>NC_137324.1:40290647-50290647 GCF_965287045.1 Carcharhinus amblyrhynchos | reverse complement strand
ATTTATCTTATTACATTTAGTGGGACCTTGTTGTTTGCAAATCAGTTGCTGTGTTTTCTACATTATAACTGTGTTCACACTTCAAATGCACTTGTAAAGCATATTAGAGACCGAGGTTGTCAAAGATGCAAGCTTGTTGCATGATGAAGGGTTAAAAGTACTCACTTGATTTGCTCTCCATCATAAAGAGTCATTTCATTAGTTAGTAAATTACAGGAAAAACCAATGTTTTCAGCAGTTTCTAGTTGAAAGAAAAAAATGTTTTCATTAGGTCACAAATTTGCACAAAGTTCTTAGAGCTTATTTATTAGCGTCACAAGTAGGCTTACATTAATACTGTAATGAAGTTACTGTGAGAATCCCCAAGTTGCCATACTCTGGCACCTGCTCAGGTACACCAAGGGAGAATTTAGCATGGCCAATGCACCTAACCAGCACGCCTTTCGGGGAGGAAATCGGAGCAGCTGGAGAAAACCCTCACAGACATGGGGAGAACATGCAGACTCCGCATAGACCCATGCTGGTAATTGAACCCGAGTTCCTGGCGCTGAGAGGAAGCAGTACTAACCACTAGCAATAGATCAAGATTTTTTTTTAAAAGATGCCCAAAGTAAAGAGTGCAACTGATGCAAAATGGATTAACTCCTAAATTTGTAGCCTGCTGTCACTAGCAAACAATTCAGATGAAAAATTACTGCAGACCAGAAGAGAATAACTATTCCCAAATCCTGTCCTCAAAAAGCATAGAGAAGCATCACAGCCCATGAGTCTTTCTTAGCCAAATTAAAACAGTACGTCAAATTATGTAAAATTCTGTACTGTACCAGCTATAACAGCCCGAATACTTTTCATTAAGAGCCCAGAAGCAGTCAACAGTCAAGACTTTTATGCTGTCAGTCACATTGGATTTGACCCAAAATCCAGGAAATGAAAGCAATGTATATAACACCATATAAAAAGCTCAAATAGGCAACAAATTCAAAAATCTTTAAAAATGTTAGTCTAAATTAAGACGACCATTCACTTACTTTTGCTCACTGATCCAAAGCAGTAATAAAGCTGGCCAATTATAATTCCTAATAATTACAGCTTCTAATTGACTCAAACTATTTCACAATCACGTCTCTACTATTTTATCTGGAAGTTTATTCCATGTAGTAAATATTTTGTGAACTAATAATTAATTATTTTTTACTGTAATTTTTTTCTCATTCCTCTACACAGTTGAACAATATTGCATAATGCCACATCTCACATTTTGACTTCCATTAAGGGATTCTATTATATAATGGATATTATTCAACTAGAAAAAGAGTGCGCAAGAGATTTACTAGAATGCTACCAGGACTTGATGGTTTGAATTAAAAGGAGAGGTTGAATAGACCATTACTTTTTTCCCTGGAGCAGAGGAGGCTTAGGGATGATATTATATAGAGGTCTATAAAATAATGAAGGCATATGATCAGCTAGGCAGTCAATATTTTTTCCCAAAGGCAAGGGAGTTTCAAACAAGAGGGCAGAGGTTTAAGGTGAGAGAAGAGATAGATAAAAAAGGGGCAATTTTTTCACACAGAAGATGGTGAGTGTCTGGAACAAGCTGTCAGAGGTAGTAGTAGAGGCAGGTCCAATTTTGTCTTTTAAAGAGCATTTAGACAGTTACATGGGTAAGATGGCCATTGAGGAATATGGCCCAAACGTGGGCAATTGGGATTAACTTAGTCATTAAAAAAGGGTGCCATAGACAAGTTGGGCTGAAGGGCCTGTTTCCATGCTGTAAACCTTTATGATTCTATGATTGCTATTTTGCACTGTGCACAACTAGCTGTAGCTACTGAGGCTCTTGGATTATTTTCAGTTTCATCTTTAACCAATAACATTGTGCAATCATTTGGTGCTCTAGGGAAAAACCAACTGACAGCTATGACCCAATTCTTGGAAATTCACATATTGGCAGTAACAGCTGAATCTGTGCTCTTTTCTGAAAACTCATATCAATTACAAGAAGCTGAGCATCGCATCTGGGATCAAGGCAAACCCCTTCATCTCCCTCTCTCTATCTCGACCTCCATCATCACTAAAGAAAGCACCATGACACCTCTAAAGCAGCAGTGTAGTAACTGCTGATCTGCATGGGTTAGAGAATGAATTGCAATGGTCTGCTCATCTTGAAGCAGTCAGGGCAAAGAATTTGATCCAGATGATGGGGTTCTTTCTGCCAGCTGGAATGTCACCTCCTTTGGGGAAGGCTCTTTATATTATGTACCAATCAGGCATTTAAGTGGCCATGTTAAACCTTCTCCAGCTCAGTGACCCCAACGGGAGAAATCCTATCCTTCCTTCCCCCGTGTCCCCGCAACCATCAAGAGCTGTTTAGCAATCACAGGCTTGGCAGCTCCTCAGTGGCATCAACAACACCAGGGAAGCAAGAATCAGCAAGGACAGAATTGGAGTTATTGACTATGAAGGGAGCGAGGGGGGGGGGGGGAGCTATTAACTCACCACTACTTTTCAATCAGATATTAAGTGCCTTTGAATGAGGATAGCCCCTGCAACAGCCATCCCGACAGATTGTGCTTTTGGGTTTCTCTACCAGCTGCTGGCTGCAACCACACAATGAAGCTCTTTAGTGGGCTTTAATTGTCCATGTAAGTGCCTCAATAAGCATTGGGGTAGAAAGGTCATCATAAGCCTTCCTGCACAAGATTTAAATGAACTTGAGGCAGAAAGCTGGTGGAGTCTTCAGCAGTGCACTCTTTCACCCAATTACAAGTCTCCCCACCATCCCCAACACATCTTGGTAAACATATCTCAGCAGAGGACAGTAAATGCCATGCAATATGTCTGTTAGGAAAACATGGTTTTGTTAGGGGCAACCCAGGAAATTGCTTGCCCAAGAATAGGTTCAATAACCTTCCAGATTTGTCCAAATCTTCAAGAATTCAAAATTAAATCTCCAGAGGTCAACCAGCAGAAAACAAGAATGAGGTCACCAAAAATAGGCATTTCAATTTTCTTTGATTAACTTTCATTGAGTAGTTATAAAGTACTTGCAGATGGAGAAAAAACCCTGTTTTACTGGCAGTTAAGAATCATCTCAACAGCTGGTGAAGAATCTGTTTGCTTTACAATTTACAATGTTTTGGGTGCCGTACTTACGCAAGGATATTTTGGCCTTGGAGGGAGTGCAGAGGAGGTTTACTAGGCTGATGCCGGAGTTGAGGGGGTTGAGCTATGAGGAGAGGCTGATTAAATTAGGCTTGTACTCGTTAGAGTTTAGAAGAATGAGGGGAGATCTCATTGAGACGTATAAGATGATGAATGGGATGGATAGGATAGAGGTGGAGAGACTCTTCCCGCTCAGAAAGGATAGTAGGACTAGGGGGCACAGCCTCAAGATAAAGGGGGGGGGGGCGGTTTAGAACGGAGTTGAGGAAGAATTTCTTCACTCAAAGGGTGGTGAATCTCTGGAATTCTCTGCCCGTTGAAGTGGTGGAGGCTACCTAAGTATTTTTAAGACGCAGGTTGATGGGTTTTTGATAAGAGAGGGGATTAAGGGTTATGGGGAGAGGGCGGGAATGTGGAACTGAGCCACGACAGATCAGCCATGATCTTATTGAATGGCGGGGCAGGCTCAAAGGGCTAGTTGGCCTACTCCTGCTCCTATTTCTTATGTTCTTATGACTGTATGCTGCAAGGATGGATGTGCCAGCAATCAATGATGACAGCATAGGGTTGGGTAGCTGAACCACACTACCATTCCCAGAATTAAGACAGATATCTTTGCCAGTTAGAGATGAGAAAAATGCCAGAAAGGGTAAGTTATTTGCATCACACTGTGTGGACCTGAAAATGATGAAACAAAAACTCAGTGTGAGGGACTCACTGGTGCACTGCTTCTTAAAATTATATAACGGTATTATATGTGTAACTTAGTTTAAGGCTCCCATCTAATAAATCAGAAGCTTCTTTTGTTTGGCCATTTTTGGCCCAAAGTGGAAAAAATCTCATCTGTCAAGAATGCAGGGTGTAAATTGTTGACTAAGGGGATGGTTGAATCTTGGTAACAATGTGATACTAGTAACTGTCTACAGCAATGAAGGACTAGAAGATCTAGTAATGTTACTGGCCCCTAGCTAGTTCAGCAAAAATAAACCATTATGCATGCCTACAATACTTATGTCATCACTCCAAATTTCCAAGGGTCAGTGTTTTATTTGGGAACTTTTTTTCAACTTCACGATACCAGACACAAAGATGATTATTTCTCATTCTCAGACACTTGCTTAAATAAAATTTGTGCAAAGATTTTTTTGGTACATGGGGGAAATAAAGCAATACGGAGGGCAGGCAGAGAAGTGGGGTTGAAGCTCAAGATTGGCTATGACTGCATTGAATGGCAGAGCAGGCTTGATGGGCTATGTGGCCTACTTCTGCTCCTATCAATTGTGTTTTTAATTGGCTTGTAGAAATTCTCGGATATCTTTTGCTCAAAAAATTTATTTTAGAGCAGATAGTGTTCTATTTCCGCTAACTAGTGTCAACATCCTGGGCTGCCATGTCCGATCCGGAGTAAAATAAAGCCTTCTGCCATCAACTTTGATCAGATCCCTCTGCCCACATTGAGACGAGTATCTGTTCACCACACCGATTCCTTTTCATTACCAGCAATTTGGTGACGTCTCGGAATGAGATTGCCAGTCTACTGTTAATCATTGCCAAGTTGCTAGAGAACTGGGATGAAACTGGCAAAATAAAAACCTTAACTTCCTCAAGCCAGCAGACAGGGATTATTTAATCAGTCTGGGCCAACTTGAACCCAGGTTCTAAAGGTTAAACTTTACACCCAAGTCATTTCAGTAGTAAGTGCCCTCCAACCTTTAATTACTTGAGCATTCCAATGAGTGGTGATTGAAGCTGTAGTTATCATGATTAACATGCAATTACAATGGCTAGTTACCTTTTTTGTCTCCTGTTAGAACCCAGATTTTCATATCTCCTCTTTTAAGGGTTTCAATTGTCTCTGAAACACCATCCTGCAGTTTATCCTCTATAGCAGTTGCTCCAAGAAGCTGGAGTAGATTGAAAGTATGAATGTCATGTTGGAAAAAGAAGCACAAATATAAAGACACTTAAATTGCGCAACTGGATATCAGCATACAAGTGCTTAAGACATGGTATTACATATAGTCCATTGGACTGACATTACCCATACCTATTTTCAAGCTGCATGAACATAACACTTCCATTCCTCTCTCCCTCACATATCTATCTGAAATGTTCCTCAGCTAGTCGCTTCAAGAACAACTTGCAAATTCTATCCACACTCTGGGTTAGAGTACCCCTGAATTTCTTACTGGATTTATTAGTGACTCTCAATTATGGACTTAGAAAATTTCAAGCGCTCCTACTTTAAATGACACGTTCATCCACTAGAAACAAAAAGGGTAACAAGTAGCTTGCAAATGAGTAAGAATATTACAAAAAAAAAAGGAAATTGAATTTAACTTAGGTCAAAAGCCTGGAATTCCCTGACTGCATCATGGGTCAACACACAGCATGTTGACTGCAATGCTTCAAAAAGGCAGCAGCTCACCGTCACCTTCTCAAGGGCAACTAGGGATGGACAATAAATACTGGCTAGCCAATTACACCCAATGTCCCATGAATGAGTTAAAAAAAAAATTCATGAAGTGAAAATAGAAAGCAGTTTAAACTTCTGCCCTTAGGAAATGACTCAAATAGAGATGTAAAGTACTCATCACTATCACTGTGACTCTGCTGACTACTGGCGTGAATAAAAAAATCTACCGTCCTTATTCTTTAGATTCAAAGAGAGCCTGAACCGCACAAAAATCTACATGTATGAACCTGTGCAACAGGGTGCCATTCAATTGAAACTTATTTACACCAATAATCAGATCAATATGATTAGATGAACCTAAGCTAAAGTATTTGCTGCCCCACCTCCCATACAGCTATAAAGAAGCATTTGTAAAGTTTGAAACAGACCAAAATAACCAGAAAGGCAAACATTCCCCATCGTACTTAAGATTATAGGTTCATCCTATGAAATGTTCTCTCTAGCCTACTTTGAGTTAGAGAATTTTGATTATGAAATATTTTAGTAAGAGTGTGAGAGTAAAGTTTAAAAAGAGAAACTAGATGCAGCAAAACTGAGCTATAATATTATAAAGCATTCCAAGCCAGACAGAATAATCAGTCTGAATGATAGAACAATCAAAGCATTACAGACCAAAGACTGTCAAATAGATAAAAAGAACAAAATTTAAAAAATTATACATACCAACAAATTCTTTTCAATTTCTTCGTAGACACTATTAAGTGCTTCTTCACGGTTGTTCGTGGCAGTGCTGGCTGCTTTATATTTTTTATTCCACACTGTAAACTCTGCTTCACTAATGTCTTTGTGTGATAGGCACAAGGTTCTGAGTGTTTCATCTGCAAATTCCTGTGAAACACAAATATGTTTCCATTTCCTGTCTATACCATTTAATTTAAATTAAAATGCTCCTTTCTTCAAGTGGAAGAGAAGGGCAAAAAAATTCATGAACTTTGGCAAAAATGTTCCCATATGTTCTTACGAGAAGACAAGTTGTCCAGTTCCAAGGATGCTGAGATCTCAAGGATAAGTCTGGCATTTTCTGGCCTTTCCAGCACAGGATTTTCAGTGGCGAAGGCAGCTTGCCATTGGCCACCTCTCCGCCGAAATGGCCATTTGTGTTGCTTGCCAGCTGCACCGCTGGGGAACCCGCTATCGGGAGCCACCTTTAGCAGGACCAAAGACCCCATCGACAGGAAGGGCTGGAAAATCCTGAGTGTCCGCTTTAGCCCAGTACCAGCTCAACCCATAATTCATGACTCTAGACATCAGAAATATCTACAAAAAGAAACTTGCTCTCGTTTTCCCATTTCAATTTCCTTCCCTCCAGAAGGCCATGTCTTATGCAGAGACACAGCAAACGTGTGCCAACATGACTGATGTGCCAACAGTTCAGCAAAAGGGTGGAGAGATAAAAGGGACAATACACACCCTATTCTTGTAATCCCGTACATTCAGCATGCTAATTCCCCTAATTCCCTACACATCTTGGGACATTAAGTGACAATTTTGCATGACCAATCCACCCAAGCTACACATCTTTGCACTGAGAGGAAAAACTGGAGAACCTGAAGGAAACCCAGACAGACACAGGAAGAACTTGCAAACTCCACACAGATACCCAAGGCTGGGATTGAACCCGGGTCTTTGGCAATCAGATAGCACTGAGCCACCATGTTGCCCTTTTAATTCTGATTTTTTTCTGGGAAACTATTTGTGCAATACAGCCAGAACCATCCAATATTTTTGATTTAAATAGCATTCAATTGGTTCTCAGTGAAGGGCAATTGCACTGCAAACCCTAATCTTTGAACTTCCACGTGGGGTTCCCCAGTGCATCTTTAGGCTATCTCCAATGTGATGATAGGAAGCTTGGAAGTTACAACCCATTATTATTTCCAGATCACTTCCATGCAAAAATAATCAAAAATCTTAAGCCACAACAAAAGACAATCACTAAAATTCTGAAAGTCTTTCAACATTAAACTCAAAATAATTGAACAGGAAGAAAAGTTAGGGCTGTATTTATGATCGACAGATTAGAAACACATGCAGCAAAACGAACACAAGCAGTAGCAATTCTTTCTCACCTTTAAAGCTTCTTCAGTGGACTCGAAATGTGGGCTGTTGGGATCTAATCTCTCATATATTACTGTATCAGCACCTTTACAATAGAGTTTGATTTTACCCTCTGGTGTTCTCACTGAAAATACATGAAAATGATAATAGTTTGCAACTCTTTTAAACAAAACTAAAACTTAACTAAGCATTGAAGTTATAATGCTATTATTCAATCAACTGACCGTAAGTGACCAACTTTTCAAGATAAAAGTAATGTGTTTAGGGCAGCACTGTGGCACAGTGGTTAACATTGCTGTGTCAGTGCCAGGGACCCTGGTTCGATTCCCAGCTTGGGTCACTGTCTATGTGGAGTTTGTGCATTTTTCCCCCGTCTGCGTGGATTTCCTCCGGGTGCTCTGGTTTCCTTCCACAGTCCAAAGATGTGTGGGTTAGGTGGATTGGCCATGCTAAATTGCCCTTTAGTGTCAGGGGAACTAGCTAGGGTAAATGTATGGGGTTATGGGGACAGGGCCTGGATGGGATTGTGGTCAGTGCAGACTCGATAGACCGCATGGCCTCCTTCTGCACTGTAAGATTCTTTGATTTTATGGCTTGATTAGAGGGTACATGCGAAGTCTTTAATTGTGAAAACGAAAGCGGCAGAAATGTTTTACAAGTTAGCTTTTACAAAACATTTATGCTATCTTCCTCTCAAAAGCATGCATCTTAAATTGTAATAGCTGTTAAAATTTATAAGTGCCTTGAATAACAATTGTTACTCTCTTTCCAAGCATGTAACAGATTTGTGTATTACTTTGGCTTTTATTATTTGTTTCTGAAATGGTGTTGTTCAGTAGCTTTTGCAACTTATTTCTTATGAACATGTGGTAGAACACAGTATTTTGTAATGTGTCTATTGCTCCCTAAACTTCCACACACCAGTCATCTTAATATATTGATTTTATATGTGATTGTTATATCAGTTTAAGCTCGTGCCCCTGATGTTTTTAAGCAACTTGCAGTCATTAAGAAGTTACATGTAGGCGTTTGAATTTTCCAGAACACGTAAATGCATCATTTAAGTCTGTAGGACGTCATCCCTAAAAGAAATCAGTTATTATTACACGTCCATTTATCACAAAGAAGCAAATCACCTTGTGTTGCCTTGTTGTCTTAGTGGAAAGATATAAATGTAATAAAATAACAAAGAAAAAAGTTATAAAGAGAAGGATGGTCCCAGAAGTGACTGACACCTTAGAGAACCAGTTAGGAGTTAATGGGAAGTGACATCAGCAAGATGGCCAAACATTGGTTAAATGATGCATGATCAGATTAAAAGGATACCATAGACTACAGAGGGGTTAATAGCAAGGGTGAATACACAACAACTTTCAGTAGTGAGGTGTGCAACATGAAGTGAGAAGAAAGATAGACTTTGATCAACAGAATAAGAGAAAGTGCTACAGTCAGAAGTTGAGAGCTGGTGTTTCAGAATGAACAGACTGATCCACTGCCATAAGTATGATAAATTCTGTCCTTATTAACTCTGGGACTTGTAACAATAAATATGTACCTGGAGTGGTCTTTAGCTAGAGAGGAACTGTAGATTTTGAACCAGCTTGCAGGTGCAGCAGGTGGTCAGGAAGGTGAATGGGATGCTGGCCTTCATCGCGAGGGGGATTGAATATAAAAGTAGGCAGGTCTTGCTGCGGCTGTATAGGGCATTGGTGAGGCGGCAGCTGGAGTACTGTGTGCAGTTTTGGGCGCCGTACTTACGCAAGGATATTTTGGCCTTGGAGGGAGTGCAGAGGAGGTTTACTAGGCTGATGTCGGAGTTGAGGGGGTTGAGCTATGAGGAGAGGCTGAATAAACTAGGCTTGTACTCGTTAGAGTTTAGAAGAATGAGGGGAGATCTCATTGAGACGTATAAGATGATGAATGGGATGGATAGGATAGAGGTGAAGAGACTCTTCCCGCTGAGAAAGGACAGTAGGACTAGGGGGCACAGCCTCAAGATAAAGGGGGGGCGGTTTAGAACGGAGTTGAGGAAGAACTTCTTCACTCAAAGGGTGGTGAATCTCTGGAATTCTCTGCCCGTTGATGTGGTGGAGGCTACCTCGCTAAACATTTTTAAGACGCGGGTTGATGGGTTTTTGATAAGAGAGGGGATTAAGAGTTATGGGGAGAGGGCGGGAATGTGGAACTGAGCCACGACAGATCAGCCATGATCTTATTGAATGGCGGGGCAGGCTCGAAGGGCTAGATGGCCTACTCCTGCTCCTATTTCTTATGTTCTTATGTTCTTACGTAACTACCCAACTCATCCTGACAATTGTTAATGACTTGAGTGTGACAATTAAGACTAGAGTGAACCCCAGATAGCACCATCGGTGCTTCACTGATTTTGGGCCTCCTGCTGGGTGCATTGCCAGCAGCTGCCACCATTCCCAGAGACGCTGATGGGCAATGGTAAGCTGCCAACCTCTGATTGGCTGGCAACCCTCTATAATTCCCCGCCAGCGGAAAAACAGATAAGTAAAAGGACGTGAGATACACAGGCTGGAACTCAAAATTATTACAGTTCATAAAAATATATAAAAATTATTGGTGTGCTAAAGTTGAAGGAGCAATAGACACGTTATGAAATACTATATTCTATTAATGTATCATACCTTTATAAGAAATCAATGTCTCAAAAGCTACATAAGGGATGTGCGGAGAGAAGGAGGAGCGGAGGGGTGGGGGGGGGGGGGGGGTGGTGGTGGGGGGGAAAGAGGGGTGGTGGTGGCGGCGGCGGCAGCAGCACGGAAACAGGACATTGAATCCTGCTTCCTGTTACTACAGCATCATTGCACAAACTGACAATAAAACTAGAGAAGGCCCAATGCGGGCTGGTTAAGAGCCTGATGGGTACTTAATTCTTGCAGGCTTTCCCCAATAATGGTGATAGAGGGCTCCTGTCAGTGGGACCCCCATTCACCAATATGAAATGTCCAGGAGGAAGGGTTTAACATGGCCAATGCACCTAACCAGGATGTCTTTTGGACTATGGGAGGAAACCAGAGGGAATCCACACAGACACAGAGAACATGCAGACTCCACATAGACAGTGACCCAAGCCAAAAATCAGGTCCCTGTTGTTGAGAGGAAGCTGCGCTAACCACTGTGCCACCCTCTCAACAGCTGCCCAGTCTGAACTCCTGCTCTCCCAAACCATTGCCAGTATTAATCAAGAGATGGTATTGGAAAGGTTTGCCATATGTAAAAGTTGATAACCCTGATGGGATACTGACTAAGGAAATGTCCTTAATCTTCCATTCCATCTTATAAATTGAGTGACAGACAACGGGCAAATTACAAGTATTACATCCTTATTCAAAAAAAACAAGTAAAAAGAATAAACCAAAAAACTACAGGGTGATTCATTGTAACCTAGGTGGTGGGAAAACTTTTAGAGCTCATAATCCAGGGCAAAATTAATAGTTACATGGATAAAGGTGGACGAATTAAGGGATTTAATTTTCTAATGAGAAAAATAAAGAAGATTGTTTCGTGTACACAGATGTCCAAGAAGTAACGTGCCACATAACAGGCTTAAAGTTGAAGCCCACAGAACAAAATAAAAGTGGCAGCAATGTTAAAAAGTAAATCAAAAAAAGGTACATGACTTGAACATATTCTTTTGTTTGCAGAGAACAAGCTCCTGCATAAGAATGCATGTCATTTCTAGTGAATATAAATGAGCCACATTATGAGCTTTATTGATTATCTTAAATTGGTTTTTAGTCTGGCTATTAACATGCTCAATTATTCAGCAAATGTTGTTTATGTATTGGTGATAGATAAGACATGATATTTGAAGCAGAATTCATTGCTGAACATAGTTTTCATATTCAGGAACATGGATGAAGAGACTAGATAGCTCTTTAGTGCCAAATATTTTTTACTTACAAATGATGGACATTCGCTTCCTGTCGCTGTTGAAGTCTAACATGGCGAGCACTTGGTATGTCCTTTTTACATCAAGTTCACTGATTGTAATGGCACTTTGCGTACGAGAAAGAAAGACAAACCCAAAATTCCTGGCTGCCGTGACAAGGGCCCCTTCATCAGGAGAAGCTGCTTGATATACAAGTTGCCCTGTTTGCGGATGCAAAAGACAATATGGACAAACTGCAGTCTAAAAACTTTGCAACAGCAAGTTTAAAAATCAATCCCACCCTCAGTTTACTGATAAAAATCAAAGTAAGCAAGGTTTGACATCACTGTTCCATAGTTGACGGGGAACCAAATAAAAAGCGGCATAGATCCCAGCGCTAATTTTCTTTCCTGTGATGGAGAACTCTGCTTCCATGAAGTATTTTTATCCATCAACTTGTCAGAACTGAATCTTTTAGAACGTGTTGAGGAAGCCCAAAGAAAATACAATTCTGTTTGCAGATCAAAACGTTGTCACTCCTTCCTTTTAAAAAATATAAATTTTATAAAGGAAGCCTGATTCTGTAACCAATCCACCTCTTGTGCTTTCAGATATAGTAAAGCACTCAAAAGAAACATTTAATGAGATAGTGAGCAGAATTTTTCTGTCCCAGCCACCACAGGAATTGTAGCAGGTGGACCATGTAAATGTCTGTTGACCTTGGGCAGAATTTTCAGGACTTGGGGGGAAATGTGGCCAAAAAATCCCACCCACTACCACTGACATTGCTCAGTCTCACAAATTAGCTGAAATTTGCTCATGAACAAATGAGAACTTTTGCCTATTATTAATGGCACAGAGGATAGTTTTGCTGGTTACTAAAGCAAGTGAATCAGATCCTTATGATGTCCAGTGATACATACAGTTAAATGTGGCAGGTTGCACAATCATTGAATTTAAAAGCAGTTTATTTTATGTGAGGCACTTTGAAATATTTGGGGGTGGGGGGGCAGGGGGGAAAGAGAGGAAGGAAGAAAGGGAATTCTGTAAGGATCAATATATGATCTGACTGAAATAACTTCTGAGAGACTGGTCTCCATTCACCAAAACTGATTTATTTACAAATGGTTTGTAGCACTCAGTCAGGTACTTCCCAGAACAGAGTATTCGCCCAAAGTGCCAGTGACCTGGATCTCCACATTACT
This sequence comes from Carcharhinus amblyrhynchos, assembly GCF_965287045.1. Classification (NCBI taxonomy): domain Eukaryota; kingdom Metazoa; phylum Chordata; class Chondrichthyes; order Carcharhiniformes; family Carcharhinidae; genus Carcharhinus; species Carcharhinus amblyrhynchos. Next base: position 50,277,842 of record NC_137324.1, on the reverse strand, counting down.
GTCTCTGTAGAGCTTCCTGATTGGATAGCCTTAACAGGTCTCAATTAGGGAGTTCATATTCCAGGAGGTCTAATTCATGGATCTCATTGAAGTCATTACTTTGACCACCATCACTCCAAGTAGGATGTGCTCTGATAACATGGGTCAAAGCATTGGGCTGACAATGTTCTACCTCCGTTGCTAGCTGTGAGACCAGCAATGGATTGTAGATTCCTCAAGTGCTGTCTGAGTTGTGGGATTCCCAGTTACTGCTTTCTTCCAACAGCATAAAAATGGCAAGAATACAGCAAATCAGGAATAGGTGCAATTATTTTAATTCAGCAAAAAGGCCCAGTGATAGAAAAAAAAAGATACTATTGGTGCTTGTGTTGATACCAAACAAACCTTTCTTTTATTCATTCATGCGACATGGGTATCACTGGCGGGCCAACATTTATTGCTCATCCATAGTAACCCAAAGGGAATTGAGAGTCACATGTAGGCCAGACCAGGTAAGGATGGCAAATTTCATTCCCAAAGGACATTAATGAACCTGAAGGGGTTTTTGAACAGTCATGATCATCAGTAGATTCTTAACTCCAGATATTTTTATTGAATTCAAATTCCACCATCTGCCATGATGGGATTCAAACACTTTCAACACATTTCAAAATGGGAACATCGGTGTTCTGGACTTACCATCATTGTCTTCCACCATCACAGTGTGGCAGAGTGCAAGAAGTTTGAAGAATTCTCCAACTACTGGATCTTTTCCTGAACGGACAAGTTGAGGCAAGTAATGGTCATAAAATTTGAGGTTTCCATCAGCATAACTGTTCCAGCTGAAGTCCACAAGCTGTGGAATAAAACAAATTTGCTATATGGATTTTACAAATGTTTAAGTAATCAACAAGTTGCAGACAGCGACTTTGGTTAATGCAATGTTCAACTGGTGAAAATTACAGCTCACCAAGGACTGGGTGTCAGATGAGTCGTTTGACAAGACAGAAATGGAGGTGGGGGGGGGGGGGGGGGCGGTAGCTGGTGGAGAATTTAAACGTGCCTATTACAAAGGATTTAAGGTACAGAAACTGGCAAATTGGCCCAACCAGACTGTCCCAGTCCAACAACAAAAAATGCTGGAAAATCTCAGCTAGTCTGATAGCGTCTGTGGAGGAGGAATAGAGTCAACATTTTGAGTCAGGATGACCCTTCGAAACCATCAAATGTTTCTGTAATTTAGAGATAAATAAATTCAATAAATATTCTTTTCTCCCCCATCATCCTACAGAGTAGCCCCTTGTATCAATGCATTGCAAAATATATTACACTTCTGAATCAGAAAGAGGGGAATGGACTGCTCTCAAGTTATGGGGTCATGTCTAAGTAGATTTCATCGACATGATGTTTGAGTATTGCTGAGAATAAAAAATGGAGACATGCTGTCAAAGCTTTTCATCTCATGCTTAACAGTATATTTATTCAGATGATATTGAAAATGAAGTTAGTAACCTACTAAGAATAGTTTTACTGCTGCTTTCATTGAGTACATTAATTATTAAGAAGTTTTCAGAGGCACATTTCTGGTCTAAGGCTGCTTGCAACATCCTGCATGATCGCATACCATCCCAAAAACAGGGAATGAACTTCAACGAGGAATGTAGCAAAAGAAATCTCCATACTTCAACATAAATTTCCTCCGGGTGCTCCGATTTCCTCCCATGAGATGTGCAAGTTAGGTGAATTGGTTATGCTAAATTATCCTTTCGTGTCCAAAGATATAGGTTAGGGGGAATAGCATATGGTAAAATACATATGGTTACGGGCATTCAGCTTGGATACAAATCAGTGCAGAATGGATGGGCCGAATGGCCTTCTTCTATACTGTACTAATGATTTCAGCATCTTTACCTTCAGATAAATGAATTTCAGTTAAGCAAGTTTGTTTACCTCTACTTTGTCTGTCCTGGCTCCCACAACGTTGCACAATTCACCTGTACAAAAAACAGAAAATTATACTTAGGGTCTGTAACTATCAGTGGCAATCTATGCATTCTGGATTAGTAATCCAGAGGCCCTGGCTAATGGCCTGTGGATATTGGTTCAAATTCCACCACAGCAGCTGTTGAAAATTTAAACTCAATTCATAAATAAATCTGAAATTGAAAGTTAGTTTCAGTAACGGTTACCATGGAATTATCGATTGTCAGTAATGTCCTACAGGGAAGGAAATCTGCTATTCTTAGCCAGTCTGACCTATATTCCAGGTCAAACTGAATGCATCGAGGGCAATTTTCACTTGCTACATTGCTTGCAAGTCAGCAGACTGCTGCCCTAGGAAATGAAATTTGCGTGTTCACCGTCTAAACGGTATCGAATACGGAAGTGAAAGTGCGGCGCAGCAACAGCCAAGCTTCAGACGTTTCTCTTCAGCATGCTTGTAAAATTGAGTGAGAGTTACCCCATTTACTACATAGGACCAATTTCTTGGATCACCTTTAAAATGCTATAAGAAAGGTAAATCATTTATCTTGGAATTACTTACACAAAATATTACACTTTATTTTTCCCCACAGATACACCCACAGTTCAGTGTTCCTCAACTGTTGCTACTTTTATTTCCACTTGCAGTCCAGAGCCACAACAGCATTACACAAACTGGTAGAGAATGCCTTGAAAGCTTACTTGTGACCCTTGAAGTTCTGTGGTATGAAGCCCACAAAAACAATATTTACGTTCAATTTAGAATATGGTGAGAAATCAACTCAAGTTAACTGAGCCACTTCATTTATATCATAGTTGTCTATCTGGATCATGTCATTTCCTGCAGCCATGCTATAATATAAATGCAATATCAGAAATAATAGAAATCATGGAAACCCTACAGTGCAGAAGGAGACCACTCAGCCCAACGAGTCCATGCTGACAACAATCTCACAGGGGCCCTACCCCATAACCTCACATAATTACCCCACTAATCCTTCTAACTTAGGCATCCCGGGACACTAAGGGGCAATTTAGCATAGCCAATGCACCTAACCACACGTCTTTGGACTGTGGAAAGCAACCAGAGTACCCGGGAGGAAACCCATGCTGACAATTAGCTTGAGAGACAAACAGCATAATTTTTTTTTAATTTTAGTTAATTTATGGGTATACCAGCATTTATTGTCCATCCTGAGTCATCCATCCCTAATTGCCACCAAGAAAGTGATGCGCGAGTAAGAGGGCATAGAGGATTACAGCATGGAAACACACTCTTCAGCCCAACTTGTCTGTACCGCACTTTTCTTTAAAGCTCTAAGCTGATTCCAATTGCCCACATTTGGCTCATATCCTTCTATACCAGTCTTACCCATGTAACTGTTTAAACGCTTTTTAAAGAAACAAAAAATTGTACCTGCTTCTACTAATACCTTTGGTAGCTTGTTCCAGACAGTCACCACGCTCTGTGTGAAGAAATTGCCCCTCTGGATACTTTTGTATCTTTTCCTTAAACCTATGCCCTTGAGTTTTAGACTCCCCTACCTTTGGGAAAAGATATTGACTATCTAGCTGATCTGTGCCCCTCACTATTTTATAGACCTGTATAAGATCATCCCTCAGCCTCTTATGCTCCAGACAAAAAAGTCCCAGTCTATTCAACCTCTCCTTATAACTCAAACCATCAAGTCCCGATTGCATCGTAGTAAATCTCTTCGGCACGTTTTCTAGTTTAATAATATCCTTTCTATAACAGGATGACCAGAACTATACATAATATTCCAAGTGTGGCCTTACCAATGTCTTGCACAACTTCAATAAGATAATGAAATCAAGCATACTGAATGCCATCTTCACCACTCTGAAAGTGAAGTCACATGTGGACAAGGAGCTATGAACATGAACCTATAGATCTCTTTGTTCTGTAACTCTCCCCGACATCCTACTATTAACTGAGTAAGTTCTCCCCTGGTTCAATCTACCAAAATGCATCACCTCGCAGTTATCCAAATTAAATTCCATCTGCCCACTGGCCCAATTGATCAAGATCCTGTTGCAAGGGGAGATAACTTTTTTCACTGTCCACTATGCCAACAATCTTGGTGCCACCTGCAAACTTACTAACCATGCCTCCTATATTCTCATCCAAATCATTAATATAAATGACAAATAACAGTGGGCCCAATACTGAGGCATACTGCTGATCACATGGCAGATACTTTCTTAAATTACTGCAATCCATGTGGTATGGGTACACCCACAATGATTTTGTTTAGACAGTTCGAGGATTTTGACCAGTGATGCAGGCTATATTTCCATGTCAGGACGTTATGTGAGTTGGGAGAGAAAATTCATGGTTGCAATATTCCCATACATCTGCTGCTTTCATTTTTTTTTTAGACAGCAGTGGTTATGTACTAGGAAAGTGCAGTTGGAGAAACCTTGGCATATTTAGGGAGATTAGAGATGAACAGTTTTATGATCTATTTTTATATCACAAGGAATGAAACATACCATACGTAGTACCACTGATACTACACTTCTTAAATGCCATGATGTTCTGTGTAAGAGTTCCTGTCTTATCAGAGAAGATGTACTCTATCTGCCCAAGCTGCTCAGTCAGTGTAGTTGTGCGTGCTTTGGCTGGAGTATCCTTTTCTGCATAATACATCTGGAGATCCCAATTGATGAAGTAGCTTTGACCCATGCGAATCACTTCAACACTAAGGGAGAGATTACAAAGAATGTTATGATAGTTGCCTATTTATACAATCATAAGGAGTGCAAGTAGGGAAAAAGGTTTGCTATTGCTTCAAACATAATCCAAGCATTTCTTTTTCATAAATTAAAATGTATTGCAAGTTTGATAATTTTTCCTTCAGAAAACCAATTTACAAGTAGTTAGCTGAAAGGATTTAGTAATAGAGTCAGAGAGATATACAGCATGGAAAGACACACTTCGGCCCAGCTTTTCCATGCCTACCATGTTTCCAAAACTGAAATAGCCCCATTGGTCTGTGTTTGGCCCATATCCCTTGAAACCTTTCCCATCTATGTCTTTTAAATGTTGTAAATGTACCGCCTCCGCCACCTCCATTGGCAACTCATTCCAACAACAAAGAGAAGGCATGGTGGGATTTGAACTCCAGTCAGCAGATCATTCATGCAGAATTTGGATTACTAGCCTTGTAACATAGCAAATACACTACTGTTCCCAATTTATTACTGTCAGGGAATGATGAGAAAATTGCCACCAAAATGGCAAAAGAATGTGCAATAATGTTGGCCTTGCCAGCTACAGCTCCCCCTGCCCAAATGATTTTTAAAAACAAGTTCATGAACTCAGGTTGGTCTGTTAACAGGAATATTTTCTTTCACACAGACACACAAATTAAAGCGAACAAAATGAGGCACATTTACCTTACATAAAGTGAAATGGGTACCAGGGTGTTCATAACAATGATATAACCCCAGAAGGTGATGAAGCCTCTGTATGAAGGTGTTTCATCCTTGCCATCATAAAGATACCAGGACATGGTGGCATTGCCAATTTCACTTTCCCAGAATGTGTGTCCAATAGCAAGGCCAGCTGACAAAAGAATGAGGAACAGAAAGATCTGGAAAGAAATAGTAAAACTGCACATGTAGATCATTTATTTTATTAAAATATTGAACATGTCAGTGCTTAAGTGTGCTGGAGAAGGTTTCTGTTTTACCAGATAAACTATGTAATTCATCAGCTGATCAATTTTGGTCCGTTTGAAGTTAGTTTTCCCACCATTCCTCATGATTTTAGTATCAGCTCCTGCAAGACGAACAGAAAAGTGCAACAGGGTTACAATAATCCCGGTGAAGGCCATTATTCTGATGTCGTTTTCTATCCAGGCAACTTTACCATTTTAAATTCACAAGATTACAGTCTCAGTTAACATGGTCAGTACTTTCCCTACACAGGGTATAAGCAAGGAATGGGCTAAAGAGGTTATCTTATGAAGCAAACAACTGTGTCTTAAGTCTTCAAATCATACGTGCACATTTCCAAAAATAAAAAAAAGTTATTTCTGAAATGTTCTGATTTTTTTTCCCCAAAAGCTCGTGACAGTTGTTAAAAATCCAGACGCGCTCTGTCCTCATCGGCTTACCTTCTGGAATCATCATGTGTTAATGCCCCTGGATAAGGATCTATTAAGTATGATTAAATACCTGCAAATATCACAATTCCATGGGTTATGTGTGTGTTGCGGACTGTGCAGCCACGTAGTAGGATTGAGTTCATGTCAAGAGGATAACTCTGATTGTTCCAGTACAGGGTTCCTGTAAATTTGTCCAGCCGATTGTTTGGCTCTTCACATTCTATTAAACCTAGAATAAACACAGTTACTTGGTTTGGGTTAATGGAGTGCCAAATATCCTCAAAAATACAGTCACAAAAATTACTTATTTTACACAAAGTGCAAAGCTACTTAAATTATACACCTCTGCTCAGGTGGCAAGTCCGTAACTTCCATGTTGGAGTGCAGATACTGTGTCATCATTGACTCGAAACAGAGGTCAACGATGCCAAAACACCATGGCCTATCTGAATGATTGAGTTGGCAGCTCAACTCGCTGCCCAAAAACAACAATGCTAATGTCATGGGCATTAGTGGCCCCACTTTAGGTTTGCTTCACAATTGCCTCCAGAGGCCCTCTTGAAAATCTCTCTCATGAGACATGTCTAGGCAAGTCTTCTACATCACAATGCTATCTCTGAAGGCTGGCTTTCATTCATTCCTTGCTGCAATATCTGGACCAATGGTGAAATGACTAGCAGTGTTATTACTAATTAAGTCAGGGAGCAAATGCTGGAGTCTGCTAACGAACAGTTCTCACACTTGAGACACGATCGTTTTCATGATAATGATCGTGTCTCCCAAGTTACTCTAAACTAATACTTCACTAGTAGAATATACTTTTAAAAACTGATTATTTTATGAGATGTGGACTTTGCTGGCAAGGCTAACATTTGTTGCCCTCCCTAAACTGCCGTTAGGAAAGTGGCGATGGTGAGAGGGTTAAAAAAAAAAAATCACAAGTTTAAAAATCACATAAGCTGCAAGCTGAACCTCAGTTACACAGGGAAAGCTATGTGCAAATGATAGGTTTTGATTAAAGCAAGCCCAGATAAGGCTCAAGGACCATCTAATCAAATGATGGGCAGCTGCAGTTTGTGTCTGCCTATTAGAACAAGTAATAAAGGAAAGGGAGGTCGAGATACGGTTATGATTAAACTATAACTATGGTTTCTTGACAATATAACATGCAAAACTTTTAATTGGACATTAAAGCTTCTGGCTGCATGATGTAACTTTACTACAATTGGATAGCAATAACTCCTATTCTTTTCACTGGTATTTTGTAATGACTTGTAATCAAATTTTTCATTGAATGCCCTGAATGGACAGAGTCCTGTAGCTTGCTATAGTTTATCAAATCTATCATCTTGAGACCACTGTTACTGTCTGCAGTTGTTCCCATTTCTGAACTTCTACTGATTCGTCAGTGATCTTCTTTCCAGCATAAGATGGTTGGGCCCAGGACATTACATAGCATTCATGTTGAGGGGGCTAGAATTAGCAGGGATGTACTTCTGAAGCTCTATAAAGCTCTGGTCAGATCCCATTTGGGCTACTCCGTACCTAAGGAAGGATATGCTTGCCCTGGAAAGGGTCGAGAGGAAATTCACAAGAATGATCCCTGGAATGAAGAACTTATCATTCGAGGAACAGTTGACGGACTCTGGGACTGTACTCATTGGGAGTTTAGACGATGTGGGGAGGATCTTATGGAGACTTACAGGAAACTGCGAGGTCTGGATAGAGGACATGTGGAGAGCATATTTCCACGAGTAGGAAAAAACTACAACCATAGGGCACAATCTCATGCTAAAGCGACGATCCTTTAAAACAGAGATGAGGAGGAATTTCTTCAGCGAGAGAGTGGTGAATCTATGTGTCTTTAAGACAGAGATAGATAGATCCTTATTAATCAAGAACCTATCAAGGGATGTGGGGAAAAGCAGGACAAAGGGGATGAGAGAAAAAAAAATCAGCCATGATTGAATGGCTGAGCAGACTTGATGGGCCGAGTGGCCTAATTCTGCTTCAATGTCTTAAAGTCTTATTACCCTAAAAAACTTCTGCAATGATTTCCTGAGACTGAAACAATTGTTTTCTGACAACCAAAACCATTTTTCTTTGTAGTAGGTATGAGTTCAGCCAAAAGAGTTAACCCTTGGATTCCCATTGATTCCAATTTTGCTACAGTTCCTTGATGCTACATGCTGTCAAATCTTGCCTTGATGTCAAGGGCAGTCAGTTACATAAGAACATAAGAAATAGGAGCAGGAGTAGGCCATCTAGCCCTTCGAGCCTGCCCCGCCATTCAATAAGATCATGGCTGATCTGTCGTGGCTCAGTTCCACATTCCCGCCCTCTCCCCATAACCCTTAATCCCCTCGCTTATCAAAAACCCATCAACCCGCTTCTTAAAAATATTTAGCGAGGCAGCCTCCACCACTTCAACGGGCAGAGAATTCCAGAGATTCACCACCCTTTGAGTGAAGAAGTTCCTCCTCAACTCCGTCGCACCCACCCTTTTGTCCATGTTTGGACCAAGGCTGTAATGATGTCAGGAGCGGAGTGATTCTGACAAAAGACAAACTGAGCATCAGCTTGTGAGCATGTGAAGTTGTGAGCGTAAAAAATAAAAAAAAACTGCTCATACATTTCTGGTGGAAGTGAATTTTTAAAGGGGCGAAAACTGTCAGATAACCTCTCTGCCAATGAAAATTTTCTTTTAAAGTATGGAGTCTTATTGTTAAACAAGGAGATTTAATGTCACCTTTGTCTTTCACCTCTCTCAATTGCATCTTTCCCTCACCCAATTTCACTTTCTGCACATTAATAATTCTAAATTATGCTTCCTGATTTAAACTCTGTCTCTCACTGAGAATTTCCCAATCTTATTGGTTGACGGCCATGTTCACACATACCGTAGCTGTAGTGGAGAGTGCCATGCTGAATTAGTTCCCTAGCAACAAGTTGCCAATCAAAAAGCTTTTCGGCTTACAAAGCACAATTCTTTCTGGTTGCATCACAGCTTGGTCTGGCTCCTGCTCTGCCCAAGACCACATGAAACTACAAAAGCTTGTGAATGTAGCCCAGTCCATCACAACATCCAGCCTCCCATCCATTGGCTCTGTCTACACTTCATGCTGCCTCAGCAAAGGACACTACACACCCCAGACACACACTGTTCTACCTTCTTCCGTCAGGAAAAAGATGCAAAAGTCTGAGATCACGTACCAACCGACTCAAGGACAGCTTTTTCCCTGCTGCCATCAGGCTTTTGAGTGGACCTACTTTGCATACATTAAGCTGATCTTTCAGTATGACTATAACACTACATTCCACACTCCTTTCCTTCTCTACGAACAGTATGTTTTGTCTGTATAGCGTGCAAGAAACAATACACTTTTCACTGTATGCTAATACATGTGACAGTAATAAATCAAATCAAAATCAATGAATGGCAAGTGCCATTCCTTCATCACTGCTCTCAAAAGCTGGGTCATTGATTGCAAATTGCTGACCCATTAAAATTTGATCACCTGTTCAACCAGCGTGACTACATTTTTGTAAATATGCTCACCATCAAAAGATTCCAAATTCTTTTCTTTCTTAAGCAGTTTGTCTGTGATGTCCAATGACATTTTAAACTTCAGGTTTGTTTCACTGAAAAGCATAATGAAATAAAGTCCATTAACAAAATAAATTAGTTGCAAATAATTCAATCGTGTTAATTTTCTACTTTGCTAGAATAGTTGTTAATATTTCCTAGCAGAGAGCCATAGTTGGAACTTGGAGCAAATGAACATAACATAAGAACATAAGAAATAGGAGCAGGAGTAGGCCATCTAGCCCTTCGAGCCTGCCCCGCCATTCAATAAGATCATGGCTGATCTGTCGCTGCTTAGTTCCACTTTCCCGCCCTCTCCCCATAACCCTTAATCCCCTCTCTTATCAAAAACCCATCAACCCGCGTCTTAAAAATATTTAGCGAGGCAGCCTCCACCACTTCAACGGGCAGAGAATTCCAGAGATTCACCACCTTTTGAGTGAAGAAGTTCCTCCTCAACTCCGTTCTAAACCGCCCCCCTTTTATCTTGAGGCTGTGCCCCCTAGTCCTACTGTCTTTTTTGAGCGGGAAGAGTCTTTCCACCTCTATCCTATCCATCCCATTCATCATTTTATACGTCTCAGTGAGATCTCCCCTCATTCTTCTAAACTCTAACGAGTACAAGCCCAGTTTATTCAGCCTCTCCTCATAGCTCAACCCCCTCAACTCCGGTGTCAGCCTAGTAAACCTCCTCTGCACTCCCTCCAAGGCCAAAATATCTTTGCGCAGGTGCGGCGCCCAAAACTGCACACAGTACTCCAGTTGCGGCCTCACCAATGCCCTATACAGCTGCAGCAAGACCTCCCTACTTTTATATTCAATCCCCCTCGCTATGAAGGCCAGCATCCCATTCGCCTTCCTGACCACCTGCTGCACCTGCAAGCTGGGTTTTTGCGACTCATGCACAAGGACCCCGAGGTTCTTAAATGAATCTTTTCATCAGAGGCATGAGGATATTTTTAATCCAACTGCCAAAGTTCACAAGATTTGCTGTAATAATTCTGTACTGTACAAAGGCATATTCAATTGGCAATCTGATACGCTAAGGATACCAACATTTTCCTACTTGGGTAGATGCAATACATTTAGCTATGGCCTGATTGATTAAGTGCTGCATTTAAGAACATAGAACACTACAGCACAAACAGGCCCTTTGGCCCACAAGTTGTGCCGATCACATCTATGCCTACCAAGCCATAGAACTATCTGTAATTTCCAATGCCATTAGATCCCATATACTCATCCAGAAGTCTTTTAAAAGAGCCCAGTGAGTTCGCCTCTACCACCACCGACGGCAGCCGATTCCACTCACTCTCCACCCTCTGACTGAAAAACTTACCCCTAACATCTCCTCTGTACTTGCTTCCCAACACCTTAAACCTGTGTCCTCTCGTAGCGACCATTTCAGCCCTGGGAAATAGCCTCCGAAAATCCACCCTATCTATTCCTCTCAACATTTTATAAACCTCTATCAGGTCGCCTCTCAACCTTCATCTCTCCAGGGAGAAGAGACCTAGCTCCCTCAACCTAAGGCATGCCTCCCAATCCAGGCAACATCCTTGTAAATCTCCCCTGCACCCTCTCAATAGCTTCCACATCCTTCCTGTAGTGAGGCAACCAGAACTGCGCACAGTACTCCAAGTGGGGTCTGACAAGGGTCCTATAAAGTTGCAGCATTACCTCCTGACTCCTAAACTCAATCCCTCGATTAATGAAGGCCAGTACACCATACACCTTCTTGACCACATCCTCCACCTGCGAGGCTGATTTAAGGAGTCCTATGGACCCGGACCCAAGATCCTTCTGTTGTTCAACCCAGCTAAGACGCCTACCCTTGATATTGTACTCCTGCATCCCGTTGGTCCTGCCAAAATGGACCGCTACACATTTATCCGCATTGAATTTGTATGAAAGCAGATGCTTTCTCAGGTTATTCCAAAATGTCTGAAATATGCAGAGTGACAATCCCAAGAAAACAGCTTTTGAAAATTCAGCAAGATTTCAGGTAGCTTTCAGGGGCAGGAGAGTCCCTCATCACATGGATAAAAACCATAACTATAGTCTGAAACACTGAAGGCATGCAGAGACTCAAGAAAACTAGCTTCAAAATGTCTACATGATCTCTACTAATTGCACCCAAGTGTGAGTTGGCCAATCTAAGTATTACTATTTGTTACAATATATTTAGGATTGCAGCAAAATTTGATGCGGTCTCTCATTACAGATAGATCATTCATAACTGGATTGCAGAAACACAAGTTTAAAAAAATGCTGGAAGAACAGAAAGTTTGATCATTAGGATATTGCTATCTGCCAGATAAATATATCAGCCAGCACGAGTCCCACATATACACATATTTGCATCCTCTGCAAGAATTGTCAATAGACAGAGTGCTCCAATTCTTTGTATGTGCATTAGTAGACAAATTCAAGGCATTCACATTAACATAGAGAGAGATCTTTTGGGTTAATTAAAGAAAATAGGGATCATTTCTATCTGCAAACATTTCCAGGACCTGGGAAACACCGGCCAGTGTGTATGAAACAAAGGTTCTGCTCGTTTGTGCAAAAGGAAATAGGAAAGACCATATGGCACTACTGAAAGTGGTTAGCTCTGCTGCCTCACAGCGCCAGGAACCCAAGTTCGATTCCTGCCTTGAGTGTCTGTGTGGAGTTTGCACAATCTCGTGTCTGCACAGCTTTCTTCTGGGTGCTCTGGTTTCCTCCCACAATCAGATCAGGTGTTTTAGGCATGTTAAATTGCCTCTCAGTGTAGATTAGGGGGATTAGCGAGGTAATTATGTGGGGTTATGGGGATAGCTCCGATAGAGAATCCCACATGCTTTCAGAGAGTCAGTGCAGACTCAAAGGGTGAATGGCCTCCTCCTGCATTGTAGAGATTCTATGAAATGGATTCCACAAAAGGGAATCAGAGAAATCTTCTGGATTCTTGAGAAGAGTTGTTGGTCAGCCAACATTACCCATTCATTTGTCTCAATGCTGTTTCTGGATCTTGTTTATTTTTTTAAAAAGCCACTACAACAATAAGTCATTTCAAAGAGAACAGTCCTCAGGAAGATTTTTTTAAAAATTTGCAATTACAGCAGAACCTCAATCAAACAAAACCAGTTATGGCTATTTGATCTGAAAGGCAGTTTAGGATAAAAATGTTGATAGATAAAGAAAATAAAATGAGCAGCCCGAGTCAGCACCAAAAAAAGTCAAAATTGAATGATCATGGAAGAGATAAAGCAATATATTTAATAGGCCATTCATTGATTACATGAGGAACCAATTATAATACGACATGTGCAGTAAAGTTGCCTAGCCTTTTCCATCCCTGAATTAAAGGCTCTGTGCAAACAGAACATAGAACAGTACAGCATAGGGACAGGCCCTTTGGCCCACAATGTTGTGCCAAACACGACGCCAAATTAAACTAATCCCTACTGCCTGTCCTTAGTCCATATCCCTCTATTCCTTGCATAATCATGTGATTATCTAAAAGTCCCTTAAATGCCCTATCATATCTGCCTGCATCATCATCCAGATGATGGATGTAGGCAGCATGTTCCAGATGCCTACCAATCTGTGTAAAGTATTTGCCCCTCCAAGTCCTTTAAATTTTCCCTCTGAAGTGCATGCCATCTAGTATTAGACTTTAACGCTGAAAAAGATCCTGACTGTCAAACCTCTCAATTTTATAGACTTCTTTCAGGTCTCCCCACAACTAAACCTCTTCAGCACCCTCTCTAAAGCCTCCACATCCTTCCTGTAATGTGGCAACCGCATTATGTTAAGATCTTACCCGTCAAGTTCAGCTGTTTCCACGTAGCAGAGACTGTTGGGCTCTGAACTGGACAGCAGTAGTACATCAGCCTAAATAATTGGGGAAGAAATATGAATATATATAATCCGACATGATAGAAGAACTCTGAACATTTTGTTTCCCCAAAAGATGAAACTTACCGGAATAAAATCATCTTTCTGCAAACGCACAATATCTCCAACTTTTATGTTGCTCCATTTTGCCATTTTAAACCTAAAAATGTAAAAATATCACAATTACTGTTTCATTGACTCTAAAACAATGAATTTAACTAAGTTCCAATTCTAAACTCGTCTCAAGGAAAGTACACCAAGGTTGGCTTGTTCCAGTTGTCAGCTTTTAGGAAGGGATCTACAGCTTTGCAATGCTGTAAACTGAAAAATTGATGGTTTGCATTCATTTTGCATCAGGAAAGCTATTACATTTCTGCTCAAGTAATGTTCCTTTTTTTTGGTCGTTGCTGTTCCATTCCAGTTGGTGAAGGGTGGAATTGCAGCCAATCTTTACACAATTATGGGCCGTAACTGCCATGGAGTGGCAGATAGCATCAAATTCCCGCTTTCTATGCGATTACTTGTCACACAAGTGAACTACAGGCAATGCAGCTTGTCTTTGGGGCCTACCCATGGTTGCACTAGCTACTATAAAGGAGGAAAACTTAAAGATACATTGAATAGACAGGCCAGGGAGAAACTAAACATCTAAGCTAAGTTGATAGGATTTGGGGGTTGGGGAGGCAAGGGAGGATGGGTAGGTTACAAGTCAGGGCAGGGCAGATTGGTGGGAGTCTGGAGAGGTTGGGCTGAGAAAGGATTGGGAAACAACGCTAGTTTGTGCATTTTCCAACTACTGGATAGCTACTGTATTAATTCTACCTTTTTCACTGCTGTGTGTGTAAAGCAGTTGGAATCACCCAAAGCTTGTGGCTTAAATTGCATTTTCAGATAGCTTCCAGCACAAGGCAATTGTGCAGATGAAGTCTGTGCTTCTGGGCAATTGCTGTGCCTATGCTTAACTTCAGAAATTGTGAATGGGATTCCCTAGTGCAGTCTGACACTGGGGAGCTCTGAAGTTATGGCTTTATATGTGTATGGGGGTTACACATTACAAATATGACAACTAACCCAATAACCAGGTTTAACCCATGTCGATATATCTGGGACTAAAGTGAATGCAAAGGCCAATGCTGATTACCCACATACAATGAAAAAGTTAATAGACAACGTAATTGTCACTACTCCAATTTTATAGTATTTGAGCGCAGATCATATGAACACATTGAACCGAAAGCAATCCAGGCACACATTTTGCTCCAGTGGTGCATTCCTTGTTTATTTTCTGCAGTGTTTATTGGGTTATAAAATACATGCATAGTCTGAAGTTTCTTCAGAACTAAATTTTTTTTGGACATTAAACTGGAAGCTCCTGTGTACACATCTATATGTAAAGTTTTCTGCAAGATAGTGAAATATCCTTGCATGGTCAAAGCCACATTAATGGCCAAGAGAGATCAGATTTATTTCTTAAAAAAAACTATTGGCGGTGAGTTAACAAATACAAACTTTCTTTTTAAAAGCAGCTTTCCACTCCTTGCCAGAAGCTAAGACAACACAAATGGAATGCTTGCAGCTCCCTCTCTGGGAGCAGAGGACTGCAAATTAGTTTAATCATTTTCAGGTTTGGAAAGACTTATGGGAAACTGTTTGAACAATAGGATGAAGCTCACCTGATTGTCTGCAATGAATACAAAGAGAATTTCTTATGGTGGTAGACTCCAGCAGCCTGGTTAATTGGGAAGTCTCAATTTCATTATGCAACAAGGTTAGAATGATTGCAGTGGTTTGTGACACCACTGATATTTAAGAAAGGGTGAGAACGTGTATATTTAGGACACTATAAACAGATTTAAAATATCCAAAATACCTGCCATCCTGCAGAATTTCACATTTCCGGTTATTGACAATTCTGTCCATCTTGTGTCTTGCCTGTGACATACAAGACAAATAAACAACATTATTCAGTGTAGACTGCAGTGCCATTTTCAAACACGAGTTTGCTGTACCGTTTTTACTGTAGCAAACGTGTACCTCTGTACCTTTTCTTTTGTGCTGTGGATTCTTTTTATGTTAAGAGTCAATTCCAAATATATGTTCAGGACACACAGCCTGTGTCACTTGAGGCAAAGTTAAGTTATAGTGCAACAGGAATTGATGGTTGTGTGAATAGTGAAAGACAAGGAAGAACAGATATCCAAATTATATATTCTGAAATATCTGGATCAATGGATTTTGAGCTAGAATTTAATAGTTGGAAGAATTATCAAGTCAGGCAAATTATCTAGGGAAAAGTAAACTACGGGCTTTCTCTGTTTTGAGGATATTCTGTTCACAGGTCCATGACATTGACAATTGGAATAGCAAGGATCTCAAAGATCTGACAGCAATATTACAACACAGCATGAACCCTGGCTGCAGAGAATAAGTAGGCACAGCAAAATCAGGTTCGATGCGCAGATTTGAAGATGGGGAGACAGAGGAAAAAGTCACAAGCCATCTGTTGTCACTCGTGTCAGTGAGAAGCACGAACCATCTGAATGAGGCATATATGCCTTATTTTGAGTATAATATTGGTTGCTTAATGATGGTCCTGATCTGCATTGAGTGTTTCCTCATCCAAAGCTCATTTTCTGTTCATGAAACCTCAAGTACCATGCAATACAAATACATTACAGTAAGTTTGGCAAGACAGTTGGTAAGGAATTGCCTGGTATCAGATCTTTTAAATTTTGTTTATTAGTGTCACAAGTATGCTTACGTTAACACTGCAATGAAGTTACTGTGAAAATCCCCTAGTCACCACACTCCAGTGCCTGTTTGGGTACACAGAGAATTTAGCATGGCCAATGCACCTAACCAGTATGTCTTTCAGACTGTGGGAGGAAACTGGAGCACCCAGAGGAAACCCATGCAAATATGGAGGATGTGTGCTGACTCTGCACAGACAGTGACCCAACCCAGGTCGCTGGAGCTGTGTGGCAGCAGTGCCAACCACAGTCACTCAGAGTTGATCGCTGGTTTGTCTCAAATTAGAAGAACAAAAAGGAATTATAACTGGTGCAAACAGCCTTGGCTAATGAACATATTACTGTTTCTTGACAATATATTTGTAGGACTCATCAACAGTGCTATCAAGCAGCACTTGCTTAGCAGTAACCTCTCACTAAATACTCAGTATGGGTTCCATCAGAGTCACTCAGCTCCTGATCTCATTACAGCCTTCAGTCAAACATGGACACCAGAGCTAAACTCCAGAGATGAGGTGAGAGTGACACCAAGACAGCATTTGATCAAGCATGGGATCATGGAGCCATAGCAACTGACTGAACGGGAATCGGGGAAAATCTCTCCCCGAATTACAGTCATACTTAGTACAAAGTAGTACAAAAGGAAGATGATTGTTGTTCTTGGAGGTCAATTATCTCAGGACATCTCTGCAGGAGTTCCTCAGGTGGGTGTCCTTGGTCCAACCACCTTGAGCTGCTTGATCATTGACTTTCCTTCCAATACAAGGTCAGAAATGGGGATGTTCGCTGATAACTGCACAACATACAGCCCCACTCACGAAACCTCAGCTACTGAAAAAGCCCATATTCAAATGCAGCAAGACCTGGACAATATTCAGTCTTTCATTGACAAGTAACATTGTCAATTGTGTGGCATTCAATTTCTCTTAACCACTGCCCCTATTTTCCTGTGTTTGACGTTCAATGGCATGAGTATCACTGAATCCCCTACTATCAAAATTGACCAGACACTGAACTGGACCAACCAGGGAAATACTGAGGCAAGAAGAGTTCAGAGGGTCCAAATCACATGATGAGTAACTTACCTTCTGACTCCCCAGAGCCTGTCCACCATCTACAAGGTACAAGTCAGGAGTGTAATGGAATACTCTCCATTTATTTGGAGGAGTACAACTCTAACAAAGTAGCTTGACATCATCCAGGACAAAGCAGCATGTTTGATTGGCATCCCTTCCACAAACATTCCTTCCCCCCACTATCCATCCACAATGGCAGCAGTGTACCATCTACAAAATGCACTGCACAAACTCACCAAGGCTGCTCAGACAACATCTTACAATCCCATAGCCATCACTGTCTCGAAGGACAAGAGCAACAGACACAAACAGCACCATCTGTGTTTCCCTCCAAGCCATCCTGACTTGGAAACATATTGTCGTTCCTTCACTGTTTGCTGTGTCAAAAGCACGGAACTCCCTCCTAACAGGACTATGGGTGTACCTACACCACATGAGCTGCATTGGCCCAAGAAGGCAATTAGGAATTGGTAGTAAACACTAGCTTAACCGGTAATACCCACATTCCATATGAAAACTGAAATCATATCTGCTGTTGTCAAATAATTTGCCAATATTCGCGGTTCTGGAATGCACAAAATGTGAAAAAACAGACCACATTTGGTTCTGCACTTCTTGGTGAGGAGAACTGAAAATTGAGGGGAGGGGAAATGAATAAATGGAACCTGCTTTTATGGGCGTTTCCTTCTGCTGGAATATAATTTAGAAAAATAGCGCTGGAATTAAGAATAGTCATTGCACAGAAGGATGCCATTCAGCCTATCCTTCTGTGCATGATGCCATTGTCTGTTCCACCACTCCCCCTCCCCGCCCCAAGAGTGATGTAATTCTCTACATTCAATATCAGGAGCATCGCTAGGCCTCTATGCCTGAATCATACACCCCTCCCCATCACTGCCCTTAAAAAAAATCTATTCACGTCAGTGTGAGAGATCAGTGTGATATCGCAGGACCAGCCCCTGTCATTTTCTTTTCAATGTTCTTAACAATACGACAGACAAAGCTGCCAGCGACTCCAATGCTGGATTTCCTGCCCGCTTTAAAATCTGCTAAACACAGGAAAGATTCCGCCCCAGAAATGTCGAATTAATGCCTGGAAAGACTTTGCTGCTACATGGTCACCTAATAACAAGTCTTTGCAGGCAGGTGGCGCCAGTCCTCTGTGAATCTATCAGAAACCGACCCAAGTTAAATAGCTTCTCCTGCTCTCAGGACATGGTGCAGACAGTTTACTGTGCTCACACAATATGCAGAAGTTCAACATTATTAGAACGCATGATTAGACAAAGAAACAAAAGAAATACTTACAATATCGTCAACGAGATCCTTTATTGCTGTTATTCCCAGCACTACCACCAGAGGCACCAATGTAGTGTACCAAGCCAAAGTTGAGATCTCAGGGATGGCCTAAAAAGAAAATAGGAAGGGAAAAAAGATAATTTCTTATAGAAGCTGTCAAATCATATCAGATCCAGAACAACCTTTCACTCAGCTTAGCATTGTTATATCACACGGGCACACACACATGATCCAACTGGCTGCTAAATATTCCACTGGTGCATCAGTGTAGCTTTTAAACAAACCAAGTCAGATTTCCCTTTCTCCCCCAGCTCAAAACCCTCAACTTCAACAAAGCCATCAAACAAACTAAGTGCAATGTTCAGCAAGTACAAAGGGGGAATAAAACTGCAAACATGGGGAACCCAAAATATTTTTAAAAATTCTCAGAAATTCATAGCAACTCATTATGGTACCTGTCAATTAAGGGGTGTTGTTCAGTCATGGATCCCTCATAAGAGGTCACTCAAAACATTCACTTAGCTTTCTCTTTCATTATATTTTTATTTCAGGATAATTACATTTGACCATGAAAATCTCTGGAATAATTGAGAACTTCATTGTATTAGACATGCTTTACATTTGCAATAAATGTCTATTTTCCATAAATATTTGTCACATGTATTAGCATACAGTGAAAAGTATTGTTTCTTGCAATGCTATATAGACAAAACATACCGTTCATAGAGAAGGAAAGGAGAGAGTGCAGAATGTCGTGTTTACAGTCATAGCTAGGGTGTAGAGAAAGATCAACTTCATGCAAGGTAGGTCCATTCAAAAGTCTGATGGCAACAGAGTGGAAGCTGTTCTTGAGTCAGTTGGTACGTGATCTCATCTTCTTCCTGACGGAAGGCAGAGGAAGAGAGAATATCCAGAGTCCAGGGGTCTTTAATTATGCTGGCTGCTTTGCTGAGGTAGTGGGAAAGGTAGACAAGATCAAAGTAAAATGGAGCTTGGGATCAAAGAAAAGTCAAAAGTATTTTCAGTCTTGGCCAATGTACTGAAATGAATCGGTAAATGAAGCAGTGATTTCTAGAGATATGTGCAATAAGAGGTTAGCTTATAGTTTTAAGAATAACACAAGAGGAATTTATTCTATTTAAGAAATAGAGGAACAAAATATTTTTCAATGGTTAAGAGATTATAAAGTGTAGATGTGTAAAAGGACCCAGGTGTCCTCATCAATACATGGCTAAAGGCCAACGTATGTCAGGTAATTAGGAAGTCTAATGGTATTTTCACCATTATTGCAAGGGGGATGGAGTACAGCAGCAGCAGAATCTTGCTTAAATTGTACAGAACCTTGGTTAGACCACACCTGGAATAATACATTGTAGTTTTGGTCCCCTTACCTTAGGAAGGATATTAATACCATAGAGGGAGTGCAATAAATGTTCATCATATGTGTTCCCAGGATGGCGGGACTGTGCAATAGAGACCGGGGAGACTGGGCCTGCATTCTCCACAATTTCAAAGAATAAAAGAAGTGATGTAATTGAAGCCAGCAAAATATTTAGTATTTTTTTTGGGACAGATAGGGTGATTGCAGATAAGACATTTGTGCTGGTTGGGGAATCTAGAACTCTAGACTGTAGAAGATGATCATTCAGCCCATCAAGTCTGCACCGATAATAATCCCATCCAGGCCCAATCCCCGTAACCCCATACATTTACCCGCTAATCCCTCCAATCTACGCATTTTGGGACACTAAGTGGTAATTTGGCTTGGCCAATCAGTCTAATGTGCACATTTTTGCACTTGGGAGGAAACCCACACAGACATGGGGGCGGGGGGAGAGAAAAGAGAGAGGAGAAAAAAAAAAGGAGAGGGGAGAAAAAAGAAGGAGAGAGAGAGGAGAAAAAAAAGGAGAGAGAGAGGAGAAAAAAAAAGGAGAGAGAGGAGAAAAAAGAGAAAGAAAGGAAGGAAAGAAGGGACTGGAGCTGTGAAGCAGCAGTGCTAACCGCTGGGCTGCCCAAGAATCAAGGGGGAAAGCCACTTAGGACTGAGATGAAGGGAAAGATTTTTTCTCAAGACTGTTGTGAATCTTCAGGATTCTCTAACCCAGAAGGCTGTGGAAGCTCAAATCACTGAGTATGTTTGAAGTAGAGTTCGACATTTTTCAAAATGCCAATGACATAAAGGGACGTGGGGTAAAAAAAAACAGAAGATGGAAAATCCTCCATGGTCAAAGGCATTGGAATGGATGATCAACCATGAACATATTAAAATGGCAGAGCAGGCATGATGTAGTTTAATGGTCTACAACTGCTCCAATGTTTTTAGTGCATGCAGAAACATTGAGAATGTAGTTTTTAACTACCTACTTGAAGAATGAGAAGGATTAAAAAATAAGCGTTGGCTGCCCTTTTAAATTGTTCCATCAGGTTACGCGGCAAAAAGGTAATAACGTTGTATTTGTATGTCCGGATTTCATTCCCCTGAAAAAGAAATTGGACAACTATTGTCAAACAGAAAATGCTTCAGTATAATGAAACTTGAATTCTGTGCCCAGACGATAGATAGAAAGTACAATGATAGCAATAAGATTTTTTAAAAACATTGAGCTTCAAGGTATTGCAAAAGTTATGGTTTGGCAGATGAATAAAAAAACCACTCAAGAGTCTACTCACCGAGTATTTGTTTGCTTTTATGCAACCGTACTTCGTGACAGTGAACTGATTGTTAAAGTTTCTGTCATTTGCTTTGACTTTCCACGTGTATTCTGAAATAAAGGATAGGGTGAAGAGAGTCCAAAAATATTCAAAATAGTAAAAACAATAACACTAAATTAAGACAATGCTGCCTTTAAAAAAAATAGCAAATCCTTCAGTTATTCAAAGACATCAGATTGTAGCTCTGTTTGTTTCTTAGAGAAAATGATCACTTTTGCAGAGGCAAAATCTTTCTAGGATAGTAACTCTCCCAAAAGGGGTGGTTCCCTCAATGTTGGCCTTGTGTATAATGAGGAAATCTGCAGTTTTAAAACTTGTATTTTTTGCCTCAGCCCTAAACAGAAAATCTCCAGGTTTCTGGATGAGATTGTTTAATTGACTTTCCTGGCCATCAGACTTCTAGGAAATCAGCCCCTGGCTGAGGTTGCTATGGAAATGGAAGCTAATTGGGAAAGAAAGGATTGAGAAGTCCGATTTCGGCCACTGGTCAAAACACAAACAGGGACTCTTGAACTTCAGAACCTCTGGAAAAAGGCTCTGAAAAGTTGAGCACTCCAGTCATGCTAAGGAGTTGGTTTTGAACTTGAGCCAACCGTACCAAGGTCCAGGGTTGGATGAAGGCGTCTCGGGGAAGCTATGCCCTCAGGATCAGTGAGCCAAATGAAGTGCTCCTCATTATTGGTACTGTTATCAGTGAAATTTGGAAAGATTAGAACTATTGTCAAGAGGCTGATGAAATTCTACGTGACAAAGTAGAGAAATCAGAGTTGTGAACAAAATTTACAACTGTACATTGTGTCAATTATGTGCTAAGAGTGCAAGCAGAGAAATCCGCGAGATTCAACTTTGTCATCTTCAACAATGACAAGTGTAATTTATGGCTTTCGTTGACTAAAATTTACTCATTAGAACACACTTAAGGAGAGTTTGGTTCGCTTGTTGCAGGTTTAAGTGGTGAAATCTTGTCCATCAATTTCTCCCATTGGTGTCTTTTGGCATGTCGGATTCTTGTTCATACTGGTCTCCATGGCGTTTCTAACAAAAATCTCAACTTTCATTGCACCATTGGTGGTCAAACCTTCAGCCCCTCAAACCCAAGTTCTAGAACTCTTTCCCAAAACTTCTCCCAGTGCCATACCTTTAAGATGCTCCTTTTAATATACCTCTGTAACTAAGTGATAGGTCACCCATCCTAATGTGTTCTTGGCCATTTTTATCCAATTACATTCCTATGAGTGCTGAGACTGCTAACTATGTTTAAAGGGACACTGTAAATGCAAGTTGTTGATAGTTGCAGAAGCAGTGGCAAACAGTGCTGAATTGTTCCCATGACCTACATTCCTGGGGAGTACATCATACATTCCAGTAATTGCCTCCTTTCTGGATGCATCACAGCTTGGTATGGCGCCTGCTCTGACTAAGACTGCAAAATGCTACAAAGGGCTGGGAATGCATCCCAGCCCATTATGCAAACCAACCTCCCATCCATTGACTCCATCAACACTGAACACTGCCTCGGAAAAGCAACCAGCACAATCAAGGGCCCCAGACGTACTCTCTTCCACCTTCTTCCATTTGAAAAAAGATAAAGGAATCTAAGTTCACGTACCAACCGACACGAGAACAGCTTCTTCCCGCAACAATCTCCTCATTTTGAATGGACCTACCATACATTAAGCTGATATTTCTCTACACCCTATCCTGTAACTTCAACACTATATTCCGCACCCTCACCTTTCCTTCTACCCTATGTGCTCTATGAACAATATGCTTTGTCTGTATAGCGTGCAAGAAACAATATTTTTCATAGTATCCCAATACATGCAACAACAATAAATCAAATCCAAATTCATTTATTTTGGAAGAGAAGCTGTTAATTAGACTAGGTGCCACTGTGCAATCAATGAGGCCCTAAGGTATCCAGGTAAGAGTGAAACATACAACTATAACTAGCATTTATATTGTTCCTTTAACTTAGCAAAGGACACTGTACAGGGGCGTCACCAAAAGGATTTGAATCAACATGAGCGGGCAGAGCGAGGACTCAAAGGCAGTCAGCAGCACCTACAAGAGCTATACAATCCAGTCCAGTCTATGGCTCCAGAAAGGAACAGCTGCATTCAGACAGAAACCAAAGTGTGATATCACAGGAAAGCAGATAAGTGATGAATGTTTGGATTTATTCTTGTTACATGTATTAACATACAGTAAGAAGTATCGTTTCTTGCACGCCATACAGACAAAACATACCATTCAAAGAGAAGGAAACGAGAAAGTGCAGAATGTAGTGTTGCAGCCATAGCTAGGGTGTAGAGAAAGATCAACTTAATACAAGGTAAGTCCATTCAAAATTGTGATAGCAGCAGGGAAGAAGCTGTTCTTGAGTCAGTTGGTACATGACCTCAGGCTTTTGTATCTTTTTCCCCGACATAAGATGATGGAAGAGACAATGTCCGGGATGCATGGGGTCCTTGATTATGCTGGCTGCTTCACTGAGTCAGTGGGAAGCGTAGACAGAGTCAATGAATGGGAGGCTGGTTTTGCTTGTTCATATTCAAAACTCATGGTTCATAATTGTAAGTTATTATTAGTTGTAGTAAAGACTATATGTAGCACTGCTTATTAATTCTAACTTAAGAAAACTCAAACAATAAAAACACGGCAGAGCAGTCAATCTGTTTTGGCTGCAGAACATGGGAGCTATTGAATGCTAGGTGAGGTCCAGGGCAATCATGTCATTGAACTAGAGGTCAAGCTACAAACATGGACGCATCAGAGAGTAGGACCACACCAAAGATTACAAAGTTTAATTTATATTTGAGTTACAAAAGGTGGAACATGGTTTCGGTTACATTGAGTTTAATTCATGAGCTTGGTGCTAGGAAGTGTGAACGGCATCCTAGGCTAATCATGTAAATAGGACTGTAGATAGGGCTTTAAACTAATTGGAGGGGGGGGGGTGCGAGGGTAGGTGACATTACGGGGTCTAAAGTAGAGGCTGCAGGTAAGGGGGGAGGCTAAGGATGTCATAAGAACATAAATAGGAGCAGGAGTAGGCCATCCAGCCCCTCGAGCCTGCCCCGCCATTCAATAAGATCATGGCTGATCTGTCGTGGCTCAGTTCCACTTTCCCGCCCTCTCCCCATAACCCTTAATCCCCTCTCTTATCAAAAACCCATCAACCTGCGTCTTAAAAATATTTAGCGACGCAGCCTCCACCACTTCAACGGGCAGAGAATTCCAGAGATTCACCACCCTTTGAGTGAAGAAGTTCCTCCTCAACTCCATTCTAAACCGCCCCCCCTTTATCTTGAGGCTGTGCCCCCTAGTCCTACTGTCCTTTCTGAGCGGGAAGAGCCTCTCCACCTCTATCCTATCCATCCCATTCATCATCTTATATGTCTCAATGAGATCTCCCCTCATTCTTCTAAACTCTAACGAATACAAGCCTAGTTTATTCAGCTTCTCCTCATAGCTCAACCCCCTCAACTCCGGTATCAGCCTAGTAAACCTCCTCTGCACTCCCTCCAAGGCCAAAATATCCTTGCGTAAGTGCGGCGACCAAAACTGCACACAGTACTCCAGCTGTGGCCTCACCAGTGCCCTGTACAGCTGCAAGACCTCCCTACTTTTATATTCAATCCCCCTCGCTATGAAGGCCAGCATCCCATTAGCCTTCCTGACCACCTGCTGCACCTGCAGGCTGTGTTTTTGCGACTCATGCACAAGGACCCCGAGGTCCCTCTGCACCGTCGCCTGCTGCAGCTTTTCGCCGCGTTAGTAATAGTCCTTCCTAACATTATTCCTACCAAAGTGGACCACCTCGCACTTGCCAACATTAAATTCCATTTGCCAGTTCCTGGCCCATTCGCCCAGCCTATCTAGATCCTTCTGCAGACTCTCCACACCCTCCGCGCAATTTGCCGTTCCACCAATCTTGGTGTCATCAGCAAATTTCGACACCATACACTCGGTTCCCTCCTCCAGATCATCTATATAAATGGTGAATAGCTGAGGCCCCAGCACCGACCCCTGGGGCACTCCACTAGTCACCAACCGCCAATCCGAATAGCACCCATTAACCCCCACTCTCTGCCTCCTATTTGACAACTAATCCTCTATCCACGCTAACACCCTACCCCCAACTCCATGCCCCCTTACCTTCTGCAATAACCTCTTGTGAGGTACCTTGTCAAACGCCTTCTGAAAATCAAGAAAGACCACATCCACCAGCTCTCCTCTATCCACCGCCCTAGACACATCCTCGTAGAACTCCAATAAATTTGTCAGACACGACTTTCCCTTAATGAAACCGTGCTGCGTCTGCTCTATCAAGCAATTCCCCTCAAGATGCCTCGCTATTTCCTCCTTGATGACGGATTCTAACATTTTACCTACAACAGACGTTAAACTAACCGGCCTATAATTCCCTGCCTTTTGCCTGCCACCCTTCTTAAACAACGGCGTAACATTAGCCGTTTTCCAATCTTCCGCACTTCCCCGGAATCCAGTGACGTTTGGAAAATAACCACCAAGGCATCCACTATCACCTCCGCCATTTCTTTCAGAACCCTCGGATGCATTCCATCCGGTCCTGGGGACTTGTCCACAAATCAGTCCCTCCAGTCTGTCGAGCACCGCCTCTCTAGTAACAATAATGTCATTGAGACCCTCCAGTCCTACCACCTTTCCATCTCTAACACCCGGCAAATTATTCACGTCCTCCTCCGTGAAGACCGAAACAAAAAAGTTATTCAAGACCTCAGCCATTTCCCCATCCCCTACCACTAAGTCCCTCCTCTCATCCTCTAAGGGTCCAACGTTCACCCTAGCCAGCCTCTTCCTTTTTATATATTTATAAAAACTCTTGCTATCCTTTTTTATATTAAGCGCTAGCCCAGCTTCATAATTTCTCCTACCCTTCTTTATCAACTTCTTTGTCAATCTTTGTTGACATTTAAACCTCTCCCAATCCTCTTCTCGCCCAGCTATCAAAAACCTATCTACCTGTGACTTAAATATATTTAGTGAGGTAACCTCCACCACGTCAATGGGCAGAGAATTCCAGAGATTCACCACCCTTTGAGTGAAGAAGTTCCTCCTCAACTCCGTTCTAAACCACCCCCCCTTTATCCTGAGGCTGTGCCCTCTAGTCCTACTGTCCTTTCTGAGCGGGAAGAGTCTCTCCACCTCTATCCTATCCATCCCATTCAACATCTTATAGGTCTCAATGAGATCTCATTGAGATTGAGGCCGCAGCTGGAGTACTGTGCGCAGTTTTGGTCGCCGCCCTTACGCAAGGATATTTTGGCCTTGGAGGGAATGCAGGGGAGGTTTGCTAGGCTGATGCCGGAGTTGAGGGGCTTGAACTATGAGGAGAGGCTGAATAAACTAGGCTTGTATTCGTTAGAGTTTAGAAGAATGAGGGGAGATCTCATTGAGACCTATAAGATGTTGAATGGGATGGATAGGATAGAGGTGGAGAGACTCTTCCCGCTCAGAAAGGACAGTAGGACTAGAGGGCACAGCCTCAGGATAAAGGGGGGGTGGTTTAGAACGGAGTTGAGGAGGAACTTCTTCACTCAAAGGGTGGTGAATCTCTGGAATTCTCTGCCCATTGACGTGGTGGAGGTTACCTCACTAAATATATTTAAGTCACAGGTAGATAGGTTTTTGATAGACAAGGGGATTAAGGGTTATGGGGAGAGGGCGGGAAAGTGGAACTGAGCCACGACAGATCAGCCATGATCTTATTGAATGGCGGGGCAGGCTCGAAGGGCTAGATGGCCTACTCCTGCTCCTATTTCTTATGTTCTTAAGCAACAGGAATCCAATGGCCCATAGGAAAAGACAGAAAAGAAATTCAGTGTGTGTAGGTTAGAGAATGAAGACAAGAGTTCTAAGCTGCCCAGTAGGAAACCTTGCTTGGCTGCTTGGAGGTTGTGTTTAGGGACATCTCGTGTTTTCTCTACAATTGAAGGAGCAGTGAGTTTGGTTTTAGATGCCTCAGGGAAAGATACTAGCTGGGGGAAAATCAACTAGTGAATGCTCAGCAATCCACCACAAAAAAAAAACCATTTGCAGCTAGGTCAGTTCCAAAGATACTGGTAAATCTGCACTGGTTTTTGTGCCTACTGGGATAAAAGGGAATGGCAGAAGTTTTAATCATTTTCCTGCATTTGTATGGAGTTCCTTCCAACATTTTCATCTGGTGTAATGTAATTCATTTTTCTCCTTGTTTCATCATTTTTTTTTCTAAAAAGGTTAAAATTTCTTCAGTAAACGTCTGCAAATGTGCTCAATAACTTACTACCACAGTTGCTAAAAAAAAAAAAGGTGGAATCTACCAAGCCAGGTTTCACTCTGCAATCTGACTTGTCAAGTATTATTTTGTGTTATGATCCCAGCTGATAAGCACTCATGGTTTATGGATTAACACATCAGCATGGATAGAGGATTGATTAACAGAAAACAGAAGAGGTATAAATGGATCATTTTTCCTGGGTGGCAAAAAATGATGAATGGAGTGCCATAGGGACCAGTGCCACTAATGCTAGTGACTAAGGCACAAAAGCAGGAATGTAATTTGCGAACATGACACAAGGTGTCTAAAAAAGGTACACAGATAGGTTAAGCAAGTAGCACAAGCTCTGGAAAATGGAGTACAATGTGGAAAAATGTGAAATTGTCCACTTTGGCAGAATATGTTTTAAAACGAGAGAGACTCTAGAACTTTAAACGTACAGAGGGATCTAGGTGTCTTGGTGCATGAATCACAAAAGGTTCATTTGCCAGCACTTTGTTAGAAGGCGGCTAATGAAATGGTGTTTAGTGCAAAAGAAGTGGAATTAAAAAAAAGGGGATATTTTGCTACAGACGTATACAGCTTTTGCTGTGTACAGTGTAGGTCTCCTTATTTAAAGAAGGATACAAATACTTTAGAACAAATTCAGATAATGTTTACTTGACTGGGAGCTGGATTTGGGGAGTTACTTTGAGGAAAGGTTGAATATGTATTCATTAGAGTTTAGAAAAATGAGAAACGATCTTATTGAAACATACAAGATCCTGACATACAAGAGACTTGACAGAGTGGATACTGAAAGGATGTTTCACCTTGTGGGAGGGGCTTGAATAAAGGAATAGCTAAAAAGGTGTCTCCCATTTAAAGTTGGAGAGGAGAAGAAATGATTTTGCTCCAAAGAGTGATCGAGGCAATGTCAATAATTATTTTTCTGGCAATTTCTCTACCAAGGGAGTCAAAGTTTATTGGTGACAGGTACAGTTTACATACATGATTTGGAGTTGGGGGCCAAGTATAGTGTGTCAAAGTTCACATATGACACTGAGTGGCAGAACAAAATATGCAGAGGACGCTGAATGTCTGCAAAGCGACAGATGGTCTGAGTGAGTGGGCAAGGGTTTGGCAGATAGGATACAATGTTGGTAAATATGAGGTCATCCATACTACTCCAGGTATAATCTGCTGGTGAGGCTATACTGCGAGTACTGTGTTCAGTTTTGGTCTCCTTACTTGAGAAAGGACATAGTAGCACGGAAGGGGATGCAGAGGAGATTCACTGGCTTGATTCTGGAGTTGAGAGGGTTGGCTTATGACAAGAGACTGAGTAGACTAGGATTATATTCATTGGAATTTAGAATGAGGGGGGAGGTATCTTATAGAAACATGCAAAATTATATGTCCAAAGATGTGTGGGTTAGGCTGATTGGCCATGCTAATCTTGGTTAGTGTCAAGGGGATTTGCAACATAAGTGTGCGGGATGCGAGAATAGGGTCTGGATGGGGTTGTGATCAGTACAGACTCAATGGGCTAAATGGTTTCCTTCTGCACTGTAAGGATTCTGTGATTTACAATATGAAGGGAGTAGATAAGATAGAAGCAGGAAGGTTGTTTCCACTGGCAGATGAAACCAGAACCGGGGGTGAGGTTTTTTGGGGGGTAGGGGGAGATAGCCTCAAAATAAGGGGGAGCAAATTTAGGATTTTGGGGTGGGGTGGCAGGAAGGTGGTGGAGGTGAAAAAGGTTACTGGGAGTACAAGAGGGGTTATGGACAGTTCAGCCATGATCTTATTTAATGGCAAAGTAGGCTCTAAAGACCAAGTGGCCTGCTCCTGCTGCTATTTTGTATGCGCAGCTCTTAATTTGCAAGTTCACAAGGAGACATTAGGACAGGGAGGTTAAGTTACTCTGCGATGTTCTGACATTTATGAAGGGAATGGCGGACCTTGGCCTCAAGTTCTTTTCAAATGATAAATGCATCTTGACAAATATTTTCATCTTGGAAGTGGTGCTAGTTTTAAATTGTTTTCAGGGAAGCAATGTTCCAGATACTTAGCTTCAATTACTTTGGCTAATGTGAAAAAAAATCCAATAATCTAAGTTTCAAAGTCTAGTTAACAAGTCCTTAAGCTTCTTGCACAATGCTTTTCCTATCACCTAAGCAAACTCTTACATAATTCTGTAGATTTTTCCCATGACCCTACCATTCCAGATATTATTATCGCTCTTTCTTGATTAGACCCAAATTTGTCCTTTTACCAGTTTGTACCCATTTATCTGTATTTGTGCTTTAAACTCTTGAAAAAAAACTTAAAAGGCGTTTTAAGAAAGACTTTTTCTGTTCAATTTATCTTGAAAATGACTGAAAATGTCATTGTAGCTGGAAGGGCAAAGATCTCCTCTTCCAGGAAACAATACTGGCTGCCATTTACTACATTATTTCCAATGAAGTTATTCTCTGTTTAAAGTTGATTAGTCACAAGTAGGCATGAAGTTATTGGGAAAATCCCATGATCGCCACACTCTGGCGGCTGTTTGAATATATTGAGGGAGAACTTAGCATGGCCAATGCACCTAACCAGCAGGCTTTGGGAGGAAACAGGAGTACCTGGAGGGAACTCACACTGACATGGGGAGAATGTGCAGTCTCCGCATTGACAGTAATCCAAACCAGAAATTGAACCCAGATCCCTGGCACTGTAGCTAACCACTGCCACCACGCTGGTCTTCCTGATAAATGCCATATGTTGCATTTCCAATCTGATGGAGATTTCCCTGTAGTCACAGGTTTCTCCAAAATGATCTTCATCTTATGGGCTTTGTCCCTTTTATCACCAACAAAAGGCCACCTGTCCCTGAAGAGTCATTGTTTATTAGTCCTTTCATTTTGGCTGGTCTCAGCCATTCGAAAGCCCATCACTCCAGCAAAGAGACTATAATTAGATTATTGGTAAATTTGTGCAGATACTGTGCTTGTCTCGCTGTCTTGTCTCACCTCCTATCAGTACAGCTGCATTTCTCAGCAATAATAATAAGGGGGCTGCATGGTGACACAGTGGTTAGTACTCCTGCCTCACATTGCCAGGGTCCCAGGTTCAATTCTAGCATGAGGTGTCCATACGTGG
This sequence comes from Carcharhinus amblyrhynchos, assembly GCF_965287045.1. Taxonomy (NCBI): domain Eukaryota; kingdom Metazoa; phylum Chordata; class Chondrichthyes; order Carcharhiniformes; family Carcharhinidae; genus Carcharhinus; species Carcharhinus amblyrhynchos. The sequence goes on along the minus strand of NC_137324.1, from coordinate 50,247,015 downwards.
CACATTCTCCCTGCATCTGGGTAGGTTCCTCCAGGTGCTTTGGTTTCTTCCTATGCTTCAAAGACATGTGGGTTGGGTGGATTGGCCATGCTAAATTGCCCCTTAGTGTTGCAAGATGCATAGGTTAGGGGAATTACTGGGTTAAATGTGTGAGGTTCTAGGGACAGGGCTAGGTAAGACGCTCTTTGAGAGGCAATGCAGACTCAATGAGCCAAATTGACTACTTCTGCACTGTAGGGATTCTATGAAGTAATTAAGTCAACAGCCTGAAACTGCCATTTGTCTTTGAGTGCTTTCAGCATTCATACTTGCGCAGCATCACAGTGTTAAAGCACGGATTTTATCTTTCAACTGTTACTTGATCCACCTTGTCAAATTATAAGTTATTTTATTTCTTCTTCTCCTTTCTTTATTCATTCTTTGTACAAAGCATGTCAATTTAATTCATAGTCTAAAATAACCGATTATCATCGAACTTTACCACTTTTTGGTTGCCATCCCTCTTCAGTCTTTTGGTTGATGCTGTTTTGCTCTGTATCATCCAACCTTTCAGTCGAGCTATCCAATTCATTGTCCGTCTCATCATCACTATATGGCACCACGTCATCAAATCCCCTGCCATCATCATCATCACCAAGACTGGAAACTCCATCAGCACTCATCACCTTTGTGGTCCCTGACAAAAGAGAATGACTGAAGTCAAAAATCAAATGAACCGAAAGCAGTTTCTGATAGCAAGTGGCAAAAGAACAAAGCTTTAAGAAACATCACAGACACCAATTACCTCCTATAAAAGATCAGTACAATTTTTGATTTTTAATTAATATATTGCCTTTGCCCTCTCCTCTCTGAATTCACTGACCACCTGTTCCCCTTGAGCCTTGCCCTCTATAGAAACTTTGACCCATATTCATAGCAAGGTCACAGGGGGTGATGGGGAATGTGGTTCAGTGCTACCTTCCGATTTCTCCACGTGCACACTCTCGATCACTGACAGAAACCATCTCCCATTATTCCTCATGTCCACACAGCACCTCCCTACCGCTCAACCACCAACCTCACCCTGACAATGCCACTTCAAAAACCCAATTCCTTCAGTATCTAGTTGGTGAAAATAAACCTCTTGCCAGCTCACTCAAGACCCCAACTACCTTGGTCCATCATTCACCACAATTTTTGCTCAGCCATATCCATAGTTAACAAATGCTAAAGTTTGCCTTGGATTCCCTAATCTTCAACAAAACCATCATTCTTTTGAGTTTGGAATGATCAATCTGGATTTGATATGCTTCTTTGCCCCAGTTTAATATTTGAGCATATATAACTATCACCAGAATGCCTGTATCCCACAAGTGCTTTTGGGTCTTGTTGCAAAAGTACACACTATTCCAGGATCATGCTGGATGCTGGTAAAATTACCCTCAAGTTTTGTTTCTCCACTAAAATGTTTTTCTTAGCTCTGCCTATCGTTATTCCCAACGAGTTTACAAAACTCATGGACTGCTTTGTGACTACAATCAAGACCGTGCACATAGCTGCTTCATTTCCTAGTTCTATCAAACCAGGCCCTCTCATTACCTATTAAAATCAGGAAAAAGAGAGAGCAGGAGGAGGCCATAAAGCCCATTGCCTGCTCCATCATTCAAAATGATGGTGCTTGATCACATTGTTATTTCGTTTTCCTCATAACACTCCACATGGCTCCTCCAATCTCCTGTCATAAGAAACTCATCTTTAGCCCCTTTATCTCATTAAGCAGCCTCACTGTCACCTCTAAGTAAGTGACAGTGTACAACATTGCTAGAACACAGTATAATGTTCAGTACTAGGCTCTACTTATTTACAGGGTCCAAGCCATATGATTGAATTGTGCAATTGATATCTGTTGTGAGAGGTGTTCTGCTACTTTGAACTCTAGGCATAGCCTGGATTCTTAGACAGAATGCAGACACACTCTGGTATCTGATTAACATGCATTTAGTAGTACTACACTAAACACATTAAAGAGTGGACATGTTGCATCTTGGCAAAATTCCAACTTCTCTCAAATGCATGACTAATGAGCATTCGTGTTGCATCATCATCTAAAGTTATATATTGGCACAGTTTGTTAACCCTGTATATGTTACTTCACACCCTGCCCCAACCAAATATGCTATCCACTTTTTAACACGAATCTCTGGCCAGAACGTATTGTTCCACCCTCCACAGGAATTGGAGTGGGCAAGGGGCGGACGTGGGAAAGTCTTGATCGCAGGCGGTATTTTCCGATTTCGGGGCAAGCGAGACTAGAAAATCCCGCTCTGTGTCTTTAACTATTTACACGGCATTGCTGTAAATTTCTTCTTCTAACTACAGGTTTGAGCCAATTCTTACTCTTCCATTTCAAATCAGTTCTAGGGGATTTAATCTCCCACAGTATTTTTGACCCTTAAGAAAGATATCTTGGAGACATGAAAGCTTTCTTCTACATTTGGAAAGAATAGAACAACATTTTAGCAATATTGCTCTCATCATGACTGGGGAGTGGAGGTTTCATGAGAGCTAAACTTCAAAAGGACAAAGAAGGCTGTTCACCGAAAGACTGATTCAAAAAAGAGAAGACTGAAAAGGATCAATCTTTGGTCCCTCTGGGACTAGCAGACAGGAGCTCAGGACACTGAGGAACTTGGGGCTCCCTCAATGGTGCTGGGAAAAAGCTTCAGAAGAGACAGTAGGACTAGGGGGCACAGCCTCAAGATAAAGGGGAGGCGGTTTAGAACGGAGTTGAGGAGGAACTTCTTCACTCAAAGGGTGGTGAATCTCTGGAATTCTCTGCCCATTGAAGTGGTGGAGGCTGCCTCGCTAAATATTTTTAAGAAGCGGGTCGATGGGTTCTTGATAAGAGAGGGGATTAAGGGTTATGGGGAGAGGGCGGGAAAGTGGAACTGAGCCACAACAGATCAGCCATGATCTTATTGAATGGCGGGGCAGGCTCGAAGGGCTAGATGGCCTACTCCTGCTCCTATTTCTTATGTTCTTATGTTCTTATGAATGCTCTTCAAATTCAGAGAAGGAGGTCACAGGTGCATTGCATGTATCAAAGCAGAGGTATTGAACATTTTGAGATCACAAAGAACTGAGAAGAAGTGATCAACTTCCTGTTAGACTATCAGGAAAAAGGATAAATGATTTTCCAGTGGTATTTCAGAAGAACTGTCTATTGGTGAGAGCCACACTTCTCTCTGTATAAGACTGCTTCACTATGGGAAAATTTGCTAAGAACATGCAGACAAGACAACCTCATCTTGTTGGAGACAAATTTCTTGTAGACAATCAACTTGGGGATAAAGATTGCTGCACAGGATTTTTCAGCTTCAGGAAGAGTAAAGATTCTGCTGTAACTCTGAACAGAAGAATTCTTTCAGCTGGGCTTGAAATGTGGGTGAAAACTGACTTTTACCCTTGAAAGGCAACCAGCTCTTAAATGGTGTGATTCTTGGGGACTTTGATTTGGGCTCAGGCAAAACATCAACTGAGACTAATCTTCATCAGGTGAAAAACTAGGCAATGCAGATTTAGCAGAGATAAGATCTAAAATGTTGTTCATCTGTTGGAAGCACAGCTGACTTTTCAAAAGGACATCAGTGACTTCCGTTGCATCCATCTACAAGAAAGTGGAATCATTCTCTTAGGACTTCATTGTCCAAGACATCACTTAGTACAGTAGTATTTTTCCAAAATGGTAGTTGCATGTGGGTCACAGGATGTTGACAAAATGAGTCACTACAAATGATCCCCAGAGGTCACCTGACCATTTTTCCAAATTGACCCAGAGCAAAATCTCACTGCAGTGCAAGACAAGAATAAACAGATCAGTACGCCCTATACATGCACTTAGTGCCAACTCACCTGGCACCAATTTTCTTCCCTTTTCCAGTAAATCAGTTGTAGACATGGATCATATTGTCACACAAAAAAGAACAGGCCAGAGACAAGTGAACGCGGCGTGGGGTCACCAGGGACGGCCATTTGGTAAAAGTGGCTCACCAGAATTTTTGTGGGGTCCTTGTGCACGAATTGCAAAAACCCAGTTTGCAGGTGATCAAGAAGGCGAATGGGATGCTGGCCTTTATAGTGAGGGGGATAGAATATAAAAGCAGGGAGGTCTTGCTGCGGCTGTACAGGGCACTGGTGAGGCCACAGCTGGAGTACTGTGTGCAGTTTTGGTCGCTGCACTTGCGCAAGGATATTTTGGCCTTGGAGGGAGTGCAGAGGAGGTTCACTAGGCTGATACCGGAGATGAGGGGGTTGGACTATGAAGAGAGACTAAATAGACTGGGTCTGTACTCGTTGGAGTTTAGAAGGACAAGGGGGGATCTTATAGAGACGTATAAGATAATGAAAGGGATGGATAGGGTAGAGGTAGAGAGATTCTTCCCGCTTAGAAAGGATAGCAGGATTAGAGGGCACAGCCTCAAGACAAGGGGGGGGTGGGGGGGCGCAGTTTAGATCAGAGTTGAGGAGGAACTTCTTCACTCAAAGGGTGGTGAATCTCTGGAATTCTCTGCCCGTTGACGTGGTGGAGGTTACCTCACTAAATATATTTAAGTCACAGGGAGATAGGTTTTTGATAGACAAGGGAATTAAGGGTTACGGGGAGAGAGCAGGAAAGTGGAACTGAGCCACTTCAGATCAGCCATGATCTTATTGAATGGTGGGGCAGGCTCGAAGGGCTAGATGGCCTACTCCTGCTCCTATTTCTTATGTTCTTATGTAGAAAGAAAGTTTGAAAAACACTGCAGTACTGCAAGGACGAGGTTCAGCTCCCCAAATTGATATACTGGCTCACAAAAATTGTCATGGCCCGATTCTGCATTTATCTTCACAGTCAGAATGCTGCAGGTCTAATTACTGCGTTGGTCTCTGACTGACTTGGTTGGATGGGGAGTGTGTGGTGGTGGATGGACATTCCTGCTCTGGTCTGGGAAACATAGCTAGGATTTCCATACTGAATTGGCTCATGATGGAGGGTTTATCTGCGATGACCGGGGAAAAAAAAAACTTTAGAAAAAATTTACACTCTGAGATGATCCTTCTGCAAATAGGCTGACAATTATGTTTTCATCCTTTTGATTTGATGTGTCACATGTATTAGCATACAGTGAAAAAGTATTGTTTCTTTCACGGTATACGGACGAAAAAAAGATAACAAGCGGACAGCATCTGAACTATTATGTCAATTGATCCTTGCAGTTGTAATAGACGTTGATGAGTATTTACTTAGCACCTAATTTGAGATCTATGAAGAATAACTGCTTTAAGTGGATTGCTTTAATAATCAGCTTTGAAATGACTAATTCAACATGAACCTCAAGTATGACAGTTGTTTGCTTTGTGTATTGGAATGGATTCTAGGACTATAAATAGAAAATTACATCAATTATTTACACCAATGTTTAGCAGCCATATATTAAAAACAATTGAAACATGCTTCTATTTGGCACGTGTCCAATGCACAAAAGTATAAGGTTCCATTGTTGAAGTACTTGGGTTTCCTCGCACTACCAGAACTTACAATGCCACGATTGTTCTGAGTACAAGTGCAGTGTGATGAGAACGGAGAATTCAAATCAGAAAGGTTCACGTCGTCAACATACAAACAGCTAAAAAAGCGATTCCCCCCCCCCCCCTCACTCCTCAGCTATCCTCTCATTTATGCTGTATGTCATTTCTTCAAAAAGAAACCCAACTGCCCTTGTAAACTCTCATTAAAGCAGTCACTTGGTTTGATAACCATATTTTCTTATTGCAGGAATTCAGCAATGTGTTAAGGCTGTTGGAAAAACACGAAAAAGAAGTTTATTTGTCACATGTAAGGCTTGCATTAATATTGCAATAAAGTTACTGTGAAATTCCCCTAGTCGCCACACTCCAGTGCCTGTTCAGGTCAATGCATCTAACTAGTACGTCTATCAGAATGTGGGAAGAGACTGGATTATCTGGAGAAAACCCATGCAGAAACAGGGCGAACATGCAAACTCCACACAGACAGTGACCCAAGCCAGGAATTGAACCTGGGTCCCTGGCGCTGTGAGGCAGCAATGTTAACTACTGCGCCGCCCAATAGTGGAAATCTGGAAATTTCAACCCAATAACATCCATGCTATACTAAACTTGTATCTGACCAGCCAAGCTAAATGTGCACGCTTTTTGGTGACCGGTTATCTTTGTTACCTTCATGTGCATTGGATTCCAAATGTCAAAAACAACAGCGGACAAAGTGAGGAAGCACAACAAGTTGAGAGTTAAATAGCAATACTGAGAATGCCTAGTCCTGACCACCAAAGCTGCTACAGCTGCGTCATTATGACTTTGCTAAATGTTCGTTTCTTTACCTGTACTTTCTCGAGCATTTGGTTCCAAGTCATTGGTCCAACAAGTTGGGCTTGCAAAACATTAATCTATGTAAGATTGCCACTGAGAAACTTGATTAGCACTTAGGAGTATTACAAATAACAAACACATTAAGGATTACATAATTCAAAAACCCAATCCAAAAATAGCTCTCTCTTCACCCTCAGATTATGACCAGACTTCTAAACTCTCCAGTCAGGGGTAACAACCTCTCAGCATCTGCTCGACCAAGGCCTCTCAGAATCTCATACTCAGATCATGATGGCACAGAAGTAGGCCATTCAGCCTATCAAGCCCATGTCAGCTCTCAATAGAACAGTCCGATCAGTCCCATCCCCCCACTCTGTACTTGTGCTTCTCAAAATTTATTTCCCTTACATAACCAATTTAATTTCATTCATTGTCTCTGCCATGATTGAACGATGGAGCAGATTTGATGGGCCAAGTGGCCTAATTCTGCTCCTATATTTCATTATCAAAGCACCCCCCCCCCGTATAATTACACCAGCACTTCATTAGTCTTGTATTCCTAACGAATTGTAATAAAGTCTAATGCATTATTTACCTTAATTGCTTGGTACACTTGCATGTTAACTTTGTTACCCACAAAATTCCATTGCCTTACAATTACTCATCTCACGTTTCAAAAACCACCTGCTTCCCATTCTACCGCTAAACTGGATAACTTCTCATTTCCTCAATCAATGTGCCCAAAACACTTATATCCCTTTGCAGTCTCTGTGCCCTCTTTACAGCCTACTTTCTCATCCAAATTTGCATCACCAATATATTACACTTGGTCCTTCATCCAAATCAATGTTCTAAACTATAAACAGCTGAGGCCCAAGCACTGATCCTTATCAATACTTTGCCACATTATTCATTCCAAAAATGACCAGTTCATTCTTGATAGTTTCTGGTTTGTTAATCAGTCCATACTAAGATGTTACCCCAAATTCTGTGATCCATTCAAACTTGAATCTTAAGTTCTGGCTGTGCACCATTCCCCCCATAGTATTGACTTGCAAATGCATAGTGACACCAGTGACCCTAACAACACAGAATGCTGGATCACACCAGTGGCTGCAGAAACATTTCCAAATCCTCCTAACTACCTCATCCCCCATGACCAATGCATTTTTATACTTGGCTACACTGTGGCCACACTTCCCTGTGCAGTTATTTGCCCCACACTTCTGTGGCTCTGCTCTTGTCCATACACCAGGGATGTCACCAGTATTCAGCAATGGAAATCAGTTTTCAGAGGATCACACAGGGAAAATTCTTATGCTCCCGACCTCTCCCTACCTTGCTAGATATCCACTTGCATTAAAGTAAACCCTCCACAGCTGTGGGGTGACCACCCTATTCCAGGAAACTCTCTGAAATCCCTTATACCTTGCAGCAACTCCAGCTGCTCCTGGAACTGCAAAACCCTGAGCTGCAGCAACTAGGTGTTCCTGCCCACATGGCTATCCAGGACAGGCGATGGTTCCAGGAGTTCCCTCCTGGCCAGGATTTGCATGAATTGGTGTCAAGCCATCTTAGTTTATTGCTTATGGTATTGTTTCAAATATAAAAACATCATCTCCTATATTAATTAATTGAACTTGTGTTTCTTAGGTTTGCTCCTTCTGCACGGGGTAGGAAGTCACCCGATTTGTGCTTTGCTAATCCACATCTTTTATTTAGCAGGCCTCTCCTTCCTTTCACTGTTGCCTCAGTTTAAATTACTTGGCAGCACCCTCCCTCTGCAGCTAATTCCCATTGTAAAGCCTCCATTCAGTTTGGCACTTGATTCGCCCAGTATGGATGTATATACACCCAATTTATGGTCAAAAGTCAATAGGTAACTTGTTCAATTCATCCCAATGTGAAAGAGCTAAAGGCTTGCAAAGGTTAATTTACCTGCAGCAACTTCATGACCAAAGCAGCCTCCTCATCAAAGTAAAAATTTGCTTGAATAGTCTGCACACCAATAAAATTATAAATTTTTCCCCCTCCAGGATGTTGAGGGTGTTAACTGGGGAAGTACACAAACCATGCATGTTCCATTTGCGGCAGCCAAGATGTATCAAAAACCTTTAATACTGGATGGCCTGAATTTGTTCTTGTCTTTGATGTCAAACTGTGTGAATTGCCCAGAACCTCTCAGCAATATTACAAAGATCACCAATGACTGCCTGAAATGAAGTTAGATGCATCCAGATGGTGATTTTGGCTATTGGTTTTCTTGTAGTAACTGCCAGAGATACCCAATTATGAATTTAGTGAAGCTCACTGTCAACCTGTGGATTTATTTTGATGGGGAGATGAGGGAAGTAACATCTTGTTGAGCAATGCCTCCTCAAAAACAACTTCGCTCTCCCTTACTTCATCTGCTCTTATTGCTCTGCATTCATTGTAATGCAATAAAAACTTGTATTTACATAACATCTTTAATATAGTACAAAGTCTCAAGGCACTTCACAAAAGCATTATCATATGAAACCAGTCATAAGTGAAGAAAATAAATTCCTTCATTTAGTTGTAAAGTTCAGTTTGGAAGCTTTATAACTGATCATCTCTCCCACAGACTCCATCAGGCCTTGCCTCCTCCTTGCATTCCAGCCAGGAAACTGGGAAACCATACTACCCAGTGATTTCCACTCAGTCGAATGGTTTCTGATTTCCCAAAAAGCATTATTAGCCCATGATGTTTATTTTTGTTGTTGTTCAGCTTGAACACATACTTACGATATCTGGGCCAAGAAAACTATCCTTCTGTTAAAGTTTTTGTACCTTGTGTGCATTTCTTGCATTTGAGATGCTTCATTCTTTACAATTTTTTTGCACTAAATCTATGCTAAGTAATTTACAAACTTAGCCAAGTTTCTCTCAGCTGATGGTTATGCACCATATATTCCACTTGAGCAAAGATTTTCAGGCTAATTCAGGATAATGTGCTCAGCATTTATCCAGTTTGCACCGTTGAAAGTCTGTGTGTTTGGCAGCATCCCCTCATGCAGCAGGATTGCTGAATGCTTTTCCCTTACGCAAGTTATCTGGAGAATAAATCAAAAGCAGAACTTTCCAAATTGAAGTTAATATTATAAATACCTACAGTTTTATATATTTGCATTTTGAGTTCCACATTTCCATCTACCTCCAATAGCCTTCAATTCCCTTTTTTCCTAAAGTTTGTCACAAGTAGGTTTATATTAACACTGCAATAAAGTTACTGTGAAGATCCCCGAGTCGCTCTACTCCAACACCTGTTCAGGTACACGAATGGAGAATTTAGCATGGTCAATGCACCTAACCAGCATGTCTTTCGGACTGTGGCAGGAAACTGGGGCATTCGGGGAAACTCATGCAGATATGGGGAGAATGTGCAAACTCCACACAGACAGTGACCCAAGCTAGGAATTGAATCTGGTGCTGAGAGGCAGAAGTGCTAACCACTATGCCACCCTTGTTGCAACATGATGGCACGAAAATGTTCTTTATTTTTCATAACTGCTCGTAATCTGAAATCTGGACATAATAGCCAATTCTTGTGCTCAATTAGTGTTGTCCTTTGCAACCTGGGTCAAACACACAGAATCAACCTGAATGAGCTAGATTTTGCACTCTACCTAGGAACAGGCTAGTCATGCAGTTAGAGTAAAAAGGATTCGCATATATTGAGAAGTAAGGACAAAATCAATTATTGAACTACAAGCACTATTGTCCGTTTGAAGTTTCAATTCAAAGTCTTGCCACCTGGTTTAGCATGGCTGAATGCCAAATGTGAAGCCCTTAGAGCTCCTATTCCAGGGCACTTACTCTTATGAACTAATTGTTTAACTGCCCATCGCCTTTGGCTCAAAAAAAAAGGGGAACTCAGGATTCAACCTTGATGTCAGATTAGAATGGGAAATTAATTTAATGAATCAACTGAACTAACGGACAAAGAATTACCTTATTTACCTGAGCATTTTGGTGGATACGTAGGTGCTGTCAAAAAGAGACAGAGCGCACACAATCATCAGAAACTATGCACAACACATATATTAACAAAGTCATGCATCATATATCGTAGTGGCTTGCCAGAGTAAAAGACAAAAAAAACCCAGAAGTTTACAAACTGTGAAGATTAAAATGATCTCCTGCTAAAGAGGCAAGTTTAATAGCATCAAGCTACGAAACATGCACGAATGAGGTACAAAGAATGAAGTCCAAATATTGTAAATTTATAGTGCAGATGTGCTGTATCTATTTGTTTAACAGTAATATGGAGCTGGATTACATGAGGACACTCCACACCACAGTGTAATTATTGGGAGCAAGCCCGCATCAGCTTGGTTAACTTGCTCATTTTCATTTCTCAGCTCATGGGCCTGGATTTATTACAAGGCAGGACTTCCACGATTCTCCTGGAGTAAGCCCTGCCTCAACAGAGTAGTCTGGCAGCATCATTGGGAGTGATAGCCATGCCGGTATTGCAGGACCCCCAAGGTAGGAGAGCAGTCACAGATGCCCCAAAATCCAGGTAACTTTGAATCTCACCAGGCCTGGCTTACCAGGCTCCGGCAACTGGGGGTGGCATTCTGGACAGAGTGGTGATCCAGAAAGGAGGCACGGTCCCCGCCATTTCATCAGCCAGCAGCTCATTGTGCTGAAGCAGTCAGACTATATGTTCAACACAGGCCTCTCTTAAGAACATAAGAAATAGGAGCAGGAGGAGGCCATCCAGCCCTTCGAGCCTGCCCCCCCATTCAATAAGATCATGGCTGATCTGTCGTGTCTCAGTTCCAATTCTCTCTTGTCACCATTAAAATCGAATGGCAGTGGATTGAGGCTCTTAAATTTCCCACTTAAGTTCCTTAAACAGGCCTTGGGCAAGCAGCCCACCTAACACTTTATTACTACTTGCAAAATTGCAACAGACAGAGTTAATAGTGCGGTTAGCAGGTGGCCAACTTTCTCCATTTCAGAGCTGCAGTTATGTAAGCTCGAGTAAGAATGCACGCAAAGAACTGTGTTTATATCAAGCCAATACACTTAAGGAATAATACATTAGCCTTTAAGGGGCATGCGCAGATTCATCAAAATGTTACTGGAGCTAAGGTGGGTTAAGTTGTGAGAAAAGATTGTATAGACTAAGCCAGGATTTCATTGAAGATAAAATATTCATATGATATCTAATCAAGGTGTTTACGGTAACTAAAACGTTTGATAGAATACATTGGGGCAGCAGAATGGCATAGTGGTTAGCACTGCTGCCTCACAGCGCCAAGGACTTGGGTTTGATTCCTGGCTTGGGTCATTGTGTGGAGCTTGCACGTCCTCCGTGTCTGTATGGGTTTCCTCAGGTGCTCAAGTTTCCTCACACAGTCTGAAAGATGTGCTGGTTAGGTCCATTAATCCAAATAGGTGCCGGAGTGTGGCAACTAGGGGATTTTCACAGTAACTTCATTGCACTGTTAATGTAAGCCTTACTTGTGACTAATAAATAAGTATACTTTAAACTTTGTAAGGGAAGTGAACAATGTAATGCAAAGCTGCTGAAAACCAAAAACCGAAAACCCTCTTCCTTGATGTAATTTGCTTGAAAACAATGTATCAGCAATTTACATATGGATAAGTATTTGTCATCCTGTGGAATCTATAAAACAAAAACACAATAGCAGGCTGCATGCTGCAAAACATATCCAAGGTTTCATTGTATCTAGCCAAACTTGTGGAAAATTGCCAAAACATATTCTGTCCAATCCCACAAAAAGTGGAACAAATCCAACACCAGCCCATCAGCCACGTGGTGGAAAATTCACTGACAGTGCTATCAAGCAGCACTTTATCCAGCAACAACCTACTCACTGATGCTCAGTTTGGATTTTGAGCATCACTCAGCACCTTTCCCTCCACTGCTTTTTCTTCATGGTCACCAAATCAAAATTCTGCAGCTCTTTTCCTATTAGCACTGTATGTACCTAAGTGAGCAGTTCAAGGAGGCATTTAGGGTTGGGCAAATAAAAGCTGGCTTGCCAATGACACCCACAACCAATGAAAGAATATAAGAACTAGGATAGGAGTTGGCCATTTGGCCCCTCGAGCCTTCTCCGCCATTCACTAAAATCACAGCTGATCTTTTTGTGGACTCAGTTCTACTTACTTGCCCGCTCACCATATCCCTTCATTCCTTTACCATTAAAATTGATCTGAGCTTTAATGTTCAGATCAATCTTAAAATAAAACATGCAAATAAAATGCTCATTGTCTGACTGCAAAGCTCTCATTTCAATTCAATTTTCCCTCAACTCACTTCGAGCACAAAATTTAGCAAAGGGAAAAGATGAAAGCAAAATTAAATCTGGATTCAATTCACAACTCTCAGAATCCACAGATTCTCAACAGTGCAGGAGGCCACCATTCGGCCCATCGAGTCTGCACTAGCAGAAATCCCACCCAGCTGACGTCCCAGTAACCCTATGTATTTATCCTGTTATTTTCCCTAATCTGCACATTTGGGATACTAAGGAACAATTTAACATGGCCAATCAACCTAATCTGCTCATCTTTGGACTACGGGAAGAAACCAGAACACCCAGAGGAAGCCCATGCAGACATGAGGATAATTGTTATTACAAAATAAGTGCAACAAGATGAACATCTTTTGCCTTAAGGATGTCTGAAAAATATTCAGCCCAAATTTGGATACTCATTAGGGGAACGTGGACTGAGTGATTCGGTTATCAAGCTTTTAGCAAGATCCTAGCCAATTCGTAAAAACTACTCAATATACGAGAACTGGGAAAAATAGCAACTTCAGAAAGTAATAAAAGAAAATGCTGACAAGCTCCAAAATTCTGTTTGCTCAACTCCTGCCCTGAACATGAATACTGTGACATGAACAACAGTTGAATGTTCAGTTAGATCAGAAGGACATCAACAAACGTTTATTGTAAATTAAATTGTAGTCATATCAACATCCCATCCCATGTGTATAGGGAAATATAAATAAAGGCAGATATATTCGCGGCTGGGATGATGAAATAGAAGACAGGGTCCTGTTCATATCGGACTAGGAATTCTGCATGGAGGAAGAACAAGTGACTGATGCACAAATTCATGAAGAGCGTTGAAATAGTTAAGGATAGGATTTAAAAGAAATCTGTAAGTACAAGACTCAACATGTACAACTGCTCAAGAGCATCAGGAAACAAAACCAGTAGAACATGCAACCAAGTAGTCAAACACATCCAAATTAAAGTGGAATTCACAACCAGTCTAGTCAAAGTGTAGTGTAGGAATAACATTTGATTCTTATCATCAAGATGTCAGAGGCATTTAAGCTTAAAGCCATTGTCAAAAGAGCTACAAAAGCAGATCTGATTTGAGAAAATTATTTGAGAAAACATTGATGATATTCTCAGCTGTGAAAGGGAGACATGGAATAATCTGATACAAAGAAAATTTTTAGCACAGACCTCATAAGTGTGATACAGTGTAAGCTCTGGCAAAAGCTGAATGCTTCACACTTAAGTCAGTTTCCTCTCTAGTTTTTATGTTAACTAAGTGAAGTGCTGTATACAAATCATCTTCATTCATAACATGATCCAGTAATTATATGTTTGGAGCAGGAACAATTTCAAAATACATTCCAAGTGTTCCAACAACGGAGTGTTTCGAGTGTTCTTGGATATTTACTAAGTGACCTTTCAGAAGGGTTATGGCTTCTGTTGAGACTATCCAGTTCATAATTCAATATTAGAACAGTAATTAGTTTTGGGAATTAAAGTTTTTCCACTGTAGAAAAATGGGAAATCTGATTGATAATTTGATACTGTGAAGCAAATACAGTTTAGAAAGGTTTGGGGTTTATTACAGTTAAAAGATAGCGTTTCTCTGGTAAGGTCAGAGTTGATAGCAAAGAAAACTTGAACAATGAACAATAATCTCTCAGGTTGCCACAGGAAGCCTGGAGAGAGGGTAATTACAGCCATTAGATTTGTTCGTTTAAATTACAGAAACCAGATTACTTAATTTACTTACACTTCCATTTAAGCCCATGTCAAAGCATGCCACTTTGCCATTGAGATATTGATGCAGGGTGGAGCTTTGGTTAGAAATTTATTTGTTTAATTTGAAGGTGCGTTTATACTGACAGAAGCAAGCCATTCAATTTAGAAACAACAAATTTGGTCTTGCAACTCACCGATCGGGGAGACAAAATTAAACAACATTAAGTCAAGCCTCCTATATATATATAAAAAAAAAATCAACTTTACCTTGCAGATATGGAATGCAAATATATACTCCAACTCATCAAGAGAGGGGAAATAATCTGGAAGATTTATCTACTTTGAAGCTGAAGGGAAATGTATAAGTGGTCCTCACAGAGCTTTGTGGCAGAAAGCAAGTAGCTGCCCTGGAAAAAACTGTAGAGAAGCTGTTTTGAACAGACTGAGGAAAAACAGTTGTTGTATGCCAGGGCAAGGAGCTGAAGGGTTTATTGTTTTGAGATCTATAAAAGGGAATTGGAGTATTACTAATGGAAGTATCCCCATGTATGTATCCTCATGGAACAACTGAAATAATTATATAACTAAAGTTCTGGAGGGCTGTGGCATACCTCTTTGGGTTGGTCCCAGGGAAGGTAATGAATTTTCAAGACTTCACAAGGGAGAGAGCTTGAATATTACTGAAGAGACAGACAAATTGTTGAAGGTGTTCATCATATACTCATCAAAACAAATGCAAGAATGCCAAATTTCAAAATGATCACAACAAGTCATACCACAAGAGAAAAGAACACTGATTAGTAGGTCATATGTCCCAGGCAGTGACTGATCAAATCAGACTATCCATTAAAGAACAACCAAGAGATGTCCAGTACAGAGCATATTTCTAATGCTTGTATACCCAAAATAAAATTCTGATGATTATTGCAATTCTGTGATTGGCAGCACTTGCTGAAAATCCCAAGTGTGTCGATAGCTATGCTAATAACCAATTTAGAAACATAGAATCCCCAGTGCAGAAAGTGGCCATTCAGCCCATCAAGTCTGCACTGACCACAATCCCACCTAAGTCCTATACCTGTAACCCCACATATTTATCCTGACATTAAGGGTCAACTTAGCATGGCCAATCAACCTAAGCCACACATCTTTGGAATGTGGGAGGAAAATGGAGTTCCTGGAGGAAACCCACGTAGACATGGGGAGTGCATGCAAACTCCACCTAGACAGTGACCTGAAGCTGGAATTGAATCCAGGTCCCTGGTGCTGTGAGGCAGCAGTACTAACCACTGTGCCACCCCTAAGAATCAGTCAAGCCCATGACATGACTCAATTACATTTGCTAGGGGTCAAATACATTGATATACAAGAGCCCAATTTTTTGAAAAGAGAAATAGAATATTCTCAAAGCCTGCATCATTTCCAAAATGCCCATGAGCTTGGGGGCCAATAGTTCCTCATTGCTTTTGCCACAAGAATGCCTTGGCCAATCAGACCTCACTTCCCAATTAACCAAGCATCATTTTTCCTCTAGTGTAAATTGTCGGAAATCTGGCAATTTTAAATGCTTATTCTGAGTTTTCTAAATAAAAACACTTAGCAACAGTTCTCTCTTTTTAGCAGCGTATAACATTAAAGCTTAAAATTGGATGCAAATCTGACCCGTACCCAACTCAAAATTATAGCTCCATTTCTCTCCACAGATGCTGCCAGACCTATTCAGTTCTTCCTTGAACTTTCTGCTTTTAGACCTTATTTACAAGATCTGCAGAATTTTATTTTACCTTCATCTCAAGTTGTTAAATAACATTAGAAAAACACACATTCCAAACTCAAAGAGTCTTGAAAGCAATTATTGGACCCAGATCAACTGTTGAAACTGACTAACTCCAGGCAGTGCTCAAGCCTAATAATGCGCTAGTTCTGTTAGTCCTGGGATTGAATCTCTATGCAATCAGTTGTCCTAATGTTTAAATAAAATCAACACCTTTCAAATGAACTATTTATGAAAGCACACTCACTGTTCTCTGTATATAAATGCAACCAAGTTTCTCAAAGCATAAATAGAAGGAATATAGTTTAACTATTCTAATCCAGTTGTCAAATAAACAGAACAATTCTGCAATGTTTCCAGAAAAACAATGGTCTTAATTTCTACATTTACACTTGGCTAGGATCACATCAACGTACAGTGACGTCTGTTGGAAAGACCACAGAAGAAATAGGAACAGGTGTAGGCCATTTGGTCCCTCATGTCTGATCCAACATTCCTCATATCCACTTTCCTGCCCTTTCCTGGTAACCATCTATTTCCTTCACAGGGAGTTCCCCAGATGTCGTCTCACCCATACCTTGTAAAGTTGCAGTCAGACTTCCCAAACCCCTTGAAATAAGGACCAACATTCTATTAGCCTTCCCGACTACCTGCCATGTGTGCTAACTTTGTGTTTCATGCACAAATATCTCCAATAGCTTTCTACAGTTTTCTCTATTTAAATAATACTGTTCTTTTGTTTTCCCTTCCACAATGGACAACTTCACATTTCTCCACATTATACTCCACAACAACTTTTTACCCATTTAATCAACCTATCAATATCTCTTTGGAAACCTTCTCAGACTTGCTTCTCCACCCATTTTTCTGTCATCTGCAAACTTGGCTGCAGTACATTCGCTTCCTTCAAGTCATTAACATATACATAAACAGTTGCGATCCCAGCATGGATCCCTGTGGAAGCCCATCTAGTTACGGGTCACCAACCTCAAAAAGAACCCCTTATCCCTAGTTGCTGTTTCTTGCCTAGTAGCCAATTCTCTTTTCATGCCAATATACTACCTTCAACACCATGGGCTCTTGTCTCAGGACTTAACCTTTTGTGAAGTACTTATCAAATGCCTTCTGGAATTCCAAATACAACATAACTACTGGTTTCCCTCTGTCTGCTCCAGTTGAGACTTGCTCAAAAAGATAATTAGTCAGACACAATTTCCCTTCATGAAGCTATGCTGACTGTTTGATTGGATCCATATGTGCTGCCAATATTTCCTTTATAATCGATTCCAACAACATATATTAGACCAATAATTACCTGCTTTTTGCCTCTTTCCTTTTTGAATAGGGGTGTCACATTAGCGGTTTTCCAATCTGCTGGTACTTCCCCCGAATCTATGGATTTTTGGAAAATTACAACCATTGCAACCACCATCTTGGTAACAACATCTTTTAGAATTCCAGAATGCAAGCCGTTAGGGCCAGGAGGCTTATCTGCCTATAATCCCAGGAATTTTTCTAATACTACTTCTCTAGTGATGGTACTCAATTCCTCCAGTTTATTCTTTTGTATTAATGGGGTGTTCAAAGCATTGTCCACTGTTAAGGCTGATACAAAATATCTCTAACGCCTCTGCCATTTCTTTGTTCTCCATATTTATCTCCCCAAATTCATTTTCTAAGGGGCCTATGGTCACTTTGACCTCTTCTTCCAGAGGAGCTGGATAGCAGGCAAAGAAAGCATCAGCCTACCAGACACCATAATTTAGTAGCCTGCATGCATTCACATGACAAGTAGCTACTTATTTAGGGTGGGTTAACGATCTGGAGAGACACTTTCAAATCCTACTCACAGATTCAATTCAATTAAGTAAATAAATCTGAAAATTAAAAAGCAAATTACTGTGGATGATAGAAGAATCAAACAAAAACAGAAAGTGTTGGAAAAATCTCAGCAGGTCTGATGGTATCTGTGGGGTTGCGGGGGGGGGGGGGGGTGGGAAAAGAGAGAGAGAGAGAGAGAGAGAATAAATAGGGCCAACGTTTCAAGTCTGGATAGCCCTTCATTTCTGGTTTCAATAATGGCGACTATCAAATTGTCAGATTATTGTAAGAAGTCATCTTCATCCTGCCTGGGAACCAAAATGACAGGTGGTGGTGAACTAATGGCCTACCACTCAATTGTACTCAGGCAGCACAGTGACACAGTGGTTAGCATTGCTGCCTTACAGCGCCAGGTTTGATTCCCAGCTTGGATCACTGTCTGTGTGGAGTTTGCATGTTCTCCCTGTGTCTGTGTGGGTTCCCTCTGGGTGCTCTGGTTTCCTCCCATCGTCTGAAAGGTGTTAATGTTAGCCTTACGAGTGACTAATAAACTTTTTAAATCACGAAAGCAGCTCACCCTTTTTTTTGCCAATGGCAGTGACTTTGCCATTAACATCTGTTCCTCCAATGGTTAAATAACAGGAAGGTGGTGGCATAGTGGTAAAAAAAATCACTGGATTAGTAATTCAGAGGCTGAGTCTCATGCTTTAGCACCATGGGTTCAAATCTCACCATAGCAGCTGGTGGATTTTATATTTAATGAATACACCCAGCATATCAAGCTAGTCTCCGTCATGGTGACTACGATAACCTTCATAATTCTAAAAACTCAACTGGTTCACTAATAATATGCTTCAGGGAACAAAATCTACCAACCTTACTCAGTCTGCCCTACATGTGAATCCAGCCCCATAGCAACATCGTTGACTCCAAACTACCCTCAGAAATGATTGAACAAAGCCACTCAGCTCAAGGGCAATTATGAATGGGAAAGGCAACAACTTTTTTTTTTGAATGATCCTTTCACAGAACATGGGCTTTGTTGGTAGGTCAGCATTTACTGCTAATCCCTCCCTAATTGCCTTTAAGATGATGGTGACACACAGCCTTCAACTACGACAATCCTTGTGGTGCACACAGTGCTGTTAGAGAGGCAGTTGCAGGACTTTCGATCCAGTGACAGCGAGGGAACAGTAATCCAATTCCTGGACAGGATGACGAGACCAGCAGGGAACGGACACCACGTCCTGGGCAGTAGTGGTCGCAGGTTTGGAAGTTGCTGACGAAGGAACCTTAGTGACTTCCTGCAGGGTCTCTTGCAGATGGTACACATTGCTGCCACTGAGCATCAGTGGTAGAGGGGGTGAAGGTTAGTGGTGGATGGGGTGTCAATCAAGCTTGTTGCTTTGGCCTGAATATTGTTAATCTTGAACATGTGCAATTAGCAGAGCACATTCCACTTCTGACCTTATGATGTAGAGAAGGTCATTGATTAAGCAATGAAAGATAGTTCAGCTGATGACACAGATCTGACGGATTCCTGCATTGATGTCCTCAGCCAATTCATCTCCAGCAACCATTGGGTTAAGTACAACTCCAAACATTGGAAAATTTTCCCCTGATTCCCACTGAGTTTCTTTTCTTCTTGATGCCACACATGGCCAAAGGTGGCCTTGCTGTCATGGGCAGTCACTCTCACCTCACATCTGGAGCTCAGCTCTTTTGTCCATTGCAGAACACAAATTGAATGACTCCGTTAAAGGAAGATAAACAAAATCAAGAAGGAAAAAAATCATTGGATGCAAAGCCTAAACTCACAAATACAGGATTTGTTGGAGTATGAACTAATCCCCCTGATCGTTGTAGTAGCTTCTACAGCAGAGGTTACTTCAAGAAATAAGCCTTCCAGTGACCTCGAGTTGTCGACAGAACTGTTTAAAAATTCAGGAATTGAAAACAATCCCTCTTACAAGCATTGTGCTTTCTAAGGATCTAAAGGGATTGAGAACAGAGACTCTAATCAAATTCAGGAGGAGTGCTGCAACATTGCCAAACCTTTGCACATGTTGGCAAGAAAGGCTGTGTCCTAACATAAATAACTTGAAAACTCAAATATACAATTATTTACACAATTTCCAAAAATATTTAAAAACTTGAGATGAACACTGTTTTGCATAGCTTTCTTCAAAAATCCATGTGACAAACACCAAAAAAAAATGCATAAAGTTTTCCACCAAAAGATACTAAAGTCACCTTAAGCAGCTCACCATTACAATCATTCTTTCACCTTTATGCTGCAAATAAATCATCTATTAACAAAAACTTATAAATATCACAACTGGTATGGGACTAACAACTACAATTTATTCAAGAGATGGAGCACATCACAAAACACAATCAGAACTAATGCATTGAGTAACAGCTATAAAAAATAGTCAAGTAGATTTTGCAGACCATTCTGTACCAGGACACACTGAAGGGACTAAAATTGACAAGACTTGAACCACTGTCAAATAGCCCATTATGTGATTCGTAGGGAATACCTGTTCAGAAACACTAACTTCTCTAATGATATAAGCAGTGCGAAACAGAAAACCAAAGAGCAAAGATAGGTCAAACATTGTAATGAGTGACTGAAAAGTAAGCTTCCAAGTGAACAATTTACTATTGTTTGTTGTTGACCAAACAACTGGCACGCCTTGGAATCAATGTGCAAAATAAACTATAGGTCTTCAAAATTTGATTAATCCCTGGACCTAAACTTCTATCTCAAATCAAATTCTCTGAGCTAGTGGGTGGCATGGTGGCAGAGTGGTTAGTATTGCCACCTCACAGCACCAGGGACCCAGGTTCGATTTGCTTGGGTCATTATGCAAACTCTGCACAGGCATTCTCCTCATGCATGTGGGGATTTCTTGAGGGTGCTTAGGTTTTCTCCCGCAGTTCAAAAACGTGCAGGTTAGGTTGAATGGTCATGCTAAATTGTCCCTTTGTGTCAGGGGACTACCAGGGTCAATACATGGGCTATGGGGATAGGGGCTGGGTGAGATTGTGGTTGGTGCAGACTCAATGGGCTGAATAGCCTCCTTCTGCATTGTAGGGATTCTAAATATACTGCAATTAGTGGTCAGCAGAGGCTGAAATCCCATTCGTCAGTCCCCTGGTCCAATTGATCGCGATCCCGTTGCAATTGGAGATAGTTTTCTTCACTGACTATTATGTCACCAATCTTAGCATCATCTGCAAACTTACTAACCTCCCAAATTCTCATCCAAATCATTAATATAAATAACAAATAACAGTGTACCAGCACCAATCCCTGAAGCACACCGCTGATCACAAGCCTCCAGTTTTGAAAAACAACCCTCTACAACCACCCTCTGGCTCCTGTCATCAAGCCACAGGTATGATGGGTCAAGACAAAGTTACAGCACAAAATAAAATTATGATTCTAAATACTTTGTACGACAACATTTACAGTACAAAACAACTCAAGTCCATCATATAAGCCAAGTACTGGGTATGTGAAAGTCTGATGCATGAGAAACTAATCAAAATTGGTCTACTGAAGTTTATGACATGCATCTTTAAAAAGGTGTGGATGATTCAGTAAAAGTCATGAACATGGTTATGGTAAATGATTATTTTACTATTCTATATCCTGGCTGACACTTTATCATGGTATTAATGGCTTCTTTTGAAAAAGGCTATTAAAAAAAAAGGTGTGCAGCACTTTCAAGTAGCTCTGCATGTTTCCCAAATTCTCATGGGATGTGGGCGTTGCTGGCACAACCAGCATTTATTGCCCATCCCCAATTACCTTTGAGAAGATGGTGGCAAACAGCCATCTTGAACTGCTGCTGCCCATGTGGTGTAGGTACCCCCGCGGTGCTGTTATGAGTGTGTTCCAGGATTTTGATCCATTGACAGTGATATAACTCCATGTCAGGATGGTGTGTAGCTAGGAGGAAAGCTTGCAGGTGCTGTCACGCCCATGCATCTGCTGCCTTTGTCCTTCCAGATGGTAGAGGTCACAGGTTTGGAGAGAGTGCTGTGAAGGAGACTTGGCAAGTTGCTGCAGTGCACCTTGTAGGTGTGCACAGGTGTTCCACAATGCATCAGTGGTGGAGGGAAGGAGTTGATGTTTAAAAGGCGGTGGGCGTGGAGCCAATCAAGTGAGCTACTTTGTCCTGGATTGAGTCAGGCTTTTTGAATGCTGTTAGAGCTGCATTCATCCTGACAAGTGGAGAGCATTTCACCACTGATATAAATGTTGGAACATCAGTGAGGTCACACCTGAGTGATATGTGCAGTCCTGGTCACCATATTACAGGAAGGAAGTAATTGTTTTGGGGACTGTGAATGGGAGGTTTACAAGATGACTGTGTGGCCAAATTCCCTTCCAACTCAATTTTCAAGTTTGCATGATGAATTGGGTCAGATCTCAAACAATGATGAGACAGAGTACAGGAATGAGATAGGAGAACCTGGTGAATTGCTACAGCAACAATAATCTCACCCTCAATGTCAACAAAACAAAAAAAAAGATGATCATCAGGAGGCATAAAAGGAGGACATGTCCCTGTTTTCATCAACTGGGATGAAGTAGAAAGAGCTGAAAGCTTCCAAGTTGAGGTGTTTAGATTACCAACAACCCATCATGGCCCCCCTTCCCCTCTGCTGACACTATAGTTAAGAAAGCCCACCAATGCCTCTACTTTCTCAGAAGACTAAGGAAATTTGGCATGTCAGCTCTGACTCTCACCAACTTTTACAGATGCACCATAGAAAGCATTCTTTCTGGTTGTATCACAGTTTGATATGGCTCCTGCTCTGCCCAAGACCACAAGAAACTACAAAAGGTCATGAATGTAGTCCAATCCATCATGCAAACCAGCCTCCCATCCATTGACTGTCTACGCTTTGCCTCAACAAGGCAGCCAGCATAATTCAGGACCCCATGCAACCCAGACAGACATTCTCTCTTGCACCTTCTTTGGGAAAAAGATACAAAAGTCTGAGGTCACGTACCAACTAACTCCCTGCTGCCATCAGATTTAGATTGGACTTACCTTGCATTAAGTGGGTCTTTCTCTGCATCCTAATTATAACTGTAACACTATATTCTGTACTCTCTTGTTTACTTCTCTATGAACAGTATGCTTTGTCTGCATAGCGTGCAAGAAAAATACTTTCCACTGTATGCAAAAACATGTGACAAGAATAAATCAAAAAGGTTGCCAGGGTTAGAAAAGTGTAGTTATGAAGAGCGATTGGATAGGTTGGGGTTATTTTCCTGGGAACAAAGGCAGCTGACTTGATAGCAGCGCACAAAAGTCAGGAGGAAAGATTCCCTTGGTCATGAATTCCAGAATCAGGGAACATAGATTTAAGTGGCAGGAGGTAGAGGGAACATGAGGAAAATGTGCTGTCCTTATCCTGACAATGACATAATTCAATTCCAATACTAATGTAGTGGAGTTGCACTTGCTTCCTGGAGTGGCCTAGCAAGCTACTCAGTTACAGCAAAAATGTTACCAATGGTTTAAGGCAATGTTTCATCACAACCACCTGAGAACATCTTGTGAAGGATAAGTAATGTAACTTTGCCCGTGATGTCAGACCAATGAACAATTAAACCACAACCTAGCTATCCGTATCATTGTATTCAGCATTTAAATTGTCAATTGATATCAAAAGGAACTTGTGTTGAAATCAACATTATTCATAATGCACTTCCAACTCATGTCTTTGATGTTAAGATAAAATCATATTACAGTTCACTTCATATTGTATCATTGTCTCCAGACGTAGACCTCTGTAGAAGGAGATGATGGCAGTGCAGTTGATGTTGTCTACATGGACTTTAGCAAGGCCTTTGACAAGGTACCGCATGGTAAGTTGTTGCATAAAATTAAATCTCATGGGATCCAGGATGAGGTACCAAATGGATACAAAATTAGCTTGATGACAGAAGTCAGAGGGTGGTGGTAAGGGTTGTTTTTCAAACTGAATGCTTGTGAACAGCGATGTACCTCGGATCAGTTTTGAGTCCACTGTTATTTGTCATTTATAATAATGATTTGGATGAGAATTTAGGAGGTGTGGTTAGTAAGTTTGGAGATGACACCAAGATTGGTGGCATAGCGGACTGTGAAGAAGGTGATCAAGAATTGCAACAGGACATTGATCAATTGAGCCAGTGGGCTCATGAACGGCAGATGGAGTTTAATTTAGATGAATGAGGTGATGCATTTTGATAGATCGAACCAGGGCAGGACTTACTCAGTTAATGGTAGGGTGTTGGGGAAAGTTATAGAACAAGGAGATCTAGGGGTACATAAGAACTAGGAGCAGGAGTAGGTCATCTGGCCTCGAGTCTGCTCCACCATTCAACAAGACCATGGCTGATCTTTGTGGACTCAGCTCCACTTACCTGCCCGCTCACTATAGCCCTTAATAACTTCACTGTTCAAAACTTTATCTATTCTTGCCTTAAAAGCATTCAACAAAGTAACAACTGCTTCACTGGGCAGGGAATGCCACAGATTCACAACACTTTAGATCAAGTTCCTCCTCAACTCAGTCCTAAATCTGCTCCCCCTTATTTTGAGGCCATGCTGCCTAGCTCTAGTTTTTTGTTTTTATTTATTGTCACATGTATTAACATAGTGAAAAGTATTGTTTCTTGCACGCTATACAGACAAAGCATACCGTACATAGAAAAGGAAATGAAAGAGTGCAGAATGTAGTATTAGAGTCATAGCTAGGGTGTAGAGAAAGATCAACTTAATGCAAGGTAAGTCCATTCAAAAGTCTAACAGCAGTAGGGAAGCAGCTGTTCTTAAGTCAGTTGGTACATGACCTCAGACCTTTTATCATTTTCCCTGAAGGAAGAAGATGGAAGAGAGAATGTCTGGGATGCCTGGGGTCCTTAATTATGCTGGCTGCTTTGCCAAGGCAGCAGGAAGTGTGGATAAAGTCAATGGATGGGAGGCTGGTTTGCGCGATGGATTGGGCTACGTTCACGACCTTTTGTAGTTTCTTGTGATCTTGGGCAGAGCAGAAGCCATACCAAGCTGTGATGCAACCAGAAAGAATGCTTTCTATGGTGCATCTGTAAAAGTTGGAGAGAGTCGTAGCTGACATGCCAAAATTTACTTAATCTTCTGATAAAGAAATGCTGGTGGGCTTTTTTAACTGTAATGTCGGCATGGGGGGAACCAGGACAGGTTGTTGGTGATCTGGACACCTAAAAACTTGAAGTTCTTAATCCTTTCTACTTTGTCCCCATTGATGTTGGGGCAGCATGCTGCATGTTTTTTTTAACCATTTAAATAGTCCATTATGCTGTTATTCCTACTAAAATGGATGATCTCACATTAACCAACATTGTACTCCATCTGCCAGACCCTTGCCTCAATTAGACTATCAAAATCCATTTGCAGACTTTCAGCATCCTCTGCACACTTTGCTCTGCCACTCATCTGAGTGTCATCTGCAAATTTTGACACACTACACTTGCCCCCAACTCCAAATCATCGATGTAAATTGTAAACAATTGCAGTCCCAACACTGATCCCTGAGGCACACCATTAGTCACTGATTGCCAACAAAAATACCCATTTACCCCCACTCTTTGTTTTCTGTTAGTTAACCAATCTTCTATCCATACCAATACATTACCTGTAACACTGCACTTTTATCTTGTGCAGCAACGTTTGGTGCAGCACTTTGTCAAATACCTTCCGGAAATCCAGACTCACCACAATGACAGGTTCCCCACTGTCCACCACACATGTAATGTTCTCAAATGATTCCACCAAATTAGTGAAACATGACCGGTCCTTCATGAACCCATGCTTTGCCTTTCCAATGGGACAATTTATATCCAGATGTCTTGCTATTTCTTCTTTGATGATCGATTCAAGCATTTTCTCTACCACAGAAATTAAGCTAAGCAGCCTATAGGTAGCCTCTGGCCTTTTGTCTACCTCTTTTTTTGAAACAGTCGCGTCACATTTACTCTTTTCCAATCTGCGAGAACCACCCCAGAGTCCAGCGAATTTTGGTAAATTACCATAGTGCATTTGATATTTCCCTCACCATCTCTTTTAGTATCCTGGGATGCATTCCATCGGAGCCAGGAGACTTGTGTAGTTTTAGCCCCATTAGCTTGCCTAACACTACCTCTTTAGTGAGGATGATAGTTTCTAGGTCCTCACCTGCCATAGCCGCCTTGTCATCAATTTTTGGCATGTTATTTGTGTCTTCCACTGTGAAGACTGATACAAAATACCTTTTCAATGCCTCAGCCATTTCCTCATTTCCAGTTATTACATCCCCTTTCTCATCCATTGAGTACCAATGTTTACTTAAGCCATTCTTTCCTTTTATATATTTATAGGAACATTTGTTATCTGGTTTTATATTCTGAGCTAATTTACTCTCATAAGCCTCTCATACTTCTCTTCATAGCTTTTTTGTGGCTCTCTGTTGACTTTTAAAAGATTTCCCAATCCTCTAGTTTCCCACTAATCTTTGCCACTTTGTATGCATTTTCTTTCAATTTAGTATCCTCTTTTATTCCCTTAGAAATCTATGGCTGATTATCTTTTTCTAAAGTCATTCCTTATCACTGGTATATACTTTTGCTGAGCACTATGAAAAATCACTTTGGAAGTCCTCCACTGTTCCTCAATTGTCCCACCATGAAGTTCTTGCGGGTACAATTTTGTTTTTTAAAAAAGATTTAGACAATTACTTGAGTAAGATGGCTATCGAGGGATATGGACTAAGCCTGGGCAATTGGGACTACTTTCATCATTTAAAAAAAAGTGGCAGCATGGACACGTTGGGCCGAAAGGTCTGTTTCCATGCTGTAATCCTCTCTGACCTCAATTTACAGCTTTTGCTTGGGTGAACACAACAACATGTTTTAGACCAAGTTATATTGGAAAGCTCAACGTGAGCAGTCAAAAATCTTGAAATTTAATCAGATGTGTGAGAGAAAATTGGGAGGACAGAGATTCACCTGACAAATTGGAACACCATCATTATTACTTAATTGCTGGAAAATCTTAGCAAGTCTGACAGAATCTGACAATAGTCAGCCAAACTTGAAATGTTACCTCTGTTCCCTCTCCATTAATACTCAATACGTTGGAAGGGATTTTTCTTTGATATACATGTGTGATGGTGGGTAAGTGAACATTATGCATGAAACTAGGGGTACATGCCTAAATTATTTTCTTCCCAATTCTGCTGATGCCTGGAGAGAGACAACACTCAAATGTACAGTGAAGTGACGTACAGTGCTGCTGCTAATGATCATATCACATTAAAAATACTAACAAAACCATTATTTCTCCCACAATTATTTCCACCATCTAGCACTTGATTGAATATACACAATGAAGGATTATTATGGGAATGTTATATTCTGTTCCTTATGTGACTTGTTTGGGGAAGTAATATCATAAAGGACTCGGTGTCCACATTGGGATATTTTGTATTCAGCAATTTCTGGCCATATGCTCACAAGTGCTACTCTTTTAAATTCTGTGTGTTAACATTTTTAACAGTCTTACTTATCCAAATCACATTTCCCTGAAAAGAAACCAGAGATTGGAGCTGTTTTATAAATGAAAACAGCAAGAAATAATGTGTTTTCCATATACATTTACTGGCTGCCATCTGTTAGCATAAGGGACTTCGGTGACATTACTTAATAAAGGGAACATATAGTTCTGCAAGAGAAAGTAGAAATCGTCACTGAGGTGAGGAATTAGTTCAATGAAAGCTGAGTAGGTTTCCAGTGTACAAAGTGGTGCAACCCTGCACGGATTTGAAATTCAATGGAAGTAGTTTAACACTGTGCAATTTGTGAATATTAAACAAGTTGACTAATTTTGGCGAATTAAGGAGACAGCTCTCATTTTCATTCAATCTTCAGCATAGTATAAACTAAGCTGGATTGCAGTGCAAAACCACTACACTTGGTTAACCATTCATAGAGAAGGAAAGGAGGTGCACAATGTGTCAGCGAAGATTTCCTCATAGCTTCCAATCCGCACCAAGGCACACATTTCAGCAGTTGCTCAGAATAATTCTTATTTCATCATCATGCCAAGTCGGGAACAGGAAATAAACATACTTTTACTCCACTTAAATATTGCTGTACACGATGTGCTTTTAAAATCATAGTAATAAAATATAATTAGAAATGCTGAAAAAGAGACAGTGGAATAATAAATGCCGGACATGAGCTGCTCATCACAAACTATCTGAAAAGAAGAGAGAGGAGGAGGAGATGTTTCTTAGGAACAATCTATCCTTTGTCATTTCAGGTGCTGACAGCTATGTATTTCTAGCATTTTCCTTTTGTATTCCTCTATCCAACCTGACTGTCACTCCCAGTTCAACCCATTCACTTATTGTCCTGCAGTGAATGCAAGCCAATCATTCACCACCATTGTCAAGGCTAAGGGCTCTATTACTGATAATAATGACTACTATTTGAATTGTTGGCAGAGAAGATGACTGAACAGTATTGTCATTAGCATAATGAAGCTAGAAAACAACGCTGCATAAATCGGACACTTGTGGGCATCAGCTTTTCCACTTCAGGTGAAAATGTATAAATGAGCCAGGGCTCTTGAGGCTGCTAAGTTAATATCCAGCAAGTTTGTGCATTGCAATCCATGCTTCACTAATGCAAAAACATGACTTTCATATGAGCAAACAGATGACAGCAAAAGAAAAACCTCCATTCCACAATATTCCAAAAACAGCCAAGACCTCACACATATTCAGTGACCAGATTAGACGGAAGGGGGAAAATAAACATCCAGAGCTCAGTCAGAAACTTGCAGGTTTAAGCCCAACTTTAAAGAGACATGATCACACAACCTATGCAGTCATTGCACACCCAGGATTTATCTTTGGCACCCTTGTATTTCTCATTCACATGCTGATTCTTAGAAATCATCCAAGGATGTGGCATCAGGTTCCACTTGTACAGTGGTGATGCCAACTCTACCTCCCCACCATTTCTCTCAACTCCAGCTTCTGCATTTGGAATTGCAAGATAGGGAAGGGCATTCTAAATTTCCTCCCCCTGGTCATTATTCTCCCAAAAGTTTGCCTCTAGCACCAAATGCATCGCACCAATTACTGTCCCATTTACCATCATACCTTCAGCCATCCAGGTTCATAACAGAAATCTGCACCTTGAAACTCGTCACAGCTTTCTTCTTTGAGACACATCTGAAAAAATGTTTTAAATGACTGGTATCCCATCTCCCCATCCCCAGGTTTGGTGTCAAACTTTTAACTGCTGAAGAATCAGTGTAAATTGAGTTATTTTTCTACATTGAACGTCTTTATTTTTATTCATTTAAGGTCACAGTGGTACAGTGGTTAGCACTGCTGCCTCAACGCCAGGGACCCCGGTTCGATTCCCAGCTTGGGTCACTGTCCCTGCAGAGTCTGCATGTTCTCCCACTGTCTGCGTGGGTTTCCTCCCACAGTTCGAAAGTCATGCTGGTTAGGTGCATTGACCATACTAAATTCTCCCTCAGGTGTACTAAGACAGGCGCCAGAGTGTGGCAATGAGGAGATTTTCATAGTAACTTCATTGCAGTGTTAATGTAAGCCTACTTGTGACACTAATAATGAAAAAACTTGGGAAAAAAAAAAGGGCCATGGACATCACTGGCTGATCCACTATTGATTGCCCACCCCTTGTCCTGGATAATGTTGAGCATCTTCAGTGTTGTTGGAGTTGTACTCATCCAAGCAAATGGGAGGGATTCCATCACACTTTTGATTAGAGCCTTGTACTTTGTGGACAGGCTTTAGGGAACTGGAGGCAAGCGAATCACCACAGGATTTCCAGCCTTTGGCCTGCTCTTGTAGTCACAATATTTCTATGGCTCATGTACTTCAGTTTCTGGCCAATAGTAACACCCAGGATGTTGATAGTGCAGGATTCAGCAATGGCAATGCCAGTGACATGGTTAGTTCCCATCTTGTTGGAGATGGTCATTGCCTGGCACTGCTATGCCTTGAATGAAGGTGGGATCAGGCTAGTGAGTAGGATGATCAGCCATGACCATGACAAATAACAGAGCAGGCTTGAAGGGCTGAGTGGCCTCCTCCTGTTCCTATTTTTCTATGTTTGTATGTTTCCATGAACGTTACTTGCCACTAGTTAATGCAAATCTGGATATTGTCTAGGTTTACTGCATTTAGACAAGGACTGCTTCAGCATCTGAGTTGTCACAAATGATGCTGAACATATAGTCATCAGCAAACACTCCCAATTGTGACTTTAAAGGTAGAAGGAAGGTCATTGATTAAGCAGCTGAAGATGGTTGAGCTGAGGACAAAACCCCAGGGAGTTCCTGCTGTGATGTCCATGAGGCAGCGCTCCAAATTTTGGCATAAGCCAAAAGAGGACTTGGTGATCGATAGGTATGGGTTTTCTATTAGCATTTCTGGTGCTTAGGTTGAGTAAAAAGTCTGACAACGCCAGGTTTTAGTCCAACCGATTTATTTGATAGTAAACTCACAAGCTTTTGGGGTTAGCCCCTTCGTCAGGTGAATGGAGAGTTCTGGCCTCAGACAGAGCATATAAAGCACAGACAGTTTACAGATTACTGATTAGAATGTGAATCCTTACATCTCACCTGCTGTTTAAGACCTGAAGTGGCTGACAATGTGAGTGGAAGGAGCACTGATCACAGGTTAAAGAGATGTGTATTGTCTCCAGACAGTACAGTAAGTGAGGTTTTGCAAACCCAGGCAAGTCACGGGGGTGACAGATAGTGCGACATGAACCCAAGATCCCTGTTGAGACCGTCCTCATGTGTGCGGAACTTGGCTATCAGTCTCTGTTCAGCGACTCTGCGCTGTCGTGAAGGCCGCCTTGGAGAAGGTCAGAGGCGGAATGCCCGTGGCCACTGAAGTGTTCGCCAACAGGAAGGGAACAGTCTTGCCTGGTGACTGTCGAGCGATGTTCATTCATCCGTTGTCGTAGCGTCTGCATGGTCTCCCCAATGTACCATGCTTCGGGACATCCTTTCTTGCAACATATCAGGTAGACAATGTTGGCCGAGTTGCAAGAGTATTTACCGTGTACCTGGTGGATGGTATTCTCACGTGTGATGATGGTATCCATGTCGATGATCCGGCATGTCTTGCAGAGGTTGCTGTGGCAGGGTTGTGTGGTATTGTGGTCACTGTTCTCCTGAAGGCTGGGTAGTTTGCTGCGAACAATGGTCTGTTTGAGGTTGTGTGGTTGTCTCAAAGCAAGAAGTGGGGGTGTGGGGATAGCCCTGGCGAGATGTTCGTCTTCATCAATGATATGTTGAAGACTCCAGAGGCCTTCATGACACACGACAGCGCAGAGTCGCTGAACAGAGACTAATAGCCAAGTTCCGCACACATGAGGACGGTCTCAACAGGGATCTTGGGTTCATGTCGCACTATCTGTAACCCCCGTGACTTGCCTGGGTTTGCAAAACCTCACTTACTGTACTGTCTGGAGACAATACACATCTCTGTAACCTGTGATCAGTGCTCCTTCCGCTCACATTGTCAGCCACTTCAGGTCTTGAACAGCAGGTTAGGTGTAAGGATTCGCATTCTAATCAGTAATCTCTAAACTGTCTGTGCTTTATACGCTCTGTCTGAGGCCAGAACTCTCCATTCACCTGACGAAGGGGCTAACCCCGAAAGCTTGTGAGTCTATTATCAAATAAATCGGCTGGACTAAAACCCGGTGTTGTCAGACTTTTTACTGTGTTTACGCCAGTCCAACGCCGGCATACCCACATCATGGCTTAGGTTGATACCAGGCGGCTCATCCAGTTTCATTCCTTCTTGTTTTCTTTGTGAGACAGTTGGACACAGCCGAGTGGCGTGCTTGGCCATAATTGTTGCTCATCTTTTATGTATGTTGCACCTACAGTTTATTGGGACAGTCTGATGGAAATACCCTTTAAAATCAATTTGACCTCCAACACTGTTGTATGCAGCTGATTTGCTTTTTGTTTCTTTACCGTGTTTTGAATATTTCATTGTACGTTAAAATTACCGTCTGCGTAGAGCGTGATAAACATCTTCAGAGCTTTTTGAAAATACTGAGGAGGGTTAGGGGAGGACTTAAGGTCCATACTACGCAACATGAAAACTGAGGATGGCTGCTGTCTCCAGAATGCTATCAGTGGACAGAAAACTAGCAAATGGAATTCATTTTGGAAAAATGTTAAGTAATGCATTTGGGGACAACAAACAAAGTATACTAGATGGATGGGAGAATATTGAGGGGAATTGAGGAAGTGCACCTTGGAGAGCCAGTGCACAGGTTCCTGAAGATGGAAGGACAAGTGGAAAAGGTTGGAAATAAAGTATAGACAATACTTTTATTGGACAAAATATTGAACATAAAAGCAGGCTTGGAATGATGGAACTGTACAAAATATTGGTTGGGCAACAGCTGGAATTGTGTATATAGTTCTGGTCATCACATTGCACAAGGACTTAGTTGTCCTGGAGACAGCACAGAGGAGATTTACAGGAAAGTCACCAGGGCTTGAAACTTGCAGCTATGAAGAAAGATTGGACTGGCTATTTTTTTTAAACTTAGGAAAGGGGGCTGATGGGCGACGTTATTGAGGTGTACTAAATTATGAGAGGCCTACACAAGGCATACCTGTTTCTACTAGCTGAGAGGTGAATTAAGATTTGAAGCGTTTGGTAGAAGAATTAAAGGGAGATGCAAACGTTTTTCACCCAGAGTATATTGGCATCTCCAATTCACTGCCTAAGTTGGTGGTTAGGGCTGAAACACCAAAAACTAATTTATAAATGGATCTGAAGGACTGTAGCATGCAAGACTACAGACCAAGTGCCAGAAAGTGGCACTTAAAGCGTGCAGCTAGATTTTATTAAAAATCTCATTTGGCTGACAAGACAACAGGCTGAATGCTAACATTGTATGATTTCTGCTTTTTAGAGCAAATGCAAAGAGCAGAAAAAAATCTAATAAAGTTTATATATTAGTGAGAAGCAAGGTTTACAGTAATACTACGATGAAGTTACTGTGAAATTCCCCTAGTCGCCGCAGTCCAGCGCCTGCTCGGGTCAATGCACCTAGCCATCACACCTTTCAAAACGTGATGGAAATTGGAGCACACTGAAGAAACCCACAGACACAGGGAGAACATGCAAACTCCACTCAGACGGTAACCCAAGCTGGGAATTGAACTTGATCTCTGGTGCTGTGAAGCAACAGTGCTAACCATTGTGCTGCCAGATTGCCCCTACTTTTAATCATTCAGATTAAAATGGTTACGTATTACCCCTTAACAAAATCAAATTGAGATGACATAAGCTCCTGGAGTGCTCTTGGGCACATGTTTGCTGGACACACTTGCACACACACATCATCCCTCAAAAATTTTCATGCCAAGTTCAAATAATATTAAGTTTAATCATAATAGCTTACTTCAGCCAGGTTATACCTTTTTAAAAAAATGGGATCAACTGAAAGTGGAGCATAACGTGATACAATAGTCTCCTGGAGGGATATCACAGATTTCCAAGTCCACAGTATTTTGCTTTTACATTTGCATGAAGTGGTAACTCAGTGTTCACAATTCTAAGGGTGGAATCTCAATATAATCACACAAATGCTTACCGTAGCATTCTCTCTGGAGCAGAATGAAACCCAACTGTATTTGCTACACGCTTAGATTTGTGATATCACAACAAACAAGATAAGCGGAAATAACTAAACAAATAAAAAAATGGCCACTATTCAGTTTGTAGTTCTGGGGGAACAGCGATTGCTGTTATCTTTAAATAATATTGATTCAGCTACACCGATTGCAAAACGAAACAAGTAGCTTACCTTTCTCTAAACCAGAGGAATAAAACGCAGGCAATTAAAGACTGTACGAATTTGCTGTAAAACTATCTTCCATCCATACATAGTGAGACACTAACAGATCTCAGTCTCAAACTTAATTTAGTTAAATTGTTCCACTTCTTTTGTCATCTCTCAAGAGCAAACACACCTTTGTACCTTCAAAAAGGAACTGTGTCCAGCCTTGTATATATGATCATAACTCTCACTCCTATATTTCTTGGATATCAGTGCTATAATAACTGGAGCTTTTAGTCATTTGGAGGGCACAATTACACACTGTCTGATGGAAAGGCTCCTCTGGCAACAATTCCTACCAGGCCTCAGGTAAGGCCGCATATTTATTTAATATGGCTGCAATGCCCAGTCTCTAGTTAATGGTCAAACTAACGCAGCACTGCCCACCTTCAGCAATTTCTATCAAGCCAAGCCCCATTCAAACTCGAGCCAATGATTAATATCATCTATCAGCATTTCAGCCTGTGCACTCAAATATTTCCACCAAAATGGTGAAAACAGGTGCAGAGATAATAAGACTAACTTGGTTGCTATAATTAATGGTAATTACCAATTATCATAATTTCAACTTGTACGAAGGTCAGGACCACAAACTGAATGGCACTCAACGTTGAACTCTCAGCAATACACCCAATCCAAATTTATGGTTTTATTTTGGCATATTACCATAATATCTGGAAAGGGATGTTCGTTGAATCAGTTGTCGCACATGATTAATATTCACTACCCTCAAAAGCTGGACAGGTTTCTGTTCGACTCTGCAAAGCTGATTTGTTTAGCACAGCAATGAATTGTGAAGAATGACAGTGAACATTAAGTAAAATCAAGTTGCCAGTTCAAGCTGAAGATAGTCAGCACATCCCAAAACACAAAATTCAGCTCTTGATGTCTACAAACTATACTCTTTTCTAAAAAAAGAGAGATAGAATGCTCATTGACACACATTTTGCACTCCAAGACAATATAAACTTCTCAAAACTGAAAACAATGCCTGTTTGAAATTGCAGCTGCCAGTAATAGATGAATGCTTAACATATGGTAAACTTACCTCTGTCCACCAGTTGAACCTCAGCATTAACGTGTTTATTTTAAATGGGTTAATGCCTTCATCAGTGCAATGTCCACGGGAGCATTTTAAAAACTCGCCTGCTGTTTTCATCAATGGGGATTTGTTTTTAACCCTGCAATTTGAAGTTTTAAAAACCACACTAATTGAAACACAACAACTTAAATCAGCACCTAAACAATGAACAGCTTCAGCGGGAAACTTAAATCCATACTGAGTTTATTTCCAGCAATGCTGAGTCACTGATTACTTTAAACACAACTGGGGAAAAAAAATGAAAATTGGCAGTTACACATTTACAGGGCGCATGGTAGATTTTAGGTTTTGGATCAACAGCCGCTCCCATAATTAAACATTGCACTCCTATAAACACTTTTAACAATGCCACAACACACAAGAAAACTTGCTCA
The DNA here is from genome assembly GCF_965287045.1 of Carcharhinus amblyrhynchos. Classification (NCBI taxonomy): domain Eukaryota; kingdom Metazoa; phylum Chordata; class Chondrichthyes; order Carcharhiniformes; family Carcharhinidae; genus Carcharhinus; species Carcharhinus amblyrhynchos. The sequence goes on along the minus strand of NC_137324.1, from coordinate 50,211,611 downwards.
ATAATTTGGAACGGTTACTTTCTCAGGGTGTTGGGGAGGGTGGGACATTGTTTGGATTCAGCAGGTGAAAAGGAATTTTACAATATGGATCAAATAGAAACACTATTTGAATTGTTTGGTTAATAGAAGTAAAGAAGTTCTGTGGAACAAAATCTGCAAATCACCATAAAAAAGGTCAAAAACAACCACTTGTGGTTTCAATGAAATTCAGGGAACATCATCTTCCAAAAGAGACATTTGACAGCCTTCTTTTTTTAAAAAAAATCATTTGCAGGACATGGGTATTGCTGGCTGGCCAGCATTTAATCGCTCATGGGCAGTTAAGAGTCAAGCACGTTGCTGTGGCTCTCGAGTCACATGTAGGCCAGCAGATTTCCTTCTCTAAAAGGATATCAGTGAACCAGATGGGTTTTTCCCGACAAATCGACAATGGTTTCATGGTCATCAGTAGATTCTTAATTCCAGATTTTTTTTTACTGAATTCAAATTCCACCATCTGCTGTGATGGGATTTGAACCAAAGTCACCGGAACTTTAGACTATTAATCCAGAAAATCAGCGAGTGATAATATCATGAGGCCATTGCCCTCCCCTTCAAGACTCAATGCACCAAATGTTACTGTGGGTCTCAAGATCCCAATGTTGGGACCAAATGGGGATCCCACGCTTGCTGACAGTGATCAATTGCCAATGAGAGAATTGCCAAGGCTGCCAACCCAGAAGGTAGGTGCTCTGAAGCAAGTCAAGAGTGTAAAGGATGCCTCAGCATGCAGGCACCCTTGGACAGTGAAGTGCAATTCATAGATAGATCATAGATATCCTATAGTGCAGAAAGAGGCCATTTTGCCCATCGAGTCTGCACCGACCACAATCCCACCAGGCCCTACCCCCTTATCCCTCCATATTTACCCACTAATCCCTCTAACCTACACAACTCAGAACACTAAAGGGGCAATTTCAGCATGACCAACCAACCTAACCCACACATGTTTGGACTGTGGGAAGAAACCAGAACACCCAGAGAAAACCCACACAGACAGGAGGAGAATGTGCCAACTCCGCAAAGACAGTGACCCAAGCTGGAACTTGAACCCAGGTCTCTGGTGCTGTAAGGTAGCAGTGCTAACTACTGTGCCGCCGTTTTGGGTGCTCCAGTTTCCTCCCACGCTCCAAAGATGTGTGGGTTATGTGAAGTGGACATGCAAAATTGCCCCTCAGTGTCAAGGGCACTAGTTAGGTTAAGTAAATGGGGTTACGAGGATATGGTCTGGGTGGGATTGTGGTCAGCTCAGACTCAATGGGCCAAATGGCCTTCTTCTGCACTGTGAGATGCTAAATTGGCTTTCAGAAAAGAAATATTGGGGTGGGAAAAGGTATCCACAAAGGAACGGATCCTTTTTAAATTAATCTAATTGCAACCAACTGAAGGAGTTGAATAAAGAAAGGAAGCCATCCCCCTTCCTGGGATAACAAATTTGGTAACATCACTTATGGACTGGTTCCAACAATCTCCATTTTGACCATTGGCATCAGTTGGCAAGAATAATAAAGGAAAGTAGTTACTGTGCTAATTTTGAATTGAAGTACTAAGGTGATGGAAAATTTTACGATATTGGAAAAATATAAAAAGATTACCCTTGCATTAGGCAGCATAGTTCTGAAATGCTAACTGGTAGTTTCTCCAAAGTTGCTGCCAAATCTGAGTAATTCTGATCTTTTCTGTACAGAAGGTCTCTTTCTCACAGACGGTTTAGAACATGGGATACTTTCGTTATTTGTGTACTAAAATAAAATTAAATAGAAAGTGTCATACCAAATAGCATTTCAGGGTTAAAGCCAGTAAGAGAATATGACCTGGATGTTTCCTTCTGTAATGCAATTCTATAATCTAAACATAACTGATGGAAGGGTAAGAGAGGAGCTACTACTTACTTTAAGTTAAAACTTAGTTATTCGTGTCACAAGTAAGTTTAGATTAACACTGCAATGAAGTTACTGTGAAAATCTCCCACTCCAGTGCCTGTTCGGATACACCGGGGGAGAATTTAGCTTGGCCAATGCACCTAACCAGCATGTCTTTTGGACTGTGGGAGGAAACCGGAGCACCTGGGAGGAAACCCATGCAGGCACAGAGAGAATGTGCTGACTCCGTACAGACAGACCACAGACAGGAATAGAACCCTGGTCCTTGGCGCTAACTAATGGCACCTTGGTGCCATCAGTTCTTCAAAATGGGGCCGAACCAAAATCTTTTGCAAAGCCTGTGTACCATGCTTACCTACATTAATGGCCTTACTTCTCTTATCAGAGATCAGATTGTAATTTTTTTTCGTTATGGATTCTCACAGATCAACAAATCAACCCCAAACTCGTAGTTATTCCTCCTTCATCCAGGGAGCACTGCTGCCACTCAGCGCCAGGGACCCGAGTTTGATTCCCAGCTTGGGTCACTGTCTGTATGGAGTCTCTGTGGGTTTCCTCCAGGCGCTCCAGTTTCCTCTCAGTCTGAAAGATGTGCTGATTAGGTGCATTCACCCAAACAGGTGCCAGACTGCAGTGACAAGGGGAGTTTCACAGTAACATTATTTCAGTATTAATGGAAGCCTTACTAGTGACTATTAAATACAAATTTATATTAAAACTTGTTTTCAAGAATGAAATTGATTCTTTCTTCATCCCAGGATTGGTCCTTCACTTCAATTCAGAGTCCCAACAAGTTGGGACATTCCCGATCCAAGCGGACAAGACAGGGCTCTCACCTCCTGTCTTGGGCTTGATCTACATGATCCAAGCTGATTGGAGTAGGTGTAGCTCCTCCTGTAAGGTATGATCTCATTTGCAACTTAGCCAAAAGGTCAAGGTGCCGCTTTTAAAAATTGCTCCAAATGAAGCTAAAATGTCACCCAATGACTTCAACCAAGCACAGCATATCGATACTACACTTGATCTTAGCCTAAAAACTTCCACAGGACTTTCATGTTGGTACAGGAACCCTTGTCACACCTTGTCAGAAACTTGCAGGAAAAATTACGAATTGTACTCTCTTTACCAGGCCACTCATCCATTGAAATGTGGTAGCTTATTGAAAATTTCAACTAGAATGCAATGATATAACCTTTTCCAGAAGCTACATCACAAGTTTCTCAGACCTTTACAGTCAATGTAGTCACACATTGAATACTTAATGATCCATTTCTGCAACCTTCCCACCATCTGCTTATGCATTCATTATTTTCCATTTTTGACCGGTCCTTGAAAATCAGCATGATGTGAGCCTGCCGAGAGTTCATGTTTACTTTAGCTCAGTGGGAATTGCAATACCCATCACCACAGCCAGGCACGTTTGCTCCTGGAATTCTTGATCTGCATATGACTTAGCATTTCTACAAGTGATTTTCTCTGACAGCACTTCATTCATTTAAAAAGGCACTTCAATAAACGTACTGGGGAATTTAGTGGGATTAAAAGAAACCCTTTTAAGACTCTTAATGGGATTAAAAGCCAACATACATTAAAAGTCAATATATCCCTGGACCTCATGATCTACATTTCGCTTTCTTATTCCATTCATGGGATGCGGACATTAACCGGTTACAGCAGCACATAGTCTCCATTTGTAATTGCCCTTCAGAAAGGTGGTGGTGAACTGCCCTATTCAACCGTTGCAGTCAATGTGTAGATACACCCACAATGCCATTAGGGAGGAAATTCCAAGAGTTTTGACCTAACGATAGTTTCTACAGTTTTGATCTTTACAGAATTAAAATTACAATGTAAAACATTACTATAAACCACGAACTTACAATTCATTACAACAGTAACTACACTTCAAATGCACTTAACCAACTGTAAAGCATTCACAAGTCTGGCATCCAGCATAATTGCAACATAAATGCAAGTTTCTGACACTCAGTAAATTGGCAATTTGAACTTTTGTTGCTGAGACCAATTGGATTGCATCAGTTAATGACATGGAAAAGGATGATTGTGCATACAAAGACAGCAATTTCAATTTGAGCCTTGCCCAATGATGTTGTGCAACTCAGGTGAAGAAACAGGGAGAGATGACAAAGAGATCTTAAACTCCCTATTCCTATGGGAGGGTGGGTAAAGTAAAATGTGATACAAACCTCTTGTCGTTATTTTCATTCAGAAGACTTGCGTGGAAAGCATAAGGCTCAATATAAATTTTAAAAAATGTTTTCAGTTCTACTTGCAGGAAATATTTGTTTACAACTTGTACTCAATGCCTTTAATATAATGAAACTCCCAAGGCAGTTCACAGGAGCATCATAAAACAAAATATTACATGCACAACACAACAGAAAAGCAACACAGAAGTGTGGGTCTATTAAACAGATAGGAGGGATGACAATGCATAATAAGAAAATGGCAGGTTTTCTTTAAAACAAAGGATGACTCTATCCATCATGGACACTGATACCAAAGGACATCAGTTTTCAGGTGGATAATGGACAGACTAATCAGCTGTACCTAAAAAAAAGTCATCAGAAGTTTGCAAATTGTGAGGAAGTTCCTAAAACCAACAGATGAATTGAGCATTTGGACAAGCAGAAGCTGATAAAGAAAGCATTGCCCTTCTGAAAGATAGCTCAGATCGAAGTAGTCTCAGCAAGTTGAACTATAATTAACATATAGACCGGGCATGATCCCACTTTTACAGCTGAATTCAAGCTAGAGAATGGGGGGCACAGTGGCTAATACTGCTGCCTCAGTGCTAGGGACCCAGGTTTGATCCTCCCCTTGGGTATCAGTGTGGATTTCCTCTGGGTGCTTCAGTTTTCTCCCACAGTCCAAAGATGTGTGGGTTAATTGGACTGGCCATGCTAAATTGTCCCTTTATGTCAGGGGGGCTAGCAGGGTGAATACATGGGGTTACAGGGATTGTCAGTGCAGGCTTGACGGCTGAGTAGCCTCCTTCTGCACTGTAGGGGTTCTCTGATTCCACCTTCCCATATGCCAGAGTCTCACACCTGCCTGGAAAAGCTGGGGTCTAAATTAATTTGCATTATAGGAGGCACATGTAACTTAGATTTATCTGTTTCTTAATGTATTCCTTGTGAGTTAAAAAGGTAAGAAAGTGACGTTGCCCTTCCACTCCATGAGATTCAATACCCGCTCGCCTTTAGGGATGACAGAATCCCTGCAGTGCAGAAAGCTGCCAAGTGGACTATTCAGTCCTCACCAACTCTCTGATAGAACATACCACCCAGGCTCTCTCCCCTGCCTTATCCTCGTAACCCTTTGCATTGATCTGGTTCATTCACCCTACACATTGGGCACTAAGGGGCAATTTGGCATGGCCAATCTACCTAACCTGCACACCTTTGGGCTGTAGGAGGATACTGGAAGAAACCCATTCCCACCAGCTTTGGACAGGAGACAGCATGCTAATGAGGAGTCATCTGCACCAGATTCAGAAGTTAAAAATTTATTTATTAGTCACAAGTAAGGCTTATATTAATGCTGCAATTAAGTGAAATTCCCCTGGTCACCACAGTCCGGTGCCTATTCAGGTCAGCGCACTTAACCAGCACATCTTTGGACTGTGGTAGGAAATCAGAGTACCCGGAGGAAACCCATGCAGACACGAGGAGAATATGCAAACTCCACACAGACAGCGACGCAAGCCTGGAATCAAACCCAGGTCCCTGGGGCTGCGAAGCAGCAGTGCTAACCACTGTGCTACCGTGCTGCCCCTAAATAGGCTCCATCCTGTAAGGGATGCCCCTGACATATTCAGAAAGTTGCAACTTAAAATCCCAGTTGAAGATTTAAGCACAATTAGTGACTATACAGGTGCAGTGCTCAGGGAACACAGTGTCATAAGTGCCATCTTTTAAGAAGAGCAGGGAGTTCTCTATATTCTAACAGTCCTGCATCAGTCATCATCAACCACAGACGAAGCAGTAGTGTATAACAAAAAAACACTGTGGGATACGTAAAGACTGCCCACTCATTATCAAATACAAATCATCATGTGTGTTCCTTAGTCAAGATGACAAAGGACAAAGGACAATCAGCCAAAGTATGCGTGTAGTGAGCAAAGAATCAATATTTGTAGTAGAAAAATAATTAAACCAATAAACAACAAACCATTTTCATACTCATGAAAAAGTGAGTCAGACATGCCTGTCTGCTATCACATTGTAACCCCGAGAAACACAACAAGCAGCTTTGGAGAGGCACAGGTTTGGCAAGACCAGAGCATCACAATATTAATAAAGGAGGAAATAGATCACATTTTATCACTTTGCAGCATACGATCAGAAATAATGTTCCAGAATTTAAGAACGGGCCTCAATTCTGTTGTGCTCAGATACTACTAATGTGAAAACAACTTATTTTATAACATTGAAACCCCTGCAAAAAAGAAAAAAATTTGCACAGAGTTTAAATTACACCATCAGAAAGCCAGGGGGCAATGCATAAACATGTACAAATTATGTAATTATGCATTATTAAAGTATGAAGCACTATTAGGCAAAGAGCTCAGAATTACCTACGCTGAATGAACAATTAAGAAAACACTTGGATAAATGACCAGCAGATAAGCAAAGTTTAGAAAGTTATGTGCAGCAGCATTTCTCACTTGAAGGTAACATTCCAAAAAGCTTTAAAACAAATAAGAAAAAAAACGAAGGAGACCGAAAATGGGGAAAAGGAAGAGAGAAATTGGAGCAGGAAATACAGCTGAACAAGGCTTAAATGAGACCTTTTTGAAAGGAAAACAAGATATGACAAGGTGAAAAGAACAAGTTTCCCACATTACACAATAACTCCGCTTGTATCTCATTGATTGAAGCAATTTAGGACTATCAAAGGTTGCGAAAGATATCGTGGAAGGCCAAGTCGTTCTTTTCTTTCAGAGTCCAGAAGAATGATCATCCATTAAAGGCAGGGTAGGGACAGAGGCATGTTGATAACATACTGAAATGGAAGCCAGGAGGTGATCACTAAGGTAAGGCAGGGTCCAGGTTAATGGAGCAACGCGGCCATAAATTTTATTTTAAGAACATAAGAAACATAAGAACGTAAGAAATAGGAGCAGGAGTAGGCCATCTAGCCCTTTGAGCCTGCCCCACCATTCAATAAGATCATGGCTGATCTGAAGAAGTGAATTGGTTCCACCTTCCTGCTTTCTCCCCATAACCCTTAATTCCTTGTCTATCAGAAATCTATCTACCCGTGACTTAAATATATTCAACAAGGCAGCCTCCACCACTTCAACGGGCAGAGAATTCCAGAGATTCACTACCCTTTGAGTGAAGTAGTTCCTCCTCAACTCTGTTCTAAACTGCCCCCACGCCTTATTTTGAAGCTGTGCCCTCTAGTTCTGCTATCCTTTCTAAGCAGGATGAATCTCTCTACCTCTACCCTATCTAGCCCCTTCATTATCTTGTATGTCTCTAGAAGATCCCCCCTCATCCTTCTAAACTCCAACGAGTACAGACCCAATCTATTTAGTCTCTCTTCACAGGCTGATACCGGAGATGAGGGGGTTAGCCTGTGAACTTTCTCTGCACTCCCTCCAAGGCCAATATATCCTTTTGCAAATACGGGGACCAAAACTGTACACAGTACTCCAGCTGTGGCCTCACCAGTGCCCTGTACAGTTGCAGCAAGACCTCCCTGCTTTTATATTCTATCGCCCTCGCTATAAAGGCCAGCATTCCATTCGCCTCCTTGATCACCTGCTGACTGAGTTTTTGCGATTCGTGCACGAGGACCCCCAGCTTTTTGCCCTTTAAATAATAATCCTTCCTACTATTATTTCTACCGAAGTGGATAAGTTCACATTTATTAAAGTTACACTCAGAGCCTATCCAGATCTCTCTGCAGACTTTCTGCGCCTTCTACGCAATTTGCTTTTCCACTCATCTTCGTGTCATCAGCAATTGTTACCCTACACTCAGCCCCCTCCTCCAGATCGTCTATGTAAATGGTAAACAGTTGAGGCCCCAGCACCGATCCCTGCGGCATTCCACTAGTCACCAACTGCCAACCAGAAAAGCACCCATTGATTCCAACTCTCTGCTTCCTGTTAGATAACCAATCCTCAATCCACGCTAGCACCTTACCCCCAACTCCGTGCACCCTAACCTTTTGCAGCAATCTTTTGTGAGGCACCTTATCGAATGCCTTCTGGAAATCTAAAAACACTACATCCATCGGTTCCCCTCTGTCTACCGCACTAGTCACATTCTCATAGAAATCCAATAAATTTGTTAAACACGACTTCCCCTTCACAAATCTGTGCTGTGCCTGCTTTATCAAACCGTTCTTTTCTAGGTGCCTTGCTATTTCTTCTTTGATGTTGGATTCTAGCATTTTTCCAACTATGGACATTAAGCTAACTGGCCTATAATTCCCTGCCTTTTGTCTGCTACCCTTTTTAAACAGTGGCATAACATTAGACGTTTTCCAATCTTCCAGCACTTCCCCAGAGTCCAGCAAATTTTGATAAATTACTAAGGCGTCTGCTATCACCTCTGCCATTTCCTTTAGAACCCTGGGATGCATTGCATCTGGTCCCAGGGACTTGTCTACCTTCAGTCCTGTTGGACTATCAAGCACTACCTCTCTAGTGATAGTAATTGCATTAAGGACCTCATCTCCTACCATCCTTCTATCTTTAATATTCGGCAAGCTATTTTTGTCCTCCTCCATGAAGACGACACAAAAAAAAACTTATTTTAAGCCTCAGCCATTTCCTCGTTACCCACCACTAAATCCCCCCTCTCATCCTCCAAGGGTACAACATTCACTCTAGCCAGTCTCCTCTTCCATATGTAAAAACTTTTACTATCATTTTTTATATTTAGAGCTAGTTTAGCTTCATACTCTATCTTTCCTTTCTTTATCACTTTTAGTCATTCTTCGTTGTTTTTTTAAATCTTTCCCAATCTTCTAATTGCCCACTATTTTTAGCCACTCTGAACGCATCAGCTTTTAGTGTAATACTCTCCTTTACTTCCCTCGATAACCACGGCTGGTTATCCCTTTTCTTACAGTCCTTCTTTACCACCGGAATATATTTCTGCCGAGTACCGAAAAAGATCTCATTAAAAATCCTCCACTGTTCCTCAGCCGTTCTACCAACCAATCTGCGCCCTCAATCTACATTTGCCAATTCCACCCTCATCTTATCATACTCCCCTCTGTTCAGAGGACACAGGTTTGGGACCCTACATTCTCATCCTCCATCTGCATCAGAAATTCAACCATACTACGATCACTCGTCCCAAGAGGGTCCCTCACAAGAAGATCCCTAATTCTACCTGCCTCGTTACACAGTACCAGATCCAAAATAACTCGCTCCCTCGTAGGTTCCGTTACATACTGTTCAAGGAAACTATCCCAACAGCATTCCAAGAACTCTTGCTCAAGCCCATCATGTCTGACTTGAGTCGACCAATCAACATGCAGATTAAAGTCCCCCATAATTAATGCCGTTCCATTTCTGCACTTATTATTTGCTTGTTTATAGCCTGTCCCACCTCAAAGTTATTATTTGGGGACCTATAGACCACACCCACCAGCGACTTTCTTCCCTTACTATTTCTTATCTCCACCCACAACCATTCCACATTTTGCTCTTTGGACCTTATATCTTCTCTTACTACTACCCTGATATTATGATTTTAAAAGTAATGTTGAGAGATCCTACTTATGCTTGGCCTTGTTTGCTTCAGTCTATACAAAGACTTCATTTTAAGGCATTTCTGCCAATGCAGAATCCAAAAATGTGCAGGTTAGGTGAACTGGCCATGTTAAATTGTCCCTTAGTGTCATGGGGACTAGCAGGGTAAATGCATGGTGTTATAGGGATACAGCCTGGGTGGAATTGTGGTCGGCACACACTCAATGGGCCAAATGGTCACCTTCTGCACTGTAGGATTCTATAACTAACTCTGCTAACTTGACTACATTTGGAATCAGAAGGCTAAAGGTTAGCTGAAAATTAACTGCATTTCTGAAGGATTCACAACAGCAGGCAAACTTTTATATAACAGCAGCTGCAAGAATTGTTTTTCTAAGTCAGAGATAACGTACAGAAAACATTTCCAATAACGAGATAACGGTTGAATTATACTTTGGATTTTAGTGTATGTTTGTTCTAGAGATCATTTCGGTGCATTCAAGGTCGGTACAGTGGCGGGCAATAAAAACAGTTAATTTTAAGCTCTGTTGAATTAAAGAAAATCATTTTAAAACTCCCTGCTGTCCCTCGTCTATTCAAACAAATGAATGGACCCAACAAATATGCTGTGCTATCCATCTTCACTTCAGTACTTGTCAAAGTGCCGATGATACGGGCCCGTTGTTGGGCATATATGGAAAGCGAAGGCATAAAAAGTATGGCAAGACAAATGCTAAGAAGCAATGAGTGGTTGGCCAGAGAAGAAATTATATAGGAGGGTGAGAGATAGTTAAGATGTGGGAAAAAAAAGTCTCTTAGCAATGGCACAGTGCACAGGATTATAATGAGTTTAGAAACTGGCTAACCCTTGGAACATGACAATTTAGAGAACTAAGATTTAAATAGAGCAACAGAAAAAGCAAAAATAAAACACCATCTCATGGCTTATTCATCACATTGAGTCAATAACTTTCACACCAGTGGCAAGTTCATCTCATTTATTCCGTTTCCAATTCACGATGACCGAATGATCTGTGGATGGAACAGGTTCCATGCATTAAGTACAATTTTCATGCTCATGTTAATGATCAAACAACTCCTGTCAGTAAATGATAAATTAAGCTCTCAGGGAGAATTCAATTACTCACTATTGTAAATTAGAATAATCCCCCTATTCTTGCAGCTGATTCAAGTTATTCCATATGACCCAAGGGAACAGAGACACAAGAATGCGAACTATCTTTGCAAAAGCAGTTCAGTCACTTCTTCCAAAATCCTTAACCTTCAATTACTTCAAGAGACTTGTGGTATAAACAGCAGCTTGATCACATGTGACAATTCTTCCTTCAAAATCAGACAACTAAAATGCTTAGGCTTCACTCTACACCTTCACACAAAATCCAGATTGACCTGTAGCGCAGTACCAAGGTATTTTCAGGCATGCTAAGATCTTACTTGCCTCTTGAAGAGCTGTCTTCTAAAATTACCCTGCATGCCAGTCAGTTCAAGGATAATTGGGGATTGACAACAAATGCTGAACTTGCCAATGATGCCCATATCCCACAAAGAAAAAGTCTAGTCCTGTAACATGTATTTTCCAGTGGTACTCCGTGTATATAACAATTAACAATTGCTGGTCTTCTTTTGTCCACAGATTTAGGCCAATTGTTTTGCTTGGATGTAGAGAGAAGTTTAAAGACAAATGAATCTACAAAAGAACTTTTACATTTGTTGAATAATAGCAAAGTCAGTTTTGAAAAAAAAAGCTTAATTTTAAAAACAATATTGAATCTACACTGCAAGTTGAAGATCACAGTCAGCAGGTGGCCAGAGGTGGAATCTAAACATTTTCTCAAAAGAGCAAGTATGCATTGCGTGCATTGAATCACTTTGTTTTCCTTGCATCCCTTGCTCCCCCAATAACATTACAGCAAATTGTCCCATGGAGTGAAGGGACAAATCTACACAAGGCACTGAGGACTTCTGTTAAGAAGATTTTTAAAAATTCCCAAAAGAAAAAGATGCATTTAAGGGGAAGTTCCGTAAACACAAAAAAGGAGGAATGGAAGGACAAGCCAACATGGTGAATTGAAGGAGGGTAGATAGGGTTTAATGCAGAGTACAATCACCAGATTAGAGCTGTTGATTTGATTTATTGTCACATGTATTGGTATACAGTGAAAAGTATTGTTTCTTGCACGCTATACAGACAAAGCATACCATACGTAGAGAAGGAAAGGAGAGAGCAGAATGTAATGTTACACAGTCATATTTAGGGTGTAGAGAAAGATCAATTGAATGCGAGGTCGATTCAATCAAAAGTTTGATGGGAAGAAATTGCTCTCATATTGGTTGGTACCTGTCCTCAGGCTTTAGTATCTTTTTCCAGATAGAAGAGAGCATGTCCAGGATGAATGGGGTCTTTAATTATGCTGGCTGCTTTTCCGAGGTAGCAGGAATGTAGACATCGTCCATGGGAGGGAGGCTGGTTTGTGAGATGAACTGGGCTTCATTCACAACCTTTTGTAGTTTATTGTGGCCTCGGACAGAGCATGAGCCATACCAAGCTGTGGTACAACCAGAAAGAATGCTTTCTAGGGTACATCTGGGCTGAATAGCCTACTTTTGTGCCTATTATTAGGGAAATAAAAACTGGAGAGCTAGTTTATTTTATAGAGCATAGCATTTTCTCGAGAGAACTTGGGACAGTGATATATATTAATAGCATTCCCTTATGTACCTCTACTGCCAATTCAGTGAACATTTATAGCCAGGCAAGTAAGGGATAAATACCCAGGAACAGGGGCAAAAAAAAAAAGAGGTGCAGTACAAGTAGCCTGCGCAAAACTATTAATATGAATATAGTACAGGAAGAGGATAATTAGTTTCTTTCAGAATCAGCCACTACAAATTGTTCTACTTAGCAAGGAGAGACCCGATTTCTTGTTCCTCATTGCTAGATCATTTCAATTTGTAAATCTGACCAAACATTTCCCTGGAATGAAAATCCTGGAGCTCATCGGCAGCCTTCTGTGCTATTAAGTTGGCCACTCATTGTTGGTGTACAAACAAGATCTCTTCTGGTTGATTTCGAAACATCAGCAGCAGGTGGGATAATGTCCCACTCCAACCATCACTGTCACATCTCCCTGTTTTATTTTTAATGTAATTCAGGCCATAACCATCAAACATTTGCTGGATATTTCAAAACATCAAGAGGTTTTATTGTAAAATCAGACCATTTCAAACTACTTCTCCCCACCAGTATAAAACTTTTACATGCAAAGTAATCATCATTGTGAAATGGAGCACTGTCAGTAAGGAGCAAGAGTGGCTTGGGATGTAATGACACTCTACATAAATGAAGAGATGACAAAGAGACGGGGTTGGATGCCATGTCATTGCCCCTCATTTTGCCCAATTGGACATGTCCATCTCGCAAAATACCCTCAGAGCAGGTCACTTCAGTTCAAAGGCAATTAACAATGGGCAACATATGCTGGCTTTGTTAGTCATGCCTATATCACATCTAAAAATATAATGATTTAAAAAACTAATTTACGTTTAAAGATTTTAACCTAAGAGGGAAACCCTTCCAGTAATGTGATCAATAATCAACAAATGCTATTGGAAGAGCTGTAACTGTTTATAGTAAAGATTTAAAATCAGTACGCCAGCTTAAAGAGATGGGTTTATTCAGAGCTATGTGGACTTAAAGATTACCTAATAAGAGGTATACAAATATTTAAAGGGCTGGGTTCCGTGCCTATTGACAAACTGGAAAGGGATCAGGGAACAGCATTTCAAGCCATGAAAAGATAGATTTGCACTAATGTTAGGCAGCTCTTCAACAGATGGAGTCATGAGCCTAGACTGCATTGTCTTTTTGTGTGGTACATTCAGATGATCGACTCACCTTTAGCTTGGAATTAAACAAGTTCTTGGTTGGGGCAGATTTCACATCATGTAAAAAGACAAGGTAATAGTAAAATTATGCAGAGTCATCATCACCCATGCTGGTTTTATCCGATCTGTTGCGCTAAGGACTCATCTGGTGCCTTCCCATTACTTGTTCACCAATGTGGGGCATATCACATAATTTCAAACCATTAAGAAACATTTCCAGCAGGTTTGAAGTATTATCCAATAAGCTAAAGAAAGAAATGAAGATTCATGGAAGTCTGCAGGCCAAAGGACATTCACTATACTCATCTAACTGTTTCCACATTCAAATACTTATCTACTGTTTAAAAGCCATTACGTGTACCATGTCATATGGCATTACATGTTGTAATAAATTTTTATTTACCCTGAACCCCGACATAAATTTAAATGCTCCAAACATCTTTCCTGATTATTTTCTGCTTTTTTTTCTACAAAACTCCTAAATTCTAATTCTTTGAATTCAATTCAGATCTCATGTATTTGGCCTGGATTCTATGCAAATATACTTTGGCAACTGAGGAATCTGTTGCCTATAAAATGTAACAAGTAGAATTTGAGAAATAACTGCATTTGAAAATGCAAAGATCTTCCTGACGTCCCTTGCCATAGTTTGTCTGTGCTACATTGCAACATCAAAAAAATTGGGTTGTAATATCACAGTGAACAGGGAGAACGGAAGAGAGTTTCACCACCAATTGTAATGAGGCACAAAATATCAGATCAAATTCCAAGATTACAATCTGCAGTAACTCACTACTTTGAATCATAATTAACATAGCATTCAGTCAACAGTACTTAGGAAAAATAATTTTTGACTTCAAAGATGAAGCTGAATATTTGTGAAGCAGAATTACACCAGCAATTGCTCCCTCAGAGTTTTGTTTGGTAGTTAAACATAGAACATTACAGCGCAGAACAGGCCCTTCGGCCCACGATGTTGCGCCGACCAGTTACAAAAACAATGACCCACTAGCCTATACCAATCCCTTTTCGTCCATAAACCTATCCAGAGATCTCTTAAACGCCCCCAAACTAGACGCATTTACAACTGCAGCAGGCAGGGCATTCCAATCCCTCACCACCCGCTGGGTAAAGAACCTACACCTGACATCCGTCCTGTAGCTACCCCCCCTTAATTTAAAGCCATGCCCCCTCGTGCTAGCTTTCTCCATCCGAGGAAAAAGGCTATCACTATCCACCCTATCTAAACCTCTAATCATCTTATATGTTTCAATAAGATCCCCTCTTAGCCGCCTTCTTTCCAACGAAAACAACCCTAAATCCCTCAGTCTCTCCTCATCGGACCTCCCCACCATACCAGGCAACATCCTAGTAAACCTCCTCTGCACCCTCTCCAACGCCTCCACATCCTTCTTGTAATGCGGGGACCAGAACTGCACACAGTACTCCAAGTGCGGCCGCACTAGAGTAGTGTACAGTTGCAACATGACGCTGCGACTCCTAAATTCAATCCCCCTACCAATAAACGCCAAGACACCATACGCCTTCTTAACAACCTTATCTACTTGATTCCCAACTTTCAGGGATCTATGTACACATACACCTAGATCCCTCTGTTCATCCACACTATTCAAAGTCCTCCCGTTAGTCCTATACTCGACACATCTGTTGCTCCTACCAAAGTGAATTACCTCACACTTCTCCGCATTAAATTCCATCCGCCACCTCTCGGCCCAGCTCTGCAACCTAAGTCTCCCTGCAGACTATGACACCCTTCCTCACAATCTACCACACCTCCAACTTTGGTGTCATCAGCAAATTTACTAATCCACCCAACTATACCCTCATCCAGATCATTAATAAAAATTACAAACAACAGTGGCCCCAAAACAGATCCCTGAGGCACACCACTCGTAACTGAACTCCATGATGAATATTTACCATCAACCACCACCCTCTGTCTCCTATCTGATAGCCAATTCCTGATCCAACTTCCTAGATTACCCACAATCCCATACATCTGCATTTTCTGCAGAAGCCTACCATGGTGAACCTTATCGAACGCCTTACTAAAATCCATATATACCACGTCAACTGCCTTGCCCCCATCCACCTCTTTGGTCACCTTCTCAAAAAACTCAATAAGGTTAGTAAGGCACGACCTACCCGCTACAAAACCATGCTGACTATTTCTAATCAATTCATTACACTCCAAATAACTATAAATCCTATCCCTAATAATTTTTTCTAAAACCTTGCCCACAACAGAAGTAAGACTCACCGGTCTATAATTCCCGGCAAAGTCTCTGTTCCCCTTCTTAAACAATGGGACAACATTCGCTATCCTCCAATCCTCCGGGACTACACCAGAGACCAATGATGACCTGAAGATCAGAGCCAGAGGCTCTGCAATCACCTCTCTAGCCTCCCAGAGAATCCTAGGGTAGATCCCATCCGGACCAGGGGACTTATCTATTTTCAGCCCCTCAAGAATTTCCAGCACATCCCCCTTATCAACCGTAATACTGTCTATTTTACACCCCTGCAACCCAATGTCCTCCTCAGCTATATTCATGTCCCCCTGCGTGAACACCAAAGAGAAATATTGGTTCAATACTTCTCCAATCTCCTCCGGTTCCACACACAACTTCCCCCTGCTGTCTGTAACTGGCCCTAATCTTGCCCTGACCAACCTTCTGTTCTTGACATACCTATAGAACGCCTTAGGATTCTCCTTAATCCTATCAGCCAAAGTCTTCTCATGTCCTCTTTTAGCCCTTCTCAACTCACTCTTCAACTCCCTCCTAGCCAATCTAAAGCTTTCTAGTGCACTATCTGAGCCCTCCAATCTCATCCGAACATAAGCCTCCTTTTTCTTTTTAACCATCGACTCAACTCTTTTAGTGCACCACGGTTCCCTAGATCTACCAAATCCTCCATGCCTGACAGGGACATACCTATCAAGGACTCGCAGTAGCTGCTCCTTGAAAAAACTCCACATTTCGGACGTTCCCAGTCCCTGTAATCTCCTAGTCCAATCTATGCTTCCTAATTCACTCCTAATAGCCTCATAATTGCCCTTACCCCAGCTAAAACTACTGACCCAAGGTTCATGCCTATCCCTTCCCATCACTAAGGTGAACGTAACCGAATTGTGGTCACTATCACCAAAATGCACACCAACTTCCAAGTCTAGCACCTGGTCTGGCTCATTTCCCAGCACCAAATCCAATATAGCCTCACCTCTAGTTGGCCTATCTACATCCTGAGTCAAAAAACCTTCCTGCACGCTTTGTACAAACACTGACCCCTCTAGCGAGCTAGAACTATAGCAATTCCAATCAATATTCGTAAAGTTAAAGTCCCCCATAACAATTACCCTATTACTTTCACTCCTAACCAGGATTGTCTCCGCAATCCTTTCCTCAACCTCTCTAGAACTTTTAGGAGGTCTATAAAAGACTCCCAACAGGGTGACCTCTCCTCTCCTATTTCTAATCTCCGCCCATACTACCTCAACTGACAAGTCCTCATCAAACTTCCTCTCCGACGCTGTGATACAGTCCTTGACTAGCAATGCTACCCCACCCCCCCTTCTACCTTCATCTCTACTCCGACTAAAGCATTTGTACCCCGGAACCTGCAACAACCATTCCTGACCCTGCTCTATCCATGTCTCTGAAATGGCCACAACATCAAAGTCCCAGGTACTGATCCACGCTGCAAGTTCATCCACTTTATTGCGAATACCCCTCGCATTAAAGTACACACATTTCAAACCCTGCTCCGCCCCACCCCCACTATGCCGTGCCTTGCATTCTCCAACTATGCCCCCCTCACTTTCACCCCCTTTCCTCACTATCCCTCCCCCCCTCCGAATCAGTTTAAACCTCCCTGCATCGCCTTTGCAAATTTACCCCCCAGGATATTGATTCCCCTCTGGTTCAGGTGTAGACCATCCCTCTTATAGAGGTCCCACCATCCCCAGAATGAGCCCCAATTGCTCAAGTACCTGAACCCCTCCCTCCTGCACCATCCCCTCAGCCACGAGTTCAAACTTTCCCTCTCTCTATTCCTCTCTAAACTATCCCGTGGCACAGGCAAGAGTCCAGATATAACTACTCTTTCAGACTTTGCCTTTAGTTTCCACCCCAACTCCATAAATCTTTGCTTAATATCCCCTTCCCTTAATCTCCCTATGTCATGTGTCCCCACATGAACTATAACTTGGGGTTGATCTCCCTCTCCCCTAAGAGTCCTGAATACTCTGTCCGATACATCCCGGACCCCAGCCCCTGGTAGGCAACACACCAGCCCTGAGTCCCTACCCTTACCTCCAACTCTCCTATCCGTCCCCATAACTGTGGAGTCCCCAATCACGAGGCCCAATCTCTTACCCCTAACCACCTGAGGCTTGCCAATAGGCTCACCCCCAGAGACCTGCTCCCTTTGGCTATCCCCAGTTGATTTCTCCTCAACTGTAGCCTCCAGGACCGAAAACCTATTTTGGAGGGGAACAGCCCTGGGGGATTGTCCCCCCAACTGCTTCTTTCCCCTCTTCCTGGCAGTGACCCAAGACTTATTTCTAGGAGTTAGACACCATTCATTCATTTGTGTATCACACCTTGGTTGAACAAATATCCCTTAATACTTACTCAGAAATACAGCAGAGTCAACATGCTTTCTAAATAAAGCAGCATGCAAGTTATTATTTTATACTCCTTTGGGGAATATCTGTTTGTGGCCCTATTGATAATGCACTCTAATTGGATATTTGAGTTTACGTGTGTAAAAATTTCCTTTATGCTGACATTTAAATGAATACATTAAGATGGCAAACAAATGAAATAATGTCAAATTTCACTCATGTAATTTAGTGATCAATGCAGAACATTTTCCTCAGCACAGCTATCATGATGGTGGCAAAACAAAACCCTGGATCATATCCATGGTAATATTGAAATTTAAGAATACCTGGAGTTTTATATTTTAAAATGGACACAAACCCCAAAGATGGAGGAGAATGTACAGTTAGCCATGATAGGAATGGCTGGAGGAGGTTTCCTGTGAAGGATAATGGAGCCTACAATGCTTATTTGTAGGTCAATCATGTGTTTTCAGGGGGGAACTTCTAAAAGTATCCAAACACTGAAGACAAAGGGGCATAGCAATCAATTTATCTCAAAGACCCTGAGTATAATTGCCTTGATGGACTAGCGTTTACTGGTTTCCTCTTGGAATATACAAAGAAACAGTTTAAAAGCGAGCAAAGAGAGCTGCCTGTCTGCCCATTTTGTGAGTTTGCGCTGTGAGGAAAAGCTGCTGCAATACAGTATCAGAAGCACAAAAAGGTAATAGCCAATGTTTGCAGGAATACCTAAAAACTCTGAATGTGGACGTCAGCCAGCCAGCAATAAAGGATTGCAGCTGGGAAAAAAGAAACAAATCTTGCTATCAAACCACAGAACACCCGAATTGACAAATGAACTATTTGCCTGCAAAAGGCAGCTACACTGAAATCAATTCATAATGGCTGCACGCGTCATTGAATGTTTCAGAGTAGACATTCTCATAAATTTATTAAATAGACAGGCTACACATCCTCTGTTGCATGATGTCAAGCAAACACGTGGTTCAAATACAGACAAAAGAGTTGAACTCCAGAGGTGGTGAGAGTGACTGCCTTTGATATCAAGGAAGCATTTGACTAACTGACAACAAGGAGCCCTGGCAAAACTAGAGTCAATGGGAATCGGGGTCGGGGTCTCTCCGTTGGTTGGAGTTATATCAAGCACAAAAGGCTATGTTTATTGTAGGTCAATCATCTCAACCCCAGGACATCACTGCAGGGGTTTCTTAGGGCAATGTCATAAGCCCAACCATCTTCAGCTGCTTCATCACTAACCTTCCTTTCATCATAAGGTCAGAGGTGGGGATGTTTGCTCATGACTGCACAATATTCAACACCATTTGCAACTCCTCACATACTGCAGCAAGGCATGGCAAGTCACACCACACAAATACCAGGCAATGACCATTTCTAACAAGAATGAATCTGGCCATCACCATCATTGAGTCTCCCACTGCGAACGAAAGACCAGAAGATAAGTAGATCATTTGGTCCATCAAGTCTGCTCCACCATCCAATGAAATCACTACTGGTTTGATACAATAATCCCCTCAACTTCACTTTCCCACCTTAACTCTCAATTCCTTTACTGAGTAAAATCTTGCCTATCTCATCCTTGATCACACTTAATGACCCAACTTTTATTACCCTCTGCAGTAAAGAAATCCACAGGTTCACTAGCCTCAGAAGAAATTACTCCTCATCTCAGTTTTAAATAGGTGCTCCCCTTTACTCTGAGATTATGCCCTCTGATCCTAGACTCTCCCACAAAAGGAAAACCACCTCTTAGCAGCCACCATGTCAAGCCCTTTCTCTCTCTCCCTCCCTGACCCCCTGTATAGTTTTAGTAAGATTTCCCTACTTGTATAATCCATTCCCTTTTGAAAAAGCCAGCAATCCATTTGCCTTCCCTATTACCTGCTGAGCTTGCATGCAGGAGGACCCTTGAAATCCTTGGATAAAAGCAACGCAGTGGTCAGCTCCAGGATACATGGACCTAGAAATTTAAGCACTTTCACTTTTCTGACCTTATGGAGTGTAAGGTGCAATCACAACACTCAAATGCTGAAGTCAGAAGATAACTGTTACTGGGTCTCATTTCCTCACAATTGGTGAGATGCATTGGGCAAGTGGTTGCTCACTCTGAAATATAGTCAGGGCTCAAACCACTGAGATACAAACAGTATCCTCAGGCCGGAAGGGAAATCAACAGCCAGAAACAGGAGGAAGAGGATAGAGGAAATAAATAGCTTACATGTTCTTGAAGGAGAAATTAGGAAAGGCACCCTTACCGCTACTAGTTCAACATTCATTTTGTCTTATAAAATAATTACACTGTTAACCAAGGGAAAGATACAATTCAGCATTGGAAGTACACAAAACGGACATGCAATTTCTAGCTCACACATGCAGCCTATGATGTGAAATTGATCAAATCTGTGATTTAAAAAGTTAAATACTTGGAGTGATTCGAAGTTTAACTGAATATCTGTCTGAATTACATTTGGCAATTTTCTCATCTTGCATTGCTGCTACTTCCTGTTCTTTCTCTTCCTGAGTGTATCTTCGAGTTTGGACAAGAATTATATGTTTATTTTGCAGATTTTGAACAGCGCTGTTACATTGGAACAGACCAGAGACAGATGACTCCAAAGGAGCCTGTGCGTGGGGAAAATGACAACAGTGAGAGGAGCCAATGAGACAGTTGGAACCACGTGTAATCGGAAGGGGATTTTGACAAGGGTGCTCTTTTTCCCCATCTTCTTCAATGTCTGTGCAGAAGCAACGATGCATGAAGGATTTCAAGACATACAGTTTGGTGTTAGGATTGGTATGGGAGTTGCGGTTACAAAATGAATTTGCAGATGACAAAGCACTTTTAAGGAAATACAGAAAGATGAAAAGTATTAATAGATCAACAAGCAGGAAGTTTAAATTGAAGTAATGAATATCTCAAAAATCAACAAGAAATATTCATAGAACAAAGGGAAGGAGAAACAGCAGCAAGATTTCAAGTATTTAGGAAGCAAAATATCTGCAAATGGAAGATGCAAAAGAAAGAAGATCAAGGAGAATGATGGGAAAGGTCATATTTGTTCAGGGGAGACAGTTCCTAACCTTAAAGTTAAATAAACAGCTCAAAAAGAGACTTTAAAAGAGCTGGATTATGAATGTATTTTTTGACACGAGATATGGACCTTAAAAGTAACAGAAAGAAACCAACTTGCAAACTAACTTTGAAATATGGGTTTGGAAGAGAATGCTGCAAGTCAGAAAAAGTAACAAACAACAAATTAGCAAACTGCAAAGAGGAAACAGACTTGCAAGATATGTGGAGGAAGCAAGGAAAAAGGAGGAGGAGGAGGAGGAGGAACAGACAGTTATTGGCAAATGAAAAGAATGGCACAGGATTGATAGATGCTGTGAACCAAATACCTACTTTTGGGCAAAGCACACGATGATGATGACGTTGATGATGAGTTAACTAAATAAGCTTACTCTCAATAACTAAGTTGAGCACACCACCAATTCTTGAACTGGAGCAATCTTTTCATTGAGCAAATAGAAAAACGTTGGAAATAAGTTTATTTACGTAGGAAATAGGCTTTCATTAACAATACAATGAAGTTACTGTGAAAATCTCTGCATTGCCACATTCTGGTGCCTGTTCAGATACATGATGAGAGAATTTAGCACAGCCAATGCACTTAACCAATACATATTTTGGCCTATGGGAGGAAACCGGAGGACCCAGAGGCAACCCATGCAGACATGGGGAGAATGTGCAAACGCCGCACTCACTCAAGCTGGGAATTGAACCCAGGTCCCTGGTGCTGTGGGGCAGCAGTGTTAACCACTGTGCCATCATGTCATCTTCACAGATGAATATTTCAGTACTGAAATGTCAGTGGAGTTACTCTCTCCTCAGATGCTGCTAGGCCTGTTGAGTATTTCCAGTATTGTATTTAACTTTACATTAAGGATGATGAACATGTACAAAAATGGTGTGGGAAGAGGAGATGGTGTTTTAAGTTAAGGAACACTGGATACATTTCAGGGAAAGTATATTTAAGTGTTAACCGTTTTTGAATCAGAAAGCTCAGCTGCAACTCGTTCAAGGCGGCTACTCGCCACCACCTTTATAAGGTCAACTAGGGATGGGCAATAAATACTGGCTACACTCATGTCATGAATGCAATTTGTGCTGTAACCAACATGAAGCACAGAATCGTTGACTATTCATTTTATTGGTGTTTGAAAGATGTTTCTGGCACACAACAGCTAACAAGACAAACTCAGTACACTTCAGAAGTATTTCATTTTGCAAAATACTGGAAGGTACTTCAATGCTAAGACATTGTACAGAAAGTACAAATTCTTGAACTTCCTACCAAGTCTTCGTCAATTGTTCTTGGACATAGAATAGACTTGCCTTTTAGATCTGATCTGTATCTATAAAAACAAGTTTATGGAAAGGAACTATCCTGTAAAATTTAAGGTAAAATCACTTTCATTCTGAATCAAAAGACAGTGCTTTACAAAGGCAAGCATGAACACCAAGCAACAGTACATGAAGATAAAAAGGGAGATAACCGAAGAAGGTGCAATAGAATAAATCAAATGGATGGAACTGAAGACTAGCAGAATTAATGAATGCAGGAGGATGATTTAGGAATCATTCTTGAGCACAGAACCACAATGACTAAGAAAATGAATCAACTTGAGAGTTTTCTTAACCTACGCAACCATTACGTTTACAGTATGTGGGGTAGTATAGCATCAATGGTTCTCCCGGGGAGCATACTTACTACACTTGACACTGTTGTATGGAGTGTTTTACAGTGCTGCAATTATCGAGCAGTTAAAAATCATTCAACAGAGTATCTGTCGACAACATTAGCCATTCAACAATTTAACAAAGAAACCATCAAGTTTAATTTTTAAACCATTTACTTGGCAAGCATCAGATTTCGTCACACACTACTTGCATCTTTGTCAAAAGGTCTTACATTATCCTTCATTAAAGATATACAATGATCCCAGTGGATGGTAACAGGAGAGCAAAGGCCAACACTGCCAATTAAAGTCGTCTAAATTTACTTGATTCTTGACTAGTTGGTGAAGCACTGACACACTCAAAATGATGTATATTAAAAAATACAATTCGCTCTCTATTTACACAGTTTTTTTTAAAAAGTAGGATCTCAGAATCAGAATTGTAAGATAGAAGGGCAGTTCTATTACTCAAATAGATGCCTGTACCAGTAAGAATTTAAGTCATTTTGGCACGCTTTGGTCAGGGCTGTGTATTGGGTAACCATACACAACGTTTTAGGTTAAATCCAGGCAAGAAAGGGAAAAAAATTTGCCAGATGATTCCATCCATAATTATTGCGATCCATTGGCCTCTGGTAGAAAAAAAATGCATGAATCTTGGGAGTGCGCAAATAAGATTTTGCTCCGATCCTCTTGGATCAAATGTCCAAAGTAAATCAAAGCTTCAGTGAAGTACTGTAGGATGATCAACAATGGTACTGCACTCACTTGGGATGAAAATCAGTGGATGTGGAGAGAGAAAGATAATTAACCGAACGTAGACTTGTCCTACTGCTATCTCTTCGGCCCAGTATTTAACTTATGGCAAGGCCCACGCAATTGAGATAATATTGTGATGCAAAACATATCCATCCAATTGTTATGTTCACTCCACAACAGGAAGTCTTGAATCTTACAACAAATTTGAACAGCCACATTGTCGCAGGTGTAAAATGAAGTCAACTGCAATTTGGGTATTTGTTCACGTATATCCTAACAGAAGAACAGATAATGAAATATAATGCAATGCCACCTATAGTCTTCTCTTGATAGGAAATATAAACTAATTAAGTTTCTCCTCAGACATAGAGCAATGTTTGCTTAATTCAAATAAGAATTGTTTGTTAAGGTGGAAGACTGCCTACAATTGGACTTCAGTCCAACATAGTCATGGTCACAATACTACATTTCTCAATCACTAGATATCTCCTGTCCCATTGGCAAGACAGACCCACTAGAGATGGCAACACAGGAGTACACAGCTGGGGAGGGAACATGTGAGGTCTCAACACTTCCCATGAAGTCTCATGGCATCAGGTCAAACATGAGCAGGGAATCCTTTGACTGATCACCACTGAAGCTATGATCATCCATGCTGAGCACCGCTTGACAGAACTGCGGGAAGGAAGGCAGACTTTAAGAATGAGTGTTTTAGTGTCCAAGAGCCCTAAGGACAGAATTCAACATGTGGCAGGCAGCAAGAGAACCAACATATGGAAAAAACAACTTACTTAACCATCAGAAATTACCTCACAGCCCAGCATTTCACTTTCTTTTATTATTACTATGCCAAAAATGAATCCTCATTCAGTGAGGAACACAGAAAGCATGCCAGGAGTAGCTGTGTGCATATGTAAACATAAGATAGAAATTTGATTTGTCACATGTATTAGTATATAGTGAAAAGTTTATTTTTTGCATGCTATACAGACAAAGCTTACCATTCATAGAGAAGGAAAGGAGAGAGAGTAGAATGTAGTGTTACAGTCATAGCTAGGGTGTAGAGAAAGATCAACTTAATGCGAGGTAGACCCATTCAAAAATTTGATGGCGGCAGCAGGGAAGAAGCTGTTCTTGAGTCAGTTGGTATATGACTGTTGGGCCAATCACCTCTAACCTGAGAATGCTTACAATTTTATCCTGGGGTGGAGTCCGAGGCCCCCATTATTAGTTGCTTCATCAAACACCTTCCCTCCAAAAAAAAAATCAGAATTGGAGTTGATCACTAATGATTGCAGAGCAAACTCCCAGATCCCAAGCAATCCACGCCCACACATAGTCTCAGGCTGATGTGTGTTGCAAATGTAACTTGCCAATGTTCCAAGCAACAACTATAGCCAACAAGAGTGAATTAACTATATGCCCTTGACACTCATTGGCATTATCAGTGCTGAGACAAGAGTGCGTCAGGGCTCCACCAACAATCATTGACCAGAAACCCAACTGTACCAGCCATATAAACACTGGTGAAAAGATGTCAAAGGCTGGGAATTCTGCAGTGAGTAACTCACCTTCCAACTCCCTGAAGCTTGTCCATCATCTGCAAAGGCACACATCAGAAGAATGATGAACACTCTCCACTTGTCTGGTCAAACACAGATCCAGCAACAACCAGGAAATTCGACACCATCGAGCACAAAGCAGTTTGATCAGCCTACCATCCACTGGTATACTGCAGCAACATTATGTACCATCCAGAATGCAGCAACTTGCCAACTCTGCAAGCACATTTTATACCTGCAACCTCCACCTAAGAGCACAAGGACAGCAGACACAGACTTTAGCAACTTTCCCTTCAAACCACACACCATCTGGACTTCTTTGCTGAGTCAAAATCCTGGAACTCCTTCCTGAACAGCAGTGTGGGAGAACCTGGACCATATGGTCCAAGGAGGCAGCGCTCCACCAGCTTCTCAAGATTACTGGATATATTGGATCGGCAATAAATGCTGATCTTGCAAACTACATCCACCATTCAATGAGTGAACAAAAACAACAAAAAACCTTGCTTGGAAACAACGCTGCATCACAGACAACTTCTTGGTTCTGAACTTTGCAGGAATTAAATGGTTAATCCTCAGGAGATTGTTGTGAGCAACCTCGTGAGAAAATTATATGGGTATCAAAAACAACTTACTTTTCTCCAAAACACTTGGTTTTAGAAAGATGAAAGCATGGTGGAAAAAGACTAACGGAGAAGCATCTATTCTGGTAATGTAGAGTCTATGAACTCTGATGGTAGCTCGGTGTACCATGGAGATGGATATGCTGAGGAACAATGGCAGGAGGGTGAAGTTAAGGTAACTGTACCCTGAAGGTCATCTGATCAAGTTGGCAACCTCAAGACGGCTGTGAAAACAGTGACATGGGGGGCGGGGGGTGAGTTGTTGGATGACAATGGGTGTGAAAGTGAGAGCTTTCAGACTTCTAGTCTGAGCATGAGTAAAATGTCCATTCTGTCGCAAATAAACACAAGAAAAGCTGGAAAGACACAGCAGCACTGGCAGCAAAGAAAGAGTTAATGCTTGGAATCCATATAGCCTCAGGGTCACATGGACTCAAAACATTAACTCTATTTCTCACTCCACAGGTGTTGCCAGACCAGCTGGGCCTTTCCAACATCCACACAGTGTTTTGTTTCCATTCTGCCACAAGTTCTCTTCTCATAGTGATCCCCAACTTGTTTTCAAGAGAATGGACACAGCTGCTGTTTAACCACTGGGAGGGAGCTTTGTTTGCATTTGCGAATCCATGTGCAAAGTATTTTCCTGAGCACACAAATACTAAATTATGTCAATAGTATAAACCAGGCAACATTCGGCTGAAACAGACAGGATCTGTGACAGTGACTCCGCTGTAAGTGCGCCAGCATCACCATTATCCTTCACTTGAAAAGCTGGGTGGGGAAAGCTGATACCAAATAAGCCCTCATCTCTAAAGAGTAAAAAAATTACATTTAAATGACAATTAATATTTTCTGTGCAATAGTGCTTAGAAACATTAATATAGCAAACATGGTGTTGCTCTGAATAAAACATCTTAGTGTGCTCCACATGAGCATTTATAGAACAAAATTTGACACAAGTTATAGAAATAAATATTTGAGCAGGTAAAATTTTCAAGTAGCAAGAGGAGTAATTAGACAAAAGAGGTCGAGGGAGGAAATTTCAGAGATGAGACTTGGCTGAAATCATTATGTTGAAGCATACTCCTTTAAGAGAACTGTCAGGTGAGCCTGGGTGTGGGGTGATCTGCCCTTGGACCACCCTGAGGGGGCAGTAGTCATTGGAATGTGGAGCGAGTAAGACTGTGTTTCCTTCCCTGATGCCTGTCTGTGCAGTGAGTTTCTGAGGATACTCCTCAGTATTGAAGAATTTAATAAATGGTCACCAATAGTGGAGTGATTTAAGCAACAAAAAAAAAGTTGGAAATCTGACTAGAAGAATTCAAATATGGTGCCCTGGAAAAAGTGGGTACCAGCCAACCTCAGCTTCCACCATCTGAACTTAAAACTCGTCCAAAACTTTGCTGCACCTATTCTAACTTGCACAAAGTCTTGTTCACGCATTATACCAATGCTCAAAGCAATTTCTACAGATGCAAATTCTCATTCTGGTTTTCAGCTCCACAACCTTCATAACTCTGCAATTTGCTCCAATCTTTAACCCTCCCAGGACACTCATTTCTCCAATTCCAGCCTCCTGCACGTATCTAATTTTGATCTCTCTGACGTTGGTGACCATACATTGAGCTTCTGAGGCCACACATTCCGAAATTCCCTCCTGAACTTTTCACCTCCCATTCATCCTTTACGAGGCTCGTAAAATACTTTGTGAAAATTTTGGAACATTTTACAACTTTAGAATCTTGAAGGGAATTGCTTGATAGAGCAGACGCAGCACGGTTTCGTTAAAGGGAAGTCGTGTCTGACAAATTTACTGGAGTTCTATGAGGATGTGTCTAGGGCGGTGGATAGAGGAGAGCCGGTGGATGTGGTCTTTCTGGATTTTCAGAAGGCGTTCGACAAGGTACCTCACAAGAGGTTATTGCAGAATGGGTGCTATTCGGATTGGCGGTTGGTGACTAGTGGAGTGCCCCAGGGGTCGGTGCTGGGGCCTCAGCTTTTTACCATTTATATAGATGATCTGGAGGAGGGAACCGAGTGTATGGTGTCGAAATTTGCTGATGACACCAAGATTGGTGGAACGGCAAATTGTGCGGAGGGTGTGGAGAGTCTACAGAAGGATCTAGATAGGCTGGGCAAATGGGCCAGGAACTGGCAAATGGAATTTAATGTTGGCAAGTGCGAGGTGGTCCACTTTGGTAGGAAGAATGGTAGGAAGGACTATTACTTACGTGGCGAAAAACTGCAGCAGGATCTCGGGGTCCTTGTGCATGAGTCGCAAAAACCCAGCTTGCAGGTGCAGCAGGTGGTCAGGAAGGCGAATGGGATGCTGGCCTTCATAGCGAGGGGGATTGAATATAAAAGTAGGGAGGTCTTGCTGCAGCTGTATAGGGCATTGGTGAGGCCGCAGCTGAAGTACTGTGTGCAGTTTTGGGCGCCGTACTTACGCAAGGATATTTTGGCCTTGGAGGGAGTGCAGAGGAGGTTTACTAGGCTGACACTGGAGTTGAGGGGGTTGAGCTATGAGGAGAGGCTGAATAAACTAGGCTTGTACTCGTTAGAGTTTAGAAGAATGAGGGGAGATCTCATTGAGACGTATAAGATGATGAATGGGATGGATAGGATAGAGGTGGAGAGACTCTTCCCGCTCAGAAAGGATAGTAGGACTAGGGGGCACAGCCTCAAGATAAAGGGGGGACGGTTTAGAACGGAGTTGAGGAGGAACTTCTTCACTCAAAGGGTGGTGAATCTCTGGAATTCTCTGCCCGTTGAAGTGGTGGAGGCTGCCTCGCTAAATTTTTTAAGACGCGGGTTGATGGGTTTTTGATAAGAGAGGGGATTAAGGGTTATGGGGAGAGGGCGGGAATGTGGAACTGAGCCACGACAGATCAGCCATGATCTTATTGAATGGCGGGGCAGGCTCGAAGGGCTAGATGGCCTACTCCTGCTCCTATTTCTTATGTTCTTATGTTCTAGAATGACATGTTGATTGTAGTGATTGCCTACCCAATCAGGAAGTCTCAAATGTGTAAATAATGAGGAGTATCTGGGTTACTGACACTTCAGATTCTGACTCTGTATCTGAAGAGCTCTTAGGAGTGGAGATACATTTGTGAATAAAGGGAATCTGGTGAAGGGACACCCTCCTCAGATGTTAATTTCATTAATGCAAATTGTTGAATCAAGAACAGTCAATTCCTGTTCTGGAACTCATCTTTCTGTGGATTACTGATCAAAACAAAGACTTTGCTCGTTGATTTCTCATCTACATTCTTCCTTTATTTGTTACAGATGCTATCTGTTGACCACATTTATCACCTTTTGTTCAATGCTTTTTCTTTCCCCTTTAGCTTGACCCAAACATCCTTTGTGTATTAATCACTCGTCGCTACACTTGAAACGTCAAAAGGTCTCCTCTTCTCCCTCCACCAACAGGTTTCTCGTCAGTCTTCAGCCTTTAAGGTTATACTTTGGATTGCTCACTCAGATAATAGCATTAGTGATTGTAGGTTGTGTATTCCCATACTTAACTCCTGAAAAAGCATTGGTTTCATTCTCAAGGTAGATGAGCCCAGTCCCACATGGCTGTAATGCAAAACAATGAAGATGCCATTGATAGTGAAGGAAAGGGAATATTAGCCGGCAAATTTCCCCCTGAATAATATTACGGTCCTTCCATCCCAAGCCTGGAATGTTATTTTCCTGATGACTCAGGTTCCATTTTGCAAGTTAAAGTCCTAGCTATATTATTTATACTTTTGGGATGCATGTTATGTTTATTAGTTACAGCTTTTCAGTGTTCATAACATATGGAGCAGGAAGACAGGGGACCTCATAAGGTGATGCTTTCCTTTTTGTTGAATCAACACCTACACAATACTGAGAAGAGGACACACAATATGCCTCCAATATATGGGTTGGTCGATAAGACAAGGGCAAGTGTTTTGATTTGATGACTCAGTGCTACAGTGTTATGCAGTTAACTGAATCAAAAAGTGTTCGAAATCGCTTCTATTTCACCAGTCAATAGTTTTACTGTGGCATGGTCTGACCTAAACAGGCAGAGCTATGAGTTTTCATTTTCCTTTGTCAACAGCTATGACAAATTGGTGGGAATAACCATGCTTCATCCAAAGGATGTCAAGTTTTCATGTTATTTTATCAATATTTCCCATTATTGTTTAGGTATTGATTCAACCAAAAAGAAAGCACCACATTATGAAGGCAATCCACTGAAAAGCTGTACAGCTAATGTGCACTCCAAAAGTATAAAAACTTATAAATAACATAGCTGGGACTTTAACTTGCAAAATGGAATCTGAGTCATCAGGAAGAATAACATTCCATGCTTGGGATGGAAGAACTGCAATATAATTCAGGGAAAAATTTGCTAGCTAATAATCCCTTTCCTCTTTTGGCAATGGCATCTTTATTATTTGGTAGTGTAGCCAGAGGGGGAATGAGAGCACCCGTTTTCCTGCTCTGTTTGAAGTTTATTATCTTAGAAACATACGACAGACCATGAAGATTCTAGGCTGCAATGCTTGTTTCAGCTAATACGAGGAATATAAAAATTGACCTCAGCATCACCGAGTTTGTGTGGTGGAAATTAGCCAGGCATTGCATTTGCGATGATTGATACAGGGAAGAATACAGAGAACATGGAACAAGGACAGAATCAATGCCCCCTCCAACCATGCACTGCTTGTTCATTTTGTAATGTGGAGTGGCTGAGGGCAATTGAATTGTACTATTCGCGCCACTGTTTGACTAAGGTGGTGGGGGCGAGTTTTGAAATATACTAAATTAACATAGAAGAAAATTTCTGATAAGGCACAGTAATCAAACCGCCTCGCCTGCCAAACAATGCTTGATAAATATCTCCAGTGCATCATTTCCTTATCATTTAAGGGGAATGGTCAGAAATTGACGCACAGCACACAATAGAAATTCTAATGTGGACTACAGGTCAGTTAGAGCTCCTGCTGAGCGTGCAAAGTTATACAATGAACCATGTCGTGCAGTAACAGGAGCCACTGTTGGATACCACAATGAGTTTCTTACTGCTACTGCAGCAGAAATCTCAAATTTATTTTTGACATTGAGAAATTTAATAGGATAAGCATTATGCAACTAATTTAATTTTCTATATCACAAACAATTACTTTTTGGGGGTGGGGGTGAAAAGAGAGCACTGCAATTGGAATTACATAGCACCTTTTTTTTCAATAAAAACATTGTATGACATTGATTAATTTGAAATTTAGAATCATAGAACCCTACAGTGCAGGAAGAGGCCATTCAGCTCAGCGAGTCTGTGCTGACTACAATCCCACCCGAGCCCTATCCCCATAACCCGAAGCATTTACCTTAGTTAGTCTCCATGATACGAAAGTTCAATTTAGCATGGCCAATCCGCCAAACCCACATATCTTTGGACTGTGGGAGGGAACCAGAGCACCCAGAGGAAACCCACGCAGACACAGGGAGAACGTGCAAACTCCACATAGACAGTGACCCAAGCCGGGACCCTGGTGCAATGAAGCAGCAGTGCTAACCACTGTGCCACCATGCAATGCATATTATTCAAAATTGTAGCAGTAATTTTGCACATAATATGAACCCACAAAGTAATGGCCATTCAGATACAACTAAACAGTTAGCTCATCTATTCTTTTCACTGAGCTACCTAAGAAAATGGAAACATGTCTGCTCTTTATTTAAAATAATGCAACAAGGTCTCCAAAGTTCCCAGAATTGAGTCAGAGCCCTAGTTTGATATTTCTCAGAGATGGCACTTCCAAATATATAGCACTCATTTGGAGTTGCGCTGAAGTCTCATGATGCATGTTGCATAATTAAAACCTAGAAGTGAGATTTGTTGGATTGGAATCTCCCCCAACTGGACTTCTACTACATATAAAACCTGAAAACCTCCATGGACATAAATACTTGCAAAGAAACAGACCAAACTTCAACCAACCAGGAGGTGAACTGTACTGTACTAATCTTAAAAACATGTTGATTCCATGTAAAGATGCCAGGACATTACCACCTCAAAGACAAAATAGTGGCCAAACTAATCCAATTAAAGAAACTGGGTGACGATCAGAGCTGATTTCCAGATAACAGCAAACAAACAAACAACAGCAAGAGCTGGTCTGCCTGGAACTTGCTGGCCTTCCAATGCAAAGCCTTACCCATGACTGAGTGTTCTGGAATGATACAATCCAAGGACCAGGGATGAACTAAAACCTGGGGCAGCTGCAGCAAAGTCTCAATGGGGGATGGGCACCATCTCACATGTACTATGGTTCAAAGACCATGAGGACTGGAAATTGGGTAAAATTTCCTCAGAATGTATGTTTGATATGTAATGAATCCTGTAAATATTTTTTGACTCATTCATGGGACAGGGGTGTCGCTGGCTGGCTAGCATTTATTGCCCATCCCTAGTTGCCCATGGGAGGACAGATCCACACTGCTGTGGATCTGGAGTCACATGGAAGCCAGGCCAGATAAGGACAACAGATTTCCTTCCCTAAAGTATATTAATGAACCAGATGGGTTTTTCCAACAATCGACAATGGTCATCAGTAGCTTCTTAATTCAAGACCTTTTTTTTAAAACTGAGTTCAAATTCCACTATCTGTTGTGGTGGGATTTGAACCCAAGTTCCCAGAACATTAGCTGAGCTTCTGGATTATTGTTCTAGCAGTAATACCACTAGGCCATCGCCTCTCCAAATAAGAACATAAGAAATAGGAGTAGCAGTAGGCCATCTAGCCCTTCGAGCCTGCCCCGCCATTCAATAAGATCATGGCTGATCTGTCGTGGCTCAGTTCCACATTCCTGCCCTCTCCCCATAACCCTTAATCCCCTCGCTTATCAAAAACCCATCAACCTGCATCTTAAAAATATTTAGTGAGGCAGTCTCCACCACTTCAACGGGCAGAGAATTCCAGAGATTCACCACCCTTTGAGTGAAGAAGTTCCTCCTCAACTCTGTTCTAAACCGTCCCCCCTTTACCTTGAGGCTGTGCCCCCTAGTCCTACTGTCCTTTCTGAGCGGGAAGAGTCTCTCCACCTCTATCCTATCCATCCCATTCATCATCTTATACGTCTCAATGAGATCTCCCCTCATTCTTCTAAACTCTAACGAGTACAAGCCTAGTTTATTCAGCCTCTCCTCATAGCTCAACCCCCTCAACTCCGGTATCAGCCTAGTAAACCTCCTCTGCACTCCCTCCAAGGCCAAAATATCCTTGCGCAAGTGCGGCGACCAAAACTGCACACAGTACTCCAGCTGCGGCCTCACCAATGCCCTATACAGCTGCAGCAAGACCTCCCTACTTTTATATTCAATCCCCCTCGCTATGAAGGCCAGCATCCCATTAGCCTTCCTGACCACCTGCTGCACCTGCAGGCTGGGTTTTTGTGACTCATGCACAAGGACCCCGAGGTCCCTCTGCACCATCGCCTGCTGCAGTTTTGCACCACATAAGTAATAGTCCTTCCTACCATTATTCCTACCAAAGTGGACCACCTCGCACTTGCCAACATTAAATTCCATTTGCCAGTTCCTGGCCCATTCGCCCAGCCTATCTAGATCCTTCTGCAGACTCTCCACACCCTCCACGCAATTTGCCGTTCCACCAATCTTGGTGTCATCAGCAAATTTCAACACTGCGTTAAACTTCATCTGCCACCTATCTGCCCACTCCACCAACTTGCCAACATCCTTTTGAAGTTCTACCCCATCCTCTTCACAGTTTACAAATTATCAATAACATCCAAGGAGAAATGGACATACACATCAAATTGGGAGGCAGAGACATCAAACCCAAATGGGGTAATCATTTCAGTCATAGAAACAACACCGTGATGAATGGTGTTTGTGTGGATTAAGGCAGGAACCAGGCCAAAAAGGTGCTAAGCAGTCACCATCTCAACAGAATTGCTCCAGAAAACATACTTTGGTATTATTGATAAAATTTTGTAATCCTGAGGGTTTGGGCAGAAACTTAGGGTTTTAGAATAGAATTCCCATACGTGCAGAAGGAGGTCATTCGGCCCATCGAGCCTGCACTGACAACAACGCCATCCAGGCCCTATCCCTATAACCATTGACAATAAGGGGCAATTTAGCATGGCCAATCCATCCAACCCACAAATCTTTGGGCTGCGGGAGGAACCGGAGCACCCGGAGGAAACCCACGTAGAAGATGCAAACTCCAGACAGATAGGGACCTGAGGTTGGAACTGAAGTGGCTCCCTGGCATTGTGTGGCAGCAATGCTAACCACTGTGCCACTCATTAATTTTTTGAATGATCCATAGTCAGTAACAGTAATCCGCATTTAACTCAGTGCCATGTAATAGAATAGAATCATGTCTGTGGTTTTTTTTTCAGTGGAGGCTTTTATTAAAAAGTTGGGTTTCAAATGTAACGCAGCCTTGTTACACTAGTTTGGACTTCTTGTATTAGGGCATATGGAGTTTTTTTTGCTAATAAACACATTTGTGGTTGAGCCTAAACGCTGTGCTTGTATAAGTTTGTACCTTATCAAAATCCTAGAGTGAAAACTGACATTAAGGGCACCTCTTATAGACTTTAAGTTAGACTTTAGGTTAGGGGGCATGGAGTTGGGGATAAGGTGTTAGCATGGATAGAGGATTGGTTGTCGAATAGGAAGCAGAGAGTTGGTATCAATGGGTGCTATTCTGATTGGCAGTTGGTGACTAGTGGAGTGCCGCAGCTATTTACCATTTATATAGATGATCTGAAGGAAGGGGCTGAGTGTAGGGTACGAAATTTGCTGATGACACGAAGATGAGTGGTAAAGCAAATTGCGTGGAGGGTGTGGAAAGTCTGCAGAGGGATTTGGATAGGCTGAGCGAGTGGGCGAGGACCTGGCAGATGGAGTACAATGTTAACAAGTGCGAGGTTATCCACTTCGGCAGGAATAATAGTAGGAGGGATTACTATTTAAAGGGTGAAAAGCTGCAGCATGCTACAGTGCAGAGGGACCTGGGGGTCCTTGTGCACAAGTCGCAAAAACCCAGTCTGCAGGTGCAGCAGGTGATCAAGAAGGTGAATGGAATGCTAGCCTTTATAGCGAGGGGGATAGAATATAAAAGCAGGGAGGTCTTGCTGCAACTGTACAGGGTACTGGTGAGGCTGCAGCTGGAGTACTGTGTGCAGTTTTGGTCGCCGCACTTACGAAAGGGTATATTGGCCTTGGAGGGAGTGCAGAGGAGGTTCACTAGGCTGACACCGGAGATAAGGGGGTTAGACTATGAAGAGAGACTAAATAGACTGGGTCTGTACTCGGAGTTTAGAAGGATGAGGGGGGATCTTAGAGACGTATAAGACAATGAAAGGGATGGATAGGGTAGAGGTAGAGAGATTCTTCCCGCTTAGAAAGGACAACAGGACTAGAGGGCACAGCCTCAAGATAAGGCGGGGTAGTGGGGGGATACAGTTTAGATCAGAGTTGAGGAGGAACTTCTTCACTCAAAGGGTGGTGAATCTCTGGAATTCTCTGCCCATTGAAGTGGTGGAGGCTACCTTGCTAAATAAGAGCTGGAGTCTAATGTTGCAGTTGTACAGAACGTTGGTTAGGCCGCATTTAGAGTACTGCGTCCAGTTCTAGTTGCCTCACTACCGGAAGGACGTGGAGACTCTGGAGAGTGTGCAGAGGAGGTTTACCAGGATGTTGTCTGGTATGGAAGGACTGGGGTATGAGGAAAGATTGAAGAAATTGGGGCTTTTTTCTCTTGAAAGACACCGACTGAGGGGGGGGGAATCTAATAGAGGTATATAAGATTATGAAGGGTATTGATAGAGTAAACAGAGGTAAGCTATTTCCTATGATAGAGACACGTAGGACAAGGGGCCATGGACTTAAGGTGAGGGGGGAGAGGTACAACACAGATGTTAGAGGGAGGTTTTTCACACAGAGGGGAGTGGGGGTATGGAATGCTCTGCCAAGTAAGGTGGTGGAGGCAAACACGCTAGAGTCATTTAAGAGTAACATAGACAGGCACATGACTGGGTTGGAGATGGGTGGATATAGGAGATTGTTTTAAATAAGGGTCATTAGCATTGGGGCGTCCCTGGTAAGGTAAATGGATATGGTACAATAATAATGTTTTTTTTCCCTTTTCATTCACAGGTTTTAAGTCGGTCCGCCTTGTGTCCAACGAGGGGCATACACGCGATGGGTCGTACTGGGGCTGTTCTTGGTTGTTCGAGATTGGCCTAGTGCTTCATGTCGTTAGTGTGTGCCTAAACTGGACCAGATACTGGGCAAGATGACAGCTCAGTGACTATCACTGTTTGCTGTGCCGACACATGGATTTGGGCCAGTGTCTGTGGGAGTTTGCGCATTCTCCCCATGCTTGCGTGGGTTTTCGCCGGGTGCTCCGGTTTCCTCCCACACCCCAAAGATGTGCTGTTAGGCTGATTGGCAGGAATAAATTGTCCCTAAATCAGTTTCCCTCAATCTGGATGGCCATAAAACATTAGACAAGGGTCGTGGGTGGAGAGGGGGACTGGTGGTGTTGATAAGGCGGCGCGGGCTCGTTGGGCCGAAGGGCCTGTTTCTGTTCTTTGTAAATATATTTAAGTCACGGGTAGATAGGTTTTTGATAGACAAGGGAATTAAGGACTATGGGGAGAAAGCGGGAAAGTGGAACTGATCCACTTCAGATCAGCCATGACCTTATTGAATGGCAGGGCAAGCTCGAAGGCCTACTCCTGCTCCTATTTCGTATGTTAAGAACATACAAATTTCTAACTCAGGCAAGAGTGCTGCCACAATGAAGCAGAGTCTTTTTTAAATGCAGGGTTTGTTGCATGTTCCAGTTAGAACAGGTTGCTTAAGAGCTGTGGATTTGAACCCCAAACATGGGCACAGTCTCTCACCTGAGCTTTTGATTTGTCACCTGTATCAACATACAGTTAAAAAAAAATTGTTTCTCGCCCACTATACAGACAAAGCGTATCATTCATAAAAGGAGGAAACAAGTATCATAGCCAGGGTGTAGAGGAAGGTCAACTTAATGACTAAAGTTTTGGAAGCATAGAACGAGAGTAAAAGATAGAATTTGAAGGTATGCTGGGCAAGCTTGCAAGAAGTCGCCACGCTCTGGCGCCATCAATTTGAAGTTTGCAACATTGTTAAAACCAAGGCCAATTTGAACACACTATGTTTGAAATGTCTACCAAGAGACATGGGGCCAGATTCTCTGACCTCACCCACAACAGCGAATGGAGATTTGGTCCGGTATCAAATTCTCCATTCTTGCTGACAGCTGGGGCAGGGCACGAACGGCTGGGAGAATTCCAGCCATGGTACAGAAACTACCACCAATTCTGCAAAAGAAGAGAAATCTATTCATTTTATTACCAGTTAGGCCATTCTAACATCAGTTTCCCGCACGTGCACACTGAGTCAGGCAATTTCTAACCTGTTATTCTAACACTTTATTCCCTCCCGTTTACTACTTTGATTTTATCCAAATGCAGTTAGAAGATTAGATTAGAATGTCTTTAATGAATCTTCACTAAGAGCACATGTAAGAATCATGATCCCCACCCCACATGGTTCTGCCAAAACAAAACAGGTCACAAGCCCAATTACCAAAACATAAGTTGGCGTTAAAAGCTGACACCACCCTACAGACGTCTGGAATACAACACATACAACATTCAGCAAGGGCAGAGTTTGACAGACTGATCACAAATTAAGCTGCACACATAACCAATTTCATCAAAAGACAAAAAGCCATACATAAAAAGCATTGTATTAGGCAGGTACAGAATTGGAAACATGAAGCAAATATTGATGTAACTTACAAAAAGTATTTCCTCAGAGGAATATGGCGCACGTATCACTTCCTATTTCCAAACCAAATTCAGAAAAACTGTTTTGTATCCATTAAACACACACCTATGACATGCCTTTTATCAGTAATTTCCTCAATGGACAGCATTACACTTTGCTGACGAAACTTGCTTTCTACAATTGCCACTGGCTATTCATAATTATCTCATGAATTTCAAAGCAAGTTACTCATGTTAGCCAAAATTTAACTATTGATCTTGGGCTGACTTGCCTGTAGTTGCTAGGCTCATTCCTTTCTGAACAGGGGTATTCAAGTGGCAATGTTCCAGGCAACTAGCACAACCTTTATATTCCAAGGAGCTTTGGAAGATTTGCTGGAGTCTCTGCCATTTCCTCACCGACTCCTTCATCAATCTAGGATATATGCTGTCGAGATCTGCTGGCTTTTCACCTTTGGGAGTTCCTACAATTTATTCAGTGATGCATGTTACCCAGTTTAATTGTGCAACAACCTCCTCCTCATCTTCCATTGCCACATCATGCAGACAACGAAGTAACCATTGAGACTTTCCACAGCTCTATCACCAGTTATTTTTTACATTGCCAATCCAATCTACCCTTACATTAGTTATACTTCTCAGTACATTAAATGCATTACATTTTGCCTTGTTATTACCAGTTTATCTGTCTTCATTCACTGGTAGCCTTTCTAATCTTTGTAGGCGCCGGCACAGTGGTTAGCACTACTGCTTCACAGCACAAAGGACCCAGGTTCAATTACCAGCTTGGGTCACTGTCTATGTGGAATTTGCATGTTCTGTGTTTGCACAGGTTTCCTCCAGGTGTTTTGGTTTCCTCCCACATTCCAAAAGACATGCTGGTTAGGCACATTGGCCCGAACAGGGGCTGGATTGTGGCACCTAGGGGAATTTCACAGTAACTTCAGTGCAGTGTTAATGTAAGCCTTACTTGTGACTAACAAGCAAAACTCTCTCCTCAAAATTACCTTTTAATGTTCGATATGCTTATGTTACTGAACCTAGGTTTCAAATATACCTCATTATTAAAAAGCTTGATATATTTTCCAACTCATCTGAGTAACTACACATTTTGTTCAATTGAAAAGTCTAGTTTGCATCCTTAATGTTCCCTGGCAACATGTTCCCAATTATCATGGATGGTTTAATCTGTCAATTTTTCATTCCAAATTATTTGCATTATTTTCCTGTGTGAACCGTGGTTCAGTGGTAGCACCTTTCTGAATCAGGACGCTGTGGGTTCAGACCCTAACCTAGCTGTTTCTGCACAGAACTCAAGTTAAAGTGAACAACGATTCTTCAAAATACATTAATATACTCCAAATATTAGCATGCGTTTTTAAATCATAATCACTTCTCTACACTAATATTGCGATGAAATTGTGAAAATCCCCTAGATGCTACACTCCAGCGCCTGTTCGGGTACACCAAGGGAAAATTTTACTATGCAGTGCAGCATTCCCTCAGCACCGCATAACACAGTAGCTAGCACTGCTGCCTCACAGCACCAGGGCCCCAGGTTCAATTCCCAGCTGGAGCCACTGTCTGTGCAGAGTCTGCAAGTTCTCCCAGTGTGTTTCCTCCAGGGGTTCCAGTTTCCTCCCACAGTCTGAAAGACATGCTGGTTAAGTGTATTGGCCATGCTAAATTCTACCTCAGTGCGCACGACCAGGTGCTGGAGTGTGGCATAGTGGGGATTTTCACAGTAACTTCATTGCAGTGCTATGTGGAGAAGTGATTATGATTTAAAATCACAGAAATTAATAGATTGAAAATGTTAGCATGTGTTTTAAAGGCAGGGGTAATTGCAAAGAAGTTCTATAAATCAATCTGATTTGAATTGTCTACACCAGAATTCTTTGGGGAGGGCTCGTTGCTCCATCCCTTTGATGGTTTCCCCTCACAGCCATTGGTCAAAATGAAGTTATGTCTTCAAACTGAGACACTGTCTTAATGTGTGTTATATTGTCTGAAACTTCTGATGGTATCCAGCTATCTCAAAAACCTCACTAACAGGATGGACAAAAGAAATGCAAGCCTTTACTGAACAGTTTCCAACCAACTTGGCTTGGATTGATTTTCCTATTGATTTGTTCTCAATAACTTAAATTTTATTATGTTTGCAAATAAAGTTTGGAAAATCTAGTGGCATATGTGAACTTTTATTAGATAATCGGGTCATCTAATTTTGGTTAGACGTTATCCTTAATGCTGCAAAGTTGGCATTCCTGCCCTTAGATTTGATTTCATTTATTGTCACATGTATTAATACTGAATGAAAAGTATTGGTTCTTACGTGCAATACCAACAACTCATACTGTTCATAGAGAAGGAAACGAGAGAGTGCAGAATGTACTGTTACAGTCATAGCCAGGGTGTAGAGAAAGATCAAATTAACGCAAGGCAAATCCATTCAAACGTTTGATGGCAGTAGGGAAGAAGCTGTCCTTGAGTCGATTGATATGTGGCCTCGGACTTTTGTATCTCTTTCCCAATGGAAGGTGGAAGAGAGAATGTCCAGTATGCGTAGGGCCCTTAATTTTGTTGGCTGCTTTGCTAAGGCAGTGGGAAGTGTAAACAGAGTCAATGGATGGGAGGCTGGTTTGCGTGATGGATTGGGCTCTATTCACAAACTTTTGTAGTTCCTTGTGGTCTTGAACAGAGCAGGAGCCATACCAACCTGTGATACAACCAGAAAGAATGCTTTCCATGCTGCATCTGTAAAAGTTGGTCAGAGTCATAGCTGATGTGCCAAAGTTCCTTAGTCTTCTAAGAAAGTAGAAGTGTCACTATGGGGAGACCAGAACAGATTATTGGTGATCTGGACACTTAAAAACTTGAAGCTCTTGACCCTTTCTACTTCATCCCCATTGATGTAGATAGGGTCATGTTCTTCTTTACGTTTCCTGAAGTCAATGACAATCCCCTTCCTTTTGTTGACATCAAAGGAGGGATTATTGTTACCTCATCAGTTCACCAGATTCTCCATCACCTTCCTATACTCTCGCTTGTCATTGTTTGAGGTCTGACCCACTATGGTGGTGCTGTCGGCAAACTTGAAAAATCAAGTTGGAGGGGGATTTGGCCACACAGTTATTAGGCGTATAAGGAGTATAGTCGGGGGCTGAGAGCACAGCCTTGTGGGGCACTGGTATTGAGGATGATCGTGGAAGAGGTGTTGTTGCCTATGCTTACTGACTGGCAAGTAACAAAAACTTGGTAACCAAGAATGTACAAATCAGTCCTGCCTTACCCTGAGCCACGTCACAATTAATATTAGATCATCAGTCAGTTGTATCTCTTGCTCACCAATATTCAGAGCATTTCTGGAATTTACAAACATATATTTAAAATACCACATCAATTCAAACACGGTGAAGCGAGTTCTGACAGACAGGGATGTTTACACATTCAGCTATCTTGCTTTTCTACATCTAATAGTCCACTGAAAACTGGAATTGTTCGAATGAACTGTAGGAAGGCTTCTGTTACATCAGTATTCAGGTAAGGTGACAAATCAGAGCAGGAAAATTTCACTTTCATTAACTTAACAGTTATAAGAAAATTTGCAGCCCTCAAATGATACAAGGAGACCAACTTGAATTGAGAAATTCAATTTTTTTTTTAGTACCACATACTTGAAATCTAGGTATGTTAAGGAAATCAAGCACACAACAACAATAGATTGAGAAGCAAAAGATTAGAAAAGCCAAGGGTGAATAAAACAAGAGTGGAGCTGGGGGAAATGCACAAGGTTTATTTCTGCGAATAGAATCCCAACATGGCAGAAGGAAGCCATCGAGTCTGCACTGACACTCTTACAAGGTATCTTACCAAGGCCTTCCACCTCACTCTATCCCCACAACCTCAGACACTTCCCATGGCTAATCCACCTAACCTACACATCTTAGGACACTAAGGGGCAATTAACATGGCCAATCCACCCAACCTGCACATCCTTAAGGACTGTGGGAGGAAACCGGAGCACCTGGAGGAAATCAACACAGGTAGGAGGAGAACACCCTGTTGGGAGTCTTTTATAGACCTCCTAAAAGTTCTAGAGAGGTTGAGGAAAGGATTGCGGAGACGATCCTGGTTAGGAGTGAAAGTAATAGGGTAATTGTTATGGGGGACTTTAACTTTACTAATATTGATTGGAATTGCTATAGCTCTAGCTCGTTAGAGGGGTCAGTTTTTGTACAAAGCGTGCAGGAGGGTTTTTTGAGTCAGTATGTAGATAGGCCAACTAGAGGTGAGGCTATATTGGATTTGGTGCTGGGAAATGAGCCAGACCAGGTGCTAGACTTGGAAGTTGGTGTGCATTTTGGTGATAGTGACCACAATTCGGTTATGTTCACCTTAGTGATGGAAAGGGATAGGCATGAACCTCAGGCCAGTAGTTTTAGCTGGGGGAAGGGTAATTATGAGGCCATTAGGAGAGAACTAGGAAGCATAGGTTGGACTAGGAACGTCCGAAATGTGGAGTTTTTTCAAGGAGCAGCTACTGCGAGTCCGTGATAGGTATATCCCTGTCAGGCAAGGAGGAATTGGTAGGGCTAGGGAACCATGTTGCACTAAAAAAGTTGATTCGTTGGTTAAAAATAAAAAGGAGGCTTATGTTCGGATGA
Organism: Carcharhinus amblyrhynchos; assembly: GCF_965287045.1. Lineage (NCBI taxonomy): Eukaryota > Metazoa > Chordata > Chondrichthyes > Carcharhiniformes > Carcharhinidae > Carcharhinus > Carcharhinus amblyrhynchos. The sequence continues at coordinate 50,169,175 of NC_137324.1, read as the reverse complement.
GACTTGAGGGCTCGGGTAGTGCACTAGAAAACTTTAGATTGGCTAGGAGGGAGTTGAAGAGTGAGTTAAGAAGGGCTAAAAGAGGACATGAGAAGACTTTGGCTGATAGGATTAAGGAGAATCCTAAGGCGTTCTATAGGTATGTCAAGAACAGAAGGTTGGTTAGGGCAAGATTAGGGCCAGTTATAGACAGCAGAGGGAAGTTATGTGTGGAACCGGAAGAGATTGGAGAGGCATTGAACCAATATTTCTCTTCGGTGTTCACGCAGGGGGACAAGAATATAGCTGAGGAGGACACTGGGTTGCAGGGGAGTAGGATAGACAGTATTACAGTTAATAAGGAGGATGTGCTGGATATTCTTGAGGGTTTGAAAATAGATAAGTCCCCTGGTCCGGATGGGATTTACCCTAGGATTCTCTGGGAGGCAAGAGAAGTGATTGCAGAGCCTCTGGCTCTGATCTTCAGGTCGTCATTGGCCTCTGGTATAGTACCGGAAGATTGGAGGTTAGCGAATGTTGTCCCATTGTTTAAGAAGGGGAACAGAGACTTCCCCGGGAATTATAGACTGGTGAGTCTCACTTCTGTTGTGGGCAAGGTTTTAGAAAAAATTATTAGGGATAGGATTTATAGTTATTTGGAGAGTAATGAATTGATTGGAGATAGTCAGCATGATTTTGTAGCGGGTAGGTCGTGCCTTACTAACCTTATTGAGTTTTTTGAGAAGGTGACCAAAGAGGTGGATGGGGGTAAGGCAGTTGATGTGGTATATATGGATTTTAGTAAGGCGTTTGATAAGGTTCACCATGGTAGGCTTTTGCAGAAAATGCAGATATATTGGATTGAGGGTAATCTAGGAAATTGGATCAGGAATTGGCTAGCAGATAGGAGACAGAGGGTGGTGGTTGATGGTAAATATTCGTCATGGAGTTTGGTTACGAGTGGTGTGCCTCAGGGATCTGTTTTGGGGCCACTGCTGTTTGTAATTTTTATTAATGGTCTGGATGAGGGTATAGTTGGGTGGATTAGTAAATTTGCTGATGACACCAAAGTCGGAGGTGGTAGATTGTGAGGAAGGGTGTCATAGTTTGCAGGAAGACTTGGACAGGTTGCAGAGCTGGGCCGAGAGGTGGCGGATGGAGTTTAATGCGGAGAATTTAATGTGAGGTAATTCACTTTGGTAGGAATAACAGATGTGTTGAGTATAGGGCTAACGGGAGGACTTTGAATAGTGTTGATGAACAGAGGGATCTAGGTGTACGTGTACATAGATCCCTGAAAGTTGGGAATCAAGTAGATAGGGTTGTTAAGAAGGCATACGGTGTCTTGGCGTTTATTGGTAGGGGGATTGAATTTAGGAGTCGCAGCGTCATGTTGCAACTGTACACAACTCTGGTGCAGCCGCACTTTGTGCAGTTCTGGTCCCCACATTACAGGAAGGATGTGGAGGCATTGGAGAGGGTGCAGAGGAGGTTTACCAGGATGTTGCCTGGTATGGAGGGGAGGTCCTATGAGGAGAGACTGAGGGATTTGGGGTTGTTTTCGCTGGAAAGAAGGCAGCTAAGAGGGGATCTTATTGAAACATATAAGATGATTAGAGGTTTAGATAGGGTGGACAGTGATAGCCTTTTTCCTCGGATGGAGAAAGCTAGCACGAGGGGGCATGGCTTTAAATTAAGGGGGGGTAGTTATAGGACTGATGTCAGGGGTAGGTTCTTTACCCAGAGGGTGGTGAGGGATTGGAATGCCCTGCCTGCTGCGGTTGTAAATGCGCCTAGTTTGGGGGCGTTTAAGAGATCCGTGGATAGGTTTATGGACGAAAAGGGATTGGTTTAGGTTAGTGGGTCATTGTTTTTTAACTGGTCGGCGCAACATCGTGGGCTGAAGGGCCTGTTCTGCGCTGTAGTGTTCTATGTTCTAACATGCAAACTCCACACTAAACAGTGACCAAGGCCAGAGTCAAACCCGTGCCCCTGAAGATGTGAAGCAGCAGTGCTAACCACTGTGCCGCCCCACGGTTTGAAGTTCATGGGTTCACCCTCCACTTTCAGGTGCATGACAAACAGGACTTGGAATCCCATGCACCTGCACAGAAAATGGGTGCAAAAACCCAGGAGAAATAACTGACAGGTATATTGTTCCAAAAATCACAATACTGAAAGCATGTCAATAACTTGTATCTTTAGTTATGTTTAATTAATGCTAATCTTGTATGTAGGCATTATGCTGAGACAGTCCCAGCATTTCAGCTCTCTTCTTTCTTCATGAACGATGTTACCACTTTTTTCCTCACACTTCATTTTTCTAACTGAAGTAATAGTATTCAAAACATTACTAAAGCAAATACTGCGGATGCTGGAAATCTGACAAGAAATAAAGGGTTGGAAAAACTCAACCAGGCAGCATCTGTGGAGAGAAACAGTCAAAGTTAATGTTAGTGACCATTTCATTAGCTTATCCAGTTCATGCAGGATTTTTGTAAACTGTATCTTTAAGGGAATTAAGAACATAAGAACATAAGCCCTTTAGCAGCTTATACCTATATTGTTCACATTTTCCAAGTCAATAGCCCAGATTTTGTGATAGCCAGAATTGAAGCTATCAGTGCTCAGCATTATTATGGCTGAAATCAGATCTTTGGCATTCACACAAGTACAGTAGAACATGGTAACCCACGTTTCCCAATTTGTACCCATGTCACCATTCTCTGATGATGCAATCAGGCTGAAAACTGCCCGACAAAAGTATGTTGCTGGAGGACAGTCCAGGGGAAGTATGTAGTGTGCTTCAAAAGTTTTCCTCCCCCCGCTGCCCCTCCACCCACCCCACCAATAGTATAGGAGATACGCCATGACATGTTGAAGGTTGAAAAGCACTGACTTGAGATCACAGACAAGACAACTTCCAAATGTTGTTAAATGCAGCATTCCAACAGTTTATAATTCCTATCCCATGAATGAATTTTTAAAATTACAATGAACAAGTTAATCATAGTTGGAGCAATTCCAGCCGTCTTTGACCAATGTCGCATGATTTCCTGCATGGATCTTTGAACTGACAGGCAGGAACTTAGATTAACTTCCTTTCTGGCACTTCCAGCAACGCTGCAGCCCTAAAGTTCTGTCCTGCAGTCTGGGCAAGGTTTTTAGCATATTTACTCTCAGGATGTGGGTGAGACCAGCAGGCCTTCACATTGATGGTCTGCAGTCTGTGTTTCGGTCATGAGCGCACTACCATATTTACCATGCCAGGTTCCCATGGCAGCAGCACAGTTAAGCTGATGAATTGTCAAATTAAGGTTCCCAAATGCCAAACTGAAAATGCCTGGAAGAAACAGATTGACAGAAATATTGCATAAAAAATTGTCAGGGCAAAGATCAGACAAGGGATAGGATTAGACATGTGAGAACTATCACAACATTTGCTTGAACAGAGGGCATTAAAGACAGATGAGCAAAATCTTAAATTAGAGAGGTATTATGACTTGTGATAGTCCAAAAATAAGAAAATTGGCAATTTAAACATGAAGCTTTATGGGAGATATGAGGAAGAGTTGGTGGTTGCAACAGTGGGATGAAATATGGATAAAAAGGGTAGGGGAGGTTGGGGTTAGCGATGGTCAAGCTTGTGGGTAGGATATTTCTGGGAATCGCGAGGCATCAGGAGGCACTAAGCAAGGGGCGGCCACAGGAGATAAATTTTACACTGAGATGAAATGCAGACTTAAGGGAAAGAATGGACGTCAACATGAGGGGGAAAACGATAAACAATTCAAACTTTAAATGACAGACTTGAGGGTTGAAGGATGGTAATGTGCATAAAAGACTGGTGCTGGTGGAGTGGCAGTAAACACAAGGCCTGACCTCAATTCATGTATCGGCTCCTAACCAGAACACTGTCCTCCTTGACATTTGGCAGAGTCAGATGAGCCATCCTCCCCTGATTCTCCTCTGTTGGACTATCGTTGCACACTTTACTTGTCTCAATGCAGTAAATGCATGTTTAGCTAGCTTATCTTCACACTTTGCCCTCTGAAGTTCACCCCAAAATCCATTTTGGCCAAATCTTCAGTGATATTGGAAGCTGGCTGCGTGTCTATGGACAAAGGATTGCTTCAACATTATAAATAGCAGCTTGTAGAAATTCACAACTAATTTTCTTAACTTCACTACTCAAAATCATACCCATATTAACTGTCACTTGCTCATCACACTCTACTCCAGGTGACCTACAGCAACTCCTTAAACTTTCCATATATCAAGATTTAAAAAGTCTTCACTTCTAAATCCACTTTACCTCATTTAACACTTAAATTCTCATCCATGCCAGTATGACTCTGGTTTTTTTTTCCCCCCACATACCCCTGCCTTACCAGGTCACCTAGATCCACTACAGTTCGTCTACTGTTGCAACAGATCCACAGCAGATGCCATCTACCTGGCTGTGCTCTCAACTCTGGAACACCGAGATAACACCATTATTATGTCTTCAACACCACTATTCCTATAAAACTCATCTTCAAATTCAATGGCCTGGGCCTCAGCTCCTCCCTCTGCGACTGGATCCTGAACTTCCTAACCACATACCGCAATCAGTAAGGATAGGCAATAACACTTCTGCCATGATCATCCTCAACACCAGCACCCCACAAGGCAGTCCCCTCAAACCTTTACTAAGCTCCTTATACATCTATGACTGTGTGGCCAAATTCCCCTCTAACTCAATTTTCAATTTTGCTGACGACATCACCGTTACAGGTCGGATCCCAAACAACCACAAGATGGAGTACAGGAAAGAGCTGGAGAATCTGCTGAACTGGTGCAGCAGCAACAATATCTCCCTCAATATCAACAAAACAAAGGACACAGGCATTAAATTCAGGAAGGTAGTGGAGGATATGCCCGTCTACATCAATGGAGAAAAAGTAGAAATGGACGGGAGCTTCAACTTTTTAGGTGTCCAGGTCATCAACAAAACTATCGTTAAGAAAGCCCACCAACATCTCAACTTTCTTAGAAGATTAAGGAAATTTGGTACAACCACTGCAGCTTTCACCAACTTTTACAGACGTGCTATAGAAAGCATTCTCTCTGGTTGTATCACAGCTTGGTATGGCTCCTGCTCTGCCCAAGAGACTACAAAGATTCATTAACAAAGCCATGTCCCTCAGTCAAACCAGCCTCCCACCCATCGACACTGTCTACTCTTCCCACTGCCTCGAAAAGCAGTCAGCATAATTAAGCACCCAAGAACTCCTGACATACTCTCTTCCACCTTCTTCCGTCGAGAAAAAGATAAAGTTTGAGGACGTGTACCAACCGACTCAAGAACAGCTTCTTCCTTGCTACCATAGGTTTGAATGGACCTACCTTGCATTAAGTTGATTGTTCTCCACATCCTAGCTGTGACTGTAATATTACATTCTGCACTCTTTCCTTTCCTTCTCTATGAACAGTATGCGTATAGTGCGCAAGAAATGATGCTGCTGCAGTGTAACAATACATATGACAATAATAAATAAAAACACCCCTTTTTTCTTTCTTGTTCCACTGTTGGTAAGTGGCTTCCCACTCGGATTAAACTTCCCTCACCAGCACTCATCCATGACAACCTTCTCAAGCCAAAATCTGGTGTCTTGTCAACTCCTCCGAGGTTTGATGTCTCGTCCTCAAGATATGTTATTTTGCGTTCAGTGGAATCATCTCCAGCACATATGTATTCTATCGATCCAAATTCATTGAGCAAGAAGGTCATTATCGAGTTCGACTCAAATCATTAAACAGCGTCAAGTTGTAGTACAAAGCTTCACTGCACTTTGGAATTGTGGAAAGTAGTAGCGACAGAGACTAGCTTTGGACTCAAAGAGGATAGCACCAGGCAGGTGTTTTGAACATAACTCCCACGTTCAAAGCCAATAAAGTACTTTCAATACAATATCAAATCGGTAAACTTCAAATAAGGAACACGCATTTAAACGAACAACCCATCACAGTGTGCGAGCCCTTTGGCCAACTTACTCTTAGATACAATCGGCGGGCAGGTAACCTTTTAATTAGTTAATTATTAGAACATAAAAGGTTTCTTTCAATGACTTAGAAAGCTGATTTAGAAACAGAAACCATTTACTAAACTGAATAAAACCCACCAGTCGCAGATATCCTCATCAGAGCCACTCTACCGCATGCCAGTCAAATATACTATAGACACAGTAAATAGTTGGTTTCTAAAACTCGTAATTAACCAGATGAAAGTTAGCCGTCCAAGGTACTAAAATCGGGCACGTACAGCAACAGATTTTACTAAAATAAAAGTCATAAACACTTTATCACTCCCCACTCAGCAATTTACATTCCAACAACCTGGCTATCCAAGTAATCTTTTATGTAAAAAAAAAGTCAATGCAAGTGTCTTACCAGCGTCCCCAACAAGTTAAATATGTCCTCCCTCAGTGTGAGTGCTCCACCCAAAGATTTGCTTTCTGTATAATAGCCTCTTTTAATATAAGCACCTTGCCAAACAGGTTTTTCAACTTCTTTCTTTCTTTCTCTGTTTCTTTCTTTCTCCCACACTCTTCCCCCACTACAATTGCAGACGTCTATGACATGTCGTTGACTAAGGAAACAGAAGTCAGAACACTTCCTATTCCTTTAAGGCTGGAATGGAACTGAAATCACATGACTCCAGGTACCGTCAGAAACATCAACCACTTTGTTCAGACTGTACTCCATTACCGAAGCTTCATTTGGCTGTTCTCGGATTACACTGGAAATTAATTAGTGTACTTTGTTACACGATCACAGTGGTAAAAATTCTTCTTTTTAAACACAAATCATTCAAACAAGTTTCTTGACTGTTAAGGGAAAAGTGTAGAAATGAAGTTTATGATTATTTTTTGAAAAAAAGAGGTGGAGCAAACAGCCACACTCCCTGAATACCTGAAGGTAGATAACCTGAGGTTAAGCTGTAGAGTAGAAGTTATAGCAAGACGGTAGAGAAAGAGAGGCTGAGATTTGATAAAAATACACAAACGATTGTTTTTTTTCTCCTTTAATGTATTATCCCAGTTTTATCAGAGTGCTTGGCAAATAAAACGTGGTGTCAGGTGTTACTAAGTAACAAATGGCTCCTGTTTGTAAATTTAAGACAGCTGGTTTGTATGAAGACAGAAAATTGTTGTGAGGATTGGAACCGGAGAAGATAGTACTGACCAAGAAAATTAAAAATAAAGGGGTTCTTTATTTAAATCAAGAAAACCAACCTTTTTTCCACCTCTTTCCATTAATTGAAACAAATCCTTGTGTTTTGCTTCTTCACGCATGTGAAAACACAACAACCTGCATTTATGTGGCACCTTTAATGTCATGAAGTGTGCCAAGGCACCTCAAGTAAGTATTATGAAACAAAATATGATGCTGACACTCTTAAGGAGCAGTAAGTAGTCTCACAACACCAGGTTAAAGTCCAACAGATACATTTGGTAGCACAAGCTTTCAGAGCGTTATCCCTTCATCATCTGATGAAGCAGCAGCACCCTGAAAGCTCGTGCTACAAAATAAATCTAGAATCATCAAGGTTTGCAACATGGAAACAGGCCCTTCGGCCCAATTCGTCCATGCCACGCTTTTTTTTTAAACTCTCTATAACCATCTTTACCCATGTAATTGCTTAAAAGCTTTTTAAAAGACAAAATTATACCTGCCTCTACTACTACCTCTGGCAGCTTGTTCCAGATGCTCACTACCCTCTGTGTGAAAAAAAATTGCCCTTCTGGACACTTTTGTACCTCTCCCTTAAGGTAACACCCTATGGTTTTAGACTCCCCTACCTTTGGGAAAAGAGATTGACTATCTTGTTGATCTATGCCCCTCATTATTTTATAGACCTCTGTAAGATCAGCCCTCGGTTTTCAACGCTCCAGAGAAAGAAGTCCCAGTCTATCCGGCCTCTCTTTATAACTCAAACCATCAAATCACAGTAGCATCCTAGTAAATCTTTTCTGCACTCTTTCTAGTTTAATAATACCCTTTCTATAATAGGGTGACCAGAGCTGTACACAATACTCCAAGTGTAGCCTTACCAATGTCTTGTACAACTTCAACAAGATGTCCCAACTCCTGTATTCAATGTTCTGACCTATGAAACCAAGCATACAGAATGTCTTCTTCACCACTTTGTCCAACTGTGACTCCACTTTCAAGAAGCTATGAACATGTACCCCTGGATCTCTTTGTCCTATAACTCTCCCCAATACCCTACCATCAACTGAGTAAGTTCCGCCTGGTTTAATCTACAAAAATGTATCACCTGGCATTTATCTAAATCAAACTCCATCTGCCATTCGTCAGCCCACTGGCCTAATTGATCAGAATCCCATTGTAATCGGAAATAACTTTCTTCACTGTCCACTATGCCATCAATCTTGGTGTCATCTGCAAACTTACTAACCATGCCTCCTATATTCTCATCCAAATCATTAATATAAATGACAAATAACAGTGGACCCGGCACTGATCCCTGAGGCACACCACTGGTCACAGGCCTCATCCAAATCATTAATATAAATGACAAATAACAGTGGACCCGGCACTGATCCCTGAGGCACACCACTGGTCACAGTTTGAAAAACAACTCGCTACAACCACCCTTTGACTTCTGTCAAGAATAGTAAGAAGTCTCACAACACCAGGTTAAAGTCCAATAGGTTTAGTTGACAGCACCAGCTTTCAGAGTCTCAAGCTTCTTCCTCAGGTGAATCACCAGTGCTTACCCCAGTCCAACGCTGGCATTTCCACATTTTCACATTCTGTCAAGAAGCCAATTTTGTTTCCGTTTAGATACTTCACTCTGTATTCCGTGAGATTTAATCTTATGCAACAACCTACCATGTAGTACCTTCTCAAAGGCCTTGCTAAAGTCCATATAGACAACATCAACTGCACTGCCCCCATCTACCTTCTTGGTTACCCCTTCAAAAAACTCAATCAAATTTGTGAGACATGATTTTCCACTCACAAAGCTGACTGTCCCTCATCAGTATTTGCATCTCTAAATGCCTGTAGATCTTGTCTCTCAAAATACCTTCCAACAACTTACCACAGATGTGAGGCTCACTGGCCTGTAGTCCCTAGGCTTTTCCCTGCAACTTTTTTTAAACAAAGGCACATTTGCCACCCTCCAAACTTCAGACACCTCACCCGTGACTATCGATGATTCAAATATCTCTGCTAAAGATGTGTTGGTTAGGGGAATTGGCCATACTAAGTTCTCCCTCAGTGACCCGAATTGGTGCCAGAATGTGGTGACTGGAGGATTTTCACAGTAACTTTATTGCATGTTAATGTGAGTCTACTTGTGACACTAATAAATCAATAAAATAAGTGGGCAGATATCTCAGAGGGTTGTGGGTTTGAAGGTGATTACAGAGACGGGGAGAGCCGAGGCCGTGGATGAGTTTGAAAACGAGGATGAGAGTTTTGAAATCAAGTCATTGCTTGACCAGGGGCCAATGTTTGTTGGTGCAATCAGGGAACAGAATAGGGTCTAATTAGTAAGTTTGTGGGTGACACAAAGATTGATGGAGTTGCTCATAGTGTTGGGGATTGTCAAAGAATACAGCAGGATATAAATAGATTGGAGATTTGGGCACAGAAATGACAGATGGAGTTTAAATCGGACAAATGTGCGATAATGTATTTTGGAGGAACAAATTTAGGTGTGAATTATACTGTAAATGGCAGAACCCTTAGGAACATTAACATACAGAGGGATCTGGGCGTACAGTCCACAGTTCATTAAAAGTGGCAACACAGGTGGCCAAGGTGATTAAGAAGGCATGTGGAACGCTTGCCTTCATCAGCCAGGGCGTTGTGTGCAAGAGTTGGGAAAACATGTTGCAGCTATATAAAAGCTTGGTTAGACCACATTCAGACTATTGCATGTAGTTCTGGTCACCGCATTACCGGAAAGATGTGAGAGCTTTGGATAGAATGCAAAGAAGGTTCACCAGGATGTTGCCTGGTCTCAGGGGTGTTGGCTTTGAGGAGAGGTTGAAAAAACTAGGATTGTTTTCACTAGGATTACGGGAGAAATCAGGAGGGCAAAAAGGGGACACAAGATTGTTTTGGTAGATCAGGCAAAGGAGAATCCAAAGAGCCTCTACAAATACATAAAGACCAAAAGGGTAACTAGGGAGAGAATAGGGCTTCTTAAGAATCAATAAGATCATCTATGTGCAGATCCACATGAGATGGGTGAGATCCTAAATGAATATTTCTCATCAGTATTTACTGTTGAGAAAGGCATGGATGCTAGGGAACTTGGGGAAATAAATAATGATGTCTTGAGGAATGTACATATTACAGAGAAGGAGATGCTGGAAATCTTAAAAGCGCATCAAGATAGATAAATCCTTGGAACCAGATGAAGTGTTTCCCAGGATGTTATGGGAGGCTAGGGAGGAAATTGCGGGTCCCCTAGCAAAGATATTTGAATCATCGACAGCCACATGTGAGGTGCCTGAAGACGAAAGGGTGGCAAATGTCAGGCCTTTGTTTAAAATGGGCTGCAGGAAAAAGCCTGGGAACAGTGGGCCGATGAGCCTCACATCTACAGTGGGTAATGGTAGGGAGTTGGAGAGAGCTATAGAACAAAGAGATCTAGGGGTACAGGTTCATAGTTCCTTGAAAGTAGAGTCACAGGTGGACAGAGTGATGAAGAAGGCATTCAGCATGTTTTGTTCCATTGGTCAGAACATTGAATACAGAAGTTGGGATGTCTTGTTGAAGTTGTACAAGACATTGGTAAGGCCACACTTGGAATACTGTGTACAGTTCTGGTCACTGTATTTTAAGATATTATTAAACTAGAAAGAGTGCAGAAAAGATTTACTAGGATGCTACTGAGATTTGATGGTTTGCGTTATAAGGAGAAGCTGGATAGAATGGGACTTTTCTTTCTGGATTGTAGGAGGCTGAGGGGTGATCTTATAGAGGTCTGTAAAATAATGAAGGGCATAGATCAGCTAGATAATCAATATCTTTTCCCAAACGTAGGGGAGTCTAAAACAAGAGGGCATCTTGTGATAAGCACCACTGCGATGGTCTTGGGAAGGTGTGAGTGGTAAAAAATGTAACCAGGCAGGGAGGTTTAATTAAGAGAAGTCCCCTCATTCCTCAGCCAGGTAAGACATTAGGAGCTATAGCTGACAGCTCCCAAAAATGCAGGGAATGCAATGCACAATTAAGCTCTGTCCATTGACTGCATGCCAACTCTATGTTGCCTGTTCATTTGATTTATTTCTACACCCAGTCTGCACTCATTGTACTGTTCATTTGTTGGACACATCAATAGGGGGCCACTATGAAGAGTGGTTATCTCTCATCACTTAAAGATAGACTGTATTTCTCAAAGCAAGTCTGCACCCCGAAAGGGGAGGTGAACCGTGCAGAAGCAAGAATTGCGAATCACTGATTAATCTAATGAATTTATTTGTTGAAGTAACAGCCAAGTTGGTGAAGGGAATGAAATAAATGTCTGCAGTGTAAATGGATTTTAAGAAAGCCTTTGACAAAGTCAATGAAATTGAGACTCATGGAATAGGAAGGTCTGTGTCTAATTAAGTTTAAAAAAATTGCTTTGGGACAGAACTTTTCAGAAGCATTATTTAATTATTATGCATCTTTTTTCACAAAAAAGGTCACTCGCTCGATTTAAGTAATGTATTTTTTTCAGAGGAATGAGAAAAATGCTAAATGTTCTAATTTCCATTGCAGCAAAAACAGCAGCCCATTTTCATGTACATACGCCTGCTCTGGTCATGCCTGAATGTTCTAAGTGCATTCTTAAGACTTCCTTAATAATAGATTCCAACATTTCCCAATGACTGATGTCAGCATTAATTCCCGTTTTCTCCCTCCCTCCTTTTTTGAGTAACCTCATCTGGAAACGAGTGAGGAAAGATACAACATTGGAGAGACTGAACCCCATTTTGAGAGATGTTGCATTGGAGGTTTTGGTGGAGGACGTTGAAAGGAGATGATACCCAGCAGGAGAGAAGGCCTTTCAAAAACACATTGGAAAGACAGGGGGAGAAGACAGCCATGGTGGTTCAACAGCATTGCTATTGATAAAGGTGCGCCCTTCCCACACCCTCAACATAGGGGTTACCGTTAACCAGAACTGAACAGGACCAACCATATAACTGTACAAAACTCTGGTGCGGCCGCACTTGGAGTATTGTGTACAGTTCTGGTCCCCACATTATAGGAAGGATGTGGAGGCATTGGAGAGGGTGCAGAGGAGGTTTACCAGGATGTTGCCTGGTATGGAGGGAAGGTCCTATGAGGAGAGACTGAGGGATTTGGGGTTGTTTTCGTTGGAAAGAAGGCGGCTAAGAGGAGACCTTACTGAAACATACAAGATGATTAGAGGTTTAGATAGGGTGGACAGTGATAGCCTTTTTCCTCGGATGGAGAAAGCTAGCACGAGGGGACATAGCATTAAATTAAGGGGTGGTAGTTATAGGACGGATGTCAGAGGTAAGTTCTTTACCCAGAGGGTGGTGAGGGATTGGAATGCTCTGCCTGCTGCAATTGTAGATGCGCCTAGTTTGGGGGCGTTTAAGAGGTCCGTGGATAGGTTTATGGATGGAAAGGGATTGGTTTAGGTTAGAGGGTCATTGCTTTTTCTCTTAATTGGTCAGCGCAACATCGTGGGCCGAAGGGCCTGTTCTGCACTGTAATGTTCTATGTTCTATAAACACTGTGGCTATAAGAGATGGTCAGGAGCTAGGAATTCTGAGATGTTTAATTTGCCTACTCTCCACTTGTCGGATGAGTGCACCTCCAACAACACTCAAGAAGCATGACGCCATGCAGGACAAAACAGCCTACTTGATTAGCATCCCATCCATCACTTTAAATATTCACTCCCTTCACCACTGGTGCACAACAACAGTAGTGTGTACGACTTACAAGATGAACTGTAGGAACATAGCAAGGCTCCTTCAACAACATCTTCCAAACTGACAACCTCCATCACCTGGAAGAATAAGGACAGTGGACATTATGAGAATACAATCACCTGAAAGTTGCCTTTCAAGTCACACAGCGCACTGACTTGGAAATATATTGCCATTCTTTCATTGTTGCTGTCTCAAAATCTTTCATGGTGGCACAGTGGTATGCACTGCTGCCTCATAGCACCAGGAACTCAGGTTTGATTCTGACCTTGGCTGACTATATGGAGTTTGCACATTCTCCTTGTGTCTGTGTGGGTTTCCTTTGGGTGCTCCCATTCCTCCCACAGTACAAAGATATTGAGGTTAGGTGCTAATTGTGTAGGATTACGGAAGGGGCTGGGAGGGAAGCCCTTTTGGAGAGTCAGGGTAGAATCGATGGGCCATAAGGTCCCCTCCTGCGCTGCAGCGTTTCTATGGCTTACAGCATTGTGGGTGTACCAGATGGACAGCAGTGGTTCAACAAAACGCTCGCCACATCTTCTCCAGGGCAATTAGGGATGAGTAACAAAGGCTGGCCTTTCCAGCAATGCTCACATCCAATGGAGGAAAGGAAACTAGGTTAATGGCAAGACTTCAGCACAGAAGACTTCAACTCATTGCCACAAGATGTTCAATGACATTGTACAAGGTCAGCGAATGCATCTTCAAATACCATAACCAACTGTTCACCACTGTCTCAAATTACCACGTATCCATCATTCACCAGCAATGATCTCTTTCAATTTGGTTTACATACATATATTTCAACTCAGCATGCTGGCAGAGCACTGCTGAAAGACTCACACAATGCCAGCTATTCACCAAGACAAGTGCATCACCTAAACTATGTTCACTGACACACTCCCTCTCCCTTGCAGGACAAGGTGACACACAACCACTTCATAAGAACATAAGAAATAGGAGCAGGAGTAGGCCATCCAGCCCTTCGAGCCTGCCCCGCCATTCAATAAGATCATGGCTGATCTGTCGCTGCTCAGTTCCACTTTCCTGCCCTCTCCCCATAACCCTTAATCCCCTCGCTTATCAAAAACCCATCAACCCGCGTCTTAAAAATATTTAGCGAGGCAGCCTCCACCACTTCAACGGGCAGAGAATTCCAGAGATTCACCACCCTTTGAGTGAAGAAGTTCCTCCTCAACTCCGTTCTAAACCGCACCCCCCTTTATCTTGAGGCTGTGCCCCCTAGTCCTACTGTCCTTTCTGAGCGGGAAGAGCCTCTCCACCTCTATCCTATCCATCCCATTCATCATCTTATACGTCTCAATGAGATCTCCCCTCATTCTTCTAAACTCTAACGAGTACAAGCCTAGTTTATTCAGCCTCTCCTCATAGCTCAACCCCCTCAACTCCGGTATCAGCCTAGTAAACCTCCTCTGCACTCCCTCCGAGGCCAAAATATCCTTGCGTAAGTACGGCGACCAAAACTGCACACAGTACTCCAGCTGCGGCCTCACCAATGCCCTATACAGCCGCAGCAAGACCTCTCTACTTCATGTTCTCACCTTTCTGCACCACAATTATAGTCTCGTGCCTTTCATTTTTCAGATATCCAAATAGTCCAACTTGTCCCATCAGTGGAGGAAAGGCAGCAAATAGTTTTGATAAAGAACAAATGGCACAGTGATTAAGCCTGCTGCCTCACAGTGCCAGGGATCCAGGTTCAATTCTGGCCTCAGGTGGCTGTCTATTTTGAGTTTGTACTTTTTTCCCATGCCTGTGTAGGTTTCCTCTGGGTACGCTGGTTTCCTCCCACTGTCCAAAGATGTGCAGGTTGGGTTGATTGGTCATGCTAAATTAACACTAATGTCAGGGTTAATTGTTACCCGGCTTGTGAGTTTTGTATTGTTTGTAGTTAAAGACAGTTCCAGCCATCTCAATTTATCCCACAATACCACACATAATGCTTCTATTTCCTGATCTTCTGAGCCAAGGGTAAACGTGGGGTTACGGGAATAGGACCTTGGCAGTGTTGTGGTTGGTACCTCTCTTTCTCAAGGTGTTCAAAAAGCTACAGGACTGTTAGCAAGTACAGACTTTTAACTTGTGTGGTGCTAACTGGTTTTTAAGAGGAGTTTAAGTCTGTAAGAGGAACATTGTTTTAATTGGAACTAATAGAGATAGGTTAACAGTTAATAACAGTATCTTGTCATGATTAAGAATTTCAATTGGTAAAAGTTAAGCTAATTCATTTGTTATAGTTAAGCTATATTGTTAAATAAAGTTAGTTTTCAGAAAAGCTTCCTAGTGTATCAATAAAATCACACCTGGAGTGAAACATCTTATCCTTATATTAGTGCCAAAATAGGAAAACTGTTGGGGTTTAGTTGGATTCCATAACATACTTTGGCGTTTCTGATCAGTACACTGACAGTAGTTACTTGGGTAGAGACAAGCAGAGTGGTACAGGAATAGACAGAATCTTTATGGTAAAGGTGCATCAGTTAATATGCTCCATACAAAGCATAGCAGTAAAAACATTAAATTAAAGGCTCTTTTCTGGATGCACAAAGTATCCACAATGGGATAGATAAATTAAATCACAGGTAAAGAGAAATGGTTTTCATCGAATGACCATTACAGAGATATGATTACATAATAATAAATCTGGAGAGATAAATAGTTCAGAGTATGAAGCATTTTGAAAAGACTGGCAGAACGATAAGGGAGCAGGAGGCATTCTGATAGTAAAAGATGACATAAGGAAAGTTGTGAGAAATGATCTTGTCTTTAACTACAAACAATACAAAACTCACAAGGCGGGTAACAGTTACATGGCAAAAACATAATAAACAGCTGTTTAGAGATCACCAAAAGGGTCAAGCAGCTCTGGGATACAGTGCAGAACCTCTCCAATGAATCTGATGTTTATCATCTAAAACAGATCAATTATAATTTTTCTTATCAGTTATTCCTGCGTTACACTAGTTTAAAATCAATTATATTTAGTATATACATATCAATAATAAACTGTGACATTCACCTCAGTCAATTGCATTCTACCATCCAGTATAATGATATTTCATTCATCCATTTAATCCAGATGCTAACTCCCATCTTGGCTAAAGTCACTTCCTGGTAACTCTAGACACTGATCATAGAGGTCAAAGTGAATATTCCCAATGGCTCATTGTCAAACTGGATAGACATGTGATCCTGCATCCAGGTACATATTTATTCTATGTCTAGGCAATGAATATCCATGTTCATAATTTTGCAAGATGTGTTCCCTCACTGGAAAGTTTTTGATAAGTTTGCTAACTATGAGGTTCCCAGGCCTTTTGTTCTGAACTGTTTGCTTCACCATCATCCCTTATCTGCTTTTGACTGATGTGAGCAATTATTCATACAATACTTAAAATACATTTAAAATATCAATGTATATGTTTTAGAATCACAATGATTTGTTGAATCCTCTTATTGCATCTACATATGTATAAACTATAAGCCTCATTGACTTACTAACTTTGTTTCAAGGATCATTTAATTCTTTACTGATAGTCTTGTCAGTGTCTAAATATGTTATGTACCTAATTAACTAATTAGAACCTTCCAGTAATTGGAGCTTGTAACAAAGGCAGGATAATAATTTTTTAATCGTGATGTGGGCCAAACAAACATACTTAACAAAGGTTGTCTGGGTGATGTGTTTGTAGAATGCTTTGGTGACAGTTTCTTGAGATAATATTTTGTGGAATCAACTTGGGATGATGCTATTTTATATCTATGCACTGTAGTGGAGTTTTGTGGCACAGTAGGAAACATCCCTGCCCCTGAGCTGGAACCTCTGGATTCAAATGCACATCACCTACTTAATGTCCAAAGAAGGGATGTTCATATCCAAGCAAATTGGGTATCAACTTGTGATTCCTTTCAACAGACATTAATGGCAAGTTTTAAGAGTGCAAGAGACTTCTGATCAATTTCGTGGACCCTGTGCCATCAGTAGTACAGTAAAAAGTCCGACAACACCAGGTTTAAGTCCAACCGATTTATTTGATAGTAAACTCACTAGCTTTCGAGGTTTCCCTCTTCTTCACCTGAAGATAGTGAGTTTACTATCAAATAAATCGGTTGGACTTAAACCTGGTGTTGTCAGACTTTTTACTGTGTTTACCCCAGTCCAATGCCGGCATCTCCACATCATCACTAGTACAGCCCATAAAACCCATTGCAATATGATCATGGCTGATATTTGATTTCAACTCCAGTTTCCTGTCCATATTCCTTGATTCCTGAGAGACCATGAATATCTATTTCATATTAAGTTCGAAAACAACATTCTCCAGTTCCAAACAAACATTTTAAACAAAGCGACAGATGTAAATATGTGGATGTAAGTTGTGAGCTGAGGAAAGTTGGTTAAGTAAATAAACGAAAAGATACCATGATAAATAATCAGTGGAAAACACTTCAAGAAACAATTCAAAATGCTCAACAAAAATACACTCCATTATTAAAAAAAAACTTACCAGGCAGTTAAAGATAGTATAAATGAAGAGGCATATAATGTTATAAAGAATAGCAGTAAACCTGAGGATTGGGAGTGTTTCAGAATCCAGCAAAGTGCGATCAAAAACTCGATAAAAAGGTTAAATACAGAATATGAGATTAAATTAGTCAGCAATATAAAAACAGATAAGAGATTTCACAACTATGTAAAAAAAAGAGGGCTGGAGTTAAAGTAAGTGGTGATTGTTTTGAGACAGATAGGCAAAATCATTCTGGGAAATGAGAAAATGGAAGAAATGTTGACTAAATGTTTAGTGTCTGTCTTTACAGTAAAAGGTACAAATCACAAAAGCAGAAATAGTGGGTAAACAGATATGAGTGAGAAACTTAAGATTATTAATATTTGCAGAGAAAAGGTTTGAAGAAACCAAATCTGACAAATCCCCAGCACCCGATAGCCTAAATCTCATGGTTCTCAAACAGGTAGGTGCAGAGAATGAATCCATGATGAATGAACCCCTCTATTCTAGAACTACCTCAATGGATTGCAAGTTCACAAGTAGAATTCTTACTCAAGAAAGGAGGGAGAGAGAACACAGGAATTAATGCTGACATCAACCACTGGGACATGCTGGAATCTATTATTAAGGAAGTCTTAATAATGCACTTAGAACATTCCGGAATGACCAGACCAGGCGTATGTACATGAAAACGGGCTGCTGCTTTTGCTGCAATGGAAATTGGAACATTTAGTATTTTTCTCATTCCTCTGAAAAAGTACATTACTTAAATCGAGCGAGTGACCTTTTTTGTGAAAAAAGATGCATAATAATTAAATAATGCTTCTGAAAAGTTCTGTCCCAAAGCAATTTTTTTAAACTTAATTGGACACGGACCTTCCTATTCCATGAGCCTCAATTTCATTGACTTTGTCAAAAGCTTTCTTAAAAACCATTTACACTGCAGACAACATCCATTTCATTCCCTTCATCAACCTGGCTGTTACTTCAACAAATAAATTAATTAAATTCGTCAAGCACAGTGCTACTTTTCAAAATCCATGCAGGCTTTCTTGAAGTAACTCAAACCTCTTGATTTGTTGATTTTTCTTGTCTGATTATTGCTTCCTAAACCTCATCCACCACTGATATTAAACTGATCATCTTCAGTTATTACAATTGTCTTACCTTCTTACTCTGAATAAAGTTGCCATATTTGCCACTTTTCAATCCTATGGCACCTCCCTCATATCTAGGCAAGAACAAAAGGTTATGGCAAGTCCTTTCTCTATTTCGACTCACACCTCCTTTAGTAACTTGCGATGCAAGCCATCCAGACCAAGAAATTTAACCATCCTGCCATCTTTCCCAGTACATCCTGACTTTCAATTTTCACCCATCCATTATTATCCCTACTTTCTCCACTACTACTAAATATGCTAGTCTTGCTCAATGCCTCAAAGAATATATCACCCTCTTTGTCTTTAGTGAGCCCCGTGCCACCTCTTACTACTCACTTATTATTTACATGTTGGTAGAAGATTTTTGCGTTCCTTTTTATGTTAACTGTCATGTTATTTTCATAATCTTCAAATGCCAATCTTATTTCATCAGTATTTACTGTTGAGAGAGGCATGGATGTTAGGGAACTTGGGGAAATGAATAGTGATGTCTTGAGGCATGTACATATTACAGACAAGGAGGTGTTGGAAGTCTTAAAGTGCATCAAGGTAGATAAATCCCTGGGATCTGATGAAGTGTATCCCAGAACATTGTGAGGATAAGGAGGAAATTGTGGGTCCCCTAGCGGAGATATTTGAATCATTGACAGCCACAGGAGAGGTGTCTGATGATTGGAGGGTAGCAAATGTTGTGCCTTTGTTTAAGAAGGGCTGCAGGGAAAAGCCTGGTAACTACAGACTGGTGAGCCTCACATCTGTAGTGTGTAAATTGTTAGAAGGTATTCTGAGAGACAGCATCGACAGGCATTTAGAGAGGCAAGGGCTGATTAGAGACAGTTAACATGGCTTTGTGAGTGGAAAGCGTGTCTTCTTGTGGAGGTAACCAAGAAGGTCAATGAGGGCAGTGCAGTTGATGTTGTCTACATGGATTTTAGCAAGGCCTTTGACAGGGTACCTAGCTAAGAGAGCTACCCACAGCCTGCCTGCTTGCGCTGCCAGTCTGTCTTTTGAATGTGCACTGAGAGGAAAAGCACCTGAAAGTTTTCCACGCTGAAGGTGTACGATCCAGTACCAGAAGTAGTACTCCTGCAAAAAGGAAATAACAATGTTTACAGGAATACCTAAATACTGGCTGACTGTGGAGGTCAACCAGCCAGGAATAAAGGATTGCAGCTGGAAAAAAAACTGAAATCTTTCTACCAAGCCACAGAACACTGAATTGAAGAATCAAATACTCACCTGCAGAAGGCAACTATACTGGAATTAATTCACAATGGCCGCATGCATCAGCAACTACTCTGAAACATTCATTCCTGTAAATTTATTAAACAGACAGGCTGCACATCTTTTGTTGCATGACAACAAACAAACACATGGTTCAAACATGGTCAAAAAAGGAATTAAACTCCAGAGGTGGGGTGAGAGTGCCTGCCTTTGATATTACGGCAGCATTTGACATCAAGGAGCTCCACAAAACTGGAGTCAATGGGAATCAGGGGAAAATAGTTTTCCACTGGTTGGAGTCATGCTGAGCAGAAATTCTTTGGTGATTGGAGATCAATCATCTCAGCTCCAGGACATCACTGCAGGTGTTCCTCAGGGCAGTGTTCTAGGCCCAACCACCATCTGCTGCTTCATCAATTACCTTCTTTCCATTAGAAGGTCAGAAGTGGAGATGTTTGCTGATGACTGCACAATGTTCAACACCATTCATGACTCTTCGGATACTGAAGCAGTCCATACGGTACCTTTGATAAGGTGCTGAATTGTAGGTTGTTCCATCAGGTTAAATCTCACGGGATCCAGGGTGAGATAGCCAATTGGATACAGATTTGCCTAGATGACAGAAAACAGAGAGTGGTAGCAGACGGTTGTTTTTCAAACTGGAGACCTGTGACCAGCCTCACAGATTTGTGCTGGGTCCATTGTTATTTGTCATTTATATTAATTATTTGGATAAGAATTTAGAAGGCATGGTTAGTCAATTTGCAGATGATACCAAGATAGGTGGCATAGTGGACAGTGAGGAAGGTTATCTACAATTGCAATGGGATCTTGATCAATTGAGCCAGTGGGCTGATGAAAGGCAGATGGAGTTTAATTTAGATAAATGCAAGGTGATGTATTTTGATAGATCGATCCGGGGCAGGACTTACTCAGTTAACGTTAGGGCACTGGGGAGAGTTATGGAACAAAGTGATCTAGTGGTCCAGGTTCATAGCTCCTTAAAAGTGGAGTCAAGATGGACAGGTGGCGAGTAAGGCATTCGGCATGCTTGATTTCATTGATCAGAACAGTGAACATGACATTAGTAAGGTCACACTTGGAATGTAGTGCAGTTCTGGTCACCCTATTATTAGAAAGGATATTATCAAACTAGAAAGAGTGCAGGAAAGAGTTGCTAGGATGGTACTGGGATTTGATGGCTTGAGTTATAAGGAAAGGCTGGATAGACTGGGACTTTTTTTCCCTGGGGCATAGGAGGCTTAGGGGTGATCTTAAGAACATAAGAACATAAGAAATAGGAGCAGGAGTAGGCCATCCAGCCCTTCGAGCCTGCCCCGCCATTCAATAAGATCATGGCTGATCTGTCGCTGCTCAGTTCCACTTTCCCGCTTTCTCCCCATAACCCTTAATCCCCTCTCTTATCAAAAACCCATCAACCCGCATCTTAAAAATATTTAGCGAGGCAGCCTCCACCACTTCAACGGGCAGAGAATTCCAGAGATTCACCACCCTTTGAGTGAAGAAGTTCCTCCTCAACTCCGTTCTAAACCGCCCCCCTTTTATCTTGAGGCTGTGCCCCCTAGTCCTACTGTCTTTTTTGAGTGGGAAGAGTCTCTCCACCTCTATCCTATCCATCCCATTCATCATCTTATACGTCTCAATGAGAACTCCCCTCATTCTTCTAAACTCCAATGAGTACAAGCCTAGTTTATTCAGCCTCTCCTCATAGCTCAACCCCCTCAACTCCGGTATCAGCCTAGTAAACCTCCTCTGCACTCCCTCCAAGGCCAAAATATCTTTGCGCAGGTGCGGCGCCCAAAACTGCACACAGTACTCCAGCTGCGGCCTCACCAATGCCCTATACAGCCGCAGCAAGACCTCCCTACTTTTATATTCAATCCCCCTCGCTATGAAGGCCAGCATCCCATTCGCCTTCCTGACCACCTGCTGCACCTGCAAGCTGGGTTTTTGCGACTCATGCACAAGGACCCCGAGGTCCCTCTGCACCGTCGCCTGCTGCAGTTTTTCGCCCCGTAAGTAATAGTCTTTCCTACCATTCTTCCTACCAAAGTGGACCACCTCACACTTGCCAACATTAAATTCCATTTGCCATTTCCTGGCCCATTCGCCCAGCCTATCTAGATCCTTCTGCAGACTCTCCACACCCTCCGCACAATTTGCCGTTCCCCCAATCTTGGTGTCATCAGCAAATTTCGACACCCTACACTCGGTTCCCTCCTCCAGATCATCTGTATAAATGGTAAAAAGCTGAGGCCCCAGCACCGACCCCTGGGGCACTCCACTAGTCACCATCCGCCAATCCGAATAGCACCCGTTGACCCCCACTCTCTGCCTCCTATTTGACAACCAATCCTCTATCCACGCTAACACCCTACCCCCAACTCCATGTCCCTCGACCTTCTGCAATAACCTCTTGTGAGGTACTTTGTCAATCTTATTGAGGTCTGTAAAATAATGAGGGCATAGATAAAATAGGTAGTCAACATCTTTTCCCGAAGACTGGGGAGTCTAAAACTGAAGGCATTGGTTTAAGTGAGAGGGGAGAGATACAAAAGAGTCCAGAGGGGCAATTCTTTACTCAAAGGGTGGTGAGTGTCTTGAACAAACTGCCAGAGGTAATAGTAGAAGGAAGTACAATTATGTCTTCTAAGAAACATTTAGACAGTTTCATGGATAAGATTGGATAGAGGGTTACGACCAAATGCGGGCAATTGGGACTAGCTTAATGGTAAACTTGGATGGAATGGACAAGTTGGGCCGAAGGGCCTGTTTCCATGCTGTAAACCTCTATGACTCTATTTTCCTCTTCACTGCCCTTCTCAATTATTGCATTTAGTCTGGTTTTCATTGGAAGATTTTACTGACATAAATAATACACCCTCTTATTATGGCATTCTATTTTTCATATTCCTCATCCGTCAAGGATCCCTCATTTTGGTTTCCTTCCCTAAAGTTTAACATTTAAGTTATTATTAGTGTCACAAGTAGGCTTACATTAACATTGCAATGATGTTACTATGAAAACCCTTTTACATTGCTGGGACATATCTGGCCTGTAGCTGAAATACCTGAAACAAATCTTTCATTTGATTTTGATTTGATTTGATTTATTATCATCACATGTATTAACACGCAGTGAAAAGTATTGTTTCTTGCATATGATACAGAAAAAACAAACCATTCATAGAGAAGGAAATGAGAGAGTGCAGAATGTAGTGCTACAGTCATAGCTAGGGTGTAGAGAAAGATCAACTTAATGCAAGGTAAGTCTATTCAAAAGCAGCAGGGAAGAAGCTGTTCCTGAGTCTGTTGGTACATGACCTCAGAATTTTGTATCTTTTTCCTGATGGAAGAAAGTGAAAGAGAGAATCTCCGGGTGCTTGGAGTGCTGGCTGCTTTGCCGAGGCAGCAAGAAGTGTAGGCAGAGTCAATGGATGGGAGGCTGGTTTGCATGATGGATTGGGCTACCATAACAACTTTTTGTAGTTCCTTGTGGTCTTGAGCAGAGCAGGAGCCATACCAAGCTGTGATACAACTGGAAAGAATGCTTTGTATGGTGCATCTGTAAAAGTTGGTGAGAGTTGTTAGCGCAAGTGGGCGAAATGACCACTACGGACTCAGGGTGTAGTTCAATAACAGCACAGCTTTATTTTCTTTTACTTCGACGGAGATGCAGTCAGGACATACAATCGGACTGTCCTGAAAGAACTCTACAGGTCGTAACGGGCTATAGTTATACCTGAACTTCGGTGTAGTATGCGATTCAAATGCTAATACTTTATTTACAGTATTTGACTTTAGCCATCCTGTCTCGATGTTTTTGAGTGTTAGGATGATTGCTTTAAGTGTGTGTTAATCGTTTTTGTCTGATTGGTTATTAATGGTCTAGAATCTCTGGGGTTTGAACAATGGGTGTGTGATTGATCTCAAAGATTTTGGGGGGGTCAGGGACGTTTCCTTAGCTATGCTAATTTTTAGGCGTCTCCATAGGTTGTTTGACTGGTTTAGAAGTGCTGATTTAGTGGGGTGGGGATGTGTTTTTTAATTTAGTTCCTGTAGGTGCCATCCTGTCCAGCTTCCCTTGTGTGCTAGCCCTCATTTGCATTCTAAAAGCATGCTCTTGCCTGCTAATCTGTGTCTGTTACTTTGTGATTTTAGTGGAGAGGCTCTGAGTGTAATTTTAGCCTGCTTCCATATTGTGTGCCCAATTTCATAAAATTTGTTGTCCAATAACAGAGTCGTAGCTGACATGCCAAATTTCCTTAATCTTCTGAGAAAGTTGTGGTGCTGGTGGGCTTTCTTAACTATAGTGTCGGCATGGGGGGAACCAAGACAGGTTGTTGGTGATCTGGACACCTAAAACTTGAAGCTCTTAACCCTTTCTACTTCATCCCCATTGATGGGCATGTTCTCCTTTCCGCTTCAATGACAATCTCCTTCGTTTTGTTGACATTGAGGGAGAGGTTATTGTTGCCGCAACAGTTCACGAGATTCTCTATCTCATTCCTGTACTCTGTCTCATCATTGTTTGAGATCCTTGAAATCTTTCTCCAGGATTACCTTTCTTCTGTTACTGTTTTTCCTGCCAGTTTTTTGTTCCACTTCATCCTGGCTAGATCCTCTCTCATCCCATGGAAGTTACTCATCTTACAATTCAGAAGTTCTCCTTTAGGTTGTTCCCAGTCACTAATCAAAACCCTATCATATGATGATCACTTTTACTCAAGTGTTCCCTCATAGACACTTGATCCGGTTGGTCCACATCTTTCCCCAGCATCAGATCCAGCGATGTTTTCTTTCTGGTTGGACTGAGAACATACTGGTCAAAGACGCTCCCTGAACATAGCTCAGAAATATTTCGTCCTCCTTACCTTTTACTCTAACATTACCCGAATCAATTTTTGAATCATTAAAGTCTCCAATATCACCACCCTATAGTTTTGCACATCTTTGTGATTGTTTTGCAAATTTGCTCCTCTATTTGTCTTATACTATTTGGAGGCCCACAGAATACTCTTGTAGCATGATCACCCTCTATTTCCTTCTCAACTCTATCCAAATGGATCCCGCCCTTGACCTCCTCTCCATCCAAAATTACTACTTTATTGATCAGTATTGCCACCACACCTCAATTTTTCTTTCCCTATCTTTTCTGAACCCTCAACATCATTGAATATTAGGAATCCAGTCCTCAATTTTTCGGCCACGTGTCTGTTATTGCCAGTATTTCACACAGCTATTTGTGCTTGCAATGCACTAACCTTATTCACCACACTTTGTCTGTTTACATACATATATTGTAAACCTGCCTTTGCATTCCTCATAGTCCTTCTGAATCCATTCCTAACTAATATGGTACTACTTCTCTATGTTGGTGCCCATCCTCCTGCCAATTTATTATAAACCATCCCTCGGCCCCATGAGAACATTCGTCCTTGTCCTGTTGAGGTGCAAAATGTCTCTTTTGAATGGGTGAGTCTTGCCCTAAAACTATTTAAAATGTCTCAAAAATATGCTGCCCTCCCTCTTGAAACACACCTTCCACCATGTATTAATCCGCCCTCTCTTCCTACTAATATATGTCATTGGGAATAATCCAGAGATTACTACTTTAGGGGTTCTTCCTTCTTAGCTCAATCTGTCAATGCAGCCTCAGTACCTGCTTTTCACCATGTCTTTGGTTCCAATGTGTACCACAACTTGCGGCTCACTCTTTTCCCCCATAGAACACTCTGCACCCTTTCTGCAATGTCCATTCATCAAGATGCAGCACATGTGACACTCATAGTGACCATTACAAAAAAGCCTGACTATTGTCCTAATGTCATGATGTGGAGATGCCGGTGTTGGACTGGGGTAAACACAGTAAGAAGTCTTACTATCAATCTTACTATTGAGTTTACTATCAAATAAATCGGTTGGACTTAAACCTGGTGTTGTCAGACTTCTTACTGTATTGTCCTAACTACAGAATCTTCTGTAACATCTGTATTTCTACAATTCGCTGTTCCTTTTTGTGAAGTCAGTTGCCCAATGGGTACCATGATCTGAATTACACTCCATCAAGGTATTGTCATTCTTAAAAGTCTCCGTTGCTGAGTACCTGTTTGAGAGTGGCACAAGCCATGCAGACTCATGCACTGCCTGCTTCTTCCTACTCTTCAGTTTCTACTAAATTGAACTCTCACTGAACACTCACTGATGCTGGAGGGTTCACCTCTCTGATTGCTGGGGCCTGACTGCCTGGCCCGGCATTTGAAAAAATTCTTTACCAGTCCATCCCTGCCGCCTCAGGAATCAGCACCTTTATTTATAGTGCTGTCTGAGCTGCCAGCTGTCTGACTGGGCCAGCAACTCTGGAAGGTAGTCCATTGTCCTTCATTGCAGTCTCAGCAATAGAACGTAGGAAACTTACACAAATCTCCAGCCTCATTTTCCCACCTCATTGCTCCTGTGAATCATTATTGCTTTCAAGGGGTGGCACAATGGTTAGCGCTGCTACCTTAGAGCTGTGTTCAATTCTGGCTTCAGGTCACTGCCTGTGTGGTGTTTGTACATTCTGCCCGTGTCTGCTTAGGTTTCTTCTGGGTGCTCTGATTTCTTCCCACAGTCCAAAGATGTGCTGGATAGGTTGATTGGCCGTGCTAAATTGACTCTAGTGTCAAGGGGTTCAGCAGTGCAGACTCGATGGGCGGATTGGCCTCCTTCTGTACTGTCTGGATTCTGTGATCAGGGCATAATGCCACAGGTGGTGAAAAGACTTGCCCTACTTATTAGTGTGCGTTTGAACAGAGTGCCATCAGGAACATGAATGCACAATAGTTGAAGAAAATGTAATTGATGCAGCCACCGGATCTGCAGCTGTTTGATAGTCATAGTTCATTGGTTGTCTTCTATTGGAGAAGGTAATTGCATTACAGAACATTGATTTTTCTGGCTGGGCCCTACCTGGCACCTGGCATCATTCTCCTTCTGTGTGGGGGAGCGCTGGTGATGTGGACATATTTAATTATGGTAAAAGGAAATGCAACAAACTGCCAGGAAATCAGAAACTAAAGCAATCTGTCAGTATTTATGGAGAGAACAGATGAAACAACATTATAAGCAAAGCCCTTCTTCAGGGGTGCAGTTTTGTTGAACACGTTCAAAGATTTGAGTCTCTGTACTCCGACCTTTGCTGAACCGATAGAAAAAAGATTTCATCAGGTAACCACTCACAACAGAACTCTGGAACTGAGTTGTTGATATGTGACAACGTCATTTTATGTCAGTTGGATTTGAAAGGTTAAAAAGGGCCTTTGTTCAGATAAGATAACAACAAACCAGGTAAGAAGATTGCAGGTGACTCATCACCCATTGCAATTTCCAGCTTTGTGTTTGGTCTTATTCCAGAGCACTGGCAATTTTCCACCCGAGTAGTTTTGAGTGAATGAACAGTCGATCACCAAAGGTCAGAGATTTACGGAGCTTAACAAAAGCACCTGATGTCAGGTGAGGAAATGCTTTTTGATACAGACACAATTTTAACCATTGAAAAGGAATTGGCTAATTCCTTGAAGGAGAAAAAAAATTGCAGGGAATTGGGTAAAAAGAGAATGAGATAATTGGACTGGGTATTGAAAGAGCTGGCACAGTTCCATCAGGCTGAATCGCCTCCTTCTGTGCTGTGCTGTTCGATGATTCTAACAAACCGAGAAATTATAGACATGCCCAATCTAGCATCTGTTGTAAAGAAATTATTGAAATTGATTAGATATTAAGGACAGAGTGAATAAAATTTAAACTTTCTAAAAAATTTATTCCTTCACAGGATATGAGTGGCACCGACTACACCAGCATTTGTTGCCAGTCCCAAACTAACTTTGAGCAGGGAGGTGGTGAATTGCTTTATTGAACTGCTGCAATCCATTGATCTTATTCATGAGATATGGGTGTCACCGACTGGATCAGCATTTGTTGCCCATCCCTAATTTCCCTTGAGCTGAATGGTCATGACACCATTTCAGATGGCATTTAAGAGGCAACTGTCTTGCTGTGAACCTGGTGTAGATGCACCAACAGTGCTATTGGGAAGGGAGTTAAATGATTTTCTCCCAGTGATAGTGAAGGCACAATGAGTTCCAAGCCAGAGTTGTCTGAGGCTTTGAGGGGAATTTGTGGGTGGTGGTTACCCATGCATTTGCTGCCCTGATCCTTCTACATGGAAAGGTTTGATGATGGCTTTTACAAAGAGAACAGTACAGCACAGGAACAGGCCCTTCAGCCCACCAAGTCTATGCCAACACAGATGCTTCTTGAGTCTAATATTGTCTTGCCTCTATGTGATCCATTTGCCTCCATTCCCTATTTATTGTGTCTATCCAGATGCCTCTTGAGATGATCGAATCTCTTTCCACTGTCTCTTCCAGCAGTGTGTTAAAGATATTCATCACCGTCTGTGTGAAAAACTTGCCCCTTATATGTCTTTTAAACGTTTCCCTTCTCACTTTCAACCTATGCACCCGAGTAATTGACCCTTTAACCCTGGGAAAAAGACTCTGACTATCCATTCTTTCCAAGCCTGTCATGATCTTGTAGACCTCTATCAGGTCCCCTCTCATCTTCCAATGCTCCAATAAAAACATATCTTTCTTCATAGTCCATATTCTCCAAACCAGACAACATCTTGGTAAATATCTTCTGCACCCTTTTCAATGCATCAGCATCCTTCCGATAGTGTGGCGACCAGAATTATACACAATACTCCAAATGGAGCCGAACCAAAGTCCTATACAGCTGCAACATGCTTTTCCAATTCCTATACTCAATGCCCCGATGAAGGTCAGCATGCCATATGCCTTCTTGACCACCTTGTCCACCTGAGTTGCCACTTTCAGGGAACTGTGTTTCTGCATGCCTAGATCCCTCTGTATGCTAATATTTCTAAGGCCTCTACCATTTACTGTACACTTTCCTTCTTCAGTAGACCTTCCAAATCACACCATCTCACATTTGTCCGCGTTAAATTCCATCTGCCATCTTTTGGCCAGGTTTCCAGCCGATTTATATCCTGCTCATTAGTCACCCTAAATTTTGAATCATATGCAAATCTCCTAAACAGACTCAACATTTTCCACTGAATCATTTATATATATCACAAATAACAGAGGCCCTAGCATTAATCCTTGTGGAAAGCCACTTGTCACAGTTAGAAGAGTACCCTTCCATGGCTGCTCTCTGCTTTGTATGCCCAAGCCAGTTTTGTGCCCACCTTACCAGCTCACCTCGGATCCCTTGTGACTTCATCTCCTTTATCTGCCTGCCATGAGGAACCTTATTGAAGGCTTTACTAAAGTCCATGTGTACAATATCCACTGCCCTGCCCTAGACAATTTTTCTTGTCACTTCCTCAAAGAACTCAATCAAGTTTGTGAGACATGGCCTTCCCTTCACAAAACCATGCCACCTATTACTAATAAGCCCATTCTCTTCCAGATGTGAGTACATCCTGTCCCTAAGAATCTTCTCCAATAATTTCCCCAACACTGATGTAAGGCTCACAGGCTTGTAATTTCCTGGATTGTCTCTTCTACCCTTCTTAAACAGAGGCAAAATTTTAGCTACTCTCCAATCCTCTGGTGCCTTGCCCGTAACTATGAAGGATACAAAGATTTTGGCCAAGGTCTCAGCAATTTCTTCCCTTGCCTCTCTCAGTATTCTGGGATAGACCCTATCTGACCCTGAAGACTTGTTGATCTTAATGTTTTTCAAAACCTCCCTTTTTATTTCCCACAGAAGTGGGAATGTCGACGAAATTTGAGATGAGTTAGAAAAAGACTGAACAGCTGCCAAGAGTAGTTCCAGTGAGGGGAGTAAGCAATGCCAGGGCAAATACTGAGGCTACTGCACCAAAGATCTGTGCTCGAGCACTTTCTATTTCTATCTCTAATCAAGGGTGATTTGAATCCAGAAGTAGCATGTAACTTGATCAAATTAATTCATCAAAGAAGTTAGAAGACAGTCAAGTCTTATAGAATAATTAACATCGGCGAGAAGGATAAGTGACAAAGCTATGGAAAATGAAATTCAGTGTATGTCAGTACCAGTGTTATTTGTTGCAAAAAAGGAGGCACATGTTGACTGAATTCTGCCAAAGCAACCAGGGGGGATTCTGAAAGAGATCAAATAACAATAATAGACTTGGTCATGATCACATCTTATCATTGCAGAGTAGCAATTGTCAAATGGAGCCATACTATTACATCAGTGAAGAATGAATGTAGAAGTGTTGTGCTGAATCTGGATAAACAACAGCTTCATTCACTGCCACTCACCAAAGTACATGTTTAGTACCTAAAGTGGAAAGTGAGTGGAAAAGCGAATTGCGTGGAGGGTGTGGAAAGTCTGCAGAGAGATCTGGATAGACTGAGCAAGTGGGTGAGGACCTGGCAGATGGAGTATAATATTGGCAAGTGTGAGGTTATCCACTTTGGCAGAAATAATAGTAGGAGGGATTATTATTTAAAAGGTAAAAAGCTGCAGCATGCTACTGTGAGAAGTAGTGTAATTTTTAAGGCTGCAAGAGCTAACAGTACAATCAGCAGTGATGGACGAGTTCAGCAGCATACAGAAAGGGGGAGGCACATGACAGACAGTTAACTAGGTTACACGAAACAGATAACCGCAGTGATGAGATTAAGCGCAAAATGGGAGTTGAGAGAGTGTTAATTGAAGGAATGACACAATACAAGCCATTTACAGTGTTTAAAGTTAACAAGGTTAACAGCCAAATAAGGGGGAATAACACAATACAAGCCATCACAATGTTTGAAAAACAGTATAAAATGTGCTGCAAATCTATGTAAGGTGTGCCTATTTTGACTAGACACCCGGTCTTGCAAGAACGACAAATAAAATCTTGCTCCTTCAGAACTTGACTTGACTAAATTGTTTAACTGTGAGCTGTGTTTCTCACAATTGGGGGCTCGTCCGGGATCCTAACATCCCTGGTAGGGAGGTTGCCAGTGACAACTGGGAAGACGCGTCCCGTTCCAAATTGAATGGTCCCAGGTGTTCATCGGTGGGCCTCTCTGCCACTGACTGTTGAGAATCCTAGGAAAGTTGTTCTGAACGAGTAAGTGGGAAACGATAGGCACCGTCGTGTGGTCGGGCAACGCTGTGCACAGACCAAGGTAAGAAAAGTGACTTTTAAGTATTGCCTTGGCGACCGGGTCGTGGTAGGTAAACCATGGGAAGTGGGGGTAGTAGGACAAAGTCCCCCGGGAAAGGTGCTGGGAATCCGCGGAGAAAGGGTGGGGCCCCAGGGAACATCCCTCCAGAAAGTCCTTTGGGACGGATGTTGGAAGAAGGGTGGGGCCCCAGGGAACATCCCTCCAGAAAGTCCGTTGGGAAGGATGTTGGAAGGTTTGGGCACTAGTACTAGGGATAAAAACAAGACGACAATGATGAAATATTGTGTTTTGTTTGGGTGAAGGAACCAATCAGGAGTCCGTCCGTCTTCTGGCCAAAGTACGGTTCGGTTGAGGATTGGGTTTGTCAGATTCTTAATAAATATGTGAGACAGAAGCAGCCGGCGTCCCAGGAAGGAATTGATCATGCAAGTTGCTGGATAATGTTAATTTAGGGGCTGCGGGGGAGGTTATGTGATGAGGGAGCAGAGGAAAGTCGAATAAGGGAGGTGCCCCTAGAGGCACTGGAGTTTGTGGATGGGTCACGAAGTATATAGATGGATCAGCATGAATGGGATGGACCTACAATTGGTCTGAGCAGAAAGAGGTAGAGAGAAGTATGTCAGTGGAACTGGGAACCCTGACATGGGCTTTTACTGAGGTGCGGGGAGAACGCTAATAGTGGTTATGTATTTGGAATTGTGCATGACTATATGACTGTTTGAGAGAGAAAGGGATTTGTCACGACATGAGGCACCCGAATCAAACATGGTCAAATTTATTAGAGGCCAGTGAGCTCCCATCAGTAAAGGGTTAAAAAGAGACAAGCAGGCTGACTCTGTATGGTACAGAGAGAGAGAGAGAGGGTGTAACTGTGTAATTGAGACCCTCATGTGATGTAATAGATATAGCCAATCAAAGTGAATTGCTTTAAGTTTTTAAGTTTACTAAATTATGTAGGGATCGGACAGAAATTTGAATTCTGCCAAGTGGGAAAGGTGGCATTATATTGCATCTTAAAGTTGTGAGGAGAGATAACCATTTAGGCACACAGTAGATTTGATTTTGTACTTGCCTGTGTTGGTTACAAAGGCAGAGCTGTAGAAATAATTAAACATGTAGATTGCACATTAGAATGCTTTCAGTATTTCTTCGTGCATCTGTGCTCCAAGTGATGTTTTGTTTTATTGTACCAGAATTGTAAGAAGGTGCAAGGGTCTTGATTTAGTGAGGATATTTAATGGTGATAAAAATAAATCTCATTTTGGATTTTCTGAATCAGGCTTTAGTTAATTAAACTGCTGTACTTTGACTCACAATTAGTCTCAGAGGTATCTTTACCTACAAGGATTGGTGCTGAAACCTGGGATCTGTTTACGGGTCCGGTTGAATGGCCACAACTGGAGCTCCGGAACAGATTACCAAATTTAAGGGAGTGAATCAAAGTACAGTAGGTGCTCATCTGTGATGAAAAAGTGTGAGTGTGTGTGAGAGGTCTGAGCTGAGCACGTACAGACAAGGAGGCATCTGTCTTTACACCTAGCCCTAGACCAGTTGTTAAGAGGGGTAGCCCCCTACGCAAAGCTCAGGAGTTTGAAGTGGGTGTAAAGGCTAGAGAAGGATGCCTGGGATGTGATGTTCAGACGTGAGTAAGAAAGAAAGCCGGCTTAATAGTGTGAGCTTAAAGGTGTAAGCTCACGAGTGTAAGCGGTGGTACGGAGGGGACTGATCACCCCTGATAGGTATCACCGGACTGTGATAAGAGCGACCTAGGGGTGGGATCCATTTCACCCACTAGATCAACAATGGAAATGATTGGAAAAAAAAAAGGGACAGAACTAAGAAAATTGGAATTCTCTTAGTTTGAATTAATTGAACAGGTTTAAACCAGATTAATTGAACACATCTCAGTCTTGGGTAAAAAAAATATTGGGCTGACGACAAGGAGAAAATTAAAACGTCAGAATCACAGATTAGAGAGTTAGAAAAGAGAAACCAAACAAAGAAAATAGCAGTATTGTTAATACATCAGTTAGCTGGACTAATTGAACAAGTAGTCACTTCCACTAAGAAGTGGAGTGGGGATAAAAAAGATTAAGGAATTAGAATTCAGAGTAAGGGAACTGGAGAAACAAAACCAAGTGTTAGAAGACTACTGCAGAGGGACATCACCTCCCTACCCCGGCAGTATGACCAAATAGACCCGATAGTCTGGGCAGGGGAAGGAAACCGAGGGGGATTAGACGCTCCTCCTCTGCAAATAAATTTAAAAAAAAGGAGAGACGGTGTGTGTTAAGCAATACCCTATACCTTTGCAAGGAAAAAAAGGATTACAGCCAGTAATTGAAGGATTGGTTAGAGATGGACTGTTAGAACCCTGCATGTCCCCTTATAATACCCCTATATTGCCTGTAAAGAAGCCTGAGGGAACGTACCGCCTGGTACAGGACCTAAGGGCCCTGAACCAGATAGTGACGATGCGACACCCCATTGTCCCTAATCCTTATATTTTATTAAGCAAGATTCCTCCTGATCACGGATGGTTCAGTGTAGTGGACCTAAAAGATGCATTTTGGACATGCCCTCTGGTGGAAGAAAGTCGAGACTTATTTGCTTTTGAGTGGGAAAATCCTATCACAGGACGGAAACAGCAGTTCAGGTGGACAGTGCTCCCACAGGGGTTCAGAGTCACCAAATCTTTTCGGTCAAGTCTTACAGCAGGTGTTAGAAAGATTTAAAAAGCCTGATGAAATCACGTTACTACAATATGTAGATGACCTACTAGTAACAGGAGGAGGAAAGGAAAAGGTAATAGAAGCCACAAATAGCTTATTGAATTTTCTGGGACAACAGGGATTCAGGGTGTCAAAGAAAAAGCTGCAGTACGTAGAGAAGGAAGTTAAATACCTTGGACACCTAATCAGTGAGGGAAGGAGAAGAATAGATCCAGAAAGAATACAAGGAATCCTAGATCTAAATATACTATGGACTAAAAAGGAACTTAGGAGGTTCTTGGGATTAGTAGGATACTGTAGATTGTGGATCAAAGGGTACGCACAGAAAACTAAACAACTATATTTGAAGCTGTTAGAAGAAGAACCTAATGTTTTAAAGTGGACAGAGGATCTAAGCTGATAATAGAAACGAAACTCCCTTGGACTAAGTGCTTACCAAAAGCACTTTTTGCGTATTTGTACAGCTCCTCGAAAGGATTTGGGTTTATCCCCCTATGAAATGCTATTTGGACTACCTTATATGGGGGCAGTCGGGGAGTTACCGGTTCCTGAAATGAATGATCAATTTGTAAAGAAATATATACTGGGCCTGTCCTCCTCGATATCTTCCCTTAGGAAACAAGGATTATTGTCGCAGACTCCAGCCCTCGACTTCACGGTACATACAATTCAACCAGGAGATCGGGTCCTGGTAAAGTCATGGAAAGAAACTAAGCTGCAACCGGAATGGGAGGAACCATATGAAGCACTCCTAACAACTGAGACAGTAATCAGGACTGCTGAAAAGGGGTGGACACATCATACTATAATCAAGGGACTGGTAAAACCTCCAGATAATTCCAACACGTGGATGGTCAAACTGACTGAAGAACCTTTGAAGCTGAAATTTAAAAGACTCTAAATAATCAATTTTCAGTTGCGGCGTGAGCGCGGGAAAGGAACTGTTTTGAATTAAGTTCTCTCCTAAAAGGTAACGAGAAAGGGATAGAATGGAAGGGGTAACCTGGATAATGCTTTCCTTCCTCTTGTCCAAGAGAGTACTTACAAGTATGGGATATAATTCAGATAAGTTAGAAGAGGACAAGGGAAACACTATGAGCTCAGTTACGGTTCTGGATCTCACTACAACACAGGTAGTAGAGACAGACCTGTGTTCTTTGGTAATATGTGGGGATCTGGTGAGCCAGCAAAAATATTCGGTAGAATCCTTACAATTTTATGCCGACGGAAAGTATCCTTGGGGTAAACTCCCTTCCATAATATCCCTTCATCAGAAACATATGCAGCCAAGATCAGAATGCCTAGATAAGGAATACAATCTTATAGGGACCAAATGGACTGAAAAAAAAAATAAGCAGTCCAGTCTTAGATCCTAAGAACCTCTCCCGGTACTCCATAGCTGGTGGGCCCTTCTTTACAGGTAACTGGACCAGGGACCAACAATTGCACCAGGCAGTATTTGGAATTAGGGTAAAGGAGGGAGGAAAAGATAGCAAATTGAAATGTTGTTTCCGAATCTATGTAGATAAAAATTTGAAAACACCTGACTAGAATGATAAGGTTCCCCAAAACGACCCAAGGGCAGTAAGAGTGGTCGAAGTAAACAACCTAAAACAAATCCTTGAAATAGAGACTGGGTATGAGGAGACTAATGCCTGGGTAGAATGGGTCAAATACACTGTAAAAAGCTTAAATAAAAGCAATTGCTATGCCTGTGCGTCTGGGAAGCCAGTGGCCCAAATAGTACCCTTCCCTCTGGGATGGAAACGCGACAGAAGAGGTATGGAGTGCATGTTAGCCCTGTATCAAGAAAAGGAAGCATGGGGCAACCCGAACTGCACATCCCTATCCCTGATGTTCCCTCCTGTGGAAGCAAAGAACTTAAAAACTCCCCCTCAGTTTCTCACTGCCGTTGTGAATCACACTTCATGTGTGAACCGACAAAGGGCAGAGTTAACTCATAATATGGGGGAGTTAGAATCATGCTCAGAGGTCAGGAGCATTACAGAGAACGGAATGGGAGGGAACTATTCATCATTGAAAATCCCCAGAGCAGATATATGGTGGTATTGTGGAGGAAGGGTACTGAGGCCAACTCTACCCCCTCAGTGGAAAGGTACATGTGCAATTGTCCAATTGGCTATACCATTTACCCTGGCATTTGAAAAATCAAAAGGATCAGGAAAAACAAGAGATCAGTGATAGGAATTTCTTTTGATGAAAAGATATATCTAGATCCCATAGGAGTGCCTCGGGGAGTTCCAGATGAATTTAAAGCTCGAAATCAGATTACAGCTGGGTTTGAATCCTTGTTTTGGTGGGTAACAATAAATAAGAACGTAGATTGGATAAATTATATAAGATTGGGACGAGCAAGTGAATAGTATGTTAGCCAAACTGGAACAACCTACTCGCGCATATCTGGACTAAACCTGGAAAAAGGGATGCTAGTGAAAAATTACAGACAGTAAAAAGAAAAGGGGGGATTGTGAGAAGTAGTGTAATTTTTAAGGCTGCAAGAGCTAACAGTACAATCAGCAGTGATGGACGAGTTCAGCAGCATACAGAAAGGGGGAGGCACATGACAGACAGTTAACTAGGTTACACGAAACAGATAACCGCAGTGATGAGATTAAGCGCAAAATGGGAGTTGAGAGAGTGTTAATTGAAGGAATGACACAATACAAGCCATTTACAGTGTTTAAAGTTAACAAGGTTAACAGCCAAATAAGGGGGAATAACACAATACAAGCCATCACAATGTTTGAAAAACAGTATAAAATGTGCTGCAAATCTATGTAAGGTGTGCCTATTTTGACTAGACACCCGGTCTTGCAAGAACGACAAATAAAATCTTGCTCCTTCAGAACTTGACTTGACTAAATTGTTTAACTGTGAGCTGTGTTTCTCACACTACGGTGCAGAGGGACCTGGGGGTCCTTGTGAAGAGTCGCAAAAACCCAGTCTGCAGGTGCAGCAGGTGATCAAGAAGGCAAATGGAATGTTGGCCTTTATAGCGAGGGGGATAGAATATAAAAGTGGGGAGGTCTTGCTGCAACTGTACAGGGTACTGGTGAGGCTGCAGCTGGAGTACTGTGTGCAGTTTGGTCGCCGCACTTGCTCAAGGATATATTGGCCTTGGAGGGAGTGCAGAGCAGGTTCACTGGGCTGATACCAGAGATGAGGGGGTTAGCCTATGAAGAGAGACTGAATATACTGGGTCTGTACTCGTTGGAGTTTAGAAGGCTGAGGGGGGATTTTATAGAGACATATAAGATAATGAAGGGGATAGATAGGGTAGAGGTAGAGAGATTCTTCCTGCTTAGAAAGGATAGCAGGACTAGAGGGCACAGCCTCAAGATAAAGGGGGGCAGTTTAGATCAGAGTTGAGGAGGAACTTCTTCACTTAAAGGGTGGTGAATCTCTGGAATTCTCTGCCCATTGAAGTGGTGGAAGCTGAATATATTTAAGTCACGGGTGGATAGGTTTCTGATAGACAAGGGAATTAAGGGTTATGGGGAGAAAGCAGGAAAGTGGAACTGATCCACTTCAGATCAGCCATGATCTTATTGAATGGTGGGGCAGGCTCGAAGGACTAAATGGCCCACTCCTGCTCCTATTTCTTATGTTCTTGTGTTCTTATGTTCAATCATAACTGGGTAATTCTGCACATGCTGGATAGACACTCTTGATATCAAGGCAGCATTTGACAGAGTCTGGGATCAAGGACCATAGCAAAACTGGAGTCAATGGGAAGTGGGGAAAACTCTCCCCTGGTTGAACTCGTACCTGGCACAAAGGAATATGTTTGTGGCTGTTGTAGGTTAATCATCTCAGTTCCAGACATTACTGTAGGAGTTCCTGAGATAGTGTTCTAGGCCCAATCACCCTTAGCTGCTTTATCAATGACCTCTCTTCCATCATAAGGTCAGCAGTGGGGATATTCACTGATGATCATTCAGCACCACTCATGACTCCTCAGTCACTGAAGCAGTCCATGTCCAACTGCAGCAAGACTTGAACAATATCCAGGATTGTGCTAACAAGTGAAAAGTAATATTCACACCTCACAAGTGCCAAGCAATGACCATCTACAACAAAAATCTAACCATCACCCCTTGACATTCAATGGTTAACTATCGCTGAATATCTCACAATCAACATCCTCAGTGTTACTGCTGACCAGAAACTGAACTGGATCTTGCCACATAAACACAACGTGGCTAGGAATCCTGTGTGAGTAATACATCTCCTGTCTCCCCAAAGATGGTTTGAATGATTGACAAAAAGCTTGTTCTTTTGTTAATTAGATGTACGGTTGTGATTAATAGATAACAGGTAAGAGTAAGGTTGTTTACTTATGCTGAGGCAGTATGGTCTTCAGGTTATCCAACAACGACCATTTAGCAGCAACAAAATCTGTCCAGAATAATTCTAACAATGGTGATGAGATACTGAGATGACTGTATATCCAGTAAGAAAGCTCACAATTTAGTTGTAAGAGAATGTCCCATCGGTGATACCCATCAGGTTGAACCTGCAGTCAAAGTCTCCATTACAAGCAAATGTTAGAACTTCTGAACTCAACAACTGCAATGTGTTGTATTTGCGCAGTGAATTGATTGTGAAAAATATTCTAAGGCACATTACAGGAGTGATTATCGAACACAATTTGACATTGCATCATTTAAGGACATATCAGGACTGTCATGCAAATGTTTGGCTGAATAAGCAAGTCTTAAAAGTGGAATGAGAGGTATTTAGGTGGAGAAGTTTAGAAAGGAATTCCAGAGTTTAGCAGCTGATGGTGCAGTCCCCAAAGGTAGAGTGTAAAATGTGATCTTAGATGATAGTCTGCTTCATTCTGCAACAGATGGCAGCCGATGGAATTTAAATTCAGTTAATAACATCTGAAAGGGAATATAGTTCAAGGGCAATTTGGGATGGACAGCAAATGCTGGCCTTGTTAGTGACACCCATATCTCATGACATAATGAAATAAACCCCTGATTTCCTATGCGCCAGTCTGCACTATTACTATTTGTGAGACAGCTCTCCAGGAATGTGAGCATAGAATCAGAGAAATCGGAGAAACCTTACAGTGCAGAAAGAGGCCATTCGGCCCATTGATTCTGCACTGACAACAATCCCACCCCAGGCCTTATCTCCACAACCCCACACATTTACCCCACTAATTCCTCTAATCTACACAATCTGGGGCACTAAGGGACAATTTAACATGACTAATCCACCTAACCCGCACATCTTTGGACTGTGGGAGGAAACCGGGGCTCCTGGAGGAAACCCACGTAGACACAGGGGAAATGTGGAAACTCCGCACAACATCTGGGCTAAAAATAGAGAAGGTTGAAAATGTTCTGACAGCATGAGAGAAAAAACAAAGTAAATGGTTCAGATCGATTGCCTTTCATGAGAACTGAATAGAAAACAATGAAGGTGAAAAAGGTAGAAAAAACAATCGGAAATCCCATCAGAGAGAAGAGCAGAACTTCTTCTATGTGGATTTACTGGGAGAGACATGGCAGTGAATTAAATATTAGCCCCAGAACCTGTTCTTGGCCCTCTTCTATTTCTCATCTGCGTTTTATCACTTGGCAACATCATCCAGAAACAATGCCAGATTCCACATGTATATTAATGCCACCAGGACTTCCTCCCTTCACGACTGCATCACCAATGATATTTAATGTTGCTGATGAACAGACAATAAGCAGAAATTTTCTGCAATTAAGTATTTGGAAAACCAAAACCTCTGTATTTGGCCCCTGCCACAAACTCTCCCCCAACCCTCTCTCCCTGTAGGTGCGGTACTAGACTTGCTGTAATATTTGATCCTGAGTTTATAAACCCATATTCAATCCATCACCCGCACCATCCACTTCCACCTTCAACAACAACCCATCTCTCCCTCTGCCTCAGGCCATTCATTGAAATTGCCATCTATGCCTCATTGTCTCATTGTTTTCTATTCAGCTGTTCCAATACAAAAATACATCTCCCAGCCAGAAGACAGGAAGAAACTAAATATCCACACCAACCCTCGCTACACTATAAAATTATTATTTCATTTTTAAAATTGGACAAGGCTTTTCCCTGACTCACCATGACTTATGCCAGAGGAATACCTCATCTTCAGAAACAAACAGGGATCTTGTTATCTTTAAAGATGTGCTGATGCCCTCTGTTACTGCAGACAATCAAATTCCAAAGAGTTACAGCCTCTTTACATTGCTAACGCAAAGGTCTGGCCCAGGGAGGCAGTTTGCCTGCAGAGGACAAAAGGATACCTGACTCCTCTCTTCAGCACCTCAGGATTCCAAACCTGGAAAAATACATCCTTTGTATGACACCCAGGAGAAGAAGTGGAAAGTATGTCACATGACTCTCCCCAAGCTGCTAGAACCTTTAATATTGCCATGTGGAATTGAACCCAGACAGTGTCCCATTTTACCAGCGAGCAGGTAACAGCAAGAGCTCCATGGAAGTAAATTGCCTGACCCTCACCTAGACTGTGAACTATTGGAATATTGGAACTTCTGCATCTGTGCCTTCAAAATGAATTAACCCCATGTGTCTTCTCCCATCGTGGAAGTCAACCTATCTGAAAAGGTGGATCGCCTTGCAATAGTCCGCCTGCTACCTTATGAAGGAAAGCATCAGTGGATTTTTGATTCTGGGACTATGAGATTTTGTGCTGTTTGTCGTGAACCCTTTTCTTTCCTTATCCCTCTTTTATTAAGTGGATGTACATTGTTGTATGAATGTAAACAGAAAGGAAGTTTCAAAACCCCCTCTCATGTTTTGTACGTGTGTAAAATAAACTAACTCTCCTATTTGATCTTATCTCAAGTTTGCTGTGTGGCTATTTACATAGGATTGGATCATGCCAAGCTGAAGGGTTGGGGAAAGTACACCACTCGTAGAGGAGGAAGTCAGAAATGCAAAACACCTTTTTATTTACAATGAGTAGTGAGAGGGGCTGTTTAAATGAATCACCTTCTTGTCCGTAACATATTGCAGATGGTGCTAATTTGAAATAAAAATAGAAACTGCTGGAAATATTCAGTTGTAATGCTGCAGCAGAATCTGTAGAAAGAGAAAAACAGTTAACAATTCTGAATGTTTTTTGGAGGATCTGTTCCTATTGTAATTCCAGGGCAATTATGTTTTGCTACTATAATAACAATGACTTATATTTATGCTGCTCCTTTAACATTGAAAAATGTTCCATGGTATACTGTCATGTGTGGCTGTCACCTCAGCTATTGTATCATTAAAGCAATCTTCATTGTATTTATATATTACAGTGTCCAGGCAAGACGTACAATCTCAGCATGACTTTTGCCATGCATTGCTTCATGATTAATCAGGGTGACATTGCTATTTTCCTCTTTCTAAATGTACCACACCCATTGTAATTGCTATATGTTTTATTAAATGCCAGATTCCTCTGTGAAGCACAGAATTATACCAATGTATTATAAATAGTGCTGTACTGCCAGTCACATGGAGAAGCACAGGAACTTCATTGCTGCACTGCCAGATAATGTGACAGGACAAGACTTCCAGTACTTCCCACATCCCTGTCTGAAACCTAGCATGTTCACGTCATTAATAGCACACCACAGCGTGTCCATTGCCAGGGACCGAATAGGATGGCAGGACAATACTTTTCTACTCCAAATGCAAGAGATTGTGGTTCATACTGGGCCAAATATTTTCAAGCCTCAGTTACCTGAGCTCATGTTCCCTTAAATGTTGCAGATGGCAATTGATTGTCATGGATTGATTGTCATTTTGAGGCCCCACATCAATCTCTGTACAGCTCGTACATCTGCAAATGTACATATCACTGGCTGAACACCAAGCATAATACATGGAGTTTTTGAGGGCGATTGGGATCCTTCTAATCTTGGAGGTATTGATCATTAAGATAAGTGCAAAATACTGTGGATGCTGGAATCCGAAATAAAAACACAAAAATGCTGGAAAGATCTCAGCAGTTCTGACAGCATCTGTGCAGAGAGAGTACAGCCAACATTCCCAATCTAGATGACTCTTCGTCAGAGCTGAATGGAACAAGAGTCAGCAGAGATTTATATAACGAGGGTAGGGAGGGGTATTGGAATTGGACTAAGGGAATGAGAAGGTGTTGAAGGCTGAGAAGGTGTTGAAAGTGTCCATTAAGTGATCAGAATACGTTAATGGCAAAACAAAGCTTAGTAAAGAATTGCCTGAGAAATGTGGCAGTTGGCCTGAAGAAGAGGGGGTGGGGGGGGAAGGTGCAAAGAAGGAGAGCAATAAAATGTAGAATGAGATGAAGTGAAACGAAAGAAAATAAATGGCAATGGGGTAGAAGAGAGAGTTCATAGTCCTAACTATTTGAACTCAATGTTCAGCCTGGAAGGCTGTAAAGAGCATAATCAGAAGATGAGGTGCTGTTCCTCAAGTTTATATTGGGGTTCGCTAAAACATTGCAACAGCCAAGGACAGACATGTGGGCAGGAGAGCAGGGTGGTGTGTTAAAGTGGCAAGCGACAGGAAGGTCTGGGTGCTGCTGGCAGTCAGACCAAAGGTGTTCAGCAAAGCGGTCACCCAGTCTCTGTTTGGTCAATCCGATGTAGGGGCGAGATAGGGTAGAGGTAGAAAGATTTTTCCTGCTTGGGAAGGATAGCAGAACGAGAGGGCACAGCCTCAAAATAAGGTGGGGGGCAGTTTAGAACGGAGTTGAGGAGGAACTTCTTCACTCAAAGGGTGGTGAATCTGGAATTGTCTGCCCATTGAAGTGGTGGAGGCTACCTTGTTGAATATATTTAAGTCATGGGTAGATAGATTTCTGATAGACAAGGGAGTTAAGGGTTATGGGGAGAAAGTGGGAAAGTGGAACTGATCCACCTCAGATCAGCTATGATCTTATTGAATGGCGGGGCAGGCTCAAAGGGCTAGATGGCCTACTCCCGTTCCTATTTCTTATGTTCTTATGTTATATAGAGTAGACCGCATTGGGAGCAGCGACTGCAATAACCAGATTGAAGGAAGTGCATGTGAAGCGTTTCTTCACCTGAAAGGGGTGTTTAGGACCTGGGATGGTGAGCAGGGAGGAAGTAAAGGGGTAGGTGTTGCCCTTCTACGATTGCATGGGAAGGTGCCATGGGCAGAGGATGAGGTGTTGGATATGATGGAGGAGTGGACCCAGGATGTCCTGGAGAGAATAGTCCTTGTGGAATGCTGATGGGGAAGTGAGAGGAGGATGTGTTGACTACTGGCATCATGCTGGAGTTGGTGGAAATGGCGGATGATGTTCCTTTGAGTGTAGAGACTGGTGGGGTGAAAAGTGAGGACAAAGGGGACTCTCTCCTGGTTCTGGGAGGGCCATGGGTTGGGGGGGGTGTGGGGGTGGTGGTCGGACATGGTTGCGGGCCCTGTCAACCACAGTGTGGGAAAACCACGACTGAGGAAGAAGGAAAATGTATTAGCAGCGCTTTTTTGGGAAGTGACAACATCAGAACAGATGCGGCAGAGGTGAAGGGACTGAGAGAATGGGATAGAGCCCATACAGGTTTTGGGATATTCAAGGTAGTTATGGCAGTCAGTGGGCTTGTAAAGGATACTACTGGATAGTCTGTCACCAGAAATGGAGGTAGAGAAGTCAAGGAAGGGAAGAGAAATGTTGGCAATGGACCATGGAATGAGCAGGGATTACTCATTGCATTTTTAAAAAAATTCTGTCATTGTTAACTTCCCTGCTTGCATAATATATACAGATAATAACATTGTAAACTGAAACTGCATTTGTACTGACACATCTAATTCTTGTCCTGCTGCATAAAATGCTCCGCTGTATTCATCAGAAGGGTATAGCTTTAAGTCCAACTCTAGAGATGAACTGACATCCTGGTCGAATACTAAAGGAGTGCTGTTCCATCCTTTGGAACAGGCATTAAACAATCACAATACCTGCTGTCTTAGGTGAATGTAAAATATTTCAAAACAGAGCAGAATTATTCCCGGTGTCTGGATCAATATTCATTTCTCTGTCAACATCACTGAAACAGAGTAGGATTTCCTGTCCCGCCCACTGCGGCAATTGCTATCCCTGTCCACCACCTCCCCCACACCCAGTTGAGCACCGCCCTTGTGATCCCAACTGCAAATTGTGTAGTTCCCCTTGCACTGCCTCCCCTTCAAGCCCCACACCCTCCCTTTATTTCCCCCTTAAGCCCTGCCCTGTGCCACTGCCCAATGCCCGCTGGGCAGTGCAAGGGTGCAAGGCTAGCACTGCCTAAGGGGCATTGCCCATCCTTGCCCCTGAACACCTGGGGGCCCTCAATGGCCTCCAGCCTCACCAGCTATGCCATCATGACAAGTCCCCCATTGGTGGCGGACCAGACATGATCTTCCGCGGTGGAGGTCCAGCCACATGCAAGGCTGATTATGCCAGCAATTCAGTGCTGGTATTATAATGAGAGGCCTCTCTCACAATCTTATCGATTCGTCATGCTGATGGACTGGTGGGATGAGCTGGCAAGATTGCCCCCAGGGTGTTCCAAGTTGTGGATTCAGTCATGGTCAGAAATTTTGTGGTTGGTACAATTTTGGAGAGAACAGAGCCACTCTCCTATGTCGTGGAGGTACAAAATTGTCGTCTCAGTAAACAAGCTGACCATTGAAGAAGGAAAGCAGTGATAGACACACAGATCAACAGGCAAGATTGTCGTCTCAGGAAACAAGTTGACCATCGAAGAAGGAAAGCAGTGATAGACACATAGGTCATCAGGCAAGTCCTTCTGTGAATTTATTGGGATTTCAATTGGAAATGAGAGACTTGAGAATCATTGGTTATGGTAGTTGAGGAATCAGCAAGTACCAAGGAGAAGCTGGATTGATGAATTTGCCTTTTGCATCTGTCCAGTCTGATTCAGAGAATTGAGGTGTTTTCCCAGAGTCTGGAAGTCCCCTGACCAGCTGAACATATGATGACATTTGCCCTGGAGCATTCCTGATTAATGAAAAATATATAGTTTGCCTTGCTAACCCTATTCTTTGTTCCTCCATAAAGAATTCTGGAGCTAAGGGGGAAGGAGCATGGTAGCATGGCCCCTTTAAGGGGCCTTATCCAAGGGCCAGGTGATCAGGTGGAACTCTATGGATTGTCAAGGTGGGAAGCCGAGCTAATCGGA
Organism: Carcharhinus amblyrhynchos; assembly: GCF_965287045.1. NCBI lineage: Eukaryota > Metazoa > Chordata > Chondrichthyes > Carcharhiniformes > Carcharhinidae > Carcharhinus > Carcharhinus amblyrhynchos. The sequence goes on along the minus strand of NC_137324.1, from coordinate 50,124,178 downwards.
AGCAAGGGCGTGTATCCCAGATCAAGAAGGTCCCACGGTTAGAGACTGGGAGAAGTATTGTTTAGTTGCATGGTTGACTCAATCTGACCTTTTCTTGTAAGTACTTATTATTGTTGGCTTTGAGCCTCATCATGTCGCCCTCGAATTATTACATTTACTGTCTTCATCGTTACCCTGTTACCTAAATTACAATACTGACTATACTGGAAAAAATAATTGGCTGTAACGCTTGTTGGAATGACTTTAGGTCACGTAAGTCCTCTTTCCCAGTTTCTTTCACATCTACCAGTTCCATTTTCTTATTTGTAAAATGGGATTTACAAATACTCTGTTCAATGATCCAGCTTATTACAAATTTCTGCAGGACACAGCTAATTGTATGTGCCTCAGCACTTACATATCCCACTTACATGACAAGGTCAATTTACTGGTCTCCATCAGGTCCACTGTGCAAATGTATATGCCTTGTCTCAACTGGGGAATGAAGTGCAGTGCAAGGAGATCAAAGCAGGAGTACAGGAAATGTATATCATTTGGAAGTGCTTCTCAGCCAACTCACCTAGTTGGTTAGAATAATGAAGCCTAGTACATGTAAAATGTAGAGCGACATGGTGACACAGTGGTCAGCACTGTTGTGTCACAGTACCAGGGACCCGGGTTCGATTCCTGGCTTTGGCTGTTGTCAGTGTGGGGTTTGCATGTTCTCCCCGTGTCTGCATGGGTTTTCTCTAGCTGCTTCAGTTTTCTCCCACAGTCCGAAAGATGTGTTGGTTAGATGCACTGGCCACGCTAAATTCTCCCTCAGTGTACCCAAACAGGTGCTGGAGTGTGATGACTGGGAGACTTTCCCAGTAATTTCATTGCAGTGTTAAATGTAAGCCTACTTGTGACACTAATAAATGAACAAACTAATTTCCTGACTCTGTCACCCAATCACGTCCACATTGCTACTGAAATTACATGACATGTTAATGACAACATAGGATGATCATTTGTAACATCTAGGTGTTTAGTAATCAGCCGATTAAATATTACACTTGCACGTTGGTTCATTATCCTTCTTGTATTGTTCTTGCCCTTCACTGCCATATTCCTGTATGGTCTGTATTCTTCCACAGACCTAATAAAACATAGGTTTTAATGTCAATTACCTAGGTTATAATACAGAACAGCATTATATGTTTATACAGAGGTTTAATTGTGTTTGGCCTGCTCCTTACTTGCTGTTTATAACTAGATCCTGAGCCCGTGATGTTTAATTGTTTATGTATACAATTCCAACAGTCATTAAACAGCATCGTCATTTATCTATACCGTACTTCTGATCCTCTAGAGAGGCTTTCTGATTGCCTTTTTTTAAACAGAAAAGCAATTCTTGTTCAGTATCTGTTTAGGGCCAAATGGCCCACCCCTGCTTCTAGTTTTGATGTTTATAATAGACCTGGATTAATATCTAGTGTGACACACCTAGAAGAGTCAAAAATTGCGGAAGTGAGATTTTATATTCACAAAAAAATGAAGATGGGGAGGGAAGCAGAAATTGACAAATACAAACTGGCATGAACAATTTGTTTTGAAATTTCCAATTCACACCTTTGCCAAACATTTACTTTTCCCTCCACCTCAATTCTCTCCTGAAGGCGTCAGGATAATGATGAAGCTGATTTGTGTCCTCTTGACTCTGACCATTGTCTGTATGTGCCAGCCTAAGCAAGTACAATGTTTAATCTCAGATTAGATTACAACTCTGTCCCAACCTGTTCTCTTTCTGTGTTCACATATAACGTATTTTCAGTCAGCAGTCACTGATAGGTATCTGATTTCTTCACTGGTTCAGGCCTGTTGGAACCACCCAGCACAGATCTATTACATCCATGAACTGTGGCAAACTGAAGCTTTGGGCCATTATTTAGACAAACCCCATTAATAAGACTAACAAGAAATAAGTATTGTTATACATGTAAGTGTCACTGAACATTGAATAAATGCATCACCCACTCAGCCCTGGTCATATGGATGGGAACTGCTCTAGATTTACTCCCAGTATTTGTCTAGTTAGCTAACCTCAACTGAATTTTTAAACTGAGTTACAAATGCTTGACACCTTTTGTATGAAGGAGTGTTGTCTAATTTCACTCCTGAAAGATAATTTACCAAAAACAACTTTATTTATTTATTAGTACCATGAGGAGGCTTACATTAACACTGCAATGAAGTTACTGTGAAAATCCCCTGTCACCACACTCCAGCATCTGCTCGGGTAACCTGAGGGAGAATTTACCATGGCCAATGCACCTAAACAGCTCTTCTTTTCGACTGTGGGAGGAAACTGTAGCAGCCAGAGGAAACCCACACAGACATGGGGAGTACATGCAACTCTGCACATAGAGTGACCTAAGCCAGGAATCAAACTCTGGTCCTGTGAGGCAGCAGTGCTAACCACAGTGCCACCACGGAACTATTAGACAAAGCGGTCTTTAATTCACTGGCTTTCCTCTCTCACCTTAATTAAATTGCAGGTGAAATATTTTTCAAGTTTTCAATCTGAAGAACTCTCAAAAATGGGCAATGATTCATTAGGCAAGGTACTGTAGAGCAGTAGAACTATACAACTTTATGTTATATCAGGTATCCATTCAACTCTGTGTGCCCTAAGTCTTTACTAAAGTGGTCTAAAAGTAGTCTCACCATCTGATATTTTCCAGATTGTCTACTTTCCTCTATTTATCTAGTTCTTATTCAAAGGATAGAATGGTGTCTGCCTCTGCCTCAAACCACTGCTAATATGCCTTGCATTCTTCTACAACTCAAAATATAATCCTCACTTGCAGCTTTTAAGGTTGCCAGTATAAAGAACAAAGAACAGTACAGCACAGGAACAGGCCATTCAGCCCTCCAAGCCTGCGCTGATCACGATGCCTGCCGAACTGAAAATGTAAGCACTTACAGAGTTCATATCCTTCCATTCCCATCCTATTCATGTATTCGTCTAGATGCTCCTGAAATGCCACTATCATACCAGCTCCCACCACCTCCCTAGGCAGCGTGCTCCAGACATTCACCACCCTCTGTGTGAAAAGCTTGTCTCGCACATCTCCTTTAAACTTTTCCCCACACCCCCTAAAGCTATGTCCCCTACTACATGATTTTTCTACTCGAGGAAAGAGCATCTGACTATCCACTCTGTTCATGCCACTCAAAAATCTTGTCAACCTCTACCAGGTTACCCCTCAATCTCTATCATTCCAGTGAGAACAAACTGAGTTTATCCTACCTCTCCCCATAGCTAATATCCTCCAGACTAGGCAACCTGGTAAACTACTTGCGTATCCTCTCCAAAGTATCCGCATCCTTCAGGTAGTGTGGTGACCAGAATTGTACATTATATTCCAAATGAGGTCCAACTAAAGTTCTGTACAGCTGCAGCATGACCTGCCAATTTTTATATTTTGGAACCATATGGAACTGTGACTCTGTAAAGAAATGGAAAATACTGGGGAAGGAAAACAAATTTGTAATTATTCACAACTAGGTTCAGAGCAGTCATAGCATTGCACTTCCACTTCTGCACTTCAGTATTAATTTAGAATCATGGTCCCTTAGCAGAATGAGGTCAAACTAGTTTTACTGCGATTCCACAGCTAATAGGGAACAAACTGAATATTGTGTTCTGAAGAAGAGTCATATGACTTGAAACATTGATTCTGTTTCTCTGCAGCTGCTACCAGACCTACTGAGTTTTTCCAGTTATTTCTGCTTTTATTTTAGATTTCTAGCTTCCACAGTACTTTTATATAACTGAATATCGTGCTCTCTGAAACATAAGCCATGACTTAGGTTTTTGTGGAGCTGATGGGCATGGTAAATTTGGCATTCTATTGGCTTCAGATGCACACATAATTGGTTGCCATGGAAGTGAGATACAGTGTAGGAGAGTTAATTTATTCATTCATTAAGTAGTAAAGTAATTGTCAGAACAGCAAAATTTAATGAACTTTCCCACAGTGCATCATTTCACCATGGTAACCAATCTTACTCTCCTGCCTGCTCAATGAAGAAACAAACACTACATATTACCTCCATGGCATCCAATTATAGCCAACTCTAAAAGTGATGGAGAGCTATAGATGCAGGTCAGAACCACCTCCATCAGCTCCTAGGAAGCTCACCCAATGTGGCCAGATTCCAACCAGCCCATTGGAGAAAGGCTGGGAGACAGGAAGATTGATAAAATGGGAAGCTGGTGATCTCTCTCACCAAAGAATATTTCAAAAGATGGGAACAGCAGTGGCTTGTCCAGCAGCTGACCAGAACCGTCCTTACTCTGAGTGCTAGGGTGTGAGATAGATATTATAAATTATTTATCTTTCTGATCATCTATAGTAAAGTTTGGCTTTATTCATTGAGCACGTATCTTACATCTCAAACCTTGTCTACTTTAAACAAGATGTGGAGATGCTGGCGTAGGACTGGTGTGGGCACAGTAAGAAGTTTCACAACACCAGGTTAAAGTCCAGCAGGTTTATTTGGAATCACAATCTTTTGGCATGCTCTTCCTTCCTCAGGTGACTGAGTGACTCATCTGAGGAAGGAACAGTGCTCCAGAAGCTCATGATTCCAAAGTAAACCTGTTGGACTCTAACCTGGTGTTGTGAGACTTCTTACTGTACATTAAACAAAATGCTGCTGGTCCAGAATCGAATCTGAATAACAATGTGGTCACTTGGCAGCTCCTATCAGTTAGCCAATCCTCTATCAGGGAATTATAGACCAGCAAGCTTAACATCTTAACTAGCTTCCAAATGAATAACCTCACATTAATCCAAATTATGCTGCATCTGCCATTGATTTGCCCACTCACCCAACCTATCCAGATCTTGCTGAAGGAGCTCTGCATCTTCATCACAGTTCACCCTTCCCCCCAACTTGGTATCACCTGCAGACTTTTTGATGTTACATTTTGTTCCCTCATCCAAATCATTAATATATATTGTGAATAGCTGGGGATTTATCTGCCTTCAATCTCATCAATTTTCCCAACACCATTTCTCTACTAATATTGATATCCCTCAGTTCATCCCCCTCACTAATGAAAGTCCTTCCTGCCAACACTATAGTTAAGAAGGCCCACCAACACCTCTACTTTCTCAGAAGACTAAGGAAATTCGGCATATCAGCTGTGACTCTCACCAACCTTTACAGATGCACCATAGAAAACATTCTTTCTGGTTATATCACAGCTTGGTATGGCTTCTGCTCTGCCCAAGACCATAAGAAGCTACAAAAGGTAGTGAATGTAGCCCAATCCATCATGCAAACCAGCCTTCCACCCATTGACTCTGTCTACACTCCCTGCTGCCTCGGCAAAGCAGCCAGCATAATTAAGGATCCCACACACCCTGGACATTCTCTCTTCCACCTTCTTCTGTCAGGAAAAAAAAATAAATGTCTGAGGTCACATACCAACTGACTCAAGAACAGCTTCTTCTCTGCTACCATCAGACTTTTGAATGGACCTACCTTGCATTAATTTGTTCTTTCTCTATACCCTAGCTATAACTGTAACACTACATTCAGCATTCTCTTGTTTCCTTCTCTATGAATGGTATGCTTTGTCTGGATAGCCCACAAGAAACAAGACTTTACTCTGTACGCTAACACATGTGACAATAATAAATCAAATCATCTTGCATTCTCCAACATTTCTTGCATCTGATTTGTGTCCCTTTTTGTGAAGACAGAACTAAAGTATGTATTCAGTTGCTCAGATTTTCCTTTGTTCCTTATTATACATTCCCCCGTTTCTGTCTGTAGAAGACCTACATTTGTCTTCACCAACCTCTTTCTCTTCACATATCTATAGAAACTCTTAGTGTCAGTCTTTATCTTCCATGCAAGCTTACTTTTGTACTCTATTTTCCCCTTCTTAATTAATCCCTTGGTCCTTCTTTGCTGAATTCTAAAATGCTCCCAATCCTTAGACCTATTATTTTTCCTGGCCAATCTGTATACTTCTTCCTTAGATCAATTATTCTGTCTAATTTCCTTTGTAAGCCATGGATTGGCCCTCTTAGCCCTTTTGCTTTTGTGCCAGACAGAAATAAACAATTGTTGCAGTTCCCCCATGCGTTCTTTGAATGTTTGACATTGCCCGTCCACTGTCACCCCTTTAAGTAACTCTACCCAATCTATCAAAACAAACACACGCCTCATATTTTTGTAGTTTCCTTTATTAAGATTCAACAACCCAATCTCCGAATCAACTACTTCACTCTCCATCTTGATAAAAGACTCTATAATGCTATGGTTGCTCATCCCCAAGGGATCTTACACAGTTAGATTGGCAATGATTCCCTTCTCATTACACAGTCTAAGATGGCCTGCTCTTTAGTTGGTTCTCCCACATATTGGTCAAGAAAATCATCCCGGGTACACTTCAGGAATTCCTCCTCTACGGCATTATGGCTAATTTGGTTTGCCCAATCTATGTGCAGATTAAAATCACCCATGATCACTGATATTCCCTTATCACATGCATCCCTAATTTCATATCTAATGTCATTCCCAACATCACCACTGCAGTTTGGGGATTTATAAATGACACCCACAAATGTTTTTGTCACAGAATTACGTAAATTCCCACAGGCAGGATGAAAGATTTGATGGGGGTGTATGATTCCAATCTGTTAGGATTTTAATGAGCAGAAGACCTGACCCACCATCAACCCACCATGAACATCAGGAGACGATGAGTTCAACCTGGTTTCCGAGTGTTGGGAAGCCAATTTCTTGCTTGCTCCCCATCATATTTCCCTATCCCCAGCCTGCTTGTCAGGACAATGAAGATTTTGCCCCTGGTCAATCTAGTTATGATTGACCAGTGAATTAAATAATTAACTCCATTCTATCATTTACCTTGAGCTCTTTAAACAAAAAAAAATTCCAGAATAAAGCAGAAGGGAAAATGTTTGAATCTATCATCAAGGAAGAAATAGTAAGACATCTGGATATAAATTGTCCTATTGGTAAGATGCAGCATGGGTTCATGAAGGGCAGGTCATGTTTGGCTAATTTGGTAGAATTTTTTGAGAACATTACATGTGCCATGGACAATGGGGAATCTGTGGTGCGTTTGGATTTCCAGATGGCATTTGACAAGGTGCTGCACCAAAAACTCTACATAAGATAAAGGTGCACGATATTACGGGTCATGTATTAGCATGGATAGAGGATTGGTTAACTAACAGAAAGCAAAGAGTGAGGGTAAATGGGTGTTTTTCTGGTTGGCAATCAGTGACTAGTGGTGTGCCTCAGGGATCAGTGTTGGAACCGCAGTTGTTTATGATTCACATAGATGATTTGGAATTGGGGACCAGGTATAGTGTGTCAGAATTTGCAGATGACACTAAAATGGGTGGAAGAACAAAGTGTGCAGAGGACGCTGAAAGGATATAGATAGATAAAGGGATATAGATAGTCTAAATGAGTGGGCATGGATCTGGCAGATGGAGTACCATGTTGGTAAATGTGAGGTCATCCATTTTGGTAGGAATACCAGCAAAATGAACCATTATTTAAATGGTAAAACAATTGCAGCATGCTGCTGTGCAGAGGGATCTGGGTGTCCTTGTGCAGGAATCTCAAGAAGTTGGTTTGCAGGTGCAGCAGGTAATTAAGAAGGTAAATGGAATTTTGTCCTTCATTGCTAGAGGGATGGAGTTTAAAAACAGCGAGATTATGTTGCAGCTGTATAAGGTGCTGATAAAGCCACATCTGGAGGACTGTGTACAATTTTGGTCTCCTTACTTGAGAAAGGATATACTGGCACTGGAGGGGTTGCAGAGGAGATTCACTAAGTTGATTCTGGAGTTGAGAGGGTTGGCTCATGAGGATAGACTGAGTAGACTGGGGCTATACTCATTGGAATTCAGAAGAATGAGGGGAGATCTTGTAGAAACATATAAGATTATGAAGAGAAGAGAAAAGATTGAAGCAGGGAAGTTGTTTTCACTGGCAGGTAAAACTACAACTAGGTGACATAGCCTCAAAATAAGGGAAAGCAGATTTAGGACTGAGTTGAGGAGGAACTTCTTCACACAAAGGGTTGTGAACTGTGGAATTCCCTACCCAGTGAAGCAGTTGAGGCTACCTCATTGAATGCTTTTAAGGCAAGGATGGATACATTTTTGAACAGTAAAGGAATTAAGGGTTATGTTGAGCAGCCATGGTCTTATTGAATGACGGAGCAGGGTCAAGGAGCCAGATGGCCTACTCCTGCTCCTAGTTCTTATGTTCTTAAATGACCAAAAGTTATTTATGCAGTCAGGGAAGGCAAATATTTTTTTAAAAACTGGGAATATGAAGTGTTAACTCGAACAGAGCCACTGTTTCGAGAGCTCCTCTGTGCTAGTTCACTGCACAGGCAACTTTACATTGCTGATTTAATCCTTTTATTGGAGAGTTGGCTGCACAAAAATTGTAATGAATCAGTGGAAATGTTCTGTTGGATACATAATGTCAAGGTCTACCACATTCTGTTTCAAAGATGGTTCATTGAAGCTGAGATGTACTACTCTATTATAAGTTAATTAGGGCCAGAAAAGAATGAATCATTTTTGTACTTGGCCTTTGCTTCAGGTGCCAGAGATGTGAGATGACTGTGAGCAACCCTCACAATAGATGTTTCTCCAATTGCTCAGCAGCTTGTGAGCCCATTCCATCGTGACCAGTCTTGTTGCTGCTTGTGGTGAGATTTAAACAGAGCAGCGTTGCAGGATTGGCTAAGTGCAAAGCATCATGGGAGAGGCTTGAGACCTAAACAAAGCAAAAAAAATACTGAGGGAATCTATGAAAATAATGTCATTGTGCACACAACGAATTAGTACATCACATCACAAAGGGCAGGCAGCAAGGATCAGTTGCAGGTAAATATAAAATTTAACCTACTTATAACTTAAGATCAAATAACTGAGTTTATTTTTGATAAGTTTAACTACTCGTGTAATAAATAGACACACACATCAGAGCAGCTGGATCCTGTTGGATGCACATCCTGTGTCATGTGGAAACTGTAGGACCCTTTTTGTCTTCTGGACAAGCACAAGTGATTGATTTGAGGAGTTATAGCTCTGGGTTTCTGACCTTGAGTGAAAGTTGAGCATCGGTAAGCTACATGCCACTTAACCCTGCCACTTAAGGATGTTCAATCAGAGAGGTAACGTCTGACTGGTATAATGTTCTGAATACTAGTGTGGACAACACTTCTGCTGGTGACTGAGTTATTTATAAATTGATGTGTTAGTGTCACATGTAGGCTTACATTCACACTGCAATGAAGTTACTATGAAAATCCCCAAAGCCATACTCCAGTGCTTGTTCGGGTACACTAAGGGAGAATTTGGCATTGCGAATGCACGAACAGGATGTCTTTCAGACTGTGGGAGGAAACCAGAGCAGCCGGAGGAGACTCACACAAACAAGGGGAGAACGTGCAGACTCTGCACAGTGACCCAAGACAGGTCTCTGGCGCTGTGAGGCAACAGCGCTAACTAGTTTGCCACCAAATGGTCAAAGCCAAGTACACAGCACTATTGTTACTTCAGGTGTACAAAGAGCTTAAGAACATAGTAAATAGAAGGAAAAGCAGGCCATTCGACCACTTGAGTCTGCTCTGCTATTCAATCAGATTATGCTGGATCTAACAGGCGTTTTAATTCCACTTTTGTGTCTGCCCCCATTAACCTTTGGCACCCTTGTCAAATAAGGTGACCGAAACTGTAAATTTGATCTCACTAGTGTCCTGTGCAACTGAAGCATAATTTCCTTACTTTTGCATTCAATCACTCTTGCAATAAATGATAACATTCTGGGAGCTTTCCTAATTATTTTCTGCATCTGTCTAACCTTTTGTGATTCATGCACAAGGATACTCTGCAATTTAGAGCTCTGCAATCTCCCATCATTTAGAATAGTATGCTTAATTTTTATTCTTTCTGCCAAAATGGACATTTTCACATTTTCCCATGTTAAACACCACGACCACATGCAATCTTGTGTCATTTAGCTCGTTATATTTTGTGATTCATATACTATTGTACTATAGGGATTCTAAAATTACGAGCAGACCCAGATGTCTTTGTACATACAAACGTAAGAACAAGGAGCAGGTATAGGTTATTCAGCCCCTTGAGCCTCCTGCATCATGAGCAGAGGTAATTCTTGTGGATGTGGGCAAGCAGGAAGTCAGCTCATGGCATTGCAGTGTCGGGCTCCATATTTCAAGGGCACCCAGGCATATATTAAGTCTTTGCAGACCCAAGAGCTCAGGATTATGCTTCAACCACAATGTCTCCCAAACAAAAAAATAATCTTCAACTCCACAGTTCAGTAATTCTCCCTGGAAATTCTCCTCCAGCTGATTTGATTTGATTTATTGTCATATGCATTAGTATACACGGAAAACTATACAAAGCGCATGGAGAACGAAAGGAGAAAGTGCAGAATGTAGTGTTAATGTCATAGCCAGGGTGTAGAGAAAGATCAACTTAATATGAGGTAGGTCCGTTCAAAAGTCTGATGGCAGCAGGGAAGAAGCTGTTCTTCAGTCGGTAGGCATGTGTCCTCAGACTTTTGTATCTTTTTCCCAACGGGAGAAGGTGGAAGAGAGTATGTCCTGGCTGAGAGAGATCCTTGATTATGCTGGCTGATTTTCCGAGACAGCGGGAAGTGTAGACAGAGTCAATGGATGGAAGTTTGTTTTGAGTGATGGACTGGGCTTTGGTCACAACCTTCTGTAGTTTATTAGGGTCTTGACAGAGCAGGAGCCATACCAAGTTGTGATATAACCAGAAAGAATGCTTTCTATGATGCATCTGTAAAAGTTGGTGTGTGTCATAGCAGACGTGCCAAATTTCTTTAGTTTTCTGAGAAAGTAGAGGCGTTGGTGGGCTTTCTTAACTATAGTGTCGACATGGGGAGACCAGGACAGGTTGTTGGTGATCTGAACACCTAAAAACTTGAAGCTCTCAACCATTTCCACTTCGTCCCCTTGGATGTAAACAGGGGCATGTGCTCCACCAAGCTGCTTGAAGTCGATGACTATCTCCTTCATTTTGTTGACACTGAGGGAGAGATTATTGTCATTAACCCAGTTCACTAGACTCTCTAACTTTTTCTTGTACTCTGTCTCATCATCGTTTGAGAATCAATCCACTACGGTATTGTCATCAGTAAACATCAAAACTGAGTTGGAGGGGAATTTGGCCACACGGTCATAGGTGTATAAGGAGTATAGTAAGGGGCTGAGGACACAGGGGCACTGGTGTTGAGGATGATCGTGGAGGTGGTGTTGTTGCCAATCCTCACCGATTGTGGTCTGTGAGTTAGGAAGTTCAGGATCTAGTCACAGAGGAAGGAGCTGAACCCCAGGCCACAGAGTGTGAAGATGGGTTTTGTAGGAACTATGATGTTGAAGGCTGAGTTGTAGTCAATAAACTGGAGTCTGACATAGGTGTCTTTGTTGTCCAGTTGTTCCAGGGTTGAGTGCAGAACCAGAGAAATGGTGTCTGCTGTGGACCTGTTGTGGCAGTAGGTGAGCTGTAATGGATCCAGGCAGTCCGGGAGGCTGGAATTGATTCGTTCCATGACAATCTTTCAAAGCACTTCATAACGATGGATGTCAGAGCCACCGGATGATAATCTTTAAGGCATGCTGTCTGGCTTTTCTTTAGTACCGGGATGCTGGTTGTCTTCTTGAAGTAAATAGGGACCTCAGATAGTTGGAAAGAGAGGTTAAGGATGTCCACAAATACCCCCACCAGCTGGTCTGTGCAGAACCTGAGCGCTTGTCTGGGTACCCCATCCGGGCCACTCACTTTCTATAGGTTGACTTTCGAGAAGGTCTGCAGTAGTGACCTCAGATACAGATTCATTTGAAGCTTCTGGGATGGAGTGCCTGCAATAGCTGACCTCTCACTCAAAACGGGCATTGAATACAGTGAGCTCACAGGGAAGGGGTGCATTGGAGCCAGCGTTTATACATGCCTTCATCTTATAGCCTGTTATGTCTTGCAGACCTTGCCATAGGCAGTGGGAGTCTATGTGGCTAGCCTGGAACTCTAGCTTGGTCTGGTACTGTCTTTTGGGGCCAGATTTTACCATTTGGAGGCTAAGTGCCGGATCCAGATGTAAAATGGATCCAAGCTTGGAATCCAGTGAGCCCATACGCTTTTTGCTGGTTCCAATCCGATTCACGCTGTGGGGCGGGGCTTAGCGCTGCCGGAACGATTGGAGCTCTGAACTGTGCACGTGCACTTCGAAAAAATCTGAAACAGCGCGCCTGGGCGCGAGAAACAAAATAGAGAGAGCCGGGGAGGGGAGGAATGAGCTGCAACTGGCAGAGCACACCCCCAACCTCCCTGGATTGCTGCTGTCCCTCCACCATCCTTCTGACCTGCACTCATTGATGTGGAGATGCCGGCATTGGACTGGGGTAAACACAGTAAGAAGTCTCACAACACCAGGTTAAAGTCCTATTGGACTGGTATTGTGAGACTTCTTACTGCACTCGTTGGAGAGCCTTCAGCACCTTCCTGGCCTTCCGCTGGCATCTGCTGGAGGAGGGGGCAGGCTCTGATGGATCTCTGGTTGGGAGGCGGGGGTTGGTGGAGGATGGGGGGAGGATGGACTTGGGAGAATCTCCACCACCACCCCCCAACCAGAGATCCATCTGAGCCCACCGCCCCCCAACCAGAGATCCCTCTGAGCCCACCCCGCTCCCCAACCAGAGTTGTAGGTCCTGAGGTGAAGGCTATCTGACTGTAAGCCATGGTAAAGGTCTTTTCCACTGGTGCACAATGAAGCGTATTGGTGAAGGAAACTGGCATTTGGCCAATTACTAAATTGGCAATGAGGAGAAAAACATATTTTTCTTTCTTCTTTCCCTCTGGATAACCTCTGGAAATCAAGAATTTGCCCCCTAAGAAAAAGCCATTATGTCTCTTTTTGGGAAACTCAAGCCCATTGATGCCAATGGGGAAGACTGGGTCCAATATACTGAGTGCATGGAGTACTTCTTCTATACTAACAACATTCAAGGAGATAAGAAGCGAAAGGTGATATTGCTAACAGCATGCAGAGCCCAACTTTCAGTTTGATGAGAAATCTGACCTGTCCGGATGCCAGTGAAAAACTTTTAATGAACTGGTAGACCTGGTAAAAAACCTAGCATCTTACCCAAGCTCACCCCTCTCCCCTATCCCTGTAACCCCACATATTTACCCTGCTAATCTCCCCAACCTACACATCTTGGGATATTAAGGAAGAATTTAGCATGGCTAATCCACCTAACCTGCACATCTTTGGACTGTAGGTGAAAACTGGAGCACCCGGAGGAAACCCATGCAGACACGGGGGAGGATGTTCAAACTACCCATAGGGGGTCACCTGAGGCCAGAGTTGAATCTGCTGTGAGGCACCAGTGCCAACCACTGTGCCACCCATGGATGGATTAGATAACAAAGGAGGACATTCTCAGGCTTAAGACTGACAAAAGCCATGGACGCCAGGTGAAGTAAGAATATTGTAATGGTTGAAGTGAACAGAAGGTAAAGACGAAAAACTGTGGATGCTGGAATCTGAAACCAAAACAGAAAATGCTGGACAATCTCAGCAGGTCTGACAGCATCTTTGAAGAAAGAATAGAGCTAACGTGTCGAGTCTGGATGACCCTTCATCAGAGCTACATCAGAGTGATATAGAATGCAATGTGGTCCTGTGGTGTCAGAGCCCTTTAGGGAGCCGTGGGGGTGCAGGGTCGGGGGATGCAGTTTCCCTGAAAGTGTCATGTGACCCATGAGCCCAATCAGGAACTGAGTTTGGCGACTCACTGGGACTTGCCTGGACTTCAATCAGAATTTTGGGCTTGTGGAGTTTAAGACCTTTCTCCTTGCTCTGTAAGATGCATAGTTGTCCTGTTAATAAACCTTTGTTATCTGATCCGAATTCAAGCCTTACCTTGCTACGTGACAGGAGCACTGGTTCTAATTTTGAAAATGAACCAGAAGAGCACTTGAAAAGCAGGCAATTCATCTAAAGTGTTGCTAATGATAGAGCCTGTAAACACAGGCATGCGAACACTAATAGTACTATTTCTCATCATTGCCAGGCCAGCGAGTTTACCCCTGAGAATTATATCTTGCTGGAGTATGAGAGTCTGATCAATGATCATGTCAAAATTCAAGTTCCCAAAGGAGTGCACCTTGATAACAAGGTTCCAAATGAGGTTTGTGCTTCACTTTTTCACTTGAACTCATCATTGAGGCTCTTTCTGCCTGAACAGCAAGGCAGCATCTGTTCCATATTGCTTGGCAACAAACCAGGCCCAGGTAATAACAGAACATGCTCTTCTTTGTTATTAGTTCTGTATGATGTATAGTAGAACTATTATGCTTTTGACAATGTTGTTTAGTTTTGTAATGCTAATAACTTAAACTGAAGATCAGTAGAAACATAGTGCTTAACTAGAACCTACCTGCATTGTCAGAAGTGCAATATAGAAACATTGAAAATAAAAGCAGAAGTAGGCCACTCAGCCCTTTGAGCCTGCTCTGCCATTTACTTTGATCATGGCTGATCATCAAATTCAATATCGTGATCCTGCTTTCCCACCATATGCCTTGGTCACTTTAATCCCAAGAGTTATATCAAATTTCTTCTTGAAATCATACCATGTTTTGGCCTCAGCTACAGTCAGTGGTAATGAACTCCACAGTTTCTCCACTCTGTGGGTGAAGAAATGTCCCCTCACCTCAGTCCCAAAGGTTTTACTCCTTTTCCTCAAACTATGACCCCAAGTTCTGGACTCCCCCACCATCGAGGACATTCTTTCTGAATCTACCTAATATAATCCTGTTAGTTTCTATGAGATCCCCTCTCACTCTTCTAAACTCCAGCAGATATAATCCTAACCGACTTAGTCTCTCCTCAATGACAGACTTACCATCAAGGGCAGCACAATGGCACAAGGGCAGCACGGTGGCACAAGAGCAACATGGTGACACAGTGGTTAGCACTGCTGCCTCACAGCAGCAGGGACCTGTGTTTGATTCCCGGCTCGGGTCACCGTCTGTTCAGAATCTGCACGTTCTCCCCATGGGTTTCTTCCGGATCCTCCGATTTCCTCCCTCAGTCTGAAAGATGTACTGGTTAGGTGCATTGGCCATGCTAGATTCTCCCTCACTGTATCCGAACAGGCGCCCTAGTATGGCGACTAGGGGATTTTCACAGTAACCTCATTGCAGTGTAAGCCGATTTGCAACACTAATAAATAAATTTTAAAAGGAATCAGCCTCTGCGCTTCCTCTATAGCAAAAACATCCTTCCTCAGATAAGGACACCAAAACTGCACACAATATTCCAAGTGGCCTTACCAATGCCCTGTACAATTGCACTAAAAAAATGTAATAAACTGCTATGTACAACACCAAAAATGTGGAAAAATTCCATACTCTCAGTGGTGCTTCCAAACAGCACATATGGCAAACATAACGGTTGATGGAAAATCATGGCCTTGATTTCTTGAGATTAGTCTGGAATCGTTTAATAAAAGGCAAGTCAAGCCATGATACCTGAAGATATAGGAAAATAAAATCTAAACACTGATCCCCTGGGATCCAAGGATCCTAGTTTTTATCTCATGCCATTGACAGTAATTCACATTTTAAAAAAAAACTTTCCTGGTGGCAACACAAAATATCTACAAGAATAAAGTTAACTTTTTATTATCTTGAAGAAAAAAATCATTACTTTTTACTTACACAGGTTTGCAGGCATGTAAGATTAAATTAACTTTTAAAACAATAATAATGAAGTATGGGTATCCTCTAAATAAATGTATCTCCACCTGCACACACTGTATTATTTGTTTTGAACCATGGACATTTATCCGATTTACCAGGAAAAGAATCTGAACATTTTTCAAGGCTTTTTGAAATTAATAGCCATTCATCTCAGTTGGTGGAGTTCATGGAATCCCTGCAGTACGGAAGGAGGCCATTCAGCCCATCAAGTCTGCACTGACCACAATCCCACCCAGGCCCCTTTCCCATAACCTCGCATATTTATCTTGCTAATCCCCATGACAATAGGGTCAATTTATCATGGCCAATTAACTTAACCCGCACATCTTTGGACTGTGGGTGGAAACTGGAGCACCCAGAAAAACCCACAGAGACAGATAGAGAATGTGCAGACTTCACACATACATTGACCTAAGGCTGAGAATTGAACCCAGGTCCCTGGTGTTGTGAGGCAGCAGTGCTAACCACTGTGCCACCATGCTGCCCATTATGCAGAAAATCTATTTGTCGCTGTGAAGTGGATCCAAAGTGAACGGCAGTAGAAGTAACGTGATGATTGTGTTAGGCCTGGAGCAGGTAATCACATATCATCACCGATTCCAAGTTAAACCTCAATCATCACATAGTTAATTTAGTAAATTCTAAAGTTAAACTTCAAAAGGAAACTTGGGTCTCAAGACGTCTAGGGTGTCAGAAGCGTTTCTTGTGGTGACAATGAGACATCCAGATCAGAAAGATCCCAGTTTGGATTGCTGGTCTCCTGGCTGATCTCAGCTAGGGCGACACCAAAAATGGCTTCAGAGATTTTTGACTCCTGGGGAAGAAATCAGATGGAGACACATCTTCTGATCCCTGGACCTCTGCTGAAAAGTGCATGCAAGGAAAAGCACATTGACAACAGGACTCGGTTTCACAGCCAAGTTTATGAGGGAGGCAACAGCCTAGTGGTATTATTACTGAACTATTAATCCAGAAACTCAGCTAATATTCTGGGGACCAAGGTTCAAATCTAGCCAAGGCAACTGATGAAATCTGAATTCAATTTTTAAAAAATCTGGAATTACGAATCTACTGATGACCGTGAAACCATTGCCAATTGTCGAAAAAATCCAGCTGGTTCACTAATGACCTTATGGGAAGAAAATCTGCCGTCCTTACCCAGTCTGGCCCACATGTGACTCCAGAGCCACAACCTTGTGGTTGACTCTCAATGCCATGAATGAACAAAAAAAAATTGGTGTCACTTTTGTGAGTTATGGAATGCATAAAAAACCTGAAAAGAATTTAAATATCCTGTTGGTCTGAGTTTGCCCTACTTATCTTTGAAAAAACAACAATTGTCAGACAATTTTCTGCATAACTCAACCACGCCCCAAATCCCCAGCTCTGATACAATCTGACCTGGAGGTGTTTGATGGCTGCAGACATATCCTCCTCCAGTCAATAACTACGATTATTCAGTAACAATTATCCAGAGGTTATTATTCAATCTGTGAACTCGAGCAAAGTACGTCAGCATACTGTTCAAATACGGGTGACTTCAGAGATACACTGAAACCGGCTGATGTCAGATGAGGTTTGCAGTATCACCTCTGACACCTTGTGGAATATTGAGGTAATAACCCCACCCACAAGAAAAATACTTACAAGTTCAACCATTTTGATGAATTTAACTTCAACTTCGCACACTCTTATTTCCATGTCTGTAAAGGCAGAATTATTTATGCTGTATTCTCCAGTATCAGAAGAGTACTGTTGGTCCTAAGAGAATTCAGAAGTGTTTAAAATAGCAAGTGTCAGAAAGAGAGTGGTCTGTCTTTGGTGACTGGTTTTGATGTTGGTGATGGACGGCGTTAGGAAGTAATTGCAGGGGTCAGACTACACGCTGCTGTTGTTACAGCTGCTGTTAGCTGGGTGAAAACAGATCCACAAGATGCCAGCATAATAACAGAGAGTTCAATGTGGTTGGAGGCCTCTCAATGCCCACCTCATTCAAGATCATGACAGGGGGCATCGTTGAGTTCCTGTGAGGCTAAAACGCTGCTCTAATGCATACACTCAACTGCCCTATCTCCTAAAGGTTGGTTGGGAAGAGCGGGTGGTAATGGTCAGGGGTTAGGTACCACTTAAACTGTCTAGGCTCTACGTCCAGGTGGGGTTGAGAGGAGCAACTATGGAGATGTGCTATTATGTGACAGGGCAGGGAGTGAGACTTAGCAGAGAGGCGTTCACAGAGGGAAACACATGGTGTTCTATCCCTTTGAGTTTACAATTCTGGAGACTCATGAAGCCAGTCGAGTTGGTGATTCTATTGATTGTGATCAAAGAGAAGTAACATCATCAACATGCTACTGCACGTGGCCAGAAACAGAAACCTGCAGTGGGCTCTGTCATAGAGTCATATAGTGTGAAAAGGCCCTTCAGCCCATCGAGTCTACGCTGACAAATCTATGACCACGCAATGCACCTCATGCAGGTGTGTGCCATGGACCGTCCATGACAATTACATCTTGTATCGCCTGCAGATCCCAGCTGTTTTTGAAGGAGTGTATTGGCTGGAGGGATGGTTCCTTGTGGTCAAATAGTTCCAACTCAGGAGGTGGCTAATGATGCCAGTATGGAGTCCCCAAACACCTGCCGAGACTCTCTACAACAAGGCTCATGCATCATTGTGTGTATTGTCAAGCAGGCGATTGGACACATGCTCAAGATGTTGTCCCAGTGCCTGAACTGATCAGGGGAGCCCTCCATTGCAGCTCCCTGATGGTGCCCCACATCACTATGGTCTGCTGTGCTCATCACAACTTTTCTCTGCAGCCGGGCAACCAGCTGGATCAGGAGGACACCAAGAAGGGCAGCGAGGGGAGGAGGTGATGGAAGGTCTTCAGGTTTGATGGCCAGGCCCTGCTTGAGGTGAAGGGCTAAGAATGCCCTCATAGCATCTCATTTTGGGTATGACCAGCACTAGGAAGTGAAGAGCTCGCCCACCATGGGGCCTGACATCAAATCACTACTGTAGTGCATGTGGGGGGTTCTCATGAAGGTGCCTAATTCATGGGCAGGGCGCTAAAACCATTGGCCGGACATTGCAGGAAAAAGATGATGACTTGCATTGAGAACAGAGCGATGCTCCACTCATCCTCAGCAATATGTCTGACTCCAGCAAGACACAGAAGTGAAGGCATCAATGACTGGGCTTATCATAGGGTTCTGAGATGCTGGGTGACAAATCTTAGCTTCTACTGTCCTTTCCGAGATCAGGAGTCCTAGTTTGTTTCTCCACCTGATGTTCAAGTTGGGCAGGCTCTCAACACTCTGTCAGCCCTTCAAGAAATACTGGTTGCACTACATGATAAAAAAAATGTGAATT
Organism: Carcharhinus amblyrhynchos; assembly: GCF_965287045.1. Lineage (NCBI taxonomy): Eukaryota > Metazoa > Chordata > Chondrichthyes > Carcharhiniformes > Carcharhinidae > Carcharhinus > Carcharhinus amblyrhynchos. Next base: position 50,104,951 of record NC_137324.1, on the reverse strand, counting down.
TTCCACATCATCCATATGTTATCTAAGTCACATAATACACAAGGATGACTTCCACATAGAACCTAAGAAAATGATAGCAATCCTAGATTTGGTAAAGCCATAGAACGTGTCACAGTGTGATCATTTTTAGGGCGAATCAATTATGAAGGGAAGTTCAACCCAAGGCTTGCAACGCAACTAAAGCCACTTCATACTTTTTGTGTGCGAACCAATAATGGAATTGGATGAAGGAATGGGAAAGTGCATACAAAGAAGTTAAAGACATGCTAAGCAGTCCGAGGTATTGGTCAACTTTAACCCACAGTTGAAAATTTGACTAGCATGTGATGCATCGCCTTACAGGATGGGTGCTGTTGTATCTCACATTATAGCAACTGGGGAGGAGGGGCCAGTAGAGTTCACATCATGAATGTTATTGAGCACAGAAGAAAATTCTGCATACTTGAGAAAAAAGCGCTCAGAGTAATTTTTGGCGTTAAACGATTTTGCCAGTACTGTCTGGCAGGGGATTTATTTTATTAACCTACCACAGGCCATTGACAACCATTTTTGGTCCATACCGGGGAACTTAAGAACATAAGAACATAAGAAATAGGAGCAGGAGTAGGCCATCTAGCCCTTCGAGCCTGCCCCGCCATTCAATAAGATCATGGCTGATCTGTTGTAGCTCAGTTCCACTTTCCCGCCCTCTCCCCATAACCCTTAATCCCCTCTCTTATCAAGAACCCATCAACCCGCTTCTTAAAAATATTTAGCGAGGCAGCCTCCACCACTTCAACGGGCAGAGAATTCCAGAGATTCACCACCCTTTGAGTGAAGAAGTTCCTCCTCAACTCCGTTCTAAATCGCCTCCCCTTTATCTTGAGGCTATTAGACGCAAGTCCTCTACAAAGATGAGCGTTGGTTGATGTCATTTAGCACATAATTATGAAATCAAGTAAGGGAGATCAGAACAGCATGTCAACGCAGTTGCTTTATCAAGATTGCCACTTCAGGACAAAACCAAATCACACGACAGCTGCATCAATATTCTCCGAGGTGAACAATGTCCCAGTAACATCGTCGCAGGTGCAAAGGTGCATGAGGAATGACCTGGTAATGGCTCGGGTCATGGTGATGGTTTTGAGAGGAACATTATTGGATAAATTAAATAAAAACCCTGAATTCAGACTTTATATAATGAGAGAACTTAAATTAACTGTCCAAAATAGATCATGGCTATGGGGGATCATGGTGATCACCCCCCCAAAGCTAAATCCTGGACCAACTGCATAAAACTCATCCAGGGGTAATGCAGATTGGACAGCTTACACTTGGCTATTTTTGATGGCCGTGACTTGAGAACGAAAAGTGAGGCAATGCCAGTCATGTGCTACAATATGGAATACTCCACCTCGACAACCACTTCACCTAGAATAACTATGACCAAGGATACATATTGGCTTTACAGGACCCATTGAAGGCTACATGTTTCTTGTCCTAGTGAACATGCATTCAAAGTGGCCTGAAGTCACGATGATGAGATCCACCACACTGTAAAGAACCATCAAGGAGTTGGATGAGTTGTTTACAAGATTTGGATGGCCTGAGCAACTAGTCAGCAATAACAAGGTGCAATTCACATCGCAGGAATTTGTGGAGTACCTGAAGAAAAGTGGTATTCAACATTAAAGGACTGTCCCAAGTCATCCGTCCATTAATGGACTGGCAGAGAGGCAAATACAGTCACTGAAACATGCCCTCAAAGCCTCAATATACAAAGGTTCTCTATCCAGGAGAGTAAATAAATTCCTCATGTCTATTGGAACATGGCTTATGCGACAACACAAAACTCACCAGCAATGTTGTTTTTGAGAAGGAAACTGAGAACTAAATTCTATCCACTCACACCATCTGATAATCTGACAACAGTAGAGCAGCAGCAAGTACAATTTGCCGTGAACAAACATCAATAGAGGAGTTGTAAACAAGGAGAGGTAGTTTTAATGAGAAACTGCTCTTACAAGTGAAAAGTGGATACCTGTGACCATTTTAGTAAATTTAGGGACGATTTCTTAAACAGTGCAACTTGATGACAAGAGAATATGGCGGAGACACATGGATCAAATCCTCACCTCAAAGAGTGAATTAGTGGCGACAGTATCAGAAAGGCCTGTGTCAGACATCCAAGATAGTGAAATCCCTGAACCAAAGATTACTGCAGAACCAAGTTCAGATTTACTCCAATAGAACAACCAAGCTGTCTGGAAGCTGACAACTTCACAAGATGAAGTACCTGATACTCATGAGGAACCGTGGATGTCAAAGATCAGACTCCAGAACCTCTTATCTTACCAAAGTGAAATTGATGTTTGCCAAAAGATTCTAGTATTCATTGTACATATGTAGATAATAATACTTTGTAACATAACTGATCTTCATAGTGGGCAATCATTGTTGTAATACTACTGAAGTAAAGGGGAAGAATGTTATTTATTGTGAAGAAATGCATCTCTGTGTTATTAGTCTTATGATGTGTTGTGTAATCACCAGAGGCATTTGTGGGTTTCGGTCTCCCTTCCATATCGCACTTCAATCAGGTCACACCTTGTAAATAAAGCTTTTACTTTACATTTTTTTCTCTCGTCAGAGAAACTAAAACTAGGGTTCACTGTTTTGAAATAAGGAGTTGCTCACATAAGACAGACATGACGAGAATTTTTTTTCTCAGCAGGTTGAGGGTCTCTGGAATTCTCCTCCTCAAAATGCCATGGGAGCAGAGTCTTTGAATAATTTTAGCTTGATAGATTTTTGATTAACCAGGAGGTTAAGTGTTACAAAGAACAAAGAACAACACAGCACGGGAAACAGGCCCTTCGGCCCAATGAGCCCGCGCCACCATTTTAACATTATGAGTCCCCCCTCCACCCATGACCCTTGTCTATGCTTATGGCATTCCACATTGAGGGGCAATTTGTTACACCAATCAGCCTAACAGCACATCTTTGTGGTGTGGGAGGAAACCAGAGCACCCAGAGAAAACCCATGCAAGCTCAGGGAGAATGAGCAAACTCCCGCAGATACTGGCCCAAATCCATATATCTGCACAGCAAACAGTGATAGTTGCTGAGCTGTCGTGTTGCCCAGCATCTGGTCCAGTTTAAGCGTACACTAACGACGTGAAGTACTAGGCTACTCTCGAAACAACCAAGAGCAGCCCTCGTACGATCCATCGCATATATGCCCCTTGTTGGACAACAAGGCTTAAGGTCACAATCAGTGTTAAGGTGTTATAGGCTTGAGGTCATAATCAGAGCAGCCATATCCTACTGAATGGTGGAGCATACAGGAGAGACTGAGTGGCTCATTCCTAATTTGTATGTACAACCAACCTGGTGTAAATAAGAACATAAGAAGTAGGAGAAGGAGTAGGCCATCTGGCCCCTCAAGCCTGCTCTGCCATTCAATCAGATCACGGCTGATCTTTACATGGACTCAGCTTCACTTATCCGCCTGCTCACCATAACCCTTGTAATAACTTGGAGTTTAATGGGAATACACATTTTATATTAGAAAAAATGTTATACCTCAAATTAAATTAATCAAAGCTATTAATCTTAGTGTAGCATTTTCATAAGCAAATTCCATGACTTTCATAATTCAATGGAATGGTTTCTCAATGTTTAATTTTGCATGTACATTGAATTCACTGATGAACTTGTGTCTGACTGATGTTTTACATCAATGCACTTCACTGCATTGGCGACTAGAGCTTCCTGTTGTGTGCACCACCATCCCCCCCGCATCCCCCCCCATGAATGAATGAATGAATGAATGAAGGCGGTCATATCCAAAAACAAAATCATGTACTGGCTCAGGATGGAGTAAGAAAATTACTTTGAAATCTAGTTCATGTTTTACTGGCAGCAGCAGATTGACACCAGAACAACAGATCAGATCCTCCAGACTAATTGAGTTAGCTTTCCTGAGAGAAGGGAAAGTAGGTTTGAACAAGAATTGAGTGTCAAAACTGTTAAAGTGTGCTCGTACACAATTGCACTTACTCAGCTGTTCTGTCTTAACTGTCAATTTTATTAAACTAATTGGCAGATGGTGACTCATTGTACAGTTTGGAGGGACTTTCTGAAAAGGTTATTTTGTACGTCATGAAGTGAATTCCTGTTGGTGTGGAACTGTGCTACTTAGAAGCTTTCTGACCTTTGAGAATAAATGAATCACTGACAGGGTGTGGTTGATAACATGCAGACAGGCACACATTACTCTTTTTACCTCCTAGAAATAAACACCTCATTCAGATCTGCTCCAAGTAAGCTGAGTGTCCCAGTCTGAGCAATGATCATGAAGAAGACAGAGCTTTAAAATTGGTTTTGTGTCAGGTTCATTGAATTGCCTAGTTCTATTTTACTGAAGTTTGATTCCAGCAGCCCAGTGCTTATTGAGGAATGATGCTGAAGCAGATCCTATCAGAGGAACATATAAACCAATCTGGCCATTCTTTCCCTCAGGCCCCAACACCTTTCTTTCACTTATTGTGCCTCTTATGCTTTGCCCCTTCCCCACGCTGGAAAAGGCAATGGCTGAATGGTATTATCGCTAGACTGTTAATCCAGAAACTGAGTTCATGTTCTGGGGACCCGGGTTCAAATCCCGCCATAGCAGATGGTGGAATTTGTATTCAATAAAAAAAATCTGGAATTAAGAATCTACTGATGACCATGAAACCAATGTTGATTATTGGAGAAACCCATCTGTTCACTAATGTCCTTCAGGGAAAGAAATCTGCCACCCTTACCTGGTCTGGCCTACATGTGACTCCAAACCACAGCAATGGGTTTGACTCTTAACTGCCCTCTGAAATGGCCTAGCAAGCCACTCATTAAACTTTTTCTGAAGTAAGTTCAGGTAGGTGGTCAAGGTCAGTAAATACATCTTCAAATGCAATCGTCTACCCACTGCACCAGCTACCTCATACTGCTCAATAAACACCCTCAATACTCACCCATCAACAATCTTCAGCAGCAATGAAGAATGCCTAACACCTCACCCACACATACATGGGGAGGCAATGGCCTAGTGATATTATCAGTCAACTATTAATCCAGAAACTCAGCTAATGTTCTGGAGATCCAGGTACAAATCCCACTATGGCAGTGGTGGAATTTGAATTTAATTAAAAAGATCTGGAATTAAGAACCTGCTGATGGCCATGAAACCATTGTTGATTGTCGGAAAAACCCATCAGGTTCACTGATGTCCTTAAGGGAAGGAAATCTGCCATCCTTACCTGGTCTGGCCTACATGTGACTCCAGAGCCACAGCAATGTGGTTGACTCTCAACTGCCCTCTGAACAAAGGCAATTAGGGATGGGCAAATGCTGGCGAGCCAGCAACATCCATTTTCCATAAATGAATGAAAAAAAAGTGACTGCTGAACAATGGGCAGTCAGCAGCCTTTCATTGGCTGTTGGTACCTGATAATGTAGCCTTGCAGGGGTTAGTCACAAAATCACTGTGCTGGAGGAATCACTTCAGACTCGTCTTTAGGTTGAAGTTAGTTTAATGTGCAACACTCCCTCAGTATTACTAACCGACAAGAAGCACTGCCCTCCAAGTGTTCCAGTGCCTGGATTTATCAGTGTCACATGTTCAACTAGCAATTCTCTTAACAAGGTAATTGCCACACAATCTCATTCGTAGTATATTAACAGCAGATGTGTCCATCATTATAGAAAATAATTCAAATATTATTGACATTATCCAGGAAGATCAGTCCACTTTTGAAGAAGTGTGCACAATATGGGGGTGAGTTTTAGTTAAGAGAAAGCAGAGATGAATGTTTGTATGAAAATATTTTTGTGGTTTCGTTTCAGGAGAGGCGAAGTGATGATTGTGCTGAATCATCACTTAACATCAGCTGAACCAGCATCAACAAAACCTTCTCATAAAAAATTTTTATTTCTGCAAACCTCAATTCAAACATCTCTATTCAAGATAGGACGGAGACAGAAAGCAGAATCTAGGCCAGCTTGTCTAACAGCTATCATTGGGGAAAATGCTGGAATCCGTTATAAAGGAAGTGGCAGCCGGACATTTAGAAAATAATTCTTCAATTAAGTCATGTCTACATGAAACAGATGTTAGTGTCCTGGCCCAGAACCCCAAGTGACATGAGGAAACTAGGCTAGACCCCAGCATTTTCTATTTTCACATAAATGTGAGGATAGAATATGTCACTCCATGAGTAGCTCCACTGACAAATTAGGGATCTTCTATAGTAAAACAAATTTTGTTTAATAACACAGTTTAAACATAACTCTAACAAATGAAACTGCTTAATATTATCAGTTTAACAAGAATTAAGGAAGAAAGGAAACAACCTTATTTCTAACTTACGTTTATTTCAGTTCCAACTAAGCAACATTGCTCTTAAAGACTCAGAAAACATATTAAATACAGTTTGTAATCACAACTATAATTGCTATAGTAAGTGTAGGCAGTATTGAAACTTTCAGAGAGAATGAATTTCAGTAGCTTCCAGAAGATCTGTCTTCAAGAAGTTCCCAGCCAGAACTGAACTGTTTCTCCCTGCTACAAATATATCTCCTCCCATTAACCACATCACATGACTCTGCATACATAAATCCATCTTCCATCCCTTTAATCAAAACCACTATGGAAATCTCCACCTATGAACAAAAATCCATTAGCTCTACTCGAAGTAAACACAACATGGCTAAAATGAGTAATTATCTTGCCCTACCAGTATCTGGACTAGATGTTTTCCAGATACACCGACTGCCTGCGGAATAGAGCTGAATTTGTAAACAGTCTCTTAAACATAAAAATATATATATAAGCAATGATGTGAAGATGCCAATGTTGGACTGGGGTGGACACAGTAAGAAGCCTCACAATGCCAGGTTTACTTGGAATGATAAGCTTTTGGAGCACACTATAACTGCATTGATAACATGTTTGCCAAAATTTAGAATTTGTTGAGGATGTAACACACAGGTTGGAGAAAGGGGCACCAGTAGATCTTGTGCATTTAGATTTCTAAAAGGCATTTGGTAAGGTCCACATAAAAGGTTGCTATACAAAATAAAATCTCATGATGTTGGAATAATATATTGGTTGGAGTAATAAGTTGGCATGGATAAATGACTAGGTAACTGACTGGGATAATTGAGTTATTTTTAGGTTGGTAAACTAACTGATGGAATGCCACAAAGATCAATGCTGGGACCTCAACTGTTTACAATACATGTTGAATACTTGGATGAAGGGACTTTTTTTATTCATTCAAGGGATGTGGGTTTCACTAGGTGGGCCAGCGTTTATTACCTTCCCCAATTGCCCACCTGGTGGTGAGTTGCTTTCTTGAAGCGTTGTGGTGTAGGTACTCCCATAATGCTCTTAAGGTGAGATTTCCAAGATTTTGATCCAGCAATGTGAAGGGATGGCAAATTATTTCCAAGTCAGGATGGTGGGTGGCTTGGAGGGGAACATCCAGATGGTGTTCTTCCCATATATCTACAGACCATGGCCTCAAAGACCTGAAAGAGAGTCATAATGGACTCAAAACATTAACTATGTTTCTCTCTCCACAGGTGCTGCCAGACTTGTTGAGTTTTTCCAGCACTTAATGGTTTTATTTCAAATTTCCAGCATCCAGTGTTTTGCTTTCTTGCAAAAGGATATAGGTTAAATGAATGGACAAAAGCTTGGCAGCTGGTTTATAATATGAGAAAATGTGAGATTGTCCACTTTGTTGGGAGGGATGGAGAAGTTATTGAAATGAAGAAAGAATGCTGCAGTACAGAGAGACCTGGTGTCCTCATCAATCAATCACAAAAACTCAGCATGCAGGTACAGTGAATAATTAAGAAGGCAAATAGAATGTTAACCTTTAGGGGAGTAGAGACCATCCTGGGAATTATAGACCAGTGAGTCTTACTTCTGTTGTGGGCAAAGTTTTGGAAAGAATTATAAGGGATAGGATTTATAATCATCTGGAGGGAAATAAGTTGATTAGGGATAGTCAACACGGTTTTGTGAAGGGTAGGTCGTGCCTCACCAACCTTATCGAGTCTTTTGAAAAGGTGACCAAAGAGGTGGATAAGAGTAAGGCAGTTGACGTGGTGTATATGGATTTTAGCAAAGCATTTGATAGGGTTCCCCATGGTAGGCTATTGCAGAAAATGCAGATGCATGGGATTGAGGGTGATGTAGCAGTTTGGATCAGGAATTGGCTAGCTGATAGAAGACAGAGGGTGGCGGTTGATGGGAAATATTCAACCTGGAGTTCAGTCACAAGTGGTGTACCTCAAGGATCTGTTTTGGGGCCACTGCTGTTTGTCATTTTTATAAATGACCTAGATGAGGGTGTAGAAGGATGGATTAGTAAATTTGCTGATGACACCAAAGTTGGAGGAGTTGTAGACAGTGAGGATGGATGTTACAGTTTGCAGAGGGACATAGATAAGCTGCAGAGCTGGGCCGAGAGGTGGCAGATGGAGTTTAATACGAAAAAGAGTGAGGTGATTCACTTTGGTAAGAATAACAGGAGTACAGAATATAGGGCTAATGGAAGGACTCTTAGTAGTGTTGACGAGCAGAGAGATCTCGGGGTACATATGCATAGCTCCCTGAAAGTTGGCACCCAGGTTGATAAGGTTGTTAAGAAGGCGTACGGTGTGTTAGCTTTTATTGGTAGAGGGATTGAATTTCAGAGCCGTGATGTCATGTTACAACTGTACAAAACTCTGGTGCGGCCGCACTTGGAATATTGCGTACAGTTCTGGTCGCCGCATTATAAGAAAGATGTGGAGGCATTGGAAAGAGTGCAGAGGAGGTTTACCAGGATGTTGCCTGGTATGGTGGGAAGGTCTTATGAGGAAAGGCTGAGGGACTTGACATTATTTTCATTGAAGAGAAGAAGGTTACAAGGTGACCTGATTGAGGCATACAAGATGATCAAAGGATTGGATAGGGTGGACAGTGAGAGCCTTTTACCTCGGACGGTGATGGCTAACACGAGGGGACATAGCTTTAAATTAAGGGGTGGTAATTATAGGACGGATGTCAGAGGTAGGTTCTTTACTCAGAGGGTAGTAAGGTCGTGGAATGCCCTGCCTGCAGCAGTTGTGGACTTGCCAACTTTAAGGGCGCTCAAATGGTCAGTGGATAGGCATATGGATAACATTGAAATAGTTTAGGTTAGAGGGTCATTAGATTGGTTCCACTGGTCGGCGCAACATCGAGGGCCGAAGGGCCTGTACTGCACTGTAATGTTCTATGTTCTATGTTTATTGCAAGGGGTTGGAATATAAAAGTAATGAAGTCTTGCTACAACTGTACGGATTATTGGTGAGACCACGTCTGCGTGCTGTTTTGATCTTCTTATTTAAAGAGGTATATTTGCATTGAAATAAATTAGAGAATGTTTACTAGGCTCATTCTTGGAATGAAGGTGCTGTCTTATGAGGAAAGGTTGAGCAAGTTGGAATTTATTAGAATCAGTGATGATCTGATTGAAACATATCAGATTCTGTGGAGGTCTAATAGGATAGATGATGAGAGGATGTTTCCTCTGGTTGAGGAATCTTAGATTAGAGACCACAGTTTCAAAATAAGGGGTCTCCCTTTTAAGGCAGAGATAAGTTGGAATTTCTTCTGAGAGAGTAATTAATGTTTGCAGTTCTCTACTCCAGAGAGCAGTTGGGTCATTGAATATATTCAAGGTTGAGTTGGACAGACTGTTGACTGAGAAAGGAGTTAAGGATAATGGGAGACAGGCAGGAAAGTGGAGCAAAGGCCACATTCAGATCAGATCTTAAATGGCAGAGCAGGCTTAAGGAGCCAAATGACCCACTCCTGCTGCTATTTCTTATGGCCTTACATCACTGTTTATTCATTAACATAAAAACAATAGAATATAAAGGCAATATATAATTGCGTGGAATTTATTTAAAAGAAGCAGAAATTTCTGCTAAGGCAGTCAATGAGAGGTTGAGGAAGTTAAAAGAAGGCAAGGCACTATTTCAAATTAGTGGCTAATGGAATCAGCCACACGCTTGCCACTACCTTCAGGGCATTATAGACAATAACATAGTGCCTAAGGTAGCTGAAAGGACACAAATCCCTCCACCCCTTTTAAAATAAACTAAGGTTGATCCAGCAAACTACAGATCATGAATCCTTACATCTGTTTTGGGCACTGTTTTTTTTTTAAAAGGCAATTGTGCGAGGAGATTGAATGCAGAGGAACCCAATACATCACTGACATCCCACATTGCTAAGGGACTCAACAGAGATTCCAAATTTAAAATGTCAGTTTCCCTACTGTTAATGGGTACTCTGTGCCAAATTTGAAATCGGACAGATTTACCTCACATGCACATCAAGATGATATGTCTTCCATATGCGGAAGGGGAATATCCGGCAGTGCATAAAATTTGACAGGTGGAAAAGCCTGAAAGAGCAATTGGACAGCTATTTGCAGGAATAGAATGATGACTGTGAGACATGAATTTTTGAGATTAGCCTGTTGGACTGCGCAGCCTTTCCTGGCTCTGCACTTCCTATGTTCCACACATGTCAGACACATATGCTGCATGTTCACTATATGGGGTAGTTATCAAAGCTCCAAGACACAAAAATCCCCATAAAATAATCTAATATTTACATATCTTCTTGTAAGTTAATGATATATATTCCTATTTTAATCACCATACCATTTTTAAATTTGTAACCTGCTGTACAGGGTAAAGAAGATCCCTACAGCAATGATACACTCCATTGAACATCCCTCTGGTTCCCTATGTGTGGCTCAGCAACATTTACAATGACACTTATGAAATCAACAGCCATCAGAAAGAACATATGGTGTTTTGACATCATGTTTCTGATGTTTGGCTGGCTCCTGCAGATCTCACAGTAAGTTCAATCAGAGGATAAAAATCATCTTTGCGCATTTACCCTTCAGAATGATGCACAGAATTTTTGATAAAAACAGGCAAATGCAAAGAACACATTTTAATAATGTGTGACAACGCAATGGATTCAGCAAATAAGGCAGATCAAAAAATTAATTTCTCCTTCTTCAGCTTCACTAGTTTCTATTTCAAATTTCTTTCCGTTTGCTGCACTTGTGATCCCTTCACCTTTGCTCACGTGATTCTTTTAATTCTGTTTGTGCTTTGGACAGAAATAACTCAAGATTTTACCAATGAGTAGACAGGGCTCATCCACTTATTTTTCCTCTCCCTTCACATCAAGGAGTACCTTGCATTTAATTAGCTAATGACACAGCACAAACTCATTGGGTTTGACTTTTATTTGCCACCAACTGAACCAGCTGGAGACTGTGCAGGGAAGTCAGTACTTGCTGGAGCAGAGCAGAATCAGCTCTCTTCTCTCTCTGTTTGTTCAAACTGAATGGTGAAGAACACTCATCTCCTTTAATTGTTAATTTGAAAGCTTCCCATAGATGCCCACTAAATTGTGAAAACTTTGACATATGTCCTTATTGCTTTTCCTTACACCCATGACAACTCTGTCCACATAATAAAAAGGGAAAAATGAAAGCTTTTCATGACCACAGGATGCCCCAAAACACTCTCAAATCTCTTTTGAAATGTAGTCACTATTATAACGTAAGGAAGACAGCAGCCAGTTTGTGTACAATTGGTTTTCTCAAATAGAAATGTGATACTTGTTGTAAGATGTTGTATTCCATTCAAAAGGTCTTAACGAAGTCTTTCTAGTCTTAGGTAGGTTTACTGTTCGTATTTATTAACTACAATAATTATGTACATATATAAAATAAAGGGTTCAAACTAAGGGGTAAATCTATGCTTGCTTGTGCGCATGGATTTGTCCAACAACAGGCTGACCCCTAGATGTGGGTTATGTGTCTTTTTACACCACTGGGTGTTGTAAAAGTTGGGTCTGGCCACATTGCTGCAGAATGTTCAAGTAGTTGTCAGTGCCGTATCACAATGTCCCTCATAGAAAAGTTTGTGCAGGAAAACATCTGGACTTCAGGTCTATCAAGCAGTGGGTCTGTAGGTAATGTCCTCGAGACCTGAGGAAAAAGAAATGGTGGATCTATCAGATGGTTTTACAAAGAACAAAGACCAACACAGCACAGGAAACAGGCCCTTTGGCCCTATAAGCCCACGCCACCATTTTAATATTCAGTGAGTGCCTCATTCCGATCCCTCTTCTACCTATGACCTTTGTCTACGCCTATTGGACTCCACATCTGAGTAGATTGTCAGCATCATCTGTACTTTCTGTAACAAAAATATTGAATTGTTTACGTTCTCATTAATTTGTCGAAGCATCTCGCAGTGCATGTTGATGTCTGTAGAAAACTTGATCGTCATTGCACTTCCCTGTCATGACAATTTTAAATGTTTTGTAATGTTTTGTGAATAGAGTATATTCTTGCAACAAAAAATGTTCTTTTACATCACCATGTGGGCGACACTTTACTCAATCCCACGCTAATCATCTATGTGCCAGGCCCTTATATTAAAATAATGATGAGATAATCTATTTTGGTAATGTTGATTAACGGCTGACTTTGGTGAGTACTCCTCAGATAAATCCCCTACCCTTATTTGGAATAATGTCATGGGACCCATGTCCACCTCAGAGGGCAAAAGGGGCCTCACTTTAATGTTTCTGACAATGCACAACAGAATCAGCTTTTAAATTTTGCATTCAGCCCCTGAGTTAGGACATGGACCCACAATCTTCAGTGCCGTGGCTGACACAGCTGTGGGCCAAGCATTGCTTATACTTGTCATTATGCCTCACCATGGTCAGCAGCCTAATACATGCCAAAGGCTGATAGCCCATTTGCCCAGGTGACATAATGTACTCCTTTCTATTTTCTCCTAGAATCCTAAAATTGTGGAAGCAACACAGACTGCAAAAGACTTTTTCCATATTCCAGACTGTTGCTCCTCATGAATTCATTGGCATAAATTCATGAGTATGGATTACAAAGTGGGGGTAAGAGTTGAAGCTCGAGGCCTGTACCTAGAAGAGGGTTTACAACTTTTCTTTTCATTTCTCACTCCTACACTCAATGACTCAATCATTTTAATAATGTCAGTAAACGATCGTCAATCCTCATCTGGCATCACACAAATTGAGGCTTCACATGTGCTTACCATCCCAATTCCATCTTCACCCATATCCTGCTTCTCTTTCCCTAGGCCATCTAGGAAACTTGAATTTAGAGTGCAGAAACCGACATGAAGGAAGCTATCCTGTGGATGCATCACTCAGCCCTATTCTGCTAAGCACTAGCGGCACAGTGATTAGCACTGCTGCCTCATAGTGCCAGGGACCCGAGTTTGATTCTCGGCTTGGGTCACTGTCTTGTCTGTGCAGAGTCTGCACATGCTCCCCATGTCTGCATGGGTTTCCTCCCACAGTCTGAAAGGTGTGCTGGTTAGGTACAATCACAGACCCTACAGTGCAGAAAGCGACCCTTCAAGCCTGCACTGAACACAACCCCACCCCAGGCCCTACCCCCATATCCCTCCATATTATACCCACTAATCCCTCTAACCTACGCATCCCTGGACACGATGGAGCAATTTCTTAGCATGGCCAATCAACCTAACCCACACATCTTTGGACTGTGGGAGGAAACCGGAGTACCCGGAGGAAATCCACGCAGACACAAGGAGAATGTGCAAACTCCACACATTGGCCGTGCTAAATTCTCCCTCTGTGTATCCAAACAGATGCCAGAGTGTGGCGACTAGGGGGATTTTCACAATATTTTCACTGCAGTGTTAATATAAGCCTACTTGTGGCACTAACAAATAAATTTTAAATAAATTGAAATGCACAATCTGCAGGATTTACAAAGTGACTTGGACAATTCATTAAGTGATTATATTGGGCAATATGAGCAAAAGCAGCAATAATGACAAAGGAGGAAAAAAAGCCAACTGTTGAAAGGATCAGTTCATGTCTTCTGCTGATAAGAACAGTCTATGAACAACAGGCCACATTTAAAAGAGGATAGTTTTTTCAGGTTGGAAGATTATTGGAAACGTTGTTCGAATGGTCTGGAGGCATTCACTTGGGGTAGCTAACAGAGTTAGTTGAAAGAATTGAATCTATATGCTGATTTTCAAGATGTCCCAACTAAATAATGAAGACTTTGCTTTTCCTGGCAGCTCTGTCCATTGTCCCAACTGGCATACCTTTGAAGTGCAGTTGTTGTTGTAATATAGGGCCGCACTGTAGCCAACTTGTACACAGCAAAGTCCCATGAATGGCAGTCAGGTAAACAAGTGGAAAATCCATTTTGATGGTAGTCGTTGAGAGATAAATATTGATGGGGCCGCTGAGAAAACTTTCCTGCTTTCCTCAAGTAGCGCAATGAGATATTTTATACTTATCTGTGAGGGCAGACATGATCTTGGTTTAATCTTCTCTACCAACACTGTTCTTTATGAGCTGGTACCCACCAGTACCTGACTCGTGTGGCCAATTGTTAAGTGTGATGTAAAGATAGTGAGGGTCACATGCAAGTTCTTTCCAATGAGAGTCAGTGATGGGTCGGAATGAAGGCATCTAGCCAATTATACTTCTGTTTCTAGGCTAGAGATGCTGAGGCCAGGTCTGGCACAAAGCAGTAATTGAGGCTGAAACAGGATTTGGTGGGGTGGGGGGGGGGGAGGGTGGGGTGGCGGGTGGCTGGGGGGGGGTGGTTGGTTGGGGGGGGGGGGCTGCTGGTGGTGGTGGTGGTTGGGGGGGGTGGGGGGGTGGCTGGGGGGGGGGCTGCTGGTGGTGGGGGGGTGGTTTGGCGGAGTGGTGGGGGGTGGGGTGGTGGTGGCGGGGGGGTGGTGGGGTGGGGGGGTGGTGGGTGGGTGGTGGTTGGGGGGGATTGGGGGGTGGTTGGGGTGGGTGGTGGGGGGGCGGGGGTGTGTGGGGGGGGTGGTGGGGGGGCGGGGGGGTGTGGGGGGGGTGGTGGGGTGTGGTGGGGGGGCGGGGATTTGTGGGGGGGTGGTGTTGGGGGGGGTGGGGGGTGTGTGGGGGGTGTGTGGGGGGCGGTGGGGGGGGTGGGGTGGGGGGGTGGGGTAGGGTGGGGGGGTTGGGGGTGGGAGATGGTGGTGGGGTGGGGGGGTGGGGGGGTGGGTGGGTGGGTGGGATGGGGGGGTGTGGGTGGATGGGTGGGATTGGGGGGGTGGGGGGTGCCTCTGACCCATCAGTGAAGTATTTGAATGACAATCAATAATGAGATAACTCACAATTGATTGATTCACATGATTTTAATGGATTGAATGATGGATTATAGTATCCAACATTTACCAACAAAATTGCAGCATTTCTATATGATCATGCCTGGTACAACTGCAACCTACAATTGCATTTGCCACCCTTAGTGTTTTCTCCAAGTGGTGTTCAACATCACTGGGACTGGGGAGGTAATGGTGGTAATCAGCAGGAGGTTTCCTTGTCCCTGTTTGATCTGGTGTCAATGTTGAAGACTCCCAAGGCAACTGCCTCCTGACTATAACACTGCCACCATCTCTGTTCTGCAAGTGAGACAGGACATACCTACAGATGATGACAGTGGTGTCTGTGATATTGTCTGCAAGGTATGATTCTTTCAGTATGGCTATGTCAGGCAGTAGCTTGACTGACCTTTGAGATGGCTCTCTCAGTTTTAGCACTTTGCAAGGTTGACAGGGCTGGGTTTGCTGTTGTCATTTGCAGTTTCAGTCTCTGTTAACAATGACCAGAGTAGGTAGCAGGACTAACAGTGGATAACCTAGTAGTCCCCAAGTCCCAGGGTGCTGTTAGAAATTCAGGTCAGTTATACTTCAAACTACCTATTGATTTCATGGTAAAATGGAGTTGGGGTTCTAAAGTAAATCAATATTCCTACCTGGACACTCAGTCCATGTGATTCATGTTACCATGGAAAAGAGATTTGTTAAGTGAGAAGATCAAAGGAAGCCACGGTAGGATTGGGATTTCTTAGGTTTTCTTAGAACATAAGAACATAAGAAATAGGAGCAGGAGTAGGCCATCTAGCCTTTCAAGCCTGCCCCGCCATTCTTAAATGATCCCAGAATCTTACAGATTCTGTCAAAGTCACCTTGGCACAGCTAATAAGAAAGAATAGGATGAATTTCTTCACAGAATTTCTTCACAGGCATGCTCTCCAATGCATTCAATGTTCTGATGTTTGCAGTGCCAAGGTGATCTGCTATGCCTGGATATCAATGTTGGAAAATCTCTCAAGTAAAGCTAAATCCTCATTCTTTATGTTCATGGGACCCGATTCTCCACTTCACCCGTGGCTAGGATTCTCCAGTCCCATTGCAGCGAAAGGAGATTTGCCTGAGTGCCAAATTCTCTGTTCTCATTGGCAGCGGGGGTGGGGAGCATGACTTTGGAGAATTCCGGCCACTGACTTATTTTGTTGAATTGCCTGAGAGCCAATGTCACGAACCGTCCCACTGTAATCTGGCAAAGTTAGCACCTTCAGGTGATGAGGAAGCAAAGCTGGAAAGAAAAACACTCGATGAAAAGAATCCTTGTGTGGGTGATAATTAATGTGAACCAATTTTCTTCCATTCTGCAACACAGAAATTCTGTTAAAACACCATCTCACTGATTCACTACACCACCACAAAGCCTTAACTCTCCTCTCGGTTTTTAATAATTGCAAATGACATTTTTGTTTAACTCTTGGCTGATGATTTTCTTTGAAACAATCTTTTCCACCAAGCTGTACTTCCCACTTAATGGCTAAATTGTGCAAACAACAGTAATTCACCCAAATAAGCGTTCTTCATGTCTGAGTTTAGACAATGAGTCAACCAATTCTTCGTTGCCTCTGATTACTCAGCGTCAAAAGATACATATATTGCAGCGGACATGAATAGCAACTTTGGCTGATATTTTCTCTCCTTTGTGGTAGGGCATTAAGATCAATTGTAGCATCACACTGTTTCGTTGATCATAATCACCCGAGAACTAAAGAGATTGGAATTCCATGTGGGTCATAGAAGGCACAGTACACTGCGTATGGACCCAGGCGGCAGTACAAATCTCATCCGTAGGACAACCAAACCTTTGGGGAAGAGTGTAAGGCAAAAGCTTATAGAAGGTGAAATTCAACTTGCACCCAAAACAAACATCAGATTGGTCCTGGTACTCACCTAACATTTGAGTCAAAAGTTAGCATTTATTTGAACAGAAGCATCAAATTTATTCTCCTACTGTAAACCAGCCAACATAGTGGCACAGTGGCACAATAAGTAGCTGCTGCCTCAGTGCCAGGAACCCGGTTTCAATTCCAGCCTGAGGTGACTGTCTGTGTGGAGTTTGCACATTCTTCCCATGTCTGCATGGGTTTCCTCTTGGTGCTCTGGTTTTCTCTCGCAGTCCAAAGATGTACGGGTTAGGTTGATTGGCATATTTTATTTTAGCATATCCGCACACACTTGTTTTTCCCCTTGGAAAATAGTGAGGAAAGTACTGGAAGAATTTCCGAGCTGATTATCAGCTCGTTGAACCGTGTTATGAATATTCTGTGCGTGGCCAGCAAGTCCTGGTGTTGGACTTGAGCCCAGAGTTTTTAGTCCAGAGGTGCAGACGCTAGCATTGCTCCAGAAGACCTTTCCTTTAAAGGTAATTGATTTAGGCAGTTAGTTTGAGGAGATAGAGAAGCCAAATAAATCTATTTTAATGTATTCAGATGAAAGCTGAAATCACTGAAGAGGAATCTCTGTGCTGAAATTGAGAGTAGATAGAAGAAAAGTTGATGGAGTAAAGAAGGTGCACCAGATGATCTGAGGAGATAGCAGGTCAAGAGGATCTTGAAGAACAGGGAGTAATGGGTAAGAGAAGGTGATGAATTCAGAAGAGAGAAGTGTGATCTGGAGCTAAATGTAATGTTGCCACTTAAATGGTAAGGATCCACTCTTGGTCATAGTTCTTAAAATGTCACTGCCTTTGCAGAAAAATGTTTGGCAAATTATTTTTGTTCAGGGAGAAATGAACATGAGGAATAATTTGTTAGTTTTGGCCCAAATGATTTCTGCTCAAGTGACCCAGTGATGCAATTTGATCCTCTTTACTTTATTGAACTGTTTATGTAAACATATTTCAAAATGTTGTAAAAGATGCTTTGTATTGACAATGCTCAACAGTCATTTCTGTGCAAAACAAAAACATGAACAGAATTGAAGGCACAGTATTGAAGGCAATGGAAGCTGGTGAGCTTTAGAAAGCTAATGTGCGGTTCAGAAACCCACTAATGACACAGATTCGATTCCCATTGCAGCTGAGGCAGATTTGAGACCTTCCTCCTTACCTGCTTGTTGTGGAATGGTGCCCCTTAACTAAGCAAACTCTCTCTCTCTCGAATAGAGAGGGATGCCGATAGTTACTTGTGGAATATACCTAATTGCCTACCAAAGGCAATATCAAAATCAGGTTGCAGTCAAAGCTGCAGATTTTGTGACAGCGGTAACCTTTATAAATAAACATTACCGTTTCAGAATTTGACATCAATAAATCACTTATCTATCCAAAATTGATAGCAATATTATTGTTTTCACTTTTCTTTTGGTAAGGTAGAGGATGATTTTCTTTCTCCCTGGCTAATTTTTCTCCTTTTCTTTTGTAAAAGTACTGAATCATCCAAGATATCAATTCCATAGCTCTTGGTTATCGTCCAGCAGTTCAGTCAAATGGGCAACTTTCCTGGTCCAGTCAGTATACAGAAACTGGCAGGCTATTTGACTACGAGGGCATTACAGCTGAGTGAGCTTGTACCTCGCTGCCCACGCATGGCTTACTTCCCCATATGATTCACTGGATCGTTATCTGGAAGGAGGAACTCTGACTGATTTTTCTCATCTTTAGCTTGTCAAACTCTTGATGCAGTGCCAGCAGTCTCTGCATACTTTAAAGAGCAAATATTGGCATTTCTGAAAAGTGTAGCCACTAAAGAAACATTGGTCAAGCATCTGTAATTATTTTTTTCTTCCATTCTGAGGCAACATATTCTTGGGGTTTTCTTCATATTACATCTGAGGTGAAGTAATAGGAAGGAGGGGAGAAGACACCTCCACTGTATTTATCATTACAAAACCATCAGTTCTATTTGAATATATTTGTTGCATCAAGCAATTTTCTCTCAAATCCCATGGTGGAATTTGAATTCAATTAAAGAAAATATCTGGAATTAAGAATCTACTGATGACGATGAAGCCATTGTCAATTGTTGGAAAAACCCATCTGGTTCACTAACATCCTGTCGAGAAGGAAATCTGCCATCCTTACCTGGTCTGGCCTACATGTGACTCTGGCACGATAGCAATATAGTTGACTCTCAACTGCCCTCAGGCAACTAAAGATGGGCAATAAATGCTGGCCAGCCAGCAACATGCATGTTCCATGAATTAAAAAAAAGAATCTATGTAGTTTCCTTTGTAGTACGTTTGCACATAGCACCCCTCACACATACGCAAACACCGATAAAATGATGGTTAAAAGCTACTTTGATTCGTCACATAGGTAGTTTTATTACAGATATCAAGCGCTATGCCGCCAGCCTCTTGGGAGGGAATAGGACCCATCCCCTACTTATCAAAGTGAATTACGCTGAGGCACTCTGCAATACTCAGTGTCAGAGATTCATTCAGGCAAATATGCCCAAAAAACAGGTAGGAAACACTCCCATTTTACCACACATTGGGCACTTAGTTTCGTTTTGGGAGAATCCTGGCCATTTTGTTTGGTTGGTAATAGTTAAGTGAGAAATGCTGAGCAAGGCATCAGAAGAATTTACCTATTTTTCTTCCAGTAGTGCCATGAACTCCTTTACATCTCCCTGCACAGGCAAAGATGGGCCTCTGTTTAATGTCTTATCGAGAAGACATCATCTTCAACAATATAAACAGAACATGCTGGCAAAACTCAGCAGGTCTGGCATCATCTGTGGAGAGAGAAACAGAATTAATGTTTCAAGTGGGCACATTGAACTTGAAACATTGGGCCTGATTCTCCCCAAAAAATCCTCAGTGCTGAATTGGCAAGATAAATGTGTAAATCACGACTGTTTCTTCAGTGCAACTTCAGACTTGAATCTCCCCACTCTGTGCATTGCAGAGGTCACAACTGTGAATCTCATTAAAAGCTGGGGGGCAGGGCCTATTCATACCAAAGAGCCTGAAATCGGCAGGATGTGTAGGAACCCGTGCACACCTCATCTCTGGGCGATCACTGAAAAGATCTCCCAGCATCGAGATCGCTGCCCTTCAATCCCCACAGTCATCGCTACCTCCTCCACAGACATCCCCGGCTCCCACCCTGCACAGACATTGTTGACCACTCCCCAGCACAGACATCACTGCCTCCCCCCACCCCCTTGCACAGACATGGCTATTTGCTCACCCCATGCCCCCACAGATCTAGATAGCATAGGTACCCTATTCCTCGATGCCTTGAACATACTGACCTCACTGTTGCCCTGCAGAGAACTTGCGTTGTGCTGCTATGCGCACCCCCAGATTACAAGCATTCCCTCTATTGAATGGGAGTATTGCACCCATCCCCCTGGACACAGCAGTTTAGTGGATGGCAGCCAGTCAGCACCCTGAGGGATGCATGACACTGAATTGAAAGCAGCCTTCAAAATTTCTCACAAGTATTTGTTGTCGTCTGGCCCATGACTGGCCAAAGTCACTGCACCTGCACTCCCCTAATAAACCAGGGCTGTATATAAGCTGCAGCAATGGACACACAGCCCAGTCATGCTTCAAAGATGTCTGCACGCAAACCAGCACTCAGATTCACAGAGGCTGACCAGGAGCACCTGCTAAATGCCGTGCAGGAGAGGCGAAAGTGAATCTTCCCGGGCCATGGTCGCCACGGCATTGAGGGAGGAAGTGGCAGGAGTGGTGAATGCCAGGAACCTGACACCACACTCTGGATGGCAGTGTCGCAAAAAACTGTATGACCTTCTTCAAGCAGTAAAGGGCAAGTGAACACTCCACTTGGAAACCCACACACAGTCAGCACGATCTCAAACTCTGCTTAGACAGCTGAAGGGCATGCAACAAGGCATTCTTTCTCCCAGGAACAGAATCTAACCCCTTCCCCTCACCCCTCAAGGAGCACCCTTCAGTAGTGACTGCTTTCCCCGAAATGACCAGCACAACACCCAAGACACAGGCACACATTGCAGACCATGCCCTGCAATATATTAATAAGAACATAAGAACATAAGAAATAGGAGCAGGAGTAGGCCATCTAGCCCTTCGAGCCTGCCCCGCCATTCAATAAGATCATGGCTGATCTGTCGTGGCTCAGTTCCACTTTCCCGCCCTCTCCCCATAACCCTTAATCCCTTCTCTTATCAAAAACCCATCAACCCGCTTCTTAAAAATATTTAGCGAGGCAGCCTCCACCACTTCAACGGGCAGAGAATTCCAGAGATTCACCACCCTTTGAGTGAAGAAGTTCCTCCTCAACTCCGTTCTAAACCGCCTCCCCTTTATCTTGAGGCTGTGCCCCCTAGTCCTACTGTCTTTTTTGAGCGGGAAGAGTCTCTCCACCTCTATCCTATGCTCGCTATCCAACTTATGTTCCCACTGAAGAAAAGCATACCTAACCAGCGCAAGGTGGCACAGATTTGTGGTTGTGTGCCTGACCTGCGGCAGCTGACCAGCCTTGAACAGTGCGCCACAGAGATGGTAACGGACAGCCAGGTTGGCATCTAGAATGCAAGTGAAAATCAGTGTAGCCCACAACCTAGGTCCTCCTAAGTGCGGTGCTGCTTGGAATGTTTTATCTCCCTTCCCCTAATGTGTGTTCCTTATTGCAGCTCTGGACCCATATGAACCAGGCCCTTCTGTGATTGGCACCCCCTCCCAGGGCAAATTCCCCAAGACCCCTGGACGACACCTTGGAGGGAGGCTCTGAAAAATCCTCGGAGGAAAGCACCAGTGAAATGACACTGACATCTACCACACAACACATAACACAGACCTATCACAGTGGGTACTTTTAATGTTGAGGCTCCTGGGTCACTTACTGGTGAGCACGTCACAGACAGTGATGCACTTCGGGTGGAGGTGGGTACATCCGAGGGCTTGGGCACATGGAAGTCTGCTGGAGGTAAGGAATCAGCTGTCTCCAAGCCAGATGCTGGGCCTCGGGATTCATTCATCCCAAGGCTGGTGATATATCAGCCAAGCTGGCGAGTTGTGGAAGGGCTGTCAGCAACCACGCTGTGACTGCAAGGCTGTTTAAGGGAGTCCAACAGAGTGCTGTTGCAGGAGGTGGTGCCAACCAGGCCAACACTACAAGGATGGCGACCACAGTGGAACGTCTGGCTCAGGGGCCTGTCCTCATGGATGACAGGTTCCAGGCCACCCTGGAGACATAGTAGGCCGTGACTGGGACTCTTGCTGGCATCCTGGAGGCACAACAGGCCGTGGCTGTGAGCCTCGACAACTTAGCCCAGTCTCAGAGGGCTACTGCTGAGGTTTCCAGAGCCTGGCTCCCTCACAGAATGCTGTAGCTGAGGGGCTCCAGAGCTCGGCCCAGTCTTAGAGGGCTAGGTCTGAGGGATCTCAAATCATAGGACTGACACATCTGGGCCTCCAGGTCTGGCAAAGCCAGGTGACGCTGGAGTTTCTGGAACTCAGTTCAACTACCCTGGAGTCCCATGGAGTATCCCCAGGGCTTCTAGACATCCCAAGGGAGGAGAAAGGGCTAAAGCCTTCCACCCAAGAGATCGGGGATGTCCTGAAACATTCCGATTTCCTCCCCTTTCTCACACTGGGACATCTCAGGGCCAGCTAGATGAACAGAAGTGGCAACGAAACAGTGTCATCCACAAGTCAGCCGGGGCCCTCTAGGTCCCAGACACTCAGGGGACGTCTGTCAAGGGTATCACAGGCAACAGGGCATGCATCACAGCTGGACACCTCCACCTCCAATGTGCATCCTGGGGTAGCACTGAGAAGAAGCAGTAGGCTGCATAAAGTTAAAAAGTTATACTTCACTAAGTGGGCATGGGTGAAGGTCACCAGTAGTCAGGGTTGAATAGTCACTGATGTTAAGAGCATAACAGCACAATAAACTTTTATTTGCACCTCACAGCTGTGATAATGTGTCCTGATTCTCACCTCCCCTGCCACCCCACTCCCCTCCTCACCCCACAGAGCTGAGTTGTCCCCATTCCCATGCAGAGGTGCTGTGATACATGCCCCGTTAGCTGTGATGCCCTTGATGGACGTTCCCTGAGTGTCTGGGACCCAGAGGGCCCCGGCTGACTTGCGGATGACACTGTTTCGTTGCCACTCTTCATCTCACTGGCCCTGAGATGTCCCGGTGTGAGAAAGGGGAGGAAATCGGAATGTTTCAGGACATCCCTGATCTCTTGGGTGGAAGGCTTGAGCCCTTTCTCCTCCCTTGGGATGTCTAGAAGCCCTGGG
The DNA here is from genome assembly GCF_965287045.1 of Carcharhinus amblyrhynchos. Taxonomy (NCBI): domain Eukaryota; kingdom Metazoa; phylum Chordata; class Chondrichthyes; order Carcharhiniformes; family Carcharhinidae; genus Carcharhinus; species Carcharhinus amblyrhynchos. The sequence continues at coordinate 50,081,447 of NC_137324.1, read as the reverse complement.
GATACTCCATGGGACTCCAGGGTTGAGCCTTGCAGACTCAGCCACATGTTACAGAATGCCTGCCCTATCTTCCCCAGTATCCATCAGACATCTGGTGCAAGTGAGTCCCCTCCCTCTGAATACCCCACAAACATGTCTCCTCAACCCTTACAGCTATGTGAGCCAGAGTGGCAGCCTGCATTCAGAGTACAGGTAGGAGTCAGACTTGAATAGCACCAAGGTCAGGATCCCAGTGTGCACAACAGCAAGTCAGAGTCATCCTCCAGCCTTCAATCAAGATTTCATGCAGTCCATGTCTGAATCTCTGCACCCTAGCCTGGCGCAGCAACTGCTTCATCTGGTTAGGCCTCAGTCAGCACATGATGCACCCCTCCTCTGCTCAGTTCAGTCCCTGACCACACCCCGCGGCCAGACAATGCCACTGCAAAATGCCCTGGAGGGGTAAGCGGGACTCCTTCAGGGTCCCTCCCCCACTGAGCTACAGCGTTGCCCTGGAGGGGAAGGGTGAGTGGGACTCCTTCAGGGACCCTCACCCATAGAAGCCCCCCCACACACCCCCACCCTAGATATCACTGGTCCACAGGCCAACACCTGCAGATGGCAGGAGGAAGCCCACCAAGCATCTCCATGGCTTGCCTGCAATATCCCCCATGCTCCGCTCGCAGCACTTACCTCCTCACAACAGTTGAGGAGGTAAGGCTGCCATACCAGGTTGAGACCTTTATAAATCTACTCTGATACATGCCAAACTGACATCATGCCAAAGAGGTGGGAGATGCTAATGTGAGCGGAGATTGTCATGGCAATCCTGATAATGGCTAAAGTATGATAAGTGATGCAAATCAGTGGTATGCTGGTTTTCCGCACAGTCCCAGCTGTGCCACTTTTTCAAGGTGGGAGATGCACGTGGGTCGTAGATGCTCATGATGCATGTATCGGTGCAAAATGGCCGACACATGCATCTCCAACCTGACCCGCCAAACAATGTGCGTGTCGCAATGGGAGAATTAAGCCCTTCAATTCTGTTTCTTTCTTCACAGATGCTGCCAGACCTGCTGAATTTTTCCAGCAATTCCTGTTTATATTCCAGATTTCCAGCATCTGCAGTATTTTGCTTTTAACATCTTCAACAATGCAGTAGTTCACCATGATTGTATTGAAGATTTGGTTTAGATGATATATTTATGAGATATGTCTATCAGCTTTAAGTGGATAACGCAGTTCTGTCAAAAGATTTTAATCAGTGTTATTCCACGCTTTCAAGCAAAGAAATGCACGACAGATTTCTCAGTCAGTAATATACCAATATATATTGGTATATATAATACTGGAGATGAATGCTATGTTTGCCATTATCAAACTCCTTCATCACTTTCCCATAGAAAGCAGCCCACTTTATTTGACAACTGTTTTCATGTGGTATGTTTTTCCAAAATTAAAAGTATGTATTGTGCCCCTGCTGCCTATCCTACATCCGTCATGAACAGCTGGTCTGTGACTATATGCATTAATTTATGCACATGGTGACTGCAAACCTGGCAGCAGTCATGACACCTTCACTTCATATAAATATGTCATGCCACCATCAATTTAAATCAACAGGAAGGCCGCATGGGCAGCAATTTGAAGAGCAAGGATTATAACTTAAATGAAAGCATAATATGTGGACGCTGGGATCTGAAAAACAGAGAAATTCTAGAAAAATTTAGCAGCTCTGACAGCATCTGTGGATAGAGAATATAGCGTTAATGTTTCAAGCCTTAAAAAGAGGGAGCAATGTGATGGATTATAAAATGTATATCTGGAATAGAGGAGAAGGTCAGTGATTGGTGGGAGCTAGGAGAGATTGCAACAAAGATGTCTAGGTCATGACACAGAGGAAGCATTAATGACAGGAGAATGTGCTAGTAGTTGCATTAAGACAAAATATCAGAATGCGTTAATGGGAGAATAAAGGTCAGTGCTCAGTGAAAGCAAAACTTAAGAACAAGTGATAAATGGCCCAATGGAGGAAGGGGAAGAGGGGGAGGGTGGGATTTGGGGGCGGGGGAGGTTGGCATTTGGACAAAAACTGTCCTGGATATTAAAAAAGACAAGAAAGGTCACAATCTAAAATTGTTGAACTCAGTGTTGAGTCGTGAGGGCTGTTACGTGCTTGACCAGAAGATGAGGTGCTGCTCCTCCAATTTGCATTGGGCTTCACTGGAGGAGGGTAGCCTGCCATTGGCAGACATGTGGCAGGGGGCAGGATGGTTTCTATTTTTCTTAATAGTTATAAACAAAAGTTGAACTGTAATATGATAATACACATGGGATTGCTAGAATCATGATAGGACATGCTAATGGAATGTTGAAATAAAATCAGTTTAATGGACAGATTGGCTGATTTTGGGTTCAAATCACAGGCTAGAACTTAAGTGTGTAATCTACTGTGATACTTCGGCATCATATTGAAGGAGTATTTCAATTCAACAAGCATCTCAGCACACAAAATTAGATATGTGCTGCTAATAGCTTAGTTTATTTAGTGTCACAAGTAGGCTTACATTAACACTGCAGTGAATTTGCTATGAAAATCCCCTAGTCACCATGCTCCAGCGCTTGTTCGGGTACACTAAGGGAGAATTTAGCGTGGCCTATCCAGTTAACCAGCATGTCTTTCAGACTGTGGGAGGAAACCGGAGCACTTGGAGGAAACCCACACAGACACAGAGAGAGAGAACATGCAAACTCCACACAGATAGTGCCCCAAGGTGGGAATCGAACCTGGGTCCCTGATACTGTGAGGCAGCAGTGTTAACACTGTGTCACCATACTGCCCTGCTATTTATAATGTCCAGGATGCCATATTCATTAATCACTTTCTCAACTTTCCCCAACACTTCCAATGATTTGCATATAGGTTTTTCTGCTGCGGCATCCCCTTGAGAACTGTACCCTTTATTTTATATTGTCTTTCTTTTTTTTCACCCAAATTAATCATTTCATACCTTTCTGCATTAAATTTTCTCTGCCACCTGTTCACCTATGTCATCGGCATGTCTGTGTCCTTTTGAAGTTTATCACTATTTTCCTCACAGCTCCTAACACTTCCAAGTTTTGAAATATTCCAATAGACCCAAGTCTAGGTCATTGATATATATCAAGGAAGCTAAGGATCCCAAACACTGACCTCAGGGAAAAATTGGAATTCAAGAGCAGTGGTGAATAATTGCTTTTGGACTCTAGAAAGACTAATAAGTTTTTCAACAGTCACCCATCCATTGACTCTGTCTACACTTCCCGCTGCCTCGGCAAAGCAGCCACAATTAAGGACCCACGCACTCCAGACATACTCTCTTCCACCTTCTTCCATTGGGAAAAAGATACAAAAGCTTGTGGTCACGTACCAACCAACGCAAGAACAGCTTCTTCCCGGCTGCTCTCAGACTTTTGAATGAACCTACCTTGCATTAAGTTGGTCCTTCTCTACACCCTAGCTATGACTGTAACACTACATTTTGCATTCTCTCGTTTCCTTCTCTATGACCAGTTTGTCTGTATAGCACAGAAGAAACAATACTTTTCATTGTATGCTAACATATGTGACAATAATAAATCAAATAAAAAGCAATTGTTCACCACTACTCTTCATTTCCAATCACTCAGCCAATTTTGGACCAATGTTTTACGTTTATTTATTCATGTCAGAAGTAGGCTTACATCAACACTGCATTACTGTGAAATTCCCTGAGTTGCTACTGTCCTTTATTCCATGAACTTAAATATTGCTGATAATTTTGCGGCATTTTATTAATTGCCCTTCAGAAGTCCACATGCATAACATCAATCATTGTGCCCTCGTCAATCCTGTTACCTCATCAAAAAAATTCAAGCAAGATAATAAACACATGATTTATCTTTAATATGGCCTGACAAACAGTGTTTACATGCAGATATTTTAATTTTCCAAGTGAAAATGAATCGCAAAAATTGTCAAGAGTGCTTGGCAATCATTCTTGATAGTAACACTACAGGTGACAGCTGTGCTTACCTTCAGTGCTTGTGGTATATTTCCAATCCATAAATTGGCATCACGGAACTTAGCTGAATTGCTTAACACAGATGGCATCATTTTTTTTGAAATGCCAGGTCACTATATTTGTTATTCTGACAAAATTGAGTATCAAACACAGCAGAGGTGCTTTTTTCCCAGCATGCTCAAAATAACACATTCAATGGATATCAAAACACCGGAACTTCCATCAAACACAAACTAATTCTGAATTGAAAATAATTATTTTTAGTTGACATTCATGGAGCAAACAATGTCCTGTGAAATCTATAATTTTAGGTCACCGAGGGGACTTGAACAGACTCCCTCTATTTGCAAATAACCTCATTTTCAAAATGGTTGTTGTACATACAGTACAAAACATCACAGTATCATCACCATGTAAACTCAATAATATTGCAATACATTAATGCCATTTCAAACATGACTTCAGAAACAGATTACAGTGAATATAACGACACATTACCTACCAATCTGGACCATAGTCCATTAACCTCTGCCGATGACATCTCTGGCTTGCTTCTTTAACTCATTCTGTATTCCAGTCAAAATGAGATAAAGACTAACATTCCATTAGCCTGTGAATTTATTTTTAGATAATGATGGAAGGTTAAATAAATGTTCAGCAAGCACTGCCCAATATTGTTTTGGAAGAATGTTTTTTTGACCAGATAGTCATGATGTGGAGATGCCAGCGTTGGACTGGGGTAGGCACTGTAAGAAATCTCACAACACCAGGTTAAGATCCAACAGGTTTATTTGGTAGCACGAGTTTTCGCAGCACCTCTCCTTCATCAGGTGAGTGCAGGATTTGTTTCACAAACAGGGCATATACAGGCACAAACTCAATTACAAGATAATGGTTGGAATGCGAGTCTTTACAGGTAATCAAGTCTTTACAGGTGCAGACAATGTGGATGGTGAGAAGACTAAGCACAGGTTAAAGAGATGTGAATTGTCTTCAGCCAGGACAGTTAGTGAGATTTTGCAAGTCGTGGGGTTTCAGGTAGTGTGACATGAACCCAAGATCCCAGTTGAAGCTGTCCTCACATGTGCGGAACTTGGCTATCAGTGTCTGATCAGCAATTCTGCATTGTCATGTGTCGTGAAGACCATCTTGAAGAACACTTATCTGGAGATCAGAGGCTGAATGCCCTTCACTGCTGAAATGTTCCCCCACAGGAAGGGAACACTCCTGCCTGGTGATTGTCGAGCGGTGTCATTCATCCATTGTTGTAGCGTCTGCGTGGTCTCGCCAATGTACCATGCCTTGGAACATCTTTCTGCAGCGTAGACAATGTTGGCCAATGGTGATAATGTGATGGTAGCATCCTATTAATGGAAAGCGCTACTCATGTTGCCATTGCACAATGGTTGTCTGAAACAATTGGCTTCACCTGCTGTTCAAAGTTTTGAGATATTTTAGCCTTCATCAGTATTTGAGTCAGACTGGGTGCTTTTCAAGTCTCAAAGTGGCAGCTGAGGCTCATTTGTGAGTATATATAATGCACCATGAGCAATGATCAGATTGGGTAAATCTTATCTCACAGGATAGCTTCCAAACATATGAAATAGGAGCCTGTTCCATCATTCAATTCGATCATGGCTGACCTGTTTGTGTTTCATGTTTTACATTCCGGTTTACCCCGATAACCTTTGATTCCCTGATTCCGTAGCCTAATAAGAATCCATCTATCTCTGCCTTAAAAAATATTCAACGACCTTGCCTCCACCGCCTTCTGAGGCAGAATGTTCCAAAGTCACAGAATCGTCTGAGGGAAAAAAATTCTCCTCATCTCTGTTCTCAAAGGGTAACATCTATTGTCTACACTTCCTGCTGCCTTGGAAAAGCAGCCAACATAATTAAGGACCACATGCATCCCAGACTTTCTTTCTTCTATCTTCTTTCGTCGGGAAAAAGATACAAAAGTCTGAGGTCACATACCAACCGACTCGAGAACAGCTTCTTCCCTGCTGTCATCCGACTTTTGAATGGACCTACCTTGCATTAAGTTGATCTTTCTCCATACCCTAGCTATGACTGTAACACTACATTCTGCACTTTCTTGTTTCCTTCTCCACGAACGGTATGTTTTATCTATATAGTGCACAAGAAACAATACTTTTCACTTATGCTAGTATATGTGACAATAATAAATCAAATCAGATCACAAAACCTAAGCCTTATTTCTAGACTCACCCACAAGAGGAAACATTCTTTTATCTTGTCAAGAACATTCAGGATCTCATACACTGCAATCAATTTGCCCATTCAAAACTCTAGTGTAAACAAGCCCTGTCTGTTCAACCTTTCTTTATAAGAAAATTTGCTCATTTTAATAAACTTCATAGAAACATAGAAAATAGAAGCAGGAGTAGGCCATTCAGCCCTTCAAGTCTGCTCCATCATTCATTTTGACCATAGCTAATCATCAATTAGCTGATCCCAGCTTCTTCCCAATCCTTTGATCCTTTTAGCCCCAAGAGATACATCTAATATTTTCTTGAAATCACAGATTGATTTGGCCTGAATTACATTCTGTGGTAGTGAAATCCATGCATTCACCACTCTCTGGTTGAAGGAATTTCTCCTCACATCAGTCCTAAAAGAATTACTGTGAAAATCCCCTAGTCACCACACTCTAATACCTGTTCAAGTACACTGGGAGAGAATTTAGTATGGCTAATCCACCTTATTTATCCCTTAGATTTAGATTTATCCCTTATAGATCTCTACAGAGCAGGCCATTTGGCACTCACCAAAATCCCATCCAGGCCTTATTGCCGTAACCCCACATATTTACCCTGCTAATCCCCCTTACACTAGGATCAATCTAGCATAGCCAATCAACCTAACCCGTACATCTTTGGGCTATGGGAGGAAACCCACGCAGACATAGGTAGAGTGTGTAAACTCCACATCGACAATGACCCGAGGCCAGAATTGAACCCTGGCACTGTGAGGCAGTACTGCTAACCATTGTACCACCGTGCTGCCCATCCTCAAACTATGACTCCTAGTTCTTGACAATCCCACTATTGGGAACATTTTTCTAAATCTACACTGTCAAATTCTATGAGAATTTTCTAGGTTGCCATGAGATCCCCTCTCGCGCTTCTAAACTCCAGTGGATACAATCCTAACTGATTTAGTCTCTCCTCAAATTCCCCTGCTATGAAGGACAACATAACATTTGCCTTCTTTACCAACTGCTGTACCTGCATGCTTACTTTCAGTGACTGATGCACAAAGATACCAATGTCTCGCAGAGTATCCACCTCTCTCAATTTATACCCATCCAGATAATAATCTGCCTTTTTATTTTTGTTAGCAAAGTGAATAACCTCACATTTACACACATTATACTGCATCTGCCATGCATATGCCCACTCACTCAACCTGTCCAAATCCCGCTGAAGCATTTCTGCATCATCCTCACAGCTCAGCATTCTACCCAACTTTGTATCATCTGCAATTTTAGAGATAATACAATTAGGGTCCCTTCCAAATCATTAATATATAATGTGAACAGTTGGGGTCCTAGCACAGATCCCTGCAGTACCCCACTAGTCACTGCCTGCCAATCAGAAAAAGACTCATTTATGCCAACTCTTTGCTTCCTATCTGCTAACCAGCTATCTATTCATCTCAAGACATTACCCCCAATTCCAAGTGCTATAACTTTACATAGTAATGCGTATGTGATATCTTGTTGAAAGCCTTCTGAAAGTCTAAATAAATCACATCCACTAGTTCTCCTTGGTCAACTCGAGTTACATCCTCAAAGAATTCAAATAAATTTGTCTTTATAAATCCATGTTGACTTTGTCCAATTATACAACTGCCTTCCAAATGCTGAGTTACAAAATCCTTGATAATGGAATCTAGCAACTTCCCCACTATTGACTTTAGGCTCATAGGTCTATCGTTCCCAATTTTCTCGCTACCTCTCTTTTTGAATAGTGGTCTCACATTAGCTACCCTCCAATCTGCAGGAATCAATCCAGAGTCCAAAGAACTTTGGAAAATGACCACTAATTGATCTACTACATCGAGGGCCACTTCCTTAAGCACTCTGTGATGCAGATTTTCAACCTGGAAATTTATCCACCTTCAATCTTATTAGTTTCCCCAAAACCTTTCCTCTACTAATACTGATTTAGTTCAGCTCCTCACTAAAACTTGTTTCTCTCAGAAATTCTGGTACATTTTTCATGTCTTCCTTTGTGAAGTAAAGTATAAACTTAATTCCTAGGCCATATCTTTGTTCCCAGTTATGAATTATCCCACTTCTCACTGTAAGAGGCCTGCATTCATTTTTGTCAGTCTTTTTACGATAGAAACTTCCACAGTCAGCATTATGTCAAATAGGAGGCAGAGAGTGGGGGTCAATGGGTGCTATTCGGATTGGCGGTTGGTGACTAGTGGGGTGCCCCAGGGGTCGGTGCTGGGGCCTCAGCTATTTACCATTTATATAGATGATCTGGAGGAGGGAACCGAGTGCAGGGTGTCGAAATTTGCTGATGACACCAAGATTGGGGGAAAGGCAAATTGTGCGGAGGGTGTGGAGAGTCTGCAGAAGGATCTAGATAGGCTGGGCGAATGGGCCAGGAAATGGCAAATGGAATTTAATGTTGGCAAGTGTGAGGTGGTCCACTTTGGTAGGAAGAATGGTAGGAAGGACTATTACTTACGTGGCGAAAAACTGCAGCAGGCGACGGTGCAGAGGGACCTCGGGGTCCTTGTGCATGAGTCACAAAAACCCAGCTTGCAGGTGCAGCAGGTGGTCAGGAAGGCGAATGGGATGCTGGCCTTCATAGCGAGGGGGATTGAATATAAAAGTAGGGAGGTCTTGCTGCAGCTGTATAGGGCATTGGTGAGGCCGCAGCTGGAGTACTGTGTGCAGTTTTGGGCGCCGCACCTGCGCAAGGATATTTTGGCCCTGGAGGGAGTGCAGAGGAGGTTTACTAGGCTGATACCGGAGTTGAGGGGATTGAGCTATGAGGAGAGGCTGAATAAACTAGGCTTGTACTCGTTAGAGTTTAGAAGAATGAGGGGAGATCTCATTGAGACGTATAAGATGATGAATGGGATGGATAGGATAGAGGTGGAGAGACTCTTCCCGCTCAAAAAAGACAGTAGGACTAGGGGGCACAGCCTCAAGATAAAGGGGAGGCGGTTTAGAACGGAGTTGAGGAGGAACTTCTTCACTCAAAGGGTGGTGAATCTCTGGAATTCTCTGCCCGTTGAAGTGGTGGAGGCTGCCTCGCTAAATATTTTTAAGAAGCGGGTTGATGGGTTCTTGATAAGAGAGGGGATTAAGGGTTATGGGGAGAGGGCGGGAAAGTGGAACTGAGCCACAACAGATCAGCCATGATCTTATTGAATGGCGGGGCAGGCTCGAAGGGCTAGATGGCCTACTCCTGCTCCTATTTCTTATGTTCTTATGTTCTTATGTTCTTATATTCCCTGCTAGTTTACTTTCATACTCTGTTTTCCCATTCTTAATTGATCCCTCGGTCCGCTTTTGCTGAATTTTAAACTGCTGCCAATTCTCTGGTCTACAGCCTTTTCTTGCCAATATGCATGCTTCTTCTTTGAATCTAATACTATTTCTAATTTCTCTGGTAAGCACATTTCCCTTACCACTTTTGTGCAAAATATAAATAAACAAATAAACATAAGTAAAAAAAAACCTGCCATTGCCTGTCCACTGTCCATCCTTTCAGTAATGTTTCCCAGTCCATCATGGCCAATTCATGTCTCATACCATCATAGTTACTTTTATTAAACAAAGAACAAAGAACAATACAGCACAGGAACAGGCAATTTGGCCAACCAAATCAATGCTGACACAGATGTCTCTCTAATCTAATATTTTCTTGCCTCTACATTGTCCATATCCCTGCCTATTCATGTATCTATCCAGAAGCTCTTGAAGTTGTTATAGAATCCAATTGCACCACCTCCTCTGCATTCACCACCTTTCCCAATCTATATGCAGTTCAAAGTTGTCCATAATTACAGATGTTCCTTTAATACACGCATCTCTGATTTCTTGTCTAACGCTATTCCCAACATTACCATTTCCTTTGAACTATCTCCAATGTATTTACATTCTTCCTTAAATAAGGAGAGAAAAACTAGATACACTATTTCAGATGTGGTCTGACTAATGCCTTGAATAACTGAAGGATAAAATCCTTATTTTATGTTCCATTCCTCTCACAATAAGGGATAGCATCCATTAGCATTCGTAGTTAATTGTTGTACCGCACACTAACTTTTTGTGACTCATGCAGCAGAATACATCGATCCCTCTGCATTTCAGAATTCTGCAGTCATTCTCTATTTAAGTAATACGAAGAACGTAGAAAATTACAGCACAGGAACAGGCCCTTTGGCCCTCCAAGACTTGCATCGACCATGCTGCCTGACTTAACTAAAACCTCCTAACCTTCCGAGGACCATATCCCTCTATTCCCATCCTATTCATGTACTTGTCAAGACATCCCTTAAAAGTCACTATCGTATCCACTTCCAATACCTCCCCTGGCAATGGGTTCCAGGCACCCACTACTCTGTGTAAAAAATTTGCCTTGTACATCTTCTTTAAATCTTGTTCCTCACATCTTAAACCTTTGGCCCTAGTAATTGACTCTTCCATCCTGGGAAAAAGCTTCTGATTAACTACTCTGTCCATGCCTCTTATAGTCTTGTAGACTTCTATCAGGTCTCCCCTCAACCTCCATCACTTCAAACCAAGTTTCTCCAACCTCTCCTCATAGCTAATGCCCTCCGTGCCAGGCAACATATTGGTAAATCTTTTCTGTACCCTCTCCAAAGCCTCCACATCCTTCTGGTAGTGTGGCGACCAGAATTGAACACAATAATACTCTGCTTTTTCATTCTTCCTGCTAAAGTGAACAACTTCACTTTTTCCACATTTACTCCATCTGCCAGATTTTTTGCCAATTCACTCAACCTATCTATATCCATCTTCAGACTCGATATATTTTCCTCAACATACTTTCTCACCTATTTTGTGTCATGTAAATTTAGCTACCACACCTTCAATCCCCTCCTCTAAGTCATTGGTACAAAATTCTAAAAAGTTGAATCCCCAGCACAGGCCTGTACAGGAAGGGTTCATGAGCAACAAGTGGAACTAACTGTTTCCTGCTGCTATTAAGCATTCACAACAAAAACGGTGTTTTCCACTAACAGGATGCAGCCACCAAGTCAAATAAAACATTCTGTCGACTACACCAATAAGCAATATCATGTATGAATTTCAGTGCTGGTGTGATGCCAGGCACACAGAGGGCATACATCCCAATGGCTGACAGATCATATCAACAGCACAATCCTTCAGTAATTGACAATAGGTAGAGTGTTCTGACCATACTCAACAAACCCGTGCTTGTAAAACACAGAAAACTACGTCTAACATTCAATGTGATTTTGTGAATGTTCAACAAGTGCTGCCCAATCTCAAATATGCAAAGATTTATGCTAACAACCAATTACGATTCTAAGTCAAATTTACTATATAGTTCACTTACAGTTGCTAAAGGTACACATATTTATAGGCAGGAACTTATCTGCTGCAGGTTAAATGAATATTGCACATTTTTTGAATAAACAAATGCATGGGAGACAATGGCCCACCAGTGCATTCACCATTGTAATGACTTGACCAATCAGAGGCAACTTGGCAACCAATCATCAGCTCTTTTCTAACGTGATATAGTATTTTGTTGCCTTTGAAATTTGCCATGCTTGCATCAGTCCTGATGAGTGCAGGACAAAAAGTTTTGACAACATGTCTCTTTTTTAAGTAATACTCAGACTCTGGGTTCAGTTCCCGATCCAGGACATGGGCAAAATTTAAGCTGTTACTTCAGTGTAGTGCTGAGTGAGTGCTACACTGTTGGAGGTGCTGTCATTCAGAAGAGATGTTAAACTGTGACTCCTTCTGCCCTCTTAGGTGGAAATACAAGATTCCATGGCACTGTTTTGAAGAAAGGCAGTTATCCCTGGTGTCTTGGCTAAATTTAATCCAGCCACCACATACAACAGAGTATCTGATCATTATTACATTGGTGGGGGAGTTTACTGTGTTCAAATTGGCTGCCCTGTTTCCTATATTACAATATTGACAAAGTATTTCATTTGGGACATTGGATGGTAATGAAAGGCACTACGTAAATGCTAGTCTTCCTTCTTTCCTCTTTTTCTTTATTCTTCAACCTCACATGGTTTTCCTTTGAATTTTGCTATCACCTTGTCACCTTGAATGGCTTTAGCCACACAAGTTTATTTCGGGTCGCTTTATTCCTGTTATAAATTCCTGCTATTAACTTCCTGCATCCTCTTATTCCTCTCCGAAGTAAACTATTCACCAAATTCCTCACGTGTAATCACTCCTTTGGTGTCACTCAAGCACCAATATTCCCATCACTGTCATTCTTCTGCACATTGCCAATATCCTTGTAAATTTCATGCTGTCTACACCAGATCTGAAGGATGCTCTTAATCTCTGTGTTCTCCAGTGTCCAACAGCCAACACAACGAGCTCAAAACATTGCCACAGCATTTAGCACATGCAGTGTACAAAGCCGAGCAGTCCACCGCCTCAAGTGAGAACCCTCAGTCTCCACAGTATATGCTAGTTCTTCCGCAAGAGCACAAACAATCCAGCACTCCTCTTCACAAATGTACAAAACCTCCTTTTGACCTTCTTCCCCTGCCTTTGTCTTTCTGATCAGTCTGCTGTATGCTTTGTACCTGTACCCTGTTTAGCTAAATATGACAAATCACTTAGAGTGTTTTGGGTGAAAACTGAATTGATGCTGGTAGTTGAACTAAATATCATTTATAGTACACAAAGAAACTTTTCAGTGAATGTCTCAGATGCTCTGTGGGAAAGCTATATAAACACATGAAGAAGAAGAGAATAGATTGTTAATATGATAGTGTTAGATATAAAGAGATGGAAGGGACTTGTGTGGAAATAAAATACAGGTATGGCCCAGCTAGATCAAGTAGCCCATTTCTGTGTGCGCATTCCAATTAATTCTATGAATTCACAATGGTTTAACATAGTAACATAGAAGATAGGAGCAGGAGGAGGCTATTTGGCCCTTCGAGCCTGCTCCACCATTCACCACGATCATGGCTGATCATCCAACTCAATAGCTTAATCCTGCTTTTTCCCCATAAATTTTGATCCCATTCACCCCAAGTACTATATCTAGCAGCCTCTTGAATGCATTTAATGTTTTGGCATTAACTATTTCCCGTGGTTATGAATTCCACAGGTTCACCACTCTTTGGGTGAAGAAATGTCTCCTCACCTCCGTCCTAAATGGTCTACCTCGAATCTTCAGACTGTGACCCCTGGTTCTGAACTCCCCACCATTGGGAACATCCTCCCTGCTTCTACCCTGTCCAGCCCTATTAAAATTTTATAAGTCTCTATGAGATCCCCCACTCGTATGAATTCCAGCAAAAACAATCCTAGCCTAGTCAATCTCTCCCCGCCAGTCCCACCATCCCTGGAATCAGCCTGGTAAACCTTCGCTCAAGAGCAAGAACATCCTTCCTCAGGAAAGGAGACCAACTCTGCACACAATACTCTAGGTGTGGCCTCACCAAGGCCCTGTATAATTGCAACAACACATCCCTGCTTAAAACCTCTTGCAATGAAGGCTAACATACCATTTGCTTTCTTTACCGCCTATTACACCTGCATGTTTACCTTCAGTGACTGGTGCACAAGGACACCCAGGTCCTGCTGCACATTCCCCTCTCCCAAATTACAGCCATTCAGGTAGTGATCTGCCCTTTTGTTTTTGCTTCCAAAATGAGTAACCTCACATTTATCCAAACTATACTGCATCTGCCATTGATTTGCCCACTCACCCAACCTGTCCAGATCACGCTAAAGGATCTCTGCATCCTCGTCACAGTTCACCCTTTCACCCAACTTGGTATCATCTGCAAACTTTGAGATATTACATTTTGTTCCCTCATCCAAATCATTATTATGAATAGCTGGGGTCCCAGCACCGAGCCCTGTGGCACCCCACTAGTTACTGTAAAACTAGGTACTTAAAACCCATCTTATAGCTTCTAACCACTTGCTCAAACTGCTGAGCTAAAGAGGGCATACACAATCTGTCGGTGACCTTTCCTTCCACATTAGGTGGGGATGTTCGCTAATGATAGCACAGAGTTCAGCACCATTTGCAACTCCTCAAATACTGAAGCAGTCTGCACCCATATGCCACAAGACCTGGACAACAATCAGGCTTGAGCTGATAAGTGACAAGTAATACTCTTACTGAGGTCAGTCTTCCATCATCAATTAGCCTTTATTTACAGTGTGTCAGATTGCCACTCACTGGCTACAGAGTGCAGGTCAGCCCCATCGAGTCTTTCGGCTGCCAGCTTGAGTGAGGTCAACTAATTTTAAACCCCCCACTGTTCCGTTCTCCTGTTTCCTCCACAGTCCAAATATGTGCCAGGTAGGTGATTGGCCATGTTAAATTGCCCCTTAGTGTCAGGGAGATTAGCAAGGTAAATACATGGGGGTATGAGGATAAGGCCTCGGTGAGATTGTTGTTGATGCAGGCTTGATGGGTCAAGTGGCCTCTTTCTGCACTGTAGAGATCTATGATTCTACCCAGCTGCCCTTGACTCTAAGATCTTTAATGAATTGATGGGCATCATTAAAGACCTTTAAAGTAAACTTTATTTATTACTCACAAGTAGCTTACATTTACACTTCAATGAAAATATGTGAAAATTCCCCAGTCGCCACACTCTGACACCTGTTCGGGAACACTGAGGGAGAATTTAGCATGCCCAATATACCTAACCAGCATGTCTTTCAGACTGTTGGAGGAAACCAGAGCACCCAGAAGAAACCCACGCTGACACAAGAAGAATGTGCAGACTCCGCACAGACAGTGACCCAAGCAGGGAATTGAATGCAGGTCCTTGACGCTGTGAGGTAACAGTGCTAACCACCGCACCACCGTACTGCCCTTAACTAAAACCTTCAATGACCCAAAGCTTTTCATAATCCCCCAACGATACTGCTTTTAACACTGCAGTGCAAACCTCTGAGGAATCTGTCACTGAAAATATCTCAGAAGTCCGAGTCACATCACCAAGCAGCCAAGGAATAGCAGGAACAGTCTTCAGACTCCCAGGGAGCATGTTCCAAAATGTTATAAATGCCAGATATCAGACTATTGCCAGTGCTGCAGAAGATCACAACAAAAGCAACGATATAGGGATAGTCAAAATGTGGACTATTTCGAAAAAAGGCCAAGACCAGTACCGAACTGTACCTTACAGGTAGGTCCACAATCAGTAACAGGGATAATGCAACTAAATTACATCTCCACAACAAAGGCTGCCCCATAATGGTGGAGTTGTTAGTAAATGACCACGCATTAAAAATGGAAGTGATACAAGGGCTGTGGTCTCTGTTATCGGGGGGCAGACATAATCGCCATCAGGCTGGTGTTCAGCTCCTGAACTTAGAGAACGTCAAAGCCAAGCTGGCTACCTGCACTGGGGAATCATTGCAGATAAAGGGCACCATGCCAACCCCAGTGACCTACGGCAGTAGTCAGCTCAACTTCTACTTATCATTGTTTGGGGACAAGGGCCTAGCTTTATGGGGAGATGTATCAGACTGAACTGGTTGGAGATCTTTATTTATTACTCACAAGAAGGCTTACATTTACACTTCAATTAAGTTATGTGAAAATTCCCCAGTCGCTGCACTTTGACACCTGTTCAGGAACATTGAGGGACAGGACAAAGGGGGACTATACAAAATCATCAATAGTACCCTGAAGTCTTCCAACTAGGGTTTGGACAAATAAAGGGAGCCAAAGGTAAGATGTAAGCCACGATATTATACCAAAGTACTTTAGAGTGAGACCAGTTCCATAATTCCTAATAGAAAAAGTAGCTTTGGAACTGGAACACTTAGAAAAGCTGAGCATAATAAGACCCATACAGTTCATAGAGTGGGCCGCAACTGTTGCTCCTGTCCAGTAGTTGGGTAAGTCGGTCTGACTTTGTGGAGATTATAAGCTCACAGTCGATAGGGTTTCTAAACTTGACAGATACCCCAAGTCCTGGATTGAAGACCTGTACACAAGGTTAACTGGGAACCAAACTTTTTCCAATTTGGATATGTGTCATGCGTATCTGATAATTAATACGCACAAAGCTTATATGAGAGCACTTGTCTGCCCTTTGGGGTCGTGTCTGCATACGCCATTTTTCAATAGGTCATGGAGAACGTACTCTAAGGATTACCTGACGTTAGCGGTGTATTGGATGATGTCTTAGTCATAGAAACTACGAAGTGCAAACACCTCGCAAACCTGTAAGAGGTCTTATGGTGATTTTCAGAGGTCTAGATATGCCTGAAAAGGGTAAAATGTGTCTTCTGAGCAAGTGTTGTGACCTATTTGGGATTTTGGTTAGCTAGCCAAGACTTTCATCCAGTGGAGGACAAGGTGAAGGCCATTAAGGAGGCGCCAACTGTAAGGAAACTCACAGAATTGAAATCCTTCCTGGAATAAGTGAATTATTATGGGAAGTTCATTGCTGGCCCTCTTGCATGCCCTTTTGAAGAAACATCAAAGGTGGTCTAGAGGGGAGCTGCAACTGAATGCTTTCAGCAGTGTTAAACAGCAATTTTCGCCTGTCATTTATTGGCCCATTTTAACCCCAAAAAAGGACCTGAATTTGATATTTGTTGCCTCCTCTCATGAGGTTGGCACACTGCTGGAAAGATGGAACAGACTATGTGTGGGTTTGTTTGGGCTCACATGTTCTTTTCTTTCTGTTAAAACTCACAATCCCGAACATAGTTATGACATTATAATTGCAGAGTGATGTTTCATACAAATGAATCTCAGTGGTTCATGTTCACAATCTCCACAAACACCTGATCCATAGAGTCATAGGGACATAAAGGTTTACAGCATGGAAATAGGCCCTTCGGCCCAATTTGTCCATGCCGCCCCCTTTTTTAACCACTAAGCTAGTCCCAATTGCCTATATTTGGCCATATACCCCTTTACCCATCTTACCCATATAACTGTTTAAACACTTTTCAAAAGACAAAATTGTACCCGTCTCTACTACTGCCGCTGACAGCTTATTCCAGATACTCACCACCCTCTGTGTGAAAAAATTGCCACTCTGGACCCTTTCCTATCTCTCCCCTCTCACCTTAAACCTATGCCCTCTAGTTTTAGACTCTGCTTGATCTTTAAGAAGCCCTACTCCCTTCTTTGTTATTCTTTTGCCTTTTATGTATTTGTAGAACTCTATGGGTTCTCCTTTGCTTTATCAGCCAAAACAACCTCATGTCCCCTTTTTGCTCTGCTGATTTCTCTCTTTACTCTACTCCTACACTCTCTATACTACTCAAGGAATCCACTTCATCCCAGCTGCTTAGGCATGTCACATGCCTCCTTCTTCTTGACCAGAGCCTCAATATCCCAAGTCATCCAGGGTTCCCTACTTCAACCAGCCTTGCCTTCACTTTAAGAGGAATGTGCTTAACCTAAACCCTGGTTAGCACACTTTTGAAAGCCTCCCACGAGATTCTAGTTGGAACTATTTTTGCGGTTAACAGAATATTTAACACCAAGCAGAGAATTCTATCATCTCAGTTTAACTATAGGACCTATTTTTCACTGCTTTGTCCCTCCATCCCTACATTCAAAAGGCCTCCTCAAAACTCTTTTCACTCAACAAAAGCACAGTTAAAGTAGATGCTTTTATTCCCTAAACTCCCAGCTGGGAATGCCTAGAAATTATTGCTTGCATTTCTCAAATGAGCAAGTCTAAATGATGCAGACAAATGTCTAAACAAAATCCATTATAGCGAGCTTAAGTGCTGTGTATGAAGCATCGTTCCATAAATGGCTTCATTTTTTCCAATCTCTCTCATCAATTCAGAAAACTTAATTCCCTGAGAGCTAAATTCAGCATTGTATAATTTTAATGAAAATTATATCAAACATTTTCCATTGAAAAATAGTCAAATTTCCCGAAATGCGACAGTTAAATGCAATTCTCTTCATGAAAATCCAATTAACATAATTACATTTATAAAGCCGTGAGTTTGTAGAGTATCAATTGCCTTTGTGAGTGTGTTTGACATCCATTCAGAGGTTTGAGCACAGAATCCAGGCTGGCACTTCAGTGTAATATTGCAGGAGTGCTGCGCCACTAGAGGTGTCATCTTTTGGATGAGACATTAAATTAACACCCCCAGGCACCTTTTTAACTGGATGTGACATTTCCCGTGGCATTATTCAAAAGGAGAGCATTAGAGATCTCTATAGTGTCCTGACCAACATTTATCCCACAATCAACGTGAATTTGCGACTTGGTAGCACAGTGGTTAGCGCTGTTGCTTCACAGCACCAGGGTTCAATTCCCAGCCTGGGTCACTATCTGTGTGGAGTTTGCACATTCTCCCCTTGTCTGTGCAGGTTTCCTCCAGGTGCTTCAGTTTCCTCCCACATTCTGAAAGATGCACTGTTTAGGTGCATTGACCCAAACAGGTGCTGAACTGTGACGACTTGGGGAATTTCATGTAATTTAATGTAAGCCTTACTTGTGACTAATAAATAAATTTTAGATAAACTATCACTTTAATTTCCAGCACCTGCAGTATTTTACTTTTGGCTAAAAATAATCGAAAATCTGGCCATTATCACATTGCTGTCAGTGGGAGCATGCTGTGCACAAATTGACTGTAACAGTGATTAAGCTTCAAAGTAATTGGCTGGAAACTGATTTTGAACATCCTGAAATTAAGAAAGCTAAGTATTTCTTTCAGCTGTAAGAAAGTAGAGAATTGGCAACAGCAAAAAAATGTCCAGTATACAGAATACATGCAAGAAAATAATTTGATAATGCAAGAGGAATGAAAAGTCCAAATTAAACTCCAGAGACAAGGGATAAATAGGGGGCAGCCACCTGTTCCATGTTTTGGATGTGAAAGAACAGCTGTACAGCAAATCAGCATATTGCACACTGTGCAAACATTGATTATAGAAATAAATTCAAAGATTATAGCCAGGTTTATGTTTGTAATTTGCTCTGTGAAATCATCAAGATAACAAGAATCACAGCAGGAGTTGCTCCTACAGTGTTTACGGGATTCCAATCCAACATCACATTAATTTCACTGATTTGAGGCTTGATAATTGTATCTCAAAATTAATAGTTCAGGAAATAAGCTTTATCAGTGTGCTGAGTGATAAACTGGACTGGTCTGGTTCACTAGCCCCAGGGGTAATCATGAAAGAAAAACAAGTGATACACCTATGTTTTGCCTTTCATAACCTCAGGGTTCTCCAAAGTTCTTCACAGCTAATGAAGTAAAAGTAAAAAGTTTATTAGTCAAAAGTGGGCTTACATTCATACTGCAATGAAGTTACTGTGAAAATCCCTAAGCCACTACACTCGGGCGACTGTTTGAGTACACTGAGGGAGAATTTACCATGGCCAATTCACTTAACCAGCACATCTTTGGAATGTGGGAGGAAATCATCTCATTGAGACATGTAAGATGATGAATGGGATGGATAGGATAGAGGTGGAGAGACTCTTCCCGCTCAAAAAAGACAGTAGGACTAGGGGGCACAGCCTCAAGATAAAGGGGGGGCGTTTTAGAACGGAGTTGAGGAGGAACTTCTTCACTCAAAGGGTGGTGAATCTCTGGAATTCTCTGCCCGTTGAAGTGGTGGAGGCTGCCTCGCTAAATATTTTCAAGAAGCGGGTTGATGGGTTTTTGATAAGAGAGGGGATTAAGGGTTATGGGGAGAGGGCCGGAAAGTGGAACTGAGCCACGACAGATCAGCCATGATCTTATTGAATGGCGGGGCAGGCTCGAAGGTCCAGATGGCCTACTCCTGCTCCTATTTCTTATGTTCTTATGTTCTTATGTAAATTGGAGTATCCGGAGGAAACCCACACAGACACTGGGAGAATGTGCAAACTCCACACAGACAGTGACCCAAGCCAGGAATCAAACCCAGGTCCCTGGCACTGTGAAGCAGCAGTGCTAACCACTGTGCCATTGTGTCATTATGTAGTGTAAACGTATGTTAAAGTGTAGTCTGTTGTAACCTTTGTGATAATGTGAATTGGGTTAGTTGAAAGATAAATATCAGACAGCACATTGGGAGAAACCCCCGTTTGTTTCGTCTCGCTCCACGAAGCTATTTGGGCACAGACTAAATCACAAACAATAGACAGACATTTAGTGTGATGATCCTAGTGGCCCGTGCACATCCTGAACCTCTGAATGGCCATCTTCACCACACCTAGTGGCCACCTATCAGAAGATCCTCTCGTGGCTGTCCTGCTCCATCTCCATGTATCAACTGGCCAAGGAACAGAATTGTGGAGCTGGAACACAGCCAAAAGGGAACAGTTTGCTCGGCGCTGCATTTGTGAAGTAAGTAACCAGGAGGATTCCAGGTTTTTTAAAAAATCACTTTCTCATATCTATAAATGTGCCTTTAATCTTTGAGATTCAAACAGAAGAAAAATAAAGTATTTTCAGCTATTTATGGACCACTTCACATCTGTTACAACAACCAAATAAATATTTCTTCACAGTCAGCTGTTCCTCTTGCTACTCTGCACCTAATATCAGATGTTTTACATAGAAACGTTTTACATTTGGTGGCACAGTGGTTAGCACTGCTGCCTCACAGTGCCGGGGACCAGGTTCGATTCCCGCCTCGGTTCACTGTCTGTGTGGAGTTTTCACATTCTCCCTGTGTCTGCGTGGGTTTCCTCCGGGTGCTCCGATTTCTTCCCACTGTCCAAAGATGTGCAGGTTAAGCTGATTGGCTATGCTAAATTGCCCCTTAGTGTCAGGCGAACTAGCTAATAGGTTAAATACATGCAGTTATGGGAATAAGGGCTGGGTGGGATTGTGGTCAGTGCAGACCCAATGGGCCAAATGGCCTCCTTTTGCACTGTCGGACTCTATGATTCTATGATTTCTATGAAACTGCATCATCCACTCATTCACAAACTTGGTTTCCTCTGTAGGTGGAGCTTAAACTGCCAATTAACTTGGGGAAGCAACTAGCCCAACAGTGATACTGTAACAACAAAACTTGAAAGTAAAGGAAACAGCCAGTTTGGGAATTTTGTAGAACATCCTTCAATGGTGATCCTTAATTGTGATTGACTGAACAGGTTCAGAGATTACAAGGGTAGAATGTGGCCTTTTCAAATGATATAGACTTGTCTCTGGGCAGCAATCATCAAACAAGGTGACACTCATTGATTGCAATCTGAAATCAGTTCCCTCTGAATATAAATCCTGCAGAAGTTTGATTAAAATTCAAAGTTTATGGGTAATAAGAAAGCTTGTCAAAGTCAGGAGTGTGCCAGAACACTCAACACTCACCTGGGTGAGTGTAGCTCCAACAACACTTAAGAAGTTCAACACCATCCAGGACAAAGCAGCCCATTTGATTGTTATCCCTTCCACAAACATTCAGTCTCAACACCGCAAATGAACAATAGCAGCAGTGTGCAACATCTACCAGATGCACTGCTGGAAATCAGCAAGGCTCTGTGGACAGCTCCATTCAAACCCATGACTGGTACCATCTAGAAAGTCAAGAACAGCAAACACATGGGAACAACATCAAGTCACTCACCATCCTGACTTGGAAATATATTGCTGTTCCTTCACCTTCACTGGGTCAAAATCCTGGAAGTTCCACCCCAACAGCACTGTGAGGTGTACCTACACTCAGAAGGTGCAGACATTCAAGAAGGCAGCTCACCCCCACCTTCTGAAAGGCAACTAGTGATGGGAATAAATGCTGGTCTAGCCAGCAATGCCCACATCCCATGAATAAAAAAACACATAAGTGCTTTGAACAAATGGGGATCACGGTTAGTGAATCAGATCCTTCTTCCCTTTGCTGAGTCTCCTACCCTCTGAGCGTGTGGTGTGGCTCTTCACTGAGGTGCAGGGGGACAGAATTACCTCTTCTCTCCCACACTTTTGAGGCTAATATGGTTAAACTTATTTTCATTGCAAAACTCTTAGACCCACAGCTCACTCATTTCTACATCTATATAAACAGCATCAAAATCTGTCTTGCTGTGTGAAATCATAACGGTTCAGTGATTTTCCATCAGGTCACCATCCCACTGATCATGGAACCTTTAACTGACCTGTTGTGTTATTAACAACAATTAAAGTTAATCATCACTAATTATTGCCCTTTGTAGTGTTTACTGGATTAAGATTCAGCACAAACCATCTCTTTGTCAGGAAAATTATTAACCCACCTCCAGCCAGGCTGGAAAAGATACAGTGCACATTCTGCACAGGACACAGTGGAGGACATGCTCCTGTCTACATCAATGGGGCAAAGTCAAGAGCTTCAGATTTTTAGATGTCCAAATCATCAACAACCTGTCCTGGTTCATCCATGCTGATGCTATAATTAAGAAAGCTCACCAATGTCTCTGGTTTCTCAGGAAATTTGGCATGTCGGCTACAACTCCCACCAACTTCTACAGACACACCATACAAAGCATTCTTTCTGGTTGCATCATAGAATGGTACGGTTCCTACTCTCTCCAAGGCCACAATAAACTGCAAAGTGTCGTGATCGAAGACCAGTTCTTCACTCAAACCAGCGTCTCATCCATTGATACTATCTACACTTTCTGCTGCCTTGGGAAAACAGCCAGCATTATCAAGGGCCCCACGCACTCTGGACATACTCTCTTCCACCTTCTTCCATCAGGAAAAAGATACAAAAGCCTGAGGACATGAACCAACTGATTCAAGAACAGCTTCTTCTCTGCCGCCATCAGACTTTTCAATGGACCTACCTCACGTTAAGTTGATCTTTGTCTACAGCTATGATTGTAATACTACATTCTGCACCCTTTCCTTTTCTCCTCTATGTATGGTATGCTTTATCTGTATAGAGCATATGTTCATAGAATTCCTATAGTGCAGAAGGAGGCCATTCAGCCCATTGAGTTAGCACCGAACACAATCCCATCAAGTCCCATAGCCCCACATATTTACCCTGCTAGTCCATCTGACACTAAGCTGCAATTTACAGTGGCCCATCAACCTAACTTGCATATCTTTGGACTGTGGGAGGAAACAGGAGCACCTGGAGGAAACACATGCAAACACGAAGAGAACGTACAAACTCCACACAGACAGTGACCCAAGCCAGGAATCGAGCCCAGGTTCATGATGCTGTGAGGCAGTGCTAATCACTGTGCTTAATACTTTTCACTGTATACATGTGACAGTAATAAATTAAATCAATTCAGAAGTCAACACAGAAATCAAAACAGTGGGGCCAAACTTCAATTGCTCCTCAAAACATGCAGGACTAACCTTCACCCATTGCAACTTTGTGCTGCCTGCTTATTAACGTGATTGTAGTGTGCGGCCAGTACCAACTGGGCAGTTGGGAGGCTGCACAACTCAGCAGGTGCTCAAAATCAAGAGAGTCGAGCACTAGTTAAAATGAAGTAGCACCGCCTAAAGGGAATTAAAACAGGAAATACTGGAAACAGGTTTGGGAGCGTATTAAGGTCAATGACCTCAATCAGATCTGAAGTGACAACTCTGTTTTCTTTCTCCACAGATACTATCAGACTTGCTGAATATTTTAAGCATATTCTGTTTTCATTTCAAGTTTCCACCATCTGCAGCATTTAACTCTCTTCTTAAAGGGAAGTTGTGCTGCGGTTGGAGCAGGACCTGGAAGTCATCCTGCAACCAAATGTGACCAGGGAAATGATCAATAAGTTTTAAATTTTAAAATTTATTCATTAGTCACTAGTAGGCTTACATCAACACTGCAATGGAGTTACAGTGAAAATCCCTTATTTGCCACACTCTAGTGCCTGTTCAGATACACTGAGGGAGAATTTAGTATGGCCAATGCACCTAACCAACACTGTGGACTATGGGATGAAACCGGAGCACCTAAAGGAAACCCATGCAGACACAGGGAAAACATACAGACTCCACCCAGACAGTGACCCAAGTTGGGAATCAAACCCTGGTCCCCGGCACTATGAGGCAGCCGTGCTAACCACTGTGCCACTGGCAATAATGGTACAACAGGGAGAGAGCTGACTTCAAGATTTACTGACGCTGCATTGGGTGAGGAGATGCAAAGGAGGAGAAATACTTCTACGGTGCCCTCCATGGAAACTTTCAGAAAGCAGTGGGACCAGATAATCATGGCAGTCAATGCCAGGAGTCAAGCCCTGAGGATCTGGAAGGAGTGTGTCAAAAAAGTCAATGACCTCAAACAAGTGAACAAGGTCAGTGAATATATCTTCAAATGCCACAGCTCACCAATGCATCACCAGCCTCAGATTACATCAGAACTTTGTCAGTTACCTACCAATAAGCTCTATCAATCACAGCTCATACTTAACACTAATAGTGTCATCTCAGCCTCAGTTAGCACTCCTGGAATTCTCACACTCATCTACACACACTGCTGTGACAGCAAAGATCATCTAAACACATTGCGCTAAATTAACAAAGTTCCATCTCTCTCACGAAACAGGGTTTCTCATAACAAGCAAGGGAAAGAGTTAACTTACTGGGAATAAGGGACACTGCCCAATGTGACACAGGATTCCCTTATGATCCAATTAGGGCCAGTAATTTATTGTTTAAAGTAGATAAAATTTGAAATCACAGACAGCCATGAAGAGAATAAAGACAAAAGATTCACTGGTTTTAAACAAGCAAAATGAGCTTCATTTTCCAAAATCAGAAGATTAAAATAATTTACAATATCCACTTACACTCTAACTTTGACTATTAACTTAACAAAGGTATAAATTAAGAGGGAAGCCCCAGTCAAACACACCAAATTGCACAATAAATGGCAGATGCGCCATGACATGGCGTGCACCACCGGCAGGGGTCAGGAAGGCGAATGGGATGCTGGCCTTCATAGCGAGGGGGATTGAATATAAAAGTAGGGAGGTCTTGCTGCAGCTGTATAGGGCATTGGTGAGGCCGCAGCTGGAGTACTGTGTGCAGTTTTGGGCGCCGTACTTACGCAAGGATATTTTGGCCTTGGAGGGAGTGCAGAGGAGGTTTACTAGGCTGATACCGGAGTTGAGGGGGTTGAGCTATGAGGAGAGGCTGAATAAACTAGGCTTGTACTCGTTAGAGTTTAGAAGAATGAGGGGAGATCTCATTGAGACATATAAAATGATGAATGGGATGGATAGGATAGAGGTGGAGAGACTCTTCCCACTCAGAAAGGACAGTA
Source organism: Carcharhinus amblyrhynchos (assembly GCF_965287045.1). Taxonomy (NCBI): domain Eukaryota; kingdom Metazoa; phylum Chordata; class Chondrichthyes; order Carcharhiniformes; family Carcharhinidae; genus Carcharhinus; species Carcharhinus amblyrhynchos. The sequence goes on along the minus strand of NC_137324.1, from coordinate 50,056,012 downwards.
GGACTAGGGGGCACAGCCTCAAGATAAAGGGGGTGCTGTTTAGAACGGAGTTGAGGAAGAACTTCTTCACTCAAAGGGTGGTGAATCTCTGGAATTCTCTGCCCGTTGAAGTGGTGGAGGCTGCCTCGCTAAATATTTTTAAGAAGCGGGTTGATGGGTTTTTGATAAGAGAGGGGATTAAGGGTTATGGGGAGAGGGCGGGAAAGTGGAACTGAGCCACGACAGATCAGCCATGATCTTATTGAATGGCGGGGCAGGCTCGAAGGGCTAGATGGCCTACTCCTGCTCCTATTTCTTATGTTCTTATGTTCTTATGACCAGGGAACCCCATTGCCATAAACTGCTGAAGAATTCCAGACAACATTATGAAACCTCTGAATCCCTCAAGAGGGATTGTAAGATCTCACTTGCTACAATCCACCTTCTGAATGCCCTCAGAAGCTGCTCTGACTTGGATAACTGCCTCAGGGATTGTACACCTGCCAATGGTTCAATCTTTTCGCCTGAGTTGCTTTACTTGGGATTCACAAAGCTCCATGCCTGCATTGACTCATGGGCTCAAAACCAATTCTTCAACCATGCTGACCAGAACACCATTACTCGAAAGGGCTATCTTTGCCCCAGTGTGGAGTTAATGACCTTGCAATGCCTTTATAGCGCTCCAAGCCTTCTCTGTACTCTACCTGTATGGAGTAAACACACAGCATTTATTTTGCTGCCTCGAGCCTCTTTCACTGCTCCTTTTCCCAGTGGTTTCTCTCACTGGTGGTTCCTTGTGGTGGACCCCTTCTCATTGTTCCTTTCCTGGTGGTCTCTCCCTGGATCCTACCCCTCTGTGGGATCTCTCTCTGGGTTTTCCATCTCGTTCTTGGGACTCCCCTTGTTATGGCACCAAAGTGGCTCCAATGATTGTTATTTCCATACCACCATCACCGTGCAGGCACACTACCTGACCCTTACAGCTGTCAAGAGAATTCCAAAAGGTGAACAAGTGCAGCCAGGGATCATTTTGCTGTGCTCCGTGCTTGTACCAGAATTCTTGGGCCTGCCAGGAAATGGAGTCTTCAGCAACCATCCAGAACAAGGTAAGTTCATATTTCTTAATATGTCTTATGTCTTTCTCTTTTTAGACACCCTAGAACTGCAATCTGACCAAACAGTGTAGCCTGATGGGCATCTGTGACGACACGAGCAAAGCCTGACAATTAAAAAGCATCACCATAAGAATTAACCATAAGCATGAACTCCTATAGTCTGCAGCAAAGAACAAGAGGTTCTTTGAACAAGAACATGGCATGAGCATGGGAGCTGATTGGGCAGCTACCCCATGTGAGAAGTGGCTGCTGCAATGTCTGGGATGAACAGTGATTGAACATAGGCCCTGTGAGTGGAAGTGCTGATAGAAACACAACCTTCTGAGCAGTCATGACTAAAAGACAGTGATTGAGTAGTGCCTGTCCTGCGAGTTCATGACTATGAATCATGATCAGTGCCAGTTAAAAAGGAGGCAAAGGAACATCAGGCAACCTTTAGCAACAACCTTTGTAAAGAAGCATTTGGTTATAGAGAGATATGGGCCAAACGTGGGCAATTGAAACTACTTAGGGGCAGCATGGACAAGTAGGGCTGAACGGCTTGTTTCCATGCTGTAAACCTCAATGACTCTCTGACTCTAAGCAGCGCCCTGGGTTTGGAACTCAGAAATGACATTGGAATCCACCAAGACAGAGAGACTGATCACCTTGCCTGTTAATGGGTGGTACTTAGGTCCAAGCTGTGAGTTTTGATACTTTTCAAAGAACAGAGTTTTAATACTTTGTGTAACAGAACTATTGATTCCCTTTCATGTGGAATTTTGATACTTCTGTGGTAACCTGGTAAGGTACAATAACATGAGAATATGAGTGATTTTGTCCAGAATGCCAGTTGACCCAATATCTGAGGTGCAACAACAGTGATGGAACAGAAAGAGTTGAAAGAGCAGGAAGACAGAAACACTGCTATTCTCTCTCAAACTCGAAACCACCTGTTCAGGTCCTGAATTCAGCATTTTTAAGGGAATAGCTTTGAGATGGGATCTTCACATGAGATATCAGACTCAACTAATCAGTTGTGATGGCAAGAGGAAAGGAGAACTCAGGTGTCAGGTTCACAAATGGCAAAGCTGCATGCAAGTTCCACCGCTAAGATTCAGATAAGCACTTTGTTGGGCTATAAGGAAGGCTGATGCATTTGCACAATGAAATGCTTGGTGCAGTGGCTGGGCTGCCAGACAGCCTACTTGTAATGTCAAGCCACATAGATGAGTCTGGAACCAGTGGGCACAGTTTTGTGAAAAGTTTGCGGTCCATTGTTGCCACTTTGGAAATGGTGGCTAATGTCTTTGGGAGATTTACAAACTCAACAATGAAGCAATGTCTGACGGTCAATGTCTCCGCTTCCAGTGAAGTGCAGGCAGAATCCATCCAATATCTACAATGAGAGTCCAGACCTTTAGAAGGCAAGTTTGTTGTCAAGGAAATTCACACTGCTGGTACACAAGCTTAGTTATTTGTCAGGAAAGTTCAGGCTGCTGCGGTCATGGATTGAACCATTGTTCAAAGGGGTTTATTGGATGTTAAAACAGTGGGACAGTCTGTCCTCCAGTTGGATACTTGAATTGTTGAGGTGCCTGCCCTGATGAGTGGCAGTGATTCAGTAGAAGAAGACAGAATGACAACGCTCACCCTCCTACCATGGCCAGTCCTCCAGTTCCCCTACTGTTGCCTACTAGTCAGTTAGCACAGACTGCTGCCATCCATTTGAAGTCAGTGCACTCCAATGCTATGACTTCTAGCCTAGAATCACTCAAGGGCATCCTGCAAGCCTATCTGCAGTCTCCTCAGAAGTCTGCCCCCGCCATGCTGGAAGCATTGTCATTGCACTGTGGAAGAGCACAAGAATTGACAAAGGAACATGGAAGCCAGATATTAGGAAATATGCAAGAATGATTAGATGCAATATGGCATGGTTTCATTTATAAATCTGGTTTGGAATGCTTATTTTGCTCAGGCCTTTAGTTTTGTATTGTGGCCATATTGATTCTGTGTCCGTTGGTCCAACGCCGTCACACCCCAGTCCAACACCAGCATCTCCACGTGTTGGTCAGTGACAGAGGGAAGGTAAGATGTAGCGCTGTTGGTGAGTGGGGAACTGGGGTTGTTTCCGCTTATAGCAGAGTTGAGTAGGATTTTCATGAATAGCCTAACCAGAAAAGGGCTAGATTTCTTGCCTCCTTTTTCTCTTCCTCCTCCTGATACTCCATACAGCTAATCAATGTTTTGAGGGACAATTGGTAGTATATTGGTAGTGTCACTGGACGAGTAATCCAAAGGCACAGGCTAATGATCTAGAGACATGGTTTCAAATCCTACCATGGCAGATGGTGAAATTTAAATTGAAATAATTAAATATGGTATTGAAAGCTAGTCTCGGTGGTGGTGATCAAGACACTATCACCGATTGTTGAAAAAACCCATCTTGGTTTACTAATGTCCTTTAGGGAATGAAATCTGCCATTCTTTCCTGGTCTGGTTTGCATGTGACTCCAGACACACAGCAAGGCGATTTCTTCTCAACTGCCCTCTGAAAATGCTGAGCAAGTTCAAGAGCGATTTGGGATGGGCAGCAAATGCTGATCTTGCCAGCAATACCTGTATCCCATGAAAGAATAAAATGATATTGAAGTTCTACAGCATACAACCTCTACCAGAAATCTTGACACCTACTTTTCTGAGTACCACAGAGTACTCTTTGATTTGATTTGACTTTATTATTGTCACATGATTTAACATACAGTGAAAAGTATTGTTTCTTCCGCGCTATATAGACAAAACATACCATTCATAGGGAAGGAAATGAGAAAGTGCAGAATGTAATGTTACAGTCATAGCTAGGGTGTAGAGAATGATCAGCTTAATACAAAGTAAATCCATTTAAAAGTCTGACAGCAGCAGGGAAGAAGCTGTTCTTGACTCAGTTGATACATGATCTCAGACTTTTGTATCTTTTTCCCGAAGGAAGAAGATAGAAGAGAAACTGTCTGGGGTTCTTAGTTATGTTGGCAGCTTGGCCAAGGCAGCGGGAAGTGTAGACAGAGTCAATGGAAGGGAGTCTGGTTTGCATGATAGATAGGGCTAATTCACAACCTTTTGTAGTTCCTTGCGAACTTGGGCAGAGCAGGAGCCATCCCAAGCTGTGATACAACCAGAAAGAATGCTTTCTACATTGCATCTGTAAAAGTTGGTGAGCGTTATAGCTGAAATGCCATATTTCCTTAGTCTTCTGAGAAAGTAGAGGTGTTGATGGGCTTTAACTATAGTGTCAGCATGGGGGGCCCAGGACAGGTTGTTGGTGATCTGGACATCTAAAACCTTGAAGCTCTCAACGCTTTCTATGTCGTCCCCATTGATGTAGACAGTCTTCCTGCTCTGCTCTTAAGCAGCATTATTTCAGTATGCCAATGCTCTGCTCTTTCACACTTTATATTGCAGCATGGTCTCACTGTGTACATGTTGCGGATTTGTTTGGGCGGCATACAAGTGTCATGAGCCATGCCATCTAATGGATACCCTGTCACCCAAAAGCCATTTATGGTTTGTCGAGGAGGCTCAAAAGCAGGTGACACAGTGGACTGCGGCAGAATGAAGTATCATACCTGCTGCTAGGGTACATGATGTTCCGAGGCATGGTACATCGGTGAGACTATGCAGATGCCATGACAACGGAAGAATGGACACCACTCAACAATCACCAGGCGGGAATGTTCTCTTCCTGTTGAGGAACACTTCAGCAGTCAAGGACATTCAGCCTCTGACCTTTGGGTAAGCGTTCTCCAAGGCAGCCTTCACAACACACGACAATGCAGAATTGCCGAGCAAAAACTGATAGCCAAGGATGGCCTCAACCAGGATCTTGGGTTCATGTCACACAATTTGTAACCCCCACAATTTGCCTGGACTTGCAAAATCTCACTAACTGTCCTGGCTTGAGACAATTCACCCCTCTTTAACCTGTGCTTAATCCTCTCTCCACTCGCATTGTCTGAATCTGTAAAGACTTGATTACCTATAAAGACTCACATTCCAACCATTATCTTGTAAATTGAGTCTGTGTCTATGTATGCCCTCTTTGTGAACACAACTCTTCACTCACCTGAAGAAGGAGCAATGCTCTGAAAGCTTGAGTTACCAAAAAAACCTGTTGGACTTTAACTTGGTGTTCTGACACTTCTTACTATGCTTACCCCAGTCCAATGCCGGCATCCCCACATCATAGCCAGGATCCTGGACATTGATTTGCATTATATGCTGCATTTGGTCTGACAACAGCTAGATATTGAGGAGTGGGATGCCTTTATGTTGAGGTATAGGGCAGAACTGACATGTGCTGCCCCCAAAGTAATGCCTGTGCAGTTGATGGTACCCAGCAGAAGCCAACAATCCTTGTAAAACTGCCTTCTGTTCATCCTACCTGCTGCTCTCTGGCAAAAGTGAATGAAATCGATTCAGTTCTCTTACAGGGTTTCAGTGACCTTACTTCCACAGCAGTGGAGAGCAAATTAGAAGATACTGCAAACATTACCACTCCAGTCTTTAGTCCCGCATACCTACTCATGCCACAATCACCTTCATGGACACCAGCAATGCTCTTCCTCACCTTCCTCTGAGATTGCAATTATGATTTTAAGTGAGGTTGATCTTACCGGACCATGGGTATCTGACACATTGGGCTGAATTTTTATTCCTGGGTCTGAATCCTGCCATATTTAAGTTTATTAATTAGTGTCACAAGTAGACTTACGTTAACACTGCAATGAAGTTACTCTGAAAATCCCCTAGTCACCACACAGAAGGAAGCAAAGGTCCACAGTACCATAGAATCCCTACAATGCAGGAAGAGGCCATTATAGAGTCATAGAATCATCGAGGTTTACAGCATGGAAACAGGCCTTTCGGCCCAACTTGTCAATGCCGCTTTTTTTTTAAATCCCTAAGATAATCCCAATTTCCTGCATTTGGCACATATCTTTCCATACCCATCATACCCATGTAACTATCTAAATGCTTTTTAAAAGATAAAATTGTACCCGCCTCTACTACTACCTCTGGCAGCTTGTTCCAGATACACACCGCCCTCTGTGTGAAAAAATTGCCCCTCTGGACAGTTTTGTATCTCTCCCCTCTCACCTTAAACCTATGCCCTTTAGTTTTAGACTCCCCTACCTTAGGCTTATTAAGTCTGTACAAATGTTTTAAAAAAGCATCTAACCTCAACCCGTCCCCACTCCCCCACTAGCCTCTCCCTGTAACCCCACACATTGACCACAGCTAATCCACATCACCTACACATCTTTGTATCGGGAACCCACAAATGCTGATGTTAGAACTCAGAGGACCACATTTGAGAAAGCAGCCAACTAAATGACTTTCTCCAGAGTCCTGTCCAATTAAGGAGGAGGGATCTGGAGGTGGGGCAGGCTGTTAACGCGCAAATATATGCGGCGTGCAGGAATGGAGCGACGATAATTATGGGGATTTCAATCTACATATTGATTGGTCGACCCATGTTGGACGCGGTGGGCTCGAGGAGTTGTTCCTGGAATGCTGCCGGGATAGTTTCCTTGAATAGTGTGTGTTGGAGCCGACGAGGGAGCGAGCTATCTTGGATCTGGTGTTATGTAATGAGGCGGGTAGAATTAGGGACCTTGCAGTGAAGGATCCTCTTGGGGAGAGTGATCATTGTATGGTTGAGTTTCTGATGCAGATGGAGGAGGAGAAAGTGGGTTCCCAGACATGCGTCCTTTGTTTGAACAGAGGGGAGTACGGTAGGATGAGAGAAGAATTGGCGAATGTTGATTGGGGGAGCGCGTTGGAAGGTAGGTCAGCTGAGGAGCAGTGGAGGATCTTTAAGGAGGTCTTTCTTGGTGCTCAGCAGAAATTTATTCCGATGGTTAAAAAGGATCGTAGGAGGAGAGATAATCAGCCGTGGATAACGAAGGAGGTAAAGGAAAGTGTTAAATTAAAAGCGGATGCGTTTAGAATAGCTAGGAGTAGTGGGCGAGAAGAGGATTGGGAGAGGTTTAAATGTCAACAAAGAATGACAAAGAAGTTGATAAAGAAGGGTAGGATAAACAATGAAGCTGGGCTAGCGCTTAATATAAAAAAGGATAGTAAGAGTTTTTACAAATATATAAAAAGGAAGAGGCTGGCTAGGGTAAACGTTGGACCCTTAGAGGATGAGAGGGGGGACTTAGTGGTAGGGGATGGGGAAATGGCTGAGGTCTTGAATAACTTTTTTGTTTCAGTCTTCACGGAGGAGGACGTGAATAATTTGCTGGGTGTTAGCGAGGGAAAGATGGTAGGAGTGGAGCGCCTGAATGACATTATTGTTACTAAAGAGGCGGTGCTCGACAGGCTGGAGGGACTGATTGTGGACAAGTCCCCAGGACCAGATGGAATGCATCCGAGGGTTCTGAAAGAAATGGCAGAGGTGATAGTGGATGCCTTGGTGATTGTTTTCCAAATGTCGCTGGATTCCGGGGAAGTGCCGGAAGATTGGAAAACGGCTAATGTTACGCCGTTGTTTAAGAAGGGTGGCAGGCAAAAGGCAGGGAATTATAGGCCGGTTAGTTTAACGTCTGTTGTAGGTAAAATGTTAGAATCCGTCATCAAGGAGAAAATAGCGAGGCATCTTGAAGAGAATTGTTTGATAGAGCAGACGCAGCACGGTTTCGTTAAGGGGAAGTCATGTCTGACAAATTTATTGGAGTTCTATGTGGATGTGTCTTGGGCGGTGAATAGAGGAGAGCCGGTGGATGTGGTCTTTCTTGATTTTCAGAAGGCATTTGACAAGGTACCTCACAAGAGGTTATTGCAGAAGGTCAGGGGGCATGGAGTTGGGGGTAGGGTGTTAGCGTGGATAGAGGATTGGTTGTCAAATAGGAGGCAGAGAGTGGGGGTCAATGGGTGCTATTCGGATTGGCGGTTGGTGACTAGTGGAGTGCCCCAGGGGTCGGTGCTGGGGCCTCAGCTATTTACCATTTATATAGATGATCTGGAGGAGGGAACCGAGTGTAGGGTGTCGAAATTTGCTGATGACACCAAGATTGGTGGAATGACAAATTGTGTGGAGGGTGTGGAGAGTCTGCAGAAGGATCTAGATAGGCTGGGCAAATGGGCCAGGAACTGGCAAATGGAATTTAATGTTGGCAAATGTGAGGTTGTCCACTTTGGTAGGAATAATGGTAGGAAGGACTATTACTTACGTGGCGAAAAACTGCAGCATGCGACGGTGCAGAGGGACCTCGGGATCCTTGTGCATGAGTTGCAAAATCCCAGCCTGCAGGTACAGCAGGTGGTCAGGAAGGCTAATGGGATGCTGGCCTTCATAGCGAGGGGGATTGAATATAAAAGTAGGGAGGTCTTGCTGCAGCTGTACAGGGCACTGGTGAGGCCGCAACTGGAGTATTGTGTGCAGTTTTGGTCGCCGCACTTACGCAAGGATATTTTGGCCTTGGAGGGAGTGCAGAGGAGGTTTACTAGGCTGATACCGGAGTTGAGAGGGTTGAACTATGAGGAGAGGCTGAATAAACTAGGCTTGTACTCGTTAGAGTTTAGAATGAGGGGAGATGAATGGGATAGATAGGATAGAGGTGGAGAGGCTCTTCCCGCTCAGAAAGGGCAGTAGGACTAGAGGGCACAGCCTCAAGATAAAGGGGGGGCGGTTTAGAACGGAGTTGAGGAGGAACTTCTTCACTGAGGCTCATCAGGGGGAGAGAGGGTGCCCCTAGACTGGCTAAATCTAAGGGTCAGGGACAAAAGGGGGCTGCTGGGAGGAGGAGGAAGGGGGGTGAGGAGCGGAGGCCTCAGCCTCTTAATCTGCATAACAGGTTTGAGGTTCTTGCTTCCAGTCTGGAAGAGGACGAGGCAGGTGAGGTTGGTGAGCAAACTGCACACGGTACAGTGATGCAGCAGGACATAGGCAAAGAGAAGGGGAAAAGGAACGTAGTAGTGATTGGAGATAGTGGGGTGAAGAGTATTGACACTGTCCTTTGTCACAATGACAAAGTGCACAGAAGGGTGTGTTGTCTGCCTGGTGCTCGGGTACAGGATGTCGCAGCTGGGCTGCAGAGGAACCTGGAGTGGGAGGGTGAGAACCCGGTCGTTGTAGTACATGTGGGTGCCGGCGACGTAGGCAAAGTGCGGACTGAGGATCTGGGGAGGGAGTATGAGAAGCTGGGAATGGAATTAAAAAGTAGAACCGACAAGGTGGTCGTCTCTGGGCTACTGCCTGAACTGAGTGCAGACGGGCGTAGGGTTGACAGGATAAAGGAAGTGAATGGGTGGCTCAGGGATTGGTGTGGGAGGAATGGGTTTGAATTTATGGGGCATTGGCACCAGTATTGGGGTAGGTGGGACTTGTTCGGGCGGGATGGGGTTGGTCTGAATCGTGCTGGGACCAGAGTGTTGGCGAATCGAGTAAAGAGGACTGTAGACAGGGCTTTAAACTAATTAGGGGGGGGGAGGGTGCGAGGGTAGGTGACGCTACGAGGTCTAAAGTTAAGGATAGGGTACAGGTAAGGGAAGAGGCCAAGGATGTCCCAATTGGTGGCGTTACGGCAAATAGGGTCCAGGTGAAGGCTGGGATGAAAGCGCTTTATCTGAATGCACGAAGCATTCGGAATAAAGTGGATGAGCTGGTGGCGCAGATCGACACAAATGGATACGATCTGGTGGCCATTACAGAGACGTGGCTGCAAGGTGACAGGGACTGGGAGATGAATGTACAGGGCTATCAAGTGTTTAGGAAGGATAGGCAGGAGGAAAGAGGGGGTGGCGTAGCTCTGCTGATTAAGGATAGCATCAAGGTGGTAGCAAGGGATGATATCGGAGCCAAAGAGCAGAACGTGGAATCGTTGTGGGTGGAGATTAGGAACAGCAAAGGGAGGAAGACGCTGGTGGGTGTCGTCTATAGGCCCCCGAATAATGATCTGGAGGTGGGGCGGGCTGTTAACACGCAAATAAGTGCGGCGTGCAGGAATGGGACGGCAGTAGTTATGGGAGATTTCAATCTGCATATTGATTGGTCGACCCATGTTGGACGAGGTGGGCTCGAGGAGGAGTTCTTGGAATGCTGCCGGGATAGTTTCCTTGAACAGTGTGTGTTGGAGCCGACGAGGGAGCGAGCTATCTTGGATCTGGTGCTATGTAATGAGGCGGGTAGAATTAGGGACCTTGCGGTGAAGGATCCTCTTGGAGAGAGTGATCATTGTATGGTGGAGTTTCTGGTGCAGATGGAGGAGGAGAAAGTGGGTTCCCGGACATGCGTCCTTTGTTTGAATAGAGGGGAGTATGGTAGGATGAGAGAAGAATTGGCAAATGTGGACTGGGGGAGTGCGTTGGAAGGTAGGTCTGCTGAGGAGCAGTGGAGGATCTTTAAGGAGATCTTTCTTGGTGCTCAGCAGAAATTTATTCCGATGGTTAAAAAGGACAGTAGGAAGAGAGGTAATAAGCCGTGGATAACGAAGGAGGTGAAGGAAAGTGTTAAATTAAAAGCGGAGGAATTTAGAGTAGCTAAGAGCAGTGGGCGAGAAGAGGATTGGGAAAGGTTTAAATGTCAACAAAGATTGACAAAGAAGTTGATAAAGGAGGGTAGGAGAAGCTATGAGGCTGGGCTAGCACTTAATATAAAAAAGGATAGCAAGAGTTTTTATAAATATATAAAAAGGAAGAGGCTGGCTAGGGTGAACGTTGGTCCTTCAGAGGATGAGAAAGGGGAGCTAGTGGTAGGGGATGGGGATATGGCTAAGGTCTTGAATAACTTTTTTGTTTCTGTCTTCACGGAGGAGGACGTGAATAATTTGCCGGGTGTTAGCGATGGAAAGGTAGTAGGACTGGAGGGTCTTAATGACATTACTGTTACTAGAGAGGTGGTGCTCGACAGACTGGAGGGGCTGATTGTGGACAAGTCCCCAGGACCGGATGGAATGCATCCGAGGGTTCTGAAAGAAATGGCGGAGGTTATAGTGGATGCCTTGGTGGTTATTTTCCAGACGTCGCTGGATTCCGGGGAAGTGCCGGAAGATTGGAAAACGGCTAATGTTACGCCGTTGTTTAAGAAGGGTGCCAGGCAAAAGGCGGGGAATTATAGGCCGGTTAGTTTAACGTCTATGGTAGGTAAAATGTTAGAATCCGTCATTAAGGAGGAAATTGCGAGGCATCTTGAAGGGAATTGCTTGATAGGGCGGACGCAACACGGTTTCATTAAAGGGAAGTCGTGTCTGACAAATTTACTGGAGTTCTATGAGGATGTGTCTAGGGCAGTGGATAGAGGAGAGCCGGTGGATGTGGTCTTTCTGGATTTTCAGAAGGCGTTTGACAAGGTACCTCACAAGAGGTTATTGCAGAAGGTCAGGGGACATGGAGTTGGGGGTAGGGTGTTAGCGTGGATAGAGGATTGGTTGTCAAATAGGAGGCAGAGAGTGGGGGTCAATGGGTGCTATTCGGATTGGCGGTTGGTGACTAGTGGGGTGCCCCAGGGGTCGGCGCTGGGGCCTCAGCTATTTACCATTTATATAGATGATCTGGAGGAGGGAACCGAGTGCAGGGTGTCGAAATTTGCTGATGACACCAAGATTGGGGGAAAGGCAAATTGTGCGGAGGGTGTGGAGAGTCTGCAGAAGGATCTAGATAGGCTGGGCGAATGGGCCAGGAAATGGCAAATGGAATTTAATGTTGGCAAGTGTGAGGTGGTCCACTTTGGTAGGAAGAATGGTAGGAAGGACTATTACTTACGTGGCGAAAAACTGCAGCAGGCGATGGTGCAGAGGGACCTCGGGGTCCTTGTGAATGAGTCGCAAAAACCCAGCTTGCAGGTGCAGCAGGTGGTCAGGAAGGCGAATGGGATGCTGGCCTTCATAGCGAGGGGGATTGAATATAAAAGTAGGGAGGTCTTGCTGCAGCTGTATAGGGCATTGGTGAGGCCGCAGCTGGAGTACTGTGTGCAGTTTTGGGCGCCGCACCTGCGCAAGGATATTTTGGCCCTGGAGGGAGTGCAGAGGAGGTTTACTAGGCTGATACCGGAGTTGAGGGGATTGAGCTATGAGGAGAGGCTGAATAAACTAGGCTTGTACTCGTTAGAGTTTAGAAGAATGAGGGGAGATCTCATTGAGACGTATAAGATGATGAATGAGATGGATAGGATAGAGGTGGAGAGACTCTTCCCGCTCAAAAAAGACAGTAGGACTAGGGGGCACAGCCTCAAGATAAGAACATAAGAACATAAGAACATAAGAAATAGGAGCAGGAGTAGGCCATCTAGCCCTTCGAGCCTGCCCCGCCATTCAATAAGATCATGGCTGATCTGTCGTGGCTCAGTTCCACTTTCCCGCCCTCTCCCCATAACCCTTAATCCCTTCTCTTATCAAAAACCCATCAACCCGCTTCTTAAAAATATTTAGCGAGGCAGCCTCCACCACTTCAACGGGCAGAGAATTCCAGAGATTCACCACCCTTTGAGTGAAGAAGTTCCTCCTCAACTCCGTTCTAAACCGCCTCCCCTTTATCAAAGGGGAGGCGGTTTAGAACGGAGTTGAGGAGGAACTTCTTCACTCAAAGGGTGGTGAATCTCTGGAATTCTCTGCCCGTTGAAGTGGTGGAGGCTGCCTCGCTAAATATTTTTAAGAAGCGGGTTGATGGGTTCTTGATAAGAGAGGGGATTAAGGGTTATGGGGAGAGGGCGGGAAAGTGGAACTGAGCCACGACAGATCAGCCATGATCTTATTGAATGGCGGGGCAGGCTCGAAGGGCTAGATGGCCTACTCCTGCTCCTATTTCTTATGTTCTTATGTTCTTATGTTCACTCAAAGGGTGGTGAATCTCTGGAATTCTCTGCCCATTGAAGTGGTGGAGGCTGCCTCGCTAAATATTTTTAAGACGTGGGTTGATGGGTTTTTGATAGGCAAGGAGATTAAGGGTTATGGGGAGAGGGCGGGAATGTGGAACTGAAACACAACAGATCAGCCATAATCTTATTGAATGGCGGGGCAGGCTCGAGGGGCTAGATGGCCTACTCCTGCTCCTATTTCTTATGTTCTTCTGTTCTTATGTAGAGTCAATAGGAGGTTCTCGAGCACTGAAAGACTGGCAGCACTTCCATCAGAGTGGGTGCTGTCAATGAAGGTGGGTAGGGAGAGGATGTTTCAAAGTTGAAGCATCCTCTGAAGAATCTTTCGAATATCATAAGTTATAAATGGCCACAGCTGTCAGATCACCATTGTAGAAGAGAAATCCCTGAACAGGCCACAGCTGTAGCCTTCTTGCAACCACAACTAGGGATTTAAAGAGGCATCAATAAAGTCCTGGTTTGCTTACCTCAATTCATTGTCCTCAGGAAGGGATCTGCCTACATCTGGAATTTTCTCACAATTATCAATGGGCAATTTAATTGCACGCCCATGAGCCTCAGTGAAAATTGCCCAGAGATGGAATCAAGGCAGCAGCCTGGCAAACTGGCTGCTGGCAAGAAATTGCGGGTTTCCCTCCTCCAGGCCCAACTCCATGCCAGCCTCCAGTCCATCTTTCACATCCCATTGAAAATTTAATCCAATGCTTCTTGCTGAGGCTCAGGTGGTATAGTGATATTGCCACAGGACTAGTAATCCAGAGACCCAGGTAATGCTCTGGGGACACAAGTTTGCATCCCACCAAAGTAGATGGTGAAATTTGAATTCACTAACAAAAATCTCAAATGACAACCATTGTCAATGGTCGTTTAAAAACCCCATCTGGCTCACTAATTTTTTTTAGGGAAGAAAATGTGCTATCCATATCTGGTCTGGCCTACATGAAACTCCAGACCCACAGCAATGTGGCAGACTCTTTGACAAATGTCTTTTGAAATGGCCTAGCAAGCCATTCAGTTCAAGAGCAATTAGTGGTTGGGAATAAATGCTTGTCTGGCCAGTGATGTCCACATCCCATTAATGAATAATAAGAAAATGATTATTCCCTGAATACTGTGGGCAGATATAACTTCCTGCTGAGAGGCCTTCTCTCCTTCCTTACCCATCACCTTCTTCAAGTCATTTCAGCTGTTCTGTTACGGCCTCCTTTGTTTATTCTCCTGTCCTGCTGCAGTCCAATAGGAACGCATGCAAGAGCTCCCATGTCTGGGAGCAACTAATTGGTGCAAAGGTCTTGAAGTCTGGACAAAGTCCTTCAACGCCTATGGTAATACTTCCTGTAGACACCAGGAATTCGACAGAGCACTAGACAAAACACTTCTACAATTGCGGCAACAGCTGGTGGAAATCAATCAGTAACTAACCTGAAAGATGATATCATGTCAAATTGCACTCAGTGGGGGTAGGGATGCACTGGTGGGTTGGGGTGGGGGTGAGAGGGGATGGGAATGGCCAGGGTTCTTCCTGCTGAAGAATGTCGGTGTAAGCTGTGCATGATCAAGTGGCAGCGAAATTGGACTACAACTGGCATCAGATCAACAGTTCACAGGAGGAACTTCCTGCCTGAATGCAAAATGACACCCAACAGGGCTCACACCAAAAGAGTGTGTATGTGTGGATGTATGTGCTGCAGGTGCCACTTTGAAGGCACAACAGCTCCTTTTACCCCTAAAAATCGGGTCTTCCCAAAGAGTCGAGTTTTGTGGCTGTAGTGTTTTGTCTGATAAAACCTTCATCCTCTAGGGGGAGCAAACAACAGCAAATTAAGAGTAACCATGTGTATATGTGTGTGTGTGCGTGTGTCAGGTCTTGCTTGATTGGAGATGGGGTTTCAGGCAAATGGTGAAAACCTGACAGTCCACGGGTTATGAACCCACACATGTAATCAGGGCACCCAGAGGTGCACCACTCCAGGAGGTGGCCTCCTTATGTATGAATTTCACATTCTCCACTCTATTGTGGACTGCAGAAAGCAGGAGGCCCAATTTAGACAGCCCTTGGGGCAAGATAGCCAGTAGACCTACTGGTGGGAGGTGGGTGCTGCTGAGGCAGAAAGGCAATCACAAAGACTCCTCAGCTTGGAGGCGATCTTGGACACCTTTTGCAAATTTCAGAATTTAGCACCTACTGCTTATAGAGCCACCAGTGTAGAGGGATAACCCTTCCATGTATTTTGTTTGTCCACCTTAGAAAGGTTTCTTACCATTGTATATGATGGTTTGAATATTATGCACAGCTACAAAAAAATGTCATCTTTGTGAGAATTCTTGAGAGGAGCAGACAATCAGAAAATTACTCTCAAATAGGGTGACTGTTAGACTTAACTGACAACAAGGCCCTCCGACCGCTGAATCATGGTTCAATGGAATAGAACTTCTGGTTGCGCATTTCCTGCCCAACGTAGGAGCTCTGAGGTTACACCACCCTTATTATCACCCATAATTTGGTCAGCTAATTCTGCATACATCTGGAATCAGGATTTAGTTCTACCAGATCAGCGTGGCTCAGTAAGCATTACAATCACTACACTGAACAATGGAATCATAGGATCAGCTGTTTTCGACTTTAAGTTCCTTCATTCACAGGACAATATTTCAGTCGATAGCACCACAGTGCTCAACATGAGTTACATAATGAAACGCCTAGCAAAAATAAACAGGGCGTCTAATTTGCAGTTCAAGGTAATAGAGGGAAATTTGCATACAAAATAGATTATTTACTGTAAATACAATGTGTAAGAACTGGGCTTTTTGACCTTTATTGAAAATGTCCTTGCCTATATAACTTGTAAGAAAATAATGGTAAACTGTATTGTTTGAGGGAGATCATGAAATCCTTGGATCAGCAGTTAGTCTCTCAAGCCTGTTCTGACATTCAACAAGGATATGGCTGATCTGCAACCAAGTTTTACAAACCCAACTTTGCTCAATATCCCTCAATACTTTTGGCATCAATCTCAGAGTTAAAATGAACAATTGATCGACCACTAATCATCATTTACAAAATAGAGTTCTAAACTCTAGCACCCTTTATGTCAAGAGGTGTTTACTATTTCTAAGGTCAAGCTCTAATTTTTAGACTGTAGCTCCCTAATCCAGACCTGCCAACCAGTGGAAACACTGGTCAAAATTTTCCCGCAGTTTCCGCTAAAGGGATCTTCTGGTCCTGCCAACATCAAGCCTCTGCCACAGGTTCCCCAATTTCTCTCTGTCTATCCTTTCAAACCAATTGACATATCAAAAAATGATATCAACTCATGCCTTCTCTTTCTGAATTCCAAGAAATACAACCCTAGTTTGTGTAACAAAAGCAAAATAGTGCCAATACTGAAAATACACAGCAGGTTAAGAGGTATCTGTGGGGGGAGAAACAGAGTTAACATTTCAAGTCTCTCCGCAGTGATGGCTTGGCTGCAAAGGTCATTTTCTATTTAAAATTTCAAAACATTGGAGAAAAACTGCCTTCACTTTGGGAGGGTCCTCTTGCTCAATTACCAGGGATCAGCCATGACCTGACTGAATGGCAGAGCAGGCTCAAAGGGCTGAATTGTCTACTTCTGCTCCTAATTGCTATGTTCCTGCCATAGTATTCTGCTGCTGCTATTGGCCTGCTAACTTTGAGAACCCATCCACTATCCTTAATTGGATTGCAAAGCTGCCCTCTGTCTATTAATTGGCCAATTTGAGGACAGTCACATGTGAATGACTGTTCCTCACACAGTGTGGGTTTCTGACCCTGCTTTGTAACTGACAACGGGATTCGGGAATTTCAACAGGAAATCTTGCCAGTTAATTATTTCATTCTGCGCAGATGCTGCCTTATCATTGTTTGTGTAATCTCTCCCGTAGAGAGTCTGGGTGTCATTCTGACAATCTATTCTGTATGCGCTCAAAGGCATACAGAATAGATATCCATCCTAAGGTGTGGTGCCCAGCACTGAATGCAGTACTCATGATGTAATCCAACCAAGGATTCACAGCATTACTTCTTAGCCCTCCTATTCTCACCTTTGAAATGGCAGGGCCATTCATAAAATGCTCCATTAATAAAAACAGTAAAAGGTGGAAATATAATGCAAGTACCATCTGTGAAGAGAGGGTTAATGTTTCCAATATAATTTCGATAAGATAGAAATATAATAAATTTTGAGTATGTGAAAATGGGGAGGGGAAGGGGAAGAATGGAAGGGAAGGTCTGTGATAGTTTGTGTTGAGAGTCAGAACAGTGTAGCAGACCAAGGACAGATAGGCCACAGTGGGAACTGGGTGGAGAATTGGACTGACAAGCAACAGGGAGCTTGGAGTCATGCTTGTGGATTGAATAGAGGTATTCTGTAAAGAGGTTATACACTCTGCAACTGATGTCCCTAATGTGAATGCAATATAAATCACTGTTTAAACTTGAAGGAGTCTTAGGGCTTTGGATGATGAAGAGGAAGGAGGTGAAAAGACAGGTGTTGCCTCTCCTGTGCTTGCATGAAAAGATGCTGTGGAAAGAGAGAATGTTCTGGGCACTAAATGGACCAGTGCGTTGTAGAGAGGATGGTTCCTTCAGAATGCTGGAAAGGGAGGGGAGGGAAAGAAGTGTTTGTTGGTGGCATCATGCTAGAGGTGGTGGAAATGTTGGTGAACAATCTGTTGAATATAGAGGCTGGTGGAGTGGAGAACAAAGGGAACCTTCTTGTGCTTCTGAGAGAGAGGGGAATGGGTGACAACAGATCACACTGGCCAGGAGAACAAAGAACAAAGAATAAAGAAAATTACAGCACAGGAACAGGCCCTTCAGCCTTCTAAGCCTGCGCCGACCATGCTGCCTGACTTAACTAAAACCCCCTACCCTTCCAGGGAACATACCCCTCTATTCCCATCCTATTCATGTATTTGTCAAGACGCCCCTTAAATGTCACTATCGTATCTGCTTCCACTACCCACTAGGTAGTTCCACGCACCCACCACTCTGTGTAAAATATCTGCCTCATACATTTCCTTTAAACCTTGCCCCTTGCACCTTAAACCTGTGCCCCCTAGTAATTGTCTCTTCCACCCTGGGAAAAAACTTCTGACTATCCACACTGTCCATGCCTCCCATAATCTTGTAGACTTCTTTCAGGTCACCCCTCAACCTCCGTCGTTCCCGTGAGAACAAACCAAGTTTCTCCAACCTCTCCTCATAGCTAATGCTCTCCATTACAGGCAACATCCTGGTAAATCTTTTCTGTACCCTCTCCAAAGCCTCCACATCCTTCTGGTAGTGTGGTGACCAGAATTGAACACTATATTCCAAGTGAGGCCTAACTAATGTTCTATAAATCTGCAACATGACTTGCCAATTTTTAAACTCAGTGCCCTCTTCGATGAAGGCAAGCATGCCGTATGCCTTCTCAACTACCTTCTCCACCTGCATTGCCACTTTCAGTGACCTGTGTACGCGTACATCCAGATCCCTTTGCCCATCAATACTCTGAAGGGTTCTGTCATTTACTGTATATTTCCTATTTGTGTTACACCTTCCAAAAGCATTACCTCACATTTGTCTGGATTAAACTCCATCTGCTACCTCTCCACCCAAATCTCCAACTGATCTATATCCTGCTGTATCCTCTGATGGTCCTCATCACTATCTGCAAATCCACCAACCTTTATGTCATCCGCAAACTTACTGATCAAACCAGTTACATGTTCCTCCATATCATTCATAAATATTACAAACAGCAAAGGTCACAGCACTGATCCCTGAGGAACATCACTTGTCACAACTCTCCATTCATAAATGCATCCTTTCACTGTTACCCTTTGTCTTCTTTGACTGAGCCCATTTTATATCCACCTTGCCAGTTCACCTGTGATCCCATGCAACTCCACCTTCTGCACCAGTCTGCCATGAGGGACCTTGGCAAGGCCTTACTGAAGTCCATGTAGACAATATTCACTGCCCCACCCTCATCAATAATCTTCGTCACTTCCTCAAAAAACTCGATCAAATTCATGAGACATGACCTCCCTTTCACAAAACCATGTTGCCTCTCACTAATATGTCCACTTATTTCCAAGTGGGAATAAATCCTGTCATAAAGAATCCTCTCCAATAATTTCCCTATCACTGATGTAAGGCTCACCAGCCTGTAATTATCTGGATTATTCTTGCTACCCTTCTTAAACAAAGGAACAACAGTGGTTATTCTCCAATCCTGTGGAACCTCTCCTGTAGCCAGTGAGGATACAAAGATTTCTCTCAAGGCCCTGGCAATTTCCTCCCTTGCCTGTCTCAGGATTCTGGGGTATATCCCATCAGGCCCTGGGGACTAGAGTTTAGAAGAATGAGGGGAGATCTCATTGAGACATATAAGATGATGAATGGGATGGATAGGATAGAGGTGGAGAGACTCTTCCCGCTCAGAAAGGATAGTAGGACGAGGGGGCACAGCCTCAAGATAAAGGGGGGGCGGTTTAGAACGGAGTTGAGGAGGAACTTCTTCACTCAAAGGGTGGTGAATCTCTGGAATTCTCTGCCCGTTGAAGTGGTGGAGGCTACCTCGCTAAATATTTTTAAGACGCGGGTTGATGGGTTTTTGATAAGAGAGGGGATTAAGGGTTATGGGGAGAGGGCGGGAATGTGGAACTGAGCCACGACAGATTAGCCATGATCTTATTGAATGGCGAGGCAGGCTCGAAGGGCTAGTTGGCCTACTCCTGCTCCTATTTCTTATGTTCTTATGTTCTTATGTTCTTATGACTTGTTTACCTTAATGTTTCTCAAGAACCCCAATACTTCCTCCTTTTTGATCTCAACATGACTGAAACCATCTACTCATCCATTCCCCAGACTCATCATCCACCAAGTTCTTCTCTTTGATGAATACTGATGCAAAGTACTCATTTAATACCTTGCCCATTTCCTCTGGCTCCACACATAGATTCCCTCCATTGTCCTTGAGTGGGCCAACCCTCTCCCTGGCTACCCTTTTGCTCTTATATATATAAAGCCTTGGATTTTTCTTAATCCTGCTGGTCAATGCTTTTTCGTGATCCCTTTTAGTCCTGCTTACTCCTTGCTTAAGTTTCTTTCTACTTTTCTTGTTCCACACTTCCACACTTGCTTCGTGTGTTCCCAGCTTCCAAGCTTTGACAAATGCTTCCTTTTTCTCTTTGACAAGGCTCATGATATCTCTCATTATCCAAGGTTCCCAAAACTTGCCATACTTATCCTTCATCCTTACAGGAACGTACCGTCCTGAATCTCTATCAATTTATGCTTGAAAGCCTCCCACATGCCAGTTGTTGATTTGCCTTCAAACATGTGCCCCTAATCTACCTTTTTCAGTTCCTGCCTAATATTGTTGTAATTAGCCTTCCCCTAATTTAGCATCTTAACTTGAGGACTACACTTATCTTTATCCATCAGTACCTTAAAGCTCACTGAATTGTGGTCACTCTTCCTGAACTGCTCCCCTATTGAAACATCGACCACCTGACCAAGCTCATTCCTCAACACCAGGTCCAGTATGGCCCCTTTCCTTGTTGGACTTTCTACATACAGTTTCAAGAAGGCCTCCTGGATGGTCCTTATAAACTCTGCCCCATCCACGCCCCTTGCAATAAGTGAGCTCCAGTCAATATTGAGGAAGTTAAAATCTCCCACCACAACAACCCTGTTACTTTCACACGTTGCCAAAATCTGCCTACATATCTCTTCCTCTATCTCCTGCTGGCAATTGGGTGATCCATTGTAAACCCCCAACACTGTGATAACACCCTTCCTATTCCTGAGCTCTACCCATATTGCTTCACTGTAATGAGCCCTCTGTGGTGTCCTCCCGCAGTACAGCTATGATATTCTCCTTAACCAGTCGTGCAACTCCCCCACCCCTTTTTCATCCCCTCTATCCCATCTGAAACATCTCTATCCTGAGATGTTAAGCTGCCAATCCTGTCCTTCCCTTAACCAAGTGTTTGTCATAGCAATAACATCATAGTTACTAGTACGAATCCAAGTTTTAAGTTAATCTGCCTTACCTGTTACACGTCTTGCATTGTAACAAATGCACTTCAGTCCACCAGACCCTCTTTCATTAGCAGCTTGCCTGCTGTTTCTCTGAGTCTTACTGGTCCTACTCTCTGGTTCCCCTTCAGCTAATTCACCTCTGCTTTGGATCCCCCCTGCCAAACTAGTTTAAATCCTTGCATGTGACATTAGCAAACCTCCTGGCCAGAATATTTATACCCTTCAAGTTTAGATGCAACCCATCCTTCTTGTACAGGTCCCACTTGCCCTGGAAGAGACCCCAGTGGTCCAGATATCTGAAAGCCTCCTTCCTACACCAGCTGTTTAGCCACGTGTTAAGCTGCACTATCTTCCTATTCCTAGCACGAGAAAGGTAAGTGTAAGTTAGGAGAGGAATCCTCAGTTAAAGGAAGGCATGTCTAAAGCACTGGTGTGGTGGCACAGTAGCACAGTGGTTAGCACTGCTGCCTCACAACGCCAGGGTCCCGCGTTCAATTCCTGGCTTGAGTCACTACCTGCATGGGTTTCCTCTGGGTGCTCCAGTTTCTTCCCACAGTCTGAAAGACATGCTGGTTAGATGCATTGACCGAAACAGATGGTTGGACTGTAGCGACAGGGGGAATTTCACAGTAATTTCATTGCATGTTAATGTAAGCGTTACTTATGACTAATAAATAAACTTTACTTTTGGAGGTTGCATCATTTGAACTGATGCAATGGAGACTTCTCATATGTCATGTTGTTGCTTGGCAAATTTGTGTGACATCACTCCTAAATCTGGCAAAATAGTTAGATTTTCTGAGGAGGGTTTTGCAGGCCTAATAGGATAAGTTGCACCTTTGTTGTGACCGGGGCTGAGATTGATGCTAGGTGGTTCATCTGATTTTATTTGACTTTCCATAGAGCTTTGATACAACTGAATGGCTTGCAAAGCCATTTTAGAGGCCAGTTAAGAGCCAACTGTATTGCTGTGAGTTTGATGCACTTGTAGACTAGGCTTGGTAGGAAGGTAGGTTTCCTCCCCTGAAGAACATTATTGAAGCATATATATATCTACAACTATCCAGTAGTTTCAATTAATGACACTAGCTTTTTACTCCAGAACTAATTAATTGAATTTAAATTCCCTTGATTATCATGATGGATTTGAATTCCTATTGCCAGTTTATTAGTCTGGGCCTCTGGATTTGGCCTGGATTGGGTGTGTAGAGTGTGGGTATTTGGCATAGAAATGGATAATGTGGCATTGGGAAACAGTATTGCTCACAGAATGATGTAAAGAGACACATGACCTGAGACTAGGGTCACTCATGGACTGGACAGAGACCTGGGTAGGAGCAAGCATGGAGTTAGCTCATAGTTCTTTGTGAGACCTACTGAACATACAATATAGCCCAGTAGGAAAATCAGCATGCCACCATACCATGCCCTATCTATATATCCTCACTGCTGCCAGGAGATTTGTCAGCAACAAAGACAATCCATTCCCACCCCTGCCTTAGTGTAGCTGTTCCTTCCCACAATACTCATCTTTTTAAAAATTCCCTGTTCTGACTTTCTGTTTAGTAACCTCCAGCTTACTATAAAATATCAAAGTGGTGTGCTGAAAGCCATCCCATTCATATAACAGTGATCACTGTGAAGAGAAGTAATTAGTGTTAGAAGATATGCCACGAAGAAAGAATCCACGCCAGCTTTTTTCTTCACATTCAAGAAAAAATTGATACAACCTGAAGGAAAGTTTGTCCTTTAAGCTTAAATTTATCATTGCCCATCTCAAATAAAGCTGTAATTTGTTTTTATCCTCACCCAGTGTCCAAGTGCCCCTCCCAGCGATCACAGATTCCAAGATCTTCTGCAATGTTGCAAAAACCTCACCCTTTAGTTTTAGAGAAGGCAGGGATCCCCGTCTTTCCTCAAAACAAATAAATCCTGGATTTCATTAACAGTGCAGCTGGATTGAGTGAGTTCTCATCCTTGTGTTGTCAGGCTCCAGAACACCCTCGCCCTTGCTGCCACATTCCATGCCTGCCCCAAAGCTGTATAAAGGCAGTATCCTTAAAATACACTGTAGCATCATAAGGATAATAAGGAATTCTCGTAAAACCTTTAACTATGAGCAACACCATGAGACATCTATCAGTATATTCACAAATATTATGACTGGTGTGTATTATGTTTGTCATCTCATCCTTCTGCAAATTCACTTTATATGTCACCTTCCAGGAAAGTATTAGAAAACCAAACTATATAAAATATCTTATTGACACAGTTTTTAACTGATCTTAGTAAAATCAAAAAGGACAGGATTTTACAGGGTATTGTGTTTCCCACCCCATGCCCAAATAAAAAGTAGGTCAGGAATCAGCCCATGAAAATATTGGCTGCCCCACAGCCATTTTATGCTTGATGAGGCATTAACTGGCTCAAGAGAAGATTTCCACCTCCATCTGAGGATGAACTCTTGCTCTAGAGAGTTACGGGCAAACCTGATTGGTTGGCAACTATGTAGTCCCATCAATGCCCAGTTCAGGTGGGGCCCCTGCTTGGACAATAGACAGTTCTGAAGAGAGGATGGAAGTTGGACGTAAGGAAAGTCCAAGGTATTGGTGAAGCCTGGCTGACAGGACCCAGTGAGGGGAGTGAGGGAGGTCAGGGCACTGGAATAGCCAAAGGGGGAAGGTTAAAGGAGGAGTATGACCTTGGGAGACGGGGGCACCTCCACTGAGCATAGGGCTCCCCCTTTCTCCAAAAAGAGGTTTCTCCCACTCACCATCCCCCTCACCACCCCCCTCCCAGCTTTTGGTCATCTTCTTAAGTGTCTTTGTATTAAATTTTGTTTTGAAGTGACCCTGTGAAACACCTTGGGATACTCTATTAAGTTAAAAGGCATGATATAAATTTAAACTACTACTGAATTCTAAAACTGGCCAAGATTTCCTGATGCACAAAGTTCCCTGATGAAACAAGAACTGCAGTCAGATTCAGCAACACCTGCCATTTCTTTCTGAGTCACTTTAAGCATTGCATGTGGAACAGGGCAAGACTTCCACCCAATGTTCTGACCCATTTCCCTTGTTTTAAAGAAAAGTCACCTGGTGACATGTCCACCTCAATGAGGGAGCACAGACCATCTGAAGAAGCAGGAGACAACTTTAACAAGACGGAGGTGCTCCAAACATTTTTCTTGATATTTTTATGGAGCCCTCTATTAAATACAATGGTGGGTGGGGCCTATACACAGAAAGATATAGGGACAGAATGGAATGGAGAGAAGCCAAAAGAGAAAATGCTGGAAAATCTCAGCAGATCTACCAGCATCTGTAAGGAGAGGAAAGAGTTGGCGTTTCGAGTCCTGATAGTTTTATTTTCATTAGCTGCATTTTGAAGTGTCCCTTCTGAAGAAACAAGGAGATAACAAAGACAACTTTGTTAATAAAATGACTAAATTTAATATAAAATTGTCATTTGTGTATCTTATAACAGAACGTTGAAGTTTACAGCACAGATGGGGTTTTTCTCAAATGATTCAATGGAACAGAATCTCTACAATGCAGAAGGAAGCTATTTAGCCCATCAAGTCGGCACTGACTCTCCAAAAGAGCATCTTATGCTATCCTATTTACTGTGGCCAATCCACCCAACCTGCACATCTGTGGACTGTTGAGAAGAAGCCGGAGCACACAGAGGAAACCCAAGCAGACACGACACACAACAGTCACCCCCAAGGCCAGAATTGAATCCAGGTCTCTGGCACTGTGAAGCAGCAATGCTAACCACTTTGCCGCCCCAGCAGTAACGGTGACCAGAGGACACAAATATAAGATAATTGGCAGAAGAACAAGAAGGAAAATCAGATTTTTTTTTACAAAGTTGTTGTGATCACAAATGCTTTGCCTGAAATGGTGGTACTTACAAAAGGGAATGAGATAAATAATTGAACAACAGTTTTCGAGACATCAGAGGGCTGGTGGGCTGAATGATCTCATTCTGTGCTTTGTAATGTGATAAGGAGGATATTTATCACATAATGCCTGTATTGGCTTTCTAACAGAGCACAGAGCTCTTTTCATTCCCTTTCCATTTTTTAAAGTGTTTTGTAACTTCAATTTTAAAGCTATTGCTTAAAGCTGTTTCCACCACTGTTTATAACAGCCCATATGATATCCTAATCACCTGCAGATTATATAAAAAGCTCTCCTCTGCTCAGGCTCTCCCTGAAATGTGAACTTGGAGCTGCCTGGAATAATTATTCTGCAAGCTGAAGACAGATCTGAACATACAAAGCCTGTACAATTTGCCAACTGTATCAATAGGCCAAATATTGATATGCTTCTCTTCAGCCTTCGCCAATATTTTTTTAAAATTATTAAAATAAAAGCTAATGAAAAATCTAAATGTTAATTCAGATGAATATCACAAAAGTTTTTTAAACAGTGTATGAATGAGACTCAAAGTGACTTGCTTCAATCACTCAATTTGCACATTGGTGCCTTTGTTTTTGTCCTAGGATTCTTCTTTTTTATTCAACCCTTAAACATTATCATACTATGATCACAATTCCTGAGGCATTCATCCATATTTAACTAATAAAGTGGGTAGAAGCACATAAAATATTTTAGGTGACACTTTTCAATCACATTCCTGAATAGTTTAGAAATATTCTTAATTTAAGATGATCCATGTTTTGACATCATTATAATCCTTTGTAAGATGGATTGTAATCAATTGTCAGCATTGGCATGCTCTCCATTAATCTAGTGCTTCAAACTTGTTGATAAGGATAATTTGCTGAAGTGTCACTGATCTACCTTAATTTTTCTGGCCTAAGGATAGAGAGCGTTTCTGTCTACGCATACCCATATATGCTAAAAATGACAACAACATAAAATTAACTAAAGATCATAATTAAATATTTCTGTTTTATTCATTTATGGATTATGGGCTAGGCCATAATCCATAAATGTTTATTGACCATCTCTAATTGCCCTTGAGAAGGTGATGTTGAGCCACCTTCTTGAACTACTGCAGTCCATAAAGTAACATGAGATCAACTGGTAAGTAAATCCTGACGGATATTTTCAAACTATATTAAATTAAAACTCATCATTTAGGTAAGGATAGGGAATTACTTGCCTTATTTATTTTTTAAAAATATTTTATATAATTTTTAACCATGGTTTAGTCATGGTAGGAGAGCTCGAAGCTATGGTTTGCTCTTCTTGCTCCATGTGGGAGGTCAGGCACATTTCTAGTGCCTGGCGCCAGCATGCATACAGGAAGTGTGTCCAGCCGCAGCTCCTGGAAACTCAAGTTTTGGAGCTGGGATGGTGGCTGGGACACTGTGAAGCATCCATGAGTCTTAGAGCATTGTGGATAACATATTCTGGGAGATTGTCAGACTTCAGCTGAAGAGACTTGAGGAAGGAATGTGACCACCATGCAGTCCAAGAGATGTAGGCTAGTAGTTCAGGAGTCCCCCAGGGTCTCACTCGCAAATCAGTATTCCATTTTGGAGACTGATGAGTATGTTGATTCCTCCAGGGAGTGCAGACAGGGCCAAGCTTCGGGCACCGCAAGCAGCCTGTCTGTACAGGAGGGGTGGAAGAGAAGCAGGGCATAGTATCGGGGATTCAATAGTCAGGGGTACAGATAGGCGCTACTGCGGCCGTCAGTGTGGCACCTAGATGGTATGTCGCCTCCCTGGTACTAGGATCCAGGATGTCACTGAATGGCTGCACAGCATTCTGAAAGTGGAGGGTGATAAGGCAGAGGTCATGGTACATGTTGGGATCAGTCTCAAAGATAGAGGGATGAGATCTTACATCAAGAATTCAGGGAACTATACAGGAGCCCTCGGGTTGTAATCTTGCAATTACTCTTAATGCCATAAGCCAGTGAGGGCTAAAATAGGAGAATGGCACAGATGAATGCATAGCTTAAGAGTTGGTGCAGGAGGGAGGGTTTTAGACTCCTGGAATACTGGGACCATTTCTGGGGAAGTTGACACCCGTACAAACAGGGCAGTCTACATATGAAACAGAATGGGACTAACATCCTTGTGGGATGTTTTGCTAGTACTGCTGGAAGGAATTTACACTAGTTTGGCAGGAGGAGAGGACACAGATTGTTAGCAGCTAAGGGCACAGGATAATACAGCAAAAAATCAAGTCAGAAGGAATGCAACTGTATTAAATTTCAAGGGAGTAAAGCCAGGCTGGATGGTCTCTATTTTAACACCAGGAGTATTGCAGGTAAAATGAATGAGTTGAGGGCAATGATTGACACATGGAAGTATAATATAGCAGCCATTTCCGAGGCATGGTTGAAGGAAGGGCAGGATTGGCAACTCAACATTCTGGGATATAGAATCTCCAGGCGAGACAGGGAAGGAGGTAAAAGAGGAGGAGGTGTTGCATTATTATTTAAGGGATCAGTTACTGCTGTAAGGAGAGATGATATATTGGAGGGTCATCGAATGAAGCTTTGTGGGTAGAACTTAGGGGAAAAAAAGGGGCCGCCACATTGTTAGGTGTTTCTAATATATTGGTGCAGACTCGATGGGCTGAAGAGCCTCTTCAGAGCTGTATGGTTTTATGATGATATTGGGAAGACAGAAGACTTTTTTTGGTATCCGCTATAAAAAGTTTCCTCACCATCAACTCCATCCTATTGTACTACTATACTCGTACTATATTACCCTCTACTATACTCCTTATACACCTATGACTGTGTGGCCAAAATCCCCTCCAATTCAATTTTCAAGTTTGCTGATGACACCACCATAATGGGTTGGATCTCAAACAGTGATGAGACAGAGTACAGGAATGAGATAGAGAATCTGGTGAACTGGTGCAGCAACAATAATCTCTCCCTCAATGCCAACAAAATGAAAGAGATTGTCATGCCCCTGTTTACATCAAAGGGGATGAAGTAGAAAGAGTCGAGAGCTTCAAGTTTTTAGTGTCCAGATCACCAACCTGTCCTGGTCGCCCCATGTTATAGTTAAGAAAGCCCACCAATGCCTCTGTTTTCTCAGAAGACTAAGGAAATTTGGCATGTCAGCTACGACTCTCACCCACTTTTACAGATGCACCATAGAAAGCATTCTTTCTGGTTGTATCGCAGCTTGGTATGGCTCCTGCTCTGCCCAAGACTACAAGGGACTATAAAATGTTGTGAATGTAGCCCAATCCATCACGCAAAACAATCTCGCATCCATTGACTCTATCTATGCTTCCCGCAGCGTCGGCAAAGCAGCCAGCATAATTAAGGATCCCATGGACCCAGGACATTTTTTCTTTCACCTTCTTCCATTGGGAAAAAGATACAAAAGTTTGAGGTAATGTACTAACTGACTCAAGAACAACTTCCTCCATGCTGCTGTCAGACTTTCGAATGGACTAACCATTAAGTTGATCTTTTGCTACACTCTTGCATAACTGTAACACTAAATTCTGCACTCGCTTATTTCCTTCTCTATGAACAGTGTGCTTTGTCTGAATAGCATGCAAGAAACAATATTTTTCACTGTATGTTAATTCTTGTAACAATAATAAATCAAACCAAATCCCTCCCACCGGCAACTGTCTCAGATTGAACAGACTATTTGTAATCATGGTTACATCAAGATGAGCTTCTGATCACATATCCATTTTATCACTAAGTAAGACCATCTCTTTCCACCTCCTTAATGTTGCCTAATGTTGTTGCCCTGCTTCATATAATCTGCAGCTGAAACCCTCATCCATTTCTTTGTTACCTCTAGACTTGACTATTCCAACCCATTTCCAGTTGGCCATCTAGATTCTATCCTCTGTAAACTTGAACTCATTGTAAATGCTGCTGCCCACATCCAAACTTGCACCAAGACCCATTGACCCATCACCTTTGTGTTCAATAACTACAGTAGCTCCCAGGTAAGCAACATTTGAATTTTAAAGTTCTCCTTATTTTCAAACCCCTACATGGCCTTATGCGTCCCTTTGTCTATAAATTCCTTCAGTCGCACAACCCTCCAGGATATCTGTGCTTTGTGCTCACTTCACAAAGAGGTTCAGAATGTCATGTAGCCTGCGGAGCCGCCAGCGAGTTCACATCGGGGAGAGACCATTCACTTGCTCTGAGTGTGGGAAGGGTCATTCATCCAACCTACTGAGACACCAGCAACTTCACAAGCGATTATAGGAGTTGGATTCTGCTGTTATTGTTTCTGCTCTTAATTACATCCAGGATTACATTGTGTTTTTTCTCACAATTGATCAATGACTTGTTTTATTTGTTTTTTATTCTTGTTGTTAAAACACAGTGGTTAGCACTGTTGCCTCACAGTGCCAGGTCCGGTGTTTGATTCTGACTGTCTGTGAAGTGTTTGCACGTCCTCCCTGCCAAAGAGATTTTCACAGTAATTTCATTGCAGTGTTAATGTAAACCTAATTGCAACACTAATAAACTAAACTTGTCTATGTTTTGGCCTCTTGAGCATTCCCAATTTTCATCACCTCATCATTGGCAGCCATGTCTTCAGTTGCCCACACACAAAGCTCTGCAATTCCCTTCAGTTCCCCACCTTCTATTTTCATTTAAGATGTTCCTTAAAATCTACCTCATTGACTATGTGTGTTAATAACTCCAGGTGTGTCAAATTTTATTTTATAATACGTCTGTGAAATACGCGTTGTTACATTATGAGTAATTTATAATTGGAAGCTGTTATTATTAAATTAGAAGACACAGTAAACATTGCTGAGAACCAAAAGATGCTGCAACAGTATGTTGATGCGATGCTGAAATTGACAAAAAAAACTGAAATTCAATGTTAATGAGTGGAATATTTTGGTTAAAAAAGTAACAATTTGAACGGAAGCGAATATACTTGGAACCAGTAAAGCCTGGCAATGTGGACGAGGAGGAATTTTGCTGGGGCGGATTTTCAAGATCATGATATTCTTAAAGCTGCACCTTCGAACATGCCATTACTGTAAATGCTAATGACATACTGGATTTCAGGGCAAGATGTAATGGTGGACCTCTGTTCAAAACATCACATTTGAAAGACTGCGTGCAGTGCTGCTGAAGCCAGTTGTGGCACTCGCTCCACCACCCGAGGTTGACTGATTCCAATCAGATTGGGGATCTCACATCAAACTCTGGAACAGCTTACTGTTAAATAACTTGCTGACACTCACTGCCTGGTCTCACGACTAAATAATGGGCATTTGGACACGAGTCTGAGGGCAGTTTCAAAGTATCCAGCAAAAAAATGAAATCTTCAAAAATGCAGCAATTCAATTGACATTTATGACCTTGTATACTTCAACTCGATATTGTTTCTCAGCTACAGGAATCGGTCCTTTGAATCTATCCGCCGTTCAATTAGATTATGGCTGATTTATGAATTCAATTCCATTTATCTGCCTTTGATTCACACCTTTGCCGTTCCCTTGTCTACAAAATAAAACGGAGAACATAGGACGCATGCATACTTAAAATGGAAAATTGAACTCTGAATGATAGGATTTGAAGATGCATTCCCCAAATATTTATCCTTTAACCCTGACATTTTTTCGAGTATTTAATTTGTGAAGATGCTAAAAAAAAGCCAGTGAAACCGCAGTCGGCACTGCTCCGAGATCTGTTTGCGATTCCAGCGACCACCCGCTGAATGTAATTCCACACAGTTTGTGTACAGGGATTTCACCCCGTGACTCACTTTTGAGCTCACATGACTGGGAAGAAGTGAAGTGCACTGTGTATGCGTTAACAGTCCCTGACATACAAAAAGCAAAGGATGCCGATATCATAAAAAAAACACAGAAAATGTTGGAAATGTTGCGAAATACTGATGAAAGTCCTGACATTTCTAATGTTAGCTCCGTTTCATTCTCCACAGATGCTGTTCTTACCTGCTGAGTATTTCCAGCATTTAAAAAAAATGTTTAGAACCAGATACTCATTGTTTCATGTGTGTGTGTGTCACTTATTCTACGTCCTATAGTTGGTTTCAATTTTAGATTGGATACTTGTCTCTCAAGGTTTGTGCTTCAAATCACTGCATTCTCCAACTATTTATCCTTTAACCCTAACATTTATTCCAGTTTTTTTCCTGATTAAAAACATTGTAACATGCATTTTTAGACATCAAACACAATGCCTCTTGGCTGCACCACTCGTTACAATTGACTGCAGCTGTCTAGACTGCGGGCATATAACCACCACGTTCACGCATCAGTATCACACAGTAATTCGCAACAATAAAATGATCCTGTCATCGTATTTTCACAGATCCCTCTGAACTGCAATGAGACTTCAGGAACATGGAATTAAACTACATCTAACGAATGGAGGGCATGCAATTTTATGCCATTTGCGCAATACTCCAGGAGTCCAGTCCAGATCCGTGTCCAGATAATGTAACAGAGATCGAAAGCAGTGAAGGGGGGTGGGGGGGGTGGGGGTGGGGTGGGTAAGCAGCATAAAATAGCTACTCACCTTCAGTAATAGAAAAGTGACATGGCTTTTCAAATTAAAGCCTTCACATAATTACAATAAAAAATATCTACATATGTACATAATTTTAAATGAACCGAACTGCTGAGAAAAGCTGGAACCACAGTTTATGAATGGGAAACTTCATGTACTACCCCAGTTCCAGACCTTCAACAGAAAAGGATGGCATTGGGACATGTGTAATCCTCCTAACGTGAAGACAACCTCAAATAATGGAACCCTCACCTCTTGCAACAATCTGTAACATGAACTAGGGAAACTCCCGCTCAACCTAACTTGGCAGGCCAGTGCCCCGCCCATCCTTCCGCGTCGCGGCGGAATCCGGCCGGGCGATTGGCTGGCGGCGGGCCGGTGCCCGCTGCCCATTGGAACAGCCGGGACGTCAGTCAAGTGGAGCGAGCTTAGTTGCACCATGGGCGGTGGAAGCAACAATGTAGCGAGCGCGCATGTCCCGAGTTTCTCTGCAAAGGGATTTGGAGGCAACGAATTAGTGTTTGCTTCAGAGAAAAGCTATTGATTGTTGGAGGAAATCTTGGTGCATGTTTTAGTGTGCTGGTTGCGCCACCACATTCTTGTCCCCTTTGCAGGGCGCTTTGAGAAGGGCAGTCTTTCTGGAAGTGGTTTTGTTTTTGTATGTGAGCAGGTATTTTTCGGAAAGCTTGTCCAGTGTGTGTTTGTGTGGTACTTTCCCCCTCCCCTCCCCTTCTCCCTCCCTTTGTCCCGTTTTGGTTCTATGGCGACGCAAATCGATACGATTTATGGACTTTCAGAAGATGAAGTGAGTACGATATGTTTTCTTCTCCCCTTTTTGATTTTAAATAAGTAAATAAAGTATTGAAGAGTTTCCATAACCTGTGGTGACAGTCAAATGTAGGAAAGCCAGTCCCAGCTGGTGCTGTGCCTGTCAGCCATTCGACACAAACGTTTGTTCCCTTTCTGTATTTATCCTACTTTCCAGGCACGAAACGTGAACAGTTTCCGGGTACTTATTTGTTTATGGGGTAGATGAACTTATTTTTGTTTTCTCTTTTGATGATTTCAACTTCTGTTGCTCTACAACCGAAAAGAGGAAGGGGGTGACTTATTAATTAATTGGATAACTATTTTCTATCCATCGCTGACACCCTGCACCTCTGCTGTGTTGTGGTGTTGGCACTTAAAACAAGCTAAAGTGTTGAGAGTGGTTTTGTTACGGTTTTCACCCCGTTCGGCCACGGGAACTGTGTATCAGTCAGTGAATTGTGTTTGTGTTAACGTTAAAGAAGTGATTGAGCATAGTCTGGACACTGGGAACAGGAGAAGGCCATTGGGCCCTTCCAGTCTGCTCAACCATTCAATCAGATCCAGAAGAATTATTTTCTCAGAGGGTACTGACTCTTATTCCCTTTCTCAAAGGGCAGTGGAAGCTGAATCTTTGAATATTTGAAAGGCAGAATTAGGTTATTGATTAACAAAGGGATGAAAGGTTAGTGGGGTAGGCAGGGATTTGATTTATAATTGTCACGTATTAGTATACAGTGAAAAATATTGTTTCTTGTGCACTATGTAGACAAAGTATACCATTCATAAAGTACATAGGGGAGAAGGAAATGAGGGTGCAGAATATAATGATAAGTTAGAGCAAAAGTGTAGAAAAAAATCAACTTAATAGAACATTATTGAAGAGTTAAGAGTGCAGTTTTAAAAGCATTGAATGAGAGTCGAAGATGGAGGATATGCCAAGCTCCAGCACCATCTTGAATGGTTGAAATTGCAGTCAGATCAGCCATGACCTTATTGAATAGTCGAGTAGACTTCAGGGGTTGAGTGCCTACTCCTCCAAATTTGTAAATACTTAACTCCACTTTTCTTGCCGGTTTCCCATAATCCTTGACTTCCTTGTCAATCAAAAGATTGTCTCACACAGCCTTGAACGTAT
The DNA here is from genome assembly GCF_965287045.1 of Carcharhinus amblyrhynchos. NCBI lineage: Eukaryota > Metazoa > Chordata > Chondrichthyes > Carcharhiniformes > Carcharhinidae > Carcharhinus > Carcharhinus amblyrhynchos. Next base: position 50,022,581 of record NC_137324.1, on the reverse strand, counting down.
TCAGTGATACAGAGGCATAGAAAATAGAAGCATGAGTATAACATTCAGTCCTTCAAACCTGCTCGGCCATTCAGGATGATCATGGTTTATCTTCTATATCAATCCCATACTGCTGCACTCTCTCCATATCCCTTAATAACCTATAGACATTAGTAATCTGTCTGTTTTGTCTTAATTATCTTCAGTGACTTGGCCTCTGCAACCTTCTGTGGTAGTGAATTCTACAAGTTTGCTACCTTCTGAGTGAAGAAGTTTCTCCTCATCTCAGTGTTAAATGGTCCATCCTAAGACTGTGATCCCCTTGTTCTAGACATCCCAGCCAGAGGAAACAACATCTCTGCCAGCAGTCTGTCCAGCCATATCAAAATTTTGTTTCGATGGGATCCCCCTCATTCTTCTAAATTGTAGTGAATACAGACCAAGTCGACCCAAGCTCTCTTATTACAATCCTGCCATCTCAAAACGTTAGTCTGGTGAATCTTCACTGTACTCCCTCAATGGCAAGTGTACCCTTTCTTGGATAAGGAGACTGAAATTGCACATAATACTTCAGGTATGGTCTCACCAAGGCCCTCACAATTGTACAGTCTCACAAAGGACTTGTAAAATTGCAGTAAGATATCTTTACTCATGTACTCTGGTCCTCTTGCAGTGAAAGCCAACGTACCACTTGCCTTCTCAGATGCTTGACACACCTGCAAGCTTGCTTTCAGTGGTCCAAAGGGCCCAAACACTGACCCTTGCTTCACCCCATGAGTCACTGCCTACCACTTCAAAAAAGACCCATTTATTCCTACTCTCTGGGGAATTCTGAAGGTTAATAACCCTTGGTGAAGAAATTTCTTCTCATCTTTGTCTTAAATGAGGGAACCTTATATTTTTAAACTGTGCCCCAAGTTCTCGACTCCACTATGAGGGGAAAGTGAGTTGATCTTTCTCTACACCCTAACTCTTTTTGTAACCCTACACTCTGCACTCTCTACTTTCCTTCTCTATGAATGACGTGCTTTGTCATAGCATGCAAGAAACAATACGTTTTACTCTATACTAATACGTGACAGTAATAAATGAAATTGAATCAAACATCCTCTGGGCATCTGCCCTGACGAGGGGTTGTGAAATGGGCACAGGTGACTCTTCTTCTCCATTTCCATTTTAAAACTAGGATAAACTGATATATTTATTTGTGTTGCTTCAATCAGGAGATTTTAGCAAGAACGTGGTGGTATTTAATTTTTTTTTGAACACCAGCACTGAGTCTGAAACTGCATGTAGTTTCAGGGAGAAATGTGGAAATTCCAAATTTTTCCTTTTTTTTGAAACAAAATGTACAAATACACAGCTTGAAAAAAAAACTTCTGATTTATTAGATGTTATGTTTCTGAGTAGTACCATTGAACCGTCATGTAAGTGTTGTGGGCATAAAAGACTGATACTATGTGAATATTCATATGAGTGATGTGCAGAATTACAGATTAGTTGTACAGTGGTATAATTTCTAAGTAATACACTAGATGCATAATTTAGCAGTTATGTATTATTTTTAAACAGTAGATACTAATTTTGAGGCACTGACTCTTTTACTGTTGTTTGACTGGAAACCGGCATTTCTTAGACTCGTTGTTCAGTTGACAATTGCTTGTGAGCCTAGGTGCAGAGTCATCGCAAGAAACTCAGTCACGAAGTGGCACCAAAGCTGAGTCAGAACTTGTTCTCAATATCAACAGTTTGCATTTATGCAGCATTTGATATGCTATGATAAATTCTCCCTCAGTGCACCCGAACAGGTGCCGGAGTGTGGTGACGAGGGGGTTTTCACAGTAACTTAATTGCAGTGTTAATGTAAGCCTATTTGTGACACTAATAAATAGTTTCAACACTTCAAAGTACTAAAACATTCTAAGGTCCTTCACTGGAGTATGATATCATCGCATACAAATTAAAGGTAAGACAATGAAGGAGATGTTAGGACAATGGCTATGTTTAAAATGCATCAGAAAGGGTAAGAAAGACGGAATTAAGAATCGCATGTGCTCGATACCTGAAAGTGCAGCACCAATGTTGGGACATAGGAAGTGAAAAATGTGCAAGGGTAATGGGGAACATGGAATTCCTGGAAGGTTTTTACTGGTAGAGATTGTTAATAGAGATGAGGCTATGATGGGATTTGAATATGTGAATGAGAATTTTAAAAACAAGGCCTTGTGAGTCAGTGAGTAGTGGAGTGATGTGTAAATGAAATGTTTTGAATACCATTCATTCATGTGATGAGGGCATAACTGGCATTTATTAGCCACCCCAATTGCCCTTGCTGCAGACCAGATGGGTTAGGTAAACTCAGTGCTGTCTGGGAGGGAATTCCAGGATTTTGACTTGGCAATAGTGATATATTTTAAAGTCAGGATGGTGAGTGGCTTGTGATGTGAGGGGAGGGAAGGGGGGGGGGGGGGGGGGGTGCGGTGGCAGTACCTCCAGGTGGTAGTGTTCCCAAATGTTCGCTGTCCCTCACCTCCATGATTGTGGAGGTGATGAAAGCGTGGATGAGCAACAAAGTTCCACATGCAACACATTTTTCAACTGGAATTGTTATATGATGTTTCAGAATGGGATCCTGGTCCTTTTATTGAACAGTTCTAAGGAATGCTGAGGTCTGATCACTGTCAATTGCAATTCTGTTTTTATTCATGGGCATTTTGTCTTTCAAAAGAGATCTTTATGTTGCGATTTCTTCCAGAATTGCAGTTTTCTTATTCAAGTAGCCTAAGCAGAAATTTCACAATTGGAGGTGAGCGGGTTGGGCGGGCGGGGGTGGGGGGGGGCTTCCAGGGGGGTGGGGGATGTGTAAAAGAAAGGGTAGGAAGGAAAGCGCTGCTGCTTCTTTCCATTTAAAACTACAGTTAGCTCCAGCAATTAGCAGAAAATCAGACCTGCCCAAAGTTTGAATATATAGAACTCAGGCCGCCTGGGCATATCTGGATCCACCCTAAAGATGAACCATCAAACTATCATTGCTCCTATTTGATATGCACCGGCCTATTGTCCACAGCCTAGATGTGGCCAGACTCCAAGGTGTCTGGGTGGGCTGAGGTGTCCTGTCAACAAATCATCAGTTAGACCATTGCGTGCTGAGACAACCCGAGACCCCATTGGCAGAAAGCCAAAGGCAGCTGGAAAACATGACAGTCACAGGGATAAAATAGGCATGCCAGACACCTTGGGAGCAAAACCGGGAGACCGTTGAGACCAGGCCAGAGAAAGAAGGAAGGAAGCAATCAAGGAAGAAACTGTCAGCAAGAATCACCTTCGCGAAGATGAACCAGAGGGACTCATGGACTGGATCTACAGCCTACCAAGCCAGCTTTCCAGTGAATAATGGAGGGGCATGTGATGTGTGGTTTCTGTATGATGTGGGAACTGGTGGACCCCAGGGTCCATCCCAGTGACCATGTCTGCAGTAAGTGCAGGTTGCTGGAGGAGCTTCAGCTCAAGGTGGATGAGCTGGCCTCTGAGCTACAGTCACTGAGGCTCATCAAGGGGAGAGAGGGTGCCATTGTCAATGGGGTGCAAGTGACATCCACCCCCCCTAGACTGGCTAACTCTAAGGGTCAGGGACAAGAGGGGGCTGCTGGGAGGAGGAAGGGGGGTGAGGAGCGGAGGTCTCAGCCTCTTAATCTGCATAACAGGTTTGAGGTTCTTGCTTCCAGTCTGGACGAGAACGAGGCAGGTGAGGTTGGTGAGCAAACTGCACACGGTACAGTGATGCAGCAGGACATAGGCAAAGAGAGGGGGAAAAGGAACGTAGTAGTGATTGGGGATAGTGGGGTGAAGGGTATTGACACTGTCCTTTGTCACAATGACAAAGTGCACAGAAGGGTGTGTTGTCTGCCTGGTGCTCGGGTACGGGATGTCGCAGCTGGGCTGCAGAGGAACCTGGAGTGGGAGGGTGAGAATCCGGTCGTTGTGGTACATGTGGGTGCCGGCGACGTAAGCAAAATGCGGACTGAGGATCTGGGGAGGGAGTATGAAAAGGTGGGAATGGAATTAAAAAGTAGAACCGACAAGGTGGTTATCTCTGGGCTACTGCCTGAACCGAGTGCAGACAGGCGTAAGGTTGATAAGATTAAGGAAGTGAGTGGGTGGCTCAGGGATTGGTGTGGGAGGAATGGGTTTGAATTTATGGGGCATTGGCACCAGTATTGGGGTAGGTGGGACCTGTTCGGGCGGGATGGGGTTGGTCTGAACCGTGCTGGGACCAGAGTGCTGGCGAATCGAGTAAAGAGGACTGTAGGCAGGGCTTTAAACTAATTGGGGGGGGGAGGGTGCGAGGGTAGGTGACGTTACGAGGTCTAAAGTTAAGGAGAGGGTACAGGTAAGGGAAGAGGCCGACGATGTCCCAATAATAGAGGGAATAGGGGGCGTGAGTATGGTTGGTGGCGTTACGGCAAATAGGGTCCAGGTGAAGGCTGGGATGAAAGCGCTTTATCTGAATGCACGAAGCATTCGGAATAAAGTGGATGAGCTGGTGGCGCAGATCGACACAAACGGATACGATCTGGTGGCCATTACAGAGACGTGGCTGCAGGGTGACAGGGACTAGGAGCTGAATGTACAGGGCTATCAAGTGTTTAGGAGGGATAGGCAGGAGGGAAAAGGGGGGTGCGTAGCTCTGCTGATTAAGGATAGCATCACGGTGGTAGCAAGGGATGATATTGGAGCCAAGGAGCAGAAGGTGGAATCGTTGTGGGTGGAGATTAGGAACAGCAAAGGGAGGAAGACGTTGGTGGGTGTCGTCTATAGGCCTCCGAATAATGATCTGGAGGTGGGGCAGGCTGTTAACGCGCAAATAAGTGCGGTGTGCAGGAATGGGACGGCCGTAGTTATGGGGGATTTCAATCTGCATACTGATTGGCCGACCCATGTTGGACGCGGTGGGCTCGAGGAGGAGTTCTTGGAATGCTGCCGGGATAGTTTCCTCGAACAGTGTGTGTTGGAGCCGACGAGGGAGCGAGCTATCTTGGATCTGGTGCTATGTAATGAAGCGGGTAGAATTAGGGACCTTGTGGTGAAGGATCCTCTTGGGGAGAGTGATCATTGTATGGTGGAGTTTCTGGTGCAGATGGAGGAGGAGAAAGTGGGTTCCCGGACACGCGTCCTTTGTTTGAACAGAGGGGAGTACGGTAGGATGAGAGAAGAATTGGCGAATGTGGACTGGGGGAGCGCGTTGGAGGGAGGGTCTGCTGAGGAGCAGTGGAGGATCTTTAAGGAGATCTTTCTTGGCGCTCAGCGGAAATTTATTCTGATGGTCAAAAAGGACCGTAGGAGGAGAGGTAATAAGCCGTGGACAACGAAGGAGGTGAAGGAAAGTGTTAAACTAAAAGCGGAGGACTTTAGAGTAGCTAAGAGTAGTGGGCGAGAAGAGGATTGGGAAAGGTTTAAATGTCAACAAAGATTGAGAAAGAAGTTGATAAAGAAGGGTAGGAGAAACTATGAAGCTGGGCTAGCGCTTAATATAAAAAAGGATAGCAAGAGTTTTTATAAATATATAAAAAGGAAGAGGCTGGCTAGGGTGAATGTTGGTCCTTTAGAGGATGAGAAAGGGGACCTAGTGGTAGGGGATGGGGATATGGCTAAGGTATTGAATAACTTTTTTGTTTCTGTCTTCACGGAGGAGGACGTGAATAATTTGCCGGGTGTTAGCGATGGAAAGGTGGTAGGACTGGAGGGTCTTAATGACATTACTGTTACTAGAGAGGCGGTGCTCGACAGACTGGAGGGGCTGATTGTGGACAAGTCTCCAGGACCGGATGGAATGCATCCGAGGGTTCTGAAAGAAATGGCAGAGGTGATAGTGGATGCCTTGGTAGTTATTTTCCAGACGTCGCTGGATTCCGGGGAAGTGCCGGATGGTTGGAAAACGGCTAATGTTACGCCGTTGTTTAAGAAGGGTGCCAGGCAAAAGGCGGGGAATTATAGGCCGGTTAATTTAATGTCTGTGGAGGTAAAATGTTAGAATCTGTCATTAAGCAGGAAATTGCAAGGCATCTTGAAGGGAATTGCTTGATAGAGCAGACGCAGCATGGTTTCATTAAAGGGAAGTCGTGTCTGACAAATTTACTGGAGTTCTATGAGGATGTGTCTAGTGCAGTGGATAGAGGAGAGCCGGTGGATGTGGTCTTTCTAGATTTTCAGTAGGCGTTTGACAAAGTACTTCAAGAGGTTATTGCAGAAGGTCGAGGGACATGGAGTTGGGGGTAGGGTGTTAGCGTGGATAGAGGATTGGTTGGCAGAGAGTGGGGGTCAACGGGTGCTATTCGGATTGGCAGATGGTGACTAGTGGAGTGCCCCAGGGGTCGGTGCTGGGGCCTCAGCTTTTTACCATTTATATAGATGATCTGGAGGAGGGAACCGAGTGTAGGGTGTCAAAATTTGCTGATGACACCAAGATTGGGGGAACGGCAAATTGTGCAGAGGGTGTGGAGAGTCTGCAGAAGGATCTAGATAGGCTGGGCGAATGAGCCAGGAAATGGCAAATGGAATTTAATGTTGGCAAGTGTGAGGTGGTCCACTTTGGTAGGAATAATGGTAGGAAGGACACTTACTTACGGGGCGAAAAGCTGCAGCAAGCGACGGTGCAGAGGGACCTCGGGGTCCTTATGCATGAGTCGCAAAAACCCAGCTTGCAGGTGCAGCAGGTGGTCAGGAAGGCGAATGGGATGCTGGCCTTCATAGCGAGGGGGATTGAATATAAAAGTAGGGAGGTCTTGCTGCAGCTGTATAGGGCATTGGTGAGGCCGCAGCTGGAGTACTGTGTGCAGTTTTGGGCGCCGCACCTGCGCAAAGATATTTTGGCCTTGGAGGGAGTGCAGAGGAGGTTTACTAGGCTGATACTGGAGTTGAGGGGGTTGAGCTATGAGGAGAGGCTGAATAAACTAGGCTTGTACTCGTTAGAGTTTAGAAGAATGAGGGGAGATCTCATCGAGACGTATAAGATGATGAATGAGATGGATAGGATAGAGGTGGAGAGACTCTTCCCGCTCAAAAAAGACAGTAGGACTAGGGGGCACAGCCTCAAGATAAAGGGGAGGCGGTTTAGAACGGAGTTGAGGAGGAACTTCTTCACTCAAAGGGTGGTGAATCTCTGGAATTCTCTGCCCGTTGAAGTGGTGGAGGCTGCCTCACTAAATATTTTTAAGACGCGGGTTGATGGGTTTTTGATAAGAGAAGGGATTAAGGGTTATGGGGAGAGGGCGGGAGAGTGGAACTGAGCCACGACAGATCAGCCATGATCTTATTGAATGGCGGGGCAGGCTCAAAGGGCTAGATGGCCTACTCCTGCTCCTATTTCTTATGTTCTTATGAATTCTGGGTGTTTCTTGGATACATAGTGGGGAATTTAAAGGTTAACTATATTTAATAATGTTTGTTGTGTTATACATTTTTTTTGATAAGAGAAGGGATTAGGGGTTATGGGGAAAGGGCGGGAATGTGGAACTGAGCCACGACCGATCAGCCATGATCTTATTGAATGGCGGGGCAGGCTCGAAGGGCCAGATGGCCTACTCTTGCTCCTATTTCTTATGTAAACTTATGTAAACATCTGTGTCCCTATTTTGTTCCTCTCATCAACGAAGACACCAGGATAAAACTTCAAGCTGGTTGAAATTTCTGAAATTGGACAGATACTACAATTGCATTCTGAAAACACACCCATAACAAGTTTAAATATTAAACAGTTTCCTACTGTTGTGATTTGACTTGCCTTCAGAGTTAAAAAAAAAATAATATTTTAAGGTTGGTATTACTGTTATACAAGTTGCTGCTGATACAGTGCTTCTAATTTAACGAGATGTCAAGGTGCTTCATGGGCATTATGAAAACAAAGTACGACCTGAATCTCTCAGAGAAATCAGATCAGATAACCAACCTACTTGACCGAGCTTTTGGTTAAATATTTCTGATATATGTGCACGGTATGTTGGGGTTTGGGGTGCAGAGTGACCCTGGGAAATTAGCTCCTACCGTGTGGGACCCTATGGGCAGTGTTAGATCTAACTGTGAATGAGTGCCAGAATGGAACGCCAGCAGAATACATAAACGGTGAAGGAGCCTTGTCACCAGTTATTAGGTATGTTCATTTGAACTAAGAATCACAAGGTAGGTTTGATAAACAAAGAGCTCCCAGTGTTCAAGTTAAGGTGTTCAAGTTATCAAACCTACCTTATGATTCTTTATGCATCCTTAGTCCAAACGAACATACCTAATAACTGGTGACAAGACTGCTTCACGGTTTATGTATTCTGCTGGCATTCCATTCTGGGGGAAAAAAGGGAAGGAGATCAAGCATTGCCCCCCTGGGGCTTCATAGGATGACTCTGGAAAAGAATCGCAGTGCAACATCCCTGTGAAGAATGGGCAGGGTGTTCCGACCACTGTTACTTCATTTAGAACAGTTTGTTCAGGGAGAGTTGCTAGTCGGCCAAAAACATCACTGAAAGCGGACACTGAGGGGACTTGGGCTGCAGACGACTGTTGTCAGTAGCGAGAAGAGACTTTGGATCTAGACTTATGTAGAAAGCGGTGGGGAAGGAGAGTTGACCTCAATAGTTGAGGGAGCAGCCATTGCAAGAAGCAGCTGAGGGGAGTCAGCTGCAGTTGAGGATGAGGAAGGAGTGTTGAGGAAGCGGATGCTGAGGGGATTTGGAAAGTGGATGCTAAGTGGACTTGGGCTGTGGGTGGGAGTAAAGCTTTGGGCCTATGCTTGTTTGGTGGGGAAAAATTCATGCCAGCAGAAAAATGAAATGACAGCCAGATTTGGGGCCTAGGCCTCTTTGATGAAGAGACAGAGCTGGATACCTTGTACAGAGTGCTTCAGCGCTTATCTAGCAGCAAATAATCTGGGCAAAAACCTGGTAGTGCTGGTTTTCCTGAGTACCACAGGGAGCAAGACCTTCACTGTCTTGAATTTGGTGCAATCTGACAAACTAGAGGAGAAGATTTAGCAAGATTTGAAGAGGATACGGTAGTGACTTTTGAAGGGCGTCTTGACAAATACATGAATAGGATGGCAGTAGAGGGATATGGTTCCTGGAAGGGTAGGGGGTTTTCATTCAGTTGGGCAGCATGGTCGGTGCAGGCTTGGAGGGCTGAAGGGCCTGTTCCTGTGCTGTAATTTTTTTTGTTCTTTAGATATTATTAAATTAGAGTGTAGAAAAGATTTATTTGCGTGCTACTGGGACTTGATGGTTAGAGTTACAAGGAGAGGCTGGATAGACTGGGATATTTTTCTCTGGAGCGCAGGAGGCTGAAGGGTGATCTTATAGAAGATCATAATGAGGGACCTAGGTCAGGTAGATAGTCAATATCTTTTCCCAAAGGTAGGGAAGTCTAAAACGAGGGCATAGGTTTAAGGTGAGAGGGGAGAAATACAAAAGGGTCCAGGGAGGCATTTTTTTCAGAGGATGGAACAAGCTGCCAGAGGCAGTGGTAGAGGTAGGTACAAGTTTGCCTTTTAAAAAGCATTTAGATAGTTACATGAGTAAGATGACTATCGAGGGATATGGGCCAAATGCAGGCAATTGGGCCTAGCCTAGTCATCTTAAAAACAAAGGCGGCAAATTGGGCCAAAGATCCTGTTCCAATGCTGTAAACCTCTATAACTCAATTCACTGGCTGGCCAACGTTTATTGCCCATCCCTGGTTGCCCTTGGAGGGCAGTTGAGAATCAACTACATCAATATGGCTCTGGGATCACATGTAGGCCAGACCAGGTAAGGAATGCAGATTTTCTTTCCTTAATGACATTAGGGAACCAGATGGGTTTTTCCAGCAATCGACAAAGGGTTCATGGTTGTCAGTAGATCCTTAATTCAAGATTTTTTCCTTGAATTCAAATTCCACCATCTGCCATAGCAGGATTCAAACCCAGAATTTGAGCATGATTCCTGGATTAATAATCTACTGAATGCTGAACCATTGCCTCCCTGATGGACCTGGGAGCACTGAAACCAGTGACATCAGTGAATGGCCCACCCCAATTGTTCCAGTTGCGCAAACAGGTGGATTGATGAGAGTCTGGAGGATTTAAAATGACAGTAAGCTCAGCCCTGTGTGTGGACCAATATCCGTTTCCTCTCGTAGAGGACCTGATTAGTGGCCTCCAAAATAAACACGTTGCAGGCCTCTCTGCAGATGGGATATATTCACAACTGCCGCTAACGATAGTCACACACAGGGGCCTGTTTTGCTATGAGCGGCTACCCTTTGGTGTGATGCCAGCTCTGGCTCTGTTCCATAGGGCCATGGACCAAATCTTGAGTGGAGTGACAGGAATCCATTGTTACCTGGATGGTATCTTCATAACTGGTTCAACAAGAGGAGAAGTATTTGAAGAACCTGGAGAATACCTTGGAGGCTGCAGGAGCTCGGCCTACAAGTCTTGAGAGAGAGAGAAATGGGTTCTTCAAGGACTCCATTGAATACCTTGGTCATGTAATTGATGACCGTGGGTTACACAAGGCATCTAAGAAGATTGAGGCCATCATGAAAGCCTCAAGACCAGACAGTGTGCCCCAAATTAGGTCACTTGTGGGACTTAATAATTACTATGGTATGTTTGTTCTGGATCTGATGATGTTGACACTGAGTCACTGGTTGCTGGGGAAAGGACAGCCGTGGAAGTGGACAGAAGAATATAAGAAGGCCTACCTGGCGGTAAAGCAGACTTTGAAGAGTGCTAGTTCATGTAAACCTAAAATTACCAGTGCAGCTTGCATGCGACACCTCGCCCTATGGGTTTGAGCCTGTCCTAACCCGTATTATACCAAATGGGGTGAAAAGACCCACAACATTCACTTCTAGGTTGTTGACAAAGGCTAAGGAAAAATATGCCAAGGTGGAAAAAGAAGGCTTGGGCATTTTCCTTGGTGTCAAGAAGGTTCATAATTTCCGACATGGTTGGAATTTCAAATTCTGACTGACGTACGTCCATCTTGGGACCGTACACTGGAATACCATCCGGTAGCAGCTCAATTACAAAAGTGGACCTTGGTGCTGTCAGCCTTCTCATATGAGATCTGGTACTGTCAGTCAGAGAAACACAGCAATGCGGACACTCTGCACAGGATATCTTTGTGTGGAGATAAAGATGAACCCGTCTGGAATCTGAAGATAATGTACTTTGGGTTACTGAAAGATAAAGTTCTGGTAACTGCTAACCAGGTGCAGAATTCTACCTGGAATGATCGGTTAAGTCAACTGGTAGTTTTGGCAATGTATGTCCCAAAGATGGGGGTTGCCTGTGTTGGATGGATGTTTAATATGGGGAATGAGAGTCATCATTCCCCATCATTAAGAGGAAAGTTTCTGGAACAATGCACCAAGGGCACCTGGGGGTGGTGCGAGTGAAAGAAATAGCAAGAAGCTATTTTTGGTGGCCAAATGTTGATGCACAAATTGAAAATGTGGGATTGTGTGAAATCCTGCGCTTTGGTACAGAAGGTATCACTCTTTTTGCCTCTTCATCCACGGGAATGGCCCTAATCGCTGTGGTAATGAATGAACATTGACTTTGCAATTAATGCAGATTGATGGGCAGTTGTTCTTTAGTGGTAGTGGATGCCCATTCCACGTGGCTGGAGGTCATAGCTGAGAAGTCCATGTTGATGGGGTCAATGCCAGACAAACTCGATGTTTGACCATCCAGAACAGGTGGTCAGTGACAATGGACCCCAGTCTCTGGCACAAGATTCCACTGAGTACATGGAGCACCATGGGATCAGACGTGAGGTTGGCACTGCATCACCTGGTGATGAATGCTCTGACGAATGATTTGTTCAGAACTTCAGAGTCACAAGGTATCACAAGGGGAGGGGCTGCCAGGGCGGCAGATAAATAAATTTTCTGAGTTAGTACTGAAACAGACCACGTGCAACAACCAGTGCCCACAACCCGGTTTTGTTGATGTTCAATCAAAAATTGAAAACATGTTCAAACTGCTGCAGCTGGAGGATACTTGTGATGTGTTTGAATTGAACCAAGAGAGACAGATGGCCAGAAGAATTGGAAGTGCACATTCAAGAACTTTTCAGAAAGGGAAATTTGTTCAGGCCTGGAATTACACTTCTGGAGAGAAGTGGGTATCGTTTACCATTGTTGCACAAGTGGGACCTTTGTTCTCCACAGGCTGGTTTGGAGAAAACATACAGATCAGTTGGTCATGGCACCTTGTCCAGAGGTGGAAAAACTTTAAAGTTTATTTATCAGTACAAGTAGGCTTACATTAACATTAAACTACAATGAAGTTACTGTGAAAATCCCTTAGTCGCTGCACTTGGGTGCCTGTTGGATACACTGAGGGAGAATTCAGCATAGCCAATGCACCTAGCCAGCACATTTGGACTGTGGGAGGAAACCTGAGCACCCAGAGGAAACCCACTCGAGCACTGGGAGAACGTGAAGACTACACATAGACAGTGACCCAAGCAGGGAATTGAGCCTGGGTCCTGGCAGTGTGAGGCAGCAGTGCTAACGACTGTGCTGCCCTACAAATCATGGAACTGCCCATGGTGGCCCCAGTGGGGTCACCCAAGCCTAGTATCTCAGAATCAGAGTTGACCACCCCAAGGGAGGAAGCAGTATCAATGACATTTACTGTCTGTCAAAAAGGTTGAGCAGCATGACCTTGCAGAATCCTGGATGATGACTCTGGCAGAGATTCTTGAAACGAGGAAGCCCCCCCCCCCCCCCCGAGACTCATTATGTCCATGTGAACTATCTGACGGGACTTATACTGGGGACTGTGGTAGTTTGCGATGCTCTGTATAAATAGTCATGATTTATAAATATATATGTACATATCTCAGTTGGAGAAGTTTTGGATTTATGGGGCAGAGGTGCGATATGTGTATGTATTGTATGTTGGACTTTGGGGAAACAAACGGCCAGTTTAAGAGTGTGGATCCGGTGACCCCTTGGCAATTGATTCCCCCTAGTGTCGGACCCTGCTGGGCGTCTTAGACCTGACTCTGAGTGCACACCTTGAGCACTCAGTGTTCAAGTTAGCAAGCCTATCTCATGATTCTTTATGCACCCCGTAGAGGCATACATAATAGATTTGTTCATAACATTCAGTTAATCTAATGCCTTATCACAGTGTTTATTTGTGTCAGTTAGCTCTATTCTTAATGCTGAGTCAGGTGCTACACTCCATTGACTTGAAGACAAATATCTAGGTTGATGCTCTAGTGCAGTGTTCAGGGAGTGCTGTTTTGTCAGAGGTACTATCGTCAAGGTCCTGTCTTCCCAGTTCCAAATAAGAGTCATGCTGGATTCAAAATGTTAATGCTGTTTCGCTCTCCACAGATGCTGCCGCACCTACTAAGTTTTTCTGCACTTGGTTTTTATTTCAGTCTGTTCCCTTTTGGCTAAATGTAAAGGAAGGTATGACACTGCTTCAGAGCAGAGGATAATTTTGGGGCACCCCGGCTAATATATTTTCCTGAGCCAACATCAGGAAAGTAGATTACTTGGTCATTATTGAATTGCTGTGTGAAATGGTTGTCTATTTCACACAAGACAACAGCAACCATGCTTCAGAAGCACTTCATTGGCTGCAGAGCAGTTTGGGATATCCTGCGATTGTGAAAGGTGTTGTACAAGTGCATGTCTTTTGCTTGAGCTTACTTTGCAATATAGGTTTTGAGTAACTGCTAAAATTGTTATAAATGATAACCCTTCATGTGTCCATATAATTCATGAACAAGCTGCCAGTTCCTCCTTGCAAAGAACAGAGCATTTCTTTGTATACTGATAACAACATAAGATGAAGTTCTATCAGCAGCAATACTGAACGGAATCAGTCTCATCACCTTGGCAACCATTTTCACCATGAGATATCCACTGTGGAGTGGTTTATGTGTTCAGTTTTATATCTGTTTATTGTATGTATACATGATGCAACAATTTGCACACGCACCATGTTTTTAAAATGTGCCGAGGTATCACAGGGAAAGGTCGAGAATTAACTTTCAGTAGGAGTGAAGTGACCAAACATGGAATGAATCAACAGGGAAGGAAAGTGGAACAAAGAGCTGGTTGAACAGGATCTCTTTAGTTTGGCCAATGCTAAACTGTGGCGAGTCTTTTTCAATCAGGGCAGAATGTTGAGCTGGCAGTTGAGCAATGCAATATCACAAGATCAGAAGATAATTATTCATGAGGAAGATAATTTGGCCTATGTTATATCATTCTTTCCAAAATGTTTTGTAACTCTCTGCCTTTGCCAGACAAACGGTTCCAGTTTAAAATTGTGGTAGCATTCCTGCAAATAACATTTTAAAGTGAAACATTAGTTCCTAGAGGAGTCATGTTAAAATTGTAGTTATGTTCTGTCAGACCTGCCTTTTCAGAAAAGAGGGTATAATGTTTAAATATCCATTTAAGTTCCATATTAGATCACTAAATTCCAACTTTGATATATTAAAAAGCATATTTTTGAGCTTATTTTTAAAGAAGAGTGTAACTTCTACTTGCAGTGCCCTGAGCTTGCTGCTAATCGTGCTCCGCAATCTTCCTGGTTGATGCAGATCCTCTCCCACTCCAACGCTCCGAGTTGTGGCCTCTCCCCATTCCCTGATTCTCCGAATTGTGGCCTCTCCCCATTCCCTGACTTTTGAATTGTGGCATCTTCTCCCTCCCAGAACCATGACCTCTCTGAACCTCCCACTCCCAGACTTGCCCTCCCGCTGCTTTACTTTCCTGGACTTAGCTGTTCTGGATCTGACTTAAAGTCAGCCCCAATATTGTGCAAATGTGAGTCTGAAGTGCCGAGCTGTATCTGCTGCAGTCCATTTTTTTTTTATTTCAAAAATGAATGCTCAAATTGCCCCTGCTTGTTGATCTTCCTCTGGGCCCTCAGCAAGGGTTCAGAAGAGGGAAGCGGCTAGCGAGAGGTTGTATTTTAAAGTCCATCAGGACTTGCGCTTCAGTAACATCAGAACTCTGGCTTCAGATAGGATCCGGATCTTGAATAGCTAGGCATGCCCAAGAGAGGGAAATGGTGAGAAGATTTGTTAGGGAGTGGGAGGTTGGGTGAGCGTGTGTGTTGAGGAGCAGGAGCAGGCTGCTCCAAAATGGTGCCAATCAAGCCGCATGATGTTGAAACAAATCTTGAGGCAGTCAATTAAATTACAGGCTCCATTAACTTAGATTAAAGTGAAACGTCACTTAAGGCAACATTTAAATGAGGATTTGCTCGCAGTGTTTCTTATGCACATTCAGGATTTTAACCGTCCCTATTCCACCTGAAATCCTGTTTCTTATATGGATCGTATTGATTAATTTTCCTAATGTTGGTCCTAGAGATGGAGTGATTGCAGACCATCAAGACTGTGTAGTCCTGTGGAGCATGTTCTGTGATGTTTGTTTATGCAGCATGAGGCTATTGGTTGAGTTAAAACCTTAAGGGTTAACTTCTCTGTAGTTTTCCAAGGAGCCAACTAATACTCTAATGTTTATTCTATGTTGCTTTTAGTTTGTTACAGTAAAATTTTTAACTTAAACTTCAGATACCTTTCTAGGATCATAACATTTGTAAGCAACTGTAGCAGTTTGTTCTAATAAACAGTTTTGTATGGGCACCTTCTGCGTTTCTTTGGGAATAGCAAACTTTGCCCAACTCTCAATGGTTTGGTTTGCATTTCTTTTTGATACGCTATTACTCTGACATGAGAAATTTAAGGAATATATTTGTTCTTTAAACTCAGCCAGCATTTAAAAAAAAATTCTTAGTTCAATTTAGCTTTTAACTTGTGTTTAGGGGATAGATTGCACTGGGAAGGGCACACTTGTTGCCTAACCAAAGTTTTCCCGAGAAGGTGGTGGGACTTGTTGGACCATTGTTGTACTTTATATTGTTGCAGTAAGTAACACCAGAGTATTGATCTAGGGATGAAAAAAGAGCATTGCATGCCCAAAACAGGATGCAATTTGGAATTGTGTCCTCAAGATAGTTCAGCCAAAAACTCTTTCATTTGCATCAAGATCTGTTTGCCTATCACCTTTGAATGTGCTCTTTGACCTACATCAGCAAATTTTCCAGTAATGCTTTGTTTTCATCTTCACTTTCAAATCTCTCCATGGCCTCGTTGTTTACTTTGTCTGCAATCTCCTGCAGCCTCTGTAGTGCTTCACCTCCTATAGCTGTGCCCATCTTTCCTGGAACTCAATGTTTGAATCACTCCAATCTGGTTTTTCCCACTACCACTGTACTGAAATAGCTCTTCGTAACGTCTCAGATGACATTTTTGCATGACTGTGACAATTGTAAATTATCCCTCCTCACCCTTCTTAGCCTGTCAGCAGTTTTGAACATGGTTAACGATATTATCCCCTGCAGCATCTCCACGCTCAGTCTCTGTGAAACCACCCAGCTGGATATGTAGGAAAAAAAATTGAGCTCATAACCAAGTCTCCCCCCATCGCCATTTAAAATAAATGGTGAGATCAGGTTTGTTGAATTGACACGAGTGAGACTGCCACAGTCAGTAAATCTTAGCAGAATGTACCAAGGAGACTCAACGTTCAACTGCTCAGCAGGTTGCTTGAGGATACACTTGTTCCAGAAATTTGTTGAAACCTTCAACTTCAAATAATTTAATCAGGTATGTTTTGACCGTCAAACCTGATTTTCCCCCAACCAAAATTTCTTGCGTTTGTCTGCTAATGATGAATTTGTTTTAGACCATGGCTTTGCTGTTGCATATCGATCCTTGGGTGTACTGCTGTGCTTGCTAATTATTGTTCAATTGAACTATAATGTGTATTTGCAATAAGAGAGTTCAATTTTTAGTTCTTGAGCTTGCCTTGTGTATCATTGCAGCACATTCATGATACTCATCTCTAAGTTTTTGAATAATTTAGTTAGTTATGACTCTGGAATTCATAAGTTAATTATGAAGTTTTAAAGATATTGCAACAGTTCAAAAATGCTGTATGGCTGTTTAAGTGACCAAGCAGTTAGCGCCTTGATTCATCCACTGATGTAAACTGACAAATTACATGGATCAATATGAGATCAACAAGAATAATTGATCAGCAATGTGCAACTATTCAAAGTCTGTTCGCTGTCTCCTCGCCCAATGTTACTCATTTGGACAGCTTGCTTACCTATGTTAGAAGTAGCATAATCAACAATCTACAGTATTGCACACATGCTATACTGGACCAGTGTGTGTCTACCTACGCTGCTTGGTGTGGGTAACCTATTTTGATACCATTTATATTTGTGATTGGGAAGTGACCCAGAGTTCAAATAAAAAGTGCAGACTGAGGAGAGTGGATAGATGCACCCACACAGAATTCAAAAGTGGCAAAAAGCTTATTCAGAGTGGTAGCATTTATTAATTAATCAAGAAAAAAAATCAGTTGAATCTTACTAAACATGGCAGGACAAATGTGTTGTGGATGCTAGTGTATTGCAAGACAACCATATGTACACTAAGTATCAGTGGCTCGAAGAGCATCGGATTGGAGACAAAAGGGGCTGAGCTACAGACACTGCGGTGATGGGGGAAAGTTACCGGACTCGTTGTTCCGGAAGGCAAGCATGCCCCTTAGGACAGGATTTTCTGATTTGGTCCATGGTCAAGGATTAGGAGGCTGTGACTGCAAGTAAGGCAAGTAATGGGATCCAAAAGTGGAGGAGCCTCAGCCCCTGCAATTGTCCAACAAGTTTGAGGTTCCTGAAACTTGAATGGATGAGATCAGGGACTGTAAATTAGATGAACAAACTGACCAAAGCAATGGGAGGGCAGAGCTAATGGGAATAGCATCTAGTATAATAAGGGGGTTAGACTCAGTTTTTTTATTCAGCAGTGTGACTGCATGGTGGCTCAGTTCAAGACATCTGTTTAAGTGAAGATAAGAAATAGAAAAGACAGGATGTCACTTGCATGAATAGTTTGTAAGCCCCCTCATAGTAATCTCATTGTAGGACAGCATGGTGGCACAGCAGTTAGCATGCTGGCTCAATTTCTGGCTTGGGTCGGTGCCTGCATGGAGCTTGCATATTCTTCCTGTGTCTGCACGAGTTTCCTCTGGGCGCTCCAGTTTTCACCCACAATCTAAGATGTGTGGGTTAGGTGGATTGGCCATGCTAAATTGCCCCTTAGTCCCCCTGACACTAGCTAGGGTAAATGCCTGGGGTTACGGGGATGGAGCCTGGGTGGGATTGTTGCCAGTGCAGCCTTAACGGATTGAATAGCCTCCTTCAGCACTGTAGGATTCTATGATTGTATTCAATGACAGAGTATACAGGAACACACAAATGGGCTTGTAGGAAAAGTGCTGCAATAATCTTGGGTGACTTTAACCTACATGTAGGTTGGGTGAATTCCAACTGGAAGATCGAGTTCATTGTATAATTAGGACAGTTTCTTGGAGCAATACTTTCTGGACCCAACCAGGAATAGGCAATGAGGTAAGAATATAATAATCTTATGGTAACTAATGACACTAAGATAGGTAGAAAAGTTATTTGACAAGAGGAAGTAGAGAATCTGCAAAGGGATGTAGATAGGTTACAGTAAGAAGTCTGAACTCCATGTTAAATTCGAACAGGTTTATTTGGAATCACGAGCTCTTGGAATGCTGTTCTTTTCTCAGATGTGTGGAGAGTTGGGTTCTTCAACATGGGATGAATAGTCAGAGACCCAATTGCAAGATCATGGTTCGAAATAGAGTCTTTACAAGTAATCAAGTCTTTACAGGCGCAGACAATGTGAATGGAGAGCGGGATAATCACAGGTTAAAGAGCTGTGAATTGTCTCAAGCCAGGACCGTTAGTAGGATTTGGCAAGCCCAGACAAATGGTGGGGATGTGAACCCAAGATCCTGGTTGAGGCCGTCCTCACGTGTGCAGAATTTGGTTATCAATTTCTGCTTGGCAATTCTGTATTGCTGGGTGTCTTGAAGGCCCCGTTGGAGCTTACCCAAAGATCAGAGGATGAATGCCCTTGACTGCTTAAGTATTCCCCAGACTTCAACATCATAGGTTAAGTGAATGGGCACAAAATTGGTCGACGGAGTGCTTTGTGGAAAAATTGTGAACTTATCCGCTTTGGCAGGAAAAATGAAAAAGAATCTTATTACTTAATTGAGAAATTTCAGAACTTGGAGGTATGAAGGGATGTGAGAGCCCTTGTACACAAATCACAAAGTTGATTTATAAGGACAGCAAATGATGAAGACGACAAATGCAATGTTGGTTTTAATGTAAGATGAACAGAATGTGAAAGTAGAGAAGTTTTACTGCAGCTGTGAGGACCTTAGTAAGACCATAACTGGAGAACTCTTGCAGTTTTGACCTCCTTATTTGATTAAAAATATATAATTGTAGTATAAGCAGTTCAGAGAAGATTAAGTGAACTCTGGGATGAAGGGTATATCTTAGTCAAAAGGTTGAATGTGTTTGGCCTTCATCCACTGGCGTTTAGAAGACTGAGAGGTGATCTTACTGAAGGAATTAAGATCCTGAGGGGACTTGACAGGGTGAATACTATGGGATATTTCCTCTTGTGAAGGAGAAACTAGAAGGAGGAGACACAATTTAAGAATGCGGTCTCCTTTTTAACGTGGGAGGAAAAATACTGCAATGAAGTCACTATGAAAATCCCCTAATCGTCACACCCTGGCGCCTGTTCGAGTACACTGAGGGAGAATTTAGCATGGCCAATGCACCTAACCAGTATGTCTTTTGGACTGTGGAAGGAAACCCATGCAGACATGGGGAGAATGTGCAGAACCTGCACAGACGATGACCCATTTGGGAATTGAACCCAGGTTTTTGGTACTGTGAGGCAGCAATCCTAACTATTGTGCCACTGTTCCCTATTTAATTCATCTGAGGCTGAGTTAGATAGATTTTTGATAGATGAGAGAGTCAATGGTTATGAGGGATAGACAAGAAAGTGGGTTTCTGACCACAAGCAGTTCAGCAGGATGGAGCAGTCTCAAAGGCCTATTATGCCTCCTGGTCCAACTATAAGATTTTTGCTTTGTAATGGTGTTTTTTAAAAAAAGAAATACTAGATTTAAAGTTTCTTCTGAATTTGCATTTGAGAATGCACATCTTACCAAATTCCCCCTCGGATTTGTCCTGTGCTGCTCACAAATAGTCTGGTGTTGCCTGGCCCTGATGACCAGACCAAAGTTGATCTGATCTATATTTATAGTTTGAAATATTATGCTATTCCATTCTATAGATTTGAATCTTAGTACGTTTTAATAATAAAAAAAACTACTGTTTATTAAGACACTTAAGCATCACCATTTTAAGTTGCTGTCCCCTTGGCAGCTGTGCCATAAGCAAGCTCTGGAATTCCTTCCCTTAACCCTTCTGCCACTTGACTTCTCTCCTCCTTTAGTAAGCTCTTTAAGACATATATCTCTTTGGCTTAGTTTTAGATTATCTGTTCTAATATTTAGTTGCATGGTTCATTATCAAGTGCCTTGTGAAATGCTGTTGGATGTTTTATAATGTTAAAGGTGCGATACCTGGGAGGGAGTGAACAGCAGTTCTGGACAATAGACAGATTAAAAATTTTTCTCCAAAAATCACATGTTGCCTTTATACATAGAATTCCAAACTTAGTTCCCATTAGGTTCAATGTATGATATTCTACTTGAAAATCATGAAACAGTAAATGTTCACACTGTTCAACAAATACAGGCTAGTGAGAAAGCATCTGTGAGACTTGAACCAGTGCTTAAATCTAATGGTTTTGACAAACTCGTGCAGTGCTTTGTAATGAATTAATTGCAGCCTCTTGCAAAGAGCAGTGCTTTTATATTTATTAGGAGCTGACTGATCCATTGTGGGTTGGGGTAGTCATTGCATCAAATAGTTACGTAAAGTTATCTTGCAGCTTCTGGATCAGGACTCTTCGTAATGAAGATGATTAGTGTTATAGCCATGAGATGAAAGTTTAAAGAAAATGGATCCGGAAGTTAGGCGCTGCACAAGTGTGAGGTAGTCAAATTCATGGTGAGATTTTTATTGAGTAAATATGCTTCTTAAATTATTTGGATTAGGATGATGCTGACATGCTGGTATTTATTGCTGTTGGTCTTCAGAGGGTTGTGTCTTCCTAAACTTCTAAAATCCTTGTGGTGAAGTTTGCTGCTCATCACAAAGTGAGGATGTTGACTCATTGACAATGAGGGGATAGCAGGTGCTGTATGTCAAAGTTCAGATGGTTTGTCACCTGGATATGGTGGTATTTCCTTTGCATCTTTTACTGTTGTCCTTTTAATAGCAGATTTGGGAGGTTTCGTTGATGAAATCTTCATGATTTGATATAGTGCATCTTGTAGACAGTAGGCACTTTAGTACCAGAAAGCTGAACAACTCCACCTCGAGCAATCCACGGGCCAATCAAACAGATTGTTCTTTCCTGGATTACATTAAACAATTTAACTACTGCTACAGCTGCATCGAATGAGGGGTGTGTTCCATCAGACTCCTACTTGGGTCTTGTAGGTGAAGGAGAGAGTTTGGGGAGCCAGGAGATAAGTCACTTGTCATAGACTACACATCTTCTGACCTGCTTTAGTAACTGCAGTATTTAATTGGCTGGTCCAGATCAGTTTCTGGTGAGGAGTAGTCTCCAGAATGTTCATAGTTAAGGATTCAATAATAATAGTTAATGAGCTCACCCACGTTTGGGTGAATGGGAGCAGGGATTGTTTCATTATCTCAGGAATTATGAATGGAGCTGAACATTGACTCTTCCTCAGTAAACAGCCCTATTCCTGACCGCATGATGGAGGGAAGGTCATTAAGAAAGTTAAAGTATATAGTTGCTATAATCCAAATGACCAAAGGCTGCTCTCTTTTGATGGAGAAGACTGGTGGTGATTTAATCAGGTGATTACCACACCTTAGGTGAAGGGCATAGATGGGAAGGTGGGCCTTTGTGAACAACCTCAGCCAGCATGGGAATTGAACCTGTGCTGTTGGCATCACTCTTCATCACTAACCAACTGTCCAGCCAGCTGAGCTGAGACAACCCCCCCAATAACTAATTGAGAAGACTCTAATGTTTTATCAGTATGAGAACAGCTTAACTTAGGACACAGTTAATTTTGGGGCGCAGGCCTTGCTTGGATGTTATTGGGGCCCGTAACCTTGGACTGAATCGCCACATCCTGTACTGTATGATTCTAGTAGTCTTTGAACTTTTCTGGTTCCTGGCACTGTGAGGCAGCAGTGCTAACCACTGTGCTGCCCCATCCTTTGACCTAGTTTCCTGCTTTAGCAGTGAATGTAAAGTTCTGATTAGTCTGTCTTGTTTTAAAATTGAATGGTAAGAGGTTTTTTGGCAACTCTGTTAATGCCTAATTCTGACTAAAATTCTTATATTGCTGTACACTTGGCCTGTTATTTACATTCAGCTATAAATATTGCATTGCGGGCTTTTATGCAGGTCCTCAGATGAAGCTCTTTGTAATTGTACAGTGATGCTCACATTGACATGATGTGAAGTTAATTGCTGCCTGAACAAATCCCCCACCTAAATTTCTACTTTGTGCTCCATAACTTACATTGGCTTTTGGTCAAACCACATCTTGACTTTAAATTCTCATCCTTGATTTAAAATCCCTCATGGAGTGCTTTTTTCTATAGCTGCCTCTCCCCTTTCCTGTAATTTTTCCAACTCTGTAATCTTCTGAGATATGGGCACTTATCTAATTGTGACTTTTTGAACATCCATGATTTTATTTGTTTCACTGTTGATGGTTGTGCATTCCATTGTCGAGCCCCTGTTCTCTGGTATTGCCTCTCTTTCTACCTTGCTTTCTACCATAAGAAATTACCTGTTAAAAACCTGTTTAAATAAGTTTAAAGCACTTTCGTAGTAAGAACTTACCTTGTAGAACTGTTTAAATCATTTAAAAGCATTTTTGCGGGCTTTTGTATCTACCGCTTTAAGAATTCTAAGGAAGTGGATAGCAGGGAGTTGTGGGGGAGCAGGCTTTAAAACAGCGCCAGGTATAAAAGGAGGCCTGGTGTAGACAGCGGGCAGCGGAGTGCGTGGGAAGCAGAGTGAGCTACTAGGACTTAGGAGCAAAAGGGCTGGGGAGAAAAAGGGCCAGGTAAGTTCGTGTTGAAATTTTCAATATTACTACAGTGAATAATGGAGGGGCATGTGATGTGTTGTTTCTGTGTGATGTGGGAGCTGGTGGACCCCAGGGTCCTTCCCAGTGACCATGTCTGCAGTAAGTGCAGGTTGCTGGAGGAGCTCCAGCTCAAGGTAGATGAGCTGGCCTCTGAGCTACAGACACTGAGGCTCATCAGGGGGAGAGAGGTTGCCATTGTCAATGGGGTGCAAGTGACATCCACCCCCCCTAGACTGGCTAACTCTAAGGGTCAGGAACAAGAGGGGGCTGCTGAGAGGAGGAAGGAGGGTGGGGAACGGAGGAAGGAGGGTGGGGAGCGGATGCCTCAGCCTCTCAATCTGCATAACAGGTTTGAGGTTCTTGCTTCCAGTCTGGACGAGAACGAGGGAGGTGAGGTTGGTGAGCAAACTGCACACAGTACTGTGATGCAGACGCAGGACATAGGCAAAGAGAAGGTGAAAAGGAATGTAGTAGTAATTGGGGATAGTGGGGTTAAGGGTATTGACACTGTCCTTTGTCACAGTGACAAAGTGCACAGAAGGGTGTGTTGTCTGCCTGGTGCTCGGGTCCGGGATGCCACATCTGGGCTGCATAGGAACCTGGAATGGGAGGGTGAGAATCCGGTTGTTGTGGTACATGTGGGTGCCAACGACGTAGGCAAAATGCGAAGTGAGGATCTGGGGAGGGAGTATGAAAAGGTGAGAATGGAATTAAAAAGTAGAACCGACAAGGTGGTCATCTCTGGGCTACTGCCTGAACCGAGTGCAGACGGGCGTAAGGTTGATAAGACTAAGGAAGTGAATGGGTGGCTCAGGGATTGGTGTGGGAGGAATGGGTTTGAATTTATGGGGCATTGGCATCAGTATTGGGGTAGGTGGGACCTGTTCAGGTGGGATGGGGTTGGTCTGAACCGTGCTGGGACCAGAGTCCTGGCGAATCGTGTAAATAGGACTGTAGACAGGGCTTTAAACTAATTAGGGGGGGCGGGGGGGGGGGAGGGTACGAGGGTAGGTGACATTACGGGGTCTAAAGTTAAGGAGAGGGTACAGGTAAGGGAAGAGGCCGAGGATGTCCCAGTAATAAAGGGAGTAGGGGCGTGAGTATAGTTGGTGGCGTTCAGGCAAATAGGGTCCAGGTGAAGGCTGGGATGAAGGCACTTCATCTGAATGCACGAAGCATTTGGAATAAAGTGGATGAGCTGGTGGCGCAGATCAGCAGAAATGGATATGATCTGGTGGCCATTACAGAGACGTGGCTGCAAGGTGACAGGGACTGGGAGCTGAATGTCCAGGGGTATCAAGTGTTTAGGAAGGATAGGAGGGAGGAAAAAGGGGGGGGCATAGTTCTGCTGATTAAGGATAGCATCAGGGTGGTAGCAAGGGATGATATAGGAACCAAAGAGCAGAAAGTGGAATTGTTGTGGGTGGAGATTAGGAACAGCAAAGGGAGGAAGACGCTGGTGGGTGTCGTCTATAGGCCCCCAAATAATGATCTGGAGGTAGGGCGGGCTGTTAACGTGCAAATAAGTGCGGCGTGCAGGAACGGAACGGCGATAATTATGGGGGATTTCAATCTACATATTGATTGGTCGACCCATGTTGGACGCGGTGGGCTCGAGGAGGAGTTCTTGGAATGCTGCCGGGATAGTATCCTTGAACAGTGTGTGTTGGAGCCGACGAGGGAGCGAGCTATCTTGGATCTGGTGTTATGTAATGAGGCGGGTAGAATTAGGGACCTTGTGGTGAAGGATCCTCTTGGGGAGAGTGATCATTGTATGGTGGAGTTTCTGGTGCAGATGGAGGAGGAGAAAGTGGGTTCCCGGACACGCGTCCTTTGTTTGAACAGAGGGGAGTACGGTAGGATGAGAGAAGAATTGGCGAATGTTGACTGGGGGAGTGCATTGGAAGGTAAGTCTGCTGAGGAGCAGAGGAGCATCTTTAAGGAGATCTTTCTTGGTGCTCAGCAGAAATTTATTCCGATGGTTAAAAAGGACCGTAGGAGGAGAGGTAATAAGCCGTGGATAACGAAGGAGGTGAAGGAGAGTGTTAAATTAAAAGCGGAGGCATTTAGAGTAGCTAAGAGTAGTGGGCGAGAAGAGGATTGGGAGAGGTTTAAATGTCAACAAAGATTGAGAAAGAAGTTGATAAAGAAGGGTAGGAGAAACTATGAAGCTGGGCTAGCGCTTAATATAGAAAAGGATAGCAAGAGTTTTTATAAATGTATAAAAAGGAAGAGGCTGGCTGGGGTGAACGTTGGACCCTTAAAGGATGAGAGGGGGGACTTAGTAGTAGGGGATGGGGAAATGGCTGAGGTATTGAATAACTTTTTTGTTTCGGTCTTCACAGAGGAGGACGTGAATAATTTGCCGGGTGTTAGCGATGGAAAGGTGGTAGGACTGGAGGGTCTCAATGACATTATTGTTACTAGCGAGGTGGTGTTCGGCAGACTAGAGGGACTGATTGTGGACAAGTCCCCAGGACCGGATGGAATGCATCTGAGGGTTCTGAAAGAAATGGCGGAGGTGATAGTGGATGCCTTGGTGGTTACTTTCCAGACGTCGCTGGATTCCGGGGAAGTGCCGGAAGATTGGAAAACGGCTAATGTTACGTCGTTGTTTAAGAAGGGTGGCAGGCAAAAGGCAGGGAATTATAGGCCGGTTAGTTTAATGTCTGTTGTAGGTAAAATGTTAGAATCCGTCATCAAGGAGGAAATAGCGAGGCATCTTGAGGGGAATTGCTTGATAGAGCAGACGCAGCACGGTTTCGTTAAGGGGAAGTCGTGTCTGACAAATTTATTGGAGTTCTATGAGGATGTGTCTAGGGTAGTGGATAGAGGAGAGCCGGTGGATGTGGTCTTTCTTGATTTTCAGAAGGTGTTTGACAAGGTACCTCACAAGAGGTTATTGCAGAAGCTAAGGGGGCATGGAGTTGGGGGTAGGGTGTTAGCGTGGATGGAGGATTGGTTGTCAAATAGGAGGCAGAGAGTGGGGGTCAATGGGTGCTATTCGGATTGGCGGTTGGTGACTAGTGGAGTGCCCCCAGGGTCGGTGCTGGGGCCTCAGCTATTTACCATTTATATAGATGATCTGGAGGAGGGAACCGAGTGTATGGTGTCGAAATTTGCTGATGACACCAAGATTGGTGGAACGGCAAATTGCGCGGAGGGTATGGAGAGTCTGCAGAAGGATCTAGATAGGCTGGGCGAATGGGCCAGGAACCGGCAAATGGAATTTAATGTTGGCAAGTGCAAGGTGGTCCACTTTGGTAGGAAGAATGGTTGGAAGGACTATTACTTACGTGGCGAAAAACTGCAGCAGGCGACGGTGCAGAGGGACCTCGGGGTCCTTGTGCATGAGTCGCAAAAACCCAGCTTGCAGGTGCAGCAGGTGGTCAGGAAGGCTAATGGGATGCTGGCCTTCATAGCGAGGGGGATGGAATATAAAAGTAGGGATGTCTTGCTGCAGCTGTATAGGGCATTGGTGAGGCCGCAGCTGGAGTACTGTGTGCAGTTTTGGTCGCCGCACATACGCAAGGTTATTTTGGCCTTGGAGGGAGTGCAGAGGAGGTTTACTAGGCTGATACCAGAGTTGAGGGGGTTGAGCTATGAGGAGAGGCTGAATAAACTAGGTTTGTACTCGTTAGAGTTTAGAAGAATGAGGGGAGATCTCATTGAGATATATAAGATGATGAATGGGATGGATAGGATAGAGGTGGAGAGACTCTTCCCGCTCAGAAAGGACAGTAGGACTAGGGGGCACAGCCTCAAGATAAAGGGGGGGCGGTTTAGAACGGAGTTGAGGAGGAACTTCTTCACTCAAAGGGTGGTGAATCTCTGGAATTCTCTGCCCGTTGAAGTGGTGGAGGCTGCCTCGCTAAATATTTTTAAGACGCGGGTTGATGGGTTTTTGATAAGCGAGGGGATTAAGGGTTATGGGGTGAGGGCGGGAATGTGGAACTGAGCCACGACAGAGCAGCCATGATCTTATTGAATGGCGGGGCAGGCTCGAAGGGCTAGATGGCCTACTCCTGCTCCTATTTCTTATGTTCTTATAAAATACTTTGCAAAACTGACTTTCATGACTAAGTTTTTGTTTCTGACCTACTTTCTCCTTATGTAGGTTGGTATCATATTCTGTTTCATAATGCCCTGTGAAATATCTTGCCTCATCGAACATTTTGCTGCCCAACCTCCTCCAATCTAAGACTTGGGTAATGATTACTGCAAGTCTTCCTGAAAGACGTAACTCTATATCGTATGTTAGAAGAGAGACTTTGTGTATGGGTAAGCAGTGTTTGAAATTGAATTTAATCATACAGAGGCTACATGATTGGAAATATTTTTAGTTGTTTAGTTGCGCTTGATTTGTGTGTGTTTCATATGAAGCCAACATTATTAAATAAAACCGCAGATGGTGGATTACTTTGTGTGACAGAGTTTTGTAAGCGGGTTCTCCTAATGACTAACAAACACTTTCCTATTCCATCTTCCGTTTAGAATCCCTATAGTGCAGCAGGAGGCCATTTGCTCCGCAGTGTCTGCGCTGACGCAAGCCATTTCACCCACCCTATCCCCATAAGCACCCTGGCTAATCCATCTAATTTACACATCCTGGGACACTAGGGGACAATTTAGCATGTTTAATTCACCTAACCTGCACAAGGTTGGACTATGGGAGGAAAGATTGACAAGTTGGCTGGGAGGACTGACTAGTTTCCACTAATGCCTTGATATTGTGTTTTCTTTTGGAGCTGACTGAATCCCACCCCCCCCAAAAAATTGATTACATACTTTTTGTGTTTCATTTTTAAGAAAGATGTTCAGTCATGTTTGTAGAACAAAACATAATATGTTGTCAACATTGAGAGCATCAGAAAGCATTTGAGATGATAAGAAAAATGTTAGTGTTTCAGGTATAATCCTTTGTCAACATTCTGAGAGAAGGATGACATGGAACTAGGGACTAGGCCTACCTTCAAGCAGTGCTGCTGAAGAGTGATGATAAGAAAATGAATTCATGGGAGTTTACTTTGGCAGTTGACAGCTCTCCAAGCTCTGAATCACCTTTCTCGGAATCTTAAGGAGAAAAGCTGAAAAATGCAATGATTATTTCTGCCCTCATCAACCTCCACTAATCCATAGTTCCCATCTTCAGTTTAGAATGTTAATTTCACCATTTTTTTTACAAATATATCTCTCATCTTGCACTGACTTGGGCAGAGAACAGAAATAATCGTTGCATTTTTGAGCTTTAACATTATTCCTACAAAACTCATCTCTGAACTCTGTGGCCTGGGGCCTGGCTCCTCCCTCTGTGACTGGATCCTGAACTTTCTAACCCACAGATCCCAATCAATAAGGAGAGACAACAACACTTCCTCCAAGATCATCTTCAACACTAGTGCCCCATGAGCCTGTGTCCTCAGCCCTTACTATACTCCTTATATATCACTGTGTGGCAAAATTCCCTCTGACTCTATTTTCAGGTTTGCTGACGACACCATTGTAGTGGTATTACCAGCAAAGAATGACAGGACAGAGTACAGGAATCAGAGAATCTCATGAGCTGGTGCGACAACAGTAATCTCTCCCTCAATGTCAACAAAATGAAGGAGATAGTCAACGACTTCAGGAAGTGTAGTGGAGGACCTATCCTGTCTACATCAATGGGGACAAAGTAGAAAGGATCAGGAGTTTCAAGTTTTTAGGTGTCTAGATCACCAATCTGTCCTGGTTCCCCCCCCATGCTGACACTATAGCTAAGAAAGCCCACCAACATCTCTACTTTCTCAGAAGACCAAAGAAATTTGTCATGCTTGCTACCACTCTCACCAACTTTTACAGATGCACCATAGAAAGCATTCTTACTGGTTGTATCATAGTTTGGTATGGCTCCTGCTCTGCCCAAGGCCGCAAGAAACTACAAAAGGTTGTGAATGTTGCCCAATCGATCAAACAAACCAGCCTCCCATCCGTTGACTCTGTCTACACTTCCCACTGCCTCAGAAAAGCATAATTTAAGGACTCCATGCGCCCCGGACATATTCTCTTCCACCTTCATCCACCAGGGAGAAGATACAAGTGTCTGAGGCCACGTACCAACCGATTTCAAAAACAGCTTCTTCCCTGCTGCCATCAGACTTTTGAATGACTCTACCTCATACTAAGTTGATCTTTCTCTCCACCCTTGCTATGACTATAATGCTACATTCTGCATTGTCCCCACTCCTTCTCTACAAATGATATGCTTTGTCTGCACAGCATGCAAGAAACAATACTTCTCACTGTATACCAATACTTGTGACAATAATAAATCAAATCAAAATCAAATGTTACTGTATACATTTGGCTCAATTTGAGATAACCTTCCCCAATTCTTCTCTGCCCCTTTCCTCTTCACTTGTCAAATCTGCTGGAACATATTGTTACATTAAAGACACTATAAAGTGCTCATTTCAAAGAACAAAGAAAATTACAGCACAGGAACAGGCCCTTTGGTCTTCCAAGCCTACACTGACCATGCTGCCTGACTGCATTAAAACCCCTAGCCCTATGGGAACCATATCTCTCTACTCCTGTCCTATTCATGTATTTGGCCAGACACCCCTTAAATGTCATCATCGTACCTGCTTTCACTACCTCAATTAGCAATGAGTTCCAGGCACCCACCACCCTCCATTTAAAAAAAACTTGCCTTGTACATCTCCTTTGAACCTTGCTCCCTCGCACCTTAAACCTATGCCCTCTAGTAATTAACTCTTGCACCCTGGGAAAAAGCTTCTGATGATCCACTTTGTCCATGCCCCTCATAACCTTGTAGACTCCTATCAATCTATCTAGACCCCTCAATCTCTGTCATTCCAGTGAGGACAAACCAAATTTCTCCAACCTCTCCTCATAGCAACATCCTAATTTAATTTTTTCTGTACCCTCACCTCCTCTTTAGCTCTGTCAGCAGAGTTCCTGCTTTGTGGGGTGCAGCTTCCATTTTGCAGTCAGTATTGAACCTTTTAAGTACAGCAGCAGTATTGACATTCGGGTTTAGTTTTATTTTCTTTCTGCAGTCTTGACATCTGTGTTTGGCTACAAGCGCCACAACATTAAACCAGTGCGGAATTAATACAGGTCTCCTGTGAATGCACAGCATGGTTGATTCTGACATTTAATTGTTGTAGTGATGTGCATGAAATACTAAAACTGAAGGATATGGAGGTGAAACTTTCCCTCTGGCATAGTTGGCACTGTTGAAAGTGTGTTTTCTGTTCTGATTGCCTTTGTTGACCAATTATCAGCTTGGCTCAACTACTGACAGGTCAACCATGTCAACCACAGTCAGGCAAGATTTATTTTTTATTTGTAGCATTCAGAATGTACATCGCTTTGGATTATTGTCTTGTGCAATAAATAATATGTTCACAGTAGTGATGCTCAAATATAGCTGATTAAATGATTTGAGAACTACTGTTTATTTTCAATATAAAGGTGAGCATTTATTTCAAATCTCTATCATCTTCCACAAAGACTTTGTTCAAAATTTTGCCATGTTTTGTTTCCATCAATGTCACACTGCACATGCTACCATAGTAGCACACGATACTATAATGGCATTGAAATTTGACCGGGTGAATGTGTAACAGATGATCTGGGGGATTGTCTTGTGTGCCTTGTGCTTGCTTGTTTTGTTAGTGATTGGGAGGTTTTACTTTAGCGGTTAGCACTACTGCCTCTCAGTGCCAGGGACCCAGGTTCAAATCAAGTCAAATGAAAAAATTTCACAGTAACTTCATTTCAGTGTTAATGTAAGCCAACTTGTGACACTAATATATAAACATTTGATATATTTAACATATTAAGCATCTATGCATGTCATAGAAAATTATCCAATGAAATTTTTCACTGAGCTTTACAAGGAGATATTTGGGCAGATGGAGGAAAAAAAGCTTGATCCAAGTGTTGTTTTTGCGGAGAATCCTAAAGAAGGACAGAAGTTTCAGAAGGGAATTCTACAGTAGAAAG
Organism: Carcharhinus amblyrhynchos; assembly: GCF_965287045.1. Taxonomy (NCBI): domain Eukaryota; kingdom Metazoa; phylum Chordata; class Chondrichthyes; order Carcharhiniformes; family Carcharhinidae; genus Carcharhinus; species Carcharhinus amblyrhynchos. The sequence goes on along the minus strand of NC_137324.1, from coordinate 49,991,393 downwards.
CTATGGCTGCCTAAGACCTGGCAGACTTTTAATAATTTGTGGGTGTTAATGGCAGGTCCTGAATTTTTTGTCCATCCATAGTTGCCTTGAAGAAGGTGGTGAATTGCGTACTTGAGTGGCTTTATGGGTCATGTTACAGGGCATTTAAGGAACAACCACATTGTTATATGTCTGAAGTTGCATATAAACTAAGCTGTGTATGGACTGCAGATTTCTTCCCTCTAAAACCGAAGTGATTTAGATTTCTAGCTACCATCACTAATAATAAGCAGGCAATTAAAATTGGGAATGCTTAGGAGGCTAGAATTAGAGGAGCACAAACATTTTAGAGGCTTGAAGACCCTTGCAGATTGCAGATATCAGGATGGAAGTGCCACAGATCAATTTAAAAATCAATATGGGAGTTTTAAATTTAAGGTGTTTCTTAACCAGGAATCCTTGTAGACCAGAGAGCACTGGTGTGATGAGTGAATGGGAGGACATATCGATATGATGTAGGATATCCTCAAGTTAAAGGAGAGTGAATCAAGGGAGGCTGGCTCAGAGTGCTTTGTAATAGTCAAGTCTACAGAAAACCAGTAGCAGAAACATGGATTTTTTTAATGCAGCCTTGAAAAATGGAATTAATTCCTACATTATAATGATCTGAACTTCAAGATCACTAAACAGTGAAGATATTGAACTGGAAGTACAGGTTTTGGTGAAGTGTTCACAGCCCATTCCAAGTCTTGAGCACAGAAATCAACAGCTGACAATCCACTATCCGCTGGTGGTGCCATCTGTTTAAATTGTGGCCCCACTTGTTTGCAACCAAATGTTGGTGAAAGTTTTCATGTCACTTAACATGTGACAGCAGAATATTTTAGAAGTCTCCTTCAGTGCATGGGAGATTTTAGAAAGAAAACCTTACATTTATATAGTGCCTTGTATGATCTCAGGATATTTTTTGGACAAAGTAGGAGCCATACCAGGCTGTGATACAACCAGAAAGAATGCTTTCTATAATGCATCTGTATAAGTTGGTAAGAGTCGTAGCTGACATTCCAAATTGTTGCTGATATAAAAGACCCACTGGCACTTCTCAGAAAAGGTGGGATGGGTGAGAGTTACCCTTGGATCCTGGCCATTGCTTATCCCTGAATCATTGTTGAATCAACCCTTTCACAAGAATTAGATTATTTAGTCATTACATTGCTGCTTATGTGAGTTTTCTGTGTACAAATTGGCTGTCATGTCTTGTCTTCTACATTACAAAACTACATTTTGCTACACCTCTCTTCAAAAGCACTTCAGTGTAGGCAAAGTGTTTTGAAATATCCTGAGATCATAAAAGGCCCTATATAAATGTAAGGTTTTCTTTCTAAAATTTTGCATGCACTGAAGGAGGTTTCTAAAATTATTCTGCTGTAGTGTGGTAAGTGATATCAAAATTTCACCAACATTTGATTGCAAATGTGTAGACCTGTTGGTATCTCCAGTAGTTTGGTAATACAGAACTTTTTGCTGAAAAAAATATATTGAAGCTTTGTGTCTTGCACTCATCAGGACATTTTCACAAGAATACCAATGTAATGGGAAAACAACAATTTATACTGTCTGAGAAGAGAGTAATTGGAAACCAATGATTATAATCAATTGTTTTCTCCTTGTATTGGTATTCTTTTGAGTGCAAGATGAAAATCCTCAGCACATCTCTTTTTCAGCCATATATTTGTTACTGTGGGAACACTTTTGAGAAGAAATTTACTTGGCATTCTGACTTTTCTAAAGTTATTAATATCTGGTAACTCTTCACTTTGATTATTAACCATGGATATGAAGGGGTTTAAAACCATAGAAATAAATATTCAGGAGCTCTAACCAGAAGCTTTTTGTCTTTTTAATTCTTTCAAAATTAAAAAAAAAACTTTCTTGATAATTGGCCATCATCTAGGAGGGGTGTCAATCAGCATTCATCTAAAGTGACTGCCAGGAGGGAAAGGGTATCAACCAGCTTGGTTCAAGTGTTGTTTTTTGACCAGCTAAAAGTCTGAATGTCCCCGTGATCTCATTCGAGGTTTGCATTGGGTATCAGTGGGAGTATGGTGATATTCATAAAATAGCAGGTTACACTATGACTTTGTTAGTTGCCTGATTCATCTAAGGAACAGCATTTTTATCAGACCTAGTAAAATTATTAATTTTTGTTTCATTAATGTTCAGCTCAAGAGACCTTTTAATTGAAATATCCTTGTTTGTATTTTAGAATTTCATTTTACTAGCATTAAAGAGGCTGGTGCCCTATGCCCTCCAGCAAAACCATAAAAAAAAACACATTTGTGAAATAGTTAATTTACTTTTATTTGGTATTTTTTTTTGGACGTAGGAAATTTCATCTGTGGGGGAGTTGAAAAACCTTGATTTGGGAGAGTGTGATGGTGCGATATGCAGAGTCCATAAAGTTACAGTGTCACCCTATCTTTAGTAAAATTGCCTCTCAAAATCACTGAGTTCAAAACATCATTTTAGATAACTTAGATATTCAAAGTTCCAGCATTTGTATGGACATTTAAAACTACTGAAAGGTTGCATTTTGAAAACAGCTGAATGAAACATGTGAATGATGCCTTTAACATGAGTTGTTGTGGCATGTTTTCTATTGCCACATTTTGTATTTCTTTCTGACTTGCAATATCATGTTAACGATCTTGCAGGCACAGGGAAAGCATCAATAATATTGGTTGTCCGTATGTGTATCAACACACTGTAACCAAACTTCTTCACTGCAGTTTGGCCAACTATATGCCTGGTATATGAAATGTTGTAATGCATCACTACCAGTTGTGTTAAGAACAGCAGCTTGGAATGTTAGTATTGTCAGTTGTCTGAATAGGTTGAAGCTGGTACTGTTTATCCTCTCTTCCCCGCCCTCCCCAAAATCTTTTGGCTAGAACACAGATTTATTAGCAATGGATATCCCTTTTGTACTGAAATCTGCATTTTCTATTTTTGGTGTACGAATTGAGCTGTAAATATGAACCTGTCATTGTGGTAAATTGTTTACTTTGAAAATATGCGGGATGTCCTGCTAGTTTCTTCCTTTACCTCAGAAGCTGGTAAATAATTGGCTGCCAGAAAACTACTTGGGAAGGTTTATTTATGGAAATGATGTACAGGAGCCAAACAACATGATATTTGGACAGAACAATAACAACACTTGATCTAAGAAGAATTGTTTGCATATTTAAAAAAAAATGATTACACAAAATGTCAATTCTTTTTTGTGTTTTGCAGCAGTTCTTGAGATTACAAATTGTGTAAAACAGGTTTCACGTGGAGACTTTGTCAATGTTGCCGAAAGCAATGTGGAAAATTTATGAAAAGTGACTTCATTTAAGGTTACAGTAGAGCCCTCTCTTGTGTCACAGAACAGACCTTGCGATAATTTCTCCTCCATAAACATCACTGCATTTGTATAATACCTTTTAGTATACTTTTGAAGCATTTGTTTCAAAGGGTAGCAGGCTCGGGTTGTCAGCAATATGCCCACTGTGGGATAAGGCTGGTGGTTGAGTTTTCAAAGAGATTAATTTTATGATGCAGGACAATAGGAAAATGATACGTCTCACCTTTTCGTCAAGTGAAGAGTCCCCTCTACTGTACTTGACAGGGCTCTCAACTATGTCTGTCCTTTGTTTTGCAGTTCTGTTCTCACCCCTTTCCCTCTTCCCAGAACCAATCAACCCGGCCTGTACCATTTCTGTCACCTCCATGATGCAACACCAAACATCTCTTTCCGTTTCCTGTCTCTAAATGGTTAATTATTTACGCAACACCCTGGTCCACTTCTCAATTACTCTCAATGTCTACACTCCTTCGCATGACATCTTCCTGTGCAAACAATATGAGACATATGGGATGCAATACCTGCCTTTTTATGATCTCTTCACAATATCCAGGGCTTCTACCTCTTCTTCCATGTGAAGTTTATTTACTGGTCTTACTATATTATACTGTATTCAGTGCTCAAGGTGTGCTCTCCTTCACATTAGGATCACTGCTTTGTGGAGTACCATTGACCACAGTTCACTTGTCATTTTAATTCTCTTCCCATTCACACACTGATCTCACTGTCTTCAGCTTCAATGACGTAAGTTTGAGCAGCATTTCCCCCTCGATTAGCCTTTCTGACTCAATGTTGAGTTCAATCATTTCAGATGAAAGAGAATCTGGTGAACTGCCGTGATGACAATCTCTCCCTCAGCATCAGCAGAACAAAGGAGATAGTCATCGACTTCAAGAAGTGTAGTGGAGGACATGCCCCTGTCTACGTCAATGTGGATGAAGTGAAAATGGTCAAGAGCTTCAAGTTTCTAGGTATACAGATCATCATCAACCTGGACCCTCCGTGCTGACACTATAGTTAAGAAAGCCCACCAAGGCATTTTCTTTGGCATGTCTGCTACAACTCTCTTTAATTTTTACACGCACCATAGAAAGCATTAATTTTGGATGTATCACAGCTTGGTATGGCTTCTTCTCTGTCCAAGACCCAAGAAAGTACAAAGAGTTGTGAACAAAGCCCAGTCCATTATGCAAATCAGCTTCCCATCCATTGACTTTGTCAACATTTCCCGCTGTCTTGGAAAGGCAGCCAGCATAACCAAGGACCCCGTGCACCCCAAACGTACTCTTTCCATCTTCTTCTATCGGGGGAAAAAGATACAACAGTCTAAGATCATGCACCAAGCGACTCAAGAACAGCTTTTTACCTGTTGCCATCTAACTTCTGAATGGACCTACTTTGTATTCAGTTGATCTTTCTCTACACAGTAGCTATGACTGTAATGTTCTGCACTCTCTCCTTTCATTTCCTATGCATGGTATGCTTTGTTTGTATAGTGTACAAGAAACAATACTTTTCATTATATATTAATACATGTGACAATAAATCAAAATTCTGCCTCCATTTGTTTCCAGATATTGATGCTCATGGTATTGTGTCCAACTACACCTCCCACAGATCTACCTTTTTGTTTCTCTGTGGCAAATGGACAGACTCTCTCTCGCACTAGGAGTTTAGTTTGGTCATCAGCACCAGGAAGTCAAATGTCATGATCCTATTACTATTCCTTTTTCTTTGAATATCAATCAAATGTTAATTGTTTTCAGATGGTGGGCATTAATTGAGGATCAGGTGTGTTTGTGCATATCTTGTTTGTTTAGTTTGGTCTGATAGAACAGAATGAAAGATGGATTGTTGTTTGGAAGTGTAAGAGATGTAATTGTCTTTTTCTCTTCTCCCTGCTCCATCCAGGCTTCTGTCCTGTTTCTGGTACTTGTTTAAAACACCTTGAAGTTTTTCCAGTTTTGATGAAAGATCATTGATCTGAAACTTTAACTCTGTTTGTTTCTCTCTCTCTCTCTCTCTCTCTCTCTCTCTCTCTCTCTCTCTCTCTCCACCTCCACCTCCACCGATGCTGCCTGACCTGTTGCATTTTCAGTTTGTAAACCATTCCCTCTGTTTCTTGAATTTTAGGAAAGTCACTTCCTACATGATTAGTTAGGGTGTATATTTGGCATCGATAGCTTGATAAAACATTTTGCTTTCTGTTCCATTGGGAATTTTCACTGGAAAATTTTACAGTAACTTTGTTGCAGTGTAAATAAGCCTACTGTGACAAATAAACTTTACCATTGGTTGGCAGAACATAAGAACATAAGAAATAGGAGCAGGAGTAGGCCATCTAGCCCTTCGAGCCTGCCTCGCCATTCACTAAGATCATGGCTGATCTGAAGTGGCTCAGTTCCACTTTCCCGCTTTCTCCCCATAACCCTTAATTCCCTTGCCTACCAAAAACCTATCTACCCAGACTTGTGATCAGTTGTAGAATCTGACTTGCACGTAGATTCTCTCAGTTGTCCAATAAAAGATGAAACCCAAGATTGTCCTTGATGGTATAGTTTTTGTGGCAGCTTTCCTTCTCCTAAGATGTTAGTTTTCATTGTGGTGATCAGTGTGGTGTTAAACATCACCTGTTGTACATAGGGAGCCCCACTCTGACATGATGGTCTCGGTCACATTTGCTGCAGATCAGGACAATGGGCTGAGAAGGTACAAGATTCGCTGCTTTCTCTGGGTTCATTTCTTGTAAGAAGTCTCACAACACCAGGTTAAAGTCCAACCAGTTTATTTGATAGTAAACCCACAAGCTTTCAGAAACGCTGTTCCTTCATCCGGTCTGTGCAAGATTCTGATCAGAGATGGGCATATAAAGGCACACACGGTTTACAGAATACTGATTAGAATGCGAGTCTTTACAGGTAACCTGCTGTTCAAATCTTAAAGATGCAAACAATGTGAGTGGAGAAAGCATTAGGCATAGGTTAAAGAGATGTGTATTGTCTCCAGACAGGACAGTAAGTGAGATGTTGCAAGTTCATGCAAGTCATGGGGGTTACAGATAGTGTGACATGAACCCAAGATCCTGGTTGAGGCCATCCTCATGTGCATGGAACTTGGCTATCAGTCTCTGCTCAGCGACTCTGCGCTGTTGTGTGTCGCGAAGGCCACCTTGGAAAACGCTTACACGAAGATCAGAGGCTGAATGCCCGTGACTGCTGAGGTGTTAGCCAACAGGAAGGGAACAGTCTTGGCTGGTGATTGTCAAGCGACGTTCACCCTTGCAGGAAAGGATGTCCCGAAGCATGGTACATTGGGGAGACCATGCAGACGCTACGACAACGGATGAATGAACATTGCTCGACAATCACCAAGCAAGACTTCCCTTCCTGTTGGCGAGCACTTCAGTGATCATGGACATTCGGCCTCTGACCTTCGGGTAAACGTTCTCCAAGGTGGCCTTCGTGACATACGATAGCGCAGAGACTGATAGCCAAGTTCTGCGCACATGAGGACGGCCTCAACCGGGATTTTGGGTTCATGTCACACTATCTGTAACCCCCATGATTGACCTGAACTTGCAACATCTCACTTACGGTCCTGTCTGGAGACAATACACATCTCTTTAACCTATGCCTAATGCTTTCTCCGCTTTCTCCACTCACATTGTCTGCATTTTTAAGACTTGAGTAGCAGGTTAGTTGTAAAGACTTGCATTCTAATCAGTATTCTGTAAACATAAAACGTAGAACATAGAGCGCAGAACAGGCCCTTCGGCCCACGATGTTGCGCCGACCAGTTTAAAAAAAAAACAACAACAGTGACCCACTAACCTAAACCAATCCCTTTTCGTCCATAAACCTATCCACAGACCTCTTAAACGCCCCCAAACTAGGCGCATTTACAACTGCAGCAGGCAGGGCATTCCAATCCCTCACCACCCTCTGGGTAAAGAACCTACCCCTGACATCTGTCCTATAACTACCCCCCCTTAGTTTAAAGCCATGCCCCCTCGTGCTAGATTTTTCCATCAGAGGAAAAAGGCTATCACTATCCACCCTATCTAAACCTCTAATCATCTTATATGTTTCAATAAGATCCCCTCTTAGCCGCCTTCTTTCCAGCGAAAACAACCCCAAATCCCTCAGCCTCTCCTCATAGGATCTCCCCTCCATACCAGGCAACATCCTGGTAAACCTCCTCTGCACCCTCTCCAAAGCCTCCACATCCTTCCTGTAATGTGGGGACCAGAACTGCACACAATACTCCAAGTGCGGCCGCACCAGAGTTGTGTACAGTTGCAACATAACGCTACGACTCCTAAATTCAATCCCCCTACCAATAAACGCCAAGACACTGTATGCCTTCTTAACAACCTTATCTACTTGATTCCCAACTTTCAGGGATCTATGTACACATACACCTAGATCCCTCTGCTCCTCCACACTATTCAAAGTCTTCCCGTTAGCCCTATACTCAACACATCTGTTATTCCTACCAAAGTGAATTACCTCACATTTCTCTGCATTTCTCTAAACTGTGCCTTTATATGCCCTTCTCTGATCAGAACCTTCCACACACCTGACGAAGGAACAGTGTTTCTGACAGCTTGTGGGTTTACTATCAAATAAACTGGTTGGACTTTAACCTGGTGTTGTGAGACATCTTACTGTGTTTACCCCAGTCCAATGCTGGCAGCTCATTTCTCGACCAGCTGAACTTTTAGTTTCTGCCTGCACTTTCCTGATCGTCAGCTTCTAGAGGTCATGGTCATCAGCGACTGTCTCACAGTTGTCAGTGTCAACATCCATCAACTTCATATCTCGCTTGTAAGTGTCCTTGGAACAGTGGTATAGATGCTCACAAAGTTGTGACCCAGTGGCCAGTTCAATGTACGGAAGGGAATGTAGCCAGCCTGGCATAAACATCTTTGGTTTAGCAATGATTTATGTTACTGAAATTGGCTCCAAGCCTCTAGGTTCGTGACCTTTCTGCCAAGTGATGCTGAGGACATATCTGAGACATTGAATGTGGAAACCATTCAGTTGTTTCTCAAATCTGGTACAAGTTGCCCAGGTCTCACCACTGCAAGGGAGAGCGCTGAGGGAACAGGCTTGGTGGACTTGCAGTTTGGTGTTATCAGTCGATTGCTGTTGTTACACACTCTTACTCAGGTTGGACATAACAGTTGGTGCTTTTGTGATGCATGTGTTGATTTTATGGGAAAGAGACCATGTTGAGCAGCTTTGGCAGACTGCAGCAACTTAGGTAGACTTCTGCTCACATGGTCAAATGCATTGGTAAGGCCAATGAAGGTAATATATAGTCACCATCTTCATTTGTGACAGTTCTCTCGCAGCTGCTGGATTAAGATGATCATGACAGTTGTAGGTCTTCTGGTTCTAATACCACACTGGGATTTGCAGTTTGGCATGGGCAACACAAGCAAAGATTTCCCACCATGTTCAGCAGGGAGGTGCCTTGAGAGCTGCTGCAATTGTTATGGTTGCCCTTGTCCTTGTCCAGGGTCGCAGCCTTTGCAAGCATGTATATTCTGAGGCACAATTCCCTCTTCGAGAGAGAGAAGGTTATGCAGATGCTGCAGGAGCAGTGGCTTGATGAGTTCAGGTGGTATAGCATCATCTGTACCTTTGCCCCTGATAAGCAAGTTAACACCTTTTGCTAAGTTCCTTCCCTGTCAGATTGATGTCCAGCTCTGCTAGGATAGGCTGGCTGTCTGTGGTTTTTGGAGCTGCCTCATTGACCCTATTCTTCCTTGGAATAAAAAGATAATTTTCTACCCATCTCTCTCCAAATGTTTATAACAGTCGGTGATTATTTCAATGTACCTGCTTTCTTTGCTGATTGGCATGTTGCTTTTTTTAATTCTTGTATGTCCCAAGGCTTTCCTGTGTCCAATGACATCTGGATATTGTGGCAAAGTTGTAATTGGTAATCATTGGCTCAACACCTAGTCATCAGCTGAACTTTACTTTGAGTAGATCTTCACGCACTTAAGTTGTTTTGCTTGAATCTGTCTTGCAAATAAGAACATAAGAACATAAGAAATAGGAGCAGGAGTAGGCCATCTAGCCCTTCGAGCCTGCCCCGCCATTCAATAAGATCATGGCTGATCTGTTGTGGCTCAGTTCCACTTTCCCGCCCTCTCCCCATAACCCTTAATCCCCTCTCTTATCAAGAACCCATCAACCCGCTTCTTAAAAATATTTAGCGAGGCAGCCTCCACCACTTCAACGGGCAGAGAATTCCAGAGATTCACCACCCTTTGAGTGAAGAAGTTCCTCCTCAACTCCGTTCTAAACCGCCTCCCCTTTATCTTGAGGCTGTGCCCCCTAGTCCTACTGTCTTTTTTGAGCGGGAAGAGTCTCTCCACCTCTATCCTATCCATCCCATTCATCATCTTATACGTCTCAATGAGATCTCCCCTCATTCTTCTAAACTCTAACGAGTACAAGCCTAGTTTATTCAGCCTCTCCTCATAGCTCAATCCCCTCAACTCCGGTATCAGCCTAGTAAACCTCCTCTGCACTCCCTCCAGGGCCAAAATATCCTTGCGCAGGTGCGGCGCCCAAAACTGCACACAGTACTCCAGCTGCGGCCTCACCAATGCCCTATACAGCTGCAGCAAGACCTCCCTACTTTTATATTCAAATGGTGAAAGCAGACTGTGGTATCAATGATCGGTTCTATCATAGCATTTCTTTACTGTTGCTTCTAATGTGTGGAAAGTGCAATCTTGTGGAACGTGTCTCGGAATGTGTTCCGTTTTACTTCAGTAATCTGTATGGGGATTCCAGAAAGCGCTGTCTAATTAAGTTGAACTGTTGATTTTTATTTGAAATGGTGGTATGGCTGATGTCGATGTAAGCGTTTCTGTTTTGAATCAAAAATCTTCAAGGGTTGCATTCTCACTTTTGTGCACACCAGGGGATGATCTCTATCATTGTCAGCATTGTGGTAGTTAGATTTTATTAAGAGATATTCAGGAAGTCATGTCTGGTGATGTTCAAATCCAGCTGATATCAATGCCCTTAATTTGGCTGTCTCTAGAACACCTTGGGGCACGGTTAATTCTGAAATAAGCTTTTGGTTACACAAAGCTCATTGCAGCAGAACAGCTGAATAGTCTTTGTCTATTCTCATTTATCTTTCCCATACATTATAACACTTTAAATATGTGCGTGATTAAACATTCACTGTTTCTGAGATTATGTCTCTTTCCCAAAGTATATCCTTGTTTCCTGAACTCAGTGAGACACACCTTTTTCCCGAGCAACATCAATTTTGTAACTCTGAAGTCAAATCTAGTTGATAGTTACCACACAGTATAGCTTAGGTGACGAGGAATGGGGAACAGCCTTTTTTATTGGTTCAGTGAAGGTATGAAACCATCTTGCAGAGGAGAATATCTGCAATCAGCTTTGGCCCTAAGAGTGAACAGTAACTTCATTGCAGTGAAGTTCATGTAAGCCCACTTGTGACTAATAAACTTGACTTTTATTTTTGACAAGATGCTTGCTAATCTTGTGATTTGAGCAAATTGCATCTCTTTGTGTCTTTGAAGTGCTGGTTACTGCTATTGCTTGGTAGATTCCTGACAATCACTCAAAACTGCGGTGTTTGATATTGTGTTAATGATTTGCTGTGAAATTGTGTGTCCTTTTTCAAGATGCAAGCCTAGGCAAAATTTATGGAGACACTGGTCTAGCAACAATGCATTTGACGTGATGCATCCAATCTGTGGGTGAAGAATGTATGCAAGTTTGTCTATAATTTTCAGCCTACACCCCTGTTATGTGTTAGCAATGAGAATAAGAGAGCCAATTGTTTAAGTTTCCCCATCAGCAGACAGCTTCTCCATCAACAAGCACTCAGATGTGTCTCCTTGTGTTGATGCATAGAAACTGGGCCCATCGCAATGAAATGCTAAAATTTTAAATATTCTCTGAGGAGGTTTGACCCCGAGATGATCTCCTCCATCAGCATGCGAACACATTAATCAAATTCACAGTTATGGGCAAATAGCTCTATTGCCTTGTGGACACTTTGGAAATGTTGAAGGCTAAGGAAATAAACCCTGACAAAAGATTTAGAGTGGAACGCAGAGGCAAATGTACAGGCTGTCCCTATAACAAAACCAGTAACAAATGTCATGCTCTGCATTTGTATAATTAATTGCTCTGTTTTGTGTTGGTGTCAAGGAGCTGGAAATAGTTTTTAAATGCTTTAATCAACAGCTATAACTTGGAGTTCTGATAAATATAAAATTCATAATTGTAAAACATGCATTTTATCTGAGTGCAGTTGTTTAACTGCCTTGTACATAGAAATTATTGTGCAGGCACATGTTGAAATTTTATGTACAGGTCATATGTAAGTTCATTTATATTGCGTAGAATTATATAGAATCAAAGAAGTTTAAAACACAAAATCCCTTTTCCATAAATGTTGGCCCAAAGTTAAATCCTGGAAGTGGGTAGTAGCTTGTGAAAGCTTTCTATCTGAAACTACAAATTTTGACATTACTTTTGTTCACTCATAGGATGTGGGCATTGTAGCCTAAGTCAGCATTTGTTTATCCTGAATTGCCTTTGAGGAGACAGTGGCAGTCAGCTGTTTTCTTGCACTGTTACATTCCATGATGTATCAGAACCCTCACCGTTCTGATGGGGAGTTCCAGGGTTTTGATCCAGCAACATGTGAAGAAATGGTTTTTCAGCATGCTGGATTCGCTCGAATGAATCTGTCTGACGAATACAATGTTTGTCATCAACTAGTTAAATGGAATAAATAAAAGCAAAATATTGAGGATGCTTGAAATCAGGAGTAAAAATAGAAGCCCTGAAAATATTCACCAGATCTAGCAGCATCTGCGGAGAGAGAAACTTTAATGTTTCAATATGAATCTGACAAGAAGATTCTAAGTACTAGTTGTTTCTCTCTCTCTCTCTCTCTCTCTCAGATATTGCCAGGTCTGCTGAGTATTGCTAGCAGTTTCTGCAGTTAAACAGGATGCAGTGTTTTTTTTCCCTTGAATGGGGATATCCCCACACAAAAGATGATTTCATAAAAAGTACACAATTAGGTTGTTTGTCCTGGCTTCATTAGGAAGTACATTGTTTGTTTCCTGGAATGCATTCAAGGTACATGAATGGAACAGCAAAGTTTATTATGTCTAAAAATGTTTTGATGTTCTTTAACCCTCTGTTTATTGATTGTTATCTTCAAAGAGTACTTTATTCATCAGTGTGTTGATGTGCACTTCTGCTTGGTAATAAAATCCAATTAACAAATTATAAACTTATGTTGTGCATTTATATATCCTCGGACTGAGTTAACGTTTTCACTTGATTGTCGCAAGTAGGTTTACATTAACACTGCAATGAAGTTGCTGTGAAAATCTCCTAGTTGCCACACTCCGGCACCTATTCAGGTACACTGAGGAAGAATTTAGCATGACTAATGCAGCTAACGAGCAGTCATTCACACTTGGGAGGAAACCAGAGCGCCCAGAGGAAACCCACGTAGACACAAGGAGAATGTCTGTGTGGAGCCTGCACAGTGATCCAAGCCAGGAATCGAGCCTGGGTCCTTGGTGCTGTTAGGCAGCAGTGCTCACTGCTATGGCATAGTGTCGTCCTGTAAGACTACTTTGCAACTCGGGTTTATCTTTTAAGTTCGGTCATTGATACTTCTCAGGCAAATATGACATCCGTTTTTGTACTGCAAGGTCTCGTGAATGCCATAACTACCCAGTTCAATTGCTTTGTTTTTGGTCTTCAGTATTAATCAAGATGGAATATATAAATCAGTTTATGCCAGGTTTGCTGGAATCACCACTTGTTGACGAGTAGAGTGCTCATGGTGAACTAATTGAATAGTTGAATGCTGTCCTCCTTCAATGGAATAGGGCAGGGCAAAAAAGACCCTTGGAGCCCATCGACAATTACTGCCACTAAAGTCATGGTAATCTCATATTTCAGCACTTGTCCCATATCTTTGAATGTTATGATGTTTCAAGTGCTCATCAAGTGGGAAGAATTCCCACACATTATTTCAGAAACAGTATATAATTGCATTGAAGTGCTGGAAATGCTCAGTAGGCCTGGTAGCATCTGTGGAGTAAGGAAACAGAGCCAATCGCTAGAATTCCACTGTCCCGAGCATCACAGAATCGGTGTGGGGCGAACAACAGAAATGTCTGTTGACCTCCGGTGGGAATTTCTGGTCTCACTCGAGTGAGGCTGTAAAATCCCACCCCATGTTTCAGATGGAGCATGACTTTTCAGAAGAAGACTCAATGTTAACTGTGTTTCTCCCTCCACAGATGCTGTCAGACTTGCTGAATACCTCTTTTGGATTTTCTTTGTTATTTTCATTCAACTTCATGTCTATTTTATTGTGAACCTTGCAAATGCTATAAGTTGCCTCCTTCAGGCTCATGTCAATCTCTGCTGAGTCTTTCAGGGAACTCCAGCTTTGAATAGATGTAACTTTTTAAAATAAAAATAATCATGGTGGCAGGTGCCAAATTGTGATGACAGTAGAAATAAAACCAGTCATCATAATTCATAACATGGTTCTAGGCTATCACTAAAAAGTGCAAAATAATACAAGAATTGCACAATTATTGTTACAGTTGAGAATTAATTACAATGCAAAATTCAAATTTCTATTTTCAGAATAAAATGAAAGCTTGACTGCAATCTATATTTGGTATTAAAATCGGTAGATCATATGTTGACTGGTTGAATCCAGTAAATTGGATGCTTGCTCTTTTCCCAAATGGAAACGTGTCTATCCTGAAATGAAATCATCTCCTCTTTGAAGGTTTTTCATTGCTCATTTCCTATTTTGCTTACCAATCTTTGATTCAAATTCCCCAAACTCAGATCTCTTTTCAACTGATAGAAGTTGGCTTTTCTCCAGCGAAATATTTTCTATTCTTGATTTGTAACTTGTTCTTTTCCATAGATATTCTAAGCTTGATATTAGATCCTTCTCCTTTTCTGGGTTGGCAACATAGCCATGAAGTAAGTTCTGTTGTGCACATTTCAGGGATTTCCTCCTCCCCCACCCCAAACCCTGTGGTTGCCATTTATGTTGTTATTTTGCCCATCTGTACTGTTATTATGAAAATTCATCTCCCCCATTAGCACCATTCAATAGTTCTTGCATCCTCCCATAATTTTCTGGCAAATATTACCACTCTCTTGTTTTCTCACTATTTGTGACCTGAAGTATACTTTCAGTAATGTAGTAGCTCATCTACTCATTACTTCTAGTGAAATAGACTCTGCCTTTGGCACCTCTATGACATTATCCATCTTCAGTGCTTTAATAGTTTCCTTGATCAATACTGCCAACCTCTTTTCATTCCCTTTCATACCTGAATACTTTGAAGCAAGGAATGTCACATTTTCAATCCTTCCTTTGAGCCAGATCTCTCATTGTCACTGTGTTATAAAGATTCATGCGGTGACTTTTATTGCAACTCACTTCTTTTTCCGCAATCAGTACATGTATGGTATGTAGTCCAAAATGATGACACACGTTGATCTGGAAGCATGCAGTCAGAAAAAATTGTAACTTCTGTAAAAGATCTATGGAATCTAATTGTTTTGAAGAAGGTTTGAAAATGATTTTTAATAGTTTGTATTAATTGTGAAGGAATTAATTGTAATTTTATTGGATAATAAATATTTGTCCATGGGACCTCTCAACACTTCATGTGGAAGTAGTAGCGACAAGGAGGAAATTACTACATAAACCTCTGTGGCTAGCAGACGCAACAGAGAGCTAGAGGCAGAAGAGTTGAAATGTGAAGGCGACCAGTGCACAGATGCAGACGAAGCAGGAAAAGTGGCATAGAATTCTTGAGGAGGAGAAGCAAATCAATCAGCAAGAGGTCAGTTTTTCTGTGTGGCACAAAGGAGACTGGAATTCTTTGAGATCCTGTGCAAGTTGGCTGCTTTCCTAGAAGTGGCCAATTGGGAACTGGGGTGTTGTTGGTTGAAAGGAATCTCAAAAGTGACACCATCAGGACTGCCAGGCGTAGAGGGGTCAAGGGTTCATAAGTGTGCCTTGCTAGTTGACAATCTTAACAGTTGCTATCTTTGAGTTTTAAAGTTACCAGATAGCACTGTTGACTGCACAAGTGAATAACAACAAATTGTGGAACTGTGAAGTACGTAGTACTACGTTTATACTGGGACTGATGTGAATGCATTGTTGTTGTATTGACTATTTAAAGTGAAATTTACCTTTTTTATTTGAAATATTTTTGTCTTTTGATGTCAAATTGTGTTAGTTCTGATTTGTGTTAACGTAAGAGCTACAAATAGTAGAATCTTGTTGATTAATTTTTGTTTTGGGATCATTCGGTAAATTTTATTTTGTATTTATATTCTCCTGATGGGGAAAATGATAAAACCCATCATTGACGGGTCTGTACTTGCTCCCTTTTATCTTAACTATTTCTGAATGATAGAATCATATTACAGCATAGAAGGAGACCAGGCAGCCCATCATGTTTGAGCAGGCTTTCTGAAAGAGAATTCATCTGGTGTCAATCTCTAACCCTTCCCTCCACTCCATTCTCCAAGAGCCTGTATGTTTTGGCTCTTCAGATGATTGATTTCCCCTTCAAAGCCTTGTTCACAGATCTTTGTTTACTGATCTTCACTCAAGCCCTGCTTGACTCTTCCAGTCCTTTGTGCATCTTACTTTACCTCTCAACTTCCCATATTTTTTGATGTCCATTCCCTGCCAGATTGCCTTATTTTCCTGTTCTGCAGCTCAGCACCCCACCTCAATCATCAGTTACATTTCTAGTATTGTAGGTGTTAGCTCTGTTAAGGTAAAACCTACCTAACTTGGACTGGCTTCTCTCGCCTGAAGTAGCCCCAAATGCCCTGGAAATCTCCAGCCCCCCCCACAATTCTGCATCATGTCTCGAGCCTGATTTGAACACTACCTTGGCTGCTGTTTCCTCAGAGACTGGCTGTGTTCAGCAGCAGCGCCAAAATCGTAAAGCCTAATGGCGAAAATCTGGACAAATTCAAGTCTGGCATTTCCCAGGCCCTTCTGGAATTAGAAATGACCTCTGACCTGAAGGCTCAGTTGTGGGAGCTGAACATTACAGCTGCTAAGGAAATTGAAGTTGGCAGTGGCAGAAAAGCAATCATTATCTTTGTGCCTGTACCCCAACTGAAGTCTTTTCAGGAGATCCAGGTGCAGTTTGTGCCAGAACTTGAAAAGAAATTCAGTGGTAAACACGTTGTCTTCATTGCACAGAGGAGAATTTTGCCCAAAGCAACCAGAAGAAGTAGAAACAAGAACAAGCAGAAGCTGTGCATGATGCTATTCTTGAAGACTTGGTTTTCCCTCGTGAAATTGTGGGCAAGAGAATTCGTGTGAAACTGAGCGGTACAAGGCTCATCAAAGTTCATTTGGACAAGGCACAACAGAACAAAGCGGATAAATTTTCTGCTGTTTACAAGAAACTAACTGGCAAAGATGCTCTGTATGAATTCAGAGTTCCAACTGCAAATTGTTCAGAATGGCTCAAATAAAAAAAACTGGTCATTTAAAAAAAACATCAGCATATAGTTTCCTGTCTCTCTCACTCTCTACTGATGATGCCTATCTGGCTGAGTATTTCCTGCATTTTTTTGTTTTTTCTTCCCTGATTTCTAGTATCTGCAGCATTTAAATTTTGTATTGACTCATTGAAAGTTATGATGCAAATCTAGAGAACAGTGGCCTGCATCCAGCCTTGTGTTTCTCTTTGGTGGAGATCAGGCAGTAGGGTCCATAAGCTCCTGCCAATAAATTTAAGGCCGTATGCACGTGAATAGTTTGCACTGGGGAAAGAATGCCCCGAAAGCCAAGTCCAAAATGATTCAATGTGGCTGTTGGAGCTAAAGGGATCAAGGGACATGGGGGAAGGCGGTATTAGAGTATTGAATTTGATGATCAGTCATGATCAAAATGAATGAAGAGCAGGCTTGAAGGGCCAAATAGCCTCCTTCTGCTTACATGAATTATATAATCTGAATAGAGTGCCTTCTCTGCCTTGAAATCTTTCTCACAGTTCCAACAGCACAAAAAGAGGTCCTTCAGCCCAAAGTGTCCGCATTGGCCATCAAGGACCTACAGAGAACAAAGAAAATTACAGCACAGGAACAGGCCCTTCGGCCCTCCAAGCCTGCATCAACAATGCTGCCCAACTTAACTAAAACCCCCGATGCTTCCGGGGACCATATCCCTCTGTTCCCATCTCATTCGTGTACTTGTCAAGACGCCCCTTAAACATCACTACCATATCTGCTTCCACTACCTCCTTCGGCAATGAGATCCAGACACTCATCACTCTGTAAAAGAAATCTGCCTTGTACGTCTCCTTTAAACCTGGCCCCTTGCACCTTAAACTTATACCCCCTAGTAATTGACTCTTCCACCATGGGAGAAAGCTTCTGACTATCCAGCCTGCCCACGTCCCTCATAATTTTGTAGACTTCTATCAGGTCACCCCTCAACCTCTGTCACCCCAGTGAGAACAAACCAAGTTTCTCCAACCTTTCCTCATAGCTAATGCTCTCCATACGAGGCAACATCCTGGTAAGTCTTTTCTGTACCCTCTTCAAAGCCTCCATATCCTTCTGGTAGTGTGGCAACCAGAATTGACCACTAACTTCCAAGTGCGGCCTAACTAAGGTGCCAGTTTTTAAACTTACTACCACAGCTGATGAAGGCAAGCATGCCATATGCCGCCTTGACTTCCTTCTCTGCCTGCATTGCCACTTTCAGTGACCTGTGTACCTGTACACCCAGATCCCTTTGCCTATCAATACTCCCTAAGGGTCTGCTATTTACTGTATATTTCCTATCTGTATTAGACCTTCCAAAATGCATTACCTATCTGTTCCAATTCTGTTTTCCAGCACTTGATCAGTTGCCTTGAATGTTATGGTGTTTCAATTGTTCAGTTAAATGTTTTTTGTATGTTTTGAGGGTTTCCACTTCCATCAGCCTTTCAGGCAGTGAGTTCTAGATTTTCACCACACTCTGGGTGAAAACATTTTTCTTCAATCCCCCTCTAAATCTCCTGCTCAATTAGATCAGTGGCCCCACCTGGTTATTGACCTTTCTACTGAGCGTTAAGTATTTTCATATCTTTATTCCTCGTTATTTATACACCTTAATGAGGCCCCCCAAAATCTTCTCTGCTCTAAGAAAAACAACCCCAGCCTAATCAGCTGTTCTTCTGACCTGAAATGCTCCAGCTTAGGCAACATCTGTGTTTCCTCTATATTCTTTCCATCTTGTCAACTTGAATCGACTCCACTGTCTTGTTTCTTCCCTTTTACACTTCACTTCGCTGTCTTGTCAATCAAGAATCTGTTTAACTCGGCCTTACACATTTACTATCATCAAGCGTCCACTGCTCTCTGGGAAGAGAATTCCACAGGCCAAAGATCACCTTTCTCTTAAATGGGAGATTGTTTATTTTTAAACTGTGTACCATTGTTCTAGTCTCTCTCACCAGGTGAAACATCATTTCGACATCCAACTTATCAATTGTCTTTAGGATCTGCTATTTTTCATAACATTACCTTTCATTCTTCTAAACTCCAGTCGGTATGGGTCCACCCTTTCCTCATAAGATAACTCCCCAACCCAGGCCTCCAGTAAGGGAAAAAAGTGTAGGTGAAATTTAGAACTTTTTTCAGTTGTTCTGTTAGAAATGTTGGACGATTTCTTCTGTCTCTCCAAACTTAGAGACTTTCCTCCTCCTCCTAGAACAAAATTTGGCAAAAATTAAAGGAATAGGGATGACATTATAGCTCAGTGGTTAGCACTGCTGCTTCACAGCACCAGGGACTCGGGTTCGATTCCCGGCTTGAATCACTGTCTGCGAAGTTTGCATGTTCTACCCGCATCAGTGTGGGTTTCCTCCAGGTGCTCCGGTTTTCTCCCACATTTTGAAAGACGTGCTGGTTAGATGCATTGATCTGAACAGGCATTGCACTGTGGCGACTAGGGGAATTTCATAGCAACTTAATTGCACTGTTACTGTAAGCCTTACTTGTGACTAATAAACTTTAAATCTTAGCACTTTAAGGGAGTAAAATATTAGATATTTAGAAAGAGCCTGTCAACCTTTCTTCAAACAAACTGAATGGTAAGAAAGTTTATTTCCACAAGATCATAAGAAATGTGTCACTACCAATGTGTCATACCATCAGGTAAATGTATAAGTAACTTCTGGAAGCAGGAAATGCATGGATCCATGTGAAAACAATGAGGAGTGCATCATGATATCCTGAGCCATTATTAAGTTTTTATATGTCCGATTTGCTGACTGTTCTTAATGCCTGTGTTTTCAATGCAAACATTTTCTGGAGGCTCGTGAGTGACTGAACATTTATAGGTCTTGTCTTTTGCTTCTCAAGTTTTATTGTTCTTTTGGTTCTGATTATAAACAATAGACCACAAAGTAATAATGCAATTTCTAATGCAAGAGAGAGTGTGCAAGGTTATGGGAACAAGTTAAGGGAGTGGTGCAAGGTCCAAAGCTCTTTTAGTGAGCTAATGCAGACTCGATGAGCTGAATGGATTCCTTCTGCATTGTAAACGTTGTGATCCTAAGTAGGCAGCTGCCCTTGAGCTGAAGTAAAAGTTTGGATATTGAGTTTTGTATGAAATGGTTTTGATTATTGCTTAATGAATTCAAAAAATATAGCCAACAGCGTTATGCTTAGCTGTTACTTGCCAATAAAAAGTCTGACAACACCAGGTTTTAGTCCAACCGATTTATTTGATAATAGACTCACAAGCTTTCGGGGTTAGCCCCTTCGTCAGGTGAATGGAGAGTTCTGGCCTCAGACAGAGCATATAAAGCACAGACAGTTTAGAGATTACTGATTAGAATGTGAATCCTTACACTTAACCTGCTGTCCAAGACCTGAAGTGGCTGACAATGTGAGTGGAAGGAGCACTGATCACAGGTTACAGAGATGTGTATTGTCTCCAGACAGTACAGTAAGTGAGGTTTTGCAAACCCAGGCAAGTCACGGGGGTTACAGATAGTGCGACATGAACCCAAGATCCCTGTTGAGACCGTCCTCATGTGTCCTCATATGTGACACCGCAAACTGCCGGATCCAAGTGGAGAGGATCTCCAAGAAGATTGCGCATATCGACACAGACATCAAGTTTTTACAGAGATGCAAGAAAGCAGACAAGATACCAAAAGGACTACAGATCATGAACCCACTCAGGGCAACCTATAACACAGACTATGCTGAGAGACTTTGCCGTGGCACCTCTCTCACACTTCTCAACCATCTCATACACCAGCTTTACAGCAAATGCCGCACCCTGGAAACTAAAATGGAATACATATTCTCAACTTGTGCTCAGGATGCAGACCAACTGCGAAACTCTGCCAAGCAGATGAGACAAAGCACCACCTACACGCACACCAAGAACAGGAAACTTGAAAAACTCGGCATCGCCGCCTGCAACAACCAAGCCTCCCCCGGCACCACAGTAGAAAACAGCACTACCGCAGGGAGGTCTATTGTCAACTTGTCGGACTACACACTTCAACCAGATGAAATCGAAGTTCTCAGCCGAGGGCTCAATTTCTGCCCCAACACCAAAATGGATCCCATCAGTCTTGCAGCGGACACAGGAATTCATCAGGCGAATGAGGCTGCGGGAGTTTTTCCACAAACCCCAAGAGGCCTACAGCGAACACAATGAGACAGCCGATGAACCAAAACAACTGACAGAGAGATCCGCAGTGCAACAACCTAAGAGGAAGGAATCCAATTGGACTCCTCCGGAAGGCCGCTGCCCTCGACTGGACTTGTATGCCCAAACCATCAGGAGGTGCGTTAACACCAGATTCATCAACCGCACTCAAGACAGCCCCGAACATCACCCAAGCACAACGCAACGCCATCCACGCTGTCGAGACAAACCGCAACGTTGTCATCAAACCAGCAGACAAAGGAGGGGCCATCATCATACTGAACAGAACGGATTACTGTAAAGAAGTGTACCGACAACTAAACAATGAGGAACACTACAGACAGTTACCCACAGATCCGACCAAAGAACACTCTCGTCAACTCAACAATCTGATCAAGACCTTTGATCCGGACCTTCAGAGCACCCTCTGTGCTCTCATTCCACGTACTCCCCGCATTGGAGATCTCTACTGCCTCCCAAAGATACACAAGACAAACACACCTGGCCGTCCCATTATATCGGGCAATGGGACTCTGTGTGAGAACCTCTCTGGCTACGTCGAGGGCATCCTGAAACCCATTGTACAAAGAACCCCCAGCTTTTGTCGCGACACTACGGACTTCCTACTGAAACTCAGCACACGTGGAGCAGTTGAACCAGGGACACTCCTCGTCACAATGGATGTCTCGGCGCTCTACACCAACATCCCCCACAACGATGGCATTGCTGCGACTGCCTCAGTACTCAATGCTGACAACTGCCAGTTTCCAGATGCAATTTTACAACTCATCCGCTTTATCCTGGACCACAATGTCTTCACCTTCAACAACCAGTTTTTCATCCAGACACATGGAACAACCATGGGGACCAAATTTGCACCTCAATATGCCAATGTCTTCATGCACAGGTTCGAACAAGACTTCTTCACTGCACAGAATCTTCAACCAATGCTGTACACTAGATGCATCGATGACATTTTCTTCCTTTGGCCTCATGGTGAACAGTCACTGAAACAACTATATAATGATATCAACAAATTCCACCCCACCATCAGACTCACCATGGACTATTCCCCAGAATCAGTTGCATTCTTGGACACACGCGTCTCCATTAAGGATGGGTACTGCAAGCCCACAGACAATCTCACAATGCTCCACTTCTCCAGCTTCCACCCTAAACATGTTAAAGAAGCCAATCCCTGTGGACAAGCCCTCCGTATACACAGGATTTGCTCAGATGAGGAGGATCGTGGCAGACACCTCCAGACCCTGAAAGATGCCCTCATAAGAACAGGATATGGTGCTCGACTCATAGATCGACAGTTCCGATGCGCCACAGTGAAAAACTGCACCGATCTCCTCAGCAGTCAAACACGGGACACAGTGGACAGAGTACCCTTCGTCGGCCAGTACTTCCCCGGAGCGGAGAAGTTACGACATCTTCTCCAGAGTCTTCAACATATCATTGATGAAGACGAACATCTCGCCAGGGCTATCCCCACACCCCCACTTCTTGCTTTCAGACAACCACACAACCTCAAACAGACCATTGTTCGCAGCAAACTACCCAGCCTTCAGGAGAACAGTGACCACAATACCACATAACCCTGCCACAGCAACCTCTGCAAGACATGCTGGATCATCGACATGGATACCATCATCACACGTGAGAATACCATCCACCAGGTACATGGTAAATACTCTTGCAACTCGGCCAACATTGTCTACCCGATACGTTGCAAGAAAGGATGTCCCGAAGCATGGTACATTGGGGAGACCATGCAGACGCTACGACAACGGATGAATGAACATCGCTCGACAATCACCAGGCAAGATTGTTCCCTTCCTGTTGGCGAACACTTCAGTGGTTACGGGCATTCAGCCTCTGACCTTTGGGTAAGCATTCTCCAAGGCGGCCTTCACGACACACAGCGCAGAGTCGCTGAGCAGAGACTGATAGCCAAGTTCCGCACACATGAGGACGGTCTCAACAGGGATCTTGGGTTCATGTCGCACTATCTGTAACCCCCGTGACTTGCCTGGGTTTGCAAAACCTCACTTACTGTACTGTCTGGAGACAATACACATCTCTGTAACCTGTGATCAGTGCTCCTTCCACACACATTGTCAGCCACTTCAGGTCTTGGACAGCAGGTTAGGTATAAGGATTCGCATTCTGATCAGTAATCTGTAAACTGTCTGTGCTTTATATGCTCTGTCTGAGGCCAGAACTCTCCATTCACCTGACAAAGGGGCTAACCCCGAAAGCTTGTGAGTCTATTATCAAATAAATCGATTGGACTAAAACCTGGTGTTGTCAGACTTTTTACTGCGTTTACACCAGTCCAATGCCGGCATACCCACATCATGACTTTCCAATAAAGCAGTTATTTTGAGCAAATCTGGATGATGGTAGACTGGGCGACAAATATTTTCTGAAACAGCATGGTAATCTGAGATAGACTGGGTGGAAAATATTTTGCTACTTGTTCAAGTTGGTAAAATAGTCTGGTTGGATTGTCGTCTGTGGTATTTGTTGCTCTTGACCATGGGCAGAAATAGTTGTTTTTTATGCAACAAATTGCATGCAATCTGGCACATGGATGGACAGAGAAAGAGTCCGCACTTCACATAGCTTCAAACCTTCCGTCAGTACTTGTCTTTCCGAGACCCATGCCAAAGACATAAGCACAGAATTGGAGGTTCTAGCTATTGGCTAGATTATGATGCAGAAATGTTGTTCATCCCCACAGGTGATGGAAGATTCCCAAAACTACTGAAGTTGCACAAAATCAGTTGCTCCACTCGTATCACTAAAATAATTTTTCTTATTACTTCTTGTTGCTGTATTTGGAATTTTGTGTACATATTAACAGTTGCATTTCCCTCCAAACAAGTAACATAATTTCTATAGTGTAATGCTTTGGGACATCCTGCATAAGGTGGTTATAAATGTTTATCCTCTTTTTTTTGTGCCCTTGGCTGTTTGAATGAAGGAAAAGATGGTGAGTTTTGTTTTCGCAGAAAGGTCAGATATGTTCTGGAAATCGAGTAGCACTGTTACGATATTTGAGAATATTCACTTTTCATAAAGATTGGAACATTTTGCATTCCATTATGTAATGGACCAGTCTGTGAGAATGTGTCTGAGTGCAACTTTGTGTGTCTCTTTGAAGCTATTATGTAATTATTGTGTGGGTCAGAACAGCTCAAGGCTAATTAGTTGTAATATGCTCAATTGAACAAAACCAGACTGTCTTTAAAAATATGTAATGATAGTTAAAGTGTGACCGAGCCACTCATGCTGTAAGAAGACTTGTCAAGGGTGCTCAGGGGTGGGGATGTTTGTGGAGCCACCCTTGCCTTTTAATTGTTTAATTGTCCACCACCATTCACGACTGGATGTGGCAGGACTGCAGAGCTTTGATTTGACAACTGGCTGTAGCATGCATGTAATCCTATGTTGTAGCTTCACCAGGTTTGTACCTAAATTTGATATTGAACTTCCCATTGAACCAGAGTTGGTCTTGTAGTTTGATTGCAACAGGGAGGTGAACGTTATGCCAGACCATGGGGTTGCATGTTGTGGTTGAGTACAGTTCTGCAGCTGTTGGTGGCTCCGAGCATCTCACAAATACCCAATTTTGAGTTAGATTCATAACAGATCTTCTATCTCATTTAAAAAGCAACACACTGGAGTGCATTCTCAGTGTGAGGATGCAACTTTGTCCTCACAAGGTCTCTGCAGTTAATCTCTCATACCAGGATAATTCATACCAGGACAAATTCATTTGTGACAGGTAGATTGCAGAGGTCAAAGTTTGTTGTTGGTGCTTTCACCGCCTGGCACAGACTTTTGGGACTTGACCAGCCTGGTCAATAAAAGGGCTACCAAGTCACTGTTGGATTATCCAAAGTGTATTCTGTGCCCTTGCTATCTTCGATGATTCATCCAAATGGTGTTCAACACAATGCATCTAATGGTAATCAGCAGGAGGCTTCTTACCCATATTTGATGTGATAACATGATGCATCATGGGACCTGGTGGAAAAATTGAGAACTCTCATCATGCCATCCATCCTGTATACCACTGTGGTGTCACTTCTGGTGTATCCTTACTACTAGCGGGACTGGATACCAAACAATGAATATACGTGGGACATTGGTTGTGAGCCATGGTTCAGTGAATATGGTTATATCAGGCTGCTGCTTGACTAGTGGGGCAGTTCTTCCAATTTTGACACAAGTTTCTAGGTATAAGTGGGAAGGACCAACTGTGCCTTTGCCTTTAGTGCTTTTTAGTTTGTCCTTTTATTTATCACTCTGTTTGTACTTTTCTCAGTGATTCAATACAACTGAGTAGCTTGATGAGTCATTTCGGTGATCAGTTTGAGATTCAGCTACATTGCTGTAGATCTGAAGTCATAAGTTTACACCAATTAAAAATGGAACTGTTCCTTCTTTTGGGGTACATTTATGATGTGGAGATACCGGCGTTGGACTGGGGTAAACACAGTCAGAGGTCTCACTTTAACCTGGTGTCGTGAGGCTTCTTACGATACATTTATGAACCAGAGAGATAGCACTTTAATAACAGTCTGGTGATTTAATCATTCTCACTGAGACTAAGGGTGGGATTTTCCAGCCACACTCATCCCAAGACCTGAAATTCCTGCCTGAGGTCAATGAGGTTTGCGTGGTCCATGCCCTGCCTGCCCCGTTTCCTGTGGCTGAGCCGGATAGAAAAATTCCACCCTAACTTTTTACTCCAGTCTTAAATTCATTAATTGCATTTAAATTTGCCCAGCTGCTATGCCGAGGTTGGAATTTAATATCCAAGAATATTAGTCTGGTCCTCCTGCTCACTAGCCCAACAACATGACCATTTATGCTACTCCGGATCTTGTGCAACAGTGTTTGGTGTGACACCTTATCATGATTTGAGAATCCAAATATATGACATTCAATGTCGTACCTTTACCCACCTTGTTGGTGACTTCTTCAAAAGAATGATGCCAAACAGATTTGTCAAATACAATTTCCCTTTCATAAAACCACATTAATTCTGCCTAATCACATCACATCAGGATTTTCAAAATACTCTGCTACTTGTTGAATAAAGGATTACAACATTTTGCCCAATTCTGACTATCAGGCTAATCTACCGACAGATCCCTGTTTTATCCCCTTGCATTCGTGAATAGTGGGATTACATTTCCACCCATCCCAGCTATAGATGTTTGGTCCCCCCCCAATCTGGGAGGTGCGACAGATGCATTTGAGCCCGTACGACCAGGCTCAGGAACAGCTTCTTCCACAGCGCCGTTACCCAGCTGAAACCATCTTTCAACATATTCCCATTCAATGAGTATTGTGCAATATGCATGCGAGCACTTAACGATTATTGGCACTATTTTATAATGACAACTTGCATTTGCTCTTTTTCCTTTGTATCTTGGAAGCTCACTTTTTGTTATGTTTGTATTTGTGCACTGTACAATGACAATAAAGTTGAAGGGAATTAATCTGCTGGGACCATTTCAGAAGTTGGGAAATTTTATAAGATCACATCCGAATCATTACCACTCCAACTGCCTCTTTTAAAATTGTATGTAGGCTGTAAGGCCCAGGGGATTTGTCCGTCGTTCAATTAGATCATGATTTATCTGATGATATAATCCTCATCTCAGTTTTCCCACCTGGTCCTTACAACCCTTGATTGTCTTAGTGATTAAAAATTTGTCTATCTTAGTCTTGAGTAGACTTGACGATCCAGCCTCTGTAACCCACTGTGGTAAAGAATTCCGCAGATTCACTACTCTCAGAAGAAATTTCTCCTCAACTGTCTCAAATGGCCGATCCCTTACTTGGAGATTATGCCCTCAGGTCCCAGACTCTCCCAAAATGGGAAACCACCACTCAGCATCTAGCCTGGCCATCCTCCTGGAAATCCTCTATGTTGCAATAAGGTCACCTCTCATTTGTAATGAGTACAGGCTCAACCTACTTGCCTTCTCCTCGCAAGAAAATTTCTCCATTCCTGAGATCAACCTAGTGAACCTTCTCTGGGTTGCCTCCAATGCTAGTATATCTTTTCCTCACGTGCTGTGCGTGGGTTCGTGCATCCTGGGACGCAATAATCTATCTGAATTTGATGACTAAAATGTTTCACTCCTTCCCATTGATCCCTGCTGGTATTTTTTCATCAGTTTTGTTTCCTGAAGATAAGGGGACTAAAACTGTTCACACTATTGATTTTTTTGGGACATCTAAGGAATTGGGAGCTTTTTGTGGTTGTTGTCAACTCGGCCTGAATTTTATTGTATGGTGGAACGGGCTTGAGAACTCATGGCCTATTGTGCTGTTGCATCTTTTTTGCCCAACTGAGAGAGCAAATATGGCCTCCTGTTTCACGTCCTGTCTGAAAGATGGCACCTCCAGCAGTACGACACTCCTTCATTGGCACGTCAGCCTACAGTTTTGTGCTCGAGTTTCTGAAGTGGTGTTTAAACTCATGAGTTTCTGATTTAGGCAAGACTGCTACCACTGAGTCATTGTTGAAAGATGAACTGAATGGCCTGTGGTCTGTCTTTCGCCTAGTGTTCTGCAAGAATGATGTGCTGTGCGTGGGCTCGTGCATCCTGGAACATGATAATCTATCTGAATTTGATGAGTAAAATGTTTCACTCCTTCCCATTGATCCCTGCTGGTATTTTTTCATAGCCTGTAATCAGTTTTGTTTCCTGAAGATATTCTCAGCACTTTGCTTCATTTTGTTTTGTTAGCCCTGAATTTGTCACTTGCTCTCTTTTTCAATTTCTTACTATTTGCTTTTTTTGTATTTCTCATTTTGTTAATTGCATGAACATTTCAGTTTGCTCCCAAGTCACTTGGATTGATTTGATTTATTATTGTCACATGTATTGGATGCATGTATTGTAATAAAAGTATTATTTCTTGCACACTATACAGACAAAACGTATTATTCATAAAGTGAATAGGGGAGAAGGAAAGGAGAGGGTGCAGGATATACTGTTATGGTCATAGCTAGGGTGTAGAGGAAGATCAACTTAATGCGTGGTATGTCCATTTAAAAGTCAGATGGCAGCAGGGAAGAAGCTGTTCTTGAGTCGGTTGGTACGTGACCTCAGACTTTTGTATTCTTTTCCAGGCGGAAGAAACTGGAAGGGAGCACGTTTGGGGTGCATAGGGTTGTGAATTATCCTGGCTGCTTTGCCGAAGCAGTGGGAAGTGTAGACTGTCAATGGATGGAAGGCTGGTTTGCATGATGGACAGGGCTACGTCCACAACCCTTGTAGTTTCTTGCAAGCTTGGTCAGAGGAGGAACCAGACCAATCTGTGATGCAACCAAAAAGGATGCTTTCTGTGGTGCATCGTAAAAATTGGTGAGAGGTACTTCATTGTTAGTCCACCTTAATATTTTTTTCTTTGTATTTCATGTGTTGTTTCACTTTGCTGCTGAAAAGTTCCAGAATGTTGAGAGATGCCTTGAATTGCACTAATAGAAGAACCACTTGAGTGAATCAAACATGCATCCAATGGAAGGCATTGTTGTGATTTAGCAAATGGTGAAGATTGGGCAGCATTCCTCCGTGGTGCAATTTGAAGTTCAAACACTGAAACCATGTCAGACAATAGTTTCAAGTCGAAATCAACAAGATTGTACAATTTGCTGGTATCAAACCATAGTTCTCACTGTGGGTCAGAGATGCCACCAAAAGTTAGATTAGTTCATCAACTGTATTTCTGTCTGTTAAAATCATACTCAATTGCTTCCCTTCAGTTGGAAGAAGGAGTATGTTTTATAATCATTGATCCAGACAATACCGAGTCATCAAATGTGTATCAAGCAAGGTGCCTTAGTCAGCAAATCGTATGATGTTCTGTTCAAATAGGTGACCAAACACCTTTGCTATGTTGGGTCTGAATTGACTTGCATGTGTATTTTTGTTAAAAGGATTGACATGGAGACTTTCTTTTGCAATTGCAAACTAACTTTTCACTATTTTAAAAAGACCTGTTGTGATAATTAAAGTTTTCATTGACAAAGTAGTTTAATATCATTTAAATTATTTACCTTAACTATTAGTCATATAATTGTGTTCCATCAGATGCTTTTCAATACCAGCATTAGGCTTGAATTATTGTGCCTTGAAAGGGTAATTATTTTGGAAATGATTTTACGTAATTACATTTCTGTTGACAACAGAATAATGAGTCATATTTTTATGTGAAAAGTGCACTCTTAATCGTGGTTTTGTTGCATAGGGGTTTGGACACTTGAAGTCTTCTTTCAGCTTCTCCCATTTTATTTGGAGTTGCCACAGTGTTACCTGATCATCCTTCTCCAGCCCCTCTTCCAATCTTGTATTTATCTCTCAATCTGTCTTCAGCCTTCCTTTTCATCCTTCTTCCTGGCAATCCCATCATCACCATTTGGCTCTCTGGCTGTCTCATTTCCTCTCTTTTTTTTCTCCACTCTCTTTCTTTTTTTTCTTTCATTCCTTTATCTCACACACACATGACCAAACTCTTTCAGTCTCTTTTCAGCTGCCTTCTTTCATGGCCCACAGTCTTTGCTGACCTCGAAGTGCTGGAGCTCGGTTTTGTCCTCATTCTGCTGCACATCCATTTCAACATCTGCATCTTATTACCACCCAGTCACCATTCCCCTCTTAATCATGCCCAGGTTTTTACACCAAATTACAAGGTTTGTCTTACAACTGTTCAGTAAATACTTTTCTGTCACATAAAACTCAACCAGGGGGCTAATTCATTGTTTAAGTTTGATTTCCATACTTCAACCTTGAAACTTACTCTCCCCATGCCTTCACCCATAATTTTCAACCTGAATTCTGATCTTATTCGCCCAGCTCAAATCCCAGCACATGACAACATACGACACAACATAAACTGGATCTTTAAAGTTTAAAAGTTTATTTATTAGTAACAAGTAGGCTTGCATCAACACTGCAATCAAGTTACTGTGAAAATACCCTAATCACCTCGCTCCGGCAGCTATTCAGGTGCACTGAGGGAGAATTTAGCATGGCCGCTGCATCTAAGCAGCACACCTTTCGGACTGTGGGAGGAAACCGGAGCACCTGGAGGAAACCCACACAGACACGGTGAGAATGTGCAAACTCCACAGACAGTCACCCGAGCTGGAATTGAACCTGCGTCCCTGGTGCTACCAATTTTCATTTCCCTGTCTTCCACTGCTTTCTCCAGATATTCAGTCATGTTCTCGTCATCTCTGCCACATAGCTCAATGTCACCTGCAAATGTCTTGACCATGGCACTTCCTGTGTCACTTGCTCATTTAGAACATCCGTAACCATCATTAAGACATGGAAATGCCAGTATTGGACTGAGATAGGCACTCGCCCAATGAAGGAGCAGTGCTCTGAAAGCTTGTGATACCAAATAAACCTATTGGACTTGAACCTGGTGTTGTGAGACTTCTTACTGTATCATTAAAAGGGTGGAGCTTTATGCTGATCCTTCGTGTAATCCAACTTTGGCTTCAAAACTCTCTCTTATTTTTCGTTCCTCCTTTATTCTTGTCTGACATGCCCTGTAATAATTCCACATATTTCTCAAGGGCTTCTCAAATTTGAGCACATTTCCAGACTTCCTCCCCAATGCACCTAATTATAAGCCTTTTCTTGTTTGATGGACACAGTCTTCCTGTTGTGTTGGCTTGCTGATATTTCTCCGTCAATTGTCTCAAAATGAAAATGGTCTCAGTGATTCTTCTTCTGGACTGAATCCAAACTTGTCATCATGGACTCGAACAATTTTTCTCATCCTGTGTTCAATGACACTCCCATATCTTAAAACGTGGTACAAGCTTAATTCTTCAGTGCATTTGAAATCGTAAGCCTCTTTTGAGATGTTGTTTTCTGGAATTGATACCTTTCTTAAGCAGGGAGAGTTTTATCTAAAATGGTACACCAGATCTGCAATTTGAGGTATGCACAATTGCTGAATTTCAAAAGCCACCTCATCTTGCTAGCATCATAAAGTTCAGCCCCATTCATGATTCGTCAGATACTGAAGTAGTCCTTGACCATATGCAGCAAGACCTGGATAACATCCAGGCTTGGGGTGACAAGTAACAATCACGTCACACAAGTGCTAGGCAATGACCACCTCTAACAAGAGAGGGTCTAACTATCGCACTTTAAAATTAGATGGCATGGCAACTGCTGAATCCCCCACTATCAATATCCTGGCTGTTCCATTGACTGGAAACTGGATTAGCCATATAAATACTGTGACTACGAGAGCAGCTCAGAAGTTAGGAACCCTGCAGTGAGAAACTCGCCTCTGGACTCCCTAAAGCTTTTCCACCGTATACAAGGCTCAAGTCAGGAGTGTGCTGGAATACTTGGCGAGTTGCTGCAGTGCATCTTGTAGATGGTACACACTGCTGCCACTGTGGTCCGATGGTGCAAGGAGCGAATGATGATCATGGTGGATGGGGTAGTAATCAAATGGGCAGCTTTGTCCTGAATGATGTTGAGCTTCATAGACTCATTGAAACCCTACAGTGCAGAAAGAGGCCTATCGAGTCTGTACTGGCCATAATCCCACCCAAGCCCTACCCCCATGTCCCTACATATCTACCCGCTAATCCCTCTGACCTATGCACCTCAGGACACTCGGGCAATTTTAGCACGGCCAATCAACCTAACCCACATATTTTTGGACTGTGGGAGGAAACCGGAGCATCTGGAGGAAATCCATGCAGGCACGAGGAGAATGTATAAACTTCATACAGACAGTTGGAACTGCATTCATCCAGGCAAGTGTAGAGTATTCCATTATGCTCCTGTTGTATCTTGTAAGATGGGAGTCAGGAGTGAGTTTCTCATTTCAGCATTCCGGGTTTGTGATTTGCTCTTGTAGCCAAAGTATTTATGCGGCAGTATAGTTTGGTTTCCAGACAGTTGTGACAGTGGATGTTGTTGATGAGGTAGGATTACTACTGAACGTATATTGCTGCCACATCTTTTGTGGTTCGAGTGGTTTATTTATGATGGTTAAAAAATCTAGATTTAAACAATTACAAGTGCTTAATGTTGAGCATGTATTTGTGTATTATTCCACAGTGCTAAATGGAGCTGAATATTTTAGTTAAGAGTTGCCTATACTGTTGGCTGGGAGTGACATACCAAAGGTTGTGAGATGAGGGTCATGTTGTCAAGGTAGTAATGAATGGTCTTGGTGATGGCATGGACATATTGTCAAAAGCTTATCAATTTCAACACTGGGCTTGCAAACAGTTCAGCCTCAAACAATTGCCAAGCAATATAATGGAGTCAGAGGCTAAGAAACTGATCAGCCATTAAGTTGGAACTGGCAACAAGCTTTTTTTAAGTTTGAGTGCTTGTGGATTTTTTTAAGGTTGAGATGTTTTTCTAAGTAATGTTCCCATGGGAAAATATGTCTCGATCATTTCATGCATGTAGATTTGGCAGTCATTAAGTAAGTACACTAAATGACTTTAATAGTGGAAACAGGATTTCCACTTCAGCACTGGGGAATCATATGAACAAAACATTTGATGGTGGAATAATTGGTTAGAGCCAAGCAATTGCACCAAATATACTGGCTCATCCCACGTGATTTTCCTGACAGCTTCACAAAGCCCGCACCATACCATCTCTGTTGAGCTTGATCCAGTGTGTCCACGTACCATAATCCATCGTCTATAACCAAAAACCTTTCTCTCTATGCTTCATTGTCACTTTTTAGTGCTCCTACCACCCGAATCCTCCTCATCTTTGTCATGCTGCAGTGATTTCTTTGCACCGCTGGCACACCCTCTATACACCTCTCCAACATCCTTTCTCCAGTGTTGCCACTTGCGGAGGGTTCTGTATTTTTAACTCTTACAAAACTACAAATAATATGAACCTCCTGCTCTCAATGATGCAACTGAGCTGCAACTATACATATATTTCCTACAACATTGTTGTGTGTTGTGTATTGTGTAAATATATGCATTCAATTTTTGGTCATATAAACAAGCATCTACTCATTAAAGATATAATATTTGCATAAGTATAGACAATCTCACAAATCTGAAATGTTAATATTACCAAATAGTTTAGTGATGGAAATGCAATTTGTTAAGCTCATAATAAATCAGTATTCCTGATATATTTATGCTGTGTAGCATGAAACAACATACCCTTTGACTCACTGTAAGCAGCACCAAGGGATTTCCACGACTGAAAAATAAATTAATTATACAGCAGCCGTGGCTGAACTCTTAACTGTCCAATATTGAGATTTGATTGGTGCAATCAATCAGATTCCTTGTTCTTTGAAAAGCCACTATTAGCAGGGAGATCAGAAATGGTTTTGAGGGGTCTGGACTATCCCCATTCATGAAAGGATTGAGATCAAAGGGGAACAGATTTAAAGTAATTGGCCAAAGAATCAAAGGCAACACGAAGAAATGATTTTTCAAGCAACGAGTGGTTAAGGTTCAATTGAAGCATTCAAAAGGAAATTAGTGTTATCTGAAAAGGAAGAATGGGGAGAAGGATGCAAAGTGTTTTGCTCATTCTGAAAGCCCATGCAGACGTGGTGGGCTGAATGGCCTCCTGCTGTGTTGTAGGAATTCTGTGCTCCTGGAATGAAGTTCTGTGTAGGTATCAGAAGGAGGAAAATGTTAAAGTTTATCCCACCACTTGCATCCATGCACAATAAGTAGCATCATCTTTATGCAAAGCAAAGTCTGTGGATTATTGTTTAGAAGTGACGTTGTCAATCCGAACAAATATGAAATGCAGATGATGATGATACTGATACCCCACTGAAGTAGTGTAGTAACATGCCAACAGAGGACCAAAGATTGCACCGAATAAAACGACCATGAATCATCCTTATTTCCCCCGACTAATAAATCATGATACTCCATATAAAAACACAAAGAAAACTGAGATAAAATGGAAGTGGTACATGTCTTCAGAAGGATCCAAGATTCTAAATAATAGCATAAGAATTAATCAGAAAAAATAGTGCAAGATGGTCAAAATATTAGGTAGCTATCACCATCTAACTAAT
Organism: Carcharhinus amblyrhynchos; assembly: GCF_965287045.1. Taxonomy (NCBI): domain Eukaryota; kingdom Metazoa; phylum Chordata; class Chondrichthyes; order Carcharhiniformes; family Carcharhinidae; genus Carcharhinus; species Carcharhinus amblyrhynchos. The sequence goes on along the minus strand of NC_137324.1, from coordinate 49,957,123 downwards.
GCTGTACAGAAGTCTCAGCAAATTAAATGAGGGTACTTACTGGTTTGGAAGTGGCACTACTACATTTTTCAAAACTGTCTAACTGGCCAATGATTATAAAGAGAATCTGAAGCAAGATTTGAAAAATACAGTGGTCTTTAAATCGGATATGACCTGAAATAACTTTTGTATTTTGGGTGTGTTGAGGCACTGGGAATGAAGAAATCGATTGCAAATGGAATTTAATGTTGGCAAGTGCGAGGTGGTCCACTTTGGTAGGAATAGTGGTAGGAAGGACTGTTACTTACGTGGCGAAAAACTGCAGCAGGCGACGGTGCAGAGGGACCTCGGGGTCCTTGTGCATGAGTCGCAAAAACCCAGCCTGCAGGTGCAGCAGGTGGTCAGGAAGGCTAATGGGATGCTGGCCTTCATAGTGAGGGGGATTGAATATAAAAGTAGGGAGGTCTTGCTGCGGCTGTATAGGGCACTGTTGAGGCCGCAGCTGGAGTACTGTGTGCAGTTTTGGTCGCTGCACTTACGCAAGGATATTTTGGCCTTGGAGGGAGTGCAGAGGAGGTTTACTAGGCTGATACCAGAGTTGAGGGGGTTGAGCTATGAGGAGAGGCTGAATAAACTAGGCTTGTACTCGTTAGAGTTTAGAAGAATGAGGGGAGATCTCATTGAGACATATAAGATGATGAATGGGATGGATAGGATAGAGGTGGAGAGACTCCTCCCGCTCAGAAAGGACAGTAGGACTAGGGGGCACAGCCTCAAGATAAAGGGGGGGGCGGTTTAGAACAGAGTTGAGGAGGAACTTCTTCACTCAAAGGGTGGTGAATCTCTGGAATTCTCTGCCCGTTGAAGTGGTGGAGGCTGCCTCGCTAAATATTTTTAAGACGCGGGTTGATGGGTTTTTGATAAGCGAGGGGATTAAGGGTTATGGGGTGAGGGCGGGAATGTGGAACTGAGCCATGACAGATCAGCCATGATCTTATTGAATGGCGGGGCAGGCTCGAAGGGCTAGATGGCCTACTCCTGCTCCCATTTCTTATGTTTGTTCAATTTAACCTTGCATCAAGTATCACATTTTTCAAACCTAGCTCTTGCTGAAAAGGCCAAAATTCCTGCTTTCTTTTGAATAATTTGCCATTTAAAGGAGCCAAGCTCAAAAACATCAATAAAATCATCAAAAAACATCAATAAAAATGTCATGTTATTTTCTCTTTGAAGGGTTATGTAATACTTGTCTGATTAAGCTCTGACAAATGGTCATCCTAACTCAAAATGTTGTTGGTTCTACTCCACAGATGCTGTCAGACCTCTATTTCAGATTCCAGCACCCACAGTATTTTACTTTTAACGTAGCATGACAGAGTTACTGGTTTTGATAAATAAATGGCATGCACGGCCACAATTTTGTGTAGATGTATGTGAAATGTCTTCAGTTTGCTCTTTTAAAGTGCTTGAGATTTTTGTATTAATGTGACAGCCTGGAAGCAATATATTAAGGAAAACTTATTTCCTTAAAATGTCTTGGAACTCTGTCAAAAATGTTTGCGAAGGACTTTTTACAAGTTTGAATCAATTGTGAAGAGATTGTTACTTTCTTGAGTAAGAAATCGGTGATCCTTGACCAGAATTAGTATCAACCGGAAGGAAGTTTTAAAAAAAACAAAAATGTAGCAGGCAGACGTGAAGGAAAGCTACAAGCAGATGCTGGAGGGTGAAGGTGATCAAAGATTCGATGCAGGAATGAAGGGAAAGTAGTATTTTGCTTTTATTTATGTAATACTTGTAATTTGGTAGCAATGCATAACCTCGAATTGTTGCTCCTGGAGGAAGAGTAAGCCAATGTGCAAAAAGTAATTTTTGTAGCCAAATTCCTGATGTGTGTGGCCATTTGCACCTCACCGTTGCATTTAGGTTCTCTTTGACCTGCAACAAAGAAGAAAACATTCATTCCAAAATTTCAACTGAGGGCAGTGCAGCAGCAAGTAGAAGATCTTCAGTATGAAAACCAGGTGGATAAGGAGAATCAAATGTTTGCACCAAGAAATATATTATTTAGTCATTACACAAAATTGTAACTTTTGTGATGATTAAAACCAGATGCAGACTTTAGCATTGATCCATAACCACATTTTTGGGTAATGTACCTCGCTTTGCTTTTGATTTTAATGGCACGAAAACCTATGCAAACTAATAGCTTTACCCTGGATTTTCTTTACATCTTCAATCCTTACTTTGGTTTCTGCTCCTGTTGCCAGTGAAAGCAATTCCCTCTATGAAAACCCCAGATGATTTTTAGCATCTCTGTTTAATCTTCTGCCGGCATTCATCACTCTTGAGGCTAACGACTGCAGCTTCCCTGGTTTCTTCATATAACTCATATTCCTAATTCTGATACCATCCTGCTAACTCTCCTTTGCACCTTATTCAAGGCCTCCAACTATGGAGCTTTCACCCCTCCATAGTACTTTCACTTTGAAGTGAAGGATCATGCCTAACTCTCTCTGTCTGTCCTCTATCTCAGAGATATTTGGTCCAAGTCTGTGATTGGTTTCAAGACAGCACAGAAATGCTGCTGCTTCTAGCAGAATAATTGCAATCCCTACGTTCCATGGTAAAGGTTTTGAGTATGCCTTTCAAGCTGGGGAGATGCCTAATGAGGCATATTGCTAATTGGAAGCTTTTGCTGATGATAAAATCCAGAAGAACTGCATAGAAATGTGTAGTAGGCTGAAGTCATAAGAATAAACTGTGCATGTTTCATTCAGCTCAGCTGTGCACTCCAGTTATCTCTCCTAGCTTCCACTTATTGTCTTCATGCAACATCTTAGTGCAGCTTGTTCTTTTCTATAGAAGTATAAGCTGTTACCTGATCAGATGAAGATTTGGATAACTGAGAAATTACAATAAGGTTTTGGAAACTCATGGGAGATGGGGAGAGTTTGAAATTTGGCGGGGGAAATAATGAACTGGATTGCATATCACACTGGATAAGTGAATTGTCTTGGGACTTGTTTGCAGAGGTCAGAAAATTGCTGGAGGTGATAGAGGAATGGATGAGAACTTCAGTAGCTATGGGGGTGAAGAAGGAATGTTGGTAGGTGAATTTGGAATGGCTGTTCCCTGGATAGTGTCCTATGAGGGAGTGCTGCAATATTTGAGGTGACATTATTCAAGTAAGTTAAATTGCCTGCAGATTTGAACGGTTCACGTGGATACTTAAGTACCTAGTACACCATGAGAAGACAAGGGAATTCTATTATTTTCATCAGCATCATTTCTTTTTCATTAAATGTTGTGACACAGTAGCTGGTCACCTGTATTTCTCTTTGTAATTCAATTTTGCTCTGGATTAGTATTGTATTTCCAAGTAATTCATTGCATGCTGAGCAATTTGACATTTAGCAGATGAACATGAAAAAGATAAAAAGCTGAGGTAGTTTAAGAAAAGGCTGTGGAGGGATTTAAAAATGAAAAATTTACTTTTTGGTGCCTTGAGGTCTGGGCCAATTTCAATCAACAAAGGTTTGGGTAATAGGTTAGATGAACTTGGTATGGAACTGACAGTGAACAACTGAATTTTGGATTAGTCTGGGAGGGAATAATTGTGTCAAGAGGTGACAGAGCTATAGTTAGCTTTCAGTAACAGAGAGACTGATGTATCGGCTTAGTGTTAGGTAATGCTGTGCTATCGTAAGTAGGAGAAGTTGCCAATTAAATTTCTAGATACTAATGACAACAACTTGCATTAATTTAATGTCTGTAAAGACAAACAACAATCCAAGTTTCAGGGAAGTGTAATCTTATAAAATGGATGCTGAGCCTAAGGAGCAGAATCTTGAAGGGGGAGAGAGAGAGCAGTGAAGAAATTTCTGAAAAGAATTCCAGCATATTGGTTCTGAAGACACAGATGTCAAACAACATGAAAATAATACAAAGATGAGCAAAATACTGGAATTTGAAACAAACAATGATCGAGAAACTCGACTGGTCTGGCTGCATCTGTAAGAAAAGAGAACAGTCAGTGTTTTCAGTCTGTTTGGTTGCTCTTCAGAACTGAGAGGAGGAAAGCATGTTGGATACTGAACTGTGTTTGAAGTGGTTGAAGCAAAAGTATAGCAAACTTGAGAACAGGAGTTGGATGATGAGGGTGGGGGTGGGAGAGGGGAAGGGGAAAGGAGTGTTTTTTATTGGTGTGTGTTGCTGGCTGACCAACATTTATTGCCTATCCCTAGTTGCCCTTGAGAAGATGGTAGTGAGCTGCCACCTTCAATTGCTGCAGTCCATGTTCTGTGGATTGACCCACAATGCCATGAGGGGGGGAATTCCAGGATTTTGACCCAGCGACTACAAAGGGATGGTGATATATTTCCAAGTCAGGATGGTGTGTGGCTCGGAAGGGAACTTCGGTGGTGGTGTTCCCATTTATCTGCTGTCCTCGTCCTTCTGGATGGGAGTGGTCGTGGGTTTGGAAGGTACAGTCTAAGGATCTATGGTGAGTTACAGTGCATCTTGTGATAGTACACAGCGCTGCTACTAAGCGTCAGTGGCGGAGGGAGTGGACGTTTGTAATGTGGTGCCAAGTGGGCTGCTTTGTCCTGGATGATGTCAAGCTTCTTGAGCGTTGTTGGAGCTGCACCCATCCAGGCAAGTTGGGAGTGTTCCTTCACACTCGTGACTTGTGCCTTGTAGATGGCGGATAGGCTCTGGAGAGTCAGGAGATGAGTTACTTGTCACTGTATTCCTAGCCTCTGATCTGCTGTTGTAGCCATTGTGTTTATGTGGTGAGTCCAGTTGAGTTTCTGGTCAATAGTAACGCAAAGGATGTTGACAGTGGGGGATTCAGTGATGGTTACACCATTGAATGTTAAGAGGTGGTGGTTAAAGTGTCTCTTATTGGTGATGGCCATTGCCTGGCATATGTGTGGCGTGAATGTTACTTGCAACTTGTCAGCCCAAGCCTGGATGTTGTTCAGATCTTGTTGCATTTGAACGTGAGCTGTTTCAGTATCTGAAGAGATGTGAATGGTGCTGAACATTGTGCAATCATCAGTGAACATCCCCACTTCTGACTTGATGGAAGGAAGGTAATTGATGAAGCAGCTGAAGATTGTTGGGCCTAAGACACTGCCCTGAGGGATTCCTGCAGAAATGTCGTGGAGCTGAGATGACTGATCCTCCACGACCACAACCATCTTCCTATGTACCAGATCTATCATAACATAAGACCATAAGAAGTAGGAGCAGGAGTAGGCCATCTAGCCCTTCGAGCCTGCCCCACCATTCAATAAGATCATGGCTTATCTGAAGTGGCTCAGTTCCACTTTCCCGCTTTCTCCCCATAACCCTTAATTCCCTTGCCTACCAAAAACCTATCTACCCGTGGCTTAAATATATTTAGCGAGGCAGCCTCCACCACTTCAATGGGCAGAGAATTCCAGAGATTCACCACCCTTTTGAGTGAAGAAGTTCCTCCTCAACTCCGTTCTAAACTGCACCCCCCCCCCCCCCCCCCGCCCCCCCCCCCCCCCCACCCCCCAAAAATCTTGAGGCTGCGCCCTCTAGTCCTGTTGTCCTTCCTGAACGGAAAGAATCTCTCTACCTCTATCCTATCCATCCCTTTCATTATCTTATACGTCTCTATAAGATTCCCCCCTCATCCTTCTAAACTCCAACGAGTACAGACCCAGTCTATTTAGTCTCTCTTCATAGTCCAACCCCCTCATCTCTGGTATCAGCCTAGTGAACCTCCTCTGCACTCCCTCCAAGGTCAGTATATCCTTGCGCAAGTGCGGCGACCAAAACTGCACACAGTACTCCAGCTGCAGCCTCACCAGTGCCCTGTACAGTTGCAGCAAGACCTCCCTACTTTTATATTCTATCCCCCTCGCTATAAAGGCCAGCATCCCATTCGCCGCCTTGATCACCTGCAGACTGGGTTTTTGCGACTCATGCACAAGGACCCCCAGGTCCCTCTGCACCGTAGCATGCTGCAGCTTTTCACCCTTAAATAGTAATCCCTCCTACTATTATTCCTGCCAAAGTGGATAACCTCACACTTGCTAACATTGTACTCCATCTGCCAGGTCCTCACCCGCTCTCTGCCTATCCAGATCCCTCTGCAGACTTTCCACACCCTCCGCACAATTTGCTTTTCCACTCATCTTTGTGTCATCAGCAAATTTCATCACGCTACACTCAGCCCCCTCCTCCAAATCATCTATATAAATGGTAAATAGCTGAGGCCCCAGCACCGATCCCTGCGGCACTCCACTAGTCACCAACCGCCAACCAGAATAGCACCCGTTGATACAAACTCTCTGCCTCCTATTAGACAACCAATTCTCTATCCACGCTAACACCTAACCCCGAACTCCATGCCCCCTAACCTTCTGAAGCAACCTTTTGTGCGGTACCTTATCAAATGCCTTTTGAAAATTGAGAAACACCACATCCACCGGTTCCCCTCTGTCTACCGCACTAGTCACGTCCTCTTAGAATTCCAATAAATTCGTCAAACATGACTTCCTCTTAACGAATCTGTGCTGCGTCTGCTGTCTCAAACAATTCTTCTCTGGGTGCCTTGCTATTTCTTCTTTGACTCCAACCGGTGGAGAGTTTGACCCTGATGCCCATTGATTCCAGTTTTGCCAGGACTCCTTGATGCCACACTCGGTCAAATGCAGCCTTGATGTCTAGGGCTGTCACTCTCACCTCACCTCTGGAATTCAACTTCTTTTTGTCGATGTATGAACCAAGGCTGTCTTTAGGTCAGGAATTAAGTGACCCTGTCAAAATGCAAACTGGATGTCACTGAGCTGGTGCTGCTTAATAGCACTGTTGATGGCAGTTACGTCACTTTACTGATGATCAGTAGTAGATTGATTGGGCAGTAGTTGGCTGGGTTGGATTTGTCCTGCTTTGTGTACAGGATACACCTGGTCAATTTTCCACATTATTTGGTAGATGCTAGTGTTGTAACTGTACTGGAAGAGCTTGGCTCGAGGAGCGAGCAGCAAGTTCTGGAGCAGAAGCCTTCAGTATTATTGCCAGAATGTTATCAGAGCCCATTGCCTTTGCAGTATCCACTGCCTCCAACCATTTCTTGATACCACTTGGAGTGAATTGAATTGGCTGGATCCTGGCATTCGAGATGTTGGGGATCACTGGAGGAGGCCGAGATGAATCATCCACTTAGCACTTCTGGCTGAAGATTGCTGCGAATACATCAGTCTTACCTTTTGCACTGATGTGCTGGGCTCCTCCACCATTGAGGGTGGAAATATTTGTGGGGCCTCCTGCTCCAGTGAGTTGTTTTAGCATTGAGATATAAATGTTTGGATACAAAGAAAAAGGAGAATAATGCTGCTGCTGGAAGTAAGCAAGAAATGCAGAAAAAAGTGGAAAATCTTTGTGGACAGACGCAATTTGCATTTTGGATTGACAATCTTTGGTTAGAATCTGAAAAGGTGAAGGAAGTAGTGGAGTAGTTGAGCAATACTGAAGCAGGGAAGATGTTGCGGAGTTGGGGGAGAAAGGTGTGGAGAGAGTTGTGGATGGATAGAAATTGTTATGACCCCAAGAAGTGTTGTACTGGTTGGGAAGATTCCAGAATAGAACACTGGCTCAAAAGATTAACTTTTTTCATAGAATGTGGAGGAACAGGGCCAGAGGGCCACTAATTAATTTTAATAACAAGAAAAAAAGGGTTATTTATGACCCTCCTTTACCCCTAACCCCCTTCACAAATGTACATCCATTTTAAGGTTAACACTGGTTACAAAGTACACCTGAGGCTATACATCAGTAACACGCAGTCCCTTTCAACACACGGGCTGAATGTGGTGAGACACACACTCCAGTCTGAACCCAAGTGAATATCTGTGGATTGTCCTTCAAAATCTTTGAGGATTCTTTTATAGGATGAGCCACCTTGTCTCTCTGAACTCTGACTTCCACACAAGTGATTTCTAATTCCGCTTTCAAAAAGGCACATTTTCAAACCTTCTTTAAAATATTGTTTTCTCTCAGCTGCTTCCATCAAAACTTAATTTTTCAGATTTTACATCTCCCTTTTCAGGATTTCCTTTGTCTTAAAGGCTGTTATATTAACTCGAGATCCAGCCACTGTTTTACACAATTATTTCAAATAATGTCTCCTAAACTGTAATAAAATTTCCCAAACCCAAAAATCATTTGAGATATCCTTCAGCTTTCTTCTCAGCCCTGCTTGTCTTTACTGAACAGTTCTCTTTTCTAATACTGAAACCTCATGTTTGTTGAAAGCTTTTCATTATTCCTCTAGCTTCCTTAACTGGCTGGAATTTAATTCTCTACACTTGCCTTCTTAATGATTACTCCGTCATATGGCTTTTATTACAGCAAACCTGAGAAGGAGTTCCTTTCTAGCCTTCTAAACCAATTGCCAAAAAGTTCAATTAAAAGTAAACTCAAAATATCTTTCTACCATCAAAGGGCCCTGGCTGCTAAGCAATGACCTCCTGCCTCTGTCAGCTTTTATTTATGCTTCATGCCATAAACCCTCTAAGTACAACAGGAGTTTGGTTGGATTGAAACCAAAACCTCTGCACGTAGAAACATCTTTGTCCAGCAGGAATCAAACTCTATTTTTCATAGAAACACTAAATTAAACCCATCTGAAATTATACCCTGCTTATAATATTTACCAATATAAATCCCTTAAAAATACTTCTGCTTTCCTAACAAAGCTGAAGAAGGAACAAGTGGGATAACCTGTGACTGGCTTGATGAGTGAAGAAACTAAATTATGACAAGGGATGATGGTATCAGGCAAAAACTGAGGACAAGGAGATCCCTATCATTCTGTGAGTGAGGGGGAGAAGTAAGAGAAGTGCAAGATTAGAAAGTATATGATTAAGTGCACTGTCAACCACAGTAATAGGGAATCTTTTTGAGGAAAAGGAAGATATATTGGGAGTATTGATATGGAAGGTGGCAGAGTCAGAACAGATGCCACAAGGATGGTGAAAGTTGGTGAATGAAATGGAATCCTCAAAGGAAGTGGGGTGAGAGGAAGAATTGCCATGATACCTTTGGATGACTTGTAGTGGTCTTCAAATGATAGCGTATTCATTTACCTCCAGAAATGGAAACAGAGGTTGAGGAAGAGCAGGGTGAAAATTGGAAGCAAACCTAACTGACTTTTCTAGTGTAGCCTGATGGGTAGTCACAAAAACACCAGCAAAGTTAAGATATCAGAAAAGTCTGATGGCTAAAAGGGCTAACCCTATCTGGATAAAGGCTATGGAAGCAGCAAATAGTGGGATGCATAGCTATGGAACAAATACTGGAATTGATTGGACAGTGGCTGTTGCTATATTTTTAACACGCAGTGATTGAACACAAATCCTTATGTGCCGTGTTCCTGAGAGAATTGCAATCTCCTGACAGAGGCATGACTCTCAGTATTTATGACCAAAAACGTGGTGATTGATTAGTATCTGTCCTTAGAGAATGTGATGGAAAGCATGATCGGTGCCAGCAGGATCTCTAAGGAGGAGACACAAAGTGACATCAGCAGCAGGAACATGGAAACAACTACTATTGAAGCAAGTTCTTCAGTTTGACTAGCTGTGAGTAGTATCTCTAAGTCCAGGTTGTGAGTTTGGATATTTTGTGAAGTTTTGATACCTTTTGAATACCTGTGTGTATAATGGAGTAGATCAGAGGTTAGTTACTCTGTGTGTAATGAAATAAGTAGAGGTTAAATACTTCGTGTCCAAGACATTTGAGCTCAAGTTGGTTTCTTGTAAATAGCTCCAACAAGTTGAGGTCATGAAGGAATTTTAACTCCAGGATGAGAAATGTAAATTTACACTGCTGGGGGTTGGGATCCAATGCAGGTTAACAAGGATAAAGGTGATGTGTGAGTGAAATATGGTGTGGGATGCAACATGAGTAATAGAGGTTTGGATAAGCTAACGTTTATGTGGAATATAAATGGATAGAATGTGGACAATAATTCACAAATGATACAGCAAGAGCATGTTAATTGCACAAAGGCTTTTGAGGCTAATTTATCTGGCAGAATTGGCTTTAGCCCCTGGACAGTAAAACCGACAACTGAAGAATGCAAACACGGGATCTTAACTCTGTTGAAAATTATATAATGAATTGGGAATTGGCAGTCTTTCAATACTAAAAATGTATGTTGTTAATCTTGGATTTCATCTCTGCCTGGAAGTGGCACCCTTGCCTTGTTTCCTTTTGCTGTAGTAGAGTTCGTTATCGCTAGCAGTTGAATGGTGCGATCGATCTGACTCTGTATTTGTTGCTATGTGATATGACACAGTGACAATGTTACAAGATCCTGTTAGATTACATTAAATATTAAGCATGAAATAGTCACCTGCATTATGCCCATCACATTACATAATATGCAGTAAATGTTACAATACCTGGATATTATGGTGCAACTTGATTATTGTAGGTCGTATGACATTTCTTACTTTTCATGAAATATTAACAAAATTCTTGTGTATTGTTTTTCCTGGTCATCGCTGCGATACAAAAGTCTGTCAAACATGCATCTGTTTGACTTAAATATTGTACTCAGAAAACAGGGACAAAATATAATTGAAGAAATAGGGAGGTGACCAATGAACAAGTTGTGTCACGATAAACCAAGACTGACAATCATTTCTTGCTTTTTTTTTTCCTGAAGTTCTTTCCTGAACTTTGACAAAGTACTGCATGGTAGGTTGTTGCATAAAGTTAGATCTCACAGGATCCAGGATGACATATCTAAATGGATACAAAATTCGCTTCTTGACAGAAGCCAGAAGGTGGTTGTAGAGAGTTGTTTTTCAAAGTGGAGGCCTGTGACCAGCGATGTGCCTCAGGGATCGGTGCTGGGCCCACTGTTATTTGTCATTTATATTCATGATTTGGATGAGAATATAGGGGGCATGGTTAGTAAGTTTGCAGATGACACCAAGATTGGTGGTGTGGTGGACAGTGAGGAAGGTTATCTCCAGTTGCAGTGGGATCTTGATCATTTGGGCTAGTGGGCTGATGCATGGCAGATGGAGTTTAATTTACACAAATGCGAGGTAATGCATTTTGGTAGATTGAACCAGGGCAGGACTTACTCAGTTAATGGTAGAGCGTTGGGGAGAGTTACAGAACAGAGATCTAGGAGTATATGTTCATAGCTCCTTGAAAGTGGAGCCACAGGTGGACAGAGTGGTGAAGAAGGCATTTGGCATGCTTGATTTCATCGGTCAGAACACTGAATACAGGAGTTGGGACATCTTGTTGAAGTTGTACGAGACATTGGTAAGGCCACACTTGAAATACTGTGTGCAATTCTGGTCATCCTATTATAGAAAGGATGTTACTAAACTAGAAAGAGTGCAGAAAAGATTTACTAGGATGCTACTGGGACTTGATGGATTGAGTTATGGGGAGAGGCTGAATAGACTGGGACTTTTTTCCCTGGAGCATAGGAGACTGAGGGGTGACCTTATAGAGGTCTATAAAATAATGAGGGGTATAGACAAGGTAGATAGACAATATCTTTTTCCCGAAGGTAGGGGAGTCTAAAACTAGAGGGCATAGGTTTAAGGTGATAGGGGAGAGATATAAAAGTGTCCAGAGGGGCAATTTTTTCTCACAGAGGGTGGTGAGTGTCTGGAGCAAGCTGCCAGAAGTAGTAGTAGAGGTAGTATAAAAAGCATTTAGATAGTTACATGGATACGATGGATATAGAGGGATATGGGCTAAATGTGGGCAATTGGGATTAGCTTAGGGGTTTTAAAAAAAAAAGTAAGGGCAGCATGACAAGTTGAGCTGAAGGGCCTGTTTCCATGCTGTAAACCTTTATGACTCTATAACTCTAAGTTGTTAACAATGTTTTCCGTGGGGTAGCTCTGTGGTTTGCAAGCAATAGGCAAACTAGAGAGGAATTGAACAACAATTGTTTTCAGGATTTAAATTCATTTTTGGACATGGCAAGGTCAGCATCTGTATCCCATCCCTAATTGCCCTCCTGAAGGTTTTGTTGATCTGCCTTCCGGAATGCTGATGCCCACGTGGTGTAGTTTCAACCACATTATTGCTAGGGAGAGAAATTCAGATTTTGACCTAGCATGAAGGCATATTGCAATTGTACCAGCTTAAGCTGTGATGGCTGATGGTGTTGCCCTTGTTCTTCTAAACAAGTGGCATGCTTGGAAGGTGCTGTTGAAGTGGGCTTGACAAGTTGCTGTGATGCCTCCTATAGATGGTATACATTTTCGTTACTGTGTCAAGTGGTGGAGGGAGCAAATGTATAAGGAGATGGAATGGGTGATGATCAAGTGTGTTGCTCTGTCCTGGATGCTGTTGAGCTTCTTGAATGTTGTTGGACTTATCCAGATAAGTGCTCATATAAGAGTTTTGTCTTGTTGATAGTAAACAAGAATTGGGGAATCAGGAGGTGAGTTCTTTGCCTTAGAATTCTCAACCACTGTCCTGCAGTTGTAATCATATTTATATGGCTAGTCCATATAATCAGCCCAAGCCTGAATGTTGTTCATGATTTGCCGCCTGTGGGCACATGGCATTATTACCTGAAGTGTTTCAAACGGTTCTGCGTTATGTCCAGACATCAGCAAATATCTCAACGTCTGACCTTATAATGGAGAGTGACTCATTGAAGGACAGCTGAAAAAGATTATGCCTCAGGACCTACCCTATGGAATTCCTGCAGCGATATCCTGGTGCCGCGCTGATTGACCTTCCACCACACCCATCTTCCTTTCTGCTAGGTATGATTTCAACCAGCAGTAATTTGCCTTCCCCACCAACCCCACATCCATATTCCCATTGTCTTCAATTCACTAAAGTTCCTTGGTGCCACAGCATTGCATCAATCATGCTGTTTTGATGCCGAGGCAGTCACGCTTGCCTCAACCTAAAAGGCTTTGTGGCCTTAAATGGTCAACCAGTATAAATCATAGAATCCCTACAGTGCAGTAAAAGGCTGTTTAGCCCATCGAACCTGCATGGACAACAATCCCACTCAGGGCCTTATCCGCATAACCCCACGTATTTACCCTGCTAATCCCCCTGACATTAATAGGCAATTTAACATGGCCAATCAATCTAACCCGCACATCTTTCGACTGTGGGAGGAAACCGGAGCATCCAGTGGAAACCCACCTGGACGCAGGGAGAATGTGCAAACTTCACGCAGACAGTTACTGAGGCTCAAATTGAACCTGGATCCCTGGCGCTGTGAGGCAGCAGTGCTAACTACTGTGTCACCGTGCTGCCCATGTCATTTCAACTTCAGACATTATATAATGTAGCAAACTTTAGCCTTAAGCAGTGCCATGGTAAAAAGCCTTGTGTTCACCATGTATCTGTAATATCCCGTTGACTCTTGAAGACCCAATTCATGATATGTTACTCATATCTATAGTGACTCCAGAGTTTGATTACAATGACATGCAAAAGGTTGCCTTATTATCTATGTTATCAAGTTTCCTGTTTTGCTTTTTACAAAACTTTGCATCAACATGCTTCCTGCAGTATGTTGATGCAAAGTTTTGTAAAAGTTAATTGCACAATCTGTGTCAGATTATAACAAGCACCAAAAAAAAGTTAAGTATCGTGCAGATTACAAAAATACTACTTCCTTTTGACCAACTCTGATATTCCTTTTGAAGTAATGGATTAGTAAGTAAATGAATTATTTGGTGGGTCTCCATACCTAGCAGATCAGAAATTTGCCCAATTTTGTTGGCAGGAAATTTGTATTACAATAAGATTGTCATTGCTTCTGCCAGCTTCATAAGAATAGCTTCATGAGAATAGAAAAGACAAATCTGTTGGGGAATCTGTACCTGCTATATTTCTGTTCATAACAAAAATTGTTTGTATAAATGAGCAAAAGATTGTACTTCCCCCATCTGTATGGTTCCTCCTTCCATCATTGCATTGTGGGCAAAGACTGAAGACCACACTACCTATCAAGTTACGTTCATAAATAATGATCAATAGAGATCAGTTATTGGAATGCATGTAAATATATCCATTTGAGTTCATTGGTTTACTCGTGTTTAAAGGGTTACTACATAATTTGAATTGAAACGAGTGGGGGAAAATGTTTTGGTGCTGCACATTTTGTTGAAGCAAATTCTCTTGTATCAGCATTTGTATGTGAAATAGTTTTACGTCTAGCTTTTGTGATTGGTTTCATCTGTCATACCCAATGTTTAAAAGATAAGAAACGTAATAGGAATAAATGGCTTTAAACATCAGCAGTAATGTTCAAAATGGGTTGAAATTTGATGGAGTTGGTGTTTTGGGAGCTACTAATACTATTAACATTTTCTAAAGTACACAAAAGTCATTTGCTGAAGAGAATTGTTATCTGTGATTGGCTCTTTCTACGTCATTGAAGAATATTTATTCTTGATTTGAAAATCGTGATGTTGGACCACATTTATTTCCCTTTCCTAGTAACTTGAAGAAGGTAGTTGGTGCCTTGCCTTGTTCTTTTTGTTTGTTTTGTTTTGCAATTAGAGTTGTTTGTAGGTCACTTAGGAGCACTGAGTAAACTTGCCTATTATGGTGAAGTTGGGTAGACCAGATTGGGTTGCAGATTCTGTAAATGGAAAGATGTTATTAATTAAAGAGGGCTTCCAACTGCACAGTGGAAGCTTTCATGGCCCTTTTCCACATAGAGCCACATGTTCTGTATTATCTTCCTTAAGTAGGCCCTCAAAATCGAGGATGACTTGCTTCCAGTCTATTTCAATGAGTTCAGAGATGGTTGATAAGTCCGCGGAAGACTTTGCCACAGTTGGGGCAGAAACGCTTGGAAATTCAGATAGATGAGTTGGGAGGTCAGTACACTCTTTCCGATGCCTTGACTTTGACTGTCTCTGATGTTCTGATGAAGTCTCGCGATGTTTTTGGTATCTTCCCAAATGTACCTTCTCCATTTTTATCAGTGACAAACCAGGGAGCCCCAAGAGTCAGCAGTTGTGTTTGACCTCTTCAGGAATGCATTGAGGACATCCCTAAAGCGCTGTTGTTATCCTCTTGGGAGTCTCCTGCCATGACAGATTTCTGAGAAGAGCAGTTGTTTCTAGACAAAATCAAATTACTGCGGATGTTGGTTGTTTCTGGAGTCTGGTCCTGATTCAAAAAGCTTCCACAGCACAAGTATTGTTCGAATGACAAGACTGAATCAAAATCGTGGAGCTGTCTTTCTGATAGCACCATATGGATGGTAGTGATTCAAGAAGGCAGCTCACCTTAATGGCAATAGAGATGGGCATACAGGCTTTGCCAGTGACATCCACACATTGTGAAAGAATTTTATAAAGGCCTCCTTATTAATACTCAAGTGTATTTGGTCCATGATGAATTTCATTATAACAATTCGACTTTTTGGGGTAGGTGACTCATTTCCTTGGCTCGCATTTTGCTGTGGGATGTGGATGCAACACTTTGAACTTGCATATGATATTTACAAGAAAATAATCATTCTATTTGAGTAATGCTTAAATAGCCAAATCAAGAGATTTTGGGACAATAAACTAATTGCCAACTCAGATGATTGAAACAAAAATAACTTGTGGGATGTGGCTGTCACTTGAAGCTTAAGTATTTATTGCCAACCCCTGATTGCCCTTTAGGAGGTGGGGCTGAGCTGCCTTCTTGAAACATTACAGTACATGCAGTGAAAATACTCCGACGGTGCGGTTAAGAAAGGATGTTTAGAATTTTTATTCAGTGATGATGAAGAAACAGCAAAGTATTTAATCTAGATAGTATATGATTTGGAGGCGATAGTGCAAGTGCTGATACCCCCATATGCATGCTGCTCTTGTCCTTCTTGGTAACAGAGGCCGCAGGTTTAGAAGGTGCTGTTGAAGAAATCTTGGCAAATTGCTGAAGTGCGTATTGCAGGCGTCACTGTGTGCTTGTGAATCAGAGTCATACAGGTTTACAGCGTGGCAACAAGCCCTTCGGCCCAACTTATCCATGCTGCCCTTTTTTTAAAACAGCTAATCCCAATTGTCCCACATTTGGTCCATAACCCTCTATACCCATCTTACCCATGTGACTGTCTAAGTGCTTTTTAAAAGACAAAATTTTACCTCCCTCTACCACTACCTTTGGTAGCTTGTTCCAAACTCTCACCATCCTCTGAAAAAAGTTGCCCCTCTGGACACTTTTGTATCTCTCCTCTCTCACCTTAAGCTTATGACCTCTAGTTTTAGACTCCTGCATCTTTGAGAAAAGATATTGACTATCTAGCTGATCTATGCCCCTCATTATTTTATAGACCTCTAAGATCATCTCTCAGCCTCCTACACCTCAGTCTATTCAGCCTCTCCTTAAAACTCAAACCATCAAATCCTAGTAGCATCCCAGTAAATCTCTTCTGCACTCTTTCTAATTTAATGACATCCTATTCTGTGGTGAAAGGAATGAATGATTAAGGTGGTGGTATACTTGTTGCTTGCTTGGATGAGTGCAACTCCAACAACACAGCTTAACACCATCCAGCACATCGAAAGGTTTGTCATGGCACAAATCAATTTCAGCCTCCCGGACTGCCTGGATTCACTACAGTTTGCCTATTGCTGCAACAGGTAAACGACAACACGCCATGTCCCTGGCCTTGCACTCAACACTGGGACATCTAGATAACAAAGACACCCATGTAAGATTCCTATTTATTGGCTACAGCTCAGACTTCAACACCATTATTTCTATGAAATTTATCTCCAAACTCTGGCCTGGGCCTCAGCTCCTCCCTCTAATTGGATCCTGAACTTTCTAAACCATAGAACATAATCAGCGAGAAAAGCCAGCAACACCTCACCTCCTCCATGATCATCCTCAACACCGGTACCCCACAAGGCTGTGCTCTCAGCTCCTTGCTATATCCTTTATGCACCTATGACTACATGACCAAATTCCCCTCCAATTCGATTTTCAAGTTTGCTGGTGATACCACCGTAGTGGGTCGAACCTCCAGCAATGATGAGATAGAGAATCTGGTGAATTGGTATGACAACAATAATCTCTCCCCCAATGTCAACAAAATGAAGGAAATTGTCATCAACTTCAGGAAGCGTAAAGGAGAACATATCCCTGTCTACAAAAATGGAGACGAAGTAGAAATGGTTGGGAGCGTCAAACTTTTAGGTGTCCTGATGAACAACAACGTGTCCTGGTCCCCCCATGCTGACACTATGGTTAAGAAAACCCACCAGCGACTGCACTTTCTCAGAAGGCTAAGGAAATTTGGCTTATCAGCTATGACTTTCACCAACTTTTGTGAATGCACCATAGAAAGCATTTTTCTGGTTGTATCATTAGCTTGGTATAGCTCCTGCTCTGCCCAAGACTGCAAGAAACTACACTTCCTACTGTCTCAGCAAAGCAGCCAGCGTAAGTAAGTACCCTGTTTAAATAAGTTTAAAGCACTTCCGTAGTAAGAACTTACCTTGTAGAACTGTTTAAATCATTTAAAAGCATTTTTGCGGGCTTTTTGTATCTACCGCTTTAAGAATTCTAAGGGAGTGGATAGCAGGGAGTTGTGGGGGAGCAAGCTTTAAAACAGCTCCAGGTTTAAAAGGAGGCCTGGTGTAGACAGCGGGCAGCGGAGTGAGAGGGAAGCAGAGTGAGTTACTAGGGCTGGGGAGAAAAAGGGCCAGGTAAGTTCGTGTTGAAATTTTCAATATTACTACAGTGAATAATGGAGGGGCATGTGATGTGTTGTTTCTGTATGATGTGGGAGCTGGTGGACCCCAGGGTCCTTCCCAGTGACCATGTCTGCAGTAAGTGCAGGCTGCTGGAGGAGCTCCAGCTCAAGGTAGATGAGCTGGCCTCTGAGCTACAGACACTGAGGCTCATCAGGGGGAGAGAGGTTGCCATTGTCAATGGGGTGCAAGTGACATCCACCCCCCCTAGACTGGCTAACTCTAAGGGTCAGGAACAAGAGGGGGCTGCTGAGAGGAGGAAGGAGGGTGGGGAGCGGAGGAAGGAGGGTGGGGAGCGGATGCCTCAGCCTCTCAATCTGCATAACAGCTTTGAGGTTCTTGCTTCCAGTCTGGAAGAGGACAAGGCAGGTGAGGTTGGTGAGCAAACTGCACACAGTACTGTGATGCAGACGCAGGACGTAGGCAAAGAGAAGGTGAAAAGGAATGTAGTAGTAATTGGGGATAGTGGGGTTAAGGGTATTGACACTGTCCTTTGTCACAGTGACAAAGTGCACAGAAGGGTGTGTTGTCTGCCTGGTGCTCGGGTCCGGGATGTCGCATCTGGGCTGCAGAGGAACCTGGAGTGGGAGGGTGAGAATCCGGTCGTTGTGGTACATGTGGGTGCCAACGACGTAGGCAAAATGCGAAGTGAGGATCTGGGGAGGGAGTATGAAAAGCTGGGAATGGAATTAAAAAGTAGAACCGACAAGGTGGTCATCTCTGGGCTACTGCCTGAACTGAGTGCAGACGAGCGTAAGGTTGATAAGATTAAGGAAGTGAATGGGTGGCTCAGGGATTGGTGTGGGAGGAATGGGTTTGAATTTATGGGGCATTGGCATCAGTATTGGGGTAGGTGGGACCTGTTCAGGTGGGATGGGGTTGGTCTGAACCGTGCTGGGACCAGAGTCCTGGCGAATCGTGTAAATAGGACTGTAGACATGGCTTTAAACTAATTAGGGGGGGCGGGGGGGAGGGTACGAGGGTAGGTGACATTACGGGGTCTAAAGTTAAGGAGAGGGTACAGGTAAGGGAAGAGGCCGAGGATGTCCCAGTAATAAAGGGAGTAGGGGGCTTGAGTATGGTTGGTGGCGTTCTGGCAAATAGGGTCCAGGTGAAGGCTGGGATGAAGGCACTTTATCTGAATGCACGAAGCATTTGGAATAAAGTGGATGAGCTGGTGGCGCAGATCAGCAGAAATGGATATGATCTGGTGGCCATTACAGAGACGTGGCTGCAAGGTGACAGGGACTGGGAGCTGAATGTCCAGGGGTATCAAGTGTTTAGGAAGGATAGGCGGGAGGAAAAAGGGGGGGGCATAGCTCTGCTGATTTAAGGATAGCATCAGGGTGGTAGCAAGGGATGATATAGGAACCAAAGAGCAGAAAGTGGAATTGTTGTGGGTGGAGGTTAGGAACAGCAAAGGGAGGAAGACGCTGGTGGGTGTCGTCTATAGGCCCCCAAATAATGATCTGGAGGTGGGGCGGGCTGTTAACGTGCAAATAAGTGCGGCGTGCAGGAACGGAACGGCGATAATTATGGGGGATTTCAATCTACATATTGATTGGTCGACCCATGTTGGATGCGGTGGGCTCGAGGAGGAGTTCTTGGAATGCTGCCGGGATAGTTTCCTTGAACAGTGTGTGTTGGAGCCGACGAGGGAGCGAGCTATCTTGGATCTGGTGTTATGTAATGAGGCGGGTAGAATTAGGGACCTTGTGGTGAAGGATCCTCTTGGGGAGAGTGATCATTGTATGGTGGAATTTCTGGGGCAGATGGAGGAGGAGAAAGTGGGTTCCCGGACACGCGTCCTTTGAACACAGGGGAGTACGGTAGGAGGAGAGAAGAATTGGCGAATGTTGACTGGGGGAGTGCGTTGGAAGGTAGGTCTGCTGAGGAGCAGTGGAGGATCTTTAAGGAGATCTTTCTTGGTGCTCAGCAGAAATTTATTCCGATGGTTAAAAAGGACCGTAGGAGGAGAGGTAATAAGCCGTGGATAACGAAGCGGAATTATATTAAAAGCGGAGGCATTTAGAGTAGCTAAGAGTAGTGGGCGAGAAGAGGATTGGGAGAGGTTTAAATGTCAACAAAGATTGAGAAAGAAGTTGATAAAGAAGGGTAGGAGAAACTATGAAGCTGGGCTAGCGCTTAATATAGAAAAGGATAGCAAGAATTTTTATAAATATATAAAAAGGAAGAGGCTGGCTCGGGTGAACGTTGGACCCTTAGAGGATGAGAGGGGGGACTTAGTGGTAGGGGATGGGGATATGGCTGAGGTCTTGAATAACTTTTTTGTTTCGGTCTTCACAGAGGAGGACGTGAATAATTTGCCGGGTGTTAGCGATGGAAAGGTGGTAGGACTGGAGGGTCTCAATGACATTGTTGTTACTAGAGAGGCGGTGCTCGACAGACTGGAGGGACTGATTGTGGACAAGTCCCCAGGACCGGATGGAATGCATCCGAGGGTTCTGAAAGAAATGGCAGAGGTGATAGTGGATGCCTTGGTGGTTATTTTCCAAACGTCGCTGGATTCCAGGGAAGTGCCGGAAGATTGCAAAATGGCTAATGTTACGCCGTTGTTTAAGAAGGGTGGCAGGCAAAAGGCAGGGTATTATAGGCCGGTTAGTTTAACGTCTGTTGTAGGTAAAATGTTAGAATCCGTCATCAAGGAGGAAATAGTGAGGCATCTTGAGGGGAATTGCTTGATAGAGCAGACGCAGCACAGTTTCGTTAAGGGGAAGTCGTGTCTGACAAATTTATTGGAGTTCTATGAGGATGTGTCTAGGGCGGTGGATAGAGGAGAGCCGGTGGATGTGGTCTGTCTTGATTTTCAGAAGGTGTTTGACAAGGTACCTCACAAGAGGTTATTGCAGAAGGTCAGGGGACATGGAGTTGGGGGTAGGGTGTTAGCGTGGATAGAGGATTGGTTGTCAAATAGGAGGCAGAGAGTGGGGGTCAATGGGTGCTATTCGGATTGGCGGTTGGTGACTAGTGGAGTGCTCCAGGGGTCGGTGCTGGGGCCTCAGCTATTTACCATTTATATAGATGATCTGGAGGAGGGAACCGAGTGTATGGTGTCGAAATTTGCTGATGACACCAAGATTTGGTGGAACGGCAAATTGCGCGGAGGGTGTGGAGAGTCTGCAGAAGGATCTAGATAGGCTGGGCGAATGGGCCAGGAACTGGCAAATGGAATTTAATGTTGGCAAGTGCGAGGTGGTCCACTTTGGTAGGAAGGACTATTACTTACGTGGCGAAAAACTGCAGCAGGCGACGGTGCAGAGGGACCTCGGGGTCCTTGTGCATGAGTCGCAAAAACCCAGCCTGCAGGTACAGCAGGTGGTCAGGAAGGCTTATGGGATGCTGGCCTTCATAGCGAGGGGGATTGAATATAAAAGTAGGGAAGTCTTGCTGCAGCTGTATAGGGCATTGGTGAGGCCGCAGCTGGAGTACTGTGTGCAGTTTTGGTTGCCGCACATACGCAAGGATATTTTGGCCTTGGAGGGAGTGCAGAGGAGGTTTACTAGGCTGATACCAGAGTTGAGGGGGTTGAGCTATGAGGAGAGGCTGAATAAACTAGGCTTGTGCTTGTTAGAGCTTAGAAGAATGAGGGGAGATCTCATTGAGACCTATAAGAGAGGGGATTAAGGGTTATGGGGAGAGGGTGGGAATGTGGAACTGAGCCACGACAGATCAGCCATGATCTTATTGAATGGCGGGGCAGGCTCGAAGGGCCAGATGGCCTACTCCTGCTCCTATTTCTTATGTTCTTATAAGATGATGAATGGGATGGATAGGATAGAGGTGGAGAGACTCTTCCCGCTCAGAAAGGACAGTAGGACTAAGGGGCACAGCCTCAAGATAAAGAGGGGGCGGTTTAGAACGGAGTTGAGGAGGAACTTCTTCACTCAAAGGGTGGTGAATCTCTGGAATTCTCTGCCCGTTGAAGTGGTGGAAGCTGCCTCGCTAAGTATTTTTAAGACGTGGGTTGATGGGTTTTTGATAAGCGAGGGGATTAAGGGTTATGGGGAGAGGGCAGGAATGTGGAACTGAACCACGACAGATCAGCCATGATCTTATTGAATGGCGGGGCAGGCTCGATGGGCTAGATGGCCTACTCCTGCTCCTATTTCTTATGTTCTTATACCCTGGACATTCTCTCTTCCACCTTCTGTCAGGAAAAAGACACAAGTCTGAGGTGATGTACCAACTGATTCGAGAGCAGCTTCTTCCCTGCTTCCACCAGATTTTGAAAGGAACTACCATATATTAAGTTGATCTTTCTCTACACCCTAGCTATACACCATCCTGACTTGGAATTATATTGCTGTTCCTTTACTGGGTCAAAATTGTAGAATCCCTACAGTGCAGGAGGCCACCATTTAGCCCATTTGAATCTGCATTCACTCTCTGACAGAGCATCTTACTCAGCCCCACTCTCTGTAACCCCACGTGTTTACCCCACTAATTCACCTTACCTGCATATGTTTGGACTGTGGGAGAAAACCAGAGCACGTGACAAAACTCACATAGACACTGGGAGAATGTGTAAACTCCATATAGACAGTCACCTAAGGCAGGAATTGAACCTTGTCCCTGGCACTGTGAGGCAGCAGTGCTAACCACTGTGCCACCTTGCTACCCTTATCCTGGAACTCACTTCCAAATAGCACTGTGGGTGTACTTGAGTGACTTGGCCTGCAGCAGTTCAAGAAGGCTGCTTGCCACCTTGTCATGGGTGATAAATGCTGCTTCACAAATGTGGGCATCATTGGCTGAACGAATAAAAAGAAAATTAATACAACACCTTGCTTGTACTTTTCAATGTTCATTTATGATGATGCATTATGTATATGTCCATTTACTTTTCTATCATTCAAAGTCTTGCAATTTTTTGTATGTCCTCAATGCACATCCTTTCTACTGACACCACACTGCTTAGAACTTGATATTTCATTATTGCTCTTATTTCATTTATACTGTCAAATGATATAAAATTGACCCTGTGGAAAAAAATGATGCCAGTGGTTATGATCTGAAACTGTTGAGCTCAATGTTGACTCCTGAGCGCTGTAAAATGCCTCATTGAAAGATGAGGTGCTCTTTCTTGAATTTCATTGGAAAAGCAGTGTTAATCACCAAGCTAATGGTGATAAATGTACTCCTGGAGGTTTCGGCACACGATTTGTCTCTGTGCTCCAGCAATTAATTAGCCAATGCATCCATCCTTGCGATGGGACTGTTTTGTGGTGCCAGCTGGAAAGCAAACAAGACGTTCCCCATTTGGCTGATGCCAGCCAAACAGCCTTTTATATTTTCCCACTTTGAACATTTTCTTTACCAGAAATAAAATTATTCAGCACAAGTTACAAAAACATGTCTTTCAGCTTTCTGCTGATTTTTCTCCAGGGTCACATGCAGTTGTGCCTTGGAGATTGATATTAAATTCCTGGAGTTTCCAGACCAACTGTGGAGGGTTGGCAACCTTAAGAAATGTAGAAGGTTGAGTGAGTCAGAGAAGTCAGAGTGGGAGTGAAGTTAAGAATTAAAATTCCAGATCATGTTAATTGCCTCCATTCTTTTGGACAGCAGCTGTTGGTAATGATTCTGCCTTTTATATCTGCAGCTCCTCTGGATTTATCTCCTTATTTCTTGTTCAATTATCTCGTTTTTGCCTTGCACCATCACTTAACCTTGCCTATATTCCATCCTATCTCAAACCTTCCAAATTGTTTGTCCCTCTCCCTCTCTTCTTGCTCTTTCTCTGTCTTCGTACCTACTTAAGCCCTGTTACATCTCTAAATTTAATGATAGGTCACACAGCTGAAATGCTAACTTTGTTTTTCTTTGCTTAGCTGAATATTTCCAGCATTTTCTGATAATATATATCTAGCTCTATGTTGGAAGTATGCACATACTGGGATTATATAGGTATGGGGTTGTAGGTCAGTGGCAGAAAAGATGTGTACATGTTAGAGAAAGGAAGAATGGAAAGGGTAGTAATGGCGAGGAGAAGGATAGAGGAGGAGCTAGTTTGAATACAACAGCTCATCTCACTTTGGTGTAGTGGTAAAGATTGGGCAGATATAGGAACTAGAGTGGTTCAACTTCTAAAGCCTACCTTGCCGTTCACTTAGATTAATTTATCTATATCTTGATTCCAGTTACTTGCTCCAAATGCCAACTGTGCTATGAGACAAAAGTCTATCTCTGGCCTGAAAAGATAAATTGATCCAAGATATTTTAAGCTGTGCTTTTTTGCTATGTTTGATTACTCTGTCATGCTAAAAATGCAGCACAACTGTTTTTAGTACTGGAGCCATGTTTTTTTTTGTACAGCTCTTCTGTTTGAACTGGTGCCCCCAATGTTTCTTCTTTTGTTCACACACCAAGGTGTGTGCTCTCGCCACTTGTATTTTTATGAGGAAAGCAGGGCCTTGATTGACAGCTGATAATTTAATTTTCTGCACCTTGGAACAATAAGTCAGAGAGGGGTAGAAAAATCTGGGCAGCACCAATGTAGAGGATGTGGATTAGATAAGAACTTGAGCTAATTGCAAGTCTGCAAATGTGCAGTATGAATGCATTGCAATTTCCAAGCCTTAGAAAAACCTATAGAAGGGAGTGCATTGCTGATCTGGTGATGATACTCGATTTTATTCTGGATGCTTTTGCGTTCGGCCATCAACTCAGATTTCCAAATGAATGGGTTTTCAAAACGTGTTCTTTTATGTATGCCCATAGAAATCAAAAAGTAATCCATGATGAAATTAAGTTGCGTCGTTTTGCTTTCTCAAAAAGAGCCCTAACAAAAAACATATATCTATTTTGACCCTTGATTTGAAGTATGTTTGAGTTGAGGAACAGAATTTTCGTTCTAAAAATCCAGGGAAGAGCAATAGCATCAAGTGCTCCAAACTTGGGTCCAAGATGATTGGATGTAGAATGAAGTTCTGTTTGCAATGATCCAGCCACTGCTTGGACCCTAAGTTTGGAATGTTCTCCACGTCCTCTCTGAACAGCATCACATAACGTGCCCATGTACGTGAAATGATGTATGCTCATTGAGGTAGTTTCTTGAATGTGTGTCACACATGTGAATTGAGCATGCACCCTGCTCTCATGATGCTGTTCACGTTCTGAGAGTGTTTTTAAAAATGGAGAAGTAACCTGACTGGTTTCTAAAAAAAAATCAGTCTGGGAAAACAAAAGTTCTTATTCTCAAGTAAGTTATTAACCTTCTGTCAATTTATTAATAGTTTGAGGTGATTGATATTGATCAAAGAATAAATTTAGCGCACTAGAATCTTTCTGCATCTGGCTGGAAGTGACTGAAGTAGTTTGAACAGCATTTAGTTCTGGTACCAATAATACAGTTTAGATTAACTAAAGGTTCGGCACTTGACACTGATTTGAAACCTACTTGAAATATTTTCTAGAAGTCATGACTGCTTCAAACAAGTGAGTACTTAACGCACAGACAAAATTGTATTTTTAGGAAAATTGGTAATTGTTTGACAAGATGCATTAACCTGCAGTAAATACTGTGGTGAAAGCATTCCTGTTTTACAAATTTATGGACGTTGAATATTTCTATTTTTTAAAAACATAGTGCATTCTTAATGTCAGATTTCTCACCTCACACTGCCAAGCATTAAACATCCATATGAGCCAATTGTTACAGAATGGATCCAGCATCAACCTGGCATGTACAAGTCAGCTGTTTTTATTCATTATCTGATCATGATCCAATATGATCTCTTGATAAATTTTTACAAAGAGTGCATGAAACAAATTTAGAAAATGAGAGCCTTTCATGTTGGCAAGAATGCTTCCTGCATATAGTCTCTTATTAAAGTTGCTTGTTCATAAGCTTCTTCAGAACCCTCTTCTGAATTACTAGGTAACAGGATCCCTTTTCAGTTAATAAAAAACATACATTTAGCATGTCTAAATGTAGCGTGTAATGATATCAGGCACCAATCAGTGTTTTTTTGACAATTCCACAGCAGAATTTAATGCACTGTAATCTCTCCAATCCAGAAATCTATTGTTGGAAACGCCAGTTGTCCAGAAAAAGTTTCAAGCACATGGACACAACTCTCCATTTGAATGATTGAGCTTTTGTTTTGTGTCTGGAAACTTGGAAGATGGTGGTTAGATAAGTTGAACAACTTTATTGTTACTGCTTTACCTCTTTTTCACTTATGTCTCGGGTAAATATTTATATCTACCTCACATTTGTGGTTAGGCACTCGAATGTCATTCCACACATAATCAAGGAAATTCTGACTTGGACTGGAAAGGTTACCCTGAGGCATGTTTGCAACTTTTGTTCTCTGCAGCTAGATTGGTGAAGAAATCCACAAGGCACAGAAAATAGGAGCAGAAGGCCTTTCGAGCCTGTTCTGCCCTTGTTCAGTATGAGCATGACTGGTCCTTGCCTAAATACCATATTGTCATTCCTCTCCCAGACCGTTTGACACCAGTCTAGAACTCTTCACTATTCAGTGACTTGGCCTCCAGAGCCTTCTGTGGTAGAGAGTGCCACATGTTCACTATCCTCTGAGTTGTAAAGTTTCTCTTCCTCTCAGTCCTCAATGGCCCAGCTGGTTTCCTGAGACTGTGACCCACTTGTTATGGACCCCTCAGCAAGAGGGAGCTCCTGCATTGAGTCTGTCCAACCCTGTCAGAATTTTATACATTTTCTTTACCTCCCTTCTTGTTCTTCTAAACTCCAATGAATACGGGCCCAGTTGACCTAATCTCGCCTAGTACAACAATTCTGCCATCCCAGGAATTAGTTTGGTGAACCTTTCCTTCACTTCCTCAATGGCAAGTAAATCCTTTCTTGGGTAAGGAGATTAAAACTGCACACGATACTCCAGATGTGGTCTCGCCAAGGCCCTGTATAGCTGCAGTCAGACATCCTGCTCCTGGCCAAAATACCATGTGCTTTCCTAACTGCTTGTTGTACTTGCCTGCTGGCATTCAACGACTGGTGTACCGGGGACCCAGGTCCCTTTGTACATCAACATTTCCTGATCTACCACTATCTAAATAATAGTTTGTCATTCCCTTTCTCCATCCAAAGTGGATAATTTCACATTTATCTACATTATATCCACATTAAATCCACTTGGAGTCTCTTAACATTTTCTTCACCGCTTGCATTCCCACCAATTTTTGTGTAGTCTATGGATAGTTGTAAATAGCCCAAGTTCTTACTGTTTTTCATGGAGGTGAGCTTACCCAGAGCATACTTTAGCGCACAGGTTTGCATCCACCTCATTTTGTACTCACTCGGAGAAACCCTATTCCATGTTTTCATTTTTGAGATTGATCTGTGTACTTTCTTTTACTCTCAACCTTCTGTAAACTGGTAACAAATTCATTTTTCTCTTTCTTCCTCTCCTATTAGCCCTATAGTTCCAGTGTGCAGTTATAGCTTTACTAACGATCAGTGTTGCTGTTTGAGACACTGTAACTTCATACTGATGAAAAATCTCCATCTTTGTCATATTTTTAATTGTGTTTAAGGCATTTAACTGATATACTATTGCAAAGTTTAATGGGATTGGTTAATTGATTCATAATTGTAAAAACATTATTTCTTCAGGAGTTAAATTAATACTTGCATATAGCTTGTTTCTGTGAGTGATTTCATTTTCTTGACTTAGAATGGCCTTTGTTCATTGTTTCCAAAGTGGCAGAATTTAACGACCTCCTTGATGTTAATCTCAATGATCGTATGTTGACATAGATTTGCCTGAATTAGAGGTTGTTTCATTTTTGTGATTAAGTACTGCAACTGGAATGTATTCAAAAGTATTAAATCTGAGTTTCAGGTCATGTTGTGAGAGGGAAAATAGAAGAACAGGTTATGTTATCTGGATTAAAAATGAATTTACTCTCAGATGGCTGCATCTAGCTTTGATAACACAGTAAACTGAAGAAGTAGACCTGCATTTATATAGCGCCATTTACTTAAAGCCTCAGACTTTAAAATTAAATCAATACTATGAGATGCAGTTGCTGCTGTAAATTATAAATGAGGTAGCCAATTTGCATCCTCATACAGTAATATATTTTTGTAATGTTGATGCATCAATAATGGCTAGGACGCCAGGGAAACTAACTCCCCCATATTCCTTCAAAATAATGTTGTAGAGACTTGTACATCCACCTTGGGAGACAGTTGGGGGCGCAAATTTAACCGTGCATCTCAAAGGCAGTATTTATGGCAGTACAGCACTGAAGTCCTGAAGATAGGTCTGAGACATGAGGGAGGGAGTTTCCTAAGGTGCATCTTGAAACAGATGTGTCATGCCAGCATTTTGAGTGGCTTTAAGGGCAGGTATGTTGCAGTGAAGCATTTGTTTTGATCCGCTTAAAGACCAATTGAGCACCGGCATGGTAGCACAGTGGTTAGCACTGCTGCTTCACAGAGCCAGGGACCCGGGTTCGATTCCCGGCTTGGGTCACAGTCTGTGTGGAGTTGGCACATTCTCCCCATGTCTGCATGGGTTTCGTCCAAGTGCTCCGGTTTCCCCCCTCATTCTGAAAGACGTGCTGGTTAGGTGCATTGACCCAAACAGATGCTGGACTGTGGCGACGAGGGGAATTTCACAGTAACTTCTTTGCAGTGTTAATGGATTCCTTAGTTGTGACTATTAAATAAACGTTAACTCTTGGGTTTCAGGAAGGATTTTAAGGGAAAAGGAGGTGGACGTGTGAGTCAGAATTCTCTGGTCTGAAGCTCTGCTCCTGCTGCTAGCAAGAATGGAGAATTTGGTGCTCAGCCATTCTCCATTCAGAGTGGCAAGACCGCATCATCCTAGCCTGGGGCGATGTTGGAGAATTTGGGTCGTGGTGCTCTACAATCTCTATTCACCATAAAATAGAATCCTTAAATCTCTATGGCGCTAGCTGCACGGTATTTGACCCATTGAATATGCGCTGACTCTCTGACGGAGCATCCCATCCAGACTTTATCCATGCAATCCCATGCGTTTACCCCATTAATCCCCCTAAGCTACACGTCTTGGGACACTTAAGTAGCAATTTAGCATGGACACTCCACCTAACCTGCACGTCATTGGACTGTCATATCTGAAGTTTAATATTTAAAGTTTATTTGAGGCCTGATGTACCATCTGTTTAACACTCTTAACTTCAGATAGCAGGAGCTAGATCCAACAACATGCAAGTGGATTAGGAGCCTGACTTGACCTCCAAATGAAGGATTGAAACTGTCAAGAATTATCACCTCCTGATTGGGCATTTTACAACTGTTTTTCAAATGGGTGAAAACTTCCCAGATATTATAAACTCAGTAAATGTTCTCTTGCCATTTGAGCTGTAATGGGGGTTCATGAGTCTCTGACACAGAAGTTTAAATGAGATGATGAAAATTTTAAGCATACATAAAATTATTATAATAAAGCATGCAATTGTGGTGATTATATAAAAGGTATAAATCACAAGCTTATTGAATCCTGAAAAGCAAAGAGAGTTCTTTGTTCTTATTTTCAAAAAAGAATCCTTGGTTTCGACTTGTTACAGATTTCGCATTTCGAAAGGAAATAAAGATATCCATCAAATCTGAAAGTAAAACTTTTATCTCTGAGTATGTGAGTTTTGTTAGATTCAGAACAGGTCTGAAGTTGATCTGTGATAATCAAACATCTGAAAATTCGAGTTTGCTTTGGGATATTTATAATGAATTTTGGCATTGTTTAATTAATGGTTACATAGAAGGTGTTCATTTGATTAATAATAGGCCTCCCCTCATTAACATCCTGTGTTTGATGCAAGGACTATTTATAATGAGGCTACCTGTTCAATTTCTCGGAAAGGTAATTTTGAATTTATCCCTGACAACTGGGCGTAATGTAACAGTCGTGCTGGTCAATATTGCTTATTATAGATGAATCATAGAAACCTTACAGTGCAGGAAGAAGTCATTTGGCCCATCGAATCTGCACCAACCACAATCCCACCCAGGCCCCACCCCATATCCAACCACTAATCCCCCTAACCTACGCATTTCAGGACACTAAAGGGCAATTTTAGCATGGCCAATCAGCCTAACCTGCACATCTTTGGACTATGGGAGGAAACCGGAGCACCTGGAGGAAACCCACACAGACACAGGGAGAATGTACAAACACCACACAGACAGTGGCCCGAGCCAGGAATCAAACCCAGGTCCCTGGAGCTGTGAAGCAGCAGTGCTAACCACTGTGTCCCATGCTGCCTTACCTGCCTAGCGCTTAGTTAAGGTACAGTGTCCAGTAAGATGATAAGACTTAAAGCATTTTTTATTGGATTTTTTAAATGTATTTACTTATCAATCAATCAGGGGTAGCATTGGATTTGCGAATGCAATGTTCTTTTCTGGTGTATGTATTTCTTATTGGTGAATTCACATACTTGTGAAGGAAGTTGACCTGCTAAAATGTTTCACTGTGACTTGACCCAAAGTAACTTGTATTAGTTCTATTATTAGTTGGCCCCTATTCCTTCACAAACAGGCAGAGGGGCTTTTGGAGCATGATGGTTGATGGCACCGGTCAGTGAAGAAAAGGGAAGCATAAGGGGTCACAGTCAGAATTAAAGAGAGATGAACACGCTTGTAGGGCTGGAAGAGATTAGACAAGGGTAAGACACAGTCTGGATAGGATTTTGGTATGAACATGTTGAAGACGTTGAGGGAGTAGGAGTCATGGTACATTAAGCGATGGCAGAGATGAAGGGTGGGAAATACAGGATTTGGATATCAAGAGATGTGTTTGTAATCTGGCAAAAGTCTGTGGGAGGGAACATTTTTAATGGTCAGTTTAAAAGATGGTATTTGGTTGCTATATTTGCACAGTTGATAAAGAAATAGCAATATTTCCATTTAAATAGCACTTCTCACGGTCACTTGATCTTTCAAGCACTTCACACCACATAAAGTGGAGGCGTAGTCACTGTTGTAATGTAGAACATGCAGCAGTCAATATACCTACAGTGAACTCTCTCAAACTGCAACGTGATTCTGATCAGGTAACCTGTTCTTTTCTAAGGTAAATATTGGTTCCTGCACCAGGAGTAATTCCTCCGCTCCTCAAGCAATTGTAGAACGGTTACGGTGCAGAAAGAGGCCATTCAATCATTGTGTCTGGGCAGACTGTCCAAATGAGCAGTTTGCTGAGTGTCATTCCCCTGGCCTCTCCCTCCCTAACCCTGCACATTCTTCCTTTGCAGATAACAGTCTTAATTCCCTTCTGAATGCTTTGAATGAACCTACCTGCACCATGGTCTCAGGCACTGCATTCCAGACATTAACCACTCACTGTGTGGAAAGGTTTCTTCTTGCACTTTTGCCAGTCACCTGAAATCTCAATTCATTCTCAATTCATTCAGCGAATGAATGTTATTTCCTATTTGCTTTGTCCAGACCCCTCTTGCTTTTGAATACCTCTCTCAAATCTCCTCTATCATTTCTCCAAGGAACACAGTCCTAATTTCTCTTATCACTGATTTGAGGAATCACTGGAGGCAGGGAGGGTACCGGAGGACTGGAAAGTAGTGAACGTAACACCGCTGTTTATGAAGGGAGAAAGGCAGCAGACTGGAAATTATAGTTCGGTTAGCTGACTTCAGTCATTGGCAAGATTTTAGAGTCCATTATTAAATATGAGATTGCAGAGTACTTGGAAATGCTTGATAAAGTAGGACTGAGTCAGCATGGCTTTGTCAAGGGAAGGTCATATCTGACTAATCTGTTAGAGTTCTCTGAGGAAGTAACAAGGAAGTTAGATAAAGGAGAGCCAATGGATGTAATTTATTTAGGTTTACAGAAGGCCTTTTTTCTTCAATTGTTGTTTCTAAGTCTGATTTTGTAAATATCTCCTCAGATCAGACATGACCGCAAGCATTCTTGTGAAATAGGTCCAAACTAGGTGCTGCATAAGTGACTGTTAAATAAGTTAAGCACCCATGGTATTAAGGGTTAGATCCTGGCATGCATAGAGGATTGGCTGACTGGCAGAAGGCAAAGAGTGGGAATAAGGTGTCTTTCTCAGGATGGCAGCCAGTGACTAGTGGTGTGCCTCAGGGGTCGGTTCTGGAACCACAATTTTTCACAATACACAAAGATTTGGAGGAAGCAACTGAAGGCACTGTTGCTAAGTTTGCAGATGATACCAAGATCTGTAAAGGGACAAGGTAGTATTGAGGAAGCAAGATGGCTGAAGAGAGACTTAGACAGATTAGGAGAGTGCGCAAAGAAGTGTCAGATGGAATACAATGTGGAAAAGTGAGAGGTGATGCACTTCGGAAGGAGGAATGGAGGATAGACTATTTTCTAAATGGGGAAAACGCTTAGGAAATCAGTAACACAAAGGGACTTGGGAGTCATTGTTCAAAATTCTCTTAAGATTAATGTGCAGGTTCAATTGGCAGTTAGGAAGGCAAATGTAATGTTAGCATTCATGTCAAGAGGGCTAGAATGCAAAAGCAGGGATGTACTTTTGAGACTGTATAAGGCTCTGGTCAGACCCCATATGGATTATTGTGAGCAGTTTTGGGCCCCATACCTAAGAAAGGATGTGCTGGCCTTGGAAAGAGTCCAGAGGAGGTTCACAAGAATGATCCCCAGAATGCAAATCTTGTCGTATGAGGAGCGGTTGAGGACTCTGGGTCTGTACTCGTTGGAGTTTAGAAGGGTAAGGGGGGGGATTGTATTGAAAGTTGCAGGATACTGCGAGGCCTGGATAGAGTGGACGTGGAGAGGATGTTTCCACTAATAGGAAAAACTGGAACCAGACGACACAGCATCAGGCTAAAGGGATGATCCTTTAAAACAGAGAGGAGGAAGAATTTCTTCAGCCAGAGGTGTATCCGAGAACTCTATGTCACAGAAGGCTGTGGAGGCCAGGTCATTGAGTGTCTTTAAGACAGAAATGGATAAGTTGCTTAATAAGGGGATCAGGGGACAAGGCAGGAGAATGGGGATGAGGCAAAAAAAAAATCAGCCATGATTGAATAGTGAAGCAGACTTGATGGGCCGGGTGGCCTAATTCTGCTCCTATGTTTTATGGTCAATCAATCTTCATAACTTGAGCTCCTCACCCCTGAACCATTCTCATGAATATTTTCTGCACTCTGCCCAAAGCTTTCACATTCTTCCTAAAGTGCGTTGTCTAGAACTGGATGCAGTACTCCAGCTGAGGCAGAGCTCGTGTTTTTTATACAAATTCAACATAACCTCCTTCCTTAATGCCCTTTTGATAAAGCCTAAAATACAGTGTGCTTTATTAACTGCTCTCTTAACCCCTGTCCTGACACCTCTTAAGTTTATTTCTTTATTGTCACAAGTAGGCTGTCATGAAGGTATTGTGAAAATCCCCTGGTCACCACGCTTCGGCGCCTGTTTGGATACACTGAGGGAGAATTTAACATGGCCACGTGTCTTTTGAACTGTAGGAGGAAACTGGAGGAAATTCACTCAGAACGTGCGGAGAATGTGCAGACTGTGCACAGAGAGTGACCCAAACCGGGAATTGAACCTGGGTCCCTGGCATGATGTAGAGATGCTGGCGTTGGACTGGGGTGAACATAGTAAGAAGTCTCACAAAACCAGGTTAAAATCCAACAGGTTTATTTGATAGCAAAAGCCACTGGCTTGTACATTAGGAATTCTGTTCACAACAGGGCACGTAAAGACACTAACTCAATTTACAAAATAATGATTGGAATGCGAGTCTCTACAGGTAATCAAGTGTTAACGGTACAGACAGCGTGAGTGGAGAAAGTGTTTAAGCACAGGTTAACGTAATGTGTATTGTCTCCAGACAGGACAGTTAGTAAGATTTTGCAAGCCCAGTCAAGTCGGGGTGGGGGGCCGGAGGTTTAGAGAGAGTGACATGAACCCAAAATCCCGTTTGCCCTGCTCAGCATTTTTGCGTTGTCGTTGACCCTGGCATGAGGCAGCATTGCTAGCCACCTTGAATGACTTGTGTACATACGTACACCTAGGTCCCTATGTCATGGAATCCTTTATATCCATAACAGCAAGCAGAGGGGGGCCTCAGTTTAACGTCACACATGAAAGATAGTATCCCTAGCAGTACTCTTGAGTTCTGCATTGGAATGGCAGCATTATTTTTAGTGCTGAAGTTCTGGAGTGGGACTTTAACCTGAAATCCTGTGACTTCAGATGACAGTGCTGCCAACTGCAGTGTGGCTGGCAAGACCTGTGATCAGTCTGAACTTGGTATTGGTTGTGTAGGGGAGGTGACTGCTTGATTATGAAATCGTTGTGCTGTTTATATATGCAATTGTGTTTTGCAAGATGTATCTATATTTTATGTATTTTTGTCATGCGGTGATTTGCTTTAGGGTATTGTTTGCTATCAGAATCGTACATCCTGTTGTGGTCGGTGCTCAAGTTGTCCCTCAGATTTTATTGAATGTTTATGCGTCTGGGGCTATTAATAACAGAGGCATCCTTCTCTGTTTGCGTGGAGAGATATGGACAGTGCAGCTAAGGAGCAGCTGTTCTCCTTAGTTGAAGGGTCATTCACGAGGGGACATTTAGGGGGATGTGAGAAAAACCGTTTTTACCCAAAGGGTGGTGATGGTCTGGAATGTGCTGCCTGGGAGGATGGTAGAGGCAGGATACCTCCGATCCTTCAAAAAGCATCTGGATGAACACCTGGTTCATCATAACATTCATGGCTATGGGCCAATTGCTGGTTAATGGGATTAGGTGGGAGTTCAGGTGTTTCTAATGTGTCAGTGCAGACTTGATGGGCCAGAGGGTCTCTTGGAAGATCTTAGATCGCATCCTTATTCTTTTGGAGGATTCTCATTCCAAAAAATGTTTTAACATCCTTGGTGAGAAGATGAGAATCCTGCTGAAGAAATAGTTGTGTGTGGGAGGAAAAGCATTCATTTACTTCCAGAAACATTTATATACAGTGAGTTCAAACCTTGGCTTCCTTGACTGGCTGGGTCATGTGGAGTGAAGGAGGCTCTGGCTGCAAAACACATGCACTAAAACTGGTTTCAAAGGAGCTCTTAGGTAGACTTTTCTGAAAGCATTAACCAACTGTGTCCCTGTTGAAGGCTGCTAATGAAATGAATGATATTAATTTGGTGAAACTGTGAAAAGACAGTTTTCTTACTTGCAGGATGCTGCTCCAGGCAGTAGATTTGGTGTCCAACAATACAGGTTTCCACGATTGTTTTTTGACTTGAAGCAGTTGTCCTGTTATTGGCTGAATAAATTATACATTCATTTTAAAAGAAGTTGAAATCATTGTATAGCAGTTGTATGTGTAATAGTATACTTTAATTTGAGTCTTCGTCATGGATTTTGTGATTACTTCTCTGATATTGTAGCCTTGGAAATGGCCTACCCTGGAGCACTGTTGAAAGCTTGCTGGAATAATGCTAAATTAGGGAATTTGGCTTGGTGTTGTTATTTGTAGGAATAGAATGTCCACTTGAACTTCTTGGGTCAAAAAATTTGATTTATTATTGTCACATGTACTAGTACACAGTGAAAAATATTGTTGCTTTTGTGCTATACTGACAAAGCATACCATATATAAGGAAAGGAGAATATACAGAATGCAATGTTATAGTCATAGCTAGGGTGTGGAGAAAGATCAAATTAATGCAAGGTTTTTTAATCATTCTTGGGATATGGGTGTTGCTGGCTGGTCAGCATTTATTGCTCATCTCTAGTTGCCCAAGGGCTGTTCAGAGTCAACCACATTGCTGTGGCTCTGGAGTTACATATAGGCCAGACCCAGTAAGGATGGCAGATTTCCTTCCCTAAAGGACATCAATGAACCAGATGGATTTTTCTGACAATCGACAATGGTTTCACAGGTATCAGTAGATTCTTAATTCCACCATCTGCTGTGGTGGGATTCAAATCTGGGTCCTCAGAACATTCGTTGAGTATCTGGATTAATAGTCTAGCGATAATACCACTGGGCCATTGCCTCCCCCTAACATGAGTCCATTCAAAAGTCTGATGGCAACAGGGAAGAAGCTGTTCTTGAGTTGGTTGGTAGTGTCCTCAGACTTTTGTATCTCTTCCCGACAGAAGAAGGTGGAAGAGAGCATGTCCGAGATGCGAGGCTACGCGTGTGTGATTATGTTGGTTGTTTTCCCGAGGCAGCGGGAAGTGTAAATGGAATTAGTGGATGGGAAGCTGGTTTGTGTGATGGACTGGGCCTCGTTCATGACCCATTGTGGTTTTTTTTTTGTGTGGTGTTGGACAGAGCAGGGACCATAGCAAGTTGTGATACAACCAGAAAGAATGCTTTATATGCTGCATCTATAAAAGTTGGTGAGAGTTGTAGTGGATTTCCTTGACCTCCTGAGCAAGTAGAGGCATTGGTAGGCATTCTTAACTATAGCGTCAGCCTGGAGGGACCTGGACAGGCTGTTGTTGATCTGGATACATAGAAACTTGAATCTGTTGGCTATTTCCACTTCGTTCTCATTGATGTAGACAGGGGCATGTCCTCCACTATGTTTCCTGAAATTGATGGCTATCTCCTTTGATTTGATGACATTGAGGGAGAGATTATTTTTGCCACACCGGTTCACCAGATTCTCTATCTCTTTCCTGTAGTCCGTCTTATCATTGTTTGAGATCTGTCATCAGCAAACTTGAAAATCAAATTGGAGAGGAATTGGGTCATACAGTCATAAATATACAAGGAATAAGGGGCTGAAGACACAGCCTTGTAGGGCTCTGGTGTTGAGGATTGCCTCAACTGGTGTTGCTCAGATAATTTTAAAATCTGGATAAAAAAACTTGTATATTCTGGATACAGTGGGTATTAATGCAAACAATGTATGCAGTATTGTGTACCTCCTACCTCATAGAAACATGTTTTGTACATCCGCCAGTAATTTGGAACTGGATATAATGCTCCCTTGCTGGTAATTTTGAAGGCAAGAGGCACAGAAAATCTCGTGGGCAGCAAGCCCACATGTCTCAGCTCTTTCTGCAGTTTTTGCAGTGGCAGGGTGGTGGTGATTGGGGCCATTAAGTAGGCAGTTAATTACCGCATGAGGACCTCATGCTGCCACTTGGGTTCAACCAATGGCGGGAGTGGCCAGCCAAGCGATTCCTTTCCCCACTGCCCAGTTTCTTTTCCTCCCTCCCAACCCACCCCACCCCACCCCACCTACTGAGGACAGCCAGTTTGACATCCAGAGAGACCCCAGATTCACCTGCAATGTTGAATCCAGTGTAACTTCTCTCCTCAAAGTGGTACATAGGTTAGCACTGCTGCCTCACAGCACCAGGGACCCAGGTTCGATACCAGCCTTGAATGACTGTCTGAGTGAAGTTTGCAAATTCTCCCCTTGTCTGCGTGGGTTTCTTGGGGGTACTCCAGTTGCCTCCCACAGCCCAAAAGATGTGCAAGTTAGGTGAATTGGCCATGCCAGTGTTCAGAGATGTGTAGGTTAGAGAGATGAGCGGGAGAAATACATGGGTCAAAGGGGGCAGGCTCGAAGGGCAAGATGGCCTACTCCTGCTCCTATTTCTTATGTTCTCTGTCAGAATGTTGGTGCAGACTCCATGGGCCGAATGGCCTCCTTTAGCACTGTCCCAATTCTACCTTTGAGTGGCAGTATCAGCAGTGGGGGTCACCAATCTTGATGGTGCTGTCATTACTGGAGAGTAGCTGGCCTCTGGTCAGCAACTCGCAGCTCTGAGGTGTGACTGCCTGTTCCCGAGGGCTGAAAGTCCTGGCTGACCACCTTAATTTGAAACTGAGCATATAATGATTGTACGCTATTGAAAGGGGCAGCCATCAGTCTGCTGGGTGAGCTCCCCCAACTTTCTAGCTGGGGTTGCAGGTAACAACAAATTCAGCCTTTAGCATATTCTGTATAAACCCAACCAATTGGGAATGATTGCATAATGATTTTTACAGGACTTGGGATCTGGAAACACAAGTTGAAAAGGGGATTTTGCTCTGTCAGAATTAAGTAATTGAATTTAAATTCTCCATTTAATGTTTCTGAAAAACTGGAGTAAGAAGCCAATAATAGTAACAGTGACCATATAATTACTGGATTATCTTCTAAAAAATTCATCTGGTTCACTAATGTCCTTTTAGGGAAAGAAATCTGTCTTCAAACCTATAGCTACATAATTGACGCTGAACTGGCCTTTGAAATGGCCTTGCAACCTACTTATTTGCATCAGTTAAAGGCATTTCAGAATGGCCAATAAATACCAGTGATGCCACATTCCATGAATTAATAAAAAATTGGTTAGTGTTATAATGTAACCAATGATAACATTGGATCTGTTATAATGTAACCAATGGTAACATGCTGTGAGAGTCAGCTGAGCTGATATAAACAGAAAGCATAAGGGAATTCCTGAGGTGCTTCTATGACCCACGATGTAGCCCCAAATGTTGGAGTAGTGACGTTTCTTTATAAGAACATAAGAACATAAGAAATAGGAGCAGGAGTAGGCCATCTAGCCCTTCGAGCCTGCCCCGCCATTCAATAAGATCATGGCTGATCTGTTGTGGCTCAGTTCCACTTTCCCGCCCTCTCCCCATAACCCTTAATCCCCTCTCTTATCAAGAACCCATCAACCTGCTTCTTAAAAATATTTAGCGAGGCAGCCTCCACCACTTCAACGGGCAGAGAATTCCAGAGATTCACCACCCTTTGAGTGAAGAAGTTCCTCCTCAACTCCGTTCTAAACCGCCTCCCCTTTATCTTGAGGCTGTGCCCCCTAGTCCTACTGTCTTTTTTGAGCGGGAAGAGTCTCTCCACCTCTATCCTATCCATCCCATTCATCATCTTATACGTCTCAATGAGATCTCCCCTCATTCTTCTAAACTCTAGCGAGTACAAGCCTAGTTTATTCAGCCTCTCCTCATAGCTCAATCCCCTCAACTCCGGTATCAGCCTAGTAAACCTCCTCTGCACTCCCTCCAGGGCCAAAATATCCTTGCGCAGGTGCGGCGCCCAAAACTGCACACAGTACTCCAGCTGCGGCCTCACCAATGCCCTATACAGCTGCAGCAAGACCTCCCTACTTTTATATTCAATCCCCCTCACTATGAAGGCCAGCATCCCATTCGCCTTCCTGACCACCTGCTGCACCTGCAAGCTGGGTTTTTGCGACTCATGCACAAGGACCCCGAGGTCCCTCTGCACCGTCGCCTGCTGCAGTTTTTCGCCACGTAAGTAATAGTCCTTCCTACCATTCTTCCTACCAAAGTGGACCACCTCACACTTGCCGACATTAAATTCCATTTGCCATTTCCTGGCCCATTCGCCCAGCCTATCTAGATCCTTCTGCAGACTCTCCACACCCTCCGCACAATTTGCCTTTCCCCCAATCTTGGTGTCATCAGCAAATTTCGACACCCTGCACTCGGTTCCCTCCTCCAGATCATCTATATAAATGGTAAATATTTATTAAATTTATTAAATTTATTTAAATTTATTAAACCCTTCTCTGAATAATTTCTGAGCTTTTATTGCTTGCAACTGAAGTATCCTTACTGCCAAATGAACAGAAGATGAGATTAAATTCTAACCATTGCAACAGGAAAAAAATAGCTCAGTATGTTGCCAGTGCAAACAGTTTTCATTTATATAACGCCTTCAGTGTAAAAAATCCTCCTGAAGTAATTTAGAGGTAGAACAAAAATTTTGTTGGAGGAAAGTGTAAGAGGAGTGATTTGAAACTTCGTTGAGGAGGTGAGATCTTGGAAATGGAGGGGATTTGTTGAGGCGATTGGCTGCATGGCATTGCTGACCTTGTTGCTTCTGTGATTCTGAGTTCAACTTTGGAATTTAGATTTTAGAATTCAATAAAAATGAGAATACTTGATGATGAAATGATAGTGATTGGGGTGGTGTTTTTTGTGCATTGTTTCCTCTTTGGCATTTAAGCCATCACAACGTCTTTGGCTTTCTTAGTCAAGTCATTCCATAAGTTAATTTGGGCTGTTCTTGCACTGATGGACTTCTGAAGGTGGCAGAAAGCTGCTGGTGGCACCATAATGCAGAAGAGATGGATACTCTGTCTCGAACCCAAGCACTTCTGGTTCCAAGGAATGGAGTATCTGGTCTCAAACCCAACCCAACTGCCACCTGGTTTCAGTTTTCCAAGAGGTCTACCCTGAAGTTGTTTGTGATTAGCCACGGTCCATGCTTGGCCAAACCCCATTGATGGGGCATCAGTGTCAGGCCCTGATGTGCCTGTGGGAGAGAGCAAACAATGCACCACATCATGGAAGAGTATCCAATCCAGAGAATCAATAAAGGCCTCCCCACACTCAACAAAGCAGACCAGAAGAAACTGCTTGGGTTAGGGACTTTACATTGGTTACTTAAATAATAAACCCTCACTCTTTGAAACTCTATGAGAAACAGTCTGTCCAACCTTTCCTGATAAGACAAAGAAGTGTTTATTTCCAAATGTAAGCCTAAATTTTGCTTGTGGCAGTTTGTCAACATGATGTCTCAAAAAATGTTTTGGGATGAGCAAGCAAATGATTTTGTACTTTTTCTGCTTAAAATGTGGAATAAACTCTTTTAAAAGGTTTGTGAACTCTCAAAATGTAGTTGTGAATGTTTTACCCATTGAAAAAGACCATTGCTCATTTGCCTTCTGGCAATAATGGGAATAATTTGATAAGGCAAGAGATGCATTCAAACTCTGTAGTGTGTTCACGTTAGAATCATAGATCCCCCTCACAATGCAAAAGGAGGCAATTCCGCCCATCGAGCCTGCAGGGACAACAATCCAACACAGGCACTATCTTCATAACCCCACATATTTACCCTACTAATCCCCCTGACACGAAGGGACAATTTATCATGGCCCAGCCACCTAACTTGCACACCGTTGGACTGTGGTAGGAAACTGGAGCACCTGAGGAAACCCACGCGGAGAAAGTGCAAACTCCACACAGACAATCACCTGAGGCTGGAATTGAACCCATGTACTAAGAAACATCCTCTCACAGACATTAAATTTGGAAGATAAAAGGAATGGTGTGGCAGACTTGAGTTGGTTACTGGGATTCAGACTGCATTTGCACTGTAATTCTATCAGTCAGTTCTATTTAACCAACTGCATTGGTTTGTATTAGGGATGCACCAGACTCTTGTAAGCACTCGTCTCCTTTGATATTGTGTAATATATTTGAGTTTTTTTTTAGTAGTGCTGTGCTGGTTGTGAAAACCACTTCCGTAGTGATACATCTGCTATGAAGTAATATTGCAAATTCACAAACTGGAGCAGGACTTGAGAAATAAATTTGATATTGATTGTCTTTCTGAAATATTTTGTTGGCACAGTGATGATTATATTGCCATTGGCCTTGACTAGCTATGAAGATGCCAGTTCATATTAGATCACGTTCTTACAACTGCAGCGTATTGTATAGCATTGCATAAAAATTTCATTGAAGCCGTTACAGTGTTAAAAGTACCAACAGTTGAAAGGTGCAGGTGTCAGCAGTATGTACTTAAGCAGGCTTAGTAGTTCAGGTTTATCAGTAAGTAAATATACTGTATCAGCTTGTTTGATCAGCTTCATGTGTTGTAGGATGTAAATCTAAGCTTACAAGCGTTCTGAGTGGACGTAGTGGCTTAAGTTGTCTTCACAGCATGTTTATTCCTTTCTAGTTATTGGGGTATACTTTAAGATGATCCTTTGGGATTAAAACATAAATCAAAATACTAGAACTGTATAGCTGGTCAGTCTACATTTATAAAGAGAATGGAAGGTTATGACGTTTTGGTTGTGACATTCCTAATTATTCAAAACAGCTTTGAGATTAAGACATAAACCAAGGTACCAGAATTATGTAGTTGGTCATGTTGTATCTGTAAAGAGAAACGGAAAGCTGTGACGACAGTCTGATTAAATAGACATCTAAATCTGTCTTTATTTTTGAAAGATGCTTATTGCTGTAACATTTCTGGCATTTTTGTTTTGTTCATTCATGGGTTGTGGTGTCACTGGCTAGGTGAGCATCTTTTGCCCTTGAATTGCTGGGCCATTTCAGAGTCAACCGCGTTGTTGTAGGTCTGGAGTCACATGTTGGCCAGACTGGATAAGGACAGCAGATTTCCTTCCCTAATGGGGACATTAGTGAACCCGATGGGTTTTTATGACAAGTGACAATGGTTTCACAGTCATCATTAGACTTTATTCCAGATTTTTATTGAATTCAAATTTCACCATTTGCCATAATGGGATTTGAACCTGGGTCCCCAGAATATTACCGAGTCAGTCCAGTGAGAATATCACTGTGCCAGTGCTGCCTCTTGGATTTGCAACATTTACCATTCAAACTGTTTTATTTGGCTTTGTAAGAGTTAAAATTGTTAGGTGGAGGGAATTTTTGGCTTGCATCGTTAAATAGAAACAGATGAAACACAGCCGTTCCATTGTACAGAATATACCTTTGATTCTAGGCATGCCATGTTAATTATATGAAGATACTAATTGTTCCCCAATCATTAATTTGATGGGGTAGGAGA
Organism: Carcharhinus amblyrhynchos; assembly: GCF_965287045.1. Taxonomy (NCBI): domain Eukaryota; kingdom Metazoa; phylum Chordata; class Chondrichthyes; order Carcharhiniformes; family Carcharhinidae; genus Carcharhinus; species Carcharhinus amblyrhynchos. Next base: position 49,914,824 of record NC_137324.1, on the reverse strand, counting down.
ATTTAACCAAATAGGAGCAATTATTTCTGCATTAGTAAACATAAATTTAGATGTGCTGAGATTCTAAAATGGTTACTATTATACTGAAACATGCAATAAATCTGCAAAATCCATTAATTTTATCATAGTTGATCATTTTCATTTTATTTCTTTTTTAATTGCTCAGATTTTTATTGCAAACAGAAGGTTAAATACAAGACTTAGTCAGCACACTGCTGCAATTAGTTATGTGTTGGAAGACTTGGATTTGAATCTTGGCAACTCAGATTTGTTGGCTCTTGAGCTCCCTACATTTAATGAATCTTGGCCAGACCATCTGGGATAAGGAAGGAAAACTTATCAGGGGGAGAAGATTGCATTGTATAACGTGGAAGAGAGAAAAATGTCTTTGGAAGCTAGGCTCCAGAAGGTGGAAAATCCACAGATTAAAGAGGACAAGGATTCTCCACGTGAATGTAACAAGGGGTACATTGGGAAGCTTTTGAGAGTCTTATCTCGCCCTCAACTAAATTTTCTGTTCTTCCTGCCGAAGTGGACAAACTCAGTTTCTGACCTGATACCTCATCTGCCGGATTTTTGTCTGCTCACTTAATCTTTCTATATTCCTGTGCAAATTCTTTTATCCTCCTCACAACTTGCTTTCCTACCTGTCTTTGTATCATCAGTAAATTTAGCGATTTAATACATTTGGTATCGATCATAAACAGTTGAGGCCCCAGCACTGATCCCTGTAGCTCTCCATTAGTTTCAGCTTGCTAACCAGAAAGTAATCTGTTTATCTCAAGTTTCATTTCCTGTTCGTTCACCAATTCTCTATCTAGGCTGATATATTGCCCCCAACACCTTGACCTCATCTTGTGCACTGACCTTTTTATGTAACACCTTACCAAAAACCTTTAGGAAATCCAAATACACGATATCTTCTGGTACCCCTTTATTCACCCTGCTTGTTGCATCCTCAAAGAAACCATCTCCTGAACCCATGATTTCGGCCACCTTGAAAGACAAGGATTGTATGTGATATGCAACAGCAGCAACCCGTAGGTCCTTTTCAAGTCTTTCTCCACCCTGATTTGCCACATTGCTACTCTTCCATCATGGTGGGGTCAAAGTTCTGGAACTCCCTAACGTTATTTTGATGGGTTTTTAAACACAATAACTAACCAGCACATTTTTCAAGAGTTAAATAAGGATGGAAATTAAATTCTGGCCGCCTTAGTGAGAACATCCCAAAATCCTGAGAATGAATAAAAATATTTTTTTAAGCTTTGCATCAGTTTTGTCAGGGAGGATTGTTAAAGTATTGCATTGATACTCCCAGTACATAAATGACCCATTACACACTTTAGCAAAATAAAAATTGGACAGAAACTGGAAAAAAATCAATGTCAACAAAGCAGTGAAACTACATGAAGCAATCCCAAAACAGGGAAAAAATTGAGCAGTGATTGAATTGGTTGATATTTTTCAGAGCTCTGCAATTACTGGAGGAATCCCTGAGGACTGTAGATTGACATCTATGATTCCATCATCAAGAAGATGTATATTCTGTAAAGCTTGGACAGAATGACTTGAACATTTGTCCACTGAATATGAATAGATGAATAGTTTATAGCTGTATATAAGCATGGGACCAGGAATCTGAAACACTTCCACTTAACAGTGTAAGAAACAAATATTTGGCAATTGGCCACTTACCCAAAAAGTTATCTAATGCTTTGTAAAGTTTCAACGTTGTCTGTCTTCTCCGTTGATTCCATAGTTTCACCATTCTCTGTGTAAAGTAGTTGAATCTAAACTTAATTGCACCTTTGCCATTCTATGTCTCCTGGTTATGGACACCATTGGCACTCTCAAAATATGAGGGTTCTGTGGTTCTTAATTCCTCAGTATACTTTGCATTCTGGAATAGTCACACCCTGAGTCTCACAGAATAAACAGTTCCAAGATCTTGGAGTTTCTTCATAATTTGGGTGGACTAATCTAGATTTAAAAGGAAATCAATTTATGGCACTACAATTCCTTCATTGTACAAAGGGATGATACATTTTCTGTCCTTAACCTCTTTCCACATTAGCTGAATATGGTGAGAGGAGACCTGCTTGTGTGCATTTGGTTGGGGTTAGTTGGATGTCCTCAATCCCTTGCAGATATTGTTTGAGGAATTTGGTGATGATGGGAAATTATCTTCTCTGTGACAGCTGCTAAGAAGTTGTTGTGGGAAAATTACCACTTCAGAGTCAGACTGGAGGAACAACAATACAGTTTTATTTAATGAAGCTTCGTGGAGAAAAGGCACCAGCACTCCACAGTACTGGACAGCTATCTTCTCTCGATGAAACAATAGAAGCGGTCCATCTTTATACCCTTTACACAATAGGTGGACTGGACACGATTATCACATTGTTATGGTCAAATGGGTACAGCATTTCTTAGCTCATTATTATGGACAGGTACAGCCATGATCGTTTCAATATCACATTGTTCCATGAATGGGTACATTTCCTCTTTATCAATGACTTAATTTTATTCTATTCTTGTAGTAAGTGGTTGCTTTGTGTTTATGCATTCCTGTTCTTAATCTCCCTATCAGACCCCATTGTCCCAGGACTATCTTTATCTCTTTTAAGGTGCCTGGCTCCCTGAAGCGTCTTGTTCCCTTTTTTAATTCAATTAACTGTCTGTCCTGTGGTTTAAATTTTAAATAGTTGCCTGTGTTTGAAAGTCAGTGTCTGTGTTGGAAGTCAGTGCAGGTTTTATGCCTTTTAACCCCTTATGTGCCGGACAGCTATTTTTATGCCAGGTACTCATCTTTATGGCTTTTTCCGCCTTCAAAGTTTATCTGTATGCAGACAACTGACAACTTTTACCTATGACCTTATCGTATGACTTGGACAGTACGTTTGATGCATAATTTAACGCCACTGAGATGTTGGGATAAAAACTGTGGTTAGGATGCTAAGACCACACTCTCTCTCTTTTTGTGAATTACATCAGCGTGGTGAGTGTGTAAAATATTTAAACCTGGACAAAGGCTTCAGTATAAAAACATAAGAGTAGGCCACCTGGCCCCTTGAGCCTGCTCTGTCCTTCATTAAGATCATGGCTGATCTTTTCATAGACTCGGTTCCATTTACCTGCTTGGTCACCATAACGATTAATTCATTTGCGGTTCAAAAATTGATCTATCCTTGCCTTAACAACATTTAATAAGATAGCCTCAACTGCTTCACTGAGCAGGGAATTTTACAGATTCACATCCCTTTAGGTGGAGAAGTTCTTCCTCAACTCGGTCCTAAATATACTCCCCCTTATTTTGAGGCCGTGCCCTTAGCTCTAGCTTCACCTGCCAGTGGAAACAACCTGCCTACTTCTATCTTATTTATTCCCTTCATAATCTTGTATGTTTCAATAAAATCTCTCTCTCTTTTGAATTCCAAGGAGTATGGTCCCAGTCTACTTAGTCTCACTTCATAAGCCAACCCTCTCAACTCCGGAATCTCTGGTGAATCTCTTCTGTACCCTCCAGTGCCAGTGTATCCTTTCTCAAGTAAGAAGACCAAAACTCCAGGTGTGGCTTTGCCAGCACTTTATACAGCTGCAACATAACCTCCCTGTTTTTAATGTCCATACCTTTAGCAATGGAGGACAAACTTCCTTAATTACCTGTTGCACCTGCAAACCAACTTTTTGTGATTAATGCACAAGGACACCCAGGTTCCTCTGCACAGCAGAATGCTGCAATTTTTTACTATTTGAATAAAAGTCCATTTTGCTGCTGTTCTGACCAAACTTGATGACCTCACATTTACCAACATTGTATGCCATCTACCAGACCCTTGCCCATTCACTTAGACTGTCTATATCACTTTGCAGGCTTTACTCTGCCACTCATCAATTTTGACGCATCACACATGGTCCCCAACTCCAAATCACCTATAGTTATTAAAAATGATTGAAGCCATTTCTGGCTATGACTCAAACAAAAGGAATTTTCTAGTATTTGGAACAGATGCCAACTTGTTATTTCAAAAGGGCATTACTCACCCCTGCAGCTGCAGAGAACCAATAGTACACAAAGACTAGAAGCCAAGCTGAGTCATTGAATATGAGCAGTCTGTGGACAAAGAACCATGAAATCTCTTGGCATTATTAACAGTGGAAACATTAACAATCTCAAGGGTGGAGACCAAGGAATATACATTCTTTGTCCAAGCCAGTGGAGCACTGGGAGTTAATTGACACCCACCGCCACTTCCCAAGTCTGTTGGAATCTATAATATTGCCTTGTGGAACTGCATCACTCAGACTGCCATCCAGCAGGCTGTACTCAGTACTGGGGGTCTAGTACTGAGTGATCCCACTCAATCAATACATAGACTTATGAAGTCAGCATGTAGTTCAAGAACGAAAAGGAATTTTATTTGCTAATGCATGGATTGGGAGAGAGAATAGCCAATGGCCGCTGTCTATTATCTGTGCCTTAACATTACAAATGTAGAATTGATACACTGTTGTGAACACTTCAGTGTCTGCCCCAGCCTGTCTGTCAAGTCAGGAGGGTCCAATTACAATATTACACATTATTACCTTAACCAATAATGTTCCACTTGTCAACAGGATTAGGAGATCATGAGCACATTGCCTCTGTAGATTCGTCCCTCATCACCTAGGAAACCTAACCCATGTCAATTCCATTAATCAAGGCCATAGCTAACATTTGTAAATTTTAGTTGGTGAAAGGAGTCATTCTCTGCCCAAATTTGATGTTGTCTTATCAGCTTGAGAGACTGCTGCAGCCTTGCTACCCATGAATGAATCCACTCTCTTATATTCTAGGCCTGTGAAATTTACTTATGCTTATCCAAAAACAGCGAAGAGAAAGTGTCTTTTTATTCTTCATTGTGAAAGAATTTGGCTAATCTACCACTGTATTTGTCATCATGTTGCATTCAGAACGAAGTTGGCCAAGGAGCACAATATGTATATATTTAAAATACTGTTTAAGTTTATATTATCTGGTTAATTTGTGATTATACAGTTTATTATACCTTTGCATATTTTGTTCCAGGCATATTATGAATTATGTCTATATATAAGGCACTTTATAATTAGCTTAACCAAGCCTACTTATTACAGTAAAACTAAAATGAAAGGCCACATAATAAGAATTCCATACTACACCAACCCCCCCCTCCCCATCACAGGCAGTAGGTTAGAAAAAAGGGCTCTGTCCATATCTGGAAACCAGAACTAGAGGGCACAGCCTCAATGTAAGGTGGGGGGGCAGTTTAGAACAGAATTGAGGAGGAACTTTTTTTCTCAGAGGGTGGTGAATCTCTGGAATTCTCTGCCTGTTGAAGTGTTGGAGGCTACCTCATTGAATATGTTTAGTCATGGGTAGATCGATTTCTGATCAATAAGGAAATTAAGGGTTATGGGGTGCAGGTGGGTAAGTGGAACTGACCAATTCAGATCAGCCATGATCTTGCTGAATGGCGGGGCAGGCTCGAAGGGCTAGATGGCCTACTCCTGCCCCTATTTCTTACGTTCTTTTGATACCTGGCTCCTCACTATACACTATTACCACCAGAACTTCTGTATCACCACCTTTTGGACTAATTCATCATCACATGCAAACACATCATGGAAATCATCTCTCCTGGAAAAATGAATTATCCAGCATTGGTCTTTAACCTACTAACTCTGTGAAAGGATGGACCATTAGACTTTGATTCTGGACTTGCATGAAACAACATTCTTATTTTGTTGTAAACTTCCACTCAACCTTTTTTCTGTGTCTCATCTTTATTGTATAAATGAAAAGGAGGCCATGTTGCTATCCTCTTGTGTTGAGTGTGTGCAAATCAATTAATCTTTTTAGATCATTCTATCTTTGAGTTTGTGGTGGAATTATTAATAGATAATTGGATCACACCAAAACTGAGGGGTTGGGAAATATGCTACTGCTAACAATGATCAAAAGCACCTTCGTTTACTGAAAGGTGGTGAAAGGAGAAATTGGGGCTGCGTAAATTAAAAATCCCCTCCGATCTGTAACACCATCATCATCATCCAATCACTTCTCTGATCAAACGATAGCATCTAATTAGCTGCTGTTGCTGAAAAAATGTGTTTTGTCAAAACATTTCATTTTGTAAGAACATAAGAAATAGGAGCAGGAGTAGGCCATCTAGCCGTTCGAGCTTGTACTCTTAAGGGTACCAGAATCAGGGTTCAACAACTTCATTTTGTATGAGAAGAGATTACTGATTGGTTTGCAAGTGGACTCTGGTAGAGATGTTGCCATGAAGAATGCATTGGTTCATAGTGATTGACAGTTAACTGCCAAACATTGCTTGAAGTATACCCAGGCAGCTTGATTGGTGAAGAACTTGCCAAAAAACAGTGAAAAGAAGATGCCTAAGACAGTACTGGACCGAGCTAGAGCCCCAGGCTAGCCACACCAACCCCTGCCGACTGTGGCGAGGTCTGCAAGATATAACAGGCTATTAAATGAATGGATGTAAAATTGCTAGCTCCAACACATCTTTCCCTGATGAGCTCAATGCATTCTATGCCTGATATGAGCAAGAGGTCAGCGAGAGCATGCGCTGTGCCCTAGAAGCCCTGGATGAACCTGCATCTGGGGTCACCATTGCAGATGTCAGAGCAACTTTTTCGAAGGTCAACCCATGGAAAGCAACTGGCCCAGGTGGGGTTCGCGGACAAGCAGTTGGATCCTGTGTGGACTTGCTGGCGGGGGTATTTGCAGACATCTTCAACCTTTGTTTACAACAATCTGAGATCCCTGTTTCAAGAAGATGACCATCATTCCGGTACCTAAGAAAAGCATGTCTTAATGACTGTCATCTAGTGGCTTTGACATCCATCAGTATGAAGTGCTTCAAAAGGCTAGTCATGGCATGAATGATTCCAGCCTCCCAGAATTGCCTGAATCCACTACAGTTTACCTATTGCTGCAACAAGTCCACAGCAGACACCATCTCCTTGGCTGTGCACTCAACCCTGGAACACCAAGATAACAAGGACACCTATGTCCAACTTCTATTTATTGATGATAATTCAGCCTTCAACACTTATTCCCACATTTCTAGTGATGTCAGAATTGGACAAATTTATTGTCAGACCAGATCATTATATGGTTTGACCAGAAGTTGATTTTTTTCAGGTGCATGTCTATTGGTTTAACTATAGAGTAAAGCTTTCTGTTGGTTTTTGTTCTGAATTGGTTTAAGTAAACCTGCATTTATAAACACATTTAACATTATTAAATGTCCTGAGACATTTTATGAGAGTGCTGTCAAATAAAATGTAATGTCAAACCCACTGAAGTGATATTAAGACAGATGACCTAAAGTGTAGCTGAAGAGTTGGATTTTAAGAAACGCTTTAAAGGAGGAAAGAGGCATGTCGTTGAAGAAGTTTGAGGAGAAACATTCAGCATGGGGCCGAAGCAGCCGAATCCAAAGCAGGACACTATGTTGAGAGATGCAGTTGGTGTGCATTTCTTTCTGAATGTTTGAACAGTGAGCAGGAGTAGGCCATTCAGGCCCTTGGACTTGTGCTGCCATTGAATAAGATCATGGCTGATCTGATAGTAATCTCATCTGCATTCTGCCTGCCCTCAATAACCAGTCATCCCTTTGTAAACCATAAATCTATTCACCTCTGCTTTGGAAATATTCAAAAACTCTGCTTCTGTTACCTTTTCAGGGAAGAGAGTTCCAAAGACACGCAACCCTCAAAGAAATTTCTTTTGCTTCTTCACCTTTTTAAATGGGTGACCTCTTATTTTTGTTTAAACAGTGACCTCAAGTTCTAGATTCTTCCACAGGAGGAAACATCCTCTCCACATCCACCCTGTCAAGACTTATCAGTATTTGATAAAGCGTCACCCAGATTTGAAGTATTGGCTCTATGCTCTATTCTCTGTCCACAGATGCTGTCAGGTCTGCTGAGATTTTCTAGCATTTTCTGTTTTTGTTTCAGATTGCAGCATCTGCAATATTTTGCTTTTATTCCGTCAGGATCTTGTATGTTTCAATCAAGTCACCTCTTACTTCTCTAAACCCCAGTGGATACAAGCTTGGCCTGTCCAACCCTTCCTCCATGAGACAACCCACTAATTCCAGGTATTTGTCCGGTAAACCTGCTGTGACCTTTCACATCTTCCCTTAAATAAGGATAGGTTGATTGGCCATGCTAAAAAATTGCTCTTTAGAGTCGTGAGATGCGTAGGTTAGAGGGACTAGAGGGTAAATATGTAGGGATAGGGGGGTAGGGCCAGGGTGAGTTTACGGTCAGTGCAGACTTGATGGGCCTCCTTCTGCACTACAGGGTTTCTGTGGTTTCTATAAGGCAACCGCTGCTCTCGACGTGCTCTCAATAGTGCCCTGTTGAGGTGAAGCATAACTTTAGTTCTGTATTTGATTCCACTCGCAATAAATTATAACATATTTTGTTAGCTTCCCCAATTTCCAGCTGTACCTGCACACTAGCCTCTGTTAATCATGCAGTAAGACACACAGATCCCTCTGCAATCTCTCGCAATTTAGATAATATGCTTTTTTATTCTTCCTGCCAAAATGGGCAATTTCACATTTTCCCACATTACACTCCAGATCCTTGCCCAATTATTTAACCTATCTGTATCTCTGTGACTTCATTACGTGTTTTTTGCAATTAACTTTATTACCTATCTTTATCCTCAGCAAATTTGGCAACCATCCAGCACTGATTCCTTTGTCATGCCAGTCATTACATGCTGCCAACCTGCAAAAGACAAACTTATGTCTGCTCTCTGCCTCCTGTTAGCCAGCTAATCTTCTATCCATTGCCAATATATTACCCCAAATACTGAGCTTTTACACTTGGCAATAACATTTATGTGGCAGATGCGTTCTGGAAATCTAAGTACAATATATCCACTGGTTCCCGTTTATCCACATCATCTTACTTCCTCAAAGAAGTCCAATAAGTTGGTTAAACACAATTCCCCTTTGACAAAACCATGTCATCTCTGCCTGATTCCCTTGAACTTATCCAAAAGCCCTGCTATTTCATAATGTGGGCCTCTTTAAAATTATCATTTTCCCTATGACAAATGTTAAGCTAACTGGCCCATAGTTTCCCACTTTCTATCTCCCTCCCTTTCGAATCAAGGAATTTTATTTGCTATTTTCCAATTCAGTGGGACCTTTCTGGAACCTAGCAAGTTTTGGCAAAAAAAAGCTGCTTCAACTATCTCATTAGATACCTTGACACTCTGTTCAGCTACCTTGTCAATACATTGTGCCAGTATTGAAAGGTGGAAAATAACGAATGATCTGATCAACCACATTGAGCCAATTAGTCTTGCTTATTTTGAGATTTGACATTGTATGCTTATGAAAATCATTGTCATGTATTCACTATTTACTGCTTTGAATTGAGCCTTCTGCCATTATAACTATGATATAAAGAAAATATAAAGCACGTTTAAATCATGTACATGAAGCAAAAGAATTGGGCAACAGATTTAAATTGTGTGGGAGAGGAGAAGCATGAACAAGAAAGAAAACCTGATATTTATTTTTGTTTCAACTGGTAACATTAATTTTCTTCTCAGAGGATGAGACATGACACTTTAACAGTAATTGTTGGTGATTTTGCTGTTTAAACTAACTGACTCCCAAGTACATGTGCCCTAACACATAACATGATATAAAAGGAAGATGGGAGATCTAAATTCTGGTCTTTTCTGAATGGTGTATGACAGTTTTCTGTTTGAAACAGAATGCATACACAAATGAATCACTTCAACTTGATACTTAAACTTACAAATGTTTTTAGTGTGATACTTGAAATCATCTTTTCTTCAGTGCAGGCAAATGTGACTTTGTAGCATTGACCATTTACAAGCTTGAAACATGGCCCTGTATGTGTTACTTTCCAATAGGAAAATCCAATTAATTAATTGTATATTTTCCAGATATCCAGTGAAAATTATTGAGACACTATTGAATGTCAAGCATAATGTTAGGTTCTGCTTTGTAGGTTTCAATTCAGAATACCCAAAGATTTGGAAAGTGAAAACTCATTTTTGGTCTTTGGCGAGGAAAGTGAAGTTGGATATGAAGTACTGATTTTCATGGCCAGAGAGACGTAAGTTTTTCTTTGAATTGGTGTGATGCCAGCTACTTGCTGACATGACACCAGGAAGGAAAGTTTGACGGGGATAGTGTCAAAAGCAAGGTAAGTTTGGAGTCGACTTGGAGGCACGCAGAAGAGAAACTATAATTTAGGGCTATGGCAGGGAGGAAACCTAGAAAATTTGACTTGGTGAACTTGGAAAAGGGAGGGAAGTGTCTTACTTGAGACAAAGTAACACACAAACCCTCATACTTGAGGTGGAGAGAGGATAGTATTTCCTCCCTATCTCCACCTACTCCGGTTAAGATCAAGTGTAGTATCGACATGCTGCACTTGGTTGAAGTCATTGGGTTACATTTCAGCTTCATTTGAAGCAATTTTTTAAAGCGGCATCTCGGCCATTTGGCTAAGATGCAAATAAGATCAAGCCCTGGAGGAGGAGCTACACCTACTCCAGTCAGCTTGGATCATGTAGATCAAGCCCAAGACAGGAGGTGAGAGCCCTGTCTTGTCAGCTTGGATTGGGAATGTCCCAACTTGTTGAGACTCTGAATTGGGTTTAATTTGACTTGATTGGATTGGAATAAAGCTTAAAAAAAAGGGCTTGAAGTACCCATGATTCTACCCAACCTCAGGTCTGAATAGTCTTCTCCAAGTTTTCTGTTTTCAGTGTGGAGAATATTTTTTGTCGGTGTTTTGGTTCAAAGTCATACTTTGAACAGAAAAAAGCACTGCTGAAACAATGATTGACAGGATGATCTTGGGAGTAGTTAGCATTTTACTGAGAGGAGAATTCGATCCTCTTAGGTTTAGATGATCCAGCCAGATCTGATGATGTGATGAGTGACTTAATCAGCTGTGTGCAATACATACTCAGGCTTAAGGGAATAGAGATGGGGTTTAATTAAGGTATGTCATTGAGCAAATTGATGGCTGCAAAAATGTGCCATTGTTGGTGACTTGGGGAAAGTTTTTTTTTCCCTGGGGTAGCCAAAAAGGGGAATTGGATTAGGAGCTGGAAAGGACATGAGATAAAAATTTTTGGTCACTGATTTTTGCTGTGACAATAACTGAGTGTTTTGGTGTTTGATGTTATTGCAGAGCAAATCTGACAGCAACATCTGGCATTCACGCTTGCAAACTTAAATACAGAAATCCAAACATTGCTGTCAATGAAAGCCTGCTGCTGGCTCAAGTTTTCAGCGTAGAATCACTGTAATAGTAGAATGTAGGTGCATTAGGTATGCTCAGCTGAAAAATTTGGCACTCATATACTTGGGACTCAGTTTTTAACAGCAAAATTGGTCACAATTACTCCTGAATAATCCTTGCCCTTGTAAAAAAATTTTTTTACAAGTGCTAAGCCTCATCCTCTGAAAAGAAAACTAATGTTGCAGATTGAAACAAAAAGTAAAAATCAGGTTTTCTGTTTGTCTCATTCATCCCTCTCCCCTCCCCCATAATTGAAATCTGTTTCCCAGTTCCTCTTTTGCTTCATATCCATGATTTAAATGTACTTTGTATTTTCTGTTTATTAAATTTCTTGATTTATAGCCTGCATGTCTGTGAGGCAACCTCTGTCTGGTAGAAGAGCAACTGTACGTGAGAAGAACTGCAGTAAACATTCCTTTGGGAGCAAAGTTCGGTCTAAGTTGTTAACATATGATATTAAGTAGGCCAGTAATTTGTTTGAGAAATGAAGAAGACAAATGTGTGTTTGTGAATGAAACCACTGATTCCAAAATTTGGGTTTTTGTGGTGAAGAGCGGGTATTTGGTAACAGGGGCGAAAGAAAATGCGGAGCAATGCTCATGAGAGGGAAGGCAGACTTGGGAGTGATTCATGTAAATCATTGGAGATGGAGTGAAAGAAGAGTACAAAATACAAGAGGAAATGAAAGATGCAGTCTGACCAATAAAACAAGCAAAATAGAAGAAATGAAAAGGACTGAGAAAGAATTTATAATGAGACTTGATGGTACAGCTGAGATTCGAAGTGAGTAGTCTGACAAAATTCTGACTGAGGTATCGCAATTAGTTTGGAACATTTTTGCTCAAGTAATGTCATGAACTCAGTAAAGATTAGTTTTTTTTTTGGAAAATTTAAAGACTCTGGTATTGAGAAACTCCATGAGGTCCATTGTTTGAAACAAAATAAATTTATGGCATAAAAATCCAAGAACGTGAGTACTAATAGCAACACTCTTTTAAATAGTTACATCAAAGACATTTAATGTACCATCAACACAAGTTACTGATACTAGCCCAAAATTTTAAACCCAAATTTCCTTGTCCTATTTGACTTAGACCATAGAATCCCTACAGTGCAGAAGGAGGCCATTTGGCCTATCGAGTCTGCACCAACCACAATCCCACTAGGCCCTCTTTCTGTAACCCCTCATATTTACCCCGCTCATCCCCTAACACTAGGGTTAATTTAGCATGGCCAATCAACCTAATGTGCACATTTTTGGATTGTGGGAGAAACCGAAGCACCCGGAGGAAGCCCACGCAGACACTGAGTCTGGAATTGAACCTGGATTCCTGGTGCTGTGAGGCAGCAGTGCTAGCCATTGTGCCATCGTGCCACCTGAGTAAGTTAAATACTTAGCAGAAGCACCACTGGTCTGAGTAGTGTTCCAAAGATCTGTATGAGATTTCCTGGGCCCTCCACTTCTGGCAAGTTGTCCCTTCAATCATCCCATAATTGTAGACTCCTAGTTCAACATAAGTGTCACTGGCGTGTTAAGTGTTACCACCTTGGGTCAATACTTTCCCAGCCCTTTATATTCTTTAACACTGTCATCTTGTATCCAGAACTCCTTGTTCAGCTTGGTTATTCCAGAAATCCAATTGATTGTTCACAGAACCTTTCAGTTATTGCGGGTTTAAACCCTTTTAGCTTGGGTACAAAATTTCAACTGAACTCTGCCCAAAGAAAATTTTCTCTGCAGTTAGATTGTCCTAAACTACACAGGAATGCCATTTCCCCTGTAATTACCTTCTTGTTTCCCTCCTTTTTATATCTCCCTGGTCATATGATGTTTATTAGAATCAAGTTTGCCTTTTTCAAAAAATTATCTTCCAGAGCAACCTAGTTCTTAAGGAACCACCAACCTAGCTATGTTGGTTAGGTGCATTGACCCAAACAGGTGCCAGAGTGAAGCAACTAGGGGAATTTCACAGTAACTTCATTGCAGTGTTAATGTAAGCCTTACTTGTAACTACTAAATAAACTTTAACTTCTAAACCTAATAAACTTTACGTTTCCCTCCACAAGCACGTGGGCCATCATAATTAGGATATCTTTTGGGTTTGCAGATATGTTTAAAACAAGCACTTTTGTCACTATATTTCTTTTCTGTCTCCTTTTGGTTAATGCTGTACTACAGTTTTGTGCTTCATGATTTTATTTAGTTCCCTATCAGTTCCCTACTTTCTGTAACTTGCACTTCATGTGTAAACGGTTAAATATGACAGGTGGATGGAATGTATTTGGTTAACTTAATCCTGTTCAATGTCAATCAGTAGACTACCTGCACGATAAATTCTAACTAGTTTATAAAGAATATGGCCATTGTGGAATCTACAGTAAGGTTACTTTGGTTACATAATTCCCGACCTCAGTCTGTCTTGTAAGAACTGTAAATCATTAATACATTTTAAATGGCTCAGCATACCACGATTGTCAGATAGCAATCTGACATAGTTCCAGTTAAATTCAATGTGGATTTAACTGAGTTACTTGGTTGTTTGCAAATTGCTTTACTGCTCAGCCACTAGTCTGTTAACCCCTTTTTGGAGTTCACTTTTAAGAAACATTATGGCTGCACTCTAGCGGCCCTGTTAGCTGTGGGTGCATATCCTGTAATGGCTGCTATATATTGTGAGCGGCCAAAAACAGGATCTGCAGTGGCAAGATCTCAGTTTGAGAACTTCCCTGCCCCTGTTGGTGATGAGCTCAAACTCCTTGCTCCTGTCCCTTCACCCTCACATCTACATGGTGCAAAGAGCTCATCTGCTTCTGCATGTCTCTGCAACTTACCTTTAAACCTGCCCGAGCCCTGAACCCGCATCTTGCTCATTTTTGCACTTGTGCCCAATCCAAGATCATCTTGCTCAAAAGACAGAGAAACACTCCGACCTCAGATACACACTAAACTGCTGACCCCACTCAGCATTTCCTTCTGCACCACCACTCCTCCCCAACCCATGAACTGGTAATTTGCATGCATTCCTCTGCTCATTTGCTGTTCCCCTCCTTTTGAAAGCCATCCCTTCATACTCTGATATATATTTTTAAAATCCTCAGCATGTTCTTGCAATTTACTGCCCAATTTACAGTTGTTCCTACCTCACTGAGGTGATTGAACATGTCCCGTCCCAGACCCATGCTCGTGTTTCCCACATTTCCACATTGGGTCTCTGTCTTGATCTGAGCACAGGTATAGTCCAAGCCACTGATGACATCCTCATTGACCAAGATGTGTTATTCTTTCTGAAGTCTTTGGCAAGATTGAGTACAACATCCTCCACAAGTAACCACTTTTCCACTTTCCAGGCCACTGGAATTATCCTCATCTGGGTTTGATTCTAAGCTATAAAATCGTAGAGAAACATCTCTAGCATGTTTACTCCCTCCCTGCTACCAAACAGTTAGCGTTTGGAATACTTCAGGGATCTATCCTTGCTGCGCCCCCTACCACATGTTACTTCTTGGTGACACCTTTGAGAATCTAGAATGTTTGAGATCTTCAGCTCTGAGGAAATTCATGGCCAATTTTATTTCATTTGTTGGTCATGCCGTTCTGTTGCAAGATACACCTCCAGCACTTAGATGTGGTAATTTAAGATTTAACTTCCTGATTTTAAATTGAGAACTGATTTGTGTTTGATAGTCCCTTCCTCTCAGCACTGATCTTAAAATGCAGTTGCCATTGTTATGAATTGCAGTCTAAACAATTGTTATGGGATTTTTTGTGTTTTGCACAGAGTTGTATGTTTGTATAATGACATTTCCAACCTATGTTGTAATGCTAAGGTTAACTACCCTTGGGTTACATTTACCCATTTTCTGAGAAGTAGTAAACTGCTTTTATACCAACTCTGAAATTAGTATGTACCTACTATAAATTCACTTTCACGTTACTTAACATAGAACACTACAGCACAAACAGGCCCTTCGGCCCACAAGTTGCGCCGATCACATCTATACCTACCAAGCCATAGAACTATCTGTAACTCCCAACCCTGTTAGGTCCCATATACTCATCCAGAAGTCTTTTAAAAGACCCCAGCGAGTTCGCCTTTACCACCGATGGCAGCTGATTCCACTCACTCACCACCCTCTGAGTGAAAAACTTACCCCTAACATCTCCTCTGTACTTGCTTCCCAGCACCTTAAGCCTGTAACCTGTACTTGATACTTACTCTTTAAGGAGCCACATTTGTACCAATGTCTTACAATTCTAAGTTTAATTAGTGTGCTGAATTAATGCTGCATTTCAATTCACTTGATCAACATTGAGCTGAACTTTGTCCACATTGCTTAATGCTCCAACTGAATAGGATTGAGCTGTCTGCCTCTGAGAATGGCATTGCAAAATCAGGTGCTTTATGTCAGGATTTGCAACCCTCAATCTTTTGCAGGTCATGAGTTGCCTCCCAAAATTAGTATTGGGTTTGTGCTGAAGTTTTTGTAACCTTTGGAAAGTATTTGCTGATTATACCTATCCACCTCTGAACTGAAGTGAACAATATAATGTAATATAAGCTTGACCAATTAGTGTGCAGAGATTTCTGGTGAAAACTGCAGGCCCTAACTTTAGCAATTCTTGATTTGAGCTTGAATAAAGTTTGGGATATTAATTCTGCAATTCTCCTGACATGCTATAAATATGCCTTTTAACTAGATTTGCAAATGTTGTTCTTGTGTAGGAATGGAATACAAATATAAAGCCTGGAAATGGGATATTTTCCTAAATGTTGATATCTTTGATGGAACAACTTCTGTTTGTTATACCTGCATAGTAGCTGGAACACTTGTATTGAAAACTCAGAGCAAACTTCAAACAGGGGACATTGGCAATAGACAGGAGTGGGAACTTGCTCTGATGACCCCTCTTGAAGCCATTAAAGCTGTCATAAGTTAAACATAGATTGGAGGGGGGTGATGTTGAACCTAGCACCTTATTGGGCTTGATCGTTTAGATAAAGCTGGGAATTAAATGCTGAATAATTGGTGGGGGGCAGGGGGGTGGTGGGTGGGGGATGATGCTATCATCCACTATCTGACTTGGAACTTTGTTGTTCATTAAACAAACAAGGCATTTATTTTAAAAAGAAAATGTTGCTTTATCCTCTTCTTTCAGGAAGAATCCCGTGTTCTCAGAGTCAAGGTTATTTCAGGCATTGATCTGGCTAAAAAAGACATCTTTGGAGCCAGGTATGTAGTAGCTACACCCATTTTACAGGATTTTTATTGCAATGAAATTGATTAAAAGCTGAGCATGTAGAGGTGAATGCCTTGGACAGTGACTTATAAATATACCGAAGGAAACTAAAATGTTGTTTTCAGATACAGAGATATAATGGGGCAGAATTTTATGGCCTGCCACTGGTCAAAGGGGTTGGTGAAAGAAGGGAACACCAATGAAGCTTTCCAGGTGATTTTCCCACTTGCACTTGACTTGAATACAATTTTATGTAGCTGGGAGATGCCCATGGAGGTCCTAATTGAAGCCCTTAGGTGGCTAATTATTCAACATTTGAGGACTACTTCCCACTCTGTCACAATTTTCTGGCCAACTGGAGGAGTAGGAAGAGATGCTCAATGAGTCATGCTGTTCAGGGTCTGGGTGGGAAAGAGACAGCTCCATCACTGGCCCCCTTCCCAAATCAGATGTTGTCATCTCTTTTGCAGCCCCAACCACCACCTCCCCAGCACCCTTGGGTCTCGTATCCCTTCCCTGCCACATGACCCATAACTATCTTGTATTGTGGGCTCCAGCACTTCGAGTGGACCTGCTAAAGTCCTTCTGGTGGCTATGCTCCCATTGTTCCATCAGCAGTGCTGGGACTAGAGTGCTGCCAACCAATCAAATTGACTGGCAGCTCTTGGAGGCAGGAATTCCTCCCAAATGATGGTTGGAAGTTGCATCTCTATTCCTTTAACACTTCACAGCAAGTAAAATGCCTTTGAGTAGTGCAATAATTGATAGGAATGTTTTTTTCAAGTGGTGAGGCATCTAAAAAATCCTGGCCAATGTGTACTTTTTCCACTGGAGGGTTGTTCCAAAATAAATCAACTCGTTCAAGTGGAGACAGTGGGAATGTTACAGGTTAAAATCGCCTTGATAGCTGGTCGAATTATATTCCATTAGTTGGTATATTTAATTTGTAAGGAAAAAGGTCTGGAACTGAAAGTTGGTCTCCATAGTAGTGACCTTGAAACTACTGTCACAAGCATCCACCTGTTTAATAATGTTCTGAAGAGATGGAAATCTGCAATTTTTAGCCTTTCTGGCCTACATGTTACTCCAGACCCCCATCAATATGGTTGACTTTTTTGCCCTCTGAAATGGCCAGCAAACCATTCATTTTTATCAAACCTTCACCGTTATACTGCAATCCTGGGACTCTGTCCCCAATAGCATTGAGTATGTGTACTCCACATGGACTGTATTGGTTGAAGAAGGTGGCTCACCATTACTGTTTCGAGGGCCAATTTGTGATGGGCAACAAATGCTGGCTTTGCCAGTTACTCTCATTTCCTAAGAATGAATCAAAAAACAAGTATGTATTCAGGGATTCTTAACAGCATAATTTTAAAAAGGAGGCAGGGGATAACTGGTACAAACAAACATAATTCAGTCTCTGTTTGTAAAATCTTATATATCTTTATATATCTTTTTAATAACAGAGTTGTCGTGATGGGAGACTTCAATTTCCCAAACATCGACTGGAATATCCCTAGGGTAAGGGGTATAGATGGGGAGGAGTTTGTTAGGTGTGTTCAGGAGGGTTTCCTGACGCAGTATGTGGACAAGCCTACGAGGGGAGAGGCTGTACTTGACCTGGTACTGGCGAATGAACCAGGGCAGGTGATGGATCTTTCGGTAGGAGAGCATCTTGGATATGGTGACCATAATTCTATCTCCTTCACAATTGCGTTGGAACGAGATAGGATCAGGCAGGCTAGGAAGGTGTTTGTCTGGGGTAAGGGGAGATACGAAGAAGTCAGGAAGTTACTTGGACAAATAAACTGGAAGGAGGCGTTCTTAGGGAAAAGTACCGAAGGAAGGTGGCAGATATTCAAGGAATGTGTGTCTGGAGCTCTGAATGACAACGTTCCGATGAGACGAGGGGGTTTTGGTGGGTCGAGGGAACCGTGGTGCACAAAGGATGTGTTGAACCTAGTCAGGAAGAAAAGGAAGGTGTACAAGAGGTTCAGGGAATTAGGAGATGTTAAAGATCTTGAGGAGTATAAGGACTGTAGGAGGGAACTTAAAAGGAGAGCCAGAAGGGGTCATGAGAAGACCTTGGCGAGTAAGATTAAGGAGAATCCCAAGGCCTTCTATAAATATGTGAAAGGTAAAAGGATAAGAAGAGAAGGGATAGGACCGATAAAAGGTGAGGGGGGAAAGGTTTGTGTGGAACCAGAAGAAATGGCGGAGGTGCTTAACGAGTACTTCGCCTCAGTATTCACGGTGGAAGCCGATCTGGGAGATTTTGTTATGGATTTGCAGCAGATGGAAAGGATTGAGTACGTGAATATTAAGGAGGAGGATGTGTTGGAACTTTTGAATTCTATCAAGGTAGATAAGTCGCCGGGACCAGATGGGATGTACCCCAGGATACTGTGGGAGGCGAGGGAAGAGATTGCAGAGCCCCTGGCGATGATCTTTGCGTCGTCAATGGAGACGGGAGAGGTTCCAGAGGATTGGAGGATTGCGGATGTAGTTCCTATTTTTAAGAAAGGGAACAGAGATAGCCCGGGAAATTACCGACCGGTGAGTCTGACCTCAGTGGTTGGTAAGCTGATGGAGAGGCTTCTGAGGGACAAGATTTACGAACATTTGGAGAGGTTTGACATGATCAGGAATAGTCAGCATGGATTTGTCAAGGGCAGGTCGTGCCTTACAAGCCTAGTTGAGTTCTTCGATAATGTGACTGAACACATTGACGAAGGAAGTGCCGTGGACGTAGTGTACATGGACTTCAGCAAGGCGTTTGATAAGGTCCCCCATGCAAGACTTCTTGAGAAGGTGAGAGGGCATGGGATCCAAGGGCCTTTGGCCTTGTGGATCCAGAACTGGCTTGCCTGCAGAAGGCAGAGAGTGGTTGTGGATGGGGCTTTTTCCGAATGGAGGTCAGTCACCAGCGGAGTGCCTCAAGGATCTGTTCTGGGACCCTTGTTGTTTGTCATTTTCATAAATGACCTGGATGAGGAAGTGGAGGGATGGGTAAGTAAGTTCGCTGATGACACGAAGGTCGGTGGTGTTGTGGATGATCTGGAAGGATGGCAAAAGTTGCAGCAGGACATAGATAGGATGCAGGACTGGGCGGAGAAGTGGCAGATGGACTTCAACGCGGATAAATGTGTAGTCGTCCATTTTGGCAGAACCAACGGGATGAACGAGTACACTATTAAGGGCAGAAGTCTGAGTAGTGTTGAGGAGCAGAAGGATCTTGGGGTCCGGGTCCACAGGACTCTTAAATCGGCCTCGCAGGTGGAGGAGGTGGTCAAGAAGGCGTATGGTGTACTGGCCTTCATTAATCGAGGGATTGAGTTTAGGAGTCGGGAGGTAATGCTGGAACTTTATAAGACCCTTGTCAGGCCTCATTTGGAGTATTGTGCGCAGTTCTGGTCGCCTCACTATAGGAAAGATGTAGAAGCTATTGAAAGGGTGCAGAGGAGATTTACAAGGATGTTGCCTGGACTGGGAGGCATGCCTTATGAAGTTAGGTTGAGGGAGCTGGGACTCTTTTCCCTGGAGAGACGAAGGTTGAGAGGCGACCTGATAGAAGTTTACAAAATGTTGAGAGGAATAGATAGGGTGGACTCTCAGAGGTTATTTCCCCGGTTTGAAATGGTCGCTACGAGAGGACACAGATTTAAGGTGCGGGGAGGGAGGTTCAGAAGTGATGTTAGGGGTAAGTTTTTCACTCAGAGGGTGGTGAGTGAATGGAATCGGCTGCCGTCAGTGGTGGTGGAGGCGAACTCGCTGGGGTCTTTTAAAAGACTTCTGGATGAGTATATGGGGTTTAATGAGATTGAGGGTTATAGATAGGTCTGTAGGTTGGTAGGTGATGTGGTCGGCGCAACTTGTGGGCCGAAGGGCCTGTTTGTGCTGTAGTGTTCTATGTTCTAATATCTCACCAGCGACATTTTTGGCATCTTGCTGGATTTTGCGCATGTGTTGCTATTCACGCCAGCTCTGACGAAGGGTCATGCAGACTCGAAACATTGGCTCTAATCTCTCTCCATTGATACTGTCAGACCTGCTGGGTTTCTCCAGCATTTTCTGTGTCTGTTCACCTGTGTTTGCCGTGGGTGCAATATCCCGACCAGTCCTGAGCTCCAAAAGAGTTCAATCTTACATTTCTACTTAATTCTCTTTAAAAGTTACTCACCTTACAGGAGCGACCTCGTTGTTCCACTGGAGCACAGCAGAGAGGGAGCAATTTGTGAGAGGATTGCTGGGGGTAACCTACATTGATTATTTAAGTAACTTTTTTTTAGTGGAGTTTTTTTGTTAAAGTTTAAACCAGAAACCAGAAGGAGTTCGCAGGGAGGCCTGGGAAGAGTAAGGGCGTGGAATGCCCTGCCTGCAGCAGTTGTGGACTCGCCAACTTTAAGGGCATTCAAATGGTTAGTGGATAGGCATATGGATAACATTGGAATAGTTTAGGTTAGAGGCTCATTAGATTGGTTCCACTGGTCGGCGCAACATCAAGGGCCGAAGGGCCTGTACTGCGCTGTAATGTTCTATGTTCTATGTTCTATATCATAGTCTGTTTCATATAATTTGATATTTCTAGTTAAACAGCAAAATTTTGGAAGTACTGTCAAAGCTTTTCACAGACTGAGGAGCTGAGCTACAGCTCGCAAAACTAAAGTTGTCCAATGCCACCAGTGGCCATTTAATTAGTGAAAAATTCATAACAGTTTTTTTTTGAAATATGAGAATGGAATATATGATAGGAAAATATTGACTTGCAAGAATGATTTTTCACGTGCAAACGTAACAATTTTAACATATATGTTTGCAAGTTCTTGTTTTTCTGTTTAGGTGAGCAGATGACAGCAGTGTGTTTGTTTCTTTTTTGGGGCGTTACCCCATTGTAGCAAAGTGTGGCATGCATTGGCCAGCAAATTATTTCTCTGTATTCAAATAGTGGCCTTGAGCCTTTTATGACAGCCTGAAATTAAGTTTGCTTCAATGCCTATACATGCTTTTTCTTTCTTCAGTTTGAGTTGAACAGCAAAAAAGACTATCCCATCAGTAGTTTTGATATTTAATTCAACTGTACACAATTATCGATCACCGTTTTTTACAAACTGCAAGCCTTTTTATTCCAAGCAAAAAACCTTCATCTTCATTCTATGGGTTGAAATGAATTTGTAGCTCAGTGGTGATCTTTTATTTAATTGTTCCACCTTTCCTGATTCTGGACGTCATTTTCATAAGAAAGTAATCAGAGTATAGCAGAAAGGGCAGGGTGAGTAATCCACATAACATCAACTATTTTAAGGTTTATGATCTGCTCTATATCTATACTGTCTAAAATTCTACTTGCTTTCTTGATTGTGCATGTTGTGCTGCCATCAATATTTCCAAGATTCCTCCTGCATTGTTTTTTGTAGCCATTTTCTGTTGTGAGGCATTATTATACTTTACACTAATCTCAGTATTTGTTCATTGATCTCAGCTTCCCAAACTATCCAGGAACTTGGCTGTTTGATCTGCCTCCTTATGACTTTTGACAGTCATGAATCGTTTTCTTCCGTTTACAAATTTGGAAAGTTTTGTTTATTTGATTTGAGGTATTAATATGCATCAAGAAATCAAGTCTCCTTACACCAACCCCATCATGTATTTTAAAATCCATATTGACTGTACATTATTTGATTTTCTGTTTTATAGATTTTTTTTCTGACATCTTTTGAGATAAAGTTCCATCACTTCTCCTAACACTGATAAGCCAACATGTGTATAACTTTGTATAAAGTGGCTATGTCATTATGTCAGAATTGGTTCGACAGGTAGTAAAAGGAATAAAGAACATGGTAGGAATATGGAATTAGGAATACTACAAGAAGATGAATACTTGCGCAAACTCTAATAAAACAGGAAATTTTGGAAATATCCAGTAGATCTGGCAGCATGTGAGAAGAGAAATAGTGTTAATGTTTCAGGTCTGTGACCTTTCATCATTATAAGTACTTTTGTGTCAAAATTTGGATCATATTACAAAATCTGAAAGATTGACAGCAGTTTGGGACAAATATGGATTTGAATTTTGAATGAAGTTTTTATACTCATTTGGCCCTGTGTCAACTACTACTGAACTGGCTGGCAGCATCCTGATGTTTTTGACGGTATTCCTTTGACCAAAACTACTACTATTTTTTGTCAACTGGACAATTTTAACATGCTATCTAGTCTTCAAAATGAACAAAGTTGCTGCTACGTGGTGTGAAAGGAAAAGTGAACTTGGGTGTCTAATAGTTGCAAGTGATCAAGTTATTCATAGAGATTTTTTAATGGCTGCAGCAAACCCCCATTTGGCTTTGAGGGAGGGGAAGTAGCACTTCCTACAGCATCTGAAGTGCAGGGAAACCTAACATAGAAAAGAAAACAATTGACACAATGTTCCTAATGAAAGGACTGCCAATTAGCATTTATTTATAGGAGTTTTTCATTATGGACATAGACCGATTAAAAAATCTGTTGAGATTATCCAAACTCAATTTGATACCCATGCAGCTGTTAATGAGAGCAATAACTTTCATCGTATCTGTATGAGATACGTTGAAACTAATGCAACTATTGATTATTTACTTTGCCATTCAACAATATTTTGTCTAATTTAAAGACCTTGACTGTGGCTCAATGATGGACCACTTGCTTCAATCAGAAAATCATGGGATCTAGTCCCATTCCAGAAACTTGAGTCTGATATCTAACCTGACTCTCAAGGATAGAAGTTACTGTCTTGAGGTGAGATGTTGAATCAAGTTCTACTGCCCTCTCCCAACTATCAAGTAAAAATGGATTATCTGGCTACTTGTATCAGTACTGATTGTGAGGCGTTATGAGATGGGGAGAGGTTTTTGATTTAAATCTATTACAATGTGACTACACACTTCAGAGTACTTACTTAGCCATGAAAGAGAAAGCAATCATGAAATGCACTATTTATTTAAAAAAAGTCAAAGTCTGTCCCCAGACTCAAGCTTCAACCAGTTCTACCTCCTGCCAAATAACCTTGTTTAGAATATAAAGGCTAAATACTACAGATGCTGGAATCTGAAACAAAAATAGAAATTGATGGAAAATCTCAGCAGGTGTGATAGCATTTGTGGAGAGAGAATAGAGCCAACATTTTGATCTGGACGAGCCTTTGTCAGAGCAAATGGTTTTGAATATTTTGGATCACAGTGTAGAATAAATTTAACACATTAGATATGCGAAGTGCACTCTACTTGCATTCACAAAACTTTCCACGCTGAGGCTTTTCATCACCTCGTGTCTGAGTCTGTTGTCAGCTAACTGATCAATTAGTCAACAACGCCATTATTTTGCCATGTGGCTGCCAAGATGGGTGGAAGTGAGCTCCATAGGCCTTGTCTAGCAATTTCCATGCCCTGCTTGTGTTTTATGTTTCCATGTTATTTGCTGAACACATGGAATGGCTGTTAATTGCCGATACAAAAATCACTGCAACTTAAAAGCAATTGGAAATACTTTCACAAGTTAAGGCATTAAAAAGGCGAGCACCAAATCAATTGAAATTCTGGACATCCAATGCTGGGAAGATGCGAGTGTGAGAAGAGTAAAAGATGAATGAAGAATTTACTCCTGTTGCTGGAGCCTTTTAATCTTTTTCATCTATGATCTTGATACAACTTCCTGGTGCTCAGTAATGTTGAAAATGTCTTTGCCAATTTGTGCACTGACCCCACTCACAGTAATGAGATAGTGACAAGATTATCTGTTTTTGGATACGTTTTTTCCGGTACAAATATTGTTCAGGACACCAAAGAGAATTGCTCCTGCTCCAAATCATGGCATGGCATTTGTTTTACATTCCTCTGAGAAAGCAGATGATTTGCTTTTAATACCTTTGTCCAGAGGCAGCATCTTTGAGAGTGCAGGACTCCCCCCATACTGTGTTAGAATGTCAATCTCAAGTCAGATCCCTGGAGCTGGACTTCATGTGCAATCTTCTGACTTGGGTAATTTATACTGTCATTGAGCCATGTCAACATTAATCCAAATTTTGCGGTAAGCAGTGAAGCAAGAGCGCTTGAATTTCTTTGAAGAAATCTGGAAAGCTCTTGCAAATTCTGTGGCTTAGATTTAATCTTTTCAGACATTTAATTGAACTGATAAGCCAGCTGTAAGGGATTCCTGGCATCCATCAACAGACAGTGGTGCTATCAAGCAGAATAAGCAGACAGTAACTTTCGAGAACTTGTGGGCAGATGACCATAAAATAGTAAGCAAGTTTTATCTTTCAATTTTTAAAATTTCATGGAAAGTGAAATAAAAATTGAAATGCATACATGGGATTAAGCTGGAAACTGAAATAACAAGCATTGACATTTTAATATTTTGAAGATTACGATCTTTTTAAATCCATGAATGCAAATTCCACATAGACAAATTCAGTTTTTCAAGACTAGAAAAATTGTTCAGTTATAACTGACACATTACGTTCTTAAAATGCAATTCCATCCTATTGAACAAGGCTCAACCTTTTCAAGGGCTTTTACAGCAGGAATAATGTAGACTGTGGAAGTTCACGTCAACTCAGTGATTTCTAATTGATTCCTTTCAGAAGACTTCAGCACAGGGAGGAGTGGTGAATCATTAATAGCAACCTCTAGGCTTCCCTATTTACTTGTGTGTATATGGATGGTAAAAGTTTGATGTGCATTGAGTAATGACAGTTAAGAGTCTCTTCATGAATACAATCATAAAACCCAGGCCAATGTGCTAATGTATTGCAGAAGAGAAATAGAGTCCAACACTCAGCGGAAGGTTAGGAGATATGACTGATGGTGCCAGAAAGGTTGTCAGGAGCTTTTTGAAGACAGGAAGAGAAGCAGCATAAATGCAATATAAAAAGATTAAGAGTGGCAACTCTAAATGTTTAAAGTAGATCACGTCAGCTGGTTGATGTCAATGGCATCAAACGCTACTGATTTCACGGAAGGCTAGACTGTCATAGTTATTGTACCAAATAATGTCAGTGACTTTCAACAGGGTTCCCTGTATTCTGATCAGGGTAAAGATTGGTCTGCAACGCTTCAACCAGGCAGTTATGGGAAAGATTTATGTGGTGATTCCACATCTGAAGTACTGTGTACAGTATTGATCTTGTTATTTAAGGAAAGGTGTAAATGTGTTAGCAGTTCAGAGAAGGTTTACTAGACTGATTTCAGGAATGGGCAGGTTGTATTTACTAGTGTTTAGAAGAGGAGTAAAAAGTGACATACTCAAAACTTTAAGTCCTGAGGGCTGTTTACAAGGTGGATATGGAAAGGATGTTTCCTTTTGTCAAATTGAGAATGAAGGATCACTCATTTAAGACAGATGAGGAGAATCTTTGTTTGGGAATTGAGTTGTTGGAACCTCTTCCTCAAAAGGCAATGGAAACAGAGCCTTTAAATGTTTTTAAGGCAGAGCGTGGTAATTCTTGATTAACAAGGTGGTGAATGGTTATTCGTAAGCAGGAATATGGGATTGAAGTTACAAGCAGATCAGTTATGATCGTGTTGAGTGGCAGAGCAGGCTTGAGGGGCAGAGTGGCCCACTTCCTGCTCCTAATTTGTATGCTTGAACATTCGACTTAAAAATTTACAGCAAACAAGGAGGATCATTGTGTCTGTGCTGACCAAAAAAGAGCTATCCCATCTAATCCCACTTTCCAGTTCTTGGTCCACAGCTCTGTAAGATAGTGCACATCCAAGCAATTCTTAATTGTATTGTGTTTCTGCTTCTCTGTCTTTTAATCAGTGAGTCCCAGACCACAGCTGCCTTCTGGATGAACAAGGTTCCTCTGTATCCCCCTGCAACTCTTCTACCCAGTACTTTAACTCTATACCTCTGATTATTACCCTCTGAGGAAAATAGTTTCTTCCTATGCACTCTGTCTAGGTGCCTCATAATTTTATTTACCTGAATTAAATCTCCCCTTGGCTGCTTCTATTCTAACGAAAAATACCAGAAACCATCAAAATTTTCTCGTGGCTAAAATTCTATGTTCCTGGCAACATACTTTTAAATCTCATCTGTACCTCCCTGGTGTAGTTGTGAAAATAATTTTGAAGGGATTAATTATCTTGATTCTTGCCTCCCATTCTTCAATGGGGCATTTTAGTTCTATTTTAATTTCTTTAGATTTTGTCAGACATTGGCTTTATGGTGTGATGCCATTGAGATTATATTTCAAGGCATTATAGACTATTTATGCAGGACTTTTAATTGAATAATTGGAGTTTTGACATAAAGGCCATTAAGTTGTAATGAAATAAAAGGTCAAAATCAATCTTTTCCTTCACATTTCTCTTAGAAATTGCATTTGTGGCTGATAAGTTTATTCAGCAATGCCACAAACTGAAGTTCATATGAATAAGGTAGTAAAAGATCGATTAAGACTAAAGTTTCCAAGCATAATGCGTAGTATGCTTGTGAAATATTGATATCGCCGTGTCTGGGTAGTTAGATTGATTCAGATATATTTTGCAGTGGTTGAAGTGGCCGTTTTTGTTTCTTGCAGTGCTATTTCCATGACGCCACATCCCATTACAAAGGTCCAATCAATCAAAATTTTACAAATTGCTCTTCAACAATTTTGTCTTTATTAATAAAACTTCTTTCTGCATCTTTGTCTGTGTTGTCTTTTATTCTGTGGCAGTTTAATCACAGGCTTAATTACGTATAAGCCTATTGCATCTGTCTCTATGAATGAGAAAAATTACATTTTGTGTAATGGAGTACTGCTTTCCAGTGTGGAGTCAGCTGTGTGGTGGTATGATTGCTTTGTGGCTGTATCATTTGATGAGTAAGCCAGAGACCTGGATGATCCACAGATGAGTTCAAAGCTCACCATAGCAGCTGCAAAATTGAAATTCTGTTGATTAATGTGAGATGAGAAAAAGCTAATATCAGAAATGGTGATTGTGTAAGTGCAAGAATCTTGTAAAAACCCAGTTGGTGGTTCAGAAAAGAAAATCCACCATCCTTGCCTCGTCTGTATGTGACTTCAGACACAATTAATCTCCAGGAAATTAAGAATTGTTGAACATGTACTGTTTTCCTGCTTCTGCATACTTAAGTGCATGTCAGCTCTCCCAAACTGAAGTAGTTATCAATAAGCAAGAAATCCAGCCGTTTCATTATTTAGTGCATTTTTCTCAGGTTGGCTGTAAATATATGTGGTTAAAGTTTATTTATTTGTGTCGCAATTAGGCTTACATTAACACTGCAATGAAGTTACTGTGAAAATCCCCTAGTCACCACACTCCGGCACTTGTTCGGGTACACTGAGGGAGAATTTAGCATGGCCTTTGTACCTAACCAGCACGTCTTTCAGACTGTGGGAGGAAACTGGAAGAAATGGGCAGAATGTGCACAAACAAATGACCTAAGCTGGGAATCGAACCTGGCTCCCTGGTATTGTGAGGCAGCAGTGCTAACCACTGTGCCACCCCGATGTAGAGTACATTGAACCAGTTCCTTAAGCCCTGTGATTAACTAAAGTTCTTTAAAAGGGATTAAAGTTGCTTTCTTCTGAACAATCTCTCAGATCACTATAGCGTCTGTGGTATAAGAACATAAGAACATAAGAAATAGGAGCAGGAGTAGGCCATCTAGCCCTTCGAGCCTGCCCCGCCATTCAATAAGATCATGGCTGATCTGTCGTGGCTCAGTTCCACTTTCCCGCCCTCTCCCCATAACCCTTAATCCCTTCTCCTATCAAAAACCCATCAACCCGCTTCTTAAAAATATTTAGCGAGGCAGCCTCCACCACTTCAATGGGCAGAGAATTCCAGAGATTCACCACCCTTTGAGTGAAGAAGTTCCTCCTCAACTCCGTTCTAAACCGCCTCCCCTTTATCTTGAGGCTGTGCCCCCTAGTCCTACTGTCTTTTTTGAGCGGGAAGAGTCTCTCCACCTCTATCCTATCCATCCCATTCATCATCTTATACGTCTCAATGAGATCTCCCCTCATTCTTCTAAACTCTAACGAGTACAAGCCTAGTTTATTCATGACGGGACCAAACCTGAATACGGCACTCAAGTCATGGTTTCATCAATGACTTGTATAATGATAAAATGTGTAATTTAGTACGGTATCCTGTTTGCTAAGACTGCAGATTCACCACTTGTTTTTGGACCTTAGCGATTTGTGTGAAATAGCTCCTGGATCAGTTTCCCCCTCAACTTCTTTCAGTGTTGTTCCATGAGGTGTATTTTCTGCTGACTCTATTAAATGAATGACACAACATTTTTTTGAGATTAAGTATAATAAACCATCAATGCTCCACCAATTTTTGTTTGTTTTGGGCAGGCTGCAATCATCTTTGAGGACTGATATCTTCTCCATGGGCAACTTAAATTTTAAAAGCCCCTCAACTTTGACAATGTTGCAAATGGCCTATTTAATTTTAAGCATTGCACATAGTGGCATAGTATTGCTGTTTTCCCACAGGTCCTGTTCTATTTCTCCTCAGAAGGTTCTGTTTCACTTGCACCTCTCACTAGTTCTTGCGTACCTCTCTGCTCAGGGGGCACATTATAGTTCTAATCTCATAAGTCTCAACTCGCTTTTCTCCTTGGTCCCATTTCCTTTGCTCCATTTGTGCCCCATTCGACCTTCCCTATCATGTGCCTGTCTTGATTAATTTACTTTCGCTTGTCTCACAAGGACTCTAAGTGTTTTGGCCGACAAACTGCCCAAATAAACATTGTAGTTTTCGTGACTTGAATCAATGCTGTCGCACCATACCCATGTTGTACGACTTGGCATTATGTCAGTGAAACTTTGAAATACAGAAACTAGAAGCAGGAGTAGGCCATTTGGTCCTTTGAGTTTACTCCATCTTTCATTATGATCATAGCAGATAATCAAATTTAATACCTTGATTCCCCCTTCCTCCTCCCCCTCCCATATCCCTTGATCCCTTTAGTCCCAAGAGCTATATCTGATTTCTTCTTGAAATCACATATTTTGGCCTAAAACTACATTTCTGTGGTAGTGAATTCCACAAATTCACCACTCAATATCCACCCCTCTCAATTTGCATCTACTGAAATAATAATGTCTTCCTATTATTATTATTATTATTATTATTATTATTATTATTATTATTATTATTACCAAAGTGGTTAATCACCCATTTATCTACATTTTACCTTGTCTACCACGCATATGCCCATGCACTCAGCCTATCCAAATCACGCTAAAGCATCTCTGCATCTTCCTCACAGCTCACTCTCCCACCCAACTTCGTATCATCTGCACATTTGGAGATAATACATTTCGTTCCCTCTTCAAAATCATTAATATAATAATGTGAACCGTTGGGAGCTTAGCACAGATCCCTGCAGTAACCCTCTAGTCATTATCTGCTAATCAGAAAAAGACTCATTTATGCCAATCTTTGCTTCCTATCTGCTAACCAGCTTTCTGAGTATCTCAAGATAATACCTGCGATCCCATGCACTTTAACTTTACATAGTAGTCTGCTATGTGAGACCTTGTCGAAAGCCTTCTGAAAGTAAAATAAACCACATCTGTTGGTTCTCCTAGGCTACCAGAAACATCCTTAAAGAATTCCAATAGATTCGTAAAGCATGCTTTCTCCTCTGCAAGTCCATACTGACTTTGTCTGATTATACCACTGCCTTCCAAATGTCTAGTTGTAAAATCCTTGACAATGGACACTAGCAGCTTTCCCAGTACCAATGTTAGGCTCACTGGTCTATAGATTTATCTACCTTAAATCCCATCAATTTTCCCCATTCATTTCACTACTCATACTGATTTCCTCACTAAATCTTGTTTCTCTCAGAACTTCTGGAACATTATTCATATCTTCTTTTGTGAAGACAGAAGCAAAGTAAGAATTTAGTTCCTCAGTCGTTTCTTTGTTCCCCTTATGGATTTTCCTGTTTCAGACTGTAATGGGCTTACATTATTTTTTTCTCTTTAAGTACCTATAGACATTTTTACAGTCAGTTTTTATGTTTCCTGCTAGCTTATGTTCATATAATATTTTTCCCTTAGTCTTCCTTTGCTGAATTTTAATGTGCTGCCAAATCTCAGGCCTATTGCTTTTTCTTGCCAATTTGTGTGTTTCTTCCTTGAATCTAATATCTCTAATTTTCCTTTAAGGGGTGGATTGACTGCTCAAGTAAAACATGATTATTGGGTCTCCACAGCAATGGCTGCTGTGGAACTCGGACTAATGTCTGATGACTATGAGGCCCCTTTAAATCTCAAGTTTCTTTCATGTCGGTGGGTGTGGGCTGATGGACAACTCTCTGCTGCCTAATCGCTGTTCCTAACTCCACTCAACAGTTCTTGTAGCTAACCCCCTTACCCCCTACATCTTCACTCTGCGGCTTTCATGAAGTCTGATGCATTAAAATGGAACTACACTGGGAAATGTTTTGGAAGCACTGGTGTAAGAGCTTTGCATTGTGTGCCTCGATGAGGAATCCATGGTGATATTGCTAAAAGCAAGTATAATGTTCCCAAAATAAGAACCAATATCTTATTGATGTCCACTTTTCTCAGTACGCCAACAACTGTACATCTTCCTTGAAAGTTTTCAGTTCCATTTTCTTGATCATAAAAGCTGACATCTTGGTGTTTTAGTTGCTCCTGATGAAGTGTTCATAACTTTTCGTCCTTTTCCTTGGTCTAATGATATACTGCTGATCTATCTTCAAGGAAGGATCAAAAGGACTAATCAAATTTTGAAAGGTGTCCATGGCATTCCAGACATCTGTTTCATTATTACCCCTCATTGTCTTGTCCAAATCAATACGAGATCTCATCAGTGTTCTGTGACAAATAGTCCCGTGACAGTTTCTGCTCATCGTTGTCCCTTCATGCTATGTCAAAGCCCATTTTTATACACGTCCCTTACTGAGAGTAAATTCTGTCGAGCCACCCTTTGCCTTGGCATCAAGGTTGGCTATCTGGTTAATAACTTGATCGCGTGCAGTCTGAAAAGTCACACTCTTACTGTTTCTGAGCTGCAGAAGTCCTGCTTGTAACTGTGTTGATATTAACCTGTGTGTTACGAGACTTCTTACTGCATTGATATCAGGATGAGTTTCAAGATATCCATCTCAAACTAATTTGTTAAAAGATGCTTGGCATAATTAACTTGGTCACAAAGTAGAGTGAAGTTTATTTATTAGTCACAAGCCTTACATTAACATTGCAATGAAGTTACTGTGAAATTCCCCTAGTCCATCACACTCTGGCATCTATTCAGGTCAGTGCATCTAACCAGCACGTCTCCCAGACTGTGGGACGAAACCACAGCACCCAGAGGAAACCCATGCAGACACAGGTAGAACCTGCAAACTCCACACACAATGACCCAAGCTGGTAATCGAACCCGGGTCCCTGGCACTATGAGGCAGCAATACTAACCACTGTGCCACCGTAAGTAAAGAACCATGGCAGCATGGGCG
This sequence comes from Carcharhinus amblyrhynchos, assembly GCF_965287045.1. NCBI lineage: Eukaryota > Metazoa > Chordata > Chondrichthyes > Carcharhiniformes > Carcharhinidae > Carcharhinus > Carcharhinus amblyrhynchos. The sequence goes on along the minus strand of NC_137324.1, from coordinate 49,882,720 downwards.
CGCACTTGAAAGATGAAGATCCCAACTAGCTAATCTTGTAGCTGTGATGAATAGCCCTAATTCAATCATATGTAACTGCTCAAGAACTGAAAAGTCATGCTGGTTTTATTAATGAATGAATCAAGAGATAGTGATATCATTGGGGAAGGTGGTCTGAAGTTCAATTGCTAGAATGCAAGGCAGATCTTGCTCATCATCTGGTTGACTGTTGTTGCAAACCTGCCATCTCGATCTCTGTAGGGGCTTCAGATACCATCTTGAGAGCTCTAACACTGTTATTGCAGTGGGGGCTTAGAAAGTAATTGACAGAATCTACAGCAACCTGTTCAGATGCAGTGATGTCTGGAGATAGGAATCTGCAAATCAAGCCATAAACATTTGTTTATGGCTTGATTGTATTGTGAATGTTTTTGCATGAAGCAGACCTTCCACCAATGGGTCTCCTGCAACTTTTGTATAAATTGCCTGAGCGTTGAAGAGCAATGCCCTAAACCATTGAGAAGTCTGCTTAATGATGCTGAAGCAGACATGTAGCAGACAGATATTGCGTCAGCCAAATGTTTTGCCATGAGCTGCCAATTCCTTTTCAATTTTCAGTTCATGATATCTTGGCACAAGGAAATAATCTTGTGGCATTGGTGTCACATTCTCCGGGGATCTGTGGGTTGTCACCTGGAAGCCCATCTATTATTCCTGTTGTTCATGTGAGAAAATTGGACAAGTATCACATCCTTTGCCACATCTTGAGCTAGATCCTCAGCAGTCAGTGGCCACTTAAGTGAAGGAATAATGTCAAACTTTTTTTTAAATTTGAGTGCCTCAGTTCCTGTGCAGCATGATCTTGGAGGCTTTCTGGTGCAATAGTCAGCTCCAAATCTAAACGTTAAATGGTATTTCCAATAATCTTACCTTCCCTTGTTCCAGTAATTTTGTCTGATGAACACTAGCAAGCATCTATGTCCAGCGACAATCCGAAAAGGGAATTAAATATTCCTTTGGTTCCCACAACAATATGCATGCAGCAAGCCGTAAAATTGATGTGATGTACAACAAACTTTACAAAGTCAAACAATCTATCTTATGCTCTAATTTTTAGAGTTAATATGTGGTTGATATGAATTAACAAGTAAACTGTTGCCAAACACACTGCCATGTGCATTAAATGCCCAAAGCAACCTAAGTCAATCCTCTAGATTCCTCAGCAGCCCAACCAGGTGTCAGTGACCACTGTACCACAGTATTTTTTTCACTGTTGACGATTTAACCTCGGAATTCCCTTAAGTGTTCTGACTCAGACTGCCTCAATGGCTGTTCATCTTTCAGTCGTCCAATTTCTTTTCCTGCGACTGTCTTCCACAGAATTCACAAAGATTCAATTCCACCTTTAATTACCAGCCATATTCCAACTTTTACAGATTGCTAGTTTTACTGAGTTGACACCGCATCTGAGTTTCTCATAACTTCAGTCTCCTGGCAGTACTGAGCTATAAATGGCTCCTGGGGCTGCCTTTGAGCCCTAGCCTTCTCCAAGATGTCACCTTTTCAACTCTCAGGATTTCTCCAGGACTCTAACTGGACCAGATCTCTCCCAGGGCTGCTTTGACCCCTAATTACATGAAGCCAGTTAACAACAGCACTCCTTTAATATAGTTCCTTCTTGTCTTGCCAACCAACAAAGATACATTGAAACTTGAGAACTTAAGTGCCATCCTTCACAATGACAACATAGCCATTCAAGGTTCACAGAATGCTTTGAAACAAAGTTAACTGTAACTTCAAAACAAATCAGCTCTCTGGACAGTAGTTCTTTGCACACACTGTAGACACTGTCTGTAGTTCTCCAGCTAAGTAAGTTCACCTGCTGTGTTATGGCTCTTGCTGTTACTGCTTAAGGCAACGTGGCCCCGACATTTTAATTGTAATTGATTCCAAACTCTTTTAGTTGCATTTACTGGCCTTCAAGAGATGTTGTATGGATGTACTAGCATAATACTGTTTGTACAAGGGTTAAATTATGAAGATGAGTTGCAATTGACTAGGCCTGTAGTTCTTGTTATTTACAAGATTAAGGGATGATCTAATTGAGACCTGCCTTAGTGGGCTTAAACAGGCAGATTGTAATGATTACTTCTGGGATTTTTATTAGGCAAGAGCATTGTGAGTTATGTTACTAAGGCTGCTAGATGGAGTTCAGGTATTAATCAGCCATGATATAGCTGAATGGTGAACAGGCTCAAAAAGTGAATTTTATCTGTACGAGCCTCACTGTCAACAGAATCAAAAATGTAAACATGTTTGCTCTTTACTGAGGTGAACCAAATCTTTTCTGTGTCTTTACATTGGAGCCTCTCATTTTTCACAGTAGCTTCATTGCAGTGTTAATGTAAGCCTACTTGTGACTAATAAATAAAGATTGTTGCCTTGCCACAACTTTGAAATGACCATCATCAAAGGCATAAATTCCATCTTCTCTAGCAACGTAGAAAATAGGAACAGGAGAAGGCCATTTGACGCTTTGCGCCTGCTTCACCTTTCATTATGATCACGGCTGATCATCCAACTCAACAGCCAGTCCTGCTTTGTCCCATATCCTTCGTCCCCTTCACCTCAAGTGCTATATCTAACAGCTTTTTGAAGACATTCAATATTTTTGGCCTCAACTACTTTCTGTGGCAGCAGGTCCCACAGGCTGATCACTCTCTGGGTGAAGAACTGTCTCTACATCTCAGTCCTAAATGGTCTACCCTATATCATCAGACCCCTGCTTCTGCACAAACCCACCCTCCCCATCCCATCAGGAACATCTTTCTTGCATATACCCTATCTAGTCCTGCTCACATTTTGAGTTTCTATGAGATCTCCCCTCACTCTACTGAGCTCCACCGACTGCAATTCTAACCCACTCAATCTCGCCTTATATGTCAGACTTATCATCCCAAGAGTCAGTCTGGTAAACCGTCTCTAAATTCCCTCTAGAGCAGTGACAGCCTTCCTGTGATAAGGAGACCATTGCCATGAAGGGATTAGTGGACGAGAATAAAACTGATCCAATTTGGTGTTTTTACAGTTTCAATGTCTTGGTGCTTGAAATATGTGACCAGATGTATCACAATATGTATCGGGTTTATAATATTCTGATGATTTTAAGGCGTCATTTATACTATCCATAATAACTGCTCTGGAGAAGAGATGTATCAGACAAGAGTGAATTGAGCTGGGAAGCAATAGAGTGTCACAATATAGGGTTATATTGATGGAAATCTCTCTTGTGCCAATGAGAAGGTGCATGTACAATTTTGGAAGGTCAGAATTAAGCATGATGGAAAAAAAATCCACGTAACAGCATCTCAAGATTAGACCAGCAAACCAGAAAAGAAAGGACATTTTAGAAATCAGCGGAATGCCAAGTTTGTCCCAGTGCCTACAATACATTGAAATGCACCTTACAATTTTCCTCAAATCTGGAGAGAGTAAAACTATAGCCTATAGCATGAATGCATGTTTGAGAAACCAATTTATGGAGGGTTTCTTTGCAGCTCTTGACCACCGAAGAAATTTCTGAAACTTCCAAATCAAAACAAATTGCAGGAAATACCGAGCAGATGAGATTGCATCTGTGGAGAGAGGAACAGAGTTGATGACCCTGAGTTGAGTCCAGAGGAGTTGAGTTGGTGGTTTTGATTTGAAATTGGTGAACTCAAGCTTGACTTTGGAAGGGTGCCTATTTGGAAGATGGGAGCTGTTCCTTGAGGTTCTGATGAGCTTAAGTCGGACTGAGGACAGAGGTCAAAGTGGGAGTGGGGTAGCAAACTGAATTGATTGGCAGCTGTAAGCTGAGACTCATTTGTGAACTGAATGCAAAATGATCACCCAGTCTACGTTTGATTGTCCAAGTGTAGAGGAGACCACATCATGAGCAATGCATACAGTATATTAAATTGAAAGAAATCCCAGTAAATTACTGTTTTACCTATGTCCCTTTTTTTTAAGAAGCTGTTCATTTATTTATCTGATTACCATTTCCTTTTGCTTGAGATTGTTATCCCTTCTGTCATTCAGTTGCTTCTGCCTCCATTCTGTCAGGCCTTCTCTTGTGTTCTTTATCCCACCCCAATTTCTCTGTTTCGGTGCTTGCTTAAAACTTGCCCCAGAGAATCATAGAATGGTTGCAGCACAGAAGGAGGCCCTTTGACCTATTTTTGTCTGTGCCAAATCTCTGGGAGAGCAACCTGGCTTGTTCCATTCCTCTACTTTTTCTCAGTCGTTCTGCAAAACTTTTCAGATAATTATCTAATTCATTTTTGAAAGCCCCAGATGATTCTGCCACCACTAGGCACTGGACTGTGCATTTCAGTTCTTCATTATTTGCTACTTAAAATTTCTAAAGTCACCCTTTGGTTGACAAAGATGAACGGTCATTGCAGCACTTTTGTGTGGTTAGAATCATTCAGTGCAAAAGAGGTCCTTCGGCCCATCGAATCTGCACCAACACATGAGAAACACCTGACCTCCCACCTAATCCCATTTACTAGCACTTGGCCTATAGCCTTGAATGCTATGATATGCCAAGTGCTCATCCAGGCACTCTTTGAAGGATGCAAGGCAACCCGCCTAGGCAGCACAGTCTAGACCGTCACCACCCTCTGTAAAGCAAAAAAGCTTTTTGCTCTCATCCCCCTTAAACCTCCCACCCCTCACTTTCAATCTATGTCACCTCTTGACTGACCCTTCAACTAAGGGGAACTAAGCTGCTCCCTATCCACACTTTCCATGACCTGATAACCTTGTATGTCTTGATCAGGTCACCACACAGTCTTCTGTGCTCAAATGAAAACAACCCAAGCCTATCCAATCACTCTTCATAACTTTGATTTATTATTGTCACATGTATTAGCATACAATGAAAAGTGTTGTTTCTTGCATGCTATACGGACAAAACATACTGTTCATAGAGAAGGAAGTGATAGAGTGCAGAATGTAGTATTACAGGGTTAGTTAGGATGTAGAGAAAGATCAACTTAATGCAAGGCAGGTCCATTCAAAAGTCTGACAGCAGCAGGAAAGAAGCTGTTCTTGAATCGGTTGATACATGACCACAGGCTTTTGTATTTTTCTCCTGATGGAAGAAGGCAGAAAAGCGAATATTCAGGGCGCATCGGGTCCTTAATTATGCTGGCTGCTTTGCTGAAAGTGCAGACAGAGTCAATGGATGGGAGACTGGTTTGCGTGATGGATTCATTCACGACGTTTTGTAGTTCCTTGTGGTCTTGAGCAGAGCAGGAGCCATACCAAGCCGTGATACAACCAGAAAGAATGCTTTCTATGGTGAATCTGTAAAAGCTGGTGAGAGTCGTAGCTGACATGCCAAATTTCCTGAGTCTTCTGAGAAAGTAGAGGCATTAGTGGGCTTTCTTAACTATAGTGTCGGCATGGGGGGGACCAGGACAGATTGGTGATCTGGAAGCTGAAAAACTTGAAGCTCTCGACCCTTTCTGCTTTGCCTCCATAGACATAGATGGGTATGTTCTCCTCTATGCTTCCTGAAGTCGATGACAATCTACTTTGTTTTGTTGACATTGAGGGAGAGATTATTGTTGCCGCATCAGATTGTCTGTCTCATTCCTGCACTCTGTCTTGTCATTGTTTGAGCTCTGTCCCACTATGATGGTGTCGGCAGCAAACTTGAAAATCAAATTGGAAGGAATTTGACTGCACAGTCAGGTGTATAAGGATTATAGTAGGAGGCTGAGAACACAGCTTTGTGGGGCACCAGTGTTGAGGATGATCATGGAGGAGGTGTTGTTGCCTATCCTCACTGTGGTCTGAGAGTTAGCAAGTTCAGGGAGGAGCCAAGGCCCAGGTCATGGAGTTTGGAAATGAGTTTTGTGGGAATAATGGTGTTGAAGGCTGAGCTGCATTCAATGAATAGGAGATGGACATACATGTCCTTGTTATCTCGGTGTTCCAGGGTTGAACATGTCTGTGAAAACCCCCCCAGCTGATCCACATAGGATCTGAGTGCTCGTCCAGGTACCCTATCCAGGCCAACCGCTTTTGGTGGGTTGACCTTCGAGAAAGCTGCTTTGACATCTGCAATGGCGACCCCTTGTTATCTCAGTGTTGCAGGATGCTGTTGCTGACCTCTTGCTTGACACGACCATCCCAGGCAGCATCCTGGGGAATCTCCTCTGTATCTCCTCCAGTGCATCGCATTCTTCCTATGATATGGGTGACCAGAACTGCACGCAGTGCGTTAGTTGTGGCCTCACTACAGTTCTATGCAACTCCAACATGATTTAAAATGAACTTAATTGGCTTAAAAGCATGCTGGCTTAAAACAATTAGTGAATACGGTGCCTCCTCATTCTCAAAATCCATTTCAAATGAAATGCTCGTATTATTTTGAAAATCTCTTTGCAATTAAAATGCTTTCCACAAACCCCATATGTTAGGCACATTCTTCAAGATGACATGCTGCAAATCCTGGCACTACTTTCAAGACTGCTGGATTTTCACTCATTTTGATCTTGCAAAATTTCCCTGGTAAATTACTTTCCCGCAGGCTGAATTGAACCTTCCTGTCAGTTAAGGAGATTGAAATAACTACGTACAGTTCACAACAGTGTCCCAGCGGGACTAATTTGTTCAACATTAACGTGTTGTACATTTATTGCATGCAAGCAATGTCTTTATTAGATTAGGTATAATTATGGACAGGGAATTGCGAGAGGTGATTTTTGAAAAAATGGTCTGTAATTGACAGAAGGTGAAACTTGAGGTTTTGCCCTAGTGCTGCTGAAAACCATGAGCAGCATCCTTTGAATTTATTTGATTGGCAGAGTTTAAAAGGCATCAGATTGTGTTTATTGTTTATTGAAGTCCCCAGTTAGAAGAATCATGTATTTGAGGATAAAATAAAGTACAAAACAGTTTGCAATATTGTATTGCTTTATCTAAAGTTTCAGCTATCATCTGTATTTCAGTGTAAAATGGATACTTAAAATTTTTTCATTACATCTGCAAAAGTGCAAAACATGAGTGAATCTTCTTTTCACCCTCCGGTGCATTGTGTTAATCACATAGTATCTTTTTTGTTTTAATGAGTCAGGATATTGAGGCCAAAACTAGAAGCTCTTGAATTTGATCCTTTGGCCTGTCTTGAATTGGACTGGCAGTTGGAATTCTATAACTGGTCTTAGTTTTTCTGACTTAAATGTGGTAAGCAAACCAGAATTGCTACTTTCGAGATTTATCTTATGATCTCTGCTGCAAATGCAAGTATTTGGGTGTTAAATTATTTCAGAATCAGGCTCGTTAATGATTAGTCATTGTCTTCAATGTCTGAAAGAACTAATGTCACTTGGGAGAGTTATTGGCATGCTTGTTGTTGTTTGCAACTATTATTTTGGGGAAGGAACATTAGAAAATGTGGGATTTCTTTTTTGAAATTTTGGGTTCATTCTTAATTTTGTTTTAAACTAACTCCAAATGTGTGCCTTCTGGCTACTGACTCCTCTGCCACAGGAAGCAGTTTTTCTTTTTTGATATTGAACTAGCAAAGGAGAACAACCTTAGTTTGAGCAAGCTCTCCATCGAACTGAGTTCATTGATCCATGGTATTATTCTGATCAATCTCTTTTTTGCATCTGTTTGAAGGGTTTGACATTCTTTTCCCAAATGTGGAACCCAAAATTAGTCGCTATACTCCAGCCAGACCTAAAATAATTCTTACCTCTATTATAAAAGAAGGACCTGAAAGACCCTTATTGAGGGGTTCTCACAGCCTCTAAGGTCCTCAGCCCATGCTTTGGTATCAACAACACAAAACAAACACTTGTTACAACTTAAACTTAATGCCTAAATCTTTTTTAACCCACTGAGCAATAATACATGGCATGGGAACGCATTAGTTAGCACTGCTGCCTCTCAATGTCTGAGACCTGGGTTTGATTCCAGCCCAGGGTGATTTTCTGTGTGGAGTCTGCATGAGAATGTTCTCCCTGTGTCTGCGTGGGTTTCCTCCAGGTGATCTGGTTCCCTCCCACTGTCCAAAGATGTGCGAGTTAGGTGGGTTGACTATTTTTAAATTGTCCCTCAGTGTCCCAAGATGTGTAGGTTAGAAGGATTAGTGGAGTAATATGTGAGGTTGTGGGGATAGAGCTGGGATATGGATCTGGTACAGTGCTTTATTGAAGAGTTGGTGTGGACTTGATGGGCTGAATGGCCTCCTTCTGGACTCATAGGAGTCATAAGAGTTTACAGCATGGAAACAGGCCCTTCGGCTCAACTTGTCCATGCCACCCATTTTTTACTCACAGCTCCAATTACCCTGTAGGAGCCACATGCAGGAGCTCATCTCCAGGTGGTCGGTCTGCTCCCACACAACTTTGAGTGACTGATCAAATCACACTTGCTGCTTATAGTCCCAATGTCCCTGAGAGCCGTCCCTGGCTTTGTATCTATTTCTGACTCTGTTCTCTCGGCATACAAAATAATGTCTAAAATCAGGTCATCTGAATGAACTTTCAATCCCACTGTGACTATGCAAAGACAACCTGCACGTGGTCATTCCTGCACTCAGTGGGGTGCATCTCCAGGTACCTGCCAACAATTGATGTGATTCCTGTATCCTGGTAAGGTAGGAAGGATGTAATTCGTATGTACTTGAGAGGCCATGGTTTTGGTCAGTTTTTGTAATCAGGCTCTTTGGTGGTTAGTCACCACCTCAGTGGCATGTCCTGACCAGCTTGTATCTCTGTATGTAAATCCATATAAGCTTCAGCATTGATGTTGTCATGTCTTTGTTCTCTTGTCTGATGTCCTCCACACTCGAGTTCCTACTACCCAGCTTGGAGCGTAGGACATTGGTCCATCTCAAAACTGGTTACGCGGTGACAGAAGTAGAGAGTTAATACATATTAAAAAGAAACAAAGGAGGGTTATACAACATTACAGAAATGCACCAAATATCAAAATGCCTTATCTCTGATACGTGCCTTTTTTCTGCTGCTGTCTTTACTTGAGGCAGCTCAGTGGTAAACATTGTTGCCTCGCAGCGCCAGGGACCCGGGTTCAATTCGGTGTTAGGTGACTTTCTGTGTGAATTTGCATGGTTACCGTGTGTCTGCGTGGATTTCTTCTGGTTTCATCCCACAGTCCAAAGTTGTGTAGGTTAGGTGCAGGGTAAATATGTGGGGTTACAGGGATAGAGCCTGGGTGGAATTGTTGTCAATGCAGGCTTGATGGGCCGAATGGCTTCCTTCTGCACTGTAGAGATTCTATAATTGGCCTTTTTCTTTTAAAGATTATTCTATTCCCAGGTCTCCACATTCTTGCACCATCTTAAAAATTGTATCACTTAATTGACATTGTTCCCCTCATTTTTCCTGCAAAATTAATTACTTTGTATTTCTCTATCTTTAAATTCAATTTGCCATATGTTTCCCATTTCATGACTCTGAAATGTGGTATAGTGAAAAGGATTTAGACCAAGTTTTTTTTGACATTTGCAAAGTTTTTTATTCTGTCCTGTTGATCCAAATTCGGGTCACTAATGTATATCAAAAAGAGCGGTGGTCACATCAACTCCACTTTGTAATTTATCCTCTATCTCTGTTAATAACCTATCCTTGTGCTTCCAAAACAGCTTAACGTCAAAGAGAGCTATACAACATCATTATTCCAATGAAACTCATCTCCAAACTCCGTGACGTGGGCTTCGGGTTCCTCCCTCTGCGACTGGATCCTGAATTTCCTAACTCACAGACCATAATCATTAAGGAAAGGCAACAACCCTTTCTCCACGATCATCCTTAACACCAGTACCCCACAAGCCTATGTTCTCTGCCCTTTACTGTACTCTGTACACACCTGTGATTGCGTGACCAAACTTCCCTCGAACTTAATTTTCAAGTTTGCTGACATTGCTGCTGTAGTGGGTTGCACTATGGTTAAGAAAGCCCACCAATGCCTCTAATTTCTCAGAAGATGAAGGGAATTTGTGTGTCGGCTACAACTCTCTCCAACTTTTACAGATGCACCGTAGAAAGCATTCTTTCTGATTGTATCACAGTTTGGTATGGCTCCTGCTCTGCCCAAGACCGCAAGAAACTACAAAAGGTCGTAAACGTAGCCCAAACCATTTTGCAAACCAGCCTCCCATCCATTGGCTCGGTCTGCACTTCCCACTGCCTCAACAAAGCAGCCAGCACAATTAAGGACTCTACGCCCTCCGGACGTTCTCTCTTCCTCCACCTTCCATCTCAAAAAAGATCAAAAGTCTGAAGTCATGTACCAACTGACTCAAGGACAGCTTCTTTCCTGCTGCCATCAGATTTTTGAATGGATCTATCCTGCATTAAGTTGATTTTTCTCTACACTCTAGCTAAGACTGTAACATTACATTTTGCACTCTCACGTTTCCTTCTCTGTGAATGGTATGTTTTGTCTGTATAGCGCGCAAGAAACGGTACTTTTCACAGTATGTTAATACACGTGGAAATAAATCAAATGAATGACCATCTGCATTTAATAACTCAAGCTGGCCAGAAGCAGATAGATCATTTCCTAAGACCAAGGCCAAGCAACTTCTTTTTAATACTGAATGGTTGAGACATTTAACAGTCTTTGGAATCCAGACTAGGGATACACATCCTATTATCAAAGATTTGGCGGAGTGATGTTGGTGCTTGGGGCGGCGGCGGTGGTGGTGGTGGTGGTTGGGGGGGGGGGGGTGGGGCAGGGGGTTGTGGGCAGTCTATCGTTCACCCTTAAGGAGCAGCCTCACAGAACTCTGCCCACATGCAATACCTGGCCCCCATCTACACTGCTTCTGGGAATTCTGTTCCATCACTGACAAGACTGATTAATCCTCTGCATGCCTATCTCATCATGCAAAGTCAACACTATCAGAAAAGTCTAACATCGATTTCCAGCTCAGTGACCTCGGTGAAGGAATACCTCATTGGATTTTGATTCTGGATTTTGCAGCACATGAAACAATATTCTTTTCTCTGCATTCTCTGTAATGTATCTTTTTTTCTTTTCTCAATATTTCTCTTTACTATCTGAATGCAAGGGAGGTGTTCCAAGACTATAAGACAGAGGAGCTGAATTAGGCCACTCGGCCCATTAGGAGGCAGAGAGTGGGGGTCAATGGGTGCTATTCGGATTGACGGGTGGTGACTAGTGGAGTGCCCCAGGGGTTGGTGCTGGGGCCTCAGCTTTTTACCATTTATATAGATGATCTGGAGGAGGGAACCGAGTGTAGGGTGTCGAAATTTGCTGATGACACCAAGATTGGGGGAACGGCAAATTGTGCGGAGGGTGTGGAGAGTCTGCAGAAGGATCTAGATAGGCTGGGCGAATGGGCCAGGAAATGGCAAATGGAGTTTAATGTTGGCAAGTGTGAGGTTGTCCACTTTGGTAGGAATAATGGTAGGAAGGACTATTACTTACGTGGCGAAAAACTGCAGCAGGCGACGGTGCAGAGGGACCTCGGGGTCCTTGTGCATGAGTCGCAAAAACCCAGCTTGCAGGTGCAGCATGTGGTCAGGAAGGCGAATGGGATGCTGGCCTTCATAGCGAGAGGGATTGAATATAAAAGTAGGGAGGTCTTGCTGCAGCTGTATAGGGCATTGGTGAGGCCGCAGCTGGAGTACTGTGTGCAGTTTTGTGCGCCGCACCTGCGCAAAGATATTTGGCCTTGGAGGGAGTGCAGAGGAGGTTTACTAGGCTGATACCGGAGTTGAGGGGGTTGAGCTATGAGGAGAGGCTGAATAAACTAGGCTTGTACTCGTTAGAGTTTAGAAGAATGAGGGGAGATCTCATTGAGACGTATAAGATGATGAATGGGATAGATAGGATAGAGGTGGAGAGACTCTTCCCGCTCAAAAAAGACAGTAGGACTAGGGGGCACAGCCTCAAGATAAAGGGGGGACGGTTTAGAACGGAGTTGAGGAGGAACTTCTTCACTCAAAGGGTGGTGAATCTCTGGAATTCTCTGCCCGTTGAAGTGGTGGAGGCTGCCTCGCTAAATATTTTTAAGACGTGGGTTGATGGGTTTTTGATAAGAGAGGGGATTAAGGGTTATGGGGAGAGGGCGGGAAAGTGGAACTGAGCCACGACAGATCAGCCATGATCTTATTGAATGGCGGGGCAGGCTCGAAGGGCTAGATGGCCTACTCCTGCTCCTATTTCTTATGTTCTTATGTTCTTATGTCTGCTCTGCCATTCAGTCATGGCTGATATTTTTCTCGTCTCCATTCTCCTGCCTTTTCCCCATAACCCCCGATCCCCTTATTAATCAAGAACCTATCTATCCCTGTCTTAAAGACACTCAATGACCTGAATGACCTGTTCTGAACCTTCTTTTCACATTTAGAGTGTGTGCAAATCCACAAACAATTTGACTTCATCCTATCTCAAGTTTGCTGCGCAGTTATTAATAGAAGATTGAATTGCACCAAAACTGAGGGTTTGGGAAAAATGTCCCCACCTATAAAGAGGGAGACAAATCAAAGTGCCTTTCCATTCATGGTGAAAGGAGAAAGAGGTATGCCTAGTTTTGCGCCTGGCCTGCTCATCACTTCTCATTGAACAGGGTTGGTGGCCTACCTTGATGCTCATAGTAGAGGAAGAGAATGCAGGTATGAGGTTGCAAATTGTGATTGTATGCACTTCTGCTAAGAAACCTACACTATTGCATGGACACCCAATTCTGCATCTCCAGATCAGAATCTATTCCCTTTAACATGGTGGAAGGGTCTCACACTGTGATGGAGCATGTCCTATGTGTGAACACAGGCTTTGCCAAGGACTGTGAATAATCACTCCTACCAATATTGTCATGGATAGACATGGCCGCATCAGCTCAGTTGGCGAAGATGAGATTTAATAGGTTTTGCTGTCTCCTTTGTTCTCTTTACGTCTGTCAGAGGCCCAGTTTGTCCTTTATGAACTTCAGGATTCACCTGACTCTTTCAGTATTGGTACCACGAGTCAATCTTGGTTAAATCCCACATTTTTTGCCCTCGCTACCCTCAGGAGGTCTGATTCATTAGATGAGGAAGTGCAGTAGCTGGTAATCAGCAGTTTCCATGTTGACCTGATGCCATGAGAACTCATGGAGTCTCAAATTAATGTCGAGGATTCCCAAAGCCTTGCCTCTGACTGTATCTGCACTTTTCTGCCAGCCCTGGCATGTCTGTCTTGTGGGTGGGTGGGATAGGACACAGCAGGGATGGTGATGGAGTCTTGGGCATCACTTGTAAGGTATACCTGGATGTATATGACTAGTCTGGTGATCGCTCTCCCAATTTCAATACAAGTTTCCAGAGGTTAGTGAGAGGGAATTTGCAGGATTGACTGAACAGGCTATGCTTTTTCGGTGCTGAATGGTTATCTGGATAATTGGGGCTCATTCTCGGGTACATAGGACCTCTACAAATGGGATGGTCTACACCTGAACCAGAGGGGTACCAATATCCTGGAAGGGGGGCAGGGGAATTTGCTAATGCTCTTCAGGAGGCTTTAATTTAGCAGGGGGATGGGAACCTGAATTGTAGCTCCAGTGTACAGGAGGTTGAGAGTAGTGAGATCAGGAATAAGGTTTCAAGGTCGCAGGAATGTACTGGCAGGCAGGAAGATGGTTTGAAGTGTGTCTACTTCAGTGCCAGGAGCATCTGGAATAAGGTGGGTGAACTTGCAGCATGGCTTGATACCTGAGGCTTCGATGTTGTGGCCATTTCAGAGACATGGAGAGAGCAGGGACAGGAATGGTTGTAGCAGGTTCCAGGGTTTAGATGTTTAGGTAAGATTAAGGAAGGTGGTAAAAGAGGGGGAAGATGTGGCATTGTTAGTCAAGGACAGTATTACAGTGGCAGCAAGGACTTTTGATGAGGACTTGTCTACTGAGGTAGTATGGGCAGAGGTTAGAAATAGGAAAAGAGAGGTAAACCCTATTGGAGTTTTCTGTAGGCCTCAAAGTTCCAAAGATGTAGAGGAAAGGATTGCAAAGATGATTCTGGATAGGAGCAAAAGTAACAGGGTAGCTGTTATGGGGGACTTTAACTTTACAAATATTGACTGGAAGCGCTATAGTTTGAGTACTTTCGATAGGTCAGTTTTTGTCCAGTGTGTGCAGGATGGTTTCCTGACACAGTATGTAGATAGGACAAGAGGCGAGGCCACATTGGATTTGGTACTGGGTAATGAACCAGGCCAGGTGTTAAATTTGGAGGTAGGTGAGCGCTTTGGTGATAGTGACCACAATTCCGTTACGTTTACTTTAGCGATGGAAAGGGATGGATGTATACCGCAGGGCAAGAGTAAAAGCTGCAGGAAAGGAAATTATGTTGCAATTAGGCAAGATTTAGGATGCATAGGATATGGAAGGAAACTGCAGGGGATGGGCACAATTGAAATCTGGAGCTTGTTCAAGGGAACAGCTACTGCGTGTTCTTGATAAGTATCTACCTGTCAGGCAGGGAGGAAGTGGTCGAGCGAGGGAATCGTGGTTTACTAAAGAAGTTGAATCTCTTATGAAGAGGAAGAAGGAGACTGGTGTAAAGATGAGACGTGAAGGCTTGAGAGTTAAAAGTTAGCCAGGAAGGACCTAAAGAGAGAGCTAAGAAGAGCCAGGAGAGGACATGAGAAATCTTTGGCAGGTAGGATCAAGGAAAACCCTCAAACTTTCTATAGGTATGTCAGGAATAAAAGAATGACTAGGGTAAGATTAGGGCCAGTCAAGGACAGTAGTGGGAAGTTGTGCGTGGAGTCCGAAGAGAAAAGAGAGGCGCTAAATGAATATTTTTCGTCAGTATTCACATAGGAAAAAGACAGTTGTCAAGGAGAATACTGAGATACAGGCTTTTAGATTAGACGGGATTGAGGTTCATGAGGAGGAGGTGTTAGCAATTCTGGGAAGTATGAAAATAGCTAAGTCCCCTGGGCTGGATGGGATTTATCCTCGGATTCTCTGGGAAGCTAGGGAGAAGATTGCAGAGCCTTTGGCTTTGGTCTTTATGTCGTCATTGTCTACAGGAATAGCATCAGGATAGCAAATGTTGTCCCTTTCTTGAAGAAGGGGAGTTGAGACAACCTTGGTAATTATAGAGCAGTGACCTTTTACTTCAAGTTTTGGAAAGGATTATAAGAGATGGGATTTATAATCATCTAGAAAGGAATAATTTGATTAGGGATCGTCAACATGGTTTTGTGAAGGATAAGCCGTGCCTCACAAACCTTTTTTGGTCACCTTCTCGAAGAACTCAATAAGGTTTGTGAGGCTAAAGCAGTTGACATGGTGTATACGGATTTCAGTAAAGTGTATGATAAGGTTCCCCGCAGTAGGCCATTGCAGAAAATATGGAGGCATGGGATTGAGGATGAATTAGTGGTTTGGATCAGAAATTGGCTAGCTGTAAGAAGACAGAGGGTGGGTGGTTGATGGGAAATGTTCATCCTGGAGTTCAGTTACTAGTGGTGTAGCGCAAGGATCTGTTTTGGGGCCACTGCTGTTTGTCATTTTTATAAATGATTTGGATGAGGGCGTAGAAGAATGGGTTAGTAAATTTGCGGATGACACTGAAGTCGGTGGAGTTGTGGACAGTGTGGAAGGATGTTGCAGGTTACAGAGGGACATAGATAAGCTGCAGAGCTGGGCTGAGAGATGGCAAATGGAGTTGAATGTGGAAAAGTATGAAGTGATTCACTTTGGAAGGAGTAACAGGAATGCAGATTACTGGGCTAATGGTAAGATACTTGGTCGTATGGATGAGTGGAGAGATCTTGGATATCAGAGAGATGTGCGTAGATCCCTGAAAGTTGGCACCCAGGTTGGTAGGGTTGTTAAGAAGGTGTACGGTGTGTTAGCTTTCATTGATAGAGGAATTGCGTTTCGGAGCCGTGAGGTCATGTTGCAGCTGTACAAAACTCTGGTGTGGCCACATTTGGAGTATTGCATACAGTTCTGGTCGCTGCATTATAGGAAGGATGTGGAAGCATTGGAAAGGGTGCAGAGGAGATTTACCAGGATGTTGCCTGGTATGGTGGGAAGGCCTTATGAGGAAAGGCTGATGGACTTGAGGCTGTTTTCATTAGAGAGAAGGTTAAGAGGTGACTTAATAGAGACAAACAAAGAACAGTACAGCACAGGAACAGGCTCTTCGGCCCTCCAAGCCTGCGCCGCTCATGCACCCAACTAGACCATTCGTTTGTATCCCTCTATTCCCAATCTGTTCATGTGGCTATCTGGAGAAGTTTAAACAAAGAACAGTACAGTACAGCACAGGAAACAGGCCCTTCGGCCCTCCAAGCCTCTGCTGCTCATTGATCCAACTAGACCATTCGTTTGTATCCCTCCATTCCCAGTCTGCTCATGTGACTATCTAGGTACGTCTTAAACGATGCCAACCTGTCTGCCTCCACCGCCCTACTTGGCAGTGCATTCCAGGCACCCACCACCCTCTGTGTAAAAAAAAAAGTCCCTCTGATATCTGAGTTATACCTCGTCCCTCTCACCTTGAGCCCGTGATCCCTTGTGATTGTCACCTCCGACCTGGGAAAAAGCTTCGCACTGTTCACCCTATCTATACCGTTCATAATTTTGTACACCTCTATTAGGTCTCCCCTCATTCTCTATCTTTCCAGTGAGAACAACCCCAGTCTACCCAATCTATCCATTCACCCTCCATACCAGGCAACATCCTGGTAACCCTCCTCTACACTCTCTCTCCAAAGCCTCCACGTCCTTCTGGTAGTGCGGTGACCAGAACTGGATGCAGTACTCCAAATGTGGCCTAACCAGCGTTCTTTACAGCTGCAACATCAGACTCTAGCTTTTATACTCTATACCCCGTCCTATAAAGGCAAGCATACCATATGCCGCCTTCACCACAAATGATCCCAGCTTGTCTGCCTCAACCACCTTGCTTGGCAGCGCATTCCAGGCCCCCACCACCCTCTGTGTAAGTCCCCCTGACATCTGTGTTGAACCTTGCCCCCTTAACCTTGAACTTGTGACCCCTTGTGTTTGTCACCGCCGACCTGGGAAAAAGCTTCCCACTGTTCACCCTATCTATACCCTTCATAATTTTGTACATCTCTATTAGGTCTCCCCTCATTCTGTCTTTCCAAGGAGAACAACCCCAGTTTACCCAGCCTCTCAATCTGTATCTCAATCTCCCAATCTGTGAGACATACAAGATGATCAGAGGATTTGATAGGGTGGACAGTGAGAGCCTTTTTCCATGGATGGTGATGGCGAGCATGAGGGGACATAGCTTTAAATTGAGGGGTGATAGATATAGGACTGATGTCAGAGGTAGGTTCTTTGCTCAGAGAGCAGTAAGGGCATGGAATGGCCTGCCTGCAACAGTAGTGGACTCACAACATTAAGGGCATTTAAATGGTCATTGGATAAACTTATGGATGATGTTGGAATAGTATAGGTTAGATGGACTTTAGATTGGTTTTCACGGGTTGGCGCAACATCGAGGGCCTAAGGGCCTGTACTGCGCTGTTATGTTCTATGTCTCATCTTACCTGACTTTTCTGTAGCAGCTTGATACAATTGAGTGGTTTGTCAGGCCATTTCTGAGGGCAGTTGAGAGTCAACCACGTTGCTATGGACAGAATGGTTTATAATGGTGGATTTATTTCCTGAAAGACATTAGTGAGTAAGTTGAGTCTTTATTGACAATCCAATGGTTTCATCATCATCATCATGACTGAGACTTCTTCCTCTATTTATTAATCAAATTTAAATCCTGTCACCCCACATCATGGTGAGATTTGAAATCTACAGCATTACTCTGGATTACCACTCCAGTAATGGTACCAGTCTGCTCCCAAAGCCTGACTGTGTGAGTTAAGCGCAGCAGAAAATGTTATGACTTGTCCATTCAAGTGTAAGTGAATTTTTAACTAACAGTTTCTTAAAAATCTAATTTTGTTGAGTGTCCTGAGGAACTGGTTCAAAGGAGTTGGTGGGCATGACCTGGCCAAGTAAAAGACTGTAATTAATGTTCTGGTTGAGATGGCATTCATATGCTGCAGTAGATGAAGTAGTTTTATGTTAATTTGAGCTGCATGAATTTTTTAAGCTTGATATTTAGTTCCCCTGCCAGTGCAAATTCCTGGATGCCTGGAGCATTGTATCATATTGAAAAGGCTTGGTTAAGTTTAATGCCCCACCCTCTCATTTTAATAAAGCAGTTTCAGGGTGATTTTCCTAATTCTGGTTATCAGAGTGGCTGAATCATAGAATCCCTACAGTGCAGAAGGAGACCATTTGGCCCATCGAGCCTGCAACAACAACTCCCAGCTTGATCCTATCCCTGTAACCCCACACATTTACCCTGCCAATACCCCGAATCTAAGTGGCAGTTTAGCATGGTCAGTCTACCTGAGGGTGGTGAGAGTGGGATCCTGTTTGGCTGTGTTGTGGCAGTAAGAAAATTTAACAATTCTGCCAGGTGTCCCTTCAAATTTCTCGATGTCAACATTCTTTTCTAAAAATGGTATGAGCGCTTTGGGACTTCAGTACGTTGCAGTTCTACAATTCCTTCAATTGCTGATAGTCTGGAAGGCTTGTCTCTCCTTTTTTAAAGAAAATAAAAATCTTAACTTGTGTTAATATCCTCTTGAAAGGATAATGTACCCTTATATGCTAGATTTGTAATGGGTGTTGCAAGTAACTTCGGGGCTGAAGGGGGAGCAATCTGCACTCAGACACTTAAGCAGAACCTCGCTCCCCCTGTCAGCCCCAGATAATTTGATATGAGGTAACAACTCAGCTTATTGAGTTTACCTGCTGAAGGGATTTGTGCAGTGCAAAAGTTACCTGTGGTTACCTTGAATTGTAATTTCAGGATTGTTTGTAATGTGATAGCTGGAAGGTGTGTGACTCATGCCGTAACAGCAGAAGATTAAAAGGGGAACTAGTTGGGGGGTTTTAAGGTAGTTGGAGATTCTGATATTACAAATGGGGATAGGTTATTTCCTCTGCTGTGTGTGTCCAGAACAAGGGGACAGAATGTTTTAAAAAACATAGAGCTGGACTGTTGAAATGGTGGTATCAGGCAGCACTTGTTAGCACTCCTGCTTCACAGCACCAGGGACCCAGGTTTGATTCCTGGCTTGAGTCACTGTCTGTGTGGAGTCTGCACCGTCTCTGTCTGTGTGGGTTTCCTCCAGGTGCTCCGGTTTCCTCCCAAGTTCTGAAAGACGTACTGGTTAGGTGGATTGACCCAAATAGGCGCCGGAGTGTGGCGGCTAGGGGAATTTCACAGTAACTTCATTGCACTTAATGTAAACTTTACTTGTGACTAATAATAATAAATAAACTTTAACACACCAAACACTTTAGAATACATTTCTCAAGTAAAAAAACCTATAGAAATTATCCCTACTTAGGACACCAAGGGTCATGAAAACCTTGAATCTATTGCTGCCTCCCTCGCTCCCCTTTCTCCAGTCCTACACAGGAACCTTTAAGGTTAGATTACTTGAAGTTTCAAAACTGAGAGGGATAGACACTTGTTAAATGGTACAAAGGGGTACGAAACCAAGGTGCATAAGTTAACCATGAGCCAGTTGAGTAGTGACGTTGTCTGTTATTCCTTGGTTCAAAGTTGGTTTGGGGTCTCGAGTTTCTGCCGTGGGCCTTCATGTAACTGGACAGACCGATTCTCAACCTGCAGATCTATGGGCTTGTGGGGCAGGGTGTCCCACTAGATAATGAGAGCTGAGGAAGAGTGCCTCAGGGGTCGGTGCTGGGGCCTCAGCTATTTACCATTTATATAGATGATCTGGAGGAGGGAACCGAGTGTATGGTGTCGAAATTTGCTGATGACACCAAGATTGGTGAAACGGCAAATTGCGCGGAGGGTGTGGAGAGTCTGCAGAAGGATCTAGATAGGCTGGGCGAATGGGCCAGGAACTGGCAAATGGAATTTAATGTTGGCAAGTGCGAGGTGGTCCACTTTGGTAGGAATAATGGTAGGGAGGACTATTACTTACATGGCGAAAAACTGCAGCAGGCGATGGTGCAGAGGGACCTCGGGGTCCTTGTGCATGAGTCGCAAAAACCCAGCTTGCAGGTGCAGCATGTGGTCAGGAAGGCTAATGGGATGCTGGCCTTCATAGCGAGGGGGATTGAATATAAAAGTAGGGAGGTCTTGCTGCGGCTATATGGTGCATTGGCAAGGCCGCAGCTGGAGTACTGTGTGCAGTTTTGGGCGCCGTACTTACGCAAGGATATTTTGGCCTTGGAGGGAGTGCAGGGGAGGTTTACTAGGCTGATGCCGGAGTTGAGGGGGTTGAGCTATGAGGAGAGGCTGAATAAACTAGGCTTGTACTCGTTAGAGTTTAGAAGAATGAGGGGAGATCTCATTGAGACATGTAAGATGATGAATGGGATGGATAGGATAGAGGTGGAGAGACTCTTCCCGCTCAGAAAGGACAGTAGGACTAGGGGGCACAGCCTCAAGATAAAGGGGGGGCGGTTTAGAACGGAGTTGAGGAAGAACTTCTTCACTCAAAGGGTGGTGAATCTCTGGAATTCTCTGCCCGTTGAAGTGGTGGAGGCTACCTCGCTAAATATTTTTAAGAAGCGGGTTGATGGGTTTTTGATAAGAGAGGGGATTAAGGGTTATGGGGAGAGGGCAGGAATGTGGAACTGAGCCACGACAGATCAGCCATGATCTTATTGAATGGCGGGGCAGGCTTGAAGGGCTAGATGGCCTACTCCTGCTCCTATTTCTTATGTTCTTATGAGTGAAGGCTGTGCTTTTTCTTTGTTCCTTTGTCACCACTGTGTCATGCCATTAAAATGTGGTGGCTGAAGGCAAGATACAGGTTTTGTGGACAAGTTGTAAAGTTGCCATGCATTTGCTGCCCTTGTCCTTCTAAATGGTAAGATCAAATGTTTGGAAAATGCTGTCGAACAAGCCTTGGTGAATTGCTGCAGTGCATCTTGCATTGTATGCTGGCAGTGGAGGGAATGAATACTTCAATTGGTGGATGAAGTGCTGCAGGTAATTGGAGATTATTCCAACACACTCTTGGTTTGTGCATTGTAGATGGCAACAAGCTTCAGGGAGTCCAGAGGTGAGTTAATAATCACAGAAGTCCCAGACTCTGGACCTGCTTTTGCAGGCATGGAATTAAATGGCTGGTCCAGATAAAATTCAGTAAGTAGTCTCAGAACACCAGGTTAAAGACCAACAGGTTTATTTGATCGCAAGTGCCACTAGCTTTCGGGGCTCTTCCCCTTCGTCAAGCGAGTGGGGAGTTCTGATCACAAACAGGACATTTAAAGAGACACACTCAGTTTACAGAATACTAATTAGAATGAGAATTTCTACAGCTAATCAAGTCTTAAAGGTGCAGACAATGTAAGTGGAGATAGCATTAAGCACAGGTTAATGAGATGTGTGTTGTCTCCAGACAGGACAGTAAGTGACTTTAACCTGGTGTTTGAGACTTCTTATTGTGTTTATCTCAGTCCAACGCCAGCATCTCCACATCCAGATAAAATTGCCAGAGCTTGTTAGAGCTGTGCTGTTACTTTGGACTCTGTGGGATGAACAGCTACCCAAACTAAGCTGTGTCACAAAGAGTCTTGGAGACATCCGAGATCATGCCAATGGTGCTAGCTAGATCTCACCACCACTAGATGTACCACCCTCAATTCAGACCTGATAGTGACCGTTTCCTGGTGTGTAGTAAGATCAGGCATCAGACAAGGAATCTCTACCATTCCAAGAAGAAAGGTCATCCTCAGATCTACGTTTGCTGTACCAGTGACCCAGAAAGTACCCAGAAGTTCCTTAAGATTCTCAATGAGGCCTTTTCAGAAAATGATGCCCAAGGTCAGAGTGGGATCATTTTCACATACCATCTGTAATTTAGCCCACACTGCATTTCAGAAAATGCTGACTGGTTTGAGGCTTGCTGGATTGAAATGAAGCCAGTTACTGCAACCAAGAGGCAGGCCCTTATGAATGACAAACAAGTCTGCAGCAAATAAAATATGGATGCTCAGAGCTGCCAGAATGAAGTCCCAACAGGCTGCTTGACACTCTGCCAGTTAATACTGTTTGAAACTCTGCAATAGCGTACAATCTGCCGCATCCAAGGATGTTGGAGGAATATGTGAAGTAATCTAGAAAGCATCAGTTCTAACAGCAACCAAATTAATTCCTTTGAAGACGAAGACTGGGATGATTATCACCGAACCGAGCAAGCAGATGGAAAGGTGGGTGGAGCACCACCTCAAACTCAATGCAATGGAGGATGTTGTGACTGAAGAATCTCTCAATCCCACTCCAGATTTTGCTCGAATAGAGGAGTTGAACAGAAAGCCTACCATAATAGAGCTCAATAAGGCTATTGACAATTTTGTCAGTGATAAAGCCCCAGGAAATGAAGGCATTCCATATGAAATCATCAGCAGTGTAAATCCTGCACTGCTGCAACATTTCCATGAAATTTTGTGGCTCTGGAAGGAAAGATTTACGAATATGCAAATTAGGAGCAGGAGTAGGTCACTCAGCCCCTTGAGCCTGTTCCGCCATTCAATAAGATCATGGCTGACCTGATATCTTCTCACCCCAGTAATCTTTCACCCACTTATTAATCAGAAATCAATCTAGCTCTGCCTTAAATATTCAAAATCTCTGCTCCCGCTGCCTTTTGAGGAAGACAGTCCCAGGGACTCAATATCCTCATCATGAATGACCCTTTATTTTTAAACAGCGACCCCTAGTTCTAGATTGTCTTGAGACAAGGAAACTGCCTCTCCACATCCACCCTGTCAATACCCTCAGAGTCTTAAAGATTTTGATCAAGTAACCTCTTGCTCTTCTAAACTCTCGTGGATACAAACCAAATCTCTCCAACTGTCTCTCTTAAGACAATCTGCCCAGTCCTGGTATTAGTCTAATGAACCTTTTCTGAACAACTTCTAATGCATTTACACCTTTCCTTACATAAGGAGACCAATATTGTACACAATACTCCAGATGTGGTCTCTCCAATGCCCTGTAAAACTGAAGTATATCCTTCTTATCTTAGTAATAAATCCCCCTCAACAGATAATTTTATTAGCTAACCTAATTACTTGCAGTACCTGTATACTAGCCTTTTGTGATTTATGCGTGATGACACCCAGATCTCTATTCCAGAATCTTTCCATTTGGGTAATAAGCTTTCTTATTCTTCCTGCCAAAATAGATAATATCATGTTTGCCATTTACTAGATGTTTTGACCACTCAACCTATCTATATCCCTGACCAGCTTCCTTCTCTTCACAACTTATTATCTTACTGGAAAGGGTTAAAAATCAGACAAGTTTAAACACAAATTACTGTTAAAATTCTCAAAGACAGATAAACTCCTCATAGAATCCCTGCAGTGCAGGAGAGGCCATTCAGCCCATTGAGTTTACACTGACTCTCTGACAGCGTATCTTACCCAGGCCGTCTCCCCCAACTTATCCCTGTAATGCCATACATTTACCATGGCTAATCCAATTAACCAACACATCATTGGACACTAATAGGCAATTTAGCACAGCCAGTCCACCTGATCTGCACATCTTTGGACTGTGGGAGGAAACCGGAGCACCTGGGGGACACAAGGGAAGAACGTGCAAACTCCATGCAGACTGGAATTGAAGGTCAGAATTGAACCCGGGTCCCTGGCACTGTGAGATAGCAGTGCTGACTACTGTACCACCATGCCAGTCCTATTGAGAAACTATTTGCCTTAGTTGCAGATAACAGTCAAGATCCAAGCTGTATTAATTATACAGGAGGATTTCTTCACACAGTGTACATATAGGAAACTAATGGAACACTATGCAGCTGCAATTTGTGTATGCCTAGTAAAACCAAGGAACAATATTTTTATTATACTTCTGTCGGGTAGTAAATAGTTAAGTACAAATATGTGCTTGGTGATATAATAATTAAATAGATGTGCTCAAATTGTAATTGGACAACTATACTTGTATTATGTAATCCAAATTATTAGTTGCGACGAGATAAAGATTTTTTTCAACAAATGTGCACTTTTTTTTGGTAGATGTTAATTCTTGTAGGTGAGCCAAAGAATATAATTGCCATTGTAGTTCCTTGATCTGAGCCCCGAGTGGCCATGCTACAGATCGAATAGAGATCTTGACCTTGAACTTAGTGTCACCTGGTCAGCTGGGAAGGGTGAGGTGCACTATTTTTGAGAAGCCATGAAACTCCCACAGTGCTACCTATCTTTATTTTGTCAGCAAATTTAGCAATCACACCTTGAACCCCTTCATTTCTGTCTCAAATGACTGATGCACAAATAGTCACCTTGTACAGAATCAAAGACTGTCATGGTGACAGCAGGAATAATTGAGGCATTTCCTTGCCAAATATAGCGGAGAAGGTTTTTGCTCATGTTGCTCTGATCTGATTGCAGACCCATCGTACACCTATCCTGAGACTTGGTGTGCTTTCAGAGCTGCCAACTCAACAGTGAAACAGTCATCTTGCTGTGACAGCGATAGAAAGTGCTGCCAATGGCACAGAACACCCTGCATTGCTTGCACAGACATCACCAAGGCCTTCGACTTGGTCAGTAGAAGTAGACTCTTCGATCTGCGGTGGAAAGTAGGCTGTCCATTGACTCCTGGGTGTGATTTCTTCTTTCGTTGAGAGCAATGAGGTGGCATAGTGGTTAGCGCTGCTGCCTCATAACGCTGGGGTCCGAGTTCGATTTCTGGCTTGGGTCTCTGGTGGAGTCTGCACGTTCTCCCCATGTCTGTGAGGTTTCCTCCAGGTGCTCTGGTTTCCTCCCACAGTCTGAAAGATGTGCTCGTTAAGTGCATTGGCCATGCTACATTCTCCCTCAGTGTACCCACACAGATGCCGGAATGTGGTGACTAGGGGATTTTCACAACAACTTCATTGCAGTGTTAATGTAAGCCTACTTGTGACACAAATAAATAAACAAAAATAATATAAATAAATTTGCAGTTTTGCCAGTTAAAATGGAGCATTATTGAAAGCTTTCAAGATCAGCAGGGAGGTAAAGTAGGGCTGCTTCCAGTTACCAACTCTCTTGGCATTTTTCCTCCATGCTGCTATTCAGCACTGAAGTGAGGGTTTGTCTGCCTAGACCTAGCAGCAAGCTGTTCAATGTGGTAAGGCTGAGTACCAAGACCAATGTGAGTAATATCCTAGTTTGTGAATTGCTGATGGTGTCACGCAGGCATCCTGTACTGAAGGTCAGTTAAAACAGCTTGCAGATTAGTTGGTTCAGTTAGGCTTGCAAGGAATTTGGACTGACTGCTTTTGTCTTCCTGATACCGATTATCGATCAGCCAGGACCCCACCTTCAACCAGCACTGATAACCTCACTGTGGAGGCTGTTGACCAGCAACCTGTGCCTTGAAATTGGGGCCAGGGCTTCCATGAT
The DNA here is from genome assembly GCF_965287045.1 of Carcharhinus amblyrhynchos. Taxonomy (NCBI): domain Eukaryota; kingdom Metazoa; phylum Chordata; class Chondrichthyes; order Carcharhiniformes; family Carcharhinidae; genus Carcharhinus; species Carcharhinus amblyrhynchos. The sequence continues at coordinate 49,857,255 of NC_137324.1, read as the reverse complement.
TGCAGCTATCATGCTAGAATCATAGAATCTCTGAAGTGCAGAAGAAGCCATTTGGTCAATCGAGTCTGCACCAACTCTCTGGCAGAGTATCTTATCCAGCACCCCTATTCCTGTACATCAGGCAATAAAGACATAGCTTTGAAGTGGTATGTTTTAGCTCAAAGAGAAGCATGTAAGTAAGTAAGTGAGGCAAATGTATGGTAAGTATACATTTTTAAAATACAGGAGTAATTAAGTGAAAGAAAGGAGTTTGATTAGTTCAAGGAAAAGGCAACTTCTGAGAAGCTGTATGTAACAGGAAAGGGTGGAGAGATTAAAAGGAAAGAAATGAGAAAACACTGTGAGGGGGTTGTTGCTTAGATCTCCCAGAAAATAGTGTGGTAGCTGATCAGTTCTCCAGAGGGCAGTGTGGAAACTGGTAATATCTCCAAATAGTGCAGTGGCTTGTTACAGCTAAAGGGAGACATAATGTGGACAAGGCCAGCCCTGAAGAAGCGTTTACGGCCATCCTGTGAGAACACAGCAACAGCAACAGAGCTTTGTGTGGTGAAGTTGCTTAGACACCATAGATTTAAAAATCAGTAAGGATTGATGCCATCAGAAAATGGAAGGTTAGCTCCTTGTGTAGTTTTGGAATGGTTCGAAAGCACTGTTGAGTATGTGAAGTATGTGTTTAAATGCATTTTTAAAGTTTTATTCATATTGATAAATGTTTACTTCAATATAAAATCGTCACAATTGATCAGTGAAGTAATTTCCTCATTTCAGAAAACATCAAAACATACAAATTCCAAAATCGTTTTGACAGCTGTTTCGAGTTTCCCTTTGGGATTTGGGCAGCTTGGCATTTAGTATCAGTAGTGCTAATTGGTCAGATTGAATTTATTTTATGTTTTATGGCTAGGACGTGCCTGGGCAACTTGTTGGGTAGATGCCAGCATTGTAGCTCGACTTGAACAGTTTGGATGAGGTGTGGGTGCTTTCTAGGGTGTGAGTCTTCGGTAGTACCACCAGGGCCCATAGCCTGTGCTGTATCCTGTGCTTTCAGCTGTTTCTTGTTATGTGGAGTGAATTGAATTGGCTGAAAATTTTGCCTTTGTGATGCTGGAACCTCAAGAGTTGGCCTACTCCGATGATTATGTTCGCTGCATTTGCAATTCATTTACTTCTCTCTTGGACTCTTTCCCAATTAGTCATCTAATATAGTGCATTTAAAAATGTGAAATGTCTGTAACTTGGTATTTTTCATTATTGTTTCATCACATGATATAGTTCCCTGAACTTGGTACCATCTCTGCAGTGTAGTTCTCCTGTTTTTGGAATTGGCATATTCTTGTCTTTGTGTGCTAGTGAGATTGGGCGTGTGAACTTGCAGTGCTTGGCTGGTTATTGAGAGGGCTATTATTAAATGTTTGTATGCATGCCAAGTAGTGGCTCAAACATGTGAATAAATTGCCTTCCGTTGTTGATTGAGCTGTATTTTCATTAAGTAGCAGATTTAGCATTGTGCAAAGTCTTAGAATTACTCTACAATCTGATGAGTAGTGGTACATTGGCAGAATGGCAAAATCAGAATGGCTGGAAGGCTTGAACATTTCCCTGTAGTTAATCATGTTCATAAGTTAGTTGCTTGTTGTCTTGCACAATTCATTTCTTTATGTTTGCATTTAAGCTTCAAACATTGTCTTTTGAGCAAAAGTAAAATTATAATTCAATAATGGTAAGCCTCAGTTTTAGAAACATTTTTCTGAATGTTAAAGTAGTAACGTTGGCCCTCAGCCTTTCTTATTTTTGTATCGTAAGTTGAGAACAGCGACTGTGGTATCTTTTTATTCCCAGATGGTCAAACTGGCAAGCAAATAAAAGTTGCCATGCAGCTTGAAAATAGTTAATACAATGTCAAAGAGCTGACAACTCAAGAACAGCCATTATTTTATGTTTGTGATGTGGATTATGTGGGCTTCTGTGAAACAAATGATCAGTGACCATAGATTTAAGGTGAGGAGATGTGAGGAAAAATGTTTTTATCCAAAGGATTTTTGATTTATTTATTATTGATATACAGTGAAAAGTATTGTTTCTTAAGCACTATACAGCCAAAGCATACTGTACTTAGGGAAAGAAAGGAGAGAGCACAGAATGTAGTGTTATGGTCATAGCTAGGGTATAGATAAAGATCAACTTAATGCAAGGTATGTCCATTAAAAAGTCTGATGGCAGCAAGCAAGAAGCTGTTTTTGAGTCAGTTGGTACGTGACCTCAGACTTCAGTATCTTTTTTCTGAAGAAAGAAGGTTGAAGAGAGAAATTACATTGGCTCCTTAATTATGCTGATTGCTTTGCTGAGGCAGCAGGGAGTGTAGACAGTGTCAATGGGAGTCTGGAACTCACTGCCTGCAAGGATGTGAGAGACTCACAGCATTTCAGAAATATTTAAATCTGGACTTGCGATGCAATGGCATACAAGATTATGGGTCAAGAGCTAGAAAATGGGATTACAATAGTTGGGTACTTGACCTGCACTGATACAATGGGACGAAGTGCCTTTTCTGTGCTGTAGATCTCTGTCTTGAAGGTCTATTAAACACTGATTCAGTCAATGTTTCATTGTAACAATGCTGACACAACTGGAGATGTGAATCCTTTTGACATTACCATGTTGCCAGTGAGCCACTCAGGACAATTAAAACATTTTGATGACATCTCGTTCCTGTTTATTGAATTCAGCCATCAGAGATTTCAAAGCGCAATATTAAATAACAAACTACCTTCAGTAAATAACTATTGATTTTTTTCAGCCTGTAAGCACATTGCTTTTGGAATGAAGGGCAAGGCAGACAGAAGTAGAGGGAGCCCTGGATGGCTTGATATTGAGGCCTGAATCAAGAAGGAGGAAGAGGCAAATGACATTCATAGGCAGCTGGGATCCAGTGGATCTCTTCAGGAGTACAGAGGGTGTAAGAGCCGAGTCAAAGAGAAAAGTCAGGAGAGCAAAAAGGAACACAAGATTGCTTTGGCAGATAAGGCAATGGAGAATCCAAAGTGCTTCTATAAATACATCAAGGACAAAAGAGTGACGAGGAAGAGGGTAGGTCTTTTTAAAATTCGACAAGGTTATGTGTGGATCCACAAGAGATGGGTGAGATCCTAAATGAATATTTCTCATCGGCATTTACTGTTGACAAAATTATGGATGTTACGGAACTTGGGGAAATAAATAATTCTGCCTTGGGGAGTGTACACATTACTGAGGAGGAAGTACTGGAAGTCTTAAAGAGCATCAAGGTAGTTAAATTCCTGGGACCTGATGAAGTGTATCCTAGGAAAATGTGGAGGGCGAGGCAGGAAATTGTGGGCCCCCTAGCATCGACAACTGAAGATTGGAGGGTGGCAAATGTTCCTTTGTTTGAGAAGGGCTGCAGGGAAAAGCCTGGAAACTGTAGGCTGGTGAGCCTAACATCTGTAGTGGGTAAAAGCAAATTACTGTGGATGATGGAATCTGAAACAAAAAGAAAATGCTGGAAAATCTCAGCAGATCTGGCAGTATCTGTACAGAGAGAAAAGAGCTGATGTTTCAAGCCCAGATGACCCTTTATCAAAATTAAAAGGCATAGAAAGTGGGAGATATTTATATTGCAGGAGAGTGAATGAAAGATGAGTCATAGCCAAGGGGGAAGGCGGCTAATGGCAGTCTGCAGAGAGAATAAAAGACGCGAATGTCCCAACAACAGAGAAGCCCAAGTCAGAGGGTAAACTGTGACAGATGAAGATGTGTGGGGGGAGGGGAGGAGGTGGGTGGAAGAGAGGTAAAATTGAGAGGAAGGGGAGAAAAGTTAAGGAAAGGGGGAACAAAATAGGGGGAAAGAGCAGGGGAGTGAAGGAAAATGAAGACAAGCAATAGTGAAAAGATAGGGAACAGTGAAAAAAACACAAGGGTGGGGGTAGAGTTATTGAATTCAATGTTGAGACTGGAAGGCTGTATTGTGCCTGGCCGGAAGCTGTTTCTCCAGTTTGAATTGAGCTCCGTAGTGGGTAACTTGTTAGAAGGTAAGCTTATTTATTTATTAGTCACAAGTTGTCATACATTAACACTGCCATAAAGTTACTATGAAAATTCCTTAGTTGCCATGCTCTGGCACCCGTTCACGAACACTGAGGGAGAATTTGGTATGGCCACTTCACTGAACCTGCACATCTTTGGACTGTGGGAGTAAACCACAGCACTTGGAGGAAACCCATGCAGACATGGGGAGAACGTCCAAACTCCACACCGATAGTGACCCAAGCTGGGAATCGAAACCAGGTCCCAGTGCTGTGAGCGCAGTGCTAACCACAATGCCACCGTACTGCAGGTTTTCTGAGAGACAGGATCTACAGGTATTTACAGATGCAAGGACTGATTAGGGGCAGTCAGCATGGCTTTATGAGTGGGTCCACTGTTATTTCTCAGTTATATTAATGATTTGGACGAGAATTTCAGAGGCATTGTTAATAAGTTTGCAGATGAAATCAAGATTGGTGACATAGTGGACAGTGAAAAGATTATATAGGGTTGCAACAGAATCTTGATCAATTGGGCCAGTGGACTGATGAATAGCAGATGGAGTTTAATTTGGATAAATGCAAGGTGATGCATTTTGGTAGATCTAATCAGGGTGTTGATTATAATAATGGTAGGGCATTGGGGAGAGTTACAGAACAAAGAGATCCAGGGGTACAGGTTCATAGCTCCTTGAAAGTAGAGTCACAGCTGGACAGAGTGGTGAAGAAGGCATTTGGCATGTTTGGTTTCATTGGTCAGAACATTGAAGACAGGAGTTGGAACATCTTGTTGAAGTTGTACAAGACATTGGTAAGGCCACACTTGGAATACTGTGTACAGTTCTGGTCACCTTATTATAGAAAGTATAATGTTAAACTAAAAAGAATACAGAAAATATTTACGAGATATTACTGGGACTTGATGGCTTGAGTTATAAGGAGAGGTTGGATGTTTGGATAGACTGGGACTTTTTCCCCTGGAGTGTCGGAGACTTTGGGGTGATCTTATTGATGTCTATAAAATAATGATAAGGCAGATAGTAAACATCTTTTCCCAAATGTAGGGGAGTCTAAAGCTAGACGACACAGGTTTAGGTTGAGAGGGGAGAGAGACAAAAAGGTCCAGTGGAGTAGTTATTTCACAGAGTGGTGAGTGTCTGGAATGAGCTGCCAGAGGCAATAGAGGTAGCTACAATTTTGTTTTTTAAAAAGCGTTCAGATAGTTACATTGGTAAGATGGGTAGGGGGATATGGGCCAAAGGTAGACAATTGGGACTGGCTTAGGGGTCTTTTTCTTAAAAAAAAAGGGTGGTGTGGACAAGTTGGACCGAAGGGCCTGTTTCTATGACTCTCTGACAGCCAGGAACTTTTTCCTGACGGCGATAAATGCACAGGGAGCGAGTCCAACAATATAAACTCATCCAAATCTCAAACAGCCAAATAAAAGCTTCAACTCACAGTTTTTCTCACTGATTGTTTTGGACACTTCCTGTCCTCATGAATTATTCATGCTTCAGTTTCTCTTTCTCTCGCTTCCTGCTCTCTGTCACCTTCTCTTTGATGCTCACTCTTTGCAATCTCTTGCTCAGTGATCCTTCTCCCATTTAATTTTATCCTAACACCCTGTGCCTGTATTTTGTTCATCAGCCCTGCTGGCATGAAAATCTAGTTTGTAATTAATTTATATTATAGTAAACAAGTTTATATTAAAAAATGTTTTCATAGCTTTAGGAATTAAAGGGTTAAATGCTAGCTAAATGGAAACAACTGGTTTGCATAAACCTATGTTTGTTTTCAGGATCAGAGTTAAAAATAAAAACATTGAAAAATGGATGATCATTTCATGACCTCTTGTTTCTATATTTGCTGAAAATAAACTAAAAACTCGCCATTCTGGGCAAAGCATTTTAAAACTCTGAGAAATGAAAATTATTCAAATATCTTGCAGAATCAGTGTTTTTAACTTTTTCTTGCGAGGCATGCAAGTGTTGCTGGTAAGGAAAGCATTTGATGCCCATTCCTAATTGTTATTGAACTGAGTAGCACACCACATCATTTCAGAAGAAAATTAATAGGCAACTACATTGCTGTGGGTCTGGAGTCGCATGTCGGCCAGACCAGATAATGATGGCGGAGTCCCTTTCCTAAAGGACATCAGTGAACCATTGTTGATTATTTTCAGTGGATGTGAAACTGTTTTCAATTCCAGACTAGTTAATTGAATTCGCGTTCCACCACCTTCCATGGCCCATTCGTGTGGGCCTCTGGATTACTAGCTGACTGCCATTGCCACTACATGGTACTGAGGCGGCACAGTAGCACAGTGGTTAGGATTGCTGCTTCACAGCTCCAGGGGCCTGGGTTTGATTCCCGGCTCGGGTCACTGTCTGTGTGGAGTTCGCACATTCTCCTCGTGTCTGTGTGGGTTTCCTCCAGGTGCTCCGGTTTCCTCCCACAGTCCAAAAATGTGTGGGTTAGGTTGATTGGCCATGCTAAGTTGCCCCTTAGCGTCCTGAGAAGCGTAGGTTAGAGGGAGTAGTGGGTAAAATATATCGGGATATGGGGATTGTGGTCGGTGCAGACTTGATGGGCTGAAGGGCCTCTTTCTGTACTGTAGGAATTCTGTGATCGCTGTGTTTCTCCTTAAAGTTTTTAGGAATATACAATATTTAAAGCTAATTTTTAGTCCTGATAAGAAATGCCCAGTAGAACCTCATTCTCGACTATGCATTAGCTCTGACTCAACGTTGTCTTGCTTGAAAGTTGCACTTTTCAGGAACCAAACTCTGATGTTAAGTGAGGAATTAAGTAGTAAACATTCCTTTACAAAGTGCATGGAAGCCTGAAAGGGAAAATATATAATTAGTTACATGGTTAGACAGTATTTATAGCAAAGTAACTAATCATTCAGCCCAGTAGGTCTGTGCTGATGTTGCTAGTGCTCCATATGGGCTTCCTCCCATCCTTTTCTATCCAACCCTGTCAATACATCCCTCTATTCCTTGTGTGTATCTAGCTCCCTCATAAGTACATGTAGTCTAATCACTGCAGCTATTCATTGTGGCAGTGACTTCTATCTACTGACAACTCTGGGTAAAAATGTTTATTCTGAATTCCCTATTGGATGTATTACTCATTGAATCGCTACAGTGCAAAAGGAGGCCATTCGATCCATTGTGTCAGCACTGGCTCTCTGGCAGAGCATCTTACCCAGGCCCTGTCCCCGTAACTCAACATATTTACCTGGCGAGTCTTCCTTAACTACAAATTTTGGGACACTTGGGTGCAATTTAGCATGGCCAGTCAATCTAACCTAATTTTTGAACTGTGGGAGGAGACTGGGGCACATTGAGGAGAGGTTGAATAAACTGGGGTTGTTTTCACTGGAGGAGTTGAGGGGTGGTGTGATAGAGGTCTGTTCAATTCGGAGAGGCATAGACAAGGTGGATAGTCAGAGGCTATTAGACCTAGATGTCCTTGGCCAATCCCATTATAAAATTATTGATGGTTCCAACATTTAAAAAGCAGAGGTTACCTATCTGAGTATACAATTTGTTTTCCCATTTGGCCTAAACAGAGCACTTGCCACAATATGATTCCTCACAAATGCAAGTGTGTATTTTTGTTGATGCGATCATGTGATTCATAGTTGTAGACTTTAACTACCTCTCATTTATATCAGTATTTGTTATTTTAAGTTCTGCTGAAAACCTAAGTTTGAACAATCGTGCAGATGGAAAATTCATTTTAATTCCTGCTTGAGGGTGACATTTTCTTAGTTATGTCAGATGGTGCAATAAAGACAGGATACAATGTCACCACTGGGTTTTTCCATCAAGGTAACTGATACATTGCAAACTTTGATGTACTTGTATGCTTACGAGCAGTATTTCAAGCTGTTGGCGGAAAATGTATTTTGTCTTTTGTTCTTATTGTATTTTGTTCTTATTAAATGGCAGGGCAGGCTTGAAGGGCTAGATGGCCTACTCCTGCTCCTATTTCTTATGTTCTTATATCTGTTGTTTAACTGGGATTATGTTGTTGTGGTCTGTAATTTTGGAGCTAAACTCAATAGTTGTGACTCTAAGGTCTGTTATATAAGGGAAGTTATAAAACCAAGTTTCTTCAGTAAGAGAAGCGATTGCTGGTGATCACATTGCTAAGTTTTAAATTGCATATCTGTAAGGGCAAATAGATAAAAAGTGCTGACTGTGGATTGTCGAGGTGAAAAATTGAATTGTGTGGGTTAACTTCAGTGTTTAAGTTGTAAGATATTCAGAAATGCAAAGTGAAGGAAATCGTATGTTTATTGATCTTCAGGGTGTGAAATAAATACACCTAAATTAGGTTCCGGTAACTGTCATTTAAGTGTTTTTCAAACAATTGTCACTGCACGTGCCAAGAAATATGTCACAAGTGCTTTTTGATTCATGACAAATTTAGATTTTAACTTGTGAGACATGAAATTTCAAGGTTGATGTGCTGTTTGTATATGCAATATATTTCTCAAGTTTATTACAACAAGCTCAACATGTCAGAGATCCTTTTGGTTTGCTTTATTATTGTCACATGTAGTAGCATACAGTGAAAAGTATTGTTTCTTGAGTGCTATGCAGACAAAGCATATTGTTCATAGAGAAGGAAACAAGAGAATGTAGTGTTACAGTCATGGCTAGCGTGCAGAGAAAAATCAATTTAATGCAAGGTAGGTCCATTCAAAAGTCTGATGGCAGCAGGGAAGAAGCTGTTTTTGAGTCATTTGGTACATGACCTTAGACTTTTGTATCTTTTTCCTGACGGAAGAAGGTGGAAGAGAGAATATCCAGGGTGCATGGGGTCCTTAATTATGCTGGCTGCTTTGCTAAGGCAGCAGAAAGTGTAGACAATCAATGGATGAGGAGGCTGGTTTGCATGATGGATTGAACCATAGATTTATATAACACAGAAATAAGCTATTGCACCCATCCTGCCTGTATCTGCCCTTTGAAAGATCAGTCCAAATAAGCCCCACTCTTTATCATCGGAGCTGTACAAATATTTATATTTTTCACGAATGTATACAATTCCCATTTGAAAGATATTATTGGATCTGTCTCCATCACCCTGTCATGCGTTACATTCCAGATTATCAATGCTCGCTGTATGCAAGACCAATTCTCATCTCGCCTTACTGATTCTTTTGCTAATTGCCCTAAAATGGGGTGGCACAATTGTTCACAGTGCTGTCTCAGAGCGCCAGGGACCTGGGTTCGATTCCCAGCTTGGATCACTGTCTCTGTGGAGTCTGCACATTCTCCCTGTGTCTGTGGGGGTTTCCTCCTGGTGCTTTGGTTTCCTCCCTCAGTCTGAAAGATGTGCTAGTTAGGTGCTTTTGCCATGCTAAATTCTCCCTCCGTGTACTTGAACAGATGCTAGAGTGTGGTGACTGGGGGATTTTCACAGTAACTTCATTGCAGTGTTAATGTAAGCTAACATGAGACACTAATAAATAAACATAATCTGTGTCGCCTCATTACTGACCCTAGTGCCAATGGCAATGTCCCTTTCCCCGGTAAAATTCGAGTTAATTTGTCAATGCTCTCTCGAAGGCCTTGACATCATACTGAAAGTGTGGTGTCCAGAATTGAACAGAATACTTTAGCTGGAATTAAACTAGTGCTTCACAAGGCTATGGCATTATTAAGTGCCTTGTTTTTGCATTTTACTGTTACAGCTAAGGACAATTACATTTTGTTTTAACAGCTTTCTCAACTTGCCTGATAATCTTCAAAGATTTCCATATGAACCCCCCCCCCCCCCCCGCCCCCGGTTTCTTTATTCCTGAACTACACTTAAAGTTTGAGCCACTTAGTTTGTATTTTCTCTGTTTCATGGTGGCACAGTGGTTAGCCTCAGCGCCAGTACCCGGGTTTGATTCCTGGCTTGGGCACTATCTGTGTGGAGTTTGCATGTTCTCCCCATGTCTGCGTGGTTTTCCTCAGGATGCTCCGGTTTTCTCCCACATTCTGGAAGACATGCTGGTTAGGTGCATTGACCTGAACAGGTGCTGGACTATGGCGACTAAGGGAATTTCACAGTAACTGTATTGCAGTGTTAATGTAAGCCTTAATTGTGCCTAATAAATAAATTTTTACTTTTTACTTCATTTGATGCTTCTCTCCCTTATGCTTGCACTGAACATTTTTTAGTTATGTAAGCATTGTTCCACTTTGGAGTTTTACAAATATTTTAAATTTCAAAACAGCTGCTCGAATCAATGTCCTTGGGCTATTGCCAGCATCATTGTTGGAAAAATTATGCATTGGTAGAAATTGTATTGAGCTTCAGTTACAATTTAATTTGGTGAACCTGCTGATTGTATCCTTATCATAGTTGTCAATCATTGCTCTCTTCGCTGACCTGTGTTGGCTTCCCATCTCTCAGTACATTGGATCCTTATTCCTTTCTCTGGCCTATTTCTGCAAACTCCTAGTGAGGCCAGAAAATCTTGAGTTACTTTGATTCCAATCTCTTCCCTACTACCACCCCACCCATCACTACCACCATTCATTAATATATCTATAGCTAACTGTGATTTTTCTTGCATCTTAATCCCTAGATTCACCCCAAAACCTTCAGCTTTTCCAATTCTTCTCCCCCCCTTTAAAATTCATCCCAAAGCTATCCCAGAGTTATCTATATCCACTCAACAATTGATTAGGTTTACATCCTGCATAACATGAAGGGTTAATAAATAGTCTTGTGGTCAAAGATTCTCTTCCGTGATCACAGCATGCTGGAATTCCAGATTCACGCTGAGCTAGGGAAGATAGAGTGCCATACTAGAATTTTAGCGTGGCAAAAGTAACCAAGTAAATGTAGTCCAAATGTTTCCTGTTGTGGGGCAGTCTATGTATAGGTTGAAAGGTGGTAGATTTAAAACTGCGAAGAGGAACTGCTTCTCGCAGAGGGTGGTGAATTTGTGGAACTCGCTGTCCCATAGTGTGGTGGAGCCTGAATCAATGAATGGTTTCAAGAGGGAGATAAACATTTTCCTTTTCAAAAAAAAAAGGAGAGGGATGTGGGGAACAGGTAGGAGGTGGGTTTGAGACCAGCGAGAGATCACCCAAGATCTGATTGAATGGTAGAGCAGGCTCAAAGGGCTGAATTTGCCGACATCTGCTCCTAATACCTAATATAAGGGTAAAGCTGTCGAATTGCAGCTGTGCACATCTACCTAATTGAATAGGACCAACCATGTCTTTCTTTCTACTTGCTTATTAACTTTCAGACATGATTGTGATAGCTATATTTCCAACCAGTCCTACATCCACCCCTCTGTCTCATTGTATCTTGTTGGAATAGACACTGACAAGCTTCAGCTTGACGAAGGGACAAACCCCGAAAGCTTGTGAGTTAACTATGAAATAAATTGGTTGGACTTTAACCTAGTGTTGTGAGACTTCTTACTGTGTATACCCCAGTCCAACGCTGGCATCTCCACGTCAAGCTTCAGCTGCCTGTAATTCAGAGGAGGACTTGGTTGGTATTTTCTGGCTGCACCCACCCAGAAAGGAAAAATACCGCCTGAGATGAATGGATTTTTCTATGGTCCAGCGTTTGCCTGCTCCGATTCCCGTTGTGGGTGGGATGGTAAAATTTGCCCCTTTGTGTCTGTGCTGTGTGATTGGAGCTTCCCTTGTAATGGAGCTTTATTGTGCTTGATCTTATCGGGGTCTGATTTTAATTGAGACCTGTGATTTTCCCATAGTTTAGTTTTGTTTATTTCTTATTAGTCACAATAAGGCTTACATTAACACTGCAATGAAGTTAACATGAAATTCACCTAGTCACCGCACTCTGGTGCCTTTTCGGGTCAGTGTGCCTCACCAACGTGTCTTTCAGACTGTGGGAGGAAACTGGAGCACCTGGAGGAAACCCATGCAGACATGCTTAGAATGTGCAAACTCCTCACAGATAGTGACCCAAGCCAGGAATCGAACTGGGGTCCCTGGCACTGTGAGGTAGCAGTGCTAGGCACTGTGCCACCATCCTGTCCCTTTACCTATGTAACTGAATTTAGCAGCTTGCAGCCTATGTGATGTTTAAACTTGTGATTATTATCCCTTGGAGTGAGGGTGATTGTTATTATGGCTACTAGGCATAACTACAGGGCATCAATGCCATAGTTACCACGAAATCCAGTGGGGCATTCTGAAAAACTTTATTTACCCCAAGAGTGGTAAGAATGAGAAACGCACAACTGCAAGGAGTGGCTGAAGTGAATAGTAGAAATGCATTTAAGAGAAGCTTGATAAGCATGAATGGCATAGATTGTTACAATGGTAGATTTCGATGAGGAAAGATGATGGAAGACTTGAGCGGAACATAAATACCAACATAGATTGTTGTGACCATAATATGTTTCTTTACCACAGTATAACATGTATGTATGTTAGAGCTTTTTTATTAAAAGTGCTGTCCAAAATCTTGTTGCAGAGTGCCATATTTGCCTTAAAAAGTTTATACCAATCTTGAATCTTAGAGTGAGCCCTTGGGTGTTTCAGTGTTGTGCTCGGACCCTGAACATACTGTGGAACCATTTCCATTAGTGGTTAGCACTGCTGCCTCACAGCCCCAGGGACCCAGGTTTGATTTCTGGCTTGGATCACTGTCTGTGTGGAGTTTGTGCATTTTCCCCGTTCTGCGTGGGTTTCCCCTTGGTGCTCCGGTTTCCTCCCACACTCCAAAGATATATGGGGCAGGTGGATTGGCCATGCTAAATTGCCCCTTAGTGTCAGGGGAACTAGCTAAGGTAAATGCATGGGGTTGTGTGGATAGGGTCTGGGTGGGAATGTAGTCAGTGCAGACTCGACAGGCTGTATGGCCCCCTACTGCACTGTAGAATTTGATTGTAAGATTATTTTGCTATGATGCTATCATTGACTTATAGCCGCAGACTGAACAAATAAATGTTATTTTCATGTGACTGGATCTAACTTGTCTTTTTTTTTTGTAGAATAAATTGTATTCAGATCCAAAATTCCTTATTTGCTGGTTTTCTGATCTTGAATATTTGGAGCTTTGTTTTGTGTGCCTAATTTTCTTCTGACTTTTGCCATCCTCATCAAAGAACTGCGTCATAAATTCAATATTGGCTGTTTAAGAGTGAGAAAGTGGAAGCTAAGGATTACTGTTGTCAAATTGCTGGAAGATTGTGTTGTGGCAGAGTTTTAAAAAAGCTATTAGATTTTTATACTGACTTTAACAATCTCAGGATGTCACAAAGCACTTCAGAGACTGAAGGATTTTTAACTGCAGCTGCTGCTGTAAGAGACAGCAACCAGTTTGCAGAGAACAATTTGGAATGAACTGCAATGCTTGCTTGGTCTTCTATGGACGGCACATTGGTTAGCACTGCTGCCTCACAGCACTAGGGACCTGGCTGTGATACCCAGCTTGGGTGACTGCCTATGTGGGGTTTGCACATTCTCCCCGTGTCTGCATGGGTTTCCTCCAGGTGCTTCGGTTTCCTCCCACAGTCCAAATACTAAATTCTCCCTCAGTGTACCCGAACAGGTGGCAGAGTGTGGCGACTAGGGGATATTCACAGTTGCAGCATTAATGTAAAACTACTTGAAACACTAATAAATGAACTTAAAGTTAAATTGGATTATGACCTCATTGTTTTGGTGCAGAAAACAGATTCAAACTGAATTTGAACTTAGTGAGAATGACAACATTAAGGTAACACTTAAAGGAACCCAAGTATTACTGAAGTCAAAAAAGGATCAGGGAAAGCTGTCTGGTTGTTGGAGCCGTGCAAGAAGATGTTTGACGTTCCTAGAGTCCAGTCATCTCAGCTGCAGGACATCACTGCAACATTCCTCAGAGACTATTCATCAGCAACCATGCCTGTGTCATAAGACAGGAATGTGTGCTTATTGGTGGTGATTGCAACATTTCAATTTCACTTACAGCTCCTTAATGCAGCAGCTGTCCAGCCAATGAGAATCAAGGGGAAAGTGCTCACTAGTGGCTGGATACATACGAAGCAAGATGATTGTATTTGAGAATCCAATTATCTCAGACCCAGAGTATCGCTACGAGAGTTCCAGAGGATAGTGTCATAGCATCTCCACAGTGCAGAAAGAGGCAATTCGGCCCATTAAGTCTGCACCAGTCTTCAAAAGAGCACCCCACTTGGGCTCTTCCCTCCACCCTATTCCAGTAATCTCATGCGTTTATTGTGGCTAATCCACCAAACCTGCACATCTTTGGACCGTGGCAGGAAACTGGAGCACCTGGAGGAAACTCGAGCAGACGGGGACAATGTGCAAATTCCCCACAGATGGTCATCCAAGGTCAGAATTGAACCTGGGCCCGTGGCTGTGTGAGGCAGCACTGCTAACCACAGTGCCATCATGCTGCAGTCTTCACCAAGCGCCTCTCCCATCAATGATCACAGCCCTCTAAGTGAAGAAATTTTCCTCATCTCAGCCTTAAAAGGCCTGCCCTTATTCTGAGATTGTTTCCTAGTTCTAGCTTTACTAGCTTGGCAAAAAGCATCCTATATACCTCCATCTACTGTAAGTATTTTGTACATTTCATAACATGTCATTTTTTTATAGAGGCAACATGTCAATTTACATTTTGTTTCAAATAGTATGATTGGAATGCCTATTTCTGTTAATTTTTCAGCAAGATACATGGGCGTCTTTGTGATCATACATGTCATAATGTGTATGTATAAACACCTTTTGAGGAAGGAAATCTGCCATCCTTACCTAGTCTGTCATAAATGGTCATCATTAGACTTTTTATTGAATTCATCTTTTGCCATTGTAGGATTTGCACTTCCTTAGAGCATTACTGTGGGGCTCTGCATTACTCGTGCAGTGACACCACCACCTAAGCTACTGCCTTCCTGCTGCATCTCCTTTTTTTTCCCCTTTCACCTTCGATTCCTTTACTCTTTTTAAACTCTAATTTTCTAAAATATAAAATTCACTCATATCTTTTCTATTGCTCCAACTTTGGGATCAAGTAAAATTTACAAACCTTTCCTTGTTTATGAAACCTTTGCAAGCTTTATTTACAAATCAGTCCACCAGGAATGTCTCATTACAAATGCGTGCATCCAAGACCATTACTCTTTTGCAATCTGTCTCTATTAAACTTGCGGCAGCTTAATTAAATAATTTACACACACACTGATCATATAAAGTAGAAGTAGGCCACAAGAAAAACAGAAAATGTTGGAGAAACTCAGCAGGCCTGAAAATATCTGTGGAGAGAGAATAGAGCCAACATGGCAGACTCAAAAACGTTGGCTGTATTCTGTCTCCACAGATGCTGTCAGACCTGCTGAGATTCTTCGGCATTTTCTGTTTTTGTTTCAGATTACAGCATCTGCAGTATTTTGCCTTCAGAAGTAGGCCATTTGGCCTCTCAAGTCCACTCTGCCTTTCACTAAGATCATGGCTGATCTGTTTGTGTTTCTACCCCTGATATTCTTTCATTCTCTTGCTGGCCATCTATCTCTGCCTTTCACCATATTCTCCAAAAAATATTTTTTTAAAAAAAGGACATCCATTCTCACACCCCTGTAGACTTGATCATAACAATATACATAGTTTTACAAATAGTGAGCAAGTTTTACATGTGCAGAAGATTTTGCCTTGTGTTATTAACCAATGCATGTAAGCATTTTGTATAGAAGGGAGATTGCCACAGCAAAGCACATGTGGTTATTACATTCTAACTATACTCTGTAACCATGATGTGGACATACCGGCGTTGGACTGGGGTGGGTACAGTAAGAAGTCTCACAACAGATTGCACAACACTATGATCAGTGGACTTGACTGATGAAGGAGCAACGCTCTAAAAGCTTGTGATTCCAAATTAAACTGTTGGACTTTAACCTGGTGTTGTGAGACTTCTTAATAGACCAATTAGAGGGCAGTATGATGGCACAGTGTGATCACTGTTGTCTCACAGCACCAGAGACTGGGGTTCGATTCCTGACTTGGGTCACTGTCAGTGAGGACTTTGCATATTTTCTCCTTTTCTGCATGGGTTTCCTCCACGTGCTCTGGTTTCCTTCCAAAGTCCAAAGGCGTGCAGGTTAGGTGGGTTGGCCGTGCTAAATTGCCCATTAGTGTCAGGGGGATTAGCTAGATAAATGCATGAGGTTATGGGAATAGGGCTTGAGTGGAACTGTGGTTGGTGCAGACTCGATGGGCCAAATCTGCATTGTACGGCATTGCACTGTAGGAATTTATGATCTTCAGGGACTGGTGACTGGGAACGTTGACTGGGAATGTCTGGGCTTGCAATGATCCTCTATCTGAAGAAACCAATTACATTCAAAACGTTATTGGATGATTGTCAAAGGATTGTCAGTGTTGCCTAACATTTGGATTTACAAATACCAGAGCTTATGTCGACCAAGGTGCAGAAAGCGATATGAAAGCTTTGGTGGCCTTGCCTTATCCCCTCTTCATTGCTACTGATTCATTTCTTGACAAATTTTCTTTATAACAGTGGACAAAAACTTGTTTTGTGAGGATTGGCAAAGATGGGGCTATCCTTTGTGAACTGTATTGGTTGTGTGTGCTATGCTTTCTTATGAGACTCGTTATCGGCGTTTCCTCTGAATCTGCAACAAGTGCAAAGGCAGACTCGGCTGATTGCTGTATCTAATGCTCCCCCTGCTGTTGATTATAATACAGTATTTATTTGTCAGAAATTCTGGTTTGTAGGAATCTTGAATTTCTATGTATTCTTATCAGTGTTAATGACTCAGATATGGAGTTAACCAGGCAAAGAGAAGGCTATCTTTGCTGGTCCCAGAAACAGACGCAAGGAATTCCTCTGACTTGCATGCCTCCCACTCCACACCAGATGACTAAAAATAAGAAGTATTGTACTAAAGTGCAGCAGGAAATTACAGAGTGACCCATTTAAGTAATGAGAATGTGTCTGCAACCTTTTTCATTCTCCCATTTTAAATAAACTTGAATTTTAAGATCGGACCTGCACCCTTTAAAAACATTAATCTTTACATATGTAACTTGTCTTGAAAAGCATGCATGAAAGCCAAGAAACATTACAATGAGATCATGTGAATGAAAGTTACAGGATATGTTTTTTTAAAAAACACAAGTGAACAATGGTTGCATGTGAGGGTATCCTGTCATCCCTTTGGCTGTTTGAATTGCAGCTTATGAATTTTTTGAAATTCAAAGTTGAGAATAATTTTATTAACCTATTCTCTCATATAACTCAGCTATTCTTAATCACTTCTGAGACTGCCGTGGGTGTATTTTTCTTATAGGGTTATTTAATAAAGATTTTGTTCCTTGCCATAGTCATTCAGATTTTGATGCTCAATATTTTAAGGAATGGGATTTATGGTATTTGGGCCTTTTATATTTATTTGCACCACATGTGTTTTTTTTGTTCAAGTGCTGCATCAGAGTCTTGTTGCATCCCACCAATTTTTATAGCAATAGTTATTAAAACTGCATGGGCACAATGATAAGAACGTAAGAACATAAGAAATAGGAGCAGGAGTAGGCCAGGAGTAGCCCCTCGAGCCTGCCCTGCCATTCAATAAGATCCTGGCTGATCAGTCGTGGCTCAGTTCCACATTCCTGCCCTCTCCCCATAACCCTTAATCTCCTTGCCTATCAAAAACCTGTCAACCCGCGTCTTAAAAATATTGAGCGCGGCAGCCTCCACCACTTCAACGGGCAGAGAATTCCAGAGATTCACCACCCTTTGAGTGAAGAAGTTCCTCCTCAACTCCGTTCTAAACCGTCCCCCCTTTATCCTGAGGCTGTGCCCTCTAGTCCTACTGTCCTTTCTGAGCGGGAAGAGCCTCTCCACCTCTATCCTATCCATCCCATTCAACATCTCTCAATAAGATCTCCCCTCATTCTTCTAAACTCTAACGTGTACAAGCCTAGTTTATTCAGCCTCTCCCCATAGTTCAACCCCCTGTACTCCGGAATCAGCCTAGTAAACCTCCTCTGCACTCCCTCCAAGGCCAAAATATCCTTGCGTAAGTGCGGTGACCAAAACTGCACACAGTACTCCAGCTGCGGCCTCACCAGCGCCCTATACAGCTGCAGCAAGACCACCCTACTTTTATATTCAATCCCCCTCGCTATGAAGGCCAGCATCCCATTCGCCTTCCTGACCACCTGCTGCACCTGCAGGCTGGGTTTTTGCGACTCATGCACAAGGACCCCGAGGTCCCTCTGCACCGTCGCCTGCTGCAGTTTTTCGCCACGTAAGTAATAATCCTTCCTACCATTCTTCCTACCAAAGTGGACAACCTCACATTTGCCAACATTAAATTCCATTTGCCATTTCCTGGCCCATTCGCCCAGCCTATCTAGATCCTTCTGTAGACTCTCCACACCCTCTGCACAATTTGCCGTTCCACCAATCTTGGTGTCGTCAGCAAATTTCGACACCATATACTCGGTTCCCTCCTCCAGATCATCTATATAAATGGTAAATAGCTGAGGCCCCAGCACCGACCCCGGGGCACTCCACTAGTCACCAACTGCCAATCCGAATAGCACCCATTGACCCCCACTCTCTGCCTCCTATTTGACAGCCAATTCTCTATCCACGCTAACACCCTACCCCCAACTCCATGCCCCCTGACCTTCTGCAATAACCTCTTGTGAGGCACCTTGTCAAACGCCTTCTGAAAATCAAGAAAGACCACATCCACCGGCTCTCCCCTATCCACCGCCCTAGACACGTCCTCATAGAACTCCAATAAGTTCGTCAGACACGACTTCCCCTTAATGAAACCATGCTGCGTCTGCTCTACCAAACAATTCTCCTCAAGATGCCTCGCTATTTTCTCCTTGATCACGGATTCTAACGTTTTTCCTACAACAGACGTTAAACTAACCGGCTTATAATTCCCTGCCTTTTGCCTGGCACCCTTCTTAAACAACGGCGTAACGTTAGCCGTTTTCCAATCTTCCGGCACTTCCCCAGAATCCAGCGACGCTTGGAAAATAATCACCAAGGCATCCACTATCACCTTCGCCATTTCCTTCAGAACCCTTGGCTGCATTCCATCCGGTTCCTGGGGACTTGTCCACAATCAATCCCTCCAGTCTGTCGAGCACCGCCTCTCTAGTAACAATAATGTCATTCAGGCCCTCCACTCCTACCATCTTTCCATCGCTAACACCATCGATAACATTGTGGATGAATAAGTGATCATTTCTGTCAAGGCTGTAAAATGTAATGGATTCTGATAAACACATTTAAATGGTCTATTTTAATGATGTTTTGAAAATTAAAACTTTTTGGTCACCTGGCTAAAATGTCGCGGACTAACCTGTGGAATTTCTGACAGCAATCAATCTAGAATACAATGACAAACTGAGTTTGTTTAATGCCTTTAATGTAGTGAAGTGTCACACTTGTAGCAGTGCATTGTCATAATGCACAAAGAATCATTGGCACCTCTCTTCGTTGGAGAGAAACAACTTGTTAAATGTAGATTGAGGGGTACAACTGCACAAACTTTGGGCAAGGAGAGGAGGCAGGCAGCTGTAAAGTACCAGAGTCTGTACAGAGATTAAATATGCACCATTGGCATCGTTCTGTGTCAGACTCTAGTCATCTCAACAGCAGCATTATTGGACAGAATTTTGCAACAGCCACGTAAGGATCTTTGTGATAAAATGCTTAGTCAACAAACTACGTTTTCGCAGGTGTCTTAAAAGGAGAGAGCGAGAGACTGATAGGAAGTCACAGAGGCTGAGGGAAGAAATTCAAGTGGTCACGGCCTCCAGTAGTGGGGAGAAACAAAATGCAGGATGGTTGAAGGCAGAGTTCTCAAAGTATTGTTGGGTTGGAGGCGTTGGCAGTGGGGAAGCATGGTTGTTGATATTTGAAAGCAAGGAAGACTTTTAAATTTGAGGTGTTATTGAACTGCGAGTTAAGTGTAGGTCAGTGAGATAAGAGATGATTATTGTGTTTTATTCATTTGTGGGACATGGGCATCGCTGGCTGGGCCAGCATTTATTGCCCATCCATACTTATCTCAGGGCAGTTGAGAGTCAACCCCGTTGCTCTGGCTTTGGAGTCACATGCAGGCCAGATCAGGTAAGGACGGCAGATTTCCTCCCCTTAAGGACGTTAGTGAACCAGATAGGTTTTTCTGACAATCAACAATTTATTTCATGGCCATCAGTAGATTCTTAATTCCAGATTTTTTTATTTTTATTGAATTTTTTTAATTGAACCATCTGCTGCGGTGGGATTTGAATCCAGGTCCCCAGAACATTAGCCGAGTTTCTGAATTAATTGTCTAGCTATAATACCACTAGGCCATCGCCTCCCCTTGTACAGTGAGTTGTGCAGTTTAGGACATGAACAACAGAGTTTTGGATGAGCTCAGATTTAAGAAGGTTCGAAGATGAGATGTTGGACAGAAGAAGCATGGATAAGGATTTCGGCTGAAATGGACTGAAACCAGGAATGAGGTGGGTGATATTATAGAGGAGGGAGCTGGCTGTCTTGGTTAAGGGAAGAATATCAGGTCTGAAATGCAAATCACGTTCGTTTAGAAGACAGAAGTTGTGAATATTCTGATCCATCCTCATAAGTGGCCTGGCGGAGAGGGATGGAATTGTTGGGGATGAAATGTAATTTGTGGGTCGAGTAAAAAATGTAATGGTTTCACTTTACCAATACTGGAGTACATTTCTGTTCGGCCAGTTGTGGATGTTGAAAATACTGAATGATGGGGTGCAGGCTGGAGGTGGTTGTGACTTTGAGTTGAGTGCTGTCAGTAAGTACTCACATGGAATATGGCAAATTTTCCAATAATATCTGCTAAAAAGCAGCATGTGAATGAAAAAGATAGATCCTTTAGAGTTTCCAGAGTTAGTGGTGCAAGAATGGAAAGAGAAGCCACTGCAGATATTTCACTGATTACAACTGGATAAATGAATATGAAACCAGGAGAGGGCAGTCGTGTTCAATTGGAATATGTAGGAGAGACATTGGAGAATGAGATCTGGCCAAGTACAAATTGCTGCAGACAGATAGAGAAGAATTAAGAGCAGTATGTCATTTGTGACCGACGAATGCTATATTGGTGCTCTGGCAGGGTGGAAACCTGATCAGAGAGAGGCTTAGGCTTTGAATTGTGGGACTCATGGTCAAGGATCTGGGAGGAAGCAACATGTAAGAAAACTTCGGCAAAGAAAGGGAGGTTGAGGACGAGGAAGTAGTTTTCAAGGAGAAATGGCAAAGGGTGGACATTGAGTGGAAGGGTAATCACAACAGATTTAAAAGTAAGGATCGAGGGATGAGGAAGCCAGTTAGTATACACTCATGGGAGTGGGGCGGGGGGGCGGGTGGTGGTCGTGGTGAGGGTGGTCAAGAAGGAAAGATATGTGGACAGCAGTTTTGTGAGAAAAAAGTTGAGACATCAGGAGACAAATCTTTTTGATTTATTATTATCACGTGCATTAGGATACGGTGAAAGTATTGTTTCTCGCATGCTAAACAGACAAAGCATACCATACTTAGAGAAGGAAAGGAGAGGGTGCAGAATGTAGAGTTACAATCATTGCTAGGAAAGATCGACTTAATATGAGATAGATCCATCCAAAAGTCTGGTGGCAACACGGAAGAAGCTGTTCTTGAGTCGGTGGTCTGTGTCCTCAGACTTTTGTACCTTTTTCCCAACAGAAGAAGGTGGAAGAGAGTATGTCTGGTGTGCATGATCATGCTAGTTGCTTTTCCAAGGCAGTAGGAAGTATAGATGGTGCCAGTGGATGCAAGACTAGTTTGCATGATGGGCTGGACTTCGTTCACGATCCCTTGTAGTTCTTTACTGTCTTGGACAGAGCAGGAGCCGTACCAAGCTATAATACAACCAGCAAGAATGCTTTTTGTGGTGCATCTATAAAAGTTGGTGAGAGTTGTAGTGGATATGCCAAATTTCCTTAGCCTTCTGAGGAATTAGAGGCGTTGGTGGGCTTTCTTAACCATAGCATTAGTGTGGAGGGTCCAGGAGAGTTGATGATGATCTGGACACCTAGAAACTTGAAACACTCGACCATTTCCATTTCTTCCCCATTGATGTAGACAAGGGCATGTCCTCCACTACGCTTCCTGAAGTTGATGACTTTATCCTTCATTTTGTTGACACTGAGGCAGAGATTATTGTCATTGTGCCAGTTCACCAGATTATTTATGTCTTTCCTGCCATTGTTTGAGATCCGGCTCATTATGGTGGTGTCACCAGCGAACTTGAAAATCAAGTAGGAGGGGAATTTAGCCACATTGTTATAGGTGTAGAAAGAGTATAGCTGAGAATGCAGCCTTGTGGGGCACCTGTTTTGAGGAAGATCATGGAAGAGATGTTGTTGACTGACCTTACTGATTGAGGTTTGTGGTTTAGGAAGTCTAGAATCCAGTCACAGAGGGAGGAGCAAAGTCCTAGGCAACGGAGTTTGGAGATGAGTTTTGTAGTAATAATGGTGTTGAAAGCTGAGCTGTAGTCAACAAATAGGAGTCAGACAAAGGTGTGTTTGTTATCTAGATGTTCCAGAATTGAGTGCAGGGAGATGGTGTCTGATATGGACTTGTTGCGACAATAGGCAAATTATGGTGGACCCAAGCAGTCTGGGAGGTTGGAATTGATTTGTGCCATGACTAACCTTCCAAAGCATATCATAATGATAGATGTCAGAGTCTTAAGAACATAAGAAATAGGAGCAGGAGTAGGCCATCTAGCCCTTCGAGCCTGCCCTGCCATTCAGTAAGATTATGGCTGATCTGAAGTGGATCAGTCCCACTTTCCCGCTTTCTCCCCATAACCCTTAATTCCCTTGTCCATCAGAAATCTATCTACCCGTGACTTAAATATATTTAGTGAGGTAGCCTCCACCACTT
Source organism: Carcharhinus amblyrhynchos (assembly GCF_965287045.1). Taxonomy (NCBI): domain Eukaryota; kingdom Metazoa; phylum Chordata; class Chondrichthyes; order Carcharhiniformes; family Carcharhinidae; genus Carcharhinus; species Carcharhinus amblyrhynchos. The sequence continues at coordinate 49,834,279 of NC_137324.1, read as the reverse complement.
CAATGGGCAGAAGTTCTGCTATCCTTTCTAAGTGGGAAGAATCTCTCTACCGCCAGATATTAGTCATTAAGGCACACTGCATGACTTTTCTTTGGTACTGGGATGATGGCCTTCTTCTTGAAGCAGATAGGGATCTCAGATTGGTGTAAAAAGAGGTTGAACATGTCTGTGAATACCCCCCACCAGCTGGGCTGTGCAGGATTTGAGTGCTCATCCAGGTACCCCACCCAGGCCAGTTGCTTATCGTAGGTTGACTTTTGAGAAAGCTTCTTTGACATCTGCGATGGTGATCTCGGTTACAGGATCGTCTGAGGCTTCCAGGCTGGTGGGGGTGCATATGCTCGCTGAACTCTTGCTCAAATGGGCATGGAATGAATTGAGCTCAAGGGGGTGGGGTGCATAGATGCTGGCAATTTTTTCTGCATTCATCTTGTAGCTTGTTGTGTTTTGCAGACTTTACCATAGTCAGTGCGAGACTGTGTGGTTAACATGGCCCTCTAGCTTCTTCCAGTACTGTCTTTTGGCATCTTTGATGGATCTTTGTGGATCATATCTGGCTTTCTAGTATAGGTCAGGGGCACCTGACTTGAACACATCGGACCTGGACTTCAGCAAGCAGTGGATATCCCTATTTATCCATGGTTTTCAGTTGGGAAACACACAGATTTGCTTCTTTGACACACAATCTTCCGCACATTTACTAATTAAGTCAGTTACTGTAGTGGCGTACTCATTCAGGTTGGTCGCAGAGCTTTTAAATACTGACCAATCTACTGACTCGAAGCAGCCCTGTAGGAGATCATCCAATTGCTCAGACCAACATTGCATGCCTTTCTTTAATGGATCCTCGTTTCAGTTTTTGTTTGTAAGCTGGGAACAGGAGTACAGCCTTGTGGTCTGATTTGCCAGAGTATGGGCGGGCAATCGAGCAGTAGGCATGTTTGATATTTGTGTAGCAGTGGTCCAGAATGTTTGGGCCTCTGGTGGAACACGAGATGTGTTGGTACTATCTTGGTAGAACGCTCTTGAGCTTGGTTTGATTGAAGTCCCTGGTCACAATAAACAAGGCTTCGGGGTGTTTCATCTCAAGGCTATTTTGTGGTGGTGTATATTTCGTCTTCTGAACAAGATCAATTTGCACTCAGGTATGAGAGTTTCTGATGTTTCTGCTGAAAGTTTAAAGTCCAAATATGTGCCGATTAGGTGGCAAATGTGTGGGATTACAGGGATAGGCCAGGAGAGTGGGCCTGTGTAAGATACTCTGTCAGAGATTCAGTACAGAATCAATGGGCCAAATGGCATCTTCTGCACTGCGGAAATTTGATTGTAATTTTGCACTGTTTCAACTTTCTAATAACATTCCATCCTTTGCTGAGATCCCTTTTATTCTCTTTGCATATGTCAGCCTCTTGCGTGATTGTTTGTTTCTTCCAAATGAGGTGCTTGCTGAAATAAATTTTCCATATCAATACAAAATACAAGCAACAAAAGTCAGGAGACACTGTTGAAGGAAGCCTATAATTGGAGTAGTGTCTTGCCTGACTTGACTTGCTTTTGTCTCTCTGTTCCTTTTCTTCTCTTCCTCTCTCCCTCTTTCACTTCACCCTCACTTCCCCCATTCAGTTTTCTCTTTTCTTCCTGAGGGCATTGACTGGCACTCGTATCATTTCATTTAAACTTGCGCAATGGCAAAAGTCAATTTTTCTTTCAGTGGCATCAAAGGCCAACCTTTTCTAGAATCGTTTTAACAGCAAATAGCGGGTACCTCAACAACATTCTCAAAGCTTAAGATGAACCAGGGAGGAAGAAATTTGCAGGGTTATTTGAAGTTACATTTGAGGAGGGAGATTTTGAGAAAATTTTCAAGCTTGGAGAGGTTTCTGGAGGGAGTTCCAATGAATAGGCCTTGTTATGGGTGTTGGGTGTATGGTAGGCAAGGAGATAATTAAAGCTGATGACAAAAGATTTTCAAGTGCATTGTAGGATATTGATAGGTCAGTTAAAACTTTATGATAGGCACATGCATTGGGGAAAAGGAGTTTGAGTTACTGCAGTGGCCAGTAGAAAATGATAAGCTGGAGTTAATTTTTTAAAAATTCCTTGCCTTTAAAGCCCAGGCTTCCTGACATCAATTTATTGTGTCTACTGCCACCCTGGTTGAGGGCAGCTAATTTGTATCGATGACTAGTACAAAATGGGTCATGCCCAAATTGCATGTTTCTCCATGGGATGCTTTTACCTATTCGTAAACCAGAGAACCAGTTTGATCGCTATAAAGCTGGTGAGGTATGTTTAGAACGCTTAATTTTTTAAATATGTGTTTAATATTTGTTGGAAACTAATTAAATTCCAACAAATGTAAATTCATTCGCAAAATAATCTTCACTTCGGTGTGCATTATCAATTATTCCATATTTTATTGCATGTGAGCAGCTAGCTGGATATGTTCCCAACCACGCAGAAGTAATTTTATATCTAACATACTGATAAATGGCTCTGTTCAGCAAATACCATTATTGGCTCTTTCCCCTCTTGATTCTGTATGACAGCAAATGATTAGGAGGTGGGATGGGAGTGAGGGTGGTCCCCCCCCCCCTGCTTCCTATGACTTGCCATGCCATTAAATAGACATTGAGGAAGGCTGGTCAAACGATCCTTTGCAGTTGTGAATAGAATTCACAGACGAGCCAGTAAGTAGATAGCCTGCCTTCTTTGTTATAGTCAAGTATTGATTTGTGGCATGGAGTATAGAAGGGTAGAAGTCAAGTTGAAAATAATGCATTAGTTTTAACTTGGTTTGTTTTTACTTTTTCAGCGATCCTTACGTGAAATTGTCCTTGTACGTGGCTGACGAGAACCGAGAACTTGCTTTGATTCAGACAAAAACAATCAAAAAGGTAAGTTTTCAGATTTATGTGTCAGGAGGGTAACAAATTGACTGTTAAGTTCCTTGTGGAGACCTATAACTTTTCAAAAGCAGTTTGTATGTCTGAGGCAGGATTTTTTGGCTACACTCAACCCAAGGTCAGTGGATCTTTTATTGGTCCCCCCCGTCCCAAACACCCCAGTGTCTAATTAAACTCATAATAAGATCTCAAGATTTCAGACATTTGCTGTAACAAACTAATTAGAAGCAACATAAACAACTTATATTTTAAACTATAGAAAAGAACTTCCCCCATTTAACTGAACACATTAGCAGCAATCCAACATAACCACACACTCTTAAGTGGACACTTCATTCTGGAGGGATCGGTTCTAATTGATTCTTGGCTCCCGAGAGCTTTCTTCCTTCCTTCCTTTTCCTTCCTCCGCTCCACAGTGTCACATACCAGAACTGCTTTTCATGGTAAGGGAAGAAGTGGAGAATCTTTCCTCTCACTAAGCTAGCTGAATCTCCCATTTCATTTCAATCCTCACAAATTTTGTCTCTTCATTTTGAGCATGAGCTCCCACCCAGCTTGGTGGCTGGCAGGACCAGTATTTTCTTGACTCAGGTTGCAGGACTTGTTGCCTCTGCATCCCTCGACGTCTGTTCCTCCCCCCTTGTGTGGTAAAACATTGTGACATTGACATGAGAGATCAGAGAAAGAAGCAGCTTACTGTAATTTGACAGCAATGTCAATCAGGCAGAGTCAACACTTGGCTGCACTTATATAATCAAATTCACTCACTTTTGATAATAGGGTGTATAGTGGGTATACTCAGTGAATGGATGTGGAGGGTATGAGGAGCGTTTGGGGATGAGTGAGAACATGAGTTGGCATCAAGTGGCTGAGGGCTATAAGGAAAGTGGGTGGGTGTGATGAGTTGGCATGGATTGTGCATGAGGGGTTGCTGTGGTGGATGGCATAGTTAAGACTTGTCAGATATACCTTTCAAAAGATTGCTGAATTACGTCTATGGTTGATGAGTGCCCTGAGATCCCATGTGTCATGGAGCAGCTGGCTCGACTCCACAAACATTGCCGGTGACTAAGAGAGTCAGTTAGATCAGGAGAACAAGGTGTGGACTCTTTATTTGCACCAGCAAAAGTTGCGGGTGCTGGATCTGGGGACGTGAATCCCAGAATCTGGAGTGAGATTTTGCAAGCCCAGGCAAGTCGTGAGGGTTACAGATAATGTGACATGAACCCAAGGTCTCGATTGAGGCCGTCCTCGTGTGCGGAGCTATCAGTCTCTGCTCAGCGACTCTGCGTTGTCGTGTGTCATGAAGGCAGCCTTGGAGAATGCTTACCCGAAGATCAGAGGTCGAATGTCTGTGACCGCTGAAGTGTTGCCCTACAGGAAGAGAACACTCTTGCCTGGGCTTGCAAAATCTCTCTAACTGTCCTGGCTGGAGACAACACGCGTCTCTTTAACCTGTGCTTAACCCTTTCTCCACTCGCGTTGTCTGTACCTTTAAGACTTGATTACCTGTAAAGACTCGCATTCCAACCATTATTTTGTAAATTGTGTGTGTGTCCTTATATGCCCTGTTTGGAAGAGAACTCCCACTTAGCTGATGAAGGAGCAGCACTCCGAAAGCTAGTGCTACCAAATAAACCTGTTGGACTTTAACCTGGTGTTGTGAGACTTCTTACTGTGTTTACCGCAGTCTAACGCCGGCATCTCCACATCACATACAGATAGGCCATGGGAGTTTGCATTAACAAGGGTGTGGCTCTGAATAGAGTTGGGGGAATTCATGTGGCAAAAGAGTTTCAGCGGGGATAAATTACCAGAAATTAGAAGTCATTCAGTGCAGAGGCTAAGGGAGAAAAGTAGTGAAGATACCTTCATGAAAAAATCTTTATTGTAGTTGGTGATAGAGAGAAGTGTAACCATGTTACATAAGAAATAGGAGCAGGAGTAGGCCAACTAGCCCTTCGAGCCTGTCCCGCCATTCAATAAGATCATGGCTGATCTGTCGTGGCTCAGTTCCACATTCCCGCCCTCTCCCCATAACCCTTAATCCCCTCTCTTATCAAAAACCCATCAACCCGCTTCTTAAAAATATTTAGCGAGGTAGCCTCCACCACTTCAACGGGCAGAGAATTCCAGAGATTCACCACCCTTTGAGTGAAGAAGTTCTTCCTCAACTCTGTTCTAAACTGCCCCCCCTTTATCTTGAGGCTGTGCCCCCTAGTCCTACTATCCTTTCTGAGCGGGAAGAGTCTCTCCACTTCTATCCTATCCATCCCATTCATCATCTTATACGTCTCAATGAGATCTCCCCTCATTCTTCTAAACTCTAATGAGTACAAGCCTAATTTATTCAGCCTCTCCTCATAGCTCAACCCCCTCAACTCCGGCATCAGCCTAGTAAACCTCCTCTGCACTCCCTCCAAGGCCAAAATATCCTTGCGCAAGTACGGCGCCCAAAACTGCACACAGTACTCCAGCTGCGGCCTCACCAATGCCCTATACAGCCGCAGCAAGACCTCCCTACTTTTATATTCAATCCCCCTTGCGATGAAGGTCAGCATCCCGTTCGCCTTCCTGACCACCTGCTGCACCTGCAAGCTGGGTTTTTGCGACTCATGCACAAGGACCCCGAGGTCCCTCTGCACCGTCGCCTGCTGCAGTTTTTCTCCACGTAAGTAATAATCCTTCCTACCATTATTCCTACCAAAGTGGACCACCTCGCAGTTATATTCAAACACATGAACGTAGGAATTAGGAGCAGGAGTGGACCATTTGGTCCGTTGAGCCTGTTTCACCATTCAATAAGATCTAGGCTGATCTTATTGTGTCCTTAACTCTGCATTTCCACTTGCCCACAGGCTCTTAAATCTCAGAGAATAACTTTGTCCTGGATTGAACAAAACAAGTCAATGGAGGAGCAAAGGAGTAGGAGTTGCCAGATGTAATTTCATGCTAAAAGTCACGCTGACCCCTCAGCCAAATTTCTGTTGGGGCCATGATGTTCATGGATGGCAAGGACTTTGTTCGCAGTGAATGATTGTGAATGAAAAGGAAGCTGAAATTGTTCCAGTAGCAGAGTCCACAGGTATTGGAGGGATTAGTTGGAAGGGAAGGAAAATGGGGCTAGGTTAAGTTGGGCTAGAAGGTGAGCAATAAGCTGGGACAATTGGAGTCACTGCTTATAATGGTCCAGCGCTGAGTGTCTTGATGAACCCTTTCAGTGCCAAGGGAGGCACAAAGACATTGCTTCTTGACCTTTTGTGCTGCTTCTCTTCATTTCATTTTTGTTTTTCTAAAGACGTATTTAGCCCAGTGGTGCTGTGTTTTATCGAATTCTCTGTTTAAATTGTATTTCCACTCAACACTTTGTACATATAGTAGCACAGAGATCCACCTCGTGCTTGTTTTTCTGCTGTTATGTAATTTGCAAACATTGACCTGTTGAACTAAAAATATTGATACTGGCCCATTAATTTTGAGCACGATTGCAGTTTTAAATTAAGTGAAGATGACTTCATTTTATGAAATAATTGAAGCAAGGAAAGCACTATCTGAAACAAGTTTTATCGTACATATACTTGTACTATCGTGTTGTTTTTTTACAGAACTATCCAAAGTTTTAAGGTTAGTTGTGTTCATTATACAAGTTCAGAAGTAAAACTGATGGATACAATTATTTTTTGCAGACATTAAATCCAAAATGGAATGAAGAATTTCTTTTCAGAGTAAGTACTGACAACATTTTTAAACGTCACTAAATTTTCTTTCACTCTAATTATAGAGAGATTGCAGTGTAGAAAGAGGCCATTCAGCCTTTAGTGTTTGCATCAGCCAAAAAAAGAACTAGCCACTTACTTTAGTCCCATTTTACAGCCACTGGTCCATAATCTTGCTGGTTACAGCACTTCAAATGCAGATCCAAGTATCTTTTTAAATGAGTTGAGTGATTCAGCCTCAACTACCAAGTTCGGAGTAAATTCCAGATCCTGTGGGTGAAAAGACTTTTCCTTTTGTGCCCTCTGATCCTTCTTCATTGCAGAGATGTCCATGAGTTCTTTGCACTTGTTTTAATGCACAAGAGGCTCGGGGCCATCTTTGCAATGAACATGAAGACTATCTAATCAGTTCTCTCAGTGTAACTAGCTACCCAGCCTGTTCAAAACCCTCATGATATTATACACAAATATTACGTCACCCCTTGGCCTCCTCTGTTCTGAGGAAAACAACCCAAGTCTATCCAGCCTCTCTTTATAACTGCAATTTTCAAACAGTGGCAGTATTCTTGGGAATTCTGTGCTCGTTCCGGAAAATTTATATCCTGTATTATGGTGACCAGAACTCTATACAAAATTCCAGCAGTGACCGTTGCAGCATTTTACTACAGCTCGATCATTGCATCCCTGCTACTGTATTCAATACCTCAATCAATAAAGGAAAGCATTTAGAATGCTTTCAGGGCCACCTTGTCTATCTGTCCTGCCACCTACAAGGACCTGTGGACATGCAGTCTAAGGTCTCTCACTTCCTCATACCCTCACAATATCTATTGAGTTTTCGTTCACTTTTCTTGCCCTTCCCATTTCTCTGCCCATTCAGCTACCATTGATATCATTCTGCAGTTGACAGCTATCCTTTTTACTGTCAACTACATGGCCAATCTTTGTATCACCTGCATATTTTCCCAATCATACCACCCAAGGTTAAATCTAAATCAATAATATATAATAAACAGCAAGGACCCCAAGCATTGAGCCCTGTGGAACATGGCTGAAAACTGTTTTCTGTTTGAAAAGCTTCCATCACTCTTTATTTCTTGTCAGTCCATCAATTTTGGACCTAATTCAGTTTGCAGCCACGAATTCCATCCCTCTCACTGGTAACTGAAGAGGAATTAAACTGTTGACCACCTTGTTGTCATACTTGACCCCAAGATGAGCTTCTCACTACTTAACTGCTCCATCACAAAGACTGTCAATTTCCATCTTTAATCATAGCCTGACTATGCCCCTGCTGAATTGTGAATACGTATATGTATTAGCTCAAGACTTGGCTATTCTGAAGCATTTCTGGCTGGTATTTCATATTCTGCTCTCTCTAAACTTGAGGCCATCTGAATCAGTGCTGCCTGTGTCTGAATGTGCACCGAACTTGATTGAACAATCACAGAACATAGAACTTTATAGCACCGTACAGGCTCTTTGGCCCTTGATGGTTTCACAGTCAGTGCAACAATCTAAAGCCCATTGAACATACACTATTCCAATATCATCCAAGGTCAGCTCTTGTACTACCTGACTTAGTCAAGCAGTGTTTTGATTTTAAAATTCTCATACTTGTTTTCCAATCCCTCTATAGCCTTGCCTCTTCCCAGTTCTGTAAGCACCACCAGTCCCATAGCTCTCCAAGATATCTGTACTGCTTTAATTTTGGTGTCTTGACATCACTGCAGGATTCCCTCAGGGTAGTGTCCGAGACCCAACCATCTTCAACTGCTTTGTCATTGACCTTCCTTCCATCTTAAAAAGTCAGAAATGGAGATGTTTGCTGCTGTTTGCACCACTCTCAACTCTTCAAATACTGAAGCAGTCCATGCCCAAATTCAGCAAGACCTGGAAAAAAAATCCAGGCTTGGGCTGACAAGTGGTAAGTAACATTCATGCCACCTAAGTTCCTGGCAATGACCATCTCTGACAAAAAGGATGTAACCTTCACCCCTTGATGTTCAGTGGCAGTACCAATACTGAATCCCCCGCTGTCAACATCTTGGGGTTACCACTGGCCAGAAACTGAACAGGACTAGCCATATAAACACTGGCTAGAAGAACAGGTCAGAGGATAGGAATCCTACAGCGAGTAACTCACCTCTTGACTCCCAAATGCTTGTCCATCATTTACGTGGGCAAGTCAGGAGTTTGATGGAATATGCCCTACTTGCTTGGATGAGTGCAGCTCCAGCAACACTCAAGAATCTTCTTACTATCCAGGACAAAGTAGCCTACTTGACACCCCATCCACAAGCATTTCCCTGAGCCCCTAGGTAACTGAAGGCCCTGAGTCTTGTGCTCCCTTTATCCTCTACTCCCAGAAGAGTGTCCCTCAAAGGTCTGCTGCTCTCCACTTCCCAAAGGGATTTCAGGACTTGCATTGGCAGGGTTTCTGGACTTCCCCTCAATTTCCTTATTTTATCCTTTCTTCCTTGGGTCCATTAACAGCTGAATAATGAGAAGAAATATGAAAATATTTTGGGTGGACTCCAAAAGTCAAAAAGCTTGGCATCGTTATCTGGTTAACTGCTGAGTTAAAATATTGACCCAGATTTTGCAACTGCGTAATAATGGCTAGAGTGTCAACATTTGCTGTCAGTACTCTCTCAAACTGACAGCATTTTCTCGATTCAGAATATGTGCAGTTAAATGTTGAAATCCAGAGGTTGCTGTCAGTGATTCCCTGCTCCTCAACAAGATATGTTGCAGAAGTCCTCACAGCTGAAAATAACTTCAAAGTAAGTGATTTGACAAGCTCCTCCAATTTTTACAGTGGTAGTCATAGAATCCTGACAGGCCAAATGGCTTCCTTCTGCACTATCAGATGTGCACTGACTCTCTGACAGAGCATCTCACCAGGCCTACCCACCCCACTGCCCTAACCCTGTGACCCCGCATATTTACCCTGCTAATACCCCGAACATACACGTCTTGGGACACTAAAGGGCAATTTTACTCTCGCCATATACGGCCCATCTTTGGACTGTGGGAGGAAACAGGAGCACTCAGAGGAAACCCACACAGATATGGGTAGAACTTGCAAACTCCACGCAGTCACCTAGGGTCAGAATCGGACCTGATCGCTGCCCATATGAGGCAGCAGTACTAACCACTTTGCCAATCATGCTGCAAAATCTCTTGAAAAGATTTTTCCATGTTGAGTGTTATGCAGTTGGGTTTCTAATGACATTGGAGGCCACAATTATTGCTGAACAACTTTCTTGATTCTGAAAATCTAATATTATAATCGTGGTAAGTCAAATTTCTGCGTTTTACGATTTAAAAATGCTGTCATTTTTTAAAATAGAGTCAAATGAATATTTTTGTATCTTCATCCCATATGTATGTCCCAATCTCAATTTTGTCTTCTGTAAAACTTTAAAAGATGAACCATACATCTGCTTATTGCTTCCCCTGCTTTGGTGAGTTCTTTGATGTGATTGGCTACTTAGTCCCCTTGAGGTCTGCACTGTTGCTGATACCAGAGGTCCCCTATTGGCACTAGAACAAAACTAGGAAGGAAAAAATAAAATTCATGCAGCAGTTTGGGATATCTCGGTGACAATTTTTTTGAAGTCAGTAGCAAACACTGTCAGTTTGCCACTGACCTCAAAATCCAGGCCATTGTGGCTCGGACTGGTGGTGGTAAGTATATGTGTGGGAAGGTGTAATAGCTAACTTTTCACTGGATTTATTGCTGTTTGGCTTCTATTTCAGACACTTGAATGTTTTCTAAGGAGAAAAATATGCTTAATATTCTCATTCTATATTTTTAACAAGTACCGTTCACTACACCTGATTAATGCAAACCTACTTGTCTGAAAGTTTGAGTTCATGTTGATCTGAGAACAGCAGGTTCAAATAGTTGATAACTATTTAATATGGGCCTGGCTTATAAAAGTAATTGCTTAAATTGCAGGTCAATCCCCAGAATCATAGGTTGCTGTTTGAAGTCTTCGATGAAAACCGATTGGTGAGTATGAAGGGAATAAATGTGTTCCTTATGTTGTATTTTGATTTGAAGAGGACCAATCAACTAATCTGCAGGCACCTTTTCATTTGTTTTCACCGCAATTACCACACAGGATTGTGCTTTATTCTGTTCTTCATTTACTCATTAAATAATGTATTGTCTATTTCACAATCACATGCATTGACAAATTGCTATGTTTTTATGTTGTCCAAGCATCTATCTTCCTTCAGTGGAAAATAAAGCGATTAGAGAAGGAACTTCAACTTCGTTGTTCATAGCTGGGCCAAAGAGTGATTCCTCATGATTTTAAAGAAACACTGTTTTCTAATTTTATTTATTTGTAATAGAATCCAATATCTGAGTCTACGAGTGTGCTAGAAAACTTTGTTAATTGGAGTTCTGTGTGCTACTTTGGAAATATGAAAGTGTCATAAAAGTTCTGTATAGTTAGTACATTTACAATTGTTAAGCCATTTGCAAGTTTAGAAACAATGATTATGTAAAGACAGATGGCATTAAAAAAAAGGCTGAATCATTAGTTATTTTACCCAAGAGTAACTTGCTGGATTATTTGGAATGAATCTCTAGAATGATTTTTAATGTCACATCTTTAGTTTTGCTTTTGATCCTGATACAAGTGTTATGGTTGGGGATTGACTTGTGCATAAATACTGAATCAGTTGTGTGGATGGCTAGACTGCCATTCTGTTCAAACTTTTTCACACGCTGACACTGCTTCACGTATTTTGCCGAGTCTTCTGAGCTGAGCTTTGCCAAAAATGTGGATCACAGCATTATTTGCGAGCTTCATTGCAGCTTTGTAGCATGCACCCTAATGTGCGTGCACACACACTTCTGTCTCATACATGCTGTCACACACTTGCTCTCAACCTCCCATACACATGCATTCAGCCCTCTGACCCACGTGCACACGCGCACGCACACACCTGCTCTCGGCCACACTGTCTGCCTTAAGCCTCACCCCCCCCCCCCCCACACAACCAACTCTACCATGCTCCAAACCCCCCCCCCCCCCCCGCCCCCCCAACGTATGCTATCCCATACAGGCACATAGACTCCAACCCGCTCTTCTCTCTCTCTCTCTCTCTCTCGCTCACTTTCAGGCGTGCGTGCACACTTACACCACATGGATGCATGCATACATGCACGTGCCCTCATCCCTCATGCATGCACACTCACCCCTCCCACGTTTGCTGCTGAATTTCACTTTAATAGGTTCAATTTTCATTGCCTGGTCCTACCGGTGCTTTTATTGGTATCTCCAAGGGTAACCAAGAACCAAAGAGGGAATACTGGAGTTCTATGAGGATGTGTCTAGGGCGGTGGATAGAGGAGAGCCGGTGGATGTTGCCTTTCTGGATTTTCAGAAGGCGTTTGACAAGGTACCTCACAGGAGGTTATTGCAGAAGGTCAGGGGACATGGAGTTGGGGGTAGGGTGTTAGCGTGGATAGAGGATTGGTTGTCAAATAGGAGGCAGAGAGTGGGTGTCAATGGGTGCTATTCGGATTGGCGAATGGTGACTAGTGAAGTGCCTCAGGAGTCGGTGCTGGGGCCTCAGCTATTTATCATTTATATAGATGATCTGGAGGAGGGAACCGAGTGTAGGGTGTCTAAATTTGCTGATGACACCAAGATTGATGGGAAGGCAAATTGTGCGGAGGATGTGGAGAGTCTACAGAAGGATCTAGATAGGCTGGGCGAATGGGCCAGGAAATGGCAAATGGAATTCAATGTTGGCAAGTGCGAGGTGGTCCACTTTGGTAGGAATAACGGTAGGAAGGACTATTACTTACGGGGCGAAAAACTGCAGCAGGCGACGGTGCAGAGGGACCTCGGGGTCCTTGTGAATGAGTCGCAAAAACCCAGCTTGCAGGTGCAGCAGGTGGTCAGGAAGGCGAATGGGATGCTGGCCTTCATAGCGAGGGGGATTGAATATAAAAGTAGGGATGTCTTGCTGCGGCTGTATAGGGCATTGGTGAGGCCGCAGCTGGAGTACTGTGTGCAGTTTTGGGCGCCGCACTTGCGCAAGGATATTTTGGCCTTGGAGGCAGTGCAGAGGAGGTTTACTAGGCTGATGCCGGAGTTGAGGGGGTTGAACTATGAGGAGAGGCTGAATAAACTAGGCTTGTACTCATTAGAGTTTAGAAGAATGAGGGGAGATCTCATTGAGACATATAAGATGATGAATGGGATGGATAGGATAGAGGTGGAGAGACTCTTCCCGCTCAGAAAGGACAGTAGGACTAGGGGGCACAGCCTCAAGATAAAGGGGGCGTGGTTTAGAACGGAGTTGAGGAAGAACTTCTTCACTCAAAGGGTGGTGAATCTCTGGAATTCTCTGCCCGTTGAAGTGGTGGAGGCTACCTCGCTAAATATTTTTAAGACGCGGGTTGATGGGTTTTTGATAGGCGAGGGGATTAAGGGTTATGGGGAGAGGGCAGGAATGTGGAACTGAGCCACGACAGATCAGACATGATCTTATTGAATGGCGGGGCAGGCTCGAAGGGTCAGATGGCCTACTCCTGCTCCTATTTCTTATGTTCTTATGTTCTTAATAGGAGGCCAAGAAATGGCTGAACAATTGTATACATACTTTGGTTCTGCCTTCACAAAAGAGGACACAAATCAGATGCCAGGAAGTTGGAGAATGCAAGATTTATTGAGAAGGAAGAACTAACAGAGATCAATATTCATAGAGAAATGGAGCTGGGAAAATTGGTGGGATTGAATGTGAATAAATCCTTAGGGCCTGATAATGTACATCCCAGAATACTTAAAGAAGCGGCTCTAGAAATAGTGGGTGCATTGGTGGTCATCTTCCAGAATTCTGTAGTCCCTGCGCAGTGGAGGGTAGCTAATGTCACCCCAATATTCAAAAAGGGAGGTGGAGATAAAACAGGGAATTATAGACCAGTAAGTTTAACATTGGTAGCGGAGAAAATTCTTGAATCCGTTATCCAAGACTTTATACAGTGCATTTAGAAAGCAGTGGCAGGATCAGACAGAGTCAGCATGGATTTATGAAAGGAAAATCATGCTTGACAACTCTGATGTCAATGTAGTATATTTGGACTTTCAGAAAGCGTTTGACAAAGTCCCGTGTAAGACATTACTGTGCAAGGTTAAAGTGCGTGGGGTTGGGGGAAGTGTACTGAGATGAATAGAAAACTGGTTGGCAGAGAGGAAAAAAAGAGTAGGAATTAGTGGGTCCTTTTCAAAGTGGCAGGCAGTAACTAGTGGGGTGCCACAGGGATTGGTGCTGGGACTCCACTATTCCCAATATATTAATGATTTAGATGAGGGAACAAAATGTAACACCTGAAAATTTGTAGGTGTTGGGTGGGAGTATGAACTGTGACGAGGATGCAGAAATCCTTCAGAATGATCTGGACAGGTTGGGGTGAGTGGGCAAATGAGTGACAGATGCAGTATAATATGGATAAATGTGAGGTTATTCACTTTGGGAGCAAAATCAAAAAGGCAGCAGACTACCTGAATGACTGTAAATTGGGAGAGGAGAGTGTGTTGCAGGGCCTGGGTGTTCTTGTGCACCAGTTGCTGAAGGTAAGCATGCAGGTGCAGCAGGCGGTAAAGAAGGGAAGTGGCATGTTGGCCTTCATTGCAAGAAGTTTTTAGTCTAGAAGCAGGGATGTGTTGTTGCAATTATACAGGGCCTTGGTGAGACCACACTTTGCATATTGTGTACAGTTTTGGTCTCCTTTTCTGAGGAAGGATGTTCTTGCTCTTGAGGGAATGCAGTGAAGGTTCACCAGGCTGATTCTGGGGATGGCATGAGTGATGTATGAGGAGAGATTGACTAGGTTACGATTGTTTTTGCTGGAGTGAGATGAATGAGGGAGAATCTCAAAATTCTAACCAGACTAGACATGGTAGATGTAGGGAGGATGTTCCCTACATGATGTTGGAGAGTCCAGAACCAAGGGTCACAGCGTACGGATTGAGGGTAGACTATTTAGGATGGAGATCAGGAGACATTTCTTCACTCAAAAACTGGTGAGCCTGTGGAGTTCATTATCACAGGAAGTAGTTGCTAAAACATTAAATGTATTCAAGAGGTGGCTGGATATAGCACTTGGAGCGAATGGGGTCAATGGTTATGGGGAGAAAGCAGGATTAGGCTATTGAGTTGGACGATCAGTCATAATCGTAATGAATGGTGGAAGAGGCTCAAAGGGCCAAATGGCCAATCTTATATGTATGCTTTTGTGTATGTAATGAGGATTTCAGAGACCGCAGTATGGACTGCAAGATGAGGCTGCCCTACACAATGATCCCTTATTTTGTGTGGATTTTCTAAGTATCTTGTTGTAACCGCTTCAAAAAATTCTGGCATTTCCATGATGACAGATGCCAAGTTAACTGGCCTTTGGTTTTTTTTGCCTTCTCTCTCTGTCTCTCCTTTGTTTTACTTTTGCTGTTTACCAATCTGATGGAGCCTTATCTAGAATCTAACGAATTGTGGTAAATGAAAATCTACTGTCTTAGCAGCTACCCTCGGATGAAATCAATCAGGAACTGGGGACTTGTCAGCTTTTAATTCTAATGATGTTCTCAGTACTATTCTTCCTGCTGATTGCAATTTCTTTAACATTCAAGATAAGTAAACCTTCCATTTCCCTTAAATTTGAAAGCTGTGCAATAGATGAGAGCGTTTCGCCAAGATTTTTTTTGAGTATTACTTAACTGCATCCTGCCCCAGTGCTGAGTGAAAATAGAATTGGCTGAAACCCTTTACTTGAAATGGAACAATCAACTTTTGTTTCTTTTTAATGAGGGACAGATATAAAATGGGTTTTGTATTTTAGCTGATCATTTCCTATCACCATACTCGTCATCTGCAGTGTTGCTCCAAGTACTTTTCTGGACACCCACAGAAAATGCCAGATGTTTAGCTAATAACTATTCATGTACTTGTAAGAAGTGACTGACAAGACTGGTTCTTCAGTCATCATTCAACAATGATCCTGAAACAAACATCTGCTTTTTTCTTTGCAGGCTTTTCTTTTGCGAAGTAGTGTCAATTACTCAATACTTCAAATGAGTCAACTTTTTCTCAAGATCAGGATAGCCTTTAAAATTTCTGGCTGTGATTCAACATTGCTCCCCAGTGATGTGATATTTTGCCTTGAAGCATGGCACTATATTTGGAATAAGGTGTCACTCAAACAGTGCTATGTATGACACTGACCTGAGAGCTTTTTTTTGTCGTATTTTGGGAAAGGGTTCCTGTACACTCAACTGCTGTAACTTTACTGGCAGAAATCTGTGCACCCATGTAAACAGGTATGTGCAGAGCTGTCTCCAGACTATTTGTGTGTGAGTTACAGCCATTAGATCAAGTATCCTGATGGCTGTAATAACTCGTGTTGCGAATGATCTCAGACTGATAGCTAAGGTATAGCTCGAGGACTGTGTGTGTGTGTGTGTGTGTGTGTGTGTCTTCGTGTGTGTGTCTTCATTCTTTTTAAGAGACTAGTTGACAAAAGTTTATAGAAGGGGTTCCGATTGACATGCCCTGTGAAATGTAGTGGACAGCATTTTTGGTATTTTTGTGTAAAAAGCTACTACTCTGATTGAAGGTGTTGATCATATTTCTGTGATACTTTCCCATTCCAATTTGAAGTAAACACTGCTGAATATTGCCGATTGATTTTATTGAATTATTTATTCCCATGGGTTCCCAACTTGACCATCATGCTTGGCCTGAATGAAATGCTTTCATTTGTGCAAGAATACAAATCTCTTCACGAATGAGGTTTTGTTTTCTCTTTGTTATGTGGCACATTTATTTGCATGTAAACCTTCGATTAAATATGTTTATGTTTTGTGTATTTGATTTGCAGACTTAGAAATTTTTAGTGGCTTAAAATGTTCTGGCATTCTCACCGACTCCCACTCCAATTTTTCATGTTCCCCTTGTGAGAAATTCTAAAGCAAAATCAGTTCTAGTAACATTTTCCATCCTGAAACTCTGTTCCTTAGGAGGTATTTTCTCAATATAATTCCTTTCGCAGCACCAATTTCTATGAAGTTAGTTTATGTCATTTGAAGAAGGCTAGCTTTCATGAAGGTTATAAGTTATTAGAGGCTCTAGAGAAATATAGGAGGTGTCTTCTTTAATCAGTTGTGGCATAGTATACAAAGGCAAGGAGGTAATGTTGGAGCTGTGCAGAAGGTTGGTTAGGCCACAGCTGGATTACTGCGTACGGCTCTGGTCACCTCACTGCAGGAAGGACGTGATTGAACTAGTTGAGGGTGCAGAGGAGGTTGACCAGGATGTTGCCTGTGATGGAAATTTTGACCTATGAGGAGAGACTGGATGGGCTTGGATTGTTCTCTCTAGAGCAGAGAAGGCTAAGGGGGGGAAACGTGATTGAGGTGCATAGTATTTAGAAACATGAGATGTGCAGGCAGGTTATAGATAAATTAATTTTATATGTCGAGCACCAGGTCACATTAACTTAAGGTGATTGGCTAAAGAACTAATGGTGACATGAGGAAAATACTTTTTGAGCGTGGCGTATTTAGGATCTGGAATGCATTGCTTGAGAATGTGGTGGTGGCAGTTTCAATGATGGCTTTGAAATGGGAATTGAGTAAGCAACTGAAGGACTACAGGGATAGAGCAGAGGACTAAGACTACCTGAGTGACCCTTTGACAGCCACTGGACATGTGATGGATGGAATAGCCGCCTCGTGTATGTATCTATTCTATAATTCTATTTTCCATGTCCAGTGAAAAAAAGCCACAGTCAGAGGTTGGGAATTCTTTGGTGCATAACTTGTTTCCCCAAAGCCATGTGTGCAGTTCCAACAACGCTCAAAGCTCAACATCACATGAACTAAGGATTTACGACTTTAAGCATTCAGTTCCTTCACCACTGTTGCACAATGACATACCCATTGCAGCATACACTATCTATACAAGTCACACTGCAGTAGGCTGCCAAGCCTCCTTTTGGCAGTGTTGTTCAAATTTGCAACCTATAATACTTTGAAGAGCAAAGACAGCAGCTGTGTTCAAACATCTCCACCTGTAAATTCTCCTCCTGTTCACGTATTAACCTATTTGGAAATACATTGCTGCTTCTCCACTGTCACTTGTTTTAAAAGAAACCTGAGGCTTCATTGCTAACTGCACTATGGAAGTACCTCCACAATAGGGACTCCAGAAGTTCAAGGAGGTGCTCACCACTGCTTTCTAAATCGTAGTTTGTCTTTGCCTGTGTCACTTGCATTCCATGAATGATGAATGAATTAATAAAAAAGAAAAATGTTGTGCTTCAAATGCAAGGCAGAATACTGTAAAGTGCCTGTAAAAGAAAGGTCATTTTTGATTTTATGCAGGACTAAATCTAAGAGAACTTTAGCCCTAGTCAATTCACTATGTATTGTTCTAAGAAAACTGTCACAAAAAATTCTTGCCAATTTGATTGTCCTAGTCTATATTAAGATTAAATTCCCCACAATTATTAAATTTCCTTTGTCACAGGCTCCAATAATGCCTTGTTTAATTCTCTGTTCAATGGTATAACTAGTGTTAAGGTCCAGTAGCCTACTCCCACCATTGCTTTCTGATTCTTGCTATTACTAATTTCCACCCATACTGGTTTTGCTTCATGATCTTCAGAGGTCTGATCGTTTGACTTTTTAACCAACGTTATTTTCCCACCCTATATGTTGATCATAACATTAGCATGTAAATTAAGGTCAATTCTAGATACAAAGACATGTCTTCACTTGGGCAAAAAAATCCGAAAATAATTGGTTATCTTCACAAAGGAGTCTCTTGCTCACTTTCGAGTTGGCTTTGGAAGCTGCTCATTTTGTTGGGTGTAACAAAGTAGATGAGGTTTGGTGATACTCTTTGTCTCACAACAAGTTTGTTTTTGCCAATTGCAACATGTTGAGATGCGCAAGATGTTCTACTTTGGAATTCTGTAGTCATGAAAAAACAAAAATTGAAGGTGCTTAAGTTCTCAGTGGTCATAAGATTGCTGACCGACAGTGAGAAAAGATCAATTTTTTCAGTTTTAAGTTTAAAATCCAATGTTATAATACATTCTTCCTTTACCACTGCTTACTTTCAGTTGTGTCATAATAATCTTGGTTTTAATGATGGTTTCTTTTATTCATTTGTGGGACACGGGTGTTACTGGCTGGCCAACATTTACTCGCGATCCCTATTGCCCTTGTTGCAAGGGCAGTTGAGAGTCAACTGTATTACTGTAGCTCTGGAATCACATGTAGGCCAGACCAGGTAAGGATAGCGATTACCTTCCCTAAAGGATGTTCGTGAACCAGATGGATTTTTTCAACAATGGTTTCCCGGTCATCAATGGATTCTTAATTCCAGCTGTTTTTATTGAATTCTAATTCTACCATCTGCCATGGTCGGATTTGAACCCAGGTTTCCAGAACATTAGCTGAGTTTCTGGATTAATAGTCTGGCGATAATACCACTAGGCCATTGCCTCCCGTCTCCATGCATGTGTTTTAACAGTTCAGATGATTAATCATGCAAGTCACTTTTATATAGCCATAGGTTTTGCATTTTAATTCAATAGCATTCATCAGAGGTATCAGTGAAATGCACTGCATGTGCATTTTAATATCAGCATTTATGAATGTTGCTATTTCGGGAGCAGACTAAAAATTATATTTCATTTCCTTCACAATACCAAGGCTGGTATATTGATAGCAATCATTTTAAGAGGAGTCTTCAGTTGTTTTGCAACACTGATCCTGAAACTTGACAATTTGTTCAGTTTACAAAAGGGAAAGAAAATCACCCAAATATTCCTGACTATTTAGTGATGGTGTCCGGAAGGTTTGTGTATAGATTAATGTAATTTCTCCCATTTTTCATTGGATAACCTGGTAACAAATCTTACTGATGCCCCTTATTTATGCTTGTATTTGAAAGAAAGATGCTTGCGTTGGTTTTGTATCTTTCCATGGAATCCGTAGAATCCTTACAGTGCAGAAGGAGGCCATTTGGCCCATCGAAACTGCACTGTTTCTCCAAAAGAACACCTATCCCCATAAGCCTGTGCATTTACCATGGCCAATGCATCTTTGGACTGTGGGAGGAAACCCATTCGGGCACGGGAAGAGCATGCAACCTCCACACAGGCAGTCACCCAAGGCCAGAATCGAACACAGGTTCTGGGTGCTGAGAGGCAGCAGTGTTGACCACTTTACCACCATGCTGCATGAACACAGAGTGCCTTGAAGTGTTTCACAGTTCATAGAACGCTACGGCACAAACAGGCCCTTCGGCCCACAAGTTCATGAAATATAATTTTGAAGAAAAGGAGAAACAAATTAATGCAGAGTAAGGCCCCACAAATAGAACTGTCCACATCACCCACACCATATAATTACCAAGAGTTGCTGGATCTATCACGAGCTTTTCGAATCCACCACCTCTAACAGCAGACGTGACATAAGCAATGTTACAAGAATATGGACATGGATGCTCTCAAGCCATGAAGAAGGTCATTCTTGGTCAGTGCCCTACTGTGACAGGGAAGATCATTGCTGAATGATTAAGGGTCATCCTCAATCATATACATCCAGTGGCTGAAGGGCTCCATCCAGTTTAGTTTGACTTTCACCATCACTGTGCATGGTACTTTTTAACCTCTCAGAAGAATGGCAGCACAGAGGTTAGCACTGCCGCCTCACAGCTTGGGTGACCTGGGTTCGATTCGTGGCTTGTGTCATTGTCTGTGTGGAGTTTGCACATTCCCCTCGTGTCTGCGTGGGTTTCCTCTGGGTGCTTCGTTTTCCTCTCTCAAAGACGTGCAGTTTAGGTTGATTGGTCGTGCTAAATTGCTGCTTAGTGTCCCAGGATGTGCAGGTTAGAAGGATTAGTGGGGCTAATGTGTGGGGTTGTGGGCCTTGGGCTTGGGGTGGGATACTTGTCAGTACAGACTTGATGGACCGAATAGCCTCCTAATCGTAGGGATTCTACGATCATGTCACATGTGATGATTTGTGGAGTTTTGAGCCTCAAACTTCAACAGCCTGCTTGTGCCGTACAATTTCTCTTGCACATTCAGGTGTTTCTACTCCAGCCTGTAAAGTAGCTCCCTCCATTGCTCTACAGCTGGTGACCAAGCTGTCTTTCCTCTGCTCATTCCCAGACTTCTGCACTGTTAAGTTTCACAGTCTGCTTTTTTTTGATTAAGTATTTTTGACCTAGCCTTCAATCACCCTTCTCCAAAGCTTGGCAGCAGCCCCGTCTCCTCTTATTCCTCTGCAAACACATTTAGGCATTAATGCCAATTATTGTTCCTGTGTAAATATCTGACAAAGTCAGTCTGTGCTCAAAACCAGCAAAAATGTTACATGAAACTGGTACTTTATAGTCATGTTTTGGTCTTGTATTAATACTGTAGTAGTTTGCTACCTTATGCCAAATTTACAAGAGATATATGAGTTATAAATAGTTGACAGTAGACCTCTCTTAATTGGCTGTTATCCTGCAGTTTAAGTACAACCATATTTCTTGAGCTTTATCTTGACTTACTTCGGTGACGATGTTTAAAGCATCTTGCTTTCCAAGCAGCTGTAAAATTGGATTTAGTGTAATCATTAAACTTATTTTGGTTTTAGGTTTTGGAAATAGAGGTTCTAACAACTGCTCACGAGTACTTAAGTTTTTTTATGGGTTCAGCAAGATGTCGGCTTTTGTATTTGTCGTTCTTTTTCCTCTCACAGAGTACGCTGCTTTGCTGCAAGTAGATTTATTGTGTTAAGTGTAGGCGGGCGGCCTTGGTCAGCTGTAAGTGCTTTCCCACTGGGGTTGCTCCTTTTGATGGAAAAGGAGCAGCTGTGAAGGCGCTGTTTCAGGCACTTGCTGCCTTCAAAAAAAATACTCTGCTGTGCATTGGAAGGGGAGTTGCATCACGTGACTGCTACCACCCTACCCCATGTCACAGTGTGTAGTAGTACTGATTGCCTTTATCCAATCATGCCTGGAATGCCGCCTGTCACTTGGGCTATTTCTGCTATCTGTCGCTATCAAGCTTCAGTGCTAACAGTTTGGCAGATGGGACAGTTTTTTCCTGAGCTTACATCTTTGCTTTTTTTTAATATGCTTTTGGCAGTGTGTTTTCCTCGTCTGGTTTTTTAGGCTGGGTTCTCTCTGTTAAACCATGGCCCACCGGCTGCGCCTTTACTTTGGATCAAATAGGAGTCACACCGATCCGGAATCGGAGATGCTAGATAGAGAAAGAGAAAATGACGTCTATATGACATTCCACACTTTGCCAAGGAGAAATGGCCCTCATCCTTTTCAGAACATGACTGAGCCTGTGTCCGATGCTGGGCTGCCTCTACAAGATCAAGCCTCCTTGAATCGCAGCTCCTCCATGTTCATTCCGCAGTTGTATAGTATTGAATCGCGACCCACAAGGAGCTCCTCAATGCAGATATCATTACAGCGCAATCCTATGAATGGATGTGGTGATGCCCGTGTCCCGGAGTCTCCAGAGCAGCCATTACCAGACATGGGAATGGAAGTTGGCAGCAATGATAGCTTACTTTCTAGAAGTCATTCTCTTCCAAGTGTGCCTCTAAGCACAGATGAACCCCCACCCTATAGTATGGCTGCATCGCAACATGCTGACGGAAATACTTCATCTAATCGTAGAATACGTTGTCTTTTTCCTTTGGAACAAAATTTGTGTGCTATTGGTCAAGAGGAATTAACAAACAGGTCTGCCCCTGGTATAAAAGTTGGAGATGTAAGAATTCAGCACCACTCACCAACAGCAGAAATAGATCAAATGCGATTTTCATCTTTTAATCGCAATGGGCGTCAGAAAGCTCACACCTCCGTGACGAGGCGCTGGTCTTTACAACATCAGCCGTATATGTCAGGGAACATGGGGAAATCTTGCTTTGTCTTTCAGCTCCAGCAACAGCGCAAAGGTGTTCAGGATTCGTGCTTGGGTTTCAAGACAAAGGAGGATAAAGTGGCTAGACACCCACATGTACGGCTTGGACGGAGCACTTCTGCCTCCCTTCCAGTTAGAGAAAAGACTGAATGTTTTGGTGCATCAGAGAGGCGGGAGCATACTGCAGGAACAATAATTGGGGAAAGTAATCCTGAAGGGCATTGCAGTGGTTCTTTAGGAACAATATCGCAGGCACAGTCCTGTAAGTTTAAAATCAGACAGGAGCAAAATCAGAATCAACCCCACTTTCGAATTCTTTTAACCCGAGGATCTGAAGAGCAGAGTGAAAGTTTGATAAAAGATAATGGTGGCTGTGCTCAAGCAAGAGTCAATTCAGTCACCAGAGAACACTCCACGGTATGTAAGCAGTTCAAAGCCATGTCTGTCACTTGGATTATGTAGTGTGGGGTGTTATTTTGAGGATGAAGGTGGGTGAGGGGAGTGGTATGTACCATCCCATTTTCCCTCATTCAAGAATTGGGTTGTACTGTGGTTGGGGTGGGGTTGGGGGATGTGGAGCGGGGGTAGGGGGTGTCGGTGGGGGTTCTTCAAGCTGTTAAACTGGCATAGATTATTGTTATTCCCCCTTTCTTCCTCTGTCTCTTCCTCCCCACTGCAACATCACAACAGTTACATTTGGTGGGTTCTAGTTTATTTTAATGAAGTGTAGTTTGTTAGAAGTGAGTGCCTGTCTGCAGAAGCTGCGGTGATATGTTTCCAAACAAGACACTTCTGTGTATAGTTGAGTAATCTGTGTGTCGCCAGTTTAGAAGGCAGGCTTGAAATAATAGATGTTGGCCTTTAATGCCTGTGTGTGTTCTCTGTCAGTGAAATGTGGTGTAGAAAGACAGCTGCTAACAAGGCTTTTACCACATGCGAATTTGGATCTTGCATGTTTTACAGTTTGGTGGAAGAAATTGAAAGCTGGTGCATTTTTATTATGAACTGTGTAGACATGCAAGCAGGATCAATTTACAGCTACAAGTGGACACTGACATTAAAGCAACAAACTTTCAGATTTTTCCCGTCATTCGAGTTTACTATGTCTGATTGATGTCAGACATGATTTGTCATCTGTGGTAGCAGGTGTCATCCCCTTACTCATTTCAAGTAAAAATATTCATTTTGCTGTTTGCTGGCCTTGGTTCACCGAGGATTTGAGGTTGCAGATGTATCTTCTTTTCCCTTTCAGTTTTCTTTTCAATGTTCCAAGTTACCTTTTGAAGGACGTCATTCGCTTTACAAGTTTACACAGAGTAATATGGGACAGGGTGTATGACAGACATCCAACCCAATCTGCCCATCTCATGCAAGGCAGATTAGGTTAAAGTGTCCTCCATAATACTTGATGGTAAACATTTTATACAGAACTACCTCCATAACAGCACTGTGGATGTATCTACACCACAGGTGGCATGGTAGCACAGTGGTTAGCACTGCTGCTTCACATCTCCAGGGACCTGGATTCGATTCCCGGCTTGGGTCATTGTCTGTGTGGAATTTGCACATTCTCCTCATGTCTGCCTGTGTTTCTTCCAGGTGCTCCGGTTTCCTCCCACAGTCCAAAGATGTGCGGGTTAGGTTGATTGCACGTGCTAAAATTGTCCCTTAGAGTCCTGAGATGCATAGGTTAGAGGAATTAGCTGGTAAATATATAACAATGTGGGGGTAGGGTCTAGTGGGATTGTGGTTGGCGCAAACTCGATGGGCCAGATGGCATCTTTCTGCACTGTAGGGTTTCTAACAGTGATGATGTGACTTAAAACAGAAGACAGATCAGGCATGGAAGGTTTTCTTTTCTGCAAACCATCTATGCGCGGCACTGTGGCACCGTGGTTAGTACTGCTGCCTGACAGCATCAGGGACCCGGTTTCAATTCCCCGCTTGAGTCACTGTCTGTGTGGCATTTGCACATTCTCCCCGTGCCTGTGTGGGTTTCCTCCGGGTGCTCCGATTTCCCCCCACAATCCAAAGATATGCAGGTTAGGTGGATTGGCCTTGTCAAATATGCCCATTAGTGTCAGGAGGACTAGCAGGGTAAATACATGGGGTTATGGGGATAGGTCCTGGGTGGGATTGTGGTCGGTTTGATAGGCTGAATGGCCTCCTGTAGGATTCTATTAAAAAAAATCTTAGTCTTAACTGAGTTAAAAGAAATAGATGTGGCAATGTGCAATACATTATACCTATGTAAGCTAATGTTTTGTACTTGCGCTTTCCTCTGAGGTCGTGTGTGTTACAGGCACAGTACATTTGTACTGTTGTGTAACTCTGTTGATTTAACTGGAAGCTGATGCTTTGGATCAGCCTGGGATTCTGTCAGGAGCCATCTAAATCCAGCACAGAACATATTGCCAGAGGAAACACTCGTGCATGACTGATCAACAGAGGGCTTTGCAGATTCCGGTGTCTCCAACTTTGCACACAAGCTAATGAAAACTTGCAGCTCCCATAGGGAAGTTATGTGAGGGGCATGCTCCTCTCGGCGTACAGAAAGCATAGCTGAAATGGGCACAGTCTCGAGGCTTGAAAAATGTAAATAAGCAGAACATGCATTTTGCATTGTGGAACATACTCTTGTTGAGGGTAAATGACTGACTTTTCACCCTCAACAGTACCAGAGAGCAGTTTTCCTTAATTTGGAATGATTTGTGAACAAAAGTAAATATTGAATTTATATTCAGTGATTTACAAAAATGTATGAGGCACACTTTTAAAAATTACAAGAAAAATTGGCTATAGCACATGCACCACCCACTTCTGATCTGAGCACGCATGGGAACCTCATGCTGAGAGATGTTGTTCCCAGCCTTCTGACAACAATGTGAGTTTGGATCTCAATGTTGAAAAAGGGGAAGGCCCAGGGATAGGTTCAAGACAGGGGAGATTAAATATCACAAATGTTATGGTACAAAAGTCAAAATGAGTGGGAATGTTTATGGTAGGTGTTACTGGCTACAAAACTGGCTGGGGTCAAAGAAGTGACATGGAGATGTTGGCGTTGGACTGGAGTAAACAGTAAGAAGTCTCACGACACCAGTTAAAGTCCAACAGGTTTACTTGATAGCAAAAGTCCAACAGGTTTATTTGGTAGCAAAAGCCACTAGCTCCTCCAAGGAGTAGCGCTCTGAAAGCTAGTGGCTTTTGCTACCAAATAAACCTGTTGGACTTTAACCTGATGTTGTGAGACTTGGTCAAAGAAGACGGAGGGTAGCAGTGGAAGGGTGCATTTCTGAGTGGAGGGCTGTGACAAATGGCGTTCCTCAGGGATCAGTGCTGAGACCTTGGTTGTTTGTAATGTACATAAATGATTTGAGGAAAATGTAACTGGTTTGATTTGTAAGTTTGTGAATGACACAAAGTTGGTGGATTTGTCGATAGCGATGAAGACCATCGGAGGTTATAGCAGGATGTAGATCAGTTGGAGACTTGGGTGGAGAAATGGCAGATGGAGTTTAATCCGGACAAATGTGAGGTAATGCATTATGGAAGATCTAATACAGATAGGAAATCTATGGTAAATGGCAGAATCCTTAGGACTATTGATAGGCAAAGGGATCTGGGTGTGCAGGTACACAGGTCACTGAAAGTGGCAATGCAGGCAGAGAAGGTAGTCAAGAAGGCATTCAGCATGCTTGCCTTCATTGACCGGGACGTTGAGTTTAAAAATTGGCAAGTCATGTTGCAGCTTTATAGAACCTTAGTTAGGCCGCACTTGGAATATAGTGTTCAATTCTGGTTGCCACACTACCAGAAGGATGTGGAGGCTTTGAAGAGGGTACAGAAAAGATTTACCAGGATGTTGCCTGGTATGGAGGGCATTAGCTGTGAGGAAGAATTGGAGAAACTTGGTTTCTTCTCACTGGAATGATGGAGGTTGAGGGGCAAGGTTTAAAGGAGATGTACGAGGCAGATTTTTTTTTTACGGAGTAGTGGCTGCCTGGAACTCGTTGCTGGGAGAGGTAGTGGAAGCGGATACGGTAGTGACTTTTAAGGGGTGTCTTGACATGAATAGGATGGGAGTAGAGGGATATGGTCCCCAGAAGGATAGGGGGTTTTAGTTCAGTTGGGCAGCATTGTCAGTGCAGGCTTGGAGGGCCAAAGAGCCTGTTCCTGTGCTGTAATTTTCTTTGTTCTTTGTAAAGGTTAGGTCAGTTGGAAAGTAAATCAAGATACAAACTAGCACTTGTCAAAAAAATCAAAATGAAGGGCAGAGTTCACGGTCTGAAGAGTTGAGCTCGGTGTTAAGTCCAAAAGGCTGCAAAGTTTTGAATCAGGGTGAAATGCTGTTCCTCCAGCTTGAGTTAGACTTCACTGGAACATCATAACAGGCTGAGGATAGAAATGTGAGCGTGAGAATAAGATGGTGAATTATAAAGACAGCG
The DNA here is from genome assembly GCF_965287045.1 of Carcharhinus amblyrhynchos. Lineage (NCBI taxonomy): Eukaryota > Metazoa > Chordata > Chondrichthyes > Carcharhiniformes > Carcharhinidae > Carcharhinus > Carcharhinus amblyrhynchos. The sequence goes on along the minus strand of NC_137324.1, from coordinate 49,807,239 downwards.
ACCAAAAGGTGGGGCCATGCTTGCAGATTTAGCGAAGATGTTTTGCAAAAAGGTTGCCCAGACTAAGTTTAGTCTCCCCAGTGCGTAGGAGGCTGTAACATAAACAGTTAATTGACTAATGTGAAAGAAGTGCATGTAACTTGTTACTTCCCCCGCACATCTCCCTTTAAACTTTCCCTCTCTCACCTTGAACTTGTGTCCCCTTGTAATTGACACTTCCGCCCTAGGAAAAAGCATCTGACCACTCACCCTGCCTATGCCTCTCATAATTTTGTAGACCTCTATCAGGTCTCCCCTCAGCCTCCAACTTTCTGGTGAAAACAATTCTACTTTATTCAATCACTCATCATAGCCAATACCCTCAAGACCAGGCAACATTCTGGTGAACCTTCAAGAACTTCATTATTGTACTAATGTCTCTTCTTTTGGTTGGATGTCACATTTCATCTGATCGTAGTCCTATGAGGTGCGATGTCTCACTACAATTAAGGTACTATAAAATACAAATTGTCGTTGTACTGACTTCTTCCTTTTCTCTTTGTTCATTAGTCAGATTGCATTCACCTGTTGTTAAGGAGCTCACCCACACCATGTTTAGTTACCAAGTTCATTATTCATAGCCAAAATACAGCAATACTTGCACCTTCGCAGTCCAATTAATGCAATGACTAAAGAGGAAGTCCTGCACACAACTTAATTCAATTTTTTTTCTCCCTCCAGTCATTCCTTTTTCCCAATTGCTAAATGTTTATTAAAAATCTTTCAGGCAAATCATTTTGGTATTCTTACTCACCTTTATCTAATCTGACAGCGGGTTTTCTCTTCCATTTTCTTCCACAGTATGGTGGGCGTAATCTTTAAATGAGTTGAGCAATCCTTTATAGCTTTCAGCCCCAACCAGTGTTGTCTGTCTATCCCCATCAAGCCTGCATTACAACATGTGTTTTTTCTTGTATCAATTTTGCCACACTGACCACTTTCTTACACCTCCTGAATATATTTATATCCTGATATATTTATTTTCTATTATTTTTCAGTTTGCAGTCAAGTGACTGTTAGATCTTTCAGTAAGATCAATTGATTTGTGTTCTCCCAATTTATTACAATCAATTGATAGGGGATAAATTGGTTAAATTTCCCATCTTGCAGAACCCAACAGGTATATTTTCACCTTCTATTTTAACACACTTTAAATCTTGCCCTGAAACTTGGTTCCTAATCTAGCTGCATCTTGCAGGATTTCACACCTTTGTTTACCCACATCTTTGGCATCCACATACATTAACCATAACAAATAATTGCTCTGCCTACACTTGTAGAATTTTTGCTTACCCTGGAACCTGGGAGACACTAAAACATCAGGGACTGATGGTATGGACTGCAAAAGGTTATGCCAGCCTCCTTTATCTGTCAAATCCCCTATTAGATGTATTTCTAGCTCTTGTTACTAATCCCTGAGCTCTCAAAATAGTTTAATGTACGTAGGAAAACATTAGCTGCTGAACTAAAATCTGTGTTAAAATCTTAGAATGATCTCGCACAGAAAGAGATCATTCAGTCCATCATGCCTGTGCTGGCTCTTTGATGGAGCTCCCAATTACCTGCTCTTTTTTCATAGTTAATTTTTTACCCTTATATCAAGTACTTTTGCTTTGAAAGCACTGTGGAATCTACCCCTGTCACTCTTCTAGATAGTCCATTCCAGAGCCCACTCTTTTTATATATAAATATATGTATATATTTTTTAATAAATATTCATCAATTCTGGTTCCTTTGTCAATTATCTCAAATATGTCTATTTGATTTTTCCATGGGATATATAATATATCATAAAGATAATAAGCCAACAATTGTCCATCCCTAATTACCACTTGAGAAAGTAGTGATGTTGCAAGCATCAGTGTTTATTAACGTAACTTTTAGATTTAAGAACTAAAGTTTTAACTGTAGGAAAACAGGGCATTGGACAGAGAAATTAATGAGCAACTTTGAAGAAGGGGCGATGTGGTGGCACTGGTTAGCGCTGTTGCTTCGCAACAAAATTATAATGGGTGGAATTGATGGATCAGATGTTATTTCCCTGTTTGGATTTCATACCCTTGTATGTTTTATCGATCAACAATTTTCAGAAAAAGATTGTTACGTTATGGTAATTGTACTAGAAATCTCTGAACTGTGGGAGGGAAATACAAGATGTAATCTATAGATGGTTCAAAAGGATGAGTTGGAAGAATTTCTTTGTTTTTGAAGACATTAACTGCCCTCTCATTAATAGGTGTCACTGGGCAGCACCGTGGCACAGTGGTTAGACAGCTGTTTCACACTGCCAGGGACCTTGGTTCCATTCCCAGCTCGGGTCACTGTCTGTGTGGAGTCTGCACGTTCTCCCCGTGTCTGTATGGGTTTCCTCCGGTGCTCCACTTTCCTCCCAAAGCCTGAAAGACATGTCGGTTTGGTGCATTGGTTATGCTAAGTTCTTCCTTGAGCAGGTGCCGGAGTGTGACAACTAGGATATTTTCGCAGTAACTTCATTGCAGTGTTAATGTAAGCCTACTTGTGACGCACATAAAAATAAAACAATATAAAATAATTCTGATTCAAATAAGCTTGGAGTTAATCACAATTAAAAGCTAACTGTGATTTTCTTAAGAGGCCAGATCTGGACAAGTAAGATCATTAATAGCTGGAACTTGGTGTTAACTAAGGGAGTCTGGAGGGGGAAAAAAACAGTTACATAAGAAACATAAGAAATAGGAGCAGGAGTAGGCCATCTAGCCCTTCGAGCCTGCCCTGCCATTCAACAAGATCATGGCTGATCTGAAGTGGATCAGTTCCACTTTCCCGCTTTCTCCCCATAACCCTTAATTCCCTTGTCTATCAGAAACCTATCTACCCGTGACTTAAATATATTCAGCGAGGTAGCTTCCACTACTTCAATGGGCAGAGAATTCCAGAGACTCACCACCCTTTGAGTGAAGAAGTTCCTCCTCAACTCCAATCTAAACTGCCACCCCCTTATTTTGAGGCTGTGCCCCCTAGTTCTGCTATCCTTTCTAAGCGGGAAGAATCTCTCTACCCCTACCCTATCTAGCCTCTTCATTATCTTATATGTCTCTAGAAGATCCCCTCTCAGCCTTCTAAACTCCAACGAGTACAGACCCAGTCTATTCAATCTCTCCTCATAGACTAACCCCCTCATCTCCGGTATCGGCCTAGTGAACCTTCTCTGCACTCCCTCCAAGGTCAATATATCCTTTTGCAAATGCGGCGACCAAAACTGCACACAGTACTCCAGTTGCGGCCTCACCAGTGCCCTGTACAGTTGCAGCAAGACCTCGTTGCTTTTATATTCTATCCTCCTCGTGATAAAGGCCAACATTCCATTCGCCTTCTTGATCACTTGCTGCACCTGTAGATTGGGTTTTTGCAATTTGTACACAAGGACCCCCAGGTCCCTCTGTACTGTAGCATGCTGCAGCTTTTCGCCCTTTAAATAATAATCCCTCCTACTATTATTTCTACCAAAGTGGATAACCTCACATTTGCTAACATTATACTCCATCTGCCAGGTCCTCCCCCACTTACTCAGCCTATCCGGATCTCTCTGCAGACTTTCCGTGCCTTCCAAGCAATTTGCTTTTCCGCTCATCTTCGTGTCATCAGCAAATTTTTTACCCTACACTCAGCACCACCCCCCCCACCCCGGATCATCTATGTAAATGGTAAACAGTTGAGGCCCTAGCACCGATCCCTGCGGCATTCCACTAGTCACCAACTGCCAACCAGAATAGCACCCATTGATTCCAACTCTCTGCTTCCTATTAGACAACCAATCCTCTATCCACGCTAACACCTTACCCCCAACTCCATGCCCCCTGACCTTCTGAAGCAACCTTTTGTGCAGCACCTTATCAAACGCCTTTTGAAAATCGAGAAACACCACATCCACCCGTTCCCCTCTGTCTACCGCACTAGTCACATCCTCATAGAAATCCAATAAATTCGTTAAACACGACTCCCCCTTCACGAATCTGTGCTGTGTCTGCTTGAGAATATAAATCATTTGTATTTACAGTATCAAAAAGCAATGTTGAAGGTTTCTTTGCATTTCTCAGCATGTCACAGGGAAATGGGCTGTGGGTTGGATAATTTATCTTTGAGTATTTGCATAGAGAAGCAAAAATTTCAGTTGCTGCCCTTGAAGGAAAAGCAGCTAAAAGATTTGCTCTATGGAGGGCAGGTAATGGAGGGAATCTGCAGTGGGCTCAATGATATTTTGTGGCAGAAAGCAATCAAAGGAATTAACTAACTCGAGAAAGAAGTTGCTTATCTGCTGGTAAGCTGAACAAGAATGCTGAGGCATCCTCACTCATGGGCCAGAATTCCTCTGCCACTGAAATTGGAGGGGGCAAGGGGTGAAACATGGAAAGGTCCTTTGACCTGTGGCAGGATTTTACAGTTGCAGGCAAGCGAAGCCTTAAAATCTCACCTGTGAGGCCTGTACAGATGGAGGATCACATGACCAAAAGGCCAGTGGAAGGACCTCCATGAAATTTTACCCCAGAGAAATGGCTGGAATGCCTGCTTTGAGAATTTGAGGGGGAAGGAGGGATTTTTCATGTAATTAAAGTTGCTCAGCCTTGAAAACATTCCAGTAAATCTCTTCAGTTCCTTCTTTAACACCTTGACAGGCTTTGCGAAGTAAGCTGCTTGAGCAGAGGTCTACTCAATGTTTTACAAAGGCAAAACATAAACTGACCTTTGTATTCTTGATGCAGAGATGCCAGCGTTGGACTGGGATAAACACAATAGGAAGTCTCACAACACCAGGTTAAAGTCCAACAGGTTTATTTGGTAGCACAAGCCACTAGCTTTCAGAGCGCTGCCACTTCATCAGTTGAGTGGGAATTCTGTTCACAAACAGGGCATATAAAGACACAGATCAATTTACAAAACAGTGGTTGGAATGCGAGTCTTTACAGGTAATCAAGTTTTAAAGACACAGACAATGTAGTGGAGAGGGTTAATCACAGGTTAAAGAGATGTGCATTTTCTCCAGTCAGGACAATTGGTGAGATTTTGCAAGTCCAGGCAAGTCGTGAGGGTTACAGATAGTGTGACATGAATCCAAGATCCCGGTTGAGGCCATCCTCACGTGCAGAACTTGGCTATCAGTCTCCGCTCAGCAACTCTGCGTTGTCGTGTGTCGTGAAGGCTACCTTGGAGAACGCTTACCCAAAGATCTGAGGCCGAATGCTCATGACCGCTGAAGTGTTCCCCAACAGGAAGAAAACATTCTTGCCTGGTGATTGTCGAGCGGTGTTCATCCATTGTCATAGTCTGCATGGTCTCCCAAATATACCATGCCTCAGGACATCCTTCCTGTATCAAGTAGACAACGTTGGCCAAGTTGCAAGTGTATGTACTGTGTCCATCCTCACCATGGACCACTCTCTGGAATCGGTTGCATTCTTGGGCACACGCATCTCCATCAAGGATAGTCACCTCAGCACTTCACTGTACCGCAAGCCCATGGATAACTTTATGTTGCTCCACTTCTCCGGCTTCCACCCTAAACATGTTAAAGAAGCCATCCCCTATGGACAATATACACAGGATCTACTCAGATGAGAAGAATCGCAACAGACACCTCCGGACACTGAAAGATGCTCTCATAAAAGCAGGATATGGCGCTCGACTCATCGATCGACAGTTCCGACGTGCCACAGTGAAAAACTGCACTGACCTCCTCAGAAGACAAACACGGGACATTGCGGACAGAGTACTCTTTGTCATCCAGTACTTCCCTGGATTGGAGAAGCTACGACATCTCCTCCGGAGCCTTCAACATGTCATTGATGAAGATGAACATCTCGCCAAGGCTATCCCCACACCCCCACTTCTTGCCTTCAAGCAACTGCACAACCTCAAACAGACCATTGTCCCCATTAAACTACTCAGCCTTCAGGAGAACAGTGACCACGACACCACACAACCCTGCCACAGCAACCTCTGCAAGACATGCCGGATCATCGAGACGAATGTCGTCATCTCATGTGAGAACATCATCCACCAGGTACAGGGTACATATGCTTGCAACTAGGCTGCAGGAAAGGATATCCCGAAGCATGGTACAACAAATGAATGAACACCACTCGACAATCACCAGGCAAGAGTATTCTCTTCCTGTGGGGGAACACTTCAGTGGTGATGAGCATTCGGCTTCAGTGAGCGTCCTCTAAGGCGGCCTTCACGACACATGACAGCACGGAGTCGCTGAGCAGAAACTGATAGCCAAGTTCTGCACACATGAGAACGGCCTCAACTGGATCTTGGGTTCATATCACACTATCTGTAACCTCCCACGACTTGCCTGGGCTTGCAAAATCCACAAACTGTCATGGCTGGAGACGAAATCCTGTGCTTAACCCTCTCTCCACTCACATTGACTGTACCTTTAAGACTTGATTATCTGTAAAGACTCGCATTCCAACCATTACTTTGTAAATTGAGTCTGTGTCTTTATACGCCCTGTTTGTGAACAGAACTCTCACTTACCTGATGAAGGGGTAGCCCGCCGAAAGCTAGAGGCTTGTGCTACCAAATAAATCTGTTGGACTTAAACATGGTGTTGTGAGACTTCTTACTGTCTTTGGATCTTTCCCATGTTAATAAAGGCAAGGATCTCATATACTTTATAAGTCTCTTAACTTACCTCTTCAGAGGTCTGTATGTAAACAAGTTATACATTACCTTTTTATCTATCACTTTTAAGCAGCTTTTTTTTAACGAATGCATGGTATAGTTGCACTGAGAGAAGTAATCCTTTATAAAAGTCCCACAATATCTGATTTGTAGTTTCCAACTTTGCTTAGTTATCATTGTTTCTAATAAATTTACTCCCAAGTGAGTATTGTTCTAAAGGTGTACAGTGCAGTTTTTTGTATGCAATATTGTAAATCTGGTCTTGTCAGTTAGTTTAATGTTAAAGTGAACTAATTTGACTTGCTATCAAATGCCCTTGTTATGCATTGTACTTGTGTTGCTTGTTTGTGAAGGTTGGCTGGAAACTTGGTGTGTGTTTAATAATCGCAGCTCAATCCTTTCCTCCCTAGTACCTTATCTCAAGGACATGGTTTCTTCGCACAATATTATACTTGTTTGTTCAGTGTGAAAACTCTTTAAAATGTTGCACACACAAACACCTATAATCGTGCATTTGACTTTTTAAAATTGGAAATTGTAGATTAATGCCAAAACTCAAACGTCATGGCTCGGAATAACTATATGAATTTACAAAAGAAACTTTAACTTCTCCTCCTGTTTCTAACTGGGGTGTTTGTAGGAACATTTGATACCGGGCCATGTGAGATCTTTTAAGTCATTCATGGAGTGTGGGCATCACTGACTGAGCCAGCATTTGTTACCCATCCCTAATTGCCTTTGAGCTGAGCAGCTTCCTTGGCCATTTCAGAGGGCATTTTCAGAGTCAACCATGTTACTGTGCATCTCGAGGCACATTTAGACCAGACCAGGCAGATGGCAGATTTCCTTCCCTAAAGGGCACTAGTGAACCAGATTAGGTTTTTCATGTACATTAGGGGAGGTAGTGGTGGAGTGGTACTATCACTGGACTAGTAATCCAGAGACCCAGTGTAATGCTCTGGGGACCCAGATATGAACCGCAACACTGCAGATGGCAAAATTTGAATTCAATAAAAATCTGGAGTTAAACTTCTGATGATGAACATGAGACTATTGCTGATTGTCATAAGAACATAAGAGGAACATAAGAACACAGGAGCAGGAGTAGGCCATCTAGCCCTTCGAGCCTGCCCCGCCATTCAATAAGATCATGGCTGATCGGAAAGAGAACTGATCCACTTTCCAATCAGCCATGATCGATTAGTATGAGCAAGAATAGTCAGCATGGCTTTGTCAAAGGCAGATCGTGCCTTATGAGCCTGACTGAATTTTTTGAAGATGTGACTAAACGCATTGACGAAGGAAAAGCAGTAGATGTGGTTTATATGGACTTCATCAAGACATTTGATCAGGTGCCCCATGTAAGGCTTACTGAGAAAGTGAGGGGGCATGGGATCCAAGAGGATATTGCTCTGTGGATTCAGAACTGGCTTACCCACAGAAGGCAAAGAGTGGTTGTCGGTTGGTCTTTTTCTGCATGGAGGTCGGTCACCAGTGGAGTGCCCCAGGGATCTGTTCTGGGACCCTTGCTCTTTGTGATTTTTATAAATGACCTGGATGAGGGAGTGGAGGGATGGGTTGATAAGTTAGCTGATGACACAAAGGTTGGAGGTGTTGTGGATAGTGTGGAGAGATGTCAGAAGTTGCAGCGAGACATTGATAGAATGCCAGACTGAGCGGAGGAGCGGCAGATGGACTTCAACCCGGGTAAGTGTGTGGTGATTCATTTTGGCAGGTCAAACAGGATGACAGATTATAATCTTAAGGGTAAGACTCTTGGCAGTGTGGAAGTTCAGAAGGATCTTGGGATCTGGCTTCATAGGACGCTCAAAGCAGCTTCGCAGGTAGAGGCTGTGGTTAAGAAGGCGTATGGTGTACTGGCTTTCATCAATCGAGGAATTGAGTTTAGGAGTCGGGAGATAATGCTGCACCTTTATAAGACCCTAGTCAGACCCCACTTGGAGTATTGTGCTCAGTTCTGGTCGCCTCATTACGGGAAGAATGTGGAAGCCATTGAAAGGGTGCAAAGGAGATTTACAAGGGTGTTACCTGGATTGGGTGGCAAGCCTTATGAGGATAGGTTGAGAGAGCTTGGTCTTTTCTCCTTGGAGAGACGAAGGATGAGGGGTGACCTGATAGAGTTGTATAAGATGTTGAGAGATATTGATTGAGTGGATTCTCAGGGGCTATTTCCCAGGGCTGAAATGGTTGCCACAAGAGGATTGCGGATGTGGTTTTTTTCTTCAAGGAAGGGAGAAGAAAGAGCCCAGGAAATTATAGTCCAGTGAGTCTAACCTCAGTGGTTGGTAAGTTGTTGTTGAAGTTCTTAAGAGGCAGGATTTATGAACATTTGGAGAGGTATAGTATGATCAAGAATAGTCAGCATGGCTTTGTCAAAGGCAGATTTAGGGTGCTGGGGAGTAGGTACAGAGGAGATGTCAGGGGTAAGTCTTTCAGTCAGGGTGATGGGTGTGTGGAATCAGCTGCCGGCAGTGGTGGTGGAGGCAGATTCGATAGGGTCTTTTAAGAGACTTTTGGATAAGTACATGGGACTTAAAGGGTTATAGGTATGCCTAGTAGGTAGGGACATGTTTGGCGCAACTTGTGGGCCGAAGGGCCTGTTGGTGCTGTAGCTTTTCTATGTTTCTATGAGATAAAAGGAATGGTAATTATAATGTTAAAGACTAAGGCAGATGTAATGAGAGCATCAAGATCAGTGAGCAAAACGTGTTAAGAGCAAAATAAGCACTCTCTGAAAGCAAAGCATGAGAACAAGTTACAGACTGACCCTGTGGGGAAGGGAGTTGGAAAAAATGGAAAATAGAGGACAGAATTCATGGCCTGAAGTTGAAGTCCAGAAGCTTGTAAAGTGCTTCATTGGAAGATGAGGTGCTGTTTCTCCACTTTGCATTGAGTTTCACTGTAACATTGTGGCAGGCCGAGGGCAAAAATATGAGCACGAGAGCTAATTTAAATGGTTTGTTGTGGTCAGGGTCATGCTTTCTGACTGAATGAAAGTGTTTTGCATTTATTTTCCCCATTGTAGAGGAGACCATATCGTGAGCAGCAAATGCCGTAGAACAAATTGAAAGGAGTACAAGTGAATTGTTGCTTTACCTCAAAGGACTGTGAAAAGAAAGGAGATAAAAGGTGCAGGTGTCATGGGAAGGGGTTGAAGTGGTAATGGTTGGGTTATAGAGGAGTGGAATGGTTCCTTTGGAAATACTTAAATGGAGGGTGGGGTGGTGGTGAAGGGAAAGATGTGTTTGGTGGTGGCATCATGCTTTTAACAGTAAGAATATAATGTGGTTTGTACACCTAGATTCAAGCTAACACAAGTCTTATTGAAAGAGAAGCTTTCTACACTGCATCCAGTCCAAAAAAACTCGAAGTAAAACAGCAGCCTGTGGCAATACCCTAATGACATCACTATCAAATCATGTTATAGGCTCTGAAAGCAACCTACAACCAACATCCCTCCCTTTTACATCTGTGGTCATGACGACAAATTATTGCTGTGTTGCGCAGGATCAGTAATACTTTAGACACAGTACTACTTGTCATTAATCATTATACATAATCAATAAGAAAGTCAATCAGGAGGACACCTGTTCCTCTTTGGTTGTGTGAGATGTTCTGGAATTTGGCTGTCCTTGACCTTAGAGGTATGATCTGGAGCTTCAGTAGACATTTCTTCCTTTAGAATTAATTCAGCATCATTCTCACATAGGATAGTAGATTAGACACAATCGTCAGGCAACTCAGATTCAACTAGTGGTAGTGTTGACAACATAAGCGATTGAAGTTGGTACTTGTGGAGATGATTCGGAGAAGTCATTTTGAGATTATAACGATTGGTCACCAACCTAGTTTATCTTTGGTTTGAATTGTGCAGGAAATTTAACCTGTTTTTTGCTAAAACAATGGCTGGTACCTATTTCTAACTCGCAGTAAGGGTACCTTGTTGAAATGAGTGTTGTTTTGTCCTTGTTTTCAGCAACTTGAAATTGTTGTTGACACTTCTATCTCTCTAACTTTCTGGGGGTAATAAATCAAATGTAGTTCTCAACTGTCCCTTTAAAAGTAGTAATGCAGGTCAACTTTGGATAATTACATGCCTTGTATTTCTATAATATGTCAAAAATCTATTCCCATGATATGATAATGAAGCTTACTCTCGAAACTTTTGAAGAATGTTTAGATGATTATAACGTATACTTCAGCCAATTTATTGGATGGTGGATAATAAGATGTGGATGTTATATGCTGAATACCATTTACTTTCAGGTAATCCTCATAGTAATAATAAACGCTTGTGAAATAAACTGTAAACCATTATCGCTACCATTTTGTTCTGCTTTAGAAACATAGCAATGTAGAGATTAGATGCAGGAGTAGGCCATGAGCCCTTCAAGCCTACAGCACCATTCAATATGATCATGGCTGATCGTGTACTTTCAGTATCCCGCTCCCGCTTTCTCTCCATACCCCTAATCCCTTTGCCACAAGGGCCATATCCAGCTCCCTCTTGTCCCATTAGGATTTTATATGTTTCCATGAGAAACCAAATCTTACAAAAAGATTGTCAAATTTTTCAGTGGTTTGTTCAGATGTGGTAGATCTCATAACTTCTGACCGTGCATTGATTATGGTGAAGAACATTAACCCTCAAACAGGCCATGAAAATTTATGTGCAAATGTTGCCATGATGTTTTAAGCCACTCCCAAGGGTGCAAAGGAAATAATAGTGGCATATTTCTTGTTTGTGCAAGGGATTGACACTGCCCCACCCTTTCTTCAACCTGAGAATCCAGACCCGGTGACCAAAAATAACTAGATACTAATTCCTTCATCTGGACTGTACCAGGATGTTATTCTTGTTGTTCAATAACTCTTTTATGTAGGCCAGGAGAACTCAGATTCCCAACAATAGACACTCGCCTTCAATGGTCAACTCAAGCTTTCTGGACACGCATGGCTTCAAATCAGGATGCAGATAATGAATTCCAGCTATTTTTCCTTTTAATATCATATCCATCGCCTTCGCCATCATGGGAGCTTTGCTGTCACAGGCAAATGTTCTACGATGAATATTAGCAAAACTAGTTGGTGGTATCCACTCAATAGATGAAGCTAAGCATGATAATGATCTGCAGTTGCATGGCATTCTGAGATACTTTATATTTTCAATGTGTGCAGGTAGACCATCAGTGACCATCTTTGCAATCAACTAGCAGCTAATGATGGTTTGACTTTATACAGACCAAAAATAGTGGCTAAGGTTCAATGGCCAGTCAATGTGAAATGACATCTCTATAAATAATGATGAAACCTTTGTGTGCCAAACATTAGACTCAATGTTTTGTTTTAGCTGAGAATGGTTAGATTCAACACTAATCCAAGAACACAAAGCAAAAGCTATTGGTCATTCTTCTCCTGAAGGCATAATGTGTGTAAGTACTGCCAGCGCGCCATAAGGATTATTACTTACGTGGAGAAAAACTGCAGCAGGCGACGGTGCAGAGGGACCTCGGGGTCCTTGTGCATGAGTCGCAAAAACCCAGCTTGCAGGTGCAGCAGGTGGTCAGGAAGGCGAATGGGATGCTGGCCTTCATCGCGAGGGGGATTGAATATAAAAGTAGGGAGGTCTTGCTGCAGCTGTATAGGGCATTGGTGAGGCCGCAGCTGGAGTACTGTGTGCAGTTTTGGGTGCCGTACTTACGCAAGGATATTTTGGCCTTGGAGGGAGTGCAGAGGAGGTTTACTAGGCTGATGCCGGAGTTGAGGGGGTTGAGCTATGAGGAGAGGCTGAATAAATTAGGCTTGTACTCATTAGAGTTTAGAAGAATGAGGGGAGATCTCATTGAGACGTATAAGATGATGAATGGGATGGATAGGATAGAGGTGGAGAGACTCTTCCCGCTCAGAAAGGATAGTAGGACTAGGGGGCACAGCCTCAAGATAAAGGGGGGGCGGTTTAGAACGGAGTTGAGGAGGAACTTCTTCACTCAAAGGGTGGTGAATCTCTGGAATTCTCTGCCAGTTGAAGTGGTGGAGGCTACCTCACTAAATATTTTTAAGAAGCGAGTTGATGGGTTTTTGATAAGCGAGGGGATTAAGGGTTATGGGGAGAGGGTGGGAATGTGGAACTGAGCCACGACAGATCAGCCATGATCTTATTGAATGGCGGGGCAGGCTCGAAGGGCTAGTTGGCCTACTCCTGCTTCTATTTCTTATGTTCTTAGGTGAAGCATTTTAAGCAAATAGTAATGGTAGCATTGGATTAGAATGAATCAATACTTCTGCAAGAGATCCTTGGCATCCTTTATGCTTACTCACATTCTGCTGTCCAGTCCCATGACTGTTTCATACATAGCTACGTTATTGAAGCCCTTGCCCTAAGTTACTAAGTTAGAAACAAATTTGCCATAATTTACTAGAAAAGCCTCAATTGTGTCACATTCATCTGACATGGTGTGTCTAAGGTATCATCCATTTTCTTTGGTGATTTATGTTGGCCTTCACTATCAATAACATGATCCAAATACTGGACTGACGTCTGAAAAAATATAACTTTTCTTGATGTGCAGACCACGTGCTGAAAATGTTCCAATGTTGCTTTTAAATTATTCAAGTGCTGTTGTGCATTAGACCCCATAATTAGGGTGTCATTCGGGTAACATTGTACACCAAAGAGATCCATTGATCTTTGGAATAGGGCTGATGTGGATATTATTCCAAAAGACATTGATGAAAAAGACCTTTGAGTCATATGGTGGGCAATGGTTGCGATTCAGTGGTTACATTCATCTGTAAATATGCTTGTGAATGAAAAATTTCTGCCCACCTGATAACCCAGCCAACAATTCTTCAATTAATGGAAGTGGATATTGATAGCACATAGTACTGGATTTATGATTGTTTTAGAAATACCACAAATACAAACTGAACCATCTGGTTTCATGACAGATACCATGGGGGTAGCCCTGTCACACACTAGTGTTAAAAGGTTGTACTAATTCCTCTTCAGCCTTGGGATGAATTGCAAATGCCTCCTTCCTTTGAGACTTTTTGGTTGACTTCGACTTTATTTTGAATTGCATTTCAGTGAGCCAAGTGTCTCTTTCAATATACTCTTGTATCTATCCAGAATGTGCTGCAGGTCTGTTGGCGTCGACAGCACTCCAGTTAAGCTTTATCTTCTCCAACCATGATTTGCCAACGAGAGCTGGAAAATTACCATGGATCACATGGAGAGGCAACTCTGCTGTCTGTCCACTCATAGAATCACACAATGCAGAAGAGGCCCTTTGGCAATCGAGTCTGCTGTGACATGTGAGAAGCACCTGACGTCCCATCAAATCTCATTTACCAGCACTTGAACCATAGCCCTGAATGTTATGACCTGCCAAGTAGTCATCCAAGCACCTTTTAAAGGATGTGAGGCAACTCACCTCCACTATCCTCCCAGACAGCTCATTCCAGATTGACACCGTCCTCTGGGTAAAAATAATTTTTCCTCACATCTGCCCTAAACCACCTGCTCCCCATGTCTCTTCGTAACTGACCCTTCAACTAAAGGGAATAGCTGCTCCTTATCCACTCTGTCCATGCCCCTCACCATCTTGTACATCTTGATCAGGTTGCCTCTGTGTTCTCTGCTCCAAGGAAAACAACCCAAACTTCTCAAAACTTAAATGTTCCATCCCAAGCAGCATCCTGGTGAATCTTCTTCTGCACTCCACTCAGTGTAAACACATCCTTTCTATAATGCGGTGAGCAGAACTGCACACAGTGTTCACCTGTGGTCTCATCAGAATTGTATACAACTCCAACAGCTGATGTCACAGCGATGGTTCTCAATGAAAAGATTAACGGAAGGTAAGAGGCTAGAGGAATGGGCCCAGGTAGAGGGAGAAAACTCGAGACAGGTGAAAGAGCCATTGAATCAGAGAGGACTCCTAAGAACATAAGAAATAGGAGCAGGAGTAGGCCATCTAGCCCTTCGAGCCTGCCCCGCCATTCAGTAAGATCATGGCTGATCTGAAGTGGATCAGTTCCACTTTCCCGCTTTCTCCCCATAACCCTTAATTCCCTTGTCTGTCAAAAACCTATCGACCCGTGACTTAAATATATTTAGCGAGGTAGCCTCCACCACTTTAACAGGCAGAGAATTCCAGAGATTCGCCACCCTTTGAGTGAAGAAGTTCCTCCTCAACTCCGTTCTAAACTGCCCCCGCCCCTCATCTTGAGGCTGTGCCCTCTAGTCCTGGTGTCCTTTCTGAGCGGGAAGAATCTCTCTACCTCTACCCTATTCATCCCTTTCATTATCTTCTATGTCTCTATAAGGTTCCCCCTCATCCTTCTAAACTCCAACGAGTACAGACCCAGTCTATTCAGTCTCTCTTCATAGTCTAACCCCCTCATCTGCGGTATCAGCCTAGTGAACCTGGATTCAGGGGAAGTGCCGGATGATTGGAAAACGGCTAATGTTACACCGTTGTTTAAGAAAGGTGCCAGGCAAAAGGCGGGGAATTATAGGCCGGTTAGTTTAACGTCTGTGGTAGGTAAAATGTTAGAATCTGTCATTAAGGAGGAAATTGCGAGGCATCTTGAAGGGAATTGCTTGATAGAGCAGACGCAGCACGGTTTCATTAAAGGGAAGTCGTGTCTGACAAATTTACTGGAGTTCTATGAGGATATGTCTAGGGCGGTGGATAGAGGAGAACCGGTGGATGTGGTCTTTCTAGATTTTCAGAAGGCGTTTGACAAAGTGCCTCACAAGAGGTTATTGCAGAAGGTCGAGGGACATGGAGTTGGGGGTAGGGTGTTAGCGTGGATAGAGGATTGGTTGTCAAATAGGAGGCAGAGAGTGGGGGTCAACGGGTGCTATTCGGATTGGCGGATGGTGACTAGTGGAGTGCCCCAGGGGTCGGTGCTGGGGCCTCAGCTTTTTACCATTTATATAGATGATCTGGAGGAGGGAACCGAGTGTAGAGTGTCGAAATTTGCTGATGACACCAAGATTGGGGGAACGGCAAATTGTGCGGAGGGTGTGGAGAGTCTGCAGAAAGATCTAGATAGGCTGGGCGAATGGGCCAGGAAATGGCAAATGGAATTTAATGTTGGCAAGTGTGAGGTGGTCCACTTTGGTAGGAAGAATGGTAGGAAGGACTATTACTTACGTGGCGAAAAACTGCAGCAGGCGACGGTGCAGAGGGACCTCGGGGTCCTTGTGCATGAGTCGCAAAAACCCAGCTTGCAGGTGCAGCAGGTGGTCAGGAAGACGAATGGGATGCTGGCCTTCATAGCGAAGGGGATTGAATATAAAAGTAGGGAGGTCTTGCTGCGGCTGTATAGGGCATTGGTGAGGCCGCAACTGGAGTACTGTGTGCATTTTTGGGCGCCGCACCTGCGCAAAGATATTTTGGCCTTGGAGGGAGTGCAGAGGAGGTTTACTAGGCTGATACCGGAGTTGAGGGGGTTGAGCTATGAGGAGAGGCTGAATAAACTGGGCTTGTACTCGTTAGAGTTTAGAAGAATGAGAGGAGATCTCATTGAGACATATAAGATGATGAATGGGATGGATAGGATAGAGGTGGAAAGACTCTTCCCGCTCAAAAAAGACAATAGGACTAGGGGGCACAGCCTCAAGATAAAAGGGGGGCGGTTTAGAATGGAGTTGAGGAGGAACTTCTTCACTCAAAGGGTGGTGAATCTCTGGAATTCTCTGCCCATTGAAGTGGTGGAGGCTGCCTCGCTAAATATTTTTAAGACGCAGGTTGATGGGTTTTTGATAGGAGAGGGGATTAAGGGTTATGGGGAGAGGGCGGGAAAGTGGAACTGAGCCACGACAGATCAGCCATGATCTTATTGAATGGCGGGGCAGGCTCGAAGGGCTGGATGGCCTACTCCTGCTCCTATTTCTTATGTTCTTATGAACCTCCTCTGCACTCCCTCCAAGGCCAGAATATCCTTGCGCAAGTGCGGTGACCAAAACTGCACACAGTACTCCAGTTACGGCCTCACCAGTGCCCTGTACAGTTGCAGCAAGACCTCTATCCCCCTCGCTATAAAGGCCAGCATCCCATTCGCCTTCTTGACCACCTGCTGCACCTGCAGACTGGGTTTTTGCGACTCATGCACAAGGACCCCCAGGTCCCTCTGCACCGTAGCATGCTGCAGCTTTTCGCCCTTTAAATAGTAATCCCTCCTACTATTATTCCTGCCAAAGTGGATAACCTCACACTTGCTAACATTGTACTCCATCTGCCAGATCCTCGCCCACTCGCTCAGCCTATCCAGATCCCTCTGCAGACTTTCCACACCCTCCGCACAATTTGCTTTTCCACTCATCTTCGTGTCATCAGCAAATTTCGTCACCCTACACTCAGCCCCCTCCTCCAGATCATCTGAGGCCCCAGCACCGATCCCTGCGGCACTCCACTAGTCACCAACTGCCAATCAGAATAGCACCCATTGATACCAACTCTTTGCCTCCTATTAGACAGCCAATCCTCTATCCACGCTAACACCTTACCCCCAACTCCATGTCCCCTAACCTTCTGAAGCAACCTTTTGTGCGGCACCTTATCAAACGCGTTTTGAAAATCGAGAAACACCACATCCACCCGTTCCCCTCTGTCTACCGCACTAGTCATATCCTCATAGAAATCCAATAAATTCGTCAAACACGACTTCCCCTTAACAAATCTGTGCTGCGTCTGCTCTATCAAACCATTCTTTTCTAGGTGCCTCGCTATTTCTTCTTTGACAGATTCAGGCATTTTTCCACAACAGACGTTAAACTAACCAGCCTGTAATTCCCTGCTTTTTGCCTGCTACCTTTTTTGAACAGCGGCGTAACATTAGCCATTTTCCAATCTTCTGGCACTTCCCCAGAATCCAGCGAAGTTTGGTAAATAATCACTAAGGCATCCACTAACACCTCTGCCATTTCCTTCAGAACCCTGGGATGCATTCCATTTGGTCCAGGGGACTTGTCCGCCATCAGTCCCGTTAGTCTATCAAGCACTACCTCTCTAGTGACAGTAATCGCATTCAGGCCCTCAACTCCTATCATCTTTCTATCTTTAATATCCGGCAAACTATTTGCATCATCCTCCGTGAAGACCGAGGCAAAAAACTTATTTAAGGCCTCCGCCATTTCCTCATCTCCCACCACTAAATTCCCCCTCTCATCCTCTAAGGGTCCAACATTCACTCTCGCCAGCCTCCTCCTCTTTTATATATTTGTAAAAACTCTTACTGTCCTTTTTTATACACCCATGTAAGTGAGTACAGAGTCAAACAGAAGAGTTCAGTGTCACGTTGAGCCTGAAGTTCATTGAAGTGAGGCCACACTGGAATAAAACTGAGTCCTTTGCTGACAACGAAACACTCAGTATCTGAAAAGGCAAGGTCAGAGGGTATAGTGCACGACAGGAGCTGGGATTAGAAGAAGGGATTGGGTCCAAAGAACGGGAAGAAGTGGAAGGACCTAGATGGGCATTGGTATCAGTACATGGTTGGACCTTGAGCTTCTTAACACCTGAAGGGAAGAGAAAACATTTTTTGTTAAGGAGTAATAACTTAAATAGCATAAATATTTAATTATTTAAATATTTCTTTTAGGAAGCAGGTGCTTATGGTAAACAATTCCAAGAAATCTAGGTGGTGTCCCCATTTAATACTTGCAAACTTACTTTTGGAACCTTGTGCAACCTCTGCATTTCCTTTGAAATATTGCATATGCTGGGAATCTGAAATAAAAGCAGAAAATGCTGAAAAAGCTCGGCTGATAATGGCAGCATCCAGACATCCTGAATTTTCCCAGCATTTTCTTGTCCAGTTTTGGAGAAAATTCATCAGTTTGAAATGTTAACCCTGTTTACTCTGAGCACAGATTTTGCTAAGTTCAGCATTTTCTCTTTTAATTTCAGATGTCCAGCAAATGCAGTGTTTTGCTTTTCTTTGCATTTTGTTCTTGTTGACCGATCCATGGAATGAAAAATCAATTATGTATTCACAACTAATATAACTTGAACTTTTGTGTGCAGATATTTGACTTTATCACGTTTTAGTGTGATCATTGTATGGTGGAGTTTCTGGTGCAGATGGAGGAGGAGAAAGTGGGTTCCCGGACATGTGTCCTTTGTTTGAACAGAGGGGAGTATGGTAGGATGAGAGAAGAATTGGCGAATGTTGACTGGGGGAGCGCGTTGGAAGGTAGGTCAGCTGAGGAGCAGTGGAGGATCTTTAAGGAGATCTTTCTTGGTGCTCAGCAGAAATTTATTCCGATGGTTAAAAAGGACCGTAGGAGGAGAGGTAATAAGCCATGGATAACGAAGGAGGTGAAGGAAAGTGTTAAATTAAAAGCGGAGGCATTTAGAGTAGCTAAGAGTAGTGGGCGAGAAGAGGATTGGGAGAGGTTTAAATGTCAACAAAGAATGGCAAAGAAATTGATAAAGAAGGGTAGGAGAAACTATGAAGCTGGGCTAGCGCTTAATATAAAAAAGGATAGCAAGAGTTTTTATAAATATATAAAAAGGAAGAGGCTGGCTAGGGTGAACATTGGACCCTCAGAGGATGAGAGGGGTGACTTAGTGGTAGGGGATGGGGAAATGGCTGAGGTCTTGAATAACGTTTTTGTTTCGGTCTTCACGGAGGAAGACGTGAATAATTTGCCGGGTGTTAGCGATGGAAAGGTGATAGGACTGGAGGGTCTCAATGACGTTATTGTTACTAGAGAGGCGGTACTCGACAGACTGGAGGGACTGATTGTGGATAAGTCCCCAGGACCGGATGGAATGCATCCGAGGGTTCTGAAAGAAGTGGCGGAGGTGATAGTGGATGCCTTGGTGGTTATTTTCCAAACGTCGCTGGATTCCGGGGAAGTGCCGGAAGATTGGAAAACGGCTAATGTTACTTCGTTGTTTAAGAAGGGTGGCAGGCAAAAGGCAGGGAATTATAGGCCGGTTAGTTTAATGTCTGTTGTAGGTAAAATGTTAGAATCCGTCATCAAGGAGGAAATAGCGAGGCATCTTGAGGGGAATTGCTTGATAGAGCAGACGCAGCACGGTTTCGTTAAGGGGAAGTCGTGTCTGACAATTATTGGAGTTCTATGAGGATGTGTCTAGGGCGGTGGATAGAGGAGAGCCGGTGGATGTGGTCTTTCTTGATTTTCAGAAGGCGTTTGACAAGGTACCTCACAAGAGGTTATTGCAGAAGGTAAGGAGGCATGGAGTTGGGGGTAGGGTGTTAGCGTGGATAGAGGATTGGTCCTCAAATAGGAGGCAGAGAGTGGGGGTCAACGGATGCTATTCGGATTGGCGGTTGGTGACTAGTGGAGTGCCCCAGGGGTCGGTGCTGGGGCCTCGGCTATTTACCATTTATATAGATGATCTGGAGGAGGGAACCGAGTGTATGGTGTCGAAATTTGCTAATGACACCAAGATTGGTGGAACGGCAAATTGCGCGGAGGGTGTGGAGAGTCTGCAGAAGGATCTAGATAGGCTGGGCGAATGGGCCAGGAACTGGCAAATGGAATTTAATGTTGGCAAGTGCGAGGTGGTCCACTTTGGTAGGAATAATGGTAGGAAGGACTATTACTTACGTGGCGAAAAACTGCAGCAGGCGACGGTGCAGAGGGACCTTGGGGTCCTTGTGCATGAGTGGCAAAAACCCAGCCTGCAGGTGCAGCAGGTGGTCCGGAAGGCTAATGGGATGCTGGCCTTCATAGCGAGGGGGATTGAATATAAAAGTAGGGATGTCTTGCTGCGGCTGTATAGGGCATTGGTGAGGCCGCAGCTGGAGTACTGTGTGCAGTTTTGGTCGCTGCACTTACGCAAGGATATTTTGGCCTTGGAGGGAGTGCAGAGGAGGTTTACTAGGCTGATACCGGAGTTGAGAGGGTTGAACTATGAGGAGAGGCTGAATAAACTAGCCTTGTACTCGTCAGAGTTTAGAAGAATGAGGGGAGATCTCATTGAGACATATAAGATGATGAATGCGATGGATAGGATAGAGGTGGAGAGGCTCTTCCCACTCAGAAAGGACAGTAGGACTAGGGGGCACAGCCTCAAGATAAAGGGGGGACGGTTTAGAACGGAGTTGAGGAGGAACTTCTTCACTCAAAGGGTGGTGAATCTCTGGAATTCTCTGCCCGTTGAGGTGGTGGAGGCTGCCTCGCTAAATATTTTTAAGACGCGGGTTGATGGGTTTTTGATAGGAGAGGGGATTAAGGGTTATGGGGAGAGGGCGGGAATGTGGAACTGAGCCACGACAGATCAGCCATGATCTTATTGAATGGCGGGGCAGGCTCGAAGGGCTAGTTGGCCTACTCCTGCTCCTATTTCTTATGTTCTTATTGCACAACTATTCTACAGAGGAGACAGTTAAAATTCCTATGTTTTAAAATTACTTTTAAAGAATGTGGATGTGATTATCATCTGAAAAGTTAATTTTTCTGGAAAATATAAGTAATCTGTTTTCTATAACCTTACTGACTTAAACATAATTAGCAATCAAGTGTTGCACAAAGTCTTGCATGCTTTTACATAATTGCAAGTGACTTGTCAACTAATTTTAGCAGATGTTAATTTTCTTTGGAAATAACTGAAGTACAGCAGGTTGCAACTGTGATTAAAATAGATCTTGTCAAAAAATGTTAATTAGATGCACACAAGTGATTAGAATTGTTGCTGTGGATGGAATATGCAGGGGCTGTATTTCCTCAGTATAGGACAAGTGAATGTGAAATTTATGACTTGCAAATGATATCACAGGAACAGACAATTTAGAAAAAAATGAGAATGAAGGATGTGATGATGTTCACACAATAGCAATAAAAAAAGTCAGGAGATGGTAGTGCATCTGCAACAACCCATGAACAACTCTGACGCAACTTATCAGCCCCCTTACCGGTACACTGTTACCTTTTTCTTTCGGTGGCAGTATGTGCATTGAGATTTGGTTTGGCAGCCTAATTGGCTAGCTTTATGTTCTTGTCACTACGACGTGAACTGATATATGATAGGCTGAGAATGGCTTTTTACAATTTCGGGAAGAAACTAACATGGCGTCATGCCACCTCCATTGTATGAACTGTGTGCAGCTGTAGTTGAGGCTGGGAATTTGTGGAGAATTCAGGTTAAAAACCTTGATGAAATCTCACAAGCTGGAGGATTGTTGCTCCAGCATGAAGCTCAATATTTCCAACATTTCTTAGAATCATAGAATCCCTACAGTGCAGAATGAGGCCATTCAGCCCATCGAGCCTACACCAACAAAAGCCCAATCCAGGCCCTATCCCTGTAACCCCACATATTTTCGCTGCTCGTCCACCTGACACAAAAGGGGCAATTTAGCATGGCCAATACATCTAGCCTGCGCGTCTTTGGATGTGCGAAGAAACTGGACCATCTGGAGGAAACCCACGCAGACACAGGGAGAATATCTGGCGTAAGGGGAAATATGAAGCCATCAGGCAGGAAATTAGACGAGTAAATTGGAAGGAGGTATTCTTGGGGAAAAGTACCAAAGGAACGTGGCGGATTTTCAAGGAATGTTTGTTTGGAGCTCTGCACGACAACGTTCCAATGAGACAGGGAGGTTTTGGTAGGTTACGGGAACCGTGGTGCACGAATGTTGTAATGAACCTAGTCAAAAAGAAAAGAGAGGTGTACAGAAGGTTCAGAGAACTAGGCGATGTTAAGGATCTAGAGGAGTATACGGGTTGTAGGAAGGAGCTTAAAGAGGAAATTAGGAGAGCCAGAAGGGGTCATGAGAAGGCCTTGGCAGGTAAGATTAAGGAGAACCCCAAGGTGTTCTACAAATATGTGAAGAGTAAAAGGATGAGATGTGAAGGAATAGGACCTATAGAAGGTGAAGGGGGGAAAGTTTGTGTGGAACCAGTAGAAATAGCAGAGGTGCTTAATGAATACTTTACCTCAGTATTCACGGTGGAAAATGATCTGGGTGGTTGTACGGCAGGTTTGCGGCGGGCTAGAAAGATTGAGTATGTGGACGTTAAGAAAGAGAATGTGTTGAAACTTTGGAATAGCATCAAGATAGGTAAGTCACCGGGACCGGATGGGATGTACCCCAGGTTACTGTGGAAGGCGAGGGAAGAGATTGCATAGCCTCTGGTGGTGATCTTTGCATCGTCAATGGAGATGGGAGAGGATCTGGAGGATCACGGATGTGGTTCCTATATTCAAGACAGGAAACAGGGATAGCCCAGGAAATTACTGACCGGTGAGTCTAACCTCAGTGGTTGGTAAGTTGATGGAGAGGATCCTGAGGGACAGGATTTATGAACATTTAGGTAAGTTTAGTATCATGAACAGTAGTCAGCATGACTTTGTCAAGGGCAGGTCGTGCCTTAAGAGCCTGGTTGAGTTCTTTGAAAGTGTGACTAAACACATTGATGAAGGAAGAGCAGTGGATGTGGTTTATATGGACTTCAGCAAGGCATGTGATTGATAAGGTCCCCCATGCAAGACTTCTTAAGAAGGAGAGAGGGCATGGGATACAAGGGGCTGTTGCCTTGTGGATCCAGAACTGTCTTGCCTGCAGAAGGCAGAGTGTGGTTGTGAATGGGTCTTTTTCTGTATGGCGGTCGGTCACCAGTGGAGTGCCCCAGGGGTCTGTTCTGGGACCCTTGCTGTTTGTAATTTTCATTAATGACCTGGATGAGGAAGTGGAGGGATGGGTTGGTAAGTTTGTTGACTACACGAAGGTTGGTGGTGTTGTGGATAGTCTGGAGGGATGGCAGAAGTTGCAGTGAGACATAGATAGGATGCAAGACTGGGTGGAGAAGTGGCAGATGGACTTCAACCCGGATAAGTGTGTAGTGGTCCATTTTGGCAGGTCCAGTGGGACAAAGGAGTATAATATCAAGGGTAAGACTCTTAGCAGTGTAGAGGATCAGGAGGACCTGGGAGTCTGGGTCCATAGGACTCTTAAATAGACCTTGCAGGTGGAAGACGTGGTCAAGAAGGCGTATGGTGTACCAGCCTTCACTAATTGAGGGATTGAGTTTAGGAGTCGGGAGATAATGCTGCAACTTTATAAGACCCTAGTCAGACCCCACTTGGAGTACTGTGTACAGTTCTGGTCACCTCATTACAAGAAGGATGTGGAAGCTATTAAAAGGGTGCAGAGGAGATTTACAAGGATGTTGCCCGGATTGGGTGGCTTGCGTTATGAGGATAGGTTGAGGGAGCTCGGTCTTTTCTTCTCCCTGGAGAGAAGAAGGATGAGAGGTGACCTGATAGAGGTTTAAAAGATGTTGAGAGGTATAGATCGGGTGGATTCTCAGAGGCTATTTCCCAGGGCTGAAATGGTCGCTACAAGAGGACACACATTTAAGGTGCTGGTGAGTAGGTACAGAGGAGATGTCAGGAGTAAGATTTTCACTGAGGGTGGTGGGTGAGTGGAATCGGCTGCCGTCGGTGGTGGTGGAGGCAAACTCATTGGGGTCTTTTAAGAGACTTTTGGATGAGTACGTGGGATTTAATAGGATTGAGGGTTATAGATAGGACTAGTAGGTAGGGATATGATCAGTGCAACTTGTGGGCCGAAGGGCCTGTTTGTGCTGTAGTTTTCCATGTTCGATGTTAATATGCAAACTCCATACAGACAGTGACCTGAGGCCCGAATTGAACCTGCATTTCTGGCGCCTGTGAGGCAGCAGTGCTAACCACTGTGCCACCCTGCTGCCCAAAAAAAATTCCTAATATTGGGTGCATAATACTAATGTCAAAAGATGCACAGAATTCCTACAATGCAGAAGGAGGCCAATTGGCCTGTCAAGCCTGCATTGACAACAATCCCACCCAGACCCTGTCCCCGTAATCTCACCTATTTACCCTGCTAATCCTCATCACAAAGGCTCAATCTAGCATGGTCAATCAACCTAACTTGCACATCATTGGAGTGTGGGAGGAAACAGGAGCACCCGGAGGAAACCATGCAAACTCCACACAGTCACCCCAGGCCAAAATTGAACCCAGGCCCCTGGCAGCTGTTGTAACCACTGAGGCACCATGCCGCCCGTTGCTTCATTTTGCTCCTGCAGATAGTAAAGTCTGAATTTCAAAGGCTTTATTATGTGGAATGCACTGAACAAAAGAATGTCCTTCACTAAAGATCTTTCTACTTGATACCTGTGCTGAAATATCTCTTGAAGGGTTAAATTTCAAACCTGTTCATTTGCATAGTATTCAAATATTCAAGCTTTGCATTCCCATCTGACACAACCCAGTTTTACTTGTTCAAACACTCTGTAACCTTCAGTTGATAGTGAGACTACTGCAGCCATAGATCATTTCTTTCCAACACCCAAAATGTACGTGACAGCGAGCACTCGGTGACAGACTGAGCTTTGTGCATTACAGGCATTGCTACTGACAATGAAAGGTAGCAGTATTTCCATGAAAGTTGATCCTGTGAACCCAGGTACTGTTCCTAAAAGAAGAAAATCAACACAGGTGAGTGGAAACATTGTGAAGTAAGTCTGGGAAATTTAATGGGCAAACCACAAAATGTTTGAAGTTTGCTTCCTGGGCCTGAGTCATTTGTGTTTTACTTAATAAGTACCATGTTGACAATATCCTGCAGACAGTCAAGTCTGAATTTTAAAAGGCTTTATTATGGGGAATGCACTGAACAGTGGTTAGCACTGTTGCCTCACGGTGCCTTGGACCCGGGTTCAATTCCCAGCGTTACTGTCTGTGTGGAGTCTGCATGTTCTCCCCATGTCTGCGTGGGTTCATCCGGGATCTTGTCACCCTATTTGTATCCCCCATGACTTGACTGGGCTTGCAACATCTCACTTACTGTTCTGTATGGAGACAATACACATCTCTTTAATCTATGCTTAATACTATCTCCATTCACATTTTCTGCACCTTTCAGACTTAATTAACTGTAAAGACTCACATTCTAATCAGTATTCTGTAAACTGAGTGTGTGTCTTTATATGCCCTTTTTGTGAACAGAACTCCCTGCTCACCTGACAAAGGAGCAGCGCTCCGACAGCTAGTGGTGTTTACTACCAAATAAATCTGTTGGACTTTAATCTGATGTTGCGAGACTTCTTACTTTGGACTCCCCAACATTGGGAATATCCTCCCTGCATCTACCTTGTTTCGTCCTGTTAGAATTTTATAAGTCTTCATGAGATCCCCCTCATTTATCTCAACTCCAATGAAAACAATCCTAACCTCTCGTCATACATCAGTCGCGCCATACCCAGAATCGGCCTGGTAAATCTTTGCTGCATTCCCTTGAGAGCGAGAACATCCTTCCTCAAATAAGGAGACCAAAATTGCGCACAATATTCTAGGTATGGCCTCACCAAGGCCCTCTATAACTAATAACACATCACTGCTCCTGTACTCAAAACCTCTCGCAGTAAAAGCCAACATGCCATTTGCTTTCTTTACTACCCGCTGCACCTGCATGCTTACCTTAAGTGACTGGTGTATAAGGACACCCAGGTCCCACTGTACACTCCCCTCTCCCAATTTACAGCCATTCAATTTGTAACCTGCTGCCTTGCTTTTGTTTCCAAAGTGAATAACCTCACATTTATCCAAATTATACTACATCTACCATTGATTTGCCCACTCAGTCAACCTGTCCAGATTATTCTGAAGGATCCCTGCATCCTCGTCATAGTTCACCCTTCCACCCAACTTGGTATCATCTGCAGATTTTGAGATGTTACATTTTGTTCGCTCATCCAAAATATTTAATATATATTATGAATAGTTGGGGTCCTAGCAACAATCCAAGCGGCACCCCATTAATTACTGCCTGCCAATTTAAAAAGCACCCATTAATTCCTACTCTTTGTTTCCTCTCTGCCAACCAATTTTCTATTCATCTCAATACCCTTTCCCCCAATCCCATAGTCTCTTAGGCGGGACTTTGTCAAAAGCTTTCTGAAAGTCCAAATGTACCACATTGACTGGTTTCCTCCTTATCAACTTTACCTGTTACATCTTCAAAGAATTCCAACAGATTTGTCAAGCATGATTTCCTCTTAAGTTGTTGCTGACTCTGTCTGATCCTACCACTGCTTTCTAAATGGTCCGCTACAAAGTTCTTGATAATGGATTTGAGAATTTTCCCCATTTCCAATGATAAGCTTACTGATCTATAATTCCCTGTTTTCACTCTACCTCCCTTTTTGAATATTGGGCTCTCCCCAACTTATCGAGTCCGACTCACGCCTCATATCCTCATGGTTTCCTTTCTTAAGATTCAGCACACTACTCTCAGAATCAACTACTTCACTCTCCATCTTGATTTAAAAAAAACTCATCTTGTTATGGTCACTCCTCCCCAAGGGGTCTCATACAGCTAAGTTAGCAATGATTCCCTTCTCATTACTCAGTACCCTGTCCAAAATGCCTGATCGCTAGTTGGTTCTTCTACATATTGGTCAAAAAAACATTCTGTGTACATTCAAGGTATTCCTCCTCTATGGCATTGTGGCTAATTTGATATATGTAGATTAAAATCACCCATGATCACTGATATTCCCTTATCAAATGCATTTCTAATTTCATGTTTAATGCCATTCCTAACATCATCACTGCAGTTTGGGGATCTATGTATGACACCCACTAATGTTTTTTGCTCTTCGCGATTTCTCAGCTCTACCCACACAGACTCCCACATTGTCAGAGCTGATATCTTTTCTCACTATTGTTGTTAATTTCCTCTTTAAAAGGCTTTCCAATTTAAAAAATGTGTGTCATGAGCACTGCAAATCAGTCAGCAGTTTTACAACATCATTTTACTAGGACTCAGGTGTTGCAAGGTTATTTTCTGCAGAAACATACTCAGATTAAATTGTAATACAACATGTAATGTTTGCTCAGTAGACTATATATAGTAAGCAGGGCTGGAAAACATTCATTACAAAATCTAAGGGAAAAATCAATAAGGTTTTTTATTCTCTTAATAGCCTTGAGGGTGGCATAGTAGTTAGTACTGCTGCCACACAGCACCAGGGACCATTTGATTCCTAGCTTGGGTCACTGTGTGTAGTCTGCATGTTCTTCCCATGCTCCCTTTGGGAGGAAACTGGAGCACCTGGTGGAAACCCCATGCAGACACTGGGAGAACATGCAGTCTCTGCACAGACAGTGACCCAATTTTGCCAAAAAGCACCTAAAGCATTGATTCCTTCTGCTTTTCTAATTTGAAAAAACATTGGCTTCTGCCAGTTAGACCCATTTATACTTTTAGCACCATTGTGCATTGTGGCTGACTGGCTTCTGATGCTGGGCTTATCTGCTTGGTTTACTCAGGAATTGAAATGTGCTAGTTTATCAGAATGGAAACAACAGTGGGATATAAAAAAAAACTTGCACAAGAAACCCATCAATGATCTCTAAGACAAAAACAATTAATTTTTCTTAATTTTGTCATTTCCTTACCTTCCTTCCCCTCTTCTCCATGTGAGGCCCAACAGTCCTTTGTCGACGGATACCAGTTAATTCATTTTACTGTGTTATAGAGGAATTAGGGGGCAGCGTGTGTGCAGCGGGGGTGTATTCAGGTGAATCTCTCCAATCAATTAAAAATACTTCTACAGGGGCATTTACAAATTAGTTGACATTTACAAGTTATCTCACATGCAAAGTAATGCATTTGTAGCGAGTGGAGAAAGGGTTAGTATTTGACCTTTTAAAATCAATTGTCTTTTTCCACATAAAAGTTAGATTGTAAAAAAGCCATTTTTCAGGGTATTCTAAATGGCTTTGTATCCCTGATTTTGGGTCAATCCGTGTGTAAATTCCAAGAATGCTGCAAAGGTTGTGCAATTGTCTGGAACGTTTTTCAAATGAAAATTTTCAGCTGGTACCTGATCTCATACAGATTCCATTTTTTGTTTTGTATTGGTGCTTTAATTATTAAGAAACACCACAGAACAGAACCATACACTATCAAAAGTGTTGAATATTGACTGCACGTATCTTAGTTTTCTAAATTAGCATTGTTCGTTTAGTTGCACAGGATGCCATTTGGGGCTAACTTGAGCAGAACATTTTTGGGACAGCCAACAATTTCAGTCACCTGCATTAAATTACTTGAGAAAGGCTATGTGTCATTTGTGAATTTAGCTCTGTAAGGTACTTGAACAAGAATGAGAAACACAGCGTCAGCAGGGACAGTCAGGCATAACCAAGTGTTTGTTTTCATGTGAAAATGGGAAAATGCATGAATTAGACACTGCTGCTTGGCAGGCCACCATCAAACCTGATAATCAGTATCTGCTTAATTTGATCTCTTTACATCTCTCTGAATATTTCTTTGGGGAAGTGCTTTCTCAATTTTATTTGGCATTCTGTTCATTGGAAAATTGACATCTTTCTTATGCACTTCATAAATTTGCCACCAAAAAAGCTTTCCCATGATGTAAGTCTGCTGTGTTAGAACCAAGTTGTTGTTGCGGTCAGAATAAAGAAGCTGAAGTTTCAGGTGTAGCTCTTCAACCATTTCAGAAAATCTTGTTCAGCAGACTGAGGAGGAGTTGGGGTTGGGTTGGAAGTCTCAAGGAAAAAGCAGTGGAAGTGAAATTTCAGACTTAGAGGTCCAGGAGTAGATTCAACAGTTTTTGCAATTTGATGGAACGGAAAGTAGCTTTAGTTGATGTTATGTGTTAGGCACAAATGAATTCTGAAGTCAGTAAATGGGAAATTGGAATTAGGGAGGCGTAGAGCTGCCATGAATAACCTGTTTGCTTTGATAACCTTTTCTAAAAATTGTTCTAATGTTCTACTTCACCTTCTGTCCTAAAGGCACACATTCATCTATGTATACTCACTGAGCTTGTACTATTGTTGGTTGACAGGCTATGTGAATCTGATATTGATTCTTGTATTTGAATGTTTTTCCATAGTTATCACAGATGTCTTGAACAAGGGTTTGTAGCTTTTTTGACCTATTTATTGCTCTGGCTAAAATCAACTATTAAAGCACAAAAGGATTAAATCATTCTGGTCTGAATGGCTTAGTTCTGCACTGAACAATGCAACACAGTCATTGGGAAAATTAACATATTGTTCTCAAATGCTTTTGATGAAAAATTATGATATGCTTTGTGTCATTAATGCTCATTAAATTGAACTGTTTCAGATTTTGTAAATGACAATGCTTTCATTCACCTAGCTTCAGGGGAACAGATGCCTTTGGACTTGTCCCAAATCACACAATTGTCTTGCAGTTGTATCTGGCCAAGAGTTTACTCATGAATTAAAATCACATTTCAACTTGCTGTTTACTTTGAATTGTGCTTGAAAGGCTTCTGTGCCATTTTGATGCAATTGCCTCCTCGGAATTTCTGGATAAATAGAATTTGGGGCAGGACAAACTAGGCTTAATTAACAAGCGTAGGCTGCTGTTTTTTACTAATTGAGTTTGAATTTTTTGTCTCACAGCCTAATATGTATAGATCAGGTGTAGATGCTGAGTTCCATTCAATTACTGAAAAAAACCAACAAGGGGCACAAAGAATAATTAAAAGTTATGAGTCACACTGAAGCATTTCACAAGCTAATGTTACTAATGGGCTGAGAAATTTTAAGTATTGTTTCTGACTTTGAAAGAGTTTATTCATATTTATTATACAGAAGCCTATTTATTTTTCCCATGTTGATTTCATGTGATGCGCTCTTTTGTAGTATATTACAGCTGACTCTCTGCTGCCCTCTCTGTTGCTGTTGCTGAGGTGTAGGTAAAATTGGTTTTGTTGTGGCTCCTTACAATGGCTCCAAATGATGAATCTTCCCCTCTTAATGCAACGCACAAAAGAAATATGGCGGCTTGGATTGCATAGAATTCTATTTTGCATTTCATATGACAAATTAAGGACTGAAGGAGTTGGAAAAATTTGTTTCACAACATTAATTTCAAGGAAGTTTGAGTGTTTTGAAAGATTGCTTCATGTACAGGTCATGTCCAGGTGCAGCTAAGTGAGTCTTCTGGGTACGTAATTGTAGTAAAATGGCACTGAAAACATATTTGGGGGCAGGTGGGAAGTCAGCTCCAACAAAGAGGGCAGGTATAGTTGTGAATGAAGGTTATGCATTTGACTGAAAGTGAATAAAATAGGAAGCGCCGTTCTGGTTGGTTAATACCAAAGCTGCTCATACACCTTTAACACCATAAGACAATGGAGCAGAATTAGGCCACTCGGCCCATTGAATCTGCTCCATCATTCAATCATGTCTGATATTTTATTCATCTGCATTTTCCTGCCTTTTCCCCATAACCCCGGATCCTCTTATTAATCAAGAACCTATCTATCTCTCTTTTAAAGACACTCAATGACCTGGCCTCCACTCACAGATTCACCACTCTTTGGCTGAAAAAATTCTTCCTCATCTGTGTTTTAAAGGATCATCCCTTTAGCCTGAGGTTGTGCCCTCTGGTTTCTAGTTTTGATGGCTTGGCTAAGACCAGAAGTTGGCTTTACGGAATTATGGCTGCAATTTGAGTTTCAAAATCTGAGACTCAAGTTTTCACCTATTTGTAGAAGGGGAATAAAATCAAATTGTAAGCAATGAAGAGGCCATAATAAAGGAATGACAACTAGGGAGTTAAGCGAATGGCATAGTGTTTAAGAAGAAGTGATGGCCTAGTAGTATTACCGCTAGACTATTAATCTTGAAGCTCAGCTCATATTCTGGGGAACCGGGTTCAAATCCCAACATGGCAAATGGTGGAATTTGAATTCGATTTTTTAAAAAAAATCTAGAATTAAGAATCTGCCGATGACCACAAAAACATTGTTGATTTTAAGAAAGACCCATCTGATTCACTAATGTCCTTTAGGAAGGAAATCTGCTGTCTTTACCTGGTCTGGCATACATCTGACTCCAGAGTCACAGCAATGTGGTTGAGTCTTAACTACCCTCTGGTAACTAGAAATGGGCAATAAATGCTGACCAACCAGTGACACCAATGCCCCACAAATGAATAAAAAGAAATGCAGACATTGCAACTCTCAATGTAAGAAACAAGCTGGGTGAATTGAAAACAATGATACCATAAAGATGTTATTTTAACAGTAGCAAAAATTAGGAATGAAAAATTAATATGATTTTTGTTTGTGCTCTGGCTTCGCTTGTTCAGCCAATGTTCATTGCCCTTGAGAAGGTGGTGGTGAACTGCCTTACTGAACTGCAATCCATGTCCATTATACTATTAAGAGAGTCAGAATAGCTTAGAAAGTAGGAAGAGTAACAATATTCCAAAAAGAGGGAATGCATAGGAACATACTGTCACAATCTGGGAAAAGGGAGTTAAGACTGAGATGTTCACTTAAAGGGATCTGAGTCTTTAATAACTACATGGGCTAATGATTTCCAATGCTGCATGGTGTATTTTCAAGTCAGTGATCCATAGATCTTTACGATACTAAGGCAATCAAAAAATATGAGGGTAGTGGAAGGAAGGTGTAGCTGAGGTCGAAAATAGGCCAGTCAGTGAACAGTCTTGTATGGTCAGATAAATAGTCAACTACGTCTGATATTCTTGCATGAAAGACTGCTGCACTCAAAGGCAAGTAGAGGCTATGACCTTAAAATTCAGTGGCTCCTCCATCTCTTGCTGCATATCTTGCTGTCCAGATGGTGATTAAGGCTGCCCTTCATGATGGCATATTATACAGCAGATATCCACAAATCTAAACTACGCAAGACTGTACTTCATTGCATTTCCTAAATGGTACAGGCAGTGGAAGCATTGTTTAAGAACACCAAATTTCTACTCTGTACCATTGCTGGTGGCAGAATGGCTGTTGTGAGCCACTTCTGCAGCTGCCTGAGTTCTTGACAGGAATCGTGAGCTAATTCTAAATAGGATAGCCTTCATTGTACAATAATCATGCTTGTTGGAATAAGGGTGAAACACAGGACTAACACACAGGATATATCCATCATTATTGCTGTCAGATAACGCGGTAGAGACCTGTGTTATGTTCAGCCTGTGATTACAAATTCATTAAAAGTTGAAGGAGTAAAATGGTTTTCTGTTCAGAAAGATGGCATTTGGGGTTTTGTGCAAGATTTAATGCATGCAACCTTTGGTGTTGCTGACAGTTTTTCACTTAATTAATGAATGATGTATATTATTTGTTTTGTCTATCTGAATTAGGTTTATTTTTTGCATGTGGGTGACAAAAACATAGGGATATTTGGTCAAATGCCATCTTTTTCTTTCTTCAGGTGGTTGTTGAGCTTCATGAACTTGTTGCAGGCTCTTGCAGTGAGGACAGATTCATTGCAAATGTTCAAAGGAAATGGATGAGTTCCTCACTTAGGCTGATTATTATTGTGGACACAAAATTTGGTGGGCAGTAGGCGACGTAGTGTTGGGTGGTGCACAGCATGGATATTCTTGCCTATTGTAATTCATTTTAATTGCCTTTGAGGATAAGAGAAGAATATCCTAAAATTGTTTTTTTTTTGCCCCATGAACTGACCAAACGTTTTTTACTTCGGTGGTTTGGACATTCCCAGGACATTGTGGCAGGAGGGCAAGAGAGCACTTGGAGCCACGATCCTTAACTGGAGCAAAATTATAAGGGCTGGGATTGATGGGTGAGATATTATTTTCCTGTCTGAGTTTCATGCCCTTGTATATTTTGTAGATCGATAATTTTTCGAAAGGGTTGTTACGTTCTTGGAATTGTACTAGAAATCTCTTAACTGTGGGAGGGAAACACAAGACGTTATCTGTAGATGGATCAAAATGGTGAGTTGGAAGAATTTTTTGATTTTTGGGAATGTCAACTGCTCAGTAGGTGGCACATTGGCATGGTGGCTAGCATAGTGTCAGGGACCCAAGTTCAATTCCCAGCTTGGGTTATTGTTTCTGTGGAGTTTGCATGTTCTCCCTGAGTCTGTATGGATTTCCTCTGGGTGCTCCAGTTCCCTTCCACAGTCAACAAGACATGCTGGTCTGGTGCATTGACCATGCTGAATTCTCCCTCAGTGTACCCAAACAGGCACTGGAGTGTGGCAACTCAGGAATTTACAAAATAACTTAATTGCACTGTTAATATAAGCTTATTTGTCACACTTATAAAATAAAATAAATGGAATTCCAAAAATATGTGCTGCACTTCTTTTGTAAGCAGTGTGGCTCTGTCCACAATGTTGTTATATGTCATGAAATAAATTAGAGGGATTAATTAAATGTACGTTATGACCTGGTTTGGAATTATGCATCATAGAATTCCTATAGTGCAGAAGGAGGCCCTTTCAGCCCGTCAAGTCTTCACCAACTTGTCAACAGTGCATGTGGCCCAGGTCCTATCTGCGTAACCCCCCACGTATTTAGTAAAGTTTATTTACTAGCCACAAGTAAGGCTTACATTAACACTGCATTGAAGTTACTGTGAAGTTCCCCTGGTCGCCACATTTGGCGCCTGTTCGGGTCAATGCATCTAACCAGCACGTTTTTCAGACTGTGGGAGGAAACCCACTTGGACACTGGGAGAACGTGCAAACCTCACACACACACACACACACACACACACACACACACACACACACACACACACACACACACACAGTGATCTGAGCTGGGAATCGAACTCGGCTCCCTAGTGCAATGAGGCAGCAGTGCTAACCACTGTGCCACAGTGCCGCCCATATTTACCCCACTAATTCCCCTAACCTACACACCTTGGGACGCTAAGGGGCAATTTAGCATGGCCAGTTTACCTAACCTGCACATCTTTGGACTGTGGAAACAAACCTGAGCACCCTAGTAAATCCATGCAGACCCAGGGAGAAAGTACAGACTCCGCGTAGACAGTTGCCCAAGGCGGGAATTGAACCTAGGTCCCTGGTGTTGTGAGGCAGCAGTGCTAGCCACGGTGCCACCCAGTAGACATTAGAAAGGTGATGAGTATGCAAGCATGAGTAAAAGGAGAAATTGGCAAAGAGGACTGTAGATGAAAGAAGTTGCAAATATACATCAATGACAAAGCAACCACTTCAAGTTTAAGCAAGCTATGAATAAATAAAGTAATTAGAAAATTACAAATTGAAAGAATAAAGTATGTCTATAATACTTTTTGTGATCACAGGCTGTTTCAGTACTTTGCAGCAATTAAATACTTCTTGAAGTAGAGCTGTGCTTGTAATATAGTTTGTGCACACTAGTCATTAGTTTCTCCTCAAGAACACGTTCCTTGATCAATTTTTATGTCAGTTGAATGCCATCTGAGCACTTGATGCCAGTAATAATGAGAGATGATCTCAAATGTTTGAGATTTGTATGATATAGTTTTACATTTGTTCATTGGCAATTATACCAATGATATCAAATGATGACTAACTGATCACACTATTGATGATTATCAATGGTAATCATCGCACATGAGCTTATGAACATTGTTGAACACAGAATAATGTCAAAGTTTTCTGGGCAATCTGATTTCAGAAATAAATTGAAGGTGGTACATGAGGATAAGGAACTTCAAGGGTTAAGAGCAAAAACTGGGGATGAGAGACTAAGCACTTCTGCTTTTTCAAACAGCTATCACAAAAAAGACAGGTTAAATGATCAAAGTTTCTATGATCCCTTTAATGTGTGTACCTACATTTCCTACATTTATCACTGGACAGCAAGAACAGGTCAGTGGCTTAGAATTCTGTAGTGAGTAACGTGCCTCCAGACTCAGTCTGTCTGCCATCTACAAAGCACAAATTAGCAGTTTGATGAAATGCTATCCATTTACCTGGATGTGTGCTGTTTCAAAATCACTCAAGAAACTTGCCACCATCTGGGACGAAGCAGTACCCTTTACTGGCACTCCATGCACCACAATAAATATTCACTCCCTCTCCCACAAATGGACAGTGGCAGCAGTGTGTGCCATCCACAAAATACACTGCAAGAACTCAGCAAAGCTCTTTTTCCAGCACCTTCCATAGAACCATAGAACCCTGCGGTGCAGAAAGAGGCCCTTTGGTCCATCAAGTCTGCACCGACAACAATCCCACCCAGGCCCTGCCCCTGTATCCCTACATAATTTACCTGCTAATTCTCTAACATACGCATCTCAGGACACTAAGGGGCAATTTAGCATGGCCAATCCACCTAACCCGCATATCTTTGGACTGTGGGAGGAAACCAGAGCAACCGGAGGAAACCCACGCAGACGCGAGGAGAATGTGCAAACTCCACACAGACAGTGACCCGAGCAGGGAATCAAACCCAGGTTCCTGGAGCTGTGAAGCAGCAGTGGTAACCATTGTGCTACCGTGCCGCCTGTAAACCCATAAACCCCACTCTCTTGAAGGAAGAAGGCAGCAGGTGTATGGGAACATGACCAACACGCACCTTCCTAACCTGGAACTATATTCCATCCCTTCAATGCTGCCGGGTCAAAATCCTGGAACTCCCTCCCTCACTGCACACCTACACTACATAGACTTGCAGTGGTTCAACAGGCAGCTCGCCATCACCTTCTCAAAGGCGATTGGGCAATAAATGCCAACAGCAGCTGCACTCTGTGAAAGAATTAAAAAATGGCATAGTTTATCCAATAATCTTTTAGAGAAGCATAAATGACCTGATTTTAAAATACGTACATTACCACCAGTAAACATTGTTTTCTTTTATTCATTCGTGGGACACGGGTGCCGCTGGCTGGCCAGCATTTATTGCCCATCCCTTGTTGTCTGAGGCAGTTGAGAGTCAACCACATTGCTGTGGATTTGGAGTCATGTGTAGGCCAGACCAGGTAAGAGTGGCAGATTTCCCTCCCTAAAGAACATTAATGAATCAAATGGGTTTTTCCAATGATTGTCAATGTTTTCATGGTCATCAATAGCATCTTAATTGCAGTTTTTTTTATTGAATCCATATTCTACCAGCTGCCATGGCGGGATTTGAACCTGGGTCCCCAGAACATTAGCTGAGTTTCTGGATTAA
Organism: Carcharhinus amblyrhynchos; assembly: GCF_965287045.1. Taxonomy (NCBI): domain Eukaryota; kingdom Metazoa; phylum Chordata; class Chondrichthyes; order Carcharhiniformes; family Carcharhinidae; genus Carcharhinus; species Carcharhinus amblyrhynchos. Next base: position 49,770,558 of record NC_137324.1, on the reverse strand, counting down.
TATTCTATCAACAATACCAGTAGGCCATTGCCTCCCCTGTACGTGTACTGTGAAAGACAATGGTCTTGATTTCTGCCATGATAGTGTTATTTCTGTAAATTTCTCCTGCACTGTAAAACTGTGACAGCAATAATTTATAGAGGAACGCTATTCACCATTGACCTGTTGTGATCCCTGTTGATGAAGGTGATCGAAAGCAAAAGGAAACTAAATTTTTTATCTTGCAGTTTCCTGAGTTATTGTAGCCTGCAAAATGTAGTAAGCAATATTGGCCTGTCACAGATGTGTGCTTTGTATTCATGCGGTAATTAGAAACTTAATAAACTTGAAATGGTTAACCAATTCTATTCTTCACATTATCCACATTCTTTCTCTCCCCCACCCCTGCCAGTCCATTGTAATCCTATCCTCCCGCTACTATTATGAACTTCTGGATTTTGAAGTTAATCATTCATTCAATTCATCACAAATTTAAGTCTAGTAATTAGATGTGCAATTCTTTGATCAATATTATCTGATGATTGTTGCTGTCTATCAACCTCTGGCTCAGAAATGGAACAATCTAAACTATGGAATCTCACTTCCTTAGATAGGCAAGTATTGAAGATTTAAGTTAACATTTCTTTCTGTTTTGCCTTTAAGTTTCCTTTTTCCTTTTTCATTTCTCTTTCTGCACCTGATTTGACTCTTAAGATGCTCTGTTGCTTTTATCAGATTTCCCTTTCAGCAAGTCATAGCGAAATAGATATTTGGCTGCAGGGAAAAATATCACTCGCACCATAAGCCACTATATCAAGTTCCTGCGCACTTAAATGAATATTTCTTTTACGGAAATTTTTTTTATTTCACAGCTGACTTGGCTGCCTTCAGCAATGAAGCAGTTATATTGAGAGATTGGTTTCTTGCTTGAATTCCTGTTTGGAAACCGCAATTGCCTTTAATAGTAAATAGAAATAAAATATTTTGTTGTAAAAGTTGGAGATGGTTTGGTTTTTTATGAAGCTCAGACTGGCACTGATTTGAAGACAAGTTGTCCTTTGTCACAAAATATTCTATTAAGTGCTATGAAAGTTGGAGATGGTTTGGTTTTTAAAGTAGAAACTGACTGGCTTGAAGACTGAAGTCAATTGGGCAACATGTTGTTGAACTGATTCACTGTGTGACAGTGGGCGTATGCTCAAGCAGTTAGCATGTTTGTGACAGACTGAAAGTGAAGTGGTACATCTTTGCAAATGGTACAAAGGCAGATAACTTTATATAGTAATTCAGGCATTATTTGTTACCTTTATGCTTGAAAACTGCTGGGTTGGTACAATGTGGGAAGAGGAATTTGACTGCGCAGCAGTATTGATTCAGTCCTTAATTTTCCAAGTTCAGACATGTTTTAATTGGAATTCAGGAAGAATGATTCAGTAGTGTACCCGTAGCTGCTTAAGTTTCATAAACTGACTTCAGTGGCTCTGTTTTCAAGTGAAGACAAACAGCATGGTCAAGTTTCCAAAGATCAGGGTGAGTAAAACAAAACTAATGGTAAATCCAATGTATAAAAAGATGTTTTTAACAAAATATAGATGTGTGGATGTTTATAAGGTGTGTACGATTGTGGAATGAAACTACCTTGTACAGGCCTGTTGATGCTGCCTCTTCTCCAAAGTAAGCCGAGATCATTAAGAAAAACACAGGTCATGCAGATTCCGTGCTGCTGATTTATAGCAAGGTAAAGGTGAAACAACCACAGATCTGTTGCTATTTGGAACAAGAATACTTGCACCCTTGCAAAAGAGAATAAGTAATTGATTCACTATATGTTTACATTATATACGGAGACATTTTGCTGAAGTCCATTGTCGGGATTGTGAAATACTTTGATGAGCTGTCCTCTTAACCTCTCTTCTCACCTTTACAATCGTCTTCTGTTTTTAGGTTTATTCACCCCTGCCAAACAATATACGGGTGTTTTCATTCACTTCAGGCTATTGCCAGTGCTACAGTGGTAAATGTTGAAAAATGGCTGTGTGTGTTTTTGGGGGGGGGTGGGGGGGGAATATATTGGTTCCATTTGATAGCTGACAGCATCTGTGCTGCAGATTTCAATGTGTGGAGGAAACCCTGTTTTCTGATAATGGTGCACAGTGAACGCAAATTGAAATTGTTTTCCCATTTTGCTGTTGTTTCCATGTTTTCATGCTCAAATTATCAAATGTCTATGGTGAAGCACGCTATCCTTGACACCCACACAAACTCCACTGATGTGTTAAGTATGTTTACCTTTTCTTGTGCACGCCAGATTGTATCGTCTTGCCAGCCATAGTGGCTGTGGCCCAGCTTCTTCCTCAGCTGCTTTGCTGGGGGCATAACTTCAGTTCGTATCACTTTTTCCTCTTTCAGCCCTTTCAATCAATTATTGATTGTCACCAACTTTTCAGCACAAGCTAAATACAAGCAGCGCCGTACTAAATTGAAGCTGAACTAGTTGAAACTGAGCATAGCTCCTGTCACCAGCAGGTACAAAAATAAAATGCTGCAAGTCCAGAATAAAAATGGAAAATGTTGAAACCTTGCAGCCAGTCAGGCAACATCGGTGAAGAGGGAAGGTCAGTGTTATGGCCTTCTCCATGCAAAACCAGGAAAAAGTTGGAGCCATACAGGGTTTTAAAGCAAGTACAGTGGAAGGAAAAGGTGAGCAGGGGAAAAGAACAAAAGAAAAGATCCACGATAGAAAGCGGGAGAGATTAAATAACAGAAAGGAGTAGGTGCAAGGCGAAAAGAGATGCAGTTGGGAAATGCAAAGAAAGAAAGGTGAGTTCAGAGGAGATGGAATTAGGAACAATAGAATATTTAGCAACAACTGCTTACTTAAAAAAATGGCAGCAGTATTTATTCTTTGAAATTGTTAAAGTCAGTGTTGTGTCTGGAAAGCTATCTAATTAAAATATCTAATTGAAGGATGTCATGCTGTTCCAGGAGTTTATATCAGTGCTTTGTTGCAATGAAGCTCAATGTAGGAGGTTGAAGACAGAGGGGCCAAATTTGGGGAAGAGGGCAGGGATTAAAATAACTGGTTGTCTATCTGCTTCGAGACAAATATCTTTTTAAGAGATATTTAAATATCCAGTGACTGATTCAAAAGAATTGCAGGCAACTGTCTGTCACTAGGCAGATCTCGCACCAGATTATAAACTCACTTCCCTATGTGACATTACTGTGAATTAAAGAGAACCCTAAAACATAATCAACTAATAAAAATTCACATCCAAAACACTGGGTCATGTGTGGATTGAAAGGAGGTATCTCAATGTGCATTTGAACAGCAAATGAGGTGAAATAAATTGAAAGTACTACAGATAAAACTGGAAGGAGCATTTGACGCTTGCACAGTCAAAGGAGAAGGTAAAAGGGCAGGAGTTACAATCCTGTACCAGCTTAGGGGAGGGTGTTAGCACGGGGAAGGGTGTTGTGTGGTGAATGGTCCCTCCAGAATGCTAAAAAGGGGGAAGAAGATTTATTTACTGGAGCTGGAGGAAATCATGGATGATATTTTGAATATGAAGGCTGATGGGGTGGAAGGGTGAGGACAAGGGGAACTCTTAACGTCCTTGGGGAAGGATAAAGGTGAGGACCCTGCTTGAGGACATGGGGGAGGGAATTCCTCAATTGAGGAAAAAGAGTGGCATATCGCAGATGTTCGAACAAAAGGTGCCATTGTCAAAAACACTTGCAGCAAAGGCAGTGAAACTGGGAGACTAGAATAGAGTGCTGATGGGAAGCACGGTTTGGAGTGAGTTGAGTCAAGGTATTTATGGACATCAGTGGGCTTTTTGCAGTAATTGGTCAACAGCCTGTGCTCAAGAACACAGATGGGAAAATCCGAAGATGGGCCATGTGAGGCGGGGGGGAGGTGCTGGGCGGAGGGAAATGTTTAAAAAAAAAATTAAGTCTTTTGTTTCTAATCAAGATTAGCAAAAAACACTGGAACAGAATCATCAATGTTATGGAAAAGAGAGCTGTGTAGGGTACTTGAGTAGGTTTGGACCAAAGAATGTTCCACATATCCCACAAGAAGATGGATCAGTTTCAAGACCACTTCCCCTTATCGGTTATCTTTTTACATCAGTTTAACCTGAGATCTCATCAAAATTTGGTTACAGGATTAATGGATATACTGTACAAAGAAAAGGCAAATATTTATATAGCATAACCCGAACTTCAGCATGCTGCAAAACACTCAACAGCCTGCGAACTACAAGTGCAGTTACTATTGTAGAATTGAGACAGTTGTATTCTAATTTTCACTGTTGTATTTTAATTTTTTTCTTTCCTCTTATTGGTGCTAAATTAATGCAATTTTCTCCAAAACCCTTTCATTTCTAAAAATAAGTTTATTTTCATGTGATTGCTGAGTAGCAGTGAAGAGCAAGTGGATTCTTGGTGGTTTTCCTTCTTGCTTTCCTAATCAGTCCTGTCGTCTGGCTCTCCCCCGCTTCTGCCTCTGTTTCCTCTCCCGCCTGTGTACCATCACATCTGCCTGCACCTCCATCCGCCTGCTGTTGCCCACGCTCTCGTCTCCCGCCTGCCGTCGCCCATGCTCCTCTCCCGCCTGCCGTCTTTGTCCCCACTACCTTTTCTGTAGGTATGTCAGCGCTCTGCCCTGAACAGATTTTTACTGAAACCGTTGTTAGATGTCTTAGCAAGCTGAGCCCAATGAGTTAGAGTATCTTCAGTGGAAACAAATAGCTAAAATCAAACCTTATAAAGCACAAAGTGCCCAATTAATTTACCTACAGTGTGCTGGATTTTTTAATGCAAAAATATTTTTTTCGTTAACTATCTGAAATAATGTGACAAACACTTTAAAATGGCCATCACACACACGGCAGTAATATTCAGTTTCTCTATGTACATCATGATTCACTCTGAGGTTCTTTAATGTAGTTAAAGAATCAGTGCAGACATTTTTAAATGGTCATTTCAAATGGTGCAAAAGTGTTTAAGTTGTCCACATAGAACAAGTTGCTCTCTGAGTACAATTGTGATGTGTGTAATATTCAATATATACATTCAGTCTGAGTTCACTTTCCGTTCCTCTCAGTTCACTGTAGCTGAAAGCTTTTGCACAGTGACCTTTCCTCCAATGCACTATTTTTCAAACTGGTTAGCCTATAAAGTTGTGCATTTCAGCAAAAATGCTTTGTGTCTGAACTAGCTCTTTATGAGCATATAGGATAGTGGTAGCTGTAAAGGGAGGATGTTTGTCCCATCTTTCAATAGCTGTAAACTAAATTCATTACTTTGCACGTGGTGAAAATCTGATTTTAGTTAGCAGACGTATTCTCATTTTTGGTCATAAGATTTAGCAATAACAAGAATGATTTGCTGATGTACGTGTTTATCATCATTAGACCATCCCCTGCAGAGATTGAAGATTTGATAGAGGAGACAATATCAAAGTGAACCTCCGCAGGCAAAGGAACAAGTCATTTAAAATGAGAAATATCTGTTGTTATGTAGAGATTATTGAACCAATTTTTAAATCTCTGTTCAATTGATAAATGCTCCAAACTGACACTTTCTCATGATAATTTCCCATTCTGTCATAAACATCTTGCTGCTATTACAGCAATAGCTCTTACTTATTTTTCCTAAGACGATGCAGTGTTTTGGTTATTTGAAAAATGGCAGACAATGCAGTGTTTTGGTTATTTGAAAAATGGCAGACGATATTGAAGTGCTTTCTCATGATCAGAGAATATTTGAATTCCTACCATGCAGAAAGAGGCCATTTGGCCCATTTGAGTCTGCACTGGTAACAGTCTCTCCCATGCCTATCCCCATAACCCCACTTATTTACCCTGCTAACTCCTGACACTAAGGGGCAATTTAGCATAGCCAATCAACCTAACCCACACACTTTTGGACCGTGGGAGGAGACTGGAGCACTTGGAGAAAACACATGCAAACACGGGGAGAAGTGCAAACTCCACATAGACAGTCACCCCCTACAATTGAGCAGAGACTGCCTTCAACGTGATAAAAACAGAGCAATGCTTGGGTATTGCTAAAGAAAGAAACATGCTGTCAGTGTTTTTCATCTTGCATTCATCAGGACAAATTTGCAAGAATACCTAATCTCAAAGGGAACAATTTATATTACATGAGAAGAGTGTGCTGACAGGTTGATAATGGAACCTAATTGGTAGAGTCATTGCCATGGAGAATGCCTTGGGGACCAGTTAACTGCCAAAATTTGTTGAAATTCAAACCAGGCTTTTGTGATTGGTCAAGGCATTGCTGTGGGGAATGAGCAAGGGCTTGGTTGTCCCCCAAGCTTTTGGTTAAAAAAGGCACAATGCATGGGCATGTCCTTTTTGTTTACAAAGGGCAGGGCCATGTGTGTGAATATGTGTATCTGACTGATGATCTTATTGGTTGTTAGGGTAATTATTGGCACCTTCAGGATTCTTTTGTAGGTGCTGCCAGTTGTGAAATCACATCTATGTTGGATATTGTACTGAACCAGCGCATGCTTGCAAAACTCAGTATCCAGCATAGATGTAATTTCACAATTGGACAACACCTACTAAGTAATCCTGATGGTGTTAATAACCTGCTTTGAGTATCAAAGTAATGTGCTGTTTGATACGATCACTACTCATTGGAACATATGACTTACGTACCTGGCATCACACTGACACTGAAATTCATCTGTCACATTACTAATTTGTGTGGTAGGTAGTGCTGTGATATTGCCTTCATGCCATTGTAATGTGAAGGGTTAAGGTTGGGATGGAGACCAGCACCCCATGGCATGTTGATTTGAATCATGTAGTAAGAGACATTGAGAGAGCAGTCTAGAACAGAGCTCTGTAAGCAGCCAGCCTACATGGAACAGCTCCTTCCATGACCATACCTTGGAACTGTAAACACTTAAAGACCAACAATGAAGGCCTCGTATTTAAACATGTAAGTCTCAATATCGTATTAGAGAGCCATCACCACGCACCACATTAAAAAACCCATACTGTTGTGCTGCGATAAATTGGTGTTGGTGAGCAATGGTGGTAGTACTGTAGTGATTGGCCATGGTGATCAATTACATTAGGAAAGATGGCAGCTAAATGCATGAATCCAGAACATACCCTGAGGCAGGAAAATTTGAAGCCTAAGTAAAGAAATGCACAGCTAAGAAGAAAACTGAGGGGGAGGCAGTGGCCTACTGGTATTATCACGAGACGATTAATCTAGAAAACTCAGCTAATGTTCTGAGGACTTGGGTTCGAGTCCCGTCACAGCAGATAGTGGAATTTGAATTCAGTAAAGAAATCTGGAATTAAGAATCTACTGATGACCACGCAACCATTATTGATTGTTGGAAAAACCTATCTGGTTCAATAATGTCCTGTCGAGAAGAAAATTTGCCGTCCTTACCTGGTGTGACCTACGTGTGACACCAGAGCTGCGGCAATGACTCTCAACTGCCCTCTGAACAAGAGCAACTAGGGATGCGCAATAAATGTTGGCCAGCCAGCGATGCCCAGATTGGAAAATTTAAATATGACAGTGAAGAACAAGGCACTGGAAGAAGACAAAGTTTAAGCTAAATGAAAAGCCGGCAAAACAATTTGAAAATAAAACATAAAGCAAATGTTTGGCTGAGATTGAGACAAGTGGAAGGTTCCATTTACAAATCCTTTCTTCCAGGATGAACATGTTGCATACATTAGAAAAAGAAAATTCAAGTACTCTCTGTGAATGAACTGACTGCATGTCCAATTCAGAAGGAATGGCACAAACCCACTGTGTTTTGGAAAAAGCAGACGAGCTGTTGAGGGAGAAATGCAACTTGAAGGAGCACTGAAGAACAAATCCAATGGAGTTAGCCATGTATCAGAAACATGGAGGACTACTGCCATTCTTCCAAACATAACAAACCCAGATGTAGATGAACTATCAAGCCTCAGAACATCTGAATTTATAAGATCAGAAACTTGAGATGGGGGAGCAGGGATAGCAAGGTAAAAAAAACAAATGGAATTGTAATCCTTTGTAAAAGGGGAGCAAAGTTGCTCGACAGAACAAGGGTTAATATGGGATTGGAGAACAACACTACCCATGACATGATGATGTGTCACAGAGTCACATGGACTCAGAACATTCTAGAACAGAACTTGGTAAACAGCCAGCCCGCATGGAATAGCTCCATGCCCGACCATACCTTGGAACTTGGAAGTATAAATAGTTAAAGACCACAATGAACAGTTTACATTTCAAGATGCAAATCTGAACAGCATGGCAATGAGATGTCACCATGCACCATATTAAATCACCCATATTATGACAGGCAGAATGTCCTTTAGACACGATGGCAGAATCCTGTTAGTGGAGAATACTGTTTGTGCACCGTGGCATGATGGTTAGCACTGCTGCCTCACAGCACCAGGGACCCGGGTTCAATTCTGGCCTTGGGTTACTGTGTGAGGTTTACACATTCTTCCCATGTCTGTGTGAATTTCCTTCTGCTCCGGTTTCCTCCCACAGTCCAAAGACGTGCAGGTTAAGTTGATTTGGCCATGCTAAATTGCCCCTTAATCTCCCAATGTATTGGTTATGGGAATTAGTTGGATAATTTTATGGCGTTACAGGAATAGAGCCTGGGTAAGATGTTCTGTCGGAGAGTTCATGCAGACCAGATGGGCCAGTTGGCCACCTTCTGCACTGTAGGGATTGTTTGTGTACTGCATAGTAGCAGGGTAAGATTTAACTAACTTCATTTGCTCAATATTTTTGAGACAGCCAAGCCTTCTAGGGCAATCTGAGATGACATGTACCCACGTCCTAATGGTTTCTGGTCACACAATCAGTATATCATTCAGTCTCCTTTTTTATTTTGCAACTTCTAACTGCACAAGATTCTGGTCAAAATGAACACCACATACAGATGTTGATAGTACACAAGGGAGGCATTTAGCCCAAATTGCCTGTGCTGACTCTTCACTAAAGCAATCTAAGACTAATCCCATTGTCTGTTCTTTCCCTATAGTGCTGTAACTAGCATTGAATGTTTCTTTTTCCCTTCTCCCTTGAGATAATGTGGTTAATCGCTCAGCAGCTCTGAGGTGAAGCATTCCATGCACTAATAACTGTGTAGATTTTTTCCCTAAGTTCTGAGGCCATTTTAATTTATCCATCCCATCATTAACTCCACAACCAAATAAAGCGTTTACCAAATTGACAATTGCCAATGTATTTGAAATTCATGGAATATTAACAAAAATGGTTTCTGAATTAAGATAAATCTAACCATAATCTTTTTATTGTAAGTTAATCATTGATAAAAGAAATCATAGAATCCTACAGTGCAGAAGAACGCCATTCAGCCTATCAAGTCTGCACCGGCTCTGACAGAGCATATTATCCAAACACTATCACCGTAACCCCACATACTTATCCCACTAATTCCCCCTAACCTGCAGATCTTGGAACACTAAGGGGCAGTTTAGCATGGCCAATCCACCTAACCTGCTCATCTTTTGACTTTACCCATGACTTTACTTAATGTTTACCCATTGTGATATGATCACCTCAATTGTACTTAGTTGTCTGTTTGAATGATTTCTCAAGTTGTGGAGCTGGTTGTACTCTTTGACCAGAAAATTTCAATCTTGACATTTATTTTGCACTTAATGCATACTGCAAAGCATTTCTAGTTAATGTCAAAAATGATGAATTATTCATCTCTGCAAATAGTACTTATCTTAACTTTAAAGTCGTTGTTCTAATATTGTACAGCTATTCATAGTTGCTAATTATAATTTGTATCATAGTAACAGATTATTTCATTTGTAACCTGACTCCCATAATTAATCCCTCTTCTGGAATAATGAGCCTAGAAGTATCACAAAAGTGATATACTGTACATTTAACATTACAACTGTATATTCCCAAAATTCATTGTATTTTTTGCAAGCATTTTGTTATGCCTGTCAAACCAAATCATGCACTGAGGTTCATTTCTAGAGGGATTTAATTGAAAAGCAGAGATGTTATGCTAACCTTAGATTGAACCTTGGTTCGACAACACTGGCCAGTTCAAGTTTCCATACTATAAAAAAAGGATAAAGCGGTCCTGGAGAGAGTGTGCAAAAAAGATTTAATGTAATGATAGAAAAGCTGAGAGGTTATATTCATCAAAAAATTGAATAGACTGGGGTTCTGTTCTCTGGGTAAAAGACTGAGAGGCAACCTGATAGAGATCTATACGTTTATGAAATATGAGATGCCCTTGGTAAGGTGTGTGTGTGTAATATATAGTAGCACAAAGATAAGATAGTCAATAATTCAAGCAAAACCTCTTTGCCCAAAGAGTAGGTAGAAGGTGGAACTCGCTGCCACAGACAGCAGTTGAGGTGAATTGGGCAGAAAAAAATTAATAGGAATCTAGATAAATACGTGAGAAAGTGAAAGAAGGATATGTTGATGGAGATGGATGAGAAATGGTGGAAGGGGGCTCATCTCTTCCAGCCCCCAACGTAGTTCTCTGTTAGAAAGGCAAGCGTGGCCTGGAATTAGGCCTGACGCCTCCAGAGCGCTCTGGAGTGGTGCATGAGGCGATGGACAGATGGTGGAATCAGAAGGCTTGTTGTCTTTTACTGAAATATTTGCTCAGTTTTATCTTTAATTGTTAGGCCTTCAAGCACCTCAGCTGCTTGCTTTGAAAAACCAATTCAAAGAATAATTACACCGTTAGGATAATACAATTGACAAACAGCATTTGTACTCCCCTTTGCAACTCTGTAAACAACACTGGGTAGGGTTCAAAGCTTTAATCATTCCTGGTGCTTCGGCAAGCATAATGAGGCCATCTGATGACTGTATCAACAGAAGCAGGCAAAACTATAAGACTTCCACTGGCTGTACTTGATACATTTTCGTGATGAGATTTTTGAGTTGGGGGGTGGGGTAATTTTTCCAAAGGGAATATTGAATGCCTGATAATTCTGTTTGTTTCTGATTCCAGACATGTGTTTTCCTCTTGTTCATGCTCCTCTTGTCTATCTCATGTTCCACCTCCCCCACCCCAGACCCCCAGCTGGTCCAGTTGAACACTTGCATCTGAGGACTTGAACACAAAATCATAGGACTGACACTCCAATGCAGTACTGAAGGACAATGCAATGTTTGATGTGCCATCTTTTAGATGAAACATGAAACCGAGGCCCCATCTTTCAGGTGGAGGTAAAAGATCCCTTGGCACTATTTTTAAGAGGTGCTGAACAGTTATCTGTATTATCTCCATTGTCCTGGCCAAAGTTTAGATCTTAACGAACATCATAGAAACTGGTCATTATCAATGGCAATTTGTGGGAGTTTACTGTGTGTGAATTGCCTGCTGTGATTCCTATGTTACAGCAGTGTTTTGTTTCAAGAGCACTTAGTTTGCTGTAAGGTACTTTGAAATGTCATGGGGTTGTGAAAGATGGTCTATAAATGCAAGATTATTTTTTTCTGCTAGCTTAGTTTTTAATGAATGGTAACTCCATGATGTTGGTGGCGGCAATTTGGTCAGAGTAACTTTGAATGTTGAGAGAAGTATTTGAGCTTTTCTTTCAGAATTGGTTAATGACTGGTACTCACGATTAATGACCAAATACAGCAACCATAATCTTCCTTTCTGTCAAAGGTGGCACAGTGGTCAACACTGCTGCTTTTCAGCACCAGGGAACCGGGTTCGATTCCTGGCTTGGGCCACTGACTGTGCGAAGTCTGCATGTTCTCCCTGTGTCTGCATGGATTTCTTCTGGGTGCTCCGGTTTCCTCGCACAGTCAAAAGATGCACAGGTTAGGTGGATTGGACATGCTAAATTGTCTCTTAGTGTTTTAGCGGGGTCTAGCTAGGTTGTATACACGGAGTAGGGGCTAGGAAAAGATGGTATTGTGGTCGGTGCCGACTCAGTGGGCCGAATGGCCTCCTGCACTGTAGAATTTAATGAACTATGACGCCAGCTAATGAGTCCCTTTGATTCCAATTTTGCTGAGGCAGGGTCTCCTTAATGCCATTCTTCATCAAATTCTACCTCTATTGGATGCAGCTTCTCTCAGTTCTGTCACGGCATTTGTGTACGTCAGGATCAGAGTTATGATGAAGCCTTGTGATGAAACCTGAGCAGCATTGGTGTGCAGGTTATTGATGACTATGACATGGTGATGCTTCCATCCGTCACTTCATTGACGATTAATGGGAGTCTGATAAATTGGTAATTTGTCAGATTATATTTTGTGGATAGGACAAGCCAGATCAATCTTTAACATTGCTAGGTAGTGGATATTTTTGATACAGTTGTACTGAAATAGTTTGATTAAGGGAGTGGCTAACTCTGCTGTTCAGGTCCTTTGCAATACTGCTCTGCTCTTTCTTACCAGACCATTGACTTTTTTGCACTAGTTCATTCCACCATTCCTTAATGCTACATGTAACTACATTACATGTAACCCCCAACATTTGGCTTGGGCTTGCAAAATCCTACTAAAAGTCCTGGCCTGAGACAGCTCTTTAACATAAGAACGTAAGAAATAGGAGCAGGAGTAGGCCATCTAACCCCTCGAGCCTGCCTCACCATTCAATAAGATCATGACTGATCTGAAAGTGGTTCAGTTCCACTTATCCGCCTGCTCCCCATAACCCTTAATTCCCTTGTTAGAAATCTATCTACCTGTGACTTAAACATATTCAATGAGGTAGCCTCCACCGCTTCAATGGGCAGAGAATTCCAGAGATTCACTACCCTCTGAGAGAAGAAGTTCCTCCTCAACTCTGTTCTAAACTGACTGAGCCAAAGAGCAGAAAGTGGAATCGTTGTGGGTGGAGATTAGGAACAGCAAAGGGAGGAAGACGCTGGTGGGTGTCGTCTATAGGCCCCCGAATAATGATCTGGAGGTGGGGCGGGCTGTTAACGCGCAAATAAGTGCGGCGTGCAGGAATGGGACGGCAGTAGTTATGGGGGATTTCAATCTGCATATTGATTGGTCGACCCATGTTGGACGAGGTGGGCTCGAGGAGGAGTTCTTGGAATGCTGCCGGGATAGTTTCCTGGAACAGTGTGTGTTGGAGCCGACGAGGGAGCGAGCTATCTTGGATCTGGTGCTATGTAATGAGGCGGGTAGAATTAGGGACCTTGAGGTGAAGGATCCTCTTGGAGAGAGTGATCATTGTATGGTGGAGTTTCTGTTGCAGATGGAGGAGGAGAAAGTGGGTTCCCGGACACGTGTCCTTTGTTTGAATAGAGGGGAGTATGGTAGGATGAGAGAAGAATTGGCGAATGTGGACTGGGGGAGCGCGTTGGAAGGTAGGTCTGCTGAGGAGCAGTGGAGGATCTTTAAGGAGATCTTTCTTGGTGCTCAGCAGAAATTTATTCCGATGGTTAAAAAGGACAGTAGGAAGAGAGGTAATAAGCCGTGGATAACGAAGGAGGTGAAGGAAAGTGTTAAATTAAAAGCGGAGGAATTTAGAGTAGCTAAGAGCAGTGGGCGAGAAGAGGATTGGGAAAGGTTTAAATGTCAACAAAGATTGACAAAAAAGTTGATAAAGGAGGGTAGAAGAAGCTATGAAGCTGGGCTAGCACTTAATATAAAAAAGGATAGCAAGAGTTTTTATAAATATATAAAAAGGAAGAGGCTGGCTAGGGTGAACGTTGGTCCCTTAGCGGATGAGAAAGGGGACCTAGTGGTAGGGGATGGGGATATGGCTAAGGTCTTGAATAACTTTTTTGTTTCTGTCTTCACGGAGGAGGACGTGAATAATTTGCCGGGTGTTAGCGATGGAAAGGTGGTAGGACTGGAGGGTCTTAATGACATTACTGTTACTAGAGAGGTGGTGCGCGACAGACTGGAGGGGCTGATTGTGGACAAGTCCCCAGGACCGGATGGAATGCATCCGAGGGTTCTGAAAGAAATGGCGGAGGTGATAGTGGATGCCTTGGTGGTTATTTTCCAGACGTCGCTGGATTCCGGGGAAGTGCCGGAGGATTGGAAAACGGCTAATGTTACGCCGTTGTTTAAGAAGGGTGCCAGGCAAAAGGCGGGGAATTACAGGCCGGTTAGTTTAACGTCTGTGGTAGGTAAAATGTTAGAATCCGTCATTAAGGAGGAAATTGCGAGGCATCTTGAAGGGAATTGCTTGATAGGGCAGACGCAACACGGTTTCATTAAAGGGAAGTCGTGTCTGACAAATTTACTGGAGTTCTATGAGGATGTGTCTAGGGCGGTGGATAGAGGAGAGCCGGTGGATGTGGTCTTTCTGGATTTTCAGAAGGCGTTTGATAAGGTACCTCACAAGAGGTTACTGCAGAAGGTCAGAGGACATGGAGTTGGGGGTAGGGTGTTAGCGTGGATAGAGGATTGGTTGTCAAATAGGAGGCAGAGAGTGGGGGTCAATGGGTGCTATTCGGATTGGCGGTTGGTGACTAGTGGGGTGCCCCAGGGGTCGGTGCTGGGGCCTCAGCTATTTACCATTTATATAGATGATCTGGAGGAGGGAACCGAGTGTAGGGTGTCGAAATTTGCTGATGACACCAAGATTGGGGGAAAGGCAAATTGTGCGGAGGGTGTGGAGAGTCTGCAGAAGGATCTAGATAGGCTGGGCGAATCGGCCAGGAAATGGCAAATGGAATTTAATGTTGGCAAGTGTGAGGTGGTCCACTTTGGTAGGAAGAATGGTAGGAAGGACTATTACTTACGTGGCGAAAAACTGCAGCAGGCGACGGTGCAGAGGGACCTCGGGGTCCTTGTGCATGAGTCGCAAAAACCCAGCCTGCAGGTGCAGCAGGTGGTCAGGAAGGCGAATGGGATGCTGGCCTTCATAGCGAAGGGGATTGAATATAAAAGTAGGGAGGTCTTGCTGCAGCTGTATAGGGCATTGGTGAGGCCGCAGCTGGAGTACTGTGTGCAGTTTTGGGCGCCGCACCTGCGCAAGGATATTTTGGCCTTGGAGGGAGTGCAGAGGAGGTTTACTAGGCTGATACCGGAGTTGAGGGGGTTGAGCTATGAGGAGAGGCTGAATAAACTAGGCTTGTACTCGTTAGAGTTTAGAAGAATGAGGGGAGATCTCATTGAGACGTATAAGATGATGAATGGGATGGATAGGATAGAGGTGGAAAGACTCTTCCCGCTCAAAAAAGACAGTAGGACTAGGGGGCACAGCCTCAAGATAAAGGGGGGGCGGTTCAGAACAGAGTTGAGGAGGAACTTCTTCACTCAAAGGGTGGTGAATCTCTGGAATTCTCTGCCCGTTGAAGTGGTGGAGGCTGCCTCGCTAAATATTTTTAAGAAGCGGGTTGATGGGTTTTTGATAAGAGAGGGGATTAAGGGTTATGGGGAGAGGGCGGGAAAGTGGAACTGAGCCACGACAGATCAGCCATGATCTTATTGAATGGCGGGGCAGGCTCGAAGGGCCAGATGGCCTACTCCTGCTCCTATTTCTTATGTTCTTATGTTCTTATGCCCCTTATTTTGAGGCTGAGTCCCCTAGTTCTTGTTTCCTTTCTAAGTGGAAAGAATCTCTCTGCCTCTACCCTATCTAGCCCATTCATTATCTTATATGTCTCTATAAGATCACCCCTCAGCCTTCTGAACTCTAACAAGTACAGGCCCAATCTACTCAATCTCTCCTCATAAGCTAACCCCCTCACCTCTGGTATCAACCTGGTGAACTTTCTCTGCACTCCCTCCAAGGCCAATATATCCTTTTGCAAATGAGGGGACCAAAATTGCACACAGTACTCTAGTTGAGGCCTCACCAGTACCTTGTACAACTGCAGCAAGACCTCCCTGCTTTTATATTCTATCCCCCTCTCGATAAAGGCCAACATTCCATTCGCCTTGATCACCTGCTGCACCTGCAAACTGAGTTTTTGCGATTCGTGCACAAGGACCCCCAGGTCCCTCTGCACAGTAGCATGTTGTAATTTTTCACCATTTAAATAATAGTCCATTTTACTATTATTCCTTCCAAAGTGGATAACCTCACACTTGCCAATGTTATACTCCATCTGTCAGATATTCGCCCACTCACTCAGCCTATCCAAATCTCTCTGCAGACTTTCCGCATCCTCCACGCAATTCACTTTCCCACTCAGCTTTGTGTTATCAGCAAACTTTGTTACCCTACTCTCAGTCCCCTCCTCCAGATCGTCTATGTATGTGGTAAACAGTTGAGGCCCCAGCACTGATCCCTACGCCACGCCACTAGTCTCCAACTGCCAACCAGAAAAGCACCCATTTATTCCAACTCTCTGCTTCCTGTTAGATAGCCAATCCTCAATCCATGCTAACACTTTACCCCCAACTCTGTGTACCTTAATCTTCTGCAGCAACTTTTTGTGAGGCACCTTATCGAAAGCCTTTTGGAAATCTAAAAACACCACATTCACTGGTTCCCCTCTGTCAACCACACTTGTTACATCTTCATAAAAACCCAGTAAATTTGTCAAACATGACTTTCCCTTCATGAATCCGTGCTGCTTCTGCTTGATCGAACTATTCTTTTCCAGGTGTCCTGCTATTTCTTCTTTAATGATGGATTCCAGCATTTTCCCAACTACGGATGTTAAGCTAACCCACCTTTTGTCAACTTCCTTTTTTAAACAGCGGCATAACATTAGCTGTTTTCCAATCAGCCAGCACTTCCCCAGAGTCCAGCGAATTTTG
The DNA here is from genome assembly GCF_965287045.1 of Carcharhinus amblyrhynchos. Lineage (NCBI taxonomy): Eukaryota > Metazoa > Chordata > Chondrichthyes > Carcharhiniformes > Carcharhinidae > Carcharhinus > Carcharhinus amblyrhynchos. The sequence goes on along the minus strand of NC_137324.1, from coordinate 49,753,860 downwards.
ATAAATTACTACTAATGCATCTGCTATTACTTCTGCCATTTCTTTCAGTACCCTGGGATGCACTCCATCCGGGCCCGGGGACTTGTCTACCTTTAGTCCCATTAGTCTGCCAAGCACTACTACTTTAATAATAGTAATCGTTTTAAGGACCTCACCTCCTACAGTCCCACGACCGTTAATGTTCGGTAAGCTATTTGTGTCCTCTACCGTGAAGACCGACACAAAAAACTTGTTTAAGGCCTCAGCCATTTCCTCATTTCCCATTATTAACTCCTCCTCCTTGTCTTCTAAGGGTCCAACATTTACTTTAGCCACTCTTTTCCTTTTTATATATTTAGAAAAACTTTTACTATCAGCTTTTATATTTTGCGCTAGTTTAGTTTCATAATCTATCTTTCCTTTCTTTATCACTTTCTTAGTCGTTCTTTGTTTTTTAAAGCTTTCCCAATCTTCTAATTCCCCATTGGTTTTGGCCACTCTGTATGCATTGGTTTTTAATTTAATACTCTCCTTTATTTCCTTCATTATCCACGGCTGGTTATCCCTTTTCTTACATTCCTTCTTTATCACCGAAATATATTTTTGCTGAGTACTGAGAAAAATCTCCTTAAAAATCCTCCACTGTTCCTCAGCTGTCCTACCAACTAGTCTGCGCTCCCAGTCTACATTAGCCAATTCCGCTCTCATGCTATTGTACTTCCCTCTGTTCAAGCAGAGGACACTGGTTTGGGACCTTAGTTTCTCATCCTCCATCTGTATAGAAATTCAACCATATTGTGATCACTCATCCCAAGATGGTGATTATCCATCTTGCCACTGTCATTGTCTGTACCTGTAAAGACTTGATCACTTGTAAAGACTCCCATTCCAACCATTACCTTGCAATTGAGTCTCTGCCTACATATGCCATGTTTGTGAACCCAATTCTCCACTCACCTGATGAAGGAGCAGCACTCCGAAAACTCATGATTCCAAATAAACCTGTTGGACTTCAACCTGCTGTTGTGAGACTCCTTACTGTGCCCACCTCAGTCCAACGCTGGCATTTCTATATCATGGTTCATGCTACAGCAGTCAATTTGCACACAAGATTTCAAAACAGCAATGTGTTAATGACCTGATAATCTGCTTTAATGATGTCAGTTAAGAGATAAATATAGGGCAACACAGGAGAACTCCACTTCTAAATATTATCAAGCGATCTTTTATTCCTATGTGAGAGCAGAAAGGGCCTCTGTTTAACACCTGATCCTTTCCCATCTGGATCACTGATCAGGAGTGTTGTGACATTAAAATCAAACAATTACTTGTGAAGCTGAGGAGTTATGATGAGTTTCAGGTAGATGATATTGTATAATTACTGTCTTTCCATCCTCCTCACAAGGTTAGAAAATCTTCAGCATTTTAAGTGATAATTTGATTTATTATTGTCACATGTATTAGTACACAGAGAAAAGTATTGTTTCTTGCATGCTGCACAAACAAGGTATACCGTACATAGAAAAGGAAAGGAAAGAATGCAGAATGTAGTGTTACAGTCAAAGAAAAGAGTCAGAATCAAGTTTTAGAACCGTTGAATGAGAGTAAATATTAGAATTAGAGGATATGCTGGGCACAGTTTGCAAGAAGTCGCCATGCTCCAGCACCACCTTGGATTTTGAGCACTATTAATTCGAGCTTCCAATATTTATTGTCCAAAATTGGAAATATAGCCCTTTTCTAGTCTTCATGGAAACCAGCTTAATCTGTGATGCTATTGTCATGACTTTACTCTGTCCAAGAAGGAACCTTGCTTTGTGAATGCAAACTGTTGTATCAGTGTCTTTTTGAAGCTTCAGTGCATGCTGTTTGAAATATGACTTTATGGCTTATCGTAGCTTAACATTAACTGTCATACACATCTGCTTTTCTTATTCGCTCTCGCTTCACCTTCAATATTCTGTTGTGAATCCTACGTAATTTCAAGGAATTAATAGCGTCACCTTAAATTTCATTGTGAAATAATTCTGAATTATTTATACCTCTTCAGGATCCTTTAAATATTGTTGCCAGAGACTCTGTTTAATGCTGAAAAAGTACTTGATCTCTTGCACATTTTCTGTTTTGTTTAAAGAGTGCACTCTTTTTTTCCCCCTCGTTCACATTTTTTGACGTTTAGTTGCCAGCCCCAGTGGTGGTGAACTAATAGTTTGAGCATAATAGGTTGAATTCAGTAAATGGCAATGTGACAAATCACCTTCCATTAATTCCATATTTGTAGCAAAGCCGGTGACCATTCAGCCTATCATGCTTGAGGTGCCTCGAAGTTAAAGCAATCAAAACCTCATCGCGTTTTGTACTGTATCTATAGATTGGGTATCTTCATCTGCTTCAAATGTATATCACATTTTTCCTTCAAAGTTTTAAATGACTCTGCCTCACCCTCTCCTACTGGTAGAATATTGCATGCTCCACCAATCCTCTGCATTACATTTTTCCAACCTTTCTCCTCCTGTTCTGACGCTTAAACTGAGGAGTCCTTTTCACCGATTCTGCCACCAGAGCAACTGGGTCAAACTAATAACCAAAATATCTGAGCAAGTACATTTACCACATTGTTCTCTTAAAACTGATCATAATAAATCCTGTGTTAAATGTTTATTTCAGCATTAGATGTTCCAATGGAAATAAGAAAGCTCCATGGTAACTATTTTATGGTCTCAGGAAACCCTGAAACTCTTTTGAAGTGTTGTTACAGCTATAATGTAGCCAAACATGGCAATCAGATTGCTCACAACAATGATCTCAAAGGCAATGAGATGATTCTTGCCCTATTTTATGACTTTGAATTGTGCCTTGAGGATCTTTCATGCCCACTTTTTATTTCTGCACCCAAGTGCTAACATGGGTTAAATGTTTATGTATGTGGAGTTGGACTTGAACCTGCAACCTCCTGAATGAGAGGTGAAAGTTCTACCACTGAACTAAGGAAAATACTGAATAGTCTCAGTATATCACTTAGTTCCTAATTGATATAACTTCCATCCCTGGCATCATTTTGCTGAATACATGCTGTATGCTTCCAAAGGCTTCAATGTCCTATTTATCAGAACTGACTAAGGCCATCTAGCTGTAGCTGACCCAAAGTTTTGTGCATATTCATCGTAACTTATTCAAGTCCCGTGTTCCTTTTACATTCTTCTGTGGATTAATGGAATTGCATGAAACCGTCAGGATTTTATGCATTTGAATATATGGACCTCTGTTCATCCACAACATTGATGTATTTCCATTACGAATATACTCCTATTTCCTGATACTGAGCTGCATTAATTATATTTGCGATGTATTAAGTATTTTATACCACCATTGTGCTGCCTTGTATTCTCATTCTACTAACTTATCTATCTTGCTGAAGTCCTTTGATATAATTTTTGTTTTTGCCAAATCCTCCAATTCTGCAACTTTCTCAAGTTGAGATCATGTAAGAACATAAGAACATAAGAAATAGGAGCAGGAGTAGGCCATCTAGCCCTTCGAGACTGCCCCGCCATTCAATAAGATCATGGCTGATCTGAAGTGGCTCAGTTCCACTTTCCCGCTTTCTCTCCATAACCCTTAATTCCCTTGCCTACCAAAAACCTATCTACCCATGTCTTAAATATATTTAGCGAGATAACCTCCTCCACTTCAACAAGTAGAGAATTCCAGAGATTCACCACCCTTGGAGTGAAGAAGTTCCTCCTCAACTCTGTTCTAAACTGTCCCCCCCCCCTTATCTTGAGGCTGTGCCGTCTAGTCCTGCTGTCCTTTCTGAGCGGGAAGAATCTCTCTACCTCTACCCTATCCATCCCTTTCATTATCCTATACGTCTCTGTAAGATCCCCCCCCATCCTTATAAACTCCAACGAGTACAGACCCAGTCTATTCGGCCTCTCTTCGTAGTCTAACCCCTTCATCTCCGGTATCAGCCTAGTGAGCCTCCTGTGCACTCCCTCCAAGGCCAAAATATCCTTGCGCAAGTGCGGCGACCAAAACTGCACACAGTACTCCAGCTGCAGCCTCACCAGTACTCTGTACAGTTGCAGCATGACCTCCCTGCTTTTATATTCTATCCCCCTCGCTTTAAAGGCCAGCATCCCATTCGTCGTCTTGATCACCTGCTGCACCTGCAGACTGGGTTTTTGCGACTCATGCACAAGGACCTCCAGGTCCCTCTGCACCGTAGCATGCTGCAGCTTTTCGCCATTTAAATAGTAATCCCTCCTACTATTATTCCTGCCAAAGTGGATAACTTCACACTTGCTAACATTGTACTCCATCTGCCAGGTCCTCGCCCACTCGCTCAGCCTATCCAGATCCCTCCACAGACTTTCCACACCCTCCACACAATTTGCTTTTCCACTCATCTTTGTGTCATCAGCAAATTTCATCACCCTACACTTAGCCCCCTCCAGATCATCCATATAAATGGTAAATAGCTGAGGCCCCAGCACAGATCCCTGCGGCACTCCACTAGTCACCAACCGCCAATCAGAATAGCATCCATTGATACCATGTGTCTTGTATTCACATCCTGCATATTTATAATCATGTAGAATTTTATTTCCTGTTTGTCAGCCATTTTCCATCTGTGCCACTACCTTTTATCTCATACCATCCACCTGAATTTCTAATAAGCTTCCTCAGACACTTCATTTAAAAGTCTTTTGAAAATCCATGTACATGACATCTATTGCATTTGCATTATCAACTCAACTGGTTACTAATTTTAAAAGATATTCAATTTGTAGATTGTTACTTGGCTTTCATAAATCTATACCAGTTGCCCTTCCTTAATGCATACAAATCTAAATGTGTACTCTTTTTAAAGAAATTTATGCAGCTAATTTATATAAATCCTCATGTTACTTGTGTGCTGCGGTTAACTTAGAGGATGGATGTTATTCCCTTCTGAAAATCCAGGAAGAAATTTATAAAAGATTTCTCCGTATGACCAAAAATGCTTTTTTGTGGTGTTTCCTGGAAAAATGAAAACCTTTTTCTTTAATGCAATAATAATGCAGGAACCTGAATGAAATCTAGGCTGAAACTCCCCATTGAGACATGACTGGTTTGCAAAAAAAATGCTTCAAAAACACAGATTATAGGATTTTGTTGGCAAGTTCAAACATTTCCTTTTGAATTATGTTTTGTTTCCATCATGTCACAAGTGTTATTTCTGGTTGGATGCTCACCTGTTTCAAGTTTCTACCTGTGGACATATAGTTATTAAACTGAATTGTATACATGTTTACATAGTGGCATAGGAGTTGGGCCTTCTATGTTTTTCTTTTTCACTTGTATTTGCCATGATATTTTTATTATGCTTTTTTTATATGTTGTTGTGTAGATGAAATAAGCCAATCTAAAATGGCAAGTAATTAATCAAACCAAGTTAGTTTGTAAGTACTCATTGTGAAAAAAGAGATGACGTGCAAATAATTTTGCTGAATGACATTTTATGCAATACTCATGTTAATATTGATATTTTAAGTAATGGTGACCCATAATATATTGGAAATGTTTATAGGAAAGCTTACTTCTAATCAATTCATGTGAGAGTTAGGGACCCTGGACTGAATATCATTATGGTACATGCTTTGATTAGTTGTTTGCTTTAGAAGAACTTGGCTTACATTGAGGATGAAATAAAAATTGTGATACAAAATATGGCATATATAAACTTTCACTCTACATCCTACTCACTCTTGGTGAACTTGGAAGTATAGAAGTAGGTAATCGAGTACCCGTTGAGTCTGTTCTCCCATTCAATGTGGCTGTGGCAAATCTGCAACCTAATTTTATATACCTGCCTTTTCCCATAACAATCTATCCTTTTTGCTTATCAGGCAATTGCATTTACCTAAACATAAATTTACCAAGGGGATAGTAGCTTGCAGCTTCCTGATAGACAATTTATATCAGGGTGTTGGAGCAGTGTTTACATTTTCGATTTCCACTTAGCTCAGAGCTACTTCATCGATCCTGTTAACACCCCGACCACTGAACTGATGCGTGTGTGTATCCAGTAAGGTGCAGAATTCTGTCAAGCAAAGGCAAACTTTCATTGCTTCCAAGGGGGAGAAATAAATGGCAACTTAGCCTTGAAAGAAAATTGCCAAGTTTTCATTCCACACTTACAAAGCAAAATCAATTCACAAGAATGCAAAACTTTGAACAGTTCTCATCACCACACTATAGGAAGGATTGGATTGCACCAGAGAAGTTGCAGAGAGATTCAACAAGGATGTTGCCTGGACTGGAGCTTTTCAGCTGCAAAGAGAGGCTACCTAGATTGGAATTGGTTTTTCTCAGAGCAGAAACAGATCAAAGGGGACCTGATGGAGGTGTACAAAATTTTGAGTGGCGTAGATGGGAAGAAACATATCCCCTTTATGGAGAGGTCAGTAACCAGGTAGTGTAGATTTACAGTAAGAGGCAGGAGATTTGGAGGAAATTTGAGAAAAAACCAATTTGGAATTCACTGTCTGATAGAGTGGTAGAGACAGAAATCCTCAAATTAAAGAAGCATTTAGATGAACACTTGAAAAGCCAAAGCATACATGACTATGGACCAAGTGCTGGAAAACAGGATTAAAATAGATAGATGCTTGATGGCCAATACACAGACGATGGACAAAAAGACCACTGTGCTGTAAGATTATTTGACAATTAACTGAAATAACCTTCCATTGACAGGACTGACTGGACCACATAAAACATTGTCAAGATCTGCTCTTCGTCATGAAAACTGACCACTCCTTGAAGATCATCTAGGAAAGCAATGATTAGACACAATTTCTCTTCAAAACAAATTATCTTATTAAGCCATGTTCCCATATATCTTTTGCCCTCACCTTTAATACCATGTCAGGAGCTCATTGACTTAATTTCTGCTACAGAGGTCATCCAATTCCCTTTGATTTCCTCCTTACTCCTAGCTCAGCTTGCCTAACTTCCTTTTTAAGGTTCCCTCCTTCCCTAACCTTCAATTTGCACCTTTCTCTTGTTTCTCTCCTGTCTCTCCTCCAAGCTTTCACAGAATACTACAGTGCAGTGCCTTCAGCCCATCAGGCCCTGACCTGTCCACCTAATCCCACTTGCTAGCACTTGGCCCATAGCCTTGAATGTTGTGACGTGTCAAGTACTCATCCAGATACTTTTTTGAAGGATGTGAGTCACATCCTGCCTCCACCATCCTCCCAGCAATGCATTCCAAACTGTTACCATCCTCTGAGTAAAAAAGCTTTTTCTCAAATCCCCTCTAAACCTCCCACCCCTCACTTTTAACTTGTGTCCCCTCGTAACTGACACTTCAACTAAGGGGAACAGCTCTACCCTGTCCATGCCCCTCATAATCTTGAACACCTCAATCAGGTCATCCCTCAGTCTTCTCTGCTCCAACAAAAACAACCCGAGCATGTCCAACCTCTTCTTAACTTAAATGTCCCATCACAGGCAGCATCCTGGCAAATTTCCTCTGCATCCCTTCCAGTGCAATCAAATCCTTCCTATAATGTGGCAATCAGAACTGCACACAGCTGTGGCCTCACCAAAATTCTATACAAATCCTATAATGACCCCTCTGCTTTTGTAATATATACCCTGATTGATAAAGGCGAGTGTGTCATTTTCCTTTTTTTTCCCAACCTATTGACCTGCCTTTCGCCTTCAGAGGTCTACGTACAAACACACCAAAGTCCCTTTGTTCATTGGAACTTCCCAGTGTCAGACCTTTCCTTGTATAATTTCTTGTCAAATTACTTCTTCCAAGGTGCACCACCTCACTATTTTCAGGGTTAAATTCCATCTGCCACTTGTCCACCCATTTGACCTTCTCATCTATACTTTCCTGTAACCCAAGACACTCAACCTCACTGTTAACCACCCGACCAATGCTTCTGTCATTGGCAAACTTAGTGATCCTACCCCCAACGTAGTTATCTAAGTCACTTATTTAAATGACGAACATTAAGGGCCTGGCACGGATCCCTGTAGTATGCCACTGATCCCTGGCTTCCAGTCACTTAAGTAACCATCTGTCACCAACCTCTGTCTCCTTCCGCTAAGCCGATTTATGAATCCAGCTTGTCAGATCACCCAGAATCCCAAAGCCTTCTTCAGTTTGTCAAAGGCTTTGTTGAAATCCATGTAATTTACATCAACTGCATTACCCTCATCCACTTGCTTGGTTACATGCTGAAAAAATTCAATCAAATTTGTTAGTGTGGCCTCTGATAAAACCATACTGACTATCCCTGATCAAACCTTGCCTCTCCAAATGGAGATAGATTATCTCCTTCAGAATATTTTCCAGTAGTTTCCCAACCACAGACATGAGACTCACTGATCTGTCATAAGAACATAAGAACGTAAGAAATAGGAGCAGGAGTAGGCCATCTAGCCCCTCGAGCCTGCCCCGCCATTCAATAAGATCATGGCTGATCTGTCGTGGCTCAGTTCCACATTCCCGCCCTCTCCCCATAACCCTTAATCCCCTTGCCTATCAAAAACCTATCAACCCGCGTCTTAATAATATTGAGCCAGTCAGCCTCCCCCACTTCAACGGGCAGAGAATTCCAGAGATTCACCACCCTTTGAGTGAAGAAGTTCCTCCTCAACTCCATTCTAAACCGTCCCCCCTTTATCTTGAGGCTGTGCCTTCTAGTCCTACTGTCCTTTCTGAGTGGGAAGAGCCTCTCCACCTTTATCCTATCCATCCCATTCAACATCTTATACGTCTCAATGAGATCTCCCCTCATTCTTCTAAACTCTAACAAGTACAAGCCTAGTTTATTCAGCCTCTCCTCATAGTTCAACCCCCTCAACTCCGGAATCAGCCTAGTAAACCTCCTCTGCACTCCCTCCAAGGCCAAAATATCTTTGCGTAAGTGCGGCGACCAAAATTGCACACAGTACTCCAACTGTGGCCTCACCAGTGCCCTATACAGCTGCAGCAAGACCTCCCTACTTTTATATTCAATCCCCCTCGCTATGAAGGCCAGCATCCCATTAGCCTTCCTGACCACCTGCTGCACCTGCAGGCTGGGTTTTTGCGACTCATGCACAAGGACCCCGAGGTCCCTCTGCACTGTCGCATGCTGCAGTTTTTCGCCACGTAAGTAATAGTCCTTCCTACCATTATTCCTACCAAAGTGGACAATCTCACATTTGCCAACATTAAATTCCATTTGCCAGTTCCTGGCCCATTCGCCCAGCCTATCTAGATCCTTCTGTAGACTCTCCACACCCTCCGCACAATTTGCCATTCCACCAATCTTGGTGTCATCAGCAAATTTTGACACCATACACTCGGTTCCCTCCTCCAGATCATCTATATAAATGGTAAATAGCCGAGGCCCCAGCACCGACCCCTGGGGCACTCCACTAGTCACCAACCACCAATCCGAATAGCACCCATTGACCCCCACTCTCTGCCTCCTATTTGACAGCCAATCCTCTATCCACGCTAACACCCTACCCCCAACTCCATGCTCCCTGACGTTCTGCAATAACCTCTTGTGAGGTACCTTGTCAAACGCCTTCTGAAAATCAAGAAAGACCACATCCACCAGCTCTCCTCTATCCACCACCCTAGACACATCCTCATAGAACTCCAATAAATTCGTCAGACACAACTTCCCCTTAACGAAACCGTGCTGCGTCTGCTCTACCAAACAATTCTCCTCAAGATGCCTCGCTATTTTCTCCTTGATCACGGATTCTAACATTTTCCTACAACAGACGTTAAACTAACCGGCCTATAATTCCCTGCCTTTTGCCTGCCATCCTTCTTAAACAATTCCCTGGCTTGTCTCTACAACCTTTCTTAAATGGTGGGACCACATTTAGTGGTTCTCCAATCCTCTGACACCTGCCTGGTGGCAGGGAGAAATTAAACATTTGGGTCAGTACGCCTGCAATTTCCTCCCTTGTCTCCCACAGTTTTCTGGGTCACAATTCATCTGGACCTGGAGATTTGTCCACTTCTAAGCTCTTGAATACCTTGTCAGTCCCTATGATAATTTTCTCTGGCGCTTCACTCTCTTTCCCTGAGTTTCATAACTACCTCCTCATTCTTACTGGTGAAGACAGATATGAAATATTGGTTTAACACTCTACCAAGGTCCTCTGCCTCCACCCAGAGATTTTCCCCTTGGTCCCTAATGGACTCTATTTTTTCCCTGGTTATCATTTTCCCATTGATATAGAATATCTTAGGGTTTTCCGACTTTTATCAGCCAGAGCTTCCTCATATCCACTTTTTGCTTTCCGAATTGACTTCTTAGCTTCCATCCTGCACTTTCTGTACTGCACTAATGCCTCTGCAGACTTACTCCCCTTAAACTTGTTAAAAGTCTCTCTTTTCCTTCTCATTGTATTCTGAATGTCCCTGGTCATCCTTGGTTCTTTAGGTTTCCTATTACCTCGAGAGAACGTGTTGAGCCTGTACCCTGCCCATTCTATTTTTGAACAACCCCACTGCTCTCCTGTAGATTTCCCCAAAAGTAACTCATTCCAGTCTATCTTGGCCAGATCCTGCTTAATTTTGTTAAAATCTGTTCTCCCCAATCCAAAACCTTTTTCTGCAACTTGTCAATTTCATTGTCCATAACAAATTTGAATTGAACCATGTTATGGTTGCTATCACGAAAATGCTTCCCCACTGCTGCAACAGGTCCATGGCAGATGCCATCTCCCTGGCCGTGCATTCAACCCTGGGACACCTAGTAACAAAGACACTTGTGTGTCAGGCTCAGCCTTCAACACCATATTCCCATGAAACTAATTTTCAAACTCTGTGGCCTGTGCCTCGGCTCCTCCCTCTGGGACTGGATCCTGAACTTCCTAATGCGCAGACCACGATCTGTAAGGATTGGCAACAACACCACCTCCTCAATCATCCTCAACACCAGTGCTTCACAAAACTATGGTTACAGCCCCCCCTACTATATTCCTTATACACCTATGACTGTGTGGCCAGGTTGCCCTCCAATTCAATTTTCAAGTTTGCTGAGACACCTCCTCGGTGGGACAGATTTCAAACAGTGACAAGATACAGTACAGGAATGAGTTAAAGAATCTGGTGTGGCGAAAATAATCTCTCCCTTAATGTCATCAAAATGAAGGAGATTGTCACTGACTTCAGGAAGCATGGAGGAGAACATGCCCCCATTCATCAATGGGGACAAAGTAGAAAGGGTCGAGAGCTTCTAGCTTTAGATATTTGGATCACCATCAACCTGTCCTGGTCCCCCATGCCGATGCTATACTTAATAAAGCCCATGAATGCCTCTACTTTCTCAGAAGACTAAAGAAATTTTGTCAGCTACAACTCTCACCAACTTTTACAGATGCACCGCAGCTAATATTCCTTCTGGTTGTATCACAGCTTGGTATGGCTCCTCCTCTGCCCAAAACCACAATGAAGCACAAAGGTCATGAATGTAACCCAATCCATCACGCAAGTCAGTCCCCCATCCATTGACTCTGCCTACACGTCCCACTGCCTCGGCATAATTAAGGACCCACGCACCCTGGACGTTCTCTCTTCCACCTTCTGTCGGGAAAAAGTGAAAAAAGTCTGAGGTCATTTTCCACCTGACTCAAGAACCGCTTCTTCCCTGCTGCCATCAGACTTTTGAATGGATCTACCTTGCACTAATTTGATCTTTCTCTACAACCTATCTATGAGTATAACAGTGCATTCGCACTCTCTCATTTCTTTCTCTGTGAGTGGCATGCTTTGTCTGTATAGCGCGCAAGGAACAATACTTTTCACTTATGGTAGTACATGTGACAATAATAATAAATCAAATCAAGTCAACCAGCTGTCTGGCTTCATTCCCCAGAACTAGGTCCAGCACAGCTCCTTCCCTTGTTGGATCCTTTGCATACGGATCCAAGAAGTTTTCCTGTGTATGTTGTTAGAACTCTACTCCACCTAATCTTGTCAGTGAGACCCATCTCTTGCATTCTGGACTTTATTGCTACTAAACTACTGACCACTCAATTTCCCTGCTGGCTCCTATTTAACTTTATAATGTTAACAGTTCTCACTCATTAGGCAATCTCTCCCTCTCTCCAAACTTTGCTGCCTTTTGTCCTAACTTGATTCAAATGCTGTTACCCATAACTCCTATGCTTACTGACATGCAATGACTCCTGGTTAAGCAACACCAGGATTTTAAAGTTCTCATTGTTTTTAAATCTCTCTAAGACCTCACTTCTTTCTATTTCTATAATCACTTGTAACCCTACAACCCCAAGAGATGTTGGGGTTCTGCTCATTCTGGTTTCTTGCACATATCTGATTTTGATTGGTCCACTATTTTCTGGTGTCCTTCCAAGCTCCTTAGCTCGAACTTCCTCCCTAAATTAGTCTGCCTTTCTATGTTTCAAACATAGAAAATGGGAATAGAAATAGGCCATTTGGCCCTTCAAGTCAGCTTTACCATTCAGTAAAATCATAGCTGATCTGATAGTGTTTTGAGCTCCACATTCCCATCTAACACTGGTGACCTTTAATACCCTTGCCTGACGAGAACCTATCTATCACCACCTTAAAAATATTCAATGAACCCCACCTCCACTACCTTCTGAAGCAAAGAGTTCCAGAATCTCATAACCCTTAGAGAAAAGACCTCATCTCAGCCCTCAAAGGGTGACCCCTAAGACAGTGCCACCTTGTCCTGAACTCACCCACAAAAGGAAACATCCTTTCCACATCCACCTGGTTGAAACTTTTTACCATAGCTACCAGGCACACTAGCAACATCGTTTGAGCACTACAGTGTGCCAGGGGCTATGCAAAGGGAGTGCGGCCTGAGTGGGTCTGTGATGGGGGGAAGGCTACAATGGGGGAAGTTATGCTGTGGGGGCTCATGTGGGGCAGTTCATGTTGGGGGTTCCTGATGAGTGTCATGTCAGGGGTCATAATAGATTGGTGGGAGACTGGACCGGATTGCTCCATCATTCTCACTGTAATTTTTTTTTTGGCGAATTCTGCCCAATGTCAGGGGGGTTTAATAGATTATATGCATCGGGTTACACTAGGGTCTGGGTGGGATTGTTGTTGGTGCAGGCTCGATGGGCCAAATGGCCTCCAGAACTGTAGAGATTGTATGCTTCTATATTATGTTAGCATATATTAATCAAGTTACTCCTCACTCTTCTAAACTCTAGTGGAAACCACCCAGTTTTTCAAATACTTCCTCACAAGACAAAGTGCTCATTCTGGTATCGATCTTGTAAAACTCCTCTGAACTGCCTCCAGCTCTTTTATGTCCTTCCTTAAATAAGGAGAGAAAACTGTGCACAATATTCAAGACATAGTCTCACAAATGTCCTATATAACTGAAGCATAACATCCTGATTTTATGTTCATTTCCTCTTGTTATAGAGGAGGGCATTTTATTTGCATTCTTAATTACTTGCTATACCTGCATACAAATTCCATGACACGTGCAGGAGATCCCCTTGCACCTCAGAAGATCCCCTTGCACTTCAGAATTCTGCAGCCATTCTCCACTTAAGTAATACTCTGCCTTTTTTTAATTCTTCCTGCCAAAATTAACAAGTTCACATTTTTCACACATTGTACACCATCTGCCAGATTTTTTCCCAGTCATTCAACCTACTCATATTCATCTACCTCCTTGTACCCTCTTGACAGCAAGCTTTCCCACCTATCTTTGTGTCATCTGCAAATTTAGCTGTGATCCAATCCCTCTACACATCTAAGTCATTGACACAAATTATAAAAGGTTGAGGCCCCACCACAAACCCCTGTGTGACTCCACTCGTCATGTCCTACAAATCAGTAAAATACCCATCTAAACATAAACTTAGATTTCCTCAGCCAATCTTTTCATGCTACTATGTTACTCCCTGCATATGGTTCTATTTGCCACAATGACCTTTGCTACAGCATCTTATCAAATGCTTTTTGGAAATTCAAATGCAGTACATCTACAGGCCCCTCTTTATCCACAACACTTGTTACTCTTTCAGAGAACTTGGATAAATATGATTTCCCTTGCACAAAAACCATACTGACTCTTGCTTTCCTCAATAATTGATCCCAACGCATTCCCTTCAAGCTCAGTGGTCTATAGTTTCCTGTTTTCTGCCTCTCTCCCTTCTTGAATAAAAGGGTTATATTTGCTAATTTCCAGTCTGATGGAACCTTTCTACAATTCAGTGAATTTTGGGAAATTAACAAAAATGCATCGACTGCCTCATTAGCCATCCCTTGTTAAAAACCTAAGGTGAAGGTCCTTTAGGACCCAGAGACTTATCAACCAACAGCTCCATCAGTTTGTTCAGTACTCCTGCCCCCATGGTTGTAATTTCACCAAGTTACGCTTTCCCTTCCAACCCCTGATTTGTAGCTATAACTGGTTTGGTTTTTGTACCCACTAAGTGAAAACAATGCAAAATTTTCATTCATTTTATCTGCCTTTATTATCTACCATTAACTACCCAATGTTACTTTCCAGAAGACCAACATTCAATTTATTTGCACTTTTTAAAAATACCTGGGGAAACTCTTGTTATCAGTTTTTGCATTTCTAGTGCTCCATTCAAGGTGCTGCTTGAAACCTGTTTTTATGACTCAGCTTTGTCATCCTTCTTCACATCTCCTTATATGGCTCTCTGTTTTGTTGGATAATGCTCCTGTGAAACATCTTGGGACATTATACTGCATTACTTGCTATTGTAAGATGGAACAGGGTAATGTTATGATGAAGGAGGTCTTTCTGTTGGACGTGATGTGGAGCCAAGTTGAAGAGTACATTTAGAATGTTTTGTTTACACAAGAAACCCAAGTATTAGGATAAAATCAATGGCAAGGATTCATAATTTATTAGAAGGACTTGAAGCAGTGGCTAGATTCTTCCCAGTGTGTTAACTGCAGGAAATTACAGCTAATCCAAAATAAGCTGTTGACTGCATAGAGAGGTGAACAGATATAGGATTCTTGGTGCCTAATTCTTGGTGTTAAATTTGGCTATATAACACTCCTTGTAGAGGCACCTTATTATGTTGAAAGCGCTATGTAAATCTAATTTTCGATCATCCAATCCAAATGGCAAATATATTGTATACTGTCCACCCTCCCTCCCTCCCTCCTCTCCACCCCCCCCCCCACCAGCCCAAGTCAAACTGAGATATTGATGACATAAAGTACAGTGGAAGCCCCCTCCCCCTCACAGTAAATCTCAAAGTGGCCACTATTCTTAATGTCAGTATGTAATTGACATAAACTTTACCGGCTGCTTGCAAACTGCCTTAACTTCCCAAAGGAAAAACAAATCCAGTATTGTCGTTAATTGCAATTCCATCAGTCTGATTTTGAAATGGCAGGTTTCCCTCCCATGTTGAGGGGAGAAGGGGTGGGGAGGGGGGGCTGCACTTCCGATCCCAATGAGGAGATTTCACCATTTTATCAGAGAGCAGTTATCCATGAAAGCAGAATCTTCTATGTGACTCACCTCCCCCCTTCCCCCACCCCATAAACTCCAAAGTAGACGTGGAGGGGATGTTCCCTTTTGCAGGACAATGTAGAACAGGTCATAGTTTTAGAATAATGGATAGCAAACTTAAAACAGAGATCAGGAGAAATTGTTTCTTTCATTGTGTTGGGGGTCTGTGGAATTCACTATCCCAAAGGGGTATTCACTACCCTAGGGTAGATGCCAGGACATTGAGTAAATTTAAGGAAGAGATGGACAGATTTTTCATGGGTCAGGTTTGAAGGGCATTGGTGAAAGGGCAGGAAGTGGAGTTGAGGCTGAGATGAGATCAGCCATGATTGTATTAAATGGTGGAGCAGGCTTGAGGGGCTGAATTGCCTGCACCTACTCCTAGTTCTTACAATTCTTATGATTTTTAACGTGAATTTAAATCTGTCCTACACAATCTCTTCCCACCACTCCTTGAGAAAGTATATCAAACAGTAGTCTGAATACTTCCCCTACAATGTGTGAACAATCTCACCACATTGAGGAGTGAACAGGTGTCATTCCAATGACTCCACTTAGTAGACTCAAAATACCCTCCACATCTCAGAAGACTTTCTCCAAAGCCAGTTATACGCGAGAAGATTGAAATATTACGTTTATGCAATCCTGAAAAAAATTGATTGCAATCGTCAACAAAAACTTGGGTATATAGTTTGTGCAGTGCTAATTTATGAGGAATAGAAAACAGTAGATGATCTGGAGGAGGGGGCTGAGTGTAGGGTGACGAAATTTGCTGATGACATGAAGATGAGTGAAAAAGCAAATTGCATGGAGGGTGTGGAAAGTCTGCAGAGAGATCTGGATTGGCTGAGTGAGTGGGCGAGGACCTGGCAGATGGAGTATAATGTTAGCAAGTGTGAGGTTATCCACTTTGGTAGAAATAATAGTAGGAAGGATTATTATTTAAAAGGCGAAAAGCTGCAGCATGCTACGATGCAGAGGGACCTGGGGGTCCTTGTGCATGAGTCACAAAAACCCAGCCTGTAGGTGTAGCAGGTGATCAAGAAGGCGAATGGAATGTTGGCCTTTATAGCAAGGGGGATAGAATATAAAAGCAGGGAGGTCTTGCTGCAACTGTACAGGGTACTGGTGAGGCCGCAGCTGGAGCACTATGTGCAGTTTTGGTCGCCGTACTTGCGGAAGGATATATTGGCCTTGGAGGGCGTGCAGAGAAGGTTCACTGGGCTGATACCAGAGATGAGGGGGTTAGCCTACGAAGAGAGGCTGAATAGACTGTGTCTGTACTCGTTGGAGTTTAGAAGGCTGAGGGGGGATCTTATAGAGACATATAAAATAATGAAGGGGATAGATAGGGTAGTGGTAGAGAGATTCTTCCTGCTTAGAAAGGATATCAGGGCTAGAGGGCACAGCCTCAAGATAATGTGGGGGGTGGGGGGGGGTGCTGCTGTTTAGGTCAGAGTTGAGGAGGAACTTCTTCACTCAAAGGGTGATGAATCTCTGGAATTCTCTGCCCATTGAAGTGGTGGAGGCTACCTTGCTGAATATATTTAAGTCACGGGTAGATAGGTTTCTGATAGACAGGGGAAGGGTTATGGGGAGAGAGTGGGAAAGTGGAACGGATCCACTTCAGATCAGCCATGATCTTATTGAATGGCGGGGCAGGCTCGAAGGGCTAGATGGCCTACTGCTCCTATTTATGTTCTTATGTTCAGTGCTCAATGGAATATCTGAATTCGAGAAGGCTGTGGGAAACTAAGAAATGACCTCGTGGCAGAACTGAGGAAGGGGAAGCTCTAGGAACAAACATGACACCATTTAAAGATAAAAGTTTATTTAACTTTTAAGAATGATTCTTAATGTTGCCGGTATCTTTCGAGACCACAAAATAATGATTGATTCATCAAAATAATTGAAGAATGGATTTGTAGGTGTATGTCATAGACAGCAAATTTAAGTATGATGGGATTTTGATGATCTCAGCAATGTGGGTTGCACGTCTTATTATTAAACATAAACTAAATAATAGTCTTAAATTGGAATTTACTCCCAGATATTCATTACCTTGTGCTGTAATGTAATCAACATCTTTTGCTAAGTAACTTTTGGAGTAAGTGTTGCGCATTTAAATGTGCTTGGAGCTCTGGGATTCAATCAGACTTCTTAATTAAGACAACGAACAGGCCTTTTCAGATAGTGGTGCTTCCTGCCTGACTACCTGAAGATTCAAGGCTGAGAAGCATTACTTGGCTGGAGACAGGATTTCCTGCTCCTCTTCTGCTGGAAGCCCAGTCTCACAAGTATCTTGCAGTGCCAGTAGCAGCCGTGGACAAGGCTGGGACTACAAGACACTTAACGACCCTCAACTGGGGCTATGGTTGGTGGATACCCTATCTCTTTCCAAGTACAATTATGGTCAGGTCGGGAGGGCAGCGAGAAGTCCACCCAGGAATTCTGCACACTGCCCCTCTCCAAGGCCTGCAAATCTGCCAGTGGGGAACTGTAAAATTTTGCCCAATGGTAATTTTGTTTCCCTTCCCATAGTATGCTGTTCATTGGAATGCAGTGATGATAGAGGTGACGTGGTCGACGGGCAGCATGGCGGCATAGTGATTAATACTGCTGCCTCAAAGCCCCAGGGGCCTGGGTTCGATTCCTGCCTTGGGTCACCTTCTGTGTGGAGTTTGTATATTCTCCCCGTGTCTCCATGGGTTTCCTCCGAGTGCTCCGGTTTTCTCCCACCATCTGAAAGATGTGCTGGTTAGGTGCATTGGCCCAAACAGACACTGGAATGTGGCAACTAGGGGAATTTCACAGTAACTTCATCACAATGTTAATGTAAGCCTTGTGACTAATAAATAAACTTCAGCTTCGTGATTATTAGCTACCGACGTCTGCCATTTCTCTTTAGCTAGCTATTAAGTAGCTTTGGGTCACAAATTCTTATATATCTTCTCCCTCTCTCAAGTCAGAAACAGCCTGATGTTTGTATCTGGCACTTTATCAGTAGAGACTTGGGCTGTGAATATGTACACTGCCATGTTGATTGTAACCCTTTTAAATTCATGTACTTTGATGTTCAGCACGATATGCTTAGTGTGGAATATTAAGTTACATTTGAGGTGCCTACATAAAACTAATTATGAATCATTGCAATTTTCTAAAACAAAAACAAGAAACTCCATTTTGTCGCTTTTTAGTAGAAGTGCAGAAGAGATTGGCAACTTTCAATTTACAAGTTCACTTCTTAGGTTCATATTGATGAATGTGACACTGAACAAAATCTACTCTTTTAAGTGATGACTTGAGATTTGATATTTTGCATATGGAAGCAGCCATTGTCTTGTCAACCAACCTTTAGAAGTAGTTTATTAGGTTAAAAGAGTTATGTATTGACGTGTGAATGATATAACCAGCTTTAAACTGCTGCTGTATGTATAAATTAGCTAAATTGAAATAATTGCAACTTGTAGAATACCTGCTGTATATCACCAAGACAAACCTGTGCCAACAAAAATGTCAAGTCAGCTCTGAGCTGGGATGACTGTTTAGCCTGACTATCCCTTTGAGGTTGATGTAGTCAAGTTGAAACACAGAACTGGAATATACCTCTGGGATCAGTCTTCTCTTCTCTCCCACCACTACACCGCACCGCCCCCCCATGGGTGATTTCTGCTTAGAGGACTGCTGTTGACAAAGAAGTGTTGGAGGGTGACAATTGATGTTGCAGTTTGACGCAGCATGTGTGTTTTGGAAACAAACCAATTTGATTGAACCTTGATCTTGAACCTGCTGGTTATTTCTTCAGGGAAGTACCTTTTCTCTGTCTTCTTGAACAGATGTGCTTTGGGGTATTATGGTTCAGTCATTATCAGCTTCAATTTGATGCCATGACAAATCATCCTGCTCAGTTGAACTAGAGGTTGATTGAAAAGCTGTTCAGTGAGGAAAATCTCACTGCTGTTCTCAAGTGTGCTTTCCAGCAAGTGTTGCTAAGTGGCTCATACTACTGAAGTGCTTTTTATTTTATTTCAAATTCCCACCACCCACACACATCACTGTCCCCCTTATCCACCCCCCCCCACCCACACAAATCACTGTCGCCCTTATCCACCCCCCACTACCCCCACACATCACTGTCCCCTTACCCATCCCTTCCACTACCCAGACTGATCGCCACTCGCAGAATGGCAGTGGACCGCCCTAGTCCCCCCCCACCAGGGTCTGTCTCTTCCTCTCCCCACCAGAGAATGATCAGTGATTTCACCCCACCCCACACACACACACACACACACACACACACACACACACACACACACACACACACACACACACACCAGAGATACATCTGACCCACCTTCTCCTCCACCAGGCAACAATTTGGCCTTGCTCACACATGACCCCTGCCCCCCAACACCACCACTGACCTGGGTCAGTGGAAACTTGGAACGCGTTCTTCAGCAGCTGGAATGCCCGATTCAGACTTTTATTCAGTAGGTCCATAACGGCGTGGGTCCAGATTGGTAAAGGGGGAAATGCTGATAAAGTTGGACGGGCAGTTCATTAATTCAATTTAAATGCATGCAAATGTATTTAAATTGCAGTTGCGCCCGTTTTGGGCACAAATCAAATCACCGCCATTCCCAGGCTTCGGTAAAAGTGGCAATCTGCACGGATGCGGGCGCGGATCGCGTTAATGGCCTCTCACCTGACTTTGGGCGCAATGCGATGTTACGGTCAGGCCCTTTTGTCTTTACCAGAAGTGGTAATTGGTCTCTGGATTCTTTCAAAGGAAATGGGAAGGGGTTCCATTGTCTCTTGGTGAATCACCCTGCAGCCACTCCTGTCAGTGGTTGACTATACATTCCCTGTCATCTTTTGGGGTTGCGTCTGTTTTAAAAAATAAATCTCGTGTATTTTTTAAAGTTCAGTATTTTGAGGATAATCCTATGGCTTTTTTTCCCCCATCATCACGACACTGTAGAGCACAATCAACAAATTCAATATGGAGTGTTGAACTACAGAACCAAAACAGTTCAACACCAGTTAGACTAATTCTTTAAAAACCATTGTCTGACCACATCTTGAACACTGGGTCTGGTTCTGGCTGCTGAGAAACAAAGGAGACTTTGTAGAGAGCAGCCACAAAGCTTAACTCAGTCATAACATGCTGGAGGTATGAACAGTAAAGGTTGAAACCGAATCTTTCAGCCTAGACAGGAGAAATTTAAGAGATGAGAGCAAATTGAAATATAGTTTGTGAGCGTTGGGATTGAAAGATTTTGTTTTAACTGGAAAAGTAAGTAAAAGTAAAGGCTCTGAACAACCTTTGTCTTGCAAAGCTGCTTTTGAGAATTAGATTGTGATGAGAATATGCCCTGTTACTTTGAAAATACGGTTTCTCAACTTTCAACTTGGCAATTTGAAATGAAACATAACAAACTACTTAGAAATGCAAGACCACTTTCCAAGCTGAATTTGAAAAAGCAAGTAAATCATCCTCAGGGGACTGTGAAGAGAGAGGTATTTCCTATAATTCAGAGATCCATTAAAATTTGTGACTCACTAAGGAAGACACATTAAAAGGCAAGTGTTGGATATTGAAATAATGGTAACGACAGGAAGACCTACCCAAAATTCCTTGGAAATGCACAATGGATGAAATATTTTGGGACAAGATTGCCAGCCACGAGAGTGTTTGGGATGGGAGAGTGGCAAACGGAACTTCCTTTCCTTCCCCCAACAGTTCGTTAGCAGAGATTTATTTGAATGATTTTTAAAGTAGCTGTGGTGTGTTTCTCCAACCCTGAATTTTTGTGGTCAAATTTTATAGGTAACACTTGATTAACTCAGAAGGTTAGTTCATTTCATATCCAAACATACTTTGGGGATGGGGGATTATTCATAACACTCTCCCTACCCCCCAACACATGCGCACACACACTACAGGGCTCGAAGAGAGGAGTGGTTGCAGCTATGAATAACAGCAATAATACAATCGCAAAAATGATTCTTAATTCACATGATTTCCAGTGTCTGGAAATACAAAATCCAGAGGGTGTTTCCATTGTGGCGGCGTTCAGTCCAGTTGAGTTGGCTGAATATGGCAATAAGAAAATGTTTGAAATGAATGATAATGCAGCACAGTGGGATTTCTGTCCTTAGAGTGCCTGGCCGATGATGATCAGAGACTTTTAAAATCAAACAGCCTTTGAGGAGTTGAGACACACTGACCAGCTGCTTGGTCAGTTGGGATTCCTGCTGAAGGCTGTTCAATTAATTGGTAATTGGCAGACTGAAGGCTTTTCATTTCTCAAAGGAGATTTCAAATGATCGCTCAACTCCTTTCTCCACAATGATTTCAAAAGGAATGTTTATCTGGCCTCTGGGACTAGCTTTGATATCTGGGCACTGATAGTGTTCCAGCCTTTAGCTTTTAGAATCATAGAGTCATAGAGGTTTACAACATGGAAACAGGCTCTTCAGTCCAACTTATCCATGCCATCCTTTGTTTTAAACCCCTAAGCCAATCCCAATTGCCTGCATTTGGCCATTGTACCTCTATACCCATCTTACTCATGCAACTGTCTAAATGATTTTTAAAAGACAAAATTGTACCACCTCTACTACTACCTCTGGCAGCTTGTTCCAGACACTCACCACCCTCTGTGTGAAAAAATTGCCTCTGGGCACTTTGTATCTCTCCCCTTAAACCTATGCCCTCTAGTTTTAGATTCCCCTACCTTTGGGAAAAGATATTGACTGTCTACCTGATCTGTGCACCTCATTATTTTGTAGACCTCTATAAGATCATCCCTCAACTGTCTACGCTCCAGAGAAACAAAGTCCCAGTCTATCCAACCTCTCCTTATAACTCAAACCATGAAGTCCAGGTAACATCCTAGTAAATCTTTTCTGCACACTTTCTGGTTTAATAATATCCTTTCTATAATAAGGTGACCAGAAGTGTGCACAGTATTCCAAGTGTGGCCTTACCAATGTCTTGTACAATCTCAACAAGATGTCCCAACTTCCGTATTCAATGTGCTGATCGATGAAACCATGCATGCTGAATACCATCTTTGCCACTCTGTCCACCTGTGACTCCACTTTCAAGGCGCTATGAACATGTATCGTAGATCTCTTCGTTCTGTAACTCCCCCCATTGCCCTACCATTAACTGAGTAAGTCCTGCCCTGGTTCAGTCTACCAAAATGCATCACTTCACATTTGTCTAAATTAACCTCCATCTTCCATTCGTCAGCCCACTGGCCCAATTGATCAAGATCCCGCTGCAATCGGAGGTACTTTCTTCACTATCCACAATGCCACCAATCATGGTAGCATCTACAAACTTAGTAACCAGAGTTAACCATCCTCCTTGAGGACCTTGTGTCAAGGAGCCATTGTCTAGGCAGACCCTCCAACTCAGCTGGAAGGGTAAGATTGTCAAGATGCAAATGCTATCCACTGCCCCCTCCAATAGTCCCAATTTGAAATGGACCTGGTCAGTCCCAGGCATGAGATAGCAATGTTAGCAACTCTGCAGGGATAATGCGTTTTAATCTGCAAGTCCCCTGGTTTTGCAATTTTATTGTCCTTTGGTGGAATATTTTGATTTTGTAACTCCTGCTGGAAGCTTCCAGAAGAAAGGGCTTATCCTCTGGTCATATGACTTGTAGCAACATCTTTCTTGGATTTAACAGAATATCTATTTTTAAAATAGCAAAACGAAGAAAGTCAAATGCACATAAGTTGAATTCCTTTCATACTTGTATAAAAAGGGAGAGATTGGATTGCAAGAAAGTTTTCAGCAGGAACTGGCTGAAAGCTGGGCTCTCTCCCCCTCTCTCTTGCAACAAGTGTAATGCCTATCTCAGAAGCCACCTTCACCACAAACCTACCAGCGAACAGAGACCACATAATAATTTCAGCATCTTCTAAATGTGACCTCATCTGCAAAACCAACTAATCCATATCGACCAGAGTTTAAAAAAATCTACGCCACAAGGGCATTCAAAGGATACTTAATCTATTTCCTTTTAGTTTTGCTTTTCATTGGTCTTGAACTTCCTTTTCCTGATTCCTGTGTGTGTTACTTTGCATATTTCATTACTTCTTGGCTCAAGAAAACCTTGCTTGATCAATTTTGTTCCTTATTGTTCACAGCTTACATATTTAAATACATATGGATTTGGAAAAGGCGCATCCTTGTGAAAAAGAAACTTAAACCTTTGTTTTGATCAGCCGAGCAGTTTGAATGGAGGGGAGCCAGTTCACCTCTTCTGACCTGGTCAAAGCATTAAATTATGATGCTGCAAATGCTGTCTTGTGTGCTTTGATCTTCTATATATCGATTTGCATTAACCAATTCCAGCAAGATCACAAGCCTTTGAGTTATCCTAGGCCTCTTGAGTTATTGATGTGCTGCCTTAGGAGTATGGTGGACAATTCCTTTGGAAGTCATGTCATTTTAAAAGTAATTCTACCGCTGAAATTTATGAATATAGAACGGTTTGTACTGTACTTAGTGAATGTGTATTCTGGCAAAAAAAAATGTGCTTGTAAATTTCTCTCTCAGATTCACAAAGTAACTCTTTTAGAAAATCTAACAGCTGAACTTATTAGAATATGAGAAGACATTAACACTCAAATCAGCTATTAAACCAAATTTAATCGAGTAAGGTGTGTTTTAAGAGGCTACAAATCATCTCTGTCTTGCATAACTTGCATCCATTATAACTTATCTGTGTATAAATATTTGAGTGTTGTGCAGAAAGAATTTTTTTGGATGCTTAAAGACCTTTGAGAGATTAAAGAGATTCATATTAACTGATAGCCCATTTATACTTGACAGCATATTATGTTCCTGTTAAATTGATGTGAATGTATTAAAGCTGGACAATACTGCCAACTAGTACAAAGTTGAAGCCTCAGTGCACTTCAAGAGAAATTCCACTTAACATTTTTTTAATCCTCTCTTCTATTGGCTAATTCTCTTTTTCCTTTAGCCTCTTTTGAGCTGTCAGTAGCTAACACTGTAGTCCATTAGTTTGTTCGATCTTTTCACAGTGCTGTTCTTAGCCTTGTTTAAGGGACATGCTGAAGTGATCCTGGTTGATGTACTGTCAGTAGCTTTGCCTTTCTTTTCCCTTGTGGAGAACTACATTGTCTTTGCCCCTCCATGAAATGTCATTTGAAGCAATTGAAAATCCTGTTTTGGTTCATTTTCTCAAGCCTGTTATAAATGAACAGTTTCTCCATGACATCCAATAAAGTAAAATGTGATATCACTTAAATTCCAATAACTTTATTTAAATTATGGAGGCCTGCAGTCAGTCAGACTCTAGGATGATATATTTCAGCAATAATTTAGAATCCTGAAAGAACCACATTTTTATTATGCTTACCTGTTTTGTGCAAAGTTTTTAATATATTCACTGCAGGCTGTATAATGTTTAATTCATATTCATAAATCACTATTACTTCAGTCTCATAGTTAACATTATCTATACAGCACATTGTCATATACTAATGTCTGTACTGTATCCCGACAGAAGATATAAAGTCCAGAGTTTGAAAAAAACTCAAGGATCCCATCATCCAAAATCTGTACATCATTAGTCAGCTGTGATTCACACCTGCCTTCATCCCCATAAGTACTTGATTCCCAACTTTAAGGACCACTGTTTCCTGCTTTCTTCCACTTTCTCTTAAAAATCATAGTGCATATTCTGAAGTGTCTTGACTTGTAACTATCTCATTTTGGGATAGGATCTTGTTGGGCTGATCTAGCTGGTATTCACAATGTGTATGAAGTCCTTCATATTGCAGCACAATGAAATTCAGTTGGATGAGTCCACCAGGTTGCATTTGTGAAGCAACATTATTTAATCTTAACATTGTGTGGAACTTGGGAAGCATTTCTCAATATCAGTTTGATTCCCAAACCTTAATGAACTGTTCAATGTGTTGCCAGCAAAGCAATAAGGATAGAACAGGCTTGAACAATTGAAATCACCATTGCTCAAGCACAAATGTTTAATATGACTTTGGGAATATGATGTTTTGAATTGCAGAACCTTTAAAGGAGCATACGACTCTGCTAAGTACCTCTCCCAGCGAAACTGGAAATGAGTCTTTTCTCTGAGTACTTACTCTGATATGACAGTTAATTGCAGCTTCGTAGATACCATGATTGATGGCAGAGCGTTTGCACTGCTGACTCACAGTGCCAGGGACCCAAATTCAGTTCCAGCTTTGGTTCACTGTCTCTGTGGAGTTTGCACATTCTCCCTGTCTGTGTGGGTTTCCTCCAGCTGTTCCAGTTTCCTCCCATAGTCCAAAGACCTGCAGGTTAGGCAGATTGGCCATGCTAAATTGACCCTCAGTGTCCGAAAATGTGTAGATTTGGGGGATTAATGGGACAAAAATGTGGGATTACAAGGATCGAGCAGAAGGTGGGCCTTGGTAAGACGCTCTGTCAGAGAGTCGGTGCAGGCTCGATGGGCCGAATGGCCTTCTTCACATTGGGATTCATGAAATGCAGAACTGGAGAACAAATGTTTACCCAGCATAATGATGGCCGCCTGGAAATGGATTTAGTGCAGTGCATCTTTATTGCTTATTATGCCATCGTAGAACATAGGAAAACTACAGCACAAACAGGCCCTTCGGCCCACAAATTGCGCTGAACATATCCCTACCAACTAGGCTTACCTATAACCCTCTATCTTACTAAGTTCAAAAGTCTGTTAAAAGACCCTATCGAATCTGCCTCCGCTACCACCACCAGCAGCCGATTCCACGCACCCACCATCCTCTGAGTGAAAAACTTACCCCTGACATCTCCTCTGTACCTACTCCCCAGCACCCTGTACCTGTGTCTTCTTGTGGCAGCCATTTCAGCCCTGGGAGAAAGCCTCTGAGAATCCACTCGATCTATACCTCTCAACATTGTGTACACCTATATTAGGTCACCTCTCATCCTTTTGTCTCTCTAAGGAGAAAAGACCGAACTCCCTCAACCTATCCTCATAAGGCATGCCACCCAATCCAGGTAACACCCTTGTAAATCTCCTCTGCACCCTTTCAATGGATTCCATATCCTTCCTGTAATGAGGCGACCAGAACTGAGCACAGTACTCCAAGTGGGGTATGACCTGGGTCTTGTATAGATGCAGCATTATCACCTGACCCCTAAACGCAATTCCTCGATTGATGAAGGCCAGTACACCATACACCTTCTTAACCACATCCTCTACCTGCAAAGCCGATTTGAGAGTCCTATGAAACCGGACCCCAAGACCCTTCTGATCCTCCACACTGCTAAGAGTCTTACCCTTAATATTATATTCCATCATCCCATTTGACTTGCCAAAATGAACCACCACACACTTATTTGGGTTGAACTCCATCTGCCACTTCTCTGCCCAATCTTGCATCCTATCGATGTCTAGTTGCATCATTGTGTGATGTAAATATGAGCTTATCTCCCCTCCAATTCTTCTGCTCTCCTTCCCTAAATTATTTCCTTTTTTGGGTTCCAGATTAAACAATTAACTTGGGTAGAGTCATAAAATACCAACGGTGCAAAAGGAGGCCATTCGGCCCATTGAATCTGTACCGATCCAAAGTTCAGTTAGTAATTTATGGTAACGTTTCAGAGTTCCAGAGTAATACTAATGAAGATGTTATGATTTTGTTTTTACAGACGAGAGATGATTTCTTGGGCCAAGTCGATGTACCTCTTAACCACTTACCGGTAAGTTGCTGATTAGGGGGAATAAAATGAAGAAGCATTTATCTGCTAAATGAACAAAATTGCTAGCAATAGTTGCTTAACTGCTCAACCATTGATCAAATTCCAACATTTTGGTATTGAGAAAGCCAAGTGAAAAACCAAGATTTGTTGTACAGTAAACCATCACAACTGAAATGAGTAAAAGATGAGGCATAAGACATAGGAGCAGAATTAGGCCTCTCGTCCCATCGAGTCTCTCTGCCAGTCAATCATGGCTGATGTTTTTCTCATCCCTGTTCTTCTGCCTTTTCCCCATAACCCCTGATCCTCTTACGAATCAAGAACCTATCTATGTCTGTCTTAAAGACATGCAATGACCTGGCCTCCACAGCCTTCTGCAGCAAAGAATTTCACAGATTCACCATTCTCTGGCTGAAGAAATTCCTCCTGATCTCTGTTTTAAAGGATCGTCCCTTTAGCCTGAGATTTTGCTCTCTGGTTCCAGTTTTTCGTATTAGTGAAAATATCCTCTCCATGTCCACTCTACCCAAGCTTTGCTGTGTCTGTAATTTTGAAAAAGATCCCCCCTCATCCTTCTAAACTCTGAGTACAGACCCAGAGCCCTCAACTGTTCTCATGTTGACAAATAATAACTAATTGGTACGAAGCTTGAATTTATAAGTTTGCATTTAGTAAGCATAAAGCAAAATGGAGCCAATTAGGTCGTTAAGTTTCTTAGACTGGAGCACAATGTGTAGAATTTAATTGAGCCCATCTACTCGAGCAAGCATGATTGTGGGAATAATGGGCGGGAGACAGGGCCAGGAGAATTTGATGGGCTTCCTGCATTGTATTCCCAGTGTCAGGAAAACTTTCCCTAATTGACTTAGGATGGGCATTGGAAGCCTACCCAGTTGTAACGGGATGTCAGTTTGGTTCATTAATGACTTGACACCAATTAACCTGGAATTTGGGGTGGGGAGGGGCTTTGGGACTTGGGACTTGCAGCAGTCAAACTGGGAAGCTTGTTGAGTTTGTTTATAGCCTTCTGGGGGGTGGGGGGAATCCCTCCTTACCTCTGGCACCCTGGTACTCTTTGGCATTCTGCTTCCCACAACTCCATTCCACCCCACTCGCCTGTGTCCCCTATGGCAATCCCCTGGGCTGGGCCTCAAAACATTACCAGCAGCAGCCACCACTCACGGTGGGGCTATTGGCCTCTGATCAGTAGCTCTCAGGGGCAGGATATCTGCTCCACTGATTGCATACAAGTTTACTTGCTGACCAGCTAAGTGTCTGGATGCTCTGAAATATCATTGGGTTTTTCCCCATGGAAGCAGCACAGTGAAGTTTCCCAACTGTTTTGGGGTGCAGAGCTCCGTCACTGGAGTTCAATCACAAATGACTTGCTAATTATTGGATGCAAGGAGATGTGAAGGATTCTGCATAGTAAGGCAAGTGGGAACAGGACACAGATTCAGTATTCATCACTTTAGCAGCAATGAAAGAGTTAAGTGAAAGGTTTGATAAGATAAACAAATAACATAATAAGTAAAAGTTTAAGGGTGGGGTGATCAAAGGTAAGAAATGGTAGTAAGCTGGGTGCTCGAGACATAGAGAAAACTCTTTTTGAAGTTTTCAGTGTGACACAAGTTTTAATTTTGATAAATTCCTTAAAATCAAATGTTTTATAGCAATTTAAGGCTTGAGTTAATAGCATTTCCATTGGTTGATGTGCCTTGTAAGTAAGAATATGTTTGGTTTTATTAACTAATTATGTTGTGTTGTCATTTTATTATGCCAATTTGCACCAGCGAAAAACTGAGATTTTGGCAAGTAAATTACTTGTTAATCTTTTATTTTTGTGCTATAGTGTTTGAATATTGAAGTATTAACACCAGTGGACAAATGAGCCAACACCAATTGGCACAAAGCAATCACTTTACATAGGACCATTCCTAGATAGCTCCTCGTGTATATCCACTGTGGCTTGAGCAGGGTAGATTTTAACCCTATCTTGGAAATATATCATTTGGGAACTCTGGCTGCATGGAGCTGCTTTTTTTCCAATCTTAGCTTCTGTTTTCAACTGTTTTGCTGATAGAATGCCACTCTGATTTGCAGACTCCTTTGTTCATGTAGTGTTTTATTTGGTCCAAAGATGAACAGAAATGATGACGTTTTTAAATGTAAACACTGCAGCAAAACCAAATTACTGCATGTGTGCAAGGATTTAATGATCCTTCTACTTGGTGTCTTGAATGTGAGGCTCCTCCTCTGCCTTTTCTCCTTCATTTGGTTTTCCTACTTTGTGCGGAGGTTTGGGATAAATTTCACAGCCGAGGTAGCGGGATTCTCCTGAATCATTTTGGAAAACCTCTTGCATGTAAAAATGAATGATGAATGCTTGCCCATTTCTACTGTGGTGTGGGTGAAATTGGGAGGTTGATACCTGGGCCTCAAACGCAACACACTTGTTGAATTCTAATCTAGTTCCTTGAACTACTTGTTCAAACCAGATGGCTTGACATAGTGTAATGATGGAGCAGGACTTTAGTTTGATTGCTTACTGCTGAAAAAAATTTACTCAAGTATGTTTGCATCAATTGAAATACGTTGTGCCTTTAAGGAAGTGGCCCATTGCTGTTACTACACTGCTTGAAAGCACCACATTTTGTTGCTGGTATAAAATATTTTTATTTAATATTAAAAGTGTTCCCATTTTTAACATTTCAAAGTAGATGAATGATATACATAACTACTACTTGTACTTATATTAGTATCTTTAACATAGTGAAACAAACTGAGGTGTTCCAAGGAACCATTACCAACAGGTCACATTAGTAGATATCAGGGTAGATGTAGGTTTCAAGAAGCTCTTTGGGTTGCGGGAATTGTTGCCTAGGTCAGCAGTTTATTGCCCATCCCTAATTGCCCTAGAGGAGGTGATGGTGAGCTGCCTGTTTGAACCATGTAGAATCATAGAAATCCTAAAGTGCAGAAAGAGGTAATCTGCTCCATTTGAGTCTGTACTGACCACAATCCCACCCAGGCCCTACCCCATATATCTACACACTTACCTACTAATCCCTCTAACCTAAGCATCTCAGGATACTAAGGGGCAATTTTAGCACGGCCAGTCAACCTAACTTGCGCACCTTTGAACTGAGGGGGGAAACCGGAGGAAACCCATGCAGATGTGAGGAGAATGTGCAAACTCCACACAGACAGTGACCCAAGCTGGGAATTCAACCCAGGTCCCTGGAGCAGTGAAGCAGCAGTGCTAACCACTGTGCTACCGTGCCGCCCGTGGTTTAGATAAAGCCACAGCCCTGTTAGGGAGGGAATTCCAGGGTTTTAACTTAGCAACAGGGGAGGAAGAATGTATTTGTTTTAAGTTCTTACTTTTAAAAAGTGCCTTAAAGGAGGAATGAGAGGTGGAGTGGTTTGTGAAGCGAATTCCATCGTCCAGTACTTTTCCAGTTGAAGGACCAAACATTACTAGGGGAATGATGCAAATCTGAGATGCTCAAGAGGCTGGAATTAGAGGAGCACAGATACTTTGGAGCATTGTAGGGCTGGAGGAGATTAGAGATGGCAAGAGCTGAGGTACAGAGGGATTTGAAAACAAGGTTGGGAATTTTCAAAAACAAACCATTGTTTAACCTTGGGGCCAGCGTTGATCAGCGAGCACAGGGGTGATAACTTGCACCTTATTCAGTCAGCTGAGATACAGACTGCAGCGTTTTGCATGTCCTGAAATTTACAAAGAGTGGAATATGGGAGCAAGCTAGGAAGGGATTGAAAGTGTCAAGATAGAAGTTTATAAGATGTTGAGAGGTATAAATAGGGTGGACCTGATAGAGGTTTATAAGATGTTGAGAGGTACAGATAGGGTGGATTCTCAGAGGCTATTTCCCAGGGCTGAAATGGTTGCTACGAGAGGACACAGGTTTAAGATGCTGGGGAGTAGGCATAGAGGAGATGTCAGGGGTCAGTTTTTCACTCAGGGTGGTGGGTGAGTGGAATCGGCTGCTGTCGGTGGTGGTGGAGGCAAACTCGTTGGGGTCTTTGAAGAGACTTCTGGATGGGTACATGGGATTTAATGGGATTGAGGGTTATAGATAGGCCTGGTAAGTAGGGATATGTTTGGTGCAACTTGTGGGCTGAAGGGCCTGTTTGTGCTGTAGTGTTCTATGTAAGTCCAGTGATATCAAAAGTGTGGATGAGATTTTCAACAGCATGTGAGCTGAGGCAGGGGCAGTGTTGCATAATCTTATGAATACAGGTGATCCTAACATGAAACGAGAGGCAAAGCTCATCTGAGGGGTGAATATTATAAGGTTGCGAACAATGAATTTCAGCTCCAGGAGGTTGTCAGGGAAAGAGGGTATGGATTGGTAGCTGGGAAACTGAATTTGTGGTGAGGACTGAAAACAATGACTCTGGCTTCCCACTATGTAGTTGGAAAGAATTGGATAAGCCTTCTTACAATTTGGAGACATTGGTGGACTTGAGTTCTTTCCGTGGTGAGGGCAGTGAAGACTATAAAGAAAGCAGAAAAGCACTCAAGCAGGGAAATAAGAGAGCAAAGGAGGAGCCATGAAATTATCTTGGCAAGTCAGGTTAAAGAGAGTCCCAAAATAGTTATACATACGTTAAAAACAAGAGGATAATGAGGGGGAGGGTAGGTGCACTCAAGGATAAAGGAGAGAAATTGTGCTTGGAGGTGGAGGATGTGGGCAAGATCCTAAATTAATACTTTGGGCCTGATTTTACCATTTTTATTATAAATGCTGAATCTGGGCATAATTCAGACTTAGAAATCTGCTTTCAGGCGCCCCCATAAGCACTTAGCCTGAAAAAAAAGGATTGTGTGTCCCATTTGCATTGTGGAATTAGTGCGCCGGAAGTGATTGGAGCTCTGAACTACGCATGCGCAGTTAGAAAAAAAATTTGGAAAAAGCGTGCCCCTGTCAGATCATTCCTGGGCTGCACCCGGGAGTGATGGTCCCCACAGACATCACTGTCCCCCTTACCAAACCCAACCCCCCACTACCTTGCTACCCAGACTGATCGTGACTCTCTGCCCTATTCACCTTCCTCTTCTCTCTCTCTCTCTCTCTCTCGCTCTCTTGCTCTCTCTCTCGCTCTCTCCCCGCACCCCCCCCACCCCCCACCCCCCCAACTCACCACCACCACTACTGATCTGAGTCAGAGCGCCATTGGAATCATTGAATTCGTTCTTCAGCAGCTGAAGCGCCCAATTCAGACTTTAATACAGCAGGTCCATTTCGGCATGATTCCGGATCGGCAAATGTGGCAGTAACGGGGGAAATGCTGATTAAGTTGGGTGGGCAGTTCATTAATTCAAATGAAATACATGCAAATACATTTAAATCGTCGTTGTGCCTGTTTTGGCGAAGCAGATCACGACCATTCATGGGTTTTGGTAAAGTGGCCATTTGCGTGGATGCAGGCGTGGATCGCGTTAATGGCCTCACACCCAATTTTACCACGTTATCGTGCCCTGGTAAAATAAGGCCCTTTGTGTCAACATTCCCCAAGGAGAAGGACATGGGGGATAGTGAGATTAGTGTGGAGCATACTAATAGCCTAGGGAATTTTCAGATGAACAAAGAAGTGGTGTTGGGTCTCTTGAAGAGCATTAAGGTGGATAAGGCCCCTGGACCTGATGAGATCTCCCACAGGTTATTAAGGGAGGCAAGTGAAGAGATTGCTGGGAACCTGACAAAGATCTTTGTATCCTCATTAGCTGCTTGCTAGTCCTCCTAGACTTCTCCAGTAGTTAATGTTGTTCCTCTGTTCAAGAAAGGAAAAAGGGGTAATCCAGGAAATTGTAGACCAATGAGTTTCACATCGATGGTTGGGAAGCTACTAAAGAGAATTCTTAGGGATAGAATTTACGTAAGTGCATTTGGAAAAGCATGGACTAATTAGAGAAATTCAGCATGGCTTTGTGCAGGGCGGATCATAACTAACTAACTTGATTTTTTCAAGGAGGTGACATAGGTGATCGATGAGGGTAGAGCAATGGATGTTGTCCATGTGGATTTTTATTAAGGCTTCTGACAAGGACCCTCATGGTAATCTCATCCAGAAGATTAAGATACATGGGATCCATGGTGACTTGGCCATTTGGATTCAGAATTGGCTTGCCCCTAGAAGACAGAGTAGTGATGAAAGGATGTTTTTCTGGTTAGAAGTCCATGACTAGTGAAATTCCACGCTGGGAACTCTGTTGTTTGTTATAAATTATAAATGACTTGGTGAAAACTTGGATGGGTGGGTTAGTAAGTTTGCAGATGAGACAAAGATAGGTGGAGTTGTGGACAGTGTAGAAGGTTGTCAAATGAAACGGCAGGATATAGATCATGTGCAAATATAGGTGGAGAAATGGCAGATATTGTTTAATCCAGGCAAGTATGAGGTGCTGCACTTGCGACATCAACTGTTAAGGGTAAGTGTGCAGTTGATGGCAGGACCCTGAACAGCATTGATGTATAGAAGGATCTTGAGATTCAAGTCCATAGCTCCTTAGATAGAGTGTTAAAAAAGGTGTATGGCAAATATGCCTTTTTTGGTCAGAGCATTGAGTACAAGAGTCAGGATGTCTTATTGCAGCTTTAGAAAACTTAGGTTAGGCTGTACAGAGCATTGCATTCAATTCTGATTGCCGCATTGCAGGAAAGATGTGGAAGCTTTGGAGAGATTGCAAAAGAGGTTTGCCAGGATGCTACCTGGATTAGAAGGCATTAGCCATAAGGAAAGGTTGGACAAACTAGGGTTGTTTTCTGGAATGGTGGAGGCTAAGGGGAGACCCGGTAGAAGTGTATAAAATTATGAGAGGCATAGATAGGATTGACAGTCAATCTTTTTCCCAGAGTTGAAATGCCTAATACAAGGGAGCATGCACTTAAGATGAGAGGGGGAACATTCCAAGGAAATGTGAGGGGCAAATTTTTTTTTTAAGAGTGGTAGGTGTCTGCAATGTGCTGGCAGGGGTAGTGGAGACAGATACGATAGGGCCGTTTAAGGGGCTTTTAGATAAGCACAGAAATAAAGAAATATGGATCAAAGGCAGGCAGAAGCGATTAGTTTAATTTGGCTTTGTGTTAGGCACAAAACCATGGGCTAGAGGACTTGTTCCTGTGCTGTACTGTTCTATGTTCTAGCCATACTGAGATCTAACAGAGTCTGAGCCATGACATCGTTTGTACAGTTAGCAATGACAGTACTGAACCTGACCTCATCAGGAGTTGAATATCAGGCTAGTCCCACCTTTTAACTTACAGGTGTCCAAATTTATTTTATTTTCCAAGCATGACCCCTCCCTTCTCCCCACTAGCCTGTGTCCAAAAGTTCCAATCAGTCCCATCACCTTAGCCACACTATCAATTTTCATGTTGACCTTTTCGGTAATCTTAACTATTTTGATCGTATCCCACCTCTGTCTCCAATAATGACTACATCCATGACAGCAAATGACCAACACAACTATTCCAGCAGTTCATATCGCTTCAGAGTGTTCTGAAATTGAACATGGCGGCTGATAGCAAGAGGCAGAGCACCCTCCTAATTTGTGTGGTGAAATCAAAATGATTGCAAGAGGAATTTGTGTCGCAGTGTGTTCTCAGTGCAAGTTATAAACAAGTAAGTCACGATGAGGTCATTACAAATGCTTTGGCTGCCAAACTGATCCTGTTGCAGTTCAGCAAATTCCTGTGCCAGATTCAAATTAATGAGTAAGCACAGCACTATTTTAATGATTACCCTTGTCTGATATAGGGATTATGGATTTTAGGGAGGGGGATATTTGGGTTGTTCATCTCTGCAAATTTCTCAGTAACAAGCTCAGACTGCATTCATGCAACATCTTTAGCATAATAAAATGCCCCAAGTCATTTCAAAGGATTTATCATGTGACAAAATTTGGTAGTGAACCACGCAGTGCAATATTAGAACATGTCAGGTGGGTTTAAAGGAGGAAGAAGACACTTAAGAGGTTTAAGAAGGGAATTCCAGAGCTCAGCACATTGGCAAGCCACCAATGGGGCAGTCATTAAGACCAGTGGCGCACAAAAATCCAGAATTGAAGTGGCACAGAGATCTATGAGAGTTGTAGAACTGAAGAAATTACAGAGATGATGGGGAGCCATAAGGCTACAGAGAGATTTGAAAAACAAGGGTGGAGATTTTAAAACTCAGGTGTTGCTGAATGAGAAGCCACTATAAGTTGATGAAAAGGATTTGGTGCGAGTTTGATGTCAGCAGCAGATGATTGAATGAATTCAAGTGCAGGAGAATGAAAAATGAGGGACTAGTCAGAAGTATATTAAATTGAAGATAAGGAAACCATTGATATGGATTCCAGCAGCAGGTGAGGGCAGAAAGGAGCAATACCATAGACTAAGCAACCAATGGTAGATTACTGGGAAGGATACATGATCATGAGTTAACCTTGGAACCTTAGCACCTTAAAGGTGCATTGGTTGAGCTGCAAACCGTTGTCAGGGGGAGAAATGGAGGTGACAGAATCAGAACAACTAAGAGAATGAGTAGGCCATTTAGCCCCTCAAGCTTGCTCCACCCTTCAATAAAGTTCTGGTTTATTACTTTGAGACTTCATCTGCACTTTCCTGCCTGTCCTGCAAGTGTCATCATCAGCTGGAGGAGCATAAATGCCAGGTTTCAGAGCTTGGGGCACCAACAGCCATCACCGCAGTGTATCCGTGAAGCTGAGAGTTATGTGGATTGTATGCTTCAAAAACTGGCCACTCTGAAGAAAGTGCAGACATGGAGGAGAGTGGGTGACCACCAGATTCAAGAAGGGCCAGTTGGTGTGGGAGTGCAATTCGCTCACCTCCCATTATTCTATTCTGAAAACTGGTAAGGGGATAGTTCTCTGGGGAGTCCGGACTGCCCAACTTCCACAGTACCATGACTGGCTCAACTATGTAGAGTAGGAAGGAAGTGAATCAGAGAAACAAGAGTGCAGGGAGATTCAGTCATTAGGAGAATAGGCAGACAATTTTGCAGCTGCAGATGTTGATGCCAGTGGCTGTAGAGCATTCTGAGGAGGGAGGGTAAACAACTTGTGATTGTGGTCCATGTTGGTATCAATAATGATATTCAAGAATAGATTAGATACATGAACATTCACATAGGTCTAATTTGTGTTGTATTGTTACACAACTGTGTTTGAGGAGCCATCTAGTGGTGTCCCAAAATGATATATTTATTCCCAACAACCTGAAGTCAAATTTCTGTGCATTGCTACATAGCAATGTTTGGGACAATGCAGGAGAAGGCCATTCGGCCCATTGTGCTTGTGCATCCACCACTCACTCCGACACACAGAAATCCCAGTGGAAGTTTGGGATTGGAACACTGGGTCAGAAGTGACTGTGCTAATATGGCTCCCTGTCATAAATTTTATAATCAGCCATTCATTTTTGGAGGACATAAGGGAGTGTGATGATAAATCATACCTATAATGGAGTAAAGTGATGCACTGTCAGTTTGAGTATTCTTCAAGCATATTCTAAGCCCTGAGTTACTTCTGCTCATTTTAGTGAGAATTTACTTCTCCATCTGGTCTTTGTAGCCATTTTTGCTGTAAACGCTTCATTGTGCGACTGCTGATAATCCAGCTCTCCACTGCATTTCTGACTAGCAGCTTCTCATCCAAGTATCATACCCCAATAAATCCCTGATAACCAACCTTCACTGCATTCACTATCACGTTTCCACCCCTGAGGCTGAACTTGGCACTAACTTTGCACACCTCAGCAGCTTTTGTGTGTTTCCTTTCTGTAATATTAAAACTCCAAATCACCATGTGCATGCTATCCCAGCGTTGTGACTACCATGATACAGCCTCGATGTGTGCTAATTATCTGCACTTGGCTTTGAAACTTGTGCTGTGCCTTTCCAATCTTTGTGCCAGACACCTGATGTTTTTTCCTCTCACCGCTCCTCATCTGTGACCCCTCTCAACAAACTTGATTGCTGCCAGCCCATTTTGATGTTCATGTTTTAATAGCTATCGCACTGCATGTTTAGCAAGGATCAGTGGCTGCCTGATTGTAGTGACCATAACATATCCCAGGGGTCCACCCTCTGGTGGTGGATTCGCATACATGTCTTTAACATCTCATTTACGTCTCTCAACTTAGTACAGTTGGGTTGCATTAATATGAAAACATAGTCCTAAACAAATTAAGACTCATTAGAAGGAAAGACAATGTTTTTTATGGCTGCACTTAACAGTTGTGAATAATTATTTTAACAAAATCACCACACTTGAAGTAAACCTGTTTGAGTATTACAGCTGCACTACAGTTTTAGATAATGCCTTTGATTCAAGGATCAGGTTACAATCAGTATTGTTTCTAACGTAGCTGAGGTGATAAATTATTCTGAATTTGCTATCAGCAGGCTTTTTAACCACAAAGAGCAACAGCCAACAAAATTATTTTTCTTTGTACATCTAAAGTTAAAGTTTGCTTTAAAGATTTTACCGACAAAGTTATCGTACTTCATAGTTGATCGGTTTTATTTTTTAACTACTATTGATGCATAAATTCAGTACATTGACCACTCCCAATTGTTTTTATTTTGTGCAACAGTCTTTAAAAAAGGCTCATGATCCATGGCATGGCTCAGCAGAGCAATTTGGAACTAACACTAGTTATTCCAAAATAGCTATTCTTTGCACACCTTTCTAATATGCTTCTTAATAACTTCTTCCTCAATCCACGCAGATGACACCAAGATTGATGGCATAGTGGACAGTGAAGATGGTTATCTCGGATTGTGACGGGATCTTGATCAATTGAGCCAGTGGGCTGATGAATGGCAGATGGAGATTAATTTAGATAAATGTGAGGTGATGCATTTTGGTAGATTGAATAAGTCCTGCCCTGATTCAGTTAATGGTTGGGCATTGGAGAGACTTAGAGAACAAAGAGATCTTGGGGTACATGTTCATACCTCCTTTAAAGTGGAGTCACAGGTCGACAGAGTGGTGAAGAAGGCATCCAGCATGCTTGGTTTCATTGGGTAGAACATTGAATACTGGAGTTGGGACATCTTGTTGAAGTTGTACAAAACATTGGTAAGGCCAAACTTGGAATACTGTGTACAGTTCTGGTCACCCGAATATAGAAAGGATTTTATTAAACTAGAAAGAGTGCAGAAGAGATTTACTAGGATGCTACTGGGACTTGATGGTTTGAGTTATAAGGTGAAGCTGGATAGACTGGGACTTTTCCCTCTGGAGCATAAGGGCTTAGGGGTGATCTTAGAGGTCTACAAAATAATGAGGGGTATAGATCAGCTGGATAGTCAATATCTTTTCCCAAAGGTAGGGGAGTCAAAAACTAGAGAGCATAGGTTTAAGGTGAGAGGGGAGAGATAAAGGGGTCCAGAGGGGCAATTTTTTCTCACGCAGAGGGAGGTGAGTGTCTGCACAAGCTGCCAGAGGTAGAGACAGGTACAATTTTGTCTTTTGTAAAACATTTAGACAGTTACACGGGTAAGATGGCTATAGAAGGCCATGGGCCAAATGCGGGCAATTGGGACCAGCTTAGGGGTTTAAAAAAAAAAGGGTTGCATGGACAAGTTGGGCCGAAGGACTTGTTTCCATGCTGTAAACCTCTATGACTCTATTATAGAAGCTCTTACAAAAAAAATGATTCGAGCATATGATCGCTTCTGGCTTGGTTCCAAAATTTTCAATTCTGCACATTCGATCAGACTTTGCTGTAAAAGTAACTGTGAGGCTGAGAACACTCATAATTACTGAAGATTCAGTCAGTTAACAGTTTCCAGTGACATCACATGCGACCAAACATGGAAATAAGGAAGATCCTGTCCAAGATGCCCTGCTTCCCCAGAAGCTGTGCTATAATAACATCTTGCTAAGGGACTTTGCAAGGACTTTGCTGTCAAATTTAGGCTAAGTAAACTTCTAACAGTGTGCTGCATGTTAATTACTGCTAGGTAACCTCTGTGGTATTGAAAATTAACTTCTATGAATGTACAGTTCTATGCTTGCAAATTTTAATCATTGTTAGAAGTTTTCAATGAAGTTTTTACTTTCTCTTCCTGTCCCTCATCTTTTTTTCTGAATCCAATCATTCTTTCTTCCTCCTTTGTTTTTGTATCTGATGCAACAGTAAGAACATAAGAAATAGGAGCAGGAGTAGGCCATCTAGCCCTTCGAGCCTGCCCCACCATTCAATAAGATCATGGCTGATCTGTCGTGGCTCAGTTCCACATTCCTGCCCTCTCCCCATAACCCTTAATCCCCTCTCTTATCAAAAACCCATCGACCCGCGTCTTAAAAATATTTAGCGAGGCAGCCTCCACCACTTCAACGGGCAGAGAATTCCAGAGATTCACCACCCTTTGAGTGAAGAAGTTCCTCCTCAACTCCGTTCTAAACCGCCCCCCCCTTTATCTTGAGGCTGTGCCCCCTAGTCCTACTGTCCTTTCTGAGCGGGAAGAGCCTCTCCACCTCTATCCTATCTATCCCATCCATCATCTTATACGTCTCAATGAGATCTCCCCTCATTCTTCTAAACTCTAACGAGTACAAGCCTAGTTTATTCAGCCTCTCCTCAAAGCTCAACCCCCTCAACTCCGGCATCAGCCTAGTAAACCTCCTCTGCACTCCCTCCAAGGCCAAAATATCCTTGCGTAAGTACGGCGACCAAAACTGCACACAGTACTCCAGCTGTGGCTATGGCCTATACAGCCAATGCCCTATACAGCCGCAGCAAGACCTCCCTACTTTTATATTCAATCCCCCTCGCTATGAAGGCCAGCATCCCATTCGCCTTCCTGACGACCTGCTGCACCTGCAAGCTGGGTTTTTGTGACTCATGCACAAGGACCCCGAGGTCCCTCTGCACCGTCGCCTGCTGCAGTTTTTCACCACGTAAGTAATAGTCCTTCCTACCATTATTCCTATCAAAGTGGACCACCTCGCACTTGCCAACATTAAATTCCATTTGCCAATTCCTGGCCCAGTGAATTTAATATTTTAATATACAAACACACATAGTTTACATCATCATTCCTCATATTCCAATCCCACTGATCATTCTGTTTGCTCTTCTCTATTTCCTTTCAATAGCTGAATAGTTGCTTTAATTATTCATAGACTTTTGATGTTGTTGGCAATGCCTGCATTTATTATCCAGAACCGAGGTGATTTTGAGAAGCTGCGGTGAGCTATCTCTTCAGCTTATGAATTCATGTGGTGCGGATGCACTGCTGCTTGGGAGGAAGCTCCAGGATTCTGGTGACAGTGAGGGAACAGTGACATATTTCCAAATATGAGGCACGCGACTTGAAGGGAACTATTGTATTTGTATTTTTGACATCCAGAACTGTGCAGTTTCATAAGACCATTGGAAATAGGAGCAGAAGCAGGCCAATCGGCCCAACAGGTCTACTCTGCCATTCAGTGAGACTGGTCTAATGTAACAGTCTTTCATAAATCAGACAACTCAGCAAATAACGTTACTTCAGGTAGCCTGAATAGAAGTCCTCTAAACATTGTTGAATCTGAGTTCATAACACATCAGGCAGACTTAATTTTGAATTTTACATCACTTCTGCATTCTGTAAACTTGGGCTTTGTTTCTCATCACTTCATTCTCATCACATTTCCCAGGGTGGAAAGGTCGACTATAAGAGGATACAGGTTTAAGGTGAGAAGCTATAGGTTTAGGGGAGACGTGTGGAGAAGATTTATCACAGTGGTGGTGGGTGTCTGGAACGCATTGCCAGTAGAGGTGGTGGAAGTAGGCACATTACCAACGTTCAAGGCGAGTGAACAGAAGGATAGAAATTGTGTATCAGAGCAGGCTTAGTGGGCCGTAGGGCCTGTTCCTGTGCTGTATTGTTCTGTGTTCCCCATGGGAAGGAGATGGAATTTTCCACTTGTTTGTGGGGAGATTGCTTTTACTTGGGTACTAAGTTTAAATTTACGTGCAAGTTAATTTCCATGTGATATATTGACATGAGAATAAATGTTAGAATGCTAGTTATATGGCCTTTGACAAGATCCCTCATGGCAGACTGGTGCAGAAGGTGAAGTCGCCTGGGTTTAGAGGTGAGCTGGCGAGGTGGATACAAAACTGGCCCAGTTAAAGAAATTGGAGGGTAGCAGTGGAAGTGTGCGTTTCTGAATGGAGGGCTGTGACAAGTGGTGTTCCTGATGGATCAGTGCTAGGACCTTTGCTGTTTGTGATATATATAAATGATTGGGAGGAAAATATAACTGGTTTGATTAGTAAGTTTGCAGACGACAAAAGTTGGTGGATTTTTGGATAGCGATGAAGACCATCAGAGGATACAGCAGCATATAGATCAGTTGGAGACTTGGGTGGAGAAATGGCAGATGGAGTTTAATCCAGACAAATGTGAGATAATGCATTTAGGAAGGTCTAATACAGACAGGAAACATACAGTAAATGCCATTACCATTAAGAGTATTGATAGGCAAAGGGATCTGGATGTACAGATTCACAGGTCGCTGAAAGTGGCAGTGCAGGTGGAGAAGTTAGTCAAGAAGACATACGGCATGCTTGCCTTCATCGGCTGGGGTATTGAGTTTAAAAATTGGCAAGTCATGTTGCAGCTTGATAGAACCTTAGTTAGGCTGCACTTGGAATATAGTGTTCAATTCTGTACTAAGTCTCCATACTAACAGAAGGAAGTGGAAGCTTTGGAGGGGGTACAGAAAAGATTTACCAGGATGTTGCCTGGTATGGACGGTATTAGCAATGAGGAAAGGTTGGAGAAACTTGGTTTGTTCTCACTGGAGTGACGGAGATTGAGGGAGACCTACAAGAAATCTGCAAGCTTATGAGAGGCATGGACAGAGTGGATTTTCAGAAGCTTTTCCCAGGGTGGAAGAGTCAATTACTAGGTGGCATAGGTTTAAGGGGCAAGGTTTCAAGGAGATGTACGAGGCAGATTTTTTTATGCAGAGAGTAGTGGCTGCCTGGAACTCATTGCCGGGAGAGGTAGTGGAAGCAGATACGACAGTGACTTTTAAGGGATGTCTTGACAAATACATGAATAGGATGGGAATGGAGGGATATGCTCCCTGGAAGGGTGGGGTGTTTTAGTTAAGTCGGGCAGTATGGTCAGTGCAGACTTGGAGGGCCAAAGGGCCTGTTCCTGTCCTGTAATTTTCATTGTTCTTTGTCCTTTGTTAATTATGCAAGTTCTGATACTTCATTTTCTCTAATGTTTGGATTATTTGTCAGCATGAACTTTCTTTTTCATGCTCAATTGGTTGATGTGTCATAGAGGTGTTTTGGAAAATTGGCAACTCAATTCAAAGTTTCCTACCAAATAATTCACATGAACCTGCGATTGTGTGAAATGTTGTTTACATTTGTGAATGCGTTTAGCAAGTTCTAGTTTCTGTGAGTTTTCTTCAATAGTTACAGTGACCATAGATTTCTGATTTGCTTTCAGAAAATTATTAACTTCTGTGTTGCTGTGGACCAATAAAAAGTGATCTTCCAAGTTAAAACCCCAAATAATCCTTGAAACATTTGGTTGCTGCTATTAGAGGGCCATCTACAAACAGTTTTAATGATTTTAAATGTTCTAAAATTGGAGTGTATTTTGTCTAACTCAACAAATTTCTTGCTACTCTGGTTTTCAGGTAATTGGCAGAAATGCCAATGATGAGGTGAGATTTTTATTGTATACAACAACATACGACTTGGAATGTATTAACTGAAAGAGTGGTAAAAGCAAGTTCTGTTGTAACTTTCAAAAAATTGGTTAACTATTTGAAGTAGTAACAATTGCAAGACTACAGAGGAAGAAGAAGGCTTGCAACTAATTAGATAACTTGTTCACGGAACTGACATACATGATGGACCAAATGCCACACTTTCTATTACCAGGTTCCATAATTGTCCTGGATCAGTTAAAAGTAAGAAATGCCACTTGTCCATGGACTAATTTTTCCATGGATTTTATTGCATTGTCACAACATTCACATGTCATTCTCAGAAGCTGAGTGAATCTTGTGCTTTGTCAATTGACCTGATATAATAGTAAAGTTGCAGATTTTGAAAATTAACCACAGGATATTGGTATAAAAGTCAGCATAGCTTGGACTTGACATTGATGTTGAATTGTTCATCAGTCCTGACAACCAGAATTGAACATGGAAGGGTGGGATCTGTTTTGAACTTCTGCTAATTTTTCCATGACCCACAACGTTGCTCCTGTGTACGGCAAGTTGTTAGGTGTTCTCCTTTCTATGTCCTGAGGTTGGTTGTCTTCATTACTGAAGATTAATTGGAAATTTTATTGATGGTGACATCACATGACGGGTTTTATCACATTATTAAGGAGAAACTGTTTTCACTGATAGAAGTGTCAGTAAGAAGGGGAAAAAATTGATTGAAGAACCCAAAGCCTGACTGAGGAGAAATACTGAGGTGCTACAGTTTGAAATGTACTGCCTGAAGTGGTGGTAGGAGAATCAATAGTTTTACAAAGAAATTGGATAAGGGCTTGTATATGAGAAATTTGCAAGGCAATGGAGGAAAGGCAAAAGAAAGGACAAAAACAATATTTTTTTCGAAGAACCTGCATTGATACAACTAACGGAATGGCCACTTTCTGCATTGTATCATTCTATGATTCTAGTTTAACCATATAACATCTTTCTTATTCATTTAACTTGGAAGATTCCACCTCAATCAGATAAAATGCACTTTGTTTTCTCTAAAATTATACATTTGTTAAATTATGTTGTTTGAAACTAATTCAAGGATGTGGGCATTGCTGGCTAGGCCAGTATTTAATTGTCCATCCCTAATTGCCTTTGAAAAAGTGAGCTACCTTCTTGAACCACTGCAGTCCATGTTGTGTAGGTAAGGAGTGATTTCCAGGGTTTTGACCTAGCTATGATGAAGGGACAGCAATATATTTCCAAGTAGCCCACTGTTGTAGCTTCATCAGGTTGAAATCTCATTTTTAGGTATGCCTGGTGTTATTCCTGGCATGTTTTTCATTGAAGCAGTGCTGATCCCCAGGTTTGATAGTAGAGGTAGAATAGAGGGTATGCTGCAACATGTGGTTACAGATTGTGTAACTGCTGATGATGGCCCACAGTGCGTCATTGTTGCCCAGCCTTGATTTGCTAGATCAGTTCGAAGTCTGTATCATTTAGCACGCTAGTAGTGCTACACACCACAGTGGAGAGTATCCTCAACATGAAGATTCTTACTCGTCTGTGAAATGCTTTTGAACCCAAACTGAACAATAATGAGCAGG
Source organism: Carcharhinus amblyrhynchos (assembly GCF_965287045.1). Classification (NCBI taxonomy): domain Eukaryota; kingdom Metazoa; phylum Chordata; class Chondrichthyes; order Carcharhiniformes; family Carcharhinidae; genus Carcharhinus; species Carcharhinus amblyrhynchos. The sequence goes on along the minus strand of NC_137324.1, from coordinate 49,709,262 downwards.
TTGTTGCTAAGCAAGTGCCACTTGATAGCATTGTTGATGACCTCTTCCATCACTGTATTGATGATTGAGAGTCATACTTTAAGCCCTCTTTTGGCTCTCACCCCAGATGTTACAATAAAGGAGGGGGACTTGAGGGTCAGCAGGGCAGGGCTATGTTTTCCACTGTCGCTTTTGGTGCCTAATTGATAATGGATTGTCCATCTGGTTTCCTTCCTTTGAGACCTTTTAACAGATTGATACAACTGAACTGCTTGCTAGACCAGTTGCATTGCTGTGGGTTTAGAGTCGCACATAGCACAGAGCAGGTCAGGATATCAAATTTCCTTCCCTTTCAGATGTTAGTGAACAGATGGATTTTTACGTCAATCGATAATAATTTCAGGGTCATCTATTGAATTAAAACCCTACCGCTTGCCATGATGGGATTTGAACCTCTGTCCCCAGAGCATTACCCTGGGTCTCTGGATTACAAGTTCAGTGACAATGCCATTATCCCACTACTTCCACTTCTGTCAGCTCCTCCTTTCTGAGCAGCAATTTTCAACGTTTTGCGTTTTTCACTTTGTGACTTTTAACCAATGGGTTTTCATGTTGTCTAAGCACTGTACCGAGTGGATGTGTGACCTGGCCTTCCAAACTTTCCAATTATGCAACAGTAGATGGCCTCGCTGTTTGGAGTTCTGGTTAGGTTAGTCTTCAGTATTGGCCTGGTGCTTCCTTCGCTGTTGGCCACTTGCTCTTCTTCCATTTATGGAAGTCCATAATGAGTGAAGTGTTGACATTAGTGAAGCTAGTTCACCAGTGTTGTCTTGATGAGAATTGTTTGGATTGACCATGTTTAATTGAGGAAAGGGGTGCAGTAAGTGGTTTCCTATTGCCTTAGTTGTGTATTTGAAATGAATGCAAATCCTCTTCTCAGAGGACTGTCTGTCTGGCACCAGCCAGATGTCTCTCAACATCGGGTTCAAGTCCAACAGGTTTATTTGGTAGCAAATGCCATGAGCTTTCAGGGCTCTGCCCCTTCATTAGGTGAGTGGGGAGTTCACCAGCCAGCCTTTATCATTCAAGGTCGTAGCTCCTCCGCCTTCACTGCCATAGAATCAGCTGGGTGCACCATTGGACATGACTCCTAACTCTGAGCATGGAACCATTCAAGTGCTAACAGTGGGGCTGGTTAAACCTGGGGCTTGCAAGTTATTCATTAGTCGGGCAATCGAAATGATACTTTCAATTCTATTTCAGCAATTTGTTCACATGATAGCTTTCTCACCTGGTATTCAAATGTCACGTGTTGTCTGTTTTTTGAATCCATCTTAAGAGTGCTGGTATATTGAAAAGTGTTTTGTTTATCACATGGCATGCATGAAGTGCCTCTGGTCAGGCATGTTGTTTATTTTTCTCTATGTAAACAGTGTCCTACGTATGATGTATGTGCTTCTGGATGTTTTTCACTTCATTCAGGAGGGGCAATCTGATTGGTGCTCAGTATTATGAGGGGCTTGGATAGGGAGTAACTGTTCCCCTTAATTGAAGGGTCAGTTACGAGGGGACACAAGTCAAAGTTGAGGAAAATTTTTTTTACCCAGAGGGTGGGGCCGGTCTGGAATGCACTGTCTGGGAGGGTGGTGGAGGCAGGGTGCCTCACATCCTTCAAAAAGTATCTGGATGAGTACTTGGCAGTCATAACATTCAAGGCTATGGGCCAAGTGCTGGCAAGTGGGATTAGGTGGGGTCACGGCCTTTCATGCATCGGTGCCGACTCGATGGGCTGAAGGCCTTCCTTGGCACTGTAGTATTCTGTGATTTTGCAGCCCTTTACATCCTTCTAGCTTCAAGCTTGTATGTTGATCAATATTGTCTTTAGTTTCTATGTTGATGGGAAGTATCATGGCTTCTTCAACTGCTCTGGGGAAACTATAATATCTTACCTTAATGTAGAAAATGAACTCTGGAGATGCACTTAACTGCGGATATTCAAAATGTACTGTTCACATAACTTTGAGATAACCTAAACCTGACGTGATCCTGCTTATCAGCTTTCATCTGCCATTCAACCTCTTACTCAGACAACATTCCCTTTCCTGTTGGCTGTAGATAATGTTCTGAGTCAGCCATTGTGTTGGATACAAAACATGAAGTTGGCTCAAGTTCCTAGCAATGGATTGATTGAAAATGGTTAATAGCTATACAGTTGAAACCTCTGCTGAAAAAATAAGTTGAATCTGATTTATTAGCGGAATGGACCATAGCTGAAACTGCAATTGCTCTATAACTTAAATGCCAAACCCCTACCACCCGGGATACAAAAAAAATTTGTTCCAACAATCATTTGCAATTCCCTTTCATCGCAAACTGCTGGATTTTTAGCTTGCTGGAAGAAGGATGTGGATTCACAAAATCCTGGTCTTGTCATGTGTATTCTGCCCAAAGATAGGTCCTTGGCTTCTTGTCTGCTCATGCTTCATCATGGTCTACTTTGTTTTTATTATTAGTGGTTTGCCATTGTCTTTCAGCTTCCAAGGCAAGGTGAGGAGGTAGATTCCAAGTCTACCTCAGCTGGAACAGGAATTGAACATGTGCTGCTGGTGATATTTTAAAACCCATGCTAGCTATGTAGCTAACTGGCCCCAGAAAAATTAACTGCTATAAAATTCTACTAGCCAGCAGAAACTTTTTCATGCAATGTGTACTTGAGGTCTGGAATGAACCAACTGAGAACGTGGTGAAACAGGTTCAAAGCGAGACATTAAAAAGGGAATGGATCATTATCCGAAAAGGAAAACTGTGCAGGTGTACCAGGTCAAGGCAGGGGAGTGGTAATGGTGTATGGCTTTTGCATGGGACCAGCATGGACATACTGTGCTGAATGGCAACCATTTTACGATTCTGTTTTTGTTTTTAATCCAGCATCTCCAAATTCTTTCTGAATGTTTGCTTTGGTTCTCATCATCTGCCAATGTTCCCATTTTGATGCTATTTAGAAACTACAGTTGTTTTCTTGTCTCAAGCAGAACTTTTGTTATACGGAGGAATGTAGGAGGGCCAGCAATGCTATATATTGGGAGCTTAATTTCCCAAGCTTTCAGCTGGACCATATGTAGGTTGAGCCCCAACCAGCAACAGCTGTAAGGACCAGCTGCACACCCGGGCCAGGATCCAAATTTTCTGTCAAGTTGATGTAAAACGTTCTATAGATTTCTACATAATTCAATGATCATTTTATATTTTCACTTTCCTTTACCATAAAAGACATGCTTGCGATCTCCAGTATAATGGATAATTTCACTAAGAACTTCTACCTTTCCTTTATCAGTTCCATCATGTCCTTCTCACACTATTTATATCACTATACAGCACCTATCTTCAGCAATTTTGCACACTTTCTTCATTATCCTTTATCATTGTCCCATTATCCGATAGGTGCTGGACAGTCATATGTCTGTCACTGGTTTCAAAAAACCTGAAATCTGCATCCTCCCCCGCATCGAGCTCCCAAATCACAAGAATTTGCTTTGGCTTTTTCCATCTCTACTCTGACGTCCGCCCTCAATTTCCCATATCTCATCAGTAATCTTAACCAGTTTGACGTGCTTCTACAGTTCATTGCTGGTCCGACTGGTTACAAGCAGTCAAGTTTGACAAAGTAATCAAGAAGCTGGACGAAGGACGAAATTTGCAAGTGGATGGAAATGTCAGGTGAAGTTCGCCACAAAAATAAGTGAGAGATGTTCCACATTGGAAGAAAAAGTGCGAAGCCTTTTTAACAAAGTTGAACTGTTGAAGAATGCAAGATATCTGGATATGATTGTTCTCATGACCATTGTGAGGTGAATTTATGGTTTTAGTTTTAAAAAAAAGGGAAGTTGCTGCCGGAAGTGGTTGTCTTTTGACCTGTTACTGAGTACTCTGAAAGGAAGAGTAAGCTTCATGACCAATATTTCTGATAAAGGAATGCAAAACACCAGCAGTGGTGAAACGAAATGTTGGTCAAGACCAACTAATGCAGCAATATAAATCATTGATGTTTGTACTTAAATTTTTTCTGAGCTTGAAAGTTATGGCAAGTGCTTTTTCTCTGAATTAAAGATTAAATAGAAATTCCCCATTTATTGTTCAAAGTTAAAATTTTTGTTACATTTTCTTTTTCAATCTCTTTGAATTTGTAGCTTTTTTGGTCACGGGATCCTTCACATATCAGTATTCACTAAGAAAAAGAATGCAGGGCATGTTTCCTGTGCTGATCAGATCAAAACTGATAACCACACTACACTAGATGCAGAGAAATAGTTAAGAGTGAACTTTTCTCTCCACTTGTAGAGTAAAAGTGTACAAGTTGATTATCCTTTATCAGAAATCCTTGGAGCCGATTGCATTTTGGATTTCAGGTAATTTCTGGTCATGGGTGTTGCAGAGAGGACTGGACCTACTTGCATTGCAATGGCCTAAGCCTAGGCTAACTATGGTTTAAAATAAATAAAATGTATAGTAAAGTAATTTGTTGCACTGAGTAATAAGTGCAGGATGTCTTGGCGTTTATTGGTAGGGGGATTGAATTTAGGAGTCGCAGTGTAATGTTGCAACTGTACACTACTCTAGTGCGGCCGCACTTGGAGTACTGTGTGCAGTTCTGGTCCCCGCATTACAAGAAGGATGTGGAGGCGTTGGAGAGGGTGCAGAGGAGGTTTACTAGGATGTTGCCTGGTATGGTGGGGAGGTCCTATGAGGAGAGACTGAGGGATCTAGGGTTGTTTTCGTTGGAAAGAAGGCGGCTAAGAGGGGATCTTATTGAAACATATAAGATGATTAGAGGTTTAGATAGGGTGGATAGTGATAGCCTTTTTCCTCGGATGGAGAAAGCTAGCACGAGGGGGCATGGCTTTAAATTAAGGGGGGGTAGCTACAGGACGGATGTCAGGGGTAGGTTCTTTACCCAGCGGGTGGTGAGGGATTGGAATGCCCTGCCTGCTGCAGTTGTAAATGCGTCTAGTTTGGGGGTGTTTAAGAGATCTCTGGATAGGTTTATGGACGAAAAGGGATTGGTATAGGCTAGTGGGTCATTGTTTTTGTAACTGGTCGGCGCAACATCGTGGGCCGAAGGGCCTGTTCTGCGCTGTAATGTTCTATGTTCTATGATACCTGTAGTCAGTTCACATCCCTGGCACTGTCTGCCATTCTGCTTGTTGGAGAGGGTTCAGAGTATCGATGTGGAGACTTCTTGCGTCAAAGATTGGGTGCAGTTGCTAAGGTTTATGTCAACACAGGTCAGGGATCTCATGCGCTGAAGGCTATTAAGGTTCATGAGAATTGCTGTCTTTGGATGTGCTTGGTTTCCAGATTTACAGGTAAGGGATACTCAACCTGTTTTTGATAGACACTGTGCTTTCCATAACAGGTGCATGGCAGCCATTTAAGTTGTTTACTGCATCAGTGCAAACTACGGGCCAGATTTTACCAATTGGAAGCTAAGTGCCAGATCCGGACATAAAACGGATCCAAGCCTGGAATCCTCATTCCAGCCTGCCCATACGCTTTTTGCCGGCTCCAGTTCGGTCCGTGCTGTGGGCGGGGCTTAGCACTGTCGGAATGATCGGATCTTTGAACTGCGCATGCACAGTTTGAAAAAAAATCTGAAACAGCTAGCCCGGGCGTGAAAAACAAAACTAGCAGAGAGAGTTCCGGGGGCGAGGGCGGGAGGGGGTGGAATTTTGCTGCTTAACTATGTAATTACCTATGTATCCTCACACTCTTATGTCTGATTTCAGCTTGTCATCTTGCTCCATTGCACTTGCAGATGACATTTGGCGTTGACTCAGCAACATAACAAGAAATGGACTAGTGATGTGTACACAAATGTGACTGATGTACCATTTGTTTTGGAAGGTCGATAATTATTTCAGGTTCTTCATCCCTCAGTGTGAAAGACTCTAATTTCACACTAATATGAACTTAAGATCCTACAGGTCTGATTTATTGATACTTGAGGCAGCATTACGTACCTTAATCCCAAGTCGGTTTCTTCACCATCCCTCACTCCCCAGCCAGTATCTCTCCTTTCTTTCTTGCTCAGGTTCTTGGTGCTAGAATCATGGAGTGAAATTCTCCCTTTCCACTGGGTTTAATGGTGGGCAGGTGCCAAGAATCTAGTGGGAGCCAAATTATTGGAAATAACATTGCAATTCTTCCAGTGGCGGGTTACTGGCCGTTTGGTTTTTTTTGCTGGCAGTTGGTGTGAAGGCCATTTGCATTTATTTACATCTCATGAATGCTCATTAAAACAACAGCCCGCTGGCATCCTATCAGGCTTCAATCTGGCATCGTACCAACAGGAAATCAAGTCAGCTTCAGACCTGACTGCTGAGAAGTGCTTTGCACAAGGCAGTCCTCAGTTGGTAAGAGACATTGAGGGAGTGAGATATCCCCTTTGTTCTGCACCTGATGCGCTGTAACTGCTGGCCCGGGTCAGATCCGTTCCTGCCCCCATCTCCGAGCTGAGCTGGTCTTCATGCTCAGCACCGTGCTGCTGGATCCATGGATTCACCTGTGTCAAAGTCACATCAGCCCAGCATCTGGAGTTGGAGGGTACAGGGGTCTCCTTCCTTCCTGGTCACACAACAACAGCTGAGCCAAAAAATGGCAGATAGAGTTTAACCCTGATAAATGTGAGGTGATTCATTTTGGTAGGACAAATTTGAATGTGGATTACAGGGTCAACGGCAGGGTTCTGAGGAATGTGGAAGAACAGAGAGAGCTTGGGGTTCACGTCCATAAGTGTTTGAAGATTGCCACTCAAGTGGATAGAGCTGTGAAGAAGGCCTATAGTGTGTTAGCGTTTATTAACAGTGGGTTTGTGTTTCATCTGTGGAGTATGCTGCAACTGTACAGGACCTTGGTGAGACCACATCTGAAATATTGTGTGCAGTTCTGGTTACCTCACTATAAGAAGGATGTGGAAGCATTGGAGAGAGTGCAGAGGAGATTTACCAGGATGCTGCCTGGTTTGGAGGGTAGGCCTTATGAGGAAAGGTTGAGGGCTTTTCTCTTTAGAGCAGAGGAGGATGAGAGGGGACTTAATAGATATTTACAAGATGATGAGGGAGATAGTCTCTGCACATGCAGAGACTATTTCCTCGGGTGGATGTAGCTGTTACTAGGGGGCGTAACTATAAGGTTCATGGTGGGAGATGTAGGAGGGATGTCCGAGGCAGGCTGTTTACTCAGAGTGTGGTTGGGGTGTGGAACGGACTGCCTGCTGTGATAGTGGAGTCGGACACTTTAGGAACTTTCAAGCGGTTATTGGATAGGTACATGGAGCACACCAGAACGATAGGGAGTGGGATAGCTTGATTTTGGTTTAGGACGAAGCTCGGCACAACATTGAGGGCCGAAGGGCCTTTACTGTGCTGTATTGTTCTATGTACCTAAGTCCCGCAAAAATGCATAGGTTGCTTCTGTCGTTTTTTAAGACTTGAGTCAGTTTGTACTTGCACAAAATTTACGTGGAGGCTGTGCAAATATCCATGAAAATGAATTTGTGTCCAATAGATCCCCATTTCAAGTTCTTGTGTTGTTTCAAATAAATGAGTATTAATTGTGTTCATTTTCAAACAGGCAGAAGATCCTGCCTTGGAGAGGCCATACACTTTTAAGGACTTTCTGCTCAGGCCGAGGAGGTGAGTGATGCTAATGAGTTGAAGGGGTTCAAAGTGGTTTTTATTTCTATGGGTGAGATACTGTGATTGAATCCAACAAGTAAAAATTCCAGTTCCCCTCTACATTTTCTACTTGTTTTCTTGATATGATTTTGTAGAATGAGTATCTCATTCTGTTGTGCTAGGATCTGAAGTAATCCTGATCACTTTTTAATGTATAGGTTTAATTATTCCATGAGTTGTTACTTTATCTCGTATGTGAAACAAACTTTTCAAAAATTATTTTTTAACGTGTTATGGACTTCATTTGCAAGATCAGAATTTATTGCCTATCCTTAATTGTCCTTGATGCGGTGTGGGTGAGCTGCCACCTTAGTCCATGTGGTGTCATTAGAAAGGGAGTTTCAGAATTTTGACACGGCACCAGTGTAGGAGCGGTAATATGGTTTAAAGTCAGTTTATTGTGCTCCTTGAGGGAGGAACTTGCTGGTAGTGGTGTTTCTACGCAGCTGCTGCGTTTATCCATCTGTGTGGTAATAGTCATGGGTTTGGGAGATACTGTCAAAGGAGCCTTGGTGAGTTGCTGCCGTATATCTTGAAGATGACACATACATGCATTGGTGGTCAAGGAAGTGAATGTTTAAGGTGATGGATGGGGTGCCATCCAAGTGAGCTGCTTTGCCTTGATGGTGTTGAACTTCTTGAGTGTTGTTGGAGCTACACTCGTCCCTGGAAGTGGAGAGAATTCCATCAGACTCCTAACTTGTGCCTTGTAGATGGTAGTCAGGAGGTGGGTTATTCACCTCAAGATTCCTGGTCTCTGACCTGCTCTTGTTGCCACGGTTTGGCTAGTCCAGCTCAGTTTCTGGTCAATGGTAATTCCCAGGATATTGATTGTGAGGGGAATCCGCTGTGGTTAATGCCATTGACCGTCAAGGGACTGTGGTCATTGCCTGGTCCTGTATGGTGCAAAAGTTACTTGCCATTTATTAGTCCTAACCTGAATGTTGTCTAGCTCTTGTTGTTTATGGACATGTACTGCTTCATCGTCTGAGGAGTTGTGAATGGTGCTGAATGTTGTGCAGTCATCAGCAAACATCCCCACTGCCCTTATGATGAAGGGAGGTTATTGATTAAGTTGCCATGGTTAGGCCTGGTACACGACTCTGAGGGACTGATAGAGGTTTATAGGATGTTGAGAGGAATAGATAGGGTAGATTCTCAGAGGCTATTTCCCAGGGCTGAAATGGTCGCTATGAGAGGACACAGATTTAAGGTGCAGAGAAGCAAGTACAGAGGAGATGTTAGGGATAAGTTTTTCACTCAGAGGGTGGTGAGTGAATGGAATCAGCTGCCGTCGGTGGTGGTGGAGATGAACTCACTGGGGTCTTTTAAAAGACTTCTGGATGAGTATGTGGGATCTAATGGGATTGGGGGTTATAGATAGGTTTATGGCTGAGTAGGTATAGAAGTGATCGGCGCAACTAGTGGGCCGAAGGGCCTGTTTGTGCTGTAGAATTCTGTGTTCTATGACTCTTGCAGCGATATCCTGTGACTGAGAGGTTGACCTCCATCTTCCTTTATGCTAGATACGATTTTAACCAGTGGGAATTTTTCCCTGATTCTCATTGACTTCAGTTTTTCCAGGGTTTTTTGATGCTCTGCTCTGTCAAAAGCTGCCTTAATGTCAAGGGTAGTCAAGTGGCATTGCCTAGCCCCGTCTATCATTTTCTGCTCACCTGAGTTTAGCTCTTTTGTCCATATTTGGACCAAGACTCTAATGAAGTCAGGAGTTGATTGGCCCTCACAGAATCCAAACTGTGAGACAGTGAGAAGGTCATTGCTGAGCAAATGCTGTTTGATAGCACTGTGAATGACCCCATCCGTCACTTCACTGACAACCGAGAGACTGTTGATTGGGCAGTAATTGGCCATGTTGATTTTGTCCTGTTTTTGTGGATGGGACAATACTGGGCAATTTTCCACATTGCCCTTAGATGCCAGTGTTGTAACTGAATTGGAGCACCTTGGTGAGGGGGACAGTGAGTTGGATCACAAGTCTTCAGTACTATTGCCAAAATGTTTCAGGGTCCCTCATCTTTGCAGCATCCAGTGCATTCAGCCCTTGATATCATGTGAAATAAGTCAAACAACACCTGTGATGCTGGAAATCCCTAGGAAAGGCAGAATTAAATCATCCATTTAGCATTTTGGACATTTGGTTGCAAATGTTTCAGCCATATGCTTGTGCTGATGTGCTGACATCTCCCATCACTGAGGGTGGGGTTACTTGTGGAGCCGCCTCCTCCTGTTAGATGTTTCACTGTCCACCACCGTTCCCTATTAGATATGGCTGGACTGCAGAGCTTATAGCTGATGCGGTGGGGAATCGCCTAGCCCTGTCAATCATTTGCTGCTTCTGCTGTTTGGCATCTAAGAAGCCCTGTATTGTAGGTTCACCAGGTTGGAACATCATTTCAGTTACTCTTGGTGCTGCTCCTGGCATGCCCTCCTGTGCTCTTCATTGAAGCAGGTTTGGTGCCCTTGGTTGATGGTAATGGTAGACTGCAGGATAAACCAAGCCACAAGGTTACAGATTGTAGTTGAATACAGTACTACTTCTGCTGCTGGTCCACAGTGCCCCTTGGATGCTCAGTTGCCAGATTTATCCCACTTACCATGGTGGTTGTGCCAGACAATACCATTGAGGGTATCCTTTATGTGAAGGTGGCACTTCGTCTCGACAAGGACTGTGGTGAGCGTTCCTATTGATACTGTCATGGACAGATGCATCTACGCCAGGTGCCATGAGATCAAGTAACAAACTCAGTGTAGAATTCTCATTCTTCAGTTATAGTGGACTCTTGATGCTCTTGAAAATATTGATAATTGACTTGGCATGATTGTGATCTCTTTCCTAAAATGTTTAATTTTCAGTTGATTTGTCAAAGCAAATGCTTGATTGATCAAATTATGGGTCCACTCAGCTGTTCGTGTCTGTTCTTCTCCTCCTTGCTCTCTAATTCGTCTCCTGGATTCCAGTGAACATCCAAATGAAGCAAGACCTGGACAATACCCAGGCTCGGACAAATAAAGTGGCAAATAAACTAATGCCACACAAGTACCAGGTAACAAAACATCTTCAATGAGAGAAGATCTTGATAGTCAATGGCATTGTCATCATTGAATTATCCTGTATCAACATCCTGGAGGGTACCATTGATCAGAAGCTGAACTGGACTGGTCATGTAAATGCAGAGGCTACTAGAGCATGCCAGAGGCTGGGAATTCTGTGGTGAATAATGCAGCTCCTAACTCCCTAAAGTCTGTCCATTTACAGGGCACAAGTCAGGATTGTGAAGGAATACTGTCCATTTGTCTGGATGACTGCAGCTCCAACAAAACTCAAGAAGCTTGATACCATCCAGGAAAAAGCAGCCTACTTGATTGACACCATATCTACAAAAATATTTCCTCCACCACTGATGGCAGCAGTGTGTACAAGATGCACTTCAGGAACTCGCCCACGTTCCTTAAACTCAACCACTACCATCTGGAAGAAGAAACACTGGAAGTTCCCTGCCAAGTGATTCACCATCCTGACTTAGAAATATATTGCTTTTCTGTCGCTGAGTTGAAGTGCTGGAACTGCCTCCCTACCAGCACTGTGGGTGTACCTATACCACATGGACTGCAGAGGTTTAAGAGTCAACTCACCACCACCTTCTCAAGGGTAATTAGACATGGGCAATAAATGCCACCCTAGCCAGTGAAGCGCATATCTCTTGAATGAAGTTTAAAAGTTTATGCCATAAAACCTGGCCTAAATCTTCTCACCTAAATATTGATGCCGAAAGGGGCAGTGGAATGCATGTTTTTCCCCACATTTTCACAAAATAATCAAGTAACTAATCTCAGTATAGAATTCCCAACCTTTCGTTACAGCTCTCATCCTGTGCTGGCTGACTTTTATATTAACTGGGAAATGAACTTGGATCAGAAAACAGTATTGTATAAATGGTGTAAAAGTCTCCCTGCGTGTGAAGTTGGGCATATTATAAACTGTAGCAGCCAAAAAGACCACGTTAGTGTTAAAGGGCCAAGTAGAGCTTGCAGCTCAGGTGCAAAGATCTTGATATATCATAAGAACATAAGAATATAAGAATTAGGAGCAGGAGTAGGCCATCTAGCCCTTCGAGCCTGCCCTGCCATTCAATAAGATCATGGCTGATCTGAAGTGGCTCAGTTCCACTTTCCCGCTTTCTCCCCATAACCCTTAATTCCCTTGTCTGTCAAAAACCTATCTACCCATGACTTAAATATATTTAGCAAGGTAGCCTCCACCACTTCAATGGGCAGAGAATTCCAGAGATTCACCACCCTTTGAGTGAAGAAGTTCCTCCTCAACTCCGATCCAAACTGCACCCCCCCCCCCTTATCTTGAGGCTGTGCCCTCTAGTCCTGCTGTCCTTTCTGAGCGGGAAGAATCTCTCAACCTCTACCCTATCCATCCCTTTCATTATCTTATCCGTCTCTAAAAGATCCCCCCCTCATCCTTCTAAACTCCAGTGAGTACAGACCCAGTCTATTTAGTCTCTCCTCATAGTCCAACCCCCTCATCTCTGGTATCAGCCTAGTGAACCTCCTCTGCACTCCCTCCAAGGCCAATTTATCCTTGTGCAAGTGCGGTGACCAAAACTGCACACAGTACCCCAGCTGTGGCCTCACCAGTACTCTGTACAGTTGCAGCAAGACCTCCCTGCTTTTATATTCTATCCCCCTCGCTATAAAGGCCAGCATCCTATTCGCCTTCTTGATCACCTGCAGACTGGGTTTTTGCGACTCATGCACAAGGACCCCCAGGTCCCTCTGCACCGTAGCATGCTGCAGCTTTTCGCCCTTTAAATAGTAATCCCTCCTACTATTAATCCTGCCAAAGTGGATAACCTCACACTTGCTAACATTGTACTCCATCTGCCAGGTCCTCGCCCACTCGCTTAGCCTACCCAGATCCCTCTGCAGACTTTCCACACCCTCCGCACAATTTGCTTTTCCGCTCATCTTTGTGTCATCAGCAAATTTCGTCACCCTACACTCAGCCCCCTCCTCCAGATCATCTACATAAATGGTAAATAGCTGAGGCCCAAGCACCGATCCCTGGGGCACTCCACTAGTCACCAACCGCCAATCAGAATAGCACCCATTGATACCAACTCTCTGCCTCCTATTAGACAACCAATCCTCTATCCACGCTAACACCTTACCCCCAACTCCGTGCACCCTAACCTTCTGTAGCAACCTTTTATGAGGCAACTTATCAAACGCCTTTTGAAAATCTAGAAACGCCACATCCACCGGTTCCCCTTTGTCTACCGCACTAGTCATATCCTCATAGAAATCCAATTAATTCGTTAAACACAACTTCCCCTTAACAAATCCGTGCTGTGCCTGCCCTATCAAACCATTCCTTTCTAGGTGCCTCGCTATTTCTTCTTTGATGATAGATTCAAGCATTTTCCCAACAACGGACGTTAAACTAACCGGCCTATAATTCCCTGCCTTTTGTCTGCTACCTTTTTTAAACAGTGGCGTAACATTAGCCATTTTCCAATCTTCCGGCACTTTCCCAGAATCCAGTGAATTTTAGTAAATAATCACTAAGGCATCCACTATCACCTCTGCCATTTCCTTCAGAACCCTGGGATGCATTCCATCCGGCCCTGGGGACTTGTCCACCATCAGTCCCGTTAGTCTGTCGAGCACTACCTCTCTAGTGACAGTAATTCCATTCAGGCCCTCAACTCCTACCATCCTTCTATCTTTAATATCCAGCAAACTATTCACGTCCTCCTCCATGAAGACCGAGGCAAAAAACTTACTTAAGGCCTCAGCCATTTCCTCATCTCCCAACACTAAATCCTCCCTCTCATCCTCTAAGGGCCCAACATATCGCGTCTACCTATTCTGTCTCACCAGAGCATTGAGCGAATAATGATCTTGGACATCAACATTTAACATTACTTTCATGACTTCAAACATTGAGAACCCAAACAACACAGTGGATACACCTATGCCAGAAGGCTTTCATCAGTACAATAAGGCAGTTTATTGAGGACAATTAATGAGGATAGTTAGGGATGGGCAACAAATGTTGGCTTTATCTGTGGCACTCGTATTCCATGAAAGAATTTTTAAATGTCAAAATTCCACAGTGGCTTTTTTCTCAGAAGAAGATTGCCAGTGAGGGAGTTCACAGTTACGTTGTACTATGTATGCTTGTAATATCCCATTAGTGCTGAAGAGTTGAGCTTTCTGATGCTTAACATAATATACCCTTTATTTTTGTTCATTCAGTTGAATCATAAGTTCTGTCAAACTGCATCATCAGTGTTACAATTATCGGTGTGAAACTGTTATTTATTTATTAGCCACAAGTAAGGCTTACATTGATACTACAATGAAGGTACTGTGAAAATCTCCTAGTTGGCACACTCTGGTGCCTGTTTGGATACACTGAGGTGAATTTAGCATGGCCAATGCACCTAACCAGTACATCTTTCAGACTGTGAGAGAAAACCGGAGCAGCCGGAGAAAACCTGTGCAGACATGGGGAGAATGTGCTGACTCTGCACAACAGGGACCCAAGCCAGGAATCAAATCCATGTGGCTGGCACTGTGAGGTAGCAGTGCTAACCACTGTACCATTGTGCCACATCACCATTTCCAATATTACTGCTTTATACTTTTATTAAACTTATTTTCCTTGCTACCTTGTGGTCCTTCATACCAATTGATGTTTTCCATCCTTCATGCACCTTTCAATTTAATTCTGTAATGGATACGTTGCATGGTTCAGTTCTGATCTTGTCTGAAAATTACTTTTCAACTTTGGCATTTCTGTACAGAAAGCTGACACTATGTACCTTGGAATACCTTTTTGGAACATTTTGTCCATAGAATTTTCAAAGCAACTGCCGCATGTGTGATTTTCATAACAATCGTGGAGTCTGAGAATTCAACACAGAATAAATTCAGTTAGAATTACTCATCCGGTTTTATATTTTAGTCAAATAATGTCTTTTATCATCTATTTTCTCATAATTTCTTGTTTGTTTAGGCTTTGGGTCAATGCAGAGCAAATATTATTGATAATGCCCAATAACATGGCTAATTTTACACCAATTTTCTTAAACTATACATTGTAATATAGTGGCAGGGGAGGTCACTTGATGCTTATGAAAAAGAATTTCAAACCATCCAGCACAGAAACACTGTTGAGAAACTCTAGGAGAAGATATATAAAAGATATTGGGACAATTTCCACTGAAACAGATAAGGTTCAGAGATTGTCAGTTGTTTTAATAATTATACAGATGTTAGTTAGGTTGAACAGAGAAATACTGCTTTCTTTGGGGATTCAAAGGCGAGGTACCATCAATTTAAAATATCCTGAGGGTGACTGGAGTGGTTTGCAGTGTTGTCTTGTCTACTGGTGGAGGATGGAGTGCTTTGCCGCAGAGTAGTCAAGTTAGAGATCATTGCTGTTTTTAGGTGATAGAAATAGCAGTTACCTGGGAAGAGTGTAGCATTGTTGGATGAGTTTTGTATTGTTCTGGCTATGAACCAATAGTAACAGTATGCAGTAAGCCTTTTGTGTTGGAAACTTTGGTGTTCCACTGGTCCTGGTGCCAGTGTTTTTTTTTCCAAATGTAATAATTTGATTTGATTTATTATTGTCTTATGTATTGGTATAAAATGAAAAGTATTGTTTCTTGCACACTATACAGACAAAGCATACTGGACATAGAGGACTTAGAGGAGAAGGAAAGGAGCGGATGCAGAGTGTAACGCTGTAGTAATAGTTAGGGTGTAGAGAAAGATCAACTTGATATAAGGTAGATCCATTCAAACGTCTGGTGGCAGCGGGGAAGAAGGTGAAAGAAAGAATAGTGTGCGTGGTGTCTTTGATTTATAATGGCTATTTTTCCCTGGCAGCGGGAAGTGTAGACAGAGTCAATGAATGGAAGGCTGGTTTGCAACAGACTGGCTAATATCTAATTAATAATATGTAAGACCAGGTAACTGAGCAGAGACCAAGATTCAAACCTTGGATCTTGTGATCTGCATTGTTCATTTACAGACTGGGATAATTCTATCATGAAATAATAGCTGATTTATTGAACAAAATCAAGTGATATGTAAAGTAAAATGAGACAGGATGATCTCAGATATTGGAAAATAATTTCAAACATATAGAAATTTATTTATTAGTCACAAGTAGGCTTACATTAACACTGCAATGAAGTTACCGAGAAAATCCCCTAGTCGCCACACTCCAGTGCCTGTTTGGGTACACGGAGAATTTAGCATGGCCAATGCACCTAACCAGCATGTCTTTTTGGATGTGGGAGGAAATCGGAGCTCTTGGAGGAAGCCTATGCAGACACATGGAGAACATGCAGACTCCGCACAGTCAGTGGCCCAAGCTGGCAATCAAACCCGGGTCCCTGGTGCTGTGAGGCAGCAAGTGGTGCTAACTGTGCTACTGTGAATGCATTGCTCGATTCTGGCATTATGTAATCCAGTATATGTGCAAAACATTCCACACTAACAAGATAAAATTGTAATTTATTTCCTGTTTTCCTTATATTCTGAAACACAAAGCTACATAACCTTGTGACTCCAAATACTCAGCTGAATAAAAGCTTTTATTTTCTTGAATACAACATAAATTACGAATAGCCAATATGTGTTCATTCACTCAAAATAATGCATTGGTTAGCACTGCTGCCTCTGCCAGGGACCCGTGCTGTGTTGTTCTTTGTCTTTGTCTTTGACCCGATGTTCTATTCTATGTCTATGTAGAGTTTGCACATTGTCCTTGTGGGTTTCCACTGGGATCTCCGGTTTCCTCCCACAGTCTCAACATGTGCAGGTTAGGTGGATTGGATATGGTAAATTGCCCCTTAAGTGTCAAGAGGGATTAGCAGGGCAAATGCATGGGGTTATAGTGATCAGACCTGGATGTGATTGTTGTCGATGTAGGCTTGATGAGCTGAATGGCCTCCTTCTGCACTGTAGGGATTCTATTATTCTATGAAAATCTTAACCTTTTCCATTAATCTGGTTTGTATTTGAAAAATCACAGTTGACATTGTTCTGGGCATTTGGGCTGTTCTGTGAGTTAGCACTTCCAAGGACATTTTTAGATTGGTTGAAACTGTTTAAAATGGCCATATAAACAGTTTGATTTCAGACTAAGAATATTTTAATATTCATGCTTGCAGTCATAAATCCCGGGTTAAAGGTTTTCTGCGGCTGAAGATGGCGTACTTGCCAAGAAATGGTGGACAAGAAGAAACTCCTGAACAGAGGGAAGAATCTGAGGTATGAATCTTGGAATTGTTAAAATCTATTCAATATTCAATATTGTTTTGCTGTAGGTTGTTGAACCTTTGTGTGAATTGCATAGCCTAATTAATAGCAATCAGCATGCTGAAGAACATTTATAATTGATTCTGGTTTTTTCCCCAGGTATTTTTCATTGTCTTAATTAACTTTAGAATTATTTGTTTGTGTTAAGGGAAGTGAAGGAAAGGAAATCATGCAGGGTGTATTAACTGCACTGTGGGTTATTGTGTTTTCTCTTTTAATTGGGCTCAAAGAAAGCAACAGGCATATTGGAGGTTGCATGGTTAGATAAATATCTGTATATAATTGCCTGTGGTGGCTGGGGAGCAGCTTGTGCATAATTCTCTCATATGGAATGAAATGAAACAAAGAATTCGACAACAGTAGATTTTCTATGATTTGCGGTGCCTGCAGCGTAATGGCCAACACCATTCTCATGACCATGTACTGAGAATGTATGTTAGATATGGTGCATTAGATATGAGTCACAAAGTTACACATGGTTACTTTTGAATTCTGACTTGGCTTCAATTGTGCTATGTATTGTTAATCTAAATGTGCAATACCTGTTATCAGAAATGGATAGCGATTTAACAGAGCAGGAAATATGCTTTTCTCCAGATACTCCTCCCATCAGCAACACAATGATGATTATTCATTGGTCACAGTTTAAAATTCCAGGGCGTGCCTACTCAATATATTTGGGGTGGCTGGTTACCAGTTCCTTTGTACTCCAGGAAAACAAGAGGACTATGGTTTGTTTCGTTATGTTCTGTTGGAACTAAGGTGAAGAGGCAAGACATGTATACGGTTATAAAAGAAAATGAGGGCTATCATGAAGTAATGCTTTCAATTACACAGTACTTGCATTTCAGTTAACTGAAGTGCATAGGAGAAAGGAAAGGGCAAGCTTTCCACTATTTTAATGGTCTGGGGAGGTACAGAGAAACAAAAGGAGTCTAGAGATGCAGGGAATCTAGAACAAGGAGGTCTAGTAATATTAGAGTGGGATGATTTAGAAATGAAATGAGCAAGTACTTTTCTTGATAAGAGGGAGTAGAAATCTGGAACTCAGACTTCAGTTGGAAGTTCCCCTCCAAGCAACTCACCATCCTGACTTGGAAATATGTCTCCGTTCCTTCATTGTTGCTGGGTCAAAATCTTGGAACTCCCTCCCTAACATCACTTTGGGTGAACTTACACCAAGTCGACTGCAATGATTCAAGAAGGCAGCTCACTCACTACTGCCTTCTGGAAGCAATTTGTGATGAGCAATAAATGCTGGCGTTGCCAGCAAAGCAGACATTCCTTGAATGAATTTTCAAAAATCAGTTTAAAGAGTCGGTTTAAATTTTGAAAATTGATTGATAGGTCATTAGATCAACATATATCATGGGAAATGGAACATTGACAGGTAAATTAATTGAAGTACACAGAACCATGACCAAGTAAAATGGTGGTACTGTTCCTATGTTCGCAGTATGCTAAAAGTGGGCAATGGTACAGGAAGGCTTCATTTCAAAACAGTAGATTTAGATATGATGAGCGGTATGTGGGATGCTGTATTTGCATCCTAGAGGAAGAGAGTAAATTTCAGAGGCACAGTGGCATATAAGCTCTCAGAATTTTATAGCACAAAATCCAGGGCATTCAGGTCAGTGATGGAGTTCGTGCTGCTCACATGCCTGCCTCCCACCTTGCATCATCCCGTTCACCGGCATATTCTTCTTTTCCTCTTTCTCTGATGTACTTATCCAATCCGTCAAGTCTATGATAAGAACTCAAAAAAAGAAACCAACAGCTTCATTGATAATTATTCTTTCTCTCCCATTAAGCGTGCCTGGGATATGGTTGACCCCAGTGATTCAGGAACGCAGCGTGAGCAACAGCAGCCACCATTACCGCCTGGCTGGGAAGAGAAGACTGACAACCTGGGCCGGACATACTATGTGAATCATAACAACAGAACCACACAGTGGCAGCGACCAAGCCTAGTGTAAGTTGTCTCTCAGATCTATGTTTCAGCTTACAGAGTTGCTGAAAATTGTTGTCCAATAATATTTGGCACCATGGTCTCCAATCCATTTAAACAATGATGGCTTGGATTTTGTGGCCAACAGTGGCAGAGCAACACTTGTCCTTTTCACCTCAGTTTTTGTGGGATTCTGCACGGAGGCTCGCTCTAATTTGACACTGTGCCATTTGCAGGGTGTCTGTGACGTCGTGGCAGAGAATACACAGTGAGGCTCGTCAACCAATCTGTCTCATTGAGAATTCTTCAGCCTATCAGAATATGCTGGAATCTGAGCTGAAAGCTTTTTTTAAAAACAGATTCTAAATTTAAAAAAATTGAAAATAGGAAACTGACCCTCAAGGTGCCAAGGACATAAAAGACTAAAACTGGAATTGGAAACAAAACTCCTGATCAAAATCATATAAAAGGAGACCAGGTTGTCAGAACTCAGTAGATTATGATTCCAATGCAGTACAGGCAGGCTGAAGAAGAGTCATAGAGGTTTACAGCATGGAAACAAACCCTTCGACCCACCTTGTTCATGCCACCCAGATTTTAATATTAAGCCAGTCACAATTGCCCGTGTTTGGCTCATTTCCTTCTATTCCAATCTTACTCATGTAATTGTCTAAATGCTTTTTAAAAGACAAAATTGTACCCACCTCATTCCAGACATGTACCACCCTCTGTGAAAGGATGGCCCCTCTGGACTCTTTTGTTCCTCCCCCAACCCCCCATAAGAACATAAGAAATAGGAGCAGGAGTAGGCCAACTAGCCCTTCGAGCCTGCCCCGCCATTCAATAAGATCATGGCTGATCTGTCGTGGCTCAGTTCCACATTCCCGCCCTCTCCCCATAACCCTTAATCCCCTCTCTTATCAAAAACCCATCAACCCACGTCCTAAAAATATTTAGCGAGGTAGCCTCCACCACTTCAACGGGCAGAGAATTCCAGAGATTCACCACCCTTTGAGTGAAGAAGTTCCTCCTCAACTCTGTTCTAAACCGCCCACCCTTTATCTTGAAGCTGTGCCCCCTAGTCCTACTATCCTTTCTGAGCGGGAAGAGTCTCTCCACCTCTATCCTATCCATCCCATTCATCATCTTATACGTCTCAATGAGATCTCCCCTCATTCTTCTAAACTCTAACGAGTACAAGCCTAATCTATTCAGCCTCTCCTCATAGCTCAACCCCCTCAACTCCGGCATCAGCCTAGTAAACCTCCTCTGCACTCCCTCCAAGGCCAAAATATCCTTGCGTAAGTACGGCGCCCAAAACTGCACACAGTACTCCAGCTGCGGCCTCACCAATGCCCTATACAGCCGCAGCAAGACCTCCCTACTTCTATATTCAATCCCCCTCGCTATGAAGGCCAGCATCCCATTCGCCTTCCTGACTACCTGCAAGCTGGGTTTTTGCGACTCATGCACAAGGACCCCGAGGTCCCTTTGCACCGTCGCCTGCTGCAGTTTTTCTCCACGTAAGTAATAATCCTTCCTACCATTATTCCTACCAAAGTGGACCACCTCGCACTTGCCAACATTAAATTCCATTTGCCATTTCCTGGCCCATTTGCCCAGCCTATCTAGATCCTTCTGTAGACTCTCCCCACCCTCCGCACAAGTTCCCTCCTCCAGATCATCTATATAAATGGTAAATAGCTGAGGCCTCAGCACCAACCCCTGGGGCACTCCACTAGTCACCATCCGCCAATCCGAATAGCACCCATAGACCCCCACACTCTGCCTCCTATTTGACAACCAGTCCTCTATCCACGCTAACACCCTACCCCCAACTCCATACCCCCTGACCTTCTGCAATAACCTCTTGTGAGGTACCTTGTCAAACACCTTCTGAAAATCAAGAAAGACCTTCATCCACCGGCTCTCCTCTATCCACTGCCCTAGACACATCCTCATAGAACTCCAGTAAACTTGTCAGACATGACTTCCCCTTAATGAAACCGTGCTGCGTCTGCTCTATCAAGCAGTTCCCCTCAAGATGCCTCGCTGTTTCCACCTTGATGACGGATTCTAACATTTTACCTACAACAGACGTTAAACTAACAGGCCTATAATTCCCCGCCTTTTGCCTGGCACCCTTCTTAAACAACGGTGTAACATTAGCCGTTTTCCAATCTTCCGGCACTTCCCCGGAATCCAGCGACGTCTGGAAAATAACCACCAAGGCATCCACTATCACCTCCGCCATTTCTTTCAGGACCCTCGGATGCATTCCATCCGGTCCTGGGGACTTGTCCACAATCAGCCCCTCCAGTCTGTCGAGCACCATTGATAAGAGAGGGGATTAAGGGTTATGGGGAGAGGGCGGGAAAGTGGAACTGAGCAGCGACAGATCAGCCATGATCTTATTGAATGGCGGGGCAGGCTCGAAGGGCTAGATGGCCTACTCCTGCTCCTATTTGTTATGTTTCTTATGTTTCACCATCTCTCTAGTAACAGTAATGTCATCAAGACCCTCCAGTCCTACCACCTTTCCATCTCTAACATCCGGCAAATTATTCACGTCCTCCTCCGTGAAGACCGAAACAAAAAAGTTATTCAAGACCTCAGCCATATCCCCATCCCCTACCACTAAGTCCCCCGTCTCATCCTCTAAGGGACCAACGTTCACCCTAGCCAGCCTCTTCCTTTTTATATATTTATTATAAACCCCTCCACCCCTCCAAAGCCCTCGGTTTTCAGACTCCCTTACCTTTGGAAAAAGATGTTGCCTATCCGCTTTATCTGTGCCCCCCTTTATTTTATAGACATCTATAAGATCACCCCACGCTCCAGGGGAACAAAGTCCCTGTCTATCCAACCTCTCCTAACTCAAACCATCAAACAGAAAGCGCTGGAAAAGTTCAGCAGGTCTGACAGCATCTGTGGGGAGAGAATAGAACCAATATTTCGAGCATGTTTGTTTCAGATTCCAGCATCCGCAGTATTTTGCTTTGATCTAATATGTGGTAGCATCCCAGTAAATCTTTTCTGCGCTCTCTCAAGTTTAATATCCTTTCTACAATAGGGTCACCAGAGCTGTACACAGAATTCCAAGTGTGACCTTACCAATGTCTTGTACAACTTCAATAAGATGTCCTAACTCCTATATTCAGTGTTCTGACAAATGAAACCAGGCATATCAAATGCCTTTTTCACCACATGTCCACCTGTAACTGCACTTTCAAGAAGCTATGAATCTGTACCCCTATGTCTCTTTTTTCCATAATCTCCCCATCATCCCACCATCAACTGAGTAGGCCCTGCCCTGATTAAAACAAAGGTTATATCCAGAAGCTGTGAATAAGCAACAGTATAATTGTTGCAGCTGTTTCTGTTACTTGAGGGTGACATTGGTTGATCTACACCAATTGGGGAAGGGCAAATTATGACAGTATTAGGCAGGAGCTAGGGAGAGTTAATTGGGAGCAGCTGTATTGGACAAGTTCACATTTGACATGTGGGAGTTGTTTGAAGACATACTTTCAGAGTTCACAATTGGCATGTTCCAGTAAGGAGGAAGGACAAGGATGTGAGTTAAGGGACCCTTGGATATCAAGGGAAGTTATGAATTTAGTCAAAAAGGAAAAAGAAGCATATGAGAGGTTTCGGAAGCTGAAATTGGATAGGACTCATGAGGAATATAAAGAAAATAGGAAAGAACTCGAGCAGGGAATTAGGAGTACAAGGAGGAGCCATGAAATAATCTTGGCAAGCCGGGTTTAAGAGAATCCCAAGGCATTTTATACATACATTAAAACACAGGGGTAACTAGGGAGAGGGTAGGACCACTTAAGGATAAAGGAGAGAACTTGTGCTTGGAGGCAGAGGATTTATGCGAGAACATAAATGAGTACCTTGCGTCTGTAGTCACCAAAAAGAAGGGCATGGCGGATAGTGAGATTAGCATACAGCATGTTATTATGCGAGGGCAGTTTGAAATCAAGAAAGATGTCGGGTTGGGGCTTTTGAACAACATTAAGGTGGATAAGTAGCAGGGCTCAATGAGATCCATCCCAGAGCATTGAGAGAGACAAGAGATTTCTGAGGTCGTGACAAAGATCTTTGAACATCTTTGTATTCTCACTAGCCACTGGAGAGGATCCAGAGGACTAGCGAATAGCTAATGTTGATCCTCTGTTTAGGAAAGGAAATAGTGATATGGATAACTGAAATAGGGATAACCCAGATAATTATAGACTGGTGAGTCTCATATCAGTGGTTGGGAAGCTATTGGAGAGGATTCTTAGGGATAGGATTTCCGTGTGTTTGGAAAAGCATGGCCTAATTACGGAAAGTCAGCATGGTTTTTTAAGGGGCACGTCATGTCTTACTAGCTTGATTGATTTTATGAGGAGGTGACAAAAATGATTGATGAGGGTAGAGCTGTGGCTGTTCTGCACATGCATTTTAGTAAGGCTTTGGACAAAGTCACTCATGGTAGGCTCATCCAGAAGATTAAGATGCATGGGATCCACAGTAACTTGGCCACTTAGATTCAGAGCAGGCTTGCCCATTGAAGTCAGAGAGTAGTGTGAAAGTGTGTTTCTCTGGCTGGAGTCTGTGACTAGTGATATTCCGCAGAGATTAGTACTGGGATCTTTGTCGTTTGTGATATATATAAATGACTTGGATGAAAACATTGATGCGTCGGTTAGTAAGTGTGCAGATGACACAAAGTTTGGTGGAGTTGTGGATAGTGTCAAAGGATACGCTAAGATATAAGTGGGATACTGTGTTCAGTTCTAGTTGCTACATTACAGGTTGAATGTAGAGGCTTTGGAGAGGGTGCAGAAGAGTTTAGCAGGATGCTGCCTGGATTGGAAGGTATGACCTATAAGGAGAGGTTGGACAAACAAGGGCTGTTTTCTCTGGAATGGCAGAGACTAATGGGAGACCTTATGGATGTCTATAAAATTATGAGGCATAGATAAGTTGACATTCAGAATCCTTTTTCCCAGAGTTGAAATTTCTAATAATAGGGGGCATGCACTTAAGGTGAAAGGGGGAAGCTCAAAGGGGATCTGAGAGGCAAGCTTATTTTAAGCAGGGTGTAGTGGTGATGATGGAGACAGATGTGATCGGGGCTTTGAAATAAGCACATAAATATGCACGGAATACAGGGATATGGACCTAGGGCAGGCGGAAGGGATTATTTTACTTTGGCGTCTCGTTCAGTGCAGCATTGTGTGCCAAAGGGCCTACCCCTGTGCTGTTCTGTACTATGCCCTATGTATCTGGTCTGTCCTAATTGGTGATGAGGTGGTTCTGCAGATATTTATCACTTGGTGGCATTGATTGTACCTCTGGCTATCGAATTGGTTGTTCACTGCTTTCAGCTGGGGATTAGATGAAGTCCTAGAAGAAGAGGTGCTGAAATTCTTTGTAATGAAGGACTTCGGCTGGAATTTTACTGGCACGCCCATCCGAGGCTCGTAAGATTGCTCCTAAGGTCAACAGAATGCTGTTGGGGCAGGCATGCTGGTAACATCAGCTAAAATAAACTTTGTGTCTGAGATTAATGACCTATGTGCTGAGTCAACACCCAGGATAACTCCCCTACTCTCCTTTGAAGTGATCCCATGGAATCTTTTATGCCAACTCAAGAGCCCCCCTCGCCTCCCCCACTCTGACAGCAGCTTCCAGATTTCTACATTTTATGCACATGCGGCAGCACATCTGGTTCTGCTGTAGAGCAGGGTCAGGCAAAGGGTGAGTGAGCAAATTGGAGACTCGCTAGTTAGAGGCACAGACAAACATTTCTGTGGGTGTGATCAAGACTCCAGGATGGTGTGTTGCCTCCTTGGTGCCAGGCTCAAGGACATCTCTGAATGGCTGCAGGACATTCTTAAGGGAGAAGGTAAGCAGCCAGAGGTGGCTGTACATAAGAGTGCCCAAAAGATTTACTAGAATGCTACCGGGACTTGATGGATTGATTTATAAGGAGAGGCTGGGTAGACTGAGACTTTTTCCACTGTAGCATAGGAGGTTAGGGATGATCTTATAGAGGTCTATAAAATAGTGAGGACCACAGGTCAGCATGATGGTCAATATTTTTTCCCAAAGGTAGGGGAATCTAAAACTAGAGGGCATAGGTTTAAGGTGAGAGGGGAGAGATACAAAAGGGTCTCCAGGGGCAAATTTTTCACAGAGAGGGTGGTGAGTGTCTGGAACAAGCTGCTGGAGCTGGTAGTAGAAAGGGTACAACTTTGTATGTTAAAAAGCATTTAGATAGTTACACGGCTAAGATGAGTATAAATGGATATGGGCCAAATGCAGGCAATTGGGACTAGTTCAGTGGTTTTAAAAGGGACAGCATGGACAAGCTGGGCCGAAGGGCGTGTTTCCATGCTGTAAACCTCTATGGCTCTATGATCAGATGCCAGTAGTTACTGTCAGATTTATCCTGTTATATTAAGTATTGATAGCCTCAGAATTTAAGCTGTTATATCTTGAGTTCATGGGGTATGAGTCTTGCTGACAAGGTCAACATTATTGCCCTAACTGACTGCCCTTAAGAAGAAAGGAATAAATTATTTGCAATGTTTTGCAGAGATGTGGAAAATGAGTCAGATACCAACATTCGGCAGATCCAGCAAGAAGCTCACAGAGTGTTTCGATCTCGTCGACACATCAGTGAAGATTTAGAAACCACAGAAAGCCGTGATGGTGGGGATGTAAGTTATTTAAAAAAGGTTTCAAATTTTATCTGCATGGTACAATCAGTGCACCCTAATGTTAACTTCACCTCGCTCTTCACAAGGCTTTTAATATAGTATCAGCCAGCGATAAGTCAGGGCATATAATGCCCAAATGGGATATGCCCATTATAATTACTTGGTGGCACAGTGGTCTGCACTTCTGCCTCAAAGGTCAGGCACCTAGTGCCAGCGCTGGGGGGTGGTAGGGTGTGGGTCAGCCTGGGTAAGGGCATTACCATTGCTAAATTGCCCTGAGAGTTGCCATTGACCAGAAATTTAACTGAATGCAGCCCATAAATAACTGTGGCTACAAGAGCAAGTCAGAGGTTGGAAATTCTGTGCAGAGTGACACACCTCGTGACACTCCAAGTCTGAATCCACAATCTATCAGGCAGTAGTCAAGAGTGTGATGGAATACTGTCCACTTAAAAGGATGATTGCAGCTCCGGTGACCATCCAAGAGAAAGCAGTCCACTTGATCGATATGCCATCCACTTGATTGAGCATTCACTTCCTTCACCACCGATGCACAGTGGCAGCAGTGTGTGCCTTACTCAAGATGTGCTGCAGCAACTCACCAGAGGTCCTTTGGCAGCATCTTCCAAACCTGTGACCTCTATTGCCTAGAAGGATGTAGGAAACTCCACCACTTGCAAAGCACACATCTTCCTGACTTGGAACTTGACTACAGTTTCTTCACTATCACTGGGGTACAAGCACTGTAGATGCACCTGTGCCAAATGGGCAGCAGCAGCTCAAGAAGACAGCTCACAACCAATTAGGGAATGAACAAAAATGCTGGCCTTGCCAGTGATGCTCATATCCCATGGAAGAATAATTTAAAAATGCCATTATCTAAAAAGAGTTGCCTTCTGGTTTGAAAAAGTGCTGACTTGCTTATGGGAACAATATTTTACAAAGTGCTAGAAAAGTGACATGATCTTTACAAAATACATGACATCCAGATGTCCTTTGCCATTTTAGATTCCCAATAGAAGCCACTATACACTAATCAAGCTGTAATAAATTCAGAT
Organism: Carcharhinus amblyrhynchos; assembly: GCF_965287045.1. Classification (NCBI taxonomy): domain Eukaryota; kingdom Metazoa; phylum Chordata; class Chondrichthyes; order Carcharhiniformes; family Carcharhinidae; genus Carcharhinus; species Carcharhinus amblyrhynchos. Next base: position 49,682,450 of record NC_137324.1, on the reverse strand, counting down.
TTTTCTCCTCTCCAACTGTCTCCATTCCTTGAGATTACCTCAGCTCTACCCAACTTTTGCCAGCTCAGCATAGGTCAAATCAGGAACGGAACTGAATGGTGATCAAATCTAGACATGCTCATTGCATTGTTTGAAACATTTTGTGTTTTGAAGCTGGGTGGCAGTCTGTTACCATAATGACTTGATACATCTGGCTGGAAAAATATTGTACAAGAATGCTTTTGTTTGAGAAGTACTAACAATGTGCAGATATGAATTTTCTGTAAATACAGTGCAATTTTTCTTTAAAACTTGACTGTTCGGGTACATATTTATTCTCTAAGGAAGTCATTTGGGAAGTGTAGATTATTGTTATAGCAAAATGGTTTTCGTGTGCAGCCATGGGAACCCATCTCTGAAGAATTGATTCTTGATGGTGATCAACTTTTCCAACCATTACCACCTCCTACCACGCCACCAAGTGCATCTGAGAGCAGTCCACCAGATCTTTCCGATGAACTAAATAGAAGATTACAAGTTGCTGCAGAATCAAATGGGGAACAGATTGGTCCACCTCCTGTGAGTATGATTACTTCAACAAGAGTGTTATTATTCCTTAATCTATTATAACCTTGTATAACTGCACAGTTTCCAAATACAATTTTCCCATGGTGGTGTGCCACATGGATCAGCTGTGGCCTGAACTCTTTGCGATTTGTACAAATGATTTGGATGAAGCAGCCAATGAAGCAGTTGCTAAATTTGCTGATGACAAAGATGGATAGGAAATAAATTGTGAAGAGGACATGAGGCAACAAAAGGACATTGAGAAGCGAGGTGAGTGGGCAAAGATCTGGTAAATGAGTATCATGTGGGAAAGTGCAAGCTGCATTTTGGCAGGATGAATAAAAAAGCATTTTATCTTTCAATTGGATGAAATGGTTGAGGAAAGTTGAGGTTGAAATTAGATCAACCATTATGTTATTGAATGGCAGAGCAGGCTTGAGGGGCAGAGTGGCCTACTCCTCCTAACTCGTATGTCTTTTAATGAATAGAAAATAAGGCTTTGCATGTTCATGACTTCCCATAATGTACTACAAGCAAGGACTGCACCTGGTTACAATCATATTTCTGTCATTTAATGGCAAATCAGCAACCATACTTCCAGAAACTGCTATGGTGTTACATTACTGGTGGATCTTGAGTTTCATGAGTTGCAAAAATCTTGAACACACTGTCAAAACATTAATTGCTTTTTTATAAGGATGTACATCTTCTCAGTATTCAATTTTCCTGTTTGCTGTTGGGATTTCTTCTATTAATATTCCCATTTTCTAGAGAAATTTTCTATTTGGCTAACATCATTTGATGAGGAGGTCTTAGATCAGAAGTGTGATGTGAGTCTGAGGATTTTACTGAACCACCACTTACTATATACTATGATTATTTTTGGTAAATAGTCTTTTAAAATTTACATATTGAATATAAAGGTCAGGGTGATTCTTGCCCAAAGAGGTCCCAGGTTTAATCTTAGTCAGCACTGATCTTAGCCAGTGCAGCAGTTAGGATGTTGGAAGTACCCCTACACCAGACATAAATAAAGTAAGCATGATATTCATTCCTGATTTGATTGAACATCTTCATATGGACGTTGGATAGGGCAGGGTTAACGTGTGATAATCCAAATGTTGGGCCAGGGTTTCCTGTCAAAACAACACGGATACGAGCATGCACCTTTATTTTGGCATACAACAACTTCAACTGTGTCCCAACTCAAGGAAGAGAACTAATTGGGTGGGAAAAAGAAAGCTATTTTCACTAATGAATGATTAAATGCAAATATCTAAATGTTGCTGCACCTGTCTGCCTCACCATTGACAGGCATTGTATGTCGTGAAGTTGCTGTATTTGCACAATGGACGCAAACAAACTATTGCAGATATTTAGGGCTATTAATCATAAGTGTAAACTTCTTACACAACAAGAGTAATATTAATGAAAGCCAGTCAAGGTCTTTAACTTTTCCAAGCATGGATTTTCATTCCTTCAGGTTTTTGCATTTTGCAGAGATTTTACATTGTTAAATTCAAAATGTATTTTCCCTTTCCTATCCCCTTGTCCTTTATCTGTCACCATCACACCTCCCCACTGCCGGTCCCTTCATTCTCTCAGTCTAATCTGGCTTTCACCCTTCTCTATTTCAGAACCTGATTTGACATTGAATTTTAATTCCTTGTAACTGCTTCTGCTGCTAATTTCCCAATCCTTAAATTTCATGTATTAATTAGATTAATTGGTATTTGTCCTGCTCACCCAGGTCTCCCTCACTATGCTGTTATTAGCTTGCACTTGGGAGGTTTGCCCACAAAATTGCTTTCAGTTGATAAGTGTAGTGGGAGGTCAAGATATGTTCAAGCTGCAGACATCCTTAGATGCTCTGTTACAGAAAAATCCGGCCCATTGCTTTTCTTGCCACTCAGTTTTGCCACTTCTGCTAATTGATATCTTTTAATTAAACAATTTCAAACCTTTTGGATACCATTCGGCATTTCTCTAAATTGTCTGTGTATAACTCTTGATGATAAAAGCCAGCGGTGAGCTAGATTATGTTTTCTTTTCTTGATGCTGAATTGCATGCACTTTCTGCAGGAGCCAATAATTATTAATACAGTGCAAAAATCCTGCTAGGTTCCACATACTCGTTTCAAGGGTGTCGATACAAACTATAGTTATATCTGCTTAGTTGAAATTGGACAATTCAACTAGAGCAGAAGTTAAACCTGCATTATGCACAGGAGGGAGGATTAATTTCCACTGGAGTTTGAAATTGTAGGAGGGGATCTCATAGAAACTTATAAAATTCTGACAAACTTAAACAGGGTAGATTCAAAAAGAATATTCCAATGGTGGGGGAGTTCAGACCAGGGGTCATAGTTTGAGGATAAGGAACAAACCTTTTAGAACTTAGGTGAGGAGAAATTTCTTTACCCAGAGGGTGGTGAATGTGTGGAATTCATTACCACAACAAGGAGTTGAGGCAAAACTGTTGTCTGATTTCAAGAAGAAATTAGATGTAGCTCTTGGGGCTAAAGCCCCAATCAAGCAATGTGGCGAAGAAGAAGGGGGAATCAGGATATTGAACTTGATGATCAGCCATGATCAAAATGAATGGTGGAGCAGGCTCAAAGGACCAAATGGCTTTCTCCTGTTTCTGGTTTCTATGTTTCGATCCCTGATTTCTCCTCTTAGCACCTGTATGTAAACAAAAAGATGTTTTGATTTCTGATTTCTTCCTTTATAAGTGGTGGCGTATTTTCACCAACCCTTCAGTTCGGCGTGACCCAATCTTCTATTAATAACTTCACGGCAAACTCGAGATTAGACAAATTGGAAGGGTTGGTTTTTTAACATACACATAAAAATGGGCAGGAATTCCACAACATCAGTCCCTTTTCCACTTATTCCATCTATGAAAGGGAAATAATGGAAAGAAAGGGGAACAGAGCAAAAACCACAATACAAATAAGAGTTATGGGGGCAATTCTGCCAGCATGCTGCACTGCTTTTGTAGCTCAGCGAAGGCTGTTTTCTGGTGCCATGTTGGGTGCCACAGGTTCCGCAAGCCCTTGAGCGCCGAATATCTGGTGCCATCAGCTCCACACCAGAAATCCGTGTAGAGCTGACAGTGCCAGAAATCGGCGCGGAACTGAATAATTTATTTAAATCGACATTACAATCTACTTAATATATCACTAGTGGGCCCAGGAGTGAAGTCTCCAGGCCCGCTCACTCTCCTCATCCCTTCATGCCACGAGTAGAACGTAGAACAGTACAGCACAGTACAGGCCCTTCGGCCCTCGATGTTGTGCTGAGCTCTTTCCAATCCCAAGATCAAGCTGTCCCACTCCCTGTCATTCTGGTGTGCTCCATGTGCCCATCCAATAACTGCTTGAAAGTTCCTAATGTGTCTGACTCCACTATCCCAGCAGGCAGTGCATTCCACACCCCAACCACTCTAAGTGAAGAATCTACCTCAGACATCCCTCCTTTATCTCCCACCATGAACCTTATAGTTATGCCCCCGGTAACAGCTACATCCACCTGAGGAAATAGTCTCTGCTCGTCCACGCTATCAATCCCCCTCATCATCTTATAAACCTCTATTAAGTCGCCTCTCATCCTCCTCTGCTGCGAAGAGAAAAGCCCCAGCTCCCTCAACCTTTCCTCATAAGACCTACCCTCCACACCAGCAGCATCCTGGTAAATCTCCTCCAATGCTTCCACATCCTCCTTATAGTGTGCTGACCGGAACTGAACACAATATTCCAAATGTGGTCTCCTCAACGTCCAGTTTAGTTGCAGCATAACCCCACTGCTCTTAAACTCAAACCCCCTTTAATAAACGTTAACATACTATAAACCTCCTTCATGGCTTAATCCACTTGAGTGGCAACTTTCAGAGATCTGTATATATAAACCCCAAGATCTCTCTGTTCCTCCACATTCCTCACAACCCTGCTGTTGACCCTGTAATCCACATTCAAGTTTGTCCTACCAAAGTGAATCACTTCACACTTATCAGAGTTAAACTCTATCTGCCACTTTTTGGCCCAGCTCTGCATCCTATCAATGTCTCTTTGCAGCCTGCCAGAGCCCTCCACCTCATCCACTACTCCACCAATCTTAGTATCATCAGCAAATTTACTAACCCACCCTTCAGCCCCCTCTTCCAAGTCATTGATAAAAATCACAAATAGCAGAGGACCCAGCACTGACCCCTGTGGTACACTGCTGGTAAGAGGCCTCCAGTCTGAAAATTTTCCTTCCACCACCACCCTCTGTCTTCTATGATACAGCCAGTTACTTATCCATTTGGTCAAATTTCCTTCTATCCCACATATCCTTTACCTTTTCATGAGCCTACCATCGGGAACCTTATCAAACGCCTTACTAGAATCCATGTATACGACATCAATCGCTCTACCTTCATCCACACACTTAGTTACCTCCTCAAAGAATTCAATCAAATTTGTGAGGCAGGACTTACCCCTCACGAAAGCATGCTGACTATCCCGGTCTAAACTGAATCTTTCCAAATGGTCATAAATCCTATCTTTCAGGACCCTTTCCATTAGCTTACCGACCACTGAAGTAAGACTAACAGGCCTATAATTACCAGGGTCATTCCTATTTCCTTTCTTGAAAAGAGGAATAACATTCACCACTCTCCAGTCCTCTGGTACAATCCCTGTGGACAGCGAGAAACCAAAGATCAAAGCTAAAGGCTCCACAATCTCATCCCTTGCCTCCCAAAGTATCCTAGGATAGTTCCCGTCTGGCCCAGGGGACTTATCCACCCTCAGGTTTTTCAAAATTGCTAATACATCTCCCTCAGAACATCTACCTCCTCCATCCCATCAGCCTGTATCTCACACTCCTCCTCAAAAACGGGCTTAGTAACGGTTTTTCTCATTTAAAAACTAGAGAGGAAGTGGGCCACGGGGCTTTGTGGGAAGGGATTTTTTTTACCGCGCAAAGTTTAAAAGGAGGCCTGCTGTAGACAGCAGGCAGCGTCGGGAGCGGGAAGCAGAGTGAGCTGTAAGGGCTTAGGATCAAAGGGCTTGGCAGAAAAGGGCCAGGTAAGTTTAAACTCTTAACTGTGTTCAGTAATTACTAAGAGACTGTGATGGAGGAGTATGTGATGTGCTGTTTCTGTATGATGTGGGAGCTGGTGGACCCCAAGGTCCTTCCCAGTGACCACGTCTGCAGTAAGTGCTGGTTGCTGGAGGAACTCCAGCTCAAAGTAGATGAGCTGAACTCTAAGCTTCAGACACTGAGGCTCATCAGGGAGAGGGAGTGTAAACTGGACAATGGGGTGCAAAAGACATCCACACCCCCTAGATTGGCTCACTCTAAGTGACAGGAACAAGAGGGTACTGCTGGGAGGGGGTTGTAGGAGGAAGGAGGGGGGGGACCCAAAGGCCTCAGCCTCTCAACCTGCACAACAGGTTTGAGGTTCTTGCTCCCAGTGTGGACAAGGACGAGGGCTGTAAGGTTGACGAGCAAACTGCCCACGGTACAGTGGTGCAGACACAGGTCAAAGAGGAAGAAGTGAAGAGGAATGTAGTGGTTATTGGGGATAGTGTAGTTAGGGGTACAGACACTGTCCTTTGTGACAGGGATAAGGAATACAGAGGGGTGTGTTGTCTGCCTGGTGCTCGGGTCCAGGATGTCTTATCTGGGCTGCAGAGGAACCTGGAGTGGGAGGGTGAGAATCCAGTCATTGTACATGTGGGTGCCAATGACATAGGCAAAATGGGAACTGAGGATCTGGAGAGGGAGTATGAAAAGCTGGGAATGAAGTTAAAAAGCAGAGCCGACAAGATGGTTATCTCTGGATTACTACCTGAACCGCATGCAGATGGGCACAGGGTAAATAGGATTAAAGAGATGAATGGGTGGCTCAGGGATTGGTGTGGGAGGAATGGGTTTGAATTTATGGGGCATTGGCACCAGTATTGGCGCAGGTGGGACCTGTTCAGATGGGACGGTCTTGGTCTGAACCGTGCTGGGACCAGAGTCCTGGCGAATCGTATAACTAGGACTGTAGATAGGGCTTTAAACTAATTAAGGGGGGGGAGGGTGCAGGGTTGGGAGAAATTACAATGTCTAAAGTGAAAAAGAGGGTACAGGTACGGGAAAAGGTCAACGATGTCCCAATAATAAAGGGAGTTGGGGGCATGAGAAAGATTGGTAGCGTTCCTTCAAATAGGGTCCAGATAAAGGCTGGGATAAAGACACTTTATCTGAATGCACGAAGCATTCGGAACAAAGTGAATGCGCAGATCAGCACAAATGGATATGATCTGGTGGCCATTACGGAAACATGGTTGCAAGGTGGCAGGGACTGGGAGCTGAATGTCCAGGGGTATCAAGTGTTTAGGAAGGATAGACAGGAGGAAAAAGGGGGAGGGGTAGCTCTGCTGATTAGGGATAGTATCAGGGCGGTAGTAAGGGAAGATATAGGCTCCATAGAGCAGAACGTGGAATCGTTGTGGGTGGAGATAAGGAACAGCAAGGGGAGGAAGACACTGGTGGGTGTGGTCTATAGGCCCCCAAATAATGACTTGGAGGTGGGGTGGGCTATAAACACGCAAATAAATGATGCGTGCAGGAATGGAACGGTGATAATTATGGGGGATTTCAATCTACATATTGATTGGTTGGCCCATGTTGGACGTGGTGGGCTTGAGGAAGAGTTCTTGGAATGCTGCCGGGATAGTTTCCTTGAACAGTGTGTGATGGAACCGACGATGGAGCGAGCTATCTTTAGATCTGGTGTTATGTAATGAGGCAGGTAGAATTAGGGACCTTGTTGTGAGGGATCCTCTTGGGAAGAGCGATCATTGTATGGTTGAGTTTTTGATACAGATGGAGGATGAGAAAGTAGGGTCCCCGACCTGTGTCCTCTGTTTGAACAGAGGGGAGTACGATAGGATGAGAGAGGAACTGGCAAATGTAGATTGGGGGCGCAGATTGGGAGGTAGGACTGCTGAGGAACAGTGGAGGATCTTTAAGGAGATCTTTTTCGGTGCTCAGCAAAAATTTATTCCGATGGTAAAGAAGGAATGTAGGAGAAGGGATAATCAGCCGTGGTTATCGAAGGAATTAAAGGATAGTATTAAATTAAAAGCTGATGCGTTTAGAGTGGCTAAAAGTAGTGGGCGAGTAGAAGATTCGGAGAGGTTTAAAAATCAACAAAGATTGACGAAGAAGATGATAAAGAAAGGAAGGATAGACTATGAAGCTAAACTAGCACTAAATATAAAAAAGGATAGTAAGAGTTTTTATAAATATATAAAGAGGAGGAGGCTGGCTAGGGTGAATGTTGGACCCTTGGAGGATGAGAGGAGGGATTTAGTGGTGGAGGATGAGGAAATGGCTGAGGCCTTAAATAAGTTTCTTGCCTCAGTCTTCACAGAGGAGGACACAAATAGTTTGCCGGGTATTAAAGGTAGAAGGTTGGTAGGAGTTGAGGGCCTGAATGCGATCACTGTCACTAGAGAGGTAGTGCTTGATCGACTAGCGGGACTGATGGTGGACAAGTCCCCAAGACCAGATGGAATGCATCCCAGGATTCTGAAGGAAATGGCAGAGGTGATAGTAGATGCCTTAGTGATTATTTTCCAAACCTCGCTGGATTCCAGGGAAGTGCCGGAAGATTGGAAAATGGCTAATGTTACACCACTGTTTAAAAAGAGTAGCAGGCAATAGGCCATTTAGTTTAACGTCTGTTGTAGGAAAAATGCTTGAATCCGTCATCAAAGAAGAAATAGCGAGGCATCTTGAGAAGAATTGTTTGATAGAGCAGACGCAGCACGGATTCGTTAAGGGGAAGCCGTGTCTGACAGATTTATTGGAATTCTATGAGGATGTGACTAGTGCGGTAGACAGAGGGGAACCGGTGGATGTGGTGTTTCTCGATTTTTCAGAAGGCATTTGATACGGTGCCGCACAAGAGGTTGCTTCAGAAGGTTAGGGGGCATGGAGTTGGGGATAAGGTGTTAGCGTGGATAGAGGATTGGTTGTCTAATAGGAGGCAGAAAGTTGGTATCAATGGGTGCTATTCTGATTGGCAGTTGGTGACTAGTGGAGTGCCCCAGGGATCAGTGCTGGGGCCTCAACTATTTACCATTTATATAGACGATCTGGAGGAGGGGGCTGAGTGTGGGGTGTCGAAATTTGCTGATGACATGAAGATAAGTGGAAAAGCAAATTGTGCGAAGGGTGTGGAAAGTCTACAGAGGGATCTGGATAGGCTAAGCGAGTGGGCGAGGACCTGGCAGATGGAGTACAATGTTAGCAAGTGTGAGGTTATCCACTTTGGCAGGAATAATAGTAGGAGGGATTACTATTTAAAGGGCGAAAAGCTGCAGCATGCTACGGTGCAGAGGGACCTGGGGGTCCTTGTGCATGAGTCGCAAAAACCCAGCCTGCAGGTGTAGCAGGTGATCAGGAAGGCAAATGGGATGCTGGCCTTTATAGCAAGGGGGATTGAATATAAAAGCAGGGAAGTCTTGCTGCAACTGTACAGGGCGCTGGTGAGGCCGCAGCTGGAGTACTGTGTGCAGTTTTGGTCGCCGCACTTGCGCAAGGATATTTTGGCCTTGGAGGAAGTGCAGAGGAGGTTCACTAGGCTGATACTGGAGATGAGGGGGTTGGACTATGAAGAGAGGCTGAATAGACTGGGTTTGTACTCGTTGGAGTTTAGAAGAATGAGGAGGGGATCTTATAGAGACATATAAGTTAATGAAGGGGATGGATAGGGTAGAGGTAGAGAGATTCTTCCTGCTCAGAAAGGACAGCAGGACTAGAGGGCACAGCCTCAAGATAAGAAGAGGGGGGGAGCAGTTTAGAACGGAGTTGAGGAGGAACTTCTTCACTCAAAGGGTGGTGAATCTCTGGAATTCTCTGCCCGTTGATGTGGTGGAGGCTACCTCGCTAAATATATTTAAGAATATATTTATATTAATGAAGGCCAGTACACCATATGGCTTCTTAACCACATCCTCCACCTGCAAGGCCAATTTAAGAGTCCTATGGACCCGGACCCAAGGTCCTTCTGCTCCTCAACACTGCTAAGACTCCTACCCTCGATATTGTACTTCTTCATCCCATTGGTCCTGTCAAAATGGACCACTACACATTTATCCGCGTTGAAGTCCATCTGCCACTTGTCTGCCTAGTCTTGCATCCTATCTATGTCACACTGCAACTTGTGACATCCCTGCAGACTATCCACAACACCACCAACCTTTGTATCGTCGACGAACTTATTAACCCATCCCTCCACGTCCTCATCCAGGTCATTTATGAAAACGACAAACAGCAAGGGTGCTAGAACAGATCCCTGGGGCACTCCACTGGTGACCGACCACCATGCAGAAAATGTCCCATCCACAACCGTTCTCTGCCTTCTGCAGGCAAGCCAGTTCTGGATCCACAAGGCCAAAGCCCCTTGGATCCCATGCCCTCTCACCTTCTCAAGAAGTCTTGCGTGGGGGACCTTATCAAACACCTTGCTGAAGTCCATGTAAACCACATCCACCGCTCTTCCTTCGTCAATGTGCTCAGTCACATTTTCAAAGAACTCAACTAGGCTTGTAAGGCACGACCTGCCCTTGACAAAGCCGTGTTGACTATTTCTGATCATTCTAAACTTCTCCAAATGCTCATAAATCCTGTCCCTCAGAATCTTCTCCATCAATTTACCAACCACTGAGGTCAGACTTACCAGTCGGTAATTTCCCAGGCTATCTCTGTTCCCTTTCTTGAAAATAGAAACCACATCCACAATCCTCCGGAACCTCTCCCGTCTCCATCGACGACGCAAAGATCATTGCCAGGGGCTCAGCAATCACTTCCCTCACCTCCCACAGTATCCAACCCACCAAGGACTTCTCATGCCTCCTCCTAGCTCTCATAAGCCTTTTCTTTAACTATTCCTAGCTACCTTGTAACACTCAAGCGACCCAACTGAACCTTGCTTTTTCATCCTTACATATGCTTCCTTTTTCCTCTTAACAAGACATTCAACCTCCTTTGTGAACCATGGTTCCCTCACTTGGCCATTTCCTCCCTGTCTGCCAGGGACATACCTATCAAGGACATGCAGTATTTGTTCCTTGAAAAAGCTCCATTTTTCATTTGTGCCCATATCTGATAGTTTCTTTCCCTGTCTTATGCTCCCTAATTCTTGCCTAATTGCATCATAATTACCCTTGCCCTGTCGTGTGACCCTATCCCCTTCCATTGCAATAATGAAGGACACCGAATTGTGGTCACTATCTCCAAAGTGCTCTCCCACAAACAAATCTAACACTTGGCCCGGTTCATTACCCAGTACCACGGCCAATGTGGCCCCACCTCTTGTCGGCTTATCCACATATTGAGTCAGGAAACTCTCCTGCACACACTGTACAAAAAGTGTCCCATCCGAACTATTTGACCTATAAAGGTTCCAATCAATATTTGGAAAGTTAAAGTCACCTGTGACCTCCACACCTATCCATAATCTGCTGTGCCATTTCTTCCTCCACACCTCTATTACTATTTGGGGGTCTATAGAAAACTCCTAACAACATGACCAATCCTTTCCTATTTCTAACTTCAGCCCGTATTACCTCAGTAGGCAGATTGCCCTCGAAGTGCCTTTCAGCAGCCATTAGACTATCCTTGATTAACAATGCTACTCTTCTGCCTCTTTTACCACCTTCCCTACTCTTTCTGAAACATCTATACCCCGGAACTGCCAAAAACCATTCCTGTCCCTGTTCTAACCATGTCTCCGTAATGGCCACAACATCATAGTCCCAAGTACCAATCCACACTCCAAGTTCACCTACCTTAGTAGTGGTTCACTCCAGCAGAGTTTAGAGCCAGCGGGATTTACTCCAGTTCTTATGCGAATTTGATACTTAAAATTTATTTGGGAGAATCGCCCCATGGTTTTACGTGAGTCCAGAATTAGAAGCTTCATTGTGTACTTCTTCAGAGGTTTGCAGGGTGATCGATTTTTTTCCGGAAGTGAGGAGTTCCGTGAATTAAGACATTGAGTGATTAATTAGTCTTAAAGGCATTGATACAGGAGTTCTGATTTTCTAGTCGTATGTGATGTAGATGAGAGTCAGGCAATTTACCTGGACAGAGCATACATTCTGCTGCTACCTGTTGGGTGATTAAATAGTAGACTACCAGGGTTCAGTTCCACATGGCAATATTTCAGGTTCTAACAGCTGGGGGGATATCATGCAACACAGTACTTCTCCTGGGCTTCGAGCAACGGATGTATTCTTCTAGTTTTGGAATCTTGAGATCTTTAATAGAGGGAGTCATGATCCCTTTTGTCCATTGCAGATATACTGGGCCCAATTTTACCATCAAATTGCCCCCGATTTCAAGCGTGAAAACTTGGTAAAGTCAAGCAATCTGCACCCGCCCCTGCATCAGTTCCCCTTTACTAAGGCTTGAAAATGGCTGCCCTTGGGACCATGCCCAAAACGGGCATGACATCAATTCAAATGCATTTCTATTTGGTATGACAAATGGTGGTGTTTTAATTTTTCTTTCTAGGTGAGTGTTCCAAAGCCAGTGTGTGGAGTGGACAGGTGAAATCCTTAATCTAGCTCCTTGGTTGCTCCAAAAGCCAATTAAAATTCAAATTGAATCCAATTTGTGGTCCCCACAGGCATTGATAGTTAATAACTTCAGTAGTTTCTAACTTGTCTCCTATCTGACTTTACACTTTGAGACTTTATTGCAAGATCTTCCATTTAACCCCTTATACTAGCATTCTTTCTTCAGGTGATATGGGATTGCTACTCGGCACCTTTTTAAATGTTCATAAGAGCTGTAAAAAAAAAATTCTGAGTGTAAAAAAACTTGCATTTTCTTCAAGAAATGTGTTGCACTTGGAATTTTTTTATTGTAGCTTCTGTACGATGAAGTAGTTATGCTGCCAAAAAGTATAGTAAAAAGTCTGACAACACCAGGTTTTAGTCCAACCGATTTATTTGATAGTAAACGCACAAGCTTTCGAGGTTTCAAATTGAACAGCAGGTTAGGTGTAAAGATTTGCATTCTAATCAGTAATCTCTAAACTGTCTATGCTTTATATGCTCTGTCTGAGGCCAGAACTCTTCATTCACCTGACGAAGAGGGAAACCTCGAAAGCTTGTGCGTTTACTATCAAATAAATCGGTTGGACTAAAACCTGGTGTTGTCAGACTTTTTACTGTGTTTACCCCAGTCCAACGCCGGCATATCCACATCATGGCCAAAAAGTAGTTCATAATTGTTGCCTTAATTCTAAGCAAATGGCATGGATTGTGTGGTGTTTTCATTTGTTCCCACTTGAAAATCTGCTTCAGTAACATGGGCAAGTTTTGTGCCACCAGTATTTACACCTGTGTTTATTTAAAGGTAATATTAATTAATTCTACTTTCACTCAGTATCAGAATGTTCTTGTTCATCAGCAGCATGGGCATACTGAAGAGATGTTGAATGTAAAAGGAAAAGAATTGGAGTTTTTTCCTTCTCTTGATGGAACTTGAGATATGTGCCAATCGTACAAAAAGCATCCTTTATGCTCCTTCTTTTGATTTTGTGGCCATAACACTTGAGAGTTATTGCAGTCATTTAAAATGCAGCAAGAGAAAAATATAGCATCCGTTATGTGAAGATATTTAAGAGTATGAGTTATTTACTTCTGAACCTTTTTTGCTCATCACAAAAAGTCTTCATAAAATTAATGTTTTGTTACGCTTCTCAGGGTGAATCTCTTGCAAGGATACGTTCCTGTAGTGTGACAGATGGTGTTGGAGAACATCCTCAAGCACCAATGGTAAATAATTTAAGTAACTTCTACTTTATCTCCTGTCTATCTTAATAGTTTTCACTTTGAGACTTTATTGCAAGGCCTTGCTTTGGAAACTGTTTATCCTCCGATGCTTAACATTCTTTCTTCGCCTGATAAGGGATTGCTACAAGGCATCTGTAATGCTTGGAAAAGCAGTAAAAGGTTTCTGTATATAAAAATTTAATTTTCCTTCTAAAATAATTGTTGTACTTGAGTCACTGTAATTGTATGAAACTCTGAACCTGTTGGCACTCTGGAGACAAGTGAAGATATGAAACAAAGAAAGAATGACAAAAAAGAGAGACAATACTGGAATAAATGGGTAAGTGGAAAATAGAACACAGGGACATAAATTAGTTAGCAGATGCAACAAATCTGTCTCATGGAAATTTCTAGGCTTCAGGGTTGGGTAAGAGTTGAAAAGGGAAAGATGAATACAGCACTGTAGTTGGATCACAAACTATAGAAGTGCAGATGAAGAAATAGGTTTTTTAAAAGACGGAAAAGAAGAACAAGGGCATGTGCAAATATATTTTTGAAATAGTTCCTACATTGGGACAAGAAATATGTAAATTGTAGCATATTCATTACGTAAACAGAACAGATATTCCATGAGCAGAGGCCATGCATTAACCAACAGAAAAATGTACACGTCCTTAAAGTAAAACTGACCCACTGAAATTGTAAATCCGTCACGGTCAGATTTTGTGGTGGAACTGTCAGTAAAGGGCGTAATCTCTGCTGCATTTTCCACTTTCCATTTTGCATTGTTCCCCTGACAGTGGGTCAAAAGCAGGTCTCAACGTCACACCATGTCATACCAGAGGCTGCACTATGAGGACTTACACAATGGTGCTCCTACAGTTGTGGCCAAATGGGTGCTCTCTCTTTCCCTCAACTGCAGGTAGGTATGGGAGCTTTATGGAGGAGGGGGAGGATTGGGGGTGGGGGGGCGGGGGGAGGCAGGGTGTTGATCCTGGAGTGTTCACTGCCCTGTTCATACTGGGCAGCCACCTCTATGCATCTAACATGCTCCCTACGTTGTGAGTGTGCCCACTCTAAATTTGGCGTATAATTCCTGAGGTATTGTCCCTAAAACTTGTGGACAAGTAGCTATTCCTTGCTTAATCTGGCCTCCAGGAAAAGTACATCGATTCTATCTCCATTCCAACCCCTAAAACGCTGCCCATTAACCTCATGACAAACTTACTTGCATGCCTTACAAGCATTTCCAAATTAATGTGTGATATTAAAATCAATAAAATTATACCTGTATTTTCAGACTGTCTTAAAAATAGGAATATGTTCTTCGGCTAGACTTTTGAAACTGCTATTGGGTGACTTTTTGAGGTGAGGGCAAGGAGAAAGATATTGCCCAGTTAACTTTTGTTATTCCAGTGTGTAAATAATCTTACTTCAATGTTTTTAAAGAAATGGGATATTTTGATTTTCTAGAGCTTTAAAAAAGGTTCTGTATCACTATAACACAATGGCCTTGAACATGTGTGTGAGGGTAGAAGTCTTGAACGTACTTTGGCTAAAAGATGGAGCACCTTTGGGTAAATTTTACTACTTTCAAGGCAACAGGTGAAATTCCAATGGTATCTTGGTTGTGGAGATTACATTTTCAACATGTTGCAGAATGTTGGTGATTAGAAAAGCATGACTTATAATGATACCAAATGCAAATTGCATGATTTGTGAGTTCTGTCATTACGTATTAACATAACAAAACAAAACCATGTTTTTTCCTGAATGTTAACTTTTAATTTCCTGAGGGATGTCACTGCCACAGGAATATTTTTCTTAAACTGTCCTGGATTCTACCATTTCGCCTCTTGTTTCAGCAAATTCAACATTTGGGTTGCTTCAGCTTAACTACTTTGCAGAGGAAGAACTTCTCATGTTGCATTTTTGGGTCTCTTGAGCATTTTAAAGTGAAAACTAGACACAATTAACATTGGGTTTAACATTTTGGTCGGCATGGACCAGTTTGGGCTGAAGAGCCTGTCTCCATGCCGTTGATGTTATCATTCTATGATCCTAACAAGATTGTGGGATGTTTGATGCTCCTACAACATGTTTTTAAAATTGCCAATAATCTTGCTATCTACACGTTTTTAAAGACAATTCCTGACAGGGAAACTCTCATCAGATATCTTCCATTGAGCTTTTTTGCCATTCAAAACTACTACTTTTAGAGATCAGTAAAACCAAATTCAGTGCAGTCCTTTTTCCATGTCTAGGAAGAAAATGTAAACGTCAATTAAATATTTAAAATATATTTTTATTACAATTTTTCCATTGTTACAAAGAATACGACATGCCCTGAAAACTGGTACAATACAACATAACCATTTTTCCATATACATGGCAAAATGGTGCACATCTTGCGACAGCATATTAAAGGCAGTGGTATATAGCTTATGAAAAACCTTACAAGAGCAGGTCAGACATTATGGAACCTAATATACGTATGAGGTAGGTGACCCATCTTTTTCGGAATGCATCTGATTTGGATCAGAATATACAAGTTAAGAATTCCATTAGAATTTTGTGCCAATTCTGAACTAAAGGAGATTTATAGCTAATTCAAGAGCAGAGGATATTCTTCTGTGCTGCAAATGTTGAGATATTATACTGCCTTGTCTCATTAGTGCCAATTATCTTTCTATGTGGGAGCCCCAGAATTAAAAATAGTCAAATTCTAAGGCCACGTCAAACATCTTCTCAAGCTCTAAGTATGCTAGACCAGTCAGATTTAATTTTAACATGGGACCAAACACAATGTGTGTAGTCTCCCCTGACTACTTTGCACTTTTGGCACAGGATATGGTAGGGTTAATCCTGTGATAAGCTTGGTGTAATATGCAGACAGTGTAATATTTTAAACTGAGTATCCTTCATTCTATTACAGACTGAGATTCTGTTGGCATTTTCCCATACATCACCCCAAGTCTCCTCATCAGTATTCATTGTAAAATCTTTTTCCCAAGATCAGAGTCACTAGCATATTCACACAGGATCTAGAGCATAAAGTGTCATGAAACTTGTTGATTGATTACTTATGTTCTGCGATTATCAGGATTTTGTCCATCAGGGCAACATTGGCATAAGGATGCAGAGATGTCTCATTAAGGATGAAGTCTCTGAGTTGTAGATAGGTGTATCTTGGGATATAAAATTGTTGACTTGGTTGCTCCAAAGATAACAAGGATGCACCACTAAACGTATCATCTAGCCTACAAAGACCTCTATCCCTCCAGGTATCAAATCCATGATCCACTAGATGTGGCAGGAAATCTGGATTGCCCTGAATGAGGGAGAGAGAGCAGAAGTTAAATTAGATCCTCCCCTCCAGCTCACAGACCGTGCTTTTCACCATAAGTATTAATGATTATCAGATTTTTACACTTGTCAACCTTGAAATCAATGAGAAACAATAGGGCCTGTAAGGAGTACACAGACGGGCCAACCTCAATGTTAAGGTAATGGAGGAAGTGTCCCCGCTAACCCACTCTCATATTAATCTAAGTTGAGAGGCTAACCGATATATTTTAATATTTGGCACCTCCAACAGCCCCCCACCCCACACCCCTTTGGCTGGGAAGCTGCAGTTTGGCCAATTTTAAGACCCAGCTATGACAAAAGGTCATCTGGACTTGAAATGTCAGCTTTTTTTCTCTCCTTACAGATACTGCCATCTTTGCAATAGCTATTGAGCCCCTAGCAAAGGCAATTGGATATGACCCGCTATTTTGTGAGCCATTCAGTAGAGGAAAATAACATAGTTATGCTATTTTGTGAGCCATTCAGTAGAGGAAAATAACATAGTTATGCTATACGTGAATGGAGCATTTTGTCTTTTGGCCAATGTTAAGTAAGGTTTCTTTTGGTTCCGTAATAAATGAACTGACCACCCCATTAATTTCTTTTAGGACCTCAGCATGAAGCAAGATTGACAGCATCTGTAATGGATATGACAACCTAGGCAGCACATTCATTTTAAACAGTGTTATCCTGTCCAGCCACGAGATCAGTAAGGATATATATGCAATTTGATGGGTGCAGAGAAGGGGGAAGTTTGCCCTGTACACAAAAATATCAAATACTCCTATGAAGGACCATCTAAAACAGAAATAAGCGAGGGGAGGGTGTGGGTGGTCTTTATCTAAGCCTTCCCAGAAGCACAGCCTTAGACTTCATAAAATTGATCTTATAGCTTGAGAAAAGGCTGAACGTACTCAAAACATGAATAATAGTGGGTGTAGGAATGTCTGGCTTAGATACAAATAACAGCACATAAAGCATAACCTTATGTTGCTTTCCTCTACTGAATGGCCCACAAAAATATCCAATTGCCTCTGTTGGAGGATCAATAGCTATTGCAAACAATAATGGGGATAAAGGGCAGTCCTTTTCTAACTCTACCAACTAAATCATCCTTGAAATTTGGACTCTCAGATTTCTTAGATATGTTCTGAATCATTGTTTTAACCTTGATGCTAAGTGAAAAGTTTCCTTAAGAATGCATTTTCATTGTTCAAAAGCAGAATGTATGTAACATGATTGCCTCTCAACCAAAATGTTGCAAACATAGGAAATAGCCTAATGCATGGAATAATGCCCAAGATGGTTCAGTGATGTCCTTTCAGGAAGAAGAGGACCTGCTGCTCTTGCCTGGTCTGGCTTACATGTGACTCCAGAACCAGAACAATGTGGTTGATTCTTAACTGCCTTCTGAAATGGCCCAGCAGGCCACTTTGTTCCAGGACAATTCGGAATTGGAAAACGATTCTGGCCCAGCCAGTGATGCCTACATCCCACCAATGAGTAAAAGAAAATCGCAAAGTATTTGTCAGTAGTATTGGTATTTGGTAATCTTCTGACAGAAAGCTCAACCTTGTTTGCCAAACCAGTATGTTGGTTTTAAAATGGGGCCTTAGCACATCTGCACTAACTTCTTTTTTAGACCATACCTATTTTTCATTCCTAGATGAAAACAAAGTCAAACAGATGAGAAAGACTTGGAAGGGAGGAGAGCCGGTAATAATTTTTGCAAAGGCATAATGAAGAAATCATTCTTCCTTGTAACAATTCAAGCCTCAAGTACCCTCTGTATCACATCTCTGGCTTTCGCTGGCCAACTTCTCACCTGACACCCCCTCTGTGGAATCACAACACCATGATGTATAGCATGGCCCCACTGCTCAGTTCCAAGCTTCTCAACTGGAGCTCAGGCAGCTTGTGATGTTGACAACAACTCCCCAAGCAAACATTCTAAGTGATGCATCACCTTGCTCATCTTGCCTTCAGTCACCTAGGTCCCACTTGATGCCACTTGTATTTACTCATTTACTACTTTATTTGCAAGGCTATTAGATAATCGTATGTTCTTAACTAGAAGACTACATAGTAACTGTGTGAATTTGTAAATACGTGTTTTGTTTTGAAAGGAAGAAATTTTATACCTTCTCAATCAACATAGAACATAGAACATTACAGCGCAGAACAGGCCCTTCGGCCCACGATGTTGCGCCGACCAGTTACAAAAACAATGACCCACTAGCCTATACCAATCCCTTTTCGTCCATAAACCTATCCAGAGATCTCTTAAACGCCCCCAAACTAGACGCATTTACAACTGCAGCAGGCAGGGCATTCCAATCCCTCACCACCCGCTGGGTAAAGAACCTACCCCTGCAATCCGTCCTGTAGCTACCCCCCCTTAATTTAAAGCCATGCCCCCTCGTGCTAGCTTTCTCCATCCGAGGAAAAAGGCTATCACTATCCACCCTATCTAAACCTCTAATCATCTTATATGTTTCAATAAGATCCCCTCTTAGCCGCCTTCTTTCCAACGAAAACAACCCTAGATCCCTCAGTCTCTCCTCATAGGACCTCCCCACCATACCAGGCAACATCCTAGTAAACCTCCTCTGCACCCTCTCCAACGCCTCCACATCCTTCTTGTAATGCGGGGACCAGAACTGCACACAGTACTCCAAGTGCGGCCGCACCAGAGTAGTGTACAGTTGCAACATTACACTGCGACTCCTAAATTCAATCCCCCTACCAATAAACGCCAAGACACCGTACGCCTTCTTGACAACCTTATCTACTTGATTCCCAACTTTCAGGGATCTATGTACACACACACCTAGATCCCTCTGTTCATCCACACTATTCAAAGTCCTCCCGTTAGCCCTATACTCGACACATCTGTTGCTCCTACCAAAGTGAATTACCTCACACTTCTCCGCATTAAATTCCATCCGCCACCTCTCGGCCCAGCTCTGCAACCTATCTAAGTCTCCCTGCAGACTATGACACCCTTCCTCACAATCTACCACACCTCCAACTTTGGTGTCATCAGCAAATTTACTAATCCACCCAACTATACCCTCATCCAGATCATTAATAAAAATTACAAACAACAGTGGCCCCAAAACAGATCCCTGAGGCACACCACTCGTAACTGCACTCCATGATGAATATTTACCATCCACCACCACCCTCTGTCTCCTATCTGATAGCCAATTCCTGATCCAACTTCCTAGATTACCCACAATCCCATACATCTGCATTTTCTGCAGAAGCCTACCATGGTGAACCTTATCGAACGCCTTACTAAAATCCATGTATACCACGTCAACTGCCTTACCCCCATCCACCTCTTTGGTCACCTTCTCAAAAAACTCAATAAGGTTAGTAAGGCACGACCTACCCGCTACAAAACCATGCTGACTATTTCTAATCAATTCATTACACTCCAAATAACTATAAGTCCTATCCCTAATAATTTTTTCTAAAACCTTGCCCACAACAGAAGTAAGACTCACCGGTCTATAATTCCCGGCAAAGTCTCTGTTCCCCTTCTTAAACAATGGGACAACATTCGCTATCCTCCAATCCTCCGGGACTACACCAGAGACCAATGACGACCTGAAGATCTGAGCCAGAGGCTCTGCAATCACCTCTCTAGCCTCCCAGAGAATCCTAGGGTAGATCCCATCCGGACCAGGGGACTTATCTATTTTCAGCCCCTCAAGAATTTCCAGCACATCCTCTTTATCAACCGTAATACTGTCTATTTTACACCCCTGCAACCCAATGTCCTCCTCAGCTATATTCATGTCCCCCTGCGTGAACACCGAAGAGAAATATTGGTTCAATACTTCTCCAATCTCCTCCGGTTCCACACACAACTTCCCCCTGCTGTCTGTAACTGGCCCTAATCTTGCCCTGACCAACCTTCTGTTCTTGACATACCTATAGAACGCCTTAGGATTCTCCTTAATCCTATCAGCCAAAGTCTTCTCATGTCCTCTTTTAGCCCTTCTCAACTCACTCTTCAACTCCCTCCTAGCCAATCTAAAGCTTTCTAGTGCACTATCTGAGCCCTCCAATCTCATCCGAACATAAGCCTCCTTTTTCTTTTTAACCATCGACTCAACTCTTTTAGTGCACCACGGTTCCCTAGATCTACCAAATCCACCATGCCTGACAGGGACATACCTATCAAGGACTCGCAGTAGCTGCTCCTTGAAAAAACTCCACATTTCAGACGTTCCCAGTCCCTGTAATCCCCTAATCCAATCCATGCTTCCTAATTCACTCCTGATAGCCTCATAATCGCCCTTACCCCAGCTAAAATTGCTGACCCGAGGTTCATGCCTATCTCTTCCCATCACTAAGGTGAACGTAACCGAATTGTGGTCACTATCACCAAAATGCACACCAACTTCCAAGTCTAGAACCTGGTCTGGCTCATTTCCCAGCACCAAATCCAATATAGCCTCACCTCTAGTTGGCCTGTCTACATACTGAGACAAAAAACCTTCCTATCCTATACTATAGATGAGACGTAACTGAGGTCGTGCTTGCCCCCTCAGATGAGTGTTGAACTTCCCATTTTACATATCTCTCAATGAACAAACACCATGATAACAGGTTATTTGGTCATTACGTCGTTGCTGTTTATGGAAACTTGCTCTGTGTTTCTTTAGAAATGCAAAATAAAGCACTTTGGAATTTTCTGAGATTATTGAAGGTACTGTATAAATGCAAGTTTGTTCTTTATTCCCAATTATGTACTTTTTGTTTTGATTTATGCCCAATGCATGGCAAGAATCACTGTAAAATATCAGGGTTAAGAATTGTTTAATAGACAGAAAACAGAGGATGGGAATAGTCTCAGGATGGCAGACTGTTACTAATGGGGTAGCAATGGATAGTCAGAAGCTTTTTCCCAGGGTGGAAGAGTCAATTACTAGGGACATAAGTTTAAGGTGCAAGGGGCAAGATTTAAAGGAGATGTACAGGGCAGGTTTTTTAGAGGGATGTGAATGCCTGGAACTTGTTGCCAGAGGAGGTAGTGGAAGCAGATATGATAGTGACTTTGAAGGGGAGTCTTGACAAATACATGAATAGGATGGGAACAGAGGGATATGGATCCCGGAAGGGTTGGAGATTTTAGTTCAAGTGAGCAGCATGGTCAGTGCAAGCTTGGAGGGCTGAAGGACCTGTTCCTGTGCTGTAATTTTTTTGTTTTTGGGCACCACAAAGATCACTGCTTGTAATTGATTGCTTTGTAAATGATTTGGATGTGGGATCAAGCGTAACATTTCCAATTATGCTCATAACACAGAACTAGATGGGAATGTAAGCTGTGAGGAGGATGCAACAAGGTTTCAAGCCAGGCTAAATGATGAGTAAGAGCAGTTGTAATACAATGGAAATAAGTGTGTCATTAACCACTATGGCAGAAAAAACAGAAAGGCAGTTTATTTCCTAAATGGAGAGAGGTTTAAAAGTGTCGATGTCCAAAGGGACCTGGGTGCCTTTGTTCATGAATCACCTAAAGCTCTCATTCATGTGCAGTAAGCAATTAGGAAGTTAAATTTTGGCCTTCGTTGAAAGAGGATTTGAGCACAGGAGTAAAGATGCCTTGCTGCAGTTGTATATAGCCTTGGTGAGATTGCATCTTGAATATTGTGTACAGTTTTGGTCCCCTTATCTAAGAAAGGATAGACTTGCCATAGATAGTGTGCAATGGAGACTAATCCCTAGGATGGTGGGATTGTTTTATGTGATAACTGCAACAAACCCATTAGCAGTTGAACTTACTGCCTAAGCAACTTGCTTCCTACCACTAAATTGTTGGACCATAAAATATAATGATACAGAAAGGATTGAAAATGAAATACACAGCTGTCTGTCCATTTTATTCAACAAAAACAAAAATGTGTTATTCGATCTTTAACTCTGTGGATGTTTCGCTGAAATGCAAGTGCAACCTTAAAAATCTATAGTACTTTTAGCATGAAGGTAACATTAGAAAATCTTAATCCTCGTGAACGTGCATATAATTTGAAGACGGGTTTCTATTTTGTAAGGCAAAGGGAAGTGAATTGAATTGGTTCGTCACTGAGTTAGGAAGGTTTATAAAATTTATGGCAGAATTTACTACTTCGGTATTTTTATACTGACATGATTGATGATGATTCTTCTCTGTAATGTATCTGACAATTTGGAAAACTTTTTCTAGCTGTTTTAGAAATTGTTGATATGCCTTTCAAGAATTTACCAAAGTAGTAAATTGCAAACGGTGGTTAATACTGCATGAAAAGTTTGGCCAGTATTACTTTTCTTCTCATTTGCACCAGAAAAGGGGAAAAAAGTATTTATTTTCATTTGCATGAACCAAATTGTGGCTTTGGACTCTACATGACTGATATTGGACCAGGTGCCGTTGCTCAAATTTCAATTGCTCAGGTATTTTTGTGGCGTGCCATTCGATGGCACACAATACGAGTGTTTTTTTTTCAAGAAAGGCTGGTTGGAAAATTTCCGTGGGATGAATTGCAAAGTTTGGACCACCGAGCTGTAATTCTAAAGTACAGATGTTGTGTTCTGGTTTCTTCCTTTCCTTCAATATTAAAAAATAATTTCTGATTTTTATACATTTTTAAATTTTTCACTCTTCAAAATCATTTCTTAATTTTTGTTCCTGAATTCATCCTTTTGTTGTGCTTCAGAGTTTTATTCGGTGAAGTATAAAAAACAATTATGATTTATCAGCAGGCCCTCCAATCGCGACGAACTCGTTCTTCAACTGTTACTGGCAGTGAACAATCAAATGACCTGACGGTAATTCATTCAGCATCAACAAATAGCAATTCTTAATTCCGTTTTGTTACTAAATAATAACTCGGTTAAAGAATTTCACTGTCTGGACCACTTCTGCAAATCCATTAGCTGCAAAGGATTATGATCATTCTTTTTGTTTTTCTTGTTTTACATTTCCATTATTTGCACCTGTCATCACGATGATTGGTTTTAAAGGTTACTGAGTCAAAGCTCTAAAGTGAGCTGAATTACAATGAGTGACATTTAGGATGAATCAATAGCTTGGGACTGTGCAACTCACTGGCTTCTCCAAACCAGTAATCTTGTTTTCAAATCTACACTGCCATAAATGACTCTTTGAACAAAACTGGCCCAAATAGGAATTGAAAAGCAAAAAGGTTTGATCATAATATTGTATAGTTAAGTTTAAGAAAGTTCTCTAATAGTCAGAGGCTCTTGAGATATGTGTATTAAATTTTTAAAGGCGTGAACCGGATGTGATTATGTAAATTAACAAATACGAGAGGCACCAGTGCAGCTTCATTTGCCGTAAAATGTGATTATAATGCAATTCCGGTGGAGTTCATTTGCACTCTATCAATTATTAAAAGCTAGAAAGAAGGGCATACATGGGGCAGGAATGGAAAACTAAGTCTGGGAATCTCTATAGATGATGACCATGTTCAAAGTAATTCCTCAATTACGCACATGAGAGTTTTTAAGGGCCTATTTAACAGAAATGTGACCGATGAAGAGCTAGCACCTTTAGATTGTAAATCTGTATATGTTACCTTTCTTCTTCCCATTTATCTTTACAAATAATGCTGACCAATGTTAACATCAAAGTCTAGAAGAGAGATCCACTCACCCTTATTTTACACTTTGATGTAGAATCTAATAGTGGGCAGTCAGATACTCTCAATGTATTATTGGCATTTGATATTTACATGCAAGTATTTTTTCACTTGCTGCAGTATCCGTCCATTATTAATAATCCTAGTTCAGTGGTATCCATTTGTAAACTGCTGTTTAATTTTGAATCAAAATTTAAGGATGAAAGTATGTTTGAGAGGTTGGTACTCAGAACTTGCATTTAACCCTTTGTTTGGCAGCAAGTATCTTTGCTCTTGGCTATTTTTGAGATCCCAAACATTGGAGATGGGGAAGGAGATTCAGCTGATGGCTATCAAAAATCTTTGTAATGTAATAAATGTCTACTGCTCAAGTGAAAGCGCTGCCAAAATCTCAAATCTTTCCTCAAAACACAAGTGTTCAATCTTTAGGATCATTCTGATGAAACAACATTGATGTTCTCTATGACTTGAATGCCCTGTCAATAGTGGAAGTGATTAACCTGGCATCCACACTCTTAAATTGTTGCTCCATCAGTCTTTTGCATGAATTCTTTATTCCTTTTTCCCTCTTGTACTCCATGCCCTCATTTATAAATTTCTAGATTCTATAGGTTTTAATTTGGGGAGTTATAGCTCCTTCAACAGCACCATCCAAACCACAACTTGTACCACCCAAAAGGATCAAGGTAGCAGATGCATGGGAACATCGCCATCTGCAAGTTCCCCTCCAAGTCACCTACTATCCTGACTTGGGAATATATCACCATTCCTTCATCATTGGCAGGTCAAAATCCTGGAATGCCCTCCCTAATAGTACTATGGGTGTATCTTCACCACATGGACTGTAGCAGTTCATGAAGGCGGCTCACCACCACCTTTGAAACTGCAACCAGGAATGGACAACAAATGCTGGCCTTACCAGTGGAGTCCTCTTCCTCCTGTGTTGGAATGATACAAATCAAGTTTTACTTCCACAAAATTATACATTTGCACCATTGTGTTCTCATATTAAGTGTATTTATTTATGCATCAGTTGTCACTGTAGTTCTGTTGTTAGCACTCTTGCATCTGTGTCCAAAGGTTGTGGACTTAACTTCTACTCTAGGACTGAAGTACAAAAATCAAGGTTAACGCAACAATGTAGTAATGAGGGAGCAATGCACTGTTGGAGGTGCCAATACTTCAAACTGATATCCTATTTGCCTTTGTGGGTGGGCATAAAGGATCCCATGACACTTGTAGAAACAAAGGGGAGTTACCTCCGATGTCTTGGCTAATATTTATCCCCTTCAATCAACATCACAGCAATGGAACTGTGAAGTAATAGCTTTTAGTAAAAACGTGGAGCTATACCTTTTTCTTTGAAAGGTGTCAAGCAGTATCTTTTTGTAGGAAGAACAAGAAAAAATAAAATAAAAGATACAATTCCAGAAGAGGTACAGGAGCAGGTGTGTCTGGGGATATATTTAGAACATAGAACATAGAGAAACTACAGCACAAACAGGCCCTTTGGCCCACAAGTTGCGCCAAACATATCTCTACCTACTAGGCTTACCTATAACCCTCTATCTTATTAAGTCCCATGTACTCATCCAGAAGTCTCTTAAAAGACCCTATCAAATCCGCTTCCACCACCACCACCGGCAGCTGATTCCATGCAACCACCACCCTCTGAATGAAAAACTTACCCCTGACATCTCCTCTGTACCTACTCCCCAGCACCCTAAACCTGTGTCCTCTTGTGGCAGCCATTTCAGCCCTGGGAAAAAGCTTCTGAGAATCCACTCGATCAATACCTCTCATCATCTTATACACCTCTATCAGGTCACCTCTCATCCTTCATCTCTCTAAGGAGAAAAGACCGAGCTCCTTCAACCTATCCTCAACGCGTGCCACCCAATCCAGGCAACGTCCTTGTAAATCTCCTCTGCACCCATTCA
This sequence comes from Carcharhinus amblyrhynchos, assembly GCF_965287045.1. NCBI lineage: Eukaryota > Metazoa > Chordata > Chondrichthyes > Carcharhiniformes > Carcharhinidae > Carcharhinus > Carcharhinus amblyrhynchos. Next base: position 49,656,128 of record NC_137324.1, on the reverse strand, counting down.
ATGGCTTCCACATCCTTCCTGTAATAAGACCAGAACTGAGCACAGTACTCCAAGTGGGGTCTGACCAGGGTTTTGTACAGCTGCAGCATTATCTCCCGACTCCTAAACTCAATTCTTCGATTGATGAAGGCCGGTACACCATACGCCGCCTTAACCACATCCTCTACCTGCGAAGCTGCTTTGAGAGTCCTATGAAACCAGACCCCAAGATCCTTCTGATCTTCCACACTGCCAAGAGTCTTACCCTTAATATTATATTCCTTCATCCCATTTGACCTGCCAAAATGAAGCACCACACACTTATCCAGTTTGAAGTCCATCTGCCACTTCTCTGCCCAGTCTTGCATCCTATCTATGTCTTGTTGCAACTTCTAACATCCCTCCAAACTATCCACAACACCTCCATCCTTCGCGTCATTGGCAAACTTACCGTCCCATCCCTCCACTTCCCTCATCCAGGTCATTTATAAAAATCACAAACAGCAAGGGTCCCAGAACAGGTCCCTGGGGCACTCCACTGGTGAAGTGTATTTGTACATACTATTTCTGGTAGCAGAGTAGTTAGAGAAAGAGGTTAATAAACATATTGTCTCCCAGGCTCTCTAAATCAGAGTATTGGGTACAAAAGCAGAGAAATTATGGTGAACCTTTTATAAAACAGTGATTCATTCATTCCCAGCTGAAGTATTGTATCCAGTTCTGGCCACCACTCTTTATGACAGATGTGAAGGTATTCAAGAGGGTTAAGAAAATATTTGAGAGTGATTCCATGAATTGATTGATGAAGCTGGGGTTGTTCTCCTTTAGAGAAAAAAAAGCAAAGTTGAGAGGAGAGCACTATTGATGACAAAATGGTCTGATCAAAGTAGATTGGGGGGTGGGGGTGCAATTATTCCCATTGATGGAAGGGTGCGAAGTGGAGGACACAGATTTAAGGCAATTAACAAAAGAAGCAATTGCGACATGAGGAAAATAGTTTTTTTTTAACGCAGGAGCATGGTTAACATCTGGAATTCAGAATGCAGTGGAAGCAGATACATTTGAGGCTTTAAGAAGAGAAAAACGTAACAAGGTTACTGTGGAAAGAGTGGGGTATGGAACTTGCTGAGTTACTCTTGCAGAGAGTCATCATAGATACTAGAAGCCCAATGGTTTCCTTTGGCATCATAACCATCTTATGAATCTGTAATTAAGTATAACCTGGACACTAATAACCTGTCCTCCTCCTGAGAGTTTGTGCCCCTATATTTATATGATGTCAACATTTTTTAGGTTATTTTTAAAAAAGATACTTCTATAAATGATGCCATTAAGATACCTAGTTGATTAATGATCTGAAATAAACCTGAAATTAGTGAGATGGATAGAATTTTATTCATGGACAGCTGTATTCATCTATGCTACTAAACATGGTGATGTGTCTCAATTTCCTTCTGTAGCTATGTTTTCTGATTTATTATTCTTATTCATAGATAACTTGGTACAGTGTTTTAAATGCAGCTTCTCCAGCAATGATGGTGTGAAGTTTAAGTTCTAGTCAGAGCATGAATAGGGAAAATAGGCTGTGGGTAGCGATCCTTTTTGATGTCAGTGAAGTTTAATTTCAGGTTTGTAGACTTTGTTAACTTTCTGTCCTTCAGCTGCACCTGGCCAGCAGTTCTGAAAGCATTCCTAACACTTCTCTTACACTTCTAAACAGGACAATGACAAAATCTTCTCTAACACTTCTCTCTTTCTGACAAATTGCATCCAACTTGTCTATCTCCTTCATAACCTTTCTTTAATTAGTCTATTTATAAGTTGCTGTATTTCTGAACTTTTCTATTCCTAACTGTGTTCTCATTTTATTAAAATCACAATTTAATACCCTGTGTGCCATTCTCACTCATTCTTTCCTAGGTGCTCAAGGCTGTGGAACCCCTTACCACCTTAAGTCTTCATCTGATCATAGAATTTATATACTTTTTAAAATGTCAGTTTTAACAACATCCAATCGCTTACTCGATTTTTTGCAACTTTTCACCTCCTGTTTTCAACATTGTTAGTTCCAGTGCAATAAGGCCTTAATCCTTCAAAAATGTTTTTATGTTAATTAAAACATACTGAAACATAAAATCACGGGTTACCGAGAAACTGTTTATAATGACACTTCTAATTGTTGTAAGGGGAGATTTGACACAGGTGCTCAAAAGTAAATGAGATCTCGATGACAGAAACTGTTTCTATTGGCAGAAGGCCTGGTAGTCAGAGGATGCAAATTTAAGATAATTAGCCAAAGAAAATCAAGAGGGGAAAAGAGGAAAAAATGTTTTTACTAGGCCATAAGTTGTGATTTGGAGTGCACAATCTGAAAAAGTGATGGAAGCAGATTCATTGGTAACTTTCAAAAGGAAAATTGGAAAAAAGCTTGAAACAGTAAAGTGAGGCTAAGTTGGATAGCTGTTTCAAGGAGCTAGCAAAAGACACTTTTTTTTCCACGCTGTATGCTTCTACAATTATACTGTGCCTGTCGAGATGGATGTGAAAGATCCAATGCTCCAAGATCCAAAAACAGTTGGCCATTCTGGTGTGACCAACCGCCCCCCTCCCCCAGTCAAAATAGATTAACTGATCCATTTATTTGTTGTTTGAGATTTTGCAAATAGGCTGCTGTGTGACTGCACTCCAAACAGCAATTAATTAGTTGTGGAATGCAAATGATCAATTTTTTTCCTTTTAATATTGGCAACAGTGAAAGAATAATGAGATTGTTTGGTAAATGGGTTTAGCGTTGTGAATTTGGAGTATTACGTGAACAGATCTCAGACAGATATTGCAATTGAGCTGACGCAAACTCCCTATTAAAATCCACAATTTAGGTGGCTAGTACAGTTTGCCACGGTGAATTTTAAATTAACTGAAGTATGTTAAAATGTCACTTTTGCAGTCACTTTAGAAATGAAGCGATTGACAATATTGTTCTGGCTAATCATGATCTGAAGATTAATTGTAATTTTAAACTCTGTTATCAAGGGAGATAACAAAAACTTGAAATATGGAATAAAAATTTGATTCTGCATGGCAGGTTGGTAAACTTTGAATTTTGACGCATGAAATGAAGCACAGCAGATCTTCACATCTGTACTGTCTCTCTGAAAGAGCCATCCATTTAGTCCTTTCCACCTCTTTGTCAATGTTCTTTCATTCTTTTCTTGTATTTTTGAAACATTTAGTAATTTCCAGTGTGAAAGTTATTATTAGAAAGAAGATGTTGACATGTCCAAAGATGTGTATGTTAGGTGGGTTGGCCATGCTAAATTGCCCCTTAGTGTCCAAAGATGAACAAGTTAGGTGGATTAGCCATGGTAAATACAGGGTTACAGGGATAGGGCTTTGGGGGAAGAGTGGGGGAGTGCCTGGGTCAGATGCTCTTTTGGAGAGTTGGTGCAGACTCGATGGGCTGAATGGTCTCCTTCTGCATTGTAGGAATTCTATGGTTCTATCAAGTGTAATCTTTCATCAGATTTGGTGTATTCAGGAAGTAGAACCTCTTGCATACTAATGTAAGAATAAATTAGTGCAAGCCCTGAGAAACAGAAAGAGTTGAGTTTAAATGATTATGCTGGAGAGTTTAAGTATATTATTTTCATGAAGGGTCAGGTAGCCTGGTGACTGATTTTTCAGGCTATCATCTCATCAGAAATTTTCTTAGGATTCATGAAGAGATGCTTGTGTCCTTTGGTTTTGGGTTATGTAAAATGCTATCGGTTGGCTCTTCATTGAGCTCTAATAGTTAAGCATATAACCTCATATCTTGACTGGAACGCTAACAAATTTAATCATCTTGCACAAGCAGTCACCAGCAGCCTACATGCTCACAACACCTGGCTTGCCACCAGGATGGGAAGAGCGGAAAGATGCAAAGGGGCGTTCCTATTATGTAAACCATAACAACAGAACTACTACTTGGACTCGCCCAATTGTACAGGTACGAAGACTGTCCTACCACTCTGCAGAGCAAGACAACATTGAGATAACAGACCTTTTGATTTTTTTTCCAGAGCTTCTTTGCTGGTTCAGTGGAACTTGTGCTGCTTTCTCTGTGCAAATTAATTTTTTAATTTGGAGTACTGCAAGTCATGCCTAGAAGAAAATGTGTTTAAACAGTTGTCCTACATGCATAGAATGATGGCACAAATTAGCATATTGACACTGCAGAACTCTGCAAATAAAGCCACTGCTTTGCAACCCAAGTATAACTACATAATTTGGTTAAAAAAAACTGAAAACTGTATTTTTTCATAATAAGATCATTTTATTGTGTTAGATTAAGATATGACATATCAATCCTTTCAAACAGAAAATCTTGTATCCTTTAATATTCCTGATTTATTTTGTTGGTTTAAACCATTGTATATTGTGCATGTTGCCTAATCGGTAACTGCTGCTAATTGAGGAATAATCGATGTAGAATTTAATTTTTCGTTCACAATTGCAGTTGTGAAAAATGCAAGTAAAACACTAATAAATCTAAAAAAAACAATTGGAATGGAGCCTTCAGATGTTCCTTCTGTTGTTGAATGGACTTCTCAAGTAATTTTGCGTTTGTTGGGTGTGGCAACTCAGTAAAATAATATGCTGCCAAGTGCAAATGTTCCATGAAACTTGCAAAAGAAAACAATTGCCAGATTCACAATACAGAACTACTTGCAAAATTAATCTTGAGACTTGCCAGAACAATTTGGTATTTTAGGTTGCAAGCATGTTTTTAAAACAAGGAAATCGGCACAGAAGTGCATAACTAGCTCACTACAAAATATAATTTTCTTCCATGCCTCCAATGTATAAAATGGTCTTCCATATTCAATTAAGGCGTCAAATTTTCTCACCAAAATTTTGACTGGAGTTTGTTCAGTTTCTCCGAGTTAAAATACTGGAACACGCTATCAAACAGAATTGTGGACGCACTTGCGTCGCATGAACAGCAGCAATAATAGGGACAACTGGAGGTGGGCAATAAATAACCATCTGCCCAACAAATCCGTCATCCCCATGAATTTTGTTCAGAAGTCAAAGGCAATCAACGTAACAGCGACAGCATGTGCAAAATGGAGGAGTGCAAAACAACTGAAATCTCAGCTTTTGGCTTTTTTTTTAACCGCAGTGTGTGAGCCAGAAATTTATTCAAACAGAAGTATTTTGTTCCATTTAAAACTTTGTGTTTTGCAATTCAGAAACCAGGTTTGTGTGGAATTTGAAAGCTTAAGTTAATGGCATTTATGCTATTTTAACCTAAGCAATGCAGGCCTTCCGGAGCCAATTACTAATTTATTCTTCTTCATACTATCAGCATGCAGATGATGGTGCACCAGGTCCAGCAGCCAGCAACAGCCTTTTAAGCGAGCCTCAGATAAGGCGGCCTCGCAGTCTCAGCTCACCCACTGTAACCTTATCAACCCCAATAGAGGTGAGAGTTGAGCGTCTTCCACTCCCTACAAGACTCTCAATCACCTTAACATTTCATTCTTTCCTTCCTTCCGTCACTGCCTATTTTCTTCAGCCAGTGCAACCTTTCATTCAGCTGTTTATCTTGGCTAATCCGCTTACTATTCCTTAGCTGTAATGATGATATCTTCCTTCCTTTGTAAAACAAACAGCTCTTGCATGTCCTGTCTCTCATAATGAAAGCTTTTCTGATTTTTATTTTTTAAAAACTCGTGCACATTTCACTCTGAAAATTATCTATACATTGATTAACTATTTTATCAAATGTCTACTTAATAAAGCTATTGCCATATGAGCGTCCTCATGTTGTGATTATATATAATTGTTTATTATTTGTAGTTTAGCTGTTGGATTGCAGGTATCAAACATGATCACTGAACATGTATGTTTTCAGACAGTCATTATTGCTTTATCTTGAACACTGATGTCTATTTAAATATAAATTGAAACTTTTTTTCTTATTATGATGTAAGTAGATCAGTGCAGCACCATGATATACAAGACGTCTTGAGAGTGCATTTACTTGAGTTAGAAACTCATAGATTATTGAATGACTGTTTTACTGGGAAATTGTTTCCTGCATAATACAGCTATTAAGTTATAACCTCTTGGTATTGAACTGGGATCTATTAACCACAAATGAAATTATTGTGTTTTCCCATGTGCATATTGACATTATATAGGTGGAGTAGATTTAATCTTTTGTCTTTCTTGATGAACTTGTACTTATGTCTAATTTTCTTCTAAAATCACATAGCCAACCTGCTTGTGCTAACACCGCCATTTCTTTGAAAGAATATCTAATTATAGTCAACAAAGATCAGACTAGTCTATGTAAAGTATTAAATGTTAGCAGAGCGGTCCACTAGTTATGCTTCGGGACCAACAACCCATAGGTTTTGAGTTTGACAATTTATGAAATTGAATTTAATAAATATGATAATTTTGTGCCTGACACCAAAAAGAAATGTAACCCAATCCAATCCAAAAAGGATTTGATACAGTGCTGCATGACAGACATGTGAGCAAGGTTATAACTCATGGGCTAGATGGGACAGTGGAAACCTGGATATGGAATTATCTAAGCAACAGGAAACAAGTGGATGTTTTTCATGATGGAAGGGCATTTGTAGTGCTGCTCCCTCGGTGTTGGGACCCTTACTTTTCCCAATATGGCCTAGACCTTGATGCAGAGGGCACAATTTCAAAGTTTTGCAGATTATACAAAACTTGGAAGCATTGTGAACTAAGGAGGGTAATACAGAACTTCAAAAGGACAAAGACAAGTTGTTGGAATTTTCTTTGTTCTTTTGCTCCTTGGAAGGGTAGGGGGTTTCAGTTCAGTCAGGCAACATGGTCGGTGCGGTCTTGGAGGGCCGAAGGGCCTGTTCTTGTGCTGTAATTTTCTTTATTCTTTGTTTGAATTGGTGGACAGATGAAGCTCAATGCAGAGAAACGTGAAGTGACTCATTTTGATAAGGACAATGTGAAAAGCCGATATAAAATAAAGGGAACAACTCTGAAGAGCAGAGGGGCCAAGTTGTATGTGTGCATAAGTCATTCCAAGTGTCAGGACAGGTCGAGAGAAATTAACAAAGAAAACAATATCCAGGGCTTTATTTATATGGCATAGGGTTGAGGAGCAAGAAGATTATATTGAATTTGCATTGGATCCTAGTTTGGCATAACTGGAGTGTTACATCCATTTCTGAGTGCTGTGCTTTAGAAGGGATGTAAAGGCATCAGGGAGGGTACGGAAAAGATTCATGAGAATGGTCCATGGTGTCTGAAACTTCAGTTCTAAAGACAGATTGGCGATGTTTCCTGCAGAGAATAAAATGTGCTTAGAAGAGATTAGATATAGGTGTTGGGGTCTGGACAGAGTAGATCAGGAGACTCTAATCCCACTCATGAAAGGATTGAGAATGAGAGGGCACAGATTTAAACTAATGAGTAAAGAAAGCAAAAGTGAAATGAGGGAAGACCTTTCCATGTAGCAAATCATTAAGGAATGCAGTTCTTGAGCATGTACTGAAAGCAACTACATTTGTTACCAGAAAAGAGAGAATGTGTAGGGTTTACAGGGAGAAGGCAGGGAAAAATATTCAGCAAATTGCTCAATGGAAAGCATATCCAGACACTATGGACTGCTCCAAAACAGTTCTGTGATACTGAAATCAAATATCAAAAATGCTTAACAAAAACTAATTTCACTTCCCCCGTAACCATCATCAGTTTATCATTTGAATCACCTTTGAAGTAATAGAATGCGATGCATTGTTTTGTTTGAAGCTCTGCTCCTTTTGTAAAAACTTGGATTGCCATTCGCCGGAGGCGCATCCTCTGGTTCCACTGCTGCCAATAGGATTGCACCCCACTCCACTGGGAAATCCACGGCAGGGGTGCACCAGCAGCAGGACCAGAAGATCCCGCTGGTATGAATAGCCAGAAAATCCTGGTCTTAGAATATGAGAGCTGGGAGGGTATGCTAGAATTGTATTGAATATTAGTTAAATCACAGCTAGAGTAACGCTTGCAGTTCTGGACACCTCATTACAGAAAGAATGTGATCACGTTAGAGAAGACACACAGAAACCTGATGAGAATGTTGCCAGAGATGTATCATTTTAGATGTGAAGAAAGAATAGGCTGGGTTTGTTTTCTTTGGAACACAGGAGACTGAGGGAAGATTTAACTGATATGCATAAAGGGCCAAGATACAGCGCATAGGAAAGACCCATTACCTTACCAGAGTTTTCAGTAACTAGAGTTTACTGACTTATAGCAACTAGTAGAGGAACTAACCATGTGGGGAGGTTCTCCGGGTGGGTGGTTGGGCAGGTTTGGTACTCAAGGTGGGATTTTTCAGCATCTGAATGCAGCAGTTGATAACTTTAAACAGCTCCCTCAGAACTTGGGCTGCATTTCTCACTTTGCACAGTCCAAAGAACATCAGGAGTTTTTTGGAGGGGCAGAAATCCTCATCACATTTAAGAAATACTTGGATATACACTTCAGTTGTTGTAATTGAAGAGGCTCATGATCAGGAACAAGAAAGAGAGACTAATTTGAATAGATATCTTTAGTGTAGTCAGGAAATGATGGACTGAAAGCCTTCCTTCTCTTGTGAATTTATGATTCTAATTTGGAGATGAGTTGTGACCCCTTTGAGAATACCTGCAGGATATCAAACTTTATAGCAGTCATATTGGACAAACTGACAAACGGTGCAGTTGGGCACTTTGTGACTCAAGTAATTAAGCTTCATGGCTTTTAACATTGTTCACGGTTTGGCAAGCCACTGCTTGAGATTGATCAAATAACAACGCCAAGCGATGTGGATTCACTATAGTGTATAATTGGGAATAGTCACTGGGATATCTTGTTACTTGGAAATCTTTCACCAGGTAGCGTACTCAAAGTTAAGTATTTAGACTTTGTCATCAAATCATCTGCGGCATAAGAACATAAGAACATAAGAAATAGGAGCAGGAGTAGGCCTCCTGAAGATTTATAATGGGATAGATGAATGAAGCAAAGAGTAAAGTTACACCTGCCTTGGATTTTTTTATAGAACTTCATCCTAACTGGAGTTTATCTTGCATGTTGATGGCGGTGTAGCGATAATATTACTGCGTTCATAATCCTAAAGATCTGGCTAATGCTTTGAGACACAAGTTCAAATCCCACTATGGCCACTTGTGGAATTCAAATTCAAACCATAAAATCTGTAACTGAAAATTAGTCTTAGTAATGATGACCATGAAACTATCACCAATTGTTATGGTTCTCTGATGTCCATTAAGGAAGGAAATCTGCCATTCTCTGGCCAATGAGTGAGTCCAGATCCACAGTAATATGGTTCAATCTTAACGATCCTCTATGAAAGCCATTTAGTTCAAAGGCAATTAGGGGTGGGCAATAATCCCATGAAAGAATAAATGCACAAGCCTCCTCCCACTCTATAATCCAGCTCACCTCATCAGCATAGCATCTTCATATCCTTCACTCCTGTCCTCTTTGCTGTTTATTAGTAACTGATTTGAAATGTCTGCAGGTGTTTACTTTGACCATTTGCAAATTAAACCCCATACTACAGGCTAGCTTTTATCAAAAGTCCACAGTTTTGTTCCATGTGCAGTGCTTTTTTATATGGTAGGCTAAGGGAGTGTAGGATTTCTGCAGCAAGTACTTGATCAGCATTTTGCACTGAGAGGGTGTTAGTCTGTAATTAAGCATTTGTCAAAGAATGAAAACATCCAGATAAAAGATAGATAGATCATCCTTAAGCTTAAATACTTGAATTAATGTTTCCTACTCGCTGTCTTTCTTGAATGAATTATATGTCGGTTGAAAAGATTTGGTTTAAGACTTGGCAATATTAAATTACAAGTGTCACATGGACTGTTACATTTAGCATATCCACGAAGTCAGTCACTTCACTGGACTATTACAAGTTAGGTGGAGTTCGGGGTTTATCATATTTATTTGTTCCAAATCTATGATTTTTTAACACTTGCTGGATGGTTTATCTGATGGGAGGATTTTTTAAGATTTCATGCAGGTTTTATAGTTGTTTACAGGAAAGCAACCAAAATGCCAAAAGGAAAAGGAACTGACCAAGCCCTAATCCATATGAATAGTTTAGACATATGATTGTTTATATTTTTTCAGGGTGCTAGAGATGCCCCGCTGCGCAGAGCTGTGAAAGACACTTTCTCTACTCCTCAGTCTCCACAGCTTTCACCTTATAATTCACCAAAGGCACAGCATAAGGTCGTGCAGAGTTTCCTACCTCCTGGCTGGGAAATGCGCATAGCTCCAAATGGCCGACCATTCTTCATCGATCACAATAGTAGAACGACAACATGGGTAAGTCTGAAATTCTGCCCTAAATTATTTATCCCCTCATCCTCTGTAATGAAATTTACTTTCCAGCATGGAGGCCAGATATGTGAAAACTATTTGGCTCTATTGCATGTGCCATGTGATGAAATGGCTGTGCGAGTGTTGAGTCTCCCGTTGGAATTAGCATGTCAAAATAATTGAGTTGTTTGCGAGCAATAATCTGTAAAGATTGTTAAATACTTAGGAAAATGTTTGGGGTGGTTTGAATCTCTATACTGATTCCTGTAAAGGTGATTTAGCTGCTGCAGAGATAAACGAATTTTTTTAAAATTATGTGCTATAAGTTGGTTTGTTTCTAAAAAAAAATTGAGCAGAATTTGCACAAATATTACTGAATGTACTAATATTGTTCTGATGTAGAGATTTTATGCAGTCAGTCCATTTATTTTGTCTTTTGGGGGCTACCTCAATTTAAATAATTTTTAAGTTATCATCAAATATTAGGTATTACTTCTTTTTGAATATCAGTCTTTTAAAATATGCAAATACCCGTAACTAAAATAAAAGGAAATACTGGAAATATTTACCAGATCAGACAACATCTGTGGAGAGAGAAAAACAGTTGGCGCTTCAGGTTGATTACTTTTCATTTGATGTAATTGATTTTAAGAAAGTGTAAGTGGGCAAGATGCAGGAGGTAATAGGGAAGGTCATGTGATAGGGTTGAAAATTTAAGTGATACAAGAGTTCATGATGCAAGACTAAATGGAGTGATAGTGGAGAGGTAAAGAAACAAAAGATGTGTCCAGAAGAGGTGTGAATCATCATCTCCATCTCTGGCAATCTCACGGGATCCAGGGTGAGGTAGCCAAATTGACACGCAGTTGACTTGATGACAGAAGACAGTGGGTGGTTGTAGAGGGTTGTTTTTCAAACTGGAGGCCTGTGACCAGGGGTATGCCTCAGGGACCAGTGCTGGATCTACTGTTACTTGACATTTAAAAGAATGATTTGGATGAGAATTTAGGAGGTATAGTTAGTAAACTTGCAGGTGACACCAAAATTGGTGGCAGAGTGGACAGTGAAGGAGGTTATTTCGGATTGCAGTGGGATCTTGTTCAGTTGGGCCAGTGGGCGGATTAATAACAGTTGGAGTTTAATTTAGATAAAGATGAGGTGATGCATTTTGGTAGATTGAACCAGGGTAGGATTTACTCAGTTAATGGTAGAGGGTTGGGGAGAATTATAGAAAAAGGAGATCTAGAGTCATAGGTGGACAGAGTAGTGAAGAAGGCATTCAGCAATTATTGGTTTAATTGGTCAGAATGTTGAATACAGGAGTTGGGACATCTTGTTGAAGTTGTACAAGACATTGGTAAGGCTGCACTTGGAAAACCGTTTACAGTTCTGGTCACCCTATTACAGAAAAGATATTATTAAACTAGAAAGAGTGTAGAAAAGATTTACTAAGATGTTACCAGGAGTTGATGTAGCCTGCTCAGTGGAACAGAAATAGAAGCAGGAGTAGGCCATCCAGCCCTTCGAGCCTGCCCCACCATTCAATAAGATCATGGCTGATCTGAAGTGGCTCAGTTCCACTTTCCCGCCCTGTCCCCATAACCCTTAGGATTTTGGTAGGCAAGGGGTCTATCTACCCGCGTCTTAAATATATTTAGCGAGGTAGCCTCCACCACTTCAACAGGCAGAGAATTCCAGAGATTCACCACCCTTTGATTGAAGAAGTTCCTCCTCAACTCTGTTCTAATCTCTCTCTCTCTCTCTCTCTCTCTCTCTCTCTCTCTCTCTCTCTCTCTCTCTCTCTCTCTCTCTCCCCCCCCCCCCCACCTTATCTTGAGGCTGTGCCTTCTAGTCCTGCTGTCCTTTCTGAGTGGGAAGAACCTCTCCACCTCTACCCTATCCATCCCTTTCATCATCTTATACGTCTCAATGAGATCCCCCCTCATCCTTCTAAACTCTAACGAGTACAAGTCCAGTCTATTCAGCCTCTCCTCATAACTCAACCCCCTCAACTCCGGAATCAGCCTAGTGAGCCTCCTCTGCACTCCCTCCAAGGCCAAAATATCATTGCGCAAGTGTGGTGACCAAAACTGCACACAGTACTCCAGCTGCGGCCTCACCAGTGCCCTGTACAGTTGGAGCAAGACCTTCCTGCTTTTATATTCTAAACCCCTCGCTATGAAGGCCAGCATCCCATTTGCCTTCCTGACCACCTGCTGCACCTGTAGGCTGGGTTTTTGCGACTCATGCACAAGGACCTCCAGGTCCCTCTGCACCGTAGCATGCTGCAGCTTTTCGCCCTGTAAGTAGTAGTCCTTCCTACTATTATTCCTACCAAAGTGGATAACCTCACACTTGCCAACATTGTATTCCATCTGCCAGTGCTCGCCCACTCGCTCAGCCTATCTAGATCCCTCTGCAGACTTTCCACACCCTCTGCACAATTTGTTGTTCCACTTATCTTTGTGTCATCGGCAAATTTCGACACCTTTCACTCGGCTCCCTCCTCCAGATCATCTATATAAATGGTAAATAGCTGAGGCCCCAGCACTGATCCCTGGGGCACTCCACTAGTCACCAACCGCCAATCCGAATAGCACCCATTGACACCCACTCTCTGCCTCCTATTTGACAGCCAATCCCCTATCCACACTAACACCTTACCCCCAACTCTGTGCCCCCTAACCTTCTGTAACAACCTTTTGTGCAGCACCTTATCAAGCGCCTTCTGAAAATCGAGAAACACCACATCCACTGGTTCCCCTCTATTCACCGCACTAGACACATCCTCATTGAATTCCAATAAATTCGTCAGACACGACTTCCCCTTAACGAATCCGTGCTGCGTCTGCTCTATCAAACAATTCTTTGCAAGGTGCCTTGCTATTTCTTCTTTGATGACGGATTCCAGCATTTTTCCTAGAACAGATGTTAAACTAACCGGCCTATAATTCCCTGCCTTTTGCCTGCTACCCTTTTTAAACAGCGGCGTAACATTAGCCGTTTTCCAATCTTCCGGCACTACCCCGGAATCCAGCGAGGTTTGGAAAATAATCACCAAGGCATCCACTATCACCTCTGCCATTTCCTTCAGAATCCTTGGATGCATTCCATCCAGTCCTGGGGACTTGTCCACAATCAGTCCCTCCAGTCTGTCGAGCACTGCCTCTCTAGTAACAATGATCTCATTCAGGCCCTCCACTCTTACCATCTTTCCATCGTTAACACCTGGCAAACTATTCGCGTCCTCCTCCATGAAGACTGAAGCAAAAAAGTTATTCAAGGCCTCAGCCATTTCCTCATCCCCTACCACTAAATCCCCCCTCTCATCCTCTAAGGGCCCAATATTCACCCTAGCCAGCCTCCTTTTTATATATTTATAAAAACTCTTACTATCCTTTTTTATATTTAGCACTAGCCTATCCTTCCTTTCTTTATTAACTTCTTTGTCATTCTTTGTTGATATTTAAACCTCTCCCAATCCTCTTCTCGCCCACTACTTTTAGCCACTCTAAACGTATCAGCTTTTAATTTAATACTCTCCTTTATCTCTTTCGTTATCCACGGCTGATTATCTCTTCTCCTACGATCCTTCTTTACCATCGGAATAAATTTCTGCTGAGCACCAAGAAAGAGCTCCTTAAAGATCCTCCACTGTTCCTCAGCAGACCTACCAACCAATCTGCGCCCCCAATCTACACTTGCCAATTCCTCTCTCATCCTACCCTCTGTTCAAACAAAGGACACAGGTCTGGGATCCTACTTTCTCCTCCTCCATCTGCATCAGAAACTCCACCATACAATGATCACTCTTCCCACGAGGATCCCTCACAACAAGGTCCCTAATTCTACCGGCCTCATTACATAACATCAGATCTAAGGTAGCTCGCTCCCTCCTTTTTATTGAACTGCCAATAAAAGGAGAAACACAGAGTGATGAACTAAAACCAGCAAAAAAGGTAATATATCCAGCTATGGTCTGAAGCTGAGTCCACAAAAAGATCAGCCATGATCTTACTGAATAGCAGAGCAGGCTCAAGGGGCCAAATGGCCTGCTCCTGCTCTTGGTTCTTATGTTCATCTGGAAGGCTGTCAAGTGCCTAATTGAAAGATGAGATACTGCTCCTCGAGCTTGTAAACGTCTATGACTCTAATTTAGTAGAACGAGAAATGATTGATCACACAGAATGATAGATTGGTTATAGCACAGGAGGTGGTCATTTAGCACCTGATAAGCATTTGATATGTCTGCATCAGCAACTTGCAATTCACATGGTCTCACCACCTTCCCAACCTTTTAATTATAACCCTGCAAAAAAAATTCAGATAATTATTCAATTCTCCTCCTTTGAAGGCCTTGATTGAATCTGCATCACTCGTATTTCAGATCCTAACCACACATCAAGTAAAATTGTTCCTCGTGTCGCCATTCTTTGTTTTACCAATCAACCTGAAATTTGGTGAACTCAGATTTTTGATCATTCCAACAACAGGAATTGTCTCTCCCTGTCTACTTTGTCCAAGACTCTCATGGTTTTGAACAACTTTATTAAGTATCCTCTTATCCATTTCCAAGGAGTATAGCCCCTAGCTCCTCCAACCTCTCCAAGTAACTGAAGTTCCTCTTCTTAAAACAATTTTCATTCAGCACCCACTCCAAAGTTTCCACATCATTTCTAAAATGTGTCCAAAATTACTCCAGTGAAGGCTAAGTCAGTGTTTTGTATAGAGTTATCAGACTTCATTTTTTTCTGTACCATATTTATAAATGATGTGGAGATGCCAGCTTTGGACTCGGGTGGTCACAGTAAGAAGTCTTACAACACCAGGTTAAAGTCCAACAGATTTATTTGGCATTGCAAGCTTTCGGTGCACTGTTCCTTCATCAGATGATTGAAAGATTTGGGCTCACAAAGAGGGCATAAATAGATAAAGACTCAGTTGCAAGATAATGGTTGGAATGCGAGTCTTCCCAGGTAATCAAGTCTTTACAGGTACAGATGATGCAAGTGGAGAGAGGGATAATCACAGGTTAAAGAAGTGTGAATTGTCTCAAGCCAGGGTAGTTAATAGAAATTTGCAAGCCCAGGCCAAATGGATTGGGGGGGGGGCGGGGGGGTGCGCAGAGTGGGGAGGGTTGCAAGTAGTGTGACATGAATCCAAGATCCCGGTTGAGGCCACCCTCATATATGCGGAACTCGGCTATCAGTCTCTGCTCAGCAATTCTGCGTGGTCATCGATGAACATAAGAACCAAGAGCAGGAGCAGGCCATTTGGCCCCTCGAGCCGACTCCGCCATTCAGTAAGATCATGGCTGATCTTTTTGTGGACTCAGCACCACTTACCTGCCCCCTCACCATAACCCTTAATTCCTTTACTATTCAAAAATTTATCTATCCTTGCCTTTAAAACATTCAGTGAGGTAGCCTCAACTGCTTCACTGGACAGGGAATTCCACAGATTCACAACCCTTTGCATGAAGAAGTTCCTCCTCAACTCAGTCCTAAATCTGCTTCCCCTTATTTTGAAACCATGCCCCCTAGCTCTAGTTTCAACCACCAGTGGAAACAACTTCCCTGCTTCTATCTTATTTATTCCCTTCATAAACTTATATGTTTCTATTAGGTCTCCTCTCATTCTTCTAAATTCCGATGAGTATAGCCCCAGTCTACTCAGTTTCTGCTTCTAAGTCAACCCTCTCAACTCTGGAATCAACCATCTTTACCATCTCCAGTGTCAGTATATCCTTTCTCAGATAAGGAGACCAAAACTGTACATAGTACTTCAGGTGTGGCCAGATGAAGACAAACATCTCACCAAGGCCATCCCCACACACCACTACTTGCCTTCAAACAACTACACAGTCTCAAACATGTTCGCAGCAATCTACCCAGCCTTCAGGACACCACAGCAACCTCTGCAAGATATGCCAGATCATTGACATGGGTGCCATCATCCCACACAAGAACACCATTCACCAGGTACACAATATACACTCATGTGACTCAGCCAATGTTGTTTACCTCATATGCTGCAGCAAAGGATGTCCTGAGGCATGGTACATCAACAAGACCATGCAGACGTTACAACAATGGATAAGCGAACACTGCTTTACAATCACCAGGCAGGATTCCCTTCCTCTTGGGGAACACTTGAGCAATCAAGGGCCTCCGATCTTCAGGTAAGCTTTCTCCAAAGTCGTCCTCAAGGCACACGACAATGCAGAAACTGAACCAAGTTCCACACGCATGAGGACAGCCTCAACTGGGATCTTGGGTTCATGTCACACTACCATTTGACCTGGGCTTGCAAAATCCTACTAACTGTTCTGACTTGAGACAATTCACACCACTAATCTCTTTTTAATCCCTCTCTCCACTCACATTGTCTGTACCAGTAAAGATTTACATTCCAACTATTACCTTGCAATTGAGTCTTTGTCTATTTATGCCCTCCCCACTCACCTGATGAAGAAGCAGTGCTCCGAAACTCGTGATACCAAATAAACCTATTAGACTTTAACCTGGTGTTATGAGACTTCTTGCTATTTATAAATCTCAGGGTCCTGCTTGGTTTATTAACACTTTCACAGTCTGCTCTGTCATCTTTGGTGATTGGTAGATGCATGCCTTCAGGTGCCTCTGCTCTTGAACCTTCTTTTCAAATTTTGCCTTTCTTTTATGTTGATATCTTATGGAGATAGAAAAATGGAAAATGCTAGAAAATCTCAGGTCTGGCAGCAGCTGTGGAAAGAGATAAGGAGATGATGCTTTGAGTCCACCCGATTCAGAGCTGAACAGAGTGAGAAATAAGATGGATTTTCTATTGTTTAATAGGGGGTGCGGCAAATTAGGAGAGGAGGAAAAGATGAGAGCTAGGAGAGATTGGACAAAGATGTTACAGGCACGAGATAAAGGAAGAGCTGATGGTAGCATTAAAAACTAAAAGTGCAGATTTTCTATTTTTATTTCAGATTTACAGCATCCACAGTATTTTGTCTTTATCTTCCAAAGATATGCCAGCTGGAGCTTATTCTGATTTCAGATTTTGCAACCATTAGCAATAAGTCACTGCCATGCAATGTCATGACCTTGTGAGAGAACAAGCTGGAACCCTCATTCTACCACATGCCTGACATCACACAACCAGTTTCGCTCCTGTGTGCAAGGCATGTGTTGTTGTAAGAGCAAGCACCAACAATGTAGTTTCCTAAGCGAAATTTTAAGTTTGTGTTGGTTTTGTTTGATTAATGTAGATTTATGATAAATGTTTCTCAAAATATGATTGTTGACATGTGTTTACAACAGATTACAATATTTCAAATATATATGACTTCTTAGCATATTAATGTCCATCACATGAAATTGTTTATGCTTTTGTTTCTGGCTTGAATTAATTTATGTATGATATTTATTTTAAAACAAACAAATTGATTACATTTTGTAGGAAAAAGCAGAAGTATATTTAGAGTATTCGTAAGTTGCTATTAATTTTGATGAGTTTTCTTGTTGTGCAATATGAAAATGAATGGCGTTGGACATGTACATTGTGCGCAAGGTATTTTCTCCTGCCTAAATGGCGAATGCATGTAAAAGTTCGAGAAAGACCCAAGTAGAAATATGATATGATGAGAGGGAAGAGGTGTATATTTGCAAGAGGGAGATTAGTGGAGATGAGAATGTAAGCATATGAGGAGAGTGAGCATGTGACAGTTGTTAAAGATGACTAGAGAAGGAGTTGCTACTGTAAAAGATTAGCAGAACTTTGATGGCATGCCTTCCAGCTAAGTTAAGGAAATAAATAGCGGAGTGACTTAGTTGCAATTTTTCACTCCTCCTTACCAATTTACTCAGAGGGCGTGGAATGCCCTGCCTGCAGCAGCTGTGGAGTCGCCAACTTTAAGGGCGTTCAAATGGTCGGTGGATAGGCATATGGATAACATTGGAATAGCTTAGGTTAGAGGGCCATTAGATTGGCTCCGCTGGTCGGTGCAATATCGAGGGCCGAAGGGCCTGTACTGCGCTGTAATGTTCTATGTTCTATAATGCATATTCTGTTATGGGATTGGAAAGTGACCAGTCTAACATTCCTCTTAAAGGAAGGAGAGCAGGGGAAATTGTCCAATTATGGACAATTTAGTTCACATCAGGTCTGGGTAAACGTTTAGAATCCATGAATAGGGATAAAATTAATGAGCATTCAGAAATGAAAGTGTTGATCAAAAATGGCCAGCATGGATTTTTTAAAGGGAAGTTGTGTTTGACAAAATTTAAGTTTTATTCACTAGTATGTCCAATTGAGTTGAAGAAGAGGATCAAGCTGATAGTGTGTATAACTGATGCATGCTTTTGAAGCATTGTAGAAAAACGGCAACTAGACTAAAACAAAGCTCAAAAGTTTTTTTTAAATCGTTCTTAGGATATGGACGTCATTGGAAAGACCAGCATTCATTGGCCATCCTGTTATCCTTGTGGTGTGCCTCCACTCAAAATGCATCTTTACTGTAGCAGTTTGATACAAGTGAGTGGCTTACTGGGCCATCTCAGAGGGCAGTTAATGGTCGTAGGCCAACGTGTTTAAGGATATCAGGTCTACATCTCTGAAGATCATTAGTGAACCTGATGAATTTATATGACATCGAATGATTTAATGAATATTATTAATGAGACAATTATTTTATTCCAGATTGAATAATTGCTTTCCAATCTTTTTTGTTGAAGACCACCGCTGCCAGAGTAATTTTGAAAGAATTGTCTTTTACAGGAGGATCCACGCCTGAAATATCCAGTTCATTTAAGAGGAAAAGCATCTTTGGATCCAAATGACCTCGGACCTCTTCCTGTATGTGCAGCAAATTATTCATTTTTACAAATGCATAGATAATAACTTGTGACATTCTGATGCTGGCTTCAATTCAAAGTCCACTACAAAGTCACACTTTATTGGCACTATTCCATCATGAAAAACAAATAATGCAGACGTCTAGGCAATTAAGTGGCACAGTGTGTGTCAGTGCAAAATGATTTTCCTTCACATCAATGAAAACTGTGCCCAGTGTGAAACCAAACTTAAACATGACCATTTAGAGAAATAGCCCTCCTAGTGTTAAAACATAATCATTTTTTCAGCCACCAGTGAGTGCAACTCTGTTGTTCAATCTGGATGTCAGCAGCAAGGATGCTGTCATACCAATCAGTTCTGAATCGTAGCAACAACGTGACCGTAAATAATATGACAGTAAATAATTTTAAAACCAGCCCAATTCATGTGTTTTTCTCTCATTATTTGTTGCACCGCTTAACGTTCCTCTGCAAGTTTTTAGTTTATTTTAATGTGTTTTATTTACTTTTCTCCCACATTTTTTCAGCAAAGCTTCATTGAAATTTTTTTTTTATTGTCTATAAAGGCTTTGCTTCCATACCTTAATCACTTTTCCTACGTTTGGAACTGAGTGAGAATGTGAGGCTCCATAAGTGCTTTGAAATTTCGGAGGACCATTAAACCCAAATTACTTTCTTGTAACACATATTTCACAGCAAAGCTTTGTTCCAGTATTCCATTATTTTGAAAACAAAAATTAGTTTGTTTTCCTTCATTTTAAACAGCCTGGCTGGGAGGAGAGGATCCATTTAGATGGAAGGTCATTCTTCATAGATCACAGTGAGTAAAATGACATGTTTTGAAAATTAGTAATCTTAATCTTTGAAATTTTGATAGTGATCTCTGGAGGTAATGCCAGATGTTATACTTTAGTGTTGTACTGTGTTGCAGCTGAAGCCTGAAAAGAGAATCACACCTACACAACACACAGACAACAGCTTGTGACGCTCTGATAATGCTTTCAGTTCGAAGTTCTGCGTGATGGCTGAAGGGATAGAAAGAAGCAATGTAAACATAAGAACACAAAAAATATAATGCTGCAGGTCTAAAGAGTGTGTAGGGACAGAGAGATCTTGGGGTGCAGATGTGTGGCTCTTTGAAAGTGGCAGGGCATATTGAGAGAGTTATAAGCAAAGCATATGGGATCTTGGGCTTCGTAAATAAAGGCCTTGTGTATGAGAGTAGGGATATTATGCTGAACTTTTATGAAGCTCTGATTAGGCACAACATCCAGTTCTGGTCACTGCAGTTGTGGATAGATGTGAGGTCTTTCAGAGAATGTACAGGAAATTCATGTGAATAGCAGCAGGAATGGGCTATTAAGTTGGAGAAACTGGAGTTCTTCTCCTTGGAGCAAAGAATATTTGATAGTTTTGTAGAAGATTCTGATAGGCTTGGATAAGTTAGACAAGAAAACATTGATCCCATTAGCTGATTATACAAGAACAGAGGGGACAGAAATATAATTGTTTTGGAAAGAGATTTGGGGCAATATGCGAAAGAACTTCTTTTTGTGCAATGAATAACAATGACCTGGAACTCGTTGTGGAAACAGAGGCAGCAAAAGGTTTGAAAAGAAATTGAATGGGCTTTTGATGGAAATACTCACAGGGCTACAGGGATGGAGTGAGAGAATTGCTCCCTGTAGAGTGGAATAGACCTACACTTGTGTTGGAAATGACTCTTTGGCTTCTGCTACTGCTGACCAGCAGTATCAGAAAAGCTGACAATTGAAAGAATTGCTGAATTAAGTTATCTCTTTACAAATCTGAAACAGTTTATTTTAAATTTATTTATATTGTCATCAGTGTGACATTGAGGCGGTGGTGGTTTTGTTGTTCCCATTTGTCTGTTGCCATTGTCCTTCTAGATGCTAGTGGTCATGATTTTGGAAGGTACTGTCAAAGCAGCCTTGGTGAATTGCTGCACACTGTCACTGTGCATCAATGGTGGGGGAAGTGAATGTTTGTGGATAGGGTGCAAATAAAGTGAGCTGCCTTGTCCTGGATTTGTCAAGCTTCTTAGTGGTTTTTGAGCTACACTCACCAAGACAAGTGGAGAGTATTCCATCACGTTCCTGACTTGTACCATGTGGATAGTGGACAGGCTTTGGGAGTCAGGAGATGATTTACTTACCACGGAATGTATAGGCTCTGACTTGCTCTTGTAGCCACAGTATTTAGTGTCTGGTCAATGCAAATCCCAGGATGTTGATAGTGGGAGATTCAGCGATGATAATGCCTTTGAATGTCAAAAGGCAACAATTAGGTTCTCTCTCACTGGAGATGGTCGTTGCCTGATACTTGTGTGACACGAATGTTTCTTGCTGCTTGTCAGCCCAAGCCTGGATATTGTCCACGTCTTGCAGTTTTTGAGTGCGGATTGATTCAGTATCGGAGGAATCATGAATGTTGCTGAACATTGTGCAGTCATCGGCAAACATCCCTACTTCTAACAGTGGAAGGAAGGTCATTGATGAAGATGATTGGGCCAAGGACATTATCCTGAAGAACTCCTACAATGATATCCTGGAGCTGAGATGATTGACCTGCAACAACCACAACAATCTTCCTTTTGTGCCAGACATAACTCCAACTATTGAAGCATGTGCCATTGACTCCAACTTGCTAAAGCTCCTGGATGCCACATTCTGTCAAATGCTGCCTTAGTGGCAAGGGCAGTCGCTCTTAACCTCACCTCTGGAGTTCAGCTCTTTTGTTCATGTTAGAACCAAGGCTGTAATGAGGTCAGGAGCTGAGTGACCCTAGTGAAACCCAAACAGACTGTCAGTTTATTGCTAAGAAAGTGCCACTTGATGGTACTGTTTATGACCCTTTCTGATGATCGAGAGTAGACTGATGGAGCGGTAATTGGCTGGGTAGGATTTGTCCTGCATTTTGCATATAGAGCATACCTAGGCAATTTTCCACATTACCGGATAGATGCCACTGTTGCAGCTATACTGGCCTGATATTTGTATTGTCACAAAATTGAGTAGCATTCTTTAGTTCAATACTCTTTTTCCAGATTGTTAGTAATTTGTCTTCAGGATTTATCTGGTGCCAGCACGGCTGGCATTTTTTTCCCATCACAAGTTGCCCCTGAAAAGTGATGGACCTTTTTCTTGACTTCATGTTGATTTTATGTAGGATGACTTTAGAATTTCCAAATGTATTTTATATCAGTGTAAAAGTGCAAGAACAAAATTAATTAGGGTATTTCAATGTGTTACTTCAACTTTGCTTGCTTTCATAAGACTTTTGAATAATATAGTGAAAAGTATTCTGCTGTCATCTTATAGATACCAAAATCACACAATGGGAGGATCCACGACTACAGAATCCAGCCATTACTGGTCCTGTAAGTAATAAATAGATAAATTTCATGTTTCATTTTCCTATATTGGCAGCTTCTAAATTTCCATTCTCATTGTACTCCTACTTATTATCCGGTTGAAAAACTATTCTATATGTAATCAGGGAGGTGCACAAATAGCTCAGGATCACATGAATCACAGTTGATACATACTTGAATGGTAGAGGAAGCACATTTTTTTCACTACTTCTTGCCTTCCTCAACAGATGCCTGCAAATTAAATGCCAGTTCAAATTTTGTGTGCAGCTCATTTTTGCAATAATCTGTACAATAGAATTGTCACAGAACAATAATAGCTGACAGGAATATCCAAAAGAACTGTTGAATAGGACAATGCCCTCTGTATGGTTTGAAATCATTTTCTAAATGTGTATCAATATGTTCATTCTTCAAAAGTAACTTGCATAAAGTAGCTCTTTTAAATTTGTATGTCTCCCCAGATGTTTGATGAGAAACAAAAATGAATGCCACAGCATAGCAAAATGATAATTAGGGAAAATGAATAAAGTAAAGTTAAAAGTTGGTTTTGCTGAATTGCTAAAGGTAGGGAGATTTTGGCTTCAGGTTGACTGTGGGGCCCAGTTGTGTTTTCAGTGGCATTATGAAGGGGCATTAAATGCAAAGCAAGCCAAATATAGAGGAACAGAAGGATCCAGGTTAGCATAGTGGCACAGTGGTTAGCACTGCTGCCTCACACTGCCAGGCCTTGGTGAGTGTCTGTGTGGAGTTTGTTCTCCTCGTAGCTGTGTGGATTTCCTTTGGTTGCTCCGGTTTCCTCCTGCCGTTGAAAGATGTGCAGGTTAGGATGATTGATCATGATATATTGGCCCTTAGTACCAGAGGATCCAGCAGGGCTTAACACGTGGAGTTACGGGAGTAAAGCCTGGATGGGATTGTGGTCGTTGCAAGCTCAATGGACCGAATGGCCTCCTCCTGCTTTGTAGGAATTCTACAATGAAACTTCCATTGGATTTATGGAAAGGATGAGGATATTTTAAATTCATTTTGTTCGAATGGTCAGCCAGTGAAAGATTGGCAGGACGGAGAGCCACTGGTGCAGCTTAAAACAATCATCTTTAAAGGTGTTTTGAAAATTGACCTATCATCAGGGATAGAGATTGGTGTTAGTGGAGAATTCACTGCATGTGGAACAAGTAACCAAATAATGCTCCATTGGAATCCTGTCTTTCCTGAGTAACTGTAATACATTTGCTGAAGACCTAAATCTATATAGACCGTTAACAAATAGGATAAGATGGATTGTTTTCCTGTAAGACAAAGAAAATCTTAGAAGCAAAACATTTTATGTTTGTAGTTTTTTTAAACGGGGCTGAATTAAATCTTAATTTCAGAGCGTTGGCTACAAACATGCATCTAGCTGTTCTTAGATCTCCAGTAAGAACAAATTATTTTTGTTGCAGAACATTCCCTTTCTCTTCCACCTTCAGCTTTTCCCCATGTTACATGGGGTTGCCACATTGCTGATTGATCACCTTTCCTATCGGCCATCATTTTTAGATTTGACAGATGGTTTTACAGGGGGATGTTCTTCTTGCCATTTATCTCCCTGTTTACCCAGACAGGGGACCAGCACCAATTCATGTCTGCTGGCCTTCACCAGTGACTGGTTTCTTCTGTGGACAACAAACCCTGCAGTGGGACTTGAACTCAAATTTGTTCACCTGCCTTGAAGGATATAGATTCGTTATAAAGTTGAAAAATTGTTCTAGGCCTTTAAGGTTGCAAAGTTATGAAGAAAAACTCTCGCAACTAAATAAGAGTTCTACAGCAGCAAATTAGGTTGATGGAAGATGTAATACAAATATTAAAGTTATTCAGAGACATAGAGGTAATCATTAAACTACTGTCTAATTATATAGTCCTGATTTTGCATTGTGAATAATATTGAGGCATACAAGCATTCACCATTACTATGGACTTAACTGGATAAGAAATTGCGAGGCATAGACATACAGAGCCACTCCACTCCTATTTTTTTTACACACTAAGATGGAGCTCTGCTTTCTTGGCCTAGACTTTTGAACTGGGTCTGTTCAGAAATGCAGAGCGTAATTTCTGAACTCTTCCTTGTAATGCAAGATTGTCAGGAGAAAACCTAGTTGCATCTATTTTTTTATGGCGCTAGTTGCCAGTTTTTGTTTAACCTTCATTCACTAATGCACTGTAAAGCTTTTGTACCTTTTCAGTGTGTTGCGATTAAGTGTAAGTGGGTGGGGTATTTGAGTGTTGGTGAGGTCAAGTCAGTGGGGGGGGTGGAGTTGGAGAGTCAAGGGAGAGAGGTCAGCTGGCAGTATGTTGGAAGGAGTCAGTGGAAAGCCAGGAGGCTTAGTTGTTACTGAATGAATTGACCCTATGAGCATGGCTCACACCATAAAATGGTACTGTCAAGTGAAAGTGAGGAAGCTTTTTTTTAAATTTTCAAAGGAAGGAAGAAAGGGGGTGTTCCTTAAGTTCATTCCTCAGTGGCTGCCCTTTGCAGATCAGGTTGGGGGGGGAACTAAAGTAGAGCCCCATCCTTTTTTCCCCTCTGCCTGCTACCTTAATGCCCACCCTTCTAATGTTCTGCTCATGGAATTTTTCTGCTAACATTTTCTGGGTAATTATTCTGGTAAGTCAATCAGAACCCTGCAAAGTCTCTGACATGAACACACAACTGGAGATTTCCTCACAGTGGCTGAAGGAGTTGTTGAGTTGCCCAGTGGATTTCAAAACTTCCTGGGCAATTCCCACAGAGTCAGTGTGTTGGAACATCTGAGGAGAGCAGGAGTATATCTTGAGGGGTATGTCCCATCTCCAACCATCCAGAGACCAGAACTTCTAGGCCAGTAGACTGACAGTACTCCATGAACATACAAAACGTTCAATAAGCATGTTACTTTGGTTGTAGATTCCCAACATTGCTGAAGAAGGCCATTCAGCCTATTGAATCTGCACTGACTGACAGAATATCACTCCTATCCTATCCCTGTTACCCGACATATTTACCACGATCAGTCCACCTAACCTGGATTGTGGAAGCAAACTGGAGCACCCGGAGGAAACCCATGCAGTCACGGGGAGAATGTGCAAACTCCACACAGTCACCCAATTCCGGAATTGAACCTGGGTCCAGGCAGCAGTGCCACCTTGCTGCCAGTATAATGTGTATAGATTCATTTTACAATTGAGAGAGGAAAGTCGAGGTAAATTCATACCGTCATCACCCTGACAATACAGCATCATATTTTCCAACATTGGGGAATATCGGTGTGATGTCAGATGATGCAACTTTCCAGTAATTAAAATAAAGAAATACCAGTTTTAGTTTTTTTAACGGACCTGTGCTTTCTTGCAGGCTGTGCCATATTCCAGAGAATTCAAGCAGAAGTATGATTACTTCCGGAAGAAATTGAAGAAGCCTGTAAGTATTCAATATGCTGCCTTATGAATAGCTTGAGATGTACTATATTGCAAAGCATAATTTTGATTATCAGACTTAATGAAAATGCACGTGTAATATGAACTAGCAACAGGAAATATCTCATGGAAAAGCTAATTACCCTTGCGTTGAATTGTTCCACATTCTCCATTGTTGTTGAAGTTGATTGTGTGGTAATTTGACTGAAGAGTTGTGCAGACTTTCTTCAAATGAATCTGTAGTTTAAAACATATAACAAGTGTGATGACACCACCAAATGTGTGCCTTAAATGTTAAAGCTCCCATAATCAAACTTTTACAGAGCACCACAGATGCTGACCCATGTTTTTGTTTAGATTTTATGGTACCTATCTGATTTTTTAAAAAATACACTAAGCATAGTTCATACTGTGTTCCCCATTGTTTTTGCTTTATTTTAAAATTTCAGTGCAATATTCAGATGTCTATTCCTTTTTTGGGTGCTGCCTGTGACCTTAGCAGTCCAAATTGGAATTGACAATGTGCAGAATAGTAAAATTGGAATTAAACATTTTCGGTTACATTGTATTCTTTTTCACATGTCACGTTTGTTGCTGTTTCTATAACTAACTTTTGCAGCAAAAATGTGTGGATTCTTTGATCTTAGACTTACAAGTATTTGGATTTTTTTTCTCATCCTGAATATGAAGCATGGGTTTTGGAGGACTGAGTTGCATCCATTACTTATGGTTCAATTTTTTGTTCCAGGCTGACATACCCAATAGATTTGAAATGAAACTTCACAGAGGCAACATTCTAGAGGAGTCTTACAGACGGATTATGTCCTTAAAACGGCCAGATGTGCTAAAGGCCAGACTTTGGATAGAATTTGAGTCAGAGAAAGGACTTGATTATGGAGGTGTAGCAAGAGAATGGTTCTTCCTTTTGTCGAAAGAAATGTTCAACCCTTACTATGGACTTTTTGAATATTCAGCCACGTAAGTATGCAATATCTGTCACTACATTAATTTACACAATTACATATACATATTGTAACAATATCTCTTTAATTAACAGCTTCGAATTCATGTAGACAGGTAGAAACAGCTATTCAGTATCCCTTAACTGTTCTACCATAAGTGTAAATTGCAGATAAGCTGTATCTTAGTTCCATCAGTGTATCTTGGTACTGTATCTCTTACTGCCCTTGCCTAAAAAAGAATCAGTATCAGTTTTGAAACCTTCAAAACTGGCCTAGCCTCAACAAATTATTGGGGAGAAGATTATAGATTTATACAATTTTTGTATGAAGGAAGGCTTGCTGGTTCACTCCCTGAGCATCCTATCTCTAAATTTGATGTTCTGTTTTGGGCTCCCACAGCAGAGGAAACAATTTCTGTCTATCTGTTCTCTCAACTTCTTTAAAAACATCAAAATAGATGACCTCTTGATGATATTAAACTCAATGGATTATTAATATAATTCAGTGAAATGAACAAACTTGCTTGAATCATTCCTGTGTGGATGTTTGAAGTTCCTTTGTTTTCTGAAATTCTGAACGGAAAGAATAAATGATTGAACAGTAATAAAATTCAATTAAGTGTCACAATTCCACCTATGCAGGCTTGGGGTTGAGGTGGGGGTGGGGGGAGGGCAACCTCATGACTTTGATTGTTAATTTGATACCATTTATAATAGTAATTTTTCAATCACAAAGTTCAAAATTCAGACATGATTATGATAATCTCACAGTCAAGAATGAAGGCCCAAATGGTCCAAAGAGACTCTTACATTGTCAGAGAAGTCATTTGTTTGAAACTAAACCAAGGCACAGTTTAGCTTCTCAGGTGTATGTTGGAGCTTCTGAGCATCCATATGAATTAGGGTATTGAGATCTTGCAATATCTTTGCCAATAATTTTGCCTCAATCAACACCACTTGAAAATCCCATACCATCCAATTGTTTATTCATCTGTTGTCTCTAAACACCTTCTGTCTGCTGTTTGGCTACCAAATGCACTGAATACATGGAGTGAATACAATTGAACCATAAACCAGTGCAGCAATCTGACAATTTAAGCACAATCAAACAGAATAATCTGCATTGCCTCTTGAGTCTGTTTTACCATTTAGTAAGATCATGGTTGAAACTTCATATCAATTCCACTTTTCCATTCCATCTCCATATCCTATGAATCCCTTTTAGTGCACAAAAATATATTGATCTCAGTCCTGAATATATGCAATGACTGAGGATCTACGGTGCACTGTGGTAGAAAATTCAAAGATTCACAATTTACTGAGTGAAGAATTTCCTCCTCATCTTAATCCAAAATTATTTTGGCCTTTATGCCTCAGCCAGGGAAAGAGCCTCTCAGCATCCTGCCCAACTTCCTAAAAATTTTAAATGACATGGCGAGAGGCTTGAAATGTATGATTTTCTCTTAACAGCTATTTTTGCTAGCTTAATATTTAAGAATGTTAACTATTACTATTGACACCATTAATTTAGTTACTGATTAATTTAGTCCGAGTTTCTCTTGGTTTGTATCTGCGCATTTGTGCTGTTATGTATCCTTGTCTCAATACATGAATATATATTTTAAAGATATTTAAATATAAGTCACTCTTTGTTTCAACAAGATTGAAGTGATGCTTGCAGGTCTGAAAATCAAATTTCTTGAGGCTCTTGCCTGAAACTGATGCGCCTGAACACAGAATGTCTCAAGAATTTGATCTTTCCTTTGTCCAAATAATCCTTGCTGTAAGGTTCCTCACTATTTTGTTCAGTATTTAAAACTTCAGCTTTTTAAAATACCTTCCAACAGGGATAATTACACACTTCAGATCAATCCAAATTCTGGTTTGTGTAATGAAGATCATCTATCTTACTTCAAATTCATTGGACGTGTGGCTGGGATGGCAGTGCACCATGGGAAATTACTTGATGGTAAGTTAGATGTTTTGATTATAGGGCAGTGCTTGCAAGTAAGTATATATCAACCAGAATTGCTGAATCATTATGCAGTTTGACTAGCTTAGATTTTTAAAGAAATTCAGTATGAATCACAAAAGGGCAATGATTCACAAAGCCAGGTGGCTGGCGCTCAAGTTCCAGCAGAATTTGATAGTGGGGAAGAATCTTTTTGGTCTCCAGTTTGTGGTGAGTCATCCCTGTTCCTCCCTCATTTTGTTTTCAGTGCTAAAAG
Organism: Carcharhinus amblyrhynchos; assembly: GCF_965287045.1. Lineage (NCBI taxonomy): Eukaryota > Metazoa > Chordata > Chondrichthyes > Carcharhiniformes > Carcharhinidae > Carcharhinus > Carcharhinus amblyrhynchos. Next base: position 49,626,917 of record NC_137324.1, on the reverse strand, counting down.
CTTTTATCTGTTGGACAAACTAATTGTGTTCTGTTTCTTTAATACAAGAGATTTTTTCGAGAACTATTTTTGCTGTCAAAAGTGTTGGAACGAATTTCCTGGTGCATCTAAAACCAGGGCCGAGGGTCTCAGGATAAGGAGTTGGTGTAGGATGGAGAGAAATGTGTTCATTCAAACGATTCAAATCTTTGTGCATCTACAGCTTTTAGTGGTAGAGAATTTCAGTTATTGAATGCATGGGAGACATGCTATTTCTTATGGTTAATTACAGGCAGGAAAATGATTTAACTGCAAAACAGCAGGCTAAGTTGTTTATCTTGGTTCTGATGTTTGTGCATTTTGCATACATCAAAAGCAAATGCATTTTTAAAACAATATGAAACTGTAATGACTGATTTAGTAACACTGTCAGTGGATAATCTTTTACCTAGAACAAATGGAAATAAATAGAGGAGAGATTCTTCTTCTAAGAAAAAATAAATTTGATTGCATTTATAAAGAAGTAACGATTCTGGAATTTTGACTTCCCTGCTGATGATCACCATGCATGATTTTACCAATATTAAATCCAAGTCTTAAGCACCTCCCTATTTACTCAGCAACAGCAAATGCTGTTAATGGAGAGGCTTCATTTATCAGCAGTAAACTGCCATTTACTTTCCTTTTAATTGTCTGTTACATTTTTTAAAAATTTGGTTGCGTATGATTTTTGCTAACTTGCTAGAGAACTGTGTTCACTGTAATCAATTGTCTTTTGTTTATTCATTGCTATCTTGATCGTTTGTCCCCACTGGAAATTATTCTGCTGATCTTCCCCTATCACCATTGGGTATAGTTATAATGTCATGTTGTGAGGTTTCACATTTTAAGAGATGGCTTGTGTTTTGGGGCAGCACGGTAACACTGTGGTTAGCACTGCTGCCTCACAGCCCCAGGGACCCATGTTCAATTCCAGCCTTGGAAATTATCTGTGGAGTTTGCACATTCTCCCCGTATCTGCGTGGGTTTTGTCCCAGTGCACTTGATTCTTGCCACACTGCAAAGATGTGTGGGTTAGGTTGATTGGTCACGCTAAATTGCCACTTAGTTGTCAAGGGACTAGCAGGGTAAATACATGGGATAGTGGCTGGGTGGGATTGTTGCCGATGCAGGCTTTATGGGCCGGATGGCCACCTCCTGCACAGTAGGGATTCTATGATAATTCTTCAGTTTTATCCATTAAGGTTGCATGTATGATGCATCAGACTTAGTGTTGAATTGAGAAAGAATTGAGCTAAAGAGTAATGACAAGCAGGGGTGTTAATGAAAGCTGAAAGAATAGCGGGGTTTTCAGTTATCTGCTAAGCTGTGCTGAGATTTCAGTACTTTTTGTAAATAAAATAGTGAGCAAAAAAGTAATAATTTTAGTTATTAAATGTGAAATTTCTTGGAGGCTACAGGTAAAAATGTATTTGAAACATACTGATCCAACATGTCCAACAACAACCTGGAGACTGGGGTAAAAGAGCTGCTTTTCCAAGTTGCTGCCGCAGACACACAGTCTGTTGGGTGAATATTAACACCATTTTCACTGCCAAAAAAAATCACAAAAGTGATTTTGTACCATGCGGTCTCTACTGTTGCATTTGATTAATATTCTGATTCGATGAGTTAAGTTTATATTCAGTGCTTTTATTTTGCTTCTATTGCAGGTTTCTTTATCAGACCATTTTACAAGATGATGTTGGGAAAATCAATCACACTGAAAGATATGGAGTCAGTGGTGAGTACAAAAGCAACTCTGAGTCACTGCACATACTCTGTTGGACAATCATAAAAAATCAATCACTATCTCAGCTACAAGGCCCTGAAGAATTTCCCCAGAAATTGGTTGCAACTTGAGTGTGTGTTTGTGTACAGGGTGACCTTACATTGGACTTTCTTTCTCTCAAGATTATACAGGATTGCTGTTCTCAATGCTCCCTATGGTACATAGATATCCTGCAATGTTTTGTTCCACTGTATGACCTATAATAGCAACATACTATAAATTCTAGTGATACAGTTGATTTTAGATGAACAGTTAGAGTGGAACAAGACAGTGGTCCAGAACTTATGATCTCCTGATGGGCGTACCAGAAAGATACTCCCCCAAGATGTGCTGGGGTCTCCTTGGAAGCGCCCATGCACTGACAATACAGAAAATGCCTGGGAAGATTCACTTTGATGGGAATTTCTGCTGCATCCGAAACTGAGTTTGAATCAGAGACTTCAGGTAGTTCTAACTCACTTACTGAAAATAGTTACCTAAGAAAAGTTCGAAGGATTAAAACAAGTTCTAACTCTTGGATAACAATGCTACTGACTCTTCAACTCTGCGTCGCCAGCACCCCTAGAATTACCCAAGCACCCCTCCCCTGTCACTTACCAACAATCAAACTATTCTCCACCCATCCTACTCCTTCACACATGTATTTGCTGTATTGAGCTACATCTTGACTCAAAGAGGAACAAAGCATTCTCTCAGCTGCTGTATGTACAAAATGTTTGAGTAAGTTAAGGTGATGTTACAAAATAAAATTTCTCTGAATGACATTGTCATATCAGCCAAGTTCTAGTAAATTACGTGCGATCGTTCTGCATTTCTTAGTCACTCGTTTTATGAACAACCTTTTTTTCAGTTGTTTTGATATCCTTTTTCCTGCCTAACTGCCCCTATCATAACACCCACATTTTGTTCAGCAACTTAGCATGGCATAACAGGAAGAGAGAAATTGTTTACAAAATTCTACAGCATGGTAGTCTAATGACATCAATAACAAAAATAAATGTGCTGTTTCACTTGTGGAAATTCGGCCCTTGATTTGATATTCATCTTCCTCTTTATTTTAAACATTAAAACTACCCCAATGCGCATTCTTTCAGATCATTCAGTTTCTGTTAATGGTCAATTTGTTGTACTAGTTTTTGCTTCTAATTTTGCTTTACATAACACCTTTTGAACCATGTGTCCATCTTGTGTGCTTACTTCCCTAAATGTTATTGAATTGGGGGCTGGGGCGTCCAAGTAATTGGTGGAATCAGACTGTCACTTCATGAAAACAGAAAATGCTGGAAATATTCAGCAGGACTGACAGCATCTGTGCAGAGAGAAACAGGGTTAACATTTCAGGTCAGTAACTATTCGTCAGAACTGGGAGTGCTGAGGGGTGCTATATTCATTAAGTCAAGCAAGTGTTTGAAGGGGACGGAGGAGAGAACAAGTGGAAAGGTGTTTGGGTGGAAGTCAGGAAAGATCAAATGACAAGATAGATGCTGCTAAAAGGCAAAAAGAAGTGCTAATGAATTAGATGTTCAATGTATGCTATGTATGCATTTGCACACTCTTAACGCATTAAATTATTGTTGTTCCATTTTAGGATGGCGAATATTTCAATTCTTTGAAATGGATTCTTGAAAATGACCCAACTGAGCTGGATCTCAGGTTTTGTATAGATGAAGAAAACTTTGGACAGGTGTGTAGATTTCGAACTGCCCACAGATTTTAAGATTGCAATATTTCAAGCTATTTATGCTGCCGACATTTACAAAAAGAGTACATAAAATCAAGCTTTTGAGAATTCCGATGGAAGAAATTCTCCAAAATTGAATCAGTGTGGAAGACAAGGGTACAGCATTTTTACAACAATCTTCAGCTAGAAGTGTTAATGATAATCCATCTCAGTCTTTTTCTGAGCTCCCCAACATCAAAGATGTCCGCATTCAGCCAATTTGATTCACTTGACATGATATTAAGAAATAGCTGATTGCACTCAATACTGCAAAGACTGTGGGCAATAGTAATGGAGGCTTGGGCTTCGGAATAACTGCACCCTACCCTAGCCGAGCTGTTATGGTATGTGGCCATCTACCTGGCAATGTGGAAAATTGCCCAGGTATGCCCTGTCCACAAACAGCAGGACAAATCCAACCCAGCTAATTACATCTAATCAGTGTATTCCCAATTGTCAACTAAGTGCTATCAAGCAGCACTTACTGATCACCGACAGTCAGTGTGGGTTCCCATCAGGCCACCCAGCTCCTGACATCACATCTTGGTTCAGTCATCAGCCAAAGGGCTGAATACAAGAGGTGAGGTGAGAGTAACTGTCCTTGATGTTAAGGGAACATTTGACCAGGTGTGGCAACAAGGAGCACTGGTAAAACTGGAGTCAATGGGAATAAGAGGGAAAGCTTTCCAGTTGTTTGAGTTATATCTAGCACAAAGGTTGTTATTGTTAGAGGTCAATCATTTTGCTCCCAGGATATCGCTAAAGGAGTTCCTCAGCATAATGTTCAAGACCCAATATTGAGCTACTTTATCAGTGACGTTCCCTCCGTCATAATGTCAGAAGTGGGGATGTTCATTACAGAATGTTCAGCCTCATTTGTGACTGCTCGATCACTGAAGCAGCATGTGCCCAAATGCAGCAAGATCTGGATAACATTTGGACTTAGGCTGTTCAGTGGTAAATAACATTGGCACTACACAAGTGCCAGGAAACGGCCATCTCCAACAACAGAGAATCCAAATATCGCCGTGACATTCAATGGTATTACCATTGCCGACTTCCGCACTATCAACATCCTGGGGGTGACTGAACTGGACCAACCATATAAATACTGTAGCTACCAGAGTAGGCCAGAGGCTGGGAATTATGCAGTGAGTAGTTCAGCACCTGACCCCCACCCCCCCTCAAAGCCTGTCCACTATCTACAAGGCACAAGTCAGGAGTGTGACGGAATGTTCTCCGTTTTCCTAGCTGAGCGCAGCTTCAACAACATTCAGAAAATTCAAATTAGAATAAATTGTGACAATTATCCACTAAATGGAAGAAAGCCTTGAAAAGGCATTAATTCCTGTGACCATACCTGTTGTTTTTTTTTGTTGGAAAAGGCATCGGTGACCTTTCTTGCTATTGATAATGTCACATGGATGGTTAGAGTAATGAGTTGATTGGAGATAGTCAGCATGGTTTTGTGGCGGGTAGGTCGTGCCTTACTAACCTTATTGAGTTTTTTGAGAAAGAGACCAAAGAGGTGGATGGGGGTAAGGCAGTGGACGTGGTGTATATGGATTTTAGTAAGGCGTTTGATAAGGTTCACCATGGTAGGCTTCTGCACAAAATGCAGATGTATGGGATTGGGGGTGATCTAGGGAACTGGATTAGGAATTGGCTAGCGGATAGGAGACAGAGGGTAGTGGTTGACGGTAAATATTCATCATGGAGTTCGGTTACAAGTGGTGTGCCTCAGGGATCTGTGTTGGGGCCACTGCTGTTTGTGATTTTTATTAATGATCTGGATGAGGGTATAGTTGGGTGGATCAGTAAATTTGCTGATGACACCAAAGTCGGAGGTGTGGTAGATAGTGAGGAAGGGTGTCATAGTTTGCAGGAAGACTTAGAAAGGTTGCAGAGCTGGGCCGAGAGGTGGCGGATGGAGTTTAATGCAGAGAAATGTGAGGTAATTCACTTTGGTAAGAATAACAGATGTGTTGAGTATAGGGCTAACGGGAAGACTTTGAATAGTGTGGAGGAGCAGAGGGATCTAGGTGTATGTGTACATAGATCCCTGAAAGTTGGGAATCAAGTGGATAAGGTTGTTAAGAAGGCATACGGTGTCTTGGCGTTTATTGGTAGGGGGATTGAATTTAGGAGTCGTAGCGTTATGTTGCAACTGTACACAACTCTGGTGCGGCCGCACTTGGAGTATTGTGTGCAGTTCTGGTCCCCACATTACAGGAAGGATGTGGAGGCTTTGGAGAGGGTGCAGAGGAGGTTTACCAGGATGTTGCCTGGTATGGAGGGGAGATCCTATGAGGAGAGGCTGAGGGATTTGGGGTTGTTTTCGCTGGAAAGAAGGCGGCTAAGAGGGGATCTTATTGAAACATATAAGATGATTAGAGGTTTAGATAGGGTGGATAGTGATAGCCTTTTTCCTCTGATGGAAAAATCTAGCACGAGGGGGCATGGCTTTAAACTAAGAGGGGGTAGTTATAGGACAGATGTCAGGGGTAGGTTCTTTACCCAGAGGGTGGTGAGGGATTGGAATGCCCTGCCTGCTGCAGTTGTAAATGCGCCTAGTTTGGGGGCGTTTAAGAGGTCTGTGGATAGGTTTATGGACGAAAAGGGATTGGTTTAGGTTAGTGGGTCATTGTTTTTTTTTTTAACTGGTTGGCGCAACATCGTGGGCCGAAGGGCCTGTTCTGCGCTGTAATGTTCTATGTTCTATGTTCTATGTTTAACCATCTCCTGCAGTTTTCATGGAGCAGCTGGTCCACTTAAGCCTCAGCTGATGTATTATCTCTGTTAACTTGTGATTGTTTCTTCGCTGAGTGATATCTCTTTGGTAACTCTATTTAAAAAGATAACCTATTGCAGCCATACAGCATGCCAGAAAGTTCCTTTTTGTACAGTTGATGGTTTTTAAACATTCATTTCAGTATGCATTTCTTTGGAATGATGTCTATTAAATGTTTCATGAGGTCTGAATTTAAGTAATCACGCATTATTGTTTTTGTTTGAGCATCATCTTTTTTGACAGCCTCTTTATTGTGCATCTTCAATAATTTAACATGTCCTTTGTAGACCTATCAAGTGGATCTGAAACCCAACGGTTCAGACATGGTGGTTACGAATGAAAACAAAAGGGAATATATCGAGTAAGTGACTATTTACTTAATTTAGCTGACCTAACCTTCTCATTACCTTCTTTGTGTCTTCCCCTCAACTACAGATGCTAGTTATTCCTAAGTATTGTGACTATTTTACTTCTGGCTTGTTGTGAATTTTTTTAACATAATAGTTATATTGGAAACGTTAGTGTCTAAACCAGAAGGTTTAATGAGGTTTGTGCTTTGCCACCGCAATTTCAGAAAGGTTGGATTATTGCTCTGCCACTCAAGCTTGTGTTCCCACCTTTGTGATAACTAATTTTCAAAAGGTATTGAGACATAATAGAAATTGTCAGTTTAATGTTATTATTTGGGCTCCCTATTGCATAATGAAAGTTACAATTGCTGTTTGGAAGTATTATTGCTAGAACGTTAATTGTATAAGTAATGAAGGGCATTTGGTCCATCTGGCTGGTTCTTCTATGATTGACATAGGAATAGGATTAAAGGCGTGTTGCATCATTCACTGAGATCATGACTATTCTGAGACCTAACTCCACATAACTGTCTTTGCCCCTTATCCCTTAATGCCATTAGTTAACAAAAAAATGAACCTCTGCTTTAAAAATTAATTATTGACTCAGCATCAATTGCAATTTGTAGAAGTGCGTTTCAAACTCCTACCACCATGTGTGTCGTTATGTTTCCTAACTTTATTCCTGAAAGATCTGGCTCTAGGATTTATGCTGTGACCCTGTCTGTATTCTACAATCAATGGAAAAGAAATTTTTCATGACTTCATCTTCATCTTTATCTTTATATTTTGAATATCTTAATACTTCTTCCCTTTCCTCTCTCTAGTACCTTAAATGCTCATTTCAAATGAAGCAATGATTTACTTGTCCTTCTTTCAATTCAGTAAACCATTTTTACTGCTCACATTGTAGTCTTCTGTACACTGGGGAGTCCAAACACAGATTGGGCAACCATTTTTTGGAACAGTGCATTCAATTCAATTTAGCAAGCTTGACCTTAAGCACCCAACGTTCTCTTTCTGATCTCACTTTGGCATCATCTTTTTGACAGCCTCTTTATTGTGCACCTTACAACAAAGGCCAACAAGAAACAACACTATCTCTTTCAGTTAGGCACTTCACAATTTTCTAAACTCAACATTGAGTTCAACAATTTCAGATCAGAGCCACTTCTATCTAGAAGCACAAGGGCAGCAGATACATGGGAACACCACTATCTGCAAGTTCCCCTCCAAGCCATTCACCATCCTGACCTGGAAATATATCGCTGTTCCTTCACAGTCACTGGGTCAAAATCCTGGAATTCTTTCCCTAACGGCATTGTGGGTCAACCCCCTAAACGTGGACTACCACGATTCAAGAAGGCAGCTTACCACCACCATTTCAAAGGCAACTAGGGATGGGTAATAAAGGCTGACTAGCCAGTGATATCTATGTTCTGGCTTAGAGCCATAGAGGTTTACAGCATGGAAACAGGCCCTTTGGCCCAACTTGTCCATACTGCCTTTTTTTTTAAAACCCCTAAGCTAATCCCAATCGCCCGCATTTGGCCCATATCCCTCTATACCCATCGTATCCGCGTAACTGTCTAAATGCTTTTTAAAAGATGAAATTGTACCCAGCTCTACTACTACCTCTGGCAGCTTCTTCCAGACACTCGCAACACTCTGTGTGAAAAATTGCCCCTCTGGACACTTTTTTGTATCTCTCCTCTCTACCTAAAACCTATGTATAAATGAATTAAAAAACCTCTTGTTTTGTCTTCTTTCAGCAATTATTGCTGATTCTGGTTTTCCCAACTACCCTTTCTCTAGATCCATTTTTAAAAAATATATCCCCTTACTACCTCATTCTATCGTGCACTATCATTTCTCTTGTCATTTAATCCTTCCAACCTATCACAGGCCTTTCCTTCTGTTCTTCCTCACACCACCTCAAGCCAGTCCTCGTACCCTGCCTCTGCATTTGCCTAAAAACTGTTATATTTGTACATTTTTTGTAGTTTTGGCAGAAGATTATCAACTTTTATAACTACTTTAATTCTGTTTCTCCCTTCACAGTTACCTGGCCTACCATGTATTTCCGCATTTTTTTTGTTTTTGTTTCCCCATTCCCTTAAGCTGTATTACAAATCCCTTATAATTTTATATTTCAATCTACACTATTTACAAGCTGCTCATCTTCTGTTTTGACGTATTTTGCTTTTGTGAAGTCGCTGTGAAATGCCTTGGGGTGTGGTATTACATTTAAAGTTGAACATAACAAATTTTGGTTTTGTGTCATTGGCTCCCAATCCCCTTGTCAATCTGCAAGTGCTTTGGTCCTAACATGGATCCCTGTGGGATGCGTGAGTCACATCCTGCCGTTTAGAGTATTGATAATCCCTACTCTTTGTCTCCTGCTGCTGAGTCAATTTCCTACTCAGATTGATATTTTGCATGCAATTCTAAGAGCACTTGGAATATAGCGTTCAATTCCGGTAGCCACACTACCAGAAGGATGTGGAGGCTTTGGAGAGGGTAAGGAAAAGGTTTACCAGGATGTTGCCTGGCATGGAGAGCATTAGCTATGAGGAGAGGTTGGAGAAACTTGGTTTGTTCTCACTGGAATTATGGAGGTTGAGGGGTGACCTGATCGAAGTTTACAAGATTATGAGAAGCATGGACAGAGTGGATAGTCGGAAGTTTTTTTCCAGGGTGGAAGAGTCAGTTACGAGGGCGTGCAGGTTTAAGGTGCAAGGGGCAAGGTTTAACGGAGATGTACTAGGCAGTTTTTTTAGTGGAAGTGGGTACGGTAGTGGCTTTTAAGGGGTGTCTTGACAAATACATGAATAGGATGGGAATAGGGGGATATTGGAAGGGTAGTGCACTTTTGTTAAGTCGAGCAGCATGGCCAGCGCAGGCTTGTTCCTGTGCTGTAATTTTCTTTGTTCATGCTGTACCTACCCATCACTTCAATTATACCAAAGCTTTGTTTCCTTCTCATCTGTCATTCAAGGTATTTGTCGTACTTGGTATGAAGAATTTCTTGATCATAATCCTAAACTTGTCTTTTATCAGTTTGTACCTAGGCCCTTTTGCTCAGTAATTGTAGTTTAAGAAATAATGCTCAAAATTGGCTTTTTCTATCACATTTAATATTTTAAATATCATTTCTATAACATAATATTTTCTCATAGTTATGTCCTTTAATGCTGCAGATCAACATTGTGGTCCCTCTCTGTACTAGACCAGTGTTTATTTCAGCATCAGTGAGGTCTCAAAACTAGCCATCAGTTGTCTCAGAGAGGCAGGTGTTTTCTCAACCAGCTGAAACGTTTAAACAGCTAAAGATCAAAGTAAGTTACTGAGTCTGGATTCAATTTTTACTTTGTTTCTTCTCCACATGCAGCTTAGTCATCCAGTGGAGGTTTGTAAATCGGGTGCAGAAACAGATGAACGCTTTCATGGAGGTAATAGTTGTTTTTGTAAAGTAGATTTCAATATCCATCTTGAACTGTTTGCTTCATATGCCAGTAGCTGTTACCTTATTCATAATGTGCAAAGTGCTGAATGAAGAACAAAATGTGCACGCCAGGATTTGCATGTGTGTATTTTTGAATTCCAGGTACGTGGCTTTCCACAAGAGTATATGTGGCATAAAATGTTCCTCACATTCAAATTTGTGTTTCTCCTATCAAGACAAGTAGTTATTCAAAACATGACCTTTTGTTCAGACTTCAGAGTTGTTTTAATAATTGTGCCAGCAAATTCATTAAATATTGACAACTGCTGGGGGAAAACAAGATGTGCAGTAATTTAAAGGTACCACAGGGTGGTGCTCAGTACACTTTATATCAAATATTTCACTTTCTGCATAGAACATATTGTTAACATAAATTTGGACATAGCTGACGTACATTAGTTTCTGCACGAATGTTTTGAGTGGGATAGTGGTCCTTGTGTCACCCAGACTGTGCCAGATCTTCAGCCTTTCTATTCTTAAATAGCAGTGATCAATGTATATTTGGACAATGTTAGTGGGTGGTGAGTAACCTAGAAACTAGAAGCAGGAGTAGGCCATTCGGTCTTTCAAGCCTGCTCCACCACCCATTTTGATCATGGCTGATCATCAAATTCAGTATCTTGATTTTCCCCCACTCCCCTTATCCATTGATCTCTTTAGCCCCAAGAGCTATTACGTAATTTCTTCTTGGAATCAGGCAACATTTTGGCCTCAACTACATTCAGTGATAGTGAATTCCATACATTCGCCATCCTGCTGGGTGAAGAAATTTCTCCTCACCTCAGTTCTAAAAGGTTGACCCCTTATCCTCAAACTATGACCCCTCGTTCTGGACTCTCCCACCATTAGTAACGTTCTTTCTGAATCTATCTTGTCTAACCCTGTTAGAATTTTATAAATTTCTGAGGTTCCCTCTCATTCTTCTAAACTCCAATGAATGTAACCCTAACTGACTTGGTCCCTCCTCATGACAGACCTGCCATCCCAGGAATCAGCCTGATAAATCTTCACTGTACCCTGTCAATGGCAAGGATATCCTTCCTCAGATAATGACACCAAAATTGCATACACTACTCCAGGCATGGCCTCATCAAAGCCCTATACAATTGCAGAAAAACATGCCTATCCCTGTTCCGAAATCCTCACGCTCTGAGTGCCAACTTACTATTTGCCTTTTTTTACTGCCTGCTTATTTTCAGTAATTGATGCACAAGGATTCCAAGGTTTCATTGAGTATCCATCTCTCTCAATTTACACCCATTCAAGTAATAATCTGTCGTCTTATTATTGCTACCAAAGTGGATAATCTCACATTTATCCACATATGCAAGCAATCGGTTTTGTTTGAAATTGTATCACTTGTGCACAAGTGTTGTAGCTCATTGAACAGCCAATGAAATGGAACTATGGAGGAGCAATGCAGGAGATCACATTTTCAAAGCCTCTTGTGACCACATATTAATGGATACTAAGCAGAGGCCAAGCACTACTTCAGTGAGAATTAGGGAAAAATTGTTTTTGCTTCTGTGCAGCTCTTAACTCTTGATTATATCGCAAATTGGCAAATTAGCAGCCAACCCTCATCACCTTGAATGGTAAATTGTGTCAGGATAACAAAGGAAAAAAGCAAAACATTTTTCAACATATTCTTAATACTTGGCTAATTTAGGTCTCCAAATTTTCTAACAACAAATATGTATGTATGAAATGTACTTATTTGGTGCAGTATTCATAATATTTTGTACACAAGTGTTGATACTTTTCTCTTTCATTGAAATTCATTTGCAGGGCTTCACGGAACTCATCCCTATTGACTTGATTAAAATATTTGATGAAAATGAACTTGAGGTTAGTGTTTTTCTTGTATATTTGTATCTCCAGTTATAACCTTGAACAACTTCTCCAATCTCCACAATTGGGAAGTTTGAAAATATAGTCTACTAATAATTTGGAGTTGTTGTAAATTGCAAAAGATATAATTATCCAGCGGCTCTTATACAACACAGGAGCCACCTTCACGTAATTTCCAATTGATAATACAAATTAAGCAAACCCACATTTAGACTTGGCTGTAGCCAAACTTCGTCCATCTTTATGTTCACATTTAAAAACATCAATTTGTTTTCATGCTTGCATGCATTGATTTTTGCTGTTGACTTATGATGTGATGCTAACTCTTTGAAGCCCCAGGGGAACCTTTTCTGTCACTGAACATCAAATTATCTTGCGTTATCGACACAAACAGGTTGCTCAACTGGTCCGTACTGACAAAAGCTCCATGAGAGCCTCTTCCCACCTGTCTCCTTCCAATCCTATTATCATATCCTTCCATTCCATTCCCCCTCATGCTTCTCTAACTTCCCTTTAAATATGTCTTTACTATTTACTTCAACTAGTAGGTGGGTGCTAAATTTGTCATTCTTGCTATTCTTTGGGTAAAGACATTTTTCCTGAATTTCTTCTTGGATTTATTGGTGACTATCCTATATTTATGGCCTGTCATTGTATTCCTGGCCTTTCCCACAAATAGAAACATCTTCTCGACATCTCGCCTCTTAAACACTTCCATATATGGTCACCCATCAACCTCTCTTTTTCCATTGAAACTAGAGCACCAGTCTGTTCAGTGTTTCCTGATGGGCATTGTATCCCAATTATGGTGTTATCCTTGTGAACCTTTTTTGCACTTATTTCAGTTCATCGTTGTTACAGTATAAATTTAACAATTTTTCTGCTTTTCAATTTTATTGCTGTCAAAATGAACCTGAGTTTTTGGTTAGGATTTTTTCCCCTTTATTAACCTGATCACTATTTTTAATGATTTCTGTATCTGAACCCCCACATCTCTCTGCACTTCAATCTCATTTAATCCCTTATTATTCAAGCAGTATTATTAAGCAGTCCTTATTCTTTCAATGATTTTAAAATCAATTTGCTAATTATACAATTAACAGTAAAGGTGCTCACTGACTCTTCCAGCAAACATCTTCCATTAGAATTTTGTTCGTCCGGGTCATCCAAATAGGTCACAATACCTTCTAGGAAAAATATGTCCTTCCTTAGGTAAGGAGGCCAAAACTGTGCACACTACTCCAGGTATGGCCTGATCGATGCGCTGTATGGGGCTGCATGATGGCACACTACTGCCTCAGAGCGTCAGGAACCCAGGTTCGATTCCTGCCTTGGGTCACTGTCTGTGCAGAGTCTGCACGTTCGCCCTGTGTCTGCGTGGGTTTCCTCCGTGTGCTCCGGTTTCCTCTTCCATTCCAAAGATGTGCAGGTTAGGTACGTTGGCCATGCTAAATTCTCCCCCCGTATACCTGAATAGCCACCGGAGCATGGTGACTAGGGTATTTTCACAGTAACATCATTGCAGTGTTAATATAAGCCGACTTGTGACACTAATAAATAAACTTTTAGTTTAAATTGTAGTAAGATTTCTTAATTATTGTACACCAGTCCATTTGTAACAAGAATTAATGAATCTTTTGCCTTCCTATTGGTTGTACGTTCCTGTTAACTTTCTGTGATTTGTGTACAAGGACGCCCAGGTCCATGCGGATGCAAACATTTCTCAGTTCCTCACCATTCAACAAAAAGTTCTGCCTTTTATTTTTCCCACCTAAATGGGTAACTGCACACTTTACCATATTATATTTCGTCTGTCAAGTTTCTGACTACTGATTCAAACTGTCTATATCTCTCTGTAGCTTCTTTGCCTCCTCTTCATCGCTTACTTCTCCATCTAACTTTGTATCATGAGGAAAACTATGTACACTGCACTCAGTCACCTCTCAGTCACCTCATCTGAGTCATTAATGTAATTCATAAAAACCTAACGTCCAGGTACTGAACTTTCTGGTGGTCGCTAGTTGCAGGTTACCAACTGAAAATGTCCCATTTATTCCTACTCTGTTTTCTGTCCATTAACCAATCCTCCATCCAGGCTATTATATTGCTCTAAATCCCATACATTTTAACTTCATGATTCTCCTATGATTCATATAATTACCTTTTGTGTGGCACCCTATCAAATGCTTTTTGAAAATACAAATACACTTGAGCCATTGGTTCCCCCTTATTGTTCTTGTCACTTCCTCAAAAATTAAACCTTTCACAAATCTGTGTTGACTCTGCTGAATGATATTATGATTTTCTAAGTGTGTTGTTAGTATGTCACTATCAAGGTTCCAGTGGTTGACTGTTACCACTCCAGTTGGCTAACTGGCCTGTAATTCCCCAGTTTTTCCTCCTCTTCCTTTCTTAAATATCGGGGCTATGTTTGTCACATTCCAATCTTTGAAAACTGTTCTGGAGGCAGCAGGAAGTGTAGATGGAGTCAATGGATGGGAGGCTAGTTTGCATGATGAACTGGACTACGTTCATAACTCTTTGTAGTTTCTTGTGGTCTTGGTCAGAGTAGAACCCATACAAAGCTGTGGTGCGTCTGAAAAGGATGCGTTCAATGGTGCATCTGCAAAAATTTTTTTTTATGAATTCATGGGACATGGGTGCCGCTGGCTGGCCAATATTTATTGCCCATCCCTAGTTGACCTTGAGAAGATGGTGGTGAGCTGTTGCCTTGAATTGCTGCAATCCACATTCTGTGGGTTGACCCACAATGCCATTAGGTAAGGAATTCCAGGATTTTGACACAGTGACTGCGAAGGAATGGCAATACATATCCAAGTGAGGATGGTGAGTGGCTCAGAGGGGAACTTGCAGGTGGTGCTGTTCCCATTTATCTGCTGCCCCTTGTCCTTCTAGTTGGAAGTGGTTGTGGGTTTGGAAGGTGCTGTCTAAGGATTTTTGGCGAAAAGCTGCAGTGCATCTGGTAGACAGTACATACTGCTTCTACTGAGCATTGGTGGTGGGAGGATTGATATTTGTAGATGTGGCCAATCAAGTGGGCTGCTTTGTCCTGGATGGTGTCAAGCTTCTTGAATGTTGTTGGAGCTGCACCCATCCAGGCAAGTGGGGAGAATTCCATCATGCTGTTAACTTGTGCCTTGTGGATGGTGCATAATCTCTGCGGACTTGGGAGGTGAGTTACTCACTGCAGTATTCCTAGCCTCTGATCTGTTCTTGTAGCCACTGTGTTTATGTGGTTAATCTAGTTGAGTTTCTGGTCAATGGTAACCCCAAGGATGTTAATAGTGGAAGGGTTCAGTGATGGTTACACCATTGAATGTCAAGGGCGATGGTTGGAGTGTCTTACTGCTAATAGTCATTGCCTGCCATTTGTGTGGCACAAATGTTACTTGCTACATGTCAGCCCAAGCCTGGATATTGTCCAGATCTTGTTGCATTTGAAAATGAACTGCTTCAGTATCTGAGGAGTTGTGATTGATGCTGAACATGTGCAATCATTGGTGAATATCCCCACTTCTCGCCTTATGATGGAGGGAAGGTCATTGATGAAGCAGCTGAAGATTGTTGGGCCTGGGACACTACCCTAAGGGACTCCTGCAGAGATATCCTGGAGCTGAGGTAACTAACCCTCCACAAACACAACCATCTTTCTATGTACTAGGTATGACTAACCAGCAGATAGTTTGCCCCCAATACCCATTGATTCCAGTTTTGCTCAGGCTCCTTGATGCCACACTTAGTCGAATGTGGCCTTGATGTCAAGGGCTGTCACTCTCATTTCACCTCTGAAATTCAGCTCTTTTGTCCATATTTGAACCAAAGCTGTAGGTTTTTTTTTATAGTTATTATTCAGTCTTGTTAAAACTGTACCGAAACTGGTTTTAGCTAACTCAGTCTGGCAGATAGATCCGAGTGCATTGCACACTCACAGAGTCAAGTTTATCCTCACTCCAATGAGGTCAGGAGCTGAGTGACTCTGGCAAAACCCAAACTGGGCGTCACTGAGCAGGTTATTGCTGAGCAGGTGCTGCTTGATAGCATTGTTGATGACCCCTTAGTTCACTTTACTGATGATCGAGAGTCGACTGATTAGCAGTAATTGGCCAGGTTGGATTTGTCTTGCCTTTTCTGAGAAAGTCATAGTGGATGTGTCGAATTTCCTTAGCCTTCTGAGAAAGTAGAGGATTTAATTAGCAGAATAGATAAGGGGGAAACTGCTGGATGTGGTATTTTTAGATTTTCAGAAAGCTTTTGATAAGATCCCACACAAGAGTTAGTAAACAACATCGAGCATCTGGGGAACATTCTGGCACTAGTTTAGAACTGGTTAACAGCCAGAAAGCAGAGTGCAGGAATAAATGGATCACTTTGGGGTTGGCGGGCTGTGACTAATGGGGAACCACAATGATTAGTGCTTGAGGCCCAGCTATTCACAATCTATATCAATGACTTAGATGTCAAGATTAAATGTAATATTTCCAGGTTTGCAGATGACCCAAAACTAGGTGAAAGTGAGATTTGTGAGGAAGATGCAAAGATGTTTCATTAGGATTTTTAGGTTAAGCAACTGTGCAAAAATTTGGCAGCTGGAATACAATTTGAAGAAATGAGAGGTTATCCATCGTGGTTGGAAAAACAAAAATAGAGTATTTACAGCAGTTGGAAGTGTTGAACTTCAAAGGGACTTCCTGATTGACATGGAATTTTGCTGAGGCCGGACTGATAGGTTCTGGTGAGGGGTTGGTAGCAATCACTTTGGACAGGTGGGTGGACATGAAGAGGCAAATCTGTTGGGAAGAGCCTTCGATTAGCACTGGGGGCCCAGCATAAGTCATAAACCTCTGCTCCCTCCTCCCTACCATCAAACTGGCCAGTTAAAGCTGCTGTGCTGTGTTGAGTATAATCACTCATTGATTTCCCACTTACGTTTTTCGACTGGGCTGTGGTCAGGGTGACCTACTGCTAAGATTACAATGGAATTTGTGGAAGATGCACACTGCCCTAAGTTACCTGTTTTCGTGCCCATTGGTGACCTGTAAAATCCAGCATAATATGATTAACTTGGAGGACAAAGCAATACACACTTCATTTGTGGAATTCAAACTTTTCATTGAGGGTGAAAAGCTGAAAAAAGATTGGTTTTGTTAGGAAATTTATACAGGGGGGGGGTTGAATGCTGTGTTCTCTGTTAAAGTGCACATGCCTATGCTACATGAAAATGAGTGTTGAGATTATGTACCCAAGAACGGTTTCTAGTTCTTATTTTATCAACCAATTAGGCACATCTGGATTCCGAAATCGTCGCTGAAAGATAGTGGCTAAGTGAAATAAGTAAAAATCAGTACTGTTTGTGTAAATATAGTGCCTTTGTTCTGTAACAGACTTAAATCATGACGTTTATGTTTGTGCAACTTTGTCTTTATTTTAGTTGCTGATGTGTGGCCTTGGCGATGTGGATGTCAATGACTGGAGGCAACACACAGTCTACAAGAACAACTACTGTACGAACCACCCAGTTATTCAATGGTTTTGGAAGGTATTGTATAATTAGCCATTTAATCCAGCTACAACAGTGAGCAGTTACTATATTCTTTGCTGAAGCTTTCATTTTGCGATACTCAAACGTTCATATGTCTGTAAAATTGTTTTTAAAGTAGCTTTTGCACCATAATTTACTGCTCCTAGGCATGTGCTTTAATTTCAAGAGTAGATTTTGGTTTATTCACAAGCACTTTAATAGCAGGGATGTGTAACTTTATCTGTGCATTGACATTAATTAAATGTTCCCCTGGTTCTGCATCGCAAGGTTTTGCTGTGTTAGCTAAATTTAATGCAAAATAAATGAAAGGAACTTGAAGTGGTTATTTACACAGCAGTAGTAACACTATACTTAGGAGATGCATTGATTTCCCCATCCTCACTTCCCAGTGAGGACTGGCATTCACAAGAGATGCACATCAGAAAAGTGCACGTTCTCATCCATTAATTGACCAGTAACTCTATTTTGAAGCAGATCTCCATTATTGTACTAGTATCAGATTTAAAGTGCGACATTTCCTTTTTGATGCTGATGAAACAATGAAGTGATGGTAATTGCTGCCCTTATCTGTCTCCTGCTATCCATGGAGAGTACAACCTCCCATTTATCAACAGCATATGGACCAGAAAGTCTTCCAAACCCTGAATATTTCAATGAATTATGATTCTAGAATCGCTTGGCTGTTTTCCTAAAAGCCGAGATACTGCTGCAAGACATATGCTTTAATTTACACTCAGAATTAAAGCACGTGTCTTGGAGCAGTAAATTATGGAGCAAAAATGACTAAGAGCAATTTCAGATTGTAGAAGCTATTACCAAGGCCTCTGTTGTTCAGTAGAAATGGCTGACACCCACAGGTGTGGCTAGGCACCATCATATTATCCAAATGCTTTACCTCAACACACTCACACAATGCGAGTAAATACAGAGCTTGTGTTTTTCCTTCAGTTTACTATCTACTATTATTCAGTAACCAAGGAATTAAAGCACTCACTCTCCTTTTATTATGATATGGACAAACACACAATTCTCTACTCAATTTTTTATTTACCAATTAGGAATTCAGTTTACCGCTTCTGTGTTCCCAATTTAGCCACATGTATCTAAAAACTAATCTATTGGACAATACTTCTGTAGATTATCATGTCCAGTAATGAAATGATTAAGTAATTTGCCAGGTCAACAAAGCAGCAGGTTAGCAGGCCTTCCCAGTGTCCCAAGTCCAGTCAGTTTTACACACGTGGCTGCCAGCCCACATGTCAATATTTTGGAAGAAAATATTTGAAAATTTTACTGTGGAAAGAAATGTGTTTTGACATTCACAAAATAATTCTGCTCACCTTACATTTGAGATTCTAGAGATTTGGCCCATGCAGCTTCTTGAAAGGCGCTTCTTCAGTGAGTGCTACTGTAACAGTGGCACCAGTAACACTGAAATGTAACATGTGGCCAAATCATGGGTTGAGCTTCCTCGTGCCAAGAGGGTCAGGATGACCCTTTTGGGGGAGGGGCAAAAACTAGAATTTTGGCTTGGTCCCACAGCAAACTCAAAGATTTGTGTTCTGTTTTTAATGCTATACTATCCACATTAACAGTGCAGATATTTTGTGTTGGAACCTTTTGCTTTTAAGCTTCCTTCTTCAAACCTGCGAAATTATAAAACAAAGCTCAATAGACCAAATAGTTTGGCCCCGTTCCAATTTTCTTGATGGTGACTAAAGCTGTTAATTCTTTTAGAATTAACAGAAATTTCTTGCCTGAATGCGAGGACTTTGTCCCCTAGACTTCAAACTCCTTGTTCTTTGTTATCTTTTAACATCTGTGCACTTTATGGAATAAAGCAGTTTCAGAATAGTTTCGGTGTGTGTCTTTTACATAGACTACTGAGATAAAGATAACCTGAAAGATGGCATAGCCTTGAAAATGATGGAGTATGTGACATCTCAGTTGGTAGATGAGTTAACGTTTGATGAGCTTTGAAAGCCTTTTAAATTTCCAAGTCATTCTCAAAATACTAAAGATGGATATTTAATATAGTTTGGAAACAGTTTTGTTGGTATGCAATGTGTTCCTAAAATGGGACGGGATAGCTGTGTTTCACATTGTAAAAATACAATGTGCCATACCCAATACTCAATTGAAATAAAATTCCACCAATATACCTTTTGAGTAGCTGAGAGAACATTCACATGTTCACTCCTGGTAGCAAAGACCAACACCACCACTATGAAAAACAAATTAAAGATTATAAACAAGAGTTCCCGTCACAGCATGGGCCAACCTGGAACTTTTAAAAGGAGAAATAAATCCTCAGGTTAAAAATACTTAAAGTCAAGGAGTTTCTCACAGGTCTCCATGGACTTTACCGTTTTTTAAAGAAGTGTTTGTGTTTTGCATTCCAGAACTCCTGTGAGTTGATGTATTTAATTGTATGAACATTGGAAAGTGGTACAATCAAGTGACTAGAGTGAAAAGAATTTCTTTGCAGCGTCCGCTCTTTTTAAAATTGGTGTCAATCAAATCCCTCCCTCCAGTTATTGCTAAATTTCGCCCATTCATTTATTTTCCTTTAAAATGTAAAATTAAATAGATTTATAAATATTTCAACTGAATAGTAAAGGATCTTGTTATCATGCTTGGTGTTGCAAACAATTGTTCCATGATATTGATTTTTCAGCTCTTAGAAACAAAATTTAATGAGCCGCAAAGAAGTGAGTCAGGATAGAATTTCAGGGGAAATCAATTAGTTTGACTTTTCCTTTCAGCTCGTGTTGCAAAATGTTTAGTTCTGTGTATGCAATTTGGAGATGATTCTATTGGGGCTCGGCTGTATCTGAAAGCACCACAATATTTACCCAAGCTTCAGGGTTCAGTGAACCAAGTTGTGCAATTATTCTTAGTACAGTTAATACTGATGAATGTTGTTGACTTGAAACTACTTTGTTTTTAAAGGCCTTTTGTACAGGAAATCAAATCTGTAGTTGAAAGAACAGACTGAATATTCACTGAATAAGAACAGATATGGTGAACAGTGACCATAATTCCGTAAGCTTTTGGATACTGATGGAAAAGGATGAGTGTTGTTCTAGGGTTAAAGTGCTAATTGGGGGAAACTAACTACAACCAGATTAGGCAGGATCTGGAGGCTGTTGTTTGGGAGAGACCGAGGATAAATTTGCACCTGGCATGTGGGAGACTTTTAAGGAGCAGTTAATCAAAGTGTAGGACAGGCATGTGCCTGTGAAAAGGAGGAACAGGAAAGGCAGGATTCAGGAACCGTGGATGATCAAGGAAATTGTGAACCTAGTCAAAAAGAAAAAGGATGCATACATAAGGTCTTGGCCACTGAAAACAGGTGAAGTGTTTGATGAATACAGGGAAAACAGAAAAGAGCTCAAACAGGGAGTTAGGAGGGTAAAAAGGAGTCACAAAATGTCCTTGGCGGACAGGATTATGGAGAATCCCAAGACATTTTACACATATATTAGGAACAAGCTAGAGGAAGAGTTGGTGAACTCAAGGACAAAGGAGGGAGATTATGTGTAAAACTAAAGAAAGTGGGTGAGATCATTAATGAGTACTTTGTATCAGTATTCACAAAGGAGAGGGACACATCGATAGATGGTGTCTTGGAGGGGTATACAAACCCTATAGAACGAGTCATTATTACAAGGGAGGAAGTGTTAGGTGAATTAAAAAGCATTAAGATAGATAAATCCCCAGGGCCAGATGGCATTTATCCCACATTACTGAGGGAGACAAGAGATGAAATTGCTGGGCCTCTAACATCTTTGTTTCCTCGTTGGTCACTGGTGAGGTCTCAGAAGATTGGAGGATAGCCGGAGAATTACGGGCCAGTGAGCTTGTGTCAGTGATAGTGAAATTGTTGGAGAAGATTCTTAGAGATAGGATCTGTACACGTTTGGAACTCAATGGTCTTGTTAGCGACAGACCACATGGTTTTGTATGAGGGAGGTCATGACTTGCTAATTAATTGAGTTTTTTGAGGAGGTAACAAAATGATTGACAAGGGAAGGGCTGTGGATGTTGTTTACGTGGACTTTAGTAAAGCATTTGAAAGGTTCATCATGGCAGACTGGTGCAAAAGATGAAATCACATGGGATCAGGTGTGAACTAGCTAGATGGATTCAGAACTGGCTTAGCTACAGAAGTGGAGATGCTGGTGTTGGACTGGGGTAAACACAGTAAAAAGTCTCATAATACCAGGTTAAAGTCCAACAGGTTTATTTGGTAGGAAAAGCAACTAGCTTTCGGAATGCTGCTCCTTTGCCAGGTAAATGGGAGATCTGTTCACAAACAGGGCATGTAAAGACACAAACTCAATTTACAAAATAATGGTCGGAATGCAAGTCTTTACAGGTAATCAAGTGTTAAAGATATAGACAATGTGAGTGGGGAGAGTATTAAGCACAGGTTAAAGAGATGTGTATTGTCTCCAGCCAGGATAGTGAGATTTTGCAAGCCCAGGCAAGTTGTGGGGGTTACAGATAGTTTGACGTGAACCCAAGATCCTGGTTCCAGATGCTGAAAAATGCCCTCATAAGAACAGGATTGGCGCTCGACTCATTAATCGACAGTTCCAATGCGCCACAGTGAAAAACCGCACCAATCTCCTCAGAAGACAAACACAGGACACGGCAGGCAGAGTACCCTTCGTCATCCAGTAGCCCCCCAGAGCAGAGAAGCTACGACATCTTCTCCGGAGCCTTCAGCATGTCATTGATGAAGATGAACATCTCGCCAAGGCCATCCCCATACCCCCACTTCTTGCCTTCAAAGAACCGCACAACCTCAAACAGAGCATTGTCCACAGCAAACTACCCAGCCTTCAGGAGAACAGTGACCACAACATCACACAACCCTGTCACAGCAGCCTCTGCGAGATGTGCCGGATCGTCGAAATGGATGCCATCATCTCTCATGAGAACATTATCCACCAGGTATATGGTACATACTCTTGAAACTCGTCCAAAGTTGTCTACCTTATACTCTGCCGGAAAGGATGTCCCAAGGCATGGTACGTTGGGGAGACCGTGCAGTTGCTACGACAACAGATGAATGATCATCGCTCAACAATCCTGTTGGGGAACACTTTAGCGGTAACAGGCATTCGGCCTCTGAGCTTGGGTAAGTGTTCTCCAAGGCAGCCTTCACGCCACATGACAACGCAGAGCCATTGAACAGAGACTGATAGCCAAGTTTCTCACACATGAGGACGGCCTCAACTGGGATCTTGGGTTCATGTCATACTATCTGCAACAATCCGCACCCCCCCCCCCCCCCCCAACTTGCCTGGGCTTGCAAAATCTCACTAACCATCCTGGCTGGAGACAATACACATTTCTTTAACCTGTGATTAACCTCTCCACTCACATTATTTATACCTTTAAGACTTAATTACCTGTAAAGATTTGCATTCCAATTTTGTACATTGAATTTGTGTCTTTATATGCCCTTTTAATGAACAGAATTCCCACTCACCTGATGAAGGAGCAGTGCTCCGAAAGCTAGTGGCTTTTGCTACCAAATAAACCTGTTGGACTTTAACCTGATGTTGTGAGACTTCTTCCTGTGTTGGCCAAAGAAGACAGAGGGTAGCAGTGGAAAGTTGTTTTTTTTGAATGGAGGTCTGTAACTAGTAGTGTTCTTCAGGAATCAGTGCTGGGAACTCTACTGTTTGGAATATACATAAATGACTTGGAAAAAAATGTGCCTGGTCTGATTAGCAAGTTTGCAGATAATGCTAAGTTTGGCGGAGTTGCGGATAGTGGTGAAGATTGTCAGAGAATACAGCAGGATATAGACAGACTGGAAAATTGGACGGAGAAATAGCAAATGGAATTTAATCTAAACAAATGCGAGTTGATGCATTTTGGTAGATCCAATTCAGGTGGGAGCTATAAACTAAATGGCAGAATGATCAGGAGCATAGACACACAGAGATCTGGGAATACAAGTCCGCAGATGGAAAAGCTGGTGAAGAAATCATATGGCATGCTTGACATGGATCTCTGGGGGGGTGGTAGGGGGGTCTGCTGCCACTCTGTAGGCAATCAGTTGGGGGGGTGGGGAAGGTGGCAGAGGGTTGCGATCGGTCTAGGTCATGGGGGGATGGTGTGGATAAGGGGGACGGTGATGTCTGTGGGTAGTGGGAGCTGGATAAGATGGACATTGATGTCTGTGGATATGGGGTTGGGTGTGGATAAGGCGGACAGTGGTATCTGTGGGGGCCATCGCTCCCACTTTTCACTCCCGAGCCACTTTCTCCGCTTTCTGTGGCTGGAGAGCAATCTGACATGGCCGCGCTTTTTCAAAATGTTTTCTAACTACGCATGCACAGTTCAGAGCTCCAATCGTTTTGGGTGCGCTAAGCCCCACCCACAGCGCGATTTGGACTCGCGATCTTATTTTCAGGCTGAGTGCATATAGGAGTGCCTGAAAGCAGATTTCCAAGTCTGAATTATGCCCAGAATCAGCACTTAGAATGAAAATGGTAAAATTAGGCCCTCTGTGAAGTTTGCAAGTTCTGCATGAGTTTCCTCCAAGTGCTCCGATTTTCTCCCATAGACCAAAGATGTGCAGGTTAGGTGAATTGGTCATGCTAAATTGCCCCAAGAGGTGTACGTTATGGGGATTAGCGGGGTTTATATGTGGGGTTCCAGGGAAAAGGCCTAGGTAAGATGCTCTGTCGGAGAGTCAGTGTAGACCTGATGGGCCAAATGGCCTCGTTCTGCACTGTAGGGATTCTTTGACATTCCCATGTAAAGTCACTGAGGCAAAAGTATTAATGCTATTTAACAAAGGACTCCTCAATGTCCAGTGATATTTATTTTAAGTTAGAGATTATTATCTTCCAGTTCTGTATGCACTGATTAACCTACAATGGTTCTTGGTTGAGCAACAACCCGATGTCAAAATTCTCATCCTTGTTTTCCATTCCCTTCCTGGCTTTGCCTCTTCTGAACTCTGTAGTCTCCTCCAGGCCTCTAAATTTTCCAAGAAATTGGCGATCCTCTAATTGTGGGTGCTTGTGCAACCACAATTTTAATTGTGTCACCAATGGTGGCCTTAGTCTTCCATTACTTCAGACCCAAGGTCTGGATTCCCTTCACATCTCTCTGTCTTCCAACCTCACTTTCCTCCTGTAGACATTCCTTGAAATCTACCTCTTTGACCCAGTTTTTGGACATCTGGCCTAACATCTCCATATGTGGCTTGCTATCTTACTCCTGCAGAGCGCTTTAGAACATTTTGTTATGTTAAAGACCTAATATAAATATAAGTTGTCATTGCAGCAAGGTAAAATAATCAATGATTTAGTTATGTATGACCAAAACCTATTCTTAATGGCAGATATTTTTTATTATGCTTCCTACTTTCTTGATTATTCATTTCACCGAGCCACTATTTCCTTCCAGGCTGTGTTACTGATGGATGCTGAGAAACGTATCCGGCTACTGCAGTTTGTTACTGGAACTTCAAGAGTGCCTATGAATGGGTTTGCTGAGCTATATGGTGTGTCCTTTTTACCTTGTCTGCAAGCTTTAACTCTCACGTTTAAATTTTATTTAATGTTAATCTCCATTTGGATACAACATTTCATTCAAAAACGCTTAAAACTTTCATTTATAGATTATAGTAAACATAATCAATTTGTTAAGTAAATATGATGTATGCAGCCAAATCTTTGCTTCACTTTTTTATTCATTCTTGGGGTATGGATGCTGTTGCCAAGCCTATTGTCTGTAAAAACAAAAGGGGGTTATTTGCTCAATGTTTCAACATATGCTTTTAAGATGTTCTAGAAACATGTTTTTAAGAACTCCTGCTATACTTTCTGTTATTTCACACAGGTTCCAATGGTCCTCAGCTGTTTACAATAGAACAGTGGGGAACTCCAGAAAAGTTACCAAGGGCTCACACATGGTAAGAGGTTATTAAATGCAGAAGTTAATATTAATTGCATGAGAAGACTAATGGAATGCTATATTTTATTGCGAGAGGAATGGAGCCTTTGAAAGGATTGAGCAAAGAATTGACATAAGGATGTTATGCTTCGGCAGTACAGGCATTCTTAGAGTGAGACCACAGCTCAAATGCTGTGTGTAGTTTTGGTCTCCTTATTCAAGGAAGGCTGTAAATGCATTGAAGATGGTTCACAGTTTATTAGTGTCACAAATGGGCTTACAGTAATGAAGTTACAGTGAAAATCCCTGAGTAGCCACACTCCGCGCCTGTTTGCATACACTGAGGGAGAATTTAGCATGGCCAATGCGTCTAACCAGCATGTCTTTCAGAACTGAAAGAGGAAATTGGAGGAAGCCCACACAGACACGGGGAGACCATGCAGACTCCACACAGACAATGACCCAAGTTGGGAATCGAATCCAGGTCCCTGGCACTGAGGCAGCAGTGTGCTAACCACTGTGCATTCAGAGGAGGTTTACTAGATTATACCTGAGGAGATTGTCTTATGAGGAAAGGTTGGACAGAGGGCTGGAGTTTTAAAGAGTGGTGGGAGATTTGATTGAAGTACATAAGATTCTGAATTATCTTGACAAAGTGGATGTTGAAAGAATGCTTTCTCTTGTGTGAGTCAAAAATTACGGCTATTGTTTAAAATTGAGCCACCATTTTAGGACAGAGATGAGTTTTTTTGAAGGTTGAGTGACTTTGGAACGCTCTGCCTTACATGGCAATAGAAGCAGGGTCATTGAGTTATTTTGTTTTAAATATATTTTTATTGAAGACCTTTCCCATTTTTACAAATAACAAACCCTCAAAAGCTGGGTGTGGTGCATCTTAATCATTTTTCAGTTTGGTATGGCTCCTGCTCTGCCCAAGACCACAAGAAACTACAAAAGGTTGTGAATGTAGCCCAGTCCATCACAGAAGCCAGCCTCCTATCCATTGACTCTGTCTACGCTGCCCGCTGCCTCGGATATTCTCTCTTCCACCTTCTTCCTTCAGGGAAAAGATACAAACGTCTGAGGTCACGTACCAACCAACTCAAGAACGGCTTCTTCCCTGTTGCTGTCAGTCTTTTGAATGGATTTGCCTTGCATTAAGTTGATCTTTCTCTACACTCTAGCTGTGACTGTAACCCTACATTCTGCACTCTCTCTTGTTTCCTTCTCTGTAAATGGTATGCTTTGAGTATATAGTGCGCAAGAAGCAATACTTTTCACTGTATGTTAATGCATGTGACAATAATAAATCAAATTAAATCAAACATACACAGAAAAAGACAGGAAAACACCACATAGTGTGATTAGATTATCCATTGTAGCCAGTGCTTCTAACCATATAATTCAAACTAGAAGCAGGAGCAATCCATTCGGCCCTTCAAGCCTGCTCCGCCATTCATTTTGATCATGGCTGATCATTGAATTCAATATCCTGATCCTCCCTTCTCCCCATATTCCTTGATCTCTTTAGCCCCTAGAGCTATATCTCATTTTTTCTTGAAATCGCGTAACGTTTTGGCCTCAACTACATTCTGTGGTAGTGAATTCCATACATTCACTGCCCACTGGGTTAAGAAATTTTTCCCCACCTTTGTTCTAAAAGATTTACCCCTTGTCCTCAAACTCTGACCCCTAGTTCTGGACTCACTCACCCACTGTCTAACCCTGTTAGAATTTTACATGTTTCTATGAGATCCCCTCTCACTCTTCTAAACTCCAATGAATATAATCCTAACCAGTTTAGTCTCTCCTCATATGACAGCCCTGCCATCCCAGGAATTAGCCTGGTAAATCTTTACTATACTCCCTCAATAGTAAGAACATTCTTCCTCAGAGGGCAATGAAAAGATATTTTAAAGAATGGGGCAATAACAGGATAAAGCTATGAGTGTATAGCATATATTTCCTCTAGCCTCAACTACACTGGAGGTACCATTGATACAAAACAATGGGCAGGATTTTCCTCCCTCTTTGTAGTGTGTTTCATGATGGCGGCAAGTGGCACACCACTTATTGGTGGCGGGATCTTATGGTCCCACTGTTGTCAATGGGATTGCTCATTGAACGCACACCTTGCAGCCAGGAAACGTGTAATGGGGGTGCGCCATCAGTGGGACCATAAGATCCCTCCAGCATAAATGGCATCAAGGTTTCAGTGCATGTCTTTTCCCAGGATGTTTGATCTGCCTGTACCTGTACAGGAATAAGTTAGAGATACTTTGTCCCCAGAATAACAGAAATACAAAGAATACACAACACCGTTAATCTTAGAGGGTGAACGACGTGGATGAGTTCAAAAAAGTACTCATCAACACCTCGTCAAGGAATTGGAAATGGGCAATAAACATTGGCATTGCCAGCAATGCCTACATTCTGTAAATGATTTAAAAGTAAACTGACTTGACCTCATCCACCTTCTTAGTTATTTCTTCAAAAAAAGTCAATCAGGTCAATATGGTTGTGTGGAGCTGAAGGGGACCGAATGAAGGAACCTCAGAGTTCCATTATACGTATTGTTGGATTTGACTTATAACTAACTTTTCAAAATGCAAATCAAGCACTGATACCCTTTCAGTGGCTAACACTATTCAGAAGTTCGGAGAGTGTTTCTGGGAGTTTTAGTATTTACAGGGCCCCCAATCCATAAAAAGATTTACAACCTTTGGGTTCAGTGGCCCAAAGTGTTACTTAAACTGAACATTTGTGATTTTTTTCCTTAAAATGTCAGAAAGGAAATGCCCTCAACGTCAAGACAACAATTAATCAACTTCTGTAGCAAATGAAGGTCAACAAGGAAAACACCACCAATAGTCTCAGAGCCCAGTACCAACTTTACGTGGTTTTGCACATAAGTTATAACCTGAGTTGCATTTCATTTGAGAAAAATAATTGTGTAGAAAAATCACTAACTACTCCAGCTCCCTGGCTTAGTGTGAGAGATACAACAGAGAACTTTGGAGTTCTTTAATCTTTTTGATTAACAGCCACACATTGACACTTATGTGCTGATGGTTGTTGTTGTCTAATATACATTTAATGACTTTTATTTCATTTTTATTCACAGCTTTAACCGCCTTGATTTACCACCTTATGAATCTTTTGAAGAGTTACGAGAGAAGCTTCTTATGGCAGTGGAAAATGCTGAAGGATTTGAAGGAGTAGATTAATTGGCTGCAGTTGTGGTCAATGAGATGCTGCTTATAATTTTTTTGTTTTTTTTTTAGAGATAGGAACTTTACCAGTGGTATCAATTTAATTGCACAGTGATATTGGTACACGGAACAAATTCTTCTATGTTAATTCCTATTTCAAGTTTCTGGAAGGCTGAAAAATTCAAAGCCGACGCTCCAGAAAACAAGTAATAAAAGAAGAAAAGTGGATAAAATGTGTGGATGAGAAGTGCATTTCAATAGGACTTAACTGTGTATTAAAATTGTTCTTTAAAGACTCAATTTAAACGTTTTACCAACTTTGTAACGAAAGTGAATGGAAGCTGTCACTTTCACAGGTATAGTATTATCACTTTGTTTACTCAATGGATTGCAAAATAACCAGTTATATAAAGATTCTTCTAATATAACCCATCCAGTTAAAAGGCACAGTCTGTAAAATGATGAAGATTTGAATCATGTTGTTCATACACATGTAAACATAAAAAGCAGTGTATTGACATTTTCACTGTGAAACATATGTGCCTCCTTTACCCACCAGTCATGAACAAAAAGCACTTTTATGTTATGGTGACATTGTTTAACACCTTGATAGAATGTGAAAACTGAGCTAAATGATATTTTTATTTAACAAAATTGTTACAAATGAACATAAATGGGATCTCAAAGGAAAATTACAGTAACAAGGTATTATCTTTATTTTTAACAATATGTTCCATTTAGCCGAATAAACTAAATGTGGTTATCCATTGAGCATGCAATCAAATATCATCTGCATTAAGAGGACTGCCAAAAGAAGTACTTGAGGTATTCTCTTTAATTTAAAATGTTACCTGAATTTTTCCCTTTTCTTTTGAACAAGGTGATTGTTTTCTATATAGGATAAAGCAAAATACAGTAACATGCCTGTAACATCTGTAGCATGCATGTTTAAATCCTTAGACTGCTGGTGGGTGCAGGAAATGACTGCTGGCTGGATCTTGAACTTTAATCTCATTCACTGCAGCAGGTAACATAATACACAGTAATTAAGCTACATAAACGCCAGGAGTCATTTTATTATTGTAATACTGACTAACTTTAAAAATTAATACTGACTAACTTCAAAAGTGAACACTGTAATAAAACTAAGATAAAAGACTTAAACACTTCTTACTTCACCACCTTTTTCTTTCCCTAGAATTTTTTTTCACTCCTATGTACTATTTTATTTTAACTTAAACTTTTATACTGACTATTTCTGTACAACCATTCTCCTCCCTTTCTGTTCGTTATTACTTATCTGTCTTCTTCCACTTTACTCCTCCCATCACCCGTTTTAGGGTCAGGAGCAATTTTCCTTTAAAATGTCCGTTTGATTAACTTCAGAATGGCCCTTTTGAGCTAGTTTTAGCCAAACAAATAAGATGAAGATTGCTATGACCAGATAGATGGCCTAGAAAAATGCAACAAATCAGGGAGGAGCTCTAACAAATGCGTATCTTCTGTGACATCTTTTCCTCCCTTCCACTCGGATGATTTTTATATTTGAAATCTTCAAAATGAAAGCCAACCAATCAAGTTCTTGATGACTAATGTATTTGTCTCGTTATTGGTAAAGCTATGCTTATTTTTTTAAACGTGTTCTGTTGTAACACCAAGAAATCTAAGGGCACTTTATACATGGCTATTAATTGTTTTTAAATGTGTACATTTTTAATACAGAGCTCAGTGTCCGCTGCAATATGAATGCTGTGCACATCAGCCTACATTTTTGTTATTAATGATGCAACAAAACGAATGTAGAGCTGCCAATCATCATCTTTTTTTCTTTTTTCGCAATGTGCTTTATCCCTTTCAAAGCACACTATGTAATTTCAAAACTCACCTCAGATATGTAACAACATCTCCTGAAATTCTCCTCTCCCTACTAAATCCCCAAAAAATAAACTTTCCTTATTAATGTCACAAATTTTGTAATTTGTATTTTATGCATATACTTCAATGAGATTAAAAGTATTTATCTAACTTAGCACAGTGATGAAATGCAACAAACCTCTTAATCCTGAATATTGCTTGAAAGCTGTCTGATCTCTGTTGAAGCCTTCATACAGCCATGTTAAAGATGGGTTGGTCTCCGTAATTGAGTTCAGTTCTCCTACTTTTTTTAATTCCCTGTGTACTTCATTTCCGCCCCCGCCCCCCTCCCCAAGGTGACAGTAAATTGCAGCCCATCATTTGCTTTATGTCTAAGTGTTCTAAGTTGTTAATAATTCCATGACCACTGTTGAAACTGCTCCATAGATGTTGACCTTCTAATATGGCAAACTGACTGCGTGTTTGCAAATCTACTGATCATGCCGCTTAGAAAATGAGTACTTTTGCCTGCAACAGTGATGTGTAACTCCTTATGATTGTGCAGCCTGTGTCTAAATTGCATCTGATTTGATGGAAAGAACGTGCTGTATCACCTGCCCTATTGGGTCAGTCTCCGAATCAGCAGCAGTGCTGAAAAATGTAATTGCCTTTCAGAATTAACTGTGCCACTTATTCTAAGAGCCATTAATAAAAATTACTATTTTAAAAAGAAAAGAAAATCAAATTTAATAAGCTCAAGACAGTCCAGAAGTACATGTCAGTACTTTGAAGTGTGGTCACAGTTGTAATATAGGCAAAGTGTCACAAACAGTAGTGGGATAAATGACCAATTAAGCTGTTTGTGTGTTGTTGGCCAAGACACTGGGGAGCTCTTCCTGCCCCTGTTGAAATTGTGTCATAGGATCTTTTACATCAAAGAGGGAAGACGGAGCTTCACTTTAACATCAGGTCCAAAAAGAAGCCCTTCGATACTGCAGTTTGTGTTCTGGGAGACTTGCACCTATAACCTTCTAACTGAGGGGTGGGAGCCAAGGCTGGCATACAACAAAAGTAGTCCCAGTGGGTGTTTGTGTGGGCTTGACTTTGATACTTCGGATGGCATCACGCTTGGTTGCTCAGCTCTCAAGATTTTGAGACCCAGATTTTCAGCCTGGTCAGACTCCCGCTGGAAAAGGGAGACCGTTTATTTAAATTTATTTAAATGCTGTTTTATATGTGCGTCGTGAGCCCGGTGCTCAATTGTCCAGGCTTGCTTGCCTTTATGGCCTCACCGGAGAGAACCACCTGTTCCCCATGAACAAGGAACAATCATGTTGGCCGTGCCGGTGTAACCAGAGGCCGTTGAAGCCCCCCCAGAGAGGCCAAGGTCAAGGCAGGGTTATCCTGTGGGCAGTGCCAAGATGGCACTTGGGCAATGCCTACTGGGCAACTTGGCACTGTCCATTGGGCAGTGCCGGGGATGGGGCTAGTGAGGGTGGGGTCAATGGGACAGTGCCAGGAGGTTGGGCCAATGGGGGTGTGGGGTGGGACCATTAGGGGACAGGGCCAGTGTGGTGTGGAGAGGCCTGCTGCCACTCTACAATCAGCAAGAGGGGAAACAGGGCCACAATTGACCTGGGTGGCGACAAGGGCTGCATCTCAGGCCACAGGCCCCCGTGATGCATGGGTGCTGGCAGAAACTGTCTGCAGTAGCAGGGGCCTAACAGCTCTCTCTCTATCTGTTAGACCCCTACTAATGGACATGTGCAGCATCAGAGCTCTGCACATACACAATACCTCCCTCTAGAGGCTGGCTGGTGAATTAAGCCCTGCCCACAGCCGCTATTGGCTAGAAACTGGCTCGCCCCCTTTTCGGAGACTAAGTGCATAAGATAGGGTGTGAAAGCTCACCCAAAAAACGTATCAGGAACTCTCCCATTTTCAAGCTAGCTGGATACATATGTTGAGATTTTACAGCCTCACTCAACTGTAAAATCCTGCCCAAGGTCAATGAACCTACCTATTGTCCACCCCTTTCCCGCTGCAATTCCCATGGCAAGCAGCGTGGTAAAATTCCAGCCTTAGACGCAATCTCGTAAAATTCCGCACATGGAGTTTAGCGTGTGCACATTCATATCTGGGTAAGTGGTGAGCTCAAGGGGACTGATGAAACAGATGCTACAGAAAAAATGATGTTGAGGACTTCAGCTCGAAATGGAATTCTGAAAAAAGGCTGAACGCTTTGATAGAACATTGGCTTTCTAAAGAATAAAGACTTATTTTTATGTGTCATCAGAATAAGATATCTTTACTGATGTAAACAAACTGAATCTGCCACTCTTGTATGAACGTACTAAATGTCTATAAAGTCATTTGCAAAGGGAATTGTTCCAGAGTAATGGTGAACAGCTAATATGATTCCTAGATGTAAAAAGGGAGCTCAAAGGAAAGGGAATTAAAGACCAATTGGCTTGACATTGGTAGCTGGGAAGTTAATAGCATCCTTAATGAATAGAAGACTATTTATAATGATGAGTAATTGGCATAAATTTAAAGAGGGAAGATTGCGTGACAAAGTCATTGAATTATTTGAAAAAGTAAGAGAAAAAATTAACGAGGATAAAGCTATTGATGTAATTATTTAAAAAACGAAAAATGACATTAAATAACTAATGATTAAGATCAGAATACATGGAGTCAAGCACAAATAACAGGATGGATTACAAGCTGACTGCAAAATAGAAAATTATAGACGGTAAAATGTAATTATGCAGATTGGCAAAAAATGGGAATTAGTGTTCCACAAGAATTGGTGCTGAGACCGCTGATATTCACCATTTCCTTAAATGGTTTGGATGCAGGATTGGAAGTGCAAATTCAAAGTTTGCTGACACCAAATTGAGGGTCCTGTTAATGCAGAGGAAGACTGCAACAAAACACAGGAAATCAATAATAAACTTGCAGAATGGGTATGTCATTGGCATACCAACTTCAACGTAGATAAGTGTGAGGTAGTACATTTTGGTAGCAAGAATAAGGAGGTGTTGTACTCATTGACTGGGGCAAGATTTTGCTTTTTGGATGGGAACTCCCACATTAGGTGTGGGAAGCAGTCAGCTGACAGCGATTTCCCCCAAAAATGGTCAATTAATGGCCATAGGATGGGCTTGCCATCAATTAAAGGTGGGGAACAGGCTCTTGAAGCTGCAGGTCCAAGAGGAGACTCTCCAGCTCAGAAGGAGCTGAAATCTGCAGCTCAACTGAAGGAGAGAGGGTACATCTCTATGCTCTCCAATTTTTAAATTAAAAATTCGATTCAACAAGTGGGTCACTGTTTTAGAAGGAGGACCCATCCACAGGATGACCTATTATCATAGTTGAGGCCAAGCATATGGGGAAGGTCTCAAAGTCTACTTGAACCTGAGCTGTGTGCCAGATGCTGCTGCCAGGCAGCTGGCCTATTCCTGAGGGGAACACACAGTTGGCCTCTGCCAATTAACCTTAATAAGCTTAAAGAGTATCCACAATTTGCTACCTGCCACTTTGACTGCCAACCCTGCCTTTGGAAAAATGACTGGTAAATGCGATGGTGCTGGCACACCACACTAGTTAGCAACAGAAACTTTGGTGCCCTTCTGTTTCTGTACTACCTTCCTATGAAGGATGAAAATCCTACCTTTTGTCTAAACTGAGCAGAGTTGATTCACAAATTAATGAAAGAGGTGATGCATGTTAACAAAATAATTTAAACAAACATAGCACTCATTTAGAGAGGAATAGAATTTGAAAAACATTTAGTTAAGGCATATGTGCAACATTGGTTGACTGATTTGAAACTGAGTATTTTCCAATCTTCATATCACAAGAAGGATGTGGAGGCAGTAGAGAAGATGCATTGCTGGTATGCTAGGAGGAGACCAGAAATCAGACAGTACAACATGCAGGAATACTGAACGAGCTTAGGTTATGGGGAAAAAGCAGGATTAGGCTATTGAGTTGGATGATCAGCCATGATCGTAATGAATGGTAGCGCAAGCTTGAAGGAATAAAAGGCCTCCTGCTCTAATATTCTATGTTTCTATGCGGGCAAGTGGAAAGTATTCCATAGCACTCCTGCCTTGTGCTTGTAGATTGTGGTCGGTCTTTGGGGAGCCAGGAGGTCAGTTATTTGCCACAGAGATTCTAGCCTGTAATCTGCTCTTGTAGCCACATTATTTATTTATATGGCTATTCCAGTTAAGTTTCGGGTTAACGGTAACCCCCAGGGTGTTGATTAAGCAGCGGTAATGCCATTGAAAAACAAGGGTGATGGTTAGATTCTCTCTTGTTGAAGGTGGCTGTTACCTGGTACTTGTGTGCACAAATGTTACTTGCCACTTGTCAGTCAAGCCTGGATATTTGGACATGGATTGCTTCAGTAACCGAGGAGTGGCAAATTTTATTGAACAATGCAGTCATCAGAAAACATTTTGGCTTCTCACCTTATGATGGAAGGAAGATCATTGATGAAGCAGCTGAAGGTGGTTGCGTCTATGCTCCCCGAGAAACTCCTGTAGTTATCTCCTGGGGTACTAATTATTATGCATAAATACTTATTCACAGAATAAGAAGCAAAGGCTTATAAACTTAGGATCAAATAAAAAAATTATAATCAGAGATTACTTGGATTCCATTTTTATTGCAACATTTCTGGATGAAATATAAAGAAACCATAGCTTGAGTTGTAATTTCTAAGAATTAGTAAAAAGATTTCTATAATGAGAGTAAAATACTGTGGTTGCTGGAAATCTGAAATTGAAGAAAAGTAATGCAGGAAATGCTCAGCGTATCAGGAACTTTCTGTGGAGAGGAATGGTGTTAACGTTACTCGTTGATAACATATTATTGGAATAGATGATCAATCTTTTTCTCTTTTATTTTCTCTTTATTAAAAGTTTCCACATTTTAAGAATGTTCAGTAAACTAAAGATACATTATAATCTTGTTTACTTTTTTTTAACATACATTCAATGCTCTCTGCCCTTCATGGTTTCTTAAACCTCTGCACAGTGGATTGTGATCAGATATTTGTCATGAATTTTTTTGTACTTTTCTTGAGATAAAAGTAGAGTTTAATTTTAAACCACTAACTTTTTCTGTTCATCATTCTGTTGTATTTTTTCTCAGTTTAAATTTGTGTATTCCACTGTTAATCTTGTTAATGAATTCATCTTGTGTTTTGCTCATTAATAAAGATACTTATTTGATTTCTCAGCTTGTATTCCCAAAACTCAAACATGTGAATGGAAGCTCAAAAAAGACAGTAGGACTAGGGGGCACAGCCTCAAGATAAAGGGGAGGCGGTTTAGAACGGAGTTGAGGAGGAACTTCTTCACTCAAAGGGTGGTGAATCTCTGGAATTCTCTGCCCGTTGAAGTGGTGGAGGCTGCCTCGCTAAATATTTTTAAGAAGCGGGTTGATGGGTTCTTGATAAGAGAGGGGATTAAGGGTTATGGGGAGAGGGCGGGAAAGTGGAACTGAACCACAACAGATCAGCCATGATCTTATTGAATGGCGGGGCAGGCTCGAAGGGCTAGATGGCCTACTCCTGCTCCTATTTCTTATGTTCTTATGTTCTTATGAAGCACAATGGAATACAATCTATTCCAAATAGTGGGCGGTCCATAAGTGGTGTGATTACAACATTTGTCTATTAATGCTGGTGTTATCCATTGATACTAGACTAGGTTTGACTTTAAATTCCTGATTATTTATGAGTTGGAGCAGTCATCAATGTCACTGTTGTGCTATTAACCTGTAGTTCCACACCCAATACGTTAATGGGAAATTAATTCAGGTTTTTTTACTTCAACAATAATAACTACTTCAGTTATGAAGATGCTGAATTATGGTTTGGATTTTAGCAAATGCTGTGTGATGTTGAATAGATACTTCCATTTATGTTTCAGACAACTGCAAAAAATGTAAAGGACAAAGGTTGGACTGCTTTGGAAGTGCTTAATTTCATTATTAACCCTTTAGCATTGAGGAATATCAATGAGATTAGTTATCCATCTGCTAATCTTAATACTTAAATGACATTTGACCATAAGTGCAAATTGAGTTTTATCTAATGAGAGTAGGGTAAGGAACTAATGAATATTTTCTGGCTTCCATTTTGACTTTACTCGACATGGATAAGACATAACCTCACTTCACATTATTGCAAATGAGGATCAAACGTGT
Organism: Carcharhinus amblyrhynchos; assembly: GCF_965287045.1. NCBI lineage: Eukaryota > Metazoa > Chordata > Chondrichthyes > Carcharhiniformes > Carcharhinidae > Carcharhinus > Carcharhinus amblyrhynchos. The sequence goes on along the minus strand of NC_137324.1, from coordinate 49,590,113 downwards.
TATACAATGAGCATTTCATTATTACTGGATTTCTTTTTGGGAATCCATAAAATCTATTTGCACAATATTCTGTTCTGATCTTGCTATAGTGAAACTATTATTAGAAAATTAACTTGCCTATTTCACAATCAGAAATTGCACTCAGTTTGATGCAATGCCATTTATTTTGTTTCTAAAATTTTTTTTTTAATGATTTGATGGCAATTTAAAGTTTTACACCAGTGTTAAGCTGGCAATGTTGAATTGGGTAAAAAGTCTGACAACAGCAGGTTTAAGTCCAACCAATTTATTTGATAGTAAACTCACTAGCTTTTGGGTTTGTCCCTTCGTCAGGTGAATGACGAAGGGACAAACCCGAAAGCTAGTGAGTTTACTATCGAATAAATCGGTTGGACTTAAACCTGCTGTTGTCAGACTTTTTATTGTGTTTACCCCAGTCCAACGCCAGCATATCCACATCAGTGTTGAATTGGTCATCAGTTATACACCAAATGATTTTTTTCTCCCTGTTTCTAACCAGAACTTTTCACTTTGGGTTTAAAATGAGCAATGTAGAATCGGCCACCCATAATGTATTTGCCACTATTATAATGTTGACGTATAATGACTGACCAATTGAATAGATTGATGTTTGTGATCAGTGATGAACAAATATTCTATCTGCATTCTGGACTCAACATGTGAGTCCAATAATTTTAGATGATAACCCCTTCCCTCCATTTTGCTTAGTTATTTTTCTTCTTGCTGGTTCAGATTTTTCCAATTTGTTTACTTCTTTCATTTGCATTTGGAAACCTGATATCTGCCATTCACACCTCATCAAGACACATCTTTTGCTTCTTGAAACCACATCCTCAGGGGAAAAGTCCTGTCAGTTAACTCTCCACAGATACCGCATTTCTAGCACTTATTTTTATTTCAAATTTTCAATATTTTGCTTTTGTTCTAGCAATCTCTCTGGTAAGGATTCCAGCACCATGCCATAGAGTGCTATTGCAGTGTTCTTTATTGGGCATTCATAGCATTGAGCATCAGTGATGATATCAGGTTGTGCAAGCAGTCAATCACATGGAAGGATATTCCCAGTCAGAAAAACATTTTTAAACCTATTTTATTATAAAGGAGTTTAAATCTAATTAACAGAACATGATGCATGCAATATTTTTTTCAGGTCAGTTTTCATTGTTCATCAAACTAATCACGCCATTGTTAATATCCAGTAACACTTGATTAAATGAGATTGCGCCTTGATAAGCCTGAAAAGGTTTAATGTGGGAGTGTTGAAATTCTCCCTGATTTGAGTGATGGTTGCCTCTGGGGGGAGCCACAGAGCAGCCTGAGTCCTGACTGATGGACAGCGATGTCAGAATTTCCATGCTAATCTGCACATGCCTGAAAACCTGATGTTGCAACAGTTTCAGATAGTGAATGCCGATAGTTTGCCAGAACCCATCTCATTGCCTACTATTTTACACCCATTTTTCATATTGCTAGGATTGGAAAAACACTCTATATGTTTGTTAAAATTAATAAGCGTATATTTATCCAAAAAATCCATTTTAATGGAGAGGCAATGGCCTTTTGATTTTATTTATTTTGTCGCATGTATTAGTATACAGTGAAAAGTATTGTTTCTTGCGTACTATACAGACAGCATAATGTACATAGAGAGGGAAAGGAGAGAATTCAGAGTGTAGTGTTACAGTAATAGCTAGGGTGTGGAGAAAGATCAACTTAATGCGGGATAGGTCCATTCAAAAGTCTGGCAGCAGGAAAGAAGCAGTTGTTGAATTGATTGGTACATGTCCGATGACTTTGTATCTTTCTCCCGCAGAAGGTGGAAGAGATTATGTCCGTGATATGTATGGTCATTAATTATGCTGACCGCTTTTCTGAGGCGGTGGGAAGTGTAGTCAGTGGATGAGGTGCTGGTTTGAGTGATGGACTGGGCTTTGTTCACGACCTGTTGTTATTTCTTACGCCTTTGTGTTGCAACCAGAAAGAATGTTTTCTGTGGTGCATCTGTAAAAGGTGAGTCGTTGCAGACATGCAAAATTTCCTTAGTCTTCTGAGAAGGTAGAGGCATTGGTGGACTTTCTTACTGATTACTTTGACGTGGAGAGCCCAGGACAGGTTGTTAGTGATCGGGATACCTAAATATTTGAAGGTCTCGACCATTTCTACTTCATCCTCATTGATGTAGACAAGGGCATGTCCTCCACTATGCTTCCTCAAGTCCATGACTGCCTCCTTTATTTCGTTGACATTGAAGGGGAGATTATTGTCATCGCACCAGTTCACCAGATTCTTTGTCTCTTTCCTATACTTCGTCTCATCATTGTTTGAGATCCGACCCTCTAGGATATTCCTGTTCATCCATGGTTTCTGGTTGAGACACTACACACTTACTAATATGGCCAATTACTGTAGTGGCATGTTCGTTCAGGATGGTCGCAGAGTTTTTAAATACTGATCAGTTTGCTGACTCCAAGCAGTCCTATAGAAGATCATCTGATTCCTCAGAACAACATTGCATGACTTTCTTTTGAAGGATTCTCCTGTTTCAATTTTTGCTCATAAGCCAGGAGAAGAAGCACAGCCTTGTGGTCTGCTTTGCCAAAGTGTGGATGGTAGTGGTATGATGTGGTATCTACTGGTATAATTGCTACATTAATAATCTACAAACTCAGCTAATGTTCTGGGGAACCGCATTCAAATCCCACCACAGCAGATGGTGGAATTTGAATTCAATAAATAATATCTGGAATTAAGCATCTATTGATGACCATAAAACTATTGCCAAATGTCAAAAAAAAATCTGCTTCACTGATGTCCTTTAGAGAAGGAAATCTGCAGTCCTTACCTGGTCCGGCCTACATATGACTCCAGAGCCACAGCAATGTGGTTGACTCTTAACTGCCCTCCAAGGCAACTAGGGATGGGCAATAAATGCTGGCCAGCCAGCAATGCCCATGTCCCACGAATTAATAAAGAAAGGATACCTGAGTAATAAAGTTGCAACATTGTAATTGGTTAGAATTCCATGAGGACTGGTCTCTAAGCCAGAGGGTTCATAAATTCATAAGATACAGGAGCAGAATTAGGCCATTTGTCCCATCAGTCCACGACACCATTCCACCCTTGAATTTGTAGCATTTTAACCTAATTTTTAGTTCATTTCAGTTTTGTATTTGTTTCAATTTTTGATTATTCTCCCATTAGCCCACCTGTCCTGAAGGTGACCACACTTCCAGTTGTGAGAGGTGACCATGAATGTTGGACTACTTGATCATTTGATGATTGCAACAGAACCAGAAATTAAAGTTGGACCACTACTTGCTAGATACCAGCTTGAGAGAAACTCAACAGATTTTCCACTTTTCCTCTTTATCCTGTCAATGCCGCGGCTTGTCCCTTCAGCTACCCTGCCTGAAATTTCCTGATTTTGTAATGACTTGATACAGCACCATATGATGTATTTGTTAAATTATCTGAAATCATTTAAGGTTGAAATCGAGGCATGAATCACCATTAAAACTGAGGTAGTTGAGGTGCCTTTTCCTCTTTCTCCAGAAAGCAATGCAAACCGCATATTTCTAATGCTGACATCAGTCACAATAGTTTTGAATATACTATTATGTTAACCACCTCAATTGTTTTAAATTGGTTCTACTTTTGTCTCTAAATGGCCATTTAAAATAACATTGGAAAAGGATATTGATTTGATTTACTATTGTCACATATATTGGGATACAGTGAAAAGCATTGTTTCTTGCGTGCTATACAGATAATACTGTTCGTAGAATGCATGGGGAGAGAGGGTGTAGAATATATTGTTACAGTCATAATTAGGTTGTAGAGAAAAATCAGCTAATACATGGTAGGTCAATTGAAAAGTCTGATGACGTAGGGAAGAATCTGTTCCTGAGTTGGTTGGTATGTGATCTCAGACTTTTGTATCTTTTTCCCGATGGAAGAGAGTATGTCCAGGGTATGTGTGGTCCTTGATTATGATGGCTGCTTTTCTGAGGCAGCGACAAGTGTAGACGGAGTCAGTGGATGGGAGGCTGGTTTGTGTGATGGACTGGGCTTCGTTCATAATTTCTTGCAGTCTTATATTCAAGTAAGGTGTAATCACCAGTGAAAGGTGGTTTAGGTTTTGTGGTACTGATAGTGCTTTGTACAAAAGAGTTAAAAAGATTTAATGCACACCACTGTTTGAAATAGTCTTCAATTATTTTCACATCTGCCCAACCATCAGCATCTCTCCTGCAGCATGTGACACAACTATGGCAAATTTTTAGTGCCAGCACAAATTGCATCTCTGTACTTATGGTGGTCCCTTAATCTATTCACTGCCCAGGCACCAAGTGCCCAACTGTACTTCACCCAATTTGCCATGTCAGGGTTGTTGGGTAGCTATTTAAGTGTAGAGAACGTAAGATGAAATCCTTTCACATTGAACCAGTGTTTTCCAGTCCAAGTCTAGTTAATTATAGCACTCTCAAATGCTGAGATGAGCTGCCTTATTAAGTGAGTGGGGATCAAACAAGAGACCTCTTTTGCTTAATTACATCAGTTCAGTGCATCAACAGGCATTGCATTTTTCCATGGCCATTTAGGAGTTTTGGCCAAACCTATAAAGAAGCCATACTCACTATTACTGATGGAACAGATGTTTTACTATTTTAAAGCTCTCGTCACATTGGTGTAATGATACAAATGTTAACCACAGCTTTGGAAAATTAAACTCAGTTATGGGTATTAGCATAATCTCTGTGTTTCTGATCAATTATTTTCTACTGAACACTCCCCTTACTTATAGTCAATATTTGTACATGATTTTACTCCAGCCTAATTTAACTTTCCTTTCCATGTCCCACCTTCATATCAATTTTCCTTATTAAAACATGCAAATTAAAAGCAGTTGGCCACTCAAGCTCACTTTGCCATTCACCAAGATCGTGGCAGATCTGATAGTAGCTTCAATTCCACACTCCTGCTTAGCCTCAATAACCTTTCAGCCCCTTGTTAATCAAAATTCTATCTACTGCTGCTTTTAAAATATTCAAAGACTCTGCCTCCACACTACCTTTTGAGGAAGAGAATTCCCGAAACTTTCAACTCTCTGATGAGAAAAAAATTATCCTTATCTCTATCTTAAATGGAGGACTTGTTATTTTTAAAGAACAAACAAAAGCACAGCATGGGAATAGGCCCTTTGGCCCTCCAACCCTTTACCTGTCATGATGCTCTAACTGCACTTAAGAAAACCTTCTGCCCTTACTCAGTCCATACTGCTCTATTCCTCCCTATTCATGTACCCCTCCAGATGCTTCTTAAATGTAGCTAAAGTGCTTGTTTCCACCACCACCTCTGGCATCTCGTTCCAAGCACCCATCACTCTGTGTAAAAAAAAAACTTCCCTGCACACCTCCCTTAAATTTTCCCCCTCTCACCTTGAACCTGTGCCCACTTGTAATTGATACTTCCACCCTGGGAAAACAAAAGTGACTTCAAGTTCTAGATTTTTCCACAAGCCGAAAATTCTTTTCACATCATCCTTGTTAGTACACCTCAACATCTTGAATGTTTCAATCAAGTCCCCTCTTACTCTTCTCAACTTCAGCAGATACAATCCTAGCTTGTCCAACCTTTCCTCAAAAGACAACCAACCATTCTCGGTGTTAGTCAAATGAACTTTCTCTAATCTGCTTCCAATGAATTTGCATTGTTCCTTTTAAATAAGGTGATCAATACAGTACACAGTACTGTAGATGCGGTCTCAACAAAGCTGTGTATAATTGACACAAGACCTCTCTATTTTTGTATTTAATTCCTGTCACAAAAAAAAATAGCATTCTATTACTTTGCTGATTACTTGCTGTATCTGCACACTAACCTTTAGTAGTTCATGCACTAGGACACTCAGATCCCTCTGCATCTTGGAGCTCTGCAATCTCTCACCATTTAGATGAAATGCTTTTTTATTCTTCCTGTTCAAAAGGATTGATGTTGTTATATAAAACTGTTGTAAATTTTGACTTACTAATTATCATGTAGTCTTGACTGCTTAAAAAAAGCTTATTCTTGTTTAGTTTTCTTTACATATATAAAGTAATTTATAAATTCATCGGAATTAGGAGCAGGAGTTTGCCATTTGACTTATCAGTTGGCCTACCATTTAAAAAGATCATGGCTGATTTGATTGTGTCCTTAATGCCTTCCGCCATAACCTTTGATTCCCTTGTCAATCAACAATCCAGCCCTGAATATATTTAGTAATCCAACCTTCACTGCTCCCTGGGGGAAAAGAATTCCAAAATCTAATGACCCTCAAAAACATTCCAGCTCAGAGAATGTTAATTGGGAGACCACTTATTTTGAAACTGTACCCCTCAATTCTATTCATCCCACAAAAGGAATCAACCTCAAATTTATCCAAGTTCCCACAGAATCTTTATCCTTTCATGGGATATAGGTGTCGCTGGCAAGGCTAGCATTTGTTGCCCATTCTTAATTGCCCTTGAACTAAATGGCTTGCTGAGCTATGTCAGAAGCAGTTAAATGTGTGTCTGAAATCACATGGAGGTCAAACCAGGTAAGGATACAGATTGCTTTCTTTAAAGGGCATTAGTGAATCTGATGGATATAGCTATCATTAGACTTTTAATTCCAGATTTTGTATTGAATTCTCATCTTCTCCCAACGTGGGTTTGAAGATGTGGGGGGGATCCAAACCTGGGACCCTTTTGTCTCTGGATTACAGTCCAGTGACAATACCCTTATGCTACCCCATTCCTAATTATATGCTTCATTTAAATCAGCACTTATTCTTCTAAATGCCAATGAATATAGACGTAATCTGTTCAACAGTTCCTCTTAAGATGAAATCAACTGAGTGGACATTCTCTAAACCTTCCAGTGTGTAAAGAGACCAAAACTACACGCACTATTTCAGAAACGGGTTTATTAAGGCCTTGTTTTGCTGTAGCAACACTTCCCTATTTTTATATTCCTCTCTCATTGCAATAAGTGTGAAGTTTCCATTTGCCTTCCCAATATTGTGCTGTACCTGCATGCTAGTTTTTTTTTTGAGATTCATGTACCAGCAACCCAGATTCCTCTGTACCACAGACTTGTAGAGTTTCTGTTCCCTCTCCATCCATATTCCCATATTATCCATGCATTGTTCCATGATTTTGTGCATTAATTATTTATTTATACAAAATAATCCCAGTGTGTAATTAATACTAAATAGAGTAGATTCTAATTATAAGATAACTCTGATAGCGCATCAATTGTTCATAGCTTCCTGTAATATAACAAGGTAAACTATTCTGGTTCTAAGGGAGTATTTGTAGCAATTTACCAGAGAAGAAGGCATTGATGTTCTATGTTGATATTGACCCTGATTTTTGTGGGAATAATCACAGTGAGACGAGTAAATGTCAGTAATTTCCTGCACCTGCAGATGTACTGTAAATTCCACAAATCAGAAAATTGTTATCCTAAATGCTCATTCCCTCCTCAAGCTTCATTGCACCCATATCTCGTTAATTGAGCATTAAAATGCCTGAAGGGTTTGAAGTTCTACTTCCCAACTAGCTACCCACTAACCAGGCCAGAAAAGATAGGGGCATTGTTCACTTATGGCCAAGTGAATTTTTAATAGAATGTCAAGTCTTAATTTCTACAATCTCTCAATCATTGAAAACTTACTTTTACAAGTGTTTAAGTTTTAAGTCTTTCAAACTTGTATTATTGTTGGAGATTTAAAACAAAACTTAAAATTTTACTTTATTATCATTTAGATTTTTTAATCTTTTACCTTAATCTCTCTTAATCGCATCTTTCTTTTCACTGCTTTATTACACTTCTTGTGCATTAGTTTACTCTGAATTAAATATTCAAAAGGGCACTTCATGGTTTAGACTCCGCATGTCTTTGTAAGGATTCTTTAATCTGCATACTCTTCATAAGATGCAGCACTGAGATAGCTCTCAATTACTATCAATTGCAAAATAGACCCCTGAAAGTTTGGGCACTGTATACTTATGAACATCATTCAATTAATCGCAAAACCTGAGCCACTGTATATAGCATTTTCACCGTTTCTTTTGACAGTACAATTGGAAGGGAACATGGAAGCATATGTTTTGGAAACATTTATAAAAAATAAATGTATAAAATATATAAAATTGTTTCATCAATATCATATGAATTTCAACTCCATTGGAGAACAATGCCATGCAGGTAGTTAAAAAAATTGAACATTTACTATTCTGAGTGAGATGGGAAATACCCTTTTTGCTGTTCTGAAACTAAAGAAATAGGATTTGTTGTAATAAGACTTTTTTGGATACTGAAGTTTAATGGCAACATTGAATATGGCATATAACGGGTTCAGGAGTTCCTAGCTATATTAAAGTTTGCTCTCTGAAGGAGAGCCAGCTGAAACAATTTTTCCCCAATTCACTTTCAGCTGAATGTTTTCCTAGGTTCAAGTTGCAGCACTGATGTCAATCCTGTAGAACCACTTTCCCATTTTTCTTATCCAGTCTCAACTGAATAGTTTCCGGAGCTGGCTCAAAAGATGTACAGGGAATTCATTTTTCTTCAACCTAGCTGAGCATTGTTACACAGGTGAACCAGAATCCCATCTATGGTGGATGTAATTGGATCTGAGCCTCTTTTTGTAAAAAAAAATGAATGCAATTGTTTCTGCGATTGATGGAAGCTTAGCAAATTGGTGCAGGTCACTGTATTGCTTGTCTGGTCACCAATTTTGAAATATTTAGGATTGACACCTTTCACATTTCCAGTTTATTGCATGTTGTGCAATAAAATCTCATGTATTACCAATGAAACCTGTTGTCTGTCATTGAAAAATCTCATCCTAGTTTTGCCATCCTGATCAAATCTCAAAAGTGGTATGAATTCATTTACCATGCTCAGCTGCACTGCATCTGGTCTTGAACTCTTATGTCTATATTGTATATCTTGCCTTTTATATGTATGTTTGGCAAGCTGTTTTGCTGGCTTGATTGTTTCTGGAAGTAAGTGTAAATTTCTCTATCCATTTACTTGGTGTACATTTTTTAATTATGAAGGGGAAAGTCCATCAGCTTGCTTTGTTCTTTGAATGTTGATTCTTAACTGTAGTTAATTGATATGGTTCATTGCATTTAGCTTGAAAATAAATACTAGTTTTGGCAGTGAAAAAGGTTTCATTTCCACCATAAACCTTGATGAAAATAAATGTTAATTTATTGATTTTATTAATTGCGAATAATTCCATTGTTGGAATATTTGGAATGTTTCCACTTTTCACAAACAATTTTCATAATAAGTCAGTGGCGCTAAATGACGATTCTGTTTGTTGTGCTCTGTCCTTCATTCTTTTAAATAGTAAATAACAATAGCTGCAATTATGCACATTTTGATATATTGAAAAATAAAGAAATTTGCATGTATACCAATCATTTCCTGTTGATCTCTTTTGCATTATGAAAGTTTATTTGATTACATATAACTATTTTATTTAAAGTTTATTTATTAGTGTCATAAGTAGGCTTGCATTAACACTACAATGAAAGCACTGAAAGTTCCCTAGTCGCCACATTCCAGCGCGTGCTTGAGTACACTGAGGGAGAACTTAGCATGGCTAGTGCACCTAACCAGCATGTCTTTTGGACGGTGGGAGGAAACCAGAGCACCCAGAGGAAATCCACATAGACACAGTGAATGTGCAGACACTGACTCAAGCTGGGAATTGAACCTGGGTCCCTGGCAGAAGTGCTAACCATGTGCCAACATGCCATCCTACTAAGGCAGCTTAACTATTAAGCTGCTAATGGAGAACTTCCAATAAACATTGCATATATAATTTTCACTGTTTTGGGACAGAAGGAAGACATCTATGATGCTAATTTTCTACCTTCCCCCTGTTGTGGAAAACTGCAATGTAAGCCTAAATCACGAAAAGCTAGCATGTAAGTTCAGTTATTTTGCAGGTAATAGAGAAGGTAAATGGAACGTTGGCCTTTATTTCTAAAGGAATGGAGTATAAAAGTAGGGAAATCTTGCTAAAACGGTACAAGGCTTTAGTTAGACCACTCCTGGAATATTATGAAGAGTCTTGGCATTGGAGGCAATGATGTGGAGATGCTGGTTTGGACCGGGGTAAACACAGTAAGAAGGCTCACAACACCAGGTTAAAGTCCAACAGGTTTATTTGGTAATACAAGCCACTAGCTTTTGGAGTGTTGCCCCTTCATCAGGTGAGTGGGAGTTCTGATCACAAACAATGCACATAAAGACACAATCTCAATTTACAAAATAATGGTTGGAATGTGAGTCTTTACAGGTAATCAAATCTTAAAGGTATAGACAATGTGAGTGGAGAGAGGGTTACGTACAGGTTAAAGAGATGTGTATTGTCTCCAGCCAGGACAGTTAGTGAGATTTTGCAAGCCCAGGCAAATCGTGGGGGTTACAGATAGTGTGACGTGAACCCAAGATCCTAGTCGAGGCCGACCTCACGTGTGTGGAACTTGGCTATCAGTCTCTGCTCAGAGACTGTTGAGAGTAGATAAGAATGTTCTCTTCCTGTTGGGGAACACTTCAGCAGTCATGGGCATTTGGCCTCTGATCTTCGGGTAAGCAAAGATCAACAACAATATCCAAGGCGGCTTTCACGACACACGACAGCGCAGAGTCACTGAGCAGAAACTGATAGCCAAGTTCTGCACACATGAGGTCGGCCTCAACTGGGATCTTGGGTTCACATCACACTATCTATAGCCTCCACGATTTGCCTGGGCTTGCAAAATCTCACTAACTGCCCTAGCTGGAGACAATACACATCTCTTTAACCTGTGCTTAACACTCTCTCCACTCACATTGTCTGTACCTTTAAGACTTGATTACCTGTAAGGGCTTGCATTCGACCATTATTTTGTAAACTGAGATTGTGTCTTTATATGCCCTGTTTGTGAACAGAACTCCCACTCACCTCTTAAAGGGGCAGCACTCCAAAAGTGGCTTGTGCTACCAAATAAACCTGTTGGACTTTAACCTAGTGTTGTGAGACTTCTTACTGTATTGGAGGCAATCCAGAGATGGTTTTCTAGGTTGATTGGCAGTGTGGAGGGATTTTCTTATGAGGAGAGGGTGAAAAGTTTGGATATATATTCATTAGAGTTTAGAGGTGACAAAATTGAAGTATTTATGATTCCTAGGGGATAGATGGGGTAGATGCTAATAGGTGGTTTCTCCTTGTATGAGAGTCTAGTACCAGATGACATAACCTAAGTAAGGGGTTGCCCGTTTGCGACCGAGATGAAGAGGAATTTCTTCTCTCACAGGGTAGTGAATCTGTGGAATTCTTTACTACAATGAGCTGGGTCGTTAAGTATATTCAAGGCTGAGATGGACAGAGTTTTAATCAGCAAGGGAATTAAGGGTTCTGGGGGAATAAAGAAGGAAAGTGCAGCTGAAGATTGTCACATCAGATCAGTCAATACAAATCCATAGAAACCCTACAATAGCAAAGAAGGCCATTTGGCCCATTAAGTTTGCACCGACAACAACTCAACCCGGCCTTATCCCCGCAACCCCACATATTCACCCCATTAATCCCTCTGACTACATATCCCTGCACACTAAGGGGCAATTTAGCATGTCCAATGCACCTAACTTTGGTAGGATGGACTATTAATTATGTGGCGAAAAACTGCAGCATGCGACGGTGCAGAGGGACCTCGGGGTCCTTGTGCATGAGTCGCAAAAACCCAGCCTGCAGGTGCAGCAGGTGTTCAGGAAGGCAAATGGGATGCTGGCCTTCATAGTGAGGGGGATTGAATATAAAAGTAGGGAGGTCTTGCTGCGGCTGTATAGGGCACTGGTGAGGCCGCAGCTGGAGTACTGTGTGCAGTTTTGGTCGCCGCACTTTACGCAGGGATATTTTAGCCTTGGAGGGAGTGCAGAGGAGGTTTACTAGGCTGATTCCGGAGTTGAGGGGGTTGAACTATGAGGAGAGGCTGAATAAACAAGACTTGTACTCGTTAGAGTTTAGAAGAATGAGGGGAGATCTCATTGAGACGTGTAAGATGATGAATGGGATGGATAGGATAGAGGTGGAGAGACTCTTCCCGCTCAGAAAGGACAGTAGGACTAGGAGGCACAGCCTCAAGATAAAGGGGGGGCGGTTTAGAACGGAGTTGAGGAGGAACTTCTTCACTCAAAGGGTGGTGAATCTCTGGAATTCTCTGCCTGTTGAAGTGGTGGAGGCTGCCTCGCTCAATATTTTTAAGACGCGAGTTGACAGGTTTTTGATAGGCAAGGGGATTAAGGGTTATGGGGAGAGGGCGGGAATGTGGAACTGAGCCACGACAGATCAGCCATGATCTTATTGAATGGCGGGGCAGGCTCGAGGGGCTAGATGGCCTACTCCTGCTCCTATTTCTTATGTTCCTAACCCACACATCTTTGGACTGTGGGAGGAAACCGGAGCACTTGAAAGAAACCCATGCAGACATGGGGAGAATGTCCAAGCTCCACACAGACAGTGACCCAAGCTGGGAATCAAGCCCAGGTCTTGAATTCAGCAAATATCAGAACCACAGGTGAGAATGTGACTGATTGACTGACTGAATATAATTTCTGTGCCAGAAATGTCAATCAGCCACACCTCAGGCCAATTAATGGGGGAAATAAAGAAGAGAAAGAAAGAGGGAAATGGAAAGGTTTAAACATTTAGGCAAACTGCATACTGAGCCTGGGACCTGACTGAATTGCTAAAAACTTGCTTCTGTCGGCTCCTGTGTGTGATGCTGATTAGGACAAGGACATTCATCAAATAAAGAAGGGACTTTGAACTTTAGTTTAGAGTTGAAAAATAACAGATTGACCAGCCAGTCCAAACCTTCAGCCACATTTACTGCTAGGAAAGCAAGTACGGAACACATTTTGTTTGAAATCAGCAACCTCAGAGCCAAATTAAATAAAATCAAAACCAGACAAGAAAGTCTGTAGTTTTTTACATTCTTGAATTTCATTTGCATGTATATTTTGATGATAGGCAACAAAGTATTGGTCAATCTAAGCCAATAATTAGAAATAGAATTACACGGTCTTTCAGATGTGATTTAAAAAGAATAATGAGGAAGGGAAGGTCCGTGAACAAAAAATAGAGTCTGGTTCCTGGTGAAAGAAACTTAGTACATTCAGATAACAAGCATGATAGCTATCAGCACTTAGAATGAGCAAACAAGCAACAGAGACAGGTTTGGGGTTCATATTTACTCTCTCAGATAACTTTCTTTGCGACCCTTCATTGTATTTTGAAATGTTGTGACACCAAGGCAAAGGTTTGTAGGCATTCTGAGGATACCGGTAAAAGATTGATCATCTTTGTAACTTGCACAGCATACAAAAAAAGTACTGACCTGCCATTGGTCTATTACTTTATCAATATTTCTTAGGTTACTAGGACAACAGTCTTGTGATTATCCGTATCACGTTGGCCCATTCTTTATGTAACTGCTCATTGAAGAAGCTGTTAAAATGCAAAAATATGTTCCTCATGACATGGAGATTTTTGGGACACTTGTTGCTTTTCACTTGTGATACTCCAGCTGGATCCAGTTAAATGGATTGGGGCAATATGGTAAGTTGTCAGTTTAATACACTTTGTCCTTTTTGGCAATGATAAACTTCGTGCATGCCAAAGCATGTTCTACCTTTTATCTGGAAGAGAACGCATCTGTTTAAATAGTTTGTTCTGGGAGATAAGTGACATGGCATTTGTCCTGCGATGGAGTCTGTGACCTCATGGTTAGCTTTCTTGTTAGCTAGTCTAATATGACCTTGATGAGCAATTGAAATGGCGGATTAGAAGTGATGCAGAGAACTTGCCTCATTATTGTGCAAATAGAGGATCAGCAGCCTTTGAAAGTGTTGCGAAATTGGAACGTTGAGTGAGACAGGGTTGAGAGGTGAATTCTTATTTTACAAAGCACCCTCTTGCATCTCTCGGCATCATGCAGCCAAAGCCATGGTTAGCTGTGAAAGAAAATATTTTAAAACATAAACAATGTTTTTTTACAAAAGGACAATCCTTTGCTTTGCGGCAAAATGAAGCCTTTTCTAACTCCCCTGATGGCTTAGTAGTGAAAGGCACAGATGAATGATTTCAGCTGGGGCTATACTTTTGTTATTAGTGCCCTTGACTAGGAAGAGGATAATCAGCCAGGATTCCTATTTCTGATTGTTATGCTAGGGTCTTGTTGCAAGGTGTGTTTGACTTTTTCTTCATGGTGTGAACACTGCAGGCATAACCAGCGTTTATTTCTCTCTCTAATTGTCCTTGCAAAGGATGTGGTGAACTGTCACAGTCGATGTGGTGAACTGTCACAGTCCATGTGGCGTTGGCACACCCACAGCATCATTAGATGGAGAGTTCCAGGATTTGACCCAGCAGCAGTGAAGGAACAGCGATATAATTCCAAGTCAGGATGATGCGTGGCTTGGAGAGGAACTGGCATTTGGAGGTGCTCCCATGTCTTTGCTACCTTGCCCATTCTAGGTGATGGAGGTCAAGAATTTGGATGGTGCTATCAAAAGAGCCTTGAAGGGTTTTTGCAGTGCTTCTTGTATGTACAACATTGCTATTAGTGTGGAGGGAGAGAATGTTTAAGATACTGGACAGAATATCAAACAAGCGGACTGCTTAGTTCTGGAGTTTCTTGAATGTTGTTGGAGCTACATTCTTCCAGGCAAGTGGAGGGTATTCCATCACACCCTGACTTGTAGCTTGTAATTAGTGGATAGATTTTGGCAAGTCAGGAGGTGAATTACTCTTTGCAGAATTCCCAGTTCCTGACCTGTTAAAGCCACAGTATTTATATAGCTGATCCAGTTCTGTTTCTGTAAATGGTAACTCCCAGGCTATTGATGCTAGGCAATTCAGCAATGCCAATGCTGTTGAATGTCAAGAGAAGATGGTCATTACTGGGCCCTGAATCACCTCTTTGCTCCACACATGACAGCACTGTTCACAACACATCTCATTACTTCGCTGATGACCAAGAGTAGACTGATGAGGTTGTAACTGGCCAGATTGAATTTGTCGTTTCATAGACATGGCTGTTGTAGCTCGACTGGAAGAGCTTAACTATTGGTGTGGCTAATTCTGGAGAACAAGTCTTGAGTACTATTGCTGGAATGTTATCAGGGCCCAGATTTGTTCAGTGCCCTCAGCCGTTTCTTAGTATCACATGGAATGAATTGAATTGACTGAAGACATGCATCTGTGATATTGGGGCCCTTGGGAGGAGACTGAGATGGATCATCTACTTCTGGCTGAAGATGGTTGCAAATGCTTGAGCCTTGTCTTTCGCACTGCTGTGGTGACCATCTTGTGTGGTTTGTATGTTCCTTGCTATTGTTCAAGCCTGAATGTTGCCCATTCAGGGGCAACATTTGGACACAGAGTGCTTCTCTACATGATAAAGTTTTGAATTGGATGCAGTGTAATCATCAGTGAACATTTTCCCGCTTCTGACCTTTTTATGGAGGGAAGATCATTGAAGACGATTGGGCCTTGGATACTACACTGAGGAACTCCTGCTGTGATCCCCTGGGCTGAGATGATTGGTCTCTAATAACCACAACCATGCTTTTTTGTGACCATTCCCCGTGATTCCCATTAACTTCAATTTTGTTAAGTTTCCTTCTTGCCATACACAACCATGCTGCCTTGATGTCAGGGACAATCATTCTCACTGCAGCTCTGGTCTTTGGCTTTTTTGACAATTTTTGGGTAAAGGCATGAGGACTGGAGATGTTTGATGCTCAGTTTGGGCTCCATGTAATGGTGTAAATAAACGTACAAACAAGGAGCAGAAAGAGGCCATTCAGCCCTTTGCGTCTGCCCTGCCATTTAATAAGACCATGGCTGATCTGATAGTAATCTCAAATCTACTTCCCACCTATCCCAGATAACCTATCACCTCTTTGCTCCACACATGACAGCACTGTTCACAACACATCTCATTACTTCGCTGATGACCAAGAGTAGACTGATGAGGTTGTAACTGGCCAGATTGAATTTGTCGTTTCATAGACATGGCTGTTGTAGCTCGACTGGAAGAGCTTAACTATTGGTGTGGCTAATTCTGGAGAACAAGTCTTGAGTACTATTGCTGGAATGTTATCAGGGCCCAGATTTGTTCAGTGCCCTCAGCCGTTTCTTAGTATCACATGGAATGAATTGAATTGACTGAAGACATGCATCTGTGATATTGGGGCCCTTGGGAGGAGACTGAGATGGATCATCTACTTCTGGCTGAAGATGGTTGCAAATGCTTGAGCCTTGTCTTTCGCACTGCTGTGGTGGGTTCTGCCATCATCGTGGACGCTTATCATTCCTCCTCCTTCAGCCAGTTTAAATATGCCCCACCAAAAATGACTAGCTGTGGGAAAACCACAAAATTTTGTTCTGACCTGTTGGTTGTACAATTGCTTAGTTCTGCCTATAATATACTGTTTTCATTGTTTAACATGCATCTCGTCCCATATTTAGCTTTACCAGATTGATGCCTAATTTTCAGGTGTGTCTGCTGTTCCTGGTATTGTCGCCTCGAATTCTCATTAAACCAGGTTCAATCTCTTAGCTTCATGGTAATTTTGTGTGGCCCACAGCGCCACATAGATATCCCGTTTTGAGCTGTTAGATCTTTTCTGAATCTATTGTATTCAGCATGGTGGTAATGCCACACCACATGATGGAGGATATCATCATGAAGTGGACTTTGCCTCCTATCAACACTGCCAAGGACTGATGCATCCACAACAGGTAGATTGTTGAGGATGAAGTCAATGTTTTTCCCAGTTGGTTTTCTCACCAGTTGTTGCAGGCTCTGTCTGGCAGATATGTCCTACAGGACTTGGCTAGTTCAGTCACTGTAGTGCTACCAAGGCACTCTTAAATGATGGACAATGAAGACCGTAACCCAAAGAAAGTCCTGAGACCTTGCTATCCTCAGTGTTAATTTCAAATGGTCATTCCCTTCAGACTGGATCCTACCATGCTACCACCTCTGGTGGTTTTGGCCTTTTGGTGTGACGGGACATGCCTAAGCATGGTGATGGATGACTCTGGGATATTTACTGTCATGTATGATTCAGTGAGTATGACTATGTCAGACTGTTGCTTGACTAATCTGTGGAATAGCTCTCCCAATTTTGGCACAAGTCCTGAGACATTAGGAAGGAGGACTTCGCAGGATTGACGGGAAGGGAGTGCTTTGTCTTTTTTTGCTTCTGATGTCGATGCCAGGTTATCCATCCAGTTTTATTCTTACTGAATTTTTCTGGATTGATTTTATTTAACTGATTAGCTTGCTCAGCTATTTCAGAGGACAGTTAAGAGTTATTCACATTGCCACAAGTCTGGTGAGTCTCCTTCATAACCTGTTCAGTCCCTGCAGTGTAGGTACAACCACTGTGCTATTGTGGGGGGAGGGAATGTTCCAGGATTTTGACCAAGCAACAGTGAAGGAACGGTGATCTATTTCCAAGATTGACATAATGGTTAACATTAGGGCCTCAATGTGCCAGGGACCGGGTTCGATTCCTGGCTTGGGTCACTGTTTGTGTGGAGTATACACATTCTCTCCGTGTATGCGTGGGTTTCATCCAGATGTTCTGGTTTCCTCCCACAGTCCAAAAGATGTGCTGGTTAGGTGCATTGAACATGCTACAAAAAAATTCTCCTTGGTGTAACTGAACAGGTGTTGGAGTGTGGCGACTGGGGGATTTTCACAGTAACATCATTGCAGTGTTAACTTGTGTCACTAAATTAAACAAAGTTAAGATGGTATGTGGCTTGGGGGGGAACTTGCAGTTATTGGTGTTTCAATGCTTTGCTGTCCTTCTCCTTCTAGGTGGTTGAGATCATGGGTTTGAAATATGCTGTCAAAGGAGCCTTGGTGAGTTATAGAAACTAGAAGCAGGAGTAGGCAATACGGACCTTTGCTATTTCACTTTGATCATGGCTGATCATCAAATTCAAGATCCTGATTTCTCCCCCCCCCCGCTGCCCTTCCTTCCAAATCTCTTTTTCCCCATAGCCCAAAGAACTATCTAATTTCTTCTTGAAATCAGATGACATCTTGGCCTCAACTACATTTGGTGGTAGTGAATTCCACATATTGACGACTCTGAGTGAAGAAATTTCTCCACCTCAGTTCTAAAAGGTTATCCCTTATCTTCAGACTATGACCCCTGGTTCCAGACTCCCCCCACCATTCGGAACATCCTTTCTGAAGCTACCCTGTCTAACCCTGTTAGAATTTTATAAGTTTCTATTGGATCCCCTCTCACTCTTCTAAACTCTAGTGAATATAATCCTAACCAACTTAGTCACTCCTCATATGACCTGCCATCACAGTAATCAGCCTGGTAAACCTTCATTGTACTTCCTCTATAGCAATGATATCCTTCCTCAGGTATGGACACCAAAACTGCACACAATACTCCAGGTGTGGCCAACACACTGTACAATTGCAGCAAATAATCCCTTTTTCCTATAATTAATCCTCTCGTGACGAAGGCCAGCATACCATCTGCCTTCTTTACAGCCTGCTGTACCTGCAAGTTTACTTTCAATGATGACACACGAGGTCTAGTTGAGTATCCACTTCCCTCAATTTACACCTATTCAAGTAATAATTTGTCTTCCTATTATTGCTACCAAAATGGATAACCTCACATTTATCCACATTGTACTGCATCTGCTATGCACATGCCCACAAACTCAGCCTGTCCAAACAATGCTGAAGCATCCCTGCACCCTCCTCACAGCTACCCTCCCACCCAACATTGTATCATCTGCAAATTTGGAGATATTATATTCAGTTCCCTCTTCCAAATCATTAATATATATATGTGAACAGTTGGGATCCTAGCACAGATCCCTGCAGAATCTCACTAGCACTAACTGCCAATCTGAAAATGACCCACTTATGCCAGCTCTTTGCTTCCTATCTGCTAATCAGCTTTCTATCCATCTCAGGGCATTACCTGCAATCCCATGTGATTTAATTTACATAGCAATCTGTTACGTGAACCCTTGTCAAAAGCCTTCTGAAAGTCTCAATAAATCACATCCACTGATTCTCCTTGGTCAACTCTACTAGCTACATCCTCAAAAAATTCCAATAGATTCATCAAGCATGATATCCCTTTTGTAAATCCATGCTGATTATACCATTACCTTCCAAATGCTGAGTTCTGAAATCCTTGATTACAGACTCTAGCAACTTCCCCAGTATCAACGTTAGGCTCACTGGTCTATAGTTCTGTTTTCTCTCTACCTCCCTTTTTGTATAGCGAGCTTACATTCAATGGCCTCCAATCTGTAGGGCATATTCCGAGTCCAAAGAATTTTGGAAAGTAACTGCCAATGGATCTACTATTTCTAGGACCACTTCCTTAAGCATTCTGGAATGAAGATTGTTAAATCTGGAGATTTATTCACCTTCAATCCCACCAATTTCCCCAAAAACATTTCTTTACTAATGCTGATTTCCATCAGATCCTCACTAAAACATATTTCTCTCAACACTTCTGGCACATTATTCATGTATTAACCATAGAAACCATAAAAAATTACAGCTCAGAAACAGGCCTTTTGGCCCTTCTTGTCTGTGCCGAACCATTTTTTGTCTAGTCCCACTGACCTGCACTTGGACCATATCCCTCCACACCCCTCTCATCCATGTACCCGTCCAAATTTTTCTTAAATGTTAAAAGCGACCCCGCATTTACCACTTTATCTGGCGGTTCATTCCACACTCCCACCACTCTCTGCGTGAAGAAGCCCCCTCTAATATTTCCTTTAAACTTTTCTCCTTTCACCCTTAACCCATGCTCTCTGGTTTTTTTCTCCCCCAGCCTCAGTGGAAAAAGCTTGCTTGCATTCACTTTATCTATATCCATCAAAATCTTATACACCTCTATCAAATCTCCCCTCTTTCTTCTACGCTCCAGGGAATAAAGTCCTAACCTATTCAATCTCTCTCTGTAACTCAGCTTCTCAAGTCTCAGCAACATCCTTGTGAACCTTCTCTGCACTCTTTTAACCTTATTTACATCCTTCCTGTAACTAGGTGATCAAAACTGTACACAATACTCTAAATTCGGTCCCACCAATGTCTTGTACAACCTTACCATAACACTCCAGGTATTCCTTTGTGATGACTGAAGCAAAGTACAAATTTAATTCCTCAATCATTTCTTTATTCCCTGTTAAGAATTCTCCTGCTTCTGACTATAAGAGACCTACATTCATTTTGTCAATTTTTTTCACTTTATGTATCTATAGAAAATATTACAGTCAGTTTTAATGTTCCACGCTACCTGACTTTCATTTTCTATTTTTCCCTTCCCAATCAATCCCTTGGTCCTCCTTTGCTGAATTTTAAACTGCTCCCAATCCTCAGACTTTATCTTGCCAATTTTAGAACATAAGAACTAGGAATAGGAGTAGGCCATCTGGCCCCTAGAGCCTGCTATACCATTCAATAAGATCATGGCTGATCTTTTTGTGGATTCAGCTCCACTTACCCGCCTGCTCACCATAACCCTTAATTCCTTTACTGTTCAAAAATGTATCTATCCTTGCCTTAATAACATTCAATGAGGTAGCCTCAACTGCTTCACTGGGCAGGGAATTTCACTGATTCACAAGTCTTGGGTAAAGCGGTTTCTCTTCAACTCGGTCCTAAATCTGCTCCCCCTTATTTTGAGGCCGTGCCCCCTAGTTTAGTTTCACCTGCCAGTGGAAACAACCTCCCTGCTTCAATCTTATATAACCTATATGCTTCTATAAGATCTCCCTTCTTTCTTCTGAATTCTATGAGCATAGCCCCAGTCTACTCAATCTCTCCTCATAAGAACATAATAAGAACATAAGAAATAGGAGCAGGAGTAGGCCATCCAGCCCTTCGAGCCTGCCCCGCCATTCAATAAGATCATGGCTGATCTGTCGTGGCTCAGTTCCACTTTCCCGCCCTCTCCCCATAACCCTTAATCCCCTCTCCTATCAAAAACCCATCAACCCGCGTCTTAAAAATATTTAGCGAGGTAGCCTCCACCACTTCAACGGGCAGAGAATTCCAGAGATTCACCACCCTTTGAGTGAAGAAGTTCCTCCTCAACTCCGTTCTAAACCGCCCCCCTTTTATCTTGAGGCTGTGCCCCCTAGTCCTACTGTCTTTTCTGAGCGGGAAGAGTCTTTTCACCTCTATCCTATCCATCCCATTCATCATCTTATACGTCTCAGTGAGATCTCCTCTCATTCTTCTAAACTCTAACGAGTACAAGCCCAGTTTATTCAGCCTCTCCTCATAGCTCAACCCCCTCAACTCCGGTATCAGCCTAGTAAACCTCCTCTGCACTCCCTCCAAGGCCAAAATATCTTTGCGCAGGTGCGGAGCCCAAAAATGCACACAGTACTCCAGTTGCGGCCTCACCAATGCCCTATACAGCTGCAGCAAGACCTCCCTTGACTCATAAGTCAATCCTCTCAAGGAAAAATGTTTCTTCCTTGAATCTGATGCTATCTCTAATTTCCCTTGTCAGCCATGGCTTGGCCACAACTCCTTTACCATTCTTGCATGAAACAGGAATAAACAACTTCTGGAGTTCAGCTATTCATTCTTTACATTGCCTGCCATTGCCTATTCTCACTGTCTTTCCTTTCAGTAATATTTCTCAATCCATCATAACTAATTCATGCCTCATATCATCATGATTACCTGTATTGAGATTCAGGCCCCTGGTCTCTGAATCAACTACATCATTACCAACCTTTGCAAAGAACTCTACTCTATATTGCGATCATTCGCTCCCCCCACCCTCTCACAAGTAGATTGCCAACTAATCTTTTCTCGTTGCACAACACCAAGTCCAAGATGGCCTGCTCCCTTGCTGGTTCCTCAATGTGTTGCTCCAGAAAACTATCTTGTATGCACTCCAGAAATTCCTCCTCTTATTGTACTGTGACTAATTTGACTCTCCCAATCTATATGCAGCTTAAAGTCATCCATAATCGCATATGTTTAACGTATGTTTATCTCTGACTTCCTGTCTAATGCTTTTCCCAACATTACTACTGTTTGGTGGTCTGTATACCACCCCACCAATGTTTTTGCCTCTTGTTTTTTCACTCGACCCAAAAATATCTATAGAAAATCTTATTATGCATCATTATATTTCTTGCTAACTTTTTCTCATTCTCTATTTTTTCCCTCATTATCTTTCATAATTATATGGCTTTTCTTTAAGTTTAATATTATTTTTAACTTTTTTGGTTAACCACATATGGTTCTTCCCTTGGAAATTTTATTTCTCGTTGGAATGTATTCTGAATAATCTGAAATATCCCCTTAAATGTCTGCCACTGCATCTATACAGACTTATCCCTTAACCTCATTTACCAGTTCGCTTTAGCTAGCTCTGCTTTTGTGGCCCCATAACTGTCCTTATTTAACTTTGAAATATCAGCCTTGGTCCCACTAATCTCTCCTTCAAACTGAATGTAAAGTTCAATCATATTTTGATTGAATACACCCCTGGGTAGCAGCAGTGAGGTTATCAATTAATCCAATCTAACGGCACAGTTATTATCTATAGCCTGCTCATTGGTTGACTCCAGAACATGTTGTTTCAAGAAGCTATCCTGAAAACAATCTATGAGCTCATCTGTGCCGTCTTTGCCCATTGATTTTTTTCAATCTGTGTGTCGATTAAAATCCTTCATGATTATTGCTGGGTTTTTCTGACAAGCTCCTCCCTTATATTCTGCCCTACCTTGTGGTTACAATGAAGCAATCTGTACACCGCTCCCACAAATGACTTTCACGCCTTTATTGTTTCTCATCTCAAAACTGCTTCGACATTCTGGTTTGCTACATTTAGGTCGTCCCTCTATAATAATCAGTTAACAGAACCATCCCTCCACTCTTGTAAAAGCAAAATACTCTGGTTGCTGAAAATATGAAATAATAACAGGGAGTGCTGAAAAACTCAAAGCACCTGGCAGGACCTGTGTCAGACTCCTATTTATTGACTACAGCTCAGCCTTCAACATTACTATTCCCATAAATTCATCTCCAAACTCTGTGGCCAGGGCCTCAGCTTAGGAAGTTCAGGATCCTGAAGTTTCTAACTCACAGACTACAATCAGTAATGATCTTCGACGATCATCCTCAACACCGGCGCCCCACAAGCCTGTGTTCTCAGCCCCTACGATACTCCTTATACACTTATGACTGTGCGGCCAAATTCCCCTCCAATTCACTTGTCAAGTTTGCTGACGACACCACTGTAGTGGGTTGGATCTCAAACACTGACGAGACAGATTACAGGAATCAGAGAGAGAATCTGGTGAACTGGTGCAGCAACAATAATCTCTCCCTTAATTTCAACAAAACAAAGGAGATTGTCAGTAACTTCAGGAAGCGTAAAGGAGAACATACCCCTGTCTACGTCAATGTGGATGATGTAGAAAGGGTCGAAAGCTTCAAGTATTTAGGTGTCCAGATCACCAACAACCTGTCCTGGCTCCTCCCCCACGCCACACTACAGTTAAGAAAGCCCACCAACTCCTCTACTTTTTCAGAAGACTAAGGAAATTTTACATGTCAGCTATGACTCTCACCAACTTTTACAGATGCACCATTGAAAGCATTCTTTCTGGTTGTATCACAGCTGGATATGGCTCATGGTCTGCCCAACGTTGCAAGAAACTACAAAAGCAAGCGAATGTAGCCCAATCCATTAATCAAACCAGCCTCCCATCCATTGACTCTGTCTATACTTCCTGCTGTCTCAGCAAAGCAGCCAGCATAATCAAAGACCCCACACACCCCAGACATTCTCTCTTCCACCTTCTTCCTTCGGGAAAAAGATACAAAAACCTGAATCATATACCAACCGACTCAAGAACAGCTTCTTCCCTGCTGCGCTCAGACTTTTGAATAGACTTGCTTTGCATTTTGTTGATCTTTTTCTACACTCTAGCTATGACTGTTACACTACTTTCTGCATTCTCTCCTTTCCTTCTCTATGAATGGTATGCTTTGTCTGTATAGAATGTAAGAAACAATACTTTTCATTATATGTTAATACATGTGACAATAATAAATCAAATCAAATCAGCATCTGTTGAGTGATGAAATAGAAATAATATTTTGAGCCTGTGTGAGATTAAGAAATGAGATGGAATTTAGACTGTTCCAGTGTTGATGCAGCAGGTGAATGGCACACTATTGTAAATATTTGGTATGATACAAATATATCATCAACAGCCTGGAGTTTCGATTTGCCTTGGTTTTTTTTAAAAAAATCTACTTAAATAATGTATAGTCAAATATGGTGTGCATAATAATTAAAACAACACACATCTGAAATTTAATTGTTCATCCTAATAAAGATATCAGGTCCTAGACAGAACCTCTGAAACCTGCTTTGACTATGTGTCCGCAGGGTGAATAGGTGCCCTTTGTTCAAATTATTGTTGTTCAACTTTTGCTATATAAGGCTGGCTTAGCATGATCTGAAACCAGATGATTTCATTAATCAGACTAAGAAACTCTGAACCAGAAGAGAAAATGCTGAAAAATCTCAGCAGATCTGGCAGCATCTGTAAGGAGAGAAAAGAACTGAAGTTTCGAATCCAGATGACCCTTTGTCAAAGCTAAAAGGAATTGAAAGTGGGAGAAAATTATACTGCAGGGTGAGAGAATGAAAGATGAGTCATAGCCACAGAAACCAGGGCAAAGGGCTGCTAATGGCAGTCCATAGAGAGAATAAAGGGTGTCAATGGCCAAATGGCAGAGAAGCTAAAATCAAGAGGGTAAGCTGTGACAAATGAAGATGTGGGGAGGGGAGGGAGAATGTGTGGGAGAGAGGTAAATTGTAGCAAAGGGGAGAAAAGATAAGGAAAAGTAGGGGGAATAAATGGGGGGAAAGAACAGGGGAAGAAAAATGAAGACAGACAATAAAGAAATGAAAGATAGAAAACAGTAAAAAAATTAAATAAAATGAAAACAAAAGGGTCAAGGTGGGGTAGAGCTAATCATCTGGAGTTATTAAATTCGATGTTGAGATCAGAAGGCTGTAAAGTGCCTAGCCGGAAGATGAGATGCTGTTCCTCCAGTTTGCGTTGAGCTTCACTGGAACCTTGCAGCAAGCCAAGGACAGACATGTGGGCACGGGAGCAGGATCGTGTGTTAAAATGGCAAGCAACCAGAAGATCAGGGTCTTGATTGCCGAGCACCTTCGGCCTGTGCGCAAAACGATCACCCAGTCTATGTTTGGTCGCTCTGACATAGAGGAGACCACTTGGGAGCAGTGAATGCAATACACCAAATTGAAAGAGACGCAAGTGAAACACTGCTTAACCTGGAATGAGTGTTTTGGACCTTAGATGATAAGTTTGGAACTGGTAAAGTGGCAGGTGTTACACCTTCTGCAACTGCATGGGAAGGTGCTATGATTGACGGGAGAAGTGTTGGATATTGTGGAGGAGTGGGCTAGATTATCCCATGTTCATCTTTGTTCCCTTTTCAGCAAAGGAGGTTTGGCTATTCTGAGCAATTACAGGATAATTAGTTTAACATTTAATGTAAAGAAATAATCTGCATTTATATAGTGCCTTTTATGGCTTCCAAGTATCCCAGAGCTCTTTACAGATTTCATTTTAGATTTTCATGCCACTGGGGTATAGGGAGAAAGCAGGAATATGGCAGCGAGGTAGACGATCAGCCATAATGGTATTAGATGACAGAGCAGGCTCTGGAGAAGCAAAATTGCTGGATTCCATTTTCAAGATTTCACAGCATAGCACTTGAAAAGCGGTGGTATTATCAGACAAAGTCATCATGAATTTATAAAAGGAAACTCGTGTTTGACAAACCTACTGGTATTCTTTATGAATGTAACTAGTAGACTTGGGAGAACAGGTAGATATGATTTACTTAGACTTTCAGAAGGCTTTTGACAAAGTTTCACATAGCAGATGACTTTACAACGTTAAATTGCATGGGATTGAGGTGAATAGAAAGCTGGTTAACAGGTAAGAAGCAAAGGGTTTGAATATATAGATCTTGTTCTGTCTGACAAGGAGTGAATAAGTGGAATATCTGCTAGGACCCCAACTGTTTGCATTATATGTTAATAATTTGAAAGAGGGAATTAAATATATTATCTTGAAATTTACGAACGATATAAAGTTGGGTGGGAGGATGAGCTGTGAGGAGGATACAGAGATGATTCATCGTAATTCGAACAGGTTGAGTGAGTGGGCATGTACATGGCAAATGCAGTATGATGTGCGTGAAAGTGAGGTCATCCACTTCAGTAGTGAAAATAAGAAGGCAGACCATTATTTGAATGGGTGTAAATTGAGAGAGGTAGATCCCCAGCAAGACCTTCGTGTCCTTGTACATCAGTCACTGAAAGAAAGTGCGCAGATACAGCAGGGAGTAAAGAAGGAAAATGGTACGTTGACCTTCATAGCGAGAGATTTGAGTATAAGAATAGGAATGTTTTACTGTAATTGCACAGGATATTGGTGAGGTCACATCTGGAGTATAGTGTGTGGTTTTGGTGTCTTTGCCTGAGGAAGGATGTTCTTGCCATAGAGGGGCTGAAGTGAATGTTTACCAGGCTGATTTCCTGGATGGCAGGACTTTCATAAGCGGAGAGATTAAGTCATTTAGGATTATAGTCACTGGAGTTTAGGATAGTTGATAGGCGATCTCATAGAAACTTATAAAATTCTAACAGGGTTAGACAGAATAGATTCAGAAAGAATGTTCTCAATGTTGGGGGTGTCCATTAGTTGAGGTATATCTTTTAGGGCTGCAGTAAGAAATTTCTTCACTCAGAGAGTGGTGAAACTGTGGAATTCACTACAACGAAAAGTAATTGAGGCCAAAATATTATGTAATTTCAAGAAGAAATTAAACACAGCTTCTGGGACTAAAGGGATCCAGGGATATTGGGCGGGGGGGGGTGAAGGCGGGATCAAGGTATTGAATTTGATGATCATAATGAATGGAAAAGTAGGCGCGAAGGGCCAAATATCCTACGCCTGCTTTAAGTTTCTATGTATGTCTCTACACATGAAGGGCCAAATAGTCTACTCTTGCTCCTAGTTTCTGTATTTCCTTGCTATTTATGTACTTCCTTGAATTAAAGTCACTGTTACAATGCAGGTAACACCACAACCAATTTACAATATTCCACAAACAGCAATCATAGAATCATACAGTACAGAAGAGGATCTTCAGAACATTGAGTCTGTGGAAAACAGCTGAACTCCCACCTGACTGCATCTACCAGCACTAGGCCCATGGCAAGTCATGACATTCAAGGCTAACTGCTCATCCAGGCACTTTTCAAAGGATGTGGGGCAACTTGCCTCTATCACCCTCCTAGGCAGCGCATTCCACGCTGTCACCACCCTCTAATTAAAAATGTTTTTCCTCACATGCTCCCCCCCTCTCCCCCTCCCCTTAACTTAAATGTTCATTCATAGAACATAGACCATTACAGTGCAGTACAGGCCCTTCGGCCCTCGATGTTGCGCCGACCAGTGGAACCAATCTAATGATCCTCTAACCTAAACTATTCCAATGTTATCCATATGCCTATCCACTGACCATTTGAACGCCTTTAAAGTTGGCGAGTCCACAACTGCTGCAGGCAGGGCATTCCATGCCCTTACTGTCCTCTGAGTAAAGAACCTACCTCTGATATCCGTCCTATAATTATCACCCCTCAATTTAAAGCTACTTCTCCTCGTGTTAGCCATCACCATCCGAGGAAGAAGGCTCTCGCTGTCCACCCTGTCTAATCCTCTGATACAGTAAAAAGTCTGACAACACCAGGTTTCAGTCCAACCGACTTATTTGATAGTAAACTCACTAGCTTTCAGGTTAGCCCCTTCGTCAGGTGAATGGAGAGCTCTGGCCTCAGACAGAGCGTATAAAGCACAGGCAGTTTACAGACTACTGATTAGAATGTGAATCTTTACACCTAACCTGCTGTTCAAGTCTTAAAGTGGCTAACAATGTGAGTGGAAGGAGCACTGATCACAAGTTAAAGAGATGTGTATTGTCTCCAGACAGTACAGTAAGTGAGGTTTTGCAAACCCAGGCAAGTCACGGGGGTGACAGATAGTGCGACATGAACCCAAGATCCCTGTTGAGACCGTCCTCATGTGTGCGGAACTTGGCTATCAGTCTCTGTTCAGCGGCTCTGCGCTGTCATGTGTCATGAAGGCCGCCTTGGAGAATGCATACCCGAAGGTCAGAGGCCGAATGCTTGTGACCACTGAAGTGTTCGCCAACAGGAAGGGAACAGTCTTGCCTGGTGATTGTCGAGTGATGTTCATCCATCCGTTGTCGTAGCGTCTGCATGGTCTCCCCAATGTACCATGCTTCGGGACATCCTTTCTTGCAACGTATCAGGTAGACAATGTTGGCCGAGTTGCAAGAGTATTTACCGTGTACCTGGTGGATGGTGTTCTCACGTGTGATGATGGTATCCATGTCGATGATCCGGCATGTCTTACAGAGGTTGCTGTGGCAGGGTTGTGTGGTATTGTGGTCACTGTTCTCCTGAAAGCTGGGTAGTTTGATCCCAGGCAGCATCCTGGGGAGATGGACTTTAAAAACAGCAAGGTTATGTTGCAGCTGTATAAGGTGCTGGTGAGGCCACATCTGGAGTACTATTACAGTTTTGGTCTCCTTACTAAAGAAAGGATATACTGGCACCGGAGGGGTTGCAGAGGAGATTCACCAAGTTGATTCCGGAGTTGAGAGGGTTGGCTTATGAGGAGAGACTGAGTAAACTGGGGCTATGCTCATTGGAATTCAGAAGAATAAGGGGAGATCTTACAGAAACATATAAGATTATGAAGGGAATAGATAAGATAGAAGCAGGGAAGTTGTTTCCACTGACAGGTGAAATAAGAGCTAGGAGGCATGGCCTCAAAATAAAGGGAAGCAGATTTGGGACTGAGTTGAGGAGAAATTTCTTCACACGTAAGATTGTGAACTATGGAATTCCCTGCCCAGTGACGCAGTTGAGGCTACCTCATTGAATGTTTTTAAGGCAAGGGTAGATAAATTTTTGAACAGTAAAGGAATTTAGGGTTATGGTGAGTGGGCGGATAAGTGGAGCAGAGTCCACAAGAAGATCAGCCATGGCCTTACTGAATGACGGAGCAGACTGGTGGGACCAGATGGTCTACTCCTGCTCCTAGTTCTTATAAATCTCCTCTGTTCCCCCTCCAATACAATCATTTCCTTTCTATAATCTGGTGACTAGAAATGCACACAGTATTCCAGCCATCGCCTCACCAAATTTCTATGCAACTCCAACATGACTTGATTGATAAAAGCACGTATCCTATATGCCTTTTGCACCACCCTACTGACATGACCTTCTCCCTTCAGAGATCTGTGGATAAACAGGCCAACGTCCCTTTGTTCCAAAGAACTTCCTAGTGTCATGCCATTTATTCCTTCCAAAGTCAATCACCTCGCACTTTACAGGGTTAAATTCCATATGCCCATTCTGTCTATCCTCATGTAGCCCAAGATGTACAGCCTCACTGTTAACCACCCAGCTAATCTTTGTGTCATCCACAAACTTACAAATCCTAGCCCCCCCCCACCACCCCCCCAAACATCATCATTAACGTTGTTTATATGATGAATAATAGGGGGCACAACACAAATCCCTGGACACCAAAACAGGCTTCTGTCATCACCCTCTGTCCCCTACAACTGAGCCAATTTTGAATCCGCTTTATCATTTAACAGGTTTCCCATATGCATTTGCCTTCTTTACACATGTCTCATTTGATATCTTTTCAAAGGCTTTGTTGAAATCTAAATAAACTACATCAACTGTACTATCCTCATCTACACCTGGTTACCTCCTCAAAAAATTCAATCAAATTTGTGAGACATGACATCCCTCTGACAAATCCATGCTGATGTCCGAAAGACATTTTAATTAGATGCATTGGCCATGCTAAATTCTTTCTCAGTGCACCTGAATAGGCGCCAGAGTGTGGCGACTAGGGAATGTTCACAGTAACTTCATTGCAGTGTTAATGTAAGCCTACTTGTGACACGAATAAATAAACTTCAAAACTGACTATCCTTGATCAAACCTTGCCTCTCCAAGTGGACATAGATGCTCCCCTTCAGAAGTTTCTCCAATAGTTTCCCTATTGCTGATGTGAGACCCACCAGTCTCTAGTTCACTTTTATCTCGACAACTCTTCTTAAATAGCGGAACCACAGCAGTGCCATAAAAACCAAATCATCTGTTTTAGTGACATTGGTTGACAGATAAATATTGGGGAGAAATTCCCACTCTTTGAAATATGAGCCATTAGAACTTTTACGGGTGTCCCTCTCAGGCCTTATTTGAAAGATACTGCTCTGCAGCACTCTCTCCCGCTGTGGCACTCTCTCCTGCTGGGAGTGTCAGCCCAGCTCGACATGTTGGTTCAGTGAAAACTGGAGCCACCTTGCAATGAACATTGATGCTGAAACCTGCCGAAAGTGCTGGAGACTCCAATAAAAGAAGCCCCAAGACAGTGATGCTGCTCTTGCTCACATGTTCAAAAGGAAATCCTGAAGATTATCAATGGCAATGTTTTACAGATAATGCACAGAATCATGTCCATGATGTTTTCTGTACCATTTAGTTTACCGGCAAGGTTTAAGGAATGCTAACCCTCTTACTCTGCTTTATACACTGCATTGGCTTACAAAAACACATGTAGCTGAAGTGCATTGGTTACCATTCAGATTGATTACACAAGCTTTATTTTGATTGGTTTTTCACTGCATTGGCTTCATTGTTTTGCATTGGAGGGCAGCACAATGGTTATTGCTGCCTCACAGCACCCGGGGCCTGGGTTCGATTCCCGGCTCCCGTAACTGTCTGTGCAGAGTCCACATGTTCCCCCCTGTATCTGCGTGGTTTTCCTCCGGGTGCTCCAGTTTCCTCCTACAATCTGAAAGATGCGCTGATTAGGTGCATTGGCCAGGCTAAATTCTCCCTCAGTGTATCTGAACAGGCGCCGGAGCGTGGCGACTAGGGGATTTACGTACTAACTTCATTGCAGTGTTAATGTAAGCCTCCTTTGAAATTAATAAATAAACTTAAAAGTGAAGCTTGTGTGTGGTAGTCTATTGGACAGGGTCTCCCTTCCTCAGAGTGTTGCTGCATTTCAATGAAACTGGCACCTTCAATAGAAATTGACAGGGTGGAGTTGACCATAGGGATATTGAAAGTATACTGGAGGGAGGCACGGAAAAGATGTGCTGGTTAGGTGCATTGACCCGAACAGATGCAGGACTGTGACGACGAGGGGAATGTCACTGTAACTTCATTGCAGTGAAGCCTTACTTGTGACTAATAAATAAACTTTTAACTTTAATGAATAAGAAAATGCGACGTAAGTCCTGTTCGTTTCTGTATTGGTCATATTTTGGAGCAACACTAAATAAGCGATTTGTGCTCCACTCTTCGAATTTGGAGGCCGACTACAAGGCCTTTTAATTCTAATTGCTTCCTGTGTCAATCATTTGCGGTACAGTTTAACTGGTGGGATTAGAGAAAGTTTTACACCGCGTTGATTGTATAGCTTTACACAATCGATCGGCGCAATGTTTGCATTCCAGCGGCACCTTCCTAACATCAAAGCTTCGGGCAGGGAATTATTTCAAAAACATATTAGTATGAGTGAATTGCCGGTAGCACGACACTCGTTAAAAGTTGTAGGTGAGTGACTTCTCTTCGCCCTGCGCCACTTGTCAGTTACTTCAGAGTGGAGCCTGTCTCAATGTGAAGATGGGAGGAACAGCTGCAACTTTAAAAAGTCTCCAGCTTGTGAGCATAGTGATATAAAGACAGAAAGTTAAAACGGGGCAGCACATGCATGGCAGAGAAATGAAAACGGGACCAACACTTAGTCAGAATGTGAACTGGGGGAAATTTCAGACCTTTCACAATTTCGCAAGAACAGAAATAACTTCTGAACAGAGTCTGTAGCCTCTAGTTCAGGACTATTTGATTAAAAGTAACTCAAATGTCAGCGTGACAAGTGGATCAATACTTCAACGTGACGTACCAGCCAGGGAATAAACCGCTTAAAGCAGCCGAGCACATAAAGAGAGGGGATCGGTTTCAGTCTGCAAACTGGACGAAGCAGGGTTAGTACTAAGTTCCCAGTGCTGTTTGCACAGTCTTTAAAAAAAAATCCACAGCTTTTGTGACATGTAGTGAAAATGACTGCCTAATGACTGTGTGTTCATCACAGGGCCACGTTAAACAATAGAAGACAGAATACAAGAGGGAAATGTTCCTCTGCACAGGTGAGTGTCTTAAAATAATCTAAAAAAACCAGTTGTGTTGCAAAATAATGAATCTTCTGGTCGGAGCAGAGAGTTTGGAATAAATGGATTTGGACTTGGAATAAGTGACTTACGCCTCCATGCGGTGATGTTTAGTGGCAAACGCCAAGTTTGATGAATAAACTTCATTCACAATCTGGGCAAGAAAGCATATTCTCCATAAGTACATCTACAAGTAAATATTCTTATCGGTGCTGCTGAACAAACATGTGCTCAATTGTGTTGTCAATCTTATGCATTCCTTTTGTTTTCCGAACAAGAATTGTCTCCCAGTTAAATTCATATATTTATTTTTTTCTCTCAGTGCATTAAGGTGTTTCAAATAACGTTGAAACAATTTAATGATTGCGGTTTCTCCATATCCTTTGTTGACACCCTTGCCTGTGACAGCTTTTGCTTAATTTTTTCTTATCAGGAATCGCTTCCGGGATGGATAGAAAAGGTGCCCTGGGACTAATCACTGCTTCCATTCTGCTGGTAGCTCTGGAGTGTGACAATGGTGTTTGTGTAGAGTGCAATCAAACGCCATTATCACACTAAATAGCTCGGGTAGGAACCAGCTACACACACATACAAGGTCATTCAGCCAGAAAACCCTCTACAATTCCTCATATCTGATCACTTTCATCTGACAGCGAAATGTTAAATCACCAACAAAAAGCTCTCAGTGGAACTGGAATGTGTTGCTCGGAGAAGCGACTACACCATCGATGCTAATCGGGAAATGTGTGTTCGCCTTGTATTTAAACCAAATTCGCTGTTCTTTTTCGTTGACCCGACTCTTTATAAATAGTTCTTAAGGCACAGCCAATCTTTAGGTGCTTCCCTCTATGCTGAGAAACACGGGGATGATATTACGGAAAATCAGTGGCAGAAGTTTAAAATTTATTTATTAGCGTCGCAAGTAGGCTTACATTAACGCGTATCTTTTATTAACGTCTTTCGGACTGTGGGAGGAAACCGGAGCATCCGGAGGAAACACGCAGACACGGGGAGAATGTACAGATTCGGCGTAGTGACCCAAGCTGGGAATTGAACCCAGGTCCCTGGCGCTGAGACAGCGCGGCTAATTACTATCATCGTGCAGCCCATTGAGTTTAAATATCAAATAATTATTGTGATTAGCAATCAGGTCTAATTATTTTTTTGTTTTCCAATTGCCTATGTCAGCAAAACCTGACTTCTCAATGCTGGACCACCCTGTTTTAACAGCGTAACTCAGCAGGTTATTGGTACCACACTGCTCTATATCATGTAAACTACACAAGTTGTGCAAAGTGCCATTTTTAAACAAATCGATAAGCTTGTCCAGTTAGAATGTACATTGTCTGGTGTGGAGCAGTAAGAAGAACCCAGAGCTGTGGTTGGGGACAACATTTGGTATTCCTCACCTCAGGACCAGAGAATGGAAAATGAAAGAAGTACTTGTGCCTGGTGATGAGAGCAGGAGTGGGCTGGTGAGTGATGGCCCATGGCCAGGCTGCTTAGGCTTTTACATGAATGGTGTGATAGGAGGAAGCTGCCTGTGTCTGTAAAACTGTATCCTTGGTGTCAGCATTATTGTGAGAATGGAAGATACAATAGATTGAATTTGCAATTAAGAGTGAAGGCCTTATATGTACATAGAATCCCTACAGAGCAGAAGGAGGCCATTCAGCCCATCAAGCTTGCACCAACAACAATCCCACCCAGGCCATATCTCTGTAACCCCATGTATTTACTCTGCTTGTCCCCTTGACACTAAGGAGCAAATTAAGAAAAGCCAATCCATCTGATCTGCACATTTTTGGATTGTGGGAGGAAACTGGAGCACCCAAAGGAAATCATGCAGACACAGGGAGAACGTGCAAACTCCACACAGGTCAGAATTGAACTCAGGTACCTGGCACTGTGAAACAGCAGTACTAACCCCTGTGCCACCGTGTACATGTATGTAATCTATTGAGTGTGTACCTTACCCAGTTGTCTGATTGTTATGAAGGTTTCTCTGTGAATTTTATTACATATTGGGTCTCAGTAAAAACATTAGGTGTAATTGCTTCATAAAATAAAAGCAAAATGCTGCAGATGCTGGAAATCTGGGATAAAAACAGAAAATACTGGAAAACCTCAGCAGGTCTGGCAGCATTTTTAGAGAGAGAAACAGAGTTAATGTTTCAAGTCCAATATGACTCTTCTTCAGAATTTCTTCAGTTCCAAATTCTTCTTCAGTTCTGACCTCTTCTTTGGAGTCATTCAGACTTGCAATGTTGGCTGGAATTTTACCGCCCCATCAGCCACAGGAATTGGAGTGAGCGAGGCGGGGGAGAGGGGTCAATGGTAAGGTCTGTTGACCTTGGGTGAGATTTTACAGTTTTGGGATGAGTGAGGCTGTAAAATCCTGTCCGTTAACTCTGTTTCTCTCCCCACAGATGCTGCCAGACCTGTTGAGCTTTTGCAGTATTTTCAGTTTGTATCCCTGTAATTGCTTATTGGGAGTATTGATGAGCCAAGACAGGAGCATCCTGGAATGCAGACCGGCTTCTTTTCACTACTAGTAGCAATCTTCTTAAACTCATCTTTCCTCTCTCCTCTCCCCTCATCCACAAACAAGAATTGTAAGAGGTTCATGGGCTTCTGTGTTACATCTTAGAACAACAGAATCTCCACATTGTGGAAGGAGGTCATTCAGCTCATTGAGTCTGCACTGACACTGTGAAGAGCATCTTACACAAGCCCACCACCATCCTCCCCCAGGCCCACCCCACCTATCCCGACAACCTTGCACATTTACCATGGCCAATCCACCTAACCTATACATTTTTGGACACTGTAAGGCTTTTTAGCGTGGCCAATCCACCTAAACTGCACATCTTTAGACTGTGGAAGGAAATCAAATCACTCAGAGGAAACTCACACAGACACAAAGAGAATATACAAATTCTGTGCAGCCAGTCACCCACGGCTGGCAACCCAGCTTTGACAAAGGGTCATCTGGACTCAAAACGTCAGCTCTTTTCTCTCCTTATAGAAGCTGCCAGACCTGCTGAGATTTTCCAGCGCTTTCTCTTTTGGCACCCAAAGCTGGAATTGAACCTGGGTCCCTGGTGCTGTGAGGTAGCAGTGCAAACCACTGTGCCAGCATATATAGATTGAGAGGACAACCGGCTCACAGACACTCAGTTTAGGTTCCACCAGGGCCATTTGGCTCCTGACTTCATTACAGCCTTGGTCTAAACATGGTCAAAACAGCTGAACTCCAAAGGAGTGGTGAGAGTGACTGCTCTTGAAATCAAGGCTGCATTTGATCAAGTATGGCAACAAAGAGCCTAGCAAAACTGGAGTCAAACAATGTTGAAAACATCACTGGAGGTGTTCCTCAGGGTAGTATCCTCGGCCCAACTACCTTCAACTATTTCATTGATGAACTTCCTTCCATCATAAAATCAGAAGTGGTAATGTTCACTGATGATTGCATAATCTTAGGCAGCATTTGCAACTCCTCAGACACTGAAGGAGTCCATGCCCAAATGTAGCATGACCTGGACAATATCCAGGTGTGAGCTGTCAAGTGGCAAGTAACATTTGTGTCACACAAGTGCCAGGCAAAGATCATCACCAACAGGAGATAATCTAACCATTGCTCCTTGACATACAATGGTATTATCATCATTAAATCGCCCACTATCAATGTTTGGGGGTTGCCATTGACTAGAAACTGAGCTAGACTAGCCATAAAACATTGTGGAAATAAGAGCAGGTGAGAGAAACATATAAAATGGGAGCAGGAATAGGCCATTTGGTCCTTCAAGCCTGCTCTACCATTCATCATGATCATGACTGATCATCCAAGCCAATAGCCTGATCCCATCTTTCTCCCATATTCTTTGATCCCCTTTGCCCAAGGGTGATATCTAACTGCTTCTTGTAATGTTTCAGCTTCAATTGCTTTCTGGGGTAGAAAATTCCACAGGCTTACCTCTCTCTGGTTGATGAAACTTCTAATCTCAGTTCTAAAAGTTTTCCCCCTTAACCTTAGACCATGGCCCCTGGTTCTAGACACCCCCACTATCGAGAACATCATTCCTGTATATACCCTGTCTAGTCCTGTTAGAATTTTACTGGTTTCTGTGAGATCCCCTCTCATTCTTCTAAACCCCATAAACATAATACTAACTGACTTAATTTCATATCAGTCCACCATTCCAGGAATTAGTCTGTTAAATTTTCTCTGCACTCTCGCTATAGAAAGAGCATACTTCCTCAGATAAGGAAACAAAATTGTACACAATATCCCAGGTGTAGCCGTTTCAAGGCCCTGTAAAATCCAATAAGACATCTCTCTTCCTCTACTTGAATCCTCTCACTATGAACACACTATATCCCTCCTTTACCACCTGTATGCCCATCCCCAAAGCTTGTCCACTATCCACAAGATGCAAGTCATGAATATGATGGAATACTTTCCACTTGCCTGGATGAGTGCAGCTCCAACAACACTCAAGAAGCTTGACACCATCCAAGACAAAGAAGCTCACTTGATTAGTATCCCATCCACAAACATTCACTCCCTCCACCACCATCATAGCACAGCAGTGTGTACCATCTACATGATGTGCTGCAAGAATTCACCAAGGCTCCTTAGACAGTACTTTCCAAACCTATGACCACTACAGTCTCGAAGGACAATGACAGCAGACACATCGGAACACCACCACCTGAAAGTTCCCTTCCAAGTCGCTCACGATCTGACTTGGAAATATATCACTATTCCTTCATTGTCACTGGGGCAAAATTCTGGAACTCTCTCCCCAACAGTACCATGGTGTGCCTGAACTGCAGTGGTTCAAGAAAGCAGTTGATTACACCATCTTCTCAAAGGTAATTTGGGATGGGCAATAAATGCTGGCCTACCTAGTGACGCCCACATCCCATGAATGAATGAAAAAAAGTATTTCTCTTTTCCTGAAATCTGCTGTTATCACCCCTACTTAAAAATATCAATCCTCAGCCACTTTGCTTTTGCAAACCACCACCCATCTTCAACCTCTCTTTTCTCTGCAAAGTGCTTGAACATGTTACCACTTCCCTGACCACGCCCTTCTCTCCCACAACTTTATGCTTGAACATCACC
Organism: Carcharhinus amblyrhynchos; assembly: GCF_965287045.1. Classification (NCBI taxonomy): domain Eukaryota; kingdom Metazoa; phylum Chordata; class Chondrichthyes; order Carcharhiniformes; family Carcharhinidae; genus Carcharhinus; species Carcharhinus amblyrhynchos. The sequence continues at coordinate 49,552,478 of NC_137324.1, read as the reverse complement.
AAACACCTACGATAGCACTTAGGTCAAATTACCATTCAAAGTGATTCTGGCCATGGTGCACTTTTCTTCATCTTTCTCAACCTGTCTGCAGCTTTCGTTGAAGTTAATCTCCTCCAATGCCTCTCCACCAGTCTCCAATTGAATGAAACTGTCCTTGCCTGGTTTCATTCTTTTCTAACCAGTCCTAGCCAGATAATCTCATGTAATGGCTTCTCTTGACACACTCTGAGTTAACTTTGAAGTTCCCCAAGAATCGATCATTGATCCCCAGCTAATCCCATCTACATGCTGCTCCTCGTTGGCATCTTCAAAAACTCAGCAGGTTCCACATTTACACTGTAGTCACCCAACCGTGCTTCAACGCCACCCCTCTCAAACATTGCTTCTCTTCTGACAGGCTGTTAGTCCAGTGTACAATGTTGGTTGAGCAGAAAAGTTCTTCAGTTAAATATTGATGACTAAAGCCATTGTCTTCATCCCCTGATAAAACTTTCCTTACCCACTGATTACATCCCCCCTTCTCTGGCCATTACCTCAAGGCTGAACCAGACTCAGCATCCTGACTAACTCTGAGCTGAACTCATTGTCCCATATCCTCTCCATCACTGAGACCACCTACCTCTACCTCTGTGAAATCACCTGCCTCTGTTCATACCCTCAAATATTACTTTTCTCTCTGGAGGTAATTATATAAATGTTCTCCCGGCTGACATTCCAACTTCCACCCTCCATAAATTTTACCTGATCTAAAACTCTGCTGATCAAAAATTAACTTGCACAAGCCCATTTAAGTAACCACCCTATTTGACTGGTTTAGTGACACAACCACCTGTCACACATCTGTGCCTACAACTCACCATTTGGTGACTCCCTATTTGTTACTTCAGATGTACAATGCTCATTCTCCTGTCTAAATAGAAATTATGAAAGAAAGGGAGATTTGCATTTTAGTAGCACCTTTCATGATGTCACCACATCCCATTACAGCTATTTAAGTACAGCCACCGTATGCAGAAAGCACAGTAACCAATTTGCAAACAGCCAGGTCCCACATGATAATAACTGAGAATCCATTTTACTGATGTTCATTGAGGGTTAAATATTAGTCAGGACAACTCACCAGCACTTAATTTGAATTAGCATCAGGGAAATTTTTATTTTCAGACTAAAGTCTGACAGTTTTTAGTTTAATGTCTTGTTTGTAAGATTGCACATTTGACAGTGCTGCAGGACCTCAGTATAGCACTATAGAGTGTCAGCCTTGATGTTGTACTCAATTCATTGGATTGGGATTGAACTCTCAAACTTGCAACTCAGAGCCACGAGTACTGCCAATGAACCTTGCCCATCTCTCTCTGCAACATATTTCAATTCTGGTCTCTGATGCATTCCTTGATTTCTTTCACCCCACCATTGGTACATGTGTCTTTGGCTGTGTAGACCCTAATTTTCCCAAATTTCCTCTCTAAACATCTCTGCCTCAACACTTCTCTCCCCTCCTTTAAGGCACTCCTTAAAACCAACCTGTTTCATAACCTCCCCTAATGTCTCCTTCAGATTGGTTTCAATTATTTTTACTCATTTCTCCCCTGTGAAATGTGATCAATGCAAGTTGTTGCTGAACGTTTTTGGACAACTATCAAGTTTGCACTCCAGATACTATAACAACTACTGAACAACCAGAACACAGATCAAAACTTGGGAGTTAATATATTTACCAATGTAATTACTATAATAATTCCTCTGGCAATAACCTCTGACCATGCCAGTGTAGACAATAAGTGACATTTTAATGTGGCAATTGAATTGTTATAGGAATGTAATGTTCTTTGCTCTGTGATTGAACTAACAGCAATGATAATATCTGTAGTTTGTCACAATCAGAAGTTATAACCTGCAGAAATTGGCATTAACCTTTCTACTTTTGCAGCATGACATTTAACAGAGTTTCAGCATGTTATTTTATTAATATACTGCAAGAAATTCAAAATTGTTTGATTCACCTAAGATTAAGTGGAGGATGAGCAATTCCCTCATAATTTCCTTCCCATAGGGTTTATATTATTATTACTTATGCAGTTTATGATCTTGAGTATAAACTCTATTCAACTGGTTTAGTGACACAACCATCTGCCACACATCGGTGCCTACAACTCAACATTTGGTGATTCCCTATTTGTTACTTTAAATATTGGTTGAGTGGATGAGAGGAGGAGTGTTACTTGAAAATGGAAGTGTTTCCTATTCAGAGAGTGGGGATCTCAGAGTGCAGTTGATTTTGGAAAACTTCTCAGTAGCCACCTCAGGATGTTATAGGAAAAACCTAGTAGATGCCCTCAAAAAAGAGAGAGGGACCGTAATAGGAATGTGGAACGTATGAACTTGAGAGCCTGTTGAGTCTGTTCTGTCTAGAAGATCATGTCTAGTCTGTATCATAACTCAGTTTACCTGGCTTCACTTCACAGATGTTTTTGATCTCTCTGTCTAAATAAACATAAGTGAAACATTTGGCTAAATCTCTGCTGTGTGTTTGTTTCTTATTTGCATTTATTTAGTATCTTACCACATCTCTCAGCAAAGTCTCAAACCCCTTTACAGACCACTGTAAAAATGATCACTTTAATCATTTTTGTAATGGAGCTGTTAATGGTAGCCAATTTGCAAACAGCGGGGCACTATAAATGGCAGCAAGATGAGAACAAAAGCATCTTTAAATTACCAAAATGCCCCAAGACACTTTGCCCAGAGCATTATCAAACACATTTTGATAGCAAATCACTTAAGGAAATAGTAGGGCAGGTGACAGGGTAGATATAAACATTTCTACTTGTGGGAGAGCCCAGAAAAAGGTAATACATTTAACAACTGATAAATCCCATGAGAAATTAAGGAAGAATGTCTTCATCCAATGAACAGTTGAATGTGGAACACTCTACCAAGAGAAATATTTGAGACAACTGGCACAGATGCATTTAAGAAGCTAATTAGTGGTGGGACGGAGATAAGTATAGAAGGATATGCAGAGAAAATTAGCTGAAATAGAATGTTCATAGAGATTGTAAGCAACAGCAAGAACTATTTAAATTGAAGGCATGTTTTAGGTTGTGCAGTTGATCTGACCAAAAGCTTGATCAAAAAATAGGTTTTAAAGAGCATCCTAAATCAGGAGCAAGAAGCTTGAGAGGTGGAAAAGTTTAGGAAGGCAATTTAAGAGCTGCCCAACATGGGAATCGTAGCAGGTGGGACACAAACCATTCAAAGGTTTGTTGACATTGGGCAGAGTTTTCCAGTCTTGGGGTGAATACAGCTGGAAAATCCTGCCCAATGTCTTCAATGGATAATGCAGTCCCTCAAAAATCCCAGTCTAAAGGTCAGAAAAGTAGCAGCAGCTGGGACTGCCGGAGCATGTAGGAATTGTGGCTCCTTCCCAGAAACTGGGGACGTGCCTAAAGGATCAGATTTTGATGGATGCTGATGAATTTTAGGAACATAGGAACAGGATTAGGGTATTCAGCTCATCGAGCCTGCACTGCCATTTAATTAGATTATGGCTGATAATCTACCTCAACACCACTTTCCCACACTGTCTCCATATCACTCAACGTCATTAGTATCCAGAAAGCTAGCAATTTCTACCTTGAACGTGCTCAGTGATTGAGCTTCTGCAGGCCACTGGGTAGAAAATTTCAAAGATTCATCACCTTATGAATGAAGAAATCCCTCCTCATCTCAGTTTTACATGGTCTGTCCTTTATTCTGAGATTATGTCCCTTGTTCTACATTCACCAAATACAGGAAACATCCTCTGTACATCCACCCTATAAGAATTTTGTAACCTTCAATGAGACCACCTCTGATTCTTCTATACTTCAGAACATATAGGCTCAGTTTCCTCAGTGTCTCCTCATAAAACAATCCCACCATTCCAGGGATTAGTCTGGTGAACCTTTGTTAAATTTCATCTATGGCAATTATATACTTCCTTAGATAAGAAGACCAAAACTGTACATAATACGCCATGTGAGATGTCACCAAGGCTCCATAAACTCCAGAAAGACATATCTACACTTGTACTCAAATCCTCTTGCAATGAAGGCCAACATGTGATTTGCCTTCCTAATTGCTTGCTGCATCTACATGCCAGATTTTAGTGATGCATGAACAAGGACATCCAGGTCCCTTTGGACACCAACAATTCCCAATTTCTCACCATTTAAGAAATATTCTGTCTTATTGTTTTTTTTTCTGTCGAAGTAGATAACATCACACTTATTCACGTCAAATCCCATCTGCCATGTTCTTGCCTATTCACTTCGTCTGTTCAAGTCTGCTTGAAGCCTCCTTGCAGCCTCTTATCAACTTGCATTCCGATCTAATTTTGTCATCAGCAAATTTATCCCCACATCCAAATAATTTATATATAGATTGTGAACATTGTGGCCCTAACACTGATCCTTGTCATTAGTAATAGCCAGTCAGAATGATTCATTTATTCCTACTCTTTGCTTTCTGTATGTTAACAAACTCTCAACCCATGTTCGAAAGTTTTCCCCTATCATATGTGCTTTAACTTTGTTTACTCCTCTGTGGGATCTTATCAAAAGCCATCCAAAAGTCCAAATATACTAGATCCATTGGTCCCGTTAAAGGTTATTTATTTATTAGTGTCACAAATAGGCTTACGTTATCACTGCAATGAAGTTACTGTGAAAATCCCCAAATTGCCACACTCTGGTGCCTGTTTGGGTATACTTAGGGAGAATTTAGCATGGCCAATGCACCAAACTAGCATGTCGTTTGGACTGTGGAAGGAACAAGAGCACCCAGAGGAAACACAATGCAGGCATAGGGAGAACGGGCAGACTCCACACAAACCGTGACCCAAGCTGGGAATCGAACTCAGGATATTGGTGCTGTGATGCAGCAGTGCTAACCACTGTGCCACCCTGCTGCCTTGCAAGTGCTGTAAGTAACAACCTCAAAAACTCTAATTGGATTGGCAAACACAATTTCCCTTTCATAAATCCATGTTGACTCTGCCCAATTTTACCATTATTGTCTGAGTGTCCAGTTATCACATCGTGTATTACAGATTCTAACATTTTCCCTACTATTAATGCCAAACTGTCTCCCTCCTTTCTTAAACAGTGAGGTTACATTTTCTACTTTGTGGTTTGTAGGAATCTTTCCAGATTCTATAGAATTAAGAAAATATAAATACCAATGCATCCCTTATCTTTATAGTCACCGCCTTCAGCACTCTGGGATGTAGCTGATCTGGTCCAAGGGATTTATCAAACTTCAATCCAGTTAGCTTATCAATTACTACCTCTTTACTAACATTAATTTCTTCCAATGCCTCAGTTCACAAGTTCCTTGGTAGCCTAGTATTTCTGGAAGATTTTCTGTATCTTTGCCTGTAAAGATAGACAAGTAAATGTTTAGTTCCTCTGTCATTTCACTCTGTAAATTCTCCTGTCTCCACCTGTAATGTGCCCACGTTTGTCTTCAATAATATTTTCATTTTTGCATAGTTGAAGAAGTTTTTCAAGTCTAATTTTATGTTCCTCATGAGTTTGCATTTATATTCTCTTTTCCCATTCTTTATCAGTTTTTTGGTCATCCTTTGCCTGGTTTTATATTGCTCCCAATTCTCAGTCTTACCACTTTGGCATCCTTAAAAGCCACTTCTTTTGATCAAATGCAATCTTGACCTTTTGGTTGCCACAGTTGATGTAATTTACATAATGCCTGGGTAATTCTGAGTGTGCCTTAGAGGAATGTGTGTCTTTTTTGACTGGCCATTTCCTGTCCACTGTCAAATATTTTAATATATTTTCCTAATTCACCATAGCTAACTTATCCTTTATACCATCATAGTTTCCTCTTTTTAGACTTATTGGCCATGTTACATGCATTTCTAATTTCCTGATTTATACTATGTCCCAATCTATCACTACTATTTGGAGACTGAAAAACAACTCCCACCAATGTTCGCTGTGCCCTTAGCTTCACACAAACTGATTTTACATCTTAATCCTTTGATCTAAGATCCTCTCTTAATAATACACGGATCTTGTCCATTACTAAGACTGCCACCCTATCTCCTTTTCCTTTTTGTCTATCCTTCCTAAAAGCTGAAGATCCTTGGGTATTCAGTTTCTAATCTTGGTCGCTCTGCAGCCACATCTCTGCATTGGCAACTGAATCTTGCACGTTTCCCTCAACTTGTGCCTTCAAATCATCTACCTAGTTGCAAATACGGCTTGCACCTTCAACACATGAACTGCAGCAGTTCAATTAGGTGACATCATAACATTCTCAAGGGCAATTAATAGTTGGTATATTTTTTGTTTTTTCAAAGTAGTAACCTTTCAAGCTTCATTGGAGAAGATTGCACGCTCCCATTAGAACTGAATTATCCAGCATACAAAACAAAATAACCTGTTCGCTACTGACTGTGTGATAACAACATAGGAATAGAATTTATAACTAGAATTTATCTAAGTTATGGAGACTGCGGGTGTTATTAATATTCAGAAAGCTGCATTGACTATTGCTTTGAAAATCTTGTGTATAAATGATAAGGAAATGAGAAACTTCCAAACCGCTATTTAATATGCACTCTTTGCAATAATACAGCACACTAGTAGTGTTATTCTCTTCAGTTAAAATTGGTTGATCTCCCATATTCGGCACAGGAACAACAAAAATCAAATTTATATCTCTCACTTTCCATATAATGGTATTTCTGCTGATCTCCAACTTCCAGCAGAGTTTTGGGTATGTTATAGTTATGGCAGGTGAAGAATGAAAGGTCAGCTAGGAAAGCATTAGATAGCCAAGTCTTGGATGATGATGGAATGTCTAAGTGTTTTGATGACAGAGATGCTGAGGTATGGGAAGAGGTAGGCAATGTTCTGAACGTGGAGGTTAAGCAACCTTAGTGATAGTAAAAATAATCAGATTTAAAGGTCAGCTCGGGAGTCACAGGATGTCAAAGTTGTGTTGGGTCTGGTTTAGCCTGTGGACGTTAGTGGCAAGGGAATGAAGTTTATGAAAATGGTGGCTTCAGTCTTCCGGATGCCAGGGTGGTTATGACATCTCCAAGACTGGATGTCAGATGAACAGCCCAGTAAGGTGTTGGTGAGATCGAGCTGCATGTTATTGGCTCCCTTGTGAACATTGACCTCAAGCCTACTGATCACACTATCCTTCAATATTGGATTTTAACATGAGGTTTTTGCGACAAAAAGAAAATGAACTGAAACATATGAACAAAGTGTCCCTAACATATGCACCATATTCATAACATATGGTTCAAGATTTTATCTTAATTTAAGCTTTGTTTAAGAGTAATCCAGTCTCGAAACATTGGCTTTATTCTCTCTCCTCAGATGCTGTCAGGCCTGCTGAGTTTTCCAGCATTTTCTGTTTTTGTTTGTTTCACCTTATATATATTTCTGGAGGACATGGTGTTAAATAGATAGAGAACCCTACAATAACATTACATTCAGTTACAACTCAGCCACAGATAGAATTGGCATTGGCTTTTTTTTACTTTAAGAAATTGGTGAACAGACAAGCTCCACATTATAAGGCACCAAAAAAAGCTCCAGAAGAGTAGGAGAGATTAGCCAAGAAGTAATAATTAGATGAAACCAAGTTTGAGGTTTGAAAATGTGTAAGAGAACAGGAAGGTTGACGGAAGAGAAGTTCCAGCAATTTGAAGAAAAATACATAATGGGATGGCACAATGGACCTTTTCATCGATGCAAGAAAACACTGGGTACAGGAGTTTGCAGTTTGGCATATTCGGAACTTGTTGAAGCAAGAAAATCAAGTTCAACAGAGAATTGACCATTGTAGAAATCATAAAGCTTTTTATGACAGGTAGCAATGAAGTGAAGGAGGTTGGAGTCTTGATGTGATATCATGCAGATTATAGGAAACTTCATCATGCTTCTATTCAAATTGTGGTACTTTGCTAATGTATATCTCTACCACTGGGCTATTCTACCTTAGAATTAGAGAGGATACATTTACTGATCTCACACCCCTGGGAATCCAAGCTTGAACAAAGCATGGGTCCTACATATAGCTACCATGGTGTAGCGCAGTTTCTTTCGCTTGTGCTCCATACATGTTTCAGTCCATGATGGGTGTGTGAGATTGATGAATTCACCCTTGTATATTTTCACTTGCATTGCTAAGTTTGACAAAAAAAATCCATGATAGACAACATGATACCATCTAAGAAACACAAATAAGCTGCAGGCTCATGTAACAGCAGAAATAAATGTTTCAAGGGCTTATAGATGTTTCTGTAAAGTTTTGTCTCCAAAGATGCTCTTTGCCTGAGAAGAAAAAGTTCTTCTTGTGCTTTGTGGACTCAGTGCGGTTTTCTTTGTTGACTGTGGGATTGGTTGTGATGCTTGTGTCTTCACTGAGGGATTCCTCTTGGGCTTAAGTTGAGAGACTTTCAAAGATTTCAAACCCATCATTTTACAGTACATATTACACTGATGGAGAGCTTTGAACTGATCAATAAAGGAAATGGAACAGTTCCCTTTAAATCCTTTGTATCTGGAAGAGAATAAAGAGGAGATTAGATATTCAGCTGATCTGTCTTGACTACGGTTTCCTAACGCATACAACCACGAGAAAACTGACTTGTTGGTGGCTTCCATGTACTCACCTTATACCTGATCTAGAGGACCAGATCATTCTTTATTAATAAGTTACCTTTCTATCTTTCAATTTTCTTTGGAAAAACTATTTATGTAACTCCACCAATGGTTCAGCTGGTTAAAGACACCAACTCTCGTGAAACTGGTCTCCAAAGACATTTTGCCTTTGTCAAAATGAGACAGAAGTAAGCTTTGTCTTTCAGACAACATTTGTGCAGCTTTAAGAAGGGACTGCTTGAGTTTTCAGTCATGTAGTACATATATACGCCACTAAATAGCGCTGTTGCACTTTGTCACTTCCTGAATTAGTTCAATGAACTTCCCTTAAACTGGCTCAGCAAAACCTATTTGTACAAGCAAAAAGGGAAACGATCATTTGTTTCCTTTGCCATCGGCCCCTCTACAAAAAAGCAGCGCATTCTTAACCCTTACAAACTCAGATTAGCCCTTTCACTTTCGCTGGAAGTGGATTTTTCATTTTTTATTAGCTGGGAAAAAATAATCCCTTCAAATCCTCTGATGATTTCCAAACATTTCTCTTCAAAAACATTAGAATTCAAAAATTCAACATACTATAGCCATATATAATGAGCGCAATAACCCCTCTGTTTCTTCACAAGTCAAAGAATACGTACGACCTGTCCTCCAGTTCCTGCTGAAATTAGGATTACTGGAAATAGAACCATAGAAAATTACAGCTCAGAAACAGGCCTTTTGGCTCTTCTTGTCGGTGCCAAACCATTTTTTGCCTAGTCCCACTGACCTGCACTCGGACCATATCCCTCCACACCCCTCTCATCCATGAACCTGTCCAAGTTTTTCTTAAATGTTAAAAATGACCCTGCATTTACCACTTTATCTGGCAGCTCATTCCACACTCCCACCACTCTCTGCGTGAAGAAGCCCCCCCCCCATATTCCCCTTAAACTTTTCTCCTTTCAGCCTTAACCCATGCCCTCTGGCTTTTTTCTCCCCCAGGCTCAGTGGAAAAAGCTTGCTTGCATTCACTCTATCTATACCCATCAAAATCTTATACACCTCTATCAAATCTCCCCTCATTCTTCTACGCTTCAGGGAATAAAGTCCTAACCTATTCAATCTCTCTCTGTAACTCAGCTTCTCAAGTCCCGGCAACATCCTCTTGAACCTTCTCTGCACTCTTTCAACCTTATTTACATCCTTCCTGTAACTAGGTGACCAAAACTGTACACAATACTCTAAATTCAGCCTCACCAACGCCTTATATAACCTTACCATAACACTCCAACTTTTATACTCGATACTCCGATTTATAAAGGCCAATGTACCAAAAGCACTCTTTACAACCCTATCCAATGTGTGAACATATTCCATGCAGTAGCTTACCCTCTGAGAAAATACTTGTTGTCCTCTGTTTCTCCCTGGTCTGGCAATCCCCATAAATGGGGCAGAGATGGGAAATTGTAAAAAAAGCTTTCTGACATACAGAAAACAAGTATTCCAATTTACTGCATTACTCAACTTCCTTCTAAATGGTTGTACATTCACATAATGGCAGTGCAACTAAACGAGCACCACAGCACTGTATATTAAGCTGTTTTCAACATACCAAACAGCCAGTTAGGGAACTGTGAGAGGAACCTTACAATGAAACATGTGGCAGAACAAGAGAACAATAATCTCCCCTACTGCATGGAAACAAAATTGGGGGCACTTAGGGGTGCTTGGGAAGTTAAAATGGAGCAATAGGATCTTCACTATTTGCTTCCTGAGCTGATCTGGCCAAATGTAATTTTAAGTTGTGGCCAAAAAGATTTTTGATTGACAAGGGAGTCAAGTGTAATGTGAGAGGGGCAGAGAAGTGGATTAAGATCACAAGTCAGGTCCATGATCTTATTAAATGACAGAGAAAACTGAAGTGGCTGAATGAACTATTCCTGCTGTTACTTTTGATCTTAAAGTGCACCCACTGAAAGTTGAGTGATGATTTATCTGTCAGGCCTGAGGGCTAGAGGAGGTGCAATAATGGAAGATTATGTCACTCCCTCCCTCCCCAAAATGCCAAAGCTGCCTGAACCTGTAATATTGTGTTGTGAAGGTAAAGGAGGTGGTCTGCCATCTTCCTTTAACAAAACAGCAGAAAAACCAGAGCTCCATCCAGGTTTAAATTGCTTGGTCCTCCACACTGTTTTCTACTGGAAAGTCTGAACTTCTGTAGAAGTGCCTACTGCAAGACTAACTCATCTCTGTATTTTCCATCGTGGAAATCAGCACTGGAAAAATGGATTATCCCCACATCAGCTTCAGCCTGCTAACCTCTCTGAAATAATATACTAATAGACTTTTGATGCTAGACACTGGACTCATGTGAAACAAAATAATTCTTATTTTGTCTGTGCTCTGACCCTTTCTTCCACTTCTCCCTCATTTTATTGTATGAATGCAAATAAGGGGGCGGGTTTGGAAACATTGAAAATCCTCTTCCGCATTTTAAGTGTGAATAGAATAAACTAACCCTTTGGTTTTACCTCTGTTGAGGTGGCTGTGGGCTGATTTATAGAGGATTAGAATGCTTGGGATCTCACATTACCAGTAGGGCAGTTAGATGTACAGCTCAATCATGACTCTGAATTCCATCCTCTAGCTAATTTCAAGCAGGGAAGTAAAGGGAGAGAGAAAGAAAGCGAGATAGAGCAAGGGAAAAGGAAAGGGAAAGAGGATTCCAACTCTGAAAATTGGAAATGAAGCTAGCAGATCACAGGGAGAGAGAGAGATCATAATTGAAAGCTGCAAGGGAAAATCTCTATAGCCAGTAGCACCCCTTATCCCTTTAAGCTGGAGCCAATCTCTGAAGCCCACAAGTATGCAAAATTCATTCCCAAATTAGAAGAGAATGCTGTGCGGGCATTTATTGTTGCCACTTTTGAGAAAACAGAAAGAAACCTGACATGGTCATCAGATATCTGAACATTTTTAATTCAAGGGCAGCTGTCAGAGACAGCCTAACAGGTCTACCCCACATTGCCTCCTGTTGTGTCCCTGAATTAGGAGACTGCCTACGAGTTACTCCTGGAAGTGTAACAATTTCGGACACTTGTAAGAAGCCTTTGACAAGGTACCACATGGTAGGTTGTTGCATAAAGTTAAATCTCATGAGATCCAAGGTGAGGTATCTAAATGGATACAAAATTAGCTTCTTGACAGAAGCCAGAGGGTGGTTGTAGAGAATTCTTTTCAAACTGCAAGCCTGTGACCAGCGGTGTGCCTCAGGAATCAGCACTGGGTCCACTACTACTTGTCATTTATATTAATAATTTGGATGAGAATATCGGGGGCATGGTTAGTGAGTTTGCAGATGACACCAAGATTTTATGTTTTAAAAAGCATTTCGATAGTTACATGGGTACGATAGGTAGAGGGATATGGGCCAAATGTGGGCAATTGGGATTAGCTTAGGGGTTTAAAAAAAAATAAGGGCGGCATGGACAAGTTGGGCTGAAGGGCCTGTTTCAATGCTGTAAACCGCTATGACTCTATGACTCTATAAGCCAATCCAAAGCCACAACAAGTTTGAATGATTATAACAAATAGCTTTTGACCAATTTATATTAGTGTTTATATTTGGTAACAATGACAGCAGTTCCTAAGTTTACAATAAGTAGACCCTGAGTCTCCTGAAGTGCCAGAAATATAGATGCTGGGGGTAATTCTCCCAACTCCAAAAGTAGCGCAGCAGGCTGGAAGACTCGAGCAGACGCTGTTTTGCAGGCTCCCCGCTGGGCGCCACAGTCTCCGTGCATCTCAGGCAGCTGGAGTCAATTGTGTATTTTTCATTTGATATAGCAAAAGTTTTAAAACATGAAATATTGATGTGTCAATATTTTGCTAACTTTGTTCTCTGTGGAGATTGTAACAATGGGAAACATCTGTACAAAGTTAAGTTTTAGTGTGATAAATAGGCTTATATTAACACTGCAATGAAATTGCTGTGAAAATCCCCTAGTTGCCATACCCTAATACCCGTTTGAGTACACTGAGGAATTGAACTTGGATCCCTGGTGCTGTGAGGCAGCTGTGCTAACCACTGTGTTACCGTTCCATCTCCCAACCTACCATTAATATCTTGTGCTTTTTTAACAAAAGAGAGATGGATCAATAGCCAATTTCTTATACAATACATCTCTGGTATTTATGTTGTTGTTGTGGAAATCCTTCTTTGTCAGTGTTTTGTGTCTCTATCATTTCAAACTGCAGGTTATAGAAGCTAAGTGTGTGTATCCCAGAGCAGCTTCATTAATTTAATGGGAGTTAGCATTTTCTATCAGCTCTAGGGTGATGCTGGGTTGGTCTGTAGTGGTCTGATCTTGGAGAGAAAACACCCTATTGTATATTTGTTGTACAGTTTCAACAACTGTCATTACTTCCCAGAAATATGGGGGGTGATTCTCCCATCCCGACCCGCATGATTTTTGGCAGGTCAGGACGGGAGAATTGCGTCTCCGCCATTTCGCAGGATTTGCTCACGCGTTCCCGATGCATGCGCACCTCCCACAGCCGGAGAACAGGCACAGTCGGGACCGCGCTGGAATCCGGCGGGAAAAGGGGTAAGTGATTTTAATCTGTTATAAATGTATTTTGAATGAATTTAAAATGTGATTATTGAACCCGGCGCAGAATTCGCTGGACTCGATAGCATCTTTCACTCCATCAGGAGTATTTCACTCCAACGGGGTTTAGAGTAACTCCCCACGTTCAGGGGACTAGCGGGAAACCCCACTGGAGTGAAGGGGGATAATCGGGGCACCACAGGCAGTCAAACAGCAGGGGGGGGGGGGGGGGGCGGTGGTGCCCTCTAGACATTGACACCCTGGCAGTGCCAGCCTGTGCCCTGGCACTGCCCAAGAGTCAAAGTACCCATGTACAGGGGGCACTTTGGCACTGGGCATTGGGCAGTGTCAAGGGGCTGGGGCCTATTATGGATGGCGCTTATGGGTTGATTGGTGGGGGTGGGGGGTGTCGCTCTGCAGACAGGATCGGTCAGGGCTGGAGAGAGATCAGTGATCAGGGCAGGCTGGGGGGGGGTGGTGCCTGTGGGGGCGGGGAAAGGATTCTGCCTCCCGGGAGTCAGTTGGGGGGGAGGGGGGGTGCAGGGTCTGCTGGGGTGGGGGGGTGGAGGGATTGCCACTGTTGGGTGAGGGTGTTGGGGGAGGGGAGGGTGACCCTGGGGGGGGGGCTCCTGGATGAGGGGGGTGGTGCTTGATCGGAGCTGGTCCAGGAATGCCTGTGGGGACCACGATCAGGCCATGTTGGGGGTGGGGTGGGATGGGGGGGGGGAGCAGCGACCGAGTTGGTCAACAAACGGGAGACTGATAGATCAGGGCGTGAATTGACTCCATCCCCCGAGCTTTTAAACCACGATTGTGACCTCTGCATTGCACTGAGTGGGGAGATGCAAGTGTAAAGTTCAACTGAAAAAACAGTCAGTATTTAGGCCAATTTTCTCATCAATTCAGCATTTTTGGGAGAATTCCCTTCCAACACCCCTCCCCGCCCGCCGCCGCCCCTCCAAACCAGAAAAGAAGAATTGCCATAATTTCACTTCCTTAACATACATTTTACCGTTTCACCAATGATGTGGTTTGACACCATGAATCATAAGTTCATAAGAAAAAGGAACAGGACGAGGCTGTTCAGCCCCTCATGCCTGCTCTGCTATTCAGTAGGATCATGGCTGATCTAATATGGAGTATAGTGTGTAGTTCTGGTCACCTCACTACTAAAAGGATGTGGAATCTTTGGAGAGAGTGCAAAGAATGTTCACCAGGAAATTGCCTGGTTTTGAGTGTTGAATATGAGATGAAATTGAATAAACTAGGATTGTTTTCACTGGAAGACAGGGGATAAGGGGAGACCTGATAGAGGTCTACAAAATTATGAGGGGCCTAGTCAGGTGGATAGTCAGAGGCTTTTTCCCAGGGTTGCAGTGTCAATTACAAGGGGGCACAGATTCAAGGTGAGAGGGGGAAAGTTTAAGGGAGATATGCAGAGGAGGTTTTAATGCAGAGAGTGTAGGTGCCTGGAATGTGTTGCCAGAGGAGGTGGTAGAAGCAGGCACATTAGCAACATTTAAGAGGCATCTGGATAGGTACATGAACAGGAAGAGAATGGAAGGATACAGTCTGAATAAGGACAAAAGGTTTGTTCTTAGTTTAGTTAGGGATTCATGATCAGCACAGGCTTAGAGGGCTGAAGGGCCTGTTCCTGTGCTGTACTTTTCTTTGTTCTTTGTAAAATGCTTCATGTCCACTTTTCTGCCATTTCCCCATAACCCTTGATTCCCTTATCAATCCAAAATCTATCTCAACCTTAAATATACACAAGGATTCTGCTCTCACAGCTGTCTGTGGTAAAGACTTTCAATTCTCTGAGTGAAGAAATTTCTTCTCATCTCAGTCACAAATTGCTGCCCCTTTATTCTGAGATTATGTCCTCTGGCGGAAATGATTGATAAGAAAACCTACAATTGATCTGTTTTGAATTGTATATGTCAGGTTTCATAGGAGAGATCTGGCAGCTTTATTTCAGAGTTGTCCTGACCCTTCAATGGTCTCCTGGCAATTGCTAGTTGGAATAAAGTTACATCTTTATACAGAGATAGTGAGTCTTGCACTATCTAAACTTTAGATAGTACCGGTCACCTTGGTTACCTCACCAACAAACCCCTTAGGAATCCTACATATTTCAATGAGATCACCTCTCATTCTTCTAAAGTCCGATGTGTCCAATCTTTCCTCATAAGACAATCCCTCCATATTGGGGATCATCCTAGTGAAACTTCTCTGAACTGTCTTCAATGAAATAATGTCTTTCCTGCTCACAATATTCTAGCTGTGGTCTCATCAGTACCTTGTACATTTACAGTGAAATTTCTCTACTTTTATATTCCAACCCCCTTGAAATAAGGGCCAACATTCCATTAGCCTTCCTAATTACCTACTGCATCTGTGTGCTTGCTTTCTGTGTTTCATGTACAAGTAGCCCCAAGTCTCTTCCATAATGAATAAATTCTCATATTATACTCCATTTGCCAACTTTTTGCTCACTAGCTTAACCAATTAATATCTCTCTGTAAATGATTTATATCCCTCTCACAACTTACCTTTTCACCTATGGGTGCCACATGCCAAATCTGAAACACATAGGAACTCCTTCAATACGTAACTAGTGTGTGACCATTCGCAGCATACCACGCAGATCAATGCCACTGCCTAGGAGCTGTCATGATGCCTCCTTCATCACATGGTGTCTTCTGTGCCACCACAAAAAAACAGGGAGTGACTACTGGGCCTCATGGGCTATCTTATGAAAAGATGACTCATGAATCAGTGCACAATCCACAAGCATGAGGGCAGCATACACACAATGGAAGCCGTGCTGCCATGAGAAATGTGACAGAACAGACTATAGGAGTGCTGAAACAATGCTTGCACTGCCTGCAGTGCTCCATGAGAGCCCTGCTGTATGACTGTGCTCAATGGGAGCAGATGAGTACCTCATTACTGAGTATCCACGAGGTACTGTTTGCCATCAGCAGCAGTAGAATTATATCGCACAATCTATAACCTCATGGACTGACATATACCTCAAACATTACCATCAAGGGATCAATCTGAACTCAATACGTAGTACAGGACAGCATGCTAAGTGTAGTGCCAAGCTTACCTAAAATGAGGTGCTGATCCAGTAAAACAGCAACAGAGGACCATATACATACCAAACATTGTGAGCACAGTGCTGGGTGATCCCACAACCAGCAGATCGGATCAAAGCTCTGCAGTCCTGCCAGATCCCGTCTTGAATGTTGATGAACAATTAGCCAACTAACCAGAAGAGGATGCTCCACAAATATTCCCACCCTCAGTGATTTGGGAGCTCAACACATCAGTACAAAAGGCTGAAATTTTTGCAATCATCTTCAGCCAGAAGTGCTGAGTGGATGATCCATCTCCTGGTCTCCTGGATAACATTCAGGCTTGAGCTGATAAGTGGCAAGTTATCATTCATGTCAAACAAGTGCCAAGATATGACCATCTTCAACAAGAGAATATCCAACTATCTCCCCTTGACATTCAATGGCAGCACCACTGCTGAATCAACTACCATCAAGATCCTGGGGTAATTATTAACCAGAAACTGAACTGGATCAGTCACATAAATACTGCAACTGCAAGAGCAAATCAGAGGCTTGGAATCCTTTGGTGAGAACTCACTTTCTGAAGGCTACCTGGTGAGTTTTATGTGACCCGTGCTTACAAATATGGCAGCAGGACACATCAATATTCTGCATTTATATGTGGTCTCACCGAAGCCCTGTTCAATTGCAGCAAGACTTTTTCACGTTTGTATTCCAATCCCTTTGCCATTTGCTTGCTACACCTGCATGCTAGCGTTTTATGTTCCATGTAAGAATACATCCCATGTCTCTCCGAGCATCAACATTTAAAACTTCACGTCTTTTAAAAGTGTTCTTTTATCTTCTTACTACCAAAGTTAATAACCTCACGTTTCTCCACATTGTAGTTTAGCTGTTGCCTTGTTGCCCACTTACTTTACCTGTCTATATTTGTTTTTCATCCTCTTGGAGTCATCGGAACTTGGGAACGTAGGAGCTGGAGGAGGCCATTTGACTCTTTGAACCTGCTCCTTCAGTCAATAAGATCATGGCTGACCTGGTTGTGGTCTCTGCTCCACTTTCCTGTCTGCCCCATATAACCCTTGGCTGTCTTGCATATTAAAACTCTACCTTAAATAAATTCAATGGCTTGGCCTCCAAGGTTTTCTGGGGAAGAGAATTCCACACACCAATGACTGTTAGTGGGAAAGAATTTCTCCTTATCTTTGTCTTAAAAGGGAGACCTCCTATTTTTGAATGACGTCACCTTGTTTTAGTCTCCCCCACAAGAGGAAACATTCTCCGATCTCTGCCCAACAAATCCCCTTAGGATCTTTCAATAGGATCACTTCTTACTCTTCTAAAATCCAGAGGATATAGTCTGAACCTCTGTTCATAAGGTAAGCCCTTCATCCCAGGAATGAATCTTCTCTGAACTGCTTTTAAAGTAATTATAAACTTTCTTAAATAAGGAGACTAAAACTATGCACAATACTTGAACAGTGGTCTCACCGAGGCCCTGTACAGCTGCAGTAAAAATTCCCCACTTTTATATTCCATGCCTCCTCAGAACTTACTTTCTCACTTTTGTATTATCTGCAAACCTGGATGGATAACTCTCAATGTCTTTGACTGAGTCATTCAAATGGAACTTAAATAGCAAAAACTCCAGTACTGATCTTGTGGAACTCTTCCTGCCAATTTGAAAATGCTTCATTTATCTCTACTCATTCCTTCTTGTCCATTAACTAGTTCTCCATCCCTGCTTATATATCTCCAACCTCATGGGCCCTGATTTTGTGTACTAATTTTTTGTGTGCTTAAATCTTTATTGAATGGCATTTTGGAAATCCAGCTTATACTACATTTACTGGTTCCCCTTTATCTATTTTATTAGTTACATCTTCAAAAAGCTCTCATAAATTTGTCAAGCACAATCCTTGTGCCTGTCAATATTAGGGATATTGACCTTAGCCCCAAGTATGTGCAAGAAAAGGGAAACTTAAGCACGTAAAGTAATTGCAATTTTAACTTCCATTCCATTCACAATATTTTTGTTGGGGTTACAACCCAGCAGTTATTACATGGAAGCTGCTTGTTTCAGGTTGAAACTTTCATCGCATGGCATTTACAGTAATATTACGACCAATATCATGTCATCAAACCTGACAGAGTGCTGTTGCAGCATCATCAATCAAGATACAGAGAATGAGCTACCGTAACAGTACAGCCCATCGTTTTCTTCACTTACCCTTTTCTACTAGTTGCTATTCCAACATCAGTTAACTTCATTCCTACACCTACAGAAAAACAATTGGAACAAATTCTGTAAAACATGCACAAAAGTTATTACATAAGTGGAAATAAAATGAATGTTGGATGTCTAAAATGACGATAATGAAAGTTAGTCCGAAACAAAAGAATAGGTTCAGAGTGCAGATAGTGTCCTTCTTTTAGAAGACCAAAACGTTAACTTTACATTCCCTTTCAGGTTTGACTTTATGCTTTTCCAATTTTATTTAAGTAAGCAGGTAACCAATAAGTACTGCATGTGACGTATCAAATGTATGGTGTGTGCGTCTGGTATTGCTCCAATTGTAAATGTGACATAGTGATAGATTGAAATGAGACTTGAATACCTGCAATGTGGCAAGCAAAAGGAAATTAGTTTTACATCTGAAAAACAAAAAAAAATTGAAGGGTTCCGGGTGAACTGCAGGGATTGGATAGCTTCTTCAAAAGAAGCGCGATGGTTTAAATGGCCTCCTGCAAAATTCTAATGATAATTATGACACTCCTTTGAATTCTGTTTCTGACGATAGATTAGTCATTACACTTAAATGGCCAGACACTGACCATTACATCCCCACAACACACAGCCATTCTTTCTAATGCTTTCAAAGCAATATATCACATTTACCTTGCATATCTGTGACAAGGAGGTTTCCTTCTGTGCACTGATACACCCAGTGCTGGAATGTACAACATTTCTGACCAATTTCAGATTCTTTTCTACCAAAATTCAGCTCTCTGCCGTCCTTCACTGAATACTTAACAAAATCGCCAATCAGTTCCTCTTCCACAGTTGCGTAAGGGATGTTGTTTGCTGGGCGATTAATTAGATATATAGGAATAACCCTAGAAAAAGAACATGATTGCGTACATCAGTTACAGGATGTTTAAGTTTATTTATTAATATCATAAGCAGGCTTACGTTAATTAACACTGCAATAAAATTACTGTGAAAATCCCCTAGTTGCCATACTCTGGCACCTGTTCAGGTACATTGAGGGAGAATTTAGCATGGTCACCTAACCAGCACATCTTTCAGATTGTGAGAGAAACCCGCACTGACATGAGGAGAACATACAGACTCTGCACAGACAGTGACCGAAGCTGGGAATCGGACCTGGGTCCCAGGTGCTGTGAGGCAGCAGTGCTAACCACTGTGCCACCATGCCATCCTTGTTTTCCCCACAAGAGGAAACATCAGAAATTACCTGATTGTTAAAGGAATTGTTCTGAAATTTGCAACTGAATCATATCAATGAGAAGGTCCCAGGTTCAGTCTCAGTTTGTATGAAGTGAATTGTCTTTAAAGATGATGGCAAGATTATACACAATCTAAGTATTCCTGTATTGGGATTGTGGTTCTCCAGAGTGAATATTCTTTACTTTGATCGGCCCAAGATTAAGAAAAACAAATATTAACAATTGCAATGGTTAGATACTATGAAGCAATCAGTGACATCCATAAACTATGTAAAAGTTTCTCCTGTTGGAACCCAGCAGTTTCAGCTTATAAAATGCACTTCCATGATAGATACATGATTTTGACCTGGTCATCCCAATTACAATGCTCACCACTTCAGAATAAACAGCTCTATAGCATGGACAAGGGGAGTGAGGACTAGCACAAGTAAAGCACACATTTACTCACTCAGGTGTTTCTCCAAAGCCTTCTAACAATGTCCCCTCTGCTGAAAACATATTGCTATATAGCCGAGCAGCAGTCTGTACGTGGCATTCCTAAAAACGAACAACAGCTTTTTCATTCTACTGCATTAGAAACAAACATTTATCACACTTCAGCTACAGTTACAATCATTATTCCAATTGACAATACATTATCAATTGAAAATAAAGTAGCATCATCACATGTAAGTGTATGCGTAGAAGTGACAACCACGGGAAAAAGGCTTAACTGATAGAACATAGAACATAGAACATTACAGCGCGGAACAGGCCCTTCGGCCCACAATGTTGCGCCGACCAGTCTTATTTTTAAAAAAAAACATTGACCCACTAATCTAAACCAATCCCTTTTCGTCCATAAACCTATCCACCAATCTCTTAAACGCCCCCAAACTAGGCGCATTTACAACTGCAGCAGGCAGGGCATTCCAGTCCCTCACCACCCTCTGGGTAAAGAACCTGCCCCTGACATCCGTCCTATAACTACCCCCCCTTAATTTAAAGCCATGCCCCCTCGTGCTAGCTTTCTCCATCCGAGGAAACAGGCTATCACCATCCACCCTATCTAAACCTCTAATCATCTTATATGTTTCTATAAGATCTCCTCTTAGCCGCCTTCTTTCCAGTGAAAACAACCCCAAATCCCTCAGTCTCTCCTCATAGGACCTCCCCTGCATACCAGGCAACATCCTGGTAAACCTCCTCTGCACCCTCTCCAAAGCCTCCACATCCTTCCTGTAATGTGGGGACCAGAACTGCACACAGTACTCCAAGTGCGGCCGCACCAGAGTTGTGTACAGTTGCAACATGACGCTGCGACTCCTAAATTCAATCCCCCTACCAATAAACGCCAAGACACCGTACGCCTTCTTAACAACCTTATCTACTTGATTCCCAACTTTCAGGGATCTATGTACACATACACCTAGATCCCTCTGCTCCTCCACTCTATTCAAAGTCCTCCCGTTAGCCCTATACTCAACACATCTGTTATTCCTACCGAAATGGATTACCTCACACTTCTCCGCATTAAACTCCATCCGCCACCTCGCGGCCCAGCTCTGCAACCTGTCCAAGTCACCCTGCAAACTTCGACACCCTTCCTCACAATCTACCACACCTCCGACTTTGGTGTCATCAGCAAACTTACTAATCCACCCAACTATACCCTCATCCAGATCATTAATAAAGATTACAAACAGCAGTGGCCCCAAAACAGATCCCTGAGGCACACCACTCGTAACCGAAAATCCTTGTGATCTTTTATCTACTCCATGACAAAATTGTTCTAATCACATTCACCCATCTTGTTATCATATCCTTTTGAACCTGTTTCCATCATACACCTATCTAATTTGATCTTGAATGTTGATGAGTTTGCACCTCAACCACTAGGCCTGGAAATGAATTCCACAGTCTCACAGTTCTGTCTGAAGAAGTTTCTCCTGCACTCTGTTCTAAGTATCTTCTATTTCAGCCACATTGTACCTTCTCTAAAATCTCAATATTCTTCCTGTGTTGTGAAGTCTCTAACTGCGGCCTCTAACTGCGGCCTTATGAAAGTTCTTTGTAGGCTTGTCATCATTTCTTGATTTTTATAACTCTTGATGTCAAAACAGCATAACATGAGGTTGTGGGGTAGGGGTAGGGGTGTAAAACATGCATATAAGAAATGAGAAATAGGAGCAGGAGTAGGCCATCTAGCCCCTCGAGCCTGCCCTGCCATTCAATAAGATCATGGCTGATCTGTCATGGCTCAGTTCCATATTCCCGCCCTCTCCCCATAACCCTTAATCCCCTTGTCTATCAAAAACCTATCAACCCGTGTCTTAAAAATATTGAGCGAGGCAGCCTCCACCACTTCAACAGGCAGAGAATTCCAGAGATTCACCACCCTTTGAGTGAAGAAGATCCCCCTCAACCCTGTTCTAAACCGCCCCCCCTTTATCTTGAGGCTGTGTCCTCTAGTCCTACTGTCCTTTCTGAGTGGGAAGAGCCTCTCCACCTCTATCCTATCCATCCCATTCATCATCTTATATGTCTCAATGAGATCTCCCCTCATTCTTCTAAACTGTAACGAGTACAAGCCTAGTTTATTCAGCCTCTCCTCATAGTCCAACCCCCTCAACTCCGGTATCAGCCTAGTAAACCTCCTCTGCACTCCCTCCAAGGCCAAAATATCCTTGCGTAAGTATGAACCAAATCAATTTAGTGGGTTAGATTAAAATTGGAACTTCTGCATGTGCCTGTGTGTTAGGGTGACATATGCTTGGCAGATTTTATATGACCACTTCCCTCAGATGTGGAGCAAACACACCAACCACCTGTGCAATGTAACAGTGTCAGGCCAGAACAATTTTCAGTCGAGCAACTTGATCAGTGAAAGCGATGGTAAGTCCATTTGATTTGATTTGATTTGATTTATTATTGTCACATGCATTAACATACAGTGAAAAGTATTGTTTCTTGTGCGCTATACAGACAAAGCATACCGTTCATAGAGAAGGAAATTGGAGAGTGCGGAATGTAGTGTTACAGTCATAGTTAGGGTGTAGAGAATGATCAGCTTAATGCAAGGTAAGTCCATTCAAAAGTCTGACAGCAACGGGGAAGAAGCTGTTCTTGAGTGGGTGACCTCAGAGTTTTGTATTTTTTTCCAATACATCTAAGTTGCAGGGGGAGGGCAGTGAGGTCTCATGCATCACAGGAATAGACTTCTGAGGAGCCTTACTGTTCCTCCTGACCAGGCGCTAATCATTTACAAATATATTTTTGACTTTTTTGGAATATTCAGTACTCTTTGCAATGCCTTCTGAAGGCCTTCTAGTTAGGCTGCTTATGGGAAAATACTAATGGGGAGTACATGTACAAAACACATTCTGCTTATTGATACTTCAAAATTCCATTAGGGGCCTGTTTCGTGGATCAAATTCCGTGACTCTTATGACTCTTGCCTGTTTCTAGCAGCTCCCTGGGCCGCCCAAGACAAGACTCCAAAAAGTAGTGAATGATTGGATGTTGACAGCAACAGGGCAGTCAATATTACATTGCTATTGCATTGTACAACAATCCCATTACTGCCTACTGGAGAGGATGGAAATCAACCCTTATTCATGTGCGTGTGTTAGGAAAACTTTGTGAGGAATTGGCTGAGGTAAATTCTGTGGGAGAGGAACTCACTGCTGGTGCAGACATAATAACATTGCATAGATATAATGCATTCTGCAATCAATACTTTCTTAATTTGACAACAGAGTTTATAATTGGCCATTAAGTGCATGCTACAACAAGTTTTTATTAAAGCACATTTGCATGATGCACAGGGAATAGTTCAAGTTGCTGCCTCCATCTGTTAATTAATTTACCTGTGCTGCCAACATGTAGTTCTGTTTTATGAGCTCACTATTTGTTTTTGCCCCGTGTGAGATGGCATTGTGAATTTTTAAGACACACTTATGACCGGGATTGAACAGAGGTACAAAGCCATAAATAACTTTGGTCCGAAATGCTTTTCGGTGCAATCCTTCACCAAAATGTGATTCTTCTGTTGCAATACTGCCACACATCTTGACATCAAAATTGCACTCATTTGTGAGCTCCGTTGCAATGATGGGTTGTAACAATTCAATTTCCTCTCCTAAAAAGAAGAGTGAGAAAATAATGTTATTGCAGACTGAAGTATTGCAACTGGCAAAGTAAGAGCCTTCAGCCTGGATTGGAATCTGTTACGTATTTGTATTATTTCTCATTGGCTTACTGAGCTCTGCTGTATCCATGCGCTTACCGGAGGTAAGTCCTAGATGTAAAACAGGCAGAGAATAAGAGAACGAACACCTGTAAATGAAGTTCCATTATGTTAAATCCTCTGTGCTCCCTCCAATATACAACATAGAAACTGGTGATAAGGACAGCAAACACCGGGAAGCCACCGGCAAGACAAATTTACCAAGGGAAAGGTCAGGAACAGAAAAGATAGAACACAAGCTTTTCTCATGTCTTCCAGATCTGATGGGTTAGGTGGACGAGAGTAACAATACACTGCAGTAGTTACAGAGTTGGATGTGTTAAATAAGAGGCTGAAGCTCGGATGGCACAGTGGTTAGCACTGCTGCCTCACAGCTCCAGGACCTGAATTCGATTCCCAGCTTGGGTCACTGTCTGTGTTGAGACTGTACATTCTCCCAGTGTCTGCATGGGTTTCCTCCAGGTGCTCTGGTTTCTTCCCACACTCCAAAGATGTGCAGGTTAGGTGAATTGGCCGTGCTAAATTCCCTCTTAGTGTTCCTGAACAGGTGCCGGATTGTGGCAACTAGGGGAATTTCACAGTAACTTCATTGCAGTATGAATGTAAGCCTACTTGTGACTAATAAATAAGCTTTAGTTTACTTTTAATTGATTTGTGTGAAAGAAAAATCAAGGTAGCTACTGGAAACACATTGTGAACCTCCATTAGTAGAAAAATGGAAGTTTTTGGCATTGTGGGACCCTTTGATGAAAATGTGGAGCGATGGAGCTCTATATAGCCTGAGTGTTTTGACTATTTAGTGCAGACAAATAAAATAGTTAAAGATGTTTAGGTGTCCACTTTCCTGAGCTTGATGGGAGGGAAGAGCTTTAATTGCCTTTAAGTGCAACCTGAGAAGCCAGGCACTAGAATGTGTGCACAGACTGTAGATATTCTGCAAGCACATATTTCGCCAAAAACCTTGGTGATGGCAGAGCTTTAGATCCCATAAAAGAAATCAAAAAGAGCGTGAGTCAATTGCACAATTTGTGACTTTGCTTAAAAGTTTATTTATTAGTGTCACAAGTAGGCTTGCATTCAATGAAGTTACTGTGAAAACCTCCAGTTGCTTCACTCTGACACCTGTTCAGGTACACTGAGGGAGAATTTAGCATGGCCAATGCAGCTAATCAGCATGTCTTTTGGTCTGTTGGAGGAAACCCACACAGACACAGGGAGAATGTGCAGATTCCACACAGAAAGTGACCCAAGCTAGGAATTGAACCTGGATCGTGGGGCTGTGAAGCAAGCGTGCTAACCACTGTGGCATCATACCAGATTTTTGGAATGTTGCGAGTTTAGAGATGATCTGAATGACACTATTCAGGACAGATTTGTCTGTGATAAGCTTACTGAAACATTTGCTAATGGGGGGGGGGGTGGGGAGGGTGACCTTACTCTGAAAAAGGCATGAAAATTGCTGTTTCTATGGAAGTGGCTTCAAAAGAAGCTCAGTGATTTAATCCATGTATTCAAATACTCAAAATGACACCCAAGGGTCTTGAACTAAATACATACCATTGGTGTCCAAAGTCACCAGGACATTCAGCTAAATGCTGGTGTAAAGACATGTATGTCAATGCTGTGGGAAAAATTGACACATAGAGCATGTCTTTTGGATAAATAAAGCAAACTCTAAGTAAAAATAAGGAACAAGAACAAACCAAGTCAGCATCTAAACAGAACCAAAGGAGAAATGTTGATGCTGTACATAACAGTATAGAAAAATATACTGACTCACAGTCTGAGGAGCTATCATTGAATATGCTAGCCATTGCTGGTGTTACATACCAATATTGGGTCACTCCACTGCTGGATGGACAGAAACATCATAGAAATCCACAATGCAGAAGGATGCCATTCAGCCCATCGAATCTGTACCGACTCTCCAAAAGAGGATTCCACAGAGGCCTTACCCCCACAACTCCATGCATTTACACCTCTAATCCCCCTAATTTACACATCTTGGGACACTAAGTCAATTTACCATGGCCAAATCACTTAACCTTCACATCTTTGGATTGTGGGAGAAAACCGGAGCGCTCAGAGGGAATCTACATTGACAGCCAGTAAGAAGTCGAACAGCAGCCTGGCTGGTTACAAGGGGAGACTTTAAAAAACACATTCTCTTGAAGCCAAGAAGGATAGTGGTGAAAATGTATACAGGTGAAGTGGTCCCCTGAAGGGCCACACCAAAGTAGCTTTTGAAATCAGTGGGAAAACAGCAGATTTGGCTCTGCTTATAGTAAAGGGCAGCTATCCAGCATTGATGAGTTGTACATAGCTGGGGAAGATTTGACTGAACTGGGCCAAAGTCAATATGATAACCAATGGAAAATCAGACCTCACAAAAATTTTAAAAGAAGCACACAACTGTTGGTGAATTAGGGGTCATGAAATATATTACAGTTCAACTGAAAATAAAAGAAGGAAACCAACAAAATGCATGAAGGCAAAGTCTAAAACACATTACTATTAAGCTGAAGGGAGAAGGACAGATGTGTAAGGATCTGTGGAGACTTAAAGGTTACCTTAATCTAGTGGTATGCGCGGAGCAGTAACTGTTACTCCACACTCAAGACTTGCTTGGGGGATTGGCAGGAGGCCACTCTTTCAACAAATTACAGCTGAATGTGGACAAAAGGTCTCAGGAACTTCCGACAGTCGTTACATGTAAAGATTTGTTCCAATAATAAAGATTGCCAATTGGTGTCACCCCAACTCCTGCATTGTTTCAAAGAGCAATGAATCAGATGCTGAGTAGACTAAGCGGAGTCCAGTATTATCTGGATGACATCCGAGTCACTGGAAGAGATCAAGAGGCACACCTTCAAAACTTGGATGCTGCCCTACAGAGATTGGAAGATTATTGTCTGAGACTCTGCAAGGACAAGTGTAAGTTCATTCATTCCTCCATTGAGTATTTGGGACATGTGATTGACATCACTGGCCTTCATAAATCTCCTTCTAAGGTAAGGCCATTACAGAGGTGTCTTCACCTCAGAGTATTAACCAGTTACATTCTTCCCTAGATTCTATTTGATTTGATTTATCATTGTCACGTGTTAGTATATAGTGAAAAGTATCGCCTCTTGCACGCTATACAAAGCATACCGTACCTAGAGAAGGAAAGGAGAGGGTTCATAATGTAGCATTACAGTCATAGCAAGACTGTGGAGGAAGATCAATTTAATATGAGGGAGGTCCATTCAAAAGTCTGATGGTAACAAGGAAGAAACTGTTCTTGAGTCAGTTGGTATGTGACCTGAGACTTCTGTATCTTTTTCCAGATGGAAGAAGGTGGATGAGAGAATGTCCAGGGTACATGGGGTCCTTGACTATGCTGGCTGCTTTTCCAAGGCAGCAGGAAGTGTAGACAGAGTTAACGGATAGGAGGCTGGTTTGCATGATGGACTGGGCTTCGCTCATGACCTTTTGTAGTTTCTTGTGGTCCTGGGCAGAGCAGGAGCCATACCAGCTGTGATACAACTAGAAAAGATGCTTTCTGATAGAATCTCACAGTGCAGAAGGAGGTCATTCAGCCCAAATAGTCTGCATTGATCACAATTCCACCCAGACCCTATCCCCATACCTATGCATTTACCCTATCCAGCCCCCCGACACTAAAGGGCATGGTTAATCCACCTAACGTGCACATCTTTGGACTGTGGGAAGAAACCAGAGCACCCGGAGGAAACCCATGCAAACATGGGGAGAATGTGCAAACTCCACACAGACAGTGACCCAAGCTGGAAATCAAACCCGGATCCCTGGCGCTGTGAGGCAGCACTGCTAACCACTGGGCCGCTCATTCTATGGTGCGTCCTAGGATTGTTGAATTATTATGGAAGATTTGTTGCAAACTTGGCAAAAATTCTGAAACCAGTATATAACCTCTTAACCAGAACAAGATGTGGAAGGGGTTGTCGGATCAATGCAATGTCGCTTGTGCAGGCCAAAGAAGCATCTGAAGTTCTTGCGCTTTTTGGCCCTACTATATTCCTACTGTTAGCTTGTTATGCATCCCCTTACGGTGTTGGAGTGGCAGTCTACCATATCATGCCATTGAGCAAAGCCGAAAGTAACAATGCACAGATTAAAAGGGTAGCATTAAGGGTCATCAGGAAATTCCATCAGTTGCTGTACATTGTTGAAGGACCATCGTCCGCTAACTACCATTCTTGGACCACACACAGCAATTCCGTCACTACCAGCAAGTGAAATGCAAAATGGACAATGATTTTGTCTGCGCATACTTACACCATTACATATCGACAATCAAATCTACATTGTAACACTGGTGGACTTTCAAGATTGCCACTGCCAGATAATTCATCAGACTATCCAAACAAGAATATCTTCCACTTTGAACAAGTAAACAGCACGACTGTCACTTCTAGACAATGAGAAAACACACTCAGAGCGATCCTATGCTCTCAGAAGTGACAAATCTGGTTTTACGAGGAAAGACTTTGGAATTAACATTTAACCTGAAATGCTGCTACTCCAGGAGAGTAGAGTTATCAGTACAGTCAAGATGTCTTCAATGGGGGCTCAGAGTGATCGTTCTGCCATCACTAAGAAAGTGGGTGTTAGAGAAATTGCATTAGCGCCATTGTGGAATCATATGCTTCAGAGAAATAGCGAGAAGTTATTTCTGGTTGCCTGGATTGGATGAAGAAATTGAAGAGACAGCTAGACCATATTCTTCCTGTACAAAGGTAAGAAACCTGTCATCCTTAGCACTGTCACATTCATGGGAGTGGCCTGATGAGGATTGGCAATATGTGCATCTGGATTCTGCAGGACCTTTTGAAGGACATATGTTCTTGGTAACGGTCAATGTTTACACTAAGTGGTCAAAGACTGTTGTGATGAAACCTACTTCATTTGAGAAAACTGTTGAGAAGCTAGGAGAAGTATTTAGTCATTTTTGGATTCCCCAATAGCTGGTAAGCAACAACGAACCTCAATTTGTGTCACAAGAATTCAAAATACAAGAGACTATAGCCAACACGTTGGCCAGCATTCGCCCGAAACAAAATTAAGTGTCCCATGGGTGGGACAATGGAAATATTTCCCGTACATTTTTTTTAGGTGTACTTTCCTGAGTGAGCAATGCAGAGTGTCTCAGCATGATCCTCTCTGAAAGGCAGGGGGCCTCATCCCACCAGATTGACTGGCAGCATAGCGCTGAACAGGCCACTGCGCATGTGCCAATCTGTCAGTGTGGTGATAAGAGCAAGCGCACTGCACCCACTCCCTCCCCCCACTATCGGCAGCCTCCCAATCGCAGGTCACCAATCCCCACAACCTTCCTGATTGCTGGCCTACCAGGCCCCAAAGGTAGCACTGCCCAAGGGGCACTCCCCTTGCTCCTGGCCTCCCAGGAGTGCCTCAGTGACCACTGTCTCCACCAGCAGGTCGGCAGCATTGTAAACCCCACTGATGAGAACCACACCCAGCAGGAGGGAGACACCAACAGGCCCAGACACTATTGTCTCAGGCCTGTTAATCATATGGAAATGCCAATCTCCATGACATTTCCAAATGATAATCTGCTGATTTATGGCACAGATCTGATTGCACTAAAAAAAAACACTTGGGAGAATTGTGACCGGCAAACCTCGCAAAAAGCCTCCTGCTGATATCTCCTGGTGCGCTGCACTGCTTGAGCATTGCAGTTGGCTGGGAGAATCCCAGTAATTCAGTCCACTCCGTACCATTCTGCAACTAATGGACTAGCAGAGCGATTCATCCAAACCATGAAATATACCTTGAGAACACCGAGGGTACAAGATTCATTGATCAAACGTTTTAACGAATTCCTGCTAACGTCTAGAAATACTGCACATTCCACAACCAAGGCCTCTCCTGCATTACAAATGATGAAGAGATAACTACGGTCGGCATTTGGTCTGTTGAAACTGCTGAAAACTAAAGAGATTGTACAACAGCAACAACAAGGACAATCGAGCAGGAAAAAAGCAAAGCATAGAGTTTTCCACCAAGGACAAGCAGTTTTGATGAGGAATTAGTCCACAAGAAAGACAGGGGTTCCTGCTGCAATCCTTGCACAGGTGATGAAAGGGCAGCGCTCTGAAAGTTCGTGCTACCAAATAAACCTGTTGGACTTTAATCTGGTGTTGTGAGACTACTTACTGTGCCTACCCCAGTCCAACACCGGCAACTCCACACCGACCCTTGCACGGACTCAATCTGCCTCTTAAACTATCCAAACCAGAGGTGACATTATCTCCGGGAGACAGCTGTTGGCTGGGACAACAAATTCATCAGAATCTGAATCTGCTGAGAATCCAGATTCAACCATACAAAGTCCTGACCTGAACTTCCCTGCAGTCCCGACACCAGCAGACACCGTTGAATAATGGTCGGTTCACCCTACTCCATCACACCTCTGCCACCCAGCACCACCCCACAGCAACCACCCCCCTTCCCCCCCACAATTCTCTCAAGTAAGAATCACATGATTCGGGGTGCTTTTTAACCGACTTTTCCAGGAATTGCTCTCCTGGGCAGCGAAAATCCAGACCCATGTTTCTGCTAAGTCGAAGTATGTATGGCTGGTAGCATATATTACTATGCATTCCATTCATCTGTTGTCTGACCATGCATTACTGGCATCACATTACACATTAGTATCTCACCTGCCACTGAACCTGGGGAAGGAAGAAGGTCATCAGGATTGACTGACTTGATGAGGCTCTGCCCTAGTTATTCAAAACAAATGATTTAAAAATCAATTAATTCAGGTGGCTAGAAGGTATGGAATTATTTTTTCTCACACCAAACTGCCAGATTTTGAAACAGACTGTCAACAAACAAAATGTCAGCATGTTTTGGAATCTAATATATACACAAAACAAATAAATATTCTTATGTCTTACTTTATATGCTGCTTGCAGATTGTTTAAGATACATTGAATTAAATTACATTCATTTGTAATATCACATCTAGCCAAAGAGTTTACAAAACGTATGGACAATGCCATTTTTTAGTTTAAAAATGATCGGTACCTTCGACAGCTTGACTACAAAGAAGCTCACTCAGAACTGGGGAAGTAAAGACAAATTGGTTATCACTACATGTGCACCCTTTCCACAATTTTACTGTAAAACTATAATCAGGTATTTGGTATTTTTTTCTGATACCTTCAGTGGTGAAGTCAAAATCACAGGACACACTTCCATACACATTCTTCAAGGAGCACTGATATAACCCTCCATCTTTCTTAGCAGTTTGAACTATTGCCAAGGAGACTGGACTGTCATCTCCTGCGCTACAATTTGAAAACAGTTGGGACGGTAAAGATAGATAACTATCATTGTGATCGTAGGAATGGTTTATAAAAGCATGGAATGGAATGGATATATTTTTAATTGTCAAAAAAAATCTGTTTGCTAGCAGATTTTGTTTCTTTTCTGATTTTCTCAAACTTGTAATTTTAGATTTTTGAACAAATATATGAAGTATTAGAAATGCTTCGGCAAACAACACATTATTCTCATTACTCTTTACAATCTGACATTCTAAAGGATGTACAGTGAATAAGCAGTACTATGCTATTATCATTTAAGAGTCTGGTCTCACAGTTTAAAGATCACACAATGAAGACAATTAAAACTACTTTTTTTTAACAAAGGTACAGTTCCACACGAGATCATTTTTAAAATACCTTACACGAATTAAAACTACACATTCTCAACATAAATGAACTGTAAATGTTGTAGACAGTGACTAAATGTCATTGCATTTATTAACTGTTAATGCGATTTAGATGTATGACTAAGACATGTGCTTCCCAAGTAACAACATAATTTGAATTTGAAGATGGGAAGAAAGAACATTAAAATATATAAAATATTTGGGTATGGCAGCGTAATTTGTTGCATTACCAGATTAATAACCCAGAGGGCAGGACTAATAATTCAGAGAATATTTATTCAAATCCCACCAATAGTAGTTGAGAATTTGAATTCAGAATTTAAAAAGAAATCATCATAGAATTCCTACAGTGCAGAAGGAGGCATTCTGCCCATTGAGTCTGCACCTACTATAATCCCACCCAGGCCGTTTTCCCATAACCCAGGCACTTACCCTAGATAATCCTCCTGGCACTAAGGGACAATATAGCATGCCAATCAACCTAACCTGTACATCTTTGGACTTTGGGAGGAAACCAAAGCACCCGCAGGAAATCCACACAGACACAGCGAGAACGTACAAACTCCACACAGATAGTGATCCAAGCCTGGAATCAAACCTGAGTCCCTGGCACTGTGATGCAGCAGTGCTAACCACTGTGTCACCATGTCACCCTGATAGAAGTGACAATTGCTGTAAACATCCAACTGGATCATTAATGTCTTTCTGAGACATAAATCAGACATCATCTGGTCTTGCCAAAATGTAACTTTAACATGTTTGACTTTTAGCGGAAGTGGCTCCAAGGTCAAGAACAGCCACCCCCACCTTCTCAAGGCAAGCAAGAATGGACACAGTGCACTTACTTGCCTTACCAATACTGCTCACAACCTAAGAATGATATCTTTTAAAAATTGTACCTTTGTACTTTGTATAAAATTTATACAATATTCAAGATTTGGAAATCCTTCACCAAAGCTTAGGGAGTTGTTAAAACTAATAATTAAAAATTGGCCTTGGAATCAGTGGGCCCAGAGAAGATGGAAAGCGTTGCCAGAGGAGGTTGTGGGAGCAGGCACACTAAACACATTTTACAGGGAATTGGATATGTACCTGAACAGGGAAGCAATAGAGGGATCTGGACCAATTAAAGGCAAGGTTTTTTTTAGCTTAGTTAAGGGCATCATGATCAGCACAGGCTTGGAGGGCTGAAGGGCCTGTTTCTGTGCTGTATTCTCCTTTGCCCTTTGTTCTGTTTTTTAACCACAGGGTGGAAGGAATGTGGAGTGGAACCTAGCTCTGCCCTGTCTGCACTAGCCTCAGACCACGCTCACTGAGCGGAGAAAGACTTAAAGTCAGGGAAATTCCCAGACTTTCCTTAGAATTCTGCCCATCACTCCCACAGTCGACCTCTGCAGACAGCATGCCAGATTAATTGATCAGTTATCATGGTCTGCAGGGACCAAAACAAGGATAGCATAACTATTTAAAATCCACTCTTTTACGAAGGAGAATTGACAGTAGGCTGCTCTAACCATTGAAATGTTGACTATAGTTTAACACCCACTTCAGTAATGTGAATCCTGGGAAAAGCTTCCAATCTTTGATTTTGGACAATAAAGAAATCTATTAATAATATTGCTAAATTGTTTGCACTATTGCTAAGCATAAAGTCTCTTCAGAACAAATAGATCTAGCATGTAACTACACTAGTACAAAGGAATTTTGAGTTGTGCTTTACAACATGTAACAGGAAACCATCATTATTATGCTCAGGATGCAACTGCAATGTTGTTTGTCTTTCTGCACCTAGTGACGCACAAGGCAGACGTTTCATCTGCTCCCACAATGAGGTTTTTTTTCTGGAACAGGTCGTGAGCCTATTCCCAGTGACTTATAGCTTGAGTGACACCGCTCTGCATCAAACATGGCTGACCAGGAGTCTCTCCCACTCATACTACCTGTCACTGGCATGTCGGAAGGACCTGGTGGCTGTGTTATGAACACACCTTCCTTGGCCATCAAGCCACAGGGTAGGACTCAAACTTAGAGTTTCTGGCTCACTGCACCACACACTTCCTCAACTGTAATGTGGACATTCAAAAATCTAATGCCACAATTAGATTTGATCCTCCACACACAGTAATTCACAGATCTTATTATTGCTTTATAATAAAACATTTCTTCCCACAAAGGTAAGGTAGGTCAGGTGATTCTCACATGCCTGTGCTGACTCGATAGGCCAAAGGGCCTCTTCTGCACTGTGTGATTCTGAAATCCAGAATATTTTAGCCTGCACTGTTGACAAAATGTTTGAAAAACTGCAGATAGATTTCAGTGACCCTGAAGTTAGGTTGGGAATTTCCTTGGAGCTGCTCCAGTAATCAGCATTAACTGAATTTCTGTTGCACTCTTGGCAAAGTTACAATGGATCAGCTTTGAGGAAACTGCCAGTGTTTAGTCCTAGTATGAGAGCACCTGTGGTCAAGTCACACAATGGCCACTCCAGGGAAAATCAATGAGTACCAACCACTCATGCAGCTTACCTTCTTTCCACTTTACTCAACATAACACCATCTTTTGTCCATGTAATGGTGGAATCTGCATGGATGTTGCAAAACCGGCACCATAGTTTGACATGCCCTTCTATATCAGGGAAGACTTCAGTGTGGATTTTTTGGAGCAGTTTTGGAGCTGGAAGAGAGTTGTGTTCTTCAGCAGGTAAATTGAGGTTTTCAAAATCTCAACATGTTTGTGGCAGTAATTGAGGTTTGGATTTTTTGTGGTAAGTTAGAAAGAAAAAACTTGATCTTTTATTAAGATCACAGAAGCCCTGCAAGACTGCATGGCGAATTAAGTATTTTTTGTAAGTGTGTCATAAGAACATAAGAACATAAGAAATAGGAGCAGGAGTAGGCCATATAGTCCTTCGAGCCTGCCCCGCCATTCAATAAGATCATGGCTGATCTGTCATGGCTCAGTTCCACATTCCCGCCCTCTCCCCATAACCCTTAATCCCCTCTCTTATCAAAAACCCATCAACCCTCGTCTTAAAAATATTTAGCGAGGTAGCCTCCACCACTTCAATGGGCAGAGAATTCCAGAGATTCACCACCCTTTGAGTGAAGAAGTTCCTCCTCAACTCCGTTCTAAACCGCACCCCCCTTTATCTTGAGGCTGTGCCCCCTAGTCCTACTGTCCTTTCTGAGCGGGAAGAGCCTCTCCACCTCTATCCTATCCATCCCATTCATCATCTTATACGTCTCAATGAGATTTCCCCTCATTCTTCTAAACTCTAACGAGTACAAGCCTAGTTTATTCAGCCTCGAAACATGTCAGTCAAATTGTAGGCAGATGGGCCCCATGAACATCAATGAGGTAAATGACCTTATAAATATGTTTCTGTCAGTGTTGGCTAAGGAATAAATGTTGGCCAGGTCACCTGTCTTGTACATTTTCAAATAGTGCTATGGGATAATTTACGTGCATTAGAGAAGAGGGCAAAGCCTTTCTTTAACTTATCATCCAAAAAACAGCAATTCTTGAAATGTATCACTGTGACAGTAATATTGGCCAGAGTTCTCCAGTCTTAGCTACTACAGATGCCAGGGAGAACAGAGAATTTGGCGCTCAGCCAAATCTCTATTCATATCAGTTGGACTGGAGAGTCCCAGCCGCGAGTGAGGTCGGAAAATCAGACCCATTACTTCAGTCTAAATTGTAATCTGGCACTTCTATTCTGGCACTTGATTACGTTTCTTGACATTGTTTTCCCACAGCTAGCTGCGAATTATCTAAAAAGTTATAAATTATATATAAGTAAATGACAATATCTCATGGAGAACCATCTCATTTTACACACGAAAACAATTCTTAATTATAATGTTATGCGGGAACCAGGTATATGATCATTTTCAATTTTGAGTTTAATTTAAGATTGGGGAAGCAAGTAAATAACTGGGTTGTAAAGCTAAAAGGTCTTATAATTAAACTTTTAGATAATCAAATTTGTGTGACTATTCAGAAGCCAATTATACTCCCATAATTAGCTTCAAATTTTACTACTGGCTATCCAGACATCCTGCTGGTTTTTCATTACAATAGGTCAGATTTTACAATCAAAAGAATAGTGAATCTAATAGTGCTTGCTGTTATTTATGTTTAAATGGTACAAGAACTTCAGCCAAAGGGCACATGCATATTTAAATATCAATAAGTAAAAGATGTTGTTGCAGATGAGCTGCTCAATCATTAGCTTTGTGAAAGTGCTGTCTGTCTTATCACTGAAGTGTACTGAATGGAGTGAAGTTGCTGACTTTGTATGGTTAAAAAGAACTAAATCCACCACATCTACTTAGAGACGTTAACTATCCTATTAATGGTGTGATAAGTGCTAATATTGCCAGTCATTTACTCTGGCATTAAAATTAACTGTTATAATTGTGGAGTCCCATTCTTCAGGTTGAGAATTGTTTTGGGAGATTACACAATAATGCAATATAGAAATAGTACTGTATTGCCAGAAGTGCTGATTTTCAGATGAGATGTTAAATTGAGGACCTTTCTACCTCTCCAGAGTGCTTAAAAGATCTGGTACTGTTTCGAAGAACAGTAGGGAGTAATCTCGGTGTCCTGGCCAGTATTTAACTTTGGAAAAAACATCACAAGAATAGATGATCACATTGCTCTTTTATGGAGCCTAGCCACAGTCTTTACAATAGAACAACAATGACTACACTTTAAAAGCTCTTCATTGGCTATAACCCACTTGGGGGCTCCTGAGCTTGAAGTTTATTTATTAGTCACAAGTAAAGCTTACATTAACACTGCAATGAAGTTACTGTGAAATTCCCCTAGTCACCACAGTTGGGCTTCTGTTCGGGTCGATGTACTTAACCAGCACGTCTTTCAGAAATTGTGAGGAAACTGGAGCACCCGGAGGAAACACATGCAGACACAGGGAGAATGTGCAAACTCATCACAGACAGCGACCCAAGCCCGGAATTGAACCTGGGTGCCTGGCGCTATGAAGCAACAGTGCTAACCACTTTGCTACTGTGCCACGCCAGTGAAAGCTACTGTGCTGCCCCGAGCTTGTGAAAGATGCTGTATTTATTTCAGTGTACCCTTCATGCACACTTTTTCCCTTTTGTGGAATAGTAGGGAAATGGTTTCTGAGTTTTTTATCAGCCTGTTGGACTGCATTATGAATGCTCCTTCCGTGGACAACAAGTCCAGCCATTGGACATGAACGTAACTTCTTGTCCAGAGGTAGGGACGCTATCATTGTGCTACGAGACCTCCTAGATGCTGTGTAAATGTGAGCCCTGCTTTCTTTTGCACTGTATGCTAAAAACATCAGCTTCTGGGTTTTATTTATTTTGTTTTCTTACTTTTTTAATCCAATCATTCTTATAGAATCATAGAATCCCTACAGTGTAGAAGGAGGTCATTTGGCCCATTGAGTCTGCACTGACTGTCCAGAAGAGCATCTTACACAGGGCTAACACCCACCTATTGCCATAACCCCTGGCATTTACCATGGCTAATCCACCTAACCAGCACATCTTTGGACACTAAGAGGCAATTTAGCATGGCCAATCCACCTAACCTGTACATCTGACTGTGGGAGGAAGCCTGTGCACCCAGAGAAAACCCATTCAGACACGGGGAGAATGTGCAGTCTCCACTGTGCCACCCTGTTCTTTCTATTTTCTTTTTGCACTTGATTTGACAATGAATTTGCTGCCTTTAATTCATACTCATAATTAATTTCATACTGTAATGCTACATTCTGCACTCTTTGGTTTTCTTCTCTATGAACGGTATGCTGTATATAGTGTGCAAGAAACAATACTTTTCACTATATGCTAATGCATGTGACAATAATAACTCAAATCAAATCAAATCAAATACTCCTTTTCAGACTTTCTGCTGCTTATTTCTAAGCCTTAAACCTCCTTTGTTAAGCAAATACTTTTCACAGTTAAATCCCAGATGCCAAATTTCCCTTTCTTGCTATATCAGATGATTTTTTTTCAGTGTCATATTGATCTAAAGATTGCAGATCATGTCTAGCTAACAGCAGGCACCAATAGATGTTCTTCCACAGCAAAATAATCTAGCCTTGGGTTATCCTCTTTGGCATATATCCAATTATGGTAATAAAGGATGCATGGCATCATGAATAGGAAGTTGGTTAAAGAAAACCAAGTTGGCTGGAGATGAAAATATATAATTCCTATGGAGAAGGAAGGAATAGTGGAGATACTGAATGGCAACTTTGTCTCACCTTGCACAGAATATCACAGTAGTAGAAATAAAAGATTTCAAGAGGAGGAAGTGGGAGAATTGATAAGATGAGTGATATTTGTCATTAGAAGTAAACCAATGTTAAATTTAATTAGGGTATCAAATGATATAAAAGTCAATAGGATTGAGGTAGAGTCCACGCATGATCGAAAAGAATAATGTAAAAAATGGGACTGAATGGCCTATTTCTCTCTGCTCCTAAGTTCCTCTGTTTCTTTGTAAACCTAGTCACTTGCATGAAGATGTCTTGCAAGTTCTTCACATTCACTACAAAGTGTAGAACATCATCTTAGCATGAAAAGCATAATCCACCATATTTTGGATATTAATCATTACACAAACAGGCTAAATAAATACCTTTTGACTCAAGTCATGCTCATTCTTCAAACAGCCCAATCAAAACATAAGTGTATTTTTGATGATTGGTGTATTTAATTGTTTTAAATTGTTATAATTTTGTTGTGGGTAGAACATAATTTGAGTCAACTGAGCAGCTAATTTTGATTACATTTCAATAACTATTGCAATGTGACTTGTGCTTGCTAGTTTAATGGGAAAAAATGTACCTTTGCGATCATCCTGCTGAGGGTGAATTGCTTTCTTCAGCTCTTTATGTTCCTTCTTATGAATCAGCTCCTCCTTTGTCTTTTCAAACATTTGTTTAATCAGAGCAAAATTTTTATTTGGATTATCTTTCTCTGTTGAAGAATATGCTTGTTTGCTTTTCTGTAATGTGTTCTTCCCCACATTGTCTGCTGACAGGCGCATACGTTTGACTGGTTCCTCCTCCTGCTGCTCATTCAGAGATGGGGTCAGGCTCAGAGTTTCAGTAGTGGACCTAGCTGCCTCACAGGATGGCTTTAGGAAACATATATTTTCCTTGGCATCTGATATCAGCTCTTTGCCCCTCGCCGCTGATAACGGTTGTTTAATCCTAAAAGCTGTCGTCTGCTGTTTATTGAGTGGTGATATTGATGGAATGCTCTTCCCAGCCAAAGTCTTGGTTTGTAAGGAAATGGCTAGTTCAGGATCAATAGCCTTCTTATGTCCCTTGCATGACTGTAATTTTAATAATGTTTGAGCACTTGGGGCTTCTGTTTGGTTTTTATCATTTTCATAAGTCAATGGGAGATTTTCAATTTTAAAGTCATTAGAAAACTTTTGATTACTTTTTCTGGTAAGCGTCTTGCAAATCTTCTCTTTACATTCAGCATCGATATCCATTTTGATGCATTTCACTGGATGATCTGGCATTGCTGCTGTGTTGTTAACCTTATTTAGATTACTTCCTCTAGGCTTTTTGCTACAATCTCTGCAATCTTCTAGTACATTGGAATCAACATTCATTATTTGGCCCAGCATGGGTTGAGTAATTCTGCTTGATTCCACACTATTGACAGCGGTTAGCTGAAAAAAGTCATTCTGTTGAACAGTTTTATTGTGTTCTTCAATGGCCGCTGCAGTTTCATTTTCCTTGTAGTTCCCAAGTTGCCATTCTTTTAATTGTATCCCTTCAATCTTGTCCATATTTGTTACAAAACGCTTTGATTCCTCACTGAGATTTGCCTTGTAATCATCCGAGTATTCTACTTTTTGAGTGTTTTCATTCAAACATATTGTTGCTGATCTAACTTCTAAATTCTCAGTCTGTTCAGTTTTTGATGGAGCTTTCATCAGTGAACTATTTGAAAGTGTAGTGGATTCAAAATTTCCTGTTGACCTCATTTTGTTAGTAATGTGGCCTTGACCCATTTCGCTGTCACAGTCTGCAGAAGTGACTTTATGATTTTCTAAGTTCTTCTCATCATGGCTAAATCCACCTTGAATTACCGTACTGTCATCAAAATTTGATCTTGCATTAATATCAATGTCACGGATTTTATCTATGGTTTTAATTTCCTCTGCAACTGGCATTGACAAATAGCCAAAATGGCTCTTACGTTGAAGTGTGGGTTGAAATCTTTCAGTGATATTTAGGTTTGCTTCATCGGTTAATGAAGATTCAAAACTATCTATCACAATTGTTTGGACATCTTCCACTTCTTGCACTCTTCCACACTCATCTTTCATATCAATCTCAATGACGTGGTCCAGTGAGTCCTGGACTGGTCTAGATATTTCCTGAAGACTATTAGATTGACCTAATGCAGGTGGGCGTACAAGTGATGATTTTTGTTCTTTTGGATCAGGATACTCAACATGCTCTGTGAAGTTCACTATGCTGTTAGCTTCAATTTTAGTCATTCTTTGCTGATCCTTGTCACTGATAACACCTTTCAGATGGTCATTATTTGTACCATCTTTTGCATTGCAAGGCATTTTATTTTCAGTATACATGACATTTGGAGTATCTTCATGATTGATGTTTATAGTATTGCTGCCTGAGTTACTCCAGCAAAGACTTTCCATGAAAGATGGTTCATCATTTTGCATTTTCTCATGATCTACAAATGTGAATGTATTAGCATCTTGATGAGTAACTGCCAGAGATTTAATAGCAGTACTGTTTGTTTTATATTCTATTTCATGAGAAGGCCAATCTGAGCCATCAGGTTTATGATTGAAGGATACTGGATGATTTGGCTGAATTTTTAAATTGCATTCAAGTGATTCAGGTTGTTGAACAGGCAGGTGTTCCTCTAGTTGACAAGCTGTAGGTCTGCAAGTTTCTGGAAAGCTTGATATTACTTTATTATTATGAGTTTCATTTTCTACTGTCTCAGCACAAAACATTGACTTATGTGTTGATCTATTTTCATTGTATACTTTATTTTCCGAAGTATCTGAATTGAACCATATCTGGTCCTGTTCTTCTGCTCGATCAAGAGGACCATGGTAGCTTTTGGCAGCACCTTTTTGACTTGTTCCCTTCTGCGATACAGATTGCTCAAATTCATTAGTAAGTTCTTTGTGCATATTACAATTTTTAAGCATTGCTGTTCGTGAAACAATCTCCATTGAATCAGAATTTCCACACGTATCCACTGGACTGGACTTAGTTCTGTAACATT
The DNA here is from genome assembly GCF_965287045.1 of Carcharhinus amblyrhynchos. Taxonomy (NCBI): domain Eukaryota; kingdom Metazoa; phylum Chordata; class Chondrichthyes; order Carcharhiniformes; family Carcharhinidae; genus Carcharhinus; species Carcharhinus amblyrhynchos. The sequence goes on along the minus strand of NC_137324.1, from coordinate 49,511,389 downwards.
CACTGATTTGAAAAGTACCTTCATCAGGTGTGGACCCAGGATTATCATTAAGGTGAACATCTGAAGTTAATTTTGATTCTTTATCTAAACATTTGCCACCAATCAGGAATATATTGGAGCTGGTGTCTAATGATCCTGAAGTATCCTGAATTTGGTGAGGTATAGTTAAACATGATTTAATATCCATACATTGATCTATGTTTCCAGATGTGTCTTCTTTCTTGAATACACCTGACTCAGAACTTTGACAAATAATTGAAGACGGATGGACAAGATACGCATTGTGAATATGCAATTCCGATGAATGTTCCAAATTTCCCAGCTCTTTATCATAAATGGAAGAGTCCTCACAAAGATCTGAATTCTTACTTTGTATACAACAATCTCTTGTTGATGGTTCAGTAAGATGTCTTATATGTTCAGTTTTTGCCTTGTAATCACTATTATTTTCTTGATATCCTTTGTTTATATAATTTAACTTGTCGTCCTTTGTAATAAAATGTGACATGTTTTCACGTAATCGTTCTTTGTCCTGAACATGAAGTTTATTCTTAATGTCACTGCTTTGTGAAGTTACACTCTGTACTGTCAGAGCATTATTTAAGATTTTGCAGTCTGTGTTGAGCCTGTCACACTCAGCTTCATGGTCGTAATCATTTGGTTGTTCTGAAAGTTTATCGTATGTATTCAAAGGCAAGAGATTTGCCCTTTTCCCTTGACAAGGACTGCGATCACCTCCATAGCTTGTTAAACTCACAGTCTTGTTAATAAAATTAGTCTCTTCATCCTTTAAAAGTAAAGGTTGTCTTTCAGCCTATCAAAAACAAAACTACATGTTAGACATTAAATATAAACTAAGGATAACAAAATACATACAAAATAGAATAGAACAAGAAAGTAATGCTTTGTAATAAATGTTAGTGAGTTTTCTATGTAAAGCATGATTGCAGTATGTTAAGTAGATTACAAATGCTAATTTGATTCTCCCTCTTTTGGATTTATTTTCTGTTATTTTGTCCCATTGCTTTTAAATGCATATATTTATTAAATGAAAGACAAGATTGATATTTTCCTTGCGATCAAGGATTTTTTAAAAATTCCTTTGCTTCTGCATTCTTTGTTCCCACTTTAGATTGTTAATTTATGGAATAAATGACCATCTATTTGAAGCTCAGCAGAGATGATGGGCAGGATTTTCCAGCCGTGCTCACCCCAAAGCTGGAAAATCCCACCTGAGGTCAACAGATCTTTGCATGGTGTCCGTCCACCAGCTACGATTCCCATGGTGGGCAGGACAGGAAAGTTTCGCCCGATATGTCCAAAATGCAATTAGGTCTATTCTTAATTTAACAATGATCTACAAGATATGGGTTTGTGTAGAAAACAGATGAAAAGAATCCAATAGTTATTTAAGAATGGTAAATGTTTGATTGATTGAATGGCCCTTTCTTATTCTTGAGTGCTTAATTTTATTTGTCACAAGTTCTTCTTTAATTTGTCCTTAGTTTCCACATCTTGGGCGTGATTTTTTGCACAACCTGCCGCAGATGGCGATACCATTGGCCAGCTGTGGTATCTTCTGGTCCTGCCATTGTCAACAGAGTTTTCAGTTGAATGCATCCTGCACCACCAGGAAACCTACAGCGGGGGTGCGCCATCGGCTGGACCAGAAGATCCCACCAACATGAATGGCCAGAAAATTTTGGCCCTTGTCTGTAACCATACAGGTCCTATTTTATTGTTACTGATAAAGTACATCTCTTGCATGCCTATATTGGACATTGGTCTTTTCATTTGGTGTAAAATTAACTTATGAATTTTTATAAAAATAACCTTAAACTTAATTGTTGCAGAGCAATATTAGGGTTTGTGTCTTTTTTTAATTTATGTATCCGTTCATGTTTTGTTTGATTTCAGGGTGATACATGCAGAGTTACATAGGGCAAGTCCAGAGAGCCAGGCTTCACCAGAGGGAAGAAAAGGGTTAACGCAGACAGCTAGATGCCTGTTCTGCCAACAGGTAACAATTAACATATGCTCTCAAATTCGAACAATACTAATGCGCTGGAGATCTTTCTGAGTTATCACGACAATGGGACAACTGGCATTAAGACAGCCAGGCTCCATACAGTCTAGGGAGGTCATAGTCTTTTGCAAGATATGATCACCTACAGAGAGGTGGGGGGAGAACAATTAATACATTGTTGTAGATCAGTTGGGCAAACATGACACTTTGACATTGTCATCGGGTAAACAGAAATGTGCAGAGAAATGATTAGCAGGAATATACTGAACAATGTATTTCATGTGAAGATCCTGTATTCAACTCGAGGAATTAATGATAATGTAAACCTTTGCGACTCGAAAAACTATAATAGCCTGTCTGAATCTACGATGGGGAAAGAGAACTTGCAGGCAATCTAAGATTTCAGGCTGGAGTCCAGCTCTCCCTCATGCATGTGGAATAGAAATTTTTCTTGAAATTCGACACAGTCTCCAATGCTGGAATCATTTTATTTCCCGCCTATATTAATTAAATTATGATGATATAACACAATTACACAATATGAAGAATGTTACCATCCTTGCAAAAATTCCTCTGTGCATACCATTGGTCGTCAGTTTTATGCCATTTTCTAATTCCTTAAGAAAACACAATCTCAATTGATGGAGAGCAAAGGAAACCAAGGCTTTTCAACTGAATAGAAATTCTGGTAGCAGAGTTACCAGCCAGCCCATATAAATTATTCCTTTGAGTAATTATACTGCAATTTCTGATTGTATTTATGTAAGAAATGCACATCACAAAATTATGTGGTTAACATATTCAAGACATTAACAAACCTTAAAATATATGTTTTAACTTTTAATGATTATTTGAACTTTTAATGCAGTGATTAACTTGTAGAATTATATACTTACTTACTCCTAGCTTTCTGTCATACTTTTTTTTTGGTGCCTAACATTTATATCTTCTTTCTCTCTATTTGGTTTTTACCTTTTCTCTCAATCTGACTCAAATGCCTTACATAAAGAATAATTCCATTAGTCCATTTCCCTTCTGATAACTTGTTCAAATGGCTAGTCTGAGTTGAATGGAAATACAGTGTTAATGCATAATTGATTGATGGTAAGTGGCCTTTTTGAACTCCTGCAGTTCAGTATGTGTGGCTCACTGGGGAACTTGCAGATGGTGGTATTCATATATACTTGCTGCCCTTCCTCCTTCTAGGAGAAGGTAGTGGGTTTCTCTGATCTGTAATTTGAGTAATCCGTAATCACTCCATCATAAAACAAATGAGAGAAATTATGAGTGATATTGAAAGGGTTGGAATTTAAACTAACCTGATGGTTGAAGGTTGATGGGAAACCAACAGAGTTGAATAGGGTGCAGGTCTTGCACAGATCCAATATTACTCTCTATTGATTAAGATGGCACAGTGGTTTGCACTCCTACCTCACAGCGCCAGGGACCCGGGTTTAATTCTGCCGCCTCAGGTCACTGTCTGTGTGGAGTTTGCACATTCTCCCCTTGTCTGCATGGGTTTCCCCTGGGTGCTCTGGTTTCCTCCCACAGTCCAGAGATGTGCAGGTTAGGTTCCGTGGCCATGCTAAGTTGCTCATAAAATCAGGAGGACCAGTTAGGGTAAATACATGGGGTATTGGGGATAGGGTCTGGGTGGGTCTGTGGTCGGTGTGGAGTCGATGAGCCAAATGCCCTCCTTCTGCAATGTATGATTCTATGACTTCAGACAGTAAAATCAGGTGGAGTGTAAAACCAACATTGTGCCCAATCCTGTTAGTTTCCCAACACAGTAAGAAGTCTCACAACACCAGGTTTCCCAACAGGCAGATAAGGTTAAAATTACCTCCCTTTGAGCTCAGATTTAACCTGCAGCTCTGATCTTTATTCAGTCCATTCTGTTGTTAGTGTGCTCAGAATAATAACTCAGTTTCTGGGGATTTATTTCCAGTGCAGTTATTTTCCCAGTCAATCCATGATACAGTGCCTTGTGGCAACTATTGGCTATGCTATTCTGGAAAGATAGGCTGCAGTCCAATTTCATGAAACTGTATATCATATAAGATATGAGGAATGATCAATTAGCATTTGACGTTGACTGATGAAACTCTGCTGAGTTATCAGGTTACTAGTATCAGCTGTTTAGATAAGACATTGTTCTTTCTTGTCCTGGATTCACCCAGTGCAATGAAGTCAGTACTTGTGCACATTAAGTGAAGATTTATCCTTGATACATTCCATAGTTCAATATCTTGCCAGCAGAGTCTAGCAAGGCTCACACATGAGCCCTAACACAAGTGGGCAACTTGTGCTCATGGAACTGCATCCTGCTAATGAGTTAGTGTTTGCTAGGCTAGAAGGACAGATTTTGGTCTGTCAGGAACTGAAGGGAGATGGGAAGCAGAGGGTAGAGTTGAGCCTAAGATTGGTGATGATCGTTTCGAAAGGTGGAGCAATCTTTACAGCCATACGATCTGCGTCTAGTCCTATTTCTTATGTTGCTATGTTCTTACAAGAAAATGGATAAATTAGGAAGATATGGGAGATGGTGGCATAATGGTAAAATCACTCAATTTGTAATCCTAAGGCTCAGGCTAATATTTGGGGGTACATGGTTCAAATACATGACAGACAGTAGAATTTAAATTCAATTAATTTTAAAAAATCCGGAACTGAAAGCAATTCTCAGGAATAGTCACCACAAAACTTTTGACAATGGTCTTTAATCCCATCCGTTTCCCCTTAGGGAAGGAAAGCTGCCATCCTTATTTGGTCTGCTTGGTCTCCATATGGTTGTCAACTATGACGCAAAGTTTCTTTAGCATGGTTAGGATCACCTACGACCTAAAAACACCACACCCCACCCCACTGCTGGCCAAGAACAAAGAGATGCTAATCAAGAACAGAGAGGCAGTCAGTGATGTTGGAAGAAGCACATTGAAGACCTCCTTAACAGAGTCTTCAAGTTGAGTGTCCCCAACTTCAACTGCCATGAATTTGTGGTGGTGACTGAGACTTTGGTACTCCCAAAATTTAGTTGCAGGAAGTTTTTGCTCATCCAGTATTGGATGATGGACAAATAGTGTTGACAACTTATGAACAGTGGAAAGGTTGGGAGAGGTAGTGACAAGATACAGTTGGGTGTACTCAGTGTATATGTGGAAACTGATTGTTGGTGACATCCAAAAATGCACAATCAGCAAGTGGATGAGAAATCCAAGGGGCTAAGGTAGATCCTTGTGGACACCAGGTGTCATGATGGGAGAGATGGAAGAGTAATGATTGTATGTGATTCTCTGGCTGTGATTAAAGAGATTGGAATAGATCCAGGTGATTGCGGTTGCTCTGAGCTAGATGATATTGGAGAGAGGTTGGGGGAGGATTGTGTGTCAACTCTATCAAAGGCTACAAACTGGTCAGGAAGGATAAAAATGAAAAGTTTACCCTTGTTATGGCAAGGGTATGCAATTTGTGCCAGAGAGAAACTAGAGAAAGATTTGAGTCCAGGAAAACAGCAGGCAGCTTATAAGAAGCTCGGCCTAGTGGGCTAGTGGAAGGCACAGAAGTGGCAGAGGCAGCAGAGCAGATAGCCTCAACATTAATGGCACGGAAATCCATCAGCTTCTTGGTGACAGTGGAGAGAGGTTCAGAAAGAAGATTTGCAGTAGAGATAAGACGCTGCGAGAGGGGGGAATGCAGCCTCTTTATATTCAAGGATGAGTGAGGTGACATGGTGGCACAGTGGTTAGCACTGCTGCCTCACAGCACCAGGGACCTGAGTTCAATTCCTACCTCAAATGACTGTTTGTTTGTGTGGAGTTTGCACATTCTCCTTGTGTGTGCATGCGTTTCCTCCGAGTACGATGGTTTACTCCCACAGTCCAAAGATGTGTGGGTTAGGTTGATTGGTCATGTTAAATTGCCCCTCAGTAACAGGGAGATTAGCAGGGTAAATACCTAGGATTACGCGGAAAGGGCCTGGTTGAGATTGTTGTCAGTGTAGGCTCAATGGGCCAAATGACTTCCTTCTACACTCTAGGGATTCTATGAAACTATGAACAGTGAACAATTTTAGCAGATGAGAGCAGAGGACATGTTAGTGCTTTGTGTTGTCTGGCCAGACCTGACAGTGTATGGCTGAATCAGTCAGAGCGATCTGTGTTCATATCTTCATCCCCAGGACTTAAAGGAGCAGAGGTGGGTGTCATTTGGGGTGAAACCATCCAGGTGAGAGAGCGATAGAACAAGGATTTTAATGAGGTTAAGAAGATTGGTTGCTGCAGAAATGCTGTGGTGAACGGAAACAAGACAGTTGGAATTTTGAAAGTGCAATTGCAATTAAATTTGGAGAGTTTTTTTCCCCAAGGGACAGGCAACACTGGGGCAGGGTGGGTTGAGGCGGGGGGTGATTAGTTGGGCACAAGAGGGAAGAGGGTGGAGAATGATAAAAGGAAGTGATCAGACATCGTCGTGTCTTTGTTTGACACATTAGGAATACAAGGCCAAGGGGGTCGACAAGCTTAAAGCGAAAGCTGTGAATGTTGGTTGGGGCGCTTAAATGGAAAGAATGATTATGGGAGGACGTGAGGATGGTGAACAAAGAGGATAGAGAGCATCATCAATTAATATTGACAAGGGTGGGAAGGGGCCTGGTGCAGAGCCTGAGGGAGGGGAGCAGTGAGAAACTTGGCATGATATTGGGTAAGTGGTAAAGAATGTGAATTTTAAATGAGAGATGAAGGCTTGGAACAAGGTGAAATGCTGAAAGGAGGAATGGAGTTTGCACGTTCTTCCTGTGTCCGTGCGGATTTTCTCTGGGTGCTCCAGTTTCCTCCCACAGTCCAAAGGCGTGCTGGTTAGGTGCATTGGCCACGCTAAATTCTCTCTCAGTGTACCTGAACAGGCGCCAAAATGTGGCAAGTAGGGGACTGTCACAGTAACCTCACTGCAGGGTTAATATAAGCCTGCTTGTGACTAAATTAACTTTAAACTTAAGGTGTCAGACGAGGAAAGATGTTCCACAATAAGAACATCCATAATAATCCAGTGACATAATCCTCATTGTTAATTAATAGTTTTACTAATCTAGCAAATAGAAGTGTTTTTGATAGGCCCAATTATTGCACCAAGAAATGTGAAGTAATGAGTATTTGTTTGGTAGTATAGAATTTGAGTATTGATGAAAAAGAGACACGTTGAAGCTTTTTGTCATGCATACATCAGGACCCTTCATAACAATGCCAGCATAAGGGATCATCGACTTGTGGGAAGCCAGATATCTGAAGGGATCTAAAGGTTGGTGACACTTCAAAAAAGCCTGTGAAGCACTGGCACTTTACTGGCATGGCTGGGTATCTGAGAGTGCGTGACAGCGTGAATGCATGTGACAATCCAGGGCAGAAGAATACTAAGAGGAGTGGTTCCCGAAATAACTTCCCAGAAATGGTAGGGAACCAAGCATGCAGTGAAAAGGAGAAAACAAAGGAAATTAGTATTTCTTAAAAAAAAGTGCCAGAGAGATTAATGGGACTGAAAGCTGATAAAATCCCCAGTGTATTAAAGGAGCTGGCCATGGGAAAAGTGGATGCGATGGTTATCATCTTCTAAAATTCTGTAGATTCTGGAATAGTCCTGACAGGTTGGAGAGCGACAAATGTAACCTCAATATTTAAAAAAGAAGAGGAGAAAACAAGGAATTACAGACTGGTTAACCGAACAACAGCAGTAAGAAAAATGGGAGACTGTATTATAAAGGATGCAATAACAAGGACACTTAAAAATATCTATGGGATTAGACAAAATCAACAGGGATTCATGAAAGGGAAATTATGTTTGACAAATCTGCCAGAGTTTTTTAAGGATGCAACTAATAGATTGGACAAGCGTGAACCGGCAGACATGGTGTTTGGATTTTCAGAAAGCTTTTGGTGAAGTGCCACGAAAGAGGTTGGTCTGCAAAATTAAATTGCGTGGGATTGGGGGAATACATTGGCATAAAGTAAGAATTGCTTAACAGACAGGAAACAGAAAGTAGGAATAAATGGGTCTTTTTCCAAGTGGCAAGCAATGACTTGTGGGGTCCTGCAAGGATTGGTGCTTGAGCTTCAGCAATTTACAATATACCTCAATGATTCGGATGAGGGAACCAAATGTAATATTTCCAAGTTTGCTGATGACATGAAACTTGGTGGGAATATAAGTGGTGAGCAGGATATTAAGAGGCTTTGAAATAATTTAGAAAAGTTGAATGAGTGGGCAAATACCACGCACACAGTGGTCAGAGCCTCAGTATAACATGGATAAATGTGAAGCTATCCACTTTGGATGGAGAAACAGAATGGCAGGGTACTATTTAAATAGTGATAGATTGGGAAATGTTCAAATACAAAGGAACCTGGTTGTCCTAGTACACCACTAAAAATAAGCATGTAGGAATAGCAAGCAGTTAGGAAAGCAAATGATATGTTGGTCTACTTTGCAAGAGGATTTAAATGCAGGACTTACTGCAGCTACACAGGGCCTTAGTGAGACCACACTTGGAGTATTGTTCACTAGGCTGATTCCTGGATTGGCAGGACTGTCACATGAGGAGAGATTGGGTTGACTGGACTTGTATTTACTGAAATTTAGAAGAATGAGAGGGAATCTAATTGAAGTGTATAACATTTTGATGAGGCTGAACAGAATGAATGCAGGAATGTTATTTCCTTTGGGTCATAGGCCATTTAGGACTGAGATGAGAAACATCTTCACTCAGCATGGTGAGCCTGTGGAATTCCCTACCACAAAAGGCTGTGGATGCCAAGCCACTGGATATATTTAAGAAAGAAATGGCAGATAGCTAGACTCTCAAGGCATCAAGGATATGGGGAGAGTGCTGGACTGTGGTGTTGAGATAGAGGATCAGCCATGATCATTTGAATGGTGGAGCAGACTCAAGAAGCTTCTCTAATAATTTTGCTATCATTGATGTCAAGCTTTCTGGCCTATTAATATCCGAGTCATCATTGCTACCCTTCTTAAATAACAGGAAAACATTGGCTATCCTTGAATCCTCTAGGACCTCACCAGTCACCAACGAGGAAACAAATATTTCTGTTCGAGGCCCAGCAATTTCATCTCCTGTCTCCCTCAGTATTCTGGGATAGATGCCATCTGGTCCTGGGATGTTGTCATCAATAAATCCAACAGGGAATTCAAAAGAATTTTCTTCACCCAAAGAATGGTGAGAATGTGGAAGTTACTAGCACTGGAAGTGGTTAAAATTCCTTTAATGGGAAGTGGGTGCTGCTAGCAAGGACAGCATTTGCTGCTAATCCCAATTGCCCCTTGAGCTGAGTGACACGCTAGTCTAGTTCAGAGGGCAGTTAAAAGTCAACCATATTGTTGTGTGTCTGGAGTCACATCTGATCCAGACCAGGCGAGGATGGCAGATTTCCCTCTGTAAAGTAAAATAGTGAACTAGATGGGTTCTTACAACAATTAGTGATAATTTCATGGTATACATGCATTTAAGGGGAAACTGGACTAGCATTTGAGCGAGAATGGAATTTAAGATTGTGATGGGGCGGCACAGTGGCACACTTGTTAGCACTGCTGCATCACAGCAGCAGGGACCTGGTTCAATTCTGGCCTTGGCGACTGTGAAGTTTGCACATTATTCCTGTGTCTGCATGGCTTTCGTCTGGATGCTTCAGTTTTCTCCCACAGTCCAAAGATTTGCAGGGTTAGGTGGATTGACTATGTTAAGTTGATTCTTGGTCCTGATTTTACCGACCTGACCACCCCAAAATCAGAGCGTGTGATGCTCGCAGAATGGCATTCCCTGTTTGCCTTGGGCCCAATCTTACAAGCCTCGGGCAGCCTTGTCAGTAAAATCAGGGCCTTAATGTCCCAAGATAAATTAGGTGGATTAGCCATGGTTGCAAAGATTAGGTCTGTGCAAGATATGGCTTCCTTAGGTACCATAGGGAATCTATGGTAATATTCTATGGTAGTGATAAATTTAGATGAGAAACAATGGGAGGAAACTCGTTTGAAGCATCAATGTTAGCATGGCAGTTTGGGCCGAATGGCCTGTTTCTATGTGGTCTTGTATGTATGTGATCCTATGCAACATGTAGAAAAACATTTGTACATTGTGCATTGTCCTTTGATTAGATTTAAATTACCTGTGTTTGTACGTGCCATGCACTCAATTTACTTCAATTCTATTAATCAACACGTTTTTCTTTGCTGATTTAAATCCTTGATCGGGACATTCACTCTGCAGAAGTTCATTTCAGTCAGCTGAGGCAACATACAAATTCAAATGTCTTGCTCAAAAAGGAGGCTGTTCCTGAGCAGTGTTTTCAACTTGTGCATGTATCAGTACTCAGGGGCAGAATTATTTGAGCAATGTTTAAGCTTTTACTCTATAGTTTATTAGCTCCTGGATCTAGTAGAGGACTTGTTCTGGGAGTGAACTATCCTTGATGTGGCTTCATAGTTTTAAATGTGTGTATGTAGGCTTACATTAACATTGCAGTGAAGTCACTGTGAGAATCCCCTAGTCGCCGCATGCCTGTTCGGGTACACTGCGTGACCAATGCACCTAACCTTTGCTCTTCATTTGTGTGGACCGGGTGCGAAGTTGTTTCTGAACTTACCCTGACTGGCGAAGTATCAGTGATCTCCTGGGAGCCCATCGTTTCCAATTCTCCTCCGCCCATCGCCACTCCTGCCATCCGACTTGGAGTTGGGTCATTTTCCGGACTCGGCGGGGGTTTGACCTGTTGACCGCTCTGGTGTGCCGGTCCGCTCGGACTGTGTGTGGCCCCCGGGCTTTCAGTGCGGTGGCTGGCTGGCGGTGAGTTGCACAAATCCCCGGGCACTTTGCTGATGGCTCCTTGCTGGCCCTTCTGCACAGGGAGTTCCTGGCAACATCCCTTCTCTGGTAGAGCAGCTGGAAGGGTTACCCCCGCCTGGGTGGTGGTGGTGGCTGCTGAGAGGGGACAAGTTTGCTCTGACCTTTTTGCCAGGAGGCTGCCCATGTCCCCTGGCAGCAGTGAGGAGGCAGTGGGAGAGGTGCTGCGGCCAGTGTGGGGGGTAGAGACTGGGCTGCGGGCTGGCCTCTGGGGCAGAGCCCTGGTCACTTTCAGCTGGTCACACTCAGGAGGCTGCCGCTCCGGCCACACAGAGGGACAGGGGCGCTCCAGCCGCTGCTGCCACTGAGACTCCTCCTGCTCGCTCAGCACATCAGAGCACACCAGCAGGTCCAAGTAGTACTCGTCTTCAGCCGTCAGGAAAGCCTGCCCCTCAGCCCCTTCCTTCAGCCGGCTTCCAGCCTCCCCCCCGGGGGGAGCAGCCAGGGACGTGCCGCCCATCCTGGAGCTGCAGCTTGGATCTCTCTGGGGGAGGAAGCTTTGGCGAGGAGCCCCCCTCCCCTCCAGCCCAGGACTCTTGACCATATTTGGGAGGCGGGCGACAGCTGAAGAGTTCAGCAGTTCCTCAGAAGCGACTCCAGATGGGATTCCCTTTAAACTTACTGCCGCCTGCCCAGCAGCTTCTCTCCCTCCGTTCGGTGGCTGCTGTCCACGTTCAGCCCCCGCCGTCTTTGAAAGGCGATCCTTCGGGCTTTCGCGGTGACCCCCCCCAACAATCGCACCCTCCAATTCTGGTGTCTTCTCCCCACCGCTTCTCTCTTGCAGCTTCTGCATCATTCTTCGCCTCACCTGAGCTTCCGTGACCCAGCCAACTTGCAAGAAGGAGGAGCAGATGGCGAACCCCTTTGAGTTCCTGGCAGACACTTGGTAGACAGCGGAGTCATCTTCAGTGCATCTAAAAGTCAATGAAAGACTGACTTGAGGGAGATCATTGGGAAAGCGGCATGAGGTGGGGTGGGCCCATCAACCATCCCAACTTCAGGGTCAGATTTATGTTTTGAGATACAAAAGGTAAGTTCCCAACCCTTCCACTAAACCCTTAGAGTGCAATTCTCAATTATAATCAATATTTTGGCATCCTCAGATAATACAAGTTATTTTGCCAAATTAATTTGATCGACTCGAGACATTCTTTAAAGTGCCTGATTGAAACTATGTGCATGTCCAAAGCGTCCTTGGTGACCCTTCGAAGTAAGGTGTATAATCCTGTATGATATAAAAGTCTGGCTATATTGGTTTGACAACCAGAACAGAGTGGTGGACCAAAATAGTGGAAATTGTAATCCCAATGGTAATGGGATGGTTAGCAAGTGATCCATGTTTTAGTAATAAGGGCTGACCACATCATTCATCACACATAAGATCACACAAGTTGTGGTTACTTCACCATGAAAATATTCAACATGCTTGTCCATACACATATATAATACATTCACACACACAGATAAATTGTTAGAAATGTATGTAAAGGAAGGGTAGGTTAGAAACTCACTTAGATGGATCTCTGTGCCACCTGTGCTGGGCTGTAAATGACAGATGGTTATCGATTTTAAACTTATCACTAAGTGAATGACTTTTAAGGAGCTTCTGGACAAATACATGAATAGGATGGAAGTAGAGGGATGTGGTCTCTAGAAGGGAAGGGAATTGTAGTTAAGTCAGGCAGCATGGTCAGTGCAGGCTTGGAGGGCTGAAAGGCCTGTTCCTGTGCTATAATTTTCTTTGTTCTTTAATAAGCTCTTTTTTCATTCAGATTATTTTCTATCTGGAGAATCTCTGAAACATCGAATGTTTTGCCACAAGGAAATGTTGAGGCAGGAACTGTTGTTGCAAAGAAAGTTGCGTACATATTTGAAAATGATGTGGAGTTGCTGGCATTGGACTGAGGTAGGCACAATAAGTAGTCACCTGCTGAAGGAGCGGCACTCTGAAAGCTTGTATTAACATATAAACCTGTTGGACTTTAACCAGTTGTTGTGAGACTATTTACTGTGCATATTTGAAAATCACAATGAAGTGGTGAGGTTGGATTTTTAAAAAAATACACCAGCAAAGAACAAATAGAGGAATGATGGGAGAATGGCCTCCTATGCTGTGAACTTACATACTTCTATAGCTAAGTCCTGTAGAATTATTTGTGCAAGTGGGGTGGCATGGTGGCACAGTGGTTAGCACTGCTACCTCACAGCAGCGGGGACTCAGGGATTCCTGGCTTGGGTCACTGTCTGTGTGGAGTTTGCACGTTCTCCCGTGTCTGCATGGGTTCTCTCCCATAATCCAAAGAGGTGTAAATTAGGTTGATTGGCCATGCTAAATTGACCATTGTGTTAGTAGGGTAAATAAGTAGACTTATGGGGATTGTGGTCGGTGCAGATTCGATGGGCCAAATAGCCTCCTTCTGCACTGTAGGGATTCTATGAAATGATTGCACATATCTGGGTCTCAATTGTTATTTAGTATTCTTTTGAGGAAAAAAGTACTGGTTTGGAAATTGATGTTCCGTCCATTTTACACTGATTAGTGGGGAAAAACAAGTGAAAACCCTCACTGCATTTTACATTAATTGATGTCGACTGGAAGTCAATACTTTACAAGTCTAAAGTCAACAGGTGGTTCATCCAATATGCATATGGCATAAACTCTATTTATAACACATGGTGTGTGATTGGAAAGAGATACCGTTACTGATAAATGTATTTTAGAAGGATGTAACGGCTGTCTTAGGAACTTTTCTCATGCAAAGATGGATGAATAAATTCTGAGAAGAACATTAGATCAAAAAAATTACATGGAGTCCTGAGCATTGGCTGAACTTTATTTTAGTACCCGACCTGTGGGTATCAAATTAGATTGTAAACAGAATGTGAGAATACATATTTCATTATGAAAGATGGCAGGGCATTGAGACACAGAGTGAGGTGATTTATAGGTGAGGGAAGTTAAAGTCATAGCACCATTGAATGACAGTGCAGAGAAGGAGGCCTTTCAGCCCTTTTATCTATCCATCCATCTCTCTGTAACACTCCCATGCTCTTTCCTCACAGCCCTATGTTTTTCTTTCCTTTCAAGTATTTATTCAATTTCTTTTGAATGTTTCTATTGAATTTACTTCTACTGGCCTTTCAAGTAGTATATTTAGATCACAACGTGATGAGTAAAAAATATGTTTCCTCGCAGTGCCTCTGGTTCTTTTGCCAGTCAGTTTAAATCTGAGTCCAACTATTATTGGCCATTTGTTTACTGTATCAAAACTGTTCATGACTTTAAACACCTCTGTCAAATCTCTTCTTAACCTTCACAACTCGAGAAACTTCTCCAGTCTCCAGCTCCTCCAGTCTCTGCACACAAAATCTGAGGACACATACCAACTGACTCAAAAACAGCTTCTTCCATGCTGTCATCGGACTTATGAATGGACTTACCTCACATTAAGTTGGTCTTTCGCTACATCCTAGCTATGATTGTAACACTATATTCTGCACTCACTCCTTTCCTTCCCTATGTATGGTATGTTTGTTTGTTTAGCGTGCAAGAAACAATACTTTTCACTGTATACTAATACATTTAACAATAATAAATCAAATCAAATCACAACTGAAAGTTCCCATTCTGGTAAATCTTTTCTACTCCCTGTCAAATACAAGACAAATTTTGAATTTGAGTATATAGAGAATTGGAAACTACTAAAACTAGGATTGCAGTCTTGGATGAGACACAATTTCCTCTAGTTTAACACTAGATATAATTTAACCATTATCTTCACCTCTCCAACCCCACTATCTTGCCACTGATTCAATTTCCTTCTCTGAATATTGTCAGACTGAACCAGACTGCTTGCAACATTGGCACCCCGCTCACTTTCATAATCCTATTCATCACAACACTAGTTACTTGCATTTCTGCAAAAACACCCTTTTCTGGCTTTTTATGACAGCCTTTCTGCTGCTAAAACCTTTGTGTAAACCTTTGCCATCTCCAAACTCAATTATTTCATTTTTCTCCCAGTTGGCCTCCCATCTGCCATTAAATCCTGTTAATCGCTGAATCCTGGTCACGTTTTACCCATCTTCTTACTAACCTACATGGGTTCCTGGTTCCCCATTGTCATCTTGTCTTTAAATCTCTTCATTGCATTGTTGTCTCTCTATCATCAAAGCATTCTCCAACTGTGCAACTTCTTTTGCCTCTCTGCTACTTCACTCTGACCTTGCACGTGTAGCCCTTCTCTCACACCTAATTGACTACACAAGTCGCAGCTGTACCTTCAGCCATTCAGGCTCTACAAACTGAGATTCTGACCCTGATCCCTCCAACCTCCTCTTTTCATTCAAGTCATTCCTTTCAAATTGTTCTTTAACCAAGTTGTTGACTATGCTTCAATCTATGTCCTTCTTTGGTCTTGCCTTAATTTATTTCTGATTGCGCCTCTTTGAAGAACCTTTTGGACATTTTTTATGTTAAAGGTGCTTGTTCTTTGTTTAAAAGAAGCAATAATCCAGAAATAGGAGAAATCAAATAAGTGAACATTTCAATGCATACTAAAGCTGGTTTGGAGTTAATCTGCGTAACTGCATGGAGTATGACAAATAACATTGGTATGTCGCAGGTACAAGTTGCCTTTGGAGTTGGATATGGTACCAATAGCAAAAGTATGGCTCAAGCAAGGGCAGGAAATGGAAATTAACATTCTTGGCTATAATGGATTAAGAACAAATAGGGGTAGAATAAAAGAAGAGTAGTAGTATTGATTGAAGTCCATGCCTACTACCAACAAAACCCTGGACAACATTCTGATTTAAGCTGATAACAGGCAAGTAACATTGGCACCACACAAGTGCCTGGTAATAACTATTTCCAACAAGACATAAATTAACAATCTTACCTTGACATTCATAGAATCATAGATCTTTGATTTGATTTATTATTGTCACAGTATTAGCATACAGTGAAAACTATTGTTTCTTGTGTGCTATACAGACCTTATCAAAAGCCTTCTGAAAGTCTAAGTAAACCACATCCACCAGTTCTCCTTGGTCAACTCTACTAGTTACAGCCTCAAAGAATTCAAATAGCCTCATCAAGCATGATTTCCCTTCTGTAAGTTCATGCTAGCCTGTCTGATTATACTACTGTTTTCCAAATGCTGAGTTATGACAGCATTAATAATAGACACTAGCAATTTCCCCAATACTGCTATTAGGCTCATTGGTCTATAGTTCCCTGTTTCCTCTCTACCTCCTTTTTACAATAGGGAGTTTACATTAACTACTCTTCAATTTGCAGAAATCAGTCCAGAATCCAAAGAATTTTCGAAATTGACCACCAATGGATCTACTATTTCTGGGGCCACTTCGTTAAGTACTCTTGGGTGAAGATTATCAGGCCCTGGAGATTTATGTGCCTTCAATTCCATCAATTTCCTCAAAGCTGTTTGTCTACTAATTCAATGGTATTACCAGTGCTGAATTCCTCACCATCAATATCCTGGAGATGGGGGTTGGGGAGGGGGAATCACCATTACTGAAATTTAAGTAGATCATCCATATAAATACTGTGGTTTTAAGAGTGAATCTATATTCACTCTATATTGAGTAACGCACCAGAAGAAAGCCTTTCTACAAAATACAAGTCACTGGTGTGATGGAATATTTATCACTTGCCTGGACACAGCTTCAAGAAAATTCAAGAAACTTGACACCATTAAGGACAATGTAACCCAGTTGATTGGTATTTACTACCTTAAATATTCACTCCCTTTGCACTGTGACTGAAGTTCTATCTACTATTTGCATTGCAAAAACATGTCAAGGCTCCTTCAATGGCACCTTCTAAACTCACAACCTTTTCCATCTTTTCCACCTTAATGAGCATGGGAAGCAGGCACCTAAATGACCTGCTCAAAGTCACACATCATCCCAAATTGAGAATTTATAACTGCTCCTCCTCTGTTCCTGGATCAAAGTCCTAGAAATCTCTCCCGAGCAGCACTGCAATTGTACCTATACCACGTAAACTCCAGCAGTTTAAGAAAACGGCTCAACACCACCGTCTCAAGGGCAATTGAAGGTAGACAATAAATACTGGCCTTACCAACAATGCCCACATCATTTGGATGAATTAAAAAAAATACTACATCACCATGGAAGAGGATGATATGATTGAGTGTTCAAGGACAGAATGCAGAAGAGAAGCTGGACTATAGGCTATCAAACAGTGAGAAAGAGATGGAAGAGCAAATGTGAAGGCAAATTTCAAAGAGATGAAAAAAGAACACAGTGATAATGGAAGACATCAGCTATCCTAATACAGACCTGGCGGGAGGAAGCAGTGTAAAAGGCAAGGAAGGGAAGAAATTTCTTAAGTGTACGAGGAGAACTTTCTTAATTAGTATGTTTCCCCTTCAGTAAGGAAGGATCGAGTCCAGGGCCAAGTGGAGAATATTTCAGTGAGAGAGCATTTGGGAAACAGTGATCATATCATTAGGCTTATAATAAGGGAAAAAGGAAAAGCAAAAGTGAAGATACTGAAATGGAGATGGGCCGTATTCAATGAATTGAAAATGGATCTGGCCCAGGTAGGTTGCAAGCTAAGATTGACGAGTAAAACATTAAATGAGCAACGGAAAACCTCGATGGGGGAGATCATTCAGGTTCAAACTCGAGAGGGAAAGGAAAGCCATCCAAAGATACAGCTTGCTGGATGATTAAAGGAATTAAGATTAAAATGAAAGAAGGAGGCTTTTGATAAATGAAAAGTTAATAATATCGATGCAGTGGGCCCAATTTTACCAACAAATGCATTTCAGTCCACCAGACCCTCTTTGATTCGCAACCACACCCTGCCTGCTCTTCCTTTGAGTCTCACTGGCTCTACTCTCTGGTTCCCCTTCAGTTAATTTTGCTTTGGTGCCCATCCCCCTGCCAAACTAGTTTAATCCTCCCCTGTGACACTAGCAAACCTCCTGGCCAGAATATTTATGCCCTTATGCCCAAATTATGTTTGAAAAAGAGAGAGAGATAAGCCAAGTCAATTACTCAGCACATTGGAAAAGGTGTAATAAGAAGACACAGATTTATCCTGGAGAGGAAATTAAATTGTTTTAATCAGTGAACTATTACGATCTAGAATGCTTTACTTGAAAAGGTAGTGGAGGAAAGTTCAGTGGTAATTTTCTATTTAGAATTGAAAAATATGCAAGGTCATGGGAAAAGAACAAAGGGTGGGGCTAACAGATTTTTCAGAAATCAGGTGCAAGTATGATGGGTGGAATGGTCTTCTTCTGTGCAGTATGATATGATTTACCACAGATTTGATTTGATTTATTATTGTCACCTGTATCAGTGTACAGTGAGAAGTATTATTTCTTGTGTGCTATACAGCTAAGGCATACCGTACATAGAGAAGAAAAGGAGAGAGTGGAGGACATAGTTACAGTTCAAAGCTAGGGCGTAAAGAAAAATCAACTTAAGGCAAGGTAGGTCCGTTCAAAAGCCTAATGGCAGCAGGGAAGAAGCTGTTTTTGTGTCAGTTGATACATGATCTTAGACTTTTGTAAGTTTTTCCTGATGGAAGAAGATGGAAGAGAGTAAATTTGGGGTCCTTGATAATGCTGGCTGCTTTTCCGAGGCAACAGGAAGTATGGACAGCGTCAATGGGTGGAAGGCTAGTTTGAGTGATGGACAGGGCTTCATTCACAACCCTTTGTAGTTCCTTGCGGTTTTGGACAGAGCAAGAGCCATCCCAAGCTGAGATGCAACCAGAAAGAATGCTTTCTATGGTGTATCTGTAAAAGTTGGTGAGAATTGTAGTTGACATGCCAAAGTCTCTGAGAAGGTAGAGGCGCTGGTGGTCTTTCTCAACTACAATGTCGACATGAGGGGACCAGGACAGGTTATTGGTGATCTGGACACCTAAAAACTGGAAGATGGCTGATTTTGTGGGAGAATTTTATGATTATTCTAGAAATAGTCAATAATGCACAAGCTTATTGAATTTAAAGATGGTGATTAATTCTGTTCTCTCTTATCATAAGGATTATTATCTGTTCACCTGGTTACTTCGAATATATAATTAGAACTTATTGCTCCAATTAGATTAATTCAAAACAAGAAGACAGCGGAAAGGAAGAAAATTCATAAATTAGTGGTGGTGGATAAACACTTGAAACATTCATATAAAATTATTTTCCCAATTGTTTAGCATAGGTGCTAACACACGTGTGGAAAATTTAAAAAAAAGATTTGTGATTGTCTGTGTTAAAATAGTATCAAAGGAATAAATGTGCTCACTATTTTCCCATTGTTTTCAATGACAGTAATGTTTGGGCTGTACAATTGGTTAAAATTAAAAGTCATGATACTGGTTAATCAGGCCATTAGAAAGCAAACCAAACACCCAGTGTAGAAAGATAAAATTGAAAAGCAGAAAAATCATGTTAAACTTGTATTGAACCTTTGTTAAACTAACGAGTACAATTCTGGTCTACATCTTATAAAAGAAAAGTGCACTCAAGAATACACAAAAAGGTTTATTAGCATGATACTATAACTGAGAGGTTATGTCTGCTTGCATATTGAAGACAAGGCTACTTGTTTAGTGCCTGCATGTAGTAACATTGGAATTTTAGGCAAATGCGTCCATCAGGATCTGTAACATGAAACATCTTATAGAGCTACCATGCAGGACAGACATTCACCTGTATAGTCTGAGTATGTGCACTTTGTTGTCCTTTATTATTTCATATTTTGGAAGACCATGAACCTTTGCAAGCTGCTTGTCTCCTTTGTACCAAGTTACTTCTGGTTCTGGATTACCTGTATAGCAAATAAATAATGACAATGTAACACTTAATAGAATTATAAAGTTTTATAGCATGGAAACAGACCCTTCTGCCCAACTTGTTCATACCACCCTTTTTTTTTAACCACTTACCTGCATTTGGCTATCTTACCCCTGTCGCTGTCTAAATGCTTTTTAAAAGACAAAATTATGCCTGCATCTACTAATAACTCTGACAGCTTGCTCCAGACACTCACCACCATCTGAATGAAAAAATTGCCCCTCTGGACTCTTTTGTATTTCTCCCCTCTCACCTTAAATCCCTATTTATGCCCCCTAATTTCAGACTCCCCTACTTTTGATAAAAGATGTTGACTATTTGACTGATCTATGCCCTTCATTATTTTATTTGAGAAGCACCTGGATGAGTACATGAATACGAAGGGAATAGAGAGATTTGGACCGAGCAAGGGCAGAAGGTATTTTTTTTAGTTTAGTTAGGGCATCATAATCAGCACAGACTTGAAGGGCTGAAGGGCTTGTTCCTGTGTTGTACTTTTCTTTGCCCTTTGTTCACTGTAAAAATATACACGTCAGACTATAAAGCATTTAAAAGACACAAAGCTGACAACTTGAAAAGCAATTAACAATTCAAAGAAATAGCTGATAAACCCTGCTGCTATGTGGTGACCCCAACACTACTGTCCTACGCTAGCCCCACATCTTTTGATTTTCTGTATGAAAACCTCTCTTAAAAAAAACTTATATAAACTGATATAAAACCGATATAACGACTATCTTCCCGGTACCTAAGAAAAGCTAAGCAGCGTGCCTTAATGACTACCATCCAGTGGCTCTTATATCTATCATTATGAAATGTTTCGAAAGGATCAACTCCCGTGAATCAATTCCAGTCTCCCGGACTAACTGGATCAACTACAGTTTACCTACTACTGCAACAGGTCCACTGCTGACACCATCTCCCTGGCCCTGTACTCAACCCTGGAACATCTAGATAACAAAGCCACCTATGTCAGATTCCTATTTATTGACTACAGCTCAGCCTTCAACAACATTTTTCCTACGAAACTCATCTCCAAACTCCGTAGCCTGAGCCTAGGCACCTCCCTCTGTGACTGGATCCTGAACTTCCGAACCCACAGGCCACAATCAGTAAGGATAGGCAACAACACCTCCTCCACGATCATCCTCAACACCGGCGCTCCACAAGACTGTAGCCTCAGCCTCCTAAAATAATCCTTATACACCTATGACTGTGTGACCAAATTCCCTTCCAATTCGATTTTCAAGTTTGCTGACAACACCACTGTAGTGTGTCAGATCTCAAACAATGACGAGACATCCCCCCCACCGAGCTCAAGCAGAGAGCCATCGGATACTAGGCACTTACCCCCAGACTAACTCTCACTGATGGAACGCCTGAATCGGACTTATATGGAGCATGTGTGTTTTGCACTGATTCCGAATGGGCAAATGCAGTGGTAAAGGGGGACGGACCAGTAAAGTTGGGTGTGCAGCTCATTAATTCAACTTAAATACATTCAAATGCATTTAAATGGCCATCACACCCATTTCGGGCACGGTCCCATTTTCATGGCCATTTTTGGGCCTTGGTCAAGGAGGAACCTGTGCGGAGGTGGGTGTGAGGCTTATTAAAGAGCTGTGGACATATGGCATAGGCTACAGATAATGTCATTGAATGAATAGTACAAATCAGCCCAAGGGACAAAGATTTTTTTGGAGATACTAATTTACTAACCAATGTTAAGAGAGAAACAATGACAACACCCGTGGCCTACCATGACAATTAGTAGTTACAGTAGTTTGGCAATGCTGAAATCAGCATTCCATATGATAGCTGATAACCACTTCACGCGATCAGTAAACTTTGACATAAATGAAAGATTTAGATAAAGAGACAGTAGTATCTTGACTAACTGTCGAAGAAAATGATGGAAAGAGGAGACTCTAGTTAGAAATATTGAAATAGGAAGTTCAGAAAAGAACAAGAGCGGTGTAGTGGAAGAAGAAGTAATATGTAAACCACAAAATCAGATTAATAAGGAAGAGAAACTGACAGAGGAAAGCATATTAACAGGGGCTAATTTGATTTGGGGCCAATTGTAAAAGTAAAGTTTTTTTTTTAATTATAGTTTATTTATTAGTCACAAATAAGACTTACATTCACACTGTAATGAAGCTACTGTGAAATTCCCCGAGTTGCCACAGTCCGGCGCCTGTTCGGGTTAATGCAACCAACCAGCATATCTTTCAGACTGTGGGAAGAAATCAGAGCACCCGAGGGAAAACCCATGCAGACACAGGGAGAACATGCAAACTCTAATAGACAGTGACCCAAGCCAGGAATCGAACGCAGGTCATTGCTAACCATTGTGTTACTGTGCCACTCCTCATGTGAGGGGTTCAAGACACTAATATTCACAATTTAAAGATATGGAAGTTACAAGGAAAAAGGATTCAAGCACATTTATTCTTAAAGGGCTGTGGACAAATGGCATAGGCTACAGGTAATGTCATTGAACGAATAGTACGAGTCAGTCCAAAGGACAAAGATTTTTTTGGAGACACTAATTTACTAGCCAATGTTAAGGGAGAAATCATGACAACACCCGTGGGCTACCATGACAATTAGTAGTTACAGTAGTTTGGCAATGCTGAAATCAGCATTCCATATGATAGCTGATAACCACTTCACATGTGGCACTTGTAGGAGAACCTCTGCCTCTCACAGATTAGTCACTTCAAGATGGTGCCAGAGTGTGGCGACTTCTTGCGAGCTGTCCCCAGCATATTCTCTAATTCTATCTTTTACTCACATTCTATGCTTTTAAGACTGTACTCTGACACTTATAAACTTTCTAACAATGCCCTATCTTTTATTAAGCTGATCTTTCTCTACACAGTAGCTATGACTGTAACAATGTATT
This sequence comes from Carcharhinus amblyrhynchos, assembly GCF_965287045.1. Taxonomy (NCBI): domain Eukaryota; kingdom Metazoa; phylum Chordata; class Chondrichthyes; order Carcharhiniformes; family Carcharhinidae; genus Carcharhinus; species Carcharhinus amblyrhynchos. The sequence goes on along the minus strand of NC_137324.1, from coordinate 49,488,695 downwards.
CTGCATCCTTTCCTTTCCTTCTCCCTGATGTATTTTATGCACAGTATGCTTTATCTGTATAGTGTGCTAGAAACAATACTTTTCACTCTGTACCAATAAATGTGACAATAATAAATCAAATCAAATCAATTGGTCCCTTCAACCATCAGCAAAAGTGTATCATCTCACCCGAGGGCATCCTCAGCCTCAGGAGATTTTCTGTAAGTCCATCATCTTACATAGATGGAGGGCTGCTGACACTATTTTTATGGAAAGAGTAAAAAGTGTATCAGTTAAGTTGAGACTGACATCTTGGCCCTATCATCTTTTCCTCGTTTACATATTCTTAATGTGCTTATTATTTTGTTCTAATGAGTTCTATTTATATCAACAAGATGCAAATTTAAAAGATTATGGGGTAAATTTTTCTGGGTCCCACCGCGGGAGGGATGGAAAATTTGATAAACCATTGGGGCAGCACAGTGACACAATGGTTACCACTGCTGCCTCACAGTGCCAGGGACCTGGGTTCGATTCCTAGCTTGGGTCACTGTCTGTGTGGAGTTTGCACGTTTCCCCCGTATCTGTGTGGGTTTCCTCCAAGTGCTCCAGTTTTCTCCCACAGTCTGAAAGACATGTTGGTTAGATGCATTGACCCGAACAGGCACTGGAATGTGGTAACTAGGGGAATTTCACAGTACTTCATTCCAGTATTAATGTAAGCCTTACTTGTGGCTAGTAAGTAAACTTCTAAAAAATCCATTGCTCTTGGGTGAGAGTTTCTGATTTTGCAACAGGTATGACCAGAAAATCCCACCCTTTGTTTAAAACGTTTTTTAAATTTGATTTAATTTATTATTGTCACATGTATTAGTATACAGTGAAAAGTGTTGTTCCTTGTGTACTATACAAACAAAGCATACCATTCATAGAGAAGGAAACGAAAGAGTGCAGAATGTAGTGTTACAGTCATAGCTAAGGTGAAGACAAAGGTTAAATTAATACTGGGTAGGTCCTTTCAAAGGTCTGACAGCAGCAGGGAAAAAGCTGTTTTCGAGTCAGTTGGTACATGATCTCAGAATTTTGTATTTATTTCCCAATGGAAGAAGATGGACCAGAGAATGTCCGGGTGCATGGGGTCCTCAATTATGCTGGCTGCTTTGTTGAGGCAGTGAGAAGTTAGATAGAGTCAATGGATGGGAGGCTGGTTTGTGTGATTGGTTAGGCCACATTCACGATGTTTTGTAGTTTCTCGCAGTCTTTATTTGATTTGATTGATTAATTATTGTCAGAAATCATACCACATGGTGATACAACCAGAAAGAGTGCTTTCTATGGTGCATCTGTAAAAGTTGGTGAGTGTTGTAGTGGACATGCCAAATTTCCTTAGTTTTCTAAGAAAATAGAGGCGTTGGTGGGCTTTCTTCACTATAGTGCTGGCGTGGGGAGATCAGAATAGGTTGTTGGTGGTCTGGATATCTAAAAACTTGAAACTCTTGACATGAACATCCACGATGTGAAATTATTAAAGTTGACAACTTCTAATAATGGGGGGTGGGGGGGGGGGGGGCGCGGTGGCGGGCACAAATGCACAGTGGCTATCACTGCTGCCTCACAGTGCCAGGGATCCTGGTTCGATTCTGGCTTAGGTTGCTGTCTGTGCTAAGTCTGCACATTCTCCCCGTGTCTACGTAAGTTTCCTTCAGCTGCTCTGGTTTCCTCCCACAGTCTGAAAGATGTGCAGGTTAGATACATTAGCTATGCTAAAATTCTCCCTCAGTGTACCCAAACAGGCGTTGGGGCGTGGTGACTAGGGGATTTTCACAGTAATTTCATTGCAGTGTTAATGTAAACCTCTTGTGAGACTAACAAATAAACTAAAAAAAAAGTCATTCTGCTGGTATAGTTTACACATAGAGATTGGCTACTCGATTAAACAACTGTATCTGAAGAAGAGTTCTTATCTCTGACCTCTGTGATCTCTAAGAGTTGGTGTGCTTCAGAAGAGGAAGTCTTTTAGAAGTTAAATCCATAATATATAGCCTGTGTCTGTCAAGTCAGCTGAAATTTGCAGTTTGTTTATTTTGCAATTATTCAATTCACTTAGAATTATAGCAAAAGCACCTGAGGCACTTAAAAGTTGCAAGAGAGAATGCCTTTTATCTTACATGTCTGGACTTGTTCTCCAAGCATTGTCCTTTATATTTATTTTGCAATCATTTTTATAGCACAGTAGGTCATTGCAGATCCTGCTGCCCAACCATGTTCAGCAAAGTTTTTGCAAAGTCACTATTATGATTTAAAATGATCGGAACCATTTTCCTTCAGGTTTATAAAATTTGATAAAGTACAGTTTCAACATGAACCCCTTCGGTGATGAACATTCAGTACAAATTGATTACATTGTTTAATGGCATCAAAAGAAGTAGTATTATTCACCTGACACTGTGCAGGAAAGTTGAGCATCAACATTCTCAACCACCTTCTGAGACTTCAAAGTTGAGGTGAAGCAAGGAGATGATTCAGTACCTAATTCGGCTGGCATTTTGGGAAACATACCTAGAGTTAGAAAATGAGCAATAGAACAAATAAAAATCAGTAAATTTATGTTGAGATAGAATGCTAAAATTCCCAGCAATTTCAGTCCGTGTGTGAACCTCAAAGGTATCTCCCTACCTTTTAAGTACTTTAGCTGTGCATTTACTGTATGAATCTACAAATCTGCTGTCAGTTGATTGCAGTAAAATGCTTCAAAATTCAAGTATTTTATTAGATTGTTTCACCCTTGTGACCTCCAGGCTTGACTATTCCAGTGCTCCAATAGCCAACCCCCTTGGCTTTAAGTCCCCAAAAAATTAATCTCACCCAAAGCTCTGCTGCTTCTATAAACATAAATGCAAAATACAGTGCATGCTGGAATCTGAAACAAAAACAGAAAAATGTTGGAAAATCTCAATAGGTCTGACAGCATCTGTGGAGAGAGAAAAGAGCCAACGTTTCAAGTCTAAATGATATAACAGCTCTGACAAAGGATCACCTAGGCTCAAAACATTGGCTCTATTCTCTCTACACAGATGCTGTCAGACCTGCTGAGATTTTTCAGAATTTCTCTGCTGCTTCGACCTTACTTTCTAACAAGTTTCAGTCATCTGTCATCTTCGTGCTCAGTGTCCTAAATTGGCTCCAGATGCAGGAATGCCACAAATTTTAAGATTTGTGTTCAAATCTTTCCAAGGCCTTGCTCTCTCCTCTTTCTGTAACCTCCTACAACCCTTTGAGGACACTGCATTCCTTCAACTCTGACCTCTTGCACATCCTCATTTTCCAGTGCTCCTCTAAGAATGACAATGTTATTGGTTATTGTGAGGGGGATCGATTATAAAAGTAGGAATTTCTGCTTCAGTTGTACAGGACATTGGTGAGGCTATGGGCAGGATTCTCCAATCTCCTTTGCCCCACTGGACAGATTGTCTTATGATAAAGTGTTGTACAGGTTAGGCATGCATTAATTGGAGTTTAGAAAAGTAAGATATGACTTGACTGAAACATATAAGATCTTGGGGAGTCTTGACATTGCAGATGTGGAGGGGATGTTTCCTTTTGTGGGAAAATCAAGAACTACCGAGTCACCATTTAAAAGTAAGAGATCATTCATTTAAGATAGAGCTGTGGAGAAATTCTTCTCTCAAAGAGTCATGAATTCTCTTCCTCAAAAGACAGGGGAAGCAGAGTCTTTGAATTTTTTTTACGGCAAATTAAGAGAGACTCTTGATGAACAAGAGGGTAGGCAGGAAGGTATGGTTGAGATATAATCAGATCAACCACGATCTTATTAAACCTCAGAGTAGGCTCGAAGAGTGGCCTACTCCTCCTTCTAATATGTATGCTTATTTGTATGCCATCAGCCATCTTAGTTTATTTATTATTCACATGTTGGCTTACATTAACACTGCATTGAAGTTACTGTGAAAATCCCCTAGATCTTAAGCACTGGAGTTACCCTCCCCCCCCCCCCCCCCCCCGCCACCCCCACTCCACCCTCCCCAACAAGACTCTTTGGCACTCCACCTTCCTATTCTCCTTTAAGGCATTGCTTGAAAACTGCTGCTTAGCCCAAATTTTTAAAGCTTATTTATTAGTCACAAGGTAGGCTTAGATTAACACTGTAATGAACTTACTGTGAAAATCCCCTAGTCGCCATACTTCGGTGCCTGTTTGGGTACTCTGAGGGAGAATTTAGCATGGGCAATGCACCTAACCAGCATGGCTTTTGGACTGTGGGAGAAAACCAGAGCATCCAGAGACACGGGGAGAATGTGCAGACTCCACACAGACAGTGACCCAAGCCGGGAATCGAACCCAGGTCCCTGAAGCTGTGAGGCAGCAATGCTAACCACTGTGCAACCATGCCACCTTCTTTAGTTGCCTGTCTTGATATCTCCTTATATAGCTTAACCTCAATTTTATTTTTAGACTCAGAGACGTTTACAGCACAAAAAGAGGCTATTCGGCTCATTGTGTCCACATCCTCAACAAATATCTGACTACATTAATCCCATTTTCTAGCACTTGGCCAATGTCCTGAAGATTCTGGTAGCACAAATGAGCATCTAAAATTTTCTTAAATGTTATGAGAGTTTCTGACTCAACCGCCCAGAACTCCTTGGATTTCTGCTCCATTCAGTGAGGCTGTCAATCCATCTAGCCATTACCCTTGCAGAAGAATGCGTAAAGTTTTAGGGTTTAGTGAGTGGTCTGTCACAACAATCGTAGTTATGGATGCTTGTTGGAAGCCTAAGAAATAATAACAAGTTAACTATTGTCTGCAGTGTTGTATTAGCAATATTCAATGTCTGGCTCATTACCATGTAAATTCCTCTGAAACTCAGGGGCTGTAGTGAATGATTAGATGAGTTGTTGCGGTACATCTTGTAAATGGCACACACTGCTGCCACTGCACACCAGTGGTGAAAGGCATGAATATTTAAGATGGCGGCAGATGGGGTACTGATCAAGTGGGCTGCTTTGTCCTGGGTGGTGCTGAGCTTCTTGAGTGTTGTTGGAACCACACTCTCAGGAAAATCAAGAATGTACTCCATTTTGTAAATGGTGGACAAGCTTTGGAAGTCAGGGGGTAGGGTGTTAGCGTGGATAGAGGATTGGTTGTCAAATAGGAGGCAGAGAGTGGGGGTCAATGGGTGCTATTCGGATTGGCGGTTGGTGACTAGTGGGGTGCCCCAGGGGTCGGTGCTGGGGCCTCAGCTATTTACCATTTATATAGATGATCTGGAGGAGGGAACCGAGTGTAGGGTGTCGAAATTTGCTGATGACACCAAGATTGGGGGAAAGGCAAATTGTGCGGAGGGTGTGGAGAGTCTGCAGAAGGATCTAGATAGGCTGGGCGAATGGGCCAGGAAATGGCAAATGGAATTTAATGTTGGCAAGTGTGAGGTGGTCCACTTTGGTAGGAAGAATGGTAGGAAGGACTATTACTTATGTGGCGAAAAACTGCAGCAGGCGACGGTGCAGAGGGACCTCGGGGTCCTTGTGCATGAGTCGCAAAAACCCAGCTTGCAGGTGCAGCAGGTGGTCAGGAAGGCGAATGGGATGCTGGCCTTCATAGCGAGGGGGATTGAATATAAAAGTAGGGAGGTCTTGCTGCAGCTGTATAGGGCATTGGTGAGGCCGCAGCTGGAGTACTGTGTGCAGTTTTGGGCGCCGCACCTGCGCAAGGATATTTTGGCCTTGGAGGGAGTGCAGAGGAGGTTTACTAGGCTGATACCGGAGTTGAGGGGATTGAGCTATGAGGAGAGGCTGAATAAACTAGGCTTGTACTCGTTAGAGTTTAGAAGAATGAGGGGAGATCTCATTGAGACGTATAAGATGATGAATGGGATGGATAGGATAGAGGTGGAGAGACTCTTCCCGCTCAAAAAAGACAGTAGGACTAGGGGGGCACAGCCTCAAGATAAAAGGGGGGCGGTTTAGAACGGAGTTGAGGAGGAACTTCTTCACTCAAAGGGTGGTGAATATCTGGAATTCTCTGCCCGTTGAAGTGGTGGAGGCTGCCTCGCTAAATATTTTTAAGAAGCGGGTTGATGGGTTTTTGATAAGAGAGGGGATTAAGGGTTATGGGGAGAGGGCGGGAAAGTGGAACTGAGCCACGACAGATCAGCCATGATCTTATTGAATGGCGGGGCAGGCTCGAAGGGCCAGATGGCCTACTCCTGCTCCTATTTCTTATGTTCTTATGTTCTTATGATCAAGTTATTCCCTACAGAATTCACAACCTTTGACCTGTTGTTGTAGCCAGAGTATTTACATGGCTGGTCCAATGAATTTTCTGTTCAATAGTAACCCCAGGATTTTACGATTCTGGGATTGAGTGATGGTAATGCTGATGAATGTCAAGGGAAGCTAGTTAGATTTTCACTTGTGGGAGTTGTCCATTGCCTGATACTTGTCAATGCTGCTTGTGACTTATCACTTGAAGCCTGAATGATGTCTAGTTCTTGCTGTATGTTGACATGGGTCTTTTTAGTATTTGAGGAGTCACAAATGATACTGAAATTATCAGCAAACAACCCCAATTCTGACATGATGGAGGGAAAATCATTGATGAAACAGATGAAGTTCATTGGGCTAACACTACTCTGAGGAACTCCTATAGCAATGCCATGGACTGAGATGATTGGTCTTCAACAGCTCAACCTTTTTCCTTTGAGCTAGATATGACTCCCATCAATGGAGAGCATTGCCCCATGATTCCCATTTACTTCAATTTTGCTAGGTCTCCAAACGCCACTTTGATATCAAATGCAGTCACTCTTGCCTCACCTTTGGAATTTAGCTCTCCAATCCATGTTTGGACCAAGGCTTTAGTGAGGTCTGGTGCTGCGTGGCTGTGTCAGAACCCAAACTGATCATCAGTGAGCAGCTTGTTGCTTAGTAAATGCCACTTGATTGCACCTTCCATCACTTTGCTAATATTCATGCCATGGAATTGTGATGTGATACTGTGTGCACTGGTAGATGCACAGAGCACAAATGATCAGTAATGGTGGCAGTGGAGGTGCAGGGAACACCAACCCTTAACCCCTCCCCATCCCCGTAACCCCAAGCATTTACCCCATTAATTCCCCTAACCTAGATAACTTGGACACTAAGGGTCAATTCAGCATGGTCAATCCACGTAACCTACACATCTTTGGATAGTCAATCAATGTTGCTTTGCATAGTATAACTACAGTGTGATGTTTGAAATGCAGTCTTGCCTCTTCAGCTAGTATTTTGTTTTAACAGAGAGATATTGTTAACTCTCTCTCTCTCTCTCAATATAAATACTAGCATTTTGAAGTTCTATGCTTGTATACATATATTCATCGAGAGAGCGCCATTGTTCTTTGGCTAGAAAGCAACATAGGCAGCAGACTAACATTGGCCTAATCAGTTATTCTATGCAAGCAGCTGTCTCAACAGGTATTTGTAATGTAATGGTATTAACTGTGCATGGAGATCAGAAGAATAAATAATACATCAGGCAATCCCAAATTACAAAGTTCCCAAACAGCTTATTTGTGTTTAAAGTTTTTTAAAACTTATTTATTAGTTACACAAGTAGACTTACATTGACACTGAAATCCCCAGTCACCATACTCCTGAATCTGTTTAGGAACCCTGAGGGAAAATGTAGCATGGCCAATGCACCTAACCAGCATGTCTTTCGGACTGTGGGACGAAACTGGAGCACCCGAAGGAAAGCCATGCAGACGCGGGAAGAATGTATAGACACGGGAAGAACTTGTAGACTCTGCACAGACAGTAACCCAAGCCAAGAATTGAACCTGGGTCCCTGGCGCTGTGAAGCAGCAGTCCTAACCACTGTGCCACCATGCTGCCCTGTGTGTATATTTTTTAATTTACTCTTTCATGGAATGTGGGCATTTGTTGCCCTTTCCGAATTGCCCTTGAACTGACTGATTTGTAAAGCCATTTCAAAGGGCAGTTAAGAGTCAATCACATTGCTGTAGATCTGGAGTCCAATGTAAGGCAGACAAGTTAAGCACAGCGGATTTTCTTCCCTAAAAGGCATTAAATTAATCAGATGGGTTTTCATGACAATCGATAACAGTTTTGTGGTAACCATTACTGAGAATGGCTTTATGTTTTAGATTTGTTAATTCAATTTAAATTCCACAAGCTGTTGTGGTGGGATTTGAACCAATGCCCCCAGAGGATTAACCTGGGCATCTAGTATAGTGATGTTACCACTGCACCACTGCAATTAATTCTTTCACTCAGCTTTTGAAACAATGGGAGAATCCACCATCATCAACAAGTTTTTAATTTCATTAGACTGAGCCACCTATTCTAAAGGCAAAGTCCGGTTGGCTGAGTGGCTGATGACTGAGGTTACATTTTACGAATTCAAGGACAAGCCTTTTATGTTTTATAAATAAATCGACAGTCATTAATAATGCTACCATTTTTAGACCTAGGGAAGCTCATCAGGAACAATGTTGCTAGTAGGAAAATAAACCTTATCCAATCAATCAATGTGGTTTTGTAATGTCATGTGCCTTTCAGAGAAAATTAGAAGCTAATATATGGTTCAAAGTTCAAATAGTGAGGCAAGGATTATCCCCTATGGAATGGAGTCTATGGAGTAAGTGGAGCAAACAGGAGGGTAAGCAATCCCATGGCCTGAATCCCACCACTATTCCTGGTGCAATGTTGGAGGAATTTAATGGAAGACATGGGGAGGGTGGTGGGAGGGGGAATTGAAATTGACTATTATTTGCACTCTTTGCAATTCCCTGTCACCAACCTAAATGTCAACAGACTATTGAACCATGGAGGGTAACAAAGCTATACCTGATCCTGCTCTCACCTCATATTCACACTGTATAACAATTAAGTAGAGAAATCTTAATTGAACAGAAAAAAATGCTAGCAGCATCTGTGGAGAGAGAAACATAGTTAATGGAAGAGGAATGATACAGACTTGAAACATTAACTCTGTATCTCCCTGAGCTTTTTCAGCATTTTTTGCTTTCATTTTCAGATCTCCAGCATCCACAATATTTTGTTTGTATTTTAGGGGAAACCTTAATTTACTTTCTTTGGAGCTGCTGATACAAATGTTAATATCTTGGCTAACATCAACATCAATAAAATTGGAACAAAACAGAAAATGCTGGAAAATCTCATCAGGTCTGACAGCATCTGTGGAGAGAGAATAGAGCTAACATTTCAAGTCTGGATGACCATTCCTCAGAGTCCTTCGCCAGTAATCATTCAGATTTGAAACACAAATGCTATAACATGTGAGAATGGCTGCAACATTCCTGGGTGCACCAGGTTGGTACCAGGCCTCCAAGGGACAGATGATACAAATTAGGGTTACATTCCCTGGAATATAGATGGTTAAGCAATTCTTAGATTGAGGTTTTTAGGACTTTGAAAGAAACTGATAGGGTAGAAATTTTCTGCTGGTCAAGGAGTCCTGGACACAGGAGCATAGCTTTAAATCAAGCCACTCAGTTGACAAGAGAAAAATTAGGTATCTGTGCAACTGGTGGCAGAAGATTGTAACTCTCCTGATACAATCTAGCTCAATAAATCATTAAAATCTGAATGGGTAGATATTTGCTAGACAAAGGCATAGGAAGCCATGTCATGTGGAAGGTGTTAGGATGCAGATCAGCAATGATTTCATTGAATGGCAGAATAAGATCAAGGCATTGAATAGCCTATTCTTGTTCTTCTCTTTCACAATAGCTTTGCTCTCCTTTCCCAACATATCCTCCCTCAATCTCGTTCAATTCACTCCTCCCTTCTGAACACACCCCAGACTCTATACATCATTTCCCTGTCCTTAATCCTAATGAATCACCAATCCCAGTGATGTTATTAGACAGGAGTAGATGAAGCTTTGCTCTTTACCCCTGCTGTATGTGACCTGAATTTGTTAAATGATAATAATCACCGAAATTGTTGCATTCCCAATCACTAGCAACTCCGACCTTGTTGGGGTGAAAAGACGAGTAAATAAAGTTAAAGATGAGTCCAGATTGCTTGTTGGACTGTGTTTTCGTTCCTATGTTAACAAAAATTCTCCCATTAGAAACTTCCCCATCAATTCAGGTTGCTAAGCCAAGCTTATCTACACTTACATTTAGGGGGCCAAGACTGTTCCTTCCCTCAATAGAATACAATGCCATTGAAGTAGTCTAACTGAGTGCTGGCTAATCACAAATTCCGTAGCCACTGTTTATTATCTAATATTAATGGAACTTCAACTGCGGTACAAAAAGTAGTTAATTTATTAGTCACAAGTAAGGTTTACATTAACACCGCACTGAAGTTATAGCAAAATTTCCTTAATCACCACACTCCGGCGCTGTTCAGTTCAATGCACCCAACCAGCATGTCTTTCGGACTGCGGGAGGAAACTGCGGCACCCGGAGGAAACCCATGCAGACATGGGGAGAATATGCAAACTCCACACAGAGTTTGTATGGAAACTGCTACTTTTGTGTCTGTTGGTCTTTTTTTTAAACATTACATACGTAAAATCATCTGAAAGTAAATCCTAATGAATTAATGCCTGGTCTTTCTTAAAGCTTTGTTTTTACAAATTCTTTCCTCAGCCGATTATATAATCCAGGCTTACGAGAGTCAATATTGACCAGGAGACCAGATCGGAAAACTGAAAACAAAAATACAGCGCGGTTTGTATGTTACACAATAGAAGTAATTTTATCCCGTATTTATACAGATGGGACACATTCGTCAGGTAAAATAAAGCATAGTTGACACGAGGGCCCCCACCCAATGAAAGATTGACCAGGGGCTCTGTACATACCTTTATTTTACTTTCGGAGCGATGAAAAGGAAGATAAGGATCCTGTCTAATCACACACTGATGTGCTGAAGTCCATCGATCTATTTTTGTGCCTCAGCTCTCCGAACCTGTAATGGACACTCTGCACACGCGCTCTGGGAGAGATCATATGGATTCAAAGTAACACACCGAAAATTGGGCAAGATAAGGCCCCCGAGGGGGTAAGAACACATTCCAGATTCCATCACTATCAGTCCAACACCAACTGTTTGTTCCGAGGATGTCTTTAATATTCAATATCCAGTTGTCACTGGTGATGATTGAACTTGTGTCCCCTCTCCTCCCTATTTATGGAGTAGTGACCTCTGTAACTTGGGGGGAAACCTGGAAACCCCACAAGCGTCCTTCCTCTGCTTCAGGGAGGTAATTCTTTTAGCCTCTCTCCAGACAGATAGAAATAAATGTGAGTGGTCTCTTTGCTAACTTGATGAATGAAAGTTCGTCGATCTTTGGTATCTATTCTCGAGTGAGGGCCACCATACAAACAATTAGCATCTTTATAGCCTCACATTGTGTGATAGCGCTTTAAGCTTTCCGATGTGAATGAACGGACGTTTACTGGGAGGGGCCAGCCCCTGCAGCAGTGTTGCTTTATAACAGAGACCATTCAGCCCCTCGACCCTGCTCTGCCATTCAGTTAGACCGTGGCTAATCATCTATCTCAATGACATTTTCCCATTCTACCCCCTTATCCCTCCATGCCATCAATATGGACCAATCTCTGTCCTGAACATATTCAAGGACTGAGGCTCCATAACCCTCTGGGGTATAGAATTCCAACATGCACTATCCTCTGAGTGAAGAAATTCTTTCTCATCTCAGTCCTAAATGGGCTGCCCATTATCCTCAAACTGCATCCCATGGCTCTTGACCCCAGTGAGGGTACACATCCACCCTGTCGCACCCTGTCAGCATTCAATGGAATTCCCCCTCACTTTTCTAAAGTCTATAGAATACAGACTCTTTCTCCATATAAACGATGGTGACCTTAAGTGTTCTATGTATATAGGGTTTAGAGAAAACTCTGGCACTACTGGTTAGCTTGAGTCCAGTGCAATCTTTGATGTCTTGTCTGAGATAGCTGGCCATAATTGGGATGGTTATTGCAAACAATCGAGTCAAAACCCCATCACATGAACTGAAGGATGTGTTTGCCCTGTGTTTCTTCAAGAAAAAGAACATTACTAGGTGGCACAGCAGGACAATGGTTAGCACTATTGCCTGACAACCTCATGGACCCAAGTTCAATCCCTGGCTTGGGTCACTGTCTGTTTGGAGTCTGCACAGTTTCCGTTTGTCTACATGGGTTTCCTCTGGGTCCTCTGGTTTCCTCCCATAGTCTGAAAGATGTGCTGCTTAGGTGCATTGGCCATGCTAAATTCTCCCTCTCTGTACCCGAACAGTTGCCGGAGTGTGGCAACTTGGTGATTTTCACAGTAACATCATTGCAGTGTTAATGCAAGCCAACTTGTGACACTAATACATAAACTAATAAAAAAACTAACAATGTAAATTTCTTGAGGTCTTTGTATTTTGAGTAAGAAATGCAGTTGATGTTACGTTGGTATACTTGAATGTTTCGATCTTTGCTTTGGTGCTAAAGAGGAGTGTTTGTTTACTCTCACTGGGACATTGATTTAATCTCTTTGAATTGTCATTTGTTGAAACCAAAGAACATATAAAAGGGTAGGCTACCTTATATAAATAACTCCTCCCCCTCCCCTCTAGAAGTCAGTGCAGCCTTTTACATGTTTTGTGGACCCAATTTTTGTTTCTAGGCTTGTTCCTTTCATTTGTTTAGTACAGTCTTACCATTATTTCCTTTATTCTTTCATGGGATGTGGGCACCACTAGTGGTGTCACAAGAAATACTGATTTCTCGTCCACCCCTAAATGGCCATACCATTTCAAAGGGCCATGATGAGGAGATGCCAAAAAAAGAAAATGCTGGAAAATCTCAACATCTGTAAGAAGAGGTATGTTTTTCTCTTTTACTCCACAGGTGTGTCGGTCCACCTTGTTGTCTAACGAGGGGCATGCACACTGTGGGTCGTGCATGGGCTGCTCTTGGAAGTTTCGAGAGTAGCCTAGTACTTCGCGTTATTTGTGTATGCTTAAAACTGGACCAGCAGATGGGCACCATGACAGCTCAGTGACTATCACTGTTTACTGTGCAGATACATGGATTTGGGCCATTGTTTGTGGGAGTTTGCACATTCTCCCTGTGGTTGCGTGGGTTTCCTCCGGGTGCTGCGGTTTCCTCCCACACCCCAAAAATGTGCTCTTAGGCTGATTGGTGTAACAAATTGTCCCTAAATTATTCTCCCCCTAATCTGGTTTCCAATGGGGGTACCATAAGCATAGACATGGGTCAAGGGTGGAGGAGGAAAAGCACATTGTTAAGATGGTGGTGCGGGCTCGTTGGGCTGAAGGGCCTGTTTCCCGTGCTGTGTTGTTCTTTGTTCTAAGAGTAAAGAGTTGATGTTTTGAGTCCAGATGACCCTTTGTCAAAGCTGTGGAGATGCTAGTATTGGACTCCTATGGACAAGATGAGAGATTGCATGACACCAGGTATAATAGAACAGATTTATTTGAAATCACAATTTCAGAGTGATGCTCCTTCCTCAGGTGAATTTCAAAGGGCAGTTAAGATCCATTGCTATGGATCCGGTTTTTACGACAATTGACAATAGTTTCACTGCATGCCCGGATTTTTATTGAATACGAATTTCACTATCTGCTTTGGTGGGATTTGAATATATCATTCCCAAAGAGATAGCCCGGGCATCTAGATCACTGGGCCAGTGACAATACCACTATGGCACCATCTCCTTTTAATCATTCTTGGCTTCTTATCTGTCACAGACTTTGTTGCTTCCTCCCCCACCCCATCACCTTGGATCTGTATTTAGTCAAACCATCATCACACATGTGCAGAGTTGGAAATAGGATCCAAGTTCTTTCACCCTGTGACTAGGTGAAAATGCTGCAACTTCCCCCGGGAGAGTTCAGCAATACCTCGTTATTAAACGGTAGTGTCCAAGAGGGAATACCACACTGCCTTCTCGAGGGCAATTGAGAAATTCAGAACAACGCAGGAATGGATACATAAATGGAAGATCATAGAATAGAATCCTACAGTGCAGAAGGAGGCCGTTCAGCCCATCAGACCTGCACCACCCGCAATCCAAGGCCCTAGCCCATCACCTCATGCATTTACCTAGCTAGTCCCCCTGATACTAAGGGACAATTTAGCACGACCAATCTACTTAACCCACACATCTTTGGACCATGGGAGGAATCTGGAGGAAACCTCACGCAAATACGAGGAGAATGTGCAAACTCCATGCAAAGTTTTGTCCGCACAGAGTCGCAAACCAGGGATCGAACTCAGGACCCTAGCATTGTGAGTCAGCAGTGCTAACCATTGGGTCACTGTGCTGTGACTTTTTGTCTTTTTGAACCAATTTCACACTGAAGAACTACAGATCCCAGATGCCTTTGCATTCCTGGGGGTCGGAGGAGGGCGCGCTTTTACTTCCTGCTTCAGTATTGAATCAGTAATGTACTAGGAAGTGTCTACCTGTGTGCAGATCATCAGCAGTAGGTACTTGCGCTGAGAAGTATGCTGTACTTTTAGAGTGTAGCCGGCTTACCCTGGCAGCTAAACGGAAAGAGGCAGTTATTGGACAGAGATCAGATCGCTCCCTATGTTGTTACTGGGAGTTGAATGTTTAGAGACTGCAGGAAGGAGAGGTTTGCAGCACTTCGCAAAACTTGCTACAACTTCTTGCAATTCTTTTGGAACCGGCGGTTTGAAATCTCCAGTAAGTGCTGCCCTTTTTTATTGTTCAGAAGGGAGGTATGTTTGTTATCTTGTTTTTGAAAGTTGACTGGATGTGTTTTATTTAAATAGGTGTTGCCTGACCGGGGGTGGTGGGCGGCAGCGAGGAGCGCAGAGGAGCTGCCCGCAGTTCAGTGACGGCAACGCCGCTGGGAGCTGCAAGCAAGAGTCCTTTTGAAGGCACGGCGTACCGGCTCGCTGCAATGGCAGCGTCCATGCAGGGCACACCGTCCAGCATCAACAGCCTGAAGGAACACACGCTGAAGAAAATAAGCGATCTGCTGGACAAGGCGAACAACCGCGGATGGAGGAAACTGGCAGAAATTGTGGGGGCCGACAAACGTTTCAGACTCAGGTATGACATGGGCAATTGCGCTTTATTTCAGAATAAGAAATCTCACAACACCACGTTGAAGTCCAACAGGTTTATTTGATATCATGAGCTTTCGAAGAGCTGTTCCTTCATCCAGTGAATCACCAGATGTCGGAGTTGACCACTTTTATCTGCGCTTCTGAAACTACCTCACACTGGGGTACTCCTCTAATGCAAATATCCATTATTATGAGAGAACATGAGTACTCGTAGGCCAATCCACTGTGAGGGGCATCACACCCAAACCACATCCCGACTTCACAAGAACAACTGCAAATGTTATCGACTGCTCTCAGGAGCAAGATGCCTGATTTCCCTCCTTTGTATGCCTATATTGACTCCACTTGCATTTCAGTTGCGATAAGTATTCAGTAATCCAAATACAGTTGTCTTGGAAAGGGAGGTTGTACGTTTATACTTTTGGTTGCAATGCATAAATATTTTTCATGGTGAGCATTACTCTTCACCATAGAATCCTACAGTGCAGAAGAAGGCCAATCAGCCCATTAAGTTTGCACAATCCCACACAGGCCATAACCACATGTACTGACCCCAGCTAGTCCTCCTGACACTAAGGGACAATTTAGCATTACCAATCCACTTAACCCACACATTTTTGGAGTGTGGGAGGAAATTGGAGCACCTGAAGGAAATCCACGCAGAATGGGGGGGAACATGCAAACTCCATACAGGCAGTGACCCAAGCCAGGAATTGAACCCAGGTTCCTGGTGTTGAGAGGCAGCAGTCCTAACCATTCTGCCACCACAAGGTAACTGTGAGGAAATCTTGAAGCCTACTGTCGATATAATGATCAGTTGCTTTTCTTGCCTGGTAAATTAAGACACATCTTTGGGTTAAGGTGGTTATAAAATGGCTTTTTTGGAACCAAGTAAATTTGTTGTGGCTTCTGATATTTGAAGCAGGCAAGCTGCAAAGAAACTAATCTTGGTCTCTGATGGAAATGTGGACCTGTCACTGATATTACGATTCTCACACAGTTCCAGATGAATCAGAAAATATTGCTCTAAAGCTGATCATAATTGAAGCTTACCTGTACGTTATTTTAGAAAGTTGCATGGTTTTGATTGATCTATAGCTGTACTGTTGAACATTCTTTGTAATTTCCTAAGCATTTGTTATTAAACTTTTAGAATTCCTACAGTGCAGAAGGAGGCTATTCTGCCCATCGAGGCTGCACTGACAACAATCTCACCCAGGCCTTATCCCCTTAACCCCACATATTTACCCTGCTAATCCCCTTGACACTAAGGGTCAATTTAAGAAGGTAAAGTTTATTTATTAGTCACAAGTAAGGCTTACATTAACACTGCAGTGAAGTTACTGTGAAATTTCTCTAGTCGCCACAGTCTGGCGCCTGTTTGGGTCAATGCACCTAACCAGCACACCTTTCAGAATGTGAGGGGAAACCGGAGCATCTGGAGTAAACGCACGCAGACATTGGGAGAACGTGCAAACTCTACACAGACAGTGATCTGAGCCAGGAATCAAACCCAGGTCCCTGGCGCTGTGAAGCAGCAGTGCTAACCACTGTGCTACCATGCCACCCCATAGCATAGCCTATTGACCTAACCCACATCTTTGGACTGTAGGAAGAAAACAGAGGACCTGGAGAAAACCCACGCAGTCATGGGAGAATGTGCAAATGCCACACAGACAGTCACCCAAGGCCAGAATTGAACCGGGGTCTGTAGTGCTGGGAGGCAGCAGTGCTAACAATTGTGCCACCGTGCCACCGTTTGGGTTCAATAAAGTGAGGTACTCACCATTGGAGGCAACTTTTGCCTGCTTTATTGGAAATTGGAAATACTTTTCAGCTTACTTTATAGAGTTTAGATCAAGATGATGTGTGTTTGCGTATCAGCAAATTAGTTGCCAGGAAGTAGAACACAGCAAATACTCCAAATAGATTCTAAGACTTTCATGATCCACATGGGTTAACACTTATGTTTTTTCGAACTGCGAACGCTTGTTGGTCTGCATTAAATTCTGGTGATGTAATTTTCCTTGCTAGCTACCTGGGTTTCTATTTGTTTGGGCTGATATCTACCGGATCGGTTCGTGGGGACTTTTTTTGTTGCTTTTCTTGCTGGGAGCTCCCTTTGTGTGGAAATCCGTAGATTGGGACCTACTTGACTGGTTTCTTTAAAGTTTGTGTATTGAGATGCATGGTGCTATGTTTGTCCCCTTTATAAGTTGCAACACGTCAGAGTGGCAAAGGTTGTGTGAGATAAAGGTTGATCAGGAAGTGACTGGAACGGTTGCAGATTCTGAGAAGTCTGATGGTGCATTTTAGCGACATAGAAAGGTAGACAGGTACTTTGAAGGGAGAACAAAAGCAAGATAAAGAGACCTTTGATAGAGAAAGCAAATTGGAAATAGCAGATAAAGGGGAAAAATACTAGGTTGAAAAAGTAGAACAGTTCCAACAGCAAGGAAGGAAGCTAAGAAATAACACTGAAGAATTTTTTCAGGGAGAATTTGAAAAAGCGAAAACAGGATGGTGCTTGCCCTCCAAGAAGATAGAAGAGGAACTTGGAAAAAAATGCAGTGGAAAAAAAATCATCATTTATAGCAGTGTAAAAAGTAGCAACTGAGTGTTAAAGAAATAATCCAATAGCTGGATACCTAAACTAAAGCTGGAAATCAGAGCAACTTGAGATTCTAAATTTTACAAATAGAAATTGTGGTAGCCAACACTCTTGCATAAAATTATTCCTACTTGTGTGTAACTTAGTACAAGAATTGGCAATTTTATGCAGGCAGACCATCATGATAATGAGAGCGTGAAGTGGAAAATTCATGCGAGTGCAGCAAAGTTCTTTTTTGAGGCTGAGATTAAGTTACAGAATAAAGGAAGAAAAAGACTTGCATTTATAAAGCTACTTTCACAACCACAAGGCAACTTATAGTGCTTTATAACCCATATAACCATCTTAGGCAGCACAGTGGTTAGCACTGCTGCCTCTCAGCGTCAGGGACCTAGGTTTGATTCCTGGCTTGGTTCACTGTCTGTGCTGAGTCTGCACGTTCTCCCTGTGTCTGCGTGCTTTTTCTCTGGGTGCTCCAGTTTATTCCCGGTCTGAAAGATGTGTTGGTTAGGTGAACTGACCATGCTAAATTGTCCCTCAGTGTACCCGAATAGTTTGGTGACTAGGGGATCTTCACAGTAACTTCACTGCAGTGTTAATGTCAGCCTATTTGTGACTAATAAATAAACTTTACTTTAAATATTTTTAAAGGGCGCAGTCACTGTTGTAATGTGAATGCAAAAAGCTAGGCCAACACTCCAGAGTCGCACTGGAGGAGTGTTGCACTGCCAGAAATGTTCCTCTTGAAAGAGACGTTAAAGCAAAGCGCCATCTGCCCCCTCAGATGGACATAAAAGATCCCGTAGTACTATTTCAAAGAATAGGTAAATTGTTCCTGGTGTCCTGAACAATGCGTCTTTATCACATTTCTGTTTGCCAGAGCTGGCTGCGTGTGAAGCGGCTGCTATGATTCCTACTTTGTTTGATGTCAACTGTGTGGAAGCTGACTTATTCAGTAACTTTTTGAGTCGAAGAATTCAGGCTCCAATAAGAACCTAATTAAGACACTTAATATGAAAGGTAAAAAAAATTTTGGTTCAGCATGCTTCCTGCTATCTTATGTTCAGAAGTTTTATTTCATATATACAGAACCTGTCTCTATTAAAGCCAGTAGAAATAAAATGCAAAATATAAGACACCAGTCTTTGATTTTGAAGAGCTTTGGGATAAGGTGGTGTAGGTATATACCATAGGCTTCTCAAAATCTTTTGAATTGGGATACAAAAGCACTAGTATGTGTAAATGATACCATTATGTTCAGAAAAGGGAAAAGGATAAACAAAGAAATTAACAGCTAAATTGTCTTGCCCCCTATTGTGGGTAAAGTTCCAAAGCCCAGAGAGCTAATATGAAGTTTGTGAATGGTTAGAAAAACATGGCAATTTGATAAGAACAGCAAGGATTGAAAAAGAGGTTTAGGTAATTGACAACAGAACCAGAGCTGGAATGAGGGTCATGTTTTAGGCATTGGGCTCCTATGGATGAAATGTACTGACTGCAAGGGTAATAGTTTCAACAAAACCTTCAACAAGAATTGGATAATTATTTGGAGCCAAAAACTTTACAGTTCTGTGGAGAAAGAGCAGGGGAATGGGACTAATTATATTGCTGTTTAAAGGTGGATGATAATCATATGGCAGCTGCTATGCTGTATTCATTCTCTGAGACATTGCGGGAAGGTTATGCTTGACCAAGTTAAATTAATGTTTTGAGGAAATCAGAAAACATAAAGGGGATGTTGCTATACACATGAACTTTCAAAAGATAACATGGTTCAAAATAAACTTGTTAGAAAAATGAGAATACATGATTTTAAAGGTGTTATTGTTAGAAAGATGACTTGGGAACAGATATTAGGGATGAACAGTATTTTTGGCTTAGCCAGTGGTGCCCAAATTCCTTGAAAGTTTTTTTTTAAATTGAGGCACCAAATAGAAGTAACTGGATGCTTTTTGGATTGGGGTAGTTGTGTGATGCAGGGATCTATACTGGAACCTCTTTAGCTCTATGTTAGGATAAATGATTTGGACATAGGCAAAAGAAGACAACTATCAAGGCTTCTTCAGGTTAGCAAGTTGGTTTAAAAAAAACCCGCCCTCCCGTGATCAGACTGCCCCCCTCCTCCCTGGGAGGCAGGCCCCTCTAGGCAGACCCCTCCCCCCCTACCTTCCAGATCAGACCCCCTGGGAGGCAGAGAATTAGAGGAAAATGAAAATTTAAGAGAGCAGGGAATAGGAATATTTGAATATATCTTTAAAAACCAAAACAACACAATCGGCCCGATTTTACCAATCTGAGCCTAAGGGCCGGATCCAGGCGTAATATGGATCTGAGCCCGGAATCCTCATTCCAGTGTGCCCATATGCTTCTTGCCGGCTCCGGTCCGGTTCACGCAGTGGGTGGGGCTTAGCGCTTCCGGAATGATCGGAGCTGTGAACTGCGCGTGCACAGTTTGAAAAAAAATCTAAAACTACGTGCCCGGGCGCGAAAGAGAAAAACAGCAGAGAGAGCAGTGGGGGGGGAGGGTGAGCCATGATCGGACCCCCCCTGCCCCCTCCCAGTTGGACCCTCCCTGGAAGGCAGGGCCCCCCTCGGCAGAGCACACCCCCAACCTACCTTGATTGCTGCTCTCCCTCCACCATCCTTCTGACCTGGAGTCCTTCAAGAGCCTGCAGCACTTTCCTGGCTATCTGCTGGAGGAGGGGGGCAGGCTCAGATGGATCTCTGGTTTTGGGGGGTGGTGGAGGATTGGGGGGCGGGGGGGGGGGAAGAAATGGACTTGGGAGAATCTTGCAAGCTGAAAATAATGTAGCATCTTCTTTGTGCTGCCTAATTATTTATGGGAAAGGTAATTAAACTACAGTGTCCTAGTGAACAATTAGTGACCTGTATGTCCCTGTAGATATGAGCCAGGTGCTCGAATGTTCAGAGTCATGGGGTGAACTTGGGAGATTTGTCCCCGTGGTGGAACTCGTTTGGAAATAAGATTCAGGGAGATTACTAAATCTGGGAAATCAATCATAGTGAAAAGAAGTTTGTGTTGGCAACTCTTCTCACATTCCATGGCAGATGTGCCCCTACTTATGAATGTGATTTGCCTGGGCAATTTGGGTGCAGCTAATCTGCCTCTGGAGCAGCCTTGGATCCTTTCTTTCATCTTGTTTTCATCTGAACATTGCACAAAATTAGAGGAATTCCCTTTAGAAAATAATGTCAAAATTATAATCGCAAGAACTAAAAACCCGACAGTCAAAAATTTGGAAAAATATTTCAAAATATATATCCCCCCCAGCCATATTTTGGAATATTTTCCCAAATTTTTGACTGTCGGGTTTTTAGTTCCTGCGATTATAATTTTGACATTATCTTCCAAAGGGAATTCCTCTAATTCTCTGCCATCTGGGGGAGGGGGCTGCCTTCCGGGGGTGGGGGGGGGGGGGGGGGGCTCCAATTGGCGCGGGGGGAGGGGGGTCCGATCATGGCTCCCCCCACCGCTCTCTCTGCTGTTTTTCTCTTTCACGCCCAGGGAGTCTGATCCGGGGGGGGCGGTGGTGGTGGTGGTGTGTGTGTATCTGTCTGCCTAGGGGGCCTACCTCCCGGGGGGGTCTGATCACGGGGTGGTGGAGGTCTGCCAGGGGAGCATGCCTCCCAGGGGGATCTAATGGGGGGGGAGGGCGGCGGCCGGGGTGGTTAGCGAGGGGTCTGCAAAGGATGTTCGAGGAGGATGGGCTTTGGAGTTTCCCCTGCAGAATAAAAATCGGTTTCAGATTTTTATTTTGCAGGTTGCTTACAGCGTGGATCCGGAACAGATCCGAAGACGGTAAAGTGGGCTTTGGTGGTAGAGTTCATTAAGTTGATTTAAATGCATTTAAATCTGTGCCTGAATCGGGTGTCGGTAAAGTCGCGATCTGCTCGGATTCGGGTGCAGATTGCATTAAAGGCCCGATGCGCAAATTTACCACGATTTCACAGCACGAATTTTTGGTAAAATTGGGCCCAAATGTGTTGAATAGCTTCATTTTATGTTATAAAATTTGGTAATTGTAAAATGCCATTATAGTCCCTGGGTTATACTGAAATAGGTATTGAATATATAAATATGGACGTAATGTTTATAAGTTTATGTAAGACATTGGTTAGGTAGACTTTTGCAAGAATGTTCTGGGTAATATAGGAATAAGATTAGAACTATGAATCATAGAACCCTACAGTGCAGAAACAGGCCCTTCGGCCCATCGAATCTGCACCGACCACAATCCCACCCAGGCCCTATCCCCATACCCCTACACATTTTACCCACTAATCCCTCTAACCTACACATCCCAGGACACTAACAGGAAATTTTTTTTTTGGCATAGCCAATCAACCTAACCCGCACATCTTTGGACTGTGGGAGGAAACCGGACCACCCGGAGGAAACCCACGCAGACACGAGGGGAACGTGCAATCTCCACACAGACAGTGACCCGAGCTGGGAATCGAACCCAGGTCCCTGGAGCTGTGAAGCAGCAGTGCTAACCCACTGTGCTACTGTGCCGCCCATGGAAAAAGTATAATTTTCTGGAAAAAACTGGGAAATTTTGATTGGATAAGAAAAGGCTTAGCAGGATTTGATTGGAAAGTTAAAGTTCATGACAGTGAAGGGATGGTGATAATGTAGTAATTGGCTAAGGAATAGGAGATGGTGGTAGTGGTGAACAAATGCCTTCCTGAATGCGGTCTGGTCCTCCAGGGGCCTGAATTGTGACTGTTGGTTCCTGTTATATTTGGGTATAGTGAGTAGAGTTTCAAAGTTTGTGGCTGATACAAAACTTAGCAATGCAGTAAATGGTAAGCGGCATTCAAGCAGGAGGAAATAGTAAAATTGGTGAGATTGACAGACACAGTTTAATGTGACGAAGTGAAAATCAACGCACTGTGAAAGATTGTCTGAATGGTACTCTTTTCAGCATTGCAGTGACCTTGGAGCACATATTGACGAACCCTTGAAGATAGCAAGGCAAGTTGACGAAGCAGTTTAGACACTAAATGGAATTCTTCAGTTTGTGAATAGGGGCATTGATACAAGTGTAACTTTTACAGATCATGGTTGGGCCTGGAATATTGTGTATAATAGCTGAGGACTAACACCTCGGTGAGGGTGCAGAGGAGGGTTACTTGGATGATAAAAGAGATGAAAGGATTGAATTATGTGGAGAAGCTGGGATCACTTTCCTGTGAGTAATGAAGGTTAAGGTGAGAGATGTAAGAGTGGTGCTCAAAATTATGAGGTGTTTTGATGGAACAGGCAACCAGAGGTCATAGATTTAAAATAACTGGCAAAAGAATCAAAGAAAAATTGGGAGGCACTTTTTTCATACAATGGTTTGTTAAGATCTAGAACATGTTATCTGAGGGGTGGCACCATCAGATTCCATAGGAACTTTAGAAAGGCAAATGGATATGTATTTAAAGAGGACTAATTTGCAGGGGTGGGGGTAGGAACCTGGGGGTGGGACTACTGTGAACAGCTCTTTCAAAGAACCATCAGGCATGATGGGCTGAATGGCTCTCTGGTGTTGTTCATTCATTGGTGTCATCTTCTTCCCTGAGGGTTGATTGCTATGAATCTCTGTCTCTTGTCTGTCCTTCCCTTATGCGTTCAGCTACCTCCAGTCTATTATATCTGTCACCCGTTTTCTTCTCTGCTTCTCTCTCCTGTGTTCTCCATCAACTTTTCTTTCCCTCCAATAACTGTCTTTGTCTCTGGTCTGCTCTAAGGACGTGATCAATGTATTATCACTTTCTGTCTTTGATGTTATGCACTAATTTTCTCTTTTCCCCAGCAACTTCCAGTACTTGTTCATTAGCCTTACTGTTTTGTGAAGGGTATGCGGAACACCCTCCTATATGTAATTTAATATTCTGTGATTCTAAAGGTGAAAGCTTCAGCCTCCTTGAAGCCTGGAGGAGCTACAAAGGCTGCTTCCTTATTGATGAAAAAGGCTACTCCCTCTTTTGTCTTACTACAGTACTCAGGCAGTTACTTTGTTTTAATCCTGAAAGTCTGGGTAATTTAAACAGCTTGGCAAAAATGGCTTTCAGTGCACAGAAAACTTAAAAGTATAAATGAATGGAAGTTATCATGTATATTTAGTTCTATCTTGTATTGGGAAATAGTGCAATATTTTTCTTTTCATCAGCTGAGTTGAGATATTTTATTTTTGATATGCAGATAAGCCAAATAAATAATGTGATAGCTTTCACATTTGGAGTTGTCCTTATGGTTCTGATTTTAAAAAGAGCAATGCACATTATTGGAGCTGCTTTCCTTCAGACTGGTAACCAAAGTCCTACCAACTTTAGTCTATTATTGCTAATGTTAAAACTGGAAAACAGGGACGTTCCCTGATATTTTGGTCACCATTTCTCCCTCGGTCAGTACAGTGAAAACCCATTAAGTGGTCAATATTCCTGTTTTCTGTTTATGGGACCACATTATGTACAAATTAGTTGATGTGTCTGCCTAAGAATCAACAGTGACCCACTGGGCCCTATTTTACCATTTTGATCCTAAGTGCTGGGTAGACTTGAAACTGGGAGTATTTCGGATCTGAATTTTAGACCCATTCTCAGGTGCCCCCATCCACACTCTGCCTGAAGAAATATCAGTGATTCTGAACCATGCTGCACGAGCCTGTGGGCAGAGCTTAACGCGTCCAAAATCCTGCAGTTCCGATCAGAGCCTCCAACTGCATATGTGCAGAAAAAAATTATAGAATGTGGCTCTCCTGCCACATCGCTGCCAGGCTGGATAATGTCCCTCCACACACACACACACAACCCCCCCCCGCCCCCCCGGACCCCACAAACATTACTGATCCCCTTATCCACCCCCATCCCTCTGTCACCCAGAACGATTGTGGGCCCCTCCACCCTCTCCCCCTTCACTGATCTCAGCCAGAATGGCAGTGGCCCTCCCTTCCTCCCCACTGATCGTAGGCAGAGTGGCAGCAGACACCCCTTCCCCCTCACTGATCTCAGGTAGAAAGGTGGCAGACCCCCACTCCCCCACCACCCCCCCACTGATCTCAAGCAGAGAGCCGTCAGACACTCAGCACTTACCTCCTCACTAACTGGAATGCCCGAATCGTACTTCTGTGGAGCGTTTCTTTTTCACACCGATTCTGGATGGGCGAACGTGGTGGTAAAGGGGGAAGTGTCAGTGAGGTTGGGCATGCAGCCCATTAAGTCAATTGAAATGCATGCGAATGGTAAACGGGGACCCGGCGCGGAGGAAGGCGTGGATTGTGCTACTCACCTCATGTCCGACTTCACCAAGTTTTTTGCGCCCGAAAAAGGGCGCAACTTGATGCTAAAACAGGTCCGCAGTTGTACTAAGGTGACCAGTTTTACTTTTCATTCTGTGGCTATGCTCAGTAAATGAAGATGAATTGCTTTTAATGTTGCGGAGATACTTTTGTACTTTTCTACAGTAATGCAAGGATTGGCAATGAAATGTTAAGCAAATGTGAAAGAGAAGCAGTGTAGTTCGCATGCTTAAGACTGCAGCTGCAGTGTATGAGCACAAACATCTTTGAGTTATAGTTTGTGGTATATAAGTATATATTGTCATACATTATATAAAACTCCTACAAAAGCCAAAAACACATCAGTCAAATATTCATGTCCAAGTAAAGGCTTCGGTGATGTGAAGTGTTCGTTGCAAATACATTTTATAAATCAGATTAAATTTAGTTTCTATGGTGACACCAGGATGTAAGAAGATTTATGATGTCTCAGATAATTGACAGGCTGTGGGTGTAATTGTTTGTTTGATGCTCAAATTACGTATGATCAAATTTTGGAAAGTCCCCCTTGGAAAGTCCTTACTACGATATTTGGATGTATGACCAAATATGGGGAAATCCCACCAAAAAAACAAGTGGTACCTCAGAGTGCTCAGTTGTAGTGTAGTCAACTTAAGTAGTCCTATCATCTCTGATAACAGCTGGCATAAATATGTTCACGTTGTGACCTGTCAAATGGTTAATTAGCCAGTGAATCCTTTGCTAGTTCACACTAAAGTTTATTTATTAGTTACAAATAAGGCTTGCGTTAAAACTGCAATGAAGTTACTGTGAAATTCTCCTAGTCGCCACATTCTGGTGCCTGTTCAAGTCAATGCACTTAACTAGCATGTCTTTCAGAATGTGGGAGGAAACCGGAGCACCCCAGAGGAAGCCCATGCAGACATGGGGAGAATGCGCAAACTCTGCACAGACAGTGACCCAAGCTGGGAATCAAACCCAGGTCTCTGTTGCTGTGAGGCAGCAGTGCTAACCACTGTGCCACCGTGCCGCCAGTGCTGAGGAATGTGAAACTATGACTTCCCTAAGGGAAGGTCAGGGAAAATTGTTGTCAGTGAGGAAGCTGAAAAAAATGCAGGATATGAATTAACACGTTATGCATTATGGCCATGCTGTTTATAGCAACGTGCCACAACAAAGCACTGTGATGGTCTTTACTTCTTAGAAAGTTTATAGGCAACCTCTTTTGTCCTGTCTGATTGAAATATGTTTTAAAGTATTTATTATTTTAATATCTGCAGTAAGATGCTGAGCCTCCTCATTAATGCAGTCATATAGATTGGTCCTTCTGCTGATGGGATGCTGAAATGTTGTTGCTGAAACCTGGCCATTTGCTCCAGGCTGGGATTTTCCAGTCATGCCAGTGTTAGGCATTGTTATGGGTGGAGTGGCAAAATTTGAAAAGCGATTTTTCTGCCCTACTTACAAGACTGGAAAATCCTGACCCTCGTGATAGTGGTGGAGTCATGCTGTGGAGATGCCGGCGTTGGACTGGGGTAAACACAGTAAGAAGTTTTACAACACCAGGTTAAAGTCCAACAGCTTTATTTGATAGCAAACGCCATTAGCTTTCGGAGTGCTTGCTGCTCCTTCGTACGTGAGTGGGAGTTCTGTTCACTAACAGGGCATATAAAGGCACAAACTCAATTTACAGAATAATGATTGAAATGCGAGTCTTTACAGCTGATCAAGTCTTAAAGGTACAGACAATGTAAGAAGCGTTTGCTACCAAATGAACCTGTTGGACTTTAACTGGTGTTGTAAGACTTCTTACTGAGAGTGGTGGAGTGGCAGGGATGGTGTCAGGTCTGGGCCTCGTATTCAATACTACAGCCTTGGAAATAATATAATGGTCTCATCAGAAAAGAAGAATAATGTTTAGTCATTTGGGGTAAACAAAAATCAAGAAAATTCTTTGGCCCTCCAAGCCTGCACCGACCATGCTGTCCATCTGAACTAAAACCCCCTACCCTTCCCTCCCGTCCATTCATGTATTTGTCAAGATGCCCCTTGAAAGTCACTATTGTATCTGCTTCCATTGCCTCCTCTGGCAATGAGTTCCAGGCACCCACCACCTGCTGTGTGAAAAAAACATGCCTTGTACATCTCCTAAAAATATTGCCCCTCGCACCTTAAACCTATGTCCCCTAGAAATTGATTCTCCCACCTTGGGAAAAAGCTTCTGACTATCCACTCTGTCTGTGCCTCTCATAATCTTGTAGACTTCTATCAGTTCCTCCCTCAATCTCCGTTGATCAGGCGAGAACGAACCAAGTTTCTCCAACCTCTCTTCATAGCTAATGCCTTCCATACCAGGCAGCATCCTGGTAAATCTTTTCTGTACCCTCACCAAAGCTTCCACATCCTTCTGGTAGTGCGGCAACCAGAATTGAACACTACACTCCAAGTGCGGTCTAATCAAAGTTTTATAAAACTGCAATGTGACT
This sequence comes from Carcharhinus amblyrhynchos, assembly GCF_965287045.1. Lineage (NCBI taxonomy): Eukaryota > Metazoa > Chordata > Chondrichthyes > Carcharhiniformes > Carcharhinidae > Carcharhinus > Carcharhinus amblyrhynchos. The sequence goes on along the minus strand of NC_137324.1, from coordinate 49,461,187 downwards.
TGCCAATTTTTAAACTCAATATCCTGGCCATTGAAGGCAAGCATGCCGTATGCCTTCTTGACCACCTTCTCCACCTGCATTGCCACTTTCAGTGACCTGTGTACCTCTACACACAGACCTCTCTGCCTGACAATACTCTTAAGGGTTCTGCCATTTACTGTATATTTCCCACCTGCATTAGACCTTCCAAAATGCATTACCTCACATTTGTCCGGATTAAATTCCATCTGCCTACTTTCCTCCCAAGGTTCCAGCTGATCTGTATCCTCCAACTGTCCTCATCGTTACCCGCAATTTCACCCACCTTTGTATCATCTGCAAATTCATTAATCAAACCAGTTACAATTTCCTTCAAATCATTTATAGATATTACAAATAACAAAGGTTCCAGCACTGATCCCTGAGGAATGCCACTAGTCACAGCCCTCCATTCAGAAACGCACCCTTCCACTGCTACCCTCTCTTCTATGATCGAGCCAGTTCTGTATCCAACTTGCCAGTAATCGTGTGTGACTTTGCCTTCTGTACCAGTCTGTCATGAGGGACCTTTTGAAGGCCTTTCTGAAGTCTATGTAGACAACTGCCCTACGCTCATCAATCATCTTCTTCACTTCCTTGAAAAACTAAGATCAAGTTATTTAGACCTGACCTCCCCTTCACAAAACCATGTTGCCTCTCGCTAATATATCCACTTATTTCCAAGTGACCAAAGAGGTGGATGGGGGCAAGGCAGTTGACGTGGTATACATGGATTTTAGTAAGGCGTTCGATAAGGTTCACCATGGTAGGCTTCTTCAGAAAATGCAGATGTATGGGATTGTGGGTAATCTAGGAAGTTGGATCAGGAATTGGCTATCAGATAGGAGACAGAGGGTGGTGGTGGATGGTAAATATTCATCATGGAGTACAGTTACGAGTGGTGTGCCTCAGGGATCTGTTTTGGGGCCACTGTTGTTTGTAATTTTTATTAATGATCTGGATGAGGGTATAGTTGGGTGGATTAGTAAATTTGCTGATGACACCAAAATTGGAGGTGTGGTAGATTGTGAGGAAAGGTGTCATAGTCTGCAGGGAGACTTAGATAGGTTGCAGAGCTGGGCCGAGAGGTGGCGGATGGAATTTAATGCGGAGAAGTGTGAGGTAATTCACTTTGGTAGGAGCAACAGATGTGTCGAGTATAGGGCTAACGGGAGGACTTTGAATAGTGTGGATGAACAGAGGGATCTAGGTGTGTGTGTACATAGATCCCTGAAAGTTGGGAATCAAGTAGATAAGGTAGTTAAGAAGGCGTACGGTGTCTTGGCGTTTATTGGTAGGGGGATTGAATTTAGGAGTCGCAGTGTAATGTTGCAACTGTACACTACTCTAGTGCGGCCGCACTTGGAGTACTGTGTGCAGTTCTGGTCCCCGCATTACAAGAAGGATGTGGAGGCGTTGGAGAGGGTGCAGAGGAGGTTTACTAGGATGTTGCCTGGTATGGTGGGGAGGTCCTATGAGGAGAGACTGAGGGATTTAGGGTTGTTTTCGTTGGAAAGAAGGCGGCTAAGAGGGGATCTTATTGAAACATATAAGATGATTAGAGGTTTAGATAGGGTGGATAGTGATAGCCTTTTTCCTCGGATGGAGAAAGCTAGCACGAGGGGGCATGGCTTTAAATTAAGGGGGGGTAGCTACAGGACGGATGTCAGGGGTAGGTTCTTTACCCAGCGGGTGGTGAGGGATTGGAATGCCCTGCCTGCTGCAGTTGTAAATGCGTCTAGTTTGGGGGCGTTTAAGAGATCTCTGGATAGGTTTATGGACGAAAAGGGATTGGTATAGGCTAGTGGGTCATTGTTTTTGTAACTGGTCGGCGCAACATCGTGGGCCGAAGGGCCTGTTCTGCGCTGTAATGTTCTATGTTCTATGTTCTATGTTCTATGTTCTATGTTCTAAGTGGGAGTAAATTCTATCTCGAAGAATCCTCTCCAATAATTTCCCGACCACTGATGTAAGGCCTGTACTTACCTGGGTTATCCTTGCTACTCTTCTTAAACAAAGGAACAACATTGGCTACAGGGGAGATCCCAGAAGATAGGAGAACAGCCAATGAGGATACAAAGATTTCCCTCAAAGTCCCAGCAATTTCCTTCTTGCCTCTCTCAGTATTCTGGGGTATATCCCATCAGGCCCTGGGGACTTTTTTTATCTGACAAACTTTGTAATTTAGGTTTTTGTAGATTTGATTGTAAACCACAGTATTGTGTAATGTATTGGGAATATTACAGTGTGGAATGTAGTTTCTTATGTAAGATGGAAAAAAATCAGTGTTTTTGCTGTGATTTGTGATTTGCAATGTGCATTTGAAGTGGAAATGGTTGAGAGCTTCAAGGTTTTAGGTATCCAGATCACCAACAACCTGTCCTGGTCCCTCCATGCAGACGCTATAGTTCAGAAAGCCCATCAACACCTCTACTTTCACAGAAGATTAAGGAAATTAGACATGTCAGCTACGACTCTCACTAACTGGGTTACCTACACCACAATGACTGCTGCTTTCAAGAAGGCAGCTATCAGTAAAGTACTAAGTGCTGCTCTTGCCAGTGATGCCCACGTCCCATAAACAAATAAAGAAGTACAAAGCTCATTGCAGTATACTGTTTTAGAGTGAAATCACAAACAAAAGCTCTTAATAAAGTGTCATTATGAAACAATGAGAATTAAGTACAATAATTCTGATTTTAATTGCAGTGACCCTGTGATGCAACCTGGAGCTTCTCTCAAAGGGAATGCAGGTCAGAGCTTGGGCTACTATAACACCATTGCCCTGAATCTCTAATTCGTGCTCACTTTCAACATGCTTCAGTGATAGAAGTGCTGAATTTATGTTGCAGTGACTAATGTTGGGGTCAATTAGTTAGAATTAAAAGATCAAAAATTAAATGCTGCCAAGCGATGCAATAACCTTCAGAAATCCCTTATAGTGTTTTCTTTTACTCTTGTAAACGAGGAATCGACTGTGCTGGGCAAAAATAATTAGAATGAATAAACATTAACTACAGTTGAGAAAAGCAAAATGTTAATGCAGGCATATAAAGGTAGCAGTAATAAGCTTGGCCTAGATTCAAGTAAACCATTTGTCTGCCTATCTTCCATACAATAAAATAGCATAGTCATGTAGTCACAATTGCTGGGCTGTCACTGAGTTTTAAAGTTTATTTATTAGTCACAAGTAGGCTGACATTAAAGCTGCAATGGAGTTACTGTGAAAATCCCCTAGTTGCCATACTCTGGCACCTGTTAGGCTACACTGAGAGAGAATTTAGAATGGGCAATGCACCTAACCAGTGTGTCTTCCGAACTATGGGAGGAAACCAAAGCATCAAGAGGAAACCCACATAGACAGGGACCCGAGTTGGGAATTGAACCTGGGTCCTTGGAGCTGTGAAGGCAGTAGTGCTAACCACTGTGCTGCCCCTAACTAATAAACTCATCAGCCATCTTAGCTTGTTGCTTTGTCTTTAGAATGTCTTTTGATGTTCAGAAATAGAAAAGGACATTTGATATTGAAGAACTTTAGTATTTTTGAAGAAGATTATTTTGTTGAAGCTTTTTGTCTTGTGCATTTCTGGACAGTTTGCAAAAGTACCAATATCAGGGAAAACAACAAATTTATACTGTAGGAGAAGAGAGTGCTGATTGGTTAGCAAATGGACTCTGATTAGTAGAGGCATTGCCAAGGAAAATGCACCAGTTGATGTTGACTGACAGCTAACTGCAAAGCATTGTTTGAAATTTAAACCAGGTAGCTTGACTCTGGTCAAGGCATTGCCTGAGGAATGAACCAGTGAACTGTTGTTATTTGTTTAGCTGAAACAGGTGCAATGTGCCTAATTTCTGTTTGCAAAAAACAAGGCCCTGTACATTGGTATATGTAGCTTCCAGTATATGGTGTGGCACAGTGGTTAGCACTGCTGCCTTGCAGCTGGTCTGTGAGGTACTGCGCCTCACAGCACAGGGACCTGGGTTCGAATCCCAGTTTGGGCCACTTCTGTGCGGAGTCTGCATGTTCTCCCCGTGTCTGCGTGGCTTCCCTTCGGGTACTCTGGTTTCCTTCCACAGACTGAAAGATGTGCTAATTAGGTGCATTGACCTGAACAGTTGCCGGACGATGGCGACTAGGGGATTTTCACAGTAACTTCATTGCAGTGTTAATGTAAGCCTTACTTGTGACTAATAAATAAACTTTGTTTTACACGCAAATGCTCTACACGTAATTCACACTGTAATTCTCAGCATACTGAGGATAATTTTGGCAGATGCCGTCCATTTGTACAATAAATCTTATGTCGAACTTTTGTACTTTGCATTTTGCAAGCTCCAACCAGTTGCATACAGTCTGTCCCTTGTCTGTTGCAAACACCAAAAAGGACATGATTTTGTATTTTCGCAAACTATCCTGATGAGTTCAAGATGAAAAGTTTTAACCAAAAATGCCCCTTTTTGAAGCAATACCTGAATTATGTCTATTTTTGTCAGCATTCTGGAAGATCATGCCTGGGCAAAAACTATAACTGTCAGTCCATAATAGAGATGTTGCAGCAACATTTTAAGATATGTGAAAGTTGTCTTAATGTTAAATATATTTCTGCAATGCCCGTATGAAAGTTACACCTTGCTTTAGATACTGGTGGAAGTTATGACAAGTAGGGAAATCTCAGTCTGCATTTCAGTTCTGTGTTTTTGGAATATTTGATGTGAAAGACTGAATTGTCTTCCCTTATATAAAAGCAAAATGTTGGAGATGCTGGAAATCTGTTGCTAATTGGAACAGAGAAGGTTAGTAGAAGTATGTAAAGTTATGAAGAGATAGTACAGAGTAGGGAAATAGATAAATAGAAGACTTAAGGGAATTACGACAGAGAACAGGAAAACCATTTTTAATACAGAAGGATGTGAGATGGAGGAATGCACTTTCAGAACCAATTGCTGCAGCAGTGAGCATGTTCATCATGGAAAATAGGTTATATTGGTAATTGACGGAAAGGAGAGTGAAGGAAGAAGGGGAATGGAAACTGGCAGCAAATTGGATTAAGACAACTATTCATGTGGAGAACAAATACCAGTATGGACTTGTTTTACCGAACAGCCTGTTTCTGGGTTTTTATGTACTTTTCTGTATTTAACAGTCTGCAGTACGTGGTTCCTGTTGCATCTCTGATCATAAGTGTTTGATATCTGTTGTGTTTACTTCTGGTAAAGGTTCAAACTCAGGGGTGAACTTGGAATGTAACTACACCATTTTGTCTATGAGATGTTTTTACCTAAATGTACTGTTCCTTATAATTTTTAAGAATTCTGTTCTGAAGAAGATACATTAACTCCTCTCTGTGGGTCAATCCGGTTCTCATAGTAACCTTTTTTTCTGCTGCTTCAGTATCTAGCTGCACCTTTTGGCTTTTGTATATTATAAAAAAGAGTAATTACCATTTTGATCTTCAGACTTGTTATTTTCCACACATCAAAAAAACCAGGTAATTGCCAATGTGTGATTTTCTAAGGCAAAAGGTTAATTCTATGGCATGATATACTAACAAATGCTGGGTATGTGGATTTTGGTTTGGTTAAGTCTTCATCTGCTAATGGAAAATTGTATTTCATAACTGATAAATCAAAACTCGAATAAGGCAATGGCATGATGGGCAGCACAGTGACACAGAGGGGCAGCATGGTGCTATACTGGTTAACACTGCTGCCTCACACAGCACCAGGGACCCAGGTTCAGTTCCAGGCTTGGGTCATTGTGTGGAGTCTGCACACTCTCTGGTGTCTGCGTGGGTTTCCTCCCGTAGCCCAAAAGACATGCTGGTTACGTGCATTAGCCATGCTTAATTTTCCCTCAGTGTACCCAGACAGGCGCTGGAGTGTGGCGACTAGGGGATTTTCACAATAACTTCACTGCAGTATTAAGCCCACTTGTGACACTAATAAATAAATTTTAAAAAAGAAACCATGGTATAAGTGTTGGACGAGAAGCCAGATTTCTCACTGAACTGCTTACTGCTATAGAACTTATGTCTACAATGCTTGAACTTAAAATGATGGTTCACATGAAAAGGCCATTTGGCCAACAATTCAGCACCTCTGATTGGTTTGCACTCTATGTACGTCTTTTTCCCACATTCATTAATCCATTATTTTGAAGACACAACTTTGTTGTCACTTGAGCAACTTGATTACATCAAAGACAGAAAAGTTTTGCGTTTATTTCTAAGTTAACACTTTTTGTCATGGTAACGCTTTGCAATGATTAACAACTTACAAGACTTTCTCGGTGATCCAATGATCTTAGATATGTTATTTTTTTTACAGCTCGGAGGACCTAGATAAATGCTCGCTGAAGGTACTGGATCCAGAAGGAAGCCCCAGTCGAAGTTTGCTGCATGTGATGGGCAGCCGGGGTGTGACTGTGAAAGACTTGTTGGAGTTCCTCCAAGCAATGGGGCAGACCGAAGCTTTTCAGCTTCTGAGATCCTCAGGTCAGTTTGAAAAATCATCTTTTCAGGGTCTTTACAGAGAGGCAGAGAGCAACAGTAAGTCAAAGTGGCAGTGCACCACTCATTGCCTCATTTCCAACGGTGATATGCCTGCTGCAATTTCTGACCCTTGAGCAACATGGGGCGGCACAGTGACATGGTGATTAGCACTGCTGCCTCATAGCAACAGGAACCTGAGTTCTGGCCTGGAATGACTGTGTGGAGTTTACGCATTCTCCTTATGTCTGTGTGGTTTTCCTTTTGGGTGCTCCAGTTTCCTCCTCAATCCAAAGTTGTGCAGGTTAGGTTGATTGGCCATGCTGAATAGTCACTTAATGTCAGGGCGATTAGCAGGGTAAATACGTGAGGCTATGGGGATAGGACTGGAGTGGGATTGTTGTCGGTGCAGGCTTGATGGGTCAAATGGCCTCCTTCTGCATTGTAAGGATTCTTTGATTATGTGAACATGGGAAGTAGGACTATTCACCTGTTTCAGGCAAGAGGATTCCATTAATGTGCAAATCTAGATCCTACACATGTTGAGGAACCCAATGCTTTTTTAATGTGCAATTGATGGATGATGCACCATTTAGGCTCAGGTCATTGGTACTAAACATTGATTGGCTTAACTAGCCCTGCTTTAAAGGAAGAACTTCAGACCACTTAAAAATAGCACAAGATATTTTTATAATCAAAAATATTCTCGTCTACTGCTGGTCCTTTAACTTACAGGCCTTGATTTTCACTTGGGGCATGTTTCATACAGGAATTTTGATTAGAGGTTGGGGAATGCAGGAATATGGGCTCCATGAACTGGGACATTAGTACCATTCCTATAGGAACAGGCAAGTCAGAGGTAATAGAAAGGGTAGAACTTAGAACAATCAACATTGATAAAGGAAAGGCGCTGAGCAAACTTTTGGGATTCAGGGAAGGTAAGTCCCCCGGGCCTGATGGCCCACATCCTAGGATATTAAAGGGAGTGGCGGCAGAGACAGTGGATCCATTGGTTATAATATTCCAAAATTCCCTGGACACGGGGAAGGTTCCAATGGACTGTGAAATGCTAATGTAATGCCCTTTTTAAAATGAGAGGGAGACAAAATGTGGGAAATTACAGACCAGTTAGTTTAACATCTGTTGTTGAGGAGGTGTTAGAATCAATTATCACGGAAGCAAAATCAGGGCATTTGGAAAGTCAAAATGCTATCCATCAGAGTCAGCATGGCTTTATGAAAGGCAAATCATGTTTGACTAATTTGCTAGTGTTCTTAAAGGATGTAACAAGCAAAGTGGATAATGGGGATCCTGTAGATGTAGTATATCTGGACCTCTGGACGGTGTTTGATAAGGTGCCGCACAACAGGTTAATTCACAAAGTTAGATCACATGGATTAGCAGTACTTTATTAGCTTGGATAGGTGACTGGCTAATAGACAGAGAGTTGGGATAAATGTTTTTTTTCTGGATGACAAGAAATAACAACTTGTGGGTACCACAGGATTCAGTCCTTGGGCCCCAGCTATATGCAATCTATATTAATGACTTGGCTCTATAGCCAAATTCGCAGATGACATAAAAACAGGTGAGACAGTAAGTTGCAATGAGGAAATAAGAACCTTACAAATGGATATAGATAGGTTAGGAGAGTGGGCCAAAATGTGGCAGATGGAGTTTAATGTGGATAAGCGTGAGGTCATGCATTCTGGTCAGAAAAATGGGAAGACGATTTATTATTGAAATGGGGAGAGACTTGGGGTGCTCCGGTGCAGAGGAATCTGGGTGTCCTGATTCATGAGTCACAGAAAATTAGGATGCAGGTACAGCAGATAATAAGGAAAGTGAATGGAATGTTGGCATTTATAGCTAAAGGAATAGAATATATAGGTAAGGAAGTATTGTTGCAACTATACAAGGCATTGGTGAGACCTCACCTAGAGTATTGTGCACAGTTTTCGTCCCCTTATTTGAGGAATGATATAGTAGCATTGGAAGCAGTTTGGAGAATATTCACTAGATTGATCCCAGAGATGAGGGGTTTGTCGCATGAAGAGAGATTGAACAGTTTAGGCCCATGCTATCTGGAATTTATAAGAATAAGGGGAGATCAAATTGAGATATACAAGATGATAAAAGGTATGGATAAAGTAGATGTGGAGCAGATGCTTTCGCTGGTGGGACATTGTAGGACAAGAGACTATAGCTTTAGGACAAGGGGTAGCAAAATTAAAACAGTTGAGGAGAAACTACTTCTCCCAAAGGGTTGTGAATCTGTGGAATTTGCTACCCCAAAGTGTGTTGGATACTGGGACAATGAGTACATTTAAGGAGGAGTTAGATGGATTTTTAATTGGTAATGGGCTGAAGGGTTTTGGGGAGAAGGCAGGAAAATGGGGATGAGGAGCATATCAGCCGTGATTGAATGGGGAAGTGGACTCAAAGGGCCAAATGGCCTAATTCTGCTCCAATATATCTTAAGAATGTCGAGCAGTTTCTGATTGTAGACTGCCTTAAAATATTTTCCACATCACAGTGATCTGGATTGAGAGGGTGGAGGCCGGATGGACAGGAAGCAGCAACAGCTCACAGCCAAACTGGCTTGAGAGCGGGTAGGCTGACAGCTTTACAGTCCCACACATCCCATCTGGCCTTTACAAGCATTTATTTCCACTTAAAGAAAAATGAAACTCACACACTGCAGGACAAGGCCCTTGTTCCATCAAAAATGGAGCCTGTTTGAACTTCAAGCCCAACAATTTATGCAGTAACCACACTCTGGTCCCTACTAGCAGTCTGTGTGCTCGTCACACTGAGTACCATATGCAGCATGGTGGTTAGCACTGCTGCCTCATAGCACCAGGGACCCAGGTTTGATTCCCAGCTTGGGTCACTGTCTGTGTGGAGTTTGCACATTCTCCCTGTGTCTGCATGGGTTTCCTCCAGGTGCTCCAGTTTCCTCCCACAATCTGAAAAATGTGCTGGTTAGGTGCATGGGTCATATTAAATTCTCCCTCAGTATACCTGAACAGGTGTGTCAATGAGGAGATTTTCACAGTAACTTCATTGCAGTGCAAGCCTAGTCGTGACTGATAAATAATTAAACTTTAAACTGAATACAATTTTATGTTTTTAGAAGTGCTTGAGGGGATTTAAATATATTGAACAGACTAACGTGAATGAGAGTGTTGTTTTATATAGTGAAGTCCGTAATTGATATTCAGAACATTATTTTATTTCATCTCAGCTTTGTTCCTGAGCTTCATGATGGATATTGGGTGAGTTTGCAAGGAGAGAATAAGGGTAACGGGGTGCATGGGTTGGCATCAGGTAGCAGTGAGTTGCAATAAGGGCAATGGGGTTCTGTGGCATTCCTATAGAGGCTATATTGAGTCATAGGCTGCATACGGGTATGGGGAGTGAGCGAGGGAATGATGGGCGTGAGTTAGCATGTATGAACATGAGGTGGGGCAAGGCCAGGAGCACCTATAATTTAACAAAACAGAAAACTGAGACGGGATTTTTCACCAGCTCACCTTGGCATTTAGCAGTCCCTCTGGCTGCCCCCCAATCTGTGATGGGCATGGTGGGCCCAACTCTATTCTGTACTCAACCCCTAGAATGAAGATCCTGCTATTCGTAGTACCTTCTCCCCGCCCAGAGTGGATAGAAGCTGGGAGATTTTCTGACTATGCGCATCTACCTTTGATGCATCTCTGAGAAGTAAACGATTTTACAAGATCCCTGGCTATGAGATGGTCCTAGCTTCCTGGCTGTGAGTTGCAGGCCGGCTTCTGGTTGTGAGATGTGGACTGGTGTATTTCGGGGCGGGGGTAACAGTTATGCTGTTTCCTCTTTTGATACTTTAAACTCATGGTTGGCTGTCGACATAGCTCAATTTTTTTCCTTTTGTGCGGCTTAGCATTTCAATAATGCTTAATCACCCAGTCACTAGGTAAACTGTTTCTGATTGGGGAATTTAACCTTTCTATAGCAGTCATCTAAGTAATCTTTTTCTACTACCAGAGCCAATCACATCTGATCCTGTTTAGATGCTTTCGGAATGCCTATTTTTTAGGTCTTTTTAAATTCATGTCATACCAGTCAGTGCCAATCATGTTGTGAGCGCTAGTGTCACATGTAAGTGAGCTTGGATAGGGTTGGTGAATTATATATCACCGAGATCTAATTGTTAAAGTTGTTTTTTCTTTGTACGTCAGTATGGCTTGAATTAAAAATATCAGAACTAGGAATACTTAAAAGGTCACAGCCTGAAATGTTAATTCTATTTCTCTTGGGGCGGCAAGGAGGCACAATGGTTAGCACTGCTGCCTCTCAGCACCAGGACCCAGGTTCAATTCCGGTCTTGGGTCATTGTCTGTGTGGAGTTTGCACATTCTCTCCGTGACTGCATGGATTTCCTCTGGGTGCTCTGGTTTCCTCCCACAAAGATGTGCAGGTTAGGTGGATTGGCCATGCTAAATTGCCCCTTAGTGTCAGAGGACTTACAGGGGGGTAAATATGTGGAGTTACAGGAGTGGGGCCTGGGTGGGATTGTGGTTGTTGCTGACTCAGTGGGCTGAGTGGTCTCCTCCTGCACTGTGGGGATTCTATAATTCTTTCCACAGATACAGATTGACTGAATGTTTTCAGCACTGTGTGTTGTTAATGCAGGTACCCAGCATCCACGGTAATTTAGTGTTAGATTAGCTAGGATGTATAAATTTCCCTAAACTCAACTAACAGAAATAAACAATCGAAAATGATTAAAAGGTGCTCCAACCAGATAAATAATACTGCATTTGAAGTGATTGATAATCTTTCCATGTGAGCATGGATTTGTCTTACCGTAATGTTAGTTTACGCTGATGCATTTCAAACATTGTTCTTCTTTCAAACATTGTTCTCCTTTTTTGTTTTGTCTGTATAGCGTGCAAGAAACAATACTTTTTATTGTATGTTAATACATGTGACAATAATAAATCATATCAAAATCAGATCTTTCATTCTGATGCATTTACGTTTCAGCTTCATTGAAGATTCTCGTTCAGCCGGTTTCCCAGGCAGTACTCGCCGGTCAGGCAGTGAGACTCTCCTGCCAAGCAACAGGATACCCAAATGTTGAATATCAGTGGTTTAAAAAGAAGATAGAGGTAATGGATACAAAGTAGCATCACTTAACTGAATTGAAATTCATAGTCTTTTCAAAATGCTGAACTCAAGAGGTGACATGAAAGTGACTGCCATTGACTTCAAGGCAGCATTTAGTGAAGTCAGTGGAATTCAGGAAAAATGCTCCATTGGTGAGAGTCATAGCTAGCATCAAGTAAGATGGTTGTGATTATTTGACATCAATCATCTCAGGCTCCGGACATCCTTGGTCCAGGTGTTATCAGCTTCTTCATCAATAACTTTCCATCCGTCACAAGATCAGATGTGGTGGTGTTCACTGTTGATTGCACAATGTTCCGTAGCATTCACAACTCCTCACACACTGAAGCAGTCTGTGTCCGTATGCAACAAGACCTGGACAACACTCAGGCTTGGGCTGAAAATTGGCAAGTGACATTTGTGCCGCACAAGTACCAGGTAATGACCATCTCAAACAAGTTAGGGTGTAACTTTGTCCCTTGACATGCAATGGCAGTGCCATCGCTGACTCCCCTCCTATCAACATCCTGGGAATTACCAGTGGCCAGAAACTCAACAAGGCTCCTCCTTTGACAACAGTTTACAAACGCCCAACCTCTTCCACCTAGAAAGGAAAGGGCAGCAGAAACGTGGGAATGCCATCGCTGGCGATTTCGGCTCCCCCCAAGCCATTCACCATCCTGATTTGGAACTTTATCACAAATCCTTCACTATCGGTGGGCCAAAATCCTGGATCTCCCTCCCTAACAGCACTATGGGTGTACCTACACTTCAGGGACTGCAGTGGTTCAAGAAGACAACTCACTACCATCACCTCAAAGGTAATTCAGGATGGGTAAAAAATACTGGCATCACCAGTGACATCCACATCCCACAAAGAATAAAAAAAAAGTTTTCTTCCCCTCTTCTGATGCTAATTTTCCATCAGAGTTTTATGCTACTTCATCTAGGTCATCATTCTTTTCCATGTGACCCATAGTAGCCAGCGAATCATTCTGCTAAAGGGTGTTAGGCACTGTCCTCAGCCAATGTTTGCACTTTCCTGGAAGGGTCACTGGATGGCGATCCAGAGTGAAACTCTGGAATGATTTAAAAAAATCTCTCTCTGGTCAGTGAGGCTTTGAGGCTAATTGCAATATCTGTCCGGTCACACAACTGAGATCCGCTAACTGAAATATGGAAATTTGAGCCTGCACGTTTATTGTCATTTGAAAGCTGCCAAAAAACACTTTTGTTTTCATTGATTTTACTAACTCTGAAATTACTTCTTGGATTTCCGCTGAAACATAGAAGATAGGAGCAGGAGGAGGCCATTTGGTCCTTCGAGCCTGCTCCACCATTCATTACAATCATGGCTGATCATCCAACTGAATAATCTAATCCTGCTTTTTCCCCACACCCTTTGACCCCATTTGCCCCAGCCACTCTTGAATAAATTTTAACATTTTGGCATCAACTACTTCCGGTGGTGGATGAATTCCATAGGCTCACCACTCTGGATGAAGAAACGTCTCCTCGCCCCTGTCCTAAATGGTCTATCCTGAAGTTAGGATCCAAAGTTAGCAGCTTACGTAGATTGGCTATGCTAAATTATCCCTTAGTGTCCAAAGAACATAAGAACATAAGAAATAGGAGCAGGAGTAGGCCATCTAGCCCTTCGAGCCTGCCCCGCCATTCAATAAGATCATGGCTGATCTGTCGTGGCTCAGTTCCACTTTCCCGCCCTCTCCCCATAACCCTTAATCCCCTCTCTTATCAAGAACCCATCAACCCGCTTCTTAAAAATATTTAGCGAGGAAGTCCACCACTTCAACGGGCAGAGAATTCCAGAGATTCACCACCCTTTGAGTGAAGAAGTTCCTCCTCAACTCCGTTCTAAACCGCCTCCCCTTTATCTTGAGGCTGTGCCCCCTAGTCCTACTGTCTTTTGAGCGGGAAGAGTCTCTCCACCTCTATCCTATCCATCCCATTCATCATCTTATATGTCTCAATGAGATCTCCCCTCATTCTTCTAAACTCTAACGAGTACAAACCTAGTTTATTCAGCCTCTCCTCATAGCTCAATCCCCTCAACCCTCCTCTGCACTCCCTCCAAGGCCAAAATATCCTTGCGCAGGTGCGGCACCCAAAACTGCACACAGTACTCCAGCTGCGGCCTCACCAATGCCCTATACAGCTGCAGCAAGACCTCCCTACTTTTATATTCAATCCCCCTCGCTATGAAGGCCAGCATCCCATTCGTCTTCCTGACCACCTGCTGCACCTGCAAGCTGGGTTTTTGCGACTCATGCACAAGGACCCCGAGGTCCCTCTGCACCGTCGCCTGCTGCAGTTTTTCGCCACGTAAGTAATAGTCCTTCCTACCATTCTTCCTACCAAAGTGGACCACCTCACACTTGCCAACATTAAATTCCATTTGCCATTTTCTGGCCCATTCGCCCAGCCTATCTAGATCCTTCTGCAGACTCTCCACACCCTCCGCACAATTTGCCTTTCCCCCAATCTTGGTGTCATCAGCAAATTTCGACACCCTACACTCGGTTCCCTCCTCCAGATCATCTATATAAATGGTAAATAGCTGAGGCCCCAGCACCGACCCCTGGGGCACCCCACTAGTCACCAACCGCCAATCCGAATAGCACCCATTGACCCCCACTCTCTGCCTCCTATTTGACAACCAATCCTCTATCCACGCTAACACCCTACCCCCAACTCCATGTCCCCTGACCTTCTGCAATAACCTCTTGTGAGGTACCTAAAAAGATGTGTAGGGTAGGTGGATTAGCCATGGTAAATGTGCTGGATTACGGAGATAGGGTGGGGGGGGGGGGGTGGCGCCAGCAGCCCGCTTTGTTCACTGGCCTCCCTCCAGTCCCAGCCCATCCCCATGCAGCATGACAGCGGGACCACCATCTCACTGAGCACCGCTAGGCCCCTCCCCCAGCTGGCCCGTCCCTAGGACCCCCTTAGCACTGCCCCATGCTGGATGGGCAAGGTGCCCCTGGACATGGGCACTTTGCTGCTTGAGCAGTGCCAGGGGGCACAGACTGACATTGCAATGGTGCACATGCCTGGGAGCCCCACCTTCATTACAGCGGGGTCATCCCACTAATTTTGATTTATTGTTGTCACTTGTTTTAATGTACAGTGAAAAGTATTGTTTCTTGCACATTATGCAGACAAAGCATACCATTCATTGAGAAGGAAACGAGAGTGCAGAATATAGTGTTACTGTCATAGCTAGGGCGTAGAGAAAGATCAACTTAATACAAGGTAAGTCCATTCAAAAGCCTGACAGCAGCAGGGAAGAAGCTGTTCTTGAGTTGGTTGGTATGTGACCTCAGACTTTTGTATCTTTTTTCCTACGGAAGAAGGTGGAAGAGAGAATGTGTGGAGTCCTTAATTATGCTGGCTGCTTTGTCGAGGCAGCGGGAAGTATAGACAGAGTCAATGGATGGGAGGCTGGTTTGCATGATGGATTGGGCTACATTCACAACCTCTTGTCGTTCCTTGCAATCTTGGGCAAAGCAGGAGCCATACCAAGCCATGATATAGCCAGAAAGAATGCTTTCTAGGGTGCATCTGTAAAAGTTGGTGAGAGTTGTAGCTGACATGCCGAATTTCCTTAGTCTTCTGAGAAACTGGAGGTGTTGGCGGGCTTTCTTAACTATAGTGTCGAGAGGGTGGGGGAACCACTTCACCAGATTCTCTATCTTAATCCTGTCTTGCAATTGTTTGAGATCTGATGCACCACGGTGGTGTGGTCAGCAAACTTGAAAATTGAATTGGAGGGGAATTTGGCCTCACAGTCATAGGTGTATAAGGAGTATAGTAGGGGGCTGAGAACACAGCCTTGTGGGGCACCGGTATTGAGGATGATCGTGGAGGAGGTGTAGTTGCCTATCCTTATTGATTATCGTCTGTGAGTTAGAAAGTTCAGGATCAGTTGCAGAGGGAGGTGCCGAGGCTCAGGCCATGGAGCTTGGAGATGAGTTTCGTGGCAATAATGGTGTTGAAGGCTGAGCTATAGCCAATAAATAGGAGTCTGACATAGATGTCCTTGGTTATCTAGGTGTTCCAGGGTTGAGTGCATAGCCAGGGAGATGGTGTCTGCTGTGGACCTGTTGCAGCGGTTGGCAAACTAGTGGATCCAAGTAGTCTGGGAGGCTGGAATTGATTCATGCCATGACTAGCCTTTCAAAGCCCTTCATAATGATGGCTGTCAGAGTAACCGGCTGATAGTCATTAAGACACACTGCTTGGCTTTTCTTAGGTATCGGGGTGATGGTTGTCTTCTTGAAGCAGATAGGGAGCTCAGATTGTTGTAAAGAGAGGTTGAAGATGTCTGTGGATACCCCCACCAGCTGATCTGTGCAGGATTTGAGTGCTCGTCTGGGTACCTCATCTGGGCCAGTCGCTTTCCATGGGTTGACCTTCACGAAAGCTGTTCTTACATCTGCAGTGGTGACCCCAGATACAGGTTCATCCAGGGCTTCCAGGGTGGAGAGCATGCTCTTGTTGACCACTTGCTCAAAATGGGCATAGAATGCATTGACCTCATCAGGGAGGTGTGCGTTGAAGCCGGTGATTTTACATGCCTTCATCTTGTAGCCTGTTATGTCTTGCAGACCTTGCCATAGTTGGTAGGGGTCAACGTGGCTAGCCTGGAACTCTAGCTTGGTCCAGCACTGTCTTTTGGCATCTTTGATGGAACTCCTTAGATCATATTTCTTGTATAGGTCAGTGTCACCTGACTTGAATGCCTCAGACCTGGACTTCCAGCAGTGGATCCCTGTTCAACCATGGTTTCCAGTTGGGAAACACATGGATTTCCCTGAACTTGGAGGGAGCAGGATGAGAGAATCATCCCCTCTGTTGTTGAATGGCCTCTTTCTGCTTTGTAAAAATTCTGTTGATTCTATAGCTCTTCAATGGCTGCCTCCATCTTGAATTGCCCACCCCCTCTTCTACCCACATAAATAGCTTCCACTTCTGAGGTGGGGCTGGTAATCTTTCAGGGCTGAAGGGTCCTCCAAAGATCCTCTAGCCTTGGGCCCCTTGTGTTATCCACATTTGGATGACAAATCACGTCGAGCCTCAGGCCCTGTTATAATGTAGGCTTGGACAAGGAAATGTGTCCAACAGTGGGGTTCCAAACCCAGAACAAAATCTCCAGCCCAGTGTTACAGGTACATGACCTAATTTTCAGAACTGGGAAATGTTCAAAATGTAATCGATTTAAAGCAAGTGTGTGGGGGGGGAGGATGGAATGGGGAGGAGTGGGCAAGAGGACAAAAGGGAAAGTGCGTGAGAGGGTGAAAGTTTCATGGAATGGTAATGGGGTAAGTAAATAAACTGAATGGTGTGATTAGAGGTGTGAATGGCAGAATGATGGGCTACTTCCATCCGAAAACAAAAAAACAAGAGAAAAATGAGAATGAAACTGAAACCGAAAAAGGAAATGGAGTGGGCAGAGATGATGGTGTGAAGTTGTTGAACTCAGTGTTGCTTGAACAAAAGCTCGAGAAGCTTTTGATTTTACAACCTTCCACACTCAGCGTGAAGTTCAACAATTCAGCTTGCTGGTTTTAAAACTTCACCCCGACCTCACTTTAAACTCACTTTCCCCCCTGCTGTGTGCTATCTTTCCTTATTTGCCTGTCCTTCCTCTTTTCTTCTCTCGCAGAACTGACATATGAAGAGAGACTGGATTGACTGGCTTTTTAATCACTGGAATTTAGAAGAATGAGAGGGGATCTCATAGAAACATAAAATCCTGATGAACTGGACAGGCTAGATGCGGGAAGAATGTTCTCGATATTGGGGAAGTGCAAAACTAGGGGTCACAATCTAAGAATAAGGGGTAAGCCATTCAGGACTGAGCTGAGGAAGAACCTCTTCACTCTGAGAGTTATGAACCTGTGCAATACCACAGAAAGCTGTTGGGGCCAGTTTGTTAGACATGTCCAAGAAGGAGCAGGATGTGTGGCCGTTGTGGCTAAAGGGATCAAAGCGTATAGAGAGAAAGTGGGAATGAGCTACTGAAAGTGCATGATCAGCCCGAATCATATTGAATGGTGCAGCAGGCTCAAAGGGTCAAATGGCCTACTCCTGCATCTTTTTTCTATGTTTCTATACAAGACCTTGAGCAAAATAATACTATTTTCAAAAACTCACAATGGTGAGACCTTTACATCACTCCAAGTTTCCAATATGTAATAACTCAAAGTGATAGATTAACTTGAGTCATGTCCCAACCTGATTAGCAGCGTGAGAGCCCTTGACCTCTCTTTCACCCTGATATCGTATTTCACCAACTTCCAGCAGAGCTCTTCACCAGTGTTTATATAAAATTGCAAAGCTCTCCCCTGCCTACGAGAATTGGATTTGTAGCCCAGTGTATCCAAACAGGCACCGGACTGTGGCAGCTATGGGATTTTTGCAGTAACTTCATTGCAATGTGGATGTGAGCCTACTTGTGACACTAATAAATAAAACTTTTAAAAAATTTTAAATGACTTGAGATACAGTATAAATGAGCAGAGATCTGTAGGGTGGCATTTTACGGCCTCACTCGTCCCAAAACTATAAAATCTTGCCTGGTGTCAACGGAGCTCCCCATTGTCTGTCTCTCACCCGCTCTGATTCCCATGGTGGGTGGCATGGTAAAAATTTGGCCATAATGTCATATAGCAGCAGCCAAAATCTGAAAGAAACAGGCGTGGGAAGCCTCCCACCTTGTCTGCGGCTGGGGTTCTCCATTGCTGCTGCAGTGAATGAAATTTTAGCTTAGCTGAAACTCTCCATTCTCGCCGGGCAGTGGGGCCGGGGTGAATGCGATTGGAAAATCCTGCTAAGAATAGCATAATTGCAGAGATAGTTAAATCTTACTGATTGCAATCATTGACAGATAGTTATCTAATGGAAGCTGAGATTTTGTTCATTGAATAATTTCTTAGTTAGCTTAGATTATAAAATTAAATTTGCATTTTCTTTGTGTTTGTCTGTTGGAGCATACCGGCCATTTTTTATTTTTACTCAGTTGTTTCATTTCTGGCTTGTTTGAATGTTGCATGAGAACGTTGAATGGATTAAAATTGGATTGATATGCAAATTGGGGTTTTTAGTTTTTTTTTTAACCAGGTAATTACATACATACTTCCTTTACTAGAGCGTTGTGAACCCTAATAAGCAAAGGTCTGTAGAATGGCAGGACCTCCAGAACAGTTAGTCTGTGTCTATAGATCATTTGGTTTCCTGTTTTCTAACCCAGAAAGCATGGAACAGAAAAAATGCTTAATATGTCTGGGCGGCATGGAGGCACAGTGATTAACATGGCTGCCTCACAGCGCCAGGGACCTGGGTTTGATTCCCGGCTTGGGTCACTGTCTATGCGGAGTTTGCACATTCTCCCCATGTCTGTGTGGGTTTTCTCCGGGTGCTCCGGTTTCCTCCCACAGTCCAAAAGTGTGCACGTTGGGTGGATTGGTCATACTAAATTCTGTCTGTGTACATGAACAAGGACTGGAGTGTGACAACCAGACGATTTTCACAGTAGCTTCATTGCAGTGTTAATGTAAACCTACTTGTGACGAATAAATAAACTTTAAAAAAACTTCTTAAAAAAATTAACGAGATATGGAATTTGCTTCATTATTGTAATATGAAATATGTTTGGTTTGGTTAAAAGTAAAGTAGCTCTTTAAAAAAGTGACTTTTTTCCCCCTTCCTGGTTGCCAGCTGCTGCCTATTGCTATAGCAGGGAACCTCATCACTTGAAGTTGGTTTCCATGCCAATGCCAGTCTTCAGTGGAACAAACCAAAATAAAACCCACTGCCCTGATCTTTTCTCAGACACCTCTCCCTTAAATGATGCAGTGGTCACTGTTAAATTGATACCTTGTGATAAAGCATTCCATTTCCAACAATGCGCTGCATTAAAAATGTTCGACCAACCTAACTTCTTACCAGTCTCAATGACGATTTTAAGTTGATGAGCCCTCATCCATTGACTGGGGAAATAGAACATCGAACAGTACAGCACATTACAGGCTCTTCAGCCCTCTGTTGTGCCGAGTTATGTCTGAACCCAAGATCAAGCTATTCCACTCCGTCATTCTGGTGTGCTCCATGTGCCTATCCAATAACCACTTGAAAGTTCCTAAAGTGTCTGACTCCACTATCACAGCAGGCAGTGCATTCCACACCCCAACCACTCTCTGAGTAAAGAATCTACCTCGGACATCCCTCCTATATCTCCCACCATGAACCTTATAGTTATGCCCCCTAGTAACAGCTACATCCACCCGTGGAAATAGTCTCTGCACTTCCACTCTATCTATCCCCTTCATCATCTTATAAACCTCTATTAAGTCGCCCCTCATCCTCTTCCGCTCTAAAGAGAAAAGCCCCAGTTCCCTCAACCTTTGCTCATAAGACCTATCCTCCAAACCAGGCAGCATCCTGGCAAATCTCCTCTGCACACTCTCCAATGCTTCCACATCCTTCTTATAGCGAGGTGATCAGAACTGCACTCAATATTCCAAATGTGGTCTTGCCAAGACCCTTCAGAGTTGCAGCATAACCTCATGACTCTTAAGCTCAAACCCCCTGTTAATAAATGCCAACACACTATAAGCCCTCTTCACGGCTCTATCCACTTGAGTGGCAACCTTCAGATATCTGTGGATATGAACCCCAAGATCTCTCTGTTCCTCCACATACCTCAGAACCCTGCCATTGACCCTGTAATCCGCATTCAAGTTTGTCCTACCAAAGAGAATCACTTCGTACTTGTCAGGGTTATACTCCATCTGCTGCTTTTCGGCCCAGCTCTGCATCCTATCAATGTCTCTTTGCAGCCTGCAAGAGCCCTCCACCTCATCCACTACTCCACCAGTCTTGGTGTTGTCAGCAAATTTACTAACCCACCCTTCAGCCCCCTCTTCCAAGCCATTGATAAAAATCACAAATAGCAGAGGACCCAGCACTGACCCCTGTGGTACACCTCTGGTAACTGGCCTCCAGTCTGAAAATTTTCCATTCATCACCACCCTCTGTCTTCTATGATACAGCCAGTTACTTATCCAATCGGCCAAACTTCCTTCTATCCCACACCTCCTTACTTTCTTCATGAGCCTACCATGGGGAACCTTATCAAATGCCTTACTAAAATCCATGTATATGACATCAACTACTCTACCTTTGTCTACACACTTAGTTATACTCTGCACTTAGTTATGTTCTGCATTTCCTGTCGTTTATGAGATCAGTATAAACAGAGACAGCTATTCAGTCTACCTTAATTCTTCCATTCAAAATAGCTCTACTGTGCTGCATCTAACAGCTATTTAAAACCCCGTTAAGAATTAATCTCTGCCTGAAAGTCCATTCATGTGTTGATCGTTCTCGGTGTAAAGAAAAACTTTCTGCTATCAGCTGTAAAATTACCTTGTATCGGTCAGGCCACATGGGCAGCAAGGATGCCTGTAAAATTCCTCAATTGGCCATGGAACAGGCAATGCCTTGGATGGCCTGCCCACCCTTACCCCAATTGTGGTCCTTAATTATTGGCCACTTAAGGGCCGTCTCCCACCTGACCACAATTTTTTGACCGGTGGGAGCAGTTCATTGAGGAGAAAGAAAGACCGGCAGATCATCTTGCCCAGGCCAAAGGCGAAACTGCAGCAGGGGAGAGGGTGCAGCTGGAAATCGTCCCATAATGCTCTGTTCCCAGACTGAGTGACACCTCCACCTCTCTCCACCTTGGTGGTCCTTTCCAGATTATCCAGCAACTCTGACGCAGGACTCCCCTCTAAGTGAGGATCAGAACTCTCCACTCCAGGCAATCAGTGCTAAATGGGCAGGCAGCATTCGCAGGGATGCATTCCCTACTGAATCTTTGGGTGGTGGGTTGGGAATCCACGGTTTAATGTTGTATCCTGGATTATTATTTCCTGCAATATTATTCTGTAATATAGCCTTGAAAGAATTGTCTCTGCAAGCTGAAATGGCCACATTTCTCCAATCCTTTCTTCTGAGTTTGATCCCTGACACTGCCTCTGTACTGCCGTCAATGTCACATTGCAGTGTAACAAGTCCTCAGAGTTTACATGATGTGGTAGCTCCTCACCTGAACCATTACTTACCCAGAAGAATATGTGAGGTTAAATGAATAAAACAATGCAGAAACTTGCAAATACCTTAACTAGTAGAGAATGGGGATGAGTCAGTGGAAGCAGTACACTCCTGCATTTTCCCCCATTAGCAACACCATGGGAGATCAATTCATTATCTATAAAAATGGATTAATATTTTTGGAACTGAACAAATATTTAAACATTCCTTTTCTGTTTTGGACACACAGGTTCCAAATGGCAACACTCCAGAGCTTGTGATTAATCCGGTCACTATAAATGACACAGGGTGGTACATCTGCAGAGTGAACAGTGGCTGCTGTTCTGAATTTAGTGTCTGGGTGCAATTGGAAGTTTATAACTTCAGTGCTGCCTACGGTAAGTTGCATGTTCTTTTGGAAATATGCTCTGTAACATACTCTGTGCCTCATAGTTGCAGAAAATTAGTTCATTCTGAATATTAATTGTTGTGGATATTCTTTGCTGTATGTTGATAATGGCAAGGATATTTGTGTGGAGTTCACTAAAGTTAGCTAGGGTAACCATCTATTATGAAGCGAGGAAAAAAAACTCAGGCAGACTTTCCAGCCTTCAAGGCCCTTGTTGAAAAATGTGTGCTCCTGGCCATTGTGTGGAAAGAAGAACAGATTTGGCTGTATTGTTTCGGAGAGATGAACATTCACGGTCTCAATTCCGGCAGTGAGGAATGATCATAGCCAAAAGGTACTAGCAGGCTGTCAGGTGATTAAAACTATAACTCCGAGTTAAATTGTTACCATACTATGGGTTTCAAACAACAGCATTACACAATCAAACAATTATACCTCCTTATTTCATGTCCCGAATGCTTGAGCCTATATTAAAAAACATTATAATTTCTCATCCTTACCAACAGGGGCGGCACAGTGATTAGTGCTGCTGCTTCACAGTGCCAGAGACCCAGGTTTGAATCCTGGCTTGGGTCACTGTCTGCGTGGAGTTTGCACGTTCTCCCCATGGGTTTCCTCCCACAATCTGAAAGACGTGCTGGTTAGGTGCATTGACCTGAAGAGACGCTGAGGTGTGGTGATTAGGGGAATTTCACAGTAACTTCATTGCAGTGTTAATAATAAGCCTACTTGTGACTAATAAATAAACTTTACATTCACAGCAGGGCCTTATATTGATGTATTTCAAATCCTGTGATTCAATTAGGAGTCAGTGGCTGTTAACTTTGAAAATAACTGGCTTAGGGAAGGACATGACTTGGTTGTCACTAGGATCTGAGTAAAGTTAATGGTCTGCATGTCCACGTAAATCGTGAAAATTACTGAACAGTGCAGTTACTATTTTTGCACTTCTAAATATGGGTTAGAGAGAACAAATTGAGTGGTATGTGCCGAGGGAGATGTTGAGCTGATTGAAAGCCTGTCAGTGGTGCTGCCGGTAATCAGAGCAATCTGAGGTGATCAACTTGAAGAATTGCACAAGAAGTCTATTAGGATGGTCATCAAAGCTTAAGTTCTTATGGTACCAACTGTCTGCTGTGACAGTATATGAAATTATCTTCCCTTTACCACCACCTGTAGCTGTGTAGATTTGTGTTCGAATTGACTGGATGTGTTTCAGGGATGTGAAATAAACCTTGGGATTCAGCAGAATTTAATAAAACCTTCCCCCCTCACGTGCTCAGGTTCTCATGCCATCATCAGCTAGCTGAATGTGAATTGTAATACATTCCACCCACTGCGTATCCTTGTAACTCACTGGCATATACTTGCGTGTGAAACTAAAATGCACAAATGCAGACTCATACACATCATAGTGATATCATTGCACGTCATGCATCACCAGTGAATTAAATTTGATTTAAATAAGAATATAAGTACATAGAAACTCAGAACAGGAGTAGGCCATCTTGCCCCTCAAGCCTGTTCTGCCATTTAATAAGATCATGGCTGATCTTTATGTGGACTCAGCTCCACTTACCTGCCTGCTCACCATAACCCTTATTTCATCTACTGTTCAAAAATTTCTCAATCCTTGCCTTTTAAACATTCAATGAGGTAGCCTCAACTACTTCACTGGGCAGGGAATTCCACAGATTCACAAACCTTTGGGTGAAGAAGTTTCTGCTCAACTCCGTCCAAATCTGTTCCCCCTTATTTTGAGGCTATGCCCTCATTCTAGTTTCACCTGCCAGTGAAACAACCTCTCTGCTTCTATCTTAACCATTCCCTTCATAATCTTATATGTTTCTGTAAGATCCCCCTCATTCTTCTAAATTCCAATGAATATAGCCCCAGTCTACTCAGTCTCTCATAATCCAATCCTCTCAACTCCGGAATCAACTTAGTGAATCTCCTGTCACCCCCTCCAGTGCCAGTATATCCTTTCTCAAGGAAGGAGACCAAAACTGTACGCAGTATTCCAGGTGTGGCCTCACCAGCACCTTATACAGCAGCAACATAACCTCGCTGTTTTTAAACTCCATCCCTCTAGCAATGAAGGACAAAATTCCATCTGCCTTCTTAATTGCCTGCTGCATCTGCAAACCAACCTTTTGTGATTTTTGCACAAGGACAACCAGGACCCTCTGCACAGCAGCTTGCTGCAATTTTTTACCATTTAAATAATAGACCATTTTGCCTTTATTGTTACCAAAACGGATAACCTCACATTTACTAACATTTGTCAGCAGTTCATATTTTAAAAGTAAACAAGATACTGCAAATGTTGGAGACTTCAAATAAAGTCAGAAGATGCCAGGAAAACCCAGCAGGTTGGACAGCATCTGACAAGAAAGAAACAGCATTAATATGTTGTGTCCAATATAACTCTTCTTTGAAACTCTCCTTCTGCCAGAACTTCTTGAGCTTTTTCCAGTTGAGGTCATTACTAATGTCAGTTGTATTAAAAGGCAGTGAGGTTGGGGAGGTTTGAGCTTGGGAATCAGTGAAGTGCACAGTGGGGTGGCAGGGTGGCACAGTGGTTAGCACTGCTGCCTCACAGCACCGGGAACCTGGGCTCGATTCCTGGCTTGGGTCACTATCTGTGTGGAGTTTGCATGTTCTCCCTGTGTCTGCCTGGGTTCCTCCGAGTGATCTGGTTTCCTCCCATAATCTGAAAGACATGCTGCTTAAGGTGCATTGATCCAAACAGGCGCGGGACTGTGGCGACTAAGGGAATTTCACAATAATTTCATTGCATTTAATGTAAGCCTTACTTGTGACAAATAAATAAACTTTGCTCAAACCTTTGCTGTAAACTGTATGCTCGGAATTAGCCATCACCAGCTGCTACTAAATCACCGACAACTTCTGCAGTCCACTGGCTCCAACATGTTGCTGGAAGGCACTCAGGATTTCCTCCCCAGTGCTCTCTCTCTGCTGGGCTGGGCCTGTCTCATGGTGCTGGTGTGCCTGTGTAAACAGGTGTCTCTTTGTCTGCAGTCAGCAGTGACTCTCAATCACTCACCACCTCTTGGGTTTGAAGCTGCCCCAGCTTGTTGTCTCTTTTCAGGAAGCGTTTTCAAAAGCCATTTATGTTTGTTGTCATGGAGAAGGCACGCTGACATTAATTTTATAATTTAACCAGTAACATGAGGTGATGGTGCACAGTTCCTCACAGTAACACCAAGTGTTAAAATCAGAACTACTGGCTCCATTTCTGCATTAACCAATGATACTGAATGTTGTGCCCCACTCCAGAGTCTACAGGCATAATCCAGGCTGACTCTCTATCAAATTGCACAATAATTCAAGGCCTATCTGCTTACTGAGTTAGACAAAGAGGCCCAGGTATTTCTTTAAAGATGGGGAGGAGGTGTGGGGCAGGTGTTACCAGAAACACCTGGAACCCAGCTCTCCTGGTGTCATTTAACAGCACAAGGACCTCTTAATTTTTTTTTCCCAAAAACAAAGTCTCAGATTTCCTCTCTGCCAGTACAACTGAGAGGACAGCCAGCTGCTGGGAGGAAAATCTAACATTGAGATATCAATAGCAAGGGAAAGATCTGAAGGAGATCAGATCAGGACAGAAGACTTGTTTGAAAGGAAGCGGACGCAATGCTTGTCCCCTTGGCCCACAAGCACTTACCTGATGGAGTTGGCAGTCTCCAGCTCTTTGCAGCTGCCATGTTGGCTGCATTGTAATGAAATGGTTGCCAAAATTGACAGAATAAAGCCTCAGCTAAGCATTCTGATTACAGACTTGCCTCTCCAGAAGTGGTTATTTGGGTGCCCAATACCTGTCACAGTTAAACTGGACATAGATGCCTTCACATCAGATTGCAGTCAGGTACCAATTCCCTGGGTGCAGCTTGAGAAGCATTTTCTTTGGTGGTTTGCCAACAATAAATGGACCGTGAGGGCTGAGTTAAAGGGAAAAGGCCTCGGTAGCACTGCAAACCCAGACTTTTGAGTAATCTGGTGAGAACTATCAGGGCACTGAGACAATAATGAAAAACCCAGGCTATCCTGGCCAAACCGGGATGTCTGGTCATCTTAAATTTCCAGGTACTAAACAGGTCCCAACAGACCGGAAGTGAATATTTAAGAAGAGGCAGATGTGTGTCAACAAGCATATTGGAAAAGGTCAAAAAGATTTGGTATGAAGGCTCCGGTCCTTAGTGTATGCAAATAAGTGGCTAATGCCCATCTGTGCCACCCTTCTCCCACGAGAGTGATTTCCTCAGATGCAGCTGGTGTTGCTGTGTTCAGGATTAATCCACCTACTTGCAGCCTAATCGCAGTCCTGAATGATGCCTACTTTTGCCGAGAATTAGCTTTACAGCTGAAACTACTTAAAAGAACTTCTGCTTTCTGTCCATCTTAAATCTGCTTAATTTCTACTGACCTTATGGCTGAACAATCACAGCCAAAGTTCAACAGTTTGCTTTAGTCCGTGTTATCTATGGAGATTAGTAACTTAAATGATTTAAATATCTTTCCTCAGTATTATTTTCTTTTAAAAAAATCTGTTCTCTTCCCCAGAATTACTGTCTTCTTCCACAATGTCTCACTCTACATAATGCCCTTTTGAAGATACAGGCCGGAATTTTACCGGCCCGCCTGCCACGGGAATCCGAGTGGGCGAGGGGCAGAGCATGGAAAGGTCCATTGACCTCGGGCGGGTTTTGGGGAGAGCGAGGCCATAAAATCCCACCTACAGTGTTCAAGATAGCGTGTTGTTCTCAGTGGTTTTTTTTGTGCCCTCTCCAAAATCTTTAAGTTTATTCTAAAACGTGGCACTGAGAATTGGACACAATGGAAGGAACCTTGCTGCCTTTGTAATTGCACAAAACTGGGGGAATGAGTTTGGATCTGGAACCTGGATGTGCAAGTAGAGGATCTTCTGGTTGACGGTATCCAGTCAGGAACCATCCTCAAGGATTGCAGCCCAATTAGGCATGGGCACAGTGGTTAGCTCTGCCGCCGGGCACAGTGCCAGAGTTTAATTCCCAGCTTGGGTCACTATGCAGAATCTACACATTCTCCCCATGCCCGCATGAGTTTCCTCCCACTGTCCAAAAGATGTTATTGGTAATGAAAGATGTTAAGTGTTAATGTGAGCCTACTTATGACACTAATAAATACATTTTAGAGGGCGGCATGCTGCCTCACAGTGCCAGGGACCCTGGCTCGATTCCCAGCTTGGGTCACTGTCTGTGTGGAGTCTGCACGTTCTCCCGTGTCTGTGTGGATTTCCTTGAGGTGCTCTGGTTTCCCCCCACGGTCTAAAAATGTGCAGGTTAGGTGGATTGGCCATGCTATAACTGTTCCTTCATTTCAGGGAGACTAGCTAGGGTAAATGCATGGGGTTATGGGGATAGGGCCTGGGTGGGATTGTGGTCAGTGCAGACTCGATGGGCTGATTGGCCCCCTTCTGCACTGTAGGATTCTATGAGTTGTGATCACGATTGAGCACCAAATATTTAAAGGGTTACTGGCATCCTTCATAGTGGCTGCACAAAGACTCTGCTGTCTCTGGTGATTTTGTCTTTGTTGACTTGGAGAAGCTTGTAAATTGATGGTTTGGAGGGATGTCAGAAGCTGCAGCGTGACATAGATAGGATGCAAGGCTGGGCGGAGAAGTGGCAGATGGACTTCAACCTGGATAAATGTGTAGTGGTCCATTTTGGCAGGTCAAATGGGATGGAGGAATATAATATTAAGGGTAAGACTCTTAGCAGTGTAGAGGATCAGAAGGACCTTGGGTCCGGGTCTGTAGGACTCTTAAATCTGCTTTGCAGGTAGAGGATGTGGTTAAGAAGGCATATGGTGTACTGGCCTTCATCAATCGAGGGATTGAGTTTAGGAGTCAGGAGATAATGTTGCAGCTTTATAAGACCCTAGTCAGACCTCTCTTGGAGCACTGTGCGCAGTTCTGGTCGCCCCATTACAGGAAGGATGTGGAAGCTATTGAAAGGGTGCAGAGGAGATTTACAAGTATGTTGCCTGGATTGGGTGGCATGCCTTATGAGGATAGGTTGAGGGAGCTTGGTCTTTTCTCCTTAGAGAGACAAAGGATGAGAGGTGACCTGATAGAAGTGTATAAGATGTTGAGAGGTATAGATCAGGTGGATTCTCAGGCTTTTTCCAAGGGCTGGAATGGTTGCTACGAGAGGTTTAAGGTGCTGGGGAGTAGGTACAGAGGAGACATCAGGAGTAAGTTTTTCACTCAGAGGGTGGTGGGTGAGTGGAATCGGCTGCTGTTGATGGTGGTGGAAGCAAATTTGATAGGGTCTTTCAAGAGACTTCTGGATGAGTACATGGGACTTAATAGCATTGAGGGTTATTGGTAAGCCTAGTAGGTATGGATATCATCAGTGCAACTTGTGGGCCGAAAGACCTGTTTGTGCTGTAGTTTTTCTATGTTTTATGTTCTAAGCTGGTTCTGAAGGAAATTGAATTGAGTTGTGAGAAATCTCCTCCAGGAAGTGCCAGTAATTTCCTTACTGAGGCCCTTGTCATTAATATCAGCCTCAATGAGCTGCTGCTGTCATTGTGAGCTCTGACCTCATGCTTGCCATTTTCCCCCACTTGCGGGTCACAATGACATCCGCCTGGATTAGTAAATTTGCTGATGACACCAAAATTGGAGGTGTGGTAGATTGTGAGGAAGGGTGTCATAGTCTGCAGGGAGACTTAGATAGGTTGCAGAGCTGGGCCGAGAGGTGGCGGATGGAATTTAATGCAGAGAAGTGTGAGGTAATTCACTTTGGTAGGAGCAACAGATGTGTCGAGTATAGGGCTAACGGGAGGACTTTGAATAGTGTGGATGAACAGAGGGATCTAGGTGTGTGTGTACATAGATCCCTGAAAGTTGGGAATCAAGTAGATAAGGTTGTTAAGAAGGCGTACGGTGTCTTGGCGTTTATTGGTAGGGGGATTGAATTTAGGAGTCGCAGTGTAATGTTGCAACTGTACACTACTCTAGTGCGGCCGCACTTGGAGTACTGTGTGCAGTTCTGGTCCCCGCATTACAAGAAGGATGTGGAGGCGTTGGAGAGGGTGCAGAGGAGGTTTACTAGGATGTTGCCTGGTATGGTGGGGAGGTCCTATGAGGAGAGACTGAGGGATTTAGGGTTGTTTTCGTTGGAAAGAAGGCGGCTAAGAGGGGATCTTATTGAAACATATAAGATGATTAGAGGTTTAGATAGGGTGGATAGTGATAGCCTTTTTCCTCGGATGGAGAAAGCTAGCACGAGGGGGCATGGCTTTAAATTAAGGGGGGGTAGCTACAGGACGGATGTCAGGGGTAGGTTCTTTACCCAGCGGGTGGTGAGGGATTGGAATGCCCTGCCTGCTGCAGTTGTAAATGCGTCTAGTTTGGGGGCGTTTAAGAGATCTCTGGATAGGTTTATGGACGAAAAGGGATTGGTATAGGCTAGTGGGTCATTGTTTTTGTAACTGGTCGGCGCAACATCGTGGGCCGAAGGGCCTGTTCTGCGCTGTAATGTTCTATGTTCTATGTTCTATGTACTCTTGCCTCCTCTAAGCTGCTTGGTTCCAGAAACTGCATCCGGCCTATCAGCTGCTGCTAAATTGCTATTGCAGACACAAGGTTCTTTTCAATTTCTGCCTTAAATACTTTGATTGCCTTTCTGCCATTTCCCTGCAGGCTGCTGGAAAAAAAATGGAAGGATGTTGGGATATTCTTTTCATGATTCCAAGCAACCCTCCCATCCCTGCCCCATGTCCAAATCTACCTCCAGCTGCCTGGAAAGATCCCTCCCAAAACTCTGACTGGGGCTGAAATAGTGTTTTTATAGAGATGAGGTATAATTTTTGGCTGTGTACTTTACTCCTTGATTTATAAAGCCTAGAATCCAACATACCTTACTAATTGTTTTTGCCACCTTCAAAGATTTGGGCACAAGCACTTCAGGCCTCTGTTTTTATACCCCTTTAAAATTGTGCCATGCGCACGTATTGTCACTTCATTCTTTCTAATAGCTATGTCACCTTAGAGTCTTCTGTGTTAAGTTTGATCTGCCAGTGTATACTCCTATTCCATCCACCTTATTTAAGTCCATTGCTATCTTCCTCAATGTTTGCTGCACTTACAAATTTTATGTCATCTGCAAATTTCAAAATTGCATTTTGTGCTCACAGGTCCATGTTCATTTGTGTGCAGACACATACACATGCACACCATCAATCATCCGGCAGTACACAATTCTATTACCCACGGTTTCATGCTTGTAGACAAATTTTCAAAAACTGAGGGATTGTCTTTGCCATGTTAAGCCTTGGGCAGTGGGCTGCAAAGGAAGTCACAAATAAAAGCTCCAATTTTTCTCAAATTACTAATTGTGGGCTGTATTGTAATGTTATAGTAATGTACGTGTATTAGTTACACAGATTGACATCAGAATGGATTTTGTGATGGTGCTGTTTGCTTTTTAACATTACACAAAGTGCATTTCACAGACAGCCAAAAGGAAAGGGTATATTATCTTCGCATATAATGCAAAGCGCTGGAGACGCAGTGGAAATTGAAATTATAATTTCTCATTTTTTCCCTTGAATACAGGAAATGGAATTGTGACCATGACTAACACACTTATGCAAAGGAGAAATGTCTGCCTTTGAATGTCAGCTGCTTGAGTGATGGTGACAGAAACTGAGATAAGGATCAGGAGGTTTATTTTGGGAACAGGGAGGGGTGTGCAAAACATAATATATAAACTGATGATAAACTCCCCCATAGTGATGATGCATAAAAACAATCAATTGTCTAAATATCTGCCACTGAACTAAGCCAGAAATTCAATAAGTGTTCAGCAATAACTAGAGATGGTCAAGGTGCCAAGACAAATTGTTCATTATGGTGAAGAGTTCAGATACTGAGGGGATGCAAAATTAAAAATCTGGAAGTTAGAATGAGCAGGCTTGAGGGGCCATATGGCCTACACTTACTGCGGCATGATGGCACAATAGTTAGCACTGCTGCCTCATAGCTCCAGGGACTTGGGTTTGATTCCCAGTTTGGGTCACTGTGTGGAGTTTGCACATTCACCCTCCGTGCCTGTGTAGGCTTCCTCTGGGTGTCCTGGTTTCCTCACACAGCCCAAGGATGTGTGGGTTAGGTAGATTGGCCATGCTAAATTGTCCCTTAGTGTCCCGAGATGTGTAGGTTAGAGGGATTAGCAGGGTAAATGTGTGAGGTTGTGGGAATAGCGCCTGGGGTGGGATTGTTGCCAGTACAGACTCGATGGGTTGAAAGGCCTCCTCCTGCACTGTAGGGATTCTATAATTCTATGACATGCTCATGTTTTTCGCTTTTTTAAGGGGAGCTGAGAAAAGCCTTTTCTAAGGGTAATTTTGAAAAATATAATTATTTGGCTGGTTGTGGGTGTTGCTGGCAAGGCCAGAATTTGTTGTCCGTCCCTAATTTTTGCCATTCAACTGAATGATCGGCATGGCCACTTCAGCAGGCTGTTAAGAGTCAACCACACTGAGTATGTGTCCAAAGAGGAACAGAAGCATGAGATTAGAAAAATAACTGAGGAAGACGCTGGGGAGGAAGGGAGAAAATCAACAGGGAGGTCAATTAGACAGATGGTGTTAAAGAAGCAGAAACGTTAGAAATCCTCAGGGCAAGGCAGCATCTGTAGAGAGAGAAACAAGTTTGCATTTCAGGTTAATGGCCCATCATCAGAAATGGAAAAATTAGAGATTGAGTTGAGTGACCTGTAAAGTGAGAGGTGATATAAGTGGATGCCAGTGAGGACAGACATAAGGAGAACAAAAAAAGCAAATATTTAAGAGGGTGAAAAGGCAAAAGAGAAAGGAGATTTTATTTATTAGCCACAAGTAAGGCTTACATTAACACTGCAAAGAAGTTGCTGTGAAATACCCTGAATCGCCACAATCTGGCGCCTGTTTGAGTCAATCACCTAACCAGCATGTCTTTCAGACTGTGGGAGGAAACTTGAACACCCAGAAGAAACCCACGCAGACATGGAAAGAACATGCAAACTCCACACAGACAATAACCCAAGCTGGGAATCAAACCCGGGTCCCTGGCACTGTGAGGTAGCAGTGCAAATCACTGTGCCACTGTGCCATCCACACACAAATGGGGGAAATTGAGAAATGGAATTGAAAGATCATTGGTCTTTTGATCACAAAGTGGTGGTAAAAAATAGGAAAAAAGGACAACATGGGTTAAAACCCTCCACCACTATTGATAGCCCCACTGCTACCATCCCACAATCAGCCCAGTGCCCTGCATCACCGTTCCCTCCCTCCGACCACATCCACCAGGCCTGTGTTCAGAAGAATGTTTTCTAAGCCATGTTTCAGCCCATCTCCTCTCCTCCCAAATATTGAAAGAACCACACCTTCTAAATTGGAAGCACCTTATGCTGCAAGGAAAATGGAGAATATACTGTGGGTCTGAAATAAATGAAGTCTAAGATCTAAAGTTATTACAATCTTTGGATGCAAGACTACAATGATCTCACTCCAAAAGTGATTGTGAGGCAGATCAGAACCTAATTATCTCCTTGACTGACAATCTAATGTTGTTCCAAACTGTGAGAATATGACTATTAGCATAGTTTGGGCAGCGTATTGACACCTGCAATGGAATTTCATCAACTCCTGTTTCAGTTTGTCCTTGAAATAAGCCATAGTTGCCCAGCTGGAACTGCTTGAGACCGTTCCATCGTATATAAAAAAAATTAAAAAAATAATTTATTTATTAGTATCACAATAGGTTTACATTAACACTGCAGTGAAGTTACTGTGAGAATCCCCGAGCCGCCACACTCTGGCCCTTGTTCAGGTACACTGAGGGAGAATTTAGCATGGCCACTGCACCTAACCAGCACGTCTTTCAGACTGTAGGAGGACACTGTAGCACCCAGAGGACATGGTGCAGAGGGACCTCGGGGTCCTTGTGCATGAGTCGCAAAAACCCAGCTTGCAGGTGCAGCAGGTTGTCAGGAAGGCGAATGGGATGCTGGCCTTCATAGCGAGGGGGATTGAATATAAAAGTAGGGAGGTCTTGCTGCAGCTGTATAGGGCATTGGTGAGGCCGCAGCTGGAGTACTGTGTGCAGTTTTGGGTGCCGCACCTGTGCAAAGATATTTTGGCCTTGGTGGGAGTGCAGAGGAGGTTGGAGTTGAGGGGGTTGAGCTATGAGGAGAGGCTGAATAAACTAGGCTTGTACTCATTAGAGTTTAGAAGAATGAGGGGAGATCTCATTGAGACGTATAAGATGATGAATGGGATGGATAGGATAGAGGTGGAGAGACTCTTCCCGCTCAAAAAAGACAGTAGGACTAGGGGGCACAGCCTCAAGATAAAGGGGGGGCGGTTTAGAACGGAGTTGAGGAGGAACTTCTTCACTCAAAGGGTGGTGAATCTCTGGAATTCTCTGCCTGTTGAAGTGGTGGAGGCTGCCTCGCTAAATATTTTTAAGACGCGGGTTGATGGGTTTTTGATAAGAGAGGGGATTAAGGGTTATGGGGAGAGGGCGGGAAGGTGGAACTGAGCCACGACAGATCAGCCATGATCTTATTGAATGGCGGGGCAGGCTCGAAGGGCTAGATGGTCTACTCCTGCTCCTATTTCTTATGTTTCTTATGTTTATGTTTCTTATGGGGAGAACATGCTGACTTCCGCATAGACAGTGACCCAAGCTGGGAATTGAACCCGGGTCCTTGGCACTGTGAGGCAGCAGTGCTAACCACTGTGCCACCGTGCTGCCCTTTTGAAAGGAAACAATGCTGGCTCTCCATTCACATTGATTGTTTTTTAACTTTAAAAGATTTAATTCGCAAACTGGTTCCATTGAGATTGATTAGGGATCTAAATGGAAACATTCACAGGGCAGTCCAGAAACTCTTCAGGAATGGTTTCTTGGCTTTGTGAGGAGGAAGGACAAAGAAACCTACACATGGCTCACTCATTGCAAAAGGACTGCAGAGTGCCTAGCGGAAAGATGAAGAACTGGTCTTAAAGCTTTTTGTTGAGCCTGGCTGGAGGAATATGATTGGGCAAAGAAGGAAAGAAGTGGGAAGAGAACGTAAAGTGACAAGTTTTGGGTCATGCCTGTACACAGAATGGTGGAATCACAGAATGGCGGAATCACAGAATGGCAGTCATCTGATCTACATTCAATTTTCCTCCCAAAATGTATTTTCTTAGTCAAGTGTCAGAGTAAATCTGGGATTCCAAATGTTGCCTTCATTCCTCTGGTTTGCATATTTCATGGGTATTTTGGAGATAGGATTTTCCCTGAAAATATTAAATGATTACATTGAAGAAGGATGGATTCTAGTGAATTCCGAATACTATTTTTGCATATAAGTACATAAGAAATAGGAGCAGGAGTAGGCCATCTAGCCCTTCGAGCCTGCCCTGCCATTCAATAAGATCATGGCTGATCTGTCGTGGCTCAGTTCCACATTCCCACCCTCTCCCCATAACCCTTAATCCCCTCTCTTATCAAAAACCCATCAACCTGCTTCTTAAAAATATTTAGCGAGGTAGCCTCCACCACTTCAACGGGCAGAGAATTCCAGAGATTCACCACCCTTTGAGTGAAGAAATTCTTCCTCAACTCCGTTCTAAACTGCCCCCCCTTTATCTTGAGGCTGTGCCCCCTAGTCCTACTGTCCTTTGAGCGGGAAGAGTCTCTCCACCTCTATCCTATCCATCCCATTCATCATCTTATACGTCTCAATGAGATCTCCCCTCATTCTTCTAAACTCTAACGAGTACAAGCCTACTTTATTCAGCCTCTCCTCATAGCTCAACCCCCTCAACTCCGGCATCAGCCTAGTGAACCTCCTCTGCACTCCCTCCAAGGCCAAAATATCCTTGCGTAAGTATGGCGCCCAAAACTGCACACAGTACTCCAGCTGCGGCCTCACCAATGCCCTATACAGCCGCAGCAAGACCTCCCTACTTTTATATTCAATCCCCCTCGCTATGAAGGCCAGCATCCCATTCGCCTTCCTGACCACCTGCTGCACCTGCTTTTTCTTTGCTTTAATTTTGGGGAAAAAAAAGTAAAATGGGTGATTTTTCAGTTTATCCATACTCACAGAGCAAACAGTTCCCTAGAAGCTATCCAAGAAGTCACCCGCCTCTTCTCTCTCCCTTGTGTCAATTAATCTGGAGTCATTTTAATGCAATGCACAGGGTCCCTGGGACTGGTGGAATGTCAATTTTACACCCTTCCCCAAAATTAGGTGAGATGTAAAACCAGCATTGCACCACTTCAGTCAGTTTTGCCATAGGCATCTAAAATTGTTCCACGTAGTTTCTCTTTCACTCTTTTCTCATTGTTGGACCCAGCTCTAGTCCTCCCAAATCACACTATACTTGTCCTCTGTGTTGCAAGTGGAAATTTGTATCTGGCAAATACCCTTGTAAAATCATCATGTTCTACCCATAGTACGTGGTGGCTCACTCCCACAACAAAGGAAATGTGTCAGGTTGGAATGGAGCTGGGGAACAGCAGAAACTGGCAGCAGTGATTCCCCCAGTCAGTTCTCTGCAGATGCGGAATCATTTACTGGAAGATCAGCTTACACTCCCACTGCCCCCCCTCAGCCCGCCCCGATGGCTGGCCTCCCTCCAGCTCCGGCTGATCTGCATGCAAAGTGGCAGAGGACCCCATCCCCACTGATTGCCCTAAGCTTGCTCACAATTGTCCCTTCCCTCTTGGCATTGCCCAGTGCCTGGTGGGCAGTGCCAAGGTGCCCCGGGCATGGTACTTTGCCCATTGGGCAGTGCCGGGGCACAGGCTGGCACTGCCAGGGTGCCCACGCCCGGGGACACCACGTCCCATAGCCTAAACCCTTGGGGGCCTCAACTGCCCGTCACTCCAGTGGGGTCTTCCACCAGTTCCCTGAATGTGGGGAGCTACTCTAAACTCCGCCGGACTGAAATACTCCTAGTGGGGCGGGACATGCTATCAGGCCCAGAGAATTCAGTTCCGGGCCTGATAATGACATTTAAATTACATTACAAATAAATTAAAATCGTTTACCTGGTCTTCTTGCCAGTTTCCAGCGTAGTATGACCACGCATGTTCTCAGGTGGTGGGAGGCGCGCGTGCATCAGGAACGCATGCATGAATCCCGCTAAATGGCCGACATGTGCATCCCAACCCGACACGGGAGCAAAACATTCCCATCAGGATGGGAGAATTGGGCCTGTGAGTTGGCTAAAATAGTTTGGGAAACTTCATTGAAAGGCCTGACAATGGATAAGCAATGGCTAATAATAAAGGAACAAATTATGCATTGCAGCAGTTATTCATTTCTTTCTGGTGCAAATACACAACAGGAAAACCAGCCCAACCATCGTTAACAAAACAAATTAACCACAGCATTAGATCCAAAGAGGAGTCGTATAAAGTTGCTGGGAAACGTAGTAAGCCTGAGGATTGGAAGCAGTTTAGAATCCAGCAAAAGAGGATGAAGGGATTGATTAAGAGGAGAAAACTAGAGCGAGAGTAAACTTGCAAGGAGCACAAAAGCAGACTGCAAAAGCTGCTGGAGGGATGCACAGAGGAAGACACAAATAACTTCCTAGAAATGCTAAGGAACCAATGGTCTCGTAACAAGGAAGAATGAAAGGAATTAAATATTACTAAATAGTGCTGGAGAAATTAATGGGACCGAAAGCTTTTAAATCCCCCAGGGTTTGATCATCTATATCTAGAGTACTAAAGGAGGTGGCACAGTGGTAAACACTGCTGCCTCACTGTGTGAGGTTCAATTCCGGTGGCTGTCTGTGTGGAGTTTGCATGCTGTTCCTGTGTCTAAATGGCTTTCCTCCAGGTTCCCACATTTCCTCCCACAGTCCAAAGATGTTCAGGTTAGGTTGATTGGCCATGCTAAATTACCTCTTAATGTCGCAAGATGTGTAGTTTAGATGGTTAGTGTGTGGGGTTACCTGGATTAGGTGGAGAAAAGGCCTAAGTAAGGTACTCTGTGCAGATTTGATGGGCCGTATGACCACTTTCTGCACTGTAGGGGTTCTATGATTCTATTCTATGATTGCATTAAAGGCATTGTCTAATTGAAGTGTAATGAATGCTGATTCAGACAGCACATTCCAAGTTTATTCATTCTGACAACTGATATAAAGACAGCAGAATTGGCTGGGTTGTCTTGCTTTGTTTCTGCTGACTTGTAAAGAATCTAAAAATGTATTACATGCCATTACGTGATCAAAGAGTAGATTTGCACTTCTATAAAATCAAAATGTGGGTTTTAGATCAACAGGAGATTTTATTTTTATTAGGCAGGCAAGTGAACCGTACCCACACTGGAGTATTCATTTATCCACATTCTTCAAATACAGAATAATGTCAGTTGCTTTATTTCTTGACATTGACTTTAAACTGAAGTTCAGTTACTGTAAACTCAATGGGATTCTGTCAGCTAGGTAATGGTGAATTTAAAATAGATAGCACAATAGTTGTTGACTCTAAAGACTGAAGTTGATTGACTGTGACTCGAACTTGGGACTCCTTTTTTTTTAAAGAAATAGCCTCCAACAGCAAACTGTCCATCACAAGAAAGCTGCACCCAATCCAGGACTCAATCCTTTTGCCAAAGACTCCAAACAGCTATCATGAAAGTTATTACTGCAGATTAGTCCTGTGCATTTGTTCTGTGTAAAAGTTTGTGACTGCCTCCTCAGCTACCCTGAAAGAAAATTAAAAGATAAATGCCTTATTCATGATCACCTTGCATCAATAATCACTCCACTTGCTTGGAAAGGTCTGGTGAAGAATGACATTTCTTGCAGGCTGACTGTGTGCACATTAAACAGATCAAACATTTGTCCAAAGTTCTGAGGAACAATATTTTCAGCAATCTGTCAATTGAGGTTTGGACTTGGTAAGTAGTGGTCTTGATTAACTGACATTTCAGACAATTATTATACGGATATGGGACATGTTGAAAAAACATAGCAGCCGATCCGTGGCTTGAGCAGTTGACTCCTGATTGAGAAAGGTGCTTTGTATGAGCCTGGGAGTTAACTGCTATTATGCTTCCTTTTGAGGTGCAAGTTATAAATTAAAACAACGAATTTGGGCAACAAAAAACGTGGCTTGTGCAATAACATACATTCTGGACCTCAACACCAGGCCATCAAAGGAATTAGCCAGAATTATGAAAATAATCCTGAAGTCACAAAATCAACTGCTGTTGGGCAATACACTCTTAGACTTGCCTTTCTGCTGGAAGCTTCCTCTTGGTGCCACCAGACAGCCTCCTTGCCGTCTACTCATTGCACGCCCACCCACCTACCACTTTTAGACAGAACTGGTGAGCAGCTAACCTGCTGTATTCAGGTGAGAACTAGCTTTAAAATCTGCCAGTGAGATGAAGGGGGAGAAGGAGATGTCCCATGTCTGCCTCCCCATAGATGCAGCATTCAGATGTGAACCATGCTTTGGGCCTCTGTCTGTTTGCACTGAATAACTCGCTGTGTGGGTTAGGTTGATTGGCCATGCAAAATTACCCCATTTGTGTCAGGGGAATTAGCAGGATGAATACATGGGATTGTGGGGATAGGGCCTGGGTGAGATTGGTGCTGGTGCAGGCTTGATGGGCCAAATGGCCTCCTTCTGCAACGTAGGGAATCTGTGACTGTGTCCCCTGTTTCTGGGCTCCCCAACTAGGAAAAATAATCTCCCTACATCTAGTCTGACTAGCTCTGTTAGAATTTTATACATTTAAATCATGTCTCCTCTCCTCTTATTAAATTTGAATGAGTGCAGTCCCAGTCAAACCAATCTCTCCTCATAGCACAGTACCACCAGCCTCGTTATCAGCTGAGTGAATCTCTGCTGCACTCCCTCTATGGCAAATATATCCTTTCTTAGGTAGGAAGACCAAAACTATACACAATATTCCAGCTATGGTATCACCAAGACCCTGTATAACGGCAGTATGACATCCCTACTTCTGAATTCAAATCCTCCTGCAATGAAGGCCAACATACTTTATAAGACCCTTGTCAGGCCTCATTTAGAGTATTGTGCGCAGTTCTGGTCGCCTCACTATAGGAAAGATGTAGAAGCTATTGAAAGGGTACAGAGGAGATTTACAAGGATGTTGCCTCGACTGGGAGGCATGCCTTATGAAGTTAGGTTGAGGGAGCTGGGACTCTTTTCCCTGGAGAGACGAAGGTTGAGAGGCGACCTGATAGAAGTTTACAAAATGTTGAGAGGAATAGATAGGGTGGACTCTCAGAGGCTATTTCCCCGGGTTGAAATGGTTGCTACGAGAGGACACAGATTTAAGGTGCGGGGAGGAAAGTACAGAAGTGATGTTAGGGGTAAGTTTTTCACTCAGAGGGTGGTGAGTGAATGGAATCGGCTGCCGTCAGTGGTGGTGGAGAGGAACTCGCTGGGGTCTTCTAAAAGACTTCTGGATGAGTATATGGGGTTTAATGAGATTGAGGGTTATAGATAGGTCTGTAGGTTGGTAGGTGTTGATGTGATCGGCGCAACTCGTGAGCCGAAGGGCCTGTTTGTGCTGTAGTGTTCTATGTTCTATACCATTTCCCTTGTTAATTGCTTCCTGCACTTTCATTGACTGGCGTACAAAGACACCTGGATCCATTGTACACCCACACTTAGCAAATAAGTAATACTCTTCCTTTCTGTTTATCACACCAAAGTGTATAACTTCACATTTAGGTATGCCGTACTGCATCTGCCGTGTGTTTGCCCATTCGCTCAACTTAAATTACCTTGAAGCCTCCTTGCATCCTCACAACTCACGATTCCGTCCAGTGTTGTGTCATCAGCAAACTTGAAAATGTTATTTGATTTCATCATCCAGGTTATTTGTATGTATATTGTAAACAGATGGGCCCAAGCACTGATCCCTGCGGCACCCCACTAGTTATTGCCTGCCACTTGGAAAAAGACCCATTTATTCCCACTCTTCATTTCCTGTCTGTCAACCAATTCTTGGTTCTCATCTATCCCATGTGCTCTAATTTTGCACACTAACCTCTTATGAGGGACTTTATAAAAAACCTTAAAGTCCAAATACACCACATTCACTGGTTCTCTCTTATCTATTCTACTAGTTACATCCTCAAAAAACTTTGGTAGACTTGTTAAGCATGATTTATCTTTCATAAACCCATGCTGCCTTTGTCCATTTCCATTGATACTTTTCAAATGTTCTGTTACCATGTCTTTTGTAACTTTTAGGACTATCTAGTTTAAACTCTAAGCATATTTAGTGACCAGCTATTAAAAATAGAACTATTTTTCCTTCTAGGAAGAAGATTCTATACTACCGAGACCAGTCTTCAGATTATAAACCAGCCACAAACCCAAAAACTGACGGTAGGAGACACACTTATATTGGAATGCACTGCAATAGGAATACCAATGCCACGTTATCAATGGATAAGAAATGGACTACCAGTTAGCAATGGTTGTGAAAGGCACTACAAGGTAATTTTCAGTGCAATGTGGCTATTTAAGTGTATCCCGTGAAGAATATACCCTGTTTACCTTTGCAGCTTTCTTGCATCTATCCCGGTTTAGGTTAGTTTAGAAAAGAGCAGACTAAGAAGAAATATGAGGAATAGAGGCACTGGTTTAGAATGCATGTATATTAACGCACAAAATGTGGTGACGTTGGTGAGCTACAAGTGAAAGTAGCCATGGAAGAACAATATGCAAGTGGCAATAATAGAAACCAGGCTTATCATTTGAGGAGTGGATGCTTAATATTCAGGGATACGTAGTGTTCAGAAAAGATAGGGAAGGTAAAAGGGGAGGTGTCTGGCAGTAATAGTTACAGAAAATATTGTAGAGAATCCAGAGGATGTCCTTGAGGGTGCAAGGACAGAATCCATTTGGTTAGAGTTCAGAGACCAAAAGAAAATGATCACGCTTCTTGGGGCTATTGTATAGGCCTTCAAATAGAGAAATACAGAAGCAAATCTGCATGAAATCATGAGAGATGTACAAGAGCTATGGAGTGGGCATGTTGGGGTACTTGTAGTACCCAAATATGGGAATATTGTTAGAGTAAAGGATAATAATGGGAGAGGAATTTCTGAAATGCGTTCAGTAGACCGTTCTTGAGCAGTATGTTTGCAGTCTAACTAGGAAAGAGACATTGCTCGACCTGCTTCTGGGAGACGAGATGGACCAAGTGTCTGTGGAGCATCACTTGGGCAAGAGTGATCATTGTATCATAAGGCTTAGATTTGTATTGGAAAAAAAAATTGATGAACCAAAAGTAGAACTTCTAAATTGGATGAGGGCTAAGTTCGGTGGTAGAATGGAACCAAAGACGGCAAGGATAACAATGGGTGATCTCTAAGGAAAATATATTTCAGGTATAGGCTAGATACATTCCAACAAAGGCAAAAGCGAAACCAGTGACAGAGCTTCTTGGAGAGTTAGAGAATATTATGAAAAAAAATGTGTATGCTGTGCATCAGATAAATTCTTCAAGTGAGAATCCGACCAAACACAGTGAGTTGAGAGGGAAAGTGAAAGGGTATTGGCAAATGGAGAAAATGAGACTGAATGGCAGCCAACCTTAACAGAAACCCTAAAAAAAATTTGGTAGCTAGTAAGAGGAGGGGCAAGTTCCATTAGGCATAAAGAGGCTGATATATGCTGAGGGGTGTAAAGCAAAGTAAAATATTTAATGAGTACTTTGTATCGGTCTTTACTAAGGAGGAAGATGTTGACAAAATATCAGCAGATGGAGAAATGTAAGAATTAATAGATGGGGTGAAACTTGATAGGCTGGAAGTACTGGAAAGGCTGGCTGTGCTTAGATCAGATAAGTCACCTGGTCCACATGGCTCACATCTCAGGTCGTGACTGCAGATTGTAGTTAGTTATTATATTTGCATGCAAGACTTTCATACTGGGAATATCATAGATTATAATTTTGAAGGATGGAGTCCATGATTACTAACTTATTTGAAAGGTGCTTTGTCAACCAAAAATGTTTAAGAATCGC
This sequence comes from Carcharhinus amblyrhynchos, assembly GCF_965287045.1. Lineage (NCBI taxonomy): Eukaryota > Metazoa > Chordata > Chondrichthyes > Carcharhiniformes > Carcharhinidae > Carcharhinus > Carcharhinus amblyrhynchos. The sequence goes on along the minus strand of NC_137324.1, from coordinate 49,418,912 downwards.
TTATATAAGACTTTAACCTGGTGTTGTGAGACTACTTACTGTGCCTACCCAAGTCCGATGCCGCGACTCCACATCGTCGCTTATATAAGACATATCACATAATTTCCTGGCTTGCACAGCTTTTTAATAAGTATCATGTTTAGCAGTGTGAATGCAAAGAATTTACCCTGATACATTACATAGTAACTTACCCAAACACACCTTTAATTTAAAATAGATAAGTAATGTAAATCGGGACAATCAGGGACAGTACCGTTGCCATGTGTTCAATGACAAGGCAGAGCAATGGAGCGTGGAAGCAGATGTTTTCATAGGTAAGAAATTATTCTGTTTGAGATTCATCAATATTATTCAACAATTTAATTGAGACTTGACATTGTGTAACAAAATACATATAATCAAATGAGCATTGCAATCTGATGCTGCATTTACTTTGTAAGGTGGAGGTGAGAGGAACAATCTTATCGCATCACAGACATATTCGTTGGACTGAAATTGTGATCTGTTTTTACCGTAAGCAAGTCAGGAGTGATCGTCTGATGGTTCTGATAGTTTATCTGGTGGTTCAACCAGTTGATGTCTTGACTGGAAACTAAGCTTATGAAGTTATTATAAATTTGGGAAGTTCCTCACCAACAGTACTGTGAATGTACCTAAACCACATGGACTACAGCAGCTCAAGAAGGTGGTTCACTGCCACTTTCGCAGGATAATTGGGGGTGGGCAACAAAAATGCTGGCTTAGCCAGTGACTCCCACATCATGTGCATGGATAAAACAAGAAGTTGCATACAGGTGCTGCCTGCTGGTTGAAATAAGAGAACTGAGAATATGTGGCTATTCCAGTGGATTTCCAATGGAACCCAGCAGAAATTGCTGTAAACTCTACTGGGATCCAAATATACCAGGTCCCTATCTTGGGCCAGATTTCCAGCAAAGCTTGGGATGGGGGGACTCACCAATTTAATTGGAGCATGGAGTGCCAAAGAAAATGGAGTGTTTATTTTCAGCATTAGAATAGCTTCATTGTGAGTAGATGCGGCAGGTGTGAGGGGGAAGCAGGGGGATTGCTACTGCCCTGAATTATTCTTTTGCTGGGATTCCACTGTGCAATCTTCTGTGATGGGGCCAGCCCAGAGTTGGTTCCAGGTGCCAAAGGAGCAATTTATTTGGATGCTCGTTCCGAGGTCCTGCGGTCTTTAGTGAATATATGCCCATTTTCCAGCTCCACTAGTTTTCATGAGTTTTAATTGTTCTCATGGTAACAGGATGAGCTGAGGCACTGGAGTGTGGACTTTCATGAGCATGGCAAAAAAATGATCCTAAATGTGTGTAACACGGTGGTGAAATAGGGTGGATGAAACGGGGGTTAGTTTCACTGCAACTAGTTATGTCACAGTACCTTTCCCAAATGATCATTATTTATATTGAGCTTTGACAATAACTGATGTTAAGCAGGAAACTTATAGTGAGCTGGAACCTATCCTTGAAAGACCACAAAGGAGTATTTATGGTAGGTGTTCCTGATCGGTGATCTGGAGCAGGAATGCTACTATTTATTTATGCTGCACATTGGGCAGCACAGTGGTTAGTACTGCTGCCTCACAGCACCACAGGTGAGGGTTCAGTTCCCGGCTTGGGTCACTGTCTGGAGTTTGCGAAGTTCTCCCGTGTCTGCATGGATTTCCTCCAGGTACTCCGGTTTCCTCCCAGTCCAAAGATGTGTGAGTTCGGTGGGTTGGCCATCCTAAATGGCCACATAGTATCAGGGTAAATGCTATGGGGTTATGGGAATCGGGCCTGAGTGGGATTGTGGTCGGTGCAGACTCCATGGACATGCACTGTAGGATTTTATGATAATTATCTGGGAGAATTGCCATAATTGCTCCAATGTGGGCTTTGAAGTACAGAATCTGGCTCAGCTACAAGGTGACTGTAGTGTTAATAATAGTGTTAATAATTGTCTGCTGTCCCATCAAATATCCCTAACTTGGTGTGGGCTGGTCATTGAAACGGGATCTTCTCAACTGTTTGATTCAATTTTCTCACTTAGTAAATTTACACAGTTTGATGGTATTTTTAATAGAGACACTGGCTGGAGAAATAAATACAGAAGTCAATAGCAAAGGCTATTGGCCATTACCCAGTCATTGAATCTAGGATATTGATTCTCAACAACACAAGAGCTCTGGGCAGTGGAACAACCTAAGGCTAAACTGCTGAAACTACATAATGCACTGGTCAGACTTCATCTCGAGCGCTGCCTCCAATTTTGGCTCCTGAGACTTTCAAGTACCCAAAACAGAGGAGAGAAGTGCCACAAGGCTGATCCCTCATGGCAAAACCTATCATGAAGAAAACAAATTGGAGAAACTTGTACTTTTCAATATGCATGGAGGGATGGTTCGGTGTACAGGCATTTCTGTAGGCAACAGAGACAAACACTGCAACGTGAAGAGTATTTAAGGACTGTGGGAAAGTCAATTATGCCCAGCTATTCATCAGTCAAATGAATGAAACATTCAACATAGACGTAGGTCGATAAGCATAGGCTGCCTCTAATTAAGCACTAAATCACCAGTGTTACTTTGATAGTAAAAGACAAGGCTGAAGCATTCATAATCATTTTCAGTCAGAAGTGCCAAGTGGATAATCCATCTCGTCCTCTACTTGAGGCCCCCACCATCACAGATACCATTCTTCAGTCAGTTCAATTCATTCCACCTGATATCAAGAAACAGCTAAAGACCCTGGATACCGCAAAGTATTTGGGTCCTGACAACATTGCATCTGTAGAACTGATGATTTGTCCTTTAGGACTAACCATACCTTTTAGCCAAGCTGTGCCGGTGCCTCTCCAATTTGGCATCTACTGACAATGTGGAGAATTGCTCAGGTATATCTCGTCCATAAATAGTAGGAGAAATCCAATCGTACTACTTCACACTGTCATCACTATACAGTCAATAATCGGCAAAGCAGTGGAAAGTGTCGTCAACTTGCTACTAAGCAGCACTTACTCAGGAACAATCTGCTCACTGATTTTTAGTTTGGGTTCTGCTGGGGCCACTTGCCTCCACACGTGATTATGGCCTTACTACAAACATGTACAAAGGAACTGAATTCCATTGGCGATTGCCATTGTTGTCAAGGTAACATTTGACCGAGTGTGAGATCAGAAGCTCTAAGAAAATGGGGGACTACACTCCACACAAGCAGTGATGCAAGCCAGGAATCGAACCTGGGCCCCTGGCAGTGTGAGGCAGCAGTGCTAACCACTGTGACACAGTGCAGACCTTTGTTTGAATTAGATCTCAAGAAAAAAATTTTAGAAGATTGAAAATAATGACAATCAGCTTCGTGTCACTTCTGGGCCATAAGGTAGAAATTTGTCAATACATTTTGGATTCCATGCTCTTCAAGTCAATTTTTAAAATTCTTTCACATGATGTGGGCACCACTGGCAGGGCCAGCATTTGTTGCCCATCACTGATCATTTTTGAACTGAGTGGCTTGCCAGCTAATTTCATAGGGCAGTCAACCATGTTGCTGTAGATCTGGAGTCACATCCAGGTCAGACCAGGTAAGGATGCTAGATTTCCTTCCCTAAAGGACGTTAGTGAACCAGATGGGTTTTGGTTACATTTGATAGTTTCATGGTCCTCATTCCTGAGACTAGCTTTCGATTCCAGATTTTATTAATCAAATTTAAATTCCATCAGCTGCCTTGGTGGAATTTGAACCTCTGTGCCGAAGCATTATGCTGGGCCTCTGGATTACCCGTCCATGCTACTATCTCCCCAATCAAGGTTCTGAAAGGGTTAACATTTCAAGTACAAAATACTGTAGATGCTGGAAATCTGAAATAAAAGCTGGAAATGCTGATGGCATTTGTGGTGACAAACAAAGTGAGCACTTCGGTTTGATGCTCTTTCATTTGATCTGACCAGAAGTCATCAGCTTCAACATAAGGACATTGACCTGAAAAGCTCCTCTATTCACAGATACAGCCTGACTTGCTGAGTTTCCCTAGCCTTTACTGTGTTTATTTAACATGTCAGAACTGGACCCCTGTTTATTTCTATAACTTTCTGGCTTTATTTCAGATTTCCAACACTTGACACGTTCTTTTTAAAGAAAATCAACAAGGACATTTTAGAGGCGTGACAACTTCCAAATTAAACCTTTCAAATGAACGCTGGAGTGTCTTTTTATAGATAACGACTGGATGCTTTCAATCTGATTCCTGGGGAAAGGGTTAATGACAGGAAGATCTGCTTTGTTTTAACAATTGTTGTTCGTCCTTTTTTTGGACTAGTCACGTTAGCTTCCAGGATAGACAGGAATTCTGTTAGATCAGAAAAGAGCTGAAAATCAGGGGGCAGGATTTTCTGGCTGCGCTTGCCCGGAAACTGGAAAATTGCATCCGACATCAAAGGATCTTTCCATGGTCCGCCTCCCCCCTCCTCCCATCAGAATGGGAAAATTCACCTGGGTCTATATTTTCGCCATTAGTAACATTTTCTTTGTTAAATCTCTTTCAGATGATCTGAAATACCCTGAAGAAACAGGCAAGTGCTTTTTCTCAAACAATGTGTTCCAGTCTCGACAGAAATAAGATTTAGTTTCCATTTTGGAAGATGCCAAGCATGTCAGATTCACAGATTACTCTGATAGTGACATTATTATTCTCACTAAAAAAATTTGGGTGGGTTTAAACTAGGGTGGCGGTGGGGGTGGAAATCAGAACAGTTGATTAACGTGTAGAAGCTGGGGAGGAGCATGAAACAAAGGCCATGATGGCTAAGAGGCAGAGCAGGCTGGGAGAGGTTGAACTCAGTGGGCCTGGGGGCCTGAAGTACATCTGCTTCAATGCAAGGAGTATAACAGTTAAGACAGATGAACTTAGAACCTTGAATCATACGCAGAACCTGGATGTGGTTGCAGTAATGGAGACTTGGTTAAAAGGACAGAACTGGCATCTAAATATTCCGGGATATAAGTGTTTTAGGCGAGACAGAGGGGAAAGCAAAAGAGGTGGGGGAGTTGCAATACTGGTTAGGGAACATATTACAGCTGTACAGAGGAGGAACACCTTGGAATAATCATGTAACAAGACACTATGGGTAGATCTCAGAAATAGGAAGGGGGCAATCACTATGATGAGGACGTATTTGGAACAATATATAGATGGTCCGACTAGAGAGGGGGCTATACTGGGCCTAGTACTAGGGAATGAGTCTAGCCAGGTAATCAAAGTTGCAGTGAAGGAACATGTGACAGACAGTGACCACAATTCCGTAAGTTTTTGGATACTCACGGAAAAGGACAGTGTTTTCCTAGGGTTCAGATGCTAAATTGGTGAAAGGCTAACCACAACTGGATTAGGCAAGATTTGGAGGCTGTTGTTTGGGAGAGGCTGTTTAAGAGTAACTTCATATCTGACATGTGGGAGTCTTTTAAGGAGCAGTTGATCAACGTGCAGGACAGGCATGTGCCTGTGAAAAGGAAGGACAGGAAAGGCAGGATTCAGGAACCATGGATGACCAGAGAAATTGTGAACCAAGTCAAAAAGAAAAAGGATGCATACATAAGGTCTTGAAATTAAAAACAGGTGAAGCACTTGAAGAATATAGGGAAAGTAGAAAAGAACTCAAACATGAAGTTAGAAGGGCAAAATTGGGTCATAAAATATCCTTGGCTAGCAGGATTAAGGAGAATCCCAAGGCATTTTATACATATATTAGGAACAAGAGGATAGCTGGAGAAAGCATTTGTCCCCCTTTTTTGAGGAGGTGACGGAAATGATTGTCAAGAGAATGGCTTTGGATGTTGTCTACATGGACATTAGTAAAACATTTGACGAGGTCCCTCATAGCAGGCTGGTGCAAAAGGTTAAATCACACGGGATCAAGGGTGAACTAGCAAGATGGATTCAGAACTGGCTTTGTCCATAGAAGACAGAGGGTAGTGGTCGAAGGGTATTTTTCTGAATGGAGGTTTGTAACCAATGGTGTTTCACAGGGATCAGTGCTGGGATCTCTGTTGTCTGTAATATATATAAATGACTTGGAAAAAATATAGCAAGTTTGTGGATGATACCAAGATTACTGGAGTTGCGGATAGTGGTGAAAATTGTCAGAGAATACAACAGGCTATAGATAGTCTGGAAAATTAGGTGGAGAAATAGCAGGTGAAATTTAATCCAGACAAATGCAAGGTGATCATTTTGGTAGATCCAATTCAGGTGGAAGCTATAAAATAAATGGCAGAACCATCAGGAGCCTAGACACACAGAGAGATCTAGGAGTACACATCCAAAGCTCCTTAAAAGTGACAGCACATGTGGAAAAGATGGTGAAGAAAGCATTTGGTATGTTTGCCTTCATCGGCTGGTGCATCCAGTTTAAAAGTTATATAATTATGTTACGGTTATATAAAACATTGATTAGGCCACATTTGGAATACTGTGTCCAATTGTGGTCACTACACTAGCAGAAAGATGTGGAGGCTTTGCGGGAAGTACAGAAAAGGTTTACCAGGATGTTGCCTGGTATGGAGGGTATTAGTTATGAGGAGAGATGAATAAACTGCGATTGTTCTCCCTGGAATGACGGAGGCTGAGGGACGATAGAAGTTTATAAAATTGAGGGACGTAGATAAAGTGAACTGTTGGAAGCTTTTTCCCAGGGCAGAAATGACAATTACAAGGGGGCACAAATTAAGATAAGGGGGGAAGATTGAATAGAGATGTGTGGGGGGAGTTTTTTACACAATGTGTAGTGGGGGCCTGGAATGCACTGCCAAGTGAAGTGGTTAAGGCAGTCACATTAGCAAAATTTAAGATTTATCTGGATAGACACATGAACAGGCGGGGAATAGTTGGATACAGGTGGTTGGTCTAGATAGGGCAACTTAATCGGTGCAGGCTTGATGGACTGAAGGGCCTGTTCCTATGTTAAAGTAGAAGTTTATTTATTAGTCACAAATAAGCTTACATTAACACTGCAATGAAGTTACTGTGCTGCCCCTACTGTACTGTTCTCTGTTCTAAGTGCGATGGTAAATCAATTTAGCTTCACCCTCATTAGAGTCTGAATTAATGCTAGTGTGATTACTGCAGCTACAGACCATTACCGAGACAATATTGGAGAGCTCTGAGTCAATAGTGCTCAGCCACTCTATAGGGTTCGTTAATGGGATCACTTGTTCTGGAATTTCACTGAAACCATAAACTTCTATTAAGTAACAAAATATGTGTCCAGACAGTCAGACATGTTGAATTTCCCTCACTGGTATTATTCTCTTAACAATGTTTATTCAGCTTATGTTCGAAACACAATATGCAACCAGTGATGAAATATGGCCAAGAATTACGCACAGTTCAGGAAACAATCTTACGCACGCAGAATTCTTCTTCAATTTATATGTCTATATAACTCCAACATAAATTCATCAATCATACTAAACATGGCCTGAACATTTTGTCCGTGCAGGCCTTGACCCATTGCCATTTTATCAGATCAGAGCCATTTCTCCTAAATATATCCCCACTGAATAACTTGTTGCTCCATCCTGAAGCAGGCTCCCATATCTGTGGATCAGACATTGATCGAGGTGCTCCCAACCCCAGCCTTCTACTTGCTGTAGAATATTCTAATTATTTGTTTCATTACTTTGAAGTGTGAATTTGTTGCTGGAAAACTGGGAAATGCAATAGTCCAAATCAACAGCATTCTTTCCAAAATTGATATTGCAGCAAATCTTGGGCTGAGCTTTGTCAATAGACTGAAGCATCACCACAGTTAGCACTGCTGCCTCACAGCGCCAGGAACCTGTGTTTGATTTCAGTCTTGGGTCACTGTGTGGAGTTTGCACGTTCTCCCCGTGTCTGCGTGAGTTTCCTCCAGGTGCACCAGTTTCCTCCCACAGTCCAAACATGTGCAGGTAAGGTGGATTGGCCATGCTAAATTGTCCCTTAGTGCCCAAGATGTGTAGATTAGGCAGATTAGTGGAATAATTATGTGGGGCTACGGGGATAGGTTAGGGTGGTGGGCCCAGGTAAGATGCTCTGTCAGAGGTTCGGTGTAGCCGCGATCGGCTGAATGGCTCTTCCTGCATTGTTGGGAATCTGTGATACTAGCTGGCTGTTCAACTACGTAAGCAACCAGCTAACAATACCTGTGTGTCTTTGCCCTGAATGTGAAATTTTATTTAACCTTTCCAATAAAACTATACATTTTTAAAATCCCCGTTTAATAAGTTACATAGAATCCCTAATCCCTATAAAGATCTGTAAACAAATCATACTCATTACCTGTCCTAATAAATTGTTGCAATAATTCAATTGCCATGTTCATTATTTCCCTCTAATAGTCTCTAACATAGCAGATCCGTGGATTAAAGAGAAAATTCTGTCTCATGGAGAGGAAAAGTTCCAGTTTAGGAGGATTTAAATTATTAGGAAGGCTGCAAAAAGGGTAGAAATTGAACCTTGCTGTGGCCCGTGTGAAATGGAAATAATGAGGGTCAATCTCCAATGACCCCTGAAATGTCTTGGGCCAGGGTTCAGAATTTTCATGAGTAAGAATCTTCTCAACGGTGTTAAAGGGGGGCCATGGATACCTGAAAAATGGTCTGTCCCATTTTGCACATGTGTTTGCCACTTAACGTGGGGAAAGGGCTTCTTATCTGTGTAAATTCCTTCCAAGCATACACTTTAACACATGTCATGCAGAAGAAAAGGCAATGGCCTAGTGCTGTTATCGCTAGTATTCAGCTAATGTTCTGAGGACCTGGGTTCGAATCATACTATGATAGATAGTGGAATTTGAATTCACTAAAACAGAAATCTGGAACTAAGAATTTACTGATGACCATAAAACCATTGTCAATTGTCAAGAAAAACCCATCTGGTTCACTAATGTCCTTTAGGGAAGGAAATCTGCCATCCTTACCTGATCTGGCCAATATTTAACTCCAGAGGCACAGCAGTATGGTTGACTCTCAACTGCCCTCCAAGGACAACTGAGGATGGGCAATAAATGTTGGCCACCCAGCGACACCCATGTCCCACAAGTGAATAATGAAAAAAAATCTTGAAGTAAGATGAGATTAGTAATTATGACAATGGTTGATATGGAACTTGCTCTCTCCAATCTAGAGTTGGCCTTGCACTCAGTGGGAAAAGATCCAAGCTAATAGTTTCTAAAGTAACAAGTCAACTAGATTTACATGAAATGAATAAAATGGAAGTTAGAGGAGAAATCAGATGATCAGTTGTCTGGTAAATATTTACTATAGTTATCATTATACTGAGACCACGCAGATGACTGAGTCACTGTAGAAAGTTGGACAAAATAGTGCTGTGCTTAATTATTCAGAAGTGTTAACTTTGTTTTTCTATTATCAGATAATCCAGTTGAAGCTGGACTGCTGGACTTAGGATTTAACCAAAGACATTATGGTGAGTAAAGTTTCCTCCTTGTTTTGCTCTCTCTGTGTGGATGTGCTGCAAGTACATAAATCGAGTTAGTGTAAGATCTTTTTATTTTCCCTTTTGTTGTGTCATTAAAGCAACATTACCCAATCTCATTAAGGAAGTGCATTATGAATTAGCATTTTCTCATTCATCTGTGTTCTGTCCGTGGCTCATTGTCTGCTGATGCTTCACTGGAGCAGTTTTGGCCAGTGGTGGTTTGCCAGTGCCACAATTGGTGTAACTTGTGGTTAAAGCAAGTCTGAGCAGTTTGGAATGGAGAACCAAAAGAGAAAATACTGGAAAACCTCAGCAAGTCTGGCAGCATCTGTAAGAAGAGAAAAGAGCTGACATTTTGAGTCCAAATGACCCTTTATCAGAGCTTTGAGAGCTTTTCTCTCCTTACAGATGCTGCCAGATCTGCTGACGTTTTTCAGCATTTTCTCTTTCAGATTCCAGCATCCACAATAATTTGCTTTTATGTAGTTTGGAATGGGATTCTGACCCTTCAAGGCTCTGTTCTGGATGAGATCCAAATGTGATGTTCTTTTCTTTCCCCGACCCAGATGTTCAAGTTTTCTGGGCGTCCTGACCACCACTGGTATATTCCAGATTATACATAGATGTCTCATTGCTGTTTTCCCTGGCCATGAATTCTGGAGCAAATATTTCTCGGAAGCCTGAATAAAGTATTTAATTTTAGTACATTATGTTCATTTTTACTTCAAAGTTGTTTTTTTCTTAGAAATTATAGGAAAAATGTATTTCCTTTTGGTCAATTCATATTGAACAAACAAACTTGATGATCATTTTCTACAAAGCTACCTCCTTTTTCATGGATAGACTTTCCTTTCAAGTTCAGAAGTAGTCACTTTGTCCAATCTGTTCCCTGCTACTCAGTAAACATGCTACTTCCTTGTTGACACTCATAGTTAAAGAATGGTAGCAGTCAGCTCCAGGGGTATACAGGGCAATTTTGGGAAATTGTAAACATTCACCAAATGGTTAAAAATTGACCTACGACAGATAGGACAGAATCTTCCCAGATTTTTTTTGAAGTGTTAGGCTCAGACTGAAAACTGGCAGATAGCTCCCCAGTTGCACAGACCAGCTTTCACTGTTGAACCTCTTCGAGTGAAAAATAGTCATGCTGCTCAGTATGAGAGGAACCACAGATTTAGATATTTGGTGTATGTGCTTGGCTGAGGAGCCAGTGGTGTGAAGCCACCATATGTTGGATTATGACTGAGTCCCTGTAAGTCAGAATCCTGCCTAAATGGCATCACTCTGATGGGGCAGGCCCTGATAGAGCCAGCAAAGCTCACTCCACAAAGATCAGGGGAACTGTTTTAAAGGGCATTTTTGGATCAGCGTTAGAATTAAACATGACCCATCCCCCCATGAAAGGCCCTCACAATCATCAGGGGCTTCCCCCACTCCCTGCACAATCTTTACGGGCTTGCTTCCCTCCCCCCCCGCCAACCCCACACTAGGGGATTTTCACAGTCACTCCATTGCAGTGTGAATGTAAGCCTACTTGTGAATTGATAAATAAACTGAACTAAAGAAACCCTGCAGAGGTATCGCTAGCAGTTACCTGCTTATTGTGTGGCTCCACACTCAGCCTGCAGGTGCACCCCTCACTGTTGCTCTCCTTCCCCACCACCTTCGGTTCTCCAAGCACAACTTCACCTCTTCAGCCATGCCAAGCAGAACACTAGTGTTACCGAGTGATATCTTCAGCACGATTGGAGGCATCAACCTTGGTTGTCTTCATAACTTAAGTCTGTTCACTGTAGCACTTTTCCTGCTTCAGGTTTATTTTCTGCTCCTCTCTTAACTGAACTAGGATCTTATCTGCCCGGATCTGGGACTCTGTTTGGTCTCCCAGTCTCCTCTCCCTTTGGGAGCCCTCCCCGGCCCCTCTCCCTGTTCCCTGGCCTGGGTCTCTTCTCAATGGTGCTGTGCTCCTGGTCACCTGACTTGGTCAGGAATGCACTGCCTGAATGCATGGTGGCAGATTTCATAGTAATTTTTAAAAGGGTAATTGGATATATATTTGGAGGGGTAAGAATAAAGTGATACTCTTTCAAAAAAAACACTACTGGTAAGATAGACCAAGTGGACCCCTTCTGTGTAGTATCATCCTATGATTTTATTTTGAGTTTTGTGTTATTAAAATGATACTGTTCTAAACTTGTTATCATTGTAGCAACAGACAAGGTGGCTCTACTGATAGGTAACATGTCCTATCTCAACCATCCGAAGCTAAAGGCACCAATGGTGGATGTATACGAATTGACCAATTTATTGCGACAGCTCGATTTTAAAGTGGTATCTCTGTTGGACCTCACCGAATCGGAGATGCGTAATGCAGTATATGAATTCTTACTCTTGCTGGACAAGGGAGTGTATGGTATGTCTGTTTCCAATACATTGCAGTGTGCTATGGTAGAGATGGAACTTGTTTATATTGAAATCATGGTCAAATTACATCATGTACTCTTGGCTTTTAATTGATTGGATTCTTACTGTTACTTGTGTAAAATCAACTCTATATGATGCTACTTTCAGCAAATAGAATAAAGGAATCAAACGGATATCCTTGGATATGCAGTGACTGCGATGATAAATGCAAATGGGTGCCTTTGTGCGAGACAGGTGATAGTTAGAGGCTTTTTCCAAGGGTAAAAGGGTCAATTACAAGGGGGCACAGGTTCAAGGTGATAGAGGGGGAAAGTTTAAGGGATATGTGCAAAGAAAGTTTTTAATGCAGAGGGTGGTGCGTACCTGGAACATGTTGCCAGAGGAGGTGATGGTCACAGGTACATTGACAACATTTAAGAGACATCTGGTTGGGTATATGAATAGAGGGATACAAACCAAGTAAGGGCAGAAGGTTTTTTTTAGTTAGGGTATCACGATTGGCATGGGCTTGGAGGGCGGAAAGGCCTGCTCCCGTATTGTACTTTTCTTTGCTAGATAAAGCTGAGTGTTGTGTGTGTATGTGCATTGAACGAAAGGTGAATTTATGTTGTATGTTTGTTGTCACAGAGGGTAGCTGTTGTGGGTTTTGTGTATTCTGAGAGAGTTGTGCCAAAGGTGGAGATGTTCAACTGTTACATATGTTGCACAATCTATACTTCATTAGCTGATGTCACTTGGGCTGATGGTCAGGGCAAACAGTCTGCCCCTGACAATTATCTCATAGCTTCTGCTGGTACACATGCCAGGTACAAAGAGGATTACATCCAGTTGTGATAATTCACACTGCCAATACCCAGCCTTCCCAAGGTGAGCAGGAGTGGGTCCTTTGGGGGTTTAAAAAGTGAAATGCATGGAATATGATCCCAATCCACTGCCAATCAATTGAATAAGGCTCATAAAGAGCAATTGAATAACCTCAGGCCTGATGTCCTGTTCCCCACCTCTCCAACCAGCTTTATCTCCTCCAATCCCCCCTCCCACATCTCCTCAACCCCTCCCCAAACTCCCTCGCCTCAATCTCTAGCCACTACTTAGCTCTCTTGAAGGCAGATCTCCCCCTGCTGATTTTACTGTTCTGAATCATAAGATCATTACAGAGCAGAAGGTAGCCTTTTGGCCCATTGAGTCCATGCCGGTTCTCTGTAGAGAAATTAAGTCAGCTGCATTACTCAGCTCTATCCCTGTTAATGAGCGTCTACCAGTAACAGGTTCCTTGATGTTTTCATCCTTATCTGCACCATTCTCTGCAACCCACCAACCCAGGCCCCAACCATTCCCCCTCCTCCTCACCTCATTAATATTGGGGCCTCACTGACTGCGAGCATGGATGCAACACAAGCACTTGGTGAACTACCATCAATCTGCTATTCAGTGATCTGCTTCTGAATGGCAAGGAGAGGGAATATGAACGAAAATGGAAAACAGAAAGTAATTGGTTGAACAGCTCTGAGCTCACTGCATTTTACAAATTTTTTTTCTCAAACATCGAGTTGGTTGTATAAATGTCACAAATCAATTCACTTAAAATCAGCATCAAAAATTTTGCACATTGGAATTATTTATCAGCATTTATAAATATGGCTGTCAAAAATTACTGCTAAAGAAAAGCATAATCGGGGAGTGGAAAGTATCACAAAAAAGAAATTAGACAGTAACTGTTTCCCTGCTCATTTTCTTTTCATCCTGTGTGTATAGCCTGAGAATAGTTTCCTTCAGATGGCACCAGATAAATTAGTTCAGTTTTTGGTTCAGTGTGTATTTAAATAATGTTGAATTCAGGACAAGCTGAATGTATAGGACTCGGAGCAGAATTTCTTCTTGTGTGCCAATGTGATCTGTTTTAAGTGGAGATTTGAACAAACACCCAACTAATTGTGATTGCAAGCAAGATAGCTGAAGGCACAAGCTTGAGCGTTTGAGGCTGCAAGTACCCGCCAACGCATCCTGTGGTTGTTGCTAAAAAGTATTTTCTATTGCAGATCATAATCTATTGACTTTTTACAATACTGTATCTTTCCAACATGCTTCCCAGCCTGCACACAAGCTTTGTATTTAGTTTGGTTTAAGTGGTGAAATTGTTCTCTGTTTAACCCTTCAGTGATCTAACCTGCTGTATTGCTTTGTGTGTTAGATTTCTGCTCCAACATTGCCTACCCCTGACTTTACAAGTTGGATTTTACAGCCCAGGGTCAGAGGTAGAAGCTGAGGTTCTATTTTGTTATTCAGGAATCAAAACAGGTTTTCACCTCAGTGACCACATGCTGTCGACAATGGAGCACATTGGAGATAGCAGTTATTGATAGCATTGTGTAGGTTGGAGGTGAAAGAATACATTTGAGGTGAATGGTCCAATTCCTAACAACCTGTGTTCATCTTTGTGTGCACGACAGACAAAACATTGTCATATCACTAATGAAGGAGTGCACACTTTGAAAACCCCTGCCTCACCTTCCATTTTACCTTCATCTCGACAAGTAACTGGTCATGTATTTGTGATTTAATGCATTTACCTGGGTACATAAAGTTTGCTCTGCTATTTTAAAACCACTGCTATAATGACCAGGACCATCTGGTGAATGACATTTCAATCTTTATAAGTTTAGCATTTGTGCTATTTTAATGTTGAGTTGCCTTATCAGCACATCTGGATGAATGGCCATCACCTGGTATATTATAGGTGGGAAAACAGTTAATTTCCTCAAATTTAGGCGTAAGATCTTACATCCGTTTGCGAGAAGTTAGTTAACACATATTAGAAAATCTAGTTTTTTAACCTGATGGTGTCCCATTTAGTTCAAAATGGTTTTTCACCAATTTACTGAGATGGAAAACGGCAAATGGAGCATCTAGGCCGGTACCTCACTAATGAATCACGAGAAAGTTAGAGCACAACCGATTGCCTCCAATTTCTACCCACCTAAAGCAGCTCATGACTCACTGAAGAAGTGCTGAATACCTTTATTTTAAAGGGATGGGTGAAAACCTCTTGATATTGATACACAGGCATCGTAGTGTGCAAGAGTAATGCACATCATTTATGAAAGGGTAAAATGTAAAGGAGTATTTCAACAAACTAATAAATCACATAAACCAGCTGTGAGATAGGTTTTTTGCTGTTTAAGTCAGGATAATTATAGGTACAATTCTAAGACTCTGGCGCCTCTGATCCTGACCTTGGTATTTCTGCTGAAGGGGTTTGAAAATTTTCATGTTGCCACATTCCAACCTGAACAGATGCAAAGATGAAGCACGTGGGTATAAATAGCAATGAATGATTCTGCATGTAGACAATAAAAGCATTTAGCTCCTGTATATTGATAGTCTGTCAAGAAGGTGAAAATTAGGCCTACACACAGAGCTCATTGACATCTGCAACAGCTTCCAGTCACTTGTCAGTGGCGAGCATGATTCACTTGCATATCAAGTGACAGTCTTACATGTACGTAATCCCAAGTTTCAATTGACACGTGTAGCAACTGGGACTTCAGATATTTCATTCGCTAACGCAGTTCCCCACCAACTGACGTACAGTACCTTCCTATGCTCTGTAACCCTTCCTTTAAGATAATCTCTTAAAAAACCAACCTGTCCGACCAAGATTTTTGTCATCATCCCTGATTCAGCCAACATTTCCACAGAATGGTAGTCACAGTCAGATTGCCACTCCCACTGTTTTTCTTACCTTGGTCTTGAGTTGCACATTTCTCCCTCACTCTTCCAACCTTGGCCTGGTCAGAATGTGCAAACTAGCTGGTTCTTGAGTCTAGGTATTTGGGGGAGTCGGGGGGTGGGGTGGGCGTCAGTTGGGAAGTAGTCATCAGGGAATGTTTGGAGGGGGTAGATGGGTGGTCCAGTAGGGGGTGATGAGGGAAGGTGGGGGGGAGGTCAGTCGTTTAGTTACCCAGGAATTAGAAGTGGTTTAAAATTTTCTAACTTCCTGGTTAACTGTTTCAGTAAGAAAGTAGGAATTATCCAAAGTCTCCGAGTGTCCAGATGTGGAGTCATTACCATTGGAAGGTTAACCTTTCTGGACAATTCCATGCGGTTCATGCATGGCCTTCTGGAAGCTCCTCATAAGAACATTAGAACATAAGAAATAGGAGCAGGAGTAGGCCAACTAGCCCTTCGAGCCTGCCCTGCCATTCAATAAGATCATGGCTGATCTGTCGTGGCTCAGTTCCACATTCCCGCCCTCTCCCCATAACCCTTAATCCCCTCTCTTATCAAAAACCCATCAACCCACGTCTTAAAAATATTTAGTGAGGTAGCCTCCACCACTTCAACGGGCAGAGAATTCCAGAGATTCACCACCCTTTGAGTGAAGAAGTTCCTCCTCAACTCCGTTCTAAACCGCCTCCCCTTTATCTTGAGGCTGTGCCCCCTAGTCCTACTGTCCTTTCTGAGCGGGAAGAGTCTCTCCACCTCTATCCTTTCCATCCCATTCATCATCTTATACGTCTCAACGAGATCTCCCCTCATTCTTCTAAACTCTAACGTGTACAAGCCTACTTTATTCAGCCTCTCCTCATAGCTCAACCCCCTCAACTCCGGCATCAGCCTAGTAAACCTCCTCTGCACTCCCTCCAAGGCCAAAATATCCTTGCGTAAGTACGGCGCCCAGAACTGCACACAGTACTCCAGCTGCGGCCTCACCAATGCCCTATACAGCTGCAGCAAGACCTCCCTACTTTTATATTCAATCCCCCTCACGATGAAGGCCAGCATCCCATTCGCCTTCCTGACCACCTGCTGCACCTGCAAGCTGGGTTTTTGCGACTCATGCACAAGGACCCCGAGGTCCCTCTGCACCGTCGCCTGCTGCAGTTTTTCTCCACGTAAGTAATAATCCTTCCTACCATTATTCCTACCAAAGTGGACCACCTCGCACTTGCCAACATTAAATTCCATTTGCCATTTCCTGGCCCATTCGCCCAGCCTATGTAGATCCTTCTGTAGACTCTCACGACCCTCCGCACAATTTGCCGTTCCACCAATTTTGGTGTCATCAGCAAATTTCAACACCCTACACTCGGTTCCCTCCTCCAGATCATCTATATAAATGGTAAGTAGCTGAGGCCCCAGCACCGACCCCTGGGGCACTCCACTAGTCACCATCCGCCAATCCGAATAGCACCCATTGACCCCCACTCTCTGCCTCCTATTTGACAACCAGTCCTCTATCCACGCTAACACCCTACCCCCAACTCCATGCCCCCTTACCTTCTGCAATAACGTCTTGTGAGGTACTTTGTCAAACGCCTTCTGAAAATCAAGATGCACCCTCTGGGAGAGGATATCTCCTGGATATGACCTCTAGAGATTGGAGGTTCTGTGCCAATATCTCCTAATGTGGCTCAGTGTTATACCTTGTTTTATAATGCTCCTGGGGATTGCCTTGGGTTATTTCATCATATTAAAGGTGCTCTATAAATACAAGCTGTTTTAATATTATTAGTGTGATGTTGACCAGGATACTGGGAGAACACCCCTGTCCCTGTCAACAGTGCCATGGGGCCTTTCAACATCTACTGAGAGAGAAATGGGGCCTCCGTTTCAAGTTTTACCCAAAATGTTGTGCATACAACACTGCTGTACTCTCACTATTCCAGTGAAGTGTCAGACTGGATGAAGTGCTCAATATCTCTGGAATTGAGCTTCAATCCATAACCTCAGCTGCCAACACTGAGCCAAGGCTGACATTATTTTGTAAACATCCTCAAACATTCTCTTTAGCCTCTGCTGGGAAACTTGGCACATCCTCACCTACTCCCCGTTCCTTTCACTCCCCCTCAATGAATCACTAATGCTAAATCCATAATAACTTGACATTTCATTCCTCCTCGGTAAAAGCATGTTGAGCAGTGTGGGGGAGTGAGAAAGCAGTTGATGGGGGGAGGGGCTGTGAATTTAGGGAGCTTTGGAGGGGAAAACCTGAAAAAAGTAGTATCCGCATGAGCCCAAGTGTGTTTGCTCACCAGTTTTGAAGGAAGTTGTAGTGCCTTTGTTTCTGATGTTTTTCTTTCACAACATCCTCATTCTTCTCTTCCTGTGCCTTTCTAATGGAATTTACAGGAAATGGATACAAGCCAAGTATAGAAAATAGAAGCAGGAGTAGGCCATTTGGCCCTTTGAGCCTGCTCCACCATTCATTTTGATCATGGCTGAGCATCAAATTCAGTATTCTGATCTCCTTCATCCTATATCCCTTGATCCCTTTAGCCCCAAGAGCTATATAAGTATGTGGCCGCGTTATGCCTTTTGGGTTTAAGGTGATACAGATGGACTGGAACCTTGTGGCTGAGAGGTTCTTCACAGTGACGCAGCAATGATAGTGTAGGTGTTTAGCCACTAATCTGGTACCAATATTGTGGGCTTGATTTGAACGAGTGCAATGCTACTTCCCATCACCTTAAGCTTGCAGGTCAAGTGGTGCTTTAAGTAGGAATAGAACGTAGAACATAACAGCACAGTACAGGCCCTTCAGCCCTCAATGTTGTGCCGAGCTATGTCCAATCCAAAGATCAAGCTATCCCCTCCCTATAATTCTGGAGTGCTCCATGTGCCTATCCAATAACCGCTTTGAAGTTCCTAAAGTGTCCGACTCCACTATCACAGCAGGAAGCCTATTCCACACCCCAACCACTCTCTGAATAAAGAACCTACCTTGGACATCCCTCCTATATCTCCCACCATGAACCTTATAGTTATGTCCCCTAGTAACAGGTACATCCACCCGAGGAAATAGTCTCTGCACATCCACTTTATCAATCCCTCTCATCATCTTATAAACGTCTATTAAGTCACCTCTCGTCCTCCTCCGCTCCAAAGTGAAAAGCCCCAGCTCCCTCAACCTTTCCTCATAAGATCTATCCTCCAAACCAGGCAGCATCCTGGCAAATCTCCTCTGCACTCTCTCCAATGCTTCCACATCCTTCTTATAGCGAGGTGACCAGAACTGAACACAATATTCCAAATGTGGTCTCATCAACATCTGGTATAGTTGCAGCATAACCCCATGGCTCTTAAACTCAAACCCCCTGTTAATAAACACTAGCACACTGTAAGCATTCTTCATGGCTCTATCCACTTGAGTGACAACCTTTAGAGATCTGTGGATATGAATCCTAAAATCTCTCTGTTCCTCCACATTCCTTAAAACCCTGCCGTTCACCCTGTAATCCGCATTCAAGTTTGTCCTACCAAAATGAATCACTTCACACTTACCAGGGTTAGAGTCCATCTGCCACTTTTCAGCACAATTCTGCATCCTATCAATGTCTCTTTGCAGCCTGCAAGAGCCCTCCACCTCATCCACTACTCCACCGATCTTGGTGTCATCAGCAAATTTACTAACCCACCTTGAAGTGGTGGAGGCTGCCTCGCTAAATATTTTTAAGACGCGGGTTGATGGGTTTTTGATAAGCGAGGGGATTAAGGGTTATGGGGAGAGGGCGGGAATGTGGAACTGAGCCACGACAGATCAGCCATGATCTTATTGAATGGCGGAGCAGGCTCGAAGGGCTAGATGGCCTACTCCTGCTCCTATTTCTTATGTTCTCCCAGACATTGATAAAAATCACAAAAAGCAGAGGACCCAGCACTGACCCCTGTGGTACACCGATGGTAACTGGCCTCCAGTCTGAAAATTTTCCCTCCACCACCACCCTCTGTCTCTTATGATATAGCCAGTTACTTATCCAATTGGCCAAATTTCCTTCTATCCCACACTTCCTTATCTTCTTCATGAGCCTACCATGGGGAATGGTGCCATCAGGAATATTCCGTTTCTCCTCTGACAAGGTGATTACATGAAGGGAAGACTAACAAATGAGTGCAGGAATATGGGAATGGGATAGGCCGTTTCATAGAATCCCTACAGTACAGACAGTGACCATTTGGCCCATCGAGCCTACACTGACAATAATCCCACCCACTCCCTATCCCCATAACCCCACATATTTACCCTGCTAATCTCCCTGTCAGAAAGGGGTAATTGAGCATGGCCAATCAACCGAACCCCCACATCTTTGGACTGTGGGAGGAAAGCAGAGTACCTAGAGGAAACCCATGGGTAGAACATGCAAACTCCACACAGACACTTACTCAAGGCCGGATTTGAATCTGAGTCCCTGGTGCTGTGAGACAGCAGTGCTAACGACTGTGTCACCATGGTGCTCCACAACTCTTTTTTGAATGGATTTCTAGGACAGAGACTCTTGAGTTTTATTTCATAGAAGAAGGTTTACAGGCAAACTCTGTGGAATTATGGATCATTTTCCCTTGTTCTCGTGATGTCTTGTTTTCTGTGTCACTCCTGTGTTAGACATTCTTACCAAATGGCACACATTGTTATTGTTAGTGTATCCTCACACCCAATCTGATTTTTGATCCTTTGGGGAAGATTGGGGGAGTTGGTGGAAGGGTTTTTAGACTGATTATCAGCCTTGAATCACATTGAACACTCCTTCCATGACAACAAGTGTTTTAAAGTTTATTTATTAGTCACAAGTAAGGCTTACATTAACACTGCAATGAAGTTACTGCAAAATTCCCCTAGTCGCCACACTCCAGCAATGCATCTAACCGGCCCGTCTTTCAAACTGTGGTAGGAAACCGGAGCACCTGGAGGAAACCCACACAATCCTAGCGTTCAGTGTGGTTCAAGGCTGATAATCAATATATTGCTTCAGAAGAGATATGGAGGAGGAAATTAGTACCAGAAGAAAAGGCAGCGGTCATTTAATTATAACAATAATACTTTTGCTGCCACATGATCAGTGGGAGGATTCTTCCCAGACAATTCAATGTGACCCAAACAAGCCTGTTTCAGATCTCGCTGGGTTTTGTAGTACGATTCACAGGTTATTTGTCAGACGCAGAAGCCTGGGTCTCCGTGAGCCAATTTTCCACCTCAACTACCAGTCTACCTGTGATTAGCGTGGCTCAGGAGATAAACTTTGGACCTTCCTTTCCAAGACAAGGTAGAGTTCTTTGGAACAGGTGCATACTCGAGTATTGGTCAGCCTTGTTAATGAGACAGAATTGGGGTTAAAATATAAAAAAAGGCCATTCAAAGCATTGACTTTGCTTGACCACCAGATACGACCACTGCAGTTCTAATTGGCCTATCGCACTTTCTTGCTTGTCCCCCTATAACCCTTGATACTTAGGAATCACATCTAATTCTCCTCGAGGAACACTGGAACTCTTTTACAGGATTGCATTTAGATGTAGCTGGTATTCCTTATGCCGGGCACTTTCTCAGGCTAGAGGATCTGAGATAGGTAGGCCTCAATATGTAAATGAAGTTTTCTTTTCTGTTGCCTTGGTGGCCATTAAGTGTCTGGTCAAGGTCATTGCTGTGTTTGACTTAATGCATGCCTGGGTTAATTATTGCAGGTTTGTTGTACTATGCTGGACATGGATACGAAAACTACGGGAACAGTTTTATGGTGCCGATTAATGCTCCGAATCCCTATAGGTCCGCAAACTGCTTGTGTGTGCAGAGCATCCTGAAGCTAATGCAAGAGAAGGAGACTGGATTGAATGTCTTTCTACTGGACATGTGCAGGAAAAGGTATACTTAACAACCTGAGAAACTTGCACCATATTTCATTTAATGAATATAAATATACTGATTTTATTGTAAGCTTCCATCTGTTGATCTCCATCTTCGGAGTCATCCCAAAGTCAGTTAGACTGTGACAGCCAAAACAGCTGTGATGCTGAGTTGGGGGTGGCACGGTGGCACAGTGGTTAGCACTGCCGCTCCACAGCGCCAGGGACCTGGGTTCGATTCCCAGCTTGGTTCACTGTGTGGAGTTTCCACACTCTCCTCGTGTCTGTGTGGATTTACTCCCAGTGCTCCGGTTTCCTCCCACATTCTGAAAGACATGCTGGTTAGGTGCATTGACCCAACCAGGTGTCAAAGTGTGGCGACTAAGGTAACTTCATTGCAGTGTTAATATAAGCCTTACTTGTGACTAATAAATAAACTTTAACTTTATATAGTTGGGGTTAGATTGGGTGTGACAGATCTACTCTAATGGTTTGCAACCTTTCACACATTTATCAAAGTGTTAATCTATTCACAACGAAGTAGAAGAAACATTTAATTTTAACGATCAATCTTTATTTTCTGTTCTACAAATATCTTCAATCATTTTATTTCACATTTCTGCTAGTCAAACTCACTGGGCATGAGGTGTTAGATTTGTATTTACAGTAATCCATGCACTGAGGCCTCATTCCCAGCTCTGTTTCTACAGTGAGATAGATGCTGTATTGAACAGAGGCTACAGTAAAAAAAAGTCACAAGTGCTAATGTCAGAGAAAGGTTACAGCAGCTGAGTGACAATCACCCAGCTTCCTGCTCAACTGAGGATGCTCTCTGGTATTGGGGAGAGTGCCCAAGAACTTAGTGAGTCTTTCTGCTGGACATGTGAAGGAAAAAGTACACTTAACGACCTGAGAAACGTGCACCATATTTCATTTGATGAATCTAAATATACAGCTCCTGTCTGGTTTTGCATCATAAAGACCATCAGGAAAGTCTCTCAGTTCTGGGTCTGTGCTGAATTAACTTATCTCAGCTGGGCCTACAATAAGATACAACAGTTAGCCTCAGCACCAGAAAGAGAAGCTGGCTATGATGCACTGTGAGGGGCTAATGTGGATGTAATGTACTGAGGGGCGAGTGTAGATATAAAACACTATGAGGGGCTAACATGATACAGTGCACTGTAAGGGGCTAATGTGGATATAATGCACTCTGAGACACTAACGTGGATATAATGTACTGTGAGGGGTTAGTTGGATATAATGCACTGTGAGTTATGAACTATCTGCTTCTGTTTTTGCAGGAATATGCATGATGACACCATTCCAAATATGGAAGCATTAAGAGTTACAGCCAATATTGTATTTGGATACGCAACGTAAGTATGTTGTTGTCTATCATGATGAAGGATTCCATTCCATAAATTGTATAAAGTCATGCTAACGCAGTGTTTAAAATTGCTAAATTTTGGCAAATCAAAATATCCCAGCTCTGGATAAGTCTCAACTGTTTCTTTTTTTGAATTATTAAAAATGACAAATTAGAACCAGCCCTGATCTGGAAATGGAATTCCTGTCCCCTTTATTCTTAGCAAATGTTGTGATATTGAATTTAAAATGTAATAATCCCCAGTAACTTTAAAAAGCAATTTTATTCTCATGAAAAAAATCACATAATGAGAATTCAAGTTTAAATACTTTTCCTATAATCAACAAACTAAAAACAATATTTGCTAAACGGCATTTCATTAGGCAACTCAGAAACTACAAAAAAGATCCCCAACTAAACATTAAAAACAAATGAAAACCTCCCTCCGCGGTATACTTTACTTCATCTTAAGTAGACACTGTATGCCCCTGGAACCAGTCCAACGTGATTCTGAGCTCCCAGGGCTTGCTTCCTTCTTTCCCTTTTCCAGCCAGATTGCTGCTATTCCATGAACTGGCTTCTGTGGTAAAGATTACTTGGAGGTTTCTTCCTGTAGCCAAATTAAAGCAAATCTCCAAATTTATTTAAATCCTCATGAGTTAGTTTCTTCAATCTGATGTGAGCTCTGTTCTTGCCGAGTGAACTATCGAGACTTGTTGTGTTTATCTCTCTGCTCTCTCTCTTTCTTTCTCTTCCTTAGATCCTTGCAGACTGACACTATCCCTGTGTTCAATTGTATTTTAAGAAAACACTGTATAAACTGATTCTACAATGCCATCCTATGGACTTTGCCCCTCTCAAAGCCCATCTCTAAGGCAACATGGATCACAAGGGCTGTGTATCCAGGTAGAAGTGCTGATTAGCTATCCTTTAGATTCATAATTCCATTCGATCTTGAATTTAACTAGGAGATTTCAAGTATAACCGTTTGCTAAATCTGACATTCTGAACACCTCCCTGGGACTTTGGGGACTAACAATCTATCTACTATCAGATGCTTTTAGCATTGTCTATAGCTGTGAACAGCTTGCACCTTCTTTGCAGAATACACTCTGGGCTCCTCTTTAATCTTTAACAATACCACAGGCTTGTTGTCAGATAGAACTCAAATCAGGACACGTAACCCCTTCAATCCCTATTTGACCCTAAATTGAAAACATTCCCAAAACATAACCATCTTATAAGACCTCACATTTGTATGCTACAAATGTGAGGTCTTATAAGATGGTAGAAAACAAATCTGAAAAAAGTGATGCATTATTCAGTTTTAATTTTTTCTGTTTCTAGAAAAGCAATAGTTAATATAATGTTGTATTTTGTTAAGATTTATGAGTGTTGTGATGTCGAATACATAAGGGCCTAGAAATTATGCAGTACAACGCTTACGTTTCTGGTGATAAGTATCCCACAAGCTTCCAATACAATGAGGAATTCCAACTCATAAGTAGCTAGAGGTGCACCTTAGCTCTTCTTCAGCTAGCACAGACATGATGGGTCAAATGGTCTCCACCTGTGCCATAAATTTTCTCCGATTCTATATTCGCAAAATCTAAAGACATGGGGCTGGATTTACCACGAAACCCGCCATGTGTTTCGCAATAGTGGGAGGCAGCTGCCATTGGCCGGTGGTGGGATCTTCTGGTCCCGCTATTGTCAACGGGGTTTCCTGTTGATTGCACCCATTGCCGCTGGGAAACCCACTGCAGGATATGCCATTGTTGGGATGGAAAGATCCCCCGATGTGTACGGCTGGAATGGATTGGCCTTGATGTGTAAACATAAGAATATAAGAAATAGGAGCAAGAGTTGACCAAATGGCCATGCAAATGGCTTGGTGGCACAGTGGTTAGCACTGCAGTCTCACAGCACCAAAGGTTCAATTCTCAGCTTGGGTCGCTGTTTGTGCAGAGGCTGCACATCCTCCCTGTGTCTACGTGGATTTCCTCCGGGTGCTCCGGTTTCTTCCCACAGTCCAAAAGATCTGCAGGTTAGGTTCATTGGCCATGCTAAATTCCCCCTCAGTGTAACTGTACTGGCGCGGGAGTGTGGCATTTTTAAGCAATGTTTTAAAGGAGAACAGTAAGGTGAATTGGCAAAGAGGCGAGTTGTGGGGGGGTAACTCCAGTGCTTAAGATCTAGGGATTTTCACAGGAACCTCATTGCAGTGTTAATGTAAGTCTGATGCTAATAAATAAACTTTAAAGTGAACCTGCTCTGCCATTGAATATAATCATGGCTGAGTTTTCTTTCAACTCAATTTAAAGCCAGCTCCCATACTCTTTGTATCAAACCCCTTCAGAATCTTTTATGTTTTAATGAGATCTCCTTTCATTCTTCTGAACTCCAGACAGTATAGGCCTAGTTTACTCAACCTAGTCATCAACCTCCACCCTTGCTCCACTCCATCACAGAAACCTTTACTTTACTTTGCTTTACTATGTCCAAGACAAATATATATTTTCTTAAATGCAGAGACTAAATTGCACAGAGTGGATAGTATTTGATGAAGCAGGGGAGAATTGGAAGGAGTCCTATGTCACCTGTCTTGGGAAAAGCCTGCTGGAATTAAATGCCACTCAGATATTTAAGTGACCAGCATCAGGCCTTCCTGCGGAGTAAGGAACCCGGGGGCATAAAATGTGTGCCCTGAAAGCTGCTGGCCAATCAGAGGCTAAACATTGCAGGCAGTGCCACGGGAAGGGCAGTTACCAATATTGCACCCTGGGAGAGGCCCAGGATTATCAAGGGATAAAAGCCACAGGTGAATGAGAGTGTAATGGGGGTTATGGCTGGGCGTTCATGGCAGGGCCGGAGCAGGGGTGTGGTGAGGGGGAAGGGGATGGGGGGAGAAAATGGCAGGAGAGTTGCCAGCATGAGAAGGGAAAGGCTTTTGTTGCTGCCCACCTCTCCCAATGTGCTGGGCCCCTTAGTCAGACACCGAGAACAAGGAAACCTCCCTGCATCTACCAGTCTCATGTCACAACTCCCCTGCTGGCTGCTGATTGAATACCAGCGATGGGATGAAGTCCTTAGGTGAGCATTAATTACTTATTCAAGCCCCTCAATTGTTGGGGCTGGAAGGCTATCCATGAGGTGGAAATAGATAACAATCTACCTTCTGCACCACTAGGTCTGGGAAGAGAAACGACAAACAACAGAATAACTCCTGTTGTAAACTGTAAGTGTTGAAAGGGAATGAAAGCATCTTAAAAGATTATATATGTAAAATGTTTACTTTCTACATTTCAAGATGTCAAGGAGCAGAAGCCTTTGAAATTCAACATTTTGGATTAGCAAATGGCATATTCATGAAATTTTTGAAGGGACGCCTGTTAGAAGATGAAAAAATCACAGTGTTACTTGACAGGGTTGCTGAAGGTAATTCCTTTCCTTTGATAACTAAATGAGAGGCGCTTCTTTCTTGTCAACTGTATATTTGATACACTTGATTTGATATGAATGGAAATTAATTGCCATGATTGTGTCTACAAACCAAGCTCGTAAACAATCCATACAGTCAACACCACTCTTGCCTTCAAGATTCAGTACAGACTTGAGCACATAAACAAGGATGACTTCTCAGGTGGAGGCAGGGGAGTACTAAAAGAAGGTCATTGAGTAGGCAGCACCATGGCACAGTGGTTAGTACTGCTGCCTCATAGCGCTAGGAACCTGGGTTCGAATCCTGGCTTGGACCGCTCTCTGTGTGAAATCTGCGTGTTCTCCCCATGTCAGCATGGGTTTTTCTCGGGTGCTCCAGTTTCCTCTCACAATCCAAAGATGTTAGGTAGATTGGCCATGCTGAACTGCCCTTAATGTCAGGGGGGACTAGCTAGGGTAAATGCATGGGGTTATGGGGATAGCACTTGGGTGGGATTGTGAGCAGTGCAGACACAATGGGCTGAACGGCCTCCTTCTACACTGTATGAGTCTATGATTCTAAGGCCAGTCTTGTCCAATGTTCCTTCTTCAACCAACACCAAAAATAGGTTGTTTAATCATCCGTTAACTTGTTGATTATGGGATCTTGCTGGGAAAACATAGTACTTTCTTAGCTACATCAGTGGAAGTATTTCCAATGGCTAACATAAGCAAACCTCATGGTTTTCTCAGTAACATTCTCAATTTTGTGACAAATTGTCCAGCACTTGCCTTGTGGGCTTCAGAACCCTGCCTTCAGGCTCAAAAGGCCACTGGGGGTATGGGGTGGTGGGGGGTGCTGATAGCAGCAGGAATCCCTTGAGTTAACTGAGAACGGAAGGAAGACTTCAACATTGTTATACCAAATAGAAATGGCCTTAACAGCTGGCTTACCCCCTATCCACAGGGGTGCCTTTAGCTGTAGCTGAACACAGGCAGGAAGGGAGGGAGAAGATGCTCTTTCAGAGAGCTGGTGCAGCAATGCCTCCTGCACTGTGAGGATTCTGTGGTTCACCACTGAAGTGTTAGCATCATTCTAACCACACACTAGTCAGCTGAGTTAACGAGCCCTGTTGTATTTTATGTTGAAGGTAAAATACTCTCCTTTTGTGTTCCTGCCTGAAGTCAACAGTGTCACAGTGGGAAATGTGGGAAAGTTCAGGTGATGACGCCCACTGGCGTCTTCTCTCCTTGTAGCTGCCTCCAGAGATCTTGGTTTCACCCAAACACTTAAACGTTTTCTTTAGTTTTTTGGGTGTTACCACACTTTTTAAAATCTACCGCTGTCTCTTCAAGTGCTTCGAAGGCAGGTTTATCTGTGCCTTAGCGTGGGCAGGAGCGTACTTACTGAGCACTGCCTTAACCAAGGAGCTTGGATGGAAAATGGAATGGGTCTGAAGGAGTGGGTGGCCGTTCTGCCTTAAAGAGTCGATTTCCTTATCTCCTCTTCCAATCTCGGTTCTGATGATTACAGAAAATGGATGAGGACATTGTGATTCGAATGCACCAAGTTTTAGATTGCAAAAGGAAGGGATGATCGCAAGGGATAATACGTTTCACATTTGTGAGGTCCTGATGGTCTAACAAGTCTTCATTTCAACAGATTAAAAAGTTGGCAATAAATAGAAAGAGGCTACTGGAAGTGAAGCATTATATGTAGAGTTTAAAATGCCAGCCATGTTGGTGTTCCGCAGGCATCAGTGCTGGGACCTCTGTTGTTTGTAGTGTATATAAATGATCTGGAGGAAAATGTGAGTGGCCTGATTAGTAAATTTGCAGATGACACGAAGATTGGTGGAGTTGCTGATAGTGCCAAGGATTGTCAGAGGATACAACAGCATATAGATAGATTGGAGACTTGGGCACAAAAATGGCAGATGGTTTTTAATCCAGACAAATGCAAGGTGATGTGTTTTGGAGGATCAAATTTAAGTTTGAATTATACTGTAAATGGCAGAACCCTTAGGAACATTAACATACAGAAGGATCTGGGCGTGCAGGTCCACAGTTCCCTAAAAGTGACAAAACAAGTAGCCACATGATTAAGTAGGCATATGGCATGCTTGGCTTCATCAGCTGAAGCACTGAGTACAAGAGTTGGGAAATCATGTTGCAGCTATATAAAACTTTGGTTCGGCCACATTTGGATTATTGCACGCAGTACTGGTCACCAGAAGGATGTGGAAACTTTGGAGAGAGTGCAAAGAAGGTTCACCAGGATGTTGCCTGTCTCAAGAATGTTGGCTAAAAGGACAGGTTGAATAAACTTGGATTGTTTTCTCTAGGAGGATGGAGACTGCGGGGAGACTCAATAGAGGTCTACAAAATTGAGAGGCCTGGACAGGGTGGATAGTCAGACGTTTTCTTCCCAGGGTGGAACTGTCGATTACAAGGTACAGGTTCAAGATGAGAGGGGGAAAGTTTAAGGGAGATATGTGGTTAAATTTATCACACAGAATGGTGGAATGCATCTGAAATGTGCTGCCAGAGGATGTGGTAGAATAGACACGTTAGCAACATTTAAGAAGCATCTGGATGGGTACATGAATAGGGAGGAAATAGAGGGATATGGATCAATTAAGGGCAGAAGATTTTTTTTAGTTTGGGCATCATGATCAGCACAGGTTTGAAGGGCTGAAGGGCCTGTTCCTGTACAGTACTTTTCTTTGTTCTTTTATCAAAGTGCTAATAACACTGGTTTCTTTGAAAAGTGATGATGCAAACAGAACCTCTTGAAAATAGTAGGTTTAAATCTGTGATAGGGAGGTTTTAGATTTATTGAAGATTGTCAATATTATTTTAAATTATTGAGCTCACCTTCCCGCTCTTTCTAGTTCAGATGTAAGGTTTCTGCTCAAAGTCCTAACATATCTTTTCAAGCGCGACCGTCATGCTGCTGCTTTCCAGGAATGAATGATTTTATTGGGAATGTGGCAGTTTGTTTTCTCGATTTCATGGAGTGCTGATGTTTAAACTGCAGATATGGGAAAATGTGATCTGACTAAGGGGAAGCAAGCTCTGGAAATTCGTAGCAGCCTGTGTGAGAAGAGAGCACTGACTGACCCGATCCATTCGTCTGGCTGTTCCACCGAATCGCTGGCACGTAACCTGCAATGGGCAAAGGCTCACGGTAAAATACTGCTATCTGTGACAAAGGCTGTGGTGGAGGGTGGGATTGGACTGAGGCCTGGTTTGTGACAGCTCTAGTTATTGCCCAGTCATTTCAAGTATGCAATAAACATGAAACCTGAGCCAATGGAGCAATGCTGATAATCTACATTGCTGCACAGGCAGGTTGTGGGTGTTTTGACAAGTCAGCTCTCCCAGCACAGTATCAAGGATTTGGATGCACAAAGTGCCTCGCACAATCTTCCTTTTGTGGATGAAGAATCATCTGAGGGTCACTGAACTTTGCAAAATGTACCATCCTGCTGCATGAAGGTTGTACTGGGAATAGGAATATAGGTGTAAAGCAAGCAGCAGATATCATGAACCCTAGAGCCCAACTGAAGGGGTATATAGGAAGAGCTCAGCAAAAGGTTTTTTATTCATTTTATAAATTAGTTTCTTTGATGTTTTCCTCTCATTCAGTAAAACTGGCTGGGATAGAATTGAGCTTTTCCCTCCTAGATGTATCACAGTGACTGCAACTCTGAGCTGAAACTCCTCAAGTTGCAGACACCTACTCCAGATGTAGGTGCTCTGGCTCACGCTGGCATCCAGGAGCTTCCATGTTCCATAGTCACAGTTGAACACTAAATTCTCCATTCTCACTGGCATTGGGGCTAGAACGAAGGAGATTGGAGAATCCTGCCCCAAGTGTCTGAACAATATATTGCGCAAAACGCTATAAAAGAAGTAACTTCAGAAACTTTAGATAACATTAATGAACTAAAAGATGATAAAACTTCAGGGTCCAGGTGTCAGGGGAGATGTACGAGACTTTCTGGCTTATATATTTAATAGCTAATGAAGTTCTGGATTGATTCATACAGGGCAAGCTACAATACAGCTTATGTTGCCTTATTCAAGATGAGTCAGAAATCAGATCCTTCTAATTATGTGAGCTTAATGTTGTTTAGAAAAAAGCATCTGGAAAGGTTATGATTTGAATCACTTGGATAAGTTCGCTGTTAGTAAGGATTGCCAATATGATGCTTGTTAACTTTGCATCTGTCTCACAAATCTAATTGAAGAATGATAAAAGAAAATAATTCTCCTGCTGTTGTAAACTTTATCTTGCAGGCTGATTGGCCGGAAATTTCCTGCCATTCACACCAGTAGGATCTTCCGGTCCCACTGATGACGCACCCCCTGCTATGGTTTCCCAGTAAGAGGTGTGTTCAACAGGAAACCC
The DNA here is from genome assembly GCF_965287045.1 of Carcharhinus amblyrhynchos. NCBI lineage: Eukaryota > Metazoa > Chordata > Chondrichthyes > Carcharhiniformes > Carcharhinidae > Carcharhinus > Carcharhinus amblyrhynchos. Next base: position 49,388,184 of record NC_137324.1, on the reverse strand, counting down.
CATTGACAATGGTGGGACCAGAAGACCCTGCTGCTGACCAATGGCAAGCTTCCTCACCCCGTAGCCCTATATGTAATCAATGACATTAAAAGTGGACACATGAATGTTATACACTTCAGATTAACAAACTCCAAGGATTGTTTTTCATACAAGTATATCTGTTAAGTTAAAGGAAAAACAGAGATTGGAGGGTAATGATTAGTTGTTTGTTGAAAGGGCGTTACTTGTGATGGTTGTGTGGAGAATGCTGCTAAAAGTGCAGTGGAATAAGGGTGGGTTGAGTGGGTGGTGGACTGGCTACCCGCTGCATTTTCTACCTTAAAGCTTATGGGTGGGGGAAAGAAGAATCTTGAACCTGGAAAAATATAGGCTGGGAGAGAATGGAGTTTTAAAATTGCGGCTGCACTTTGGTTGATTAAGTAGATCATGAGAGAGGACTGGGGTGGAACTCTGCTGTTTCACTAACTCAAACCTATTAACACTGTGCTTCCTGTTCCAAATTGACTCGTTCCAACAATGCCTCGATTTTAAATTTCTCGTCTTTGTTTTTAAAGCTCCCATAGTGTCACCCCCTCCAGCCCTACAATTTTCCAAATCTCTTCACTTCTTTGATTCTGACCTATTCTGCAATCCCTGACTTCTTTTGTTTCCATGATGTGGAGATGTCGGCATTGGACTGGGATAAGCACAGTAAAAAATCTCACAACACCAGGTTAAAGTTGGACAGGTTTATTTGGCGCTAGCTTTCGGAGTCTCAGCCTGAGATTTGGAGTCTGAGACTCTGAAAGTTAGTGCCAAATAAACCTGTTGGATTTTAACCTGGTGTTGTGAGATTTCTTAACTCAATTGTTTCACCATTGGTGGCTGTTCCTTCAGCTACCTAGGTCCTTCAACCTAAAATTTTGCCTCTACACCTCAGTGCTGCTCACTCTTTCTTTAAAATGCTCCCTCAAACCTACTACTTTGACCAATCACTGCATACCTATCATAATATCTCCTTATTATCTCCGAAGTAGTACTTTGTTATGTAGTTTATCATTAAAGCTATGATATGAATGCAAGTAGCTGTAGCTGTAGGATGGGAGGTTTGACGTATAAAATCCATTGGGTGATAGATAAAGTATCAGGAAGTACTTCTGTTTTACAAACTGTCATAGCCCTTGGAGTAAACTGTTGAAAACTGTAATGGGTATGGAATTATTAGAACTCTTTAAAAGGGAAACCTGAGAAGGAATAAAATTTGATTGCGTACATGATGGAGAGGAATATTTCCTGAATTAACTTTGTTTTGTTTTCTCTTTTTTTTGTCTGTCCCACAAGATAACCAAGGAGTCAACAAATAACATCTGAGGTAGCACTTCTGTTTAGATAGGGCAGGCTTCATGAGCTGATTTTGTTTTTCATGTCTTCGCATGCCTATAATCACTTGTCATTTTTGTATTACTAAATTGAAAAGCAAACGCGCGTCTATGAGCCGTTAACTGCCATCTGATATTTGTGTTTTCAGAGCTACCTGAAAGTATGTGGCTCAAGTTCGAATGTGGTGTCCAAATTCAACTTGGTTTTGCTGCTGAGTTCTCGAATGTCATGATAATTTACACCCGCATTGTGAAGAAACCAGAAGGAATTATAATGTGCGAGGCATATGTCACTGATTTTCCACCGGTAAAATTTGTTTTCTTTTGCCTAACGGAATTGATAATTGGATATACTGATGTAGTTTAAGTTTACAGTTTTGTGTCAGACGGGTACTTAAGACAAATTCACGTGGATATAACTGAAATGAAGTGGGACAGTAACCCATTAATGTAGCCCAAGTGTTAAAATAGTCTCAGCCTATTTTCTATACATCTTAGACTCACATCAGAGCCTTTCCACCCGTAGGCCCTGTGCTCGTCGACTTGTTTTGGCTTTCAATTAAGCAGGGTCTCAATTTTCAAATCCTTGCATGGCTTTGTCACTCACTATTTTGGTTACCTTCACCAACCCACCAAGTTCTCTGCACTCCTCCATTTCTGGCCTCTTGCACAACCCCGATTTTAATCACCATGCCATTGATAAAGCTGCCTTCAACAGCTGAGGTCACAAACTCCGGAATTCCCATCCTGCCCCTCTCCACTTCTCTTTTTTCCTCTTAAGCATATCTCTTTGACCAAGCTTTTGGTCATCTAATATCTGCTTATGTGGCTAAGTATTAAATTGTTATTGCTAATGCTCTTGTGAAGCACTTTGAGATGCTTATTACATTAGAGGAGCTACGTAAGTACAAGATGTTGGTTGAGTTTCCAATTTGCCCCCCACCCCCCGTCTAGGGGTTTAAGATGAAATTGTTGGGAAAATGGGAAAGCATAGGTTAGGTGATAATATAGAAGAGGAACATATTGGCAAAAGGCCATAGTCAAAATGTAACTGAGAGCAAAGAAAGTTGTGTAGATGGAAACAAGAAGTTACAAAGCGACATTCGCAGATCAGGTGTTTGGGCAAAACTAGGAGATGGATTTCAATCTGGGGATGTGTGTAGTTATCAACATCTGAAATGAGAAATTAAACCAACTATATTCTTAGTGGTTAGGGAGTAGGAGCTGTGAAGGAGCAAACAGATTTAAGTGGCCATCTGCACATACCACGAAAAGCTAGTGGACAAGTAGAAAACATGATCAAAAAGGCTAATGGAATGTCATCCCTTAGCTCAAGAGGATTAAATTTTGAAGTGTAGAAGTGATGCTTCAGTTGTACTGAGTTTTCTGTTGCCCCCGCCAGGGAATCATGAGTACACATGTTGAGAGCACAGCTGAGGTTAGATGCTAGTGTATTCCAAAACCCAGGAGGGAACTTTGGAATGCTCGCTCCTGACTCTATCTTACAAATTGGTATAATGTGAAGAAAGATATAAAGACCAATGAAGAACTACCCAGACACTTTTGTGATGACTTAAACAAAATAAATATTTATTCAAAGGTAAAACACACAAGAAAGTCAACCAAAAGTAACTTAACTGCATTAAGGGCCATATCCATGATATATGTAAATTTACCCAGTTCCAAAGCCTTCTTCTTTTCCTAACCTCAGAGCGAAACTTCCCCAAGCAACGTCCCATAGGTTGCAAAATAATAAGCAAAATTCAGAAATAGTTGCCACACCAGGTCCTTATATCAATTGGAGTTACTTCCGAATTAGAATTGAGACAATTGGCTTCTCAAAACAGGCTTTCTCCAAACACAGCTTGTTGGGAATGGACCCAGCTTCCTGCTGTATGGGCTGCAATCTCAAACATCTCTTGCATTGGGTGAATTTACTTCTGATGTTTTTTTTCTTTTCAGCTTCCCTTATCTGAACTCAGAAGTTACTCTTTATCATCTTTAGTACATGAACTCACCTTTTAAAATATAAACGTGAAGCTTACCCCCATCTTTATTGTCATTAACTTGCCTTTGGTAAACATTTGTCCCCAGTGTTGCTTATCAGGCTTAGTTTATTAACCCAGCCCATTTGTCTTTCTTTCAATTTCCATTTTAAAACTAGTTTATTTTTCCACAACCCAATTGTTGGATTCTTAATTTTCCCACTTCAGTGTATAACACACAACTTAAGATATTTCAGTGAAAGTTGTGATCTGTGTGCCTGTGATTTCCTATCGTGCAGTGATAGGTGGGTCAGGCTCCCTTGCTGATAGCCTGGATGCAAAACATTACCCCACACCGCTGTTGCATGTACTTCAGAGTTGCTTTTTACTAGAGATTGGCTAATTTTGTGGGTTGGGGGTAAAGCAGGTATAATTGGATGGGGACATTCAGTGTCCTTGTTAATCTGCCTTGGGCTAAATGATCTTTCAAAATTACAGCACTAACATCACAGTGTGACAGTAAAATCTTTCAATATGTGGCCAGCTGAATATATTTTGTAAACATGATCACATGCACTTGCTTTTGCATCTTCAGTAGCTTAAAATAGCATGGATGGTATTTAGATCTGTAAAGAAGAGAAATCTTGCTCTCTTACACTCAGATGATGTGCTGTCAATTTCAAATTGATCCTCAGGCTATGTGCAGAGCAGAGTTGGCGTGCCAAGCTAGCAGGGTTTGGCAATGAGCCCAACTCTGTTCAAAATTTCAACACCAGCTGGTCATAGGGTGACACAGACATTGGCCGTAATATAAAACCATCTGTCTGTCCATCTCTCTCTCTCTCTCTCTCTCCCCCGCACCCCCCCCCCCACCCCCCTGGACCTCTTCAGCTGAAGTCAGAGTGGGGAAGATGGAGAAAATAAGGTAAAATAAATAAAAAGTCGGTGGCTCATCTATTTGAATATAGGCTAAGTATTTGTAGCAGAGCATGAAAACCGACCTACCTGGAAGAAAGTTTAGTGAGGAGATTGACTGAAGAGATTGTGGAGGCAGTGATTAAATACTGAGGAGCTCTGCCTCAGGATGGAGAGCACATACTGGCACAGTGTTAGCACTGCTGCCTCACAGTGCCAGGCAACTGGCTTTGATTCAAAAGTACATAAGACTAGGAGCAGGAGTAGGCCACCTGGCCCCTCGAGCCTGCTCCGCCATTCAGTAAGATTATGGCTGATCTTTTCACCATGGTCTTATTGAATATCTCTTTTAGAATCCTGGGCTGTAGTCCATCCAATCCAGGTGATTTATCCACCTTCAGACCTCCCAGTTTCCCCAGAACCTTCTCTTTAGTGATGGCCACTACTGTGCCCCCTGATTCTCCTGAAGCTCTGGCATCCCACCGGTGTCTTCCACTGTGAAGACTGATGCAAAGTAACTATCCAGTTCCTCTGTCATTTCTTTGTTTCCTATTATTACTTCTCCAGCCTCATTTTTCAGCTGTCCAATGTCTATTTTTGTCTCTCTATTAACTTTTACATATTGAAAAAAACTCTTCCTATTTTCTTTAATATTACTAGCTAGCTTAAACTCATATCCCATCTTCTTCCCCATTATTGCTTTTTTTAGTTGTCCTCTGCACGCTTTTAAAAGTTTCCCAATCCCCTGGCTTCCCACTAATTCTCACCACTTTCCATGCTTTTGTTTTGCTTTTATGCTGTGCTTGACTTCCCTCATCAGCCATGGATGCCTCATCCTCCCCTTAGCACGTTTCTTTCTTTTTGGGATGAATGAATGTTGTGCCTCCCGAATAACCCCCAAAAATTCCTGCCATTGCCGTTCCATTGTCTTCCCTGCTAAGCTCCCTTTCCGATCAACTCTGGCCAGCTCCTTCCTCATGTCTTTGTAGTTATGAGCAGAAGTCAGTGCCCTCTGCATGATCATCTATGCTTTAATTTCAGTTGGCAGAACATTATCAGTGCACATTCAGTCTGGATATGAATAAGGTTAATCATGTAATTAAAGCATCTCTAGGACATCTCACTGGAGGGCAAATTCAGCAGTACTGCACGCTCAGCAGAAATACTTGCTTAATGGGGTTATAATATTATAGAACTGATTATCTGACATGCAGTCCCTTGAGTGGGACATCCTGCTGGGAGAGCTAGGTCACTGAATTAATCCATATAGGTCAGAACAAGCTATTCTAGCTTATAGATTATTTATGAGATTACTGTCAGAATGTTGGAAGAAGATTTATTTTGTGTTGTATATGACAAAATCTCAATTGCAGAATCTTGTTAAGACTCATCTAGAGGACAATGCACAATTTCAGTCTCCTCATTTAAAAAGAGATATAAATGCTTTAGAAGCAGTTCAGAGAAGGTTTGCTCGACTGATACCTGGGAACCAGAGAGTTATCTTATGGGGAAAGATTGAATAGGCTGGGCCTGTATCTATTGGAGTTTAAAAGAATAAGAGGAGATCTTATTCAAACATATCAAATTTTGAGGGGACATGACAGAGTAGATGCTGAAAGGATGTTTCATCTTGTGGGGGAGGTTAGAACTCAGGGACATAATTTAAAAAAAACTGTGTCCCATTTCAGACTGAGATGAAGAGAAATATTTTCTCTGAGAGTTGTGAAGTTGGCACCTTCTTCCTGGAGAGCAGCGCAGTCAGGGTCATTGAATATGTTTAAGCTGGGGTAGGTAGATTCTTGACTAAAAAGGGAGTCAAAGCTTATGGGGATACACAGAATGTGGAGTTGAGGCTGCAGTCTGATCAGCCATAATCTTATTAAATGGTGGATCAAATGCCTACCCTGCTCCGAATTCATATTCTAGTATGTTCACATGTAAATACATTCTTTATAAATGCGCATACTGAACAGAATAAATCATTTATTTTGAACATGTGAAACCACAAACTTTTTCTATTTATGATTTTATCTCACAATGAGAACAGGACCTGGACATAGATCCTAAGAAGACAAATAAAGGAACACCAGAAGAAACGGGCAGCTACCTACTCTCTAAGGATTTACCAGAGCAGTGTCTATACACTAGACTAAGCGCATTACAGAAACTGAAGGTAAAATGTTCATATTCCAAATTAAACTATTGCAACTGATGATAGCCAATCCTTATTCCGTGCTATTTAGATCCAATTGGCACAACGTGCTGCTCTTATTTAAAGTTAGTTTGTTAGTCCACTTTATAGTGCAATGGTATTAATTGATATTTAGGTTCTTGTTTGTTCATTGTTTGTTTGTTTATTTATTAGTGTCACAAGCAGGCTTACATTAACACTACAATGAAGTTACTGTGAAAATCTCCTAGTGGCTACACTCTGGCGCCTGTTTGGGTACACTGAGGGTGCATTTTACACAGCCAATACGCCTAACCCGCACATCTTTCAGACTGGGAGGAAACCGGAGCACACGGAGGAAACCCATGCAGACACAGGGAGAACATGCAAACTCCACACAGACAGTGGCCTAAGCTGGGAATTGAACCCAGGTCCCTGGAGCTGTGAGGCAGCAGTGCTAACCATGTTGCCATCTTGTGGGCCTTTGTAACGACTGTTGTAATTTTTCCACCAGCACTTTTTTCACAAATAAGCTTCTTAGTGGAATTCCCCATATGAAATGTGAAAAAGAATCAAATCAAGAAACACTGGGGTGACAAGGTGGCGCAGGAGTTAGCACTGACCCCTCACAGCGCCAGGGACCAAGGTTTGATTTTGGCCTTGGGTGACTGTCTGTGTGGAGTTTGCATGTTCTCCCCGTGTCTGCGTGGGTTTCCTCTGGGTGCTCCAGTTTCCTCCCATAGTCCAAAGATGTGCAGGTTAGGTGGATTGGCCATGTTAAGTTGCCCCTTCATGCCCCATGGTTTGTAGTTTAGATGGATTAGCCGTGGTAGATTTGTGGAGTTATAGGGTTAGGGTGGGGGAGAGGCCTGAATAAGATACTCTGTCAGAGTCGGTGCAGACTCGATGGGCCGAACGCACCCTTCTGCATTGTCAGGATTCTGTGAACAATAATCTGCATTTATATAGCACCTCTGACTTAATAAGGCATCCTAAGGTGCTTCATAGCGTTGAATCAGACACAATTTGACACTAAGCCATGCAAAAAGACATTCAATCAGGTGAGGTAATTTGTAAAGAGCAACTTAAATGAGGGGGGAAGGTTAGAGAAGTGATGAGATTTAACGATGGAACTCCAGAGCTTGCACCTTAGGCTGTTGAAAGCCTGAATGGCAATAGTGCAAATGCACAGGAGGCCAGAATGGAGGAACACAAAGAATTCAAAGGTTTGTAGGGCTGCAGGAGCCTACTGAGATAGGGAGACCTCACGCAGAATTTAAATTTCAGACATTGCCAGACCAGGAACAAATATAGGTGTGCAAGCACAGGGATCTCAGAGCAAGTCAGGTTCTGTGCCTCCCAATGAACCAAGGCTGTTCCACCATTCAATCAGGCCAACAATGATCTGTATCTCAAAACCACTTATCCATCTTTGCTCCATAACTCTCAATAACTGACCTAACAAACTGTTTGTCTTGAAAATTTCAATTGACCCAACATCCAGAGGGAGAGGGAAGGGGTGAGGGAATGAGGGACTTTTAGATTTCTACTCCTAATGACAGCTTCTGTGAGTGGACTATCTAATCAGTTTGTACTTCAAACAAAACAGAGCATTATCTCTTAGTTTAGATTCAGACTAGCCAAGGTAAGAAACAGAGACATGCTTACTGTGCACCAGTTTGGATTTCTCATTCATGTAACTGGTGTACTGACCATGATGAATGGATCCTGGCTCCATCGGTATAAACGTGCTTTGAACTAGGTCTCAAAGAGACATATGAAACTACAATATTGCAAAAACAAAGTTCCGTTCATTCTCCAACAACATTATTTAGTATTTGTAAATGTCTTATTAACCAGGCATAAACAAAAATAAAAGCCAACCTTTCCTTTTATAGATTCAGAGATCTTGTACCATATAGCTGTGCATGTCACAAAGCTTTATCCCCTGATGTTTTCTTTGGTTGCTATTGCATTCAAAATCTATTAACTTTTCTAGCCTGGCGAGGCGGTTACATTTATCCCTCATACTTGCTGCTCAGACTATACATCTATCAGCCTCTCAGTCATCAACTAAATGCTAACAAACAGCATTCATCAATAGCTTGCTCACCCAGTGCTCAGTTTGCATTTCACCAGGGCCATTCTGGTCCACACCCCATTATACAGCTTCAGTTGTAGAAATCAGTTGAGGTAGTCGTGCTGGTATTTGACTGTGTGGCTTGAGTCATATCTGGAACAACAACAACAACTTGTATCTACATAGCACCTTTAACATAATAAAATGTCTCAAAGTGTTTCACTGGATCATTATGAAGCATAATGAGACGCTTATCACAAATGAGGGCAAATGGCCAACAGCTTTGTCGAGGTTAGTTTGAAGGAGCATCTTAAAGAAGGAAAGAGAGATAAAGAGCCTTTGGAAAGGAATTACAGATCTCAGAGCTCAAGCAGCTGAAGATATAGCCACCAGCAAGGGGACAATTAAAATTGGGCACTCTCAAGAGGCCAGAATGGGAGGAACACATATATCTCAGAGGGTTGTGGGCTGCAGCAGATTAAAGACACAGGGAAGGAGCAAGGCCATGGGGAGATTTGAAAACAAGAATGAGAATTGCGGGGGAGCTCGGGGATGCAGTTTAAGAATAGGATGCCTCCGTTTTAAGATGGAAATGAGGAGAATATTTTATCTATTGTTGTTAGTCTGTGAAACTCTCATCCCCAAAAATCAATGGACTCTGGGTCATTGAGTTTACTCAAGGCTGAGTTCAATAGATCTTTGTTCAACAAGGGATTCATGGGTTATGGGTGATAAAAACCCTTCTGATTCACTAATGCTCTTTAGTGAGGAAATCTGCCTCCCTGGTCTACACCCACAGCAGTGTGGTTCACTCAAGGGCCATTGGGGATGGGAAATAAATGCTGACCATGCCAATAATGCCCACAGCCCATGAAAAAACAATATTTTTTTAAACAAAGGGCTATTAGATGAGCCATGATCTTTTTGAAAGGCATAGCAGGCTCAAAGGGCCAAATGGCGTTCTTCAGCTCCTAAGTCCTATGTCATACATTCCTAAGTAACAGTTGATTGGCTTCATCCCAGCTGCAGCAGACAGCTTTGATAAATGCAGTGGATTAATTGCAAATACTACATGAAGGCAATCACAGGGCAACCACTGAAGTTCACTAAAACCCAAGAGGTTACAGAGCCTAACACTTGCTTGCATAAATGCTCCCAGTCCCTTGCACTTGTTACCATGTTAGAATAGCCTGGGCATCTCAGGCATTTGGAGGCTTCAGATCAGGTGCCGAGTACAATCTCTGCTGTCCTGGTGAGAGGTTTAAAGTTTTTTAAGTTTATTTATTAGCATCACAAGTAGGCTTGCGCTAACACTGAAATTAAGTTACTGTGCAAATCTCCTAGTTGCCACACTCTGGTGCCTGTTCAGGGACACTGAGGGAGGATTTAGCATGGCCAATGCACCTAGCCAACATGTCTTTCAGACTGTGGGAGGAAACCTGAGCACCTGGAGGAAACCCACACAAATACAGGGAGAACATGTAGATTCCACACAGACAGAATTGAATCCAGGTCCCTGACAGTACTAACCACTGTGCCACTGTGCCGCTCATATTTTGGGCCCACATAATTGTCCTAACGTTTGTATGAGAAATATTGAAGCTTAGCTTTTCCAGTCAGTGTAGCTTAATCACTAAAAGCTGGAAGCAGTTATGTAGACTATTGTTACTTAAGCTACAATCTCAAAAGATAGTGAACTCACGTGTGATCGAGGAGTTGGTAGATAGAAACTTGCAGCCTATTGATTGTTTCAACTTGTTCCAAATAAACCTGGGCATGGGGCTTCTAAGGTAGAAAGAGATATATGGAAAGGAATTTCCACTGCTTAATATTGCAGCATCAGTCAAGCAGCCAGAGCCCCAAATGGTCATCAACTTCAGTCCAGTGGAATTAGCATTCAGGGATAGGTGATCCATCAGATTAGATATGAAAGATATCGAGCAAAAGTGAGCAAATGAAATTGAGGTACCGATCAACCGCAGTCTAATTGGAGAGTGAAACAGTCTCCGGGGGCTGAATGTCCTACTCTTGTTCCTGTATTCATTCATTCAGTTTGTATTGTGATGCAGTCTTGGGTGATGGGCCTGAGTCTTGAATGATGGAAATGCCTGTTGCAAATAGGTGGACACTTCACTCAAATAATAGTTTGTGGGACTGCTAGTTTTGCATGCTATTTAAATTTTATTTATTAGTGTTGCAAGTAGGCTTACATTAACACTGCAATGCAGTTACTGTGAAAACCCCCTAGTCGCCACACCCTGGCACCTGTTCGGATACACGAAAGAGAATTTAACATGGTCAATGCACCTAACCAGCACGTCTTTTGGACTGTGGTGGGAAACCAGAGCACCCGGAGGAAACACACGCAGACATGGGGAGAACATGCAGACTCTACACAGACAGTGACCCAAGTCAGGAGTCAAACCTGGCTCCCTGGCATTGTGAGGCAGCAATGCTAACCACTGTGCCCTATTTCCCACCATCCTGACAAGTGGGGGAAATGGCAATAATTATGCCAGTGTCAAAAGAGCATGTCAACATTTGCTGGATAACAGTAAGTGCATTGGAGATGACGTAAAATATACAGTACTATTAACATATGAACTAGGAGCAGGAGTAGGCCATCTGGTCCTCAAACCTGCTCTGTCATTCAATTAGATCGTGGCTGATCTTTTCATGGACTCAGCTCCACTTACCTGCCCACTCACCATAACCCTTAATTCCTTTACCATTCAAAAATGTATCCATCCTTACCTTAAAAACATTCAATGAGGTACCCTCAACTGCTTCACTGGGCAGGGAATTCCACAGATTCACAACGCTTTGTGCAAAGAAGTTCCTCCTCAACTCAGACCTAAATCTGCTCCCTCTTATTTTGAGGCCATGCTCCCTAGTTCTAGTTTGACCTCCTGTGGAAACAACTTCCTTGCTTCTATCTTATCTCTGCCTCATAATCTTATATGTTTCCATAAGATCTCTCTTCATTCTTCTGAATTCCAATGAGCATAGCCCCAGTCTACTCAGTCTATCCTCATAAGCCAACTCTCTCAACTCCGGACTCAACCTAGTGAATCTCTTCTGCACTCCCTCCAATGCCAGTATATCCTTTCTCAAGTAAGGAGACCAAAACTGTACACAGTACTCCAGGTGTGGCTTCACCAGCACCTTATACAGCTGCAACATAACCTTACTGTTTTTAAACTCCATCCCTCTAGCAATGAAGGACAAAATTCCATTTGCCTTCTTAATTGCCTGCTGCACATGCAAACCAACACCTTGTGATCCTTGCACAAGGACACCCAGGTCCCTCTGTACAGTTGCATGCTGCAGTTTTTTACCATTTAAACAATAGTCAATTTTGCTGTTATTCCTACCAAAATGGATGACCTCACATTTACCAACATTGTACTCTATCTGCCAGACCCTTGCCCACTCACTTAGACTATCTATATCCCTTTGCAGACTTTCAGTGTCCTCTGCACACTTTGCTCTGCTACTCATCTTCGTGTCATCTGTGAATTTTGCCCCACTACACTTGGTCCCCAACTCCAAATCATCTATTTAAATCGTAAACAATTGCGGTCCCAATGCTGACCCTTGAGGCATACCACTAGTCACTGATTGCCAACCAGAAAAACACCCATTTACCCCCACTCTTTGCTTTCTGTTAGTTAACCTATCCTCTATCCATGCTAATACATTACCCGTAACACCGTGCACCTTTATCTTATGTTGTAGTCTTGGGTGTGGCACCTTGACAGATGCCTTCTGGAAATCCAGATACACCACATCCACAGGTTCCCCATTGTCCATTGCACATGTAATGTTCTCAAAATATTCTACCAAATTAGTCAAACATGACCTGCCCTTCATGAACCCATGCTGCGTCTTACCAATGGGATAACTTGTATCCAGATGTTTTGCCATTTCTTCCTTGGTGATAGGTTCAAGCATTTTCCCTACTACAGAAGTTAAGTTAACCGGCCCATAATTACCTGCCTTTTGTCTACCTCCTTTTTTAAACAGTGGCATCACATTTGCTGTTTTTCAATCTGCGTGAACTACCCCAGAGTGCAGCGAATTTTGGTAAATTACTACTAGTGCATTTGCTATTTCCCCCACCATCTCTTTTAGTACCCTTGGATGCATTCCATCAGGGCTAGGACACTTATCTATTTTAGCCCCATTAACTTGCCCAACTTATCTTTAGTGATAATGATAATTTCTAAGTCATCACCTGCCATAGCCTTCCTGTCATCAATTTTTGGCATGTTATTTGTGTCTTCCACTGTGAAGACTAACACAAAATACCCATTCAATGACTCAGTCATTTTCTCATTTCCAGTTATTACACCCTCCTTCTCATCCTCTAAAAGACCAATGTTTACGTTAGGCACTCTTTGTTTATTTTGTTTATTTAAAGTGAGTGCAACTGTTCTTATCTTCTGTGCTTTTTTTTATAGTCAATGGAAATCATGGATTCATTACAGTACAGAAGGAGGTCCATTGACTGCATTGGCTCTCTAAAAGAACAATTCCCTTGTTCTGCTTTCCTGCCTTTTCACCATAGCCCTGAAAATTTTTCCTCACCAGTGAATGATCCAATTTCCTTTTGAAAGACTCGGTTGAACCTGCCTTAGCCAATTTCTCAAGCAATACATACCAGATCCTAACCACTCGCTGGATTAAAATGTTTTTCCTCATGCTGTCATTACACCTTTGGCCAATTATCTTAAATCAGTTTCCTCTGGTTCTCAATCTTTCCATCAATAAGAAGAGTTCCTACTTATCTGTCCTTATGATTTTGAATATGTTTACCAAATCTCCTCTCAGCCTGCTCTTCTCCAAAGAGAATGGTCCCAACTTTTTCACGTTAACTGAAGTTCTTCATCCCCTGGAGCCTTCTCTTCTGGCATCTTTTCTGCACTTTCTCTAACGCCTTCATATATTTCCTAAAGTGTGATGCCAGATCTGGCCCACTTGTCTGTCTGTTCCACCAAATGGTCTGTGTTCTTTTGAGAATCTATGTAATCCTCCTAACAGTTCACAGTACTTTCAAGTTTAGTACCATGCATAAATTTCAAAATTGTGCCTGCACTCCAAGGTCAATAATATGTTTCTGGAAATGCAAGAGTTCTGATGCCTGTGGCTAGGGATTTCCACTATAGATCTAACCCAGTCTGGACAACAACTGTTCTCCATTTCTCTGTTTCCAATCATTCAGAGAATTTTGTATCCACATTGCCACTCTCCCTTTTATTCCACAAATTCTAACTTTGCTCTCGAGTCTGTTGTGCAGCACTGTAACAAATGCATTCTCGAAGTCCATGTGCGCCACATCAACAGCATTGCCCTCATCAACCCTCCCTGTTACCTCATCAAAAGGCCCAAACAACTTAAGTGCAATTTGCCCGTAACAGATCAGGAGAGGTGTAAAACTGGCTGCCAGTGCGCTGTCTTTCACTTTACACTATCACACAAATGTCAAATGATCCTGTTTGATTGGCAGATGTTTGTTTCTTCATTTTTTTCTATATTGTCAAAATTTAAACATTTGTTTTGCTGCCACAAATATCCAAGCTCCAAGTGCAACAACCGCAATCTATAATGTCCACTTGCAAGTTGAAAAACATGGCACAAAGTTATCACGTTTCATCTGACTATTTCTCCATCCTGGAACATTCTATTCAGATAATCGGGGCGATTCTCTTTATCTCAGTGGCAGGAGGCAACACGTCCGTCGCTAGCAATGATATCCTCTGGTCCTTCTGCTGTCACTGGGATTTTCCGTTGAAGCCACCCATGCCACTGGGAAACCCGCGACAAGTGGTGCACCACCGGTGGGACCAGAGAATCTCACCAGCTTACACATGCAGAGAATTCTGTCCAACATCTTTTTTAGGAGGGCTGTATTCTTACTTCATAACATCAGCAAGTTTACATTGACACATTTAATGGAGAATTTCAGCACCTCTTCCCCAAAAGTTACAGCAAAATAGGAGGAAAAATCCCAAAGAAGCCCCAGGTGTTTATGTCTCTGAGAACACACCTCATGTCAACCTTGGACACCTAACATGTTAAGTTACTGTAGAAATAGGCAAAGCCAGCTCTCAGAGTACCTTGCCATAAGTGCCATGTTGAAAATATGCACCAGCATAAAAGCTAATCTGCAGCTTTTCTGTAATAAATTTGAAGAGAAGTTTCTTCTTCGCTGGGTTATTATTTTTTTGAATGCTATTCAGTTTCCTGCCTAAACTTGTCTTTCGTTTGTCATGTTTAGTTTTTTGAAGTAAACTGAGTACAGAGAAGTAACCTCAGTTCACATTCTTCTGCTGCAGGAACGGCTAGTGTTCACTGCCTGCCTTCGCTATCAGTACCAAGGGCTTGATGAACCTGTGGAAGAAGCCAAGGAGGTAGATGTAGGAAAACCACTCATTGCAAAGCTGGACATCCACCGCAACATCAGGAGGAACAGCTGCCTCGTGACCTGCGCTATGCCTCACAGTCCATCACACAGCCCAGTCCATAGCCCATCTCACAGTCCAGTGCGAAGCATGGCTTACAGTGCAGAATTTGAGCATTATCACCACCATCACAACCAACATTATCAAGATAACTCTCACCTCGGAGTCTACAACCTAAATTCGGCCGTGATGGGTGCAATAGGCTGCACCATTCCTTCTGACAGCTGTAAATACACCACGTACACTGACTGGGGTCAAATATCTAACTTCTGTAGTAGCAATATAAGGGAGATCAACATTCCTGTTGAGAGTGATATCAATGATCTGCAATCTGATTTCGCTGACTGCCTGAAGTTCACTGAGCATTAATGCACAAATAATTATTCTGAATGGGCCAAGGAGGATTTTTCACCAGAACCATGCTGGCACCTGCTGGATGTAACAAACTGTCAAATATATCCACCGCAGTGACACATAGATAATGGGTTCACCCAATGTATTTCTTTTCATTTGCACACTAACAACACAATACACAAGGAATGGCTAGCATCCAGAATTTCTATGGTCGTAAAAGGGAGTTTCTAGAAATTAATGAGCTGTCTTAGCCAATGTGACCAAACACAGGTTGATCAACTGCATTAAGGTAGGCAGATTTTGGTCAAATTCATAAAATTGGGCAGCCTATTTGACCATGAGTCATTTTCCAACCCTCCCCAGGCCATTTCCTGAATTACAGTCAGGATCCAGAGTTTAATCTTATTGTTTACCAGTTGTGAACTGGTGCACCTTAATTGTTTTCTCTGCTGCCTTCAACAGACCTTCAACATTCTCAGTGTATAATCACGTACTTATCACAATTGATAGGAAGTTTTAGGTGAAGGTTTAGTGCAGAAGATTGCAAAGCTTAAAGGATTGTAGCAAAAGATGGAGTAAGTCAGGAAATAGTGATGAGAGGATTCTAAAATTGTTTTTAATGAGGAAGAGAATTCATGGGATGTGGGCAACAGCATTGCTGTCCCTGGAGTATGTAGGCCAGACCAGGTAAGGATGGTATATTTCCTTCCCTGAAGAACATTAGTGAACCAGGTAGGTTTTTAACGACAATCAACAATGGTTTCACGTTCATATTAGACTTTTAATTCATATTTTCATTGAATTCAAATTTCACCGTCTGTCATAGGGCGATTTGTACCCAGGTCTCCAAAGCATTACCCTAGGGCTGGAATTCTCCGGCAGTTCACGCTCAACCGCGCTGTCAACAAGAATGGAGAATTTGGCACTCAGCCAAATCTCTATCCACTGCAGTGGGACGGGAGAATCCCAGCAGTGGGTGAGGTCGGATCTCTAGATTACTAGTCCAGCGACAACATCACTACGTCACTGCCTCCCCTTTTGTACATCAACCACTCACAATAATTTATCTCTTTCAACCCTCATATATTAATTCCTAAATTTATTTTCAAACTGAAATGCACATCATTGCCCCAAGAATTGAAATTAACTCCCAAAGAAGACACAATAAACAAAGGCCTGGAACCAATTAGAGGAAACACTCTGCAAAATTCCCTGATTGCTTCAAACAAGCAAGTTTCAGATCATTATGTTTTCCCAGAATACATTATTAGACATATCAAAGCAAAAGTTTCTCTGCCAGATATGTCTGCCTGTAAGAATATTCTATTCTTGAGGACAAGAAAAGATTATTTCTATCTATTGGACTAGACTCAAAGGTTGGAAATTAATATGTCATTTTGTCTTGTTTACCATTCAATCAATGATGTAGAGATACCGGTGTTGGACCGGGGTGATCTCAGGTTAAAGTCCGACAGGTTTATTTGGAATCACGAGCTTTCAGAGCGCTGCTCCTTAGGTGAGTCATCTGAGGAAGTCCATATAAACCTGTTGGACTTTAACCTGGTATTCAATTGAAAAGTTAAGATGTGTATCGGGCACCATGGAGACACCATTAATGTAAACCATTGGTGTGGAACAAGCTTGTAGTGAATCAGCAGCCTGTTACACCCTGCGCCAGGCTTTATTTTCTGTGGACTTGAAGAGTACTACCATGATTTTTAATTTCAAACCAGATAGAAGTGGCAGTGAGACTGGAAGGCAAGTCCAATAATATTTGGGAGTATAGTTTTTGCACTTTAAAAAGAAAAAAAGGTTTGGATTTATATGGCGCCCTTCGTGACTACTGGATGTGTTTTACAGCCAATGAAGTGTTTCTGAAGTGTTGTCACTGTTGCAACGCAGCATCCAATTGTTGCACAGAAAAATCCCACAGCAGCAATGTGACCATGACCAATGGACTAATGATTACCAGGAGGAAGACTGGGCAAGGTGAAAAATCAGCTCCTGATTGATCTCAAGCCTGTTTCATGCTGCTGGTACACATTCTGTTTATTCCCAACACATACCACAACTACCCATCATTTTAACTGTTTGAAAAGAGTAGTAGATAATAATACAAAAATACAAGCATTACTGCCTTGAAATGTACAGTAACCTCTGCTTCCAATATTTGGTTTTTCCACAAGTTTGCCATCTTCTGCATGAAAGAGTGACATCCTGATTTACCAGTCAGGTGGAGTAAAAAATAGACACCATGATCATTGACATGAACATCAAAGCTAAAGAGTTGCCTAAAATGTATGGGGAAAGCCAGAGTTATTAAATGTTAAAGTTGTTGCATTTAATACTTAAGAGATGTTTTGTGTATTATGTTATCCAGGAGAATGTATGGTTAGGTCTTGAGTTCTTTATATGCCCTGTTAGTGAACAAAACTCCCACATAACTGACGAAGGAGCAGCGCTCCGAAAGCTAGTGGCTTTTCCTACCAAATAAACCTGTTGGACTTTAACCTGGTGTTGTGAGACTTCTTACTGCGGTTAGGTCTACACGGACTACCTCATACTAATGTGCTCACGCAGTGGCACAGGGGTTAGCGCTGCTGCCTCACAATGTCAGGGAACCAGGTTCAGTTCCGGCCTTGAGTAATTTTCTGTGAAAAGTTTGTACATTCTCTCCATGTCTGCTTGGCTTTTCTCCGGGTGCTCTGGTTTCCTCCCACGGTCCAAAGATGTGCAGGTTAGTTATGCTGACCATGCTAAGTTGCCCCTTAGTGTTCAGGGATGTGTGGATTTAATGGATTATCCATGACAATGCATGGGTTTACAGGGATAAGTGAGGGGGGTGGACCCGGGTAAGATGCTGTTTCAGAGTTGGTGTAGACTTGATGGGCCAAAATGGCATCATTCTGCACTGTGGGATTCTATATTTCTTTGCTATTTTTATGGGAATTTAAACTGTTTAAAAATAAACTGTTTAATGTCTATTAAAATAGTAAACCAAGTAATGCTCTGCTCTATATGAAGCATTTGTACACTAAAATCACCCTATTTTCTCTTGGCACTCATGTATTCAGTCTTTCTAGTAACATTACTGAAAAATAACATTTAATTTTTTGGCTTTTTTCTATATTAGGCTATTCAATAATGAATGTGAAGGCACCTACGTACATTTTATAAAGTTATCATATATAAAAATAGTGATCCCAATTCAATTACTGATTCAAGGACTGATATTTCATGAATTAGTACATAGAACATAGAAAAACTACAGCACAAACAGGCCCTTTGGCACACAAGTTGCGCCAATGATATCCATACCTACTAGGCTTACCAATAACCCTCAATTCTATTAAGTTCCATGTAGTCATCCAGAAGTCTCTTGAAAGGCCCTATCGAATTTGCCTCCACCACCACCGACGGCAGCCGATTCCAGTCACCCACCACTCTGAGTGAGAAACTTAACCCTGATATCTCCCCTGTACCTACTCCCCAGCACCTTAAACCTGTGTCCTCTTGTAGCAACCATTCCAGCCCTTGGAAAAAGCCTCTGAGAATCCACCTAATCTATACCTCTCAACATCTTATACACTTCTATCAGGTCACCTCTCATCCTTCGTCTCTAGAATTAGAAATGATCATTTGCTGCAAAACTGCCAGATCTATATACAGAAAAAATTATAGGCCAGATTTTCCAGCCACACTCACTCCAAGACCGGAAAATCCCACCTGAGATCAGAGGACCATCGCATGGTCCGTGTCCTGCCTGTTACGATTCCTGTGGTGAGCGGAATGGGAGAATTCCGCCCTATATCTGAGCATGTTCCTCATGTGTTTTTCTGCTTCTGCTGCTGTCAATGCTCTCGGCATCACAGATTAATATCCGTATTCCATCAACATTTATATTAGTGCTGGGTAACCAGATATGACCTGCTGATATAGCAGTCTTGATAATGAAAACTTTTAAATGGATATCATCAAAAAATGGGTCGTGAAGGTTTCTGGGGGCTGTGGGGACTGTGACTGTTTCCTTTGTCAGCTTGTTCTATTGTGGGATTGTCCTTGGGAAGAAAGATTGTTGGCACACTGTCTTGGAAACAAATGATCTTTGTATTTTGTGTAAGTGTTTTGTCATTGCTGGAGGTGCCAAGTTCTTGTCCCAGTCAATTCCCACCAGTCCATTCCATTCTTTATAGAACATGGTCAGTCCATTATTCTCTCTCGGTTGCTGCAGTGATTCCCATTCCAAATCTTTGATCAAAGAATTGACACTGGTATATTTCCTATACTGGTTGGTGCAAAATCCTACAACATGTCAATCGCTTCAATTTTATTTATGTCTTTCGCTATATAAGGATCCCATGCAGAACTTGTACACTCTAGGATTGAATGAACAAATGTCTAATAAGCTATAACACTGAAATTTTTGTTGCAAGACCAAAAATTCACCCTCAGAAATCCAAAAACTTTGTGATTTTGATTGCCCCCCCCCCCCGCCCCGCAACCACCACACCACCCCCCAACCCCTCAGCTGCATGGGTTTTCCACGGCAGATGCAGTGAGCCATTGGCTATCGGTGGGAACTTCTGATGCTGTCAAAATCTGTGGGCTTGTACACAGTTTGCTCAACTCTCCATTGCAGGGCAAGACTTTGGCAGGACTGGAAAGAGCCACTAGAAGGGCTGGAAACTCGCCCAATGTTTGCTTTGGCAGTTATTGGCTGATTAAGCAATCATCACTGAAGATTGCTTTTAAAATAAACCCCCAAGTATGGTTGTGTTGAAGAATTTGGTTCCAAGTTTTACCTGTTGGCAGATGGCTGCTGTTGGGCTAATGCAGATGACTTAGCGGTTTTTGATATTGAATGCCATTTCTCATTTTACAGGTTTCTTATTTTCCTTGCGATGCAGATCAGTTTGACTGAGGTATGATTTGTTCAATTAAAGCTCTAGATTTGACTTGTGGTGCCTGTTATGACTTGTGCTAGCTTTGACTTGTTGCTGCTAAATCCAAAATTATGCTTTATTAGCATAAAAGAATTTGAGCATCAAGATATTTAACACTTACTTATCTATTTTCACCAACAGTTCCAGGTGTACTGAGTCCATCCCTGTGCCTCAGAAGGGAAGGGAGGAGAGCAGGAGAGCAATAGTAATTGAGGACACGATGGTTAGACAGATAGGAGGTTCTGTGGCAGCAAGAGACTCACAGATGGTATGCTGCCTCCCGGGTGCAAGAGTCTGTGATGTCTGTGACCGTGTTTTCAAGATCCTTAAAGAGGAGGAGGATCAGTCGCAGATCGTGGCGCACATTGGTACCAACGATGTAGGTAGAAAGAAAGATGGGGATTTAAAACAGGAATTTAGGGAGCTAGGCTGGAAGCTGAAAGCAAGGACAAAGCATATTGTCATCTCTGGTTTGTTGCCGGTACCACGTGCTAGTGAGTTGAGGAATAGGGAGAGAGAGCAGATTAATATGTGGCTGCTGGGATGGTGTAGGAGAGAGGGTTTCATTTGCTTGGATAATTGGAGCACATTCTGGGGAAGGTGCGACCTGTACAAACAGGATGGTTTGCACCTGAACCAGAGGGTCACTAATATCCTGGGAGGAAAATTTGCATCTGCTCTTTGGGGGTGGGGGGGCATTTAAACTAATTTGTCAGGGAGTTGGGAAAATGAGATGTAGTCCAAAAGCCAGTGTTGAGGATCGCGAGGTACTGAGGAAGGTACCAAGGTCGCAGGAGTGTACAGGCAGACAGGATGGTGGATGGAAGGGTATCTACTTCAATGCAAGGAGCATCAGGAATAAGGTAGGTGAACTTGGAGCATGGATTGGTACTTGGGATTATGATGTTGTGGCCATTACGAAGACATGGTTAGAACAGGAACAAGAATGGTTGTTGGCAGTTCTGGTAAAAGAGGTGGAGGAATAGCATTGTTAATCAAGGATAGTTTAACGGCTGCTAAAAGGCATTTTGAGGGCGATCTGCCTACTGAGGTAATATGGGCTGAAGTTAGAAAGAGGTAAGGATCAGTCACATTGTTAGGAGTTTTCTATAGGCCCCCAAATAGTAATAGAGATATGAAGGAGGAAATGACAAAGCAGATTATGGATAGGTGTGGCGGTTGCAGGGTAGTTATCATGGGCAACTTTAACTTTCCAAATATTGATTGGAACCTTTATAGGTCGAATAGTTTGGATGGGACACTTTTTGCACAGTGTGTGCAGGAGAGTTTCCTGACACAATATGTGAATAAGCCAACAAGAGGTGGGGCCACATTGGACTTGGTACTGGGTAGTGAACCGGGCCAAGTGTTAGATTTGTTTGTGGGAGAGCACTTTGGAGATAGTGACCACAATTCGGTGTCCTTCATTATTGCAATGGAGAGGGATAGGGTCACATGACAGGGCAAGATTTATAACTGGGGCAGGGGTAATTATAATGCAATTAGGCAAGAATTAGGGAGCATAAGATGGGAGCAGAAACTATCTGATATGGGCACAAACGGAAAGTGGAGCTTTTTCAAGGAACAAATACTGCGTGTCCTTGATAGGTATGACCCTGGCGGGCAGGGAGGAAATGGCCAAGTGAGGGAACCATGATTCACAAAGGAGGTTGAATGTCTTGTCAAGAGGAAAAAGGAAGCGTATGTAAGGATGAAAAAGCAAGGTTCGGTTGGGTCGCTTGAGTGTTATAAGGTTATAACACTCAAGTTAAAGAAAAGGCTTACGAGAGCTAGGAGAGGGCATGAGAAGTCCTTGGTGGGTTGGATAAAAGAAACCCCCCAAGGCTTTTTACTCTAATGTGAGAAATAAAAGAATGACCAGGGTGAGGTTAGGGCTGGTCAAGGATAGTGGTGGGAACTTGTGCATGGAGTTAGAAGAGATAGGTGAGGCATTGAATGAATACTTTTCTTCAGTGTTTACTAAGGAGAGGGGCCATGTTTTTGACGAGGTGTGTGTGATACAGGCTGATAGGATGGAGGAGGTAGATGTTCTGAGGGAAGATGTATTAGCAATTTTGAAAAACCTGAGGGTGGATAAGTCCCCTGGGCCAGATGGGATACATCCTAGGATACTTTGAGAGGTAAGGGATGAGATTGCGGAGCCTTTAGCTTTGATCTTTGGATCCTCACTGTCAACAGGCATAGTGGCAGAGAACTGGAGAATGGCAAACATTGTTCCTCTTTTCAAGACAGGAAATAGGAATGATCCTGGTAATTATAGGCCAGTTAGTCTTACTTCGATGGTCGGTAAGTTAATGGAAAGGGTCCTGAGAGATAGGATTTATGACCATTTGGAAAGATTCAGTTTAATCTGGCATAGTCGGCATGGTTTCGTGAGGGGTAAGTCTTTCCTCACAAATTTGATTGAATTCTTTGAGGAGGTAACTTAGTATGTCGACGAAGGTAGAGCAGTTGATGTTGAATACGTGGATTTTACTAAGACGTTTGATAAGGTTCCCCATGGTAGGCTCATGAAGAAGATAAGGAGGTGTGGGATAGAAGGAAGTTTGGCCGATTGGATAAGTAACTGGCTGTATCATAGAAGACAGAGGGTGGTGGTGGAAGGAAAATTTTCAGACTGGAGGCCAGTTACCAGCGGTGTACCACAGGGGTCAGTGCTGGGTCCTCTGCTTTTTGTGATTTTTATCAATGACTTGGAAGAAGGGGCTGAAGGGTGGGTTAGTAAATTTGCTGACGACACCAAGATTGGTGGAGTAGTGGATGAGGTGGAGGGCTCTTGCAGGCTGCAAAGAGACATTGATAGATGCAGAGCTGGGCCGAAAAGTGGCAGATGGAGTTTAACCCTGATAAGTGTGAGGTGATTCATTTTGGTAGGACAAACTTGAATGCAGATTACAGGGTCAAAGGCAGGGTTCTAAGGAATGTGGAGGAACAGAGAGATCTTGGGGTTCATATCCACAAATCTCTGAAGGTTGCCAGTCAAGTGGATAGAGCCGTGAAGAAGGCTTATAGTGTGTTAATGTTTATTAACAGGGGGTTTGAGTTTAAGAGCCGTGGGGTTATGCTGCAACTATACCGGACATTGGTGAGACCACATTTGGAATATTGTGTTCAGTTCTGGTCACCTCATTATAAGAAGGATGTGGAAGCATTGGAGAGAGTGCAGAGGATATTTACCAGGATGCTGCCTGGTTTGGAGGGTCGGTCTTATGAGGAAAGGTTGAGGGCGCTGGGGCTTTTCTCTTTGGAGCAGAGAAGAATGAGAAGCAACTTAATAGAGGTTTACAAGATGATGAGAGGGATTGATAAAGTGGACGTGCAGAGAGTATTTCCTCAGGCGGATGTAGTTGTTACTAGGGGCCATAACTATAAGGTTCATGGTGGGAGATACAGGAGGGATGTCCAAGGTAGATTCTTTACTGAGAGAGTGGTTGGGGTGTGGAATAGACTGCCTGCTGTGATAGTGGAGTCGGACACTTCAGGAACTTTCAAGCGGTTATTGATAGGCACATGGAGCACTCCAGAATTATGCGGAGGGGATAGCTTGATCTTGGGATTGGACATAACTCGGCACAACATTGAGGGCCGAAGGGCCTATACTGTGCTGTAATGTTCTATGTTTCTATGTGTATTTAATGCAAACTGCTGGAAACAAGGTCTCTAGAAACGTTCAAACTTTCTATTAACATACGCATGGATAGATAAGTACATAGCTTATTCCAGTAGCATCTCTTTCTACAATTTGGATGCATGTGATCAGACACTACTGGTGATGCATATCAGCTAATACATATTAACTATTAAGCCTTTATACTATGTTATTTACCTTCACCATAGTTAATAAAGCTGTCAAGATTCGTATTTTTCTTTCCATCTCCTGTCCCATTCCTTTAAACTTATATTTAAGATCTAAACAAGCAATGTGGGGTTGTCATCAATTTTCCATATTCTTGCTATTAAAAATTACTATTTTTATTTTAAAATAAATGACTATCTAATATGGTTTATGCTATCCAAAAGTGGTAGCAACCCTTTCCACACACTATTCAAGTCACAAGTAACACTTGCATAAACACTTCAATGAAGTTACTGTGAAATTCTTCTGGTCGCCACACTCTGGCGCCTGTTCAGGTCAGTGCTCCTAACCAGCACGTCTTTCAGACTGTGGGAGGAAGCCCACACAGACACGGGGAGAACATGTAAACTCCATACAGAAAGTGACCCAAGCCAGGAATTGAATTCTGGTCCCTGGCACTGTGAAGCAGCAGCGCTTACTTCTGTGCTACCGTGCCGCCCCCAATATAGATTGGCCACTGAGTCTCACAGTGGTTAGCACTGCTTCCTCACAGCACTATGGACCCGGGTTTGATTCCAGCCTCGGGTGACTCTGGAGTTTACACACTCTCCCTGGATCTGTGAGGGCTTCCCCTGGGTACTCTGGCTTGCTCGCACAATCAAAGATGTGCAGGCTAGGTGGATTGGCCATGCTAATTTGCCCCTTAGTGTTCCAAGATGTATAGGTCAGATGGATTAGCCATGGTAAATTTGTGAGGTTATGGAGAAAGGGCGTGGGAGTGGGCCTAGATAAGACACTGTCAGAGAGTTGGTGCAGATATGATGGACCGAATGGCCTGTTGCTCTGTAGGGATTCAATGTTTCTGTTGTGAGTAACCAGTGCTAATGAAATCACAGTGACTAGTCGATTTCCGCAGGGATCTGTGCACATTATATATTAAAAGCTAAAGTTTATTTATTAGTCACAAGTAAGGCTTACATTAACATTGCAATGAAGTAACTGTGAAATTCCCCTAGTCACCGCACTCTGGCACCTGTTTGGGTCAATCCACCTAGCTTATTAATGACATGGAAGAGGAAATGCGTACTTCCAAATTTGCAGATGATAGAAAGTTGGGTGGAAGAGTAAGCTGTGAGGAGAATGCAAAGATGCTTCAGTGTAATTTGATCAGGCTGAGTGTGTGGGCAGATGCAGTACAATGTGGATAAATGTGAAGTTATCCATTTTGGAAGATAATAGGAAGACAGATTATTACTTGAATGGGTGTAAATTGAGAGAGGTGGATACTCAACAAGACCTTGGTGTCCTCACGCATCAATCACTGAAAGTAAGTGTGCAGATACAGCAGGCAGTAAAGAAGGCAGATGGCATGTTGGCCTTCATAACAAAAGAATTTGAGTATAGGGATAGAGATGTTTTGCTGTAATTGTACAGGTCGTTGGTGAGGCCACATCTGGAGTATTGTGTGCAGTTTTGGTGTCCTTTGCCAAGGAAGGATGCCCTTGCTATAGAAGGAGTACAACGAAGGTTTACCAGGCTGATTCCTGGGATAACAGGTCAGTCATAGAAGGAGAGATTAAATCATAGCTTTGCTATGACTCATCTTTCATTCCCTCCCTCACAGTATAAATATCCCCCACTTCCTATGCCTTTTAGCTTTGACAAAGGGTCATCTGGACTTGAAACATCAACTCTTTTTTCTCCTTACAGATGCTGCCAGACCTGCTGACCATTTTCTCTTTTGGTTTCAGATTCCAGCATCTGCAGAAATTTGCTTTTATCTTTGCTAATACCTTTTTCAATATCATATCAATATCATCTTTAATCAAAAATCAAGAACTTCACCATCTTTTTCTTCCTAAACATTCGAATAGCCCTGAATGTTTAGTTTCTATCCTTGCTCACCTTGGAGCCATATCGCCATAGTGCCAACTATATCATACCCCTTTACCTCTGTTTGTGCAACTAATTCATCCATTTTGTTTCGAATGCTCTGAGCATTCAGGTATAAAACCTTAATGTCAGCATTTTTAACTTTTTTTTCCCTTTCTGACTATTTTTTACTCTGACTTATCTGATTCTCTGCCTACAATGTTCCTTATTCTCCTTCTTTTCCTCTTGTTCCTAATTCCCCTCTGCTCTGAGTCCTTGCAATGTTTCCCATCTCCCTGCCATATTCATGTTGTTTGACTTTCCACTTCCTGCCAGCTTACCTTTAGGACTCAAATTCAGGTGGTAATGCCATCTCTTGGTAATGAACTATATACTGGTGATGTAAATTCTGGTGCTGTGTCTGAATTAACTGAAGATTAATAAGATTGTAATATTAGGAACAGTAACTTCCAATAGCTCAACACTGACATCAACAAGAACGTAGTGGTACTGCTGTGAGTTGTGACATTATGATCATAAAAATATGGTTACAGATTTACTTTAATTTTTGAAACACAGCGTATACCTTCCCCTCTCAGCTGATGAATCAAGACACTTCCACATTGAGCATCACCTGGAGGAAGCATTAAGGGCGACCAGAATACACAGCATGTTCTGGGTGGGGGACTTGAATGTCCATCACCAAGGGTGGCCAGGAATACCAGCACAGATCGAGATGGCTGGGTCTTAATGGACTGATCCTGCAGCAGGTAGCGAGGGAACCAAGAAGAGGGGAAACCATACATGGTTTCATTCTCACCAACCTGCCTGCCGCAGATGCATCTGTCCATGACAGTATTGGTAAGAGTGACTGCTGCAACAGTCCTTGTGGAAGGATACCCTCCACTGAGTCGTGTGGCACTACCAACATGCTAAATAGGATAGACTCCAAACAGATCTAGCAATTCAAGATTGGGCATCAATGAGGCACTGCGGGCAATCAGCAGCAGAAGAATTGCATTCAACCATAATCTGTAACCTCATGGCCTGGCATATTGCCCCCTCTACTAATGAAGAGTATAGGAGCACATGCCAGGACCAGCACCCAGCGTAGCTGAAAATGAAATCTCAACCTGGTGAAACTCCAACACAGGACGGCTTGTGTACCAAACAACACAAGCAACAAGTAATAGGCAGAGATAAACAATTCCACAACTAACAGATCAGATTTAAGCTCCAGAGACCTGACACATTCAGTCATGAATGGTGGTGGACAATGATACAACTCACTGGAGGTGGAGGCTCCACAAATATCTCCATCCTCACTGATGGAAGAGCTCAGCACTTCAATGCAAAAGATAAAGCTGAAGCAATCTTCAGCCAAAAGTGCCAAGTGCATGATCCTTCTTGGCCTCTTCCAGAGGTCACCAGCATCTTGGATGTCAGTCTTCAGCCAATTTGATTCATCCCACGTGATATCAAGAAATAGGTGAGGGCACAGGATACTGCAAAGGCAATGGGCCCTGACAATATTTCAGAAATAGTACTGTAGACTTGATTTCCAGAACTTGCCATGCCCCTAGCCAAGCTGTTTCAGTACAGCTACACCACTGGCATCTACCCGGCAATGCAGAAAATTGCGCAGGTATGTCCTGCACACTCGAAATGGAACATATCCAAACCAGACAATTACCATCCTATCAGTCTACTCTCGATCATTAGTAAATTGATGGAAGGGGCCATCAACAATGCTATCAACTGGCACTTACCGAGAAATAACCTGCTCACAGACACTCAGTTTGGATCCTGCCAGGATCACTCCTGACATTACTATAGCCTTGATTCAGTTGCAGGCAAAAGAACTAAATTCCAGAGGCGAGGTGAGAGTGACTGCCTTTGACATCAAGGCAGCATTTGATCGAATGTGATATCGAGGAGCCCTGGCAAAACTGGAGTCGATGGGAATCAGGAGGAAACCCCTCCTCTAGTTGGACTCATACCTGGCACAAAGGATGATGGTTGTAGTGGTTGGAGGTCAATCATCTCAGCTCTATATCACCACTGCAGGAGTTCCTCAGTGTAGTGTTCTAGTCCCAATCACCAGCTGCTTCATTAATGACCTTCCTTCCAACATAAGGTCAGAAGGGGGGGATGTTCGCTGATGATTGTACAATGTTCAACACCATTTATGACTCCTTAGATACTGAAACTCTCTATGTTCACATGTAGCAAGAATTAGACATTATCCTGCTTTGGGCTGACAAGTGACAAATAACACAAGTGCCAAGCAAGGACCATCTCCAACAATTGCCCCTTAATATTCAATGGCATTCCAATCACCCAGTGCCCCACTATCAACATTCTATGGATTATCATTGACCAGAAACTGAACTGGACTACCCAA
Source organism: Carcharhinus amblyrhynchos (assembly GCF_965287045.1). Classification (NCBI taxonomy): domain Eukaryota; kingdom Metazoa; phylum Chordata; class Chondrichthyes; order Carcharhiniformes; family Carcharhinidae; genus Carcharhinus; species Carcharhinus amblyrhynchos. Next base: position 49,359,822 of record NC_137324.1, on the reverse strand, counting down.
ATAAACACTTTGGCTACCAGGTCAGCTCAAAGGCTGAAAATCCTGCAGCGAGTAGCTCACCTCCTGACTCCCTAAAGTCTCCACCAACTACAAGGCACAAGAGAGGAGTATAATGACATTCTCACCACTTGCCCGGATGGGTGCAGATCCAACAACATTCAGAAAGCTTGACACCATCCTGGGACAAAGCAGCCCTCTTCATTGTTACCCTTTCCATGAGTATTCAATTCCTCCACCACCAATGAACAATGGCAACCATGTGCACCATCTACAAGATGCACTACAGGACGACAAGGCCCAGCCAGCAACATTCATAACCCATGAAGAATAAAGTGAAAGGAACTCATTAAGGTTCCTTAGGCAGCACCTTTCAAACCCACAAATACAGCCATCTAGAAGGACAAGAGCAGCAGAGACTTAGGAACACCACCTGGATATTTCACTCCAAATCACTCACCATCCTGACTTGGAAATATATCACCATTCCTTCACTGTTGCTGGGTCAAAGTCCTGGAAGTCACTCCCTAGTAGCACTGTGTATGCATCTACACTCCAGGAACTGTAGCACTTCAAGAAGGCTGCTCACCATCACTTTCTAAAGGGCAAGTAGAGATGGGCAATAAATGCTGATCTAGCCAGTGACACCCACATCCTGTAAATGAATGTTTAAGAATATGGTGATATCAAAAACTAAGCAGTGCTTTTTATAACTTCTGGGATGTTCTTGCATTGGCTCACTAAAAGAGAGTTTTTGTAGAATGATGGACAATGTAGCAGAGGAAGAGGCCATCTGGGTCTATCCCATGGAGCGCTCTGTTCTCTCTTCTGTACCCCATCCCCCTGGAATCCTTTTTATTCCACCTTTTCAAATATTTATTCTTTTACTTTACAAATGTACTAGCTTCTCCCTTGGTAGCAACCTATGATAAATCATTGCGGTGTCATAGCCGTCAGTTCAAGAATCATTCATCCTTCTCCCATTGTTCTTCAAAGAGATTCCTTGGTCTTTATCCCTGCTGCCTCATTCTCTATCTTGCACTACCCAAAGAGTAGTCACAGGACTTTACTCTTATCCCTTCTTAGTTTTGCCTCTCTCAATGTCAATCCTAATCACCATATTGCTTCTGCCAAGCCCACATTTCCCTGACAGCCAATGATAAGAACTAGGAGCAGGAGTAGGCAAATCAGCCCCTCGAGCCTGTTCCGCCGTTCAATACAATCACAGCTGATCTCATTTCAGCCTCAATTCCACTTACCTGCCCATTCAAATTCATTACTAATTAAAAATCTATCCACCTCTTCCTCAAAGTTACATAAGAGCATAAGAATTAGGAGCAGGAGTAGGCCATCTAGCCCCTCAAGCCTGCCCCGCCATTCAATAAGATCGTGGCTGATCTGAAGTGGATCAGTTCCACTTTCCCGCTTACTCCCCATAACTCTTAATTCCCTTGTCTATCAGAAACCTATTTACCCGTGACTTAAATATATTTAGCGAGGTAGCCTCCACCACTTCAACAGGCAGAGAATTCCAGAGATTCACCACCCTTTGAGTGAAGAAGTTCCTCCTCAACTCTGATCTAAACTGCACCCCCCCTTATCTTGAGGCTGTGCCCTCTAGTTCTGCTATCCCTTTTAAGCAGGAAGAATCTCTCTACCTCTACTCTATCTATCCCCTTCATTATCTTATATGTCTTTATAAAATCCCCCCTCAGCCTTCTAAACTCTAATGAGAACAGACCCAGTCTATTCATTCTCTTTTCATAGTCCAACCCCCTCATCTCCGGTATCAGCCCAGTGAACCTTCTCTGCACTCCCTCCAAGGCCAATATATCCTTCCGCAAGTGCGGTGACCAAAACTGCACGCAGTACTCCAGCTATGGCCTCACCAGTACCCTGTACAGTTGCAGCAAGACCTCCCTGCTTTTATATTCTATCCCCCTTGCTATAAAGGCCAATGTCACTCAATGTCCCAACACCCACCACCCTCTGGGGTAGTGAATTTCACACACTTCCTCATCTTGTACACCTTAATTATATCTCCTCTCATTATTCTTCTCAGCCTTTTGGCTAAGATCAAGTGTAGTATTGACATGCTGCACTTGGTTGAAGTCATTAGGTTACATTTCAGCTTCACTTGAAGCAATTTTTTAAAGCGGCATCTTGGCCATTTGGCTAAGATGCAAATGAGATCAAGCCTTGGAGGAGGAGCTACACCTGCTCCGGTCAGCTTGGATCATGTAGGTCAAGCCCAAGACAGGTGGTGAGAGCCCTGTCTTGTCAGCTTGGATCGGGAATGTCCCAACTTGTTGGGACTCTGAATTGGCTTTAATTTGACTTGATTGGATTGGAATAAAGTTTTTTTAAAAATCTCCTCTCATTATTCTAAATTCCAGGGATATAGTCCTAAACTGCTTGACCTCCCTTCATAAGTCAAACCCTCACCTCTGGGATCAATTGAGTGAACCTCCTTTGAATCACCTCCAGTGCAAGTACATCCCCTCCTCAAGTAAATGGACCAACACTGTACACAATATTCTAATTGTGGTCTCACAAATGCTTTATACAGTAGTACCAACACTTCACTACTTTTATATTCTATTCCTTCAGCAATAAATGCCAAGATTTTATTTCTCAATTCCTTTCTAGTCAAGTTAGCTAGATGGCTAGAGTGTGGTGCAGGATAGGTCCACTCCCTGCAGCAGCTGTGGTAGATTTTGTGGCCTATAATGTTGAATTTCCCTGTAGTTATATCATGGCATGAATAATCTTTGTACAACGAGGGCACTACATGCAGAGAGAGCGAGCACCCCTTTTATTGTTTTAAACATCTCTTATAAATTCCTCAACTCCCTTTTTCTGAAGTAATGATTTTTAAATCTATCTGAACCACTAAGCTATTTTAAACTGCGTATCATTTTCTGACCCTGCTGTGAACCATCCCTCGAACGTACACATCACTCAAAGCTACAGATGTGGCCAAGGTAATCTCCAATATGTTTTTACATGTCGAGACATGAAGAGGCAGCTGTTGGAATATCCTGTTCATCTGTGTCTCACTGAAGAGGAGCCCTTCTGAGAAGGTAATGTTGAACCACTTTGTTGCAATCTGTGGTGAAGCTCAGTCCACAGTAATGTTAAGATATTGGATTCCAAATGTGGATCAGAGGTAACTTGACAGTAAACACTTTTTGTATAAGTCTTTCTCAGTAATCCATGAGGTGTTTAGTAACAAGTGCTCAATAATCATTGGAACATGTTCTTGCTGTAAAATTTGGCATCTCACCAGCCACTAGGTGGCAGCAATGTGCCAAAACTGAGTCAAACAATGATCTTTTGAAAGTTTACAGATTTAAAAATACATTATTGAATCTTGAGGATAAAAAGGGACAGACACTTTTTCCTGGTAGGCTTCCTACATTGCCTCCATCATATTCTGTACCCTGGACTGATCCAAATTTAATTCGAAAGGATCCTATATTGTGCAGTACTGAAACCACACGAAGGACAGCAGGGTTCAGAATGGCATTCAAAAAATATCAAGTATAACTGATTCTTTCTTAAATCTATTGAAGGAGGAGTGTTTACACAACAGACCATAGCAAGAAGATTAGCAGAAAATGTGATCAGCCACCTTATCGATCCATTGATTTTTGCAGGTTTTCAAACAATTTCTGTGTGAAACCAAACACATTATAATGGGCGTGATCTTACCAATCAGCCAAATCTATGTCCACCACAGTGGGGTCAAGAAAATCCTGCTGGCGTGAACAGCTGGAAAATTCTGTCCATTGTAACTCTGCCTATACATGCCAGTTATTTACATTACACACCCTTTTCCACTTTAATGGTTTTTCCCTCCCTTTTTACAGCACTCATACAAAATAACTTTTAATTTGCAAAATAAATGAGTGACTGAACGGAAACGGCATGTTTAGTTATGCTCATGTTTAGTTAAGCTCACATCGTCCACAGAAAAGAGCACCAATAAATAGAATTAGATAGTGATCAAATAGCATTATGTATAAATAAAATGGTTACCTTTCAGTGAATTAGAATGATTCATGTTCAGAGTGGAATCACATGAAACAGTCAGGAAAGTTTTTATCTTCGGATTCTAAGGTTTGGCTAGCAGGGTTGGAATGTCAGGCGTAGATGAACGATATTCTTGATTGACATGAATCAGGGAATAGTAATTTTTATTAAGTCTCTGATATAATTCTCGGATATTTGTTCTTCACTATTAGTAATGCATTCCCATTTATTCACACTATGTTGGCCCTGTTTATTTCCTGGCCTTAGTTTTGAAGAGAAGTGGACCTCCTCCTTGTGATAATGTTACTCCCACAATTACGCCAGAGACCAATTCCAGGATATTCTTAAAGGAATGGTGTTCAAGGCTGGATGATTTGAGATTAGTTGGAGAACTCAGAGGTCATGGTGGTTCTTTTTTATTGTTGCTCTGTCCCTCTGCTGAAGTAGAGGTGATGGTGCTGTTGAGGTAAAGATAGAAATATGTGTTTGAGAGTCAAGCAGTCAGACACCTTCAACTAACTTCAGAATATGATCACTCACAAAGCAACAATTCCCAATGAAATGATACCAAAGAGTATTGAAACACCTTTGAATCTTGATTCTCTAATCGCAGTGTGAAGAATATGATGCTGTGAATCACTGGAGTGAGTATAACTTTTCTTAACGGACATGTAAAGCTGACCACACCATGACTGCATTGTGGGTGAATTATCCTGTTCCAATGTTACTGTGCTACTAACACTGAACAAATTAAAATTAGTCCTTTTATTTGTATTTATAAACAGGATATTGGAATCACTGTCTAGGTCAGCATTTATTGCCGCTCCTTAATTGTCCTTGAGAAGGTGAGGATGAGCTGCCTTCTTCAACCGTTGCACACCTTAAGGTGCAGGTACACCCACAGTGCTGTTGTGAAGGGAGTTCCAGGACAATGACCCAGCGACAGTGAAGGAATGGGACATATTTCCACGTCAGGATGGTGAGTGGCTTGGAGAGGAACTTCCTTTGGTAGCCCAACTTCACATGACACTGACGCATTTCTTCAGAGATTAACATTGTGTTGTCTTTATCTAACTGATTCAGTCTTTACCTTGGACATAGCCACTAGGAGCTTATTTTCTACCCGAATAGGTGCTGGAGTGTGGCGACTGTCACAGCAACCTGATTGCAGTGTTAATATAAGCTCACTTGTGACACTAATAAATAAACTTAGAAAACGTAGAAACCTCTTGAAATATCTAACTTATCTCTGTATGGCCAAAAACATTCAAGTGTGTTTGGAACTTCTTGTCCTCTATCAGGCCAACCTTGTACAATAAAACTCCATAATGCTTTCAATAATGGATCATTTGCTGTCTCCTCCTGAAGTATATTGCATTTGTGTTTACCAAAACTTATTGAGTACATCTTCTACTTCAATACCTACGTCATCTCTTTGCAGATCCTGCAAAACATCCACTGTCTTCTTCAGATTTGATAACCTGCCCACTGTGTCTGAAATAATCATTTTGCTACCTGGTTTGTAAAGACGTCCAAGTCATACCCCTGTAATTTTATCACAGGTTGTTATAGTCTGGGCTGTGCACTTGTCAGTGGCTTCATAAGATCATTTCCAATGGTCTGTGATCAGATTCCACAATTAATCATTTGCTAAATAGGTGTGTGTGGACTCTAGCGGCACCAAGTACGTTCAAAGCATTGGATTATGTTGGATTTGCAATAGACTTCTGGAGCCAAATGCTATTGGTTTGCTGTCTCACACAACTTTTCCTTTTTTGAAATGCATTGACCTGTAAAACCATCTCTTTCCTGGGATTGTAGTATTATAGAACATGTATCTCTTCTAACAATGCCTGCGCAACTGAGTCAAACACGTGTTGATGGTCCTCTTGTCATAAATGTGGAACATCTTTCCTTAAGAGCTTTCTAAGCGATTACTCTTTATTGGCATGGTTGGGTATATATGAAACTAGAACGTTGAAAAATCTGAGACATCTCCGCAAGTTATCTTAGTCCTGAGGAGTTGGCATGTCTACTACATCTGCGAGTTTGCCTGAGTCAGATCGATCCCAGAACTGGAGTAAAAAAAAGGCATAATCCGGGTATCTAGATGTTGCTCGAAAGAGGTGCCCATGCAAGTTAAACATCAGAGCAACTGAGTCCCAAATTCACTGGGACATGTTTTTGTGGCAGAGGGATCTCCAGAAATCACAACTTTCAGGACAGCACTCAGAAGGTACTGCTTCCAGAGATTACCCTCAGTCAGGGTCTGTTAATGCAGCAGCATATGGGACAGAACTAAAAAAAAATTCCTGGATCCATATACATCATCAATGATATTGCAGGCATGGACAAACCCAAAATCTATGTTTACTGACAGTGGCAGTTTGTTGTGAAGGACCAGTCTGCAACAGTAAGTCACAACGAACAATGGTTAGATTCTCCCTGTTGAAGAGTCATTGCATGGCACTTGTGTGGCATGAATCTTACTTACTACATGCAAACATAGATGTATGTTTGCATGTAGTAAAACTTCCACAACTGATGATTCGCAAATGGTGCTGAACATTGTGCAATCCTCAGCAAACATCCCCACTTCTGACCTTATGATGGAGGGAAGATGGGGAGATCATTGATGAAGCAACGTAGAATGGCTGGATTGAGTGTAACTCCTTGAAAACTTCAACCAAACTTTTGTCAGTTGAAGATTACATTATGCTAATTATCTCTTGACCAATCTCCCAACTCCCATCCTTCATAAACTTGAGCTCACATATAGACCAAACCAAGTAAGGACCATAGATTTCCTTTGCTCCATGACACTAGTGAGCCAGGTTGCTTTTACTGAAATGAGTTTTTTTTATTTCCAAGCCTCTGAAGTACTGGTCTAGTTACATAAAACCACAATTCTCTGGCAGCAGATTTCAACTCATAATTATATAAATACATATGTTTTGATTTTTCAATTTCTAGATTTTTTTCACTCATTTAACTGTCAAACTTCTTGTTTTCTCTCTATAATGACACTGATTACATTAGTTTTTTTTAACAACACTGTAACCATATTGTAGGATTATTTCACAAAGTGAGAGTGCTCTTTCCTCAGCTTCTGCATTGGAATCCTGTTTGCGTAAAAAGGCTGCTATCGCAATCAAAGCAAGAATACTTTACAATTACAAAGTGCATGGTCAGATTACAGTCATAGAATCATAGAAACTCTACAATGCAGAAGGAGGCCATTTGGCCCATCGAATCTGCACCGACCACAATCCCATCCAGGCCCTATTCCCATAACCCCACATATCTCAATTTAGCATGGCCTTTGCACCTAACCTGCCTATCATTGGACTGTGGGAGGAAACCAGAGCACCCAGAGGAAATCCACGCAGACACAGGGAAAACTTACAAGCTCCACACATAGACAGTGACCCAAGGCCAGAATTGAACCTGGGTCCCTGGCACTGTGAGGCAGCAGTGCTAACCACTGTGGCACTGTGCCGAATAATCTGACCGTGCGATTTGTAATTGTAAAGTATTCCTGCTTTGACTGCGATAACGGCCTTTTTACTTAAAGAGGGTTCCAATGCAGAAGCTGAGGAAAGAGCGCTCACTCAAAGAACAAAGAAAATTACAGCACAGGAATGGCTCTCCAAGCTTGTATGGACCATGCTGCCTGGCTTAACAAAAACCCCCTACCCTTCCAGGGACCATATCCCTCTATTCCCATCCTATTCACGTATTTATCCCGACGCCCTTCAAAACTCACTATCGCATCTGCTTCCACTACCTCCACCAGCAGTGAGTTCCAGGTACCCACCACCCTTAGTGTAAAAATCTGCCTTGTACATCTCCTTTAAACCTTCCTCCTCACACCTTAAACCTGTGCCCCCTAGTAGTTGACTCTTCCACCCTGGGAAAAAGCTTCTGACTATCCACTCTGTCCATGCCTCTCTCAATCTTGTAGACTTCTATCAGGTCACCCCTCAACCTCCGTCGCTCCAGTGAGAACAAACCAAGTTTCTCCAACCTCTCCTCATAGCTAATGCCCTCCATACCAGACAACATCCTGGTAAATCTTTTCTGTACCTTCTCCAAAGCTTCCACATCCTTCTGGTAGTGTGGCGACCAGAATTGAACACTATATTCCATGTGCTACCTAACCATAAAGATTCTATAAAACTGCAACATGTCTTGCCAATTTTAAAACTCAATGCTCCAGCTGATGGAGGCAAGCATGCAGTACGCCTTCTTGACTACTTCACTCCTTGTGAAATAATCCTACAATAAGGTTACAATGTTGTTTAAAGAAAACTAATGCCATTATGGAGAGAAAACAATGTTTGTGTGTATCAATTTTGCTGAGAACTGACCAAAAAGGAAATAGATGTAATTTAGATTGTCACAGACTTCAATACCAATGGCATTTTACTGGCTTCAGTTTAAAAAAAATTCAGGTGGAGAGGTAAGGAGTTGAGATTACCAAACAATACTAATGTTATCAATCATAATTACTGCTATTAATACACTTATTACATGACGTTGGGTCCAAAAAGCATGAATTGGAGATTAAGGCCACCTCTGACGCACATTTGCTGAAATACCTACTTTAATGATGTTTTTCAAAACCGTCCTGTGCACAATTGATTATTTTGTCACGGGGAATGCAATTTTAGTCTGACCTGACTGCTGCCTGCATGTCGTAGAGACTCCAAATTATTCTTAGCAGGTTACTTTGTACCAGTTCATGAGAAATCTCCACTCTTTGCATTGAAGTTATCTTGGTTCTATCCTTTACATAATTACTACTGGTAATTTGTTTATGGATAATTCAATGCCTCCACTAATTCAGAACTACCAGGAATCCTGAAATGGAATTGTACTGTCTGTCTGATTGTGCTTTCTGCAATGTTTCCGGTGTTGTCTGTTGACAGACTTTGTACTGTCAAAGCTATCCCCTATGGGGTATGACATTAAGATGGCTATAATGAAAATGCAGGAAGTCCAGAAATAACCAATTTGGATGGAAGGTGATAACACTCAAGCAATTTCTTTTTTAAATGCTGGAACCAGTTATGATGAGCATATTAGGTAATTTACTTCGACTTCCAGTTTCCTCAGTGTTTCACCCCTAAATGTGAAGTAACCAATTTTACTGGGCCACGCTTATTGCTAGTCTGCCAACCTCAGAATGAATAGGCAGGAACTTCCAGCAGATTTCCTAGAGCTATTTTTAATGTGTAAATAAATAGCTGTAACTTGCATTTACATAGCACCTTTTCCATAGTACAGAGTGGTTTGGAACATCATAGTTTACACTGTGTCATTATAACCTGGCACTTTGGCATCAGTCTATCAATGCCTTTCTGAGACAGTGGGAAGTCAATTATCATAGCTCCATTGTCAATGGTAATCACAAATTTCCTGAATTAATGTAACTTTGATTGCTACTATCACTGATATAATTAATGGACTTTTAAAAATTCATCATCAGCTCAATTTCCACATTTTTAGTGTAACTCAGGAAATTACTTCTCCTACTTGCAGCTTTTAAAACGATAAAATGGTTCACGTTATTGAGAATAATCAAATCATTCTCAAATTAGCAGAACTAAGTGGAACAGAATCTCTGGCTAGATGTTTGGTCACTTCTCCTAATATCTCCTTATTTGGCTAGATATCAATATTTGTCTGCAAAGTGCCCTGGGATCTTTTACGATATTAGGAGTGTCATACAAATGAAATTTGTTGTTGCACAGGCCTAGCAATCTACCAGCAAAATAGCGGCTGGAATTCTCCAGCCGTTCACACTGGTAGGATTCTCTGGTCATAGAAACTAGAGGCAGGGATAGGCCGTTCAGCCCTTCGAGGCTGCTCAGTCATTCATTTTGATCATGGCTGATCACTGAATTCAATATCCTGACCCCCTCCCACCCTTCCTCTCATATCACTTGATCCCTTTCGCCCCAAGAGCTATATCTAATTTCTTCCTGACATCAGACAATGTTTTGGCCTCAACTATATTTTGTGGAAGTGAATTCCACACAAACACCACCCTCTGGGTGAAGAAATTTCTCAGTTCTAAAAGGTTTACCACTTATCCCCAAACTATGACCCCTAGTTCTGGACTGTCCCACCACTGGGAATATTCGTTGTCAATCTACCCTGTCTAACCCTGTTAGAATTTTGTAAGTTTTTTTGTGATCCCCTCTCACTCCAGTGAATATAATCTCCTCATATGACAGCCCTACTATTCCAGGAATCAGCCTAGTAAATCTTTGCTGTACTCCCACTGTAGCAAGGACAGTCCCACTGTCGGCACACCCCCTCACAGATTTCCTGCTGGTGTGGGGTGACATCAATGGTAATGGGAGGTCGGAGAGCTTTGGTTGGGATGCCAGAGAATCTCAGCCGAAATGGGAGAGTTTGACAGTAAAGGAAACTCATGAGAGGGACACTTTGCAGCACTGAGAGACCCTGCAGCCTCATCATGGAGGACAACTAAATATCGTTCAACAGTAAATATTACACAATGAATCAACGAAGCATAAAGAAGAACGCCTGATGGCTGATCTGCCTAATGTGTTTTTGAGGTGCCTCTGCAATTGACTCCAGTGGTAACAAGTGGCACTGTGGGACACAGTGGTTAGCACTGCTGCCCCACAGTGCCAGGGACCCGGGTTCAATTCTGGCCTCGAGAATCTGCCTGTGTGGAGTCTGTACATTCTCCTCATGTCGAGTGGGTTTCCTCCAGGTACTCCAGTTTCCTCCCACAGTCCAAACATATGTGGGTTAGGTTGATTGACCATGCTAAATTGTCCCTTAGTATCAGGGGGATTAGTAGGGTAAATACATGGGGTTGCGGGGATAGAGTCTGGGTGGGATTTTTGTTGGACTCAATGGGCCAAATGACCTCCTTCTGCACTGTAGGGATTCCATGAACTGGTCAGTGCAACTTGCTTGAAAAAACAGCTGGCATGATAGGTTGCAGAAGGTGTGAGGTATTTCTCCATTTGGACTTGCACTCGTGCCTGATACATTGGCCTTGACACTACTGCCTGTCTCCACCAACTGGTGGGAGAGGATCAGAATGTGAAAATTGCCAATTAGTACCCAACCTGATGTCAATGCAACTTTTCTGTTGGCTGCCAGCAGATCCAATGTATGTTCTGTGATAGAGAGGTGGGAATGGATAAAAACATAATTAAATTGGCATGCTGTGGCACAATAAGAAATTAGAGTTGGTTTTAAATTCTGCCATGGATTTCTTGTGGGTCAGCAAATTTGGCAGGATGTTTAAATAATAAACTTTATGTGTGCAAAGTCCATTTAGAGTTGGGGTGCAGAAGCATGGAGAAGTCATGGCTTACTCTTCTAAACTCCAATAGATACAAGCCTAGCCTGTCCAACATTCCTCTTAAGACAGCACCACTCCCATTCCAATACTAGTTTAGTAAATTTTCTCTAAAATGTTTGCAATACATTTACATTGCCTCACGAATCTGGTAGAATTTTTTGAGGAGGTGACAAAAACGGTTGACGATGGGCGAGCCGTTGATGTCATCTATATGGATTTCAGTAAGGCGTTTGACAAAGTCCCTCACGGTAGGCTGGTAGAAAAGGTTAAGGCACATGGGATACAAGGACAGGTAGCTAGGTGGATTGAGAACTGGCTGGGCAATAGGAAACAGAGAGTAGTAGTGGAAGGGCCCTTTTCTGGCTGGAGGTCAGTCACCAGTGGTGTGCCGCAGGGCTCAGTACTGGGACCTCTCCTCTTTGTAGTATATATAAACGACTTGGAAGAGGGCGTACGTGGTGTGATCAGCAAGTTTGCAGATGACACCAAGGTGGCAGGAGTGGCAGATACTGAGGAGGACTGTCAGGTGACACAGCAGGATATAGATAGGTTGGTATACTGGGCAGATAGATGGCAGATGGAATTTAATCCTGACAAATGCGAGGTGATGCATTTTGGAAGGAATAATGCAGGGAGGAGTTACATGATAAAAGGTAGACCGATTAAGAGTATAGAAATACAGAGAGACCTGGGAGTGCAGGTGCACAAGTCTCTGAAGGTGTCAACACAGGTAGAGAAGGTTGTGAAGAAAGCTTACGGAATGCTAGCCTTTATAGGAAGGGGTATAGAGTATAAGAGCTGTCGTGTAATGCTTCAGTTGTACAGAACGTTGGTTAGGCCACATTTGGAGTACTGCGTCCAGTTCTGGTCACCTTACTACCGGAAGGACGTGGAGACCCTGGAGAGGGTGCAGAGGAGGTTTACCAGGATGCTGCCTGGTATGGGAGGACTGAGTTACAAGGAAAGATTGGGTAAACTGGGGCTCTTCTCCTTAGAAAGACGGAGATTAAGGGGGGATCTGATAGAGGTGTATAAAATAATGAAGGGAATAGATAGAGTCAACAGTGGTAGGCTTTTCCCTAGATTGGGGACAATTACAAGAGGTCACGATCTAAGGGTGAGGGGGGAGAGGTATAATTTGGATACTAGAGAAAGGTTTTTCACGCAGAGGGTCGTGGGGGTATGGAACGCGCTACCAAGTAAGGTGGTGGAGGCAGACACGTTGGACTTGTTTAAGGTTTACTTAGATAGACACATGAGTGAAACAGGGATGGAGGGTTATAGAAGACGGTATTTAAAAGGGTCAGAGCCTCGGGACGACACTGGAAATGTAATATTACATGTTAATGTTTTGTCTCTTTTAATCCACAGGTGTCGGTCCACCTTGTTGACAAACGAGGGGCATGCATATGGTGGGTCGTGCGTGGGCTGCTCTTGAAGGTTTCGAGAGTGGCCTAGTACTTCATGTCGTTGTGTATGCTTGATCCTGGACCGGTAGACGGGCGCTGCAACAGCTCAGTGACTATCACTGCTAGCTGTGCAGATACATGGATTTGGGCCTGTGTCTGTGGGAGTTTGCGCATTCTTCCTGTGGTTGCTCCGGTTTCCTCCGGGTGCTCCAGTTTCCTCCCACACCCCAAAGATGTGCTCTTAGGCTGATTGGTGTACCAAATTGACACTATTCTCCCCTGAATCTGGCTAAATTAGGGGTTTCATTCACATACACACAGAGCAGGGTAGGTGTAGGAAAATGCTTTGTTGAAGGGGCGGCGCGGGCTCGTTGGGCCAAAGGGCCGGTTTCCCGTGCTGGGTTGTTCTTTGTTCTTTTAAGTAAAGAGACAAATAACTACACAGTACTCCAGATGTGCTCTTATCAATGTCTGTACGTCTCTGCTCATGTTTCCTCATTCTTTTGTGTTATTCCTAATATTTGTACATGATTGTTACCATAAGAGTTTACTTTGACCTGGAGATTTTTTAAAATCCTAGAATATGCAGTCAGGTTATAACAGATGCATTGTGCTTGTCTGAGACTCTGGCTAGAAATCTCCCATCACTGCTGCCATGGGAATTGTGGCAGGCAGGGGGTGGACCATGCAAAGGTCTATTGAACTCGGGCAGGATTCTCTGGTTTTGAGGCAAGCGTGGCCGGAGAATCCTGCCCAATGTGACTGAGATGGCTGCAGAGTGGATTCTGGAATGTGTGGAGCATGAGGAGATACAGGCAAGGGCAGAAGCAGTAAGATCTGGAAGAATATGCATTTTTAACAAATGTTGCCATACCCTCACCTACACATCCACTGATGTGAGTGATTACAGGAGATTAGAGGATGGTTTCCCAGGAAGGTAAAAGATTGGGAAGTACATGTTGAATAATGCTGAGTGTGCTAATAGTTACACTAACAATTAATTTAAGATGATCATTAAGCCCGTAATGTGGCTCGTTTACATTTGCAAGGAATTACACATATGCATACACAGCGACCCATTCTATGCAAACAACAGGAAGATGTTTCAATCATTGTACCTTTTTTAAAAATTACCTAGGATCTTAAGTCTGTCTGATCCATTGGTTGTGGAATCTCTATTATTTGCTCCTTGTGCTGTTTAAAATGCAAGTTGTCCTATGTTGTAGCTTCACCATTTTTAGGTATGCCTGGTGCTGCTCCTAATCTGCTGTCCTGCACTCTTCAGTGAACCAGGATTGATCCCCTGTCTTGGTGATAATGGCAGAGAGGGGATATGTGGGGCCATAAGGTTACAGATTGTGGTTGAGTGCGATTCTGTGGTGATGGGAGGGAAGATGGTGGGTGACAAAAAAGGTAGAAAGTGTGGAGAATGTTTCAAAGGCGACATGTATTTATTTTTTCAAATCACCCATCACCAGGCAGTCAGTTAGACTCTTAAAAGTAGGGTGATGGTCTTTCGGGTGAGTGGAATTCAAGGTTAGCACTCATGGCCAAGGAAAGCACGCTCTGATTGTGAAGCAATTGGTTGACAATGGTGCTTAGTTGTGTTCTGTCTATAGTGAAGCATACATAGCAGCAGGCTTTTTCCCAGTAACTGGGTTTCATCACATCGAGATGCCAGAGAGATGTGGAGCTGCCGTTCATTCTGTGCCATTGGCTGCAATCAGAGGCAGGGCTGAAGGGAGGGAAGGAGGTGGAATGCCTCCAAGAGGCTAAGCTGGTGGACTGCAACCATCTCACAACTCCAAAACTTCCATCCTCCTGGGTGAATGGTCATGGCACGATTCCACTGAGTAATCTGGAAGACAATTCTAACTAGCAGGCAAGAAGCGAGAGTGCAGGAACCCCCATGGAGGCAATTAAAACCATAGCTTCACTGAACGAAGGAGAGACATCTCCCAAAATAACATCTCAATCATTACAGTGTGGTAATTATAAGCTGTCCTTTACTTACAGATCTATTGAATTGGATGTTGTTTGCGAAGAGGGAAATCCTGACAGAATTCAGATCTCTTAAATGTGCTTTGGATCAAAAAGAATAATTTCTACATAAACACTGGGTGTGTTTCGTAAGTCCTATACGTAACTGTTTTAGGTCATTATAGTTCTGTTTGTGTATATGTGCCTTTTCTCTATTGTAATAAATGGTCTTTAATGAGTTGACTGGGTTGGTTATTCCTCACACCATTCCTGGATTCAAAATTATACATCACCATGCACCAGTGTGCCAAGTTGGGACACCCTCGAGGATAGCATCAGGCAGGTTGGTGATACCGAGGTATCAGTGATGCAGGTTCTGGGCAACCCTGCCTTGCTAATGGTTCACATCCAGGTCCATTCTAAACCGCCCCCGCTTTATCTTGAGGCTGTGCCCCCTAGTCCTACTGTCCCACTCAGAAAGGATAGTAGGACTAGGGGGCACAGCCTCAAGATAAAGCGGGGGCGGTTTAGAACGGAGTTGAGGAGGAACTTCTTCGCTCAAAGGGTGGTGAATCTCTGGAATTCTCTGCCCGTTGAAGTGGTGGAGGCTACCTCACTAAATATTTTTAAGATGCGGGTTGATGGGTTTTTGATAAGAGAGGGGATTAAGGGTTATGGGGAGAGGGCGGGAAGGTGGAACTGAGCCACGACAGATCAGCCATGATCTTATTGAATGGCGGGGCAGGCTCGAAGGGCTAGATGGCCTACTCCTGCTCCTATTTCTTATGTTCTTATGTTCTTATGAAAAGAAGGGTCTGTCATCAGTTGACACAGGGCAATAAAGAGCAAGGGCCTTTGCAGCAAGTCCTCTAAAAGTCTTGAGTTTGGTGAACATGAAATACTGCAATGGTCAGCATTGGTCCGACCATCAGATACACTGCTGGCAGTGCTGTTGCCTAGAGATAAGTGAAAGACACCCTCATAAGCCTTAGGATGTGGTTGTTCACATCTCCAGTATGAGTTGTAGCCACTAGGAGGAGTAGTGCTTGCAGTAAGTCAATGTGTTTCAGGGCAGGCTTTAAGTATGCTGCCAGGACTTTTGACCATAATGTGAAGATGCCGGCGTTGGACTGGGGTAAACACAGTAAGAAGTCTCACAACACCAGGTTAAAGTCCAACAGGTTTATTTGGTAGTATAAGCCACTAGCTTTTAGAGCGTTGCCCCTTTATCAGGTGAGTGGGAGTTCTGTTCACACACAGGGCATATAAAGACACAAACTCAGTTTACAAAATAATGATTGGAATGCAAGTCTTTACAGGTAATCGAGTCTTGAAGGTACAGACAATGTGATTGGAAAGAAGGTTAACCATAGGTTAAAAAGATGTGTATTGTCTCCAGCCAAGACAGTTCGTGAGGTCTTGCAAGCCCAGTCAACTGTGGGGGTTACAGATAGTGTGACATGAACCTAAGATCCTGGTTCGTGTGTGCAGAACTTGG
Organism: Carcharhinus amblyrhynchos; assembly: GCF_965287045.1. NCBI lineage: Eukaryota > Metazoa > Chordata > Chondrichthyes > Carcharhiniformes > Carcharhinidae > Carcharhinus > Carcharhinus amblyrhynchos. The sequence goes on along the minus strand of NC_137324.1, from coordinate 49,343,549 downwards.
CTATCTGTCTCTGCTAAGCAACTCTGCATTGTTGTGTGTCATGAAGGCCGCCTCGGAGAACGCTTACCCAAAGATCAGAGGCCAAATGCCTTTGACCACTGAAGTGTTCCCCAACATGAAGCGAACACTCTTGCCTGGTGATTGTCAAGCAGTGTTTGTTCATCCGTTGCCGTAGCGTCTGCATGGTCTCCCCAATGTACCATGCCTCTGGACATCCTTTCCTGCTGTATCAAGTAGACAATGTTGGCCTAGTTGCAATTGTATGTACCGTATACCTGGTGGATTGTGTTCTCACGTGAGATGATGGCATCTGTGTCGATGATCCGGTACATCTTGCAGAGGTTGCTGCGCAGGGTTGTATGTTGTCATGATCACTGTTCTCCTGAAGGCTTGGTAATTTCTTTTGACACCACGGGCCCAATTTTATCATCGCGGTGCGCCTGTTTTTGCATGCAAAAACCTGGTAAAGTCAGGCATGAGGCGAGTCACGTGATCTGCGCTCATGTCCACACTGGTCCCCCCTTTACTAAGGGCCAAAAATGGCCATGGTCAGGACTGCACCCAAAATGGGCACAATGGCCATTTAAATGTATTTGCATGCATTTAAATTGACTTAATGAGCTGCACACCCAACTTTACCGGCACTTCCCCCTTTACCGTTTGCCCATCCAGAATCGCTGTGAAACCGACATGCTCCATAAAAGTCCAATTTGGGCACTCCAGTTAGAGTCATAGAGTCATAAAGATTTACAGCATGGAAACAAGCACTTCAGTCCAACTTGTCCATGCTGCCCTTTTTTATAAATCCCTAAGCTGATCCCAATTGCCCGCATTTGGCCCATATCCCTCTATACCCATCGTACCCACATAACTATCTAAATGCTTTTTAAAAGACAAAATTATACTCACCTCTACTGCTACCTCTGACCGTTTGTTCCAGACACTCACCACCCTCTGTGTGAAAAAGTTGCCCCCTCTGGATACTTTTGTATCTCTCCCCTCTCACTTTAAACCTATGCCCTCTAGTTTTAGACTCCTCTACCTTTGGGAAAAGATATTGACTATCTAGCTGATCTGTGCCCCTCATTATATTATAGACCACTATAAGATCACCCCTCAGCCTCCTACACTCCAGAGGAAAAAAGTCCCAGTCTATCCCTCTCTCCTTATAACTCAATCCATCAAGTCCCTCACACTTAGTGAGGAGGTAAGTACCAAGCATCTGATGGCTCTCTGCTTCAGATTGGTGAACAGGAGGTGAAAGGGAGTCTGCTGCTACTCTGCCTGGGATCAATGGGAGGGAAAGGGGGGTCCACTGCAACTCTGCCTGTGATCAGTGGGAGGAGAGGAGGCCACGAGGCCTGGGTGGGGGGGGGGGTGTTGGGGATAAGGGGGTCAGTAATGTTGTGGGGGTGGGGGCAATGACTGTGGGGGTCAGGGTGAGGCATTATCCGGCCCGTGAGCAATGTGGCAGGGAAGCTGCATTCTATCTTTTTTTTCTGCGCATGTGCAGTCAGAGGCAGTGATTGGAGCTGCAGGGATTTGTGTGCATTAAGCCCCACCCCCCTGGCTTGTACAATGTGATTCAGAATCGCTGATATTTTTTCAGGCAGAGTGTGTATGGGGGTACCTGAGAACGAGCCTAAATGTCAGATCTGAAACACTCCCAGTTTCAAGTCCGCCCAGCACTTCGAATCAAAATGGTAAAATAGGACCCCATGTGGTAAGTGTGGGGCAGGTAAAATTCCTAAGTCTATCATGAGATTCACCAAGATACTTACTGATACATAATTAATGAGCTGGAAAGTGGATGATTGCACATGTTTATCTGCCCTGCAATCCAGAGGAAATCATGTTGATGGCCCCACCCAGCAGTGGACTTAGATTCCTGGATGGAAAATTCTGCACTTTTGAAAGGAAAGGAAAAGTAAGCTATTAAAGTAGTTGGCAAAGACAGAGGCTTGAGCATGGGTTTTGAGAAGAGGAAGCAATATAACGGTTTTGAAAGGGGGGTGGCCAGTGATCATGGTATTACAAGACAAAGAAAAAAAATTAGGCAGTGAGCACTTTCGTGGGAATGGGTCAAGGAAACAGGAATTGAGTTGAGATAAAATGGATGAGATAAAGTAGGAAAGAAATTTGAGATCATCAGGAGGGAGAAATTGGGAGAACAAGAAGGGGCAGTAAAGGCTGAGAAGAAAGTGCTATGAGATCAGAGATAGAGATTGAAAGCAATTTCCAACATCACGTACCAACCTACTCAAGAAGAACTTCGTCCCTGCTGCCTTCAGACTGCAACACTATATTCAGCATCCTCTCCTTTCCTTCTCCCTTATGTACTCTATGAACAGTATTCTTTGTTTAGTGTGCAAGAGACAGTACTTTTCACCACATACCAATATATGTGCCAATAATAAATCAAATCAAATCAATAAGCCCACCTTCCCCAAAATGGTGACGGTCTTTTCTTCATAAAGTCTCCAGCAATCAGCTTTTCTCTCAAACGTTTTTGCTGGGAAAGACGGAAACCATGGTTTTGAAACTACCCAACTGGTACATTTTGCAGAGGTTCAATTTAAGTTTGTGCACATGGACACTAAGACAAATCCAAGCTGAGGCCTAGACTACTTTCCCTATCGCTTTAAGAAAAAAAGTACCTACTCCAAGCTAAATAGTTTCCATTTTATAACAGTTTGTTTAGAAAAATAAACTTTGGTTCGACAATTTTCCACGCCAATGATTCACTGAATTGTGCATGGCGACATTTCTTTTATCAAATACTTTGTCCAATAACAGATTTAATTCGCAGACTATGATGAAGTGACAATCTAATGTATTGATTTAAATGCAAATACAGGTCCTAGTATTTATCAGTGACTGAGTCAGAATCCATTTGCCTGTTTTTATTCAGCATTTTCTAATATTCTGAAGGAAGTCTACATAGAGTAAGTGACTGTTTAGAAAGGTCAATCCAATTTCCTCAGATTGAAGAGATAATATTGCAGTTATTTCACCATTCCTTCGGAGAGCTAGCACTGCAAACAACATCTAGGTTTGTTTTATTACTACCCGCTTTCGTTGCCTTTTATCTTTTGGCACAGAATTATCTCCAATCTCTCCAAAAAAATCAGAATATGCACATGTTAATTATCATTAGAAAATAGCCAATTTTAGAAAAGCATTCTTCCAGTTCATGCATGGTCAGATTCTTTCAGCAAATATTGTTGAATTCGTTCTCTAAATTTTGAACGTCTTCACGGGTTCTCATTTGCAATATAATTGGTTCTTATGAATTAAGTTTCTTCCATCTCCCTGCTCCCCACTACAGAGTAATTTCAACATACTGGGTTATTGCTGTTTGAAAAGGAAACATGGTTTTCTTTGCTTTATGTTGGAGGATTATAACGTTTATTAACTCTTTTGTATCTTCCAATAGCACATTTACAAGAAAGTAATAAACCTGCTTGAAGTCATGTTGACTTGAATGAAGTATTGTTGCTCTCAAACAAATGTCTCCTGTGTCACGCCTTGGCTCCCGGAAGATAATGAATTCATTCCGGCTCTGGTATTTCTGTTAAAGTCAATTTAACTGCTCTATTTGTTATCTGCCTTTTCTGCACTTGGCTTCCTGAAGGCATCAAAGGCACCAATTACAAAAGCAAAAAAAACTGCAGAAATCTGAAATAAAAGCAGAAAATAGGCAACACATGGCACAGTGGTAGCACTGCTGCCTCATAGCACCAGGAACCCAGGTTTGATTCCTGGCTTGGGTCACTGTCTATGTGGAGTTTTGTGCAGATGTGGTGTCTATGTGCAGAGTGCCAGAGATTCATAAAACTACATACAACCAAAAAACAGATAGACAATTCTCAATTTACAATTCTCAAATGCAATTACATTGTCTATAGATAGCCAACTAATGGGAAAGGTGCAGAGGAACAAATCTGCAAGGAAATAGAGAGCTGCAAAAACACTATAGTAGATCAGATCTCAAACAATGAAGAGACAGAGTACATGAATGAGATAGAGAATCTAGTGAACTAATGAGGAGATAATAATCTCTCCTTCAATGTCAACAAAACAGAGAGATTGTCATCGACTTCAGAAAGTGTAGTGGAGAACATATCCCTGCATATACATCAGTGTAGATCTACATCAATGTACATCAATGGGGATGAAGTAGAAAGGGTTGAGAGCTTCAAGTTTTTAGGTGTCCTGATTACCAACAACATGTCCTGGTCCCCCCATGCCGACACTATAGTTAAGAAAACCCACCATCGCCTCTATTTTCTCAGAAGACTAAGAAAATTTGGCATGTCAATACAACTCTCATCAACTTTTGTAAGTGCATCATAAAAAGCATTATTTCTGGTAGTGTCATGCTTGGTGTAGCTGCTGCTCTGCCCAAGACTGCAAGATACTACAAAAGGTCGCGAATGTAGCCCAATCCATCACGCAAACCAATCTCCCATCCATTGACCCTGTCTACATTTTCTGCTGTCTCGGCAAAGCAGGACCCTACACACCCCAGACATTCTCCCTTCCAACTTTTTCAGTTGGGAAAAAGATAAAAAAGTCTCGGCTCACATACCAACCGACTTAAGATCAGCTTCTTCCCTGCTTCCATTAGACTTTTGAATGAACCTACCTTGCACTAACTTGATCTTTCTCTACACCCTAGCTATGACTGTAACATTATATTCTGTACTCTCTCCTTTCCTTCTCTATGTATGGTATGCTTTTGTCTGTACACCGCACAAGAAATAATACTTTTCACTGTATGTTAATACATGTGACAATAATAAATCAAATTGAATCAAATCAAATTGTAGAGCAATTACAATTAGCGACTTTAATTATCCACATATAGATTGGGAGAGATCAGCCATAGTCTGATTAAATAGCGGAACAGACTCGAAGGACAGAATTGCCTCATTCTGCTCCCAATTCCTATGTTCCTATGTGAAGTGGTCTGCAGGGCAGAGGGTGGAAGAGTCTTCACAGTGTGTTCAGGATAATTTTCTATAGCAGAATATTTCCAATTGAACAAGAAATGAGACCTTGCTGGAGTTAGTTTTGGGAATGAAGTGGGCCTCGTGAATCAAGCTTCAATACAGGAAGGTTTAGGGGACAGTAAGCATTTTAATGAGGCAATAATGGATCTGACCTAAACAAAAATGGTATCAAAACTTGGCAAGAAAAACCAACTCAGCAATGGGCTGCTTTACAGAAAGCGTAGATCAGACAGTCAAGGTAGATTCCCACATTGCGGAGAGGTAAGGCAATAAAATCTAGAGCTGTCTGGATGACAAGATGAGATTAGAATTTAGATGAAGAAGAAAAGTGAACTTATGTCAGATGGATAATACAACTGAGAATGAGGCTGAATATAGAAAATTTAGAGGAGAAGCGAGAAAACAAAGGTGATTTGTCCATGGAGGCAGTGAGGATTGTGAAGCATTTAATACTTTGCATTTGACCTTACCAAAGAAGAAGATGTTGCTCTGTTCATGGTGAAAGAGGAAAAAAGCCAAATAAATAAGGAGGAGGCAAGCTGGAGGCAAGCTAAATATTGGGCAAGCTGTCTGTATTTAAAATTGATCAGATGAGATATATTCAAGGATACTGAGGAAAGTAAGAGTTGAAATTGCAGAAGTATTGGCCATAATTTTTCAGTCTTTTTTAGATTGAAGGGAAATAGAGAATTTAAAATGTCATACAGAGATGAGTGTGTAAAGATAAGCCCATCTGCGTGTTTAACCTCGATGACAGAGAAACTTCGAAAAATAATTTGGACAAAATCAATACTCACTTGAGCAAATGCAGGTTAACAGGTTAATTCAGGAAAGCCAGTATCAATGTGTTAAGAGTAACTCACGTTTAACTAACTTTCTTGAGATTTTTGATGAGGCAACAGCAAGTGTTAATGAAGGTAATGTTGTTGAGCTGGTGTAAGTGGACTTCCAAAAGACATTTGATATATCGCACAATGGACTTTGTAAGCATAATTAGAACTCATGGAATTAAAAGGACAGTAGCAACATGGATACAAAATTGGCTGAGTGACAGAAAACACAGAGTAATCATTAATGGAAGCTTTTTAACTGAAGGAAAATTTAAAATGGAGTTCGCCAGGGGTCAGTGCTCCAGCAGAAATCCCTGCTCTTCCTGATATATGTTAATGACTTGGTGTCAGGGTACAATTTCAAAATTGGCAGATGATACAAAAGAACAAAGAACAAGCCTGTGCCAATATGATGCCTGCCTAAACTAAAACCGTATGCACTTACGGAGCCCGTATCCTTCCATTCCCATCCTATTCACATACTCATCTTGTTGTCCCTTGAATGCCACTATTGTACCTGCTCCCACCATCTCCCCAGGCAGTGCGTTCCAGACATTTGCCACCCTATGTGTTAAAAACTTGCCTCGCACATCTCCTCTAAACTTTTCCTCACGCATGTTAAACCTATGTCCAGTAAAAAGTCTGACAACACCAGGTTTTAGTCCAACCGATTTATTTGATAGTAAACTCACAAGCTTTCGAAGAGGGAGTCCCCTCGAAAGCTTGTGAGTTTACTATCAAATAAATTGGTTGGACTAAAACCTGGTGTTGTCAGACTTTTTACTGTGTTTACCCCAGTCCAACGCCGGCACATCTACATCAAACCTATGTCCCCCAGTACTTGACTTTTTGACTGTAGGAAAGATCATCTGACTATCCACTCTGTCCATGCCATAATCTTGTAGACCTCTATCAGGTCACTCCTCAACCTCCATCATTCCAGTGAGAACAAACCAAGTTTATCCAACCTTTCCTCATAGCTAATACCCTCCAGACCAGGCAATATTCTGGTAAACCTTTTCTGTACCCTCTCCAAACATCCAGATCCTTCTGGTAGTGAGGTGACCAAAATTGTACACAATATTTTAAATGGAGGCTTAACTAAGGTTCTGTGCAGCTGCAGCACGATCCGCCAATTTTTATATTCAATGCCCCGACCGATGACGGCAAGCATGTTGTATGCTTTCTTGACTATCTTATCCACCTGCATTGCCACTTTCAGTGATCGGTGGATATGTACGCCCTGATCTCTCTGCCTGTCAATCCTCCTAAGATTCTACCATTTACTGTATGTTTGGAAGTATTTTTAACTGCGAGGGAAATAGTGTAGAGATTCAAAAGGACATGGATAAATTAGTGAAATGGGTGCACAAGTGACAGGTGAAATTTAAGAGAACTGTGAAGTGATTCAACTTGGTAGAAAAGATACAGAGAGAATATTAAAAAGAATTCAATTCTACATGAGAAGGGGATGAGAAGGAAGCAGAGGGACCTGGGTGAATGTACATAAATTATTGAAGGTGGTTTCAAAGTTGTTGCATAGTAGTTACATCACTGGACTAGTAATCTAAATACTCTTGGACCTGGGTTTAAATTCAATCATGGCATCTGGTAGATTTTGCATTCCATTAATAAATGCCAAATATAAAATTTTTAACCTTGAAACTACCATCAACTGTTTTAAAATCAATCTATTTCATTAATGCCCTTTAGGGGAAAAAATCTGCCATTCTTATCCAATCTGGCTTATGTGTGACTCCAGATCCACAGCAATGTGGTTGGTGCTTAATTGCCCCCTGAAATGGCCCTACAAGCCGCTCAGTTGAACAGCAATGGGCAACAAATATTGGCCTTGCCCATGACACCCCATTCCTTGAAAGAATAAAGAAGATAAAAAGACAGGATGAGAGAATGGTTAATAAAGCATACAGCGGCTTAGGCTTTATAAAAAGGGGCACGGAGTACAAAAGTAATAAAGTTATGTTAAACATGTATAAAACACTGGTTCAGCCTCAGTTGGAGTGTTGTTTCTAGTACTGGTAGCCACAATTTAGGAAAGAGGGAATGCAGAAAAGATGCACTAGAATGGTTCAAGAATGAGGAACTTCAGTCATGCAGATAGATTGGAGAAGTTCAGACTGTTTTCCTTGGAGAAGAGAAGGTTGAGAGAGGATTTGGTCAAGATATTCTAGAGAGAGTGGATATGAAGAAACTGTTCCCATGATTGGAAGGACTGAGACCAGCAGGGCACAGATTTAAAGAAATTAACAAAAGAAAGGAAAAACTTTTTCACACAGCAAGTGATTAGGACCTGCAATGAACTAACGGAATGGTAGAAGAAAGTTCAATTAAGGCATTCAAGAAGGAATTAGATTATTATCTGAAAGGGAAAATTGTTCAAGGCTACAGAGGGAAGGATAAATGCCTTTAGCTGAATTTCTCCTTCAGACAGCAGGTGTAGACACAGCATGTTTTCTGTTTCATAACCACAATTTGATCCTGTGATTCTGAAAATGGGGCAGAGTTTATGATTAAATTTGTTGAGCTGATTATTGAGCCCGGATGATGTCAATTATCTGTAATGATAGAACTTGAGCACTGAGACCCTCTTTTAACTAAAGACAAGACAACGATCTCTTCCTGTATTTTAGCACAACAGATCGGGCCCTATTTTACCATTTTGATTCTAAGTGCTGGGCTACTTGAAACTGGGAGTGTTTCAGATCCGACTTTTAGACCCATTCTCAGGCACTGCTATGCGTACTCTGCCTGCAAAAGTATTAGTAATTCTGAATCACGCTGCACAAGCCTGTGGGCAGGTCTTAGCATGCCCGAAACCCTCCGACTGTGCATGCACGGAGAAAATGATAAAACGCTGCTCCCCTGCCACATGCTTGGTATGTGACCTCAGATTTTTGTGTCTTTTTCCAGAAGGAAGAAGTTGGAAGAGAGAATGTCTGAGGTGTGTGGGGTCCTTAATTATGCTGGCTGCTTTGCCATGGCAGCGGGAAGTGTAGACAGAGTCAATGGATGGGAGGCTGGTTTGCATGATGAATTGGGCTACATTCATGACCTTTTGTAGTTCCTTGCAGTCTTGGGTAGAGCAGGAGCCATAGGGGGATTGAATATAAAAGTAGGGAGGTCTTGCTGCGGCTGTATAGGGCATTGGTGAAGCCGCAGCTGGAGTACTGTGTGCAGTTTTGGGCGCCGTACTTACGCAAGGATATTTTGGCCTTGGAGGGAGTGCAGAGGAGGTTTACTAGGCTGATGCCGGAGTTGAGGGGGTTGAGCTATGAGGAGAGGCTGAATAAACTAGGCTTGTACTCGTTAGAGTTTAGAAGAATGAGGGGAGATCTCATTGAGACGCATAAGATGATGAATGGGATGGATAGGATAGAGGTGGAGAGACTCTTCCCGCTCAGAAAGGATAGTAGAACTAGGGGGCACAGCCTCAAGATAGAGAGGGGACGGTTTAGAACGGAGTTGAGGAGGAACTTCTTCACTCAAAGGGTGGTGAATCTCTGGAATTCTCTGCCTGTTGAAGTGGTGGAGGCTACCTCGCTAAATATTTTTAAGACACGGGTTGATGGGTTTTTGATAAGAGAGGGGATTAAGGGTTATGGGGAGAGGGCGGGAATGTGGAACTGAGCCACGACAGATCAGCCATGATCTTATTGAATGGCGGGGCAGGCTTGAAGGGCTAGATGGCCTACTCCTGCTCCTATTTCTTATGTTCTTATGTTCTTATATAACCAGAAAGAATGCTTTCTATGGTGCATCTGTAAAAATTGCTGAGAGTCAGAGCTGACAGGCCAAATTTCTTTAGTCTTCTGAGAAAGTAGAGGCGTTGGTGGGCTTTCTTAACTATAGTGTCGGCATGGGGGGACCAGGACAGGTTGTTGGTGATTTGGACATCTTGGCCCTTTCTACTTCATCCCCATTGATGTAGACAAGGGCATGTCCTCCTTGTGAGCTTTAAGGTGCGCCTTTACAGCTATGTGAATGGGGTGGAAATAGAGACATATGGTGCCTGGAAGGGTAGGGGGATTACAATTCAGATGGGTAGCCTGGTCGCTGCTGGCTTGGAGGGCCGCAGGGCCTGTTCCTTGATGTAATCTTCTTTGTGCTTTGTTCTATGTTCACTGGTGAAATGTCAATCAAACTTTTTACATCCTGGATTCCTCTCCCTCCCTTGTGTCCTGCGTTGCAGCAACAGATTTAAATGCCCTGGGGCCATCCCATCTGGCATCGTGGCTACCACTGCAGCTCCTGCCTATCCTGCCCCAGACAGCTCGGACGAGTCCTTGGAGAATATGGCTGAAGGGACCTTCAAGGGTGGCACCGTTTTGCTGTCAGCTTCCCCTCCATGCTGACACTATAGTTAAGAAAGCCCCTCACCACCAGGAGGCTAAGGAAATTTGGCACTTCTGCCATTTTACAGATGTATAATAGAAAGCATCTTTTCCAGATATATCACCGCTTGGCTTGGCATGGCTCCTGCTCTGATCAAGACAGCAAGAAATTACAACGAGTTGTGAATATAGCATCGTCCATCACGCTAACCAGCCTCCCAAACATTAACTCCACCTGCACATTTTGCTGCCTTGGAAAAGAAGCCACCATAATCAAGGACCCTACACACCTTTAACATATTCTCTTCCACCTTCTTCCATCAGGAAAAAGATACAAAAGTCTGAGCTCACATACCAACCAACTCAAGAACAGTTTCTTCTCTGCTGCTATCAAACTTTTAGATCATAAGGCCATACGATACGGGAGATGAATTAAGCCACTCGGCCCATCAAGTCTGCTCTGCCATTCAGTCATGGCTGATTTTGTTTCTCATCACCATTCTCCTGCCATTTCCCCATTATTAATTCCTAGATCCCCTTATTAATTAAGAACACATCTATCTCTGTCTTAAAGACACTCAATGACTTGGCCCCCACAGCCATCTGCAGCAAAGAGTTCCACAGATTCACCACTGTCTGGCTAAAGAAATTCTTCCTCATCTCTGTTTTAAAGGATCATCCCTTTAGCCTGAGGCTGTGCCCTCTTGTTCGAGTTTTTCCTATAGCGGAAACATCCAATCCAAGTCCACTCTATCCAGGCCTCGCAGTATCCTGTAAGTTTCAGTAAGATCCCACCCTTCCAAACTCCAACGAGTACAGACCCAGTGTCCTCAACTGTTCCTCATACGACAAGCTCTTCATTCCAGGGATCATTCTTGTGAACCTCCTGTGGACCCTTTCCAAGGCCAACACATTCAGCTACTCATAATACTCAAAATGGGGTCTGACCAGAGCCTTACACAGCCTCAGAAGTACATCCCTGCTCTTGTATTCCAGCCCTCCTGACATGAATGCTAACATTGCATTTGTCGTTCTCATTGCCGACTGAACCTGCACATTAACCTTAACAGAATCTTGAACAATGACTTCCAAGTCCCTTTATGTTTCTGATTTCCTAAGCATTTTCCCATTTAGAAAATAGTCTATGCCTTCATTCCTCCTTCCAAAGTGAATAACCTCACGCTTTTCCACAACGTATTCCATCTTCCAGTTCTTTGCCCACTCCCTTAACCTGTCCAAGTCCTTCTGCAGCTCCCCTCCCCCCGCTTCCTCAATGCTAACTGTCCCTCTATTTATCTTTGTATAATCTGCAAACTTATCAATAGTGCCTTCAGCTCCTTTTTCCAAATTGTTAATGTATATTGTGAAAAGTTGTGGTCCCAGCACAGACTCCTGAGGCACACCACTAGTCTCTAGCTGCCATCCTGAGAAAGATACTTTTAGCCCAATTTGAATGGGCCTACCATATATTAAGCCAATCTTTTTCTCCACCCTAGCTATGACTGTAACACTTTATTCTGCACCCTATCCTTTCCTTCTCCCCGATGTACTCTATGAATGGTATGTTTTGTTTGTATAGTGTGCAAAAACAACACTTTTCACTGTATCCCAATATGTGTGACAATAATAAATCAATGACCCATATTTTCTTTGGGGATTTTACTGATCTCCCATTGTAATGTTGACCAGTGGAACTCAGAATAGAATCATAGAATCACAAAATTCCCCTTGTGCAGAAGGAGGCCATTTGGCCCATTGAGTCTGCACCAAAAACAATCCCATCCAGGCCCTTTCTCTGTAATCCCTTATATTGACCCTGTTAATCCCCTTGACACTAATGATAATTTAGTATGGCCAATCCACCTAACACAACCATCTTTATACTGCGAGAGGAAACTGGAACACCCAGAGGAAACACATGCAGACACGCGGAAATGTGTAAACTCCACGTAGACAGGCCAAGAATTGAACCCGGGTTCCTGGCATGTGAGGCAGCAATGTTAACACTGTGCCACCGTATTGCCCTCGGGAAACAACTTGCAGGGAAATAAGTGGATGATATCACTGCGGTACAGTCAGAAGATCAGTTGAACTCCGATAGAACATTCGGACTATTGATGGTTCAAATTAGTTTCTGGACTGTACAGTGAATCTGGCTCACACTGAATCAGCAGTTTATTTCATGTTGCACCAAATTTCCTTTCCCATTGAAGTTAATGAAAATGTGTTGACAATTTTCTGAGAGTTTGTTTTAAGTTATTGGAACAGACCTATTTTGCCCCCACTGCCTTTTTATTCTTTTATGGAATATGAGTGTCGCTGGCAAGGCTAGCATCTGTTGTCCCTGATTGCCTTTGAGAAGTTGGCAACAAAGTTGTGAAGTTGCTCAGTAGAGAAGCTGAGGGCAGAGATCTTAGTGAGAGACATGGGGAGGGATTGGGGGAGGGGGTGCAGGGTTGGGCATGGGGCAATTAAGGTTTTAAGGGAGAGATGGCAGTGATGGAAAAGTTGTCGCTGAAAAAAGAAGAGACCAGCAAGCTGTGCCCTTGATGATAAGGGCCATGTTATCACAATGGAATTTTGGATGAGATGGGTGGTGGAAAATATAAGCAAGTGGGAAGGCTTCTGTAGCAAGCTGTCACCCAAGCCCATTCAAGGCTGGGGCAATAATGCAATTGTCTATGAACTGTGGATGGCAAGGACCTTCTTTGCGAGTGAATGGACTTTCTGGACAAAAGTACAAAGAGAGAAAGAGTGATTGTTGACCCTGTGACAGTGTTCAAGAGATTAGTGGCTAGTGGGAGAACAGGACAAAAAGAAAGTTGGTTTCCATTTGGTTGGTGCACTGAACAGGAGAAATGGATGGGTCGGTTGGGGCTGCTGCTCATAAGAAGGTAGCATTGGTCCTCTGGACACTATCAAGGGGGCAGACTGTTAGCAGCAGGCTTAATTAAGGTGATCTCAAGCCAAGGCAGTCAGAAAGCAGGGAGGCAGACAGACAGTAACGGGTTGGTTTAATTCCTGAGAGGGATGATACAGACCAAAAGGGGATCAGTGGGGCTGAGACTACATAAAGGACTGAGAGGAAGGAATGAGAAATAGAACAATGGGCTCAGATCTGGAGCAGATCTGTTGCCAGAATACCTACACAAATAAACAGATGGAATTAAGATTATGTAAGCATGACATAAACTACAGCAGATGTGCTCTGCTCATCCAAAGTCGTCAGGGAAAAAATAATATAGAAGAGTCCAAAATTGATTTTTTTCCAAGTGTTGTGTGGATCTTTTTCCTTTTGCTCATTATCCCAAGGAGAGAAAGGAGAAATGCGGAATGGGAATGGAAGAACAAAATATGACACTTAAACCCCTCTCCTACCCCGTAGAAACCAGTTTTGTTTGTATACTGAATTAATAGATTCACGATTTCCAGTTCCTTTGCAAGAATGACAATTATGAAACATTAGAAGAGCTTCCACTTGTCTTTTCAATTGTCACTGAAAAAACTAAAACCATAAATAATTATAGGGAGATTAACCAAGATGTGTTATTTCCTTCTCATTATTGTTAGTCAGTGATAAATTCTAGAGGCATTAGTAAGAAATGTGACATTTTTTATTTTTAATATAGATATTTAGTAAGTTATTGTGCTGTTGGGATTAAATCACTGACACTTTCTGTACAATTAGTGCTTGACTATTTGTTTCCATTGGCAGGAGAATCAATAACCAGAGGATAAAAATTTAAGATAATTATCAAAAGAGCTAAGGATATTAGAAGGAACATTTAGAATGCAACAAGTATGATCTGGCATCCATTGCATAAAAGAATGATGGGAGTAGGTTCAATAGTAACTTTCTAAAGGATTTGTACTTAAAAGGGGAAGGACTTGCAACACAATGGGGAAACACCAGGGGACTGGGCAAATTAGAAAGTCCTGAAGATCTAGCACAAGTACAATGGGCCAAACAGCCTCCTTATGTGCTGTATGACTTTTTATGCTTTGATCTTATGATTCAATGCTATCCTAAAATGGATCAAATGTCTCCCCTTTTCTTAATATCTGAAATTGACATTTTCTTTGTGCCATTTTCCACTTGACTTTCTGACATTCAATTCCAACTAACTAACCTCACAGCGCCAGCTGCAGGTACTTACTGCCTGATTCCATTATCTTTCACTGGCTGCACAGGGTCCTGAAAACACTCAGCATTTTATTTGCAAATGTGATATTGATGGACAGCTGTGAAAATCCAGCAGAGAGCATGCTGACTGACAACGATTCCATAGCATCGGAGGATGGCTGCAGAATCAGTGGAATACTGCATGAAAGATATTAATGGGAAAAGAGAACAGATGTAAAATGTTAAAATGCAAGAGAGCATTTAAGAAGTGGGTGAATTTAATTACCTAGCTTATCAAAAGGAGAATTGCATTAATACCAATATCTATTTTTCTATTGAGACCATTTAAAATGAAGTGACCCAGTGACCTGCCTGCACATTGTTTTTTCCCTCACCTGCAATCACTGCTCCCCTGACCCTCTTGTTTTTCCTGTGATTCATAATATATATTCCTTATCCTCCTGCACTGAGGTCAAGATAAATCACACAATGGGTTAGATTTTATGGTATTGAAGGTGGGTGTGGCATGTAAAATCCAGTGTGTGGCCCACACGATCCATCTGGAATGTTTTGGGATTGGAGTTGGTTGGCTGCTTGCCCTTGGACCTATTGAGACCCTTAAGGTGTAATTTATCTGTTCATGGATGTGGGCATCGCTGGCTAAGCTAGTATTTATCCCTAAGTGCCCTTGAGAAGGCAGTGGTGAACTGTCTTCTTGAACTGTTGCAGTTCCTGTGTAAAACAGTGCCATTAGGGAGGGAGTCCCAGGATTTTGACCCAGCGACTGAGAAGGAATGGCGATATATTTCCAAGTCAGGATGGTGAGTGGCCTGGAGGGGAGTTTGCAGGTGGTGGTGTTGTAATCTGCTTCCCTTGTTCTTTTGAGTGATAGAGGCCATGGGTTTGGAAGATGCTGTCATAAGAACTTTGGGGAGTTGCTGCATTTACTTAAGGGCCTCATCCCACAGTCATTAGTATTTTGTCCACAGTGGTGGGGAGGAACATACCATGTAATAAGCATCTTTCGCTTCATTAACTAATGTTGGGCAAGCAAAGGGAACTCCTTTGCAGATCATTTGATCCCATTGGAGGCACTCCCCACTCAAAAGCATCCACCTTTAACCTTTCTCCCCGGCCTCTGAACCTCAGGCTCCCATATCCCATTACCTAGGATACTTGGCATGAAGGAACTGCCTGTAGTACAGCAGATGATGCTGCTAGGATTTTGGGGCTGCTGGTTAAGCAGTGGGGCTGACATCTCTCTAAGGCAGCACTGCTTCCTTTCACCTTGGAGGTAGTTTCGCCTCAGAGATAATGTTGCCCCGGTGGGAGTATTGCCTTAAACCAATCAAAACTGCTCCCTGTATTAAATTAGGGCCGGGAATCATAGCATTTACTGTGCAGAAGGAGGCCATTCGGCACACTGAGTCTGCACCGACCCCACTCCCACCCAGGCCCCATTCCTGTAATCCCTCATATTTACCCTGCTAATCCCCCCGACAGTAGCGTTAATTTATTATGGTCAATCAACCTAATCCACACGTTTTTGGAGGAAACCGGAGCACCCAGAAGAAACCTACGCAGACACAGGGAGAATGTGCAAACTCCACGCAGACAGTGACCCAAGCTGGGAATCAAACCTGGGTCCCTGGCGATGTGAGAGAGCAGTGCTAACCACAGTGCTATTTGCCACACAATCCATTGGGATTGTGGACCAGCCCCTCTTGCCTGAATCTTCAGCCGGTGGGGTGGGGGGGGGGTGTGGAGATGGGGGGGTGGAGTGGGATCACACACCACACTATCACCCCTTTTTCCTCCAATCTGTAGTTTTTAAAAACTCAAAGTTTGGCATCATGCTACCACTTCTTTTTTCGTGATCTCTTTTTCCCTGCCAGTGCTGCATAGGAATTGACCTTTTACCTAAGTTTCATAATAATAATAATTCCTACAAATGACAGTGCTATGAGGACAAAGAGGTGGATATGCCAGTCGCTAGCTTCAGTGCTTCCATCTGTCAGTTAAATTCTGATTTGCACCACAATTAATGTCTAAAAGATGGCTAAATTATAGTGCCTACTTTGTCAGTGATAGCCACATACTTTGTCCGCCACTTTCACTTTGAATAACGTGTTGTCACGGAACATTCAACTTAACCTGAGAGGCTAGTCAGCCTGTGACATTTCATAAAATGGATGGAATCTGCTGAATCTTAGAGCTGCTGTCAGATCATTGCTTTCACTCCAAAGTCTCTACAAAAACTAAATTGTGAAACAGAAATTGAAATTAGTCTACAGATAATTCAGAATATGTTATTTAAACAGAAATGCAATACTTGTTTTATAATTCTAACCAAAAAAAGGTGAGGCAATATACTACCCTTCCCTCACAATGAGGTTAGCCACAGTTTTGTTATGAATCCGACTCACAGCAACCTCACCGAGGGAGAGCAATATTAAACCGCACAAAAAAAGTTCAGTTGCTTAAAGCATTCAGGCCTCTTTTAGGTAATGGAAAGCAGGAGAAAAGAAAGTGTTCACTCACAGATGTTCTCAAAGCATTCAGGAGATTAGGCAGCATCTGTAACAAGTGGATGTTTCGATGTTTAAACTAAAACATTGTTAATCTCATGTTGTCCAGGACATTCTAAATGATATGTCACTCAAGATTTCATACAGTTTTAATTTGTGGCTCGTGACATGTGTATTTTCACTTTATAAATTAGATATATACTATCATAAATTGCATTATCAGGAGAAATGTTCAGCAAATGTATTAATGTGTATCAGTAAAATGAAGTTCAATGTCTTCTTGATTGTGCATGCTTGTGAAATATTATAAAATAACCATTTGGGAGATACAAGCCAGGTTAGTCCTTCATTATCGTTTAAAAGGAGAAATTCTGGGTAATCAAGTGCCTTGACTAATATTTCCCATCTGCAATCATTTTACTGGGACACAATTATGAGTTTTATGTCAACTGGTGAAAACACAAGAACAGAAAAATACAAATTGAAAAATGACTGGAGACCTATAGACAATAGAAGATAAAAAGTGAATCGAACGTTTCAATGGAATATTATTGTCTTGGAAGAATGGGTTGAACTTTACGGGGACATTGGGGTCAGAGATGGGAAAACTGGTATGGGTAAGGGTCTTTCAAGTCTTCCTGCTACCATGGCATTTTGCCACTGGTGGGAAAGATTGCAGTTGGCCTGCACAGAGTCCATCAAGCCACTTGAGTTGCCAGTTAAGGATATATTTCCGACTCGGCTGGCATTTTACCATCTCATTAATATTCATTAAAATAACAACTCACTGGAATTATGCTCCCCCGCCAAATTAAATGCTCCAGCAAAGGAAAATTGGAATGGTCTGTATTATGGTTGTATGTACGTGGCACATATTATAATAGGAATAGCAGCACGCCATCACTAGAAGGGAAATGTTTCATGTGATCCAGTTTTAATTTCACTTTTGTTTTTCAGCAGAGCGCACAAGCACACACACACACACCTCTGCTGCTGATGGCTTCAAACTTCCTACCTTTTTATAAATGTCCACATGTGCCTAGTCTAAATAAATGAACCCACAACATGGTTACACATTCCCTTATGACTGATTGGTGCCTTTACCACAATGACAACATGACAGTGCCCACCTGGTGAACTTCATTTCATCCACAACTTGAAGGTCAGTAGACTTTGTGTTTGCCTTCCATTAATTGCCAAATATGGGATACTAGTAGCAAAACTGTGCCAAGACTGGGCACAGGAGGCATGAGCAGTGGTTGTTATGAGGTGTTGATAGGTCTTATTAAAATATTTGTAATGATAGGTAGTTCAACATTAAAAATTTATTAACCACCAGAATCTATACACATAGGTACAGAATGGTCCATGCTAGAAGCTGCCTCCATGCTTGTTTCTACACATGGCCCTGTCCAACACTGATCTCTAGCCGTGGGTCAGGTAATCTCTTACAACACTATGTGGGCAATATTATACACAGTCCCCTGGGTTAACCATTTATGTACCTAACCCTTATTCTACAGTGAGAAGGGGTGGGACAGAGGCATGATGTTTGGGGGCAGGAGGAATATGATAGAGGAAGGGGGAGGGTGAGACAGGGACAGGACAAGGGGGATACAAGTTAAGATTGTGAAATGGAGACAGGACATGGGAGACATAAGAGGGGAGTGTGAGATGGAGACAGGACTGGAAGGTGTGGGGTGTGGTCAAGAAATCTAGTGGAAGAGTAAAAGACTGTCTGCGGCAAGAGTTACAAGTCTGTCTGTGGAAGGATAAAAGACTGTCCACGAGCCAGAGTTAAAAAACTGTCAAGGAAAGATTCAAAGGTGGTTCTGAGGCTGAGACAATGCTGCCAGGGGCATATTTCAAAGACTCACCTGGGGCAATATGGGCCATGTTGGAGGGGTCTGCATGGCATGCATGTGTGGGTACCAGTCTTGGGACAGGGCAAGGCCATTGTGGGCACAGAATTGTATGAAGGGTGTGGTCAGTCAGCTAAGGCATTTGGTCCTGAGGGTCTCAGTATTGGGAAACTGGGTATTGGGAGTCTGGGCATAGTCATTTTCAGAGGAGGCACCAGTATTCTGTATGTCATAGCTGGAAAAGGATGGGAGGGTATTGAATAGTAACAGCAGCTGGGGCCTGGCGAGCTCCCAAACAATAACTGTGGATGTGGCCTTGAGAAGGGGAGAGGTTAGGTTGAAAAACGGCATGGAGTCATCGGTATTGAAGAGTTCAGGGAGGGGAATATGAATATCAACATCTATAATGGTAGGCTTATTGTATCCATTCACAGATACAAATGTATACAAGATACAAATAGGAATGGAGAATGCAGGATGTAGGCAATGCTACTTTCTTGATAGTTTTGATTAGAACAACAAGAAGAAAGGTCTGTTGCTGATTGACACAACTCTGAGGAGAAAGCGTCAGCAGGGCTCTAGGAATCACAGATGATCCTGAAGAAGGACAAAGTCAACAAACAATTTTGGCATGACCAAGGGCCTAAGGATGATACAGCTCATATATAAAGACAGAAAATCAATGCTGTGCGTTCCTTCCCTTGCCAAGGATATGGTAATTCACATTTGCCATCTTCTCTATGAGGAACTCATGCCACAAGGCATTGGAGGGCATCCCATGCTGGTTGCTTTGAAGATTTCTACCACTTTTTTGCCAGTAAATCATTCCAGGGCTCCACTGGGGACCTTTGCAGAATCTCAGAGTCAGTGACACACATATGCATAAGGGAGGTGAGCATTGTCATTTTCACTGAAACCTACCATTACGTGCAGTTCCACATGGATGACACAAGCCAGACTGCCAGAGCTGTGGCTATCGCTGTAATCTCTGGTTTCCTGCAAGTGCAGGGTGTCACTGATTGCATAAATTTGGCCTTAAAAGCTTCCTGCAGCAGCCTGTGAGATTAATTAATAGAAAAAGGTTTCACTCAGTACATGCAGTTCATTTATGATTGCAAAACGCAGAACCAGCATGTTTGTGCTAGGTATCCAGGGAGGTCTAACAACTCTTAAACTTGAGTCACTCATGGGTGCCATAGATCTTTGAGGAACCTTACCCACTAAACACATGGCTAATGAAGCCTATTCATTGACCACAGTGTACATCTTCACATTTTTCCACAAGGTCCTTAATAGAGCAAACTATTGATTTCCTGAGGCTGGGCTTCTGATGCTTGGACCAGTCAGGTGGGGTTCTTCAATACTAACCACACATTATCATTATTTGTTCTGCCCTGTACAACCTTCTGCTACAAAAGGGAATGTATTGTCATTAAAGTGATCATGGAACCAGTGGTCAAGGCACACAGTAGCGCAGTGGTATTGTCACTGGGCAGTTAATCCAGAGACTCAGGATAATGCCCTGGAGATCTAGGTGCAAATCCCACAGCAGATGGTGAGATTTGAATTCAAAAATAATCTGGAATCAAAAGTCTAATGATGACCATGAAAACATTGTCAATCGTGATACAAACCCATCTGGTTCACTAATGCCTTCAGGGGAGAAAATCTGCCGGCCATACCTGGTCAGCCTACACTCAATTCCAGATCCATAGGAATGTGATTGACTCTCAAATGCCCCCCTCAAGGGCATTTAGGGATGGGCAATTTAAAAAAAAATTCACCTTCTGCCTTAACAATGGGGTTAGCCTTGGAAGACATAGAAGCCTTTGCAAAGTGTCACACAACACCAGGTTAAAGTTCAACAGGTTTATTTGTAATCACAAGCTTTCAGAGCACTGCTCCTTCATCAAGTGAGTGCCACCTGATCAATTCACTCATTCACTCACCTGATGAAGGAGCAGCACTTCGAAAGCTTATGATTCCAGATAAGCCTGTTGGACTTTAACCTGGTATTGTGAGGCTTCTTACTGTGCCCACCCCAGTCCAATGCCAGTTTCTCCATGTCTTTACAAAATGTGATCGCAGCAGAATGTGACAAGTAGTGCAAGTCTTTAAACAATGAATACATATATAGCCCTTCAACCATGGCATTGCCAAGTCGGTGAGCATGGTAGCTTTCAAGTAGCTGAAGCCAGTTGCACATAATTGTATGACACCAGCTTACTAAGGGGAGGCTTAACACAAAAATCATTTGTTTGTGCTTAGACATCTCAAGGAAGAGCAGCATCTGGATAACTCAATTTCCCCCAATATCAGACCTCACTAATGCAAAATGCAGAGGTACCATCCTGCAATTCACCTCCACTTGCCCTTCGCACTTCAGGACACGGTGACATTTGACTCCACACCATGCACCCAGAACTGTCAGGTTTTTTTTTGCATTATCCTCACAGAGAGTGCCTCACCAAGGCAATGGTTTGATTAGTTGGAAACATTCAGAACCCTGCAATCATCAGAAGCCTGACAAGTTTATGATGACATTTGCATTAGGGAGAAATGAGGGCCAGTCAGTATTGACACATGATGTGGAGTTGCCGGTGTTGGACTGGGTGGGCACCAGGTTAAAGTCCAACAGGTTTATTTGGTAGCACAAGCTTTCAGAGCGCTGCTTCTTCATCAGGTGAGCGGCACTCCGAAAACTTGTGCTACCAAATAAACCTGTTGGACTTTAACCTGGTGTTGTGAGACTAAATATTAACGCAGCAATCAACATCAGCTTCCTGTCCTCATTGACCCTGCTGAGGACGTAGAAGGTATGCAAAAGCATCATCTTCACAGCATGACAGTCCTTGATGTGGTTTGATTCACAAAGACCAATCCTTTGCATATACTCAAAGTCAATGAGGGCACTGTTATGCAATCAATTCCATACTGAGCTGTGTACTTTTTCACAAGGGTCAGCCATCCAGGAGCAATGGAAGATCCTCGCAGGATACTCATGGCTTCATCAACATGAACACATATCTCTGACATCAAACCCCTCTTGCAGACATTTGTAATTTTCCCTGTTGATCCTTATTTCCGTAGTGTCATGCATGGGGAGAGTGGGAATTCAGCATGGAATGACATTCAGCCTTAAGAATAGAGACAAGATCAAACTGTGGAGAGGCATGGCAGACTATGGTGCTTGGCGTTTGATATTACTTTTTCCAAACCTTCACTCTCATAATGTAAACTATTGCAAGGTACACATTGAAAAATTGGCGTTAGGTGTGACAAATAATTGTGCAATCTACAAACAACAAACATCAGTATAGCTGTTGGAGAATACCACTAACCTTGATGAGTAATTACCATGAGTTCAAACAATGTTTGCCTGAGATCTGACGGTGAGAGGTGTACTGTCCAGTCATTAGTGTCACATGATGTATGTTTGGTGAAGTCACAGATGTAGACATAAAGGTTACTCACTATGGTGAAGATTAATGCAAATGAAGATCCAGGGAGTTCACTGGAGGAGGTACATGTTTGCGTCCCATCGGTGACATGGTGGCACAATGGGTAGGCTGCTTCGCAGTGCCCGAGACTCAGGTTTAACTCTGGCCTTGGGTGATTGTTTGTGTGGAGCTTGACATCCTGCTCCCCCCCAACCTCACCCACCCCCCCCACCCCCTGCCACACCACCTCCACTCCCGATTGCTGACCTCCTGATCTCTAGCCCCAGCCTCTGATCACTGGCCCCACCACTAGCCCCCACCCTCTGTGCAGAGCTCCCCTCTTCCCTCACCTCCTACCTCCCCCACATGGTTTGGTTTCACCTCCCCCCCCATTCCTCCCTGCCCCGTGAGGCCCTGCACTCCTTGGCACTGCCCAGTAGTCACTGCCAGGATGTTAGGCTGGCACTGCCAGCTGACATTGCCTAAGGGGCACTCCATCCCCCCGTTCCCCTGACCTCCCAGGGGATCTCAATGGCCTCCAGTTGCACCAGCAAAGCCATTATGCCTGGTCCCCATTGCTGGGGACATGTAATCCCTGCTGGTGTGGACCTCCACCAGCAGGGCTGGAAAGGATACCTTTCCAGATTCACTAAAAAGATGTAAATCTGCATATTGTAATCAGCCTCAGGCTATTCCCCAGCGCGAGATTGATTATGTCGAAAAAAATGGCCTGGGAAGATTGTGACTGGCCGGACATCAGTCGCTATTCCCATTTTTGGCCTCCTGCTGACATTTCCTGCACTGCTACATTCCTGCCCATTATATAAATTTGAGTTTTCTATTTTAAAATGTTTAGTCTTCTTACATTTTCCTACTTTCTTTATGAGGCCACGAAAAGCAGAAATGCTTCTGCAAACCACACTAGAACAGTTGAGGCCTCTCCTGCCCTAAATACGGGCCCCAACATGTCACCAACCCTTCCCTTCGAAACCTTGCATTCTACTTACTGTCCCTTTGATTTTCAGTAACCTCTAATCTCCTATCATTCAGGAGTGGCCAGCTACCGCCAGCTAGTTTCAGGTGATTAAGTGAGCAGGCAACATTTAGATGATATCCTGAGAACCATGCTGCTCAGTTTAGGAGTATTTGCAGCTCACTTCAACAGTATAAGGTCTAAACTAAGAACTGTCTCCATGCTTACCTCTACACACTTCCCTATTCAGTAAAAGACTGTCTTCTTAACTCATGTGCTCCTTTACATCACAGTATTGGTCATACTTTACTCAGTCCCACATTAGCCCTTTTTATTACAGACCCTTAAACTTCACCTCTCAGCTGAGTCTTTATCCAATGTATTTACATTCCTGCTCCTATTTCTTATGTTCTTATGTTCTTATTACCCCAAATATTTTCTATTACTTCTATTACCCTTTCTTTCGTGCTTCACCCTTTATAAGTCTCTGTAATTACAGGTTCAGGCAATCTGGAGATTTATCATTCTTCTGAATCATTCCGAGGGAGTGATGGACTCTGTTGCATTGGGTAGACTTGATGAATAGGGGATTGAGTTGGATGTGTTTGGTCATCTTATTCAGTTTCTCTCCAATGTATAACCTCTATGAATGAAGAGGAGGGTGTTCCTATTCTCCTGACTGTACCTTCTTGAGTACAGACAAGGCAAGATCGCGGCTGGCCATCATTTTTCTAGACAATAATGCTCTTTCTATCAAGGTCCTGGATCCAGAATCTGTCGTCCATGTGTAAATGTGATAGCTGCCTGGTGCAATACATCTTGTATCGGCCAAACTAAAGCCTGTAGGACTGTTCTTGGTCCTGGATGCTTTGGCAACCTTTGGCTGCTGACTCTGGTATTAGTTGCTTTGGCAGGATTGGGAATTGTGTGCTCTCCCGCAGTAATGACATTCGCAATTTCTCCATTTTAAAATTTTCAGCCATGACTCCCTGGGTTGACCTTTCTGAATTTTCTCCGCATTATCTAAGTAGCTAGCATGCTTGGGGGTCAAACTTGTTTCAGTTATAAGAAAGTAGGATTGCCAATGTGCCCAACATAATTCAAGTATACAGTAATACTGCCGGGACTCTCTTAGTACTTGGTATTAGGCTACAGGTGCAGGAAGCCTTGGCACTGAATTGTATTTTGGTGTTTGCACAATAACATATCCACTTGAGGCAAACAATCGCAAATCCTTCTGGGCCTCTATGATGTAAACCTGGCCTAATCAAAGTTTAATACAAAGCAAGTTCCTCCAGAGTATTGTGCACACATACGCAAGTCTATTGCATACAAATGCATTACACGTATTCTATTAAAACATGCTAAAAAAAATGAGTATGTGTGTAAAACATATTGTAAAGTACACGAGAATTAGGAGAGATATTTTCTGAGTTGCCAATGATCTTATTTCTACATGGATCTAACTCCTATATGGTTATCAGTAAGTTGGTGGGAGTTTCTTGTCCCACTTTACAACCGATGGGTATTGAAAGTGGCTCTCATGGGAAGCTAAGGTCACCCTCCTGGGACTGTGCCTCAAGTTTCTATGACTGTATGAGAACAGGATGCATGAGTGATGCACCGCTCTGAAAACTCTACTAGTTCTTGCCCCAGAGTCAAGGTGGCAGCCATTAGACCTCCCGTGGCAGCAGTGTGAGCTGTTATGGAAATTGGCAGTGTGGCTTTATGATGGTATGATTTTTCAGTGTGGTCTTTGGCTGCACCCACACCAGGTAGGCACTAAGGGACTGCTCACCTGGCTGAAGAATTGGTTCCCTGGTTGTTGCTGGATGCCTGACTCCAGGCAGACAAACTGCCCTCCCATTGTGTTGTGAAGCAGGAGGCCAGCTGGAAAATCCCAGTGGACCTCTTTTAAGCTCTCTTAACAAGGCTCATACTGAGCCTGATTTAGGTGAGCAGCCTTGCCAACCCTGCCTCACAATCTCATTAAGATGATTAGCATGCAAATAGAACTCATTCTATTATTCAACCTCATATTAATGAAGTTCATGCACAAATTTAATGTGGTCTCTGAGATCAGAGTCTGCAATACATCCACAGTCTTTGTTCTGAGTGCAACCAGATTTCTGGGCCCATGTATTTGGAACTTTTAGGTCTATTTAATCATTCGCATCCTGCAGTTTTTCAATGGGTTAAGGTGCAGACATGTTTGGCATTATTGGATGGTGCGGCAGGCTTGATAACAGCCTACTCCTGTTCATGATTTGTATGTTCATATGTTCTCTTACAGGAAGGGAGGAAATGTATTAGTTACAGTTTTGCGAGGTGTCACTGGCTAGGCCAGCAGTTAATACCTGTTGATGGGGTTTTCCTTTTGAGGCTATGTATTGCTAAAGTTAAACCAATACAGAGACTCGTGAAACAACTGATCTGATTTAAAGACGATTGAATGGGAGAATGCTATAAGGTAGCCCAGCATTCGAGGTACAGAATGCAGGCAGCTCAATGTCATTCTAAGATATAAAGTCCTCACAAGGACAATTATACATTTATTAAATCATATTGCCAACCTTTCCGGTGGGCATTATCCAATAAACATTAATATAAATCAGTCAATAAACATCCTGTCATTAACTCTAGCTAATAATAATACACATCTTGACATCATGGGATTTCATTTGTTATTAATTACGGACACACCTCCCATCTGTTGTCCAACAATGGAGAATGCTGGATAGTGAGATGTGAGAATGGTTCCCACCAAATTTAACCCACGTGACTCTCATCCGACCCTGAGAAATCTCCTATATCAGCCCACCATCTGTGTTATCAGCTCTGGGCTGTAGAGCTCTATTCATCAGATTGGCATTAGTAGCCACCTTGTTCCTGACAACTGCTGATAACGTAGTCTGCTTTCAGTTGAACTATTGTCCTCTGGAATGCAGGCCTTATCACCTGCCTCATCCATCAAGCCCTGCTGTGTTTTGCTGTTGGCTGAAGTTTTCACAAAATGTCACTATAAGCAAACTGCACCCACTTTATAAACTCAAAATACATGTTTTAAATGAGAAATACTTGTTGTTCATATAGAGCTGTCTCCTATAGCAACAGCCTTTGTCAGTGCTCTCTATAGCTTAAGATCATTCCCTCTTAAGACAGTATTGCATTCTGAAACCCATGGTTATATGTTTTTAATGGTCTAATTAGCCCCCTACATCAATACCCATCCCTAATTGCCCTCGGAGAAGCTGATGGTAAGCAGACATCTTGAAGCACTGTAGTCCCTGTAATGGAGGTGTTGTCAGACTTCTTCTTATGGAGGTACAACCACAGTGCTGTCAGGGAGGGAGTTACTACTTTCAGTGCAACCTTCTAAAACTGATGCTGCAGTAATCTGCAGCAGGAAGCAGCATTTAGACCAATGTTTCAAAAAAACAAATACCATCAGCTGAATCTTAAACTCTCTCTCCTACAACTGACGTTCATTTGATTCCTTTCCAAGTCTCATCATTTTTATTTGAAATGTATCAGCTCCATTGCCAAGTTTGACTTTAAGCCTGGATGCTGTAGACTTCTCCTTACTGTCATTCTTGCTCAGCTTTAACACTTACTTTCACTCTGCCATTTGGAGCTCCCGGCCCGCTGCCTCCCCATCATGGCCCTGCACCCCCATCAGCATCCAGGTCTCATTAAAGATATTTAAATCACCCAGTGAGTATTGAAATCCACTTTGTGCTGGCAGAATGGGACCGGTAACATCGTGAGAGGCAAAAACCCAAGCTTTTGCCTCCTGTCTGATCTTACCGACTCGCCACACCGCTCAACCAGCAGGACGAGCTGGTAAGATTGCCCCCTGAGGATCACAACTGACACAATTTAACCACAAATCCAACAACTATAAAAAGGTAAATTTGAAAACAATACCGAGAGTGATTTAAAGCATACATTTACTGCTTAGAAAGTCAGATTAGGATGAGTGAGTGCAGCCCAGTTGGATCCAGAATCGATTTGCTTCCATAGAGCCATATCCTGTTAAAATTTTTGATCCTGACAGCATTGTCTTGATGAGGGCTTTCAGCTTCATTTTATACTTTGGCTGCATGGTAACACTCACATGGTCAATCCCTCTGAGGCACTCAGTTGGCAGTCTCTGACTGGTTTCTAAGAGTTTGTGGTAAGGTGTTCCAAGAATTCATAGAATCATAGAAGCTCCATAGGCCATTTGGCCCATCGAGCCTGCACCGAGAACAAACCCACCCAGGCTCTATTCCTGTCAACCCATATATTTATCCTGCCAATCCCTCTGACACTAAGGCAATCAATGTAACCCACACATCTTTGCAGTGTGGGAGGAAGCTGAAGCGCCTGAGGAAATGCACACAGATACAGGAGAGAGTGTACAAACTCCACACAGACAGTGACCAGAGGCAGGATTTGAACCTGGATCCCTGGTGCTGTGAGGCAGCAATGTTAACCACTGCGCTGCCCTGAATTGTCAGCTCATTTCTGCACAAAATTTAAGTAAACCTTAAAATCTATTTTTAGTAAGGAAACGCACAAGGATAGGATATGGGCGTCGCTTGCCACTTATTTTCCATCCAAATTGCTCTTGAGAAGGCAGTGGTGAGCTGCTTTCTTGAACTGCTACTGTTTATGAGGTGCAGGTGCATCCACAGTGCTGTTAAGGAGCGAGTTTCAGTGTTTTGACCCAGAGACAGTTGAAGGAATATATTTCCAAGTCAGGATGGTGAATGGCTTGGAGAGTAACCTGCAGGTGGTGGTGTTCCCAGGTATCTGCTGCCTTGTCCATCTTCACCAGTGATTTTCCAATTTTTTTTGATGACCCTCTTTAACCAAATGATACACCCACACAAACCAATAATTTGCAGGTTGCTCACCTTAGGTCCTGGTGCCCTGTTTATAGTTAGTATTAGTGCTGCTCTGTCTTGTGGAGCAGCTAACATTTTCTCTGGCAGATTCGGATATGAGATCCTGTCCAGTAGATTTATCAGCTATTATTGTCTCTGGTCCTCTCTTTCAAATGGCAAAGCGATCCAACTTGCCATTACAAATTGTGATCGAACGGCCCTTCTAAGGGGCGATTGTTCGTGGGTCATGTGACCTACTCAGGACCTATTGCAATGGAGCATGTGAACCCCGACCTATGGAGTGGTAGAGCATAGGTGCAGGGAGGGGAACCCGCATTGCAAACTAGGGAGTCAGAGTAACATGAACTGTATCAGTGTTGAGCTTATGTGTACTGTTTTGCTGCTGTTATTTAATCACCGTGATTTAAAGCTTCCTCGTCATGTTACTTTGCTCTACAACATTGGTGACAAGAATGGGATTAGTCCACAGTCAGAAAATTTGTCATTTGCCAGGGAGGGGTGAGGAGGAGGGGCCCTTGAAAACCTATGAGGGAGGAGGCATCAGTCACAACCATGGTTAATTAGTTATGCCATGATTCAGGAAAATTGATCCATTTGATTGGAGGTTGGAAATTGGGGCCAGTGCATCAAAAGATTTTGATACTTATTAGATGCCCATGAGATAACTTCAGAAGAAAAACAGAAAGTTATTTTACTTACAGTTTGTAACCCACAAGCATATCACCTTGTAAGAAGCAATTCTTGAATGGGTGGCACCAATAGACCCAGTGTTAAAACCAGACCGTACAGTGGGGATTTATGGCAATTTCACGTTGACCATGAACAGGACTATCCAAATAGGTAGATATCCAATCCCAAGGATAGAAGACCTTTATATGAAGCTGGCAGGAGGCCTCAAGTATGAAAAAACTGAACTTGCGTACCATCAGCCAAATGGGCCACCTAAGATGCTGGTTTGTAAAAGCACGCTGGGATAATTGGACAAGCACTGAAAGAGACAGGCTGACAGCCGCAAAATAAATTGGACAGAGTAAAAAGGCTGCAGCTGCAGGAGTTAGAATACACAGGATATGAGCCATCTCCAGGACAAAGGACACTTTTGGGTCAAACTGGGTTGTTTACCAGACATGGGGGCACCTCAACCCCTTATTTGGGAGGCAGGTGTGTGTCCTATGTGCCTCCAGCACCTACAGACATGGCCATCTGAGACACGTCCAAAGATTGGTGTGGCAGCACCTGATTGGACCTTATCAATCAGTGTGATCAAGTCCTGATTGATTGTTTGGCAATGGCCAAAATAGTGCGAAACCCAACTGGGTATAAAAGGTGTTGCGCAACAGAAGAATCTCTCTCTCTCTCTCTGACTTCACGGACATAAGAACACAAGAAATAGGAGCAGGAGTAGGCCATCTAGCCCTTCGAGCCTGCCCCGCCATTCAATAAGATCATGGCTGATCTGTCATGGCTCAGTTCCACTTTCTCGCCCTCTCCCCATAACCCTTAATCCCCTCGCTTATCAAAAACCCATCAACCCGCTTCTTAAAAATATTTAGCGAGGCAGCCTCCACCACTTCAACGGGCAGAGAATTCCAGAGGTTCACCACCCTTTGAGTGAAGAAGTTCCTCCTCAACTCTGTTCTAAACTGCACCCCCCTTATCTTGAGGCTGTGCCCTCTAGTCCTGCTGTCCTTTCTGAGTGGGAAGAGCCTCTCCAGCTCTACCCTATCCATCCCTTTCATCATCTTATACGCCTCAATGAGATCTCTCCTCATTCTTCTAAACCTTTTAAAACGAGTGACAACAATGGTGACCACCACCAGAATAACCAGCATGTGGACAGCCACCACACCCAAGAAGGAAGGAAGACCAGAGCCAGAGTGTCTGACCAGACCAAAGGATCAGATTACACAGAGGATTACGCAGACCAACATGCGGATAAAGGCCAATATCTGCCTGGGTACTTGCCAGTCGAGCAAAAGTTAAGTCAAGGTCTAGTATTGGACTTGAACTTTAGCATTCTGTAAGGTAACTTATTGTTGATTGGGTGGGTGATTATTAATTGTGTGTAAATAAATATTATTGTACTAACAAGAAGCCTACTCACAATTCTTTGTCCATTGTATAACGGTTAAAACAGACTGTGCGGCACGCACTAATTTCCTTATTTGGCTCAGTGTTAAATTTTGCTTCATAACACTCCTGTTGATCAAATGTGTTGGAATGTTTCATTTACCTCCACCGACTTCTTCCCCTCTCTGGCCTTTACCCCTTCTCTACCTTCATGTCAGACATGACTACATTTGGGCCACCCCCTCCCTTCCTGACTGTGCTACAGCTTCATTTACTGTACAGGTTCCTTTAGGCTTTGACTCCACTGTGGTAACCTTTGACCTTCTTCCCTGGGCATCTTACAATGCCTCACTCTCCGTCTCTTTTTCCCCAAGGCTCATCCAACCATTAACTTTACTCTGCATCAGTGTTTCTCAACCTTTTATATATCATGGCACGACTCCAAACTATATAAAAAAATTGACACACACCTCCTATTTTCTCTGACTTCTTCCCTTAGTGGGAATTTTCTTCTTATCTACTTCCTATCCTCTCATTTTTTTTTTGTAACCTCTCCCTACCCCTCTCAGCTCTCCCAGGGATTTTAGTGGCATATCTCAGTCTTGGTCTACCTCCCATGGTGTAATGCATGCAGAGTTGTCATTAAATGTTGTCTACAGAAGAAAGGAGAGGATAGGTGCTGAGGCAGCACTGAGAAGATAGGGTGGGGAGGCACAGAGGAGAGTTAGAGCTGAACTGGAGAATGGGAGAGGAGGGAGTACATTTTGAGAGGGATGATTTAAAGCAGTGTTTTTGAGATTTTGCTTTTTGCATGAGTGCCTGGATCCCCGTCTTCAGTCCCCATTGGTCATGTGCACAAGTCTGACCAGCGTAAGAAATCTAAACTGTTCATGTGCGGCTCTTTCCCAGCTGGCACATGCGT
Source organism: Carcharhinus amblyrhynchos (assembly GCF_965287045.1). Classification (NCBI taxonomy): domain Eukaryota; kingdom Metazoa; phylum Chordata; class Chondrichthyes; order Carcharhiniformes; family Carcharhinidae; genus Carcharhinus; species Carcharhinus amblyrhynchos. Next base: position 49,312,542 of record NC_137324.1, on the reverse strand, counting down.
GGGAGGCCCAAGATGCTTCGGGTCTTGGAGATGCCAATCACACAGCTGAAGACGAAGTTTAGTTTTAGGTGAGTTACATGAATTTTGAATCATTTTGAATCTCTTTCTCAGGGTGCTCTTGGGTGTCTTCACGGCACATCAGTGGGCCATGGCACACTGTAGGAACGACTGCTTTAAATCATCCCTCTCAAAATGTGCTCTACATCCAACCTCTCCCCCCCCACCATCCTCCAGTTCAGCTCTAACTCTCCTCTGTCCCTCCCCATCCTATCTTCTCACTGCTGCCTCAGCACCTATCCCCTCCTTTCTTACATCTGTGGACGACATTTAATCACAACTCTGCATGCATCGCACCATGGGAGTTAGACTAAGACTGAGATATGGCACTAAAAAGACAGATCAAGGCTAATTAAACGGGCAAACTCATGAGCATTTTTTTAAGGAAAGGTGAAATAATCAGAATTTTCAATCAAAGTGAGTGAGTGTCAGTCCGCGTGAAGGCAAGGTGATTTGCGGCAGGGTTAAACCTTGACCACTGCACGATTCCCAGGAGAGACTGCCAGTGTCAGTACAATGATAGCTTAAGAGGCTGCTTCTGTAATTCACAGCTAGCATAGTAGGTTGCGCACACAGTGCAGCCACATTTGGGAGTTAGTGCTGTGTTTATTATTTTACCCTTAGACTACAATCAGAAGCATAATTGGCTCGAGTGCAAGTCACATGATGAGAATTAATTTCTCTCACTCTGGCAGCTTGTGAGGATACCTAAATTGGGTCCTGTAATGCTATCAGCCATGATGACATGCACACTCTCTGCGGTGACTGCCCACAAACCTTTGCAGTTCATTTCTGCAGCTCGTTTTAGTCTTTAAAAAAAAGATGTGTACCTTAACTGTTTGAGTACTGAATTTCCTTTTCAGAATGCACTGATCATTTTGGATCAGAACATGGACAGAACTGATTACTCGGTGAGTTTCTGACATAAAGCTGAACAGGTTCTTAAATTTCTGCTGGGTACAAAACTGTGATTTTGTAAAGTTGTCCCTCTTGTTAGGTATCGCACCTCACTGGCTTGTTTGCTGTGTGTGACTGACTGACTGCCCTTTAAAATACCTTGCTGTTGTGGACAGTGAAGAGGGTGAGTCTCCTTTTTTCTCTGCTACTGACCACAGGGCCAGCAGGCAGGCTCTGAGCTCCCTGCTAATGATCTACTCTGAATTCTTGACCCAGGATGACGCTGCTTCTGTTGTTTGCCAGGTTGTGTGGGGGAGGGGGGGTGGGGGGAAGGTGGGAGCATCTGGTCTCAATTGTCACCACTCACCTCCCTCCCTTCCTCCTGCTAGGTGAGTTTTACAACATGCACCGAGGTGCCACAGGTGCTAAAAATGTATCCACCCTTCACTGAGGTGCAAAGCAAAATGTGCCCAGTACTCCCTGTAAGAAAAAAAATGGATCTTTCAGGCCAACTCAAATCATTCATTTTCAGGAGAAAACATTTTGTCTATTTGACGTGAAATGGGCATTTGTCAAGGAAGAAGCATTTTGTTTAAAGCTTCACACTTTCTGGCAGTGGAAACATGTAGGAGGGAATATTAGGCTCAGAGTTTGCATCGGCCATGCCAGCCCTTCCCTGGCTGCAAGTATTCATCAGCTTACAGGCCTTGACAGTTAAAGGTGACACATAAAAGATCATGGCCAGTCCATGTTACTTCTGTATGGTTTTCATATGGTAAAAGCTGACATTACTCAAGTTATAATACTGCATTTCTGAACCTTGTCAGGTCAACTCTTTGCAAACAGGATGAGGAATTATTGTTTATCTACTGAACCAGCTTCACATATTTTCCAAACTAGTCATTGTATACTGTGGGGGTTGCAGATGAGGAGAAGGGAATCAGGGCATTTGCAATCTCTTGTTTGTTATCTTGAACTTAAAAGAATGAGATCTTTCTCCTTTCTTCAATCGGATTTCTGCCAAATTAGAGGCTACACTCTGGGCTGGATTTGTGGTATGGGGGTTGTGGGAGGGGGGAGGCAGAAATTGAAGGTCGGGACTCTTTCTCTTGTTCTGAACACAATCCCTGAAGGGAAACAAAAATGAGTCTGAGTTTCAATGGTGAGACCCCTTAATTAATGTAGAGACGGGTTTGATACCCGATTAATTCCTGCGAGGGCAGGAATGGAAGTGGGACAACCCAAGTGCAGTCCTAATTTAAATTGATCAGTGGCTGCAGTTTGAGTACTGACAGTACACTGAGAGGCCCGAGAACACTTGATTTACAAGTAACTCAGCAATGCCACAGACCTTCTCTCTGCCCGCTGGGTGCTCAGTCCTGATTGGCATCATTGTCCTCTGCTCTTATTACTCCCCCTGCCACCCCCACCCCCAACCTGCTGCTAGGAGAAGTGATGTTCCCCAGCACTGCCTGTGTGCTTACTGCTGCTCTTCTCATCACCTGTGCTTCACCAAGGGCGCTTGTCCATCAATGACTGAATCCCTCTCTCAACCATTTATTATTTTATGGGGTCTGGCTAATTCTTGGGGGTGACCAGGACTGGCTTCCCACTGTGTGGCCACCTCCCTTCAACTGCTCTTCCTAAGACAACAAATGGTGACTGTGTCCCTCCCCCATAGCATGAAGATCTTAATCTCCCCCGTTAATGAGTTCTTAATTTTTTATTCTTTCGTGGGATCTGGGCATCAGTGGCAAGGCCGAATTGCTATAACTGAGTGGCTTGCTAGCACGGCTGAGAGGGCAGTTAAGAATCAACACATTGCTGTGTGTCCAGAGTCACAAGTAAGTCCGACTTGGTAAGGAGGGCAGATTTCCTTCCCAAAAGGACATTAGTGAACCAGATGGATTTTTCGTGATAATTGATGGTAGTTTCATGGCCATTCTTATTGTGGCCAATGAATGGATGGATTGACATCGTCCACAAAGATTTTCTCAACCTGATGCTACTGTCCATTTCTCCCAGGGTGCACAAACAAATGTGTAGTGCAGTATCTCCTGTCTAACTCCAGAGAGTCCTGGTAAATAAGGAACAATCCTTTAGTGAATGAGTGTGGGTGAGTGGATAGTCGGGTAGGTTGGTACATGGCTAGGTGGATATGTGGGTCAGTGAGTGTGTGGGCAGTGATGTAGTTGAGTGAGGGAATAGTCGGGGTGGGAGGAATCAGGTGGTTGAGGGAGTAGACACCTAGTTGTGGGGGATGGGTGGGGGTACTGGGTGGTGGTATAGTAGGGTCAGTTTGGGGGGTGTACAGGAAGTTGGGATCAGTTGAATCAGGTTGGGTTGGTATTGGGTGATCAGGGGTGTAGTTGGATAGCTGGTAGGTTAGTGGGTGTCGGGGGTTTGCCAGGTTGGATAATCAGATTGAGTAGGGAGTAGTCTGGTGGTTGGGGTGGTATTCAGTTTTTAAGGGCTAGTTAGGGAGAGGTCAAAAACTAATTTGGCATGGATGGTAGGTGTGGGGGTGTGGTACAGTCAGTTGTGAAGTTACCCAGCTGTTAGACCAGGTTTAAATATGTCTACCTTTCCTGTGTAAATACCAAGGTAAGTAATGCTTATCCAGCCCTAAGCTCAGAATCGGTGACATTCATGGAGGGTTCGGGCAGTAGGGAATTGTCCTTCAGAAGTTTAAACTTCACAGGCCTTTCCCAAGTATGTCCATGCAGCAGGACCTTTCCAGCAAATATCTGGGAACATCAGTGGCTGGATGTTCCTGTCCATGTCGTTCACCATCCTGATTTGGAAATATATTGTCATTCCTTTACTGTCATTGGGTCAAAATCCTGGAACTCTTTCCTTAACAGTACTGCAGGTCTACCTACACCTCAGAGACTAGCAGTTTATAAAGGCAGCTCACCACCACCTTCTCAAGGGGAATGAGGGATTGGCAATCAACACTGGCTTGGCCAGTGACCGCCCTCATCTCATAAATCAATTTGAAAATTCTCTGAAGAATCCAGCGACTCAAGTTTGTGAATTAGCTGATAAAACTAGTTCTTTCCTCTAATCCTTTCAGAATGCTCCTTTCAGCATGTTTTCTTTCCTATAACCATCATTATTTCCATTGAGGTAATGAATTCTCAGGAGATTCTGTGGGGTTTAACCCTGTTCGAAAACCCAGTGGATTGCGCATTTTGCTCACTGAGTTGCTTGATAAAGCAGAATGTGGATTTCCTCCACATTCTCCTTATGCATGTCAACAGGTGGATCCTAGATCAAGAGATTTGTTTCCACTGATTTGCCCTTTTTCCGATGAACCAAAGGCCAAACATTCCTGCTATTGTGCAGATGGAACAGAAAGCTTCAGGAAATCTAGTTGATGCTATTTGGATCAAAACAGAGAGAGATCTGCTCATTTTTCTTGCTCTAGTTGACTTAGCACTTCAAAGAATTGGCAAACTGCCATTATTTAGGAAGAAATTGGCAACTTCAGTATCACCCTATACTGATTTAAAAAAAATAGAAAATATTGGAACAGCTCAGCCACTTTGGCATGTGAAATGAAAAACAGTTAAACTTTCACATCTGTCATCAGAACTGGAAAAAGTTTAAAGTTTGTTTATTAGTCACAAGTAAGGCTTAAATTAACAGTGCAATGAAGTTACTGTGAAATTCCCCAAGTTGCCACACTCCGGCACCTGTTCGGGTCAATGCACCTAACCAGCACGTCTTTCAGACTGTGGGAGGAAACCAGGGCACCTGGAGGAAACGCGCACAGACAGAGGGAGAACACTTCCTTCATCAGGCCATTCACCGGATGAGGGAGCAGCGCTCCAAAAGCTCGTGCTACCAAATAAACCTGTTGGACTTTACCCCGGTGTCGGGAGACTTCTTACTGTGCCTACACCAGTCCAATGCCAACATCGCCACATCATATATAACTAAAGAAAAGTGAAAAAGTTCTGCTATACAGGCAACGGCAATCTCCTTTCCACTTTTGTATTGTATGTTAAACAAAATAAAGCAGGGAGTCATCAGGATTTTCTTTCATTTTAATATCCAGTTTTGAATGTACATTACTTCCTTGCCTGGAACCTGTGAATAAAGACTTTATTATTACATGGACAGAAACTAATTTACATGCAGTAAAACAATTGCATTTGCACAGCACCTTTTCAATTGAACACGTTTAACCGCCACTGATCGTGTAACGTTAAACTACTTATTTAACCTTGGATATATCTTAACTTCTACCTGTTAAACAGCAGGGATGGGATTCAGCCCCAGAAAGTGATTTAGAGAGAAAGAAAGATGTAGAAAGGGAAGTCCAGAGCCAAGGGCTTTGGCAGCTGCAGCCTCAGCCACTAAAGATAAGAAGGATTAACGTCAGATATATGCAAGAGGACAGCTTCAGGTGAGCACAGGTATCTCAGTGTTTTGTGTGTCTGGAAGAGATGCAGTGATGGGGAAGGGTGAGGGCAAGAAGCATGGGAATTTTAAAATCCAGTTGTTGCTTGGTGCAGGCCAACGAGCCTGACATGATGGCTGGATGGGACTCGGTGCAAATTGGTCACAGGCAACATAGTCTTAAATAAGTCAGGTTTATTGATTAAAAGTGCCAAGAGTATGTTGAAATAGTCAAATCTAGAGGTAACAAAGGCAGGAATTGAATTTCAGTGGCAGATGGATTGAGGCAGGGACACAGCCGGGTGATGTAATGGAGGGAAAAACAGGAGGTCTTATTGATAGCTTGAACATGTAGCTGCAACCTCACCTCACAGTCAAATACGAAACCAAGGTTGCAAAACATCTGATTCAGCCTTGGACAGTGGCCAAAGAGATGGATGGATGTCATTTCTACTCGAAATGTCTCTCCACAGATGCAGCCTGATCTCCTGGGCATTTCCAACATTGTTTGTTTTTATTTCAGTGTCTAACCCCACCTAATCCCATCTGACCCTGGGTTTCCCATCACTTGTCACAGAGCCAAATCCTTCAGTGCTGCCCTAAACGGATAAGTTAAGGTTGCATAGGATTTTGAGAAGCAGAAAATGCTTGTGACTTTAAACACCTCCTCCCTCCATAAGCCCATTTCAAAAGAACGTGGGTGGTAAAATGGGAATTTTAAGGTTTTATATAGATAAATATATTTCAAGTTTTTTTCATGAGCAAACTAGATGGAGCGAGCACTAAAGCCTGTTCTGTAATGAACCACCACCATCAGTAAAAATGAAGATGATCCTTACTCATCTGTTTGTCACCTTTAGCGAACTTTTCTAATATTCCCTACATTAGTTTCCCATCCTTCGCCTACCTGTACTCTTAACTGAACCAACTGCAGCTTTTCTCCTTGTCTGCATTCTAAACTTTCCATTCACATTGGCATACTTTGTTCCCCAGTCTTTCAATATATTAAATCAAAGTCCTCACTTTCAGTTCCCTCCACAGCCTCAAACTATCCTCTTTGCTACAAGTTGTCCCAGCATTTTGTCCACTCCTGCATATTTTTGTCTTCCAGTTTCTACTCTTTATACTGTTGACCCCTTCCCCACCCCCACAGGTCTAAAGCCTTTTGGTGCCTCAGTTCCATTTTCCAACCTCCCTCCCTAAATGTCTTTGCCTCTGTTCCTACTTTACAACCGTAATTACACTTCAAAAGTGTCTGCGAGGCACTCTTAAATTCCTGGGGATATGAGAAGTGCTCTATAAACCTAAATCTTTCTTTTTCTGAAGCATTGAAAACCTTCTCAAGGCTCATCTTTTTGATTCAGCTTGCAATCACACCTATGAATCTTGCCCTCCATATCTTATTGTCTGTTCCCCACTCCCTGTATAGCATTTTGCATTGTTTGCTTTATTAAAGGTGCTATATGAACTTGTTGTTGTGATACATCAGGACACAGTGACAAAGTTGTTGTTTGGGTATAAGGATGTAAAGAGTATAAGGTTGAACTGTTGATACAGTTCTCTGCAATTTCTTTTGAATCATATAATCCCTAGAGTACAGAAGGAGGCCATTCAGCCCATTGAGACAACAAGCCCACCCAAACCCTACCCCCATAACTCCACATGTTTATGCTGTTAATTTCGTGGACACTAAAGGGCAATTTAGCATGGTCAATCAATGTAACCTGCATATCTTTGCACTGTGGGAGGGAGCTGGACCATCCAGAGGAAACCCACACAGATACAGGGAGATTATGCAAACGCCACACAGACAGCCACCCATGGCCAGAATTGAACCCAGGTCACTGAGGCAGCTGTGCTAACAACTGTGCCACCTTGCCGAATGGTGGCGACATCTTGGTACTTTAACTACATGGTCCAAAAGACAGAATTAATCTGATGAATAAGATTCGATGTGGTAGTTATCATTCTTAATCCCTGGTTTCATTTGGCTGATGTAGTAAAGAAAGAATAACTAATTGAGTAAATTGAAGGTTATCAAACTGATATTCTGTTTAACTTGTATTTTCAGACAGACAGTTGTGAGCCATACAACAAGGTAGGTTCTCCAATCAGCCACATTTCCTGGTGAATTCCCAACCAGTAATTAAACTCCAAGGGGAGTACTAGTTTTCCCTTGCTGGAATTATCAATCTTTGTGCAGCAATAAGAAGCTTAATTAGACAATATGTATAAATACTAGCAAGGGAAATTTAATTGCCGTACTTGGGTACTTAATACCTTGTTTGATAGGTGTCTCAGGAAAGACTGCATTATTATTAGGGTTAACCCTAATGTCACAATTTGTCAAATAATTATACAGGATGTCTGCACTTCAAACTTTTGATTACAAATGTTTGTTGGTGGAGGGAGCATTTACTAACAAAAGTCATATGTTATACGGACTAGCAAGAATCGAACGGCAATAGTTCTATCGATTGCCCACGATGTTGAGTAACTCCCATTTTAAAAAATGGCACCTTGGGAATGGTGGGTTTGGAGAAGAATGAAAAGGATGAACTGGACTGAAGAAGTGACCCGTGATGAAGAGAGTGAGCAGACAAAGAAATTTGCTGACTGAAATTAGTTTGTGTGGGGCATGTCTTAAGGATAAATGGACTAGTAGGAGACATTATGGAGGGAGGATTTCAAAAAAGTAAAGTTTATTTATTAGTGACAAGGCTTACATTAACACAGCAGCACAGTGGTTAACACTGCAGTCTCACAGCACCAGGGACTCAAATTTGATTACCAGCTTGGGTCACTGTCTGTGTGGAGTTTGCATGTCCTCCCCGTGTCTGCGTGGGTTTCCTCTGGGTGGCTCTGGTTTCCTCCCACAGTTTGAAAGATGCCCTGGTTAGGTGCATTGACCCGAACAGGTGCTGGAGTGTGGCGACTAGGGGAATTTCACAGTAACTTCATTGTTAATGTAAGCCTTACTGTGACTAATAAATAAATAAACTGCAATGAAGTTACTGTGACTTTGCCTCAGTCCAGTGCCTGTTCGGGTCAGTGCACTAACCAGCACCTCTTTCAGGATGTGGGAGGAAATCGGAGCTCCCAGACACAGGGAGAATGTGCAAATTCCACACAGACAGTGACCCAAGCTGGGAATCGAACCCGGGTCCCTGGCACTATGAAGCAACAGTGATTTCAAATGAACCTGTTGGACTATAACCTGTTGTCATATGACCTCTTATCTTGTCCGCCGCAGTCCAACACCAGCATTTCTACATTAAAATTTATGGACAGCGTGAGAACAAAAATGTTTGATAAGAATGGTGCATGGTTACATTTGGAGATTATTTTTAAAAGCACAGACTTGTTTGCAAAAACATTTGAGATAATAGGTAGTTAAGATACTAATGAGCTACTTTGAAGTAATTCATTAGCCTTCCTCGGAAACGGGGTAAAAACAAATCTTGCACCTATTATTTGATCCTTTTTCAGGTATTCAACAGCCAGAGAACAGCCACTGTCTGCGTGGAGTCTGCATGTTCTCCCCATGTCTGCGTAGGTTTCCTCCTACAGGACAAAAGACATGCTGATTATGTGCATTGGTTATGCTATGTTGTCCCCCAGTGTACCTGAATAGGCACTGGATTGTGGCGACTAGGGGGGGATTTTCACAGTAACTTCATTGCAGTGTTAATGTAAGCCTACTTCTGACACAAATATAAACTTTAGAACAATCAGATTTCTTTTTGTTTGAAACAGCATACTGTGAGGTTACCTTCAGAAACGGGAGTTAGGGGTCAAACAGATTTAATCTGCATCACCCATACCTTGAGAGAAATAATGAAAAACGCCCTAGTAATTTTGTAATTGGGCGTTCAGTGTTGCAAGATCCTCATGTATCTTCATTCAGAATGTCCCTCATTCCATGCTACAGTAAAATAGCATACATGTCCCTGGAAAGATTTAGGTTTATAGAGCACTTCTCATATCCTCAGGAATTTGAGGTAGTTTTTCCTCCCTGCATAGAGGCAACAACTGTAACCGCAGTTGGCATTTGTTGGTCATTTAAGCCTTCAGCAGTGTCAGAAAATTCCCCAGTCAGAACTGGAATATTTCGAACCTGAAGAATTGAGTAATTGTGCATAAGTGTTTTTTTTATGTTGCAAGAGTTGGTTTCTAAATCCATCTCGCAGTAAGAACAGGGAAAATTCAACAGAGAAGAGTTGAATAAAAAGGTAAAGTAAATTTTATTTACGAGTCATAAATAGGCTTAATTAACACTGCAATGAAGTTACTGTAAGAATCCCCTAGCTGTCATACTCTGGTGTTTGCTGGGTACACTGAGGGAGAATTTAGCATGGCCAATTCAGCTAACCTGCACATCTGTGGACTGTGGGAGGAAACCCACATAGATACAGGGAGAACGTGCAGTCACCCAAGCTGGGAATCAAACCCAGGCCCCTGGCACTGTGAGGCAGCAGTGCTAACCAATGTGCCACCCTGAATGAATATCTAGAGAAAGATTCGATAAGGTGGAATGATGGATATTGTGTAATGTTATGTTTCCTAGAGACTCAGACAGAAGTTTTTTCCTCAGTCTTTTATTTTTCTTTACTGAACAATTTGAAAAACCATGATGCTCAATGATAAAGGATTATGAGTGATCTCCATGTGCTTCTTGTCCCACTAGACGTGTGATCATCATTAGGTTTATTTTTGATTATTTTTGGAAACATTCAATCTTAAGAAAAGTATGATTGAATGGAATATTATGTAACGGCGGTAATAATGAATGACAAGTCATCGATTTGTCTATGTCTTAACATGACAGAATTCTTTGCCTCAAGTCAGGACAGTAGCTGATCGGGTGAAATCCTTTGGATGGACAAGCCTCATCAGTAGACGTTGTGTAAATAAACTATGATGCTTGTTCTCAGTTTACATTGCAAACCAGCAGAGTAAATGAAAGTAGTATTATTGGTGCTGCAGTCAGTCACAACATCAAAAAAGTAAAGGCAAAATGCTGTGGATGCTGGAATCTGAAACAAAAACAGAAAATGCTGGAAAAGCTCAGTGGGTCTGACAGCCTCTATGGAGGGAAAATAGAGGAAGAAGTCTCACAACACCAGGTTAAAGTCCAACAGGTTTCTTTGATAGCAAAAGCCATTAGCTTTTGGAGCGCTGCCCCCTTCGTCAGGTGAGTGGGAGTTCTATTCACAAACAGGGCATATACAGACACTATCTCCATTTCCAAAATAATGATTGGAATGCGAGTCTTCACAGGCAATCAAGTCTTAAAGATACAGACAATGTGAGTGGGGAGAGCGTTAAGCACAGGATAAAGAGATGTGTATTGTCTCCAGCCAGGATAGTTAGTGAGATTTTGCAAGTCCAGGCAAGTCGTGGGGGTTACAGTTGGATCTGCGGGTAACTCTGTGTAGTGTTTCCCGTTGTTCAGTTGTCGGTACACTTCTTTGCAGTAATCCGTTCTGTTCAGTATGATGATGGCCCCTCCTTTATCTGCTGGTTTGATGACAATGTTGCAGTTGGTCTTGAGAGCGAGGATGGCGTTGTGCTTGGGTGACGTTCGGGACTGTCTTGTGAGTGCGCCTGATGAATCTGGTGTTGACACACCTTCTGGTGGCTTGGGCAGAGATGTGAAGTTGAGGGCAGCGGCCTTCCGGAGGAGTCCAATTCGACTCTTTCCTTTTGGCTGCTGCACTGCAGATCTCTCTGTCGGCTGTTCCGGTTTATTGGTTGTCTCATTGTGTTTGCTGTTGGCCTCTTGGGGTTTGTAGAAGAACTCCCGCAGCCTCATTCACTTGATTAATTCCTCTGTGGCTGCAAGACTGATAGGGTCTATTTTGGTGTGGGGCAAAAATTGAGCCCTCGGCTGAGAACTTTGATTTCATCTGGTTGAAGTGTGTAGTCCGACAAGTTGACAATGGACTTTCCTGCAGAGGTACTGTTTTCTACTGTGGTACCAGGAGAGGCTTGGTTGCTGCTGATGGTGATGTCAAGTTTTTCAAGTTTCCTGTTCTTGGTGTGCAAGAAAATAGGGAAAATAGAGCCAACGTTTTGAGCGTGACTCACCCTTCATCAGAGCATCAAGAAATGTACCTCTTTGAATACCCAACAGATGCAGCATCCTATGATAAGCATCTGTAAGGATTTAGTGCTCATATTTCCTTCCTCATGCCATTTGCCTGTTCCTTTATATTCTGGCAGGATCTCACATGGGATTCAGGTTAGAGAAGGATAAGAATTAGGAGCAGGAGGCTATGCGGCTTCTTGGACCTGCAACGCCATTCAATAAGATCATGGCTGATCTGATTGTGGCCTCAACTCCACTTTCCTTCTTATCCCCTGTACCCTTTAACTCCCTTGTCATCAGGAAGCTATCCAATTCAGCCTTAAAAGTAGTCAATGACTCTGCCTCCATTACTTGTATTGGAAGAGAGTCCCACAGACTCAGGACTATCTGAGAGAGAAAAAAAACTTCTCATCTCCATCTTAACCAGAGACACATTGTTTTTAAACTGTGCTCTCAAGTTCTAGTCTCTCCTACAAAAGAAAACATCCTTTCAGCATCCACCTGTTAAGTGCCCTCAGATCATTCATTGTTGTTTCAATAAGATCATTTCTCATTCTTCTGAATTCCGTTAGATACAGGCCAGCCCGTCCAACCTTCCCCAGAGGACAACGCCTTCATTCCAGGAATCAGCCCAGTGAAGCTTCTCTTCATTGCTTCTCATGGAATTAGATGAGACCAAGAGAGTAGCTGCAGACTGTAGACGACTGGATCCGGATGCCGGAATTTGCGTCCTTTAGGATTTATGCTGGAAAAGTAACAGCCAGATGGCCTCAAGAATTTACGTTCGGGGCATAGGTGCGGAGTTGCGGGTTGAAGAAAAATAATTAAAATTAGACCTTCTTGCTCACTTTCAGTAGGGCTCCTAGGATTCCTGATGGCACGGTGGCACAGTCGTTAGCACTGCTGCCTCACAGCACCAGGGACCTGGGTGAGATTCGATTGGATCACTTTCTATGCGGAGTCTGTACATTCTTCCCGTGTCTGCGTGGGTTTCCTCCAGGTGCTCCAGTTTCCTTCCCTAGTCGGTGCATTGGCCATGCTAAATTCTCCCTCAGTGAATCTGAACAGGCGCTGGAGTGTGGCGACTCAGGGATTTTCACAGTAACTTAACTGCAGTGTCAATGTAAGCCTACTTGTGACACTAATAAATAAACTTGATGGTTTTAAAAACCCTTAGCTCACAAGTCTGAGTGCAATGCTCTTGGGTGCCCAGTGGATTAGCAAATAAACTGGGGTACAGGCCCAGTGAGAGAGTGTTTGATATGACCAGGAAATTCTGGACTCGTGAGGGAGAGACTTGACATAATGGATCTCCATCCCTTGTGTCTGCTGTAGATCAATTGGAAGCCCTCTTTTCTGAGTCAGGACATTCCAGTCCTCTTCCTCTTCCCCTCATATACACATTAAAAGCCTTGGGATTCTCCTTAATCCTACCTGCCAAGGATATTTCAAGGCCCCTTTTTACCCTCCTAAGTTTCTGTTTAAGTTCTTTCTTATCTTTGTGTTCCTCAAGAGCCTTACCTCTTTTCAATTTCCTGAAATACATGTATGCCGCCTTCTTCTTTTTCACTAAGCTCACAATCTCTCTTGTCCTCCAGGGTTCTCAAATCTTGCCATCTTTATCCTCACTTTTACAGGGATATACTTGTCTTGAATTGCTAACAATTGACTGTTAAAAGAATCTCACATGTCGGATGTGGATTAACCCTCAACCAGCTGCCCCCAATCTACATTCCCTTGCTGCTGTCTAATACCGTCGTAGTTAGCCTTACTCCAGTTTAGTACCTTCACTCTGGGACTACTTCAATCCTTTTCTACAAGTATTTTGAAACTTATAGAATTATGATTACTATTCCCAAAATGGTCCCTCACTGAGACAGCAATTACCTGTCTGGGTTGTTTTCCCAGAACCCCAGGTCTGAGTCAACCCCTTTCCAAGTTGGACTATCTGCATATTCTAACCAGAAGCATTCTTGGATACACTGAACAAACTCTGCCCCATCTAAGCCCCTGGCACTAAGGAACCCCAGTCTATGCTGGGGAAGTTAAGATTACCCATCCCAAAACCCTGTTGTTTTTGCATCTTCCCTTAATCCACTGATATATCAATTCCTCCACTTCATACTGACTGTTGGATGTGATTGCACTGCTCCTGTTCCTGAGTTCTATCCATATGGCCTCACTGCATGATCCTACCAGGGAGTCTTCCGTCTGTGTAGCTGTGACATTCTCCCTCATCAGTAAAGCAACACCCCCACCTCTTTTGTCACCCTCCCTATCTTGCCTGAAGCATCTAAACCCTGGAATGCTAAATTGTCTTTCTTTCATCCAAATCTCCATAATTGCTGCAACATCATAGTTCCATATAGTAATCCAAGTTTTAAGTCCATCTGTCTTACCTGTCATTCTCGGAGCGTTAAAACAAACACACCTTAGACCATCTGTCCTGTCATGTTTTGTACACTCTCCCTGTGTTTTATTTCTCTTAGCCTTACTGGCGCCATTCACTGAGCTCTTCAGTCTCTATACTCTGAACTGTGGCCCTTTTTGATTTTTGTCTTTTCATTTCTTTGCCTTCCACTTTTCCCCTTACTGCCTTTTGTTTCTGTCTCCACTTTACTTCTCTCTGACTTCCTGTGTCGGTTCCCAACCCCCCCTGCCCCCAATTTATCCCACACTCAGTCGCTTTTTGGGAGAATGATGAGTTGTGCGCTGGCACTGTGGGGTTGGTGCTTTAAGTGAGCCTGGCTGCAGTGCGCTCAGGTGTCCCAGTCTTGCAGTACGCTAGGAGACCCCCTTCCTCCACCTACTGACATCCACCCCACCTGCACCACATCGATGCCATGTTGACCTTGACAAGGATCGTTGGCATCGGAGCTGTCCCGAGGGTACCCTCACCTAACCCTCATCATTGTGTGTCCTTCCTGCATGACCCCTCCTTCACAACCCATCATGCATAGCCCCCACTCGGGCCCCACCCGCTTGGTACTGCCCAATAGACACTGTCCCTGTGCCAAGTGGGCAAGGCCAGTGTGCCAGGTGGGTAGTGCCAGATGAGCAGTGGTGATGGGCACTATGTGGTCATGCCCCTGACAACCCAGGGGCTTCTATGGCCTCCAAGTCCCTCGTTGTGATCATCGCACCAGGTCTCCACAAGTGGATACCAGTAGTGAGCCTTGTCTGTGTGATGTCCCAGCGGAGAGGAACACTCGGGGAGGGGGAGCGATTGCATGCCAAACTTGCAAATGAGATTGAAATCCAGTCAACCTCATGCTAATCAGCTTCATGCCCTTTCTCGATGCGATCCGATTGGTGCCATTAGAAAGGGCAAACTGTTTGGCAATGGGCATAGAACCCATTTTTAGGCTTGTATGCTATTTTCTGGGATCTGTGCAATCTGTGCCATCCACGAGGTTGGAAGGTCACCCCCATTATCTCCTCGTTATCTGCTGCTGTTTGTGTGAGTTTGCGATCTGCAAATTGGCTGCCATGATTACTACATTACAATACTGACTGTACATCAACATCATAAAAAAAAACTTAATAGGCTGTAAAGTGCTTTGGGATGTCTGATGTTCGTAAAAGGTGCTATATAAATGCATGTCTGTTTATCATTCCCTAACATCTTTACTGCAGCTGGCAATAAAAGATTTCCAATTGAAAATGTAGGTTTTGGTTTTATTCTGATGCAACATATGCTATCTGTGTCCTGAGTAAGTGAAGCAGCTAATGCTTTAGTGCTTGTTGTTGACCTGTGTGGGCCTTAGTGGAAAGTACAGGAAGAAAATTACAGTTAGCATGTACCTACTTTTAAAGGAAAATTGTTTGATTTAGATTCTTCCTTCAATAATGCTTGCTCAAAGAGTACTTGCTGCTGCCCAACTTTCGCCCTTGGGTTGCTCAACCACTCACTGAGGATGTTGCATAAGAATGGTTTATTTTTGGAAAGTATGCAGTGGAGGGGAATTGACGTGTGTGTTTATATGTGCTTCTTGCACAGAGCTAGAGTCCAGTCCAGCAGTCTTTAAACCCCATTTTCTGGATAGCTACAGGAAATTTGTGTAAAATGGGCTTACATTTGTTTTTTTTTGTCTGTTTCCCCAGCTCTCCCCAAAGGCACTGAGTCTTGCTTGATTACAATTCTACAGATGCTGTTCGCCCTGCGGGATCACGACATTCTTCATGTGTATACCAAGCCAGTAAGTGCCCATTCTTATGTGAACCTGACTGCTGCCTGTCAGCAAAGGCTGTTACCCATGGAAGGCATCATTGGCCTAAATCCTTTCCTTACCTGGCGAGCAAACATGTGTCAGTCTAGTAGTTCTGGCCTGACAGTTCCAGTAGTGGGGTGCAAGCCTGTTCCATTCTGCTTCCCCCCCCCCCATTCTACCCTCGCTAAGATCTAATTCAGTTTAACTCAGACAGGTTTTGTTGGCCTACCTAATACATGAGTCTTCTGTGTTCCAGGGTAAGGTGATTATTACAAGTGGTTTGGATTGCATGGAGGTTTTGTTGCCTTGTAGTTTTTGCAAAATGCCAAAAATAGGCAGAGTGACTCAGTGGGCTGGAGAAAAAGCGAGGAAACCGCCAGCCCCAAAGGCAACTTTTCCCACCATACCATTTGGCTCACAGCCGGAAAGAATGAAGGGGGCGGTCCACCATGTCATGCGGGACGGCCTTGCCTTATTAAAGAAAAGTCACCCCGGTACAAGAAATTAAAAATACAAACTGCCTTTCCTCACTCAACATATCCCCCACCCACAACAATCTACTCCCCCATAGAACACCACATGCAGAACCCTCCTTGGCATTGTAACCTGGCCCTGCCTGGGCATGACCCTCTGTCCCAGTGACAGTGAAGGGATGGTGATATATTTCCAAGTCAGGATGGTGTGTGGTTTGAAAAGGAACTTTCAGGTGGTGGTGTTCCCGTGTTTCTACTGCTGTTATCCTTCTTGGAGATAGTGGTGAGAGGTTTGGAAGGTGCTGTTGAAGGAGCCTTGGTGAGTTACTGCAATGCATCTCAGTACACTGCTAACATTGGTGGAGGGAGTGAATGTTGAACGTGGTGAATGGGGTGCCAACCAACTGGTTGCTTTGTGCTGAAAGGTTTTGAGCTTCCTGAATGTCAAGGGAGCTGCACTCATCCAGGCAAGTGAAGAATATTCCATTCCATTCCTGACTTGAGCTTGTAAATAGTGGATAGGCTTAGGGGAGTCAGGAGATGAGTTACACTGCACTTTTCCCAGCCTCTGAGCTGCTCTTGTAACCACTATATTTATATGGTTTGTCCAGTTCAGATTGGTCAATGGTAACACCTAAGATATTGATAGTGGAGAATTCAGTCATGGTAATGCCATTGAATGTCAAGAGGAGGTAGTGAGATTCTCTCCTTTTGGAGATGGTTCATGCCTGGCACTTGTGTGATGCACAATGCATAACCTACTACCTCTCAGCCCAAACCTGAATGATATCCAGGTCTTGCTGCATATGGGCACGGACTGCTGTAATATCCGAGGACTCAAGGTGGGTGTTGAACATCCCCACTTCTGACCTTGTGATGGAAGGAACACAATTGATGAAGCAGCTGAAGATGGTTGGGCCTAGGATACTACCCTGAAGAACTCCTGCAGTGGTGTCCCAGAACTGAGGTGATTAACCTCCAACAACAACAATTTTAATTTGTGCTAGGTATGACTCCAACCAGGGGAAAGTTTCCCCTTGATCCCCATTGACTCCAGTTTTGTGAAAGTTCCTTGATGCCTCACTTGGTCAAATTCTGCCATGTTTTCAAAGGCAGTCACTCTCACCTCACCTCTTGAGTTCAGCTGTTTTGCCCATATTTGGACCAAAATTGGAATAAGTTCATGAGCAGAGTGGCCCTGGGTACTTTACAAAGGTAAATTGCCTCCGGTTCAGAGTGCAGTCCCATACTTCTCCAGTCTAGATAAAAAATACTTCGTTCAATTTTCAATTCAGTGGTATTAATGTTAAACAGGGCTTTGTCATCCCATATTAACATGGTTTACAGGCTTTAGCTTCGTACAAGCCTATAAACCAAAGCTTTACATCCTATGGATGGGAGAAGAGTGATTTGTGGAGTTAATAATTAGTGTGTTCCACACAGTAGCCTGTGACAGGTATTAGGCATTAATAATCTGGATGCAATCTTATTCAAATATGTGCTCCAGCACGATTATATTCTGTTAAAATACTGAGGGATAAAATTACACTTTATCTATAGATATGTCACTCCAATTTTAGGTTAGGTACTCTTGCCTTTGTTTTGCAACAATTTTAACTAAAATTTCCCTTCAGTAAGAATGCTTTCTTTGAAATAGCTGAAAAATGATTTTATTTTTAAATATCAAAAATGCTGTTTTTGAGGGGGATTCTGCATCACGGTTGCCACATTCCTGCTCAACTACTTTTTCATTAACATAAGACTTGACAACACAAATGTCGCATTGGTGTTTATCAAAGTTAAATTTTGCATGACATTGGCACTGGATGAAACTAGCTTAAAAGTCAGAGCTAAATGTGCTGGTGTGCTGCATGCTTGGCACACATACAAAGGAGAATAAAGTTAAAGTTTATTTATTAATCACAAGTAAGGCTTACATAAACATTGCAATGAAGTTACTGTCAAATTCCCCTAGTCGCCACAGTTTGGCACCTGTTTGGGTCAGTGCACCCAACCAGCACGTCTTTCAGACTGAGAGGAAACTAGAACGCCTAGAGGAAACCCATGCAGACGCTGGGAGAATGTGCAAACTCCACACATGATGTGTAACCCCTATGGCTTGCCTGAGTTTGCAAAACCTCACTTACTGTATTGTCTGGAGACAATACATATCTCTTTAACCAATGCATAATGCTCTCTCCACTCACATTGTCGGCATCTTTAAGACTTGAATAGCAGGTTAGTTGTAAAAACTCCACACAGACATTGAACCAGGTCCCTGGCACTGAGATGCAGCAGTACTAATTTATTCTAAAGAAACAATATTGTGTTTTTCTTTATTCTTTATCCGTGTCCAGTGTTGTACTTGCCGCATTCTGGGACGTAAGCTCGCAAGCTCAGCAGGCCCTCCCATCTGTACAGCGTAGAGCACATTATCCCAGCTCACTTCCAGTGGGGATAATTGTAATGTTGCAGGTATAATCAAAACCCTTGAAAGACTCTGCCAGTTGGGTACACATTGAGACAGCCTTTATGTCCTTCATTTTGTTACCTGTACCAGCTGTTCCCATCACCCCAATCCACCCCCTAACCAAGACACTTGGCCTTTCCCACTTCTCACCTCCTTGCCTTCCCAACCCCCTCCTTCCTTCCCGCGATCCCTCTTTGACCAATTCCACTCCACAGCACCCCCTCCCCGCCGTCACCACTGACTTGCTCTCCTGGGTCCCAGGCTTCCACGTAAATTGCCGTTCTCCTGCTTTCCCCACCACTCCCTCCCCCATGTACCTTGAGCCGCAGAATTCAACATGGAAAACACTGACCTGCAGAAAACTGACTGCCGCACGTCACCTTTAAACAATGGTGACTCGGGTGCAACACGATTCTCACTTTCGCCTGAGGGTTGGACTTTATTAAAATCTGTTTCATCTTAATAAGTATTGAAAGGAGCTGCCACGGGTGCTGCATTGTACTGTCAGCTAGTTACTTTTTAAAAAGATGAAAGCAAGTGATATTATGCTATTCAGCAGTTTTTGTCCACTGCTGAACCTTGTAAGTGCAAATTTTTACCTATTGGGCATGTTTAAAAATATAGAGGCCTGATATCAGTAGGCCTGATGAAATTCTGGCAGAATAGTTCACCTACCGTTTCTTTATTCTGCCTCTAAATGTGCTCATGTTTAACTGAAAGTGAAAATGAAGCAATGACGGTGTTTTGTAGTATTTTCATCAGGTTGTGACTGTTTCATGAGGTTCTTTGCCATGCTTCTGCGAGCAAATAATTCTGGTTCAACATATATCTTCATGAGGGCTGCCAGACAGGACTGCCGAAGCTGTGGTGTGCAATGTAACCAGGGCTGTGACGTGCCTTAATGCTATCATGGCTGAAAGCTATTTAGCTGGCCAAAGATTGCCTGAATGCAGTCTTTCTTTAAAATGTGAGTCCTATGTGTGGAATTGCACTGCTGTTTCTTACTGCCTTGTACTGCAAACGCATACTGCACCGCAATATCTAATTATTTCCTAAAACCATAACCGTTTTCCTTTCAGATGGGTGCCCCTCCCCCATCCATGAACAACTGCTTACATAACAAAGGAGTCAACTTTCTTACTGAACTAGAAAGACTTGAGACAAATTTATCTTTTGGATGCTTTACTCTCTTTTGAAGGAGGGGGTAAGGAGAAATTATGCTTGGTATTTATGGCCATTCATTGGTGTTTAAGGTTAATTTTGCTTTGAGATTTTAGATCTGTGTTGTACGTTAGTGCATTATATGCATTAACCCTTTGTGAACCATAGTAATTCAGTGCAAAAACTGTGTTTAAGACAATAAACTTAATTTGTTGCTAACAGCTCAAATGTGTAAATCTTTGCTGGGAGGCAATGTTTGGCTTTTGGCAAACTGTACAGGCAGAAGATGCTGGGCCCAATTGTCACACACAATTTACCTTCGTTTCTCCCCCCACCTCCCCCAGCCAGTATCGGCAACTGACCGTTCGTAACCTTAACATCCTGTTTAATGCTGAGCTGTCCTACTGAACCCGTAGTTTAACCCATCACCAATACTGCCTGTTATTTCCATCTAATAGGGTCGGTTAGTTAAGATGGCTGGACAGCTAGTTTGTGACACAGAGCGATGCCAATAACGTGGGTTAAATTCTAATACCAGCTGAGGTTATTCATGAAGTCCTGCCTTCTCAAACTCGCCCCTTGCCCGAGGTGTGGTGATCCTCAGGTTAAAATCACCACCAGTCAGCTTTCCCCCTCGATAGGGGAGAGCAGCCTGTGGTCGCCTGGGACTATGGTGACAGGCACATTCCAACTCCCCCACTGAAGCCTGACTGCAGGCCCCTAACAACATTAAAATGAATGCACTTGGCAGTACTTTAAAGACTTGATCTGAGTAGCAGCTCCACAGGAAATGGAGATGAATGCTTTTCTTTTTAAGTTGAGAATGATCGCCCTGCTATTCTTTTGGAGGCCTGGGTACAAGCAGTATTGCTGAAGTGAAATCTGTTCAGGCTGTTTTTCACAGAGGGTTTCTGAATTTCAATTTCACCAACAATAGATTGGGATATTAGAATGCATTTCAGTAGATTTTAATTTCTCTTTTCCTGTAATATTATGAAATCCTGATGACAAACATAAAGCTGATTTGCAATGCAATCATGCAGCATAAATGCAACTGGAATATGGGTGTCAGGTATGGTTCAGTGTTAGCACTCAGAAGGTTGTGGGTTCATGTCTCACTCCATCGATAATTCCTCAAGTTTCTTCAGGGTTGAAATCACAATGCATGAGGTTGAGTGCATCAGTCCAAAAGGGCTTAAACGACTTCAAGCAGAGGTGAAGGACATTGAACTCCTGGCCAATGGAGAGACATCCATCTTCCTCAATTTGTTGAACTTCATGGTGCATCAGTGGTGGTGGCAGTGAGGATGGGGGGAGGGGGTGTGTGGCTGGGGTTGTGGCTGAAGAGGGGGAATGGTTGGCAGGGGAGGATGGTGGCTGGGGGCAGGTGGGGGGTGGCTGGGGGGCAGGTGGGGGGTGGCTAGGGGGGAGGGGGTGTGGCTGGAGGGGGGAGGTGGTGTGGCTGGGCGGGGAGAGCGTGTGAGGCTGGAGGGGGGAGGGAGGGTGGCTGGAGTGGGAGGAGGAATGGGAGTGCCTGGGGAGGGGGTTGGCTGGGGGGGGGAGGAGGAGGTTTGGCTGGGGAGGAGGGATGTGGATCAGTAGGGGTGGGGACATGTCTGCCAACATGGGTAGCCAGAGTGTTGGAGTCAACTTGATGGTTTCAGGTGGGCACTGGCCAGCCATATTCCAACCACCCAAGGGTTTTTTTTAGTTTTAAAAGTTTATTTATTAGTCACAAGTAAGGCTTACATTAGCAGTGGAATGTGAAATTCACCTAGTCACCACACTCCGGTCCCTGCTTGGGTCAATGCACCTAGCCGACACGTCTTTCAGACTGTGGGAGGAAACTGAAGCACCCAGAGGAAACCCATGCAGATACGGGGAGAACATGCAAACTTCACACAGTGACCCAAGCCGGGAATTGAATCCGGGTCCTTGGCACTGTGAAGCAGCAGCACTAACTACTGTGCTACCGTACCACCCAATGGGTTTCAATGGCATCTGAGCATCCCAACCACTCCTGGTGTGGCCATTACATCTAGCCTCCCTTTGTGCGGACCAGTAATGATTCACAATGGGTTCACACTGTGCCCAAGGGAGTCAGTAAACCCTGGAAGCATGGAGAATCAGGCCTGAAATTGACCAAGCATATTTACATGAAGACTTATATAAGCTACTCTGGTTCCTGCCCTTGCTGGGTAGGAATCAGATTACAGGACTCAGAGAGAACCCCAAAGCAGATTCCTGCTGATGAGTAACGCATTTGGCCCCTCCCTCATGATTCTCTGACCCTGCTTGGCATCAGGCGCAACACGGCTGGAGAATCATCCCCATGCTGTCAAGGCCCCTGTTCAAGTGAACTTGATATTGCCGAAGGTGGCTGCTTGTGTTGTCAGAGCAAGATAGTTCACATATGCCAGTTTGTGTGACTTTGTTGGCAATGTGTCGTTCTTGTGGATGTTGCAAAGCATGGGCGCCAGTAAGCTTAAAGTTCTGAGCCGTGAGGCAGTCCATTGTTGAGGGATCAAGGTGAGCTGACTTTGTTGCCAAGGTGGGCACATAACCATCTATTGCATAGTATTTTGGGGCAGGGGATAATCCTTGAGAGTTTCAGTATCAGGTTTTTAATCTAGACTGTGCCATTGGTTGATGACAGGCCTGTGATGGCTGCACTGGTCAAGTTGCCTCTGGACACATCTTCCACCATGCTTTTGGAAAGAGATTTATTGAAGAAAACCTGGGGAATACTATCTTTGCTAGCTGCCTTCCCATTCCACATGCCTGCCAACCCTTCCTTTGCAACTTATGGGCCTTTAAACCCTTTTAAACCTTTGTCCACCACTTCTCATTAATTAATGCAATTAATATTTAAGCATCGAAGTTGCCATTACTAAAATACCATTGAATAGGAATGACAGTGGATTACAACTGGGAGGTACACCACAAGCTACACCTCTTATTCAAAGCTTAGCTTTTTGTCTTGGGGGTGAAAATCAAGTCCCATATCTTCAAGCTAGTCAAAGGTGCTGTTGATGTGGAAGGTTCTTCATAACATGGAGTGGTTAATGCATGAAATGAACTTCCATATAGTGATGGAGGTCAAATCCATGGATTTATTAAAAAACTATTGAAATGCTGTTGTGGGAAGTCTTTTGCATCTTAATGAATGAATGATTATCATTTTTGTGACAATCATGTGATTTGCATGTTTAGAACAATTGCAAATTAGTGAGCCACTTGACCCAGATTTCGTCATCCTTTGGAAGTTGTGCTTTGATTTTCCTGGTCAAGAAAATCAAAATGTATTTTTCTCTTCAGCTTTTTGTGTACTCTTCATTATTTTGTCTTCTCTATCTGTTTTCATTTTTATACTTCTGCTTTCTGTCTGTTCCTCTCTCCTTTTTTGTCTTTCCATTGCCTCATGTCTGCCCCCTCTCTCTTTCCCTCTTTGTCGCTTCTCCCTGATTACAGCCTCTAAACTAAAAAAAATTCAAGTGCTTGGACAGATGACTCAATACTCAGAATATTTCTAAAGGCTGACACTAAATGTAACATCAAAGTGCTTATAAAATTGCCTAACGCACACCAAATTGTGTTCATCCATCATCATCCATGTACTTGCTGACCAACATTGACCTTGCTTAAGTGATATCACAATTTTAAAATTCTCTTTCTTGCTTTCAAATCCTTCTACGGTCTGGTCCCTCACTATCTCCAAGCCTACAACTTTCCGAGTTATGGGCATTCCTTGAATTCTCACCTCTTGAGTATCTTCAATTTTAATTGCTTGACTATTGGTGGCCATGCCTTCAATTGTCTATGTCCTGGCATTGCCTCTGTAAACCTATCTTTAAAACATTTCTCTTTGGCCAGATTTCTGGTTATTTGATCTAATAGGGCGAATATTAACGTGCCATCTCCAATGGGAATCGGAATGGGCAAGGGGCGGACTGTGGAAAGGTCTGTTGACCTCAGGTGGGATTTTCCGGTTTCAGAGTGATTGTGGCCGGAAAATCCTGCTTGATATCTCTTTTATATGGATCAGTGTCACGGTGGAATGGTAGCACAGTGGTTAGCACTGCTGCTTCATAGCTCCAGGGACCTGAGTTCGATTCCTGGCTTGGATCACTGCCTGTGTGGAGTTTGCACACTCTCCTCGTTTCTGCGTGGGTTTCCTTCGGGTTCTCTGGTTTCCTCCCACAAGTCAAAGATGTGCGGGTTAGGTTGATTGGCCATGCTAAAAAATTGCTCCTTAGTGTTCTGAGGTGCGTAGGTTAGAGGGATTAGTGGGTAAAATATGTAGGGTCTACGTGGGATTGTGTTCAGTGCAGACTCGAAGGGCTGAAGGGCCTTTTTCTGCACTGTAGGGTTCTATAATCTATGATCTCTGTGACTTTGTTTCATAATGCTCTTACCAAGTGCCTTGGGGTATTCTATTCCATTACACGTTCTGTATAGATTGGTGCACATTGTTGTGGATGATCATCAATCACAACAGGGTTCCTGCGTATGTCTTGTATCTTTTCTTTTGCCTCAAGCATTCACACCACTTTGCAACTGGTGCCACATTGCAGTGGAGCTGATGGGCCATTTTGCAACCCACCTTTCTTGCAAAAAAAGCAGGCCCATCCCATTAATTGAATCCTGTTGCACACACTCAAGGTGACCATCTTTGCAAAATGGCATAGCTATTCACTCTAACCATTCATTCCAAGCACCCTGCCTAAGTGTTACTGCTTCTTCATGTATGGAGAAATCCGATTCTAGCTCTGGTGCAGTTCTGGTGCAAGTCATCAGCACTCGGCAGACTATCCAAGTGTAACAGCCTTGATGAGGTTGGCCTCTTGGAGTATGAGCTCCCTGATGGAGGTCGTAATTGCCTGCTCAATCAGGGAGCTCACCTGTACGTATATATGGGAGTGTCAGGTCTTCTGGCACTCCTGATTTTGACTGTGTACCTGAAGCACTCTAGGAGTGGAATGGAGATTGTAAATAAAGGCAACCTGGTGGTGGAGTTATTTCACCCTGAGGTATCTATTCACTTATCATTGGTTGTTCCTTAATTTGACGAAGATGTTATCATGGACAGAATGCAGTTGCTCTTTCATTGCCCGTAATCAGTATGTTTCATATAGAAGGAGCTGTGTCTTATCTTAGTTCTGGACCTTGTATCCCAGTTAAATAGTTCAGCAGCAAGCTTTGGTGAGCTTAAAATGAATAAGATTGTTATTGGAATAAGGGCCTTGCAAAACAAAAGGTTTACAGCAAACTGTGAGGTTTCTTGTAGTTGAATAGTTAGGCGGTTGGTTCTCAGGTGAGCTTGAAACTGGAACAGATTTTGAAATCTGGCTGCAGCTTGTTTCTGAGTTTAGTTCACAAACTGGCTGAACTGATGCTGCTAATGGCTTTAGTGGAACTTTCTGGACATAGCTCCAAACTGACAAATTAAGAAAAATGGCTGACTCCATATGTTTTTTTTCCCACAAGTTCAAGGTATGATATTCATGTTGATTCCATGTCCTGTGTTGTGGGTTAACACCTCAGGTTTGGGGAGTCGCTGTCTAGTTTTAGAATGACCCATTCAAGCCAGATAAGATCCTCTGAGTCACTTCAGGAATGGGCATCGACTCACTTCAGTTTCTTGTCCCCTCTTGAGACAGTGGACTATTGCTAATCCACAAAAGAATTGAGGTGACGTTGGGTGGCCTTCTTTCTCAGCATTTTTGAATCATATTTTAAATATAAAATTTAGTTTGACGTTCAGAGTATGACATGCCAGTACTGGGTATGACAATGTCCATTCAGGTTTGGGAGGTTCTGCCATGGGGCTTCATGATACTGTACAGGCTGATTCTCAACCAGCAGATATTTGAGCACATGGTGCAGAATGTTGCATGAGGTAAGTTGGATTGAGAATGCAGGATTTGCTTCCTTTTCTTTCCATCTCTGCTCTGCCTCACACATTTGGAATCATAGTGTGATGCAGCTTGAGGGGCAAGTTCTCTCCATTTTGAAGGACTGTCTTGTATGTGGAATTGAAGGTATCAAGCATGGCTTGCAAATCTACTGCTGAGTGGGCAATGACACTGCAGTCATTCACAAACTGTAGATCATGTATGTCTAAGGGTGTCAGTTTAGTTTTGGCATTGAGGTGACTGAGGTTAAACAGTTTTCCATTCAGGTGGCACTTCAATGGAATCATAGGATCTCCACAGTTCAGGGAGAGCAATTCAGCCCATTGACTCTGGACTGACCCTCCGACATAGCATCTTACCCAGGCCCACCACCCCACCTGATTCTTGTAACCCTCTCATATTTATCATGGCTAATCCATCTAACCTGCGCTTCTTTGGACTGTGGGAGGAAACCGGAGCACCCAGGGGAAACCAACACAGACACAGCGAGAACATGCAAACTCCACACAGACAGTCACCCAAGGCTAGAATTGAACGTGGGTCCCTGACACCATGAGGCAGCATTGCTAACCACTGTGCCACTCCTAATATTCACACCAGAAAGCAGTTGATACCCTGCATTCTTACAACCTGGGTGGCACAAACTGGCACCCTCCAAAATGGGGCTGACCAGATCAGGAATGCTGAGTCTGGGCTGTCAACCCAAATTAGCCCACGCCCTATAAAACACTCCTGAAAATTGCTCACCATTTCTTAAAGGGCCTCTTAGGCATCCCAAATCAGAAAAACCCAGCCAAAAGAATTTGCAGAGGGATATGCATGGGTTAAGTGCAAATGTATGGAAAATGGAGTACAATGTGGGTGATTGTGACATTGTCCATTTTGGCAGGAAGAAAAGAAACACAAAATATTGTTAAATGGAGAGAAACTGCAGAATGCTGCAGTGCAGAGGAATTTGGGTGTCTGTACAAAACCTTAGCATAGAGTTACAGCAAGTTAACAGGAAAGCCACTTGGCGTTTGGTGCAGGGTGGATGGACTATAAAAGTAAGGATTTTTGTCAGTGAGTGCAGCACATTAGTGAGATTAGACCCAGAGTATTGTATAAAGTTTTAGTCTTAATTAAGGATGGGATATTTGCATTGGAAGCAGTTCAGACAAGGTGTACGAAGTTGATTTCTGGGGTGAAGGCATTGTCTTCTAGAGACCCATTGAGCAGGTTGGACCTGTACACATTTGGAGTTTAGAAGAATCAGCAGTGATTTTATTGAAACATGATGTTTATTTTCGTAAGGGAATCTATAACTAGGGGGTACAATTTAAAATGAGGGTCTCCCATTTAAGATGGAGATGAGGAGCAAATTCTTGTCTCAGGCAGTCATTAGCCTTTGTAATTCTTTTCCACAGAGAGTAGGGTAGCTGGGTCATTGAAATCATTCAAGGCTGAATTAGACAGATTGCTGACCTACAAGGGAGTCCAGGGTTAATGTGGACAGATATAAAAATGGAGTTAAAGTCACAAACAGATAAAGCGTTCTGTTATGTATTCAAGTTGTTCCTGTTGGAACAAAGGCATTTTAAGGGATCAATCACGTGATGTTCTGATTATGTCATTGGCCTTTTGCACAGGCAGTCTATCCTAATAGCCTGTAGAGTAAACACCTTTCTAATAAAGCTTTTGGTTGTTTGTATCTTTATGGTCCGCAAGTCTACACTTTAAAAATATGGTGCATTCAAATTGATGTTCCCCTGGAAAACTGTGTAAACAAACTCTCCTGATCAGAGCCATTCAAATGGCTAGATTGCTGAGCTGAAGTTCAAAGCCTTGTGAAAGCCTAGCCATCTATCAAAGTTTTGAAACAGCAAAACAGATGGCTTAGCTGAACTTAAAGGAAAACACGAAAGCAATGAGGAGGCAGTGGTGTAGTGAGTGGTATTGTCTCTGGACTAGTAATCCAAAAGTCTAGAGTAATGCTGTAGGAACCTGGGCTTAAATCCCACCATGGCCATTGGTGAAATTTGAATTCAATTAAAAATAAAGAAATCTGAAATTGAAAGTCTAATGATAGCCATTAAACAAACTACTGTTGATTGTCACAAAAACCTATTTAGTTTACTTCGTTGGTCTGGCCTCCTTGTGACTCCAGATTCACAACAATGTGGTTGTCTCTAAAATGACCCCTCAAAGGGAATAAGGGGTGGGTAATAAATGCTGGCCCAGCCAGAGACACAAACATTTCATGAAGAAGAAAACACAATCGGAACTGGATTTTAAAACAGGCTAGCCAACATTGTTCAGCTTAGGATAGCACTTTATGTGGTAGATAAAAATCTCTGAAGAATTTTCAATTTCCATGATGCTTGATAGGTTTGCCAGTTACCTTCCTTTGTATGGCTTTATGTGAAAAGGCTGTTGTTTCAATTTAATGTCAAATTTCCTAACTGGTGGGGTGTCTTGAAGGTCCCCCATAGATGGGCAGATCTAAGCTGTTGCTAATAAGAATAATTTCTCTGTGTGTTGCTGCATCCCATCGAATGGGAAGTGGGGGAAATGATATTTGAGAGGACTGCAAACCACTGACTGGGAGTTGATCTCTGAGTTTCTGAGATGTTCTCATTATAGAGTGTAATTGTGCGTTTGGTGTGATGACTTAAGACTCATATGTGCACAATACTCGGCTGTTGAGAAGGTCACAGCTACAGCTGGAGTATGAAGAATGGTGGGCTTTTTCTACCCGAGCTTGTCCCGGGGAACTTGTTGATGATGTTCCCTCGATTCTCAGTCTTTTCAGCAGCTTTCGGGGGTGGCGATGCTAAGTTAGTGGGGAGGAGGGGTGGTGTCAAGGAGCACTCCAAGACGGGTGGAATTTGTCAGATCAAGTCAAGAAAAACATGGCTTGTTAACCACCAGAAGTAACAACCTGGCAACTACATTATTTCATGGCCACTTACGCTTTCAAATCAAAGCATTATCATCACTCAGTGTCGTATAAACAAAGAGAACTTCTGCAACAGCATTTCATAATGACATGTGAAATAGGCCAATATCTTTTGAAGTGACCTTTCATATGGTTCCCATATCTAAACCATGCTTCACCCATTGTTCACAAGACCCCTTGTGCTGTTGTGATTCATATCGCCCAATAGAAAGGGGAGGCGATGGCCTAATGGTACTATCGCCAGACTATTAAACCAGGAACTTAGCTAATATTCTGGGGACCCGGGTTCGAATCCTGCCATGGCAGATGGTGGAATTTGAATTCAATGATAAATATTTGGAATTAAGAATCTACTGATGGCCATGAAATTGTTGTCAATTGTCGAAAAACCCATTTGGGTCACTAATGTCCTTTAGGGAAGGAAATCTGACGTATATGTGGCTCCAGAGCATAGCAATGTGGTTGACTCTCAACTGCCTGCGGGAAACTTTCAATGGACAATAAATGCTGGCCAGCCAGTGACGCCCATGTCCTACAAATGAACAAAAAAAAGACCCACCCGCCATCAAAAGTTCAAAAATGCCCCACTTTCACAATGGTCCTGACAATGTTAGGACAATGGCATATGGGCTCCCATTCCACCCCATCTCTCACGCTGACCAAAATTGCCAGCAGTGGAAATAGGGGTGGGGATCGTGTGTCTGGATCCCACCTGCCATTTCTAAAGCCGACTCTAAAACCATGTTAAAGCAGTGGAGCTTGGGTCAAGGCAAAACTAGACAGGTTTCTGATTGATAAGGGAGTCAAGGGTTATGGAGGGAGCAGAAAGGAAAATGGACACAGTCTGATCTGCATGATCTTATCGAATGGCAGACCAGGCTTGAAGGGCTGAATGGCCAACTCCTGCTCCCAAATCCTATGAAGACAGGAAAATCCAGGCTGTCATGTTCAGTGAGTTCCTGGTATACAGCACTTGCTGGTAGTCATGATGTGGAGATGCCGGCGTTAGACTGGGGTAAACACAGTTAGAAGTCTCACAACACCAGGTTAAAGTCCAACAGGTTTATTTGGTAGCAAATGTCACTAGCTTTTGGAGCGCTGCTCCTTCGTCAGGTGAGTGGGAGGGAGATCTGATCACAAACAGGGCAAATAAAGAGACAAACTCAATTTACAAAATAATGGTTGGAATGCGAGTCTTTACAGCTAATCAAATCTTAAAGGTACAGACAATGTGAGTGGAGAGAGCATTAAGCACAGGTTAAAGAAATGTGTATTGTTTCCAGCCAGGATAGTTAGTGAGATTTTGCAAGTCCAGGCAAGTCGTGGTGGTTACAGATAGTGTGACGTAAACCCAAGATCCTGGTTGAGGCCGTCCTCATGTGTGCGGAACTTGGCTATCAGTCTCTGCTCAGCGACTCTGCGTTGTCGTGTGTTGTGAAGGCTGCCTTGGAGAACGCTTACCCGAAGATGAGAGGCCGAATGCTTGTGACCGCTGAAGCATTTCCCAGCAGGAAGAGAACAGTCTTGCCTGGTGATTGTTCAGCGGTGTTCATTCACCAGTTATCGTAGCATTTGCATAGTCTCCCCAATATACCATGCCTTGGGATATCATTTCCTGCAGCATATTAGGTAGACAACGTTGGCCGAGTTGCAAGAGTATGTACTGTGAACCTGGTGGATGGTGTTCTCACATGAGATGATGGCATCTGTGTCGATGACCAGGCATGTCTTGCAGAGGTTGCTGTGACAGGTTTGCGTGGTGTCGTGGTCACTGTTCTCCTGAAGACTGCGTAGTTTGCTGCACAGTGGTCTGTTTGAGGTTGTGTGGTTGTTTGAAAGCGAGAAGGGAGGGTGTGAGGATGGCCTTGGTGAGATGTTTGTCTTCATCAATGACATGTTGAAGGCTCCGGAGGAGATGTCATAGCTTCTCTGTCCCAGGGAAATACTGGGCAACAGAGGGTACTCTGTCCACCGTGTCCCATGTTTGTCTTCTGTGGTTTTTCGCTGTGGTGTGTCAGAACTGTTGATCGATGAGTTGAGCGCCATATCCTGTTCTTATGAGGGCATCTTTCAGTGCCTGGTGGTGTCTGTTGCGATCCTCCTCATCTGAGCAAATCCTGAGTATATGGAGGGCTTGTCCTCAGGGGATGGCTTCTTTAATGTGTTTAGGGTGGAAGCTGGAGAAGTGGAGCATCGTGAGGTTATCTGTGGGCTTGTGGTACAGTGAAGTGCTGAGTTGACCGAGCTTAATGGAGATGCGTGTGTCCAAGAATGCAACTGATTCCGGAGAGTAGTCCATGGTGAGTCTGATAGGGGGATGGAACTTGTTGATGTCATCATATAGTTGTTTCAGTGATTGTCCACCATGAGTCCAAAGGAAGAAAATGTCATCAATGTATCTAGTCTATAGCATTGGTTGAAGGTCCTGCGCGGTGAAGAAGTCTTGTTCGAACCTGTGCGTGACGATGTTGGCATATTGAGGTGCGAATTTAGTCTCCGTGGCTGTTCCGTATGTCTGGATGAAGAACTGGTCGTTGAAGGTGAAGACATTGTGGTCCAGGATCAAGCGGATGAGTTGTAAAATTGCATCTGGAAACTGTCAGTTGTCGGCGTTGAGTACTGAGGCAGTTGCAGCAATACCACCATTGTGGGGGATGCTGGTATAGAGCGCCGAGACGTCCATTGTGACGAGGAATGCTCCTGGTTCAACTGCTCCATGTGTGCTGAGTTTCTGTAGGAAGTCCGTAGTGTCGTGACAAAAGTTGGGGTTCTACGTACAATGGGTTTCAGGATGCCCTTGACATAGCTGGAGAGGTTCTCGCACAGGGTATTCAACTGTAATCCTTTCCTCATCTGTTTTTCACCGATGCTTCTTGATAGTAGATGTTTCTGGGTTATATATGAGACCCCTGACTGTGATGTCTTTGTTTCCATCCCTGTCCTTAATGTTATGATATTGAAAGGAAAGAAAGGTAGGCATTCATATGGTACTTTTCACACCCTCAAGATTTTCTGAAGTGCTTAGAGAACATCAGAAGTAACAGAAGGAGTCAGCCATGAAGAAATTCTATGATTCTCTTCTCTAAAGCCCCTTCTCCAGCCTGTTCTGCTATTCAATAACAAAAATAGGTAATGCTGGAAAATCTCAGCAGGTCTGACGGCATCTGTGGGGAAAGAATAGAGCCAACGTTTGGGTCTGGATGGCCCTTTGTCATATCTGACAAACAATGAAGTATGTTTTGAAAGGGAGTTGCTGCAGTGATGTAGGAAATGCGATAGCCAAGTTGTGCACAGGAAACTCCCACATACTGCAGTGAGATAAGTGACTTAGTGTTCAGTTTGAAATACTTTTTCAGCTGTGTATAGGTTATGATACCCAGAGTAATGCTCTACACTAAATAGCGCCACAGGATCATTTATGCCCAACTGAGCTTGGTTTAACATCAAACGAAATGTCCCAGGTGAGATCACCTGACTCAGCACAGCTGAGGTCAGGGGTCAAACCTAAGGATCTCTTTATGTTTGTGCCATATCACATGGTGCATTTATCCCCTGCACTTTCAGCCTCTGGATCAATATTTTTGCTGACTGACTGGGTAGGCTTGCTGGACAATGTATGTACAACAGGCCTTTATTCTGAGAAATCCATTTGGGACTGGTAAATCTGTTCAGACAAACTGACCTATGCAGTAGTTTTTTTAAAAATTGCCTTTCTTGTTTGACAGCAGCATGTGTGTGTTTGTGATATGGACTGCAAATGATAGCGTGTATTGTAGCTTTAGTGAGGTGTTTCATTAGCGGACACTTCAGGGAGTGCTAGTGATTTTAATGTGAGCTGTTGTGCTTGTGCCCATGCCTTATGGTTGTGCTACCAGAGCTTTGGCAGTTTGGATGGGAGGTATACCTATTTTAGATGCTTTGGACTTTCGTAGAAGCTGTTGTGTCTGATAGCCATGGGTACATAACCTCCTTAGCTTGAACTACCTTCCTTAGCCTCCCAATCCACTTATAACCGTGTGAGTTTTTTCTGCCACCACCTTTGTGAGTTATATCGATACACTGTTGGGTTATAATTAGAAGTTCACAAGCCTTTCCTGATTCAGAGTGTCACGTTGTCCCAAGAGATCATGTGGTGGATGTGGTTTAATGGAGCTCTTAGAGTTAGGTATTAAAAATCTCGTACCTTTTGTAGTTACAAAACAAAGTTGAATGAGTACAACTAGTAATATTCAACATTTGCTTTGCTGTTCTGGAAAGAGTGTAGGATAATAAGGGATGAAATGAGTATGAAAAGTAAAGTTTAAAGTTTATTTATTAGTGTCACAAGTAGGCTTACATTCACACTGCAATGAAGTTACTGTGAAAATCCCCTAGTGGCCACACTCCGGTGCCTGATCGGGTATACTGAGGGAGAATTTAGCATGGCCAATGCACCTAACTAGCACATCTTTGGACTGTGGGAGGAAACTGGAACACCTGGAGGAAACATTCTGGGATTGTTCCTGTGATCCATCTTCTTTCACAGGAGGTCCGTCTTCTAGTCTTGGAGTGCTCCCGGAATTCTACCTTCATTTTTCAGGAGTTTCACCTTTTTGCAACAGTGGGTCAGTGATGTTTTGCGTATTTTCAATATGGCACCCAGGCACAATGGCAGACTACGAGTCATCCAGGCCTTCTCCCCCCCTCAACTGAATATGGCATAAAAAAACCCAAGGTATTAAGTAATAAGGTCAGGGGGCTGGAAGATTTGGCATGTTTAACCATTGGCTGTCGAAGCGGTTAAACATACCAAAGTGCTTTATTTAAGGACTTAGTCTTAAAATGGAAGAACTCTGCTCAGAGATACTCCTTGATAGTGTATTGTTTTTATTCACTTTAGTTAAAGGAATTAGTATTCATTTGTAACCCATTATAACCATTCATTTACTATTTTTAAGAAAATAAAGCTCTTCTTGGAGATTACTTGCAAACACAGGCCCCGTAGACGGATGAATGCAGAGAATTTGAGCAATGAATTTAAAGGACCACTGTCAACGTAACTCTTTAATCAGCTGACGAGAGATGTGAGCTCAACGCAGGCGACTTTCAATTAGGCAGACTTGATTAGCCACTCAGCTGTCATCAGTGCCTTGCTTTTTGCTGGTGCGGCCCATCCATTTCATTACATATCGGGACTACCTTAACTAGCTCGAGGTGGTGTGGTTGGGAGAAAAAGTATTCAACAGTTTGAATCACCTTCTTGACCCACTGCAAGAAATAAAGGTGCGATATGGCTGTACGTTGTTGTTGTTGAAATACTGCGAGTTTGAGCCATTGAACATCAAACAGTTAATTTGCAGTGGCCCAAACTGGGAAGCCGTCTGCAGTGATAACACCCCTCCCCCTTCCCATTCTTTCTTATGCTTTATCCAAGCTCATGGTGAAACTTGCTTTATCCCTTTCACGGAACTTTCTAGGCTTCCAACTGTCTCGTCAGTGAAACTTTTTTGTAATATCATCTCTTTGAATCGAAAATCTGTTTGGTTTCTTACTGATGCGTAATGTTTGCAGTAGTTTTTCCATAAGTGATAAAAGGTAAACTAGGAACGTTTAAAAAAAATTAAAAAATGATCCCACACACCCATGATCACTGACTGTTAGGTGTCTGAACTGCTAAATTGAAGGTCTAGGCCCTGGAGAAAGAGAGCGAGACAATTAGCAGAATACGTTTTGTTTCTAAAATGGCTTCTTTTAAAGGGTGTGGTTAAAAACAGCAGAAACGACTGGTATTTTCTGATCTGCATTCTCTGTGCTGTGGCACGTCAGATCCCATAAATCCCAATAAAAATCTCTGACTCTTCCTGGCTAAAAGTAGTAAAGGAGTTTGATTTACTGGTTTAACAGCGAGCATCTGATCTGGGATCTGGCAGCTTTAAAGAAAACAGATTTTTTTGTGGCACCTTCTAATTTTTTTTCGCATTTAAGTAAAATCTAATCCTGTTGGCTGCACTGCCGGTGAACGTTCAAAAATATGAGCAGATAATTTTAGCACAACAATTTCTCAGTGATTTTTTTTTTATTTCTGCTAGGGACACCGCAGCCATTTCATACTGTACTGTCACAAACCTTTATTACAATATTGACTTTCCCAGAGATCACAGCAACATGCTGGGAAAAATAAAGGTAGGGGAACTGTCAGGTTTTATTTAGACGTGATTCTACAGACGCGGTGTTGCAAAAGAAGTTTTAAAATGTGTTTTTGGGGCGAAAAGATTTGCAATAATGTGGCATAAGCAGAGGGAAACACTGGGCAATATGTGCTGCAGTACAGGTTTCCATGGCTGTGTGTGGGGTGGCTGGAACCGGCTGGAACTGGTTTGAAGCAGATCAGCTTCATGAACAATGCAGCCACTGAGCTACATTGCTTCCTTCTTCATGGCAGCAATACAAGAAGCTTGCAGAAAGGTACCATCCAAAACAGCATGATTGCACCCTAGACACATTATTCTGGTATGTGGATAGTATGCTAAATACTTTATAAATGGGTATGTTTGTGGTATCTTTGGGGAGAGAAAAAAAAGAGAGAGGTTGTTTCACTGTCTGGGAGGCAGAGGATTCAAGCATGAAGAAGGGATTGTGTGCTCCCTTTTACAAAAAAAAATGGTGGATTGGGGTAATCTGTTACTTTCTGAGAGACGAAGTGTATATGAATCAGGAGTGTCTATTTAAATCTGCAACCAAATTTCTGTTGCTGTGCAAGATTAGAATGCTGCAAGTTGGACTTTTTGTGCATAACATTGGGGCAGGAAAGACATGCTTTGCTGGCTTGCTAGCAGAGAAGATGGAGGTTTTATTTTCCTATGGTGCTGCTCTTTTTTCAGTTAAAGAAAATGTATATTTGGCTAGGAAATCTTTGAATTTTGGAGGGAGGTGGGGGGGGGGTGGTGGTGGAAAGCCACAGTCTTGTACTATCACACAGCAGACTACATGGACGGTGTCCTACATTTTGCAAGTCACCATGCCAGGAGAATTATGGTCATGAATTTAACCAGTTGAATTTATCAATTATTGTGAAATATTAAAAAAAAGGATTCTTGATCTGTGTGTTTTAGCTGACAGTGAGGTGTGTATGTGTGTGCGTGTTAATATATATATTTTAAATGATGTATGTGTGCATCTGTTTTTATAACTTGAGTATCAGCACAAAGCCTTCTGGGGCTACTGATTGGCACCTCCCTTTAAAAGCCACAGACGCTGCACCCTCAAAGCTTTAAAAAGAAGGAAATGTTCTTTGTTTTTAAGCAATTCTCTGGAGAGGTTTCTTCAGCTACGGCCACCAGTTTTCTCCACACAGCAAATCTGAATTGAAAATAATGTACAGAACATGCACACATCATTAAAGGTGGCTAAATTCAGGCATTTTTATTCCCAAATTGGAAACTTTTCCCTGAGCTGAAGCATTCAGGCCTGTCGCCCAATGATTTTTTTTATATACCCTCCCTCCTTCCTTCCTTTCTGTATTACAGTATTTTAACTTTTGCTGCCAGTAGTCCAGGCAGGCCCTTTTATTGTGTAAGAAAAACATTGGTATTCTCATTAAAAATGAGATCTATGTAGCTACCAAGATTTTCAACAGGGTTTTCACCTCGTTTTGAAGAATCCTGGAAAAGAGAAAATGCCGACAGTGTTTGGATATGCCTCAGTGGTGGTGGTGGCCTAGTTCAGGGTAAGTAACTTGTGATGGTTTAAACAGATAATTTTATTTCCTTAAATATCCTCTGTCTGCTTTCACCGTCTCTCCAGTGTTTTCAAAAATGGGCCCTGGCCTTGGAGGGGTATTAGGATCCATGGCCTGCTAGGGTCGGCACAAAAGTCAAACAACAACAGTCGGGGTCCTGGGGCCTATAGTTCTGACTGTCACAGTCAGAACGTTGTGAACGTGTTTTGTTAGAAATTAAATCGGGCTTTTTTTTAAGAAGACATAAGCTTACATTCGAATTAAAATTGACCATGGGCCAACGTGGCACAGTTCCTTGCAGGATGAACTCAGCTGTGTGCTTCCTCACACAGGAAGGAAGGAATTATTGTCATCACGTCACCCCACACTAATGGGTCTGCTTTTGGGTTAAAGAATGACATTGCTCAGAATGGGATATTGTCTTCCATATTTCCTAAGACAAATGTCAGTTGTTGCATATAGGTGACTGAGCCATACAACTACGATTTCCGAAGTTTGATCCGTGGCTTGTGTTGAGCAGTTAGCTAAGGGCTGTTGCTAAGGATGCTAAACTGATCTTAGGCCCTGGGCTAGAGAACAGTTAATCATCAGTGATTCTGGATTCATTCGTGCCGATGCTTCCTGCAGACTTGACGATGGCAATGATCTTTTGGCTGGCTTCACAGCTTGCACCCTCCATAAGTGTGAGTTCATCTAGAAATCTGCTGGTATCCTAATTTGCATGGGCCCCGTTTGATCACCAATGTGGATGTTGACCCCCAAACCCTTCTGTCTTAATTCTCATTCTTGTACTCAAACCCTTCCACGGCTGTTTCCCTCCCACCTCTGTTCCATCCTGCATCCGGCCAACAACCTCCTGGAAACTCATTGTTCTTATTCTCTTGTGCATTCTCAATGGCCTTGACCCCAATATGGGTGGCCTTGCGGCTATTTAGAGCCAGATTTGGCAATAGGCACACTCAAGTTTGGGTCCCTTACATTTGAGGGGGAACAAATGGACACTGGGAAAGGAAGGGTTTTCAAAGAGCACCAAAGACCTGGCATTTGACCAGCCTTAATATCTTCACAGCTATTGCCTCCCAAACATGTGATTCTATAATTGATCAAAACTAAAATCTCTGTCAGCTCCGGTATACCCCAGGTGGTTTGTGAGTTGACATATGCATTTCACTCTTGTGAAATCATCTGTAAATTGTCGGGGTGTTGAGGTGGTTGTATTTTTGTGCTAATTGCATTCTGGATACCACTGCAGAGATAACAGCATGCTTTTATTTGTTCTTGGAATGTGGGCAATATTCGCATTTATTGCTCATTCCTCACAGGCTTAAGAGTCAATGACATTGTATATGACTGGAGTCATGTGTAGACCAGACCAACTAAAAGGTGGCAAAGTCCCCCAGACTGAAAAACATCAATGAGCCAAGGTTTTAATGACACTTGACATTTTTACCTGGTGCAGGTTTAGCTTCGCAACTTCTTTGGTGGGATTTGAACTTGTGGCCTCTGCATTTCTAACCCAGTTACTCACTGTTTGATTTTTGTCTGACATATGTTCTTACGAAATACCTTATCATAGAATAACACAACACAGAAGGAAGCCATACAGATGGTTGTACTGGCACTCCCATTTAACCCCAGAGTTCTGATGAAAGGCCACTGACCTGAAACCTTGGGCTGGCTTTAATGGGTATCTCATCTGCCGAAAGGAGCATTAGTTAAGTGCCAACCAGAAATTTGACAAGCTAATGATGGACCTTGCATCGGGATCAAGGACCCCAGGGGTACAAGTTCCACCAGCCAAGAGTTGGCGGCAGTTCTATTGAAAGACAGCAACGTTAGGAAGGCAGTGGCTGCTTTCCATACAAGTGGTACCTGAGGCTCTGTGTCCTGGATGCACATACAGGTGAATGATGGGTGGAGAGGTTTCGCGTGAGAGTGGGGTTGGGTGGGAGTGTCGACAACAAGAAGGCAGGAAGTGGCTCTCAGCAGGCACCTCTTCTCCCTCCTTGATATTGGGATGGGTAGCACTCCTGTTTTCCGACTCTGCTGAAACCCTGAAGTATGAGTGAAAGCTCATTAGTGAAGCATGGTAGACTCCCGGTGAGATTCCTGCCAGTGAGAGCAAGAAGCTGCCAGTGCCTGACCACAATGACCTGGTGCTGCTGCATTGGGGCCATTGATGTGGCACCAGCAGTTGGTGGTCAGGCATTTATAGAGTCATATAGCACAGGAAAGGCCCTTTGGCCCATCGAGTCTGCACCAACAATAACTGTCACTGAGGGCACGCGAATCCCATTTTCCGGCACTTGTTCCATATCCTTGAATGTTATGACATTCCAAGTGCTCATTCAAATATTTTTTGAAAGGTTATAAGGTTTCCGGCCTCCATTACCTCCCCAGGCAGCACATTCCAGATTTCTGCCACCCTGAGTGAAAATTCTTTTTCTCAAATCCCCTCTGAATCTCCTGCCCCTTACCCCAAAACTGTGCCTCCTCGTGACTTAAGAGGACAAATTAAGGTTTATTTATTAGTCACAATCAGGCTTACGTTCACACTGCGATGAAGTTACTGTGATAATCCCCGAGTCGCCACACTCTGGCGCCTGTTTGGGTACACTGAGGGAGAATTTAGCTTGACCAACGCACCTAACCAAAACATCTTTGGACTGTAGGAGGAAACTGGAGCACCCGGACGAGACGCACACAGACACATGGAGAATGTGCAAATTCCACACAGATAGTGACCCAAGCCGGGAATCGACCCTGGATCCCTGGCACTGTGAGGTAGCAGTGCTAACCACTGTGCCATCGTGCCGTCCCCAGCGGTTAAAGAAAATTGAAAGGCTTCAGCAGAGACTAATGCCTCATGCGGACACATGAGGCAAGACTGGGGAGAGAGATCCTGACCTTCATTATTGCAACAACCTGACGTTTCTTAGTGCAGAAGTGTGTTATTTTGAGAGATTGCAACATGGCTTCACAGCAATATCCTTGAGCATCTGTTCTGTATTCAAGATGCAATTCTGGGAATGCCTGCATGGTTTCGATCATGACTGTAGTAGTATCAGGTGTTTGTGTGAGAAAGAGAGAGATTTGCAGTTAAAGCTGGCCAAAGTAACTCTCTGATGGGGTTTTGACTGCTTAACCCTTCATGAGCTGGTTCAAAGCTGTTGGCCGCAATTCTCCCAAAAAAGTTCTAAGTGTCGAATTCATAGGAAAACTTGTATTAATCATTGTTACTTCAGTGGGAGTTCAGACTCGAATCTCCCACACTCTGTGCAGTGCAGAGGTCACAATCATTAATATCATCAAAAGGCCTATTTGCGCCAGAGTTTGACAGTTCCAGAACTCTCTACGTGCGCAGTTTCCCCAATCCGTCAGTCTCCAGTTTGCTGGCCAACTTAATCGCCAGCTAGCTCCCCCCGATGTCCTCTCTTGGAGCGCTCTGATCTCCGGCCGATCCCCACTCCCCAGGCTGTCCCGATCGCTGGCCTCTCTCCAGCCCTAAGTGACCCCCATGCAGAGTGTCAGCGGGACACCCCCACCCCCACCAATCACCCCCAGCTGGCCCCATCCTCTTGGTACTGCCCCGTGCTGGTGGGCAGTGACATACAAGGTGTCCCCTGGGCATGGGGCATTTTGCCCCTTACACACTGTCAGAGTGTCCGTACCCATGGCACCCCCCCCCACCCCGCCCACCTCCACAGCCTGACCTTCTATGGGGCCCTGATTGTTCCCACCTTCACTCCGGCGAGATCATCCTGCTAGTTCCCCAAAAGTGGGAAGCTAGTTTGAACTCCGCTGGAGTGAAATACTCCTGGCGGGCTGGGAGATGCGAGTGGGCCTGGAGAATTCAGTCCTGAGCCCCCTAATTACATTTACATTGTATTTTAAAGGCTATTTAAATATTGGCCTCACCTCCCAGTCGATATCCACCACTGGAAATCCAGGTCTGGGAACCGCGAATCGGCCAACATGAGATTGTCCTGGCCCACCGTGTTAAAACATTAGCACAGCAGCATGGGAGAATCGTGCCTGTTGTATTATTTAGGATGACTTTAATGAGTGGGATTTTCTCAAAAAAAAATTAGATGTCACTTTGTGCCGGATAGGATGGCTTGAATCAGATCTCAATTTTCCCACGCTTGGTTATTTTTTGGGAGAGGGATGAGTTTTGATTGGTTTTGAGAGGGACAGGGCCTAAACATGTTGGTAAGTCTGGCATCCTTTTTAAAGGGTGCCCCGATCGCACAATGAGATTGAGGACGCCCTCTGTCCTCCCATGGACATTATGGACTACACTTCACCACACCCATTGAAGTGATGTTTACCCACTCCTCTCCCCAGTGAAGATTGCTGGCACTGGGGCCCTCATGACCCCTCTCCCAACCTCCCTTCTTCCCACTTCATGCCTCCCTTCATGACTCCCTTCTTGAGCCCCTCTCGCTTCATGCCCCATATTCATGACTCTCCACACCTCCCCCACCTCACGCCCCAGTCACTCAGGTTCCACCACCAGGCCGCCACCACCCTCCCCCCACCCCCACCCCACCAAACCCCCATGCGTGACCATCATGCAGCTCTCTGTGTAGACCAGTGACTCTTGCCAGGTTCTCACTGTGCCCGAAGGTCAGAAAATCCTGGGAGCAGGGAAGATCCAGTCTTGAATGGACTCAGCGTATTTAAATACTCATTTGAATATGCTGATCTAGGGAACTAGATTATGTTCTGGAATGGAGAGTGGGAAGATGCTGGCGCAGCATGTGCTGAACCCCTGACCCGCGATTCTTCAGCCCTGTATTCTATGCTGGATGCGAAGTGGCCAGAACATTGGGGGCAATATCTCGCTGCTACTGTTTGATCCCATTGATTTATCTGCGAGTGACTCGGCTGCTTAGATGCAAGCAGTTGTTAATATGTTGGAATTGACCAATTGTAAATAAAGAGATCTAAAATGTCACCAATTGTCGAAACAAAGAAGTACAGAAAGCAATTTTCGGCCCAGTAGGTCGACAAAGATGTTTTCCTTCACACGAGCCACTAATGCTATGTTTTTATTCAAGTGCTCATGTTACCCTTTGGATATTTCCTATTTTCAAGTAGCTATCTAATTTCTTCCTGGAAACAACTTATTGACTCCTCTTGAACCAGGATCTGTGTCAGAGAGTTCCAGCTTTTAACCGCTGTAAAATAGCTCCTTGAAATCATTCTGTGCTTTTTAAAAATTTGTATCATTTCATTGACCATCGAAAATACCATTTACTCTAATATTACCCTTCATAATCTGGAAGACCTCTTTAACCTATGCAGTTGAAAAAGAAGTCCCATTGCTCATGAGAATTGCTTAGAGCAGTAGCACTCTATCCCTTGCAATGGATACATTTTTTCCATTGCTTTTATATTCTCCTGAGAATGCACTGTTGAAGGTTGTTTCTTTCAGACGAGATGTCAAATGAAGGCCTCAAACTGACCTTTCAGGTGGATGTAAAAGATAGCAGGGCATTATCCTGAATTTCCAGGGACTTTTCCCCCGTGCCCGGGCCAATACGTATCCCTCAACTAGCATGACCAAAACAGATTTACTAGTCATTACTACACTGCACTTTGTAGAACCTTGCTGTCTGCAAATTAGCCTGCATTTCCTACATTACAACAGTGATTACACTTAACAGTATTTCATTTGCTTGAAAAGCAATTTCCGTCATCCTGAGATTGTAAAATGCATGTTTTTAATCATATTCTGGCATATTGGCCTCAACTTCATGTATCATCTTTATCTTGTATATTCTTTCCTTGACTTATTCTAACATCTTTTTAATTTTTTCTATTGAATTTGTATTCCACCATCAGCTATGGCGGGATTTGAACCGGAACCCAGAGCACGCTGGCCTAGTGATACTGTCACTAGCCTATTAATCCAGAAACTCAGCTAATGTTCTGGGGACACGGGTTCGAGTTCCCCCACGGCAGATAGAATTTGAATTCAATATAAAACAAAAATCTGGAATTAAGAATGTACTGATGACCATGAAACCATTGTCGATTGTTGGAAAAATCCATCTGGTTCACTAATGTCCTTTAGGGAAGGAAATCTGATGTCCTTACCTGGTCTGGCTTACATGTGACTCCTGAGGAACAGCAATGTGGTTGACTCTCAAATGCCCTCAGGAGGTTTTTTTTTAAAGTTTATTTATTAGTCACAAGGAGGCTTACATTCACACTGCAATGAAGTTACTGTGAAAATCCCCTAGTCATAAGAACATAAGAAATAGGAGCAGGAGTAGGCCATCTAGCCCTTCGAGCCTGCCCCGCCATTCAATAAGATCATGGCTGATCTGTCGCTGCTCAGTTCCACTTTCCCGCCCTCTCCCCATAACCCTTAATCCCCTCTCTTATCAAAAACCCATCAACCCGCTTCTTAAAAATATTTAGCGAGGCAGCCTCCACCACTTCAACGGGCAGAGAATTCCAGAGATTCACCACCCTTTGAGTGAAGAAGTTCCTCCTCAACTCCGTTCTAAACCGCCCCCCTTTTATCTTGAGGCTGTGCCCCCTAGTCCTACTGTCTTTTTTGAGCGGGAAGAGTCTCTCCACCTCTATCCTATCTATCCCATTCATCATCTTATACGTCTCAATGAGATCTCCCCTCATTCTTCTAAACTCTAACGAGTACAAGCCTAGTTTATTCAGCCTCTCCTCATAGCTCAACCCCCTCAACTCCGGTATCAGCCTAGTAAACCTCCTCTGCACTCCCTCCAAGGCCAAAGTATCTTTGCGCAGGTACGGCGCCTAAAACTGCACACAGTACTCCAGCTGCGGCCTCACCAATGCCCTATACAGCTGCAGCAAGACCTCCCTACTTTTATATTCAATCCCCCTCGCTATGAAGGCCAGCATCCCATTCGCCTTCCTGACCACCTGCTGCACCTGCAAGCTGGGTTTTTGCGACTCATGCACAAGGACCCCGAGGTCCCTCTGCACCGTCACCTGCTGCAGTTTTTCGCCATGTAAGTAATAGTCCTTCCTACCATTATTCCTACCAAAGTGGACCACCTCACACTTGCCAACATTAAATTCCATTTGCCATTTCCTGGCCCATTCGCCCAGCCTATCTAGATCCTTCTGCAGACTCTCCACACCCTCCGCACAATTTGCCGTTCCCCCAATCTTGGTGTCATCAGCAAATTTCGACACCCTACACTCGGTTCCCTCCTCTAGATCATCTATATAAATGGTAAATAGCTGAGGCCCCCGTCGTCACATTCTGGCACCTCTTGGATACACTGAAGGAGAATTTAGCATGGCCAATTCACCTAACTGCACTTGTTAGACTGGGGGAGGAAATCGGAGCACCTGGAGGAAACCCATGCAGACACAAGGAGAATGTGCAAACACCACACAGACAGTGACCCAAGCCTGGAATTAAAACTGGGTCTCTGGCCTAGTAAGCCATTTGGTTCAAGGGCAATTAGGGATGTGCAATAAATGTTGGCCCAGCAGCGCCACCCACATCCCATGAACAAATTTAAAAAAAACTTTTTTTTATATTTTATACAGCAAAGCTGGTTGTCTCCGATTTGCATACCCTCCTGCTCTTTCATAGTTCTGATCACACATTGGCATAGTGTGTAATTTGGTATCAAATTAATTCAACGTTCTTAATTCTTGAAAACAGATTACTTATGTGTCGAATAAATAGGAGTGGCACCAACAAAGTCCCCTGTGGAAACATCACAAACCACTCTTTCTGGTCTGAGAAACCTTTTTTTTAAAAAAATCCCTACCTTTTGCATCCTGCCCTCCAATTATCTCTCAATCCATGGAATGACATTTTCGTTAGTTCCATTTATCCCATGAGTCCCTTGTGTATTATTGGCATTTATGTTATATTTCCAGAAGTTAGTGAATAGGAAATGCAATATGTAGTGGGGAACTGAGGCTTAGTGGTAATGTTACTAGACTTCTGGGGATGTGGGTTCAAATCCTGCCCCCCCCTCCCCATCATGGCAGTTGGTAGAATTTAAATTCCTTTGACAAAATCTAGAATATCAATCTAGTCTCAGTAATGGTGACCAGCTGAATAAATTAGGCTTGTACTCGTTAGAGTTTAGAAGAATGAGGGGAGATCTCATTGAGACGTATAAGATGATGAATGGGATGGATAGGATAGAGGTGGAGAGACTCTTCCCGCTCAAAAAAGACAGTAGGACTAGGGGGCACAGCCTCAAGATAAAGGGGGGGCGGTTTAGAACGGAGTTGAGGAGGAACTTCTTCACTCAAAGGGTGGTGAATCTCTGGAATTCTCTGCCCGTTGAAGTGGTGGAGGCTGCCTCGCTAAATATTTTTAAGACGCGGGTTGATGGGTTTTTGATAAGAGAGGGGATTAAGGGCTATGGGGAGAGGGCGGGAAAGTAGAACTGAGCCGCGACAGATCAGCCATGATCTTATTGAATGGTGGGGCAGGCTCGAAGGG
The DNA here is from genome assembly GCF_965287045.1 of Carcharhinus amblyrhynchos. Taxonomy (NCBI): domain Eukaryota; kingdom Metazoa; phylum Chordata; class Chondrichthyes; order Carcharhiniformes; family Carcharhinidae; genus Carcharhinus; species Carcharhinus amblyrhynchos. Next base: position 49,267,732 of record NC_137324.1, on the reverse strand, counting down.
CTAGATGGCCTACTCCTGCTCCTATTTCTTATTTCTTATATTTCTTATTGTTGTAAAAACCCATTTGGTGCATTAATGTTTATTATGGAAGAAAATATGCTCTCCTTATATCTGCTCTACATGTGCCTCCAGACTCATAGCAATGTGTTTGATTCCTAACTGCACTCTGAAATAGCCCAGCATGCCACTTAGCTCAAGGGCAATTAGGGATGGCCCACAAATGCTTGCTAGAATGACCCCATTCCATGAAAAAAATTAAAAAAAAAGCCTGGCTAATCTTTATTTTTCTCTTTTCTGGACCTCTCTTCCTGTGAGCTGCACCACAGTAAGTCACCATGGTCCTGCTCGGAACCAAATGACGGCAGGGCCAAAGAAAATGGCTACTGAGTGGAATTGCTGGGAGTCTTGCCACTGTTCTTCCCCTGGTCCATTTTCATGAGGGTGCGGGAGGGTGTTCCCTTTCCTCTGCAGTATGAAGGTGACAGTATTGTGGGCTCATTGAGACCCCGCCCCTTTTGGAGGCGACAGGCCTTAGCAGCGTTTAGATTTTACATAAGCAGCACAAAGGCATGAACTATGGACTGGAAATGGGAAGAGTTTAATGGGTAGATACAATGGTTTTTGCCGCCTTTACAGTTCATCAGTAAATGCTGCAGGATGAGTTGTAACTATGTTTATTAAGGTTAGCTATGACAATACTGTGCCTGGAAGATGCAACTAACCCTAAAGCAAATGTGTTTGTAAATTATTACTTCTGCCGACTGGCGAACAGTCAAAAATATGTCCATCTGTTGGATTAAAATGTGGAGTACATTTCACACTATTAAAAGGGAGAGTCAAATGTGGGAATTTCTTTTCCCATTTATGTAAAAGGCCTAGACATGTGTTGTGATGGCTGTTTCAAAGTCTGGTTTTTACTCGGAGTTTTATTCCAGAGTTTCCAACTGTTATGTTCTAGCTGGTGAATTCTGTTCATAAATTGGATAATGCGTGATCGGGGGAGGTGCTAGGGTAATAAGTGGTCAGAAGGTTCAATGGTAAATTGGTGAGCCACTGAATACTTTAGAAGCACCAGGGATGCATTTTTGGTAATGAAGACTGGCTTCGTAATCTGCCGCCCCTGTTCTTAGTTCCCCTTCATTTTCCAGTGACCAGTTCACCCTGAAGTCGCTTTGGGCTTGGATACCCGGAGAATCCGACTGGCAGGTTTGAGACAGAGGTGGGACCATGAAAATGGGATTAGTTCCTGTCGCCCAATTCCCGCTTGTGACATGAAAATCCAGCCCCTGGAAGCAAATCTGCTTTCTTGTTCGTACAAATGACTCAGTGCTAGGTACAAGGTATCAGGTCATAGATATAGAGTGTGAGGAGGTAGGTTCAAAACTGAGGTGAGGAGAAATTACCTCTCTTAGACGGCTGTGAACCTGTGGAACTCATTTCCCCTAAGTGCAGTGGAAGTAGAATCAATCAACAGATTCAAGAAAGAAATAGATATGTTCTTGATTTTATGAAAAGGATAAAGGGCTCTGGGGAGCAGGCAGGAAAATGGAGTTGAGACCAGGATAAGATCTTAAATGGCGAAGTGTGGGCTCGAAGGGCTGAATTGCCTACTCCCGTTCCTAATTCCTGTGTTCCGACAAGCCAAGGCACTAATGTGGTGAATAAAAAACAAATATGGAGAGAGATTGATCTCATGTTTCAGTCATGAGATATGTCCCTTTTATGGTCTCTGACTTTCGCAAGAGATGTGCTGCCAAGTAGCAAATGTTTATAGCACGGGATGGTAGGCCTATCATAGTCTGCTGTCTTTAGCAATGGGATGATCAATTTAGTAACACTGAAGAAAACCTCATCAGAAAGTTAACTGCTGACATCCTCTGCAAAGCTGCCAAATTCTCATCAGCTAAATCCATTCAGATCTGGACTTGGCAATTGTTATCCGGTCATTGATGGGTCCAACAAGTGCCAAAGTAGGAAGAAGATTAGAAGATGTGTGAAAGATCAGTTTTCTAGTTCAGCTGGCAGCTCTACTGTTCTCCCAACCCTTTACCTGGAGTTCCTTGCTGGCTGATTGCAGAGAAAATCTTACCTTTTCCTCTTGGGCTCAGTTTATCCTGAGGCCATTAAGACTTTGGTTTAGGTAAAATGCTATCTGCCATAAGTTCCGAAAGGACTGGTTATCCTGCAGGGGCTCATAAATAGAATTATTATCCCAGTTCCTCTGTTAGGCCAAGAACATGAGAGCTGCTGCACATAATCCTTGACATACTTGTATTAAGATGTGGAAAAAGTTGTATATATATATATATATATTTCATTGGCTATAAAAAAGGAACTCTCATTTCAGAAATTCAGCCGAGAGGTAATGTGTCTCTGAACATGGCTTATTGAAGTATTAAAATCCTTTGGAAAGCTCTCGCTCTAGCCTTCAATGCCGAGTGCAAATACTTTGTGCCCACTGCGTTCTGTTACTAGCAAGGTAAGTTTTTTGTGAAACATTTGTCTCTGTTTCAGTTATCGCGGAACATCCAGGCACCATTTCGTAGATTTCAAAAGAAAATGTAATTGCTGAAAATATGAATCGAAAGCAAAATGTCAGGTCTGGCAATCTTCTCAATGAAAAAAGTGCCGGTTAATGCGAGGGCATTTTTGAATTCATTTGAATTGGAGTGCTTGGCACCCAAAATGAGCTACGTTCTGCAGAAATTAGTTGGATACGTTGAGGCAGTAACTGCTGCTCTTGTTTTTTGAATACAAACCAGGCGTAATGCACACCTGTTTCTCAGAATTGCAATGGCGCAGAAGGTGGCAGGACACGACCAGCTGGAAAATTTCAAGCAGACGTGTTTCACAATGAATCAGATTGCACAACACTTAAATTTCCATTGCCCAAACTCCTTCAACAGTGGACATGCAATTGAGAGTATGGTAACATTTGATAAAAGCGTGCACTTTTAAAAATTTACTGCCGCTGACCTTGCCTGGGACTCTCTATTTTCTTTGTTGCCTCCACAAATTTCAGAATCTGCTCAACAGCCACCTTAGACATTTGGCCTATTGTGTCTGCAGATTTTCTGGGTGTAAGATTCCGCACCTAACCTGTCTTGATGTTATGGCCACTCCATACTCGTCCCAGTTGTGTATAGGTAGCCCTGAAAGCAGATTGGAGCCCCAGGTTGAAACAGATATGCTGTGGTGTCAGGAATTCTGAAGCACACATTATGGTTTAGATTTTCCTAGAAACCGGCAAAGGCCCAGGACAGGCAGGAACCAATAGCCACAGCAGCTTTCTCCACCATATAGTCCCAGACTTGTAAGGAACCACTTAAAGGGACACGTCCCAAGACTTATCGCTGTGTGAGTGTCCTTTGATTCACCTACTCGCCTTAGTCCACTTGAGGATTGGCTGCCATTTTTAAAGACTGCCTCAGCACACAGGAGTTTGCCCTAGAACCTCTCCCTGCACCCCTGGCACTGCAGTACTGGCAGTGTTGCTCGGCAATATCTTCTACCTCCTTGAGTGTTGCACTCAACTGAGCTCCTCTGGGAGATCTGCTCACCAGATGCATACCTTGGGAGACCTGTTGGCTTTCACGCCGTTCCACTGTTATGTCTACATGGATGAATCTTCTGAAGGGGTGGTTGTGGATGGGGGGTGGGGGGATGATTTGGCCTTTTTTGATATTTTATGCTGTTGTTGCTGAACCTGCCCAATGCAAGGCGGAACGGAAAATCCCGGCCCATGTCTTAAGGTGGCTATTAAGCAGATTCTGAAATTTGTGGAGGCAACAAAGAAAGTAGAAAGTCACAGACAAGGTCAGTGGCAGTAAATTTTTAAAAGTGCACGCTTTTACCAAGTGTTACCATACTCTCAATCGCATGTCCACTTTTGAGGGAGTTTGGGCAATGGCTCCCCAGGAAGTTTCAGTGTTGTGCAATCTGATTCATTGTGAAATACTTCGGCTTGAATTTTCCAGCTGTTTGCGTCCCGCCACCACTGCAAATGAGGTCAAGAATTTGGTGGAGCCAGAGAATCCTGCTGGCTTGAAAGGCCGGAAAATTCCAGCCTTGGTGTTTAATGATTGATAGGAATAACAAATGACTTGGGTTTATCTGACACAGGCACAATAGGCTGAGTGACCTCCTTCTCTGCTGTGTTATTCCAGGTTTCCATGACTGTAATAGCTTTAATCAGGAATTGAGGCGGGCCTGTTAGAATAGAAACTCCCTGATTTAAAGACTGCCCAAGCATACCCCTGCTCCGATGGAATTTCACATTTAGCTCTAACCTAGACACCCCCACCCCACCCCGGGTCGGGTGCCCCACAGCTTGATGCACCTCGTGGAAATACCCTCCCTTTCCTTTGCTATCGCGTATTTCCTGTAAGAGCTGCTGCTCCCCACCTTCTACTACTGCATCTTTGCCTGTCGCTTCGATACACCTTGTTGCTGTTGGGTGGTGGAGGTCCCTCTATGAAGGGATCTTCCCCCCGCTATCTTGGGGACCTGCGGTGGAGGGTGCTGTACGCATCTGTACCAGACAGTTGTAGGTTGTACCGGTTCACGGGCTCCCAAGCGTGCTCTTTTTGCAACCTGTGGAGTCCATGAACCATGGCTGTGTTTCATGTTATAGGCTGCACAACCTTTTTCAATTTCCTCAAAACCTTTTGTTGATGTTTTGTTTGCACTTCCTTCCCACACTTCTGATCTACGGACACCTGGCGTGGGGTAGGGGGGTGGGTCAGGAGGAGGACCTCCTTGTGAACCTGCTCCTGAGCCTGGCAAGGCATGCTATCTACAGCTCCAGGCAGCGGACAATCAAGGGGTTGTCTGACCTGATTATCTGCCCCTCTACTGCGGCTATATTCATGGCCAGGTGCCTCTGGAAGGGAAGCATATGGTGTCTGAAGGCACAGTTGACGCCTTCAGTGCCCATTGGGCACTGCAGGGACTGGAGTATATTATTGACCTCCTTAATCACATTTCAATTTGATGTTCTAAGTTTCCTCTTGGCTTTGTTTTTGTTTCGGGCAGTTCCCCTCCTTTTAGGGAGCTGCCCCTTTTGAGTTGTCCCTAAGTTAAGTTGATTTTGTTTATTTGGTTGGATACTAAAAGAGGTCCTTGATTAAGGGCCAAATTGAAGGCCAATCAGGAAGCTTCTTGCTTTGTACTTATCCAGGAGTGTCAGTTCCTCTGGGACTCTAAGTATAAATTGTTAACTGAAAGCACTCTTCATACTGTTGTCAGACTTGTAACTAAGGGGATTTTGGCGAAGAGACTTCTGCCTCCGAGGACTTATTACAATGACATGCATCAAAATAATTAATTCCTTTCCTAAACCTCTCTGAACCTATCTGGAATGCAAGATATGAGGAGGACACAGAGGCTGCTTCAAGATACAAAGATACAAAGAACAACCCAGCACGGGAAACAGGCCCTTCGGCCCAACGAGCCCGCGCCGCCACATCGCCCTACACCTATTCTACCCTGCATGTCTACGAATGGGACCCTACTCAGTCAGATTCAGGGAAGAAATAGTGTCAATTTGGTGGAAACCAATTAGCCTAAGAGCACATCTTTGGGGTGTGGGAGGAAACCGGAGCGCCCGGAGGAAACCCACGCATCCACAGGGAGAATGCGCAAACTCCCACAGACACAGGCCCAAATCCATGTATCTGCACAGCTAGCAGTGCTAGTCACTGAGCTGTTGTGGAGCCCGTCTATCGGTCCAGGATCAAGCACACACACCGACATGAAGTACTAGGCCACTCCTGGACTTCCAAGAGCAGCCCACGCACAACCCGCCGTGTGCATGCCCCTCGCTTGACACGAGGTGGACCTCCACCTGTGGAATAAAGACAAAACATATTAGTTATACAGCCTGCCCTTCCGGTGTCTCCCGAGGTTTAACCCTATTTAATAGCCCCTACCATATCCCTCCATTCCCGTTTCACTCATATGCCTATCTAACTGCATCTTAAACGAGTCCAACGTGCCTGCCTCCACCACCCTACTCGGTAGCGCATTCCAGACCCCCACAACTCTCTGTGTAAAGAACCTTCCTCTTACCTCCAAATTATACCTCCCCCCCCTCACCCTTAAGTGATGACCTCTTGTGTTCGTACATTGGCAACAAGATGGCAGATGGACTATAATGTAGGGAAGGTTATCCACTGTGGTTGTCAGAATAGGAAAGCAGAATGTTTTTAAGAGCAGTAAAACATTGGTATTGAGAGGGATTTGGTTCTGGTCATAAAAGGAAGATAAAGTTAACGTGTAGGTACAGTAAGCAGTTATGAAGGCAAAAGGCATGTTAGTCCAGATTTGTGCCCCAGGTTGGATTTACCGAGTTAGGAGGTTTCCCAACTAGACTGGATGTCTCCGGATAGGGGAATAAGAGTCTCAGGATAAGGGGTGAAGGAGATAAAGGAATGACCATTTAGAACTGAAATGAGGAGAAATGTTGTCACTCAAAGTTTATGAATCTTTGGAATTCTGTGCCCCAGAAGGTTGTGGATGCTCAATTGAACATACTTAAGGCTGAGAGAGACAGATTTTGGTCACTCAGAGATTCTAGCAATATGGAAAGCCCTAGGAAAATGGAGTTGAAGTCGAAGATCAGCCATGATCGTATTGAATGATGGAGCAGGTTTGAGAGTCCGTATGGCCTATTCCTGTTCCTATTTCTTACGTTCTTACATTTTTAGTGATGTCCCTCCTTGCATGGCCCTCTTCTCCTCTAGGCATTCTCACCCAGCTCAGTTGCTCTCTTTCCTCCTAACTCCAAACTCCATTTTAGAAAGAACCTTATTTTTCTCTAATCCTCTCCATCATTTCACTTCCATTTAAGTACACAAGGTTTATACCGTTACACTCTCATCAATTCACAAGGTCCAAAGTCAACTGAAGGATCTGAGCTTTGAACATAAAGCAAATCTAATGCCTATTTTTGTCATCTACCTCTTCATTCAAGGATAATATCTGCTCAGAGTTGCAAGATTTTTCGATGGGTTTCTTATGATTCATCCAGCCGATTTCCGATCTGCAGAACTTTGGGGATGACACGGTGGCGCAGTGATTAGCACTGCTGCCTCACAGTGCCAGGGACCTGAGTTCAATTCCGACCTTGGGTCACGCTTGCACATTCTCCCCGCATCTGTGGTTTTCTCCCACCGTCTGGAAGATATGCTGATTAGGCACAATGGCCATGCTAAATTCTCCCTTAGTGTACCCGAACAAGCGCCAGAGTGTGGTGACTAGGAGATCTTGCTTTTTGGCCACCTGGATGCAGTGTGTAGTCCATGTGCACCTAAAGCACGTATAGGGAAGCAGAGAGGTTGTGGGATGTATTTACAATGTCGATGGGTAAGATTGTTTTGCAGAATTGTTTAGCTGTTTGTTAGAAATGCTGTTTTCTGACGTACAGAGTGGAGCATTTGGGGAACCAATAGGGATAGTACATTGTAAGTTTTTCTGAGAGATTTTATTGGCTGTATGTTTTGGAGTTGTTGGCTGATTATTTTGTGAATTGAATATTTCTTAATCAGAAATTAAATGGATTGCTTTTTACAATCACGATTTTTGGTGGAGGACTCTTTTGTGATGGGGCATTTCAACCAATCAGTACTTTGTACACTACAGACATGCATCAGATGCAAAATGTTTCATTTTATGTAGCTATTATTTGACATTTTTGGACTTTGGTCCTTGAGCTTAAATCTGTATTTCATATTAATCAATTTTCCCATCGATCTGTGGGATCTGATGAGAAGAATGTTTTTGTTAGCGTGATGTCAGGCCAGGGTTGCACATGACAGGGTTACTTAACGAAAGGTTGAGTAATAACTCAAGGTATAGCAACTTTATGTTGCATTATAGGCCTATTATAATACAGCAATGGAAAGCAGTATTATCGTAACAGTTCAATAGTTATTCAAAAATTGCATAAAATGTGCCACTTTACATGTATAATTAAGGTCTGGTTTCAGTTATGTACTCCTGAAATCCCCATATATTAATGCACCAATAGACTTGTGGAGACACTTGGATATATAATGCATCTGATCACAGCTTTCAGTGCCTCTCAAAATACAGTTAATAATAGTACTATTAAGTAGGCAAGTCCAATAGCTGACACACACTAGACAAGATCCCGTAAACAACAAAAAGAGGAAGATGAATGAACATTCTGCTGTTTTTGGTGGTTTTACTCCAGTGATACGCACCCATACATATACTTCTCCTACTTTGGGTACCATGCCCTAAGAGGACATTTTCAACCATGATTGGATCGATCCACCATTATGCTTGGCAAAGCGTTGCAATATTGAACCCGGGTCCCTGGTGCTGTGAGGCCACAGTGCTAACCACCACATGGATCTCTACCTTTACATATATTAGAGTGATCTAATGCATATTTACTGCTGGATAAATCCAGAACACTATCTGCATTCCTACTGGTCATTCTCAGCAGAGAAATCGTCGTTGTCATGCTGCATAGTGTATCCACCCATTTAAACTTGAGACCTGAATGTTTGCCTTCCTGTCAATAAACCTGGCAGCGTTTCAAAGTTTGACATGTCGAGAACTATGTTAATTTAATACAGTTTTGAGCTCCACTTCCTCTGACGTTAATTATTTCGCTCTGGTAAATGCATTTTCGGAGAGAATTACAGCTGACGTGAAAAAGAGGAGTGTGCTTCTTATAGGCCTTTCTTTTTGAAAATGCCTGTGTTCAAGGCTGCAATTATATACCAGTCAGTCTGCTTAATTTGTCAGTTTAGTAATGTGGAAGTTTTTTTTTGTAACAGACACTTTCTGTCATCAGACTACTCAAACAGTGGCTTGCTTTGACAACTTTTATGTACTTCAGTGGTGTTCAGTTTTGTGTACACAAATTTTGTTTTTAACTAATAATCAAAAATAGATTTAATTTCAAGGGTGTTAGAATATTCTTTAAGATGTGATTCTTATTGTTTTAAAATACAGTAACGTCTAAAAAAAAATTATTTTCAAACACATACAAGGCGGTGGGGAGAGGGAGGAAAATCAGTTAGGAGTCACAAAACGGCTGTTATGCCGGCCGGATTTTCCGCCTGATTTCCCCCCCCCCCCTCCCCCCATCCCCCACTCCCCATAATGCAATGGGAATCCCGACTTTAAAATTTGGGATCCCCCTTTACATCTATTTGTTATGCACATCAGGCATGTACTCTAGATACTCCCTTCCCACATTACTCCATACTCCATTCACACCCATATGAGTCTCAACAGGTCCCCCGCAATGTGCACCTGGTGAACATAACTTCACTGGAAATGCGCAAGTGAGTACATACCCTGGGCGGAGGGTGTCATGTCCTGAGAGTATTCTGGCACTGCTCACTGGCACTGCCTCAGGGGACAGTGCCAGGAGAGTGCTGAGGTGGGGAAGTTCTGTGGGCTGGGGTTCCATGGGGTTTTCTTTTAAATTGAGGCATCCTTTTTTTGAAAAGGTGCCTCGAATTTTCAAAAACCTAAGTTGCTAAGCCTGCCCTGCCAGCTTCATGTGAGACCCGCTCCCCCTCTTTCCATTATTTTTCACAAATTGCTTAAAAATGTGGCAGGCAAAGTTGGCAAGGCCCAAGGTTAGAAAGTATGGAGCCAAAGCTTCTCATTTTTGCTAGCAATGAATAGACTTTACTGTGTACGCCACATCAGATAGCGGGTTGTAGTTTCCATTCATTATCTTTCATGCCAGTGCTTGTCATCTGAGACCAAGACTGGGGAAAGTAGCCTGAAGGCTTCCACTTGGATCACATTACAATAGTGTATTTCCCAGGTATCTATCTATTAGACCATAAGATATAAGAGCAGATTTAGGTAATTTGGCCCATCGAGTCTGCTTTGCCATTCAATCATGGCGATATGATTCTCATCCCTATTCTTCTGCCTTCTCCCTGTGCCCCTTGATCCCCTTGTTGATCAAGAACTTATCTATCTCTATCTTAAAGACACTCAATGACCTGGCCTCCACAGCCCTCTGTGGCAATGAGTTCTATCTTCTGGCTGAAGAAATTCCTCCTCATCTCAGTTTTAAAGGAGCGTCCCTTCACACTGTGGTTGTGCCCTTGAGTTCTAGTCACTCCCATTAGTGGAAACATCCTCTCCACGTCCACTCTATCTAGGTCTCTCAGTATTATATAAGACTGAAGTAAAGTGGGAAATTAAATCTATGATCCATGGATACTTTACATTCATGATTCATTAGTGACCATTCAAGACACACCAATACTACAGGATTATAAACTAAACATCCTTGTGTGAGGAGAGCTCTGACAGCTTTTCTCCTTTATTCATTTATGAGATGTCGGCATCACTGCTAGCACGGCATCAGCATTTATTGTCTGTTTCCAGCTGCCCTTGAGAAGGTGATGGTGAGCTGCCTTTGTGAACTATTGTAGTCCCTGATGTGTTGGTACACCTGTAGTGGTTTTAGGGAGGGGGTTCCAGGATTTTGACCCAGTGACAGTGAACAAATGGCAATAAAGTTCCGAGTCAGGATGGTGAGTGACTTCAAGAGGAACCACCAGATGGTAGTGTTCCCAGGTATCTGCTGCTCTTGTCCTAGATGGTAGTGGTTATGGGTTTGGAAGTTGCTGAGTTCCTGCAGTGTTTTTTGTAGATGGTGCACACGGCTGCTACTGTTGGCCAGTGATTGAGGATTTGAATGTTTGTGGACAGGATACCAATCAAGTGAACATTTTGGTCCTGGAGTTTCTTGAATAATATTGGAACTGCACTCATCCAGGCAAGTGGAGAGTATTCCATCACACTCCTGGTTTGTGCCTTGTAGATGGTGGACAGACTTTGGGGAGTGAAGAGGTGAGTTACTTGCTGCAAGATTCCCAGCCTCTGTTTGACCTGCTCTGGTAGCCACAGTATTTACATGGCAAGACCAATTCAGTTTCCGGTCGCTATGCTACCTCCAAATATAGTTTGACGCCCATCAAATTAAAATTAAGTTGAGATTCCAAGCTGGGCCCTTTCTCAGAACTGAAAAATAACAACTAAACAAGCTTATGAACTGAATCAGTAAAAGTAGGAGAGGGTAAAAAAAGAAAATTTTGATTTGATTAATTATTGTCACAAGTATTAACATACAGTGAAAAGTATTGTTTCTTATGTGCTATACAGACATAGCATACTGTTCATGGAGAAGGAAACGAAAGAGTGCAGAATGTAGTGTTACAGTCAAAGCTAGGGTGTAGAGCAAGGGCGGTCTGTTCAAAAGTCTGATGGTAGCAGGGAAGAAGTTGTTCTTGAGTCGGTTGGTACGTGACCTCAGACTTTTGTATCTTTTTCCTGTTGAGAGAAGATGGAAGAGAGAATGTCTGAGGTGCCTGACCCACATGTGGCACAAGCACTGAATACAGGAGAAGAGTGAGAGTAGACAATATTGATGTCAAGGCAATGCTTGATCAAATAGAGTAACACCACCTGCGCACCCCCCCCCCCCTCCCCCGCCCCCTCAAAACTGAGTTCAGCAGGAATAGTTTGCAATGGTTAAAATTATAAGTGCTAGATACTAATAATTATCAGGAGCATTGTTCTTTCAGCCTCTTGGTCCTGCCTCCTGTCCAGTTAGATCACAGCTCAGCTCCATTTAACTGTTTTTGTGCCACACTCCTTGATAGCCCTATGCAACAAAGATTTCAGTCTGGAAAATGTCAATTGAGGTAACATTCACAACCTTTTGAGGGTTTCAGATTTCCACTATCCAACGCATGAAAAATGCTTCCTCCTTTCACTCCTAAATGGCTCAATTCTAATTGTTAAATGAAGTTTCCTTGTTTTGGATTCTCCAGCAAAGGAAATGGCTTTTCTGCATCTTCTGGATCAACGCCCTGAATCATCTTTTAACAGCTTGATTTGATTACCCCACGGCTGTCTAAGCTCGAGGAAATAGAAATCATGTTTGTGCTACCTGCCCTCGTACTTTAACCCTTCACCATTCTGGGGAATCTATGCTGCCTCCAAATATAATTTAGTGCCCAAAACTGAACATCGTATTCTACGTAGGCCTGACCAGAGCCCTGAAGAATGAAGTGTCACCTCCTTACTTTTGAATTCTAATCCCCTTGAGATTAAGACCAACATTTGCTATTTTATGTGATCACCTTTTTGGATCCGTGTATGAGATTCTGAGTTTGGTGGAAATAGACAGCTGAATCCCCTTATTGCACAATTAGGAAATGTTCTGATTTGTCTTTCACAAAATTGAATGAATCTACTTTTTACATTAAGTTGATCTTTCTCTACACCCTAGCTATGACTGTAACACTGTATTCTGCACCCTCTCCTTTCCTCCTGTCCTATGTACTCTATGAACGGTATGCTTTGTCTGTGCAGTGCGCAAGAAGCAATGGGAGTGATTCTTCCATCCCGAAGCGCACCTTTTTTGGCTGGCATCGAACAGTGCCAATGGAGTGGGGCCTGGGGGAAGGGCCTGGATAGCATGGAGGTGTGGTCTTGGGGATGAAGGGGTGGGGCCTCGGGGAGGGCCTATGTGGATGGGGTCAAGGGGGCGATCAGTGGGGGTGGGGGTTGGGGGGGGTGGTGTTCCTGCTGCCACTCTGCATTGGGATCGAGCAGGGCTAGAGGGAGGCCAGAGATTGGGGTGGACTGGGGGAGTAGTGTTCTGCCAGGAGGGAAGGGGAGGGAGCAGTCTGCCTCCCGGGGAGGATGGTTTCAGTGAGAATTTTGAAATGCCGGGAATCTCATTAAAAATCAGTGGATGGGGTCTGTCTGTTCCAGCTGGAGAGGCTAGCAGCATACCACAATGCATTCACCGAGCTGTTATCACTGAAATTGCACAGCCCTGCACAGTTCTGATCTCGCCCTCCACCCCCCCCCCCCCCCCCACTTACGCCTCCACCCCCACTGGTAGGTGTCACCCTACCCTGATTTCTGACCTCACTCCCTCTGTTACTGCTGAGAGTGAAATACTCCTGTCGGGGGACATGGGGGAAGTGTGGGACAGAGGAGACGCGAGCAGGTCTGGAGATTTCAGTCCCAGGCCCCCTGATCATAAATACTTTTCCAATACGTATACCAATACGTGTGACAACAGTGAATCAAATCAAATCAATATTATTTCAATCCTGGCAGACCTCAATTGACTTCCTAGCCCACAATGCCATGGAAGCAACAACCTCATCTTAACTTACAAATTCTGCTACACCCTTGCTTGATTTTACTTCTGCACCATTAGTTACTTATGACCCCCTAGCATCTCTTACCTAATCGCCCCCACCAGCATCCCTAATCCCTATGCGCTTCAAATTTGCCTTTGGGAGTGGAGCTTTCAGCTTTTTTGTCTGTATATTTTCCAATAATTCCCTTAGTTTGTGTCAAACACTGTTTGGGAAATTTCAAAGCTGTACAGCAGAGTAGGAATTTTGGCAAAAATTAGATCAGGGAGGAGCAGAGATTTTACAAAGTTAGTAGGTTGTGGTAGTTCATAAAGGCCTACCTTCTCGCCTTATCTCATGTTTATAGAGCGATGCTACTCAAGGTACATATGATGAGTTGTCTTGCTCTAATGGAGATACACACCAATGGTTTTTTTATAGACTATGGCTAATTGCTCATGAATAAGATGGAATTCTGGGAAAAAAGCTAAAGCTAAAGAGGTTCTATCTGAATGTACAAAGAATTTGATTTGATATTTGATTTATTATTGTCACGTGTATTAGTATGCAGCAAAAAGTACTGTTTCTTGTGCGCTATGCAGACAAAGCATACCGTTCATAGAGAAGGAAAAATGAGGGTGCAGAATATCGTGTTACTGTCATGACTAGGGCAGAAAAACTTATATTAAGTTGATATAAGGTAGGCCCATTCAAAAGTCTGATGGCAGCAGGGAAGAATCTGTTCTTGCGTTGGTTGATATGTGACCTCAGTCTTTTGTATCTTTTTCCTAACGGGAAAAAAGGTGGAAGAGAGAATGTCCAGGGCGCGTGGGATCTTTGATGATGCGGCTGTTTTTCTGAAGCAGCAGGAAGTGTAGATAAAGTTAACGGATGCGTGGCTGGTTTGCATGACGGACTGATATTTACAACAGAATAAATGAATTAATAGAGCAGATGGAAACAAATGGATTTGATCCAATAAAAATTATGGAGATATGGTTGGAATGCCCAAGGTTGGGAATGAAATATTCCAGTATACTTGATTTTTGAAAGAAATAGGCAAGATGGTAAAGGAGGAGGTATAGCCCTGATAAGGATGGAAATAAAGATAGTCATTGAATCTTTATTCAAGCACAGAAAAGGCCCATTTGGCCCATCAAGTATGTATCGACACTATCTAACACTAAAGTTGCACTAATTGCTTTTTCCAGCAATCCTTGAATGATATGATATTTCAAGTGCTTAGAGATTGTAAGGTTTCCGGCCTTTACCACCCACCTCGACAGTGCATTCCAGATCCCCACCACCCTAAATTCTCCGCTGAATCTCCTGCTCCTCACCCTAAACTGTACCCCTTCAACCATGGGGTACATTTGCTTCATATTTGCCCTGTTCATACCTTTCATAATCTTATACACCTCAATCATGTCTCCCCTCAGCCTTCTCTGCTCCAGGGAAAATAATCTAAACTCTCCCCGTGGCTCAAATGGTCCATTCCAGTCAACACCCTGGTGAATCTTCTCTGCATTCCGTCTAGTGCTATCACATCCTTACGATAGTGAGGTGATCAGAACTGCACACAGTACTCCAGCTATGGGCTAACCAATGCTCTACAACTTTAACATCACCTCCTTGCTCTTATACTCTATATCATGATTGATAAAAGCAAGTGTCCATTATACCTTCTTAACTATCCTACTCAAACACTCTGCCACCTTCAGGGATTTGCAAATAAGTACCCCGGTGAACAGAAAAGATCTCAGCTTAGAAAATCAAGATGCAGGATCAGTTTAGGTGGAGTTGAGAAACAGCAAGATGCTGAAGGTTTTAAGTCGGTCCGCCTTGTGTCCAACGAGGGGCATACACGTGATGGGTCATACTGGGGCTGCTCTTGGTTGTTCGAGATTGGCCTAGTGCTTCATGTCGTTAGTGTGCCTAAACTGGACCAGATACTGGGCAAGACGACAGCTCAGTGACTATCGCTAATTGCTGCGCAGACACATGGATTTGGGCCGGTGTCTGTGGGAGTTTGCGCATTCTCCCCGTGCTTGCGTGGGTTTTCTCCGGGTGCTCTGGTTTCCTCCCACACACCAAAGATGTGCTGTTAGGCTGATTGGCAGGAATAAATTGTCCCTAAATCAGTTTCCCTCAATCTGGATGGCCATAAAACATTAGACAAGGGTCGTGGGTGGAGAGGGGGACTGGTGGTGTTGAGATGGCGGCGCGGGCTCGTTGGGCCGAAGGGCCTGTTTCCCGGGCTGTTTTTGTTCCTTGTTCTTTGAAAACATTGGGTGGGAGTAGTTTACAGGCCTGCTTAAAACAGTTGTAGTGTCAGGCAAAGCATAACTCAGGAAATTGATGGCCTGTCCACCTCCAAAATCTATCAAAATCCAGCTCGATAACTCGAATATCCAGATATTGATTACAATGGAAAGCTTCTAAACAGTTCCTACTTTCAGGGGAGAGGGACTAGAGAAGGGGCAGGATTCACAATTTTGCGAATTACAGAGGCAGTTAGCCGTTGAACCCCCAGTTGCCTCCAGTGAAGTGGGGCTTTGGAAGGTAAGGAGTATGAAACCTGGATTGTGCAAATTAGACTAAGTAAGACGATACCTGAACTTGGTAGATGTGCTTAGATGGCCAAGAGGTAAATGGTCCTGGGACATCTTTGGGAGAGGCAAGGCACTCTTTGTGATATGTAAGGTGTGCCCTAAGCGCAGTCAGGCACACTTTGATTGTTAAAAATACTGGCTATACCCTTGCCCTGATCCTACAGTGGCAATAATTGCCAGAAACGGGAATGCAACTGGGAATTTTGGAATTGGGTTCTGTTTGCTATTTGTGAAGTGCTTCCACCTTCATAGAAACCAGAAGTAGGAGTAGGCCATTTGGACCTTCGTGCCTGTTCTGCCATTCATTTTGATCATGGCTGATCATCGAATCCTGATCCTCCCCTCCCTACCTTTCCCCCACACTCCCATAATCCCTTGATCCCTTTAGCTCCAAGACCTATATCTAATTTCTTCTTGAATTTACACAATGTTTTGGCCTCAACTACATTCTGTGGTAGTAAATTCCATACATTCACCACCCTCTGGGTGAAGAAATTTCTCCTCACCTTAGTTCTAAAAGGTTGACACCTTATTCTCGAACTGTGACCCCTAGTTCTGGACTCCCCCACCATTGGGAGAGTCCAGTCTGTTTATCCTGAGACACTTGGAGGGCATGAGGTAAGACGGAATTTCTTAATTCAGAGGATGGTAAATCTCTGGAATTCTTTCGTCCAGAGATTTTCACTGAAGATATTCAAGATGGAGATCCATGGATTTCTGGATTGTAAAGACATCAAGGGACATGGGCGTGGTATGGGAAATGATGTTGAGTCAGGTCAACCATGAGCTAATTGAAATGGTGCAGCAGACTCATGGGGCCAAATGGCTTGCTTCTGCTCCTATTTCCTATGAAATCTAGACCTAAGAAATTGAGAGAGAAAATAGAATATAAGAATACACAGACACAAATATAGGTTGTAAAAGCTTCTAAAGATATGGAAAAGGGAAGAAAATAGTTCAAGTAAATGTGGGAGCCTCCCAGGCAGAGACAGGAGAAATTGAAATCGGGAATAATTAACATTTGTATCAATCTTTGCAGTTGAAGACACAAAATGCATTGCACATATAAGATGATATTTTCCAAAGACTCCAAATCTTCTGACACTTCGGCTGGAATTTTACCGGCATCCCCGCCTCAATACCGGGGGTGGGTGAGGCTCAGAGAATGGCATTCTCCTTTGGCCTTGGGCGGGATCATATGAACCTTGGGCTGATGTGCAGGTAAAATTCCACCCTTTGTGTAAAAAAAAGAGTGTGTTTTGTGATGTTATTCTGGCAGGGTCTCATGGAAAGCCTTTTTTTAAAGGACACCCCAATCATAAAGTAAAGATGCAGACTCCCACTGCACACCCGCCCTGCCACCCCTCCCCCACACTGCATCGTTCCCCTCATTTTAGTAACTGCTTACACTAATGTGGTGTAAAAGTTACTTGTCCTTTAACAGCCCAAGCCTGAATGTCCAGGTCTTGCTGCATGTGAGTATGGACTGCTTTAGTTTCTGAGAAGTTGCCAATGTGCTGAACACTGTCAATCATCAGCAAATATCCCCACTACTGACCTTCTGATGGAAGGAAGATAATTGAGAAGCAGCTAAAAGTAATTGGACCTGAAACACTACCCCGACGAACGCCTGCAGCGATGTTCCGGGGCTGAGACGATTGGCCTCCAACAACCACTACCATCTTCCTTTATGCTCGGGTTTGGCTCCAGCTGATGGAACGTTTTCCCTTGAATCTAAATTGCAACATATCTTGAGTTTGCTGATGATACAAGGTTAATAGGGACAGGACACAAAGAAGCTGAAAAAGGATATAGACAGATTTGGTGAGTGACCAATAATGCAGAAAAATATAATGTGGAAAATGGAAAGTTTCTCATTTTAGTAGAAATAAGGGAAAAGCAAAATATTGTAAAATGGTGAGAGACTGGGAAATGTAGATATTCACAGCAAGTTAGCATACAGATACAGCAAGTAATTAGGAAAGGAATTTTTATGCCAGCCTTTAGGACAAAGGGATGGAGTATGAGTTAAAGCAGTCTGTACTGACTTGTAGCAAGACCTAGACATTCAGGCTTGGGCTGATAAAGGACTTTTACACCGTATAAGTGTAAGCATTTACTGAATTGTCCATGAGATGAACGAAGCAGTGTGGGGGAGGGGCGGTGTGCAGTGGGGGTCTGCATCTTTACTTTATGATTGGGGTGTCCTTTAAAAAAAGGCTTTCCATGAGACACTGCCAGAATAACATCACAAAACACTCTTTTTTTTTTAACACAAAGGGTAGAATTTTACCAGTACATTAGCCCGAAGTTTGTATGATCCCGCCCAAGGCCTTAGTGAGACCACATCTGGAATACCGTATGCAGTTTTGGTCTCCTTACCCAGGGAAGAATATATTTGCCTTAGCAGTGGAACAGAGGTTGACTGGACTGATACGTGGGATGAGGAGGTAGTCCTTTGAGGGGAGATTAAGTAGACGAGACCTATATTCACTTGCCCTGAGAAAAATGAAAGTTATCTCAATGAAACATAATATTCTGATAAGAGTTGACAGGGCAGATGCTAGGAGGATATTTCCACTGATGGGGAGCCCAGGACTAAGCTCATAGTCTTCTGATAGGGGCTGGGCATTTAGGACTGAGATCAGAAGAAATTTCTTCATTCAAAGGGTTTATGAATCTTTGGAATTCTCTATCCAAGGGATAGATGCTCAGTAGATGAGTAAATTCAAGATAGAGATGGAAAGATTGTTAGAGAGTGAGGGAATTGAGGGATTTTCTTTAACGGGAAGGTGTAACTGAGGAAGGAGCTTAACTATAATCTTACCAACAGTCACAACGGGACAGTTGACACCTGCTCCTATTTCTTATGTTGGGGCGACACAGTGGCACAGTGGTTAGCACTACTGCCTCACAGTACCAAGGTTCGATTCCTGGCTTGGGTCATTGGACATTGTTCCTGTGTCTGCATAGGTTTCCTCTGGGTGCTCCAGTTTCCTCCCACAGTCTGAAAGATGTGCTGGTTAGATGCACCGACCCGAACAGGTGCCGGAATATGGCGACTAGGGGAATTTCACAGTAACTTCTTTGCAGTGTTAATGTAAGCCTTACTTGTAACAAATAAATAAACTTTACTTTAGTAAATCCAGGAGAAGCTTCTTTACCATAAGACTGGCAAGGATGTGAAAAGGTTTACAATAAGGCACGTGTGTGCGCTTAGCATAAATATGTTTCAGGGAAGGTCTGCTAAATACATGAAGGAGAAAAGAATAAAATTAAGTAAGGTGGAAGGAAGCTGGTTTGTAGCACAAGCACTGGCATAGACCTGTTGGGCAAATGATCCGCATGTGTGCTGTAATGTCCATGTAATTACTGATTCTTACAATTGAACAAGTATATTTTAAATTTGTAATCTCTGCTGATTGGAAAATAATCCAGGCAAAATTTGCAATTTGTTTCATAAAATTGATTTGTTTGGTGGAAGCAGTGTTTCACTGGCAGGTTCCAAATTGAGTTTCCATGGAGTCTAAGGACCTATTAAAGCAGATTTCAAAATAGATGTGCTTCAAGAAATGGAAACACAGATGAGTAAAAAAAAGATTTAAACTTTCCAGAAAAGAGCTGGATAATTATGAATTGAGAATCACTAGTCCCAGCAACTATCTGCCCTTACACTTCTACCAAGGTCATCCAGTACCCGCGCAAATATTATCAGGTACCTTTTGTTTCTCATTGTTCCCATACCCCACTGCCCCAGCATCATCTTTATAAGTACATTTGAAGTGCATGTGACTTATTATTGTCACATGTATTAATATACAGTGAAAAGTATTGTTTCTTGCGCACTATACAGACACAGCATACCATTCATAGAGATGGAAACGAGAAGCGCAGAATGTAGTGTTCCAATCATAGCTAGGGTGTTGAGAAAGATCAACTTAATGCAAGGTAGGTCCATTCAGAAGTCTGACAGCAGCAGGAAAGAAGCTGTTCTTGAGTTGGTTGGTACGTGACCTCAGACTTTTGTATCTTTTTCTCGACTGAAGAAGTTGGAAGAGAGAATGTCTGGGGCGCGTGATGTCCTTAATTATGCTGGCTGCTTCGCTGAGGCAGCGGGAAATGTAGACAGAGTCAGTGGATGGGAGGCTGGTTTGCGTGATGGACTGGGCTACATTCACGACCTTTTGTGGTTCCTTGTGGTCTCGGGCAGAGCAGGAGCCATACCAATGTTATGCCTGCTGCACAGTCTGTTTTAATCTTTATACGGTGGACAAATAACTGCGAGAAGACGTCTTGTTAGATCAAACAATATTTATTTAAGACACACAATCAATAATCACCCACACAACCAACAATAAGTTATCTTACAGAAAATACTAGAGTTCAAGTCCAATACAAGACCTTGATTTAACTTTGCGTGATTGGCAAGTACCCAAGCAGATAGTGGCCTTTATCTGTTCGCTTGTCTCGGTCGTCTTCTGCGTAGTCAGGTCCTTTTGTCTGGTCTGGCACTCTGGCTGTGGTCTTCCTTCCTTCTCAGGTGTGGTGTCTGTCCTCGTGCTGGTTGTCGCTGGCGATGGTCACCGGTGTTGTAGCTCATCTGTGGGGTCAGAGAGGGAGAGAGAGAGATTTTTGGTTGTGAAGCACCCTTTATATCCTGTTGGGTTTCACGGTCCTTTTGGCCATTGCCAATCAATCGATCAGGACTTGATCACCCTGATTGATTAAAGTCCGATCGGGTGCTGCCATACCAATCTCTGGTGTGTCCTCAACGGCCATGTCTGCAGGTGCTGGGGGCACGGAGGGTTCACACCTCCCTCCTAGCTAAGGGGCTACGGCACCCTAATGTGTGGTAAACAACCCAATTTGACCAGAAAGTCTCATTTGTCCTGGAGATGACCCATATCCTCTGTATTTACTCGTTTGGGTGCAGCCTGTTTATCTCTGTCTTTTAAGCTGCAGCCTTCTTTTTCAGTTCTAGCCCAATTGTCCCTGAGTGCTTTATAAATTGCCATTTTAGATGGCCCGTTTGGCCACGTCAAGCTGTGATACAACCAGAAAGAATGCTTTCTGTGGTGCATCTGTAAAAGTTACAATCTGACGGTTGTAACTGACATGCCAAATTTCCTTAGCCTTCTGAGAAAGTAGAGGCATTAGTGGGCTTTCTTAACTATAGTGTCGATTATAGTATAGACAACGCTGCCTGTGAATTGTAAACTCTGTTATCTCTGTTTGGCCTGTTAGTGTAGACTGTCAGTTCCTGTGTGAAAAGAGATTTGAAAACAAAATCTCCCCGTGTCTGCGTGGGTGTCCTCTGGGTGCTCCGGTTTCCTCCCACTCGCCAAAGGTTAGGTTGATTGGCCACGCCAAATTGTCAGGGGGACTAGTTAGGGTAAATACATGGGGATAGGGTCTGGGTGGGATTGTGGTCGGTGCAGGCTCATTGGGCCACACAGCCTCCTTCTGCACTGCATGATTCTATGATTAAAAGGAGCATTAGTTTGCCTTCATGAAAGAAAAGTTATTACAAATCATCCATTCATTTTGAGTGTAACTTTGATGTGTACATAAAGCTGGTACTAAATAAAGGTGGGACTTGCATGCACTTTTTAAAAAAAAGCCTTTATTTCAGAAGTGGCAAACGGAGTTATAGACATACCTCAGCATTACTTTCTGATTAGCTCAAATGGAACCTGGAGCTTATTTCTTCAAAATGTGTATCAAAATGAGCACTGTGCCAGTCTTGAGCTGGGAGAGTGGACAAACAGCCTGTGTTTAAACAGAAAATGCGCTGTACTTTTGGAATGCTGAAAGAGCTTTGTATCAACCTTTGCTTTGTGATTGCAGCACTGGCTTCCCTCAAGCTGAGGCTAATGAATGATATAGTGCGTAAGCTGATAATGCAAGTCACACACTTGTTGTTTAGATTTGATTAGCAATTGCATGATACTCGAAACACAACAATCAGGCATGCAGTTTTGCAGCTCAGCTAAATAAGGGTAGAATAAATATGAAGAGACCTGATATTTAAGTCTGTAATAAATGTAATGACCTGGTCCCGTTTTGAGGAAGGTCAACACTTTGGAGAGAGAGTAGTAGATTGTATTAGCAGTAGATGAATCATCAAAGCAAATATCTGTGCCAATTGCTAATCTCTATATCACTGGAAGTGCGTATGTAGAAGATGTCCTTCAAAGTATCAACTTTATGTGGAAATATCAAGAAAATGACTTTTATTTCTTCACAAGCTAGGCTTCTCTTGATATACACTAATTTCAGTTTAGGTGAAGATGTTCCACGACAATAGAGGTCATAGAGGTTACAGTAGTGAAACAGGTCTTTTGGCCCAACTTGTCCATCCCGCCCGTTTTTTAATCACTAAACTAGTCCCAATTGCCCACATTTGGCCCATATCCCTCTATACCCATCTTACCCATGTAACTGTCTAAATATTTTTTAAAAGACAAAATTATACCCACCTCTACTGCTACCTCTGGCAGCTTGTTCCAGACATTCACTACCCTCTGTGTGGAAAAAAAATTGCCCCTCTGGACCCTCTTGTATTTCTCCCCTCTCACCTTAAACCTACGCCCTCTATTTATAGACTCCCCTATCTTTGGAAAAAGATGTTGATTATCTCCCTCCTCCAAACCCCTCATTATTTTATAGACTTCTATAAGATCACCCCTCAGCCTATGCTCCAGGGGAAAAAAGTTCCAGTCTATCCAACTTCTCTTTATAACTCTAATCATCAAATCTGGGTAGCATCCCAGTAAATCTTTTCTCGCACTCTTTCTAGTTTAATAATATCCTTTCTATAATAGGATGACCAGAACTGTACATAGTATTCCAAATGTGGTCTTATTAATGCCTTGTACAACTTCAAAAGATATCCCAACTCCTGTATTCAGTGTTCTGACTAATGAAACCAAGCATGCTGAATGCCTTCTTCACCACTCTGTCCACCTGTGACTCCATTTTCAAGGGTCTCTGTTCTAAAACTCTCCCCAACACCTAACCATTAACTAAGTAAGTCTGGCCCGGGTTTGATCTACCAAAATGCATCATCTTGCATTTATCTAAATTAAACTCTAAACTCATTTATTGAAATTAAAATGACAAAAACTTTATATTCCTCCAATTTTCCCACTTTGCTTTCCATTTCCTTTCTGATTTGAAAGAGGTTACTAATAGTGGGAAGTTCCTTGGATATCAATGAACCTCTTGCATGTCATTGAAGCAGCCACGTCATGTCACGTGTGACTGAACAGTGACGAGCTGAATTTTCCCTTTGGAGACGGAAAACAGGAACTGGAGCAGTTTCTGTGTCAGAGATCCACCTCTAGTGGAAAACTGAGTTGAAGTTTGGATTTTGGCAGGTGCAAGCATTTATTTGATATAGAGACACTTTCCTTTCCAATTACAGCTGGTGGGAACAGAAATGGAGGTGGGTCTCAGACACTCAAGGCAGCTAATTGTTCTGAGATGGAGAAATTGTTCCAAAGCCTGTCACCGCACTCCAGGGAAAAGAGATGATGCAGGGGAGCTAGAAATCTGGTATCCATGAGAGAGAGAGAGGAGAGGTCTTCCTGAAGGGTGGCAGGAACAGGCCGCTTTGTTGTGCAGCAGGGACACTGCTGTGTTCAGCCTCATCTCCCTGCATCCAGTTCCTCCACGTCTCTTCCAGCAGCAAACTGTCCCCTTCCAGGCCGTCTTCGGAGGTCAGTGTTATGGAGACCACCACATTGACCATGATTCTTGCAGAACTGTATTGCAGGGCAGACATGTCATTCTGACATGTTGTCCAGCCTTGTTAATGAGGTATTAATATTGGAATTGTGCTAATGGAGTGCGTACTTTCAGTTTATATATGAGAACTGCCACTAATTGGAGAAAGATTAATAAATTACTCCTAAGTGTACAAAAAAGTTGACACTGGGTGTAAGGAAGGAAAATGAGAGCCTGTGGCATGTAACGTGTGGTCTTGTGAGTAAACCTAGAATAAGGAAAAGACTGGCGCCAGATTCATCCTTTCCTGAATATATGAACAATGACTTTTAACATTGGATAATGCAGAGTGAGATGTTGCAGAGTTCCACATTGACCAGAGTACAGATATCTCTGACCAACTGTCTCCAAATTCTAGCCTTCTTTGACACTGGTTCTCAGCTTTCTTCAGGTATCTTTGCCTGTAGCCTGTACTGTCTCCTTCTCCTTCTCCTTCCTGCACTTCATTCCCTTCCTGACGCTTTACCATTCTTGTGCTGGCTAGTGCTCTTCATCCCTGGTTTCCTCGATTTCTGAGGGTGCAGCACCATTTCCAGCCGCACCTTTCTTGGTGCTCAGTTAGAGTCCAGACAGTCTTGCCCATGTCACCAATGCCCATGCAATGCCAGGAAGGTGTTGACCCCTTGAACTGTCAAAGTTCTTAATACTGTCACCCCCCACCCCCACCCCCACCCCCCGGCCTGTGACGTGGAAGATTGGAGAAGTTGGCTTTATTTTCTCTCTCACTCTTGCATGTTTCTAGCAGTTCTGAGTCTAATTGTAGTTCTTCCAGCCCTGAACAATGATCAAATGTTCTCATGTGCTGCAAAGCATCATACTGCATAGTACATTCAGTTTAAAGACGCTCGTTCAGATTGTTACCAAATTCATAGAATCCCCAAAGCGCAGAAAGCGGCCATGGCCCATTGAGTCTGCACCGACCACAATCCCACCCAGGCCCTATCCCCATAACACCACCTATCTACTCTGTTAGTCTCCCTGTACTAGGGGGCAATTTTCCATGGCCTGTCCATCTAACCCGGACTGTGGGAGGAAACCGGGGCACCCAAGGAAACCCATGCAGACACAAGGTGAATGTTCAAACTCCACACAGACAGTGACTCGAGGCTGGAATTGAACCCAGGTCCCTGGTGCTCTGAGGCAGCAGTGCTAACCACTGTGCTACAGTGCTGCCCCAAAGTCCCTTTTAGTCAAAATAGGTGGAGGTACACACTATAAATATAGACCCACTTAATTTTATTTATGAATGTTATTGCTGGAATGTTTACCCAATCAAATTTTGATTAGCAGGATCCACGTTGACTGGTGAAGAAATTTTATGCTGTAAATTATGACTTTTGATGGGGATATATAATGATGTGGCCCTGTGCCAATTGAAGGCAGAATAGTTAAACTGCTTGAAGTGTTGAATCAAGAATAGCAATGTTATTTAATGTCAGACTATCAACTTGTGAACACAAAGTATTTTAATAGCAAGTTTGAGCAAAATGTCAAATCACCAATTTAAAATTTGAATGATAGCATGTGCAACGTTTAAAATGGCTTGAGATACAGAGAGTATTTTTTAAAATTTAAAACAGAAATGACATTACCAACAATGTTGCATTTTATGGCTGGGTAGATTGTAGATACCTGAATATTTAAAAGATTAGCATGAAGTTGCTAACAGAATCTCCACATGATAAAAGATTGTACAAGAGGGTAGCGGCACAGCTGCTACACAATTCTGTTATACTGTGCATAAGGAATTCAATGGCGCCGTTGACGCAGCGAAGTGGACGACAACTGTAATGAGAGACATGTCTCTGCTGCGTCACCAACGTCTTCACGAAGGCTAAAACATTACCTCAGCAACAGTGATATGATATAGGATCTACATAAGAAATTAGAGCAGAAGTAGGCCAGTAGGCTCTTTGAACCTGCTTCATCACTCAATGAGATCATGGTTGATCTTCCCCCTCAACTCTTCTTCACTAATTGCCGCAATACCTTGCAATCAATTGACTTGAATATACTCAATGATTTCTCATTCCCAATGTGCTAAGGTTCCCAAGGTTCACAATCCTTTGAGTGTAGAAATTTCTCTTCTTAGTCCTAAATGCCTGGCTCAATATTCTGAGACTGGGATGATTTTTCCCATTCCGCCTGCCACGAGAATGAAACAGGCGAGGGGTGGACCGTGGAAAGCTCCATTGACGTCGGGTGGGATTTTCTGGTTTCGGGGCGAGAGCTGCCGGAATATCCCGCCCTGTGTCCCAGATTCCCCAGCCAGCTGAAATAATTTCTCAGCGTCTACAGGGAAGGTGATGGTCCAGTGGTATTATTGCTAAACTATTAATTCAGTAACTCCACTAATATTCTGGGGATCTGGGTTTGAATCGCGCCACGGCAGATGGTGGAATTTAAATTCAACCTGGAATTATAAATCTACTGATGACCAGGAAATCATTGTCGATTGTCAGAAAGGTCCATCTGGCTCATTTATTTTCTTTAGGGGAGCGAATCTGTTGTCCTTACCTGGTCTGGCCTACATGTGACTTCAGAGCTACAGCAATAGAGTCATATAGGTTTACAGCACACAAACAGGTCCTTCAGCCCAACTTGTCCATGTTGCCAAGTTTTTACCATTAAGCTGGTCCCAATTGCCCAAACTTGGCCCATACCCCCAATACCAATCTTGCCTATGCTTTTTAAAAGACAAAATTGTAACCGCCTCTACCACTACCTCTGGCAGCTCATTCCAGAAACTCACCACTTTCTGTGTGGAAAAAATTGCACCTCTGGATACTTTTGTATCTTTCCCCTCTCACCCTAAACCTATGCCCTTTGGTTTTAGACTTCCCTACCTTTGGAAAAAGATGCTGACTATTTACCTCATCTAAGCCCCTCATTATTTAATAGACCATTAAAAGATCACGCCTAAGCCTCCTATGCTCCAGGGGAAAAAGTCTCAGTCTATCCAGGCTCTCCTTATAACTCAAACTATCAAGTCCCGGTAGCATCCTATAAATCTTTTCTATGTTCTTTCTAGTTTAATGATATCCTTTCTATATTAGGCTGACCAAACTGCATTCCCAATGTGGCCGTACCAATGTCTTGTACAACTTCAACAAGATATCCCAACTCCTGCATTCAGTGTTCTGACCAATGAAACCAAGCATGCCGAATGTCGTCTTCACCATCCTGTCCACCTGTGACTCCACTTTCAGGAAGCTATGAACCTATACTCCTAGATTTTTTGTTCTATAATTCTCCCCAACACCCTACCATTAACTGAGTAAGTCCTGCCATGGTTTGATCTATCAAAATGCATCACCGCGCAGTTATCTAAATTAAACTCAATCTGCCATTCGCCAGCCCACTGGCCCAATTGATTAAGATCCCGTTGCCATCCTGGATAACCTTCTTCACTGTCCACTATGCCACCAGTCTTGATGTCATCTGCAAACTTATCAACCAAGCTTCCTAAATTCTCATCCACATCATTAATATAAATTAATGTTGTTTACTCTCAACTGTCCTCTGAACAAGGACAACTAGGAATGGCAATAAATGCTGGCCAGTAGTGAAGCCCATGTTCCATGAATGAATGAAAAAAGGCACTGTCAATACCCCTATGAATTCACCTTTCATTCTGTTAAACTCCAGGGAATATATATAGGGCAATTCTACTCAAATTTTCCTCATCGGACAACGTACAATCCACCTCACCCCTGGAAGCAGTCCAGTGAACCCATCTTGATCCCACGGCAAGTTTGCCATCCCTTGAGAAAGATGATGAAAGCTGCACACAGTACTCCAGGTGTGGAGTTACCTGTTACCTATGCAATTGCAGTAAGAATAATAAATAAGCCTCTGTACAGCATCATAATCATATATAACCATACAGTACAGAAACTGACCATGTGACCCATTGACCCTTTGCTGCCTCTTTGATAGACCGGTCCGATTCTCCTGCTCTTTCCCTGGAACTTTGTATATTTTCCCTTCAAGTATTTATTTAATTCTCTTTGAAATTGTGGGACCTGTGACTTGAACTTTTTTCTCCCAAAGTGCTGCACCATATGGTGGAAAAAGCTGCCACTGCTATTCTCTCCATACCCCGTTGCTGAAATAGAATTCCTGCAATTTTTTTAAAAGGCCAGCTGCTTTGAAAAGTGCAAACAGGAATGGAAAATATTGCAAGAAGTTTTATGTCAGCCTGAAAGCCTGATGCAATTGTCCCTTCTTCCCAACAGTGATCGACCATGTTTCCTGACACTAAACATCGGAGATGTCACTACAATAAATTCACATATCATTATCAGATTAGGCACATACACAGGAATCATCTCCCTATGTCAAAAAAACCATCATGGTGGAGTGGTGGTAGAATGGTACAAAGCACAGCTGGTCTCTGAAGGTATGCATCTAGTGAGCAGACCTCCTAAAACAGCGCAGTGCTCAGAGGGTGGGGGGAGATTGTCATGCCTGGGTGGTGTCAGGGTTGGTGCAGGTGGGGATTGTAGCTGGACAGGGTGCTGGGGGGGAGTGCCAGGTGTGCACCTGGATGAAGTGGTTTGCTCGCTGTGTGATGTGACGATCTTTAAAAATGGCATCCCAGATCATCGATTGTCCAAGCTGCTGGCAGGATTGGCAAATCAGATGGCACCCCTCCAATGTCAACAAAATGGAGGAGCTAATTATTGACTTCAGGAAGCATAGTGGAGGGTATGCCCCTGTCCACATCAATGGGGACGAAGTAGAAATGGTCAAGAACTTCAGGTTTTTAGGTGTCCAGATTACCAATAACTGGCCTGGTCCCTCCATGTGGACACTATAGTTAAGAAGCCCATCAACGCCTCTACTTTCTCAGGAGACCAAAGAAATTTGGCATGTCCGCTAAAACTCTCACCAACCTCTACAGGTGCGCCACAGAAAGCATTATTTCTGGTTGCAACACAGCTTGGTATGGCTCATGCTCTGTCCAAGACCATAAAGCAATAAATCACAAGGGGTCATGAATGAAGATCAGTTCACCACTCAAACCAGCCTCCCATCCATTGACACTGTCTTTACTTCCCACTGCCTCAGAAAAGCAGCCAGTATAATCAAGGACCTCATACACCCCGGACATCTCTTTCACTTTCTTCCATCCAGAAAAAGATACAAAGGTCTGAGGTCATGTACCAAGTGACTCAAAGAGTTTCTTCTCTGCTGCGCTCAGACTTTTGAATGGACCTACCTCGTATTAAGTTGATCTTTCTCTATACCCTAGCTATGACAGTAACACTACATTTTGAACTGTCTCCTTTCCTTCTCTATGTACAGTATGCTTTGTCCATAACGTGTGCAAGAAACAATACTTTTTATTGTATATTAATATGTGTGACAATAATAAATCAAATCAAATTAAAGTGAAGTAAAGCAGTAAAGCTGCAATGAACCAGATGGGTTTCTTTGGCAATCGAAAATGGTTTCATGGTCATCAGTAGGCTCTTAGTTCCAGATTTTTTTTTATTGAATTTAAATTCCACCATCTACCATGGCATGATTTGAACCCAGGCCCCAGAAAATTAACTGAGTTTCTGGATTTATACTCCAGTGATAACACCTCTAGACCATCGCCTCCCCTTCGATATGAAAGATTCAAGAAAAAAGATGTTGAACTTGGTTTAAAATTGGGGATGATGGTTTTAAGTGAAATATTGAAAGACATTATGCATCCAAGTGCTGGTTTTGAGAGACAATTGTCAATGTGAGTTTCTTATGAAAATATTTCACAGTTGGGCAAGAGCTAATCTGGAAGTACAAGTTTTCCTTTGTCAGAATTGCTTTTTAACTGGTGACATGAAATCCACCCTTCGTTCCTAGCATAGCACATACCGACCAATTTAAAATCAGCTTCTTCCCTGCTGCCATTTGACTTTTATTGGACCTACCTTATATTACACCCTATCTGTGACTATTACACTGTATTCTGCCCCCCCCCTTCATTTGCCCCTACATACTCTATGAATGGTATAGTGAGCAGGAAACAATACTTTTCACTGCATCCCAATTCATGTGACAATAATAATGACTCTTGTGGCTAAAGAGATTAAGGGGTATGGAGAGAAAGCAGGAGTGGGACACTAAAAGCACTTGAGCAGCCATGATCATATTGGATGGTGGTGCAGGCTTGAAGGGCCGAATGGCCTACTCCTGTACCTATTTTCAATGCTTCTATGAATCGAATCAACTATTGTTGTTTTGTTGCTGATATTACCTCTTTATCCAATAGTAACATGCTGACATTGTGCAGAATTTTTTCAGCTTTTGCAATGCTGTTTTTCAGTCAAAAATGAAGGAAACATTTGTTGCTTAGTTGTGATCCTGCCCGCATTGTGTTTAATCCAATCTGGGTGAGCAGGGCACTCTGTATTTTGTACACAGTTCAAGGCTTGGTGTCAGCACCCTTAGTCCTTGTAATTATTTGGGAGAGAAAGTCCTATTTATGACTTGTGGCACTCCCCTAGTTTAATGTTGCATTAGTGGTTGCTGCAATGGATATTTACTCCAGACATTGCCTTCCTATTGGAGGGTGAAGAAGGGATGTCTAAAAAGGCCAGTTGCTAATTCCAGTATTTTTTGAGACATTGCACTCTATGTTGTACTAGTTTGTGATCTATTGGTACTGCTGTATTATCTGAATCCTTGATTATTGTGCTTTTTAGTGAAGTTTATTTTCTTTTAAATCAAAATTCTTTAGTTCCACTCCTGAGACCTGGGCATTTAATCAAGGTGAACACTTTGGTGCGACAGTAATTAGTTAACGCAGCATTATTAGAGGACCTATCTTTCAAATGAGCTGTTGAATGAGATTCTCCCTGCTTTGAGATTGAAGTAAAAGGACAATATTTAAATCAGTGTCCCAGTCAAGATTCATCGCTCAAACAGCATCACTGTAACAGATTTTTAAAATAATTTTAAAAAATTTATTGGTCACAAGTAGCTTTACATTAGCACTGCATTGAACTTACTGTGAAAATCCCCCAGTTGCCACACTCCAGCACTGGTTTGGGTACATTGAGGGAGAATTTAGCATGGCCAATGCACCTAACCAGCATTTCTTTTGGACTGTGGGAGGAAACCAGAGCACCTGGAGGAAACGCGCACAGATGCAGGGAAAATGTGCAAACTCCACACAGAAAGTGATCCAAGCTGGGAATCGAACCCGGGTCCCTGGCACGGTGAGGCAGCAGTGTACTGTGTCACCTGGTTACCTTTGCTACGCTCAGATTGATTGCTGCATTTCCCAACATTATAACCATGACTTCATTCCTTTCACTACATAGTGCTTTGGGATGTGCTGAGCTAATTAAAATATATGAATGCACTTTTATTCTTTAAAAGTTACTGTATACGTGACATGCTTTTACAAGAACAATGGGATTCTGAAAGTGCATGATCAGCTGCGTTCATATTGGATGGTGGTGCAGACTTGAAGGGCTGAATGGCCTACTCCTGCATCTATTTTCTGTTTTTCTAACTTCGATGGGAGACGATGGCCAAGTGGTATTATCGCTACATTATAAATCCAGGAACTCAGCTAATGTTCTGGAGACTCGGGTTCAAATCCCGCCAGCTGGTGGAATGTGAATTCAATAAAAAATACCTGGAATCAAGAATGATCATGAAGTCATTACCAATTGTTGGAAAAGCCCACCTGGTTCACTAATGTCCTTTAGAGAAGGAAATCTGCTGTCCTTACCTGGTCTGGCCTACATATGACTCCAGAGCCACAATAACGTGGTTGACTCTCATCTGCCCTCAGAAATGGCCTAGCAAACCACTCAGTCCAAGGGCAACTAGGGATAGACATCCATATCCCATGACTGAATAAAAAAAATTCAAAGAGTAAACGTTTGAGACTTGAACTAACATTTACTCTTTAAGTACAATTATTGATCTCGGAAATGAAATTTGACATTTCGAGTTACATTTATAGATTCATATTAGCTTTGCTTTGAGTGAAAGTGATATTTTTCAGACATGCTTCCTACATTTTCTTTTGCCCCTTTGCTATCTAGTGTACGTAATGGTAATTTCAGCAATATAAGAAGCTGCTCTGGGAAAGGAATGTTTGTAAATGACGAGAAAACTGCATGATTGACGTCGAAAGATGTAACTTTAATTTTTTTTTTGTTCTGCTTGCAGCTTTGCACACCTATAAATTGACGATCATGGGGGATATGAAAACCCCAGATTTCGATGACCTGCTTGCTGCTTTTGACATCCCCGATATGCAGGTCGACCCGAAAGCAGCAATTGAATCTGCGCACGATGAGAATGAAGGACAACTGAAGCAGAGCATCCCTGTGGATGAGGATGCTCAGGTCCCCTCAGCACCCGACGGGGTAGTGAGTGTGATTGTCAAAAACATCCGAACTCTTGATTCGTGCGAGACCGCGGCCACAGCGACGGAAACCTCAGCCCTGGACAAAGAAAATCATCATTCTTCGGGCAACGGCCTACACAATGGCTTCCTCAGCGTGGCGGCCCTCGATGGGTACTCGAAAGAATCGGACAGCAAGCCGGTCAGGTGTGAAGGCCCACCAGGCACCGAAGCCAAGCTAGACTTGTCAAGAGCCGAGACGGTCGATGGCCCTGGTAGCGGGCTCAAGGATTCTGCGTTTAACCAGTTCAGCCCTATTTCCAGCGCGGAGGAGTTTGAGGATGACGATAAGATTGAGGTGGATGACCCTCCGCACGTCAAAGAGGAGAGCCAGCCAGTTTTCCAAGCAAATGCACTACCGGGTCCGACTGCTGAGCGTGAATGTGAGAAGGTGAGGAAACCAGGAGGAGAGAACGCGGTCAAGCAGGAAGTGTCCAGCCCAGATGCTGAAGAAAAGGGTAAGATATTGAAAAGCAGCAGGGAGAGTGAAAGCCCCAGTGTGAATGCAGGGATTCTTGAGACGTTTAAAGTCCGAGATGTGGATGAGAAATTGTCTGACGAGGACGCTGAAAAGAGTTTTAAAAATTCCTCTGAAAAGCAGCCTGATAACAGAGTCCTCGATGGCAAAAGTGGTGAGAAAACCGGAGTGAATGTTACTTGTTCTTCAAATCTTAGGGCTAAGTCCTCCTCCAAGCTTTCCTCGTGCATTGCAGCAATTGCCGCTTTGAACGCCAAAAAGGCTGCAGCAGATGTGAGTAAGGAACCTCAGTCTGTCTCGAGGGGGCCTTCTCCGGTTTTAAAACAATCTAGAGAAAGCCCGCGAGTCACTGAACAATCTCCAGAGGGCCCTCAGAGCCCAATGGAAGTGGTGAAGAAAGTCGCCATCAAACAGCCCGACAGCCCCCGCAGCGTGTCAAGTGAAAGTAGCATGAAAGGGTCCCCTTCCTCTCCTGCAAGCTCACCCCCGGCAATCCCCAAGGTCCGCATCAAGACCATCAAAACATCATCTGGTGAAATCACCAGAACCGTGACCAGAATCATGCCAGATGTTGAGCAAGAGCTTGGTAGAAGAGGACCAGAACAGGCAAACTCCATGGTTGTCTCATCACTTTTGTCGTCTCCACCTGCTGAGTCCGCTGTGTCTTCGCCTCCTACCACACCAATGCAAACGGCACTTGTTACAACTTCTAATGCAGTAATGTCTCCTGAGGTTGCTCAGAAACAGGTTACAATTAAACCTGTTGCCACTGCTTTTCTTCCAGTGTCTGCTGTGAAGACGGCAGGATCGCAGGTGATCAACCTGAAGTTTGCGAACAACACTACAGTCAAAGCCACCGTCATTTCTGCTGCCTCAGTTCAGAGTGCCAGCAGTGCCATCCTGAAGGCTGCCAATGCTATGCAGCAGCAAACAGTGGTGGTACCAGCAGCCAGCCTTGCCAATGCCAAACTCGTGCCAAAGACGGTCCACCTCGCTAACCTTAACCTTCTGCCTCAAACTGCCCAAGCGACTTCTGAACTCCGTCAAGTGCTTTCCAAAGCACAACAGCCCATAAAGCAGGCTCTGATCACCGCTGCTTCCGCCCAGCCTGCTAAAAAGGTATCTCGAGTTCACGTGGTGGCCCATTCCCAGAATGCAGTGGTTGAGACATTCAACAAGGTGCTGAGCAGTGTGAACCCGGTCCCTATCTACACACCTAACCTCAATCCTCCAACTAATGCTAATATCACTATTCCACTCCGTGGGTACAAATGCTTAGAATGTGGTGACTCATTTGCTTTGGAGAAAAGTTTGGCACAGCATTACGACCGGAGGAGTGTGAGGATTGAAGTCACGTGCAACCACTGTGCAAAGAACTTGGTCTTCTTCAACAAGTGCAGCCTTCTTTCTCATGCTCGCGGGCACAAGGACAAGGGTGTGGTCATGCAGTGCTCCCATCTGATTATGAAGCCCATTCCTGCAGACCAGATGATCATTCCCAGTTCCAGCAATGCCGTTTCCTCCACGACTGTATCTGCACCGGTCTCGACGTCTGCGGGTGGCATTGCGAGTGCTGTTGCAAAAACTGTCGTGGGCATACCCAGTGCAGTGATCTCTGCACCTGCCAACGCTCCCATCCTCCCCGCAATGCCCCTCGATGAGGACCCGTCAAAGCTTTCCCGTCATGGCATGAAGTGTTTGGAGTGCAGTGAGACATTTCTGGATGAGATTTTGCTGGCCACACATTTCCAACATGCTGCAGAAGCAGGAGGACAGGTAAATCAAGTTGTGTCAAGTGAGTTGGTAGTTGTTTTCTAGTTGCCTTTAGTTAATATTGTTTTTTGTCAGTACCGCAGTAATGGCTTGTCTGATCACCTAAATACACCCAGACAATGAATAATACTCTTCCTGAAAACACTTATTTAATTCTGTCTGCAATCAGACAACAACAACTTGCATTCATATAATACCTTTACTGTAGTTGAAAATGTCCTACTGTACTTCTTAGGAGCATAGTCAAATAAAAATTAACACCGAATGAGCAAAGGAGATATTGGGGGCAGATGACCTAAAAATTGAGTGAAGAGATAGGTTTAAGGAGTGTCTTAAATGAGGAAATAGAGAGATGGAGAGGTGCAGGGAAGAAATTATGGAGCTTGTAGCCTGCACCAGTGAATGCATGACTGCCAGTGATGGGGGTGAACAAAGTTGGGACGTGCAAGTGACTTGAGTACATGTTGGAGATATTGGAGGATTGTAGGCTGGAGGAGATTACAGCGAGAGGGAGGGACAAAACAATGGAGGGATTTGCCATGAGAATGAGAATTTTAAAATTAAGGTGACAGTGGACGAGGAGCCAATGTGGTTCTGCAAACAGAAGCATGATAAGCAGTTGGCACAGCAGCTGCCCACCCAGGGACCTGGGTTCGATTCCTGGTTTGGGTCACTGTCTGTATGAAGCTCACCCTGTTTCTATGTGGGTTTCCTGCAGGTGCTCCGGTTTCCTCCCACTGTCCAAAGATGCGCAGGTGATGTGCATTGGCCATGCTAAATTGTCCCTTGGTGTCCCAGGATGTGTAGGTTAGCGGGATTAGCAGGGTAAATACTGGGATTACGGGGATAGGGCCAAGGTGAGATTGTTGTTAATGCAGACTTGATGGGCCAAATGGCCACCTTCTGCACTTGGAGAGTTTCTATGATTTTCTATGAAATAGCCAGTTAATGCCAATTAGAATATATATCACAAACTGCGGAGATTATGCAAGATGGAAGGCTGGACAAGAAAAATAGTTGAATACAGGTCTGGAGATAATAAAAGCAATAAATTCCTGAGATGGGGAATGTCTTAATCATGGCTGAAGAAATTCTACAGAGAGAATTACGAAGCAAAATGTTAAAGCTGGCGACAGCTATGTGGACTGATTCTGAATTGTTTTGTACTCAGTTAGCATGGCTCCTCACAAAATATATATGATTGATTCGTAAAATTAATCCTTTGATTTTTATTATGGCACAATATGCCCCATTTATAGTGATACAAGATAGCTTCAGATGAAGAAGGCCTTTGGACATAAATTTCCTGTTGGCAGAAAGATAGGTGAGAAAGTATATTGTGAAGAGGACATATGGAGGCTACAAAAATATACAGAAAGGTCAGGCGAATGGGCAAAGACCTGGCAAATGGAGTGTCATGTGGGCAAATGTGAAATTGTCCATTTTGGCAGGAAGAATGAAAAAGAAGCACATTACTAAATGGTGGAAGATTGCAGAGCTCTGAGGAATGTTCTTGTGCATGAATCACAAGAGGCGAGTATGCAGGGACATCAAGTAATTAGGAAAGCTAATAGAATGTTATTATTTATTGCAAGAGGAATTGAATACAAAAGCAGAGAGGTTATGTTTCAGCTATACAGGACACTAGAAAGACCTTGTTTGGAGTACTATGCACAGTGTTGGTCACCTTATTTAAGTAAGGATATGAATGTGTTTCAGTTCAGAGAATGTTTAGCAGATGAATACCTGAATGGGAGTGTTGCTTTATGAGGAAAGGTTGGGTAACATAGACTTGTATCTGCTGGAGTTTTAAAAAGGAAGAGAGAAAGAGACAATTTGATTGAAGTATATCAAGTCTGGAGGGGTCTTGACAGGGTGAATGTGGAGAGGATGTTTCCTCTTGTGGGAGAATCTAGAACTAGGGGTGATTGGATGGCACGGTGGTTAGCACTGCTGTCTCAAAGCACCAGAGGTCTGGGTTCAATTCCAGCCTCGGGTATCTTGTGTGGAGTTTGCACATTGTCTCCGTGTCAGTGTGGGTTTCCTCTGGGTGCTCCAGTTCCCTCGCACACTCCAAGATGTGCAGGTTAGGTGGATTGACCATGCTAAATTATCTTTAGTGTCCCAGGATGCGTAGGTTAAGAGAGATTAGTAGACTAAATATGTGGAGTTACGGGGTTAGATGGGATGTTGAGGTGGTTGGCTGGTATTGTTGGCACAAACTCAGTGGGCCCAATCGCCCCTTTCTGCATTGTAGGTATTCTGTGATTGTTTAAACATAAGGAGTTGTCCATTTAAAGCAGAGATGACGTCAAACTTTTTCATTCAGAGGGTCGCGAGTCCTTGGAACTTACTCTGAAAAAATGTTGGAAGTAGAATCCTTGAATATTTTTATAAGTGGGGAGTGCTAGGTTATTGGGTGAAAGCAGGATGCAGATTTGAAGGTATTGTTAAAATCAGCCATGATCTTAGGCTTGAGGGGCTGAATGTCCTACTCCTGCTCCTTGTTCTTTCGCTTGTATGTTTGACACATCTTTCTAGGATACTCCTCCTACTGTGTTTCTACTGCAGTGGGACTGTTTATGTTCAGATTCACTGTCTACGAACCCTGGTGACCCAGCACAAGAAAAATTAAGCAGAATATTTTACATTATTTCTTATTGGTCTGTGCGGTTTGGATTTGGCGAGCCTGAGGTTTGTAAAGGGATATCCTTGAAGCTGTTATTTCGGTGGTGAATGAATTCTCGATCAGAACATCAAGATGCGTTGGGTAACGGCAACTTGAGATAGCAATCAAAACAGTTGGGTAGCTATTGGCTTTGAGAAATACTGCAAAATGTATAGATAAGTAAGTCAACCGCTCATTTTACTTCTCTCCTTGACTCCAGGGGGGCTATTTGAAATAAGTAGACCCATGAGAAAGAATTACAATATTATCTTCTGAGTTTTTATTTCTGCTCATTTCTGTTCTCTTTTAGTGGAAGTAGTTTTGTTTATTGACGTCAGAACCTAATGATGCAAGTAGGGAGGAGAGACTGAGAGTGACTGATAGCACTGTGGAACTTCGTAAATTACACAGAGCAGCTAGCTGAATTTCTACATCTTCTGGCTATCTATGACTTACTTTTGTGCAGTATCTTTAACGTAAAGAATGTCCCAAAACATTCCATGAATGTTGTGAGGAGAGCAGTGCTGAATTAAAATGAGGGAGATTAAGAATGCTGATTAGAAGCTTGGTGCTGGGTAATGTTATTCCTCGGCCAACATCACTAAAATCCAATTACTTGGCCAGTTATTCAATTGTCCTTTGTGGGACTTTGTTGAGCATAATTCCCAACATTAAAAGAATTCCATGTGCTTTGGGCCATTTTGTTCATGGAAAGGGGCTGTATAAATGGCTGCAGAGCTGGACTTTAGGAGAGGATAGTGGAGAGGAAGAGAGATTTTGGAAGGGAATGCCAAAGAACGGGTGGATGTTCTGTCTCCAACGAATGGAATGTGGGCAGCATGGTGGCACAATGGCTAGCATTGCTGCTTCACAGCACCAGGGAATCAGGTTCGATTCCGGCCTTGGGTGCTTGTGTGGAGCTTGCATGTTCTTACTGTTTCTGCGTTGGTTTCCTGCAGGTGCTCTGGTTTCCTCCCACAGTCCAAGGTTAGCTGGATTAGCCGTGGAATGCAGGGTTACAGGGATACAGGGTTGAAGGGGAGATGACTGGGTAAGATGCTCTTTTGAAGAGTCAGTGCAGACATGATGGGCCAAATGACCTTCTGCTGCACTGTAGGGATTCTATGGACAAAGAGCCGGAAACAGAGGTTAGCTATGTTTGAACAGAGGAGGATTCAGGATTGGGGAAAATGGTGGAAAATAGGGTTGGGGTGGGGTTAAGGGGGTGATTTCCTGGCCCTACTGCAGTGTGTTTCTCAGGGTGGAAGGCAGCGTGCCATTCACCTGCGTGGGATCAAAAGATCATGCCATTGTTAATGGGATTTCCCACTGACTGCACCCCACACCATTGGAAAACCCGTGGCTGGGGTGTACGCCTCGGCGGGACAAGAAAGTCCCACTGGCCTGAACGGCTGGAAAATTCCAGCCCATTGAACAATTTGACCACAAAGATGTGAATAAAAGACATGGAGAATCTGAAATAAGAACAGAAAGTGCTGGAAATTCTCAGCAGATCAAGCAGTATTTCTAAAGGGAGAAAGGATTAGCTTTATCAGGTTGATGATAATTGCAATGTTCTAGTGAAAGGTCGTCCTGAAATGTTAACTCTGTTAGCTCTCTGCACAGATGTTGCCTGATCTACTAAATATTTGCTGTGTTTCCTGTTTTAGTTTTTATGTTTGATGAGGATATTGATTTTGATGCATTTGGTGGTTGGAACTGGGGTTGGTCAGCTGTGAAGTGGATGGTGACTATCTGCCATTTAGTGCAGGAAAGGACGTGGCATCTTGGCACTGGCAGGATGGGATGCTGGTACAACCCACTTGATTTGAGCAATTGACAAAAGATGGAGAAAGAGAGGCCGACACGAATAACATTGGAGCCATTGGGCTGGATTTCCCTTTGGCTGAAAAGACACTGCTGGTGTGAACGAAGCAGTAATTCCACATCCCCGAGTGGCTTTCTAACATGTCTCTGGCTTTCAGTGACTTTGGAAGAGGCAGTAGTTCAAATTTGGTGGGTTATCAGTTAAGCCCATTAATTAAGGGCACTCTACTAACTGAATTTTTAATCTGAGGCAATGGGGACCCATCCCATCAGGAGGCTGACCATGAAATTATGGCTCCCAGAGGCAGCACGGGTCGAAATGGGAGGCGTTAATGTGGGTGCATTCGCCATGACATCTGAAGGCCCAAACATTCTGGACCCTCCTATCCACCTACTTAGTGGTTGGTGACCAGGGATGGAAGTGCCCTCACAACCTCCCTATGTACTTCAGTAGCTTCCACCTCTGATGGTGGGGCTACCAAACGCACAATGCTCGATGTCCTATTGATCCACCAGACTCAGGAGCTTGTTCGCTCAATGTAACTGGATAGGGTTCCCATAGGTAATCAATTAACTAGCCTCCTCCTTCAGAATCACTCTCTAGAGTCCTTGCCTCAACATTTGTGGGTTCTCGACCTGAATTTCCTCCCAACAATGGAAAGCGGACGCAGTTACAAAATTTCAGCTAGTTGAGTTTTGAGATGACAGAATCATTGAATCCGTATAGTGAAGAAGGAGCCCATTTGGCCATCGAGTCTGACTCATACAATGACAAAATATCTTATCTAGACCCTAACCCTTCCCTATCCCTGTAACCACATCTATTTGCCCTGCCTATTCCAAACAACCTACACATCTCGGGACAGTAAAGAACAACTTAGCATGGCCAGTTTACCTAACCTGCAAGTCTTTGGACTGTGGGAAGAAACCGGAGCACAGGGAGAACGTGCGAACTCCACACAGACTGTGACCCGAGGCTGGAATTGAACCCGGGTCCTTGGCGCTGTGAGGCAGCAGTGCTAATCACTATGCTGTCATTTAATGATAACAGCTAAAAGGGCTAGGACAGATGTAGGAGGTGGAAGTAAACATTCTTTGTGTGCTTTATGTAAATATGAATTGTTAAAGATATGAAGTTTGATATGTTCAAGGTCGAATTATATTTTCTTAATTTGATAATTGGGCAATCTGCAAATGATTTAGCGGCTGGGGAGATAAAATCATATTTTGAGCTGTAGGGAGCAAGGTCTCAGTTGTGGGAGTGGTCTCAGACACTAATGATGGAGTCTTCCGGTCCCACCTAATGACAGACTTAGTAGGTGCCACCGAAGTCAATGGACATTTAGACATCTCGCCACATTTTCAGACAGGACCATGGCATATCAGTTCTGGCATATCAGTTATACTATGCAGTTGTAAACATCCTTGGCTTCTAAAATGGTAGTTTAAAAACTTAACAAATGTGTTTAGAACTGCCAAACAACAATTAGGTAAGTGAGAAACAGCAATGGCACAGAGGTTCCAAGTTAAACTGTCCATCTTCAAATTAGTACGACTAACAAATGATTGAGCATGATGTATTTAATGGAAATTTAAACATTAATCTACCTTTGGTAGCTTCAGACTGACAACCTAATTTTACACAATAGCCTGAGAAAGGCTTCAACATGATGAGGAGGAAGCAAGTTTGAACACATACTTGTTAAATGCAAAAAAAGTCAATTGGATATTAAAAAAGATATTAGATATTTGTATTTGAATTGAATTAGAATAGAATCCCTGCAGGAAGCCACTTGGCCCAACAGGCCTGCACTGACAACAATCCCACCCTATCCCTGTAGCCCCACATATTTACCCTGCTAGTTCCCCTGACACCAAGCGGCAATTTGGCATGGCTTATCTACCTAACCCACGTATCGTTGGACTGTGGGAGGAAACCAGAGCATCCGGAGGAAACCCTTGGGGAGAACATGCAAACTCTGCACAAATAGTGACCCGAGGCCAGAATCGAACCTGAGTC
The DNA here is from genome assembly GCF_965287045.1 of Carcharhinus amblyrhynchos. Classification (NCBI taxonomy): domain Eukaryota; kingdom Metazoa; phylum Chordata; class Chondrichthyes; order Carcharhiniformes; family Carcharhinidae; genus Carcharhinus; species Carcharhinus amblyrhynchos. The sequence goes on along the minus strand of NC_137324.1, from coordinate 49,226,981 downwards.
CCTGGAGCTGTGAGGCAACAGTGCTAACCACTGTGCCACTGTCCCATAATTACAAGGATTGGTCCCTGTCTGACCTAAACAATGAAGTCTTTTCTTTTTGTTTGATACTATGTTGGGCCTTCATCCATGAATGAATCTGCTTTTGAACTCTATGTGAAAGGCAACAAAGAAAAAAAGCAGACGAAAGATTCAAAAGCATTTTTTTTGTCACACCAACAAACTTCCGACTCAGATTGTTATTATCTACAACGGCTGACGCTGACTCCTTCAAATCAGACATCTAATTATCTCCCGTTATGCGTGGTGGCATCTACACTTGTTATTTAAACAAAGTAATTTTTAAAATGCTGGGTTAGACCTAATGAGGTGTATACATTTTAATCTTGAGACTTATTGCTTTTGCCACAGCTGAACCTAGATTGAAATGTTTAATTTGATACATGTAATCTTCAACAAACTATTCATCTGTAAAAGGTATTTAATACATGCTCCATGGGAACAATAATTAGTAAACTGAACAATTAAAAATGCAACAGTGAATGAAGTCAAGATTATATATTGACCAAGGTGATGACTGCAAAGTAAATTTGTGCATTGAAAGTCTGGTTGGTTTTGAAGATGAGTCTTTATATGTAGAAATTAAAACAGGATTTTTTGACTCTTGTTTGCAGCAACACATTTCAATGTTATGTATAGTTCTAAAAGCACAGATTTTAAAAACAAGACATTGTTGCATTAATAAGGAATTAAGAAGAAGAGCAAGCTTCAGGGGCTGCGGGTTTATCAATAGGTGTAGAACGGAATCACTTTTCAGTGGAGATAATTGTGACTGTAACACCATATCCTGCAGCCTCTCCTTTCCTTCTCCCCTGTGTACACCATGAATGGTTTGCTTTGTACAGTGCGCAAGAAACAATACTTTTCACCATGTATCAATACATGTGACAACAATAAATCAAATCAAATTGAAAGGGATGTGATGCTAGTTTGTAACATGTTAAAGGACAGAGTTTAAATAAGTGCTTCTCCAAAGTGTGATCTGGAGGCCACCAGTGTTCAGTGAGAGTCTTCCAGGTGGTCCATGGGCTTATCTAAAATGCAATTATTGATACGTAATGCCATAGCTGACACCATACAGGACAGCAGGCTGGAACCCTCATCTCTGCCACTCGCGCAACCAGATCAGCTCGGCACAAGCCATCATAAGTATGGGCAACAGGAGTGTTGGTTTATAAGCAAGCTTTATGTAGCTATTGCAACTGCGTTGTTAGATTTTCAACACGTAAGTGGCTGCAAATGAAGAGGAACTGGCTGAATCTCTCCAGCTTGGAACGAGATGTCAGCTAAAAGGGCAAGTCGCCATAGTCACATGACACTAGGAAGATCGGAGGAATAAAGGGACGTTGGCGTGCTTGTCCACAGATCTCTGAAAGCGGAAGGGCATGTTAGTCAGATGGTAAAAAAGGCATATGGGACACTTGCCTTTATCAATCAAGACATATTACAAAAGCTGGGACCTCACGTTGGAGTATGGAGAACTTTGGTGAGGACACAGCTACAGTACTGTGTGTGGTTCTGGTCGCCACATTATTGGAAGGATGTGATTGCACTGGAGAGGGTGCAGAGGAGATTGCCCAGGCTGCTGCTTAGGATGGAATATTTATGTTATGAAGAGAGGTTGAATAGGCTTGGGTTGTTTTTGTTGGAGCAAAGAAGACTGAGGGGTGACCTAATCAGGGTCACGGAAGTTTACAGCATGGAAACAGGCCTTTTGGCCCAATTTGAGGCGTACAAGATTATGAGAGGCACGGACAGAGTGAATAAGGAGCAGCTGTTTCCCTGAATTGAAGGGTCAGTCATGAGAAGATATAGTTTTGAGGTGAGGGGCAGGAGGTTTAGGGTGGATATGAGGAAGACTTTTTTTACTCAGAGGGTGGTGATAGTCTGGAATGAATTGCCCGGGAGAGTGTTGGAGGCAAATTGTCTCACATTATTTAAGAAGTCACTGGATGAGCACTTGCCACATCATAATATTCAAGTGCAGGTAATTGGGATTAATTGGGAGGTCAGGTGTTTCTTGTGTGTTGGGTGCAGACTCGATGGGCCGAAAGGTCTTTTCTGCACTGAATAATTCTATAGTCCCAAAACGACCGTAGGCTGGTAGTGATTTAACGTGAAGGTCACCACACCTCAGGTGAAGGGCAAAGTTGAGAAGTCAGGTCCTTCATGAATAACCTCAGTTGACACAGGAAATGAATCCGCATTGCTGATGTCACTCTACATCACAAACCTGCCTTCTAATCAATGAGCTAACTGACCCCTACATTAGTGTCTCATCAAAAGCAAACTTCCTGTTGATCTTGGTGAATTTTTTCATGTTGGCAAGTGAAAATGGGTGGGTCGGACTGATAATGCTGCCATTTTCACAGCTGTAAGTGTTCATCCAATTCCCATTTGTAAGTTACTATTGCAACCCTTTGAGGCAAGTGTATTTCAAATCACAATAACTTAGTTATGTTTGAAAAATAATAATTCTAATCTCACCTCTTTTGTTTTAAATAATCTTAATTAAACCTACACCCTCTGGCTGCTAACCCACTGGGAAACAGTTTCTCTTTATGTATTCTATCAAAGCATTTCATGATTTTGAATGTCTCTATTAAATCTCCCCATCACCACCTTTGTTCTTAAGAGAACAATCTCGGCTTCTCTAGCCCGTGCACGTAACTGAAGTCCCTCACACGGGCAGCGCGGTGGCACATTGGTTAGCACTGCTACCTCACAGCTCCAGGGACCATGGTTCAATTCTAGCCTTGGGTGGTTGGGTGGAGTTTTCCAGTTCTCTCTGTGCCTGTGTTGGTTTCTCCGAGTGCTCCGGTTTTCTCCCACATGCCAAAGATCTGCAAGTTAGGTTGATTGGCCGTGGTAAATTGCCCTTTAGTTTTAGGGGGACTAGCAAGTTAAATTCATGGGTTAAGGGAGTAGGGCCTGGGTGGGATTGGTGCAAATTTGATGGACCAAAAGACTGCCTCCTGCGCTGTAGGGAACCTATGATTCTATGATCTGCTCTGCATCTTTGTCAAGACATTGCCATCCTTTGAAAAGCATGCCACCCAGAATGGGACAGAGTACCACAGCTGAGGCTGAACAGGTGTTTTATAAAGGTTTAGATCCTCGACACGATTCCTGTATTTCACGATGTTGTGAATTATTCTCCTTGGTATTCTGTTGTGATGATATTACAATAAGTCCTCAATTCACAGAAGATCTTAGCTCAGGTCTGCTCCTTTATTGATGCAATATTTTTGAAATTATAAACAATGCAGAGTAGGAAGCTGTAAAATAACAAGAGTGCAGGTGACATCTTAAAAGCTACTTCAGGTTCAGCTTCTGCCAGTTAAACTTCGCCCTCATTGCTTATTCCCAATCATTTGTAATTCTGACAGAAACGATAATGGGTTATTTTGCACAACCCACTGTTTGGAAGTTTTATATCCTGATAGGGTTATCACTCTGTTTATTTGATGTATAGGAAGCTTATCACCATCTCAGCTGGGATTAGACAATGAGGAATTGAAGTAAAAATTTTCTGCTTTGTCTTGCTATGTACCATACTGAGAAGTGCACTTAACTGCCCTGTGATATTCTTTTTGTAAATCTTTATTCCTGTGATCTGAGCAGTGTTGTCATGGTAGCCATTGCTACTAGAGTATGGTAGCTCCATAAGAATTGCTGATTTTTGTCAACACCCCCCCACCCCCCATGCCACATCTAGGCTTCGTTTATTTGATGCACCAGGCTGTTGCGAGCAGCGCTCCAGGAGCTTGTAAGCCAGCCTTGCGTATTTATACTAAGCCACGACAGCTGCTGGTGTTTAACCTCGAGAGTTTAATGTTGGCCCAAAGCGCAGTTTACCGGGGGTGAAATGTCACGTGCTGGGAGTAGTATTAACTTATTATGGGTGGCTGACTATCCGAACACACTGGCAGCCTATCTGACCCAGGATGAAGGAATGGAGTCATATTGACACTCCGGCCTGATTTAAATCAAAATAACACCAACAAAAACTTAGATTTGTACAGTAGCTTTAACATGTGTTTAAAAAAAATACCTTCACGAGACATTATCAGAGAAAGTGTGGCACTCAGACCAAAAAGGAGACTGTTGGACTGACCATCAAAAGTTGGTGAAAAGGCAGCTTTGAAGGAACGTCTCAGTTGAAAAGAATGAGGTGGAGCGGATTAGGGAGAGAAATCCGCGGCTTGGGGTCCAGGCAGCTTGGGACTCAGGTGGTTTAGAGTCCAGGCAGCGTAAGGCACGGCGCCTAGGGTGGAGTAAAAGAAAACAAGGATGTGGAAGAAGCCAGAATAGAAGGTTTGCCAAACTCTTGGCTCAACGGGCAGTAGGCAAGGCTCGTGCTAAACTGCACCAACAGCAGCCGGGAAGGCCCCATGCAGGCCTTGTTCTGTGGCAACTGCTGCTTGTGATCTTCCAAGCAAAATGTTTAAAGGACTGTGTGCTGAAGGGAATCAAGGATGGGTGGAGTGGTCAAGGGGGTGGTCAGTTGAGAGGCTGGAGCAGCTGTGCCCAGATTATATTTCAGGGATCAGGACCCGCTTCTCCTAATCCCACAACAATAATTAAAAACGACCTTTCTAGGGCCCCTTTGGTCTTTTCACCAATGAAACCCACTGTTGGGTGAGTGCATCGCACATGCCCCCATCAGTTCTAGCCTAATGTGGCAACTTGCACATCATAGGAGCCCAACTTCCATGCCAAAGAAGGTCAGTTACCTGAATAGGCAGGCCCTTGATGTGTTCAGTGATTGTCTCCTGTAAAACTGGCAAGACACTGATGGGCAGCATTGAGGAGGCATTAAGGCTATCAACACCATTTTCAGCCCGCTCTCTGTTAGCTTCACGAGTTAAAATTGACTGTTTTTTCTGACCCTGGGTGTTCCTTCCATATTACACCATTACCTGGACCCTGTACCACTGTGGTTTCATACAAACATAGAAAATGGAAGCAGGAGTTGGCCATTTGGCTCTTTGAACTTGCTCCTCCACTCAATATGATCATAGATGATCTTCTATTTCAACACCATACTTTCCACTTTCTCCTCATACCACTTGACACTTTGGGCTCTATTTTACCATTTAGATTCCAAGTGCTGGGCGGACTTGAAACTTGGAATGCTTCAGATCCGACTTTTAGACCTGTTCTGAGGTGCTCCCATGCACACTCTGCCTGCAAAACTGTCAACGATTCCAAATTGCACTGAACAAGCTTGTGGACAGGGCTTAATGTGCCCAAAACCCTATAGCTCTGATCAGCGCCTTCAACTGTGCATGTGCTAAAAAAAGATAGAATGCAGTTCCCCTGCCACATTGCTCCCAGGCTGGATAATGCCTCCCCCTGGCTCCCACAGACATTGTCCCACTCCTAAACATTACTGATCCTCTTATCAGACCGATCGCAGACCCCTCCCCCTCACTGATCTCAGGCAGAGTCGCAGCAAACTCATTCCTCCATTCCCACCCTCCCACCAGATCTCAAGTATAGAGCCTTCAGATGTTCGGCACTTATTTCCTCACTATCTGGAGCGCCTGAGTTGGATTTTTGTGGAGCCCTGATTCTGGATAGGCGAACGAGCTGGTAAAGGGGAAGTGCCGATAAGGTTGGGCGTGTAGCCCATTAAGTCATTTTAAATGCAGTCCTGATCACGGACGTTTTCCGGCCTTGGTAAAGGGGGAGAGGGCGTGGATCACGCTACTTGCCTCAAACCCGATTTTACCAAGTTTTCACCACCAAAAAATGGGTGCAAGGCGATGGTAAAATTGGCCCTTTGAGTCTAGAAATCTTACCTATTTCTTTCTTAAATATATTCAGCAGTGACTTGGCCTCCACAACCTCCTGTGATAGTGAATCCATAAGCCAGTTGCCCTTTGGCAGATTTGAAAAATCTCTTTGTGTTTCTATGTTCCCTGTAACCCAGGAGTATCTGTACGACAGAAAAAACATCCTTATTGTTTTCTCCCACTGTAATTAGAAAGAAATACATCTAACATTGGGAAACTTTATGGAGACTGTTGTGCGGTCTGAATATATGAGTGGAAGGTAATTTTATGTGGTGGATCTCAAATGTAGCGAAGGAGTTAAGATTGCACCAAAAATGTGAAACTCAAGCAGTTATTAATTTTACCTGGATATTGACAAAACAGGGTGAATGCTGAGTCCCTTAATGTTCAGAAAGGACATGGACAGATCACAAAATCAACAGAGGTTGCAATCTTATCCAGGAGAAATCACTAACTAGCTACAGATGTGGCTACATCACTCATTTTAATAGAAAATGTCTTACAAACAAACGCACGCACACAATAAAGGTAAATTTATTTCATTTACCTTAGAAAGGTCCAACACCATTCAGTAACCATAGAAGTAGAGCGCTCAATTATATTTTTAAAAACTCAGACTCTCTTTTTCTTCTTGCCATTCTACTAACAAATGCGTACAAAGTCTGAAGTCTTGTACACATGCAATGAATGTTGCAATCGCAAGTCAACAATGTTACCTACTCCATATCATAAAAGCAAAATACTGAGGAAACTGGAAGTCCAAAATAAAATGCTGGATAAGTTTAGCAGTTCTGGCAGCATCTGTAGGAGAAACAGAATAAACATTTTGAGTCTGTTAACACTCCCTTTGTCTTGTGTCCATGACTTCGTTGTCAAGTTCTCCTTAGCTCCGACTTATCCATAACTTTCTACTCTGCTTCACCTTCTCCACCGTGCCACCCCCTCTCCACTTTCCAAACACAATCCATCATATTTTTCCCTTTCTTCAGCTCTGAAGAAAATTCCGACAGACTCGGAACATTAACTGTATTTTTCCCTCCTCTGGTGCTGCTAGACCTACTGAGTTTACTTAGCATTTTTCAGGATATTCTTGCTGTTTTATTTTACAAATTAGAAATGCAACTAGGATTGCCAATTTGGCCACATGGAAGCCCTGAGAGACTGAGGGCAGAAAGAGGAGCTGAGGCCCATGTGGTAGGGGTGTCGGTGGAGAAGGCAGGGGAAGGGAGCCAAACATTGAAAGGAGGCTGATGATGGACCCCGATTGGTCCCCTCTTCCCCCCCATACCTCTTCTAGGCCTGAGCAAGTTCACGTTCCAGGCTTCTCACCCAGCCCCTGAACTCCTCCCACCAGGCTGAAAACTGAGTCCTTAAGTGGCCATTAGTTGACAATCTCCAAGAAGAAAGCAGTTGTAATGCAACATTGAATGAAGGAGGAGAGAAAAAATATTGCGGAGTTTGCAGCATCTCATTTTCTTAATATAATTTGTGCTTGTTCGAATAAACAGCAATTTTAAAAGTGTCCATTCCCAGACTAGAGGCAAGGGGAGACTTGGTTTAAACTAAAAGCATCAAATTGCACATGTCCCAGAAAGGAAACAGAAGCAGGGAAAGAAGTGATGATCCCGAATGAAATTGTAGAAAGAAATTTGGGGAGAGAAAGAGAAATAAAGGAAGAATGAAGACGGGAGAGCAGAAATGAAAAGTATCATGCCTGGGTCCCAAGAAGGAAAAGAGAATCATCAAGAGAAAAATAAGGCAGTAGGTGTGATTGGACTTTGGTCTGCAGCAAGAGCCAAACTGTAAACATAAATGGGTCTAGAGGGAATTTAATTACGTTGGCATGGCAGCGATTAGTGGACCCATATTCTGGTCTTTAGCAGAGGTAAGGAACCACATATTGTGAGAGACCAAAGTTAAAAGTTTGATGTCCAGTGATGAAGTTGCCTTGTAGACAAGCTGAAAGTAGCTTTGAGCAATCTAAAAGCTAATGGCAGGACAGGAGATAGTTGTGGAGCATGCATGAACCCAGGAGTTTTGAAAGGTATGAATCTAAGTTTCTTGAGCTCCCTCCCATACCACAGCATTGAGAATTATTAGTCAATAGATCCAAGATACGCGTGAGTTGTTAGAAGATTGTGTTAACTCAAAGCCATGTTCACAAATGTTCTGGTGTCATAGAATCATAGAAACCCTACAGTGCAGGAAGTGGCCATTTGGCCCATCGAGTCTGCACCAACCACTATCGCACCCAGGCATTATTCCCATATCACTATATATTTACCTGCTAATCTCTCTAACCTATGCATCTCAGGGCACTAAGGGGCAATTTTAGCACAGCCAATCAACCTAACCTGCACATCTTTGGACTCTGGGAGGAAACCGGAGCACCCAAAGGAAACCCACACAGACACGAGGAGAATGTGCAAACTCAAGCTGGGAATCGAACCCAGGTCCCTGGAGGTGTGAAGCAGCAGTGCTAACCACTGTGCTATAGTGTTGACTATCGAATGCCAAGACAAAAACAATTTAAAACATCTCTATTAACTTCTTTTAAGCAAGGGATTCCCAAAAAAATGAAGTACTTGTAACAATTTTATGACTTTGAAATGGTTTTTTTTTGGTTAGAATTTCAGCTCCAAGATAACCAGACATGTGAAATGCATGTTCTGTGCACAATTATCTAATGTAGCTCAATTTGCAATTGTTTCACCCCAGATGATCAGGAAGGATTTTTGATGTATCGATTAATGTGTAAGTTGTATAGTAAATGACATTTACTGTGCCCAATGAAATCCAATCACAAAAATAAATTACATATTTCAGAAACTGTTCACATGATGCAGTAATCGATTGTAACGTCCTCACTCCAGAAAGAAGGGAGCTGACATTCCATGGTTCAAGTAAAGTAAAGTTTATTTATTAGTCACAAGTAAGGCTTACATTAACACTGCAATGAAGTTACTGTGAAATTCCCGTGTGGAAAGTTCTTGAGAACAACTTTTCAAGTTTGCTGACGATACCACCGTAGTGGGTCGGATCTAAACAATGATGAGATAGGAATGAGATAGAGAATCTGGGGAACTGGAGTGACGACAATCATCTCTCCCTTAATGTCAACAAAGCGAAGGAGATTGTCATTGACTTCAGGAAGCATAGAGGAGGACATGTCCCCTGTCTACATCAACGGGGAAGAAGTAAAAAGGGTCGAGTGCTTCAAGTTTTTAGGTGTCCAGATTACCAAAACCTGACCTGGCCCCCTCCATGCTGAAGTTAAGAAAGCTTATAGTTAAGAAAGCCCACCAACGCCTCCGCTTTCTCAAAAAACTAAGGAAATTTGGCATGTCAGCTTCAACTCTCACCAACTTTTAGAGTTGCACCATAGAAAGCATTCTTTCTGGTTCTTTCGCAGCTTGGTATGGCTTCTGTTCTGCCCAAGATTGCAAGGAACTACAAAAGGTTGTGAATGTAGCCCAATCCATCACGCAAACCAGCCTCCCATCCATTGATTCTGTGTACACTTCCTGCTGCTGAGGTCATGTACCAACCGACTCGAGACTAGTTTCTTCCCTGCTGCTGTCAGACTTTTGAATGGACATTAAGTTGATCTTTCTCCCCACCCTAGCTATGACTGTAACATTACATTCTGCACTCTCTCGTTTCCTTCTTTATGAATGCTATGCTTGTCTGTATAGCGCACAAGAAACAATACTTTATCACTGTATGTTAATACACAATAACAAATCAAGTCAAATTCAAATCAGACTGTCTTTAAATTTAAAATCTCAGGTGTTGAAGCACTACAGCAAAGAGTCAAAGAATCTTACAGGAGGCCATTTGCATCTTGTAGATGGTACACACTGCTGCCACTGCATAGCATTGAGGACATACATCCATGCCTGTCTCCCACTGGCTTGATTCTGCCAGTTCTGGTTACACAGCACTTGGTCCTGCATGAGGGAGAGAAATGTTTCAGTAAGGTTGCATAATGTAGTTGGTGACGTTAAATAGCTGGCATTGTGTATGAGCTATAAGATGTAGGTGTGAAGTGACAGCATTGTAAGTCTGTAAGGCTACGAGGTATGAGTTGTGATTGATTGTTGGTGGGTGAGTAATGGCAGTGTGGTGAATTGAGCACTCTGAGAATAATAGCTCAGTTGTGAGGAAATTGCATTTAAAAGATAAACTCACTGACCTTGACTACTTGTGTGACACCATTAAACGTCTTGTGGTTCTGCACCCAGGTCCTTGGGGCACGATGGGTGATATTTATCATGATAGCTATCTGATGCCACTGCCTATTCGTTGTCTCTGCAGAGGGTCTCTTGGCCCCCCTGTAAATATTTGACATCTCTCCTCTTCTCCACCAAGGCCTCCAGTTCAGTGTGAAAGAACCTTGGAGCCTACTCCCTTCACTGTTATGCTATTAGTCTCTCTTCCATAGCCACTTCCAGCACCTACTGCCGCCAGGATCCTGCTCCCTGGGCTCCAGGCTAGCTTTAAGTGGTGCTAATCTTAAACTCACTTGGGCTGTCTATTATAATGCGCAGCCACTTCATAGTTCACTTAGTGCTGAACTGCTGAGTAAACGGCACAGAGTTTTGAACTGTCTGCATCAGAAGTAACAAGCACAATTAAAATGCACATCATGATTACTATACCTGTTTTCAGTGGTTAGTAACTAAAAATTACTTCACTTTCCAAAGAACAAAGAACAATATAGCACAGGAAACAGGCCCTTCAGCCCTCCAAGTCTGCGCCGCTCATTGGTCCATTCTTCTGTATCCCTCCATTCCCAGTCTGCTCATGTGACTATCCAGATAAGTCTTAAACGATCCCAGCGTGTCTGCCTCCACCACCCTGCTTGGCAGTGCATTCCAGGCCCCCACCACCCTCTGTGTAAAATACATCCGTCTGATATCTGAGTTAAACCTCGCCCCCTGCACCTTGAACCTGTGACCCCTTGTGTTTGTCACCTCTGACCTGGGAAAAGGCTTCCCACTGTTCACCCTATCCATACCCCTCATAATTTTATACACCTCTATTAGGTCTCCCCTCATTCTCCGTCTTTCCAGGGAGAACAACCCCAGTTTACCCAATCTCTCCTCATAGCTAAGACCCTCCATACCAGGCAACATCCTGGTAAACCTCCTCTGCATTCTCTCCAAAGGCTCCACATCCTTCTGATAGTGTGGAGACCAGGACTGGACGCAGTACTCCAAATGTGGCCAAAACAACATTCTATACAGCTGTAACATCAGACGCCAATTTTTATACTCTATACCTCGTCCTATAAAGGCAAGCATGCCATGTGCCTTCTTCACCACCTTCTCCACCTGCGCTGCTACCTTCAAGGATCTGTGGACTTGCACACCCAGGTTCCTCAGTGTGTCTATACTTTTGGTTCTGCCATTTATTGTATAGCTCTCCCCTACATTAGTCCTACCAAAATGCATCACTTCGCATTTATCTGGATTAAATTCCATCTGCCATTTCTCCACTCAATTTTCCAGTCTATCTATATCCACTCCTGTAGTGTGCAGTGCTCAGGGATCTGTCCTTAGCCCTCTTCTATTCCTCACATAACAGGGAATTAGGTTCCACATGTATGCTGATGACATTCAGCTTTGTTTGACCCCTCAATTGCATTTTGACTGACATGCAGTCTTCAATGAGCTTTGGTTTCCTCCAGTAAAACTTTGATTTGGTTTATTATTGTCAAGTGTATTAGTATGCAGTGAAAAGTAGTGTTTCTTGTGCACAATAGAGACAAAGCATACAATTTTTATACAGAAGGAAAGGAGAGAGTGCAGAATGTAATGTTTCAGTCACAGCTAGGATGCAGAGAAAGAATATCAAGGCATTATGTTCAGTCCTTGCCATAAGTACACTTGATAGAGATTCAATTCCCTTTGTCAGCTAGAGGCTCTGCGTAAACTAGGCTGTTTTCAACATCAGTATTTTCTTTGCCCAGAGTTGCGATTCAGGTGCCATCTCCTCTATTATTATAAAGGCTAGTTATTTAAACCCCTGTAATACTGCCCACCTCTTTCCACCTCACCTATTGGCTGCTAAAATTCCTTTTCATGATTTTATCCTGACTCAGTAATTTTGAGCAGGCACCCCATCCTCCATGCTCTGCCAACTTTTTCTCATCCTAAATCACATGTTCTGCACATCCACTGTTCTTCCTGATCTGTGTTGGTTCTATTAATTTCCGCTCCCCTCCCTAAAGCCTCATCTTTAAAATTCTCATTTTAAAAAAAAATTTAACTCCCATCATTGCCTTGTTTTATCTCTATCCTCTATCCATGCTCTGCAACATTCCTCCCATAAGTCACTCCTCTGATTCTAGCCTCGTGCATTCCCCTTCCCTCTGCTCCACTATTCGGGCTGGCTGTGCCCTCAATCTTCTCAGGCCTATTGTTTGAAATGTTCTCCCTTATTTTCCTTGCCTCCCCTTCTTTCAGGCACCCGCTTTAAACTCCACCCTTTGACCAAGCATTTGGTCATCCATCTCAATAGCTCCTTCTCTAGGTTAGCATCCGTGAATCATAGGATCATAGAATCCCTACAGGGTAGAAGAGGCCATTCGGCCCATCAATTCTCACTGACTCAGTGACAGAGTAACTTACCCAGGCCTACCACCCTGCCCTATCCCTGTACACACTCCCCAAGTTTAATCCATCTAATTTACATGTTTTTGGACACTAAGGGGTAATTTAGCATGGCCAATCCATCTAACCCTGCACATCTTTGGACTGTGGGAGGAAACCGGAGCACCTGGAGGAAACCCATGCAGATGTGGGGTGAGTGTGCAAACTCCACATACTCACCTGAGGCCGGAATTGAACCCAGATCCCTGGCTCAGTGAGGCGGCAGGGTGTGCCACTGTGCTGTGAAGCTCTTTTGGAAGCTTTTCTATAAGGGCTAGAGGACTAGAGGGCACAGCCTCAAGATAAGGGGGGAGCAGTTTAGAACGGAGTTGAGGAGGAACTTCTTCACTCAAAGGGTGATGAATCTCTGGAATTCTCTGCCCATTGAAGTGGAGGAGGCTACCTCGCTAAACATATTTAAGACACGGGCAGATAGGTTTTTGGTAGGCAAGGGAATTAAGGGTCATGGGGAGAAAGCGGGAAAGTGGAACTGAGCCACTTCAGATCAGCCATGATCTTATTGAATGGCAGGGCAGGCTCGAAGGGCTAGGTGGCCTACTCCTGCTCCTATTTCTCATGTAAGGGCAATATATAGTTGCAAGTTGTTGTTCTTGTGATTTGCCATGATCTGTCATGTGGCGGGCATATTATGTTATTAATTGCAAATGTTTGTGTGTTATCCACAATACAGACATGTCAGATATGCCAGATGTTACTTCCCAACAAGTGCAGTTTTTCCTCGCACTTACGAATACATCAACACAAATCTCCATACACATGTCCGGAATGTGGAGCGATATGCAGGTCCTCTCACTTTCAGACTCACGTCACCAGGAATTGCCTGCACTACACCCGTAAAGTTGGATACCGGTCAGTTGTGTGTTTGTGCTAGTTAGTTAGTTTAATACTAGTTAGAGTTGGGATTGGGCTAAAGTCTCCGGGAATTGAAGATCAATCCCCATCCTATGGATTTCCAGGATACTGCTGTGTGCAATCCTGGAGTAAAAAAAGTTGTTATTTTAAAATTTTCTTTAAAGATTGCTGTAACCAGACATAAAATGGTGGGGGTTGCGGGGGGGGGGGGGGGGGGGGGGGGGGAGGTGGGGTTGGCGAGGAAAAGGACACTTTGGCTGACAAACACCATCCAGTTGGGTAATGAGTCTTTTTACATTCCAGTTGACAGAGGAAGGCTGCACATCACGAGGGTGGAAGTGTTGCCTGACAAAATGGCTGGAATGCAAGGGCAAGTCATGTGATGAAGTCTCCAGGGAGACATTTAATCACAGTTGACAACCGTAGTGACTGTATTTCTAAAAAATTAACCTACCTGAGGTTGAAATTCGCTGTTTATTTTGCCTTTTAATTTATCCCTCTTGTACTGTTGTCCAGTCCGCCAATCTATCGCTCCTATTCGATTGGGTAACTGGGATAACGTGTTGATTGCAAATCTCCTTCAATTTTGAATCTAGCTCAGAATCTGGCACAAAATGAGGGAGGAGAAAATGAGATAAGAGAAATTGCCAGCAGAGGGGAGACTGTGGCATAGTGGTATTGTTGTTGGACTAGTAATCCAGAGACCCAGGTTCAACTCCCACCTTGACAGATGGTGGCATTTGAATTCAACTAAAAATCGAACCATGAAACCATTGTCAACTGTCGTAAAAACCCACCTGGGTCACGAATGTCCTTTAGGGAAGGAAATCTGCCGTCCTTACCTGACCTGGCCTACTTGTGACTCCAGATCCACAGCAATGTGGTTGACTCTTAGAGGATGAGCAATAAGTGCTGGCCTAGCCTGCGATGCCCACAACCCAAGAGTGAAAATAAAAAAATCCCAATGGGAAATGGCTTTGAACCATACCTCTGGCAACGTGAATAAAGTAAAAAGTCTGACAACACCAGGTTTTAGTCCAACCTATTTATTTGATAATATTCTCACTAGCTTTCGAGGGGACAGCCTCTTCGTCAGGTGAATGGAGAGTTCTGGCCTCAGACAGAGCATATAAAGCACAGACAGTTTAGAGATTACTGATCTAATTAATCTCTAAACTGTCTGTGCTTTATATGCTCTGTCTGAGGCCAGAACTCTCCATTCACCTGACGAACAGGCTGTCCCCTCGAAAGCTAGTGAGAATATTATCAAATAAATAGGTTGGACTAAAACCTGGTGTTGTCAGACTTTTTACTGTGTTTACGCCAGTCCAACGCCGGCATACCCACATCATAACGTGAATAAATGCATGGGAAAATTCAAGACTTGAACTGTTTACGTACAAGAATTCATTTTCAGCTTGCTGTAAGGATGTTCTGTGTAGGTTATTTCTGACTGATTTTCTTTTTCTTGCAGTTGTATACACTGCGGCGTTGTCTATGCTGACCTTGCAGCGCTCAAGTCTCATATCCAAGGTGCTCACTGTGAGATCTTCTATAAATGTCCTATCTGCCCCATGGCTTTCAAGTCAGCACCAAGTACTCATTCACATGCCTACACACAGCACCCAGGCATCAAAATAGGAGAAGCTAAGTAAGTTGTGTAAGCATGCCTGCCACTGGATTATAGATAAAAATAATTCTCACTGAGAGAAAGCACTTCTATTATGTCAAAATGTCATTGTTGTCTAAGAATCTTATGTGAATAGAATTTAAGCAACCTTAATTCAGTTTGCAGTGGGAATATCATGCAGAGAAAATCACATCAGAGATTATCTAAATTAACAATCTTGTTCTGAAAGGTTACATGAACAGCTGGAGCTTAGCTATGAACTTATCTGTCTCGTGCCTCACCGAGGGAATGTGGCACTGGAGAAGACCGAGATTGGTTAACCTAAGCTTACAAAGAAAAAACTAACGTGATTACAGTGTGTCATACTTGTGCAGAAGAGGATGTTCCTCTGAGATGTTTCTGGAACAGACATTTTTACTCAGCATTTTTCCATGACTTACTGAATGGGGTGCTCAAGATTCCCACCACCTTCTGGGTGGAGAAGTTGTTCCTCAAATCCCCTCTATCTCTCCTGCCCCTTTTTGTAATTCTGTGCTCCTGGTTATTGATTCCTCTACGAAGAGGAGACATTTCTTCCTATCTGCCATATTTATGTCCCTCATAATTTTGTACACCTTGATTATGTTCCTCTCACCACTCAACCTCAATGTTCCAAGGAGAACAGCCCAACCTAACCCGCCTTTCTTTTTAAGATGAACGCAAAATACTGCGGATGCTGGAGTCTGAAACAAACCACCGCCATCAAACCGATCTCGGACAGAGTGATAGTGGACCCCCACCCTTCCACCTCACTGATCTCAGGCAGAGTGGCAGCGGACCCTAACCCTAATCCCCACCCCCCCAAACCGATCTCAAGCAGAGAGCCGTCGGACCCATCCGCACCCCACCGCCCACACTCTCCAGTTAAGCAGCCCGTTAAGTCCATTTAAATGTGTCCAAATGCATTTAAATGGCTGTTGCCCCCTTTTCGGGCGCAGTCCTGATTGTGGCCATGTTCGGGCCTTGGTAAAGTGGGAGTCTGGGTGGAGGCAAGTGGATCTCGCTGCTCTCCTCACGCCCGACTTTACCAAGTTTCCGTGCCCTCCTTCCTCATTCGATTGAAACATACTGCTGAAAGAAATTCTCCTGAAAACACTCGCAGTACTCTTACCCTTCTCCACCTACTTTGCTACTACGATCCCTATATGTTAGTTTCTTGCTGAACTCTTGCACGTTGATCCTTTCTCTCCTTCAATGCTTGAAAAAAATAATCTCGAGAAATAGAGCAGGCAATTCATTGGCAAGCTTCAATTGTCCATAAACCTCATACGTAAGTGTGCATTGATCTCTCCTTCCCCATCAGGGTGGCACGGTAGCACAGTGGTTAGCACTGCTGCTTCACAGCTCTAGGGTCCTGGGTTCGATTCCTGACTCCGGTCACTGTCTGTGTGGAGTTTGCACATTCTCCTCATGTCTGTATGGGTTTCCTCTGGGTACTCCGGTTTCCTCCTGCACTCCAAAGATATGCGGGTTAGGTTGATTGGCCATGCTAAGAAATTGCCCCTTAGTGTCTAGGGATGCGTAGGTTAGAGGGATTAGTGGGTATAATATGTAGGGATATGGGGGTAGGTCCTGGATAGGATTGTGTTCAGTGCAGACTCGGTGGGCTGAAGGGCCTCTTTCTGCACTGTAGGGTTCTATGATTCTATCACTCTTGAGTGAAACATCTCACTGATACCTCTCCTGAGTCTATGATCTAAAACCACTCCCAAATGTTGGATATTTATGTAAAATAAAGCATTTATTTGAGTGTCACATACAACAAACTGTTTTTGATAAGAGAAGGGATTAAGGGTTATGGGGAGAGGGCGGGAAAGTGGAACTGAGCCACGACAGATCAGCCATGATCTTATTGAATGGCGGGGCAGGCTCGAAGGGCCAGATGGCCTACTTCTGCTCCCATTTCTTATGTTCTTATGTTCTTTCTTTAGCAAGTAAAATTATCACTCCTGGAATTTTTATAGCTAGGTGAATTGAAATAAAAATCGTGGCTGCTCACTCCCCTTAAAAGAGTTTAACCAGGGTAGATATTGACTTTTTAGTGATAAAGTGAAAAGGGTGATAGCATATCTGAATTGAAATAAAAATTGGAGAGGTTTGGTGACTTGCTATTGACAATTACATTAGTGCATTCAATTTGAATTGGGCTTGAATTTGGCTGCCAGTGTTTTTGAACGCTGGAAAACAAAGATTTGCTCTTAAACTGAATCAGTGCATTTTTTTGGTCAGTGGCTGGGTTTTTCCAGTCCCATCCGTGGTGAGAACATTGCAGGCAGGATGGAAATTTTGATGGGATAGAGCAGACATTGGTCTGTTGACTTTGTGTGGGAATTTCCCATTCCTCGGCGATCGAGACGGGAATGTCCATGCCAAGGTGTCTGCGGTTTAAAATATCCACAACTGTTTTTGCTCCCCCCCACCACTCTAATTTTTATTGAATCTAAGATCTAAAGCCAGAATGGTAATTTAAATGTCTGTTTAAGTTGTCGGTCCCAGGAAACGTGTTGCCAATGACACATGAAAATTCGAAATAAATAGATCCTCAGATTAAAGCAATTAGAACGGTTTGTGGTCTTGGGTTTTAGAGCTGTTCTCATATTATGGTTTTCTTTGATGTGTTTGCTTATGAATGAAGAAATTTGGAAAAGTGTTTATGTAAATTTTCATTCTTTTGTTTTGTTTGGGATCAGCGGTGTGTAATATTGAAAATAGTTTGTTACTGGAGGGGCCAAAGTTTTTGAGCTGAGGTTTGTTTCTTGGTTAGGAATTAAGACCTGTGTTTTTCAGCATATGTCCTTTGTGACATAATTGACTGAAACATGAAACAATGTTAAGACTATTGAGAGCTGATTGCATATTATTTTTGAATGGACACCTTCCCTTGATAAGTTCCATCAGGAAAAGAGGAATCTCCATTTATATGGAATCACTCATGACCTCAGAGTGTTTCACAGCCAAGGCAATATTTTTAAAGTGTAGTTGCTTGTAGCTCAGGCAGCCAATTTATTGGTGACTGGCAAATTTACTATTTCCTGACCAGGCGGCAAGGTAAACTTTTCACCCACGTTATCTTGCTTAATCAGCTTTAATTGTATAATCCATTGGGCGGCACAGTGTGATAGTGGTTAGCAATACTGCCTCACAGCGCCGAGGACGCAGGTTCAATTCTTGTCTTGGGTTCCTGTGTGCGGAGTTTGCATGTTCTCTCCGTGTCTGCGTGGCTTTTCTCTGGGTACTCCAGTTTCCTCCCACAGTCCAAAAATGTGTAGGTTATGTTGATTGGCCATGCTAAATTGACCCTAGTGTCAGGGGATTAGCAGGGTAAATATGTGGGATTATGGGAATAGGGCCTGAATGGGATTGTGGTTGGTGCAGACTTGATGGGCCAAATGGCCTCCTTCTACACTGTATAGATTCTTTAGATAAATGTTCATTCAACATTCACTCAAATGCATCCAGTGCTTCTCTTGATTGTTGATAACATTCAAAGTAAAAGCTGAACACCAAGAAATTAAATTGGACTCTGGGCTATTGAGACTAAATTATGTGTATTGGCTACCATCAGAGTGTTAGTGACCTGGGACTGTAGTTACTTAAACTAAATAACCCAGAAAGCAGCAGGAAAGAAGTATCATGTTTGCCAAGCAAGGACCAGATTTAGATGGAAATTTGATAAGCGGAAATAAATAAAGTTTGATTCATTGCTGATGCAGTTCATTGTAGGGCTGCTGTATGCGGCAAAGTCACAAGATTTTAAAAGGCTTTTCTTCCCAAAGTTTAGTCTCATTTGAATGTAGCTTTTGGCTGGTATGGTCAGCAGAGCAATTCGACAATTGGATTAAAGAGCAGAACAGGCTGTAAAATACTGTTTCCAATCTGTAGCTGGTAAAAATATCTAATAATTCTTGTTTCACAAGAAGTGGACGTAAAATGACTGCACATACTGCCCCAGGTCTTTAAGTTGTTTAAAATGTGCTAACTTTCTCCCTGTTTTTAGAATTATCTATAAATGCTCCATGTGCGACACAGTCTTTACCCAGCAAACCTTGCTATGCAGCCACTTTGATCAACATGTTGCCAAACAGAAAGTTTCAGTCTTCAAGTGTCCGGATTGTGCATTGTTGTATGCACAGAAGCAGCTCATGGTGGAACACATTAAGGTACATTGTAGTCGGTCGTGTTATAATATTTTCGTAGGACATGGGTATCGCTGGCTGGCCAGCATTTATTGTCCATCCCTAGTTGCCCTTGGAGGGCAGTTGAGAATCAGCTACACTGCTGTGGCTCTGAAGTCACATGTAGGCCAAACCAGGTAAGGACAGCAGATTTCCTTCCCTAGGGGGTATTAGTGAGCCAGATGGATTTTTCTGACAATCGACAATGGATTCACGGTCATCAGTGGATTCTTAATTCCAGATGTCCTTTATTGAATTCAGATTCCACCATCTGCCATGGCGGGATTTGAACCTGGGTTCCCAGAACATTAGCTGAGAATAATACCACTAGGCCATCACCATAAGTGCTAATTAACAGAGTGAATGTTGACTAAGGGTGACAGGTGTAAGGGTCAGAATGTTAACCGTGACTCTCTTTGCCTTAGGTTAACTAAAGTTAAAGTTTGTTTACTTATTAGTCACAAGTAGGTTTACATTAACACGGCAATGAAGTTAGTGTGAAAATCCCCTAATTGCCACATTCCAGCACCTGTTTGGGTACACTGAGACAGAATTTAGCATGGTGAATGCACCGAACCAGCACATCTTTCATGGAAGGAAACTGGAGCCCCCAGTGGAAATGCACGCAGACACAGTGAGAATGTGCAGAATCTGCACAGATGGTAGCTGAAGCCAGGAATCGAACCCAGGTCTCTGGCACTATGAGGCAGCAGTGCTAACCACCGTGCTGCCCTAATGTCTTTTAGGGAAGGAAATTCAAGTCTGCCACCCTTATCTGGTCTGGCTTATGTGTGACTCCAGCGCCACAGCAATGTGGCTGACTTTCAAGTGCCCTCTGAAGTGGCCTAGCAAGCCATTCAGTACAAGGACAGCTAGGGGATGGGCAATAAATGCTGGCCGGCCAACGACACCCATGTCTAATTAATGAATAAAAAAAACTTGTTAAATTTGTCTGAGTTTTCATTCTCTATATTGGATCATTAGTTGTTTTGAACCAGAGACAGTTTTTCTTGACATGGAGTTGTGGTTTCAATGAGTGAATGTTAAAATGTTTTAACTTTAAACGACTTCTGCTTAAAAATCTTTTCCGAAGGATTGAATGTAATGATGGTGACCAACATCCCTCATTCTTTCATTTTTCAGTCTATGCATGGCACGCTCAAGAGCATTGAGGGTCCTCCCAATCTGGGGCCCCAGCAGCCATTGGTTACTAAGCCTGTAACTACATCAGGACAAAACAAAACTGATGGGAATGCTGTTAATGGCACTGACCGGCTTGGGAAGAAACCTTCGGTGGTTATGAGAAAAACTGGGAGCCGATCAAAAGCAAATAACCCTGGTTGGATGTGTCAAGACTGCGAGGAATGGTTTCCTGAACGAGAGGACTACATTTCTCACATGAAGAAGGACCATGGAAAGGTATGAACCAAATAACATGGGAATCAGGCAGCAATTTCGCAGACCCAAAGAATCTTGGGGACAAATGATTAAATAATCCCTCTAAACTGCAACATGATTTCCTAACTCTTGCACTCAATAAAGGCTGATGAAGGCAGGCATGCCATATGTCATCTTAATCCCCTTAGCCACCTGTATTGCCACTGTTAGGGAACTGTGGACATGTGCGCCCAAATCCCTCTATGTTAATGTTCCTAAGGGTTCTGCCATTTACAATATAATTCGCACCTAAATTTGATCCTCCCAGATGCACCACCTCGCATTTGTTTGGATTAAACTCCATCTTCCATTTCTGAGCCCATGCCTCCAACTTATTTATATCCTGCGATAATCCCTGGCATTATCAGCAACTCCACCATTCTTTGTGTCATTTGCAAACTTACTAATTAGACGGCCTACATTTTCCTCCGAATCAATTATGTATACTACAAACAATAGCGGTCCCAGCACTGATCCCTGCAGAACCACTGGCTACAGATGTTCACTCTGAAAAACACTCTTCTGCCGCTCTGTGTGTCCTATAACCAAGCCAGTTCTGTATCCATCTAACCCACCCACTCTGAATCCCATGTGATTTTAGTTTTTGTACCAGTCTGCCACGTAGGATCCTGTCAAATGCGTCACTAAAGTCCACATAAACTATATCCTAGCCCTTCCCTCATCAATTATTGTTGTCACCTCTTCAAAATACTCAATCAAGTGGTGAGACATGACCTTTCCTGTACAAAACCTTGCTGCTTGCCACTAACTAGTCCATTTTCTTTCAAATGTGCATTTATCCTGTCCCTCGGTATCTTCTCCAAAAGCTTCCCCATGACTGACATCAGGTTCACCGGCCTATAATTTGCTGGGTTATCTCTGCTTCCATTTTAAACAAAGGAATGAAAAGTAAATTTTGGGCTGACGTCAAGAACTCTCTTCTTGACACAAAAAGGTTAATTTTGAGTGCCTTTGTCTGGTATTATTCGGACGGTAATGGTCTCACAGTTAATACCAATGATGCGACTGCCTCTATTTTGAAAGGAGCCTATTGGCCAGTATCTAAAGTACCTACCTCATTCAGGTGATTCACTGATTGCCACTTTAGGTAGAAACTGTTTGGAGCCTGCGCTCCACCTGCCCAGTTTCCATTCCTGGTTAAAACTGGAGCTCAGGTGATCAATTAACTTGCTGGTGCTGGTTGCCCGAGATACCATGAAATTACTAATTTTGTTTTGAATAGCGCTGTGAGATTTTCTATGGCCATGTAAACCAGCAGGCGGGGTCTCAGTTTGACATCTCAGCAGAGAAGCAGCATCTTTGAAAGCCAGTCCACTCTCTGTCTAACACTGAAGTTTCAAATTAGATTATGTCCTGGAGTAGGGCTTGAATTGATAACTTTCTGAGTCATGCTCTGGATTTCTGCCACATGAGTCAAGCTGACAACTGGGAACATTCAGAGAAGCACTGACCGCATTAGCATTGATTAAAATAAAAGCAAGTTATTATTGTTCCAATAGTTTATTAAGTTGAATCACAAATAAGTTGTAATACAGAATATCACAGGTCTTGGAATATTTTAATTTAAATATTGAAGACCGTTCGTTGCTGGGAATTAATTTTTTTTTCTTTGGGATTTCGACATTTTTCTTTTTTGTTTGGAATTTGGAAATTCTGAAGAGTTGAAGTTCAGAAGAATTGAGAAATGTTTTAACATCTTTCTGCAGTAGTGAATATTGTGGATCTTGAGTCAGATATTAATTTAACTTTGTCAAATTGCTGGCCTATGTTTTGTCCCTGCTTTTCCTATTATTCCACACAACACAAACAGAAAATGCTGGAAAATCTCAGCAGACCTGACAGCATCTGTGGGAGAGAGAATAGAGCCAATCTTTAGTGTCAGGATGACCTTCATCTATGTAGCTTCTTCCTCTTAATTTTTCTCACTCTGCCAGTTTTACACTGGTCACTTAAAAGGAACTAGTAAAACTAGCACAATCTTCCAGAGAAAAGAAACAAAGCCACACTTCAGATATTACCCTTCACTAGAGCTCATACTTATAATAGCAATTATTAGAAGTCTGAATTACAACAGAAAACACTAGAGATACACAGAAGATCAAAGGGTATCTTGACAGAGCGAAAAAAGGTGTGGGTGTTGAAACCCAAAATCTGAAATGTAGTTTTTGTCGTTTGTGATAGTTGTCTCTAAATGAAATGCGATATGCAGTAAAATAGAAACTTCCAGAAGCCATAGCCAGACAAAGCAGTGTCTCAGAGTGAAAAGACAAGTTCTTGATCAAAATTGAAGGAGATTTTGTATCAAACCATAAATGCTGACTTTTCAGTTATGTCCACAGATGTTGTCTGACCTGCTGAGAGTTTCCTGCATCTTTCCTGGCACTTGCAGGATTTGGTTAATGGCTTACTAGTAGTAGGGCCATAAATTCCCTTTTGTTGGCATTATCACAATAACAGATTTTCACAGTAACTTCATTGCAGTGTGAATATAAACCTACTTGTGACTAATAATTAAACTTTTACTTTACTTTATCGCAGCATATTAACAACAATGTTTGCATAATGAAACAGCGCAACTGGGGTTCACACAAAAGAGCTATGTTAATATGCATGTAAATGATATTTTAAAAAAACTTACAACATTATCATTACTGGATCAGTGATCTGAAGGCCTGGACTAATAGTCTAAAGGATGTGAATTAGAATTCCAATATGGAAGTCAGAAAATTTGAATTCAGTTTAAAAAAAAAAGAAATAAAAAGTTTAAGCCAAATTTGCATCTGAGCCCTGGACCTGTGCAATTTCACAGCTTGGAAAATGCAATGCCTGACCCATGTGTGACTTTACAAGGGATTTTTTTCACATGGGTTGGGTCACTGCTTTTTGCAATAGAGTAAGGAGTGTGAATACGCAGGCGGGCTAGTTAGAATGCCTACTTTGGTTCTCCACCACAGCAGCCCAACTCTCAACATCATTTAAAAGCCAAATAAACTTTGCCCCTCGCCCTTCCCACCGATCCCCATACCACCTTAATTCCCCTGTGCCATTTCACATTCCTTGTGCCACCTCAATGCCCCCAAGTATCCTCCATCACCACATAGAGTCATAGATGTTTACAGCATGGAAACAAGCCCTCTGGCCCAACTTGTCCATGCTGCCTTTTTTTTTAAACCCCTAAGCTAATCCCAATTGCCCGCATTTGGCCCCTATTTCTCTATACCCATCTTACCCATGTAACTGTCTAAATGCTTTTTAAAAGACAAAATTGTACCCGCCTCTACTACTACCTCTGGCAACTTGTTCCAGACACTCACCGCCCTCTGTGTGAAAAAATTGCTCCTCTGGATACTTTTGAATCTGTCCCCTCTCACTTAAACCTATGCCCTCTAGTTTTAGATTCCCCTACCTTTGGGAAAAGATATTGACAGTCTAGCTGATCTGTGCCCCTCATTATTTGATAGACCTCTATAAGATCACCCCTCAGCCTCCTACGCTCCAGAGAAAAAAGTCCCAGTCTATTCAGCCTCTCCTTATAACTCAATCCATCAAGTCCCGGTAGCACCATAGTAAATCTTTTCTGCACTCCTTCTAGTTTAATAATATCCTTTTTATAATAGGGTGACCAGAATTGCGCACAGTATTCCAAATGTGGCATTACCAATGTCTCGTATAACTTCAACAAGATGTCCCAACTCCTGTATCCAATGTTCTGACCACATAGTCCTAAGTATCAAGTTCTCAGAGGTTGTGCAACAGCAGATAGGAATTGTGTAAAAATCATTGGAAAACCTAAAAGCCCAAGGGAAAAGAAGCTGAAATCTTTCAAGCACTTAGCAAGTTTGTAAACAGTTAAAGTTCAAGTTTATTTATTAGTCACAGGTAAAGCTTACATTAACACTGCAATGAAGTTACTGTGAAAATTCTCCGTGCCAACAGACAAGAAACCACATCAAAAACACTGGGGGCAATTCTCCCAGAACACTTTTAAATGTTGTCCCCAGCGGGAAAACCGGTGAGATTCCTGCTGGGAGGGCCAGTGAAACTGAGTTCGCATTTCAGCCACATTATTTTGGAGCCTGGGGAGATTCTCACTGAAGCGTAGCGAGCCACACAATTGTATCACTGCTGGCAGTGATTTAAGAAGGTTCACCAGCATCTTCACTGGGCCTTGCCAACCACAATCACATCTGAGAATTTAGAAAATGGAATATTTTTAAGTTTGTCACCTTTCAAGCCTTTTTTTTTCAGTTCAATTGAACAGTGCTGAGTTCTCATGAAAATCATCACCAAAGCAGATTTCTATTGTTGCTGTGTACATTTTGGGAGAATGAACTAATTGTGCTGCTCCTGCATTTTGAGCATTTGCAGACTGGATGTGACACTTTTCCCTGTGTATTGGTGTCATGATGTAACTATAAAGAACATGGGCTGAAATTCTCCTGAATTGAGGCTAAGTGACCATGTCAGCGGGAAAATGGGAGAGTTTCCTGCCAGTGTTGGCAATGTTTATTAGTTGGGATATACCCACCTGATAGATGCAAATAAGTGCATCCGGGAAAGCTACTGGCCTGCTCTGTTGTTCAGAAAAAGGGCACCCTGATTTCCATGCTCGGAAACTGGTCCCCCGCCCCTAAAATTGGAATAGTGACCAGGGGAGCATCTCCAACCCCCTTACCAAAGAGGGGCAGCCTCCCCCCCCACAACCCACAAATAACAGGTCACCCCTCCCTCCCCCCACAACAAGCAGGTATGACGGTGTCCCACCCCCAAACTCACCCCCTCCCACTCCTCCCCGCTCTCCACTCAGCCCCCCTTCCTCACTCAGAATCCTATTAGGCCCACACTTTGGTAATGCCAGTGGGTGCACTGGTCTGTGGCACCCTGGCACTGGCACCAAGGCTTGACACTTTGGACCACAAGGGTGAATGGCGACATACCAGAGAATAGACCTTCAAACCCGGTAATTGTTTTACAATCCACGGATTTGTGTAATTGTCAGGTTGCCGCCTGCTATCAGTAGGAACCCACTCGACACCGGCGGGACTGGCCAGGAATATGACAATGGACCCCAAATCCAATTTTTGCCACAAGCCCTATCCTCTGGGCCATTGCTGTTCTCACCAGCAGTCAGCAGGCCCTCCATGTGTTTGATGGTTTCATGATGTTGTCACCAACACGTGCTGCTACCACAGGTTTTCCCAGCTCAGGAACTGGCCTCAGTTGGGAAGGTTGTCTCATTGGGTAACCAAGCATTGGCAAGTTTTTGATTCTTGCTGCAGCATCAAATAATGACTAAAAACCTGATTAAGAGGCAGCTCAAGTCAATAAATGGTGAGAACATTACCTACATCCTTTCAGCTTTATGTTTTAGAAAGTTAATATTTTTGATAAAAATTATTACATTCCCTCAAGGACTACAGTTAAATGTGGCTTGCGAAGGGCTGGTAAATCATTTTGTGTGCCACGTTTTAAATCTTTTCTTCCATTTAATAGAACTTACTGAGCCTAGCTTCTTACCAAATACACTGCATGAAGTTTAGCTTGGTCTTCTTTTGTGGCATTCCAATAAAGTCTGCAGTATCTGGATGTACAATGTAAATGTTGATAGTTGGTTAGGGATAGTTAAGTTGATGTAGTCCTAGACATTTCATTAGATGACCTCCCTCCCAACTCCCTCCCTGCGCAAGGATATTTTGGCCCTGGAGGGAGTGCAGAGGAGGTTTACTAGGCTGATACCGGAGTTGAGGGGATTGAGCTATGAGGAGAGGCTGAATAAACTAGGCTTGTACTCGTTAGAGTTTAGAAGAATGAGGGGAGATCTCATTGAGACGTATAAGATGATGAATGGGATGGATAGGATAGAGGTGGAGAGACTCTTCCCGCTCAAAAAAGACAGTAGGACTAGGGGGCACAGCCTCAAGATAAAGGGGAGGCGGTTTAGAACGGAGTTGAGGAGGAACTTCTTCACTCAAAGGGTGGTGAATCTCTGGAATTCTCTGCCCGTTGAAGTGGTGGAGGCTGCCTCGCTAAATATTTTTAAGAAGCGGGTTGATGGGTTCTTGATAAGAGAGGGGATTAAGGGTTATGGGGAGAGGGCGGGAAAGTGGAACTGAGCCACAACAGATCAGCCATGATCTTATTGAATGGCGGGGCAGGCTCGAAGGGCTAGATGGCCTACTCCTGCTCCTATTTCTTATGTTCTTATGTTCTTAACTCCTGCCACCCAATTGCCCTGAACAGTCGAACAACACTTTCCACTCCTATTTCCAATACTTTATTAACTAACAAACACACAAAAAAATGAAAACAGCAGACAATATTTTTTGGGTTGACCCACCAGGTCGACAATATCCCTTGTTAATTAGAACACTGCGTGATTTTTTTTGGATCAGAATCGTGGAGGGCAAGGGGTCTGGAGGAAATGTCCTCACTTCTTGTGCTTTGACCTTTGATTTGAAAATGGATGTGGTTTAGTTTCCTTTCCATGGCGAGCTTGTTTGAGAGCCAGTAACCATCTAGCTGGGTGAGAACAGGAAAAGAATGAAACAACTTAAAAACTACAAGAAGAATAAGTTCCCTCCTTTGTCTGTATTCCTCCCAGAGCATTATGGGTTAAAGAATCAAGTTGGGTAAATGGTGTTAAGATACAGATCTGCTATGGTTTCAATGAGTGGTGGAATGTTTACTTCTTATTCCTCCTTTCCTTTGCATTGCAGCTCCCATCACCACCCCCCTGCCCCCATCCCCCAACCTTATGTCAAATGTTTCTTATCAGCAATGGTTGCATCCTCTTAACCTTGTCCACTTTCAAGGAGAACAAGTTTAAGTTTATTTATTATTGTCACAAGTAGCTTGCATTAACACTGCGATGAAGTTACTGTGTATTCCAGCGCATGTTTGGGTACATCAAGGGAGAATTTAGCATGGCCAATGCACCTAAACAGCACATCTTTCCCACTGTGGGAGGAAACTGGAGCACCTGGAGGAAGCCCATGCAGACATGGGGAGAATGTGCAGACTCTGTACTGACAGTGACCCAAGCCGGGAATCGAACCCAGGTTGCTGGCACTGTGAGGCAGCAGTGCTAACCACAGTGCCACCATGCTGCCCATAATTTCAATCTATTCACATAACTGTAGTCCCTGAAGGTTGAGAGGAGATTTGACAGAGGTGCTCAAAGTCATGAGGGGTCTGGACAGAGTTAGAGAAGAACTGATCCATTGGCAGAGGGATCAAGAACCAGAGGAACCAGTTTCTCCAATTTATCTGCTAAACCAAAGTCCCTCATTCCCAGAACCATGCTTGAAAATCCTTTTTGCACCCCATCTTAGTGTTCTTCAAATCCTTCCAAATGTGTGGTGTGTAGAACATAAGAAATAGGAGCGGGAGTAGGCCATCTAGCCCCTCGAGCCTGCCCCACCATTCAATAAGATCGTGACTGATCTGATAGTGGTTCAGTTCCACTTACCCGCCTGCTCCCCGTAACCCTCAATTCCCTTATTGATCAGAAATCTATCTGCCTGTGACTTAAACGCATTTAACGAGGTAGCCTCCACTGCTTCAATGGGCAGTGAATTCCAGAGATTCACTACCCTCTGAGAGAAGAAGTTCCTCCTCAACTCTGTTCTAAATTGACTCCCCCTTATTTTGAGGCTGTGTCCCCTAGTTTTTGTTTCCTTTCTAAGTGGAAATAATCTCTCTGCCTCTACCCGATATAGCCCCTTCATTATCTTACATGGCTCTATAAGATCCCCCCTCAGCCTTCTAAACTCTAACGAGTACAGGCCCAATTTACTCAATCTCTCCTCATAAGCTAACCCCCTCATCTCCAGTATCTGCACTCCATCCAAGGCCAATATATCCTTTTGCAAATAAGGGGACCAGAAGTTAACATAATACTGCAGTTGAGGCCAAGTTTTATACTGATTTATCATAAAACTTCCTTGCTTTTGTTTTCTATGCCTTGGTTTATAAAACTGAGGATCCCTTATGCTTTATTATCCAATTTCTCAACCTGTCCTGCCACCAGCAGTGATTTGTGTGCAAATGTCTGCAAATGCTCTCGGCTTCTACACCCCTTTTAGCATTTCAACCCTTATTTAATATTGTCTCTTGTTGTTCTTTCTACCAAAATGTTTCACTTCACATTTAAGATTAAACTAAATTCTCTGAGTTCCTTAGCTGTCAACTGTTTTCCTCATGCTGCCTTTATTTTGTAGGGAGGAAATGTTTAAATTTATTGTAAAATTTGAATCATTTACTATTACTATCTATCCTTGTTTAATTTTAACTTTATCCCCTAGATCTGATTAATTAATTGAACACCAATTGTAATTATATGATAAATTATCCAATTGGTTTTAGTCTTTAAACTAATTATTTTTTTCGCATCTTTCCATACAATTGATTAATTTGAATTGAATTAAAATTAAATCACGAGTTTACCAGTGTACTCAACTGCTGATACTCCTTGAACTGTGGCGTCATTTTGCAACTTTTTTCCCCTTGCATGGTTCAAAGGGATTGCATTTTTAATTCATTTGTGGGATGTGGGCTTTGCTGACTAGGCCAGCACTATTGCTCTCTCTAGGGCTCTTGAGAAGGTAGTAGTGAGCTGCCTTCTTGAATCGCTGCAATCCATGTGCTATATGTGCGCTTGCAGTGCTGTTAGGGTAAGAGTTCCAGGATTTTCACCTAGCAACAATGAAGGAACAAAGATATAGTTCAAAGTCAGGACGGTGAGTGACTTAGAGGAATCAGAGAGATGGGTCATAGAATCATACAGTGTCGAAGAGGCACTTCGGCCCATCTGAAATGACACACGAGAAACACCTGAACTCGCACCTAATCCCATCCCCCAGCACTTAGTCCATAGCCTTGAATGTTATGACCTGCCAAGTGCTCAAGCAGGTACTTTTTAAATTATTTGAGGTAACCAGCTTCTACCATCCTCCCAGGGAGCGCATTCCAGGCAGTCGCCACCTTCTGGGTAAAAAGGTTTTCCCTCACATCCTCTCAAACCTCAACTTGAACCTATGTCCCCTTATGACTGACTCTTCAGTTATGGGGAATAGCTGCCCCTTATCCAGTGTGTCCATGTCCCTCATAATCTTGTACACCTCGATCAGGTCGTCACTCAGTCTTCTCTGCTCCAATGAAAACAAACCAAGTCTATCCAACTTCTCTTCATTACTTAAATGCTCCCTCCCAGGCAGCATCCTGGCGAATCTCCTCTGCAACCTCTCAAGTGTAATCACATTCTCCTTATAATGTGGAGACCAGAACGGCACACAGTACTCTAGCTGTGGCCTCACCAAAGCTCTATACATCGCCAACATTACTTTTCTGCTTTTGTAATTATACCGTGATTGACAGTGTTTGTAGGGTCCCCATGCTGCCGATCTCTTCCTTTACACTGACACCACCACCAGCTTCCTCCTTTACACTGCCTCCATCCGTTCCCTTTCTCATCCTCCCCTTTGTATTGCCCACCCTTCCAATCTCCTTTACACTGCTCTCCCTCCTGGCCTTTCCCTACTGCTTCCAGCCTCCCTTTTTGTGCTGACATTTTTATGCAGACCATATATTTACATTGCACCTCTAACTTAATAAAACATCCCAAGGCACTTCCCAGGCATATTATCAAACAAAGTATCACACTGAGCTACATAAGAAGATATGGGGCTGAATTTTCATTCTTGAGATGGCCAGCAGGAGTTGGGAAATTTCCTGGTACGGTGCACCCACCTTAGGAGAAAGTTCCTGCATAGCGGGAATTTGGTTTCAGAGTGGCAGTTGTTAGTGGGATTGGGGCCTATGGTGTTTCAAGCAGTGTAGAGGCAGCCACAGTGGCAGCCGGATATAGAGGCAGGCTGTTTAAAAGGTCCACCTTGGTGCTGTAGGTCTTCATCACAGTTACAATAACATCAGTGAAACTAGCCCTCACCTCCTCACCTCCCACATTCCCACACACTCCCCATGCCTTCTCCATGCCAACTCATACCCTCATCCACCCCCAATGGTCCCTCATATTCTCCATGTCAACATCTGCCTCTCCAACTGCTCCCACTGGCCCCTCATACTGTTCATGTTCTCTCTAGCCACCCTCAATGGCCACTCATAGCTTCATGCCAATTGCTTAGTTTATTTGCTCTCTCTTCTTTCAAACTGAAATTGGAAAGCAAGTACACTCAACTGTGCTTGCCGTAAAATGATTATTCCTTATAACTTTTCAACACCTGACCTTGATTGAAGAGTATTTTGGTGAATTAGCGCACAAGTGGCACTGAAACATTCCCCCAACTCCCATCTCGTTAAACTAATCTTTGCTGATGACACCAAAATTGGTGGAAAGGCAAATTGCGCGGAGGGTGGTGAGAGTCTACAGAAGGATCTAGATAGGCTGGGCGAATGGGCCAGCAAATGGCAAATGGAATTTAATGTTGGCAAGTGCGAGGTGGTCCACTTTGGTAGGAATAATGGTAGGAAGGATTATTACTTACGTGGCAAAAAACTGCAGCAGGCGACGGTGCAGAGGGACCTCGGGGTCCTTGTGCATGAGTCGCAAAAACCCAGCCTGCAGGTGCAGCAGGTGGTCAGGAAGGCTAATGGGATGCTGGCCTCCATAGCAAGGGGGATTGAATATAAAAGTAGGGAGGTCTGGCTGCAGCTGTATAGGGCATTGGTGAGGCCGCAACTGGAGTACTGTGTGCAGTTTTGGGCGCCGTACTTACGCAAGGATATTTTGGCCTTGGAGGGAGTGCAGAGGAGGTTTACTAGGCTGATGCTGGAGTTGAGGGGGTTGAGCTATGAGGAGAGGCTGAATAAATTAGGCTTGTACTCGTTAGAGTTTAGAAGAATGAGGGGAGATCTCATTGAGACGTATAAGATGATGAATGGGATGGATAGGATAGAGGTGGAGAGACTCTTCCCGCTCAGAAAGGACAGTAGGACTAGGGGGCACAGCCTCAAGATAAAGGGGGGGCGGTTTAGAACGGAGTTGAGGAGGAACTTCTTCACTCAAAGGGTGGTGAATCTCTGGAATTCTCTGCCCGTTGAAGTGGTGGAGGCGATAAAAAAAATTTTTAAGACGCGGGTTGATGGGTTTTTGATAAGAGAGGGGATTAAGGGTTATGGGGAGAGGGCGGGAAAGTGGAACTGAGCCACGACAGATCAGCCATGATCTTATTGAATGGCGGGGCAGGCTCGAAGGGCTAGTTGGCCTACTCCTGCTCCTGTTTCTTATGTTCTTATGTTCTTAATTAATGCTGGGCCGTTTTGGAATGAAATTGGGGTGCACTCTTCCACTGTGTCACTGTCTCTCCATAATAGAGGGTATTATGGGCTTGATGGGCTGAATGGTCTACTCCTGTTCTTGCCTTCCCAATGCCCTTCACTTTGAATGTGGTTATTTATATGCAAGTACACTTTCACAAGACTTGAGATTGCTCTACATATGAACGGGAGGTGCACTGGTTAGCACTGTTGCCTCAAGTCTGCAGGGACCCAGTTTCAATTCTGGCCTTGGATGACTGTCTATGTGGAGTTTGCACATTCTGTCTGTGTCTGTGTGGGTTTCCTCCAAGTGCTCCGGTTTCCTCCCCCACTCCAAAGATGTGCAGCTTAGGTGGATTGGCCATGCGAAGTTGCCCCTCGTTGTCCCGAGATGTGTAGATTAGAATAATAGCCATGGTAAATGTGTGGGACAACGGGGATAGGGTGGTAAGATATTCTGTCAGTGAATTGGTGCAGACTTGATGGGCTGAAAGGTCTCCTTCTGCACTGTAGGGATTCTATGTTATTCTGTGAGCGTAGACAGTGAATCCAGCCGCCTGGTTAACGTTGCCCGCTGTTCACTAAGACACACCTTTAAGCAGGGAGCACTTCATGTTGCTCAGATGCAAGATCCGAGGCCAGTATTTCCCCTCTCTTGCTCAGTGGCACTGAGGAGACCCACTGTAATGCTGCATCATCTCTTTGGCTATTATTTGATTATGAACACAGCAAGAATGAACCTGGAATCTTTCCAATTTGCATGGTACTTGAGCTCATAATCTTCCCGTTTCCTAGTTAGCCTTCAGGAAACTCACAAAGTTTGGAGAAATTTTAGGTGAATTTATTGGTAGAGCAAATCAGATGGTGCTTTTGTCAGCACAAATGTTTCACCGCAATAATTAGTAAATTTAAGGGAACTGGTCACAGATTTCACTTTCTTATTGGATTTTCAGCAACGAGTAATTACTGTGCTGTTTGGTTTCCAAGCACCCACATATCATCAGTATGTAGGTGGATCTATTAGTCTGCCACCTTATGTTTCTGCTTTTGGAGCACATCATTATCTTGGTTATTAATGCACAGCAGCAGTTAGTTTTTATTTGCTGTTGACACTAAGTTCATCACTTCTTCAGTTGTATCACATTCCTCTCAAATGAGTGGACTATTCATCTGTCAGTTGTGGGCAACTACTTCTGGTTGTAATTGAAATTTTGTGTTGGCGCTAAGTGTTCAAGTTGAGGAAGGCTGCGCAAACCAAGTGGAATTCTTGGGGCATGTTACCTAACATGGTGAAAATGAAGCAATTAAACATGGAAACATAGAAATTGGAAGCAGACTAGGCCATTCGGCCCTTCGTGTCTGCTCCGCCATTCATTTTGATCATGGTTGATCATCAAAATCAATTCCCCCCTCCCCCATTTACCTTGATCCCTTCAGCCTCAAGAGCTATTTCCAATTTCTTCTTGAAATCAGACAACATTTTGGCCTCAACTACTTTCTGTGGCAGTGAATTTACCACTCTCTGGGTGAGGAAATTTTTCCTCACCTCAGTCTTAAGTGGTTTACCCCCTTATCCTCAAACTATGACTCCTAGTTCTGGACTACCCCATCACTGGGAACATTGTTTCTGAGTCTACCCTGTCAAATCCTAATGACGTGGGGTGAAGAATACCAATTTAAGAAAAATACATCTTTTTTAAAAATTATTTTACTTCCTCTTGCCATAGGAAGGAAACCTGCTATCTGACCTATCACCCCACATACTGTCCCCCACCCCAGCAACTCCCCAAACCTTGTTTATATGTGCTTGTGGTAGATGTGGAATATCTTGTTAACAACCCTGACATAGATGCAGTATTTTCTCCACATTAATACTTCTATTAGCTTAGTTCTGTTTGTCAGTAAGCTTGTATTTCTGATTTATTAGTTAACACAAATTAATTTTTCTGTACCATACTTTGAAAAATGTTATTAGGTGGCGAGAGTGTTTTATGTGCTGTTTTATTATTTGGGGTTTCAAAGCCCTTCAAGGAGACAGAAAATCTTTGAAACGCTCTTTCACTAAAGAACTTCCCCAAATAAAGAAAATACATGTATGATATTCCTTGCCAGTTTTAAAAAGAGTCAGATTTCCTACCCCTAATGGAAACCTGCCCTGCCATGTTCCATAGTTCCGCGATGACTTTAATTATTTTTCTGATGAGAGGAGTCTGGGCTCCAACATGACGTAAAAGACAGGATTTTCCGGCCGTGCTCGCCCTGAAACCGGAAAATCCCGCCTGAGGTCAACGATCCTTTCCATGGTCCGTCCCTTGCCCGCTACGATTCCTGGAATGGGAAAATTCACCGCAACGAATCAAAGGACAGTACAGCACAGATGAGGCCATTCATGGGCACAATGGGCTGAACTCTACAATATTCTACTGGAAAGATACATAGCATACAAAAATCCTAAGCTTCCTCTTGAATTGTACAAATTGGTGACACAGTGGTTAGCACTGCTGCCTCAGAGTCCAGAGACCCAGGTTCGATTCCTGGCTTGGTCACTGTCTGTGCTGAGTCTGCACATTTTCCCCGTGTCTGCATGGGTTTCCTCTGGTTGCTCTGGTTTCCTCCCACAGTCCAAAGACATATTGGCTAGATGCATTGGCCATGCTAAGTCTTCCCTCAATGTACCCGAACAGGTGCCGGAGTGTGGCGACTAGGGGTTTATCACAATAACTTCAATGCAGTATTAATGTAACCCTACTTGTGACACTAATGAAAAAAGTTTAAACTTGTTTTTATTTATTTGTAGGACATAGGCATCGCTGGCTGGCCAGCATTTTATTGCTCATCCCTGATTGCCTTTGAGAAGGTGGTGGTGAGCCGCCTTCTTGAATCACTGCAGTCCATGTGTGTGGAACATGAGGACGGTCTCAACAAGGATCTTGGGTTCATGTCGCACTATCTGTAACCCCCAACACTTGCCTGGGTTTGCAAAACCTCACTCACTGTACTGTCTGGAGACAATACACATCTCTTTAACCTGTGATCAGTGCTCCTTCCACTCACATTGTCAGCCACTTCAAGACTTGAACAGCAGGTTAGGTGTAAAGATTCGCATTCTGATCAGTAATCTGTAAACTGTCTGTGCTTTATATGCTTTGTCTGAGGCCAGAACTCTCCATTCACCTGACGAAGGGACTAACCCGAAAGCTTGTGCGTTTACTATCAAATAAATCAGTTGGACTAAAACCTGGTGTTGTCAGACTTTTTACTGTGTTTACCCCAGTCCAACGCCAGCACATCCACATCATAGTATATGAACAAACAGGGAATTGAGGAATATAAGTGGTTGGTTTAGGTAGGTAAACATGATCGGCGCAGGCTTGGAGAGACGAAGGGTCTGTTCCTGTGCTGTACTGTTCTTTGTTCACTTGGTCAAATGCGGTCTTGATGTCAACGGCTGTCAATCCCACCTCACCTCTGGAATTCAACTCTTTTTGTCCATGTTTGAACCAAGGCTGTAATGAGGTCAGGAGCTGGGTGACTCTGGCGAAACCCAAACTGGGCGTCACTGAGCAGGTTAATGCTGAGCGGGTGCTGCTTGCTAGCACTGTCGATGACTTTACTGATGATCAAGGTCATTTGGTAATTGGCTGGGTTGGATTTGTCCTGCTTTTTGTGTACTGAACGTACCTGGGCAATTTTCCACATTGTTGGGTAGAGACCAGTGTTGTAACTGTACTGGAAGAGTTTGGCTAGGGGAGCGGCAAGTTCTGGAGCACAAGTCTTTCGTACTATTGCTAGAATGTTATCAGGGCCCATTGCCTTTGCAGTGTCCAGTGCCTCCAACTGTTTCTTGATATCATGTGGAGTGAATTAAATTGGCTGGAGACTGGCATCTGAGATGCTGGGGACTAGAACATGTAACAGGTTGCCTGATAATGGCTTTGCTCAGAGAAACGATTTAATAAATCTCTAAGTGGCATTAGCCAAGGTCTTGGATTAGATTTTTCCTTGACTCCCTCAGTTAGGAAATTTTGTGCAGCTAAGGGAGAAGAAGAAACAGTGGGCGGAATTTTACCGGCATGTCTGCCCACGTTTCGCCTGATCCCACCCGAGGCCAACGGAGAATGCCGTTCTCTGAGCCAAGCCCCCCCCCCCCCCCGGAATCGGGGCTGGCATGCCGGTAAAATTCCGGCCAATACTTTGGGAGGGTTAAAATATTGGGAATATTTCAGAGAACAGCTAAGAATGAGCCAAATTGCTGTGGGTCTGGAGATACATGGACGCCAGACCAGGTAAGGACAGCAGATTTCTTCCCTTAGGGTTATTAGTGAACCAGATGGGGTTTTACAGTAATCAATGGTAGTTACTATGGTCACAGTTACTGAGACCATCTTTGCATTTCATTGAATTTTAAATTCCGCCACCTACCATGGGGGAATTTGAACTCAGCTGAGCATCAGCCTAAGCCTCTGATTTCTTGCCACTGTCTCCCCAGTTATGACCATTGGTTAGGTTATGTGTTGGTACTTACACTGTTGAATGCTTGTTTCTACCTTTGAAAATGCTGGTGCTCTGCTCAAAAGGTTGGCTTGCCTCTTACTCAGTTTATAAGGAAAATGGATAACAATGCTTACGATGGTGCGATATTTCCTTTTGATAACAGCAAATGAAGAAGCACCCATGTCGCCAGTGTGAGAAATCCTTCAGCTCTTCGCACAGTCTCTGTCGGCACAATCGCATCAAGCATAAAGGAATCAGGAAAGTGTACACATGCTGGTAAGTACAGTTGTGAAGTGTGCTGATCGGGTGGTCCCTTTCTTAGAGCTGAAGAAATCCATAAATTACTCATATTTCATCAATTGAGGGCAGAAGGAGGAGACATGAACAGCTTAAGCAGAATACTCATAGAAGAGAAAAAGAGCTTGGATGAGCTTTACCCTACTTAGTGGTCCTGGAGTAATTAATCTTTTGGGTGGCACAGTAGTTAGCGCTGCTGCCTCACAACTCCAGGGACCTGGGTTCGATTCCTGGCTTGGGTCACTATCTGTGTTGTGTTTGCACATTCTCGCCCTGTCAGCGTGGGTTTCCTCCGGGTGCTCTATTTCCTTCCACAGTCCAAAGATGTGCAGGTTAGGTTGATTGGATATGCTTAATTGCCCCTTAATGTCCTGGGATGCATAGCTCAGTGTGATTAGTGGGGTAAATGTGTGGGGTTGTGGGGAAAGGGCCAAGGGTGGGATTGTTGTTGATGCAAATTTGGTGGGCCGAATGGCCTCCTTCTGCACTGTAGAGATTCTATGACTTTTATGATGATTCTATGAACTGCATTGTAGAGGAGAGTAAAGCCCTCCTAGAGATCTGGGGATGGATGTTGGTGTGAGGCATTTTCCAGTTTACTGTCCAGAAACTGGAGGGAGCAAAGGTTGGGGCTGTATTTGATTTGATTTGATTTATTATTGTCACATGCATTAGCATACAGTGAAAAGAATTTGTTTCTTGCGTGCTATACAGACAAAGCATACCAGTCATAGAGAAGGAAATGAGAGAGTGCAGAATATAGTGTTACAGTCATAGCTAGGGTGTAGAGAAAGATAAACTTAATGCAAGGTAGGTCCATTCAAAAGTCTGATGGCAGCATGGAAGAAGCTGTTTTTGAGTCAGATGGCACATGACCTCATACTTTTGTATTCTTTTCTTGACAGGAGAAGGTGGAAAAGAAAAGGTCCTGGGTACGTGGGGTCCTTAGTTACGCTGGCTGCTTTGCTGAGGCAGTGGGAAGAATAGACAGACTCAATGGTTGGGGGGGCTAGTTTGCGTGATAGATTGGGCTACATTCACAACCTTTTGTAGTTCATTGCAGTCTTTTGCAGAGCAGGAACCGTACCAAGCTGTGATACAAACAGAAAGAATGCTTTCTATGGTACATCTGTAAAAGTTGGTGAGAGTCGTAGCTGACCTGCCAAATTTCCTTAGTCTTCTGAGAAAGTACAGATGTTGGTGGGCTTTCTTAACTATAGTGTTGGCATGGGGGGATCAGAACAGGTTGTTGATGATCTGGACACCTATGTAACAGAGGAAATTAATGTTGTTGCAAAATGGAGGGTTTGCTGGAGTTGAAAAGCAAATCAAAGTCTGTGGTGAAAGAAAGGTCAAAGGTTAAGTACAGCAGGGTTCAAGAGTGCCATTGTAGTGACTTTCAGAGGTTGGGTCTCCAGATGTGGATCCAGAAGAAGCTAGGTTAAGGGAATGTAAGTGGTGATGAATAAACGGAAGTGGTAGGAGAGAGTCTGGAAGAGTTGAGATTGACAGGCTTTGGGATAAGGCCTGTATAAGGTGACACTTTAATCCTTAGGTGCCTGGGTCTATCAGATGTTCAAAGTTGAACTATTCACTTCCTCCCAATTAAAAGCTATGGATAAATAAAGTGAAAGTGTTCACCCCTGAAAAATTCTGACCCGTAGATGGGTTTGTCACAATTTAGAAAAGCAAGACAGGCAGCCCCTATCAGCTTGGTCAGCTGAGATGCAGTAGATGGACATTCTGCTCCCCTTTCAGTTGGGACTTGCAGTCATGTGAAAATGTGATGAGAGGAGGAGGGAGCAGTCCTCCTGTGAGCAGGTGCTACCTGTCAATCCTCTGCAGTCTACAGAATGTTTTTAAAATTCTCATAAGTCTTAGGAAATTAGCTGTTTCTAATAGTGGGAAGGATCAAATATTGGAGCTCAGCAAACACTAGACAAGATTAAGAAGTGAGTCAGGTTCAGGCTGGAAGCATTGAGAAATCCTGCATATTATGAACGTTTAATTTGCAATATGAACGCCCATGTCTGTGGGCTTGAACTTGATTGATAGCTTTTTATTCAAAAGCCTCTTGGCTTAGCACGTATAGTACAGATATATTTAGTTTAGTTTCTGGAACTGACCCTTGCACTTGAGCCAACATAAGAATCATGTTGCTCACATAAATCAATGAACCATTAAGGGCATCCAAAAACCTCATCTCAGTGATCTGTCCCAGAAAAGAGTATTTTGTCCTTCATGGACAGGATGCATTTATTTTCATTTGAAGTATTGTATCTCTCATATTGTTTCAGTGGAGTTGTACTAAATAAATCCATTTGATTACTCGTAGCCCGATTGTAACGGCACATCACTGTGTTTTGATTAGACAGAAAAACATGTGCCTTCCCTTCATCATGAAAAGATAGTTGTCCTGTGTCACACTGTCGCACTCATAGCAAGTACAATGGTTGCAGGTTTCTGCTCGTAGGACACGCCATTTTGATTGTGTGAACAGACTTTTGGCGTGGGCAAGCAACAAAGACCAGAATTCTCGTTCACGCCGATGGGATTCTCCAGTCCTGCCGGCAGCATACCCCCGCTCACGGATTTCCCATGGGGTGACATCGATAGGAATTTCCATTGACAGTGGCAGGACCAAGGAATCCTGCCGCTAGCAAAAAACGCGCCACCTGCCACTGGTGGGAAACATGTCCATAAATTTTGGGATGGGGTCCAAAATCTAACTGGAACATTTACTGGAATAATTCACTAGAAAACTCTCCTACTGATCCAAATGTCATTGTGCACCCACATTTTGTGCTGCGTCCGTTTATTTTTTTTTGTGTCTTTGTGATTTGATTTATTGATCAGAGAGAAATGAAGTAATTGAGTTCAATTAACCATAAATAATAAACACTCTGTTCTTTCGAGACTTTAATAGCTAACTGCCATGGATCTTGATAAATTATTTACATAGTATTGCACCATCCATTTTTAAATGACTGCAATCATTTTTAGTTATTAAAAGGTATTTGCCAAAACAATTCCGAGCAGTGCCAGCATATATATATATATATATATATATATACAGTGCAGTTTATCACTGACCAGCCAGCAAGTGCAAAAGTTAAGAACGGAAGTAGTCCAGTGCACGCTATACACTTGTAACAAGTGCCCCGGCCAGGATTCTCTGATCACGTTCGCCCCACCACTGCTGCCAGCGAGAACGGAGAATTTGGCGCTCAGCCAAAACTCTATTAACTGCTGCAGGACCAGAGAATCCCAGCTGTGGTTGAGGACAGAGAATTCCGACCTACATGTTTCAGTTTATAAAAGGGCAGTTTTGGAGTGATATGATATCCGAGGGCAAAAGACAAACAGACGATAGAGGACCTAGCAAAAGGCTATAGGAATGATATGAGGAAAACAGGAAAGAAATCATGGACCCGAACAGGTGCCATAGTATGGTGACTAGGGGATTTTCCCAGTAACTTCACTGCAGCGTTAAAGTAAGACTACTTGTGACACTAATAAATAAACTTTAAACCTCTTTCTTAAGTTTTTAGTTTTCGGTATTTACTCATTGAAATATTTACTATTTACTATGATATCATTGTTTCTGGTACAGCTGTAACTATGTAAGACAACTTCTTCCTTTTTATTATTTAGTAGAAAATAATATTTTGCTATTTATCTTATGAAAGCCCCTGATAATTTTGAACCACTCTGAGATTTCTTAATAATTTTCCCAATTGGAATAGAAAGAATCCTAGTTTGTCTCACATAACATACACCTATCTTTCTTTCGTAATAACTATCTTCTGCAACATCTCCATAATCTTGACATCCTTCTGAAAATGATGTGTTTGAAATCGGGCATAATATAATTGCAACCTAACCAATGATTTGTCTAAGTTCACTGTTACCTTTTTACATTTAGATTTGACATGTATATTTATGAAACCCAGGATTTCATACGCATTTCCATAACGACTTCCTCAATCCATCAAATTCATTTGTTTAAAGTAATTATCAAATATTACCATAAGCGAGAGAATGATCCTTATTTCAACTACAACCTATGGCCAAACATGGTGCTTCCTTCAGCTATTTGCCATGGCAAATCATTCCCCAACAACTCTCTCTGTGAAAAGAGTCTCCCTCACCTCACTGCCCACTCCCAAGTGAAAATTTGGAGTGGATTATTCCTCGTCATTTAGTCACCGATGAGAAGAAATAGTCTCTGATGAAACATTTCATCATTTAAAAAATCTTCTATTAATTATCTGTAGTCCTTTCTGCTCCAATGTACAATGCCTCAGCCTTCCAAATCAGCCCTAATATTCTACTAAATAATTCAGATTTGATTAGACACTGCTGATTGGCCCTTTGTGCAAAGCAAACCTTGAGAACGGTTGGTCCTGCATAATTGCACAAGATGAATTAAGTTGTCCTTCAAATCGTTTCTATTTGGAAGTAAAATCATTGCACACTGGTAGTTTAATTTGCACAACATTCCAGCGATGTACGTTTCCCATTGTGTTAGGTTGTTTCATGTATCAGAAGTCTGCATTTTGACATTTGGCACTGTCAGTGAGGGCATGAGCCATCTACACCTGACAACAGAGGAATGTGTGTCACTCTTCACCAGATTCTCAATGTTTATTGGAAGGCTCTCTGTCACAAAGCTGTTGAACATTGACTCTCAGTTTTCATGCTGTGTTAAATATATGGTGACGTATAAGGCAACCCCATTTTCCAGCCCCTCAAACTCAGGTTTTTGAATATACTTGCCATTTAAGCCAAGTTGCATTTCAGCCACGACATGATGAACTTGCATTAGTAGTCAGCCTCTTCACAAATAAGAGATTATTTACTTATCACAATCTCAAGGGATGTAGCAGGCTTTTGGACTGCGTTATAAAAGTGCGTGGGCATTATCTTATCAACCCACGTGGCGAATGACAAAGA
Organism: Carcharhinus amblyrhynchos; assembly: GCF_965287045.1. Classification (NCBI taxonomy): domain Eukaryota; kingdom Metazoa; phylum Chordata; class Chondrichthyes; order Carcharhiniformes; family Carcharhinidae; genus Carcharhinus; species Carcharhinus amblyrhynchos. Next base: position 49,185,271 of record NC_137324.1, on the reverse strand, counting down.
CCACCCATACCGATGCCATTCATTTACTTTTATAGCTGGCATATTGCTAAAACACCATTTTTGGAGGCTTCGAAAAGTGACCTGTCCATATTCACCATGCTATTACACTATATTAATGAAGAAATACCATTTAACTGACTGAATTCAGACTTTTCGATCATCCTTGTGTCATTTGAACAACATGAACTTCCCCTATTAAACAGATTGTTTATTTAAAGTTTTATTTATTTGTCACAAGTAAGGCTTACATTAACACTGCAATGAAGTTACTGTGAAATTCCCTGAGTCACCACACTCTGGTGGCTGTTCAGGTCAATGCACCTAACCAGCATTTCTTCCAGATTGTGGGAAGAAACTGGAGCACCCGGACAAAACCCACGCAGACATGGGGAGAATGTGCAAATTGCACACAGACAGCGACCCGAGCCGGGAACCGAACCCGGGTCTCTGATGCTGCGAGGCAGCTGTGCTAACCACTGTGCCACCATGCTGCTCACTATCACCTAAATGACCTAAAGTTCTGAGCACACTTTTGTTTTTGCCACCATTTGGCTATAAATTTATCTTTGCTTCTTTTTTTCTCATTCATCTCGTCATTTCTGACCCCAAAGGCAGGATAGGAATAAAAGCAGGAAATGATGGAAATACTCAGCAGGTCAGATGGCACCCCCCGGAGAGAGAGAAACAGAATTAACATTTCAGGTCGATGACCCTTATTCAGGAACGTGCAGGCAGAATAAGAAGAATCAGAACAGAAAGGGTAGACATTGTTTCCAAGTTGTTGGTTTTGTCACGATGCATTGTGTAGGACTGACTCAAGGTAACACACTTTGTGTTTGTCTTTCTGGCGTCATCTAAGGAAGTAGCAAAAATCCATTTAATCATCTTTGTGCATCTCCACAGGACAATGTATTGAAGGATCAATACTGAGTTCTGAGAATGAAGCAGTGCTCAGAAATGAAACCAGATTTTCAGTTGCATGGGGCCACTGTTGTGGCACTGTGATTAGCACTGCTGCCTCACAGTATCAGGGACCAGGGTTCGATTCTGGCTTGTGGTGTCTGTCTGTGTGGATGCTGCACGTTCTCGCCGTGTCTGTGTAGACTTCCTCTGGGTGCTTTGGTTTTCTCTGACACTCCAAAGTTGTGCGGGTTAGGTTCATTGGTCATGCCAAATTGCCTCTTAGTTTCAGGGGGATTAGCTGGGTAAATATGTGGGGTTATGGGGACAGGACCTGGGTGGGATTGTTGTAGGGGCAGGCTCAATGGGCTGAATGGTCTTTCTGCACTGTGGGGATTCTATGGATTTAATTCTTTGATTTGATTTGATTTATTATTGTCACATGTTTTAGAAACAGTATAAAGTATTGTTTCTTGCACGCTATGCAGGCAGCATACCGTTCATAGAGAACATTCATTGTTGTTCCGTTCCATTGCTCTCCAAATGAGCTGTGCAATCCTGGAGTAAATCATTTCTGAATATTGGTCAGGTTGTTACAATGATAATGATTTGAAACTGCCACCATTCATCGTCATTATTCCACTGAATCTGGCAGCAAATACTGAGGCCACAATACCTGGGGTGAGGACACAGTGCTGGCACAATTTGAAAATCATGGTCCCAGAGTTTGTCCCAGGTCCCCATGCCTCTGGGACAGTTTGGAATTTTCTCAGGGCTGGCATGGGGAAGAAACAGAAAATCTACTTGCTTGCAATTAACGTCCCATTAAGCTCCATAAGAAGCTTGTTAAAGGGCTTGTCTGATGAGAACGCACATTGTTCTGGGCGTATTGGAAAGGTGATTTGACAAAAGATTGAATTTTGTTGTGCTAACTAGTCCCGGGTCCAGCACTGTACCTCTTTCTATGTTTACGTAGCCCCTTTCCTGTATACTCCAGCACCTAGCCTTCTAATGACTTGTCTGTTGTACTTGACAAGACTGTGCCAGTCTCCATCGTAACTGCTGCTTTCCTTTGCTATTACTGCTAAGTAGGCAATTCCTGCTTCTTTTGAGTTCACCACCAACCCAGTTAGCCCATTTACAATTAAAAGTGGTATTAACCATGGCAGTTAAGGTTCAGGGTGGCACGGTGGCACTGTGGTTAGCACAGCTGCCCTACAGCATCAGGGACCAATGTTCGATTCCACTGTCTGTATGGAGCTTGCATGTTCTCCCTGTGTCTGTGTGGTTTTCCTCCGGGTGCTCTAGTTACCTCCCACAGTCCGAAAGATGTGCAGGTTAGGTGGATTGGCCTGAACAGGCGCCGGAATGTGGCGACTGGGGGAATTTCATAGTAACTTCTTTGCTTCATTTTAATGTAAGCCTTACTCGTAACTATAAATAAGTGAACTTTAACTTTAGGGTCAGGACCCAGAATTCATCCAGCTGTCAGTTCCCAAATCCTGCCTTTAAAATCTGGCCCCTGGACTCTGCATGTGGGCAGAATTACACGGAAAACCAGAAGTTTCTGTCAGTGATTCTATACTGCTCCAGAGGCTGTGCTGTTGAGGCACCCCAAAAATGCAATTTGGGGAGGTGATGGCCATAAGTGGTATTATCACTAGACTATTAATCCAGAGATTCAACTAATGTCCTTGGGACCCGGGTTCGAATCCCACCACAGCAGATGGTGAAATGTGTATTCAATAAAAAATATCTAGAATCAAGAATCTACTGATGACCATGAAACCATTGTCGATTGTCGGAAAAACTCATCTGGCTCACTAATGCCCTTTAGGGAAGGAAATCTCCTGTTCTTACCCGGTCTGGCCTACATGTGGTTCCAGAGCCATAGCAACTTGGTTTAAGAAAGTGCCCTCTGAAATGACTTAACATACCATTCATTTCAAGGGCAATTAGGGATGGGCAATAAATGCTGGCTCAGCCAATGATGCCATCATCCTGTGAATGAATAAAAAAAAGTTATTTTCCCCTAACCACCCATGTTATCACTAAATGTTATCAATATTGTAATTATTCTTAACTAAAACTTATGATCACATCAAACAGTAGCATGCTTCCATGAACAGAGCAGGAGTATGAGCACTTGATGGCCTCTCATGTTTTAAAGATTTGTTGGCATAGTCGGCAGCCTAATTGGATTTAATGCCAGTATTATCACAATAATTGCTGCTCACCTCTGGATAAAGAAATGGAAGTGTTATCGACAAGGACAGTGTACACACTAAATAGGTTCAATGACAGTACCAGCACAATAAATGGTACTTATCTCTAAGTAAGGACAATTGTGTGCTATTTTCAGCATGCTCTCCAGGCGGAGAGTAGGAGCTCCGTCTTCTGTTTGCATTTAGGCAGTTTTAGGGATGAGAAGTTCTGACTTTTGGATAACGGAATTGTGCCCTTTTAATTTTTTTCCCCAATAGCCACCTGCTGTTGGTCACATGTGCCTTCAACCTTGCAATGTAAAGAGAACAAAGAACAGTGCAGCACAGGAACAGGCCCTTCAACCTATGTCCCCGAGTAATTGACCCTTCGATGCTGGGAAAAAGACTGACTATCCACTCTATCCAAGACTGTCATAATCTTGTAAATCTCTATCAGGTCCTCCCTCATCCTCTGACGCTCCAATGAAAATAATTGAAGCTTGGGCAACATGCTGGTAAATCCCATCTGCACCCTTTCCAACGCATCAACATCCTTCTGGTAGTGTGGTGACCAGAATTGTACATAATACTCCAAATGTGGCCTAACCAAAGTCTTATACAGCTACAACATGATTTTCCAATTCCTATACTCAACACCCTGACCAATGAATGACAGCATGCCACACACCTTCTTGCCCACCTTGTCCACCTGAGCTGCCAACTTCAGGGAACTGTGGATCTGCATGCCTAGATCCCTCTGTATGCCAATATTTCTAAGGGCTCCACCATTTACTGTATACTTGTCTTCTGCAGTAGATCTCCCAAATTACATCGCCTCACATTTGTCCAGGATAAATCCCATCTGCCATCTTTCGGCCCAGGTCTCCAGCTGATTTATATGCTGCTGTATCCTCTGACAATCCTCCTCACTATTCGCTACACCCCCAAATTTTGAATCATCTGCAAATTTACTAATCAGACCACCTATATTTTCTGCCATGTCATTTATATATATTACAAACAACAGATGCCCCAGCACTGATCCTTGTGGAACACTGCTTGTCACAGAGCTCCGGTTAGAAAGGTACTCTTTCACTGCTACTCTCTGCTTTGTATGCCCAAGCCATTTTTGTATCCACCTTATCAGCTCACCTCTGATTCCATATGACTTCACCTTCTGTATCTGCCAGCCATGAGGAACCTTATCGAAGGCTTTATTAAAGTCCATGTATACAACACCCACTGCCCTACCCTACCCTGGTCAATTTTTCTTGCCTCTTCCTCAAATAACTTAATCAAGTTTGTGAGTCAAGGCCTTCCCTTCACAAAACCATGCTGTCTATTTCAAATAAACCTTTTCCAGATGTGAGTACATCCTGTGCCTAAAAATCTTCTCCAATAATTTCCCCACCACTGATGTAAATCTCACAGGCCTGTAATTTCCTGGAATGTCTCTTCTGCCCTTCTTAAACAGAGGAACAATATTAACTACTCTCCAATCCTCTGATACCTTGCCCATGATAAAGAGGATACAAAGACTTCAGCCAAGGCCTCAGCAAATTCTTTCCTCACCTCTCTCAGTATTCCGGGATAGACCGTATCTGGCCCTGAGGACCTGTCCATCTTAATGTTTTTCAGAACCTCCAACACCTCCTCCCTTTTTATCCCAACATTACCTAGAATGTCACCATCCTCCTTTCTGCACTCATCATCCACCACATCCTAAAAGTAGTGGGTGAGTAGAAGATTGGGAGAGGTTTAAAAATCAACAAAGATTGACTAAGAAGTTGATAAAGAAAGGAAGGATAGACTATGAAGCTAAACTAGCACTAAATATAAAAAAGGACAGTAAGAGTTTTTACAAATATATAAAGAGGAGGAGGCTGGCTAGAGTGAATGTTGGACCCTTAGAGGATGAGAGGAGGGATTTAGTGGTGGGGGATGAGGAAATGGTTGAGGCCTTAAATAAGTTTTTTGCCTCGGTCTTCACGGAGGAGGACGCGAATAGTTTGCCGGGTATTAAAGATATGGTAGGAGTTGGCTGTCTAATAGGAGGCAGAGAGTTGGTATCAATGGGTGCTATTCGGATTAGCGGTTGGTGACTAGTGGAGTGCCCCAGGGATCGGTGCTGGGGCCTCAGCTATTTACCATTTATATAGATGATCTGGAGGAGGGGGCTGAATGTAGGGTGTCGAAATTTGCTGATGACACGAAGATAAGTGGAAAAGCAAATTGTGCGGAGGGTGTGGAAAGTCTGCAGAGGGATCTAGGTAGGCTGAGCGAGTGGGCGAGGACCTGGCAGATGGAATACAATGTTAGCAAGTGTGAGGTTATCCACTTTGGCAGGAATAATAGTAGGAGGGATTACTATTTAAAGGGCGAAAAGCTGCAGCATGCTACGGTGCAGAGGGACCTGGGGGTCCTTGTGCATGAGTCACAAAAACGCAGTCTGCAGGTGCAGCAGGTGATCAAGAAGGCGAATGGGATGCTGGCCTTTATAGTGAGGGGGATAGAATATAAAAGCAGGGAGGTCTTGTTGCAAGTGTACAAGGCACTGGTGAGGCCGCAGCTGGAGTACTGTGTGCAGTTTTGGTCGCCGCACTTGCGTAAGGATATTTTGGCCTTGGAGGGAGTGCAGAGGAGGTTCACTAGGCTGATACCGGAGATGAGGGGGTTGGACTATGAAGGGAGGCTGAATAGACTGGGTCTGTACTCGTTGGAGTTTAGAAGGATGAGGGGGGATCTTATAGAGACATATAAGATAATGAAGGGGATGGATAGGGTAGAGGTTGAGAGATTCTTCCCACTCAGAAAGGACAGCAGGATTAGAGGGCACAGCCTCAAGATAAGGGGGGAGCAGTTTAGAACGGAGTTGAGGAGGAACTTCTTCACTCAAAGGGTGGTGAGTCTCTGGAATTCTCTGCCCGTTAAATATATTTAAGACACAGGTAGATAGGTTTTTGGTAGGTGAGAGAATTAAGGGTTATGGGGAGAAAGCGGGAAAGTGGAACTGATCCACTTCAGATCAGCCATGATCTTATTGAATGGTGGGGCAGGCTCGAGGGGCTAGATGGCCTACTCCTGCTCCTATTTCTTATGTTCTTATGTTTTCCCTTGTGAATACTGATGCAAAGTACTTGTTAAGGACCTCATCCACCTCATCTGGCTCCACACGTGTGTTCACTTAACTGTCCTTGAGTGGACCCACCCTTTTCTTAGTTACCCTCTTCCTCCTTATATAAGCATAAAAAGCCTTGGGATTCTCCTTAATCCTGCCTGCCAAGGACACTTCATGGCCTCTTTTTGCCCTCCTAAGTCTCTGTTTAAGCTCTTTCCTGCTATCTTTGTATCCCTCAAGAGCCTTATCCATTTTCAATTTCCTGAAATTTTGTATTCTTCCTTCTTCTTTTTCAGTAAGCTCACAATCTGTCTGGTCATCCAGAGTTCCCCAAATCATGCTATCTTTATCCTTCATTTTTACAGGAACATACTTGTCCTGAATTGTTAACAACTGACTTTTTGAAAGTCTCCCACATATCAGATGTGGACTTACCCTCAGTCACCCCCAGTCTACATTCCTTAGCTCCTGCCTAATACTGTGGGAGTTAGCCTTCCCCCAGTTTAGTACCTTCACTCTGGGACTACTACTATCCTTTTCCACAAGTATCTTGAAACTAAAGATTTGGAATCACTATTTCCAAAATGGTCTCTCATTGAGACAGCAATCACCTTGTTTCCCAGAAGCAGGTCTAAGACAGCCCCTTCCAGGTTGGAATATCTACATACTGCCTCAAGGAGCACTCTGGGACACATTGAACAAACTGCCCTGTCTAAGCCCCTGGCACTAAAGGAATTCTACTCCATGTTGGGGAAATTAAAATTGCCCATCACAACAACCCTATTGTTTATACACCTTCCCTTAATCCGCTGACATATCAGTTCCTCCACTTCACACTGGCTGTTGGGAGGTTTACAGTATAATCCCAATGATGTGATTGCACCGCTCCTGTTCCTGAGTTCTACCTAGATGAATTCTATCTCACCTGGAGCAGACGAGGAAGGAGCATCAGAGAGAAAGCTAAGACTTTACCTGTTAAAAACCTGTTTAAAATAAGTTTAAAGCACTTTGTTCTTTGTAGAACTGTTTAAAGCATTTACTTATTGTATTTACTGCTTTAAGAATTGTGAGGGAGTGATTATCAGGCAGTTGTGGCCCATCAGCTTTAAATCAGCGCCAAGTTTAAAAGGAGGCCTGGTGTAGATAGCGGGCAGCGTCGGAGCGGGCAGCGGAGTGAGAGGGAAGCAGAGTGAGCTATTAGGGCTTAATATCAAAAAGGGCTTGAAGGTAAAAAGGCCAGGTTGAAAGAACAAGGAAAAAAAAAAATTTTTTTTTCAAAACTACTACAGCAAGAAACAAGGAAAAAATTTTTTCCCACAACAAATTATATTGAATAATGGAGGGGCATGTGATGTGCGGTTCCTGTATGATGTGGGAACTGGTGGACCCCAGGGTCCTTCCCAGTGACCATGTCTGCAGTAAGTGCAGGTTGCTGGAGGAGCTCCAGCTCAAGGTGGATGAGCTGGCCTCTGAGCTACAGACACTGAGGCTCATCAGGGGGAGAGAGGGTGCCATTGTCAATGGGGTGCAAGTGACATCCACCCCCTCTAGACTGTCTAAATCTAAGGGTCAGGAACAAAAGGGGGCTGCTGGGAGGAGGAAGGGGGGTGAGGAGCGGAGGCCTCAGCCTCTTAATCTGCATAACAGGTTTGAGGTTCTTGCTTCCACTCTGGAAGAGGACGAGGCAGGTGAGGTTGGTGAGCAAACTGCACACGGTACAGTGATGCAGCAGGACATAGGCAAAGAGAAGGGGAAAAGGAACGTAGTAGTGATTGGAGATAGTGGGGTGAAGGGTATTGACACTGTCCTTTGTCACAATGACAAAGTGCACAGAAGGGTGTGTTGTCTGCCTGGTGCTCGGGTACAGGATGTCGCAGCTGGGCTGCAGAGGAATCTGGAGTGGGAGGGTGAGAACCCAGTTGTGGTGGTACATGTGGGTGCCAGCGACGTAGGCAAAGTGCGGACTGAGGATCTGGGGAGGGAGTATGAGAAGCTGGGAATGGAATTAAAAAGTAGAACCGACAAGGTGGTCTTCTCTGGGCTACTGCCTGAACCGAGTGCAGACGGGCGTAGGGTTGACAGGATAAAGGAAGTGAATGGGTGGCTCAGAGATTGGTGTGGGAGGAATGGGATCGAATTTATGGGGCATTGGCACCAGTATTGGGGTAGGTGGGACTTGTTCGGGCGGGATGGGGTTGGTCTGAATCGTGCTGGGACCAGAGTGCTGGCGAATCGAGTAAAGAGGACTGTAGACAGGGCTTTAAACTAATTAGGGGGGGGGAGGGTGCGAGGGTAGGTGATGTTAGGAGGTCTACAGTTAAGGATAGGGTACAGGTAAGGGAAGAGGCTGAGGATGTCCCAAGTGGTGGCGTTATGGCAAATAGGGTCCAGAAGAAGGCTGGGATGAAAGCGCTTTATCTGAATGCACGAAGCATTCGGAATAAAGTGGATGAGCTGGTGGCGCAGATCGACACAAATGGATACGATCTGGTGGCCATTACAGAGACGTGGCTGCAAGGTGACAGGGACTGGGAGATGAATGTACAGGGCTATCAAGTGTTTAGGAAGGATAGGCAGGAGGAAAGAGGGGGTGGCGTAGCTCTGCTGATTAAGGACAGCATCAAGGTGGTAGCAAGGGATGATATCGGAGCCAAAGAGCAGAAAGTGGAATCGTTGTGGGTGGAGATTAGGAACAGCAAAGGGAGGAAGACGCTGGTGGGTGTCGTCTATAGGCCCCCGAATAATGATCTGGAGGTGGGGCGGGCTGTTAACGCGCAAATAAGTGCGGCGTGCAGGAATGGGACGGCAGTAGTTATGGGGGATTTCAATCTGCATATTGATTGGTCGACCCATGTTGGACGAGGTGGGCTCGAGGAGGAGTTCTTGGAATGCTGCCGGGATAGTTTCCTGGAACAGTGTGTGTTGGAGCCGACGAGGGAGCGAGCTATCTTGGATCTGGTGCTATGTAATGAGGCGGGTAGAATTAGGGACCTTGAGGTGAAGGATCCTCTTGGAGAGAGTGATCATTGTATGGTGGAGTTTCTGTTGCAGATGGAGGAGGAGAAAGTGGGTTCCCGGACACGTGTCCTTTGTTTGAATAGAGGGGAGTATGGTAGGATGAGAGAAGAATTGGCGAATGTGGACTGGGGGAGCGCGTTGGAAGGTAGGTCTGCTGAGGAGCAGTGGAGGATCTTTAAGGAGATCTTTCTTGGTGCTCAGCAGAAATTTATTCCGATGGTTAAAAAGGACAGTAGGAAGAGAGGTAATAAGCCGTGGATAACGAAGGAGGTGAAGGAAAGTGTTAAATTAAAAGCGGAGGAATTTAGAGTAGCTAAGAGCAGTGGGCGAGAAGAGGATTGGGAAAGGTTTAAATGTCAACAAAGATTGACAAAAAAGTTGATAAAGGAGGGTAGAAGAAGCTATGAAGCTGGGCTAGCGCTTAATATAAAAAAGGATAGCAAGAGTTTTTATAAATATATAAAAAGGAAGAGGCTGGCTAGGGTGAACGTTGGTCCTTTAGAGGATGAGAAAGGGGACCTAGTGGTAGGGGATGGGGATATGGCTAAGGTCTTGAATAACTTTTTTGTTTCTGTCTTCACGGAGGAGGACGTGAATAATTTGCCGGGTGTTAGCGATGGAAAGGTGGTAGGACTGGAGGGTCTTAATGACATTACTGTTACTAGAGAGGTGGTGCGCGACAGACTGGAGGGGCTGATTGTGGACAAGTCCCCAGGACCGGATGGAATGCATCCGAGGGTTCTGAAAGAAATGGCGGAGGTGATAGTGGATGCCTTGGTGGTTATTTTCCAGACGTCGCTGGATTCCGGGGAAGTGCCGGAGGATTGGAAAACGGCTAATGTTACGCCGTTGTTTAAGAAGGGTGCCAGGCAAAAGGCGGGGAATTACAGGCCGGTTAGTTTAACGTCTGTGGTAGGTAAAATGTTAGAATCCGTCATTAAGGAGGAAATTGCGAGGCATCTTGAAGGGAATTGCTTGATAGGGCAGACGCAACACGGTTTCATTAAAGGGAAGTCGTGTCTGACAAATTTACTGGAGTTCTATGAGGATGTGTCTAGGGCGGTGGATAGAGGAGAGCCGGTGGATGTGGTCTTTCTGGATTTTCAGAAGGCGTTTGATAAGGTACCTCACAAGAGGTTACTGCAGAAGGTCAGAGGACATGGAGTTGGGGGTAGGGTGTTAGCGTGGATAGAGGATTGGTTGTCAAATAGGAGGCAGAGAGTGGGGGTCAATGGGTGCTATTCGGATTGGCGGTTGGTGACTAGTGGGGTGCCCCAGGGGTCGGTGCTGGGGCCTCAGCTATTTACCATTTATATAGATGATCTGGAGGAGGGAACCGAGTGTAGGGTGTCGAAATTTGCTGATGACACTAAGATTGGGGGAAAGGCAAATTGTGCGGAGGGTGTGGAGAGTCTGCAGAAGGATCTAGATAGGCTGGGCGAATGGGCCAGGAAATGGCAAATGGAATTTAATGTTGGCAAGTGTGAGGTGGTCCACTTTGGTAGGAAGAATGGTAGGAAGGACTATTACTTACGTGGCGAAAAACTGCAGCAGGCGACGGTGCAGAGGGACCTCGGGGTCCTTGTGCATGAGTCGCAAAAACCCAGCCTGCAAGTGCAGCAGGTGGTCAGGAAGGCGAATGGGATGCTGGCCTTCATAGCGAGGGGGATTGAATATAAAAGTAGGGAGGTCTTGCTGCAGCTGTATAGGGCATTGGTGAGGCCGCAGCTGGAGTACTGTGTGCAGTTTTGGGCGCCGCACCTGCGCAAGGATATTTTGGCCCTGGAGGGAGTGCAGAGGAGGTTTACTAGGCTGATACCGGAGTTGAGGGGGTTGAGCTATGAGGAGAGGCTGAATAAACTAGGCTTGTACTCGTTAGAGTTTAGAAGAATGAGGGGAGATCTCATTGAGACGTATAAGATGATGAATGGGATGGATAGGATAGAGGTGGAAAGACTCTTCCCGCTCAAAAAAGACAGTAGGACTAGGGGGCACAGCCTCAAGATAAAGGGGGGGCGGTTCAGAACGGAGTTGAGGAGGAACTTCTTCACTCAAAGGGTGGTGAATCTCTGGAATTCTATGCCCGTTGAAGTGGTGGAGGCTGCCTCGCTAAATATTTTTAAGAAGCGGGTTGATGGGTTTTTGATAAGAGAGGGGATTAAGGGTTATGGGGAGAGGGCGGGAAAGTGGAACTGAGCCACGACAGATCAGCCATGATCTTATTGAATGGCGGGGCAGGCTCGAAGGGCCAGATGGCCTACTCCTGCTCCTATTTCTTATGTTCTTATGTTCTTATGAAGCAGCTAAATCCTGGAATGCCACTTTTAGGGAACTGTGGACCTGCATACCCAGATTCCTCTGCGTGCTAATGTTCCTAAGAATTCTGCCATTTACAGTGTAATCCACACCTAAAATTTGACCCTCCAACATGCATCACCTTGCATTTATCCAGATTAAACTAAGTCTGCTGTTTCTGTGCCCAAGTCTCTAATCTATCAACATCCTGTTGTATCTTTTGACAATCCCCAGCACCATCAGCAACTCCACCAATTTTCATGTCATCCCCGAGTTTACTAATCATACCACCCACATTTTTTTTCCTGATCATTTATATATATTACAAACAATAGAGGTTCCAGCACTGATCCCTATGAACACCACTATCTACAGATGCCAAAAACTCCCTTCCACCGTTAACTCTCTGTCTTCTATGACCAAGTCAGTTCTGTCAGTCCGGGAGTTAGTTTCACTCTCTGAACTCGCACTGTACCAGAAATTGGGAATGGGAGTTAGTTTCACTCTCTGAACTCACACTGTCTCAGGTTTGGGAACAGGAATTAGTTTCACTTTCTGAGCTCACACTGTCCCAGATTTGGAAGGGGAGTTAGTTTCACTCTGAACTCGCGCTGTCCTAGGATGGAATGGGAGTTAGTTTCCTTGTTTGAACTCACACTGTCCCAGGTTTGGGAACGGGTGTTAGTTTCACTCTCTGAATTCACACTGTCCGAGATTGGGAAGGGGAGTTATTTCACTTTCTGAACCAACATTGTCCTGGGGTTGGGTACGGGAGTTAGTTTCACTCTCTGAACTCACACTACCTGGATTTGGGAATGCGAGTTATTTTCACTCCCTGAACTTGTACTGTCCCGGTTTTGGGAATAGGAGTTAGGTTCACTCTCCGAACTTGCACTGTCTGGGATTGTGGACGGGAGTTAATTTCACTTTCTGAACATGCACTGCCCTGGGTTTGGGAACTAGTGTTATTTCACTTTCTGAACTCATAATGTCCCGATTGGGAATGGGAGTTAGTTTCACTCTCTGAACTCACACTGTCCTGGATTTGGGAATGGGAGTTAGTTTCACTCTGAACTCACACATTCCCAGGCTTGGGAACAGGAGTTAGTTTCACTTTATGAACTCGCACTGTCCCAAGTTTGGTAACAGGAGTTAGTTTCACTCTCAGAACTCGCACTGTCCTGGGATTGGGAACAGGAGTTAGTTTCACTCTCTGAACTCGCACTGTACTGGAAATTGGGAATGGGAGTTACTTTCAATCGTTGAACTCACACTGTCCCGGGATTGGGAACGGGGGTTAGTTTCAGTTTCTGAACTTGCACTGTACCGGATTTGGGAACAGGAGTTAGTTCCACTTTCTGAACCTGCACTGCCACAAGTTTGGGAACTGGAGTTAGTTTCACTCTCAGAACTCACACTGTCCCAGGTTTAGGATCAGGAGTTAGTTTCACTCTCTGAACTTGCACTGTCTCAGGTTTGGGAATGGGAATTAATTTCACTTTCTGAACTCACACTGTCCTAGATTTGGAACGGGAGTTAGTTTCACTGTGAATTTGCACTGTCCTAGGTTGGAATGGGAATTAGTTTCCCTGTCTGAACTCACACTGTCCCGGGTTTGGGAACAGGAGTTATTTCACTTTCTGAACTCACATTGTCCTGGGATTGGGAACGGGAATTAGTTTCACTCTCTGAACTCACCCTATCCTGGATTTGGGAACGGGAGTTAGTTTCACCCTCGGAACTGACACTGTCTCGGGTTTGGAATGGGAGTCATTTTCACTCTGAAGACACATTGTCCTGTGATTGGGAACAGGAGTTAGTTTCACTCTCTGAACTCGCACTGGTTTGGGACAAGGTGCCAGAGGTAGTAGTAGAGGTGGGTACAGTTTTGTCTTTTAATAAGCATTTAGATAGTTACATGGCTATAATGTGTTTGGAGGGATATGGGCCAAATGCAGGCAACTGAGATTAGCTGGAGTTTTAAAAAAAAGGGCGGTGTGGACAAGTTGGGCCAAAGGGCCTGTTTCCATGCTGTAAACCTCTATGACTCTATGATTCCTAACATCATGATTTCACCCTTCCTATTCCTGAGCTCCACCCGTAATGCCTCACTACAAGATCCCTCCAATGTGTCCTCCCTCAACACAGCTGTGAATGTGCTCTCTAATCAGCATACAACTCCCACTCTCCATTTATTTCCCTTTCTCTCCTGTTTAAAACAACAATATCCAGGAATTTTAAGCTGCCGGTCCTGTCCCTCCTTTAACCATGTCTCCGTAATTGCAATAACATCCATCATAATTCCATGCAGTAATCCAGGCTCTCAGTTCATCTGTCTTACCCGTTACACCCCTTGAATTGAAGCAAATGCACTCCAGACCTCCAGTCCAGCCGAGCCCTGCAACTTCCCTCTGCCTGCTCTTCCTCCGCACTATGTTTATCTCACTCTCGCCTTCTCCCCAGACCCTACACTTATTGGCCTGCTGTTCTGGTTCCCACCCACTGCTGCTATAACTTAATTAGATAGTAACATTTTTTAGAAATTCTTTAAAAAGACTTTCATATTCATGCAATACATTATGTGATATACAAACTTTAATAATTATGTTCAGAATGTGGCAGTGCTGCTTTATCCCTTGTTTTTGCTGGCGTCTGGGATCACATTAATTTTTAAGAGCTTTTAAAATATATTTGTCAATGGGATAAGGGTATCCCTGGGCAAGGTTGATGCCCATTACTAATTGCTGTTGAGAAGGCAGTGCCGAGTTAAAATGGGGTCACATCGGGCAACAGTTCTTTGCTTTGCGTCACACGTACATTGTTTAAAAAGGTCACAAGCTGTTGTTGGAATGGACTTTGTCCTCTATTACACACACCAGCTGCAGTGCATGATGTTGAGGTCACCTTGATGATTTGACACAAATGCATTGGTCCACCATTTTTAACAGTAAAAGAAGGTAAACAAAACTAACTAATCTTTCTGTTGGCCTGAAGTCTTAATTCTTTCACCGTTTTGAAATGGCCAAGCAGCATTACGGTTTCTAAGTGCTCTAATTACATAATTCCTTTTCGCAAAAACTTTTCAGACCTTCGGCCACTCTCTTCCTTGCTGTTTTGACCGCTGGCATGGCATAAAAAACATCGTGTGAATTGGATGCAATGTCATTAGATCACAAAGGATTGATGATCCAGGTATCTTCATATCGAAGAATCATTACTGATAATGGAAAACCACTTCACCTCTGCCTGAGATGTATTGCGTGGCCCAGAACAAGAGGTTGGACACAAGACCTCCCTCCCCCCACGCACATATCCCCACAGTTATGTCCATGTACATGTTGTTAAAATTATACTTGATACTAATAAAATGTCCCACACTTAATGCACATAGTGCGACTACATTCAACATTCATTATGCAATCCAACCTGATGTATACTGAATGAAATTAAGAGACCATATGAGGTAGCGAAGGTGAAGGGCTGATACTGGAAGTGGATGGTGGAATTTATGCATTTTTATGACCGATCTCAAGTTCCTGTTTTAAAAATCTCTCCATTCCTTTCCTCTCCGGGAATGCATCAAACTGTTTATCAAAAGTACTTATCTAACCTGTTTTATAATGTATTCCACAATTTTGTTACCTTTTAGATGGAAAAGTATCTTTGCTCCTAACTTCCTGACTTTTAACTTGTGTCCCTATTATTGGAATTCTGCACCATTGTGATCAATTTGTCTTTAGAAATTTGGTTCGACCTTTATTTTGTCTTGAATATTTTGTTATGTCATCTTGAAGTTTCCATCATCCAAAGGAGGCAAATCAAAGGTATCTTATTACTGAAACGAAAACAGAAAATGCTGGAAAATCTCAACAGGTCTGACAGCATCTATGGAGAGAGACTAGAGCCAATGTTTCGAGTCTGGCTGACCCTTTGTCAGAGCTGCCTATATCTTATTACTGTCTGCACCCACTCAAGGGCTGTAACGTTGTTAATGATCAAGTGATCAGAACTGCTTGTGTGGCCAAAAGATCAAGTTAGAATCATTACATCAAGTCTCCAATGGTTAATGAGGACAATTTTCTCTGTTATTTGTCTAGAAACTGAGCGTGCCAATGATGAGACAGAGATTGGTCAATTTGCTGTGCTATCCATCTTGCTTACGTGCCCATGTCTGCTTATTTCCAGGAACTGCCCAGATTCGAAACGCACATTTACCAAACGGTTTATGCTAGAGAAACACATTCGACTCATGCATGGCATTAAAAATCCAGATGTGGCACAAATGACGGAGACGACAAATGTGGAATCCCCAAAGAAAGAAGAAAACAAGGTGAGTGATTAGGTATTGTGTCCCATTCCCTGCTCATGATTAACTCTGAGGACTGAGGGCTCCTATCATACTTGGAAACATTGATAGAAAATAAGAGTAGGAGGAAATCATTCGTCCCTTTGAACCTGCTCCACCATTCATGATGATCATGGCTGATCATCCAACTCGATCTTGCCTTCCCCCATATCCTTTGACACCCAGGTCTTGTTGCACATTCCCCTCTCTTAAATTATAGCCATTCAGATAATAATCTGCCTTCCTGTCAACATATGTTCTCCCTATAATTACTTCCTGCTTTTGCAGAGACAGAATCAATGATTGGAGGAGCAGCAAGGGCAGGAGGGAGGGAACCTCTCAATGGAGGTGGATCAGGGAGTTGCTCTGGTCGGTCCTGCTGCCGGCTTGGAGTAGGCTTTCAGCTCCACGTGTAGCCATAACTTTAGAACCACAGAATCCCTACAGTGCAGGAGGAGGGTATTCAGTCCATCGAGTCTGCACAGACAACAGCCGCACCCAGGCCCTACCCCCATAACCCTATCCATTAGTCCCCGTGACACTAAGGGCCAATTTAGCATTGCCCAATCCACCTAACACCGCACACCTTTGGACTATGGGAGGAAATCGGAGCACCTGGAGGAAATGCACGCAGACTCGGGGAGAATGTGCAAACTCCACACCAACAGTGACCCAAGCTGGGAATTGAACCCGGGTCCCTGGTGCTGTGAGGCAGCAGTGCTAACCACTGTACCACCAAGCTGCTTAGATGCACAATGATCAATCCAACCCATTCAACGTTCTCCATGACATTGAAGCAAAGAAGCTGAATAAGAGCAAAGAGGAAGCAAACAGGGGGCCAAAAACCCAGAGTAGGGTGGGAATGGGAGCCTGTGCCAGGCTGGGGTGAGGTGGTCAATATTGCATCAGCTGTTGCTGTGGATGCACAGTGCTCTCTTGTGTGCAAGAGTGCGTTAGCCCAAGATTGTTATGGCAAATTGTTCGGAGGGTGTGGAGAGTCTGCAGAAGGATCTAGATAGGCTGGGCGAATGGGCCAGGAAATGGCAAATGGAATTTAATGTTGGCAAGTGTGAGGTGGTCCACTTTGGTAGGAATAATGGTAGGAAGGACTATTACTTACAGGGCAAAAAACTGCAGCAGGTGACGGTGCAGAGGGACCTCGGGGTCCTTGTGCACGAGTCGCAAAAACCCAGCTTGCAGGTGCAGCAGGTGATCAGGAAGGCGAATGGGATGCTGGCCTTCATAGCGAGGGGGATTGAATATAAAAGTAGGGAGGTCTTGCTGCAGCTGTATAGGGCATTGGTGAGGCCGCAGCTGGAGTACTGTGTGCAGTTTTGGGCGCCGCACCTGCGCAAGGATATTTTGGCCTTGGAGGGAGTGCAGAGGAGGTTTACTAGGCTGATACCGGAGTTGAGGGGGTTGAGCTATGAGGAGAGGCTGAATAAACTAGGCTTGTACTCGTTAGAGTTTAGAAGAATGAGGGGAGATCTCATTGAGACGTATAAGATGATGAATGGGATGGATAGGATAGAGGTGGAGAGACTCTTCCCGCTCAAAAAAGACAGTAGGACTAGGGGGCACAGCCTCAAGATAAAGGGGGGGCGGTTTAGAACGGAGTTGAGGAGGAACTTCTTCACTCAAAGGGTGGTGAATCTCTGGAATTCTCTGCCCGTTGAAGTGGTGGAGGCTGCCTCGCTAAATACTTTTAAGAAGCGGGTTGATGGGTTTTTGATAAGAGAGGGGATTAAGGGTTATGGGGAGAGGGCGGGAAAGTGGAACTGAGCCACGACAGATCAGCCATGATCTTATTGAATGGCGGGGCAGGCTCGAAGGGCCAGATGGCCTACTCCTGCTCCTATTTCTTATGTTCTTATGTTCTTAACACCCTGAGACCCTCCTCTCAATTTAAGACGATCCTGTGCATTGGCATAGTGGTTAGCACTGCTGCCTCACAGTGCCAGAGAGCTGGGTTCGGTTCCCAGCTTGGGTCACTGTGTGGAGTCTGCACATTCTCCCCATGCCTGAGTGGGTTTCCTCTGGGTGCTCATGTTTCCTCCCACAGTTGGTTGAGTGACCCTAGTGTCAGGAGGTAAATATGTGGGCTTATGGGAATAGGGCCTGGGTGGGATTATGTTCAGTGCAGACTTGGTGGGCTGAATGGCCTCCTTCTGCATCTGTAGGGATTCTATGATTCTTCTGCACATGGGGCAGTGATGGGCCTAGAGGTTATTAAATTTGTGAGAGAGGGTTGATATACTGCTGGACAGTATGGCCACCCTTATTCAGTCCCACAGTGTGGTATCAAACTTGAATGTGTTGGTTCGTGGCTGCAGCATCGTCCCACTGAATCAGTCAAGATCAATCAGTTCAGTGGGGATAAGCGATTGAACCTGGGGACTTGCTGAATTGTGAGACTGGTGGATAGGTTGCTAGGCTTTCTGCATCTTGACTGCCACCCTTAAGTAAATAAACCCATGGTGCTGGGTGGAGAGGCGAGATAAAATGACTAAAATGCAGAAATTTATGGTCTGTTACCAACCAAAATGAAGTGCTTCCTGTGCCTGTGATTTGTATTTCATTGCATTGGATAGTTGAATCTGATCTTTGCTTATCATTGTAAATTGTGAATTGAATTAAAAATCAAATTTGAGAAAAAATACCGAGGAACTAAGGAAGAGCGGTATCCTGAACTCCTCACGTTAATGGATTTGAATGACCTGGGGCTGAATCACCTTGTCTTCACAGGCGATGAACGGAGATTTTTCAGATGGCAACCTTACCTCATGGGTGGTGACACCTTGCCCCCTCACTGAAGCTTCCCTGTCTGTGATATGCATAAACCAGCCCAGTCGTGCTGCGTTGTTAGTATGGACTTTCAGCCTGTGGGTTACATGTATAAACTGCATGAAAAACTGACATTGAAATATAGAGGACACTTTGGTGATTTTGTACAATTGCATTGGTCCACGTTCTTGATGGACTAAAAAGGAAAGTTAATGTTCCTACCCACTTGAAGTCGTGAACAATTTTACCCATTAGAAGTGACCGAGAAGCATTTGCATTTCACTACAGATCATAAAAGTTCTACAATTTCCAATCCGTCACACCACAATGATTTTGTGTTATAGTGTGTGTGTTTGGTTCCTCATCACAAAAAAATGCAGACCTTTTTGTCTTCAGCCCTGGTTGATAACATCCTGACCCTATCTTTCAGAAGTTCGGACATGACTGCAGGGATAATGTAAAAACGCTCTAATACTCGCTTTCCCAGATGTAGAAAAGATGCAAAGACAGCTGAAGTCAAGTGTTCCTCATTCTGCAACAGATCAAACACATTTTTGGTTTAATTGCACTATTAAAGGGCCATAAAAGAGCCATTATTTTGATTGCCACCGATTCCTGGCAGTTGTAGGACTTGAGAATGGCAATGGAAGTTTCCCTTCCTTGCTATAGTATCTTGGCAAAGATCAAAATTTTACAATTCACCCCCCGTCTCCAAGAGCAGAATTGATTACAGGGTAATTGGTTTTCGGCTTCAGGACAGGATTGGCTGATTTAGTTTGTCCCACCGACGCTGCCAGTGAGAACGGAGAATTCGGTATTCAGCCAAAACTCCATTCACTGCAGCGGCACCAGATAATCCCAGCCGTGAACAAGGTCGGAGATTTCTGACGTTAGTCCTCGATTAATAAAAAAAAAGTTACGGCACAAGTTGTTTCCCCTGTGCCTCGTGCCAGATAGCCCATTCTGCTGTGTTACCACAGCTACTGAAGCCTGCAGCAATTCTCCGGCCCGCTGCCTCCCCGCTGTCACATGCACACTCACATGGGTAGGTGGGAGTTCAATCAGGAACCTTCTTGAAAATAGCAAATTAGGCTGATCCTAGGAAACTCTCAGAGGTCCAACATGCATCAAGCAGGTGGGTGGAAACTCCCCTGTGCTGCACCAGGGGAGACAATGGCTTGAATTCTCCAGTGGTTCATGCCCTGCTACAAGCAAGGATGAAGAATTTGACGATTAACCAAACCTCCCTCACTACAGTGGGACCAGAGAAACACGCTCGCGTGACCGGCCAGAGAATTTTTACCAAAGAAAGAAACGAAGGCTAGCATGAGAGATCAGAGAATACTTGATTAATGAATTAAACATGTGTTCCATTTTCCAGTATCTGAGCACAAATTTACCACCCTTAGCCCTTTCAATAGAAAAACTGTGGGGTGAAAGAAGATACACAGAATCTGCAGTCCTGACAAACATAATAGTACCTCTTACATGAGTAATAGAATCATAGAACCCTACAGTGCAGAAAGAGGCCCTTTGGCCCATCGAGTCTGCACCGACCCCATATCCCTACATATTTTACCCACTAATCCCTCTAACCTAAGCATCTAAGGGGCAATTTTAGTATGGCCAGTCAACTTAACCAGCACATCTTTGGAGTGTGGGAGGAAACCGGAGCACCCAGAGGAAACCCATGCAGACACGAGGAGAATGTGCAAACTCCACACAGACAGTGGCCCAAGCTGGGAATTGAACCCAGGTCCCTGGAGCTGTGAAGCAGCAGTGCTAACCATTGTGCTACTGTGCTGCCCATAGCATGGATTGTTTTCAATATTGGGTTCAGCCAATGGTTACAAACCACGAGAGGTATGTTGTCACTATTTGGCATTGCAAATGCTTGAATCCCTCCGTTAAGATATATTCTTATTATCATTGCCAAATCTTAGTTTGATTTTGTATTGTACCAATCGCTAATATGCAAGACAAAACATGGATGGCACAGTGGTTAGCAATGCTACCTCACAGCATCAGGGACCCAGGTTCGATTCCCGGCTTGGGTCACTGTCTGTGTGGAGTTCGCATGTTCTCCCCGTGTGTGTGCGGGTTTCCTCCGGGTGCTCCGGTTTCCTTCCACAGTCTGAAAGACGTGCTGGTTAGGTGCGTTGACCCGAACAGGCGCCGAAGTGTTGCGACAAGGGCAATTACTTAGTAACTTCATTGCAGTGTTAACGTAAGCCTTGCTTGTGACTAATAATTAAACTTTACTTTAAAATATGCAATTTAAAACCCATTGTAGATTCTGAAGAGATGCAGTTTCTTTAGTGGTGAGAAATGCAATGCTACTGGAATTTTCCTGAGATTGGCAAGACGTATTTTACTTGGAACCTTGTTGTCTCCCGCAGATGCCGTCACCACCGAAGAGGAAGTTGGAGGATGCGGTGGTGGAACTTCGACCTCCTCCCAGAGGGGCCATCACGCAGCCTTTGAAGAAGCTGAAAATCAACGTCATCAAACTCAACAAGTGTGCCGTGTGTGGCTTCACCACAGAGAATGTAACTCAGTTCCAGGAACACCTACCCCAGCATAAGACTGACGGCTCAACCTTCCAGTGCAGGGAGTGCGGCCTCTGTTATACCTCCCTCCAGTCTCTAACCAGACATTTGTTCATTGTCCACAAGATGAAAAATGCCCAGCAAGTCGCCAGACAAAACGGGGCCAGGGAGGAGAACCCGGCAGATAGCAAAATGAGCCTGGAGGACAGTCAGGCGGAAATGATGCTGGCGGACAAAAAATGCAAAGTTTGCTCCAAAACTTTTGAAAGTGAAGCTGCCTTGAACACACACATGCGGACACATGGCATGGCCTTCATAAAATCCAAGCGGTTGTGCGCGTCAGAAAAATGAGGCGCAGTTCTCTCAGAATGACATTCAGTTAACAAACAGTGGAGGTGACTTCAAACAGGAGGGACCACTTTGACTGGGACAAACTTCATCCCTGTTGCAGCTTTTACTGGAACATCATGTTAACCTCTCAGACACCTTAACCTGTACAGACTGGATCTGTTGTCATGGCCAGCGTCTCTTCTAAGCTGTCGTTTTGATTAAAAGAAAAACTCAACACTTTGAAGAAGCATACTTTTTTTTGTACAGTTGAAATATATATTCATTTTTTTAAAAAATGCGACAAAACGGAGTTTTCTTGTCATCACAAACCTTGCTTACGTTTGGTCACCATGTAGTGAATTGGTCTTGAGCCTTGAAAAATTAATGGTATTCTTTGAGTTTATTTATAGAAAAAAAAACAGGGGAATTGAATTTCAATTAACCAGATTTTGTTGAAATGTTGTTTACTCACCTTAAGCTGCTTTATCTGAACACTTGTCTTTTTTGAATAGGAGTTCGCATCAGATGGACCAAATTAAACGGATGTATATTGCATCATCATTGTACTTTGATAACTTGATTAGATGTTCAAATATGTGGTGCATTGATTGAAGGAAAAAAAAGGTTTCAGGAAAATTACCCCCCCGCCCCACCCCCAATAGGTATGTGTGTGTTTGTGTTCAAGTCTGAAAACCATGAATGTTTATAGGCAACTGAGTATTTATTTTTTAAAAGGTTGACAAGTGCTGGTCTCCTTGGAATTAACCGTGAAGGCCTGAGGGAAATTGGTTTGCTTGCTGGTGTATGTACGTTTGTGTGTGTGTGTGCGCGTGTGTGTGCGCGTGTATGTATGTTCATGTGAGTATTCGCACGTGTGTGCTAATGAGTAGGTGTCTGAGAGGTGACTTTTTTTGTCCAATGCAGAAATAGGATAATTGTAAACCTGGATTAATAAACAGAAACTGGTTGCCATTTCAGACTTTGGTTTTTATAAGTTATAGGAATTGAACTACAGCCATACGAATTTGGCAGAGTGCTATTGTATTGCCGGATAATTAGTCCACATTCTGTTTGTTTTCCCTGGTGCCCTTATAATGTTTTCTTACAGCATCTTACCAAGTCCCTGATGTGTTTACACAGGCAGCATGAACTGAACTAGACTCACACCAATAACCTTCAAATCAAGTCACCCAGAAGAAAATTACATCTTGGAAATCAGATATAATGGAGATATTGCATTAGACGATTGTGTCCAGAACAATAGTGTATGGATCACATGCAGCTTACATTTTCAAATGGCCATTCTTAAATTTACTGACTCACTGTCAGAAAAATTCTCACTAAACCAGAGCACCCAGGATCTGTCTGTTTGCTTAGAAGTGGAGAAGACCATGAAGCACCATTGCAGACCAATCATCCAGCCAGTCCAATAGCTTGAGCTACATAGACCATAGAGCATTAGGATCCTACAGTGCAGAAAGAGGCCATTTGGCCCACTGAGTCTGCACCGATTCTCCAAAAGAGCATCGTACCACCCTCCCATGACCATAATCCCAGTATTTACCTTGATCAATCCACCAAACCTGCACGCTTTTGGACTGTGAGAGGAAACGAGAGCAACCCAGAGAACAAAGGGAGAACGTGCAAACTCCACACAGACCCCCGCCCAAGGCTGGAATTGAACCCAGGTCACTGGCACTGTGAGGCAGCAATGCTAACCACTGTGCCAGCATAATATTAATTGAATATTTTATATGTGGCATGCAAAACTCCATCAAATGCACTCAAATGTCCCCAAAAAAAATCTTGAACACCTTTTGTTTGGATTTATTGTAGGAACTACTTGCTCCCTCTAGGGGCTCTTACAGGATTATGGTGGCACCCAGTGGTGGAAGTTCAGAAATACAGCTAATGCTATTTGTTTAAATAGCCAGTAATGTTGAACAATAATACAAGGTTTTGAAAATTGCACTGCCAAAGGTTGAGAAACAAAGGTTAAAGGGGCAGATTTAAAATACCGCAGTTAAGACTGATATTTTTCAGAGCGCACTTGAATCCTGCAAAACCGAGCTTTCACGAATGGTAGAAATGTTCCTGATAGCCTTTCTCTGCTGAAGAGTAAACCTTAATATTTGGCTTGGCCTGGTAAAGTCAATATTTTGTTTAGAAAAGTCCTATTCTAAGAATCAAGTTTGATAGACAATAGGAAATGAAATGACTATAAGGTGGTAATTTTCTTCTTGTTTAACTAATGTCTTGATTTATCTTCCAGTTGTGCAGTTTGGGGGTTTCTTTAATGACTGACAAAACTTTTAACAATAGATTGGTTTGACTAAATTCCTATCAAGTCTGACAAGATTGCTTTGCTGCAGCAATTTCTTTGTCTTATCTAATTTCCACAGGGAGCCAATTGTAATTGTTGATTCCCACTCCTAAGTGAGTCCGAGGTCTTTTCTAGATTGATGATGTGGAGTTGCTGGAGTTGGACAGGGTAGGCACAGTAAGTAGTCTCACAAGATCCTGTTGGACTTTAACCTGGCATTGTGAGACTATTTACTATGCCTAGATTGATGGAATGGTAATGTGGCTTTACCCTATGTCCAGTAAAGCTATTTTTTTCTCTGTTGTAAACTTCTAATAAGCACCGTGAATCCATACTGTGAGGGTGGGGAGGGGGGGGGGGAGGTGGGGAGACACAATAACGATTTCATGGTAGACCATGACTACCTGCAAAAGAACCAAGATATATTTACTCTGTAAAGGGTGCTGCCATATTGTTAACTTACCTTATAGAGTGCTCTTTTATGTTAGTAAGTGGAAGACAGTGCACTGAGGAGCATCATGCCTGATTCAAATGCTGTTTTTCTCCCAGCTTTGATAGAGTACTGGAAAGGTTGGGGTGCGGGGGGTTTCCAACATGCTTTCTCAGCACTGGTGAGGCCATGTTCAAGTGTAGCCTGCACTGATGGATTTGCCGGTTTTCTTTGTTACCTGTAAAAGTCCTAGGTGAAATTAGCACAGCTGCAGGGACCCGAGTTCAATTCCGGCCTTGGGTGGCTGTCTGTGTGGAGTTTGCATGTTCTCCCCATGTCTACCTGGGTTTCTTCTGAGTGCTGCAGTTTTCTCCCAGAGTCTAAAGATTTGCTGGCTGGTTGGATCAGCCATGGCAAATGCGCACGGTTACAGGGATAGGGCGAGGGCATGAGTAAGATGCTTTATTGGAGAGTCAGTGCAGGTTCAGTGGGCCAAATCACCTCATTCTGTACCATAGACATTCTATGATTTTAAGTGCAGTTCTGAGTGGTCTCTTCTAATTGGCATTAAATTGACAATTCCAGTCAGATGACTGCGATTTCTAATTAGTGCCACGTGGTGATAAATGGAACAGCACATTGATGTGGTAGGAGATACTTCTCCAAGCTGGGATAAAAGCACACAGTCATAGAAATTAGAGGAAGACCAACTCGGCATCTAATTCACTCAGTTGCACTTTCGGAGTATTTGGTGCTGAACTAGGTGGGAAAGTGTCTCTTGCTGTAGGATTCTCATTGCTGAGTTTAAAAAAGAGCAGAAATCTAGGTGGTAAAGTAACAACAGAGAGTGTAATGTAACAGATTGAAAAATCCGCAGACGCAAAGGCTGGGGCTTTTCGTCTCCCCCCGCCCCACACACACACAGAGCCCGTGGTGGGGTTTTGGTGGCAGAGGCAGGTTGTCATTGGCGTGTGGGTTCCCCAGCAGTATCGTCAGTGAGCAACGCAAATTGCCATTGACTGCGGCAACACTGGAAAATCCTGCCACCATCTCCACTGCCTGGGGGAACCCCTGCCATGGATTTTGTTAAATTCAATCTTTTAAAATGAAGATTTGGAGGTTTCTCATCTGCTGCATAGTGCAAGCTTCTCCAAGCAACGGAATCAGAACACCAATATTTTCAGAGCAGTTTTGTCAAGAAAGCATTGATAAGGCCCTTTTCGTTTTTGTAAGTGTCAATCAGCCTCCGAGAATTACCTGAATTTTGTTTTGTTTTTAAACTGTAGCTTCCAGATCCATTTGGTTATCCTGGACAATCTGGTTAGCGGTGACCCTGTAACTTTAATTGAAATTAGAGTGGAATTGCAGCCAGCCTTACACAGGACTTTACTCGAGATGTCTTTTTTTCCCTAATTAATGATAAAATTGGATTCCATCAACTGGGGGGATTTGGTGCCGAATAGATGAAGATTATATATTTGTAGAGCTGACACTTCGAGTCCAGATGACCCTTTGTCAAAGCTTTGACAGAAGGTCACCTGGACTTGAAACATCAGTTCTTTTCTCTCCTTACAGATGCTGCCAGACCTACTGAGATTTTCCAGCGTTTTCTCTTTTGGTTTCAGCTTCCAGCATCCACAGTAATTTGCTTTTATTTATTTTATATTTTTGTATTTTACTTGTTCTCAACTTTAGAATTCCAAAATGTTTTACTTTAAATAAGCAAGTGCCCACACCTGGAGTATATTCCCCATTTTTAAAAAAATAATGTAGCAATATACCAGGGAATTAATTACACACAGCATACATTATTCTACCTATCATACCCAGTCCAGCACAGATAGAAGTCCATTGTTCATTATTTGTTATTACTTGTCTTTGTCCATACCCTTTGATTTTTGTGTGAGATCTGTTGCAGCTTTAGTTAATTAACTGCCCTGGACTTCACACAGTAGCAGAAAGCTCTCCTTTATAATTTTTATTTTAATTAACCGATGCCCTAATTATGTGACGGGCCTTTCAATTGGAACCCGAGTGTTCCTATTTAAACAAAACTTTGGTGAATTGCTGTATTTTTAAAAACTGTGGCTGAGTGGGACTCAAGAGAGGAGGAATGTTGGGAGTTGGGTGAAGCAGGCTGGAGTGTTTAGCAGCACCATGACATCAGTTATATTAGCAACATCAATGAATACTCTAAGGAGTTCAATTCCAGACAGGTTCTGCATTTTACCAGCAGGTAACATAAGTGACATTTTCAACCAGGCTGCAAATATGCAGATATGATACAGGGAAAAGCGCTCTTCTGTTTTACGGTTGTAAATTGCCCGTCATGCAAATCTGAGCTTCTCATCATATTTTTTTGAGGCTTTTATATCTTGTGTGTTTAGTCCAATAAAAATTTTGTACTTTTTTAACATGTTTTCTTTGGTGTAGACTTTAATGGCATGAAAAAAATGTAGCCATTGTCTTGTTACGTTCCTAGGGCATGTCTTGCTGCTGTCGTTGATAGTAAAATTTGTCAGCTGTAATCTCATCAAAGTTTAAACATTTAATAAATGTTTAAAGTATTTAAAGAGCTGATGTGTGGAAAAAGAAAGGTTTTTATTCTCTCACAAGTGATGATACTTTTTGACTCAAATTTTTGTACAGCTTTAAATTTATGACGTTTTATAGCACTGAGGCTCATGAGGGATCCTAGACTTCATTTTAATACAGCAGTAAATTTTAGCTTTCTTGTTTATTTCATAACCGCAGTAGTGACACCAGTTTAACTTAATTCGACCAATGGGAGTAATATAGATACCAGTGACATGCACATAGAAAGTTGGCATCATGATTACCATCCTAGAAATACTGAGCCCTTTCTTTTGGAATGCGTGCAGAGGTTGTGAATGGAGTGCAGCGTAGGCAATGTAAAAATAGTGAATTTGGTTAGAGTGAGAATTTGGTGCACAGACAGAAAGGGTTTTTTGCTTCCTATGCCTGAAAGGCTGGTTTAAACTTAAGGCAGAAGTATTCAAAATGTTTATCCAAAATTTTTGGTGTTTTTTATTTAGGAAAAAATACTTTGGTTTTAAGAAAAACTTAAAACAATATAAAAGAAATAATCTAGACAAATAGTCATTTAGTAGTATAGAACTTGGTCAGTGCATACATTGGGACTCTTACTGTTTCACAAGCTGATAGATTGGCCTTATTGGTAAATAGGGCCTGAGTCATTTGTTCAACATGCAAGCTTGATGATGACATAGGGCACATCAAAGGCATCTGGCAGAATAATGGCTGCAGATCATTTCACATGGAGTATTACTCAAACCCATGAATGGGCTGAAGGCTGTCACTTTTAGCCCCAAAAAGTGCCCAGTCTACCTCAGATAACCTTGGAAGGTTAAGGTATCTCAAAACTTTGAGCAACAGGTGACTATGTAATAGCAAATGTGAGTGGCATTCACCACTTACTGGGGGCTGCTGTGAAGCCAAAAAGGTGTTCTGCCTATCACGTACATTAGTAATGTGACTTTCAGAGCTAGCGTGATGCTAGATATGTAGGCTGTACGTCCCAAAGATCAGTGCGTCGTATCAAACAGCATGTCCCAGCCGCTGTTCACAATGGACAAAGTACAGACCATATCCAACCAGCCTGAGCTTGTGAAATTCAAAACCATGTCCAACATTAGATGCGATTCTGTGATTGGACAACATTTGCTAAATAATCCTCTGTGCTAAGAATTATGCCGACAACCAAATTCAGATTGTTAATCAGGCTTGCAGTGTGGCACAGTTGCGTGTACTGGAAGCTACATACATTAATACATAGACACCTGTTCTTTGCAGACAGAAAGAATTTGTACGTATCATGGACGGGATTTTATGGCCTTGCTTGGGTGAGACCAGAAATTCTTGCCCGAGATCAATTGAGATCTGTATTGTCAGACCCTCGTCCGCACTGATTAAATGGCGGGTGAGGTGGTAGAGTTCTGGCCATTGTGCCTGTTTCAGCAAAACCAAATAAGTGACAGATATTCGCTGATTCATTCCCCAGGGTCTTGGGCTACAGGATCAAACTGCCTGGTTTAAATGTCAAACTATGCTTGGCAGTTAGCTGTAAGTCACCTGGTGCATTCTCCATGATAATGCCTCTACCAATCAGATTCTGGTTGCCAACCAATCAGCACTTTCTTCTCATGCTGTTCCCTCTTATCTCGGTATTCTTGCAAAAGTGTCCTGATTAGTGCAAGACAAAAAGCTTCAACATGCTTTTTTTTCCAGAATTGATTGAGACAAAGGTAGAATCATCAAATGGTTATGGCACAGGAAAGTTTGTTGAGTCCATGCTAGCTTGCTGCAAGGGCAATTTTGTGAGTGCTACTTCCCTAGCCTTTTCCCAAAGCCCTGCAATTTTGCTTATCTATTTTCCCATTGAAAGCCTTAACACTTTAAGGCTATTGTATTTTTGATCATAACAACTTGTTGCTTAAAGATATTTTTTTCTCACGTTGCCATTGCTCCTTCTGGAATCACTTTGAATCAGTGTCCTCTTGTTCATAACCCTTCCAATAATGGGAACAGTTCTTTGCTCTCCACTCAGTCTAGATCCATCATGATTTTGAACATCTCTATTCAACCTCCTTTCAACTTTCCCTAAGGAGAGTAATTCAATCCTCTTTTTTAACCTCTTTCTTAACCTGCATTGCCACCTTTAGTACTTTATGCATTCTGTTCTTACACTCCACTGAGCTGGAGTGTGAATTAAAGACACTATATCAAAAAGGAGCAAGGGGTATTTGTCCAACTTGCTCCAGACCTAGTATTCAAGACAACAAGAACCCAGATGAGGCAGAGAACAAAGATTTGCAGAAACCAATGTTTTTTTTTTACATGTCTAATATATTTACTATCTATGGGGATAAGCATCAATACTTTTGGAAGAACGGCAAGATATAGTCATAACAGTACAGAAGGAGGTCATTCATCATGTCCATGCTAGCTTTCTCTCGAGTGATCTAGTTAGTTCCATTTCTTTTCTCTAACTTCATACAGCTGTATGATCCTGAAATGCTCTTTCATCCGTTGTGGTTACAGTCAATCCATCTGTCTTTATTTGGGACAAGATCACCCATAATTGGCAGGGGAGAGCCAAAACTGGAGGGGCACCTTGGAGCTAAGGATGTTCTTATCCCATGAAAAGCAGGCTGCAGAGCTAATGAGGATCCTTTCCATGTGAAAGGCATGATTAGCATCCCCCAAAAAGCCTTTGAACTATACATCAACAGATGATTCCCCAAAGGATGAACAAACACCACTCAACAATCACCAGGCAGGAGTGTTCTCTTCCTGTTGGGGAACACTTCAGCAGTCAGAGGCATTCAGCCTCTGATCTTTGGGCAAGCATTCTCCAAGGTGGCCTTCACGATACCCAATAACGCAGAATTGCTGAGCAGAAACTGATAGCCAAACATGAAGATGGCCTCAACCGGGGTCTTGGGTTCATGTCACACGACTTGCCTGGGCTTGCAAAATCTCACTAACTGTCCTGGCTGGAGACAATACACATCTCTTTAACCTGTGCTTAACCCTCTCTCCACTCACGTCTGTACCTTTAAGACTTGATTACCTGTAAAGACTCATAGTCCCACCATTATCTTATAAATTGAGTTTGTGTCTGTATATGACCTGCTTGTGAACACAACTCCCACTCACCTGATGAAGGGGCAGTGCTCCGAAAGCTTGTGCTACTGAATAAACTTGTTGGATTTTAACATGGTGTTGTGAGATTTCTTACAATATCCTCCCAACAGTGTGGCCTTAGCCCCAGGTCAGTCTGTTCAATATGCCTCTGAAAGTATATCCCCAGCCTAGAGGAGTGTTCAATATGCCTCTGACAATGTAGTCTCGGCTGTAAGACATTCTCTTACTCTTCTTTGCACCAGGACAGATTTTCATAAGTAAACTCTATTTATTGACCAACCCCTAGTGCTGCCTATCTTACCCCTTGCCTCCTGTGTTCCACCAACTATTCTCAAAGTCATGCCTCTGCCTTTATCTTCTTCCTCTTTCCCATGAATGTTCCACTGCAATCCCTCACCCCAGCCAGTCCTCTGTCTTTTCTGACCCCTCCATCCTTACACTACTCCTAGGCCTGCTTTGGTCTCCCCCTTTCCTCTGATATCCCCCCTAGCAGAACAATTTATTAGGAGGGGGAATATAATGCCACAAGTTGGCCTTTAAATGAGCTTTCATAATATGCAAGTAAATGCAAATATGATGCTCAACATAGATCAGTGGGAAAGTCACATAGAATCCCTACTGTGTAGAAGGAGGCCACTCGGCCCAGTGCATCAGCATCAACCACAATCCCACCTCAACCTATCCTCGTAACCCCATGCACTTACCCTGGTTAGTCCCCCTGACACTAAAGGGCAATTTATCATGGCTAATCCACCTAATTAGCACATTTTTGGACTCGGAGAAAACCCACAGACACGGGGAGGACATGCAAACTCCACACAGACAGTAACCCAAGCGGGGAATTGAACCCGGGTCTCTGGCATTATGAGGCAGCAGTGCGAACCACTGTGCCATGCTAAGTTTAGTAAGAAGTCTCACAACACCAGGTTAAAGTCCAACAGGTTTATTTGGTAGCAAACGCCACTAGCTTTCAGAGCACTGCTCCTTTGTCAGGCGAGTGGGAGTTCTGTTCACAAACAGGGCATATAAAAACACAAACTCAATTTACAAAGTAATGATTGGAATGCAAGTCTTTACAGCTAATCAAGTCTTAAAGGTACAGACATTATGAGTGGAGAGAGCATTAAGCACAAGTTAAAGAGATGTGTACTGTCTCCAGATAGGACAATTAGTGAGATTTTGCAAATCCAGGCAAGTCGTGGGGGTTACAGATAGTGTGACATGAACCCAAGATCCCAATTGAGGCTGTCCTCACGTGTGCGGAACTTAATAGCCAAGTTACGCAGACATGAGGACAGTCTCAACCGGAATCTTGGGGTCATGTCACACTATCTGTAACCCCCACGACTTGCCTGGACTTGCAAAATCTCACTAACTAAGACAATACACATCTCTTTAACCTGTGCTTAATGGTCACTCCACTCACATTGCCCGTACCTTTAAGACTTGATTAGCTGTAAAGACTCACGTTCCAATCATTATTCTGTAAATTGAGTTTGTGCCTTTATTTGCCCTGTTTGTGAACAGAGCTCTCACTCACCGGACGAAGCAGAAGGTCTCTGAAAGCTAGTGGCGTTTGCTACCAAATAAACCTGTTGGACTTCTTACTGTGTTTACCCCAGTCCAACACCGGCACCTCCACATCACGACCATCCTAAATTTAACAGCTTGTGTTCAGTTAGCTCTTTGTGCTCTGATACATTCATGTAATTTGTGCAAATTTGACTAGGGGGAAGGGGAAGAGGAATCACAGGATGGTATCACAGTGTGGTGGGGCGGGGAGTGGGGTGGTGTGGGGACAGTGGTCACACTGCCTTTAACCCACCATCAAATTTGGGAGAACAAAATTCCAAATTAATTTCCTTCCACCAAAACTCTAAATTTTGCGCACACGCTTGCTATGATTTCTGTTGATGGTATTAGTGAAAAATTCCACCCAACGTTTCAAACCTTAACAAGTTTTAAAAAATCCCAAAATGTGAAGTTCAGCATTATTATTAGCCGGTATCTTCAGCTTGCCTGAATAAAGGAAAGTTACAATCCCCAACTAAAGCGTGTCTTTTGCAGCCCAATGTCAGGTAGGTAGAAATTAAACACTCTAATTGTTTAGTGTGACTGTTCAGCATGGAACAGTTTCAATTTTCTTTCAAGATATGACTAGATTAAGGAATCATCACGTAAATGCGCCAACTGAATAAATAATACACTCCTAAATAGGAATTGAAGTGAAAATGGCATTTAAAGGTTATGAAAGGTTATGATCTGGTAAGAAGTGATAGACGGTTCCGCTGATTGCTAAGGCAGCAACAAGGGGGCTCAAATTTAAGAAAATCATGAAAAGAATTAAAAGGGAAAGGCCGGGGCAAGCATTTTGTACGAAGTAATTAGAATGTGGAATCTACACAAACCCAGACACATGGATGAAAATCTGGAGACCTGCTACTTCAGATCTTGACCTTAATTCCATTGAGATCTCCTATTTTTCATTCATTGGACATGTGTGTCGCTGGTTGGCTGGCATTTATTGCTCATCCTTAGTTGCCCTTGAGAAGGTGGTGATGAGCCATGGCCTTGAATTGCTGCAGTCCATGTGCTGTGGGTTGACCCACAATGCCATTAGGGAGGGCATTCCATGATTTTGACCCTGCAACTGCGAAGGAAAGGTGATGTGTTTCCAAGTCAGGATGGTGAGTAGCTTGGAGAGGAACTTGCAGGTGGTAGTGTTCCCATTTATCTGCTGCCCTTGTCCTTCGAGATCAGCAGTCTCCAAGCTCCAATCCAGATGTGGCCCGCTGCAGGCTGGATGTGGCCTGTGGGCCATCGTTTGAGACCCTTGTTCTAGATGGAAGTGTCATGGGTTTGGAAGGTGCTGTCTAAGGGTATTTGGTGAATTGCTGCAGTGCATCTTGTAGATTGGACACACTGCTGCTACTGAGCATCGGTGGTGCAGAATTTGTATGTTTGTAGATGCGGTGCCAATCAAGCGGGCTGCTTTGTCCTGGATGGTGTCAACCTTCTTGAATGTTGTTGGTGCTGCACCCATTCAGGCAAATGGGGAGTATTCCATCACACTCCTGACTTGTGCCTTGTAGATGGTGAATAGACTTTGGGAGATGAGGTATTCACCACAGTATTCCTAGCCTCTGACCTGCTCTTGTAGCCATTGTAGTTACATGGGTGAGTCCAGTTGAGTTTCTGGCCAATGGTAATTCCAAGGATGTTGACAGTGGGGGATTCAGTGATGATTCCACCATTGAATGTTAAGGGGCAGTGGTTAGAGTGTCTCTTATTGTTGATGGCCATTGCTTGGCATTTGTGTGATGTGAATGTTACTTGCCACTTGTCAGCCCAAGCCTGGATATTGTCCAGTTCTTGTTGTATTTGAATATGGACTGCTTCAGTATCTGAGGAGTCGCAGATGGTGGTGAACTTGTGCAATCATCAGCGAACGTCCCCACTTCTGACCTTATGATAGAGAGAAAGTCATGGATGAAGCAGCTGAAGATTGTTGGGTCTAGGACTCTACCCTGAGCGACTCCTGCAGAGATGTCCTGGAGCTGAGATGACTGACCCTCCACAACCACAACCATCTTCCTATGTACCAGGTATGACTCCAACCAACAAAGAGTTTGTCCGTTGATACCCATTGAGTCCAGTTTCACCAGGGCTCCTTGATGCCACACTCAGTCGAATGCGGCCTTGAAGTCAAGGGCTGAAACTCTCACCTCACCTCTGGAATTTAACTGTTTGGTCCATATTTGAAGTCAGGTGCTGAGTGACTCTGGCGAAACCCAAACTGGGCGTCACTGAGCAGGTTATTGCTGAGCAGATGCTGCTTAATAGCACTGTTGATGACCTCTTCCATCACTTTACTGATTGGGCAGTAATTGGCTGGGTTGAATTTGTCCTGCTTTTTGTGTACAGGACATACCTGGGCAATTTTCCACATTGCTGGGTAGTGTTGTAACTGTACTGGAAGAGCTTGGCTAGGGGAGCAGCAAGTGCTGGAGTACAAATCTTCAGTACTATTGCCGGGATATTTTCAGGGCCCGTTGCCTTTGCAGTATCCAGTGCCTCCAACCGTTTCTTGACATCATGTAAAGTGAATCAAATCGGCTGGAGACTGGCATCTGAGATACTGGGGGCCACTGGAGGAGGCCAAGATGGATCATCCACTCGGCATTTGTGGATAAAGATTGCTGCTTATCTTTTGCACTGATGTGCTGGGCTCCTCCATCATTGAGGATGGGGATATTTGTGGAGCCTCCTCCTCCAGTAAGTTGTTTGATTGTCCATCACCATCCATGACCGGATGTGGAAGGACTGCAGAGCTTGGATCTGCTCCGTTGGTTGTAGGATTGCTTACTCTATCTATCACTTGCTGTTTTTGCCATTTGGCATGTAAGTAATCCTGTTTGGTAGCTTCACCAGGTTAACACCTCATTTTTAGGTATGCCAGGTGCTGCTCCTGCACTCTCCATTGAACCAGGGTTGACGTCCTGGTTTGATGGTAATGGTTTTAGCTTTGTGGCTTCTCCCGGTGAGTGACAGTGCACAGTGGTTAGCACAGCTGCCTCACAGCGCCAGGGACCCAGGTTCAATTCCAACCTTGGGTCACTATCTGTGCAAAATCTGCACATTCCCCCTGTATCTGTATGTCTTTCGGGTAATCCGGTTTCCTCAAAGTTTGAAAGATGTGCTGGATAGGTGCATTGGCGATGCTAAATTCCCCCTCGGTGTACCCGAACAGGTGTCGGAGTGTGACAACTAGGGGATTTTCACAGTAACTTCATTGCAGTGTTAATGTGAGCCTTACTTGTGACACTAATAAATAAACTTTAAAGTATAGTAGGCAGAAGATCAGTGGTGATAGTCAAATGTAGCAGAAGCTTAATTTTCCCATATTTGACAGTTCCTGTGAAGGGCTGCCTGGGAAAGCTTTGGATCAAGACTCTTTTTCCGATTTCCCCATGAAGCAGAGGAATCGCAGGTGCCCTGGGGAAGACACAAAGGGAAGTTTTAGCTCGTCTTGGTTCTTTTTATCACAGTAGCTGATTCCAGGCACATGAGGCCTTTTAGCTATAAATTATTGATCTGGGTGACCATGCATGGCAGACAGGCAAATCTAGTACCATATTTTCCCCAACGTTAAAATGATATGGCCTATCCAGGAAGCTGCACCAGATCCTAGAGTTTGCTCAGGGCACTTGATTAGTTTACGAAAAACAAAGAAAATTACAGCACAGGAACAGGCCCTTTGGCCCTCCAAGCCTACAGCAATTATGATGCCCATCTGAACTAAAACCCCCTACCCTTCCAGGGACCATATCCCTCCATTCCCCTCCTATTCATGTATTTGTCCAGACGCCCCTTAAAAGTCACTGCCGTATCTGCTTCCACTATCTCCCCCAGCAGTGAGTTCCAGGCATCCACTACTCTCTGTGTAAAACAAATTGCCTCATACATCTCCTCACACCTGAAACCTATGCCCCCTGACTCTTCACCCTGGGAGAAAGCTTTTGGTTGGGTGGGTAGTTTGTGGGAGGAAGAATGTGGGTATCTGCAGAAAGGAAATGCTTACGTTTGAGCTTTTATGCCATTAAAGATTGAAATTGAAGAAGCAGCATGAAAAGAGGATTAAGGGGTGAATCCCGAACACTAATTTCAGGTTAAACCTTGATATAAAGAGAAAGAATAATTTGAGGATTTTTTTTACATGAGCACAGAATAAACTTTTGGTAGGACCATGGAAGGAGAAGTATTGAAATCACTTGAGATTGTTGAGATGAATGGGATTGTAAATTATTAAGGTGGTCTTCCAGATCTGTACTCACTGTCACAGGAAATCTCAGCAGGTCTGACAGCATCTGTGGAGAGAGAATAGAGCCAACGTTTCAAGTTTGGATGATCCTGATTTGAAACGTTTTCTGTTTTGGTTTCAGATTTCAGCATCCACAGTATTTTGCTTTTATCTGTATTCCCTGTGCTGCTCATTAAAATATGGGAACTTAAATGAACATATTGGAATTGAAAAATGTATTTTATGTTAACCTGCAATCATTTCTAAAATGAAGGCACAAAAAATATTGGCTGAACTAATTGCATAGTACCTTTACAGTACCTCATATTTAGGTAAATGGTTAACTCAATTGGAGTCTTGTGAGACTAGCAATTATATATGTTTTAAAACCTTGGCTGTTAAGAGTCCTTGATTAACACTCAGCATTGCACATGATTTACTGACCCTCTTGGGCATTATGCTTTCTGGGTCACTTCTGGTATTTTCACTTGCTAAGTATTATAATATGTAAATCATAACTGACAGAGATCAATATCCTTAAAATCAGAAAAACTATCTTCAGGGTCCACAGTTATGCTAAACAGCCTGAAAGCCTTGAGAGAAGCTACCAGTTTTGAGCCACAATCTCTTTTAATATTTATTTTCAGCAGTAATTATGTTTTAAGAGCTTATTCTAAACTACATTCTAAATTGAAAGCTAATGTTACATGAATTGGCAAAACACAAGACAATATATGTAAAAATAGCCATGACTCAATTTTTGACTTTTTAAAAAGTTCACTGTCTTTCTTTGAACATATTGTTTCATCAAGAGGATTGACTTAGCAAAGTCTGAAGGTTAACAACTTAACAAGCACAGATCACAACATAGACCAAGACGAGAGATGTCATTAGCAGTTCAATCACAGCATAATTAGGTTCATTTTATGAGAAAATTGAAAGCGAGATAGAGTGATCAAAAATAAAAGCACTTGACTGAAAAATAAAATTTCCAGCAGAATAAGACAAATAATCTAGATAAATTGGAAAAAAAGTGCCACCAAGGAAGGCAGTGAATTAATAATGAGAGAAGTTCAAGCTGGTGAAGCATGAGGTTCCTTGGATGAGCAGAGAAGCTCAAGTGAGACTTAAAAGAAAACATGCACATTAAAATTCGAGGGCTAATGACTGAAGTAGAGTATAAAGGGAAAATAAAACAGATGAGATAGAATATTGAAAGAGTTTAGTTGGCTGCAAAAAAGTCAAACAGTCATTTATGGTAAAACAAGAGGCCATTCAGCCCATTTAATCCATGTCTGCTCTGTGCAGTGCAATGCAGTAAGAAGTCTAACAACACCAGGTTTAAGTCCAACCAATTTATTTGATAGTAAACTCAAGCTTTCGGGGTTTGCCCTCTCCATTCACCTGACAAAGGGCAAACCCTGAAAGCTTGTGAGTTTACTATCAAATAAATTGGTTGGACTCTAGCCTGGTGTTGTCAGACTTCTCACTGTGTTTACCCCAGTGCAACGCTGGCAACGCCACATCAGTGCAATGCAGTCAGTCCCAATTCCTTCCTCAATTCCTGTAGCTCTACAAATTTTCTTCAAATTCCAATCCAATTTCGTTTTGGAATCGTTGATTGTTTCCACTTCCATCAACCTGGGGGCAGCAAGTTCCAGGTCATTACCACTTCCAATTCTTTTTCTGCACCTGGTGCTGCACTAAGGCAGACATTCATCTGCTTCTATAGTTAGTAATTCCCAGAACAGGTCGCCAGTCTGTTGCCAGTGGTTTATAGCTTGAAGGGTGCCACTCCACATCAAGTGTGGCTAACTAAAAGCCTCTCCTTCCCTGACTATCAGCCACTGGTGTGTTTGGAAGGATTTGCAGGTTGATCCTCAACCTGTTTGACTGAGTTATGAACACACTTTCCTCGGCTATCAAGTCCTGGGGTGGAACTCAAACCCAGAGCTTTTAGCTCAAAGACAGGGATGTTACCCATTGTGCCACAAAACCTCCTCTTCACCACTTGCTGTTTAAAAATGTTCTTTCACATCTCTTGTTGAAAACCTCAAATGTGTATCCCTGGTCTTTGTACCATCAGCTTTTCCTGGCTCACTTTATTTAAATGATACTCAAGGAGATCATAGAGTTTAAAAAAATATATAAAAATTTAAGAAAAGTCTCTAGCAAACAAAAAAATGAGATCTTACGGAAGATTAAGAGCAAATAAATAAATTGTCCTCGGTTTCACAAGAGAGTGTGAAAATTGCAATGATTTAGTAAAAGAGCATCTGGTAGTCAATTAAATAAGATATTTATGGATAAGAATGCTGAACTCAAGTTGCTGGAATCCAAATTTAAAAAAGACTCGAAGCCCTGGTCATATACATTCAGCTGTGGAAAGTTAGAGAGGAAGTTGCAGAGCTTCTGACTGCAATCCTTCACATTTCCTTGAAAATGAAAGTTATACTGGAAGACTAAGTTTGTCAGTGTAGCACAAGGAAGAAATTCATCAAATACCAATAGATTGATTTGTCTAATTCAGTAGTGGGGAAGATATTTGAAACAATAAGATAATGGTAACAATTTCCAATGCCTGTCTGGCTGGCCTTGTACATTCTAAACTCTGTAAGCTTGAGATTATTCATAACTCTGTTTTCTGTATCCTTACAACATCAAATCCAGCTCACTCCATTATTCTAGCATATTGACTTACACTGGCTCCAGCTTAAGCAAAGCCTTGCTTTTAAAATTCTTTTTTTCAAATCTCTCCACGAGCTTGCCACTTCCTAACTCTATAATCTTCGGCAGCCCACAGCCTTATGAAATATCTGTGCTCATCAAATTCTGGCCTCTTAACCATCTTCAATGTTAATTGCAATTCCTTTGGGACCCCATGTGTAATGATCTCTATGAGGTTGGCCTCTTGGAATATAAGCTCCCTCATTGAGGTAATGATTGCCTGTCCAATCAGGGAGTCTCATCTGTGTATATACTAAGAACTACTGATACTTTGAATCTGAAGCACTTTTTGGAGTGGAATTGAGCTTGTAAATAAAGAGTATTTGGTGAAGGGACATCAGCATCTGAGGAGCTATTTTATTGTGCCTTCACCTGCCAAGGCCCCCAACTCTGGAATTCCTAAACGTCTCTCTGTCTAAAATTCGCCTCTCCCCTAAAATATGCTCCGTAGAACCTATCTCTTTGATCAAGGTTATGAGCACCCACCTTAATACATTCTTATTGATGTTGATAGGGTGGATCTGCTGCCTCACTGCTCCAGGGACCTGGGTTCAATTCCACCCTTGGGTCACTGTCTGAGTGGAGTTTGCATGTCCTTCCCCCATGTCTGCTCAGGTTCCCCTCCAGATGCTCAGGTTTCCTTCCACGGTCTAAAGATGTGTGGGTTAAGTTAATTGGCCATAATAAATTGACCTTTGGTGTCTAGGAGTTAGCAGGGTAAATAAATAGGGTTATGGGGATAGGGCCTTGGTGGGATTGTAGTCGATGTAGACTTGATGGGCCAAATGGCCTCTTTCTGTACTTTAGAGATTCTATGATAGGAAGAATGTGTAGGGACAATATAAAACAAAAGGTTCTGTTCTAAAGGAAGTGCAGGAGCATAGGAATCTGGGGTCATATATGCACAAACCATTGAAGATTGAAAGAGTGCTGAATAAAGTGTTCAGAACCTTAGGTTTTATAAATGTGGCATAGAGTACAAAAACAAGGAAGTAATGATAAACCTGCATAAAATATTGATTTAGTCTATTATGTCCAGTTTTGAGCTCTACACTTTATAAAGAATGTATAAGTCAAAAAGATTTAAGAGAATTATTCTAGGAATGGGGAACCTGAGTTACACAATTGGATTTGGATAAGCTGGAACTGTGTTCCTTGGGGAATTGGAGGCTGAGAAGAGGTCTGATAGAGTTATTCTAAATCACAAAGGGATTGGGCAGAGTAACAGTGAACTGTTACTGTCAGTGAAAGAAACAAGACCCAGAGAACAAGGATTTAAGGTATTTGACAAAAGCAACATAAGGAAAAAGCTTTGCATGTAGCGGATGACTAAGCTTTGGAATGCACTGCCTGTGAGTTCTGTGATTCTATGATAAGTTGGGAGCAGTGACATTTGGTGAATTGCTTTTGCTGAGACACAGCATAACCACAATGGGTCAAATGGTCTCCTTCTGTGCTGTAACCATTCTGTTTCTTTGGTTCTGAGTCATATTGTGCTATACAATGCTCTTGGGAAGCACCGTGGGATGTTTTATTACATGAAAGGACAGACGTAAATATAAACTGCATTAGGACAAAGATGAAGGTCAGCCAACAAAATATAACCATGTTCAACAAATTTCTTTGGGGCAGAAATAGAATGCATTGATAAAGTTAAGACTGTGTGCTCAATTAAGGAACAACAGATCTGTCAACCTGACAGCAGTAGTGGGTCAATGTTTAGAAATCACAATGTTGGGTATATTGATTTTCAAAAAGCATTTCATGAGGTACCACACAATGAACTTGTTGATAAAATTAAAATTCATGGCATTAGAGGGAGTGTAGCAGTATGGATAGGAAGTTGATTGAAGGACAGAAAATCAGCGTGCAGTTACTGAATATTGTTTCAGATCAGAGGAATATAAATAGCACATCCCTTTAAGGATTGATGATAGGGTGTTGCTGCTCTAGATATCTACACACACACATGTGACTTAACTGGACTTGGGAATTAGGATATGGACGCAGACAATCATAAATAGGGAGCATGCTTAACTGTGAAGTGAATCATAAATATCTTCAAGAAGACACAGATATATTAGTACAGGCTTGTCTAAGGTATAGTCCAGGAGTCAGGTGTAGCCTGCAAAGGCTTTCTATATACCCTCCTCTGGCACTTCTCAAAATTCCAGCCAACCAGCTGAGGTTGAATACAAAATTCTGCTTGAAGCTGCTCCTCCAATCACAGGCTGCTTCCCTCTCTGTCTTTTCTGCTGTCAAACTGATTAATTAGCCTATCAGTAGAAAATGACGAAGAGAAACAGCCTCTGATTAGTAAAGTAGCAAAGAGTATACTGAAGGCTAGTGGGAGCGCAAAGCAAAGGTGAGTCTGTAGATGTATGTAGATAGGCCAACAAGAGGCGAGGCCACATTGGATTTGGTACTGGGAAATGAACCAGGCCGGGTGTTAGATTTGGAGGTAGGTGAGCACTTTGGTGATAGTGACCACTATTCGGGTACATTTACTTTAGCGATGCAAAGGGCAAGATATATGCTGCAGGGCAAGAGTTATAGGTGGGAGAAAGGTAATTATGATGTGATTAAATGTGATTTTGGACGCACAAGATGTGGAAGGAAACTGCAGGGGATGGACACAATTGAAATGGGGAGCTTGTTCAAGGAACAGCTACTGCGTGTTCTTGATAAGTATATACCTGTTAGGCAGGGAGGAGGTGATCGAGCGAGGGAATCGTGGTTTACTAAAGAAGTTGAATCTCCTGTGAAGAGGAAGAAGGAGGCGCATGTAAAGATGAGATGTGATTGATAGGGTTGTTAAGAAGGTGTATGGTGTGTGAGCTTTTATTGGTAGAGGGGCTGAGTTTTGGAGCCATGAGGTCATGTTGCAGCTGTACAAAACTCTGGTGCGGCCGCATTTGGAGTATTGCATACAGTTCTGGTCGCCGCATTATAAGAAGGATGTGGAAGCATTGGAAAGGGTGTAGAGGAGATTTACCAGGATGTTGCCTGATACGGTGGGAAGGTCTTATGAGGAAAGGCTGAGGGACTTGAGGTTGTTTTCGTTAGAGAGAAGAAGGTTAAGAGGTGAATTAGTAGAGCATATAAGATGATCAGAGGATTAGATAGGGCAGACAGTGAGAGCCTTTTTCCTCAGATGGAGATGGCTTGCATGAGGGGATGTAGCTTTAAATTGACGGGTAATAGATGTAGGACAGATGTCAGAGGTAGGTTCTTTACTCAGAGTAGTAACGGCATGGAATGCCCTGTCTGCAACAGTAGTGGACTTGCCAACTTAAGGGCATTGAAATGGTCATTGGATAAACATATGGATGCTATTGGAATAGTATAGGTTAGATGGACTTTAGATCGGTTTCACAGGTCGGTGCAACATCGAGGGCCGAAGATCCTGTACTGCGCTGTAATGTTCTATGTTCTAAGTCGGGGCAGAAGTGTAGAGAAGCAAGCAATGGTGAAGCTAGAACCCAGGGAGCTGAGCAATGGTGATTTGATTTGATTTATTGTTGCCACATGTATTGGGATACAGTGAGAAGTATTGTTTCTTTCTCGTTATACAGCCAAAACATATTGTTCATCGAATACAATGGGGAGAAGGAGAGAGTGCAGAATATACTGTCACAGTCATAACTAGGGTGTAGAGATAGATCAGTTTAATGTAAGGTGTGTCCATTCAAAAGCAGGGAAGAAGCTGTTCTGGAGTTGGTTGATACATGATCTCAGACTTTTGTATCATTTCCTGATGAAAATAGGTGGAAGAGAGTATGTCCTTAATTATACTGGCTACTTTTTTGAGGCAGCGGGAAGTGTGGACAGAGTCAATGGACGGGAGGCTGGTTTGATGATAGACTGGGCTTTGTTCGCAGCCCTTAGTAGTTTCTTGTTTCGGTCAGAGCAGAAGCCATACCAAGGGTACTTTCTACAGTGCATCTGTAAAAACCATAGCAGACATGCCAAATTTCCTTAGCCTTCTGAGAAAGTAGAGATATTGGTGTGTTTTCTTAACTATAGTGTTGACGTGGAGGGACCAGGAGAGCTTGTTGGTGAGCTCTTGGCCATTTCCACTTCATCCCCATTAATATGGACAGAGACATGTCCTCCACTACGCTTCCTGAAGTTGATAACTATCTCATTCATTTTATTGACATTGAGGGAGAAATGATCATCTTTGCACCAGTTCACCAGATTGTATATTTCTTTCCTGCACTCTGACTCATCACTGTTTGAGATCTGACCCACTATGATGGTCGGCAAACTTGAAAATTGAGTTGGAGCACAATTTAGATAATGTGTCACCTGTCAGAGTCAAGTTGTTATCTTAATTGTACTGAGATTAATCCTAGAGAGAGAGAAAGAGAGTCTAATACATGACTGACTGATGTCAATAGAACACTATCATCTCCATCATGCTTTAGCATATCCCATCTGTTAACATTTTATATTACATTGGTTACTCAGCCAAAGGCCCAGGGAAAGATGACATTAGGATGTTAAGACCTCTTCTCCTTTAACACACTACCAGCTGTTTCTGCCAGCTGAAGGAGTGAAAATCTCTCCCATCAGTGTTTGTAATCTTTATTCGCTCTTGACAGCAGCATCCTTGAGGGACAGCCAATCTCTGGTTCATTCCCCATGGCAATGCTTTTACCAATCAGACAGGCCTGGTTTGAAAAGCTGCCAGTTAACAGTTAACTGTTCTTTGCTGCATTGCCCATAGGAACGCTTGTGCCAATCAGACACCGCTTGCCACCAATCAGCACTCTCTTCCCATGCAGTATAAATTGTTGCTGCCTTTACTGTTGGTTTGTCTTATGTAGCTAGCCTGATGAGTGCAAGGCAACAGCTTTGACAGCATGTCCCTTCTTTTTTCAGCAATACTCCAGTTCTGTATTACCAAATGACTAAAAGAACGAATCCCCAGAAATGATTTGGATCACTCAGTCCAATGATTGTGTGCTTCTATCCTCACCACTTTTATTTTGAATCACAGTGAAGAGCAGCAGAATGGATCGAAAGTGGATGATGATTTGATGAGTCTCTGGAGATCGAGGCCGGGTGACTAAATCCAGAGACTCAGTTTACTGTCTCCTCATTGATTCTTGCAAAAATCAGCAGGGATGACGTGGAGATGCAGCTTCAGATAAAAACACAATTCTGGCAAGATACGTGAGCCAGATGTTGGAGGAGTCCTGTGAATAGAAAAAAAACAGCAAGGCCTCTTCTGGCTCTTCTTGCCTACCTCTTTGAGGAGATGACCAGGTGTGTAGATGAAGGTAGTGTGATTGAAGTAGTTTCTATGGATTTCAGCAAAGCCATTGACAAGGTACCACATGGGAGACTTGTAAAGACGGTAAATTCACATGGGATATAGGGGAATTTTTCAAGTGGATTCAAAATTGGCTCATTTGTAGGAGACAGAGGGTGGTGACAGAAAGCTGCATAAGGCCGAGTGAAAGTTAGTGTCCAGTGACATACCACAGGGATCTTTTATTCCCTTTTATTTGTCATTTATATAAATTACATTGATGACTATGTGGGGGGCTGGATTAATAAGTTTGTGGAAGACACAAAGATTGGATGGCTGGTTAACGGTGAGGCAGAGTGTCTTGGGCTAAAAGGAGATATAGATGGAATGGCCACATGGGCAGATAAGTGGCAGATGGAATTTAACCTGGAAAAATGTGAGATGATGCACTTGAAAAGAGTAATTTTACAAGAGGGTATTCAATGAATGGTAGGACATGAGGAAGTTCTGTGGAACAGAAGGACATTGGCATGTTTATCCACAGATCTCTGAAAGAGGGAGGGCATGTTAGGAGGGTGGTGAAAAAGGCATATGGGACACTTACCTTTATCAATCGAGGCATAGATTACAAAAGCAAGGAAGTCATGTTGGAGTTGTATAGAACTTTTGTGAGGCCACAGCTAGAGTACTGTCTGCAGTTCTGGTCTCCACATTATGAGAAGGATTTGCTTGCACTGGAGTGGACGTAGAGGAGGTTCACCAGGATAGTGTCTGAGATGGAGCATGTAAGTTATGGTGAGAGATTGGATAGGCTTGGGTTGTTTTTGTTGGAGAGTGAAGACTGAGAACATAAGAACATAAGAAATAGGAGCAGGAGTAGGCCATCTAGCCCTTCGAGCCTGCCCCGCCATTCAATAAGATCATGGCTGATCTGTTGTGGCTCAGTTCCACATTCCTGCCCTCTCCCCATAACCCTTAATCCCCTCGCTTATCAAAAACCCATCAACC
Organism: Carcharhinus amblyrhynchos; assembly: GCF_965287045.1. NCBI lineage: Eukaryota > Metazoa > Chordata > Chondrichthyes > Carcharhiniformes > Carcharhinidae > Carcharhinus > Carcharhinus amblyrhynchos. The sequence continues at coordinate 49,140,492 of NC_137324.1, read as the reverse complement.
CGTGTCTTAAAAATATTTAGCGAGGCAGCCTCCACCACTTCAACGGGCAGAGAATTCCAGAGATTCACCACCCTTTGAGTGAAGAAGTTTCTCCTCAACTCCGTTCTAAACCGCCCCCCCTTTATCTTGAGGCTGTGCCCCCTAGTCCTACTGTCCTTTCTGAGCGGGAAGAGTCTCTCCACCTCTATCCTATCCATCCCATTCATCATCTTATACGTCTCAATGAGATCTCCCCTCATTCTTCTAAACTCTAACGAGTACAAGCCTAGTTTATTCAGCCTCTCCTCATAGCTCAACCTCCTCAACTCCGGTATCAGCCTAGTAAACCTCCTCTGCACTCCCTCCAAGGCCAAAATATCCTTGTGTAAGTGCAGCGACCAAAACTGCACACAGTACTCCAGCTGCGGCCTCACCAATGCCCTATACAGCTGCAGCAAGACCTCCCTACTTTTATATTCAATCCCCCTCGCTATGAAGGCCAGCATCCCATTCGCCTTCCTGACCACCTGCTGCACCTGCAAGCTGGGTTTTTGCGACTCATGCACAAGGACCCCGAGGTCCCTCTGCACCGTCGCCTGCTGCAGTTTTTCTCCACGTAAGTAATAGCAAGCCGATCGAGATATACAAGCTTATGAGGGACATGGACAAAGTGGATAAGGAGCACTTATTCCCCTTAGTTGAAGGGTCACAAGAGGACCATAGGTTCAAGGTGAGGGGCAGGAGGTTCAGGGGGGATGTGAAGAAAAACTTCTCTACCCAGATGGTGGTGTTGGTTTGGAATCTGCTGCCTGGGAGGGTGGTAGAGGCGGGTTGCTTCACATCCTTTATAAAGTGGCTGGATGAGCACTTGGCACAGCACAACATTCAGGGCTATGGGCCAAATGCTTACAGATGGGATCCACAATCCAAACTCACTGTTGCTCCAACTTCAGAAAAAAAAATATGAATTCCTTAAACTCAGTTACCTAGCAGTCTTGCAAGATGTTTTACCTGAGAACTTAGAACTTCTGCATTCACTCTTTGGGAGACATACACTGTCTGACTGCCCTTCTGTCTATTTTTGTGTCTCTGCGTGTCCTTGGACATGATGTGGATATGCCGGCGTTGGACTGGGGTAAACACAGTAAAAAGTCTGACAACACCAGGTTTCAGTCCAACCGATTTATTTGATAGTAAACTCACAAGCTTTCGGGTTAGTCTCCATTCACCTGACGAAGGGACTAACCCGAAAGCTTGTGAGTTTACTATCAAATAAATCGGTTGGACTGAAACCTGGTGTTGTCAGACTTTTTACTGTCCTTGGACACCCATCACTGGGCAACAGCACAGTTTTTTTATGTTATGTTTTTTCCTAAATTCACTGAACTCCTTTGTAACTCCTCTTCACTTCAAGAATTGTGAAACTTCATTAAAAGAGCACGAAGGTACCTGGGCCCCCAGACTTCCTGGCACCCAGCTCCCAAAATACTCTTAAATGAAACTAAAACCATGTTTCACCTTCTTCACCCACAAATACAAACATAAATTGAAGTTATTTAAAATTTATTTATTTTTTCAAGGTGGCATGGCTCACTGCACCAGGGACTTGGGCTTGATTCCCGACTTGGGTCACTATCTGTGTGGAATCTGTGTGGGTTTCCTTCGGGTGCTCCGGTTTCCTCTCACATTCTGAAACATGTGCTGGTTAGGTGAATTGACCCAAACAGGTGCCGGAGTGTGACGGCCAGGGAATTTTGCAGTAGCTTCATTGCAGTGTTAATATAATCCTTACTTGTGACTAATAAATGAATAAATAAACTATTCCAGTGAATGGTGATTTGACTGGATGGCATGAACAGGCAATAAGATCATACTTGAATCTAACAAGGATGTGCTGCCTTTTTCCTTTGAATTATTTCATCATCCACACCTGGGCTTTTATTGCCTTCAGTTGGAGAAGTAATTTTTTTATGAGGATCTTTATTGAAGACTTTTTGGAAACCCGAATATACCTTTTTCTATACTTGCACTCTCATCAATAGATGTGGAGTTGCCAATGTTGAACTGGGGTAGGCACAGTAAGAACACAACACCAGGTTAAAGAGCAACAGGTTTATTTGGTAGCACGAGATTTTGGAGCGTTGCCCCTTCATCAGGTGAGTGAAAAGTTTGGTTCCAAACGGGGCATATATAGACACAAACGCAATTACAAGATAATGGCTGGAATGCGAGTCTTTACAGGTAATCAAGTCTTTACAGTTGCAGACAATGTGAGTGGAGAGAGGGTTAAGCACAGGTTAAAGAGGTGTGAATTGTCTCCAGCCAGGCCATTTAGTGGGGATTACTGATAGTATGACATAAACACAAGATCCCAATTGAGGCCATCCTCATGTGTGCGGAACTTGGCTATCAGTTTCTGCTCAGTGATTCTGCATTGTGTGTCGTGAAGGCCACCTTGGAAAACACTTATCTGAAGATCAGAGGCTGAATGCTCTTGACTGCTGAAGTATTCCCTAATAGGAAGGGAACACTCCTGCCTGGTGATTGTTGAACGGTGTTCATTCATTCATTATCTTAGTGAGTGCATGGTCTTGCCAATGTACCATGCTTCCTGCAGTGCATCAGGTAGACAACGTTGGCTGAGTTGCAAGAGTATGTACTGTGTACCTGGTGGATGGTGTTCTTACATGCGATAATGGCATCCATGTCAATGATCCAGCATGTCTTGCAGAGGTTGCTTTGGCAGGGTTGTTTGGTGTCGTGGTCACTGTTCTCCTGAAGGCTGGGTAGTTTGCTGTGTACAATAGTCTGTTTGAGGTTGCGTAGTTGTTTGAAGGCAAGCAGTGGATGTGTGGTGATGGCCCTGGCGAGATGTTCGTCTTTGTTGATGACATGTTGAAGGCTCCAGACTTGCCCCATGACTTACCTGGGCTTGCAGAATCTCATTAACTGTCCTGGCTGGAGACAATTCACACCTCTTTAACCTGTGATTAATCCTCTCTCCGCTCACATTGTCTGCAACTGTAAAGACTTGATTAACTGTAAGACTCGCATTCCAACCATTAACTTGTAATTGAGTTTATGTCTATATATTTCCTGTTTGTGAACCAAACTCTTCACTCACCTGATGAAGGGGCAATGTTCCAAAACCTCGTGCTACCAAATAAACTTGCTGGAATTGTGAGACTACTTACTGCCTCTTCAACAGGAAAGGGCCTTCAAAGCAAACCTTCCCTTTCCCATTGTTAGGCATTTATTCAGCACTTCAACTTTTCTACTGATGACCGATTCCAATTTATAGATTTTTGAGGCACTTTGTGGTTATTAAATTTTGATTGCTCGATTCCACCAAATATTAGACTTCTTTTTATAGGTTTTCACACAACCATTGAAAACGTTTAGCGTTTGCTTGAAGGGTGATTCACACAGCTTTTAAGCTTTTGCCTTTCACTCAGCAGGGGTGCTATTAATATCAACATTGCTCTATGTTTCACAATGGAGTACAGAACTGGCTTTTGTACCGAATTGTAAAAGTAATGAATTTATATATATTTATGAGGTAATTGTACACTTATCTAACATTCATGTATTTTATGCTTTTGGCTTGTTACTGATGATGGACTGCTGAGTCTGTATGACCTATACATTTGGTAGCATTGTGCCCATTTTTGGATGTTAAGTGAATGATTAAGCAGGAAGTATAAACTCATTTTAAAGCGAGAATTATGTGGCCTCCCAATTGCTTTAAGGTTAAAGTTTATTCTCTAGTGTCACAAGTAGGCTTACATTAACAATGCGATGAAGTTATTGTGAAAATCCCCTAGTCGCCACATTCCAGCACCTGTCCGTGTATGCTGAAGGACAATTTAGCATGGCCAATGCACCTAACCAACACATCTTTTGGACTGTGGGAGGAAACGTACACAGACACAGGGAGAACATGCAGACTCCGCACGGACAGTGACCCAAGCCGGGAGTTGAACCCAACTCCCTGGCACTGTGAGGCAGCAGTGCTAGCCACTGTGCCACCCCTTAAGGCAAAGTAAAATATCCAGGACCCACACCTGAAATGAGCAAAAGATGTTTTCCATATTAAAATAAGAGACCTGACGTGGGTTTGAGATCCCTTTAGTGCAGAGAATAATTCTGTACTCAGAAAAAGCAGGTTTGAGTTTGGCCCAATTTCCTTAAAAAACCCACTGCACATCACCATCAAAAATGTCAGCATGTTAAAAATACTTTACTGAAGCTAAAAGTGAAAGGAAGAAAAATTCTGATGAAGCAAGTAAGGGAAATGCATTTCCTCTCTTTTGGAGGTAGTAACAAACAGTATTGATTTGAAATTGTCAGGAAGATATTGAGAATAGAGGGCAGTTGAAATTATTTTGCGCAGTTGGAGGAATTATTTGGCACAAGTAATGTCTAAAACAGAAGCCATAATGCTTTTAAAGGGGCAAAAAAGGAATAATATTTGAAACAGAGGAAGATAGAAGGCTTGGAAAGTGTGCTGAAGTAGAATTAGTTTCCATTTACTTCAGCAAAGAGCTGACTGAATTTATTATGTTATGGGTTTCTATTTATCCTTCAAATCACTGGTTTGATTTGCTTTAAGATTTTCCAGTAATTTTCTTGATGGAAGTCTTGCAGGCTTCTGGAGCTGTTATTTCTCTCTTATTTCACTTCTGACTGTCAGATTGAGTTATTTATTAAATATTAGTTGTTTCCTTATTTCCCATCATCTGCTTTTAATGGGAGTTCATTTGCTCTTTGCTGAAGTGCCAATATTGGCCCATGAACAAGTTCCAGTTCTGTAGTAGGATGGAGTCCAGTATTGGGGCAAATCCAGGGTGTGCAAGTAACAGCAGGAAAAAGGATGTCGAAGAAAGGGTTAAAATACAGGATCCACCATAACTGCGGACAGACATACCCAATTAGCATCTCAGGCTGCCAACACAGTTACTTTACAGGTGAGATCATTTCAAGACCTTGGAGAACAATGCAGGGTCAATACTGATTAGCCGAGAGAAGCTATCGTTCCTGGAAACTGAGGAGATGGAACAGAAATCAAACCATCGAAACCTATTTATCACATACATCGCTTTTGTATCACAAAACAGATAGGCAAGGATAGCCGGACATAACCGGTTATCCAGGACAGTAGACCCACCTAATGTGATCAACTATAATCAATTCAAGCTATTCGTATCAATGATATCCTGTATTGCAATACTCTAGACTCCAGAGAACAGTATAAGTAATGTGTACAGCCTTTGTTTCTTTAGAATCGGCTGAGAAACAGACTGGACTTCATTAGGTCCAGACTGATTCTCCCTCACGCATGTGGAAATAAAACCATTTCACTGAAGCCTACAAGTTCTACCCCCAAGCTTTTGTAGTTGAATGTCCAAAATCATGCTTGCCACACTTGCCAAAGCTTTCTGCATTGGTGAGTATTTCCTGATTTGTGCTATTCATAATGTCTTGGGCAGTAGCCTCCCTAACTTATTCTCTGAAATATGCATCCTGCGATGCCTATCGAAAAATATTCAAATCAATTGAATGAATTAGCCGCCTAATACGTAGAGTGGTAAACCGATTATAATTCTTTGTAACTCACATTAAAACAGTAATGAATGATGAAACAATTACTTCTTGATTAAAAGCAGAATAGTGTATAATCTCTGACAAGTGTTATAATGAGGAACATTCTGTCCTTTGTGAGAATTTTCAAAGGAATATTTTCTATCAACTCATTAAGCCTTTAACTCCATCCTTTGCGCACTTTAACGTAAAGCCATTACTAATGTGCTATATGTGCAGCAGTGCTGTACAATGGTTAGGACTGCTGCCTCATAGCGCCAGGGAACCGGGTTCAGTTCCTGGCTTGGGTCACTGTCTGTGTGGAGTTTGTACATTCTCCCCACGTCTGCATGGGTTTTCTCCAGATGCCCAGGTTTCCTCTCACGGTCCAAAGATGTGTGTGTTAGGTTGAATGGCCATGTTAAATTGCCCTTTAGTGTTCGAGGATTGGTAGGGTAAATAAGTAGGGTTATGGGGATAGGGTCTGGGTGGGATTGTGGTTGGTGCCGACTCAATGGATTCCTTCTGCAGTGTAAGGATTCTATGATTTTAATCTATGATTCTATATGTGTTTCATGCCTCTTGTTACTTGGTGTGCAACTGATGGAGAAAAAGGATTAATGAAATTACTTGGCTTGGAGATCATTTATTTGGCAAAAGTACTGCCAAGGACAGTTCAATTAAATTTGCATAATATCGCTAATGGAAACATTATCCCAAGTTGCTTCACAGAGAATCAGGGAACAGACATTAAGGCATAGAAAAAGAGATTAGGGCAGAATTTTCACAAAGGTGGGCAATTTATTGGCTGGAAGGTAGGTTTAGTAGCAGTGGGACAAGAGCAGAAGCGGATCTGATTAAAACTCACATTGGCAACCATTATTGCGGGTGCTCTTTTACAGATTTACTTGCTGGAATAAACATGGAGCAAGAAAGGCAGGGAGCTGGAACGAAGAGCAGGAATGCTTCTCGCTCTGCACATGTTGAGCTGGAGATCCTCCTCGAGGCAGAGAGAGAGAAAGAGAGAGAGAGAGCAAGAGAGAGGAGGTCCACTTTTAGAAGGGTGACAAAAGAAGGCCATCCTCTCAGACCAAGCAAGCCCAGATTAGAGTGTTGGAGACAGTGAGTAGATCAGTGTTGTCCAAAGGAGCTGGGTCCTGTGCCAGAAGACAGTCAACAACAGTTTTTATTCTGGCAAGGAGAGAATGAACCCATAGGTTACAACTTTGGGTGTTTAATCTTTTTATGATGGGCATGGGGGATGATCAATAGATCTCTCCGTGGGCCTCATAGAGTATGAGATCCTTGATTAAGTGAGTGGAGGCTTGCCCAATAGGTAAGAAATAGCCGGAGTTTAAAATCAGCTATCTCTACTCAGGCAGCAGCCAAAGGACTCCTGGGCTTGACCTGTGTACTGTAGCTGTAGAAGCAGTCCTTTATTCACCGTGTAAAGGGTGTTTAAATGTATATTAGCACTGCAATGAAGTTACTGTGAAAATCCCCTCATCGCCACACTTTGGTGCCTGTTTGGGTACTGAGGGAGAATTTAGCATGGCCAATGCACCTAACCAGCAAGTCTTTTGGACTGTGAGGACCAGGAGGAAACCCACGCAAACATGGGGAGAACGTGCAGACTCTGCACAGGCAGTGACCCAAGCTGGGAATTGAATCCAAGTCCCTGGTGCCGTGTGCAAAACTGACCTTGGCAAGATTATTACAAATTTCCAGTAGACACTCCAGCTTGAATTTTACTGCCCCGCCCATCACAGGTACCGGAGAAAGCGAAGGATGGATAATGGGAAGGTTCATTGGCCTCAGGTGGGATTTTATGGTTTTGGCTCAAGCCAGGCCATAAAATCCGCTCCCCAGCTGAGAATGCATACGCTGCTCCTGAGCATGGGAGGAAAGTGTGTCCAGCGTACAGACTGATACCTCAGCAAGGCTCAGAGCCTTGGCATGTAGTAGACCTGCCATTGTTGATACCTCAGAATCATGGAATTGTTATGGTGTTGAAGAAGTCCATTTGGCCCATCATGTTTACAACCACTCTCCAATCAAGCATCATGACTTACTGCCATTCCCTCGCCTTTTCCCCTACGGCTGCATGTTGTTTCTATTCAGATAATCATTTAATGTTCTCCTGAATGCTTTGATTGAACCTGCCTCCACCACACTTCCAGTCAGTGCATTTCAGGGCCGAACCACTTGTGTGAAAAAGTTTCTCCTTACATCGCATTTGCTTCTTTTGAAGATCAATTTAAATCTATGCCCTCTTGTTCTTGATCCTTTTATGAGTGGGACCAGTTTCTCGCTGTCTACTCTGTCCAGCCCTTTCATGATTTTGAACACCTCTATCAAATCTCATCTTAGCCACTTTCTCTCCAAGAAGAACAGCCTAATCTCTCCAATCTATTCTCATAACTGGCGTTTCTCATCCTTGGAACCATTCTTGTAAACCTCTTCTGCAATCTCTCCAATGTGTCCACATCCTGTCCTTTATGTGGAAACACAGAACAGTAAAAAATGTTCCTGCTGGAGTGTAACTGGTGTTGTATATGCAGGTTTTTGTGAAAATGGGTCATTGGCATTTGTCAGAAAGGACAGTGGTGCCCTTCTCTCTCTCTCTCTCTCTCTCTTTGTGTGTTCCCCCTCTCTCTCGCTCTCTCTCCCTCTTTTAGAGTCATAGAGTTTTACAGTGTGGAAAGAGGCCCTTTGGCCCAACTTGTCCAAGCCGCCCTTTTTCTCTTCTTTTACAGGAGAAACAGGCTTACAATACCAGTGAAAGGGGCCAGAGAACATCATGAGCAGAATGGAAGAGGGAGCCATGGGGGAATTGTCAGGGTGGCTGACCACAAGCAAGTTGAGGAAGGCAAGGTAAGCATCATGGGGAGAATGAACCGAAACTGCAATGGTCCGGCATTTGCTGCTCATGTTAGTGGTGAATCAGAGACTAAACTCTTTTAGAAAGTACCTGGATCTGCACCTTAAGTCCTGTAGGCTCCATGGCTATAGGCTGCATACAAGAAGGTGGAATTAGAAAGGGCACCTGGGTGATCTCAGGCTGGCATGGACAAGATGAGTTGAATGGCCTTCTTTCGTGCTGCAACTTTTCCAATATTCTATGGTGCAGGGGATGCAGTTCGCTCCACCCTCATCTGATATTATGGTCAAGACTCAGCTACATTGGGAAGCCTCAGCACTGCAGATGCTTCTACTCACCAAGGCTAGTTCTGGTGATCTCTTGTGTCCCTCACATGTGCTGATGTTGAGGTACAAAGACCAACTTCTTCACCATTGCTGGGTGAACAGGAAGCAGCTGTTCCCTTTAGTTGAGGGGTCAATCAGGAAGAGGCATAGTTTTAGAGTGAGAAGCAGGAGATTCAGAGGGGATTTGAGAAAAATGATTTCCACTCAGAGTGGTGGGAATCTGGAATGCACTGTCTGGGAAGGTAGTGGAGGCTGGAAACCTTACAACTTTTAAAAAGTATTTGAATGAGCACTTGAAATATCTTAATATTCAGGGATATAGGACAGGTGCAGGAAAATGGGATTAGAGCACCTTTAGTGGTAGATATTGTTGGTGCAGATGCAATGGGCCTTTTCTGCACTGTATGACTGTATGATATGATTTTATGGGCACAGTAAGAAGTCTCACAGCATGAGAATAAAATCCAACAGATTTATTTGGTAGCATGAGCTTTTCAGAGCACTACTCCTTCAATCAGGTGAGTGGCAAGGTGGGTTCACAAACATGGCAAAGACACAAGATAATGGTTGGAATGCGAGTCTTTACAGGTAACCAAGTTTCTGCAGGCACAGACAATGTGAGAAGAGTGAGGGATAATCACAGGTTAGAGACTTCTTACTGTGTCCATCTCAGTCCAATGCCAGCATCTCCACATTATGATTTTATGGTAGCTAAGGTGAAATCAGTGCTCAGTAGAGAGGGTCAAACTAGGTACTGCCCTGAGAGCAATCTGAAAACACCTGGCACTCCTTGGGCACTGCCCACTGGTCCAGGTACTTCCAAGGATACTTGGGAAGTACCCAGGTACTGCTCAATTAATGCCAGGTGCTCAAGCAGTGCTAAGAGACTGCCTGGAGCGGGGGTGCCAGGAGGTGTTCCAGGTTAACTATTTGGTCCATGTGACCTGGGGCGGCCTTTAAAAAATGGCTCCCTGATCCTGGTGTTTCTAGGTTTCTGGTGGGGCAGGCGAATCAGAGGCCAGCGACGAATCGTGAGACCCGATCCTTGAAGATTCTTTGTCTAAGTCCCAGACAATATGGGAAGAACCACCATTGCTGTTGAAATTTTCAAGACCATTTTTCCTGCCAGTCACCAGCCTCTGCTGATTTCCAAGAAAATCTCACCCATTGCCTTTTCTTGCTTTAATATCTTTGTTTATGTTCTGTTTGACTGAGATGACCTTATCCTTCATGTCAGGCCACAAGTCAATCGGCTGTTAACTCTCTCCCTTTGCTTGCTGCCAGTAGCTGTTTCCCTCCTCCTCCCATTTGTTTTTCCCCTGATTATTTTGCTTGCCATTCACTTTTCAACACTGAACAAAGAAAAGGCTCAGCGCATCCTGCCTATTCCCTTCACAGAAGTTGACTGATTTCCAGTATTTGTTGCTATAGTGACACTAGCCTTTTTAACAAGAGATTACCATAAAATATGCTCTTCCCTCTCATAAAATGCCTGCTGATTTATATTATAAAGTAAATCCAGTCAGTTCTTGCCAAAAGAAAGACCTAAAATATGGAAATGTTTGTAGATGATCTCTTGTTTGAACGCTTTACAGTACAGAATGTACTTGTGCTACAATATCTATCAACTGCTTAGAGCATTATTTTGTTGCATGCCTTCGGCTCCCAAGAGTCCGAAATCTTTTAATTGTGGGGGGGAGGAGTGAATCACAGTTTGAAGCTGTTTAGGTTGCAGCACAAATTGATGGATTTTAACCGGAGAAACTGGTCTCAGCCTGGACATTTTGGATCAGTTCTTACCTGGTAATCACAAAAAGAAATGCGGAAAATATAGAAGCACTTTTGCATTCGATTTCCCCAATGAATCCAGAACGTTGTCTCCAAAGTTCACCCTTTCCTCCGTCATAGTCCAGCGGTGGGGAGATGATGGCCTTCTGATATTATCACCAGACCATTAATCCAGCTAATGTTCGGGGGACCCAATTTCAAATCCCAGCATGGCAGATGGTGGAATTTGAATTCAGTAAAGAAAAACCTGGAATTAAGAATCTACTTATGACCACGGAACCATTGACGATTGTTGGATAAACTCATCTGGTTCACTAATGTCCTTTAGGAATGGAAAATCTGCTGTCCTTACCTGGAGTGGCCTACATGTGACTCCAGAGCCACAGCAATGAGGTTGATTCTCAACTTCCCTCCAAGAGAAGCTAAGGACAGGCAATAAATGCCAGCCAGCAATGCCAAAGTCCCACACATGAATAAAGAACAAAGATCCAATTTGATACCTACAGTACTTGGAAATGGGAGCACTAATCTGAACAAGCTTGTACCCTACCGCTGTCTCCATTATGATGAGATTCAAGGCCATGAACTCAGAGCTCCTTGGACATCATCATTTGAGCACCTCTTATGGAGGGAACTCTCAAAATGGGTGCGACTAAATTGAGCCCTAAGGGTGTAGAGATTCACTGGAACTAGAAACTTGCCTCTAACAAAACAGAACTAGTGAAATGGATGAATGATGTTTACTAGCACAAGTCAAACGCTGGGAATGCCTGTTCTTAAAGGACTAAATTGGAAATAGTTTATCTTCTCTCTCGAAAAGCTGAAATTAAGTGAAAATAGTTTATATGGAAAATTTTAACTATTGGACAATGGATAGGTATGAAACTTGTGGTATTTTGCACTTTTTTTTTTCAAACTACACAATGATTGGTCAATGACTGACATGGAGAAATCCACACAGCGCTAAAAGACAGAATAATTCTTTTTCACCCTTTTACATGATAAGCGGCACCATTGATCAGAGCCATCCTGTCCCCAAATTGAGTATTTCTAACAACATAATACTAAAGCAAAATACTGCAAATGCTGGAAATCGTAAACAAAAATGGAAAATGCTGAAAAAATTCAAGCAGACCTGACAGTATCTGTGAAGAGAGAAACAGTTTTGAACATTTGAAAATGTTCAAACACCAGTATGACTCTTCACCAGAGCTAAAAAGAGGAGAAATGTGATGGATTGTATAAGACGGGATGGAACAACTGAAGTAGAATCGAAGGTCAATGACTGGGGGAGTTAGGAGTGATTGCAACAAAGATGTGTAATATACAATCAGAGGTAGCACTACTGACAGAGTGAAGGGCTGTAAAACATGCTAATAATAACATAAAGGTAAGATATCAGAATATGCTAATAGGAGAACAAAGTTCAGCACTCAATGAAAGCAAAACTAAAGAACAAGTGACAAGTGGCCCAGTGGGAGAGACGATCTTTGCATTGTCGGGGGGCGGGGGGGGAAGGGATCCAAATGGAGGAGAAGGACCACAGTATAAAGTTGTTGAACTCAATGTTGCGTCCTGAGGGCTGTATTATGTCCAATTAGAAGATCCAGTGTTGCGCCGCCAGTTTGTGTTGGCTTTCACTGGAGCATATGTAGGGAAGAGGCTGAATCTAAATGAAAAGTTACAGGAATATTGGGGTCATCCATGCAGACTGAGTGAAAGTGTTTCACAAAGCGGTCACCCAATCTATGTTTAATCTCACCAAGACAGAGGAGACCGCATTGGGCCCAGTGAATATAGTAGATCAAATTGAAGGAGGTGCAGGTGAAATGTTTCACCTGAAAAGAGTATTTGAGACCTTGAACGGTGAGGAAGGAGGAGGTAAAAGGGTGCGGTGTGTAGGAAGTGGGTGAGGGTGCAGAGGAGATGCATAGGAAGTGGGTGAGAGTGCAGAGGAGATTCACCAGGATGTTGCCTGGGATGGGACATTTGAGCTATAAAGAGTAGCTGGATAGGTTCTGGTTGTTTTCTTTAGAGCAGAAAAGGCCGAGAGGTGATCTGATTGAGGTGTATAAGATTGAGGGGTATGGACAGCATGGAATTAAAGCAGCTGTTTCCCTTAGTTGAAGGGTCAATAACATGGAGACATAGTTTTAATGTGAGAGACAGGAAGTTTAGAGGGGACTTGGGGATTTATTTTCACCCAGAGGATAGTGGGAGCCTGGGATGTACAGCCTGGGAGGGTAGTAGAGGTGGGAAACCTCAAAACTTTAAACCATATGTGGATGAGTACTTGAAATGTCATCACACTCAAGACTATGGACCAAATTCTGGAAAGCGAGATCTGTGCAGATTTAGTGTAGTTTTGCCTATGTGATGGGCAAAAGGACCTCTTCTGTACTGTATGAATCTGTGACTCTATGACCTGAGCCTCTTTTATATGCATCAATTGAGCCTTGCCTGTGATTGTTGAGTTCTTCATTTTGCATTGTCTGGTCAGTTGACTCCTCCAAACCCTCTTCGCAAGGGAGCTATCGTGATCTGCAATGTTCGCATTGTTCAAAGCCTCCCTCCTCTGCTATGTTAACTTATGTCATGCACCACAGGTCACCAATTTATGTGAGACCATTGCTGGGACATGTTATGTTGATCCCAGCACTTGAATCACACCTACAGAAACCCAAAAGCCTGCTTGATGATTGCTCAGTTTAACCCATGGAAAGTGTTGTACCTCTCCTTCGCACCTGTGTGATGGATCCTCACAGGTGAGACTACCTCAACGAGTAGCCCTTGTCTCTAAGTATCCTTCCCTGCAGGTGCATAGGGGCTGGAAAAGCTATGGCATCTGCAACTGACAAAGTATTAGGTGTTGTGACTTCCTGTTGGGAACCATGCACATACCTGAAAGAATGGCTTTTGGTGGCCAAAGATCAGATGATCATTGATCCTATTGACGAGGACCACTGGCTGGTCTGTTGGAGCCTTGATAGGTGCGCAGTCGATAAAACTCTACAATCGGGGGAATCCAGTCACAATCCCAAACATCAATGCCCGAGTGTGCAAGTTGTTTAATAGTGCATTATTGTCAACCTCCTTGAACAGGACATCAGTCATGTCCTTGATGCACTGATGGGCTGCCAACTAGGATGTCCCATACATGTCACTAGTGGATCCTTAGAATCCACAGGATCCTTGGAAACTAGGTGTAAAAGTTGAGAGCTGCAGTAATTATCTTTTCCACTGGAATTGGGTGTCCCTCTTCTACATGCAGGAGGATATTGGTGTGCTTCTGTGCATCTTTCTCCCATCTTGCCCATCCAGAGCTGGTCCTATTAATCAAAGAACAAAGAACAAAAACAGCCCGGGAAACAGGCCCTTCAGCCCAACGAGCCAGCGCCACCATCCCAAAACCACCAGTTCCCCTCTCCACCCATGACCCTTGTCTAATGTTTTATGGCCATCCTGGGGTTGTTAACATGCTGCTACTGGGGCCATATATGAGCCATCTCTCCTCCTCAATGGGAGCCCCAATGCTAGGGTAGATAAAGCCCATGGCAGGTGGTCTCTCTCTGATTTATAGGCCTTCTATCAACATGCCCTCCTCAACCCCCCAACTAAATGTGTCGCTAAGTCTTTTCCTTAGATCAAGTGCCATTGTTTCTCTGTCACCTTGTTAACATATCCCCACAGTTCTAGTAGCTTCTTGTCCCTTTGCCAATGTCTAGCAATGCCCCTAGTGCAGTACCCTTCTTGCCACCTTACATTAGCACTCCTGATGATTTCATTTGAGAAACAGCATTTAGCTCTTGCTTCTCTGCACCTCCTTTAACTAGGCCCGGCTCCAAAGACTTATAGTCCCTGCCTGCCATTAATATGCCATTAAATTGAAGTTAATTGACCTTTCAAGTGCCTTTTTACTGCCTTATACTTCGATGTCCAAAGTCTGCTATCCATGGTTCCCACTGCTGGTAAAATCCTAAAGCGATGTCAAGGTGTTGGACTTTCAGCCAAATGTGGCCCACTCTCATTTTGCTGTTTCCCCACCATGTCCACACGAAATGCCCGGTAAAATTCTGGCTTTAATTTCTAATTCTTATTGGTCAGACAAGTAGGCTTACCTACACAGTAAGCATCGCTCTTCTTCAAAAGTGCTAATCAGCTATGAAGAATTTTGAGAATTGATAAAATGCTACATAAAGAACCAAGCATAATTGAATTCAGAATAATTTCCCTTTTTGTGCATCAAGTAGCTATTTCCTTGCAATGATCTATTTCCGAACTGATATTTAACACGGTTTCAGCCCTTTGTCCCCTGGATGCTGTCTGGCTACTAGAAACTGTCATCATTGGAAATCAGTTTGTGGTAAGCACTGAACCAAATTTGCTTTCAGAAACAATGACCGTGACGGTGATGTGGCAAATGCTAAGTGGAACTGAAAAGATGGTTGCGTTCGTTGTAATTTCAGGGTGGAAATTGTTCCTGCGGACCTACACATCCATTAATTGAACAGCTGTTCAGCAGAAAAGCTACAAGGATTTAAATTTGTTTTGTACTTTCTCTTGAATATAACCAATTTCATGCCTTTAATTTGCATGGTGTAATTATAGATCTTTTGATGAACCATTTCAATGGTAGCCTAATATATATATTTATTTATATGTCCATAACTTAGGCTAGCCAAAGGACAGCAATAGAAAGGTTTTAACCGACTGGGAAAATGCTGGTGTGGATGTTACTTGTGCTGTCCCTGCCTCAATTTAGAACTTTCGAAAGAAATTTGTCTTCAGAATGTCTTGATGACAGCAATAAGTTTCTTGAGGAACTTCAGTCTGAAAACCCCCAAATGTACGCCTTATTAAGTAAGTACTGAAAACATGTTTTTTGAATCTGTGAAGTATTGTGTAATGTCTAACAGGAAAGCTAAAATAACGTCTGCACAGAGGCTTATATTAGAAACAGCACATCAAACCCACAATTAGGAATAGAATTACAACTTCAAGGGAGTGAAGGGGAAGTAAAAAGAAGGGAAGTGTATTGAATCTGGAATGGAGTAAAAGATGGGAACAGAAGATAGAGAGGATGGAAGGAAGGAACAGAATGGAATGAAAATAATTACAAAGTAGAATCAATAGACCAAAGTTTTTAGAAATTGAGAGTCCTATCACATTGCTTATGACCTCCTGTACTGTTATCCATATGGCTGAATGGCAAAAAACAGCCAGAATATTATTGTATTCATTCATACGATTTGGGTGTTACTGGCAAGGCCAGCGTTTATTCCCATCCCTAATTCTGATTGTATATGCATCCCTAATTCCTATGCAGTATTGTACCTTTCTGATGGCAGCCTTTCCAGCAGTCATCTGTGTGGAGTTTGCAATTCTTCTTGTGTCTGTGTGGGTTTTCTCTGGGTGCTCCGGTTTCCTCCCACAGTCCAAAGATGTGCGGGCTTGGTTGATTGGCCATTTTAAATTGCCCTTAGTGTCCTGGGATGCATAGGTTAGAGGGATTAGTGGGTAAATATATGGGGATAGGGCCTGGGTGGGGTTGTGGTTGGTGCAGACTTGATGGGCCAAATGGCCTCTTTCTGCACTGTAGGATTCTGTGATTGCTATAAGGGCATCCCTGAGAAGGTATGGAATTTATGCATCTGACAACTACAATGCTCACGACACACTATCTTACAAGCACCTTGTAGCCTATGCCAGAGAAGCTAACTGCCATAGCATTTCTTAGCTCAAGGAATGTGATAGGGTGTTTTGTGACAACTGTTCAGAGATGCAGAAGAGGGAGTTTTGCAGGTAGCGATGGATAGCTGAATCTTTTATTTTTCTTTTCTTCTTGTAGGGAAGTATCGATAGCTACTCATTTCCTTCCTCTATCAACTTTGTGTATAGAAATCATGTTACACAATGAATATTATTATCACCCAATCACCCATTCACTCAAAAAACTTTTGTAATCCTCTCTGAAGTTTTGCCGGACCATCAACTAACCCAGGCAACCTGTTTCATGTCTTTGTCATCCTCCGCTTTTAAGTAGCTGAATCTAAATTGTCTATTCCATGTTAACTCTTCCAACTCAAGCCCATGTGCCTTGATTTTATAAGGAGAGATTGGACAGGCTAGGACATTTTTCTTTGGAGCATGGGAGATTGAGCAGTGATTTATAGAAGTGTATAAGATCATGAGAGGCATGGATAGAGTGAATACACTCAGTCTTTTTCCCAGGTTGGGGAATCGAGAATTAGAAGGTGTAGGTTTAAGTTAAGAAGGCAAAGAATTAATGAGAAACTGAGAAGCAACTTTTTTATACAGGGTGTGAGAAGTATGTGGAATGAATGGCTAGAGGAAGTGGTTGAGGCAGGAACATTTAATATTTAAAAGGCATTCAGGCAGATACATGGATAAGAAAGGTTTAGAGGGATATGGGC
The DNA here is from genome assembly GCF_965287045.1 of Carcharhinus amblyrhynchos. Lineage (NCBI taxonomy): Eukaryota > Metazoa > Chordata > Chondrichthyes > Carcharhiniformes > Carcharhinidae > Carcharhinus > Carcharhinus amblyrhynchos. The sequence goes on along the minus strand of NC_137324.1, from coordinate 49,123,504 downwards.
CAAATGCAGGCAAATAGGGTTAGATTAGATGGGCATTTTGGTCAACATGGGCCAGTTTGGGCCGAAGGGCCTGTCTCTGTGCCGTAGATTCTATGATTTTATGATAAGTATATCAGTCTTGAATTTCCTCATGGTTGTCCTGATTCCCCACCATAACATTGACTGGAAATAATTGGGTTTTGGTAAAACTGTGGTGAGAAAGCCAATGTTTGTGAAAATGTATGACCATTATTAGGGTTCAATTTATCTATGCCCTAAGAAAATGGCATTGTTTAATAATGTCCTCTGCGTCTCAGATTGGAGCACTCTTATCTCAGAGTAACAAGTTTCTGGGTTCAAGTCTCATTTCAGGGCTTGAGTGTGAAAATCAAGGTTCACTCTTCGGTGAGGAAATGCTTCACTGCCGGCCTAAACAAAGACCGCACCTGCCAACCTGGGTGAATGTAAATGACCCCATGGCATTATTTTGAAGAATAGCAGGGGACTTATCACTAGCGCCCCAGCTAATATTTATTCATCATCAATGTCACATAAAAATATGACTACCTGGACATCAGCATGTTGGTGGGAGGTTTTTGCATACGTATTGGCTGCTGACTTTGCTGTATATCACCATGGGTAGAATTTTCTCACTTTTAGGCACCGTTGCACAGGACAAGAAAGACAGCCTGGAAGCTATGGGCCCCAAGAATGGCTGCATCCACCATGTACTCAGGGACTTCAAAAAATAAAAGTTACGGGACAGGTCCCACAATGTCATGCTGGCACTGCGAGCAGCAGTGCAGGGCATTACTGGGGCAGTGTCAGGGGGCACCAAGAAACAGTGCCCAAGAAGGGCCTGGGCAGTATCAAGGAGTAATGTCTGGGTGCTGCCTGGGCATGACACTCACCCTCCTGGAGGATGCACTCAGCTGCGTGCCTTTGGCAGGTTCTGATCGGTAGGTACACATCGTGTAGACCTATCATGGTTCATGTTGGCGTGGCGTCATGAAGGGAAAATCCAACACAGGCATAAAGACCTGATAATGATATTTAAAGACATCATTGGCGGGGGCTGGGAAAATTGGAGCAGAAAGTCCCGTTGGCGTAAACCCGTTTTGTGACTCCCGTGGGATTTCCTGCTCCCGGTGCCGATCCCTCTCCCTGGAAATGGGATCGGAAAATCCCCTCCCCACCCAGTGACTACTTTCCAAAAATACTCCATAGACTGTGAAGAGCTTTGAAAGATCCAGTGGTCATAAAAAGTGCCAAATGAATGCAAGTCTTTCTTAGTTTTATTTCTCCTGAGTCTTCTGTTCTCCGGAATAAACAGTTCCGGTCTCTCTTCAACATTTCCTCTGAGCTCAGATGTTTTAAGATAGATATAAATTTGATTGTTCTTTCTGGATTTTCACCTTTGCCTGCTTATCTTTGCTAGTGTACAGTGGTCAAAATTGTGCATTACATTCCACAGCCTCCTCTGGTTCTTTCTGCATCTCCCTGCTCAGCTACCGTTTTTATGTTTCAAGTGCTTTTCTTGTGGTTTTATAATGAAGTTTGAATGGAAAACAGTGTGTGTTTTTCATATGGTACATAGCCCCATGGAAAAGTGCTAACTTATGCAAGTTTTTACCTAGCTCTTGAGGTTACACACACTGATATTTTATGAAGCTTCATTCAGCAGATCAGTCCTTCAAGATGTGCTTTTCTATGAATTATATTCACCTTAAATATCTCTCGGCTCATCGCAATACTCTGACTTCAAATTTTATAAAAAGTCCTTATCAATAAATAATAAAGATGTTTTCTCTCTTGGGATATTCAGTGTATGATTCCATTGGAAAAGAAGGCAGCAATATTTTACATGGAAATGTTGATCAACTGGGGTCCTACAGTGAATGTACCTCAGCTCAAACTCCTTCCGGAAAGTTTAATGGACAATATTGTAAACTGACAATTCAACAGGTATATCATAGACTTTTAGTCAAACATATTTGTTGCTGGTCTTGTAGAACTGATCTTACAATAACATATCTTTGTTTTGAATAGGGCATGATTGATTATGATGTCGCTATTTGTGTGCCCAGTTCTTGCAAGAATGAAGAAATAATGATGCCTGAGTGGTTTGGTAAGGGTGAATGTATCTTACAGTATACATCTGATTTGATTTATTATTGTCACATGTATTAGTATACAATGAAAAGTATTGCTCTTTCGTTATATGGACAAAGCATACTATTCATAGAGAAGAAAATGAGAGCATGCAGAATGCAGTGTTGCGGTCATAGCTGGACTCCGTTACAGTTTAAGGCACATTTTGGTTCAATTTGATTTGATCTATTATTGTCACATGTATTGGTATGCATTGAAAAGCATTTCTTGTGTGCTGTACAGACAAAGAATACCATTCATAGTGTACAGAGGGGAGAAGAAAAGGAGAGTGTGCAGAATGTAATGTTACAGTCATAGCTAGGGTGTAGAGAAAGATCAGCTTAATGGAAGGTAGGTCCATTCAAAAGTCTAATGGCAGCTGGGAAGAAGCTATTTTTGAGTCTGGGGCACCAGTGTTGAGGCTTGGTATTCAGTGTCATCCCCTCTCAATAGGATGTTCTGTCAGGACTAAAGTTGGCTCCTATTAACGTGTACCAGGGATGACTCCTTCACGGGGAGAGCAGGCAGGACCAAATCTGTCCGATAATTGTAAAGGCTATGCTAGATGTCTAGAGAGCTGCAAAGAAGGCACCATGAGATGTGACTTTTACAATAAATGTAGTTCTAAATAGATTCCATTTTCCCATCAAATCCAATAGCGAAACATTCGATCACAGAGTCTTGCACTGATTGTCCCCTTGTGATCTGTATGTTAACATAATCATTGACCTATCATTTATTACTTAATTTATTTTATTCCAACCTCACCTTAAAGCTGCTTACTCACATTGGAACATAGTCCTACTTCCTTTGCTCATCCTCTGTCACCTCACCCAGATCTTTTACAGATTAGCTGAGGCAGTGAGCATCACTGGACTCAATTAAGGTGCATTTTGGTTCAATTTGATTTGATCTATTATTGTCACATGTATTGATATGCATTGAAAAGCATTGTTTCTTGTGTGCTGTACAGACAAAGGATACCATTCATACAGTACAGAGGGCAGAAGAAAAGGAGAGAGTGCAGAATGTAGTTACAGTCATAGCTAGGGTGTAGAGAAAGATCAACTTAATGGATGGTAGGTCCATTCAAAAGTCTGATGGCAGCAGGGAAGAAGCTGTTCTTGAGTCTGTTGGCATGTGACTTTAGACTCTTCTAACTTATTCCCAACAGAAAAGTGGAAGAGAGTATGTTCGGGGTGTGTTGGGTCCTTGATTATGCTGGCTGCTTTTCTAAGGCAGTGGGAAGCGTGGACAGAGTCAATGGATGGGAGGCTGATTTGTGTGATGGATTGGGCTTTGTTGATGACGCTTTGTAGTTTCAAGTGATCTTGGACAGAGCAAAAGCCATACCAAGCTGTGATACAACTGGAAAGAATGCTTTCTATGATGTATCTGTAAAAGTTGGTGAGAGTCGTAAGTTAACATATCTATACGTTAACATAATCGTCGATCCATCATTTATTATTCAATTTTTTATTCCACGTCCAATTTTCCCTTAAAACTGCTTAGTCACATTGGAGTGCAGTTCCACTTCCTTTGCTCACCCTCTGTCATCTCACGCAAATTTTTTGCAGATTAGCATAGGCAGTGAGCAGAATTGGGCTCTGTTACAGTGTGAGGCATATCAGTCATCGCTAATTATCTGGTACTTGAACATGCAAACACTTTTACTAAAGATTTCTCTTTGTGGTGCCTGTGTATTTGGTACCATTTTATCTCACAATTGGCACCCATGGCAGAGACGCACACTTCCCATTCTAGCTGCGCCAGATGCCAACTTATTGAGGGTGTCAGTGATCACTCAGGGCTTGCCTCCTGGATCTCCCCCCTTAAACATGCAAAGCTGAAGATCATTGAGCAGCAGGAAGGATGTTCCCACCCACTTGTGATTTAAACCTCTTTAAGCCTTTAAGTCTCCTGATGGGTGGCACAGTAACACAGTGGTTATCACTGCTGCCTCACAGCACCAGAGACCAGCTTGGGTTTCTGTGTGTGCAGTCTGTATGTTTTCCTATGTCTGCATGGCTTTGCTCTAGATGCTTTTCTTTCCTCCCACAGTCCAAAAGATGTGCTAGCCTGGTGCATTGGCCCATGCTAAATTCTCCCTCAGTGTACCCAAACAAACGTCAGAGTTTGACTACTAAGAGATTTTCACAGTAATTTAATTGCTGTATTAATGTAAGCCTACTTGTGATAATAATAAATAAACTTAAACTTAAAGGGATTATCAACTACTTTCAGGTTAACTGCTGATTCATTTTGCTGTCATCGTAGAAATGTTTAATGGCTCCTGAATTTGCACAAAGCTGTTAAAGTCTGCAGCAAGTGGGATGATACACGCTGAGAGATTCTGCTCTATCTCCTCCACCTTCACCTCCACAAGTTCAAGGAGCTGTTGGACATCGACAATTAGGACTATTCCATTAGCTGCCTCAACCCATTAGCCAAAAGTCTTCAAAGGATCCCCCTGATCCAGCCCAGAATAAGTACCTTTCTCTAAGTTCTGTCCCATCACACCCTGATGCCCTCTCATCACCTTGTCCATGTGCCCCACTTCCTGCTCTCTACTCTCTTTCCATTAAACTGCAGACCACTCAATGCCCCTTCCTGGATTGAAACAGAAAATGCTGGAAATACTCAGCAGGTTTAGCAGCATCTGAGGAGAGAGGAAAAAGAGGTAATGGCCCCAGTTCTCCCATTTTGTTTTCGAAGTGTGCCTGCCAGTGAGAAAACTGGAGTTTTTCCCACTGGTGCTATCAGTCCCACCCCCCACCCCTACCCTCCCCTCCTCCCCCACTGCAACCCCTCGCTGACAAGCGGAGAAACTCTGCCCCTCAGCACGGAAGGTCAACCTTCAACCCACCACTAAAAGAACAGGTCACTGCTCACTTCTCCTCCTTCTCATCATGCAGACAGGAGGGTGTCCCAAAACCCACCCCTGCCCCATAGCACTCCAGTTAGAGGCCTCAAGCCTCCCCACCTTCCCCTCCATAAAAGAGACACAGTGATATAGGGTCCCCATAGGCCCTGCCCCCATCAGCCCACACTTGCCAGGACCTGTACTGTTTGGTGCCCGCTGGACTTTCCGCTGGGAGGGTGGCAGCGTATGGGAAGCTGGAGTAGCCGGCATTTAATCCGGTAACAAGGTATGAATTACATTTTGAGAACATCAATGATTTTCCCACCTGCTCTGGGTGGGAACCTGATTAGGGCCCGTGGGGCGGACCGGGATCGTTGCAACGGGATTGATGTTGGGCGCAATTCCTGTTTTGGCCCTGGCACCATTTCAGCAGACCATCATGATTCTCATTGGGAGCTAGCAGCCCCGGAGAATCATCCCTAATGTTTCAGATCTGTGAGCTTAGATCAGCTTTGATTAAAGTTCACGCACCTAAAATATTCGACAAAATCTTGAGTTTTGTGCTCGATCAGGCAGGAAGTCTGTGGATGGGGACCCCCAGCTCCTTCCCACCTCCACTTGGATTTAGCCCTCCACTAATGAATGCCCACTTAAGCCACTCTGATGCTGTTATTAAGCCAGCAGTAAGCAAGGGGCTTGTCAAGCGAGGTGCACTACAAACAACACATGCAGAATTGTTTGTTGGTTCCTGACATGTCCTTGTTCAAAGGCACTACCTGCCTGATTGAGGGACCTGGCACCAGAAATAGGGGCTGGGGAATGACTGAGAGTAGGTCCTTGAACAAAATATGGTGACACCTCCCTAAAAGATGCAACATAGGTCCTTTGTCAGCTTTCCATCTAATGGCTAAAACCTCTCTCGCCTCCAGAAGATTTCACCCGTCAACTATGTTTCTCTCTCTGCTGACATTGCCTGACCTGCAGAGTATTTCTCAAATTTTCTGTATTTATTTCAAATTTCCAGCATCTTCAGTATTTTGATTTTCCTGTCCTGGCTCCCATGTCAACTTAGAAGTGGCAACACAGTGGCCAAGGTGATTAAGAAAGCATATAACATTCTTACCTTCATTTGCCAGAGCATTGAGTATAAGAGTTGGGAAATCATGTTGCAGCTATATAAAACCTTGTTTAGGCCACACTTCGAGGTAGTGCATGCAGTTCTGGTCACCACACTAGCAGAATGACATAGAAGTTTTGGGGAGAGTGCAAAGAACGTTCACCAGGATGTTTCTTGGTCTTGAAGGTGTTAGTTATGAGGAGAGATTGAACAAACTAGGATTGTTTTCACTGGAAAGACAGAGACTGAGGGGAGACCTGATAGAGGCCTACAAAATTATGAGAGGCATAGATAGGGTGGATAGTCAGGGGCATTTGTTTAGAGTGGAAGTGTCAGTTACAAGGGGGCACAGGTTCAAGGTGAGAGGAGGAAAGTTTAAGGGAGATGTGTGGGGGAAGTTTTTCATGCAGAGAGTGGTGGGTACCTGGAATATGTTACCAGAGGAGGTGGTGAAAGCAGGCACATTAGCAACATTTAAGAGACATCTGGATGAGTACATGAATAGGGAGAGAAAAGAATGATATGAACCAAGTAAGGGCAGAAAGTTTTCAGTTTATTTAGGGCATTATGATCGGCACAGGCTTGGAGGGTCGAAAGGTCTGTTCCTGTGCTATACTTTTCTTTGTTCTTTGTTCAATGCAATGAAGGAATCTTTCTCCTCAGGCGCTATCCCCACTGTTTCAAACCTGCCATTAAAAAAATACAACCCGGGACTCCTGTGTCCTACCACCCTGTCTCTAATCCCTTTTCCCCCTCCAAGTTCCTTGAAAATGTTGTTGCCTCCCAAATTCTCACACTCCTCTCCTGGAACTCTAATCTCCAATCCGTCAAACCAGAATTCCGCTCCTGCCACAGCACCGAAGCAGTTCTTATCGAAGGCACAAATTACAACCTAGATATTAGATTACTGCGCCCGTAATAGAGGACTCAAGCCAAAAAGACCAACCCCATCTTCATCTCATCAAAGAGGATAGTCACTAGTTGATCATTAGACAACTGACCAATCAGGCCAGGAACCATTACTAGATAGACAGAATGTGCCGCAAGACCATGACGAGTAACACAACTCAGCATGAAATGTGAGCAATGTAGACTTTCCATCAGAGTTCAATGGAGAGCAATCGCAAAAGAAAATCTATCCCTTATTACCTTCAACAGCCCGTCATCCTATCCTAGGAGTGTTGTGTTAATTGTAGCCCAGGTGTGGGTGTTATTACTCAGTACAGTTCACGTTTTATATGAGTCAATGGGACAGCTACAGAAATTATGTTCTAAACTTGAATTCTGGCATTCAGGTCTGACGAAGGGTCATCCAGACCTGAAACAATTGGTTCTATTCTCTCTCCACAGATGCTGTCTGACCTGCTGAGATTTTCCCGCGTTTCCTGTTTTGTTTCCGATTCCAGCATCCAGAGTATTTTGCTTTTATTTTATTATATTGAATTCAGCGTACTGTCTAATTTTCCGCTTTTAAGTAGACAATAGGAGTTGGGTTTAGTTTATGCTTTTTCTTAAATCTCTTAGAGTCAAATATAAGTTTCTATTACCAAAAACTGTACTTTTACCTTTTCGTTCTACTTTCAGATATTGTCAAGAACATGTTATTCATAGACCCTTCACCAATTCTATCATTCCTTGAGTCTAACAACACATACAAAGTGAAGAGCGCCTATTGCCAAAATAATGTTCTTCATATTGATGCCTTTGTTGGCATTTGTATGTACGTATTACATACATACAGTATTTAATGACTTACCATTGCACTTCCATATTTATATCGAGATTTATGACAATTTCTTTTCTAAAACAGGTTTGTGGTTGCTCTTTTTATAATGATGACGATAGCTGGGTCCATATTTATAACAATAAAAGAGGGGAAAAGCAGATCATCTACTAATGAGTTGGAAGGTGGTTTAAGTCCAGTTCACCAGCACTATGGGGCAGTTTCATTTAATAGAATGAATGGCCAGCAATTTCAAGTAACCATTACAAAAGCCAAACCTGAATCACCAGGGCACAGTGCAATGGAATCAACAGAAAAGAACACTGGAGCAGGTAAGGTATAGTTAATTTTACTAATAACTTATTGGAAAAGAAATGTTGCGTTATAAAATAATGCAGTTTTAAAAGTTATTTCTCAGGATGTGAGGACAGAAGTAGGGGCAGCATTTGTCCCCTTTTCCTACCTGCCCTTGAACCACTGCAGTCCATCTGGTGTAGATTCCCCGTAGGGCTGCATATATATAAATCTCTAAAGACCAAGGAATTACAAAAAATATTGAAGTGACAGGAAAAGCGATTACACCAAAGGTGTGTGAGACAATTTGGGGCATAGGTCTTAACTTATTTCTTACCGAGCTTAAATGCAGAACTAATTAAGACGTGACTAGTGTTAAAAAGCAAGGGTTGATCCCCACTCTGAGAACTAACACCAAAACACCCAAAGAGAAATACCTCACCCTATAATTTGTAAGAAAAAAGTGTGAAGTGTTACGACCTGCTCTTCAGCAACTTTTAGCGGTTAAATACAAAATAAATCCTTGACACTCTAAAATCAAACAATTGATTATCTAACTAACAGCGAACAAGTTCACCAAGCTATTAACAAATTGAATAAATTTCTTCTATTAACTGTTCCAGAATAAAACAAAATTTTAATGGTATGCTTCAAATAAATGCAATTTCCATTCATTAACAAAAATAGAATTTAGTCATTCTCTAAATTACAACCAGGGTTTGTCTTCTGGAACACTCTGGGCCTTCTCTATTGATTTCTCTGTCTGAGACTTCTTTCTTTGCTATCTTGATGGTGCTTTCTCTGTGACATAAATGAAGCTATGAGAGACAGCGATTTTATCTCTCTCTTGAGAGGTGAGAGCTGTGAGCTGTTAGGTCTGGCAGGTGGCAGTTGCTCTTTTCCCTTTGTCACACTGCCCCTTTCTTTTATACCCATGATGACATATCAATATTTCCCACAATAGGATTGGTTCTACGTTGTTAAAACCATCAGCTTTAAATTTCATAGGTTTTTTGGAGGAAACCCACACAGACATGGGGAGAAAGTGCAAGCTCCACACAGACAGTGACCTGAGGCTGGAATTGGACCTGGGTTCCAGGCACTGTGAAGCAGCAATGCTAACCACTGTGAAGCCACTCCACCTGTTTGTATTTTCTGGGCATAGAACATAGAAACATAGGAACTAGAAACAGGAGTAAGCCCGTTGGCCCTTCGCGCCTGCTCTGCCATTCATTTTGATTGTGGCTGATCATCAAATTAAATATCCAAATCCTCCATTCCCCCCATATCCCTTGATCCCTTTAGACTCTAGAACTGTATCTAGTTTCTTCTTGAAATCAGACTGTGTATCAAATGGTTTGTGTAGTGCATACACCGGCAGTTTAAAATAATTTATTCAATCAGTCTTGATATTCCCAACCACCACACTGCAGACGGAGCACACGCTCTGCATTTCATGATACCTCAGTGGTCTTAGCGGATTTGTTGTAGAAACTGTGGCCAGAGTGAGACAAGAATGACTAGCCTCTCGCTCATCATTGCCTAACAGATCATCATTTAAAGTTATCCATTTCTACTGTTTGAAGTAATTTTCATATCATTGCAACGTGAATGCAGTGGCCACCAAACTTGTAGGCAGTACAGACAGGCATGGTCACATTCTTTCTCTGGTATCTGTTCCTGGTGTATCTGTTGAAGGTTTTTGGAGCTCTCTGGCATATAACTCAAGCTTGTTGACCAGATTGACAATTTTTGTCACAGGATGGTTGACTGTGACCCTGGACATTGTGTCTATGGTCATTTGATGTTTCTCCCAGGATGTACACTGTCTCATATTGCAAGTGCATGCGACCCAAGCAGAATTCTGGGGGCTGGATCTTGGTGAGATGTTTCTCGGCCAATAGTAAGACCAATGGTTTGTGACTTTTTCAGTGATCACGTTCAGCCCAACAGTACAGTTAGAGAACTTCTCACAAGCCCAAGTTACTGTGAGGGTCTCTTTTTCAACAACTGCGCATCGCATCTCTGTTTCCAAGTCCCCTAGATGTATAACATACCGGTCAGTGGCATCCATCCAGCTGCTCTTGGAGCAGAAGTGCCCCCTCATCCTGTTGATGAAATATCTGTTGTTATTGTAGTTAGTAGTGTTATGTCAGAGTGAACCAGGATATCTGGATTTTTGCAATGATACCACATTGCAGTAATTTGCTGATATTCAGCAGCGTGCTTTAAAAAATCTTAACCATGTCTTTTTCATGCTATTTGGTCTTTGCAGGATTCTTCAGTTGGATACTTACAAGCTTTGCTGTACAAAACAGTATCCCTACCGTGCTGTCCACTGAGAATACTACAGGAACCTATCCAGTAATAAATGGGATTCGAGTTCTGAGTTTACTGTGGATAATTTCAGGGCATGTTTGCCATTTTGTTTTGTTTGACAATTTAGGTACAGTGGACTATATTAAATATGATCTCTACATGTGTGCATCTTTTTAAAATGTTGTTTTTGCTTGTTTTGCAATATTCATTTACAGGCAAGGGAAAATTTTCTAAAAAAAATTAATATAACCCTTAATTAAAAAAGATTGTGTTGATAGTGTTTACCTCTTTTTCACTTATCCAGAATTGCATATATTGAGGTAAGCAAAGTGAGGATGAAGGAACAGCATTAGTCGTTCCATGATTAGAAGGAATATTTTTACCTGGCAATTCATATCTATAATTGACTGCCAAGCAAAGCAATTAATTGGTCTTGATAAATCCTCTAAAGGTAGCTCAGATAAATATCTGTTTCAGACACTGAAGACTATGAAAAAAAGACAGAAACAGATTATTATCCATTCCAGGGAGCAACAGGGCTAATTTTCTGCATTTATGATTTCGATGTGGAGCAGTGAATGGTTATCAGGCGTGGAAAATGGTTAGCCCTTATACCGCCAACTTGATTTTCTGTCCATTATTGCAATATTTTTGTTATGTGTGCTGCTCTAAGCCTGGAGCACAGAAGCAGAAAATTGGTTCCGTGTTGTTCACATGCTACTTAGAATTGAGAATATTTCACTTTTGGAGTAGCACTAGCAGAGTTAAAAATGGCCGGAATTCTCTGATCTCGTTCGTCCTGTCGAGAACGGAGAATTCGCTACTCAGCCAAACCTTCATCACAATTGCGCAGCCAGAGATTCCCAGCTGTGGACAAGGTCAGTGAATCATAAAGCTGGCATCATTCTAGACCTTTGGGGCTTGGAGGAAAAAAAGTCCCAGAGATTTATATCCTTATAAACTATATCTGTGGTAGGTTGCTTTTCTCAGCAGATTGGATAGAATCCTTAACAGGGAAAAACGTACCATGCAAGTCAAATGACCTTGTTGCACATTCTCTTAGCTTTATACTACAAACAAATAATGTCATAGAATCAGAGAACCATAGAATCCCTACAGTGCAGAAGGAAGCCATTTGGCCCACCGGGTCTGCACTGACTACAATCCACCCAGGCCCTATCCCGCTAATCCTACATATTTACCCTGCTAGTCGCCCTGACATTATGGGGCAATTTACCATGGCCAATCAATCTAACCCGCACATCTTTGGAATTCTGACATACTCTGCATGTTTGCAAGGCACGTAAGTATTGCACATTGGTCACATTTATCATTTCCAGTTTAAAAATATCAGAAGTTTTTTTGTTTCTTTCAGATAATCCAGTAGAGTGGTTGGTATCTGTCCCCAACAACGTCCTTTACATATTTTCTCTTGGCGGTCCTTTCTATTTGGCAGTGGACAGTTTTTTTCTGATTAGGTGAGTTAAAAAGCTTCATAAAGAGAGTTGAACTGCGTTATAATTTTTATTGCTTTGCCCAGAAACAATCACCAGGCAATCAACAGGAGATGTTCATGATCTGATGTGGAAAAGAGAAAATAATTTGTGCATGATTATTGCTGGTCTGAACAATTCCTGCCAGTATGCTGTTGACAAACTAATCAAGTATTGGGATCCCTAATCATGTTTGGCTCCAAGTTGAAGTAAATTATTTTTAACATTGTATGGGTCACTGTTTAAGACACATATTGAATTTTACGTGAAATTTTGCGACACGTTCCTAGAAGCTGCATTATATATTTCTAAATTGAGAGTTCGTGTCTGATAGCTGACATTTTGGTGACATTATGTAGCAATGTGTTAGTCTCCCTGGAAATCTGATGGTGATTCAGACTGGCTGTGGCTTCAGACTGGCAAATTTATTTTTTGAGGGTGATGTTCTCTGAGTACATACTACTGCTCAGAAGCTGGGTGAACAATGTAGTCCAAGGACAAGCCATTGGCGCTCTCAGCCAACCCCAAAGAAATGCGCAAGATAAGCCAAGGATGAAACTCTCTTCAAAATCTCCCCTTTGCTGTGGGGAAGCATAGCTCATTGGAGATTCTGAAAAGTGTGGCGGCAATTAGGAAAGAATCAAATCTATCCAATTGCTGATAGGACAGGGTCATTTGATTTGATTTTGATTTGATTTGTTATTTCACATACATTAGTATGCAGTGAAAAGTATTGTTTCTTGTGCGAGTTCAGAGACAGGTCACCTTATTTAAATAATGCTAATGGGTGCCCTCATCATGAGGAACAGATCCTGAGCACACACCAGAAGGAAGATTGCATAATGTAGCAGCATCTGGTCTCCAAAGAAATATTGTGCACATGGCCCACCGGTCTCTTCTAATCTTTCAGGCCTGGGCTGCATCTGTCGACACAGCAAGATAATACATAACTGTAATTTCCTCACTCCTTGCAATCAAGCACACCAGCAAAGCAAGATGCATTACTTTCCCTGCAATGAGGCAAGGGCAACTTGCAGCTAGTCAAATCACTCTTCTGATTTTCGAGTTTACCTCCAGAACTCTCAGCCAGGCAGATGCCTGTGTTGTCCTAAAGAAAGCACACACAATGTCCACTACACATCACAGGCCGTCAGTGCCCAGACACAGTAAGACAATATTGCTACAGTGCAGAGGAAGCCATTTGGCCCACTGCGTCTGCACTAGCTCTCCATAAAAGCATCATGATTTTGTGTCATTCCCTTGCTTTTTCCCCATATCCCTGCAAATTGTTTCCATTCAAGTAATCATTCAATGCCTTCTTGAATGGCTCCATTAAATCTGCCTCCCACACTTTAAGCAGTGCATTCCAGATTTGAATCACTTGTTTTGTGAAAAAGCTTTTCTCACATTGCATTTATTTCTTTTCCCAGTCACTTTAAATGTGTGACCTCTCTTTCTTGATCCTTTTTGGAGTGGGAACAGTTTTTTGCTATCTATTCTGTCCATGCCCCTCAGTATACTAACTTACAGACATTGAGAACATCCTGATCCAGTTAGAGCAGTCCCAATATAACCAATGAGAATGATGTTACTTCTTTTGGCACCTTTTTGGTTTGATTGCACCAATGTTCCTCCATTTTACTAGTGGTCATATAACAGTGTGTTTGTGGGCATCAGTTATACTGTTTCCACCTTCATTGCATATATGCACTGTTTGCACAAATGCAAATAAGAACCACAGATTGAGGCAGTTCAGCCCATTCTGGTTCTTCTAGCTCTCCAAGTGAGCAATTTCCATAGTGTCAAACTTCTGACATTTGGTGTTTGCCATGCTAAATGGCATAGATTTCTAACAGATGTGGCAACTCAAGACTGGAAGCCATAAGGTGCAATGGACCATCTGCAGCAGAATTGTACTCAAAACACAACCTGTAACATTATGGCCCACCACATCCCCATTCTATCATTACCAAGAAGCCAGGGATTAGCACTAGATCAGTGAAGAGTGCAGGAAGGTATGCCAGGAGTAACACCAAGCATACCTAAAAATGAATTGCCAACCTGGTGAAGCTACAACACAGGACTGCTTGTGTGTCAAATAACATGCACAGCAAATGATGAATTGAGCTGAACAATTCTATGATCAAAGGATCAGGTTTCAGCTCAGGTGTCTGGCCACATGCAGTCGTGAATGATGCTGGATAATTAAACTCACTGGAGGGGAAAACACCACAAATACCTTCAATGAGGGGAGAAAAGATAAGGCTGAAGCATTTGCTACAATCTTCAACCAGAAGTGCCAAGTAGATGATCCATCTCAGTTTCCTCTGGAAATCTCCAGCATTACAGGTGCCAGATTTTAGCCAATTCTTTTCACATGAAGGCACTGGATACTGCAAAGGCTATGGGCCCTGACAATTTTCTTGCGATATTACTGAAGATTTGTCCTCCAACATGCTGCACCCCTATCCACGTTTCTCCTGTATAGTTATAACACTGGCATTTACCCGGCAGGCATGTCCTATCAATCAAGACAGGACAAGTCCTATCCATAAGAACATAAGAACATAAGAAATAGGAGCAGGAGTAGGCCATATAGCCCTTCGAGCCTGCCCCGCCATTCAATAAGATCATGGCTGATCTGTGGTGGCTCAGTTCCACGTTCCCGCCCTCTCCCCATAACCCTTAATCCCCTCGCTTATCAAAAACCCATCAACCCGCGTCTTAAAAATATTTAGCGAGGCAGCCTCCACCACTTCAACGGGCAGAGAATTCCAGAGATTCACCACCCTTTGAGTGAAAAAGTTCCTCCTCAACTCCGTTCTAAACCGCCCCCCCTTTATCTTGAGGCTGTGACCCCTAGTCCTACTATCCTTTCTGAGCGGGAAGAGTCTCTCCACCTCTATCCTATCCATCCCATTCATCATCTTATACTTCTCAATGAGATCCAGCCAATAAGCACTTCAACAGTCTACTCTCAATCACAGTAAAGTCATGGAACGGGTTATCAGCAGTGCTATCAAGCAGCACCTGCTTAGCCATAACCTTCTCACTGACATACACCAGGGTCACTCAGCTCCTGACTTCATTACAGCCTTGGTCCATACATGGACATAAGAGCTGAACTCCAGAGGTGAGGTGATAATGATTGCCCTTGATTTCAAGGCAATATTTAACTGAGTGTGGCATCAAGAAGCCCCAGAGTCATAGAATTCCTACAGTGCAGAAGGAGGCCATTTGGTCCATCGAGTTTGCACTGACCACAATCCCACCCAGATCCTATTCCCGCAACCCTATGCATTTCGGCCTGTCACTCCCTCTGATGCTAACAGACAATTTAATACGGTCAATCAACCTAACCCACACATCTCTGGACTGTCGGAGGAAACCGGAGCACCTGGAAGAAATCCACATAGACAAGGCGAGAATGTGCAAACTCCACACAGACAGTGACCCCAGGACAGAATTGAACCTAGGACCCTGGTGCTGTGAGGTAGCAGTGCTAACCACTGTACCACCATGCTGCCCCTAGCAAAACTGAAATCAATGGGAGTCAGTAGGAAAGATCTCTGCTGGTTAAACTCATACCTAGGAGGATGGTTGTAGTTGTTGGAGGTTGTTCATCACAGCTGCAGGACATCACTAGCTCTAATCATTTTCAGATGTATTATCACTGACCTTTGTTCCATTATAAGGTCAGAAGTGAATTGTTCGCTGATGATTGCACAATATTCAGCACCATTCGCAACTCCTGAGATGCTGAAACAGTTCATGTCCTCTGCAGCAAGACCTGGGCAATGTCCAGGCTTGGGCTGACAAGTGGCAAATAACATTAAGTAACACATGTGCAAGGCAATGGCCATCTCCAACAAGAAATAATCTAACCATCACCCCTTGATATTCAATGGCATTATAGAGCCATAGAAACATATACTTGTCACAGTGCAGAAAGAGGCCTTTCAGCCCATTGCATCTGCACCAGCCAAAGAGGAGAAAAAGTAAGCTATTCATTTTAATCCCACTATCCAGCACAGGATTCATAGTGTTGCAGCTTACCACAGTTCAGAAGCAGATCCATAGAGTTTTTTATAGCACAAAAAAGAGGCCCTTCAGCCCACCTTGCCTGCCCTGGCTATCAAGCCTATTCTAATCCCATTTTCCAGCACTTGGTCTGTAGCCTTGTATGCTGTGGCATTTCAAGGGCTCAACTAAATACTTCTTAAATGTTGTGAGGGTTCTGCCTCCATCACCCTTTCTGTCAATGACAGATTCTCAACACCCTCTTGGTGAAAATGTTTTCCCCAAATCCCCTCTAAATTTTCTGTTCCTTCCCTTAAATCTATGCTCCATGTTTATTGACCCCTTAACTGAGGGGAAATGTTCCTTTCCTATCTGTTCCTCATAATTTTGTACACCTTAATCAAGTCCTCCCTCAGTCTTCTCTGCTCCACAGAAAACAATCCCAGCCTAGCCAGCCTTTCTTCATAGCTGAAACACTTCAGCCCAGGCAACTTCCTGATGAATCTCCTCTGCACTCTTTCTAATGCAACCATATCTTTCCTGTAGTATGGCAACTAGAACGGCACACAGTAGTTCATTTGTGGCCTAACAATTCTTTTATATAGCTTTACCATAACTTCCCTGGTCTTATATACTATGCCTCCTTTAATAAAGGCAAGTATCCCATGTGCCTTCTTAGCCGCCTCATCTGCCTGTCTTGATGCCTTCGGGGATCTATAGTCATGCACCCCAAAGTCTCTCTGGTCCTCTGTACTTCCTAGTGTCCGACCATTCATTGTGTATTTACTTGCCTTGATAGTCCTCCCAAATTGCATCTCCTCACACTTTTCAGGGTTAAATTCCATTTACCACTGCTCTACCCATCTTATCAGCCTGTCTATATCGTCCTGTCTTGTAATCTAAAATCTTCCTCCTCGCTATTTGCCACACCACCGATTCTTGTGTCATCTGCGAACCAATTGATCACCTACTTTCATGTCTAGATCATTAATGTACATCACAAACAGCAAGGGACCCAGCACTGATCTCTGTGGTACACAACTGGACACAGGCTTCCAGTCACAAGGACAACCTTTGACCATCACCCTCTGCTTCCAATTTCCAAAATTGCCCTGGATACTATGGGCTCTTATCTTGTTGACCAGTCTTCCATTTAAAAGCCTTACTGAAATCCATGTACACTATATCAACTGCACAGTCTTCATCTACACACCTAGTCACCTTCTTGAAAAATTTGATCAATTTATCAGACATGATCTCTCCCTGACAAACAATGCTATCCTAGATTAGGTGGATCCAAGTGGAGATTAATTCTATCCCTCAGAACTTTTTCTAATCATTTCTTCACCACTGACAGTAGACTCACTGGCCTGTAACTGCCTGGTTTATTTCTCCTTCTGTTATTGAATAATGGCACATTAGCTGTCCTCCAGCCTCAATGTGGAGATGCAGGTGTTGGACTGGGGTGGGTACAGTAAGAAGTCACACAACACCAAGTTAATGTCAGACATGTCTTTAACCTGGTGTTGTGAGACTTCTTACTGTCTCCAGGCTCTGGCATCCTTCCTGTGGCCAGAGAGGATTTGAAAGTTAGGGCAAGGCTTTATGGCTTTGCTCGTCCCGAAACTGTAAAATCCCATCCGAGGTCAACGGACCTTTCCGTTGTCCACACTCCGTCTGCTCAAATTCCCGTATTGGGAGAGGCAGTAAAATTCCGGCCCTTATGTTAGAGCTCTTGCAATCTCCTCCCTTGCCTCCCACAGAGCTGAAACTGGCACTATCAATATTTTATGTCTTATTCATTTATGGGATGTGGGTGTCATTGGCTTGGCAAACATGTAATGTCCATCCCTCATTTCCCTTGAGAAGCTGGTGGTGAGCTGTCTTCTTGGACTGCTGTGGTCCATGTGGTGTAGGTAAACACACAGTGCTGTTTGGGAGGATCATGATTTGTACCCAGCAACAGTGAAGAAACAGTAATATATATCCAAAGTCAGGATGGCGAGTGCCTTGAAGGGGAACTTGCCAGTAGCTGTTTTCCTGTGTTTGTTGTGCCTGTCCTTTTTAGAAGTAATTGTGGATTTGGAAGCTGTTGTCTAAGGAGCCTTGGTGATTTCCAGCAGTGAATTTTGTAGATAGTAGATACTGCTTTCACTTTGGTGGACGTGATGACTTGATTACCTGTAAAGACTCGCATTTCAACCATTCTTCCCATTTTAATCTGTAATTATCTTGCAATTGTGTTTTTATCTATATGCGCTGTGTTTGTGAACCTACCTCCCCACTCACCTGATGAAGGAGCAGTGCTCCAAAAGCTTGTTATTCCAAATAAACCTGTTGGACTTTAGCCTGGTGTTGTGAGACTTCTTACTGTGATGGAGAGAGTGGATGTTTGTGAATGGGGTGCAAATCAAGCAGACTGCTTTGTTCTGGATGACGTCTATTACTTACGTGGTGAAAAACTGCAGCAGGCGACGGTGCAGAGGGACCTCGGGGTCCTTGTGCATGAGTCGCAAAAACCCAGCCTGCAGGTACAGCAGGTGGTCAGGAAGGCGAATGGGATGCTGGCCTTCACAGCGAGGGGGATTGAATATAAAAGTAGGGAGGTCTTGCTGCAGCTGTATAGGGCATTGGTGAGGCCGCAGCTGGAGTACTGTGTGCAGTTTTGGTCACCGCACTTACGCAAGGATATTTTGGCCTTGGAGGGAGTGCAGAGGAGGTTTACTAGGCTGATACCGGCATTGAGGGGGTTGAGCTATGAGGAGAGGCTGAATAAACTAAGCTTGTACTCGTTAGAGTTTAGAAGAATGAGGGGAGATCTCATTGAGACATATAAGATGATGAATGGGATGGATAGGATAGAGGTGGAGAGATTCTTCCTGCTCAGAAAGGACAGTAGGACTAGGGGGCACAGCCTCAAGATAAAGGGGGGACAGTTTAGAACGGAGTTGAGGAGGAACTTCTTCACTCAAAGGGTGGTGAATCTCTGGAATTCTCTGCCCGTTGAGGTGGTGGAGGCTGCCTCGCTAAATATTTTTAAGACGCGGGTTGATGGGTTTTTGATAAGTGAGGGGATTAAAGGTTATGGGGAGAGGGCGGGAATGTAGAACTGAGCCACAACAGATCAGCCATGATCTTATTGAATGGCGGGGCAGGCTCGAAGGGCTATATGGCCTACTCATGCTCTTATTTCTTATGTTCTTATGTTCTTATGTCAAACTTTTTAAGTGTTGTTGAAGGTGCAGTTATCCAGGCAAGTGGAGAGTATTCCATCACACTCCTGACTTGTGCCTTGTAGATGGTGAACAGGCTTTGGAGAGTCAGGAAATGAGTCACTTACTGCATGTTTCCAAACTTCTGTCCTGCTTTTGTAGTCACAGAATGTGTATGGCTCATCCAGTTCAGTTTCTTGTCAATGGCGAGCCCCAAGATGTTGGTAGTGGGGGAATTGAGTGATAGAAATGCCATTGCATGTCAAGGGGTGATGGTTATTTCCTCTGTAGTTGGAGATGATCATTGCCTGGTATGTGCATGGTCCTTGATCTTCTAGAATGAGAAAAATGTTGTGACGCACTATTAAATCAGTTTCAAAGTCATTAGCAATCAGTAATTTTGATAATCATGAATATTTCTACATGGTTGAATATAAAGACTGGCCAATTTGTCTTGTGATCTTTTTCAGTGGTTTGCTGAGTGCGAGAACACTATTAAACATGCATTCTGAGGAAGGTCTGACCTTCAAAATTGTAAAGGATTATGTGATTAGGCGAATACAAAGGTAAGTTGTTGTTTCATGTCATTTGTCAATGAATTTTTTTAGTACAAAAGCTAAGTCGATAATTTAGCAAATGCTACATTGTTGGAGACTTTCCAATGAAACTTTAAACCAAGGGCATGTCTGCCTTGTTAAATCTATGGCATTCATTGCCACAGAGGCCAAGTCATTGAGTGCATTTAAGACAGAGAAAGATAGGTTCTTGATTGGTAAAGGGATCAAAGATTATGAGGAAAGGCGGGAGAATCGGGTTGAGAAACATATCAGCCATGACTGAATGGTGGAGCAGATTCAGTGGACCCTAAAGCCTAATTCTGATCCTATATCTTGTTGTCATATGGTCATCTAAGTGGAAGTAGCAGATCCCCTGGCCGGAGTTTTACTGGCATGCCCGCCCCGGTTCCGTGAGCAGGCTCGGCTTGGAGAACAGCGTTCTCCATTGGCCTCGGGAGGTATCGTACGAACCTTGGGTGGGGGTGGTGGTAAAATTCCGCCCCCCCCCCTCCTCCATTCAAAGAAGTGCAGGATAATTTTCTCCGATATCCGGGCCATTATTCATCATTGAACCAACATTACTGAAACAGATCATATTCTTTGCTTGTTGCTGCATGTGGGAGCTTCATGTGTGCAAACTGCTGCATTTTCTACGTTAGAACTGTGACTAAAAAGTACATCCTGAGATCACAAAATGCATTATACAAATGCAGATTTTTCTCCTTTCTTTTTTAACTTCCCTTCTCCTCTGCTGTACTCTTTTCACTCACCATGTCAGTTTCTCTGCATTATTGACTAATACCTTTAGGCTTGAGTATCAGCACAGTGCTGTGAGTCAGCTTGCCTCTGAGCAGCAGGCAGCTCACGAGTTCAAACCCCATCTCGGCTGATATTTCAGTCCAGTAGTGTAGGAGCAAAGCACTGTTGAAAGTGCCATCTTTTGGGCATGTCCGCAAGGGCAAATGCTCAACAAAGGGGAGGGTAAATTTCCTAATGACCCAGCCAATATTTACCATTCAAACGGAAACACCACAACAGATTAATCGGTTATTTACCTTTATTGCTGTTTGCAGAACAATGCTGTGTGCAAATTGTCTGCTGCATTCCAGTACAAGTGATTACACTTCAAAAGTAATGAACTGGCTTCTGAACACTATTGGAGTTCACAATGACATAGGAAGTGATATATAAATGCACGCCCTTTCTTTACTTTTGCTTTGCACTGTCATGGGCAGCTCTCCATCCTGCTGGATGTCCAGAATGTCTCCAGCAACAACTTGGCATGGCTCAGAAATATGTAAGTTATGAGTGCTGCCACTTCAACGATCACTTTAAATCTCCTCACGGCCCAGATATTTCTGTTTTTTACTTCAGATTTCTAGCATTTCCATATTTTCATCAGGATTTACCACCGCCCTCCCACCACTCCCAGCTGCTTTTTCTGCAGTAAATATGGAAAGACATTGGCTGCCTGTGGGACCTTCCGGTCCTGCTCCCCCCCACTCCAGCCAGCACCACCACCACCAGGGGAACCCACTGTAGGGCACGACTTCAGCAGGACCAGAGATCCTATCAGTGGGAGGGACTGGAAAACCCAGCCCTTTGTGTCTTATCTGTACTTTTTTGATATCTGCTTATGTATTAGTTGAGCAATATGTCAAGAAGGCCACAGGCAAGAAGATATTTTTGTCCAAGCTTGTTTACAAAGGTAAATTCTGAATCCTATATCTTACAAATCTCTTCAGTATCAATGCCAAGACTTGTCCATCTTAATTAGAATTAGCTATCATCTATAAGTGTAAATTCTTAGATGACATCCACATGCCAAGATTAAATCTACGTACTCCTGTGGTGAAGAGGAAAGTCACATACTAGAGCTTATCTCAGCTGGAGACTTACTAGATAGGCAAATAGCCTGCAACTATATTTGCCTCAGAAAATCTTCTGTCAATTAGATGAGCTGTCTAAGATAATTTGTTCCTAATGGTCTTGTAAAGACTGTAATAGTTTTAGTGTGGACAGCACATACCTGCTTGATAATGAAGTGCATGTCAATAGCTTTCCTCATAATTTAAACATTGACAATGGAATTTCAGAAAAATGTCATGTCAGTTTCAAAGCACGGATTCTGGTGCTGAGAATGATTACCCAGTGCAGTGGGCACAAAAGATTGGAAACCTCCCCTCATTCCCCTTAAGGTTAATTAAATGTGTTAAAACTCTCATTTAGAGCTTGTCAGGGGCTGATGTTCCAATTTTTAAGGTGTCAGACAGCTCACCTCCACTTCCATGAAACTAACAGGCTGATGGCTGGCTGTCTATAATGAGTTCAAGGGAGTCCCTGAGCATCACGCTGCTCCTTAAGACGACCAGAGTGGGGAAAGCGAGACTGAGCACTTGGTAAGGGGGAATCTTTTGACGCTGCACAGGTGGCAGGGAGAGTGGGCACTCTTTGTCCAGACTTTAAATGGCATCAACATTCCCTAGCATTGTAAAAACAAAAGTGTAGGAAGCAAGGCCTACAAAGACAATGGGTGGTCACCTGCCCAGAAGGAAGACTCCAACTGACAATAAGGGCATGAGTGCCAGATTTTATTTAAAGTATTAGTTTGTTTATTTATTAGTCACAAATAGGCTTACATTAATACTGCAATGAAGTTACTGTGAAAATCCCCTAGTCGTCACACTCTGACACCTGTTCAGTTACACTGAGGGAGAATTTAGCATGGCCAATGCACCTAACCAGCACATCTTTCAGACTGTGGAAGGAAACCAGAGCACCTCGAGGAAACCCATGCAGACATGGGAAGAACATGCAGACTCCGCACAGACAGTGACCCAAGCTGGGGATTGAACCCGGGTTCCTGGCTCTGTGAGGAAGCAGCGTTAACCACTGTGTGACCAAGCTGCCCAATTTGGGCCCCCATGGTGATGAGAGGCAGCATACTTTTTTTTATATATAATGATATAAAAGAAGAAACCACTCATAACTGATTGTGTCAACACATTTTGGGTTCATTTATTTAGATTAGACGCATGGGGATGTTTATACAGAGGTAGAAAACTTGAAGACATCAGCAGCAGAGCTGTGTGTGCTGTGTTTTGCTCACAGGCCACAATGAAACTGAGACCAGATCACATGATACACTTCTCTCCTAGTAATGGCACACTCCTGCCGCTTCCAAACATGTTACAACATCCTTTTTTCTTGTTAAAAATACTTCCCCTTCCAAAGAAGTATAGCTATTTACAACACATGTTCATTGTTATTTAACATTACATAAATGTGTTGGACTGGTGAATTTATGACTCTCTAAAAGCATGGAGGTAATCTGCTGGTATGCCTAGATCCTATAATAGTAACCTTGTTTGGAGGTCTCATTCATTTCTCACAGTGATTTATGAGACCAAAGACAATAAGAATAGGAGCAGAAGTAGACCATTCAGCCTATTGAGTCTGCTCCACCATTCAATGAGATCATAACTGTTTTCATGTGATAATCCTCAACTCCACTTTTCTGCCTTATCCCCATAACCCTTTATTCTCTTACTGATTGGAAATATGTGGGATTTTCATTCTTGGATGTTGTTCCTGGTTGCATTTTCGATCTTGACTTAATGCAACAGGATTGAACAGCAGTAGAGAAGCTGGAATAGATCTGATTTGTCTTCAGCTATGCCTCACTATTGTGCCTTTGTGTTTAATTATGTCAGAGACACTTGGTTTTGAACAAATTCTTGTGACTTTGACTTATTGCCACGTACCTTCTGTGGGATCCTGGATGTGAACGTATTGTTTTATATGGATGGCACGGTGGTATAGTGGTGAGCACCAGCAACCCTGGTCCAATTCCTGGCTTGGGTCATTGTCTGTGCAGAGTTTGCACATCCTCCCTGTGCCTGTGTGGGTTTCCTCTGGTACTCTGGTTTCCTCCCACAGTCCAAAAGACTGTGCACTGATTAAGTGCATTGGCCACGCTAAATTCTCAGTGTACCTGAACAGGCACTAGAGTATGGCGACTAGGGGATTTTCACAGTAATTTCATTGCAGTGCTAATGTAAGCCTACTTGAGACATGAGTAAATAAACTTTAAAACTAACTGCAAACTTGGCAATACTGTGCCTGCATTTTTATTGTGCGTGTTGGACATCTGCTTCAGTTTTAAAACTTGGTCTTTAGCTTCTGAGAGACTAGATCAATTGCCATGCAATGGTCTGACAAACATAAACTCTGCCAGTGATGGAATAGCTGAACTTAAAGGTAAAGCTCTCAAATGTAACTTTGCAGTGAGTAGATCTTCCTTGGTATGTCAACATTTGAGTATTAGGGATTTCGCTATGCAAATCGTTTATTCAGATAGGCCATTACATCTAGAGAAATGAAAAGAAGACGTAGTGTGATTGATATTCCACTTCCCAGATATATCCTGAAATGGCGTACCAATAAATTGCAGACCGTTATCTATAACAATCTCTCGGCACAGCACATAAACAGAAAATTGTACTTAAGAGTGTCTGTGACATTTGTGCTTGGTATACAGTGCAATTGTTAAATAATGGTGCACTTGGTAAAGTAGTCAACAATGTTGATCAAATTAGTATCATGGACATGCAAGATATAGGATGTGATTTTGGACCAACGATGGTTAGTAAATTCATATGGAATCAGTGGTGTTTGGTGCTGAATTGGTAAACGCTCTTCACATGCCTCAAACTTCTTGACTATGACTTCGATTCCTTTATTCATACTCAGTCAATAGACCATCTCTGTTTTGAGTCTTTCTATTTGATCCATGCTCATGTATGAGTAATAAAGTTGTTGAATAATATCACACCACAAATATTCTAATACGCTGACCTGCCTGCCTTTAAAAATGACTCCCTGACAGGTGGCTAGCTTATTCCAGTCAGGACAAAATGGCCTCACCCATTCGTGGATTTGCTCGATAGAATCAGGCCATCCTTCAATGATGGTTTTTCACAGCTTCTGTCATGTAGCTTCTTCTGCTGTTTCTCCTTCTAACTGCTGGCATCTGCATTGCATAAAATATACCAGATCAATTTGGAGAGCATCTTCAAGTTCATTGTCAATGAAATCAACTTGTAGATCTGGGTGTGTATTTTCAGTTTTTGCTGGGTTAGGCAAAGTGAAACAGACTGGGATCCCATGACACACTTCCCATCCCATGATGGCATGCTGCTATTCCTTAAAACCATATTACAGCAATCGTTTGCAGGATGGGAAGAGCTCCAAGCGTCACAAGGGCCTATAAGGTGAAAGAAAGACATGGCGGTCGAACCCAAAGGCTACCTGAGACTCAGTGCTGTAGGAGACTGTGACCGTCCAGGAAGATGATCACAGACTCTGTGCTTTTATCACCAAAAATCTTATAGCATTGATACAGCAAGACCTGCCAGTAACTGTCAGGGTCACCATGACCATGACCGTCTTCTCTACTGGCTCCTTCCAAAGATCAGCTGCAGACCTTAGTGGCATCTAAATAAGAGCAGAACACCAATGCATCTACTAGGTCACAGATACCCTCTTTGCCAGTGCTGTGGGAGCTCATTTGTTTAATGTCAGGTATGCCTTTGCAGGGGCAGTGCGCAATGGGTTTTGTGTTGGATTCTAGCAGGTGCATGGCATCATTGCATTCTCCCATGTGGCCATCAGGACACCCAGCTCCAGTGATACTCATCAAGAGGAAAAGCTTATACTCCCTCAAAATATAACCGGACCACAAAAAGAACTTTCTTCTTATGTGTGCTCACTTTTCTAGCATATGCCACAACATCTTCATCCTCTGCCATAGATTGCTTCAGTATTGCACTCCAACTTCCAAAGTGTGTGGAAGGGGACAAGGTAAATCCCTCCACTGGAGCCACAAACAGAGGGATAGAAACAATATAGAAGGAGCGACAAATGCACACTCCTTGTGGAGCCAAAGTCCCTTCCTCCTTCATGTGTTGTGGCACTCCCAACATGGGATAAATTTTGAATAGACATGGCAACTTGGGACTGGATGCTAACCCTGATGAGGTACCTTGGATCACCATAAGCAGCAGAATTATATGCAACCATAATCTGTAACCTCATGGCTCAGCATGTCCTCCACCCTACCACTGCCACCAAGTCAGGAGATCAACCCTGTTTCTATGAAAAAAAAGTGGAGGAGGACGGGTCAGGACCAGAACCAGGCATACCTAAAATTGAGCCATCAACCTGGTGAAGCTACAAAAAGAACCACGTGCATGCCAAACAGCATAAAGAGCATTTAAAGACAGCAATTAGAGATTCCACAATCAAAGCTCAGATCAAAGCCCTGGAGTCCTGCCATATCCAGTTGTAAATGGTGGTGGACAATTACGCAACTCATAATAGGAGGAGGCTCCACGCATATCCCCATCCTCAATGACGGAGGAGCCCAGCACATCTGTGCTAAAGATAAGGCCAGAGGTGCCAAGTGAATAATCCACCTCAGCCTCCCCCAGAGCTCCCCAGCATCAGATATAGAATATAAATATTCAATCCCTATACCGCAGAAGGAGGCCATTTGGCCCATCGGGTCTGCACCGATGACAATCCCATCCAGGCCCTATCCCCATATCCCTATTTATTTACCTTATTAGCTCCCTGACACGAAGGAGCAATTTAGCATGGCCAATCAACTCAACCTGCATATCTTTGGACTGTGGGAGAAAACCGGAGCACACGGAGGAAATTCACACAGACGTAGGGAGAATCCACACAGATGTCAATCTTCAGCTGATTTGATTCACTCCATGCGATAATAAGAAATAGCTGAAGGCACTGGATACTGCAAAAGCTATAGATCCTGACAATATTCCAACAATAACATCGAGTACTTGTGCTCCAGGAGTAGCCTCAATCCCAGCCAAGCTATTTCAGTGCAGCTACAACACTGGCATCTACCCAACAATGTGAAAAATTTCCAAGTATGTCTTGTACAAAAGAAACAGGACAAATCCAACCTGACTAATTCTTGCCCCATCAGTCTACTTTCAATGATCAATAAAATGGTGGAGGGATAATTAACAGTGCTATTAAATGGCAACTGCTTCACTCAGCTTCTGACCTCATTGCAAACTTGGTTTTAACATGGATAAAACAGCTGAACTCCAGAGGTGAGGCAAGAGTGACACCCCTTGACAAAAAGGCAACATTCGATCAAGTATGGCATCAAGGAGCACGAGCAACACTGGAGTCAATGGAAATGGTATGGCTCCTGCTCTGCTCAAAACCGCATGAAAGTACAAAAGGTCGTGAATGTAGCCCAATCCATCACGCAAACCAGTCTCCCATCCTTTGACTCTATCTACACTTCCTGCTGCCTCGGCAAAGCAGCCAGCATAATTAAGGACTTCACGCACTCCAAACATTCTCTCTTCCACCACCTTCTGTCGAGAAAAAGATACAAAAGTCTGAGGTCGTGTACCAACTGACGCAAGAACAGCTTCTTCCCATCAGGCTTTTGAATGGACTTGTCTTGCATTAAGTTGATCTTTCTCTAACCATAGCTATAACTGTAACACTACATTCTCCACCCTCTTCTTTCCTTCTCTATGAATGGTATGTTTTGTCTGTATAGCACGCAAGAAACAATACTTTTCACTGCATGCTAATACATGTGACAATAGTAAACCAAATCAAATCAAAAATTGGGAAAGCCCCCCATTGGTTGGAGTCATAGCTGGCACAAATGAAGATGGCTGTGGTGTTTAGAGGTCAATCATCTCAATTTCCAGACAACACTGCAGGAGGTCCCCACAATTCATCAGCCCATATTCAAATACAGCAGTCCTGCACAATGCCTAGGTTTGGGCTGACAAGTGAGAAATAAGATTCATGACACACAAGTGCCAAGCAATAACCATTTCCAACTCCTTGATATTTAATGGCATTACCATTTCTGAATTCCTGACTATCAACATCCCAGGGCTTACCATTGACCAGAAGTGTGGCACAGTGGTTAGCACTGCTGCCCCATAGTTTCAGAGACCCATTGACCAGAAGTGTGGCACAGTGGTTAGCACTGCTGCCCCATAGTTTCAGAGACCTGGGTTCAATTCTGTCCTTGGGTGACCTTGCGGAGTTTGCACATTCTCCCTGTGTTTGCATAGGTTTCCTCCAGGTGCTCCGGTTTCCTCCCACAGTCCAGAGATGTGCAGGTTAGGTGCATTAGTCAAGCTAAATTGTCCTTTCATAACCCAAAATGTATAGGTTAGATGGATTAGCCATGGTAAATGCATTGGTTTACAGGGGCAGGGAAAAGGCCCTGGATAAGATAATCTGTCAGAGAGTCAGTGCAGTCTTGATGGGATGAATGTCCTCTTCTGCACTTTTGGGATCTATAATTCTTCTATGATTCTAGAACCACAACTGGACTAGCCATATAAATAATTTGGTTACAGAACAGGTCATAGGCTGGAAAACATTTGAATAGTAACTCACCTCCTCGCTCCTCAAAGCCTATCCACATATAAAGGTGCAAGTTAGGAGTGTGATGGAATATTTTCCTCTTGCCTGGCTGAATGCGGCTCCATCAACACTCAATAAGACTGACACCATCAAAGACCAAGCAGCCATTTGATTGCTACTCCTTCAATTAACATTCATCCCCTCTACCACTAACAGTGACAGCATTATATGCCATCTACAAGATGCACAGCAGGAATCCCCCTTAGGCAGGAACTTCCAAATCCATTAACACTACCATCTCAAAGGATAAAGCAGCAGATACTTGGGAACGCCACCATCTGGAAGTTTCCCTCCAAACTACTCTGTATCCTGACTTGGAAATATATCACCGTTCCTTCACTGTCGCTGAGTCAATATTTTGGACGTTCTTTAGCCCCTTTGTCTTGAGAGACAATGGGTCACTGGAGTAACCTGTACATGGTGTATGCCTGGGTGGGATCTATATGGAGATCTGGGTTTCCCCCCTCTTGGGTACACAGACAGGCTCACACTTACATGTCTTTGAACTGTGAAAGGAAACTGGAGTACCCGGTGAAAAGCCACGTAGACATGGGGAGAATGTGCAAACTCCACACTGACAGATACCCGAGGCTAGAATTGAACCCAGGTCCCTGGAACTGTGAGGCAGCAGCACTAACCACTGCCCCACCATTACATTTAAATCCTGGAACTCCCCAACAACACTGTGGGTGTATCTGCACCAGAGGGACTGCAGCAGTTCAAGAAGGTAACTCATAAATGCTAGCCTAGCAACTGGATAATACTAAAACAAAATCCTGTTTGGCACTGATGAAGCAAGGGTGCCCCTGGCCTTTGGCTCCCTTGTGACATCTCACTTCCCTCTTGTGCAATGGAAGGCTTTTGGCACAACCTAAAGATATTTCCATAAGGACAGCCAATAACCTCAGTGATGACTGATGTGGGGAGTCTGAATTCATCCTACACTTCACCTGACCCACTCTACTGGCCCTAAGTGGACAGGAAACCCTTTACCAATTAAAGGCTCAACCCTGCAAAAATCTGACCTATAATCAGTTTCCCCTGGTGGAGGGTACCTGAAATGGAAACAGTCCTGGTTCCTGTTTTTTGCCTCCATGGCATATTTTCAACCAGGTGTGCCTGCCCATTTCACCAGTCGATACCTCCTGAAGCCTGTTACTACTCTCTTCACTGTTTATAATACTTATGACTTCTGTGTTATCTACACATTTTGAAATTATACTCTGTACTCATATCGCAATCATTAATATATATCAAAGTGAGCACTGGCCCTAATACTGACTCCTGGGGGACAGCGCTATATATTTTCCTCCAATCTGAAATACAACCTTTCACTGTTCCTCTCTGCTTTCTGTCCTTCAGCCAATTTCATAAAGAATCTGTTATTTCCCTCTTAAATCCATGGGCTTTAACTTTGTCTATTTATTTGGTCCTTTATCAGGTGCTGTTTGACCATCATATGCACATCAACTGTAATTAATTACCCATCTGTATTACATCATTGAAGAATTCAATCAGGTTTATCAAAAACATTTTAATAAATCCTTGCTGTCATTTATTAACACATTTTTTTCCAAGTGACAATAAGTCTTGTCTCAGATTATTGTCTTTACAGCTTTCCCTCACCACCAACATTAGGCTGATTGTTCTCTTGATGCCGAGTTTTATTCTGTCTCCAGTTTCTTTGCTATCTTCCAGTTTTCTCTCAGATCTAAATGGAACTAGTTTAAACATAAAAACATAGAAACTTAGAAGATAGGAGCAGGAAGAGGGCATTTGGCTGTTCGAGCCTGCTTCACCATGCATTACGATCATGGCCAATCGTCCAACTCAGTAGCCTAATTCTGCTTTCTCCCCATAACCTTTGACCCTATTCACCCCAAGTGCTATATTTAGCTGCCTCTTGAATACAGTCAATGTTTTGGAATCAACTACTTCCTGTGGTAATGAATTCCACAGGCTCACCACTCTTTGGGTGAAGGAATGTCTCCTCACCTCTGTCCTAAAAAGTCTATCCTGAATCTTCAGACTTTATCTCCTATTTCACTCTTTTTAGCCTTGGTATCAACCAACCCTTCAGGCTTTGGAGAGGTAATGTTCTCTTCAAGTCCATCTCCAGAACCTTCAAAAATAATTAACAAACATGAAAGCAGGACTTAATTACTGATTTTGCTGTAACATTTAAAAATTTATATTTCCTTTAATTTGCTCATTTCAGGCAATATAAAACAACAAGCATTGGTTGCTACTCATATCTACATTTCTGCTAAAATTAGCAAATGGTATAAACTATGCCCCTAAGTGAATCAGATCAAGAAAAGCAATGTGGCCTAAAATTAGTGCCATTAATTAAAAAAATTATAATAATAGTACGTTACAACAATAGGCAATGACAGGAGTAGGTGCAAGTGTCAGCCTTAATCAATATGTCTTATGGGAGCTGTTGCATTTGTGGTTGTCTTACTGGAGATTTTATAATTGGAGTGAATGCAATGTCAGGTCTGAGGTACAGATTGTTGCTTCAGGGAAAGGGTTTCACTGCTGTGTGTTATTTTATGGAAATGGTTGCGAGTGATACTGGCAAAAGTACTTCCTTCCAATCTGTGACGGCAGCATTTGCGGCATGTCTTGTATGTAAGCTGTATTTTCCATGCGATTGGGAAAAGTTGCCAGGTAAAAGTGTGAAAGAGGTGACACCGCATTAAATTCTGTCATTTGCATTCTGCCTGTGTCCTGGGAGTTGAATTCTCTGGTTTGACATTTCAGCTATCTGATTACCCATCTGCAAAATAGGAATTTCTTTGTGGAAGTTTTACATACTGTTTCTTTGCAATGACACACTGTAAGAGATGGATCTAATTATCTGCTCCATCTCCTTTCTGTGACTTTATTGTTATATTGGATAAATAATAGTGGATATTTTATAGAATCTATCTATCAGTCAATCTGAAACATGATGAAACAAAATTGCTGAGCATTCCTTTCCTTTATTTTCAGAATTCTACCACTTTATCTGTACACAATGTGCTTATTTATTGGAATGTATTCACTCATTCCCTGGAGGTCCTTCGGAGAAAATGCAGCATCCCATTTGGATAATTGCAAGAGATCTTGGTGGACAAATCTGTTGTTTCTGAACAACTTTATAATGATTGATCAATGTGTAAGTTTTGTATTAGTACAAAGTCAGACAGTTTATTATTTACAGATCATTTATGGTTTTCAAAGTAACCCAATGTGTATACTTTTCGATTTACACTATTATTTAAGCTAGATAACCAGTGCATTATTTATTATGTTATGTCCAACAGAACCACAGCTGTAGTTGTTAGGAAAAATAATGGCTTCAATTAATGTTGCTGTGCTGGGTGGCAGAGGTTTGGCTTTGTTAAAACTGCATACAACCCTAAGCAAAAATATCGGCAAATACTGCTCTTTTCCAAACAACTGCTTCCATGATGTTTAAGTATTCCATGGAATTGTGGGACACTTCATTAACATTATTGAAATATGGAAGCTTAATTTACTATGTTAATGAAGTGTCCCCACGGCTCTTAAACTAACTCACTGCAGCTGGCAGATTTCAGGTCAATTTTGCTGCCCTAGGAAACCTGATTTAAATCAGTTTCTCTATTGAAATATGGAAGCTTAATTTACTGAGAAACTGATTTAAATCAGGTTTCCTAGGGCAGCAAAATTGACCTGAAATCTGCCAGCTGCAGTGAGTCAGTTTAAGAGCCGTGGGGTTATGCTGCAACTGTACAGGACCTTGGTGAGACCACATTTGGAATATTGTGTGCAATTCTGGTAACCTCACTATAAGAAGGATGTGGAAGCATTGGAGAGAGTGCAGAGGAGATTTGCCAGGATGCTGCCTGGTTTGGAGGGTAGGTCTTGTGAGGAAAGGTTGAGGGAATTGGGGCTTCTCTCTTTCGAGTAGAGGAGGATGAGAGACGACTTAATAGAGGTTTATAAGATGATAAGAGGGATTGATAGAGTGGACATGCAGAGACTATTTCCTCGGGTGGATGTAGCTGTTACTAGGGGGCATAACTATAAGGTTCATGGTGGAGGATATAGGAGCAATGTCCGAGGTAGGTTCTTTACTCAGAGTGGTTGGGATGTGGAATAGACTTCCTGCTGTGATAGTGAAGTTGGACACTTTAGGAACCTTCAAATGGTTATTGGAAAGGCACATGAGCACACCAGAATTTATAGGGAGTGGGATAGTTTGATCTTGGTTTCGGACAAAGCTCAGCACAATATAGAGGGCTGGAGGGCCTGTAATGTGCTGTACTGTTCTATGGTATTCTAAGGTAACAGGATTTGTGTGCACAGCGAATGGACCCAGAGAATTGCACTTACTGCCTCAAACTACTCGAAGATGTGGAGTGGGGCAAAAGAGGGGCACATTCTCCTCTCTGGAGGAATTCCTGTGACTGGTTAGAAACTTGAAGGATTTAGCCCAACCCCTAGTTCTGGTGCCTTTGTCTCGATCAGCTGTGCACACATTGCACCCCAAAAGGGAGCAGGATTTCTTGGCTAGGATGTTCTAAGAGATGAAAGGAACAGACTGCTATATGTTTATTATGACATAGCTTACCAAAAACAATGTGTTTGCAGTGCATGGCTTGGACATGGTATCTTGCAAATGACTTCCAGTTTTACATCACAACACCTGTTTTCATCTTTCTACTGTACAGGTAAGCTTCATTGTGCAGTGGGGCTCAGTTGCTTGTAATAAGTGATTATTGATGTCCAGTGAGGTTCACTGGTTCCTACATTGGGATTCTCTGATTTTCTGGTTATGTGGTGTTGTCAGTGCGTTATGAGCATCCGCTCCAATACTGGAGTGTTAATCTCAGTGGAGAGGTGGCTGGATATAGCACTTGGGGTGAATGGGGAGGCAAAGGTTATGGGGAGAAAGTGGGATTAGGCTATTGAGTTGGATGATCAGACATGATTGTGATAAATGGTGGAGCAGGCTCAAAGGGCCAAATGGCCTCCTCCTGCTGCTATCTTCTATGTTTCTATGTTTTTGATTTTCCAGGTTTTACTTCTTTAACTTAATGTTGGTGATCTCCATGTCCATTTTAAGCTGATAAGGGTAACTTGACAGAGAGAGACACATAGGGACCAATTTTACTATTTTCATTCTAAGTGCTGAATCTGGGCGTAATTCAGATCCGACTTAGAAATCCGTTCTCAGGCGCCTCCATATGCACTCAGCCTCTGAACCGCTTGGTTAAAATAAAATTTGAAAAAGCACGCCTGTGTCAGATCGCTCCAGGGCCGCAGACACATCAATATCCCCATTATTCATCCCCCCACTACCCACACACATCACTGACCCCCTTATCCATCTCCCCCCCACTACCCAGCCCAATCACCACTCCTACCCCCCCTCTCCCCACCACCGATTGCTTGCAGAGCGGCAGTGGATCCCCCCACCAGAGATACATCTGTAGATCTGACCTGCCTCCCTCCGCCCCCACCCCCACCGCTAATCTGAGTCAGGGAGCTATTGGAAACACTGACCGCGCTCTTCAGCAGCTGAAGCACCCAATTCAGACTTTTATTCAGCAGGTCCATTACGGCCCGGTTCCAAATTGGCAAACATGGTGGTAAAGGAGGAAATGCTGATAAAGTTGGGTGGGCTGTTCATTAATTCAGTTTAAATGCATGCAAATGCATTTAAATCCCCATTGCGCCCATCCTGGGCGCGAATTGAATCGCTGCCATTCCTGGGTTTCGGTAAAGTGGCAATCAGTGCGAATGCAGGCATGGATTGCGTTAATGGCTTTCACCCGACTTTACTACATTTTCGCGCCCGAGGTAAATGGGCCCGATTTTTACCATTTTCATTCTAAATGCAGAATTGGGTGCAATTCAAATCTGACTTGGAAATCTGCTTTCAGGTGCCCCCATACACACTTAGCCTGAAAAAAAGTTGCGGGTCTGCATCGCGCAGTTGGTGGGGCTTAGTGTGCCTGAAATGATCGGAGCTCTGAACTGCGCATGTGCAGTTAGAAAAAAAATTGGAAAAGTGCACCCATGTCAGATCGCTCCCGAGCTGCAGAAAGTGGCTCAGGAGTGAAAAGCAGGAGAGATGGCCCTCACAGACATCACTGCCCTCCTTATCCATCACCCCCCCCTCCCCCCGCTACCCAGACTGTTTGTGAACCCCTGCCCCCTTCTCCTGCCCACCAATCAGCTGCAGAGTGGCAGCGGACCCTCCCTTGCCCCCCTGACCAGAGATCCATCTTACCCGCCCCCCCCCCCCACCCCCCACCCCCGAGAATGATTTGGCCTCACTTCCTCCCCCACCCCCCGAGGTACATCTGACCCAACTCCCTCCACCATCAAGAGAATGATCTGGCTTCACTTTTCCCAACTCCATCCCCCCTTCCCCTCCTCCACCCCCCCCTTCCCTCCTCCTCTCCCCCCTCGCCCCCCCCCCCCCCCGCCTCCAGAGAATGATCGGGCCTCACTCCCTCTCTCACCTCTGCCCAGAGAATGATCTGGCCTCACTCCCCTCCACCCTCCCCCCGAAGTACGTCTGAGCCGCCTCTTCCTTCCTTCCCCCACCCCAACCAGACAACGATGAGCCCTCCCACCAAACCACCAGCACCCCCCCCCCCCCCCACACCCAACCAGACAATGATCGGGCCTCCTTCCCCCCTCCCATCCCCACCAGAGAATGATCTGGCCGGCCTCCCTCTTCCACCTCACCACTACCGATCTGTGTCAGAGAGACGTTGAAAGCTCTGAACTCACCTCTTCAGTAGCTGGAGTGCCCCAACAGACTTTTATTCAACATGTCCATTTTGGCGTGATTCTGGCTTCCCGAACATGGCGTTAAAGGGGGAAATGCTGACAAAGTTGGGTGGGCAGTTCACTAATTCAATTGAAATGCATGCAAATTGCCATTGAGCCTGTTTCGGGTGTGAAGCAGATTGCAGCCATTCCCAGGTCTCGGTAAAATGGCCACCTGCGTGTACATGGGTGCAAATCATGTTCATGACCTTACACCCGACCTTATAATGTTTTTGCGTCTGAAAATTGCGCAAAGTAAAATTGGGCCCATAAAATTTATTTATTAATATCACAAGTAGGCTTACAAGTTACTGTGAAAACCCCCTAATCACCACACTCTGGTGCCTGCTTGGCTACACTGAGGGAGAATTTAGCGTGGCCAATGCACTTAACCAGCACGTTTGTCGGACTGAGAGAAGAAACTGGAGAAAACCCACACAGACACGAGGAGAACATGCAGGCTGCACACAGTAACCTGAGGCTGGAATTGAACCCGGGTGCCTGGTGCTGTGAGGCAGCAGTGCTAACCACAGTGCCATTGTGCCTCCCAACATATTAGCCTTACAAAACAGCTCATAAGAACATACGAATTAGGAGCAGAAATAGGCCATTCAACCCCTTGAGCCTGTTCTGCCATTTTGAGAAGATTATGGCTGATCTGATTCTGGCCTCAACTCTACTTTTCCATTTATCCCCAATAACCTTTGACACCCTTGTCATTCGAGAATCTTTCTATCACGGCCTTAAAAATACTTAATGACCATGCCTCAATCCATCACTTCCTGGGGAAGCAAATTCCACAGACTATAGACACTCTGAGAGGAAACAAAACTCATCAACTCTGTATTAAATGAGAGACCTGTTAATGATGGGTGATGAGCAAAAGTCTAAAGCTATACATACTTTAGTGGCCACGTTCAGGGAGCATGATGGGATCGTCTGCCAGCTAAGTACTCATAGGTCAAAAAAGAAAATAAAGATCAGCCAAAGGAAAACAGACCTAAAACAATGGCAAGAAACCTTTAGAGATAATTGACCATTGACTTTTTGTTTCGGAAGGCCTACCACATTATGTATCTCTCAGGACTTGACAGGCTAATGGTGGGCCTTCCCCTGGGATTGAACCACCCTTCCCAATGCTGAATTCCTTGATCAGGCATGGAAAGCCTTTGAATAAAGGACATCCCAGTCTCCTGGAAGTCGGCAAGAATGGGATTGCTTCTTGCACCATCAGCAATGACAAGATGAGGCCCTTCAATGGGCATTCATTCCCCACTTTGCAAGTAATCCTTGGTACCCATTTTAAATAGGTGGGTGAAATTTCTTTAGCAATCTCCATGAGGTTTCAGGAATATTTAAACAATGTTACTGGTGTCCAATTGATATATTGGGTTACCAATTGGGAAATCTTGTTGAGGGGTTTGGGCAGCGGGAGGAACATTTGGAAAGGTCTGGGAAAATTATCTTTTTTTTAACCTGCTTTGGATGCTTTAACTTTGAAATAATTTCTTAATGGTGACAACTTGACATTGCTCATCAGGATGAGATGAATGATGTTATATTTAAGAGTCGGCATTTTAACTTTTCTATTTGTGTTCAGGAATAGGTTTCTAATGATTGTCCTGGCAGGGTTGCTGTTGGTGGCCTGTTTTATTGTCACTGCTTTGATCTCCTGGTTCTTCAAACTGCCAATAGGACTTCACTTTGATTCCAGGTAGGGGTTGGATTCAATACATTGTTAACTCCAGAAAAATAAGTTACTACCGAGATATTAATAGACAAATGCTTGAAATGTTTATATGACATTCCTCCATTTGCTATTTTAAACAAAAGTTTTAGCCCTGGTGCAAAGACTCCTCGGAGCTGCTCACCCTCTGCTACTAAGACATCACTGGAAGTGTGGTGGGGATGCTATTTACATGCATAAATAGGATTCCCACTGCCCCTCTAAAGAATTGGGAGAGGTTCTGAGAAACTCCGGGCTCACGCCTCCAACTAAGTAGCAGTCAGATGCATGTCATACAAGTCTATGAAACATCATCTGCTGACAGCATCACCAATAACTTCCAGGCAATAATTTCTGGTTGTAGTCAACATGGGGCTGAAGTAAACATTGTGAAGAGATCTAAAATATGCCTTATACCCCAGTGCATTTAAATGCATAGTTTAATTAAACCATGAGCTGATTTTTTCAGTTGCTGTGGGGATGGGCACTGATATGGGCAAGTGTGGAATTTTGAGCCATTGGTCAGTTCCCCACTCCATCCTGCTCCAGGCCATTTTCCTGCAAGCAGGTTGAGGAAGGGCTGGCAATTTGCAGAGTTAGTGGCCACTTAATGTAATGATGAAGTCAGCCCTCTGGAGGAGCGTGGCAGATCAGAAGGCTTCCAGATCAGGAGGATATTTGGGGTATGTGTGGCACGGTGGCACAGTGGTTGTACTGCTGTCTCACAGCGCCAGGGACTCGGACTCGATTCCCGGTTGGGCCACTGTCTATGTGGAGTTTGCACATTCTCCCCGTGTCTGTGTGGGTTTCCTCTGGGCACTCCAGTTTCCTCCCACATTCTGAAAGACGTGCTGGTTAGGTGCATTGACCCAAACAGGCGCCGGAGTGTGGCGCCTCTGAAAATTTCACAGTAACTTCATTGCAATATTAATGTAAGCCTTAATTGTGACAAATAAATAAAATGTTATGTACTGGGGGTTTAGGGATAGAAGCTGGGTAGAGTCCTGCCCCATTTCTTAGAGATTCAGAAAATAATTTAATGCTTTGAAGATTTGTTCTGAGTTATATTTACACGCATGGAAAGAGTTATGGTGAGGTGAGGAAAATTGCTGAGTGGACTTCCTACTGAATGATGTTGCTTTTTAATTTATTTTATGTTCACAATTGCAATTCAGAATCTCAATGTAAACTGGTCAAATTCACAACTGAAAAATAACTAAGAGGGAAAGTTGAGACTGAGCAGACAGCTTGGAAAAAACGAAAAGAATTAGACTAAATTTACGGTTAAGTATGAAGTGCAAAGGAAGAAATAAATTTTACCGGCTCCCACCAACTGCTTTACAGGTGGGGGGGTTAGGGCGCATAATACTCACAGGGTGTCTTTTCTGCCCTTGACCTGTAAGAAATGTTGGGGGTGATGGAGGTGAGGTGAAAGGTGGGGATCAGGTAAGGCCTAGGTCAGCTCACCTGCTCTCATCCTAGTTGAAGTCTATTGGTCACTTGCTTCTAGCTGGCTTCAGTTCTGAGGCGGCTGTGAGGAGGGCAGGGACAAGTTAGGCCGCGTGGGCCTCATACAGGCAGGAAGTGGGGGAACCCCTTGCTGGTGCCTTTTTCTGACTGGAACACCCCTCCCACATCAGTCAAACCTCCACCTTTCCCCCCTCACCACCTCCCCAGGTGCTCTGCCCCCTTCTGTACCGTACTTACCTTCATCCTGGGCACTCGGCACTTTGAATATGGAGGCTGCTTGTTACCCATTCAATGGCCATTGCCCCTGGTGGCACTACTGGAATTCTGAGGTGAGACTTCTTTCCCTCCACTGAGCTGGGCAGCCACCATCTGCCCATGGGCTACACATACTCAAATTAAAAATAGCTAAAGATGAACTTGAACAATACCTAATGGTTTCAGTTGAAGAAAAGCTCAGTGAGTACATACATTGCAGAGCAGGAATCAGCAATGTAAATAAATGTATAGTCAAAACAAATGAGTACACATTGGAAGGAGTCAGCTTAGAATGGAAGGCCTGGAATTGCCATAGTGATCACCCTGAATTAAGCCTTGGATGTTATTCAAAGGAGATCCATGAGACCAATTCCTAGTGTCATGAGCTTACGATATGACGAATGGCTGGAAAAACATGGGCTATCTGGTCTTGAAATGAGATGCTGAGAGATGACTTCACAGGGTAGATAAGAAAGGAAATGTTATGGAATGGGTTAACCATGAAAACTACTTCAAACTGAATTATAATAGCGTGACATGAGGATTCAGAACTTATTGTTAGGTCACTCACATACGATAATGTTTGGGATTTTGAGCAATGTGAGGCCAGACCTTCTCACCGTGAATTTATTAGATAGCATTATTTTAATATCCATTTACTTTCTGTCACTAAACATTTTCATGTTTGTCTTCAGACTGTTTACACATGGGATGTACAACATACAATATTATACAAAGCCTTATTGCCGTTATGGTCCATTTTTAATTGGAATTATGCTGGGCATTTTACTGCATCAGAGAAAAACATCTTTGCTGACAACAAAGGTATTTATTTTAAGACAATTGATGGGGTGAAAAAATCAACAGTAGATTTTTATGTTCTGTTTGTGTGGTGGCAAAACTTGTCCTAAGTGTATTTGTTTGTGAAGAATTGTGGATGTTGTCTGTGTGCAGATGACTTGAAGTTGACTGATATACGTATTCCCAACACCCCTCCCATCATTTACCGTAATGAAGTCCAATAACTCTTACTGAAGGTTTGGCTTTGGATTCAAAGGGTTCTTAGTTTGAGGCAATATTCTTTTGCTCAGAACCCCTTTATTTATATTATTAACTATTTGAAAGGTTATCACAAGAGGACCTAGCACCGCACACATCTTCACTCATTGATTGACACAGATCAGTAAAGAACATGCTCAGTAGCTATCATTAGAGTTGACCCTTTGCACGACAATAACTGTGTATATCATGACATCCTGTGACAAATGTTGACACTTAGTGCAAGCAATACATTTGCTGCCTGATAATCACCATTTTGCAGAAAAAGTCATACAGGCAATGAACACCAAATCACTAGTTCAAACTATATTGATGGAACACTTGCAAAAATAAAGGTTGTCACTGGAGAGGTTCATCTCTTCAATCTCTCTCACATAGAAACATAGAAAATAGGAGCAGGATTAGACCATTTGGCCCTTTGAGACTGCTCTGCCATTCATTTTGATGATGGCTTGAGCAGTGCAGCAGATTGGGAGAAACCAACGAGGTTTATTTAGTCTCCCAAGTGCTTTTCTTTAGTGCAATCAGCTCTGTCCCAGAAATTGGCACAGAGCTGATTATCACATGGAAATTACAATGATTAGCAGACGTGAAATGGAATTCTCCAGACCCACTCGTGATGCCACCTCCCCAGCACTGGGAATGGTTCCCTCCAGCAGGGTTTACGACTGCTCCCCACTAATGGGCAACAGATTTCCTCACCCCGCTAGTGGGGACAGAGGCCATTGAGGCCCTCTGCGAGGTCAGAGGCAAGGGGGAGGTGTCACCCCATCTGATGCCCGTCTCCTCCTATCCCAATGTCCAACTTCCTCTTCCACTGTCCAATTCTCCTCCCTACCCACCCACAAGTTTCTGACTCCCACCCCCAGTGTCTGATGCAATCCAAAGCTGATGTCCGATACTCTATCCTCACCCCCCCCACCTCATTCACTTACTGTAGAAACTTACTTTCTCCCTTTCAATGGGACTTTTAAAATCACCTGCTTTACAGCAAATAGTGCCTTAAAAAGGGGCTACGTTCTTCTTCGCTTTGTTCCCTTAACACTTTGTCGCTGGAGCTGGGAAGATGCTGCTTGAGTCTCACCAGACCTGAGCCAGGAAGATCAGGCGAGACAGGGGCTATACATTTTAAGCATTGCGAAGTCTGTATGGAGTAGCAATCTGCTGCTGATTGCCACACCACGAAAGTTATGGCCTAACATCTCTTCTCAAGAAGGGAGAGAATAGATAGATGACTATATTTATCACAGATTTTAGTGCTAGTTGCTGGCAAATTCTTACGGGTTGCTTTTCCTCTCTTTATATGCTAGATCATAGTGTTCCTCCAACTCATTTCACTGAAAGAAAAAATGGAATATAAGTTCACAGTAAGATCCATTTAGAATCCTGATTGTCACTGTATCTCCATACAGTTCAATGCATCACTTACTTTAGCAATTATCCACGCTCTTTCTGACCTATGATGGTTCCACCCCAAAATGCATGGAATTAAAGTCCTAATTTGTAACATGCCTCAATTACAAATTGTTCCATGCCTTTGACTCTCTGTGGTCTGCAAGATTTTCCCACCCTTCCTTCTGACCAAGACTTCAGCACCTGTCCTAATATTCTCATAAATGTTCTGATCCCAAAGTTACACTGAACATTCTTTTGTATCAGATGCAGATTGATGTTACTGGAACAACACCAATGTTCTTTCTTTTCTAGACTCAGGTTCTTACTGGCTGGCTGTGTTCTCTGAGCACCATGGCTGCAGTGATAGCACTCGGGTATGCACTAGATGACTCAGTTGAGTACTACTCTGTACTTCCTGTGCTCTATCAGGCATTGCACAGAACTGCATGGGCTGCTGCTGTTGGCTGGATCATACTTGCATGTGAAGAAGGATATGCTGGTACAGTACTATCATTGGGAAAAATAGCCCTTTGAAAATTTTCACTTGTTAAAAACTTAAACTAGATTTTCCGCGGATGCATTCAGATTTTCTCTTGTGATTACTGACAACAAGGAGTGATCCTCAGTCAGAACATCTAGCTGAAGTCTTAGGTTATATCTTGACATGAGGTAAAAAAAGACCAGTCTTATCAATCTCACTACCTTTAACTCTTGACTGAGATCTACTAATGCCAAGAATTAAACCTTTTGATGTACATGGATTGTGTTCATACTAAGTAGATAGAGCATATTTTACTTTGACTTAAGTTATAATACTGAAATAGCATTCAGGAAGGCATCAAAATGTCTTAAAATGACATCTCAAAAAGCCTGTTATTTGATTTGATTTATTATTGTCACATGTATTAGCCTTAAGTAAAAAGCATTGTTTTTTGCGTGTTATACAGAAAAAGCATTTCATTCATAGTGAAGGAAACAAGAGAGGGGAGAATGTAGTGTTAAATTAATGGCTAGGGTGCAGGGAAAGATCAACTTAATGTGAGGTAGGTTCATTCATAAGTCTGACGGCAGTGGGGAAGAAACTGTTCTTGAGTTGGTTGATATGTGACATCAGAGTTTTGTATCTTTTTCTCGACTGAAGGAGGTGGAAGCGAGGATGACCAGGGTGCGTGGAATCCTTAATTATGCTGGCTGCTTTGCCGAGGCAGCGGGAACTGTAGACAGAGTCAATAGATAGGAGGTTCAGGTTGGACAGTTTACATCAGAATCTGAAGTCAATCTACAACCAGCAGATAGAGGTTGAAACTGTAGCAGCAACACAATTCTTCACTGTAGGGGAGCTCTGACTATCAGTCATGTACTAAGCACTGACAGCCATCAACAGGCCAATGAAAGGTTATAGGATAGTTTTGAAGTACATTAATTTTATTTAAAGATGTCACATTCATAGTTTTCTCAAAAAAATGACGTTAATGCATTGTGAACAGCAAGCCTGCTTGAGTAAGGAGTGTTCTCATCAAATTACCTTTAAAAGCAAACCATTTCACACTACTGAAATAAATGCAGAGTTTTGAGAACCAGTGTGGTACCTGTCATACTCAGATAAGTGCTAGAATATAAGCAATACTTGAAACACTCCATGTATTTGTGAATGCCTATTGAATACATGCAGCACGTTTGGAGGTTTTAAGGTCAAATTTTGTTCAGGACCCTTTGTGGTGTTAAAGAAAGGAAACTGGATGCACTCAAAGAACTAACTTTATAATGCAAATACTGAAAGAAAATGGTGGGGTGAAGTTCATCCCTAAGCAAAGAACATTCAGTCACAATTTTTTCAAAATCATTAGGACATGTATATTGGGATTTATGTACTGTGGGTGGAGAATTGCAGTCGTCTGCTGCACGAACATGCATACTGCAGACACAGTTCTCTGCAGCAATCCCAAGATAATGAGAACTATTATTTAATTGAAACTCTAACTTAACAAGAAGACGTCACATTTTTAAATATCAAACTACAGTAACTATTATTTTCTTGCAAGGTGAGCAGCCAAGGCTCTAAGTCTGGGGCAACATCAAAGCTGAAAAGACTAGTTGAAAATGCAGCAATCTGAGGAATAAGGATGTAAAAGTTTTAAAAGCCTGTGACTTGTTAAGGAAGGAGAAGACTGAAGGAAGAAAGTTAAGCCATTCTGAAATACTGCAAAAGAATTAATTTGAAGTCCTTGGTGAGGATTGAAGGAGAGGAAGGACGTGTAGGCTGGCACATTTGAAATTTGGGCATGAAAGGAAAACTTAGATGTGCAATAGCCATTGTAAAATAAATAGAAATCCACAATAGAGAGAGGGGAAGTGAGAGAAAGACTTTATCAAACAGCATTTTCTTCTAGTATTTTGCGCATCTTAAGTCACCCCAGGTAAAAAAAAACATATTCAAGCTTTGCACATACTTCAGTTTAGTGGAAAATATTGTGACAGGATTTGTGTGCCCCTTCCAGTCTGTAACTGAGTGTGCAAGGTTTGTGTAACAATTCCAGTAACAGGATAACATGGAGAGACAGAGCTAATGTACATTTTGCAGTTGTCTTCTTAATGTCACTGTTGCATTCTGCAGACAGTCTTTGCTGCAACAAACAGATAAGCTGACCATCAAAGCTTCTCATAAGTGGAGTTTCAAACACATGACAGCTGGCTATTAGCACACAATGGAATGCAATCTATTTTAAAGAAGTTTCAATTTCTTATTGTCAAAGTCATCAAGATGCCATTGAATCAGATATACATCCTTAGTCTTTTGTGATGAAATTCATTAGTTCTTCTTTATTCCTGGCAGTTTTTAGACAGTAAGAAGTCTCACAACACCAGGTCAAAGTCCTTATTTGTTTATTTGGTAGCAAAAGCCACAAACTTTCAAAGCGCTGCTCCTTTATCAGGTGAGTGTTTAGAGTCAGGAATGAGTCAGGTGAATGTGTAGTCAGGACAAGAATGTGATAATGAAGTTTTTAGAGTCAGGAAGTCTGGTGGTCTATTGTCCTTTCATTTGTACTGAGAGATTAGACAATGGTAAATTCATCAGGAGAACTGGCCAGACACACCCTTTGGTAATCCAACTTTAGATGTTTCTGGAAACCTGGCCAATTATCCAGTCAGGTGACTACTGCAGCAATTTTAAAAGAGTGTTTTTGGCCTTTCCAGCTGTTTCTTTCCACATTACATCTCTTTTTCATGCATGGAACATTAAATTATGAGCGGCATGGATAGAATGAGCACACATAGTCCTTTTCCCAGGGTAGGGGAATTGAAAACTCGAGGGCAACGGTTTAAGGTGAGAGGGGAAAAATTTAAAAGGGACTTGAAAGGCAACTCCTTCATGCAGAGAGTGGTGCATCTATGGAGTGAGTTGCCAGAGAAAGTGGTCGAGGCAGGTACAATAACATTTAAAAAGCATTTGGATAAGCAAGGATTAGAGGGATATGGGCCAAACATGGGCAATTGGGACTAGCTGGGAGGACACCATGGTCAGCATGGACTGGTTGTACGAAAGGGCCTGTTTCTGAGCTGTATTTCTCAAAGACTCTACTTGTTATAGAACTATAGAATTTTGAAAAGATGAATATCAAATTGATCGAGTCAGGACATGTGGCAAGGATTTAAATGTAGTATATACTTTAAATATGCAAGATTGAGTTGACAATTGTACCAATAGAAATCCACAGCGACATAACATTAATATCATGTTGCATCTGATGGTGAAACAGGGAATTATGTGCAGCTGAGGGAATGGTTAACATGAAATTGGATGCATCAACCATTGGTAACCGTTAATAGAACATAGAACATAGAAAAACTACAGCACAAACAGGCCCTTTGGCCCACAAGTTGCGCCGATCATATCCCTACC
This sequence comes from Carcharhinus amblyrhynchos, assembly GCF_965287045.1. NCBI lineage: Eukaryota > Metazoa > Chordata > Chondrichthyes > Carcharhiniformes > Carcharhinidae > Carcharhinus > Carcharhinus amblyrhynchos. The sequence goes on along the minus strand of NC_137324.1, from coordinate 49,078,655 downwards.
TATCTAGGCTTACCTATAACCCTCAATCCCATTAAGTCCTATTATTAAAATTAATATTTTTAAAAATTGAAAGGGAGCCAAGGATAAGCCATGCAGCTGTTTGGGAAAAAGATGGAAGCTAGTGTATGTACATTATACAAAGAGAAGTTAGAGATTTTTTGGCCAGTCTGGGAAAAGCAGCAGAAGACTTGGTCAATTGAGGGGCCTTATTGATGGGCCACTGTTCAATATCTCAACCAAATGAACAGAAAGTCAGTGGAAAGCAGCTAAGCAGCTGTTTGGTGGAAGGCTGCTATAACTGGAAGCAGAGCAAACAGTCCCTAGCACAAAAGTAAGAAACCTGGAGTGGGTACAGGAGGAGATTGTGGCCATGGGAGGAGGGAGGTGGTCCAAAATTCTGGCTGGGTCTGGTGGAGCAAGCCTGAGCTTAAGATTGCATGCTACCATCAAATAGTAACCTGATTAAATAATGAAAGACTCCACCCACTTTGGCTGGGTGTTCTTTGATCCTGCAATTAGATTGGGACAGGAGATCAGTGGTTATCGTCTGCCTGTCTAGTGGGATATAAAGTAGGGCTCTCTTCTCAATCTTTGGAGAAGATATCTGGCACTTGAGGCAAAATCTCTGAAAAATAAACTTGAGGCACAAAATTTACAAAACAAGTATCTTCTATTTTGGATGGTTAGATTCTTAATTATTTCACAAGGGTACTGGTGAGGTGGGACATGTTGGGTACATGTCAAGATTTCTGCCATTCAGAGAATACTTGCCTTTCGTAAAGTGGGACTGTGGCTGCAATATTAAAGGACGTTCTGTCGACTTCAAAAGTGTGAAAAATCTCTACAAAAGAGCAAAAGTATTTTTAGGTAGTTAATCAAAATAAAGAGATAAGGAGCTAGATGTTTGGAGTCATACCAAAGAACAGGCCCTCTCATTCCATCTTGCTCCTGCGATCCCTGTTGCTGGCAAGATAATGACATTAAAAGGAAACAAATCAGCTGAGAAGCAATGGGCAGGGAAACAATATCAAAAAGAGTTTCAGCTTCTGATTGTCAACCAGCAACAGTTGCTGGAAAATAATGAGCCATGTCATGACTCACGTGGATATTATTTGTGAGGGACTCTCAAATTGAAACACCGTTTTGTGGGGTGAATGGTTTTGTCTTTGGAATAGTGTGAGAAATTATGTGAAATCCCCATAAGAATAACTAGCCCAGTCATTGTGTAACAGTTAGTAAAGTCTATTTATTAAATTAGAGAAAAGAAAAATACATACAGATATGACTATAATACGCTAAGGCAATTAAATATAGAAATTACTAAACACGTGCAACAGTTTATGTAGTAATTACCCCTTGTTACGAAATACATATCTGCAATCCCTGAACTCCTTGAGATTTTCCTATTTCCAAACAACATTGAAATTAAATCAATCTATAAATCAAATCCAGCTTATGGTTACCACACAGTACAAGACAGGTAATCAAGTCTGGGAAATGTCTTCTCCTGGTCCAGTGAAAATATTTAAACTAGCTCTACAAAGGTTTCAGCACTATCTTGGTTATAAAACTTCTTAGATGTTAAAATGGCCTCTTAGTTGTGATATTTTAAAATGGCCTGTCGGCTGTTATATGTTACAATGGCTCTTGGTTGTGAGATGTAAATTAGCCCGCCTGCTTCTGCAGATATTGACAATTATACCATGATTCCACTTTGATTCTCCTTTGTGTGTATTTGGGCTATCTGCATCTCTCACATTCCTTAACTCTCAATCAGTATCAGTATGCCATCACTGATCTCTCAGTCATCTAGGTATGTTATTTCCTGGTAACAGGGAAATTTACGCCTAATTCTGCCTGGTTGCCCACTAATCTTGTTGCTGGGAAAGGTTACATCTCATCATTCCATTGAATGCTGGCTACTGCTATCACTATGCAGGTTTTTACCTTTTGCTGGACAGATCATACCTTCACATTCTTTATTAAATTCTTGTTCTTGCTATTACTAGGCAGATCCATGATGTTTTGTAGACATTTGTTATGAGTACTCCCATGAAGAACAGAATGACAACAATCACTCGCTCTGCATTGTAGAATTGTATCTCAACAAGAGTCAGCGCAACAGAAGAGAGGAGAAACTCTCAGGCGGAAAAACAAAAAGAAAAGTTTTGGGATACTTACCTTGCCAAATATGCTGAAATGTTTGACTTGGATCTTATCTTCAATCATTCAGCTTATCTTCAATTTAGGAATACAGTATATTGATTGTTCAATAAGGGATTAAAGTTTGTGTTGATTTTTGATTTGCGCATGTATATTTATTGGCCGAATGTCCAATGAAACCTTGGGCTAAATTCTCAACTGTTATTTTAATTTAATTTTCTATCAATTTTCCCCTTAGGTTTTGTTAGAAGTTTGCTATGCAGCAAGTTATGGATCCCACTAGCCAACCTCAGCTATGCTTGCTTCCTGATACATCCTGCTGTAATAGATGTGTATTATGGGCTACAGGAGACACTCCTTCATTACACAGACATTAACATGGTGAGTAATCTCAACACCTCCCATGATTTAATACTGGGCATGTTCAAGTGTTTTCCACAGCAATAACAACAACTTACATTTATACAGCATCTTTAACACATTTCCAGCTGTTTCACAGGAGCATTACCCAATAAAATTTGGCAGCAAGCAACAATAGGAATTATCAAAGCAGATGATCAAAATCTTGATCAAAGAGCCAGGTTTAAGAGGTGCCTTAAGAGCGAGAGACCGAGAAGTTTAGGGAGAGAATTTCAGAGGTTGAGTTTAGGGCATGGGGTCCTTAATTATGCTGGCTGCTTTGCTGAGGCAGCGGGAAATGTAGACAGAGCCAAAGGATGGGAGGCTGGTTCGCGTGATGGATTGGGTTACATTCACAACCTTTTGTAGTTCCTTGTGGTTTTGGGCAGAGCAGGAACCATATCAGCTGTGATACAACCCAGAAAGAATGCTTTCTATGGTGCATTGGTAAAAGTTGGTGAGAGTTGTAGCTGACATGCCAAACTTCCTTAGTTTTCTGAGAAAGCAGAGGGGTTGGTGTCAGCATGTGGGGGACCAGAACAGGTTGTTGGTGTTCTAGACACCTAAAAAACTGAAGCTCATGATCCTTTCTACTTCGTCCCCTTTGATATAGACAGGGACATGTTCTCCTTTACGCTTCCTGAAGTCGATTACAAAGAACAAAGGACAAAGAAAATTACAGCACGATAACAGGCCCTTCGGCCCTCCAAGCCTGCACCAACTATGCTGCCCAACTCAACTAAAACCCCCTACCATTCTGGGGACCATATCCCTCCATTCCCATCCTATTCATGTATTTGTCAAGATGCCCCTTAAAAGTCACTATTGTATCTGCTTCCATTACCTCCCCGGTAGTGAGTTCCAGGCACCCATCACTCTCTGTGTGAAAAACCTATCTCGTACCTCTCCTTTAAACCTTGCCTCTTGCACCTTAAACCTATGCCCCCTAGTAATTGATTCTTCCACCTTGGGAGAAAGCTTCTGGCTCTCTATTCTGCCCATGACTCTCACAATCATGTAGACTTCCATCAGGTTGCCCCTCAATCTCCATTGTTCCAATGAGAACAAACCAAGTTTCTCCAACCTCTCCTCATAGCTAATACTCTCCACACCAGACAACATCCTGGTAAATCTTTTCTGTACCCTCTCCAGGCCCTCCACATCCTTTAGGTAGTGTGGCAACCAGAATTGAACACTATGGCCCTATTGCATGGTTTCGGGCATGAAAACGTGGTAAAGTCGGGTGTGAGGCCATAAATGCAATCCATGCCTGTGTCCGCACAGATGGCCACTTTACCGAAACCCAGGAATGGCCGCGATCCGCTTCACACCCATAACGGGTGCAATGGCAATTTAAATGTATTTGCGTGTTTTTCAATTGAATTAATGAACTGCCTGTCCAACTTTATCAGCATTTCTCCCTTTACGACTGTGTTCGCCAATCCGGAATCGCGTCAAAATGAACTGCTGAATAAAAGTCTGAATCGGGCGCTTCAGCTGCTGAAGAGAGCGTTCAGAGCTTCCAACGGCTCTCTGACTCAGATCAGTGGTGGGAGGGAGGAGGGACACAGGTCAGGTCATTCTCAGGTTGGGGGGAGGGGATGAGGACAAATCATTGTCTGGTTTTGGGAGGGCATGGGGAGGGCTGATCATTGTCTGGTGGTTGTGGGTGGGGGCGGTGGGGCTGACCATTGTCTGGTGAGGAGGGAGGAGGAAGCAGGTCAGATGTTCCTCTGGCAGGGGGGAAATGAGGCCAGATAACTCTCTGGAGAGGTGGGGAATGAGGCCAGATCATTCTCTTGTGGAGGGAAGAGAGTGAAGCCACATTGTCCTCTGGGTGGGGGGGGGGAGTGGTGCCAGATCGTTCTGGGGGTGGGGGAGGTGAGTGAGGCCAGGTCATTCTCTGGGAGGAGTGGGGAGGAGGAGGGATGTGGGTAAGATGTATCTTTGGTGGTGGAGGAAGACCTGATCGCTCACTGGGGAAGCAGATGGATCTCTGGTGGGAGGTAAAGGGGGATTCAGAGGGGTCCGCTGCCACTCTGTGGGCGATTGGTGGGGGGGGAAGGGGGCAGGGGGTTGCAATCGGGCTGGGTAGTGGGGGGGGGTTGGTGGATAAGGGGGACAGTGATGTCTGTAGGGGCCATCGCTCCCACTTTTCCTTCCTCTGCCACTTTGTCCACTTTCTGTGGCCCAGGAGCGATCTGACATGGGGCACACTTTTTCACGTTTTTTTCCAATTGCGCATGCACAGTTCAGACCTCCGATCATTTCAGCCATGCTAAGCCCCGCCCACAGTGTGAATGGGACCTGCAATTTCTATTTCAGGCTAAGTGCCTATGGGGGCACCTGAAAGCAGATTTCTAAGTCGGATCCAAATTGCACCCAGATTCAGCATTTAGAATGAAAATGGTAAAATCGGACACTAAATTCCAAGTGCAGCCTCACTAAGGGTCTATAAAGCTGCAACATGACTTGACAATTTTAAAACTCAGTGCCCTGGCCAATGAAGGCAAGCATGCTGTAAGCCTTCTTGAATACTTTCTCCACGTACATTGCCACTTTCAGTGATATTTGTACCTGTACACCCAGATCCCTCTGCCTATCAATACTGTTAAGGGTTCTGCCATTTACTGCATGTTTTCTATTTGTATTAGACCTTCCAAAATGCATTACCTCACATTTGTCTGGATTAAACTCCATCTACCATCTCGCTGCCCAAGACTCCAAACGGTCTATATCGTGCTGCATCCTCTATCCCTCATCACTATCTGCAACTCCACCAACATTTGTGTCGCTCACAAACTTACTAATCAAACCTACATTTTCCTCCAAATCATATATATATATATATATATATATATATATACACATATAGCAAAGGTCCCAGCACTGATCCCTGAGGAATGCCACTTGTTGCTGCCCTCCATTCAGAAATGCACACTTCCACCGCTCAGTCTTCTTTGACTGAGCCAGATTTATATCCACTGTTCCAGCTCATCTCTGATCCCATGTGACTTCACCTTCTGCACCAGTCTGCCACGAGGGACCTTGTCAAAGGCATTGCTGAAGACGAAGTAGACAACATCCACTGCCCTACCCTCATCAGCCATCTTTGTCACTCCCTCAAAAAACTCAATCAAGTTAGTCAGACATGACTTCCCCTTCACAAAACCATGTTGCCGCTTGCTAAAATGCCCACTTATTTCCAAGTGGGAATAAATCCTGTCTCGATGAATCCTCTCCAATAATTTCCCTACCACTGATGTAAGGCTTACCGGCCTGTAATTACCTGGATTATTCTTGCTACTCTTCTTAAACAAAGGAACAACATTGGCTATTCTCCAATCCTCTGGGACCTCCCTTGTATTAAGAAGTCTCACAACACCAGGTTAAGGTCCAACAAATTTATTTGGTAGTAAAAGCCACTAGCTTTCGGAGCGCTGCCCCTTCATCAGGTGAGTGGGAGTGCTATTCACATTCAGGGCATATAAAGACACAAACTGAATTTACAAAATAATGGTTGGAATATAAGTCTTTACAGGTAATCAAATCTTAAAGATATAGACAATATGAGTGGAGAGAGCGTTAAGCACAGGTTAAAGAGATGTGTGTCACATCTCCACATCATGACTTCCCCTGTAGCCAGTGAGGATAAAAATTTTCTCTCAAGACCCCAGCAATTTCCCTCCTTATCTCTCTCAGTATTTTGGAGGATATCCCATTAGACCCTGGGGACTTGTCTACCTTAACGTTTCTGTCCTGAATCCCTATCAAATTACACTTGAAAGCTTTCCACATGCCAGATGTTGATTTGCTCTCAAACATCTGTCCCCAGTCTACGTTCTTCAGTTCTTGCCTAATATTGTTGTAATTCCTCCATCTCCTTCGTTTTGAGATTGTGAAAGGATAAAGGTCTTCCTTTCTGTTCAAGTACTCCAATTTCAGGTGTGTGGACACTGGATGAGAACAGTAATAGTAACAAACACAGAAAATGCTGGAAAATCTCAGCATGCCTGACAGCATCTTTGGAGAGAGAATACAACCAACATTTCGCGTCTGGAAGACCCTTCATCAGAGCTAATAGCAAAGAGGGTAGAGGATTGTAATAGGACAAAGGGAATGTAAATGAGGATGAAGAAAGCTGAGAGAGGTGCTAAAAGTGTCCATTAAGTGATCCGAATGTGTGACCAGCAGAACAGAGATACAGAGGTTAAGGCAATTGCCCTGAAGGACTGGGGGCGTGGGGATGGGGGCAGGTGGCATTATCAATGTACCAAATAAAGGTGTTGTGGGAGGGGGTCAGAGTAGGACTGGAACAGGACTGCTCCACATACCCCATAAAGGGACAGGCATAAATGAGACCCATGTGGGTGCCATAGCAACACCTGTTATTTGGAGAAAGTGAGTTGAGTTAAAGGAGAAATTGTTGAGTGAGAGAGCCAGTTCAGCCAGACAGAAGAGAATGGTGGTGGATGGGGATTGTTCAGGTTTCTGCTCAAAAAAGAGGCGAAGAGCTTTTGAGGCCATCCTGGTGGGGAATGAAGGTGTCGAGCAATTGGACATCCATTGTGAGGAGAAGGCTGTTTGGGCCATGGAACTGGAAGTTGTTGCTATACATGGAACATAGAATACATAGAATCCCTACTGTGCAGAAGGTGGCCATTCAGCCCATCAAGTCTATACTGACAACAAATCCACTTCAGGTCCTACTTCCACAACCCCACATGTTTACGCTGCTAATCTCTCTAACCTACATGTCCCAGGACACTATCCCTACAATCTCATTCATTTACTCTAGCTAGTCCTCCTGACACTAAGGGGACATTTAGCAAGGCTAATCCATCTATCCCACACATCTCTGGACTGTGGGAGGAAACCAAGCACCCGGAGGAAACTCACGCAGACATGGGGAGAATGTGCAAACTCCACATAGACAGTGACCTAGGTCAGGAATCGAACCCAGGTCCCTGGAGCTGTGAGACAGCAGTGCTAACCACTGTGCCACCATGCTGCCCATGGTGTAGGGTATGAGAGGAATCATGGACGTAAGCAGGATGGGACTGGACGAGAGGAGAGAGAATGGAGTCAAGATAGGAGGAAATGAGTTGAGTGCAGCAGGAACAGGCTGACAGGATGGGCCTACTGGGGTAGCTGTTTGTGGACTTTGGGAAGAACAGCATTATGCTTACCTCTGATCCACTCTATCAGTGTAAAATAAATGAGCACTTACCATGTCTTGTCCCACAATAATATGAATTGGATCAAAGAACATTCTTTTGATTTTAAAATATATTTATTTCTAAGGAATTAAAGAAAAGTACATCTGAATATACAATAAATTTCTGATAAATCTGGATCATTTTGACCTGGAATTGTTTTTTTTTTGTTGACATAATTTCCCCCTAATATCAGCTTAACTGGCACAAGGAATCATGGAATTTTTCAATGTAGCTTGCACTCAGTGCAACTTGCCTTTCCATGGTTCCTTCCCCTCATTTTAATATTGTGCTAGGACTAGAACCTGCCACAAAACTGGCCATGCCCCTAGATGAATTTTTACTAATCACGCTCATTTGCAAGCATTGAAGGAATCTTCAAAGATTGAAGCTGGAATGTAAAGGCAAAAAGACATCAATAGGTATGTTTTGGATGTTATTATTAAAGATACTGTCGTATCCCAATCTAAACAGGAAACAGTTTAATATGTTTTTTTAAGAAGTTATTTTAAGGAATTTAAAATCAGTTTACTCACAGATGGCGGAGTCGATTTTATGATTTGAAACATTATAATTTGTGATAAACCCGTTTTCTGTTGTATTAATCAAACCATTCCAAGTTAACACTGCAAAGTACATCAAGGAATATTAGTTAAAGAAAATACCTCTTCAAGTTGTGTATCAGAATATTGCCAGATTATAGTAGTTCATTTTGTTTTTGATATATGAATAAATCTGAATTGAGATTTAGTTTGGGAGAGAGGGATCTAAAACCCTTTGCAAAACTGATGTGACTTTGGGTGCAATTTGTTCTAGAATTGTGGATTATCAGGAACATGATCTTCAGTGTTTTAACACAGTGGAACGCCTGGGTGAAAGACAGATTCATACCCTTCAATTGCTGTTCCCTCAGGCTGCATTCTCTGACCTTGCTTGCAGCTGGGATTCTCCAGTCCTGCTGCAGGGAATGGAGATTTGGCTAAAGGCAAAATTCTCCATTCTCACTGGCAGTGGTGGTGGGGCATGAATGGCCAGAGAATTCCATTTTTCATTTCTTATACTATGAATGTCCTTAGGACTTCTCCTCCTTCATCACCTTGATACTTGCATATCATTTTTTACACTGCTTTTCTGGCAAAATTACAATGACGGAGTTTGAACAGCGTTGAGGAAATTTCAAGCTTATGTGAGAGTTACATTATACAGACACTTAAATTCCTGAGAGAGTCTTTTCTGTGTTTTTATTGTTTTAAATTGATGAACCATTCTAGTTTCCTCTTCTTTTCTCTTTCTAGTTTTACCTCTTCATTGGTCACACAGTTTTGGCGCACATTCTTGGATTTGCACTCTGCATACTCGTTGAAAATCCTATTCAAAGGTTAAGAAAATCCTTCTGGTGATCTAAATCTAGAAGAGATCAAGTAAAATCTTTCATATTTCTGTCTGGAGAACCAACATTTTGATTTTGTCTTCATGAACGTAATATACTGAATTGAACTTTTATGTACCAAGAATATGGCCTACTGGTTCAGAGAACATCTGATTCTTTGATGGCATTAGCAAAGAGGATTATTAACACCTCTGCACTCTATGAAACTGTTTAAGAAAATATGGTAAACAAAATTTGATGCAAGTTTCATATCTCAGTCTATATTTGAGCTGTCCTAGTCTTATTATCCTCCAACCAGTCTTCTTGAGGAATGTGTCATTCATTTAAATTCCTTTAATAATACAATGCTTAACAGTTCTCAGAATTAACTTTTAATTATGGGTGTAGATATATGATAAGTTGCTGCATAAAAAACTTATTTCGCTAGCTATTGAAGTCTGCCTTTCTGGAAAACACTAGTAAATAAAAATAGACAATGAGAAAGTACTTTCTGTTCCTTTGTTAATCAAAAGAACGCTACCGTTCCACACCATGTGAAATTTACGTTAATATATGTTGCTGAAAAAAGTGACATGCTGTCAAAGCTTGCACTCATCAGATACGCAAGAATACTAAATATAAAGGGAATAACAAGTAACATCATCAGTCATCTATTGAGGAAATATAGCAGCACAAATGGATCAAACCGAAAAGTGAAAGAAATTTGTGCATCTATGGTATTGAACAAATTGGTAGTAGGGTTATTAATTTATGTGATGCCTTACAGTGTGCTTGATCTACGATGCTCAAAGGTCTTATTTTCTTGATTTCAATTTTGATTTCAATTTTACATGTGTCTGTATTGTCTTTTTCAAAGACATTTTTGTTTCTTATGGCCTGAATTTTATGCTTCCCACACCACCCCATTCCCCCTGGCACGGATTCTGAGGTGTGGGGAGGGGTGAGAGCATAAAATGCTATGGGTGGGATTTCCTCTGGGATCCCAACTATCCTCACCCGGAGACAATTTTATGGTGGAGTTGATGATATGTGAATAAATCTGAATTGAGATTTAGGTTGGGAGAGAGGGATCCAAAACCCTTTACAAAACTGGTGTGACTTTGGGTGCAATTTGCTCTAGAATTGTGGAGTATTGGGAACATGATCTTCAGCCTTATAACACAGTGGAATGCCTGGGTGACAGACAATTTTGTACCTTTCAATTGCCATTTTCTCAGGCTGCATTCTCCGACCTTGCCCACAGCTGGGATTCTCCAGTCCTGCTGCAGTGAATGGAGATTTCCTCTGAAGGGAAGCCTGCCTTTACCCCAATTAACGCCCTTAAAGGATCACTCAGGATAACTCAGGAAAGGAAATAGAAAAAGTTTGCCATCCTTGATCTTGGACAATAAGGTGGGGGGTGCCTCCGTCGCAAGTTTCTTTTAAAGCTTGAGGGGAGCTCCCTCCCCTCAAAGACCAAATGCCTCCTTCTCCTGCATTGGCCTACCCCAGTCACCAGTTGCCACCCTCTGCCCTCCCTCCCCCCACTCCACTGATCCTCCTAGACATCCCCTACTATTCCCTCCCTGGGACTCCTGGCACTTATTTTCACACAGTCTCCTTACACTTCATCCTAAGCATGGAGCTGCAATACCTCTTCTGGGCCACTGCAGCGCCTTGCCAGGATGGGCTGGAGAGTTGCCTGCCAATCTGATTAGCCAACAGCTCTCCAAGGTAGGACTTCCTTCCAAGTGTGGACGGACATCCCACATACTGCCTATCAATGTTAATTTTGAGATTAAGATGATAGTAATCTTGCTCGAGCATTGTTCTTCACAGTATCTTAATCTAACCACCTTTTTATATTTGCAAGCCTGTTGGAGTCAGTGGGGATGTGTTCTCTGCTGATTCTCCAGATCCTATCACATGAAAAATTTAGGCCATTCTTTGGGCATCTATGTTCACTTGAGATTTCAGTTTCATATGAAGAAACAGCTTGCATATATGCAGTTTATTTATTTTTTGGCTTGTTAGCTAATACACAAAGAATTTTCGTTGTACAGGAATTAGAACAAAGAAAGAGTTTACTCCATTATATGTTATCATCCTCTTGTGTCTGGGAGCCTGTTCCCATATGGACATTGCCCTTTTGTATTGCTTATTGTACAGTTTAATTTTGTGGTTGCATTAAAGCTCGGTGCTTTCACCTCATTATTATTGAGATTGTGATCCAGTTTATGTGCCAAGCTGAAGGTAATCATAAACTACTATCAGTGAAGTAATGAATGAAGGCCTAAAAATGCAGCTAAAAGGATTACAAGGAAGGGTCAGGGAAGCAGATATTTTCCCAGATTCTTAAAGAGCCCTCCAGCTTGAGAGAGTGATAGTCACTGCCAGAGAGCCACCACATTCCAGAACTTGTCAAACATCTTGGACTTAACAGTCACCTCAGAACCATTGAACCAGAGTGAAAGCAAATCCTCCTTACTGAGGGACTGTCTAAGAAGGGAGAACTTCAGAAAATACACGCCTTATTCTTAGTGGAATTCTGGTTCTCAATCCTAAACAGAACATTTATCTTACTCCAAATCTCCATTCAAAGGACATGTATCTTCAGCTACCCAAAGTTTGAAATTTTTGTCCTGGCTGCCTCATCCTTGCTATTAATGTAATCTGCTTTATCGGTACTAGAAGGCCTACTGCTGCAACATATAAACCAATGAGACTATTTTCATTAATATGTTGAAGGCATTTTTTAAATCAGCTTGTCTTCAAACCTTTTCTCTTGAGGCTGTCATTTGAAAGAAAATAACTTTGAATGTTTTATGGCAATGTTGTAAAGTTACCCTACAGCCTTTACTTCCTTTTTTTTGTTAAATGTGCTGTAGCTTTCACATTTTTCAAGATGTGCATTTGGAAGGTTTCTTACCCTGTGTCACGTACTTCATGAGTAGCACTTGTCATTGTCCCTTTAAGTTTATTTCATATTGGACTTGAATCATCCAGTGTTGTTAGCCTGGATTAACTTCCAGTATACTCAACTGGATATTGAAAACTTGACTGAATTGACAGTGCTTTTTAATCTGCGTTTCAAAGCTGAGAGTAAAAGCACCATGCAGAGTCTCACAGCATGTAACTTATAATGACACTTCAATGCGACACTGGAGGAATGCTGTCATACTTGCGATGTGACATGAAACAAAGATCCCATCTGTATGCTTCAGTGATGTAATGGATCCTTGAGATGACTTAAAGAGCAGTTGGAATTTCCCTGGATCCCGAGGGCAACATTTGTCCACCAACAACAATCTCCAAATAAATCTACGCAACTGTAAAAGCAGTGATTATGAGTATATGCTTGAAGAGCACATTGCTTCTAGTACAATGTATTTATTAGAAGTGAATGTAACATGCCCCACCATCCCCACCCCCCGCCCGCCTACCATCCCCCACCCCCGGCTGGAAGGTTAACAATGAGGCCGAATGTCTTGGGCTACAAGAAGATATAGACGGAATAGTCATGTAGTTAGAATTTAATCCTGAAAAGTGTGAGGTGATACACTTTGGAAGGAGTAATTTGACAAAAAAGTGCTCGATAAATGGGAGGACACTAGGAAGTTATGTGGAACAAAGGGACCTTGCTGTGCTTGTCCATAGATCTCTGAAGATGGAAGGGTATGTTAGTGGGTTGATGAAAAAGACATGTAAAACTCTTGTCCTTATTGCTTGAGGCATAGATTACAAAAGCAGGGTAGTCATGTTGGAACTGTATAGAACTTTGTTGGGGCATTAGCTAGATTACTGTGCATGGCTCTGGTCACCACATGATGGGAAGGATGTGATTGCACTGGAAGGTGTGCAGAGGAGATTCACAAGGACGTTGCCCAGGATGAAGCAATTAAGTTATGAAGAGAGATTGGATAGGCTTGAGTTGTTTTCGTTGGAGAAGGGAAAACTGAGGGGATGACCTGATTGAGATGTACAAGATTATGAGGGGCATGGACAGAGTGGAAAGGGGCTAGATATTCTCCTTAGTTGAAGAGTCAGTCACGAGAGGATGTAAATTCAAGGTGAAGGGCAGGTAGTTTAGGGGGATCTGAGGAAAACTGTTTCTGCTCAGAGGATGATGATAGTCTGGAATGTACTGCCTGGGAGCATTGTAGAGGTGGTTTGCCTCACATCATTTAACAAGCACCTGGGTGATCATTTGGCATGACATTCAAGGCAATGGGCCAGTGCTGGTAAATGGGATTAGGTGGGAGGCCAGGTGTTTCTCGTGTGTCTGTGCAGACTCGATGGGCAGAAGAACCTCTTCTGGACTGTATGATTCTATGACTCTATGATTCCATGAATGTATGGAATCTATTTGGATGAAGCTAAGAAGCAGCAAAGGGCAACAGACATTGTTTGGAGTTGTTTACAGACCACTTAATAGTAATGTTAATGCAGGGCAAGGTATTAATCAGGAGCATGGGCAGCACTGTAATCATGAAGGACTTCAGTCTGCACAGAGTCTGGTTAAGCTAAGTGAGCATTAATGCTGTGGAAAACACATTCTCAGAATGTGTTAGGGATGGGTTTCAAGACCAATATGTTGGGGAGACAACTGGAGGACTGGCAATTCTGGATCTAATGCTATGTAATGAAAAAGGGCTCATTAATAATTATGTTGTATAAGAATCTTTTGAGATGAGTAACTACAATATAGCTGCAAGCGAAGAAGTTCAATCTGAAGCTAGGGTGTTAAGTTGAATAAAGGAAATTATGAGGGTGTGAAATTAGCACAAGTTATGAAGCTGTTTGAAAAAATTAATGGAACTGAAAGTTGACAAGCCCCTGGGACCTGATATTATGCATCCCAGTGTTGAAAGTGGTTTTTATAAACGTAATGGATGCATTGGTGATCATCTTCCAAAATGCTGCAGATGCAATAGTTCCTGAAGATTGGGAAGTTAGTAAGTGTCACCCTACTATTTAAGAAAGGAGGTAGAGAAAAAGCAGGGAATTACAGACTTATTAGTCTTACAGATTTACTAGGATGCTACCGGGACTTAATTGTTTGAGTTATAAAGAGAAGTTGGATAGACTAGGACATATTTTGCTGGAGCATAGGAGGCTTAGGAGTGATCTTATAGAGGTCTATAAAATAATTAAGGGCATTGATAAAATAGATAGTCAACATCTTTTCCCAAGCATAGGGGAGTCTAAAACTAGAGGTTTAAGGTGAGGGGGAGAGATGGAAAAGTGTTCAGACAGGCAATTGTTTTCACTCAGAGGGTGATAACTGTCGGGAATGAGCTGACAGAGGTGGTAGTAGAGGCGGGTAAAATTTTGTCTTTTAAAGACAGTTATATTGTAAGATGGGTATGGAGGGCTATGGCCCAAATATGGGCAACTGCGACTAGTTTAATAGTTAAAAAAAGGGTGGCATGATCAAGTTGGGCCAAAGGGCCTGTTTCCGTTCTGTAAACCCCTATGACTCTATGGCCCTCAATTTTACCATCGTATTGTGCCTGTTTTTGGGTGCAAAAACTTCGTAAAGTTGGGCATGAGGTGAGTAGCGCGATCCGCGCCGGTTTCCCCTTTACTCTCTTTTGCATGCATTTAAATTGTCTTAATGGCTGCGCACCCAACTTTACCAGCCACAGTCTTTTCCTCCCACAGTCTGAAAGACGTGCTGCTGGTTGGCTGCCCTTAACATGTTAAGTACATATTATTTAGTACCTCAGTGTACCCAAACAAGTGCTAGAGTATGGCAACTAGGGGATTTTCACTGTAACAGTGTTAATGTAAGCCTCCTTGTGAAAAATAAATAAGTCAAATTTACTTTTTTACCTCAAAAAAATGTATTATTGCCAACGTGGGGATGCAACAAATGTTTACCAGACATGTTCTGGGGATGGCAGAGCTGATCTGAGAAGAGATATCTGGGAAATTGGGCCTGAATTCTCTTGAATTTTGAAGAATGAGAAATGAAACTTGTAAAATACTTAAAGGAATAGACAGGATAGATGCAGGTCTAATGGTCCAGGTGGTCTTGATCAGGTGCACTTTGGTCATATGGATCTTATACAAACCAATCAAGAGGAAGAGGGTGTCGCAGGACATGCAGAGCAGCCTATCGATGGGGTAATGGATGATCACCTCCCTGACCGATGTTCTGTCATATGTTGGCTCAATAACGACTCCTTCCATGAAGGTCACCATTTCAAATGTTTCGCCATCTGTTTCATTAGCCTTGGTTTCTGTTCCCTGATTTGAAATAAGATATTTCTTATTGTAGAAGGCTCGTGTAATGATGCTTGTATCTTCTGGTGGATGGGCCGTCCACTCAAGTTCTTCTACAATAGATATAGCGTCATCCACTACCGAGGTCTGGCTCATTTGGTCTAGAAAGCGAGTTCAGCTCCCAGTTGGGACCTCAAGATCTCCTCTTCTGTTTGAGTTGAGGCAGATCTTATTACTAGCTTGAGAGAGCTAAAACATGTGTAACTATGATTTTGACATTTAGCACAGTGCATTGTTAAGGGCGCAGCTCTAGGGAGGTTGTTTATCTGGCTTGCTTCCCAACCAGACTCATCTGTCAAAGGTAGATATTCCATACTTTTTTGCAGGTGATACCATCTTGCAACTAAATATCTGATCTATGCAGATCATGGCCATCTTGTGCTTTTTTGTAGTTGTTTAGTCTTTCAGAAGCAAGCTACTAAGTTTACTAGCAGGGCCAATGTGGAGGCAAGACTGTCATTACGGTCGCCAAAAACATATCAAAACGCCACAAGAGGTAACCAGCCAGAATTGACTCTCTGAGGAGACCCATCCAAGAGAGTCATAGTTACCCTTGCTGCTTACCCACACTTCATCAAATTTCTTCACTTGACATTCAGAGCACTGGGCAGAAATCAATCGTGTGAACACCCATCTGCAACCATCGTGATGCTTTGTTTTAATTAAACAATCAGATTCCCCTGTTCCACACCAGTTCTAAGTCAGCCGGTAGGTGCTGGTCAAGGTCACCTGCCTGCTGAGGAGGCCGATGGTTACCACAGCTGGGGCAGTCCATAGGAAGGGCATCCAGAGTCAGCACTGCCCCGGAGGGTGGCGCCTCGTCCAGCTGTGGTACGTGCCCAGCTCCACTTCACACCCCAGCCTGACTGACCCAGCCCTTAGAGCCAATCCTTATCTCAAAGTTACAGATCTGACTTGCCGACTTCCCTTACAAACCCCTCAAATATCCCCAGGTTCCACAAATATTCCCAAGCTCCGCAAATATCCCTATGTTCCACAAATATCCCCATGATGCACAAATATCCCCGTGTTCAATGATGAGAGAGCCCAGCACATCAGTGCAAAAGACAAGGCTGGAGCAATTGCAAGCCACAAGTGCCCAGTGGATGATCTATCTTAGTCAGTGGTTAGCACTGCTGCTGCACAGCTCCAGGGACCTGGGTTCGATTCCCGGCTCAGGTCACTGTCTGTGTGGAGTTTGCACGTTCTCCTCATGTCTGTGTGGGTTTCCTCCAGGTGCTCTGGTTTCCTCCCACAGTCCAAAAATGTGCGGGTTAGGTTGATTGGCCATGCTAAATTGCTCCTTTGTGTCCCGAGAAGTGTAGGTTACAGGGAATAGTGGGTAAAATAGTAGTAGGGCCTGGGTGGGATTGTGGCCAGTGCAGACTCGATGGGTCAAATGGCCTCCTTCTGTACTGTAGGGATTCTATGATTCTATGATTAGTCTTCTCCTGAGGCCAGATAGCATCACAGATAGCAGTCTTCCAACAATTTGGTTCAACCCATGTGATAGTAGGGAATAGTTGACGACACTTTGTACAGCAAAGATTAGGGCCCCTGAAAACATGCTAGCCACAGTGTAGAAGATTTGTGCTCGAGAACAAGCAGTACAGTGATGGGATAGGATATGGGTGTCACTGATTTGACCAGCATTTATCCCTCCATCCGTATTTGTCCTTGAGAAGGTGCTGCCTTCTTGAACCGCTGCAGTCCATGTATTGTTTGTATATCCACAATATACAAACACAGTTGAAGAGAGAGTTCCAAGATTTTGACCCAACAAAAGGGAAGTAATCTAATTCCAAATCAGATCAGTCTGTGGCTTGAATGTGATCTTCCAGGTGGTGGTGCCTTTGTCCTGCTTGGTTGCAGAGTTTGCACACTTGCAAGTTGAAGGAGCCTTCATGAGTTGCTGCATGAATCTCCTGGATGGTACACACTGCTGCCATTGAATGTTGGCCCTGGAGGGAGTAAATGTTTTTGGTGGTCGATGGAGTGCCTTTCAAGCAGGTTGTATTATCCTGGATGGTGTCAAGCTTCTTGAGTGTTGTTGGGTATGTAACCATTTGGATAAGTGGAGAGTATTCTACCACACTCCTGACCTGTGCTTTGTTGATGGTGAATTTGTTTTGCGTGTTGGGGATATATTACTCTCTACAGAGTTCCCAGTCTTTGACTTGCTCTTGTCGCCAGTTCAGTTTCTGGCCAATGGTAACCTCCAGGATGTTGATACTGAGGAATTCAGTGATGGTAATACCATTCAATATGTAGAGGAGATAATTAGAATTTCTCTTGTTGGAAATGGTCATTGCCTGTCAATTGCCACTTATCAGCCAAAGCCTGAATTTTGTCCAGGTCTTGCGGCACCTGAATATGTAAGCTTCAGTCGTAGAGAATTGTGAATGTTACTGAACATTGTCTGGATGATTGCACATCAACCACTTCTGATCTTATGATGGAAGGAAGGCCATTAATAAAGGTTATTGGGCCCAAGACACTACCCTGATAAATTCCTGCAGTGATTCCTGGAACTGAAGTGATTGACTTCAATCAACATAACCATTGTCCTTTGTACAAGATATGACTCCAATCAGAGGAGTATTTTTTTCCTGATTCCCATTGACTCCAGTTTTGCTGGGGCTCCTTCATGCCACACTTGGTCAAATGCTGCCTTGATGTCAAGTGCAGTCACTGTCATCTTACTTCTCGAGTTTTTTCCATGTCTGAACCAAGGTTGTAATGAGGTCAGGAGCTGAGTGACCCTGGCAGAACCCAAACTGAGCTTTAATGAGCAGGTCATTGCTATGAGAGTGCTGCTTGATAGCACAGCTGATAACACCTTGCATCATTTTACTGATGATTATTTGGCCCATTTGGCTGGCCATCAAGCAGCTATACTCATGGGTAATAGTTGGTTGGGTTGGATTTGTCCTGCTTTGTGTAGATAGGACAATGTCAGGACTATAGACAATTTTCTACATTGTCGTGCAGGTGCCAATGTTGCAACTGTACTGCAACAACTTGACTAGGGACACAACAAATTCTGAAGCACAAGATATCAGTACTATTGCTAGAATATTGCCAGGGCCAATAGCCTTTGCAGTATCCGATGCCTTCAGCTGTTTCTTCATATCATAGAACATAGAACATAGAACACTACAGCATAAACAGGCCCTTCGGCCCACAAGTTGCGCCGATCATATCCATACCTATCAGGCCTGTCTATAACTCTCAATCCCATTAAATCCCATGTACTTATCCAGAAGTCTCTTAAAACACCCCAGCAAGTTCGCCTCTACCACCACCGACGGCAGCCGATTCCACTCACTCACCACCCTCTGAATGAAAGACTTACCCCTGACATCTCCTCTGTACCAACTCCCCAGCACCTTACACCTGTGTCCTCTCGTAGCGACCATTTCAGCCCTGGGAAATAGCCTCCGAGAATCCACCCTATCTACACCTCTCAACCTCTATCAGGTCGCCTCTCAATTTTCGTCTCTCCAGGGAGAGACGAATCAGCATCCAGGGGATATTTGTGGGGTTAATTCATGTGGAATTAACTAAATTGAAGATCAGTACCGTGATGCTGAGAACCTCCAGGGGAGGCTGAGATGAATCATCCACTTGGCACGTCCAGTTGAAGGTTTTTGAAAATGCTTTAGCCTTATCTTTTGCACTGAAGTGCTGGGCTCTTCCAGTTATAGAGTTATAGAGAACAATAAGAGGCCTATTTGGCCCATTTGGCTGGCCATCAAGCAGCTATCTGTTCTAATCCCATTTTCCAGCACTTGGTCCATTACCTTGTATGCTATAGTGTTTCAAGTGCTCATCTAAATGCTTCATCAATGTTGTGAGGATTCCTGCCTCTCCCACCCTTTCACCAGTAAGTTCCAGATTCCCACCACTCTCTGCATGAAAAGAAGTATCCTCAAATCCCTTCCAAATCTCCTGCTCCTTACTTTAAATCTCTGCCCCTTGATTATTGACCCCTCTACCAAGGGAAAAAATTCTTCCTATGTTCCCTATCTTTGTGCTCATAATTTTATACATCTTGGTCATTGAGGATGGGGATATTTGTGGAGCATCCCCCTCAAAGTGAGTTGTTTGATTGTCCACCACCATTCATAACTGGATGTGACAGGTCTGCAGATCTTAGATCCAATCCATTGCTTCTGGAGTCATTTAGCTGTATCTATCACTTGATGTTTATGCCATTTGGCATGCAAGCAGTCCTATTTTGTAGCTTCCTCAGGGTTGACGTCTCATTTTTAGGTATGCCTGGTGCTGTTCCTTGCGGGTCCTCCTACATTCTTCATTGAAGCAGGGTTGATCCTCTGGGTTGAAGGTAATGGTAGGGTGGGGGATATACTGGGTCATGAGGTTACAGATTGTGGTTGAGTACAATTCTGCTGCTGCTGATGACTCACAGCGCCTCATGGTTGCTCAGTCTTGAGTTGCTAAACCTGTTTGAAATCCATTCCATTTAACACAGCACTATAGGGGGTATCCTCAATGTAAATATGAGACTTCATCTCCAGAAGCACTGTACTGTGCTCATTCCTACTGATACTGTCATGGGCAGATAGATGGCCTGCTGCCGGCAGGATGGTGAAGCTGAATTCAGGTATGTTTTTCCCTTAGTTGGTTCCCTCACCACTTGCTACAGACCCACTCCAACAGTTATGTCCTTTAATACTCAGCCACTCTTGAGGATGCATGTTGAAGTCTCCAACCCAGAGTACATTGCCACCCTCAGTGTTTCCTTGAAGTGATGTTCAACATGTGGGAGTACTGATTCATTGGTTTGGAGTGACAGATGACCAGGGGAAAATGGGGTAATCAGCAAGAGGTTCACTTACTCAAGCTTGACCTGATGCCACGAGACTTTGTAGCAACTCCCCTGTGACCTCTGGTGCATCATTGTCAAAGATTTCAGTGGTTGAGACAAGAACATCCTACTGTGTTGTGGGGGTTATGGGGGTGTATTTAGGTGGCTGGAAGGAAGCTGGTGGGCTGGGCAACCGCCCTATTTGGCTGGCCAAACACACAACTAGCAGGACCGGGTAAAAACCCAGCCCAGAGTCCCTGTTATAATTTCTGTGAATTTTCTTCAGCATTTGCTGGCAATGATCACTTGACATCTCCTGGCACAGAGAGAAATAATGTTCCACTTCAGTAAGAATTTCAGCTAAGTAGAAACAGATGCCAAATTTGTAAGGAAACCCTGTACTAGATACAACAAATCTCATTTATAAAGATATCCATCATGAGACCATTCCCTGTTTGTTCTGCATTTTCCCGTATGTTAGTTTGCCTTGTAATGAGGATATATGTCTACAAATTAATCACTCCAAAGGAAATACCATTGATTTTCATGCCTGCAGCAAATTCTGACAATGATGTTAACATCTGACATCTAGTGAAATTGCATTTACATAGGGACAAGGGAGCATCTGACTTAGATGAGAAAGTAGGCATTCGGCTCTTTGAGCCTACTCTGCTGTTAAATATTATCATAACTGATCTTGTTGTGGTCTCAATTACGCTTTCCTGTCTGCCCCCCATAACCCTTGACACCGTTGTCAAATCTGTCAAACTCAGCCTTGAATAAGTTCAAGTGGCCCAGCCTGCACTGCGTTCTGGGGAACAGAATTCCACATACTAATGAATGTCTAAGGGAAAACAATTCTCCAATTCTCATCTACCAATATTTTGCCCACTCATTTAATCTGTCTATATCCCTTTCTACCTGTTCTTGACAATTTACTGTATTACTTATCTTGGTGCTTTTGGTGAATTTAGCTACCATACATTCAGTCCTTCCACCCAAGGTACAGATGCAGATTGTAAATAGTTGAGGCCCCAGCACTGGTCCCTATGGCACTTCACCAGTTATAGCAAACAAATCCTTCGTCTGTGTTAATCCGTTACCCATTATACCTTGTGTAATAACCTTTGATGTGGCACTTTATCAAATGCCAAGAACACCACGGCCAGAATTCTCTGGCTATTCATGCCACGGCATATTCTGATCCCACCAACAGTGAACTTTGCAGTAGGTTTCCCGGTGGTGTAGGGTGCAGTCAATGAGAAATCCCATTGACCAGAAGATCCTGCTGCCAGTGGATGGTGTTCCACCTTCTGCTGCAAGAAACACACTGCAGGGAGGCCAAAGAATCCAACAACCACCACCCACCCATTCACCCAACATGTCTACAGATTCCCTTTTTTTCCATCTTGCCTCAAAAAATCCAATGAAGAAGTTAAACATGATTTCTCTTTCACAAAGCCTGATCCTATTATGTTTTTTAAGTATTCGGTATAACCACCTTAATAATGGATTCTAGCAGTTTGCTTGTGACAGATGATATGCTAATTGGTCTGCAGATTTTTGTTTCCTGTCTGTCTCCTTTCTTAAATAAATATGTCACATTAGTTAGTTTCCAAGCCACTGGGACCCTTCCAGAGTTGAAGGAATTCTGGAAGATTTTTACCAATGCACTTATTCTCTCTGCAGCCACTTCTTTTAAGATCCTAAAATCAGAGGAGGACTTACAATGAAACAAGTTGTGCCTAGACCCCAACCAATTGGGTTTGGGGGGGGGGGGGAGGTGAAGGGTATGCTGGTTAGTGTTTTTGTTTTAAGGTTTACTTAATAGTGTCACAAGTAGGCTAACATTAACACTGCAATGAAGTTACTGAGAAAATCCCCTAGTTGCCACACTCTGGCATCTGTTGAGGTGCACTTTGTGGGTGGGGGGGGACTTAGCATGCCTTTTCACCTAACCAGCACGTCTTTTGGATGGTAGAAGGAAATCAGAGCACCCAGAGAAACCCAGGCAGACACAGGGACAACGTGCAAGCTCCACACAGACAGTGACCCAAGCTGGGAATTGAACCCAAGTCTCTGCTGCTGTGAGGCAGCAGTGCTAACCACTGTGCCAGGCATCAATGACAGCCTGGGAGCTCTGAATTTGCTGATTGAGACTATCAACAAACAATCTACAGCAATATTGCTCTCTGATTGGTGGAGACCCCTAACGCTCTCAGGAGGCCAGAGCAGCCTGAGTCAACAGCGAGCCTGCCTCAGGGATTTGCTTTTGATTTGATTTATTATTGTCACATATATTAGTATTGTTTCTTGCATGCTATACTGACAAAGCAGATCATGGAGAAGGAAAGGAGAGAATGTAATATTACAGAAATTGCTAGGGTACAGAGAAAGATCAACTTTATGCACAATAGATCCATTCAAAAGCCTGATAGCAGCAGCTGTTGTGACCTCAGACTGTTGTATCTTTTTCCGATGGAAGAAGGTGGAGGAGAGAATATCCAGGGTGAGTGGGGTCCTTAATTATACTGGCTGCTTTGCCAAGGCAGCAGAAAGTGTAGACAGTCGATGGATGGGAGGCTGGTTTGCATGATGTATTGGGCTGCATTCTTAACCTTTTGTAATTTCCTGCAGTCTTGGACAGAGCAGGAGCCATACCAAGCTGTGATACAATCAGAAAGAATGCTTTCCAAGGTGCATCTATAAAAGTTGGTGAGAGTCGTAGCTCACATGCCAAAATTCTTTAGTCTTCTGGAAAAGTAGAAGCATTGGTGGACTTCCTTAATTATAGTGTTGACATGGGGGCATCAGGACAGGTTGTTAGTGATCTGGACACCTAAAAACATGAAGCTCTTGACCCTTTCTACTTCATCCCCCTTGGTGTAGACAGGGGCATGTTCTCTGCGATACTTCCTGAGGTCGATGACAATCTCTTTCATTTTGTTGACTTTGAGGGAGAGATTATTGTCACTCCACCAGTTTACCAGATCCTCTATCTCATTCCTGTACTCTGTCTTATCATTGTTTGAGATCCGACCCACTGCGGTGGTGTCATCAGCAAACTTGAAAATTGAGTTGGAAGGGAATTTGGCTATGCAGTCATAGGTATATAAGGCATAGTAGGAGGCTGAGAACACAGCCTCGTGGGACACTGGTGTTGAGGATGATTGTGAAGGTGCTGTTGCCTATCCTCATTGTGGTCTGTGACTTAAGAATTTCAGAATACATGAAGACAAGATATTGGCGAACATGTAGGGGAGCAGCAGAGTGATTTGACCAAGCTAACAAGGCTGAGGAGGGCTGAGCAATGAGGGTAAGGTGAGGAGGCCAGGTAACTAGACAGGCAGCCAGTGAGCCAGCAGAACAGTGAGGGAGGAGATGAGGCCCAAGCCATGAAATTTGGAGATCAGTTTTGTAGGAATAACAGTGTTGTAGGATGAGCTGTAGTCAATAAATAGGAGTCTGACATAGGTGTCTTTGTTATCTAGATATTCCAGGGTTAGATGCAGGGCCAGGGAAATGGCATCTGCTTTGGACCTGTTGCAGCGGTAGGCTAACTGTAATGGATAGATTCCACCTTGTCTAAAACTGTTGCCTTTATGCAACAGTTAAGGTGAGGTAACCAGACAGGCAGCCAGTGAGCCAGCAGAACAGTGAGGGTGTTGAATGAGCAGAGGTAACTTGAACCCCATGGTTGAGGATGGAAAAACAAAAGCCTGCTCTTATAGAAAATAATTTGTTAAAGTCAAGACAGATCAGTCAATATGAAGCAACACTGTCAAACATTCAAAAGTGCACAAAATTGAAGGTGAGGTAAGAGAACGAAGCTAAGCAAAAAGACAGTTTATCATTTTCATTAAGAAAGTTTGAAGCATTGAACAATGCGCATACTGTCCATTAATCCTCATCCACAAATAGTACAGCTGAATTATCTTTTGATTTTCACTTGGTGAGTTCTGGAGATGCCACTTGAAAAAGTTGAACAAAAATTTCAAGAACAAGAAGTGGACTCTCAAATGGGAGCAGAACTGTAAGATACTGCTCAAACTCATTCTTCCGCAATTGAAGTGAGCGAATAAACCTATCCTGAGGACATTGCCTTATGGCGAAAATCTATTTCACTGAGTATGATTGAATATTTTGTAATAAATAGACCAGAGAACATAGGTGACATGGAAAATTTGAGAAAAGAATTTGATGTTGGAGGCCAAAAGCAATTTAGAAGTCTTCATGAGTCCCATTTTCTGAGGGTGCAAAGGAGTGACATGATGGAAAGAAGAAATTGATTGATTTTTTTCAGAAATCTCCAAGGCAGTCTACTGTTACCTTTGCAAATTATTCCCTAATCCTAGTAAAGGGAAACAAGTATTAATTGACGGGTACTCCAAATGGAGAAATGTTGGAAGAGATCTTGCTGATTATGAAATTCTAAAAGTCATATTAAGTCTCTGTTCATTCAAAGATGTAAATTATCTGAAAGAATAGATTCTGCATTATGCACTCAGTTTGAAAAGGAGTGTTACTGGAGGAAAATGCTGAGATGTGTTGTTGCCACAATCAATCTGCTATCTTTCTTGGGATTTCCTTTAAGAGGACATCATCAGTCATCAGTGTCAAGTTGAAGAATTAATTTTTTAGCCTGCCTTGAATATCCCAGAGAATTTGATGAGCTTCTCAAAGAGCATTTGAAAAGCTATCAATATTATTTTCTAAAGTTTATTAGTGTCACAAGCAGGCTTACATTAACACTGTAACGAAGTTACTGTGAAAATCCCCTAGTCACCACACTCTGTTCAGGTACAATGAGGGAGAAATTAGCATGGCCAATACATCTAACTATCATGTCTTTTGGACTCTAGGAGGAAACTGGAGCACCATTCACAGGTTTTAAGTCAGTCCACCTCGTGTCCAACGAGGGGCATACACGCGATGGGTCGTACTGGGGCTGCTCTTGGTTGTTTGAGATTGGCCTAGTGCTTCATGTCGTTAGTGTGTGCCTAAACTGGACAAGATACTGGGCAAGACGACAGCTCAGCGACTATCGCTGATTGCTGTGCAGACACATGGATTTGGGCCAGTGTCTGTGGGAGTTTGCGCATTCTCCCCGTGCTTGCGTGGGTTTTCTCTGGGTGCTCTGGTTTCCTCCCACACCCCAAAGATGTGCTGTTAGGCTGATTGGCAGGAATAAATTGTTCCTAAATCAGATTCCCTCAATTTGGATGGCCATAAAACAGTCCAACGCCGGCACATCCACATCATAAAACATTATACAGGGGTCGTGGGTGGAGTAGGGGGACTGGTGGTGTTGAGATGGCGGCGCGGGCTCGTTGGGCCGAAGGGCCTGTTTCCCGGGCTGATTTTGTTCTTTGTTCTTTGTTCAGATGTGGGAAGACCAAGTAGACTCCACACAGACAGTGACCCAAGCCAGGAATCAAACCCAGGTCCCCGGACTGAGGCAGCAGTGCTAATGACTGTGCTACTGCACTGCCCAATATTGTGGCTCAGGGAACACCAATCTTTTAACACACTTCATCACTATAATGGCAGAGTGGCTGAGAAACCAATCACTAATGGAGTAAAAAATGCCAGATACTATTCCATAATAGTTGATTGGACACCAGATGTGTGTCATATGAGCCAATTAACAATAATTTTAAGATATGTGACAGTGATGGTGATGTGGACAGTGATGCTGTTTGGTCTGTTTCATTCAGCTACAGTCCTAGTATCTGGAGATAACAGTTTTGAGAATCATTACAAATTTAGGTGTGGGCGTCAAAAATTGTAGTGGACAAAGCTTCGATAATGATGCAGGAAAATATTCAGATCTACATGCAAACATGGATAATGCAAGCCCCTGTGCATTATTTATCCCATGTCACAGTCACTCCTTGAATTTAATCTGCAGCATAGCAGCTGAATCATGTGAGAGATCCTTGCATTTTATTGAATTTGTTCAAAATTTGTACACTTTTTTGGTTTTCACAGGGCAGTGAAATATGCTTCAATCACTCTGGGCACAAGCACATGGGAAACATTTGACAGTCAAAAGAATTTGTGATACCAGATGGTCTGCTCATGCATGTTACTGTTTTGACTTTGAAACTGAACTTTGCCAATATAAAGGAATGCTTATCAGATGGAGCCACATTAAATTCAGAGAAATCACCTGTGAAAGCTGAAGCAAAAGCCTGAGCAGAGAAGTTTGAAAGGTACAATATTGTGGTTTTTGTTGTTTTGCGGAAATGTTTACTTCAAAGAATCAGTGCTGTCAGCAAATTGTCGCAAAATGTTGCTACAACTTTATTGAATGTTTTGCAGTTGTCAAATTCTGTTAAAAGTTTTGTCATGGAAGTTCAAAATAACTATATCTCTGTGGTGATGATGAGCAGTGCATAAAACTTAGGAAGTTATTTTTTGATTAAACTCAAGGCGATGAAATCACGTTAAAAGGGAAAGAGAATAGAATTATAGAATCCCTACAGTGCAGAAAGAGGCCATTTGGTCCATTGGGTTTGCACCGACTCTCCGAAAGACCAATACTCTCACCCTATCCATGTAACCCCATGCATTTGGCTAATGCAACTATTCTGTACATCTTTGGACTGTGGGAGAAAACCAGGGGACGCAGAGGAAACAACACACAGACACAGAGAGAACATGCAAACTCCACACAGACAGCCACACAAGGTCATAATCAAACCCAGATCTCTGGCACTGTGAGGTACCAGTTCAAACCACTGTGCACCATGCTAATCATCATTGAGACTGTCAATGTTATTTTTGGTACAGTAATGGTACAGTTGCAGAGTAAAAATGAATCTCTGAAGAAAACCGTTGAATTATTTTCCATGCTTTGAACAGAAATTTGGGTGCCAATACTAGGAGCTGCTGCAGCAAGATCTCAACTGAATTCTACCCAGAGAATATAGACACAAATTCTTTTGAAGATGAAGTGAAATTCATTCATTTCATTGATAATGATGAGCTCTATGTTTTAAGATCACCTGTTGATTTGTACAGACTTGTATGTGATTGTTTCCATGTAACCTTTTGAAATATGGAAACCATTCTGAAAATAATTTTAAGATTACCTGTCACAAAGGCTTCCAGTGAACATTACTTTTATCCAAACAAATTAAAAATTATCTGTGAAGTAAGATCAGCCAGGAGCATTTGACAAGTTCAGCAATGCTGGTGATTGAAAATGCATCCTTACAAGGTTCTACCTATGATGATGTTATTGATGATTTTGTGAAGGAAATGTGCAGAAGAAAAGCTATCTAAACTGCCATGGACTGCAAACAATTTATGAAGCAAAACAAATCTTAAAAATGTATCTCTTTTTCATATTTTCATGTTTAAACTCTGTTTTTCAAATTTTTGCTGGTCTGATATCAAGGTTGTCATGTGCAAACAGTTTTATCCACTGAGTAACTGCTATCCCTTCAGGATACTGGCCTTCAGAAAGTCTCTTTTGGACAAAGAATAGAATCCTGCCAGACAGTTGCCAGCAAAGCCACTGATATGAGGCTTGGACTCACTGGACTCCACTTGTTTGGAATATTTGCTTCTGCACTGATCCTTTTCTGGTTCATCCTGTCCTGTACTGGCCTGAGCTGAGCTGCAATGATATCATCGGCTGACTTCTCCATTTCGTTACTCATCAGCCAGTTCCATGTTTGCTCGCCTCAAGCCACATTATTGAAATATTGACCATCTATACCATCATACTGACAACAGGGATATTTCTTTAAAAGTCTACCACTGCAACTCTACTTTTAGCCTAATTTCCCAGTTCACTTTAGCTAGGTTTGCTTTCATATTTTTACAATTACCTATATTCAGGCTTAATAACAGCTGTCTTAGACCAACACTATACCCCTTCAAAATGAAAGTGAAATCCTATCATGTTATGATCATTGTCACCTGAAGACTCTTTTACTTTGAGTTTATTGATTACTCCTGTGTCATTATTCAATACCAGATCTCGAATAGTCTGCTCCCTAGTTGGCTCTAGAATGTACTGCTCTGAGAAATTGCCCTGAACCCACTCTATGAACT
This sequence comes from Carcharhinus amblyrhynchos, assembly GCF_965287045.1. Lineage (NCBI taxonomy): Eukaryota > Metazoa > Chordata > Chondrichthyes > Carcharhiniformes > Carcharhinidae > Carcharhinus > Carcharhinus amblyrhynchos. The sequence continues at coordinate 49,050,322 of NC_137324.1, read as the reverse complement.
CATGTTCTCAGCTATCTACGTCAATTATATTCATCTACAGGTAGATTAAAGTCACCCATGATTATTCTGGCATATTTCTTTCATGCTCCATTTATTTCTGTCTGTATACCCTGCCCTATAATGTAACTACTGTTAGGGGATCTATAAACTACTCCTACTTCCTTTATTTCTGATCCCTATACAAACTGATTCTATTGCTGGAATTATACTGCCTCGCCCAGGTGGAAAATGCCATCTCGAGCCTTGTCCACTCCAATTCCGGGCAGGTGTGCCGACAAAATTCCAGCATATATCTTGTCCTTTTGAGCTAATGTCATCTCTCACAACTGAACTAATGACATCTTTATTTAACAGGACAACACCACCACCTTGTCTCAGTTTTCTGTCTTTTCAAAATGTCAAGTACCCTTCAATATTCAAGTCCAAGCCTTGGTCATCCTGCAAACATGTCACTGTGATGGTTATCAGGTCATACATATTTTTTCTATTTGTGCTAACAATTCATCTGTTTTATCACAAATGCTGTGTGCATTAAGATGCAGAACCTTTAACTCTTTTACCAGTCTTTTTATCATTTTCATAACCTCTGGCTTTAATTGACACAGTGGTTAGCACTGCTGCCCTGCAGCGCCAGGGACCTGAGTTCAATACCCAGTTTGGGTCACTGTCTGTGTGGAGTCTGCGCGTTCTCCCTGTGTCTGCATGGGTTTCCTCCGGATGCTCCGGTTTCCTCTCGCAGTCTGAAAGATCTGCTTGTTAGGTGCATTGGCCATACGAAATTCTTCCTCAGTGTACCCGAGCAGGTGCTGGAGTGTGGCAACTATGGTGTTTTCATTGCAGTGTTGATGTAAGCCTATTTGTGACACTAATAAATAAACTTGGACTTAAAACTTAAACTTAACTGCTGGTGTACTCTCTGCTGGTGTATTCTCTGTCCCTTCCTACCATATTCTGATTATCTTTACTTAAACTTAACTGCTGGTGTACTCTCTGCTGGTGTATTCTCTGTCCCTTCCTACCATATTCTGATTATCTTTACCCAAATTGCTACTCTACTCTAGTAACTCACTGTTACTCTTTGATTTGCAACAGATCCTCTCACAATATTCCCTACTAAAGCCGTCTATACCACCCTAGTGATATGACTTTCCAGAACACCGGTCCCAGCATGGATCAGGTTATCTTACCACTGATATAGCTTCAAATTTCCCCAGTATTGTGATGATACTGTGCCTTTAAGTTATATATTAATATCATATTTCTTGTGCAGGGTATGTTTAAAATTCAATGCTGTTTCACATGGAGCCAATTTGTCTGTGCAGCTTACATGTTGAGAATGTAGGTTATTGATTGATTTTAGTGAGAAATGTGTTTGTTTTAATGAGTTAATGCATTTTTGTTTATTTTGGTTTTTTTCCTGAAGTTCCAGAATAGGGTTTTGATTAGGTTAATTGACAGAGACAGAGTCATGTGAATGGGTGGAGCTAAACTTGCAGGGAAAACTCACAGTTCTCTTTTATTTCAAAACAGTCAGTTTCTGCCTGGTCCTGAAAGATAATGGTGGCACAGTGGCACAGTGGTTAGCACTGTGGTTTTGGTCACTGTCTGTGTGGTGTTTGCATGGGTTTACTTTGGGTGCTCTGGTTTCCTGCCACAATTGGAAAGTCGTGCTGGTTAGGTTCATTGACCTGAACAGGAACCAGTGTTTGGTGACTAGGGTAATTTCACAGTAACATCATTGCAGTGTTAATGTAAGCCTACTTGTGACTAATAAATAAACTTTAAAGAAGCAAAAGGTATCTTTCTATCTCACATACTCTGGAGGCTGCTTTTCAGGGCTGTCAGAAGACAAGCATCTCTCTGTCTCTCTCTACCAAGGCATTCAAAAGGCTCTAGGACTGTTAACAAGTATAAGCATATAGGCCTATGTGTCACTAACTGATTTTGAAGAGAAGTTTAAATCTATAAGAGGAATGTTGCTTGAATTGGAACTATTAGAGATAGTTTAACAGTTAAGAATTGTGCCTTGTCATGTTCAAATACCTCAACTGATAAAAGTTAAACTAATTCATTTGTTGTAGTTAAACTGTATTGTCATGGGGACCGAATCAAATTAGCGGAAGCTAGCAAATCAGATTCAGCACTGGCAGTGAAATGACTAGATTTGAAATGTATGCTACTAAAAGAATAAAGAATATATCTTGGCTTCACTTTGTTTTGTACCTCCACATTTCAGCATGTTTTTGGCCCTGTGTTATAGCTCCAGTTCATTTTAAGTATGTCTTGTGCTTCTCCTTCTATGCTCTCTTACACTCTTCACTAACTTCTGATTACCCTCTGGCTTGATATTAATGGTAGAGTGTTGGATATGCTCGTCCATGAAGTTACACCTGCATTGGTGTCCAATTCTGCTGCTGCTGATGGCCCATAGTGCCTCCTGAATGCACAGCTTTGAGTTACTAGGCCAGTTCTGAATATATCCGATTCAATACAGTGGTAAAGCCACACAACATGACCTAGGATATCCTTGTTGTGAAGATAAGAACAAAGAACAAAAGCAGCCCGGGAAACAGGCCCTTTGGCCCAACGAGCCCGCGCCGCCACCTCAACACCACCAGTCCCCCTCTCCACCCACAACCCTTGTCTAATGTTTTATGGCCATCCAGATCGAGGGAAACTGATTTAGGGACAATTTATTCCTGCCAATCAGCCTAACAGCACATCTTTGGGGTGTGGGAGGAAACCGGAGCACCCGGAGAAAACCCACGCAAGCACAGGGAGAATGCGCAAACTCCCACAGACACCGGCCCAAATCCATGTGTCTGCACAGCAATCAGTGATAGTCACTGAGCTGTCATCTTGCCCAGTATCTGGTCCAGTTTAGGCACACACTAACGACATGAAGCACTAGGCCAATCTCGAACAACCAAGAGCAGCCCCAGTACGACCCATCGCATGTATGCCCCTCGTTGGACACAAGGCAGACCGACTTAAAACCTGTGAATGAAAAGGAAAAAAAAAATTATTATTGTACCATATCCATTTACCTTACCAGGGACGCCCCAATGCTAATGACCCTTATTTAAAACAATCTCTTATATCCACCCATCCCCAACCCACTCATGTGCCTGTCTAAGTTACTCTTAAGTGACTCTAGCATGTTTGCCTCCACCACCTTACTCGGCAGAGCATTCCATACCCCCACTACCCTCTGTGTGAAAAACTCCCTCTAATATCTGTGTTGTACCTCTCCCCCCCTCACCTTAAGTCCATGGCCCCTTGTCCTATGTGTCTCTACCATAGGAAATAGCTTACCTCTGTTTACTCTATCTATACCCTTCATAATCTTATATACCTCTATTAGATCCCCCCTCAGTCGCTGTCTTTCAAGGGAAAAGAGCCCCAATTTATTCAATCTTTCCTCATACCCCAGTCCTTCCATACCAGGCAACATTCTGGTAAACCTCCTCCGCACTCTCTCCAGAGTCTTCACGTCCTTCCGGTCGTAACGCGACCAGAACTGGACGCAGTACTCTAAATGCGGCCTAACCAACGTTCTGTACAACTGCAACATTAGACTCCAGCTCTTTTATTCTATACTCCTTCCTAAAAAGGCTAACGTACCATAGGCTTTCTTCACCACACTCTCCACTTGCACTGCCACCTTCAAAGACTTGTGCACTTGCATCCCCAGGTCTCCTTATGGGCTTACCCTTTATCATATAACTCCCCCCTACATTATTCCGGCCAAAATGCATCACCTCACATTTATCCGGATTAAACTCCATTTGCCATGTATCTGCCCAATCAACCAGTCTATCAATATCCCGTTGTATTGCCAGATACTGCTCCTCACTGCCCCCCAATCCAGCCATCTTGGTATCATCAGCAAATTTGCTGATCACACCACCTACTCCCTCTTCCAAATCATTTATATACACTACAAAGAGAAGAGGTCCCAATACTGAGCCCTGCGGCACACCACTAGTGAAAGACCTCCAGCTAGAAAAAGACCCCTCCACTACTACTCTCTGTCTCCTCTTTGCAAGCCAGTTCTCTACCCATCGAGATACCTGGCCATGTATCCCAAGAGCTTTAATCTTCTCTACCAACCTACCATGAGGGACTTTGTCAAACGCCCTACTGAAATCCATATAGACGACATCAATGGCTCGTCCTTCGTCGATTGTTTTTGTCACCTCCTCAAAAAATTATACCAGATTCGTAAGGCAAGACTTCCCCTTTACAAAGCCATGCTGCGTATCCTTAATCAGATCGCAACGCTCTAAGTGCTCATACATCCTATCCCTAAGAATCCTCTCCATCAACTTACCTACCACTGACATTAAACTCACCGGCCTATAGTTACCCGGGCTATCCCTCCTACCCTTTTTAAACAACAGTACCACGTTCGCTATCCTCCAGTCCTCTGGGACCTCACCTGTGTCCAAAGAAGAGACAAAGATTTGCGTCAGAGGCCCAGCAATCTCATCCCTCACCTCCCTAAGCAGCCTAGGGTAAATGCCATCGGGCCCCAGAGACTTTGTTCCCATAAGAATTGCTGAATAGTCACTCCTATCAGTACTGATCTAAAGTGCATGTGCCACACACAGATTAGTGAGGATAATAGGAAAGCTTTTCCCTCATGTTGCTCCCCTCACCACGTGCTGCAGGCCCAGTCTGGAAGTTAATGTCCATCAGGACTCGACTGGTTCAGCCACTAGTAAAGCTACTGAGCCATTGGAGGCAAGGCAGCACCCCTACCCAGAGTACATTCTGTGGCCTAGGCATCCTCAGTGCTTCTTCCAAATGGTGTTCAACATGGAATTGAGGAAGGTGCAGTTGGTGGTAATGAGCAGGTGCCCATGTTTGACCTGCTGCTATGCGACATCAGGATGACAGAGACAATGTCAAGAATTCCCAAGGCCACTCCTGCCAGCTTCTGTATTGCACGCACTCTATGATTTAATGATTCTGTATTGAAAACTTCTATCTCAGCCTTCATTCTTTCAAAGAATCTCAATCTCTTCTGCTTGTCCTGATGCATTTGTTCTGCATATAAAACATATTTAACAATTGTTTTCTCACTTGTCTTATAGCAGCTTGTGATAAAGACAACAATCGTAAATATCTTTGATAACAACATGCCATAGAAGGGAACAATCTAATGCAACAACAACACTGTTTTTAAAATCAGCTTGAACAGGTCAAATCACTTTAAGGTGAACATACAGAAATTCAAAATGGAGCAAGAAAAAGATTTGTTGAGAAAGGGAGGACAGACAAATGAGCTACACCAGCCTCCAGCCAAAAACAAAAGGATTTGCCAAAAAGAAAAGTGGTGCAAATGTTATTGCGGTTGTCAAAAGAAAGATAGATTATGAAAATGTCCTCATTTCAAGTTATTAGTCTAGTTTAGACCATAAAACATGTGTTCTATCTAATTAGTGTATCAATAAAATAAAAGAGGGCAGTAAGGAAAATGCAATCATAAGGAAATAACTAAAACTACAGCTGCTCTCCTGGGAATGCCACCTGACTTTCTGTGGTTAGCAGATCTAGGCACCAAGTGTTAGCTGTGTTACTCAAGTTATTCACAAACGGGATCCCTACCTAACACCATTTGCGGGTCTGTCGCAAGCACTGCAATGTTTCAAAGAGGAGACTTCTTCACAGGTCAAGGAAGGGTGATAAGTGACAATCAGCTTTGTTAGTGTTCGCCATATTTTGAGGGTAATTTTTTAATAAAAGATGATAGCCAGGAATTTCTGGCCCCACCACTGTTTATCATCACCACAGGCAGGACAGGAAAACTTGGAGAGCCATTTCCCCTGTTCCATCCACAATAGTGCCCACTAGTCACAAGATTGAAAAATCCTACTTGGTGGGTGGGGTTTTCCAGCCACACCCATCCTGAAACTGGAAAATCTTGCCTGAAGTCAATAGACCTTTCCATGGTCCGATCCTCGGCCGTTACAATTCCTGCAGTGAGCGGAAAGGGAAAATTTACCTCAATATGTCACTTTGCAGTATAGAACTTGAATACTTTTTACAAAAGAGACATGTTGCTGAAGTTTTATGTCTTGAACTTATCAGGCCAAACACAAAAATGCCAAATTTCAATGCTCACAACAGTTTATCCTACAGGAGATAAGGGTGCTGATTGATTGGCAGGTTGACCCTGTCTGACTGAGACAATGTCGAACAGTAGACATTGCGTTTTGCATTTTTCAAGCACAGGATTTGTTACAGTCCTGTACATTGCCTATTATGAACAGCTGGAGGAATACTAAATGTGATTCCATGATTAGCCTGCACTTGCTAAACAATCCTGAGAGCACTAATGATTACGCTAACAGCCAATTCAAGATAATCAGTCAAGCTTGTAACATGGCTCATTTACACTTTCTCGGAAGACTAAGAAAATTTGGCATGCCTGCTACGACTCTCACCAACTTTTACAGATGCACCATAGAAAGTATTCTTTCTGATTGTATCACAGCTTGGCATGGTTCCTGCTCCATCCAAGACCACAAGAAACTACAAAGGGCTGTGAACAAAGACCAGTCCATCACGCACACCTGCCCCCCATCCATTGACTCTGTCTACACTTCCCGCTGTCTTGGAAAAGCAGACCACAAAATCAAGGATCCCTCATATCCTGGACATACTCTCTACTTTCTTCCGTCGAAAAAGATACAGAAGTCTGAGATCACATACCAACCGACTCAAGAACAACTTCTTCCCTATGGCCATCAGAGTTTTGAATGGATCTACCTCATATTAAGTTGATCTTTCTCTACACCCTAGCTATGACTGTAATACACAATTTTGCACCGTCTCCGTTCCTCCTCTATGTATAGTATGTTTTGTCTGTGTAGCGTGCAAGAAACAATACATCTCAATATATACTAATACACCTGACAATAATAAGTAAAATCAAATTAAAAGTGACACACATTCATACATACGGACCTGTTCTCTGCAAGCAAAAGGAATATGTTCATTTTTGCACATTTTGAATGACCTGGAAGCATGGGGAACGTATAGCTTCCTATTGCTAAGTTCATGGTACCATCTTTGTCAATCAGAGTCAACTTGATAACCATCCAGCCATTTCCCCTAAAGTTTAAATTGTTGTGATTGTTTGAAATTTGGCATCATTGCATTTGTCCTGATGATTGCAAAACAATAAGCGTTGGCAACATGTCTTTATTTTCAAGAAAATTCATCTTCTGTGCTACAAAGCAATATATGATTTGAAAACCATTCTGTTTTTTTCAATGAAATCCTGGATTATTTAAAGAATAATTTGCACAAATTTCTCTTACTTTTTTTGTTTACATGGCTTGCAAAGATGGCAATTGAGAGAGGGCATATGCTCATGTATAAGTTTGGGCTGAAATGGCACTGGTGGAATCAAACTATGTTATACCATGGAAAATCTATAACTTTCCTAATATTACTCAAGTACATTTACTCCACATCTTTCCATGTTTTTGATAATCACCAAGATCATGTGTATGAAACACTTATTTTCCTTACAGTTGCACACTACACACACATCATATTACCCCATAGAACAAGGAAGAAGCAGAAGGCTCTCAGACTATCCTGGAGGGAATGGAGCCATAGAGAGATCAAATGTCCATGGTGGAAAGGAGATAGTGAGGACCAAAAAACTGAAACTATTAAAGTGACTTGAAGGCTGCTAGTTCTGAGGAAGGTCAATTGGAATGGGAGAGAGGAGCAGAGGAATTGAGATGGTCAAAGTCGCACCAGCAGTTTGGAATGAAAAGATCAAGAGAGGATAAGAGGCCAGAGCTCCTGGTTCATTGGGACCTTCTACCTATTCCCAAGAGCAGATCTTTCCCAGATCCAATTTTTTTCCTGGCCAGCACACCAGCTAAGAGAAAATCTACTGGGAAGGACTTATTCTCTCTGAACCACAATTGAAACTCCAATATGTGAATGCTGGTGTTGTGATAATACAGGACTACATGCACGCTAGCTAGAAAAAGCAGCATGGTTGGACAAAGCTAAGAGGTCCCACTAACAATGAATCAGATCAAAGCTCTGCAGTCCTGCCATTTCCATATATGAATTGTGTGGATAATTAAAGAACTACCTGGAGGAAGACACTCTACAATCATCACCATCCTCAATGAGTTTGCATGTCCTCCCTGTGTCTGCATTCGTCTTCTTGGGGTGATCGACTTTGTCCCACAGTCCAAAGATGTGCAGCTCGGTGGACTCAGGCTCTGTGGGCTGAATGGACTCCTTCTGCACTGTTGTGACTCTATGAGTTCACTCAATTTTACTTATTGTAAAATTGAGCAGCGCAGGTGGAGAAGGTGGTGAAGAAGGCATATGGCATGCTTGCCTTTATAGGACGGGGTATAGAGTATAAAAATTGGCGTCTGATGTTACAGCTGTATAGAATGTTGTTTAGGCCACATTTGGAGTACTGCGTCCAGTTCTGGTTGCCGCACTACCAGAAGGACGTGGAGGCTTTAGAGAGAGTGCAGAGGAGGTTTACCCGGATGTTGCCTGGTATGGAGGGTCTTAGCTGTGGGGAGAGATTGGGTAAACTGGGGTTGTTCTCCCTGGAAAGATGGAGAATGAGGGGAGACCTAATACAGATGTATAAAATTATGAGGGGTATGGATAGGGTGAACAGTGGGAAGCTTTTTCCCAGGTTGGAGGTGACAAACACGAGGGGGGTCACAGGTTCAAGGTGCGGGGGGTGAGATTTAACTCAGATATCAGAGGGATGTATTTTACACAGAGGGTGGGGGGGAGGGCCTGGAATGCATTGCCAGGCAGGGTGGTGGAGGTGGACACACTGGGATCGTTTAAGACTTATCTGGGTAGTCACATGAGCAGACTGGGAATGGAGGGATACAGAAGAATGGTCTAGTTGGACCAATGAGCGATGTAGGCTTGGAGGGCTGAAGGGCCTGTTTCCTGTGCCGTATTGTTCTTTGTTCTTTATCATTGAAGTCATACTGTATAGAAGTCAAGAAAAATTGGATGGGGTGAATAATGAGCAGCTGATCCACTGACTGATTTTGTGCTTCTACTAAAGTTGAATTTTACTCTCATCATTTCTTTGCTTTTGAAGGATTTGATGATTAATGAAGTAGATTAAAATTTGAATGTCAACATTTTACATATTAATTGATTTCCTGTACATTAAAGGAATGTTTCTGTGATCTCTTATTTGGAAATTCAATGGAATCTAATTTCTTGATCAATGTTTGATAGGGGTCACAGAACAGTCAATGAAGGAAAAACTATTCTCACAAGTCCAAAATACATCAAGAACCTGAAATAATGGACAATTGACCACATATCCTAAAATTTACTTTCTTAAAAATTCATTTTGTTTTGATATTTTAGTTTTTTTTAGTGACGAGCAAGGTCAGCTGAATTTGATGAGATTTTGTAAGTTCTCTCCACAGGGCTATCTAGTGGCCCGAACCTGCAACTGCACTTTGACAGAACACTGCAAAAAGTAATACCAATTTTACAACGGTCATGTTAATATCTTCAGGGTCATTACTGTACTGAAGTCTGCCATTTGACCCATAAAATCCATGTCGTTCTACTGGTCCACTTCTTTGCTGGCAAATGTTAACAGAAAATCACGAACAAAAGTTATGACAACAGATGCACTGCTAGAACTCACCAAGATTCCTTAGATGGCACCTTCCAAACACACAACCATGATTTACTAGAAGGGCAAGAACAGCAGGAACCTGGGAACATCAACACCTGGAGGGACCCCAGCCAGTTACTCAGCCATCCTGACTTGGAAACATATCGAAGTTCCTTCACAGTACCTATATCAAAATTCTGAAATTCTCTGACTTATAGGACTAGAGGTGTACCTGCACCTCAGGGACTGTAGTGGTTCAAGATGGTTGCTCACCACCATCCTCAGCGTAATAAATGCTGGCCTAGCCAGCAAACCCCCATCCCATAAATGAATAAATAAAAGATTTATAGATAGGAAGTTTTACAGGACAAGAACTTGGAGCAGGTGTAGGCCATTTGGTCCCTCAAGCCTGAAGGAATTTCACAGTTCTCTGTCGGGATCTGGCATTCATGTTGCACTATCTGTAACCCCTGTGACTTGCCTGGACTTGTAAAATCTCACTTACTGTCCTGTCTGGACACGATACACATCTCTTTAACCTATGCTAATGTTATCTCCACTCACTTTGTCTGCATCTTTAAGACTTGAAAAGCAGGTTAGCTGCAAAGACTTGCATTCTCATCAGTATTCTGTAAACTGTGGGTGTCTTTATACGCCTTTCTCTGATCAGAACCTTCCACACACCTGACGAAGGAACACCATTTCCGAAAGCTTGAGGATTGCTATCAAATAAACTGGTTGGACTTAAACCTGGTGTTGTAATACTTCTTAGTGTGTTTACCCCAGTCCAATGCTGGCATCTCTACATCATGACTACCACGTGATAGGCAGGGATACTAACCATTACACTAATGAGGAAATGCATTTAACAATCAAGGTCATATAGATTGAGAAATTAGGTGAAGGATTAAGGATTATTAAGATTGAAAATAACAGAAGGGAGGTTGAGGTTAATTTTTTATTCTTTTGTGGAATGCGGATGTTGCTGCTCATCCTTATTTGTCCTTGAATGGCTTGCCAATTCAGAAGGCAGTTAAGAGTCAATCATATTGCTGTGGATCTGCAGCCACATGTAGGCTACACTGGGTATGGATTGTAGATTTTCTTCTCTGAAGGATATTAGTGAATCCGATGTTTTTTTTAAACAATAATTACTTCTGTCCAAGAGCATTAGCCTAGGCCTTTGATTTATTGGGCCCTTTATATCAAAAAGTTGTGTTTAGGTGATGTTCAGCTTAAGTTTTAAAAGCTTATGAATTGCAGAAGGCAAAGAAGACCAACTAAGTTGAAGATCTGCAATTTTGCAATAAAATGAATTAGATTTGGAGAAGATGAGTCTTTTTTCCGAATCAAGTGTGTAAGGAAGAGAAAGAACACATATTTGAAACTCTGAAGAACAAGAAAGAAAGATTTTGAGCAGAGATGAATATGGTAGCATCTATAAAAAAGTAGGGAACAACTTAGAGATAGAAGCTGGCAGAAGAGATCTCCAGTAGTGAAGTAATCTGTAAAAAGAGGCCTGGCAATTTGACATAATGGTATTTGCTCAATGCTTGTTATGCGAAGAAAATATAAAGTTGACTGAAAAACAGATTTGGCATGTTGATCTGTACTGTCTGCTATGCCAACTGGAGAAGCAGTTGGAAATGCATGAGAACACCTTGAAACTACACATACTGAGCATTTCCATCTTCCATTCGCTGGAGACAGTGGACTGAAGATTGGAAAGATGTGAGAAATTGAAGCTATAAAGCTATTTCCTACACTTAATATGATACACCACAACTTTGTTGCCTTTAAGCATGTTTCAGTAATGACATTGTTACTGCTAAGTAGAATTGAACATTCTATAGCTGTTTAATTTCAAATTTCCTTTGTAATGTTTTCTGTGACTTGCAGCATATACATAAATTGCAGTAAGCATTTGTCTTCTATCTGTTGAAACCTAATGTATTATTTAGCGGAGTAATCAAATTGAAGACTTCATATAAACTGGAAGAATGAAGGTCAACTTTAAGATTAGATTATCTACAAGCCAGCAATGAACATTTTGGTTTACTCACTTATACAGAACTTGTAAAATGGAGGAATAATTCAAACTGGGGATGCTCAGGGTTATATAACTGCTGTTAGCTCAGAAGTTTGGGTGAGTGGAGGAAATTGCATAGATGGGATGGGCAAGGCCATGAAGGGATTCGAAAACAGGAATGAGAATTTCAAACCTGAGCTGTTGTTTCACTGGAAGCTAATGTACGTCAGCATACACATTGATGACAGCTGAGTATGACTTGGTGCAAGTAAGGACTCAGCAGTAGAGCTTTGGATGACCTCATGCTTCCAGAGGGTAGAGTGTGGGAGGCTGGCTTGGTTTGCAAAGTCAAGCTGAGAGATAACAAAAGCACGAATAAGTGTTTCAGCAGCAGATGAGGTGTGGTGGGATGGAGTGAGGTTGTTACGGAGATGGAAATAGGTGAATTTAGCAACAGGATAGATGTGTGGAAAAACATTCTAGTTATGAAGAGCAACTTAAGATATTGGGACTACTCCCACTGAAGTGATGATGGTTCAGAGGAGAAAATAAGGGAGGTTTTGACTGAGTCAGCAATGAAGAATCATCAATTTCAAATCGCTGCTTAGAAAATGAGCAGGGAGTTTCGGAGAAATTTGTTTTCTCATGGGACTTTGGACTTTTGATTGGATTGTAATGAACAGTGCCTGAGATAGAGACAATTACAATGTTTAAGTAAATGTTGGTTAAATATTTGGAGCAGAGGAAAATACAAGGGCATGCAAAGAGGCTATGACATTATTCCAAGAGCCTAACAGTATTGTTGTTCGTCCATCACCATCGATGAGGACCTCAACACCATTAGTCATTTTGAGGCTGATTGCAATGTGTCCGAAGATGACTGATCAAGCCAATTTGGGCACGGAATGTCCTGGCACATATTGGACAGACTTGTGTAGACACTGTAGCTGTTGTACTGGTGGCTCTGGACTTGCGCAGCTTGCCCTTAAGTTGTGCTTCAGCGATACACCTTGCTTCGTGAGCTTGACAGCCCCTGTGGATGAGGCAGCGCCAGGTAGGGCAGTTTTGTGCCAGCGTTTCCCAGGTGGTCGTATCTATGTCAAGCGACTTCAGGGAGGCCTTGTGTGTGTCTTTGAAACACAGTAACAGAGTGAGTAAATAACCTACAGCTATGCAGTTTGATATTCTTTTACATTAACCTTTGGATGTCAGTGAGTGAAGATTTGTTTTTTTTTAAGGTAGTGTTTGAGGCTCAATCAACTTCTGTTGTTTCACAAATATCCTTCCCTCATAAAGAGATCAAAATAGGGATGTTTTTCATGATGGTTACAATATTCAATTCCATTCTCAATTTCTCAGACAATGATCAATCAATGCCCAGTTACAGTTAGACCTGGACAATATAGAAACTTTAGCTGATACAAGACAAGTAATATTCATGTCACAAAAGTGCTAGAGACTGACCTGCTCCAACAAGATAGAATCTAACTACCTCTGATGGACATTCAATGGCATATCATCCTCAAATCCCCCACCAGCAACATCCCAAGGGTCACAATTGACCAGAAATTTAACTGGATCAACTACATAAATATTGGATCTATTTAAGCCTTTCAGAAGCTGCCACGGCCTTTAGCGTTGTTGTCTCACAGCACCAGGAAGCCAGGTTTGATATAGGCCTCATGTCACTGTGTGAAGTTAGCACGTTCTCCCCAGTATGTGTGGGTTTCCTCCAGGTGCTCCAGTTTTCTCCCAAACTCCAAAGATGAGTGGGTTAGTTTGATTGGTTATGCTAAATTGTCAGGGGGATTAGCAGTTTAAATATGTGGGGCGACTGGGATAGGGTCTGGGTGGGATGGTTCTCAATGTAGGCTCAATGAGTAAATGCCTCCTTCTACACTGTAGGGAACCTATGATTCTGGGTAGCACTACTGCCTCACAGAGCCAGGAACCTGGGCTTGATTCCGGGCTTGGGTCACTGTCTGTGCAGAGTGTACACATTCTCCCCGCGTCTGCGTGGGTTTTGTACGCGTACTCTGGTTTCCTCCCACATTTGGAAAGACGTGCTAATTAGGTACATTGGCCATGCTAAATTCTCCCTCAGTGTACCCAAACAGGAGCCAGCATGTGGCAACTAGGAGATTCTCACATTAACCTCATTGTAGTGTAAATTTAAGCCTACTTGTGAACTAATAGATAAAATTTAAACTCAAAATCTCCAACTTCCATGACCTAGAAGGACAAGGACAGTAAGTACATGGTAACACCACAAGCTCTATGATTCTTTTCAAGTCACATGTCATTCTAACTTGGAAATACATCACTGTTCCTGATATTTATGATGTAGATTGTCCTGTGCCATAGCTTTATTAGGTTGGAAACTCATTCATGAAGTTTAAAGTTTATTTATTGGTCACAAGTAGCCTTACATTAACACAGTAAGTTGTCTCACAATACCTGGTTAAAGTCCAACAGGTTTATTTGGCAGCACGAGCTTTCAGAACATTGCCCCTGTATCAGGTGAACCACTCACCTGATGAAGGGGCAGCGCTCCAAAAGCTCATGCTACCAAATTAACCTGTTGGATTTTAACCTGGTGTTGTGAGACTACTTACTGTGCCTAACCCAGTCCAAAGCCGGCAACTCTACATCACGGCGACATTAACACTGCAATGAAGTTACTGTGAAAATCTCCTAGTGGCCAGATTCCAGGTACCTGTTCAGTTACATTGAGAGAGAATTCAGCAAGACCAATACACCTAACCAGCACGTCTTTTAGGCTGTGGGAGGAAATGGAAGCACCCAGAGGAAACACATGCAGGCGTGGAGCGAATGCACAGACTACACACAGATAGTGACCCAGGCGGAAATCAAACCCAAGTTCCTGGTGCTGTGAGGCAGCAGCATTAACTACTGTGCCACCGAGCCACACCAGATACCTTTGCCATGATCTTCTACATCCTCACTGCATTAAGGTTTATTGCCTGATTTGATTGTAATGGTAGACAGAGGGATATGCCAGGCCCTGAGGTGACAGAACATAAGCTGCTGAAGTAATGGCCTACAATGCCTCATTGTGACTCAGTTTTAAGATGCTAGGTCTGTTTTGAATCTGTGCTATTTAGCATCTGCTAGTACCAACAAACATAACGGAGAGTGTCCTCAGTGTGAAGGTGGGACTTGGTCCTCACAGGTATTGTGCAATGGCCTTGTGTAATGGCCTTCAAAATCTGTCCTGGGCAGATTTACCTGCATCAAATAAATGGATAGGGAAGAGGCTCTGTTGGCTTCTAATGAATACTCATTGACCTGAATCATTTACTCTGTTTCTCCTCACAGATGCAACCTAGCTTGCTAAGTACTTTCAGCATCTACTGTTTTATTTTGGATATCCAGCATCTGCAGTGTCTTGGTTTTTTTGAGGATGAGATCATGGAGACTTTTCCTTTATGTTGGTTCTCTCACTGCCTGCCGCAAACCCAGACCAGTAAATATACCCTTCAGGGCTTGGGCAGTTTGGTCTTATTCGTGTTACTTAGTTAGCTCTTGGTGATAAGCTTTGAAATCCCATTCACAGTACATTCCTTACAGTCCGCAGTGCTCCCCACAAGTGGTGTTCAACAGCTGAGAATTGCTGGCAGATGATGATCAACACAAGGTTTTCTCGCCTTTGCCTTTGGTTATTTGTTCTAATTTCTCCTTCTATAGAAACATAGAAACACAAAAGACAGGACTAGGAGGAGGCCATTTGGCCCTTTGAGCCTGCTCCGCCATTCATTGCAATCATGGCTGATCATCCAATTCAATAGCCTAATCTCGTTTTTTTCCCCACAACATTTGATTCCATTCACCCCAAATGCTGTATCCAACCACCCCTTGGTTACATTCAATATTTTGGCATCAACTACTTTCTGTGCTATGAAGCACGATTTTCCCTTCATAAATCCATGCTGACTCTGTCTGATCCTGCCACTGCTTTCTAAATGCTCTGCTATAAAGTCCTTGATAATGGATTCGAGAATTTTCCCCACTACCAATGTTAAACTTAGTGGTCTATAATTAGTCAGTTTCAATTTCTTTGTCTAATTATGTTGATGTGAAATACCTTGGGTTTAACCAAATTAGAGGCACCAATTCTTGTTATTTTTATTGAAGAATACAAGCCAAGGAAATCATGTTTAATGTTCTAGTGAGACCACATCTGAAGTATTGTGTAATGTAGTTTATGTAGTCTATTTCTAAGTTTCCCTCAGACTCACAGTGACGAGAGTGTTTCTTTAGTTTGAGAATGTAACTTGCAACAGTCTCACTTGGTGACTGCTTTCTTTCACAATAAGTAGTCTCACAATAGCAGGTTAAAGCCCAACAGGTTTATTTGGTAGCACGAGCTTTTGGAACACCGCTCCTTTATCAGGTGAGCTACCAAATAAACCTAGTGTTGTGAGACTACTTATTGTGGCTACCCCAGTCCAATACCGGCAACTCTACATCACGTTTTTTCATAATGCCATAATATGAGTCCAGAATTTCAGCAATTTCAGAATAGTCCACTGCACTGGGATCTTGCGGACAAATTGCTTAGACATCATCTTAAAAGCATCTGGCCTATTGTTAGGGACCAAATCAGAAACTCCAAGGTATATTATGAAGTTATACTAGATTCCAACTATTGACACACTAGGAAGCTCTTATTAAAAATATTTTATTTAACAATACAGTTTAACTATAACAAAAAGAAGTAGCATAACCTTTATCAATTGAAATACTAAAACATGACAAGATATAATTCATTGCTATTGGCCCACCTCTATTAGTTTCAACTTAAGCAATGTACTTCATAGACATAAACTCCTCTCCAAAATCAGTTAGCAAACAACAGGCTTATATGCTGGTACATGGGCTGCTGGTCCTCCTGCCTCCAGGCTACCTCTGGAGAGAGATGCCTATTTTCTGGCAGGTCCCAGAATATGGTCTCCAGAGAGAGGGGAAAAAGAACTGCTCCTTGCAAATCCAAGCAGGAACTGCCTGCTTTTATTCTGTAAGATTACATTAGTCCTCTTGGAAGGGCTGAATTCCCCATTGTCACTAAATATGTCTTCAGTGCAATTTTCTTTGATTACAACATATCATGTTGATTCAGTATAGCTGAATAGAAAGTACAAATTGCTCAACACTGAAAAGAGAAACATGTTGCTGAAGCTTTTCTTCTTGCTGCGATTGGAACAAGTGAAAGAATGTCAGTTTTTTAAAAAACTTTTGCAACAATTCACACTGCAGGAGAAAAAAGTGCTAACTGGTTAGCAAGTCAACTCTAATAGGCTGAGGTATTGCCAAGGAAAAGACAGTCAGCTCCCTTTACTCCTGAGTAATTTAAAAAAGCCATGAGGCTTAAATATATTCCTTTAGTTTGCAGAGAATGGGTCCCTACGTATGAACATGTGTCACTTCTAGCAAGCGTAAATAAACCATGTTATGACCTTGACTTATTATCTTAAATTAGTTGTTAGTGAAACTATTCGCGTACTCAGGATTGTTCACTCAAGTGGATTGAAGCATGAAGAAGGCTTATAGTGTGTTAGTGTTTATTAACAGGGGGCTTGAGTTTAAGAGCCGTGGGGTTATGCTGCAACTATACCGGATGTTGGTGAGACCACATTTGGAATATTGTGTGCAGTTCTGGTCACCTCACTATAAGAAGGATGTGGAGGCATTGGAGAGAGTGCGGAGGAGATTTACTAGGATGCTGCCTGGTTTGGAGGATAGGTCTTATGAGGAAAGGTTGAGGGAGCTGGGGCTTTTCTCTTTGGAGCGGAGGAGGATGAGAGGCGACTTAATAGAAGTTTATAAGATGATGAGGGGGATAGATAGAGTGGACGTGCAGAGACTATTTCCTCGGGTGGATGTAGCTATTACTAGGGGGCATAACTATAAAGTTCATTGTGGGAGATATAGGAGGGATGTCCAAGGTAGATTCTTCACTCAGAGAGTGGTTGGGGTGTGGAATAGACTGCCTGCTGTGATAGTGCAGTCAGGCACCTTAGGAACTTTCAAGCGGTTTTTGGATAGGCACATGGAGCACACCAGAATTATAGGGAATAGGACAGCTTGATCTTGGGATTGGACATAGCCCGGCACAACATTGAGGGCCGAAGGGTCTGTACTATTAGAAAGGAGGACTTGCTGCTCATCAGGTAGCACTCTTTTGAGCTAAAAGCCCCAGGTTCGAACCCCAAAACATGCTGGCCATGAGAAGAGTGCTTATGATCCAGTTCAGCGGTTTACAATCACCCTGCTAACCCTTCCAATACTTCCCCAATATTAACCCAAGGGAGAAAAGGGATATTGGCCAAACGCAGGCAATTGGGACCAGCTGGGAAGACACCAGGGTCGGCATGGACCAGTTGGGTCAAAGGGCCTGTGTCTGTGTTGCATTGCTCTATGACTCTATGGGTCGATTTTAGTTGCTAGTTTTTAAAAACAAGATACTTGTGGGTCTAAATCTTTATTTGTCTCTGTAAAATCTTTCCAGTGTGATTTGATTATGGGTGCATACATTTCCTGACTTTCCATCATTGAATATTCTTTTATGTGATTTGGTGCTTGGACAGCTTAATGATATCATGAGTGATCTCCATTTAAGAACACAATAATCCATTTCATTGTGAGAGATGGAAGAGTCACACTATTGAGACCACAAGCTCTCTCAGTGCAGTTTTATTCAAGGTCAGCAGCAATCCCGCTTGCTTTGCCTCTAACTGTAAAATCTGAGTCAATATGTACCTGTGTAGTTCCTGTATGTCTCTACAATTGGATTCCTCCATTTATCGCGGGAGAATTCTGCCTGCTCATTATCACTTTACCTTCATTGAGCCTTACTCTAACTTCCAAATATTACTTCAACAGTACTTGTTCTATACCATGCCAGTGTCATCCCTGTTTAGGCAGCTCAGTGGCACAGTGGTCAGCACTACTGCCTCACAGTGCCAGGGACCCAGGTTCGATTCCTGGCTTGCATGTTCTCTCCGTGTCTGCATGGGTTTCCTCCGGGTGCTCCGGTTTCCTCCCACAGTCCAAAGATGTGCGGGTTAGGTGGATTGGCCATGCTAAATTGCCCCTTAGTGTCAGGGGGACCGGCAGGGTAAATGCCTGGATGGGATTGTGGTTGATACAGACTTGATGGGCCGAATGGCCTCCTTTTGCACTGTAGGATTCTATGATTCCCTGAAAGGATTCTAGGACTCCTTGAAAGTGGAGTCACAGGTGGACAGAGTGGTAAAAATGACATTTTGGCAAGCTTGGTTTCATTGGTCAGAACATTGAATTCAGGAGGTGGAATGTCTTATTGAAGTTGTACATGACATTGGTAACGCCACACTTGGAATACTGTGTGCAATTCTGGTCACCCTATTATAGAAAGGATATTATTAAACTAGAAAGAGTGTAGAAAAGATTTACTAGGATGCTACTGGGACTTGATGGATTGAGTTATACGGAGAGGCTGGATAGACTTGGACTTTTTTCTCTGGAGCATAGGAGGCTGATGGGTGACCTAATAGAGGTCTATAAAATAATGAGGGGCACAGATCAGCTGATAGTCAATTATCTTTTCCCAAAGGTATGGGAGTCTAAAACTAGAGGGCATAGGTATAAGGTGAGAGGGAGAGACACAGAAGTGTCCAGAGGAGCAATTTTTTCACACAGAGGTTGGTGAGTGTTGGGAACAAGCTGCCAGAGATAGTAGTAGAGGCAGGTACAATTTTGTCTTTTAAAAAGCATTTAAATAGTTACATGGATACGATGGGTATAGTGGAATATGGGCCAAATGCGGGCAATTGGGATTAGCTTACAGGTTTTAAAAAAATGGGCGGCATGGACAAATTGAGCTGAAGGGCCTGTTTCCATGCTGTAAACCTCTATGACTCCATGATTCACAGAAACACACTCTTCTCGACCAAGTAATTTCCCACCAGCATCTTTACCAAGTACTCTTCTTGCACTAGCATTCTTTTCTTACTGCCTCACCAGTTCAAGCTGACACTCTGCACGTCCCCCTAAGCAATGCCTACATACAGTTGAAGCTAGCATTCTAATGTTTACAGCTCTTCCAAGCAATCATTTAATATTTGCATTCTTGTCCTTAAATTGGGTTTACACTGTCATCCATTCTCCCCGGTGAATGCATCCCCATTAGTTCCTCCTTCAATTAATGCTGGAACTCTTCCTCTCCCAGTTCATAATTACTTCTACAGCTTTCTGCCCTATTTCCATTCTTAATTTATTAATATTTTGTTAATATATATGAATTAATATTATCCTCTTTATCCAGCCCTGCTACTACCTGAAGTATTCTAACCATTCAACAGTGCAGAAAGGGATGACCATCTTCACAAGAATGCCCATTCGCAGTATGCAATGGCTGCCATTATATCCACTGGAAGAAAGGTTTTAATAAAGCGAACAGTGTGAGAAGAGATCCGAGCTCATGTTGGTTGGCAAACACTGGAAAGCGGACATTGTCAGCATGAAATACTGATTTATATGAAAGCTTGAGTATAACTTTCATGTCTGACTCAATGATTATCACGGCAATAGTTGCACACATGAACAAAGTGTATCTTCAAAGTTTTAAGCTTATCTTTATTTCGCACCAAACCTCAGTGATGTTCACGTTTCTGGTCACGTAAATCTATAAACGCAAAATAATTAGATCACTAGTTAATATTCTGAGGATCTCATGAACGAAAAATAATCAAATGGCTTCAGAATTTGTTCAGAATCAATCTACAGACAACAGAATGGCATTCCTTATTTCTCTGCCCTGTGAGCTAGTTTCATGCATTGAATCCTACCATATCCAATTGCAGAAATTCAACTCAATCTCATACAAATGAGTAGAGCAGCACTGATTCGATCATTACTACCATTGTATCATTTAATTCTGTATAATTACCTCAAGTTATTGTCCAATAATTGGCATATTTAAAGCCGATAATTGCTGTGATAACTTGGTAAGTATGTCAAATTATAAATCATTTTGAAAAAAATGGAATTGTTGATGCAGAACACTATTGTTCCCCATCACAGATTTTTTTAATTTCAAAATAATTTCTGACCTCACTTACTTTCCTCAGTTATTGCAGTGGTTATCAGTTTGTATAGGATACACTTGGCTCACATGCCCCATTGTTGCAAATGGGAAACCGGATTAAAAATTCGTCCAGTGTAAGGTGTTTGTGTTGAGCTGCCATCAGGTCTTTCAATAAGGTCTCTGAATGGGCTAAGCACAAGGCAATTTTCTTTGTTGAGTAGATGTGGAAGTGATTTCTCTCTAAGCTGTGTGCAGAGTTGAAATCTTCTTTGCAGATCTTGCACAAGCCAGCTCCTTTATTTAATGAACTTAAAGGACGCACACACTTCAACAATTTGGCAGTGCACTAAAAAACAGATTGGATTTATTGGGGTTACCCCCCCCCGGCCCCCCACACTGCCAGCACAACACCCCCTCCCACTCCCCCCTCTGTTTTCAGGAGGCTGGAATGGCAGCAGGGCCAGAGAATCAAGGGGGAGGCCCAAAACAGCTCTCATATCAGCAGTGATTTCCCCACTGAATTGACTCCAGCCCTTGGCAATGATGTAATGAGATTCCCGCCATGAAAGGTCAGGAACCCCATTATGGTACATCAACATAGGCTTCATGGGCCTCCTCTCCTGGGGGAAGAGAGTCATGGCTGGGCAGTACTCTGATTTTGCCTGGACACTACCAGGAAGTAGGCCCAGGGCATAGTGTCAGGGGGCAGGGCTCAGGGTTCTTCCATTTATCAGAGCCGTGAAGGGGTTTCCAATGTCCGTGGGTCAAGATTAATCATGTGTGTGGGGAGGGTGTTCCCTCTGTGTATGTGTTTGTGTGTGTGTGTGTGTGTGTGTGTGGTCGGGGAAGGAGGGAAGGGAGGGAAGGGAGGGATTCCCCCTGTGCATGGGAGAGGGCCTCTGTGTCCTTGGGGGAAATCTTATTTTTATTTTTGTTAGCTTAGGGCGCCTGATTACTTGAATCATAGAATCCCAATCGAATCTGCACTGACTCTGACATAGTGTTTTATCCAGTCTCTCTCCCCCTCCCTGTTCCTGTAATTCCACATATTTAACATAGCTAATGCCATCTAGCTTATACATCTTGCGACACTAAGGGGCAATTTAGCATGGCCAATCACCTAACCTGCACATCATTGGGCTGTGGTTAGCAACTGGAGTACCCAGAGGAAACCCATGCAGACACAGAGTGCAAACTCCACACAGACAGTCACCCACGGCTGGAATCGAACCTGGGTCCCTGGCGCTACGAGGCAGCACGGGCTAACCACTGTGCCATCGTGCAGCCCAACAGCATGACATGAGCTTGTCACATCAACTTGGGACCCATCTCCATGTCTTTTCTTGACCAAGAGTCAAAAAATATTGTGGGAAACATCATTTTTTCTGCCTGAGTTGACACTTAGTCAAAGAAAGGGAAAATTTCCAACATTGTCTTTATGTCAGGAGTGAAAGTCTTTCACTTATAGATTTATTCAAGGAACTGACAGTTTAAGACAACACAGTTGGTGATACAAGACAGTGAAAACATTATTGCTGAGATCCATGTCAAAATCAACCTCAGTCTAGTAAATTTAATAATGTTAGTCCTAATTATTCTAAGGCATGGACTAGTTTGTACAAAACTCTGGTGTTTATGCTGCAGCTGTACAAAGCTCTGGTGTGGCCGCATTTGGAATACTGTGTACAGTTCTGGTCACCACATTATAGGAAAGATGTAGAAGCATTGGAAAGAGTGCAGAGGAGATTTACCAGGATGTTGCCTGGTATGGTGGAAAGGCCTTATGAGGAAAGGCTGGGGACTTGAGGCTGTTTTTGTTAGAGAGAAGAAGGTTAAGAAGTGACTTAATAGAGGCATATAAGTTGATCAGAGGATTAGATAGGGTGGACAGTGAGAGCCTTTTTCCTCGGATAGAGATGGCTAGCACGAGGGGACATAGCTTTAAATTGAGGATAGATATAGGACAGATGTCAGAGGTAGGTTCTTTACTTGGAGAG
Source organism: Carcharhinus amblyrhynchos (assembly GCF_965287045.1). Classification (NCBI taxonomy): domain Eukaryota; kingdom Metazoa; phylum Chordata; class Chondrichthyes; order Carcharhiniformes; family Carcharhinidae; genus Carcharhinus; species Carcharhinus amblyrhynchos. The sequence goes on along the minus strand of NC_137324.1, from coordinate 49,027,547 downwards.
TAGTAAGGGCGTGGAATGCCCTGTCTGCAACAGTAGTGGACTTGCCAACATTAAGGGCATTTAAATGGTCATTGGATAAACGTATGGATGATATTGGAATAGTATAGGTTCGATGGGCTTTAGATTGGTTTCATAGGTCAGCGTAACATTGAGGGCCAGAGGGCCTGTACTGCGCTGTAACTTTCTATGTTCTAGTATGTGATATGATCTCTTAAGAAAAGATCTGATTGCAATATCCCACAGGTATTAATTGAACAGCAGTGTCTGTTTAGAATGACGTGGATCCTGTATATCCAGGCTACCTTTTTGTATAATTCTCTTGCAACAGAAATCAGAGCTGAATGCACTGACATTTAAATCACAGTTTAATCTTAATATTAAAAGGAATCAAAAGGCTGGTTTACACATTGCTGACATTAAAAAGTTAAAATATAAAAAACATCCCTCGGTAATCCTTTGGATTTAACCTCAATTTAGCATGGGATGCACTTGTACCATGGCTGGCTTTAAACTGAAAGACTATCTCTTCCTAAATTTGATACACGAAACTCCGTGTAAGTCAACATGATACAATTTGCATTGGCACAAAGCTGAAGTTATTCTGTATTGCTGAAAAACACATGGTTTAGGTTTGTCTACACAGATCAGTTTCCCAATTAGAACATAAGAACATAAGAAATAGGAGCAGGAGTAGGCCATCTAGCCCTTCGAGCCTGCCCCGCCATTCAATAAGATCATGGCTGATCTGTTGTGGCTCAGTTCCACTTTCCCGCCCTCTCCCCATAACCCTTAATCCCCTCTCTTATCAAAAACCCATCAACCCGCTTCTTAAAAATATTTAGCGAGGCAGCCTCCACCACTTCAACGGGCAGAGAATTCCAGAGATTCACCACCCTTTGAGTGAAGAAGTTCCTCCTCAACTCCGTTCTAAACCGCCTCCCCTTTATCTTGAGGCTGTGCCCCCTAGTCCTACTGTCTTTTTTGAGCGGGAAGAGTCTCTCCACCTCTATCCTATCCATCCCATTCATCATCTTATACGTCTCAATGAGATCTCCCCTCATTCTTCTAAACTCTAGCGAGTACAAGCCTAGTTTATTCAGCCTCTCCTCATAGCTCAACCCCCTCAACTCCAGTATCAGCCTAGTAAACCTCCTCTGCACTCCCTCCAGGGCCAAAATATCCTTGCACAGGTGCGGCGCCCAAAACTGCACACAGTACTCCAGCTGCGGCCTCACCAATGCCCTATACAGCTGCAGCAAGACCTCCCTACTTTTATATTCAATCCCCCTCGCTATGAAGGCCAGCATCCCATTCGCCTTCCTGACCACCTGCTGCACCTGCAAGCTCATTAACACTTCTATATCTCCAAGTTGTCTATGATCTTGATTACTTTAAGCAAAAATAAAAGACTGGCAAAAGCAACCTGGTGCTGCAGTGATATGGGACTTGGAACTACACAGATGCTTATTGAATTGGCAACATAGTAAAATCTTTTCTAAAGGCAGATTCCTCACTTTGCAAGATGCAATTATTGTGACTGGCAATGGTATTTTAGCAAAAGCTAATTTTTCTATATCGCTTTTTTCCGTAAGTATTTGACAGTTATGAGTTTTTATTTTATTCCACCAGAGACTGTTGAGTGGAAGACTATTTATCAGGCATCAAGGCCTGATGGGAACATAATTTAATGCCTTTGATATACATTCTGTATAGATATTTTACGTAGAATCCAAGAAAACATTGTAGATCATCATTTCAGTTTTATTATTACAACCATTTATTTACTTTGTTCTGGATAGTCTCTCTACTGAATCATTGTAAAAGAATTACCATTGCTGCAGACTTCTGCAATCATATCAGATTTGGGACTTGCCTTGAAGACCTCAAACTAACTAATGTGGACAGATATAGTTCATAATATCTAATAGCTGTTCTTTAAATGTCACTAATGAATGAGCTGGCCAATTTTTATTCACTGCCCCTCCCCTGGTCCTTACAGGAATTACTTTTTGTCCAGAGGTAATATCAATAATGTACAACTTTAATCCCTCGTTTTTGCTTCATTATTTTGTTGTTCTATTCTCCACCTCACAAGAATTAACTGCTGATAATGAACTGTTTTCTTTATAGTTGTTTAGTGTAACCAATATACAAAATAAAAGTGCAAATCTTAAAAAGCCAAGAACATTATGCCTTTCTCTAAGCAGAGGCAGAGCACTTTGCATCAAGGAAGGAGGAAAACCATAAACTTCTCATTCCAAACTGCTATATCTGCCTCTCAGCAGTTAGATCAAGATTGCTTTAGTCCAGGAGGTTACTCATCCAGTCTCTCAGCAAATGACTACATTATACAGAGGGTATATGGGGTTAAGCTATCAAATAGATGAGTTGATGAGCCTAATTGCCACTCCAAAAGTTCATGTACTTTTCAATCCTATGACAGCATGAGAAGAATCAAATAATTTATTCAAGTTTTGTTGATTTTTATTCCTTGAATGCCATACATGAAATAACCACCCTCATCACAACACCTCCTCATTCCATAACTGGTGTAAACTGACGTATCATGGCTAGACTATGTAATATCTCCAGAATGCTTTGCAGCAACCTATTACAGAATCATCGGCCAATATTCCCAGATCTGAAACCTTCACCAAGAACAGCAAGTACATAGGAACATGTTCTCCAAATTCACCAAGTTCCCTTCTGAGTCACACCTATCCTGATTTCATTGTTTCTCAAGAGTGTGCTGCAGTTAGTATCTCAGTGAACTAGTCTGACAAGGGTGTTCTGCAGTCAGTATCACAGTGAAGCAGACTAGGAATCTGACGAAAAGTAAGTAGTAACTGGTGACTACCTATTCATAGTCACCTATGTAAGTAGTAACTGGTGACTATTCATAGTCACCTATGTAAGTAGTAACTGGTGACTATCTATTCATTGTAACGCATATATTCAATCATTTGGTAGCACAGTAAGAATACAGGTAAGGCCTGTTGTTACAGACTCAGCATCTGGAGTAGAAGTGTTATTGATATTCTGAACTCGGAAGTAGCAAGGGAGGTGATCTAAGGGCACGTCATGGCAGAACAGTTTGGCCATGTGGAATCCTCCTCCTGTGCTATGTGGGAACTAGGAGTACTTCTAGTGTCCAAGATGAGTGTTTGTTCATGAAGCGTCTGCAGCAGGAGCTATTAGAAGTCCATGTATTGGAGCTGGAGTCAGTCTGGAGCTTCTCATGAGGCTGAGATTTGCATGGATGGCATGCTGAGATTGATGTTCATACCTCAGGGCAAGTCTGGGCAGGCAGAAAGGGAATGGGGAACTGTTAGGATAGTGCAGGTAAGCATGGGGTGCAGGAGCCCCCGGGGCTATTTCCCTCTCCAACAGCTATTGTATTTTGGATACTGTTGTGGATAATAACTTCTCAGGGGAATGCAATGAAAGTCACGCCAATGGCACCATGTGTGGCTCAACTATTCAGATGAGGGGAAAAAGAAGGGTAGGATAGTGATAGGGATTCAGTTGTAAAGGGAACAAATAAGTATTTGTATGGCCACAAAAGTGATTCCGGGAAGCTATGTTGCCTCCCTGGTGCTAGAGTCAAGGGTGTCACAAAGCAGTTGCAGTATATTTGAAAGGGGAGGGCAAAGAGCCAGTGGTCATGGGACACATTGGTATGACTGACAGGTCAAAAAGGGATGAAGCCCTGAAAGCTGAATACAGTGATTTAGGTGATAAACTCAGAAGCAGGGTCTCTATGGTAATGATCTTAGGGTTACTCCAATAGGGCAAAAGTAGGAGGATAGGTAGGATGAATGTGTAGCTTCAGATTCCTGAGGCATTAGGACATATTCTGGGGAAGGTGGGACTCATAAAAACTAGTTAGGTTATACACCAACAAGACCAGGACTAGTACCCTTGCAGGGGTGTTTGCTGTTGCTGTTGGGTGGCTTTAAACCAATATGGCAAGAGATGTATGTGTGCCTGAGCAATGAGTTAGAGAAGATGGAAAGTGGGTTCGAAACAAAAGAAAAAGTGAAAGCAAATGAAGAATTCATGGGAATAAACGGCAAAAAACAAACAGTGACTCTGTTGCTCCTACAGATGGGCTTTGTGGAATGAAAAGTGGTAAGAGAAAAAAGAGTTCTGTTTCTTGGTGCACATAAGGCGGCACAGTGGCAATGTTGTTAGCACTGCTGCCTCACAACGCCAGGGACCCAGGTTCAATCCTGACTCGGGTGACTGTGTGGAGTTTGTACATTCTTCTTGTGCCTGTGTGGGTTTTCTCCAGGTGCTCCGGTTTCCTCCCACAGATGAATTGTCCCTTAGTGTCAGGGGAATTGGCAGAGTAAATACATGGGATTAAGAGGATAGGGCCTATGGGGGATTGTTGTCGGTGTAGGCTCATGGACCCAATGGCTTCCTTCTGCAGGGATTCTATGATAGCCTAGAACACAAGATGAATAAACTGATGGCACAAGTAGAGTTAAATGGATATGATCTGATAGCTATTACTAGGACATGGTTGCAAGGGGATTAAAGTATTTTACTGTAGAGGATACTATAAGCATTCCAGAAATAGTTAAAAATATGCAAGGAATTAAATGCAGTTGCCATCACCGTAGAATTAATTTTAGACAAACTAATGGGGTTAAATGCTGACAAATCCCTCATTCCTGATGATTTGCACTCAGGATCTTAAAGGAGGTGGCTATAGAAATTAATTGGTAATCATTTTCCAAAAATCCTTGAATGCTGGAATTCTATCTCTGGGCTACTGCCTGAACTGAGTGCAGACGGGCGTAGAGTTGACAGGATTAAGGAAGTGAATGGGTGGCTCAGGGATTGGTGTGGGAGGAATGGGTTTGAATTTATGGGGCATTGGCACCAGTATTGGGGTAGGTGGGACCTGTTCGGGCGGGATGGGGTTGGTCTGAACTGTGCTGGGACCAGAGTGCTGGCGAATCGAGTAAAGAGGACTGTAGACAGGGCTTTAAACTAATTGGGGGGGGGAGGGTGCAAGGGTAGGTGATGTTACGAGGTCTAAAGTTAAGGAGAGGGTACAGGTAAGGGAAGAGGCCGAGGATGTCCCAATAATAGAGGGAGTAGGGGGCGTGAGTATGGTTGGTGGCGTTACGGCAAATAGGGTCCAGGTGAAGGCTGGGATGAAAGCGCTTTATCTGAATGCACGAAGCATTCGGAATAAAGTGGATGAGCTGGTGGCGCAGATCGACACAAATGGATATGATCTGGTGGCCATTACAGAGACGTGGCTGCAGGGTGACAGGGACTAGGAGCTGAATGTACAGGGCTATCAAGTGTTTAGGAAGGATAGGCAGGAGGGAAAAGAGGGGGGCGTAGCTCTGCTGATTAAGGATAGCATCACGGTGGTAGCAAGGGATGATATTGGAGCCAAGGAGCAGAGGGTGGAATCGTTGTGGGTGGAGATTAGGAACAGCAAAGGGAGGAAGACGCTGGTGGGTGTCATCTATAGGCCCCCGAATAATGATCTGGCGGTGGGGCGGGCTGTTAACGCGCAAATAAGTGCGGCGTGCAGGAATGGGACGGCTGTAGTTATGGGGGATTTCAATCTGCATATTGATTGGTCGACCCATGTTGGACGCGGGGGGCTCGAGGAAGAGTTCTTGGAATGCTGCCGGGATAGTTTCCTTGAACAGTGTGTGTTGGAGCCGACGAGGGAGCGAGCTATCTTGGATCTGGTGCTATGTAATGAGGCGGGTAGAATTAGGGACCTTGTGGTGAAGGATCCTCTTGGGGAGAGTGATCATTGTATGGTGGAGTTTCTGGTGCAGATGGAGGAGGAGAAAGTGGGTTCCCGGACACGCGTCCTTTGTTTGAATAGAGGGGAGTACGGTAGGATGAGAGAAGAATTGGCGAATGTGGACTGGGGGAGCGCGTTGGAGGGAGGGTCTGCTGAGGAGCAGTGGAGGATCTTTAAGGAGATCTTTCTTGGTGCTCAGCGGAAATTTATTCCGATGGTCAAAAAGGATAGTAGGAGGAGAGGTAATAAGCCGTGGATAACGAAGGAGGTGAAGGAAAGTGTTAAATTAAAAGCGGAGGAATTTAGAGTAGCTAAGAGTAGTGGGCGAGAAGAGGATTGGGAGAGGTTTAAATGTCAACAAAGATTGACAAAGAAGTTGATAAAGAAGGGTAGGAAAAACTATGAAGCTGGGCTAGCGCTTAATATAAAAAAGGATAGCAAGAGTTTTTATAAATATATATAAAGGAAGAGGCTGGCTAGGGTGAACGTTGGTCCTTTAAAGGATGAGAAAGGGGACCTAGTGGTAGGGGATGGGGATATGGCTAAGGTATTGAATAACTTTTTTGTTTCTGTCATCACGGAGGAGGATGTGAATAATTTGCCGGGTGTTAGCGATGGAAAGGTGGTAGGACTGGAGGGTCTTAATGACATTACTGTTACTAGAGAGGCGGTGCTCGACAGACTGGAAAGTGGTGGAGGCTGCCTCGCTAAATATTTTTAAGACGCGGGTTGATGGGTTTTTGATAAGAGAGGGGATTAAGGGTTATGGGGAGAGGGCGGGAAAGTGGAACTGAGCAGCGACAGATCAGCCATGATCTTATTGAATGGCGGGGCAGGCTCGAAGGGCTGGATGGCCTACTCCTGCTCCTATTTCTTATGTTCTTATGTTCTTATGTTCTTCCAAACAATTGAAAAATTGCCAATGTGATACTCTTGTTCAAAAATGGAAGGAGGCGAAATGCAGGAAACTATAGGACAGTTAGTCTAACTTCAGTTATTAGAAAATGTTAGAATCAATTATTAAGGAAAGAATAGCAGTGCATTTGGAAAGTCATAGTCTGATCAAGCACAGTCAGTTTGGTTTCATGAAGAGGAAATTGTGTCTGACAAATTTTTAGAGTTCTTTGAGGAGGTATCAGCCAGAGGACATAGAGAGGAACCAGTCAATGTCTTATATTTGGATTTTCAAAAGGCATTTGATAAGATGTGAAACAAAAGGCTATTATGCAAGGTAGGAGCTCATGATGTTAGAGATAATATTCTGGTATGGATAGAAGATTGTTTAACTTACAGGAAGCAGCGAGTACCAATAAGCAGGTCTTTCTCAGGTTGAAAGATAGCAACTAGTAGAGTTCCACAGGGATCAATGCTGGGACTGCAGCTTTTCACAATATAAGCTAAAGATTTGGAAGAAGGAACAGAATGTACTGCGGACAAATTTGCAGATGATACAAAGTAGGAGGAAAGGCAAGCTAGAAGGAGGATATAGTTTACAGAGAGATATTAATTAGTTATGTGAGTGGGCAGAAAATTAGCAAATTGAATTCAATGTAGAAAAATGTGAAATTGCTCATTTTGGAAGAAAGAATGCGAAGGTGGATTATTATTTAAAAGGAGAGAAACAGAAAGATACAGCACTTGGGGGTCTTTGTTCATGAAATCCAGAACACTTGCATACAGGTGCCACAGGTAATATGGAAGGCAAATGGAGTGTTGGCTTTTACTTCAAGGGGACTTGAGTATAAAGGTAAAGAGGTGTTACTGTAACTGTACAAGGTTCTAGTGAGGCCACATTTAGAATACTGTTTACAGTTTTGGTCCCCTTAATTAAGGAAAGATGTATTATCATTGGAGGGGAGTACACAAGAGGATTACCAGGTTAATCCCGGATATGGAGGGACAGACATATGATGGAAAATTAAACAGGTTGGATCTATAATCCTTGGAGTTCAGAAAAATGAGAGGTGATCTTATTGAAACATATAAAATTCTTAGAGGGTTAGACAGGGTAAACATTAGGAGGATGTTTCCACACAAGAGAGAGTATAAGACCAAAGTGCATAGTCACAGAATAAGAAGGTGCTCACATTTAAGGATTTGAGGAAGAATTTCTTCTCTCAAAGAGTGGGGAATCTTTGCAATTTTTTGCCCCGGGAAGCTGTGGAGGCTGAGTCCTTGAACATTTTCAAGGGGGATCAATAACTTTTTGATCAGTAGGGCAATTAAAAGTTACAGAGATAAGGCAGGAAAGTGGACTTTAGTGTCAGAATTTTACTGTCTTGCCTGTCCCAGAATTGTGGTGGGCGAGGCTCATGGAATGGAATTTTCTTGGGCGGGATTTTATGAGCCTTGCCCAAGCGAGGTTATAAAATCCTAGCCAGTGAGTGTTAGATCACTCATGGTCTTACTAAATGGTTAAACGGCAGAGTAGGCTTGAAAGGCTAAACGGCCTACTCCTGTTACTGTTCTTTATGGTCTTATGAGTCAAAATCACGGGAATACTGACCAAGCTATATTGTGCTAAGAACACCTTTATCACACATGCTGCACTAATTAAAGAAAAAGGCCCATTACTGTCTTCACAGGACAACTAGGGATAGACAATAAAAATGGAAAATGCTGGATAAACTCAGCATGCCTGGCAGCAGCCGTGGAGAGAAACAAATTCTGGAGAAGGCATCGGAGTATTGTTTGAATGGCCTGCTATGGAGAAGCATGGCAATCAATTAACTATTTAACTTCAGCTCTCACACATAAGTGGGAATCTGATTTAAAGTTCATTGCTGCTGCACAGATCCCCAGGGGTCAGGAAACCCACCAGTGAATGGAAAGCAGTAGCTGGTGACTCCAGAAGGTCAGCACATTTCCCAGCTGGCCTTGTGGGCTCAAAGGTTCGTGAATGCTCGCCCCAACTTTTCAAGGAAGCCATTAACCCTGCAGACCGCAATCTCATTGTCCCCTTCCTAACTGAGATGAACCCTCTCTCTCGCCAACTCCAATGGCATCCTTCTTTCTCCAACCCCAATGGTCTCCTTCACTCTCCAACCCCAATGGCCTCTCTTTCTCTCCAGTCACAATGGCCTCCCTTTCTCTCCAACCACAATGACTTCCCTCTATCTCCAACCCCAATGACCTCCCCTTATCTCCAATCCCAATATCCTCTCTCTCTCTCTGCCCAACCCCAATGGCCTCCTGCTCTCTCCAACCCCAATGGCTTTCTCTCTCTCCAGCCCTAATGGCCTCTGTCTCCCTCCAACTCCAATGGCTTCCCTCTCTCCAACTCCAAAGGCTTCTCTCTCCCTCCAACCCTAATGGTCCCATTCCATCTCCAACTCTAATGCCCCCTCTTTCCCTCCAGCTCCAATATCTGATCTAGTTCTTCCCCCGGCAACTCCTCCTGCCATTGATCCATCATCCAGCTGCCCCATCATGTCAGCTGCTAGATGAAGAGAGAAACAAGTAAATGGTTGTGAAGCTGATAAGTTCCATTGGGTTTTTCAGCTATTTTCACTCTCCCATTTAAGGAAATGATCCCTCTATGATACCATGTTTTATTCAACTATAACCCCTCACACACTCTCTTCTTTCCATGGCACTTTTCCATGTAAACACAAGGGATGTAACACTTGTCCATTTATCATCTCACCACCCAAGGTCCCAAACATTCCTTCCAGGTGTGTTTTACTTGCACTGTGCTGCTTACAAAGACAGCGATTGAAGACAGGTGAGGAAAAAATTTCCAAATATACAACTAGCGCAAACAATTGCCCACTGAAAACACTGAGCTCATGGAACCACACATCTTGGATGATAAACCTCTGTCAAACTTGCAATCTCTCTTTTTATGCTTATCTTGGCCTGTCAGTTAGTGACAATGTAAAGAAGGCATATGTTACAAGTTGCCTTTCTTCAAAGTATTGCAGCACGATTGTCGATGTTTCTGTTTGCAAATAGAAATTAAGCTTGCCCACTTAATACATTACGCTCCTTAACACTTTTCATTAGAATTGAGGTGGGCAAGCATTACTAGTGTGAAACGTTTCGGGAGGTTTCTTCTGAAATGTTGATGATTCAGGCAATTCTTGTTGATGTGGTTTTGTATATTTAGGATTGGAAGTTGGTGTAATCTTCAGCTGAAACTATGAGCATCAAATGTTAACATGTCATAGAAAATTGAATGGAAAACAGTAGCAGAAGAAAGTCTTCTTGATGACTAGACACCTGAAGGCCATGTAGAGGAAAAAGTTAACATGCATTTAAGTAAGAGCATTGTGAACTGTGAAAATTACAATAATTACATTATCCTTGCTCATTTATAATATGGCAGATTCTTACATTGCACCAGTGAATAAATTTCAAGTGCACTTCATTGGCTGTAAAGTGCTTTGAAATGACCAATGATCATGCAGAGCACTATATAACTGGAAGTCTTCCTTTATGTTCACAAAGGGGCTGAAAATCCTCAGTTGTTCTGCACAGCCCTGCACTATTTCTGGTGGGAATTTTAAATGGTGCTTTGATCTGCACTTTGCAATGTCTGCATGGTCAATGATGCAGAAATGATGGAGCTTGGGCCTCTAGACGCTGAAATATTCCACAGCCAGGATTTTTCTAATGGCAGGGACTCTGAAATGCTTGGAGACTGTGAAGACTGGAAGACTGTGAATGTGGAAATCCCACCCTAGAAAGCTGTCAGCCATTCGCAGCAGCAGCAGGGGCCAAGACTGGGACAGCAAACAGGTCCCAGATTCTAATCCTGAAGTCAGAGCCTGGTAAGTGCAGCGTTCTCAAGGCAGGAGGGAAGGTGAGAGACAAAGGGATGAAGAGAATGAGTAAGGGTTTTGATGAGGAGGTCGCAGGGTCGGAGACCACTAGTGATGGTGGAGCAGACCTTGGAGGATGCCTGATGTGGAAAAGGTGCCCTTGAGGGAGATATCCCTTCTAAGGCCTAAGCAGGGTGACCTGTCAACCTTCCCTCAACTGGGGTATGGCCAATGCACTTGAAATTGTGATCAGCTTCAGCAAAGGCATGAGGCTGGCAGGCAGACCACCCCAGGAATTTTACAAGCATCCCCCACCAGCAAACTTACAGGCAGGTGACCGTAAAATTCTGCTCCATAATCCTGTCCAGGTCATAATGTTCATGAATGTGATACTTCAGTTAAGATCTTGGATGGCATTTTATGGCCTCACTTATCCAAATCTGTAAAATCCCACCCGAAGTCAACGGTACGTCCCCCCTCCTGCCCCGACTGATGTGCTGGGCAAGACAGTAAAATTCTAGCCATTATGTGTAGGGGGCAGGATTGTGGGATCAGTTGTTTTCTCCTTGTTTGCCAATTTTACATGTTTGTATGCATATTCTGCCAGGCAGGTCATTAGTAGGGTGGCACAATGGCACAGTGGTTAGCTGCCTCACAGGGACTGGGTTCGATTCCCAGCTTGGGTCACTCTCTGTGTGGAGTTTGCATGTTCTCTCTGTGTCTGCCTGGGTTTCCTCCGGGTGTTCTGGTTTCCTCCCATAGTCTGAAAGATGTGCTGGTTAGGTGCATTGACCTGAACAGGCGCTGGAGTGTGGCAACTAGGGAAATTTCACAGTAATTTCATTGCAGTCTTAGTGTAAGCCTTACTTGTGACTAATACATAACTTTAACTAGTGGATATACCCAGAAGGAAGAAAGCATCATGATCCCCAAAGAAGAGCTGAGTTTTTATTTCAGTTTTTAATCTGCAAGGAGGACACTGCGAGAATAGTTCTATGAATGCAGAGTTTGATGCGGTGGAACTGATATTTCCTCCACCTCTCCTCACTCCTCTTAGCCTGGTCAACAATGCCAAATTTGTTCCTCATGGAGAAGATTTGAATCACCAGGGGTAGAGTTTTCAGCAGGAAGGAGACTTCAAAAAAATATTTTTGACTCCGTTCTTAGAGTTACAAAGCCAATGCTCAAAATGATCTGGGCAAACCCAAATCATTCCTGGCTTGCTCCAAAAACTAAATTCAAGTTCCAGCTGAACCCAATTCATGGTCTCCACAAAAGAGATAAACAAAATCTAAACTGACAAGATAAGGAATTGCACCCCCTCTTGGGCTTGATCCAATGCTTGATCTTAGCAGAAAGGCCAAAAAACGGTAAGATGATGAACCTTTAAGGCTCACAGTACAAAAGAGAGTACTGATAACATATCCAAAACTTGCTTCCAACTTCCCTGACTGCAGCTAGGGAACCTTATAAATACCCCAGCAAGCACTCGCTTCCTCACCTGTATTCCATTCATGACTTTTGGGCATAGAATCATGGTACACATCTCTTTAACCTATGCTAATGTTATCTCCACTCACATTGTCTGCATCTTTAAGACTTGAATAGCAGGTTAATTGTAAAGACTTGCATTCTAATCAGTAATCTGTAAACTGTCTGTGCTGTTATATGCTCCGTCTGAGGCCAGAACTCTCCATTCACCTGACGAAGGGACAAATCCAGAAAGCTAGTGAGTTTACTATCAAATAAATCGGTTGGACTTAAACCTGGTGTTGTCAGACTTCTTACAGTGTTTACTCGAACAGGTGCCAGAGTCTGGCGATTAGGGGATTTTCACAGTAACTTCATTGCAGTGTTAATATAAGCCTACTTCTGACATCAATAAATTAAATCTTGCTGGACAACAATCAGGAATTAGCACAGGGATATTGAAGTCTATTTTTATGACTGGACATGCAATTTTTATTACACATTTTACTTATTAATATAGTGTGCTGGAGCAGTCTAAAAAAACAGGAATTCTTCTTAGCAGAGTTCCACTGTCCCATTGGTACAACCCATCATGTTTTGCATAGATGGAGTTTAAGCCACTTAAATTTAAAAGCACTGAAGAGAACAATTCAATAGTTATTGCACAGATACAAGATTGAAGATCATTTAGAATGATCGCTAGGGACACCGGAGGTGAAAATAAAACTGTAGTGAAGGTAGAACAAATTGTTCTTTGCAGCAATTTAATGCCTTCACAATAAAAGGAACGAGCTCACTCTTTTTTTTTCCTGAATTTCAGTATCAGTTTTAGGGGGCCGTTGTAGTCAAAACGGAAATGCCCTCTACTGAAAAGATGAAAAATTGTAATTCCTATGAAAATAGTATTTCAGGAGAAAATTTTTATCATGCAGTTGCTTTCCCCCATATTAGTCTCTGCCCTCAAATGTTCTAATTAAGGTTCTTTGGATGGCATCAATCCTCTGGTAGCTTACCCAAGTGTTACGTCAATGACAGCAGCCTATTTCATCTGTATCTATTCACGCTTAGACTCAATCCTTTTCCACCCAATGCCCACACCTACACCTCTGGCTGGAGAGCGGGAAGCATGATTTAGTTCACAATACTAGCACTGCAGTTTGAAAACTGGGGAATATCTTGACATTTGCTTTGTTGGTGGAATGTATCTGAATTTCTTCGAGCAACAATTTAGAAATATGCATTTGGTTTTCTTACTTGTGTGAAATAGTGGTCAAATGGACCTCCGAAAGCAGGTGCTAGGAGTTCACAGACATCGTTGCCCTCAAGACTGGAAACATCTGATCAGCTGGCTCTGCCACTTCCTTCTATTACATTAATTCACCTTGCCAAACTTCTAAAGTTCTCCTGCCCCAATCCTGAACTTCCATCTTTAGTTTCTCTACCTCATGTCATGCTCTCTGTCAGCTCTTCCCATCCATGACACATTTTTTCTGCTCCCTCAACCCTATTCTTGCTAAATTGTTAATTATAGAATCCCTACAGCATAGAAAGGTTGGGTAAACTGGGGCTCTTTTCCTTAGAAAGATGGAGATTAAGGGGGGATCTGATAGAGGTGTATAAAATAATGAAGGGTATAGATAGAGTAAACAGTGGCAGGCTTTTTCCTAGATTGGAGACAAATATCACGAGGGGCCACGAGCTTAGGGTGAGGGGGGAGAGGTATAATTTGGATGCTAGAGGGAGGTTTTTCACACAGAGGGTCGTGGGGGTATGGAATGCACTGCCAAGTATGGTGGTGGAGGCAGGCATGCTGGACTTGTTTAAGGTTTACTTACATAGACACATGAGCGAAACAGGGATGGAAGGTTACAGGAGACTGTTTTAAATAAGGATCAGAGCCTTGGGACGTTCCTGGAAATCTAATGTTACATGTGATGTTTTTTTCTCTTTTACTCCGCAGGTGTGTCGGTCCACCTTGTTGTCTAACGAGGGGCATGCACATGGTGGGTCGTGCGTGGGCTGCTCTTGGATGTTTCGAGAGTGGCCTAGTACTTGGCGTCATTTGTATATGCTTAAAACTGGACCAGCAGATGGGCACCACAACATCTCAGTGACTATCACTGCTAGCTGTGCAGATACATGGATTTGGGCCAGTGTCTGTGGGAGTTTGCGCATTCTCCCTGTGGTTGCGTGGGTTTTCTCCAGGTACTCCGGTTTCCTCCCACACCCCAAAGATGTGCTCTTAGGCTGATTGGTGTAACAAATTGTCCCTAAATTCTCCCCTTAATCTGGTTTCCAATGGGGGTACCATAAGCATAGACATGGGTCAAGGGTGGAGGAGGAAAAACACATTGTTAAGATGGTGGCGCGGGCTTGTTAGGCCGAAGGGTCTGTTTCCCGTGCTGTGTTGCTCTTTGTTCTTTGTTCTTTGAAAGAGGCCATTTGGTCCATTGAGCCTGCATCAACAACAATTCCACCCAAACCCTATCCTTAAAACCCCATGTATTTACTCTGCTAATTCCCCTGACACTAAGGGGCAATTTAGCATAGAAGTCAACCTAACCCACATATCTTTGGACTGTGGGAAGAAACCGGAGCACCAGGAGGAAACCCACACAGACACAGGGAGAACATGCAAACTCCGCACAGACAGCGACCCAGGGCCGGAACTAAACCTGGGTCACTGGTGCTGTGAGGCAACATTGTTAACCACTATGCCACCGTACTGCCTCATAATCATCCAAACCCCTTCCTGTTAGTTAATACGATTAATGCTCCTCACGCTGCAGGTACTGTCCCTTCCACTTCAAATCTTCTGCCCTTGTCCCCTTTAAAAGAAAGTCCTTGATCCCTCCATTTTTGTGAACTACCACCCCATCCTTAGTTTCCCTTTCCTCTCACAAATTCTGTAATGTGCTGTCAGCTCCCAAATCTGCCTCTCTGACAAGTATCTGTGGCTGAGAAACATTGTTCACAACTTTGGTATCATATTTGGTCCTGGGTTGAGTTTGTCAGCACCATGCCCATGACTGCCTATTTCCACCACCACAGCATGATGTGATTCAGCCATTGCCTCAGCTCATCTGCTGCTGAAACTCTCATCCACATCTATAGTGCCTCTAGGCATAACTCTTCCAATATACCCCTGGTTGGCCTCCCAGCTTCTACTCTTTGTAAATCTGAGTTTACGCAAAGTTTGATTACCTGTGGTCTAATTCACACCAGGTTCTGTTCACCAGTCATCCCTGTGACTGGCAGTAGCTCCTATTCCTGCAATCTCTCTACTTTAAAATTCTCACTGTTGTTTTTCCTACCCCATACCCTACCCTGACCATGGTTCTGCCCCTGCCAACCTCTATACTTCTCTCCAGAACCTGCAACCATCTGAGATATCTACATTCCGCTAATTCACTTCAGCATCCCAGAATTTAAAAGCTTCATTCCTTCTATATCTTCATCTCCAGTTCCTGAAGTTCTTCCTGTAAACTTCTCCATCTCAACACTACCTCTCTTGCTTATTTTAAGTTGCTCTTTAACAGCGACCTCACTGAACATATATTTTGGCCTGATGTGGCTTGGTGCCAAATATTGTTTGATGACATAGAAACATAGAAGGTAGGAACAGGAGGACGCCATTTGGCTCTTTGAGCCTACTCCACCATTCATCACAATCATGGCTGATCACCCAACTCAGTAGCCTAACCCCGCTTTCTCCCCACAACCTTTGACTCCATTTGCCCCAAGTGCTATGTCTAGCCACCTCTTGAGTTCATTCATTGTTTTGGCACCAACTACTCCCATAAACTACTATGAATTCACAGGCTTGCCACTCTTTTGGGTGAAGAAATATCTCCTCATCTCTGTTCTAAATGGTCTACCCTGAATCCTCAGACTGTGACTCCTGGTTCTGGATGCAACCACAGTTGGGAACCTCCTCCCTGCATGTACCCTGCCTAGTCCTGTTTAGAATTTTATAAGTCTGTATAAGATCCTCCCTTCTGTGAAATACTTTGGGAAATTTGACTGCATTAAAGATGCTGCTCTAATACAAGTTGTTGTTGGTGTTGCAGAGTAATTCCTTACGTTGTCACCAGCTTTGGTTGTCAAATAGGAGGCAGAGAGTGGGGGTCAATGGGTGCTATTCGGATTGGCGGTTGGTGACTAGTGGGGTGCCCCAGGGGTCGGTGCTGGGGCCTCAGCTATTTACCATTTATATAGATGATCTGGAGGAGGGAACTGAGTGTAGGGTGTCGAAATTTGCTGATGACACCAAGATTGGGGGAAAGGCAAATTGTGCGGAGGGTGTGGAGAGTCTGCAGAAGGATCTAGATAGGCTGGGCGAATGGGCCAGGAAATGGCAAATGGAATTTAATGTTGGCAAGTGTGAGGTGGTCCACTTTGGTAGGAATAATGGTAGGAAGGACTATTACTTACGTGGCGAAAAACTGCAGCACGCGACGGTGCAGAGGGACCTCGGGGTCCTTGTGCATGAGTCGCAGAAACCCAGCTTGCAGGTGCAGCAGGTGGTCAGGAAGGCGAATGGGATGCTGGCCTTCATAGTGAGGGGGATTGAATATAAAAGTAGGGAGGTCTTGCTGCAGCTGGATAGGGCATTGGTGAGGCCGCAGCTGGAGTACTGTGTGCAGTTTTGGGCGCCGCACCTGCGCAAGGATATTTTGGCCTTGGAGGGAGTGCAGAGGAGGTTTAAACAAAGAACAAAGAACAACACAGCACGGGAAACAGGCCCTTCGGCCCAACGAGCCCGCGCCGCCGTCCCACTGTCTCAGTGACCTATTCATGATTTTAGTCTACGCCTAATGTGCGAGGATCAGGGAGGTCCAATTTAGGGACAATTTAGTACCCAATCAATCAGCCTAAAAGCACATCTTTGGGGATGTGGGAGGAAACCGGAGCACCCGGAGGAAACCCACGCAACCACGGGGAGAACGTGCAAACTCCCACAGACACAAGCCCAAATCCATGTGTCCGCACAGTAACAGAGATAGTCTCTGAGCTGTCATGTTGCCCTTGAGATGGTCCAGTTTAAGCACACTAACGACATGAAGCAATAGGCAACTCCCGAAGCAACGTCCAAGAGCAGCCCACTACAACCTGCCGCATGCATGCCCCTTGCTGGACTTAAATGCCTGTGGAGACAAAAAAATTCATTATTAAACAGGCAAAGACTAACATCCCTGAGGCAAAACGTATTCCCAAGCCTACAATGTTTAGTAAGGCCTACTATATCCCCCTATATGTAGCCCGCTCATGTGGCTGTCTAAGTGACTCTTAAACAACCCTAGCGTGCCTGCTTCCACCACCTTACTCGGCAGTGCATTCCACACCCCCACTACCCTTTGCGTGAAAAACTGCCCTCTAATATTTGTCTTATACCTAGCCCCCCTCACCCTAAGCCCGTGACCCCTCGTTCTATCCATTTCTAATAGCGGAAAAAGCTTACCACCATTTACTCTATCTATCCCCTTCATAATCTTATAAACCTCTATTAGATCCCCCCTCAGCCGACGTCTCTCAAGGGAAAACAGCCCAAGTTCATTCAATCTTTCCTCGTAAGACAGCCCTTCCATACCAGGCAACATCCTGGTAAATCTCCTCTGCACTCTCTCCAGGATCTCTACATCCTTCCGGTAGTACGGCGACCAGAACTGGACGCAGTACTCCAAGTGAGGCCTAACCAACGTTCTATACAACTGCAACATCAGACTCCTACTCTTATATTCTATACCTCTTCCTATGAAGGCTAACATACCATACGCTTTCCTCATCACATTCTGCACCTGCACCGACACCTTCAGGGACTTGTGCACTTGCACCCCCAGGTCTCTCTGCGTATCTATACTCCGGATAGTTCTACCTTTTATCGTATAACTCCCCTCCACATTATTCCGGCCAAAGTGCATCACCTCGCATTTCTCCGGATTAAATTCCATTTGCCATCTATCTGCCCAATCTACCAGCCTGTCTATGTCCTGTTGCATTGCCAGGCACTGCTCCTCAGTACCCGCCAATCCAACCATCTTAGTGTCATCAGCAAATTTGCTGATCACACCACCTACCCCCTCTTCCAAGTCATTAATATATACCACAAATAGAAGAGGTCCTAGTACCGAGCCCTGCGGCACACCACTGGTGACAGACCTCCAATTGGAAAAGGAGGCTTCCACTACTACTCGCTGTCTCCTCCTCCCAAGCCAGTTCTCCACCCATCTACATACCTGGCCTTGTATCCCATGAGCCTTCACCTTTTCTATCAGCCTACCATGAGGGACCTTGTCAAATGCCTTACTGAAATCCATATA
The DNA here is from genome assembly GCF_965287045.1 of Carcharhinus amblyrhynchos. NCBI lineage: Eukaryota > Metazoa > Chordata > Chondrichthyes > Carcharhiniformes > Carcharhinidae > Carcharhinus > Carcharhinus amblyrhynchos. Next base: position 49,009,209 of record NC_137324.1, on the reverse strand, counting down.
GACGACATCAACGGCTTGTCCTTCGTCAACCGTTTTTGTCACCTCTTCAAAAAATTCCACTAGATTCGTAAGGCACGACCTCCCTGTAACGAAGCCATGCTGCGTATCCCTGATCAGATTGCAGCGCTCCAGATGTTCATACATCCTATCCTTGAGGACCCTCTCCATTAGCTTGCCTATAACTGAAGTCAAGCTCACCGGCCTATAATTCCCTGGGTTATCCCTCTGACCCTTAAACAACGGTACTACATTTGCAATCCGCCAATCCTCTGGGACCTCACCTGTGTCCAAAGAAGAGACAAAGATTTGCGTCAGAGGCCCAGCAATTTCATCCCTCACCTCCCTTAACAGCCTGGGATAGATGCCATCAGGCCCCGGAGATTTATCCGTCTTTATACTGTCTAAAAGTCCCAACACCTCTTCCCTCGTGATGACTATATCCCTCAACGGATCCTCAAACTCCTCAAGCACAGCACTAGACATCAGGCCCCTCTCCTGCGTGAATACCGACGCAAAGTATTCATTCAGGATCTCCCCCATTCCCCCAGGCTCCAAGCATAGTTCCCCTCCTCTGTCCCTGAGAGGACCAATCTTCCCTCTAACCATCCTTTTATTTCTAACATAGGAGTAAAATGCCTTAGGATTTTCTTTAATCCTACCCGCCAAAGCCATTTCGTGGCCCCTTTTTGCCTTTCTGATGCCCCTTTTAAGTTCTCTCCTACATTCTCTGTATTCTTCTAACGCTATCTCTGTCCTCAAATGCCTAGATCTAATGTACGCCTCCCTCTTCCTCCTGACCAGGTCCTCAATATCCCTAGTTACCCACGGCTCTCTAATCCTACCCTTCCCATCCTTCCTCTTGACCGGCACGTGCCTTTCCTGCAAAGATTTTAGTTTTCCCTTGAGAGACTCCCACATACCCAGCGTCGACCTGCCATCAAACAGCTTACCCCAGTCCGTATCTTTAAGATCCTGCCTTATCCGGTTGTATCTAGCCCTCCCCCAGTTTAACACCCTCCCCTTAGGACAGGCTTCATCTTTATCCATTAATATCTTAAACCAGACAGAGTTGTGGTCACTGTTAGCCACCTGCTCTCCTACTTCAACGTCAACCACCTGCCCAGGCTCATTCCCCAGAACCAAGTCCAGTATAGTCCCCTCTCTGGTCGGGCTATCCACATACTGCTCCAGGGATCCTTCCATTACACACTGTACAAATTCCTCCCCGTCAGCACCCTCTGATCTCGGCACCTTCCAGTCTACCCCGGGGAGATTAAAATCTCCCACTACCACCACCCTATTCTTCCTGCACTTATCTAGAATGTCCCTGCTTATCCCTTCTTCCACAGCCCTCGGGCTGTTGGGCGGTCTGTAGTACACACCCAACATAGTAACAGCTCCCTTCCTATTCCTCAACTCCACCCATAGCGACTCGATTCCTATATCCTCTATACCTCCCTCCCTCTGCACTGCTAGGCTGTTACCGGAGTTGAGGGGGTTGAGCTATGAGGAGAGGCTGAATAAACTAAGCTTGTACTCGTTAGAGTTTAGAAGAATGAGGGGAGATCTCATTGAGACGTATAAGATGATGAATGGGATGGATAGGATAGAGGTGGAGAGACTCTTCCCGCTCAAAAAAGACAGTAGGACTAGGGGGCACAGCCTCAAGATAAAGGGGAGGCGGTTTAGAACGGAGTTGAGGAGGAACTTCTTCACTCAAAGGGTGGTGAATCTCTGGAATTCTCTGCCCGTTGAAGTGGTGGAGGCTGCCTCGCTAAATATTTTTAAGACGCGGGTTGATGGGTTCTTGATAAGAGAGGGGATTAAGGGTTATGGGGAGAGGGCGGGAAAGTGGAACTGAGCCACGACAGATCAGCCATGATCTTATTGAATGGCGGGGCAGGCTCGAAGGGCTAGATGGCCTACTCCTGCTCCTATTTCTTATGTTCTTATGTTAGGATGGAATTGGGACCAAGTGACAAAAAGATGAATACCCTGCAGTTAGGCTTGGTGTTCGGTTTTCTTTGAAGAAATGCAATGAAATTGATCTTAGGCTCTAATCATAATCTATTTTAGAAGTAGTCTTGATCAGTCAAAAGGCAATCTTCTTGCATGGATAGGAAATTGGATGGCAGATAGGAGATGGAAAGCTGGGATGTAAATATGTTTTCATTGTAATTGGTAGCAACAAGTCATGATTTTCAGAAATAGATTCTGGCACCTCAATTTAATGCTTCACAGAGGTTATTTTATGATTTTGGTTTTCTGAAGGAGAGCCTTGCCACCCAGCTGTTTCTATGAGTATGCATATGATTTTTTAAGAGCTTTGGTTTTCCAGTTGCAATGTCTTTAATATGTTAGCAGTGGCAAATGTCTCTGCTTGAAATACAAAACAATACCAATATCCCTTTTATATAAATAACCTGAATTTGGGAATGATGGTAGGTATATGCAAGTTTTCAAGTGATGCTAAGAAAGAGGTCTGGCCCTAAAAATTCATGGGGTGCAATCTTAGCAATCAGGCTTGAAGGTGACTACGTTGGACCATGATCACTGGCCCCACACAATCAAAAAGAATGTCAGTGTAGGGCATTATCTGCAGGAAAGAAGAGAAAGAGGGAACTGAATGTATTATCTCTAAATTTGCAGATGGTACAAAGTTGGGTGGGAGGGTGAGCTGTGAGGAGGATGCAGAGATGCTTCAATATGATTGGGACAGGTTGAGTGTGTGGACATATGCATGACAGATGCAGAATAATGTGGATAAGTCTGAGATTATCCACTTTGGTAGCAATAAAAGGAAAGCAGATTATTATTTGAATGAGTGTAAAGTTGGATACTCAGCAAAACCCTGTGTCCTCGTGCATCAGTCACTGAAAGTAAGTGCGCAGCAGGCAGTAAAGAAGGCAAATGAATGTTGACCTTCTTTGCGAAAGGATTTTAGTATAGGGATAGGAATGTTTGCTGCACATGTATAAGGTGTTGATGAGGCTACACCTGCAGTATTTGGTGCAGTTTTGTTGTCCTTATCTGAGGAAGGATGTCCTTGCTATAGAAGAAGTCCAGTGAAGGTTTACCAGGCTGATTCCTGGGATGACAGCACTGTCATATGAGAAGATACAAAGTCAGTATGGATTATATTCACTGGTGTTTAGAAGAGTAAGACGGGATCTCATAGAAAGTTATAAAATTCTAACAGGGTTAGCCAGGGTAGATTCAAAAAGAATATTCCCAATGGTGGGGAAGTCCAGAATTAGAGGATAAGGGGTAAACCTTTTAGAACTGAAGTGAGGAGATGTTTCTTCATCCAGAGGGGGTGAATGTGTGGAATTCACTACCACAGAATATAGTTGAGGCCAAAACGTTGTCTGAAATTAGGTATAGTTCCAGGGGCTAAAGAGATCAAGGGAAATGGGGGAGGGGGGATCAGGATATTGAGTTCTATGATCAGCCATGATCAAGATGAACAGTGGAGCAGGCTTGAAGGATCTAACGGCCTACTCCTGCTTCTTGTTTCTACGTTTCTAAACCCATCTACTTAAAGCCAAGAGATATAGGCTTAAGATACTGAGCGTGAGGGAAGGGATACTGAAGCATTCTATTCTCAGATGAGAAAGTCAATTGGCCCAAGTTGTTCTGAACAAGGGGGCTGCTTCAGAAATGCACTCAAAATTTACTCCATTGTCTTTAGGAGTGCAGGTCTCAAATTTGATGTGGGTATTCAATCCCCATGGCGTGAAAACACTTTAAAGACCTACCTTTTGTCCCAGCCCCTTGCCATGACTTGTCCTCTTAGAGTGTAAGGTTGGGAAAACCTGGCCGTGTGTTAAATGCATTTCTGATTTGCTGCCACTTGACTTCTTTATTATTGCAGCTCAGTTTGTGCCCTTCATGAGTTCAAACGAGAGCAGGAAAAATATATTCCAATAAACCTGGTTCCCTGCAGATTGCTGTCAGAATAAAATGACCAGAAAAGCTGCTAAACTATCATGAAAACTGGCTCATGATCTTCTGGAAAGGGAACCAGCCACCCTTCTCAAGTCAGACTGCACTATGTAGTTGAATTTTAGCTCCTTCAGGACTGCCAATAACATGCAATAAATTTACCTTGCCTATATCTTGACAACAACGGAAAGGACAATAATGTCGGGATTCACAGGAACAGCAAAGTTGTTGTGAATTGTGAAGAACAAACAATTTTAACATCTGTAGATGAAGCAAATAGGTGAAATGTTGTACCTTCATGAGACAAAGTGTGACGAAAAGCACTCTGCATAACAAGTTCAATTCAATCTAAACCGAAAAGCACGAGGAGGTGCAGACAGATAGAAGGATTTAGCAGTTGCTGTACATGAGTTATTAAAAATTAGTGCATAGGTGCAAAAGAAGATCAAGGAACCTAATTAGATGCTGGACCTTGATACAGGAGATACAGAATCTCAACAAGGTAGCACCATCACAATTATACTGAATACAGGTCCGAACCCATTTCTGAAAGGTTATGTCCATCTCCAGACACCCCGCTTTAAGGAAGGGTACACTCACCGTGGAGAACGCCTAACAATAAATCATTAGAGGAATACCAACAAAGAACAGGTGTAGTTCTTCTAAAAGGCTGTAGAAACTAGGATTGCTTTATATAAAAATTAAGCTATTAAGGGGTAATACTGTGCAAAATACATAAACAGATTAACAAGAAAAAAAATTATCTGTATGATCATAAACTAAGAATCCAGGAAAGAAAGAGCTTGAAGACAAGCCCACAGAGTCCAGCTGAAAGCTGTGAAAATTTAAAATAAATTTGTGAAATTCATTAGTTATTAGGTGAACAGTAAAACCAACAAATGCATTGTTGAAGGAAGTATGTTGGATTGGGATAAGTGAGATGTCCCAGAGATTGACATTGTGATCACCGCTATTTCTAACATCAAAGACCTAATGCAAATATTAACTTTGAAAATGACGACAAATTAGAAGGCTTAGTGAATTTCAGAAGAGGCAATTCAGATATTCTGGAAGGAGTTGGACAGAAATATATGAAATGGTCAAACAATGGCAGATTAAATTTCATGCAGTCAAGTGTGACTTACTGCATACAAGAAGGAAAATGGATGATATATATATTAAATATCTTAACTGAAATAGCTAAGAAAGAAGCTGAAAGGGATCAAGAAGTCTTAATAAGCTCAATTGTTTGGTTTTATAGTGCAACCCCCATCCCCAGTTTTCCACATGCCTCCCTAGCGAAAAAGGCCAAGGGCAAGACCGCCTCCACTCAACTTGTTCAAACTGCAGGTATTTAACACTTGGAGGGACATTAATTGCTTGAAGATGATATGTCTGCCCCCACATAGGCAGGAAATCTCACAGTGAGGGCTTTTAACCAATCAAGTAGTAGGCAGCTTTCTAGACCCTGCAGAACCACCAGAAGCAGTGGCCACTTCAACTGGCTTCTAAAAGGGCTTCAATTGGCCCACAATTGGACAGTCCACCTGACGTCCCCTTTTGCTGGTAAATAGTGACAGTGGCAAGGGAGGTCATGTAGTTGGTAGGCAAAACACCTATAGCATTATATGGGCACCCTTGCAGACCCACCTCTGTGGGGTCAATATACCTAACTAATGCAGAGCAGCAAATAGTAAAGCAAACAGCAAACTGACACATGAAAGCAGAAGATCACAAACCTAAGGAGGTTGTACTTCAGCTTAGTGTCCTGATTAGGCCATTACTGTCCTGGTCACCAAGGCACTGGGGAGACATTCAAGTGTGAGATGTAGTATGGGAAGGAGACAAAAGGCTAAGCTCTTGTGCTGGTGCCCAACTTATGAGGAAATGTTTGAGAATCTTGGCTTTTCCACCTTTGAAGGAGAGATAATCTCATCCAACTACAAATTAATATCAAAAAGGTAAATTTGGAAAATTACTTCAAACTAAAACTGTCAGAGCAACACAGGTCAAAGTTCAAACTAATAAACTGCAGAATTTAAGACTGATATTTGGAAGTTTTTTTTCCTGTTTGGAATGCACTCCTAGATAGAATAATGGAGGAAAATATCCTATAATTGTTGGAGAAACAATTTGATTTAAATAGAGGGACCAGGGTTGTCTGGTGGCTGAAATGAGTAATGCTGGAATTTACCACCTCATCCAGCCGAAGCTTGTAAGATTCCACCCGAGGCCAATGGGGAATGTTGTTCTGGGAACCTTGCCACCCTGATTCTGGGGTGGGTGATGCAGTAAAATTCCAGCCGAAATATATTTTCCTATCCATAATTATGCTGTGATCTGATTGGTGAACAAAGTAATTAAGTATATTGAATGGGCAAGTGGAGGACAATTCTTATCCGTCAACAATTGTGGAAGACAGTGCTGTAATGGCATTGTCACTGAATGAGTCATCCAGGGGTTTAGTACTAATGCTTTAGGCACAAGGCTCGAATCTCACACCAGCAGTTGGTGGAATTTAAATTCAATTAATCATCTAGAATCGAAAAGTTAGTCTCAGTAAAGATGACCACGAAACCATTATCAATTATCACAAAAACTCATCTGGTTCACTAATGTCCTTTACAGAAGGAAATCTGATATCCTTACTTGGTCTGGCCTACAAGTGACTCCAGATCCACAGCAATGTAGCCGCCCTCTGAGATGATATGGCTAGCCACTAGATTCAAGGACAACCAGAGATGGGTACTTGCATCATATTTTTAATTATCTCTTGTATTTTGCTCCAAACATTAGTCAGCATTTCTGGATAGACTTTCCTTATCAATCATTTTTTCTCATTATTTTTAGTTGCTGATGACATTTGAAATACCATAAATGGAAGTGAGGATATACATTATTTGGATTTCTTAACATGTTGCAAAATTCACATGAGGAAGGGCAGTTCATGTCGGGTAGGAAATGTAAATGCAATGAACCCTAAAATGCTGGCCTTGCCAGTGACACCCACATTCCAATGGAGAATAAATTAATTTGGAAAATGTAAAACTGCTTTTAAATTTCTGTTCAGAAAGAATGACAAAATGAGTTACATTTAAGTGACTAGTATAAATGGACTGCGCAATGGTCTTAAATATTTCATCTCACAAAAGCAGCAATGGCAACCTGGGAAAAGACACAGTAAATGATTAAGTTCTGGAATGCACAATGCCTGAGAATGTGTTGGAAGCAGCTTCAACTGAATTGGTTTGTTATCTAAAAAGGAAGAATATGCAGGGCTATGGGGAGAAAGCAGCAGAATGGCACCAGATAAATTGCTCTGACAGAGAGGCAGTGCAGACACGGTGATCTGAATGGCCACCTTCTGCACTGTAACAATTCTATGATCCTGTGCTATGTTGATACAAAAAGGAGCCTCTGCATTAATGAGCCAGACACTCATGATGTGTTCCAGAACAACCAAGAAAAGTACATAATTCTTCAAAATTCTCATTTCAGACTCCTTTCAAACACCCACACATTATATTGTAAGGTATCTATCAGTTTTGCGTTTTTAATTTTCTCTCATTGCATTTTGCTCCAAGCATTAGTTGGCTTTTCTGGATGGACATTCATTTTGAATGTTCTCCTTATCAATCGTTATTTCATTATTTTAAGTTGCGATGACATTTGGAATATCATATATGGAAGTGAGGATGTACATTGATTTGGAGATTCTCAACGCATTGCAAAGTTCACATGAGGAAGAGAAATTCATGTGAGCCAGGAAATGCAAATGCAAATGCAATGAACCCTAAAATGTTCTAGTCATCCTTCGCGCTACCAGCAAATTCCTGTCAATGGGACCTTCCATACATATCTGAACATGTCTGTGAAAATGGTTATTTGGTGCTATTTGCTTTCTAGGGCAGGCTACCAATGAGCTGTACCATAGACCATAGAAGCATAGAATCTCTACAGTTTAGAAGTAGGCCATTTAGCTCATTGAGTCTGCACCGACTCTCCAAAGATCATCTTACCCAGGCCCATCCACCTGCCCCATTCCTGTAACCCTGCGCATTTACCATGGCTAATCCATCTAACCAACACACCTTTGGACACCAAGGGCAATCTAACACAGCCAGTCCACCTAACCTGAAAATCTTTGGATTGTGGAAGGAAACCTGAGCGTGCGGAGGAAATCCATGCCGACACAGGAAGAACTCCACAGACTCCACCCAAGGCCAGAATCAAACCCATTTGCTACACAATGATTTCAGACAATATCTAAATCAGGGATTTCTCTGCTGTTGAAATGAAAGTTACCATATAACAAAAGCTTAATTTCTATCAAATCTTTTCATGCCATCTGAAAATTTATCACACATATCATCCAATGATACATGAAATGATTATAATGAACAGTACCTTTTCTATAGCAATGAGGTATCAATTGGATACAGAAAACAGCTTTCATAGCGTAAGAAGGTTTCTTTAAGTGCAGAGCAATATATATGGTTCCCATGTGACCATCAGGGCTCTCCACAATAAACTCATTAGTCAGTGCTCAGGTAGTATTTGACCACAGAATATCATCCTGCATGTCGATATCTGTTATTCAGGAACCGTAGGATCTTAGAATCTTAGAAACCCTACAGGGTGAAGCAAGCTAGTGTTTGTGTTGTTCAAAAGAGAATCTGGATGAATGGTTCCAAGAAGAAAAGGCTGTCCTTTGCATCCTTCAATACTAACCGCAGTGAGAAACATCCCACTATCAGAGGGCACCTTGAAGCCGGTACACCTCAGCATCCATTTTCCTCTTTCTCAGTTGCCACCTCCATATTCAAAAAATGTGTGCTATGGACATTAGGCACATTATAAATGTGTATGCAAAACAGAACTAGTTGTGCACAATGGGCCTTTGAAGAACATAAATTCCATGAATAACAGTTGGAGGGTAAGGTGCACACTGCCATCAGAATTACATTGGACCATGCTGTCATGATGGTAAACCAAATGCTCAAAGGTTCAAATACTTCAATAAATCAGGGAGCAAGGTTGCTGCAAGTTTATTAAATTATCCAAATCATGGCACAATCTTGCTTTTGTGCAATTTGGCAATCTGAAGAGATATTGTTATGCTGCACATGAAATGAGTGCCAATCACAACCACTGGCATAGGAGGCCACTGCCCCAGAACCTGAAGACATAAACATAGATTCTAACCTTCAGAAAAGAAGAGTTTTAAGGCAGACTCTCATTAATTACATCTTAGTTTAAATGCTTGTATCAAATAATAACCCAACAATGAAGAGCTCTGTGTTATTTCCCCAGTGTAGTCAGTCTTACGTTCAGTTCGATGGAAGACAGGCCTTTCCTTATTGATTATTGTCATCCCATTTGAGCAGTTAGATAACATTTCAATTACATCTAGCCAATGTTTCTTGTCCTAGTGCTTTCCAGCTGTAAAAACATAAGGTGTAAATATACTGCTAAATAACAGTGTGTTCCTTGTAGTAGCAAGGGAAAATATGTCAGTCTGTTGGGTATTGAATCATTTGTTAAAACAATTTGACATTGTGAAAGTGCATCATCATATTTAAGTCTATAAGTCGAATGACTAATAATAATAATTTCAATCTACCTGCAGAGATTCCTTTTGCCCACTATGGCAGTATTGAATGAGCTTAAATTTGCTCTAATTAAACATTGGGAAGGCTAGAGCAATTACTCACAGCCACAATTCAAACTCCATTCCCTAGCTGTCATAGAAACATATAAACATAGAAACTCGAAGCAGGAGTAGGCCATTTGGCCTTTCAAGCCTGCTTTGCCATTCATTTTGATCATGGATGATCATCAAATTCAATACCCTGATTTCCACCTCCCTTGCCCCATATCCCTTGATCCCTTTAGCCCCAAGAGATATGCCTAATTTCTTCTTGAATTCAAACCATGTTTTGGCCTCAACTACATTCTGTGGTAGTGAATTCCACACATTCACCATCCTCTGGGTGAAGAAATTTCTCCTCACCTCAGTTCTAAAAGTTTTACCCCTTATCCTTAAACTATGACCCCTATTTCTGGATCCCCCACCATTGGGAGCATTCTTTCTGAATCTATCCTGTCTAACCATGTTAGAATTTTATAAATTCTTATGAAATCTTCTCTCACTCTTCTAAACTCCAATGAGTATAATCCTAACTGACTTAACTTTCCTCATATGACAGACATGCTGTCCCAGGAATCAACCTGGTAAACCTTCACTGTACTCCCTCTATAGCAAGGACATCCTTCCTCAGATAAGGACACCAAAACTGCACACAATGCTCCAGGTGTGGCCTTATCAACATGCTATAGAATTGCAGTAAAACATCCCTATTCCTATACTCAAATCCTGTCACTATGAAGTCCATTTGCCTTCTTTGCTGCCTGCTGTACCTGCGCATGTACTTTCAGCGACTGATGCACGGTGACTCTAAGGGCTGGTTGAGTATCCACTTCTCTCAATTTACACTCCTTCAAGTAATAATCTGTCTTCCTGTTATTGCTACCAAAAATAACCTCACATTTATTCACTTTATACTGTCTCTGTCATGCAGATACCCACACATTCAGCCTGTCCAAATCCCGCTGAAGCATCTCTGCATCCTCCTCACAGCTCACCCTCCCACCCAACTTTGTATCATCTGAAAATTTGGAGATAATGCATTCAGTTCCCTCTTCCAAATCAATAATATATAATGTGAACAGTTGGGGTCCTAGCATTGATCCCTGCAGAACCTCACTTGTCACAGACCCATTTACACCAACTCTTTCCTTCTTATCTGCTAACTAGCTTTCCATCCATCTCAAGACATTACCTGCTCTCAGCTCCATCCCAGTCCAAACTCCATTTCCTACTTATCAACTCTATCCTGATCCAAACTCCATTCGCTACCTATCAACTCCATCCCAATCTAAACTCCATTCTTTAAATTTCAACTCCATCCTTCTCTGTGGCAACTGGGTGTTACAATATATCGGAGATGACCTTCTGATCTCATATTTGTGCCATCAGGACATCATGATGATGTGCCATTAGGACTGCCTATGTCCATCTCCCTAACATCGCTCAACTCCACTCCATCTCAGTTCAGTTGCTGCTGAGTCTCTCATTCATGTCTTTCTTCACATCTTTCTTACTTACAGTCTTGACTATTCCAATGCACTTTTGACTGGCCTCCCATGTTTCACTCTTCAAAAACTTGAGATCATTCAAAATTCTGTTGCCCATGTCTTAACTCTTACGAAGTGCCATTCAACTGTCAACCCTGACTCAGATTGGCTCCCCATCAAGCAACATTTTGATTATAAAATGATCACCTTTATTTTTAAATCTTTCCATGGCATTGCCCTGTGTTAATACTATAATCTCTTCCAGACCCACAGCCCTCTGAGACTCCTATCATTTCAGATGTCGAAGTAGCTGTGTTGCTGCAGCACATCTTCGGAGTTTCCCATGTGGTGACACCCCGCCCACCCCCCTTCCCTTGATGCAGGGTCTCATATCAAGCTAACATAGAAAAATGGCTTTATGGTGGGATGAAAATGATGGACAAAATTCCTTGTCCCCATTACTCTAACAAAATGGCCTTTATAGCGAGGGGGGTTGAATATAAAAGTAGGGAGGTCTTGCTGCGGCTGCATAGGGCATTGGTGAGGCCGCAGCTGGAGTACTGTGTGCAGTTTTGGTCGTCGTACTTACGCAAGGATATTTTGGCCTTGGAGGGAGTGCAGAGGAGGTTTACTAGGCTGATACCGGAGTTGAGGGGGTTGAGCTATGAGGAGAGGCTGAATAAACTAGGCTTGTACTCGTTAGAGTTTAGAAGAATGAGGGGAGATCTCATTGAGACACATAAGATGATGAATGGGATGGATAGGATAGAGGTGGAGAGACTCTTCCTGCTCAGAAAGGACAGTAGGACTAGGGGGCACAGCCTCAAGATAAAGGGGGGGGGGCGGTTTAGAACGGAGTTGAGGAGGAACTTCTTCACTCAAAGGGTGGTGAATCTCTGGAATTCTCTGCCCGTTGAAGTGGTGGAGGCTGCCTCGCTAAATATTTTTAAGACGCAGGTTGATGGGTTTTTGATAAGCGAGGGGATTAAGGGTTATGGGGAGAGGGCGGGAATGTGGAACTGAGCCACGACAGATCAGCCATGATCTTATTGAATGGCGGGGCAGGCTCGAAGGGTTAGATGGCCTACTCCTGCTCCTATTTCTTATGTTCTTATGTTCTTATTATGAACCAGTCCATGGTCTCCTTTCTTTTGTGATCTTCTTGTTATAGCTCAACATATTCATATGTTATAATTGATTCTTTCCCTTTGCACAAGAACTTGTAATATTGGAGCTTGCACATTCTCCCGTGACTGCGTGGGTTTCCTTTGGGTGCTCCGGTTTCCTCCCACAGTCCAAAAGACATGGTGATTATGTGCATTGGCCATGCTAAATTCTTCCTTGGTGTACCCGAACATTCAGCAGAGTGTAGTGACTAGGGTATTTTAGAAATAACTCCATTTGCAGTGTTAATGTAAGCCTACTTGTGGCATTAATAAATCAATTTTAAAACTTTAAATAGTTGTGACATAGCTTACAAGTTTAGATGAGCATTTCAACTTTGTTAAATGTCAGAATTTTCAACTTTAACCTTTCTCCATTTTGAATTTGCCAAAACAACACTATGTAGGCTGATATTTTTATTCTTCTTCATTCATGGAATGTGGGCATTGCTGGTAAAGCCAAAATTTATTGCCTATTTTTAACTAGCCTTCAAAAGGTGCTAGGGAATCCACTGTGAGATTTCAGTCCATTCAAAGTGCTGTCCAATAGTTCAGGGTTTGGGCATTCCAGAATTTTGATTTACCAATGATGATGGATCAACTATACTAGTGTCAGGCAGGGCCACAACATGGAGGGGAATGTGGTGGTGCTCTCATGTCCCTGCTACTCTGTTTATCTAGCTGATTTGGAAGGTCTTAATGGTTCTTGTAGATACTGCCACTAAGCCCTAATGGTGAAGGGAGTGGATGGGTGCTAATTGAGTGGCGGTATGCTTTGTCCTGAATGGATTTGGGCTTTTGGAGTGTTTTTGGAATTGAATCCACGCAAACAAGTGAAGACTATTCCACTCCCCCAGTGGAAATTTCATCTCTCCCAGTATCCAACACCACTCCACCCACTCGTACTTCTCCGGGTTCTTGTACCGAAACGACACCAGAGATCAAAGGACCGCCGTGGAAATTCTACCTCCACCTTCTTCCGGAGAGGGGACGGTGCAACGTTTTGGAAGTTTACAAATATGAGGAGGGAAACTTTGCAACCCATCGAACAAGCGCCACAGTGTGGGCAGGTAATGTGTAATTGGGTTTATGGAAAGACGCCACAAAATTGAACCAGATACTCAGAGTGAGCGATATGTGTGCAAAATTCAGGACGTTTCTTCCGACTTTGAGCTCCCCTCGCGAACAGATCACTGCATCATTGAGGTGTGTGCTCTCACATCTCCCACAGCTTCTCTCTTTTGAAAGATGTTACATGCCTCCGGGCTCTCACGATTCAGAACTGCAATTCAACAACACCCATACCCAGCGAAGGCACAATGGGCCGAATGGCTTTCCGTACTGTACCATTCTATGCCCGTTTTTAGAGGGCTGGCTGAATTTCATTGAGAGATGCTTGCTTGATTTTAATGAAACGAATAATCCCGAATCTGAACTTGCTGCCTTTTTTGTTTACTGCAAACGGTTGCTGGAGTCAAAGAGCTACAAAAAAAAGCTTTGGGCTTTGACAAAGGGTCACCTGGAGTCGAAACATCAGCTGTTTTCTCTCCTTAACAGACGCTGCCAGTTCTGCTGACATTTTCCAGCATTTTCTCTTTTGGGGCTAAAAGAAACCCTGAATTGCTAACTTCACGAAGTTAAGCTGCTATTTTTAGCTCTCAGGTAGGTAAGAGGGATGGACAGAATGTTCCACTGAAGAGGCGATTAGAATGAATTGAAGTGCTATCGAAGAAAGTTCCCCCTTTTGGTTGAGTCTTGTGTTGAGAGATTGACCAGAACCTGTCAATCACTCTTTGTCACTGCTTTTGTAATCGCATGAAGAACGTTTGAGGACGTAAGGAATGTGTCAAAAAGAACTCAATAAATTGATCTTTAATTTCAAACTAGTTGTTCACCGATCACTATATTAATAAACTCGAAGCCATCCCAAAGGGCACCTACCAATGGTGCTAGTTCGGTTTGCCAGTATAAAACGGCTCAGTCGAGCTCTGCAAGGTTGTCCATTGAGTTGGGGACCAGCTCTGCTGAACGGGTCCACCTTAAAACATTGACCCCGGCTCCTTTCTCCCCCCTCCCCAGGCTGCATCATTGTTGTGTTGTTGTGTGCTTTCCGTTTTAGCTGCTGAGAATCGTTTAGTGTGATAGTCGATTCAGGCGTAAATGTATAACATCTGAATTGCCCAAGACACGTAAATCTGGGATCCCTGTTAAATCAGAATCTCCACCGAAAAACAAGTTGGGGGCGGGGAGTGGGGGTGATAAAACACCAGAAAATGTTGAAATACAAATCAAACCTGGGCATCTGAGAATGACCGGGGTTCAACTCAAACGTTCGTTCTTGAAATGGTCTTGGACGGGAGGCAAAGGTCCTTCAGATTCACCCTGAGTTATAAGCGCTCATTTCATTTGAAATATGACTTCCGCAAATTATTACTATGTTAAATAAGTATCCAGAGTACCATTGTGCGATAAAAGTCACCACCAATTTAGGATTTCATACGATTATGTGTGCAAAAAGAACTTCCACCTTCTTATCTGCTCTGATTAAATGGGTCCTAATTCAAAGATCAGCGCCAGGCGGTATATATATAAAAAAACAAAAGTTAAGGAAGGAATGAAGGGCTATTCATGGTCCAAGATATAGTCCAGGGAAATGAAATGAGGAGACAGGTGGAATGACCTTTCTGTGAACTCCCGCTGGATTTGCTTTATATTGGAATAGACGAGTTCCCAGCTTTGTTTGGGTTTCTCTGCGGGTGTTGGTAAATTATAAATCGCTGGCCATAAGTTACTGGGGTAAATAAACCTCGTGTGAACCAGAGGATATCCTGTCAGTGCTGTCTTTGAGATGTAGGTAGAGGGACTTGGCTTATCTCCAGCACTGTTTTTAATAGACATGGGCTTTTTTTTTGACCATCATGTACAAGGCTCTTAGCGAAAGGGATGGGTGTTTACTGTAAACTTAGTAAAGGACATTGAACCAAAAATGCACAAAGCAGTTGTATGTCCCCCCCCCCCCCCCCCACATCAATTTACGAATTTCCTCCCTGGAAGCTTGATGCCAACATATCCGGTGCTGGGAGATACAACTCAGAATGATTCACTCCAAAATAGAGATGGATGATAACGTGACCCTTGATTTATATATACTATTCAAAAATATTCACGTAAGCGATCGTCAGCTAAGTTAATTTTGTCAGCTACCCTCGATTTCGTCATAGTTTTATATAAATTGCACCCACACTTGAAGGGGAAGCAGAGACCAGCTATTCTAAGTGAAGAGTGAGAGGGGGGAAAAAAGCAGCTTCTGCATCATTCCGGATAGTTTCAGTGCAGGAGGGCGAGAGAGAGAGAGGGAGGGAGGAGATTCGTGTGCTACTAGTGTGAGATGGGGTCTGAATTTATTTTATGGAAACACCGTTTGCTGTTTTCTCTGATAGTTTTAAGTGTTGCAAGTTCCAAGGTCCACTATGGACTCGCGGCTCCTGTTGACAATCAAGGCACTTTACCCAAGATGTTCCCCAGAGGCAGTCACTGGGCGGTGGGTGAGTATTCACTTTTAATGTTGTGACTCTTTCTCTCTCTCTGCTTGCCACGAACGTGTATTCGATTGTAGAAATGAACCGTTCAGTCAAGAGACGGACTGGACATTGAATTCCCTGAGTGCCCGGGCTGCAAGCCGCACTGTTTCCCACCTCAGCAGTCGTTAGCACTGAGCAAGTCCGTTTCTCCCTTGAATATGGACTCAGCAACTGATTACAGGAATGTCCCTCCCACCCACCCCGTCTCCCCAGCTCCCACCATCCCTCATGCCGCTGGATTCGGGGCGTCAACTGAATTTTATTTTAAATGTACAAAGAGGTGCTTTTTGAAAATAAATATTTGTATTTAAATTTCTCTACAGACGATTAGAACTTTGTCCATTCGTGTGTTCACTTGTCTCTAATCTGGGACAACTTTGGTCCCTTTTTGTGCCCTTGTGAGCAATTTTGCCTCTCCGGTGATGATTGGGGTGTCGAGTCGTACAGAACATTGCATGTATAGATAAAGGCAAAACACAGGTCTGTTTAACCCGTATGGAACAGGTTAATATGATACCTGTTAATACAGAATAGTCTTCCGCAACCACCCCCCGAAAAAAAACAAGTGCAGTGCAATGGATTCGGGTGAATGATGAAACTTGGAGATGGCTTTAGTAGAAGGCTTAATGGGGCTTAGGAAAGGTAACCCGCAAAAACGCCGCCTAAGGTACTGGGAGATCCAAGAGGTTGATCAATGCTGCGATCCAACCTGTTACACAGCGGACAATGCTTTATATCGGCTGAGTCTAATTTGCTTGTCCTCCCTCAAGAGCAGAGAGCAAGAAGACAACAATGATATATTCTAGAGTGAAATGAAAGCGATTGCTCTCGTAGTACAGTCTTTGAGAGTGGATGCAATCTTGCCAACAAATCCAGCTTTCTAATTATCCGTGTAAAATTAATTGGGAAGGCATTGCTTTATTCACCCCCATCTCCGCCTCAATTTCCTAATAAGTGCCAAATTTCCGAACCCGCAAAGATTGTCAGTAGAAGAGTTCATATTCTTAAACGTGCCGTTCTGGTTTATCGGTTACAAGCGAAAGGCATATTTCACCCATTATCACATTTGATTTTGACCGGATCCTAAAGGACTTCACAATTACAGCCCATTATGATAAATTTATTTTGTTGCTGATCGTCTTGCGCCATCTTTTGTTTATGTTTGTTATAACAGATTGATCTATTTCATCGCAGTGAGAGGTTTACAAGCTCCATCAGCCTGTTAGGCGCAATTTAGACGTCAGAAGAATAACTTCTTATTCCCCCATTTCTCAGTCTAGCTAGTCCGGAGATTCTCTGGATGCAATTGTGCCTCATTAACAGCATTTCTATGTTGTCCATGTCCAATACGGATTGGATTAAAGCTACACAAATTTACTCTGCTTAAAATGCGGTTTTCCTACACTCTGCTGCATTTCTTAATATTGTTTTTCTTAAATATATACTTTATTCATAAAATATCTGGAAGAACATTACGATCATTTCAAAGTGGCCATCACATAAAGTGCAATAACATTCAAGTTATCTACATACATCATGCTGCACTCCCCAGGTGCCTCCATACAGTCACAGAGACATTACAGACATTTCAAAATGGTCACTGCAAATGTGCAAAGGTATTTAAGTTATCTACATAAACAGAACAAATTGCATTCTGAGGTGCTTCCACACAATTGTGATACATACAATATTGGCATGCATTCAATATGAGTTATAGGGCCTCAGGGGGTTCCATACAATTCCCCTCTCCTCAGTTCACTCTGGCTGAAAGGTTTTAGACAGCAGTCTTCCCCCACTGCATCTCTGCCACAGCTGGCCAACCTTTAGAACACCCCTCCACATATAGTCCTGAACTTTGGAATGTGCCAGCCTGCAACACTCAGTTGGGGACAGTTCTCCACCCTGGGAGACTAACAAGTTTTGGGCAGACCAAAGAGACCAATTTTTTAAAAAAATTACTCCATTCTTAAAGTTACAAAGCCAATGCTCAGAGTGGATTGGGCAAACCCAAATCCATTCTTTGCTTGCTACAAAAAACCAAATTCAAAACCCAATTGAATCTAATTCAAGGTCTCCACAAGGGAGACAAACAAGATCCAAGCTGATAAGATGAAGCATTACACCCCATCTTGGGTTTGATCTGACAGTTGACCTTAGTCAATAAGTACCAAGGAGACCAAATATTGTGTCATTTATACCCACAATCAATACCAGCAATATAGATTGGCTGGTTATTTATCTTGCTACTGTACTCAGCATGTCCACCATCCAGTGACAGCATTTCACAAGTAATTGATCATCTGTGAAGCACTTTGGGACTTGCTGAAGGTCTGAGAAGATGCTTTGCAAATGCAAATCCTTCCTTAAAACCAACTGAGGAATCTAAACCAGCCTGCTACAGATGCTCAGTGCAGATGTGGCCGAGCTGCCAACCAATAAACACACCACTCCATTGTCATCTCTCCTCAATAGTGTGATACCTTGGTTAAATAATGGAAAATTTACAATTTCAGAAGTCCTTTTATTTGGATTGTATTTGCTTAATTCCAACACTGAATTAGAATGCTAGGCCAAATAAATGCCATTCTAGAGCCAAATAGATGCAGCTGTGAAACTGCTGGTCTGTATTGTGTTTTGGGAAATAGATGTTATTCCTTTCTCAGACTCTGCCAATGTGCAGAGTGGATGGGGCAAGTCCTTAATCCATGTCCTTACTTGATCGAAAAACATTCAAATTCGAATTGAATCCAATTCATGCTCCCCAAAACAGGGACATACTAGAGCAACAGCTTGCAACCTTTTCTTTTAAGCAGACCACGAGATCATCATCAAAAGCTTTTGCAGACCACAATGTACACAAGCCATTTTAAACACTTTTTTACAAAGCATTTGGCTAACGGAGGTCAAACTTATAAATTAATGAGTATGAAAAATGTAGCTATTTCTAATAGTTTATGAAGAACACTCACAAATACATTGCAGTCATCGCAGTACATTTACATGCAGCACAAGAAGAAATAGGTAATGCTTACCTAATAAGAAGCCTGATTTTTTTTGCAGACATCAAATGCTGGATGTTAGGTTCCAGGGATGACAGTCTCAATCAGAGACCTGGTTCAACATTAAGTTTATTCTGATATTTGGTCTTCAGTGTGACAAGCCCTGAAAACCCAATTTCACAAAAATACAAAAATCAGACAGTATTCTGAAGAACCATTAAATCAAAGTTCAGGTAGTTTTTAGACAAAATTCAGCTTTAAAGCTCTGTCACAAGATAGTTGCACAAGGCTGTCTTACTCACGTGAGATCAGGCTTGCAAAGATGTCATCATCAAGGGATGTTGTCTCCAGTTGAGCTTCGTGTCAGGGGAAGTACTCAGGTAGCCATGTTTTCAAACTTGGCGGGTCCCCTCTGATGTCATGTTCCACCCTGTTTGGAAGCTGCATTTCTACTGTGACCAAAAAATCTGACAGATTTGCAAATAAGTCGTAATTTGACTGCTCAAGTCATTCGGCTAACATCTCTATTTTCTTGATCATTGCTTCCATTTTGTCCCGCACGTAAAAAACCATCACTGATTTTCCCTGAAGACTTAGATTGAAACCATTAAAATGATTGAAAATATCTGCTATGTGTGCCAATTTGGCAAGCCACTGAAAATCGCTGTAGCATTCTGAGAGTTCAAACTTTGAGTCAAGTAAAAAATTCTCACTTCACCATGCAACTTGAATAGATGTGCGTGTACCATCCCTTGGGAGAGCTGGTGGATCTGGATATGCAGAAGTAGTTGATGGCAATCATTGCCCATCTC
Source organism: Carcharhinus amblyrhynchos (assembly GCF_965287045.1). NCBI lineage: Eukaryota > Metazoa > Chordata > Chondrichthyes > Carcharhiniformes > Carcharhinidae > Carcharhinus > Carcharhinus amblyrhynchos. Next base: position 48,989,572 of record NC_137324.1, on the reverse strand, counting down.
ATCACGTAGAGCTACAAATATTTGTGAATTGAGTGGTTGGACCTTGATGAAATTGACTGTTTTGACTACTTCCTTCAAAACGGTCACAGGATCAGCAGGCATTTTCTTTGCAGTGAACGCCCCACTATGAATGCTGCAGTGAATGGATGTTGCTAGCAGAGCCATTGTTCTTACACACTTAACAACTCCATTGTGTTGGCTGAGTATTGCACAGGCCCCATCTGTGCTAACTCCTACACAATTTTGACTAATCAATCCCATTGCGAATAATAATATATATACGAAACGTATGAAGTACATTTTAATTTTTCTTCCACGACTACCTGTACTACACTTGCAGACCAACCATAGGAACCACTGTACTAGGCCCAAGAACAAGATAATATTCCTGATCTCACAATTGACCCTTTGCATGATATTGATCAAAAAGCCTGCCTTTGAGCCCGAGGTGCACTTAAAAATGGTAGCTCCCACTTTACTGTAAAGGACCACCTACCAACACAATAGCTACAGACTTCCAGGTATAGGTTCTCCTTTTGTGGGGAAACCTAAATATGAGTGTTTCAGCTGACTGTAACTCGAAAATAATGCAATTTAACCTCACATGTAGAAGGAAGAGTGAGTTTAAAAATTGATTCAGGAATGCTGAGAATTAAAAATGAAAGGAAGAAATGTTGGAAATCTGCAGCAAGCAATTTTGATGAAGGGTCACAGCTAAAACATTAACTTTTCTCTCAATGCTGATTGACTGCTATGCATTCTGGGAAGCAAGAGCTGCTTTATATAGTTTGTTATATTCTATTTTAGCAATGTGTTTTACATTGTTCTTCTTTAATAACTTATTGTCAAAGCCTATGCATAATGCAGTACCTTCTGGCATTTCTTGATAGCATGAGTTGGCTTAAAACTTATACCCATGATGCTGGGGAACATTGGAGGAGGCCAGGATAGATCATCCACTTGGAAATTCTGGCTGATGATGGTTGAAAATGCTTCAGCCTTACCTTTTGGACTGATTTGATTTTTTGATTTTTTTAAAAGTTTGACTTATTATTGTTACATGTATAAATATACAGTGAAAAGTATTGTTTCTTGCGTGCAATACATAAGAACATAAGAAATAGGAGCAGGAGTAGGCCATCTAGCCCTTTGAGCCTGCCCCGCCATTCAATAAGATCATGGCTGATCTGTCGTGGCTCAGTTCCACATTCCCGCCCTCTCCCCATAACCCTTAATCCCCTCTCTTATCAAAAACCCATCAACCCGCGTCTTAAAAATATTTAGCAAGGTAGCCTCCACCACTTCAACGGGCAGAGAATTCCAGAGATTCACCACCCTTTGAGTGAAGAAGTTCCTCTTCAACTCCGTTCTAAACCGCCCCCCCTTTATCTTGAGGCTGTACCCCCTAGTCCTATTGTCCTTTCTGAGCGGGAAGAGTCTCTCCACCTCTATCCTATCCATCCCATTCATCATCTTATACGTCTCAATGAGATCTCCCCTCATTCTTCTAAACTCTAACGAGTACAAGCCTAGTTTATTCAGCCTCTCCTCATAGCTCAACCCCCTCAACTCCGGCATCAGCCTAGTAAACCTCCTCTGCACTCCCTCCAAGGCCAAAATATCCTTGCGTAAGTACGGCGCCCAAAACTGCACACAGTACTCCAGCTGCGGCCTCACCAATGCCCTATACAGCTGCAGCAAGACCTCCCTACTTTTATATTCAATCCCCCTCGCTATGAAGGCCAGCATCCCATTCGCCTTCCTGACCACCTGCTGCACCTGCAAGCTGGGTTTTTGCGACTCATGCACAAGGACCCCAAGGTCCCTCTGCACCGTCGCCTGCTGCAGTTTTTTGCCACGTAAGTAATAATCCTTCCTACCATTATTCCTACCAAAGTGGACCACCTCGCACTTGCCAACATTAAATTCCATTTGCCATTTCCTGGCCCATTCGCCCAGCCTATCTAGATCCTTCTGTAGACTCTCCACACCCTCTGCACAATTTGCCGTTCCACCAATCTTGGTGTCATCAGCAAATTTCGACACCCTACACTCGGTTCCCTCCTCCAGATCATCTATATAAATGGTAAATAGCTGAGGCCCCAGTACCGACCCCTGGGGCACTCCGCTAGTCACCACCCGCCAATCTGAATAGCACCCATTGACCCCCACTCTCTGCCTCCTATTTGACAACCAATCCTCTATCCACGCTAACACCCTACCCCCAACTCCATGTCCCCTGACCTTCTGCAATAACCTCCTGTGAGGTACCTTGTCAAACGCCTTCTGAAAATCAAGAAAGACCACATCCACCGGCTCTCCTCTATCCACCGCTCTAGACACAACCTCATAGAACTCCAGTAAATTTGTCAGACACGACTTCCCTTTAACGAAACCGTGCTGTGTCCGCTCTATCAAGCAAGCAATTCCTCTCAAGATGCAGACAAAGCATACTGTTCATAGAGAAGGAAACAAGAGAGTGCAGAATGTAGTGTTACAGTCATAGCTAGGGTGTAGAGAAAGATCAGCTTAATGCAAGATAGGTCCATCCAAAAGTCTGATGGAAAAAGCTGTTTTTGAGTCAGTTGGTATGTGACCTCAGACTTTTGTATATTTTTCTGATGAGCCAGGTTTTCCCATCATTAACCACAAGGATATTTGTTGAGTCTGCTCTTCTGGTTATTGTTTAATTATCCACTACTGTTCATGACTAAATGTAATAGGGCTGCAGAGCGTTGATATAACCTGAGGCAACCCAGTACAGTTACAATTCTGGCATCTTGCCACTAATGTGCAAACCTGCCCAGTTATGTTCTGTCCAAAAAAAAAGTAAGGACAAATCTAAATGGTCAATTGCTGCTCAAATAATCCACCTTCAATGATTAGCTGGTGTTGGAATGTGCCATTGACAGTGTTATCCAGCACTACTTATGCAGCAATAAACTGCTACTGATGGCTAGTTTGGGTTCCACCAGGGCCACTCAGTTCCAGTCCTCTTTTCAGCCTGGGCCAAACATGGTTAAAAGACTCAATCCAGAAGTGAGTTGAGAGTTGACATTGAAGCGGCATTTGACCAAATGTGGCATCAAGGAATCTCAGCAAAATTGAAGTCAATGGGAATTGGGATAAAATTCTGCAATGTTCGGAGTCATACCTAGTGTAAAGGAAAATCATTGTGATGTTGAAAGCCAGTCATCTCAGTTCCAGGGTATTGCCACAGAAGTTCTTCAGGACCTCGGCCCAACCATCCACTGCTGCATCATCAATTATATTCCCTCCAACATAAATTTAGAAGTAGGGTCATTTGATGATGATTGGACAATGTTCAGCACTGTTCACCACTCCTCAGAAGCTGAAGCAGTATATGTCCATATGCAGTAAAGTTTGTCCAACACTCAGGCCTGTGATGGTACATGACAAGTAACAGAACTGCCAGGCATGACCATCTCCAACAAGAGAAAATCTAACCTTCTCCACATGACATTCAACTGCATCACCATCAACATCCTGAGGGTTACCATTCTCTAGAACTACAATCGGTTCAGCCACCTATGTACAGTGACAATAACAGTGGATCAGAGGCTGGGAATTCTGAGCAGAATAACTTCCTTCTGACTTCCTAAATTTTATCCACCATTTACAAGCCACATTAACTTACCGGAGTGCAACTCCAGCAATGACTCAAGAAGCTTGATACCACCCAGTACAGTGCAGCCTGCTTGATAGACAGCCCATTCACCACATTAAATGTTCATTTCATCACCACCAGTGCACAGCGACCGCAGTATCTACCATCTATCTACAGAACACACTGTAGCAAAGCTCTTTCAAAGGCTCCATCCAAATTTGCAAACTCAGCAGCCAATGGTGACAGATACATGGGAACATCACACCAAGACATGACCATCCTGACCTGGAACTATATTGCTATTCCTTTACTGTTACTGGGACAAAATCCTAGAACCCCCTTCCTTACAGAGCTGTATGTGTACCTACACCACATGGATTGGCAGCGGTTCAAAAAGGTGGCTCACTACTACCTTCTCGAAGACAATTAGAGATGAACAATAATGTTGGCTCTGCCAGTGATATTCACATACTATGAATGACTTTTTTTTAAAAAGTAGATTTTTAATGTTTGTAGAAAGTAACCCAAGTGATGACTTTCTGGCTTGGCTGCAAAATTCTCCACTGATGATTCAAAAGTACTAGTAGGGTTGTGCCTAGGGTATTTGGGATTCTTTCAGTGGACTTGTTATTGAATCATTGGCAGGAATTGGGTTATTAAGATTCAAGAACTGTAAAACTGTTATAATTAGGCCTGTCCACTGTTCACCGTGGCCTCACAGCACCAGGTTTAATTCCCACCTTGGGTGACTGTGTAGAGTTTGGACATTTTCCCCGTGCCTCTGTGCATTTCCTCCCACTCTCCAAAAATATGTGGGTTAGGTTGGTTGACTATGCTAAATTGCCCCTATGTGTCAGGGGGACCAGCAGGGTAAATACATAGGGTTACGGGGATAGGGTGGGATTGTTGAGAGTGCAGGCTCAATGGGCTGAATGGCCTCTTTCTGCACGGTAGCGATTCTATGGATTCTACGTTCATTTGTTTATACTGGAGTGATGCATTCCATTATTACTTTCATAGCAAATAGTGTTATACTTGAGCGTAGCTTGAATGGAAATAAAGTGAAATACATTATGTAATGTATTCACATTATTTCATACTAATTTTAATGTGCCATCCATATTAATGTAGATATATTCTATGTCCCATGCTTCTGGTGAAAGATCCTGGAAGAGGATGCAGAGATCCACTGAAGCCAGACTAACTCTAGTTTAAAAAGAAATTTCTTATCATGCTTACATGGACGTTCAAGTTAAAGTGCAAATCTTTTTTTTTAAAGGGCATTTGATGGGGAAAAAAAGCATTGACGAAGGCCTTTATGCCAACAGCAACAACATGGTGCATCCAGTTTTGTCAGAAAATGCCAAACAGCCAGAAGGTAATCTGCAATGGGCTGAGATGGCTAAAAATTTGTTAAGAGCGTGGGAAAGAACACCAACCAGAAAGGTTCAGCAAACAAGGGAACACTTTCCAGTATTCAACAAGAAGCCTTGGCAGACAACTGATGATGACTTCAAAGAGGCAAGTATACAAACCAACTGCTATAATAATGGTGAATTCTCCTAAAGGATTAGTGAGAGACTAATTAATCAAAAAGATTGGAACATCACAAGTTCAGTCCCTGATAATCATGAATTGGGTAACCATGCAATAGATAGCAGGATGCAAAAGTTGCTCTTAGCATTCATAAAGTAGGACAAGGAAATTCAGCTAGAATTTTTGTTCCTTATTACTACGTATTGATCCCTGCTAGAAAGCTCATGTCAGTGGGGGATCTGCTGGGCTATCATACTCCTTATGTGTGGGAATAGCAAATCAAAATAAAAGTTTATTTATTAGTCACAAGTAAGGTTTACATTAACACTGCAATTAAGTTACTGTGAAGTTCCCTAGTCATCGCATTCTGGTGCCTGTTCAGGACAATGCACCTAACCAGCGTCTTTCAGACTGTGGGAGGAAACTGGAGCACCTGGACTAAATCCACACAGACACGGGGAGAACATGTTAACTCCACACAGACAGTGACCCAAGCCAGGAATTGAACCTAGGTCCCTGGCATTGTGAGGCAGCAGTGCTCACCACTGCTGCCATGCTGCCCCAAAAATCAACAGGCAATATATAATTTAAACCATTATTTTGCTACGTAATAAAGAGTAGATAATATCTATAAAAATATATACTTCCAATTGGAGAATGCTGAAGGAAATAAAACCATTTTGGATTTAATGTTGTCAGATATAATTTCCTATGATGCATCCTATAAGAATTAGATTGATACAATGCAAAACAACGAGAGACAACAGCCACTTGCTTTTATAGTCTTTTAACATGGTAAAACATCTCAAGATGTTTCACAAGAACAGTAGAAAACAAAATTTGACACCAAGCCAAGTAAACAAATATTTAGCTCAGTGATGAAAAAGATTGGTCAATGTTTTAGAAAGTATATGAGGAGAGAGGATTAGCAGGGTAAATGAGGGTTGCGGCAACAGGGCCTGGGTGGGATTGTGGTTGGCACAGGCTAAATGGGCCAAATGGGCTCCTTCTGTGTTATAGGGATTCTGTGGTTCGCAAGGCAGAAGGGTTTAGGGAGGAACTCCTAGAATTAGACAGCTGAGTGCATGGCCGCCAGTGGTGGAGCGATTAAAATTAGCAATGTGCAAAAGAGCGGAATTGGAGGACTACCGATCACACGCAAATCACAAAGGTGTGTAGAGCTGCAGGAAGTTACAGGGATAGAGTGGGTCATTTCAGTTAAAAGAAAGGGATAATAATCAAGCCTCAATCATACTAAATACTGTTACCCTGTTAGTTCAAGAAAATACTTGAATCTTTTTTGTAAACCACAAAGGGTGTAGTAAATGCCAGGAGCTTGTGATACAATAAGAGAGAAAGAGTCCTAATAAAAATTAAAAACAAAAACATTTTTTGTACCTTCCAGTGTAATTTCAGTGGAAGATTGATTTGATTTGATCTGATTTGTTATTGTCACAGATTGGTATGCAATGAAAATTATTACTTGTTGTGCACTATACAGACAAAGCAGACCGTACATAGAGAAGGAAAAGAAAAAGTGCGGAATGCCGTGTTACAACCATAGCTAGGGTGTAGAGAAAGATCAACTTAATGCAAGGGAGGTCCATTCAAAAGTTTGATGGCAGCAGGGAAGAAGCTGTTCTTGAATCGGCTGGTACGTGTCCTCAGAATTTTGTACCTTTTTCCCAACTGGAGAAGGTGGCAGAGAGAATGTCCAGGGTGTGTGGGGTCCTTAATTATGCTAGCTGCTTTTCTGAGGGAGCGGGAAGTGTAGACAGAGTCAATGGATGGGAAGCTGGTTTGAGTGATGAATTAGGCTTTGTTCAAGGTCCTTTGTAGTTCCTTGCAGTCTTCGACAGAGCAGGAGCCATACCAGACTGTGACACAACCAGAAAGAATGCTTTCTGTGATACATCTGTAAACGTTGGTGAGAGTCATTGTGGACATGCCAAATTTCCTTAGTCTTCTGAGAAAGTAGGGATGTTGGTGGGCTTTCTTAACTATAGTGTCAGATGGAGGGACCAAGACAGGTTCTTGGTGATCTGAACATCTAAAAACCTGAAGCATTCAACAATTTCGACGTCGTCCCCATTGATCCGAGGGGGATAGAATATAAAAACAGGGAGGTCTTGCTGCGATTGTACAGGGCACTGGTGAGGCCGCAGCTGGAGTACTGTGTGCAGTTTTGGTCACCACACTTGCACAAGGATATTTTGGCCTTGGAGGGAGTACAGAGGAGGTTCACTAGGCTGATACCGGAGATGAGGGGGTTGGACTATGAAAAGATACTAAATAGACTGGGTCTGTACTCGTTGGAGTTTAGAAGAATGAGGGGGATCTTATAGAGACATATAAGATAACGAAGGGGATGGATAGGGTAGAGGTAGAGAGATTCTTCCCGCTCAGAAAGGACAGTAGGACTAGAGGGCACAGCCTCAAGATAAGGGGGAGGGGCAGTTTAGAACGGAGTTGAGGAGGAACTTCTTCACTCAAAGGGTGGTGAATCTCTGGAATTCTCTGCCCGTTGATGTGGTGGAGGCTGCCTCGCTAAATATATTTAAGTCATGGGTAGATAGGTTTTTGGTAGGCAAGGGAATTAAGGGTTACGGGGAGAAAGCGGGAAAGTGGAACTGAGCCACTTCAGATCAGCCATGATCTTATTGAATGGCAGGGCAGGCTTGAAGGGCTAGATGGCCTACTCCTGCTCCTATTTCTTATGTTCTTATGTAGTTAGGGGCATTTCCTCCACTACACTTCCTTTAGTCAATGTTGTTGACATTGAGGGAGAGATTATTATCCTTGCACCAGTCCACCAGATTCTCTATCCCTTTCCTGTAAATAGTCTCTTCATTGTTTGAGATCCAACCCACTACGGTGCTGTGATCAGCAAACATGAAAATCAAGCTGGAGGGGTATTTAATTGGTGAAACTACTTACACCATTTTACTGGGTTTCTGCTAATCTCGTCAAAGTTATGGTGGAACAGCAGGGAACCCCTGCAGATATCGGGCAGAATTCGAAGTGTTGAATTTGCAGAAAACTGGAGAAATTCAGGGAAAAAGATGTTTTTTTTTCAGTGGGAGTTCACACTAGAATCTCCCACATTCTGTGCAATGCAGAGACCACCAGCATGAATATCATTAGATTTCAGGGAGTGGGGCCTATTCCCGCCTGGAAGGTTAAAACCAGTGGACCTTTGCGCATGCGCACTGACCTTGAACTTTCTCCATACCGCTTGCTGGCTAGCTCGATCATTGATCAGCACAGGACCCCTGTTGTGCCGGCCCCCCCAACCCCTTCCACGGCCTTATTAAGGCCCCCCCCTCCAACCATTCCCAGCAGCACCCCCCCACCCCACCCCCAGTCTCAGGCCATTCTGATCTTTGGCTGGCACCCCACCTTCCCAACAGACTCACACCTGGCTGACCCCCAACCCCCAGCAGACCCCCCCCCCCACACCCGCAGTAGATTCCCCCCCCCAACCAGAGAAGTCACCCCACCCCCCCACCCCCCCCAGCCCTCTCCGAATGCTGTCCCCACCCTCCCCAGTTGCCCCTAGTCCCTCCCCTGCCCCCATATGCCCTGCCTCCTTGGCACTGCCCCATGCCTGGTGGGCAGTACCAAGGTGCCCTCTGGGAATTGACACTTTGTCCCTTGGGCAGTGCCAGGGGCATGGGCTGGCAGTGCCAGGGTGTCCATGCCCAGGGGACATCCTCCCACCGCCCAACCCTTGGGGAGCCCTGAGCACCCCCTCTTCTCTCCAGTGGTCTCAGGCCATTAGCTCCCCAAAAGTGGGGAGCTACTAGTATCCCTCTGGAGTGAAACACTCTGGCGGTGTGGGAGAGGTTAGCAGGCCCAGAGAATTCAATCACTAATAGCATTTAAACATTTGTTTGACTACAAGAGCTTGTAAAGAACCTTGGGAGGTATTACTAATGTTAAAGTAACTCTTTATGTACAAGTTGTGATAGAATGGTCATAGAAACATCGAAACATAGGAACTAGAAACAGGAGTGGGACATTTGGCCCTTTGAGCCTGCTCTGCCATTCATCTTGATCATGGCTGATCATCAAATTCTATATCCTGATCCTCCCTTCTTGAAATCAGACAATGTTTTGGCCTCAAGGACATTCTGTGATAATGAATTCCATATATTCACTACCCTCTGGGGAAAGAAATTCTCCTCACCTCAGTTCTAAAAGGTTTACCCTTTATCCTCAAACAATGACCCCAAGTTCTGGACTCCCCCATCATTGGGAATATTCTTTCTGAATATACACTGTCTAACACTGTTAGAATTTTGTATGTTTCTATGAGATCCCTTCTCACTCTTCTAAATTCCAGTGAATATAATTCTAACCGACTTAGTCTCTTCTCAAATGACAGACCTGCCATCCCAGGAATCAACCTGGTAAACCTTTGCTGTACTGCATTGAAAGCAAGGACATCCTTCCTCAGATAAGGACACCAAAACTGCACACAATACTCCAGATGTGGTCTCACCAATACCCTATACAACTGCAGCAAAATATCTCTATCATTTAAGAGTAATTTATTTTGGAATTGGTAATGATGAGGATCTGGAGTTAACTGGGGGCGCATTGGTTAGCACTGCTGCCTCACGGCATCAGAGACCTGGGTTCATTTCCCGGCCTCAGGTCACTGTATATGTGGAGTTTGCACATTCTCCCTGTGTCTGTATGGCTTTCCTTCGGGTGTTCTGGTTCCTCCCACAGTCCAAATGTGTGCAAGTTAGGTTGATTGGCCATGCTAAATAACCCTAGTGTCAGAGAGACCAGCAAGGTAAATATGTGGGGCTACATGGATAGGGCCTGAGTGGGATTGTTGTTGGTCCAGACCCAATGGGCCGAGTGGCCTCCTTCTGCACTTTAGGGGTTCTATGATTTACCAGGTGTTGGTTTTCAATTTGAGTGTAGGAATGGGAGGTGGCTCCAAATCTGCAATGTTGTTTGAGTAAGAATCTGGCATCAACATGATTGGTGATATCTGTCGACAAACTGGCAATCAATTATGCTTAAGAATGACAGGTTGATATGATATCTTTGTAGTAACCTTTCATCCCCACAGATGTCACCCTTTCTGACAATTTCCGAGTTGTTTAGTATCGGCTACTGTGGGTTGGATTTCCCACTTTTTTTTGGGCAGAATCGGGGGCAGGAAATCGCGAGTCCCAAAACATGGTTTATGCCAACAGGATTTGCCCTGTTCTGATTGTCGCCACCAGTGATGTAACGGGAATCATGACATTGAACATCGCGATCCCTATTTGAAACCCTGAAGCAAACCTCCAAACTAGCTCTCTCCCTAATGTATCAAAATACTCCAGATCCAAGACCCTGGACTTAACTGTTCTGTGGATCTAAGGCTGCGAGGTCATCTCTTCACTAGCAATCCCATCAGTAGCCACTGACACCTTCCTGTTGCTCATTGGCCTCATGGAGCTGCCAGAGAATTTGATTGACCAGCTGTTAGAACATAAGAACATAAGAAATAGGAGCAGGAGTAGGCCATCTAGCCCTTCGAGCCTGCCCCGCCATTCAATAAGATCATGGCTGATCTGTCGTGGCTCAGTTCCGCTTTCCCGCCCTCTCCCCATAACCCTTAATCCCCTCTCTTATCAAGAACCCATCAACCCGCGTCTTAAAAATATTTAGCGAGGCAGCCTCCACCACTTCAACGGGCAGAGAATTCCAGAGATTCACCACCCTTTGAGTGAAGAAGTTCCTCCTCAACTCCGTTCTAAACCGCCTCCCCTTTATCTTGAGGCTGTGCCCCCTAGTCCTACTGTCTTTTTTGAGCGGGAAGAGTCTCTCCACCTCTATCCTATCCATCCCATTCATCATCTTATACGTCTCAATGAGATCTCCCCTCATTCTTCTAAACTCTAACGAGTACAAGCCTAGTTTATTCAGCCTCTCCTCATAGCTCAATCCCCTCAACTCCGGTATCAGCCTAGTAAACCTCCTCTGCACTCCCTCCAGGGCCAAAATATCCTTGCGCAGATGCGGCGCCCAAAACTGCACACAGTACTCCAGCTGCGGCCTCACCAATGCCCTATACAGCTGCAGCAAGACCTCCCTACTTTTATATTCAATCCCCCTCGCTATGAAGGCCAGCATCCCATTCGCCTTCCTGACCACCTGCTGCACCTGCAAGCTGGGTTTTTGCGACTCATGCACAAGGACCCCGACCCCTGTTCTAGACGGCAAGACCTCCACACAAAATAAAGGGCACAAGTCCCATGGTGCTTTATGGCTATGGAATGGATCCAGCAACGTGTTCTTAGGAGAGAGAAGGCTGTCTGTCCCTTCCCACTCCCACCCCTGTACTATTCATCCAGAATCCCCTCCATTCCTCCAGCTTACTTTAGATTAAAAACACAGTTCCAAACATGATCATTTTATAAAACCTTACGAATTTGTAACAGATTCATTCCCTAAAAGTAGGTGCACCCTGCTTATAATCAAGAACCTCACTCCTACGATTGGCATTCCATACAATAGCCAAAGTGATTTAGCCATTGGTCAGGTCAAACAAATGTAATGGACAGCTGCTGTGGACAACATTTAACCTAAACATCTATGAATTGGCAATGGTTTAGCCAAAAATCTGCTGCAGCTTTGCCTAAATAAGTTGGATTGCACAGATACACTAAGAAATTCAGGCTAAAAGGGTAAGGAAGCATCTCACCGGATTAATTTCCAGATCTCTCTCAAGATGCAGGTCTTATATGGTTTTAGATATAGAACTGGAGTCACATATAGACCAGGCCAGCTAAGCAAATTAACCTGATGACGTGCTTCCTTCCCCTCATACCTGAAACTCTCAAATGATCTGTTCAATGCAACTTCTTCATCTTCCTTAATGCCTGGCTCAAAGTCTGATGAGAACCTTTAAAACTCTGATCTCATTGGTAACCTGAGTTCTTGAAATATATTATTTTGGGCATTGAACCAAATGCAGACTTCTTCAATAAGTCATGACAAATAAATGTCTGTCTTTTTGCAGCATCTCAGCAGCATATTCCACAAATGGGCTGGATTTTCTGGCCATTCCTGCTGGTGGGATCTTCCAGTCCTGCTGATGGTGATGCCACTTCATGGATTCTCCGAATAATGGAGGACGTGAACAATTGAAAAGTCATTGATAGGGTGGGATTGGAAGATCCTGCCATCAGCCAATGTCAGGCCATTTCTGCTGCTGCAAAACACGCCGTGGGTGGGGATGGAGGGGGTTGGCGGGGGGGGGTTGTAAAATCCTTCCCAACGTCTTCAGAATAAATTTTGCTCATTTTGCTTCCGATACATGCCAGCAAAAATGACTTCCCATGAATGAATAAAAAGATTTGCCATTTTTAGTACAAAGAAGAACTAGTCAGTAACTCCGATGGGAAGATTGACCATGATCTTAACCATTCACTTCAACAGTACCGAGTTGTCTTTTGTTAGAAACATTTAATTCTTTAACTTGACACGTAAGCTACATTGGTGAAAAAGATAGGACAGGTAGAATGGCTGGTTGAGTGTGAAAAATAGAATCCCTACAGTACAGAAGGAGGCCATTCGGCCCATTGAGTCTGCACCAACCACAATCCCACCCAGGCCCTATCCCCATAACCCCATACATTTACCCTGGCTAGTCCCCATGACACGGGGTCAATTTAGCATGGCCAATCCATCTAACCTGCATGTCTTTAGACTGCGGGAAAAAACCAGAGCACCGGAGGAAACTCACACAGACACGGGGAGAATGTGCAAACTTCACACAGACAGATACCCGAGTCAGGAATCAAACCCGGGTCGCCGGCTCTGAGGCAGCAGTACTAACCACTGCGCCACCATGCCACCCCTTCAGTCTTCAAGAAAACTTAGCTTGTTTGTCACGAATTATTTTGATTTTCTGCAAATATCTATCCAACTAGTTGATTCGCTTCAACAGAAACCTGCCACTCATTTATGAACTCAATCCAATCCAAAGCCAAAAGACAAGTAGATTGCATAAGGTTGATTTATTGAACCACCTCTGACTTTAAGGATATGTGTCTGATCATAACTAAAGATACTGGGAATAAGGCAGAAATACAGAAACAATGGCCACTACAATGCAAAATTTAATCTTTCCCTTAAAATATTATCCTGGAATTAAAGCAGTCAAGTTTTATTCACTTCTTATTCCTCTTCCCGACATTTGTAGACAACTCAATTGCTGTTCAAATGCAGAGCTAATGCTTTTTTTGAACTCGGTTTGCAGAATTATATTAGCAATGAGAAATATTTGACTTCACAAGGAACAATCAGGATCATTCATCAGTATTTTAGTAAGCAGCAGGGTCAAATTTGAGAGATCTTCCCTTTAAAAGGGCGCTCTTCAGTGTTATGTTATGCTGCCTAATCTGCTTTGCATTTTAAAACGTACATCACGTCTGAAAAAGAACAGAAAGTGAAAATAGATGGCCCATTGAGCCTGCCATATCCCAGCAGCATACAAGTTACCCCTGTACCAGTATGTCCGCTTTCAACTACTTCCCTTCTACTCCCTCACCCTGGCGTGCAATATCCCGACAAGAGATGAAAAATCATTGAAATTATTTGTGGTGATCTAATTAATTAACTGTTGAAATTAATTGTCAGCTTCGCGTGTTAACATTACAAGCCAAGATAAATCTATATTTTATTGATGATGAAAGCGTATATAAGATAAAATGCCTGCAGCCTGTCTGTAGTCGCAGGCTTTGACCATTGGTTGGTGCTATGAATGAACTTTGATCTTTTCCTTTGTGCTGGAATGATTTTCTACTTTAAGGTAAGTAAGTTGTTTTTCAGTATTTCTTTTACATTTTTTTCTCTCTTCCCTGTCCAGACAGCTTCTCCCACCTTCCACCCACTTGCCCCCACTACGTTCTTAATGGCCCCTGTACCATTCCAGAACTTTTCCACTGACGTATCTGGAGTTTCAGATTTGACCATGCACATTCACAGAATCCTCGCAAGCTATTTCTAGCTACAAATATGTTGTCATGGTGTGAAAACCATTTATTCAATGGTAATAGTGAGCTGCTAACAACAACAATCTATATTTATGTAGCACCCATAATGTACTTAATGGTCTCAAGGCAGTTAATGGGAGATTTATGTGACAAAATGTGACAGCAAGTCACATGAAGAGATATCAGATCAGATACCCGAAAGCTTGGTCGAAGAGGCAGGTTTTAAGGAGCGCCTTAAAAGAGGAAAGTGAGGTGAAAAAGTGTAGGAGGGAATTCCAGAGCATAAAACCTAGGCAACAGAGGTGCAGTCACCGATGTTTGAGCGATTAAAACCAGGGATGCACAAGTGGCTGGAACAAGATGAAGGTTAAACGAAGCAAAATATGACAATTGCAGGAATACTTTTAATGAAAATGTTGGCCAGAATCTTACTACCATTCACGCTGGCAGGATTTTCACATTGTGCCACAGTGAGCAGAGGTTTGGCTGGCTGCCAAATTCTCTGATTTCACTGTAGCAAGAGTGTGGTGTGAACAGCAGGTAAGATCGTGCCTGTTATACTTAATACATATTTTGTGAATCCGTTGTATAATTATGCTTCTCTGTGGTTGTGGGAGATGTAACTCAGCACAGTAGGCTTCTTGGCATCCTTCCATGTTTGAGAAATGAAACAATTCATTTGGGTTCTCTGAATGCTACTAATTTCAAGCCATCTACTGGTTTGAGGGCTGTTTCATTTTTGGCAATTTAAAAAAAAATTCTCATCTTCCATCAACTTTTCTATTCCTGTCATTTGATCATTTAATAGGTCAGGGATTCAGGTTAAAAGATTGTTTCTCTGCTGTATTGGGTGTCCTGTGTAAATTTTCCGTTTGGCCAAAAGGTGGCATGGTTCACTACGGGATAATAGACTGAGCTGCTCTTGGTTGGTGGTCTTGCTGGAAATCTTAAAGAGCTGATGTGTGAGTGGAAAAATACAGTAAAGTCAAAGTGTGCTCTTTCATGCCTTTTTGACAGATTTAGTAACTGAATAATTCAGATTAGAAGGACAAAATAATAAGATATATGCACCTTGTTGCTTTTAAGCAATCTTCAGTTAATTAACTGATTAAAATGACAAGTGTTTTGCTCATGGATTGTGTTTTATTTTGACAGATGGTGGATTATCTTCTGCAATTGATGAGCCTGAAGGATGAAACCCCAAGTTGAATATCAACCCTACAAGAAATAAATCTAAAGAGACTATTATGTTTTTTTTCTCCAAAAGTGTTTAGCTGTACCAAATAGCAGACAAAATTGATTTTGTTTTAAAATAACTGAATGTTCTTGTACCTCTGAACATTTAACTAAATGATTTTCACACAGCAGATTATGTTTTGATGTTTTTAATGTAAATAAGCATTGTTAGGGAAGGTCTTCCAATATAATGATTATAATTTTACTATTTCGGTGTTTTATAATCATTCACCGCTTGGGTTTCCGCTACATTATGAATTCTAAAAATAAAATCTTAACCCACCTCACATTAGTTTCTAGAGTTACAATAATTAAAGCCATTTAGAAATGGATGATAAGCAACAATATCTGTTACAATCAGATGAATTTATGTGTGCACATTGCAAAAGTGCATCATTTGTAAGGTGCTTTCATAGCTTTTCCAAGGCGCATTGTTGATGATGATAGAAATTTAATTTTAGGCAAAAGGAGGAATAATGGACTGTTTGTTTCTCTAGAAGGGATTATCATCTCTCCCACTGGATCCAGAGTTCTTACTATTACCTGACATTTAACTGTGAGAATTTCACTCGCAAAACAACATACTTGAAACATTGACAACTGCCAATGTGCATACACATGGTTAAAAGGGATAGAACGTGGCTCGTATCATGCCAGCTTAACTCAGTGGCACCATACTTATCTGATAGTAAGGAAGTAATGGAATCGAGTTCCCTTCGAAGACTTGAGTACCTGACTGAAATGTCAGTGCAGTACTAAAGCAATGTAGCATTGTTGGAGATGCTGTTAACTGATGTCTCCATGATTAAGTAGATGATAAATAAGGGCATGTTTTAAAGAAGAGCAGGAAATTCTCTTGGTGTCCTGGTCAACATTTATTCCTTAGCAAACAAATCAATAGATTAAACAGTCATTCATCTCATTTCTGTTGGGATATTGGACCCTATTTTACTATTGTGATTCTGGGCGGACTTGAAACTGGAAGTGTTTCAGATCCAACTTTTAGACCCATTCCGAGACACCTGCATATGCACGCTGCCTGCAAAAATATCAGCAATTCTGAATCACACTGCATAAGCCTATGGGTGGGGCTTAACATGCTCAAAACTCTGCAGCTCCAATCAATGCCTCCAACTGCACATTCACAGAAAAAAAGATGATAGAATACTGCTCCCCTGCCACATCCCTCCCAGGCTGGATAATGCCTCCCACAGGCCCCCACAGACATTGCCCAATTCCCACAACAATACTGACACCCTTATCTCCTTACCCCACCGCCACTCTGACAGACTGTGGGCTTCTCACCTCCCTTGCAACCCAACAATCTCAGGCAGAATGGCAGCAGATCCCACCCACCTCCCCCCCCCCCCACTTTCCCTCCACTGATCTCACGCAGAGTGGCACTGGGCTCCCCTTTCACCCCCCACCCCCACCAATCTCAAGCAGAGTGGCCACTGGAACCCTCCACACTACCACCTGCTCCCCCCCCTCTTCCTGCCCCCACTGACCTCAAGCAGAGATCCGTCAGATGCTGAGTAACTGGAGCGCCTGAATTGGACTTCTATGGAGCATGTGTGTTTCGCACCGATTCTGGATGGGCAAACGCAGTGGTAAAAGGGGAAGTGCCAGTAAAGTTGAACACTTACGTGCAAGTGCATTTAAATGGTCGTTGTGTCCATTTCAGGCGCGGTCCTGTTTGCAACCACTTTCAGGCCTTGGTAAAGGTGGAACCAACACAGATCACGCTACTCACCTCACGCCCAATTTTACCAGGTTTTCACGCCCACAAACAGGCATAATGCCTGTTTCACAATGCCTGAAAAAAGGGCCCATTGTGTTTAACAATATAATAAAAGTGAAGAAATTTCTCCTCATCTCAGTCCGAAATTGCTTACCCCATATCCTGAAACCATGACTTCTTGTTCTAGACTGTCCCAGCCAGGGGAGACATCATCCCTGCATCCAGTCTTTCCATCCATGGTAGAACTTCATATGTTTCATAAGAACCCCTCTCATTCTGCTTCACAGTTCCAGGGACCTGGGTTCGATTCCCGGCTTGGTCACTGTCTGTGTGGAGTTAGCACATTCTCCTCGTGTCTGCGTGGGTTTCCTCTTGATGCTCCCGTTTCCTCCCATAGTCCAAAGATGTGCGGGTTAGCTTGACTGGCCATGCTAAAATTGCCCTTAGTGTCCTGGGATGCATAGATTAGAGGGGTTAGTGGGTAAATATGTAGGGATATAGGGGTAGGGCCTGGGTGGGATTGTGGTTGGTGCAGTCTTGATGGGCCAAATGGTCTCATTCTGTACTGTAGAGTTTCTATGATTCTATGATTTCTATGATTCTTCCAAGTCCAGTGAATACAGGTGGAGTTGACTCACTCTCTCCTCACACATCAATCCTGCCATCCATGTGATTAACTGGTGAATATTTGCTGCACCTTCTCCGTGGCAAGCACATCTTTTCTTAGATACAGGGCAATCCATGTGGCCGAGGTGCCGTGCCATGACTTACCCTTAAATTATTTCCTTTACATTTGCATTTAAAGAATAGTAAGTATACTAGGAATTTACTTCTTATACTTTAAACACAACTTAATCTAAAATAAAGAATAATTTTTACTTTAATGACTGCATAGTAGAGATGCTCACTTGGTCCTACTTACCAAGGTCACTGCTCCATTCAATTATTTTTCTCCAATGATGCCACTGTTGGATGCTTTCAGAAATCATCCCTCTGGTACAGCTTTTATTGTTTTTATCCACCTGCCCCTTTATGTTCTGCTGCCTGCCTGTCTGAGGGTTCTGCTCTCACCATCTAGGTGCAGCTGTCTGCCTGCCCCAGGGTCCTCCTCTCGCACTCATCTCTAGGTGCAACTGACTGCCTGACTTGGTGTCCTCCTCTCGCACTCATCTCTAGGTGCAACTGACTGCCTGACTTGGTGTCCTCCTCTCGCACTCATCTCTAGGTGCAACTGACTGCCTGACTTGGTGTCCTCCTCTCGCACTCGTCTCTAGGTGCAGTTGACTGCCTGCCCCAGGGTCCTCCTCTTGCACTCGCCTCGCAATGCCTCTGATAGTAAGAAATTATTGTGTGGTGGTGAGGGTTGATGACTCGGAAGAGCTTGATTAAGGCCTTCATTTTTTTCAATAAATCTTTGATGTTCTTTACCCCCTATTCACCTTCTCCACTTGTCTGAGGATAATGAGATGAACTGGTCACATGAACACATTCATATTTGTTTGCAAAATTGTGGAATAGCTCATTCATAAATTACAGCACATGATCAGACACTGCAATGTCTGGATGCAATGTGTTGCATTAATTTTCTTGAGGGACTGGACAGCTGTATCTGCTGTGACATTATGCAATCTATCTACTTCAATCCATTGAGAGAGTAATCAACGAAAATAAGGAAGGTTTTTCTCCCTAAACTCAAAAAGGTCCATGCCCAAATGTTCCCAGAACCTTGATTGAAATATAAAAGGTAATAGCAGCTCTTTTTGCTCTTGGCTGTTTACGGCACAAGTAAGACAGATAGAAATAAAAACAGAAAGTGATGGAAAAGCTGAGATGATCTGGCAGCTTCTGTGGAAAGAGAAACAGAGTTAACATTTCATGTCCAATATGACTTCCTCGGAACTCAGTTCCTGAACCTGGGATATCAGACTGATTGCTGTGCTCGCTAATGAATTTCGCTATTCCTGGAGGGCCCTAGGGAAGTATTTGAAGAATATCAAGCCTAAGTGTTCGATTTCTGTTAGTGACCTAGAGGAACAGTATCCTGGTCTATAATTGCCATCTCTCTCTGTTCTTGAAATAAAATTGCCACCGGACCTCTAACAGATGCACCTGCTGCCTCTGTGGTCAGCAATTCTGTGTTGTACTTTTGCAAGATTTCAGAAGAGATTAAAAGTTGTTTAATCCTTTGGAAGTATTGTGCTGGTCCACATTCCTGCATCACTGTTGACCTTTGTTAAATTTGGTAAGAATGGGCATTCTTAGGTGACCACACTAAGTCATCTGAAACTTGGTTATGTTCCTGTGTTGTGGAAATTCTCTAATTATTTTACTCTTTTGTGGATCAGTTGTGATTCTAGTGGACTATATTCTGTCACCTAGAAATTTGATCATAGGTTTGGTGAACACACATTTTTCATTCAGTGTTAGGCTTGCATCCTGTAAGACTTTCAGGACTGTTCTGTGATCTGTGATCATACTTTTCTAACATGGAGCCATGTATATTGTCCATGTTTAGGGCAGCATGGTGGCACAGTGGTTAGCACTGCTGCCTCACAGTGCCATGGACCCGGGTTCAATTCCCAGCTTTAGACACTGTCTGTGTAGAGTTTGCATGTTCTCCCATGTCTGTGTAGGTTTCCTCCGGGTGATCCAGTTTCCTCCCACAGTCCAAAGATGTACAGGTTAGGTGGATTGGCCATGCTAAGTTGTCCCTTCGTGTCAGGGGGGCTAGGTAGGGTAAGTGCATTGGGTTACAGGGATAGGGACTGGGTGGGATTGTGGTTGGTGCAGACTCGATGGGCCAAACGGCCTCCTTCTGCACAGTAGGATTCTATGATTCTATGAATCTAGGTCCCCTAGGTAGAGCATGAGACATTGCTCTCTGGAAAACTTCTTGAATGAACAAACAAAGAACAACACAGCATAGGAAACAGGCCCTTCGGCCCTACAAGCCCGCGCCGCCCGTTTTAACACTCAGTGAGTGCCTCATTCCAATATGTTGTATGCCAAGGGACAATCTATTGAAACAATAATGACTGAATAGTATTATAAATGTGGTCAAAAATGCGGATTCGTTGTTTGGAGGCAACCGCCAAAAATCACTGTTTGCATCCAATTCAGCAAATATAGCACACTTAACTAGATTGGCAAGACTCTTATCAAATGAGACTATCGGTTTGATTTCATTTTGCACTGAATTATTTAGCTGAATGAAATTCAACTGGATTCTTACAGAACTCTTTGGCTTTAGAACCCTAACCATTCCCAAACATCATTTTACTGGCGAAAAGCAAACTACTGCGGATGTTGGACTTTGAAACCAAAAGACAAAATGTTGGAAAATCTCAGCAGGTCTGGCAGCATTCAGTAAGAACTGAAAAGAGCTGATGTTTCAAGTCCAGACAGCCCTTTATTGAACCATTTTGATGGCACAATGATTGATGACATAACCTTTTGCTACTGCATCTTTTCAACTTTAACCTTGACTTTGTTCAAGAGTGAGTGAGGGACTTTCTTGGGGTAACAAGGTAATTTAACTTAGCAACAGCCCATAGAGTGATATGGTAGTTTGTCTTTAATTTTCCTTGGACTGTAAACAAATTTGGAAATGCATTTCAAATCGTGCCCCTGCAGTTCTCATCAGTAATTTATCCATTTTATTTTTAGACACGCTTTCCTACATGGTAAAGAGCAGTGTTAATTTTGGGTGTCACAGAAAGATTCAAAGATTTCTCAGTCTTTGTCAGGATTTTACGACCACGCTTGTCCCAAAACCAAAACTTCCTGCTTGAGATCAAAAGACCTTTGTATGGTCCTGTCCTGCCCTCCATGATTCCCGTTGCAGCTGGGATGGGAAAGTTCCGCCATTTGTATTTCAGCTTTGCCATGAGTTGACCTCTCGCTTGTAAAGTTGTCCCACCATGACCTTGTAATTTGATAGATGAGGGCTGCATTTGGCTTAATCTGACAAAACAAAAACCCCTGTCCTTGTGTCTAATTTAAACTGTTCCATGCATTTGAATTTAATACTTCAATAGTTGTTTTCAGTATCATTTACTTCCCCCAGGAAGGTTAATTCCTTTGCCCATTGTTCTTCCACTTGTTGTATGTGGTTCTGTTCTAAAGTTTTCTCCCTATTTTTACTTGTCAGCATTTTCAAGCAAGAAAATATATATTTGAAATGGTCTATTTTTCCATGGTTCTGGCATTCATTCCGCCCCCCTCCCCCCGCTGGACATCCTTTCCGCTTGAATAGTCTATTTCTTCCACCCTGAAAACATTCAAAATGGCTATCAGCGCATTTTCTCCCCATTTTGGTGGACTTTCGCTTTGGCACACTTTTTCTTTGATGGCCTACAAACTGAATCTTCTCCACAGGAACTCTTATGCCATATCAACAAAGGCCAAAGGTTCTGTTTGGCTTGTAATCCGCACTATTAAAACTAGTTTAAATTATTTCTTGTCTGTAAGAAATCTGATAATGCTTAAGCTAGGAGCCTGACTATAATCCTGTTGTGAATCAGCTCGTTCTTTAAAGTTCTATAATCACAGCCTAGAGAGATCATTGATAAATTAACCCATGCTTTAGCCTGCTGATTGGTTCGTTCAGTTGTCTACTGTTAAACTCTGATGGACACTGAAATAACAGTCAAAAATATGCAGCGTTTCTTCTTAAGAAGTTGAATTCTTAACCCTTTGCCTTGCTATCATGTCACCAGCAATAGATCCTACTGTATAAAGTAGTGTTCTGACCTGGTCTTTTTGACCTGTTTCGTGTAATCCTGAAACAGTTCTGTGCCTTGTGAGCATTTCTCTCCAGTTGTCCCAATTTGGGGCTTGTTGCAAGCCTTCTGCACTCTGAAATGATTCTGGGAGTTATCGTATGGATTCCATGCTTCTGCTGTATCCTGGAATTATTCCTGCTTCTGTGCTGCTGTTTTCTGCTTCGGATCTGTGCTCACTGCTGTCTGGTCTCCAAGTGGTCCCCTCAGTTTGCATTCGTTGCTGCCCCAATGTCCTGGGGGATTGGGGTTGGGGAAGGGTGGTGAACTATGCAAAGATCTTTGACCTTGGGCAGGATCCTTGAACGGGGCAGCCGGAAAAGTCTCTCTCTCTCTCTTCCAGATTTCACTTACTTCTCAAACATGTGATCTATCATCATTATTCTACCAAAATCATGCATTCTTCTGATGTTAATTCTTTACAGTTTCTAGAGATCAGATCTGTTCAATTGAATATTGAGCATGTGAATGAGACCTGCAAATTGTCCAGACCAATGTATTATAAATATCTAATCATACCTCAGGTATTATCTATCAGATTTTTAAACGCAATTTGCTCCCTTTTGCTGATGAAGGAATTGACTTTTTTCCAAAGGCATTGTCAAGCATAAAGTAACTCATTCAAGTGATCTTCTTCATGTATGCGTTTAGATAGTGAGCTTGGTAGACAAGTCAACTGTGCAAAGCGTTACAGATTCCCAATAACATTGGGGCAAGTTTTCTTTGCAGTAAGTTACTTTGACTAGCGGGCATTTACTTTCCATAGTTTTGCTGCACCGAGACCAACTTTAGCAACCTCACTGTCTCCTGGTTGAGATAACCGAACAAAGCTCAGATTAGGGATCAAAACATCTGCACAACCAAACAGTGCATTCACTCACGGAGCCACCAGAGAGTTCGAAAGGAACTTTTATCCTTTCAAGACACAAACACTCAAGCATTTAACTATCAAGGATTTCTTTAGAATTTTAGGGTCTTTGTTTCCTGTCACTCTGATCGACAGCTATGCCACTCCTCACACCATTTCAAAACAAACAAGAGTATTGAGGACAAATATGTTTCGCTCACTTTATAAATGCAAGTGTAATATAAATTAGTGTGGATTTAAATGCAAAACGGTTGCATGCAGAACAGAACACAATGGTTTCACTTTGACTGCCTGAATAGGTGCTGCAGTGACTAACCCATTTAAAGTTTGAGCCACTTATAGCAAAACATAGATAATACAGAGTGAATTCAAAGCAGATCTCACTGAATGCTGTTTTTTTCTGAATGGTGGGCCTCAATTGCAACAAAGAATATTTCATAGTGGATATCACATTGAGGAGGTCATTTTATATATTCCTACTGATGTTGGTGTTTCTTTGCCTGCATAGTAATCATTTTAATTCTTTTAGGTGTTAAACCAAGACTCCTGGCTGCTATTTTATTCAACTCTGCTTAATATACTGCTTTGCAATCTAAACATAGATTTCTCAATGGAAAATGCCTAAATTTTGATTTAAATGATAAAGAAGAAGATGAAAACATTAAAGGGAGGTGGCAGTGGCCAAGTGGCATTATCGCTAGACTATTAATCCAGAAACTCAGCTAATGCCCTGGGGAACCAAGTTCAAATCCCACCGTGGTAGATGGTAGAACATGAAATATCTGGAATTCAGAATCTACTGACGACCATAAAACCATTGTCGATTGTTGTAAAAACCCATCTCGTTCACTAATACCTGGTCTGGCCTACACGTGACTCCAGAGCCACAGGAATGTGGTTGACTCTCAACTACAATGGAGCAACTAGGGCTGGACAATAAATGCTGGCCAGCCAGCGACGCCCATGCCCCACAAATGAATATAAAGGGATTACATTGGAGTCATGCATCATCAATTACATATCTTCCTTACATGGAGGCATTAGTTCACCAGGCTCTACAGATCAAGAAAATCTTAGTTAGAATCACAACATAGCATTAGAGGGACACAGAAGAATAAGAAGAAGTGGAACATGTGAGCCAGCAGCCCTTTGCCAGTCCAAGGGGTGGAATTTCCCCAATCCTCCTGAGGCTGGCTGGAAGATGGAACAAGGGGCAAACTTAGAAATGAGGGAGCTGTGTCGGCTGGCCAACGTGTTCCTGCATCCAGCAATCTTGTCATCAATAGCTGCGGCTACCCGCCTGACAACAGTGGAAAAAAATATAATTAGCGATTAGAAAGCTAATGAGGGGGTGAGGGAGAACTCTACTGGGACCTTCCTAGTACTGGACCAGTCTGCTGCTGAGTGTCAAGTCCAGCTGCTCCTTGGAGGCAGCTATTCAACAACAAGTCAAGGGAGCAGAGAGGCCAGAGGCTCCATATCCTAATCTCTGGGATATGAACAAGAAATGCCACGCTCATGTCCAATGATTTCTCTGGCCCTCAGTTTATGGACACTTTCAAGGTGTCTCCACCGTGACTTGTTCTTAATCTTGGCATCCTATCTAATCCTGAGTCACCTCACTGCTACTTCTTCAGTCATTTTGAAGAAGCGTGATGATGCCTTTAACTGGTTGAAACGAAAACTCCATTTTCCTCCATTTCTTTAGCAATAAACCAATTGATCGTACTTTTCTGAACTCCAGACCATCTTTCATGGCTAATAAAGATTTTGGAAGGAATTGGTGGTGCATCTGTGACCAATAGGAGAAGAACCCACGGCACTACTCTCTTTTTGGAGGGAACAGAGTAAATATTTCTATCCATGGGATTTGTCATTAGCGAATTATGAGAGGAAGTGTTTCAAATTGAATTGGCCTCAACACATTCAATAATGTTTGTTACATTATTGAGTCTATGGAAAAAGATGGATTAAACTCTAAAACCGCAGCCACTTCCATCTAGAAGGACAAGGGCAGCAGATATATGGGAACACCACCACTTGCAAGTTCCACTCCATGCTACTTACTGTCCTGACTTGGAAATATATCGCTGTTCCTTCGCAGTCACTGGATCAAAATCCTGGAATTCCTTCCCTAATGGCATTGTACGTCAACTCACAGCACATAGGTTGTAGTGATACAAGAAGGCAGCTTGCCATCACCTTCTCAAGGGCAAGTAGGGATGGGCAATAAATGCTGGTCAGCCAGTGACACCCATGTCCCATGGATAATTAGAAAAAAATAGAAGGCAGTGTAACATGTTGGGAGCATGTAATATGGCATAACTGAAGGTATAGAGGAAAAGCAGAGCAAGATTTAGAAGAGGGATAACAAGTACTTTCAATAAAATCTGTGACTCAAGAAAGGTTTGCACAAACTGGAAGTGAGCTTGAGAGAGGATTGGATTTGACACCTTGACATATTCGAATCGTGATATGTTAACATGAAATACAATAGAATGCATGGACATTATTACATTCCATTGTGTAGCCAAAAAAAGGAAAAAAAGGGAAAGCTCCCCAACTGCAGTGTTGCCAACTACCAGCTATCCCGAGTAACTATTGCTCCTGTGTTGCCAACTACCAGCTACCCGAGTAACTATTGCTCCTGTGCTTCTCTGATCCCCAACTCCAAACTGCTTTGAGCCACTACTCCTCCCTGGCTTAGAAACATAGAGACAAAGAAAATAGAAGCAGGAGTAAGCCATTCAGCCCTTTGATCCTGCACTGCCATTCACTTTGGTATGGCTGATCATGAAATTCAATACTCTGATCCTGCCTTCCCTCCATATCCTTGATGCCTTTAGTCCCAAGAGTTTTCTCTAATTTCTTCTTGAAATCACACAAAGTTTTGGCCTCAACTACTTTTTGTGGTAGTGAATTCCATACATTGCCCATCCTCTGAGTGAAGAAATTCTCCTCATCTCCTCATCTCAGTCATATCCTCAAACTATGACCTTAGCTTGGACTCCCCTACCATTGGGAACATTCTTTCTGAATCGACTCCGTCTAACACTGTTAGAATTTTAACAAGTTCTATGAGATGCCCTCTCACTCTTCTAAACTCCAATGAATATAATGCTAACTGATTTAGTCTCTCCTCATATGACAGTCCTGTCATCTTAGGAATCAGCCTGGCAAACCTTTGCTGCACTCCCCCCATAGAAAGAACATCCTTCCTCAGTTATGGACACCAAAACTGCCGACAATATTCCAGGTGTCGCCTCAACAACACCCTGTACAATTGCAGTAAAACATCCATATTCCTATTCTCAAATTCTTTTGCTATGAAGGCCAACATGCCATTTGCCTTCTTTACTGCCTGATGTACTTGCATGTTTACTTTCAGCGACTGCTGCACAAGGACACCAGGGTCTTGCTGAGTAACCACCTCTCTCAATTTATACCCTTTCAAATGATAATCTGTCTTCCTATTTTTGCTACTGGATAACCTCACATTTATCCACATTATACTGCATCTGCCACACATATGCCCACTAACTTAGCCTATCCAAATCACACTGAGTTATCCCTGCATTCTCCTCACAGCTCACCCTCTCACCCAACTTTGATTCATCTCAAATTTGGAGATAATACATTTAGTTCCGCCTTCCAATTCATTAATATATGATGTGAACAGTTGGGGTCCTAACACAGATCCCTGCAGTACCCCATTAGACACTGCCTATCAATCGGAAAAAAGACCATTCATGCCAACTCTTTGCTTCCTATCTGTTAACCAGCTTTCTATCCATCTCAAGACACTACCCACAATCCCATGCACTTTAAATAATAGTCTGCTATGTGAGACCCATTGAAAGCTTTCTGAAAGTTTAAATAAACCACATTCACCAGTTCTCCCTGGTCAATTCAAATCCTCTTGCTATGAAGGCCAACATACAACTTGCCTTCTTTACTCCCTGCTATACCTGCATGCTTACTTTCAGTGACTGATGCACAAGAACAGAAGGTCTTGCTGAGTAACCATCTCTCTCAATTTACACCCATTCAAATAATAATCTGCCTTCCTATTTTTGCTACCAACCTAACTAGATATCTTCACATTTATCCATTTATTATACTGCATCTGCAATGCATTTACCCACTAACATAGCCTATCCAAATCACGCTGAATTATTGCTGCATTCTCCTCACAACTCACCTTCTCACCCAACTTTGTATCATCTGCAAATTTGGAGATAATACATTTAGTTCCATTTTCCAATTCATTAATATATAATGTGAACTCCACTAGTTACAATCTCTATGAACTTGGTCAACTCTACTAATTACATCCACAAGAAATTCCAATAGATTTGTCAAGCATGATATCCCTTTTGTAAATCCATTCTGACTTTGTCTGATTATCCCATTGCCTTCCAAATGCTGAGTTATGAAATCCTTGATAATGAAGTCTAGCAACTTCCCCAGTACTGATGTTTGGTTCACTGGTCTATAGTTCCCTGTTTGAATAGTGGGTTTACACTAACTACTCTCCAATCTTTAGGAACCAGTCCAGAGTCCAAACGATTTTGGAAAATGATCACCAGTGGATCTACTAGTTCCAGCCTCAGCTCCCATCTGTGCAGAGCCAATGTCTGCTCTTCAGCCTCAGGCTCCTGCTGCCTACAGCTGTTCCAAAGCCAGCGCCACTGCACTCCTGTACCCTCTCCAGCCAGAATACTTTCATGGGCTCTCTCTTCATCCTGTACACACCCCGGTTACCTCATCATTCTTTTCACACAATTGCCCCAGGTCTCCTTGCAGGTAACCCCTAACTGAGAATTCATAGCAATCCCCCCACCCCCTGCACTGGAGAAGTGCACTCCTCAGCTTCAACCCTAAAAATGTGCAGACCCAACTGAAAAATACAGATTCCCTTGCAATAGGTCCAATGCAAATTTTGGATGAGAACATTGGGCTGGAATTCTCCAGTCTTGCATGCCTTGCGATTGCTGTTAGCAAGAAAGGAGAATTGAACGGTCAACCAAATCTCCATTCATAGCAGCGGGACTGGAAAATCCCAGCTCTGAGGAGCTCGGAAAGTCTCGGTCTAAAGTGTTCCCTCCAGAAAGATGACAGATAGTAATGATGAATACTGAATGCATTGCTATTTCTGATAAAAAAAAAGACCCTCTATCGATTTACACGCCATAATAAAAGACCAAAGTCATTTCAGCAATTCACATACATGAAATTACAATTCTAATTTGTGGAGACATAGCTTCACGCAAAATTTTCATCCTTTTTGCAAGTTTATTCAGTATTGTGGACAATATTGAGCTCACCAGAAAGGGCTGTCTGGTGAGCTCAATCCACCAGACAGTTCTTTCATTCATTGACACTCTTATAAGCATCACCAAGTTAACATTACAGCTTCTAATTTTACTGCAAAATATCGAGATTTCAGAAATCATCTTTTCAATATGAGATTGGGGATCTTGTCAAGAAAGCTTTTTTGTTTCAAACTTTATTGCTGGATTTTACAAAAGCTACAAGAAGGCCCTACAGACAAAGAAAAAGTTTGAAGAAAAGGAGGTGAAAAATGAAAAGAATGGAAAAAAGAAGTGGAATAGTCAGAATGATTCAACTCATAGAGGAAAAAGGAAGGTTGTCAAAATAATGAATAAAAGGTAGTCAGACTGAACTTTTTTTCATTGATCCATTTAAGGTATATTTAATCTTTTCAAGTGTAAGAAAGGTCATCATTTCAGTTACCCACTGCAAGTGGAAGGGTGGAGTCGCAAATGTCGAAGTAACTAAGATAAGTGGACGTGCAAGTAATGAGGCAAAGGCCAAGGCAGCTGGCTGGTGATGATGTACATCTCATCAGGGATTACCCCAAATATACCAGCAACAGGGTTATTATCAATAGCTTTGCCACACATATTTGAAAATATTGAGAACACAGATGACCAGAAATTAGGCAGCCTCGAACATGACCAAAACATCAGAAACAGTGTTGCAGGACCAGGTGTTAATGCGGTCAAAATGATGACGTTACCTAATTATTTACGTTTATTTCAGGGCTACATCAAGTCAGGTTTTATCTAAATTAGATGCATTAGCCACAGAGTGGATATTGCTAGAAATTTCTAGATCTCCCAAGTACAGATTGTAAATACTTTGTTGTGTTTCACTAACCCCCCCACCCCCCATGATGCTCATGAATGATTGTGACACATTTGTACTTGGCAGCAACTCCAAGATACAGGTAAATTATAAAAATATACTTAAGCATCCTTCTTTGTCTCCACATAATCAATGGAAAATGCTGAAAGCGGAGAATTCTGTTCACTGAACTACTTGTGACAGACAATGAGTTGCTTACGAGTCCCACTTGCTTCCCACAATAATGAATCACTGCCCTTGCAAATTGTTAAGAACATCCAGTTCACATAAATAGGTCACTTTCCAAGGTTGTCACCTCCATGCAAATTGATAATAGAGTTGATATACAAAAAAACGTTTTGTTATTGTACAAGAAATCAGCCATCTTTAACATTCATGCACTTAAACCTACTTTCTGTTTCGGTTTGCACCATATCGCCCCCCTGCTAAATCTGAGGATATTTAAGCCCAATGTTATGAATACGTAATATTAACTGAGAACATCAACCACTGACCCACATTGTGAGTGCAATGCCTATGAATTTTCATCCATAAAACAGATCGAAAGAAAGTTATGGCTAGTGTGTCTGCAATTTCCCAACATGTGTTGAAACTTCCTAACTAGTAATAGTGTGAATTTGTGAAACTATTCTGACTGACTCCTGTTCGGATACAATTGTACAGTTACTGGTTATCATTCCTTGGCCTAATTAATCAATTGGCCAAGATCCTATGTCCCTTTGAATATTGTTTATTTTTTTTTATTGTGAAGAACTGGCTACATCACATGTAAGGAACAAGTTTAGAAGTCGATCATTCAGACCTTCAAACCTGCTCAGACACTCAGTAAGATCAAGGCTGATCTTCTACCTCAACTCCACTTTCTCACACTATTCCTTCATTCCCTTGGTATCCAAAACTCTATTGGCCTCTGTCTTGAATATATGCAATAACTGAGCACCACCACCCGTTGGATAAAGAAGTTTAAGATTCACAATCATTTGAAGAAATCTCTCCTCAGCTGAGTCCTACATATTCAAACCCTTATTCTGAGACTGTGCCCCCCAGTTCTAAATGCCCAGCTCATAGTAAACATTGTTCCATCGTCTATCCTGTCAAGCCCCTTTGAAATTTAAATTTCAAACTGACCACCTACTCATTGTCTACTCAATTTTTCCGATATGGCAACCTCATAATGTCAGGAATCAAACTATTAAATGCTTATTGCACTATTCTTAAGGCAAGTATATTCTCCCTTAGGAGAATAAGCAATGCTTAGTTGGTAGCACTCTGACCTCTGAATCACAAGGATCTATGTGCCCCAAGGTTTGATAAAAGCAATTAAGTCTAACACTCAAGTGCAGTACTAGCGATACCCCATTTAAGAACATAAGAACATAAGAAATAGGAGCAGGAGTAGGCCATCTAGCCCTTCGAGCCTGCCCCGCCATTCAATAAGATCATGGCTGATCTGTTGTGGCTCAGTTCCACTTTCCCGCCCTCTCCCCATAACCCTTAATCCCCTCTCTTATCAAGAACCCATCAACCCGCTTCTTAAAAATATTTAGCGAGGCAGCCTCCACCACTTCAACGGGCAGAGAATTCCAGAGATTCACCACCCTTTGAGTGAAGAAGTTCCTCCTCAACTCCGTTCTAAACCGCCTCCCCTTTATCTTGAGGCTGTGCCCCCTAGTCCTACTGTCTTTTTTGAGCGGGAAGAGTCTCTCCACCTCTATCCTATCCATCCCATTCATCATCTTATACGTCTCAATGAGATCTCCCCTCATTCTTCTAAACTCTAACGAGTATAAGCCTAGTTTATTCAGCCTCTCCTCATAGCTCAATCCCCTCAACTCCGGTATCAGCCTAGTAAACCTCCTCTGCACTCCCTCCAGGGCCAAAATATCCTTGCGCAGGTGCGGCACCCAAAACTGCACACAGTACTCCAGCTGCGGCCTCACCAATGCCCTATACAGCTGCAGCAAGACCTCCCTACTTTTATATTCAATCCCCCTCGCTATGAAGGCCAGCATCCCATTCGCCTTCCTGACCACCTGCTGCACCTGCAAGCTGGGTTTTTGCGACTCATGCACAAGGACCCCGAGGTCCCTCTGCACGAGGTCTCTCTGCTCAGCTTGATGTAGAAGATCCCATGATATTATTTCAGGGAAGAGTTGGGGAGTTATTCCTGATCTCCTGCCATTATTTCTTATCAACACAAAGCAGATAATCTGGTCATTATCATATTGCTGTTTGTGGGACATTGCTGTGTGCAAATTGGCTGCTGTGTTTTCTACATTACACTAGTGACTAGCCTACAACAATGCTGTACAGCATTGAAGCATTCTGATGGTGATTAAAAGCAATGCAAGTCTTTCTATCTAAGGAGATCAAAACTGTGCAGTCTCACTGATTACAGAATGACTTATTTTTCCTTATACTCAATCCCTTTCTTAACTGTTTCCTCTACCCCTATGCTAATTTCCTGGTCCTCTGAATAACAGCATTTCCAATTCCCATCTTTTAAAAAATATTCTACTTTTGTTAAGAACCTTGCTGACTTTAAATGTCAAGGTATCCCAAAGCCATTTATCATGTGAGGAAAGATATGCAAACTAGGGAGGAACAGCACAGTCATTTGGTGATCAGTCAATAAAGAATATTTCTTATTTTGAAAGAAAATACATGACAAGAAGAGCAATAGTACATAACAACTGTATGCTTAACTATACTGATGACTATACACACACAGTGGGCAGGATTTTATGGCCTTGTTCATCCTGAAACCATAAAATCCCGCCCAAGGTCAATGGGCCTTTCCATGCGCCGGCCCTTACCCACTCTGGTTCCATGACGGGCAGAATATTAAAGTTCTCACCAATATGTCAGGGGTTTCCCCTTGTTAACAACTACCTACATTCCCTGAATTCTGAGAAATGCTTCTTTTTCCAAACAACTTTCTGAACCAAATCCAGCAAATTGTTACCACCCATGTTTCGTAAAGTCATCTTCAGTTTCAGTGAAGGAATAATCTTCTTTGTTAAAGTTTTGGATTTTAAACAGCAGCCTTTTAACAATAACTTGTTTTTTGGGAGAGCTTGCTTTCTACCGCTGTGTGTCTCTATGATGGTAGCTGCTTCTTCTGTGATCCTTTCTCCAGCTATTATGCTATGGATATATCATTCTCTCCCTTTTATGTTACCCACCCAGTGGACCCGGCTTTTAGCCAATTCCCTTATCTGTCCACTTTGAAGTCACCTTGTCTGTGCCCCATTGATTTCTCCCTAGTCACATAGGTAAACACACACTTTACTCACTGGTATCCTCACTTGCATTTAAGAACATCCCTTCAAACAGTTGCTCTCATCAATCCCCTTTTATCACTTATTTATTTTAACCCAATTTCATTTTTTAATCTTCACTTTCCTCAGTTCTTAAAACTTCTTTATATTTCCTACCAAGATAGATAAATTTACATATCACCACATTATATTCCATCTGCCCCATTTCCGTCTTATCACTTAACCTATATTTATCACTTTGCATCCTCCTCACAGCTTACTTTCCCACCTAACTTTGTATTATCAGTAAATTCTTGGTTCCCCTCATGTAAGTCATTGATATAGATTGTAAATAGCCGAGGCCCAATAACTGATCCTTGTGGTAGTCACAAATTACCAACCTGAAAATAACCTATTTATTCCTAATCTGGTTTTTTTTGTCCATTCACCAATCTCAAATCATATCAATATATTACTTCCAATCATGTGAGCCTTAATTTTAAATAATACTCTCTTGTTTGCCACCTTACCAAATATTTTTTGAAAATTCAAACATACAACATCCACCGATATTTTCCCCTTAGCCAGCCTGCTGGTTATTTCTTCAAAAGAACTTTAATATATTTGTCAAACAAGATTCTATTTCATAAATCCATGTTGACTCTATCGAACCATTTTTGATTTCTGATTTTCTAAGTGCACTGTTTACTATCTCCCTGTAAATAAACATATGTTTAAACATGATTTCCTTTTCACAAAAACAAGCTGTCTGCTAGGCTTGACTTATCCTAGTGCCTTGCTACAACTTCTTTAATAACAGTTTCTAACATTTTCCATGATAGATGTTAAGCTAACTTAGTTTCCTGCTTTTTGTTTTTTCCCCTGTTTTTTTTAAATAATGGAATTACATTTGCTATTTTTCAATCTAATGGAACCTTTTCTAAATCTGGGGAGTTTTGGAAAATGAAAACCATCAGCTATCTCACTAGATACTTCTTTGAAGATACTAAGATGAAGTTCATCAGGATCCAGGCTTTGTAACTCACAATTTAGGCTGAGATGAGGAGAAATTTCTTCAGACAGTGGTGGGCTGTGGAATTCATCACCACAAAAAACAGTTGAGGACAAAGCATTGTATGTGTTTAAGGAGTTAGTTATGGCTCTTGGGGCAAGGGTGATCAAAGGATATAAGGGGAAGGCAGGGTGAGGCGATTGAGTAGGAAGATCTGCAATATTTTGGTCAGGCCCAGGAAGTTAATATATACCTCCAGGAGAAGGATATGGATACCAAAGACATTTTTCCAGTTTAGACATTTGGATAACTATCTGTCCTGATTAATGTTGCTCATTCCTTATATTTTTGGAATCAAAATAGAAATTAATCTTATATTTCATCAGGTGTTTTTCATGTTCTTAGGAGTATGACCAAGAGGCCCATGGCCTGAACAGTTGGGCCAGATACAGAATTGAACAGTCTAAATTAAACAACAGCTAGGCCTGATGGGAGTTTGGACAGGCCAAGTTTAATACACACACACACACACACACACACACACACACGCACAGATACACACACACATAGATAGGTCAGAAGGGGAGCAAGGGCAAGTCTGGACTTGTGCTGAAAGCTGGAACTGAAAGTGTTCAGCCCTGACCAAGTAAAAACAGTGTTTGTCTATTCTTCAGTTTCGACCAGACTCCCTGGCACCTTGAAATCCTGCCATTACCTTATATGGAAAGAGGATGTGCACCCTATGCACGAGGATAGACATGTAGGGACCCTGGCATCTTCTATATATGGAATCAACAATCCCATAGGGTTCTGCAATCCCCATTCGATAACCTAATTGGTTAGAAACCAAAGAATCTTCCAGAAAAACTGACAAAGAGGGAATAAAAAGAGGCATTTGCAGGCCACCACAGCAAGACTCGATGTTGGCAGCAGAGACGCAGCGAGGATCAAATGAGAAAGCTACAAAGATTTGAGATCAATCTTGTCATGTGGAAGACCCTGAGTTCAGGATTCAGGGAAGACACAAGGCCAAGATTCATACCTGGTGGAGCGAGCCTGGCTGTTCAATCTCACGGGTAGTATTTGGGTCTTGGATAAATTAAAATAGAGTTGTTTATTGGAGTTATAAGAGCGTTGTAGGAAGTTTGGTACAAAAAGTAGTGAAATAAAGTTTACATTAATTATCATTGCAAGCCGATTCTTGTTCTTTGTTTGTCTCATGAGTAACAGCAGCTGAGTAAAGGAGTTTTAGTTCAAACTGGTCAATGTGTCTAAATTTCCAGACAAAAGAATGGTATGAGTTGGCTATGAAGGACTGGAAAACATTACTGAAAGGGAATACAGTGGACGGGCATTCAAGGAAGGAATAGGTGAAATCTAAAAGATGTTTATTCCTTTTTGGCACATGAGTGGAAAGGAAGCTGTGGCCAAATCATGGCTTACAGGGGAAATTGGAGAGAGTATTAGATTCAAAGAAGAATAAAGCATCAGACCTGAGTTTGGGAGCAGTTTAAATTCAGCAAAGGCAGTCCAAGGAATTGGTTAAGAAGGGAAAAATAAAGTATGAAAGTAAGCTAGCGGGAACACAAAAAGAAACTGTAAAAGTTTCTATCGATATGTAAAGAGAAAAAAATTGACAAAAATGAATGTAGGCCTCTTACAGTCAGAGACAGGGAATTCAAAACAGGGAAAAAAGGGATGGTTCTAAATTTGCTTCTTTCTTCACAAAGGAAGACATGAGTAACATACTGGAAGTTCTGTGAAACACAATTTTTAGTGAGGAGGTGAAGGAAGTCAATATTAGTAGAGAAGTTGCTTTGGGGAAATTAATGGGATTGAAGGCAGATAAATCTCCAGGGCCTTGTAATCTTCATCCCAGAATACTTAAGGAAGTGGCCCTTAAAATAATGGATCCACTGGTGGTCATTTTCCAAAATTTTTTGGACTCTGGGATGAATCCACAGATTTGAAGGTAGCTAATGTAAGCCCGCTATTCACAAAGGGAAGTAGAACGAAAACAGGGAACTATAGACCAGTTAGCCCAACATCGATAGTAGGGCAATTGCTAGAGTCCGTTAGCAAAGATTTCAGCGAACAGTATTTGGAAGGCAGTGATATATTCAGACAAAATCAGCATGGATTTGTGAAAGGGAAACCATGCTTGACAAATCTACTGGAATTCTTTGAGGATGTAACTAGTAGAGTTCACCAGGGAGAACTGTGGGTGTGTTTATTTAGACTTCCAGAAGGCTTTTGACAAGATCTCACATGACAGATCACTATGTAAAGTTAAAGCACCTGGGATTGCGGGTAGTGTCTTGACATGGATAGAAAGCTGGTTAGCAGACAGGAAGCAAAAAGTAAGAATATATGGTCTTTTTTCTGATTGCCAGGCAGGAATAGTGGACTTCCATAAGTATCTATGTTAGGATCCCAACTGTTCACATGATGCATTAATGATTTGGATGAGGGAAGTAAAAGTATTCTCTCCAATTTTGCAGATGATACAAAGTTGGGTGGGATGGTGAGCTGTGAGGGGATGCAGAGATGATTCAGTGTAATTTGGACAGGCTGAGTGTGTGGGCATCTGCATGACAGATGCAGTATAATGTGGATAAATGTGAAGTTATCCACTTCGGCAGCAAAAATAAGAAGGCAGATTATTATTTGAATGGGTGTAAATTGAGAGAGGTGGATATTCAGCAAAATCTTGGTGTCCTTGTACGTCAGTTGCTGAAAGTAAGCAAGCAGATAGGCAGACAATACAGAAGGAAAATGGTACATTGGCCTTCATAGCGAAAGGATTTGAGTATAGGAATAGGGATGCTTTACTGCAATTGTATAGGGCATTGGTGAGGCCACACCCAGAGCATTGTGTGTAGTTTTCATGTCCTTATCTGAGGAAAGATGTCCTTGCTCTAAAGCGAGTCCAGCAAATGTTTACCAGGCTGATTCTGGGGATGGCAGGACTCATATGAGGACAGACTAAGTCAGTTAGCATTGGAGTTCAGAAGAGTGAGAGGGGATCTCATAGAAACTTATAAAATTCTAACAGGATGAGATAAGGTAGATGTAGGAAGAATGTTCCCAATCGTGGGGGAGTCCAGAACTAGGGGTCATAGTTGAGGATAAGGGGTAAACCTTTTAGGGCTGAGGTAAGGAGAAATTTCTTCACCTAGAGAGTAGTGAATCTGTTAAATTTACAACCACACAAAGTAGTTGAGGTCAAAATGGTGTGCGATTTTTAGAAGGAATTAGATAAAGCTCTTGGGGTGATAAAGAATCAAGGGATCTGGGGAGAAGGCGGGGTCATGATATTGAATTTGATGATCAACCATGATCATAATGAACAGCAGAGCAGGTTTGAAGGGCCAAATGGCTTTTTCTATGTAGATTCCTACATAAGAAAGAAATCTGCCAATTCATTATGAATAGCACTGACAAGAGATTTTAAATGTATATTATTTGCTTGCAGAAAGCAGTCACTAATGCTAGCTTGCCCAGTCATGTGTCATACTGGAACTGTCCTTCATTCTTCACAATACTGGGCAGTTTTACCTCCTTTTCTGGCTGCTGTTGGAGATTGCCTGTTTCAGGTAATCCAGCAGCACTCTTCATTCACCATCCCCAGAGCAGTTGATGCTGATAGTCCACGCATAAAATCTGCTTATCAGGATTATCAAATTCACAACAATATTAATAGGATAAAATAATAATGGTATATAAGAATGTAGGAGCAGGGGTAGCCCAAATGGCCGTCAAGTCTGCTTCACCATTCAAACAGATTGTGACATCTGCCTCTGCACCCTTTCTCCATGATCCCCAAAACCTTGATGTTTTTAGAATCTGTCTTGAACGTGCTCAATAATTGAGATGCCACAGGCCACTGAGGTAGAAAATTCCAAAGATTTGCTACCCTTTGAGTGAAGAAGTTTATCCTTACAACAGTCTTTAAATGGCCTGCCCCTTATTCTGCACCTTGTTCAAGATTCAGCAAGTAGGCTGTATAATTCAATATTGTTTTTGCTATCTCCTTGGGTGGCTATGATTGGCTCACAATTGCGCGTACATATATTTAGCTTTTCTCCTGTCTGTCAGGCCCTACCTTGCTCGCCTAATATTTAACCTTTGATTACCCTACAGCATAACAATTCATCATGTCTAGATTCTTCTGAGGATAATGGGTTGAATTGCCACCTTCAGCATAGTAAATCTTCCCAGGTTTCTGTGTATCCATATATTTAGCCCATTCTTCCTGGCTGCCGCATGCTTAGACGAGGCAACATATTACCCAAACACCTTAACCATGTGTGTTCCAATGGGTCACTAATCGAAACTTGCTCTTGGCTTGTCTGGACAAGCAAAAGCAATGTGCAATCACACACAGTTTTAGCCAGAATAGAACCAATTATTTACCTCACCAATAGTAGACAGAAGGCTCTTCATATTTTGTAGGCATAATGAAAGGAGGATATCACTGACTGGTAAACACATTGGCTGGAATTTTCATTCACAATCAATGGCCTGCTCATTCACTTTACAGCCAACGTAAGCTCATGGATAGAATTGTCACCTTCAAGTCCAAGGGTTCAATTACCCACTTCAGAGACTTCAGCATACAATATATGTTGATGCTTCAGTACAGTCCTGACAGAGTGCTGCTATCAGACGTGGTCATATCTTGGATGAAATGTTAGCCTGAAGTCCATCTCACAGCACTAGTCTTCCATTGTCTTGGCCAACATTCACCTCAACCACGACCTAAGAATAGATGATCTAGCCATTTATTTTGTTCCATTTTTGGGACTTTGCTACTAGGTTCCCTGCATTACAACAGTGACCACACTCCAAAAGTACATTGTTGGCTATATCACAGTTTGGGACATCCTGAAATCATTAAAAGTGCTATATAAATGCAAATTCTCTCCTTTTAATTGACGACAATGACAGATTAGTGAGCACGGAAGTGCAAATTCCTGGTTATTGACAGAGATACACTCACAGACAGATATACCACTACATGTGCACAGTTGTGTGACCAACTTGGTTGTGTCAATGGATAATGGGTGTTTCCTAGAAAAGAAGCATTTCAGTAGATAATTGAATATGGGGTGCATGGAGTAACCAAAGCTATAACAAAACTACAATTTTAGATAGCCTATACTGTCAAAAACTAATTATCTTTAAAAATGCAAACATATTTACATTTAATTTACAAACAGATTTAAATTTATGTACATTTGGTCAGATATGAAGATATAATCACATTCAACGGTTTGAAACGCAAATGCAGCATTGGGCCAAAATGGCTAAGCAATGAATTGACCACAGTTTATATACAACTTGTGATTATTTTTCAATGTAATGAATAATGGCCAATTGTCTATGGGATATTTGGTACCCCGATTTCAATACCAAATTTCACTCTGCACGATTCTCAACTTATTAAAGGTATCTGACTAATCTAACTATATATACACCATGTTGTTGTTTTCTTGGGACATTAAACAGAATTGCAGATAAGATTAATTTGTCAGCAAAACCAAGGAAATAGTCATCGACTTCAGGAAGAGTAGTGAAGAACATGTTTCTGTCTATATCAATGGGGCCGAAGTAGAAATGGTCAAAAGCTTCAGGTTTTTAGGTATCTAGGTCACCAACAATCTATCCCCCATGCTGGCTATAGTTAAGAAAGCCCACCAATGTCTCTACTCTCTCAGAAGACTAAGAAAATTTGACATGTCAGCTATGACTCTCACCAACTTTTACAGATGCACCATAGAAAGCAATCTTCCTGGTTGTATCACAGATTGAGTATGGCTCCTGCTCTGTCCAAGACCACAAGAAACTACAAAAGGTCATGAATGTAGTCCAATCCATCACACAAGCCAGCCTCCCATCCATTGACTCTGTCTACAGTTCTTGCATAATTAAGTATCCCACACACCCTGGACGTACTCTCTTCTACCTTTTTCCGTTAAGATATAAAAACCTGAGGTCATGTACCAACCAACTCAAAAAAGTTTCTTTCCTGCTGCCATCAAACTTTTGAATGGACCTACCTCGCACTAAGTTGATTCTTCTCTACACCTTAGTTATGACTGTAGCACTACATTCTGCACCCTCTCCTTTCCTTCTGTTTGAATGGTATGCTTTGTCTGTATAGCATGCAAGAAACAATAGTTTGCACTGTTCAATAATATGTGTCACAATAATAATAAATCAACTCAAATCAAATAATTTAAATGTAACATGAATTTCTTTTCTTTTAAGGGGGAGATGCTGTTGTAGTGGTAACATCACTGGACTGGTAAACCAGAGGTCCAGGCTAATGTTCTGGAGTGCCAGGGTAACTGGTAGAATTTGAAGTAAATTCACAAAACACCTGGAACTGAATGTTAATGAATATCACATCTACCCTTCTGGTTCACCAATGCCCATTAGGGAAGGAAATCGGCTATCTTTACCTGGCCTGGCCTACAAGTGATTCCAGAACCACTGCAATATGGTTGACTCTTAACTGTTCTGTGACGTGACAACCAAGCCATTCAATTCAAGGGGAGTAGGAAACAAATGCTGGCATGGCCAGCATTGCCTACATTATAATGAACTAATTTTGTTTTAACCTTTTCTCTGTTTTTAGGGTGAAACAATGGTCTAATTATAATCCTAAAAATATTTCCTGTAAATTCCTTTGCACCTTGTGATCTAAAAGGAAACCATTGCATGACAGCATTGTCTTCTGACTACCAATAGGCTACTCACTGCGGTGGATTTTCCTGTTTCACCCACCACGGGAATCGGAGTGGGCCAGGGCAGACCATGGAGAGGTCCGTTGACCTCAGTTGGAAATTTTTGGTTTTGGAGTGAGCGTAGCCAGAAAATCTCACCCATTATGCCTTAACAATAAATGTCTTTATGCTAAATGCGTTATCATGGACAGCACTGAGCCAAACAAACCAGTTACGTTTCATGTTTATTTGTGGATCTAGGTTACATTAATGTTTTGCTAGGGTAGCAGTTAGGACTTTATAATTGAACATTAATTCCTGGTAAGGGGGAGCTGAAAAAGAAAGACAGGGTTCTCAATCTGATTACAATGCAATGAGCTTTGATGGAAAGTGTATGTGCTAATATCAAGAAAAAGCTACCTGGAGGCTGATTTGTGATATGATTTAGATTTCCAGAAGGCCTATGACAAAGTATCATATAGGAGACTGTTAAATAAGTTAAGAGCCCGTAGTGTTGAGGGTAGGAAACTGGTGTGGATAGAGGATTGGCTGACTGGCAGAAGACAGAGAGTGGGGATAAAGGGGTCTTTTTCAGGATAGCAGCCAGTGATTAGTGGTGTGCCTCAGGTGTCACTGCTGGGACCACAACTTTTTACGATATACGTTAACAATTTGGAAGAAGGAACTAATGATGATACAAAAATATGTAGAGGGACAGGTAGTATTGAGGAAGCAGGGGGGCTGCAGAAGGACATGGACAAGCTAGAAGAGTGGGCAAATTTGTGACAGATGGAATGCAATGTGGAAAAGTATGCGGTTATACACTTTGGAAGGAAGAATGGAGACATAGACTATTTTCTAAATGGGGAAATGCTTAGGAAATCAGAAACACAAAGGGACTTGGGAGTCATTGTTCAAGATTCTCTTAAGATTAATGTGCAGGTTCAGTCGGCAGTTCGGAAGGCAAATGCATTGTTAGCATTCATGTCGAGAGGGCTAGAATACAAGAGCAGGGATATACTTCTGAGATTGCATAAAGCTCTGGTCAGGCCCCATTGGAGTATTGTAGGCAGTTTTGGGCCCCATACCTAAGGAAGGATGTGCTGGCCTTTGAAAGACCTGGAGGAGGTTCACAAGAATGATCCCTGGAAAGAAGAGCTTGTCATAGGAGGAACGTTGAGGCCTCTGGGTCTGTAATCATTGGAGTTTAGAAGGATGAGGAGGGATCTTATTGAAACTTACAGCATACTGCGAGGCCTGGATAGAGTGGATGTGAAGAGGATGGGCCCGATTTTACCAATTGGAGCCTCAGGGCTGGATCCGGGTGTAATATGGATCTGAGCCCGGAATTCTCTATACTTCTTGCCGGCTCCGATCTGATTTGCTCTGTGGGTGGGGCTTAGTGCTGCTAGACTGTTCGGATCTCTGAACTGTGCATGCACAGTTCAAAAAAAATCAGAGGCAGCGCGCCCAGGTGCTGGGCTGGAGCGTGCAGCTGTGGTGGATTGTGCCTTCTGAAAGATTTCTTCCTGCTGTGTATCCTGTGTCAGCGTAACCAGGCGGAATAATTCCAATAGAGCATCAGTAGTTCGCCTTGGAAGGCAGCTCTATGCCAGGCCGTATCCTGTTTTAGTGGTTCGACCTGATGGGTCCACCATCAATATCCGACACAAGGAGCCTAAAAAAATTAATATGATGCCAGTCGATGTTTCCATTCTGCCAAAAGCTGAAAGGAAAGCAAGATTGTGCAAATGTGTTCCCAAAACAGCTAGAATGAAAGAGGAGCAATTTGAAGATGAATTTAAAGTTGACACTTTATGGCAAATTCTGGATGAAAAAGTAGTCTTCAAAATTTTGGATTTTAGAAACAACCATCACTGAACTGCTTGACTGGTGTTGACATCAGTGGAACTCTGACAAGTGCACGTATTATCGTGCTGTCATTAATAAGATGTGTTTTTTTATTTATGATCAACTCCATTTATTAAAATGTGTTTCTTCAGGAAGGATACAGGGAATGAAAAAACAGACTCCTGTTTTTATTTCTATTATTACATGGTTTAAATGCAAGGAGAAAATGCTTTGAATGTTAATTAGACAATACCCATTCACATTCGTTCTGTGCCTCCTGTTCCTGACTACATTTGTGTAGATTTGACTTGCGTATATTTAGTTGTTTGTGTGATGTATCATTAAAACCAGTTGCAGGAAAAATAAAGCAGAAATCGGAGAGAGTGGCTCTCTGACACAGATCATCCTCTGGCGGGGGGAGGAAGGGGCTCAGATGGATCTCTGGTTGGTGGGGAGCAGGGTGGTCCGTTGCCACTCTGCGGGTGATCCGTCCTCCCTACCGGAGGAACGAATCCCTCCTCCCGGAGTGGACGTGCGGCCATGCCATCCCACCAAACCTTCAGGATCAAGTGATTCCTCGCTGAGAAGATGAAACAGAACTGGCCGATTCCACAGTGGATCCGCATGAAAATCGGCAACAAGATCAGGGACAACTCCAAGAGAAGACACTGGAGAAGGACCAAGCTGGGCCTATAAAGGGATACACCCATTCAGGGAAGAGTAATCTGTGGCTGGTAGCGTACCAGTGATCGGACTGCTCGATTTGAGCACGGACCGGATCTGCACCCAAATTGGGTGTCGGTAAAGTCATGATCTGCTCGGATTTGGGTGCAGATGGCATTAAAGGCCCGACACCCGAATTTACCGAGATTTTGCACCCAATTTTTGGTAAGATCGGGCCCGATGTTTCTATTAGTAGGAAAAACTAGAATCAGAGGGCGCAATCTCAGACTAAAGGGACAATCCTATAAAACAGAGATAAGGATGAATTTCTTCAGCCAGAGAGTGGTGAATCTGTGGAACTCTTTGCCGCAGAAACTGTGGAGGTCATTGAGTGTCTTTAAGATAAAGTTAGATAGATTCTTGATTAATAAGGGGATCGGGCCTATGGAGAAAAGGTAGGAGAATTGAAAGAGAAAAATATCAGCCATGTCTGAAAGGCGAAGCAGACTCAATGCGCCGAATGGCCTCATTCTGCTCCTATGTCTTATGGTCTTAATGACGCAATTACACATAACAATTGAATAATTGGTCAAGGTATTTGGAGGTTTCTGCATCTAAAGCTCAGGAAGAATTGGCCCCATCAAGAGAGGAAGAAGAAGAACAGTGGAACAACAAATGTATATCTTAAGAAAATGATCTGCCTAAATATTAAAAATGTTTCAATTATAGTTCATTCTTGTGTCAACAGTCTTTAATACGAATTGAATGAGCTTGATTTGAACAAGTCATTGGAAGGGCATGGTAAAACTTATTAATATTCTATTTTTAATGAAATATCTATTCATTGCCAGAGTTCTGAAAGCAAATGTGCGTTTAGGTCAGATATACTTGGTTATTTATGAATCATCTCGCTGATCAAATGCAAACTTTTTTTTATTCAGGCTATTAACTTAAAAATGTAAAGATATTAAAACTGTTTGAAGCACTAAGTTGTGGCTTATTTAATATTCACTTAAGAAACTACAGACAATATGCAACACAAAACAGTTACATCTACAACAAATACATGTTAATAAATGTACAAAAATAAAAAAAGGAAATTATTAAAGGTAAGTTCATATGAATGATTCTTTGACATTTAATGTGACACTTCTACCTCCCAATTTAAAATTTGTACTTGGCATCTTAAACAATTATGAGGATTATTAATAGAATTCTCTGTTTGTGTTCTCCACCACCTCCCTCAGATAGTCTGCCAACTTTTCCCAATGAATTGGATGTGTTCTTTGGCTTTCATTCTTAGGGAAGCTATACTGGAGTTTCTCTGTTCTGCATCTTCCAAAGGAAATTTGTCCACATAAGGTGTCCCACACTGGAAGGTTGAGGGAGTGATGGCGCTCATAGGTTGCAGGTTGTGGCTCATGGCTGGGGAATTCAGGAAAGGTGGAGGAGTATAACTGCTCTGAAGGCCCTGCGTTGTGGACATGAAACCTGGAAGGCTTTGTAATGCAGAGGAGGTGGATATTGGTGAAGTGAGCCAAGGGTCCAATGCCAAGTTACTGTTCAGAGGGCCTGCCATGGTAGACGGCTGTGAAGATCTGTTGAAGGAAAGCATGGGCGAATCTTGACGTTTCATTGCACTGGCTTCCAGTTTTTCTTGCCTCCTCCACTTGGCTCTTCTGTTTTGAAACCATACCTGAAAGAAAATAGCATTTTTATTTTAGAATATAAAAAGAATTGTGATACAATGGATCCCACTTACTCTGTTCCTTTTATTTCCTCTCCTGGAGGATCCATTTCCCAGGGCTGCTTATTTCACCCCTTTGCTGGCTGAGATCAACTAATTCAGCATAGACAATGGGGAACACATATTAAATGAAAATAGCTCTTATGGCTTTCATCATAGAGAGTAACACATCCCAGAATGTTTGCAGCACTCAATGCTAAGAGACAAAATAGGAATCTGATGAGAGCTATCCATGATTTAAACGAGAGGGGGAGGGACATTTTCAGGCTAGTATCGGAGCCCTGATGTCAGTCCCACATGCAGCAGCTCACCAAAGCAGCCCTCCGCTAGGTGGCCATCAAGTGGATTTTAGCTGTTTCTCTAAACTTAATATAGATTAAATTTATTTACTAGTGTCACAAGTAGGCTTACATTAACACTATGATGAAGTTGCCGTGAAAATCCCCTGGTCATCACACTCCGGCGCTGGTTCAGGTACACTGTGAGAGAACTTGATATGGCCAATGCATCTCACCAGCATGTTTTTCAGACTGTGGGAGGAAACCGGAGCACCTGGTGGAAACCCATGTTGCAAGGAAAACGTGCAAACTCCACACAGTCACCCA
The DNA here is from genome assembly GCF_965287045.1 of Carcharhinus amblyrhynchos. Classification (NCBI taxonomy): domain Eukaryota; kingdom Metazoa; phylum Chordata; class Chondrichthyes; order Carcharhiniformes; family Carcharhinidae; genus Carcharhinus; species Carcharhinus amblyrhynchos. The sequence goes on along the minus strand of NC_137324.1, from coordinate 48,944,734 downwards.
AGCCGGGAATTGAACCCAGGTCCCTAGCGCTGAGGCAGCAGTGCGAACCACTAGACCACCAAGCAAAAAAATGGCACTTAACTGAGTTCTTATAAGGAATCTTATTTGTTGCTTTTTTAGAGAAAGTATTTTTTCATTCATAAGAAATTAAATTTTTACTTCTTGTGTAGAGAACTTTTATGAAGCTGAAAGTTAGTCTTTTTTTAACCACTTAGCTCTGATTTAAGTTCTCATAATCAGTGTGCAAGTACACCAAAATGTGTGTATGCAGAAATGTTTCGAAACTGCAGACAGCAGAGTCTGGCAGTCCTGGTGGATTTAAGTAAACACCAGGTAAGTTTGGAAATTTCCTGAGGGGACACTTGAACACATTTATAAACTGATTTTGAACTACACTTGAGTTATGGTAAACTGGACTAATGTGAGATTGTCTTCTTCAGGTGGTCTCACATTGCTCCCTGCTTAAATCAGGTCAAAAAATTACCCTCAACTTACATGGTCAATTTTGTATTATTATTAGTTGTACAAACATTATCAAAGAGAAGTTAAGCATGAGTACATTGTTACTTTTGATTTCATTTGCTCACAAAATACGCGTAGTTGAACAAATCTGACCTGGAAAAGTACAAAACCATCAATATCAATTTCTGATCAAATAATGCAATCAACCTTTGGGAACAAATTGCATGAAAATAATTCAATTTTTTTTAATATATACGTACAACCAATCATGAGATGTAAGCATTCTTGGCAAAGTCAATTTGCGGGTCATCCCTCATTTTCCTTGGGAAGGCGGTGTTAAGCTGCCTTCTTGAACCATTGCAGTGTAAGCTGGGTGTACTTACAACACTTGGTGTAAGAACACCCACAGTGCTGTTCGGAAGGGAGTTCCAAGATTTTGGCCCAGCAACAGTGAAAGAAAAGTGCTGTAATCCCAAGTCAGAATGGTGTCTGGTTTTGACTGGAACTTGTAGCTGGCGGTTTTCCCAAGTATACGGTGCCCTTGACCTAATATAAAACCAACATGACTTGTACAAAGAACAAAGAACAACCCAGCACGGGAAACAGGCCCTTCGGCCCAACAAGCCCGCGCCGCCGCATCGCCCTACACCTATTCTACCCTGCATATCTACAAATAGAACCCCTGACTTAGCCAGATTCAGGGGAGAATAGTGTCAATTTGGTAAAACCAATCAGCCTAAGAGCACATCTTTGGGGTGTGGGAGGAAACCGGAGCGCCCGGAGGAAACCCACGCATCCACAGGGAGAATGCACAAACTCCCACAGACACAGGCCCAAATCCATGTATCTGCACAGCTAGCAGTGCTAGTCACCGAGCTGTTGCGGCGCCCGTCTACTGGTCCAGGATCAAGCACACACACCAACACGAAGTACTAGGCCACTCCCGGAACCTCCAAGAGCAGCCCACGCACGACCCACCGTGTGCATGCCCCTCGTTTGACAACGAGGTGGACCTCCACCTGCGGAATAAAAAGACAAAAACATTAATCACAAGCCTGCCTTTCCGGTGTCTCCTGAGGTTCTAACCCTTATTTAATAACCCCTACCATAACCCTCCATCCTCGTTTCACTCATGTGCCTATCTAACTGAACCTTAAACGAGTCCAACGTTCCCGCCTCCACCACCACTTGTAGAAGGGAAAATTTTGCCAAATGTTTCCTTAATTGTTTGACAGGAAAAAGGAGTGGGACTTTCAAATTGAGCAAAGGAACCAAAGTGAAAGGAGATGGATAAATCTGCAAATGGACAAGTTGGCAGAAGGTGAAATTCCATGCACACAGGGTGGATGCTGCATATTGGGAGGAAAAATAGATGTCATGAGTTTATCATGGGTTACATGGTAAACTCATGACACTCTTACATCTGCTAATAGTGAAGCAGAAATTTGTGGGGGCTGATAGTAAACCTGGCATTTAAACATCAAATGATCGGGACAGCAATAAACGCATAGAATGCATTGTTATCTTAATAGGTCCATTTAGTATAAATCAGAAGATGGCCTAACTGATGGTAACAAAGTCATAAAGGAAACATATAAGGCTCAGAAACTGTACAGAATTACAGATTTGTTGCTGTACAGAAGGAGACCATTTGGTCCATCATGTTTGCACTGGCTCTGCAAATGAGCACCATGACTTAGTGCCATTCCTTGCCTTTTCCTTGTACCACTGCACATTGTTTTCATTCAAGTAAAAATCTAATGCCCTTTGAATGCCCCAATTGAATTGATCACCACCACACTTGTAAACAGTGCATTCCAGGCTGAAATCACTCATTGAGTGAAAAATATTTTCTCACCTTACATTCTTTTGCAAATCAATTTAAATCTGTGCCCTTTCATTCTTGATCCTACCATGGGAATAGTTTCTCCCTATCTATCTGTCCAGTGCCCATCTGATTTTGGACATCTCTATGAAATCTTCTCTTAGCTTTCTTCTCTGCAAGGAGAACAGTCTTAACCTCTTCAATCTATCCTCAGCCCCGGAGCCATTCTTCAAAACCTCTCTTGAACTCCCTCCAATATGTTCACATCCTTTCTATAGTGTGGCACCCAGAGGTGTACACAATACTAAAGCTGTGGTCTAAACTAATGTCTTATACAAGCTTAGCATAACCTCCTTGCTCGTGTATTCTACGCTCTTATTAATGAAGCCCAGAATACTATAAGAGCTTCTGGGTTTAGCAAATAATTGAGTTACAAGGAAACAGGACAATATGAGCTATTTTACTCTTAAAAGAAATATACAAGGATGTGATAACATAAAATAATCCGGAACAATACTTCAAGGTTGCCCAGAATGCCCCAGCAGGGACACAGGTAAAACCAGTGAGAGGAACATAGTAACAAATATGTCAGAAAACTGTTTCAGGGAAGGAGAATGAACACTTTGCTCTTCTGGCTAGGTTCGTGGAAGTCATAACCTTGGACACAGCCCACAGATAATTCCATGATATAATAAAATGAATGCCAGTTTTTATTTATTGTGGATAGTTGAGTTGAGCTCACCAAATGATCTCCATCATGTCAATTTTCTCGTGATGGCATTTTATAATTATACAAGAAACCATTATACAAATAGAGAGGCGACTTTTTTCTCTTAATACTTTGAACTTGCCAGTGTTAAAAGTGCAAAGCATTGTGCATACAGTTAAAACTCAGTTACAGGTCAATTATATTTGGAAATGAATATGCGAACGTTGTAGAAGGTTAGAGTTAGCAAATGGTTCATGATCTCCAAGTCAAAGTGATTTTATTTAGTGACGTAATGAGATTTTGAAGAGAATATGCAACGCAATTGCAGAAATGAACAAACGTTTCTGTAAAAAAAAGACATGAGATATCACTGCTTCTTTTGAACGGAGTACCTCACAGTGTTCCCCGTTTGTTGTTTTCCAGCCCGTATACCAAATTGCTGTAAATGGGAGCTGGCAGTACAACATCTGGGGTCTCGGTGAACGGTGGGATCGACAGTCCATCTTTGTAGCTAGTGAGATTTAAGGATATGTAAAGAAACAGACGACCCGAATTCGAGTAAATTGGAGCCAGCGTGGGTACAGAGAAAGAAATTAAAAAAAGATGCAAAAATTGGATTGAGAGAGATGCAGAAAAAAAACACAGAACTTTCTGCTGTGAATTTCATTCATTTTAACAGCGTAAAAGTCACAATGACTTTTGAACCTCGCAGAGAGGATGAGAGATGGCTGTGGTTTTCAAGAGACTAGGGCACAGCAAACTGTCCAAAGATTCCCTGATTCACGGGCCACCTCTTTCCCCCGTTACAAATTGCTGGGTTATTTATACATCAGCAATGATGTTTACACTTATTTTGCCAGCGAATTATAGTCCCTTTTATTTCCACACATATGTTCAAGTGAAAAATAATAACTATTTGAGAAAATGACCCTTCCCAATCGATACTATTCGAATTTAGGACCTCACTCATCCCACAACAATGTATTGCCAGGACAGGAGAGAGCTTCAGGGTTCGTTACACTGTTTTGGACTCATCTGCAAAATCCTGAGTATAGCTGCTTTCAGGTTTATGAAGCCGCTGAATTGTAAAATGTGAACGAGCACTGAATTTAGGATCTAACCAGACCACTGGATAAGGGCTAACTGACTTGCTTCGAGATCCCTTCCTTGATTTGCATCTGTCTTAGCCGCTGTTCTTCACACATTTACAAAAAGAGCCTTTAATATGATCGAAACGTTGAGTAAAATTACCACCATTCCGGTTTTATAATTGCTCTACATGCGCAGGAAGTTTGATTTTAAAGTTTCGAAACTATTTAGCCGCAGTTTTCGGCAAAGCTTTGTTGCATTTTTGCCGATTTTAAGTCCTGCAAACAAGACGGTTGTGGACATAATTGTACATATTTGTTTATCGGACATAGTTTTGATTTTGTTTACGTCCGAATACTTATAAAACAGCAAGTAAGTAAAGCGAGATGAATTTGGTGTTGGAGATGCGCGGGTGTGAATGTTGTATCTTCATTATTCCACCTTCATTGCTGAATCCTATTTCTGTTTTTGAGTTTTACTTGAATCTGTTTCTAGCATGTGTCAAAGCCTATCGCTGGAAACATGTGGTCTAGAACGATACTTTACAATAGGGAATGTTAATTAATAAAATGCCGATAGCTATACACTCTCCTCAAAGTATAGACCAGGGTCTTGAAACTCAGGACAACAGGTCAGCCTTATATATCGTTGCTCCAATTATTGGCGTTTTGCTGGACCGTTTAAAGAAATTGCTCCAAGTGGTGGACATATCTGGGTGAAAGGGTTTTGCACCGCAACTGTTTTAAAGGAAACAACAAATAAAAACCCTCCAAGATTGTTAACAATTGAATCTGATTCAAGATTCGTTTGAGGGAAGAAAGTGCAATAAAACTATTTTAAAACATCCGAAACCTTCGATTCGCATTGCCTGTGTCACACAGCCAAGGATGATTTGCAAAAACAAGTCTTTGAACAAAAACTCGCCCAGTTTGATCAAAATTGGTCTTGGTAATACCAGTACATTTGATTTCATTTGACCGCTCTCCTCTATGAACGACACAGTATAGGAGTTTTAATCCATTGATTGCTTTTGCCATGAGCGGGTTTCCATTGTTGAGTGACTGGGCGGGCTGTAACATTTGAAGACACACTGAGGTATATTGAGTAAAGATTGGTGTAAAATACGTATTGAGTGGGGTCTTGCGTAATTAGCAAAATACGACCCGTTGTATCAGATTAGCAGCGTTCATTTCGCGCTGTGAAAGTTACTTTTGTGATATTTTATATATTTCTGAGTCGCAGACCTTTGGATCCTAGGATAATCAATAACCAGGAATGATATTTGAAAAGTTTCTCTTTTAGCACCGCTTGTGGTTAAGAAACCTATCAAACTGGAATGTATGTTTTGATGTAGTTAACCAAACATAACAAGCAAAGAGTGTTTTCTTGTGTCAGCAGAAAGCTGAAAACTCGATGTGTCCCATCCTAAAGAAAACCCATGATTAACTTTGTGTTTTGCACACATTTATTTGGCGAATGTACAGTAGAGTTCGGAGAAAATGGCGACTCCGGCAAATAATGAATTAAAGCCCATGAGCACACAAAACAAACAACAGAGTTAGCACCCACCTTTACCTCTCACGTACTGACTAATCTGCTATGCATGTTCATATGCTGGTGAACTTTGCTGATATGGCATATTATCACGGAATACTGTCCGGAATTAACTTTGGAAGCGCTTCAATAAGAATCACATGTGGTATTTGTTCAAGTGTAAAGGTAAGTTTCCCTGCAAACATTTGGCACCATGTTTAATCTGTTTCAAGCAAAGAAACTGTGCCATTCCAATTGAAACTTCTACACTACTGCAAAATACAGACTTAATACACGGAGTTTGCTGGAGGCTGTTTTAAAAAAACAAAACTAATCGACGTGTTGGGGAGTTTGAAAGAACGACTTAATATTAAGATAAAAACAAAATCCTGCCGATGCTGGAATCTTAACAGTAGCATCTGAAATCATGCTTTGAAAGGGTTTCCGACTGTTACGTAACAAGAGTGTTTGTACTTCAAAACTCAATACGAACATGAGAAATAACAGCGTGGGAACAGCATAAGCCCAGTCTGAGATTCAATGAGATCTTGCTTTCCCGCCAGCACCCTCCATTCCCAAGATAACAACAATCGTCCCTATCCCAATCATAAATGGATCCTCACCAATACGTAATCGATTTGTAACTGAGTTTTAACTATATGCGCAATGGTCTATACACTTAGGAAGATGCATCCCTACTAGTAAGTTGAGAGAATTAGAACGAAGTCGCCCTTATTTGTATGACCCCTCTGAGGTCGAGAATTCGAAAGATTCACGACTCTTTTGAGTGAAGGAATGTCTCCACATCTCAGTGGTAAATAATTAGCCCCTGTATTTTGAGATTGTTTCCCCTGGCAGGGGAAAGAACCTCTTAGTACCTACCCTGACAAGCACCTTCATAATATTGCAAGTTTCGAGCAGATCACCTCTCATTCTTCTAAACTCCAGAGAGCATTGGCCCAATTTACTCAGTAACCCATCACAGGATAATGCCTCATCCCAGGTACCAATCTAGTCAACCTCAGCAAGCTTCCAAAATAGTAACAACAGCGCTAAAAGGGACTGCGGTCACAAATTACTGAGTGTTACTGCTATCATCACATTTAGATGCGGCAACTAACTGACTGATCGTTTTGCACTGTGGTCGGGTAATGTTACAGCTGAATTATTGTATGACCTTTCACATAACTCAGTTTAACTTCCAGGGCGCGGGATCGGAAGTTATCTGTCAGGTGAAAAGGAGAAAGTGGGGGTGGGGATGGGGGAGAAAGTGGGGGTGGGGATGGGGGAGAAAGTGGGAGAGGGAGGTGGGGGGGGAAGAGGCAGGTGGGGGGGAAGAGGCAGGTGGGGGGGGGGGAGGGAGGCCTACAGAGCAAAAAGATGCAAGTACTAGGACACAAACACGGAAAGAGAAATGAGCATCGGGTGTCTCACCTGTACCCGGACCTCCGGGAGGTTGACTTTCATGGCCAGTTCCTCCCGACTGTAGACATCTGGATAGTGAGATTTCTCAAAGGCCCTCTCAAGCTCGTGGAGTTGGTAGGTGGTGAATGTTGTCCGGTTTCTCCTGTGTTTCTTCTTGGGTTGGTCCTCGTTGATTAAGCTACTCTCATGCTGCTTAGTCTTCACAATGTCCGGCCGGAGGCCTTCCCCACTGCTGCTTGTACAGAAGTGTTCTGACCCTGACAGCAGAAGCACAGTCAATTTCGTCTTTTTTTAATTTCTAAGTCGACACAGCAATTTGCTACTTCATAATAACTGTATTTCACAGGAACTTGATTGCAGTGTTAATGTCAGCTAATGTGGGACTAGGCAAAAAATGGTTCGGCACAGACAAGAAGGGCCAAAAGGCCTGTTTCTGAGCTGTAATTTTCTGTGGTTCTATAAACCTTACTTGTGACACTAATAAATAAACTTAAACTTAGATATTGAAAATGAGAGTCATTAAAAGTTTCAAAGTTTATACTTGGATGATATCAGCCGTTTGTGAAATTGATAGACTTACAGGAGGAAATATTTTAACATTTAATTGAAAGTTGACCCAAACAGAAATTGCATTGTTATATTTGCATTAACATTGATTTGCCTCACTTTGAAAAGAAATCTCCGATCAGTACAGGCGGGAAAACACTAATAAGAAATACACTCTCACCGTCAAAACTTTCAGAGTTCTCCTGTTCGTGCTTCAAGTTTGACATTCGATTGAAACAATCCCGGCCGTTGCTTTTTCCCGCCTCGTCCACATTCCGGGAATTTCTGCTGGAAGTGAAGGTGGAATGGAGAACCGAGTCTTCCTTGGTAAATCCCAAGATAGCGTCGATGCTATGGACCCTGGAGGACGCGTTCCCCGGGTTTCTCGCCAAACTCCCAAACGGTGATAAACTTGCGTCCATCACACCGCTGGCTGTGGCCAGGAACCGCATGAATGATCACTGACTACAGAATAATGAGTAACTTTACTGTGTCCCTCTGAGAGGAAGGGGGGGGGGGGTGAATTCTCGTTTTACTCGCTCTGTTTCAAAATGTCACTTATTTCGTGCGCAATATTCTTTCAGCTTCCTGGTGTTTGCTGCAGGGAGCGACTCTGTGGCCGAAAGTTGGCGTGTTTCTTCCCAGAAATTTAATGAGTGAAGAGGGAGGGGAGATCGAGGAGAAAGGACGGTGCAGATGGAAGGGTTGTGCGGTGCAGGTAAGCACCCTCTCGATTGGGATAAGGACGCCTTTCCCTCCACGCCAGCGAGCACAACCTGAGAGTTGAGGTGAGGCATTGGCTGAGGCACCAGCCCGTCCCCGAGGAGTCTCAGAGCCGCCCACTCAGCTGTCCGCGGACCCCCGATAGGCTGAAGGTCCTGTTACTAGGGGCTTCTTCCTTCCAGCACCTGCTTACTGGAGACACAAGAGTGGCAGCCTCGTCTTTGCACTTGTGTGGAGCCTTAGCCGAGACAGTTCCTTATAAATCTTAGACCAATCTCCCAGCTGTTACATCCATTTAAAAAAAGACATGGGGGAGGGGGCTGAGAGGGAGTGGGGGCGGGAGGGCTGGATTGGGGATTAGAGCAGAGTTTGTTTGGACAGAACAAGATCGGGCAATCGCACATCCTCCCGTAAACACAGATTACCAATGTGTGTGATTTATTTGGAACTGAAATTATAACTCAGTCCCTTCTCAATGGCTCTTCATAGTGCATCGAAACACGCCCTGTCCTCCCCAATGCCTGGGGAAAACGAAATAAATCTTCTGTTATAGGCTAGGTAGCCACATTGAAAGTTAACATCAAAGTGGAGACGAGTTTCTAACTATAGTCAGCAAGTCTCAAAAGTAGAATCATGTAGGATAGAATCAATAATTCCATTCTTACACGTACAACCGCAGTGTGAGGCCGGCTGGAGAGTTACCTGAGTCCTTTAAAATACAATGGGAAAGACAAATGGATTAAAGCTGAACAATGCCATCATTAAAAGGACATGAGAGTTACAGTTCAGTGACGGTAATTGTTAATTACCCAATAAGAATTATGTGCGTCACAATTATTCAATTATGTTGCTTTCTGTCCCTCTCCCCATCCATCTAACTATTCAAAAACTTCTGTCAGATACAGTAGGGGTGGTGGTGCTAGCCTATAATTACTTTCAATACCCGCCAGTGCCTGTTGTTCGTTATAATCGGCGGCTCTGTTAAGGGACAGTTTGGGAACGCATTGTAAAACAAGGAGATGTCCTTGTGAAGCAATTACTGGGAACCTTGTCTCAAGGAGACGCTTCTGGTAATCTCCTTCAAGTGAGACATGTGTGCCAACGAGTGCCTGTTAGATCATTTATTTGAGTCCATTGAAATGTCTACACATTAATTAATGATTTAATAGGATTTATCGTTAATTAGTTTATCCATGAGAAGAAGCCCTCGCGCGTCAAGTTGGATTTTCCAATTAATTTATGCATCCATATTCTTCCTTAACCTTTCATTTTTTCCTTCCTTCTCTGTAGCTGAAAAGCTTTCTCGTTGAGAGACGCACTGATGGATCCATTGGATTTATAGATAGCAATGAAATATGTTGGTACTCGCACCAATGTTTCTTTAGTAACTGGGTTTGTCTTCATGTTTATACCACTTCACTTTCTGAAAGTGAAAGCTTATTTATTCATCCGATGTCAATGTGGGAACAATATTCCAGAACAGAATCTCGTTCCTGCTTCATCCTAACTTTAAATGTCTCTCTTGTGTGAACTCCACTTCGGGCAAAGTGCAAATAGCCGATGCGCCGAGTTCCAGACGCCACTTGTACGATATGAATCGCTTCGCCATCTAATCTGGTCGCGCGAATTATACTGGGCGCAAGTTAAGAGTGTGGCGTATTGGCACTAAAGATAAAGGAACGCGGCACAGTGTGTTGTACTCTCTTTCACCCGAACAAAGTAAAGGCGCCGACGTGTATTCATTATCGACTGCTAATTACATTATTCAGTATTTGAACTTTCTTTCCATTCACCAGTTGAAAAAATCTGCTATCTGCACAAGTTCGAGTTATGTATAAAGCGTACACTGGTGTGTGTCCCACTGTGTAAATAAAACAAACAAAGGTTAAAGTGATCACTGCAATTAGAGCTAAACTGAGTGGCTGCGCCTTAAATCCAATGCCCACACGCTGCTGAGGGATATGGGGTATTTTCCAATGTAAGCCAGTTTAGAAGGGCTGAGCGTTTCTCATGACTAGGCGGTGTTATCCCTTATTTACAATGATGCCTGAACTAGGGGGGGTTCTCTGTATACAATTTACCTGTCAATGACAGGTTGCCAGGGTAACAGGATGAAGACAAGCATAAAAGGCCTCAGATGGCTATTGTGAGCGATTAAGGAGTAAGTCAATAGTGGTGGGTTGGTGGAGAGTCGATACAGCACTCAATTTGGGCTGACTGCCATCCTTCAGTTTCCATGTACACTTGCTGTTTTTTATTGCTGACCGCTTCCCGCTTCTCTAATATTGCCCATTCAGACCCACTTGCAATTTGAGTTGAACTAGGACAGAAATGGTCATCTTTTGCCCATTGTTAGCCCGTTTCCAAAATTGCGAATAGACACAAAGCCTGCTCCCTCTACAGTAATGTTCTCAACACGGATAACGCGGTTTGAGCCGGTTTGTCTAAAATGGGAATGAGTAGAATTCAAGGGTAATGGGCATCAATATTGTCCCCTTATGGGTCTGAGGGGCTTGGTAGAAACAGGCTATATATACACACCGCTGATTTGACTGTTAACTTGAGGATTGGGCCTGGCATATGTATGAAACTTAATTCTTTCCATAAGAAGACGGGAGTATGTATGTAACCTCCCAGCTCTTCAGACTATTAACGTATGTGCACGTAAGGTACTGCCGATTAAATACTATTTGAAGAATGCACTTTATTGTTTGGGGATTCTCTTTCATGAACACGGCAAATTAGAGCTAATTAGGCGTCAGCTTCTCTCTGTGTCGCCAACTGGCTGAATCGTTCGGATAACCTCGAATCAGTCCGTTAACAATCAGGGTGGTCATATGGATTTCATTGGATTCTCTTTTGTTTAGGACCTGGAGGCAGCAAACAAAGGTGAAAAGACAATTTTATTTAAGCGCTTGAGTCGAAAGCAATGCTATGAATTGGTCCAGAATTGAAATTGGTCTCTCCTCCATTTGGAAGAAAAATGTCGATTCTATACATCTTGGATTGGGGAGCGGCCTTTACTACTCAAGACTAGTTACGCATGCTCTAGTTTTTTTTAAACGAGAGCATGGTGTGACATAGTTCACTAACAATTACAGCTTGCCTTAAATTGATTTCTGTACGAAAATAAGTGCCTGCACTCTGGTATTGGAGTCTGGAAGGGCTGTTATGGAGCACTGTTTTGTTTCTAGCGAGAGATCTTCATTCATACCCAGCCCAGACTGATGAAACATCTATCTTATCACGTTAGGAAGGCGCGGATCTTTTGAAGCTAGGGTTAAGGCACATTGTTAGAGTTAAAGAGGGTTCTTCTCGCTAACCTCATTTGTATGAGTGCCGAGGACTGGCACTGGGTGGGGCCACAATGGAAGTTTTTAGTTAATTCATGTATAGATGGTAGGATCAGCATTTATTGCCCACTCCTAATTGCCCTTGAAAAGGTTGACGTGAGTCACTTTCTTGAACGCCTGCAGTCCACCTGTCCTTGGTACAACTATAGTGCTGTTAGGGAGGGAGTTCTAGGATTTTGACCCAGCAACAAAGAAGGAAGAGCGGTGTAGTTGGGATGGTGTCTGGCTTGGAGGGGAACATGTAGATGGCGGTGTTCCAAAGTCTACTTTGCCCTTGTTCCAACATAAAACCAACTTGCAAAAGGGCAGCACGGTGGCACAGTGGTTAGCACTACTGCCTCACAGCGCCAGGGACCCAGGATTCCTGATTTGGATCACTGTCTCTGGGTGCTCTGGTTTCCTCCCACATTTCAAAGATGTGCAGATTAGGCTGTGCTAAATTGCCCCTTGCTGTCAGGGATTCCATGCTGTATGATTCTATGAAAGGGAAAACCTTGCCCAATGTTTTCCTTAACTATTTGAAAGGAAAGAAAGGAGTGGGATACTCAAATTAAGCAAAGGAATCAGGGTGGATCTCCTGGCTTGGTGGTAATTGTAGAGCAGGGGATACGCTGGACCATGAAGTTACATATCAGACACAAACTTGCCCAGAAAGATGATCAGCCACTCCGCTCTGAGTTTTTTACGTTAATTTTTTTCCCCATTCTGTCTTACCTGGCTATCTCTGGGTGAGATCCAAGTTGTGCAGCACTTCCCCAAGGCCTAGCCTCAAAGGGCAGCTCTGTTGAAGGAAAGGAGGCATGCCCACATTTTACGGCACCACCTGCCATATACCAGGTAAATTAAAGTTCCAGTGAAGTTTAAAGGTCAAGAGAGAATGTGAGTGTAAAAGATAAGTGGGTAGAATGTGACTGAGTTTGGGGGGGCGTGGATGCTGAAGCTGGGAGGGGCTGAAATCAGGCCTTAGATCAGAAGATGGCATCAGGCCGTGGGGGGATGGAAGGCTGGAGAGGAAATGTGCTGAATTTCAGGGGAGGGTTACGTCATGTTTTGGACTGGCTTGGGGGAGGGGGAGTAAGTGGTGAGTCAGGCCTGGATGCAGTGGTGGGGTACAAGAGATGATGTGGGAATCCTCTGGGTTGGGGAATTCCTGTTGGGGGTGTAGTCATTTGGGGTGGGGGCAGTCCCATGGGAAGAGGTAGTCAGTGGGGACACATCTTTGGAGGTCAGGGAGCTGGGGGAGTTGCGTGGGGGATTGGTCTGGGTTGTTGCAAGAGTTACCTAGAAGTTAGGAAAACTTTTAATTCCTCTAACTCTTTCTGGGTAACTGTTGATGTAACCCAGTCAGAACCATCTGATATTTACATTTAAATCATATTTTTGGATGGTCCTTGATCCAGGGAACTTACATAGAACATAGAACAGTACAGCACAGTACAGGCCCTTCGGCCCTCGATGTTATGCTGAGCTATGTCTGAACCCAAAATCAAGATATCCCATCCCTATCATTCTGGCCAGCAGAAGTTTGCACTTCTGGGTATTTGCCAAGAAAATATTACCCGTGAAATTCTAAAGGGTATTCGTTAGAGCATCTTTGGCAGCAATACAATGCCCTAGAGCTCAGAGGTTATGGTCCATTGTGGTTGAATACAATTCTGCTGCAGCTGATTGCCCCCAGCACCTCATGGTGCCCAGCTTTGAGTTGTTCGATGTGTTTTAAATCTTTCCCATTTAACACAGTAATAGTGTCTCAATATATGATGGAGGGTCATCAGTGTGAGGAGTTGACTTTGTCTCCATAAGAATTGTATTGTGGTCACTCCGACAAATACTGTCATGGACAGATGCATCTACGACAGATAGATTGATGAGGATATAGCCAAGCGAGTTTTTTTTCTTTTTTTATTCCCTCATCACCTGCTGCAGACTCAGTTTTTAGTACTCAGTCAATTTGGTCAATCGTTGTGTTACCAAACCACTCTTGATGACGGGCATTGAAGTTTCCCATCCAGAGTACATTCTGCCCTTTTCACCCACAGTTCTTCTTCCAACTGCTGCTCAACATTACATTCACTAGCTGAGGTGGGGGTAGTTAATGGTAACCAGCAGATAGTTTTCTTGTCCATGCTTCACCTGATACCATGAGACTTGGTGGTAGGACAGGACATATTCAGGATTGGCGATGGTGGCATCGAGCAAATTGTAAGATATAATCCAGTGAGTATGACTGTATCAGGCTGTATCTTGACCAGTTTGTTGGAAAGCTGTCCCAATTTTTGCACAAGCTCCCAAATGTTAGTAAGGAGGGTTTTGCAGGGTCAACAGGGCTGAATTTACCATTGTCATTTCTGGTGTCTACGTTGATGCGAAGTGGTCTATTTGGTTTCTTTCCTTTTAGACTTCCTAGCAGTTTGATAATACTGAGTGCTTGTTCGGCCATTTCAGTGTCAAACAACATTGCTGAGTGTCCTGCCTGGGCTAAAACAAAGTAAGGACAGTAGATTTGTAAAATACATTTATTAGTAATGTTATCATTGCATTAACATTAACAAATCCCCTGTTTGCCACACTCTGGCATCTGTTCAGGTACACAGAGGGAGAATTTTGCATGGCCAGTGCATCTAACCAGCATGTCTTTCGGATTGTGGGAGGAAATCAGAGCACCAAGAGGAAACTCATGCAGACAGGGGCAGAACATGCAAACTCTAAACAGACAGACCCAAGCTCGGAATCGAACACAGATCCCGAGTGCTGTGAAGCAGCAGTGCTAACCATTGTGCCACCATAAAGGACACTAGTGAACCAGATGGATTTTTACAGCTGTTGACAATGGTTTTATGGTCACCACTCTACCTTTTAGTTCCAGACTTGTTAATTTAAATTCCACCAGCTGTGGTGAGATTTGAACCCATGTGCTCAGGATATTAGGCTGGGTCTCTTGATTTCTAATCCAGTGACATGACTACTGCCTACCACTTTTCCAAAAACAAATTATTTTCTGTAGAATATCCAATGTCTTACCTGCTCCAGTAGCCACAGTATTTATGTGCTTAGTCCAGTTAAATTTCTAGTCAATGATGATGCCCAGGATGTTGATGGTGGGAATTCATCAGAAATAATGAGTAGTTAGATTCTTTCCCCATTCCTCACCTTGAAAAGAACCAATGTCCACCCAAAGTAGATGTGTAAAAGAAAATAAAGTGAATCAGTTTGAAAGTGAAAAGTTTAAAAATTGATGCGGGCAAAGTCCCTTTATTTCCCATCTGCAGTTGCTATGCAAAGATGATGTTGTACCTTCCTCTTAAACCACTATAATTCTTATTTGGATGCTGTTTCCATTGTAATGGGGAATTCTCAAAACAATAAATAAGAAATGGTGAAGAAACAAGAATGTATGTTCAAGTCAGGATAATTTTTAATTTGGAGGAAAATATGGAAGTCGAGATTCTCTGATGGTGTACACTGCACTGTCGCCAGCAATAATGGAGAATTTGGCACTCGGCCAAATGTCCATTCACAGTAGCGGGACTGGAGAATCCCAGCCATGAGGTTGGAGAGTTTCGGCCAGAATTATGATATTCACAAAATATTGCTGCTCTTGTCCTCTTTGTTGGTTGTGTGTATTAGGGGAGAAGGGCACTGTTGAAGTACCAGCATTAGTTTTTTCAATACAGCTTGCAAAAATGGAACTTATTGTCGCCAAGATGCACTGCTATTTTGCAGGCTAGGAACTAAATGCAGTGTTGCATGCTGATCAAGCAAACTGATCTACTCTGGAAGATGTTGAGCTTCTTGAATGCTGTCACAATTGGACTCATGCAGGCAAATGTTCCATCACACTCCAGAGTTGAACCTTGCATATGGCAGATGAAATTTTGAAGGTTTTGGTGGTGAGGCATTTATTGAAGCCCTCAGTTTCTGGTGTACTTTTGCAGCCATGTTGTTTATATGGCTGGTCCAGTAAAGCATCTGGCTAGTAATGACTCCGGCCTTTAAGATGCTATAAAGTGTGAGACTGAGTGGTTAGTGGTGGTACCATTGAAAGTCAGAAGAGAGTATATGGATTTCTCTTGTTCAAGATGGTAATTGCCTAGCATTTACTTCGTGAAAATATTGCTCAAAGCTGGATGCTATCCGGGCCTGGGTACTGGCTGTTTCATTATCAGAAGCATTGTGAATGGAATTGAACCATTATTTAGAATTTTAAAATAATTTAACTTTGGGTCCTTCTGAAGAATGGACAATAAAATTGTTTAACATCTCCTGAGTCTGAAGTTGAATTATTTCAGCAAGTAATTTATATTAATGTTGTCTTTCTTCATTTCAGATTATCCTAATTTAATATACATTGTTTGAGATTACATGACAGATGTTTAGCTTGAATGAATCATCTGTAATTTTAATTTCATATCTAGGAAATGCTCAAAGGAATCTTGTTACCCTTTTTTATTTTTCTGATTTTCAATGTACAATAGTTTTGAGATATTCTGTAAATAACTGGTGCAAAGGAATGGGAGCTCTGTTCCATTCTCATTTCTTACCTACACATGCTTGCTATCCAGCAGGGGTCACTGAATAGCTAGCAGGAGTGGGACCCTGCTAATTATATCCTCTTTCTTAGCTTGGGGAAACTTGGAGTAAATGTAGTTTCACTTGAATACTTTCGAATACCAGGGAGATAAAATGAGATGGATAGAGTCCAGGATGGAATTAAATTGTGTGTGGTCACTGGAAGGAATGACCCTAGTGGGCTCAATGGCCAGTTCATATCAAAAGCTTTATTACGAATCAGAATAATGTTTTCCAAACTTGTCTTCGTATTGTCTCACCTTTTGACTGAATGCAAAAGAGTAGGCAGTTATATTTTGACTTGATGCACACTCATTTTACTTTTGCATTCAGTTTTGACTACTGTTTCTCTTCTAATTGTTTCATTTTTGGTTGTGTTTTCTCTCATTCCTTGCTCTTCTGCTTTTGCTCCCTTATTTCCCTCCTTCTCCAGTATGTGTTCTATGGACAGTATGTTTTATCTGTTTCTTGTGCGCTATACAATGTCTCAATGCATGTGACAATAATAAATCAAATCAAATCAAAAAACTGACTTCATTACTTTTCTAAAAACAAAAAACTCTCTAGGATGGTGAGGTAAATAAAACGTAGTGTTTATTTTTAATTGCAAGACGTGACTCTCTAGTTATTTACTTGTTTATCTAAAATTATTTGGCCTGGTCATCCTCACTTCTTTTACCAATTTCTATTAAATATGAGGATTAGCAATGATCTGACATTGGTAAATATTTATGCCAACTGAAGCACTATAATTCCTGTGAAAATTTTTGACTTGCAAATAACTTTTCTGTTTTTGGAATATGTTTTGTTTGATTGCTCTTTATTCCTTTGGGGTTTGTTCAGTTAATATCTTTGATTGATCCATAGTCATGTCATGCCAAAAAGACAGGAAAGAAAATATACATACCTATATCATCCTGGTTATTTTATATCTTTTTATATGTATAATTGACAGAGACTTTACACTGACTGAAGCCATGACTGATTATGACTCACACAAAATAAATTTATAGCGCTCAACAAATCATAGCAACCTCGTTATCTCTGAAGATGTACTAATGCCCCTATAACTACAGAACTCAAGTTTCAGGGAATTGCATAAAGTTCCCTTCAACTTCTAAGGCAAAGCTCTGGTTAATGGCAACAATCTGCCTTTAAAGACAAAGAGCCCTGGTAAACTCATTATTTGGATAAAACATTAAGCATCTCAAGTATCCAGATTAGGGATATAAGAAGAGGGAGCTATGTTATTTGACCACCTCTCCTCCCAACTGCTAGAACCTGTAATATTGCCTTGTGAGGTTAAAAGTCTGCCATTTTATATTAACTGAGCAATAGTAGGACAGAACTATATCCAGGGTTAAATCGCTTGGCCCATATTCAAGGCTGAAGGGTTGAGGGAAATAGGTCACCACTTATAAAGGGGGAATTAAAAATCCTTCTGTCTATTGATGGATGTTGAGGGGAGAAATCAGGACTGGTTTAAATTAAAGCCCCTGCAGTTTGTAACAGTGTTCTGAAGTAATACATTATTTAATTTTGTAAATTCACAAACATTAATTTGGGTGGTGTAGTGATAATTTTGCTGAACTTGTAATAAAGGGACCCAATTAATGCTCCAGAGATATGAGTTCACTAACAGAAAGTGGAATCTGAATTCAGTTCATCAATCTGGAATTTAAAGCTAATCTTAGTAATGATGACCATGAAACTATCGTCGATTGTTGTAAAAACTCTTCTGACTCACTAATGCCCTTTAGGGATGGAAATCTGCCATCCTTACATGGTCTAGCCGACTTGTGATTCCAAATCCACAGCAATATTAACTGCACTCTGAAATGGCCAAGCAAATCAGTCAAGTGCAATTAATGCAGCAAAGGCTAGCCTTGCTAGCAACACCCAGATTCCATGAAAGAATGAAGAAAAGGAGTAGACTTAGTGAGGAATGGTAGTTATACTAACTGCCCCTCTGGCACCTGAAAAATTATTCAGCAGCCCAGGAGCATAACTTCATTTTTGCAAACCAGTTTCCATCGGTCTAAGTCTGCAACCCTCAGGAGAATGAAAATGATGTGATATAGCAAGAACTTCAAATCCTCTGGCAATAGGAATCGATTTCAGCAACCAAGGCTGACAGAATACTCCTGGATGTGTGCAGCTGCAGCAACTCTCAAAACTTGAGCGCTAAAATTGATATGCAGTGCTTGGAAATTATCAAAGGTGCTTATACAGTACTCGAACCACAGGCATACAACACAACATTTAACACAGGAAGTGTCAAAAAAATGCTGGAGCAGTCAGTTCTGAAGGGTGAGAAGGATTTCAGCAGGAATTATGCTGAGATGGGGTGAGAGTAGACCACATTGTGGAGTGGAAGTTATCTCTGTGCTGCAGGGGATTTTGGATTAGAAACTCAGTTTTGGGTTGAATAAATACCAAGTTTGCTGACAGCCTGATTCAATGCAGGTGGTTAGAACTGCTGCCTCACAGCACCAGGGATCAGGGTTCAATTCTGGCCTCAGGTCACTGTCTGTGTGGAGTTTACACATTCTCCCCATGTCTGTGGGATTTCTTCCAGGTGCTCCAGTTTCCTCCCACAGTAAAAAGTGTGGTTTAGGCTGATTGCCATGCTAAATTGACCTTAGTGTCAGGGGATTAGCAGGGTAAATATGTGGGGTTACAGGAAAAAGGCCTTGGTGGGACTGTGGTTGGTGCAGACTCGATGGGCTAAATGGCCTCCTTCAGTACTATAGGGATTCTATGGTAGGATAGCAACCAGAAAGGACAAACTCATCAACATGAGCATGGAATTGGATGTTATAGTCTGTCATTTTTTTCTGTAGAATGCATGATTGTTGAGGCTTAATCTTTCTGCCAATACTCAACAAGGTAACTTTGAACATAAGGGTAAATATTGTGTAATTAGTTATCTTATACGTTAGGAGTGGAATCACTTAAACCATTCTATTCCTGCATCATACCAAGATACTGGAATAACGTTTTGTGTTTGCTGCTATCCTGAAAGGAATAACTCAGGAATTTCTATAATTTCTTAGGCATCAGACAACCTTCAAAATCGTACCTCAGTAGACATTCTTCTTGAGTAACAATAGGAAATGAGGTCAATTAGCTGTTCTATTACTTCCTATTTGTTTTTATATTTCTAGCTAGCTTTCTCCCAAACTCTAATTTCTTCCTCCTTATTAATATTTTAATTATTAGGAGTGGAATCACTTAAACCATTCTATTCCTGCATCATACCAAGATACTGGAATAACGTTTTGTGTTTGCTGCTATCCTGAAAGGAATAACTCAGGAATTTCTATAATTTCTTAGGCATCAGACAACCTTCAAAATCGTACCTCAGTAGACATTCTTCTTGAGTAACAATAGGAAATGAGGTCAATTAGCTGTTCTATTACTTCCTATTTGTTTTTATATTTCTAGCTAGCTTTCTCCCAAACTCTAATTTCTTCCTCCTTATTAATATTTTAATTATTCTTTGCTGTTCTTTATATTGTGGGCAGCACAATGGCACAGTAGTTAGCACTGCTGCCTCACAGTGCTAAGGATCCGGGTTCGAGCCCTGGCTTGGGTCATTGTTTGTGTGGAGTTTGCATGTTCTCCCTGTGTCTATGTAGGTTTCCTTTGGATGCTCCGGTTTGCTCCCATGGTCTAAAAGATGTGCTGGTTAGATGCATCAACCTGAACAAGCACCGGAGTGTGACAACTAGTGGGCTAGGGAGTATGGCACCTGGGGGACGAGGGAGTGTGGGACTAAGGGAAGTCATGTATGCAAAGAACATAAATCCCAAGCTCTCAGACTGCTCTGAGAAGCCAGGACCAACACCGAAATGTGCCATCCTGAGGCAAGGACTCAGGAGAACACTGGCAAGTCTAAGACTGATCACCTTGGCTCAAGACAAGTGATTATGCTAATAGTGAAGTTTGCATGTTCTATTGTTTGAAAATTTTACATGTTTTGTTACTTTAAATCCTCATTATAGGGATTAATGGTGCTTAATAAAACATTGCACCACTCAATGGTGTGTATGAGTATTTACTACAGTTTCATGTTGGCTTCCGACGCTCATAGCCAGGAGTTCGTACAACACCTGTCCTTCCTAAATGTTATGGAGCCTTTGATATTCAGGTCCAAGTCATTGGCGTTCTGCAGCCATATTTCTATAATGGCTATCAGATCATGCATATTTATTTCTATTTGTGTTGTCAATTCATCTATTTTGCTACAAATGCTACATTCGAGTCTTTAGTTCTGACTTTCTTTTTTGTTAACTTGAGTCATGCCAGCTGGAGCACACTTACGTTTATACACTCTTCCCCTTCCTGCATACTCTGATCATCATTTCCTTTATTCCTACCTAGCTTTTTGCTTTGCCCTCTCTATTAATTTATCATTTCTTCCCAAACTTGATCCTTCATCCCAACTATTTTGTTTAAAGCTACCGCTTTCATTCATACAGGCTGCAAGAACATCAAACCTGTTGGACGATAACAAAGGCTGAAACTGTTATATTTCTACCTTTTAGGTCCCCATATTTGGGGCGGCGCAGTAGCACAGTGGTTAGCACTGCTGCTTCACAGCGCCAGGGACCTGGGTTCGATTCCTGGCTTGGGTCACTGTCTGTGTGGAGTTTGCACATTCTCCTCATGTCTGCATGGGTTTCCTCCGGGTGCTCCGGTTTCCTCCCACAGTCCAAAGATGTACAGGTTAGGTTGATTGGTCATGTTAAAAATTGCCCCTTAGTGCCCTGAGATGTGTAGGTTGGAGGGATTAGTGGGTAAAATATATAGGGATATGGGGGCAGGGCCTGGGTGGGATTGTGGTCGGTGCAACTTGATGGGCTGAATGGCCTCTTTCTGTACTGTAGGGATTCTATGATTCTATATTTCCTTCACTGCAGTTACACCCTCCTGTCCCTGACACTGACCATATCAGAAGACCCTTTCCTAAGGGGCATGGCCATTTCCTGGTACAAGGTGTCGAGATAATTACCCACTCCCTAATGCATCATAGTATCTGCAGTTCAGACCCCAGCTTAATGACCCTGACTGATATTGCCTCAAGTGGCAGATACATACTGAAAATGTGTTTGCCTTGGATCACACTAGTTGCCAGGAACACCCACATTCTCCAGTTGCAACACAAAGTGTGATGGGTGGGTGGATAGGTCACAGGGAAATGGGGTAAGCAGCAAGGGCAAAGGGGTGGTATGCTTCACGCCTCTGCTTTCCTGATGTTGGACTTCTCAGGCACTGAATACCTTTGAATGAGGGACACCTCCTCACCCCAAACCCCACTCCCACCCTCTCATAACCCCAAACAGAGCCCAAGTCATGGTTTTGCAACTGTGTGTGGCCTTCCTGCCTTAGTCATAGTTGTGGATGAGCCAGGAATTTGGTGCGTTCTGCATCGGCCAACCCCCCTTCTTACTAAATACCCCACAATCACCAAACACACCACACAGGGGGCAGAAGATTCCGGTCCAAGTATTTTTTTCTGTAACATGATCCTAGAGGCTGTTAAAGGCTTGAGGATAAACAGTAATTTTCAGTCTTCATTTGTTAATATTTGCCTGATTCTGTCCTTTGTGCACAGATGGCCCAGCATGATCCTTTGTCACCCAGGGAGCTGGCAAACATCCTGAAGCAACAGCACATACTTCACTCCATCTCCTAGCTCCTGATTAGCACAACCAAGACAATCTATTAACGAGCCACACACACATAAGTGCAGACACATACACACACACATTAAAGATATGGTGACCAAAAAAATCACAGCATAATTTAAACTGCTTACATTTGTACACTAATCGTTCTGCAGCTAGATTGATCTAGACTGTTAGCATACATGTCAGAGAACTAAAAATTGTTGTGGCAATGGTTTTGAATATAGCTCCCGATGTTAAGATCTACATGATTCTGGCGCTGGGTGACTGGCGTGGAGTTTGCACGATATCTCCATGTTTGCATGAGCTTTCTCTGGCTGCTCCGCTTTCCTCTCACAGTCCAAAGATGTGCAGGTTAGGTGGATTGGCCGTGGTAAATGTGTGGCCTTACGGGAATAGGGCAGGGGAGGTGGGAGATGCACCTCGCTAAAATGCTCTTTCAGAGAGTTGATGTAAACTTGATTGGCCAAATGGTGTCCTTCTGCACTGTAAGGATTCTATGATCCTATCATCAATTTCCTAATTGTTTATTTTCTACATATGTTTAACAGAAGCAAGGAGACCTTATCCAACAATTCCTGAATGCCACATTTTTATAAAAGGTGGAAATTGTGAGCTTTTTAAGATAAAATGTGACATACAGATTGCACTGTAAAACGACTCAGTGGAATTTCAAGAGCTTGTGAGTTTTAAGTGGGCAGAGTGATATAATAAAGCAATCATTCTGACTTCAATTTCAGTCTGAGGGTATTTTAATCCCTGGATCTAGTGACACCAGCCAGCTGCCAACCCAAAATGTCGCAGACAACAGCAGGCCAGCTGTAGCAGGGGATGTCTAAGTGGCCAGAGGTCACTGGCAGAAGAGAAAAGCTCACCAGCAAGCAGGTAGGTAGTGGACAGAGGCTTTCTGGAGGGAAGAACAGGTCCAAAGCAGGCGAAGTTGAGACAGTCTCTGAACTTGAACATTTTAATGCTTAATTAGGTGGCCTCTTACCTTGCACCTTCTGTAAACCTGAGCTCATCTTAAGTTGCACCAAATTCCATTCGCCCACCACCCTTCTGTTTGCTGACCTATGACTGGCAACAATTTTAAAACTCTCATTCTTGTTTTCATTTTGCTCCATCCCTCCCTACCTTTATAGCCTCCTCTAGCCCTAAAACAATTCAAAATCACTTTGCTCCATTAATTCCAGCTTTTTGTGCACCTCTGATTTTCTTCACTCCCCACTTGCCGGTCATGCCTTGAGCTACCAATTCCACAGCTCTGGAATTTCCTTCCCAAAGCCTGCCACCTCTTTCTCTTTATTTAACTGTTTAAAACCTGGTTCTTTTTTCAAATGTTTGACTTCACCTCTTAAAACCTCCTTATGTGACTTGATGTCAAATGTCATTTGCTCCCATGAAGCTACGTGGGACCTAGGCTGTTTCACTACATTAACTGACCTGTCTAATGTAAGATATTCTTTCCAGGAGCAGGCTGATTAGAAAACTATGCCCTTGTGTGGATCGAGGATTGGTTAGCTAACAGGAGACAGAGAGTAGGGATAAACGGGTCTATTTTGGTTTGGCAATAAATGAGGAGTGAAGTGCCACAGTGTTGGAAGCTAAAGTATTTACAGTCTACACCAATAACTTGGATGAAGGGATCGAATCTATGTTTGCTAAATTTGCCTATGGCACAAAGATAGGTGGAAAAGTAAGTTGCAAACAGTCTGCAAGGGAGCATAGATAGGTTCCGTGAGTGGACAAAATATTATGTATAATGTGGAAAAATGCAAACTTGTCTACTTTGGCAGGAAGAATTGCAAAGCTGCATATTGTTTAAATGGGAGAAATGACAGAATTCTGAGATGGAGAGGGATCTGAGTGTCCTGGTGCCTGAATCAGGAAACATTGGAATTCAGGTGCAGCGCGTGATTAGGAAGGCATAAAGAATGTTGTTGTTTATTCCAAAGGGAATGGAAAATAAAAATAGGGAAGTCTTGCTAAAACTGTACAAGGCACTTGTTAGATCATTCCTGGAATATTGTGAGCAGTTTGGTCCCCTTATCTAGGTAAAGATATACTGACATTGGAGACAGTCAAACAGAAGGTTCACTTGGCTGATCCCAGGTATGGGGAGATTTCCTCATGAGGAGAGGTTTAGTAGGTTGGGTACTATGTAGAGTTTTGGTCTTCTTATTTTGAAAAGGGTAGAAATAGGGAGTAGATTCAGTCAACTGATATATTGATGGGGAGGGCTATCTTACAAGGAAATGTTGGACAGGTTGGACATGTATTCACTAGTTTTCAGAAGAATGAGAGGCAGGCTTACTGAAACATATACGATCCTGAGGGACACTGACAGGGAGGATGCTGAAAGGATGTTTTCCCTTTGGGGGAGAGACTAGAACTAGGGGACACAGTTTAAAAATAAGTTGTCTCCCATCTAAGACAGAGATTTTTGGAAATGTTTTCTCTCAGAAAGTTGTGAACCTTTGGAACTCTCTTCCTCAGAGAGTGGTGGAGGCAGGATCAGTGAATATTTTTAAGACAGACGTAGGTTCTTGACCAACAAGGGAGTCAAAGGTTATCAAGTGCAGGTAGAATGTGGAGTTGAGGCCACAGTCAGATCAGCTGTGAACTTGTTGAATGGTGGAGCAGACTCAAGGGGCTGAATAGCCTACTCCTGCTCTTAATTTGTATGTTTGCAGATACCTTCGTATGTATGTGAGCCTTAAATTGGACAGGAGGCTCTGGAATAACAATCACACAACATAGCATATTAGAGATCATGTGGTGTGGTCACCATTATCTTCTGTCCCTCTTCTCACAGTCATAGAACACTACAGCAGACTAATGTGTGCAGAATAAAAACTGTGGAACCATTTTATTTGCAGCTTAAATAGGCAGGAACAGTCAGACACAGCAATACACTGAGTAGCACTATTACATAAACAATAAACTCATGATCAGTTTAGAAAAGTTGAACGTACTATTTTATAATTTATTGCTTAAAAGCATTATGAGCAGCAGAATTTTTTAAAATTTACTAGCTACTCACAGGGCTTCACACTGTGACATTGGAAGTGGCTGATACAAGCTTCCAGTTCACCCGCAAAGTTCAGATTTTGATTCAAAACTGAAGGTTATGGGATAATCAGTCTCAAAGTCCTTGGATTTAAAACAATTCATCCATGATTAAAGAAACAATAACATGAACTATTGCAGAATGCCAATAAGCAGGTGCGCATGCACCTTAAGAACATAAGAACATAAGAAATAGGGGCAGGAGTAGGCCAACTAGCCCTTCGAGCCTGCCCCGCCATTCAATAAGATCATGGCTGATCTGTCATGGCTCAGTTCCACTTTCCCGCCCTCTCCCCATAACCCTTAATCCCCTCTCCTATCAAAAACCCATCAACCCACGTCTTAAAAATATTTAGCGAGGTAGCCTCCACCACTTCAACGGGCAGAGAATTCCAGAGATTCACCACCCTTTGAGTGAAGAAGTTCCTCCTTAACTCCGTTCTAAACCGCCCCCCCTTTATCTTGAGGCTGTGCCCTCTAGTCCTACTATCCTTTCTGAGCGGGAAGAGTCTCTCCACCTCTATCCTATCCATCCCATTCATCATCTTATACGTCTCAATGAGATCTCCCCTCATTCTTCTAAACTCTAACGAGTACAAGCCTAGTTTATTCAGCCTCTCCTCATAGCTCAACCCCCTCAACTCCGGCATCAGCCTAGTAAACCTCCTCTGCACTCCCTCCAAGGCCAAAATATCCTTGCGTAAGTACGGCGCCCAAAACTGCACACAGTACTCCAGCTGCGGCCTCACCAATGCCTTGTTGTGAAGATGTGTGAAGAGATGTAATGCCATGACAATGTACAATGCTATTATCACCTAGAACAAAGTCCTCCCATATCCTGACTGAATTCTAGATCAACTGACTTGCACGGTGGCACAGTGGCTAGCACTGTTGTCTCACAGCGCCAGAGACCCCAGTTCAATTCCTGGGCTTGGGTCATGCTCTCCCTGCATCTGTGCGGGTTTCCTCTGGGTGCTCCAGTTTCCTCCCACAGTCTGAAAGAAGTGATGGTTAGATGCATTGGCCGTGTTAAATTCTCCCTCAGTGGAACTGAACAGGTGCCGGGGTGTGGCAACTAGGAGGTTTTCACAGTAACTTCATTGCAGTGTTAATGTAAGCCTACTTGTGACACTAATAAAAAACTTGACCCAGTCCTATAGACAACTTAATTCCCAGCCTTCATTTTTTTTCAGTTGGAAACGGGAAAAAAGCTTTCTTAGAATAATATTGAGATGACCCATCCAACTGAGAGAAAAACTCTCATCCATTTGGGACAAGTTGAACTTGGATCCCAGAGCTGAAAAGATGTTCTTCTCTAAGTCAAATGAATATTTCATTTGTATCCAATAATTTTGCGAGTGGTTACAGATGTGTACATTATATTTTACAGCTGGGAAATTTGGTTCAGTGTTGCCTCTCTTTTAAGTTTCACACGTAACATTTTGCTTCCAAAATGGTGATCGTGGCACGCATGCATATTTCTGGTATTGGCCGCACCAGTTGCTATTTTGGTGAGGATATTAGTGTGGCACAGAACGTCCACTTGAAGTATGCAGAATCAACACATCGAAATATCGATCATCGTGTAAGCGGAGGTCAGTGCTTTAGCTGATGCCTGCTGTTCACCTCATACTCCTGAACACATGTTCAGTGGGAGGAAGGACCTCTTCTTTCACCAATACTTTTTCAAGGGATCACCAACTGTTTTCAGCTTAGTTGCTGATAGATTTCTGCTGGCTGGCTCTAACTGAGATTGCAGAAGTACTGGGTGGATTTCAGAGTTTTTTTAAAGTTGTTAGAGTCTTCAGGAAGTGGTGTGGAACTTTGTCTTGACTTCGATGGTTCTGCATGAACCATATACTCAACAATATGTGTGCAGTTGTCCCCTTGGACTGCAGCATGAAAGAGAGAAGGAGTGGAGGTGAGACAGAGCAGGGCAAGCTGCAGGAGGTGGAAACAATGAACCACAGAATCCCTACAGTGCAGAAGGAGGCCATTCAGCCCATCAAACCTGCACCAACAATACTCCCACACAGACTCTATCCCCATAACCCCACATATTTATCCTGCTAGTCCCCTGACTCGAAGGGGCAACTCAACATGGCAAATGCATCGAGCAAGCACATCTTTGAGCTGTGGAAGGAAATCAGAGCACCCAGAGCAAACCCACCCAGACATGGGGAGAACTTGCAAATTCCATGCAAGCAGTCACTCAAGGCTAGAATCAAATCTGATACTATGAGGCAGCAGTGCTAACCACAGTCTATGATTGCTAACAATAGTCAGCCAGGATGTTAAGGGAGCAATTTCTCAATGAACCTTTTTTTATTCTTTCATGGTCTGGGGGCATCATTGGCAAGGGCAGCATTTGTTGAGATTCAACAAGTAACAATGTTAGAAACATACACTTCACTAAGGATGTCCTCACTTAAATATATTGCTGGTTTTGACCATAACTGCAGACTGAAAACAGGATGAGGACAGAATTGTCCCATGAATTTTTATGTGCCTTGCTACTTCTAAACTGGAACGTGCCATAGGAACATAAGCACAAGTGTCAACCATTCAGCCCAACAGGTCTGCTCCCTCATTCAATTAGATTATGGCTGATCATCTTCCTCAATGCCACTTTCCTCTGCTATCTCCATTTCCCTTGATGTCATTAGTCTCCAGAAACCTACCAATTTCTGTTTCGACCAAGCTCAATGACTGAGCTACCCCAACCCTCTGGGGCAGAGAATTCCAAAGATTCACCACCCTCTCAGTGAAGAAATTCCTCCTCATTTCAGTCCTAAATGGCCTGCTCCTTTTTCTGAGGTAATGTCCTCAAGATTTAGGCTCACCAGCCAGAGGAAATGTCCTATCTACATCCACTCAGTCATACCCTGTAAACACTTTATAAGTTTTATGCCTTCTTCTTCAAAATGCTAGGACATTCAGAGTCAGTTTCCTCAATCTCTCCTGATAAAACAATCCCACCATCCCGGGGACTAATCTAGTGAAACTCCACTGCACTCCCTCAATGATAAGTCTTTCTCTCCTCAGATCATGGACCAAAACTGTACACAATACTTCAGGTGACGTCTCATCAAGACTATACAAGCATTATATTAGATATGAGTCCTGATTGATAGAGATAGTTGGTAGGTGGGTGATGGGGGCGTTGTGCTTTGAGCAGTGTCTGAGGCTCGTGGGCAATCCACTAGCTTTGGCCACTTATGTGGGATCATTGTGGCACTGTGTTTTTTTTATTCATCCGAGGGACATGGGCATCACTAGCTGGCCAGCATTTATTGCCCATCCCTAGTTGCTCGAAGACAGTTGAGAGTTAACCACACTGCTGTAGCTCTGGAGTCACGTGTCGGTCAGCCCAGGTAAGAATGGCAGATTTTCTTTTCTAAAGGATAATAGTGAACCAGATGGGTGTTTCTGACAATCGACAATGGTTCCATGGTCATCAGTAGATTTCTAATTCCGGATAGTTTTATTGATTTCAAATTCCACCATGTGCTGTGGTGGGATTTGAACCCGCGTCCGAGTTGATCTGAGTTTCTGCATTAATAGTCTAGGATAAATAGACCTCAGATCCCCCTGATCTGAGGAGAAAAATACTCACCATCGAGGGAATGCAGTGGAGTTTCACTAGGTTAGTCCCTGGGATGGTGGGATTGTTTTATCAGGAGAGATTGAGGATACTGACTCTGTATGTGTTTTGATGAAGAAGGCATAAAACTTATAAAATATTTACAGGGCTCAACAGGGTGGATATAGATAGGATATTTCCCCTGGTTGGTGAACCTAAACCTTGGGGACATAACCTCAGATGAGGATAATAAACTAGGCCATCGCCTCCTCAGTTCCATGGAGCTAGACTCTTGGCAATGTCTTCCAGGACTCACTCTGCCTTCCTAAGGTTTGTCTGAAGGATCTCCTGGTCACCTGTAGACAGGTGATAGATTTCCCCCTCAGGGACCCAGAGCTCCAGTGCAGCATCAGGAAATTCTGAAGACTATTCTTTCTTGTGACATTCTTGTGTGTTTCCATGGTCAGCCCATTCCTTCTGCACCTTCTCCAGCCAAAAGGCACCTCCCCTTTAAGAAGTGCAGGTTAGCTTTAACTCTTTGTTATCCTTCAATGCTTTGGTGACTCCCTGCTCAGCATGCATCGCCCCACAGCACACTTGTCAATGACTGCATGATATAATCATTTCAATAAGCAGGCAGCGTGAAATTTTATTAATCGTTTGGGTTAATTGTTCTTGGCGATCTTCATGCCTGTTTTTGAGTGTTATTGAATTTTGCAACCGTTATGTTTTTGTTTGGAAGTCAAGTTGAAGCACCTAGCTACAGGACAAGTTTAAAAAGCCAAAAAGAACCAGCTAAATTGGAAAAACAGTGATTAGATGTTATCAAGCTTTGGTTGTAACAATTAAGGTGAGGTGTTTCATTATTTGAGGACCTGTGAAAAATCAAAAATTGCAATGCATCTTGATTCCAAAACTGTGCAGACCCGTTGAAGTTTATTAATTGGTGTCACAAGTAGGCTTACCTTATCATGGCAATGAAGGTACTGTGAAAATCCCCCCGTTGCCACACTCCAGTACCTGTTCAGGTACACTGAGGGATGGTTTAGCATGGCCACTGCACCTTACCTTTCTTCTCAGACTGTGAGAAGAAACTAGGGCCCCTGGAGGAAACCCATGCAGACACGAGGAGAACAGCCAACTCTGCACAGACAGTGACTCAAGCTGGGAATTGAACCTTTGTACCTGGCGCTGTGAGATAGCAGTGCTAACCACTGTGCCAAAATGCCACCCTACTGTGCCGGTAGCTGTGTATATATTATGTATATGTATTTTACGTATACGTATGTGTATGTGTGTATGCATATAATATGCCATAATGTTCCCAATAGAGTCATAGAATAATACACAACACAGAAGGAGGCCATTTAAATCAACAAATCCTTGCTGGTTCCCTATGAAGCAATCCAGTAAATCCCACATCTGCTGAGTGCATGTAGTCTGTAAGTTTATTCCTTCAAGTGCCCATCCAATTCCTTTTGAAATCATTGGTTATTTCTGCATCCACCACTCTCATGGGCAGCGAGTTCCAGTTCATTACCATTTGCTGAGCAAAAAAACTTCCTTACATTGCTGCTGCATGTCTTACCCAAAATACATCACACAAACCAGCATCCCATCCATTGACTCTGTCTACACTTGCCTCTGCCTTGGTAAAGCAGCCAGCATAATTAAGGACCCCATGCACTCTGGACATTCTCTGTTCCACTTTCTTCTGCTAGGAAAAAGATAAAAAGCCTGAGGTCACATACCAACCAACACAACAACAGCTTCTTCCCTGTTGCCATCAGACTTTTGAATGGACTTACCTTGCATTAAGATGATCTTTCTCTACACCCTAACAATGACTATAACATTATATTCAGCACTGTCTTGTTTCCTTCTCTATAAACAGTGTGCTTCGTTTGTATAGCGCACAAGAAATAATACTTTTCACTGTATGCTAATACATGTAACAATAATAAATCAAATCAAATAAAAATTTTAACTTTGTGCCCCCTAATCCTTGTACAGTCAGCCAATGAAAAGACTTTTTCCTTGCCTACTTTATATAAGTCCTTAATAATCTCCTACACCTCTATCAAATCTCCCCTCAGTCTCCTTTCTCAAAGAACAATCCCAGCCTTTCCAAACTAATCATGCTACTAAAATCCCCATTATTGGAGCTTAAACCAATTTTACAAAATCTAATTACACACTGTGGTCCTTGACTGAGGTGGATAATTGGATAAAAGGTGGATTTCACCTTTAAGCAATAACATTAATTTTAATGATCTGAAACCAGTTGATCTAATAATAGTTGGACTTAAACAACTATCAACATTGGCTTTAAAACTAACAATACAGTCACTTTGGATGAAATGATCTTGTCTAACTGTGAAAGTTTTTGCAATGAACACAATGCTCTTTCAGTGGATTGTAGTGGCTTTGTAACTCACTGTTAAAAGTTATTTCTTATTAATCGGTCAAACACATTTCTTTGTCATTTCTGAGTTCAGTCCTGGGATTTACATAGAATCATAGAATCACTACAGAAGGAGGCCGTTCAGCCCATTGAGCCTGCGCCAACAACAATCCTTGTCCAGATCGGGGACAACTTCAATTCTGCACCGTTTGGAGCAAATAAATATTTCAATTCACAGCCTAATGCTTGCTCTTGTTTGCTTAGTTACAAGTTTTAGCTGTCACATCAAGAGGAAACCAATTAGAATGCTAATAGCAATTACCATGGCAATTAGAAAGCATGGCTTGTTCTAAACTTGCCAAATGTGATTGTATTTTCATGCTGAAATAACATTATGATGTGTCATTTTCCTGTAGGCCATGCTAAATCTTGTGATGGATTTCCTTTCAGTGTTATCTTTATCAAAGTAAAGGATGGCAGTGCAAAGAACTCAGATTTATATCACAAGTTAGATGAGAGTTTATACTTTTTCTATTTGTGCCAAGGTTTCAAACTCAGACTGTCATTTTTTTCACCAAGATTTCTTAATATTATTTATTTGTACAGACAACTTTGGTGAGATTGTTCATTAATGCTAATTCGTACTAATTCAAGAGAATGTTCATTTTCTTGTTATTTAAGAATTAGCCATCAAAGGTGGACAAATCATTTATTTGATCACACATTCCAACTTAATGCAATAACACACAGAATAAACTAATTTCACTACATAAAATGTAAGACAGTACTTGCATATTCACTCTTCACACAAATTTGACCGAGGTCCTTTGGGCAAGAAGTAATTTTAAAAATTGTGACTACCTTTCGACAGTTCTATGAAAAATATATGTATATATGTCTCATGTCAATTAATGTATTGTTCGGTGAAAAGTTATATCCCAGATGTGATACTAACAACCTTACACTGTTCATGTTAAGAATGTACATAGGGCAGATACATCCTGTGTGAGATGCATGATTACAAGGTGTATTGAATTGAATTGAAAGTTCAGCAGTCAACACTGGTTCACATCAGGAAGCACTTCTGTTCAGCAGCCTGTTTCATTTCACTAAATGTTGCCTGGGCTTTTTCTTTTATTTGGTCTACATCCATATTCTGGAGATTATGAATTTGTCCAATGAAAGACTCTTTGCCATCTTCTTCCTCCTGGTCCTCGGTTACCATCTTCCTCAGCTCTTCTGGCAGCTCAACATCATCTCTGGCCATTTGTATCTGATTCTCGTCCTGTTCACTCTGTACAAGCAGAAGTCTGTCAGTATAATTAATGCCATATGGCAAAATGATAATATGCATTTGTAGAACTCTGTGTATAGCATTCCTCCTGATTTTCACTTACTATTGATCAATGCGTAATGACCCTTTGCATTATCAGTTTCACAAAAAATCTTAAAAATCTTAGAACACACAAGCAGATGAATATTAAATGTTATGATGTATAACTTGAGAAATGTGCAGAAATTACACTTTCAATTGATCAGAGAATTACAAAAGCAGGAGCTCATGCAGAGGAAGGGCAGGCAAGTAAAGGGACACTGTAAGTGTGTCATTCTTGGCTCTTTCTTTAAGGGCTGTTTGCTTTGGACACTCATCTATCTGCTGGAAGCTGAAGTAGAAAAGGGTAGCATTTTTATTGTTTAAAGAATCACCAATGTGACTTATCACTTGTCATTGTTTGCAATAAAGATATTGTTGTAACAGATCGGACAGTCTTCTTTATCATTTGTAACTTCCCTAATGTAAATTGAATATATTCAAAAACCTCTGCCATACAGTTAAAGGGCAAAAGCAAGATTCCATAATGGATTAAAGTATTAAAGAAAAACACTCAGCAACTTTTTTGCGAAGGAAGAAAATGTTGAATACACAGTGACATCAGCTGGAAGTGACACACTAACCTTCTTAAACACGATTTACCATATTTTGCTATTTGTCTGCAAGTTAATTTAAAGTAATGACAAATATATTTTTAGTAGTAATTGTGCCCTTACATTTTGATGTTACAGTAATACACAATCAACCTCGATCAACAGATGTAAATGCTTGCCCAGGCCTTATGCACTCCCTGTGTCCGCATGGGTTTTCTCTTGGTGCTCCGGTTTCCTCTGAAAAACATGCTGGTTCGGTGCATTGATCCAAACAGGCACCAGACTGTGGCAACCAGGGAACTTTCACAGTAACTTCATTGCAGTGTTAATGTAAGCCTTACTTCGGCTAATAAATAAACTTTAAAATTGTAAACATAGGAATGCAATATCTAACAAAGTGTTGTTAGTTCTAATAAAGGGCAAGTAACATCCTTTTAATACAAATATATGAATTTCAGATGAAGAACTTGATTCATTTTTAATATCATTTAATATCCTTTACTAGGGTTACCTATGTCTATGGGTTTTAGGAGCTTCAATTGACAGCTCCCTTTTTCAATCAACCTGTGAAAATGATGCGACCTTGCCAAACTTTCTAGCTGTGCTTTCCATTGATACTTTTCTTCAAACTTAAAAGTCCTATGGAACAGCCAGGATTGTGGAGAAATAAGTTGAGTAGTTGTGAACCTGTACACTTAGGGGAAAAGTCATTCAAATAGAATGTTTATTCTATGATACTAGTATACTTTAAGCTTTAATATGATTTCCAATTATTATTATTATTAGAAATAATATTAAACCTTAAAGTATACAAGTATCATCAAGAGAGAGAGAAAATTTAGAGTGACGGAGGGCAGAATTCAAGTGTTCAAAATCTTTGTTTAGTTTTGTTGAAGTTGTGCTTTAAGTTTAAAATATATGAGAAACAAGTAATTATATTTCCAATGATCGACTGGCAGACTAAGGGTTTCTTCCAGTTTTAGTTCATTCTTTCATGGAACACCCATATTTACAGATAAGGCCAGCATGGATTGCCCTTCCACTGAGGGCATTCTTGGCCATTTCAGAGAGCAGTAACCACATTATTCTGGGTCTGGAGTCAGGTGTAAACTGGTAGATTTTCTTCCTTTAAGGACATTAGTGGACCAGATGGGATTTTACAGCAATTGACAGTGGTTTCACGCTGAGACTAGCTTTTAATTCTCAATTTACTCATTGAATTTAAATTTCACCAGCTGTCATGATGAGATTTGAACCCATGTCTCTGGAGCATTAGCCTGGGCTTACAGGATTGCTAGTTCCAGTGATGTTACCACTACATCATTGTCTTCCCCCACTAACTAATGTTCTAGGAGCTACCAATAATAGTCAACAGCTTGCTTCTTCATTCATAATGTTTGTTGCTTCTTTGTCTTAGATTGAAAGAGTTCTTACGTAAATTTCAAAATTGGATCATTTCCTTAGTTGGAAACAAATCAACCACTCATTCCAAATCTTGGACAATCAAAATATATAACTTTTTTTTATGCTAACAATTAAAGAAAAGAATAACCTTTAGCCATTTACGTTGGTTCTTTTTCTGCTCTAGAGAATGCATTTGTTCAAGGCTCGTGTTCATCTTACTCCTGTGGTCTCTTCTGTTGCTTTGCTACATTGGCTTCAATAAAGGATATTACCCAACTGGTTAATGTGCTTTTTAATGGCTGTTTTATTTCGTTGTGATTCCATCCATGTTAAATGACTGATTTCGTAATACATATGATTCTGTATTTTTAAAAATAAAACCAACTTCAGCAATTTCTTTTTCAATAATCTGCAGATACTGGATATCTGAAAAATAAACATGCAGGTCAATTGATATCAGCGGAGAAGGCTAACACATTTAAAAAGGAATAAAACATGGCAGAGAGAACGTTTTTGCATTTTTTTCCCCTTCCTCACTTCTCTTCTTCTGTTCTCTTTTAAATGCTATTCATCAAAAACCTTCCAGTTCTAAGGAAAGATTCACACTCAGAACATCCTGTCTTTTCCCTTCAAATACTCTGCCTGACCCACTGCATGTTTCCAGCATTTTCTGTTTTTGTTTCAAATTTCCAGCATCTGCAGTTTTCTTTTGTTGTTGTTGGAGTTAAAGCCATCTGTATGAAATACCTACATGAAAAGATTTAAGAAATAGTTGAGTATCTGGAGGCTGGGTTTTTCACAGATTCCAATTCTGTTCCATATGAAAAATCTCTTATTCAAATTGGCAGATATTTTAATAGACTTAAATTCGGAGGCATTGTAAAATTAAAGTTACAAGTGATTTGCTTTGTAATTATATATATTTTTACATACTTCAGTTTAGCTGAAAATCTTCTGTCTTTAGCTTAGCAATCACTGAGAATCATGGGGGATTTTTATGCCCTCACCTGGGGCTGGGATTCCTTGGTTCCGCTGCTAGGAACAGAGATTTGGCTAAGTGCCAAACTCTCGGTTCTCATTGGCAGCAGTTGTGGGGTGCACAAGACTGGAGAATTCCGGCCATAGTTTACATTATCTGTGATGTAGGGTGACATGACCACAGACGGAGACAGATAATTCTAGGTAGAGCCTCAGGCTGAGTCTATATTATACATATTTCGAATGATGATCAATTTAAGGTAAAAAAAAGTTTATTTATTAGTCACAACATTCACGCTGCAATGAAAGTATTTTGAAAATCCTCACATTCCGGTGTCTGTGTGGGTACACTGAGGGGGAATTTAGCATGGCTAATGCACCTAACCAGCACGCCTTTGGACTGTGGGAGGAAACCAGAGACCCCGGAAGAAACCCACGCAGACACAGGGAGAACATGCAAACTCCACACGGACAGTGACCCAAGCCAGGAATTGAACTTGGCACTGTGAGGCAGCAGTGTGTCACCATGCCACCCTGTTGGTAATGTTAACCAACAGCTTTGCCTCCAGCATTACCTGCAAGTCCAGGCCCATGACTATCACATCTAATACGCACAACAATAATAACACCTCTATTAAATTTCCTCTCAACTTCCTTCGCTCCTGATTGACTCTGAACATGGATTTTTCTCTAGGAGTTGTGTATCCTGACCTAGGAGGTGAAACCTGGCAACAATTTCCCACAAACTCAAATTAATCAAATTATCCCAACTAGGATTTATGTTATATCAACGAGACTATTTTTTGATATAGGGTTAGGTGTTGGAATGGAAGAGAAAGAACAGGGCTCTGGGGCAAATGCAGAGATTGAGATTAACTGATAGACCTTACAAAGAGCCTGCACAGACACAGTGGGCCCTATTTTATCACCTTGATTTGAAGTGCTGGATGGACTTGAAACTGCGAATGTTTCAGACTTTTAGGCCCATTTCTGAGGCGCCCCCATATGGACTCTGCCTGCAAAAATATCAGCGAGTTCAAATCACACTGCACAAGCCTGTGGGCAGGGCTTAATGCACCTGAAACCTTGTAGCTCTGACCGGTGCCTCCAACTGCGCATGCACAGAAAGAAAAAGATAGAATGCTGCTCCCTTGCCACTTCCCTCCCAGGCCAGATAATGCCTTCCCCGGCCCCCAGAGACATTGCTTACCCCACAATATTACTGACACCCTTATCCCCCCATCCCTCTGCCATCCAGACTGATGATGTGGAGATGCCAGCGTTGGACTGGGATAAACACAGTAAGAAGTCTCACAACACCAGGTTAAAGTCCAACAGCTTTATTTGGTAGCAAAAGCCACTAGCTTTCGGAGCGTTGCCCCTTCATCAGGTGAGTGGGAGTCCTATTCGCAAACAGGGCAAATAAAGCCACAAATTCAATTTACAAAGTAATGGTTGGAATGTGAGTCTTTACAGTCTTAAAGGCACAGACAGTGTGAGTGGAGAGAGCATTAAGCACAGGATAAAGAGATGTGTAT
The DNA here is from genome assembly GCF_965287045.1 of Carcharhinus amblyrhynchos. NCBI lineage: Eukaryota > Metazoa > Chordata > Chondrichthyes > Carcharhiniformes > Carcharhinidae > Carcharhinus > Carcharhinus amblyrhynchos. Next base: position 48,907,905 of record NC_137324.1, on the reverse strand, counting down.
TGTCTCCAGACGGGATAGTTAATGAGATTTTGCAAGTCCAGGCAAGTCATGGGGGTTACAGATAGTGTGATGTAAACCCAAGATCCTGGTTGAGGCTGTCCTCATGTGTGCGGAACTTGGCTATCAGTCTCTGATCAGCGACTCTACATTGTTGGGTGTCGTGAAGGCCGCCTTGGAGAACGCTTACCCGAAGATCCGAGGCCGAATGCCCGTGACCGCTGAAGTGTTCCCCAACAGGAAGAGAATACTCTTGCCTGGTGATTGTTGAGCAGTGTTCATTCGTCCATTGTCGTAGCGTCTGCATGGTCTCCCCAAAGTACCATGCCTCGGGACATCCTTTTCTGCAGTGTATCAGGTAGACAACATTGGCTGAGTTGCAAGAGTATTACCATGTATCTGGTGGATGGTGTTCTCACGTGATATGATGGCATCTGTGTCGCTGATCTGGCACATCTTGCAGAGGTTGCTGTGGCAGGGTTGTGTGGTGTTGAGGTCACTGTTCTCCTGAAAGCCGTGTAGTTTGCTGTGGACAATGGTCTGTTCGAGGTTGTGCGGTTGTTTGAAGGCAAGAAGTGGGGGTGTGGGGATAGCGAGATGTTTGTTTTCATCAATGACATGTTGAAGGCTCCAGAGAAGATGTCATAGCTCCTTCGCTCTGGGGGGTACTGGACGACGAAGGGTACACTGTCCATCGTGACCTGTGTTTGTCTTCTGAGGAGATGGGTGCAGTTTTTCGCTGTGGCGCATCAGAATTGTCGATGAATGAGTCGAGCGCCATATCCTGTTCTTATGAGGGCATCTTTCTGCATCTGGAGGTGTCTGTTGTGATCCTCCTCATCTGAGCAGATCCTGTGTATATGGAGGGCTTGTCCTCAGGGGATGGCTTCTTTAATGTGTTTAGGGTGGAAGCTGGAGAAGTGGAGCATTGTGAGGTTATCTGTGGGCTTGTGGTACAGTGAAGTGCTGAGGTGACCGTCCTTAATGAAGGTGCGTGTGTCCAAGAATGCAACTGATTCTGGAGAGTTAGTCCATGGTGAGTCTGACGGTGGATGGAATTTATTGATGTCATCATATAGTTGTTTCAGTGATTGTTCATCATGAGTCCAAAATCTCGCTAACTGTCCTGCCTGGAGACAATACACATCTCTTTAACCTGTGCTTAACGCTCTCGCCATTCACATTGTTTGTACTTTAACACTTGATTACCTGTAAAGACACACATTCCAGCCATTATTTTGTAAATTGAGTTTGTGTCTTTATAGTACCTGTTTGTGAATAGAACTCCCACTCACCTGATGAAGGAGCAGCGCTCCAAAAGCTAGTGGCTTTTGCTACCAAATAAACCTGTTGGACTTTACCCAGACTGATCGCAGGCCGTTCCTCTCCTTTCCCCCATCGATCTCAGGCAGAGTGGAGCGAATCCCCCTCCCCTGCACTGATTTCAGACAGAGTGAACCCCCTTCCTCCTATCCCCTTCCTCCAATTCCCCAATACTTTGAACCCTCCAGCACAAGGCCCCCATCTCCTCCTGACTCCTCTGATGGTTGAATGACACCTCTCTCTCTCTCTCTCTCTCGCTCCCTCTCTCTCCCATGTCCCCAGTCAGTGAGGCACTGATCCACCATCCCCCACCATCAGCACACCTTCAAGTGCACACTTGCCTTCCCCTCAATGCCAACAAGCAAACTGCATGGAACTTGCTGGAATGCTCTGCTGAACTGCCTGCAGCTGATCTGCCCCAACAGGGGCAACTCCATAAAAAACCCAAGGATAGACAGGCAAGCAGACAGTATAGGAAAAATCGGCTACATGACCAGCCCCCTGATTTACTGAGGGCAACTTGGGTAGGCTGCTGAATGCAACAGAGACGAGGCAGGACACCTTCTCCACCCCCCCCAGGAAGACACAAACCCAGGGGGGTTGATGGCAATGGGGCTGGGAGGCTGTCACTGCCTCGGTCAGTGCCATGGCAGTGGCCCCATCGAACTGGGAAGCAGTGCCGCAAGAAGCTCAGTGACCGCATCCAGGCAGCAAGGGTGAGTGCTGCATCTTCCCCCAAATCTCCCCCCGGATCCTTCCATCCCCAGTACCCGGCATGTTTCCAGCCTCTTGGGGGTTACCCAAGCACCTCCTTTCTATCCACCCAAGAGCGCCACTGTGCTTGCCCTCTAAGGGCTGCCATCTGATACACACCACCATTTCTTTCATGGCTCCTTCTGTCTCCACAGGAGAAGACCGACCATATTACCAAAGAGAGGGCAAAGACAGGGGGTGATGATACGGGCTGTCAGTGACAGCATGGTCAGGCTGGAGTCAAGAAGTGAGCACCTGTCAATCCTCCACTCAATTTGAGACAACGTCTCAGGGGCATGAGTTTTGGGTGCAAGGGGCAAGGATTAGAAGAGATGTACGAGGCATGTTTATATGAACAAAGAATGTAATGGGGCCTAGAACTCACTGCCCGGGGAGGTCGCAGAGGCAGATACGAGAATGACCTTTAAGAGGCGTCTTTACACCTGCCTGAATGGGATGGGAGGCATATGGTCCCTGGAAGGGTGGGGTCTAGCAAATCAGATGGGCTGCCTGGTCGCTGTATGCTTAGAGGGCCGAAGGGCCTGCTCCTGTGATATAATCTTCTTTGTACTGTGTTCTATGTTCAATGGATAAATGTGAATCATGTTTTTTGCATACTGGATTCCTCTCCCTCCCTTGCATTTAACCTTGTGTCCTGTGTTGCAGGGACATATCCATTTGCCCTAGGGCCATTCGTCATTGTGGCCCTCACTGCGACTCCCGCTCCAGACAGCTTGGACAAGTCCTTGGAGCGGGGGAGGGAGCGAAGACACCTCCGAGCGTGTCACCTTTTTGGTGTCAGCTTCCAGCTTGCAGCTCACCGTCCCAGTTACTCACACATGGGTGGGTCCAGTTAGTGGTGAGACTTTTGGGTCACTCTCTGATAAGGTACATCGGGTGGAGGACGGAGCGTCCGAGTCCTCTGGCTTGCAGGGGCCTGCCGGAGGTGAGGAGTTAGCTGGCTTCAGGCTACATGCTGGGCCTTTGAGATCACTTCCCTCAGCTGCTGGAGATGCAGCAACAGAGTAAGAAGTCTCACAACACCAGGTTGGAGTCCAACCAATTTATTTGATAGTAACCTCACGAGCTTTTGGAAATAGTGTTCCTTCGTCAGGTGTGTTAAAGGCTCTGATCAGAGAAGGGCACCTGACGAAGGAACACCTTTTCCGAAAGCTTGCGAGATTAAATATAGAACATAGAACACTACAGCACAAACAGGCCCTTCGGCCCACAAGTTGCGCTGATCATATCCATACCTACCAGGCCTATCTATAACCCTCAATCCCATTAAATCCCATGTACTCATCCAGAAGTCCCTTAAAAGACCCCAGCAAGTTCGCCTCTACCACCACCGATGGCAGCCGATTCCACTCACTCACCACCCTCTGAATGAAATTCCACTCACCCACCACCCTCTGAGTGAACCACCACCCTCTGAGTGAACTACTATCAAATAAACTGGTTGGACTCGAACCTGGTGTTGTGAGACTCCTTACAGTGTTTACCCCAGTCCAACGCTGGCAACTCTACATCATGACTGCAGCAACAGGGCCAGGGAATGCAGGAGAGGCTGACAGCCACACTGGATCCACTGCCAGGCCATTGGGAGGAGTCCCAAAGCTTTCAGGCAAACCAGCTATTGCCTGTCTTGTGTGCTGCCCAGCCCAACATTGCAAAGGTGGCGTCTGCCATAAGTGGCAGTCTCCAAGCAACGGCCAAGTCAGAGCAGGCCACAGCGGAGTCCCAGAGGGCCACGGCCGAGTCACAGTGGGCCACAGCTGAGGGACTGAACAGGATTCTCGAAGTTCTGTGGCCCATGGCTGAGAGGCTCGAGAGCTTGCGGGAAAGCCAGTGGGATAGCACTGAGACACAGCGGGCTACGGCAGCAGCCCTTGAGAACGTTGTTCTGTCACAGAGATTCATAGTTGAGAGGCTGCAGAGCATGGCCCAGTCTCAGAGGGCACTTGCTGTGGCCATTGACAGGTGCCCCCCCCGACTCAGGTGGCCATTGCAAAGGGCTCGACCACCATGGGTAGGATGCAGGTGATCACCCCGGACTGGCAGTGCCAGATGACGCTGGAACTTCTGGAGCTCATTGCAGAAGCACCACCGTCCAATGGAGTGACCCAGACCCCACAAGCAATTCCCTCACAGCCCTCAAGCCCCAGGGCCCTGTATGAGGGCTTCAGATTCTTTACCCGCTACACAGATGTGGGCCCAGGTGCCAGCGTGCATACAGAGCTCTGGTAGGAGTCAGACTAGTTTGCATCAGGGCATCATCTTAATGGTGCTTAGTGAGTTGTCATCACCCTCCTGCCTGTCAAAAAAACTCACTAACACAGAGTACCCAGGCCCACCACTCTGGTGTGACAATGTTGCAGGATATAGAAGGATTTTAGGGGGTGGGGAATGGAACCCACAGACCCCTTGCATCTGAACCGCCTGGTGATCAGGGCCTCCCTTGCCACCCTTGCAGCCTCATTCGATCGGCCAGCCTCCAGCGCCTGGGTGGTGTTGCTCAGTGTGCTCTACCTCTGCTTCCTCCCCTTCCTGCTGGGTAACCTCCTCCCTAGCAACACCCAACTGGTTGGCCTCCTGTATTGTAAGACCCCACCAGAGCAGTGCAGGCACCAGAATCACATTTTGAGGAGCCTAAAGCACCTCTCCACTATTCCGAATGGGCCTCATTATAGCAAATCTCCTCCTCAGTCACAGGCCTCTGCACAGGCGCCATCTGCCATGTCCAAAGCAGCTAACCCATATCACCCAGGAGCCACCCCCACAGCCTGGATTCCTCCTCAAATGCTTGCGGGATGTCCGAGCTCCTGACAATGAGGCTGTCATTCACGCTGCCTGGGTGTCTCGCGCAGACGTCCACAATGATCATATTGTGGTCACACACCAGTTGGACATTCAGGGAATGGAATCTCTTTCTGTTGATGAATATTTGTGGATTCTGTAGGGGGGGCCTTGAGGGTGATGTGGGTGCAGTTGATGGCCTCTTGTACGTTACACATTCCTGCAATGGCCTCAAACCCTGCAGTTGGGCTTCCTGCTGTATTTGGTCCAGGTTAAATTTGATGTACTGCCCAGCCTGGGTATACAGGGCTTCTGTGACCTGCTTGACACAGGTGTGGATGGCTCATTGGGAGATGCCACAGACATCTCCGCTAGGGGTCTGAAAGGAGCCAGTCACATAAAAGTTCAGAGCGCCACCAATTTGACAGCTACCGAGAGTGAGTGCCTCCCCTGCCCCGACGTGCCAGGTGCTGCAACAGGTTGCACATGTGGTGCACGGTCTCCTTTTGGAGGCAGAGACGACGGCAGCACACAGTATCCGACATCTGTTCAAATGACACTTGTGCACGGAATTGCTGGGATCTCTGCTCCCTCCTTCTCCTGCGCCTCCATTCCTCTGGGTGAATGATGGCCATCTCCTGCCTCTGATGGTCGTCTCCCTCTACTCCTGCAAGTGGTAAGGCCCGGGCCTCCTGTGTCTGCAATTCTTCTTCAAGCTCCTCCTCCTCAGCTCCAACAACAACCAAAAAAACAGCAAGATCAATTGGTTGCATTGCAAAAACCATCTCATCGCTCTGAAGGGGGAGAGCTGGTTGGAGATGGAGAGGAAGACATGTAGAGGTTAAGAAACGCTGCTTGCCCCTAGCCCAGCAACAAGCATTGTTCATACTGCCCATTCCCCCAGTCACATTCTCCCCAGAATCACAGCTCCTTGAAAAGTTCAGAGGCTGCAGAAGTGCAAAGGCTTCTTGCATATCCTTCAGCTGGCAGACTGCGGAGTGCACTAGGACTCAGCAGCATCCACAAGATCCAAGGCCAGTGCTGAGACCCAGATCTGTGCTGCAACCGGATATTGAACACCTTGGTGGGCAACAACACCCCATCCCCCCAACCTGAGAAACAAAATGGCCACAACAAAAGCAGCAGAGAGCTGTCAGATGCTAGGCACTTACCTCTTCATTAACCCTCTATTAGCAACCAGGTGCTAATAGAGCACCTGAATTGGACTTTTGTGGAACGTGTCTGTTTTGAGCCGATTCCGTATTGGTGAACATGGTGGTAAAGGGGGAAGTGCTGGTAAAGTTGAGCATGCAGCCCATTGAGTCAATTGAAATGCATACAAACGCATTTAAGTGGCCTCTTTGCCCATTTTGTGCGATCCCAATCGTACCAATCGTATTTTTCTTGTAAGATTTGTAAGATTGACTAGTGCAAGGTGCTTCTCTTCAAAATAGTGACAGCAACATACCTATGTATACTACCATATGTATACATTTAAAACCATTCTATCATCATTCTCTTGCTTTTAACAAGAATCTGTAAAATATATTTTTAACCTTTGGAAGCCTGTATTTTTCTCTTAAATGAACCCTGAGTGTTGCTCTTTCTGCTTTCTTCTGTGCAAACATGCCATCTCGTTCCATTCTGAAATCAGAAAGAAATATAGTCTCAATACACAAATGAAAAAAAAAGACTCCTAAGATATCTTGTTTTTTTCTCTAGGAAAAGCTACCTGTCATTTTAAGTGTTCATGTTGGGGGTTATTTGTTGCTACACATTTTCTTCCCTTGTCTCCCTTTGCAGAGTTCATTACCAGATTTGAATGAAGTGACCTATTGGTTAGGTAGCAGGTCAAATCAAAGTGCGAGACACCACCATTGCCAACATGAGAAGTCATGTTGTGTTAGGTGTAATGGAAAATTTGCAATCCATCAGGTCAATATTTTTCAATATTTTGGGAGCCTTGTGACTCATGAACTTTGAGGTCTGAAAATTCAACGAGGGAGGATGGTCGTAGCAAAGAAGAACTGATTTAATAACAAGCTCTTGCTAATTTTAGGAAGAACAATAATGGAGTGAAGCAAAAACAGTTGTGATGAAGGAAGCCGACCTTTCAGCATTCACAAATTTTATGAATGGATTACTGATGTTGTTACTAAGACCCTAAGGACCTGTCAGGAAGTCTGAAAGGAAGTGCACAAGAATGTAAGACATGAAAGTCATGAACTTGTAAATATATTGCACCTTTCATGACCTTGGAATGGCCCAAAGTGCTTTACAGTCAATGAAGTATTTGTGAAGTGTAGTCACTTTGCATTACTTCGTGCTAAGCTACCAAAAAAATCATAATGAGATGTATATCCAGATAATTTATTTATTTGAGGGGCAAATTTTGTTCTTCTTCACCTAATACCATGGGATATTTTATATTGGTCTAAGAAGGAAGACACAGCCTTAATTTAATATCTCCTTGAAAAGGTGGCACTTGCCATGATGCAGCATTGAGGGAACCCTCAGCCTAGATTGTCTGCTTGAACCTGCAATCTTTTAATTAAGAGATGGCCACCACTGAGCCACGGCTAACACCTAGGAATGTATTGCACAGGCTTTATATACATGCAGAGCAAATTACAGTTGTTAAGATACATGCAAAACAAATTGTACTGGAGAAGAAAAGTATTAGCATTGATGCAACATTTACAATGTTAGAAGTTAAAATAACGGAGCTTTCAATTTATATTGTACATGCAGGCTTTAGAAAAGCAGGTCCTTGAGCCAAATCACCACACAGAAAATTGTATCTTCTACTTGCAGCGAGATGTGCCATTTCTGGGTTTCACCAGATCTTGAGCACCCGCCACCATTCCCATGCAGAGAGCACAGGCTCATGATCGACCACAATGTTCTGAAAACATTCCAGTGTTGCTTCTAAATTATTCAAGCCCTCTTGTTCATGCGACCCTGTAATTGGAATATTATTCAGATAAAATTATGCATCAGAGAGACCGCTTAAAATCTGATCCATCGATCCATGGAATAGGGCTGGTGTGGATTCCAAAAGGCAATCTTTTATAACAAAAAAACCTTCATTAGTAACACTGGTAAGCAATAGTTGTGACTTAGTGCCTACATTCATCTGTAAATGTGCTTGTGAAAGATCAATCTTGCTGAATTTCTGCCCACTTATTAACTCAAATTCGCCACAAATGCAAACTGAACCATCTGGTTTCATGACAGATATGATGAAAGTAGCCTAGTCACTCATTATAACCAACTCCAACACTCCACTGTTATCAAGTCATTCTAATTCTTCTTGGACCCTGGGACAAATTGCATATGGCATCGCTCTTGCTTTGAGACTTCATAGTTGACTATTAGGCTTTATCTTGAGTTTCACTTGAACTCCCTTCATTAAGTCAAGTGTCTCTTTGAATATACTCTTGTATTTATCCAGAAGGTGTTGTGGGTTTGTTTTAGCATCAACAGCACTCCAATTAAACTTTATCTTCTCCAACCATGATCTCCCAAATAGAACTGGAAATTACCATGGAATAAATGGACAGGTAGCTCCTCTGTTTGTCAACTCAATTTTATGTCGATCATGATGTAACCTTTTAATGGCACAATCTCTTCTGTGTCTTTAAAAATTACATCAGCTGGTTTTAAAGGAAGATGTTTCAGCATTTGTTGATAAGTAGTCTTAGGAATTAAAAATACAGCATCAACCTCCATCTTAATATGTTGTTCACTTAACTTTGGAATCACCCAGCATTTATGTGATTCACCCTGTATGAATAAGATTTCAGTTGAAATTCATTGTCATATTTCTGGATACTCTCTTCTTCACTATTATAATTCTTCTCTTCCATGTTGTAAATTCTTTTTGTAGAATGCAACTTGTTTTTCTTCTTGAAGGTACTCAGATTCTTCCTGAGGGGGGATCTTATAGAGACGTATAAGATAATGAAGGGGATGGATAGGGTAGAGGTAAAGAGATTCTTCCCGCTTAGAAAGGATAGCAGGACTAGAGCGCACACCCTCAAGATAAGGGGGAGGGGCGCAGTTTAGATCAGAGTTGAGGAGGAACTTCTTCACTCAAAAAGTGGTGAATCTCTGGAATTCTCTGCCTGTTGAAGTTGTGGAGGCTACCTCGCTAAGTATATTTAAGTCACAGGTAGATAGGTTTCTGATGGACAGGGGAATTAAGGGTTATGGGGAGAAAGCGGGAAAGTGGAACTGATCCACTTCAGATCAGCCATGATCTTAGTGAATGGCTGGGCAGGCTCGAAGGGCTAAATGGCCTACTCCTGCTCCTATTTCTTATGTTCTTATGTTCCTCTGAATGCTATTCTTAAGAAATATTGATTTAGAGCAACAAACTTTTGCAATATGACCCATTTTGCTACAATTCTTGTGTTAACTATCTTTCCTCTTGCATTCATTCACAGTGACATCTTTGTTTTTGTTTTGACTTCTTATGTGTAGTTCCTAACTTGTGGATCTTCATTCCTGTACTAAATTGTGAGGCCATTTTATAGAACTTAGAACATTAGAACATAGAGCATTACAGCGCAGTACAGGCCCTTCAGCCCTCGATGTTGTGTCAGTTCCATCGATACTGCAATTTCTACTGCTGTCTTCAAAGTCGAAGCATGTTCAGTAAACAACCTATCTTGGATAGTTTCGTTTGGAGATGACAAACTAAATGATCTCAAAGAGAATTTTATATTGACTCACCAAACTCAATATTCCAAAGCCTTTTTAAGGTTGCCACAAGCTGTGCAATGTTTTCACCTTCCACTTGATTCCTTTGGTGGAAACTGAACTATTCAGTGATGAACAATGGCAAAGGATCTTTGTCAAGTCATCTTAAGTTTTGGTACCTGGCTTTGTTGGATGAATCAAGTTCCGGAGCAAATTATAGGTTTTACAACTTATTGTACTGAGAAAAATTGGTACAAGCAACTCATTTTCAATTTGATTCACTTGTACCAGGAATTGAAAATGCTTGACATGGGAACTCCAGGATGTATTTCCCTCATTGAAAGGATTGTGGAGTCTACTTGTCCAACCATTCCTCTTGTAGTCCCCAGCCACTCAAGATTATGTAGTATTTGTTTTTCACTGTCTTCCCAGCAATCCCCTTTTTTAAACCTGGAGATTGTTGGCTTAAATGCCGAAATTTTACTGCCCTGCCCACCACAACAATCAGAGCAGGTGAGGGGCAGACAATGGGCAAATCCATTGACCTCAGGTGGGATTTTACGGTATTGGTATAAGCAAGGCTTTAAAATCCCACAGTGGTTTTTTTTCAGATGGCCCCAGCCTTACAGTAAAGCATTCTTCTTTTTTAAAGTATGTCAGATACTGCTTGGAGTCTCGCCCTTCTCTGATCAGAAAAAATCCTCTACTTTTTAAAACCATACTACCCCACTCTCTTTCTCTGCTCTCTCCCTTGCCCATCCCACCCCCCTGCACACTCCGTCCCCTCCCCCCACTCTTTCCTACACTTACTTGAGTCTTCCTTCACTGGCATTTCAATCTTGTTGTTGCTTCTTCTCAACCTGAGGATCCACAGTTTTCTCTACCTTTGTATCTTTCCTCAATGTTCTTGATTAAACAAAATCCTTGTGCCACCGATTTTCTTTCTGTAGTGTCCTAACCATATTCATGGTAATGGGTTTTACACAAAAAGAAAAGCCATAGTTTGCATATGTGGATTGAAACAAAAACAACAGGTTTTATTGTTGAGCTGCTCTCTGCACTGTATCAAATACAAAACTAATCATGGTGTCACTGTAATGACATCATCATCAATCAGATGATCAGTTCTTAAAGCAACCTGCATGCTTTTTAAAATATATAACAACTCCCTCTTTTGTTGCATTCACAGCCAACTCATTGACCTTGCCATCTCATGTGATCTTGCTAACTCTATTATATCAATTAGGTACAACCACTTCTTTACATCACTTTCCACTTATATCCTCATTCTATGTCCAACTGTTCCACCTTCAATACCCACCCATGGGAAATTCTGGATGAGGGAAAGTGTGTGATAAAGGATATTGACTTGGAAACTCTAGATTTAGAATCATTCTAGGCAGAGCTAAGAAGCAACAATTGGTGGAAAACGCTCGTGCAAGTTGACTATAGGCCTCCAAACAATAATGTCAGGTTAAAGAATAGCATTAAACAGGAAATTAGAGATACATGTCACAAAAATGCCACAATAATCATGGGGTGACTTTGATCTGCACATTGATTGTTGAAATCATATTGGCAATAATACTGTGGCTGATGAATTCCTGGCATGTCTACAATTTTTTTTAGACCACTCCATTGAAGAACTAACCAGGGAACATGTTACTGTAGATTTGTATTGTGCAATAAGAAGGGATTGATTAATAATCTTGTGCAGAATCCTTTGGAGAATTGTGATTATAGCATGAGAGAATTCTTCATTTGGATGGAAAGTGAAGAAGTCCAATTGAAAGCAGCAAGATATCAGGCATGAGTCGGTGATGATAGATTGGAGAACTTCCTTAAAAGGCATGATGGTGGATAGGCAATGGCCATTATGTAAGGAATGAATGTGTGCATTGTAACAGTATACAATCTCTTTTCAGTGCAAAAATGCAATGGCAAAAGTGGCCCACCCATGGCTCATAAAATAAACTAAGGACAGTATTAGAGATCTCAGGAGTAAGGCATTAGGATAAAGGATCAGCCATGATTATACTGAATGACAGAGTAGGCTCAAAGAACTGACTGACCTACTCTTGCTTCTAATTTTACTTTCTTTGTGAATGTGACAAAGTTAAGCTTTTCATCTTTGTCCTTCTTGACCTGGCTTTTCAACCTTTGATACAGCTGACTACATTATCTACCTTCAACACTTCTCCACCATTGTTTAGCTGGGTAGGACTGCTTACACCTAGTTCCATCCTTATTTATCTCATCAAAGCCAAATAATTATTTGCATTGGCTTCATTTGCTACTCCCACACCATTACCTCTTGTTCCCCAAACTTCTATCCCTGACCTCCCCCCACCCTTTTTGTTCATCTACATGCTGCCCTCAGTGACATCATCCAAAAACACTGCATCAGCTTTCTCGTGTTTACTGACAACGACCCAGCTCTATCTCACCATCACCTATCTTGACTCCTCCAATGTTGCTGAATTCATAGGATCATGGAATCATACAATCCCTGCAGTGCAGAAAGAAGCCATTCAGCCCATCAAGCTGGCATAGACAACAATCCCAGCCAGGCCCTATCCCTGTAACCCCACACAGTTACTCAGCTAATCCCCCTGACACTACAGGGCAATTTAACATGGCCAATCAATCTAATCTGTACATCTTTGGACTGTGGGACGAAACTGGGGAACCCAGATGAAACCACCGCAGACACAGGCAGAACATGCAGACTCCACAAAGGCAGTGACCCAAGCTGGAATGGAACCTGGGTCCCTGATGCTGCGAAGCAGCAATGCTAACCACTGTTACACTGTGTCAGACATGTCAGATTTTTCTGACATCGAGTATTGGATCAGCGGAAATCTTTTCCTATTAACAATTAGGAAATCTGAAGCCACTGCTTCAATCAACAGGCCAAATGTTTCTCCCTAACTATTGACTTCATCCATCTCCATGGCAACTGTCTAGGATTAAACCAATCTATTCCCAACCTAGGCCAATTTGTCCCTGAGGTCATTTTCTGACACATATTCATGTCTTCACTACAACCACCTATCTCCAACTTGATAACGTGAACTGACTTTGCCTCTGTCTCAGCTCATAAGCTGTTGGAACCTTCATTTATGCCCTTGTTACCTCCAGACTCCACAATTCTAATACATTCCCTGGTCTCCTATGTTCTATTCTCTGTAAAATTGCAATCACCCAAAGCTCTGTTGCTTCATTTAACTCGCATCAAACACTGTTCCCCCATCTCTGTGCATGTTGACCTACATGGATTCCTGGTCAAGAGAAGTCTTGTGCTTAAAATTCACATCCTTGTTTTCAAATCCTTTCATGGCCTCACCATCCTCTATTTCTGTAATCTTCTCCATGCCCACAACTCCCCAAGATGTCTGCGCTCCTACAATTCTTCTCTCTTGAGCATCCCCAAATCTAATTGCTCCACCATTGGAGCAAAATAATACCTTTGATTGCTTTGGCCCTAAGCTCTGGGATCCCCTCTGTACATATCTCTGCCTCTCTACCTCACTTTCCTCCTTGAAGACGCTTCTTAAAACATGCCTCTTTGACCAATTTTTTGGTCCTCTGAACCAATTGTACTAAACCCACTGGAGGAAGCAATTGAGAAGGAAAAATAGTGTCATTTTTACTCAGATGGATGTCATGCAGACCTGATTGAGGAAGAAACCTTGTTAAATGAGGTGTGTTGAACCAGCACAGGACTGTTCCCAGTACAAGTAGCCTGGGTGGAATTATCAAAGATCCCTACAAATGATAGCCACATGGTTTTATGAATGTCCATAGAAGCAATGGAAAAGTGAAAATAATAATTGTATCCCTTCCCTCAGCACATCCAAGGTAATCATTCCATTGTCAGCTACAAATAATGGGCAAAAAAAAGGCCATGTTTAAAAGAGGAAACAAAAGAACAAAAACGTCATAAATAGTTTTTCATGAAAAGTGCCGCAAAGGATTTTAAATGAACAGCTGATGAATTTTACTTAATGTGTTTAAATTGCTCCTTTAAAAAAAGCAGACACCACACTCCATTAATGCTAAAAGCTTGAAAATTCAAGACTATTCCGTACTTGTCAAAGGAAAAACTTGATCTTTCATTAAGTTAAGTTTATTTCCATTCAAGACTTGTTTTGAATTCACCGCACAGTGGATGGTGAACTAAAGAGTCTAGTCTCTCATGCATATGGTTCAACTCAGTCAGTGTGGAAATGTAGTATAATGCCTGAGAGTTTAAAAGGGCATGATGTAGGAAGGACTGAAACAGAAGAAGAAAAGAAACTACACAATAAAAGATGTCAGCCCTGAAATAGCTGTACGCCTTTCAAATTAGTTGCATCTTGCTTCTGAACTGCATACAGAAATCCGTAAAAGAACAGAAGGACATAAGAAGTAGGAGCAGATGTAGGCCATTCAGCCCTTCAATCTTGCTCTTCCATTCAATAAGGTCTTGGCTGATTTGATATTGGCCTCAACTTCATTTTCCTGTACATTTGTACATTCTCCCCGTGTCTGTGTGGGTTTCCTCCAGGTACTCTAGTTTCCCCCACAGTCTAAAATACGTGCTGGTTAGGTGCATTGTCCCAAACAGGAGTGTAATGACTAGGGGATTTTCACAGTAACTTTATTGCAGTGTTAATGTAAGCCTTACTTGTGACTAATAAATAAACTTTACTTAACTCTACTTTGCTTCTCTCCAATAACCCTTGACTGTCATGTATAGAAAGCCAATATTGTCTAACCCAGCTTTTAATATATTCAGTGACCCAGCATCCCCTGCTCTCTGGGGTAGAAATTCCTAAAGATAAACAAACTTCTGAGAAAATAAATTTCTCCTCCTTTCTGAAACTTTGCCCCCAATTCTAGATTCTTCCATGAAGGGGGACACCCCCTCAGCATCTACCCTCTCAATTCCCCTCAAAATCTTAAAAATTGCAATAAGTTCCCCACTCAGCTTTCTAAACTTGAATATGCATAGGCCCAACCTCTCCAACTTTTCCTCATATGTTAATGCCTTCTTCCCAGGAATCAACCTTATGAAGCTTCTCTCAACTATTTTAAACAAGGAGAACAGAACGGCACACATTACCCTTGGTGTGATCTCAGCAATTTCCTGTATATTTGATTTTCATAGTAACTTCATTGCAGTGTTAATGCAAGCCTACCTGTGACACTAATGAATAAACTTAAACTGAAATATTATCATACGTGGTCCAAGGATGTGTTACGTAGAAACATAGGAACTAGAAGCGAGCCTGCTCCACCATTCATTTTGATCATGTCTAATCATTGAATTCAATATCCTGATTCCCCCTTCCCCCCATATCCCTTGATCCCTTTAGCCCCAAGAGCTATATCTAATTTCTTCTTGAAATCAGACAACATTCTGGCCTCAACTACATTCTGTGGTAGTGAATTCAACACGTTCACCACCTTCTGGGTGAAGAAATTTTTCCTCACTTCAGTTCTAAAAGGTTTACCCCTTAACCTCAAACTGTGACAACTAGTTCTGGGCTCCCCCACCATTGGGAACATTATTTCTGCATCTACCCTGTCTAACCCTGTTAGAATCTTATAAGTTTTTATGAGATCCCCTCTCAATTCTTCTAAACTCCAGTGAATATAATTCTAACCGATATAGTCTCTCCTCATATGGCAGGCCTGTCATCCCAGGAATCAGACTGGTAAACCTTTGTTGTACTCACCCTATAGCAAAGACATCCTTCCGCAAAACTGTATACAGTACTCCAGGTGTGGCCTCACCAATGCCCTACACAATTGCAGCAAAACATCCCTATCCCTATACTCAAATCCTCTTGCTATAAAGGCCAAAATACCATTTGTCTTTTTTACTGCCTGCTGTACCTGCATGCTTACTGATGCACAAGGATTCCAACGTCTCATTGAGTATTCACCTCTCCCAATTTACACCCATTCAAGTAATAATTTGTCTTCCTATTATTACTACCAAAGTGGATAACTTCACATTGATCCACATCATACAGCATCTGCTATGCATATGCCCACATACCCAGCCAGTCCAAATTATACTGAAGCATCTCTATATCCTCCTCACAGCTCACGCTCCCACTCAACTTTGTATCATCTGCAGATTAGGAGATATTACATTCAGTTCCCTCTTCCAAAGCATTAATATATAATGTGAACAGTTGGGGTCCTAGCACAGATCCCTGTGGAACCCCACTAGTCATTGACTGCCAATCGGAAAAAGGACCTATTTACGCCAATTCTTTGCTTTATATCCATTAACCAGCTTTCTATCCATCTCAAGACATTCCTTGTGATCCTATGTGCTTTAACTTTGCACAGTAGTCTGTTATGTGCGACCTTGTCAAAAGCCTTCAGAAAGTCTAAATAAACCACATCCACTAGTTCTTCTCGGTCAATTTTACTAGTTATATTCTCAAAGAATTCCAGTAGATTCATCAAGCATGATTTCCCTTTTGTAAATCCATGCTGACTTTGTCTGATTATACACTGCCTTCCAAATGCCGAGTTATGAAATCCTTCATAATAGACTTTAGCAACTTTCCTAGGTCTCACAGGTCTATAGTTCCCTATTTGACAAAGATTACTGGAAACATGACTTCTAGGAGCTTCCAAATATTTATTAACTACTTACCCAAATGTGGGAGTGGATAATAGATCCCCCCTAACGCTAGCTACAATGTAGGATGGGGTTTATAGGAAGGTATAATGGGAGCTTTTGAGAAAGGTTTGGCTATAATCATGGTTGGCTTCAATGTATTTATAGATTGGACTAATTAGATTGACAATGATAACCTGGATGAAGAGTTCCTAGAGTTTTTGGGACTGCTACTTAGAGCAGCATGTTCTAGAGCAAACCAGAGAGCAGGCGCTACCAGATCTGTTTGTGTGCAATAAGACAAGATGAATTAATAGCCTCAAATCTAGAAAGCAGTGAGTTTGGCTCAGTTGACTGGATGGTTGGTTCGTGATGTGGTGCCATGCTAACAGCGCAGGTTCAATTACTGGCTGAAGTTGTTCATGAAGGTTCACCTTTTCAACCTTGCCTCTCGCCTGAGGTGTGGTGATCCTCAGGTTAAATCACTGCCAGTCAGTTCTCCCCCTCAAAAGAGTGAACAGTCTATGGTCATCAAGGAATATGGTGCCTTTAACTTTAGCACTGACCACAATATGATTGAATTTCACATTCAGTTAGAGAAATTAGGTTAAGAGATAGATTAGTAGAGATTTAGTAGTAACTCATAAGGAGGTATTTCAGAATACCCAAAATAGATATATTCCAGTGAGAAAAAAGACTCGAATAAAAAGATACACCATCTGTGGCTAACAATCATGTGGCCTTCAAATGTGCCCAACACTTGTGCCTGCTGCGAATACCTATGCGCTTTCCTTGTCGACAACAGCCCAAGTTGACCTGTCATTTTCGATGTTACAACAAATACACAAGCTTTGGTTTGCCATTATGTGGTTAGGAGACATGGAGATAATTTTACTCAATTGAAGAGTGCAGCTTGGATCAGCTCTACTGCCAGATTCTCTCATTAAAAAGGATGCAGGATAGGAGTAATACAGTCCAAATAAGTTTTTATGGTATCGGTGCTGGTTCATTGAACTTTAGTAAGATGTCCTTCTTGCACAGTGATGTTTGCTAATGAAGTACTTGAAAAACTCACACACAGACCAAGCAATAGCTGTAGATGGCATCTGACAGATAACTCTGGCCTGAACCCCCTAAAATATGCTGGGATACCACCCAGCTGGTAAACCATCCTGAAGGCATTTGCCACACCAGAAAGATGTCCACTGATGTTGAGGGAGTTTAGAAGTTAAAGATAGTATGAAATAAAAAGCATATAATTCCACAAAGGTGAGTAGCAAGTCAGAAAATTGGACAGACTATAAAAAGTATGACCAAAAGATTAACAAAAAGTGAAAAATTAACAGCTTCAGCAAATCCTAGCTAGGAATATAAAAAAGAGCTTCTACATGTATTTGAAAAGGAAAAGAGCAGGTAAAGTATGTGTTGGCCCTCTAGGTTGACAATGGGGAATTAATAATGGAAAATAACATAAGAACTAGAAGAAGGAGTAGGCCATTTGGTCCTCGAGCCTGCTCTGCCATTTAATAAGATCATAGCTGATCTTTTTATGGACTCAGTTCCACTTACCCACCCATTCACCATAACCCTTAGTTCCTTTATTGTTCTAAAATATATCTACCTTTGCCTTAAAAACATTCAACGAGGTAGCCTCAACTGTTTCACTGGGCAGTGAATTCCACAGATTCACAACCCTTGGGGTGAAGAAGTTCCTCCGCAACTCAATCTAAATCAGCTCGCCCTTATTTTGAGGCTATGCCCCCTCGTTCTAGTTTCACCCACCAATGTAAACAACCTCCCTGCTTCTATCTTATTGTTCCCTTCACAATTTTACATGTATCTATGAGAATACCCCCCCCTACTCTTCTAAATTCCAATGAGTATGTTCCCAGTCTATTCAGTCTCTCCTCATAAGCCAACCCTCTCAACTCCGAACTCAACCTAATGAATCTCCACAACACCCTTTCTGGTGCTAGTACATCCTTTCTCAAGTACCAAACAGATGCTGCCAGACCTGCTGAGCTTTTCCAGCATTTTTTTCATTTCAGCTTTCCAGCATCCGCAGTATTTTGCTTTTATAGCCAAAATAAGTGTGAACTGGGGGGTAAAAGAGGAGAGCAATTTAAAACAGTTACAACTACCAGAGAAATGGTACTGAGAAAATTATTAGAACTAAAGGCTGACATGTTCCCAGGTCCTGAAGGATTTCATCCTAGGATCTTAAAAGAAGTGGCTGCTGAGATCTCAGTGCCAGTACATCTGTTTCTGATTTTTATCTTCTTTTAAAACATGCTATAGTCTCTACTCCAATGACAAAGCTTTCAATGCTTTAACATTACTTAGGTTACATTTTCTCTGAATCCTTGATCTGACAATTTAAAATTGATAAATTCTCATTAATACCAACAACAAAATACTGGCATAAAACAGTTTCTAATCGGAATTTATCAGCTGAACTAATTAGATATCCACATCGATGGATTGGGCAGCCAACTAGGTTCACAGCCCGCCACTTTGTCCCAAAATTTCTGAAACATTCTCCAATTGCCTCACTTTTCCCAAGAATTCAATTCTTTCCTCATTGGAAACATACTAATCCATAAAGTTCTGTTGTCCATTGTAGGAAATCTTTCACTTGTTTACTTTTATACTATTAGATCTCAGTCTATGGGAAATATCCAGCCATGTATTAACATGTCATATCTTTCCTTTGCTGTTCTCACTAGCCTGTGGCACTTAGAGTAATCCAGAGATTATTACTGTTGAAGTACTGCCCTCCAATTTCCTTCCTAGCTCCTGAAATTCTGTTGTTCGACAAACACATTTCCTACCAAAGTCATTGATTCCATCTTGGATCATGGCTTCTGCCTGTTTCCCATCCCTCCTGCAAAATGTTCTGCTCCCATTCTGTGGCATCCTTTACCTTTTACCAGGGAGGCAGCCCACCATATGTGATTCACATTGCAGAATCATGTGCAAATCCCTCTGTTAAATCTCCTATGCCTACTGCATCCCTACACTTTGTCCTCCTGTGCTGTATTTCACCCCAGAATACCATGGATGTGCTCTAGACTAATGCTTCCCAAAACCTTTCTCACTGTGACCGTACTTACGCAAGGATATTTTGGCCTTGGAGGGAGTGCAGAGGAGGTTTACTAGGCTGATACCGGAGTTGAGGGGATTGAGCTATGAGGAGAGGCTGAATAAACTAGGCTTGTACTCGTTAGAGTTTAGAAGAATGAGGGGAGATCTCATTGAGACGTATAAGATGATGAATGGGATGAATAGGATAGAGGTGGAGAGGCTCTTCCCGCTCAGAAAGGACAGTAGGACTAGGGGGCACAGCCTCAAGATAAAGGGGGGGCGGTTTAGAACGGAGTTGAGGAGGAACTTCTTCACCCAAAGGGTGGTGAATCTCTGGAATTCTCTGCCCATTGAGGTGGTGGAGGCTGCCTCGCTAAATATTTTTAAGACGCGGGTTGATGAGTTTTTGATGAGCGAGGGGATTAAGGGTTATGGGGAGAGGGCGGGAATGTGGAACTGAGACACAACAGATCAGCCATGATCTTATTGAATGGCGGGGCAGGCTCAAAGGGCTGGATGGCCTACTCCTGCTCCTATTTCTTATGTTCTTATGTTCTTATATTAATGTTTAAAAATTGATGTGAGAGTGAGAGTATATGTGTGCTAAAGTTTAAAGTTTATTAATTACTGTCAGTAGATGTGAAAATCTACTCACCTGATGAAGGAGCAGCACTCCAAAAACTCGTGATTCCAGATAAACCCATTGGGCTTTAATCTGGCATTGTGAGACTTCTTACTGTGCTCACATGGATTTCAGCAGAGCCTTTGACAAAGTTCCACATGGGACACTTATTAAGAAGTCAAATGTACATGGGATACAGGGTGATCTGATAAGGTGGATTCATAATTGGCTTAGCAGTAAGAGACAGAGGTTGATGACAGACGGCTGCTTTAATGACTGGAGCCGTGACCAGTGGCGTTCCACAGGGATCTGTGCTGGGCCCGCTATTGTTCGTCATTTATATAAATGATACAGATGACTATGTGAAAGGTAGGATCAGTAAGTTTGCTGATGCGGGTGGTTAACAGTGAGGTTGAGTGTCTTGGGTTACAGAAAGATATTGACAAGATGGTCAAATGAGTGGATGTGGCAGTTGGAATTTAACTGTGAAAAGTGTGAGGTGATACATTTTGGAAGTAGTAATTTGACAAGGAAGTACACTATAAAAGGTCTGACACTGGGAAGTTCTGAAGAACAAAGGGACCTTGGCGTGTTTGTCCATAGACCCCTGAAGCAGAAAGGTAGGTTTTTAGAGTGGTGAAAAAGGCATATGGCACACTCACCTTTATCACTCGGGGTATAGATATCAAAAGCAGAGGGGTCATGATGGAGGTGTATGGAACTTTTGAGTACTGTGTGCAGTTCTGATTGCCACATTATGGGAAAGACATGAACACACTGGAAGGTGTGCAGAGGAGATTAACCAGGATGTTGCCAGGGATGGAACATTTAAGTTATAAAGAGAGGTTGTTTTCTCTGGTGCAGAGAAGACTAAGGGGTGCTCTGATTGTGGTGTTCAAGATTGTGGAGGGGCATGGACAGGCTGGACAGGGAGCAGCTGTCCCCTTAGTTGAAGCGTCAGCTACATAAGTTAAAAGCAAGGCGTGGGAGGTTTAGGGTGGATTTGAGGAAAAACATTTTTGTCAAGAGGTTGGTGACAGTGCATTCCAGGCTGTCTGGGAGGGTGGTGGAGGTGGGATGCCTCACATTCTTTAAAAAGTACCTGGATGAGTACTTGGCACACCATAACATTCAGCCTATGGGTGAAGTTCTGGCAAATGGGATTAGGTGGACAGGTCAGGGCCTTTCATGTGTCAGTGCAGACTCAATGCACTGAAGGGTCTCTTCTGCATTGTAGTATTCTGTGATTCTGTAATTCTGATTCTGGGTAATATGGAGAGTTTTATAAAGTGGTGGGGGGGTTAGTTATTGAGAAGGGAGGGGCAATTGTTTTGTTGGCAACCAGTTTGAAGACTGATACCTGCCACTTGTGTAATGGAGCCTCAGAATCCTAGGAATGATTCTGCTCAACAATCACCATTGCTGCCTTGGAGTTCGTGACCCTAAATGTTGGGATCATGACCCACTGAGAAACATTGCTCTAGACTGAACCCCATATCACTGCTATTCAGTACAAGGAACCAGTTGGAGTGCCACTTTCTCAGGGGAGGAAGAAACTGGCACTGATGATCTTCTCCTACCAGATGGCTGGCAATATATTATCCTCTTGACCTCTGTAGCTGAGGAATCTCTTAGCAGTGACTGATCTGCTTCTCATGCTCAGAAACCTTGAACTTCAGTTCGTGCATCCAGAGGTTCTTTCTGCATGGCTGCATTATTCTGAGGGAGTTGCAGGCTGACACACACACACACACACACACACACACACACACACACACACACACACACACACACACACACACACACACACACACACACACACACACACACACACACACACCTTTCACTTTTATGCCTGTTTCCCATCCCCACCCTGCAAAGTGTTCTGCGCTCGCTCATTCTGTGGCAGCACATCAGATGGATTCAAATTGGTGTGGAGGTGGTGTTCTCTAAGCTTGAGTAGAGCTTCATTAGAACAGTGTAGCAGACCAAGGACAGAAAGGTAAGATTGGCAGCAAGATTGAGAATTAAAATGACAAGTGACAGGAAGCTCAAATTTGTGCTTGTGGACTGATTGGAGGTGTTTCGCAAAGCAGTTACACACCTTGGATCTGGTCTCACAAATACAGAGGGGGCCATATTAGGAGCAAGGAATATGGCAAACTAAATTGCAAGAGGTACAAGTAAAGCATGGATTCACTTGGAAGACTACTATTGGATATTGTTATTCCTTCAAAGTCAGGGTTATCAGAGAACTTAGGGTCTCCAACATTGAAAAAAATAATCTTTTTACCCGTGCAATTATTTGTCCATGTACTGTCACATCAGATCATATAAGATCAAATCCCTATTACAGGCAATTTTTTTGAACCTAGATCAGTTTGACCTTTTTGGAGTGGACAATGAAATTAAGCTTCTCCTCAGAAAAATGCTTTTATCTTTGTCATTTGTACAGTATCAGGATTATAAGCTTATACAAGGAATCACAGCATAGTGGTATTAAAATGTGCATGACAAAACCTATGCAAAGTAAAGTTGATATGAACCAATGAGCTAAAGTTTAACATGAAAGCTGATGACCTAATTTATTCAATAAACAGAAGAGCTGTATTTCTGGATTATTAGAAATGAATTTGATTTAAATTCATTTAGGTATATTGTCCTGTTGATTTATATATTTATTGTTTCCCTGTATATGCTTAAATGTTTTCAACTGTGCTGATGTAATTCTGTAGTCTGCTTGAGTCCATTTAACTAGTCAAATTACAGAATTTCTGATCATGGCAAAGGATAGAACCCAATTCATCTAAATTCATGAGAAAGATCATTGGAAAAAAGCGGCTGTATTCTTTCAAAAATAAAGGCTTTTTTTTCATGTGCCACTTTGGTAAGATTAGTTTATCAAACAGCATCAACAAATGGGATTGCAGATCAAGGCAGAAGGGCTGAGCAAGTACAAATTTACTTCGCTTATTCAGAA
Organism: Carcharhinus amblyrhynchos; assembly: GCF_965287045.1. Lineage (NCBI taxonomy): Eukaryota > Metazoa > Chordata > Chondrichthyes > Carcharhiniformes > Carcharhinidae > Carcharhinus > Carcharhinus amblyrhynchos. The sequence continues at coordinate 48,885,018 of NC_137324.1, read as the reverse complement.
CAGGCAAGCATCAAACTTCACATCAACCAGGTGAACTTCAGATATTTGAAGAGAAATTGTCTTCAATTTTCCTGATTCTATGACTAATGAATTGTCACTCGATCTGATGTGCCATCACATTAGGCCATAATTTCTGAACTCCCCTGCAATCCAGATATGTGCTTAGAAACCCCTTTCAGTACCGTTCAGGTAAGAATTGGTGCAGCAAATGCAAATTTCCTCTGAGCAATTGCCCTACACTGGGAATTATCCAAAATGTGATTTGAATCACAAACTTTTCATGATTCCAATTGTGTTACACAAATAGTCACCCAGGAAAAGTTAGAAGACATTTTAAACTCCCGCCCACATCTCAACCCCTTCAGGGACTCCCTTGACACCTAGATTGCTCTTCCCCCCCCACCATGACACTGCACCCCCCAACCTCATACTAACCCCGCCCTTACCATGTGATTTCCCCTGAAATGACCAGACTCACAAACCCCACCCCTGCAGGCCTGACCATTCCCTTGCAGGCCTGATAGTCACCTCCTCACCCCCCCCAACCACTTGAATCCCCCCACCACCTCCACCCACCTGAGGTCCAACCATCCCCAACATCCTAAATCCTCCACTGACCTCCTGACCTTCTGACGTCTGAACCACCCCATCACCCCCACCCTCCAGCCTCCCGCCCCAATGCCTGATTTTATGTGAATAGACAAGGAATGTTAGGCAGGTGGTGCTTACACTCCTAACCTGATCCACAACCATATCAACATTCAAGGCACTGACCAATTAACTGACAACCAAACAAGCCAACCATTCAGCGGTTGATGGTGGCTAATAAGGTGGTGACTACAGCGTCAGCTGATGCCAAGACATGTGCTCGCACCATCTTTAAAGGGCATCCTGCTTCAGAATACATTCAAAAGCGTCCTACATTCCAGCCAGAATTTTCTCAAGGCTTCCTGAATTCCATCCATGCAAGGCTTCCTGCTGCTGAGTCAGCATTCCTGAACCTCCAGCCAGCAGGGCAGCCCTGACAGAGGGAGAAGGCCAAGAAGTCAGTGAAGCAGGCATTGTGTAGGTCTCCAGGAGAAGGTGCACGTCAGCATGTTACTTGAAGGAAATAACCTTGCAGGGCCATGGGGGCCGAATGTGAGGGTGGGATTGACAATATTGGATGATGGGTCAAATAGCCTCCTTCTGTACTCTAAATGCCTCTATGATTCAGTGTTGGTAATTTTGCTGTTGAACACCATGGGAAGTTGGCTAGATGCTCTCTCTTAGGAGATGATCATTGCCTCGCGATTATGTGGCATAAATATTATGTGCTACTTAGCAGTCTAAGTAGGAATGTTGCTCATATCGTGCTGCCTGTGGTTACAGACTGATTTAGTAACCAAGGAGCTGTGAATGGAACTGCACACTGTAAATCATTAGCAAACAGCCCCACTTCTGACCCTATGATGGAAGGAAGGTCATTGACAAAACAACTGGTGAATGTTGGACCAAGGATCCTGCTCCGAGGAACACCTGTAGACTTTTTGGGACTGAGAAAATCGGCCTCCAACAGCCACAACCATCTTCCTGGATGTGGAACTTTATTAAACACCTTTTGAAAATCAACTGCCCTCCCCTCAACCACCCTCCTGATACTGCAGCAATACTCTGCTCTTCCAAAATCCATGTGGATTCTCCTTTGTTAGTCTATGCTTTTCCACGTGGCTATTGACTTTCTCTCAGATTACTGTTTCTGAAAGCTTCCCCACCACCAGTATTAAACTTTCCCCCTTGTGGGAGTGTGTCTAAATTTAACAGCTCCTCTCTAACGCTGCTCTTTGCTACATTATGTTTTATCTGCCAGTTCTTAACTGCCCCCCACCCTCTATCGGCTCTTGTCTTACTCCCTTCCCCCCACCCTTCATGCCTCTACCACCTCGCTGGCAGGAGAAGGGCCTGTAAAACCAACAATCATGGCAGAGACTACTGTGACCATTGCCTATCCACTTCTACTGCTATTTTATCCACAACGGGGCCAATTACTGACCACCCACAGGTCTTTCCCCACCACTGTTGGTATTTTACCAGCGACAGTAAAAACCTTTGTAGCTAAAACTAGCAGCCTTTTTGCCACTGGCTTGGTGTTCCTTCCTGTTCAGAAACCCCTGTGCGCAATTGAGGTCATCCCCATGTTACTTCCCTGCCCTGCCACCTCTGCATACTTCCCCTGGCACTTTCCCAAACCCAGTCTTGCAACCCCTCACTGGGATCTGCCAAATCCACCTCAGTGGAAGATCCTATTGGTCGACAACTTTCAGAGACAGGACTTGCTCTCAAACGGGGGAAGCAGTCTCACCCTGAGTCAATCAAGGAACTAATAAAATTGGTTTAGGGCCATGAGTGTTTACATTTTTAATATTACTTGCCCCTGGCTTTTCAACCAGGAGCGAGAGTCAACCCTGCACATAAAATTCAGCTCAACGAAACTTGCCGTCTTTCTGCCGGCTACTGAGTGATTTAGGATGACTACTACAGCGCAGGTTCAGTTCACATTCCTGCGGAGGTAGACTTTGCAGCTGCCTCCTCACCCTGTCCGAGAGCGGAAGGCAGCGGTAAACCCCCTCTGACAAAAATCACCATGATTTGATTTGAACAGCTTCTTCCCTGCCGCTGTCAGATTTTTGAATGGACCTGCCTCGCATGAAATTGATCTTTCTCTACACCCTAGCTATGACAGTAACATTACATTCTGCACTCTCTCCTTTCCTTCTGTATGAATTGTATGTTCTGTCTGTATAGTGCGTAAGAAACAATATTTTTCACTGTATGCTAATAGATGTGACAATAATAAATCAAGTCAAATCAAATCAGCTCAGGATGTAACATTAGCAAACAGTGAGCCAAGGATTTATCTTCGAGCGAAGCACGTGAAAAATACCCAAGTAGGTTACCATTCCTTTATTGTTCCTTACTTCCAAACAATAGGTTCTGACTTTGACTCCTCCAGGCCATTAATTCTTCCTGACACCACAATATTTTTCTTAATCAAAGTTGCTAGTCACTTTTTTTTAATCTTCCCTATCTGTTTTTTTATCCAGGGATATTAAATGTCCAATCCTCTCCCTTTTTGTGCCAATGAAAATACAGAAGAGGAAAAAACTTTAAATATGTATAGCATTGTCCCTTTACAAAGGCCTAATATCTATGGTGGGTGTTCTAGAAGCATGCCTCGCGGAAGTGATGTTCATTATTGATTGAAAAGGGTGGCACAGTGGCACAGCGGTTAGTACTGCTGCCTCACAGCACCAAGGACCCGGGTTCGATTCTGGCCTCAGGTGAATCAAGTGTGGAGTTTGCACAGTTCTCCCCCTGTCTGCGTGGGTTTACTTCAGCTGATCTGGTTTCCTCCCACAGTCCAAAGATGCGCAGATTAGATGATTGATCATGCTAAATTGCCACTTAGTGTCCAAAGATGATGTAGGTTCAATGGATTAGCCATGGAAAAGGCATGGGGTTACAAGATAGGACAGGGGGGTGTCTGGGGAACATGCTCTTTCAGAGAGTTGATGCAGACGCGATAGGCCGAATAGCCTCCTTTGTACTGTAGGGATTCAATAAACATCAAAATGAAGGAATCTGTCACATGGGCTATTAAGGACTTTGTGTTGATGGCCAGCATGGCTGCATTCCACTGCTTTGAAGGGATTATCTCTCTTATCTGGCTCAGTGATAACACCTCTGGCTCTGAATCAGAATTTAAATCGACTTAAGTTCCACTCCAGAAACCTAAGCACAAAAAAGGCCAGCACTCTGATACTGGAGGAAGTGTTCACCATCAGAAGTGCCATCTTACAGATAGGAAGTTAAACTGAATCCCTGTCCATCCGAAACTAAAAAAAAAATCCCATAGGCTATATTGAAGTAAAAACACAAAAATTGATCCCTCAACTAACATCAGTTTAAAGAGAATATTATTTGGTCATTATCACATTGCTGATTGTAGTATATTGAAATGGCCAAACAGGTTGCTTTTTCCTCCATTACAAAAGTAACAATTCATATATTATTATTATATACTATTTATTTATTAGTCACAAGTAAGGCTTACATTAACACTGCAATGAATTTACTGTGAAATTCCCGTAGTCGCCACATTCTGGCATCTGTCAGGGTCAATGCACCTAATCAGCACACCTTGCCGACTGTGGGGAGAAATGGAGCATCTGGAGAAACCCACACAGACATGGGGAGAAGGTGCAAACTCCACACAGACAGTGACTCAATCCGGGAAATGAACTCGGGATCCCTGGCGCTATGGGGCCGCAGTGCCAACCACTGTACTACCATGCCACCCCCTTGACCATATGGACAAAACAACAAATGACTTGGAGTGGGAATAGGCCATATGACGCTTCAAGCCTCCTCTGATATCCTATTGCATCATGGCTAATCTTTGATCTCAACTCCACCTGGCTGCCCACCTCCCATATGTCTTAATTCCCTTAGCTTCTGAAAATTGTTAAATCTCAGTTTTGAATATACTCACTGGATGATTATTCACAGATCTCTGTGGCAATGAATTCCAAAGATTTCCAACCCACTAAAAAAAAAATCCCCATCTCAACCCTAAATAGCCAAACACTTATCCTATGACCATGCACTTTAGGTTTAGCCTCCCCAGCTTCTCAGCATCTACCCTGCAAAGCCCTCTCAAAATCTTAAATGTTTTAATGAGATCACGTCTCATTCTTCTAAATTCTAGAATATATAGGCCTCCGCTGGTTAATTTCTTCTTAGAGGACATCTTCTCATCCTGAGAATCAATTTAATAAGCCTTTATTTTGCCTCCTCCAAGGTATCTGTGTCTTTCCTTCGACACAGAGTCCACAGTATGCCAGGTGGTCTCAGTTGCGAGAAGGACTTTCTTAGTGTTGTACGCCAAATTCCTTACAATGAAGGTCAACATACCATTTCCCATCCTAAGTACTTGATATACCTACAAGTTAATTTTTTGTAATAAAAGCAAGAAGTCCTGGAAAATCTCAGCTGGTGAGAGAGGAACGCAATTAACATTCTGAGTCGAACAGACACTTCTAAACTGAAGGGAGATACTGATGTGATGGGTTTTTATGTCACTGAAAACATGGAAGAGGAGTAAGAACAAAAGGGAAGGTTTGGGGCAAGGTAGAGGGCAGGGAAGATTAAGTGCCAAAGACGTCATGGAACAAAAAGCAAAGGGGGTGAAAATGGCTGTAGTAAAGAAATAAATATTTCTCCAGAGTGAGGGTGAATGACCGAATATATAGACCTCTTACCTAATGCAAAAAGATTAAAATCAAGATTCAGACTGGCACATCCTTAAGCATTATTTCACAGGATGTGGACATCATTGGTTATAGAATCCTTACAGTACAGAAGGAGGCTATTCGGCCCATCGAGTCTGCAGCGACAACAATCCCTCCTTATTCCCACGAGCCCACAAATTTATCCTGCTAATCTTCCAAAAATTGGGTTAATTTAGCATGGCCAATCAACCTAACCTGCACTTTGGACTGTGGGAAGAAACTGGAGCACCCAGAGGAAACCCATGCAGACATGGGGAGAACATACAAACTCCACACTGACAGTGACCGAAGCCGGGAATTGAACCCAGGTCCTTGGCGCTGTGTGCAGCGGTGCTAACCACCGTGCCACTGTTTGGGCAGCAACAATTGCCCACTCTTAATTGCCCTTGCAAAGGTGGTGGTAAGCTATCTTCTTAAGTTGCTGCAGTCTATGTGGTGTCAGTAAACTCAAAATGCTTTTGGGAAGGCAGTTCTAGGATTTCAACCCACCATCTGTGAATGAATGGCAATACATTTCCAAGTCAGAATGGTGTGAAACTTGGAAGGGAATCTGGAAGTGTTGGTGTTCTGTCCTTGTCCTTCTTGGTGGAAGAGAACATGGGTGCTATTGAAAAATCCTTTGTGAATTGCTGCAGTGGGTCTTGTAGATGATACACATTGCTGATACTAAGCATCAGTGCTGGAGGGAGTGAATGTTGAAAATAGTGGATGGGGTGCCAATCAAGCAGGGTGCTTTCTCCTAGATGATATTGAGCTTCTCCAGTGTGTTTGGAGCTGCACAAGTGGAAAGTATGGACATGCTTTGGGAAATCAGGAGGTGAGTTCCTCTCGACAGAGATTCCAGTCCCTGACCTGGTGTTGTGGCCACAGTATTTATATGGCTGGCCCAGTTCAGTTGTGGTCAGTGGTAACCTCCAGGATGTTGCGAGTGGAGATTAATGATGCTAGTACTATTGAATGTCAAGGGGAGATGGTTAGATTCTCTATTATTGGAGATAGTCCTTGCCTGGCACTTGTGTATTGCAAATGTTACCTGCCACTTATCAGCCCAAATCTGAATGTTGTCCAGGAAATAGTCCATATTATCATAGGCTGCTTCACTATCTTAGGAATTGTAAATGGTGCTGAACATTGTGTGATCATCAGCTCATAATGAGAGGAAGATCATTGATGAAGCAGCTGAAGATGGTTGGTCCGAGCACACTATCCTGAGGAAATCCTGTAGTGTTGTCCCAGAACTGAGATGATAGACCTCAAACAAACACAACCCTTTTCCTTTGAGTTAGATATGTGGAGAGTTTCCCCCCTGATTTCCACTGACCCCAGTTTTGAAGCCCTGATGTCAAGGACAATCGCTTTCTCCGTAGCTCTTGTTTAGCTGTTTTTTCATGTTTGAACCAAGGCAGTAATGAGGTCTGGTGCTGACTGGTCCTGGCCTAACCATATTCTGATTTTCTAGGTGCTCATAAGAAACAGCTGTAGATACCTGGAGTCTGCTCTGCCATTTCATAAGATCATGGCTGATCTGATAGCAATCTAAAATCTGCAGCCAACCTATCCCGATAACATATCACCCCTTGCTTACCAAGAACTTATCCATCTCTGCCTTAAAATACTCAGACTATTCTTCCATCCCCTTTTCAGGAAGAGTGTTTCACAGACTCACGAATCTCTGAAAGAAAAAATGGCCTCATCTCCATTTTGAATGGGCAAACCCTTATATTTAAACAGTGAAATCTAATTCTAGATTCTCCCACAAGAGGAAACATTCTCTCACATCCATCTCGTCAGGACCCCTCAGGATCTTATATGATTCAATCAAATCGCCTCTTACTCTTCAAAACTCCACCAGATCCAATCCCAGCCTGTCTGATATTTTCTCGTAAGACAACTAACTCATTCCAGGTATTAGTCTAGTAAACCTTCTATGAACTGCTTCCAAATTTACATTTTCCTTAATTAATGTTAACAATACTGTACACAGTACTCTGAATATAGTGTCACTGGTGCCCTGTGGTGAGCAGTGGTGAAGGTCTGTGTGTGATGACAGCCTCACTGATCTTCACTCTCCATGTTTGGGAGATACACAGTGATGAGACAGGGAGCTATGGGTACAGTTATATCCTCTCCTGGACAGCACTCCCTATCACATTGTGCATTGGGATTATGTATATACATCTCCGAAAATTACGGTAAGCTTGCTGCTGCTACCACAGCTCGTAAGACTCATTCACACTGTCCCACGCCCCCCCCCCCTCTTCTACTCCCCATGGACACAACCCCCACTAACCCCATAATCCAGGCCAACGCTAAACCTGGGAGCCAGTGGTAGTAAGGGCGTGGAGTGCCCTGCCTGCAGCAGTAGTGAACTCGCCAACTTTAAGAGCATTCAAATGGTCAGTGGATAGGCATATGGATAATATTGGAATAGTTTATGCTAGAGGGTCATTAGATTGGTTCCACTGGTCAGTACAACATCGAGGGCCAAAGAACCTGTACTGTGCTGTAATGGTCTATGTTCTGTGCAACCGGAGCATAACCATGCAGGTACAAAAGACAATAAAGAAGGCATATGGTATGTTGGCCTTCATAGCGAGAGGATTTGTGTATAGGGATAGGGACATTTTGCTGCAATTGTACAGGGCATTGGTGAGGCCACACCTGGACTATTGTGTGAAGTCTTGGTGTCCTTATCTGAGGAAGGATGTCCTTGCTATAGAGGGAGTACAGCAAAGGTTTACCAGGCCAATTCCTGGGATGGCAGGTCTGTCATATGAGGACAGACTAAGTCAGTTAGGATCATATTTGCTGAAGTTTAGAAGAGTGAGAGGGGATCTCACAGAAACTTACAAAATTCTAACAGTGTTAGACAGGGTAGATTCAGAAAGAATGTTCCCAGTGGTGGGGGAGCCCAGAACAAAGGGTCATAGTTTGAGATAAGGAATAATTCTTTTAGAACTGAGGTGAGGGGAAATGTTTTCATCCAAAGGGTGGTGAATGTGTGGAATTCACTATCACAGAATGTAGTTGAGGTCTAACTGTTGTCTGATTGCAAGACCAAGTTAGCTATAGCTCTTGAGGCTAAAGATATCAAGGGATATGGGGCGAAGGTGTTATTAGGATATTGAATTCGATGATCAGCCATGATCAAAATGAATGGTGACTTGAAGGGCCTGATGACCTACTCCTACTTCTAGTTCCTATGTTTCCATATTAACCTCCCAAACTTTTTATTCAATTCCCTAATAATAAGAATTAACTTTAAGTTCTTGTTGTACTTGCACTTTTGTGATTCATGCACTGTGACACCCAGATCCTCTGCTCTGTAATCTCTCATTGTTTAGATAAAATGCTTCTTTTCATTCTTACTGCCAAAATTAACAACTTCACATATTCCCACATTGTATTCCATGAGCCAGATCTTTGCCAACTCATTTAACCAATCTATATCTTTTTAAAGCCTCCTATGTCCTTTTCACAACTTACTTTATCTATATTTGTGTCATCTACAAATTTGGCAATCATTCCTTTAAGCACTTAATCCAAGTTGTTTATATAATCTGCAATGAGTTGACATCCCAGCATTCATCCCTATGGCACACCACTCTACATCTTGCCAAACTGAAAAAGATCCATTTATGCCTATTCGCTATGCCCTGTTGCCAGACAATCTTCTCTCAATGCCTATATGTAACACACAATCTTTCCATGATCATTTATTTTCCACAATTACCTTTGATGTGGTATTTTCTCAAAAGACTTCTGAAAATCTAAATAAAGTACATGCACCAGTTCCTCTTTTTTAAACTTAATTTATGAGATATCATTGGGTGTCTCTGGCTAGGCCAACTTTTATTGACCATCCTTAGTTTCCTTTCAGAAGGTGGTGGTGAGCTGTCTTCTTGAATCACCGCAGTCCCTGATGTATATGTACACCCACAGTGCTGCGAAGGAGAGAATGTCAGGTTTTTGATCCAGCGACAGTGAAGAAACAGCGATATGCTTCTGAGATGATTTCAGTCAGGCAAATGAGGTTGGCCTGCTGGAGTATGAACTCCTGGTCCAATCAGGGAACCTCATGTCCCTGATTTAAAACAGGTATGTCAGTGCCTCTATAAAAGAAAAATCCTGTGGATGCTGGAATCTGAAACCAACCCTTTGACAGGGAGTCGTCTGGACTCGAAATGTCAGCTCTTTTCTCCCCTTATAGATGCTGTCAGATCTGTTGAGATTTTCCAGCATTTTCTCTTTTGGTGTCAGTCTCTCTGCCTGCTGAAACAAGGAGCACACAGGGAGCATTCTGTTATATAGTATGTCTTATAAATAAAGGAACTTTTGGTGATGGGACATTCACCTCTGTGGAGTTATTACAATTTCTGAGTCAGAATGGCTTGGAGGGGACCCTCCAGGTGGTAGTGTTTCTGGCTATCTGCTATTCTTGTCCTTGGGGCAGCATGGTGGCACAGTGGTTAGCACTGCTGCCTCACAGTGCCAGGGACCCGGTTACGATTCCCAGTTTGGGTCACTGTTTGTGTGGAGTTTATACTTTCTCTCCGTGTCTGTGTGGTTTCCTCCGCGTGCTCCGCTTTCCCCCCGCAGTCTGAAAGACATGCTGGTTAGGTGCATTGACCCAAACAGGTGCCAGAATGTGGTGACAAGGGAATTTCACAGCAGTTTTTCAGTGAGGCAATGGATTTGGAAGGTGCTGCCTAAGGAACCTTAGTGAGTTCTTGTAGATGGTAGACACTGCCACCATTGTTCATCGATCATGGAGGGACTGAATGTTTGTCGAAGAGCATAAGAACATAAGAAATAGGAGCAGGAGTAGGCCATTTAGCCCTTCGAGCCTGCCCCGCCATTCAATAAGATCATGGCTGATCCGTCGTGGGGGTAGCAATCATCTGAAGGGGTAGCAATCAAGCTGGCTTTGTACTGGATGGTGTCAATCTTCTTGAGTTCATTGGAACAGCACCCATCCGGGTAAATGGAGAGTATTCCATTACACTCCTGTTAATGTAAGCCTACTTGTGACACTAATAAATAAACTTAAATTTAGACTTGTGCCTTATAGTTGATGAGTAGGATTTGGAGGGTCAGGAAGTAAGTTGCTTGCTGCAGCAATATAGAGTCACAGGTAAAGACCCTTCAGCCCATCGCATCTGCACCAAAGACATACTAAAGTATTTTGATGTCGTTTTTCAGCATTTGCATATAGCCTTGTGCACCTTGGCATTGTAAGTGCACATCTAAATACTTCTTAAATGTTATGAAGGTCTCTTACCTCTACCTAGCTTTTGACCTGCTCTAGTAGCTATAGTTTTTACATGGTTAGTCCAGTTCAACTTCTGGTCAATGGTAACACCCAAAATGTTGATAGTGGGAGTTGTAGCAATGGTAATGCCACTGAATATCAAGGGGTGATGGTTAGATCCTCTTTTGTTGGAAATGGTTATTTGCCTGGCACTTGTATGGTACGAGTCCTATGTGCCACTTGTCAACCCGACCCCAAATATCATCCAATTTTACAGCACTTGAGCATGGACTGTTTCAGTATCTGAGAAGTTGTGAATGGCACTGAACATTATGCAATCAGCAGTGAACATCTCCACTTCTGTACATATAACTCAGGGACTGCGGTGATTCAAGAAGACAGCTCACCACTACCTTCTGAAAGGAAACTAAGGATGGTCAATAAAAGTTGGCCTAGCCAGAGACACCCAATGACACCTCATAAATTAAGTTTAAAAAAGAGGAACTGGTGCATGTATTTTATTTAGATTTTCAGATGGAAGAAAGGTCTTTGATGAAGCATTTGGAGATTGTTGGGCCTAGGACACTACGCTAAAGAAAACCCTGCAATGATGACCTGGAGCTGATAAGAGCGACATACAACCACCACAACAGTCTTCTTTTGTGCCAGGTATGACTCCAACTAGCAGAAAGTTTTCCCCCGACTCCTGTTAACTCCAGTTTTGCTGCAGCTCTTTGATGCCACACTCAGTCAAGTGCTATCTTGATATCAAGTTTGGTATTCTTGGCAAATATCAAAATTTTACTCCACATCACAAGTTCCAAATCATTCATGCATAGCAAAAAAAGTAGTGTTCTATCATTGATCCTTGGAGAGCATAACTAACAATTCACTGTCCAAAAAACCCCAAAAAATTCTTACTGTCCAAAAAAATCCATTACCATGACTTCTCATACAATCCTTCCACCAATGCACCTTCAAGCATATATCATTTCTTTTGCCCGTAATAGGACCCACTCCACCTCTTACTACCTGCTTAGTGTTAGCATGTTGATGGAAGATTTTTGGGCTCTCTTTAATGTTGACTTCCATTCCTTTCTTATATTCTCCCTTTGCTAGTGTTATTTTCCTCTTCAATTTTCCTCTCAACCTATTATATTTGACCTGGTTCATACTTGAAGAATTCATCCAACATACATTATTCACCTAGTTTTTTTGTTTCATAAAAACAACATATTCCCCATGTTGCAATCTACCTAGCCTGTACCTGAAGCATCTCTTCCTTAAAGATCACCCATCTTCCTTTACATTTTCTCCTGTTGGTCTTCATTTTAACCTGTCTGGATCCTTTCTCATCACATTGAATTTAACCCTCTTCTGCCAGGGTGTCTGGTGGGCAATTCATATTTAAATGATACTTTAACTACACTAATCAGTTTCATGCCCTTTCACATCATGATTCACGTCGTTGGAGAGGAGTAGGGAACATAGCAAACCATTTGGCACTGCGTGCCAATCAGGTTTTTAGCATTGCATGCTTGCTTCTTGGCTCATTGTGCTGTTTGCCAGGCACGGTGAGCTGGTAAAATTGTGCCTAATGTCTTTGCCCTCCCAAGGACATTCCCTCCTTCTAACAATGTAGTATTTTCCTACTCAATGCTGGCAGCTCACCTCACTTTTTCCCCTTCCCAATCTTTTCTGAACATCTTGGCCGGGGTTCTCTCAAAAAAACTAAATGCCCATGGGACATTTTCCCACTCGTTTTTTGGGTGTACTAACCTAAATGAATCTCCTACACTCTGTGCATCACAGAGTACCATAGAGGGACTCAGGCTGAAAAGTGGGGGATTGGGTCTCATCCTGTTGGAGAGATCAGCAGCTGAGTGGACCACTGTGCATGTGCCGAACACTCAGTGGGGAGATCAGCACATATGCACTGGCCCACCCATTGCAGGCTTCCTGATCCCTGGCCTTCCCAAGCTTCCTGATCCCTGGCCTTCCTAATGTTATCCTCAATGCCCCCCCTGACTACCAGCCTTCCCAACCACCATCCTCCTGGGCCAGCCCCTTGGCACTACCTGGTGCTTGATGGGCAGTGCCAGGGTGCCAAGCTGGCACTGTGCAAAGAAAACATCCGCTGCCCCTGAGTAGCAAGGGGCCCTTAATGGCTTCTGTCCCCACCAGTGGGATAAGCATGCCTGCTTCCATTGATGGGGAATAGTTATAAACCTCACTGGTGGGGATCTTTCACAGCGTGGATGGAGACAGTAGTGGGCTCAGAAACTACTGTCCTGGGCCCACTAATCATATGGAAATTGAGGTTTCCATATGGTAATCAGCCCATTCCATTTTCCTACATCGGACTGATTATGGCAAAAGAAAAGGCCTGGAAGACTCACGATCGGCCGGATGCTGGTCGCGAATCCCGCTAAAGGCCCCTCGCTACTTGAGCGGTGAAGCCAACTGGAGAATCCAGGCCCTTATGTGCTTGTACATTAAACATGGGAAAACCTTTGTCACAGTGGATAACATTTCTCCTCTGAGCCTGACACTGTGGATTCATGTTCTTCTCGGGAATTTGATGATCAAGGAAGATGTGCTCATTATATAGCCAAACAGGTCATATATCAGCTTATAATTCCTTCCAACATATGCTAATGGAAAATAATAATGGAGTAGCACAGTAGTTAGCACTGCTGCCTCACAGCGCATGGACCTGCGTTCAATTCCCAGCTTGAGTCACTGTGTGTGGAGTTTGTACATTCTCCCCATTTCTGCATGAGTTTCCTCCAGGTGCTCCGGTTTCCTCCTACTATCCAAAAGGTGTGCTGGTTAGGTGCATTCACCCAGGCAGGTGTTGGAATGTGGCAACTAGGGGAATTTCACAGTAACTTCATTGTAGCGTTAATGTAAGCCTTACTTGTGGCTAATAAATAAAATTCAACTTTAAGAGCCGGGGAGATTCCTGGTCAGCCATGTGATGAAACAAAACTGGGGGTCTCTCCATAGCTTCAGGCTACAACATGCATGTAAAAGTGCATTGTCACAGCAACTCAGGTTCCAGGGGTGGGGCTGGGCAATTGACTGGACAGCTGGTATGGATCAGATTCCACAGCACTTGTTTTGATCCCAGTTCTGACCAGGCTGCATTCAGTGGCTATCTCCATGCCCTACCCATGAACATGGTTCTGATGCTATGGATTAACTTGCTTTCAGATAGAGAGCTGAAGAAGAAGACAATATTAAGCATCCAGCCCTCGCCATTTTTCAGCCATGTTTCCATTAATGTCACTCCACCTTATTCCCACACTGCTGGTTGTGCTTCTAATTCACCAACCTTACTCACCACACTTTGTGCATTGACATATCTGCATTGTAATCCTCTCTTTGCATCCCTTGTAGTCCTGAGCCTGCTCCAATCTAATATAACTACAGATTTCTGATCTCAAAGAAACAGGCATTGCAAATATTTCAGTTTGTAATGCCACGGTTTTATTTTTATTTTTCTTTTTTCCCCCACCAGCATTCTAAAAGGTATTTCACCAAGCATTCAAATAAAGAAAATAAATGTGCCTGCTTGCTGTGCTTCCTGAATATATTTGACTATCTACATGCAATGCCTTTTTTAAAAAGGTACTGACCAATTCTTATTTTGTGACAGAAACAAGCACTTTAAACATAGAAAAGTGGATAGAGAAACTTGAGCATCGACACAAAACTGATGACTGCTTGAATATGTTCCCAACCTTTTAGGAATTTATGGATATTTTTGATGGGAATTCTATCTGAACTTAGATAGAAATCAATTAGCATGTAATTAGTTATTCCACGATAGCAAAAAAAACTAATTACTGGCACAAATCCATGAAGATGAGTGGGAAATGATTTTAAATACTTTTTCAGCCATCCACATACAGATAAAAATAATACTCATTAAATAAGTAATAATCTAAAATTGTATCAAACAGAAGCGGTAAAATTTAGATGCAAACTGCTTTGTAAGTTATATATTATCTTGTAAAGACCATGTCATTATTTTGTGTGGATTTATGCTGTCTGTTTCTTGGATGTGACCAATATTATAAACATTTCAATCATATTTACAGCCTTCTGATGAACTTACTTTTCTTCCACCACCTGCTTTTGGTATTCTTCATATTCTTCTCTAGTCATGCCTGCCGCAGCTGCAGGGTCGGAAGCATTCCCTTCCTCTTTCTTTTCTTCATCTCCACCTCCTAGTCCTAAATTCTTCACCTGCCCACTCACCATCGATTTCAACAGAAAAGACATGATCTTAGCAATGACACAATTAATCAGGTAGAAGATATATAGATATATAAGGAAAAATGAACAGAGGACCAGTCAGCCTGCTGGCTTTTACTTTAAAGGCAGGGAGCTAGTCAAGTGCTTTTGAGAAAATGGTTTGCTTTCAGTAATCTGGATTAAACCTTTGAACTCTTCAATCTTCCAGAGGCAGATGGTTCAGATCACGTTGTACATCATTATTCTCTACTCTCTACTTTTAATAATATTTTAAGCTAATTTTTTTCAACCGGGGTATTTCTCTAAACCTTTATTTTCTTGCTGGTAAAAATAATTAAAGAAAAATAAATATAAATGTGTCACATTTCATAGATTTGATTCCATCAACAAAATTAAGTGGTTCGGTTTAATCAGGTCACCACACAGCTGTTGCTGCAAAAGCATGGTGCTTCAAAGAGAGATTTATGAAAAATATATATATACATAGCACCTTAGAATTGTAGAAATGTATAGCCAGAAGGAGATCATTCAGCCTATCACATCAGTACCTCTCAAAAATCTGATATCCAGTACATTCTTAAATTTATTCATTTGTCACAAGTAGACTTACATTAACAATTAAGTTGCTGTGAAAATCCCCTTGTCACCACACTCCAGCACCAGTTCAGGTGCACTGAGGGAGAATTTATTATGGCCAATGCACCTAAAAGTACACATTTCTGACTGTGGGAGCGTCCGGAGGAAACCCACACAGACACATAAAACATTAGACAGGGGTCGTGGGGGGAGAGGGGGACTGGTGGTGTTGAGATGGCGGCACGGGCTCGTTGGGCCGAAGGGCCTGTTTCCCGGGCTGATTTTTTGTTCTGTGTACATGGGGAGAACACTTCACACAGACAGTAACCCAAGCCGGGAATTGAACCTGTGTCCCTAGCGTTGTAAGGCAGTAGCGCTAACCAAGTCAGGTGTACATATGAGTAACTTTTAAATGTGAGGAGAGTTACTGCTTCTATTACCCTTTCAGCAAGCATGTTCCAATTCTCCCCGCGCTTCCCCTCCCCACTCCTGCACACCCACCACCCCACTCCCACTCCTACCTAGGCAAAAAAGCTGCTCCTCAATTCTCAATTATGCTCTAATTCTTCTGGTAATTACTTTAAATCCCTACTCCCTGGTTATTGATCTTTCTGCCAAGAAAAGTTAGTCCTAATCAGCCATTCTCTCTACACCCCTCATTATTTTATACTCCTGAATTAAATCCCTTCTGAGGTGCCTCCATTCCAAAGAATAGAGTCCTGGCCTATCCAGTTTTTCCTCCTAGCTGTAGACCTGACAACATCCTTGTAAATCTCCTCTGTATCCTCGCTGGGATGATCTCAGGATGATACCAGCTGTATTTAAATGACCATCAAAGCTGGATAAGCAATCTGTTTCCAAGAACTATTGTTTTAAAAATAATACATATTCCAGTAGACCCAGTGCACATTAATACCAGAGCATCCTCTGCAATGTTTTCAACTCAAGCCAATCGAGAATATTCACACCTTCTACACTGGGCCATCTGTGCAATATACAGTGAATGTGATGCATATCGGTGTGTTTTAATCAAATAATAATCACATGTAAAGTAAAGCAGCAAACATTTGATTGATTACACTTGTATTTTACTACTTCGGCAGCACAGTGACACAGTGGATAGCACTGCTGTCTCACAGCGGCAGAGATCTGGGTTCAATTCCAACCTTGGCTAACTACTCATGTGGAGTTTGCATGTTCTCCCTGTGTCTCTACGTGGGTTTCCTCTGGGTGCTCAGGTGTGGCCTAGGTGGATTGGCCATGCTAAATTTCCTGTTAGTGTCAGGGGGGTTAGCAGGGTAAATATGAGGGTTTATAAGGCCAGGGACTGGGTGTGATTGTGGTCGGTACAGACTTGATGGACCTCCTCCTGCACTTTAGGGATTTTATGATTTCAATGCTTTTAGCTATCTGTACTTAGAGTCAAAACATTGCACTGTGGTTTAAGATTAATTTGAAAAAGGCATTTACGATGACATCATATAACTTACATTTCCCAGTTAAATGAATAAATGAGTAACAATTTAGTGCAGTGAATTCTATGATGTTTTTGCTCTCAATTTTTGTCAGGGGTAATAGCAATATTTTTTATTTTCAGCTCAGAATCAATTCAATTTTCAAACCCATTTTCATAATACATACAACTGGCTGTATTTCCATTATGGAAGAATTACGTTCTGAATGGGTATTATTAAATGAAATGCGATTGGATTTCAAACCACATGATTTTCATTCATGAGCATATAAGAGCTGGCGGAGGAGGCTTTGAAGTGCTTTGAACATTATTACTTAAAATCATTTACAATTGCGCCAACCTAGGTGTCAAATGCAATTCCTAACTGTTTGCATCATGTTGTGATGATGGAGGTTCATTACATTCACATTTTCCTGATTAGAGTTTCATTTATATGAAGGTCAGATACACAACAGATTTTATGTTGTGGAAAGCTGCTTTGACTTTGTTTCAGTGGTCTGTATAGAGCAAATCAGGTGGGAAGCCTCCCATATCAAAAGGGACAATTGGCAGAAGATTATTTCAAGGAATTAATTTCATTCTACTTTACCTTCCCAACAACTGCAGTTTCACTGCACCCATTGCAAAGCAGCTCTAATGGCACCCTTTAAACATAATTTTATAACGCTTATAATATTGACTGTCCTGTTGACTCTCTTTCTTAACTTTAAATGTAATACCATTCAAATGCAAGTAAGTAATGTTTGCTACAGAGGATGAATGAAAACTGAAAAACATGACTAGAATTCCTTGACTAGACTCTTTGGTTAGGGTAGAGATGTCTGCTTACAGAAGAAAGGCATTGCATCGAATTATTAAGGCCAGGATGATATTCCAGGTGAGCTTCAACTGCTTAATGGGGTTGAAGAGGTTTTTTTTTCCATAATTCATCCCCCAAATTGGCTTGATTTTCATTTGTTATATGATTTCTCCCAGGAGGTCACACAGTCCCAGAATGGAAAATTGTGCCTTAAGTCCCATGGCGGATGTGGCAATAGGAAGAGTTTCCAGCCACACATACTGATGGGAATTTGTGCTAAATTGCACGATACTGTCCTAATTAGTTATACAGAAGATTTCTTGATGTTTTGCACTGTCCAAGCTGGCAACGTCTTGTGAGCTGTCCCCAGCATACCTTCTAATTCTATATTTTCTATAAACAGTATGCCTGGTCTGTACGGCACACAAGAAACAATACTTCTCACTGCATACCAATGTGACAATAATAAATCAAATCAAATCAATTCAAAATGGAGTAGATAGGATGGCTCCAGATTGTGTGGAGTTTGCACATTTCCCCCATGTCTGTGTGGGCTTTCTTCGGGTGCTCGCATTTCCTCCCAGGGTCCAAAGGTGTGCAGGTTAAGTGGATTGGCCGTGCTTAATTATCTCTTGGGGGGGGAGTTTACCATTTTGCCCACCACATGAACCACAGCAGGCAAGGGGCGGGACATGGAAAGAACTGTTGACCTCAGGTGGGATTTTCCAGTTTCAGGGTGAGCATAGCCAGAAAATCCTGTCTTTAATGTCCAAAAGTGTGTTGGTTAGGGAGATTAGCAGGATAAATACTTGGGGTTAAGGGGATTGGACCTGTATAAGATGCTCTTTCAGTGAGACCTCTGCATTGTAGGAATTCTGTGATTCAATGAGACCCAACATCATATCTGCACTCCATATCTAAAAGATGTCCAGACATCATTGACCCACTGCTAAAGGAAATTCACTCCCTGGAAGATCCCGAATATAGAAAATTCACCTCTCAGAAGCTGAGGCACCTCGAAGACCACCTGGTTCCACACATCCAGTGCTGCCTGTGTCTTTCCAGGGTATGAAGTCAATGGTAGTCTCAGTTTTGGTCTTTGAAAGTTGCCCAGACCTTCTCAGGACCTTTGGGTTAGTCCAAAGAACTTCATGCCGGTTTGGTCTCGACACGTTCTGGACAAACATGATATCTCGCTGCCAGCAAGGACAATCAGGCAGGAGGGACAATTTCAGTTGGGCCCCCCATCTCCATCCCATTAACAGAATGTAAAAAGTTTTCTGGCGGGAGTGGTGACCCGTCATGACAGGTGGGAACACAAATTTCTGCTGGCATTTCATAACACCAAGAAACTGATTTTTCACCTCCCGCTGCACTGTTCCTCTCTTCCCATCTGCCATTAAAGCCATCTTGGGGTACTAAAAAATTTCACCCAGCGACCTGGGTAGACTGTTCAGTGTCTGTATTATTTTGAACAGGCTGGAAGGAAAGGAGAGACTGTTTTGTTCATTATTATCAGTTGTATGTTCAAAATTTCATTGACATAGTGACTTACACATCCTTCAGGGCAACCCTATCAATCAAGACTGCACTTTCTGCCAATGCTGTTCTTGCGCATTTGTATTGTTTACTCTGGTAGCTTTGGGAGTGACGGAGTAGGCAGTGGTCAGGACAACAATAAAATAAAATGAACTGCAATTATATTTTTGGTGAGGAATGTAGGACTGCAATTCTCCCAAAAGTGCTGAATTGGTGGGAAAGCTGTTCTACATCCTGACCGTTTTGTCAGTTCAACTTCTCACCCGAATCTCCGCACTCTGTGCACTGCAGAGGTCCCAGTTGTGAATCTCTTTAAAAATCCAGGGAGATGGAGCCTATTCGCACTGAGTCTGACAGTTCTGGAACTCTGTGCGTGCACATCCCGGTCTGTCAGACTCCCCGTTTGCTAGCCAGCTCAGGACCCCTGCAGTGCTACCCTTCCAGCACCCCCCTGCCCCACAATCCCATTGTGAACCCCATAACAATTCTCAGGCCAGCCCTGACCCCCCTCACCCCAGACCGCCCTGTTGTCCAGCCCACCTCTCCAGCAGTGGCGATGCCTCCATCCCCCCTTATCCTGGCAAATCGTCCTGCCGCTGAACCCACACGAGGTCAGACCCTATCCTGGGAGGCTGGCCCCCTCCCGGCAGACCACCCCTCCCCAGCTCGCCCCAATCATTGCCCTCCATCCATCCCAGACCGATAGGCATGCAGAGTGGCAGTGGGACCCCCCCCACCCCCACCGATTGCCCCTGCGCTCTGTCCACAACAGGCCCTGCCCCTCCTTGGTATGCCCAATACCCCTTAGGTAGTGCTGGGCACTGCAGGGTGCCCATGCCCAGGGGGCACCACCACCCGCCGCTCAACCCCTTCATTCCGGTGGGCTCTCCCACGAGTTCCCCGAACGTGGGGAGCGAGTCTGAATCCCGTCGGAATGAAGTACTCCTGACGGGGTGAGAGATTCAATTGGGACCGGTAAGTTCCCAATAATGACATTTAAAAGACATTTAAAATACATTTCAAAAAGATTTAAATGACTTACCTGCTTTCCTGCCAGTTTCCTGGTTTGCAATGAGCAAATCCTGGAACAAGACCGGTGACAATGTTCAGTGCTCTGACCTATTAATCCGAGCTACTACACAAAGGCTGCTGGACCGGTTCATTGGGACCTCAAGAGGAAGCCAAGATGGAACATCCACTCGGCACCTTTGGCTAAATATGGCTGCAAGTGCATCAGCATTGTATTTTTCTCCGATGCCTTGTTTGATTATCTACCACGATTCATGGTTTTGAAATAATCCACTGGTTGTGGGATCACTTATTTCTGTTTGTTGCATGCTGTTTCAGCTGTTTTGCATACAAATAACTATGGTGTAGTTGACTGACACCTAATCTGTAGATATATCTGTGGCTGCTCCTGACATGCCCTCCTGCATTCCTCATTGAATCAGGATTGATCCCTTGGCTTGATGATATTGGGCGACTGAGGAACCATGAGGGTACAGATTGTGGTTGAATACAATTCTGTTGCTGCTGTTGAGCTAAGGCAACTCACAGCTCTATCTCATTTAGAACCACGGTACTGCCACATAACACACATAATATTTCTCAGTGCAAAGATGGGATATTGTGTGCAGTAGCACTGTGGGCACTCCTACCAACACTATCATGGATAGATGCATCTGCAACAGGTAAGGATACAGGTTCCCTCACTACCACACAACTGGCCCAGTCTGGAAATTATGTCCTCTAGGGCCCAGCCAGCTCGATCTGAAGCTGTGCTGTACAAGCAGAGGGCTTCTCAATCCATCAAATGGACCATACAGCAGCCTCAGGCAAGGCTGGGGGAGATGGGGTCTGCATCCTAATCAACACTTTGTTATGCCTAGACGTAGCAATACTGGCAACTTTCTGATGCTAAAATGCTGTCCCTCCTATCTTCTGCAGGAGTTCACCTCCATTATCTTGACGGCAATTTACATCCCACCCTACGTGGACATGAAGATCGCACTGGATGAAATGTACACAACTATGAATAGCCTGAGATGAAACATCCCGCGGTCATGTTTATTGTGGTCAGGGACTTCAATAAGGCCAAGATCAAGAGCATACTACCAAGTTACCACCAACATGTTCCTGTTCCACCAGAGGCCCAAACATCCTAGACCACTGCTACACAAATATCAAACATGCCTACCACTCTATTGCCCGCCCATACTCTGGCAAATCAGACCACAGGGCTGGGCTTCTGCTCCCAGCTTACAAACAAAAACTGAAGCAGGAGAATCAATCAAAGAAAGTTGTGCAATGTTGGTCTGAGGAACCTGATGATCTTCTGCTTGGAGTCAGTGGACTGGTCAGTATTTAAAAACTCTGCAACCAGCCTGAATGAGTACGCCACGACTGTAACTGACTTCATTATAAATGATCTAGATGAGGGTGTAGAAGGATGGATTAGTAAATTTGCTGACGACACCAAGGTCAGAGGAGTTGTAAGCAATGAGGATGGGTGTTACAGTTTGCAGAGGGACATAGATAAGCTGTAGAGCTGGGCCGAGAGGTGGCAGATGGAGTTTAATACGGAAAAGTATGAGGTGATTCACTTTGGTAAGAATAACAGGAGTACAGAATATAGGGCTAATGGAAGGACTCTTAGTAGTGTGGACGAGCAGAGAGATCTCAGAGAGAACAGAAGGTTGGTTAGGGCAAGATTAGGGCCAGTTACAGACAGTAGGGGGAAGTTGTGTGTGGAACCGGAAGAGATTGGAGAGGCATTGAACCATTATTTCTCTTTGGTGTTCACGCAGGACGATATGAATGTAGCTGAGGAGGTCACTGGGGTGAAGGGGTGTAAAATAGAAAGTATTGTAGTTGATACAGAGGATGTGTTGGATATTCTAGATGGGTTGAAAATAGATAAGTCCCCTGGTCCAGACGGGATTTACCCTAGGATTCTATGGGAGGCAAGAGAGGTGATTGCAGAGCCACTGGCTCTGATCTTCAGGTCGTCGTTGGTCTCTGGTATAGTACCGGAAGATTGGAGGACAGCGAATGTTGTCCCATTGTTTAAGAAGGGGAGCAGAGACTTCCCTGGGAATTATAGACCAGTGAGTCTTACTTCTGTAGTGGGCAAGGTTTTAGAAAGAATTATTAGGGATAGGATTTATAGTTATTTGGAGAGTAATGAATTGATTAGAGATAGTCAGCATGGTTTTGTAGCGGGAAGGTCGTGCCTTACTAACCTTATTGAGTTCTTTGAGAAGGTGACCAAAGAGGTGGATAGGGGTAAGGCAGTAGATGTGGTATATATGGATTTTAGTAAGGCGTTTGATAAGGTTCACCATGGTATGCTTCTGCAGAAAATGCAGATGTATGGGATTGGTGGTAATTTAGGTACTTGGATCAGGAATTGGTTAGCGGATAGGAGACAGAGGGTGGTGGTTGATGGTAATTATTCATCATGGAGTTCGGTTACGAGTGGTGTGCCTCAGGGATCTGTTTTGGGGCCACTGCTGTTTGTAATCTTTATTAATGATCTGGATGAGGGTATAGTTGGGTGGATTAGTAAGTTTGCTGATGACACCAAAGTCGGAGGTGTGGTAGATTGTGAGGAAGGGTGTCGAAGTTTGCAGGGTGACTTGGACAGGTTGCAGAGCTGGGCCGCGAGGTGGCGGATGGAGTTTAATGCGGAGAAGTGTGAGGTAATCCATTTCGGTAGGAATAACAGATGTGTTGAGTATAGGGCTAACAGGAGGACTTTGAATAGAGTGGAGGAGCAGAGGGATCTAGGTGTATGTGTACATAGATCCCTGAAAGTTGGGAATCAAGTAGATAAGGTTGTTAAGAAGGCGTACGGTGTCTTGGCGTTTATTGGTAGGGGGATTGAATTTAGGAGTCGCAGCGTCATGTTGCAACTGTACACAACTCTGGTGCGGCCGCACTTGGAGTACTGTGTGCAGTTCTGGTCCCCACATTACAGGAAGGATGTGGAGGCTTTGGAGAGGGTGCAGAGGAGGTTTACCAGGATGTTGCCTGGTATGCAGGGGAGGTCCTATGAGGAGAGGCTGAGGGATTTGGGGTTGTTTTCACTGGAAAGAAGGCGGCTAAGAGGGGATCTTATAGAAACATATAAGATGATTAGAGGTTTAGATAGGGTGGATGGTGATAGCCTGTTTCCTCGGATGGAGAAATCTAGCACGAGGGGGCATGGCTTTAAATTAAGGGGGGGTAGTTATAGGACGGATGTCAGGGGCAGGTTCTTTACCCAGAGGGTGGTGAGGGACTGGAATGCCCTGCCTGCTGCAGTTGTAAATGCGCCTAGTTTGGGGGCGTTTACGAGATTGGTGGATAGGTTTATGGACGAAAAGGGATTGGTTTAGATTAGTGGGTCAATGTATTTTTTTTTAAAAACAAGACTGGTCGGCGCAACATTGTGGGCCGAAGGGCCTGTTCCGCGCTGTAGTGTTCTATGTTCTATGTTCTATGTTCTATCTCGGTGTACATATGCAGAGCTCCCTGAAAGTTGGCACCCAGGTTGATAAGGTTGTTAAGAAGGCGTACGGTGTGTTAGCTTTTATTGGTAAAGGGATTGAATTTCAGAGCCGTGAGGTCATGTTACAACTGTACAAAACTCTGGTGCGGCCGCAATTGGAGTATTGCATACAGTTCTGGTCGCCGCATTATAAGAAAGATGTGGAGGCATTGGAAAGGGTGCAGAGGAGGTTTACCAGGGTGTTGCCTGGTATGGTGGGAAGGTCTTATGAGGAAAGGCTGAGGGACTTGAGGTTATTTTCATTGGAGAGAAGAAGGTTACGAGGTGACCTGATTGAGGCATACAAGATGATCAAAGGATTGGATAGGGTGGACAGTGAGAGCATTTTACCTCGGATGGTGATGGCTAACACAAGGGGACATAGCTTTAAATTAAGGGGTGGTAATTATAGGACGGATGTCAGAGGTAGGTTCTTTACTCAGAGGGTAGTAAGGTCGTGGAATGCCCTGCCTGCAGCAGTTGTGGACTCGCCAACTTTAAGGGCGTTCAAATGGTCAGTGGATAGGCATATGGACAACACTGGAATAGTTTAGGTTTGAGGGTCATTAGATTGGTTCCACTGGTCAGCGCAACATTGAGGGCCGAAGGGCCTGTACTGCGCTGTTATGTTCTATGTTCTATGTTCCATTAGTAATTGTGTAGAAGACCGCGTGCCAAAGAAGCAAGTCCATGTGTTTCCCAACCGGAAACCATGGATGAACAGGAATATCCACTGCTTGCTGAAGTCCAGGTCTGAGGTGTTCAAGTCAGGCGACTCCAACCTCTACAAGAAAGCCAGATACAATCTAAGAAGATCCATCAAAGATGCCTAAAGACAATACCAAAGAACAAAGAACAAAGAACAAAGAACAACACAGCACGGGAAACAGGCCCTTCGGCCCAACGAGCCCGCGCCGCCGTCCCACTGTCTCAGTGACCTATTCATGATTTTAGTCTACGCCTAATGTGCGAGGATCAGGGAGGTCCAATTTAGGGACAATTTAGTACCCAATCAATCAGCCTAAAAGCACATCTTTGGGGATGTGGGAGGAAACCGGAGCACCCGGAGGAAACCCATGCAACCACGGGGAGAACATGCAAACTCCCACAGACACAGGCCCAAATCCATGTGTCCGCACAGTAACAGAGATAGTCTCTGAGCTGTCATGTTGCCCTCGAGATGGTCCAGTTTAAGCACACTAACGACATGAAGCAATAGGCAACTCCTGAAGCAACGTCCAAGAGCAGCCCACTACAACCTGCCGCATGCATGCCCCTTGCTGGACTTAAATGCCTGTGGAGACAAAAAATTCATTATTAAACAGGCAAAGACTAACATCCCTGAGGCAAAACATATTCCCAAGCCTACAGTGTTTAGTAAGGCCTACTATATCCCCCTATATGTAGCCCGCTCATGTGGCTGTCTAAGTGACTCTTAAACAACCCTAGCGTGCCTGCTTCCACCACCTTACTCGGCAGTGCATTCCACACCCCCACTACCCTTTGCGTGAAAAACTGCCCTCTAATATTTGTCCTATACCTAGCCCCCCTCACCCTAAGCCCGTGACCCCTCGTTCTATCCATTTCTAATAGCGGAAAAAGCTTACCACCATTTACTCTATCTATCCCCTTCATAATCTTATAAACCTCTATTAGATCCCCCCTCAGCCGACGTCTCTCAAGGGAAAACAGCCCAAGTTCATTCAATCTTTCCTCGTAAGACAGCCCTTCCATACCAGGCAGCATCCTGGTAAATCTCCTCTGCACTCTCTCCAGGATCTCTACATCCTTCCGGTAGTACGGCGACCAGAACTGGACGCAATACTCCAAGTGAGGCCTAACCAACGTTCTATACAACTGCAACATCAGACTCCTACTCTTATATTCTATACCTCTTCCTATGAAGGCTAACATACCATACGCTTTCCTCATCACATTCTGCACGTGCGCCGACACCTTCAAGGACTTGTGCACTTGCACCCCCAGGTCTCTCTGCGTATCTATACTCCGGACCAAGCTGGAGTCCCAGGAAAGCCACACCGACCCCCACCGACTATGGTAAGGTTTGCAAGACATAACAGGCTACAAGATGAAGGCATGTGAAATCGCCAGCTCCGCGCACCCCTTTCTAATGAGCTCAGTGCATTCTAAGCCCGTTTTGAGCAAGAGGTCAGCAACAGCATGCCCTCCACACTGGAAGCCTTGGATGAACCTGTATCTGATATCAGAGCAGCTTTCTCGAAGGTCAACACGCAGAAAGTGACTGGGCCAAATGGAGTACCCGGACAAGCATTCAGATCCTGCGCGGATCAGCTGGTGGGGGTATTCACATTCATCTTCAACCTCTTTTTACAACAATCTGAGGTCCCTATCTGCTTCAAGAAGACAACCATCACCCCCGTACCTAAGAAAAACTAAGCAGCGTGTCTTAATAACTGTCAGCTGGTGACTCTGACATCCATTATTATATACTAGTCACTGATCGCCAACCAGAAAAACACCCATTTACCCCCACTCTTTGCTCTCTGTTAGTTAACCAACCCTCTATCAATGCTAATACATTACCTGTAACTCTATGCACCTTTATCTTTTGTAGCAGTCTTTGGTGCGCACCTTGTCAAATGCCTTCTGGAAATCCAGATAAACCACATCCTCAGGTTCCCCACTGTCTACTGCACATGTAATGTTCTCAAAGAATTCCACCAGACTAGTCAAACATGACCTGCCCTTTATGAATCCATGCTGCGTCTTACCAAAGGGACAATTTATATCCAGCATGGCAAATCCTTCCTGACCGTATACCACTGCACTGCCACCACCTCTGGTGGGTCCAGTGAGATTGGACATACTCAGGATGATGATGGTGATGTCCATTGTCTATAAATGCCAAATGAGCGTGAAAACAGTAGAATTTCAGACCTGCTTTCTCGATGAAAAAAATTCAACTCTTGTCACACTCAGTGAAGAAAAGAAGCAAAGTGTAATTCTCTCCAGTAGGGGGAGTGGCCAGAGTCTATTCATGCCCTGAAGCTGGCTGCTAACTGCTAGAGGGCGCTAGTGCACATGCTCCTGATCTAGTACGCCATGCATTGGGAAATATCCACTCCCTCACTGCCTTGGACATCAATGCAATCAGCAAATTACTGGAATTAATTTCAGAATTGAAAAAGTAAACTAAGCTACTAATGAACTCTAACTTATTTTCCAAACCATTTCCTTAAAATTCGTCTTTGAAGAAGCTTCTTTCTAAATGCCATTTGGAAAATCATGGGAAAGTTTTAGGTCTCCAGCTCCTTTTACATCCATTAAAAATGTAGCCAAGTGGAAGGAGTGCCCATTTTCAATGTTTCGTATGTATTAATGTGATAAAGACACCACGTTCCCCATCGCTTCTGACAGATTCGTAGCCAGTGTTAGAAAGTGTGGCCAGGAATAGATGCTCTGAAGATACGTGCAACCTATTATCAGATCATGACATGCAAACAATGTCATACTTCCACGCAGCTACTCAGTGGCTTTAATATTGGTAGAGATTCAAATGCTTAGTCATAGTCCTAGAATTATAAAGCTTTGCTATGTGTCTGTGCCAGGTGTCAAGAATCTTTCTAATCTTATCTAATTTTCCATCACGTAGTCCATAGCCTTATTTACTATGTCATTTTGAATGCTCATCTTAATGTTTCTTAAGCGTTGTGAGGGTTCTTGCCTCTACCATCCTTTCAGTCAGAGTTCCAGATTCCCATCACCCTATGGGCGAAAATATTTTTCCTAAAATCCCCTCTAAATGTCTTGCCTCTTCCTTACCTTAAATCCATGCCCCCCTCCCCTCTACTAAGGGGAAAAGATTTAAATGTAGTTATGTCCATGCAGACTCAAAGGGCTGAAGGACATCTTTTGTACTATGTAACTCCATGATAATGGGGTTTAAACATGAAAGAGAAAATAAATTAAGATTGAGAGCTGCATGTGAGGAGAGTGGAGAGTCGCCATATGATATCTCGAAGAACATTCTGTTTTTAGAGAGAGTTTTGAAAGAAGCAAAGTGAGTTCTAACCACCATCAGAAAAGTGCCAACAGGTCTGTTCCAAAAATAACAACCTTATAAGCTTGGATTTCCTTTATCAGGTGAGAGAGGGAGAAGCCTTGTGAAGTACCCCTCCAATAGCAACAATGAACATCTTGTAGCAGTATTAGTGGAATGACTACAGATTGAGAAAGTATTGGGACTGATGCCTGAAAAGGGGCGTTTGGTGTGAGATTAACAAAGCAGAAATCTTTTGGGAAGTGCCTGTTGGACTATGTCCTAGAAAGTTGTGCTTAGAGAGGACACTTTGCACAGATCTTGCAGTGAGGCATTTTGGGTAGAACTCAGGAGCAGGAAGGGTGCAATCACAATGCTAGGATTGTACTACTGCCCTCCCAGCTGCCAGCAGGAAATAGAGAAACTAACATGTAGTCAGATTCCAGAAAGGGTTGTTGTGGTGAGTAATCTTAACTTCCCCCATACCGACTGGAACTCCATTAGTGCTGGCGGTTTGGATGGGAGCAATATGTTAGGTGCGTGCAGGATGGATTTTTGAACATAAATAAGAACATAAGAACATAAGAAATAGGAGCAGGAGTAGGCTATCTAGCCCTTCGAGCCTGCCCCGCCATTCAATAAGATCATGGCTGATCTGTCGTGGCTCAGTTCCACATTCCCGCCCTCTCCCCATAACCCTTAATCCCCTCGCTTATCAAAAACCCATCAACCCGTGTCTTAAAAATATTTAGCGAGGCAGCCTCCACAACCTCAATGGGCAGAGAATTCCAGAGATTCACCACCCTTTGAGTGAAGAAGTTCTTCCTCAACTCCGTTCTAAACCGCCCCCCCTTTATCTTGAGGCTGTGCCCCCTAGTCCTACTGTTCTTTCTGAGTGGGAAGAGTCTCTCCACCTCTATCCTATCCATCCCATTCATCATCTTAGATGTCTCAATGAGATCTCCTCTCATTCTTCACATACTGAAACAGTATGTGGATAGTTCAATGAGAGACGGGGCCATACTGGACATGATATTGGGGGAATAGCCTGACCAGGTGATCAAAGTTTCAGTGGGAGAGCATTTTGGGAATAGCGACCATAATTCTGTATGTTTGCAGATACTTACGGATAAAGGCAAGAATGGTCGTTGGGTTAAGGTGTGAAATTGAGGGAAGGCCAACTATAACTGAATGATGCAAGAATTGGAGAATATGGATTGGGAATGAGAGTAAATCTAAACCTATAACGTAGGGGTATTTTAAAGACCAGTTGATTAGAGTGCAGCTCAGGCATGTTCCTGTGAAAATGAAGGAAAGGAATGGCAAGGTTCAGGAACTTTGGATGACTGGGGAGATTATCAGCTTAGTCAAAAAAAAAGGAAACATTGGTCTAGGCAACTAAAGCAGACAAAGTCCTTGAAGAATGTAGAGAAATTAGAAAGGAGCTCAAAAGGGGAGCTAAGAGGGCTAAAAGGGGACATGAAATATCCTTGGCCATCAGGGTTGAGGAGAATCCCAAGGCAATATATATGTATATTAGGACTGAGACGGTAGCTTGGGGAAGAATAGGTCTACTCAAAGATAAAAGAGGGAGGTTATGCATGGAGCCAGAGGGAGTGAGTGAGATTCTTAATGCGTACTTTGAATTGGTGATCACCAAAGCTGGAGAACATGACAGATGTTGATGTTAGGGAAGCATATGTAAATTCCCTCAGGCAGGTCAATGTAATGAAGGTGTAAGTGTTGGGTATCTTAAAATGCATTAAGTGGACAAATCCCCAGGGCCGGGCAGGATCCCAGGATCTATGAGAGGCAAGAGAGGAAATAGCTGGGGCCTTAACAGATACCTTTGCACCCTCTTTGGCCATAGACAAGGTTCCAGAGGACTGGAGAATGGCCAATGTTGTTTCTTTTGTTTGTAAAGGGAAACAGAGTTATCCAAGTAACTACAGGCCAGCAAACCTGATGACAGTGGTGGGGAAGCTGGTGGAGAAAATACTGAGATACAGGATTTATCATGTTTGGAAGCAAATGGACTTGTTAGTGACTGGCAGCATGGTTTTGTGTGCAGAAAGTCATATCTCACTAAATTGATTGAGTTTTTTGAGGAGGTAACAAGAATGATTGATGAGAGAAAGGCAGTGGATGTTGTCTACATAGACTTTAGTATGGCATTTGACAAAGTCTCTCTTGGCAGGCTAGTACTAAGGTAAATTCTCATGGGATCCAGGGTGCACATACTGGATGGATAAAGAACTGGTTTGGTCATAGAAGACAACAAATAGTGGTGGGAGAGTGCCTTCCAGAATGAAGATCAGGAACTAGTGGTGTTCCATAGCTATCAGTGGACTTATGTTGTTTGTAGTACATATAAATGATCTGGAGGAAACATAGGTGGTCTGACTACTAAGTTTGTGGATGACACAAAAATTGGCAGAGTTGCAGATTGTGATGAGATTTGTCAAACGATAAGCAAGATATAGATAGTTTACATACTTGGGCAGATGGAGTTTAATCCAGACAAATGTGAGATGATTCATTTTGGAAGATCAAATTCAGGTGCAAATTATACAGTAAATGGCAGAACCCTTAGAAGCATTGACATACAGAGAGATCTGGGCATGCAGGTCCACAATTCCCATGCAGGTGGATAAGGTGGTCAAGAAGGCATGCTTGACTTCATAGGCTCGGGCATCGAGGGTAAAAGTTGACAAGTTATGTTACAGCTGTATAAAACTTTAGTTAGGCTACATTTGGAATATTCCATGCCGTTTTGGTCACCACACTACTTTTAGCGTGTAGATGCTTTGGAAAGGGGGTTAAAAAGGTTTACCACGATGTTGCCTGGTCTGGAGGGTTTTAGGAGAGGTTGGATAAACTCAAATTCCTTTCACTGGTAAGATGGAGGCTGAGGGGTGACCTGATGTCTACAAAATTATGAGAGGCATAGTTAGGGTGGATAGTCAAAGACTTTATCCCCAGGGTGGAAAGATCAACTACAAGAGGGTAAGGTTTAAGGTTAGAGGGAGTAAGTTTAGGGAAGTGGATAGGGAGGAAAGTTTTTCACACAGAGGGTGACAGGAGCCTGGAACGCACTGCCAGTGGAGATAGTGGAGACATGTTAACAACATTCAAGATGTATCTTGATAGACACATGAATGGGAGGTGAACAGAGGGTAAAAACTATGTATCATTGCAAATTTGGTGGGCCGCAAGGCCTCTTCCTGTGCTGTATTGTTCTGTGTACCTTGAATGTTTAAGTCTTCATTTCATTAACACATGGTTCAATTTAATATTTAAAATCTTCAAAAGTGGCACTAGAATTCTTACTCTGGACTTTAGTGCAAATATTTCTTCATAATAATAAGGTACAAATTACAAATCATTGTGATAGCTTGCCCAAGTTTCCCTCTAGCAATTACTAACTGCCACATCATAACAGGTATGAACCATCCTCTTGAAAATTGCTGCAATCCATATGGTACAAGTATAGCCACATGTTTAGGAGGGAATTCGAGGATTTTGACCCAACAACCACGGTGAATTGACGTAATACATTTTCCAGTCAAAATGGTGTGTGCCCTGAAGGAGAACTTTGGAGGGGAACTTTTGGTGGTGCTGATCAGTGACTGACACATATATACATTATAATTTACATTAGGAGTATGGCAACTTGGGGATTTTCGCAGAAACTTCATTGCAGTGTTAATGTAAGCCAGTGTTAATGTGACACAGATAAACTTTTACTGATAAATATTTTCCCTTCTTTCATCCTGCTACTTTACAAAGACAGAAGGGAAGTTTATAATTTAGATGTGTTGAATCAAAGGGTTTAAAATTGTGAGCAGCATGTTGACATTGGGGATTCAGTGATAGCAATGACATTGAAAGACAGTGGGAGATAGTTGGATTCTCTTCTGTTGCGGATAGTCATTACCTGGCATTTGCATGAAATGAAAGTTATTTACCACTTACCAGCCCTAGTCTGAATGCCATCCAGAATTGCTTCAATACCTGAGGAGTCATAAATGGTGCTGAACATTGCACAATCTTCAGCAAACACCCCCACTTCTGACCTTATGATTTAGGGAAGGTTATGTTAATTTTAAACCCTGCATTGTTCCATACATTTCTTCAAATCATAGAATCTCAGCAGTGCAAAAGGAGGCTATTTGGCTGATTGAGTCTGTACCAAACTCCCCAACAGTGGATTCCACCCAGGCCCTCTCCTATTACCCCATGATTTTACCCCACTACTCCCCCAACCTACACATTTTGGGACACCAAGGGACAATTGAGCATGGCCAATCCACCTAACCTGCATATCTTTGCACTATTTGATAGTTATTCAGTCATCAAATAAAAACAGTATTCAGCAAAGAATTTAAGTTCTCCTCCACCAATATCATAGTAGATTTAGACCTGCTAATTATAATCATATTTTGTGATAAATTTGAAGTGAGAATATTAAAAAGGGAGTGGGGAAGTTGTAGATCACAACACTCACCAATATAGCTGCTCTGAGTAAGTTCCATGCTTCTCTGATCAGCTTGTAATTGCTTTTCCAAAGATCTATCTATAAATGTTTCTTGTAACCAGAATTAGAATAAACCAGCCAAACCCTCCCTTCCAATCACAAATCAAAACAAAAAGATTGATGAATATTTTTTCCTTAAATATTTGAATCATGGATGCCTTCTGAACAAATATGTTGGAGCTCCCTTTTAATATTTTATCACTAACATTCCTGGACAACATCAATGGATGTTTTCCAGATCCAATATTTTATGAATTCAATTTCATAAAACATCAAATTAATCTTTGATTGTGGAAGTCGTAGGAATAGGTGCTGCACCTACCTTTAAGTGACAGCATCGAATAAGACTTTCCCCAGAGTTACCCTTGGCAAACATATAAGAACATAAGAAAATAGGAGCAGGAGTAGGCCATCCAGCCCTTCGAGCCTGCCCCTCCATTCAATAAGATCATGGCTGATCTGTCGCTGCTCAGTTCCACTTTCCCGCCCTCTCCCCATAACCCTTAATCCCCTCTCCTATCAAAAACACATAACCCAAAATAGTTGTTTTTGTTATTTCAACAAAGTGGGGCTCAGTCCAGTTTACAAGCTGCCTGAGAACATAAAGGTTACATAAGTAACAACAACCTAAAAGTTCTGATGTTAGACCACAAGGCAGAGTTCCTATGATGGTGGCCTGCAGCTCACTTTGATGTTGTTAACATTCTAGTTGGGAGTGGAATCACTCCCCTTCGCTTGAACACATGTAAATGACAAACTTCTTTTCTGACTTTGTAAAGTTGTGGGACAAAAGGAGGAAACCTAAGTTCTCTGTTTATAGAAATCATAGAAAACCTACCATGCAGAAAGAGACCAATCAGCCCATTGAGTCTACACTGACCACAATCCCACCCAGGCTCTACCCCCATACTTTACCCACTAATCCCTCTAACCTATGCATCTCAGGACACTAAGGGACAATTTTAACATGGCCAATCCACCTAACCCGCACATCTTTGGACTGTGGGAGGAAACCCATGCAGACACAAGGAGAATGTGCAAACTCCACACAGACAGTGACCCGAGCCGGGAAACCAACCCAGCTCCCTGGAACTGAGAAGCAGTGCTAGCTGCTGTGCTCCCATGCCACCCTGTTGAACACCTACCGAAAATATAAATTATACGGTATATGGCTGTATATGGCTGGAATTTTCCAGCCATTAATGCCAGCAAGATTTTCCTGTCCCACTACAGTGAATGGAGATATGGGCTGAACGCCTAAATTATCCATTCTCTCTGGTAGCGTTGGTGAGGTGTGAATGTCTGGAAAATTTTGGCTACTATGTTTCAGTCCATGATGAAATATTTGCGGAAATCTTCTCTACCTTGTGCAACGATAAACTAATCACGACACTGAGTGAATTATTTACATTTGGTGCTGACCATCCTGCATGCCCAAACATAATATTGAAAACTTTGTCTTAGGAGTCAAAGTGCTTCACATTCTGATCTACTTTTATTGTTCTGTTCTACTCTTACAGAGTGGCTCAGTTGTTACCATGCTGTCTCTCAACGCCAGAGACACTGGTTCAATTCATAGCTTGGGTCACTGTTTGTGTGGAGTCTGCACATTCTCCCCATGTTTGCGTGTGTTTTCTCCCACAGTCTGAAAGACGTGCTTGTTAGGTGCATTGGCTTTGCTAAATTCTCCCTTAATGTATCCAAACTGGCACCGGAATGGGAATTTTTACAGTAACTTTATTGCAGTGTTAATATAAGCCTACCTATGACACTAATAAATAAACTTAAAATCTTAACTATTGAAAAAGGACATATTAATCCCAATGATTAACATTTGGGGGCTGCCAATCAATAATAGAATTTGATAACATTAGGCAGGTGGCACAGTGGTTAGCACTGTTGCTTCACAGCGCCAGGGACCTGGGTTCGATTCCTGGGTTAGGACACTATCTACGTGGAGCTTGCATGTTCTCCCCGTGTCTGCATGGGTTTCCTCCAGGTGCTCGTTTCCTCCAACAGTCTGAAAGATGTGCTGGTTAGGTGCATTGACCTGAACAAGCGCCAGTCTGTGGCGACTAGGGGAATTTCACAGAACTTCATTGCAGTGTTAATGTAAGCCTACTTGTGACTAATAAATAAACTTTACTTTGAAGATGGAGCTCTTTGAAGTTAGTCAATCAACAGTCATGTACAATAATTCAGCGCCTTTCGGTAAGTCAACTGTTCTAAAGCTGTTCTTTAAGTTTACAGATATCAATTTTTGGAGTTTTAATATAATGTTGCATACAGATACAAAGATCAGAAGCTGGACATTTAACCTCAGTGAATAAAATTAATTCACTGACTGAAGACTAGCTACATGAAGTCCTGTAGAATGAGGCACTGTAACAATTTTTGGCACTGTAAACAGTGGCAGCTGTTTTCCCCATAGACTGAAATGTGCAGATCATGTTTTACAAACAGATTCATCCAAGCTTTATGTTTGCTTATGAACTCGGTTGCATGCTCCCTGGAGGTTTTAAACTGTAGTTAGAGGACACAATCATCAAGTCATTTTTATTGCCTAGAGTTTGCATGTTTTTAAAAGCAGATAATGACTGAGGCAGTAATGGAAACATTCATTTTAAAAAATAAAACTTTATAGCTTAACTATGCAGAACCATTTTATTATATTTCACTATGACAAGGTGTTTTCTTTAAAGTGTGATTTATAGTCTGAAAATTAAAACATCATCCAAATATTTCATTTTTTGGGAAGAAATGAGGAAAGAAACCCAAGAAATTTCATGTCCGACCCGCAATGTTTGATTTTGGGCATGATATAATTCTCCCTGTTGAAGAGTGCAGTTTACACAATCAGTCCCCGCTTAGGAGTTTCATACTATTATTTGGGAAAGCATACTTCTACAGGCATTGTTTTTTTCTAATGTCATATCAAAACAAATGACAGAATCAGAGTTGTTGCAGTGCAGGAGGTTGTTCAGCTCATCACATCTGTACTGTTTTTTTTAAAATATAGGAGCAATCCACTTAGGGCCATTGTCCACCTTCTCTCTGTAACCATGAACATCTTCCTCGACAAATAATAGTTTAATTCCTTTTTGAATGCTTCAACTTAATGTGCCTCCACTGCACAGTACACTTCAGACCTTAACACTGGCTTTATCGCTGTGTGATCAAGCTTCACCTCACATCGCTTTTGCTTCCTTTGCCAATTACTTAAATCTGTGCCCCATCATCCTCCATCCTTTCACAAGTAGGAACTGTTTCTTCCCATCTATCCTGTCCAGACCTCTCAACATTTTGAATATCTTGATCAGAACCATGCTCACAGATCTTTTTTCTACACGCTCTCCAATACATTCATATTCTTGCTAAAGTGTGGCATCCCTCCAGCTGAACTTGAACTAGTGTCTTGTAAAAGTTCAACAACCTCCTCACTCTTGTACTCTATGCCCCATTAATAAAGCCTATGGCTATGTGTGCTTTACTAACCATGTTCTCCAGCTGCCCTGCCATCTTCAAATGACTTGTGAGCAAATATACTAAGGCTCCACTGCTTCCGCACCTCCTTTAGAATTGTGACCTTTATTTTGTACTGTCCTTCCATATTCTTCTGATCAAAATGAATATTCTTATCTGCTATCTTTTTTGCCCATTCAATTTCTCTATGCCTTTTTGAAATTTTGTATGATCTTCCTCAGTTTACAATCCTTCCAAATTTTCTATAATCTGCAAAATTTTCAAATTGTACCCTGTATACCAAGGTCTAGGTTATCAAAATACACTCAGGAAAAGCAAGGATCCCAACACTGACCCCTGGAGAATTCCACCGTAAACCTTCCTGCAGACTTAAAAACAACCACTAACCACTACTGTTTCCTGTCACTGAGCCAATTTCCATGTTGCCTCTTATCCCATAAACTATATTGTTCATAAGTCTGTGGTTGAGCACTGGGTCAAATGCCTTTTGGAAATGAATGTACACAACAACATTGCCCTCATCAATCATCTGTTATTTTATTCCTTCATGGGATGTGGGTGTTATTAGCTGGACCAGCTCTTATTGCCCATCTCCAATTGCCTTCGGGAAGGTGCCAGTGAGCTGCCATCTTGAACCTTTGCAGTCCATGCTACTTCTTGAAAAAATTCCAGCCAGGCAGGAGTTTCCTTAATAAACTTGCATTTGTCCATGTGATTATTAATTATGCCCAAAATTATTTCTAGAAGCTTCTCCATCATTAAAATTAATTTGACTGGTCTGTCATTGCTGGGACCATCTTTACACCCAGTACGTTTGCAATTTTCCAGTCCCTTAGTACTAACTGAGTCTAAAGATGATTAAAATATTAGAGTCAATGGCTCTTTATGACCTCATGCAGGCAAGACTTAGAACATAGAACATAACAGCACAGTACAGACCCTTCGGTCCTTGATGTTGCACTGACTAGTAGAACCAATCTAATGACCCTCTAACCTAAACTATTCCAATGTTATCCATATGCCTATCCACTGACCATTTGAACGCCCTTAAAGTTGGCGAGTCCACAAATGCTGCAGGCAGGGCATTCCACAACCATACTACCCTCTGAGTAAAGAACCTACCTCTAACATCCGTCCTACAATTACCACCCCTTAATTTAAAGCTATGTCCCCTTGTGTTAGCCATCACCATCCAAGGTAAAAGGCTCTCACTGTCCACCCTATCCAATCCTTTGATCATCTTGTATGCCTCAATCAGGTCACCTCGTAACCTTCTTCTCGCCAATGAAAATAACCTCAAGTCCCTCAGCCTTTCCTCATAAGACCTTCCCACCATACCAGGCAACGTCCTGGTAAACGTCCTCTGCGCCCTTTCCAATGCCTCCACATCTTTCTTACAATGCGGCGACCAGAACTGTACCCAATACAAGTGTGGCCGCACTAGAGTTTTGTACAGTTGTAAAATGACCTCACGGCTCCGAAATTCAATCCCTTTACCAATAAAAGCTAACACACCGTATGCCTTCTTAACAACTTTATCAACCTGGGTGCCAAATTTCAGGGAGCTATGCACATGTACCTGAGATCTCGCTGCTCGTCAACACTACCAAGAGTCCTTCCATTAGCCCTATACTCTGTAATCCTGTTACTCTTTACAAAGTGAATCACCTCACACTTTTCCGTATTAAACTCCATCTGCCACCTCTCGGCCCAGCTCTGCAGCTTATCTATGTCCCGAAGGTCCTGCCAGAGGGCAATGGATAATTCCATTCTGCAAGTCGTACCAGTCCCGATTTTAGAACAGGTGTGGCAGTAAAATTCCAGCTAATGTCAGCAATCTCCACGCTTACTTTCCTCATTATTTTTGCATGCATCTCATCCAGTCCTAGTGTATAATCACCTAAGTATAGGCAGCTATGCAATAGCTCTTCATTAAAAAAAACTTGAAAAGTTTAAAATTGATGAAAATTCATTTATGGGATGTGGGTGTCGCTGATTAGGCCAGCATTCATTGCCCATCCCTAGTTCCCTTTCAGAAGAGGGTAGCCACCTTCTTGAATCGATGCAGGTCACGTGCTGTGGGTTGACCCACAATGTTATTAGGGAAGGATTTCCAGGATTTTGACTCACCAACTGCAAAGCAACAGCGATATATTTCCAAGTCAGTATGGTAGTGGCTTGGAGAGAAACTTGAAGGACAAAGGCAGCAGATAAATGGGAACTCGACCACCTTCTAGACAGGAGAGGTCGTAGATAGTAAGGTGCTGTCTAAGGAACTTTGGTGAATTGCTGTAGGAATTGATGAAGGAACAGTATTGAAGGAACAGAAAGTATCCATTTAAAACCATTTATGCCCTCTGCCTCCATCCATAAATCTCCTTGATCCAAATCAACCCTACTCCTTTTACTACTAAATGCCAACTAAAGATTGAGGTTTTCTTTGGTCGGCTGCAAGTCTGTTTTCATAGTCCCTCCTTGCTTCTCTTATTTTTTTCCACCTTCCTTCTGAACTTTCTGTATTCTGCTTGGTCCTTAACAGACATGTAAGAACACGTGATTTTCTTTACCATAATTTCTATCTCATTCATCATTAAGCAAGCTCTTTTGCTTGTCCCAACTTTCCCTTTTGAGGAAACCTATTTTTATTGAGCCTGAACTCTTTATTCAAGGTAACCTATCATTCAGCACTTTGTCCTGCCAACTTTGACTCAGACTTATTTTGTCCAGATTCCTTCTTGCTCTTTAAACCAACCTGGGTTCTATGATACTTCTAGGGGCCTCTCAATTCATCCACCCCACCAACAATTTAGATAAAGGATCATGGTGCCATTTTTCAAAGGCCGTAGCATAGACAGTACACTGCAGAAACCCTTCCCCTTCATGCTACAAGGATAATGCTAGATTGGGCAGGGCCGAGGCATGACCCTCTCCACCCCCACCCTCCCCTCAACCTCAGCTCTGCACTCATCCCAGCTTCACTAAAAGACCAGTCATAATTCACACCATTCCGGTGATGGAGGAGAATGATTCAGGTTCAATGCCCAATCTGGGCCTTATAAATATGACAGTAATAAAATCAGAAATTATTGCAAATACTCAGCAGGTCAGACAGCATCTATGAAATGAAACAGAGCTTGAAACAGCAGGCCACAATTTCCTCAGTTGCAATTAGCTGCAGTTTTCCATATCATACTGACTTATCTGCACTGAAGTTCTTTCGCCTGTCTAGCCTGGGCTTCCTGACTCAGTCTGACTCGAGCAGCACAGCAGGACCCTGGCCTCAGTAACAAAGTTTGAAAGAAGCAAAGTGAAGGAGGACACACTTTTCTTAAAATAGCACTAAGAATCATAAAACAGTTGGTGGTAAGTGCCCACAGTCAAATGAATGAGAAGCGTGAGGTGTACATGAGGGGGACAGGTTGAGGGGGAGGGCGAGTATCCCTTGCAGGGCTCAGTCAGGGCATCTAAAATCATTAAGCTGAAGTTAAAAGTGGTTTTATTTCTTCTGATTGAATAACTATTTGCACATCACTGGCAAAACCATCCAAAATAAGCAATTTAAAATGCTTCGGAGGTGGTTCCCAGGGCAGTACAATTTGTTCAGAGGAAGTTAGTACGGCTGGACAATTGATAAACCCTTAACTGGGCACTTCCAAGACACATTCCCCAGCACATATTTGGATTACTACTCCCCCCCACAAATCTGACACTGGGCAGATAGGAAGTTAGCAAACATTATTTCTCTCCACAGATGCTGTCGAACCTGCTGAGTATTTCTAGCATGTTGTGCTTTTATGTCATATTTCCACTTAACCAATGACTTTAGTTCATGTATGATTTTTTTCCAATGGTGTCAAATGTAGACATTTGTAGAACACAGTTATTCTTCAGATAAGTGCTCCGATTTATTGCCTTGTCATCATTATAATGGTTAATAAAAGGTACTTGTGCTTAAAAGACCTAAATTATAGAAAGGAAGACACAAGTCAAAGGTATTGAAAAAGACTGAATAAAAAGCAGGTGACTATATCATAAATCTGAATTTTAGGACAGTGCAAACATATGGCAGAGGAAGGCCAGATATGATGACAGCTGGGAGGATGATGGAAGAAAGTTCAAAGAAGCACTCATCATATGATTAAAAACAAAACTCAGACATTTGGGACTACAGGTAGAGTGGCAAATTTTAGTATCTTTTGTTGTTCAAATATCTGGATGTCCCATCAAGAAGGGATAGAAAAAGGTGTCAGAAAGGTGTCCCCATCCTCAATATGGGAGTTCACAATTTCAAAATATTTACACTTTATAAATCACTTAATTGTTGCGAGGAAAACATTTGACACACACAAGAAAAGGAAATCAATTTTCTCAGAAGCCACTAACAATGCAGATTTAAAACTTCGATCAGAGGTCAAAAGATCAGATCAGAGAATAATAATCCGCAGATAAATTTAAAAATTAAAAAGCCTTGAATAATTTTCTCCCCCACTCCCAAAGCATGAGGGGCAAGAGAAACAAAAATATTCTAGATTGGAGAAAAATTACAGGGAAAAAGTTCAAACATGATTGTAAAATGGGTATTCTTACAATATGTTAACTGTGAAGCATTTTAAAAAAAAAGGCACAGACAGTGAAGCAATATAATTGTAAAACCAAACAATGCTTTTTGGCACCTAAGTATTTCTATCCAGTACTTGTCAACTCATCTGAGGGATCTCCAAAATGAACTGAAATCGGCATCTTAGTTATTGCTTTTTTCCTATAAAATGTACATTTCGCCAATGTTAACATCTATTTAATTCTTCTGTAGCTTCATAACTCCACAATGCAGAACCGAAAAAATGAATTAAATTGTCCACAGCTTCATCTTTAGCTGTAGAAAAATAATGTGCCCAAAATAGCCTTTACAATTCTTAAAATGAAATAATATACCACAATAACTTAAGTTTGTTGAAAAATATTTTTTTTAAAAAAAGTCCATCATTTACAGTTTTCCTTTGTTTCATTTCAGGACACTAACAAAGTAAAAACTAAGAACAATTACGTCAAAAGAACTTCTTTGCAGCTGCTTCTTGCTGGCTCCTGTGTAAGAAAGGAATAATTATTAGTGTTTTAAAAAATGTGATCACACAGGTTACAGAATTGTACTGTACAAGTGCTGGAAAGTTCTCAAGAATGCTATAGAATATGGGATGGTGGATTGACTGAAGTAGCTTTTTCATAAAGGCTAGAACCATGTCAGTTGATCTCTTGCAGAATTCTCCAGAGAATTAATCATTGTGATGTAATCACAAAAGGGCAATAAACCAGTAGCAATTTCTCAGAACACATGCCAATATCTAAAATGTTTGTCATCCAAATTAGAGATTCTAAAAGGCATATTTTCTGTTCTTTTTAAACGTGCAAATAATCATAGCGCTTGATATTTTTTAAATGCATTTTACACCAACTTCACTTTTGCCAATGGTACTGTACATGTGCAAATTGATGTCTTAAGGACACAACTAAATTACAAAAGAAATTGAAATCACAGAAAAGATAAAATATAGATAAATATAAAAGAGGAATAGATACAATTACAGAGGGCAGCAAAAGAGATACATAAAATTCATAACCATTAATAGTAAAAAGAATGCTAAAGAACAGGTTAAACGATAAAACAGAAGTGTCCACAGGGGCAATTTTTTCACAGAGTGGTGAGTGTCTAGAACAAGCTGCCAGAAGCATTTAGAAGTTTACATGGCTAAAATGGGCATAGAGGGATATGGGCCAAATGCAGGCAAATGGGATTAGCTTAGAGGTTTAAAAAAAAAGGCGGCATGGACAAGTTGGGCAAAACAGCCTGTTTCCATGCTATAAACCTCTATGACTCAGATGAAACAGGATATAATATATTGAACCAATTCAAAATATTAGTTGTCACCAAGTCAGCCAATTCTGACCACAAGATATTTTATAATATCGACAAAAAAGGGTTTAAGATAAAGGATGAATTAAATATTCTGAAGACACTGGGGTCATTTAAGATACTTCCTAAAATCAGCAAGAAATTAAAAAAGAGGAAACTTGTGATGTTTTGGCTCATGATTTTAGAGCTCTATCAACATTGAAATAAAGATTTTTTTTTTAAGTGTCATAAGTAGGCTTATATTAACATTGCAATGAACTTATTGTGAAAATCCCCTAGTCACCACACACTGGCACCTGTTCGGGTACACTGAGGGAGAATTTGCATTGCCAATAACCCACACATTTTTAGGACTATGGGGGAGACCAGAGCACTGGAGGAAGCCCACAAAAGGCACAGAAAGAATGTGCAGACTCTGCACAGTGACCCAAACCAGGAATCACACCCAAGTCCCTAGCTTGTGAGGCAGCAGTGCTAACCACTGTGCAACTATGCATGGATATGGATAACAGAGTTTCAATATTCAAAACAGAGTTGGTTGTGATCGTAGTAGTTATAAATCAATTAGTCCACCAACTGTGATGGAGAAAGTGTTTTATATGGTATTCAATGGAATACATCGTCAGGAGGGATATATAAATAGCAAGTCAAACCAGAACAAATTTACTGAAGTTCTTTGAGGAAGTAGCTAAACTTGAGGACCAGGCTAATCCAATAGATGTGGTACACAGATTTTCCTTAGATATTAGACAAAACCTTACTGATGGATCAAAAAAAAAAAGGGCAAAACATGTGATAGTAGCCTGTTTTTACTTTAGATTTCCAGAATCTGCAGTATTCTGCTATAATGAAGAAATTCTAAATCATGCTGGTCAATCAAGAGTACTACATACAGTTTTAGTGGCATTTATATACAGTTGAAAATAATCTCAAAGATGAACAAGATGATCAGAAGGCCAAGTTATGAAGAAAGGCTATTAAAAAGCTATTAAATATTTTCACAAAAGGCATTATACGTGTCTTAAAAGCAAAAATAGTTTTAATTACCCATAGGGAAGACAAAAGCAATGAAGAGACAGCCAGAAGATGATGTAAAATTTGCATTCTTTGAACATCATTAGAGATTAGGAATTGCTCTCCCAAATGATACTGGAAATGTGAAAGTGTTTGAGTAGATATTTAATTTAGGGTGAATGGATATCTTTAAAATGATCAAGGAGGAAAGATAAGCTGTTGAGGAGTGTTGGCAGGGAGAAAATAAAAGTGGGGACAACCTGAGAGCAGCAGTTTTGTTAGATATTTTAAAGGGCAAGATAGGTAGTATTTTTGTAATTAGTGGCAGTGAACAAAGTCTATAACACATTAATCATAAATGGATGTGGGATGAAGCACGGTTTGTAGGTTGATGCTTGTTCCAGCATTATGTTAGTCTTGATTTCACCTCATTTTGTGCAAATGAATCAGCCTTCAATACAGTATTAGGCTTGGTCTGGCTTTTTTGTTATCCTGTAGTTGGTGTTTGACTCTTAACTGCCATCTGAAGCAGTCTGGCTAGCCATTCAGTTCAAGGGCAATGAGGGATTTGACAATCAATTGCCAGCAAAGCCAACATCCCATGAAAAAAAAAGTTAACTATATAGTATCAGGTATTTTCAGAAATCATTTTTCGAAGTTTGATTAATGGAAAGGATGAACTTCCATTAAAAATAATGCACTTGCTCAGTTAATCTTGTGCAACATTAAGATTTTTGTAACAGCAAGATGCAAAGCTAATTTAGTTGCATCATAGTCCAATTTTCCTGAAAGAATGTGATCCTGTCTTTGACCTTCACAGCATTTAGCCAAGGGGAAATGGTAGTGAACATAGCATATCTATATATCTTCTAACAGTTTGCATACATTAGAAATTAGATTTGGTTATTTAAATTTTTGAAAGGACAAATAAAAATCAGTTTCAACAACACAAATATACTTACCGATACATGATATAACCAATAAACAATACGGTTTGAACAGCCACAAACATGAAGAAATGAGTTGTAGACAAACATGATGGGAATGGGGGCAATTCTGGACATTTTGGCTTTTCAATGTTAATCTGTTAAAGACAAGACAAAGAAAACAATAACAATTAGTCCCAAATTAAAACTATTGTTGCACAGTGGAATCTGCCCTCAAGATTGCCTTTAAAAAGCACAAAACACATCTGTATTGAGTACATTCGTCTCAACAATCAATTATGGTACTAACACACGTTAGCTGATCATACAGAATGGTTACTTGCGCATTTTATATTGTGGCCATTGATCAAGCCATTCACTATTAAGGACACAAATTTGCAGCTGCAGAGTCAGGATTCAGAAAACTATGGTTGCTGCATCATCTTGCACAATATTTCTCTTAAGGGCTGATCAGAATGAGTTCAGTAGAAAGTTTGGATAAACCTTTCTAAAGAATCTATGTAAAAGACTTGTGCATACATTGTGTTCTAGGAAATCAGGCTGAAAGAAAGGTCATTGAACTGCATCATTAAACTGTTTGTTTCTCTGCTGATATGCAGAGAATGTTTGCAGCATTTTGGGTTTATTTCAGATTCTCAGCATCTGTAGTATTTTGCATTTTGATGATGCTTGCTGAGAGTTGTGTACTGCATGGAGTGAAGGAGATTTAGCATATCTTCTCAAGGCTGTCATAACCTTGGATGTCTTCTTGCCCAGAAGAACTAGATGCATGCTCATAAAGGTGCCAAAACATTTGTGCAAAGTTGCTAGTAGATACATATAATAATGGCTGGCTGTGAAGTGAGGGAAACAAACACTTCATGCTCCATAAATCATTTAACTCAAATCCAGAGAACATTTATGCTTTACCTCAATTTAAATGTTAAAAATGGGATATTTGGCTGGAAACTATTCTGCAATTAATTTACTACAATCAAAATGTGGCTTCAGTCAACTTACTGGAAATGGACCAAATGTTGGATAAAGTTGCACTGTGCAAGTCAGCAATGTTTTAAGACTTTTGTAATGTTAAAATTCGCTCCTACAC
Source organism: Carcharhinus amblyrhynchos (assembly GCF_965287045.1). Classification (NCBI taxonomy): domain Eukaryota; kingdom Metazoa; phylum Chordata; class Chondrichthyes; order Carcharhiniformes; family Carcharhinidae; genus Carcharhinus; species Carcharhinus amblyrhynchos. Next base: position 48,840,258 of record NC_137324.1, on the reverse strand, counting down.
AACAGAATAAAATATTTGTAATTTCATGTTCTTTCCATTTTACCAAAGATTAGTGCTGGAAGAAATACGGATAGTACTAAAAGACTAACAACATCAGGATAGACTAATTTAGAAAAGAATATAGTACAGAAAAGGTATGACGTACCCGGAATTACAAAAAAGGTACAGATGCACAAAAACACATCTAACCACTGTTAGAGATTTTAAATATGTATTTTTGGAAGAATTCTGTGCACGTTGGCCAAATACAGACTTCAAAAGGTATAATGGGATGAAAGCTAAGTGAGATGAACAATATTCTTTTAAGAACAATGTAGCCACAGAGCATAGATTTTTATCAATATAGTTGCCAGAGACTAAATGAATAGGACAATTTTCTACTGATAAGGGATGCTTAGCAGACAGTGAGAAGGGCAACTCTTCAACTCTACAGACAGTGAGAAACTACCTTTGAACTCTATAACTTACGTATGGGAGGTTGCTAAGAAACAAGTGGGTGGGAGCATCTGGATTCTACAGCCCAATGAATTCTCATGCTGCCAGACAGTAGGATGTAATTAGGCAAGGTAAATAATCTATATTAACATGATTGTCCACCTGGACAGAGTAAGCAGACAGATGATTTCTGAAGTAGCATAATTAGAGAATGTCTTGATAATTTATAATCAGAATAATTTGAGTTGTCTTAAAATTGCTCTTCCATATACGTGGACCAGGCCTGGGCAAAATAAAGTACATCTTCAACTAGAATTTATGCCTCCGCAAGTTCTTTGTATTTGCTGAACTTAGAGAAATCTCACAAAAAAGCCAGCATAATACTTAAGCCTCTGAAAAACTCCGACTATTGGATTCACTGAACTTCTTAATATTATGTATAGAAGCAGTCAACATAAAACCTTACAGGCATTTATGACCACAAGTTAGGGTTTCTTTTCCAGAACAATACAAAGAGAAAATTAGAGTCAACTAAAATCATTTGTGACATGAAATGTTTTCCTGTACAAAACTAAAATACTCTGTGGGATTTTCCAACCCTTTTTGCCAGTGGGTTCCCCATCGCAGTGCAGGACAGGCATATAAAATGCCGTAGACTTCAAAAGGACTGGAATATTTTACTCACGGCCAATGGCAAGCTGTTTTCACTGCTGAAAAATCGCACCATAATTTCCAAAATATAAAATATTAGATTTAAAAGCAATACTTACATTTCTCTGTACTAATGCAGCAAGATCTCTTTTAACTGTATGAAGGTTTTCTTTTATGTCAGTGAAATGTTGCATTGTTTCATAACCGCCAGTTGCGCCACCTGGAAGTTGAGCTGCTTGATTCAGGGCATTAGCTACGGAATTCCTATTAATAAATAACAATATACAAACCCCAATAAGAATATTTAAAGACACCTGCTATATTTAATAATCTGTTTAAGATTATATAGTTTTGACATAGGGTCATCATCATCCAGAAGTGTTAACTCTGTTCTGCTCCATAGATGCTGCCTGACCTTTTGTGTATTTACAGCATTTCTGCTATGTAATTGCAAATAAAACATATTCCATAAGCTCAGAACATCCCAGAGTACTTTCCAGCTAAAGAAACACTTGCCTGTGTGGTCACTAATGCGTGGGTGGTGGGTGGCATGATGGCTGAGTGGTTAGTTAGCACTGCTGTCGAGTCTGGCCTCGAGTCACTGTCTGTGTGGAGTTTGCACGTGCTCCCATGTCTGTGTGGAATTCCTCCAGGTGCTCCAGTTTCTTCCCACAATCCAAAGATGTGGGCGTTAGGTGGCTTGATCATGCTAAGTTATCTCTTAAGTGTCCCAAGATGTATAGGTTAGGGGAATTAGCATGGTAAATATATGTAGTGATGAGTATAGGGAAGAGGTTTGGTCTGGGTAAGATGCTCTGTCAGAGAGTGGGTGCAGACTTGATGGGCCAAATGGCCTCTTTCTGCATTGCAGGGATATGATTCAAGATAGGAAACTTGGCAGCCAACGTGCATACTGGGTTTCACGAACTGTAATAAAAATCAATGATTAAATCAATTGTTTCAGATGTCGGTCAAAAATAATCGATATATAACCCTATGGAATTTCTTGCACCCACCCAAGGAAGCAGATGGAGTCTCCATTGAAGATTGCATCTAAAAATGAAACTGAACTTTGGGTAGTGCAGTACTATTCTGTAATACAATGATTTTGTGTTTAAATCTCTGGAGTGGGGCCTGAATTCTGAACCTGACTTCATGGCCCACCTTGTTCAAATTGTCCAATCAAGTAGATTGCGACAGATTTCATCAATACTGTTCATGCATTAGGAGGTAAGGGTCACTCTCAGACAATCCCTCGAGACTGGCAAACAGCCTCAACTGGTCTGCACAGAAATTTTAGTTAAATCTTTTAATCAAAACTGAAGCCCAACTGAGATGGCTCTGGTGCAAGATTGCTGCTCCTGTGGTTTTTGTTAAAGTAAACCCATAAATATTTTAATTAACAGTTTGAGGCAAAGGTTGTTGTACTGCCTATAGTCAACTCTTTGCTTGAAAACTTGGGAGCCCAAAAAAATCCAGCAATTCCAATTGAAGCAAACAAGGCTAAAGCACTACAAGAATACAGATGAAGGATCAAACTGCTCATGTTAAAACAAGCTGGACTGTAATGCAGTGTTGAATTGACAGTAATTTAATGAGCATTAGAAAATAAACAGAAAAGACACACAAAACAGTGAAAGTAAACAAACAGAAAAGCTGTGACTCTGATTTAAAATATCCATGATTTTTAAAAGTTTTTAAACATTAAAATGTTTCTCTTCCACTCACAGGAGCAAATACTTCAAATTCAGTACATTTTTAAAAACAATTTGCAATTTTTTGGAAATAAATGATTTTATTAAGTAAAAGGCATTGAGAGATTGTGCAATGCCTCTTCACTGTTCAAAAGTAGATTAAAAATGAAAGCTAAAGGCATTTTTATTGGGCCTTAATCCCTGTCTGTTAACATAATACACAATCATGAATTTGATCTTCAAACCATTCTTCAGTTAATCTGTCTGAAACCATACATTTCTCCCAGATTAGGTCCCCACAAATCTCTACTCACTCTGTCAAATATCAATAGAAAAGTAAAGTAAAGAGAAGAAAAGAATCTTCTTGATAGTAAATAGTAATTTTGTAAATCCAAGCATGTATTTCACTTTACAGCTATCAAGCATTTCAGTCATTTCATGTTTTGATGCCATTTTAAAATGGGTACAACTGCAAAAATTGAACACTTCTAAAACAAAGGTTTGAACTTAAACTAATGCACAAATTAATGGGAGGGAAAAAATGTAAACATAAACGAAGAGCACCAGAACCAGAGAACATACTTGCCGTGGGTAAAGCATTACTTACATTATAGATTTGTAATCACAGTTTCAATTAACATTCCTTTCTCTTTGTAAACTATTATTTTATTCTATAGTTCTTGCATTCTAAAATAATGGTCTAAATCTGTTAGCTGATTGTTTTAATCTTCCATGGGCATCTGGATTTGCCCTCAAGAAGGTGGTGAGCTGCCTCCTTGGTGTAACTGAGTGGCTTGGTAGGCAAAGTGTAGTCAATAGAAAACCATATCGTTAGGAATCACGCACAAACCAGACATTAAATGAACCAAATGAAAATCTAGTAGTATTAATAATGGTGACAACTACACTAGCTTTATTCCAGATTCATTGATTTAATTACATTCCGCAGCTGTTGGTGGAATTAGAACTTCTGGCTCTGGATCTTTGGTTCAGGTGCCTGGATTATTTGTCCAGTAATTGTTACTGCACTCCATTACTCTGGAAAAGCCCAGACAAACTCTATAGGCAAGTACAGTACTGCTGATGGCAAAATCTGGTGCATTCACTTCTAATTTCACCATTATTTTAACTACCAATTCCTTTATTGTATTTCCAAATTCAAAATGGTTAGATTGAGGCTTTACATTCTGTGCACCTCAATTCATAGCTCATGTTTTTAAAGCTGAAGAGTTATTTTAAAAAAGAATATTTAGATAAAGTAAAATATATGACGACGGGACTGGGAATCATAGAATCCCTACCATGCAAAAAGAGACCATTTGGCCCATAGAGCCTGCACCGACAACAATCCCATCCAGGCCCCATCTCTGTAACCCCATGTTGCACAGTGGTTAGCACTGCTGCTTCACAGTGCCATGGACCCAGGTTTGACTGCCAGCTTGGGTCACTGTCTGTGTGGAGTTTGCATGTTCTCCCCGTGTCTGCATGAGTTTCCTCCAGGTGCTCTGATTTCCTCCCACATTCTGAAAGACATGCTGGTTAGGTGCATTGACCCAAACAGGCACTGAAGTACGGCGACTCAGTGAATTTCATAGCAACTTCATTGCAGTGTTAATGTAAGCCTTAACTTGCGAGTAATAAACTTTACTTTAACTTTTAATCCCACTGTCACCAAGGGGCAATTTGGCATGGCCAATCAACCTAACTTACGCATCTTTGGACTGTGGGAGGCAACCAGAGCAAATCCACACAGACATGATGAGAATGTGCAAACTCCACACAGATAGGGAAACCATAAAACATTCCGCAGTTTTCTCCTTTGGAGCCACAGGAAGGTGAGCAGGGTGGTTGGCGGGGGAGGAAGAGGGGGTCAAATTATGAGCAGCCCAAAAAGAGTGAATGGCAATAATCTTTCTCTGTGAGCAAGAGGTCAATAGGCAATGGGTATAGATTCATGGAAGGATTAGGAGGAGAGTTTATGGTAAGGCCAAAAAAAGCGGTAGAAGCAAAAACCCTCAGTTGCATTTAAAAAACTTGGATATGTAGCTATAATAATATAGATCAAGAACTAGAAAGTGGGATGAAGTTGAATAGGTTTCTTTTGGACTAGCTTAGAAAAATTACAGTCCATTCTATGTTCCTATGTTATTAATTGAATACCAAGGTTCCTCAAGTTGAGAAATTTCTCAGTCTCTCACCATTCAAAAAAAAAAATTCTGCCTATTTTCCTAAAAGTGGTTAACTTCATTTCTCCACACCATCTTCCATCTGCCATGTTCTTTCCCACCTGATTAACCCATCTATACATCACTGTAGCTTCTCGTGCATTTAGTTCAGTTTGCTTTCCTATCTAACTTGTATCAGCAAACTTAAGATCCCGTCATGGAATGTAAAGTATCTAAGTCATTGATAGGTAGTAATTAAGTCCAAGCACAGATCCTTGGATATGAATAGTTGCATGTCAATTTGAAAATACATAACATTTCAGGTCAATAAGTTTCATACAATGTTTAACTCTGAATCATGGAGAGAAAAAGACTGACTGAAGTATTCAATTTTTTTTTAAATTTCAAATTTCCAATATTCACATTTGCTTTAACACTTTTTCTTTCATAAATCATAATGAGACAGAGTCGCTCCTTTTAAGTACCCGGTTACTTTATCCTCAACAGCAGATTCTTGAAGACCTCCTAGAGCATCCGACAGTAACACACTTTCCACCCTATTGTATTTTAGCCACCTTCAAAAAAGGGCAGTGTTCAATTAAACTAGATACTTCTGCACTTTTTCAATAGCTTTGCAATTTCTGGAAGGTAGGTCTTCAATTATGCCTTCTAATCTCTGATATTTTTTCTATTATTTGCCTTCGAGAGATTTTAATGAGACAGTTCTGTGACTTCAGCAAACAGCGACATCCACAAAGGATGAAGATTGAAGATAGGGCTACAACACTGCAGCATCAACTGAGAAGTAGGTATGAGCCAAGGTATAGAAAAAGTCTTCAACAAATTTCAGTGTCTCTTCTTTAACATACATACAACAGATGGAATATTTGATTGACCAGGTGTGGGCTGGTTGTGCAACATTCAAGAACAACACAGCCTTGTTCAACTCTGGTTTAGATTTTGAAGGCACCTTGTTTCAAATCTCCCAAGATAGTTGCAGTCATAATCACCATGAAGCAATTGTAGGGCAGCATGGCGGCACTGCTGCCTCACAGCACCAGGCACCTGGGTTCGATTCCTGGCTTGGGTGACTATTTACCCAGCTAATCCCCCGACACCCGCGGCAATTTAGCATGGCCAATCAACCTAGTCTGCATGTTCTCCCCATGGCTCCATGGGTTTCCTCCCACCGTCCAAAGATGTGCAGGTTAGGTTTATTTGTCATGCTAAATTGCCCCTTAGTATCAGGGAGTTAGCAGGGTAAGTAAGTGAGGTTATGGGACTAGGCTCCGAGAGGAATTGTGATTGGTGCAGATTCGATGGGCCAAATGGCCTCTTTATGCACTGAAGGGATTCCTTGGACATCCAAATCATTGTAGCACAATCCAGAGCCTCAATTTACTTGTCAAATGCAAAGAGTTTCTTGTGTGGTTCTTTCATTTTCCTTGGATTTGTCTGGCAAAGACCCTGTTAAGGTTCTTCTGGATGGTCTAAAGCCACACTCCCTCTGCAAAGGTTTCCAAAGCCACTGGAAATAGACAGTTCCAGAGAACGAGTTAGATTTTGCCACCACTAGAAGTAAACCATTCAGGATAATGAGTCAGATTTTCCCTGATATGGACAAGAGGAAATATCTTGAATTATCTCCCTTCTTGAAGGTAATTATAATTGTTGCCTTCCTGAAGTAGCAGAGGGAGGAAAAAAGTAGTAATTTTTCCTCCCATATCAGTAGGATACATTTTCTTTTATCCTTTCATAGGATCTTGCATACACTTGACAATAACATTGGCTGCATATTCACCCAATTGCCTTTGAATGGAGTGGTTTTTTAGACTATTCCAGAGATCAGTTAAGAGTCATTGACAAGTCTGGGAATCACACAAAGGCAAGTGCAGTAAATGAGGTGATCCAATAACCAGGCAAGAACTTCCTTGCAAAAATATCTTAGTGAACAAGGAGTGTTTTTACAACAGCCAACTATCATAGTTGTCATGGTAACCATCAGAGACTGGCATTATAGTCCAGATTTATCAACTCAAAAAAGTGAGTGTGATGGGATTTGCACAACTATCTTTAGAGCATTAGCCTAGGCCTCTGGGTTACTAACTAATGTTAACTAACTATCAAATAAATCGGTTGGACTGAAACCTGGTGTTGTCAGACTTTTTACTGTGTTTACCCCAGTCCAACGCCGGCATATCCACATCATTACTAATAACATTACCACTACACCACCATCTTCACTATGCACAGAGTAATGGTGTGAGCAGAAGTTTAACAACTTTGAAGACCTTAGCTACCACTGGGGCAACAGACTTTGATTTTCATCTGTTTAATTGCTATTTCAGTTCACCTATGGATTTTACCCATCAACTGCCACAGTAAATTCATGGCTGAGGAGTTGCAGAATATGTTCTTCCCAGTGTTGACGGACAGTATTGTCATCCTGATGAAGAGAAACACCATCATGAGCACATGGAATTTTTTGATCTTGGTTTACAGATGGCTTGGGTGGCTACAAAAATAAATTTGCAAGTTATGACAGTATTAGTGTTATGTTTGAGGTCAGAAACTCATTTTATGGAGCCCACCTGATCGTAAATTAGCATATGTTTCGCAGAAGAGAGCGGCACTGCTTTCAGAAATAAGGTATAGGTTTTAATGATTTAATGTTCTATGGAAGGAAAGAGAAGGGTAAAAACTATATAGTTAGGTTCATGCTGGACAAAGGTGGTTTGAATGTGTGGGGGTTAGGTTTCAATTCAAACTGTTTTATTGTGCTTAGTGGGGTTTATGGTGTTCAGAGTTACAATTGAAGCATGTGGCCATTGCTTAGCAACTGATGGCCCTTTTGGTCTGTCAAGTCTGCACCAACTCTGACAGAGCCTTAACCAGGCTCCCCCCCCACCCCACTATCCCTGTAACTCCATGCATTTACCCCACTAATCGTTTCAACTACACATCTTAGGTCACAAAGGGCAATTTAGCATAGCTAATTCACCTGGCTTGCACATCTTTGGGCTGTGGGAAGAAACCAAAGCACTCAGAGACCGAGAACACGTGCAAACTCCAAACAGACACCCAAGGCTGGAATTGAATTGGAGTCCCTGGTGCTGTGAGACAGAAGTACTAACCACTGTGCCATCTTGTTACCCATGCCACCAGATAACCAGGAGAGTTGAGACATTAAAAATTTCTTAGGAAGACTAAAGTTAAGAAAACACAGATCAATTGCATTTTCAGGAGAATGAGGAATAAGTGGACAAGGTACTGCGTGAAAGAGACGGTTGTGGTAGCCAGGGTTAAAGTGGGAAAGCAGACTTTGAGAGGTAAATCAAAAGTTTGATGCTATTTTAATAGAGTCTGGAATCAAGAGTTAAAGCAATTGTAACAATGTGTACAAGTAAGTGCAAAGAAATCCTGCAGGAGAATTTAAAACCTGGATATATAGTATTAAAAGTGGAGCAGAAGCTTTATTTGAAATGTTAATTTGTGAAACTTGGACTGGATATTGGAACATAAACCACTGATGGAAAATATTGTTGTGGAAGATGATTTTAAAGTGTTTTTTTGGGAGTGGAGTTTGGAATCTACCATGTGACAATTATCCATGAGGATTTTCAGGAGATATCCACAGTCTATTTGGCTAACTGTGTACTTAAGCTACAATGGTCTTAGTAACACAAAGGTGCTTTAAAATGTACTTGTAATCACTGCTAAATCGGTGTTAATTTGTTATGCTGGAGAGGGCAATTGGGCATGCTAAATTGCCCCTTAGTGCCCAAAAATGTTGTAGGTCAGGTGAATCAGTTATGGTAAATACATGGGGTTATAGGGTTACAGCAGATGGATGGGCTTGGATAAGATGCTTTTCAAAGTGTCACTGGGCTGAATGGCCTCCTGCACCGTAGGGATTCTAACAAACAGTTTTATCAGAAAAAAAACAATTAGCAGTTCTGTGACACTGCTCCTCCATGCTTTTTTAAAAAGTATAAGTCATGGTCTTTTGAGCCAGGGTTCCATTCTGGTCTTATAATTTTAGTTGGTGTTACAGCTGGACAGGAACAGAAGTCTCTTGGGGCTCTTTCTTCCCACGTGGCATTTATTATCCAGGTTTAAATTTGGCTGCAGCTTTAAGCAGTTGGAATGCTGACTCTTTGATTTTTGACCTTGTATTTTTCTGTGAAATGAAGTTTACTTGCTTTGCTCCAGGTCACATGTTTTCCTTGAACATATTCTGGCAATGATAATGCTCAAACACAATGGTCTGAATCCAGTGCAGCGCATTTATATGATCCCACTGTTCTGGAACAGTTGAATGTGTGAAAATTATCCAGTAGTGCTAGGTGGACTACGCTTAGGAATTCCTCCCTTCACTTAGACTGCTTTAAGGTCAAGACACCGATCATCTTCCTTGAGTTTTGAGCTTAATGACTTCCTGGTGTTAGATGGAAGCTCATTATTGATAGATCGAGTTTATATGATCGGTGCAGTAGTTGTCAGTGCCCCATGTGGATCAAGTGATGATCTTTGACCCGAACAATGACATAATTCAGAAAGCGCCAATGTTTTGATTTCACTTGCCTGCAGCTTTGGCTGGGTTCAGCCATTATCTCAAAAGGGAAACTTCTAAAAAATTGCCATTAAGTGCAAATTGATCAGGTAGATTATTAAATTTTTTTCTGTGGCCGTTATACCTAGGGCAGAAATAGATGGTGCTACTTCGCAGGAGGAAGAGCAACAAGAACAAGATCACCACCTAGCTGCTCCCAAGTACTATCCAGCAGCCATTTCACTTGATATCTTTTTAACTCAGTTGTTAAAAGGAAACCAACAGGATAGAGATAAAACTAAGGGCAGAGATTTTTTTTTCCCTGAAATAATTAATGATCCAAGCTCCAACATGACCAAAAGGGTTGGTCAATCAAAAGAAATCCTTTGGATAGCTCTTGAAAGCACAATCCTAGTTTCTGGTGCTCATAAGAGGATATTACAGATTAATAAATGGGCATCTTATTACACAGCATCTTACAAAAAGCAATTAGAAATTATATTTAGGAATTAAATTGTTAGATCGAATATACAAAGAAATCATAAAAAGACATGCCTGAAATTAAGCCTCAAACCTCTTGGACAAAGAAAAAAAAAGTTATAATTTGGGAGTATTACAGATTACATTTTTTCTAATCTTTCTGATAGAGATCATTGCTTAAAGAGTTGATGTTGTCTTGAAAATTACAACTTGTACTATATATTTTTGCTGTTCTGATTAAAAGTGATTAATAAGTCTTATACATTCAACAAGCATATTCATTAGAAACCAAAACAAAGTTGTTCACTTAATATGTAAAAATTCATGGTTGCAATTATTGCTCATGTTTTATCAGAGATTTCTTTAATCCAGTAAGTTTGTGATCAGAGATGTGTTCTTTGCAACGCACAACATGTGCAACAAAAAGATGGACTGAGATGAGATAATAATTGCAAGGAAATCTAATCTGATTTCTTCAAATAAAAATCAAGATTACTAAAATCAAAGCCTGTTGAAAGGACAAGTAATATGGTTGCTGATTTGTGTAATCTATAATTTTCTGGAGATGATCATTTTTGCTCAGCTGTCCCAGTAATTCAATAACAGCAAAACTTTTAAAAACATGCCATGACAAATGTAAGCTACCCAACTGGCTACAAATAACGACAATCTACTGGCCACAAGTGAAAGCCCCTTTTTGAAACATACAATACTTAGTCTTTTTTTAAAAGAAACAAGGCACCAAGTTTTCCACACTGAGCCTGCACAAGCACAACAAATATTTTAAAATAGTAGCAGAAGTACAGAGTAGCAAAGAGAAGCAGATGTCCCTACACAAGTTAGGTCTGAATTTTCAATATGCGAGCATTCGGGACCCATCATCCTGAGAACTGGCGGAGTATGCTTCCCTGCCGTCTCTGGTAAGCCTGCTGCCATTGAGTTTTGATTGGCAGCAGTCCTCAGACTTTGGTCCTCATTTGAATGGAAGTTCTTATTCGGAGAGTTATTGGCCAAACAGACTAGCTGGCAGTTCTCCAGCCCCTCCATGCACCATGCCGCAATGGCTGGAAGAACCAGGGGGAACTTGAGTGGGGTCCCAGTTCCTAAAATAGGGAGTGCCTCAGTCTTAAGGGGCCTTCAGATCAAGTTGGGGGAGTGGGGGGCAACTGGGTGTCTACATTGAACCCCAAAACTCAAACAACAACCAGCTACCACAATTCAGCTCCCAAACAACCCAAAATTCCTTTCATTCTAACATCTACCACTCAAATTTAAGGATAACCTTCAGAAACTCACTATAAACAGCATGGGTAGCCTTGCCAAAAGAATTTTAAGCAAGAACACTTCTTTTTACCTTCATCACAATGTCTGTAGGAATTGAGAAGGAAAAAAATAGAACTAGTGTTGAAGAAATACACTGAATGAGCTTTAGAATTCTACGCCTTTATTTATAATGAAGTCCAGAATCAATCACTTCCTCAACCTTCCATGCCACTTCAATAATTTGTACACGTATGTTCTCTAGATCCATTTCTGCATGGCATTTTTTTTCCCCACAAGAATGGACTTTCCTCATTCTTCCTATTGAAATAGATCACTTCACACTCTCTGCATTAAATTTCATCTTCCAGATGTCCATCCATTTCACAATCGTGTCCTTTTGCAGTTCAACACTATCAACCTCATTGTTTAGAATACAAGTTGTGTGCCATGTATAAAATTTTGATTTGTGCCCTATGCATCTTGGTCATTAATTACAGATCAGAAAAAGCACTGATCCTCAGGAACATATCTGAGTTACTAAAATCACTACTATGGTTTCCTACCACTTAAACTTCATACCTATGCTGTCATTACTATTTTATTTTGTGGTTTGATAGAAGAGCCACAAAAAAAAAATTTGCAGCAAATGACTTTTAGAAATCCGTATACTCCACATAAATTACATTACCCTCATTAACAAAAATGTTTGGCTCCAACAAATCAATGCTGACTTTCCTAAAATAAGTAAAAAGTTCCTAAAATAACTCAGAGCTTCAGCTCCAGTTGCCAATTTCCAAGTGTGAACGTACCTCGACTGTAATTGAACCATCACATTTTTAAGGCTATCCATTGTTCCTTTACAATTTTGCCTGCCAGTGTTCGATTCCAATTTGCTTGTCTGTTTGGAAACTGGTCCTCCAGATTGCTCTTTCGTCCTTCCCATGGACAACTTAAACATTCTCCTACTGCTGCTGGATCCACCTCATTACTGAGAACCAGATCCAGAATGGGGAAGCGATGGCCTGGTGGTATTATCGCTACATTATTAATCCAGAAACTCAGCTAATGTTCTGGAAACCCAGGTTCAAATCCCACCACTGAAAATGGTGAGATTTGAATTCAATAAAAAAAAACTGGAATTTAGAATCTATTGATGACCATGAAACCAGTGTCAAAAGTCAGAAAAACCCATCTGGTTCACAAATGTCGTTTAGGGAAGGAAATCTGCTGTCCTTACCCGGTCTGGCCTACATGTGACTCCAGAGCCACAGCAATGTGGTTGTCTCTTAAATGCCCGTGAGCAACAAATGCTGGCCAGCCAGCAATGCCCATGTCCCACAAATGAATAAAAGAAAATCTAGCAATGCCTCATTCCTCACTTCAAACACTTTTCCCCACCACTGTCTATAATCCTACAATAGACGAGGATAATATAAAGTCCCCTATTTTATGTATAGGTTTACACAACTCTAACTTCCTCCAAATCTGTGCCTTTATAATCTTAAAAAGTGTAATGGTCAGGAAATTAACTAAGTAGATTCAGTCCTTTTACCTCCAGGATGTACAGGGTAAAATTTTACCAGCAGGTCTGCCCAAGCTTTGGAATTGGAGCGGGTCTGCCGATAAAATTCCAGCCATTCTGTGTCTCTCTCTCTCTCGTACTAATATTTCCCTTCGATTAACATGGCCATCCTTCCTCCACCATTTATTTCCCCATTTTTCCTGGACACCCTGAATCCAGAATATTTAATGCCCAGTCCTATGTTTTTTTTGAGCCAGGTCTCCATTATCATAACATCATATTCCCATGTGGCTATTTGCACCTGCTGTTCTAGCTTATTTACCATGCTTTATGCACTTACATACACGTTACAATTTAGAACTTATTGCATCCAATGATTTTTAGTAAAGATTAGAAGTTAACTATAGATGAGACAAGGCCAAGGAGCTCAACTATGCTGCATTGCTTCTAAAATAATTAATAGTTTCTTGGTTTTTACTTTCATTTTTCCAACTTGAATTTTCCACATATTGATCATTTAGTTTAAGAATAGCTTCCAAACATTGATCCTAAATTTACCCTAGTTGTCTAACTCTCTCAATTTAACAATTAGTGCTTCAGTCCCATGAAGGGCAATGAAATACAGCCATACAAACCAAATGATTCCCTGCACATTAATAATTTTGGGTTTCAGCAAATGACGATAGAAATTTACATTTGAGAACAATTTTTGAATAGCAAAGTAGCTTCTTAGTATTGTGACTAGATAAATTACAGCAAACTGTTTAAAAACCTTCAAAATGAACAAATGCATGTTTATGCGAGTTCAATTTTCAAAACAGCAATTAATGAAGTTGAATTTAGTTTTCAAAAAAACTGAAAATTAAAAGCTAATACAGAAATATATCCATGAAGACAATAGGTTCACAACAGGGAAGGAAACCTGCCAGCCTTATTTCAATCTGGTCAGTTTGAATACTATGTCAAAGTTCTACATCAAAGACTATGTCAAAGACTTAAATGTCATCTGAAGAGGTCTTGCAAATTACCTATTACAAGCAATAAATGTTGGTCTTGCCCACAACAGATTAATGATTCACAAGATACAAAAAGAGAAATTTTAAACTACCTTTCAGAGCAACTGTGGACCTATATACATGGAAGTGTTTAAATTGGTGTAAATGGGCAAATACACAAACTTCAATGACAAAAAGGATGAAAAAGCTTCAAGATGCAGCACAGCTTTGCAGCAGGTTTTGTTTTTTTTCAAATAAAGGATTAACTCAGTCCACAATGTTCAGGAACATTGACACTAGTCTCTTCAGAAAAATTGTGAAGCCACCTGCGAGATGTATCCTAGAGCATTAAGATTTATCCAGATAATCTCTACCCAAGGGTTATACTGTATGATTAACAGATAAAAATTTCATTTAGTAGAGCTATTCCACAAAGTACAACAAGATCTGATCACTTGTGACCATGAGAAAGCTACAAAAATATCCAGAACTTTTTGTACCCTGGATTTCATTTAATCCATTTGATAATCTAAATTACCTAATTTTGGACAGAGTACAGAATTTCAACTTGTGCTTACCTGACAGTTTTTTGTCATTAGTGCGGATCACATTTCGAAATGTAAACATACAAATTTTTAATTTGTTAATATATCTACCAAACCTTGCTCACAATGGGTCAGAAATTGTGCTGTTCCAACGCAAGAGGATTTGTGCTTTACTTTGATTAGATTTTACAGAAAATATATTTATATAGTGCCTTTAAAGTAATGAAAGTCACTTCATAGCAGCATTAAACAAAGTTCTAACATCAAGCCACATGCAGATATTAAACAGAAAAGATACAGGTTTTAAGAAGTCTCACTGGGACATGTAGTCTATGTACCTGGCATCACATCAGCACTGAAATTCATACACCACATTACTCATTTTTGAGATGCACAGAATGTTTTGGCTTAACTACAACATAATTAATGGAAAATAATATTCGTGTCACTTCTGCATAAGAGCAGCATGAGACAGCAAGTTCACCTGCTGCTCAAATGTTTGAGAGATCTTACTCTTCCAGGATAACTTGGAGGTAGACTGGACATGTCAGGTCTCAGTGGTGGCCATAAGCCCATTTGTAGTATGTGCAGTACACGATCAGCAATGATCTTATCTCAACAAGGACTGTATTAAACGGCATGTCCAATTGGCTCTTTGCAAGAGATAAGTGCAGATTGTGCTCCATCAATTCATGTTTACAAAACTCAATGTAATACATAAATTAGATGTGATTCTGTGATTGGATAGCACTTGCTCAACAATCCAGAGTGTGCCAAGAATTGCACTAACACTCAATTTAAGATAACTAGTTGGGTTTGCAATGTGGCTCATTTAGATTGGTAAAAGCTACATGTACGCAAACAAAGGGGCTTGTCCCATAAGAAAAAAGGGAACATGCCTCAAACAATACGACCAAGTTACAACATAAAAATTCGAGCTAAACGGCAAAAACAAATTTACATACACCCAACATCACAAGCTGAATGATAATGCTGCTTGTTCACTTCCTTACTGATAAAGCAATCAGATTTGAACAAGGGATCCACGTGATTCTTTATCGAGCTGTTCAGGCAGCAAGAGGGAACACAACGTATAAATCAAGTCAAGCTGAGAAAGACATCTTTTTTAAGGAATACTTTGATTTTTGGAAAGGCATGTTTGTCTAATTAGTTCATGAGAAATAAACAGTTTATATATTATTAGTCACAAGTAGGCTTATGTTAACACTGCAACGTATGAAGTTATTGTGAAAATCCCCCAGTTGCCACACTCCAGGACCTGTTAAGGTACCTTGAGGGAGAATTTAGCTTGGCCAATGTACCTAACTAGCACGTCGTTCGGACTATGGAAGGAGACAGAAGCACCAGAAGGAAACCCATGTAGACACCAGTAGAACATACAGACTCCGCACAGACAATGGCCCAAGCTAGGAATCAAACCTGGATCCCTGGCACTGTGAGACAGCAGTGTTAACCACTATGCCACCATGCTGTATGCATCACTGCCAAGGGTAGCATTTACTGTTCAGTCTTATTTGTCTTCGAAATGGTTCTGAGCTGTTTTAGGCTACTGCAGTCCATATGACCAAGGACAACAGGACTATTATTAGCTACAGTTCTCCAGGATTTTGATCCAGTGGCAATGAAAGGACTCAAATCTGTTTCCAAGTCAGACTGGTATATGACATCACAGTAAACTTGAAAGTGGTACTTCCATGCTGCCCTTGTACTTCTTCTAGTCAGCAGCGGTCACATTTTTGGGAGATGCTGTCAAAGATGCCATGGTGAACTGTTGTAGCACGTCTTGCAAGTGGCACATACTACCACTTTGTGCTGGTGGTGGAGGGAGTGAACATTTAAAGTGGTGGAATGGGGTGCTAAACAAAAGGGGACTCCTTTGGCCTGGATGTTGTCAAGCTTTTCAAAATGTTGATGCTGCATACATCTAGGCAACTGGAGTGTATTCCATCACACTGCTGACGTGTGCTCTTTGGTCATGGAAAGGTTTTACCATGTCCGGAGGGGAGTCAATCACCCCAGATAATCCAACCATTGGCTTGCTCCAACAGCCACAGGTTCAGCTAAGTTTTTGGTCAAGGGCAAAATGTCCTACTTCATTTTAAAGATGTTGATCATGGGGACATCAAGCAATGATTGGATGAGCACCACGTATTTAACAACTCACCACACACAAAAGTACAATTTTCGGAACACAAGATTCAAACATCAATTATGCAAGTTTCACATGTAAAAACGTTATTGGGACCATTTGTTACTCACTTCAGTTCACCAACATGCCTAAGCACTTCTTGCTGGTATCTCACAATATTGTCAAGTTCTCCTTGAGGGAGCTAAAACAGAAACAAAAAACAGGAACAAAGTTAAATCTTAACAGGACAGCAACATAATATAAAGCATCTTAAAAAAGTCCATCCAATTTTTTAACCATTAAAATTTCTAAAAACAGTAGCAGGTTATTAAAATGCAGTTTCATATCAATAAATTCTGTCTGAACGCGTCAATTTTTCCATTACAAATATGTACACCTGCATATATTAAGTGATCACTTGCAAATGTCACTAACTGTACCTTCACACCCAATGGACATACTGCAGCACTGACAAGAGACTAATTGGTGTGCCACGTTTATATGGCAGTTTCCATTATAAAGATAAATGGAGGAAACTTTTACCGAAATAAACAGGACATAGAAAACATCATTTCAAATGGGCACTACATCATATGTCTGCACCATTGTCCAATTAACCACACACCCAACTCCAAATTCACCCTAAAATCTTTGTCTTGCATTTACCCCTCTATTCAAATGTTATTTGTAGGGTGTGTAACTATATTTAAAATGATAAGATTGGATGTTTTAGTCAAACTGGACTAAACCACAAATTCAGAAACACAAGTACACATTTTTATGTGTAAATGTTAGACCACTTATGTTTGGCTCAACAGTTAAGTAGACAAATACAACATATAAAACAACACACAATGCACTCAGTCTTCTTCCCAGGGTTGGGGAATCATGAACGAGTGGGCATAGGTTTACGGCGGGTGGGGGGGGGGGGGGGGGGGGTGGAATTAATGGGAACCTGAGGAGCAACCTTTTTTCAAAAAAAAACACAGAAGATGGTATGTATGTGGAATGAGCTGCCCGAGGAAGCGGTTGAGGGACACGGACAACATTTAAAAAAGGCATTTAGACAAATACATGGATAGGCAAGGGTATGGGCCAAATGTTTGCAAATGGGGCCGGCTTAGATAGGCATTTTGGTTGGCATGAACCAGTTTTGGCCTAAGGCCCCCATCTCCTTGCCATAGATACTATGATTGTATCTCATTTTTTATACTGATGTAATGCAAGCACCTTTCAGGGATCTATTTCTTGCTCCTGTCATTCAAATTTTCAAAACGATCTCCTCAATTATTATTAAAAAAATGTTGCTTTTCACAGGTGTTGCATGATCTGAAAGACATATTTTTCACTTCTAGCCAAGACCTTAAATCTTACCTTGATTATTGGAATAAATGACATTTAACCTCTGTAGGTGAGAGTTTGAGACAACCTCACTAGCTCTAAATAGGTACTGATGCACAACACTCAAAAAAGTCTATAATTTAGTTGAAGTTTGTATTCTCAAGAGTGGTTACAAGGACATCTGGTCTGCAAGCGGAAATGTTTTGCTGGGCAAGAGCTTCATCCAGCACTTGAACACCTGTGGAATGAGTTTACTTCATGCTATTCAGGACAGCAGAGAAAAGTGAGTGTAACAGTTACAAAGAAATAAGCTGATATTAATATTAAAATCCTTTAAATGTTGGTCTACTTCCTGACGAAAAACATTACACTGAACAACTGGAAAACCGGAATACTGCACACAGAACAGAGAATACGACTTGCATGTTTTTGCAATCAAGTTCAAGTTGAGGATTACAGTTTTGTTGAATTGAAAAGGACAAATCGACTGCCTAGGCTATAGACAAAACACTGATCAAAAAGTTTTTACAAGTTTCTTGTATTTTTGTTATATGCATGGAAAGTTCTCATTTTCCAAAATAGGTATTTTCACAGGTTGGGTCCTGGTTGGTTAGATTGTCAAACATATCAATTTGTGGACACAGAAGACAGTTCTTTCAAGTCTACCCACAAGATTAGAGTTCAGTCTGATAAGAATAGTCATTTCTTAGTACAAAACTTGAGTACTGCTGAAAAAAAAAGACGTTGTCAAAACTTTGTCTGCACACAACAGAACAACTTGAAAGAATACCATTGGTTAGGGGAAAATATCAACTTCATACTGTATGAGAGGAGGCTGCTGATTGACAGAGGCAAGTGCACTCTGATTGGAGAATGCACCAGTTAGTGAAAGAATAACTGCCAGGCAATATGATTGATTGGCCATGGTAGTGCCCTGAGGAATGAACCAGCATATAGCTACTACTTTTTTTTTAATATTCTCCATGGCAATGCACCTGTCAGTATTCTCCTCATACAGTACAAGTTGACCCCCCAACATTGATATTCTTACAACTGTCCTATTGATTTAGAAAAACTAAAAGCTTCAACAAAGCGTACTTTTTCAGCAATGATACAAGGTACAAGAGGAACATTTTTGGCAAGAGTGCCGCCACTAAGTCATTGTTGACAGTTTACCTCTCAGCCCTGGATCTCCTTACTGTGTTAAGGAATTTGGAGTATTGCTTTTAGTCTGAAACATTAAACCCAAGCCACATATTTCAGCACTTACCTGCCCTGCTTGGGGTGCAGTATTAGTTCCTCTCTTTGAGATCTCCTCTGTTGCTAAGGAGACATACCTCCTTTGCTCATCCAGAATCATGCTGAGTTGTCTGTTCAACTGTTTGATTTCAAGATGGATACGGTTCTGACCTTCAAAGATTTGTCTCAATTCCCGCTCATTCACCGTCTCAAACAAATCAGCTGCAGAAATAAAGTGAACCTAGGTTGGATTCTATTCACTTTAATTTACTGAGTATTTGCCAATTACAAAAGAACTACTTAATACTCACTACAAAAACATAACCCAAGTACTGCCAATGATACAATCCTGAATTGTCGTTATGTGCACAGATTTCCAATGATAATCCAACCATTATTTTAAATTAAAATCTTGGATGGCATACTCCTAAATTACTAAAATTCTCTGCCAGAAAACAAAATTAACACTAAAAACTGAAAAAACAAAATGTATTGATAGAAATTGGAATCAAGAGGTAAAAAAAAATCTCTCCTTCAGAAAGATTGAACTATTTCTGCAAGAACCTTACATTACCTTGCTTGTAACTAGATTGTAGATTATATTTCTATTTTGTTAATATAGAATTTCAATCAATTATGTGGGCATGCAAGAATTGGATGCCTTCCAAAAATTTCCCTTTTATTGGGCTGCTCCTATGGCAGTGAATTTACTCAGTTAAAAGCTGTATTCTACAAAGTAGTTTCCAAATTAATTCTTTGGTCGGTACAGTTAGCAGACTTTATCTAATTTTACAATACTATCATTCCAGTTGATGCTAGATTGAAGAGGAAGGGTGGGGAGAAATAAAAAAAAAGGTGTTCCCAGCTCCTGATCACCATACCGTAAGAGAAAGATCAAATGACCGAATCAGGCACGAGTCTTGACGCCACTGGTCAAAGAACTCGTCAATAAGTCAATAAACTAAGTAATCCTGGATGACAGTGTTAATTGTGCTATTATGGAAATTTAAGAACGCTATTGTACTGCAATATTGCTGAAATTAGACTGGGCTTCAATCGTCATCAGTATAACCTGACAGCATGGAAACAGTGCAAAGGTGAATAATTTAGATATCTCACAAATCCAGGCAACGAATGATAAATCCCAATTCAATCTGGTACGTACACAGAATGGGGACCAGAACCTAATATAAATCGCACACTGCACGTGTACAAAAGCTTCAATTTAGCCATTCTAAATGCCATTGTATCAGTCCGAGATTGTAAATCAAGCATTTTTACCTCCCCTCGTTACTGAAGTGGAATTTACATTAAAATTTCAAAATTTCCTGTAACTATAAGTCACATGGAATAAAATCCAACTCTTTTTAATATATGAAACCAAACGCATGTTCAAAACCCTTCCAACCTGCTTCTCCTTGAACATCAGGGTGATCTTTTTGAAACTCTTCTTTCTTTTTATCAAGTGCTTGTTGAAAATTTTCATACTCCTCACGATATTTCTCTTTTTCTTCTTGGGGAATTGTTGAATCAGCAGGCTCCTCCTATGCCAGATATCAAAAAAAATTCTTCATGTTTAAAGCAAATATTAACAATTTAAGGACATTAATTTTAAAAATCAAGCTGGCCCAGTTATTTACAAAGCCAACTGTATCTCCACAGCACTATTTCTCTGGTTTTACTTAACATGCTTTTGGATTTAGTCACTGTATATTCTTCACATGGTATTTGCAGGAGTCTACACGAATACATCAGATCTGTTGGCATGGACCCAAGTATCTGGGCCACCATGAACATTTGAAGGTCAGGTAATTTTATTGATAGTGAGCTTGCAACCTTTCCAAAGATTTTGGCAAAAAAACATGCAAAATTGAGAGAGGCAGCACAATGTGGTGCAGCTTATAAACAGTTTAATGACATGTTGCAGCTAACAACGGCATTAGAGAGAGAAATCACTGTTCTTCTGATTCTACTCTTCAGTATTTCCTCTGAAAATATTGTTACTATTCTTATGGAAACCAATAATTTATAACTTCTAATCCACAACTGGAAAGATAACATGAATTCACTCTCAATACTTCTCCTGTAACGCTAAAAGCACTATTGACCAAACACTATTTTCCAGGCAATTTGCACATTAGGTAACAGAACTGAAAGCAAACCAAGAAAAACATTTCAGACATTTAAGCAGACATCCAATTTGCCTAGAAAAAGTCCAAATTGATTCTTAGTTTCCAAGGGTTTACTTCCCTTAATGAATTTCAGCATCTTGCTGTCTTTTGTTGTTCTCCTCCCAGATCCTGGCAGACAAACTATGAGAGAGTTTTCAGCGACATGTGAGAAACTTGTACCCTCTCTCAGCCTATCTGCATGATAACATTAGTCTTATATTTAGGCAAAAATGCAGATTACCTATCTGCAATATAAAGGGTAATTATTTACAATCCAACTTTCTCAACATTCATCTAGCACTCTGGAGTTCATCATATCAGCTTCTGCCATTGTCTTCAAGCATAAATACCTTGCACCTTCTTCTCAGTAAAATAAAATCAGGCCCCCAGCCCCCCCCCCAATCTCCAGCAATCAAATCACCCAGACTTGCTGTCAGATAAGCTCTAGAACAAGTCACATGACTTCTTCACTTTACCTACCCCAAATTAAAGACATGTCCCTTAAACATAATCTTATGAACCTCAATTATAACAAAGTAAAGATTTACAATATTCAATGTTAATAAAATTAACCTCCATTTATCCTAGACTACTTACTGCATAGCTAGACCTCAAATTTGATTCTTCACAATCCATTATAAATGTTTAATTTGAGCTATTGATAGACAATTCATAGTTGTATGGGGTTAGGATTGTGGGGGTGGAACAACTCTTTCCAGTACCATTATTTTTTGCTGATAAGCAAAAAGGAACTATTCCCACCAAGCTCCTTTTACATAAAAACCAAAAACGCATGGATCTACTTGAGCAATTCAGTGGACTGTCATGAATATTTGCTCTTTGGCATTTTTGGTTTGATTTGATTTGTCACATAATTATACAGTGAAAGACATTGTTTCTTGCAGGCTATTCAAGGCATACCGTACATAGTGAAGAAAAGAAGGTGCAGGAGGCATACAGTCATAGCTAGGGTGTAGAGAAAGATCAATATGAGGGAGGTCCATTCAAAAGTCTGATGGCAGCAGGGAGGAAGCTGCTCTCAAGTCGGTCGGTATGTGACCTCAGACTTTTTCCTGATGGAAGGTGGTGGAAGAGAGAATGTCCTGGGTGCACGGAGTCCTTGATTATGCTGTCTGCTTTTCCGATGCAGCGGAAAGTGTAGATAGAGAAAAATGGATGGGAGGCTTACTTGCGTGATGAACTGTGCACTGTTCATGACTCCTTGTAGTTTCTTGTGGTCTTGCAGGAGCCATAGCAAGCTGTGATACAACCAGAAAGAATGCTTTCTAGGTGCATTTGTAAAAACTGGAGAGTCACAACAGACATACCAAATTTCCTTAGCCTCCTGAAAAAGCAGAAGCATTGGTAGGGTTTCTTAACCACAGCATCGGTGTGGAGAGACCAGGATTGTTGGTGATCTACATACTTAGAAACTTGAAGCGCTCAACCATTTCCACTTTGCTCCATTTGATATAGACAGGGGCATATCCTCTACTATATTTCCTGAAGTTGATAACTATCTCCTTCATTTTGTTGACATTAAGAGGTTATTGTGTCACACCGGTTCACTAGATTCTCTCTTTCTTATACTCTGTTTAAGATCCGACCCACTGTGTCATCAGCAAGCTTGAAAATTTGGCCACACAGTCATAGGTTTGCAAAGGTGTATAGCATAGTAAGAGGCTGAGGACAGCCTTATGGGACATCAGTGTTGAGAATGATCGTAGAGGTGATGTTGTTGCTGATCCTTACTGATTGCGGTCTGAGTGTTAGAACATAAGAAGAAATAGGAGCAGGAGTAGGCCATCTGGCCCTTCGAGCCTGCCCTGCCATTCAATAAGATCATGGCTGATCAGTTCCACATTCCCGCCCTCTCCTCATAACCCTTAATCCCCTCTCTTATCAAGAGCACATCAACCCACGTCTTAAAAATATTTAGCGAGGTAGCCTCCACCACTTCAACGGACAGAGAATTCCAGAGATTCACCACCCTTTGAGTGAAGAAGTTCTTCCTCAACTCCATTCTAAACCGCCCCCCCTTTATCTTGAGGCTGTGCCCCCTAGTCCTACTGTCCTTTCTGAGCGGGAAGAGTCTCTCCACCTCTATCCTATCCATACCATTCATCATCTTATACGTCTCAATGAGATCTCCCCTCATTCTTCTAAACTCTAACGAGTACAAGCCTAGTTTATTCAGCCTCTCCTCATAGCTCAACCCCCTCAACTCCAGCATCAGCCTAGTAAACCTCCTCTGCACTCCCTCCAGTCTAGGATCTAGTTGCAAAGGGAGGAGCAGAGCCCTAGTTCAAAGAGTTTGGAGATAGGAATAATGGTGTTGAAGGCTGAGCTGTAGTCGATAAATAGGAGTCTGACATAGGCGTCTGTGTTATCCAGGCACTCTGTTGGTTTAGGTTACAAAACCAAATAAAGGGTGCTACAAAAAAAACAGATCATCTAGCATCTTCTGTTTTTGTTTCTTTGATCTGATCAAATGATAACATTGCAAACATCCCATGTATTGTTCCAAATTACTTGGGATCAAATTATTGCACACAACAAACAGAGCAGAAGTAGGCCACTTGATCCTGCATCATGATTTCAAGCACTACGTGGGACATTTGACAGGGTCCAAGTCATCTTCAGGAGTAGGGATGTTTTACTGCAATCACATAGGATGTTGGTGAGGCCACATCTAGAGTAGGGTGTGCTGTTTTGCTATCCTTATCTGAAGAAGAAAGTCCTCGTTACGGAGGAAGTACTGTGTACTTCCTCTCTAACAAGGACATCCTTCCTCAGATAAAAGGGTTCTTAAAAAAAAAATGCCCTAAACGTTGCCTGCTTCACCAAAAACCTGGCCAGCTTACCATGGTTGGCAGACATCACTATAGTGGTACCACTAATCAAAAAGAGAAAGAAATCAAATGTGACAGATGTACACAAATGTGACACCTCATGGACAAACGTTCAGACTAGATCAATAGGGCTGATTTGGGCTGAGTCAAAAATAAACTGGTGAATAAGCTGACCAGTTTTCCAAAGGATCTAAACAACCAACTTGTCACTCAAGATCTCACTGGCAGGCAAGCAAGCTAACAGCGCATATGCTACCACAATGACTGACCCTGAAGACGATATCCTAGGAAGATCTCCACACCTTGACTACAGCAACGTCAAGGGTGGCACAGTGGTTAACACTGGTGCCACACTATGCCAAAACCCAGGTGATTCCCAGCTTACGGCAGTATCTGTGCAGAGTTTGTACATTCTCACCATGTCTGCGTGGGTTTCCTCCCAGTGTGAAAGACATGCTGGTTAGGCGCATTGACTCCAATAGGCGCCAGAATGTGGCGGCAAGGGAAACTTCATTGCAAAGTAACTTCATTGCAGTGTTAATGTAAACCTTACTTGTGACTAATAAATAAACATAAATAAAAGTCAGACATGCTGATCATACTTGGTGACTTAACGCCAGAATCAACACAGATCACCAAACGTGGGAGGTGTTAATCAGCAAAAGTGGAATTGGAAAGGCAGCAGCAATAGTCTTCTACTCCTACAATTCTGCACTGAACGTGCACTTGAAATCTGGACTTCCCCCAGGAACACAACTTACGAGAAACTTGCTTCCACCAAGCACAAGCACCAGGACTGATCTGATGAAAATGACACCGAGATAAAGCATACTTAATAAACTGCTTATAATGATATCCACAGAATAGTCCTACATAGACTATGAGAGGTGCGAAACAAGTGACAGAATCAAAACAGCAGATAAAGTACAAGTCTATACCTGACAAAAATGACATGACGCGCAGCTACCAATCTGTCAGCATGGTCTAAGGCCCTCAACTAGCCACCTCCGCTGATGTAGCATGGGCCCATCAGCACTGTGAAACTGGAGATCCTGGAGAGATGGCCTGATCATTTCAATGACTTCCTCAACAGACCATCCTGCATCAATGACAAGCTATAAATAGGCTGTCCTAGGTAGTCCACCCACACTGCTGGAAACAGAGTAAGCTGTAGAGCAATTAAAGTTGCAAAATCTCTGGAGCTGATCGAATTCCTGCAGTGGTCTGTAAATATAGTGGACCACAGCTGTTTAGAAAGCTCACCCAGCAATTCCAATCCATGTGGGAGCAAGGGGTTTTTTCACAAGACTTTAAAAGATGCCTTCATCAGTCACACAATCACAGAGGACTATTTCTCTGGTCCATTGTTGGAAAGATCCTTGCCAGAATCCTTCTAAACCAGCTGATATTACATCTTGAGCAAGGTCTACTTCCTGAGAATGAGTCACGTTTCAGAAAAAGTAGGGGAACCACTGACATGGTATTTGCTGCCTAACGGCAGAAGTGCAAAGAACAAATTGCTGACCTATACACCATTTTTGTCGACAAAGCTTTTGACACTCAGCCATGAAGCACTCTAGAAAACTGAACAAGGTTGAACTTTCCAGACAAATTTGTTCAGATGGTTTGAGGGTTCCACAATGACATGCAATCCCAAATCCTTGCTGACAATGAGTTTTCAGTCACCAATGGAGTGAAACAGGGCTGCATACTGGTGCCAGACCTCTTCAGCATCATGTTCTCAGCCATGCTTACTGATGCTTTCCAGGATGAGGATCCAGGCATAGATACCAACTAGTGAATCAACTGTAAACTCTTCAACCTATGATGCCTCCAGGCCAAGGCCATGTTCCTCTTTGATAGACGGCATGATTTTCTACTTGCTAATGACTGTGCACTGAATGTTGGAAGTGAGGTAGACCTGCAGCAAATTATGGACCTGTTCTCTGCATCCTGTGATAACTTTGGTCTCGCCATCAACATAAAACAGTGAAGTCACATTCCAAGCTACTCCAGAAAAGCTCTACCAAAGCCAGTGACAGTAAGCTACCAGAAGCTGACTACTGTGGACAAGTTCTCCTTCCTGGGCAGCACTCTCTCTCACTGTTCATATTGATGACAAGTCTGATGCTAGAATTGCCAGTGTCCCCTTGGGTAGACTTGGCTATTTATAGAATCCCTACACAATGCAGAAAGAGACCATTCAGCCCATAGAGTGTGCACCAACAATCACACCCAGGCCCCATTCCCATAACCCATGTATTTACCCTGATAATCCCCCTGATGCTAAGGGTCAGTTTAGCATGGCCAAACAACCTAACCCACACATCTCTGGAATGTGGGAGGAAACCAGAGCACCCAGAGAAAATGTATGCAGGCAGAGGGAGAATGTGCAAACTCTACAGTGGCCAGAGGCTGGAATTGAACTTGGCCCTTGGTGCTGCAAGGCAGTAGGCTAACGACTGTGCTGCCCATCATTACGTTCCCAGAATGTATGAGAGGTGAGCCTAAAAACCAAGCTCAAGTCACCCTCTCCATGTGAGTGAAATCAGGATTGTCTACTAGCGACATGTAGAGAAAATTCAGTAGCTCCCACCTTTGCTGCCTCTGCAATCGCCTCAATATCAGGTGGAAAGACAAAGTCCCAGACGGAGGTCCTCAGAACTGGCATGGCCAGCAGGTTCATAAATGTAATGACAAAAACTGTTCCAAAGGTCTGAAACCTTTTACACTGAACTGAGAACAGAGCATGTTCTCATGGCGGCCAGAAGAAATACTTCAAGGTGTCTGAAAGCTTCCCTCGAGGATTTTAAAATTGAGACTGCATTACGAAAAACACTTGCCCAGGATCGTTCAGCCTGGAGGAAAGCAATTGCCAAAAGTGCATCTGCATACTAAGAACAATGGATAGTATCAACGCAAAAAAAAGTATAAAAAAGGCACATAAATCCATGTGTACAATGCCCCCAATTGTCTGCCAGCCTCATTTTCTTGTCCTCACTGCACCTTTTTTGTGCTGAAATACATTTGCATCCATACAGCTCTACTCCTGGATGACAAATGAAATTGTCTTCAATACTAAAAGGACAAATTATGAATAGCATCCATATTTCAAAGGATAGACAAGGCAAATGCTAAAATTACAAAGACTAAAACTGCACTTGAAATTACAAAAAGAAAACGTCAGTGTTTTGGTCATTTGATCAGAACTGGAAATCTAGAGATCTCATCTAGAGGGCAAAGTGAAAAGCAACAGAAAGGAGGATGAACTCCAGCATAGTTAGATGCAGATGTCACAGAGCAGTTGCAGATGAGGTACTGTGGATGTGACAGGATGGTACAAGATGAACGTGACACTATTTCTAGGTAGGATTAGCTACAAGGAGCAGCAATATACATTTCAGATAGTGGTCATTTCACAGGTTGACAAAAACAGTGAAAGACAAATAGTCCACTAAGTCTGGTTTCATATAGGCAGACATTCCTTGATAATGTAAAAGGAGAGCCGTTTAAGGTAGGTAGTTGCAAGAGGACCGTGAAGTGTGGTTCACTGGGGCAATTATGTCATATGAATCCATGGATTAAGATGGCATGGTGGAATCAAAAATGGTTAAGAGACACAAGTGGAAAGGAGTTGTTTTTCACAGGCAAGTATACAGTGTTGCACCCCACCCACAAAATCCATCCACAAGTGCCAATATTAGCATCCAAAAAAAGAAGCCTGTCTAAAGAAACAAGCCATCAGAAAGCCTGAAGCCTTGGGGCAGAGGAAAGGATCACGTTATCTGCTGTGCTGCATGTGATTTACTACTATTACTGTGGCACATAACAATCACCTTTGCAATATACAGTGCCATTAGCTGATCACTGGAGGATTGTTAAGCATAGCCCAACTTGTGGTAAATCATCAATAACACTACTACAGCAAATTCCTGGCTGATGACTCGTCAAAATGATGACCAAGCTATACTTACAATACTGCGCATGTTTAGGGATTGCTAACGACAGGGATGCAAGTGCTCTACAAAAGTTGCAAATCAAATTTAAATGGAACGGGACCAGTGATGAGGGGTTGAAGTTTGAAGGGAAGACTGAAATAACTGGGGCTGCATTCCATCCAACTAAAGATAGAGGATGGCTTTGATGAAAGTAGTAGAAGAGGAAAATGAATCATTTCTATTGATGGGAAAACCTAAACTAAGCACAACATCATCTTCAAGATAAGTGCGAGGAAAAAAAAAATCAGTTGATATACTTAACGCCCTGCACTAGCGTGATGGATGAAACATTAATTACAACATTCAAAATTGTACTTTGAATTTGCAGTATATTAAAATGGAAATCTCAGGCATGAAGAATTGAATACTTTTCTCCCTTGCTATGTATCCACTGTAAACTGACTTTTAGCAATATGTTTATTCCACCCCTTGTCAAAATAGTCATTAAGACAGGAAAAAATAAAGACACTAAGTAAAAGTAATTGAACCAAAATATAACAGAAATTAGGAAAGATGATTAAGGTTACATTCGTGGCTTAAAGTTAATTATTAGTGCACAGTATAATCAATCATTCCAAAGGTTGAATAATTTATTTTACTGGTTTATATCAGTAGATGAACAAAACAAAACTAGCGAGCCTATTCAGAAAATTCATGATGCCCCACATCTAGAGGATTAAGTGCAAGTTACTTTGTATAGCATACAAGAAACAATACTTCTCAATGTTTGTCAATACATGACAATAATAAATCAAATCAAAAAATCAAGTTATAAAATTCCTCTTTTTAATACTACAAATACATGCAAGCTTCAAAAAACAAAGGTTGACCATAATAATTTGCATTAAATCACATGAGAAAAGAAATTCCCCACCCACTACAAACAAAATGTCTAAATGTGTTGATCCTCAGTCATCTTCTTCTCTCTGACAATTAACATACATTCTGACTTGCAGGTCTATGTTGCTTTGGCTCAGCATGCAGTCTTTTTGATTAATAAGTTATTTTAGTAAAATCTTACCACTGGTCTGCCAGGTTCCAAAAGTCTGAATGTCAGAAAAGACAAGACATCATGGTCATCTGTCAAGAAACAAGAAAACGCAACATTTTATCTAGAAATCTTTAGAGTTCATACTAACCTACACACCATTTCCAGTTTCAAACAAACTTTTCTGCGACACTTGAAAATAAATTTTGCACAGATAATGTTTTTGCTAAAATAAAAAACCCACCTGCAAGACCTCCAGTTGCTGCAGAGATTCCAAAATAACCCTCAGATGGAAGCACCATATTTTCTACTCTGGCACAAAGCTCATAATCATCATTATTCGGAGTAAAGCCATTATGTAGCATAACCTGCAACAGAAGACAGTCATAAAATTCTCAAAAATACATGTCAATGTACAATAGTGGCCTTGGTTAGTTTTTTTTAAATTAGAGAGGCAGCTCTTTTTTTTCCACAAAACATGCTGTAGATCGGACTGAATAAAAGCACTACTTAGAAAGGGATCCTCTTTGGCGGTTAGTGGAGGCCTCCTTTCTAGAAAAGAAAGAAAGCATTATATCCTATTTTGAGAGAAACCTTCAGAATATGACTTAAAATGTACATTGGGAGCTTCCACAACAAGGCAGAAAAAGGAAGCGGAAACTGACCCACAAAATGAAGCAAAATTATCTTTCAATTACTTAGTGGTTTTAAAAAAAAAAGGAATATTTAATTAAATATTAAACCAGAAACCATGTTACTCAATTGTTGGTATTTTAAAATTGGAGCAGTCCTGATGGCTCAGTGAATATCTGCCTGACTTAGCACAGTTTTTGCCTGTGGGTGCTCCTACTGGTCCAGTATATAGATATACACACACAAAATATAGTTAGTTAACTTTGGAGGCAGAAGTCAAGGCTGAGAGGTTCAGAAATCTACAAAAAAATTACTCTGATAGACATCTTGAATGTTAAAATTCAATTAACGCCAGTGGTTTGTTATAGTCAACATAAAACAATAAAGACAACTTACTCCCTGTATAGATAAGGAGGCTGTCTGAGAACAAAGTAAATAATTCTAATGTTGGATTAATTTAAGTCTCCCATAAAACTAAGCCATTTTTATTCCCAGTTTAATTGTCAGTAATATATGGTTTTCTTGGCCAGTTTTTGAAACAAGTCTTGACAGGCATTTCTCATTTTGATCCAATATTTATTCATAACCTAGAAAATGTACAACATACAGAAGCTATGGCATCCTGGAGACATCAACCACAGAATGAAGTTTAATTTGATCTGACAATTAGAAGCAGTCAGACTTCAATGAAAATGAAGGAGCAAGTAAAGGAAATGAGGTGTATTATCATGTCTGAAGGTCTAAGAAAGATGGATAAATTCACAGGGTGCAACAAATCCTCAGAAGCAACATACCCTTATGTTTTGTAGCATGACCAATTCATTTAAGTACATTGGTCCCAAGTTTTTTTTGTGCAGTCACACAATTTACAGAAAACATTTTGGAGTATTTGCTGCCACAGAGTGAGCCAGGAACAAAGTGCTTAAAGTGCTGCAGAGTACCAAGTCAGGAATCCAATGCAAATGTGTGCCTTTGGTAATTTACATTAACAATCTGAATCTGACTTAGAACTTCAAAACTGCAGGCTAGTCAAGATAAATAATTATCTGAAACTACGAGTCAACAACGTGAGTTCTGATAGAGAGTAATGTCTGACTTCCTGGGGATTTCCAGCAAATTCTGTTTGTACAACTGAAAGTGGTTGCCTAAATAAATGTTAAAATACTTAGCAGTTGTAATTCAGAGACAAGTCATTCCACGTAAGTACACTGGGGGAAAACAGTGTGTTACATCAGGAGCGTGTTGCAAGTGGGAATTTTGGGTGCAAGTGGAAAAGGAGACGCTGCTTTTTATTCTTTTGTTTCATTTTCATTAGCTGTTAAATATTTTAGTTTTGTCTCCAATTTAGGACACCAACTTTCTATTAAATTTATCTAACTAATTAAGATGTAGTGATCAAATAAAGTTGGACAGATGTGGCAGGTCAGTGACTGCAGTGCTTGTGGAATGCGCTACTACAATTCAGAGTTACAATTCAAACTGTGTGGCATCACAAAGGCAGAAGAATTAGATGGACACTTCTGGAAGGCAGGTACATCCCTTTCATGAAATAGAATTCAAGTCATCAATGGTCAGGAACAGGATGGTGTGACAAGTCAGGGAGGCATGATATAACAGTAACATTACATTCTGCACTCTCTCATTTCCTTTTCTATAAATGGTATGCCCTGTGTGTATAGTGTGCAAGAAACAATAGTTTCACTGTATACTAATACATGTGACAATAAATCAAATCAGTCAGTAGCTAGGGAATGGAGTTGAGTGGGGACTGGTGACTGAAAACAATGGTTGCAGGGATGCTTTCAAGAAACTACAGAGAAAAAAAAATGAGAGGAGAGCAAAAACGACCTGGAAATAAGGCATTAGGAACAACGCTGAAAACAGCAAAATGGAAACTCTAATATTCCAGAAACATTCAGATTACGAAAGGCGCAAATAGGTTGAAAACAAAGAAACAACACAAAAATATACTGAATGACTATTTCCTCCAAATACTGATGATACAAAAGCAGCCTGCCAACCTTATTAAGCACAAATAAAATGAGGTCTGTAACTGGCTCAGAATGGTAATCACTGGCAGATTGACAGTCTGAAGGGTCTTGCCTTTACCCTGGTTGATATTCTCAAGCTCAGTTTACCCCAATCATCCCCACTCAGACAGAAGCAGCAAGATAAAGGGGAGGCGGTTTAGAACGGAGTTGAGGAGGAACTTCTTCACTCAAAGGGTGGTGAATCTCTGGAATTCTCTGCCCGTTGAAGTGGTGGAGGCTGCCTCGCTAAATATTTTTAAGAAGCGGGTTGATGGGTTCTTGATAAGAGAGGGGATTAAGGGTTATGGGGAGAGGGCGGGAAAGTGGAACTGAGCCACGACAGATCAGCCATGATCTTATTGAATGGCGGGGCAGGCTCGAAGGGCTAGATGGCCTACTCCTGCTCCTATTTCTTATGTTCTTATGTTCTTAAAGCATGCCCCTGGCTGCATTGGCATGGACAAAGTGGAGAACAAGTGGAAAGGAATATTACTTTTTACCGCATGAGCTCATACCAGGGGACCAGGAGGAGGTTAGAGTTGAGCTGGACCAGCTCAGTCTGGTTTCTCTGGAGTTAGAATTATTTTTCTTCTAACTCTTTCAGAGTAACATTCAGGGTATTACTGGCAAAACCATCCAAAGTCAACAATTTAAAAAGCTTTACTGGATTGTTCCCAGCCCTGTGCAATTGTCTTTGAGAAGTTAGCCCTGCTGGGTAAACCCTTGTGGGAGTTTTGTAGAGGGATTCCCCAACACATCTTGGGTACCTCTCCAAATGCAATGCTGGGGAACCAAGTTACGGTGTAATGACTTTACTGTGAGTGGTGTCCTTTAACTGTTTGACCTGAACTGCAATAGTCAGGAGTACTTAATATGACCAATTCATGTTTAATTTTTGATTTGATTTATTATTTCACTGTATACTAATACATGTGACAAAGCATTGTTTCTTGTGTGCTATATACACAGAGCTACTGTTTATAGAGAAGGAAACGAGAGAGTGCAGAATATAGTATTACAGTTACAGCTATGGTGTAGAGAAAGAAAGATCAACTTAATGCAAGGCAAGTTCATTCAAAAATCTGACAGCAGCAGGGAAGAAGCTGTTCTCGAGTCAGTTGGTACATGACTTCAGACTTTTGTATCTTTTTCCCAATGGAAGGAGGTGGAAGACAGAATGTCTGGCATGCATGGGGTCCTTAATTATGCTGAGGCAGCAGAAGTGCAGACAGAGCCAATGAATGGGAGGCTGGTTCGCATGATGGATTGGGCTACATTCACAACTGCAGTTCCTTGCAGTCTTGGGCAGAGCAGGAGCCATGCCAAGCTGTTATACAACCAGAAAGCATGCTTTTACGGTACATCTGTAAAAGTTGGAGACAGCCATAGCTGACATGCCAAGTTTCCTTAGTCTTCTGAGAAAGTAGAAGCATTAATGGGCTTTCTTAACTATAGTGTCGGCATGAGGAACTAGGACAGGTTGGTGGTGATCTGGACACCTAAAAATTTGAAGCTCTCCACCCTTTCTACTTCAAACCCATTGATGTAGACAGGGGCATGTTCTCCTCTACACTTCTTGAAGTCGATGACAATCTCGTTTGTTGACATCGAGAGACAGCTTTTGTCACCACGCTAGTTCACCAGATTCTCTATCTCATTCCTGTACTCTGTCTCATCATTGTTTGGAGATCCAACCCACTACATATTTACCCCACTAAGTAAATTAATCCTAATCGTAATGTTAAATGGTCATTTGCCAATGTAGGCAGTTGAGTGTGATAGGCAAGGAAAAAGGCAACTAGTGACGGCTCTCTGTATTTAAAATCAAACAATAAGTATTATTTATTAGTCACAAGTAGGCTTATGTTAATACTGCAAAGCAGACAATACCAGCAACTGCAAGCTTGTAAATTTTACAACATAAATTTATTCCCGATAATCTATTTCATTGACAGTTATCTTTACACTACCCAGGAGTCAACATTAACATGGATGCGAAAGTTTATTTTAGAAATAAAAACTCAGGCACACTGGAATGCCCTTCAAGTTCTAAAAGATTTAATGGATAGGAAACTGATGAAAACCTGTTCCAGGAATCAGGCCAGAAAGCACACAAAGATTTTGACCAAATATGCAAGTAGGCATAATAATGAAAAGTAACATAGATAAGCAAAACAAAATACTGCACATAGAAAAAATATATAAAGCACACCTCACAAATGATAAAAGCCAATCTTACAGCACAGATGTAAAATTTTGGAAATATTTTGTTTGACAACCCATTTATTTGATTTTGTCTTCTGAATCTTGGATATTATTGAAAAAAATTAAAACACGTTTTAAACTTAGATCCTAGAGAACCCATGGTTGTTCCTAATCATTCACATAGACATTTCTTTGATAAAATGGAGAAATCAAGACTACACAATATTTTGAACGTGTCAAAATACAAGATACTTACAGTCAGTGTTTTTCTGTAGTAGATTATCCTAGCTCTCACAGGGTAAGGCTTGTTCCTAAAGTCTCTCAGGCAAGATCCCAATGCTTGTGTTGCACCATCGCTGCAGGAGCAAGTTATTCCAGTATCAAAACACAGAAACAATTTGAAAGGTATACAGAGGTTAAGTACTTCAACAAACCAAAACAAAATTCAGGTGCAATTACATATGCTTCGAAATATTTGTTTAAACGTACTTTTTGTTTTGCTGTTTTCGTGCTATCCATTTTTAGTGACGAAGTGCTGGAGATATTTGGCCTACATAACTATTATAATCATATAATCACAGAATCTCTATAGCGCAGAAGGAAGACATTCGGCAGGCTGACTACTTCAAAACGCAAGATATTTACCAGAAATAGTTGGTTAAATTTGACAATGTAAAATTTCAGATTGGACTCAAAATTCCTCCCCTCATCAATTTCCTCTCTTGTTGATCTTATTTAAGAATTCAGAAGACAAAGATCAGGATATGTGATGTTGCATTTTATGTGCAAAACTAAGTATTTTATTTTTCAAAATGGCTTTTGTTTCTCAAAATGAGGGCTACCCGTACTGGTAAATGGAACACAAGCTATTTCAGGCATTCAGCTTCAAGCACTTCCAGGTAAGATGTAGCCCATCAAATGCAGAGCAAACCACCGTCAATCATCTCCAACCCAACTCAAAAATTGTGTCCTAGTCCATCCACATTAATTACAAAAAGGATAAACAGCTGCAGGATTGACTATATAAAAAAAACTTACTTCTGATGATCATAATGATATTGCCCATTGTTTCCAACGACAAGTAGCACTGGGTTATTCTTCTGCAAATTACAAATAAGTAAACTTTCAGGTTAACTTTCTTCAATCATTATTCTGCAACTGTAGTGCTTAAGATAGAAACTTGAATCATACACATCTTTTCACTGGCAGCACCAAAAAGATTCCATATCAGCAGCTCAACACAGACACAAATTTGAACAGAATTGTCTGGAGTTTTTTTTAACCCTCGAGTTAAATATGTCAATACCCAAACAAACATTGGGCATAGAATTACTTTGGGATTTAAAAAAATTATCAACTATCAAGATCAAAAAAGATTGCAGACATTGAGTGGCAGAATTCAATGCATCTACATGGATGGCACACATTAAAAACAGATTTTGTAATTGTAAATGGGATATCATCAAAATCTAGAACCTTATCCAATACGCTAACAAAGCAAGAAATAGGAGAAGACCATACAGCCTGTCGAGCTTGCTCTGCAATTTAGTACTTTTTTTACCCTACTTGGCCCTTCGGCTCCAATGCTACTTTCCTGTTGACTCCTCACATCCCTTAATTCTCAGGCATCAAAAATATCCACCTTCAGCCTTAAATGTATTCAATGATTGAACATCCATAACCATTTGTGTAAAGAATTCCAAAGATTTACAAGCCTTTTGGTGAAGTAATTTCTTAACAAAAATTATTGGGTCCTTATCCAGAGACTATGCTTCCACGTTTTAGATTCTCTTGGCGTCCACCCTGTTAAGCTTCTTCGGAATCTTGCATGCTCCAGTAAGATTAGACCTCATTCTTCTAGACTCCAGAACAATTTATTCAGCCTCTCATCACAGCACACCTTCTCGTCCTGGAAACCACTTTACATTTAAGTTCAGCTAGAAAGAGCTGTGTATTATTCTCCTCAAATCAACAAAAATGCAGCTGCATTCAGAAAGTAAAATTGTGTCACTTTGAAATTTTAGCACTATTGAAAAAGAGGAAGGTCAAATTTGTGCTTGGACACAATGATAGAACATTTTGTACTGACGATAGGTTGGGGTTTTTATTTTGTTTTTAAAATATTATATTAAATGCAATTGATACAGTAATCTTTTCCAGTTCAGAAAGGTTACAAACATTGGGTCATTTCAAATATCTTTTCAGTCTAAACTGGTTCATATTCATATGGTTAAAGTCAATTCTTTACAGCATGTTACCGTGCTTGGGGAGGAATATATGATTCAAACTGTTTGGAATGGACTGTTATTTATGTCTGTTAAATGTGAACACAAAACAATGGAAGATCCACAATTTGTGCAATTAATGAAAAGGAGAGCTAAAAAAAAAGTGAACCTTTGTTAAGTTTAAAAATGAATATGCACCATTGTAGGGCACTAAGATAAACAAGGGAAATGGCAGAAAAGTGCAATTAATGGAGAAGTCCAGTGATTATCTTATTGAATGACAGAGCAGGCTTGAGGAGCCAAATGGCCTACGCCTGTTCCATTTTCTTATGTTAGAAAATCATATTCGATAGTAAACTTCAAACTACCCAGAGAATATATCTACTAATGCACTAAATATGGTTTATTGAAGGTAATTATAAATATCATTTGTGCTTGTACATACACATACCTTTCCATCATTATCAAAGGAGTCAAAGAAAATACCAACACCATTCCATAAATCAGCTGCTCCAAAAACTGGACCATCCAATCCTTGATCTACTGTGTACCAGATTGCCTAAATCAGGAGAAATGGGAGAAGTGCATGAGAGTAAATAGCACAATAATTTTCAACAACATTAATAATTTAAGATGTCATTACCAGCCCATCAGCTCCGACCCGTCCTCTCCCCGTCACTCGAAAAGTAACTTCAATTTCCCAGTTTTCAAAACTAAATTTGCTTTTTGTCCAAACAGATCCCTTCTGACTTTTTAGTGACGGTGTTATACGAATTTGATCGGCACTTGGGATAGCATCTAAAAAGAAAAAAAAATCTCAATATGTATAAATACAGCAAATGATTAAAAGGTTTAACCCATTCCCTCCACAGACTACATTTGAATAATCTCAGCCCAGAGTTAACCAATTCCCCTCAATTGCTTTGAGGATTAGATTGATCAGCCATGCTAAATTACCCCTTAACATCAGGGGGATTGACAGGATAAACACATAGGGTTATAGGGACAGGGCCTGGTGGAATTGTTGTTGGTGCAGACTCGATGGGTCAAATGATCTTCTTCTGCACTGTAGGGATTCTGCAGCAACCAACTACAAGATAGATCTCCAAAGAGCGAGCTCTGCTCTTTCAGCATTAGTGAAAGTTCAATCATTAAAGCATTACTAAACCCAAACTCATCACATTCAACATGGAGAAATAATTAGATGAAAGGAAGTAAAGATTTTAAGTTTGATTATTGGTAAAGTGTTCCTTACTACAAACCAGAGCCACAGAAGCAATTTATAAAGTGAAACAATCAACAAAAAGCAATCAGTAGCAACAAGTCAAGAGCTGTAAATATATGGGAACTTTAGAATGGATGTCAGTGATATTTTGACCCACCAGGTACTCTGCTATTTCACATCTCAACAAAGAATGGAATTAATGATAAAACTAATTATGAAGCCATTTTTTGGAATCAAAAACAGTTTGCCAAGAGCATAGCTAATTTGCTTCAGATCTCTCATTTGAAAATTTGCCTGTAAAACAAGTCACACACCAGCGAATTTCAACAGCCCATGGCATTTTTCTCCAGTTAAACTGATCAGTGCAGAAAACCATAAAGATGGACACTACTACAGATTCCATATTCTAAAAACAAACATTTAAGATGTTTGGAACTTTCGGTCAAAGATACAGGGCTCCCAAAAAAATTCTAAGTGCTGAATTTGTGGGAAAAATAGTGTAATTCATGATTATTTTTCCAGTGCAATATCAAACTCTAATCTCCCACACTCTGCGCAGAGGTGATAATCATATGGAGGCATGGGAGACATGGGAGACATGGGAGACATGGGAGACATGGGAGACATGGGAGACATGGGAGACATGGGAGACATGGGAGACATGGGAGACATGGGAGACATGGGAGACATGGGAGACATGGGAGACATGGGAGACATGGGAGACATGGGAGACATGGGAGAGAGATAGGCGACGTGGTGCCTCTTCATACCCAAATCTGAGTTCTGGAACTCTGTGCATGCACAGTGGCCCCGCGCTATCAGGCTCCCGTTTACTGACCAGCCCGGGATCCTCGCAGTGCTGCATCTCCCCAGCAACCCACCACCACCCCCCCACCCCCCCCCAACCAAATCAAGGTACCCCATGACCATTCCCAAACCAGCCCCAATTCCCTCCACCTCCCAGGGTGCCCCAATCTCTAGACTGCCCCCCAAGCATTGGGCTCCTGGCAGCCCTGACCAAATCTCAGTGCAGAATGAAGCAGGAGCCCACACCCACACTGGTTGCTCCCAAGCTCCACCCACAATAGGCCATACTGCCCTTGGCACTGCCCACTGCTTGATGGGCAGTGCCAATGTGCCCCAAGCATAGGCACTTTGGATCTTGATCAGTGCCAGGGGCACAGATGGGCACTGCCAGGGTGTCCTTGCCCAGGAGGCACCACCCAACCCTTGGGGTGGCCAATCCCACCAGGCCCCCCACCACGACTGTCCCCCCTTCACTCCAGCAGGGTCTCCTGCTAGTTCCCCAAACATGGGGAGCTACTCTAAACCCAGAGTGAAATTTTCCTGGCGGGATGGGTGATGTTATTGGACCCAGACAATTCAGTCCCAGGCCCAGTAATGACATTTAAATTACATGAAGAACAGATTAAAATCACTTCCCTGGTCTACCTGCCAGTTTCCAGCGTGATCTCGACTGTGCCTGCTCTCCAGTGACAGAGACGGACATACTTGGGGAACGGACGCATGAATCCCATGAAATGGCCAACACGCATGTCACCCAACCTGACACGCCAAAAAAATTAGCGCATCCTGATGGGAGAATCGGGCCCAAAACTTATGATGAGAGAATTTTGCAAGTACTCAAACTGTAAGTTTGATTACTACCAGGATAGAACACAATTAAGTTACACCAAAAGTTCCATGTTAGACTACCAATGACACAGCTACCAAAACCACACCCAAATGGTTTTTTAGATTTTTTTCTTGATATCATGCATATTCTACCAGTGTCTTTCAAAAGGTTGATTAATCCAGGAAGTCAACTGCTGTTTCACTAGTACCACTCTAGCCAATATCAGTTAGAAAGGTGTTAACATGGGTCCAAGTCTAAGAACATTGCTAATGTTTAAGGCTCAGTTACTCCCTATTTTACCAATGGAGTTGATGATTTTAGAGTTTAAAAAAAAAGCCTTGTAAACTTCTGCAAGTGTTCACAAAGGTACAAAGCAGGTTGCATGTAGTGCAACTCAGGTGGGATGCATTAATACTGAAATAATTTTAAAAATACAGGCACACTTCTGCAGCAACTCCTCTCATAAGGACCTGTCTCTACTCATTATTCAACCCAATAGACAAAGA
Organism: Carcharhinus amblyrhynchos; assembly: GCF_965287045.1. NCBI lineage: Eukaryota > Metazoa > Chordata > Chondrichthyes > Carcharhiniformes > Carcharhinidae > Carcharhinus > Carcharhinus amblyrhynchos. Next base: position 48,800,758 of record NC_137324.1, on the reverse strand, counting down.
TAGTTCTATTTTTTGGTGTTTGACGAGTCGTTTGCCTGTTACTTGCCAATTTGAAAGCATTTTCAGAGTTCCATGACAAATGCTGGAGCCAGAAGAACAAACATTAACAATGTCTTAAATGCTACAAATGAGAAAGTTACTGATTTTTAACTGATCCCATATTCAGGGAGGATCATCCTCATTACTGATTGTCAGATTGCCTATCCCCCATTTGCTCACTGAAGATGGTGCTCCACTTCTTGCTCCATTGCAGTCCATATGGTTTCTCTCTCATGACTGTGGCTAAGCCAAATAATTGTGTCAGGAATAGTGCAGCACGCTATTGTGATGTCTCCATGTAGGTGAAAAATCAGACATTAAGTAGTAAAACATTTGTCTGTTTTGTACGATCACAATCGCAGAAAATTATAAAATCTCTTCTGACGAAATGTCAGCAAAATATTTACTCAATCTCAGATACAGCCATCGCATTTTCACTTTTTAATTTCAGATTTCCAGCATCCACAGTATTTTGCTTGCAAATATCTGCATTTACCATGGTTTGTGTGGATATGATTTTAGGGCTGACATGGACAAGGATGATCAAAGCCAGGCATCTTTTGTGTTATGACTTTCAAGAGGCATTTGTGACTTTGCAAACTCCATTCAGCTTTCCAAACTTCACCAGCATTGGCTGGATTGCCCAAAACAGCTTAAATGACAGGGATATTGCCACTGTCCTGGTAGACAGAGAGACCCTGACTTCCTGAATTTCCTCAAGTGTTGCAGCATCATAGCAACAGGCAACAGCACAGGTGGCCAAGGTGTAAGTCAAGGTTCCAGCAACAAACTGTACATCTTTCAGACATCAAGTATGATCGTTTCTGGTCCATACCAATACACAGTACACAAAAGAACCACCTTTGACATCCGAAGTACTGAGGTTGGCCAGCATGTTTGCCTATTTCTTGATCAGGTTGATCCAAGTCTCCAAGCAGCCAGCTTATTCAGATGGTTATGGAAGGTTAGCATCTGTTTCAGCTGCATTCAGGAAATAGGAGAGAGTACTGTCATGTTGCACGATATTACCACAGAAGGGCACTTTCAGGGAGCACTTAGTATTCTTGTGGCAAAATGGAATACAGTGGATGTTGAGGTTCACTTGAGGTTCTACTTCTGTAAATATTTTTTCAATGCAGCTTATATTTCTGTTCAAGATGGATTCACTTAGGCCTAAAAAATGCCTTGATGTTGATTGAAGAGGACCTTGTCCCAGACTCCTCTTGTCTATTATTTGATTCTGAAGAGTGTCGATATGGAGGCTCGAGTTGTTCTGAAATCTGCAAGATTGTTAATTAATATGTGGTTGTCAGGTTTGAGGGCACTGATCGCAATCTCTCATTTAACACTAGGCTGAACAAAGACTAAAATTTAACAGTTATCTATAACTGTGGCTTGAAGCAGTTTCAAAGTTGTGGATTTAACCTTGTCATTTGGATATTGGTCCGTCCAGGGAAGGAAATTTTCCAAAAGGGACTACAAGTGGATCAGTTGGGTCTTTATAATGCTTTATGTTTCGCCAACTGTTTTATTTTCAAATGTTAATTTCTCAAACTGACAAAGTAAAAGCAAAATACTGCACCTATCGGAATTCTGACAATAAAAACAGAAAATGCTGTAAAACTCAGGCCTGGCAACATCTCTGGAGACAGAAAATGTTAATGTTGAGTCCTTATTTCTCTCTCCACAGATGCTGTTAGTTCTCCATATGAGATTTTTTCTGTATTTCTGGAATATTTAGTCCAGGATTCTGGATTATTAATGCAATTATCATGCAAATCTCTATTGAATTTAAACTAATAAATATTACAAGTAACAACATTTATCAGTTTCACTGAATGCAAAGTAGTAAATTTACCAACATCAAACCAATAAATGCCAAATACCCCAATAATGACTTGTGTTCATTGGTGATGCGATAGCGAGCATTTGACTTTACAACAGCTGTCGAAACAGCAAATTCCACTCAAAAATATTACAGGTCTACCATGTGATCTTTTCACAACAACAAATTAAATCTTGATGTTTAATGAAAATTATCAGCTACCCCATCCTCAACAAAAACACACTGGCCAGAAATTTCCAGCTGTCCCGCCTATGGTTTACCTTTGCTGCAAGTTCCCCAACAGCAAGTGGTGCATTCAACGAGAAATCCTATTGACAACAGAAGGACCAGACGATCCCATCGCTGGCCAATAGTAGGCCACCTCCACGCAGTGGATTGTGCAGAACATCTTGCCCCACATTGCTATTGTATTTGCATAAATTTTCACACTGAAATTTCAGTACACCACTTTGATGGGCCAAAAGGCCTTTACTGCATCGTACGACCATGACTACTTCACAATTATACTAAACACAAACTGCTTTAGCCGTAACACAATCAGGAGCACAATCTCAGTAGAATTAAAATTCACAATTCTTTTATAAGTTACAAAATATGATTTCAAAGGGACATGGTGATTTGTGAACAACACACTTCAATAATTTATCACATGACAATATAAAATGCATGCTATCACATGCTGCGATGCAGTGAAATAAAACCTAAATTTATTTCAAATTGCATAGTTCTATTATAGCAGTGCCATCTGCTATTACATCAACTACTGGTAAAAAAAAGTACATAAAATGAACTAAACCTAGCATTTTATACATTATATATAGCACATAGACTGGAGGGTAAAGCAGAGGTGAGAAGATAGTAAACTATAATCTCAACATGTTGCTTAGTTATGATGTACAGTCTATACCACTTAATTCAAATTCTGATTCCACCAAATTTCTACTCTGCAATCCAGGCACTAGATTACTTAAAAACCCGTCACATGGAAACTATAACTGGAGTTACTACATTACTTTTTCCAAATTGGACCCAGCAAACGAATTCCACAAAGTACCCAAGATCAGACTTCAGTTAAGTAAGGGCTGGGGCATGATTGCAACATGGAGAAAATTAAGCATGCTACTTATTTTTGAGATACTGGACTAAAACTAGATGTTCAGATTTCAAATCGTACCATGCTAAAGTATAGTACGTGGGTCTACAATATACCCACAACGGAAAATCTACAGTTCTATTACCAAAGTGCCAAGAAGTATTGAACGTGTATAAAACTCCTTGATATATAAAGCGTTTATGGTCACAGCAATGCACTATAATTAAAAGTATTGCCAACTCACTGCTGACATATCTGATTTGATTTGGCAGTATGTGATCTTACAACACCTTGTTTGCATCAATAAATCTTCATATACTGTCTTATTGGCACATTAACTGACAGTTCCAGACATGTGTCAACTTTTATGCAGTACTCAAATTATCCCTCTACTCTACTAAATAACACATTATCATTTTATATCAATGATAAAATAGATAACCACTACACTGCCAAGTGAGTAAAAAAACAGCAATTACCAAAGAGAATGCTTAGAATATGTTATCAACAGGTAATGGAAAGAGGTAAGACCCCCTGTCCTGCTCTTCCCCTCTCCCTAGCTGTCACTTAATGGGGCAGTTTGAAAGCAGCAACATTTTGGGAAAATAAATTGGTTTCCAACTCTTCTGTCCTCATTGTTCCTCCAAAACCTAAGATTGGAGAAGCAGCTCACCATATATACAGACAATTTTTCTTTCATTTTTAAAAATTCATTCATTCGTTGGCTGGCCAGCATTTACTGCTCATCTGTAGTTGCCCTCAGGTGGTAGTGGTGACCTGCCTTCTTGAAACATTGCAGTCCATGTGCTGTGCGTTGAACTACAATGCTGTCAGGGAGGGAATTCCAGGATTTTGACTCAACGGCTACAAAGGAACAGCAATCCAAGTCAGGATGGTGAGTGGTTTAGCGGGAACTTGCAGGTGGCAGTGTCCCATGTATCAGGTGCCCTTCTTTCATTAGTTGTCCCATAGTTGGATTTTCTGGGTCTTTTTGGGGGCTTGAGGGTGAATTAGCTGTTTCAGGGAATTTTAAAACTCTATCCCTGTACCCTTTCTAGCACAATCACGTTTTTTTTGGTAAAGCGGCGACCAGAACTGTACACATTACTCCAGCTGCAGTCCAACTACTCAAGAATACAAGCAATAGAAGGAGTACAGCCTCTTGAGCCTATTCTGCAATTCAGTATGGTTATGCCTGATCTTCTGCCTCAACTCCACTTTCCAACCTACTTCCCATGATTCTGGAGTCAAAAGTCTATTTATCCCAGACTTAAATAAATCCAACGATGGAACATTCACAACTCTCTGGGATACAGAATTCCAAATGTTCACAAACTATGATGTTTCTCCCTCATCTGAGTCTTAAAGGATCAGTTTTTTTCAATCATGAGTCTGCACCTCTGGTTAAGTATATTCTTCCTTAGCTATAGAGGCCAAGATTGCACACAGTACACCTGATGTGATCTCACCATCACTCAAACCAGCCTCCCATCCATTGACAGGGTCTACACTTTCCACTGCTTCAGAAAAGCAGCCAGCATAATTCAGGACCCCACGCATCTAGGACATTAGGCTCAAGGACAGCTTCTTCCCTGCTGCCATCAGACTTTTAAATAAACCTAAAGTTGATCTTTCTCTACACCCGAGCTATGACTACAACACTACATTCTGCATTCTCTTCCTCTCTATGAACAATATGCTTTGTCTGAATAGTGCACAAGAAACAAATACTTTTCACTGTATGCTAATACATGACAATAAATCAAATCAAAACACAGCACAACTGTAGCAAATTTCCTTATTCTTGTACTTTATGATAATTGTTCACATTGAATATTAGCATTTAGCGATTTTACACATTTAAAATAGTCTGCCTTTGTATTCTTATTACTCAAATGAACAACCTCACATCTCCCATGTTATAACACATCTTTCAATTTCTTGCCCATTCGCTTGGCCTATCTTTGCAGCCTCTGTGCCCTCCTCAAGCTAAGTATTTTATACAGTTTTAGCATAGTTTCCCTATTCATATGCTTGCAGTCTCAATCACCTGATGAAGGAGCAGCACTGCTAAAGCTCATGATTCCAAATAAACCTGTTGGATTTTAACTTGATGTTGTGAAACTTCTTATTCAATCAAATAAAGTGTCCCACAAATGTTAACTACCATGTCTAACTGCCCTACTGCCTGCAGAGAATAGGCGACAGACTCCAAGCTTCCTTATGTAGGCCCCATGTATGTAAACTATGTAGTCTTCTTTGACATCTCCAGATACATTATCTCATAGTCCTGTCTTAATTGCAATTTCTCACTTTTCTGCCCAAGACTCAATGTTAAAATAATCTTAATTCTTTGCCATGCATGTTTAATTCCAGATTAGGATCAATACATTGCAGGTTACGCAGAGTAGCACCCGATGGCTGAATGCACCTAGAACGACGGATCAAAGGGAACGTCAATACACTTGAAATTTGATTCAAATCAAGAGTGGACGACTGATCTCTTGGCACTTGAGGCACTCAACACTGGAGTTTCAATGTACCAAAAAGAAAAATGACAGAATAACATTCACGTTTAATGATGTATGTTTAGACAGGAAGATTTTGCAATGAGAAATAAAGGCCAAAATAAAATATGTGACAGCTCCTCTGTGGGAGTGGTTCATACTGTAAACTCCGGATCTGCAACCCACTCTTTAAATGAAAATGCTCCCAAATGCTGAGAGTCTCAACCTCTCCCACCTCCAAATTCTGCACAGCTGCTGACAGCTCTGGGGAAGCTGCAAAGGGGGTGAAAGAGACAGTGGGTGATGTGCAGCAGGCGGCGGTGACAGTAGCTGACACGGGCCTCCCTCCCGAGGGAAGAAGCAGCAGCAGCAGCAGGAGCCGCCGCCGGTTACCCCAGTGACCACTTACTGCCCGTATGCGTCCAAAAGGGGATGCTGCCGTCGCTGTGCACCAGGTGCGGCCCCTTGAAACTGTACTTGTACTCGAAGCGGCGGATGGGCAGCTCGGCGGCCGGTCCGCCTCCCCCGCCGCCGCTGCTGAGCTGGAGCAGCTGCAGCAGGAGCAATCCGCCGGGAACCGTTATCAGCGCCGCCATCTTCACCTCGCGCAGCCAGCGCCCGCCGCATGCCGGGAAACCCGCTAAAGCCAACACGGCGCTTTCCCATTGGACAGGCCGGCTCCCCCAGGGTCAAAGGGCACAGGGTGACTGGCCCACACCTGAGGAGGCACACCTGTGTCAGCAAGCTGCCCCTCAGTGCCCAGACTCACCTCTCAACCTGTAAGCTCTGTGTTTGATAATAGTACAGACTCATCTCTTAACGTGTTAGCTCTATGTTTAATAATAGTGCAAACTCACTTCTTAACCTGTAAGCCCTATGTCTCAACCTGTTAGCTCTGTGTTTGGTAATAGTGCAAACTCACATCTTCACCTGTAAGCAAAATGTCTCAACTTATAAGTTCGATGTGTGACAAAAGCATAACATTGCAGATGCTGGAATCTGAAACAAAAGCAGAAAATGCTAGAAAATCTCAGCATGTCTAAGAACATCTGTGGAGAGGGAATAGAGCCAATGTTTCGAGTCTCCATGACCCTTCATCAAAGCTCTATGCTTTAAACTGTAAGCTCTATTTTTGAACCAGTTACACAAAATGCTTGTTAACTGCATGATTTGCTGACAGCTTGGAAAGTTTTTTTTCCCCTTAGTAATGCCTCGAATTTTCTTTTCCTGCGGTGTTTGCCACAGTAAGAAGTTTCACAACACCAGGTTAAAGTCCAACAGGTTTATCTGGAATCATGAGCTTTGGGAGTGCTGCACCTTCAGGTGAGTGGAGAGGTGGATTCACAAGCAGGGCATATAGAGACAATGACTCGCTTGCAAGATAATGGTTGGAATGCGAGTCTTTAAGGCAATCAAGTCTTTAAAGGTACAGACAATATGGGTGGAGAGAGGGATAATCACAAGCTAAAGAGGTATGAATTGTGTCAAGCCAGGACAGTTAGTAGGATTTTGCAAGCCCAGGTCAAATGGTAAAGGTTACACATAGTGTGACATGAACCCAAGATCCTGGTTGAGGCCATCCTCCTGTGTGGAACTTGGCTTACCCGAAGATTGGAGGCTGACTGTCCTTGACTGCTGAAGTATTCCTCCACAGGAAAGGAACGTTCCTGCCTGGTGATTGTCGAGCAGTATCCATTCATCTGTTGTCGTATTATTGTCACATGAGGAATAAACTTTGACCTGAGGAATAAACTTTGATTTATTATTGTCACATGTTTTGGGATATAGTGAAAAGTATTTCTTTTCTTGTGCGCTATTCAGACATAACATATCATTCATAGAGTACGTAGGGGAGAAGGAAAGGACAGGGTGCAGAATATAGTGTTGAAGTTATAGAAAGGGTGAAGAGAAAGATCAGTTTAATATATGATAGGTCCATTCAAAAGCCTGATGGATGCAGGGAAGAAGCTGTTCTTGAGTCAGTTGCCATGTCACCTCAGACTTTTGTATCTTTTTCCCAACGGAAGAAGGTGGAAGTGAATATGCCTGGGGTGTGTGGGGTCCTCGATTATGCTGGCTGCTTTTCCGAGGGAGCAGGAAGTGTAGATGGAATCAATGGACGGGAGGCTGGTTTGTGTAATGGACTGGGCTACGTTCACAACCCTTTGTAGTTTCTTGCATTCCTGATAAGAGCTGTGATACATCCAGAAAGGATGCTTTCTATTGTGTATCTGTAAAAGTTGGTGAGAGTCGTAACAGACGTGCTGAATTTCCTAAGCCTCCTGAGAACGTAGAGGTGCTGGCGGTGTTTCTTAACTATAGTGTTGGCATGGAGGAACTAGAACAGGTTGTTGGTCACCTAGACACCTAGAAACTTGAAGTTCTTGACCATTTCCACTAGATTTATACAGGGGACCAGCATGACCTGGGGATCGGTGCGCAGCATTGAGTTAGCAAGCGGGCAGAGTGGTGAAGGAGCAGTGGGCTGCGGCATGGAGGCAGATTGTATTTTATATGTGGAATGAAATGACAGGGCTAATTTTGAAGTTGGGTGATTTCTAATTTCCTCAGGCAGGAACTGTGCTCTTTAAGCACGACTTCTTCATTGTCTTAACCTTGGAGCATGAAAATGATATACATTATTATCGATGACAGGAAAAAGAACTCACAAACAACAGGGTCCTTCATTATTCTGGTCTCAGCAGCATGGAGACCAGCCTTTCAGAAAACCTAACTTAGATGGGCAGGTCATGTCACCCAAGTAAATGATTACACAATCCCTAAGTGGATCTTCAATGGGGAACAGACTCAGGACAAATGACATCAATGTGGTCAGTACAAATGGTACAAGGCATCTTAAACAACAGTCTTATTGCTTTGCAGACCATCTTCCATGGGAAAACACTACAGCTAACTGAACCACATGGAGCAAAGTACTTCAATATGATTCAGCATGCTTCAAGAATTATTCACACCAAGTTCGCAACATCTAGTGTGCCCAGAGGAAGGCCAGAGATGGTGCAGCTGCAAAAATTCTCCCAAGCACCTATGGAAACATGAAGTGCCAGTTCACTGGTCCATGGCAATTTCACATATCAGACTCTTCAATTATGGGAGGAACCATAAAAAGAAATCATTTATATCTTGGGCATACTCATTATGAGTCTATCACACCATCTATCAATATGTATCTTGTTGAAACTTTACAGTTATTTGCCTTTTGTTTCTGCACCACTTGATTTTCTGTTCTTACGTTTTTACCCCAATTTTTGTGTCAACTTGTTTCAATTGTAAATGTCAATGTCCTTTATTATGACTTTTATCAATATAAACTATGACGCACTAAACATGTAAATGTAGGATTCTCACAAATCCTTTGAAAACGCACTCTACCACCCATCTCAAGGGAACTAAGACAAAGAAGAGAGGAAAGCAGCAATGCAAGTGTACCAGAGACAGAGTTGCATAGGATCTAAAGCACGGATATCAAACATTCAGTCAGTTGGTCTGTGTGCCACATGAGTTCTTCCCATTATAATTCCCCTTCCCACAATATTGTTGAATCTCCATATTTATTCTCTGATTCATCATATCAGGAGATTGATTGATAATATATGAAAAACTCACACCTGGAACTTATCAACTCTTGATTTTAAATTCCTATGTCTACATTGATAATCAACCTGCAATTCAAAAACTTATCAGGCTGAAATTACATTCTTCCCCCAGTGAAGGCACTACACGGATGTCTTGATGAATAAGTGATAAAATGCTAGGAAAAGTGGAGGTTCAAAGAGATTTATGGGTCCATGAATATAATTGGAATATAATTGCATGAATCAAATATTTAAAAAAGAAGACTTCTAGTTAGAGGGCTACTATATAAGAGGGGAGAAGTTTGGCCATAGCAAAACAAAGCCCTAGTTCAACGACATTTAAAGCATGTATAGTTCTGGGCCCTGCACCTGAGGATATATTGGCCTTTGAAGGACTGCAGGATAGATTCACTAGCATGTTACCATGCTTTAAGTATTAGATGAGACTACAATGTAGGCTCATCTAATACTTAAAGCATGGTAACATGTTAGTATAAAATATTCAGGGGTACTTACAGCAGCTATGATAGCATCATGGTTATGTTACTGGACTATGTGTAGATGTGAATTCAAAGCTCACCATAGCAGCTAGGAAATTAAAATTCAGTTTATTAAAACCTGAATTAAAAATGGTGACCTGCAACATCCAAATTGTGGGAAAACCCATCTGGTTCACTAATGTATAGTCGGAAAAACAACCTGGTCTTTTTACCCAGTCTGGCCAAACTGACTGCTTTTTGAAATGGCGTGCAAATCACTCAGATTTTGTGAAATTGATTTACGTGAATGCAATGGCTCAAACTTCTCAAGAGCAAGTAATGATGGATAATAAATACTTACTTCACCAGTGATGCCCAAAGCCCCTGAAGGAATAAAATCAAAATGATTGAGAATTGATAGACTATTTAGAAAGAAACCACTCAAGAGAGAAATTAGGAAACACTACCTCCCACAAATGGTGGTGGAAGTGTGAAATTCTTTCTGACAATGTTGATTAGATGCTAACTTTCATAACTCACAACCCCACTGCATTTGAAGCAAGTTCCAATAATACATTTTCATTTTAGCTGAATTATAAAGTTGAGGAATTTATTGCATGGCTTATGCTCATCGAAACATAGATTTGGTTGTCCACCGTGCACGAGCTGGGAATCGTACGTAAGAACATAAGAAATAGGAGCAGGAGTAGGCCATTTAGCCCTTCGAGCCTGCCCCGCCATTCAATAAGATCATGGCTGATCTGTCGTGGCTCAGTTCCACTTTCCCGCCCTCTCCCCATAACCCTTAATCCCCTCTCTTATCAAAAACCCATCAACCCGCTTCTTAAAAATAATTAGCGAGGCAGCCTCCACCACTTCAACGGGCAGATAATTCCAGAGATTCACCACCCTTTGAGTGAAGAAGTTCCTCCTCAATTCCGTTCTAAACCGCCCCCCCTTTATCTTGAGGCTGTTCCCCCTAGTCCTACTGTCTTTTTTGAGCGGGAAGAGTCTCTCCACCTCTATCCTATCCATCCCATTCATCATCTTATACGTCTCAATGAGATCTCCCCTCATTCTTCTAAACTCTAACGAGTACAAGCCTAGTTTATTCAGCCTCTCCTCATAGCTCAACCCCCTCAACTCCGGTATCAGCCTAGTAAACCTCCTCTGCACTCCCTCCAAGGCCAAAATATCTTTGCGCAGGTGCGGCGCCCAAAACTGCACACAGTACTCCAGCTGCGGCCTTACCAATGCCCTATACAGCTGCAGCAAGACCTCCCTACTTTTATATTCAATCCCCCTCGCTATGAAGGCCAGCATCCCATTCGCCTTCCTGACCACCTGCTGCACCTGCAAGCTGGGTTTTTGCGACTCATGCACAAGGACCCCGAGGTCCCTCTGCACCATCGCCTGCTGCAGTTTTTCGCCCCGTAAGTAATAGTCCTTCCTACCATTCTTCCTACCAAAGTGGACCACCTCACACTTGCCAACATTAAATTCCATTTGCCATTTCCTGGCCCATTCGCCCAGCCTATCTAGATCCTTCTGCAGACTCTCCACACCCTCCGCACAATTTGCCGTTCCCCCAATCTTGGTGTCATCAGCAAATTTCGACACCCTACACTCGGTTCCCTCCTCCAGATCATCTATATAAATGGTAAAAAGCTGAGGCCCCAGCACCGAGCCCTGGGGCACTCCACTAGTCACCATCCGCCAATCCGAATAGCACCCGTTGACCCCCACTCTCTGCCTCCTATTTGACAACCAATCATCTATCCACGCTAACACCCTACGCCCAACTCCATGTCCCCAGACCTTCTGCAATAACCTCTTGTGAGGTACTTTGTCAAACGCCTTCTGAAAATCCAGAAAGACCACATCCACCGGCTCTCCTCTATCCACTGCCCTAGACACATCCTCATAGAACTCCAGTACATTTGTCAGACACGACTTCCCTTTAATGAAACCGTGCTGCGTCTGCTCTATCAAGCAGTTCCCTTCAAGATGCCTCGCAATTTCCTCCTTAATGACGGATTCTAACATTTTACCTACCACAGACGTTAAACTAACCGGCCTATAATTCCCCGCCTTTTGCCTGGCACCCTTCTTAAACAATGGCGTAACATTAGCCGTTTTCCAATCTTCTGGCACTTCCCCGGAATCCAGCGACGTCTGGAAAATAACCACCAAGGCATTCACTATCACCTCCGCCATTTCTTTCAGAACCCTCGGATGCATTCCATCCGGTCCTGGGGACTTGTCCACAATCAGCCCCTCCAGTCTGTCAAGCACCACCTCTCTAGTAACAGTAATGTCATTAAGACCCTCCAGTCCTACCACCTTGTGCTTATGAAAAATGCACCATGTTCGCTTATTGTGCATGCATCAGGAATCATGCCTGAATTTTCAGTGATGTGCTACAAACCCTCATTCTGTTGAAGATTGTGCATATGTGTACCTTATTTTCACTTACAGTTTTACCATTTTATTTAACAGTAATTGCAAATTGTGAATCTAGCTTTGCTGTACTGTGCAGTAGTGTAATTACTCTGTGCTGTATAAAATTATGCCTAAGTGATAGTCTACTTTAACTTCCCCAAGGAAGACTATTAATTTAGAAGTTAAGTATAATGTGTTTGAGAAAAGTGACTGTGAGATTGATATTCCTAATTCCACAAACCTGGATGAATCTACAGGGCACACTAAGGAAAAATCAAGGTAAGGTAAAAATCAGTGGTCAGAGTGCAACTCCTTCAACTGCCAAGAGGTTACAACACCTGTGTATGCATATGATGGAGAAAATGGAGCACTTAATGGGCATTTGGATTGAAGATCAATGCCTAATGTGAGTTCCTTTAAGCACAGTTACAAGTCAGATAGATGATAGCTGGGCGTCGCTGAGATTTGAAATTAAAGGAGGATGAAGCAGGTTCAAATCAACCATTTAAAGCAAGGCCAAGTTGGTTTGAGCATTTCAAGAACGCAAATTTACATTTTCTGAAGTTTAATAGTGAGGGAGCAAGTGTTGACTCAATTGCCTCAGATACATATCCTTCACTTTAAAGACATATTGAGGAGGGAGGTGATTTATTCTGTCAGGTCCTTAATGTTGACAAGACAGGTCTCTATTGGAAATAAAGTGATAAAACAGAACTTACTTTGCAGTAGATGAAGGGCATGCTCCTGGTTTAAGGCTGCAAAAGATAGGTTTGATGGTTTTTGGATCTAATGCTGAGGGAGATTTTAGCTTGAAGCACGTGCTTATGTACCACGGTGAAAATCCAGAGGCTTTAAAGGGGTATGTTAAGGCTTTTCTTCCTGTTAATTGGCAGTCTAACAAGAAATGTGGGCAATTGGGAAAAAATTCAGGATTGGGTTACTTCTTCTGCCCTGTTGTTGAAGATCATGATGAAAGTTACCTGTAAAGTATCATTGTTTCTAAATACCATTGGTCATCCTATAAACTTGTATGATTTGTCTGATAACAGGAAGGTTGAATATCTTCTAGTGAATGAATACTACAGTTTTAATCCAGCCTGTGAATCAAAGTGCAATCACTACGTTCAAGACACAGTACCTAAGAAAGACATTAGCACTGCTGATTCACAAAACTGACAGAGGAAGGGTGTGGGGGTGGAGGGGGTGGTGGGATGTGTGGGAGTTAGGGTTAGTACCATAGTGATAACCAGTGAAACAATATGACGTCTTGTTATTTATTCCTATGTTTCAGTGTTTAATACATAAATTACATTAAATTTATTAAATTAATACATAAAAATATAATCTAAGAATTACAGCTCAGGAACATGATGCACCCTTATTACACATTTCCTTATGAGAAGGCATGCCATTTTTAAGAAATTTAAAATCTGAGATCAATAGATTTTTGCTGAAAAATTCTCATTTCTCATCTATATGCTGCCCCTTGGCAACATCATTTGATAACACCCAGCTCTATTTACCATCACTTCTCTTAAATCCGCGACTGCAAACTTTTCAATCTACTTATCCAACACCCAATATATGATAAGCAAAAATTTTCTTCATTAAATACTGGAAAATTGTTTTTTGTCTCCATTTGAAACACCTCTCCCTAGCTAGGTACCCCGTTGCTCCCTCTGGCAACTGTCTGGTATTAAGGCAGCAATCTTTGTCTCACGTTTGATCCTGAAATGAGGTATTGACTGTATGTTCATACCATTTGTAAGACAACTTATATCCACCTGTGTAACATTACTCTCAACTTCACCCCTGTCGCAGTTTATCTGTTTCTGCAACCCTCATCCATGCTGTTGTTACCTCCTAGATTTTACTATTCCATCACATTCCTGGCTCCCACATTTTACCCTCCATAAACTTGAGGTCATTCAAAAGTCTGCTGCGCATGCTTCAATTCTCAGCAAGTCCTTTCCCCCTATCAACCCTGTGTTTGTTAGACTTCATTTGTTTCTGGTTAAACAATGTAGTGATTTTTAAATTTTCATCCTTGTTTTCAAATCCCTTCATAGTCTTGCCCTTCTTATCTCTGTAGTCCCCTCCAACTATACAAACATGGAGATATCTGTACTCCTCTAATTCTGGCTTTCTGTGAAGTCTCAATCATAATTGCTCTACCACTGATGACTGCATCTTCAGCTGCATAGGCTCTAAGGCCTAGAATGCCCTCCCAGACCTCTGTACCTCACTACCTCACTTTCATCCTTCAAAACAGTAATTAAAACCTACCTTTCTGACTAGGTTTTTGGTCATCTGACCTAATATCTTGTCGTAGACAAAGCTATAAAAAAATGGAGCAAAGGCAGATGGATGGTATTAAGGTGCAGATCAGCCCTGATCTCAGTGAATGGTGTAATGTCTTTGAGGAGCAAATGGTCTCATTATCACTCATATAGCCATCTGACTCCACCCTCAAAGAGAAGAAATATAACCTTAAGAATTCAAAGCCAATGCCAGGTGACGCACAATATTTATGAAAAGGCGTGATTTAGTACAATGCCAGAAAACAAGCAAAAAAAGAATCAGAACCCACCATTTGCACTTGATAAAACTCACCAAATTTCATTGATTTATCATCTGACATAAAGATAAGAATGTATATCAGTTTGTCTCCATTGGAAAAAATGGGTGAAACACCAACAAATAAATCATGCTAGCAAATAAGATTAGTCTCAAGACTTGTGGGTGGAAAAATACAACCTTGTAAAGATGACCAGCCATAAGAAGTCACAATTTTATAGTTGTTCTATCTTGTACAATAAATAGCATAAAATTAAAACCTATGGTGATATTCAAGCAAAAAACTATGAGAGGAAATTTAAGAAAAGCATTGTCATTCATGTTCATGAGAAAGGCTGGATGGATAAAGGCAATTGCAAGAACTGGATTAAAGACGTGTGGAATTTGAGACCAAGCGTAAAGTAAAAAGTTGTGCACATCTGTTTAAACTTTGACCTGTTGACAATGTAATCAGTGATACATGATTGACCAATACCAGTGATAATTATTTGCAGTGGTCTTGCTAGTGTTGTTTAGCCCTTGGACGTGTGTAAAGGGTGGTGGTGAACTGGACTTGGTACATATTAGGACTTTGGCAGCAGACCTTTACATGAACACTTGCTTTACAGGATTTGATTCTAAATTCTCCCAACCTGCCATGAATGAATCTAATGCATCAGGAGAGGTAGTAAATACACTGGAGGTAAAGAGGGGCTCATTTTGCAAATCATCTCCAGTAGATGCAAAGTCAGAACAGATTGCATCTACAAAATTTTTGTGATTAGTTTGGTCCATGTCCTCAAAGCTCAGCTCAAGCTGCAGCTATTGTTGACACTTCCTGCACATATGGTCAGTGAGGACACAGGGAGTAACCTGAAGTTCCCATGCAGAATATTAGGAGAAGTCAGAACTTTCTTTCCATTCCTCTATCCAATAAGACATACTATATAAAAAAGACTTACCATCTCCTCACTTCCCTTCTGCTAACTCACTTAAATATAGGGAAGTTCACTTAAATGTTTTACCCCACCCTTATTATCTAATAGATTTTTTTAAGTTCCCCAAGTGCTCAAAATCCTTATTCTTTCTTGAAGGTATCCTGATAAATTATGTGGTCGATCTGAATTAGGGGCATTGAGTTAATTTGTTAAAATCACGTTGACCGAAATGGGAAAGTTCCCGCTTGTGCTTTTGATTAAATGAATCATTATAATTAATAATCACAACATGGCCTGTCATTGATAATATAATCAGTTTCATGATTTGAAATACAAACCAAACTGTATAATTGTTTTAAATATTCAATATTTTCCATTATTATTATAATAAAATTGAATCATTAACTTCTTCAGGATTGTACTTTAATCCTGAAATTCTTGGGCCTTGATCCCTGAAAAACTAAAGTTGAATTCTTCACAAGATGTACGAAAATTATGATTTTTTTTAAAGCCAAAATTCATGGATCAATTTTTAAAAGGGGATCAATTTTTACATAGGTATATGTGGACTAGGAGTTGATGCCTAAATAAGATTATGCATAGTTCAAATATTGTCAAATTACTAAAAAATTGCTTTTAAGAATTCATTGTTTCTGTAATGAGAATGTTTTAACTGAGTCATGCTAATTTTATTACTATGCAATTTATGCTGCAATGTGGCATGCATTTTGATTATAAAGGATCCTAATTTTTCTGTCAACTGCCAGTATATGTGAAGAATAATGGGTAATCTGTGGCACTTGCTCTGTAGAGCAGATTAAATAGTTTCCTAGTCTCTGTTTTTATGTCAGCAGAAGCATTAACAAAGCATAAAAGCTCCCAATTTGATTTCTAATGCCTCGTACATGGGAGACGTAGGTTCAGACAAAATCTTTAGTCCATTTTTATTTAATTAGACTAAAATAGCAAACTGTATTTCTAATCCTGTTAGAGTGCTAAATACATCATAGGACAAGAGCTTTAAACTCTTGACTGCTTCTATGTTAAACTGCCTTGCTATTATGAAAGTTAGGAATTAGAATGCTTTAAACAACTAATAATTGGGTTCTGTTCCTTTATTAGCTGGTTTCAAAACCCTTACAGGATTATATTGTAAATTATAAGATTAGAGGCAATGCTGTTTCAATCCTATTCTTTAATGGTTTTTACATATTTCTATGAAATAATCATTTAAAACAAATAGAAGTCACATAAGCTGCTTTTGCACATTAAATTAAATGCTTAATTAACTCATACTCAAATACCAATTACGACTGAGTAAGAAAGTAGTAAAAAGTAACTCAGCTAGGGACAACTTCTCCAGTAAGACACAGCACTGTGATTTCATGAGAACTGATCTGTTTACTTATTTCAAACAAGAAACATGTTAACTGTATAATATTATCAGACTTGGATCTTTATAAGTTTGAAGTAGTTTGGTTCTTTGCCAGATTTTTGCTGTTGAGGCATGTAGCTTTGCCAACTGGTCAGACCATTCTCATTTTAAAGGATCTGTTACAGCAGCCATTTGCACTGAGGTAGCGAGGTGGGATTTAAGGCCCGCCGACTCTAAAAGCAGATGCTAGATTGTCGTGGTGGCAGGTAAGCACCAAGGCTGGTTAGAAGGCCCCCTTTCTTCTCTAGGGCTTGATCTCAGACTCCCTTGCCCCCTTCATGCCAATTCATACCTCTTCTCACCTCCATGCCTCCTCATACCCTCATGCCTCCTGCACAGCTGCTCACTAGTATGCACAATGGAGCCATCCAGCGATGAGGAAAGTTCAATTCAGTAACCACATCAAGGAAAACTAATTTTTTATTAGCCCCTTTATAACTATCAAACAAAATGTGAACCCAGTACCACCACTGAGAGATGTGCTTCCACATCTTTTGAAATTCAGCCAAGCATTCATTCTCCTCAGCTGTAATGGAAAATCAACATCTATAAAATACCCTCCAAGCCACTCAGAATCATAGAACCCTACAGTGCAGAAAGAGGCCCTTCGGCCCATCAAGTCTGCACCGAACACAATCCCACCCAGGCCCTACCCCCATATCCCTACATATTATACTCACTAATCCCTCTAACCTACGCATCCCTAGACACTAAGGGGCAATTTCTTAGCATGGTCAATCAACCTAACCCACACATCTTTGGACTGTGGGAGGAAACTGGAGGATCCGGAGGAGTTTTTATAAATATATAAAAAGGAAGAGGCTGGCTAGGGTGAACGTTGGACCCTTAGAGGATGAGAGGGGGGACTTAGTGGTAGGGGATGGGGAAATGGCTGAGGTCTTGAATAACTTTTTTGTTTCGGTCTTCACGGAGGAAGACGTGAATAATTTGCTGGGTGTTAGCGATGGAAAGGTGGTAGGACTGGAGGGTCTCAATGACATTATTGTTACTAGGGAGGCGGTGCTCGACAGACTGGAGGGACTGATTGTGGACAAGTCCCCAGGACCGGACGGAATGCATCCGAGGATTCTGAAAGAAATGGCAGAGGTGATAGTGGATGCCTTGGTGGTTATTTTCCAAACGTCGCTGGATTCCGGGAAAGTGCCGGAAGATTGGAAAACGGCTAATGTTACGCCATTGTTTAAGAAGGGTGCCAGGCAAAAGGCAGGGAATTATAGGCCGGTTAGTTTAACGTCTGTTGTAGGTAAAATGTTAGAATCCGTCATCAAGGAGGAAATAGCGAGGCATCTTGAGGGAAATTGCTTGATAGAGCAGACGCAGCACGGTTTCGTTAAGGGGAAGTCGTGTCTGACAAATTTATTGGAGTTCTATGAGGATGTGTCTAGGGCAGTGGATAGAGGAGAGCCGGTGGATGTGGTCTTTCTTGATTTTCAGAAGGCGTTTGACAAGGTACCTCAGAAGAGGTTATTGCAGAAGGTAAGGGGGCATGGAGTTGGGCGTAGGGTGTTAGCGTGGATAGAGGATTGGTTGTCAATTAGGAGGCAGAGAGTGGGGGTTAACGGGTGCTATTCGGATTGGCGGTTGGTGACTAGTGGAATGCCCCAGGGGTCGGTGCTGGGGCCTCAGCTATTTACCATTTATACAGATGATCTGGAGGAGGGAACCAAGTGTATGGTGTCGAAATTTGCTGATGACACCAAGATTGGTGGAACGGCAAATTGCGCGAAGGGTGTGGAGAGTCTGCAGAAGGATCTAGATAGGCTGGGCGAATGGGCCAGGAACTGGCAAATGGAATTTAATGTTGGCAAGTGTGACGTGGTCCACTTTGGTAGGAATAATGGTAGGAAGGACTATTACTTACGTGGCGAAAAACTGCAGCAGGCGACGGTGCAGAGGGACCTCGGGGTCCTTGCGCATGAGTCGCAAAAACCCAGCCTGCAGGTGCAGCAGGTGGTCAGGAAGGCTAATGGGATGCTGGCCTTCATAGCGAGGGGGATTGAATATAAAAGTAGGGAGGTCTTGCTGCAGCTGTATAGGGCATTGGTGAGGCCGTAGCTGGAGTACTGTGTGCAGTTTTGGTCGCCGTACTTACGCAAGGATATTTTGGCCTTGGAGGGAGTGCAGAGGAGGTTTACTAGGCTGATACCGGAGTTACTTATGTGGCGAAAAACTGCAGTGGGCGACGGTGCAGAGGGACCTTGGGGTCCTTGTGCATGAGTCGCAAAAACCCAGCCTGCAGGTGCAGCAGGTGGTCAGGAAGGCTAATGGGATGCTGGCCTTCATAGCGAGGGGGATTGAATACAAAAGTAGGGAGGTCTTGCTGCAGCTGTATAGGGCATTGGTGAGGCCACAGCTGGAGTACTGTGTGCAGTTTTGGTCGCCGCACTTACGCAAGGATATTTTGGCCTTGGAGGGAGTGCAGAGGAGGTTTACTAGGCTGATACCAGAGTTGAGGGGGTTGAGCTATGAGGAGAGGCTGAATAAACTAGGCTTGTACTCATTAGAGTTTAGAAGAATGAGGGGAGATCTCACTGAGACGTATAAGATGATGAATGGGATGGATAGGATAGAGGTGGAGAGACTCTTCCCGCTCAGAAAGGACAGTAGGACTAGGGGGCACAGCCTCAAGATAAAGTGGGGGGCTGTTTAGAACGGAGTTGAGGAGGAACTTCTTCACTCAAAGGGTGGTGAATCTCTGGAATTCTCTGCCCGTTGAAGTGGCGGAGGCTGCCTCGCTAAATATTTTTTAGACGCGGGTTGATGGGTTTTTGATAAGCGAGGGGATTAAGGGTTATGGGGAGAGGCGGGCATGTGGAACTGAGCCACGACAGATCTGCCATGATCTTATTGGATGGCGGGGCAGGCTCGAAGGGCTAGATGACCTACTCCTGCTCCTATTTCTTATGTTCTTATGTAAACCTACGCAGACACAAGGAGAATGTACAAACTCCACACAGACAGTGATCCGAGCCAGGAATTGAACCCAGAGCCCTGGAGCTGTGAAGCAGCAGTGCTAACCACTGTGCTACCGTGCCGCCCATCCTAACATGGAAATATATTGCCATTCCTTCACAGTTGCTGTGTCAAAATCCTGGAATTCCCTCCCTAATGACATTGTGGATCAACCCACAGAATATGGACTGCAGCAATTCAAGGAAGCAGCTCACCACATCTTCTCAAGGGCAACTAAGAATGGGCAATAAATGCTGGCCATCCAGTGACACCCATGTCCCATGAATGAGTAAAAAATAGCATCTCTTAGGAATTGTCAGCAAAGGACTCTATTGACTCTGCGGGTAACTTTTTAAAAACCTATATCAGATGGCCTGTCAATCAAAGTAGTTCAGCAAAAGTGCTTTTTTTTAAATCTAAATGATAATTTTAACCTCCCTTTTCATGTTTAAAGGGTTGGGGACTTCAAAAACTTCAGGTGACTAAACTTAAACAGCCCTTCACAACTTTTCACATTTATTTCATAAATCCAGTGCATGGTCTTTGGAACGCCGAAAATATGATCTGTTTGAACTCAGTACTAATTTCAAATGGCCTTGCTGGTTTTGGGTTTCCTGCCTGCATGTTTCTTATTCCCCCATCAATCTGCTGGGAGTAGTGCAATCCATCAGAATAAAGGGAAAGGGATGCAGGTCCCGTCTGTCATTTTTAAGGGTTTCCAGATTCACCCAACTCTGCAAAAATCCAGCCCTCTATATGATGACAGAAGCACAGATGAAAATGAATTGGCTCAGGGCAAATCCTAATAATTGTAAAATTTTATAGTGCTGGAAGTGGGCATTGCACCATCACCCAGAATGCGAAACATGCTAACGGAAGGGGTAGTTGAATTGAATAGCATAGGTGAATTTAATTGAAAGTTTTATTTAAAAAAGGGGAGTGTAAAAGTGATAGAAAAAATGCTGATAGTCACACGAGTAAGAGAAGACTTGTGTAGAGTAGAAAAACTAGCATGGAGCAAGACCCGTTTCTCATGCTGAACATTCTATATAATTTTAATCAGAGTTTGAAAGAAAGATGCATGTTTGTTTTATGTGGGATTCTATATCAATGTCTCATTGATCATTTTTAGGTTTTTCTGTTGAACATTCTGATTAGTTGGTGCTGGGAGATGATCCATAGAGAGTTCCAACAGTTGGAACTTTAATCTGATGACGTTAAGATGCAGTCAATCTTTCATCACTGGCAACTTCCCCATGGCTCCTCAGTTTTCTTAAATGCTTCCAAATAAAACAGATAATAAAAGAGTGAGATTTTTTCAGTTGTGGAATTGTTCTCAAACATTTTAGAGTTCAGCTACAATGTCAGAAGTTTCTATCTTATTTATTCAATTAGTCAATTAGTGAGTAACTTATGCAAATAAGGTTATAGAAAGTTGTATTCGCCCTAGCTTGGAAACAGAAAAGAAAGCTCACCAACTACTGGTTGGTGAGAAAAAAGGATCCCTTCTTTGCCCATCTGCACTAAATTCTCAGCTGAACCAAATTTCCAAACTCACACTCTACATTTCAGTCAGGCATAGTCTGCTTTCAGGGCATCATC
The DNA here is from genome assembly GCF_965287045.1 of Carcharhinus amblyrhynchos. Taxonomy (NCBI): domain Eukaryota; kingdom Metazoa; phylum Chordata; class Chondrichthyes; order Carcharhiniformes; family Carcharhinidae; genus Carcharhinus; species Carcharhinus amblyrhynchos. The sequence goes on along the minus strand of NC_137324.1, from coordinate 48,779,252 downwards.
TTACTTTAACAAGGACTGAAGTGAACCATAAGTTCATAAGATATAGGAGCAGAATTAGGCCATTCAGCCCATCAAGTCTGCTCCACCATTTGATCATGGCTGATATGCCTCATCCCCATTTTCCTGCCTTCTCCCCATAACCTTTCAGCCCATTACCAATTAAAAATCTGTCTAACTCCTTCTTAAATTTACTCACTGCCCTAGCTTCCATCACACTTTGGAATAGCGATTTCTACAGATTCACAACCTTTTGGGAGAAATAGTTTCTCATCAATTTGTTTTAAATTTACTTCCCTTATCCTAAGGCCCATTTGCTTCCCTAAGCCTCATCCTAGAATGCCCCACAAGAGGAAGCATCCACTCCACTTCTACTTTATTCATACCTTTTATCATCTTGATGGGGCATCAGATGGGTTTTTGTGGCCATCAATGATCGTTTCATGGTCACTATTTATTAAGACTAGCTTTTGTTGTAAAGTGAAAGATGAGCAAGTGTACCCTGACTAACCTTGACCAGTTATCTACTTCTAACATATGTTTCCGAGGATTCACTGTGCCCTGTTCACACCCTATCATGATATTTGAATTGTCTTCTGGGTCTGATCAGTCTGATGATATATGCCATGGGGTATAGGCAGCTGGAGAGGCTGTGATGCTCTGCTGCCAGTTGAATGTGCGCTCTGGAGACACCATTGAAGAAAGTGCAAAAAAAAGAGTAAAAAGTCTGACAACACCAGCGTTTAGTCCAACCGATTTATTTGATAGTAAACTCACAAGCTTTTGGGTTAGCCCCTTCGTCAGGTGACCCGAAAGGGGCTAACCCGAAAGCTTGTGAGTTTACTATCAAATAAATCGGTTGGACTAAAACCTGGTGTTGTCAGACTTTTTACTGTGTTTACCCCAGTCCAACGCCGGCATATCCACATCATGACTACTATCGACACAAAAAAAACAGAGACAGAGATGGAGCTAGGCCTCCAAGTTGCTCTCTTTAAGCCCTTCACGAAGATTCTGTTCTGTGTCCAATCCTTGTTGCATTATGCCTCTGGCCTCCTACTTGAACTGGGTACCATCAAGTTTGTGTAGCATTCTTCTAACAAAGCAAGTTCACCGGAAGTGTAAACAACAATCCATACTGAAACAATGTGGCTGCTAGCACTTGGCCAGGCAGTTCCAGGCCTGTCTGTTTTGACAGGAAGTTGATTGTCTAAGGCCTGGCTGTTTTAGCCCTGCAGTTTGCAAATTGAGGGGACTGGCTAGGTTTAAATTTGGCTTCCACCTTTCAGGTTTTTATTTTTTGTTGAAAAAGTAGCAATATTCTGTCATGATCATGGAGGTCATGGATCACCTGACCACATTTTCAATTCCAGATTTGATTAGTTGAGTCCATACTCCAGCAATTGCTTTGATGGAATTTGAACGCATGTTCCCAGAATATTAATCTGAGCCTCTGGATTATGAGGATGTTGCCATCTTCCTGTGATACCCCACATAATTTGATATATAAGGAAATATTAAGACAGGTGACCAGAAACTTGACTGAAGAAGTAAGTTTTAAAGGAAGTCTTAAAGGAAGAGAAAGAGGTTAAATGATAGAGAGATTTGGGGAAAAAAAATACAAGTTTAGACAGCTGGAGGCACAGCCAGCAATAATGAAATGATAAAAATTAAGAATGCACAAGAGGTCAGAATTAAAGGAACAGCCTGAGAAATGTTTGAATAGTCAAATCCAGAGGTATCCATGGCACGGATGTGGATTTCAACATATATGTATATATACATAAATGGTGACATTATACAGGACATGAGGTGATGTTATCAGGCAGGTGTCAAGTCTCGGTTTCTGCATTTCTGATTTTTGATTTGATTTGATTTATTGTTGTCACATGTATTAACGTACGGTGAAAAGTATTGTTGGTTGCGGGCAATACAGACAAAGCATACTGTTGATAGAGAAGGAAATGAGAGAGTGCAGAATGTAGTGTTACAGTCATAGCTAGGATGTAGAGAAAGATCAACTTAATGCAAGGTAAGTCCGTTCAAAAGTCTGACAGCAGCAGGAAAGAAGCTATTCTTGAGTCGGTTGATACGTGACTCAGACTTTTGTATCTTTCTCCCGATGGAAGAAGGTGGAAGAGAGAATGTCTGGGGTGTGTGAGGTCCTTAATTACGCTGGCTGCTTTGCCGAGGCAGCAGGAAGTGTAGACAGAGTCAATGGACGGGAGGCTGGTATGCCTGATGGATTGGGCTACATTCATGACCTTTTATACTTCCTTGTGGTGTTGGGCAGAGCAGGAGCCATACCGAACCGTGATACAATCAGAAAGAATGCTTTCTATGGTGCATCTGTAAAAGTTGAAGAGAGTCATAGCTGACATGCCAAATTTCCTTAGTCTTCTAAGAAAGTAGAGGCTTTGATGAGCTTTCTTAACTATAGTGTCAGCATAGGGGTACCAAGACAGTTTGTTAGTGATCTGGACATGTAAAAACATGTAGCTCTCGATCCTTTCTACTTTGTCCCAATTGATGTAGACAGGGGCGTGTTCTCCTTTACGCTTCCTGAAGTCAATGACAATCTCCTTCATTTTGTTTATAGTGAGGGAGATATTATTGTTGCCATGCCAGTTCACTAGATTCTCTGTCTCATTTCTGTATTCTGTCACATCATTGTTTGAGATCCAATCCACTACAGTGGTGTCATCAGCAAACTTGAAAAATCAAATTGGAGGGGAATTTGGCCACACAGTCACAGGTTTATAAGGCATATAGCAGGGGGTTGAGAACACAGCCTTTGGGGCACCGGTGTTGAGGACAATTGTGGAGGTGTTGTTGCCTATCCTTACTGATTGCGGTCTGTGAATTAGGAAGTTCAGGAACCAGTTGCAGAGTAAGATGCCAAGGCTCAAGCCACAGAGATTGGAGATGTGTTTCGTGGGAATAATGGTGTTGTACGCTGAGCTGTAGTCAATAAATAGGAGTCTGACGTAGGTGTCCTTGTTCTCTAGGTGTTCCACGGTTGAGTGCAGGGCCAGGGAGATGGCGCCTATTGTGGACCTGTTGCGGCAATAGGCAAACTGTAGTGGATTACTGATGGTCAGGGATACAGAGATACTATTGATCTCCATAACCTCCTTGATGATATCAGCTGCACTATGTATGGTGTATCATCTCTGGTCCAATCCCCCTCCCTTATATCATGCGTTCTTTTTTTCTGCAAGGAGAAGCAATGGGCCTTTGAGGGCCTGTAGGCACGTGTTCAACCAATGGATAAACTGCATTTCATGCGGACATCTATCAGCCAGATGCACCATGTGTGCCACAGATATGTAAGTGAGGACGTTGAAGTGACACTATATTATGACATTATATTACATACAGATTGGGTTGAGTAGCAATGTTGGATGGATAAATGGGCAGCTAAGGAAATGAGGATGAAGAATGGGTGCTATTGTAATCTGAACAGTTATGAGGAGTGATATAACAATGGAGTACACTTAACAAGACAGAGGCTGGATGTTTTTGGCCCCATAATGTGGGATATACAGCAGGCCCAGCCAAAGGTCCATTGACTTTCAGCAGCACTGAACAATGCCTGCAGCAGGCAGGGCAAGAAAATCCCACCAAGAGTTCAGGAAATGGATTCAACAGCAACTTACATTTTAATAGATGAGTAGCTCTGATGAAGGGTCATCTGGACTCAAAATGTTGATTCTACTCTCTTTCCACAGATGTTGTCAGACCAGCTGAGATTTTCCAGCATTTTCTGTTTTTGTTATATTTTACAGAACTATTAAATTAATAAAATGTCTCAACTTACGTCACAGGAGAATCATAAATCTACAAATGTTGATTTGGGCTCCTTCCATTCTTTTTATTGTCCTGGACAGTATACTTGGCTGGATTGCCAGCACCTCACAAATTTGTTGCTGTACATCTGTAGAGAAGGGTGGCACATTCCAAGGTCTAGGACTAAATGCATAGTGACTCAGGAAAGTTTGGAGCAGCCTCGGCAAAAGTGCAATGGGGAAATGCCACTCATTGCTAAGGCTTTTCAGCCACAGTGCGCCAAGATAGAAATTAGATAGGCCCTTTTGAACTGTATATATCATTGAATTTCCTCAATAAACAGTACATGTACCATATGTGCAACATGATCACTATGTAGATAATTTAAATATCATTTCACTTTCTGTAATGACCATTTCAAAATGTCAGTAAGTTCCTTTTATTGTACTGAAGCATCTCAGAGTCCAACATGACCTGAATGGAAAAATTGAATATTATTGCACTTCCCATTATGGCCATTTTGAAAGTTTTGAAATAACCATGAATAAAATAGCTTTCTACAACAAAAACACACTGTGGTGTCAAGTAGCATGTAGTTGAAAATAAATTCATTTTCCTAGTGGTGCCAATAAATTAAGGTTGAATAAGAAGATAAAAAGTTTGGGGCTGTGAATGTGAAGGAATGAATATATGATTTCAGTTTATCACAGTGTAGAAGTGATGCGTTCATTCTATATTATAGGTGAAGAGATAGGGACAAGAAAATGAATGACAGAAGTATTGTCATTTCAAAGTGCCACCCGCTGGGAGACATTGGCTTCTGTCTGAAAGAGACGCCTTCAGGGATCATGTAATCAGAATCACCTTGAATGCTGTGTCATCTTGGCTTGACCAGCTCTGCAAGAACATATTAACCTCCTCTTGTGATTTAAAAAAAACATTCTAATTTAGCAAGTAATTAAGGGTCACATGTAGTATAAGGAGCAGGATAATCTGGGATTACGTACAGGAAGCTTTGTTTCCAAGGCAACCCGAGCGGCAGGGGTGTTAATGCTGAGGTCAGTCAGTTAATGAACTGGGAATAGTTGTCAGTTCTGAAACATTGAAGCTTGGCAAATGGAAGTGGATGGAATAAACAGTGCTCCTTCAACTGCTGCGTCCTTGTCCAGAATTGCAAATATGCCACCTTACATATAAATCCCTTGCTACATTCTTACAGCGTTGAAATAGAAAGCTATTTTACCATCTCCTACTTTAATCTAGAACATCAAACGTGTAGTATTGTTTTATCACTCTCAATTTTCAATTACAACTACAATATGCAAGCAGCTGAAACCCAAACTTGGCATCACCTAACTACCATTTCTCAATTTACCTCCTGTACTCCTGTAATCTTGTCAACATTGGTGGTGTTCTGCAAAATGCGTCTTGATTCTTCACTTAGGTTTCTGAAAGAGTACAAATCTGACCATTAGCAATTCAGTCAATGCAACGTACACCAGAAATTTATTTGCCAAACCGTTAAGTTGCTTGAATAGGTGTGATTGATTATGAGCAGTGTAACTGAACATGTTTAGTCACAACACTGTACTTACAATAAGTGCATTTAAATGACCACTTAAATGAAAAGATAAATAAAAGTCATTTGTTCTTCAAAAAATAAATTTGTATCCTTCTCTGATTTTTGTATTGATTGGTTTAGCTTTTATCTCCTTCTCCATGCCATTTCCTGATCTGTGGATGAATGAATGGAAGTCAGTCCTGAAGTCTACCGTCAGAAGATACCACAATGATTCAGATTTTTAATTGCATGGTAATTGGGTGTTTAATTACAGATGTTGGACATTTGCATTTCTCCTCTTATAAATAGAAGCAGACTGAAACTAGTTGTTGGATTTTGGAATTGTGTGTTTGTAAATGTTGTCCCTATAAATAGAAGCTAATTGAACACATATAAACATTAAACTCCAGTTGTATCCTTCAACATCTAGAGTAGAACATTTTGGCAGAGCATGGTTGCCTAAAAATGAAGAATGGAAACTTGTAATTTTTTTCAGATATAAAACTAAAGTCCATTGTGGAAAATAGCAAAAAAAAAGTCAAATTTCATTGTTGGGGTATGATTGTGCTCCAACATACTTGGAGTACAACCAGTGAAAGAATGAAGTGGACATGTGGACACAGATTTTGACCTTACCAAAGAGCAACAAGATATGGCCTTGGTGTTGTCACTTCCCACAGGAAGAACAATTTGGGATGGGTGCCAATCAGTTGGATCATGATTGATAAATGGATATCCTAAAAGAGTTCCTAGATGAAATCTACAAGAAAGGTGGTGTGTTAAATGCCTATGCGGAATGGTCTGACTTTGATAAATTCCAGATGACAGATGGACGTTCCATGGAAGAATATACTTTGTCTAACTTTTACATAAGTTTATGAAGCCCAAAGTCCAATTTGGGGTTCCTTAGATTGGTAGCAGCTTTCAGGTTATTGGATTGTATTTGGATGTCTTAAATGTCAACTGGTTCTAACTGGTGTTTTGTTCTCAATGAAATGGACACTGTTGGATCATGATGCCTAGTGCCTTAAAATATTCCAGAGGAAACAGTCATTTCTTTCAGCTTCCATGTATCAAATACACAAAGGTTAGAGGGCTCATTGAAGTAATCCAGATACCAAATACAGGCAACATTACAATGAAAGAAATAAAAACAGGCAGAATAAGGAGACAGAAAATTCCAGCAGATATGGCTATTACAGTAGAAGACAATATGGAATAAGAATAGATGAATGAATGCCAGAGGAATAGTTAATTGGTGCTTCAAGTTAATTGTCACTTGAAGTATCAGACATTCTTAGGAAACCAAAGATGACTTGCTTCCACACTAAAAATTGGTTCTCTGGTGTCTGAGGAGTTTCTGTCATAGGTGGGGAAGATAGTGTTTGGAAGAGCAGTCTGGTGAGGGCCCCCTCTGTAAGGCACAGTGTTGGTTTCTTGGTTGCCATCCTCTAGAGTTGTGGAACAAATGCTGGGCAGACATTTATATGAAGGTCCCCAATGCTTGCAGCAGTTATGTTTTTAAAAAACAGGCTAATCAGAGGGTGTACACCACTGGACTAGCGTGGAACTTACGGAATAGAAGTTAATACTAATGAGCCATAAGGTTCAGACCAAAAACATGCCAGCGCCATCAGTGGGAAACACTCAGTTTTTTGCGCCAGAACGAACACTATGCCATTTCACCCACTGTTTCTCAGCTGACCAACAGCTATGCTGGCACACTGAAGGTGACGTTGAAACTCAGTGTTGATGTCTGCCCCTGGTGGCAGTAGGCTGCTAAGGCATGGGAAGTGTTCCATGTAGTCCAAGGCCTTGTGGTAGATTTTGATAACGGAGAGCTGCAAGTTGGAGTCAGGTTAGTAGAGGACCTTTATTTTACGAATGTTTAGTGTAACGCCTGTGCTCTCATATGCTGTAGTGAAGTTGTTCACAATGGTTTGGAGTTCAGTCTCTGAGTGTACGTGGATGCAAGAATCTTCTGACGTGAGGAGCTTAGATCTTGCCTGCAGATGGAGGAGATTGAACAGCGGGAGATTGCTAACGTGAAGAAGGAACGTTGCAACAAGGAAGATCGCAAAGAGCATCAGTGCAATAACACAGCCATGCTTGACCCCAGTACGAACCTGGTCTAGTATTGCGATGGACCTGTTGGTCAGGATCGTGACTTGCATGTCATTGTGCAGCAGGTGGAAGATGATGACAAATCTTTCGGGAGTGGAGGAGCGAGGGGTAGCCCAACGCTCTGTAATCTCTCATGGTTGACAGTGTCAAAGACTTCTGTGAGGTCAAAGAAGGAGATGTACAAGGATTGTTGCCATTCTTGTTGTTGCCACACAGTGTAGATAATGTCAGTTGTGCCCCTTTGTGGGTGGAATCTGCAATTTGAATCTGGGATGAACTTGTCAGTAAGAGTGAGAGGATATGAACTGCCCGAAGCAAAAAAGCAGGGTTCTTAAAATGAAACATGAAAAAAGTTCTGAGGAAAAGGATGGAAACATTGATCAATCCAGACAAATTACGTTGTCATAAGGATTTTTACTCCTATAATGAAAGGGTTAATCACAGCCTCCTTTAGTTGTGCAACATTAGATTGTGCTTGTTGGAGGTAGTGGGGAATACCACAATGGTAGTTGGAAACTTTAAAATAATTTTAAACTTCTAAAAAAATTTGGAAAAGATTAAAAGTGTTAATACATTTGAGAAAACTTTTTAAAACTGTCTAAAATAACAGTTTTGGAAATGTTTACAATTTCCTAAGATTGAGTAAAGTTTGAAATCTTGTTGCAAAGTTTATAAATGTTATTTTTTTAAAAAAGTCAGAGCTGTTTCAAATGCTAACAAAGTTCTAAAACTTTCTTCAACATTCTTGAAGATTTAAAACTATGTTTTTACAGCAATGACACTTCAACAGTATGCCAACATATTTTTGCATAATGTTTATTTTCTTCTGATCTGAGGAAAATGTTCCTTTCAAAGTGAGCTTACATTTCAAAGCATACATCCAGGGCAAACTGAGTGATTAAAACCTTATCACTAAGTAATAAGGATTGATGCAAGGTTAAGGAATATAGAAGTATTACTGTTATTAGGTTTGGCAATGGCAACTTCTTGAGGTCACTAAAGAGAGTTGTAGCTGTATGCAAAATAGCTGGAGTAAATCATGTCATAAATACTGATGTGGGTGGGAAGTGTATGTTGTTAAGTAAATCAATGATAAAGGCACAAATGAAACATGAGAAAGCAATTATTTTTAGAAAATGTTGCTGTAGTTTATCCAATCAGTACATTCACTTCACAATCATAGAAACCCTACAGTGCAGAAAGTGGCCATTCGGCCCATCAAGTCCGCACCTACCACAATCCCACCCAGGCCCTATCCTCATATCCTCACATATTTACCCGCTAATCCTTCTAACCTACACACCCCAGGACACTAAGGGGCGATTTAGCTTGGCCAATCATCCTAACCCATACTTCTTTGATCTATGGGAGGAAAGCGGAGCACCTGGAGAAAACCCACGCAGACATGGGGAGAATGTGCAAACTCCACACACGCGGTGACCCAAGCCGGGAATTGAACCCGGGTCCCTGGAGCTGTGAAGCAGCAATGCCAACCACTGTGCCACCCATAAAATTTATTTATTAGTCACAGGTAAGTTTACATTAACACTGCAATGAAAATACTGTGATATTCCCCAAGTCGCCACAGTCCGGTGCCTATTCGGATCAATACACCTAACCAACAAGTCTTTCAGACTGTGGGACAAAACCACAGCCCCTGGAGGAAACCCATGAAGACACGGGGAGAAAGTGCAAACTTCACACAGACAGTGACCCAAGACGGGAATCGAATCTGGGTCCCTGGTGCTGTGAGGCAGTAGTGCTAACCACTGCGCCATTGTGCCACCTGCTTTCACTAGTATAGACTTCAACAAGGCCATTCAAGTTGACCTCTTAAAATATGAACCCCTGATTGAACACTTTACTTCTTGCCCAATCAAAGAATGTCTGCTGTAGATATAACAGGGAGTGTCAGGTCCCTAAGTATTGAAGATGCTGACTTAGAACTTGTAACACACTATGAATATAATGGAGTTTGAAAATAAAAGGGAACCTTGTGAAAGGATACCGGCCTCTGCTGATTCATTTCAGTACCCTTTAACAAAACCTAATGTTTCTCAGACTTTAGACAAATATTAATTGCATTAGGTGATAAGAATCTGAGAGAAAAAAATAAACAAATTGTCTTCAAGTTAGATGGACAATTTGCTTCCTTACTTATCAAAGGCTAAAATCTTGTTAAAAGGTACGGCTGTAGTTGGTAAATAGTATAAGATGCTTGTATAAAGGGCTTTGAGAGAGCTGTGCAATCTGTAAATAGTATCTAAGTATGACACCATACCCACTGTAAGTCTCCAATTACTATGTGACCTTAATGAGGTACTTGCCATGGATCTGAAGGGATTGGACAAAAACAGAAATATTTTTATCCCACATTTTATTGACCTGGCTACCAGATTTATTATTTGTATGATAACACACAGTGAGGATATAAGTGTTACTATGAACAAAAATATGGAGAAATGAATAAAAAAATGGATTTGGAACACCAGGAAAGTTTGTGTTTCATAAGGAAGGGGAATTTGCTAATGACAAGTTCAGTGAGATGAGTGAATATCATAGTCAATGCATATTATGATGTGGAAATACCAACATTGAACTGGGTAGGAACAGTAACAAGTCTCACAACACCAGGTTAAGGTCCATCAAGTTTATTTGGTAACAAGAGCTTTCTGGCTATGGCTGAGAGTCCTTTTAGCAATGGTTTTTGTGAAAGGAAATAACAATCCTATTTAGAAAGCCTCACAGCTACTCCAGTTAACCATATTAGGTCAATAAGGTGATCTAAAGAAGAACAAGAACAATTGGTGAAGCTTGATTGGTTGAACTGGTTGTGCAAGCACACTCGATCAGAAGATTGCCAACCATGGCTGTGTTGGTATCAGTCTTGCTTCTGAGTCAGAATGTTATGAGTTTGCATCCCACACTAGATATTTAAGTACAGAAATCCAGACTAGATCACAAGCTTGTTTTGATATATTGATATTACGTTTTATGGTGAAACGTGCTAGAGAGCATATTTTACGAGCAAATAAAAATTTGGATCAAAGCCCACACTTAGAGGCTCCCAGTCAAGAATTTTAAAATTCTCATCTTTATTTTCCGAATCCCTCCATTGCCTTGCCCCTCCCTGACTTTATGATAATCTCCTTAAATCGCACAATCTTTCAGTGCTCCACTAATTTTGGGTTCTTAATCATAATTGCTCCACCACTGGTGACTGTGCCTTCAGTTGCTTATGCCCCAAGCTCTGGAATTCTCTTCCAAAATCTCTCTGCTTCTCTATCTCCTCAAAGAACAAAGAACAACACAGCATGGGAAACAGGCCCTTCGGCCCAATGAGCCTGCGCTGCCATTTTAACATTGTGAGTGCCCTCTTCTACTTATGATCTTTGTCTACGCCTATTGGGGAAGATTGTGGGAATCTTCAAGACTGCTCTTAAAGTCTACAACTGTGACCAAGCTTATGGTCATTTATTCATTTACAGGATGTGAGCATGGTTGGCATTTATTGCCCATTCGTAACTGACCTCCATTTCAGAGGGCACTTGAGAGTCAACCACACTATTGTGGATCTGAAGTCACATATAGGGCTGACCAGGTCAGGATGGCAGATTTCCTTTTCTAAAGGATGTTAGTGAACCAGATGGGTTCTTATGACAATCAACAATGTTTCATGGTCATCTTTCATTCCAGATTTTTATTGAATTCAAATATCACCATCTGCTGTAGTGGATTTTGAACCCAGGTCCCCAGATCTTGCGCTGGATCTCTGGAGTGCTAATCTAGTGACAATACCACGACGTCTATGCCTCATTTGGCCTGATACCATCATTTATCTTTTAATGTTTCTGTAAAACACTTTATAATGTTTCACTATATTAAAGATATGAGATAAATATAAGTTGTTGCTGTTAAATTCCATCGTGAGGTAATCCATCAAAGAACATGAAGCTAATCATTTTTGGGATGCTTCACATAATTACCTTCTTGATGGATATTCAAGTGAAGCTGGTTTCATTTTTTTTGGGTGAGAATGGAAAATGTTGTCCTTTAATTTGGCAAGCAGGGAAAAAAAGAGCTGTTAAAAGTACTCTGGCTGCTGAGATATTTGTTCTTCTGTGGTCAATGTAAATGGGTTCTGTTTGTCAAATATTTGAAGTAAGATATTGTACTGAAGGTAATATAGCCATTAAATATTGTCGACGACCACTCTTTGTGGGATAATGTACACGTGGCAGAAAAATGAAAGAGAAAATGTCATGGATTGACCCCTACTCATCCCCTCCCCATGGTATCATTCCATGCAATTGCAAGAGGTGTAACCCCTGCTGCTTTACCTCCTCACTGCTTCAAGGAGCTTTGGGGCCGTGAACAGCAATTTACTTGTCATTCTTTCCTTTTAGTCTACTGTATTCTCACTGCTCACAAGACAAGTGGATAGGGATTACTCATTTATTGTGGTGATGGTGAGTGCGGGAAAGGACATGGGAATGGTAGAGTTGCCAGTGATAACTGTTTGGGGAGGATGGGGAAGGGATCCGATGCCAGCAATTTTCTGGGAGGAATGGGTGATGGATGCCAGCAATGACTCCTTGGAGGTGGGGGGGAGGAGGTCCAATCAATGGACCTGGAGGGAATGGGGAGAGAGCTAGTTTTGATCCTCAGAGGGGGGCATAGAGATGCCAGCTTTGATCATGGGGGTGGGGGGTGAATTCCAGCTTTGATCACAGGGTGGAGAGAACACCTGAGATCTCTGTGGTGGGGTGGGGTGGGTGGGCAGAGGTTACTATTTTCTCTTTAAAAATGGTGCCCCTGAATTATTATAGTTGGATTTTACTGGCATATTAGGATCCTAGCCCCCGACATGACACGTGAAAAATGCCCCTTTTTTTGACAAAGTGCCAAATGATCTGGAGAGAAAACACCTGCTTATTTCTCTGACAGGAAACATGCCAGTTTTCAGTCAGGCCCTGATACTTTGCAACTTTGTGGTATGAATCTGCCCAGTGTGTTGAGCCGGGAGGATCACTGGCTAGGTCACTAGATGCTCATATCCAACTATTGGCACCCCATCCAATGCAAGTCTAAATGGGAAAACATGGCTTAGGACCATGACTTTCATATGTTAAAGGGTTTCAGTTTCCAGTGGGAGGGCTGGATGGCTACGTTGAGGCCCAAAAACTAAGTTGGGCAGGCCACAACATTTTATTTTAAACTTCTTTTCAAGTTCCTGCTGCCATAAACTAAGTGCCAAATTGTTGGCTCTTAATAGAAAAGTTGGGTTGTAGGCAGAGAAATCTTCTGTAAAGGTCTATAAAATCCAAAGTCTGATTTTAATTCAAAGGAAGAAGCAAATCTGTTAATTGCATATCAAATGTGATACTTTATGTAGCCAGTGGGTTTTAATTTGAGATTCACCTGTGCTCATCTAAATAGGAGTGGACCTGAATTCTAGTAGCTTACCCTTTGCTGTCTAGACTCATGCATGTCTAATGGCCAAATGTACCGCAGCAATAATTTCAGCTTCAGGGCAATGTGGGAAATTGAAGAAAAACGTGTGTAGGGAAAAAAGTGAGACCATTTCTGTCTGCCAACAGCCCAGCTTTTCTATTAAATAACAATTTGGTGCTTAGTTTATAACTGTAGGAATTTTAAAAGAAGTTTTTTAAAAAATTATGTATCCTGCCCAACTTCAGTTTTTGGCCCTCAACGTAGCCATCCAGCTCTCCCATTGGAAACTGCAGCCTCTTTAACATATGAAAGTCATGATCTTATGCCATATTTCACCATTTGGGCTTGCACTGGATGGGGTGCCACCAACTGGTCGTGAGCATCCAGTGGCCTAGCCAGAGATCCTCCTGGCTCCACAAATATTGTTCCATTCATTGACTGTCCTTGTGTGGCCCCATCTCTGGGATCTGCCCATCCTCTTTAAAAACGATTCTTCCAACTCAGGATCTTGAGGGAGAAACTTTTTTTTAAACTTTATCCACCTCCCCTACCACCTCAAAACTTCCATTTAGTGGACCACCTTTCAGCACTCATTTGGTACTCACAGCTCACCGATTTGATGTCAATAAGACCCAACTGGAATAACATTCAGACTATTACTGAGTTTCGTTGAACAGACATTATTGTCAGTCTAATCACTACTTACCTGACGAACATAGAAACCTGGCCCAAGGAATCTCGACAAATGGTCTTTATTTGACAGTTTTCAACCTGTCCCTCAAACTGATACGTACAAGTTGGAGAGTTGTTTTCCTTCATGTACCAGTCGAACATGGTACGAATTGTGTAGGTTGAAATCAAAGTAGCAACACATGCTCATGTTACTTGTGCCACACATTGGGATTTGAACCTATGATTTTCGTCTGCTCTGTTTCGTCTGCAGATACAGTTTTCATGCATTCGCAACCCATAGAATTCAGCTTTATTTTCCAAGCAATGCAAAATTGAGCTCTTTCAGAGACCAAAAAGTTTCCCTTTGCTTTCAGATGGTTACGGGTCAACAGCCTGCCAGATTACTTTAATTAACCTTGTCAGTCGGCGTTTTGAGAGGCTGCTTCTGGGAACTGGGAACATTACAATTTGGTTCAGCAAATGTTTCTTCAAAAGGATAAAAAACAAAAAGATAATAATCAAGGGCATTCAGTTAATTGCAGATAGAATAACTTCAGTACAATGTAACCTGACGGTGTTGTGGTAATCAGATTTAATACCTCATGGCCTGAAAATCTAAATAAGATTTTAATTTACTTAAAACGTCAGACCGAGAGGCAATTTGAACCCTTTCACACCCATGCAAATCCCTCAAAGATTATCAATACTTTTGATCAAATTGCTTTCAAGATAGATTAATAGCTTCATTGAGGGCCCAGGCACCATTTTAATATTTATTTCTCATTAAGATCATACCGCTTCCTCTCCCTCAGCTCCACATTCCTGCCTAATCCCCAGAAACCTCGATTCCCTTTGAATCCAAAAATCTTCCCATCTCAGCTTTGAATATAATCAATGCCTGCTCAATACAGCTCCACAGCTGGAGTAGCAAATTCCAGAGATTCACAAAGCTCTCAGAATCATAGAAACCCTACAGTGCAGAAAGAGGCCATTTGGCCCATCGAGTCTGCATCGACCACAATCCCATTCAGGCCCTGCCCTCATATCCCTATATATTTATCCACTAATCCCTCTAACCTACACATCTCAGGACTCTAAGTGGCAATTTTTAGCATGGCCAATCAACCTAACCCGTACATCTTTGGACTCTCTCTTGTAAGAAATTTCTCCTCATCTCAGCCATCTCTTTAAAAGTTAAAGTTTATTTACTAGTCACAAGTGAGGCTTACATTACCACTGCAATGAAGTTACTGTGAAATTCCCCTAGTTGTCACATTCTGGCACCTGTTTGGGTACACTGAGGGAGAATTTAGCATGGTCACCTAATTAGCACATCTTTCGGACTGTGGGAGGAAATCAAAGCACCCGGATGAAACCCATGCAGACAGAGGGGGAATGTGCAAACTCCACACAGACAGCGACCCAAGCCGGAAATCAAACCCAGGTCCCTGGTACTGTGAGGCAGCAGTGCCAACCACTATGCCACCACACCACCCACTATCCTAAAACGATACCCATTAGTTTTAACTAGGAGCCCTATCTACATTTTCAAGTCTCTCAGAATCTTATGGGCGGGATTCTCTGGCCATTCACACCAGTCCCACTGCAGTGAATGGAGATTTGGCTGAGTGCCAAATTCTCTATCTTCTCTGGAAGCAGCGGTGGAGCATGAACGGCCAAAGAATTTTGGCCTATATCTTTTAATTAGATTATTTTTCTAAACTCCAGAGCGCACAGTCCCATTCTACTTTTGATGACCCCAAGGAGTTTCATGGGGAAATCACTGATTGACATCCCTGTAGGGGTCGTTGAATACAAGCTCACTGGGCATTGGTAATTAATTCATCAGGTGGAGCTTGTATACTGAACTCTACAAAACAGGCCCCTGAGTGGGTCCATCATTGCATTGTCCCAGTTGGGATCTGTTTGGGTTCACCACAGGCTTGTTTTATTTATTTTGCTTTATTTTATTTTGTGCAATATAGCACTGTTCCTTTACAGCTGACTCCTGGAGTTATTATACTGGCAATGAGGTAAAAGGAACAGTTAGTAATGCTGCTCATCAGATCCTGGTAAGCCAGTATAGATTTTGTTTCAGTTCAGTTTTTGCAATGCCATTTTTCAAAAATTTGGAGCCATATGAGGTGACTATTGAGGAATGGCCACAATATGCTGAGAGAATGAGATACTTCTTTCAGGCTAACAAAATAGAAGAAAATATCCTGATGACTGTGTGTGATGCCGCAACATTTAGGGTTATAAAAAATCTGACATATCCAGCAACACCAGATTCCAAGACTTTGGACGAGTTAGTGGAAATGGTGGCAAATCATTACAATCCTAAACCTTCCATGATCTTGCATTAGTACAGGTTCAATACAACGACCAGATGTGCAGGGAAATCAGTGATGGAATTCCTGGTGCAACTAGAAAAAACTGGCAGAGCATTATGAGTATGGCCCAGCATTGCGAGTGTGGCCCAGCACTATCAGAAATGCTGAGAGACTGTTTAGTATATGGCATAAAATCATCCAGCAACCCAAAGAAACCTTTTGACAGAACCAAACCTAGATTTTAAAAAAAGCATACAGCTGGCCTTATCTCATGAAAATACAGAGAAAGGTACCCAAGAGCTGCAAGGACCTATAAATAATGACATCCAGAGTCTCCAACAAGCCTCAAAGCACAGGTCCAAGTCCTCAGTTGAACATCCTCATGATCCCCAGTCTCGGGCAAGGAAAAGCAAGGAAACCAAGGGGAATCCTGGCATGGGACAAGAGGTACTCCCACAGTTTACAGAATGGCTAGTGCAACAACACTGTTCATGCAGCCAAGAAGCTCACCCCAAGCAAGCTTACCAAAACAAGCAGAGCATGCAGTGTCCATATTGAAGGGCAAAGTCACCCCAAAACACAACGTATCAGATAAACCAGGCTGAAGAGGAGGAACTAGCACAATTAAACTAAAAGTGGCTCCAATACAGATACAGCCACAAGTGAATGGACACCCATCGAATATGGAGGTGGACAAGGGCAGCAGTATTATTTATAGGGGAATGAGAATTTAGAAGATTGCGATTGGGCATCTCTTCACTCAAGTTTAGGGCTACTAAGGCAATGGCAACTTATGAGTGGAGATGCAGCATTGGACTGCGGTAGACAGTAAGATGTCTCACAATGCCAGGTTAAGGTCGAACATGTTTATTGCTCCTTCGTCAGGTAAGTGGGAGTTCTGTTCACAAGCTGGGCATATAAGGCATACAAAGACACAAACACAATTTACAAAATAATGGTCGGAATCCAAGTCTTTACAGGTAATCAAGTCTTAAAGGTACAGACAATGTGAGTGCAAAGACCATTAAACACAGATTAAAGAGATGTGTATTGTCTCTAGACAGGACATTCGTGAGATTTCGCAAGCCCAGACAAGTCGTGGGGGTTACAGATAGTGTGACATGAACGCAAGATCCTGGTTGAGGCTGTCTTCATACGTGCTGAACTTGGCTATCAGTCTCTGCTCAGCGACTCTGCATTGTCGTGTGTCATGAAGGTCTCCTTGGAGAACACTTACCCAAAAGATCAGATCCTGTTGCCTATGACCGCAACAGGAAGAGAACACTCTTGCTTGGTGACTGTGGAGCAGTGTTCATTCATCTGCTGCCGTAGCATCTGCATAGTCTCCCCAATGTACCATGCCTCGGGGCATCTTTTCCTGCAGCGTATCAGGTAGATGACGTTTGCTGAGTTGCAAAAGTTTGTACTGTATACCTGGTAGATGGTGTTCTCATGTAAGATGATGGCATCCATGTCAATGATTCGGCATGTCTTGCAGAGTTTGCTGTGACAGGTTTGCATGGTGTCGTGGTCATTATTCTCCTGAAGGCTGCGTAGTTTGCTGCGGACAATAGTCTGTTTGAGGTTGTGCAGTTGTTTAGAGGCAAGGAGTGGGGGTGTGGGGATGGCCTTGGCGAGATGTTCGCCTTCATCAATGACATGTGAAGACTCCGGAGAAGATGTCATAGTTTCTCTGCTCCGGGGAAATACTGGATGACAAAGGGTACTCTGCCTGCTGTGTCCCATGTTTGTCTTCTGAAGAGGTCAGTGCAGTTTCTCATGTGGCGCGTCGGAACTGTCGATGAATCGAGTGCCATATCCTGTTCTTATGAAGGCTCCTTTCAGCGTCTGGAAGTGCCTGTTGCAATCCTCCTCATCTGAGCAGATCCTGTGTATATGGAGGGCTTGTCTGTAGGGGATGGCTTCTTTAACATGTTTAGGGTGGAAGCTGGAGAAGTGGAGCATCATGAGGTTATCCATGGGCTTGCAGTAAAGTGAAGTGCTGAGGTGACCGTCCTTGATGGAGATGTGTGTGTCCAAGAATGCAACTGATTCCGGAGAGTAGTCCATGGTGAGTCTGATGGTGGGATGGAAATTGTTGATGTCATTATATAGTTGTTTCAGCGATTGTTCGCCATGAATCCAAAGGAAGAAAATGTCATTGATGTACTTAGTATGTAGCATCAGTTGAGGGTCCTGTGTGATGAAGAGGGCTTATTCGAACCTGTGCATAAAGGTGTTGGCATATTGAGTTGCGAATTTTGTCCCCATGGCTGTTCTGTGTCTCGATGAAAAACTGGTTGTTGAAGGTGAAGACATTGGGCGGCCTCACCTGGGGTCTTGCATTCATGTCACACTATCTGTAACCCCCAAGACTTGACTAGGCTTGCAAAATCTCACTAACTTCTAGAGACAATACACACCTCTTTAACCTGTGCTTAATGCTCTCTCCACTCACATTGTCTGTACCTTTAAGACTTGATTACCTGTAAAGACTCACATTCCAACCATTATTTTGTAAATTGAGATTGTGTCTTTATATGCCCTGTTTGTGAACAGAACTCCCACTCACCTGACGAAAGAGCAGCACTCTGAAAGCTAGTGGCTTTTGTTGTCAAATAAACCTGTTGGACTTGGTGTTGTGAGACTTCTTACAATGGGTAACTTATACAAGAAAATCATTATGAGTAGTAAGGAAGGGACTAGTTACAAAAAAATGTGTTTTGATTGTTGGCAACTTTTCAAAATAGGCACAGGTAACTTATATCAGGTAATAGGAAAGTACATGCTTTGGAAAATTAAAGGGGTTAAGGCAAATATTTACTTAGACCTGGATGCTCAACCAAGACTTTTTTAAGCTAGACCAGTTTCATATGCACTGAGTGAAAGTAGAGACTAAACTAAAGCAATTAGAAGAGCTGAGGATAATTTGATCCGTGGAACTTTGAATGGGCCACACCAGTAGTCCTGGTGTTGAAGCCAGACAGCACAATCTGCCTCCATGCTGATTATAAAATGACAGTGAACAGAACATCTCATTTGGACAAATATTCGATGCCGCGAATAGACGGCCTCTATGCAAAATTATCTGGAAGCCGGATATTCACAAAGTTAGAAATGAGTCACATGTACCTCCAATTAGAATTAGAAGCGTCATCAAGAAGGTATATAACAGTAAAAACACACAAGGATTTCCACAAATACCCCGAATGGGAGGTGAGTGTATCATTGGCACGTTCCATGTTTCAAATGAGAAATGGAAGTCATATTGCAGGAATGCCCAGGATGCCAGTTTACCTAGACAATGTTTTAATCATAGGAATCACTGTCAAGGAACACCATGAAAATTTACAGCAAGTCTTGCAACAGATTTCAAAAGTTGGGGTTAGACTAAAAAAAACAAAAAAATGTGTTTTTCAAGCAGTTGAAGTAACATACCTCAAATACAGGTTTGACAAATATGGCCTACACCCAGTCAAGGAAAAGACAAGAACCATAAAAGAGGCTCCAACACCAAGGATTATGATGGAATTAAAAATCGTTTCTTGGCCTCATAAATTATTGGCAAGCTTACTGGCACCCCTACATAGATTATTGAAAAGTTTCAGAAGTGGGCATGAAAAACACCACAGGTGGACACTTTTGTGAGGGTAAAGCATCAACAGCAGTCGGACAATATGTTGACCCATTTCAATCCGGAAAGGCTGTTGGTCATGTGATGCCTCTATTTATGGAATAGAAACAGAGCTGTCACACTGATGGAGCATCGGGATGGAGTGCCTGATTGCATATGCCTCAGGTACATTAGCTGACATGGAAAGAAGATACGTGCAGATCAAAAAGGAGGGTTTGACAATGGTCTTCCCAGTGGAGAAATTCATGAAATGTGTACAGTTGACATTTTACCATAAAAGATCACAAATCTCTGTTGGGGCTTTGTTCCAAGCACAAAACGATACCTCCTATAGCCTCAGTACAGTGATGGGCACTATTATTAGGCTATGGAACATAGACCAAGGGCACAAATCTCTGATGCAGATACCATGCATTGCCTACCTTTGCCCACAAGCTTACCATCATCACCAAAAATGGATCAAATAGTAATGGATGGCACTAAATTTTATGAATACTTTACCAATTTCAGCAAAACAAATTAAGACTTAGACCCGAACGATCCAACACTGGCAAAATTAAGCTACATAATCTTAAATAAAGGAATGCAAGTAGCAGAGGAACCTTAGGTGATTTGTTTTGATTTATTTTTGTGTGGAAAGTATTGTTTCTTGCACTATACAGTCAAAACATAACATTCATAGAGTACATACGTAGGGGGAGGCACTATGAGGCACTGCTGCCTCATAGTGCTAGGGACTCAGGTTCAATTCCTAGCTTGGGTCACAGTCTGTGTGGAGTTTGCACATTCTCCCTGTGTCTGTGTGGGATTCCTCCAGGTGCTTTGGTTTCCTCACACAGTTTGAAAGACATGCTGGTTAGATGCATTGACCTGAACAGACACTGGAGTGTGGTGACTAGGGAAATCTCACAGTAAGTTTATTGCAGTGTTGATTTAAGCCTATTGGTTACTAATAAAATAAACTTAAAATTTTAAACATTACATAGGGGAGAAGGAAAGGAAAGAATGCAGAATAGATTGTTACAGTCAGCAGTAGTGTGTAGAGAAAGATCAACTTAATTTAAAGGTAGATCCATTCAGAAGTCTTATGGCAGCAGGGAAGAAACTGTTCTTGAGTCATTTGGTACTTGACCTCAGATTTTTGTATCTTTTTCCTGATGGAAGATCCTATTACTGTAAAGAGGCATAGAAGAATCCATCTCCAACTTGTAAGAGGGCATTGTGTGGAGTTTTCTTTCTGCGCAGCCTCTGCTCCATCTACCAGTAATGCTTAGCCCAGGGAAACTCTAATTAAAGCCCCCAAGCTGTTTCCGCCTGTGCATAGACAGGTTACTAAAACCTCTCTAAAAACATTCCTTTGGGTTCCTCTTGTAGTTTCCTGAATGTTCTTTGGTGGATGACAAACGTACATGGGTGGACTTGCTTGGTTCACATTTGTAAATCATGTGCCAAGTCAGCTGGTACAATCTGGCCAGAAGTCATGTCTGTGTGTCATTCCCAACATGGGGTACAATGTGGACCAAACCGGAAGTTGGAGGTTCGCATTTTGTATCTTCCAGGTTCACTTTTGAATAAGGGCCATTTTTTAAGATGCAGATTTTAAGGTATTTCCACAGTAGGCATAAAGAAATTAAATAATAAAAACCTACCAGTACTTTCAGCGTAATAGTGTTTAACCAATTAAGAACAGCTTTTTATGATCTTTATGGAACACAAGTAGATTAAGTGTAAACACAACCATATCTCAGGGTATACTAGGGACAAATCAATGGAAATGGAATTATATTCATCAAGTCATTGACTTTAGCAAACTGTGTGGTCACACAGCTGGACAGAAGCCCATCATTCATGTCACAAAGGAAGACAAATTGTACCCATGTAAACGAACAAAGGAATCCACAGGACTTTCAACTCTGAAAGGCACCACAGTTGGTTGTAGTAAACATTTGGCCAAGCTCATACTGTCTGAAGCTAAGCTTGATCTGAATTTTACCTAGCAGAAGAGAAATTTAAAGGAATAATTTTTCTTCACAGTTTGAACTACATCCGAACATTTCCTGCCACACAATTGATATTGGATGATTGCAAACAGTTTAATATGTACAACATGCTATCAGTATTTAAATGATTGTGCTAAGCTCCAAAGGTATTGCCATCTATAAATATCGCCTTCAAACGTTTTAATTCCTTTGATGGTGAGACAGTTGAGCATTAACTCCCAACCAGAAAGCTTCAAGTTCAAGTTCCTGAACTGCATATCAATGCCTGCTTGGTTATATGACTTTGATTTTAGTGCATGTCTGATTGGGTCACCATAGCAGTGGCACATGTCAGAAAATACACATCGATGTAATTTTGATGTATCAAAATCTTTTACATTAATACAGTGCAATGAATGTGGACCAATGTTACAAAAGCTTAGCACAACTTGTATTGTAGGACAGAATTTTGACAACTATTTTTCACGAAGCAGCCAGCTGAAATCTTTAGGTTGGTTTCTTCCCTTTCTTACGAGTGTGTTCTGTGCGTTTTGGAAGGTTTGTGTCTTACATGCAATCTCAGGCTGGCCATTTCTTCTTCTTAGGCGATCTCTTGGGATCAAGGCTGGCTTGCTTCCACTCCAGTTCAGTGTGGTTCAAGATGGTTAATAAGTCTAAATTGCGATCTGCAGACTCTACCACATGTGGGTTGTGCTTGAGTTGTTGGGAGGCTTTGACTTTGCCTCTGCATTTTCCTAATGAAGTTTCTTGATGTGTTTGGTGCCTTGATGAATGAACTTTCTCCATTTTGGTCAGTCACAAGCCAAGGTCTGTCTGAGTTGGGGGATTGTGGAGGGGGTGGTGGGGTGTTGGTGGGGGATGTTTTGATTTTTCAGGATGATTTGAGGACATTCCTAAAGCTGCTCTATTGGACAGTAAGGACCCCCTAATCCATTCTACCAATGCTAAATTAACATTTCCAAACATAGCTGTTGCACTATTACAATTTTAACTCCTCAACTGATCAAAAATTCCATTTTATTTGCTGCAGTAAGCTCAGCATTATCTCGTGGTAGGTCATTAACAACAAGGTTTAACAGGCCTTTACAAGCAAGTTATTGGGGGGAGGGGCAGTTTCCATTAATGGCAACACATATTATTACAACTTGGATTTGTACAGTTCTTTTAATGTAGCTAAATGTTCCACAGTGCTTCAGGGAAGTGTTGTCAGACAAAATTTGACAGAAAATCCCTGAGAGGAAGATGCGAAGGGACCATTACTGTATTTTTCCTCCATTTCCTCATTCTATAATCATTATAGTTAACACTCAAAAACTGAAAGTTCTTGCACATTTCAACAACAGAATAGTACCCAGAAATTTCTCATAGAAATTGAATACTGTTTGCTGCATCAGCTTTCTACATTTGATTGGGTGCAGCTTCTTTCTTGTGAATTTGAGTCATGCTGATAGTGAAGTAAAGTTCAAGCAGGTCTTCCATCTGTGCAAACCTAAAATTGGCAAACTTTGTTTCATTTCAACTCATCGTGTTAATGATAACTCCAATATGCTGCAAGTGTTTACACTCAGGGATGAGGAATTTCTGGTGTTTGGCAGAATTCCGACTTTTGAATCACCAACATTTGCCTTTTCAATTATTTTTCCATTGCTGCCTGGCCCAGGGATCCAATGCTCAGCTCCTTCCTCCTCAATCTAATCAAATCTTTCAATCTGATTTTGTGTGATTGAGAGATATGTATGTCATATTCCCAGTAACTGCTGTTGCTGTGAGGTGGCATGGTGGCACAATAGTTGGCATTGCTGCCTCACAGCGCCAGCGACCCGAGTTTGATTCCCAGCTTGTGTCGCTGTGTGGAGTTGCACATTCTCCCCGTGTCTGCATGGGTTTTCTTTGTGTGCTCCAGTTTCCTCCCACAATCCAAAGATGTGCAGGTTAGGTGTATTGGCCATGGTAAATTCTCCCTCAGTTTATCTGAACAGGTGTCGGAGTGTGGCAAATAGCGGACTTTCACAGTGACTTTGTTGCCGTGCTAATGTAAGCTTATTTGTGATTTAATAAATAAACTTTACTTTGTGTAGCCTGCAGAATGCCTTCCTGTGCTCCGCTATCTTCCTAATAGCACCCGCGCTGCAAGAATTGCTGCCCGAAGCCCCAACCCAACTCGAGCTTGCCATTCATTGGAAGGGAGGGAGATTCTAGCTGGCTGTGGTCGGAACCACAACCAGTCCTTGGGAGTAGTCTCAGCAGTGTCACCTTGGATTATTCAGGACCCTGGCAGTACCCAACTGCCTCGTGGTGGAAACCAGCAGTGCTTCTTGGTCTGCCAAAAATCTGAGCCACCAGGGCCTGAGCTGTCCTTTTGGGGGTGTCCCCCCACACCACCCCTCCCAGGAGTGAGAATCCAAATGGTACCGGACAATGAGAAGCCACAGCTGCCTACTGACATTACTAATAAATCTTTTAAAAAAATCTCTTATTTTTTTCTTGCCAATTTGTATGCTTCTTCTTTGAATCTAATGTGTGTGAGAAAGAGGGCTCTATTTTACCATTTTGATTCTAAGTGCTAGGCAGACTTGAAACTGGGAGTGTTTCAGATCCGACTTTTAGACCTGTTCTCAGGCGCCCCCATACACACTCTGTCTGCAAAACTATCAGCGATTCCAAATCGCGCTGCACATGCCTGTGGATGGGGTTTAATATGCCCGAAACACTGCAGCTCCGATTGGAGCCTCCAACTGCGTATGCGCAAAAGAAAATGGTAGAATCCTGCTCCCCTGCCACATTACCCTCGGACCAGATAATGCCTCCCCTTAGCTCCCACAGGCCTAGCCCCACCACCACAACATTACTGACCCCCAGTTTTTGATAAGAGAGGGGATTAAGGGTTATGGGGAGAGGGCGGGAAAGTGGAACTGAGCCACGACAGATCAGCCATGATCTTATTGAATGGCGGGGCAGGCTCGAAGGGCCAGATGGCCTACTCCTGCTCCTATTTCTTATGTTCTTATGTTCTTATGTTCTTATCCCTCCCACCCCCAGGCTGATCATCGACCCTTCCTCTTATCAATCTCAGGCAGAGTGGCAGCGGACTCCCCTTTCCCCAATCTCAGGCGGAATGGCAGCGGACCTCCCTCAAGCAGAGTCATTGGACTCATTTGGTTAGCTGGATTGGCCATGCTAAATTGCTCCTTATTGTCCCAAGCTATGTAGGTTACAAAGAATAGCAGGATAAATATGTGGGGTTATGGGGATAGGCCTGGGTAGGATTGTTGTCAGTGCAGGCTCAATGGGCTGAATGGCCTCTTTCTGCACTGTAAGGATTCTATTATTAAACTTCCTTTACTGTGCTAAACTTATTTTCGGAAACTATGCATAAAATAAGAAAAAAAATGAAATATTATCCCCCGGGTGAGAAAGTTAGATAAAGCTGTATTAGTTTACGTTGATTTTATAATACACAAACTTTAATAATAACATATCTAATATTACTATGCCATTTAATGTTTTTTTCTGGTGTCTGAGGTCATGTTAATTTTTATTTTTTAAAAAATATATTGCTTCAAGGAATGTGGGTATTACTGGAAACACCAGCTTTTGTTGCCCATTCATAATTGGCCTTAAGAAGCTGGAGTTGAGACAAAATGAAATCACATCAGAAAATAGTTGGTGAATCATCACTATCGTACTTTGCTTCACATGAACATAATTCAGCGAGATCAGGTTCTATTGAGTGTATGAACTTTGGTCTGTATAACTGCTTTGAATGCTGAAATGCTGATGTCTCTTTGTTGATTTTATATAAATGTGTTGGTCCACAATCTTGACAGCAATAGAAGGTAAACGAAGGGAAAGCTAATGTGTCTACCCACTTGAAGTCAAATAATTCCACCCATTTGAACTGGCCTCTAAGCGCTTGCACTATACTACAGATCATAAGAAATATTATTATTACATGATTCCTTGTCAGAAAACACGCTCATACTTTCCTCCTTTGGCCACTGATTTTCTGACGTTTTTGTTTTTGACTACTTTCACCTGTGTTTCCGCTGCAAGCCGTGGCTCAGTTGATATCAGTGAGCCAGAAGGTTGCTGATTTAAGTGTCACTCCAGACTTGAGCATAAAAATAAAAAGACTATTGGGTGTACCATCGGATTTAATATTAAATTGAAATGCTCTCTGCCTTTCTTAGTTGTAGAGTCATTATAGCACAGAAGGAGGCCAATCAGCCCGTCAAATCCATATCAGCTCTGTGGAGAACAATCCAGTAAAAAGTCTTGCAACACCAGATTAAAGTCCAACAGATTTATGTCCAACCCGGTGTTGAGAGACGTCTTACTGTGTTTACCCCAGTCCAACGCCGGCATCTCCACATCATGAGAACAATCTAGACAGTCCCATTTTCCCTGCTCTATGCCTGTAACTTTGCAAGTTTATTTACTTATCAGAGTTGGGAGATTAGCAGGTAAAAAAATGTTGTGTTATGGGAATAGGGCCTGAGTGGGATTGTGGTCAATACAGATATGATGGGCCGAATGGCCTTCTATACTGTAGGGACTCTATGATTCTCAAAGTTCTGCACTTGCTGAGCTACTTTAGCTCCTGGCCAAGCATAATCTTGATTTTAAAATTATTATGCTTGTTTTTAAATCCCTCAGAGGTGTTCTCCCCCTCCTTACCTCTAATTTTATGCAACTTCACAACTCTCCAAAGGTAGCTGAACTCTACCTCCAGTCAGTTGAACATCCAATTTTCATTGGTAGATGTACTTTCAGTTGCTAGCACCCTAAGTACTGGAATTCCCTCCCTAAACTCCCCAAATCTCTTTTACTTTAAAACACTCCTCCTTCTTTACTGGGCTTTTGACCATCTGCCCTATTATCTCTCATTATGTTTCGGTGTCAAATCTGGCTCTATAACTGTCCTATGAAGCATCTTGGAATGTCTTATTATTTGAAAGGTGGATGAAAAAAAATCAGGGTAGTTCTTCCTGATGTGTTGGTCAATATCTATCCCTCAGCCGCTAATTATCTGGTCATTTTACAATACAGTTGTGGGCCCTTGATTTACGAACATACACATTGGGAACAGGAGTGGGCTATTAGGCCCCTTAAGCCTGCTCCATCATTCAGTAAGATCATGGCTGATCTGAATGTGGATTCGACTCCAAATTCCCACTTGTCCCCAATATCCTTAGACTCCCTTGTCAAGGAATAAACTAGGCTTGTACTCGTTAGAGTTTAGAAGAATGAGGGGAGATCTCATTGAGACGTATAAGATGATGAATGGGATGGATAGGGTAGAGGTGGAGAGACTCTTCCCGCTCAGAAAGGACAGTAGGACTAGGGGGCACAGCCTCAAGATAAAGGGGAGGCGGTTTAGAACGGAGTTGAGGAGGAACTTCTTCACTCAAAGGGTGGTGAATCTCTGGAATTCTCTGCCCGTTGAAGTGGTGGAGGCTGCCTCGCTAAATATTTTTAAGATGCGGGTTGATGGGTTTTTGATAAGCGAGGGGATTAAGGGTAATGGGGAGAGGGCGGGAATGTGGAACTGAGCCACGACAGATCAGCCATGATCTTATTGAATGGTGGGGCAGGCTCGAAGGGCTAGATGGCCTACTCCTGCTCCTATTTCTTATGTTCTTATTATCTATCCCTGCCTTCAAAATATTCACTAGCCTTGCCCCATGTCTTTGGGAAAGAATGTTCCAAGACTTATGACTCTGAAAGAAAATAAACTTTCCTCATCTCCATTTTAATGGGAGACCCTTTATTTTTAAACTGTCCCCTAGTTCTAATCTCTCCCAAAAGGGGGAACATCCTTTCAGCATCCACCATGTCAAGTCCCTCAGGATCTTATGTGTTTCAATAAGGTCACTTTTCAATCTTCTAAATGCCAGTGGATAGAGAACCAGCCTGCCTAATCTTTCCTCATAACACCGTCATGCTAGGTATCAGTCGAGTGAACCTTCTCTGAGTTGCTTCTAACATTTGACACTCTGAAATAAGGAGACCAAAACTATGAAGCGATACTTCACTTGTGGTTTCACTAGTTGTAGCAAAACATCCCTAATTTTACATGCCATTCCCCTTCCAATAAACAGCAACATTTCATTTGCCGTGCTAATCACTGGCTATAACAGGACCGGATGGAATGCATCCGAGGGTTCTGAAAGAAATGGTAGAGGTGATAGTGGATGCCTTGGTGGTTATTTTCCAGGCGTCGCTGGATTCCGGGGAAGTGCCGGATGATTGGAAAACGGCTAATGTTACGCCGTTGTTTAAGAAGGGTGGCAGGCAAAAGGCAGGGAATTATAGGCCGGTTAGTTTAACGTCTGTGGTAGGTAAAATGTTAGAATCTGTTATTAAGGAGGAAATTGCAAGGCATCTTGAAGGGAATTGCTTGTTAGAGCAGACGCAGCACGGTTTCATTAAAGGGAAGTCGTGTCTGACAAATTTACTGGAGTTCTATGAGGATGTGTCTAGGGCGGTGGATAGAGGAGAGCCGGTGGATGTGGTCTTTCTAGATTTTCAGAAGGCGTTTGACAAGGTACCTCACAAGAGGTTATTGCAGAAGGTCGAGGGACATGGAGTTGGGGGTAGGGTGTTAGAACATAAGAACATAAGAACATAAGAAATAGGAGCAGGAGTAGGCCATCTAGCCCTTCGAGCCTGCCCCGCCATTCAATAAGATCATGGCTGATCTGTTGTGGCTCAGTTCCACTTTCCCGCCCTCTCCCCATAACCCTTAATCCCCTCTCTTATCAAGAACCCATCAACCCGCTTCTTAAAAATATTTAGCGAGGCAGCCTCCACCACTTCAACGGGCAGAGAATTCCAGAGATTCACCACCCTTTGAGTGAAGAAGTTCCTCCTCAACTCCGTTCTAAACCGCCTCCCCTTTATCTTGAGGCTGTGCCCCCTAGTCCTACTGTCTTTTTTGAGCGGGAAGAGTCTCTCCACCTCTATCCTATCCATCCCATTCATCATCTTATACGTCTCAATGAGATCTCCCCTCATTCTTCTAAACTCTAACGAGTACAAGCCTAGTTTATTCAGCCTCTCCTCATAGCTCAATCCCCTCAACTCCGGTATCAGCCTAGTAAACCTCCTCTGCACTCCCTCCAGGGCCAAAATATCCTTGCGCAGGTGCGGCGCCCAAAACTGCACACAGTACTCCAGCTGCGGCCTCACCAATGCCCTATACAGCTGCAGCAAGACCTCCCTACTTTTATATTCAATCCCCCTCGCTATGAAGGCCAGCATCCCATTCGCCTTCCTGACCACCTGCTGCACCTGCAAGCTGGGTTTTTGCGACTCATGCACAAGGACCCCGTGGTCCCTCTGCACCGTCGCCTGCTGCAGTTTTTCGCCACGTAAGTAATAGTCCTTCCTACCATTCTTCCTACCAAAGTGGACCACCTCACACTTGCCAACATTAAATTCCATTTGCCATTTCCTGGCCCATTCGCCCAGCCTATCTAGATCCTTCTGCAGACTCTCCACACCCTCCGCACAATTTGCCTTTCCCCCAATCTTGGTGTCATCAGCAAATTTCGACACCCTGCACTCGGTTCCCTCCTCCAGATCATCTATATAAATGGTAAATAGCTGAGGCCCCAGCACCGACCCCTGGGGCACCCCACTAGTCACCAACCGCCAATCCGAATAGCACCCATTGACCCCCACTCTCTGCCTCCTATTTGACAACCAATCCTCTATCCACGCTAACACCCTACCCCCAACTCCATGTCCCCTGACCTTCTGCAATAACCTCTTGTGAGGTACCTTGTCAAACGCCTTCTGAAAATCCAGAAAGACCACATCCACCGGCTCTCCTCTATCCACTGCCCTAGACACATCCTCATAGAACTCCAGTAAATTTGTCAGACACGACTTCCCTTTAGCGTGGATAGAGGATTGGTTGTCAAATAGGAGGCAGAGAGTGGGGGTCAACGGGTGCTATTCGGATTGGCGGATGGTGACTAGTGGAGTGCCCCAGGGGTCGGTGCTGGGGCCTCAGCTTTTTACCATTTATATAGATGATCTGGAGGAGGGAACCGAGTGTAGGGTGTCGAAATTTGCTGATGACACCAAGATTGGGGGAAAGGCAAATTGTGCGGAGGGTGTGGAGTGTCTGCAGAAGGATCTAGATAGGCTGGGCGAATGGGCCAGGAAATGGCAAATGGAATTTAATGTTGGCAAGTGTGAGGTGGTCCACTTTGGTAGGAAGAATGGTAGGAAGGACTATTACTTACGGGGCGAAAAACTGCAGCAGGCGACGGTGCAGAGGGACCTCGGGGTCCTTGTGCATGAGTCGCAAAAACCCAGCTTGCAGGTGCAGCAGGTGGTCAGGAAGGCGAATGGGATGCTGGCCTTCATAGCGATGGGGATTGAATATAAAAGTAGGGAGGTCTTGCTGCAGCTGTATAGGGCATTGGTGAGGCCGCAGCTGGAGTACTGTGTGCAGTTTTGGGCGCCGCACCTGCGCAAAGATATTTTGGCCTTGGAGGGAGTGCAGAGGAGGTTTACTAGGCTGATACCGGAGTTGAGGGGGTTGAGCTATGAGGAGAGGCTGAATAAACTAGGCTTGTACTCGTTAGAGTTTAGGAGAATGAGGGGGGATCTCATTGAGACGTATAAGATGATGAATGGGATGGATAGGATAGAGGTGGAGAGACTCTTCCCGCTCAAAAAAGACAGTAGGACTAGGGGGCACAGCCTCAAGATAAAGGGGGGGCGGTTTAGAACGGAGTTGAGGAGGAACTTCTTCACTCAAAGGGTGGTGAATCTCTGGAATTCTCTGCCCGTTGAAGTGGTGGAGGCTGCCTCGCTAAATATTTTTAAGACGCGGGTTGATGGGTTTTTGATAAGAGAGGGGATTAAGGGTTATGGGGAGAGGGCGGGAAAGTGGAACTGAGATGCGGCAGATCAGCCATGATCTTATTGAATGGTGGGGCAGGCTCGAAGGGCTGGATGGCCTACTCCTGCTCCTATTTCTTATGTTCTTATGTTCTTTTGTGATCCACGTGCCAGGACACCCAGATCCTTCTGTACCCTAGAGTTCTGTAACCTCTCTCTATTTAAATATATGCTGATTTTCTATTCTTCCTCCAAAACTAGACAATTTCTCATTACGCTCCAAACTTTTGCCCATTCGCTTTATCTATATCCCTTAGCAGATTCCTTACATCGTCTTCTTGATTTACTTTCTTGCTGATTATTGTATCATTATCATTTGGTTCCTTCATTTTTATAGATTGTAAGTGGTTAAGGCCCCAACACTGATCCCTGTGGCATCCACTCAAATTATCTTGTCAACTGGAAAATGACATTCACTCTTACTCTGTTTCCTATTAGCTAACCAATCCTCTATGTTAATATATACATCATGTTCTGCATGTGGCACCTTGCCAAATGCATTTTGGAAATACAAGTACTGCACATCCAAAGGTATTCCTTCAACCACATTGCTAGTTACATCCTCAGAAAATGCAAATAAATTAGTCAAACATGATTTCCCTTTCACAAACCAAGTTGACTCTGCTTAATTGCCCTGAGATTTTCTAAGTGTCCTGCTCTCACCTCCTTAATAATAGACTCTGGGATTTTCCCTATGACAGGTGTTAAGTTAACTGGCCTGTAGTTCCCTGCTCTCTGTCTCCCTCCAATCTTGAATGGGGCCAGTCACACACTATTTTACAATTCGTTGGGGCTTTTCCAGAATCTAAGGGATTTTGGAAAATTAAAACAAATGCGTCCACTATGTCAGCAGTCACTCCTTCCCAGCCTGCTGGAGATCAGCCAACTCAGAACATACTGTGGCCAAACCTTGGGTCTTTCCAATTTAAATACATTGGCACCGTGGCAAGAAACATGGAGGACCACCTTTTTACTCTCTATTTCTTTAGAATCAAGGTTATTAAAATGAAAGGAAGTTTTACTTCAGAGCTAAAATAAGCTTGCTAGATGGCCATCACAAAGATCTAGTGCATAAGTAAACCTCTGAGCCTGCGTTGGAGTGAATTTGCTGAGCTTACCTTTCCCCTTATGCCTGCTGTGCAAGACCCAAATGTGGAGGGCGGGCAGCGCTGCACCAGATTGAAACAATACCAAAGTAGCTGTAAACCCTCCCACAGTTGTGGACACAATCTGATCTTACATGTTTCCCAGCTCCAGTGCCTGATCTAATAATAATCCATCAGACATAATGATGAGCAAATTATGGTCATACCCTTTACAACACAACATATCCAAGCCAAGTGAACCTGGCAGTAATGCAAAATGTTTTCACAAACAGGCCTTTCCTCTGAAAGGGCCTCTTTTGTTAGCAAATCTCTCATTAACTCCACTCATGCTGCCTAAATGCTTAAGTAGCGTGTTTTTTTTAAAAAAGGAACCAATTAGTGCCTCATCAGCGCCAATTAGGAGAGACAAAGGCAGTGTAAAGATAACTCAATGAGAGAGAGAGAGCAGTACAACGTCATTTAAGTAGTTAAGACACATTGAACGATTTACACTGCTGACTGTTCCAGGGCCATTCACCTTTTTCCTTTCGGATGCATTTAAGCCCTAATTCTGTTTTGCTGGGAAGCTGTTCCTCCTGGGAGTCTCAGAGATCCCATTCAGAAGCTACTTGCTCTGAGCTTCCAAAGCAGAAGGGCCCAGACAATCGCATATTGTCAGCTGAATGCTTACTTAAACCACTGCAAAAAAATTCATCAACAAAGCCGTGTTTTCAGTGGCCAGACAGGATAAGTTAAAGGCCAGCTTTACATTCATTAAAGGCTCTATTTGTACTATCTAATAATGACATGGGAGGGCAACAATGTATTTCTCTTCCAATAAAAAAAACCCCAGCTTCAGGCAGTTAATTTGGTGCTTGTAATAAGTGACCAAGCATTAATTAGCACACAGGGAAACCCTAATTTCCTCTGCAGCTTTCCTCTCTCCATTTACTCCCCTTTTACACAAGCTTGGATGAGCCGCTCTAATGAAATTACCTCATTAATGCCTTTGTTCAAACACAGTAACTCTTTCAGTCTGCTCCATTTAGTGCTAATTTGATGCTGTCAAAAGCAGGAGGGTGCATTCATGTCTCCGATTAAGGATTTTTAAAATATATAGTGGATAGTTTTAAATAATGAGGACTGCAAGCAGTGAGATATAATTGGGAGCAAGCAGCACTTCAGCAAATATTTGAAATCTTTTTTTCCTCTGAGCACCGCTCCATGTACGCCGTCTATTAATTAACTGAAAATGTTTTCAAATGAGACAAGATGTTTTTGTGTCAACAGACCTGCCTTCAACTGTTGAGAAGAAAATCCGAACATAAAGTGCCCTTTCTGGAGGCGTACTCATGCCAAAGCTACAAGACGTCTTATTGAAAACAATAGTGCAGGATTTTATTGAATTCTGAAAGCTTTCAGGCCACACAAAATGTAACTCTGAAAGAATTTCTATGGCATTTTATGGGCACTGATGGGATTCATTAAGAAAATCCACATTTCTATAGTTATTATTAATGGTGTTGGATCTTGTTTTGCAATTTAGGTATGCAAATGTCTTTAATTAAAAATAAAAGAATTAGATGAAATGACTAGCACAGGACAAACGGAAGGTTGAAAATTGATTAATACTGTTATATGATGTCAAACAAGGGTGCAAAATGATGCAGATTACAGAAAGAAGAGCAGATTGAAATTATTCTAACACTCTACCACTCAAATCCTTTATATTTCCACCTCAAATGCGCTACAAACGCGTGCAAAGCTCTTCTGAAGAAGAAATGATTTGGACTCAAGATATTGGGCCCAATTTTACCATCATGTTGTGCCCATTTTCAGGCACGAAAACTTGGTAAAGTCAGGCGTGAGGCAAGTAGTGTGATCCACCATGTCTCTGAGCCGGTTTCCCGTTTACAAAGGTCTGAAAATGCCATGATTGAGACCGCAATCGAAATGGGCGGTACGGCCATCTAAATGCATTTGCATGCATTTAATTTGACTTAATGGGCTGCACGCCCAACCTTATCAGCACTTCCCCCTTTACCACCACATTCGCCCATCCAGAATCGGCACGAAAACAGACATGCTCTACAAAAGGCTGATTCAGGCGCTCCAGTGAGGAGATAAGTGTC
The DNA here is from genome assembly GCF_965287045.1 of Carcharhinus amblyrhynchos. Taxonomy (NCBI): domain Eukaryota; kingdom Metazoa; phylum Chordata; class Chondrichthyes; order Carcharhiniformes; family Carcharhinidae; genus Carcharhinus; species Carcharhinus amblyrhynchos. The sequence continues at coordinate 48,745,552 of NC_137324.1, read as the reverse complement.
GAGCGTTCAACTGCTCTCTGCTTGAGATTGATGGCGGGGGGGGGGGAGAAAAACTCTACTTGTGATCAAAGAAAGTTAAGGAAGGGTTTGCTGCCACTCTGCCTGAGATCATTGAGGGGGAAGGGGGGAGGGGCCTGTGATTGGTCTGCGTGGTGGGGGGAATAAAGGGGTGAGTAATGTTGTGGCAATGGGGCAATGTGTGTGGGGGCTAGGGGGAGGCATTATCTGGCCCAGGAGCAATGATATGGAGATGAGCAATGTAGCAGTGGAGCCTTTGATTTCATTATTGTCACATGTATTAATATAGTAAAAAATATTGTTTCTTGTGAGCTACACAGACAAGGTATACCATTCATAGAGAAGGAAAATGAGAGAGTGCAGAATGTAATGCTACAGTCACAGTCAGTGTGTAGAGAGAGATCAACTTAATGTAAAGGTAAGTCCATTCAAAAAGTCTAATAGCAGCAGAGAAGAAGCTGTTCTTGAGACGGTTGGTACGTGACCTCAGACTTTTATATCTTTTTCATGAAGGAAGAAAGTGGAAGAGAGAATGTCCAGGGTGTGTGGGATTCTTAATTACGCTGGTTGCTTTGCCAAGGCAGCAGGAAGTGCAGATAGTCAATGGTTGGGAGGCTGGTTTGTGTAATAGATTGGGCTACATTCATGGTCTGTTGTAGTTTCTTGAGGTCTTGGGCAGAGCAGAAGTCATACCAAGCTATGCTTTCTATGATACACCTGAAAACATTGGAGAGAGTCATAGTTGACATGCCAAAATTTCCTTAGTCTTCTGAGAAAGTAGAGAAGTTGTTGGGCTTTAACTATTGTGTTGGTATGGGGGCGGGGGGTGGGCGGGGCGGGGGGGGGGGATGTGGGGCAGGACAGATTGTTGGTAATTTGGAGACCTAAAAGCTCTCGACCCTTTCTACTTTGTCCCCATTGATGTAGAGAGAAGCATGTTCTCCTCCACGCTTCCTGAAAAATCGATGGCTCCTTTGTTCTGTTAACATTGAGAGAGAGATTATTATCACTGCACCAGTTTCTCTCTTTCATTCCTGTACTCTGTCTCATCATTGTTTGAGATCTGTCCCACTATGGTGGTGGAGTCAGCAAACTTGAATATTGAATCGGAGGGGAATTTGGCTACACAGTCATAGGTGTATAAGGAGTATAGTAGGGGCTGAGAACACAGCCTTGTGGGGCACCAGTGTTGAGGATGATCATGGAGGAAGTCTTGCTGCCTATCCTCACTGATTGTGATCTGCGAGTTCGGAAGTTTAGGATCCATTTGCAGAGGTAGGAGCCGAGGCCACAGTTTGGCGATGAGCTGAGTTTCGTGGGAATAATGGTGTTGAAGGCTGGACTATAGAAAATTAATAGGAATCTGACATAGGTGTCTTTGTTATCAAGGTGTTCCAGAGTTGATTGCAGAGCCAGGGAAACGGTGTCTGCTGTGGACCTGTTATGGCAGTACGGAAGCTATAGTGAATCCAGGTAGTCTGGCAGGCTGGAATTGATTCATGCCATGGCTAACCTTTCAAGGCACTTCATAATGATGGACGTCAGCACCACTGGATGATAGTCATTGAGGCATGCTGCTTGGTTTTTCTTAGATACCGGGATGATGGTTGTCTTCTTAAAGCAGATAGGAACCTCAGATTGTTGTAAAGAGAAGTTGAAGATGTTTCCGAATAGGTTTCCCCACCAGCTGATCCACACAGGATCCGAGTGCTCATCTGGGTACCCCTTCAGGGCCAGCAGTGTCCATGGGTTGAACTACGAGTAGCTGCTCTGACATCTGCAATTGTGACCCCAGATATAGGTTCATCCAGGGCTTCCAGAGTGGAGGGCATACTCTTGTAGACCTCGTGCTTAAAAACAGGCATAGAATGCATTGAGTTCATCAGGGAGGGGTGCGATGGAACTGACAATTTTACATGCCTTCATCTTGTAGCCTGTTATGTCTTGCAGACCTTGCCACAGTCGGCGGAGGTCTGTGTGGCTAGCCTGGGACTCTAGCTTTGTCTGGTACTGTCTTTAGACATCTTTGATGGATCTCCTTAGATCGTATCTGGCTTTGTATAGGTCACAGTCGCTTGACTTGAATGCCTCAGACCTGGACTTCAGCAAGCAGTGGACATCTCTGTTCATCCATGGTTTCCAATTGGGGAACACACGGATTTGCTTCTTTGGCACAATGTCTTCAGCACACATTCTAATGAAGTCAATTACTCTAGTGGCATACTCATTCAGGCTTATAATTTTCTTTTATGCGCATGCGCAGTTGGAGTTACAGGATTTCTGGCGCATTAAGCTTTGCCCACAGGCTTGTTCAGTGCGATTCAGAATTGGTGTTAGTTTTGCAGGCAGAGTGTGTACGGGGGTGCCTGAGAACGGGTCTAAAACTCAAATCTGAAACATTCCCAGTTTCAAGTCCATCCACTACTTAGACTCAACATGGTAAAATAGCACCCAGTAAATCTGTTTTTCTTGCCACAGTTTCTGCCAGACCTGCTGAATTTTTGCCAGCATTTTCTGTTTTCATTTCAGATTTCTAGTATCCGCAGGATTTTACTTCAGCATAGTGACACAGTGGTTAACACGGCTGCCTCATAGCACCGCGACTGGCCCAGATGAGGTACCCAGATGAGCACTCAAATTCTGCACAGATCAACTGGTGGGCATATTCACAGACATCTTCAACCTCTCTTTACAACAACCTGAGTCCCTACCTGCTTCAAGAAGATGACCATCATCCCGGTACCTAAGAAAAACCAAGTAGTGTGCCTTAATGACTATTGGCCAGTGGCTCTGACATTCATCATTAAGAAGTGCTTTTGAAAGGTTAGTCACGGCATGAATCAATTCCAGCCTCCCGAACTACCTGGATCCAGTACAGTTTGAATTCCGTTGCCACAGGTCCACAGCAGACGTCATTTCCCCGATCCTGCACTCAGCTCCGGAACACCTATGTTAGACTTCTATTTATTGACTATAGCTCAGCCTTCAACACTATTATTCTCACAAAATTCATCTCCAAACCCTGAGCCTCGGCACCTCCCTCTGCAACTGGATCCTGAACTTCCTAACTCACAGACCACAATCAGTAAGGATCAGTGACAACAATCATCCTCAACACCAGTGCCCCACAAAGCTGTGTTCTAAGCCCCCTACTATACTCCTTATACACTAATGACTGTGTTGCCAAATTTCCCTCCAATTCGATTTTCAAGTTTGCTGACACCACTGTAGTGGGTCGGATCTCAAACGATGACAAGACAGATTACAGGAATGAGACAGAGAATCTGACAAACTGATGTGGCAACAATAATTTCTTCCTCAATGGTCAACAAAACAAAAGAGATTGACATGGACTTAAGGAAGCATAAAAGGGGAACAGACCCCTATCTACATCAGTGGAGGCAAAGTAGAAAGGGTTGAAAGCTTCAAGTTTTTAGGCTTCCAGATCACCAACAACCTGTCTTGGTCCCCCCATGCTGACACTATAGCTAAGAAGGCCCACCACCGTCTCTACTTTCTCAGAAGTCTAAAGAAATTTGGCATGTCAGCTACGACTCTCACCAGCTTTTACAGATGCACTATAGAAAGCTTTCTTTCTGATTATATCACAGCTTGTTATGGCTCCTGCTCTGCCCAAATCCGCAAGGAACTACATAAGGCTGTGAATGTAGCCCAATCCATCACGCAAACCAGCCTCTCATCTACTGACTCTGTCTACATTTCCCGCTGCCTCAGCAAAGTAGCCAGCATAATTAAGGACCACATGCACCCCAGACATTCCCTCTTCCATCGGGAAAAAGATGCACAAGTCTGAAGTCATGTACCAACTGATTCAAGAACAGTTTCTTCCCTGCTGCTGTCAGACTTTTGAATAGACTTACCTTGCATTAAGTTAGTTTTTCTCTACATCCTATCTATGACTGTAGCACCACATTCTGCACTCTCGTTTCCTTCTCTATGAACGGTATGCTTTGTCTGTATAGCGTGCAAGAAACAATACTTTTTACTGTATGTTAATATATGTGACAATAATAAGGCAAATAAATCCAGTTTCAATTCTCACCTCAAGTGACTGCTTGTGTGGAATTTGCACGTTCTCCCTGTGCCTTTATGGATTTCCTCCAATTGCTCTGGTTTCCTCCCACAGTCCAAAGATGTGTGGATTAGCCAAGCTAAATTGCCGCTTAGTATCAGGGGAATTATTAGGGTAAATATGTGGGTTTACTGGGGTAATACAGGGTGGGATTGTTGTCCGTGCATGTTTGATGGGCCGAATGGCCTCCTTATGCACTATAGGGATTTTATAAATGTTTAAGAAAATTGGGACAATCGCATGATTTCAATACAGTAAAGTTCCGTTGTTCACAGCTTTTACATTCACACGAGAATCAGGAGATTTAGAATGGAAGTGAAGTAGATGAGTTGCTCCAGCCTGCTGGATATCTGAGCTTTGCTCTTCCAGATGTGGAAATGTCTTCAGCTCTTTACTTCTCCCAACTGAGCAATGACATCCTCAAATTCACATCCCACATAAAAAAAAATGCATGTCCTTGAATGCAGCCACTGAAAACAAAAGCTCCATTACCATAACATGCAATTATAATCTTAACTTGATCCAACATATTACTCTGCTGTGCCAACATGTTATTTAATGCAGCTTGGCTTTGAGCTTATTCACATTTTGTGAAGAAGCTGGATGCACTTTCAATCCTTTCACTCAAACAAAATCTGTATTTCTGTTTCAACAGCGCGCTTTGGGGAAGAGGAAAGTTGGATCGGACCTCGGTGCGTTAGTGGTATGTCAAGGCTTGCAGCAAGCGGGGAGGAGGGGAGTCAGCCCGTGCCTCAGTGGGAGGGATGGGGTCAGATCAGACCCAGGGATTGGGGATCACGTTGGGTCAAGGTGAGAGTTGGGAGTCAAGTCTGGTCAGGGGAGGAGGGGGTGGGTTTGGGAGTAGGGTAAGGGGATTTGGGTTTGCAGTGGCTAAGAGTGGAGAGTCAGGCGACAGGTGGGGGAAGAGTCCCAACTTGGAGGGGGGGCTGATGGGGTGGGTGGAGACCCATGGGGTGTTGTTTGTATGGGTTTGTACAATTGTTACCAAGAAGTTGGAAATGGTTTTTAACTTTAACTTTTATATCCTTTTAACTTTCTTTGCTAACTAGTGATGCAATACAGTTGAAACCATCCAAAACTGGTGATTTAAATCGCCTTTTCAGATGGCTCCCAGTGTAGGGCTAGTTCCCTTTGAATTTTGCCCTTCCCAAGCAATTGACATACAAATCTTACCTTTTTGGGATAGCAAGTGAGGATGTTCTCCAGTGCATTTTTGGGATCCCCCCCAGTTACTCTGCCTTGGAACTCAGATGTTGTAGCCCAGTATGTCATCAGACATTAAGCTTTATGTTTCCTTTTCATTCATCATTATTGTTGGATTAGGCTCTTGTAGTACTTAGGCTCAAAGCTGCACTTCATAAGACAATCCTTTGGATTTCCAAATGGGTCTCTGTAAGAGAATAATACAAATCATTTCATTTCTTGGGAAAGAGGTCAGATCATTTCAGGACAGAACTTATTTTCCGTGTTCAGAAAATAAATTTAAGTGCATATTGATACTTGATATAAAATATCAAAATGAAAGAATATATAAAATATAGTCCAGGCTGTATAGGGCATTGGTGAGGCCGCAGCTGGAGTACTGTGTGCAGTTTTGGGCGCCGTACTTACACAAGGATATTTTGGCCTTGGAGGGAGTGCAGAGGAGGTTTACTAGGCTGATACCAGAGTTGAGGGGGTTGAGCTATGAGGAGAGGCTGAATAAACTAGGCTTGTACTCGTTAGAGTTTAGGAGAATGAGGGGGGATCTCATTGAGACGTATAAGATGATGAATGGGATGGATAGGATAGAGGTGGAGAGAGTCTTCCCGCTCAGAAAGGACAGTAGGACTAGGGGGCAGAGCCTCAAGATAAAGTGGGGGCGGTTTAGAACGGAGTTGAGGAGGAACTTCTTCACTCAAAGGGTGTTGAATCTCTGGAATTCTCTGCCCGTTGAAGTGGTGGAGGCTACCTCGCTAAATATTTTTAAGACGCGGGTTGATGGGTTTTTGATAAGAGAGGGGATTAAGGGTTATGGGGAGAGGGCGGGAAAGTGGAACTGAGCCACGACAGATCAGCCATGATCTTATTGAATGGCGGGGCAGGCTCGAAGGGCTAGATGGCCTACTCCTGCTCCTATTTCTTATGTTCTTACGTTCTTATAAGAAATCAACTTCCATTTCCCTTTCTGCCATCTGTTTACCCATTAATAATTTTCTTTGTGGGCGTTCTTCTACATAGTTCCGCCTCTTAAAGCTTGACTTCTTCCTAACTAGAACTCAAACTATTGGCATTCCCAGGGATACAGCCCTATTCATGGCAATGGGTGCAAATGTCTTACTTAGCATCACCTTCTCACAGTATTCCACTCTTTATTCACTCATTTACATTTTCTATATTCTTCTAAAGCTTTGGCCACTCTGGCCTCAGAGCTGGTAACATGCAATTTATAGGTATCCAGCTTCTACTTCTCACATCAGGCTGTAACTCTCAATAGCAAAGAAACAAAAATAAGTTCTTACCTGAACACTTCCCTTTCATGGAAGGAACATGCCTCTGTCACTTACACTTTATAATTTAAACTAATTAATGATTATTTTTAGAGAATGGGAAATGAGCTTCACAGCCCAGATTTCCTAGGACAGGACATCTCATGGTCTGCCCTGTCAGACTTGCTTAAGTATGACTAGATTTAAAAATATTTTGTTAATTAAGTTGCTGGAAGTGCAATCTGATAATGGTGCAACAAGGGCAACAGGGCACTGAGGACTTTACTAAGCAAGACGTCTTACAACACCAGGTTAGAGTCCAACCAGTTTATTTGATAGTAATCTTACAAGCTTTTGGAAACAATGTTCCTTCATCAGGTGTGTAGAAGGACGAAGGAACATAGTTTCCAAAAGCTTGTGAGATTACTATCTAATAAACTGGTTGGACTCTAACCTGGTGCTGTGAGACTTCTTACTGTGTTTACCCCAGTCCAACGCCGGCATCTCTACATCATGACTTTACTAAGTATCAGGTCAAACAGTCTGGCTCCTTAACAAATGCAATTAAGAGATTAAAAAAATAAAAGAGAAGGAAGTGAAATGGAGGGTAGATTAGAATGGGTGAAATCAATGTCAAATCATGTTCAGAAAACAAAATAAAGAGAGGGAAAGATAGATTAGATTAAAGAGGAAAAGGCAATGTAAGGAAAAACATTAAAGTATTTAAAATATTAAATTTTTGAAACCTTGTAAAATAATTCATGACCTGAAGGAATCAGATGCTTCATATTTAACTATTCCTTTTCTGGGCAAAAGAGGTTGATTGGCAGTCATTAACAATCATCACATTGTAAAAGAGCACTTACCCAGGTAAATGATTTAAATAACTTCCTGTGATAAACTTAACTTGCAATTGCAGCAACCTTGTGAAAATTATGGGTGGCTAAATGCAAAGTGCCAATGTAGCAAAACTAACCTTGGAATGGGACAAATCAGCCAGTAACTTGTGGTGGTTTGCAATTCACAGTTTATCTCTCACCACAAATTGCTGAATGATTTTCACACTAATAACAGCATTTGTCACTCAGATGCTGTTATTTTTAAAAAAGATCTGAGCCTATGCTAATCAAGGGGATGCATATTAACATTTCAGAATGGAACATTATTCCACATAATTACACTAACATCTGCAGCAGACACTCCAATTCAAGTACAGTATGGGTTAGTTGCAGAATAAAACTTTTTGTATGTTGCCCAACATGTACTCCAACCCCCAAAATTGCATCTTCTACAACAGCTACTGAATATTTCACTATATTCCAGAACAGCTGTGATCTCTTTGAAATATTCACCTTATTATATGTTTTTGTTACAGTGCACTTGTGGCAAGTAGAAGCTTGGTTATGAATGTTTAAAATTACTTTACTCAGGACATTTAAAACAATTGGAGTTGTCTGTCTTACAGTTACGTTGCCAAGGCAGTAGCAACAGTTTGCATCAAATTTCCACATGCAGACAGATTAACAGAAGTATGAGCCATTGCACCAACTGAAATAATGCTGACTTATCTTCACCAGGGTTCATTGAATTATTAAACAGTATTTCACATGTGTGATGATTAGATATGTAGAAGGCAAAATTAGATAATTTAGTATATGTTATATTTTGATAAACTTCCAAGTTTAGGGCTGTACGGTGGCACAGTGGTTAGCACCTGGATTCGATTCCCAGCTTGGGTCACTATCTGTGCAGAGTCGGCACATATCTCCCCATGTCTGTGTGGGTTTCTTCCAGGTATTGCAGTTTCCTCCCACAGTCCGAAAGACGTGCAGGTTAGGTGGCTTGGCCGTGCTCAATTCTCCCTCAGTATAACAGAAGAGGCGGCGGGATGTGGTGACCAGGGGACTTTCACAGTAACTTCATTGCAGTGTTAATGTAAGCCTACTAGTGACACCAATAAAATGGAAAAATATAAAAAAAAGTAGAATAACTGGAGTATGTGTATGATCATGCAATATTGTTGACTGCATTCTAAACTCAGTGATGTTATGACATTTTCTTAAATTGTCCCATTTATTGTTATTAGTATATTACAGACTTCTCTTATCCCTGTAGAGAATTGCAAATCGCTAATATTAAAATAGATCAAAGATTTAATCTAAAAGACCCCTGTAATTAATCTTTTTATGTCACACTGCTCCTTTGGAAATGTATAGGAGCGGTCAGCCTGTTGTACATTCGGTTGTTGTCTTACTTCAATGTCTAATCCTTAAGAATTACAATACTTTAAGCTTTGCTCATCTCAGACGAAGCAGAAGGGCTCTCCAATCTCTGCACAATATGGCACACTGCTGACCAAAGAAAAAAATCTATGCTCCTCATTCTTTTAATACATTCCAATCGGAGCTGATTATGACAATTTTTGCTTCAGTTAATTCTGATAAATTGAATAATCTTGCAGCAACTGGTATTCTCTTTGGAAAAATTACAATTTCTATGATGACTTGGATTGAAATATTAGTTTTTTATTAGTTAATCTGCATTGGAAGAAAGAAAGCAGCCATTATTGCATGATGCAGGATGATACCTAACGCTTGGGCTGTAAATACAGACAAAAGGGATTCACCCATCTTTCAAGTTCAGCTGCTACCTCTGTATTTCCAATAGTTTCATTTGTTTTCAGTTTCGTGTTTCATTGTGGCAGTCAGTTATGTTAACCCATTAGAATCTAACATCCATTGCAGTGACTATTCTCTTTGGGTCAATTGTTGCTTTAGTTGTTGAGTAAGAAAGGGCAATTTCGTCACACGATTGTTTTCATACAACCATAGAATGGCACAACGCAAATGGGAGGTCTCTAAGCAGAGCACAACTGTACAGCTGTAAGAAAGAAATTATTAGTCCCACTGGATAAAAGCACATTACTGCGGAAGCTGGAATCTAAAACCAAAAGTGAAAATGCTGGAAAATCTCAGCAGGTCTGGCAACATCTGTAAGGAGAGAAAAGAGCTGATGTTTCAAGTCCAGTTGACCCTTTGTCAAAGCGCAAGACCTTTGTCAAAGGGTCATCTGTACTTGAAACATCAGCTTTTTTCTCTCCTTACAGATGTTTCCAGACCTGTTGAGATTTTCCAGCGTTTTCTCTTTCGGTTATTAGTCCCACTGCCCTGGTCTTTCTTCATTGTTCAGTAAACCTCTCCTTTTTAAGTATTTGTCCAATTCCTTTTGTTAAAGTTATTATTGAATCTGCTTTCAGCCTTCTTTCAGGCAATGCATTCCTGATCAGAAGAATTTGCAATGCATTTCTTTTCTACTTTAATCTCCAGTTCTTTCACTAACTTATGGCCACAATGTGGCATGTGGGGCGAACTCCAATGATGTGCTGGGGAATCTCTTTAGGAAGTCCCATGTTACCTGGCAATTGTCCAGAAGGTGTAATGTCCTCTGAACCACTGCCCTGTGCTGGGAAACATCTGACAAAGTGATTAAAATTGCCAACTTCAGATGGTTCTGCCAGGTTTACAAAGAGCAGGGAACAAAGAAACTTACAGCACCGGAACAGGCCCTCCGGCTCTCCAAGCCTGCACTGACCATGCTGCCCGACTTAACTAAAACCCCCTAGCCTTCCAGGGACCATATTCTTCTATTCCCATCCTATTCATGTACTTGTCAAGACGGCCCTTAAAAGTCACTACTGTATCCACTTTCACTACCCTCCCCGGCAATGAGTTCCAGGGCAGGTTCTAGGACATTGACGGAAAATTTAGCATGGCCAATGAATCTAAGCAGCACATCTTTCACTTGTGGGAGAAAACTGGAGTACCCAGAGGAAACCCACACAGACACAGGGAGAAAATACGGACTCTACACAGACAGTGACCCAAGCCGGGAATCGTACCCAGATCCCTGGTGCTGGGTGGTAACGGCGCTAACCACTGTGCTGCAATGCTGCCCACTTGCCGCCAGAGAGATGAGCTTGTGGATTTTGCTACCATAGAAAGCAGTTGAGATCAAAACATTGTATGTTTTCAAGAAGTTAGATATAATTCTTGCAACGAAAAGGATAAAAGGATATGGGGGAAAACCAGAAACAGATTATTCAGTTGGATGATCCACCATGATTATAATGAGTGGCAAAATAGGCTCAAAGTGCCAAATGACATAGTCCTGCTCTTATTTTCTAAGTTTCTATGTCAACACTGGGGCACACAACTGTACATTTCATTCCATACTGAATAATAACTGTTTCACCACTAATCTCTCCTTCCTGTAAAAAATCAGTCAATTCTATATCTGCCACCCCTTTAGTTCCACAGGCTTCAATTTTGTTAACAAATGTATTACATTGTACTTTATCAAGCATATTTTGAAAGTCCATGTGCACAACATCAACCAGAGTACCTTCATCCAACATTTCCTTTGCCTAAGAATTCAATCAATTTAGTCAAACATGATTTACATTTAACAGATCCACAATAGTTTTCAGTTTGTAAACCATATTTTTCAAAGTAACAATTAATTTTGTCCTTGATTAATGTCTCAAAGCTTCATGCCTAGATGAATTCTAAAAATGTATAAATCTGAGATAAATAACTCAAACATTTGTCTGCCAAACTCTGCACAGTAATTTGCAGCAAGAATGCCATGAATATATGTATTTGAATGTTGGAGAGTAAATCACAAGTCCTGAAATTGTACCAGCATACTCTTGGATTTGGATACAGCTAATTCATTTTTAGTGGTTCTATCCGTCTCCTTCTTGGGAAGAAATCCTCCATGGAATTTCAGGACCAGATAATTTGGAAAGGCAGAGTTGATCATTTAGCATATGACAGAAAAGACAAGTTAAATTTTCAAATGTACATCTTTATTAGACATGGTGAAGGGTTCCACTTAAAACATTAACATATTTATCTTTTTGAGATCCCAACTGAGTTGCTGTGAACTTTCTGGGAATTTGTGGTACTTTTGAAGGCTAACCTTGCAGACCAGGAAGGTACAAACAAAGAAGAGCTTTATTGGAAAGTTGTTCAGTCGATAGGCTGCCCATCTGCCTGTGCAAACGGTCAATGGCGTACTCATTACATCACATGATTGGACTCTTAAAGCGACTTTATTTTAACTAGGAACAAACATGTATACATATCATGTATTTCCCCCTTTATAGGAGAGGTTTCTGTAGTGAAACACAATATAACATTAACAATCGAAATTTACAAAATGAACAATTAATAAACATAAGTTATACATTTTGGAGGATTTCAATTCCTGTGTCGTTGTTGGTGAACGTCAGGTATCCACTTTCCCATGTTGATTGCAACCAGTATCTTTTGTTGTGTTTGGACATCATCCATTGTTGCCTCAATTGGAGTTGACATAGCGTCGGAGGTTTGACATACTATCTTCCATAGTTGTTTCTGGTATTGCTAGGTTCTCATTTGGCACAGTTTGTTACTAACTCTCAGTTGACTCTGATACTTAATAAAAATTGATTAAGATTGTCTTCTCTGCACTACATTGCCCTGGGTTTGAAAAGTATAGGGGACTGGAGATAATTGTGCTATTACAATGGCAGATATCCCCTTCTCATTGGTGGTATAATTCCTAGCCAATACTTCCTGGCCTTTCTGAAAAACATAAGGGGTAATCTTAAGAAAAAAATTCCATGTCCTAAATGAATGTGAAAACGAAGAGCTTCAGATCTGTTTTTTTGGGTGAGTTAAACATTTAGTTTTATGGCAATCTGAGGAAAAAAATGAAGAAAATGTGATTCCCACCAGTAGGGGAGGAAGCAAGGCCTAAGCTTCCCAGAAAGCTGGCAGATTACACCAGAGGGTGCCATTGTGCATGCACAGATCTCTCTCTGTTCTGTGCAACAGTACAGCAAGGGATCTGCCTAGCATCAACCCCACTATTGCTGGCCTCTCCCCCACAATCACTGGTCTCCTCCCCTGCAATCACTGGCCTCCCTCCACCACATTCTGACTCCTGCCCTGGTCAATTGCTACCCCCTCACCTCCCGGTCAATTGCTGGTGACAATTGAAACACACAACAGGTGTGACAGCAGCCATGGAGAGAGTAATAGACTTGAGAAGGAATTAATAGCAGGGTGGGAAAAGGACTGAGAACCTATTCTCCTTTTTGTCAGCTCTTTGCTTAGAGTTTATATTAATGGTTGTTTGGTTCCATAGGATCAGATTGAAAGCCTGAATTATGTGGCAATGTGCACAGTGCTCCCCCTCCCCAATCCCAGTTGCAGAGTGTACAGCATCCTCCCCCACCTCCCCAAATGCCCTGCCTCTATCCAGGCCACACCCATCCCTATCAACCCTGCCCCCTCAGACTCCAACCGCTTGGCACTGACCGATGCCTGGCGGTACTGTCAGCATGGACCAATCATTCACATCAACCAGTTTGAGGATCTCCCTCTTGAACAGCCTCTCTAATTGTGCCTTGACCTTAGTTAGCCCTGATGGCGTGCGGCACTGACCTAGCCTTTAAGCTTGGCTTTTGTTCTTAATCTTTAGCATGACTGAGATTCCTTCAAGATTCCCAGCTCTCCTTTAAAGTCAATGCCATGTTTCTTTAAAATCTTCGGTAGACCTGCTTCAGACTCTGACATGAGATTCTCCTCGGCTCAGTTTAGTTCAATTCTCTCCAGCCAGGTTCTTCCCAGTAAGGCTGGATTGTTACCTTCCATGGTGTGCAAGAACAAATCTGTGGTCTGTCCATTTACCTGCACATTTACATTGATATGGCCCCTCAATGGAACTACTTCCCCAGTATAGGTTTTTAATATTACATTTGAGGGTTTTAAGATATGTCATAATTTCTCTCAGTAACACTTTTTGGTACCAACAAGATAGCGGTGCCAGTATTCACCTTCATTTTCATTAGTTGTCTGTCCAAAAGAGTGACCCAGTAATGGTTTGTGGCAGTTACAATGGTGACAATGTTCAATGACTGTTTATCATCTGACTGTGTCTCTGGTCCTTTATGATGGCCCTTTTGTATCTCCATGCTAAATAGATACGCGACCCCCAGAGCGGTCCGTGTCCAACTTCTTAGATGGACAAGTGACATACAGCCACACGAGATTGAGCCAAAAAGAAGGATCTTTTTCCCTCTATCCGGTTTTCCATTTAACACCTTTGGTTTTTGCTTTTTATAACTCTTGTTTGGAACTCGTTGTTTCTTTCTCCAACATACACATTTGATGTGCCCCTTTTTAATCACAAATCCTGCATTTTGCATCTTTACACAGTTGCTGTGGGCCCAGTTTTTGCGCATTTTGAACCTGTGTCTGTGTTTGGGTTTCAGCCAATATCTTATGGACTTTAGTGCTCAAGCGCTTAATTGTTGGGCTTCCTTAGCTGCTAATTCCATAAAGATCATGACTTCTAAAGCCGCCTTTAGGTTTAAGTTACTTTCTGTTAACAGCCTTTTCTGGACAGCTTAGTTTCTTAACTCACACATTAGTTCAAAATATTTCCAAATTCACAGTATTCGGCTAATTTATTTCAAGTAGCTACAAACTGTGCGATTGATTTGTTGTTCGTCCATCGTCGTCGATGAGGACCTTGATACCATTAATCATTTTGAGGCTAGATGGGATGTGTCCAAAGATGACTGATCAGGCCAATTTGGGCACGGAATGTCTTGGCACGTATTGGACAGACTTGTGTAGGCACTGTAGTTGTTGCACTAGTGGCTCTGGACTTGCGCAGCTCGCACTTAAGTTGTGCTTTAGCAATGCACCTTGCTTCGTAAGCTTGCCAGCTCTTGTGGATGAGGCAGCGCCAGGTAGGGCTGTTTTGTGCCAGCATTTCCCAGGTGGTCCTGTCAAGCGACTTCAGGGAAGCCTTGAGTGTGTCTTTGTAACATTTCTTCTGCCCTCCACATGAGCGTTTTCCAGCAGAGAGTTCCCCAAAAAGGAGCTGCTTGGATATGCGCTCATCTGGCATACGGATGACACGACCTGCCCACTGGGCCTGCGCTTTCATCAGCAGTGTGTGGACTGATGGTAGACTTGCTGTAGACAGAATTTCAGTGTCTTGTACTTTGTCTTGCCACCTGATGCATAATATTCTGCGAAAACAAGTCATGTGGAAATGATTGAGCTGCCTTTACCTTCACAATTGATTTACTTTCTTGTTAGTTACATTTATGGAACTTGAACCTCTTGGCAATGATCAAACATTTAGGTGAGAACTGGCCCTGCAAGATATCCACTATCTCATGATAGGTTTTAAAATCTGTTCCCGAATGTTTCCCCTCCACCCCCCTCTTTGCCAACTGACTCCCCCCCCTTTCAAATGGTGCTCAGGAATGTTGGGACAACTATGTCCTCCATAATTTGGTTCACTTGGACAAAGTGTTCAAATCTTTAAATGTAAGGCTGCTTAGTACTCTCATCATATGGCACCAAAACCCTCTGCCATTTTTACAATGGGAAAGACTTGTGTAAGCGCAATGTGCCACAAATCTTTTAGCACTACCTCACTTCTTTTTCTTTCAAACAAGATAACCCTGAGCTCAGCCTGTTTCCTTCCAAGTTTTGCAACACCTTCAGCTCTAAATTATTGTTCCAGCGTATTTTTCTTACTCATAATGCTCTCTGTATTGTTCCAAATCTTTCCGGGCAGAGCATGTGATGAGCTTATTTTCAATATTATTTCTTCCAAAATCTTCATAGACATTTTGGTTCCTTGGCTCCTTGGCTGATATTTGACACCCCTCTGTTGCCAGTTTTGGTGTAGCAATGTTTTTATCTTATTAATCATTTTCAGATATTTGCAACATGGATTGATAATTTTCTATCTTTTTTTATTTCACTGGGAGTTTGCCAGTTTGGTTCCGACCACCTCGTCACCAGTTTTCTTTGTGGGGTATTGTGGGGTACAAACAAAAAGAGCGTTAATAGAAAAACATTTATTCCACAGGCTGATGGGGAAATCTGTCCATTGCAAACAGCTGATGACATCAGCGATATGTCATGTGATCAGACTCTTAAATTAAACAAACATGAATACGCAACAGAAATATTTAGAATCAAGTTGCTAGAAGTTAGATTTAAAAATGCAACAAAGTAATTTAACTTTTCTCAGTAGCACTCCATTCGCAATATCCCAATTCTGAATTGGTTTTCTTAATGTTGAGGGGACAGATGGTTATTTCTTAACCAATTGAAAATTAAGCCAAGACTGGAGGATAAAATGCCTGATGCTTTGTGAAGAGATTTCCTTCGATAAACAAAAAGCTATGATCATTGGCGTACATTTCATTTGGCTCCAAACAGATGGTGTGTTAATAATCTAGATAAGGATAAGCAAAGCAAAAGGCTAAATTGTTTAATATAGTCTTTTTTTCATTCAAATTCTGCATAGACACAAACGTTATGGCAAACCTTCTCTCATTTGTAAAGAACATCGGAAAGGAAATATATATTAGTTGGAAGCTTAATGGACCTTAAATTTATGGAATTGTTCCTCAATCACTTTCCACATGGGAGCAATGTCTACATGTATAAGGTCAGCAAACATCACCCTCTAATGCACACAATTAAGAAATAATTCTGATTTTTCAGTGTTTCTTATGATTGAGGCTTAGCCCCTTGCTTCATTTATCTTCTATAATAAACTGTCAGCTTGTATTGAATGGATTGGACTGAGCACAGCAAGGATTGTCTACCGCAATTATTTCAAATTGAACTGTGGTCTCCGTCATTTTGGGAAATAAACTATTATGACTAGAGAGCTTGGTTTGCAACTGCAACACCTGTTGTCTTGAGGGCAAAGATGGGCATTATTCACTTGTGAACAGAGCACTTGGACAATGTGCTGAACATTTGTGTTCTTAATATACATACATATTCAAGATGAGTTTACTAGAAATTCACACGGGGTCCATGAGTTCCCATGAGTACGTGTGCAAAACACATTTATTGATTAAAGAAAATGCTCATTGATATGAGGATGTTTTGTTTGAAGGAAAATGAGTTGCCATTCTCAGGGCTAATCAAGTACAGCACCACAGACAATGACAAAAATACCAAATTGCTAATGATGCCTTTCTCACCAAATTTCTCTCCTGAAATTCTTGCCTTTTTCCAATCTCCACATTGAGCATCTTGTGATTTGAGCATAAATACAGAAAATGCTGGAAAAACTCAGCAGATCGAACAGCGTCTGGGCAGACAAAGGTTTCAGATTGACCTTTCATCGGAACTGAGGAAAGAGGAATGTAAAAGAAGTTGATCAAGTGAAAGAAGGGAGGGGAAGGAATAACAAAAGAGAAGGTCTGTGATAGGGTGGACAGCAGAGAGTTTAAATAACAAAGGTTTTGTGGAAATTAGCCAAGTAAAGCAACAAAAGATGTGTCCATATGAGGTACGAATGGCTGGGCTTTGATGAAATCACCCCTTAAAATCTAAAGTTCAGAGAATACAAACTCGAATTTGTCTATTTGCTCCTTGTAATTCAGTTTTTACAGTCAAGGGATGGAATTCTCCCAAAAAATTCTAAGTGTCGAAGTTGTGTGAAAACTGGAGTAACTCTCATTTTTTTTCAATGGGAGTTCAGAGAAGAATCTCCCAAACTCTATGCACTGCAGTGGCCACCAACGTGAATATCATTGAATTTCAGAGGGCGGGGCCTATTCCCACTGAAGAGGCTGAAATCAGCATGCTGAGTGGGCCACTGTGCATGCACTGATCTGTCAATGCTGAGATCCGCACATGCATAGTAGCCCCGCACTGATGGCCTCCCAATTGCTGACCAGCTTGACCGCCGGCCAGCCCCGTGATCCCTGTAACACGGGGTTCCTTCCCCCCCCCACGGCTCTTTAGATACTATTATCCCATTTTCAAGGCTTTTAGTTATTATGTCTTTAATTAAACATTCCTGTCATTTCCTGACAATAACATTCAGACCATCTGCTCTATAATTCCTAGGTTCTCTCCTTCTCAACTTTATATAATCAGTGAGGGACGTACACAATTTTCCAACCTCAAATAAAGACTTCACAAATTGAGGGAACTTTGAAAAATTATCTCTTGGGCATCTGCAATGTTTTCACCTACTTCCTTTAAAATCCTAGGATGAAATCTGTCTCATCTTGGGAATTTGTCACTCATTAGAGCCATTCATTTCTCCATTATTGTTATCTTGCTTACATTAATTTTGGTGAGTCCCAGTGTCTTTGCTTCAATGTTATTTTCTTTAGGATGTCCAATATCCTATATTCTTCTCCCTTTGTAAATACTGGAGCAAAGTAATTGTCGGCACGTCTTCCATTCGTTTATTTTCACTGACAACATCACCAGTATCACTTTTCAAAGGGCTCACATTGCTTCTGACCACATTCTACTTCCTGATGTAGTTGTTATAATTGTTGATTTTGATATCCCTTGCAAGTTCCTTTTTGTACACTTCTTGTAGCTCTTAGTTATTTTATTACCATTTGATATTTCATCTTTAAACCTTCCTCAGCTGCCAGGATCTCTTTTTTTTGGCATTAGCCTGTGCTATACTATTAATTAGCTGGCATTTTGCATCAGCCTTCACTCTATAGAGGGCACAAGTAACATCCCAGGAATAGCTATGAATCAGAAAATGGAAGGGAAGGAGGAACTCAGGAAAATTACAATCACCAGGGAAGTGGTACTGAGCAAATTGTTGGATCTGCGGCCTGACAAATCCCTGGGTCTGGATGAATTTCACCCTGAAGTCTTGGAAGAAGTAGCTCATGAGATAGTTGGCGCAGGGGGTGGTGGGGTGCAGGGAAAGTCTGGTCGGTTACAAGGGTGGGGGGATAGGGGGAACGTGGCAGCTAGGTGGGGGGGGGGGGGGGGGGGGGGGGGGGGTGAGCTGGGTCTAGGGAGAGAGGCCATGGAGTGTGTGGCAGCAAGGCCTGGAAGTCACCGGGCCTTAAGTAAAGTTAAAAGTTAACGCTTATTTATTAATCACTACTAAGGCTTACATTAACACTACAATGAAGTTACCGTGAAATTCCCCTAGTCACCACACTCTGACACCTATTCAGGTCAACGTATCTAACCAGCAAGTCTTTCAAAATGTGGGAGGAAACCAGAGCACCCAGAGGAGGGAGAAATGCAAATTCCACACTGACGTTGACCCAAGCTGGGAATCGAATCCAGGTCTCTGGTGCTGTGAGGCAGCAGTGCTAACCACTGTTCTACCGTCCTGGTAGAGGGTGTCAGAAAGGAGCTTTTCATGGAGGCGCTGTCTCCCCTACCCACCTCGCACCAGAGTTCTAACTGTGATCCTTTTGAACCTTTCCGCATGGGGGTTCAATAGCTCAATATTCCCATCGACATAAAAATTGAGGGTGGGTGGTGATCTGCTCTTCAGGGCCTCCTTTGAGGCAAGCTTGGGCTTCCCATCTGAGGTTGTTCCCACTCTACCATAAAATCACTGGGCAGTCGGGGCAGGCGGGAACCCAAAGGGAATCTGTCCCCCATTCTCCTCCCCCTACCGACACCAAACATAAAAACCTTCTGGTGGGAAAAGTGTAAAATTCAGGCCGTGATTTTTTTTTCCCCCTGAAATGTAATGAAACAAAGACAGAGAATCACAAGTTCCAGTGTTAAGTGAAGCAGGAAAAGTCTTCAGAGCAAGCATATGTCTCTCGACAGGGTAGGGCCGTTTGCCCTAACTAGTAAGAAAATCCCACCCCCTCCTTCCCCCTCTGACAGCTACAGGAGGGAGCTGTAGGAAGAAATATTTGACCTGTCATGTCAAACTGTGTGAACTCAGAAATAAGATTAAGCAGGAAACAGCTGGATCCAATTAATAACTGCTTATTACCACTTCAACCATAAAGAAACAATAAAGGAAGAGAGAATCAATCTGAATTAACTTATTAATGTTTCTCTTTGCAACTTCTGAGCTTGCTTTAATTATTGTAACCTTGTTGCTAAATAGATTTCTGCAATCAGTTGTATTTTGTATCTAAACAATTTGTCAATTACTATTATAAACATTATGATATTGAAGCAAGACTTGAATTGCTAACTATCCACTGATTTATTTTGCTGCACGTCATTATTGTTATGCAATGATCCTTATCAATTGTGCTTTTCCAATGATTTATTCAATACCGAGCACCTTGAATGCAATTAGTCTGATGTGGCATTTAAATCAAGAGACAATACATTATTTTGCAATCGGTATGGGCGGCATGATGGCACAGTGGTTAGTTAGCACTGCTGCCTCACAGATCCACCCGGTTTCAATTCCAGCCTCGGTTGACTGTCTGTGTGCAGTTTGCATGTTCCCCTTATGTCTGCGTGGTTCTCTGGTTTCCTTCCACAGTCCAAAGATGTGTGAGTTAGGTTGATTGGTCATGCTAAATTGCCCTTTAGTGTCAGGGGGACTAGCTCGGGTAAATACATGGGGTTACAGGGATAGGGTCTGAGTGGGATTGTGGTCAGTACAGACTCGATGGGCCAAATGGCCTCCTTCTGCACTGTAGGATTCTATGATTCTAAAGTATTTTTTTGTAAATCATCACCTTGGATTTTAATGGAATTTGTACTTTGAAAATATATTTTAATTTGATATTAGTTCATCCAATGGAAATGCCATGACATGGTTTCATACAAATGTGATAAAACCGATGTAAAACTAAAAAATTAATGTAGGTCAAGGAATAAGTGTGAACCAGGAAACCGGCCCTACTCTTCTAGACTTGACAGAGGTGTACAAAATTATGAGGGGAAGTGATAATGGATAGAATAAAATTGTTTCCTTTGGTGGAGAATTCGAGAACCAGAGGACATAGATTCAAGATAAGTGACAGTACGTGTAGAGGGGACATAAGGAAGAACTTTTTTATGCAGTATCATGGCCCCAGTGCCTTCCTCCTCCCCAGATCTCTCCCTTTACGTTGTTTGACCACATCCAGTATGTCCTCCCCTGACTTTCTCAACACTGCAAGTTTAACACTTCTGGCAACAGTTCTCATGGGAAAATTGTGAACCCTCTATTCCTATAAAAAAATGGAGTTGTTTTAGGATGTATTTTATTGCACGGACAACCATCTATTATAAAAAGATAAGGGATTCACCATATAGATTGTTGCAGAAATGACTTTGGAGTTGCGAAATTGTAATAAGTCAGGAAACCCAAATGAAAAGGAACATAGAATGCAAGAGTAAAACCATGTCTGTGGTGTATATATACAATAGGCCCTGCCTGGAACTTCAGTTCAGCAGGCCCAATCCTGGACCTGTCTTGTAAAAAGCTCAGGAAATGATTTCTAGCTGGGCAGGCCACTGCCTGTTGTCAGGGAAATCATACTCAGCGAGCCCCACAGGGTGTTCAATCAGTGATTCCCCATGGACCTCAAGGGGGTTATCCCAGAAATAATAGACTCGTTTTCTGATTTTTAAATCAGTCTTGAACAGTCTGTTGAGAAAAATGTCAACAGAAGATCAGATGCTGAAAATACCTAGAAGAATATTTCAGGGAAGAAATTCCTAAGACTACTCTAACCTCTTTGGAGGAGATCTAGAGGTACATGTTCATGGGTCTTTGAAAGTGGAGTCACAGGTGGACAGAGTGGTGGAGAAGGCATTCAGCATGCTTCGTTTCATTGGGCAGAACATTGAATACGTGAGTTGGGACGTCTTGTTGAAGTTGTACAAGACATTGGTCGGATCACACTGGGAATACTGTGTACAGTTCTGGTCACCATATTATAGAAAGGATATTATTGAACGAGAAAGAGTGCAGAAAAGGATGCTACTAGGATGCTACCAGGACTTGATGATTTGAGTTATAAGGAGGGGTTGGATGGACTGGGACTTTTTTCTCTGGAGCATAGATAACCCCACAGGTGTGGGGTTATTTTATAGAGGTCTACAAAATAATGAGGGGCATAGATCAGCTAGATAGTCAATATCTTTTTCCAAAGATAGAGAAGTCTAAAACTAGGGAGCATATGTTTAAGATGAGAGAGGAGAGATACAAAAGTGTCCAGAGGGGCAATTTTTTCACACAGAGAGTGGTGAGTGTCTGAAACAAGCTGCCAGAGGTAGTAGTACAGGCTGGTACAATTTTGTCCATTGAAAGACGTTTAGACAGTTACATAGATACAATGGGTATAGTGGGAAATGGGCCAAATGCGGGCATTTGGATTAGCTTCAGGGTTTAAAAAAAAAGGCAGCATGCACAAATCGGAGGAAGAGCCTGTTTCCATGCTGTAAATGTCTATTGACTTTCTGGCTGATCAATACCCCATATTATTTTATAGACCTCTATAAGATTACCGTCAGCCTTTGTCGCTTCAGAGAAAAAAGTCTCAGTCTATCAAGCTTCTCCTTACAACTCAAACCATCAAGACCCAGTAGCATCTTAATAAATCCCTTCTGCAGTCTTTCTGGTTTAATAATATCCTTTCTATAATAGAGTGGAGCTCTCTAGAGGGCAGCCTTTAGCTGCACCCACACCCAGGCAGGCTGGGAGGGTCCACAGACCTGCGTGGAGCCCTGCATATCCTGCTGGCCTAATGTCAGGTATCCACCTCCAGGCAGCTGATCTGCTACCACCTAACCCCTTTCACCAGCTGCCCCCACCTCGCTGTCATATCAGTAAACTGCAGGTCACCAATTCCAGTCAGCCTTCTAAACTTATCTTTAACAAGGTTCTTAATGAGCTGCCTGTCTTGTGGGGACAACCCTGATGGTCATGAATCTACCTCAGACACAATGGCAATCACCTTAAACAAGATTGGGAAACCTGCTCGCTCGCTAGTTCTGGTATTTTCAGGCAAAGTCAGTCGCCATTCTGACTATCAGGAACAATTTAGCTGGTCCCACTCCCCCACCCTTTCCCATTGCCTACTTTAAGCTGTTGGGCGCATTTCGATAGGTCTTGTTAGGTATCCTTAATCTTAAGCATTTTAGCAGTAATTATTTATTAAGTACTAGAAACTATATATACAGGTACAGTGAAGATTCAGGATAGGAACTGTACCCATGCTTCTGCACATGATTCTGTCCATCACTACACTGACCTACTGCAATGAGTTATGCATTAGCCATGGGAAATGTGTGGGGTTACAGGGATAGAGCGGGGAATAGGGCCTAGGTAAGATACTGTGTCAAAGAGTCTGCTTCCTTCTGCACTGTAAGGACTTTCTGATTCTCTTACATCGATGTGTGTGCGATACTGTACTCTGTCTAGGTTACTCTGTGTGCCAGATGCTTATGCTACATTGCCCTGCAATTTTCTTCCCCTTTAGGTGCTTACCTAATTCTCTTTGGGAAGCTACAATTGCACCTCTCTTCACAATTCTTTCAATAAGTGCATTCTAGATCCTACCTACTTGCTGCAAGAAGACATTTTTCCTTGTGCCGTGTTTCGTTCTTATACCATTCACCTTACATTGGTGCCCTCTAGTTTCTAACCAATAATAGGAACAGTTTTTCCCACTCTACGCTGTCCAGACCCCTCATGAATTTGAATGCTTTCATCATATCTCCTCTTAATCTTTTCTCCTCCAAGGAGAACAAAACTAACTTCTCCAGTATATTCAAGTAATTGAAGTCCTTCATCCCTGGAACAGTTCTCATAAATCCTTTCTTTGCACTATTTCTGAAATCTTTATGTTTTCCCTAAAATGCGATGCCCAGAATTGAACATATTTCTTCGGTTGAGTCTGAACCAGTGTTCATCATAACATCTTTGCATTGGTACTATGACACTCTTTATAAAGCTCAAGATCCAAGATGCCTTTTTAATCACTTTCACAACCTATTTTATCACCTTCACAGATTTGTGTGTATATATATACCCAGCTTTCTATGTTCCTGCATCCACTTTAGGATTGTGCCATTTAATTTATGTTGTCTCCCCCCCTTCTTCCAACCAGAATGCATCACTTCACAATTCTCTGCGTTCGATTTAATCTTTCACGTGACCGCCCAGTCTGCCTGCCTCTCTATGCCCTCTTGAAGCCTATCGCTATCCTTCTCATTATTCACAATACTTCCAAATTTTGTGATCACTACAAAGTTTGAAATTGTGCCCTGCACACCCAAGTCTGAATCATTAATATGTAGTCTATACTACACCTGCCCCCACCCCAAAAAACAACTGCTCTGTTCCCTCAGCCAATCCCATAGCCTTGCTGCTACTCTCCCCTTTATTACATGGGCTTCAGCTTTTCTGGCATGTGTACAATGTAGCATCTTATTAATGTTTTTTGGAAATCCCGGTACAAGACATTACCCTTATCTAGACTGTCTGTTAACTCATCAAAAACCTCAGATCAGTAAAACGGTTCTTTCCCTCCCACTCTACTTTATTCCTTTTTTATGGACTTTCATCTCCAACTGGCCTTGTCTTCCTACAGTACTTCAAATCTGTAAACCTGCATAATTATCCTTCCCCACTCCACCCTTTGTATTCCAACCGCACTGAAATCAAAAACTTTGAAACTCCTTACCAGCCTTAATCTTTAAGTGAATAAAATCTGAATGCAGTGTCACTTAACACTTAGCATTTTGTTAGTGTCCTGCATCCTGGTCCCTCATTTAATATACTCGATAAAAACAATAGTTACCGACACAAAAACTTACATTTCTGGACTGGGAACTAGACAGGTTCGGGCCAAGAAATGTGATTCAGGGTTAATAGAAATACATTGGAAATCTTGTGTTCCGTCCCTGCCTCTGAGCCAGGAGCTGTGTGTACAAGCCCTACTTCAGTACTGGATAGGGTCAATGAAGGCAGCATGGTAGTACAGTGGTTAGCACTGCTGCTTCACAGCTCCAGGAACCTGGGTTCGATTCCTGGCTTGGGTCACTATCTGTGTGGTTTGCACATTCTCCTCATGTCTGCGTGGGTTTCCGCTGGGTGCTCTGGTTTCGTCCCGCAGTCCAGAGATGTGTGGGTTAGGTTGATTGGCCGTGCTAAAATTGCCCTTTAGTGTCCTGAGATGTGTAGGTTAGAGAGATCAGTGGGTAAATATGTAGGGATATGGGGATAGGGCCTGCATGGGATTGTGTCAGTGCAAATTCGATGGGCCAAATGGCCTCTTCCTGCACTGTAGGGTTTCTATGATTTCTATGAAGGCACACTCATAACGCAGCTAAGCAGATTAATTACCAAAGTTACGTTGGCTGGATGGCCTGTGTGGATCAGATTGGTGCCAGTACCAGAGCGTTTGATCCCCATTCTGGATGGGATGGATATTGGACCTTCTTCCTTCCCTTATCTGTGGTGGTGTGGATCAGATCTACCTTCAGGCAGAGAACTCAGGAGAAAGAAATACACCAGGGGGCAGTTTGGAATAGGCGGGCAGATCAAAGGTCTTCTCTTGTATGAAACACTGTGTCAGCATGTTACTATGTTTCTTCTAATCCATGTCTGATATTAACCAGTTAAATAATTTCATTTGTTGGATGTAGTGGTGTCAGTTTTACTCTGGATTATTAGGAAGTTTAATTAATTCAGAGTCGTGACATCTCACTGTATTCAACAATTTAATATGTCAATATGAAATTCTTTCCCGTGTAAGGTGAGCATGTTAAATGCTTATATACTTGTACCCAACAAATAATTTCATGGCTAAAATACATAAAGTTTGAGATGTTGAAGAAAACTTATAAAAACTGCACTCAGCTTTCAGCTTGAAAGTACCAGAGCCTCAAACAAATTGTGGACAACAGCACCATCATGTGGTCACGTTGATTGAGGATCATTTTGGAACAAACAGATGAATTTCTTTGGAAGTTTCATAGAACCATGGAATCAAACTGGTGCAGGAGGTGAAGTCACATGGGATCAGAGGTGAGCTGGCAAGGTAGCTACAGAACTGGCTCGGTCATAGAAGACAGATGGCAGCAGTGGAAGGGTGCGTTTCTGAATGGGGGCTGTGACAACTGGCTTTCCACAGGAATCAATATTGAGACCTTTGCTGTTTGTAATAGATACATAAATGATTTGGAGGAAAATGTAACTGGATTGTTTAGTAAGTTTATGGACGACACAAGGGTTGGTGGATTTGCAGATAGTGATGAGGACCATCAGAGGATACAGCAGGATATAAATCAGTTGGAGACTTGGGTGCAGAGATGACAGATGGAATTTAATCTGTCCAAATGTGAGATATACATAGAACATAGAACACTACAGCACAAACAGGCCCTTCGGCCCACAAGTTGCGCTGATCACATCCATACCTACCAAGCCATAGAATTATCTGTAACTCCCAATCCCACTAAATCCCATGTACTCGTTTAGAAGTCTTTTAAAAGACCCCAGTGAGTTCGCCCCTACCACCACCGACAGCAGCCGATTCCACTCAGTCACCACCCTCTGAGTGAAAAACTTTCCCCTAACATCTCCTCTGTACTTGCTTCCCAGCACCTTAAACCTGTGTCCTCTCGTAGTGACCATTTCAGCCCTGGGAAATAGCCTCCGAGAATCCACCCTATCTATTCCTCTCAACATTTTATAAACCTCTATCAGGTCGCCTCTCAATCTTCGTCTCTCCAGGGAGAAGAGACCTAGCTCCCTCAACCTGTCTTCATAAGGCATGCCTCCCAATCCAGGCAACATTCTTGTAAACCTCCTCTGCACCCTCTCAATAGCTTCCACATCCTTCCTGTAGTGAGGCGACCAGAACTGCGCACAGTACTCCAAGTGGGGTCTGACAAGAGTCCTATAAAGTTGTAGCATTACCTCCTGACTCTTAAACTCAATCCCTCGATTAATGAAGGCCAGTACACCATACACCTTCTTGACCACATCCTCCACCTGCGAGGCCGATTTAAGAGTCCTATGGACCTGGACCCCAAGATCCTTCTGCTCTTCAACACTGCTAAGACTCCTACCCCTGATATTATATTCCTTCGTCCTGTTGGTCCTGCCAAAATGGACCACGATACATTTATCCGTGTTGAAGTCCATCTGCCACTTCTCCGCCCAGTCTTGCATCCTACCTATGTCACACTGCAACTTCTGACATCCCTCCAGACTATCCACAACACCACCAACCGTTGTATCATTGGCGAACTTACTAACCCATCCCTCCACTTCCTCATCCAGGTTATTTATGAAAATAACAAACAGCAAGGGTCCTAGAACAGACCCCTGGGGCACTCCACTGGTGACCGACCTCCATGCAGAAAAAGACCCATCCACAACCACTCTCTGCCTTCTGCAGGCAAGCCAGTTCTGGATCCACAAGGCCAAAGCCCCTTGGATACCATGCCCTCTCACCTTCTCAAGAAGTCTCGCATGGGGGACCTTATCAAATATTTGCATTTTGGAGGATATAAAACAGATAGGGAATATACAGTAAATGGCAGAACACGTAAGAGTATTGATAGGAGAGGGATCTATGTGTACAGGTACACAGGTCACTGGAAGTGGTAAAGCAGGTGAAGAAGGTAGTCAAGAAAGCATATGGCATGCTTGCCTTCATCAGCCAGGCGTTGAGTTTAAAAATTGGCAACTCATGTTGCAGCTTTATAGAACTTTAGTTAGGTCACATTTGGAATAAAGTGTTCAATTCTGGTCGCCACACTACTGGAGTGGATAGTCAGAGTCTTTTTCCCAGGGTCAAAGGGTCAATTACTCAGGGCATAGGTTGAAAGTGAGAGGAGGAAAGTTTAAAAGAGCTGTAAGGGGCAGAGGATGGTGAATGCCTGGAAAGCGCTGCCAGAGGAGGTGGTGGAAGCAGATTCTATGTGGAGACTTTGGAGAGGGTACAGGAAAGATGGCATGGAGGGCATTAGCTATGAGGAGAGGTTGAAGAAACTTGGTTTGTTCTCACTGGAATGATGGAGGTTGAAGGGTGACCTGATAGAAGATTATGAGGGACATGAACAGAGTGGATAGTCAGAAGCTTTTTCCCGGGATGGAAGCGTCAATTACTAGGAGGCATAGGTTTAAGGTGTGAGAGGCATGGTTTGAAGGAGATGTACGAGGCAAATTTTTTACACAGAGGGTAGTGGGTGCCTGGAACACAGGCAGAGGTATTGGAAGCAGATACGATAGAGACTTTTAAGGTGCATCTTGACGAATATATGAATAGGATGGTAATAGAGGGATACAGTCCCCAGAAGGGTAGGGGGCTTTAGTTCAGATGGGTAGCATCGTTGGTGCAAGCTCGGAGGGCCAAAGGGCCTGTTCCTGTGCTGTAATTTTCTTTGTTCTTTGTTATATCCTCCACCACCATCATTTGTTTGCTGCTGCTAATTTTCTTTATCCTTTGTTCATAGAATCCTAAATTGCAGAAGGAGGCCATTCGGCCCATCAAGTCTGCACCAACGGCAATCCCACCCAGGCCCTCACCCTATAACCCCATGTATTTATCCCAGCTAGTCCACAGACACTAAGGGGCAACTTAGCATGACTAGTCCAACACTAACCAACACATCTTTGGACTATTGGAGGAAACCGGAGCACCCGGAGGAAGACCACAGAGACACAGGGGGATCGTGCAAACTCCACACAGACAGTGACCCAAGCCAGAATCGAACCCAAGTCCCTGGTGCTGTGAGGCAGCAGTGCTAACCACTGTGCCACCATGCTACGCTGTGTTTTCATCTCACAAGCAACACAGGAGACATTACCATTCAGACAAGCCAGTCATTCTTTATAAGTTCTACAAACACAAGTAAGGGAAATCACATTCATTTTACACCCTTATTTAGTAATTATTTTGTTAGAGCCTTATTTCATAGGCAATCTGTTCAACTTGGCAAGACTGCACACCAAGACCAAAATGCATAATGTCCTGGTTTATGAGTCGCTATTTCCTGATGACGCTGTTGTGGCATCCCATAGAAACAGCTGGTAGATTGGTTCTCCTGCACCTAACCCGTACATCTTTTGAATTGTGGGAAGAAACTGGAGCATTCGGAAGAAACCCATACAGACACAGGGAGATCATGCAAACTCCACACAGACAGTGACCCAAGCCAGGAATCGAACCTGGGACATTTGCATTTTGAGGCAGCAGTGCTAACCATGGTGACACAATTTGTGGATAGTCCAACTTGGGAATGGACTATTTTAGGCTTGGTTCTGGGAAATGAGTCTCAGTGGGGAACTATTTTGGGAACAATGATCACAATCCTCTAAGTTTCAAGATACTTATACAAAAGGATAGAAGTAGTCCCAGAGTGAAAGTACTAAACTGGGGGAAGACTAACTATGACAGTATTAGGCAGGAGATGGTAATGTAGTCTGAGAGTAGCTGTTTGACGGTAAATCCACATCCAATATGTGGGAGTCTTTTAAAAGCCAGCTGTTAACAATTCATGACAAGTATGTTCCTGTAAAAATGAAGGATAAGGATGGCAAGATTCAGGAATGCTGGATTATAAGAGATATCGTGAGCTTTGTGATAAAGCAGAAGGAGGCATACATAAAGTTTAGGAAATTGAAAAGGATAAGGCTCTTAGAAAACACAGGGATACCTGGAAAGAGCTTAAACAGGGACTTAGGAGGGTAAAAAGGGCCATGAAATGTCCTTGGCAGGCAGGATTAAGGAGAATCCCAAGGCGTTTTATGCATATAAAAGGAGAAAGAAGGTAGCTAAGGAAAGGGTGGGTGCACTCAAGGGCAATGGAAGGAATTTGTGTGTGCAGCCAGATGAGGGAGATGAGGCCCTTAACGAGTACTTTGCATCAGTATTCACGAAGGAGAAGGATGTGGTGGGTGATGAGTGTAGAAAGGAGGATGTTGACATTCTAGTACATGTTGGGATAAAAAGGGAGGAGGTATTGGAGGTTTTCAAAAACATTAAGGTGGGCAAGTCCCTAGGACTAGATAGGGTCTATTTCTGAATACTGGGAGAGGCGAGGGAAGAAATTGCTGAGGCCTTAGCCAAAATCTTTGTATTCTCTTTAGCCCCAGGTAGGGTACCAGGGTGATTGGAGAGTAGCTTACATTGTTCTTCTGTTTAAAAAGGGCAGAAGAGACAATCCAGGAAAACAGGCCTGTGAACTTTCCATCAGTGGTGGGGAAATTATTGGAGACATTCTTAGGGGCAGGATGTATTCACATCTGGAAGAGAATAGGCTTATTAGTGTTAGGCAGCATGGTTTTGTGAAGGGGAGGTCACAAACTTGATTGAGTTCTTCGAGAAAATGACAAGAAATTAACTAGGGCAGGGCAATGGATGTTGTATACATGGACTTTAGTAAAGCCTTCGATAAGGTTCCTCATGGCAGACTGATATAGAAGGTGAAGTCATATGGGATCCAAGGTGAGCTGGTAAGGTGGATACAAAACTGACTTGTGCACACAAAGCAAAGAGTAGCAATGGAAGGATACTTTTCTATCTGAAGATCTGTGACAAGCGGTGTTCCACAAGAATCAATGCTGGGGCCTCTATTTTTAATAGTATACATAATTGATTTGGGGGAAAATGTAAGTGGTCTGATTAGTAAATTTGGAGATGATATAAAAATTGGGGGAGTAATGAATAGTGAGGAGGATTGTCAGAGGATACAGCAGGATATAATTCGGCTGGAAGCCTAGTCTGAAGATGGCAGATGAAATTTAATCCAGACAAATGTGAGGCGATATGATTTGAAAGGTCTACTGCAGAAAGAAAGTATACAATAAATGGTCTCTTAGAAATATTAGCATACAGCGGGATCTAGGTGTGCAAACCCATAGTTTCTTGAAGGTGGCAATTCAGATGGACAAAGTGGTCAAGAAGGTGTATGGCAAGCTGGCCTTCATTCTTCAGGGCATTGAGTATAGGAATTGGAAACTCATGTTACAGCTGTATAAGACTTTGGTTAGGCCGCATTTGGAGTATTGCATACAATGCTGGTTGCCACACTACCAGAAAGATTTTGATGCATTGGAAAGGATGCAGAAGAGATTTACGGGGTGTTGCCTGGTTTGAAGGAAATGGACTCTGAAGAAAGATTGAACAATCTTGGATTATTTTCATTGGAGTGTCGGACGATGAGGGGGGACCTGATAGAGGTTTACAAGATTATGAAAGCTTGAATGGAGTGGATAGTTAGAGTCTTTTTCCCAGGGTCGAAGGGTCAATTACTCAGGGCATAGATTGAAAGTGAGAGGAGAAAGTTTAGAACAGATGTAAGGGGCAGAGGATGGTGAATGCCTGGAAAACTGTGCCAAAGGAGGTGGTGGAAGCAGATTCTATAACAACATTTAAGAGGCATCTGGATAGACACATGAATAGGCAGGGAATAGAGGTACATGGACCACATAGAGGCAAGAAAATATTAGATTAGAAAGACATCTGTATTGGCACAAACTTGATGGGCAAAAGGCCTGTTCCTGTGCTGTATTGTTCTTTGTTTTTTGCTTTAAACTTCCTCTCGTGAGACCAGCAGCTGGCCCAAGCATTCACAGGAGGTCCGCTTCTATATACATTGTAAGATTCACATGTAGTGATCCAAACCTGTAAACATTGTCTTGAGAGCAAAAGAGAAAATGCTGGCAAACTCTTCTGGTTTCAGATTCCAGCATCCACAGTGATTTGCTTTTATCCAGCATTGCAATGAGACCAGATTCTAAGTGCAGTGATACCATCGCATTGCAGATCCAAAGACCCACATGAAAAGATACAGGGGTAAATTTTACAGAGAGGAGTACTGCTTGTCCCACAGGGTTGAAAAGTTGATCAGCAGTTTGCCAGCTATAAAAAGGACGGCGATAATTTGATTTGATTTATTATTGTCACATGTCGTGGTGTACAGTGAAAAGTATTGTTTCTTGCACATTATACAGGCAAAGCATACATACAAAGATAATACTGTGGGAATAGACTTAGGGCAGCATGGTGACTCAGTGGTTAGCACTGCTGCCTCACAGTACCAGGGACTGAGGTTCGATTCCCAGCTTGGCTCACTGTCTGTGTGTTGTCTGCACATTCTCCTCATGTCAGCATGGGTTTTGTTCAGGTGCTCTGATTTCCTCCCACAGTCCGAAAGGCATGCTAGTTAAGTGCATTGACCATGTTAAATGCTCCCTAGGTGATTTTCACAGTAACTTCATTGTAGTGTTAATGTAAGCCTACTTGTGACATTAATAAATAAACTTTAAACTTAAGAAGATGAGAGTGGGACTTCCGCCACAGATTCAGAAAAGCCTCAGCTCGAGAGCTGCCGACTAATCAGATTTGAAATTTTCAGTTAACTTGGTCTTAATGGTTTCTAGAGAAAGTTTCACATTTCCATTATGCATTATATGAAGAGCTGCTACCTGACATTAGACCCGAATAGCTTTGCTCTGATTTTAAGCTGATGTCCCTTTGTTTTAGACTTGCCCAGCAGAGGGAATAGTTTATCTCCATTTACCCTATCAAATCCTTTCATCATTTTATATACCTTAATCAGATCACCCCTTAATCTTTTATACTTCTAAAGAATTATAATCCCTAAATTACTGAACGATGCTTGCAGTTAGTCAGTGCAATAGGACAACAAAATTGAAATTTTTGTATAGCATGTTTCCTGATGACTAAATGCTCCAATATTGTTAAGTTTAAGTTTATTTATTAGTGTCACAAGTAGGCTTACATTAACACTGCAATGAAGTTATTCTTAGTCACCATACTCTGGCGCCTGTTGGGGTACACAGAGGGAGAATTTAGCATGACCAATACTCCTAGCCCGCAGACCTTTTGGACTGTGGAAGGAATAGAATTCCCTTCGATCAGTCCAAACCCCAGAATCAGTCCAAATCCCAGAATCAGTCCAATTCCTGGAATCAGTCCAATTTCTAGTACCTCATTCAAATGACTTTCCTTCATCTCTCCATCTCTCAGTGCATACTGTAAACACTGGTGGGCTACTTGTAAAATCTTTCAAAAACCAGATAGATGGGACCTATTTTACCATTTTGATTCTAAGTGCTGGGCTACTTGAAACTGGGAGTGTTTCAGATCTGACTTTTAGACCCGTTCTCAGGCACCCCCATAAACACTCGACACGAAAATTTAGCAGTGATTCTGAGTCGCTCTGCGCGAGCCTGTGGTTGGGGATTAATGGGCCCAAAACCTGAAGCTCCAATTGGCGCCTCCAACTGCACATGTGCAGAAAAAAATGATAGAATGTGGCTCGCTTTCCACTCCCGGGCTGGATATTGCCCTCCCTGCGGGACCCCCACAAACATTGCCCTGCCCCCAGAACATTACTGACCCCCTTATCCCCTCAACAGCCAACAGCCACACAGACTGATCGCAGCCCCCTCCCCCCTTCCCTTCCACTGATCACAAGCAGAGTGGCAGCGGATCCCCCACCCCCCCACCCCGATCTGAAGCAGAGAGCTGCCGGATCCCCCTTCCCCCTCATTGATCACAGGCAGAGTGATCCACCCTCCCTTCCCCCCCACTGATCTCAGGCAGAGTGGCAGCAGACTCCACCTTCCCCCTCACTGAACACAGACAGAGTGGCAGCAGACCCCTCTTCCCCCATGCCCCAACGATCTGAAGCAGAGCCGCCGGACCCACCTTCTCCCACTCACCCCACCAATCTCAACAAGGATCTATCGGACACTTGGCACTTACCTCCTCAGTAGCTGGAGTGCCTGAATTGGACTTTTGTAGAGCCTGTCTATTTCACGCTGATTCAGGATGGGCGAACACAGTGGTAAAGGAGGAATTGCCGATACAGTTGAACGTGAAGCACATTAAGTCAATTTAAGTGCATGGAAATACATTTAAATAGCCTTGGCGCCTGTTTCATGGCTATTTTTGGGCCTTGGTAAAGAGGGGACCAGCACGGAGACGGTATGGATTGTGCTACTTGCCTCATACTCGAGCTTACCAAGTTCCCGTGTCCAAAAATGGGCACATTGTGATGGTACAATCAGGCCCTATGAATTTCTATAGATATCGTGAAGAGAAAGGGATTGGTGAAGATAAATGTAGGTCCCCTACAGACAGAAATGGGGGAATGTATAAAAGGGGACAAAGAAATGGCCAAACAACTGAAAACATACTTTGGTTCTGTTTTCACAAAAGGGGACACAAATCAAATGCTAGAAATGTTGGAGAATGCAAAGTTTGGTGAGAGGGAAGAACTGAGAGAGAACAATATTAGTAGAGAAATGGTGCTGGGAAAATTGATGGATTGAAGGTGGCTAAATCCCTAGGGTCTGATAATCTACATCCCAGAGTACTTAAGGAAGTGGCTCCAGAAATAGTAGATGCATTGGTGGTCATCTTCCAGGATCCTATACACTCTGAAACAGTCCCTGTAGATTGGAGGGGAGTGAATGTCACTCCAATATTCAAAAAGGGAAGTAGAGAGAAAACAGGGAATTATAGACTAGTAAGCTTAATATCAGTAGTGGGGAAAATTCTCAAATCCATTATCAAGGACTTTACAACAGAGCATTCTGAAAGCAGTAGCAGGATCAGACAGAGTCAGCATGGATTTATGAAGGGAAAATCATGCCTGACAAATCTGTTTGGAATTCTTTGAAATCTAGTAGAGTGGACAAGGGGGACCCTATTGATGTGCTATATTTGGACTTTGAGAAAGCATTTGATCAAGCCCTGCACAAAAGATTATTGTGCAAGATTAAAGTGCATGGGATTAGAAGAAGTGTATTGAGGTGGATAAAAAAGTGGTCGGCAGAGAGGAAACAAAGAGTAGGAATTAATGGGGTCCTTTTCAAATTGGCAGACAGTGGGGTGCCACAGGAATCGGTGCTGGGACCTCAGCTATTCACAATATATATTAATGATTTGGATGAGGGAACAAAATGTAACATCTCAAAGTTTGCAGATGATACCAAGTTGGGTGGGAGGGTGAACTGTGACAGGGATGCAGCGATACTTCAGAATGATCTGGACAGGTTGGGTAAGGAGGCTAATCAATGGCAGATGCAGTATAATTTGGATAAGTGTGAGGTTATTCACTTTAGAAGCAAAAATAAAAGACAGATCACCATCTGAATGGCTGTAAATTGGGAGAGGGGAGTGTGTAGCGGGGCCTGGATGTCCTTGTGAACCAGCCACTGAAGGTAAGCCTGCAGGTGCAGCAGGCAGTAAAGGAGGCAAATGATATGTTGGCCTTCGTTGCAAGAGATTTTGAGTACAGGAGCAGGGATATGTTGTTGCAAGTATACAAGACCTTAGTGAGGCCACACCTAGAATATTGTGTGCAGTTTTCTGAGGAAAGATGCTCCTGCTCTTGAGGGAGTGCAGCAAAGGTTTACCAGTCTGATTCCGGGGATGGCAGGACTGATATATGAGGAGAGATTGATTAAGTTAGGATTGTTTCTGCTTGAATTCAGACAAATGAGGGATTATCTCATAGAGACTTACAAAATTCTAGCAGGACTCAATAGGATAGATGCAGGGAGGATATTCCCGATGATGGGGGAGTCCAGAACCAGGGGCCACAGTCTGAGGAATCAAGGCCATTTAGGACGGAGGTAAGGAGACTTGTTTTATCCAAAGAATGTGAGTCTGTGGAATACATTATCATAGGAAGTCCTTGATGCCAAAACATTGAATTTATTCAAGAGGCGGTTGGATATAGCGCTTGGGGTGAATGGGATCAAAGGTTATGGGAAGAAAGCAGGATTAGGCTATTGAGTTGGAAAATCAGCATGATTGTAATTAATGGTGGAGCAGGCCAAATGACCTCATCCTGCTCCTATCTTCTATGTTTCTACGCTTCTATGTATTAGTGCTGGTATAGTTTACATGGAATGATCTAAATCACATAGGTAACACATTGCAAATTTACTGGAGTTCTATGAGGATGTGTCTAGGGCGGTGGATAGAGGAGAGCCAGTGGATGTGGTCTTTCTTGATTTTCAGAAGGCGTTTGACAAGGTACCTCACAAGAGGTTATTGCAGAAGGTCAGGGGACATGGAGTTGGGGGTAGGGTGTTAGCGTGGATAGAGGATTGGTTGTTAAATAAGAGGCAGAGAGTGGGGGTCAATGGGTGCTATTCGGATTGGCGGTTGGTGACTAGTGGAGTGCCCCAGGGGTCGGTGCTGGGGCATCAGCTATTTACCATTTATATAGATGATCTGGAGGAGGGAACCGAGTGTATGGTGTCGAAATTTGCTGACGACACCAAGATTGGTGGAATGGCAAATTGTGCGGAGGGTGTGGAGAGTCTACAGAAGGATCTAGATAGGCTGGGCAAATGGGCCAGGAACTGGCAAATGGAATTTAATGTTGGCAAGTGCGAGGTGGTCCACTTTGGTAGGAATAATGGTAGGAAGGATTATTACTTACGTGGCGAAAATCTGCAGCAGGCGATGGTGCAGAGGGACCTCAGGGTCCTTGTGCATGAGTCGCAAAAACCCAGCTTGCAGGTGCAGCAGGTGGTCAGGAAGGCGAATGGGATGCTGGCCTTCATAGCGAGGGGGATTGAATATAAAAGTAGGGAGGTCTTGCTGCGGCTGTATAGGGCATTGGTGAGGCCGCAGCTGGAGTACTGTGTGCAGTTTTGGGCGCCGTACTTACGCAAGGATATTTTGGCCTTGGAGGGAGTGCAGAGGAGGTTTACTAGGCTGATGCCGGAGTTGAGGGGGTTGAGCTATGAGGAGAGGCTGAATAAACTAGGCTTGTACTCGTTAGAGTTTAGAAGAATGAGGGGTGATCTCATTGAGACGTATAAGATGATGAATGGGATGGATAGGATAGAGGTGGAGAGAGTCTTCCCGCTCAGAAAGGACAGTAGGACTAGGGGGCACAGCCTCAAGATAAAGGGGGGGCGGTTTAGAACAGAGTTGAGGAAGAACTTCTTCACTCAAAGGGTGGTGAATCTCTGGAATTCTCTGCCCGTTGAAGTGGTGGAGGCTACCTCGCTAAATATTTTTAAGACGTGGGTTGATGGGTTTTTGATAAGAGAGGGGATTAAGGGTTATGGGGAGAGGGCAGGAATGTGGAACTGAGCCACGACAGATCAGCCATGATCTTATTGAATGGCGGGGCAGGCTCGAAGGGCTAGATGGCCTACTCATGCTCTTATTTCTTATGTTCTTATGTTCTTATGTCATGCTGCTATTGAGCATTGCAGCTGAGGCAATAACTTGGATGTGCTGAACATCTGGGATGCAAAGGTAGAAGTCTTTACAGAGTTAGGTTTGGAATTTCTGTTGGATTCTTCAGCAGGAAATTGGAGGAGCCCTTGGAAAACTGTGGCCACTGGTCACAAGATGACCACTCACAATGTCTTGTCAGCAATTTTGTTGACTTCTGCTCAAAGCTATAATGAGGGATCGGAAATACCCTACGGAAACTCAGGTTGCTAATTTTGCCACAATAGAGATTCTGTCCAGCATTCCTCATCACTCATCTTGGCTGAGAATGATCAACGGGAGTAGGAAGATGGCAGCAAAGATACAGGGGAGGTGGTGGCATAGTGTGTATTGTCACTGAACTAGTAATCCAGAGAGGCAAGATCTGGGGAACTAAGATCTGTTGATCTAAGGTGGCACAGTGGCACATTAGTTAGCACTGCTGCCTCACAGCGCCAGGGACCCGGGTTCGATTCCTGGTTTGGCTCATTGTCTGTGTGGAGTTTTCACATTCTCCCCGTGTCTGCATGGGCTTCCCCTGGGTGCTTTGGTTTCCTCCCACAGACCAAAGCAGGTTAGGTGGATTGGCCATGCTAAATTGCCCCTTAGTGTCAGGGGGACTAGCTAGGGTAAATGTGTGGAGTTACGGGGATAGGGCCTGGGTGGGATTATTGTCAGTGTAGACTTGAGGGGCCGAATGGCCTCCATCTACACTGTAGGAAACTATGATTCTATGATCCAGGTTCAAATCCCAACATGAGAGATATTAGAATTGAATAAAATTTTGGAATTAAAAGTCTAACGATGACCATGAAACTATGATTGTCATAAAAACCTATCTGGTTCACTAATGTCCTTTAGTCCTTACCCGGTCAAGCCTACATGTGATTCCAGACACATAGCAATGTGGTTGATTCTTAAATGTTCTGAAATTGAGGACAATTAAGGATAGGCAACACCCACATCCCGTGAAAAAAAATGATGACACTGCTGGAACAATGGAGGAGACATCTGGTAATATCCCAGACACATTGTTCACCGTTTCATTTAAGAGAGAAGTACTCCAAACTGGGCCAACTTTAGATGATTAAAAATAGATCTGAAGACTTTGTTAGGATTAGCATGTCAGGCTTACTGCTCAATCCTTATTTAAGGTGGATCGAAACAACTTCAAACTTCCAATACTTTCTCACATTGTAATTTGATATTTTCTTTCGTTGATATCTGTGTCAGGTTAGTCCCCTTCATATCTGACTCTTAATTTTGGATAAAGAAATAAATATTAGTAAAGGACTCTGTAAATTGTTGCGGCAATGCTGGCTGGGAAAATGTTGACCTTAAAAATAAATACACAAAACACAAACAATGATTCCAAATAATTATCTGCCCAGAATATATCCAATGGGTAAGTTAGCCAAAGGTCTCCTGACTCAGGCAGATCTCCAGAGATGTTTGTCGACAGCAACTTTGATTTACCCAAATAATGAGAGAGACAGACACAGCTGGAAGGAATCCATCTCATTCATATTTCTTAATTTTCAGACAAATCCCTCAACAACACATAGTTGCTGATATGTGAAGTCTTGCAGATTACTGTGTGCTTAAAGAACAATCGTGTTTTCTCTTCTGTCTCACCCTCTGTTGACAAGAAATTTCGATCAACTGAGGGAACACAGCCTACGCTCATTCATTTTCTCACCCAAGGCAAAATAAAAATGATTATAGATGCTTACAGGACAATCGAGAAATTATAAATGCCCGTGTTCCCTAATGCCACATTGTTCACCAAAGTCATGCCTATTCCCAACAGGTCACGGGGAAATGTCCTATGCATGGCATACTCTCATAGTCAAAGCCAAAATTCTCTACAGTCAATTCTCTGTCGACAGGATAATGGATTATGATTCCATGGCCAACAGCCATGCTACATAATTTGGTGAATTTTTCCAGACTGACGAGTTCAATCCTCGGATAATACTGCATTGAGTAAAACAAAATGAAATAAACTTGATGTGATCTCTTTAAACGGTGTCACTGTGGTTAGCACTGCTGCCTCACAGTGCCAGGGGCCCAGGTTCATTTCCCGGCTTGGGTGACTGTCTGCGTGGGGTCTTTTGGACTGTGGGAGGAAACTGGAGCTCCCGGAGGAAACCCACGCAGACATGGGGAGAACATGCAAACTCCACACAGACAGTAAGCTAAGCCAGGAATCGAACCCAAGTCCCTGGCACTGTGAGGCAGCAGTACTAACCACTGTACTACAGTGCCACAATGTGTCACTGTGCCATCTATTGAACTGCTGCAACCCTTCCCATAGCCCATTCAACATACTGTTCAAGGAAGAACAGCAATGGGAACTCCAGCAATGACATTTTGAAAGGTAGACCAACAGCTTTGGCCTGACAAGAAAATTCACAAAAGCAAAGGTTTTATTTATGTAACTGGGGACATAGTTGACGATGCCCTGGTGAGTTAAGGTGTCAACGAGTCCTTGGAGTCTTATGAGGAAGTTTTGAGGGCCTTTGATAATTAGTTCAGCTTGAAGAAGAATCTGGTTACTGTACAGATAAGATTCAATGAAATGAACCAAAGGCCAGGTGAATCCATTGCAACATTTTATTGATGGCTTGTACAGATTGACCAGTAGTTCATAGAATGAATCATAAAATCCCTACAGTGCAGAAGGAGGCCATTTGGCCCATCGAGTTTGCACCAATCGTAACTCCACTCAGCCCTTATCCCAACATGTTTACCCTGTTATTCCCCCTGACACCAAGGGGCAATTTAGTATGGCCAATCAACCTAACATCTTTGGACTGCTGGAGGAAAACAGAGCACCTGAAGGAAACCCACGCAGACACAAGATGAGTGTGCAAATTCCACACAGACAGTGACCCAAGCCAGGATCAAACCCAGCTCCCTAGCGCTGTGAGGCAACAGTGCTAACCACTGTGCCACCATGCCTCCCCGTAACCATTGTGGCTACAGAGCTTTAAAACATGAATTCACCCATGACCCCATTTTCACTTGCTTGTTCAATTAAGCACCAGGGGAATTTTAAACATTAGAATCAACCAAACACTTCGCAAGGCAGGTGGAGAAGCAGAATTGGGATGTATCTCGGGGAGACATTGGCTCAGGCGGGGTTGATGCAGTACGTAAGCCCAAAGTCACCCAGCATACAGCCACTAAAGGGGTGGGAAGAAACTTTCCAATTACTTCAATGCTCCAGATGAGGCACCAAAAAGTAGCAATGCAGTCGATTATGCCCAGCAGGGGGAGCCAATTGCTTTCTCTGTGCCAAGACTGGCCATTTTAGATAACTGCAGACCAGAAGTACAATTTAAAGGGAGAAACCTGGATCAAGCTTCCAGTCAATTTGAAGTCTAGAGAATTGGAAATACAATTTCAACCTGACAATTCCCTATGAGAAATCAAAGATTCCAATAAGCAGTTCTAGTCAGTAGAGTTGGAGATCAAAGGATAAGGAACAGAAATTAAACTGGATGCTGGGGCTGGGGGGAGGGTTCACAGTCGCAATGAACAAATTGAACTGGTTTAATGTGGTTGAGAGCCATCACAAATAAACCTACAAGGGGCCAGGGGGTGCAGACCTCAGATACAGGGTCAGACTCTTTGACGAAAAGATAAAGGCTAGAATTTTACATTGATCAGTTATGTGTGCGCCAAACGTGGAAGCGTATGGAATCACATGCGATAGTGTCAGCCCATGTACTGACATTGGGCCCCCTATTATTCATCATTTATATAAATGACATTGATGACTATTTGTGGGGTTGGATTAATAAGTTTGCAGATGACACAAAGATTGGACGGGTGGTTAACAGAGAGGCGGAGTGTCTTGGGCTACAAGAAAATATAGCTGGAATAGCAGATGGAATTTAATGCTGAAAAGTGTGAGGCGATACACTTTGGAAGGAGTAATTTGACAAGGAAGTATTCAATAAATGGTAGGATACTAGGAAGTTCTGTGGAACGAAGGGACCTTGGCGTTTTGTCTACATATCCCTGGAAACAGAAGGGCATATTAGAGTGGTGAAAAAGGCATTTGGGACACTTGCCCTTATCAGTCGAGGCATGGATTTTTTGTTTATTTCAAAAATAAACTTTATTCATAAAAATCTCAATTAAACCTACATATCTAAACATTGCAAACAGTGCAGAAAAAAACATTTTTACAGCCCTTAACAAAATTACAGTCATTACATTTCAAAACTTATAACTACATGCATGCCTCAAATTCTACTGCGTGCTGTTACTTCTCAGATTGGCACACAGTTACACAGGCCGAGGGTGTTCTGCAGTTCCTGGGCCCTCAGTCTCCCTCTGTTAAAAGGCCTTACAGTGTGGCCTTTCCCCATTGTGCCTTTGCGGCGGCTGCCCCAAGCTTCAATGCGTCCCTCAGCACGTAGTCCTGGACCTTGGAATGTGCCAGTCTGCAACACTCGGTTGAGGATACTTCTTTTCAGATCAGCAAGTTTTGGGCGGACCAAAGTGCGTCCTTCACCGAGTTGATGACTCTCCAGCAGCAGTTGATATTTGTCTCGGTGTGTGTCCCCGGAAACAGCCCGTAGAGCGCAGAGTCCTGCGTCACCGAGCTGCTCGGGACAAACCTTGACAAATACCACTGCATCTCACTCCAGACCTTCTTTGCAAACGCCCATTCCACAAGGAAGTGTGTGGCCTTCTCATCAGCCCTGCAGCCACTTCAAGGGCAGCGTGCGGTGATGTTGAGACCTCGAGCGTACATAAACTACCTGACTGGGAGTGCCCTTCTCACCACCAACCAAGCCAGATCTTGGTGCTTGTTTGTGAGTTTTGGTGATACAAGCAGAAGGGGTAAAGGGAAGAAATTAGAAATTGGCGACCCATTTCACTATTGAATGTGGATTATAAAATTCTGGCCAAGGTCATCGCCAACTGGGTCAAATCTGCTCTGGGGTCAGTGATCCATCCTGTTCCATCAGCCTAGACCAGGAAAAGGCGTTTGACAGAATATTGCACAGCTGCATGATAGATGTGCTCTCCAAAATGGGCTTTGGAGAGGGAATCTGTAATTGGATCCAACTGCTCTACACAGACATCAGTAGTGCAGTTTCAGTCAATGGGTGGGAATCAGGTAGTTTTCAAATCAGGTCTGGAGTCAGGCAGGGCTGCCCCCTCTCCTCTGTCCTTTTTGTGTGTGGCATTGAACCCTTTGCCGAGGCCCTCAGAAGCAAACTAGGCATCAAAGAGATGACAATCCCAGGCAGCGGAGGCACGCATGTCAAAGCCTCTCTGTACATGGATGACAAAGAACAAAGAACAACACAGCACGGGAAACAGACCCTTCGGCCCAACAAGCCCACGCCGCCATCTTAACAATGTGTTTTTCCTCCTCCACCCTTGACCCATGTCTATGCTTATGGTACCCCCATTGGAAACCAGATTAAGGGGAGAATAATTTAGGGACAATTTGTTACACCAGTCAGCCTAAGAGCACATCTTTGGGGTGTGAGAGGAAACCGCAGCACCCGGAGGAAACCCACGCAACCACAGGGAGAATGCGCAAACTCCCACAAACAATGGCCCAAATCCATGTATCTGCACAGCAAACAGTGATAGTCACTGAGCTGTCGTGGTGCCCATCTGCGAAGTACTAGGCTACTCTCGAACTTTCAAGAGCAGCCCACACACGACCCACTGTGTATATGCCCCTCGTTAGACAACAAGGTGGACAACAATGATGTGGCTGTCTCCTGCTCGGACCCCTTGTCTGTCCGCAGGCTCCTCCAGGTCTGCGAGCAGTTCGAGCTGGCCTCGGGAGCCAAAGTCAACCAGGGTAAGAGCGAGGCCATGTTCTTTGGGAACTGGGCTGACAAATCCTTTGTCCCCTTTACCGTCAGGGCAGAGTACCTGAAGGTGCTGGGGGTATGGTTTGGAGCGGCAGGGGCATGCGCCAAAAACTGGGATGAGCGCATCGCGAAAGCCAGGCAAAAACTGGGCTTGTGGGAGAAACATTCCCTCTCCATTACAGGTAAAAACCTGGTGATCCGG
Source organism: Carcharhinus amblyrhynchos (assembly GCF_965287045.1). Taxonomy (NCBI): domain Eukaryota; kingdom Metazoa; phylum Chordata; class Chondrichthyes; order Carcharhiniformes; family Carcharhinidae; genus Carcharhinus; species Carcharhinus amblyrhynchos. The sequence continues at coordinate 48,702,873 of NC_137324.1, read as the reverse complement.
TGTGAGGTGCTGTCCGTGTTGTTGTACGTGGTGCAGGTGTGGCCTACCCCCAAATCCTGCGCTGCAGCAGTGACCCAGGCCATCTTCAAGTTTCTCTGGAGATCAAAGATGGGTCACGTACGGAGGGAGGCGATGCACAAATCTCCAGAGAATGGAGCAAGAAACATCCTGCTGGCCACCTTCGTGTGCGGCTGCATCAAGCTGTGCGTAGATCCTCGGTACAGTAACAGCAAGTGCCACTACTTTTTGAGGTTCTACCTGTCCCAAGTGTTGCGGAGGATGGGTCTGGCCACACTGCCGTGGAACACTCCAAGTAGTTGGACCGTACTGCAGCACCTGTCCTTTGTGGAGAAATTTTTCCGCAAACACACCTTTGACCACATGGCGATTAAGCAGTGGTCAGCGCATAATGTCCTGGAGACCCTGAGAGAAAAGGAGATGGTGGATCCTGTCGGATGGTTCCCTCAGCAGACTGTCAGTGTCATCTGGCAGAATGCCTCATCACCAGAACTCAGTTAAGGCATAGATTACAAAAGCAGCAAAGTCATGTTGGAGTTGTATAGAACTCTGCTGAAGCCACAGCTAAGATACTATGTGCAGTTCTGGTCACCACATTATTGGAAGGATGTGATTACACTGGAGGGGTGCAGAGGAAATTCGCTGGGAATGCTGCCTGGAATTAAATATTTAATTATGAAGAGAGGTTGGATAGGTTTGGGCTATTTTCATTGGAGCAGAGAAGACTGAGGGGGTGACCTGTTTGAGATGTACAAAATTATGAGAGACATGGACAAGAGTGGACAGACATGGCATTCACTAAACCTGCGTGGTCCTAACTGCACCAAATCACCAAGAGACTGTTTGAAACAACCATCCGTCACTGTCAAAACTTCCAGCACATTCATGCCATGCTCATGCTAGTGCCCTTACTAGTTTGGTGTGCTGCATGGGCCATGCTGCAAGTGGCCAGAAGTGGTGCATCTGCCATTTTTGACAACTCTACCTTCTATAACACTAGTGGCTTTGGTGCTGTGAAGCCAAATTTTTCAGCTGTTGTGTTTCGGTCTCAAAAAGCAGAACTCCACTCACCAGAGAGTGCATAAGAATTGTTAGATGTTGTGATTTGTAGAGAACCATTGGTTTCAGTGGAAGAAATGTTCTGTCTAAACAATGTGGGTCTGCAGCCATGCAGTAATCCAGACTTAGCTGGTTGCACACTTGCTTTTGCAGTCCCCTCAAGATATGAGCGAGCACGGCCGTATGACAGTCTGAAAGGGAACTGGCAGTGCAGCAACTGGACTGTGGAAAGCATTAGGAGATTAGAGGGAGCATTGAATGCAAGGATAAAATTATTGACTGACTGACATCATTCATTTACATTTCTGGAGGTGATATTATTGGACTGTTTATAACAAAATGAAAAAATGCTACATATTTCTGGACAGTGATTCAAAAAATATATTTCATAAAACAAATTCCAGATGTCCTTACTTCCTTATGTCATGTGGCCATCATGAAAAAAAATATTTTCCACAAACTTCTTCCTTGGTTTTTGTTATTTACAAATTACAATCAGATGTCGCTGCTGGTAAGACATATATCAGACATCATTTGTCCTTCACAACATGTAATATATGTTACCCAGTACAGGGGAAACACAATCTCACTGAACCCATGGGAAGAAGCACTTTTTGGTTCATGACTCTTTCTGTTCACTGTGGTCAGCCAGGAGAAAATAGGCTCAAAAACTGGTGGAAACAAAAGGAAATATAAGGGCCTTTTTTTAATCAAAGAAAAATTACGAAGAACAAAGAAAATTACAGCACAGGAACAGGCACTTCAGCCCTCCAAGTCTGCACCTTATATAGTCCAAGATAAAATTGGAAAATTGTCGTTTTCCTTTGGACAATTTTGTTCCATGGGTTTTTATCAGTGAGAACACATGAAATTCACTAAACGTGAGGTAATAATTTTATCCTTGCATTCAATGCTCCCTCTAATTTCCACAGTCCAGTTGCTGCACTACCAGGTCCCTTTCAGACTGTCATATGGCCATGCATGCTCATATCTATTGTAATTTTCTTTGCTTTTGGTATTTCAGAGTTTAATATGTCACCCACCTTTGTTAAATTGATTTTTGGAACAGCAGATAAAGGACTGGCTCTCTTGAAGCAACTACACAGAACTGCAATCTCTTGGGAGACATTAAAATGAAAAAAAAAGAACTATTCAATGGATTTTAGTAAAATGTTCAATAATCCAGCTGCAGATCCAGGCTATGTTAACATATAAATTTCTGTTCATTAATATTGCAAAGATACCTTTTATATAATTCCTTTCCGATAATCTTATGTAGCTTCTTGACAACCCACTTCCTCCTTGACACTAATTTCCCTATAACTATATTTTTGTTATTCCCCAATGTACATTTTTTATTCTTTCATGGTATGTGGATGTCAGTGGCTAGGCCAACATTTTTTATTGCCCACCCACAATTGCACTTGAGAAGGTGGTATCGAGTCACCTTCTTGAACTGCTGCAGTCTATATAGTATTGGTGCATTCACAGTGCTGTTAGGTAGGGAGTTCCAGAATTTTGACCCAGTGACAGTGAAGGAACAATGATTCCAAGCCAGCATGGTGAGTAGCTTGAAGGGGCACTTGAAGGTGCTGGTGTTCCCATGTTGCTACTGCCCTTGTCCTTCCTGTCCTGTCCTCTGTTCCCATTTTCTGATATTTTGTTTGTTCCTCCAGTACATACCTCAATATTAGCTGACTGTGCCAAAAGTCTCCCTGTCTATGCCAAAATTCTTGTTCACTTTCATAAACTTCAGGCTTAACTTCTTTGCCCTCCCCCATCTAATAAGTATGTAATAAACATTCATGAGCATCATTTCATACATTCAGGCATTCATCTGCACAATCTAATCATCCCTATCCTCTCTCAGTCCCACTGTCTCTCACTGGCCTACTCTGTTGATTTCAAGATGTTTGTCTAGGTTCTCACCGACCCTAACATCATAATCTTCTGTGAGATTAATCATCTTAATACATACACCATCCCTTTACTCTTCATTTACTCCATCCACTTCATCATTGCTTTCTTGGCCTCTAAAATGATCTGATCTGAGTCTTCCACATTACCATCCTCCAAAGGCTCCTCAAAACCTTCATCCTTAACCATATGTTTAGTTGTTCTACTTAGTTTCTCTCTTTCTTTCCTTTCCTCGTGCTCAATCTCTTCTGCATTTCTTTTCTCCTCAATGGAAAATCCTCTGTTTGTGTGAAATTCTATGTCAATGAAAACTGCTGTAATTACTTCATATTTGGGCTAAATTGGATTTTCTGTCTTTCTGCACATCTGCCTATCATTCTGTTTAAGAAGGCGTCTGCCTTCACAGACCCAATCCCAAATTTGAACCTGAACTATCACAGCACATAAATCCACATTTTTACTATTGAAACCTCTGCTCAATACATTTCAATTGTGTCCTGAAAGCAAAAATAACTGACTTCCACAGGCAAAGTGTGAACCAATGAATATTAATCTTGAAGTATGCAATATAATATGCCACAGATGTGAACAATGAAACTTTCCATCATTACTTATTCACCAAGAATTGAATGATCTGTTCACTGTGTCCATTTGGAGAACTAGTGCAGACACGATGAAGCAAATGGCTTCTTTCTGCACCATAACAATTCTGTGAATCTGAAGTCTTTGACCAATGAAACTTGAAGAGCTGCGCCAGTTGGCAGATGAGAGGTTGCTGCCCAATGCATTATTTCTCAGAGAGTGTTTTCACTGCATGACGGATGATTGCTGACTTCTTGAATGTTGCTCCACTTGTTTGCATTTCACTTAACACAGCTGCCCATCCCTGATGCCATCTTCCCCCAGACGTGGGTACAGTTTATGCAGCTCAAACTTGCACTTCTGGTAAAGAGTAAGAAAAGTACAAACTGCAGCATAAGTGCCAATACCAGCTGCTTTCTCCTTGCCACATGCCACAATCTATAGGATTGAGTGGGCACAGAGATCCAGCAAAAAAAAAGGCAAAACCCCCACCACAGTGTCTGAAGGGGCACGATCAGCTCACTAGACATACCTGAATACTATTGCCTCCGGATGCTTTAGGTTTTATGGCAGGTTGTTGCTGACACCTGTTATCTCCTGAATAAGACCTTCATCCCAGTGGTTCAGATGGGCATGCCTTTCCAGTGACCGTCAAGGTGCTCATTACTGGAGACCAGCCACTGCACTCCCATCAACACATCAATCACCTCCTTTGGGTCACTACCTCTCTCTAACTTGCATACTGACTTCCGTGCAGAAAACAGAGGGGTGTTGGCATGCTTGTGTGGATAGGAAAGAAGGACGATATTGTGGAGGGTGACTGTGAAGTGTGGGTGCAAGAGGGCAATAGAATGAGGATTAGTGTGAGTGTTAACTATTCAAAAATGGGGATGTAAAGAGCCTGGGAAGAGAACAATGAGTGGAACTGTAAGGCATGTTGGAGGGCTGGGAGGGTTGTGGCGAGGGGAAGGTGGACATAGGCAGGTATAATTGTGGGCGGGGGGGGGGTGCGCGGGGTGCATCTCCATTTGGCACAGGGGTCCTGGGATGGAGGGCTCCCTCTATTCACTGATCAGTAGCCCACAGGCTACACCTGCCAGGCCTCACATTGGATGTAAGCCTCTCCCACTGCCTGTTTGTCTTTCTTTCATTATATGCGCAGTGGACAAAGTGACTGTAACAATGATGAATTTGAAGGCCTAATGCTGATCTTCTAATGATATGTAATCACAGAAAATTCAACTGATGTTAAGAAAATGGCTCCAAAGAAATCACTCTGGTTACAAACAATTCAACTTTGTAGCTAATGCAACCATTTTGACCTCACTGGTGCCAACTCCCAATATAAAAAGCATTCCTTTTTAACATGAATGACACTACACACAAGATTTGTCCATCAGACATCTACCAGCAGCTCAGAACAATTTAAAAATTCAGATGAACAATTTGGACACAAATGATACATGGTACAAGAATTCGGTACAGCCTTAATTCAAAGAACTGGATTGTTTTCCTTTCCAGCAGAAGCTGCCATTCAAATTGTGTCATACACTGAGAATTTACAACCTCTTCCCACACGTTTCCTATGATGTTGTATTCCATTTGCACTAAATAGCTGTGCAACAGTATACTTAAAAATTCTCATGGTTTTAAAGTAAAGTAAAAGTTTACTTATTAATCACAAGTAGGCTTACATTCACGTTGTGTTGAAGGTACTTTGAAAATCCGTATTGTTTGAGTTGTGAAAAAAACAGGCACCTCATGTGGAAAAATGTAAGTAATAACTCAGAAAAGCCAACACCAAAAAAGAAAGTGACATCAATACCCTGAGAGAAATCATTCCTAGAAGTATTTAAGCCTAAGGATTAGATTCTTATAAAGGCCTGTTATGGTAAAATTGCTCTCTGCTGTTTCTTTGGGAAGTCAATGGATTTTTTTTGCCAAGGTTACAATGGATGATCAGGAAACTCCCGACAGAAACTTTAGACCCACAATGTGACAACTTTCTGTGCAGGGTGGAGTGAACCTAGAATATCCACTGGGTCATAAGTGAATATAGAAGGGAGTAGAGATTTATAAAACTTTTGGTCAGATACCAGGCTGATCCTGGGGATGGCGGGACTGACGTATGGGGATAGATTGACTAGGTTAGGATTGTTTTCACTGGAGTTCAGGTGAATGAGGGGCGGATCTTATAGAGACTTATAAAATTCTAACAGGGCTGGACAGGGTAGATGCAAGGAGGATATTCCTGATGGTGGGGGAATCCAGAAGCAGGGGTCACACTATGAGGATTCAGGGTAGACCATTTAGGACAGAGGTGAGGAGACATTTCTTCACCCAAAGAGTGGGGAACCTGTGGAATTCACTACCACAGGAAGTGTCAAAACATTGAATGCATTGAAGAGGAGCTGGATATAGCACTTAGGGTGAAGAGGATCAAAGGCTATGGGGAAAAAGCAAGCCATTGAGTTGGATGGTCAGCCATGATCGTAATGAATGGTGGAGCAGGCTCAAAGGGCCAAATAGCCTCCTCCTGGTCTGATCTTCAATGCTTCTATGTTCCTATGTTTTCAATCTCATAGTGATTTCATTCATGGGGTTTCATTCCAAGACTTTATAAGAGTAAAAAAATGGGTGACAATGAGTCAACATCCTGTTTTTACTCACTGCCAGTTTTTAGTTTCTTCCATTTATTTTGATGAGGCCCATGATCTTAAGCCTCTGGTCTATCAACACAGCATGTTATCAGAGTTGTGCCCACTTGAAGGTATTATGAAAATTTAGACTGCTACTTATATGCTGGTTTAAATTCAAAAGAGACTTTTGAGAAGAGTAACTGTATTTAATACTGTAGTACTGAATCTTCAAACAGCCCCACCCCACACGGCATCTAATTGTCTTTAAAATGACTGCAATGATCTCACCATTTTTCAACCAGATTTTCACTGAAGAGCAACCTTGTGATAGCTACTGCAAATAGTAACTGCTGGCTGCTGACCTTTGGACAGCTTTGTGGTGGCATCCCCTACAGAAAACAATCAGAACCACAAAGCTGCTCGAATGTTGGAAGCAGCAGAGCAACACCATCAGCGAAAGAATGGCTTGAAAAATAATTGTAACTTGGGAAAATGACGGCTCGGTTTGTTTCAGAGCCAGTCTTTCAGGTATGAAACTCAGGCTGCCCAATCCGAATAATGACAACTCTGAACATGACGCTGAGCCCAGGCATCCTTAGACCTTCTAGTCCTCAGGCCCTGGTGTTTTGCATCGTTTGCACCACCCACTCTGAGGATCCAATCCTCTTCCCTGTCTCTGCCTCCCCGCCATTCCCATACCCCTCCATTCTCATTTCTTTGCTCTCCCAGTTGGATCTACACAAAATCCCCAGTTTAAGTAAAATCCAAGAGACATCTTTTTCTTTTTGTGGGACTGCTTGTAGTCCTAGTGATGGTCAGTACTCTCTTCAGACGCTGTTGGGACCACAGAACTGTCAGTCAATCAGATTGGAAGTCCCACTTTTATCCAGTCAAGGTTACTCCCAATGTAATGTTGCTGTGGGGCGGCCAAATCTCTGGTTAGTGAGGTGTCAATAGGCTTTTAGGTTGGTGGGCACGGGGCAGTTAATCCATCCCTTCATAAAATCCAATCTAGAAAAGAGACTACATAACTTCTTGTTCCAGAATCACAATTGGAAACCTGATTTGCAGGGTGAAGACAAGACTATGTGGACTGATCAAGCTCAATTTTAACTCCAGGCAGCTGTTTGGACAGGTGTCATTGGCATGGGGCTTGGTCCATTTAGTTCAACTGCCCAGAGTGAGCTTACCAGTCAGGAGGGTATGAATTCCAACTGTATAGCCTCAAATTTACTTCAGGAAGGGCATTGAGGAAAGGGAATGGAGGCAACCAAAATGGTCATGTGATTTTACATGTTCTTCCTGACCCCACAGAAATCGGGGAAAATGAATACAAATGAACCTTATTCCAAACCCGCAGCTGCTCCATTAAAGTCTTTTAACAGCACTGGGTGGAGCTTATGTAACACATAAGCTCCACCCTTTGGTATGTATAAATGGCAGCTGGGGTCACATAAATCGGAAACCTCAATTAGCTAATTGGAATGAATCCTTCACCTAATGCAGATGGAAATCTAGGAGTCCCATGAAAGAAATGTTGGGTTGTGTGGCCCTGTGATTTTCAGTGTGCTCATACCTCATTCCCCCATCCCACCCTCCTGTTCCCAGCAGGCAATACCCAATGATTCTTTTCCATCTTAAGTATTGCCATGTTATGGTCACTAAACTTACTAAATCAAGATACACTTATTAGACTTTGGGTGCGGACATTTTCCCAAGGTATGTTTGGGGGATTGTAGTGATGGGGACAAACAGGGAGTGGAGGTGGCATTAATGTTACACTAAGTCAGGGTGGAACAGGCTCAATGAACCCATTGGCCATCTCATTTTTTTTTCTTCCCGCTCAGAAAGGATAATAGGACTAGGGGACACAGCCTCAAGATAAAGGGGGGGCGGTTTAGAACGGAGTTGAGGAGGAACTTCTTCACTCAAAGGGTGGTGAATCTCTGGAATTCTCTGCCCGTTGAAGTGGTGGAGGCTACGTTGCTAAATATTTTTAAGACGCGGGTTGATGGGTTCTTGATAAGAGAGGGGATTAAGGGTTATGGGGAGAGGGCGGGAATGTGGAACTGAGCCACGACAGATCAGCCATGATCTTATTGAATGGCGGGGCAGGCTCGAAGGGCTAGATGGCCTACTCCTGCTCCTATTTCTTATGTTCTTATGTTCTTATTATATGTTTGAGGATTACATTGAAAAAGGGTGAAATGATTTGATTTGATTGGGTTTATTATTGTCACGTGTATTAACATACAGTAAAAGTATTTTTTTTTGTGCGCTATACAGGCAAAACATACCGTTCACAGAGAAGGAAATGAGACAGTGCTACAGTTTACAGTCACAGTGTTACAGTCATAGCTAGGGTGTAGAGAAAGATCAACTTAATGCAAGGTAAGTTCATTCAAAAATCTGACGGCAGAAGGGATGAAGCCGTTCGTGAGTCGGTTGGTACGTGACTTCAGACTTTTGTACTTTTTTCCCGAAGGAAGAAGTGGAAGAGAAAATGTCCGGGGTGTGTGGGGTCCTTAATTATGCTGGCTGCTTTGCCGAGGCAGCGGGAAGTGTAGACAGAGTCAACGGATGGGAGGCTGGAACATTTCTCTCATTTCTCTTACATGATGGATATTGAATTTTTGCCATATCAGACATGTACTCAAACCATTTCCCTTCAGCAGCTGAAATTCTCAGGCAAGCAGTGCGAAGGGCTTCCTTTAGGTTATGTTCATCTTTTCTAATTTCTTTGATTGGAACATATTCAGCAAAGCTCAGGCAATTCAGCTCCAATCTGGGGTTGAGACCTTCTGGAACTTCATTTCAGTTAATGAAATTATCAACTGGACCATCAGCATAAGTTCATTCTGTCCAAATATACATTTGTTCCAAGTACAGTATCAGCAACTTCTGACTACCAATTCAGGAATTCCTATCAACAAAGCAACAAGATAGCAGCAAGCACCCAAATCCATACCCATTCCCATTTTCTCTCATTTCAAGCTCCTCACTGTCTTATTTTGCTCATTAGCTGCGTAGAAGAGCAATGCTCTAACTTCATATTGTCACGCATTAAATTAAGGAGGCACAAAGAAGCACAAAAGTGAAATCATCCTTTTCTTTTACTAAGAGGATGAGTATAGTCCATCTCCTAAACAATCAGTGAGTGCCAATGTGCAGTAAATAAAACACACTCCTATTAAAAAAGTTAAATATATTGTACAAGCTTTCAGTCCATTACGTTGCCAATCCTTTACTGTGTACTTCAAGCTCGCACGCAAAAACTATGCCAGTCACCTGTGTTCAGCACAAAACATGGAATGCATCTACTATCATAAAATGAAACTTGTATAATTATCAGGAGTGGTGAACTGCCCCGGTGGTTAGAAATCATTAACACCCAACTCTGGTGATCAGTCTAACAAGGCCATAGCAATGTTTGCAAAAATTATATATTATTCCTGTCACAATAACTTGTTCATGAGTTATATCAATCGATAATTTCACTGGCTGATCAAAGATATAATGAACTGTTTAAAACAGGTTTTTTAGAAGAAAAAAAAAGACTTAAGGTGGTTGCCAAAAGTCACCTGACAACTAAATCTCAAATTGATCAGTTTCTGGAATGTTGCAACTTGAATTACAGTTCAAACATGCCACAACATCCTTCTAAAGAATTTTGCACCTATTGCTGCAAAAGGTACTTCAAAAGAAACTGTACTCAGCCTCTTGCAAATGTAAACAGGAAGTCCACCAGGACAATTGTTACATGGAAAGGTGTTTTCCTTATCTCATCAATATGGATAATGAACCATTCAAAAGCTAATGGCTGGGACATTATAGACGAAGGGATAATAATCACAGCCTTTTCACTCGTGACAATAATAAATCAAATCATTTCCAATGACAGCTAAAAATTACCTTCCGAAATCATTCTTGAGAGAGAGATTATGTGACTGGATTTTTGAAATTTATTTTGAATGCAGCACATAAGCTGCTAAAATAATAGGCTGTAAAAACTGACAATGAAGCAGCAATGGGCTCCCCACCCTTCTCTCTCAGGTTAAGACCCTAATTCTTACAGTTAAAAATCCAGCACAGAGATAAAGAATGTTTCATCAAAGGGAACCTTAGTTGCAAAAGTCATCAACTTCTGGAAAAGATGAATTACAATTTAAAAATAAATTGTCTTTGATAATTAATCCTGGAATCTTTTAAAATCAACATGGAGAAAAATCAAGGATTTATAAATAGTGGATACTCATTTCTTTACCTTGCAGCATTGAAAGTTAATCTGGCCTTAAAGGTAACCTACTACAGTATAACTTGCAATTTTTTCACGCTTAAGAACCATCAAAAGTATAGATACATAGAGGGACCTGGTGTGCAAGTCCACAGATCCTTGATGGTGGCAGCACAGGTGGAGGAGGTGGTGAAGAAGGCATTTGGCATGCTTGCCTTTATAGGATGGGGTATAGAGTATAAAAATTGGAGTCTGATGTTACGGCTGTATGGAACGTTGGTTAGGCCACATTTGGAGTACTACGTCTAGTTCTGGTCACCGCACTACCAGAAGGATGTGAAGCCTTTAGAGAGAGTGCAGAGGAGGTTTGCCAGGATGTTGCCTGGCATGGAGGGTCTTAGCTATGAGGAGAGATTGGGTAAACTGGGGTTGTTACATAGAATATAGAACATAGAACACTACAGCTCAAACAGGCCCTTCGGCCCACAAGTTGCGCCGCTCACATCTATACCTACCAAGCCATAGAACTATCTGTAACTTCCAATGCCATTAGATCCCATATACTCAACCAGAAGCATTTTAAAAGACCCCAGCGAGTTTGCCTCTACCACACCGACGACAGCTGATTTCACTCACTCACCACCCTCTGAATGAAAAACTTTCTCCTAACATCTCCTTTGTACTTGCTTCCCAGCACCTTAAACCTGTGTCCTTTCAGCCCTGGGAAATAGCCTCCGAGAATCCACCCTATCTATTCCTCTCAACATTTTATAAACCTCTATCAGGTTGCCTCTCAACCTTCGCCTCTCCAGGGAGAAGAGACCTAGCTCCCTCAACCTGTCTTCATAAGGCATGCCTCCCAATCCAGGCAACATCCTTGTAAATCTCCTCTGCACCCTCTTAATAGCTTCCACATCCCTGGAAAGATGAAGAATGAGGGGAGACCTAATAGAGGTGTATAAAATTATGAGGTGTATGGATAGGGTGAACAGTGGGAAGCTTTTTCCCAGGTCAGAGGTGACAAACATGAGAACATAAGAACATAAGAACATAAGAAATAGGAGCAGGAGTAGGCCATCTAGCCCTTCGAGCCTGCCCCGCCATTCAATAAGATCATGGCTGATCTGTTGCTGCTCAGTTCCACTTTCCCGCTTTCTCCCCATAGCCCTTAATCCCCTCTCTTATCAAAAACCCATCAACCCGCGTCTTAAAAATATTTAGCGAGGCAGCCTCCACCACTTCAACGGGCAGAGAATTCCAGAGATTCACCACCCTTTGAGTGAAGAAGTTCCTCCTCAACTCCGTTCTAAACCGCCCCCCTTTTATCTTGAGGCTGTGCCCCCTAGTCCTACTGTCTTTTTTGAGCGGGAAGAGTCTCTCCACCTCTATCCTATCCATCCCATTCATCATCTTATACGTCTCAATGAGATCTCCCCTCATTCTTCTAAACTCTAATGAGTACAAGCCCAGTTTATTCAGCCTCTCCTCATAGCTCAACCCCCTCAACTCCGGTATCAGCCTAGTAAACCTCCTCTGCACTCCCTCCAAGGCCAAAATATCTTTGCGCAGGTGCGGCGCCCAAAACTGCACACAGTACTCCAGCTGCGGCCTCACCAATGCCCTATACAGCTGCAGCAAGACCTCCCTACTTTTATATTCAATCCCCTTCGCTATGAAGGCCAGCATCCCATTCGCCTTCCTGACCACCTGCTGCACCTGCAAGCTGGGTTTTTGCGACTCATGCACAAGGACCCCGAGGTCCCTCTGCACCGTCGCCTGCTGCAGTTTTTCGCCCCGTAAGTAATAGTCCTTCCAACCATTCTTCCTACCAAAGTGGACCACCTCACACTTGCCAACATTAAATTCCATTTGCCATTTGAGGGGTCACAGGTTCAAGGTGAGGGAGGGTGAGGTTTAACTCAGATATCAGAGGGACATATTTTACACAGAGGGTGGTGGGGGCCTGGAATGCACTGCCAAGCAGGGTGTTGGAGGCGGACACGCTTATCCAGATTTATCTGGATAGTCACATGAGCAGACTGGGAATGGAGGGATACAGAAAAATGGTCTAGTTGGACCAAAGAGCGGCGCAGGCTTGGAGGTCCGAAGGGCCTGTTTCCTGTGCTGTATTGTTCTTTGTTCTTTTATAGGTGTGTGTGCGTATGTGTGTGTGGCATGCACGTTGTTTGCCAAGTTCGAGATGTGGGTGAGTTCAGCTTTTAAAATATGTTTTACATTTTTGTCTGGGTAGGTTTTTAACTCAATAAAAATTAACCCCTTTTTGTTTTAAATGGAAGAAAAGCCAGTCAAAATGCATATTGTTAAGCACAGAGAGTGAATAAATACCTTTGTCCTTAGAAATTCGCACAAAATCCTGTTACGGTCAGACTTGGAGTGATGTAATATGAGAATCATTTTTACCCCTCCTCTCATAGCTAGAACAATGCAATGTTAATAGAATATCTTTCTGGCTCGTGTCAAGATGATGTCAGTTTTTGATTGAAACACAATAATATTTGAATTGTCAGGAGTTAAGTTTACTTGTCTAATGTGTTTATATAAGGAATAACAAATAAAACCATTAAGCATTTTTAGTTCTGGCAGAGAATGCTGAAAATGTCACTGCTGGCATTGATGAATCACTTTAGCATACAACAGAATAATTTACTTACAAACACAACTGATGTTTCCCTTCTGTTTTATAAATCATGGAACATCAAGGAAGTTAAAATTTATTTATTAATTAGTCACAAGTAAGGCTTACATTAACACTGCACTGAAGTCACTATGAAATTCCCCTAGAAGCCACACTACGATACCTGTTCAGGTCACTGCACCCAACCGCACATCTTTCAGTCTGTGGGAGGAAACCAGAGCGCATGGAGGAAACCCACGGAGACACGGGGAGAATGTGCAAACTCTACACAGACAGTGACCCAAGTACGGGAATGGAACCCACCCCTTTTCTAGAATTATCAGCAAATCTTCTATAGTCGATTTGACAACAGTAGCTATTTTGAGAGTAATGTGAGAAGGACTGTGTTTGGCTACCCCGTGCATGCCTATCTCAAGCCCTTGTTAAGTTCTGCATGTGCAGACTAAAAGCTAAACATTGCCAAGCTATGCGTGGCCTTGCATTTACCCAGAATACATTGGAAAATTGAATTGTGCCATGCTCTTCCAATGTGGCACCGTATAAAATTCTATTTGGCAAAATTTGTCCTCAAGTATTGGTGCAGAACTCTATTAACCAGGATGCTGGTGAAGTTTCTTCAGTTATTAACATTGGGTAGTCTGTGTCAACTTTTTTTGCTACACTAACCTTAAAAACTGAAAGAAGGTCCAATGGATTACATTTGACTTATCTATATCAAGATTTTATAATTAAACATGATATCTTAGTATGAGGCATAGTGGTCTCTTGTTGCTTCTGATGTGTTGTTCAAATCATCATTTTTGTTGTGAAAGCTAAGAGATCGGCTAAGCATAAGGTTACAGTATAGAGCATCCATAAGACTGATGATTAAACATAATAAAAAAAGCTAGGAAATAGTGTTTAAAACTCTCAAATTAATACAGTAACAGTAATATTTTCATAAATAAATTAATAAAGGTAATTTGGTGAACTCTTGCAATTTCTTCATTATATTTCTGTTGGCAGTGGTATTCCTTCACACCTGGAACCATTATCAAACTGTCCATGTTGATGAAAATATGGTCAGATTATTCAGATGTATTAGGATTGAAGTTGGTCAACACTAGCACCGCAAAGACAATAGCAAATCCGTCACCTTTAACAACAAGGTTGGCCTACTTATGCACTAAGGTAATTAGGCATCATCAATTATATATTAATTGTGCTTAATGCTGAGCATTAATTGGAGAATCGCTAATGTGCCTATGTAAAGGAACAGACTGAAACTGTGGTTCAGAAGGTGCATGTTTCTAACATCTATCTGTGTAAATAAATGCTTATAAAAGTTTATAACAATGGGCTCCAGTTCTATTCTTTACCACCTGCGTTTCTGGATAAGGTGTTGATTCACTATTGGCCTTGATCCTGGTACTGATGTTGTCTAATTTCACCCTGACATACTTGTAATACAAAGAGATACAAATTGTTATTTCACATTACATGTCCACTCAGTTAGTGCTCCTCTTATCTCTCATCTTAATCTTCCATGCTTCATGTGCACATTTACTTTCCTGCTCTTTCAGTAAATCCGTCAGAATAAGAAACAAATATATGATTGCTTCACTGCTCTAACTGTCTGAAAACTGTTATTACAAAGTCTTCCACATGTTCTTCTCCTGCTTGATACTCCAAATCTGTTGCCGCCAATTTAATTGTAACCTTTTACATGGTCTGGAATCATTTACTTCAAATCCAAAATCCCATTTTTGTAAACTCAAGAATTTTGTTCATCTTACTGGACATCTGCAGAGTGGCATTGAACTGAAACATCAATAAAAAAATGATGGACTAAATTTTTCAAAGTGTTTGCTTGACTGATAAAGATTCAATATGTATTCTTGTCCTTTGTTTGTCTCTACAGATGCTGCCAGAAGTGTTGAGTTTTTCCAGCACTTTCTAACTTTAATTCAAATTCTCAAACTGCTGCAGTGAACTCATGTTTCCTGGACTAATCATCAGCAGATTAAAATAAACCTTGAGGAGTTATGTGGAGTGTTGTTGGTCATGTTGAGGAAGTCAATAAATACAGGTGATTCAGATACACAGGAATCAGGCAAAAATAATTCCCATATGCAACAATCATACCTGGCAACTACGTAGACATTAAACTGATCACAACCAAAATAATTAATGATCTTAAGTGGAATGGTTAAATATCTGTTTGAAACGATAACTGAATATGTCATAGCAAATAAAGAAGGGGTAGGTCCTACCAAAGGAATAGAATCCTTATAGTGCAGAAGGAGGGTATTCGGGCCCATTGAGCCTGCACCAACAACAATCTCACCCAAGTCCTATTCCCATAACCCCATGTATTTACCCTGCTAGTCCCCCTAGTAAGGGACAATTTACTATAACCAATCAAGCTAATCGGAACATTTTGGACTGTGGGAAGAAACAGACCATTTGGAGGAAACCCATGCAGACATGGGGAGAATGTGCAAACTCAACTCAGTCATCCAAAGCCGGAATTGAACCCGAGTCCTTGGCACTGTGAGGCAGCGATGCTAACCATTGTGCCACCACTTTGGAGGAGTAGTTATTTCATATTATCAAAGGAAGATCATACAACGTACTGCATGTAGATTTCCCAAAAGCCTTATTTTAAGTGCCCATAAAAGACCTCATTACAAACTAAAGTAATTGGCTAACAAGGTAAGTTTTAGATGTAGACTTATAAATGATTAAAGGGGAGAAAGCAGAGAATACTTATGAGGGACATTTGGTCAAGATGACATTTAATGTGGTGTCCCAGCTTATATACTAGTTCCTATCTTGTTCCTGATTTGCATACATGGCCTATATTTGTAGCCTTAATGCAAAGTATTTAACTTTGCAAATTACATCAAACAAAAGACTCAGAAAAAGCAGCTAAGATTTTACAAAGAGAACATAACAGGTTTGGGCTGATCAATAGTAAATAAAATTCAATAGAAATACATACAAAGTTTTACATGTTGGAGTAAAAGTCGATAGTTGATTGACACAATCATCATTTCAGCAATACCGAATAGCATATCTTACACTTATAGGCATTGTTTGTTACAGAACCAAGATGCTACAAGTTTTCATGTTAAAAAAGAACTAACACAATTTATCTCCCACAGATACAATCTGTCAAATGCAACACCCGTGTAAAAAATCACTTGCTCAAAATTTACCATTATGAACTGGTATAATATGGAATTATCTTAACACTTGCGAGCTTATTTCAATCATTACATTTGATAAAAGTATTTCTTGGATACTGATAATGGAATAAAATTCTACAACAGCAGTGCAAAATTTATTACATCCTCACTGGTTCAACCTCTTCAACTTAGTCCCAATAGACAAGATTTGCAGTGCAGTTTTGAAAGACCTTCCCTGCTGATATTTGCTTTGGGAGTTCCAGCGATGAACCTTAATGTCTGTAGTCTTCTCCAGATCCCCAGTCAGGAATTTCATGGCTCTGGGGCTCTTCCTCAATAACCCGATTTCCACGGCTAAAAACCTTCAGCTGGAGCTCTGCAATGTCATTTCTAATGTCTGCCAACATTAGAAGCAAAAAGTCAAAGGAGCCTGGTGGACCCTGCAATTAACAATTTCAAAATTAGTCCTGAATTTCAGTCTAATTGCTGAATTTCCATGAATACAGTTTTGCAAACACTTGTAGAATAGTTGGTACAACTGCTTTGCTTCACAATTTCAAAGAACACAACACAGGCCAGCATGGTGGCACAATGGTTAGCACTGCTACCTCACAGCACCAGTGACCTGGATTCAATTCCAGCCTTGGGCCATTGTCTGTGTGAAGTTTGCACATTCTCTCCGTGTCTACATGGTGTTCCAGTTTCCTCCCACAGTCCAAAGATGTGCTGGTTAGGTTGATTGACCATGCTAAATTGATCCTGGTATCAGGGGATTAGCAAAGTAAATATGCAGGGTTACAAGAATAGGTCCTTGGTGGGATTGTGGTTAGTGCAGACTCGATGGGCTGAATGGCCCCTTTCTGCACTGTAGCAATTCTATGAAAGCACAAGGGATGAGAAAAGAACAATCAACTTGTAACAATTTTGAGTTTTTTTTTGTTACTTAAGACTTGACTTAATTTGCTTGTCCACATTTCAGCTTGCTGTCTTGGAGCAAAGGAATAACTGGGGATTTTCAGTTAATGTTGATCTTGTTAGTAACGCCCACATCCCTAGAATGAATTATAAAAGGAAAAATTGCAAGTGAAGGGTGCTGACATAAATGCCACTGTGGGCCTCATTGATAGTGGTGGTAAGTTGTTAATGCAATTTAACACAAGGGAAAAATAGTTGAACATAAGAATTAGGAGCAGGAGTAGACAATTCAGCTCCTTCAGCCGGCTCTGCTATTCAAAACAATCATGGCTAACCTCATCTCCACCTTTCTGCCCACTCCCCATAACCCTTCGTCCCAGTACTGATAAAAAACATATCTATTTCCTCCTTAAATTTGTTTAGTGTTCCTCTATTAACTGCACTCTGGTGGACATACTTAATACAATTCATTTCTGCCAGGTGTGGGAAGTTCCACTTTCCTTGCCCAAATGTGAGGTGGATGCGTGTGTGGGTGAGGGTGGGCATTAAATCTTTTGTACGTTAAATGGTCATGACCTGAATGGTAGTATTTCAGGCTATGGTCATTTCTGTTCGTCTATCTGCTGCATAATCTTTGTGAAAGGTACACCCAATGGTCATGAAGGCTTAACCTAATTACACAAATGGAGTGATATAACTGGACAGAGTTTCCTTTGGTGCTTTTGCCTTTGGGAATAGGGACCTCGCCTTTCCACAATGCTGATGGCGATTGAACTGTCAAAGAAAAGTGAAGTTAATGCATTTACTTATATTCTTGCACGTTAACATTGTACTGAATGCAGTCCATGTGCAGGCCAAACATACCCATTCTAATACAAAAGGAGTGTGCTCTCTATTAAGAGATCACAAATTGGCTCTCATAATGACAAAGGGAAACTAAGAAGCATCTTGATGGCACTGCTAATAATGCAGTATATATATTGTATATAGATATATTGTATCTTTGAATAAAATAAAGTATTCAAAATACATGATGGGTACGTTCGCTTCTTTTATGCAGTAGGCAACAAATCAAATCAAACTTGTGAAGGGTTCCTGTCAGATTTTGGGCAACATGATTATAGTCCCATTTCCTCTGAGCACAAATCCATGTCTGGGTATGTGGAAACATTAAACTGTGTACTTCAGTTGACCTTTTACAATTATGTACATTACAGAAATGTTACTCAATTTTATGAGAACATTTAAAAAAAATTAAGTCTGTCATGTGCTTTTAATGTGTGCCCTTATTAAAGTTGTACAGAGCCATGCAACTTAAATATGTTTTACTTACAGGGGATCCCCTTGGTCCTGGAGCACCTCTCTCACCCTGTTAAGAAATGGGACAATGATTATTAGTGTCTCTGGTTTTCCAATAGCCAAAAATGTCTGATGTTATTAAATGAAAAGGACAGTTCATAGAATATCAGAACTCAGATCTATTCAATCCTGCCACTCGTCCACCTTCCCAGCCCTTTCTTTCCCACAAGCAGTGTATTAGCTTGGAGTACAGTTCCAAAAGTGTCACAAACTCCCTACTGTTTCTCCAAATGTCTATTCCCTGTGCATGAGTTCACACAGTGACGGGGAAGAGTCTCTGATTGTGGATCGCGTGTAGAACTCAACCCTAACTCACTGTGAATGTTTAATAACAGTAGATAAGGTTTAGGCGTGTAACATGTTCTGGAGTTTATGATATTGAAATGAGATAGCTTTCTGAGATTTTGAGAGACATTTAAATTTAACAACTGAGGATGGGATTTCCCAAGCATGGGGAAATCCAACAGTTAAAAGGAGGTGGGAGCTGACAGAAATATAGAAAATAGAAGTAGGAGTAGGCCATTCAGCCCTTCATTTTGATCACAGCTGATCATCAAATTCAATATCCTGATCTCTCCTTCCACCCATATGCTTTGATTCCTTTAGCTCCAAGAGATATATCTAAGATCCAGTGGGTAATTGCATATCCAGCACTGCTTGTGGCCAAGGACAACAGGACAGCCTAAGCTATCCATTAAGGCAAATCTTCTGCTGTGAACACTCCCTTCCTGCATATGTCTGAACCCCAACTCCTGCAACTCCTCCCAGCTGCAGCTTTTTCCTGCTGCCTTCCCAAGTGCAGCAGCCAGCTAGTCTCTCATTGTGGTTGGCTGATGGGCAGAGAAGGGGAGTAAAATAAAAAAATACACTGTGGTGAGATACTGCTGTTAAATTCTGCAACAACTCTATGTTTTCAACACTTCCAAACTTCCTGTTCACAAACCCATTCCTGTTTCCTCACCTTTTCTAGGTAAGTATTGGACACTGTATGTAAATGCCATCTTGGACTTAACTGGTTCCTCAGCATGGTGGAACCGTCTGTAGTCCCAGCATTGGCTGCCATACCTTGCTACAGAACCTCCGGTCATCCAGAACTGACCTGCAGTTCATTAAGGTAAGACTTCCACCTGAGACTGGGAGGAGAATCCCTCCTCAAAGTAGTTAACGTTGCTCCCAACATTAAATTACTTGTAGGGCAGATGTAAGGATCATTAGTAGGTTCCAGCTACCCTTGAGTTTTTAGCCAGATGTATGGAGAACTGCAATGCTTGGTAAAATCTATCCTGATGAGGTTGAACCATTTTCTGGTCTTCAGATAGCAAATCCCTTTCAATTTATTTGCACTTTATGCTGGAATCTCATTCCTGAGGAGAAAACTTCACATCTGTTTAGCACCACTTTCAAAGTATTTAACTGAATGTGAAATACTTCTGTGATTTCTCAGAGGAAACACCATATTCAATCTATGGCCCTCTTCATACTCACCTGCCATATCTCCAGCAGGAGTCCTATGGGAAGGACTCAAATCCGACTAGATTGTTAACAGTTGGAACGCCAATCAGATAACACACTTTTAATAATACCTTCTCAAAGAGATTGCAGAAGAGCTAAAAAGGCCTTCACACATATGGGACCTGAAGTGAAGTACACGAGGGGGGATTTAGTGTTATCGACCCTGCTCGAATGCGGGGTCCTGCATCCTGCAACACGGTGACACAGTGGTTAGTACTGCCATCTCACAGCGCCAGGTACCTGGGTTCAACTCCTGGCTTGGGGCACCTTGTGTGTGGAGTATGCATGTTCTCCCCGTGTCTGTATGGATTTCCTCCGGGGGCTCCGATTTCCTCCCATGATCCGAAAGACTTGGTGATCAGGTGGAATGGCCATGATAAATTTTCCCTCAGTGTATCCGAACAGGCACTGGAGTGTGGCGACCAGGGCGTTTTCAAATAACTTCATTGCAGTGTTAATGTAAACTTACTCGCAACCAACAAATAAACTTTAACCGTCCTGACAGAAATTCATAGTTAAGGTGCACTTTCTAAGATTCTCTGGTCATATTTTGTGATTCATTAAAGAAAGATATGGCTTGCATTTATATAGTGCCCTTCAAATCCTCAGGATGCTCTTTTTGATAACTGATCATTACCTTTTGAGGTTTAGTGACTGTTATTCTGTTAGAAATGGGGCAGCCATTAAACTTCAGCCGGCATCTGCCTTTTTTTCATTTCTCCATGGGATGTAGCCATCGCTGGCTATGCCAGCAGTTATTGCCCTTGAGAAAGTGGCAGTGAACCTCCACTTTGATGGAGCCTTGCTGCTGCAATGTATCTTGTAGATTGTTACCAGTGCTACCACTGTGCATCAGCAGAGAGGGAGTGAATATTAAAGGCGATTGTTGGGGTGCCAATCACGTGGCTGCTTTGTCCTGGATGGTGTTGAGTTTCTTAAGTGTTGTTGGGGCAGCACCCATCCAGACAAATGGGAAGTATTCCATCACGCTCCTGACTTGTGCCATGCCGACGGTGGACAGGTGAGTAATTCTCTGCAGAGTTCCCAGATTCTAACCTACAGATTCTTGGCCACAATATTTGTATTGCTCGCCCAGTTTATGGTTAATGGGTAACAATCAGGACGTTTATAGTGGGGGATTCAGCAAGGTAATGCTGCAAAATGTCAAGGCAAAATGATTCAATTCTCTCTTGTTGGAGATGGTTATTGCCTGGCACCTGTGGGGCAGGCAGTGTTACTTTTCATTTGTCAACCCAAGCCTGAAAATTGTCCAGGTCTTACTTCATTTGAGCACCGACTGTTTCATTGGCATTTGGAATGAAGAAAGCATTAGGCTTACTAATGAAAATGTAATTTTTTACAAGATATTTAAACATTGATATGACCTTGTTTGATGATAGTCTATTTTACCTATAGTAAAATATGCAGGCTGCCATACCTACCTTGGCACCATCTCTTCCAGAAGCCCCTGGCATTCCCTAAAATAAATGCAACAATCATTATGAAAAATAAAATAATGGCACCAGAGAATTAAACAATAACAGGAATGCAAATCTACAATCCTTGGAATATATAAGAGAAAAAATGCAATTTAATTGCCACAATTTGAGACCTCGTTTGTCTCCATAGTTTGCAAAATACCCAGCTATAATAATCCCTCAATTATCTACTTATTCATCAACTTTCTCTCATTTTCCTTGTAATGGCTGATTTATCACTGAGTTTAATTTGACTAATTACAAATTGCCATTTGGTAATACAAAACTTGATTATTGTTGAAAGGAAAAACATAGAAAGAGGGTGCAGGAGTAGGCCATTTGGCCCTTCAGGCCTGCATCACCATTCAATATGATCATGGCTGATCATGCACCTTCAATATCCCATCCCGCTTCTCTCCATACCCCTTGATCCCTTTAGCCGCAAGGGCCACATCCAGCTCCCTCTTGAACATATCTAATGAACTGGCCCCAGCAGCTTTCTGTTCATCAGGACATTTTTACAGGCATAAAGAGAAAACAACAATATATACTGTATGACAAAAGAATGCTGGTTTGTTGGCAAGTGAACTCTGGTTGGTGGAGGCTTTGCATTGAGAATCGCCTGTTGATGCTGGTAACAGGGTAAGTGCCAAACATTGTTTGAAATTGAAACAAAACAACTTGATCTTGGTTGGTAAGGCATTGCCCTAGGGAATAAATTAGTGAATGGCTGTCACTTATTTTGTTTAGTTAAAACAAGCGCCGTCTGAGTTTTAAGGCACGCCTGAACAAATACGTGAATAGGATGGGAATAGAGGGATATGATCCCCAAAAGGGAAGGGGGTTTTAGTTCAGTCGGGCAGCATGGTCGCTGCAGGCATGGAGAGCCGAAAGGCCTGTTCCTGTGCTGTAATTTTCTCTGTTCTTTGTATACGTTCTTTCTGCCTGCAAAGGGAAGGGCCCTGTGTAATAACACATGTAGCTTCCAGTACACACAAGTGTGGAAAATTGGTTGCCAGCATGGATTATTTAGTGGATGTTGTCCAATCATGGAATCATGTTTAATGTTGGACACGTAGCTGGGATTTGCTGATCTCTTCCGTGGCTGGGATTCTCCGTTGCCCCTGCTGTGAATGGTGATTTGGTTGAGCATCAAATTCCCCATTCCCTCTGGCAGCAGTAACGAGGCAAACAACATGGGAGAATTCCATCCTGTATTTTGTGTTTTACAAGCTTGGGCTGTACCTTGCGAACTATGGCTGGTCCATGTCCATCGATATGATCCAACAGTGTTTGAAACATGCAGCCTCCATAGCTAGCATCACACTGGCACTGAAGCTCATGTACACATTACTCACTTGTGTGATAGGTAGAAAGTCTTTTTGGTAACATCCAGTTAGTGGAGATTACCAGTTGTGCTGCTACTGCATGGTAGCATTGTGAAGCAGCTAGCTTCACATGTTGCGTAAACTTTTGAGAAACCTTTTCTCTCCAGGGTTAACTAAGATAAACTGGACACTTTTCAGTGCTGAGCCTTGGGCCCATTCATGTGTTTGCATGATATATACCACAAAATTTGACTTAATTTGATTTATTATTGTGGCGTGTATTGGGATACAATGAAAAGTAATCTTTCTCGCACGCTAAACAGACAAAGCATACAGTTCATTGAGTACATACGGGAGAAGGAAAAGAAAGGGTGCAGAATGTAGTATTACAGTCATAGCTGGGGTGTAGAGAAAGTTCAACTTAATATAAAGTAGGTCCATTCAAAAGCCTGATAGTAGCAGGGAAGAAGTTGTTCTTAGATCGGTTGGTATGTGATGTCAGATTTTTTTATCTTTTCCCTAACAAAAGAAGAGTATGCCCTGGGTGCGTGTGGTCCTTGATTATGTTGGCTGCTTTTCAAGGCAGCGAAAGATGTAGATGGGGTCAATGGATGGGAGGGTGGTTTGCGTGATGCCTGGGCTGCATTCACAACCCTGTGTAGTTTCTTGAGGTCTTGGACAGAGCAGGAGCCATACCAAGCTGTGATACATCTGGAAAGGATGTTTTCTATGGCACTTCTGTAAAAATTGGTGAGAATCGTAGTGGACATGCCAAATTTCCTCATCCTGCTGAGAAAGTAGAAGCATTGGTGGGCCTGATGATCTGATCAGGGTGGTCATTATCCCACAGGATGCTTTTTATGCACCTTCTTTCAGCATTAAGCTTGCATGGTGAGTAAATAGCTCGGGCCCTATTTACAAGGTTGCTGATAAAATTTATCCTCTCGCGTGCGTAACTGTAAGAATCCCAATGTGTGTATTGACCAGTAAAGGTAGGATTGCTCTAGGCTGTGGTAGATAACCCTCTGGCAGATTTCTCAACTGGTATGTCAAGGAACAGAGAATTCATTTTGACTGCTCCTCTTCAAATGTGAATTTGAGTGCAGGATGGATTCCACTAATACATGTGAGGAAATTATTACATGCAGCTGCAGATTTAAATAAGCCAAACAAACAAATCACATATTGGAAACATGCAAGGAGTAGGAGCTTAGGTGTCATTCCATCATTGGCAGGCTTCTCATGGAACCCAACAAGGATGTATGAGAAACTAGGCTCTGGAGGGGATCTACTTGGACATATATGGTGTCATTAAAACTGAACTCAACTGTGTGAGCTGCCCAGTTCATAAATTAAATGAATTATGATTCACACAATGCTGGCTTGTCTGGATCACCACAAAGTATCCGGATGAATGCAAGATGGAAAGCTTCAACTGGTCTCTTTTTTCAGCAATACTCAAATTTCAAATCGACAAATTAAGAGCCTCCTCTTCTTTTTTGAGCTAAGTCTATGTTTGTGAGTAGGCTATTGCACTATGAAGATTGCTTTTATCTTCATTCCACACTTAAGCTTGTCCATTTTTCAACAAGGTTCACTGAGCTCCACCTTGTCTACTTTTAATTCTGTGCTAGTTAGATTAAGAATTCCTGGAGGCCCTGGACACCAAGAACATTTGGAAATCCTCCCCACTCCCTACCACAATCCATCTAATCCATTAAAATCCAACCTGTTAGCAAAATACAGGGGAAAACATGCCGGTGGAATTTTACATACAGAATTAATATTAAAGCAAGCTATTTCCTAATGAAATAAATTCAGTGGCTGTATGCCATTTTACTGAGTTTTACTGGAAACTCCATATTTGGCCGAGGGCTCTGAGCAACCCAGATAGTTACAACATGTAGTGAATTTTACCTTAGACTTTACCATGATGGGATTTGCACTCAGAACCTCTGACTTGTTAATGATATGGCACAATTCCACCTCACAGCAAATCCACAGGTTTCTAATTGATTTGTTCAATCCCAGCAAAATTGAAAGTTAGCTCAACATTGTTCAACATGCTTTGTTGCTTGTTAGCTTATTAGCATTTCACGAAAACTTTGTGTTTAAGAAACAGAGATACTGACCACTGCTCCTCTTCTTCCCTGCTTAATGTGAGATATGTCAGGTGAAGGGCCAATTGGTCCCATCATTCCTCTAGGTCCTGGTGGTCCCGGGGGTCCTGCCTGACCTTTTGGACCAGGGCTTCCCTTTGGACCTGGCAAGCCTATACAGCATCAATGAAAACAATTAACAGGTTGTATGACTTTGGAACATCATTTCAAGAATATATTGTCTAAAGATTTAGCTTGGCCAAGCCACCTAACTTGCACATCTTCAGGCCCAATTTTATCATCGCATTGCGCACGTTTTCAGGTGCGAAGTCAGGCGTTACGTGTGTAGCACGATCTGTGCGGCTCCTCCTTTACCAAGGCCTGAAAATGGCCGCGATCAATATCGCTGCTATTCTGCCTGAGATCAGTGGAGGGGAAAGGGGAGTCTGCCGCAAATCTGCCTGAGATCAGTGGGGAGGGAAGGGATGGGAGGAGCCCACAGTCGGTCTGGGTGGCGGGTGCGTAGGAGAGGGTCAGTAATGTTGTGGGGGTGGTGGCCAGGGGAGGCGTAATCCGATTCGGGAGGAATGTGGCAGGAGAAAATAAATTCCTTTTTTTTCTGTGCGTGCACAGTTAGAGGCGCCGATTGGAGCTGCAGGAATTTGGGTGTGTTAAGCCTCACCCACAGGCTTGTGCAGCGTGATTCAGTATTGCTGATATTTTTGCAGGCAAAGTGCGTGTGGGGGTGCCTGAGAAGGGGTCTAAAAGTTGGATCTGAAACACTCCCAGTTTCAAGTCTGCCAAGCCGCAGCACTTGGAATCAAAATGGTAAAATAGGACCCTTAGGGCCCAATTTTACCATTGTGTCATACCTGAAAACAGATGAAAACAGGGGCGTGAGAGCATTAACACGATCCACGCTCATGTCCGCTGAAATGGCCACTTTACCGAGGCCCGGGAATGGCCACGATCCGCTTTGTGCCCGAAATGGGCTCGATGGTGATTTAAATGCATTTGCATGCATTTAAATTGAATTAGCAAACTGCCCGCCCAACTTTGCCAGCATTTCCCCCTTTGCCACCATGTTCGCCAATCCGCAATGGCGCCAAAATGGACATGCTGAATAAAAGTCTGCTTCGGGCACTCCAGCTGCTGAAGAAGTGAGTTCAGAGCTTCCAACAGCTCATTGACACAGATCGGTGGTGGGGGGAGGTTGAGGCGAGTCAGATCATTCTCGGGTGGAGGGGGGAGGGAGGAGGGAGGCCCGATCATTGTTTGGTTGGGGGCCAGAGGGAAGAAGGGCAGATCGTTGTCTGGTTTGTGGGGGGGGGGGTGGTTGGATGGAGACAGGCCACATCATTCTCTGGTGAGAGAGTGGGGAGAGAGGAGGAGGTGGGTCAGGTGAGCCTCTGACAGGGGTGGGAGGAGGAGGGGAGTGAGGCCAGACCATTCTGTGTGGCAGGGGCGGGGGAGGAGTGAGGCCAGACCATTCTGTGTGGCAGGGGCGGGGGAGGAGTGAGGCCAGACCATTCTGTGTGGCAGGGGCGGGGGAGAAGTGAGGCCAGACCATTCTGTGTGGCAGGGGCGGGGGAGAAGTGAGGCCAGACCATTCTGTGTGGCAGGGGCGGGGGAGAAGTGAGGCCAGACCATTCTCTGGTGTTGGGGGAGGGGGGGAAATGAGGACAGATCATTCTCGGGAGTGGAGGGTTGTGAGGCCAGATCATTCTCTGATTCTGAGGTGGGGGGGGGGAGAGGAGGGAGGTGGGTAAGATGTATCTCTGATGGGGAAGTGGGCAGAGGCCAAATGGATCTCTGGTGGGGAGTATGGTGGGTCCCTGCCACTCTGCGGGCGATTGGGGAGGGGGCAGCAATCAGTCTGGGTAGCAGGGGGGGTAGGGGTGGGTTGATAAGGGGGACAGTTATGTTGTGGGGATGGGATGATGTGTGTGGGGGCCATCGCTCCCTGTGGCCCAGGAGCGATCTGACACAGGTGCGCTTTTTCAAATTTTTTTCTAACTGTGCATGCATAGAACACAGAACATAACAGCACAGTACAGGCCCTTCGGCCATCAATGTTGTGCCGAGCTATGTCCCATCCCAAGATCAAGCTATCCCCTCCCTAACAGAACTGAACACAATATTCCAAATGTGGTCTCACCAACATCCGGTATAGTTGCAGCATAACCCCACGGCTCTTAAACTCAAGCCCCCTGCTAATAAATGCTAACATACTATAAGCCTTCTCCACGGCTCTATCCTCTTGAGTGGCAACCTTCAGAGATCTGTGGATATGAACCCCAAGATCTCTCTGTTCCTCCACATTCCTTAGAACCCTGCCTTTGACCCTGTAATCTGCATTCAAGTTTGTCCTACCAAAATGAATCACCTCACATTTATTAGGGTTAAACTCCATCTGCCACTTTTTGGCCCAGCTCTGCATCCTATCAATGTCTTTTTGCAGCCTGCAAGAGCCCTCCATCTCATCCACTACTACACCAATCTTGGTGTCGACAGCAAATTTACTAACCCACCCTTCAGCCCCTTCTTCCAAGTCATTGATAAAAATCACAAAAAGCAGAGGACCCAGCACTGACCCCTGTGGTACACCGATGGTAACAGGCCTCCAGTCTGAAAATTTTCCTTCCACCACCACCCTCTGTCTTCTATGAGACAGCCAGTTACTTATCCAGTCGACCAAATTTCCTTCTATCCCACACCTCCTTATCTTCTTCATGAGTCTATTGTGGGGAACCTTATCAAACGCCTTACTAAAATCCATGTATATGACATCAACTGCTTTACCTTCGTCGACACACTTAGTTACCTCCTCAAAGAATTCAATCAAATTTGTGAGGCAGGACGTACCACTCATGAATCCGTGCTGACTATCCCGGATTAAACTGCATCTCTCCAAATGGTCATAAATCCTATCTCTCAGGACCCTTTCCACTAACTTACCGACCACTGTAGTAAGACTAACTGATGTATAATTACCAGGATCATTCCTATTTCCTTTCTTGAAAAGAGGAACAACATTTGCCACTCTCCAGTCCTCTGGCACTAACCCTGTGGACTGTGAGGACCCAAAGATCAAAGCTAAAGGCTCCGCAATCTCATCCCTTGCCTCCCAAAGAATCCTAGGATGTATCCCATCTGGCCCAGGGGACTTATCAACCCTCAGGTTTTTCAAAATTCCTAATACATCTTCCCTCAGAACATCTACCTCCTCCATCCTATCAGCCTGTATCATGCACTCATCCTCAAAAACATGGCACCTTTCCTTAGTGAACACTGAAGAAAAGTATTCATTCAATGCCTCACCTATCTCTTCTGACTCCATGCACAAGTTCCCACTATTATCCTTGACTGGCCCTAACCTCACCCTGGTCATTCTTTTATTTCTCACATAAGAGTAAAAAGCCTCGCGATTGTTTCAGTTGTGCTAAGCCCCACAAATAGCACAATTCAGATTCATGATTTTTTTTCTGGCTGAGTGCACATGGGGGTGCCTGAAAGCAGATTTCTGAGTTGGATCTGAATTGCACCCAGATTCAGCATTTAGAATGAAAATGGTAAAATCAGGCCCTTAGTGTCCAAAAATGTGTCGGTTAAGTGAATTGGGCATGGGAACTGTATGGTTTTAATAGGGATAGGGAATGGGAGAGGGGGGATGGGGAGCCTTAGGTAGGATGTTCTTTCAGAGAATCGATGGGCTAAACAGCCTCTTTCTTTACTATAGGGTTCTAAAGGTCTTGTATTATAATGCAAGGTGTCATTGAATAATAGAAAATAAATAGAATAGTAATTTTCCGAGTTTTATTTCTCCATGCAAAACAATGTGCAGTTTCTGTTCCTAATTATGGGAAGGATGATATTGTCCCTGAGAGGATAGAGACAGAAACCAGGATGTTGATCGTTATCAGGAATTTGTCATTGGTGGTAACTAAACTTGGAGTTGGGTGGAATGTAAAAAGTAATGTCCTGGATTAAATTCAAATGTTTTTGTAATGGAGATAAGAGGAGAACATGTGAAAATCTCACCAAAATCAGAGTTGGTCGATGCACCGAAATCCATTGCATATCTAAAATAGTGAAAGTTCTCATGATTCTAAAGAGATAGTGCTTGCAGATAATGTGCAGAATGTAATGATATGTGGCTAAATGAGAATAATAGCATAGCACGTAAATACTCCTGTCTTGTCTGCCATGAGGATCATAGTGGGTGAGATGGAAAATTCAGCGGATCATTTAAAGGTCTCTTGAGCTCAGACAGGAATTTGTGGTCTTGGGGTGTGCACAGCCAGACAATCCCATCCTACATCGATCATGATAATGATGCATTTGACCAAATTACTTTGCAAGTAGCAGTAGAATCTGCCCCTAAGCTTGCATTTGAAAAACATTCCAAAAAAGTAGAAATCATAAACAGCCTCCAAAAGTAGAAATTTAGGTTGAAATTTTCGCGTCTCACCTGCCACAGGAATCATAGCCGGCAAGACCAAAAATTCAGTGGACCGTTTAAAGATCTGGGGCAGGACTTTCCAGTCGTGGGGTGCACAGCGCCAGAGAATCCACCCCCAACCCAATCTCCTCTTCCATGAAGTAATGATACCACCATACACAGTGGAGTTAACCTGGCCCACAGCAAGTAGAAAAGTACACATCCACTCCTAATGGACAATGGAATCCACTTGCAGATGAACAGAAATCATGCCTCAACCACATAAAACAGTAAACAACTTACGGAGGTTGTTTCTTACCTGAAGGTCCTGGTGGTCCATGCAGTCCATAACTGTAACTGTTAGATGCAAATAACCTGTTGCTGTTTGATCTCTGCTTACTAATATCGGCAATATTGTTGGGCAGTAAAGTGAGCTGAAGAAAATTAAAATTCAAGGTTACTTTAATACTGATATTAAAAGTGAATCCACAAGGAGGCTGTGATTTAATGTTAGATTTGTTCAAATAGAAATTGATTTTTCCCCCCCGTTTCTGTCTCCCCTGTCTGAAAGATGTCGACCTTCACTGAGAAATGGCTGTAAAGGTGTCAGTACCTCATTCAACAGGCTGCCCTCCATGTACAAGGCTGAAAAGTATGTCATGGTAGATTATAATCCAAAAAAATGGCTTTTCTGTCCCGAATGCATTAGTACTGAGGGTAATTATATAATTCCTACTGCCTGGTTAAATTTGGGTCAGCTAACTCCGCAATAGATTCCAAATTGAATGGGCATCCTCAGGAATGCCACGATGCTCCATTGTAAAGGGTGGTATGTGCACAGGAGAAACTAAGTTGTATAGTGCCACTTTGCAATCTTCTAGCGATTTCCTAGGAGTAGAGGGCACCACAAGCTGTATGATAAAAGCAAAATACTGCGGATGCAAGAGTCTGAAACAAAATCAAAAAATGCTGGAAAATCTCAGCAAGTCTGACAGCATCTTCATCAGAGTTGACAAGAGATCATCTAGACTCGAAACGTGGGCTCAGTTCTCTCTTCACAGATGCTGTCAGACCTGCTGAGATTTTTCAGTATTTTCAGTGTTTTTTTTTCGCTAGCTGTATGCTTGCTTTTTATTCAATTATATCAAGCAGCCAGCTTCTGTCAACTTCTGGTGCTAGCTGCCCCGGGGAATTCTGCCTGCAAAGTTCCTGGAAAAATTCAATTTTACAGTTAAAAAAAACTATTTTAAAAGCTCTCAACAATTTTAACATGAATACGCCTGGTTAACTCTGGTACTGAGAGCCAAAACAGTATTAAAATTGTTGTGACATTTTTATTATGACTGAGTAATGTTATCCATGGAACAATATACCTAATCACATTGAGGAAAAAAACATCCTTTTCATTTCAAGTAATCACTTTACCTTCTGTTTTAGCTGTAGTACTGCTTGTTTTATCTGTTGGAAATCCTCACAGGTTGTGGAACAAGTGCCAGCTTTAATCACCGTGTCAGATTTTATATAATGACCTGCTACAATCAAGAAGTCAAAATGTTTGGTCAGTGAAGAAAACAATTTACTTGCTGTAACATATTTAAATAATAAATATTTAAAATAAATAACTGTTTATTTATTAGTCACAAGTAAGACAGACATTAACACTGCAATGAAGTTACTGTGAAATTCCTCTAGTTGCCACAGTCTGGCGCCTGTTCGAGTCGATGCACCTAACCAGAGGAAACCCACACAGACAATAGAAGAACATGCAAAGCCACACGGACAGTGACCCAAGCCGGGAATTGAACCCTGGTGCTGTGAAGCAGCTGTGCTAACCACAGTGCCACCCTGCTGCCCCTTTCTTTAGCCTAATCTTTAGACTGGTAATGGCTCCCGGCTGACCAATTTTATTGGTTTCCAGTTCTTGTATATGATACCGATCACAAGACAACCAAAGAAACAAATGATTACTCGAGAAGATCATAAAATGACAGAAGTAGAAAGTATCGAGAGCACAGGAGCACTGACTACAATCACTATGGGTGGCACGGTGGCACAGTGGTTAGCACTACTGTCTCACAGCTTCAGGGACCTGGGTTCAATTCCTGGCTTTGGTCACTATCTGTGTGGAGTTTGTATGTTCTCCCCGTGTCTGCGTGGTTTCCTCCGGGTGCTGTGGTTTCCTCCCACAGTCTGAAAGATACACTGGTTAGGTGCATTGACTGAAACAGGCACCGGAGTGTGGCGACTAGGGGAATTTCACAGTAACTTCATTGCAGTGTTAATGTAAGCCTACTCGTGACTAATAAATAAACTTTAAAACTGTGCAAACTGAAATTGTTCAACTCAGAGGAGGTGGTAATGTTTGATTGGCAAGATTTAGAGTCCATTATGAAAGATAAGATTGCAGAGTACTTGGAAGTGCATGATAAAATAGGGCTGAGTCAGCACAGCTTTGCCAAGGGGATGTCATGTCTGACTAATCTGTTAGAGTTCTTTGAGGCGGTAACAAGGAAGTTAGATAAAGGGAAGTCAGTGGACATGATTTATTTAAATTTCCAGAAGACTTTTGACAAGATGCCACGTAGAAGACTGTTAAATAAACTAAGTGTCTATGGTGTTAAGTGTAAGATCCTGGCACGGATAGAGGATTGGCTGACTGGCGGAAGGCAGAAAGTGGGGATAAGGGATCTTTTTCAGGATGGAGACCGGTGTGCCTCAGGGGTTGGTACTGGGACCACAACTTTTCACAATACACATTAACAATTTGGAAGAAGGAACGGTAGGCACTGTTGCTAAGTTTGCAGATGATACAAAGATATGTAGAGGGACAGGTAGTATTGAGGAAGCAAGGGGACTGCAGAAGGACTTGAGCAGGTTAGAAGAGTGGGCAAAGAAGTGGGAGATAGAATACAATGTGGAAAAGTGTGAAGTTTTTTGGAAGGAGGAGTGGAGGCATAGACTATTTTCTAAATGTAAAAATGCTTAGGAAATCAGAAACACAAAGGCACTTGGGAGCCATTGTTCAAGATTCTTTTAAGGTTAATGTGCAGATTCAGTCGGCAGTTAGGAAGGCAAATGCAAATTTAGCATTCATGTCAAGAGGACTAGAATATAAGAGCAGGGATGTACTTCTGAGGCTGTGTAAGGCTCTGGTCAGACCCCATTTGGAGTATTGTGAGCAGCTTTGGGCCCCATATCTAAGGAAGGATGTGCTGACCTTGGAAAGGGTCCACAGGAGGTTCACAAGAATGATCCTTGGAATGAAGAGCTTGTTGTATGAGGAACGGTTGAGGACTCTGGGTCTGTACTTGTTGGAGTTTAGAAAGATGAAGGGGCATCTTATTGAAACTTACAAGATACTGCGAGGCCTGGATACAGTGGATATGGAGAGGATGTGTCCACTAGTAAGAAAAACTAGAACCAGAGGGCACAACCTCAGGCTAAAGGGGCGTTCCTTTAAAATAGAGATGAGGAGGAATTTCTTCAGCCAGAGAGTGGTGAATCCATGGAACTGTTTGCCACAGAAGGCTGTGGCAGCCACGTCATTGAGTGAGTTTAAGACAGAGATATATAGGTTCTTGATTAATAAGGGGTCAGGGGTTATGGGAAAAAGGCAAGAGGATGGAGATGAGAAAAGTATCAGCCATGATTGAATGGTGGAGCAGACTCGATTGGCTGAGTGCCTTAATTCTGCTCCTATGTCTTATGGTCGCATAGATGTTATTCCTCAAGCTTCTGTACAGCTTCATTAGAACAGTGTGGGAAGTCTCAGACAGAGAGGCCGGAAGGGGACACAGGACAGAAGTGACAAGAGGCTGGAAGGTCAGGATCATGTTTGTTGTATTCACCTTCTGTCTCTTACAACTGAGCCAATTTTGAATCCACCTTATCAAATTACCCTGTACTCCACGTGCATTTACCTTCTTTGCAAGTTTCCCATGTGGGACCTTGTCAAAGGCTTTGCTGAAATCCACATAAACTACATTGATTGTACTGCCCTCATCTACACAACTGGTCTCAGGTACAGCCTATTACCATTAAGGCTGTAAAACTCAGACACAACCCTCAACTGTTTTGCAAAGCACAACAAGCCTGTCTTGAAATGGAACCTCTAAATTAATGTATCCACATAATGAAAAGGTCCAGAATTTGCATTTCTGCTTAACAGCAGGTTTTGAAAAATCTAACTTTTAGCAGATGAGCACCTGGCAATTATTCCAATTATTGAAAATTAAACAGTGGCCATTAAGTATTATTGAAATGTATGGTGGAATTTACAGGATGGATGCTCAGAGGATGCTTCCCCTTGTGGGAAAGACATTGGGGGGAATTCTCCAGCCATTCATGTTGGTGGGATTCTCTGGTGCTGCTGGTAGAGCAACTCCTCCCATGGGTTTTGTGTGGGGTGACACCAATGGGAAATCCCAGTGAGGGTGGCGAGACCAGGGGTTCCACCGCCAGTGAACAGCTCACCACTTCCCACCACTGAGAAACACTCGGCTGGGAGACGGAAGAATTCCCCCCTCGAGGTATAGGGGACACAATTTAAAAATAAGGGCCTTCCATTTAAGATGGAGACGAGGAGAACATAGTTATTCTCTGAAAGGGTCATTGATCTGTGCAATTCTCTTTAGCAGAAAGGAGGCTGAGTTACTGAAGATTGTTAAGGCTGAGTTAAGCAGATTATTGGTTGTCATAGGGAGTCAAACGGTATCGGTGGGGGTGGGGTGCGCGGTGGATAGATCAGACAGTGGAGTTGTGCCTATAAGTCTGATCAGCCATGATCGGGCTCGGTCTACTCCTGCTCCTAATTCACAAGTTGGGATTCTAATCTTTAAATTTAAAATGTGTGGCATTTTGCAATTACTAATCCATTCAAGAACACAGAAGTCATGGCTGCAATTCTCCCATCCTGATCTGCAACTTTTCTGGTGGGTCGCAGTGGGAGGTGCGCATTGCCAGCCTTGTTCCGGGATTTGCGCATGCGCTGGGAATACATGCATGTCTTCCAGAGCTGGAGAACAGTCGCTGGTCAGACTACACTGGAAACCAGAGGGAAGACAGGTAAGTCATTTGACTCTGTTTTAAATGCATTTTTAGTATGCTTTCAATCTAATTATTGGGAACTATCCGGCCCCGATTGAATCTCCCATCCTGCCAGGAGTACTTCATTCTGGCGGGGTTTAGACTAACTCCTCATGTACGGGGAACCAGAGAGAGACCTCGTCAAAATGAAGGGGGGGGCAATTGGGATCCCTAAGCCTATGCGCACTGCCCAAGGGGCAAAGCTCCTATGCCTAGGGGGCACCTTGGCACTGCCCATTAGGCATCGGGCAGCGTCAAGGAGCAGGGTCTATTGTGGGCAGGGTCTAGGGGCAATCAGTGGGGTTGGAGGGTTCCCGCTGCCACTCTGCATGGGGATCGGTTTGGGATGGAGAGAGGGTAGCGATTGGGGTGGGCTGGGGTGAGGTGGGTGGTCTACTGGTAGGAGGCCAGCATCCTGGGGGGGAAGAATCAGCAGAGCAGGGGTGGGCTGTATATTGGAGTGGTCTGGGACCGGGGGGTTGGGGGGGCGGTGGGGGGCGTGGGGTCAGGGCTAGCTCGGGAATTGCTGTGGGGGCCATAAACGGACTGTAGGGAGAGCTGGAGGGCTTCGTTGCGGTGATCTTGGGCACCAATAAACGGGAAGTCTGACAGATCAGGGCCACTGCACATGCACAGTGTTCCAGAGCTGTCAAACTCCAGCGCGAATAGGCCCCAACCCCCTGGGTTTTTAATGAGATTCCCGATTGTGACCTCTACGTTGCACAGATACGGGAGATTCAGCTGAGAAGCTGAACTGACAAACAGTCGGGATTTTAGTACAGTTTTCCTGCCAATTCAACGCTTCTGGGAAAATCGCAGGTCATATTTCTGCACCACATCCAATAATTATAGAAACTGTGGGCCCAATTTTACCATCACGTTACGCCTGTTTTTGGGTGCAGAACCTTGGTTAAGTTGGGTGTGAAGCAAGATTTTGGATGCATTAAGCTTGCGCAGTGCAATTCGGAATTGCTGATATTTTTGCAGGCAGAGTGTGTATGAGGGTGCCTGAGAACGGGTCTAGAAGTCAGATCTGAAACACTCACAGTTTCAAGTCCGCCGAGCACTTAGAATCAAAGTGGTAAAATAGGGCCCTATATGTAATGGTGCTATTTTTCTTGATGAATTGTAAACAGGATGGCACTTTGTATCCCTGGTTAATTGTAGTTTAGAAAGGTCAATGCTCTTGGACGAAATCATGTGAAAACAATATACATTTATATGTAGAGCATATTTGTGTGTTTTTTAGGAGCCAAGCTCATAATTCCACATGACTTGCAGTTGCACAATAAAATATAATTATTCTGGTTTGGAGTTGTAGACAAGCATTCCTAACTTTAATACCACAGGAACATTCCAGGCAGAAACAGAGAACATCACAGAGGCAACCACTTTATTTTGCTGTCTAATAGAATCATAGAATCCTTTCAGTGCAGAAGGAGACCATTTGGCTCAGTGAGCCTGAGGCGACCACAATCTCACTAAGGCCCTATCCCTGTAACCTCACGCATTTGCCCTGCTAGTCCCTCTGACACTAAGAGACAATTTAACATGGCCAATCAACCTAACCCTTACATCTTTGGACTGTGCAAAGAAACTAGAGCACCTGGAAGAAACTCACACAGACACAGGGACAATGCGCAAACTCACAGTCAGTGGCCCGAGATCGAATTGAACCTTAGACTTTGGTGCTGTGAGGCAACAGTGCTAACCACTGTGCCACCATGATATTCAATACCTGGGTGGAGGTATATTTCAGTCTTTACAGCCTTCAGCATTCCTTAGGCATAGTACAGAAAGGAAACTCCAGTGGGAGGTGCATTTGCCTCAGAGGAACACAATGGCCGAAATTTGGCTTCTGAAGTTTCAGAGCAGTTTGAAAGCGAACTAAGGATAACACCTCAAACGCCCTGCAATGGAACTCTCCTTGGATTGTATAAACATTCCAGTCAAGTCAACACAATGGATTAGCAGACAAAGGCTGGAATTTTACTGGCACGCCTGCCACGATTTCGGGGGTGAGTTCAGCTCGGAGAACAGCAGTCTCCATTGGCCTCGGGCAGGATCGTATGAAACTTGGGCAGACATGCTGGTAAAATTCTGCCCAAAATGTCTGCCCCAGCTGGCAATTGACAAAAGCGCTGGAGTTTGTGACTCATAATCTTCAATGTTGTGCTAATGGATCCACTGTTACCTGCTCCAAAGTAAAATGGGTTTCAGGGGTCTTGTTAGCTAAATAGCTCAACGTAAAACTATCCTGTAACGTGACTGAGACTTGTTCTGTCTGAATTCCTTTAATTATACTGCTTTTGGATTTTGTCTTTAGTCACTTTGACCTTAACAGAGAAGCAAGATTCTAGGCAAACAGCCTATCACTGTCTAACAGTTAGAAGTAAAGAGAGCACTGTTCAGGATTAAAATTGTCTGGCCATTGTAATGGTACTGTGCTTTTAAGAAATGTATTTTAATCATGTTTCTCTGCAGAATTTATTTTAGCCATTCCTGGGATTTTGCTGGCACTGCATTGTCTGTACTTGGTGTCCTTTATTGTTACAGAATCAGTATAATTGACATCATGGTTGTTTTAATCCAAACTAATATAATGTTCTATGGATTTAATGTTCCATTAGGATTGTATAGTAGAGCTTGACTGGGGGTAAATAACAAGTCAGATCATGTGGTTAGGGGCAGCTATTTTTATTTCAGCTTTAGTTTCATTTTACAGAAGCTGCTTGAAGCTGAGAGAGAGCAGTGCTTTTCCCCCTCTCTGGAATTGGAGATTGTGCTGTCTGAGTGGCTGTTTTTGGAAGCTGTTAGAGGCTGGTCTTACTTTCCGAGGTTTTGCTGTTTGGAGGATATATCCTTCTCTGAAAACTGCTGGTTTAGATTTCTGTCCATAGGTGTTACAAAGCTGAAAATCCAGCATCAAATGAGCACTCTTGTTTTTGTGTTAACCAGGTCTGAGGAAGGGTGTGTGTCAGTAATATGTTGCTTTAATTTTGGACCAACAGAGACAGCTGATTGTTAGGAGTCATGTTTAAGTCCTGTAATTCATAAAAGTTACGTAAGTTCTTTTTGTTATATTCGAACTATGTTCTTAAATAAATCTTGCAAGAAGTATCACAACAACAGGTTAAAGTCCAACAGGTTTATTTGGTAGCACAAACTTTTGGAGTGAGTCATCTGATGAAGGGGCAGTGTTCCTAAAGCTCGTGCTACCAAATAAACCAGTTGGATTTTGACCTGGTGTGTGAGACTTCTTACTGTGCCTACCCCAGTCCAATGCCAGCGTCGCCACATCATAAATAAATCTTGTTTGATAAAAGCTTCCCAGTGGGGCCCTTGAACCATACCTGGAGTGAAACATTTTATGCTCACCAATGCCAAAGTCAAATGTGAAACTTAGGAGCTAGGCTAACTTCACAAAACACCTTGGAGTTTTTGACCTGGGTCTTAGCACCCTCATCTGCACTGTGAACTACTACAGCACTGGAACTTCTGGAGCTGTGCCTTCAAGACTAATTCAGCTGTATGTGCCTTCTCCCATCATTTTCATTTCTGGAAAGATCGATCACCCTCCAAAAACCTTCTGAAGAAATATGTCATTGGACTTTAAGTCTGGACTCTGAAATCACATGAAAAACAAATCTTATTTTTATCATGGTCTTTGCCCTGTATTCCTTTCTTTCCCATATCCCTCTTTTATTGTCTGAGTGTAATAAAGGTGAATGGTGCAAAACCTCTTTTTCCACATATTCTGTGTACGTAAAATAAACTCATCCTCTGATTTTCCCTTATCTCAAGTTTGCTGTGGGTGTAATACAGACTGGATCACACCAAGTTTCCAATATGCCAGGACAGCGGGGAAACACAGGCTGTCATCCCAACATTCTCCCCTGTCATATTACCAGCCCACTTGCCTCCCAGTCTGTCTCTGGTAAAATACAGTCCTCTACTTGCTGTTGTTCATGATTCTGTTTGTTGTGGCGACTCCGCTGGAGTTTGCGTGTAAAATAAAATCATAAGTTAGGACACCAATTCCATCTCATTGACTGGCAGAGTGGTGTCACTGTTTATGCTGTCTTCCTCAATAGCCGTATTATCTCCTGTTTTAGTGTTTGCATGTGTGCTGGTGCTTACTCCCTGTGCAAGTGTTCAGTGGAGTGATACTTCTTCGGAAATGTTCAGTTGATTGCTGGATTTCCAATTGCCCGTGAAAATGAGATACAAAACAAATTAAACTAAATCGCTCTGTTTCAATACCCCATGGATTTTATTTTCAGGGAAACTCATATATAACTGAAGGAAGTAGCACTGGACATGGGATGGATTATGTGACAAACTCATTCTCTTTAATGTAGTGATTGCTGATAGAATCTGGGACTGTGGAGGTTGCAGGGGATGTGCTGAATTACTGGTACATATTTAAATTATTCATTCTATAAGTAATAAAATGACTTGTGATGACAAAACGGAATTACATACCAGTCGTTCAGCACATCCCCACATTCTCCAGAGTCCCAGAGACTACCAGATTTCATCAGCAATCATTTCCTTATAGAGAATGAACTTTGCACATAATCTGTCCCATGCCCTGTGCTACATCTTTCAGTTATATATGAGTTTCCCTATAAATAAAGAGCAAGGGGCATGAAACTGAGTGATTTAGCTTAATAACTTCTTTGTGGTACGTTTGTCTCCCCATTATGGTTTGCACCATATCATTTGCAAAACACCACTGAAGAGATTTTTCTTTAACAGTTAACACAGTCCCAGTGTCCTTAGTCTCAGATGGGAATTAGAATAGCATAAGAGATTATTGGATTATTTTTGGCATGATTTAACCTTAAAAATCTTGAACTTGTGGGCCTTGCCTACAAAATGCTGTTTATATTTATTTACTTATTAGTCACAAGTAGGCTTACATTAACACTACAACGCAGTTACTGTGAAAATCCCCTAGTCACCGCACTCCGGCGCCTGTTCATGTACTGAGGGAGAATTTAGCATGGCCAATGCATCTAACTTGCACATCTTTGGACTGTGGGAAGAAACCCACAGAGACACAGGAAGAATGTGCAAACTCCACACAGACAGTGACCCTAGCCAGGAATCACACCTGTGCCCTGGTGCTGTGAGACAGCAATGCCAACCACTTTGCCGCCTGTGAAACTGCAATGAACCCCTGTTGGGGAATTGAACCCCGGTCTCCCAAGTGACAGGCGTGATATCAACCACAATACTAACAAGGAAGTTGTGAGCCACTGCTTTAGTAGTAAATGTCTTCTATCACTTGCTATTGGACCGTAGACAATCTCCAGATTCACTCCACAGTCCATGCTGAGTAAAATATCTCAGCCAACAATGGGAGCAATAACTTTGGTTTTGATGCTCATCAGATAGACAGAGAATCATTGCTCCCCATTCCTTGTTTGATATGCATCGACTTTTGCTGGAAAGTACATGTTTGTAGAATATGATCAAACTCAGTGACAATGCCTCCCAAAGACAAATTGCCAGTATTCGCTATGTTAGTTCAAAAATGAAGGAGAATCCTATGGACAAGGCGCTGAAGGGTAATTGATGCCTAAGTATGTGCATTCCAGTGTAAGTCTTCAGCAGAGAAAGAGAAAATTGGAGGGAGGAAAAGCAAAAAGGTACATTCTATTGTGATCAAGTATTGAATGCATGACTCAACTTCTCCTTCAGTAGTTAATATAGGGCCAAAGGACAACTCCAGCCTAATTATTATGCAGATAAGCTGAATGGTCACTTACCATTCTAACTTGCTGTGAGTTCCTTGGTGTGGTTCTGAAAGAGAAATGTATAATTTTGTCACCCTAGTTTATGAAAACTCAGGGGGACAAT
This sequence comes from Carcharhinus amblyrhynchos, assembly GCF_965287045.1. NCBI lineage: Eukaryota > Metazoa > Chordata > Chondrichthyes > Carcharhiniformes > Carcharhinidae > Carcharhinus > Carcharhinus amblyrhynchos. Next base: position 48,662,513 of record NC_137324.1, on the reverse strand, counting down.
TTTCAAATGTTGCTTAGTTTTATTGTTTTTATTTTGAGTAAATTTAGCCTGTTGAGGAAAGGAATATCAAGCCTGGAAGTCCAGGTTTAGCACCCACACCTTCTTTGTAAGGTTTTACATGGGTTATATGCAAACTAACTCTCCTTACTGCTCTAAACTGTACCTTAACCTCTTTGAAACAACCTGATTTCAGAAGTCCTTTGACTGCAGTTAGCAAAATGCTCAATTCACGCTGTGGCACAACACAATTAGTAATCAAATTTGGAACTATAAACTAGCAGGCTGATGAAACTTGGACCTTAAGTTTAGATTGGATTTTAGTCTGGGTTCTGAGTTATGTGCACCATGCTGTGTAGCCCTTTTTATTAGAGAATTGTTTTCATTCCATTGTAATCTAAGCGTAGTCATTCAAAGGACAGTCGAGGAAAGTATGGATCCTATCATTTTGTCAAATTACTTACACAAAAGCACAAGTGTTTTCACCGAATAAGAGTTCACAACATGGCTATAAATTAATTAAAGTTTGTAATCTTCAGTTAAATGTGAAATAAAGCAAACTGAGCTACTGGAGCACTAGGGAATCAACATGTATTGAAAATTTACCCCCCCCTCCTAAGAGGACCGCAGTGTTGCTTTTGGCAAAGTTTCATGAGTTCCTTTACAGCAAAGAGCAACTGACATTTAACAACATTCACAAGGGCTACACAGTTATAGCAATTTAAAAACACAATCACTTGCACTTCAATATCCTGTATCTGAAAAAGAGCCACAGCATTGCATTTTCCTAGCTCATGAATAGTTATTCCCCCTACACACAAATCATAATACATCAATTTGCAAATAATAATGTGACTTGAAAATGGTCATGTAATAAGAAAATGAATCCTCTAAAATGTTTACCTCTCCTTAAGAATAGTTAACTGTTATGCATGATATCTGACAAATATAGGATTCCTTACAAGGACACAAGTGAAATTTAAAATAAAGCTAAAATAGGAAGTAACCTTTCAGCTTATCCTCATTAAATAAATAAGGTGGAGTTGACCGTCAACTTGATATTTTTACTATGAAAGTAAAATAACCTAATTGAAAACCAAAGCTCTTTGGACTCATCAGCTCAGAACTCACCACTTTCACTTTTGCTGCATGTCTTTCCATCCTCCTTGAGATAGAAGCCTTCCTTGCATGCACATTGGTAACTCCCGGGTGTGTTGAGGCAGATGTGAGAACATACAGTCCCATTGCTTTTAGCACATTCATCAATATCTGTCAAATGGACATTTAGTACATAAAATGAGTTAATGAGCTGAAGAAAATTGTTTTAAAATGAAATTGCTTTTAAATTAGTTTCTCCAGCTTCCTTTGTGGATTAGCTGGTTAAGATTGTGGAAGCTGAACTATATAAACCAGAAACTTCCCAAGATTGATTCCTAGTATGTGGTGAATTAATGGATCTGAGTCAAAAAAGTATAATGGGTGTTACAATTTAACCTCAGGGTCTCTGTGGTAAAGGGGAGAAAATTTATCACAGATCTAGTTGATAATTATCCAGTTATCCATATCGAACTCCTTTATAAGGGTAATGAGTGTGGGTGTAAAAGTGGGCATCAATGTGTTCATAGGTAGATTGTAGATTGGCCAGGCCAGCATTTTTATTGCTCATCACTAATCACCCTTGAGAGGGTGATGGCAAGCTGCATTCTTGAACTGCAGTGTAGATCCTGTCGGGGAGGGAGTTCCACAATTTTGACCCAGTAGCACTGAAAAAATGGTCATATATTTCTAAGTTGGGATGGGGTGTGACTTGGATGGAAACTTGTAGGTTTAAAGCTTATTTATTAGTGTCTAAGTAGACTTCCATTAACACTGCAATGAAGTTACAGTGAAATCCCCTAGTTGCCACACTCTGGAGCCCATTTGGGTATGCTGAGGGAGAAATTAGCATGGCCAATGCATATAACCAGCACATCTTTGAGACTGTAGGAGGAAACCGGAGCATCTGGAGGGAACCCACGCAGATACAGGGAGAACGTGCAGTCTCTACACAGTCACCAGAAGCTAGAATTGAACCTGGGTTCATGGCGCTGAGGCAGTACTGTTAGCCACTGTGCCAAGGGTGGGGGTGTTTCCCTGGTCTTTGGGTTTGGAAAGCATTGTCGAAGGAAAATGCTGTTTCATTTTTAGAGGGGCGATAGGTAATAGTTAGCTTGAATTAAATGTTGAAGTGTGCATACTGACCAATACAATATGGTTTCTCTCTGTTTCTGTGTTTCATACGGTCAAAGTAGTATCCCCGATAACATGTACAGAGCACTCTGCCAAAGTTATCAGTGCACTGTTGTTCACACGGAGCTCCTGAGCAAACATCATAGTCTGAAATAAAAACAAAAAGAGAGTTATCACTGAATAGTGTAAAGGTCTCAGGGAAGACTCAGAGCACCAAGCGTGAAATTGGAGAAAGATCTCAGGCTCAGATTGGGGACATTCGCCAATTATAATAAATGTCAATGATTTTTCTGAGTATGCTGGGTGGAATTTTCCACTTTGTTTTACTAAGGGTGGAATTTTACCGTCACGTCCACCTGCAGTTTGTACAATCACGCCTGAGGCCAATGGAGAATGCTGTTCTCCGAGCCTCACCCACCCCTGGAATCGGGATGGGCGCGCCGGTAAAATTCTGGCCAAAGTGTCAAATCAGGGGGGAAAGTCAGTGTGTAATCCACCAGCTCCACTGTTTGCTTTTCCCACCATATGTTTTGACATTTGGTCAAACTTACGAGGCCTGTACATTATTTTTTATAACGGTTATAAGAGCACCAGTGAGGCCACATTTTGTTCACCTTATTGACTCAGTGACAAGAAACAAAGGGTAATATAAATATATTATATTTATATTATAGAAGCATATAAAAGAAAGCATATAAAACAATATAAAAGCAAGAAGGTCTTGCTGCAACTGTACAGGGCACTGGTGAGGCTGCAACTGGAGTACTGTGTGCAGTTTTGGTTGCCGCATTTGCAAAAGGATATATTGACCTTGGAGGGAGTACAGAGAAGGTTCACAAGGCTGATACCAGAGATGAGGGGGCTAGCCAATGAGGAGAGATTGAATAGACTGGGTTTGGGTACTTGTTGGAGTTTAGAAGGCTGAGGGGGGATCTTATAGAGACATATAAGATAGCGAAGGGGCTAGATAGGGTAGAGGTAGAGAGATTCATCCCGCTTAGAAAGGATAGCAGAACTAGAGGGCACAACCTCAAAATAAGGTTTGGGGGGGGAACCGCAGTTTAGATTGGAGTTGAGGAGGAACTTCTTCACTCAAAGGGTGGTGAGTCTCTGGAATTCTCTGCCCATTGAAGTGGTAGAGGCTACCTCACTGAATATATTTAAGTCACGGGGAGATAGATTTCTGATAGACAAGGGAGTTAAAAGTTATGGGGAGAAAGCGGGAAAGTGGAACTGATCCACTTCAGATCAGCCACGATCTTATTGAATGGCGGGGCAGGCTCGAAGGGCTAGAAAGCCTACTCCTGCTCCTGTTTCTTATGTTCTTATGTAATGATCGATATATGTTTTGCGAATGGAAAGGGGTTTCCAGTGCTGTTCCACAGGGCTCAGTGTTGAGGCCCTTTTGTTTGTTGTATATATTTATGATTTAGATTTAAATGTGAGAGGCATGACTGAGAAATTTCAATTAAATCCCCCCCTCACCTTCCTAAACTCCATCGAGTATAGACCCAGACTCCTCAACTGCTCCTCGTATGACAAACCCTTCATTCCTGGGATCATTCTTCTGAACCTCCTTTGGAACCCCTCCAAGGCCATCACAACCCTCCTTAGGTATGGGGCTGAAAACTGCTCCCAATACTCCAAATGGGGTCTGTCCAGCTACGTACAGCTTCAGTAGTACATCCCTGCTCTTGTATTCTACCCTCTAGAAATGAATACTAACATTGAAATTGCCTTCCTAACTGCCAACTGAATTGATTTGATTTGATTTATTATTTGTCACATGTATTAGTATTCAGTGAAAAGTATTGTTTCTTGTGTGCTATACACACACAGCATACCGTTCATAGACAAGGAAAGGAGACAGTGCAGAATGTAGTGTTATGGTCATAGCTAGGGTGTAGAGAAAGATCAACTTAATACAAGGGAGGTCCATTCAAAAGTCTGACGGCAGCAGCGAAGAAGCTGTTCTTGAGTCAGTTGGTACGTGACCTCAGACTTTTGTATCTTTTTCCCGATGGAAGAAGGTGGAAGGGAATGTTTGGGGTGCACAGGGTCCTTAATAATGCTGGCTGATTTGCCGAGGCAGCAGGAAGTATAGACAGAGTCAATGGATGGGAGGCTGGTTTGCGTGATGGATTGGGCTACATTCACAATCTTTTGTAGTTTTTGCAGTCTTGGGCAGAGCAGGAGTCATACCAAGCTGTGATACAGCTTGAATATTTTCTATGCCTGCATGTTAACCTTAAGAAAGTCTTGAACCAGGACTCCCAAGTCCCTTTGTACTTCAGATTTCCTCATTTAGAACGTAGTCTATGTCTCTATTCTTCAGATCAAAGTACATAATCTCACACTTTTCCATGTTGTTTTCCATCTGCCATTTCTTTGCCCACTCTCCTAGCTTGTCCAAGTCATTCTGCAGCCTTCCACTTCCTCAATACTACCTGTCTCTCTACATATCTTTGTATCATCTGCAAATTTAGCGATCATGCCCTCAGTTCCATCTTACAGCTCATGAATGTATTGCTAGAAGGAGTAGAGGGTACATGAGAAAAATCCTTTTCACCAAGAACATAAGAAATAGGAGCAGGAGTAGGCCATCTAGCCCTTCGAGCCTGCCCCGCCATTCAATAAGATCATGGCTGATCTGTCGTGGCTCAGTTCCACTTTCCCGCCCTCTCCCCATAACCCTTAATCCCCTCTCTTATCAAAAACCCATCAACCCGCGTCTTAAAAATATTTAGCGAGGCAGCCTCCACCACTTCAACGGGCAGAGAATTCCAGAGATTCACCACCCTTTGAGTGAAGAAGTTCCTCCTCAACTCCGTTCTAAACCGCCTCCCCTTTATCTTGAGGCTGTGCCCCCTAGTCCTACTGTCTTTTTTGAGCGGGAAGAGTCTCTCCACCTCTATCCTATCCATCCCATTCATCATCTTATACGTCTCAATGAGATCTCCCCTCATTCTTCTAAACTCTAACGAGTACAAGCCTAGTCTATCCAGCCTCTCCTCATATCTCAACCCCCTCAACTCCGGTATCAGCCTAGTAAACCTCCTCTGCACTCCCTCCAAGGCCAAAATATCTTTGCGCAGGTGCGGCGCCCAAAACTGCACACAGTACTCCAGCTGCGGCCTCACCAATGCCCTATGCAGCTGCAGCAAGACCTCCCTACTTTTATATTCAATCCCCCTCGCTATGAAGGCCAGCATCCCATTTGCCTTCCTGACCACCTGCTGCACCTGCAAGCTGGGTTTTTGCGACTCATGCACAAGGACCCCGAGGTCCCTCTGCACCGTCGCCTGCTGCAGTTTTTCGCCACGTAAGTAATAGTCCTTCCTACCATTATTCCTACCAAAGTGGACCACCTCACACTTGCCAACATTAAATTCCATTTGCCATTTCCTGGCCCATTCGCCCAGCCTATCTAGATCCTTCTGCAGACTCTCCACACCCTCCGCACAATTTGCCGTTCCCCCAATCTTGGTGTCATCAGCAAATTTCGACACCCTACACTCGGTTCCCTCCTCCAGATCATCTATATAAATGGTGAAAAGCTGAGGCCCCAGCACCGACCCCTGGGGCACTCCACTAGTGACCATCCGCCAATCCGAATAGCACCCATTGACCCCCACTCTCTGCCTCCTATTTGACAACCAATCCTCTATCCACGCTAACACCCTACCCCCAACTCCATGTCCCTCGACCTTCTGCAATAACCTCTTGTGAGGTACTTTGTCAAACGCCTTCTGAAAATCCAGAAAGACCACATCCACCGGCTCTCCTCTATCCACCGCCCTAGACACATCCTCATAGAACTCCAATAAATTTGTCAGACACGACTTCCCTTTAATGAAACCGTGCTGTGTCTGCTCTATCAAGCAATTCCCTTCAAGATGCCTCGCAATTTCCTCCTTAATGACGGATTCTAACACTTTACCTACCACAGACGTTAAACTAACCGGCCTATAATTCCCCGCCTTTTGCCTGGCACCCTTCTTAAACAACGGCGTAACATTAGCCGTTTTCCAATCTTCCGGCACTTCCCCGGAATCCAGCGACGTCTGGAAAAGAGGGTGATGGATGGCTGGAATTCACTGCTTAAGTTGGTGGTCCAGGCTAAAATGCTTTAACTCATTTAAAAGTTACCTGTAACTGCATCTGAAGTGCTATAACCTGCAAGGCTTTGGATCAGGTGCAGGAAAGTGGGATTAAAATGAGCAAATAGTTTCTTTTTTCTCTTCTTTTGACAGACATAGTGGGCTGAATGTCCCCTCTCTGCCTTGTAACCTTTCCCATGGTTGTATAAGGGAATCCACAGTTAACTCATAGCTACCTGCACTTGAACAATGGTGTAGTTATGAGTGCTACAGGTTTTTTTCTAGTGCCCTTTATTTCAATATATCTCCAAGGATTCTGATCTGTTGTTGAGTTTATGTTAATCAACAATGCTAAAGCCAACAAACAGACTTAGCTAAATCTGTAGCTCTGTGGTAGCATTTTAGACTGTCAGCAATCCACAAACATGTTTTGATGAAGAATTTTATATTCGGAGGTAGTGATTGAGAATTATTTTTGTTGTTCTGATGCCTCAAAGAGAATAACACATTGTAACTGCTATAAATATAGGCTGTGAAATTACAGTGGTTGGTTTACTATGTGCATAAACAAACTTCGAACTTCCCACATCAATGATCTGCATAGCTGACTCCACAGTATTTTATTAGTCAGCTCATTAACAAATCAATTAGTACAAATCCTGTGGAAAACTGGAAGTCATTTGCTGGGAGAAGAGCCAATTCTGATTCAAAGTGAAAGCACAGGAAAATATTTAGATCGTTCCACTGTTTTAAGGAGCTTGCTCAATATAAGGGGCAGGTTATAAAGCTGATGGGGAAGCACGCTATTTTTACTATGGGAGATGGCACCCATTGGAGCCTTATTTCCGTGACCAGATTAGTGACTCCAAGACTACACATCCTTGTCAGGTACCACAGAGCCACAAAACTCCATCCCTCGCTCAGTCTCCTTCATTCAAAAGCAGCAATGTTCACCCCTTTTTAGCTTGCACTGTCCAATCCAACAGATTTTCCCATCAATTATGATTGCTAATGATGAAGGGGAGGAAGGTGATGGTGATATTGAGGAGGAGGTGGTGCAGAACATCATCTCAGGCAGCATGAAGGCACAATGGTTAGCACTGCTGCCTTACAGCGCCAGGGACCTGGGTTCACTGCCTGTGTGGAATTTGTATGTTCCCATTGTATCTGCATGGGTTTCCTCCGGGTTCTCCAGTTTCCTCCCACGTTCTGAAAGATGTGCATTGACCAGAACAGACGCCAGAATGCGGCGACTAGGGGAATTTCACAGTAACTTCATTGCAGTGTGAATGTAAGCCTTACTTGTGACTAATAAATAATTTTTACTTAATTTTAGTTTACGTTACCCTCAATTACGGGAGTGATAAAGTTAAGGAGGATGATGGTGAAGCAGAAGGAGGTCTGCCACTAGGGAAAAGCTGCAACAAAATCTTCCCACATGTTCCTTTGCTCACAATCTCATTCCATGCATCTGTTACTGTCTACCTCCTTCATGACATCCTTGATTAATGATCCAGAGACATGGGCTTAATTCCCGCCATGGCTGCTTGGAATTTAAATTCTGCCAATTAAATAAAGTAACAGTGAATCACAAAATGATTTGTTATAAAAACCCATCTAGTTCACTAATATCCTTTAGGAAAGGTAATCTGCCTTTTTTATGCCTGCAAGTGATTCCGGACCTAAAGCTCTGCGGCTGACTCTTCATTTCCCTTTGAAACGCAAGACATTGAGTTGTGTAGGAATGGACACTAAGTGCTGGTCTTGCCAAAGATGCCTGCAAATGGATAAAAATATCAGCTCAAATACTTTCATTCTAATGATGATTTGTACTCTGAATGATACACAAAAACTGAAGGAACCAAAGGAATAGGTGAGGATGTGCCACCTTCCCCAGGAACATGAACATTACCTGAAAAGGTGGTTCAAGCACATTCCACAATGTGACCTGACTCAAATTTTGACAGGCAGTTGAAAGCTCTCTGAAGGAGTTAATGAACCTTGCATTGGCTTTGTGCTGGCTGCAATATCATCAGCATTTAAACACAACTTTAGTTAATTGTGCAAATAAAAATAGTGTCAGGAAGGGTCTCTGTTCTTACCAATGAGCATTAATTGCACACTGGGAACCATCTGGTAGTAAAAATATCAACGTTCCTTCTACTTATTTGATTTGATTTGATTTATTATTGTCACATGTATTAATATACAGTGAAAAATATTGTTTCTTGCATGCTATACAAAACATACTGTTCATAGAAAAGGAAACAGGAGAGTGCAGAATATAATGTTACAATCATAGCTAGGGTGGAGAGAAAGATCAACTTAATGTAAGGTAAGTCCATTCAAAAGTCTGACAGCAGCAGGGAAGAAGTTGTTCTTGAATCAGTTGGTACATGACCTCAGACTTTTGTATCTTTTTCCCAAAGGAGGAAGGTGGAAAAGAGAATGTCTGTGGAGTGTGGGATCCTTAATTATGCTGGCTGCTTTTTTGAGGCAGCAGGAAGTGTAGCCAGAGTCAATGGATGGGAGGCTGGTTTGTGTGATGGATTGGGCCACATTCAGGACCTCTTGCCATTTCTTGCGATCTTGGGCAGAGCAGGAGCCATATCCAGCTGTGATACAATCAGAAAGAATGCTTTCTATGGTGCATCTGTAAAAGTTGGTGAGAGTCATAGCTGACATGCCAAATTTCCTCAGTCTTCTGAGAAAGTAGAGGAGTTGGTGGGCTTTCTTAACTATAGTGTCGGCAGGGGGGTATCAGGACAGGTTGTTGATGAGCTGGACACCTAAAAACTTGAAGCTCCTGACCCTTTCTACTTCATCCGCATTGATGTAGACAGGGGCATGTTCCTCTTTACGCTTCTTGAAGTCGATGACAAATCTCCTTTATTTTGTTGACATTGAGGGAGAGATTATTGTTGCCACACCAGTTCACAAGATTCTCTATCTCATCCCTGTACTCTGTCTCATCACTGTTTGAGATCCGACCCACGATGGTGGTATCGTCAGCAAACTTGAAAATTGAATTGGAGGGGAATTTGCTCGCAGTCATTGGTGTATAAGGGGTATAGTAGGGGGCTGAGAACACAGCCTTGTGAGGCACCGATGTTGAGGATTATCGTGGAGGAGGTATTGTTGCCTATCCTTACTGATTATGGTCTGAAGGTTAGGGAGTTCGAGATCCAGTATGCTTATTTAAAAAGCTACTCATTTTCTTTTACACTGCTATCAGATATCAGCGTCCACACTCTTTATAAATGTGCTTTAATGTAGAAGCAAACTCTATTTGGCTGCTTGGGCCGGCTTGCGTCTAATACCTCACTCAGATTCCACAGGTTTGCTATTGTCACAAACGCAATACAGCTTCACAACAACACTAAACTAGTATTGCAAATACACTGGCCTTTTTACAAATGAAGCTACTGTTTTCTTCACTGTGACCAGCAGTGTGCCTCAGGGATCAGGGTAGGTCCACTGTTATTTGTCATTTATATTAATGATTTGGATGAGAATATAGGAGGCATGGTCAATAAGTTTGAAAATAACATCAAGATTGGTGGCATAGTGGACAGTGAAAAAAGTTATCTTGGATTGCAAAGGGATCTTGATCAATTGGGCCAGTGGGCTGACGAATGACAGATGAAGTTTAATTTAGATAAATGCGAGGTGATGCATTTTGATAGATTGAACAAGGGCAGGACTTACTCAGTTAATGGTAGAGTGTTGGGAAGAGTTACAGAACAGAGATCTAGGGGTATATGTTCATAGCTCCTTGAAAGTGGAGTCAGAGGTGGAAATGTGGTGAAGAAGTCATTCAGCATGCTTGGTTTCATTGGTCAGAACATTGAATACAGGAGTTGGGACATCTTGTTGAAGTTGTACAAGATGTTGGTAAGGTCACACTTGGAATACTGTGTACAGTTCTGGTCACCCCATTATAGACAGGATAGTACTAAACTAGAAAAAACGCAGAAATGATTTATTAGGATGCTACCGGGACTTGATGGATTGAGTTATAAGGAGAGACTGGATAGACTGGGACTTCTTTCTCTGGAGCATAGGAGGCTGAGGGGTGATCTTATAGAGGTCTATAAAATAATGAGGGGCACAGATCAGTCAACATCTTTTCCCAAAGGTAGGAGAGTCTAAAACTAGAGAGCATACGTTTATGGTGACAGGGGAGGGATATAAAAGTGTTCAGACGGGCAATTTTTTCATACCGAGGGTGGTGAGTGTCTGGAACAAGCTGCCAGAGGTAGAGGTAGAGGTCAGTACAATTTGTCTTTTAAAAAGCATTTAGACAGTTACATAGGTAAGATGGGTATAGAGGGATATGGGCCAAATGCAGACAATTGGGACTAGCTTCGGGGTTTAAAAAAGGGGGCAGCATGGACAAGTCGGGCCAAAGGGCCTGTTTCCATGCTGTAAACTTCTATGACTCTATGACTTCACAAAACTGCAAATGTCACTTACCCTCTGGGATGCATTGACCAAGAACAAATTTATAACCTTGACAGCACTTTTTCCTGAAAAAGAAAATAGATCCTTATTATACAGGATAGGACCACACATTGAGTGAGTTTACTTTAAAGCAATCATATCTCAATTTTTTTGTTAATTGAAGATTGAGTTATGTTATTTGCTCCCATCATCTTAGAACTATCATTTTTGATTGCATGCTCCCACTGTGCAAGCTAATAAATTAAGTGATTACATGTGTGCTCACTGTGATTTTCCACTTTAAATTTGATGGAAAATCATTGTCATGTGCAATTTCTGACACAGCTGACTGATCAAGTTCAGCTCCAGAAACACAAAATTGGACAGTTTAATAATAGAATATGTATGTCCCAAGGTACCAGAACTTTGACAAATTTGATTCAGGGTATCATAGAATCCCTACAGTGCAGAAGGAGGTAATTCGGCCCATTGAGTCTGCACTAGCTCTCCAACAGAGCATCTTATTCAGGCCCTATTGCCATATAGGTGGCACAGCGACACAACGGTTAGCACTGCTGTCTCACAGCTCCAGGGACCTGCGTTCAATTCCCGGCTTGGGTAACTGCCTGTGGAGTTTGCACATTCTCCCTGTGTCTACGTGTCTTTCCTCCACGTGCTCTGGTTTTCTCCTACAATCCAAAGATGTGCGGGTTAGCTTGATTGACCATGCTAAATTGCCCCTTAATATCCCAGAATGCATAGGTTAGAAGAATTAGTAGGTAAAAATGTGGAGTTAGGCAGATAGGGCCTGGGTGAGATTGTTGTTGGTGCAGACTCGATGGGCCGAATGGCCTCCTTCTGCACTGTATGGCTTTTATGATAACCTTATGTATTTACTTCATTAATCCCTCTAATAATCCACCCAATTTGCATATCTTTGGACTGTGAAAGGAAACTGGAGCACCTGAAGGAAACCTATGCAAACGTAGGGAGAAACTACAATTTGCACGCGGTTAGTCACCTAAGGCGGGATTTAACCTGGATTGAACCTCTGACACTGTGAGGCAGCAGTTTTAACCACTGTGTTACGGAGCAAATATTGTGAAAGAACTTATGCATTTCGGTTAAAGTTTGGAAGCATGACTGTCACTTTAGCACTCACTGGAAGAGATTCTCCCAAAAAAATTCTGATGTCAAATGTGCGTAAAAACTGGAGTAAATCCTACTGGCTTTTTCAGCAGGATTGTCAAAATGAATGTCCCACACTGTAAAGTTTAAATGTTATTTATTAGTTACAAGTAGGCTTACGTTAACATTGCAATGAAATTACTTTGAAATCCCCTGTTGCCACAGCCCGGCGCCTGTTCGGGTCAATGCACCTAACCAGCACATCTTTCAGACTATGGGAGGAAATTGGAGGGCCTGGAGGAAACCCACATAGACACGGGGAGAACATGCAAACTCTGCACAGACAGTGACCCAAGTCAGGAATCGAATCCGGGTTCCTGGCACTGTGAAGCTGCAGTGCTAATCACTGTGCTACTGTGCCTCCACCCCAGTCCCAACCACACCACACCTCCAGCTCCCTGCAATTCCATCCCCTTCCTCCCAACTTTTCCCTCTGTTGGGATGGTTCTCTGATTTCTTCCCACAATCCAAAGACTTGCTGGTTAGTTGGATTGATCACGCTAAATTGCCCCTCAGTGCCCCTTAGATGGGTTATCCATGGTAAATTGTGTGGGGTTATGGGGATAAGATAGGGGAGACAAGATATAGATGGAATGGTCAAATGGGCAGAGAAGTGGCAGATGGAATTTAACCTTGAAAAGTGTGAGGTAATACATTTTGGGAGCAACTTGACAAGAAAATATTCGATGAATGGTAGGACATGAAGAAGTTCTGTGGACCTTGGCATGTTTGTCCACAGATTTCTGAAAGCAGAAGGGCGTGTTAGGTGAAAAAGGAATCGAAGCATAGATTACAAAAATGGGGAAGTCATGTTGAAATCATATAGAACTTTGGTGAGGCCACACTGGAGTACTGTGTGTAGTTCTCGTCGCCACATTGTTGGAACTGTGATTGCACTGGACGGGGAGCAGAGGAGATTTACCAGGCTGCTGCTTGGGATAGAACATTTAAGTTTTGAAGAGAGGTTGGATAGGCTTGGATTGTTTTAGTTGGAGCAGAGAAGACTGAAGTATGACCTGTTCAAGGTGTACAAGATTATGACAGGCATCGACAGAGTGTATGAGGAGCAACTATTCCCCTTAGTTGAAGGGTCAGTCTTGAAAGGTGAGAGGCAGGAGGTTTAGCGGGTATGTGAGCAAAATCTTTTTTACCCTGAGAGTAGTGATGGTCTGGAATGCACTGCCTGGGAGGGTGGTGGAGGTGGATTGCCTCACATCTTTTAAAATGTATCTGAATGAGCACTTGGCACATCGTAGACATTCAGGGCTATGGGCCAAGTGTTGGCAGGTGGGATTAAGTGGGAGTTCAGGTGTTGCTAATGTGTCAGTGCAGATTCAATGGGCCGAAGGGCCTCTTCTGCACTATATGATTCTATGAGTGGGCCTGCACAAAATATTCTATCAGAGAGTCAATGCAGACTCCAAGGGCTGAATGGCCTCTTCTGCACTGTAGGGATTCAATGATTCTATGATTCTATAGTTCTAAGTGCTAGCATATTGTGAATTCATGAGTAAAGGGCTTGTCTCTATCTGGTACACTTATGACTCTCAATGCTACATTGGGGTAATAATGAGCTCTCACAACCCTGGGCATTCCTAAGAACTTGGAGAGAAGGAAGGACTTGTAGTTATAGAACACTTTTCACAACCCTAGGTCACCCCAAAGTGATTTTACAGCCAATGAAGTACAAGTGCAGTTGTTTTTTCTTGTCGGCAATGTGGCTGTCAATTCATGTAGAGCAAGCAGCAATGAGACACCGAGCAGATGTTGGATGAGGAATAAGCATTGAATCAGTACACCAAGTAGATCCCCCCTGTTTATTTTAGAAATGCCACCTTAGAATATTTTAGGTATAATTGATTCTTAAAATCTTTGATATCCATTCCTGTCACCTATCTGGGAGCATTGTCAAATTGTATAAGGTGATTTGTCCTGGTAAATCAGACACAAGTGACTCGCTTTATAGAAGAGTGCTCAGCCAATCTCCTGATCTGACAAAAGTCTCTTAATGCACTTTGGAATGACTGTGTGGCATAAATGTTGAGAGCTCATAGTCATAGAGGTCTACAGCACAGATAAAGGTCATTAAGCATTTGTGCAGGTCAAAGACAAACCACACAACTATTCTAATCTTATTTTCAGGCACATGATCCACAGCCTTGTATACCTTGGCATCACAAGTGCACATCTAAATACATCTTAAATGCTATGAGGGGCTTTGTCTGCATTACCCTTTCAGACAATTCCTACCATTCTCTGGGTGAAAAAGTTTTTCCTCACATCCTCTCTAAATCTCTCCTTAGTTTAAATCTATATCACTGGTCACTGGTGCCTCCACCAAGGGGAAATGTTTCTTTCTGTTTACTCTATCTATGTGCCTCATCATTTCATACATCTCAATCATGTCCTCCCTCAGTATCCTTTGCTCTAAGGAAAGCAACCCCAGTCAATCTAATCTCTCTTCATAATTAAACCTTTCCAGCCTGGGCAACATCCTTATAACCCTGTTCTACACTCTTTCCAGTGCTATCACCTCCCTCCTTTAATGCGGACCTCAGAACATCACACAATACTCTAGCTGTGGCCTAACTAATGTTTTACGTAGTTCCACAATAACCTTCCTGCTCTTAAATTCTATGCTCGGCTAAGAAAGGCAAGTACATCACATGTCTCCTTAACTACTTTATCCATCTGTCCTGCTATCTTAAGGGTCCAGTGTACATACACATCAAGGTCCCTCTGATCCTCGATACTTCCCAGGATCCTGCTATTCATCATGTTATTCCCTTGTCTTGTTTGCCTTGCTCAAGTGTATCAGCTCACACTTATCCAGATTGAATTCCATTTGCCACTGATCAGCCCATTTGGCCAGCACTTCTATGTCCTACTGTAATCTAAAGCTTTCCTCCTCACTATTCACCAGTCGACCAATTTTCTTATCATCTGCACACTTACTGATCAATACTCCTACATTCAAGTCTAAATCACTTGTAAAAACCACAAAGAGCAAGGACAGCAACACTGATCCCTACAGGACCCCACTGGACACCTGAAAAACACCCTTCAACCATCACTCTCTGTTTCCTGCCACTCAGCCAATTCTGGATCCAATTTGTCAAATTTCCTTGGGTCCCATAGG
The DNA here is from genome assembly GCF_965287045.1 of Carcharhinus amblyrhynchos. Classification (NCBI taxonomy): domain Eukaryota; kingdom Metazoa; phylum Chordata; class Chondrichthyes; order Carcharhiniformes; family Carcharhinidae; genus Carcharhinus; species Carcharhinus amblyrhynchos. The sequence continues at coordinate 48,647,417 of NC_137324.1, read as the reverse complement.
CTCTTACCCATTGCCGTCAGTCTCCCATGGGGGACCTTCTCATAAGTCTTGCTGAAGTCCAAGAAGACTATGTTAAATGCATTGCTTTCATCTATGCACCTGGTCACTTCTTGAGAAATTCAATCAAGTTAGTCAGACATGACCTCCCCTTAACAAAACCATGCTGACTGTTTTTGATTAATCCCTGCCTCCTCAAACGTAGATTAATTCTGTTTCTCAGAATAGTTTCCCCACCACATAGGTTAGACAGATTGGCCTGTCGTTTCCTGGTTTATCCCATCCTCCCTTCTTGAATAATGGGAACACATTGGCTCTTCTCCAATCCTCCAGCACCTCTCCTGTGGCCAGAAAGGAACTGGAAATTATTGCCAGCCCCCGCGTTATTTCCACTCTTGCCTTATTCAACAGCCCGGTATACATTTCATTCAGCCCTGGAGATTTATCCACTTTTAAGCCTGCCAGATCTCTCAGAATCTCCGCTCTGTTTATGTTAATTTCTTTAATTGTATTGCAGTCCTTCGCCCTGATTTCTATACCCACATCATCTCTCTCACTGGTGAACACTGACACTGGGCTCACTTTTTCCAGCATAGACATGGTTGACGTGAACCTTGGTTGTGCATCTGTCCACAGGAATGAACAAAGAAAGATCCATTAAATCATCATGTCTGAAATGCAGCATCCTGAGTTCCAAACTAAAGAGGTCTTGCAAAGCCCACCCGAGTCTATACATCACAGTCAGTGAATATTGCTGGGATGATCTGGATTCCATTAATGCCGGCTGGTTAATCTGGCTTCCTTTTTAGCTTCCTGCTATTTCTTTTCCTCAAGCATTCATGTGGATGATACAAAAATTATTGGGGTGGTTAATCATGAGGATAGCCTTAGATTACAGGCAGATATAAATGGGCTGGTCAGATGGACTGATCATTCTTATTGTGCGGATGATGTAACTCTAATTTTCATGTGGCTGCCATGGGGCGGGTTGGTGCTTTGTTCACCATGATATGAACTCAGCAAAATTTAGTGCAGAAGACACCTTATCCTTCACTTTCATACCACTTCTGCTTGGTCTTTCGGACACAAGTATGAGTAATGGATCCATTCAATTAAACAATAGGTACCTGTGACTTGGTTATGTTTTAACTTGACACCTCATGAAGCCCACCCTAGTCCGCATGAATTCAGCACAATCATTTTCTTTTTGAAATGCTATGTATAACCTTGGGTTTTAAGCCCATGCATGCAAGTTCTGGAAAATCTAGAACGGAATTAAAATGTACAGCACAGAAAGATGTCACTAGGCCTAACCAGCTTGCAACAGCTCTTTCCAAGACCAGTGCAATTAATCTCATCTCCTTGCTCTTTCTGCATATCCTTGAAATTATTTTCTCCTTCAAATAATACTTCATTGGCTATAAAGTACTTTGAGGCATCTGATGATCATGGAAGGCACCATATAGGTGCAAGTCCTTTGGGCTGGCATGGTGGCACAGCAGTTAGAACAGCTGCCTCACAGCCCCAGGGATCGATGCTCGATTCCTGGCTTGGATCACTGTCCGTGCGGAGTATGCATGTTCTGAAAGACGTGTTGGTTCGATATGTTGGCCATGCTACATTCTCCCTCAGTATACCTGAACAGGTGCTGGAGTGTGGCAACTTGAGGATTTTCACAGTAACTTCATTGCAGTGTTAATGCAAGCCTACTTGTGACACTAACAAATAAACTTTTAAAACTTAAACTTTTTTTCTGAAATCTGAGGACCACTGCCTATTTCAATGGTTTGGATGAATATAAAAGATCACATGACATTACTGAAATCAGTGCAACATATATTCCTAATGTCCTTCCTAATATCCATTCCTCTGCCAGCATCATTGTGAGGATTCTAAATTAGTCATCCAGTGCATTTATAAAACTCAGTAGCGAGTGGAAAAGGGGTGGTTAGGTCATTTGGCTAGACGGCTAGTATGTATTCAGCATAATGCCAGCAGCACGAGTTCAATTTGCATTCCAGCTCATGTAGACTAGGGACCTAACTTCTCACCTTCCTCCTGAGAGTGAAAAGCAAGAGCAAATCACCACTAAGACAAAAAAAAACTGGGTTAGTGGACATTGCAGCAAGAACCTACAATGAATGAATAGTGAGCTTGTCAGAATGGATTATAACCTGGCTACAGAACAAACAAAAACAGACATGGGAAAGGTGGAAAGTGCTGTCCGCAAAAATTAGTGCTGACTACAGTTGTCCAACAGTTATATTTGATCGTGAGAATTGGAAGCACAATTTTAAAATTTCCAGATTGCATCAAATGGGTTTATAGTTAACACTGAGGAGGACTGCAACACAATACAAGAAGATATGAAGAAACTAGCAGAATGGTTTTATAATTGATAAATGAACTTCAATATAGAACATAGAACATAGAAAAACTACAGCACAAACAAGCCCTTCGGCCTACAAGTTGCACTGAGCATATCTCTACCTGCTAGGCTTACCTATAACCCTCCATCTTACTAAGTCCCATGTACTCATCCAAAAGTCTCTTAAAAAACCCTATTGAATCTGCCTCCACCACCACTGCCGGTAGCCGATTCCATGCATCCACCACCCTCTGAGTGAAAAACTTACCCCTGACATCTCCTCTGTACCTACTCCCCAGCACCATAAACCTGTGTCCTCTTGTGGCAGCCATTTCAGCCATGGGAAAAAGCCTCTGAGAATCCACTCAATCAATACCTCTCAACATGTTATACACCTCTAACAGGTCACCTCTCATCCTATGTCTCTCTAAGGAGTAAAGACTGAGCTCTCTCAACCTAGCCTCATAAGGCATGCCACCCAATCCAGACAACATCCTTGTAAATCTTCTGTGCACCCTTTCAATGGCTTCCACATCCTTCCTGTAATGAGGCAGCCAGGACTGAGCAAGAGGGGTCTGATCAGGATCTTATACAGCTGCAGCATTATCTCCCGACTCCTAAACTCAATTCCTTGATTGATGAAGGCCAGTACACCATACACCTTCTTAACCACATCCTCTACCTGCGAAGCCGATTTGAGAGTCCTATGAACCCAGACCCCAAGATCCTTCTGATCTTCCACACTGCTAAGAGTCTTACCCTTAATATTATACTCCTTCATCCCATTTGACCTGCCAAAATGAACCACTACACACTTATCTGGGTTGAAGTCCATCTGCCACTTCTCCGCCCAATCTTGCATCCTATCTATGTCTCGCTGCAGCTTCTGACATCCCTCAAAACTATCCACAACACCTCCAACTTTTGTGTCATTGGCAAAGTTACCAACCCATCCCTCCACTCCCTCATCCAGGTCATTTATAAAAATCACAAAGAGGAAGGGTCGCAGAACAGATCCCTGGGGCACTCCACTGGTGACCAACCTCCATGCAGAAAAAGACCCATCCACAACCACTCTCTGCCTTCTGCAGGCAAGCCAGTTTTGGATCCACGAAGCAATGTCCCCTTGGATCCCATGGGGGACCTTATCGAACGCCTTGCTGAAGTAAATCTAAACTACATCCACCGCTCTTCCTTTGTCAATGTGTTTAGTCACATCTTCAAAAAAGTCAACCAGGTTCGTAAGGCACGATCTGCCTTTGACCAAGCCGTGCTGACTATTTTTGATCGTACTATACTTCTCCAAATGTTCATACATCTTTTCTCTCAGGATCTTCTCCATCAACTTACCAACAGACTCACCGGTCGTTAATTTCCTGGGCTATCTCTACTCCCTTTCTTGAATAGAGGAATCACATCCGCAATCCTTCAATCCTCTGGAACCTCTCCCATCTCCATCGATGATGCAAAGATCATCGCCAGAGGCTCAGCAATCTCCTCCCTCACCTCCCACAGTAATCTGGGGTACATCCCATCTGGTCCCAGCGACTTATCTAACTTGTTGCTTTTCAAAAGCTCCAACACATCCTCTTTCTTAATGTCAACATACTCAAGCTTTTCAGTCCACCACAAGCCTGCACTACAACCACCAAGATCCTTTTCCACTGTGAATACTGAAGTAAAATATTCATTGAGTACCTCTGCTATTTCTACCAGTTCTATACAAACTTTCCCTCCGTCACATTTGATAGGTTCTATTCCTTCACATCTCATCCTTTTGCTCTCCACATACTTATAGAATGCCTTGGGGTTTTCCTTAATCTTACCTGCCAAGGCCTTCTCATGATCTACTTTAGGATAAAAATGGAAAGGGATGAGTGCCGTCCGAAGGGGAGGGTGCTGAACTGGGGGAAGACGAGCTATAGCTGGATTAGGAGGGAGCTGAAGGACACTGATTGGGAGGGGTTGTTAGCTGGCAAGTCCACGGTTGGTAAGTGGGAGGCTTTCAAGGGCAAATTGATAATATTGCAGGAAAGGCATGTGCCGGTAAAGAGGAAGGATGGGAAAGGCAGGATTAGAGAGCCGTGGATTACAGGGGGTATTGAAGACTTGGTCAGGAAGAAGAGAGAGGCATATGTTAGGTCGAAACAACTGGGAACGGAGAGACCGCTGGAGGAATATAGAAAGAGTAGGAGGGAGCTTAAAAGGGGAGTTAGAAGGGAAAAAGAGGGCACAAAATGGCTTTGGCTGACAGGATTAAGGAAAATCCAAAGGCATTTTACTCTTATATTAGGAGCAAGAGAGTGGTTAGAGGGAAAATTGGTCCTCTTAGGGATAAAGGAGGGGAGCTATGCATAGAATCTGAGGGAATGGGGGAGATCCTGGATGAATACTTTGCGTCGGTATTCACAAAGGAGAGGGGTTTGGTGTCGTGTCATGTCTTGGAGGAAGCTGTAGATCATTTGAAGGAAATATTCATTACGAGGGAGGAAGTGATAGGGTTTTTAGGTAGCATAAAAACGGATAAAGCTCCAGGGCCTGATGGTATTTATCCCAGGCTGCTTAGGGAGGTGAAAGATGAAATTGCTGGGCCTCTGACGCAAATCTTTGTCTCTTCTTTGGACACAGGTGAGGTCCCAGAGGACTGGAGGATAGCTAATGTGGTACTGTTGTTTAAAAACAGCAGTAGGGATAACCCTGGTAATTATAGACCAGTGAGTTTGACATCGGTGGTAGGAAAATTATTGGAAAAAATTCTTAGGGATAGGATGTATAAGCATTTGGAGCGTTGCGATCTGATTAGGGATATGCAACATGGCTTTGTTCAGGGGAGGTCTTGCCTCACGAATCTGGTAGAATTTTTTGAGGAGGTGACAAAAATGATTGACGATGGACGAGCCGTTGATGTCATCTATATGGATTTCAGTAAGGCATTTGACAAAGTCCCTCATGGTAGGCTGGTAGAAAAGGTTAAGGCACATGGGATACAAGGACAGGTAGCTAGATGGATTAAAAACTGGCTGGGCAATAGGAAAGAGAGAGTAGTAGTGGAAGGGTCCTTTTCTAGCTGGAGGTCAGCCACCAGTGGTGTGCCGCAGGGCTCAGTACTGGGACCTCTCCTCTTTGTAGTATATATAAACGACTTGGAAGAGGGCGTACGTGGTGTGATCAGCAAGTTTGCAGATGACACCAAGATGGCAGGATTGGCAGATACTGAGGAAGATTGTCAGGTGACACAGCAGGATATAGATAGGCTGGTCTACTGGGCAGATAGATGGCAGATGGAATTTAATCCTGACAAATGCGAGGTGATGCATTTTGGAAGGAATAATGCAGGGAGGAGTTACATGATAAAAGGTAGACCGATTAAGAGTATAGAAATACAGAGGGACCTGGGAGTGCAGGTGCACAAGTCTCTGAAGGTGTCAACACAGGTAGAGAAGGTTGCGAAGAAAGCTTACGGAATGCTAGCCTTTATAGGAAGGGGTATAGAGTATAAGAGCTGCCATCTAATGCTTCAGTTGTACAGAACGTTGGTTAGACCACATTTGGAGTACTGCGTCCAGTTCTGGTCACCTTACTACCGGAAGGACATGGAGACCCTGGAGAGAGTGCAGAGGAGGTTTACCAGGATGCTGCCTGGTATGCAAGGACTGAGTTACGAGGAAAGATTGGAAAAACTGGGGCTCTTCTCCTTAGAAAGACGGAGATTAAGGGGGGATCTGATAGAGGTGTATAAAATAATGAAGGGAATAGATAGAGTCAATAGTGGTAGGCTTTTCCCTAGATTGGGGACAACTATTACGAGAGGTCACGATCTAAGGGTGAGGGGGGAGAGGTATAATTTGGATACTAGAGAAAGGTTTTTCACGCAGAGGGCCGTGGGGGTATGGAACGTGCTACCAAGTAAGGTGGTGGAGGCAGGCACGTTGGGCTTGTTTAAGGTTTACTTAGATAGACACATGAGTGAAACAGGGATGGAGGGTTATAGAAGACGGTATTAAAAAGGGTCAGAGCCTCGGGACGACACTGGAAATGTAGTATTACATGTTACTGTTTTGTCTCTTTTAATCCACAGGTGTCGGTCCACCTTGTTGACAAACGAGGGGCATGCATATGGTGGGTTGTGCGTGGGCTGCTCTTGGAGGTTTCGAGAGTGGCCTAGTACTTCGTGTCGCTGTGTGTGTTTAATCCTGGACCAGCAGACGGGCACCACAACAGCTCAGTGACTATCACTGCTAGCTGTGCAGATACATGGATTTGGGCCTGTGTCTGTGGGAGTTTGCGCATTCTCCCTGTGGTTGCGTGGGTTTCCTCCGGGTGCTCTGGTTTCCTCCCACACCCCAAAGATGTGCTCTTAGGCTGATTGGTTGTACCAAATTGACCCTACACTATTCTCCCCTGAATCTGGCTGCATTAGGGGTACCATTCACATACACACGGGGCAGGGTAGGTGTAGGAAAATGCTTTGTTGAAATGGCGGCGCGGGCTCGTTGGGCCGAAGGGCCTGTTTCCCGTGCTGGGTTGTTCTTTGTATCTTTGTATCTTTGATCCCTTCTGGCTCTCCTAATTTTCTTCTAAAGTTCCTTCCTACAAGTCGCACACTCCTCTAGATGCCTAACATTACCTACCTCCCTGAACCTTTTGTATGCTTTTCTTTTCGACTAGATTCATTACAACTTTTATGCAGCACGATTCCTGTAACCTACCAAAAATTTCCTGTCTCATCGCAACGTTGTTGTGCAGAACTCCAGACAAACATTCCGTGAAAATCTGCCACATTACTTCTGTACATTTCCCCGAGAAAACCTCCTTCCAAGTTATGCCTCTGATTTCCTGCCTGATGACTTCATAATTCCCCTTACTCCAGATAAACACTTTCCGAGCTTGTCTGATCCTATCTCTCTCCAATGCTAGTGTAATATAGGCCATACATTTTAGCTGGAAGAATAAGAAAACCAAATATTATTGGCAAAATTAGTTGAAATGAGGTAGAAGCACCAAGGGGTGCAGATAGAGAACAAGCAAGAGTAGCAATATATATTAATAAAGCGTCAGCAACAAAGAGGATGCAAAAAGCAGAGATGCTGGCCGGAATTCTCTGATGTCGTTTGCCATTCCAACGCTGCCAGCGAGAACAGAAAATATGGCACTCAGCCAAATCTCCATTCACAGCAGAATCCCAGCCATGGTAATCATGTTAAGCTTGTATACAACATGGTTGCTCCATATTTGGAGTGCTGTACATAATTCATCTGTGTGACAGTTGTGGTGGAGTTAATACATTCTCGTCTCAGAATCCCCAGATTCAGTGTTCAAGTCTGACTCCAAGATTTGAGCCCAAAAATCAAGTGCAGTACAGTACTTAGGAAAATGCTGCATTATGGGATGTGCTATTTTTGGATGCAATGTTAAACTGAGGCCCATCTATTTATTCCGGTGGATGTAAACAATTCCATGACACTATTTTAAAGAGCAGGGAATTATCCACAATGTCCTGGCAAATATTTATCTCTCAAAAAACATTACAATCAAAAAAAATAATCCGCTCATTATTACATTGCAGTTTGAGTGAGTTTGCTGTGTGCAACATTAGTTGCTGTGTTTCCAGCATTGCAAAGGTGACTATCCTTCAAAAGTACTTCATCAGCTGCATAAAGCGTTATGAAAAGTCAAGTGGTCATGAAAAGTTATTCTTCATTTTTTTCCTTCAAATATTTATCATTTTTTCTTCAAAGGCTACTATTGAAGTCACCATAAAGTTGTGCATTCCAAATCCTAACCATTTGCTATGTGATTTTTTTCCCTCACGTCACCTTTTTGGTTCTTTCCACCTTAAATCTGGATTGCTGTTGGATGACACAGACAGAGAAACAATGGAATTACACCCTGTTTCCAAACAAGGACATTACAAGAATCATACAGAAACGATCATCTCATGTGGAGATAATGGGAGCTTATTATCATCTCAGCAGGAATGACATCCTGTGGGCAATGTCCCAGACCAGTTTGTAGATTTTCACCTTCCAGGACTATAAATAGACTGGTGGTAAAAGTCAACTGCAAAACTTGGTCAGGGTCAGCTCCTGCTGGGTGTGCCAATGTGTGACACAGAGGAAAGACAGCAGCAGACTCCTACAGGACTTTGTCTGTCTGTCTCTCTCTCTGATTGCTGAAGAAAACCAAGTGAAGATCTTTGAAGATTTTAAATACCTCCATCAAGTTTCCCTTTTCGCCTCTGAGAGGAACAATCACTTAACTGCAATTCCTCATTCCTAGAACCTGTAATAACTTCAATGAGGTTCATGAGGCTGGATTCTTGAAGTATGAGCTCCCTGAATAAGGTCGTGATTGCCTGCCTAATTAGGGAGCCTCACCTGTATATAAATATGGGAGTGTCAGGCCTAATGGCACCCCAGATTCTGACTGTGTATCTGAAGCACACTTGGAGCGGAAATGAGTTTGTAAATAAAGAGAATCTGGTGAAGGCCTCTGAAGAATTATTTCAAAACCATCCTTGTAAATCTCTTCCATAGCTTCTCCAAAGGCTTCACGTCCCTCTTGATGTGTGGTGGCCAGAATTGAGCACAATACTCCAGCTAGAAATTCAGATTAAAAATTCAACAACGGCAAAAAATAATTGATTCTGGGACTTTGGCTGGGATTCTCCGAACCCCCATTGCAAATGAGAATGGAGAATTAGGCGCTCAGCCAAATCTCCATTCACTGCAGCAGGACTGAAGAATTCCAGCCATGGATGTAAGAGGTTGGAGAACTCCAGTCATTGTTAAAAAAGGATGGAAACTGTTGGATTGAACAGTCCTTTCCTATTTCTGAAAATTCTTCTGTTCTTTGAAGTATAACTCTTTATTTGCAATTTATGAAATCCTTCTGTTTAGCCTAATGGATCGCTGTCGACTGATAATGTTTGACCAACTGCCGAAAATGGTAATCAGCACTTCCAATAGAGGATTATCCTAAGAAAAAGATTCAGTCAGGCTCTACTGGCATAACATTGCAGTATAAATATACAGTGCAAAGACAATTGATTTTTCCAAAGATTTGAAAACATCCTTGTAATTTTTAATACATACACTGTCCAGTAGTTCTCACACGGAAATGATAGAAACTCTTATTATGTACATTTGTTTACTTTGATCGTGCAAAAATAAACCTTAACCATGGGAAAACTATATTTAACTTGCATGTAAAGAAATATAATCCTAGGGCTTTGTAGTGGAGATTCTGGCAAGACCTGCTAGCATGTAACCATTCAGAAAGAGTATCAGCTTTCCTCTAAAACTGAATAGGATTTGGTGAAAGTGAAGAACTGAGTATCAAAGGTAAATTAAATAAAATTGCATTCCTTAGTTTGTCTAAGGCAGGATTTAAAAATAAAGTACCACCTTATTTAAAAATTACACGATTGTTGAAACTTTTTCAGTCAGTAGCTCCTGACTTGCATTGGTCAGGTTTCTGCTAATTCTGTGAACAAAGAGAAGTGTCTTGTTGGGGATCTTTGTCACACAATCAAGCTAATTACTTCTGAATTTCAATTGAGGAATATACAGAGAGAAGCAGCCCTGAAAGGCTGTTGCTAAGTGCTCTACCTCATACACAACTGATCCAAATGCAACAATGATTAGATTTGATTTCACACCTGTTCTCATTTGGCCAGTTGTGGGTTGGATGGTGTAAAAGACATAAGTATCAGCAAATGCTTGAAAGATCACTGGCCTCAGTTGGAATATTGCATCCAATTCTTATGTCTTTTACACCATCCAACCCACAACTGGCCAAATGAGAACAGGTATGAAATCAAATCTAAACCACTCCTGCATTTGGATCAGTTGTATATGTGGTAGTGCAATAGCCTTTCAGGGCTGCTCTCTGTATATTTCTCATTTGAAAGTAAGAGGATTTGGCTTGATAGAGTGACAAAGATCCCCAACAAAACATTCCTCTTTGATCACAGCATTAGCAGAAACCTGACCATACAGGTCAGGAGCTACTGACTGAAAAAGTTTCAGCAATCTTGTAATTTTTAAGTACAGAGGTACTTTATTTTAAGTCTAGCCTTAGAAGAATTTCAAGGCCTTAGACAGTGTGCTTAGAGAGTATTGCATCCAATTCTGGCCAGTGGACTTTTGGAAGAATTTCAAGGCCTTAGAGAGTGTGCAGTGGAGACTTATAGAAAGGGCCAGGGATGAGCAAATAACCTGAAGAGATTAGACCAATTTTGATTACTTTCTCCAGGACATAGAAGATTAAGAGGAGATTTTATAGAGGTGGTCAACAGTATGAAGGATTTTGATTGAGTTAATAGGGGCAAACTGTTTCCACTGGCAGGAGAATCTGAGCACAGATTTAAGTTTTTAATAAAGTAACAAGAGGGGCTGTGAAGAGAATTATTTCACGGAAAAAGCTATTAGGACCTGGAATGTGCTGTCCAAAAGAGTGATTGTAACAAATAGTTACTATAAAAATGGAATTGAATAAATATGTGAAGAACCCAAGCATATTTAACCAAGCTCATTTAATCCCCTCCATATGTATAGGCAGACATATTTGCTGATTTCTTTCTCTCTCCATTCATATGTTAATCTTCTTGGGGAAATATCATGCCTATACTTGGGATTCTTGTGAACTGTGCACAAGAACACAAAAATAGAAGCTAAGAAGGCCACCTTTCAATACCATGCCACCCTCAGCTCTTTTTATGTGCCATTTTCCCCATTGCACTCTATTCTTCCATATATCAAAAATTTATCCACTTTCACTTTAAATACTTCTGAAGATCCAACCTCTTCTACCACCTCCACTTTGAATGCTTCTAAAGATCCAGCCTCCACAACCCTTTGGGTCAAAAAATTCCAGAGATTCACCACCCTCTGACGGAAGAAATTTCTACACACCTCAGCAAGTTTGAGGGACTGAATAGCCTACTCCTGCTCCCAATTTGTGTGTTTGTATGTGACCAACTACTCACAATGGCACTGGATAAATAATGTCCAGGATAGATGGGTTCGAATCCCACCATGGCAGCTGGTGGAATGCTAATTCAATAAAAAAAGAACCTGGCCAGAATTTGTCATCTGTTGGGCGCACAGATGAAAACCATCCCTGGTAACAGTCCGACCTGGAGCACAATTTCACTTTGGCTGGCCAACTAACAGGCGGCCAGTGTGAAACATGCTCTGGGAAAGTCTGATTCTGATCAGGGAGGACAGGAAGAGGGCAGAGGCTGAGAATGGAGACGATTAGGGCTGGCGGTTCTAAGTGCTTCCTTGGGGACAACCGCTGCACAGCTATCTCAGGGAGATGGAGACCTTAAAAAAAATCACGCTGGAAAAACAATGCAAAGGGTGGCTAGGCAGCACATTCAAACACAAACCACAGTCCCCAGACATCTTTTTAAATTTAATTTCAGGCCAGACAGTTCACCCCACCCTGGATTGAGGTTGAAACTTAAACATAAAGGCTACCTGGGCAATCGGCCCAGCGGTCAACCCACTCCTGATTCTCGCGTGCACCTGATGACCAAGTGTGTGATGGTGAAAAGATGTGTCCGATGACTTTTTATGTGATTTCACATGCTTCCAGGTCAGCTGCACGCCCCAGCCTAAGCAATGGAAAATTCTGGCAATTGCATTTTAATGAAGCTAGTTTAAATAATGGTGGCCATGAAACTACCAAAGGCAGAACGTGGACTTGGTCCATAATCTGATCTTATTGAATGCCAGAGCAAGTTCGAGAGGCTGAATTACCTACTCCTGCTTCTAATTTGCGTGTTGTATATGACCAATTACTCAATTTCTGCAATATCAGAGTCATTCCTGGTTTTTATGCAATGCTCCTTCTCCGAGAGTGAAAATTCCTGAATTCAAATATCTATCGGGTGAATTCATGTCTACAATGGTGTCCTATTCCAAAAGAAATGGCAACATCAGGTCAGAGTTGGGAGCAGCTCTCAGGAGTTACAAAAGCCCAGAATGAGACATGGACAGGAACCTCAAAATTAAGCATACAATATCCTGTTTTGTTTAAAGGGGCATAGAGTACAAAAAACTAAGAGGTTGTATTGAACTTGTATAAGGCACCACCAGTTAGACCTCAGCTAGAGTATCATATCCAGTTCTAGGTGTTGCACTTTAGGAAAGATGTAAAGACAGTACAAGAAAGATTCATGAGAATGAGCCCACAGATAAGGAACATCAGTTATCAAAATAGTTTGGGGAAGTTAGAACTCTTTTCCTTGGAGGAAAAATAAATCAGAGAGGAGATTTGACAGAGGTATTCAAAATCAAAAGGAGTCAGGGCAAAGCAGATAGGGAGGAACTGTTCCCACTTCTGAAAGAATTAAGAATGAAAGGGCACAGGTTTAAAGAAGTTGGCAAAAGAAGCAAAAGCAATATGAGAAGAAATGCGGTGAAAGGTGAAGGTCTGGAATGCATTGCCTGACAGTGCGGTGGAAATAAGTTCATGGAGGCATTCAAAAGGAATTAGCCTGTTATTTGAAAAGGAAGAATGTGCCCAGTTACAGACAGAAGGCAGCGAATGGCACTAAGAGAATTGTTTATTCAGAGAGACATGATGGGCCAAATGGCCTTCTTTTGCTCTGCAACAATTCTGTGCTTCTGTAATTGGGCAAAGTGTTTATCAGTGTCAAATACAGACAGTTGACATCTATAGAGATGGAAAATGTTCCATTCCCAGCACAAAAATTCCACCCCTTTATTTACAAAACAGATATTCCAGCGCGATGTCACTCAGGGGTCAGTCATTACTTCTGAATTCAGGGAATAAGAATAATGATGTTGATGAAACTATGTGGAATGTATAATTGATTATTTTCTACTGTATGCTGTTTTGCGTGGTTCAATCCCAAAGGAAGTTAGCGGTTATAATCACTGTCTTTCGCTAGTATTTATCTGACCAAAATACTTTCTTGACATGTAACTCCACCAGTAGCTGTCTTCAGTAACCTGACCTTCTGATTGATTACTGGATTTAAAACATATGCTGATTACTCAAATTTTGAGAATGACTAAGTTTCCTCCAGTACCCATCACCACCACCACTTTACCCATTTCGATTTAAGTCCCACATTGCAGTAGTTACTGGTGTTTGGTTCACTCCCTTGGTCTTTTTTTGATGTTCAAACTATGGTCTATTCTGCCTGTCAGAGAACCAGCTTAATGGTTGTATTAAAATCCAGTTAAATATACATAAGAACATAAGAAATAGGAGCCATATTCATGATAAAGGAATCTCTGTATTTAATTAACTATCCCATTTGTTGTCCACTGCAGATTGTCTTGCTGTAAGAATAAATAAGAACACAAAGAAATTCCCTTGGGAGGAATGAAATTAATAACAATGCAAAGTAAGCTGATTCTTCAGAATGTGCTATCTGTTGGCGCTGACTTCAAACCAAATGTTTAGATGGTGATCCAAAGAACTTATTCATAGTTAATCACAGATGAGAAAGAATAATTAAAATCAGACTGCATTCATCAAATTATCCAAGCAATCTAATATCAGATTATGATAAGTCCGCTCCCTAGCCAACATCTCTATCTAGAAAACAACAAATTGAGTGCCAAAATTCCATAGGTCAGGATCCCAGGAATTATGCTGGAGGCATGTCCATTAGTCACTTGTGATACTGATCCATCAGAGTTTGTGAGATCAGTGGGACATCACATTATCTGTATGGAAAAGACGGGTGTCAGTGCCACTATGGGACACCTCTGGCTGCCATTTGCTTCATGTAACTGGTACATCCAATGGCAACTAGCTGCCAGCGATCCCAACCAGGTCCTCAGGAACTGAACAGTAAATGTTCAGAAAAGAATGACTATTCTTTGGATTTCTATTTCACTGTTCTGATCTGGAGTCCCTTGATGCAGCCCCCCTTTGCACCAGTACTTTCAGTGAATTAACTTGCATGGATGCACTGGATCCTGAGAGAACTAGACATGCAGGGACTCCTAGTACTGGCACTTCCTATCATTGGTTCCATGACCCATGTGACCATTTGTTTTTCAAGATGCAGCCAGAGGTTCTACCATTTGAAAGGCAAATCAGGAACTCTGACTACAAACACAGTACAGTGAAAGGCCAATGGAATCGCTGAGGGATTCTTCTGATAAAGTTTATTTATTAGTCACAAGTAAGGCTTACATTAACACTGCAATGAAGTTACTGTGAAATTCTCTGAGCTGCCACAGCCCGGTGCCCATTTGGGTCAATGCGCCTAACCAGAATGTCTTTCTGAATGTGGGAGGAGACCAGAGCATCCAGAGGAAACCCACACAGACACAGGGAGAACATGCAAACTCCACACAGACAAGTCAGGAATTGAACCCAGGTCCCTGGCGCTGTGAAGTAGCAGTGCTAACCACTGTGCTACCGTGCCGGCCCCCATGGAGACTTTCTGATAGGCAAATGCTACAATAATATTTTTACCTCATGTCGGTTGAATTGTTGTTAATACACGCAATATCCTCCATAAAACTGAATAATGTGAACAGGAAGGCCTTGAATTCAGTTGCTCAGCAGAGGAGGGGTGAAAGTTCAAAGTTTAATCTTGGCTTTTCTGCCTCTTCAACACCTGGACTAGGAAGGGGAATATTTAGTCAAAGTTCCTTTAGCTAGCCACTATCCAACGGCTCCAAAAGTGTGCTGGTTAGGAGGACTGGCCATGCTAAATTGCCCCTTAGTATCGGGGGGAGTAGCAGGGTAAATACATGGGGTTACGGGGATAAGGTCTGCGGAGTAAGATTGTTGTCAGTGCTGATTCAATGGGCTGAATGGCCTCTTTCTGCACCGTAGAGATTCTATGATGATTCTATGAGCTAGGTCTAGAAATTGTAAAATGTGAGAAGGATAACTCATGTATTAGGGCAGGAATTTCCGTGACCCATGGAGTGCTTTGTGGTGGAAGAGCTGGCAATGTGATAGTCTAGTCGACAGGTCTTCCCATTGTTTGCATCGTCCACCACCAGGTAACCCATGAGAAATCCTTGTCAGCGGAACTGTAAGATCCCCCAGCAGGAATGGTCAGCATTCTTTATCACCAGCCAACATTCACTTGTCGTTCATACATGAAGAATAACCAACTGTGTGAAGTGCTAAAGGCGGCTGTAGCCAACTTTGCATCATTTAGCGGAGGCAATGGTATTATCGCTAACCTATTAATCCAGAAACTCAGCTCATGTTCTGGGGACCCAAGTTCAAATTCTGCCACAGCAAATGTGGGTATTTGAATTCAGTAAAAAATATCTGGAATTAAGAATCTACTGATGACCATTGTCAGTTGTTGGAAAAACCCAGTGGTTCACTAATGTCCTTTAGGGAAGGAAATCTGTTGTCCCTACCTTGTCTGGGCTACATGTCACTCCACAGCACTGTGGTTGACTCCCAACTGCCCTCTGAACATTTGCACCGTGGGATTCTGTGTTTCTACAAATTCAATTATTCTTGTGGATTGCCATCAGATAAAATGATTCTGAAAGCTGCAAATTATTAAGCAACCTTCAAAGGAGCATTATTTTTGTCCAATCTGGGCTACATACTTACAACGCCAGGGACCTGGGTTTGATTCCCAAATTGGGTCACCATCTCTGCGGAGTCTGCGCGTTCTCCTCTTCATGGGATTCCTCTGGGTGGTTTGGTTTCCTCCCACATGCTGTGCTTGGTTGAAGTCATTAGGCTACATTTCAGCTCCATTTGAAGCAATTTTTTAAAGCAGCATGTCAGCCTTTTGGCTAAGATGCAAATAAGATCAAGCCTTGGAGGAGGAGCTATGCCTACTCCAATCAGCTTGGATCATGTAGGTCAAGTCCAAGACAGGTGGTGAGAGCCCTGTCTTGTCAGCTTGGATCAGGAATGTCCCAACTTGTTGGGACTCTGAATTGGTTTCAATTTGACTTGATTGGATTGGAATAAAGTTTTTTTAAAAAAATTGGATATAATCTGAAACAAAACATTTTTCAGAAGTTTACTTTAGAGATGTAAGACATGACAGAAGAGCTCCAAGCTGTGGTTTGCTTCTCTTGCTCCATGTGGCAGGCTGGTGACAGGTCCAGTTCCCTGGGTCAGCATGTGTGCAGAAAGTGTCTCCTGCTACAGCTCTTGGAAGCTCAAGTTTCAGAGCTGGGGTGATGGCAGGAGACACTGTGGAGCATCCGCATGGCAGAGAGTATCGTAGATAGCACATTTAGAGAGGTGGTCACACCACAGGCTCAGACTCCACAGGCAGACAGGCAAAAAGGGAATGGGTGATCACCAGAAAGAGCAAGAGAGGTAGGCAGGTGGTGTAGGAATCTCCTGTTGGTACTGTTGAGGATGACTCTCTGGCAAAAGCAGCAGCAGCCAAATGTGTTGCGCCACGGTTGGTTCTGCTGCAGACAGGAGGGGTACAAGTGTGCGAGTGCAATAGTTACAGGGGATTCCATTGTAAGAGGAATAGACATGTATTTCTGTGGCCTCAAAAGAAAATCCAGGATGGTTTGTGGCCTCCTTGGTACTAAGGTCAAGGATGTCAAGGTTACAGGACATTCTGGAGGGGGAGGGTGAAAAGCCAATGATCATGGTACACATTGGTACAAGCGAAATCAGTAAAAAAAAAAGGAATGAGACCCTAAAAGTAGAATACGGGGAACTAGGAAATCAGACTTCAAAGGTAGTGATCTCAGGATTACAACCGTTGCCAGTTGCTAGTCAGAATAGAAATGACAGGATATATCGGTAGAATACTTGGCTGAAGAAATGGTGTCAGGGGGAGGGTTTCAATTCCTGGGGCATTGGGACTGGGAGGTGGGACCTGTACAAATTGGGCAGGACGGGGGCTGCTGTACGAGGGGGACTGTTTGCTAAAGCGTTTGGGGCTGCTTTAAATTAATATGCCAAGGGGCTGTGAACCTATGTAAGGAGTTAGAGAAGGGAGCAAAGACAAAAGGTAGAAAAAGGAATAAGAAAATTGATAGGTAGAGAAACCAAGTACAATTTCAAACAGGGCTACAGAGAAAATATTGAGAGCAAGACAACAATGTTAAAAAAGTCAAGTTTAAAGGCTCTGTGCCTTAATGCGCAGAGCATTTGCAATAAAGTGGATGAAGTAATTGCAGAGATAGATGTATACAGGCACGATATAGTTGGGATTACAGAGACATGGCTGCAGGATGACCAAGGATGGGAAATGAATGTCCCAAGGTATTCAACATTTAGGAAGGACAGGCATAAAGGAAAAGGTGATGGAGTGACACCACTGGTTAAAGAGGAAATTAACACAATAGTGAGAAAGGATATTGGTCTGACAATGTGGGAGTCTGTATGGGTAGAGATGAGAAATACCGAGGGGCATAAAACATCAGTGGGTGTCATATATAGATCCCCAAACTGCAGTGGTGATATTAGGATTGGCATTAAACAAAAATTTAGAGATGCATGTGATAAGAGAATATGGTAATTATGGGTGATTTTAATCTGCACATAGATTCTGCAAATCAAATTAGCCACAACGCCATAAAGGAGGAATTCCTGGACTTTGTATGGGATGGTTTTCTTGACCAATATGTGAAGCAACCAACTTTAGAGTCTGTCATCTTAAACTGGGTACTGTGCAGAACAAAGAACAAAGAAAATTACAGCATAGGAACAGGCCCTTCGGCCCTCCAAGCCTGCACCGACCATGCTGCCCAACTTAACTAAAACACCCTGACCTCCCTGGGGCCATATCCCTCTATTCCCATCCTATTCATGTACTTGTCAAGATGCCCCTTAAAAGTCACTATTGTATCTGCTTCCACTATCTCCCCCGGCAACGAGTTTCAGGCATCCGCCTTTTGTGTAAAAAAATCTATCTTGTACATCTCCTTTAAACCTTGCCCCTCACACCTTAAACCTGTGCCTCCTAGTAATTGACTCTTGCACCCTGGGAAAAAGCTTCTGACTATTCATTCTGTCCATGTCTCTCATTATGAGGCATGAGAAGGGAATCATTGCCAACCTAACTGTACAAGACCCCTTGGGGATGAGGGACCATAACACGATAGAATTTTTTATCGAGATGGAGGGTGAAGTAGATGATTCGGAGACTAGGGCGCTGAATCTTAATAAAGGAAACTATGAGGATATGAGGCACGAGTTGGCCTCGATAGACTGGGGAGTGTGACTGAAAGGGATGACAAGGGATAGGCAATGGCAAACATTCAAGGAACACATGGGGTAACTGCAACAACTGTTTATTCCTGTCTGGCACAAAAGCAAAATGGGTAACAGGGCCAATCCATGGCTTACAAAGGAAATTAGATTATAGCACTTGGAGTGAATGGGATCAAAGGGTATGGGGAGAAAGCAGGATTAGGCTATTGAGTTGGACGATCAGACATGACCTTGATAAATGGTGGAGCAGGCTCAAAGAAACAAATGGCCTCCTTCTGCTCCTATCTTTTATGTTTCAATGTCAAGTCCATCCCTTGAAACTAGATGGCTACACTCCTAAAGGACAGCTGATTTCTTAACTCTGTTTTCATATGGAAATTCCAACACAAGACAGATCATTAACATGCGTAAATGGGAAATATTAGAAAGTAAAAAATCAGCTTTTCTCCATTTAAGAGCCAAAGAGATGTTGAATGAGTTACTGCAGGTAAATGTTGAAGTGGCTTATTGCGTGTTGATCGGAAAAGCTCCCGTGTTTGAATGACTCCCTTGTCTAAGATTTACAACCAACTTTAAAAGTCTTTCTAATGCTTGAAATATTTTTACCACTCTTTAGGGATTGCTCATGTAGTCATTCATTTTATGCATGAGGTTGGGCCTTCTAGCACTTAATTGGTTTGCCCAGTGTGAGTACCAGCAGGAGTCAGGATGTGGCAATGTGCGGTTAATGCAGGAAATGTGAGAGTTGGATATATACTGTACCCATAACATATATAATTGTTAGAAGACAGTTTAGCAATAAATTTGGAAAAAGCTTTACTTGAATTTATAGAGTGCTACAGGCTATGCCACTTTGATTACATTACATATACCAGGAATGTGTGCGTATAAGCCGCATGTTGGGAATTCTGAAGCATACAATGAACTTCTTTAGGAATGCCCCAGATGAGTTTTCAATAATCATCTCCAAACAACAACCATTTTAACATCTTTTGACCCTGTCAACATAATTTGTCTGTTGATGGTGATTTTTATTCCTGTGGAGTGAAATTATAAATGACAACACAAAACCGCCTCAATGATTCAGTAGTCAAATACAATGACTACTGTGGAAGTTAGCAATATAGGATTGAATTTACAATATCTCGGGTCAGGAAACTAATGACTGGATCATTTCTTGCCCTGACTCCGTGCCTGATTGGCATCAGTGACATGGCATGATTTCCGTTTGCAAAGAACTTAACTGGTTGGGGGTGAGTTCAGCACTAATTAATGGTGCGAGGGGTATTCTGGAGGCTGGAGCCAGTAACCAAGGAGCCAGTCATGACTGGGCTTGCTCTTCATTGAGAAGAAGGTATTTGATTGGAACTGGTATAGGTAGCTGCTCACAGGCAGCCGCAAAGTTCTTTGATGCCTCCCAAGATTTTAACTGAGGTAGTGGCTGATCGACAAGAGATACATGGCGGGACTTGCTGGCTGCACTCACCCCAAGACCAGAAAATCCCACCCGAGGTAGATGGACTTTACATGGTCCTTCCCCGCCCATTATGATTCCTGTGACAGGCGGGATGGGAAAATTCCGCCCATTGTGACTGGCATTCAGTGGAAGAAATCTTCCAAGAGACACCAAATGTACCTGCAGAAGGTTTGGCAACAGTAGAGTGACCAGAAGGACTTGAGTTCAAAATTGTAAAATATCCAATAACATGATAAAGTGTGGAAAGATAAGTGGCAAGCAATACCTGGATGACAGGCCTCTAATGTTGTGTATGGCAGCATGCACATTAGCTGAGCAGGCTAAGGACCAATAGTTCTCCCTAACACTGTCATATCAAGTGCCAGTGCATCAATGAGAAATCAATTACCCTCACATATGGGGTGCATTCCATGAGGTGTTATCCTAGTGGTTTGATAGATACACAAATATTCTGAATGTCTCCATTCTCAACACTCAGTTCAAAAATTGAACACAAGTTTAGTGGATATCTTTAAAACTGAAAAGTCTCTGAAAAGGAGAATTTAGCACGACTAATGCACCTAATCAGCATACCTTTCAGACCGTGGGAGGAAACCAGAGCACCCGGAGAAAACCCACACAGACAAGAGGACGATATGCAGGCTCCGCAAAGTTAGTCACCAAAGCCAGGAACCAAACCCGGATGCCTGGCGCTGTGAGGCAACAGTGCTAACCACTGTGCCATCATGCTACCTACTTTTAAGTATCTTTGAAGTAGTTTACGTGAATATAACTCTTAATGAGTTAAGAGTCACTTTCCTGAGAAACATTTGGAAGAAAAGGAAGACGAATTTATTTCCAACCTTTGTATCTTTGGAATACAGTAGACCACTTCTCAGCAAAGTATAATCTCTATTATTGTCTATGTAAATGCTACAACTAGTTTGCATCTGGAAAGTCTTACCAATAGCAGTGGGATAATTATTAATTATAATCATGAGAACTACATTGTTCTTCTTCAAAAAACAACATGGAGAATTTTTTGTTCCGGCATGTCCTTAGTTAAACATCTAGTTCATAAGAGCATAAGAAATAAGAGCAGGAGTAGATCACATGGTTCATTGAGCCTACTCCATCATTTGATATGACCATGACTGATCTTGGGCTTTAACTCCATTTTTACACTGATTAGCCATATCCCTTGATTTTCTGAAACACCACCTTTAAATGTATTCAACAATGGATCAACTACAACCCTCTAGGGTAGAACATTCCAAAGATTCACAGCTCTTTAAGTGAATCAATTTCTACTCATCTCAGTCCAAAATAATCAGCTTGTTTTCCTACCACTGTGAGCCTGAGTTTTAGATTCCCTGAGCAGTAGAAACAATCTCTCAGTGCCCACCATATCAAGCCCCTTCAGAATTGTGCAGTTTACAATGAGATTGCATCATGTTATTCTAAACTCGAGAATAGAAGTCCAATTTGCTTAACCTCCCATGATAGGCCAACCCCTCATCCCAGGGACCAATTTAGTGAATATTATTCAAAAGTACAGAATAACACATAGCTTATAAGGAACATGTTCAAGCTTCACAGCTATTTTGAATTACCCAAGAGTTTAGGGAGCCTTTAATTCCTTGTTGCCTTCTCTATGGTGATGCCTCAGCCAATCAGAGTTGACTTGCCAACCAATCAGCATGCTTTTTTCCTGTGCTATAAATGATGGCAATCATTTGGAATTTGGAGTTCTTGTGTTTGTCCTGGTGAGTGCCAGATGACAAATTTTGGCAATATAGTTCTCTTTTCAGAGATTAAATGATAAATACATCATTGTAAGTGGTGAATTTGCTTCAACATCTCAGTTTGAAAAGCCTGACATCAGAATAGACAAAACAGCTTCCAAACAGCTGATGTTCCATGTGTTTTGTATGATAATGTGTTGTTCTTGGCAGACAAAAGCTATTTCCCCTTTTTTCTTTTTGTTTTACTAAGTGTGTTGTGTAAATCTTCGTGTTAAAAACAGCTTTAAAATATGATAACAAAAGAGAGATTACAAATACCACATATGACAGTAATATGTTCAAGATAATTATAAACAGTAAGGCTATGGATGAGTGGATTTACTTTAAGAGAATTATGAAAGAGAATGAACACTGATTTATACCAGAAATCAAAGCTAATTCAAATGTGTCATAATTGTATATGTTACAAATATATGAACATAGATCCATTTTGTTGTAAGAACAAGACAAGATTTTCATCTATCTATTGATGGCAGTGCATGTAGTAGATAAATGGTTTCAGGTAAAATTAATTTAATTGCCTCAAACCCAAGAGTAAGTGAAAAGAATAGCCAGAGGTGGTAGCCACCACCTAAAAGAGCTATCTAATCCAGTCCAGTCCAATCTAGTACAGTGAAGTTCAATCCAGCCCAGTCTAGTTCAATCCAGTCCAGGCTAATCCAGTCCAGGCTAGTTCAATCCAGATTAATCTAGTCTCGTCCAATCAAATCCAGACCAGTACAGCCTGTGGTTCCAAAGCAGGGCCGCCATGTTCTCAGAGAAATCAACATGTGACATCATTGGATAAGTGATTGATTGGTGAATATTTTGCTCCTTTATCTTCAAATTGTAGCCAAATAGCCAGCATAATTAAGGACCCCACACATCTTGGACATACTCTCTTCCACCTTCTTCTGTCAGGTAAAGTTAAAGATACAAAAGTCCAAGGTCATGTACCAACCGACTCAAGAACAGCTTCTTCCCTGCTGCCATCAGATTTTTTGAATGAACCTACCTCGTGTTAAGTTGATCTTTCCCTACATCCTAGCAATGACTGTAACACCACATTTTGCACTCTTTCCCTTCTTTCTCTATGAATGTTATGCATTGTCTGTATAGTGTGCAAGAAACAAAACCTTTCAATGTGTACTAATACATGTGACAATAATAAATCAAATCAAAAAACTTATGAAATTTATTCACAGTTTATTCGCAATAGAGATCTGTAACTAGTGGTGTTCCTCAAGGATCAGTGCTGGTATCTCTGCTGTTTGTAATATATATAAATGATTTGGAAGAAAATGTAACTGGTCTGATTAGCAAGTTTGCAGATGATACTGAGATTGGCGGAGTTGTGGATAGTGATGAAGATTGTCAGAGAATACCGCAGGGTATAGACAGGTTGGAAAAGTGGATGGAGAAATGGCAGATGGAATTTAATCTGAACAAATGCAAGATGATGCATTTCAGTACATCCAGTTCAGGTGGGAGCTATAAAATAAATGGCAGAACCATCAGGCACATGGACACGCACAGAGATGTCGGAGTACGGGTCCGCAGATCCCTAAAAGTGGCAGCACAGGTAGAAAAGATGGTGAAGAAAGCATGTGGCATGCTTGCCTTCATTGGACGGGGCATTGAGTATAAAAGTTGGCAAATTATGTTACCATTGGATAAAACTTTGGTTAGGTCACATTTGGAATACTGTGTCCAATTCTGATCACCACACTACCAGAAGGACATGGAGTCTTTGGAGAGAGTGCAGAGAAGGTTTACCAGGGTGTTGCCTGGTTTGGAGAGTATTAGCTATGAGGAGAGATTGAATAAAATTAGGATTATTCTCCCTGGAAAGAAGGACACCGAGGGGACTTGATAGAAGTTTATAACATTATAAGGGGTATAGATATGTTGAACAGTTGGAAGACTTTTCCCAGGGCAGAAATGACAATTATAAATGGGCACAATTTCAAGATAAGGGGGGAAAGGTTCAGTGGAGATGTGCAGGGGAAGTTTTTTGCACAGAGTGGTGGGGGCCTTGAATGCACTGGCAAGTGAGGTGGTTGAGGCAGATATGTTTGCGACATTTAAGACTTATCTGGATAGACACATGAACAGATGGGGAATACAGGGATATAAACGGTTGGTCTAGACGGACAATGTGATCAGCGCAGGCTTGGAGGCTTGAAGGGCCTGTTCCTGTGCTGTATTGTTCTTTGTTCTTTGTAAGGTTTTATTAGTTGTAATATGGTTTCCCAGCAGTGGTAAAAGTTATTGCAAGTAGCAGCATTTATTAATTATAAATTAAGTAAGAATAAATTAATAAACTCAAAATGAAGATGGCAGAATAGTTGATGCATTACGAATATGGGCTCCACCAGGGTGAACCAGGGCAAACACATCTGCAGTAATTGTCTACAGCTTGAGCAGCTTTGGCTCATTGAGCTGAAGGCTGGACTGCAGATGCAGTAATACATCAGGCAACAGGAAAGTTAGCTAAACGCCTTGTTCTAGGAAGCAGTCACACTCCTTAAGGAAGGGTGTTCTTAGTCAGTGTTCTTGGACAGGAATGTGTGACTAAGAGTGAGGCAGGTATGGGGACCCAGAGGATAGATTTGGAAGAGACTCAGCCCGAGTCTCCAACAGATTCAAGATTCTTGCAGCTTATATGAATGAAAACGGTGACTGCAAGGTAGATGAGCAAAATGACCATGGTGCAGGAAGCCATTCAAGTGGGGTAGTTAATAGGAAAGTAGTGGTAGTTGGGGACAGTCAGAGGGACAGACGCAGTTCCCCACAGCTGAGAGTGGGAGTCCAGGTGGCTTGATTTATTTCCTGTGCCAGGGTTCAGAACATCTGCCCAAGGCTGCAGTGGAACTTACAGTGGGGAGGGAGGATCCAGCGCTTCTAGTCCATGTATGGATCAAAGATATAGGTAGGACTAGAAAAGAGATTCTACAAGGGTGTAAGAGCAGCTAGGGGCTAAATTAAAAAGCAGAACCCCAAAGGTAATAATCTCTGGGTTACTATCTGAGCTACAAGTTAATTGGCTAAGAGTAAATCATATTAGAGAAACGGTGTTCCTTTGTTAGGTGTGTGGAAGGTTCTGATCAGAGAAGGGCATATAATGTCACACACAGTTTACAGAATACTGATTAGAATGCAAGTCTTTCCAGCTAACCTGCTATTCAGGAATTTCATACAGGTCAGGGGTGGCAGGGTGCCAACTGTTAGAGTTCCACAAATCACCACACGAGTTGTTTCTGTAGAGGTTTCTGGACTGAATCATTGGGATGAAGTGAATAGGCTACCCTATCAAATGCCTACAAAAGCTAACACCTTGCTTTATCTTTGGGGAGAGAGAGAGGCGGAGACAGAGAGAAATAAAAGCATCCTGAGTTTGCAAAAAGTGGTAAGTCAGAGGAAAGTCATAAGTCGATTGTCTAAGCTTTGTTGCTTAGGAACTGAGCCTAAACATCTGGGAGTGTAAAAATGTTAAAATGTACACAGGTACAGCAAGCAGTAAAAAAGACAAATGGCTGACTTCTGTAATATGAGGAAAGACTAAGTCAGTTAGGATTATATTCGTTGGAGTTTAGAAGAGTGAGAGGGGATCTCCTAGAAACTTATAAAATTCTAACATGGTTACACAGGGTAGATTCAGAAAGAACGTTCCCGATGGTGGGGGAGTCCAGAACAAGGGATCATAGTTTGAGGATAAGGGGTAAACCTTTTAGAACAGAGGTGAGGAGGAATTTCTTCAGCCAGAGGGTGGTGCATGTGTGGAATTCACGACCACAGAATGTAGCTGAGGCCATAACGTTGTCTGATTTCAAGATGAAATTAGATATGGCTCTTGGGGCTAAAGAGATCAAGGGATCTGGGAGGAAGGGAGGATCAGGATATTGAACTCGATGATCAGCCATGATCAAAATGAATGGTGGAGTAGGTGCGAAGGCCGGATGGCCTACTCCTCCTTCTGTTTCTATTAGTAATGAGTAACAAATGAGTAGCTGCTGAATCTTACTTTTTATCCTTAAATAAGATTTATTACCAACAGCAAGGTGTACAAAGTGTTGCTCAGGTTTACCAGTGTTAATAACATTCATTAATTGTTTCCTTAGCACTGGTTAAGCTTTAATAATATTGGTGTGGTTTATTACTAATAGTAACAAGGTTATCAGTTAACAACTCAATAAAATTCAGTGCTGCCCAAACCTTGGGTGTGCACATCCTGTGCAATGTGGTAACTTCAGATGTTTCCTATATCCTAAATCCTATATTCCTATATACTGGATAACCAATTGTGTAGCAAGCATTGTCAGTTATAGTAGTTTGATCTCTGGATTTCCGAACATGAGCAGCAGCAGATGTCGCTCCAGTACATCCATGAGATTGAGTGTCACAGGATAGCATGCTTATATATGCAGTCAACCCACAGCCTAGGACTGTACAGGGAGGGAGGGAATGGGTGACCACCAGGCAGTCAAAAAGAGACAGGAGTGTAGGAGTACCCTGATTGCATCTCACCCTCCAACCATTATTCAGGGGAGGTGATGGCCTAGTCATGTTATCGCTAGACTATCAATCCAGAAACTCAACTAATGTTCTGGGGACCCGGGTTCAAATCCTGCCACGGCAGATGGTGGAATTTGAATTCAGTAAAAAAAAAAAATCTGGAAATAAGAATCTACGATGTCCACGAAATCATTGTTGATTGTCAGGATAAACCCATCTGGTTCACTAATATCCTTTCGGGAAGGAAATCTGCCATCCTTGCCTGAACTGGCCTACATGTGACTCCAGAACCACAGCAATGTGGCTGACCCTTAACTGCCCTTGGGCAATTAAGGATGGGCAATAAATGCTGGCCAGCTAGCGACGCCCACATCCCATGAGTGAATAAAAAGTTCTGAATACAGGTGGCTCAGCTGTAGGGAGGTACAAGGAAGACTGGAAGAACCATACTGATAGGTGATTCAAACATTAAGGAAATTGGTGAGTGTTTCTGTAACCACAGATGTGAATCTAGGATATGTTGCCTCCCTGGTGCCAGGGTCAAGAATGTCACTGAATGACTGTAAAACACCCTGAGAAGAGAGAGTGTACTGCCAGCAGTCATGGTTAACATTGATATGAATGATTTAGGTAGAAAGAAAGATGTCCTCCTGCCTTCGGAATTTAGGAAGCTAGGTAGAACATTAGCAAGCAGGACTTAATCTCCGAGTTACTCCCAATGCCATGTGCAAGTGAGACAGAAATAGAAGGTTAGGTCATGAATGTGTCACTGAAGAAATGGTGCATGAGAGAGAACTTCAGATTCCTGAAGAATTGGTGCTGGTTCGGGAAAGGTGGGTCCTGTACAAGCTGAATAGTTTGCACCTCAACAGGGCTGGGATAATTAGCCTTGTGAGCAGGTTTGCGAGTGCTAATAGGCTGGGGAATGGGAATCCGAGGCTAGATCCAGATGGGGCAAAAACAGAAATGGTAATAGAAGGTAGAAGATTCTGGAACGAAAGGCAGAAGAAACAAAGGTTAGCACGAAAAGAATGTGGCAGGACACAAGGGTATCTCCTTCAATGCAAAGTGTGTAGCAAATAAAACAGATGAGCTGAGTGCACAGATAGAAACGTAGCAATATGATATCAGTTACTGCAGAAACATGGCTTAATGAGGGATAGGAATCACAGCTCAAACATTCCTGGTTACCTGTTTTCAGTCATGATGGCGGGAAGGCGGGGTGGGGGAGTGGCGGTGAGGGGTGGGTGGCGGCTGGGCAAGGAGATAAAAGTAAAGGGGGTTTTTAATGAAAGAAACGATCATAGCTATGAGGAGGGATGATAGGTGTAGTAATAGGGTCTGCTATGCACAGGTTAATGTGATATCTAGTACAGCACCAATCACATAGTAATGTAAAAATACAAATGACCCAGAGGATGAAGTCAGCTTTGTACATGTAAGCATATACATATACAGTCAACATTACAAGTTGTTAATAAAAACTTGCCATTAATATACCCGAGACTATAAAGCTTATTTTGTGGGTGGAATTCTCATGGGTGGAATGGGAGGAAAGATCTCAAAAGAATTTTGGAAAATGTGATTTTATTTTTAAAAGATACTTCACTAATACCACCAAGCCTTATGTCCAGAAAATCTCAAATACAGATAGTCCTATCAATTAATTCATAGGCAATATAATGAAGGACTTCTGATCAACTGCAGCTTATTAAAATTGTTTCTATTTTATCAACCTTAGTAATTTGTCATTTCTGAAGAATATTGTATGTGCGAGTAATGAATGTTGAGGTTTCTTTTTGGATGGTCCCACTATTGTATAATTTTTTTAACCTTCCTTTCCTTTCTTCTCCTTTGTAACCCATTTTCACAATTTTCTTGCAAACTTTAGACATTCTTCTTACATCATATTTTATTGTACATTTTAATCTAATGACTTTAGAGAGAGACTTCTAGTTGACCTTATCCCTGTTGGTTCTCTTAATTGAAAATTAGAAGAAAACCACTAACTCTACTAAGACAGATGACTGTATTTTAACCCATTTTATGGTAAGTCACTATAATGGCAGTTATTAATTTTTATACACAGTTAAAAGTCTCCAATATGTGGCATTGAACTTAATGCCAGTAGGAAAATCTAAACTCTTTTGCCTTTATCTGAGATATTTTTTCATTGGCCTTTACTGTCATGAGCTGGATAATGTAAAGCAATGTTTTAATGTCTGGCCTCTTAACTCATTATGCTAACAAGAGCAATAAAAACATTCCTACATTGGGCATTATAATCAAATATACCAGATGGCAACAAAACTATGTCCAATTATCAAATAAGCACTCAGTTGGAGATTATTCAAAGAATGTACTAAATTAACTCTCTCTCCCCATCCATGTATTGAGAGCCGCAATGCATAATTTCTGAAAAATACAGCTTTGATACAAGCAATGAAGTTATTATATTCTTTGAAGAAAGAATAAGAAGGGCAGAAATGGCTTTAAACAATAATAATGGAAAATTATTTTTTTAAAATGGAGATATGGTGGAGGGATTGGGGACATAAATAAGCTTGGTAATTGCAGTGCAGCTGGATTTGGAGACATTGGTCATGCTAAATGGCCCTATTCATGTCCAAAGATGTGTAGGTTAGGGGAATTAGTCTGGTAAATGTGGGGATATGGAGATAGGACCTGGATAAGATGCTCTGTCAGAATAAGTGCAGACTTGATGGGCCAAATAGCCACCTTTTCCACTGTAAATGTTCTTTGATTCTATTCCAAGCTACTGAAATTTTTTCCAGTTCTAATGAACTGGAATGGAACATTAATACTGTTTCTCTCTACATAGACTCTGCCTGACCTGCTGATAATTTTCAGCATTTTCTGTTTTGTTCTCTGATTTCCAGCATCAGCAATATTATCAATTGTATTGGCAGGACTTCACTTAAGTTCCCATCGTTTGAGTCGGAACCCAGTCAGATTAAATACCTGACCAGTAGGTGGAATCAGGGATTTGACAACAGATGACCATAGCCAGGGAACTTGTGGTAACACACCCTGGCAGTGAGTTCAGGAGGCAATTGGGGAACGGATGAAGATAGGATGATTCCAACACGATTGGAGAGAAGGCAGGGTTAAGAACGTCAAACAATTCCTCGTGAGGTGTGGAAAGCTTTCTTGTCTGATGGACAAGGAGTTTAAAAAGAAGCACACTTTTAAAACCTCCCCTGGTTTCTTCTGGTCAGTCAGTCAACCCCTGTCACTGTGCCTCTGGTGCCAGGCAGTAGATGGTGTGGGACTCCCTCTGTGATATTACTCTTTCCCGCCAGCTCCACTTTCCCGCCTGCTCACCATAATCCTTAATTCCTTTCCTGTTCAAAAATGTATCTACCCTTGCCTTAAAAACATTCAATGAGGTAGCCTCAACTGCTTCACTGGGCAGGGAATTCCACAGATTCACAACCCTTTGTTTGAAGAAATTCCTCCTCAACTAGTCCTAAATCTACTCCCGCTTATTTTGAGGCCATGCCTCCTAGTTCTAGTTTCACCTGTTGAAGTGGTTCAAGTGGAAACAACTTCCCTGCTTCGATCTTATCTATTCCCTTCCTATTCTTATATGCTTCTATAAGATCTCCCCTCATCCAATGTGTATAGCCCCAGTCTACTCAGTCTGTCCTCATAAGCCAACCCTCTCAACTCCGGAATCAATCTAGTGAATCTCCACGGTACTCCCTCCAGTGCCAGTATATCCTTCCTCAAGTAAGGAGACCAAAACTGTACACAGTACTCCAGGTGTGGCCTCACCAGCATCTTATATAGCTGCAACATAATTTGTTATGTAATTTAGCACAGTAATTTGCTTTCTTTGTTGAAAAGTTAAACTGCTTAATTCTTGCATTTACAAAGGCAAAACAGGACAGTGAATTCTAGAAATGTTCTTCTTTGGTGTAGATTTATTTTCCCCATGTGCAATGCAAGTAGCATAATTTACTATGTCCAATTTCCTCTGTGATTTCACAATATTTATTCCTGCAGGCCAAAGCAGGTTCAAGTCATCGTGTGCCCGTGAATTCCGGAAATCAGTTAACTTAATTAACTTAACATGTTATGGATCTCAGCGAGCAGATCAATAATTCAAAAGTGCACCATTTGCATTCCGTAGCTTAGAACCCGAAACAGATGTTTGGCTATCTTCCAAAGCTTGATCTTTATTTTATGTGATTTAGCATTTAATATGGCACAACACCAATGTTATATATGTCTGCCACTTTAATTATTCCACTGAAGTAAACGGAACCAGGGAAGACGCACTTCATCGACACTTAGCTGTTCAATTTTGAGAATGTGTTAATGAGGGACTTCAATGGCTACACGAAGAAATATCAAACTTTGTTTTAATTATAGAGGTGCCACAAATCATTAAACATGTTAAAGAAATTCTATCTATCATGCTGCAAATTTACGTAATTTCCCAATCCTGGAATATAAGGTAATCAGAGTGGATAAATTCTCTCCTTTCCTTGTAGCACTACATTTTGCACCTTCTCCTTTCCTTCTCCCCATGTTCTCTATGAACAGTACACTTTGTCTGTCTAGCTCTCAAGAAACAATAGTTTTCATTGTATCCCAATACATGGGATGTAATTCCTTTACTGTACAAAAATGTATCTATCTTTGCCTTAAAAACATGGCACAGTGGTTAGCACTGTTCCCTCACAGTGCCAGCGATCCAGGTTCAATTCCCGGCTTGGGTCGCTGCCTGCATAGAATTTGCGCATTCTCCCCTTATCTGTGTGGGTTTCCTTCAGGTTCTCTGGTTTCCTTCCACAGTCCAAAGATGTGTGGGTTAGGTGGATTGACCATGCTAACCTGCCCCTTAGCATCAGGGGGACTAGCTCGGGTAAGTGCATGGGGTTGTGGTGATAGGGCCTGGGTGGGATTGTGCAGACTCAATGAGCCAAATGGCCTCCTTCTGTACTGTAGGAGTCTATGTGACAACAATAAATCTATTAAATCAAATTAAGATGCTGGAGATTCTCGCACATCTAAAATTCCAGTATTCATTTTACTTCCAAAAATAAGGTCTTATATTTTTCATCTTCTGTGAGGATTTTATTTTGGTGGTCAACTCATTGATTTTTAACTAATGAAACAGGTGACTCACATCTCAGACCATAAATGGAGAGAAGTCTTGTGAAGGTGATTGTCCCTTGAAGAGTCAATCATCACAGATATAGAAAACCATTAAATTTATTGTGTCTATGAGAACTGAAATACAAATATAAATACTCCTGGAAGCCTTGAATCTCCCTCCATCTGAAATATAGATGACATATCACATTCAATGTAAGTAAAGTTGCACAAATCAGGCAAGAGACACTAGACTAGCTCGAGGAGAAATTTTGGCTTCACACAAAGTAAACTACAGATGTGGATGTAACATACAAGTTCATGAATTATTTTTTAATACTATATCACCATAAATAGCCTGTTCGTATTCCTTAGTGAGAAAAATAGTGGGTGTATTTCCTTGAGGCATCACTCAATGTGCCAGAATAATTTTACCAGGCGTTTGATTAAATCACTGTTTACGTTGGTAACCTGGTGATAGAAAACATTGAGGAAATAGCACCTCTGGTTTAAGGGACAATCCCTGTGTGCAAGACACCATACAACACCATATGAACATACAAATATAGGAATTAAAAGCAGGAACATTTGGCCTTTAACACTGCTCTGCCATTCGATAAGATCTGGCGTGACCTCAACTCCACTTTCCAGTCTACCCTACATTCTTTGCCTCTCTTGTCAATCAAGAATCTGTCTAACATAGCCTTAAAATATTCATTGAACATGTTTCCACTGCTCTCTGGGGATGAGAGATTCCACAGATTAGCTACACTCTGAGAGAAAAAAAATCTCCTCATCCCAGATTCAAATGGGAGATCGCTTTGCGGCAATTCTCTCAAAGAAATTCTACATGTTGAATTCGCATAAAAACTAGAGTAAATCACGGTGTTTTTTTTTCAGTGGGGGTTTCAAAATGTATCTCCCACGCTCCGTGCACTGCTGGGTGCGCTGGTGTAAATCCCTTTGAAAAGCTGGGGGCAGGGCCTACTCCTGTGGAAGAGGTCGGCAGCATTGTACAGAATGGGCCACTGTGCATGCACCGATCTGTCAGCAATGAGATTGGCGCGTGCACAATGGCCCCTGTCTGCCGGCCTCCCAATTGCAGGCCAGTTCGATCGCTGGCCAGCCCCACAACCCCAGCTCACCGAGTCCCCAGTCACGAGTTTCCCGGACATGTCCAGGCAACCTCCCCCCCCACCTTCCTGATGTGCCTCGATCACCTGCCTCCTCCCATCCCAGCAGTCCCAAAGTCTCTTCTCCACCCCTGTAGCACCGACCATACCCCGCCCCGCAGTGTCAACACACCCCCTTCAGTCTCATCTTCCCCCCTTCCCCCGAGCAGACTATCCCCCACACCCCGATGGCCAGTCCTGATCACTGCCCTCTCTTGCTCCCTCACCGATCCGGATTGCAGAGTGGCAGCAGGACCTTCCACCCCACTGATCACCCACCCTGTCAGGCCCCACCCCCATCCAGCCCCACCTCTTGGCACTGCCTCATGTATAGTGGGCAGTGTCAAGGTGCTCCCTGGACATTGGCACTCTACCTCTTGGGCAGTGCCGGGGGCCCAGGCTAGCACTGCAAAGGTGGCAATGCAGTGGGGACAGCACCCTCCCCCTCCCACCCCCCACAGTGCCTGACCCTCTGGAGGGCCTCAATTCCCCCCACCCCCATTCCCCCCATTTCCAACTGGGTTGGTCTGCCAACTTCCCACAGGTGAGGAGCTGTAGTAAACGCAGCTAGAATGAAATACTCCTGGCAGGGGGTGGGGGGAGAGGTTAGGGGACCTGGAGATTTCAATGGGGACCTACTAATGAAATTTAACTTACATGGAATTCAGCCTCTGCATATCTAATACAGCTCCACACCGATTTCCAGCGTGAATTGGCCTGTGCTTGAATCTCCCAGCTCAATGTGCCAAATAATCAGCTCAACTGGATAGGAGAATCCATCCCCACCGCGCACCCCCCCTCCCAATTTTTAAACTATGTCCCCTCATCTACTCTCTCCCAAAGGGAAAGTATCCTTTGAGCATTTAACCTGTCAAGTCCCCACACAATCTGTTCCCATTATCAAGATTAAAAAGAGAGTAACAAGAAGCATAAAAACAACAAGCTACATTGCACCTTTAATGTAAAGAATTCCAAGACACTTTATGGAAGTGTATTCAGCCAACAATAATGCCAAACCAAAGGACATAATTTATGATAATTTTGGCCTGTCCTGATCTTATTCAGATCTTCCCTCTTTTAAGCATTTCATCAATTTCACCATCTTCAACCCATTTTGTTTCTTCTTTGACATGCTTGCTCGCTATCGCCCTCCCAAGTACCACGTCAAGATTCTCACAAGGTCTCTCACTCCTTTCCTCTCAGTCTCTGAGACACATGATTTCTTATTCTCAGTGATTTTACGCTCTATTTCAAACTCACCTTGTTCTCTCTCCTCTGAGCTCATAACCCTCCTGGCTTCCCTTAACCACATCCACACAGATTCATGGTCATCCCTTGACCCTACCATCTCATGTGACAATCGCAAAGCCATCTCTGATTACTTCCATATGAAACCATAGAAACAACAGAAACCCTGCAGTGCAGAAAGAGTCATGATGTGGAGATGCCGGCGTTGGACTGGGGTAAACACTGTAAGAAGTCTGACAACACCAGGTTTAAGTCCAACCGATTTATTTGATAGTACACTCACAAGCTTTCGACATTAAACTCTTCGAGGTTAAACTCTTTAGTTTAACCTCGAAAGCTTGTGAGTTTACTATCAAATAAATTGGTTGGACTTAAACCTGGTGTTGTCAGACTTCTTATAGTGCAGAAAGAGGCCATTTGGCCCATTGAGTCTGCGCCAACTACAATTCCATGAGGCCCTACCCCCACATATTTACCCACTAATCCCTGTAAACTACACATCTCAGGACACTAAGAACATAAAACATTACAGCGCAGTACAGGCCCTTCGGCCCTCGATGTTGCGCCGACCAGTGGAAGCAATCAATGACCCTCTAACTTAAACTATTCCAATGTTATCCATATGCCTATCCACTGACCATTTGAACGCCCTCAAAGTTGGCGAGTCCACAACTGCTGCAGGCAGGGCATTCCACGCCCTTACTACCCTCTGAGTAAAGAACCTAACTCTGACATCCGTCCTATAATTACCACCCCTTATTTAAAGCTATGTCCCCTCGTGTTAGCCATCACCATCTGAGGAAAAATGCTCTCGCTGTCCACCCTATCCAATCCTCTGATCATCTTGTATGCCTCAATTAGGTCACCTCATAACCTTCTTCTCTCTAATGAAAATAACCTCAAGTCCCTCAGCCTTTCCTCATAAGACCTTCAATTTTAGAACGGTCAATCAACCTAACCCACATATCTTTGGACTGTGGGAGGAAACCAGGGCACCTGGAGGAAACCCACACAGACACGGGGAGAATGTGCAAACTTCACACAGATAGTGACCCAAGTTGGGAATCGAATCAAGGTTCCTGGAGCTGTGAAGCAGCAGTGCTAACCACTCTGCTACCGTTTCTCACCATTTACATCTCCTATACCCCTCAAACCATATTCTGTGGCTACCCTGAGCAATAAAGCTTGTCCCCAAGTTGCTTATTATATCATTTTCAAACCGTCAACTGTCTAGCCTTTGGCTTTCCACTCCCCACACTGCCCTCATCGACCTGCTCACTCACGATCTTATCTCTGCTCCTGATTCTCTTGTTCCCAGCAAGACATTTGCTTTCTCTGACCCAGATCATTCCCTGGGTACAACATTCAGTTTTGTCTCATATGTCCAAGAGATGTAAACGTGAACATTTTTGATATTTAACTGCTTTGGCAGTGATCACAGATCTGGCTCACGCACATCAAGCATTCTACTCCACAAAAAATGTTCATTTCTCCAGCATCGTCCCTGGAATGCAAAGATAATCTCTGACTGTTTTTCTTTATTACCAGCCATTTCCTTAAACATTTCCCCTGGCCCAACTCCAACATCAGATAAAACAAAGTTCGTGGGAGTTAATCCGCACTAAGATTGAGTTCACCCATTATTTCTATAGATATGTTCAAGAGGGAGCTGGACCTGGCCCTTGCAGCTAAAGGGATCAAGGGGTAGGGAGAGAAAGTGTGAGTTGGATACTGAAAATGCATGATCAGCCCTGATCATATTGAATGTTGGTGCAGGCTTGAAGGGTTGAATGACCTACTCCGGCACCTATTTTGTTTCTATCCATTTAGCTGTTTTGCCACAAACTCCCCTTCTCCTTCCTCAGCAAGACAATGGGTAGGATTTTCAATGAATTTATGGCTGGACAACTGGATCTCCCAGGGCTTGGCCCACCATGATGGGGCTGGAAAATCACAGCTAACCTTTCCCCAAGGTACGTCCTCTCTAGCCCTGAGTACAGATCTTCATTCTTTCTTATCACCCTTCTCAGTGCAGTCTTAAGTCCACGTTGTCCATGAGGTCTGTCTGCTGC
The DNA here is from genome assembly GCF_965287045.1 of Carcharhinus amblyrhynchos. Taxonomy (NCBI): domain Eukaryota; kingdom Metazoa; phylum Chordata; class Chondrichthyes; order Carcharhiniformes; family Carcharhinidae; genus Carcharhinus; species Carcharhinus amblyrhynchos. Next base: position 48,611,511 of record NC_137324.1, on the reverse strand, counting down.
AATTGTGTCCCTATTCAAACTTACCTGCTGATCACTCATCACCTTCTCAAATACTGTTCATTTTTCTTTCAAACCTGTTGTTGTCAACTGCCCTCTTCAATTACTCTCCCCCCGCCCCTCACCCACCCCCATCATCACAAACTAATGACCACTGGCTATATCTCCTCCAGCTTTGGAAGAAAATGGTGAATCCAACTGTCAAGAGCCGCAGCGAGATTGAGAAGCATGTTGAAATGTAACTTTGATTGGGTGGCCGGATCTTAAACCTGACCAGAGAAATCTTGGAGTTAAAGGAAAGTTTGGTATGGCTTTGGGTGATGAGAACATGTTCTCGTGCTTTGGGACTTGAAGTGGGTAATTCATGAGAACACTGCTCCGAGATATGGTTACAGCACACAAACGCTGTTTCTCTGACGTCCTTTCATTTCAAACAATGCTAGTACAGTGCACCTTGGGTGGCATAGTAGCACAATGGTTAGCATTGCTGCTTCACACCACCAGGGACCTGGGTTCCATTCCTGGCTTGGGTCATTGTGTGGCATTTGCAAGTTTTTCCCTGTGTCTGTGTGGGTTTCCTCTGGGTGCTCCAATTTCCTTCCATATTCTGAAAGATGTTCTGGTTAGATGCATTGACTGCGGCAACCTGGGGAATTTCACAGTAACTTCATTGCAGTGTTAATGTAAGCTTTACTTGTGACTAATAAATAAACTGTAGCTTTTACTTTTAGTAGGCTCATTGAACTTATCCTTAGAAAGAAGTTGAGATCAGTGTAATAGATAGCCGAGACCAAGCATGAAAGAACCGCGAGCAATAACAGCAAGCATGTAAATAACACCTTTGCGTCTCCAGAATATCTCAAGATACTTCACAAACAATGATTACTTTTAAGTACACTTATGAAGACAACAAAACTATCTCTTTGCAAATAATAGTGTCCCTCAAACAGAAAATGAGATTGATAACCAGTGACTGTTAATATCATTTGACGAAAGGACACATGAAGAGCACATACCCTTGTTCAAAGAGCTGTGATAACATCACTTCTGTTCACTCATACTGACAGAGTTTCAGTTTAACTTCTTACATAAAAGATGGTGTGCTTGACAATGCAGCACTCTCAGTATTGAACAATACTCTGACATGCATCAACAATGGCTAGTGCTGCTGAAGTCACATTGTAAAAATGCTCTTGGAAATGAAAAAAGTATTCTCAAGATTTGGAACTTCCAGAAGTCAAGTGATGTGCCAATAATGCCAGGTTATTAGATACTGCTCTACCCTCAGAGAGAGAACACTCTGTACATGATTAAAAACATTCTGAAGATATCAATGTGTTTAAAGCACGCATAAACAATGAATGGGTCTTGACATTGGAGTTACAGATTAGAAATTATTTAATGGAGGCAACACAGGCTTCACCCGCTGCTGGGGAGCCGATGACAGCCCCACGTTGCCTCATTTCAGCAAAGCCAGCTGCATTATGTACGAATCAGACTCTTAACTGTCCAAAAATATGCGGGTTATTTTGATTGACCGTGCTAAATTGCCTCTTAGTGCTAAGTTGTTGACCGGGATAAATACGTGGGCCTACAGGGTTGGGGGGAAGGATAAGGCCTGTGTGGGATTGTTGTCGGTATAGCCTCATTGGGCTGAATGGCCTCCTTCTGTAACGTAGTGATTCTATGATTAACTAGTCAAAGACCTCAGGGGCTGAAGTCTCATCTGTCAAGAACTGCCAGTCATTCAGACGCCGGCAGCTCTTCATTGTTCTATTGTGCCATAGAGGAGATGGTGGCTTTTGCTCGTATTACATCTACCCAAGGTACAGAATCGCTCATGGACCCAGACACGTGAGTGACATTGGGAGGGGATGGGTTGGTAACAAGGGTGACACCCTTCCTGAAGTTGGTCCACAACCTGCTACCCTCTGACAATAACACCCCCACTGCCAAACTGCCTCGGGTGGGGACATTAAATTGCATTTATTGTCATTTATATTGAAATCAAATTTGATTGGTCTTCATACCCTACCTCTTCCAAGGGTTAGAAACACGAGAACATTCCATTATATGGCTATTACTGCTTTTCCCATCAAACAATATTCCAGATCTTCCTTTGGGAATTGTTCAGTAATCTACTGTATCTGGTGAGGAGTAAGTTAGATTGCTAAAAATCTTAAAACTGACCCTAATAAGGAAGTGGCTTTGAAGTTCAGTAAAAGGGATCACGGAAGAACTTATCCAGTTTCCAAGGTGCATTTCTAAATTAAATAAAAAACATGTGCTGTGTGGAAACTGCCTTTACTGAATGTTCAATACACACACGCATATAAAGGAATATAAGGATTTAACTCTTTATTCATGCTGTAGCTCTCATGCGAGGAAGTTCTAATGATATTGTTTCAGTAACTTTTAACTCTGACCAAGAAAATGACTATCCATCATTGAAGGTTACTAGTTTGGATGTCTATCCCTCACCATCCATGGCTCAGCTAATAAATATCTTATGTGTTACGGAACAATCCAACACAGTATGTAAGGGTATGAAAATTAATTCTCAGCATGAATTGGGTTAGTTGACCTCAACTGTGATGGTTTAGGAGGGCTATCAAGATTTCTGGAATAACAATGTGCTAGTTCTTCTCATGACCTCTTTGACAGAACTTCACCATCTCGTTATTATGATCAGTTTTAAGATTTTTACCAATCTGACTTGATCCTTACCACATACAATAGACTTCTGCGATACTGTTTGTGTGTAAGTTTACCAATAACAGTTTAGCCCAATTCATTGCAGTCAATTTGTCATCATATTAAATTTGCTTTACTCAACACACTGGTTTGTGACTCATTCTTCTCCCTCTGAAACTTAATAGCCCAGGTTTTCCGCTGAGGTCAAGCAGTCAGTCAGGTTGGAGCTTTATAATGATTTTAAGCTCTTTTGAACTCTTTAAAACTTTTAAATACTTCTAATAACTTTTAAATGTTTTAATAAACTTTTATATATTTAAAAAAATTAAAAACCTTTTAAAATACTTTTTCAACAGTGGCTCAATAGGAGGAGGTTACTTTGTTCAATTCCCGGCTTGTGTCGCTGTCTGTGTGGAGTTTGCTTGCTTTCCCCCTGTCAGCATGGGTTTCCTCCCACCGTCTAAAAGACATGCAGGTTTTCACATTGGTCATGCTAAATTCTTCCCTAGTGTACCCGAACAGGCACCGGAGTGTGCCGACTAGGAGATTTTCATAGTAACTTCATTGCACTTTAAGAACACAAGAACATAAGAAATAGGAGCAGGAGTAGGCCATCCAGCCCTTCGAGCCTGCCCCGCCATTCAATAAGATCATGGCCGATCTGTCGTGGCTCAGTTCCACATTCCGTCCTCTCCCCATAACCCTTAATCCCCTCGCTTATCAAAAACCCATCAACCCGCGTCTTAAAAATATTTAGCGAGGCAGCCTCCACCACTTCAACGGGCAGAGAATTCCAGAGATTCACCACCCTTTGAGTGAAGAAGTTCCTCCTCAACTCCGTTCTAAACCGCCCCCCCTTTGTCTTGAGGCTGTGCCCCCTAGTCCTACTGTCCTTTCTGAGCGGGAAGAGTCTCTCCACCTCTATCCTATCCATCCCATTCATCATCTTATATGTCTCAATGAGATCTCCCCTCATTCTTCTAAACTCTAACGAATACAAGCCTAGTTTATTCAGCCTCTCCTCATAGCTCAACCCCCTCAACTCTGGTATCGGCCTAGTAAACCTCCTCTGCACTCCCTCCAAGGCCAAAATATCCTTGCGTAAGTGCGGCGACCAAAACTGCACACAGTACTCCAGCTGCGGCCTCACCAATGCCCTATACAGCTGCAGCAAGACCTCCCTACTTTTATATTCAATCCCCCTCGCTATGAAGGCCAGCATCCCATTAGCCTTCCTGACCACCTGCTGCACCTGCAGGCTGGGTTTTTGCGACTCATGCACAAGGACCCCGAGGTCCCTCTGCACCGTCGCCTGCTGCAGTTTTTCGCCACGTAAGAAATAGTCCTTCCTACCATTATTCCTACCAAAGTGGACCACCTTGCACTTGCCAACATTAAATTCCATTTGCCATTTCCTGGCCCATTCGCCCAGCCTATCTAAATCCTTCTGCAGACTCTCCACACCCTCCGCGCAATTTGCTGTTCCCCCAATCTTGGTGTCATCAGCAAATTTCAACACCATACACTCGGTTCCCTCCTCCAGATCATCTATATAAATGGTAAATAGCTGAGGCCCCAGCACCGACCCCTGGGGCACTCCACTAATCACCAACCGCCAATCTGAATAGCACCCATTGAACCCCACTCTCTGCCTCCTATTTGACAACCAATCCTCTATCCACGCTAACACCCTACCCCCAACTCCATGCCCCCTTACCTTCTGCAATAACCTCTTGTGAAGTACCTTGTCAAACGCCTTCTGAAAATCAAGAAAGACCACATTCACCAGCTCTCCTCTGTCCATCGCCCTAGACACATCCTCATAGAACTCCAATAAATTCGTCAGACACGACTTCCCCTTTACGAAACCGTGCTGCATCTGCTCTATCAAGCAATTCCCCTCAAGATGCCTCGCTATTTCCTCCTTGATGACGGATTCTAACATTTTACCTACAACAGACGTTAAACTAACCGGCCTATAATTCCCTGCCTTTTGCCTGGCACCCTTCTTAAACAACGGCGTAACATTAGCTGCTTTCCAATCTCCCGGCACTTGCCCGGAATCCAGCGACGTCTGGAAAATAACCACCAAGGCATCCACTATTACCTCCGCCATTTCTTTCAGAACCCTCGGATGCATTCCATCTGGTCCTGGGGACTTGTCCACAATCAGTCCCTCCAGTCTGTCGAGCACCACCTCTCTAGTAACAACAATGTCATCGAGACCCTCCAGTCCTATCACCTTTCCAACTCTAACACCCGGCAAATTATTCACGTCTTCCTCCGTGAAGACTGAAACAAAAAAGTTATTCAAGACCTCAGCCATTTCCCCATCCCCTACCACTAAGTCCCCCCTCTCATCCTCGAAGGGTCCAACGTTCACCCTAGCCAGCCTCTTCCTTTTTATATATTTATAAAAACTCTTGCTACCCTTTTTTATATTAAGCGCTAGCCCAGCTTCATAGTTTCTCCTACCCTTCTTTATCAACTTCTTTGTCAATCTTTGTTGACATTTAAACCTCTCCCAATCCTCTTCTCGCCCACTACTCTTAGCTACTCTAAACGCCTCTGCTTTTAACTTAACACTTTCCTTCACCTCCTTCATTATCCACGGTTTATTACGTCTCCTCCTACAGTCCTTTTTAACCATCGGAATAAATTTCTGCTGAGCACCAAGAAAGATCTCCTTAAAGATCCTCCACTGCTCCTCAGCAGACCTACCTTCCAACGCGCTCCCCCAGTCAACATTCGCCAATTCCTCTCTCATCCTACCGTACCCCCCTCTGTTCAAACAAAGGACGCGTGTCCGGGAACCCATTTTCTCCTCCTCCATCTGCACCAGAAACTCCACCATACAATGATCACTCTCCCCAAGAGGATCCTCTTTGAATGAAAGCCTGCTTGTGACATTAATAATTAAACTTTTTTTACTTTCACTGAATCACGGAGTTATGGTGCTGAAGGAAACCATTTGGTCCATTGTGCCTTTACCCACTCTCCAGATGAGCTTCATGACTTAGGGCCAATCCCAGGCTTTTTCCCTGTACCCCTGCACATGGTTCATATTCAAGTAATCATCTAATGCCCTCTAGAATGTCTTGCTTGAAATTACCTCCTTTCATGGGATTGGACCCTTGACGGTAACTAATTGGTTGCTGGACATCCGCAAAATACAGTCAATGATCCTACAGGTGGCTGAAGTGGGGTCACACCTGGCTTTCGGGCCTATTTTTGGTGCAAACTAAATACTGATCACAATCTTTCACTCTCTTTCTGATCCATGGGACTATTCCAGAAGTTACCAGGTTGGAGGAGATGCTCTTTAATCTAGAATTTAAATCCTTGATATTCCTTTATCGAATCTCAAACATTATCAGACATTCAAAGAAGGAGCAGGAGCATTCGATCCCTTGAACCTGCTTTGTCATTTAACCAGATTATGGCTGATCACATAGTAACATCAAATTTGCATCTCACCTAACCCCTCCTTTCAGTAACCTATCATCCCCTTGCTTACCAAGAATCTATCCACCTCTGTCATAAAAATATTCAAAAACTCTGCTTCCACCATATTTTCAGGAAGAGCATTCCAAAGGTTCATGACCCTCAGAGAGAAAAAGACACTTAATCTCAGTTTTAAATGGACAGTACCTTATTTTTTTAAACAGCGACACCACCCCACCCCCCCGACTAATTTTAGATTCTCCCACAAGAGGAATCATCCTCTCCACATCCACCCTATCAAGACCCCTCAGGATCTTATGCATTTCAATTTTACTCTTCTAAATTCCAATGGATACAGCCAATCCAATATTTCCTCACAACGCACCAATTCTGGATCTTAGCCTGGTAAATCTTCTCTGAACTACTTCCAATGTATTTACATATTTCCTTTAACAAGGTGACCAATACAGCACGCAGTACTCCAGATGTGGTCTTACTAATGCACTATATATTTGAGGCATAACCTCTCTGCTTTTGTATTTCCCTTGCAAAAACTTATAAAATTCTATTAGCTTTACTAGTTACTTACTGTATCCTGTAATTCATGCACTAAGACATCCACATCCTTCTGCATCTCAGATCTCTCATCATTTAAATAATAATAATTAATCCTGCCAAAACTTTACCTTCTCCTACATCATACTTGACTGTCATGTCTTTGCCCACTCACTTAATCTATCTATACCTTTTTGTAGCCTTCTTATGTCCTCTTCACAACTTGCATGTCTGTGTTTTCTTTTTATTCGCTCATGGGATGTTGGTGTTGTTGGTTGTACCAATATGTATTGCCCATCCTTAATTGCCTTTGTGCTGAGTGACTTATTAGGCCATTTCAGAAGACATTTACGAGTCAATCATTTTGCTATAACCTGGAATCACATGTAGGCCAGACCAGGTAAGGACGGCAGATATCCTTCCCTAAAAAATGTAAGTGAACCAGATGAGTTTTTATGACAATTGACAATGGTTTTCACAGTCATCCTTAGGCTTTTATTGGATTCAAATTTTACCATCTGCTGTGGAGGGATTTGAGCCCAGGCCTCCAGAGGATTTCCCTGGGTCTCGTGATTACTAGTCTCGTGACAATACCACTATGCCATTGTCTACCCTTCGTACCATCAGCAAGTTTGGCAACCATCCCTTCAGTCTACTCTAGGGGTGACATGGTGGCACAGTGGTTAGTACTGCTGCCCCACAGCACCAGAGACCCAGGTTCAATTTCCGGCTTGGGTCACCGTGTGTATGGAGTTTGCACGTTCTCCTTGTGTCTGCATGGGTTTCCTCCAGGTGCTCCAGTTTCCTCCCACAGTCTGAAAGACATACTGGTTAGGTGCATTGACTCGAACAGGTGCCGGACTCTGGTGACTAGGAGAATTTCACAGTAACTTCATTGCGGTGTTAATGTAAGCCTTACTTGTAACTAATAAATAAACTTTACTTTAGAAGTAGTGAACTGTTGAGGTCAGCATTGATCCCTGTGACACACCACTCATTACATTTTGCCAATCTTAAAATGACCCACTTCTGTCTACTCTCAGTTCTTGTTAGCCAGCCAATCTTCTATCCATGTCAATATGTTACCCCTCTACAATGAGCTTTTATTTTCTGCAGTAACCTTTGATATGGCATTTTAGCAAATGCCTTATGGAAATCTAAGTACAGTATGCCCAGCAGTTCCCCTTTGTTCACAGCATATGTTACTTCTGCAAAGTACTTCAAGAAGTTATTTAACATGATTTTCTTTACATAAAAACCTGATGACTCTGCCTGATTATTGACTTTGCCTGATTACCTTGAGTTAATCCAAGTAACTTTCAAAAATTTCTTTAATAATGGCTTCTGATATTTTCTCTATGACAGATATTAAACCATCTGGCCTATAGTTGCCTGTTTTCTGTTTCCCTGCCTTTTTGAGTATGGAGTTGCATTTGTTATCTTCCAATTGAATGATACCTTTCCCGGTGTTTTGAAAAGTTAAATTATTGGCATAAACCATGTCCTCTGGCCCCTCTCATAATCTATTTTTGGAACCTTGCTCTCTCGTGTCCAGAACCCTGGCAACAACATACCATTTGGAACTCTGGATTGGGTCTACAAGAGAGACATCCAGCTCCCAGAACTCTCCAAAATAGCCATTTACCTCTGCATACCTCTACATATAACCTCTTGCTCTTCAGTGCTTTGTCACCCTCAGATGTGCTGCTCTGCATCACCCTTTTTGTACAGCTCACTGGTATTAAAAAATTAATATTAGACAAACCTAACTCCACAGATGATTCCTTCCTTATGCTTCCCTGTTGTCTCCTGCCCCTCTCAACGGTCATTTGGCTTCCCTAACCCATACTACTTCTAGTGATCTGTGGCTTGGCTCCCCGTTGGAATGTTTTCTTAGGGTGTGGAGCACTCAGTGGGCTACTAAACTGCCCTATTTTAGGCTTGAGAAGTCCAACCATTATACTTGCAATCACTCTGGTAAGTGAGTCTAGGCAGATCAACATCAAAGATGTCGCACACCGCACTTCAGACAATGATCCAGGTATAAGAACATCTTTATTTGTTGCTTGCTGAATTATTGTTTTTTTCACTCTAATATTATTTTACTGTCATGCTTTGAAAGTCCTAGTCTGTCACTTATGTTCAGAAATAGTATCAATAGCATGTAAAGCATAAGTTTAAGTTTATTCATTGTCATAACTAGGCTTACATTAATGCTGCAATGAGGTTGCCATGCAAGTCTCCTAGTTACTTCACTCGGGCGCCTGTTTGGGTACACTGAGGGAGAATTTAGTATGGCCAATGCAGCTAACCAGCATACCTTTCGTACTGTGGGAGGAAACTGGAGCACCCAGAGGAAACTCACTCATAAACAATGTGTAAACTCACATGTGAGCTGGGAATTGAACCCGAGTCCTTGGCTTGATACATCCTGGCCCACAAGTTCACTAAAACAGAGACTTTAACTCAAATAAACGGCAAAAGTAATTGGCACAAATCCCCCCTGTAATATTTCACCTCATTTGGCTTCATTCACATCTATTTTAAAGAAAATTCATTACATTATAGTGTTCAAGAAGATAACAGTTAATCCTTTGGAAATGTGACAAGTTTTAAATGTCTTTTTTTTAATAAATTATTCTACAGAAGGTTTCACTCACTCCCACAGCCCAAAAACAAAACTATTTAAACAATTCTAGAAATTTCAGGGAATTAAAAATCTCAGCATTTGGTGAATTAAGCCTTGAACTCAGAAGGCACTTTCTCTCAGCTATGTGTTCACGGAACAACCTGGTGCAGGCCATGCACAAGTCACCTCCTTTAAGTTATATATTTATGGTCATGGGGGGGGTGTGAACATATTTATGGGGGCTGATGAGAAGAAGTACTTTCCTGATGGCCACATTGAGAAACTGAGTGGCAAAACCAGTGGCAGATTAAGGCCACCACTGGACCACATTCTGATTTTTAAATTAATGTACTATTAAACAGTGCAGGGGGTGCATATTGTAAAAATCCAATGCATCCTGGTGTGTTACAAGATGTTGGGACATCAATATGAATACGGCAGGCTGCTGTAGGATGTTTCCTATGCTCCCTAGTAGCATCAATATCTGGGAAGTACTTCTCTACACGTGATGGAAGTGAATCTAGAGAACAATATCATCCTTCCTATCTTGGAAAGTTCATTGCAAAATGTGATTTGATGATTAAGCCAGAGTAGTTTGGTCAACTGCTGAAGCATACAATCAAAAGAAGGGCGATCACATGTGATCCTGGGGAGATGGTGATGCAGTGGTTATCTCACTTGATTAGTAAACATGAGGCGAATGTTATGGGGACTTGGGTTCAAATTCCCACCTTGCCTTCTGTACCTAAAAGCTAGTCTCATTAATGATGAAATTATTGCCATAAAGAATAATCTAGTTTACTGATGTTCCTTTCGAGAAGGAAATCAGCCATCCTTACCTGTTCTGGCCTGCATGTAATTTCAGACCCCCAGCAAAATGATTGATTTTTAACTGTCCAAGCAAGGCATGAAGTTCAAGGCACATTAAGGAGAAGCTTTACCAATGACTCCCACACGGCATGAAAGAAAAATAAATATTATGATTTCTTGTAATGTATTTGTGACGGATGGAACATTATATTGTTTAAATCTACTAAAGGCACTTTTGCTTTGAGTGTTGTCTCATAATTTCTTATAATTCTCACACTGCTTGAACAGTCGGGAAACCTGTTGGGGTAGGAGGTTACATCTTACCAGAGTAAACCAATTTGGTGTAGGAGGTATCAAATAGGCATTAAGGTCCCAATTTGCTGATGCAAAGGGCCTATTGCCGGTGTTGATGTAAATTCCTCTTTTAATTCCCATATTGAGATCGTGAATGGCACATTTCTGTCTCAGAATGTTTGCCACCTGTTAATTTGGGCAGCTACTTTGCACCTATATAATGCACAGATCATCATCAGCTTTCTAGGTTGCATAATTTTATTCATACCACATGTTAATAGGTGAGTATAGAAATAATGGGCCCTATTTTACCATTTAGATTCTAAGTGCTGGGCAGACTTGAAACTGGAAGTATTTCAGATCCGACTTTTACACCTGTTCTCAGGCACCCCCATACGCACTCTGCCTGAGAAAATATCAGCAATTCCGAATCGTGCTGCAGAAGTCTGTGGGCAGGGCTTAATGCTTCGAAATCCTGCTGCTCCAATCGGCGCCTCCAACTGCACATGTGCAGAAGAAGATAGAATGCTGCTCCCCTGCCATATTGCACTGAGGCCTCTCCTGGCCCCCCACAAACATTGCCCCACCTCCTGAACATTACTGACAAACAAAGAACAACACAGCACGGGAAACAGGCCCTTCGGCCCAACGAGCCCGCGCCGCCATATTAACACCTCCTTATACACCCACCCCCCCCCCTCCCCCAACCACACAGACCGGTCGTGGGGCCTCCCCTCCTCCCTCTTCTCCCCCCCCAACTGATCTCAGGCAGAGTGGCAGTGGACCTTCCCTTCCTCTCCACTGATCTCAGGCAGAGTGGCAGTGGACCCCACTTCCCCTCCATTGATCTCAGACAGAGTGGCAGCAGACCTCCCTACCCCGCCACTGATCTCAAGCAGAGAGCCACCGGATGCTTGGCACTTACCTCCTCACTAACTGGAGCACGCAGTCGGACTTGTATGGAGCCTATCTGTTTCGTGCCAATTCTGAATGGTGAATGTGGTGGTAAAGGAGGAAGAGCTGGTAAAGTTGGGTGTGCAGCCCATTAAGTCAATTTAAATGCATGCAAATGACAGACATGCCCATTTTGGGTGTAGTTCCAGTCACGGCCATTTTTGGGTGTTGGTAAATGGGGAACTGGCGCGGCAGGTGTGGATCGTGGTCCTCGGCTCACGCCTGACTTTACCAAAAGCAGAAGCAACGCAATGGTAAAATTGGGCCCAATATGTGAAGAGCATAAGAACACTAGAAACAGGAGCAAGACCATTTAGCCCTTCAGTTCAGTTATGCTATTCAAAAAGATTGTTGCTGGTCATTCACCTCAATTTCACTTTCTCATCCTATCCCCTTATGTCTTTGTTCCTTCAGGAAATCCCATTGACAGCGGTGGGACCAGAAGACCTATAGCCAGTGAATGGCACGCTGCCTCCTACTGTGTGAAACATGTCACGAGAAGGCCTGAAAATCCCCTCCACCATCTCTCATCATTCTAAACTCTAAGTAATATAAGCCATGTCTGCTCAATCTGTCCTCATTGGACTGTCCCCTCATACAGCAACCACAGCTCTATATACTTGCAGTAAGACTTCCTTACTCTTCATTTCCAATCTATTTGTAATAAAGGTTAACATACCATCTGCTCCCTAATTGCTCTCTATATCAGCATGTTAACTTTCTGTGATTCATATATGCGGATACACAGGTCCCTTTGAATTCCAACATTTCCCAGACATTCAGCTTAAAAAAACATCTGCTTTTCTAATTTCCCAACCAAAATGAATAAGTTCCTATTTCTCCATGTTATATTCCATCTGCCATGTTCTCGCCATTCACTTAACAGAATTGTTCAGCACAGAAGGAGTCCATTTAGCTTGTTGTGTCTGAGCCAGATCTCCAAACGCAATTCATCTGGTGCCATTCCCTTGCCTTCGCAACAATAATTTTGCACGTTCTTCCTTTTTAAATAATAATTCAAATCCCTCTTGAATGCCTCAATTGAACCTTTCATCATCACAGTCTCAGGCAGTACATTCCAGATCTTAGCCATGTGTTTCATGAAAAAAGTTTCTTTTTATATTTACGTTATTTCTTTAGCTAATTAAGGATGTGGAGGCTTTGGAGCGGGTGCAGAAGAAGTTTGCCAGGATGCTAGATTAGAGGGTATGGGCTATAAGGAGAGGCTGGACTAACCAGGGCTGTTTCCCTGGAGAGGCAGATGTTGAGGGGAGAACTGGTCAAAGTCTATAAAATAATGAGAGGCATGGATCAGGTTGACAGTCAGAATCTTTTTCCCAATGTGAATTAGTGTATCTTTAAGAGAGGTTTTTTTTTAAATCATGAGCTCTGGAGCTCTCACTGTTTTAATGTTTCACATTGCTGCCAAGCTATCTAGCAGATGTCCTTTAATTGATTCTTAAGTGACTTAACTGGAGTTCTCAGGTACTTTCTGACCCTGCACTGTTAGGGGGAAAACTGGTTGGCAGGTCAAATGACAGGAGCTCTATTATTTTCAGTTCTGTGCTTCAGGTTTTAGTTTTTAGAAGGGACAGCAAGCTGAAAAGAAGTATTTTTCTCTCTCTCCCTTTTTTTTGGCAATTCTGCTGGTTACTAAAAACAAGGTCTTGCCTTGCTGGAGTAGAAAATCTGCTGCTAGTAGCTTGACCAGAGTCTACCTGGGGTTCTGGGAAATTGTTCTGACTTCAAACAGTTTTGGGTGTGTCAAGAGGATTATTAGAATTTACATGACGAAAGGTTTCAGTTCTCCAACCAAAGGACTCAATTCCAGTATCTCGTGAGTATTAGATTTTGCTGCGTTGAGTCAGTTGAAAAGGTTGTGTCTATGGAAGGTTTTGGTTTGAGTGAAATGTCTTAGATATATTTGTTAAGGGCCACACAATATTGTGGTTGTTTCCTTTATAATTGATAACAGTTATTGCTAATTTTCTTTCCATACATGATAACTACATTCTTAAATAAACTTTGTTTGATAAAAGCTCCTTACTGGGTCATTTGAATCACAGCTTAAATAGAACATACCATACTTATCCTAGCCAAATTCAAGATGCAAAAATTATGATCCAGGCAGGCTCCATAAAAACTTTGGAGTTTCTGACCTGAACCATAATACAGAGTTGAAATGTCTAACACGGGGGTCATGCACTGAAAGTGAGAAGGGGAAAGTTCAAAGGAGATGTGAGGGGCAAGTTTTTTTACACAGAGTGTTAGGTCTTTTGCTGTTTGTAATATTCTTGAGGGTTTGAAAATAGATAAGTCCCCTGGGCCGGACGGGATTTACCCTAGGATTCTCTGGGAGGCAAGAGAGGCGATTGCAGAGCCTCTGGCTCTGATCTTCAGGTTGTTGTTGGTCACAGGTATAGTGCCAGAAGATTGGAGGATAGCAAATGTTGTCCCATTGTTTAAGAAGGGGAACAGAGACTTCCCCGGGAATTATAGACCGGTGAGTCTTACTTCTGTTGTGGGCAAGGTTTTAGAAAAAATTATTAGGGATAGGATTTATAGTTATTTAGAGAGTAATGAATTGATTGGAGATAGTCAGCATGGTTTTGTGGAGGGTAGGTCGTGCCTTACTAACCTTATTGAGTTTTTTGAGAAAGTGACCAAAGAGGTGGATGGGGTTAAGGCAGTTGACGTGGTATATATGGACTTTAGTAAGGCGTTTGATAAGGTTCACCATGGAAGGCTTCTGCAGAAAATGCAGATGTATGGGATTGAGGGTGATTTAGTTAATTGGATCAGGAATTGGCTAGCAGATAGGAGACAGAGGGTGGTGGTTGATGGTAAGTATTCGTCATGGAGTTCGGTTACAAGTGGTGTGCCTCAGGGATCTGTTTTGGGGCCACTGCTGTTTGTAATTTTTATAAATGATCTGGATGAGGGTATAGTTGGGTGGATTAGTAAATTTGCTGATGACACCAAAGTCGGAGGTGTGGTAGATAGTGAGGAAGGGTGTCATAGTTTACAGAGAGACTTGGACAAGTTGCAGAGCTGGGCCGAGAGGTGGCGGATGGAGTTTAATGCGGAAAAGTGTGAGGTAATTCACTTTGGCAGGAATAACAGATGTGTAGAGTATAGGGCTAACGGGAGGACTCTGAATAGTGTTGATGAACAGAGGGATCTAGGTGTATATGTACATAGATCCCTGAAAGTTGGGAATCATGTAGATAAGGTTGTTAGGAAGGCATACGGTGTCTTGGCGTTTATTGGTAGGGGGATTGAATTTAGGAGCCGCAGCATCATGTTGCAACTGTACAAAACTCTGGTGCGGCCGCACTTGGAGTATTGTGTGTAGTTCTGGTCCCCACATTATAGGAAGGATGTGGAGGCATTGGAGAGGGTGCAGAGGAGGTTTACCAGGATGTTGCCTGGTATGGAGGGGAGGTCCTATGAGGAGAGACTGAGGGATTTGAGGTTGTTTTCATTAGAAAGAAGGCGGCTAAGAGGGGACCTTATTGAAACATATAAGATGATTAGAGGTTTAGATAGGGTGGACAGTGATAGTCTTTTTCCTCGGATGGAGAAAGCTAGCACGAGGGGGCATAGCTTTAAATTAAGGGGTGGTAGTTATTAGGACGGATGTCAGAGGTAGGTTCTTTACCCAGAGGGTGGTGAGGGATTGGAATGCCCTGCCTGCTGCAGTTGTAAATGCACCTAGTTTGGGGGCGTTTAAGAGATCCGTGGATAGGTTTATGGGTGGAAAGGGATTGGTTTAGGTTAGAGGGTCATTGCTTTTTAATTGATCGGTGCAACATCGTGGGCCGAAGGGTCTGTTCTGCGTGTAATGTTCTATGTTCTATATATATAAATGATTTGGAAGAAGATGTAACTGAATTAATTAGTAAGTTTGCGGACAACACAAACGTTGGTGGATTTGTGGATAGGGTGAGGACGATCAGAGGATATAGCAAGATATAGATCAGTTGGAGACTTGGGCAGAAAGATGAAAGATGGAGTTTAATCCAGACAAGTGTGAGGTCATGCATTTTGGAAGGTCTACTACAGATAGGAAAAGAACCCTTTGGAGTATTGATAGGCAAAGGGATCTGGGTGTACCGGTACACAGGTCATTGAAAGTGGCAATGCAGGTGGAGAAGGTAGGCAAGAAGACATATGACATGCTTGCCTTCATCAGCCGGAGTATTGAGTTTAAAAATTGGCAAGACATGTTGATGCTTTATAGAACGTAATTGAGGCCACACTTGGAATATAGTATTCAATTCTGGTCGCCACACTATCAGAAGAATGTGGAGTCTTTGGAGGGGGTACAGAAAAGATTTACCAGGATGTTGCCTGGTATGGAGGGCATGAGCTATGAAGAGAGGTTGGAGAAACTTGGTTTGTTCTCACTGGCGTGATAGAGGTTGAGGGGAGACTTGATAGAAGTCCACAAGATTGAGAGACATGGACAGAGTGGACAGTCAGAAGCTTTTTCCCAGGGTGGAAGAGTCAATTACTAGGGGGCATAGGTTTAAGGTGCGAGGGGTAAATTTTAAAAGAGGCGTATGAGGCAAATTTTTTACACAAAGATTTTTTACACAGGGTGGTGCCTGGAACTCAGTGGAAACGGATAAGGTAGTAACTTTTAAGGGGCATCTTGACAAGTACATGAATGAAATGGGAATAGAGGGATATGGTCCCTGGAAGTGTAGGGGGTTTTAGTTAAGTCAGGCAGCATGGACGGTGCAGGCTTGGAGGGCCAAAGGGCCTGTTCCTGTGCTGTAATTTTCTTTGTTCTTTGTTCTAGGTGTCTGGAATGTGCTGCCAGGAGTGGTGGTGCAGGCAGATACAATAGGGGGATTTAAGGGGCTTTTAGGGTAAGCATATGTATATGCAAGGATTAGAGGGATATGGACCAAGGGCAGACAGAAGAGATTAGTTTAATTTAGAATCATGTTCAGCAGAACATTGTGGGCTGAAGGCCCTGAGTCTGTGCTGTACTGTTCTATGTTCTAATTACCTTAAATCTGGACCATCTCATTCTTAATCCAGTGAGAACATTTTTTCCCTATTTGTCCAAATTCCTCAGGATTTTGAGTACCTCTGCCAACCTTCCCCTCCTCAAGGAAGGTGATCCCAACTATCCAATCTACGTACCTGAAGTTCCACATTCCTGGAAACATTTTCATGAATCTTTGATGTACTCTGCCTAATGCCTTTACATCTTTTCTAAAGATCAGTTCTCCAAGCTGGATGAGATACTTCAGTTGAGGTCAAGCCAATGTTCAACAGAAGTCTAACATAACCTCCCTTAGTTTTGTATGCTATGCCTCTATTAATAAAGTTTTAGGATACTGGATGCTTTATTAATTGCTTTCTCAATCTTCCCTGCCACTTTCTATGACCTATGTGCAAATACACGCAGAACTCTCTGCCCCTGCACTCCCTTTATAATTGTACTTTTTATTTTATACAGTCTGTTCATGTTCTTTCTGTCAAATAACTTCACAGTTTTCCACAAATTTCAAGTGTCACTTGTCTACCCATCCCATCAACTTGTCTATGTTATTTTAAAGTTTTTACACTATCCTCCTCACAGTTTATATTGTTTCCAAATTTAGTTTCGTCCACCAATTTTGAAACTGCACCTTATACACCAGGGACTAGGTCATTAATATATGTCTGAAATAATAAAGGTCCCAACAACAAAATTAACAAATTTTGTTAAATAGATAGAGAGCAAACAGATGGAACCTTGGTTTAACACCTCATCTGAAAGGCTTCACCTTCAATCATGCAGCACTCCTTGAGTACTGCACTGGAGTGTTAGCCTTAATTATTGCATCCAAGCCCCAGAGTGATACTTCAATTTACAACCTTATACTTCACAGATAAGTGTGTCCACCAACTGAGCCTCAGCTGATATGGATGTAAGTAGGCACTTGATGTTCCAATGTGATTCAGCACAGTGGCACAGTAGTTAGTACTGCTGCCTCACAGTGCCAGGGACATAGGTTCGATTCTCGGCTTGGGTCACTGTCTTTATGTGGGTTTGCACATTTTCCCTGTGTGTGGGTTTCCTCTGGGTGCTCCAGTGTCCTTCTACACTCTAAGGATGTGTGGATTAGATTGACTGGCCAGGCTAAATTGCCCCTTGGTGTTAGTAGGGTGAATAAGTAGGGTTATAGAGATAAGGCCTGGATGGGATTATATTCAGTGCAGACTCGATGGGCTCAATGGTCTCCTTCTGCACTGTAGGGATTCTACGATACTACAAAATATAAGACTCGACACATCAAGATTTGTTGTACTCTTGTTAACAAATGTATACTAAAGCTGAAAGGATTTCATATTCCTTACAACCTTAAATCTCAGAATAAACCACTTGATTAAAAAAATACACAAGTGTGCACAATCGAAGCCAAATTTATAATCCGTTGTTAGTTATGCTTTGGCACAATATACATTCTCTAAACGTGAGAAGGTGCTCCTCTCTGAATTGTTTTCCTAAAACTCCACACGTGTTTTCTTTTAATCTCTCCTTAAGCAAGAGAATAGCTTTTCAAAATTGCTGATTGCTCTTCGACGTTCCAGAGCCAAATTTTAGAGGCAACAATCCAACATTCTGGAAGGATGAAGCTCATCATTCTTGTAAATGGCAGACCAATAGAACGTTAATCCTTCAGTGTGAAAAGGCACTGTGTCACAGGAATACCTCTTTAAAATTATAACCGAGGGTTGGAGTTCCTCCTATTTGTATTGATTTCCTTCAATGCGGTTTGCCCAAACTCAGCATAGCCCATGCAAAGAATTTTAAATGCAAATTACATTCAGTATGGTACTAACTTTCACAATAACTTGTTCTGGAAGCCAGCTGTGCTCACAAAACTGGCCACATCCCCAAAATGAATTCATCACCATTGAAAGGTTCTGCTAACTATACTCATTTGGTGATTTATCAAGTTGAAGGACATCCAGCATTTCAAATAAATACTTTCATTTGTAGCCCATCCAGTGCCTCATCTACCACCTCCCTCAATATAACATTGGCAGATTCTTCTTTATTGGGAAGAAACTAGTTATTTATTATCTCATCTTTGCCTTCTGCGTCCATGCATGGATTCCCGTGCAGGTCCCTAATCAGCCTCCCTCCTCTATTTACTACCCTTTTATTGTTTTATATGCTTAGAGGAGATACTTGAATTCCCCTCTATGTTAGTTGCCAGTCTCTTCTCAGGCATTCGTTTTGTTTCTTATTACATTTTTCATTTTACCCCAGAACTTTTAATATTCAGCCAGTCTCCTACTTGTATCACATCTCCAATTTGAACCTTTTTCTGGCTTCATCTTGCTCTCAATTGTTTTTGTCATCCAGGGAGCTCTGGCTTTTGTTACCCTACTTACTTCCCTTATGGGAATGTACCTGCATTCCTGAACAATCGCTTTTTAAAAGCTGTGCAATGTTTTGATATTGTTTTGCCTGCCAATATTTAATCCCAGTTAAGCTAGTTCAGGTCTGACCTCAAAATACTGAATTTTAACTTCAGATTGTTTCTTGCCTTTTTCCATGGCTAATCTAAACTTTATGCTACGATGACTACGATGAAATGTTACCCCACTGATATTTAATCCAATTGACCCACCTCATTCCCCCAAAGTCAGATTTGGCAATGCCTCTTTCCTTGTTGGGTTGGAAACGTCCTGATCAAGAAAATTCTCTTGGACACATTCCAGAAACTCTTCTTTCTCTTTGCTCTTTATACTATTACACTCCCAGTCTAAATTAGGGTAACATTCCCTATTATCACTATGGCTATAAAGAATAGTGGATTGGTTAACAGACAAGAACTAGCAAGCAAAGATAAACAGGACATTTTACATTGGCAGGCTGCAACTAGTAGAAGGCACAAGGATGAGTGCTGAGGCCTTAGCTATTCACCATCTGCATCAATGGCTAAGACAAAGAGTATTATATCTAAGATTGCTGATGATACCAAGCTTAGTGGGAACATAAGCTGTGAGGAGGATCCAAAGAGGCTACAAAGAGATATAAATAGTGAGTGGGCAACAAGGTGATAGATAGAGTATAATATGATGAAGATTGAAGTTATTCACTTTGTTAGTAAAAATAGAAAAAGTAGAACTTTAAAAAAAATGAAACTTGTAAATGTTGATGCTCAGAGAAATTTAGCATGCAATTACAGAATGTATTTAGAAAGGCAAATTATGTTTTGGCCTGATTGCAATACAAGAACAAGGAAGTCTTACTACAAGGGATTCCAGTTATGGACTCACCAAAACCCTGTACAATTGTAGTAAGACTTCCTTGTTCTTATATTGCAATTCACATTTACAGAAGGCTATACTTCTTTTGAGTGCAGTACACATGAGACTCAAAAGATTGGGTTTTGGGATGAGACGTTGTCCTATGATGAGACATTGAGTAATTTGATTGTATACACTCTGGAATAAGAAGTGATCTTTTTGAAATGTACAAGATTGTAAAGGGGGTTGATGGGATATGCACTGAAAAGTTGTTTCCTCTGGCTGGACAACTTAGAGCATTGAGGCAAAAGTGCAGGAGAACAGACTGATTATTGGGGACCACAAAGAGGAGAATTTCTTCACAGAATATTTCAAATATTCAACATTTCAAAATGCTCCATCATTTAGTAGTCTATTCCTTCCTGGGAGGTTAGCATCGCTGAACAGACCAGCATTTGTTGCACATCCATAATTTGTCTTGAGAAGGTGGGATGAATTGATTTTTGATCTTCCAGACAATCAAGGGACATAGGGAATAAGCAGGAGAGCAGAGTTGAACCCGAGCAGTCAGGATTACGTTAAATAGCAGAGCTGGCTCAAGGGACTGTACGGTCTACTCCTGCTCCTATTTCTTAGTTCCTTTCTTCACTCCCTCCATTTTTGCAGGAGGTCATTCACAGCTTGGAGGTCACAAACAGAAGAAGCTGATCCCTCCTTCACATGAACTCGTAGAATAATTGAACAATACAGTACAAAAAGAGACCACACAACCCATTATTTCCTCTGCCCTTTGATTCTGGGCACTATTTGAGGCTGTGATGAACAGCAATGCTGAAGGAAATGTTGTCAAGTGTTTCTTCACATCCTTATCCACTTTCCTCATTTCTTACTGCTGTCTCATGTACACACTCTGCATTACAAAATGAAGATGCTTTCACCAGTTTACTTGTCTCTTCATTCTCACTTCAAACTAAGAACTAATCCTCATCCCTCCAATTCATTCCAGGCACTGAAGATATGGACAAATCTCTGCCATTTGTCCTGAAAATGGAAGATTTCATATTTTGTCTTTTGTAACATCACTGTCACATTCTCATACACTGGAAAATAAGTTTCCGGATTAGAGACAGAAGGTCAAATATCCATGAAAAGAGTGTGAAGGCATTGGTTTGATATTGTAATGAACAGAGGAAACCAGGGGAACGTAAATAAAATTGTATAAAAGGGAACAAAAGAAATTACTTGACTTTGGCTGTTATATTTTAAAGGAAAACATATACATGTTAGATCTCAAAGAAGCCAAAGTGTGGACAAGACTATACCTGGAGAAGCAGTTTGCTGTCACCCTCAGAGAACACCCTAAGAGTGGCAGGTCATTATGTAGGAAAATTACTATGAGTTTATAATTAGAAAACCTATAAGGACTGTTGCTATCAGAAGGGGGGTGGGGGGGAGGCGGTGGTGGGTGAGTGGGGAGGTGGGGCAGTTGGGAGAGTGAAGGGGTGAGGGGTGGGGAGGTGGGGGAGTGGGAGGGGAAGTGGGGGGTGGTAGCTCTGAATTATTTAAGCCAAGATCTGTTCGGAAAGGTTTAAAAAATATTGTTAACTGTGAAGGGTGTATTTTAAGTGTAATTTTTAAAATGTCATTAGTTTAATGTTTCGTTTTAATATAAATAATCAAAATTGTTTTGAGGAGTTACTTCCTGATTTCTGAAAACCTCTTCATAAATTGCAAAACTGTTCTGGCAGCTGTTTCAAGTTTTTCTCTGGGATTTGGGCAGCTCAGCACTTATCATCCGCTGTGCTGCAACGTCTTTCAGGAACAAGTTACCAACCTTTCTGAAGCTGCAGCATAACTCAATCTGACTCTCTAGTAAGCACCTATCCACAAAGTGGTAGCACGTTTATATTAGAAGTTAGGCTAAAGGAGTCTTTGCATGGTCAATTGCTGGACATGTATGTTGGAGTTAGGGCAGGGCAAAATAGGGTGGCACAGATGTCAGATGTATGCAAAGGTTATGCTGTTAAATAAGTTGACCTCAGCCTTCATGCCATGGATATAGGTACACATGCACGCTGGACCAGCATAAACTCCCTTTAATCAGGATGGCAGCATTAGGCCTTTACTGTAGGTGCATCATTTGTTTGAGTTATAAGGAGAGGCTGGATAGACTGGGATATTTTTCTCTTGAGCGTAGGAAGCTGAGGGGCGATCTTATAGAGATCTATAACATAATGAGGGGCATATTTTCACACAGAGGGTGGTGAGTGTCTGGAACAAACTGCCAGAGGCAGTAGGTAGAGGCAGGTACAACTTTGTCTTTTAAAAAGCATTTAGACAGATGGGTGAGATGGGAATAGAGGGATATGGGCCAAATGCAGGAAATTGGGACTAGCGTAGTGGTAAAAACTGGGTGGATAGACATGTTGGGCTGAAGGGCCTGTTTCCATGCTGTAAACCCCTATGACTATCAGGTTCATCTGAAACAGGTGGACTTAATTGGTTTTGTAGCTGCTCTGTACTTCCTTTGACATCTGTTATGGTGTCTTGCATCAGAACAGAACACTGTCCCATCAGCTGCAGTAAGAGCATTCACAATAATTAGAGTGCAATTTCTCTGGGAGTTTACAGTTGGGTGCAGCTCTTTTAAATTCTTCTACCACCTGTTGCTGCCTCACTAAACCATGCAACTACTGATTTGTACAATATATGCGCGAGCAATGACTTAGCATTTGATAAATATCCAAAATGTTGTTTTCTCCAATTGCCTCCTTCCATTTCTAAACCTTCTCGTCAATCTAATTCTACTGTTGTGCTGGCTGGATGAAAGCTGAGATGTTTATGGTCCTTCCAAAATATAGTCTATTCAGCTTGAGCTAAGTAATGGAGCAGAAGCTCAGTAATATCACTGGAAGAATGAAGAGAGAAAATATTTTTTTTCACAGACAATAATCAAACATGGAATAGTTTACCACAACTAACTGCTGAGGCAGAGACTAATGCATCATTTAAAAAGGATTCAGGTAAGTATTTGAGAAGGAAGTGTATGTGGAAATGACAGGAAAATGAGATTGTTGTAGATAACTCCGATAGGAGAGAAAGTGGAGATCTCAGGGAGGTGAAAATGCTCCCTCCTGTCTCATTTAAATCACAATGCTGGGTGGAACTACACTTACCTCAGGTCAAACTGAAGTCTGCCATTTAGAATAGCCCAAGAATCTAGGGTAATATAAAATAGCAGAGAAACTTGTCAGCAGTGTCTGATAATTGCAGTAACTCAGGGACCACAGAAAGATCAGTACCAATGTTTCTTTTTGTTCTCTATAAATTAGTCCCGCACCAGGCTCTAATGTACAGATCCTCCAATGACTCACATGATTAGTGGCCTTTCCATTATTGATGAAGAACTGAGTTACTCAGACCATAAGGAACTTAAGTTCAATCCCTGGCTTGCACAGTTAGCTAAATCTTCAGTTTGGGTCGTAATGTGTTGAAATCCAGATTTTCTTTCTTGATATCTATGGCCTCAGTCTTGAAAAGAAGCTGAGAATCCTACCTTTGTGGAAATTCACTCATTATAACTACCTTCACAATAACACAACTAAAGAGCATTAACAATGTGACTTGAAAGAGATCTATGTGTTTTTTTTACAAATATTTCTTAGAATTTAGTGGGGTAATACTTGAAATTGTTAAATTGCTTTATTCGGAAATATGAAGAATTCTCTGCACGAGTTAACAGTTACAATCTGATTCTTAATTAAGTAAGAACTCAATAGCTTGTCAAAACAGAATGGCCAGAATTCTCCAGCCATTCATTGCCAGATAGGATGGGGAATTTGGGCACTCAGCAAAATGTCCGTTCACTGCAGTGGGCTGGGAGAATCCCACCCAATGTTTAGGATTGAACAAGGAAATTTGGATTTGGTTATGACACTGGAGAGTGCCCTATGGCCGGAGAGCTATACTTCAAGATGAGGTAGGCCACTGAAAAAACAAAAGAGGAAAATTGAAGCAGGAAAGTTGTGATTATAATTTACTTTGGAAAGTTTAAAAGTACTACCACATAGTTCTCAAAAGGTTGAAAAATAACACCTGTACCTTCCCATGCATGAATTCACTAACTGCAGCTGCATCATCTCACAGTTCAGAAAACAGTGAGTTAGGAGTTGTTTCTTGAACAGGATTTGGGTAATTTGGTGTCAGAGAGGTGGAGTTCCTTCCAAATAATACCATGAATTGAAAGATTCTGAGCAATGAGAGGTTAGCGTTGCAGCAAGTCAGAAACACATTGGGGATGTTAATTGCAGTTTCTGCTGTTATAATATGCTGACTACCAGTGAAATAGTTTCATGCCTAGTTCCAGTTGTTCTCATTATGTTTTCCCCCGTGTGAACGGTCACCTCTCAAGGCAGAAAATGGGAAGAATGATGTTCAATGCAGCATACACAAATTCCGAGCTGGACTGTGCCACTCGCTACATCGATATAACCATTAAAAGTGGCGTTCCATCTCCACTCCTGAATCAACTGTAAAATAGGCAGTTTTCATATTAGGTGAGCAGAAGTAGGCCATACTGGCCCTCGAGCCTGCTCTGCCATTCGATAAGATTATGGTTGAACTTCCATATCAAACCTGTTTTTCCATATCCCTTGATCCTCTTCTTGTCAAAGAATCTATTAATCTTAGTCTTGATAACACATAACTACATGAGGGCAAAATAAATAGTGGGATAGTTTGAAAGGTGTATGTGTTAAAGTAAGTTAGGGCTCATGTGAAGCCAACACCAGTATTAATAGAGGTGGCACGGTGGCAAGTGGTTAGCACCATTGCCTCACAGGGCCAGGAAGTCAGGTTCAATTCCAGCCTCGGGTCTCTCTCTGTGCAAAGTCTGCATGTTCTCCCCATGTCTGCATGGGTTTCCTCCCACAGTCCAAACATGTGCAGGTTCGGTTGACTAGTGCTGCTAAATTGTGTCAGGAGATTAGCAGGGTAACTAGGTGGGATTACAGGAAAGGGCCTGGGTGGGATTGTGGTCAGTGTGACTCATTGGGCCGAATGGCCTCCTTCTACACTTTAGGATTTGATGATATGATTAATCTACTTCCATTTTTATCAATAGCAGATGCTGGGGATGGATCTGTTGTTATCATCAACGCAATCTTTAGAAGCATCTTTTGTTTTTTATTTGTTCTGTTAGCACCTCTTTTAATGTGTGCCATCATTCATTACCTCATTTGATCACACCTGCCCTCCAGCTCTCCACCTTATCATATATCTTTCTGTTTGCTCTTT
The DNA here is from genome assembly GCF_965287045.1 of Carcharhinus amblyrhynchos. Taxonomy (NCBI): domain Eukaryota; kingdom Metazoa; phylum Chordata; class Chondrichthyes; order Carcharhiniformes; family Carcharhinidae; genus Carcharhinus; species Carcharhinus amblyrhynchos. The sequence continues at coordinate 48,586,574 of NC_137324.1, read as the reverse complement.
TCTCCCTTCCATCTTTTCTCTGCCTCTGTACACACCTGCTCTGATTTTTAAGTGCCACAATTTGCAAAACGCTCATGCCCGTCCAGTTTGAGGAGGGTAAGACACAACATTTGTTTATCCATCTAATCAAAATGATTTTGGTGCTACTTGATGGCCAATGCTGCTTTCTCCTTCTCAATACTGCTAAAGGATTCTGCAATCTGCAGGAAGCCACAGTAGTAATGCTGCAGACCATGTGGTACACGCAGCCTGTTCTTTCGTAAAAATGGGCTGCCTCTTAAATTTGCACAACCAAAATGCTGCAATGGAAATTCTTGTAAATCATACGCTAGGATCAGGCAGAAATGCAGATTGATGGAGCCAGATTTGGAGGCATTAGTAGTGGAGGTAGGCTGGTGGAGATGGCCCACAAGGGCATGAGAAGCCCTACAAGGACCCAACGGAGTGTACAAAGTAACTAGAAAGGTCAACTCCCAGACTCTGGACATGAGAGCCAAGCGGAAGTGCCTCAAGATATATAATCATCTTATGTGACTGGTTCGCATCAGTGAATGCATCTATACATGATACCACCTAGAGTTGGAGAGTGTTAGAGCTGTGAATTCTGTTCTGAGTATATTATCTTCTGGTTCTACCGTGCTTGTCCACTGTCTCATTGTTGTTGCCATCAGCTGTTCCTCAATTGGAGGATGTTTATTCAGAGTCACAAACTTCTGCTGTGAGACTTTACATGGCTGACTTGGCTGGTTTTTGACCTGCAGAATTTTGAGGTAGTGGGATCCTAAGATGTGCTTCTTCATCTTTCCTGCTCCGCCATCACCCTGCCTCATTATTAAAGTATGTGGACTCAAAACATGATGCAGCTTGATGGACAAGTTGTCATCATTTTGAACAATTAATAGTAAATTCTTCTTTGTCAATAGAATTCTTACAGTGCAAAAGGAGTCAATTCAGCCTATCAAGTCTGTAGTGATTTTCTGAAAGAGTATCCTATTCTGGCCAAACCCCCCACTCAAAGCCCTATCCCTCTAACCTTGCACATTTACCGTGGTTAATCCATCTAACCCCCACATCTTTGGACATGAAGGGACAATTTAGCATGGCCAATCCATCTAACATGTACATTCTTGGACACTAAGGGACAAGTTAACATGGTTAATCCACCTGATCCACATATCTTGGAAGATTTTCTTTATCCTCCCCTATAAAGTTGGCCACTTGAAAATTAAGAAAGCAGGACCAGGCAAGAATGCTTGTTTTCAACCATCTGGATGCACAGCCTAGTCTATCTTGGTTAGGGAGAACAAGTTGGAAAAGGCAAGCTAAATGCTGGCCTTCTGCTGACAATGTGTTTTTTCCACCAGAAGGACAAATACAAACCACGTGGAGACATCCTAGATCAAAACACTGGCTCCTTCTGGGTTATGTCATTGATTGAATTAAATATCCAAATGATGTGTGTATCACTCAATCAATGCAGAGGACTGATGCCTGCTGGACAGATACTGACTTGTTCTATTGATGACAAATGTTTCCCTATGAACAAGACATTGCAAGATGCAAAGGTCCAAGAGAACAAAAATCTATGTCTCAGTTCTATGATCTATGATCTGGAGGAGGGAACCGAGTGTATGGTGTCGAAATTTGTTGATGACACCAAGATTGGTGGAATGGCAAATTGCACGGAGGTTGTGGAGAGTCTGCAGAAGGATCTAGATAGGCTGGGCGAATGGGCCAGGAAATGGCAAATGGAATTTAATGTTGGCAAGTGCGAGGTGGTCCACTTTGGTAGGAATAATGGTAGGAAGGACTATTACTTACGGGGCAAAAAACTGCAGCAGGCGACGGTGCAGAGGGACCTTGGGGTCCTTGTGCATGAGTCGCAAAAACCCAGCCTGCAGGTGCAGCAGGTGGTCAGGAAGGCGAATGGGATGCTGGCCTTCATAGCGAGGGGGATTGAATATAAAAGTAGGGAGGTCTTGCTGCAGCTGTATAGGGCATTGGTGAGGCCGCAGCTGGAGTACTGCGTGCAGTTTTGGTCGCCATACTTACGCAAGGATATTTTGGCCTTGGAGGGAGTGCAGAGGAGGTTTACTAGGCTGATACCGGAGTTGAGGGGATTGAGCTATGAGGAGAGGCTGAATAAACTAGGCTTGTACTCGTTAGAGTTTAGAAGAATGAGGGGAGATCTCATTGAGACGTATAAGATGATGAATGGGATGGATAGGATAGAGGTGGAGAGACTCTTCCCGCTCAGAAAGGACAGTAGGACTAGGGGGCAGAGCCTCAAGATAAAGGGGGGGGGCGGTTTAGAACGGAGTTGAAGAGGAACTTCTTCACTCAAAGGGTGGTGAATCTCTGGAATTCTCTGCCCGTTGAGGTGGTGGAGGCTGCCTCGCTAAATATTCTTAAGACGCGGGTTGATGGGTTTTTGATAAGAGAGGGGATTAAGGGTTATGGGGAGAGGGCGGGAATGTGGAACTGAGACACGACAGATCAGCCATGATCTTATTGAATGGCGGGGCAGGCTCGAAGGGCTAGATGGCCTACTCCTGCTCCTATTTCTTATGTTCTTATGTTCTGAAGTAGCCCAACCGAAGAGAGAAATTCCAACTGCAGCAACAGAAAATCTGGAAAATCTTTGTGCATTCACCTCAAATAAAGTCATCTTTATTTGACACTCATGCCCAGAATATTGGGTTCAACATCAGAATGGGTTCAACAAAACAATGCTGAAATATGCGACTGTTTGGAACAAAAACAGTCAGCCTTTATTGCCAACAGGACGTCCCAAGGTCACAAGTCTAGAAGACAGCATTCCAATAACTCAAGACCAATGCCCAAAGACTATGCCAGAAGATAAACAACAAGTGATGGAAAGTGAAAGGCTGAGTGACCCAACAATGTGCTGACCATCATGAAATTCAAAGCTTTTTTTGAAGTCTCCAGAGCCACCTAGAGATCAAGATCAAATGGACAAAATCCTCTTCACTCACAGGATGGTGTTCATAATCTAAAGTGCACAAGTCAAGATTGTGATGGAATGCTCCCCACTCACCTCGATATATGCAGGTCCAACAACACAAAAGGCTTGACACAATCCAGGACAAAGCGTTCCACATTAAAAATTCATCCCTCCACTAACTGTGCACTGTGGCAGCAGTGTGTTCTATTAACAAGATCTGCTCAGCAACTCACCAAGACTCCTTCAACAGCGCCTTTCAAACCTACAATCCCCATCACCTAGAAGGACAAATGTGGCAGATGCCTGAGAATAGCACCACCTGCAATTTTCCTCCTCAAGACACACAACATCCTGCCTTTCAATCATATTGCTATCTCTTCACTGTCACTGGGTCAAAATCAAAATGGATTTTCCATGAATTTTTGGCTTAAGTTATCAGGGCAGCCCTTCTTGGAAATCCAACCCAAAGGTGTTTCATTAACCTGATATATTTTGGTACCTGATTGATTTCCTTGTATAATTTATGACAGGCACTTTGTGAATACTACTGGGCAAGCCATACTGAGCCATTGATGAGTGATGACACATTATTGGATGATTAAATTAAGCCCAGAAACTGCTAAAATTTATATTATCTGTTTTTCATTACAAGCAATATCTTACATCCTTAGTTTTTGAACACAGTTGAGGGCCATATCCAGGTCCTGACTCCAATTCTGGTTTAGTCTTGCCCACAGGATAGCCTGCAGCTGAGGTCAGACAGGCAAGAAGGGCCCCAAAGCCTACCTGGAATTCCTAAGCCTGCCACCGGGTGGCAGCCAACTTCAGGCAGCTCATCTGTTCTCAACATCTTTGAAGACCCAGAGGCTGACCAGAAAATTCCAGCCAAGCTCTGACAACACCCTTTAAATGGCCCTTAACTAATTGACTACCTATCCACTGCTTGCTGGCAGATCATCTTGTTGCCCTCCAACCAATCTCTGGGAAAATGGTCCAGGGAAAAGATGGAGCCTACAAACTGACATATTGGACAGCAGTATGAATTTTTGTACCCAGCTGCCTCTGCCTCTCCAACCGACTCAAAAACACCTTCTTCCCTGTTGCCATCAGGCTTTTGAATGGACCTATCTCATAGTAAGCTGGTCTTTCTCTACATCCCAGCTATGACTTATTTATTTATTTATTAGTCATAAGTAAGGCTTACATTAACACTGCAATTAAGTTACTGTGAAATTCCCCTAGTTGCCACAGTCCGGCACCTGCTCGGATCACTATCTCTAACCAACGCATCTTTCACAAAGTGGGAGGAAAGTGGAGCACCTAGAGGAAACCCACGCTGACACAGGGAGAACGTGCAAATTCCACACAGTGACCCAAGCCAGGAATTTAAACCAGGCCCCTGGTGCTGTGAAGCAGCAGTGCTAACCACTGTGCTACTGTACACTACATTCTGTGCCCTCTCCTTTCCTTCTCCCCTATGTACTCTATAAATGGCATGTTTTGTCTGTAAAGCATGCAAGAAACAACACTTTTTACTGTATACCAATACATGACAATAACACAAATCAAATAATTAGTTAATAAATTATTCCCATAGGTGACATGATCCACTTATATGAACATATGAACATAAGAAATAGGAGCAGGAGTAGGCCATCCAGCCCTTCGAGCCTGCCCCGCCATTCAATAAGATCATGGCTGACCTGAAGTGGATCAGTTCCACTTACCCGCCAGCTCCCCATAACCCTTAATTCCCTTATCAATCAGAAATCTATCTACCCGTGACTTAAACATATTCAACGAGGTAGCCTCCACCACTTCAATGGCAGAGAATTCCAGAGATTCACCACCCTCTGAGAGAAGAAGCTCCTCCTCAACTCTGTCCTAAACTGACCCCCCCCCCGCAACTTATTTTGAGGCTGTACCCTCTAGTTCTGGTTTCTTTTCTAAGTGGAAAGAATTTCTCTACCTCTATCCTATCTAGCCCCTTCACTATCTTATATGTCTCTATAAGATCACCCCTTATCCTTCTAAACTCCAACGAGTACGGACTCAATCTACTCAATGTCTCCTGATAAGCTAACCCCATCATCTCCGGTATCAACCTGGTGAACCTTCTCTGTATTCCCTCTAAGGCCAATATATCCTTTCACAAATAAGGAGACCAAAATTGCTCACAGTAGTCTAGTTGCGGCCTCACCAGTGCCTTGTAGTGAAACTATAAATAAGCTTAGAAAATGGTTTAGAAATTTAGCCTAAGTCTATGGATATGGAGTAAACCATTTAGGACAGTGGTGAGGAGAACATTTTCTCTCAGAGAATGGTGAGCCTTTTGAACTCTCTACTAAGGCCTAAACATTGTATGTTTACAAGAAGGAGGTAGATAAAGCTCTTGGAGCTAAAGGTATCCAAGAATTAAGGAGGAAAGCAGGAACAGGTTATCGAGTTGGATAATCAGCCACGATCGTAATGAATGGTGGAGCAGGCTCAAAGGGCCGAAGGGTCTCCGACTGCTCCTGTTTTTTTATGAACTGCTTTTCTTGGTGAGTTGACTGAACAGAACGTGAGCTGCAACTGGAAATTTCATCAAACCCAAATAACTGTAATCCTGAAACCTCGAATAAGCTTTTGGGACTCTAACCTCTCTTCCCATCCCATGTACAACAGAGCCAACGATTGGGCAATAGTCATAGATTTAAGAAAGTATATATTTGCATTGGCAGTGATGCAGTAAAAGTTTGCCAATTTGGTTCATGGAATGAGGAGGTTGTCCCATGATGACAATTGGGCCTTTTTTCTGAGCAGAATGAGAGGCAATCTCTGAAATTTTCACAATTTCATAGGGGCTTAATAGGGTGGACGCTTGAGACATTGTTTCCGTTGGTCGGAGAATCTCAAACACTGGGAAACAGTCTTAGTATCAGGAGTCGATCACTTAGGAGTGAGTGAGGGGAAATGTCTTCACTCAAATGGCTGTGAATTTTTGAAAATCTCTAACTCTGAGGGTTGTGAATGCTCCATCATTAAATACATTTGCTGGGCTTTCAAGGAAGATAAGGGGAGTAAATGGAAAATTGCAGTTGAAGCACAATGATCATGTTGAATGTTACACTCGACGGGCCATAAGGTCTTCTCCCACTCTTTTTCTTGTGTTCTTGCATTAGCGTACGATGCCAGCCCCACCCCCATTTTGATTTGATTTAGTTTATTATCATCACATGTATTAGTATACAGTGAAAAGTATTGCATCTTGCATGCTATACAGACAAAGCATACTGTTCATGGAGAAGGGGTGAGTGCAGGATGTGATGTTACAGTCAGAGCTAGGTTGTAGAGAAAAATTAACTAAGTGCGAGTCTGATGGCAGCAGGGAAGAAGCTGTCTTGAGTCGGTTGGTACATGATCTCAGACTTTTGTATCTTTTTCCCAATAGAAGAAGGTTCAGGAAAATATATCCAGGGTGTGTGGGGTCCTTGAACGTTATGATTTTATAATGGTTTCCATCTTCATGACATCTGTCAAAATATTGCATGGTCCTTTGTTAATGAATTTGAGAATTTTCCAAAGCTCCTGTCATGTAATGTATTTTTGTTCTGGTCTTCGTTAGGTTGTTTCATTTCCTTGTCTTCAGGTCTTCTGTTTCTCCATCAGTAATTTCTAGAAATAAATCAATCCGTGTTTTGATTTTTGCGTAGTATTCACCTGGGAAAGCTGAAATGAAGTATTTTTTGAATTGTATTGATTGAAAAGCAGCCTGTTTCACAGTCAGAATTATGGCACAGTGGTTAGCATTGCTGCCTCACAGCACATGGGAGCCGAGTTCAATTCTTGGCTTGGGTCACTGTCTGTGTGGAGTTTGTACATTCTCCCTGTGTCTGTGTGGGTTTCCTCCCACAGTCTGAAAGATGTGCCGGTTAGGTGCATTGGCCATGCTAAATTCTTCCTCAGTGTACCCAAACAGGTGCTGGTGTGTGTGGCAACTAGGGGATTTTCACAGTATCTTCATTGCAGTGTTAATGTAAGCCTACTTGTGACACTAATAAATAAACTTTAGACTCAGAAATTCTTTGGTACTGTGCTCATTTTGCAGGGGGAAAAATAGTACCTCAGCATCCAACATGGCAATAGCAGGCAGGTACTCGTTCCATGCTGAAAATGTGTCATCTGTGTTATAACCCCAGTAGAGACCAATAACTGTTATAAAAGCAGTGACAGACTGGAAGGATCACATAACAAGATTTCAAGTTTTAAGACTTCTACTTTTAAAAACAAACTAAAAGCAACCTTAACTAAATGTTATTTCAGTAGGCAACTTGTATTGAAACTACAGAAAAGTTTCCTCATTTAACTTTTAAAATGACCAAAATTCTCCCTCCATAGTTGTAAATTACTTTGTGTTTTAAATGAACATTTTGTTCCTCAGGAATCAGTCTGTTGGTGATTGCCTCTTTAAGGGCAACACAGCAGAAGATGATCACCTGGCTTGAGAGACCAATTGGGACTGAGAGTGGGCAATCACCCCAGGGGATGGAATCCTATCTAGGGGTGAAGACATGTAGGGACCCACCATGCCAGCTGCTAGCCTCTCTATAGTTTTTCATGTCAATAAATAACTTTGGTGTTTCTGATGAAGTCTGTGAAAGTGCATCATTACACATTCCAATGTTATTCTCAGCTCCCAATGGCTTCCTTCCTTTTCCTGATAGATCACTTCTAGTCCCCTTACCGACTTTCAAAATTTGGGGTTACCCTGGAGATCCCTCTGTCCTGGCAAAGCAAGGCAAATCTTCTCGCCTTGTTCAAATCCTCATGAACTTGGTCTCTTCTATTTGAGCATGAGTTCCTAATCACATTCTGCATGGGGGGAGGGGCAATAGAGAAGTTGGCTGCTTCTAAATCTCTCTTTCTTGCTCTGATTCATGGATATTGATCTACCTGTGAAGTTCAGGTGTATCTGGAAAAAAACCCTATAAGCCAATTTTGCAATGGCTTTCTACAGCCTATATCCCTGTTAAAACCCATCCTCATGGTAATGTGAATCACATGGGCCTTGTATCCAGTTGGAAATACCGATTAACTATCTTTTAAACTCCAACCTCATTCTACCTTCTAATTAAATAATCAGTTTAAAGCGCAAACATTTTTAAAACTTGACATTCCTAACACCTCCCTGTGAGATGAGGAGAAGCATTCCAATAGTTGTTACAGAGGCCCTCTTCATTGTCCATAGCTTTGAATGTATTATACCTGCGCAAGGATATATTGGCCTTGGAGGGAGTGCAGAGGAGGTTCACTAGGCTGATACTGGAGATGAGGGGGTTGGACTATGAAGAGAGACTAAATAGACTGGGTCTGTACTCGGAGTTTAGAAGGATGAGGGGGGATCTTATAGAGACGTATAAGATAATGAAGGGGATGGATAGGGTGGAAGTAGAGAGATTCTTCCTGCTTAGAAAGGATAGCAGGACTAGAGGGCACAGCCTCAAGATAAGGGGAGGGCAGTTTAGATCAGAGTTGAGGAGGAACTTCTTCACTCAAAGGGTGGTGAATCTCTGGAATTCTCTGCCCGTTGAAGTGGTGGAGGCTACCTCGCTAAATATATTTAATTCACGGGTAGGTAGGTTTTTGATAGACAAGGGAATTAAGGGTTATGGGGAGAAAGCGGGAAAATGGAACTGAGCCACTTCAGATCAGCCATGATCTTATTGAATGGCAGGGCAGGCTCGAAGGGCTAGATGGCCTACTCCTGCTCCTATTTCTTATGTTCTTATTCCAACCTGCTCCACTGACACCCCCATCTTTCAACTTTCAACAAAGAACAGTACAGCACAGGAACCAGCCATTCAGCCCACCAAATCTGTGCTGACACAGGTGCCGCTCTAATCTAATATTTTCTTGCCTGCACATTGTCTATATCCCTCTATTCCCTGCCTTTTCATGTATCTATCCAGATACCTTTTGAAAACTGTTACAGAATCTGCTTCCAACAACTCCTCCAGCAGCTCTTTCCAGGCATTCACCACCCTCTGTGTGAAAAATCTGCCCCTTACAACTCTTGTAAACTTTTCCTCTCTCACTTTCAACCTATGCCCCCGAGTAACAAGCAAGACATCCAAGTTTGTTGCCAAGCAGAATTTAGAATAGGTCACAAGATCACCCCCACTTTATCCTAAATTGAAGAGACAGACCCAAAACAAGACAATCTTATAACTTTGTATTTGTGACAGCCGTTATATTGATCAGGGTGTACCTGCAGATATTCAGCGCCCAACACAGTCCCTATCTAAATAAGAGATCTAATCCTGTTTCAGGGCTCTTTTCCAAAATTCCTTTGCAATGGACTGTAGCATGTGTTTGTACGTGGAAGATCATGTCTCACTAATTGAGTTTTTTGAGGAGGTGACAAAAATGATTAACGAGGGAGAGGCTGTGGATGTTGTCTACGTGAACTTCAGTGAGACATTTGACAAGGTTCCTTATGGTGGGCTGCTGCAAAAGATTAAATCTCATGGGATCAGGGGTGAACAAGCTAGATGGATTCAGAACTGGCTTGGCCATAGAAGGCAAAGAGTACCATTGGAATGGTGTTTTTCTGAATGGAGATCTGTAAGTAGTGGTGTTCCGCAGAGATCAGTGCTGGGACCTCTGTTGTTTGTAATATATACAAATGACTTGGAAGAAAACTTGGCTGGTCTGATGAGCAAATTTGCGGATGCTGCTATGATTGGCAGAGTTACGGATAGTGATGAAGATTGTCAGATAATACAGCATACAATAGATAGACCGGAAAATTGGGCAGAGAAATGACAGATGGAATTTAATCTCGACAGATGTGAGGTGATTCATTTTGGTAGATCCAATTCAGGTGGGAGTTATAAAATAAATGGCAGAACAATCAGGAGCATAGACACACAGAGAGATGTCGGAGTATAGGTCTACAGATCCTTAAAAGTAGTAGCACAGGTGGCAAAGGTGGTGAAGAAAGCATATGACATGCTTGCCTCCATCGGATGGGGCATTGAGTATAAAAGCTTGCAAATTATGTTACAATTGTATAAAACATTGATTAGCCCACATTTGGAATACTGTGCCTAATTCTGGTCACCACACCAGCAGAAGGACATGAAGGCTTTGAAGAGATTGCAGGAATGTTCCCTGGTCTGGAGGGTGTTAGCTATGAGGAGAGATTGAGTAAACTGGGATTGTTTTCCCTGGAAAGAAGGAGGCCGAGGGGCGACCTGATAGAAGTTTATAAAATTATGAGAGGTATAGATAGGGTGAACAGTTGGAAGCTTTTTCCCAGGGCAGAAATGACAATTACAAGGGGGCACAAGTTCAAGATAAGGGGGGAAGGGTTCAGTGGAGATGTGCGGGGGAAGTTTTTTTTACACAGAGCATGGTAGGGGGCTGGAATGCACTGCCAAGTCAGGCAGTTGAGGCAGTTACGTTAGCCACATTTAAGACTTATCTTTATAGGCATAAGAACAAATGGGGAATAGAGGGTTATGAGCAGTTGGTTAGATATGTAAACATGATTGGTGCAGGCTTGGAGGCCCAAAGGACCTGTTTCTGTGCTGTACTGTTCTTTGTTTTTTTGTTCTTTATGTCATGCATGCTGCGATCAGTATCCTCAGATACCAGCCAACCAGACTAGCTGTCCTTAAAGGGATCACTATCAGCTACATCCTAAAAGCCATTTTTTTTAACTCTCCTTGTTTTTGGAAGGAGAATGAATGCTTTATCTGATCCACATTAAATACATACAAGATGCTAATGGCTACCACATGCCCCCTTCACTTGCCTCTGCCACCTGGACTCTATCTGAGGCAGACAATCTTCATTCTTCATAAGACTGGAGAGCTGCTTTTTAGACCACGTTTGGTGTTCACAGCTCACCAGTAATAAATGAAGCTGGTGGACATATTCTGCATGGTGCTCCAGCTGGTCTCATTTGGTTGGTGCAATGTGCCAATTTGGTACCGATCCAATTGCAAGACCGTAAATCTGATGCTACAAAATCTATTTTTAGTGATGATTTACAGGCCAATGGATGATATAAAAATAAGGAAGATTGGAGTTAGGAATGTATGAATTTACAAGGCTGGAAAAGACCATTGTGTCCCATCTGGCTGACTGCAAAATTTCAAACAGTATCATGCGATACTCTTTAGCCAACAAAAACAACCTTCAGCTCTTGATTTGCTAATGCATGTCTCCTCTACTATCTCCCCAGCCAAATTGATTTATTAGCCTAGAAGTTACTGCTAGCAATTTCAGCAGACACTTAGCACACTCGTCTGTTATTCCTCAATCTGCTGTTTTAACTGAGGTGTTAATCTATTCAAAGTAAATGAAGTGTGGTCAGAGGAATGTCATATTAAGGTATAAAGAAACTCAAATTGGTCTTGGACTGCAGTGTGAAACAAAGATAACAAATCACAACCTATTCTTGGATGGGGAGAGATAGATTAGAATGGGGTGTTGCCTGAGGCTTTTGTTGCAAAGTGGAAATGTTAGGTCCTACAGATCTGGAATTTTGCTTTTTATTACTTCTGGGATTGGGAAATGGTACATTTTTGCAGAGTTTTCACTCAGGAGATTAGGGAGGAGACAATGGAAAGGGAGATTGTACGTGATCGTGGCCAAGCGGTCTTTCTCATCGCATGCTTTCCGATGGTGTTGAAATGTTCAGCAAGACAAAATTGAAAACATACTAGACAACAGCAGCGCAAAGCCAGATTTGTTTACGCTGGCAATTTTTACTAATCTTTTCCACAAGCTGATTCTACATTTTATTCTACACAGCAGCACATAGAACAGAAGTTTGGTAGATATATGTCTCACAGAAATGTTAAAATTTTGCTTGCTTCACACACACAGAACCCATTTTCTTTGCATGCCCATGTCACCCATGACATATTAAAGTCTCTATAATCAACTTATTTTTACATTTGTTGAGAAGTAGACTATAAATCATTCAACCTAACAGGAGTGCAAGCGATTAAAAAAAGATCCATTAGGCTCGTGTTTCTTTCATTGGACCTCACACATTAATTTATGCTTTCATGGACTCAGTCTACATCACCTCCTGGGAGAGGCAAGTAAGCCATAAGTAACGTTAGAACAGACAGTGAAGAAGAAATCAGTTGATCATTGCTAACCTGTTGCATTCCACAAATGGCATTCCTTCCATTTGAATAGGGTTGGGGACACAATGTGATATGCAATATTTGATCTTCTTTTATTTATACTTGTAGGGGTTAATTTTCCCCTTTCTCCCATCACAATAATTGTAGTAGGCAAAGGGCAGGCCAGGGGTGGGATTTTCCAGTTTAAGAGTGAGCGTGGCCAGAAAATCCCATCCATAGACTGTACAATCAATAGCACTGGAGTTGATTTTCAACTTTTGTTCACTTCAGTTGCAACTGGTTGATGATAGTAAGGGCCGTCATGTAGCGACCCCAGACCTCCCTGATGTGATTCTCAGCAGGCCTTTCAAAGGAGTTTAGGTCTTGCGAAGCAATGGGTAGTGTCCCTGCCCCTGAGCCAGAAACTCCAGGTTCGAGTCCCATCCGGGGACTGGATGGCCAACGAAGGTGGGTTTGTTATGCATTCAAACAGATGGGGTATATCAACCTGTAATCCCAACCAGATATGTTAATGTTTATTAGCTATGGAAACAGACAAAAGTTTGCCTTAATGCACCATTAGGTGAGAGAATAGAATTCTAATCTTTAAAAGGACAGGCAGTTGTTCTTCCTCAAACAGTTAGGAGGCTGACTGCTAAAGTGAGTCAGTAGTGGGAATGCTCCTCATGATTTTAACAGTAGGAAGTCTAACCAATGGTCATTACAAGGTCTCGTGGAGGCTGAAGGTAGATTGGCCTAGAAATATAGAAATTTCTGTGCGACTAAAGGGTAAGAAATGAAAGACAGCTTGTCCTCAGTTACTCCACCTTCCTCTCACTTTTACTGTTGACTTTCAGCTCAACTCATTCAGGAAGCAATTGGATTGTTGCCGTCTTGTTACTTTGAATTGTGACAGAAGAAGTGTTTTTGGCAGTTGGACATAGAAACATACATTGCAGAAGGAGGCTATTCAGCATATCAAGTCTGCACCGAACACAATCCCACCCAGGCCCTATCCCCATAGCTGCACGCATTTACCCTAACTAGTCCCTCTGATACTAAGGGTCAAGTTAGCATGGTCAATCCACCTAACTCGTACATTTTTGGACCGTGGGAGGAAACCAGAGCACCTAGAGGAAACCCACACAGACAAGGGGAGAATGTGCAAACTCCACACAAGATGGTGACCCAGGCTGGGAATTGAAGCTGGGTCCCTAGCACTGTGAGGCAGTGGTACTAACCACTGTGTCACCATGCTGCTCAACATTGTTTTTCACGTATGTCAGGGGTGAGTTTTTCACTCAGAGGGTGGTGGGTGAGTGGAATCGGCTGCCATTGGTGGTGGTGGAGGCAAATTCAATAGGGTCTTTTAAAAGACTTCTGGATGAGTACATAGGACTTAATAGGATTGAGGGTTATAGATAAGCCTCGTAGGTAGAGATATGATCGGCGCAACTTGTGGGCCGAAGGGCCTGTTTGTGCTGTAGTTTTTCTATGTTCTATGTTCAGGAATATTCTTCTTCATTTGTTCAATGAATTAAGTGAGTAAGCACAGGTACAATGCCTTTGATTTGATTTATTATTGTCACATGCGTTAGTATACAGTGAAAAGTATTGTTTATTGCACGTTATACAAACAAAGCATACCATTCACACAGACGGAAACAAGAGAGTGCAGAATGGAGTGTTACAGTCATAGCTAGGGTGTAGAGAAAGATTAATTTAATGCAAGGTAGGTCCATTCAAAAGTCTGATGGCAGCAGGGAGGAAGCTGTTCTTGAGTTTTTGTATCTTTTTCCCGACAGAAGAAGGTGGAAGAAAGAATGACCTGGATGCATTGGTTCTTAATTATGCTGGCTGCTTTGCCAAGGCAACAGGAAGTATTTAAAAAAAATTTTATACAGTAAAGAAATGGAAAGTACGGGGAGCTTCTGCTGAAGCTGGCTGGAGGGGACGGTCATTAGCTAGAAGATGGGAGGCTGGTTTGCGTGATGGATTGGGCTACATTCACAATCTTTTGCAGTTTCTTGCAGCCTTGGGCAGAGCAGGAGCCACACCAAGCTGTGATACAACCAGAAAGAACGCTTTCTATGGTTCATCTGTAAAAGTTGGTGAGAATCATAGCTGACATGCCAGATTTTCTTAGTCTTCTGTGAAAGTAGAGGTGTTGGTGGGCTTTCTTAACTATAGTGTCGGCATGGAGGGAACAGGACAGGTTTTTGGTGATCTTGACACCTAAAAGCTTGAAGCTCTCAATCTTTCTACTTCATCCTCATTGATGTTGCTGGTCTTCTTCCTCAGGTTGGTCCTTGAGCAGTTTCCTATAATTTCTTCTCCTCTTCAAGCAATTAGATTTCAATCCAGGTGCAGCAAGGACTGACAGAGGGGGTTGGACAGAGTAGATAGGGAGAAACTGTTCCTGCTCATAAAAGGATCGCAAACGAGAGGGCACAGATTTAAAGCGATTCACAGAAGAAACAAATGCGATGAAGCAAACATACCATTTCACACAGTGAGTGGTTCTGGTCTAGAATGCTCTTCCTGGAAGTATGGTAAAGGCAGGTTCAATCAAGGCATTGTAAAGGACAGTAGATAATTACTTGAATAGAAACAATGTGCAGGGGTATGAGGAAAAGGCAGGAAAATAGCACTAAGTCATAATGCTTGTTTGAAAAGCGGATGCAGGTGCACAGGGCAGAAGTCACATTGTAAATGAGTCCACATTGAAGCTGTTCATCTTGGCTTACTAGTGGTACTCATTTGAACAAAAGAAATGAGCACATAATCTTGGTCAACATTTCAGTACCGAGGGGGTAACGCACTGTCTCAGGTGTTTCTTTTTTCAGATGAGACATATTGATACAAAACATCCCATGGTACTATTCGACTATTAGCAAGGGGTCCATAGAATCCCTACAGTGCAGAAGGAGGTCATTTGGCCCATCGAGTCTGCACCGACTACAATTACACCCAGGCCTATACCCATAGCCCTACGCAATTATCCTGCTAGTCCTTCTGACAGTAAGGGGCAATATTACATGGCCAATCAACCTAACTCTTTCAACTTTGGACTGTGGGGGGAAACCAGAACACCTGCAGGAAACTCACGCAAACACCATGAGAATGTGCAAACTCGATGTGGAATCGAACCTGGCTCCCTCGAAGAGATTATCTGGTCAATCTGACATTGTTGTGTGTGGGAGCTTGCTGTGCACAAATTTGCAAATGCACTTCCTGCATTACAACAGTGGCAACCCACCTCAAAGGTAATTTATTGGTTATAAAGTACTTTGGGACACCTGAGGTCATGAAAGATTCTATAAAAATCCAATTTCTTTCTTCATATTTAGCAACCAAAACAATGCTTTCTCCCCCTCAGAATCTTGCAGAATTCACTCCTACCCTTCAATAGCTTCCTTAGTTTTTGAAAGATTATCCCAAATATTTCAGCTGAAGAGCCTTTGATGTAACAGTGCACATTCTCTTGATAGGAAAGGAAGAAATTCTACAACTAGATCAGGATTCCAAAACTAAATTAGACCTGCATTTATTGTATGCGGGATATTGACAATACGATTTGAGTGAAATCTTTGCATCATTAAGTAGGAGTTAGTGTATCTGTATGATATCCAGATTTTTCCAAACTCCTGCCAAAACAATGCGCAAGTTGGATTCAAGCCAGACATTGCACAACCTGTATATGGCTGCCATGGTATCTTGCATTCTGGACAAAGACTGAACACGCTTGCCTAGGTTTGGCTGAAGTTGCTGAGATTGATGTATTTTATGGCTGTGGCTTAAAAAAAAATTTTTTTCAAAAACATTTTTATAATCAATTCCAAATTGACTTCCGTAGCTACCTGGCTGTCAGCCAGACCCTTTTGGGGGTGAGATTAAACAGCTGCTATCACTCTCAGGACAGAGATGTCGACCATTTATATGGATGCACTATATAAGTAAGATTTCTTTCAAAGATTTAATGGTTGTCTGACCTATCAATTTGGAGTTGCTTTTTTTTCTCAGGTAGTTAATCTACAAGTAAGTTTAGATTGAGTGGCAGTAGGCTTTTTAACTGTGGAAACATCACAGCTTAGCTTTATCCTCATAAACACACACTGGGGGCGATTCTCCCAAAAGTGATGAATTGGTGGGAAAACTGTTCTAGATCACTTTCACTTTTCACTCAAATCTCCACACTCCGTGCACTGCAGCGGTCCCAATTGTGAATCTCATTAAAAACCTGGTGAAGGTGGGGGTGGGTGCAGGGCCTATTCACACCAGAGTTTGACAGTTCTGGAACTAGTGGTTCTGATCTGTCTCTCCGTTTGCTGGCTAGCCCGGGGCCCCCACAATAAGTCCCGGGCCAGGCCTGACACCTCTTCTCCCCCACCGCCTTGAGCGCCCCGATATCCAGCCCCCCGCTCCCAGCAGTGGCAATCTGCCCACCTCCTCACCCCAGCAGATCCCTCTCCCGCTAACCTATCCCGGGATAAGACCCTCCTGGGAGGTAGACCCTCCCCCTAGCAAACCACCCACCAGCTTGCTCCAATCACTGCCCTCCCTCATCCAAGACCAATCGCCATGCAGAGTGGCAGTGGGAGTCCCCTACCCCCACCGATCACCCCTAGACCCCACTCACAGTAGGCCCACTCCCTTAGTACTGCCCGATGCTCGATGGGCAGTGCCAATGTGCCCCTTGGGACATGGGCACTCCACCCCTTGGGCAGTGCTGGGGGCACAGTCTAACATTACCAGGGTGCCCATGCCCCGGGGACACCACCACTGACCCCCTGGGGTCTCCTGCTAATTCCCCGAACATGAGGAGCTAATCTACACCCCACCGGGATGAAGTATTCCTGGTGAGGTGGGAGATTCAATTGGGACTGGCAAGTTCCCAATAATGAAATGTAAAACATATTTAAAAGACATTAAAAAAAGATTCAAATGACTTACCTGTCTTCCCGCCAGTTTGCAGCGTGGTCTTGTCTCCGACTGTTCTCCAGCTCTGGGAGATGCACATGCATTCCCGGCGCATGCGCAAATCCCAGAACAAGGCCAATGATGCGCATCTCCCAGTACAACCCACCAGAAAAGTTGTGGGTCGCGATGAGAGAATCACCCCCACTGTTTGTGTTTTGAAATATAATCAGTCTGATGTTAAAGCTAGCTTTCCATATTCATATGATTATGCCATGGAGGCAGTCATCTTAAAGCAATTGAGTAAAGCCTCCTATTGAGAAGACATCAATGAAGCATCACTATGCTCAAACTTGAAACACACACCTTATCGCTCCCTACTTGGTAGAAGGAATTCTGACTAAATGTTTGGGGCACAACTTTGGCAGCACCAAGTGGCAATCTGGGAGGTTGGAGCTGTGGTGCGGCAGTAACACAATGAGGAAACGTGTTGGGATGGCTCCTGGATACAGGCCAGAATCCTTTTTCCCTGCCTTTGGCAAACTTAGAAGTAGAAAAGAGCTGTACTGAGGTAGGATGGTGGTGTACGGGAACACCACCGCTTTCAAGCCTCCACCAGAATTAGGTTCTGAGTGCAGAGTGGAGGGGGGGGCATACTTGACCTTCCACCCCACTCCAGTTGAGGCCTTAATTGGCCAATTAGTTACCATTTGACCTCACTTCACCCTTTCTGGCATTAATCCAGCTGCAGGTGAGTGTGTCATCATGTAGCATGCATGACAAGCCCCCAGAATTACTTACCTGTGACCATGGTTGTTCCACAAACCCGGAACTCCAGTGCCTATCCTTCCTACAGCAGCCATGGTTCCCCCAATGATGCTGCTGGGCCTCTGATTGGCTGCAAACTCTTGGTAAGCGAGGCTTCCACCCCTGGGGATCTTGATTCCAGGAGAAGACCTGTCACTAGCCTCACCAATGCCTGCTTGCCGCATGGTTTGGTAGGCCTTTCTGAAAAAGTAGCTGCATGGGTCTCTCATTGGCTGTTTAATTGGCAGGCAAAATCCTGATGCCTCAACAAGATTCAGCCAGAATTCCAACGAGCAGGACATTTATCCAGCAGCAGGCTGTGATGTGGATCTGCTACCTGTAGACGACGACCAGCTAACTTTGCATTCTTACAGGCCCTTTCAGTGACCATTTCCTGTTGCAGCTAGCTTTTTAGTGACAATTATAGCTGGGGTCTGCTAGCTTAATGGAGGCAGCTGCCCTGTGACAACCTGGGACCATTGGAACCAGAGGTCACAAGGCACAAAGAGGAAGGCTGTGGGCGGGGAAGCTAGGTCCTACAGCTCCAATGATCTCCCTGGCAGGGTTTCCCCTCCGACCCCTGGTCTCCTAACTTTTCCTTTTTTGAAAAAAAGATACTGGTTAAGCTCCACAGATCACCTGCCTGTCTCAGCAGCAACCAACACTCCCAATGGCATTGGTGAGTTTTGAGACCCGCTGGCTCAGACAATGGGGTCCCAAGACAAGTTGAAAAAAATCAGACCTCTTTCCCTCCCTCACTCAGGGATGCAGTCAAGACATCATCATTGGCACAGGAGGGCCTGTTCTTGTGATGTACTTTTCTTTGTTCTTTGTTCAAACTCTTATCCCTACTCCCTTTACAGTTTAATACAGCAAACTCAATGTAGATTAGTAATTAAACCAAGAAATATAAGTTGTTATCTGGAAGATCCTTTGTTATTCATTCCTACATTGGTGAATTTACCTTGGCTGAGTCACAGAACATCTCCTAGAATCATAGAATCCCTGCAGAAGGAGACCATTCGGCCCATCAATTCTTCATCCAACGCAATCCCATCCCAGGCCCTATCCTCATAACCCTAATTGTTTACCTAACTAACCCCCTGACATTAAGGGGCCAATCAACCTAACCTGCACATCTTTGGAATGTGGGAGGAAACCAGACCACCCGGAGGAAACACACGCAGACACGGGGAGAATGTACAAACTACACACAGATAGTGACCCAAGCTAGGAATTGAATCCAGGTCCCTGGCACTGTTAGACAGCAATGCTAACCACTCTGCTACCTATACCATTTAATTTTAATATTCAGCTGACAGGATTATTTACAATTTGAAATATTGGTAAACTGTGCAACTAAATTAGTTAAAAGGGAAAAGGTAAATAGTTTGCCAAAAATTATCAGCTTATATACTTATGGATTTACATGCTAACACTAACAATTCTCTCATTAGATTGCTTGCCTGAAACAATTCGATTAAATATCAAAGACTAATGATTGTCAGTCTTTATTTCTGGATTATCCAACACATTCAGTTAAGATAATTTGATTTGACAGCAAGCCATTGGACTGAAATGTGCAACAAATCAGATAGCTCTTGTACACAAAATATTTTGCAAATTTAATCTGCAGGATGATATATTTGACAGAGTTGATCAAATTAAGATAACTTGTTGTCAGTGAAGTCATTGAGTTCATTAGTAATTTTTCCTGAAGGCATTGATGATCCGGCACGTCTTGCAGAGGTGAAAATCTGCACTGACCTCTTCAGAAGGCAAACACAGGACACGGTGGACAGAATACTCTTTGTCATCCAGCACTTGCTTGGAGCAGAGAAGCTATGACAACTTCTCCAGAGCCTTCAACACATCAACAATAAAGATGAACATCTTGCCAGGGCCATCCCCACACCCCCGCTTCTTGTCTTTAGACAACCAGATTTTGCACATTCTCCCTGTGCCTGTGTGGGTTTCCTTTGGGTGCTCCAGTTTCCTTCCATAGTTGAAAAAGATGATTAATTGGCCATGCTATGTTCCCCCTTACAGTCAAGGGATTAGCAGGGTAAATATGTGGGATTGCATTAGGGCATAGGGCCTGGGTGGGATTGTTGCCGGTCCAGGCCTGATGGGCTGAGTGGCTTCCTTTTGTGAAGCAGGGACTCTATGATTCTATGAAGTTTGAGCCATTCGCCTTTTGAACAATGAAGTTTAAGAGGAAATTTGATTAAAATGTTCAAAATCATAAATAGCTTTGATAGAGTAAACAAGGGGATTGTGTTTTAATTGAAAGTAGGGCTTCTAACCAGATGACACAGGTTTAAAGTGATTGGCAAAAGAACCAGAAGTGACATGAGGAAAACATGCTTATGCAATGAGTTGTTGTGATCTAGAAGAGCGGTGCAAGTAGATTAGTAACAGATTAGTAATAATAACAGTTCAAAGGAACTTGGATGAATATTTAAAGGGAAACAAGTGATGCAGAAACACCAAGGAATTGGGGCTAATTGGAATGCATGACCAAAGAGCTAATATTTGCACGATGTGCCATATGGCCATGATCAGTGCTGCGCCATCTATGATTTTCTGATTCTATGATGAGACAGATGAGCCTATATATGCTTTGTGTTCTTTGTCACTTGGTGAATAAATATAAGTGTAAGCTAGCTAGTAATATAAAAGAAGAGGAGTAGAGTCTCTTTCAATATATAAAAGGTAAGAGAGAGACAAAAATAGCCATTAGACTACTGGAAAATGAGGCTGGAGAAGTAATAATAGGAAACAAAGAAATGATAGAGGAACTCAATAGTTACTTTGCATTAGTCTTAACGGTGGAAGATACCAGTTGGGATGCCAGAACTCCAGGGGAATGAGGGGGCACAGGTGAGTGTAGTAGCCATCACTAAAGAGAAGGTTTTGAGGAACCTGAAAGGTCTGAAGGTGGATAAATCACCTGTACCGAGTGGACTACACCCCAGGGTCCTAAAAGAGATAGCTGAGGAAATTGTGGAGGCATTGATGGTGATCTTTCAGGAATCACTGGAGGCAGGGAGGGTCCCAGACGACTGGAAAGTAGCTAATGTAACACTTTGGGGCAGCACAGTAGCACAGTTGTTAGCACTGCTGCTTCACAGTTCCACAGACTTGGGGTTCGATTCCCGGCTTGGGTCATTGTCAGTGTGAAGTTTGCACATTCTCCTTGTGTCTGCAAGGGTTTCCTCCGGGTGCTCCAGTTTCGTCCCACAGTCCAAAGATGTGCAGGTTAGATTGATTGGCCATGCTAAAAATTGCCCCTTAGAGTCATGAGATGTGTAGGTTAGAGGGATTAGTGGGCAAATATGTAGGGAAATGGGGATAGGGCCTGGGTGGGATTGTGGTTGGTGCAGACTCAATGGGCCGAATGGCTTCCTTCTGCACTGTAGGGTTTCCATGATTTCTATGATTCTATGCTGTTTTAGAAGGGAGGGAGGCAGCAGACAGGAAATTATATGTTTTAGAGACCATTATTAAAGAAGAGGTCACGGAGTACTTGGAAGTGCATGATAAAATAGGACTGAGTCAGCACGGCTTTGTCATGGGGAGGTCATGTCTGACAAATCTGTTAGAGTTCTTTGAGGAGGTAACAAGGAAGTTAGATAAAGGAAAGCCAATGGACATGATTTATTCAGATTTCCAGAAGGCCTTTGACAAGGTGCCACATAGGAGACTGTTAAACAAATTAAGTGTCTATGGTGTTAAAGGTAAGGTCTTGGCATGGATAGAGGATTGGCTGACTGGCAGAAGGCAGAGAATGGGGATAAAGGGGTCTTTTTCAGAATAACAGCCAGTAACTAGTGGTATGCCTCAGGGGTTAGTGCAAATGTGCAAATTCCACACAGTCACTCTGGAATCGAACCCAGTCCCTGGCGCTATGAGGCAGCAGTGTTAACTACTCTGCCACGATGCTGCCCTTCAATCTTCTCCAATCCCTCCACATAACCAAAGTCCGTCATCCCTGAAACCATTCTAGTAAATTAATTTTGCACTCTTCTCTAAGCAATTGGCATCTTCTAGTGTCATGCCCAGAATTGAACACAAGTATACGGCTGGGACCAGAGTATAGCAACTAGACCATTTTCACAGTAACTTCACTGCAGTGTAGCTGTAAGCCTACCTGTTTAAGCCTATCTTAAACTTTAACAGTGTTTTATAAAAGTTTAGCATTTCCTTCTTGCTTTCCTATTTGAAGCCTCTATTAAAAAAGCTAAGAATCCCATATATTTTTAAAACAATATTTTCAACTTGTTATGTGACATTCATAGGGTCATGTGCATACATCCCCGGAACTCTGTTCGTGCACCTTCTTTAAAGGTTTTGCTTTTACAGCCTCTTAAACATTTCAGTTGTTCTTGAATCAACAAACCACCTACTGAGATGAAGCCATTTGGATATTTTGAAAACCAGCCAAGCATTCATAATGACTACACCTGTCGTAACTAAAAGTTCCAGCTACATTGCCTGAAACTGATGAATCAGAATAGTGTCCCACTCCATTTCTGATACAGTCTGATACAACCTTTTTTTAAAACATGTTTTTAATGCATTATTGCACTTTTGACAATTGGAAAAGTATTGTAACATGTGACCACAATTACGCAATGCTGGCCAATGTAAAGGAAAATTTATCTTTGCAGAATAGATCCTAATGGTGAATCACTGCATTAAAAACACAGCTACGTTACAATATGGTATCTAATAGTGACATTTTAAGGTACCAAAACATTTTACACTTACCTTTCAGAATGTTCCTAACTATTTAGCCAACTTCTCTCAGTCATCACAAAACCTCCAAAGAGGTGCAATTATTTTTGTGCTAACAAAACCCATACATTCTCCCTTGATGAATGCTCCTCTTCTAGTGCTTCACTGTACTCTAAGTCTCCATCTCTCAGGTGGGCCATGTCATGGAGAGCGCACCACAATGACCAAGTATGTTGCCAGACACAATTCTAAGGAACTAATCCGGGCACCAGATCCAGTTCTTTCTGGTTCTCCATGAATTGTTAACCTGATGTGTTGTCCAGCCTTAGTAAAGAAGGCATCTATCACCTGGGTGATGTAATGGTGTACATCCACCTGTGAAATTTCAGAGATCTGATCTGCTAAGGGTACAAATGTCTGTGATCATTTGCCTGAAGAGTTGAAGTCTCCTTCAGCATTGGTTCTCGGTGATGGCCAGGTATCTTCACATCTGCTTGGTGATTCCACGCTCAGGATAGGGTTTCCTTCTGCTTTGTGCTACTCGCTTTCTCCTCTGGTCTCCTGTTGCTGGAAGCCCTGCCCCTCCTGAGGCAACTGCTGCTCCTTATCTCCATTGGCCTCGAATGTGAGGGTTTCCAAATACTGATCCTGAACTTTGTATCTGTGTCCTCGCATCCTGCTTTAACTGAAATTAATCTTGCTGCATCATTTTTGTTTCTTGTTGATCACTTTGAGAATCCCACTATTGATCTCCTTTCCACACTAAAGAATCCAAGTTTAGTTAATAGATCTGTCCACTGATACACTCAGGATCACATTATACCTCTTCCGTGTATCACTTACACAACCACACATCACTCCCTATGGAAATAGTCCAGATTTTTAAATCTGATGTGTGAGATGCAGTCTGACCAGACCATGATGTAGCTTCAGATTGGTACCTCAACATTCAATTTACATTGTTAACTATTGTACTGACAATAAATGGAAATAATCAGTGCTAAATTTGCTGTTTGTTAAGCACTAATTGTGTTCTAGGCACCGCAACATGGGAAGGACATATTCACCTTAGAAGGGATTGCAGCACAGATTCACTCGAATGATAGCAACGCTGAAAGGGTTCAATAATGTGTATCAGTTGCATCGGCTATACTCGAGTTCCTTTGTGCGTGAGGTATTGAGGGACAATCTAATAGAGGTGTTTAAGATAATTAAAGGAGTATATAGGGGGAAACTATTGCCTCTGTGGTGAAGTACAGAATAAAGGAACATAACCTTAAAATTAGAGATGATAGGAAGCCCTTCTCCACTTAACGGGCAGTAGAGTTCTGGAATTCTGTCACCTAAAACAACCTACTGAAGCGAGGTCAATTGAAAATGTCAAAAGTAAAACTGGTAGATTTTTCTCAATCATGGGTATGAAGGTGAATAAAAGGAGTCAAGATACAGAGCAACCACAATCAAAGTGAATGGCGGGACAATGGATTGCCGCCTTCTCCCGTACCGATATTGCTAATTAATCTTCCTTAGTTGTGTAGCTTTGGATGAAGCAGTGTTGGAGGGATAGGTGTATGAAATGGAGCATGTATCATAGTTCATCAATTTCAAAGTGGCATATTCAAGATGTAGCTAAATGAGTAGACAGTTTGTTGCTGACTTACCCAATTGTGCCCGAGCTTAAGCAGCTGGAACTCTAGGGGTTGGATTGTATGCCCTCTCCTTTGAATTCTGCCCCCCACCTCCCTCCAACTCACTGTGTGGCTTTTTGACATGGGATTTTTTGGCATGGGGGCACGCAAAGTATGATTGGTGAATAATAGACATTAAAGGAGGCAGAAGGTAATAGTCAAAGATTGTCTTTGTGACTGGAAATCTGTATCCAGTGGTGCGCTGCAGGGTTTGGTGCAGGATTTTGGTGCATGGGATTCCTCCAGATGCTCCGGTTTCTTCCCAGAATGTGCTGATTAGGTGCATTGACCCGAACAGGCACCCGAGAGTGGTGACTAGAGGAATTTCATAGTAGCTTCACTGCAGTGTTAATGTAAGCCTTATTCATGACTAATAAACTTTAATTTTGACTTACCTTTTAACTTAGGATCGCTTGTTGTTTGTAGTGTACATTAATGAGCTGGATGTGAATGTAAGAGGCATAGTAAGCAAGGTTGCAAATGACACAAAAATTGGTGGTGTGGTAAATAATGAGGAGCAGAGCCTTAGATTACAGAGTGATCTAGATGGGCTGGTTAGGTGGGCAAAAGTGTGGCAAATAGAATTTAATTCTGAAAAGTATGAGGTAATACAAGCAAATATACAACAAAACAAAGAACAACAAAGAACAAAGAACAACCCAGCACAGGAAACAGGCCCTTCGGCCCAACGAGCCCGCGCCACCTTTTCAACAAAGCATTTTCCTACACCTACCCTGCCCTACAATGGATGGTTGAACCCTAGGAAATACAGAAGATCAGAAGGACTTTGAAACCATAAGAGAAAATGCTGGAAAATCTCAGCAGGTCTGGCAGCGTATGTAAGGAGAGAAGAAAGCTGACGTTTTGAGTCCAGATGACCTTTTGTCAAAAGTAAAAAGCATAGAAAGTGGGAGATATTTATACTGCAGGGTGAAGAAATGAACAATGAGTCATAGCATGGGAGTAGGATTATGTGTTAAAATGGTAAGCAACTGGAAGGTCACTCCCTTCTCTCCCTCCCAGAACGAACACAGTCCCTTGGGCCTATTTTGCCGTTTTAACACACGATCCTGCTCCCATGTCTGCATGTCTGTCCTTGGCTTGCTGCAATGTTCTAGTGAAGCTCAATGCAAACTGGAGGAACAGCATCTCATCTTCTGGCTAGGCACTTTACAGCCTTCTGGTCTCAACAACGAAATCAACAGCTTCCGGATGATTTGCTCTACCTCACCTTGACCCTTTCAGTTTAATATTATTTAATTTTTTACTGTTCTCTACCTTTTGTTTCTCTGTTGTCTTTCTTCATTTTACTCCCCCCATCCACTCTTTTCCCTACTTGATTCCCCTTTCCTTGCCTTTTCTCTCCCTTTGCTTCCCTTTTTCCCCTTTTTCTAATTTTACCTTTCTCCCACCCATCCCCTCCCTCCCTCCCTCCCTCCCTCCCTCACATTTTTATCTGTCACAACTTACCCTCTGATTCTAGCTTCCCTGCCGTTTGGCCATTCACACCTTCTATTCTCTATGGACTGCCATTAGCAGCCTTTTCCCCTGGTTTCTGTGGCTATGACTCAACTTTCATTCCCTCCCCCTGCAGTATAAATATCTTCCACTTTCCGTGCCTTTTAGTTCTGACAAAGGGTCATCTGGTCTCGAAACGTCAGCTCTTTTTTCACCTTACAGATGCTGCCAGACCTGCTGAGATTTTCTAGCATTTTCTCTTGTGGTTTCAGATTCCAGCATCCGCAATAATTTGCTTTTATCAGAGGGACTTTGGTGTGCATGTCCATAGATCTCTGAAGACAACAGGACAGTAGATAAAGTGGTTAAGAAAGCATAAGGAATACTTGCCTTCATTAACTGAGGCATTGATTATAAGAGCATGGAGGTTGTGATGGAGCTGTATAAAAGTAGAGTTCAAGTGGAGTACTGTGTGCAATCCTGGTCACCAAACTATAGGATCAAAATGATTGCACTAGAGAGGGTGCAGAGGAGATTTACCAGGATATTGTCTGGGCTGGACCATTTCAGCTATTGAGAGATTAGATAAGCTGTGGCTGTTTTCCATGGAAAAGAAAACATGAGGTTGCTTTGGCAGTCAAGGTGAAGGATAATCCTAAGAGCTTCTACAGGTATATTAAGAGCAAAAGGGTAGTAAGGATTAAAATTGGTCCTCTTGAAGATCAGTGTAATCGGCTTTGTATGGAACCAAAAGAAATGGGGGGGATATTAAATGGGTTTTTTGCATCCGAATTTACGAAGGAAACTGGCGTGGGGTAAATAAGGCAAACAAGTAGGGAAGTCAGGGAACCTATACAGATTAAAGGGGAGGAGGTGCTTGCTGTCTTGAGGCAAGGCAGAGTGGATAAATCTCTAATACAGGATATTCCCTCGGATCTTGAAGGAGACTAGTGTTGAAATTGCAGGGGCCCTGGCAGATATATTTAAAATATTGGTATCCACAGGTGAGGTGCTGGATGATTGGAGGATAGCTCATGTTGTTCCGTTGTTTAAAAAAGGCTTAAAAAGTAATCCGGGAAATTATAGGCTGGTAAGTTTGACATCAGTAGTAGGTAAATTATTGGAAGGAGTAATAAGAAACAGGATCTACAAACACTTGGATGGACAGAGACTTATTAGGGGGAGCCAACTTGGCTTTGTGTGTGGTAGGTCATGTTTAACCAATCTATTAGAGTTTTTCGAGGAGGTTACCAGAAAAGTGGATGAAGGGAAGGCATTGGATGTTGTCTACATGGACGTCAGTAAGACTTTTGACAAGGTCCTGCATGGGAGATTAGTTAGGAAGGTTCAGTCGCTAGGTATACATAGACAGGTAGTAAATTGGATTAGACATTGGCTCAATGGAAGAAGCCGCAAGTGGTAGTGGAGGATTGCTTCTCTGAATGGAGGCCTGTGACTAGTAGTGTGCCACAGGGATTAGTGCTGGGTCCATTGTTGTTTGTCATCTATATCAATGATCTGGATGATAAAGTGGTAAATTGGATCAGCAAATTTGCTGATAATACAAAGTTTGGAAGAGTAGTGGACAGTGAGGAAGGTTTTCAAAGCTTGCAGAGGGATTTGGACCAGCTAGAAAAATGGGCTGAAAAATGGCAGATGGAGTTTAAAGCAGACAGTATGAGGTATTGCACTTTGGAAGGACAAACCAAGGTAGAACATACAAGGTAAATGGTAGGACACTGAAGAGTGTAGTAGAACAGAGGGATCTGGAAGTACAGATACATAATTCCTAAAAAGTGGTGCCACAGGTAGATAGGGTCGTAAAGAGTGCTTTTGGAACATTGGCCTTTGTAAATCAAAGTATTGAGTATAAGAGTTGGAATGTTACGATGAGGTTGTATAAGACATTGGTGAGGCCGAATTTAGGTACTGTGTGCAGTCTTGGTCCCTAATTACAGGAAGGATATTAATAAGGTTGAAAGAGTGTAGAGAAGGTTACAAGTATAGAGAAGGTTTTGCCAGGACTTGAGAAACTGAGTTACTGAGAAAGGTTGAATAGGTTAGGACTTTATTCCCTGGAGCGTAGAAGAATGAGGGGAGATTTAATAGAGGTGTATAAAATTATGATGGGTGTAGATAGAATGAACGCAAGCAAGCTTTTCCACTGAGGCTAGGGGTGATAAAAACTAGAGGACATGGGTTAAGGGTGAAGGGGGAAAAGTTTAAAGGGAATATTAGGGGGGGCTTCTTCACACAGAGAGTGGTGGGAGTGTGGAATGAGCTGCCAGATGAAGTGGTAAATGCAGGCTCACTTTTAACATTTAAGAAAAACTTGGATAGGTACATGGATGAGAGGGGTGTGAAGGGATATGGTCCAGGTACAGGTCAGTGGGATTAGGCAGAAAAATGGTTTGGCACAGACAAGAAGAGCCAAAATGTCTGTTTTTGTGCTGTAGTGTTCTATGGTTCTATAGAGCAGAGAAGACTGAGGGGGGCGGGGGGTCTGTTTGAAGTGTATATAAATAAGAGGAGCATAGCTAGGGTGGATAGGAAGGAACTTTTCCCCTCAGCAGAGGGGTCAATAACCAGGGGACATAGATTTAAGTTAGATGGCAAGGTACTACAATGGTTAGCACTGCTGCTTCACAGTGCCAGGGACCCAGTTTGATTCCTGGCGTGGGTCACTGTCTGTGTAGAGTTTGCATGTTCTCCCCATGTCTGCGTAGGTTTCCTCTGGGTGCTCTGGTTTCCTCCCACATTCTGAAAGATGTGCTGGCTAGGTGCATTGACCTGAACAGGTGCGGATTGTGGTGACTAGGGGAATTTCACAGTAACTTCATTTCAGTTTTATTGTAAACCTTACTTGTGACTAATAAACTTTTAAAAAAGTTAATGGCAGAAGATGTAAGGAAAAATATTTTTACTCAAATGGTGGTGGAAGTCTGGAACTCGCTGCCT
Source organism: Carcharhinus amblyrhynchos (assembly GCF_965287045.1). Taxonomy (NCBI): domain Eukaryota; kingdom Metazoa; phylum Chordata; class Chondrichthyes; order Carcharhiniformes; family Carcharhinidae; genus Carcharhinus; species Carcharhinus amblyrhynchos. The sequence continues at coordinate 48,557,913 of NC_137324.1, read as the reverse complement.
GAAAGAATGGTAAAAGCGGGAACCCTCACAAGATTTAAGAAGTATTTAGATGAGCACTTGAGATTCCTTTGCATACAAGGCCAGGGGCCAAGTAATGGGAAGTGGAATTAGAATAGATAGGTGCTTGATGGCCAGTGCTGACATGATGGGCCAAAGGGAGTATTTCTGTGTTGTAAAACTCTATGGGGGGGGATTTCCTGTTCCACTCGCCATGGGAATCATAGCGGGCAAGACTGGGGGGAGGGTGGGGTTCGGGGGTGACCATGCAACAGTCTGTTGCACAAGCTTTCGGAAACACTGTTCCTTCGTCAGGTGACACGCCTGAGTAAGGAACAGCATTTCCGAAAGCTTGTGGGTTTGCTATCAAGTAAACTGGTTGGACTTTAACCTGGTCTGGTGAGACTTCTTACTCTATGCTGTGGGGCAGCCATTATTTGGTTTTGGAAATGACTTAGTGGGGGGCAGCATTAAGCAATATCATGCCTTCCTATTGTATAATCAGCCCATGGATTTGGGAGCCTGCAAGATTTATCTCTACCTGCTGGCTGCCACTTCTTTTGAACCTGGCAGAACATCTGAAGAATTTCTCGGTGAACTGTGAAAGAAATAGAAATAACTAAGTGGAAATACCAGCAGGATCTTTCAATCTAAATAGCAATAAAGAAAGGAATGATTTGATATATCAGTCTAATCTTGGTATTAATTCCTGATAGCATCCAGCTCTTGTGGAATTTAAAAGAAATACTTCAGAGGTGGATGACTAAAAGAACATTTCTCATGATTAACCCACTGCAAAATTTGTCAATGACACCTTATTGTGGTGAAGAGTGCAAAACCAGGAGAAACACAAATTTAAAATTGTGAAGTTAGGAGTAGCAAGATATAACTTCCTTTCCAATTATCTAGTGAACACAATCAGCAAGAGAATTTCATGTAGTAGAGATATGTGATAAGTAGATTTAAGACAAAGAAATGAATGGCATTACTTTTGCTTCGGGTTAGAGTCCTACTCCAGGACTTGATGGCCAATAAGAGCTTCTTTAAATATATCAAAAGGAAGGGAGAGGTCAAAGTGAGTATAGGCCCCTCAGAAAATGAATCTACTAAGATAGTTATGGAGAACAAGGAAATAGCGGAGGAGTTAAATAGATATTTTGCATCAGTGGCAAATACCTCGAACATCCCATTAATACTAAAGAATACAGGGAAGAATTAAGCACCATCACCATCACCAGAAGTAGTATTAGACTAAACTAATGGGGCTAAAGGCAGAAATGTTTCCTGGTGTTGATGGCTTGCAAGCCAGCATCCTAAAAGAAGTAGCTGCATTGTGAATGCATTGTTTGTAATTTCCCCAAAATTCTTGGGTTCTGGAGTAGTGTTGGAGGATGAGTAAACTGCCAATGTGGCAACCCTATTCAAAAAGGGAGGGAAGCAAAAAGCAGGTAAATATCAGCTGATTTGCCTAACGTATATTCTTGGAAAAATATTAGAACCAATTATTAAGGAAGTGATAGCAGCACATTTGGAAAAACATAATCTAATCAAGCAGAGTCAACATAGCTTCATGAAAAGGAAATCGCATCTGCCTAATTTATTAGAGTTTTTCGAAGAAGTCTCACCCTGAGTGGAACGAGGGGAAGCCATTGATAAGTTGTATATGGACTCCCAGAAGGTGGTTGACAAGGTATATCACAAAAGGTAGTAAGAGTCTGTGGTGTTGGAAGTAGACTGACATTGATAGAATTGGCCAATGGCAGGAAACAGCAAGTGGGGATAAGGGACTCTTTTTCAGGTTGGCAACCTGTAATCCCAGGGTTCCACAGGGATCAGTGCTGGGACTGCAACTGTTCAAAATATATATTAATATTTTGGAGGAAGGAAACAAAGGTAGCTTAGCCAATATTTTCAAATAAGTGGAAAGGCAAGTTGCGAGAAGAATACAGACAGTTTACAGAGAGCTTTTGATAAATTAAGTACCTGGGCAAAAAGTTGGCAATGCAGCACAGTATAAGAAAATGTGAAGTTGTTCATTTTGGAAAGGAGAAAAAAAACAATATTATTTAAATAGAGAAAAACTGCAGAATCCTGGAACAGATAGCGCCTTGCAGGTACTTGTGTACAAAATGCAGAAAGCTAGCCACAGATGCCATAGGTAATCGGGAAGGCTAATGGCCCTTATTACAGACCACAATCAATGAAGATAGGCAACAACACCCCCTCTGCAATCATCCTCAACACCGGTGCTCCACAAGACTGTGTTTTAAGCACCCTACTAGACTCCTTATAATCCTATGACTGTGTGGCCAAACTCCGCTCCAATTTGATTTTCAAGTTTGCTGATGACACCACTGTCTTGGGTCAGATCTCAAACAATGATGAGACGGAGCACAGGAATGAGATAGAGAATCTGGTGAACTGGTGCAACAACAATAATCTTTCCTTCTATGTCAAGAACACAAAGAAGATAGTCATTGACTTTAAGAAGCGTAAAGGAGAACATGCCCCTGTTTACATCAACGGGGACGAAGTAGGAAAGATCGAGATTTTCAAGTTTTTAGGTGTCCAGATCACCAAAAACATGTCCTGGTCCCCCATGTCGACATTATAGTTAAGAAAGCCCACCAATGCCTCTACTTTCTCAGAAGACGAAGGAAATTTGGCATGTCAGCTATGACTCTCACCAACTTTTACAGATGCATCATAGAAAGCATTCTCGCTGGATGTATCATAGGTTGGTATGGCTCCAGCTCTGCCTAGACCACAAGGAACTATAAAAGGTCATGAATGTAGCCCAATCCATCACGCATCCTGGGACCAGATGGACTGCATCCCAGGGTTCTGAAAGAAATGGCAGAGGTGATAGCAGATGCCTTAGTAATTATTTATCAAAATTCGCTGGACTCTGGGGAAGTGCTGGAAGATTGGAAAATGGCTAATGTTACGCCGCTGTTTAAAAAAGGTAGCAGACAAAAGGCAGGGAATTATAGGCCAGTTAGCTTAATGTCCGTAGTTGGAAAAATGCTAGAATCCATCGTCAAAGAGGAAATAGCAAGACACCTAGGAAAGAAGGGTTTGATCAAGCAGACGCAGCACGGATTCATGAAAGGGAAGTCGTGTTTAACAAATTTATTGGATTTCTACGAGGATGTGACTAGTGCGGTAGACAGAGGGGAACTGATGGATGTGTTGTTTTTAGATTTCCAGAAGGCGTTTGATAAGGTGCCTCACAAAAGGTTGCTGCAGAAGGTTAGGGTGCACGGAGTTGGGGGTAAGGTGTTAGCCTGGATTGAGGATTGGTTATCTAACAGGAAGCAGAGAGTTGGAATCAATGGGTGCTTTTCTGGTTGGCAGTTGGTGACTAGTGGAGTGCCACAGGGATCGGTGCTGGGGCCTCATAGACGATCTGGAGGATATATATTTATATTGAATATATTTAATATTTATTTGAATATATTTAAGTCATGGGTAGATAGATTCCTGATAGACAAGGGAATTAAGGTTTATAGGGAGAAAGTGGGAAAGTGGAACTGATTCACTGCAGATCAGACATGATCTTATTGAATGGCGGGGCAGGCTCAAAGGGCTAGATGGCCTACTCCTGCTCCTATTTCTTATGTTCTTATGCAAACCAGCCTCCCATCCATTGACTCTGTCTACACTTCCTGCTGCCTCGGCAAAGCTATGACTGTAACACATGGATCCTGGGAATACAGGGAAAAGAGCTCAGGTTCTGGAAATACTGTCATAAAACCTCAATGCTCATAGATTTCAGAGACGAGTCATAGGGTCAGGGGTCATCCAAAGATGTCACTCCCAGGAACACTGGTCAGGTCCTAGGAATCACCAACAAGGAGACCCTGGAATCAGGAAGAGTGAAGTAGAAAAACCTTAGAGTTTATGAACATTTAGGCAGCTCTGGGATTAAGTGACAGTTGGAAGCAGGGTCTGTGAGCACTGAGAGGATGTTGAGGAATTAGGAATTGGCTAGAACGAAGTGGAAATTAGAAAGAGCTTCTGGAATCCAGAATGATTGAGAGAAGGATTAGGAGCACAGGAAGGCTGCAGTAGCAATATTTCATTGTGGAAGGTTATTAGAGACCAGAAGAATGCGGTCCAAATTGCTGTTGGCCTCTTTTCAACCATCTGATCACAAACTCAAGATCCACCCAGCAGTTTCCCCTTTGACCAACTTTATTATGATCCCACATTGTAATTGTCCTTATTGTCAACTCGTTCCCATCTTTATGACTTTCCCTTAACACACGTATGCAGAGGTTGTCTGCTTCTTTAAATTAATAGTTGGAAAATCACTTACCATGAGTATGGTTTCCTGATACAATCACCCAACATGTGCCAAGAGCACTGGGCAAAACTTCAATGAATTTGCGAATGTTTCGAGGCTGTAAATTCCAGAACATAACACAAATTCCACAAACAAACATTTTCACAAAGCAATGAAAGATTTACTAATGTGGCACTTTCCAGGTTTTTATATAGAAAAAAGTGCTTCATTTACAAAAATAGTTTGGAGCTTTCCAACAACAGTAATCCATTCTCTATAAACACTACATATGTTTCTTCCTCAACCATTAGCAAACAAAACATGATCACAAGCATTTCTTTTCACAGGGAGTGGCTACAGGTATTGCTTGTCTGTGAGAGGTTCAGAACGAAATCATATGTGAATGTTTCCTATCTGAATTAAAGCTTTAGGAACAGGGAAAAAGCAAAGAAATTTCGAATGAAGAACGCACCCCTTCTTTCCTTCACTTACTAGCAATGCATCATTTTCGTTCTGGAAAATTCAGATATAATATACTTAGAATGCACAGATAAATGAAAACTCACTCCGTTCAAGCAACAATCAGACCTTTCAGGCTAAGGCTTGCAAATAAAACTTTAATGACACAAAAGAGAATGAAATGAATGTCTTTCATCATGTTGCAATGAAATATGTATTTTCTATTTTGGTTTAATTATTTTAAAATTGTTTGTATTTCAGAAATTTCAGTTACTGGGAAAATATGGTTGATGTATTTTCTGGCAAAGTGTTTTGAGTGACTTGTGGGGAAAATATATTAGTGTGGTACTTAATGTTCTTAACCTGCATTTACACTGTGACAGGTGCTGCAGCAAAACTGAATCGACAAAGTTGATCTCTGGATTGTCAATGGGAAAAGTTGACACCAAACCATCAACAAAGGTTGTAGCACAGAAAGTAAGGTTTGGAGATAGGAAGTGTGCGCGTTATGTGGCACAAATCATAGAGGTTTACAGCATAGAAATAGGCACTTTGGCCCAACTTGTCCATGCTGCCCCTTTTTTTTAATCACTAAGCTAGTCCAAATTGCCTGTGTTTGGCCCGTATCTTTCTACAGCTATCTTACCCATGTAACTGTCTGAATGTTTTTTAAAAGACAAAATTGTGCCCGCCTCTGCTACTACCTCTGGCAGCTTGTTCCAGATACTCACCACCCTCTGCATGAAACAATAACCTCTCTGGATCCTTTTGAATCTCTCTCCTCTCATCTTAAACCTATGCCCTCTAGTTTTAGACTCCCCTACCTTTGGGAAAAGGTATTGACTATCCAGCTGATTTATTTTGTAGATTTTCATTATTTTGTAGACCTCTATAAGATCACCCCGCAGCCTTCTGTGCTTCAGAGAAAAACAGTTCCGGTCTATCCAGCCTCTCCTTATAATTGAATCCATCAGGTCCCGGTAGCATCCTAATAAATCTGCATTCTTTCTTGTTTAATAATATCCTTTCTATCATAGGGTGACCAGAACTATACACAATATTCCAAATGTGGCCTTACCAATGTTTTGTACAACTTCAACAAGATGTCCCAACTCCTGTATTTTTTTTCTTCCAGTTCTCTCTCCTCTCCCAGTCCAAAGGTTTAAAACCACTGTAGCTTTAGGAATCAAGGTTCCAACAGGTTTGAAGTACCTTACTTGTGTGATCATTGTGCATGCCTCAAAACAAGCAAGTGTATGCCAGCAGGCTAATTGACATTGGAAGCAATTGAAGCCAAGGTTGATCATGTTTCATTTAATATTGACATGAACATTTTCTTGTGGGGCTAGTTCATGATCAGACCCAACTTGATTTTCCTGATTTACTTTACCCCATTCAAGCTCAAGGGTTCTGAGAGTAGTTGTACCTTTCCAGTTCCAGCCCTAGCTGAGATTGTGTAACTCAATACAACAATGCACTCAAGAATTCCAGGACTCAGGAACAGCATTTTCTTGCTGCTATCAGACTTTTGAATGGACCGTCCTCATATTAAGTTGGTCTTTCTCTGCACGCTAGCTATGACTGCAACATTACATTCTGTGCTGTCTCCTTTCCTTCTCTATGTCTATATAGCACGCAAGAAACAATACTTTTCACTGTATACTAATACATTTGACTCTTATCAGTATTGAGAGGACTTCTTTATTCTTTCTTGGAATATGGGCATTGCTAGTAAGGTCAGTATTTGTTGCCCTTCCCTTGCTGTCCTTGAACTGAGTGGCTTGCTAGGTGTTTTCAGAGGGCAGTCATGATTCAACCACATTGCTATGGATCTGAAGTCACATATAGGCTAGATCAGGTAAGGATGGCCAATTTCCTTCTTTAAATGACATTAGTGAACCAGGCATGTTTTAAAACAATCATTTTATGGTCATCATTACTGGAGATTATTCCAGATTTTATTCATTGAATTTAGATCCCACCAATTGCCATTGTGGGATTTGAACTCATGTCCCCAGAGCGTTAAACAGGCTTCTGGAGTACTGTTCCAGCAACTGACTGAGAACTCTGCATTTTAAAAGGTGGGATTCATGGCAATCCAAACACCCATTTAGGGCAAGCATGAAAGTGTATAGTAAATGTGAAAACATTTCTTTGAGTGTTCTGTAAAGGTGTCACTTGCAGGGGTTCACAAAGGGTCACAGTAGTGGAATTTGTGGTGGAGCAGGTGAGGGCTTGGGAAATTGAATTCCTGTCTAATCACAGGATAAAGGGGTGATCATATAGGACAGAGAGGACGTTAAATTCCCTGGTTCAAAAAGTTCTGAATCTTTGGAATTCTCTACCTTAGAGATTTATGGATGTTCCTTTTGCCATAGATCTTCGAAGACACCTCTTTCATTCCTTGCTCCAAACACTTCATTCCCTACTTCATAATATTTGCCTCCAATCTCAAGGAGGCAAACTCCTTTCTGATATGTGATTATTTCCCATGTTGCCATAACTGCCCGTAATGCTCATCACTCTCACTATGTGAAGTTACCTCACATATCAGTACAGTCTTTTACAAGAATCGCATAAACATTTGTCCTTGCTGCAAAGGCAATGCCTGCTGATGATAGGAGGCCAGAAATACTCATTCCATTGAATTCACTGGCAAGAAAATGAAACGGCTTCTGTAATAGTGGTTATCTCCATCAGACTAATAACCATGCAGCAAAGATGGAAATTATCCTTCTATCTCACTCATCCACTTCCTGCCAGACAAAGTTGCTCATAATATATAGGAGAGGACCAGAGCTGGGGAGAATCCGCCTCTTTACAAACACTCATTCAGAAAGAAAGAGAATTCTTGCAAATCACTGGGGTAAATGGCAGCAGGTGTATCTGGGTTGGCAATACTGGTGGCCCAGCAGAGCAAGATATCTGCCTGTTCTCCTGACAAAGAACAAAGAAAATTAAGCACAGGAACAGGCCCTTCGGTCCTCCAAGCCTGCACTGACCATGCTGTCCGACTTAACTAACACCCCCTACCCTTCTGGGCCCATATCCCTCCATTGCCATCCTATTCATGTACTTGTCAAGATGCCCCTTCTGCTTCCACTCCCTCCCCCGGCAATGAGTTCTAGACACTCACTACTCTCTGTGTAAAAAATCTGCATTGTACATCTCCTTTAAACCTTGCCCCTCACACCTTAAACCTATGCCCCCTAATAATTGACTCTTCCACCCTGGGAAAAAGCATCTGACTATCCACTCTGTCCACGCCTCTCATAATCTTGTAGATTTCTATCAGGTCTCCCCTCAACCTCCGTCGCTCCAATGAGAACAAACCAAGTTTCTCCAACCACTCCTCATAGCTAATGCCCTTCATACCAAGCAACATGCTGGTAAATCTTTTCTGCACCCTCTCCAAAGCCTCCATGTCCTTTTGGTAATGTGGCGACCAGAATTGAACGCTATATTCCAAGTGCGGCCTAGCTAAGGTTCAATAAAGCTGCAACATGACTGCCAATTTTTAAACTCAATACCCTGGCCGATAAAGGCAAGCATGCCGTATGCCTTCTTGACTACCTTCTCCACCTGCATTGCCACTTTCAGTGACCTGTGTACCTGTACACCCAGATCCCTTTGCCTATTAATACTTGTAAGTGTTCACACATAATGCCACAATGCCTATAAGGTGCTATTCATCTGCCACTACATAACCTTCCCCTTATTCACTGTTCCTTTTTTGTTCAATACTTTTAACCATGGTAACGTGCATTTTAAGAACCATTGTATATGGCATTGTTATTTTTTATCTCATCATTTTCTGCGCAACTTTGTAACTTCTAGCAAGACTCCAACCAAGTTCTTTGTCACAATTCTGCCAAGTTTTCAAATGCATTTGTTCCAGTTACATTTATAGCCAACGCCAGCTATTCATTTACTTAGTCAATGAAATAAAATTGTGTTTGGATATATTTACTAACAAATGTTAATATTGAAATGTTAACAGAGCAATCTTGCTTAATGTTTTGTCAACAAGATGGATGTTTCAACTTAAATTGCATTTGTTCTATTTTAAATGACCTCATTATCAAATTATGATGGCTGATGCTGTTTTTCATGTTATCCCTCATTAAGAAATGTTTATGATGAGAACATCCATTGGCATCTATTTGCATCCCAAATAGACTTTAATAATGAGTGTCATCAAAACAACATTGCTTTTAAAACAAAATTAAAGTTGGAAGATGCTGTAGAAAAGTTCAATTGGAACACTGGAGCATTGAACACATAAGGAAGGGAGGACTAGCTTGAATTATTGAAGCAAAGAATATTACACAGTGGGTTACCTAGCCTCCTCAATCACAGAAATCTCTGTGACTTTAAATTTAAGATGACATGATATTGGTTTCGCTTTTTGAAATATTTTGTGCAATTTTAGCTACCATACAATGGTCTAGTTGACCATCGGAAGCCACAAAGTAAAGTTAACTTATTAGTCAGAAGTAAGCTTATATTAACAATGCAATGAAGTTACTGTGAAAATCCCCTAATTCGGGTACACGGAGAGGAAATTTATCATGGCCAGTTCACTTAGCCTGCACATCTTTGAACTGTGGGAGGAAACCGGAGGACATGGAGGAAACCCACGCAGACATGGGGAGAATGTGTAAACTCCACACAGTAACCAAAACTGGGAATTGAACCCAAGTCTCTGGCACTGTGAGGCAGCAGTACTAATCACTGTGCCACTGTACCGCAGAGAGAGACGGAATGATGGTGGGGTGACTAACTGGTAGCATTCATATTCATGCAAATGCAAACTTAAAGGCTTGGACAAGAACATTGTGTGGAATCCTACCATGTCTCTGTCAGAAGGTTCAATGGCGAACAGGGGGAAAATGAGGCAGAAGACTCAAAAATTGATTTTAGGCTGGCATGAATTTCCCGCTGGATCTTCTGCTGGTGTCAGCCATGGTGGATCAGTAGAGGCCAACATGCAATGGATCTGCATCCTGCTAATGGGATGCAGATGAAGGTCTGACTGGAATCTTCCCCAGGCCTGATTCTTCATGATGCCTGCAGAAAGTGGCAAAACACTTCAGGAACAACGTGGTGTGCAGATGTTTGGACTTACACAATGAATGCCTGGTGTGGCCAAATGGACAAACTAAAATGGCGATTTGTAAAGCACTCTGGGACAATTGAGCAAGAACTAAAACTGCGGGCTGCAGCCTAAAAGACTGTGATAAATAGACTCAAGACGACTAACTACACAAGATATGGGTCATCTCCAGGACAAAAGGGGCTTTCTGGTCAAACTGGGTTGTTTACCAGTCATAAGTGTGCCTTAACCCCTTATTTGGGAGGGAAGTGTGTGACCGACATGCCCCAGCACTTACAGAATGGCCATTGGGGACACACCCAGAGATTGGTGTGGCAGCACCCGATTAGTCTTTATTGATCAGGGTGATCAAGTCATGACTGATTGATTGGCAATGGCCAAAAGGGGTGCGAAACCCAAAGGGGTATAAAAAGTGCTGCACAACAGAAGAAGCTCTCTCTCTCTCTATCTGACCCCACGAATGAGCTAAAACAACAGTGACCGTTGCCAGCGACAACCAGCACAACGAGAGCCACCACAACCAAGAAAGAAGGAAGACCAGAGCCAGACCAGACCAAAGGACCAGATTACACAGAGGACTACAGAGGCCAGCGCACTGAATATCTGCTTAGGTACTTGCCAGTCACACAAAGTTAAGTCAAGGTCTAGTATCGGACTTGTATTTTGTGTAAGATAATTTGTTGTTGGTTGAGTGGGTGATTATTGATTGTGTGTTTTAAATAAATATTGGTTGTGCTAACAAGAAGTCTACTCCCAATTCTTTGCCCATCGTATAAGGGTTAAAATAAACTGTGTGGCAGGCACTTCACCAGGATTGCCTCTGGAGTTAGGGATGGAGCTGAACTGATGCCACAGTCCCAAAGGACCAGAGAATGCTCTCCCCTTTTCAGAGAGAGCTGACTGCTGGCGATTTACCCGAGAATCATTTCAGGCAAGGGGCAAGATTGAGAAGTTGGGGTCTTCATGGATATCCTCAGCTGGAGGCTGCTAGTGACCCTAAATCCTGGTACACCACAGCAGCAGCTAGGGAGAGCTTCTATTAAGTGAGTTTTAGGGCAGAACAAAGTGCTGGCTGGTCAGGGAAAGCTGGTGCGTAGCTGTTTTCTCTCCAAATTATCTGCAGAGAATTTAGGGGTGTTGTTCCTACCATCATGCTGGTACTGCCAGGTTGGCACTGCTCGGTTACCAGGGTACTGCTTGGCCATATCCCTTCCCCCCAGGGACAATATTACCCTTGCACTCCCAATAAGGCCTCCTCAACAGCTTTCCTTTTCCAATAGATGTGTAAATCTTGCCAATGTGACGTCAGGTCAGCAAGGGGGGAGTTCCTTACCTGGAGGTGACCAGGTAGTGGGGAGGTGGTAGGAAGGAGTTCTTTAAATACATGTAATTTATTTAAGTGCATTTAAATGAGGTCTCAACACGGAATTACATCATCAATGAGAACAAATAACAAGAAAATTACATCACAGGAACAGCACATTTGGCCCTCCAAGTCTGCACCAACCATGCTGCCTGACTGAACTATAACCCACTACCCTTCCAGGGTTCAAATCCCTCTATTCCCATCCTATTTATGTATTTGTACAAACACCCTTTAAAAGTCACTATTGTATCTGCTTCCATTACCTCCATTGGCAGTGAGTTCCAGGCATCCACCACCCTTTGTGTAAAGAATTTGCCTCACACATCTCCTTTAAACCTTACTTCTCACACCTTAAACTCATGCCCCCTAGTAATTGACTCTTCCACCCTGAAATAAACTTCTAACTATCCATTCTGTGCATGCCCCTCATAATCTTGTAGATTTCCGTAAGGTCTGAGAAGTGGGCAAATTCAGAAAACGAGATTACACTGGTGAGAATGTCCTTTCTGATTCTTGTGAGCCCAGGTTGCCTTTGTGCTCAGACTGAATGCAGGCACAAAATCACTCCCCTTAATGTCATTGAGGAGGTTTATCCTCCTGCCTCAGCTCTTCCAGGAGATGCATTTTCCTTTTCAAAAGGTCAATCTTCTTTCCTCAACAGTGGATAAGTGATGTTGGTCACCTTTTAAATGAGGCACCCAGATATGAAGGTGTGGTACACGCTATGAAGGTGTGGTCCACGCTATCAATCCCACCTTGCAATGGACTGCAGCTCTAAACCCCCAGATGCATTGTTAATGAGATTGGGGCTGAAGGAAATGGCACTGTTTTCCATCGGCCCACCACAGTGGAAACACTTCCTACCCACTCCCCCATCAAGGGACTTAATCCCAGATGGAAAAATTTCACCCAATGTTGTATCACTAATTTGCTCCACGATCAATAAAAGGGTGAGTGCTTCACCAGAATACTTTGTTTTTGTCTGATTCATTGTTGTCTGGAGTAAGGGCGCAATTGTAAACTCATTGGGATCTTTTCAGGCCCTTGCACACACACCATTAAAAGGTGCTCCTGAAAATTGGAAACCATGGGAATGGAGTTGGGAATCCCAACTTTCGGGACCCACCCACTATTTGTAAAGAGCTCCCCAGTCATCTCATCTTAGCAAAAATCCAGCCCTTTATTTTGCTTTCTGCAGCTGATTTGACATTGAATTCAATATTTGAATTCACATTTTCTCATTCAAACTCTGTGCTATTCATTAACAATTAACAGGGGTGGCACTGTGGCACAGTGTTTCACACTGCTGCCTCACAGCACCAGGAATCCAGGTTCAATTCCAGCCTTGGGTCACTGTCTGTGTGGAGTTTACAAGTTCTCCCCGTTGCTGCATGGGCTTCCTCTGGGTGCTCAGGTGTCCTCCCACAGTCCAAAGGTATGCAGGTTAGGTTGATTGGCCATACTAAATTGACTCTCGTGTCAGGGGATTAGCAGGGTAAATATGTGGGTTTACGGGAATAGGGCCTGAATGGGATTGTGGTTGGTGCAGACTCGATGGGCTGAATGGCTTCCTTCTGCACTGTAAGGATTTTATGAATTCCTCCTCCCTTAACCTAATTAATTAAGGAGATACACAGCTATTTGTCTTGTTGACACAAGAACCAAATGCTCTATAATTGCACCATTTGGCTGTCCCACTGACAGTAATTTGCTGTCTAAAACTCAAGGCAAAGTCCATGTCCAGGTGCAAGTGTATAGAGAGACAGACACCATTCGTTTGAGGCTCAACCAAATCTGACCCATTTCATTTTTACTACAGAAAGTCTCTTCATATCATACCACTGACAAAGGTTCCTCCTCTGCCTCCAGCAGGATCTTTGCTGTTGATCCCTTCCTTTCTCGTTAGGATTTAGAGATAACTCTTGAACTGGGAAATCTCATGGATTTTAATCTGTTTAAAAAATCTCAGCATTAACCAGCGAATTTAATGTACCCAAGTGCTGGCACAAACATCCACTCTGCAAAGGATTCAACAATTTTCATTTTTCACCCAATTTTTAACAAGTGCTCTGAACCTGAGCACTTTTCGGTCAACAAAGAAACTTTTACAGCATTGGTTTGTAGTTCCCTGATTTATCTCTACAACATTTCTTAATTACTGGAATCAGATTAGCTGTTCTCCATTCTCAAGACACCTCCTCCATTTGGGTTAGAGCCCCTGCAACCTCCTCCCTTGCCCCCACAGCAGCCTGGGATACAATTCATCCAGACCTGGAGATTCATCCACTTATAAACCTGCCAATACCTTGTCACTCCCTACATCCATTTGCTCCAGAGACCTCACGGTCTTTCTCCCTGAATTCTATACCTTCATCCATATTCTCTTGGGTGAAGATGGCTGTGATGTATTCATTCAGCAGGCACTCATGTCATCCATGATAGCAATGAAATAGTCAAACACCAAATAGAATTAGGATTGAATATTTTTAAGTATTTTGTTAAACTTTAAAAAAAAAGCAGAATCAAAATTCAATATTAGTGTCATGCACCTATGTAGGGATCATGTAGCTCAGCACAGATCATTTTGCATACAACAGTACCACAACTAGCAGAGCACATACTCAGCGAGCCAACAAGCCAGCTATCGCAATTACCTATCGAAAGTTCTACATTTGACTGGAATCCAATTGGTGATCATACAGCAATCAATATATAAATATTTAGGTTACCCCTTTCTCCCAATTTAACCATCTGAACTTTACATAACAACATCCCTTTTTTTAATATATTCCTTATGTTTTGCAACACTAGACATCCATTGAAGTCCACCCATAGAATAAACTCTGTCTTGGTTATTCAATGGCAGTAATAGCAGAATCAAAAGCTAACTGATATGCTGCGTATGTGTGTACCAACTCTTAAAAACACTTACAATTGTTTTGTTAAACTATATGCGGAGGCCCAGAGAAAGGGTTTTGAGCTGAATCATTAAGAGACTTTTTAAATAATTGCACTCAAAGGAACATGCATGTAATTTTAATAAACACCATAGAAAATAATTTAGAAAGAGTCAAGCAACATGGGAACTTCAAGTGGGACAACGTAAGATTTTGGAATCTAATTCACTTAACTGGAATTGGCAACCTGATCAGTCCTTTCCCATTTCCCTTAAGCTATGTCAGACTCTAACAGTCTCTAACCAAAACCATTCCTTGAATTTTCTATTTTGGTCATAGAAGGTGATTCAGTTTTCTTGATGGAGTACAAAATGTTTACATAGCTGCACTTAACCATCTTAAAAATGAAAACTATTTGGATAATTTTCCTCTCATTATGTGCTGGAGTAGAATGTGATCTAAGGTGAAATGGGGTTATTTTCAAGTTATTTTGGCTGACAAGGCAGTTTATAATGTTTACTAATACACCATAAGCAATGAAAGCTTTCTGATGGACTGTGGATTATTGTCAGTTTTGATTGCTATTGAAACTTGTTAAGTCACTTGATGAAAATGCTTCATGTACATCCATCTGTATTATAATGTCACACAAATAATTTTAAACATTGAAAAACATAGAAGATCAGCAAAACAAAATGCATCAAAGTTGAGATCTCCCAGAGGGAAGATGAAGTACATCAAAAAATTGTGACTGGGTGGCTCACAACTTAACACAGAACTTTGCCATTACTTAATTTTCCTGTGAATATTGTCATCACTTTTTTCTTACTCTTTCCAGCCTCAATGTTGAATATGTATTAAGGTGTAGTTTATTTTGAATGATGCCCTTAGTGTAGCGGATGCTCAGGAAAATGCAAATAGTTTTCAGTAAGGCTCCTATGCACATCTAGTCAGACTCTCAGAAAAAATTCCACATTTGTGTATAAAAATGTCCATTCATCAAACTGATCAAGAATGAATCTTTGGAACCTTACCTGTGCCCAAGGTTGTGAACGAAGTTCTGTTCATCACACAAATCAGCCTCCCATCCATTGAATCTGTCAGTACTTCTCACTGCCTTGGAAAAGCAGCCAGCATAATCTATTCCCTGCTGCCATCAGACTTTGGAATGGACCTTTCTCTGCACCCTAGTTATCACTGTAACACTACATCTGCATCCTCTCCTTTCCTTCTCTATAAATGGTATGCTGTATCTGTAGCATGCAAGAAACAATACTTTTCATTGTATCCCATTATATGTGACAATAATAAATCAAACCAAATCAATGTTACCTTCAAAATGTTGTCATGTGCAGCATGTTTTTCCAATGTATGGTTAATATTTAACAGCAAACTATTGCCCTGTGTGATAATTTTCAGTAGCCTCATGGTTGTATACGTGCAGCTCAGTGAGAACACAGCCTCTGACCAGTTTTCCTTTTCTGGCTGGTTCCACAGTGGCAAATTGGGAATGATGAATTTATTGTAATGATTATTGGATAGCTGCCTTTGTTGCAATGGCACAAATTCCCATTGTTTAACTGACTGTTGCCACTGCCTATTCAGAAATCCATGTAACATAAGTGACAAAGGCAGAAGCACTACAAAACTCCCCACAACTCCCATCGTAACCATCCCATCAAGCTTATATTACTATCACAAATGTGATGTTACTAAATGAAATCTCAAAATTTAAATTGATACCTTCCACATTATTTCTCCATTCTCATCAAAAGGGCAACATAATCTTTTCATAACATTAAAACACTCACATGAATTTGAGAATAAGACATATATCATAGGCAGAAAGTACATTCTCTCTTACTGTCCATTATCAGTTTGTTTTGTGTGGAAAGAAGTGTGTCTTTTCTGATCCTTGCTTTGTGTCTTCCATTTAAATGATTCAGCAGCAAGCATTCATGTGTTTAAAATAAAGGAGGTTATTCATTCTCACATATTTATCCTGAGTAATGCAATATCACACATTCAGTCTTATGTCCCCACATGCACAAAATCTCTCTAGTAACTGAACATCACCCAAGACAAAGGAACTTACTTATTAGCACCCCATCCACCACATTTACTCCCTCCACCAATGATGCATTGTGGTTACAAGGTGATAGCCTAGTGGGATTATCATGAGACTATTAATCCAGAAACTCATCTAATGTTCTGGGGACCCGAGTTCAAATCCTGCCATCCCAGCAGATGATGGAATTTGAATTCAATAAAGAGAAATCTGGAATTAAGACTCTACTGGTGACCATGAAATCATTATCGATTGTCAGAAAAGCCCATCTGGTTTACTAATGTCCTTTGGGGAAGGAAATTTGCCATCCTTACCTACATGCGACTCCAGAGCCACACAATGTGGTTGACTCTCAACTGCCCTCGAGCAACTCAGGATGGGCAATAAATGCTGCCCAGCCAGTGACGCTCATGTACCACGAATGGTGAAAAGTAAATTACAGCAGCAACTTAAGTTTGTTTCAAAACTATGACTTCTACCACCCACAAGTACAGTGACTTGGAGGAGAACTTTCAGATAGTGGTGTTCTCAGGTGTCTGCTGCCTTTGTTCTTTTAGATGGTAGCGGTCATGGGTTTGGAAGGTGTTGTCTTAGGAGACTTGCTGAGTTCATGCAGCATATCACATAGACACTGCTGGCACTTGCCATCAAAGATAGATGGAATGAATGTTTGTGGATAGGGTGCCAACCAAGTGGGTGTTTTGTCCTGTATGGTATTGAGCTTTGAGTGTTGTTGGAGCTGTACTCATTTAAGAAAGGGAAAGTATTCCATCAAACTCCTGACTTGCTCTTTGTAGTTGGTGGACAAAAGTTTGGGGAAATCAGGAGGGGAGTTACTCACAGCAGGATTCCCAGCCTCTTATCTGTTCTGGTAGCCACAGTATTTCTATGGCCAGTCCAATTCAGTTTCTGGCCAATGGTAACTTCCAGGGTGTTGATAGTCCGGAATTCAGCAATGGTAATGCCATTGAATGTCATGGAGTGATAGTTAGAATCTCTCGTGTTGGGGATGGTTACTGCCTGGCACTTGTGTGATGGGAATGTTATTTGTCATCTGTCAGCTCCAACATGCATTTGGACATGAATTGCTTGCTGTCACCCACTTCCCCTGATAGAATTTTTGGTCACAAACCAACCAACTTGAAAAATGGCCGTCCTACAGTGATAACATCCTGGGGTGACCTCAAGAGGAGAGTGTGGGATTTCCAGGTATCAGGGAAAGGAAAGCCCTCCCTCCAGAGAGGTAACAGCTGACAAGTTCTAGAAGAACTAGAAGCAGGTAGTGGGCACTGCTGGGAGTCCCAGATGAGGCATCACGGCTGCCTATGGTTCCTGTCTCAGGAACCCTCGGGAGATGGAAGTCAGGTTTTGAAGGACAGGGGAAGAGGCACAAAGGAAGGGTTATATCTTAGGGAGTTGACCCCATCTGCAAACACCACTATTGGGCTGGCCTTGCACCAGGCAACAAATTATGCAAGTGGAATTGCCATATTAACTGGCTGTTTGATTTGATTTATTAACATACAGTGAAAAATATTGTTTCTTGCGTGCTTTACAGACAAAACATACTGTTCATAGAGAAGGAGACAACAGAGTGCAGAATGTAGTGTTACAGTCATAGCTAGGGTGTAGAGAAAGATCAACTTAATGCAAGGTAAGTCAATTCAAAAGTCTGACAGCAGCAGGGAAGAAGCTGTTCTTGAGTCAGTTGGTATGTAACCTCAGACTTTTGTATCTTTTTCCCGAAGGAAGAAGTTGGAAGAGAGATAATGTCCGGGGTGAGTGGAGTACTTAATTACACCAGCTGCTTTGCCAAGGCAGCAGGAAGTGTAGACAAAGTCAATGAATAGCAAGCTGCTTTGCATGATGGAGTGGGCTCCATTCACAACCTTTTATAGTTTCTTGCGGTCTTGGGGCAGAGCAGCAGCCACACCAAGCTGTGGTACAACCAGAAAGAATGCTTTCTATGGTGCATCTGTAGTGAGAGTCATAGCTGACATGCCAAATTTTCTTAGTCTTCTGAGAAAGTAGAGGCATTGGTGGGCTTTCTTAATTATAGTGTCGGCATGGGGGGACCAGAACAGGTTGTTGGTGATCTGGACACCTAAAAACTTGAAGCTCTTGACCCTTTCTACCTCATCCCCCATTGATGTAGACAGGGGCATGTTCTCCTTTACACTTCCTGAAGTCAATGACAATCTCCCTCATTTTGTTGACATTGAGGGATAGATTATTGTCACCACACCAGTTCAGCAGGCTCTCTATCTCATTTCTGTACTGTGGCTCTTCATTGTTTGAGATCTGACCCACCATGCAAGCGTCATCAGCAAACTTGTAAATTGAATTGGAGGGGAATTTGGCCACACGGTCATAGGTGTATAAGGAGTATAATAGGGGCTCAGAACACAGCCATGTGGAGCACCAGTGTTGAGGATGATCGTGGAGGAGGTGTTGTTGCCTACCCTTATTGATTGTGGTCTGTGAGTTAGGAAGTTTAGGATCCAATCGCGGAGGGAGGAGCTGAGGCCTAGGCCACGGAGTTTGGAGATGAGTTTCGTGGGAATATAATGTTGAAGCTGAGCTATAGTCAACAAATAAGAATCTTTGTCCTTGTTAACAAGTGTCCTTATTATCGATGTGTTCCAGGTTTGAGTGCTCTTAATGAATCAGTTAAGGAATTTAATAGGCCAAAGGATGAGCAAGCTGGCTTTTACCTTATTCACCTACTGTGTCATGGGGACAGGGTGAGATGTGGGGTAGGAGGGGAGTTGTGGTTTAGCCCCCATTCATATCTTAGCTGCCCCTCGCCAAAAATTCCCTCATTGCTTCATTATATATATTTGGCTGAGAGTCCACACAACCCTTACTCTCCTGCACCCCAGAGGAAACATTGCTTGACTGACAGCTCATAAGTTTGATCTCTGCAGTCACTTCACAATGTTTATTTATGCAAGGTAAAGAAATTTCAAGGGTCAGTGAGTTTTGCTACCAATACTTCAAAGGGCCTGGCTGACTGACACTTTGATTACCTCCTGGTGAAATGACATTTTATATATCATGTTAGCATAGTAGAAAATTAGGAATGAATTATATTTTCAAAGTTGTTATTTTACAGATCCAACTGTCATTAAAGGGTTCATTGGTTATATACAATGCACAGTGGAGCAATAAGTAAAGGAAGTGCCATTGTTTGATATTAGGGATATTGGGAACCATGGCAGTAGGTGGACTGGTATATATAGGCATAGAGGGCAGGATGGACAATAGGAATGGGTAGAAGGGCATAGCTTGGCATGGGGGCATGATGTACCTTGGGCCGAGTTAGGCATTGGGCATAAAAGACCATTAGGGATAGATGGGTCATAGTTTGGCATTGGGTGCATGGATAGGGCATGAAGAATGTCATAGAGTTGTAGAGTCATAGAGGTTTACAGCGTTGAAACAGGCCCTTCTGCTCAACATATCCATTCCGCTCTTTTTTTTAATGAATAAGCTAGTCCCATCTGCTAACATTTGGCCCATATCCTTTGATGGCCACCTTACTCATATAACTGTCTAAACGCTTTTTAAAAGACAAAATGTACCCATCTCTACTACTTCCTCTGGTGGCTTGTTCCAGACGCTCCCCACCCTCTATGTGAAAAAATTGCCCCCCTGGATCTTTTTGTATCTCTTCCCTTCCACCTTAAACCTATGCCCTCTAATTTTAGTCTCCCTTATCTTTGGGAAAAGATATTGACTATCTATCTGGTCTATGTCCCTCATTATTTTGTAGACCTTTATAAGATCATCCCTAAGTCTCCTACACTCCAGTGAAAAAAGTCCCAGCCTCTCCTTATAACTCAAACCATCAAGTCCTGGTAGCATCCTACTCAATTTTTTCTACATGCTTTCTAGTTTAATTATATCCTTTCTATAATAGAGTGACAAGAACTGTACACAGTATTCCAAGTGTGGTCTTACCAATGTCATGTATAACTTCAACAAGACATTCCAACTCCTGTATTCAATGTTCTGACAAATGAAACCAAGCATGCTGAATGCCTCCTTCTCCACACTATACATCTGTGACTCCACTTTCAAGGAACTATGAACATATACCCCTAGATCTCTTTGTTCTATAATTCTCCCCTACCATTACCTGAGTAAGTCCTGCCCTGAATTGATCCACCAAAATGCATCACCTTGCATTTATCTAAATTGAATTCCATCTGCCATTCGTCAGCCCACTGGCCCAGTTGATCAAAATCCCATTGCAATCCTCGAATACCTTCTTCACTGTCCATTGTGCCACCAATCTTGGTGTCATCTGCAAACCTACTAACCATGCCTCCTATATTCTCATCCAAATCATTAATATAAATGACAAATAACAGTGGACACAGCACCAATCCCTGCAGCACACCGCTAGTCACAAGGCTCCAGTTTGAGAAACAAGCCTCTACAACAACTCTGTCTTCTGTCATCAGGCCAATTTTGTATCCATTTGGCTACCTCACCTTGTACTGAGCGAGGACCCAATTCCTCTCCCTTCTGAACTGCAGGGATCCTGAAGCCAATTGAAGTGTTCCTGATACTCCAAATCACTCAGTTCACTCTCTGAATCAAACGCAGAACCTATATGACTGCTTTGTCATTTATGTTGGTTTGAAAACAATGTCATTTCTTTGTCAGTCTTTTTGTGAACAAAATAGCAAAAGATAGCAAAGAATAATTGTTTAATAGATGGCAACTATAAAAAGGAATGATATGCACAGGTGCACCTACACATTCATATACAACTATGTGGAGTTCTTGTTGCAATGGTTTGAAGTTGTACATCAAATAGGACGCTGTTTACTGGGGGTCACTTGACTGATCTGATCTGCACTTTGAAAAGGTCAGAAATAACATGTGACAGGCCATCAGAGAGCAGGTTTCACACCTGCAACAACAGTGGTGTCTGTTACTCCAGTCAGTGAATTAAGTAAGACAAGTAGTAAGACAACTTCTGATTAATAGGTTTGTTTTTCACCACTTTGATATTTGTTTTCTTCTGCATTTGTTGGTCTGACTCAGAATTTGAACAGTGGGTTATCCCCAGGAGGTCTGTCTATCTGGAAAATTTGGTCCGGTGCCTTACATCATTGGCAGCACTGATCTGATGTTACCAATCTGTCAGGGCTGCTATGCATCAAAATTAACATTTTTCACAGTGAACCTACACAACAGCAGTAGCACCATTGTTCTTGATCTCATCTTACCAGTGTTCACGTATTCATATGGGGGGCTGATAGCCTGGAGGTATTATCGCTAGATAATTCACAAACTCAGTTAATGTTCTGGGGATCTGGGTTCAAATCCTGCCACGGCAGGTGGTGGAATTAGAATTCAATAAAAAATAGCTGGAATTAAGAATCTACTGATGGCTGTGAAACCATTGTCGATTGTCATAAAAACTAATGTTTACTAATGTCCTTTAGGGAAGGAAATCTGCCATTCTTACTTGGTCTGGCCTACATGTGACTCGGCAACATAGTTGACTCTCAGCTATCCTCCAAGGGCAACTAGGTTTGAGCAATAAATGCTAGCCAGCCAGTGACACCCATGTCTCACGAATGAATAAAAAAAAGTACAATTTTCAGCAATGGTCAGGACCACCCTGCCTCATTTGCTATCTACAGAGGAGACAATGATGTACTGATAATGTCACTGGACCTGTCCAGAGGCTCAGGCTAATGTTCAAGAAGCATGAGTTCGAATCCCACCTCAACAGCTCATTGAATCTAAATTCAATTAATAAATCAGAAATAGGAAGCTAGTCTGAGTAATGGTGACCGTGACAACTATCATCAATTGACATAAATAAATTCATCTGGTTTACCAAGTCCTATCGGGAAGGAAATCTGCCAGTGTTACTTGGTCTGACCATATGTGACATGAGATCTGCAGTAAAGACTCTAAAGCACCCTCTGAAATAGCCAAACAAGTCATTCTTGCATCCATTCTGGCCAGGACAAGATGGGCAACAAATGCTGACCTTGCCAGCGATGTGCACATGAAATAATGAAAAAAAGGAAAGATTAAAGCACAAATAAAGCTTTATTCTCATGTAGCACCTTTCAATATCTCAGGATACTCCAAAGCACTTTACAACTTGCAGCTATCGGTGTCAAAAAAATGTTGTGGTGTAGAAAATGTAGGCATCCATTTGTGTAGAGCAGGATCCCACAAAATACAACAGACGTGCTAGTTTAGAGCCACCTTCGTAGAAGGATAAAGATTGGCTTGGACAACGGGAACTCCTCCAATGCCCCCCATCATCGCCACCACTCTTACTTGAAATTGAGAATTCAGACAGGGCCTTGATTTTATCTCATGCCGAAAAATGGGACCTCTGATAGTATAGCACTCCTCTGCATTGTAGTGGATTATCATCCAAGGCTTTGTGCTCAAAACACCTGGTATGGTGCTTGAATCGCCTTTCGACCCGGGTGTGAGAGTGCTATCATTAAGCCACGTAAGCCACGGCTGTGTTTGTTATGGTTAACAGATTGCATTGTGTCCACTACTGCTC
The DNA here is from genome assembly GCF_965287045.1 of Carcharhinus amblyrhynchos. Taxonomy (NCBI): domain Eukaryota; kingdom Metazoa; phylum Chordata; class Chondrichthyes; order Carcharhiniformes; family Carcharhinidae; genus Carcharhinus; species Carcharhinus amblyrhynchos. Next base: position 48,535,166 of record NC_137324.1, on the reverse strand, counting down.
CAAACTGATTCAGTGCAGGCCATAAATTATCTCAGCTGTCATTTGAAATAGATAGGGTTGTAGTACAAAAACCTACAAATGTATTATATCCCTTCTCATGGATGAATGAATGTGGAATCCAAAGAACACAGAGCAATTAAAAATGTCTGAAAGCATATATATAAGAAAGTATGTTGCAAAGTAATTTACATGCAGAAATAGTTTACGGTTCACCACCAGCCAGAATTTGAGATTGAAACTATTTCATAAAAATAATTAAACTTTCTTCAGTATCCAAAAATAGTTTATTGTTTGTATTCTGTTATCTCACACAATAAACCAGAAAGAACAAAGTGGGGATATTCTCACTTTCACTCCCAATGGTCTTTTTCTCCCAGTGGTGGGTCATCATTGCCTGTGGGATCTTCCTGTCCCGCTGATATCTATAGTCTGTTGTGTGTCTCACTGGGGAACTCACCATGGGGCAGGAGGGATGGGGGTGGGACTCTTCTTCAGCAGGCCCAGAAGATCCTAATGGTGGGAAGAGCCGGAAAATCCCACCCATACTCGTTGAGCAAAAGAAAGAAATATAAAGCTTATGTTAAAATTGAAACCAGTGGTATTAAGCAGTGTAACATGGAGAACTAATATAGCTCGGTGGCACAGTGGTTAGCACTGCTACCTCATAGTGTCAAGGACCCGGGTTCAATTCCCAGCTTGGATCACTGTCTGTGTGGAGTTTGTATGTTCTCCCCATGTCTGTGTGGCTTTCCGCCAGGTGCTCTAGTTTCCTCCCACAGTTTGAAAGACGTGCTGGTTAGGTGCATTGTCCCGAATAGGCGCTGGAGTGTGGCAACTAGGGGAATTTCACAGTAACTTCATTGCAGTGTTAATGTAAGCCTTACTTGAGACTAATAAATAAACTTTAATTTTACTTTAAGCTAGGGGTGGTACCATGTCCGTGTTTAAGTGAGTAATGAATTTCCAATCAGAGCCAGGCTGTCAGGGCAATGCGCCAATTAGGAAAAAGCAAGGAGATAAAATCAGAGGCCTAGTGAAGACTGGGTTATTGTGTGCAGTTCTTGGAAGAAAGCTCGAGAGCAGTAGTGGGTCAGAGGTGAAAGCTGAAGGACACGTGGTCCTTTCACTCAGAGCACACCACACAATGCTGGGAAAGGACAATAATGAAGATAGAAAATTAGCAAAGATAAAGGAAGAGTTAAATCTTTGCAATGAACTCTAATTACAGCCAATGACTGTTACTCACCCAACTGCATCTGAAATGTGTTAATTTGTTTCTTACTGTAGCACAAATCACCACACAGCAAATTACCAATTAGCTGACCCCCCCCCATCGGTAAATATTTTTATAGCTGTTGTGTGTCTAGGATCCTTAAAAACCCAGTGTCATATACAGATGCAAGCAAGCTGAGTTCAGCACAACATTTCCTGTTTTCAAAGGTTGCTTTTCAGGGTTGCAAATGCCATAGATATAATGTTGATACGTTAGTTAAAGGCACTTGAAGATACATTCTTCTCCATCTATCGACATGCAAAATGTAAGTAATCAGACACCAATTTGTGTTCTTCACAACATTCTCCAATTAAAGAGAAATCCCTCTTCATTGAAGTATTCTGACAACTCTTATGTCACGTTATCTGTGGTGTTTTCCATTATTTTGGCTCTTTCCTCTCCTCCTGCGCCAACAGCCTGAAGTTATCATTTCTTTGGCATTTTGTACTCTACCCAAGCAGTCATTCCTCATACAACAACTTGTTTAACAATGAAGAGGATCATATTGAATCTTATCCAGTCCTATCCCATATTGGCACCTGTGCATATACACTAATACACCCACATACAGACAAATGCACTCAACTAGACACACAAATAGACACACACGCACTATTGGATTGCAATTATGAGTCACCAAGACATTTATTGAAAGCAGACACTCTGACTAATATTTTCCATCTTCTCCAGCCAAAAAATCAATTGTAACACTCCAGTCTTCATCAGAGCAGTGATCAGCAATCAATACTGAACTGAACATGTTTCTAACTTTATGATGCAGTGCCACACTGAGGGGGTGTGCTTACGAAATAAGCTTTCATCCAGCTCTCAGTGTTTTGTAACCTATGCCTTATAGATGTGATCCAATTACTGTCCACTGTTTTATTCCAGAAGGAGACTGAGTACATTGTTGGATCCATTTCTGATTAATGAGGGGCGCCATGGTGGCACAGTGATTAACACTGCTGCCTCTCAGCGTCAGGCACCCAGGTTCAATTCTGGCTTCAGGTGACTTTGTGGAGTTTGCACACTCTCCCAGTGTCTGTATGGGTTTCCTCTGGGTGCTCCAGTTTCCTTCCACACTCCAAAGATGTGCATGTTAGGTAGATTGGCCTTGCTAAATTATTCTTTGGTGTCCCAAGATGTGAAGGTTGGGTATTAGCAGCTAAATACCTGAGGCTATGGGAATAGAGTTTGGGTGGGATGCTTTGTTGGAGAGTTGGCCTGTTAGCCTCCTTCTCCACTGTAGGGACTCTATGATTTTAATGAGTGCAAAACTTACTCTCTGCCAGCTCAAAAGATAGTATTTAAATGAATATAGCAGGTATGATCTGAGAAATTTTGGAGCTGTTAACAATATCAGTTCTGCAAAGTCAAAGATGGTATCATATGTTATAAACGTGTGAGCACAGTGCATAATTTTGAGACTTTTTTAAAAAATTCGCCATTGTTTTCTTATGGCGCACTTTACTAATGGCAATTGCTTTCAAATTTCTCATACTCATTAACTTTGACTTAATGGCAAATTTCCATAATCACTATCTCTGTCTCAATAGGTCTTATAATGTATCGTGATTGTCAAAAAAGCAATAATAGTGTGATAGCGTGAGACACCTCTTTTGTCTTCTACATGTTCCAGCAAATTTCAAACCCATGAAACTATTATTGATGATTCTGCACTGTCCAGTTTATCATTTAACCAATAAATCTCCTTGTAAGGACAATTGTTTAAAAGCAAATCAGCTATTGCACAAATATATTTAAAAATGAAAGCCCTTTCATATTTTTTGTTCATCATAGTTTTAAGCAAAATATGCTGGCCATTCTGTACTCTCACTAGTTCATGCCTCACATCTCTGTGGGTTCTTTTAAAGTTATTGTCTCCATCACTGAAGGTAGGTGGAGGTAATGTTATTGTCCCTGCTTAGTACTCTGTTTATCTGTGAATAAAGTAATGGGAGAATTTCAATGAGATTTAGTACAAAGAAGAATTGATTTCACAAAAATGTGGATCCAGATCCAGGAATTTTTTAATTGAATAATCCATTTAACATTGCGAGACAGGCAAATTGACCTTTCTTTGAAATGATACGGGTTGTTTTATTTAGAACATTGTTGAGTGTTTCAGAATGTTGTGGGCTGTCTCAGCTGTGGTGGTGCAACTTGTCACAGCTATCAAAATATGAGCAGGGTTTTCAGAATAGGTTATTGTATGTGGGTTGAGCTGGCAGCCTCCTCAGTAAGATGGAAATTCTTGAAAAAAAGATTTCTTTTTCTAGAGCATCAAACAGGTAGGGAAAAGATTCAAGGAAGAATAAATGTAATAATGTTGAGTTAAAACAGCATGGCAGGGGTATGTCTACAAAGTGCAACCTTCACTTGTCTATGTTCAACTTTCCTGCTCTCGGTCCATCATCCTGCAGATTTATCCAATTCCCTTTTGAAAGTTACCATTGGATTTGCGATCATCACCCCTTCATAGGCAGATCATAATGGTTTCCTGAAGAAAAATATTTTCTTCATGTCACCTCTGATTCTTTTGCCAATCATCTTATAACTGTGGTCCTTGGTTACCAACTCTTTTGGCAGTGGAAGCTTTCCACCTTACACTTACAATACCAGGCAATATCTGTAAACCTTTTCTGCACTCTCACCAATGCCTCCACGTCTTCCTGGTAGTGTGGTGACCAGAATAGGATACAATATTCCAAATGTGGCCCATCCAACATTTTATACAACTGTAACATAATTTGCCAACTTTTATACTGTAAAGTCTCCTCCTAAACTTTTCGGCTATAGGGAGAATGACCTCAGTTTCTTTAGCTTTCATCCCTGGGCCATTGCTTGTGAAATCTGCACTGAATTCTTCAATGATATCTAGAAGTACTAAATAAATAAATTTACCTCCCTTCCACACACACCCCATGCCCACTGGACCGCCCCCCCACCCCCCAACAACATGTCTCCTCATTCCTCCTACCAAGGTGAATCATTTCAAAGGAGAAAGAATAGGCTCTCAAAACTTGCGCTGATCATTTTACCTATCAAACCAACTGCTTATTCCCTCTATTCCTTGCTTGTTCATATGCCTATCAAGATAAGTCTTAACTGTAGTGAATGTAACTGCCTCAACGATCTCACTTGGTAGTACAGCACAGGCCCTCACCACCCTTTGTGTAAAAAACTTTCCCCGCAAATCTCCATTGAACCTTTCCCCCCTTACTCTGAACTTGTGCCCCCTTGTAATTGTCATTTCTGTCCTGGGAAAAAAGTTTCCAACTGTTCATCTTATCTATGTCTCTCATAATTTTATAAACTTCTATCAGGTTGCTCCTCAGCCTCCGACTTTCCAGAGAGAACAATCCCAGTTTATTCAATCTCTCCTCATGGCTAATACCCTCCATACCAGGCAATATCCAGGTAAACCTTTTCAAAGCCTCCACATCTTTCTGGTAGTGTGGTTACCAGAATTGGACACAGTATTCCAAATGTGGCCTAACCAATGCTTTATACAACTGTAACATAATTTGCCAACTTTTATACTCAATGTCCCATCCAATGAAGGCAAGCATGCCATATGCTTTCTTCACCATCTTTTCCATCTCTGCTGCCACTTTTAAAGATCTGTAGACCTGTACTCTGACATCTCTCTGTGTGTCTATGCTCCTGATGGCTCTGCCATTTATTTTATAGCTCTACCAAATTTTATAGATTTTATAGATCTACCAAAATGCATCACCTTGCATTTGATTAAATTCCATCTGTCATTTCTCCACCCAATTTTCCAGCCTATCTATATCCTGCCATAATCTCTGACAATCTTCATCACTGAAATCTTAGTATCATCCTCAAACCTGCTACATTTTCTTCCAAGTCATTTACATATATATTACAAACAGCAGAGGTCCCAGCACTGATCCCTGTGGAAAACTACTAGTTACAGACTCCTTTTACCACTACTCTCTGTCTTCAATGGCCAAGCCAGTTCTGAATCCATCTAGCTAGTTCACTCCTGATCCTGTGAGAGTTAATCTTTTGCACCAACCTGCCATGAGAGATCTTGTCAAATGCCATACTAAAGTCCTTGTCAATCATTTTTGTCACCTCCTCAAAAAACTCAACTAAATTAGTGAGACATGATCTTCCACGTACAAAACAATGCTGTCTATCGCTGACAAGTCCATTCAGTTCCAAATGTGTATAGATGCTATTCCTAAGAATTTTCTTCAACAGTTTCGCTATCACTGATGTCAAGTTCACTGGCCTATAAATACTCAAGTTATCCTTGATACCCTTCTTAAATAATGGTACAACATTAGCTATACTCCAATCCTCTGATACCTCACCAGTGGCCAATAAAGAAACAAAGATTTCTGTTGGAGGCCCAGCAATTTCATCTCTTCTCTCCCTCAGTAATCTGGGATAGGTGCCATCTGGCGCTGGGGAGCTGTTTACCTTAATGCTTTTTAATTCAGCTAACACTTCCTCCCTCACAATGACGACTTGCTCCTGAGGGTTTACACACTCCTCCGAGACACCGTCAATCGACGTGTTTCTTTCCTTCATGAATACCAATGCAAAATACTCATTCAGGAAGGATCTCACTCACTTCCTTTGGTTCTACACATAATTTCCCTCCCTCGTCCTTAAGTGGACCAACTCTTTCTCTCACCACCCTCTTATTCCTAATAAATGTATAAAATGCCTTGGGATTCTCCTTGACCCTGCCCGCCAAGGACATTTTGTGACTCCTTCTTGCCCTGTTTAAGCTCTTTTCCTCTTTCCCTGTATCCTTCAAATGCTTCAACTGTTTCTAATTGCCTTGACCTCATGTATGCATCCTTTTTCCTTTTTCTTTTTGACTACGCTCATAATTTCCCTGGTCATCCACAGTTCCTGAATCCTGCCTTTCCTGACCTTCCTTTTCATAGGCACATGTCTGTCCTGCACTCCGATCAACTGCTCCTTAAAAGATTCCCACATACCAAATGTGGATTTACCCTCCAACAGCCTCTCTCAAACAACAGCCTCCAAATGCTGCCTAATCTGGCTGTAGTTAGCCTTCCCCAAATTTGGCACCTTAACCCTAGAACAACACTTGTCCTTTTCCATCAGTATCCGAAATGCTTAGGGAATTGTGTTCACTGTTCACCACATATCCCCCCACTGAAGCTTTGATGACCTGGCCAGGCTCATTCCCTTGTATAGCCCCCAGTATAGCCCCCTTTTCACTGCATTAAATCTAGCTTGCCACATGTCTGTCTATTTTATCAGTCTGCCACTCAGTTCAAGGGACAATTAGGGAAGGGCAATAAAATGCTGGCCTTACACTGATGCCAGCGACCGCTCTTCAAAAGTAGTTAACTGGCTGTCAAGCATTTTGGGACATTGAGAATTAGGTTATATCGATATAATGTTGCTTTATTTTCCAAAAGTTGACAATGGAGCACTTGTTTTAACAGGAAGGAAGATAATGCACTCCTACTATCATATTCACAAGGGCAATTGGGATGTTCAACAAATGCTGGCCTTGTCAGCAACATTCACATCCTATGAAATAATGAAAAAAATAATCAAGAAACCATTTTACTGTGTATTGATGCATTTGTGTTCATGCAAAGCAATTTCAGATGTGGGTCAATGCATAAGTGGCACTATAACACAGGAGTTAAGGGATTTGACCACTCAGTGCAATAAAACAAGCCCTAAATCACCTCGGAACTCAACAAAAAGTGCAGCAGGCGAATAACTTGACTAAAGCAAAAATTGAACACATGCTTCACATATGACAATAATCACTAGTTGTTTTCGACTGAAATTGATTTGGTTTTTGAAAGTACATGAACTACCTATTTGCTACGTAGAAAACTATGGCCAAAGAAGCATCCATGTAAGCATTAGGGTCTGTGCCATGGGAATGCTCCACTTGGAACATGTTCCAAGGAACTTGAATGGAAATTGCAGTGAGACATGCAGAATTCCTCACTAATATAAAGATTGGGGCCCTGAAATTCCATAGGACCCTACTTATTTCCTATTACAAGTGAAAACTTGAGCAAAATGGTGCAAGCAATTGAAAATACCCTTTGCAACATTTCTTTGGAGAGATCTATCAGTTTCCTATGCAGGTACAATTGGAATCGGGTGATAGTTTTGACGGTTGTCCTCTTGTAATTTGTTGCAGTCTTCCTCTGTTTTGACTATTCCTCTCAATTTTGTATCTTCCATAAAGTTAGAAATCTTTGGCCAAAAAGCAGTGTTGTTTCCAGTGACAGAAACAGCGGGTGAACCTATTTTACCTACTGTAAATGGCACCTGTGTGACAGCACACTGGCACCCACTGAATATCTGATGATGGGGGAAGTCCTGTAGAGAGTGCTCACTAATGACATGCCAATGTATTAAATTGAGCTTTTTAAAGTCCCACGGCATATTTCATGCCATTCCACCGGTGACGGGCTGGTAAGATCGGAACTTGGAAATTCACTGGCACAAATTGTGCTCTCCAGATTTTGAGCATGTGCCACCCTTCCCACAGATGGAGAGTGCAGACTCAAAATCTATCCCTGTATCTTAGATTACACAGTCCAAATCATTGATATAAATTATGAACAACAGTTACAAGGATGTTTAGGGCTATGGACTATCACAGATGGGTCGAGTAAAGATACAAATCAACCATGACCTAACTTGAATGGCAGGACAGGCTTGAAGATGAATGGTCTCTTCCTGTTCCTATGGTCTTAGCTTTTTTGATTATGTTTTGTACCACTGCACTAGCTCATCGAAATGTTCAAAGAGTTAGATAAAGGAAAGTGCTTGCTCTAGTGTAGAATCCTTGTAACCTCAAATTTAGAACTCATCTTTTCAAGAGTGTATGCAGAAATCGCTTCTTCACATGAAATATAGTTGCAATCTGACTGTTGTAGGTTTCACTATAAATTGTAAGGCATTTAAAAAAAATCATGGCTGAAGCATCACATTGCACCCAAATTGAAGAATGTACATGCCTACTATATCGAGCAGCAGGATTATAGCATATCGGTCTGCTCTCCCAGGCAGTACAATAAGTAAAAAGGTTAAACTTACTTCTTAGGTGGCAGCCTCCAGGTTTCCTTCAAGGACTACTAGTTAGTGTTGTGTATTCATGTTTGTTCCTAGTTGGAACATGGTCACTGTAAGAGTTCCATCTCATGAAGTTTTGATGACATTATTGGCCATGTAGAATGAATGTGAGGAGGCAGTGGTACAGTAGTATTATCACTGAACTGTAATCCAAGGATTCAGGGCAAGATCTGGGGACCTGAGTACAAATCCTGCCATGGTAGCTGGTGATATTGGAATTTAATAAAAATTATCCGGACTTAAAAATTTTAATGAAGTCCATGAAGTGACATAAAAACTCATCTGCTTCACTAATGTCCTTTTAGGGAAGAAAATCTTACCTGGTCCGACTTACATGTGACTCCAGACCCACAGCAATGTGGTTGACTCTGAAATGCCCTCTGAAATGGTGGGCAATTAGGGACAGGCATTAAATGCTGGCCCAGCCAACGATGCTCACACTGCGTAAAAATGAATGAAAGTAAACCATCTTTCCAATAAAGCTCTGGTTTGTTCATACCTTGGTGGTCTTCAAGTCTATTCTTTAAAAGTACACAGCTGCTGAATGCCTGGGCAAAACTGAACACAGCATACATGTCAGCTGTAGTCATTTGCAAACCAGTTTCTTGAAGGGGTCTGAAATCATCCCTGACTTCCATTCGGCAATTCATCTCATGTCAATTTCAGACAGGTGCTCTGAATATCTACTGAAGAGTCCAAATCAAAATAGCGCAATGTGAACTTTTAGTGCAGATTGAGTACTCTCCCCCTGCCAGATTGGCCCCTTTATAGCTTGTTTCACATCTATAAACCAGAAACAGTGTGATCGAATTTCCAGCTCCATATATCAGCATTGTTTATCTTGTTCGTACTTACATGGGTTGATGTTTTGAAAATCTGGGGCTGATTTTTCAGCTTCACAATAATTACATTCAATCAAAGCAATCCAACTCGGTATTGCTTTAAAATCTCGGAGAATGCTATTCCATGTGATACATGTGAAATTTGTTATTACAGGCTCAGTGAAACTCTAATAAAATACAGCATCTGGTGAACCAAGGATTCAGTCTAGGACACAACATAACAAATATCAATAAACGAAAAGGTTTATAAGGCTATTAAATATATATGATGCTTAACTCTTGAGGCATAAATAGTCCAGAAATAATGAAGATCCCATCTATTAAATCTTCACAGATTGCTTTTCATATAAGTTAATATGTGAAATATGATTTTGTTATTTGAGGCAGGTGCACGATGTCAAACGAAAGACACCAGACGTTGTGATTAATTGAAAGTTAATTTCACTATTAGTATATATAGGCCAAAAGTTGAGACAAAGAAAAACCTGTATTTATAAAATACCACTCAAATTCAGGTGCATTGACCGAACAGACGTCAGAGTGTGGCTACTAGGGGAATTTCACAGTAACTTCATTGCAGTGTTAATGTAAGCCTTATTTGTGACCAATAAATAAATAAACTTTAAGCTATATATTAGTTATAAGTGTTTCACATGCAATAAACGTCTGAATTGCAACCGTTGACATAAACAAAAAAACAGTCACCTCTGTGCAGCACCTGTCTGAAATTGACATGAGCTGAATTGCCGAATGGAAGTCAGGGATGATTTCAAACCCCTTCAAGGAACTGAAACTGGAGTACTGTGTGCAGTTTTGGTTGCCGCACTTGCGCAAGGATATTTTGGCCTTGGAGGGAGTGCAGAGGAGGTTCACTAGGCTGATACCGGAGATGAGGGGGTTGGACTATGAAGAAAGACTAAATAGACTGGGTCTGTACTCGTTGGAGTTTAGAAGGTTGAGGGGGGATCTTATAGAGACGTATAAGATAATGAAGGGGATGAATAGGGTAGAGGTAGAGAGATTCTTCCCGCTCAGAAAGGACAGTAGGACTAGAGGGCACAGCCTCAAGATAAGGGGCGGGGGGCAGTTTAGAATGGAGTTGAGGAGGAACTTCTTCACTCAAAGGGTGGTGAATCTCTGGAATTCTCTGCCCGTTGAAGTGGTGGAGGCTACCTCGCTAAATATATTTAAGTCACAGGTAGATAGGTTTTTGGTAGGCAAGGGAATTAAGGGTCATGGGGAGAAAGCGGGAGAGTGGAACTGAGCCACTTCAGATCAGCCATGATCTTATTGAATGGCGGGGCAGGCTCAAAGGGCTAGATGGCCTTCTCCTGCTCCTACTTCTTATGTTCTTATGTTCTTATAACTGGTTTGCAAAGACTTTAAAATCTTTGAGATTGAAGGGAAGTAGGAAGAACAAAAGGCAGTTTCGCGTCTTTGAGTCTCTTGGAAAGAATGATTACAGAGTCACAAGAGGCAGTACTGCGTTTTGAAGGAAAAGCATCTCTCACAATCAATTAGGTTCAAAATGCGTCTGGGCAGAGGGATCTGGGTGTCTATGTTCATGAATCATAGTGCAGTGTGTAATAAAAAAGGCAAATGGGATGTTGGTATTTATTACAAAGGGGCTGGAGTATAAAAATAGAGACGTGTTTTTGTAATTGTATAGGGTGTTGGTGAGACCACATCTGGAGTACTGTGTCCAGTTTTGGCCTCCTATTTGAGGAAGAAGGTGGTAGCATTGGAGGCAGTTCAGAGGAAGTTCACCAGTTTTTTCACTCAGATGTGAATAGAATTTGTTCACTTTGTAAAGAATTTATCTTGAATTCTGAATTGTTGAAGTAGCATAAACTACACACTAACTGTGTTTTTCTCTTCCTCACCAGTCAAATATTTTAAAAAGGGATTGGAATTTAAATCTGACTGGAGAAATGTTCTGATGTCCAAAAAATTTACAAATCAGAGCCAAATTGGTAAAAATGTTCCTTTCCTCATAAATCATCAAGTATCACTTGCAGGTCTATTTGACCATAATAAATGTTTGCATTCCTTCTGAACTTGTCTGAGCAATTTTTTGTCACTGTTGGTTTGGCATAATCAAACCATCTAAATTCAGTTTAACACATACTTATAGCATGAATTTGTGATTGTCCCTACTGAATAAGGCAATTTGCATGCAGGAATCATAACAAATTGTCCCTACATTAGGGATTCCAGAGGAAGCTATAAATTGTATAATGAATTGGTTGAATAATGCATAGCAGATGATAATTTATCAATGGTTATAATTATGACTGGTGCTACATGACCAAGGGCTATGCTTGGTAACTGGGTTAATAACTTGAACATGGTGATCACAACAGAATAGCCCTGTTTGTAGGAGTGTGAGAAACATGGCTCTGAGGGGGAAGAAATGGGATTGGAAGACACACTTTAGCCATATTTGTCAGGTTCTTCTATGTGCTACTTAATATAAATAAGTAAATGCATTTGTTAATATAGTGAAGAAAATAATCTCAGGTGACCACATTAATCTTAGAATCCCCACAGTACAAGAGAAGGTCATTCGGCCCATCAAGCCTGTACCAATAACAATCCCATCCAGGCCCTATCCCCTTAACCCCATGTATATACCCTACTCATCCCATTGATTCGAAGGGATGATTTCAGTGTGACCAATCCACCTAACCTGCACATCTTTGGGCTTTGGGTGGAAACCAGAGCACCCGGTGGAAATCCATGCAGGCACAGGAGCCTGTAGGATCTGCTCAATTGCTACTCTGTTGTAATAGTCTGAGGAAAGAATGAAGGTTCCATCAATTTTGATCAACTAGTAGCAAAGTCCCTCACAAAGAGATTCTCTATTGGACAATTAAGATTCTGTAATGGCTTAACGAAATCTAAAGCTACTTTCAAACTTTTTAATAGCGGGGACCTCTTGCCAATGTAAACTCCAAAAGATCCTACATAAACACTGGTGCATTTTGGGGGGGACTTTGATTTTAATGTCCAGAACATGTTATTGTCACATGCATTGGGATACAGTGAAAAGTATTGCTTCTTGCGTGCTACACAGACAAAGCATTGCATTCATAGAGTACATAGGGGAAAAAGAAAGGAGAAGGTGCAGGATATAGTCTTATTTGAAAAGGCACTCAACACATCGAGAGACACCATCAAGGATAATGCAGAGGTGAAGTTGAGGCACTGAGACAGTGCACAAATCTGGGTGACCAAACATCCCTCCACCTTATGGGATTGTCCTGTAATGGAGCCTACTATCCTGTGTCCCACCTTATGCATCCAGGATGCTGTTTTGCACATAGGTGGGAGCTTTCACTTTTACAAATGCGCTGTATACATTCCCCTCCCATTTTTGCCCTCTCACAGCCTGGCCATTATTACTTATTTCTCTCCATGAGAGTTATTTACCTTGGCACAAACTTCATCTGCCCAACCCTTCAAACATCACCTGCCCTGAATATGACAGTTTCTCCAAATCGCATCTTGGACTTATCAGCTATCTCACACTCTATCAAACCGGAGTGGAAGCAAGGCATCCTTGATCTTGAAAGACTGTTTAAGAATAGGACAAGCAGTTCCAACAATCTAAGTGCTGGAGCTCACAGTATGAATTAAGTCCAGTGTCCCACTGTAGGAACAAAAGGAGAGGTGTGGTAGAAGAGGGAGTTGTAGTGATGATGGCAAGGGGGGGAAGGAGTAGCCAGAGGGGGGAATGGATGCTGACTCCAAAACAGAAAATGCTAGAAAATCTCAGCAGGTCTGACAGCATTTGCGGGGAGATTCTGTCATAGAATTCTACAGTGCAGAGGGAGGCCATTCAGCCTATTGAGTCTGTATCAACCACAATCCCACCCAGGCCCTATCCCCATAACACCATGCATTTACGCTAGCTAGTACCCCTGACACTAAGGCAGAATTTAGTATGGCCAATCCACTTAACCCGCACATCTTTGGACTGTGGGTATAAACCCACACGCACACAGGGGGAATGTGCAGACTCCACACAGACAGTGACCCAAGCTGGGATTCAAACCTGGGACCCTGGCAATGTGAGTCAGCAGTGCTAACCACTGTGCCACCATACAACCCTCTTCCCACAAATGCTGTCAGACCTGCTGAGGTTTTCCAGCATTTCCTGTTTTTGTTTCAGCTTCCAGCATCCACAGTTTTTTGCTTTTTTCTTCAGAAATGCTGACTGTTGATCACCCTCACATTCTTTCTTTCATGAAAAGTCCGCAAATGGAAAAAATAAATTAATGGCCTGTCAGATCACAAAAGATGACTAATTGGTCCTTACTTAATATTTGCAAAATCTTCCATTTAAATTCCTATGCAATCATATTGTTTATTTTTGAGAAAAGTACCATACCAACTCTGCATAAATTGCTAGGTTTTTGTTTTGCTTATAATGTTCATAGATTGTAAAAAGTTTCCATAAAATCGGAAGAAACGATTGGAAATGAATTGCCTTAAAAACATCCAGTTCTTTCAAAGTGCTTTGAAATTTGAAGCTTTCTGGGGTAAAGTGCCAATTTCTTTCCCCTGTTATACATCAGAGCCATAATATTCAACAACAGGTTCCATTCAGCACATGCAGAGCATACAGGGCAGTGAGAAACCTGTGTAGTTAAATGTCCCGGTTATGGTTGCAACTTGATTTAGAATCACACAATTATGCAGCAGAGGAGGGGGCCGCTCAATTCATCATACCTATGCTGGCTATTGGAAAAAAATATATCTGATTAGTCTCACTCCCTTCCCTTTCCGATTGTCCTGTAAAGTTATCCAACTTCCCCTTGCTAGTTATAATTGAATCTGCTTCCACCAAGCTTTCAGGCAGTGTAATCCAGATTGTAACATCTGCATTTCTGATTTCCCTTCCCACGCAACACTCTTCCCACATTCCTATCCACCATCACCGCAGCATCGCCCCACCACACCCCTGACAAATACACCCTCCCTCATAAATATTGGTCCCTATGCCTCTGTTTATAAGGCCAACAACCCCACATGTTTTTATTTAACAGCTTTCTCATCTTGTCCTGCCACTTTCTAAAATTTGTTTGCATATACCCTCCAGGCATCTCTGCTCCTGCATCCACTTTTATACCCTTTAGTTTATATGATGTACTGACTTAATGAGCATCAGGTTGTCATGCAGTTTATGTTTCAAGGTTGTCCAAAGAAAATGTTCCAGATACATTACAAGTAGGCTTGCCTGAGGCTTGGCACTGTGGTTTCATTCCACCTGCTGACCTTAGAACTTCCATGCTATCAAAACAAACTCCACCGCTCCTGCTGGTTGCACTTCGACCTTGCAAAGATTGAAATCTTACTTTGTTTTTAAAAAAGCCTTTACAAAATCTTGCATTCATGCACAGCACGCCTCATGATTCAGATCATTTCACAAAGCAGGGAAGTGAACATTAGGCAGGCCCCAGGCATAGAAAGGAATAAGAAGGGTGGGTTGAAGTAGAGGAATTATAGTTGTCAGCAAGGTCAAAGACAATAAGAAGGGCAGACGGAGATCTGACCCCTTCAGCTGCCGTTACAGTACAATGTTTTTACTGCGTGGATTATTCCACAGATGGGGAGTAATTTTAATAAGGCAAAGACATTGATGATGGAAGTTGCTCCTGAAAATGGAGCACATGATTGTTGCTTCACGCTGCTGTTAGTCTTCTATTTGATATTAACAAGGAAGGAATACGAGATCACAATGTTAGGAAAAGATACAATGAATGTGACCACAGTTATCTGCAACTCACCTGGCTAACATAGCTTTTGAAAAGTAAATATAGGGCAGAATCTTAACCAAGGAAAGGTGGGTTTGGGTGCATGGATTGTGGGGATTGGGAGATGGGGGTGCTGTGGGAAAGGGTGGGGCATAGTTGGATCTCCAAAACAAGATTTTCATTTGGGATTTCAACATCATCCTGCCCTCTTCTGAGATTTACTCTAGCAGGTTTGCAGGTGAGTGGGGAACCCCTTTGATGTTGTTGGGTAAGTAACTCATATACAAAGAGGTCATTAATTGCTGTTTTGACCAATAATTCTGAATTCAAGAGCCAGTGCAGCTACTTTCCAAGCTATCTGCAACTCACCAAGGTCAACCAGGCCAGTACACAATAGAGACTGAAACCAATGTGCCCAAACATGCTCAGCTGACAGGCTGGTGCTCACAGCACATCTTCCCAATTTCCTGGAAATCAGTTCATCCACCTTACAGCTCATCCATTTGCAGCTATACTTTACTGCTACAGCCTTCACCACAACAAGGGAAAAAACAAAAAACAGTGCACAGGAACAGGCCCTTCAACTCTTCAAGCCTGTGCCAATTATGATTTCAGCCTAAACTAAAACCGTATGCACTAACAGAGCCTATATCCTTCCATTCCCATCCTATTCATGTATTCGTCAAATTGCTCCTTAAATGCCACTTTCATACCTGTTCCCACCACCTGCCTGGGCAGCGTGTTCTAGATATTCTCCGCTCTCTGTGTAAAACACTTGCCTCGCACATCTCCTCTAAACTTTTCCCCACACACCTTAAACTGATGTCCCCTAGTACTTGACTTTTCTACTCTAGGAAAGAACATCTGACTATCCACCCTGTCCATGCCACTCATAATCTTGTAAACCTCTATCAGGTCACCCCTCAAATTCCATCATTCCTGTGAGAACAAATCAAGTTTATCCAACCTCTCCTCATAGGGTAATATCTTCCAGATTAGGGAACATCCTGGTAAATCTTTTCTGTACCTTCTCCAAAGCATCCACAACCTTCTGGTAGTGTGGCGACCAGAATTGTACACAACATTCGAAAAGAGGTCTAACTAAGTTTCTGTACAACTGCAGCATGACCTACCAGTTTTTATACGCAATGCCCTGATCTATGAAGGCAAGCATGCTGTATGCCTTCCTGACTACCTTATCCATCTGTGTTGACACTTACAGTGGTCGGTGGACACGTATGCCCAGATCTCTCTGCCTGTCAATACTGCTAAGGAGTCTACCATTTACTGAATAATTCCTACATGCATTAGATCTCCCAAAATGCATTACCTCACACTTGTCTGGATTAAACTCCAACTGCCATTTCCCTGCCTAAGTCTCCAACCAGTCTAAATCTTGCTGTATCCTCTGACAATCCTCTTCACTATCCGCAACTCCACCAATTTTTGAGTCGTCTGCGAACTTACTAATGAGACCAGCTACGTTTTTCTCCAAATCATTTGTATATACAATGAACAACAAAGATCTGAAGAATTGATTCCTGTGGAACACTGCTAGTCACAGCCTTCCATTCAGAAAAGCACCCCTGTACTGCTACCCTCTGTCTTCTATGGCCAAGCCAGTTCTGTATCCATCTTGCCAGCTCTCCTACTGAAACTTCAGGGGAATAATTTAAAAATCAAGCTTACGCCTGTAATGAGGAACTAAAGGAATAACATCACCAGTATCAGCACTAGGTATTCCCTTATAATAGAGATGCAAATCAACGGAGGCAAGACTACAGGCGCCTTAGAAGCTCAGGCTTTCATCATATCTGCAGCTTTCTGGAACAAAATCTCTTGCTCAGTGGACAAGTTGGGTATGGTTTTCCAGTGGTCAACAGGTTGCCAAGACTGGAGGTCCTCCCAACCACTCTGTCATTCCTTAGGTGTCTGCCATCTCCTCTCCAACAAGGACACTGTTCTACCCTTGTGGAAGGTGACTACAAAGCCACGTGTATGAGGTGACGCTGAGACGAGGGTGAGTGTTGGTTGTTCCAATGGGGATCTGAGGAGGTACCTGGAGAGAGAGGATGGACTGGAGCTGCAAGGTATGTTGTGAGAAGTGCTGTTCAGGAAAATACCGGGCAATTAGCAAATGGGGCTTGTATCATGTCACTCATCTTTCTGCCTTCCTGAATGTGCACTGTCTCCAAATTGGAGGGATGACATTCCTCACTCCTATCATTGGGAAAGATTACCTCACTGCAGGCTCTCAGATTCCTCCAAGTAGGAATGAAAGACACTGGTTGGAGCAGGGGGTACATAGCTGGTGAGGCCAGCATTTATTGTCCATCCCTTGTCGTCCTTAAGAATCAAAGCATCCCTACAGTGCAGAAGAATGCCATTCAGCCCATCGAGCCTGCACCAACAACAATCCCACACAGGTCTAATCCCCGTAACCCAATGTGTTTATCCTGTTAATCCCCCTGACACTAAGGGATAACTTATCGTGGCCAATCTAGTTAACCTGCACATCTTTGGACTGTGGGAAGAAACCAGAGGAACACCACACAGACACAGGAAGCAAATGCAAGTTTCACACAGACGTCACCTGAGGCCCGAATTGAACCCAGGGCTCCAGCACTGTCGGATAGCCGTACTAACCACTGTGCCACCATACCGCTTTGAAAAGATGGTAGTGAGTTGCCTTTTAAACTGCTGCAGTCCATGACGTGTAAGTACACCCACAGAGTTGTTGGGGAAGGAATTCCAGGATTTTAAGCCAACGACAGTGAAGGAAAGGGGATATATTTCCAAATCAGGACGGCAAATGACTTGGAGGGAAACCTCCAGGTGGTGGCGCTCCTGGTATCTGCTATTCTTGTCCTTGTGGATGGTAGTGTTGTGGGTTTGGAAGGTGCTGCCTAAGAAATTTTGGTGAGTTCCTGCAGTGCATCTTCTAAATAAGACACATGGCCACCACTGTTCATCAGTGGACGGATTAAATGTGGAAGGGGTGACAATCAAGCAGCTTGCTTCGTCCTGGGTAATGTTGAGCTTCTTGTGTTGTTGGCGCTGCACTCATCCAGGCAAGTGGAGAGTATTCCATTACACTCCTGACTTGTGCCTTGCATATGGTGGACAGGCTTAGGGTGGGGGTGCTGGGGTGGGACAGCCATGAGGTGAGTTTCTCACTGCAGAATTCCTTGCCTTTGACTTTCTCTCGTCGCGACATTATTTACATGGCTAGTCCAGTTCAGTTTCTGATCAATGTTAATCCCCAGGATATTGATAATATTTTTTAGGAAGTTCCAGTCACGGAACAGAATTGTGTATCAGCAAAGCATATTAGGAGTTCCAGTACCAAAGCTGATGAGCTTCACTGAACCTTTCACATATAACATCCTGCAGCATATGCAAACGTCATTCCTGAATTTCTGATGCAGACTGCTAATTTGCAAAGTACCCCACGTGCATTTTCTGAAATTGAAACGTTTTAAAGAAACATTCGCTCACACGGTGATTCATCCCATATTTCTCCTGTCACATAATAACTTGGGTTTATAGGAGCAATTACATGTAGGAATTTTCATTGTAAGCCCAAATTTAACCACATCAGAGTGTTATTATTTTCAGATGCTGCAGAATGCACTGACACATGTGCAGGGGAGGAACATTCAACTTTATAGAGATAAAGGTCAATTTGTATTGGAGAAATAGAGCTCATGTTCCTTAAATGCTGTAAGAAGTGACCAAATTTAGGTGGCCCAATGATTATTAGAAAGTTTCCCATCAGTTGAAGCTAGGGTCATATTTGCTTGTCACGAGCACGGATACTTCTAATAAAAGCAATAGTCATCCTTTGTTGGCATAAAGTTACAAATGACTGTGTGTTCTTTTGTGTTAAGTGTTAAAGGGTTTTCATAAAGTGATTAGGTACAGCTGCCATATACGAGTACACTCTATATTCCTTTCAGTTATTGGCAGACAATGGGCGCCTCTCTATATTAAAATAAAATCTGTCAGATCCAGTTTCATAGCTTTGTCGTTAAAGGCAAATCTACTATTAGAAATGGTGGTAATAGCTTCAGTTATTGTGCACACAGGATATTACTGTCAGTTGGGATAATCACACGTAATAGTGTTTGCTCAAATGGAATGGACAAATAAAGTTTTGCTCCCCATAAGAGCTTTCTACTGTACTGAGAAACACACTGAGTCTGTTTTCAGAAAATTAGAAATTGGAATCTAATTATTCTTGGAACCAGTACAATAATGCCCGTGCATTTCTCTTCGGATCAACTTCAGTGCTAGATAATAAAACAAACTTTATCTTTAGAACCAATGTAGATTATTTTGAGATTAGTCAAGCTTTGCAGCTTTTCTTCCAGCTCTGGATAAGCTGAAACACTTAGTATCCTCTTTATGACGCTTAATGAAGCTTCAAACACATTTTTGAGCAGATCTGACAAGTAGTTGACAAGCTAATGGAGACCGGACCAACAAAATGAGTATATAATGCTCCACAGCATTTTGTCTTTAAAGAACACAGTCAATATTTGTTTAATTAAGGATGAACATTCTATTGAAACTGATGTGGCACAGCTGCAGTTTACAAGCCACCCACAGTGCTGTAATATGGTTGGGAATTACAGACGGATGTTCAGAAGGCTCGCGTTGAAGGAAGTTCATTGGGCAAGACAGGAGAGAAACATGCCATTCTCAATCTATCTGGAATTGCAGCTTCAGATGTTTACATACATCTGCACCAAGGATGGAATGCAGTTTCAAACTGAAATTAAAATGAAAGTACAACAGAAAAGTAGAAACAAATGCTCTGTTAATTGACCTGTGTTCCATACTTGAGTAGAGAGTGTAGCTAAATGTCCAGCTCCCATCTGCAGGTGGAGAAGGGGGCAGGGAAAATTCCAATGTTGACAAACATTCAATAAAGGAATTGTCTATCTCATGGTCATTTGTTGCATTTGAACAGTGAATATACTTCAAAAGTGCCAGTCAAGTTCCTATCAAGCTGTTTCCAAACCGCTACAAAATTGGCATTGACCCATGTCCAAGTGTGTCTTGTCCACAAAAAACAGGTCAAATCTACTCTTGTCAATGACCCTGACATCAACCTGCCTCAATCAGCAGAAATGAGATAGACAGAGCTCTCCTGACACAGCAACAACCTGTGCTCAGTTTGGATTCTGCCAGGACCACTCATCTCCAGAGCTCATTACAGCCTTGGTTCAAACATGGACAAAAGAGCTGAACTCCAGGGGTGAGATGAGAGTAACTGCCATTGGCATCAAACCAATATTTTACAAAGTGTGGCATCAGGGAGCCTTAGTATGCTTGAAGTCAACATGAATCACAGAATCATCGAACGGGTCGAAGCACAGAAGGAATTTTGACTATGCGTGTTTTCTGAAAGAGCAATTCACCTATTGTCACTCTGCTGCCTTTTTCCCATAGCCCTGCCATCTTTTTCATTTGCAGTTAATGATCCAAATCCCTTTTGAAAGCCTCAGTTGCATCTGTATCTATCAGACTCTCCAGCAGTGTATTCTAGTCCTAAACCTCGATGTGTAAAAATGCTTTCCCCATGTCTCTAGTGCTTCTTTTGTCAATTATCTTAATTCTGTGTCCTCAGGCTCTTGATCCTTCCACCAATGTTTCTCCACTTATTCTGTCCCAACCCCTCATGATTTTGAATATCTCCATTCATCACCTTAAATATTCACTCCTTCCACTTTCCAAGCCTGCAACTACTGCCATCTAGACAATGTCAGCAGACACATGGGAACACCTGCAAGTTCCCCTCCAAGCCACCAAGCTGACTTGGAAATATATCGCCGTTCCTTCCATGTCGCTGGGTCAAAATCCGAGAATGCCCTCTCTCCCTAACAGCACTGTGGATGTATCTACACCACATGGACTGCAGCAGCTCAAGAAATCATTTCAATTCTGGCCTCACATCTCAAGAATGAATTAAAAAGCAAACACCAGAGCACCATGCAGTGCAATGCAACGACTCACCACGGCTCCTTCGGTAGAACCTTCCAAACTCACAGACTCTACCATCTAGAGAAATGAGGACAGCAGATGTCTGGGAACACCACGACCTGGAGGTTCCCTTTATTTGTCCGTTCCCTTTCAAACAGCGCACCAGGTAAGAAAAATCTTGTCCTGGTGTTTGGGGATGGACATGGGGAGGCTGTGTGGCAAGAAAAGGGCGAGTGCCTAGAGTGAGAGTGTGGGCAGTTTCAAATGAACTCCTGAAGAATGACAACTGCTGTGAAGATGCCTCAGGGAGCATGATTCAAAGAATGGTTATGGTTCAAAGAATATTTGCAACCAACGAATGCCCACTAATTGTGATATGGCATGATGCCACTCACCCACATTTCTCGCTCAATTTCCAGCTAGTTTGGGTCAGTCGTGCAGCTGATCACGGCTGTAAAATTCTGGCACTTGTTTCCAATCTGTCACAATTTCACTTCTCTCAGGCCACTTCTGATTTGTGTTCACAGCAAAGTGTAACTCCCAATAGCAGATTCACATTCCGCTTATGTCTAAATGAGGTTGAGGAGCAAAGGAATCTAGGGGTACAGATACACAGATCACGATAAGTATTAACACATTAACGATACCTTGGCAAAGCAAATCCAAGAACTGGGGTTTATTTTTAGAGGGACAGAATTCAAAAAGAGGAGTTCTGTTACACTTATTTTGAATCTGGCACCCTGGCAGTGCCAGCCTGTGCCCCTGGCACTGCCCAAGGGGCCAACGGATCATTCCCAGGGGGCACCTTGGCACTGCTCAGCAGGCATTGGGCAGTGCCAAAGAGGTGGGGCCTACTGTGGGCAGGGCCTAGGAGTGATCGGTGGGGGTCCCACTGCCACGCTGCACAGAATCCGCCTGTGCTGCTGGGAGGCCAGTGATCAGGGTGGACTGGGAGGTGGGCTGATTTTCCAATGGGGGGGGTGGGACAGCCTCTGGGGTGGGGTCTGACCCTGGGAAGGGATCTGCCAAGGTGAGGGGAATGGGGGGATAGGCTGGTCATTGGAGAGCTCCAGGGTGGGGGGGAGTCAGGACTAGCCTGGGAATTGTTACGGGGGCTGTGATCAGGCTGGGGGAGGGGGGGGGTGGTGGTAAGGGGGCAGGAGAGGCAGCACTGCAGGCATCCAGGGGAGTCTGACAGATCGGGGCCACTGCACATGCACAGAGCTCCTGAACTGTCAGACTCTCGCATGAATAGAAACCACCTCCCTGCGTTTTTAATAATATCCACGACTGGGACCTCTGCAGTGCAGAGTGGGGAGATTTGAGTGAGAAGCTGCACTGAAAAAACAGGCACGATCTAGAACAGTTTTCCCACCAATTTGGGACTTTTGGGAGAATCGCCCCCATATTTCAAATGCTCATCCAAATATTTTTTAAAGGTTGTCAGGTATCCGGCCTAATCTACCTTCCCAGGCAGTGCATTCCAGATTCCCACCAGCTTTTGAGTGAATGTTTTTTTCTCAAATCCCCTCTGAATCTAAAGTTTATTTATCGTTGTCACAAGCAGGCTTACATGAAAATATCATGACAATCCCTTAGTTGCCACTCTCCAGCACCTTTTCGGGTACACTGAGGGAGGATTTAGCATGTGCCAGCATGTCTTTCAGACTCTAGGAGGAAACAGGAACACCCAGAGGAAACTCATGCAGAAATGGGGAGAACGTGCAGACTCAGCACTGACAGTGGCCCAAGCTGGAAATCAAACTCAGGTCCCTGTGAGGCAGGAGTTCTAACCATTATGCCACCATGCTGCCATTTCCAGCCCCTCACCTAAAACTAAGCCCTCTCATAATTGACCCCCAATCAAGGGGAACAGTTGCTCCCTATTCACCCTTTCATTTCCTTCATGATGATATACACCTCAATTATGGCCTCCGTCAGCCTTCTCTGCTTAAAAGAAAACAATTCAAACCTATACAGTCTCAATTTATAACTGAAATGCTCCACCCCAGGCAACATCTTAGTGAATCTCCTCTGTACCCCGTCCAGTGCAATCACATCCTTAATAGAGTGAGGTTAAGTTGCTGAAGTCTTTGTGCCATACATCCCAATCCTAACACCATATAAATGTGCAGGGTTCCCAGATCACAAACAGCAAGGTGTTATCATGAAGAGTGACTTATTAACTAGCTTAGCAGCTACTTCACACCTTTGCTCTGTCTGTGCTCTCGGGGATAGCTGGTGTGCTCCTGACATGTGACCTCTTTTGTAACTGCATTATCTTGTCATCACGTGACCACTCGGTCTATACAACACAACCTTAGCTTTTCATCACTAACTTTGTGATTGGTGACTTCAGATGCAGATTGTCCATCTGTCAGATGCTATGTTGGTGAGGAGCTAAATGAAGGGTTAATTGATAGCAAGTCTAAATCCAAATGTTTCAAGACAACACCAGATAAAATAAACATAGAAAACATAGCTTAATAATTGGCAACAAAAGTAAACTGCGAAAATGTTACTTATGGTAACTCCTTATCCCATGGGTTTAAAGCATGTGATTTAGTTCCTAGCTCTGGCAACTTTACAAAGCAGCCATGTGATTGAATAGAGCTTTGTATTTCAGGAGGAAGGAGCTGGTCTTTAGAGGCCTCAGTATTTGTAATTTAGAGATGCCGAGAACAAAGACCAATCTCCAGAAGCTGAGCTCTCTGTACCACCAGGGAACACTGACACACTCCTCCTGCCAGCAATCTAATACATATGTGCCACTGAACCACCAAGAATTGGACAATACCCATACTAGACCACCAGGAAACGTAGATGCATAACCGCCAGAAGGCAGACTGAAAGAGCAGCAGATTATGCCACCAAAAATCAGTCATACAGTTTCTTACATAATACTGACTTTCCACCATTGACTCTGCAATTGTGATTCACACCACAGATTGTGCATCAGCCAGCTACTTGTGTTAATGTGATTCTAGATACAAAAATAGTTTGGGTAATTCTTTACATATGCACACAACTATTTATTAAAAACAGAAACAACAGATTTGAAAGCTCATGAAGGCCTGTTTTTGGGTAAGAACAAAGAATAAAGGAAAGTACAGCACAGGAACAGGTCCTTCAGCCCTCCAAACCTGCGCCAAGCGTGATGCCTGTCTAAACTAAAACCGTATGCACTTACAGAGTCCGTATCCTTCCATTCCCATCCTACTCATGTGTTTGTCTAGTTGTCCCTTAAATGCCGCTATCATATCTGCTTCCATCGTGTCCCCAGGCAGCGCGTTCCAGACATTCACCACCCTCTGTTTAAAAAACTTGCCTCGCACATCTCCTCTAAAACTTCTTACCCACATATCTTAAACCTATGTACCCTAGTACTTGGGTTTTCTATCCTAGAAAAGAGTACCTGACTATCCACTCTGTCCATGCCACTCGTAATCCTGTAAAACTCCATCAGGTCGCCTGTCACCTTTGGCATTCCAGTGAGAACAAAGAGTTTATCCAACCTCTCCTCATAGCTAATATCCTACATCCTGGCAAACCTCTTCTGTACCCTCTCCAAAGCATCCTTTGATAGTATGGTGACCAGAATTGAACACTATATTTCAAATGAGGCTGAACTAAGTTTCTGTGCAGCTGTAGAATGATCTGCCAATTTTTATACCTGATCAGTCAGGTATAAAAATTTTTGACTACCTTATCCACCTGCATTGTTACTTTCAGTGATAGGTGGACATGTATGCTCCGATCTCTCTGCCTGTCAATACTCCTAAGCATTCCACCATTTATTGTATAATTTTTATTCCGGTATAATTTCTATGGTTTGCAGTTTGCAATCTGCCCAGGGCCGGTAAGATGCAAACTTTGCTTTGACTCCTCATTTAAATTATTTTGGTGTTGAGATGAGCAGTGCTTGCACTGCTGGCCAACTGAGTGCTTAGAGAAGGAGGGTCAGTAGCATACATCAGTAGTACACAGCAAAACTAGTTTGCTCCACTTAAAGGCACTTTGCCTCTCTTAAAGGTGTGCTGCATCCACTGGCAGGAAGCTGCTGCTGACTGTCTGTACTGACACAGGCTGCAAGTAAAAGCTGAATAAATGGAGCTCCTGCAAAAAGAGGGGCTCTAGCTTTCATGGATGCAGTGCTGGAGGCCTTGGTGATGGGGATCAACAAGAGGAGAGAAATTGTGCATCTCATAAATGAATGGGAGCCAATGCCCTGAGGGACCTGTGCCGTGACATAATACAAGTGGTCCAGGTCAGAAAATGTGTCTTTGCATGATATCTCATATGTGCCACAACACTAACCTCACTTGCTGCCCAATGGACACACTCATATCATAGAATCATTGAAACCCTACAGTGCAGAAAGAGCACCAAGGAGCAGGGTGTATTCTGGGCCCGGCCTAGGGATGATGGGGGGGGGGTGGTGCTGCTGCCACTCTGCAATGGGATTGGTTGGGGCTGAAGGGAGGCCAGTCATTGGGGTGGGCTGGGGTGGGGATAGTATGCTGAGGGGTGAGTCTGCCTCCTGTGGGCAGGAATGCTCAGCGGGGGAGGGGGAGTCTGCTGGGGTAGGGGAACCATCACTGCTAGAGGAGGGAAACTGGAGATTGGTTCATGCAAGGAAGTTTGGGGCGGGTGGTTTGGAGCTGGCCTGGGAATGCTTGTGGTGCCGTGATCGTGCTGTGGCGGGTTGGGGGAACAGCACTGTGAGGGACCCGGGCTGGCCAACGATTGAGCTAGCCAGCAAACAGGGAGACTGACAAATCGGGATCACTGCACATGCGCAGAGCTCCAGAGCTGTCAGACTCCAGCGCGAATAGAACCCCCCCGGCTTTTTAATAATAATCACAATTGTGACCTCTGCATTGCGCAGAGTGGGGAGATTCGAGTCTGAACTCCTACTGAAAAAAACAATCATGATTTATACCAGTTTTCTCGCCAATCCAGCACTTTTGGGAGAATCGCCCCCAATGTGTTTGAGAGGCAGGTTATTTCTGAGTTACGTTGTTAATTTTGTCTTACTGTGCATCCTTAAACCCCTTTCTCACTGACAGAAAAGCAAAAGTACAATTCATCCACGAGCAAGTTTTTAGTACCTTGTGTTTATGCCTCAAAAGAATTACTCGTCTGAACATTAAAAAAAAATCCTGTAGAGGCCAAAGTCAGAGATCAGTCAAGTGTGGCATAATGCACAATTGTTGCATCTAACTACCATAAAATATTTGCAAAAGAAAACAAAATTGAGGACCCTCCTTAACCAGAAACATGTGGAAAAGCTCAAATTGAAATAATGCTGAAATTGTAAATTATAGGCCATTAGTTGTTATTTTGACAATGAAGGGACCTGTCACCTCACAAACCCAAACTGTATATATTATTTCCTCTTTGGATTCTTTTTAAAGATTAAGTACGGTTGCTTTTCATCTTAAGTGATTCTTTCTTACATTTGACTTTACTATTAGTTTTAGCTAACTGGCAGCTTAAATATTTCCATATGTTTTCACATTACTTAAAAATTTAGCACAGTCGACTGCTGACATTGATGACATTTCCATAGGGGTGCTGTTCTAATTTCCCACCACAGAATCGTAGACAATTGGTGGAACCCCAGACGGATGATATAATAGATCACTTCAGGGCTTTGCCATCCCTCCGGCTGAAGCTTGCAGTGAGAGGTCGGGGGGAACCCTCATAGAAACTTCTGAATTGTGAAAATTAAAATTTCAGCCATTGGTTTGCTCTGGTTTTCAGTCGTGGCCCCACAAGGTTCTACACAGGAGAGTAAATTTTCCAGTCTTGCCCTCCCGCTGCAGGAATCGACGCAGGCGGGACAGAAAATTTGACAGACCATTTAAAGGTCTGTTGACCTCGGGTGGAAATTTCCAATCTTGGGCTGGGTGCAATTGGAAAACCCTACTGTTCAAAACTTACATTGCATATGAAGCACTGAAATGAAAAGTTGAAAGAAATACCTTGTGCCCTTTGTATTCAAGCTCTATTTTGTGGACTTTCTTTTAAAAAGTGCCCTTTTCCTATCCTAATGGTGATGTCTTGTACTGTGACTGATATTTTGTTTTAGTAGCCTTTCTTCCTGTCTGAATCTAATTAGATTTGGCAGGGATTGCGGGGACTGAATAACTAACAACTTAGTTTATTTTCTCCAGCAATCCTGTGTCTTACTGGACTTAGGGTCAGAGTCATTTATGACATGGAGGAAAGCCATTCAGGCTATTGCTCCCAGTGGGACAATCCAGTCACTGCTACTCACCCATTCGACCCCCATAGCCCTGTGAGTTGGGTTGATGATTTGCATTCTGTTGTGATTTCAAATCTTGACACATTCCCTGAACTTCTCCGAAATGCAAATAACCCTGTCAGCTACCTAAAGTGTTATTATTATCCAATATTTTTATTTAGTATGCAACCATAGAAATTAAAATAAACATAGAAACATGGAAAATAGCAGCAGGAGGAAGCTATTCAGCCCTTTAAGATTGCTCCGCCATTCATTATGATCACCCAAGGTTATGGGAGGAAGGCCTGATCCCACCTTCTCTCCTATCCTTTGATCCTCTTTTGACCCAAATGCTACATCTAACTGGCTGATTTACAGAGCAGGCCTAATTCCCGTGGTTCTAGAAAGCAGGGGGTCAGATAAATGGATCCTTTTCTGGCTGGTGAAATGTAATTAGCAGGGTGCCGCAGGAATCAGTCCTCGAACATCAACTGTTTGCAGTCGATATAAATGATCTGCAAGTTGGGACAGAGTGTAACACAGTAAAATTTGTGGATGATACTAAAATAGATGGGAAAGCAGGCAGTGAAGAGGGTATATAGTTTTTACAGCTAGATATAAATAGGCTAGGAGAATGGCAAAAATTTGGCAGATGGAGTTTAATGTGGATAAGTGTAAGATTATCAATTTTGGCAGAAAATAGAAAGGCAAATTAATACCTTCATGGAAAGCAGATTCAACATGCATCCTGGCAGAGGGATGTGAGTGTCGATGTTCATGAATCATAGAAAGTCGGTGTGCAGGTGCAGAATGAAGTAAAAAGGGCAAATGAGATGTTGGCATTTAAGTAGAGAAGCATTAGGGTGTTGATGAGACCACATCTGAAGTATTGTGCCCAGTTTTGGTCTACTTATTTGACGAAGGATGCTCAGAAGTATATAAAATTTTACAAGGGATTGATAAAGTAAATGTAGACCAAATATTTCCTCTTATGGGGAAATCTAGAACAAAAAAATCACGGTATAAATTGAGAGGTGGTAGATTTAAAACTGAGATGAGGACAAATTGCATCTAGCAGAAGGTGGTTAATTTGTGGAACTCACTGCCCCACAGCATGGTGGAGTCTGAAACATTGGATGGTTTTAAGAAGCAGATCAATACATTTCTAACAAAACAAAAGGGAAAGAGGGATATAGGGAACAGGTGGCGAGGTGGATTTGAGACCAAGGAGAGATGAGCCATGATCTAATTGATTATTGGAGCAGGCTTGAAGAGATCAGTTTGCCTACTTCTGCTCCTAATTTCTACATTCCAAACTGCTTTTTGAAAACAAACAATGCTTTGGCCTCAATTACTTCCTGTGGTAGTGAATTCCACAGGCTGACCACTCTCTGGAAGAAGAAGTTTCTCCTCATCGCCGTCCTAAACAGTCTACCCTGTATCCTCAGTCTCTGACCCATGGTTTTGGACATCTGGACACCCCTACCATTGGCGACATCTTTCTTACATCTAACTTGTCCAGCCCTGTTAGAATTTATAGGTTTCTATGAGATCCCCCCTCATTCTTCTGAACTCCAGCGATTGTAATCATAGCCAACTCATTCTCTCCTCATATGTCAGTCCTGCCATCCCAGGAATCAGTCTGGTAAACCTCCTCTGCACTCCCTCAAGAGCAAGAATATCTTTCTCAAATAAGAAAACCAAACTGCACACAAAATCCTGGGTGTGGCCTCACCAAGCCCTGGAATATTTGCAGCAAGGCATCCTTCCTCTTGTACGCAAATCTTCTCACTATGAAGGCCAACATACCATTCCCTCTTTTACTACCTGCTGCTCTTCCTGCTTACCTTCAGTGACTGATGTATGAGGACATTGAGGTCTCACTGCATATCCCCCTCTTCTAATTTATGACCATTCTGATAATAATTTGCCATCTCATTTTTGCTACCAAAATGGATAATCTCACATTTACCCAAATTATGCTGCATCTGTCATTCATTTGCCCACTCACTCAATCTATCCAAATCACACTGAATGATCCATGTATCCTCTTCACAGCTCATCCTCCCACCCAGTTTTGTGGTTTTGTGTCATCTGCAAATTTGGAGATATTACATTTAGTTCCCTCATCTAAATCACTTATATAGATAGTGAATAGCTGGGGCTCAAGCACTGATCCTTGTGGTACCCCACTGGTCACTCCCTGTCATTTGGAAAAAGTCCCTTTTGTTCCTACGCTTTGTTTCCTGTCTGCCGACCAGTTTTCTATCCACCTCAATACATTACCCCCAGTCCCATATATTTTAATTTCACATGCTAATCTTTTACGTAGAACTTTGTTGAAAGCCTTGTGAAAGTTCAAATAAACCACATTCACTGGCTGCCCTTCATCAATTCTACTAGTAACATTTTTGAAGAATTCCAGTAGATTTGTCAAGCATGATGTGCCTTTCATAAATCCATGTTGAGTCTGTCCAATCCTGCCACTGATTTTCCAAGTGTTTTGCTGTGAAACCAATGAATATGGGTAACACAGGAACACTGAAGATTTGTACATTTATTCAAACTTTTATATGCAGAGCTTAGCAATATCCAATTTGAAGAAATATGAGGCTCACATCAGAAATAGCTTTGAACAATTTAAAACTGAGATATATGATAATTTGTTGGGAGAACGACTGCAGTTTCATTTGACTTTGAGACTTTGAATCTCAAACCAGCGAGCACAAATGTGTGGCCATGAATAGGGACCGCTAAAATCTATGCTTTTTTTTCATTATGTGTGTGCATGTTTGCTTGTGTTCTGTTTGCGTGTGCCTGTCTGTGTGAGTCTATGTAGGAAGTTGTATGAAGTGAGCACTGATCTGTGCTCAACTATGGTCCTCCTCCCTCATGAACAAGAACCTGCCAACGCCAGAACATCTTTGCTATCGGCACTTTGGGTGTAACTATGCCAAATGGACAACAGTAGTTCAAGAAAGCAGTTCCCCATTGCTTACGTAAGTGGAAGCAATGATGAGTAATCAATGTTGGCTATGCACACGATGTCCACATCTGCTAAGGAAAAATAAGACTCATTAGGTTCAAGGAAGAAGGAATGCTCGCTTGGAAAGTCTCTTGGCTGGATTTTTGTGTTGGGTGCACAGATTGCAAGTTGGGTCCTTTCCCAACTTCCAAAACATACACCCAACTCATGTTCACATTTACCCAAGAAGTTTGTGTCTTCGCACAAGGCAATGGTGTTTGTAGTACAGTTTGCAAGTCCCAGTTTCAAATATAGATTTGTAAATGAGAATTTGATTAGATTATCACAGTTTTAATATTTTACACCTGCATTTGTCTAGCTCCTGAGGACTATATATTGTGGATACTGGATGAGTGAGTATGCAGAATATATGGGAGGACATGGGATGGCATGGGGATATAAGAGGGCATTGAAAGATGTGAGAGGGCATGGGTGATCTGAGGGGGTATGAAAAGAACATTGTGGGAACATGGGATAGCATAACGGTGGGGGGTTGGATAAATGGTGAGGGTGTTGTTTAAGAGGCCTTTAAATAATTTGGAGAGCTGGCTGCTGACTCTAAGAACCAAGATGTGGAGATGCCGGCATTGGACTGGGATAAACTCCTTTGTCAGGTAAGTGGGAGTTCTGTTCACAAACAGGGCATATCAAGACATAAACTGTATTTACAAAATAATGATTGGAATGCGAGTCTTTATAGGTAATCAAGTCCTAAAGGTACAGACAATGTGAGTGAAGAGACGGTTATGCACAGGTTAAAGAGATGTGCATGGTCTCCAGGCAGGACAGTTAGTGAGATTTTGCAAGTCCAGGCAAGTTGTGGGGGTTACAGATAGTGTGACATGAACCCAAGATCCCGGATGAGTCCATCCTCATGTGAGGACTCACTAATCACATGAAAGTGAAGATTAGAATAAATTTGAATAATTTATTCAGTGTTGCTCCCATTTCCAGTGAGAGGCTGACCTCACCAGAAATCCAGCTCTTGTAAGAATGCAAGAGCTGAGAAATTGGGTGCGATCCTGATTCCGTGGCTCTCATGCAATTTTACCGGCTCCTTCCACCTATTCATGGATGGGGCAAGCTGGTAAAATTCTGGCCCACATTTGCTTCTTTTGCAAATCATTTTAAACCTATGTCCTCTTAATCTTATATGAGTGAAAATAGTTGCTCCCTATCCACTCTATCCAACCCCCTCATGATTTTGAATATCTCTATGAAATTTCCTCGTAGCCTTCTCTCCAAGGAGAAAAATCCCAACCGTTCCAATCTATCCTCATAAGTGAATATTTTTCATCCCTGGAATCATTCTTGTAAACCTCTTCTGCACCCTCTCCAATGTGCTCATGTCCTTCTGGAAGTATGGTGCCCAGAGCTCATAGAATCATAGAATCATACAATGCAGAAGAGGCTCTTCGGTCCATCAAGGCCGTACTGACACATTAGACACACCTGAACTCCCATCCAATCCCATCTGCACTTAGCCCATAGCCCTGAATATAGTAGCATGCCATGTGTTCATCCAGATACTTTTTAAAGGATGTGACGCAACCTGTCTCTACTACCCTCCCAGGCAACACGTTCCAAATCATCATCACCCTTTGGGTGAAAAGTGATTCCTCACAAGCACCGTAAGCCTCCTGCCCCTTACCTTGAACCTACAGTCCCCTTGTGTCCTTCAACTAAGGGGAACAGCTGCTCCTTATCCACTCTGTCCATATCTTTCATAATCTTGAACATCTTAATCAGGTCACCTCTCAGTCTTCTCTGCCCCAACGAAAACAAAGCAAGCCTATCCAACCTCTCTCCATAACTTAAATGTTCCATTCCAGGCAGCATCCTGGTGAATTTCCTCTGCACCCCCCCCCAGTGCAATAACATCCTTCCGATAATGTGCAGGGCCTGTTCTGCACTGTATGATTCTATGAGCTCTGGGGACCACACTTTTGCAAGAATGTGAGCACATTAGAGAGGATGCAGAAGAGGTTTACAAGAATGATTCCAGGGATGAAAAATATTCAGTAAGGAGGATAGATTGGAGAGGTTGGGACCGTTCTCCTTGGAGAGAAGGCTAAGTGGAAATTTGATAGAGATGTTCAAAATACTCAAGCTGTGGCCTCACCAAAATTCTATACAACTCCAACATGACTTCCCTGTTTTCGTAATGTATGCTTCAATTGATAAAACCAGCGTCCCAAATGTGCTTTTTACCACCTTACTAACATGCCCATCCATTTCAAGAGATCTGTGGACAAACGTGCCAAGGTCCCTTTATACCACAAAACTTCCAAGTGTCCTACCATTCATTGAGTACTTTCTGGTCAAATGACTCCTTCCAAAGTGTATCACCTCACACTTTTCAGGGTTAAATTCCATCTGCCTATTTGACAATCCCACCCATATGTTTCTGCAGCCCAAGACTCTCCACCTCACTGTCAACCACCCTTCCAATCTTTGTGTCATCCGCAAATTTACTTATCCTACCTCCCCACATAGTCATCAATGTCATTTGTATAAATGACGAATAGTAGGGGGCCCCAATACGGCAGTATGCCACTGGACACTGGCTTCCAGTCACATTCTGTCTTCTACAACTGAGCCAATTTTGAATCCACTTTAACAAATTACCCTGTATCCCATGTGAATATACCTTCTTTACAAGTCTTCCATGTGTGGACCTTGTCAAAAAACAAAGAAAACGAAAATTACAACACAGGAACAGGCCCTCCAGTCCTCCAAGCCTGCATCGGCCATGTTGCCTGACTGAACTAAAACCCACTACCCTTCCAGGGACCATATCCATCTATTCCCATCCTATTTATGTATTTGTCAAGATGCCCCTTAAAAGTCACTACCGTATCCGCTTCCACTACCTCCCCTGGCAATGAGTTCCAGACACCCACCATCCTCTGTGTAAAAAATCTGCCCTGGACATCCTCTTTAAACCTTGCCCCTCATATCTTAAACCTTTGCCCTCTAGTAATTGACTCTTCCACCCTGGGAAAAAGCTTCTGACTATCCACTCTGTCCATGCATCTCATAGTCTTGTAGACTTCTATCAGGTCGCTCTTCAACTTCCGTCATTCCAGTGAGAAAAAAACCAAGTTTCTCCAATCTCTCCTCATAGCTAATGCCCTCCATACCAGGCAACAGCCTGGTAAACCTTTTCTGTACCCTCTCCAAAACCTCCACATCCTTCTGGTAGTGTGGCAATCAGAATTGAACACTATATTTCAAGTGTGGTCTAACTAATGTCCTATAAAGCTGCAACATGACTTGCCAATTTTTAAACTCAATGCCCTGGCCAATGAAGGCAAGCACGCCATATGCCTTCTTGACTACCTTCTCCGCCTGCATTGCCATCCTCAGTGACCTGTGTACTTGTAGACCCAGATCCCTTTGCCTATCAATACTCTAAATGGCTTTGTTGAAATCCATATAAACTACTTCAATCATACTACCCTCATCTACACACCTGGTCACCTCCTCAAAAAATTCAATCAAATTTGTAGGCATGACCTCCCTCTGACAAAGCCATGCTGACTATCCCTGATCAGGTTTTGCCTCTCCAAGTGGAGATAGATGCTCTCCTTCAGAAGTTTCTCTAATAGTTTCTCTACCACTGATGTAAGACATACTGGTCTATAGCTCCCTGGTTTGTCTCTACAACCCTTCTTAAATAGTGGAACCACATTAGCTGTCCTTCAGTTATCCCCTGTAATGTGGAGATGCCAGTGTTGGACTGGGATAAAGACAGTAAGAAGTCTCACAACACCAGGTTAAAGTCCAACAGATTTATTTGGTATCACAAGCCACTAGCTTTCAGAGCGCTGCTCCTTCATCAGACAAATGGGAGCTCTGTTCACAAACAGGGCATATAAAGACACAAGCTC
Organism: Carcharhinus amblyrhynchos; assembly: GCF_965287045.1. NCBI lineage: Eukaryota > Metazoa > Chordata > Chondrichthyes > Carcharhiniformes > Carcharhinidae > Carcharhinus > Carcharhinus amblyrhynchos. The sequence goes on along the minus strand of NC_137324.1, from coordinate 48,501,011 downwards.
AATTTACAAAATAATGGTTGGAATGCAAGTCTTTCCAGGTAATCAAGTCTTAAAGTCTTACTCCCTTGTAGCTAGAGAGGAACTGAAAATTCAGTCAAAGTCCCTGCAATCTCCTCCCTTGCATCCCATAGCAGCCTAGGGCTGTAGACAACATTCCCATTAAGGTTTAACTAGTGTTTGGTATAAGTTCAATATAACCTCTTTGCTCTAGCACTCTATGCCCCAAATTATATAATCCCCAAGCTACTTTATTTACTGGTCTCTTCACCTGTCCTGCCACCTTTAATCATCTATGCACATATACCCTTAAGTCCCTCTGCTCCTGCACCCCTATAATTTTATTTCTTATTTTATATTGCCTGTCCAAGTTCTTCCTACAAAAATGCATCACCTCACACTTCTCTGCATTGAAATTCATCTGCCACCTATGGAGAGGCAGTAATGTAATGAGCAGTGTTGTCACTGGGCTAGTAATTCGGAGACCTAGGGACATGGATTTGAATCTCATCGCAGCAGATGGTAAAATTTGAATGCAATAATAATCTGGAGTTAAAAGTCTATTGATGACCATGAAACCATTATTGATTGTCACAAAAACCCATCTGTGTCACTAATGTTCTTTAGGGAAGGAAATCTGCCGTCCTTAACCGGTCTGATCCATGTCCACAGCAATGTGTTTTGCTTTTAAACGTGCTCTAATGGCTGCAATCATGGTACAGGTGATAAACAGGACGCATAGGAGAAGCACTTTAAGATGTGCGCATGTGAGGCCAGATGGCAATCCTTTGAGAATTGCACAGTATAGCAAATGGGAAATTAGAGGCAATGTTGATAGCCACCATGCCAGATTTAATCAATTGACTGAATTAACATTCATAAACTGCCATGGTAGAATTTAAACTCATCTTTTTGGATTATTAGCCCACTGGATTACCAGTCGAGTAATTTGTCCATACTCATTAGGTGTCAAAAAATGTAGGGTTTAAGGAGAGTCTTAAAGTAGGAAGAGGGATGGAGAAGGAAAGAATCAAGGAGAAAATTCTAGACCCTAAGGCATAGACAACTAAAGCTGTTCAACTGTTCCATTGCATTTAGCATTCTACAACTTCATTCAAATGGACTGCTAGGATCTATTAGGGTCCCCCTGTCTGCATGATATTAACCAGACTAGACGCCAAACCCAGAGGTTAATGGAAATTCTAATGATTCAGTGGAGTCACCACTTGTAAAGGATTTGACTCCAATTTGCATAGCGGCTCATTTCACAAGTCACACATGTGGAATTAAACCAATGCCTGACACCATGCCAGCAGTTTAGTGGACTACTAACTGTGAAATCCATGAGTTACACCATTACCCAATACTCCCACGCAAACAGTTTAAACCTACTGCCAACAGTATTTGTATGAGTACAGGATAGTCTAAATTAATAGCATTTGTGAGAAACTGGAAAAACACATCTGAAACTGATTCGTAAACAGCTTGTTTGTCATTTTTAAAGCTCAATTTTTTTTAACAAAAGAATAACTTCAAAAAGCTGTAGTTAAGATATTGGCTAAAACTAGTCGTAAGCTCCTTTGCAATTTCTCCTGACAACAGAAGATTGGAAAAATCAGCTTAAACATAAACATCTGGATGGTCATTCTCATTTAACTTCTCCAAGCAAATTCCAGTAGACCTAAGAAAGTAGAGTTAAAGGTTTACTTAGAATCATAGAACCTCTACAGTGCAGAAAGAGGCCATCTGGCCCATCGAGTCTGCACTGACAATAATCCCACCCTGGCCCTACCCCCACATCCCCACGTTTTACCTGCTAACCCCTCTAACTCACACATTTCAGGACACTAAGGGGCAATTTTAGCACAGCCAATCAACCTAACCCGCACATCTTTGGACTGTGGGAGGAAACCGGAGCACCCAGAGGAAACCCATGCAGACACAAGGAGAAGGTGCAAACTCCACACAGACAGTGGCCCTGGCCAGTAATCAAACCCAGGTCCCTGGAGCTGTGAAGCAGATGTGCTAAGCACTGTGCTACCGTGCCGCGCATTTATTAGTAACAAATAAGGCTTCCATTAACACTGCAATGAAGTTACTGAGAAATTCCCCTAGCGGCACCTGTTCAGGTCAACACACCTAACAACACCTGAATAAATAACAAACACAAAGCTGTATTCTATTCTATGAATACTCTGACTATATGCCACATTCCATAACTTCCTTAACCTTAGGAACAGAAGTACAGTTAAGAATAATTAGGAACCCTATTTTCTCTGGATAAAATCCTCTTCTCCCTCTGATTGATTGTCTTCCCCACCCAGTTTATTTCTCAGGACCACTCTGTGAGGTCACCCTCTGCCCATTGTATCCCCATGAATGAATGCTGCAGCCTTATCCGACTCTCAGAGAGCCATTCTATTTAGAGATACAGCACAAAAGTATGCACATGGAATTAGGTCACAGGTTCCCATGAACTCACTGGATGAGGAAACAGGCTCAGTGGGTGAAATGGCCAATCGACCTAATCATCATGTCTTTCGGACTGTGGGAGGAAACTGGAGCACCCAGAGGAAACCCACATAGACACAAGGTGAAGATACAGATCCTGCAAAGACAGTCTCCCAAACCAGGATTCGAACCCAGTGCCATGAGGCTAATCACTGTGCCACTGTGCCACCCCCAGAGTCTGTTCTGGACAAGTGTTGCTTGCTGGGTAAGTGTTGCTTGAAAGAAGTGTCGACGGCACCTTCCATTACTTTGCGAGTAGACTGATGGGGTGGTATTGCCAGATTGGATTTGTCTTGTGTTTTATTGTATGGACAGGCTATACCTGGGCAATTTGCCACATTGTATGTTGATGCCTGTGTTGTAGCCACACTGCAGCAGCTTGGTTAGGAGTGCAGATAGTTCCAGAGAACAGGTCTTCCATTCTCTTGTCTGAATGTTGTCAGGGCCCATAGCCATTCTAGAAGCTGGGTCTTTAAAGCCATTTCTTGATATCACATGGTTGTATCAAATTAGCTGAAGATTAGCAGCTGTGATGTTGGGGACCTCAGGAGGAGGCCGAGATGTATCACCCACCCAGGCACTTCGAGCTGAAGATGGTTAAAGATGCTTCAGCTTTGTTGGGCTCCCCTACATTGAGACTTGGGATATTTACGGAGTCTCCTCTTCTGTTAGTTGTTTTATTGTCCATTGTTATTTATGATTGGATGTAGCAGACTGCAGAGATATAATTAGTTGGGAAATCACAGCAGGTCTGGCAGCAGCTGTAAGGAGAAAAAAGCCGACGTTTCGAGTCCAGATGACCCTTTGTCAAAGCTTTGAGCTTTGGCAAAGGGTCATCTGGACTTGACACGTCAGCTTTTTTCTCCTTACAGATGCTGCCAGACCTGCTGAGATTTTCCAGCGTTTTCTCTTTTGGTTTCAGATTCCAGCATCCGCAGTAATTTGCTTTTATCTGATTAGTTGGTTTAGCTCTATCTATTGTAGGCTGCTTTTGCTGTTTGGCATGCAAAAGGTCCAGGTTGACACCTCATTTTCAAGTGTGCCTGATGCCTTTCTGAGCATGCTGTCCTGCACTCCTCATTAAACCTGGGTTGATTTCCTGTCTAGGTGGTAATGGTAGAGTGGGGGATATACTGAACCATGAGGTTACAGATTATGGTTGAAGATAATTCTGCCCACAGCGTATCAGGAAGACCAGCTTTGAGTTGCTAAAATCTGTTCTAAATCTATCCCATTTAACACGGTGGTAGTGGCGCACAACACAATGAACAGAATCCCCAGTGTGAAAACGGGACTTCATCTCTACAAAACTGTGCAGTTGTCACTCCTACCAATACTGTCATACACAAATGCATCTGTGACAGATACAGAATGCTACCGACTCAGTCTGGCAGATATGTCCTTCAGGACTTGGACAGATCTGGCACTTGCAGTGCTACCAAGCCACATTTAGTGATGGACATTGAAGTTGCTGCCACGCAGCCCCCCACCCCCGCCCCAACCCCTCTCCCCCCGCCTCACCTACACCTGGCTCCCCACTGCACCAACCCATCCACTCCCACAGAGTACCCTTGCTACCCACAATCTTTGTGTTCAACATGGAGAAGGGGGAAGTGCTGATACATAGAAAATAGGGACAGGTGGATACCATTTGGCCCTTTGAGCCTGTTCCACTATTCAGTATGATCATGGCTGATTATCCAACTCAATAACCTGACCCTGCCTTCCCCCCATATCCTTTAACCCCACTCGACCCAAGAGCTATATTGAACTCCTTCTTAAAAATATACAAAGGGAAATTTTCCAATGCTGTCTGCCAAGGGAATCTTAGCAGATGGGAGTGGGGGGGACACGGACCATTAATGGTCCACTGGCCTTGGGCAGATTTTCTAGTTTTGGGATGATAAGTTCTGCCCATAATGCATTGGCCTCATTACCTTCTGAATTCCACTGGCTTACTACTGTCTGAGTGAAGAAATTTCCCATCCCAATCTAAAAGGTTTATTCCTTATCCTTAGACAACGACCCTCGCTCCCTCACCATTGGGAACATCCTTCCTGCTTCTACCCTGTCTGGTCCTGTTAGAATTTGAAAGATTTCTATGAGAACCCCCTCAGTCATACAAACTCCAGTGATGATAATCCTAACTGACCCAACCTCTCCTCAGTTCTGCCATTCCAGGAATCAAACTGGTAAATCTTTGCTCCATCAATAGCAAGAATATCCTTCCTCAGGTATGGAGACCACAACGGCACACAATAGTCCAGGTGTGGTCTCACCACGGTCCTGTATAATTGCAGCAAAACATCAATGCCCCTATAATCGAATCCTCTTGCTAAGAAAGCCACCATGTCATTTGCCTTCTTTATACCTGCTGCACAACCATCTGAGGGAGGGCAATAGGTGGTAATCATTAGGATTTGCCCATATTTAAACAGATGCCACGAAACTTTGTGAGGACCAGAATCCATGTTGAGGATTCCCAAAGCAATTCCCTCCCAGTTGTACACCACTGTGCCACCACTTCCTCAGCCAGTGGGACAGGACACATCCAACTACAGGAACGTGGGTGTCTGGAACATTGACCAAAAGGTATGATTCTGTGAGTATGACAATATCACTCTGTTGTTTAACAAGTCTGTGGGACAGCTCTCCCAATTTTGACATAAGCCTCCAGCTTTTAGTAAGAAGGACTTTGTAGGGTCAATTGGGCACGGTATGCTGCTGTCTGCTCCAGTGCCTAGATGGATGGCAGATGCTCCATACATTTGTATTCCTTTTTTCAATCTTCAGGAGCGGTTTGATAGAACAGTGCCTTGTTAAGTTAAGAGCCAAGCACACAATGTAAGTCTCGAGTCGCATGTAGGCCAGACCAGGTAAAGATGGCTGATTTTCTTCTCTAATTTACAGAAACACAAGAGATTTTATGACAATTGGATAATTTCATTTGTCATAATTAGCAGGCTGGCCATTTATTCCAGATTTATGAATTTAACTGCTGTGGTACATTAGAATCTCTGCTGGACCTGTGGATTAATGTAACATTCCAACCACTATAGTTCCTGCTATTCTACAGTCCCTTATCGCAGGCCCATTTAAAGACACTATTATCTCTGTGCCTTCATATATGGACTCTAGCAATTAAAGAAGGCAACTGACCACCACCTTCCCAAGGACAACTAGGGATGGGCAATAAATGCTGGCCAACCAGCAATGCCTGTGTCCCATAAATGAATTTTTAAAATTGCAGACATCCTATGATACCAGCTGGAAAACAGTGAGTATATTTTATAAATCAGCGATTCAGTGATTAGCATTTTTGTGTCTAAGGTAGCTCAATGCTGGATTTCTCCCTCACAGCAGAATGGTGTCTTGCCCTCTGGTGGTTAACTTTTCTCATTGAAACATTTTCAAAACAAATGCAGACAACTGTGGATGCTGGCAATCGGAAATGGAAGCAGAAATGACTGGAAAAATTCAACCAGACTGGCAACATTTGTTGAGAGAAAAGCAGAGTTTTATTTTATACTCTCACTTCTAGAGTGTTGGGTGGTGATTTAATCAGACAGTATTGCAGTGGGTAGAAACTTCCTCCATCTTCCTGCCACCTTTCTGATTAGCTCATGATAGGAAAGTCCCACAGACTGCCTTCTTGCCCTTCCACCAACTGTGACCCAGGCTCCTTAGGGGATTAAAGCCCATTGAAGGGTCTCATCTTGCCGTCACTGCTAGTGTTACCCTAAGAGGAACACAACATGCAGCTTATGTGAGTTGCTTGAGATCCCAGGGGACACCCCTCATTCAAATGAATTTTTTGCCATCTGTCTCCAATTACTGCTGACCCCTTCCCTCCTCCTCCTCCCTGTGACACCTCATCCCATGAACTTCTACCACCAACGCTTAGCTCTAGGCTTTGTTTCTCCATAATCTGGGCCTCCTTCCAGTGTCACAGAATCCTTACAGAATCCCTACAGTGCAGAAGGAGGCCACTTGCAGTCCATCAAGCTTACACCGACCCTCCGACACAGTATCTTACATTCAGACTGTACCCTATTCCCATAACCCCATGCATTTACCTCACTAATCCCCTTAACCTACACATCTTGGGGTACTACGGGGCAATTTAGCATGGCCAACCACCTAACTTGCGCATCTTTGGACTATGGGAGGAAACCAGAACACTCGGGTGAAACCCACGCAGACACAGGGAGGATGTACAATCTCCACAGAAATATTCACCCAAGACTGTAATTGAAGCCAGGTTCCTGGCACTGTGCCACTGTGTTGCCTCATATCACTCTGTCAGCACCACCAAGCTGCTAGATATTCGTCCCCAGGGCTCTGCCATATGGAAGCTTCACTGGTAACCTCTCGCATGCCTCTCCAGCCATTGACAGAGATCCCTGCTACCTCTATAAAAATTACCCTCACTGTATCAATTCTGACGATAGGGTTAGACCTGAAACATTAAGGCGTGGAACTTGTGCTCTCATTTTTAGGGAGGGGTGGGAATGACAGAAAGGGCAGAAAATAGCATGGGAATCCTAAAACGGCTTTTACACTGGCAGGATTTCCCCAATCAATTGTCCTCGACCCCGCCAATGACATAACAGAATCCTGACTTTAAAAGTTGGGATCCCAATTTGCAACAATTTAAGTATCATTTTTAGGCCTTTACCCTTGATATTCCCCCACACCTAGATTGTCCATTCATACCAACATGAAGCATAACAGGTCCCCTACAATGTGACCCTGGCAAGAAGAACCACTGGAGGCACACAGGTGAATACAGCCCCCATGGTCATGTCCAGGAAGTACCCTGGAAGTTTGGTTTGGGGAGGGAGGGGACAGTTATGGGGTGGGTATTCCATAGAGGTTATTTTATGGTGGGGAGGGGATTGTTTTGTAAATGATCTTTCAAAAACCTAAGTGGCTGGCAAGGCAGGCTCTCCAGTGTGACATTGTGGGACACACCTCTTCATTTTTGTTTGGCAAAGAGTTTTAAGTTATGCTGGGAAAACCCAGCAGTGCCTCTGGCGGGCTTTTCCCACCTTGGGGTGACACTTTGCCAAAACAAAATGGCAAAATTCCTGAACTCTTTCTCTCTCCAATGTGTCTGTTAGACCAGCTAAATATTTCAACATTTTCTCTTTTTACTTTCTACTTTATAACATATGTTTACAAAAATATATAAAGCTAGACTCCAAGGTAATCAGCAATAAAATTTGTTATCGTGTGTGAATGTTAGAAATTATTGCTTGGACGCTGTTAATTCTGGATTACAGTGCCACTTAATGTAATATTTCTTCCCTTATTTTCTTATGTTTTGGCGAATTGTAACTTTTGTTGTAACATTTCAAAATTCAGTTTTTAGCTGCAGCTGACATTTTTCCACCGGAAGGATAAGAGTATTGGAATAAAATATCAGGAAAATAGACAGTGTAAATGGGTTCAAGGGATAACTAAGTAGATTCCTGCAGAGAAGGGTTTGAGTGACACAGGAAGGGGAGGATTTTCAGGTTCCACCTGGGGTGGCGCGGTGACACAGTGGTTAGCACTGGGGTGTATGTGTGCATGTATGTATGCATGTGTGCGTGTGCGTGTGTGTGGTGATTGCACGTTCTTCCTGTGTCTGCATGGGTTTCCCCCGAGTGTTCTGGTTTCTTCCACAGCCCAAAGATTTGCAGGTTAGGTGGATTGGCCCTGCTAAATTGCCCCTTGGCAAATAGGTGGGGTTACAAGGATAAGACGGGGGAGGGGGCCATGTTAAGATGCTCTGTCAGAGTCAGTGCAGACTCAATGGGTTGAATGGCCTCTTCTGCATTGTAGGTATTCTATGATTCCAGAACTAAGCAGGACATATTCACCTTCTCTGATATAGATCTCAACATCATAGCCCAGAGCTTAGTGTTGGTGGTAGGAGTTCATGGGATGGGGTGTCACAGGATGGGGGAGGAGGGAAAGGGTCAGAAGTAATTGGAGACAGATGGCAACAAATTCCTTTGAATGAGGGGGTGTCCCCAGGGGGTCTCAAGCAACCCACATAACCTGCATGTCGTGTTCCTCTCAGGGTAACACTACCAGTGATGGCAGGGTGAGACCCTTCAATGGACTTTAATCCCCTTGAGGGGCCTGGGTCTCAGTAGGTGGAGGAGTGAGAAGACTGTTCATGGGACTTTCAGAAGCCAGGTCAACTGCTGACACTGGAAAATCCAGCAGCTTCATGGGCACATTGAGCTAGAAATGAATATTAAATGTGGATGACAGACATTGGAACGAGGTATGCAGGGGACTCCCATCTCCTAAGGGTCACAATATTTTCACTCCTCTTCCTTCTGTCTTCATACGGTTTATAAAGCATAATTATCCCTTTGGAATCATGCTACCTATTTTGATTTTGTCTTTATCTAATGAATTTCCAGTTTCATTGAATGCTAACTTCTTAACACCATAGGTGTTAAGATAATTGACCTGGAATTGCAGTGATTAAATTTTCCTCCTTTTCTGAAAAATCTGGTCTGACATTGGGATTCGGGAAGAATCTTCCACTGAGTGACAATCACAGTCGGACTGTCATTCCCCTCCTTCTTACTGAGGCTCCACAATTCTCACCTGGTCTTCCACCCCACATTTGTTGAGAAATGTGGAGCAACTACTCCTGAAGTCTTTGAGTGTGGTGTGGGAGCACTGGGGGAAACAATGTCATTAGCTGCTCTACTCACGTAAGTTTAAAGATCAACAGGATTATTTGGTAGAAAATGCCACTAGCTTTCCGGCCTCTGATCCTATATCAGGTGATGAAGGGTCAGAGGCCTGAAAGCTAGTGGCTTTTCCTGCCAAATAAACCTGTTGGACTTTAACTGCTGTTGTGAGACTTCTTCCTGTATTTACCCCAATCCAATGCCAGCATCTCCACATCAATTTAAAGATTCCAGCCACTTTGACAAGCTAAGAGAGAAAAGCTCAGAGAGAATCCATAGGTTCTGCAATGCAAAAAGAGAAGATTTGACCCATTGAGCCTGATCCCAACCGAAAGAGCATTTTTACTCAGACACATCCCACCCAGCCCTACTCCTGTAACCCCATACATTTACTATGGCTAGTTTAGCCTGGCCAACCATCTTTGGGCTGTGAAGGGAACTGGAGCACTTGAAGGAAGCCCTCAATGACAAAGGGAGAATGTGCAAGCTTCACACAGACAGTCACCCAAGGCCAGAATCAAATGCAGGGGCCTGGCACTGTGAGACAGCAGTGCTGAAAATTGTGCCACCGAGCCAAAGTAAATGGATAAGGGGATTGGTTGGGTGGTTAGCAGTTGCAGGTAGTTGGGTGGTCACTGAGTTGGGGGTTGTCAGACGATGGGAGACGCTAGTTGGGAGTGGGGAGGCTAGTTGGGGAGGGTCAGGAAGTAGTAGGAAGGTTGGGAGGATAGTTGGAAGATGGGAAGTGTAGTTAGGGGTATGGAAGGGTATTTGGGATGTGGGGATAGTCAGGGCTTGGCAATGCATTCATGGGGTGGGGGGGCAGTGTGGCATCAGGAATATAGTCAGGGGAATAGGGGTAGTTGGCGATTGGACGTTGTCGGACACCGGGTCTCCAGTGGGGGGAGACCAGTGCGGGGTTTGGAGCGGGACGGTCGCTAGTATAGTTACCCACGCGATATTACGAGTTTTGATTCTTCTAACTTTATTCTGCTTAGTTAAGTTGGAACAATCCAAAGTCTCTGGCTTTAAATCAGAGTTTCAGAGGGTTCCAGATGTGGGTAATTGCCCAATGGAAGATGAAACTTCCCAGATAATTCCTAGCAGCCCTTGCATGAGGGCTTCTGATGGGTCCCCCAAGCATATCTTCTGGAGTACCTCCAGGGTACAACTGCACCCCTCATCTCCCACCCCATGACCCTGGAGATAGGAACTTCTAGGCCATTGTCTCCAGCACTTGGGCACATATCTGTATTCAGTAGGCCCTGAAATGGAAGGGGAATTTTAACCATCCGAGGAAAGATGGGTTAGATACAGGTTGAAATATTGACTTTTGGATTGCAATCAAATTCAGTGTGCCCATTTCCTGGTTTAACAGAAATTTATTTGGATGTCTGTGTGTAACCTACTCATCCCAGTCAGGACCCCAATTACTGCAGGCAATGGGTAATTATCATAGTGGTTAATATATTTATGAGAGTTTAATTAGGCCTTTTTAAATTATGTTTCACCGACATTTAAACTTAATGTCTCCAGCATGAGTTTTCCAAGCCTGTAAATCTAGCCTGGGAACAGAGATGAAGACATAGTTCATGTGGGTATTTAAAGTTGTGATTGCCCCATCTGACTGAAAGCTCAGTTATTACAGCTGGTGTCTCAGCTCCCTCAGGTAAACATTTGGCAGCGAGTTTTTGTGTTGATATCGTTTTTACAGACCTTTGGAGCTTTTCAAAATGACAAGATCAGGATGGGAGGCATGCTGGATGCATTTGGCAGTACATTAGCTGAGCGAGACTAACATTATCCATGGCAACGATGAAGTGCTGTGGGAGAATCATCTCAGGAGAGATGGGCAAAAGGAGAAAGGCTGAGATCGCAGAGGGCATCAATCCTGTCCCCGGGCTCAGCCTCCTCGACTCTTCAGAAGAGCATTTCTTCCAGGGGCTGAGGTTGTCGTGTCAGTTAATGAGACCTGTTATGTATTTGACCTGATAGCCACACATCACTCTGTAAGTTACCATGGTCCTCACTTTTTTTTGCCTCTTTACCCTCCAGGCTGCTGTTGAAGAGGTATTGAGGGATTCACATTCTGCTGCACATTACTGCATAAGGCAGCTGATGGATGGATTGTTTGGCAGGGTAGGCATTTACATAAACTTCCTCAGTAGTAGTAGCAAAAGCAAGTACTCAGATTTGCCTCTGTGGCTAAATTGCCACAGGTATCACGATAGTAACCAGGATTTTTATAGATATAAACTGTAATGCATATTGTTCCAGCATTGTTGGGATGATGTGAAACTGCAGGAAGCTCATGAATGCGGGATCTGTTGTGATGGCTTCATTCTGAAGCAGTCCAAAATCACACATTTCCATTTTAGGAAGCAACTTAAGAGCTGGTTCACTGGGAGAAAAATCCCCTTAAAACCTGGCTCATTCCCTGTGTGAGAAACCCCCCAGTAAAGCACAACAGCGCAACAATGAGAGCCTTTTGACCATCCAGATGTGGCATAATATAAAACAATATATTTCAGGTGATGAGGTAGGTCTGGAGGCAAAATTTCAGTATCCATAGGAAGGGGGTGCCAAAGATGTGAAGTTTTGCGGGGGTGGCGGTGGTGGTGAGATGTAGTTTAGTGGCAATGTCAATGGACTGGTAACCCAGAGGCTCAGGCCAATGTTCTGGAGACATGGCTTCAATTGTATTTAATAAATCTGTAGGGGAGGCTTTTTAACAAATTTGGCAGGGGACTGGGACTCTGTGTAGATGTACAGTTGGAGCATGGTTTGTAGATATAGAAGAAAAGCGAGGTCAGTCGAACAGGCAGAGAAGACATGGGCATGATAAGGGACATGAAAAGGTTGGATGGCCAGATTGCTTCAATATTAATGCAGGGAGCCTGTCTGGTTAGGCAGATGAACTTGGAGCATTGATAAGCATGTGGAATTGTTGCAATCACTGAGACATCATTGAAAGAAGGGCAGGGCGGGCATCTCAATTTCCAGGATATAGAAGTTTCAGGCGTGGTGATGGGGCAAGGGGCGGAGGGGGGTTGTGAGGTGGGTTTCATGGTGTAAGAGAGGACAGGGGCATTGCATTCTTGATAAGAGACCACCACTGCAGCATTGAAGGGGGATGTCTTAGAAATCTCTGCAAATGAGCACATGTGGATGGAGCTTAGAAATAAAAAGAGGCGATCACTTTGCTGGGATTATACTACAGGCCTCCCAACAGACAGAGGAGAATAGAGAAGCAGATATGGAGGCAAATCCCGGAGAGGTGTGAGAGGAATAGGGCTAGAGTAATAAGGCCAGCAATCATCACAGCCCACACGTGAACAAAATAAAACACCCAGTGATTTGAGAATTGGAAAATTCACACAAGATAAGGGCAGGCTGAACATCACTGTGATGGCTCCTTTGTGGAATAGTCCTTCAACATTCCCTCTCATGGTTAGCACATGAAGAATAAATGACAGTTGGCTGAAGGCTTTTCACTGGGAATAATAAATTGTTTTTTCAGCATGGGTGTGCTGCGTGAATGTTGCTTTCACTCCAGATTACGAGAGGATGAAGTCTTGTATTACTTTACTTCTCTGTTCAAGAGTAGCCAGTTGACTTGAGGCCTATGGCAACTGCCAACACATGCGGAATTAAAGTTGTGCATGAGTCAGTAACTTCAGAAGGAGGGAGGGGAAAAAAAATTGGGATTAAAGTTAAAGGAAAACAGCATTGGCAAGTGTGTCAAGGGATAATATACCAAGGGCCCCAACAGTGGGTGTTTACAATTTAATCAGAATCACTTAAGTAGCATAAATATGTAACACACTTCAGTCTAAGTATGATCTTATAAATGATTCATTCACACTTATCCATTCACCATTGTATTATATTTTTCTTAGAAGTAAGTAATACTTGGAGACGATAACCCATTCAAAGCAAGAACTAAGTGGTGTGTGATAGGGAGTGGTTCATGATGGTTCACCACTAGTTGTGGAATTCTCAAAATTATTTTATTCATGCTTCTACACAGGCATCTTACACCTGCTGCCAACATTTTCATTTTCTTTTGCTGTGGTAAATGGGGTAATGTGGTAATGGAAGCACACATGGGTTTAATTTTTCCGCACTGTTTGCTTATTTTTTTTTGTCCATTCAGTCCCTCACCGTGTTTCAAAGCGACTCAAATTCACAACATTCTTCTTTAAGTTGCTTACTATAAAGATTCTCAACTGACTTTAAATGTCACAGCCTCAAAAGCACAGAACAGCAGCTGAGCAATTCTGCCTTATGAGACAACAAGAAAACTCGGCAATATAAAGAGGCTCCGAAACCTCTTACTCCCGTTGAAACGTGTTTTGGAAACTTTTGACTAAGTTGTCCTGCTGGGCAGATCAGGGAGCAGCAATGCTGGTGGTGTTTTTGTGTGTTTTAAGGTGGTAATAGCTCTGACAGCTGGACTACTAGAAGCTTTTCATTGAATCTCCCCTGCTGTTGCTGCTGTACTGCTGCTGGCTGGCTGGGGCCTGCAGCTGAGGCTTGGGAAAAGTAGGTATCTCATTTAAACTGGATAAGTGGGCCATATTTACCACAAAGCAAACTTTCTGCCTCTTTCAATCCATCAGAAACGGTCATGAAAACCAGCAACACCAATCCTTAACTCCAATTGACCAGGAGCAGACTTACAATGAAAAACACAGCGTTGCAATCTGGGTCCCAGGCTTGTGTGTATGTGTGTGTGTGTGTGTGTGCATGTATAGGGGGGGTGGGGTGTCAAACTGAGAGGTAGCTGTGGGATCACCAATCAGACCCTAATATCTCTGAATTGGCTGCTAGGCTCAGTCGAACTTATTGAGCCTACCTGCAGGCAATAGAGAATTATATCGGGATCTTTTGGTGGACACGACTTAGAGCGGGAAAACATCCTCTGTCCCAGTTGTGAGGTAGTGGGGGTGGCTTGAGAACAATTTGGATGAACCTGTTGATTTTCTGGTCCGAAGTTACTGAACATTTTTTTCCGTTAGCAAAGCAGCAGCCTTCCGACATTCCTGCAGACAGCTTGAGGCAACAGCAAGGTCACGGACCGGCAAGGCATTCAGCGAGGACCAAGGAGGCGGTGATGGCCAACGGCCATGGAGGGCAGCAGCAGGGCAATTCTCCAGTGAATACTTCACATATCGCAATTATCTTGAAGCACCTCAGAGTGCAACTGACTTCTGTAGACAACTAATAAATACCTTTGCACCATTTTTAAGGAGCAGTTTGAAATGTCTGTAATGTTCCTTTGACTATATTAGAATCATGTGGCAGGAAACCAGAGCACCCGGTGGAAACACACACATTCAAACTGCAAACTCTGCCCAGACAGTAACCCAGGATTCGAACCCGGGTCCCTAGCACTGTGAGGCAGCAGTGCCAACCACTGTGCCACCTCAGCACCTCAGAATGTAACTTAATGCCTGCAGAGAGCCTGAATATTACTTCACCATTAACCATTATTTCACCATTAACTGAGTAAGTCCTACCCTGGTTCAATCTATCAAAATGCATCACCTCGCATTTATCTAAAGTCCATCTGCCATTCGTCAGCCAGTGGCTCAATTGATCAAAATCTCATTGCAATCCTCAATAATATTCTTCACTGTCTACTATGCCACCAATCTTGGTGTCATCTGCAAACTTACAAACCATGCCTCCTAATTTCTCATCCAAATCATTAATATAAATGACAAATAACAGTGGACCCAGCACCGATCAGTGAAGCACACTGCTGATCACAGGCCTCCAGTTTGAAAACCAACCCTCTACAACCATCCTGTGGCTTCTGTCATCAAGTCAATTTTGTATCCATTTGGCTATCTCACCCTGGATCCCATGAGATTTAACCTTATGCAACAACCATTTGCCATACCTTGTCAAAGGCCTTGCTAAAATCCATGTAGACAACATCAACTGCACTGCCCTCATCTACCTTGTAGGCTACCCCTTCAAAAGTTCAATCAAACTTGTGAGACATGATTTTCCATTCACAAAGCCATGCTGACTGTTCCTAATCAGTCCTTGCATCTCTAAATGCCTGTAGAGCCTATCTCTCAAAATACCTTTGAACAATTTACACACTATTGAGGTTGGGCTCACTAGCTTGTAATTCCCAGGTTTTTCCCTGCAGCCCTTTTTAAACAAAGGCACAACATTTGTCACCCTCCAATCTTCAGGCACCTCACCTGTGACTGTCGATGATTCAAATATCTCTGCTAGGGAACCTGCAATTTCCCCCCTAGCTTCATACAATGTCCTGGGACACATTTCATCAGGTCCCGAGGGTTGATCTACTTGATGCGCTTTAAGACTTCCAGAACCCCTTCTCTGTTATAAGTACATTCCTCAAGACTTCACTATTTATTTCCCCAAGTTCCCTAACATCCATGCTTTTCTCAACAGTAAGTATTGATGAGAAATATTCATTTAGTGTCTCACCCATCTCATGTGAATCAAGAGGTAGATGACCTTGATATTGTCCAGATCTTGTTGCATTAGAATATAGACTGCTTCAGTATCTGAGGTGTTGCCAATGGTGCTGAACACTGTGCAATCATCGGCATTAGGAAGCATAGGTTGGACTATGAGATTACAGGGACTGGGAACGTCCGAAATGTGGAATTTTTTCAAGGAACAGCTACTGCGGGTCTGCAATCCTCCCTGTCAGGCAAGGAGGATTTGGTAGGGCTAGGGAACCGTGGTGTACTAAAAAAGTTGATTCGTTGGTTAGGAAGAAAAAGGAGGCTTATGTTCGGATGAGGCTTGAGGGCTCAGGTAGTGCATTAGAAAGCTTTAGATTGGCTAGGAGGGAGTTGAAGAGGGAGTTAAGAAGGGCTAGAAGAGGGCATGAGATGACTTTGGCTGATAGGATTAAGGAGAATCCTAAGGCGTTCTATAGGTATGTCAAGAACAGAAGGTTGGTTAGGGCAAGATTAGGGCCAGTTATAGACAGTAGAGGGAAGTTGTGTGTGGAACCGGAAGAGATTGGAGGGGCATTGAACAAATATTTCTCTTCGGTGTTCACGCAGGGGGACATGAATGTAGTTGTGGAGGACACTGGGGTGCAGGGGTGTAAAATAGAAAGTATTGCAGTTGAAACCGGGGATGTGCTGGATATTCTAGAGGGCTTGAAAATAGATAAGTCCCCTGGTCCGGATGGGATTTACCCTAGGATTCTCTGGGAGGCTAGAGAGGTGATTGCAGAGCCTCTGGCTCTGATCTTCAGGTCATCGTTGGTCTCTGGTATAGTACCGGAAGATTGGAGGACAGCGAATGTTGTCCCATTGTTTAAGAAGGGGAACAGAGACTTCCCCGGGAATTATAGACCGGTGAGTCTTACTTCTGTTGTGGGCAAGGTTTTAGAAAGAATTATTAGGGATAGGATTTATAGTTATCTGGAGAGTAATGAATTGATTAGAGACAGTCAGCATGGTTTTGTAGCGGGTAGGTCGTGCCTTACTAACCTTATTGAGTTCTTTGAGAAAGTGACCAAAGAGGTGGATAGGGGTAAGGCAGTTGACGTGGTATATATGGATTTTAGTAAGGTGTTTGATAAGGTTCACCATGGTGGGCTTCTGCAGAAAATGCAGATGTATGGGATTGGGGGTAATCTAGGTACTTGGATCAGGAATTGGCTGGCAGATAGGAGACAGAGGGTGGTGGTTGATGGTGAATATTCGTCATGGAGTTCGGTTACGAGCGGTGTGCCTCAGGGATCTGTTTTGGGGCCACTGCTGTTTGTAATTTTTATTAATGATCTGGATGAGGGTATAGTTGGGTGGATTAGTAAGTTTGCTGATGACACCAAAGTCGGAGGTGTGGTAGATTGTGAGGAAGGGTGTCATAGTTTGCAGGGTGACTTAGATAGGTTGCAGAGCTGGGCCGCGAGGTGGCGGATGGAGTTTAATGTGGAGAAGTGTGAGGTAATTCATTTCGGTAGGAGTAACAGATGTGTTGAGTATAGGGCTAACGGGAGGACTTTGAATAGTGTGGAGGAGCAGAGGGATCTAGGTGTATGTGTACATAGATCCCTGAAGGTTGGGAATCAAGTAGATAAGGTAGTTAAGAAGGCATATGGTGTCTTGGCGTTTATTGGTAGGGGGATTGAATTTAGGAGTCGCAGCGTCATGTTGCAACTGTACACAACTCTGGTGCGGCCGCACTTGGAGTACTGTGTGCAGTTCTGGTCCCCACATTACAGGAAGGACGTGGAGGCTTTGGAGAGGGTGCAGAGGAGGTTTACCAGGATGTTGCCTGGTATGGAGGGGAGGTCATATGAGGAGAGACTGAGGGATTTGGGGTTGTTTTCGCTGGAAAGAAGGAGGCTAAGAGGGGATCTTATTGAAACATATAAGATGATTAGAGGTTTAGATAGGGTGGATAGTGATAGCCTTTTTCCTCGGATGGAGAATGCTAGCACGAGGGGGCATGGCTTTAAATTAAGGGGTGGTAGTTATAGGACGGATGTCAGGGGTAGGTTCTTTACCCAGAGGGTGGTGAGGGATTGGAATGCCCTGCCTGCTGCGGTTGTAAATGCGCCTAGTTTGGGGGCGTTTAAGAGATCTATGGATAGGTTTATGGACGAAAAGGGATTGGTTTAGATTTGTGGGTCAGTGTTTTTTTTTAAAAAAACTGGTCGGCGCAACATCGTGGGCCGAAGGGCCTGTTCTGCGCTGTAATGTTCTATGTTCTATGTTCTATGGTCTAAATATCCCCACTTCTGACTTTATGATGGAGGGAAGGTCATTGATGAAGCAGCTGAAGATTGTTGGGTCTATGACACTACCCTGAGGGACTCCTGCAGAATTGTCCTACAGTTGAGATGACTGACCCTCCACAACCACAACCACCTTCCTATGTCCAAGATACGACTCCAACCAGCGCAGTGCTTGTCCCCTGATACTCATTGATTCCAGTTTTGCTAGGGCTCCTTGATGCCATACTCGGTCAAATGCAGCCTTGATGTCAAAGGCTCATCTCATCATTGGAATTCAGCTCTTTTGTCTATGTTTGAACTAAGACTGTAATGAGGTCAGAAGCTGAGTGACCCTGGCGAAACCCAAACTCAGCTACATTAAAACCCAAACTTTTAATGTAGTACTCAGTTGTCAGCCTCAGTTAAAAGGCCAGAAGGATGGTTGGAAAATGGAAAATGAATTGATGGCGCAAATGGTGTTCATCAAAGTGGTGGTTAAAGTATTTTATTTCCGTTAGTTAGAGACCAGGGAAATTCAGTCCACATCTACATGTTCTTTCCTTGGGCTGCTAATTCTTGATACATAAAATTCACAAAATAATTTTTTAAAAGTTTGTCATATGTTGGGAGGAGCAGAACTATTTGGCAAGAAAAATCTCCTTCGTTTTCACACTAATGGGTCAGTGTGATCTTACAACAGTTTCATTTAGATCCGCTAACAAAGCATAAGTCAGAATCTGAATAGCTTAGGCTACCCTGGGCAGTAAACTTAACAGTTGTTCAATTGAGGATCTGGGAGTTAGGACATTAAAGGGATATGGTCTACAAATCTACAGGGAAGGGTGAGGAAATAACTGAGACATGATCTGGCAGACCCCTTACCATAATGTGTAACTCCACCGGTTTGAACAAGAACAGGGTCAGCTTCAGTTATGATGTCCACTGTCAAATAACGCATAGGCTCTCACTGTCTAGATTCATACTTGAGCAAAGGTCTCCCATCCATTGACTCTGTCTACACTTCCTGCTGCCTCAAAAAGGCAGCCAGCATGATTAAGGACTCCATGCACCATGGACATTCTCCCTTCTATTTCTTCCATCAGGAAAAAGGGGCGGCACAGTAGCACAGTGGATAGCACTGCTGCTTCACAGCTCCAGGGACCGGGGTTCGATTCCTGGCTTGGGTCACTCTGTGTGGAGTTTGTACATTCTCCTTGTGTCTGCGTGGGTTTCCCCCGGGTACTCTGGTTTCCTCCCACAGTCCAAAGATGTGTGGGTTAGGTTGATTGGCCATGCTAAAATTGCCCCTTAGTGTACTAGGATGCTTAAGTTAGAGGGATTAGTGGGTAAAATATGTAGGGATATGGGGGTAGGGCCTGGGTGGGATTGTGGTCGGTGCAGACCTGATGGGTCGAAGGGCCCCTTTCTGCACTGTTGTATTCTATGATTCTAAAAAGATACAAAAGTATGAGGTCACATACCAACCGACTCAAGAACAGCTTCTTCCTTGCTGCTGTCAGACTTTTGAATGGACTTACTTTGTATTAAGTTGATCTTTCTCTTCGCCCTAGCTATGACTGTAACACCACATTTTGCACTCTCTCACCTCCATTCTCTATGAACTGTATGTTTTTTCTGTATAGTGCGCAAGAAACAATACTTTTCACTCTATGTTAATACATGTGACAATAATAAATCAAATCAAATCAAATCAAAAAGGTCAGTTGGCAAAAGATTGGTGTGTAGTTGGCACTTGTAGAACCATGCCACTATAAGAGATGGCACTTGTAGAAGAGGAAGGCAAACCTTCTTTCAAAATGTTCATAGCCCCATCTGCATAAATCCCTGCCCAATTTATTCCCTGGAATTTGACTAAAATTAAATTAAACAGCCATTCACAGTAGCTAGCGATCAAAATAAAAGTTAATTCCCAAGGTCACTGATTGCATTCAATGAAAACTGCACATAAATAAAACATTAAATGTTCACATTTTAATTGCAATATCAGAAATGGCCAGTTTTTTTTTGTTTTTTAATTTTTGCTAGGCCTAGTCCAGTTGATAGATACCAGGTCCTTATACTATCTGTAGTTTGATAATGTCACTCTGTACTGTTAAACATCAATCCTAATTGGATCGGAGTGGAATGATGATTTATAATGCATTTGAGAGAATGGGCAGATATCAGCTGGCAGGAGGTATGTGCTTCTGAGATGGTATTAGACTGAGTAAGCCATTCCTTACACCAACATGCTCCACTTAGGGAGCAAATGATGGCATATGGATCCATCTATTGATTTTTTTTCTCTACAGCAGTGACTACACTTCAAAATAATTCATTTTACTTGGTACACCTTGAGTTTATGAAACCTGTTACTTGAATGCAAATTCTTTCTTCCTTTGCTTATACAATTCAATGTTTTGTTTCTGTAAAAGATTGTATGAATTTATTATTAGGTGTGGATCACTTTGTGGCACTGTCTCACTCTGTGTCAGAATGTTATGCATAGGCACTGGGATTCAGATCCTAATAAGATGAATGAGTGCAGTAAATGAAGCTTGTCTAAATTTAATTGAGAAACATCTCCTCATATGTCATAGAACATAGAACATAGAACATAGAACACTACAGCACAAACAGGCCCTTCGGCCCACAAGTTGCGCCGATCACATCATCACCTACCAACCTACAGACCTATCTATAACCCTCAATCTCATTAAACCCCATATACTCATCCAGAAGTCTTTTAAAAGACCCCAGCGAGTTCGCCTCCACCACCACTGACGGCAGCCGATTCCATTCACTCACCACCCTCTGAGTGAAAAACTTACCCCTAACATCACTTCTGAACCTCCCTCCCCGCACCTTAAATCTGTGTCCTCTCGTAGCGACCATTTCAAACCGGGGAAATAGCCTCTGAGAGTCCACCCTATCTATTCCTCTCAACATTTTGTAAACTTCTATCAGGTCGCCTCTCAACCTTCGTCTCTCCAGGGAAAAGAGTCCCAGCTCCCTCAACCTAACTTCATAAGGCATGCCTCCCAGTCCAGGCAACATCCTTGTAAATCTCCTCTGCACCCTTTCAATAGCTTCTACATCCTTCCTATAGTGAGGCGACCAGAACTGCGCACAATACTCCAAATGAGGCCTGACAAGGGTCTTATAAAGTTCCAGCATTACCTCCCGACTCCTAAACTCAATCCCTCGATTAATGAAGGCCAGTACACCATACGCCTTCTTGACCACCTCCTCCACCTGCGAGGCCGATTTAAGAGTCCTGTGGACCCGGACCCCAAGATCCTTCTGCTCCTCAACACTACTCAGACTTCTGCCCTTGATAGTGTACTCGTTCATCCCGTTGGTTCTGCCAAAATGGACGACTACACATTTATCCGTGTTGAAGTCCATCTGCCACTTCTCCGCCCAGTCCTGCATCCTATCTATGTCCTGCTGCAACTTTTGCCATCCTTCCAGATCATCCACAACACCACCGACCTTCGTGTCATCAGCGAACTTACTTACCCATCCCTCCACTTCCTCATCCAGGTCATTTATGAAAATGACAAACAACAAGGGTCCCAGAACAGATCCTTGAGGCACTCTGCTGGTGACTGACCTCCATTCAGAAAAAGCCCCATCCACAACCACTCTCTGCCTTCTGCAGGCAAGCCAGTTCTGGATCCACAAGGCCAAAGGCCCTTGGATCCCATGCCCTCTCACCTTCTCAAGAAGTCTTGCATGGGGGACCTTATCAAACGCCTTGCTGAAGTCCATGTACACTACGTCCACGGCACTTCCTTCGTCAATGTGTTCAGTCACATTATCGAAGAACTCAACTAGGCTTGTAAGGCACGACCTGCCCTTGACAAATCCATGCTGACTATTCCTGATCATGTCAAACCTCTCCAAATGTTCGTAAATCTTGTCCCTCAGAAGCCTCTCCATCAGCTTACCAACCACTGAGGTCAGACTCACCGGTCGGTAATTTCCCGGGCTATCTCTGTTCCCTTTCTTAAAAATAGGAACTACATCCGCAATCCTCCAATCCTCTGGAACCTCTCCTGTCTCCATTGACGACGCAAAGATCATCGCCAGGGGCTCTGCAATCTCTTCCCTCGCCTCCCACAGTATCCTGGGGTACATCCCATCTGGTCCCGGCGACTTATCTACCTTGATAGAATCTACCTTGATAGAATGTCACACTGAATAAAAGAAATAATTAGCATAAGATGGATTACATTAAGTTAAAGAGTTTAAGGTTTATTTTATTAATCAAAAGTAGGCTTACATTAACACTGTAATGAAGTTACAGTGAAATTCCGCTAGTTACCACACTTCGGAGCCTGTTCGGGTCAATGCACCTAACCAGCAAATCTTTCGGACAGTGGGAGGAAACCTGAGTACCCGAAGGAAACCCACGCAGACACGTAGAAAATGTGCAACCTCCATACGAACAGTGACCCAAGCCGGGAATTGAACTCTGGTCCCTGGCGCTGTGAGGCAGTAGTGCTAACCATTGTGCCACCATGCAACCCATTTTGTTAAATGTAAACATCTGGAATTTTCCAAAGCATGCATGACCGTTGAATAACGCCCAACTACTTCTGTGTTAGATAGCTGATCAGTGATGCGATGGGGGAAGCCATAGCTCACCCAGAGATGTGCAGATTAAGCTGCTTGGCCATGCTAGTGTCTGAGGGGTTATCAGGGTAAATGTGTGGGGTTATAGGAATGCTATATGGAATTGCGATTGGTACAGACTCAATGTGCTGAATAGCCTCCTTCTGTACTGTAGGGATTTTATGATTCTATAGTGAGCAGGTCCAGCACAGAATCTGTTCTGATAGCCATTTAGCTGTTGCACATGCATAGCTCAACACTGAAAACAAAGAAGAACAAAGAACAGTACAGTACAGGAATAGGCTCTTTTGCCCACCAAGTCTGTGCTGACATAGATGTCTCTCTAGTCTAATATTTTCTTGTCTCTACATGGACCATATCCATCTATTCCTTGTCTGTTCATGAATCTATCCAGATGCCTCTTGAACGTTGCTATAGAATCTGCTTCCACCACTTCCTCCGGCAACGCGTTCCAGGCATTCATCACTGTGTGAAAAACTTGCTACTTACAACTTTTTTAAACTTTCCCTCTCTCAATTTCAACTTATGCCCCTGAGTAATTGACCCTTTGACCCTGGAATAAAGAGTAATTGACCTTTCAACCCTGGAACAATAGAAAAGACTAGGTCAAACCTGTGTATTTGCAAATTAGATCACTCTAATTCTGAATTGGTGCAGATCCAATCCTTGGGATTTTTAGTGATTTCAGTCAGATTTTGCCTCTCTGATAAAGTAAGTCTCCCATGATCATTTCAATTTAACTACTTAGATTTGCTGAGCTGTAAAATGAGCTTTTCTACATTATTTGAGCAGTTGAACAAAATGTGTATATTAAATGGAAATTGTATGGATCCATGATGCATAAAATTATTTCAAATTCTTGAAAGAAAGCTAATGAAAATATTCTTTGAAAAGAATAATCTAACATTGTGATTTTTTTAAACACATTTCCATGTGTGATTTCATTGAACATTAGCAAATGGAGAATATTTTTTCCAATATATTTGTTACAGGCTAGCTCCAAAAGGTCAAGCAAGGCTCATTAATGTTTATAGAGGCTGAGATAGCAAAGTGTACTAATGCCACAATTCCACTTTTCTCAACATTTCCTTATTGCAATTGATAATAATATGCCCAATTCAATAACTGGAAAGGTGGGATGCATCCAAACCCTTAGAAACAAATTTGTGCACAAAATGAAGGGAATCGATGAAAAATATGTTTTAAAAATTTGGTAGTGTGCCAGTCCATTGTTCACAGAGGCAGTAAGAGAAAATTGTAAACCAGCTAATGTTATTCTAATCTTTCTAGGAGACAGGACTGTGATCTAGAAACTATCGGCCTGAAACCGACATTGAGGTAAAGTTCTGACGCCCATCACAAGAGAAACAATTCAAGGGCATTGGAACATGAGTGAAGATAATAAATCTGAGTGAGCAGCCTTATTAAATAGATTTATTGCTATGTTTCATGAATGTCATAGTGTTAGCAGCTTAAAGTCATAATATCCTTGATATATATCTCAACTTTCAAAAATCAGTTCACAAGGTCTTTCAGGCGAGATTTCTAAATTTAAATGCAGATGTTCACTTCAACACATGTGTATAAGTTCTCTCCCAGCAATTAAATTGTAAATGTTTGGACAGTGTTCACATCAGAAGAAGTAGTGGATGAAGCAGCAGGGGCCATGGAGTAGTCATCAGTGACAATGGTAGCAGTTCCATTTGGTTAACCGTAACTGAGGATCCAGAGAGTTTGACCACAATCTATTTTATTTGTTAATGATGTTGCTAAAGATGGGAACTTTCACTTGCCCGTCTCCCCCTGCCACCCCTCTTTCCCACCACCATTCCCCAAATGGCAGAATATGGAGAAACAAACTAAATGGCTGCTTTTATCTGTTAAGACAGTTTCCCCATGGATTCTGCCGAAGTTACAGTGGGGGAAATCAATATTACTCCTAATCGCAATCTCCTGGAATTTCAATAGGTTTCCATTTTGCAACAATTGGCAATTTTGCAGCGTAAATCCTGAGTCTGGACATAACCTGACTCCAGTGAGAAACAGTGTGAAATCAGTGAAGCAGGAGGCTCATAGCACATTGCATTTGACATTGCACAGAGTGTAACTTGAGTATTGTGACAAACAGAATTTAAAAAGTGCTCACAGGCTCCTGGAATCAGCTTGTTATCTTTGAAGTCTATATGCAATTAATTTTAAAAGTTTAGACAGTATGGACACTGTCACTTGTTCCCTCTAAATATTTTAACTTGGAGCAGTTGGGAGAGGGGTTCTGTCAATTTGTGTGACCATGTATGCGCAGAACTGAGGGGAAGAAATGTTTGAGCAGTGTAAACACAGGATTGATTGGCTGGAACTGCCACTGCAGCTACAGGTCATAGACCTGTACTGGACAGATGTTTCCATGTGTGAATTAGTCTTCACAAGATTTAGCACTTACTGGGGAGATGGAGAGGGAGAAACTGAAAGAAACATACTTTTGCCAGCAAAAACAACTTAGTAGTAGACCTTACTTCAATGATAGCAGCTCTTGGGAAGAGTGCTGCAATAGAGGTCCCCAGTTTTAGGAGGGTGGTTATTTAGGTCACGCAAGTCAAGCCCTTGTGAACGAATCCCAGTTACATTCCCACCATTGGGGCAGTTGCCTGAGGTTGGAGACAGGGATGCATGCAGATAAGCTACCTCCACCATGGAGATTGAGGGCCAATTTCAATCATTAAGACCCCAAACACGGGGTGATTCCCGACTTCAACAGAACTTTGGCAGTGGCGTATGGGCTCCTGCAGTTCACAGAGGCCACCATCTTAAATGAAGAGTAGCCTACAAGTCTGGCAACCACCTGCTGCATCCTCTGAAGGAGGGTGGGATTTCTCAAGGGTGTCCTTTACCGTTCTCCAATCTGAGGGGCCTATCACCATTTACCCCCCCATCACTTCCACCCTAAGTCATTATTTGTTGCTGCTCTGAGGATACCTCCACATTGTGGCTGAGGCATCCTCACAGTCTCCTACCAGCAACACCCAACTCTCAGTGGGACTGCTGAAGCTACTGAGCTTCCAGCCCTGTGATAGGCTGGCAGCATTGAAGCCTACCTGGCATTTTTAATAGAGTGCAGTGTAGAGGCAGCCGTGTAGGAGGCTATCTCCTGGAAAATCCCTGTTTCCATTCTGAGTCTGGTAGATGTGGCTCAGAACCCTTCTTTCTCCCTGAAGCCCACCGAAAACGCCTGCTCGTTAACTCTGTTCTTTCCTCTCTGCAGACCCTGTTTGAACTGCTGAGCATTTCCAGCATTTTCTGCTTACTACCTCACTACTGCGCCTCTCAAGTTGAAACTCCCATAAGTGTGGCCCTCCAAAGGCAGCACTGGATCATGGAATTGCCCCTTCTATTTGTGGTCATACTGAAGTGATTCTCTCGTCCACCTTCTTCTGTTGGGAAAAGGGTACAAAAGCCTGAGGTCACATACCAACCAACTCAAGAACAGCTTTTTTCCTGCTGCTGTCAGACTTTTGAATGGATTTACCTTGCATTAAGTTGATCTTTCTCTACATCCTAGCTATAACTGTAACACTACATTCTGCACTCTCTCCTTTATGTACAGTATGTTTTGTTTGTATCGTCACAAGAAACAATACTTTTCACTGTATGCTAATACATGTGACAATATTAATACAAATCAAATCACATTACGGGAAGGCCATGAAATTTCCAGAATTTTATCCAGGGACCATCTGTTTGTGTCAAGTCAATGTTTTTTGATGAGGAAGAGTCCAAATCTGACACTAAAGTTCAAGCAAATTCATTCCAAGAATACTAGAATTTGTAATTCCCCTTTCTATAATTTTTAAAACAAGTATCATTGCTTCTTCTGGCTTTGCTGGATACATGAACAAGCCTAAATCAACTACACCAAAGGGAGTGTTCTAACCCCTCCAAAAACTGACCAGAAGAATTTGAAACGTAAACTAAATTTTGGCTTTTCAAGCTACATTAACTCAAGGGAATTATGTGTTCCCTCTCTCTGACCTTGCACATACCAGACCACCATATCAGATCTTTAAAAATTGAGTGAATTATATACTTCTCTCTCTAATTTAACCAGTGCCCAGATTTAACCGCACTGACACAGCAAGTTGAGTACACTCCAGGTTAAATGCTGCATTGAGTGGCCAGCTGAAGCTGATTAAAATCCGCTGCCTTTTCCACTGCTTTCCATCATCAAGTTTCTCCTTAGAACCTCTTCTTTGTCAAAACTTTGGTCACCTGCTCTCAGTCCTTACTCAATATCGCTTTGCTCTCTCTCACTCAGCCTCAGTGGAATGTCTCAAGAATCACAGAATCATATAGTGCAAAAGGAGGCCATTTGGCCCATCAAGTTTGCACCGACCATAATCCCACCTGGGCCCTATCCCCATATCTCATGCATTTAACCTAACTAGTTCCCTGGCACTAAGGGACAATTTAGCATGGCCAATGCACCTAACCCTCACATCTTTGGACTGTGGACTGTGGGAGGAAATTGGAGCATGTAGAGTGAACCCATGCAGTCCCAGGGAGAATGTGCAAACTTCACATAGACAGTGACCCAAGATGGGATCTAACCTGGTTCCCTGACACTGTGAGGCAGTAGTGCTAACCACTGCCACTGTGCTGCCCCTAAGACTTTTTGCTTTGTATAAAGTATAATATAATTTCAAGTTGTTTTTCTGATCCAGATCACATGTTAAGTGTTAGCTCCTGTCAAAGGCTAGTTACTGAACCAAGAATACATCAAAAAAATTTACCAATTCTGGGTGAATGCGAAAACATTCTGTACAGAAAATAAATACGACTTCTTCCACCAATGTTGTCTTCGACCCATCAAGGACATAAGGTGATCGGAATCACAAACAATGACAAAATGTGCCCAACATTGAATACAATCTTTTATAATGCCAACTGTGCTGGGTAGGACATGTTTTATGCATGGAGGATTTCAGAATGCCTAAAGCCATGCATTCTTGCGAACAATGGTCCTGTAAATTAGATCAAGGTGGAACTTGCAAACGCATGAAAGACCAGCTGAAAAGACAGATCTCACCGGTTGACATTGTCAACGGTTTAGGAGCAGGAGGCTGCTGACAGGAACAACTGACACACAACAAACAGAAAAATTGCCTAGAAGTTCAAAATAAACAGTCTGCTGAAGAAAGATGCATATAGCAAAGCATTTCCAAAGCAGGAGTCCTCTAATTGTTCAAGAGCCTATAGATCAATAATTGATCACTTCAGTGACCAGTGATCATGCAAATTACCACAGTAACAAGCCCTGACCTTCCCCTGCGAATAATCTGCCATCATAATTCCCAAATGAGGACAAAGATAGGAGATATTTGCTATTCAGTCAGTAGCCACTCTCCTAACGTAGGTATTGCTACATTGATCTTGCAGTTCAACTGGTTCCTTGTAGTTTAATGTTTTAGAAAGATGCCAGCTGCTGATTAGAACTTGGCTAAAGCAACTCAACACAGTGACTGTGTTATGAAAGAAAAGGAATGACAATATGTATTTTATCCTCAAGCATTGTGCCTCTTGCCTGAATGAGTATTTTACGGGTAATTGTTATTTGCTTTTGTTGGTGATAAATCACCACTGACAGAAGCAATGCTTAAATATAATTACTTAACTCTCTTTTTGTCATGTTCCAACTGCTCAAGACATTTTTCAAAGATATGATTCTTATGCCAAACAATTGTCTTGAAAATTGCAAAGGATTTTTCGAAGCTTGAGACCTGTGTTGGAAACGCCACACTGTGAGAGGAAACTGTGAAACGTTTTGCTATGTTACTGTTGATGTTGTTTTGTTGTTCTTTTTTTTGAAGTTTATTTATTATTGTCACAAATAGGCTTACATAAACACTGCAATGAAGTTACTGTGAAAATCCCCTAGTCACCATACTCTGGCACCTGTTCAGGTACACTGAGGAGAATTTAGCATGGCCAAGGCACCTAACCACTATGTCTTTTGGACCATGGGAGGAAACCAAAGCACCCGGAGGAAACCCGTGCAGACACAGGGAGAATGTGCAGCCTCCGCACAGACAATGATGCAAGCCCAGAATTGAACCCGGATCCCTGGCTCTGTGAGGCTGTCATGCTCACCATTGTGCCACTGTGCTGCCCGCAATTAGTTTCCAAGCCACTATATTCTGTTTCTGACTGTTTTATGATCAGAGCAAAGAATGGTTTTAAGCAGCACTATCTGTTTTAGCTTTTTGAATGTGGCAATACTGGTGTTCCAATAGAAATTCTCATGATTGCAGAAATAGAGGGCGTGAGTACTCACTAGCAACTAACAAGCAAGACAAGAGATTTTTTTTCTGGCTAAAGGTAACAGAAGAACATTAAGAAATGTTTTCCAATTTGGTGCCCTTGGCATGCACGAACAGTGCAAACATGAACAGTCTTTGTGGAGCTGTTTATAAAGTTGTTGTTTATTAAATAGTTAATATAATGTTAAAAAGGAACATTATTAGGAGGACTGTATATTCCAAAAAAATAGAAATAGCTGATCAAATACTCTCAAGAATACAGTGGTTCCCATTTTAATCAGGCTATGGGAATATCATCTGTGGAATGTACATGGCTAGGGTTGAATAACATAGATTGTAACCTCGATTCATATTGCAGAACTTTTGCTTAATTTTGGAATCAAGAAGAAATTTCTCAACAAAGGAATTTTTACTTGTAGCTGGTCACTTCCCAAGGGAGATTAGAAGTAAATTGGGAATCATCCATAACATTACAAATTATACAAGGTCTGATTGAAGCATTGATTTTCAATGGGGCTGAATGGTCTTTCCTCTTTCTACATGTCCTTATAGTTTTAGGAGTTAATCCTTCTTTTGTATCAACTGTGACTCAATGGATGTAAGGTATGTTGTGTTATCCTCAGCAGTGCTATGAACATTCTCCTTCATAACATAAATGGCAGAGCAACTGCGGATGAATTGTGCTTGAAACCAAGCTATTCCAGTACAGCTGCAACACTGATATCAAGCTGACAATTAGGTAGGCCAAATCCAATCCAGCCAATTGCTGTCAACCTTGGTTGTTCTCAACTATCAGGAAAAGTGATCGAATGTATCACAACAGTGCTATCAAGTAAAACATACTCAGCAATGATCTGGTCACTGATTCTCAGCTTTAAGTTCCATCAGGACTGCTTGGTTCCAGAAGTGATTTCAATCTTGGTCGAAACATGGACAAAAGACCTGAATTCCGGGCAGCAGATGAAAGTGACTGCACTTTGCATCTAGGCAACATTTGACTGAGTATGTCATCGTGAAACACTGGAAAAATTGAAGTCCGTTGCAATTCGGGA
Source organism: Carcharhinus amblyrhynchos (assembly GCF_965287045.1). Lineage (NCBI taxonomy): Eukaryota > Metazoa > Chordata > Chondrichthyes > Carcharhiniformes > Carcharhinidae > Carcharhinus > Carcharhinus amblyrhynchos. The sequence continues at coordinate 48,471,067 of NC_137324.1, read as the reverse complement.
TCTATATTCCACTGGCTGGAGTTAAATCTAGCACAAAAAAAGTTGTTTGGAGGTCACATATCTCAGCCTTAGGGCATCACTACAGCAATTCCTCAGGGCTAACGACCACTAGCAGCTTAAATAAAGACCCTTATAGAAACATAGGAAATAGTTGCATGAGTAGGTCATTCAGCGCTTCAGTCTTGTTCTGGCATTCAACATGACTATGATTGATCCTCTATCTCCACACCATACTGGGCTCTCTCCACACAATAGATGGACTCTCTCCCCATAGCCCTTGACATACTTATCTCAAAATCTATCTATTTCCTTCTTAAATACATTCAGCGATTTGGTTTCCACAGCCTTCTGTGTTTTGACAATCTTCTGAGTGAAGAGGTTTATTCTAATCTTAATCCAAAATGGTATCAGCCCTGTCAGAATTTTATATGTTTCAATTAGACCTCATCTCATTCTTCTAAACTCCAGTGAATACAGGCCCAATCGACCCAACTTCTCTTCATATGACAATCCTACCATCCCAGGAATCAGCCTGATAAATGGTTGCTGCACTCCTTATATGGCAAGTAAATCCTTTCTCAGATAAGGAGACCAAACCTGCACACAATATGCCAGGTGTATTCTCGCCAAGGCCCCTCTACAGCTGCAATGAGACACCCTTGCTCCAGTACTTAAATCCTGTTGCAATGAAGGCCAACATATCATTTGCCCTCTTCACTGTTTGCAGTTTCTGCACGCTTGCTTTCAGTGACTGGCGTCAAAATCTCTCAATCTATCACTATTTATATAACATTCGGCTATTGTGTTTCTCCACCTCAAGCGGATAGTTTCACATTTATCCATGTTATATTGCATCATAATTGCTCACTCACGCTACTTGTCCAAATCATCTTGAAACCTCTTAACAACCTCGTCAACACTCACATTCCCACCAAGTTTGGTATCAACAGCAAAACTGGGAATATTAATTTTGGTTCCCTCATCTAAATCATTGATGCATATTTTGATCAAGAACTGATCCCTGTGTGACTCCACTTGTTCCTGCCTACCACTGTAAATACAACCCATTTATTTTTACACTTTATTTAATCCATGCCAGTACATTACCTCCAATTCCAAGCACTTTAGTTTATGTTTCCATTCATGGAATGTGGGCATCACTGACTGGGCCAGCATTTATTTGCCAATCCCTAATTGCTGAGTGGCTTGCTAGGCCATTTCAGAGGGCACTTAAGAGTCAACCACATTGCTGTGGGTCTGGAGTCACATGTAGGCCAGACCAGGTTAGGATGGCAGATTTCCTTCCCTAAAGGAGGTTAGTAAACCAGATGGGTTTTTGCAACAATCAACAATGGTTTCATGGTCATCAGTAGACTTTTAATTCCAGTTTTTTTTAGTGAATTCACAAAGGAACACAAGCTCAAGGTGAGGGCCAGGAGCTTTAGGGTGATGTAAGAAAAAACATTTTTTACCAAGAGAGTGGTAGTGGTTTAGAATGTTCTGTCTGAGAGGGTTTTAATGTTTAGAACAAAGAACAAAATCAGCCCGGGAAACAGGCCCTTCGGCCCAACGAGCCCACGCCGCCATCTCAACACCACCAGTCCCCCTACTCCACCCACGACCCCTGTCTAATGTTTTATGGCCATCCAGATTGAGGGAATCTGATTTAGGGACAATTTATTCCTGCCAATCAGCCTAACAGCACATCTTTGGGGTGTGGGAGGAAACCGGAGCACCCGGAGAAAACCCACGCAAGCACGGGGAGAATGCGCAAACTCCCACAGACACCGGCCCAAATCCATGTGTCTGCACAGCAATCAGCGATAGTCACTGAGCTGTCATCTTGCCCAGTATCTGGTCCAGTTTAGGCACACTAACGACATGAAGCACTAGGCCAATCTCGAACAACCAAGAGCAGCCCCAGTACGACCCATCGCGTGTATGCCCCTCGTTGGACACGAGGCGGACCGACTTAAAACCTGTGAATGAAAAGAGAAAAAACATTATTATCATACCATATCCATTTACATTACCAGGGATGCCCCAATGCAGATTAAACTCCATTTGCCATGTATCTGCCCAATCAACCAGCCTATCAATATCCCGCTGTATTGTCAGACACTGCTCCTCACTGCCCGCCAATCCAGCCATCTTGGTGTCATCAGCAAATTTGCTGATCACACCACCTACTCCCTCTTCCAAATCATTTATATACACTACAAAGAGAAGAGGTCCCAGTACCGAGCCCTGCGGCACACCGCTAGTGACAGACCTCCAGTTAGAAAAAGACCCCTCCACTACTACTCTCTGACTCCTCTTTGCAAGCCAGTTCTCTACCCATCTAGATACCTGACCACATATCCCATGAGCTTTAATCTTCTGTACCAACCTACCATGAGGGACTTTGTCAAACGCCTTACTGAAATCCATATAGATGACATCAACGGCTCGTCCTTCGTCGACCGTTTTTGTCACCGCCTCAAAGATTCATAAGGCAAGACTTCCCCTTGACAAAGCCATGCTGCGTATCCTTAATCAGATCACAACGCTCTAAGCGCTCATACATCCTATCCCTAAGAATCCTCTCCATCAACTTACCTACCACTGACGTTAAGCTCACTGGCCTATAGTTACCTGGGCTATCCCTCCTACCCTTTTTAAACAACAGTACCATGTTCGCTATCCTCCAGTCCTCTGGGACCTCACCTGTGTCCAAAGAAGAGACAAAGATTCGCGTCAGAGGCCCAGCAATCTCATCCCTCGCCTCTCTAAGCAGCCTAGGATAAATGCAATCGGGCCCTGGAGATTTTATCGGTTTTAATGCCATCTAAAAGCCCTAACACTTCTTCCCTCGTAATCGATAGATCTTTCAATTGGTCTACCGCTCCCTCAATGACCGTACCAGACATCAAGCCCCTCTCCTTCGTGAATAACGATGCAAAGTATTCATTCAGGATCTCCCCCATTCCCTCTGCCTCTAAGCACAATTCCCCACGTCTGTCCCTGAGAGGACCGATTTTACCCCTAGCCACCCTTTTGTTCTTAAGATAGGAGTAAAACGCCTTTGGATTCTCCTTAACCCTACCTGCCAAAGCCATCTCATGCCCCCTCTTTGCTCTCCTAACTCCCCGTTTGAGATCCCTCCTACTCTCTCTGTATTCCTCCAACGCTCTCTCCGTTCCCAGCTGCTTAGATCTGACATACGCCTCTCGTTTCTTCCTAACCAGGTCTTCTATATCTCTAGTAATCCACGGTTCCCTAATCCTACCTTTCCCATCCTTTCTCCTAACCGGCACATGCCTTTCCTGCACTCTTTGCAGTTTTCCCTTGAAAGACTCCCACATGCCTAACGTGGTCTTGCCTTCCAACAGCCTATCCCAGTCTGTATCCCTAAGCTCCAGCCTAATCTGGCCGTAGCTAGCCTTCCCCCACTTTAGCACCCTCCCCTTAGGACAGCTCTCATCTTTTTCCATTAGTATCCTAAAGTAGACAGAGTTGTGGTCACTATTAGCCACATGTTCACCTACCGCAACCTCAACCACCTGACCCGGCTCATTTCCAAGAACTAAATCCAGTATCGCCCCCCTCTCTAGTCAGGCTATCTACATATTGTTGCAAGGATCCTTCCAATACACATCTTACGAATTCCTCCCCATCTGACGCCCCCCAGCTCTAGGCACCTTCCAATCCACCCCAGGGAGATTAAAATCTCCCACTGCAACAACCCTGTTCTTCCTACACTTATCCAAAATGTCCCTACATATACCCTCTTCCACTGCCCATGGGCTATCGGGCGGCCTATAGTACACTCCTAGCATAGTAATGGCCCCCTTCCTATTCCTCAACTCCACCCACAGAGACTCAATTCCCAACCCCTCCATGTTATCCTCCCTCTGCACCGCTGTGATCTGCTCCCTAACTAAGAGCACCACTCCCCCTCCTCTTTTCAACCCTCCCCTATCACACCTAAAACACTTATACCCAGGAATATTTAGCTGCCAGTCCTGCCCCTCCTTTAACCATGTCACTGCCACCACATCTAAATTCCTCGCGAACATCAAGGCCCTAAGTTCATCCGACTTTCCCGTCACACTCCTCGCATTAAAACAGATGCACCTAAGACCCTCAGGCCCTCTCGGATCCTCCTTCTCCTGGGGAATTTTCCTAACATCTAGACTTACCCTGACCTCCAACTCACTCCCAGTGCCTGAGCTGTCTCTCTCCTCCCCACCCCCCCTCCATACTAGTTTAAACCCTGCCTAAACACTCCAGCCAACCTCCCAGCTAAAATATGTGTCCCCTTCCCATTTAATTGGTCCCTATCCCTCTTATACAAGTGCCCTTCCTTTGCAAAGACTTCCCAATGGTCAACAAAACTAAAACCCTCTGTCCTGCACCAATCCCTCAGCCACAGTCTCACAAGTAGGCTTACATTAACACTATAATGAAGTGAAAATCCCCGAAATACCACACACCGGCTGCTGCTTGGGTAAACTGAGGGAGAATTTAGCATGGCCAATGCAGCTAACCATGTCTTACGGACTGTGGGAGGAAACCGGAGCATCCAAGGGAAACCCACGCGGATGCAGGGAGAACGTGCAGACTTCGCACAGTGACCCAAGCCAGGAATTGAACCCAAGTCCCTGGCACTGAGCAACAGCAGTGCTAAACACTGTGCCACCATGCCACCCTGGGTGGTAGAGATGGGTTGCCACTCATCATTTAAAAAGTACCTGGATGAGTACTTGGCACAACATAACAGTCAAGGTCCTGGGACAAGTGCCAGTAAATGGGATTAGGTGGTAAGGTCAGGTGTTTCTCATGTGTTAATACAGAACTGATGCGCTGAAAGACTCTTCTGCACTGTGTGATTCTGTGATTCTATGATTCTGTGAATCCTGTCCACCCAATTTTACACTCTAAACAGCCAGGAGTTTGGGGAGTACAGTATTCTGCTCCTTGTAGTTGTGCTGCTCAGTCTCAAAGCCCATTTCTCAATTCTGGCACATGGTTTGGATCTGGGAAAATAAATCGTCTCTCATGGCTTTTCATCTATCATTAATTCAATCTCAATGCTGAATCAGTATGCATGGAATCTTTCACATACCCATAGCAATCCTAGGGCCTCTTTCTCCAACTGAAAATATCTCCTCTCCACATCTGTCAGAGATCTGCTCACAGAAGCAATGATTCTTGAGCCTTCAGCTTGCAATTAGCCCACACTATTCCTAATCTCATTAGTCTATAATCTGCTTTGACTTTTATTGCTGCTTTTGGATCACGGCATTCCGGGGCTCAAGTTGTCTTCCAAAGTTCTGAAGAAAGCTTTGATGAACCTCCTAATGGATCAGTCAGGGTCGAGAAGTTTGGGATATACCACACACAATACTTCACAAATCCCAGAAAATTTATCACTTCACTGGCATTTTGTGGTCCATGTGTTTTTAATATTGCTTGTATCTTGTCTTTAGCTAGATTGATTCTGCCCATTGAGAGTTTATGGCCCATAAACATTAACTCTGATTCAACTTGCCATCATTTACCTCTAAGGGGAGGCAATGGCCTAGTGGTATTATTGCTGGACTATTACTCCAGAAACTTAGCTAACGTTCTAGGGAACGGGTTCAAGTCCCACTATGGCAGATGGTGCAATTTGAATTCAATTTTAAAAATCTGAAATTATTAATCTATTGATGTCCGTGAAACCATTGTCAATTGTCGGAAAAACCCATTTGGTTCACTAACGTCCGTTAGGGAAAGAAATCTGTCATCTGTACCTGGTCTGGCTTACATGTGGCTCCAGAGTCACAGCAACGTGTTTGACTCTCAACTGCCCTCTGAACAAGTGCAACTAGGAATGGGCAATAAATACTGGCCAGCCAGAAATGCCCATGTCCAGTGAATGAACTTTTAAAAATTACTGTAAGTTCTGCTGACTGGAATCTAACCAATACTAATTCTTATTAATGGTTACTCATACTTAGTTGCGAAACTTCCCAGTTCCTTGAAATACAGGGCCAAATAAGCTCTCCAAGCTTCACGTAGGATTTCAGAGAATTCATTTTCCATCCAACATGTGGCAACCCCAAAGCTTGGGCAGTCTGTCTGCTCAGAACACACTCATCATCCTCCTCAGTCACTAAAAGTTCTGCCTCTACATTCAAATCCCCATCTCTCCCCTCCATAAAAAAGCACCAACAGTTTGAAGTGAGGTTTTAGATGAATGAGAATCGAACTTTTTGACACATTTTTGAGATGCACACTTGATTCTCTTTGTCTTCAGTTCCTCCCACTTTTGGGGGGACATATTAATGACACTACTGTCACTGCCAGATCAACAATAATGCTCATTTCGACACCACCAACAAATCATTAGAACTTTCTCATGGCTGCTGCTGTTGACAGAAAACATGTATCCATGATTGTTACTAATGTCTTCACTCTTCTTCGACTAATCTCAATTATGCTTTCATCTCTCTTTTCTTCATGTGGTTAGCCAGGCTCTGTTCAACATTGCTTCTGATACTCTTGGCAAAATGGCATTTGTGCCTATGTTTTTGTTTTTTTTCAACTGGCAGGGCAGCAGGCATTTATTCCAAACTCCTCCAAGTTGCCACGACTATAACACTCTCTCTGTCTGACCTTTGCTGTTAACATTCACATGAACCCGAATTCTGTTGTTCCAGTCTGTTAAAATCAACTTCCATCATGCCAATGGCAAAGATGGAACAAAGTTAACATAATTGCATCTATTCCCCTCTTTCTGTCTCACCTTTGAAACGTGGCCTCTGGCATCTCTGAATGATGCTCCTTCAAAGCTTTCATTCCATATTCATAATCTGCCTTTTCTCCCTTTGTCAGGCAATGTCTTGAAAGTTCTCCTGTCCAAGCATCCGCTTTGAACAACAATAAGGTCTTGCTTCCTGTGCCTCTGTTGCCCCATCCTAAGGCACCTGTCAGCCCTGAGATCCTACAGTCACGCATTCCATTTCATGTTGACAACACTGGCATCACCTGTGGGATCACACAATGCAATTCTCCAGACCGCAGACATATCAGTTCCAGCAAATGCCATGACACAATCTGAAATTTCTCCGTAATTATCCTTGTTGTCAATGTTGTATCTTAATCTGGAAGAATAACAATCTAAGTTGCAGATTTAACTTCAAGAACAACATCATTTAATCTACCATGCAGGCCAACTCACTGACGTGTATGATCTAACTTTCAACCCGGAGGTCAGGTAATCCTATATGCACTTCAATATCGGGTATTGTACCTAATTAATAGTAAAGTCCACGCACAATCAGGTATCATCATAACAGAGCCTTCTCCTGTTTTAATATACATTTGATGGATTGTTGTATAAGCATCCACTTTACAATGGACAGAAAAATGGTTAACATGTTGGGATACGTATACCTTAAAGTTGCAGAGCTATTTCATCCCTAATACATTCCTTTAGCCACCTGTAAACCCTTCACAGTTAACACTGGAGTTTAGGAGAGTGAGAGGACATCTCATAGAAATGTATAAAATTCCAACAGGGTTAGACAAGACAGATTCAGAAAGGGTGTTGGGGAATCCAGAACTAGAGGTCATAGTTTGAGGATAAGGGGTCAATCTTTTGGAAGGAAATTGAGGAGAAATCTCTTTATCCAGATGTTGGTGAATGTTGGAATTCACTACCACAGCAACTGGTTGAGGCCAAAACTAAGAACAAAGAACAAAGAAAAGTACAGCACAGGAACATGTCCTTCGGCCCCTAAACCTGTGCCGATCATGATGCCCCAACTAAACTAAAAAAAAACTGCCCTTACTCGGCTTGTATCCCCCTATTCCCTTCCTGTTCATGTACCCGTCCAGATGTCTCTCAAGTGTTGCTAATGTGCCTGCTTCTACCACCTCCTCTGGCAATGCATTCCAGGCACCATCCACTTTCTGAAAAGTCTCCCCCACACATCTCCCTCAAACTTTCCCACTCTCGCCTTGAACCTGTGCCCCCTTGTAATCCACTAATGGAAAAAGCCTCTGATTTATCCACCCTGATTATGACTCCATCAGATCTCTTTTCAGCCTTCGTCTTTCCAGTGAAACCAATCCTGGTTTATTCAATCTCTCCTCATAGCCAACACCCTCAAGACTAGGCAACATCTGGTGAACCGTCTTTGCACTCTCTCCAATGCTTCCACATCCTTTGATAGTGTGGTGGCCAGAACTGCACGCAATACTCTAAATGCAGCCTAACCAAGGTTTTATATAGCTATAATACGATTTTCCAACTCTTGTACTCAATGACCCAGCCAATGAAGGCAAGCATGCCATATGTCTTCTTAATCACCTTGGCCACCTGTGTTGCCACTTTTAGGGAACTGTGGGCCTGCACGCCCAGATCCTACTTTATGTAAATGTTCCTAAGTGTTCTGTCATTTAAAGCACAAATCTTCTGATTTCAAGAAGAAATTAAGTAACATCGATTTATTAGTCACAAGTAGGCTTACATTCACACCACAATGAAGTTATCATTGCAAGGGCATCGTGGTGGGACAATGGTGGGCGGCACAGTAGTAACAATCGTACTGCTGCCTCACAGCGCCAGGATCCCGTGTTCGATTCCCAGCTTGGGTCACTGTCTGTGTGGAGTTTGCAAGTTCTCCCCGTGTTTGTGTGGGTTTCCTGCAAGTGCCCTGGTTTCCTCCCATATTCTAAAAGACATGCTGATTAGGTGCATTGACCCAAACAGGTGCCAGAGTGAGGTGACTAGGAGAATTTCACAGTAATTTCTTTGCAGTGTTAATGTTAGCCTAACTTGTGACTAATAAACAAACTTTAATAATAAATAAACTTCTAAGTTACTGCAAAAATTCCCTAGTTGCCACACTCCGGCACCTGTTTGGGTGCACAGAGGGAGATTTAGCATGGCCATTCACCTAACCAATATGTCTTTGGACTGGGGGAGGAAACCTGAGCACCTGGAAGAAACCCACACAGACATGGGGAGAATGTGCAAACTCCACAAGATGGTGACCCAAGCAGGGAATCAAACCTGGGTACCTAGCACTGTGAGGCAAAAGTGCTAACCACTGTGCTCTTGGGGCTAAAGGATTAAGGGATATGGGTGAAAGGAGGGGGGATAGGATATTGAATTTGATGATCAGCCATGATCAAAATGAATGGCGGAACAGGCTCAAAGGGCCAAATGGTCTACTCCTGCTTCTAGTTTCTATGTTTCAATGTAACACTCGTGACTAAATATAACTTGGAACAAGTGCCCCTCTCCTTCAGTTGTTGTTCTCAACTCAGAATTATAGGTGATCTTTTTAACATCTGTAGCCATGATGGTTATTTACACTGTGGGAGCTTAACTGCATTTATAAAATTCTTCAAAACTTGAATTCTCTAAATTGGCTGCCATCCCAAATATAATCCTCCTGATATTTGCAATTAATTCCAATGATGCTCCTCTGAAAACTTGTTTTCCAAATGTTAATGAATTCCTCCATCTTACAAACATTAACATGAAAGCTGAGATTAATTTTCAGTGTTGCAACATGTATTTGATTGCATGGTTGACATTAGTGTTGACAATATTATTCCCTTGGCAAAAATAGAATGTACATCAAATTCATAGCTGCAGTGACACTGACACTTGCTATAATCTAACTCCTTAAAGGCATGTTCACATGCTGAAAGGGGAAACATATGTTTTAATTACATTAATTAGGTTAATTAAAAACAAATGTTTTCTCAATATCTGCCCATGAACTGAGAAATGCTGTTATAATGACAATGTAACTATTTAAATAGGGATTTGCATGAATTACACAGAGGCAAATCAGAGAGGTTTACAGGTGTACGATCCAAACGGTCTATTCACTGAGCTGAAATGGTCCTTCACCTGGCCACAGAGTAGGATCAGTGGTCGGTTACCTCAGATGGTTAGAGCGTGTTGCTAATATCACAGTAGTGGGTTCAATCCCCAGTACTGACCAGTGAATTTTGCCAAAAAGATTGGCACAGAGTAGGAAAGTCTCCTCTTACATAAGAAATGAAGCATGGTGTTAGATCCAAAGCACAAAGTCTGTAAAGTTGCTAGAAAAGGTAGCATGCCTGAGGATTGGGAGAGGTTCAGTATTCAGCAAAAGAGGGCCAAGAGAGTGCATATGGGAGTTAACTTGCAAGTAACAAAAAAAGCGGATTGTAAATGCTTCTGTAAGTATATAAAAAGAAAAAGATCAGTGAAGACAAATGTAGGTCTCTCACAGTCCGAAACAAGAGAATTTGTAACAGAGAGCAAGGAATTGGCAGAGCAATTAAACAACTACTTTAGCTCTGTCTTCCTGGAGGAAGACACAAACAACTCCCCAAAAATTCTAGGGAACTAAAAGTAGAGTGAGGAGGAATTGAAGGAGAGTAATTTTACTGGAAAAATAGTATTGAAAAATGAATGGGACTAAAAGTTGACAAATCCCTAGGGCCTGATAAGCCAAATCCCAAGATCCATGCAAGACTTCTTGAGAAGGTGAGAGGGCATGGGATCCAAGGGCCTTTGGCCTTGTGGATCCAGAACTGGCTTGCCTGCAGAAGGCAGAGAGTGGTTGTGGATGGGGCTTTTTCTGAATGGAGGTCAGTCACCAGCGGAGTGCCTCAAGGATCTGTTCTGGGACCCTTGTTGTTTGTCATTTTCATAAATGACCTGGATGAGGAAGTGGAGGGATGGGTAAGTAAGTTCGCTGATGACACGAAGGTCGGTGGTGTTGTGGATGATCTGGAAGGATGGCAAAAGTTGCAGCAGGACATAGATAGGATGCAGGACTGGGCGGAGAAGTGGCAGATGGACTTCAACGCGGATAAATGTGTTGTCGTCCATTTTGGCAGAACCAACGGGATGAACGAGTACACTATTAAGGGCAGAAGTCTGAGTAGTGTTGAGGAGCAGAAGGATCTTGGGGTCCGGGTCCACAGGACTCTTAAATCGGCCTCGCAGGTGGAGGAGGTGGTCAAGAAGGCGTATGGTGTACTGGCCTTCATTAATCGAGGGATTGAGTTTAGGAGTCGGGAGGTAATGCTGGAACTTTATAAGACCCTTGTCAGGCCTCATTTGGAGTATTGTGCGCAGTTCTGGTCGCCTCACTATAGGAAAGATGTAGAAGCTATTGAAAGGGTGCAGAGGAGATTTACAAGGATGTTGCCTGGACTGGGAGGCATGCCTTATGAAGTTAGGTTGAGGGAGCTGGGACTCTTTTCCCTGGAGAGACGAAGGTTGAGAGGCGACCTGATAGAAGTTTACAAAATGTTGAGAGGAATAGATAGGGTGGACTCTCAGAGGCTATTTCCCCGGTTTGAAATGGTCGTTACGAGAGGACACAGATTTAAGGTGCGGGGAGGGAGGTTCAGAAGTGATGTTAGGGGTAAGTTTTTCACTCAGAGGGTGGTGAGTGAATGGAATCGGCTGCCGTCAGTGGTGGTGGAGGCGAACTCGCTGGGGTCTTTTAAAAGACTTCTGGATGAGTATATGGCGTTTAATGAGATTGAGGGTTATAGATAGGTCTGTAGGTTGGTAGGTGATGTGGTCGGCGCAACTTGTGGGCCGAAGGGCCTGTTTGTGCTGTAGTGTTCTATGTTCTATGTTCTATGTTCTATACTGAAGGAGGCAGTGGAAATAGTGGATGCATTGGTTATCATTTTCTAAAATTCTGTACATTCTGGAATATCCCAGCAGAATAGCGGGTTGCAAATGTAACCCCAATATTTAAAAAAGAATGGAGGAAACACGGAAACACAGACTGGTTAGCCTAATGTCAGTAGCAGGGAAATTGCTGGAGTCTATTCTAAAGGATGTGATAATAGGACACTTAGAAATGATCAATGAGATTTGACAAAGTCAACCTGGATTTACGAAAGAGAAAAACATGTTTGACAAACCTACTGAGTTTTTTGAGGATGTTACTAGTAGAATAGACAAGGATAAGCCAGTGGATTTGATGTATTTGGATTTTCAGAAAGCTTTTGATAAAGCACGTAAGACATTAATGTGCAAATTTAAAGCACATGAGATTGGCATGGATTGAATGGGATGGATAGGATAGAGGTGGAGAGACTCTTCACGCTCAAAAAAGACAGTAGGACTAGGGGGCACAGCCTCAAGATAAAAGGGGGGCGGTTTAGAACGGAGTTGAGGAGGAACTTCTTCACTTAAAGGGTGGTGAATCTCTGGAATTCTCTGCCTGTTGAAGTGGTGGAGGCTGCCTCGCTAAATATTTTTAAGACGCGGGTTGATGGGTTTTTGATAAGAGAGGGGATTAAGGGTTATGGGGAGAGGGCGGGAATGTGGAACTGAGCCACGACAGATCAGCCATGATCTTATTGAATGGCGGGGCAGGCTCGAAGGGCTAGATGGCCTACTCCTGCTCCTATTTCTTATGTTCTTATGTTCTTATGAAAATTAGTTAGCAGACAGAAAACAGAGTAAGAATAAATGGGTCTTTTTCAAAGTGGCATGCAGTGACAAATGGTGCCTCGCAGTGATCAGTCTTTGGGCTCCAGCTTTTCGCAATATACATCAATAATTTGTGTGAAGGAACTAAATGTAATATCTCCAAGTTTACTGATGGCACAAAACATGTGGATAAGTGAGTGATGAGGAGGGTGTTAAGAGGCTTCATTGTGGTTTAGACAATTTGAGTGAGTGGGCAAATTTGACAGATATAGTATAATATGGATATGCACTTTGGGTGGAGAAACAGAATGACAGCATTACTTAAATGGTGATAGATTGGGAAATATTGATATACAAAGGAATCTATTACTGAAAGCAGACATGCAGTTACAGCAAGCATTTAGGAAGATAAATGTTATGTTGGCCTTTATTGCAAGAGGATTTGAATGCAGGAACATCTTACTTCAGCTGTACAGGGGCTTGGTCAGACCACATCTGGAGTATTGTGTGAAGTTTTGGTCTCCTTATTTAAGAAAGGATATACTTGTCACAGAGGGAACGTTCATCAGACTGATTTATGGGATGCCAGGATTATCGTATGAGGGGAGATTGCATCAATTAGGTTTGTATACACTGGTACTTAGAAGCGTGAATGAGGACATAATTGAAATGTATAAAATTCTGACAGGGCTGGACAGACTGGATGCTGGAACGTTGTTTCCTCTGGTTGGACGATCTAGAACAACGGGTCACAGTCTCAAGATATGGGGTAGACTATTTAGAACAGAGATGAGGAGAAATGTCTTCACTCAGAGTGCTGTATCTGTACAATTTAAACATACTGTTGAGACAACCATTATTGTAGTTCATTTTTAATGTTGTTTTTTATTGTTGCCTATCTAACCTTTTGTCTCTGGATTCCACATCAGTACAAGGCCTCCTGGCAACAGGCAGGCTGGAGGGAGTGACAAGAGCTTGCTAGACTAGAGTTTACATATGGTGCCCAGACCCTTGAATCCACCAGCTGATGGAAGGCAGGCGAAATAGCCTTCAGCCTGCCAGGAGACTCAGAAAAATGCTCGCTGTGAATAATTATTGAGGTTCCAAGAGCTGAATCAGGCATGAGTCCATTCAGTCAGGCTATTGGGAACAACACAATCAGATCCACTTACACCACACTTAGACAAAAAGGAGAATTCTACTATTAGTCTTGGAAGGGAAAATCCTGCTCATCTTCATAGATGCTGCCTGAGCTGCTGAGGTTTTCCTGGATTTTGTTGCGCTCATTTCAGATTTGCAGTATCTGCAGACATTGCTTTTGGATGAGTATAATTTTGATAATGCAGGTACAGCAGGCAGTAAAGAAGACAGATGGTATGCTGGCCTTCATAGCGAGAAGGTTTGAGTATAGGAATAGAAATGTTTTATTGCAAGTGTATGAGGCATTGGTGAGGTCACATCTAGAGTATTATATACAGCTTTGGTGTCCTTATCTGGAAATGGATTTTCTTGTTATAGAAGGGGTACAGCGAAGGTTGATTCCTGGGATAGCAGCTCAGTCATATGAGGATAGACTAAGTTGGTTAGGATCATATTCACTGGAGTTTAGAAGGGTGAGAATGGATGTCATTGAAACATATAAAATTCTAACAGGGTTACAAAGAATAGATTCAGGAAGAATGTTCCCGATAGTAGGGGTGTCCAGAACAAAGGGTCATAGCTTGAGGATAAGGGATAAACCTTTTGGCACCTTCCTCTGCAACTGGATCCTGAACTCCTTAACATACAGACCACAATCAGTAAGGATAGCCCTCCCCCACAATCATCCTCAACACCAGTGCCCCACAAGGCTGTGTTCTCAGCTCCCTACTATACGCCTTATACATCTATAACTGTGTGGCTAAATTCCGCTCCAATTCGATTTTCAAGTCTGCTAACGACACCACCATAGTGAGACAGATCTCAAACAATGAGGAGACAGAGGACAGGAATGAGGTAGAGAATGTGGTGAACTGGTGCGGCAACAATAATCTCTCCCTCAATGTCAACAAAATGAAGAAGATTGTCATCAACTTCAGGAAGCGTAAAGGAGAGCATGCACATCAATGGGGACGAAGTAGAAAGGGTCAAGAGCTTCAAGTTTTTAGGTGTCCAGATCACCAACTTGTCCTGGTCCCCCCATGCCAACACTATAGTTAAAGCCCATCAACATCTCTACTTCCTCAGAAAACTAGGGAAATTTGGCATGTCAGCTACAACTCTCACCAACTTTTACAGATGCACCATAGAAAGCATTCTTTCTGGTTGTATCACAGCTTGGTATGGCTCCTGCTCTGCCCAAGATTGCAAGTAACTACAAAAGGTTATGAATGTATAGTTACTGCTCTGCCCAAGATCTCAAGTAACTACAAAAGGTCATGAATGTAGCCCAATCCATCATGCAAACCAGCCCCCCATCTATTGACTCTGTCTACACTTCCTGTTGCCTCAGCAAAGCAACCAGCATAATTATGGACCCATGCACCCTGGACATTCTCTGTTACACCTTCTTCTGTCAGGAAAAAGATGCAAAAGTCTGGGGTCATGTACCAATAGCCTCAAGAACAACTTCCTCCCTGCTGCTATCAGACTTTTGAATGGACTTACCTTGCATTAAGTTGATCTTTCTCTATACCCTACTATGACTGTAACACTACATTCAGCACTCTCTCGTTTCCTTCTCTGTGAATGGTATGCTTTGTATATGTAGTGCGCAAGAAACAATACTTTTCACTGTATGTTCATATATGTGACAATAATAAATGAAATGAAATCAAATCAAATCAAATTTTAGAACAATACAGTGGCACAGCTCCAGGGACCCCGGTTCGATTCTTGGCTTGGGTCACTGTTTGTGTGGAGTTTGCACATTCCCCCCATGTCTGTGTGGGTTTCCTCTGGGAGCTCCAGTTTCCTCCTGCAGTCGTAAGATGTGCGGGTTATGTTGAGTGACCATGCCAAATTGCCCATAGTCTCCTGGGATGCATAGGTTAGAGGGATTAGCAGGTTTAATGTGTGGAGTTGTGGGATAGGGTCTGGGGTACAATTGTTGTCTGTGAAGACTCAAACCGCCAAATGGCCTCCTTCTGCACTCTAGGGTTTCTATGATTTCTATGAACTGAGGTGAGGAGAAATTTCTCAATATGGCACAGTGGCTAGCGCTGCTACCTCACAGTGCCAGGGACCCAGGTTCCATTCCGACCTCGGGTCACTGTGTGGAGTTGGTATGTTCTCCCTGTGTCTGCGTGTGGTTCCTCCAGGCACTCCAGTTTCCTCCCACAGTCCAAAAACATGCTGGTTAGGTGCATTGGCCATGTTAAATTCCCTCTCAGTGTACCCAAACAGGCGCCGGAGTGCGGCGACTAGGGGATTTTCACTGTAACTTCATTGTAGTGTGATTGTAAGCCTACTTGTGACTAATAAAATGAACTTTAACATTAAATTTCTTCACCCAGAGGGTGGTGAATATGTGGAATTTACTACCACAGAATGTAGTTGAAGAATAAACGTTGCCTGATTTCAAGAAGAAATTGAATTTAGTTCTTGGAACTAAAGAGACCATGGGATACGTGGTGGTGGGGGAGGGGGGGGTGGTTGATGGGAAGCAGGGTGGGAGGGATCAGAATATAGGATTTGATGATCAGCCATGCTCATAATGAATAGCAGAGCAGGCTCAAAGGCCCAAATGACCTACCCTTGCTTCTAGTTTCTATGTTTCTATAAATCTGAGGAGCAGTCCCCCCATATCCAACATATCATTCTTAGAGACTTGAATAAGGCTGTTTACAAGTGGAATACTTCTGCTCTCTTGAATTCCAGCAAGATTCAATTAGCTTTTTTGATTACTTTTTCTGTAGTTCACTAGCTTTACTGTTTAATTGTACACAGACTCTGAAGTCTCCTTGCTCCTTTACACTTCCCAATGTATTACCACTTTGAAAATGAGCTGATTAGATTTTCTTGGATGCAAAATAGATGACCTCACACTTGCTCACATTGAAGTCCATTTGCCACAGTTTTGTTCCCTATCAATGTTCCTTTGAAACCTTGTGCTCTGATTTCCCACTGATCCCATCCCACTCCATCGGGAAACACAAGAGTGGGGGTGCACACTTGGCAGCACCAGAAGATCCTGTCGGAGTGAAGAGCCGAAAGATAGTGCTCATAATTTTCCAATGCAATGGCTTTATTCTTAAATCATGACAGGCTTCAAAGGTTATTATTAGTACCTCTGCAGGCTTCTCTCCTTCTTTTAATACCCTGATGTTAAAAGCAAAAAATGCATGAGAACAATATTTAAAAAATAAGCCTCATTTAAATTGCACATCACTCAATTCTATTAAAAGGAAGTCTCTCCATTAGTGCCTCTTCTTGATTTAGATCTCCAGCAAATGTTTGTGCTCTGGAATGCAGGATGTTAATGTTGGGTATTTGAAGCATCAGATTTCACACAACATAAAGCTTCTGCTATTCTGGCCAAACAATGCAGCAACAAATCAGCAACTGTTTGTCATATCCCTTCACTTCACAACAAAATATCCTTTCATCTTTCTATGTAAGATAACAATTTAACAAGCTTCCGCTAATATCTTGGACAATTATCCTTTAAGAAATGTTTTCAGATTTCTAGAAACAATCAGGAAAATATATCATTACCATTCTGTTGGAAACCAGCTCACAAGGCAGGATATTAAATGGCCATACTATCCAGTACTTAACAGTAACTCTTTTAAGGAATTATTGTAAAGTAAAAACAGAATTAAGATTATATCAGATAGAATCATAGAATCCCCGACAGTGCAGAAGGAGAGCACTTGGTCCATCAAACCTGCACTGACAACAATCCCAAGCCCTGTTCCTGTGACCCTACGCATTTACCCCGCTAATTCCCCTGACAATAAGGGTCAATTTAGCATGGACAATCCACCTAATCTGCACATATTTGGACTCTGGGACGAAACCAAAGCACCCAGAGGAAACCCATGCAGACAAGGGGACAAGAAGCAAATTCCACATAAACGGGGCAGGATTTTATGGTCTCCGTCGGGTGAGACAGGAAATTCCCATCCGAGGGATTTCTGTTGTCGGACCCTCACCTGCACCGATCCCGTGGTTGGTAGACAAAGAGAGAACAACCCAGCACGGGAAACAGGCCCTTCGGCCCAACGAGCCCGCGCCGCCACATCGCCCTACACCTATTCTACCCTGCATGTCTACGAATGGGACCCTACTCAGTCAGATTCAGGGAAGAAATAGTGTCAATTTGGTGGAAACCAATTAGCCTAAGAGCACATCTTTGGGGTGTGGGAGGAAACCGGAGCGCCCGGAGGAAACCCACGCAACCACAGGGAGAATGCGCAAACTCCCACAGACACAGGCCCAAATCCATGTATCTGCACAGCTAGCAGTGCTAGTCACTGAGCTGTTGTGGAGCCCGTCTATCGGTCCAGGATCAAGCACACACACCGACATGAAGTACTAGGCCACTCCTGGACTTCCAAGAGCAGCCCACGCACAACCCGCCGTGTGCATGCCCCTCGCTTGACACGAGGTGGACCTCCACCTGTGGAATAAAGACAAAACATATTAGTTATACAGCCTGCCCTTCCGGTGTCTCCCGAGGTTTAACCCTATTTAATAGCCCCTACCATATCCCTCCATTCCCGTTTCACTCATATGCCTATCTAACTGCATCTTAAACAAATCCAACGTGCCTGCCTCCACCACCCTACTCGGTAGCGCATTCCAGACCCCCACAACTCTCTGTGTAAAGAACCTTCCTCTTACCTCCAAATTATACCTCCCCCCCCTCACCCTTAAGTGATGACCTCTTGTGTTCGTACCCAGTCTAGGGAGCAGTCTCTCACTATTAACTCTATCTATTCCCTTCAGTATCTTATATACCTCTATCATGTCCCCTCTCAATCTCCTTCTTTCCAAGGAGAATAGCCCCAGTCTCCTCAGTCTCTCCTCGTAACCCAGTCCCCCCATGCCAGGCAACATCCTGGTAAACCTCCTCTGCACCCTTTCCAGAGACTCCACGTCCTTCCGGTAATAAGGTGACCAGAACTGGACGCAGTACTCCAAATGCGGTCTAACCAACGTTCTGTATAACTGAAGCATTAGACGGCAGCTTTTATACTCTAAGCCCCTTCCTATAAAGGCTAACATCCCATAAGCCTTCCTAACAACGTTCTCCACTTGTGACACAACCTTCATGGATTTGTGGACCTGCACTCCCAGGTCTCTCTGTACGTCTATACTCCTAATCGGCCTACCTTTTATCACATAGCTCCTCTCTGCATTATTCCTTCCAAAATGCATCACCTCGCATTTGTCAGGACTAAATGCCATCTGCCACCTATCTGCCCACTGCACCAACCTATCTATATCCTGTTGTATCACCTGACAATCCAGTTCTGTACCCGCCAACCCTGCCATCTTGGTGTCATCAGCAAACTTGCTGATCACACCACCTACTCCCTCTTCTAAGTCATTTATGTAGACTACAAAGAGGAGAGGTCCCAGTACCGAGCCCTGCGGCACACCACTGGTCACTGGCCTCCAGCCCGACAAGGTACCCTCCACAACTACCCTCTGTCTCCTATTTCCCAACCAGTTCTCAATCCACCTAACTACCTGGCCTCGTATCCCATGCGCCTTAACCTTTTCTACCAGCCTACCGTGAGGGACTTTGTCAAACGCCTTACTGAAATCCATATAGATGACATCAACGGCTCTCCCATCGTCAACCGTTTTTGTCACCTCCTCAAAGAATTCCACCAGATTCGTAAGGCAAGACCTCCCTCTAACAAAGCCATGTTGCGTATCCCTAATCAGATCGCAACGCTCCAAATGCTCATACATCCTACCCCTAAGTATTTTTTCCATTAACTTCCCTACCACCGACGTCAAACTCACCGGCCTATAATTATCCCTACTACCTTTTTTGAACAACGGGACCACATTTGCTACCCTCCAGTCTTCTGGGACCTCACCTGTGTCCAAAGAAGAGACAAAGATGTGCGCCAGAGGCCCAGCAATTTCATCTTTCGCTTCCCTAAGCAGCCTGGGATAAATACCATCAGGCCCCGGAGCTTTATCCGTCCTTACGCTACCTAAAAGCCCGAGCACTTCCTCTCTCGTAATAACTATATCCTGCAACTGAACCTCCGCTCCCTCCAAGAGACCGCACGATTCCGAACCCCTCTCCTTCGTGAATACCGACGCAAAGTATTCATTCAGGAGCTCCCCCATTCCCTCCGACTCAATACACAACTCTCCACTCTTGTCCCTAAGAGGACCAATTTTCCCTCTAACTACTCTCTTGCCTCTAATATAGGAATAAAATGCCTTAGGATTATCCTTAATCCTACCGGCCAAAGCCATCTCATGCCCTCTCTTCGCCCTTCTAATTCCCCTTTTCAGCTCCCTCCTACTCTCTCTATATTCCTCCAGCGCACACTCCGTACCCATTTGTTTTGACCTATCATACGCCTCCCTCTTCTTCCTAACCAAGTCTTCAATATCCCCCATAATCCACGGCTCTCTAATCCTACCTTTCCCATCCTTTCGCTTAACCGGAACAAACCTCCCCTGCAACCATTTCATTTTGTCCCTAAAAGCCTCCCACTTGCCAACCGTGGACTTGCCAGCTAACAGTCCCTCCCAGTCAGTTTGCTGCAGCTCCCTCCTAATCCTGCCATAGCTCGCCTTTCCCCAGTTCAGCACACTCCCGCTTGGACGGCACTCGTCCCTTTCCATTTTTATCCTAAAGTAGACGGACTTGTGGTCACTGTTCGCCACATGTTCGCCTACCTCTACCTCACCCACCTGCCCTGGCTCGTTTCCCAACACTAAATCCAGTATAGCCCCTCCCCTAGTCGGGCAAGTTACATACTGTTCTAGCGACCCTTCCATAACACATTTCACAAACTCCTCTCCCTCCATACCCCCAGCTCTAGGCCCCCTCCAATTCACTCCGGGAAAATTAAAATCACCCACTACAACCACTCTATTCTTTCTGCACCTGTCCAAAATGCCCCTGCAAATTCCCTCCTCCACTGACTTTGGGCTGTTGGGTGGCCTATAGTACACCCCTAGCAGTGTGATCTCTCCCTTTTTATTCCTCAACTCCACCCACAGCGACTCAATCCCTATCTCTTCCATATCGCCCTCCCTCTGCACTACTGTGATGTTTTCCTTGACTAACAGTGCCACCCCTCCACCTCTCTTCAACCCTCCTCTGTCACACCTAAAACACCTGTACCCAGGAACATTCAGCTGCCAGTCCTGCCCTTCCCGTAACCATGTCTCCGTTACAGCCACCACATCCAACTGCCTCACAAACATCAAGGCCCTAAGCTCATCCGTTTTCCCTGCCACACTCCTAGCATTGAAACAGACACAGTTCAACCCACAATTGTCCCTCGGAACCACCTTCTCCCTTATAATTTTCCTTTCACCCGTCTCTCTCCCAGCCACCTCCCCACCCCCCCTCCCTATTAGTTTAAATCATTCCTGAACACCCCAGCTAACCTCCCTGCTAAGACACTAGTCCCCCTCCCGTTCAAATCCTCCCCACCCCTCCTGTACAGTTGCCTTTCTCTCCTAAACACCTCCCAATGATCTACATAAGTAAACCCCTCTACCCTACACCAGTCCCTCAACCATGCATTCAACTGCATGATCTCGTCATTCTTAGCCCTGCTCATACTGGGCAGCAACCCAGACAGTGCCACCCTAGAGGTCCTGCCCTTTAGTTTGGCCCCCAACTCCCTAAATTGCCTACGGACCTCTCCCCTACTCCTCCTTCCTATATCCCCCTCCCCTACGTGTACTATGACCTCTGCCTGGGTCCCCTCCCCTTTCAAAATTCCCTCTACCCTTTCCATTATATCCTTTACCCCTGCTCCAGGGAGGCAGACCACCATCCTGGAGTCGCGCCCTTGCCCACAGAACCTCCTATCAATCCCTCGGACCCTCCCATCCCCTACCACTATCACCTTACCAGACCCTTTCCGTCCCTCTAAATCAGTCTCCCCTTCCTTCCTATTTTTCTGTGCCCCTGCCGACGAACCTTGGGGGGCCTCCGGGGAGGCCGGGGGACCCTGACTACTCTTCTTCTTCCTCTTTCCCCTCCTAACAGTCGTCCATCCTCCCTTCTCTTCAGCCCTTGAGACCTCCTCCTGCTCATGTTTCCCAGCCATTATCTCCTCATTCTCCCTAACTAGAAACGCATCCTCCAGTCGCCCCTCGAGTTGCCTGATCCGGGCCCTCAATCGCTGCAGTTCTAAACATTTACTGCAGATGTGGACCTTGGGGACCCGTGACACCACCAGGAACTCCCACATGTGGCACCGGACGCAACTTACATTCCTCCCTATATTCCCTGCCATGTTCCAACCTCCTGTAAGTGCCCAAGGGAGAAATCTGTCACTCACCTTCTCCAAGCCTGCACTCGCCTAAGCCCAGCAAGCCAAAGCCCTTCTCACTCAGTTCCCACTCACTCCGCTGCCCGCTCCCGACGCTGCCCGCTCTATGCTGCTACCCCTTTTTTATACCCCCCGCTCCCCCTTAACGACAATCCCCTGGCCTAACTTCCGGTACGGAAGTAAACTACACTCTAACAAGCCCCGAGAACCGGAAGTACAGGAAAAAAGCGGTTTTCACTTTAAATCAGTCACTCACCACAGCCACAGCCACCAGGTTCAATGCTCCGGAGAACAATGAGTTCTGTAGAGTTCTGGTAGAGTTCTGGCCACAGTCACCCAAGGCTTGAATTGAACTTGGGTCTCTGGTGCTGTGAGGCAGCAGTGCTAACCACTGTGCCACTATGACGCCTCATGTCCATTAGTTTATGTTCTGTTTCTATTAACTCATTCTGGTATGTTTGCTTGCTGAGGCATTAACAAGTAATGCTGTCTTGGAGGAGTTAATCAGGCTAATGATGTGAGGAAGCTGAGCTAATATTTTGCAGCAGTTTAATAATATTTCACTAGGGACTGATAACTCCTGGTTGTAGCAGCTCTGGTTTTCTGATAATGTATTTAATGGCTAATGGGCTGTTATTTGCATCGGAATACATGAGAAAATAACTGCATGTGTCTTTTGGCAAATGGAATCAAATGATCACTTTAAACTTATTTGCAAAAGTAAATGCTGCAGTGATATATTAGTAATTTTCTGAATTAAAAGAATTGTGGCGTATACACATATTCAATAATTTACATTTGTACAGCAATTTTTATAACCTTAGCACATTCCTAAGTCCTTTATAGCCAATTTAAGATCTTTGCAGTGTATTACTGTTGTAATGTAGGGAACTATGACAATCAATTTCAGCAAGGATTCAGAAACAATAATAAGACAGAGAATAGAACATTTATATTAATGATAGTGATTGAGAGCTAAATGTGAAAACTTGCTGCTGTTCTTTAAAAAGCTCCAAGGGATCTTTCACATCCATTTGAGATGATAAATGGGCTTCAGTTTATTGACCCTCAGTGTTTTAGCTAAGCGTTAATCTATGTTGCCATCCTAAGGATGAACTTTATGTTGTTGGTGCCTCGTCAGGCTACAATTGGTTTGAAGTGGGACTTCCAGCCTCCAGATAGGAGAAAGCCCATCCTTGGAGAGCTGTGGCAGCTAATGGATGTGTGCTGCAAAGGAGCCCAGATTATGAGGTAAATCTGGAGCCATGCTAACATGCCCCGCCAATCGGGATGAGAGCTGATGTAGATAGAGCAGGAGGAAAAGGGAAGTGTGCAGAGGGAAATATCTTGTTGAGAAGGGGGAGGGGTGAGGCTAATCCAGCAGGCATTGGAAGCCAAAGAAGAGGTCTCCCCACTTCACCATTTCCCAGCCACAGATCTGACATTGCTGGTCACCAACACCCCCCTGCCTCCCACCCCTCCCACCCTCCCCCATGTGCTTTCCCCGCCACCCCCTACCCTCATGAGTAAAACCCCGGATATGGAAGGGAGAGGTCTTTAAGTGGCCACATAAGAGCTTCAATTGGCCCACGGGCAAGTAGGCCACCCAATACCTTTTGTACGAGTAAAATTGCAGCAGGGGCAAGTAGGTGCTAGCAGTGCGAAACAGCGGCCAAGCTCAATCCCACCTCAGGAAGAAATAGTTGCAACTACAGAGGGTCAACCCTTTATTTGGCATGGAGACCAGTCCTCCATCTAATCAAGGGCATGGATGGGCTCTTGAAATTGGCGGGTTAATCAGAGGCCTTCCCACTTGAGAAGGTAAGTAACAGAGAGAGCATTTCAACAGGAAGATGCACTCTCACTACCTTCTTCACACTTTTAAGTAAAATTAGGTGAAGCAGCCAGGCCACCATTGTGAGGGTGGAATCCTTTACATGGAGAATAGTAGCTGGTCCCCTGTCCTGCAGTTGTATGCCTACCCCTTGGCATTTAAAGCAACTCACACCGATGTGGGAAACTGGAGACCAACTGGAAACTTCCAACTAACCTCCTTTTATCTACCATAATCAGCCCTATAGCAAGTTTACTTGGCCACTGCCACATAGCATGAGAAGCCATAACTACACCAAACTTGCATCATCGTTCATTGGAAAAGGTAGGAAAGTTGACATTATATTGTTAATACTATAAGATGATGAATGGGATGGATAGGATAGAGGTGGAGAGACTCTTCCCGCTCAAAAAAGACAGTAGGACTAGGGGGCACAGCCTCAAGATAAAAGGGAGGCGGTTTAGAACGGAGTTGAGGAGGAACTTCTTCACTCAAAGGGTGGTGAATCTCTGGAATTCTCTGCCCGTTGAAGTGGTGGAGGCTGCCTCGCTAAATATTTTTAAGAAGCGGGTTGATGGGTTCTTGATAAGAGAGGGGATTAAGGGTTATGGGGAGAGGGCGGGAAAGTGGAACTGAGCCACAACAGATCAGCCATGATCTTATTGAATGGCGGGGCAGGCTCGAAGGGCTAGATGGCCTACTCCTGCTCCTATTTCTTATGTTCTTATGTTCTACCAGTTCTTCAATGCTGTTATTGAACTGCCTCTTCAATATAAAATTCAAGGAGATTCCTGTCCCTCTTGGGTCAACAGGGGCTTTTCACAGTAACATCATTACCATGTTAATGTAAGCCTACTTGTGACACAAATAAATAAACTTAAATAAAAACTTAAAACTTAAACATGTTTCCTCTGCTCCGGTTGCACACTGTGATGCTGAAACAAGATTTAATATTACAAAAGTACGGCTATTCAGCCATCAGAGGTAGGTTTATTACAGTAGAATGAACTAAATTACCACATTAAACAACTAAAACAATATTTTAAAGAAAAACTACAATGGCCATGATTCTCCCATCGCAACATGCAACTTTTCTGTCGGATTACAGTGAGAGTTGCATATTTGCGGTCTCGTACAGGGATTTGTGCATGCACCAGGAATGCAAGCACATTTCCCAGAACTGGTGAACAGTCACCAGTTGGACCATGTTGAAACTGGCGGGAAGGCAGATAAGTTATTTAAATCTGTTTTTAATATGTTTTAAATATGCATATTAGTTAATTATCAGGTCCTTTCAGGTCACAATTAAATCTCCTACTCCGCCAGGAGTACTTCATTCCAGTAGGGTTCAAACTAGGTCCCCACGTTCAGAGAACTAGCAAGAAATTCCACCGGGGCGAAGTGGGAGCAATCAGGGCCCCTGGGAGGTCAAGCAGCGAGAGAATGGTGCCTCCTGGACATGGACATCCTGGCAGTGCCAGCCTGTGCCTCCTGGCACTGCTCAAGGAGCAAAGTGCCCATGCCCAGGGGGCACCTTGGCACTGCCCATCAGGCATCGGGCAGTGCCAATGGGGCAGGGCCTAGGGGTGATCAATGGAGGTGGGAGGTCCTGCTTCCACTCTGCAGACAGGATTGGTCTGGGATAGAGGGAGGGCAGCGATTGGGGCAGGCTGAGTGTTGGGGGGCATGCCTCCAGGGGGGAGGTCTGGCCCCGGGTGAGGCCAGTGGGTGTGAGTCTGCCGGGATAAGGGGGAATGTCACTGCTCAGGGGTGGGGCCTGGACATTGGGGTGCTCAGGGATGGGGGCAGTCAAGACTAGCCTGGGAATTTCTGTGGGGGGCCTGGAGGGGCAGCACTGCGGTGGTCCCAGGCTGACCAGCAATCAAGCTGGCCAGTAAACAGGAGGTTGACAATTTGGGGCCTGTGCGCATGCGCAGAGCTCCAGAACTATCAAACTCCAGTGCGAATAGGCCCTGTGCCCCTCCGGGTTTTTAGTGAGATTCACGACTGGGATTCTTCAATGCACAGAGTGCGGAGATTCAGATGAGAAGCTGAAATGACAGAAGAGTCGGGATTTAAAACAGTTCTCCCACCAATTCAACACTTTGAGGAGAATCACAGCCAACATTTCACACCATCTGCAGTTACTGTTTTTTTCATTTTGGGGTAATTTTCTGAGTTCATGTTGCCAATGACTATGATCACACACCAGTCGCATATATTGGAAATTTGTGGGCATACCACCCATGATGTTCCATCTGTTAAATCATGGGCACTTTGCCCATAATTTGTAGCATGTGGTGCAGGGAACTTGGCTTCTAACTGGTAGTGTGAACTCTGAAAATCACTGTTTTTAGTCCCTCTATTATTTCTTTCCAATGCTTTTTAAGATTTCATTTTCCCCTTACCAAAGTGACCTTCAACCTAGCCACTTTAACGTGTGATGCTTTTTTTCACACCTTTAAAATACTTCCCATCTCCTATAATTCTTCTCTCTTAGAGCAACTTTCATTCCAAATAATATCCGCCAGCTGCATAAGACTCTCAGATATCTGTGCTCTTCTAATTATGGCCTCTTAAACATCCTGGGTTTAACTATTCCACCATTGTTGATAATGCCTTTACCTACAAATTCTGGAATTCACTGCCACCATATTTACACCTCGCTTTTCTCCTTCAAGACTATCCTCAAAATCTACATCATTGATCAAGCGTTTAATTATTTCTCCCAAATAATTGCAGAAAAGACTCATTGGCCCATCAACTCTACACCGACAATACCTACCACAACATATAGCTCAGTGTTAAATTCTGCTTTATAACTCTTCTTTGAAGCAATTGATCATTTTTAAAAGGTGCTGTATAAATGCAGTTCTTCTTCAGAATGGTTTCAATGACCTAAAACAGGGTGCAGTTAAGTTGTACTTGTAACAAAAATCATGTCAAAACTATAAGTTGCTTGCCAGCCCACAATCCAAGTGCGCCCCAGATCTTTCTAGTTCCATGATGTTGCTGCACAGCAGGGTTGCTGGCCCTCCAGGATTGATAGGTAGTCTCCAGGGATAAAAGATTAAACTCAAGTTACTATAGGCATCCCAGGGGAAAGAATAATCATTGTAGCAAAAATAAAAAAAGTGTTTTCTTCCTCCATTACCTCTAGATCGCTTTCATTTATTAGTTTTTTAAAAATTGGATATGAGGAAAAAGGCTGATTGGAGACTCAATGCCTTGAGAAACATGTCACATTGCCAATCTTGCTTCAAGTGAAAATAAGCAGTTAGGGCCTGTTTACTGTGCTATGTTGTGAATGAGGAATTCTATCCATGTATACCTAACTGCATGGGTGGAACATGACTTAGCAGCCTTGGACTGTCAGTAACACTTTTATTGATTCAGAAGAACTGAATTTTCTAAGGATGATGGCTTGTCCCGACTTCAATAAAAGTTAGACTTATCAACTTTTGAATTAAGAATCAATATTATCTTTGTTGTTGACAATGCGCAACTAAAGTGATGCATTTGGTGCCGGGAATACTTTTAAAATTACATTACATTTTGGCACTGCCCCTGTTGCAGACACAATATGGTAGTAACACTAATGGGAAAGCAAAAAGATAATATAAATCTAACCTGTAAAGGTCATGTATTCTAAATAGGGTTCATGGTTGTGTCAATATTTTTTGTTTACACAGAGAGAAGATACACTGGGAAAATGCAGCAAGAAAGTAATTGTTGAAGTAATGTTTACTGATAAATGTAGGGGTCGCCGCCACATCGTCATAGAAATAACAAGGAAGGAAAGCTTTCTGCAGGTCACTAATCCTGGCCCTTCTGCTTAGATCTTGTGAAGATGTGCTGCTGATCTTAATGAACATTTAAAATAAGCGAGCAGTCTCACGACACAAGATTAAAGTCCAACAGATTTATTTGGTAGCATGAGTTTTCAGAAGACTGTTCCTTCATCAGTGAGTGGAGAGTTGGATTCACAAACAGAGCATATGTATATTCAAACTTAATTGCAAGATAATGGTTGGAATGCAAGCCTTTACAGAGAATTAAATCTTCACAGGTACAGATAATGCAAGTGGAAAGAGGGATAATGACAGTTAAAGAGATGTGAATTGTCTCAAGCCAGGACAGTTAGTAGGATTTTGTAAGCCCAGACCAAATAGTGAGGGTTACACATAATGTGACATGAACCCAAAATCCGGCCTCAACTGGGATTTGGGTTCATGTCATACTTGAGGTGTAAAGACTTGATGACCTGTAAAGACTTGCATTCCAACCATTATCTTGCAATTTGTGAACCCAACTTTTCACTCACCTGATGAAGGAGCAGTACTCCGAAAGTTCATACTGCCAGATAAACCTGTTGAACTTTAACCTGGTGTTGTGAGACTTTTTACTGTGCCCACCCTGGTCCAATGCCAAAGTCAATCTAAAGTCAGAAAGATGCTTTCTAAATTCTGTCAAATTTTAAGTGCCCACCTCACTTGCATTTTCTGAGCACTCAGCATATACAAGAAGGTACAACATCCATCATTGGTGCTCATGCTGCGAAGGGGTAGTCTTTTTTCTATTCATTCTTGAGTTTGGACATCCCTGATATTGTCCATCCCTAACTGCCTTTGAATATTTCAGGAACATTTAAGCCAACCATATTGCTGTGAATCTGAAGTCACAGACACAGTAGGCCAGACCAGGTTATTAGTGAACCAAAATATATTTTCACCATAATTGGTTTTCATGAGTCATTATGGCAGCACACTGGTACAGTGATTAGCACTGCTGCCTCACAGCGCCAGGGACTCGGGTTTGATTCCAGCCTTGCACGACTGTCCATGTGGAGTTTACACAATCCTTCCTCCCCCCCTCCCACCCCCCAACCCCCAAGGCCCCCCTCCCCCACCGTGTCTGCATGGGTTTCCTCTGGGTTACTCCACAGTCCAAAGATATGCTTGACTATGCTAAAATTGACCCCAGTGTTCAAAGGTGTGTAGGTTAGGGGGATTAGCAGGGTTGCAGGAATAGGGCAAAGAGCCTGGGAAAGATGTTCTGTTGGAATTTCAGTACAGACTTGATTGGCCAAATGGCCTCCTTCTGCGCTGTATAGATTCTATGATTCAGACTTTTAAATCCAGAATTTTACTTAATTGATTGGTGGGATTCAAATGCCGATCCACGAAGCATTACCCTGGCTGGACCTATTCACCTTGTGACAATACCAGCGTGCTATCACTTCTGTTTATTGGACTTCTTCCCAGGTAATCATTCTTTGTGACACCTATACAAATTCCGACATTATCCATTGTGTAGAGACTCAAATCTTTGGAAGTGCAAGCTGTGATCCCACTGAAGTATAGGGAACTCTGACATTTGGGAGGATTATTCGCAGACATGGGGAGGCAGGTTTGCATGCACGTAGAAGTTAACTTCATTGAAATTGCTGTTGGTTGGGATTCTGCCATCTTCCCACTCTCGTCCAGATTTCTGACAAGTAAATTATCAAGGCAATTAAGAAGCCAATTAAGAACTGTAATTATCCTTATTTTGGATTTCTCAGGCAGGATGCCTGTTTCCTGACCTATTGGCAACTCACCAGGTTCACCGAAGCGAGTATGAGCAGGAAGAGCTTTTTACAATGAAACTGACTAGTTGGGAGGGCTTTGATCAGCTATGCTGAAGAACTCCAACCATGGCCATTGAGGGGCTGCTGCTCAAAGGACTCATTCTCTGAGTGCTTTCACTGTTTGACAGGTAATCACAAATCTCTTGATCACCCCATATTTAATGGGGAGCAGCCTTCCCAGGTCTCCTCTCTAATCTTGTGTTGCTGCAGCCTCAAAAGTCCAAATGTTGGCCAGCCTTGGTAACTTACGAATGTGAACTTTAAGTAAATAGCCTTCCTTTGAAAAATTGATGCATCATTCCCCACCCCCTCTCCAACTGGTCTGGCAGCTCAGAAAGAGCAACAGATACCTGGGAACGCCACCACTCGGAGAGTCCCCTCCAAGCCATTCATTATTCTGACTTAGAAATACACCACTGTTCCTTCACTGTCACTGGTTCAAAATCCTGGAACTCCCTGGGTGTGCCTACACTTCAGGGACTGAAGCGGTTCTAGAAGGCAGCTCACCACCAAGAGCAATTAAAGATGGACAATAAATACTGGTGTAGCCAGCAAAGCCCACTCCCAATAAATGAATTTTAAAAATGCGGATGAGCCTGAGATCTATCCTGCTGACTACTATGATGGGCAACAGCATGTGTGAGGAGAACTGTAGACACAAATCTCCACTCCATAGACCAACAGACAGGTCAGTATGATTTACAACTTTGAAATAGAATCACTTTTACGCAGACTCCACAAATAGGCCAGGAAAGTTGTAATTGTTTTTACAAATCCCCAAAGAATTGTAATTATAAGTTAAAATAGTGGATTGGTTAAAACATCATCATTTATAAATGCTAGCATAATAAAGAATCTATTTAAATAATTTAAGAAGCTCCAATGCAACAGTTTTTGGGGGGAAAAAATAACACTGCAAAACACCTCACTTAATGACTGATCATTTATTTCAACAGGAGAAAAAGAAGTTTTAAAAACTACCCATTGTATCGCATGCTGACTTGCATGTGTGATGAAAAAAAGTAGCAAAAACAAGATATCACTCTCTTTTCTCTTGGTGTTCTCAATGCATATCGCCTTCAGAAAACAGAGAGTTTTTAATACATGGGGTAGCTCCATAAGGAGGCTTCAGTAAACTAATTGGATGCCAATAACAACAGGAGCAAATCTTACATTGAGCTTTTTTACATTGTAACTTCTTTACTAATGACAGCATTTTAGTTTTCTATAAGATCACTACCAATGGGGATACAAAATAAATAAGTCCTCTCCAATGACGTATGGTTGTTGTTCAACATATTAAACTGAAGCCTGATGGAAAATAATGCACATTTTTATGATGCGAACACTTTGAACAAATTTGTATTGGAGTACAAATATTCATTTGTTATTTAGAAGATGGGTCAGAGTTATAAAAGTAACATAATTTTTCATTCTTAATTAAAACGAGTTTCTGGCTTACGTATTTTCATTTGTATTGCAGAGAAGCTTAAGAAAGACTATAAAGGGGAAACACATTCCAAATAAAGGATTCTCTCAAATGTTTGAATCAAAAGGTAACAGTGGATTAAGTTAAACATTGGCCTTTCACCTATGTGTCCTGAGTTTAAATCCAACCTAAATTGACCCTCTACCTGTTGAATGTGAAGCTCCTGTATGAACCAGGGTCTGGGCAATCTCAGTTCAGTTCCTGGAGGTGGAGTAGGGGAGTGTGAGACAGTCCACAAGTGCTGGAAATTAAACACAAGTTATGGTGGTTCAGTAAGGAATACTCATAGTACTCTTATGAGATTGGCATGGAAAGAAAGGACTGGATTTTACCACCCCTCTGGAGGTGGACTGGAAGGGGGGAGGTTTGGCAGCGGAAGGCCCCAGGATGGGTTGTGGAAGAGAGATTGCTGTCTGATGTCTTCCCTCCGTTATGCCACATCAGCCTCAGTGGCTGGCAACCACCAGGCAGCTAATCATGTCAATACAGTGCCCAATTAAGGGCCACCTCATCAGCAGCTTAGTGACAGGAGATGCAGCTGCCACATCAGAAGATGGCCAGGTAAACCCCAAAGGCCTTCCAGCGGGTTTCCCAGCAGCACTTCTCCATGGCTGCTCCATGGTCCATGGAGACATTGGTGAGGTTCCTGCAACAGCATTGCTGTAGTTAGACATCCTTGTTCCTGTACTTAAGTCCTCTTGCAATGAAGGCAAATGTACCATTTGCTCTCCTATTTGCTTGTTGTACCTGCATGTTCAACATTTCCCAATCACTATTTAAATAATACTCTGCCATTCTGTTTCTCTGTTCAAAATGAATAAATTCATATTTATACATATTATACTTCATCTGACATGTACCCACTCACTCAATTTGTCCAAAATGCCTTCAAACCTTTTTACATCCTCCTCACCACTCACATTCCTACCAACTTTTGTGGCGTTGGCAAACTTGGAAATGTTAGTTTTGGTTCCCTCGTCCAAATCATTAATGTATATTGTGAATAGCTGTGGCCCAAGCACTGATCCCTGCAAGACCAGCTAATCACTGCCTGCCATTCTCTGCTCTCTGCTTCCCATTTCTCTCTGCCTCCCCTCCTCTCTCTTCTTATTCTCCTCTGTGCCACCCCTGCTCATTCTCTGCATCATGTTGCAAGCTAAAGGGGAATTTAAACCACAGCACACACGACTGGGAGCAAGTGGTCTGGGCTGATTCCTTAAAATATGAACACTTCCCAGCACACAACTCGTTATACACCACAACATTTAAGTGACAGTACAAACCACCAAACACTTCAACTAATTCAGCAACAGTCAATTGAAGTTAGTCAGCAACTAGCCTATAGGTTGCTGATGATCCCTCTTAAGAACATAGTTGACAAGGTGGGGTGCAGGGGTTGCGGAAAGAGAGAGCTTTCTGCTGCTGAATGTATGTTCAGCTGTACTAGGTTAAGAGATTCCATTAGTTAGAGCATTGAGGTTGAAAATAGCAGCAATTGAGTCAAATTAGTATTACATGCTGATGGATGTCACAGTTTGTTTACTCTGCATACACCTGATATATAGTCTTAATACCAACCAAGATGATGTCCAACATGGCCTGCCTGCATCAGAAGCACATATGTGTGATGTAGATGCCACTCTGGATGTGAAACACCGCTGGTAACATGAGATGTACAGGTGCTATGAGACCAGGCTGTATGATCAACATCTATAGTGAACCAGAGCTGAGAAGCTGCCACTATCACTTTATTCTCCAATCCAAATAGCTACTCAAATTGGGGATAAATTATATCTTGTTTAATAAAAATGTTGCTGTCAAAATAACAACAGCACACGCGGAGAGACAAATAGCAGATGAGAGAGACTTCAGAAAGTAATACAAGAAGAAAACTGATAGGAAACATTTAAGTGCAAAGCAAAGATTTTTATAAGCAATCCGAAAGTATAAGAGTAGCTAAGGAAGGTGTGAAGCCCCAGCTAGTACAATTACTGAGCAGCATTACTCAGAGCATTATACGTGTCCATTTATAGGCAAGGGAGAAATATTACTCGAAACATACAAACACACAGCTCAGTTGAAGGCTATTTGGCTTCTCATACCTGTACTGGCTTTTTAGGAGAACAGTTAGTCTGAGATCTCTTTTTTAATCTGCAGTTGTAAATTCCTCATCCGCAAGTACCTGCCCAATTACTGTTTAAAGTTATTTACAGAGCCATTTTCCGCCATCTTTTCAAGTAGAATATTCAAACCCCCCTTTAGAACATTTGTCAATCATTTTAAGCTATGACCTTTGATGTGAACACAGTATGAAGTCTCACAACACCAGGTTAAAGTCCAACAGGTTTATTTGTAGCAAATGCCACTAGCTTTCAGAACTGGCTGTTCCTTCATCAGGTGGGTGGGAGTTCTGATCACAAACAGGGCATATAAAGACACTGACTCAATGACTCAGTTTACATGAATAATGATTGGAATGTGAGTCTTTACAGCTAACCAAGTCTTAAAGGCACAGACAATGTGAGTGGAGAGGGCAGTAAGCACAGTTAAAAAGATGTGTATTGTTTCCAGACAGGAAAGTTAGTGAGATTTTGCAACTCCAGGCAAGCTGTGGGGGTTACAGATAGTGTGACATGAACCCAAGATCCTGGTTGAGGCCATCCTCATGTGTGCGGAACTTAGCTATCAATCTCTGCTCAGTGACTCTGCGCTGTCGTGTTTCGTAAAGGCCACCTTGGAGAGCACTTACCCGAAGATTAGAGACCAAATGCCCGTGACCGCTGAAGTGTTCCCCAACAGGAAGAGAACAGTCTTGCCTGGTGATTGTCGAGCAGTGTTTATTCATCCATTATCGTGGCTTCTGCATGGTCTCCCCAATGTATCATGCCTCAGAACATCATTTCCTGCAGCGTATCAGGTAGACAATGTTGGTTGAGTTGCAAGGGTATGTATCGTGTACCTGGTGGGTGATGTTCTTACATGAGATGATGGCATCTACGTCGATGATCCAGCACATCTTAAGAGGTTGCTGTGGCAGGATTGTGTGGTGTTGAGGTCACTGTTCTCCTGAAGGCTGGGTAGTTTGCTGCGGACAACGGCCTGTTTGAAGTTGTGTGGTTGTTTGAAGGCAAGAAGTGGGAGTGTGGGGATAGCCTTGGCACGATGTTCATCTTCATCAATGACATATTGAAGGCTCCGGAGAAGATGCCGTAGTCTCTCCGCTCTAGGGAAGTACTGGACGACGAAGGGTACTCTGTTCACTGTGTCCTGTCTTTGTCTTCTGAGGAGGTCGGTGCGGTTTTTGGGTGTGGCGCATCAGAACTGTCAATTGATGAGTTGAGCATCATATCCTGTTCTGATGAGGGCATCTTTCAGCGTCTGGAGGTGTCTGTCACGATCCTCCTCATTTGAGCAGATCCTGTATATATGGAAGGCTTGAACGTCGGGGATGGCTTCTTTAATGTGTTTAGGGTGGAAGCTGGAGAACTGGAGCATCATGAGATTATCCGTGGGCTTGTGGTACGGTGAGGTGCTGAGGTAACCGTCCTTAATGGAAATGTGTGTCCAAGAAAGCAACTGATTCCGGAGAGTAGTCCATGGTGAGTCTGATGGTGGCATGGAACTTGTTGATGTCATCATATGGTTGTTTCAGTGATTGTTCACCATGAGTCCAAAGGAAGAAAATGTTATCGATGTATCTAGTGTATAGCATCGGTTGAAGGTCCTGTGCGGTGAAGAAGTCTTCTTCGACCTGTGCACGAAGATGTTGGCATATTGAGGTGCGAATTTGGTCCCCATGTCTGTTCACCAGGCAAGACTGTTCCCTTCCTGTTGGGGAACACTTCAGTGGTCACGTGTATTCGGCCTCTGATCTTTGGGTAAACATTCTCCAAGGCGGCCTTCACGACACACGACAGCGCAGAGTCACTGAGCAGAGACTGATAGCCAAGTTCCGCACACATGAGGACGGTCTCAACAAGGATCTTGGGTTCATGTCGCACTATCTATAACCCTCACAGCTTGCCTGGACTTGCAAAATCTGACTAATTTTTACACATCTTTTTAACCTGTGCTTAATGCTCTCTCTGCTCACATTGTACCTTTAAGACTTGATTAGCTGTAAAGATTCACATTCCAATCATTATTCATGTAAATTGAGTTTATGTCTTCATATGCCCCGTTTGTGATCAGAACTCCCACCGCACCCCTCCTCCCTCCCAACGAAGGAACAGCCAGTTCCAAAAGCTAGTGGCGTTTGCTACAAATAAACCTGGTGTTGTGAGACTTCTTATTGTGTTTACCCCAGTCCAACGCTGGCATCTCCACATCTTTAATGTGAAGCCATTGGGAAGGAACAGTGAGATTCAGTAAAAAGTTTTCACGGACAGATCCGTTGAAGGTGCTATCCCTCCCATCCCTATGCCCCCAGTTCCTCCCTTCCAACCCTTGTCTAACATACTGCAGTGTAAGTTCTGTTTGAGATTTTGACCCAGTGACAGTGAAGGAATGGCAATTTAATCCAAGTCAGGATGCTGTGTACTGCTTGGAAAGGCAAATTAAATGTAATAGTACTCCCATGAATCTGCCCTTTTCCTTCCAGATGTGAAGATGCCGGTGTTGGAATGGGATGGGTAAAATGAGAGGTTGCATAATACCAGGTTATGGTCCAACAGGTTTATTTGAAATCACAAGTTTTCAGAGTGCTGCTTCTTCATCAGGTGAAGTGTTGGACTATAACTTGATGTTGTGTGACCTCTCAGCTTTTCCTTCTAGATGGTAGAGATCACAGGTTTGGAAGGTGCCATTGAAGCATTATTGGCGAATGCTGCAGTGAATTTTGGAGGTGAAACACACTGCTGTCACTGTGTGCCAATGGTAGAGGAGTGAACGTTTAAGGTGATGGATAGGATATCCATACTGCTTTGTCTTGGACGGTACTGAGCTTTTTGAGCTGCACTCATC
Organism: Carcharhinus amblyrhynchos; assembly: GCF_965287045.1. NCBI lineage: Eukaryota > Metazoa > Chordata > Chondrichthyes > Carcharhiniformes > Carcharhinidae > Carcharhinus > Carcharhinus amblyrhynchos. The sequence goes on along the minus strand of NC_137324.1, from coordinate 48,435,241 downwards.
CAGGGGAGTGGACAGTATCCCATCACGGACCTGACTTGTGTTTGTAGAGGATGGACAATCTTTGGGAATTCAGGAGAGGAATCACTTCCCACAGAATTTTTCACCTCTCCTCTAACCTCTTCCTATGTTATCCTGATTTGGAAATATATCACCATTTCTTTACTGTCTCTGGCCAGAAAACCTGGGACTTCCTCCCTGGAATGAGTGGATTGTCAATGATTGAAGAGGCTGGACTTGTTTCCACTAGAGTTTAGAACAGCGAAGAACAAAGAAAAGTACAGCACAGGAACAGGCCCTCCAAGCCTGCACTGATCATGCTGCCTGACTTAACTAAAACCTTTACCCTTCCAGGGACCATATCCTTCTATTCCCACTGTATTCATGTATTTGTCAAGATGCCCCTTAGAAGTCACTCCGGTATCTATTTCCACTGCCTCTCCCAGCAGTGAGCTCCAGGCACCCTCTGTGTAAAAAATCTGCCTTGTACATCCCCTTTAAATCTGTGCCCCCTAGTAATTGTCTCTTCCACCCTGGGAAAAAGCTTCTGACTATCCACTCTGTCCATGCCTCTCATAACCTTGTAGACTTCTAACAGGTCACCCCTCAACCTCCATCATTCCAGTGAGAACAAAGTTTCTCCAACCTCTCCTCATAGCTAATGCCCTCCATCCCAGGCAATATCCTGGTAAATCTTTTCTGTACCCTCTCCAAAGCCTCTTCATCATTCTGGTAGTGTGATGACCAGAATTGAACACTATATTCCAAGTGCAGCCTAACTAAGGTTCTATAAAGATGCAACATGACTTGTCAATTTTTAAACTCAACACCCCAGCTGATGAAGGCAAGCATGTCTTGACTTGATTGAAGTATATAAGATTCTGAATCGTCTTGGATGTTGAAAGGATGCTTCCTCTTAGAATACAAGACTGACAGTGCAGAAGGAGGCCATTTGGCCCATTAACAACCATCCCACTCAGGCCCTATCCCACACATTTACCCTACTAATCCCCCTGACACTAAGGATCAATTTAGCATGGCCAATTGACCTAACCCACACATTTTTCGACTGTGGGAGGAAAGCAGAGCACCCAGACGAAACCTATGCAGACATGGGGAGAATGTGCAAACTCCACATAGTCTCCCAAGCCAGAAATTGAAACCCAGTCCCTGGCGCAGTGAGGCAGCAATGCTAACCACTGTGTCACCGTACCTTGTGGGTGAGTCCAGAACTTGTAGAAATTGGGCCCTATTTTGCTATTTTGATTCTAAGCGCTGAGCGGACCTGAAACTGGGAGTGTTTTAGATTCAACTTTTAGGCCCGTTCTCAGGCACCCCCATACACACACTGCTTGTAAAAATATCAGTGAGTCCGAATCACAGTGCAGAAGTCTGTGGGCCGGTCTTAACATATCCAAAATCCTGCAGCTCCAATTGGCACCTCGAACTGTGCATGCATAGAAATCAAAGGACAGAATGCAGCTTCTCTGCCACATTGCTCCGAGCTGGATAATGCCTCCCTGTGGCCCCCACAGATATTGCCCCACACCCACAACATGACTGACCCCCTTATCCCCCACCCCTTCCACTAATTGCAGGTCTGTCGCCCCCTTTCCCCTCACAGTTCTCAGGCAGAGTGGCAGCAGGCCCCCCTACCCCCTCACTGATCTCAGACAGCATGGCAGCAAACCCTCGCTTTCCCCTCACTGATCACAGGCAGAGTGGCAGCGGATGCCCCCCTTCCCCCCGACTGATCTCAGACAGAGAGTGGCAATAGACCCCACTTCTCTCCACTCCCACTGATCTCAAGCACAGAGGCGTTGGATGCTAGGCGCCTATCTGCTCACTAACTGAAGAGCCCGAATCGGACTTTTATGGAGCATGTCTGCTTCACGCCGATTCCGCATGGGTGAATACGGTGATAAAGGGGGAAGTGCCGGTAAAGGCTGGGTGTGCAGCCCATTAGGTCAATTTAAATGCATACAAATACATTTAAATGGCCGTCACACCCGATTCGGGCGTGCTCCTGATCACGGCCACTTTCAGCCGTGGTAAAGAGGGAACCGGCGCGGAGATGGGCGTGGATCGCGCTACTCACCTCACGCCTGACTTTATCAAGCTTTTGCGCCCAAAAATGGGCACAACATGATGGTAAAATCGGGCCTATTGTTTTAAAATTAGTGCTTGCCTTTAGAGGACAGAGATGAGGAGAACTCTTTGCTCAGAGCACTGTCTGAATTTGGAACTCTGCCTCAGAAGGTAGTGGAAGTAGGATCACTGAACATTTTTAAGGTGAAGGTAGGTAGATTCTTTTTGGGCAAGAAAATCAAAGATTATCAGGGCTAGATGAGGAATGTGGAGCTCAATGCAAATAAATGAATTTATTGAATGGCAGTCAGGCGTGAGGGACCGAATGACCTATCTCTGCTCCTATTTTGAATGATCATATGACATTATGAACAAAAGAATCCAATGATGTATATCTGACATGCCAAAGAAAAACTGGTAAAAGTTAACACAAGACTTTGAGAAGGGTGGGCACAGTGGTTAGTACTGCTGCCTCACAACGCCAAGGATTCGGTTCAATTCTGGCCTTGGGTGACAGTCTGTGTGGAGCTTGCATGTTCTCCCCATGTCTGCAGGGACTTCCCCTAGGTGCTCCAGTTTCCTCCCAGAATCCAAAGATGTGCGGGTTAGGTGGACTGGCCATGCTAAATTGCCTCTTAGTGTCAGGGGAATTAACGGGATAAATCTGTGGGGTTACAGGGATAGGGCCTATCTGGGATTTTGTCAGTGAAGGCCTGATAGGTCAAGTGGCCTCTTTCTGCACTGCAGGGATTTTATGATTCCGTGAGATAGAAATTCTCTCTAAGCTGCTTCAGGTGCATAACTGAGAGCACATTTCCAGAACCTGCTTGCACTGGGTGGCCAAAGCTATGCCTAAAGCTGGCCTCAGTTCTCATTGAAATAATTGGGTTGTGCTCCGAAGGTTGATTGCCATTTTCCATCCATCTAACTTGGGCCACCCACCCTCATTGTCAGTGGCCCGAGATGACTGAGTTTGATTTTGGGGGATGTTGAAAGTCATTGAACTACGTCAGTAACCTTCTTCTACTTCCTCTTGTTAGAAACCATAATTATTTTGATAAACAAGATTGAACCTAAAATAATGGAAGTCCAGTGTTTGACCCCTTTGCTGACTTTCTGTGGGTGAGAAGCACTATGCCTCATGAGGCAAGGGCTTGGGAAGAAAAGAAGAGAAATTATAGCACCTTTCACCACCTCAGATTGCAACAAAGCATTTCACAACCAATGAAGTACTTTTGAAATGCAAATATTATTTATACAGTTCATGCGCAGCAATTAGGTAAAATAGCCTTTTCAGTTGAAGTTGCTCAAGAGACAAATGTTGTCCAGAACACATCATTATTTTTCATTCCTCAAAATGCTATTTAGTGAACCCTACTGTAAATGCACATGTCTGAACATTGAGCAAGGACATGCTGCTGTGTTCCATTTGGAAAATAGCCAGCTAACACTCACTTTAGCATCCCTAAAGTGGATTAACTAAACACTGGAGACGTTGCTGGCAGTGTGAGCAACGCCAGTTATCATGAGGTATGCTTGTTCATTCAAAACAGTGTAAGGTATGATATGAACCAGATTTTTTGACTTGTTTTTTATTGATGCATGGGACCTAGGAGTGTCTGTCTGGACCAGGCATTTATTACCCATCTCTAATTGCCCTTGAACTGAGTGGCTTGTTAGGCCATTTCATGTTTCTTTACCAGATTAATTGAGTGATAACCTGGATACTCAGCCCAGTTTCTTGTCAACATAGATCCACAACACAAACCTATTGACCAAAGAACAATAATTTCTGATTCTAGAAATAAAACTATACATAATTGTTCATAAGGTTACAGGTCACAGTTGGCAAAAATGGTGAATGTGCCATTTTATAGGTTGAGATGAAATTCCTCTGCCAACTATCATAATTTGAGACATTAACCTGCTTATTTACAGTGCAGAAGAGGCCTTTTGGCCCATCGAGTCTGCACTGATGCATGAAAGACCCTGACTCGCTCACCTAATCCCATTTGCCAGCACTTGGCCTATAGCCTTGAATGTTATGACGTGCCAAGTACTCATCCAGGTACTTTTTAAAGGATGCAAGGCATCCTGCCTCCACCACCCTCCCAGGCAGTGCATTCCAGACATCATTATACTCTGAGGAAAACCTTTTTTTTACCCAAATCCCACCTAAACTTCCAATGCCTCACTTTTAATTTGTGTCCCCTCGTAACTGACCCTTTAAGGGGAACAGCTGCTCCCTATCCACCCTGTCCATGCCCCTGATAATTTTGGACACTTCAATCAGATCTTCTCTCCAGCAAGAACAACCCAAGCCTATCTGTGGGCGAAGCGGAAGCACGTGTTTACCACTGCTGCTCACAGCGTCAGGGACCTGGGTTTGGTTCCCGGCTTGGGTCACCGTCTGTGTGGAGTTTGTACGTTCTTTTCCATTGTGTGAGTTTCCTCTGGGTGCTTCGGTTTCCTCCCACATTCTGAAAGACATGCTGGTTAGGTGCATTGACCCAAATAGACACCAAACTGTGGCGACTAGAGGAATTTCACAATAACTTCATTGCAGTGTTAATGTAAGCCTTACTTGTGACTAATAAATAAACTTTACATCCTCTCTTTATAACTTAACTGTTCCATCCTAGGGAACATCCTGGTGAATCTCCTCCACATCCCTTCCAGTGCGATTACATCCTTCCTATAATGTGGCAACCAGCACTGCACACAGTACTCCAGCTGTGGCCTCACCAAAGTTCTATACATCTCCATCATGACCTCTCTGCTTTTGTAAACAAGATTACTGTTCTCATTAACAGCGTAAGTGTTGGCCTGAGATGTGGCGCTTCCCCAGTAACTTTATGAAAGCAGCATCATATGTGTATCATCACTGAAATGCACTGAATGGCATGAAGTTGTTACTTTACTGTGGTAAATACAAACCAAATAGGCCACAAAAAGCTAAGTGTGGTCACTTGTAGAACAAGTAGCTTTTAATTGATGTAATAAGTGTTAATTACAGTAAATCAACCTCAAGCCCTCTGGCACCGAAAGTTACGTGTTTGAAGTGTTGAGTCTCATTCCTTCGTGTTTAAATGAAGTTGGAGATTTTAATGTTAATTCAAATAAGCATTGTACAACCTCTACTCTCAAACTACCAATTTATTTGAATCGCTCCTTCTTCCTACTTCTTTTCAGCCCGTGTTTGACAGCCATTCTTTTAGCCTGCTCTCTGAAAATCCCATCTGCTTTGTCACTTTGTCACCTCCTGAGATTCTGTTCAAAGCCTACCTCTGCTTTTGGCCACTCTTTCTAGTATTTGTCCCCATCTTTTCATGTTTTTTCTGGATTGAAAACCAGCAGCCATAGTTTAGGATACCATCATGATGAGTCACTTTGCAGTTTATATTAGTAATACTTTATGAATATAGATTAGTCAATATAGAAAATATGGACTGGAGCAGGCAGAATGTCTGTCAGTCACCAACAGATTTTTGTAGACAAAGTCTGAAAGAGGGTTTGGGCCACTATTTTCATATGAAAAAGGCCAAATAACTATTTCCTGGACAAGCCTTGGCTGCTAATTCACCGGCCTTTACCAAACGAGGGTCAACAAATATATGAGTGTTTGTTGCCCTGCCAAATTAGTTGGTTTAGTGCCCATTCTACTCCACCTGTAAAACAGGTGTGGCGCCAACACATTTCCAATTGCATGTAAGTAATTTAAATGAAAACATTTCTCTCCCAGTCTGATCTCTCTGTCGCTGTATGTTTTGGATATGATGTGGGTATGCCGGCGTTGGACTGGCGTAAACACAGTAAAAAGTCTGACAACACCAGGTTTTAGTCCAACCTATTTATTTGATAATATACTCACAAGCTTTCGAGGGACACCCTCTTCGTCAGGTGAATGGAGAGTTCTGGCCTCAGACAGAGCATATAAAGCACAGACAGTTTAGAGATTACTGATTAGAATGCGAATCTTTACACCTAACCTGCTGTTCAAGACCTGAAGTGGCTGATAATGTGAGTGGAAGGAGCACTGATCACAGTTTAAAGAGATGTGTATTGTCTCCAGACAGTACAGTAAGTGAGGTTTTGCAAACCCAGGCAAGTCACGGGGGTTACAGATAGTGCGACATCTTGGGTTCATGTCGCACTATCTGTAACCCCCATGACTTGCCTGGGTTTGCAAAACCTCACTTACTGTACTGTCTGGAGACAATACACATCTCTTTAAACTGTGATCAGTGCTCCTTCCACTCACATTATCAGCCACTTCAGGTCTTGAACAGCAGGTTAGGTGTAAAGATTCGCATTCTAATCAGTAATCTCTAAACTGTGCTTTATATGCTCTGTCTGAGGCCAGAACTCTCCATTCACCTGACGAAGAGGGTGTCCCTCGAAAGCTTGTGAGTATATTATCAAATAAATAGGTTGGACTAAAACCTGGTGTTGTCAGACTTTTTACTGTGTTTTGGATATGACACTGCATTCACCCTCTCCAATTCCCACTTCATTCTCAGGCCTTATGCTGATTAACTTCCATCAGTCTGATTGACTAAGATGATACACAGTTCCTAACCCGATACTCAGTTTCCCTTGCTGTGATGCTATCAGCTAGCACTTTCAGCAATGTGCCACACAAAAAAAAAATCCAAAAGCCTAAACATGGAAGGGAAATCTAACTAATGGCAGATGACATTTGATAGCCTGTTACAGCAAAATGTGGGTGGCTGTAAGAACACTGTATGCCCATACCTATTCTACTATCAATAAGCAGTAATTTCTACAGTTCTATTTTATAACTGAAACTGCGCTTACACCATCAGTTCCAAGTCAATAGTGTTAACACACATATTTTTGACACACAATAATGTCAACAATTTCTTCACTTGCCCGTTAAAATGTCTCATTGTCTGTTATATTGCTGTGAATCTGAATTAGTCACCTTGCTGGAGATATGACAGAAACCAGAAAATAATACGACGTGTCAAAGATTGACGTTCTACAAATAATATTTTATAAAAGTATACACAAAGCATTAAAGAGATGGCTTGGGGGTTTTTAACTCCTTTTAAAGAAAGAGAATAACTCAGCACTTACACAAGTTTAACATTAAGCACTGACACAAATCTTTCTCTTCAACTGCCAGTGTCAGAGGCCCAATCCATTTGTAAAGGCCGATCCTCATTAATATAGGCCTGCCAAACTGTGAGTGGAAACAAAGCAGCCTTGAACAGATAATCCATTCTGGCCTGCCACTGTGCTGCAACATCAGACAGTTCAGCCGGGATCTTCATGGAGGGGATGAGCTTTACATTCCTAGGAGCAGTGGGATAATCTTGCAGCCGATGCCAAAGTTACTTTTCTGAAGCAATGAGGAAAAATTCTGCTCCTCCTGGCCCCTAAAAACTAAATTAAATTTGACCTGGTCCGACTATGGCTAGACTGCTAGATAAGCTGTGGAGCTGGGTTCAAAAAGGTTAATTAAAATCCTATGAGCATCGTACAATCTCTACTCTCAAACTAACAATTTATTTGAATCTCTCCTTCTTGCCACTTTTTTTCAACCCATGTCCAACAGCCATAATTTTAATCCCATTCTTTAAAATTCCCTTCCCAACTCATTCTGCTTCATCACTTTGTCACCTCCCTAGATACTGTTTAAAGCCTACCACTGCTTTTGGCCGCTGCTTCTAGTATCTCTCCCTAAGTGGACATCATTTCATGTCTTTCTGTATTGGCAACCAGCATCCATAGTTCATGGCATCCCAAGGTGAGTCACTTCACAGATTATATTCAGTAATATATGTATGAATATAAATATGTCAATATTGAAAATGTTGATTAGAGTACGCAAAGCATACACTGTGCTCAGTCACCAACTGAGTTTTGTAGAGGAAGTCCAAAACAAGCATTGGCCCAAAGCTTATTTTGGACTTGGTATATGAAAATACCAAGGGCCTAGCAGCTATTTCCTGTACTAACCTTAGAGGTTAAGTCACCAACTTTTACCAGATGTGTGGGGGCTTTTGCCCTGCCTAATTAGTTGCTTTGGTGGCCATTCTACAGGTGTGGCACCCACACATTTCCAATTGAATGTCAAGTAATTTCAAACTGTTTTACAGGATGAAGAAAACTGAACTGGAAATTTTCGCAGGAGCAGGTGGGACAATGCATTGCTGAGATAGTGTATTGTAAGAGACACAAAAGTAGCCAAAGTTCCTCACATGGTGACTCCCAATGTCGGTCAAATCTTTTAAGGAGGAGCAACTATAGGTGACATGGTTCCTTTTGGGTCAGAAAAATCAGAGGGTAATTCAATTTTCATTATTTAACCATCAGTTCAAAGGCAATATGTATAGGATATTCAGAAAGGATAGGGAAGTAAAAGAGGAGGGATGGTGATATTGGTTCAGGAGACCATTGCAGTGCTAGAGAAAGAGAATGTCCCAGACAGTTCAAGGACAGAATAAATGTGGCTAGAACTGAGGAATATAATGAGTACAGTTACAATCTATAGACCGTCAACTGGTGGGAAAGATGTCGTGGAACAAATCTGCAGGGAAATTAGAGACATGTAGACATTATAGAGTAGTTATAATGGTGTACTTTAATTACCCAAATGTACACAGAGATAGTGGTAGTGTAGTAAAAGTTAAATTTTATTTATTAGTCACAATTAGGCTTACATTTACACTGTAATGAAGTTACTGTGAAAATCCCCTTGTTGCCAACTCCAGTGCCTGTTTGGCACAGTGAGGGAGAATGTGGCATGGCAAATCCACCTAACGCACACAGCTTTGGACTGTGGGAGGAAACCGGATCATCCGGAGGAAACCCACACAAACACAGGGAGAATGCACAAACTCCACATAGACAGTGGCCAAAGATGGGAATCGAACCTATGTCCCTGGCGGTGTGAGGCAGTAGTGCTAACCACTGTGCCACCGTGCCATCCCATTTTTAAAAAAATGTTTATTTATTAGTGTAACGTGCAGAGAGGGGCAAAAGTTTCTGGATTGAGTTCAGGACAATTTTCTACGGCATTGTGTGCCCAGTCCAACAAGAAAGAATGCACTGTGAACCTGGTTCTTGGAAACGAGGTGGGCTAAGTGGATCAAGAGTCAGTGGGGGAACATTGAGGAGACAGCGATCATCGTATAACAAGGTTTAGGATGATAATAGAAAAGGATAATGGGCACTAGGAAAAAATAATTAAGTGGGGGAGAGCAAACTTCACTGGGGAAAGAACAGAGCTGGGCAGGTTGGATGGGAATGAAAGATTGGTGGGAAAAACTGTAGCTGAACAATGGGCTATCTTCAAAAAAGGAAAGGTCCAGACACGGTCAAGGTATATTCTCTTTAAAGGGAAAGTTAGGGCAATCAAATCCAGAGCTCCCTGGATCAAAAAGGAGATAGAAATTAAGATAAGGAAGAAAAGGTATGCTCATGACAGGTGTCAGGTAGTAAATACAGTTGAGAACCAAGAGGGATCCAGAAGGTTCAGGCAGGAAGTGAAAAAAAGCATATAAGAGAAGTGAAGCGAGATTATGAAAAAAGACTGGCAGCCAACATAAAATGGAAACCCAAAGTCTTTGATAGACATATAAATAGTAAAAGGTAGTAAGTGGACTAGTAGGGCCAATTCAGGACTTAAGGGAATTTACACATGGAGGCTGGGGAGCATGGCCGGGGTGTTAATTGAATACCTTGTATTAGTCTGTACCATGGAGGTAGATGCTACCCAGGCCATGGTAACAAGGGAGAAAACTTTATCCCGAGAGGGACTCAAAATTGATAAAGAGGGAGTGTTAAAGAGTTTTTCAGTATGAAAGTTGATAAGGTACCAAGGCCAGATGAGATGTAGCCAAGGATCTTGAAGGAAGTGGGGAATGAAATTGTAGGCACACTGGCGAGTCTTCTCTAGACTCAGGGGAGGTGCCAGAGGACCGGAGAATTGCAAATGTAATGCTCTTGTTCAAAATAGGTTGTAAAGATAGCCCCAGCAATTACAGACCAGTTAGTTTAACATCAGCTTCTAGAGATGGAAAATGTGAGTTGATTAGGATATAGATTTATAAAGAAAAAAATTACGTTTAACTAACTTGCTTGAGTTTTTTGAGGAGATAAAGGAAAGGGTTAAAAGCAAATTACTATGAATGCTGGAAACTGAAACCAAAAGAGAAAATGCTGGAAAATCTCAGCAGATCGGGCAGCATCTGTAAGGAGAGAAAAGAGCTGACATTTCAAGTCCAGATGACCCATTGTCAAAACTAAAAGGCAAAGAAAGTGAGAGATATTTATACTGCATAGTGAGGGAATGAAAGATGAATCACAGCCACAGAAACCGAAAGAAAGGCTGCTAATGGCATTCTGTAGAGTGAATAAAGGGTGTGAATGGCCAAACAGCAGAGAAATTGAAATCAGAGGGTAAACTCTGACACATGAAAATGAGGGAGGGTGGGGGGAATGTATGGGAGAGAGATTAAATTTAGAAAAAGAGGCAGAGGGGAAGCAAAGGGGCAAAACGTAAGGAAAGGAGGGATAAAGTAAGTGAAAAGAGTGGAGGGATGAAGAAAAATGAAGAAAGACAAGAAATAAAAAGTAAGAACAGTAAAAAATTAAATAAAATGAAGACAAAGAGGTCTTCAGATGATTAACTTTACCCCACCTCGACCCCTTTGTTTTCACTGAACGTGACAGGACAGATGGAGACAGCAGTTAATAAAGTATATAGTATCCTGGGCTAATAGTGACATAGTGTACAAGAGCAAGGACATCATGCAGAACTTATACAAGACACTAGTATATACCTCAGCTGAAGTATTGTGTATGGTTCTGACACTACAGGAAGGATGTGGAAGTTTTGGACAGAATGTAGAAAAGGATTACAGGGATGAGAAACCTCAGTTATTTCCCAGAATGAAAATCCTTGGTTATGAGAATAAATTGGAGAAGTTGGGACTTGGAGAGAAGAAGGCTCAGAGCTGATTAAACAAAGATAGGGCAGCACAGTGGTATAGAGGTTAGCACTGCTGCGTCATAACGCCAGGGACCTGAGTTCAATTCCTGGCTTGGGTCAGTGTCTGTGTGGAGTTTGCACATTCTCCCTGTGCCTGTGTGGGTTTCCTTTGAGTGTTTCGGTTTCCTCCTTGAATCCAAAGATATGCAGGTTAGGTGGATTGACAATGCTAAATTGCCCCTTAGTGTCAGGGGACAAACTAAGGTAAATGCATGGGGTTATAGGGATAGGGTCTGGGTGGAATTGTGGTTGGTGCAGACTCGATGGGCCAAATAGCCTTCTTCTGCGTTGTAGGACTCTATGATTCTATCTTCAAAGTCAAGAGGTGGCTGGACTGAGTAGATAGGGAGAAACTTTTCCCACTTGTCAAAGGATTAAGCATGAGGGGAATAGATTTAAAGTTATTTTCCAAGAAAGCAAATGTAATGTAAGAAGATTTTTCACACAACGAGTGGTTTAGGTCTGGAAAGCTCTGTCTGAAAGCATGCTGCAGGTAGGTTTAATTGAGTCATTCAAAAGGGCATTAGATAATAATTTTTTGGGGTTCAGTTAGCTGGATGGCTGGTAATGATGCAGAGCAATGTGAACAGCATAGGTTCAATTCCCATACCTGAGGGCTGAGGTTATTCATGTAGGCTTTCTCAACCTTGCCCGTTGCCTGAAGTGTGGTGATCCTCAGGTTAAATCGCCACCAGTCATCTCTCCCCCATCAAAGTTGAAAGCGGTCTATGGTCACTTGGGACTTCATAAAATCACAGACTATTTACACTGCAGGAAGAGGCCATTTAGCCCATTGAGTCTTCATTGACTGTCTGATAGCGTGTCTTACCCAGGCCTTCTCCAGCGTGCTATCCCTGTTCTGCCACACAAGACTTCACCTTTACTTTTAACCTAGGTAATTACTTGAATGCGAACAATGTGCAGGGATATGGGGAAAAGGCAGGGGAATAGCATGAAGTCATGATGTGTATTTGGAGAGCCAGTGTAGACACAATGAGCCATAACAATTCTCTGATACTGTGATGTTCATGGGTCCAAAAATGAAATGACTTATATTCAAATTTTCAATCAGAATTGGGTGCATGCACATGTGGCCTGAGAATGTGATATAATAGAGTGACATAAATAGAAGAAAATGTAATTTTAAGAAAAGAGAAACATATTTTGTAACAATAAGAAGAATCTTCAAGCAATTGCAGATATAATTCTGACAAAAATAAATGAGTCTATGAGATCCTTACCACTGTATAAATGATTTGCTTTTATGGAAGATAAAGTGATTAGAGATACATTGTACTCAATACAAATAACATTAAAAATATCTCCATAATCACAGAGATTTAAGACAAACCTTATCATTAGTAAAAATCCCAAAGGGTTGATGGTTACTGAGTGAAAACATCAGCTAAGAAAGATCACTATTTATAGGCATATTGCCATTGTATGGAAAAACATGTATAAAGTATCACAGGGACCATTAAAACTTTATTGGCATTCAAATGCAAGATGTACTTGACTATCTATACAAAGAAAACAGAAATTATTTACATAATTAAATGAGATAAAAGGAACTTTGACCTTCAGTTGAAAAAATTATGGCAAATTAAACATGTCCCCTCCACAAATTTTTCCCAGTGGCCTTTTAATACTCAATAAACACAGGCTATTTTACTAATGCTGAGACTTGCCACTGCTTTATATCTGTACTATTTTTACTACAAATATTTGTAACCTCGTAAGTTAATGGAAGTGTGCCTCAGTGGATAAATCTTCCTTTGAATCTTAACTCGGTTAGTGACCCCTATTTATTTTATTGAAGTAATTCTTATATCAGTGACATCAATCTAATAGTCTTACTGCTTAAAAATACCAAAGTTTTCAGACTACTGTCTTAAATCCTGAATGATCTACACAAGCTGTTCTTAGATACACAGACACTAAAAATAACATAAGCTCCACTATTTGCACTTTATAAGTGCTATTTTAAGATAAAAATTCAATTTGACTCTGGAAGACATAGCCATCACCTAGTCAGATGGGACAAATGGTCATTTTCTGTGCTGTTGATTCTGTGTAACATAGATTTCTTTCCTACCTACCAACCAGGCAGCACAGTGGCACAGTGGTTGGTTAGCACTACTGCCTCACACGTTTGATTCCAGTCTCGGGTCACTGCCTGTGTGGAGTTTGCACATTCTCCCTGTGACTGCATGGGTTTGCTCTGGTTTCCTCCCACAGTTCAAAGATGTGTGGATTAGGTTGATTGGCCATGCTAAATTGTCCCTTAATGCCAATGAGGACTTTTTAAATTCATTCATGGGAAATGGGCATCACTGGCTGGCCAGCATTTATTGCCAATCCCCAGTTGCCCTCAAGAAGATGGTGGTGAGCTGCCTTCCTGAATCACTACAGTCCACGTGCTGTAGGTTGACCCACAACACTGATCCAGTGACTGCGAAGGAATGGCAATATATATCCAAGTCAGGATGGTCAGAAGCTTGGAGGTGCAATTGCCGGTATTGGTGATCCCATGTACCTGCTGCCCTTGTCCTTCTAGATGGAAGTGGTCATGGATTTGGGAAGTACTATCTCAGGATCTTTGGTGAATTACTACAGTGCATCTTGTAGATAGTACACACTGCTACTAAGCGTCAGTGGTGGAGGGAGTGGATGTTTGTGGATGTGGTACTTATCAAATGGGCTGCTTTGTCCTGGATGGTGCCAAGCTTCTTGAGTGTCATTGAAGCTGCACCCATCCAGGCAAGTGGAGAGTATTCTATCGCACTCCTAACTTGCGCCTTATAGATGTTGGACAGGCTTTGGGGAGTCAGGAAGTGAGGTACTCACCGCAGTATTCCTAGCCTCTGCCCTACTAGTGGGGTAAATACATGGGGTTACAGGGATGGGGCATAGGTGAGATTGTTGTCGATGCAGGCTCAATGGACTGTATGGCCTCCTTGTGCACAATAGCAATTCTATAATTCTATGAACTTTATCATTCTCTAATTCCCCAGTAGATAACACCACCTCCTGTCATTTGAATTTTTCAAGTATATGGAGGAGCTTTGTTCTGCAAATTTGATTGTTATCATTGCTGAGGAAATCAATTATGAAAGGACAACAACTTAATACAAGTTAGTAACAAGATGGCAGATGGATAGATACTTTAAAGAAGAAAAGACAACTACTTTTTACAGTAAGTTATTGGGGAAATCCATTGAAGCAAACAATAGGACTAGATTTAAGTAAACTGGACGTGTTTCTGCTAGAGAAGGATTGGGAAGAATATTATAGAATCATAGAATCCCTACAGTGCAGAATAATGTCATTCGGCCCATTGACACTATAAAAACAATTCCACCCAACTCCTATCCCCGTAACCCATGTATATTATCCTACTAATCCTCCTAACCTACACATCTTGGGAGACTAAAGGGCAATTTAGCATGTCAATCAACCTAACCCGCACATCTTTGGACTGTGGGAGGAATCCGGAGCACCCGGAGGAAATCCATGCAGACACAGGAAGAACATGCAAACTCCACACAATCACCCAAGGCTGGAATTAAACCTGGGTCCCTGGTGCTGTGAAGCAGCAATGCTAACCATTGTGCCACACTGCCCTTTATTTTTAAACAACTGTCAATTATTCTTAGCAACTCCCCTAACTCCCTCGCTTGACCACATGACTACCTACTCCATTACCAATCAACTCACCCGCTTCCTCTTTTTCCAGCTACCCCACTACCCACCTGCCGCCGTACCCACCAGCTCCTTAATTAATTAAAGGCTAATCTATCAAAAAAGAATGAGTTTATTGTGCTTTATCACCTTGTGCATTCCTAACATTTTTAGATGCATTTGGACCTTTCTATTGAATTTCCTTTACTGAGGTCTTCAGTTGCTGGTTTTAAACTCAGCCAACAATCCCTGTTCTCTTTTTACTTAGAGAACTTTCTCAAATAAGAATATCCTATTAGCATCAACAGTAATATACATCTGCTCCCCACATCTTCCATTAATTTCATTGCAGTTCTAAATTCCTCCATAATCTTGAAAGCTTTGGCTGGGTTACTTCAGATGCAATGAGTTCTCCTTCTGCATTATTTTGTTATTGCACTGGACTAAAGTAACGCACAAATATTTAAAACCCTAAAGATTGTTTTTTTCAAAGGATTTTTTTAACCTTTCTTCACAATATTTTTCATACTAAAATACATAAATACATTATGGCTTTCTATTACTGGTGCCATTGGCAGTCAAAGCACTGTCTTCCAAAAATTATATACATGTTGGTTTTGTTGGACTGGACTGACTAATGTACAAATACAATGCAAGGAAACAACAAAGGCAATTCAGGAAAACTACAGGAAATTGTTAACAGTCTGTAGGAATAGTAGCTCTAATAGGCTGCAGCATATGTCTCCTCTCAAAGCAGGGCGCTGTCTTAATATTGCATGTTACAATCCCTCCATAGAGGAATTTGAGAAGTGGCGCTTCAAGATGCCCGGAAGTTGAACTTGAGGTGGATAACCATCCAGCTGGTCTTAATGCGAATTTCTAGTCATTATGTGCATCTGCTCATACACAAGCCATAGCCAATTTTGCTGGTGTGAGAGTAAATCTGCAATAAAAGATTTTCCAAGGCAAAGTGAATACTACAATTGACAAAATTATTTGAAATGAAATGGAGGAATGAGTGGCAATGGAATTCTCTCCTCTCAGATTGTCCTTTCAGATAAAGAGTCAAACCTGAGTTTTCAAAGGAACTCAGTTCCAGCCTGGTCATACTGAATTCCTGTGTTCTTCTGCCAGTATCTTGTTAGATGAGTTTGTGAAAAGAACCTTCGGTATACTGCTGTTAAGCATAATGATGCTTTGATTTGCTAGCACAGTAACCAATTAATCAGAAAAGAATCGCGGTTAATCTGATAAAAGTCCTTTACTTTGCAAAACTGAATGGGTTCTGAACTTCACATACAGTCAATTCTGACTGACGTCTCTCATGTCAAAGTCAGAGACACGTTTCCTGGTCATTTCTTAGAAATAGCTGGATGAAAGATTTCTGTCATAATAAAACACTTGTCAAGTCAGCACTACCCGTCAGCTTTTTCACTGGGGCTGCATTGTGTGCACAAGTCACACACAAGTAACAACAATGAACTGGTTCATGCCTAAACAACAAACCTTTTCAACAAAATGCAGTGATCTGTGACTTTTTAATATATTCCTTATTAGACAATTAGGATGCACACAGCATAGTGGTTCTCAGTCACCTTAGACTGGGAAGTTGCTATAATAACTTCCCAGTACATAATAAATACACATTCTTGAAAAGCCACTTATGTAATCCTATGTACTATTTGTGTGAATTTTGCATTCATCAAGTAGAAATGCATTAGTGCTGAAGAATTAAGTCCAGTTTCCATTTTTATCACCCACTCCCAAACCAGCCACAGCAAGAGTTACAGAGCAGAGTTTCCTTTATTGTACCCAAATATTGTGCTGTAATGACCAACCTTATAACACTAATGGGTAACTTTCCATTTTCCCAACAGCCGCTCCTTATGTCTACTGGAGTAGGATGGTCTCTATTGCACTGTTGACATGGACTAACTGAAGATATTTTGAGATTGAGTTCACTTAGTGCCTTCACAGCCTAACAGCCAGCGAAGGCCATTCTCCAACCAGCCTGGGCTGGTTTCAATCAGACTGAATATGACCACAGACTAAATTGACACGTTCTACCACCACAGAAAATATAATTCACCTTTTGCTTTCAATAAAATGCACCACATGTGGATTCTTTCAAAAAGCAGTAATGTGTCTACGTCGTGTTAACCATCCTTGTCAAATATTTTTAAGGTGACCCATTTGGTGAGCTACATGAAGCCAGTATTTATCAAAATAATCTAATCTAAACTGGCATTGTTTTTGTCATTTTCAAGGATGAATTTTAATTTGATTTGAGTTACTATTGTCACATTATTAGCATACAGTGAAAAGTATTGTTTCTTGCGTGCTATAGAGACAAATCATACTGTTCATAGAGAAGGAAATGAGAGAGTGCAGAATGTAATGTTGCAGTCATAGCTAGGGTGTAGAGAAAAATCAATGTAATGTGAGGTAGGTCCTTCCAAAATTTTAATGACAGTAGGGAAGAGGTTGTTCTTAAGTTGATTGGTACGAGACCTCAGACTTCTGTATCTTTTTCCCGATGGAAGAAGGTGGAAGAGATAATGTCCAGGGTGCTTTTGTGAGGAAGCGGGGAGTGTAGACAGAGTCAATGGATGGGAGGCTGGTTTGAGTGATGGATTGGGCTACATTCATGACCTTTTGTATTTTCTTGCAGTCTTGGGCAGAGCAGGAAGAACCTTGGAGGCCAAACAATAGAGTACAAAGAAAATCAAGATGTCTCTTTCCAAAATTCTTGATCATTGTTTCAAAGAAATAATTTTCAAAAAGAACGGTTAAACCTAAGTTGAAATGAATGAAAATTGGCCAGATACCAAACATGGAAAAGGCTTGGATAATGAATCTCCATTGAATCTAAATATTTGACAATGTATTAGCTTGTCTCAGCAATTGGTAAACACCTCAAATCCACTGAGTTGTGTTTTGATAGTGAACAGACAAAGATTTAAAACAAAATCACACTGAGACACAGACACGCACAGACATGCAAACCCATGCAAAGGCAGTCAGAATTTCAAATGGAAACTTGCAAGAACAAACCTTAAGCTGGGAGGCGGGAAAACAATGCCAGAAGTAGGTTTGGAGTTAATCTGTTTGCACAAACTAAAACCATCCACAGTGTTAGGATTTTACAAACCAAAGATGGAGAAAGTTTTGAAAGTGGAAGTAGCCTGAGAGCGAAACACATGTAGTATGAAGATTTGTTTCACAGAGGCATGTTAGGCCTGGATTTTTGCATACCTCAACAAAAATTGAAGAATCATCTTTGCACTGAATGGAATAGGTGCACAGTTGGCAGAGAAAACAACAGTCACATTGAAATGAAATAGGAAGCAAATGTTGTCCATTTAATATTTTGTATGGTTTTGAATTGTGCGATGCTTTAAGAGAACAAAATGAGCCACAAAGTCACTTATGGCACAGAAGGTGGTTCATTCAGTACATCAAGCATATACCAGGCCTCCATGGAGCAAATAAGTCTGTCCCATTCCCTCACTGTACTCTTGTAGCCCTGCAAATTTATTTCCTTCAAGTGCCTACCTAACTTCCTTTTAAAATTATTGGTTGACTGTTTCCACCACCCTTATAGACAGCGTGTTCCCAGTCATCATCTCATTTTCTAAAGATGGTTTTCCTCACAAGCCCACTGCATCACTTGCCCAAAATCTAAAAAATGTGTCCCTAAGATCTTGTGCCATCAGCTAGTGGGAACAGCTTTTATTCACTGTCATTGGATGGTTCAGAAAATGCAGAATCTCCAATTCAGGAAAGTTTTAAAGTTTATTTATTAGTCACAAATAAGGCTTACATTAATACTGCAGTGAAGTTTCCCTAGTTGCCACACTCCAGAGCCTGGTCGGGTCAATGCGCCTAACCAGCATGTCTTTCAGACAGTGGGAGGAAACCAGAACACCCAGAGGAAGCCCACACAGACATGGGGAGAGCATGCAAATTCCACACAGTGACCCAAGTCAGGAATCAAACCCAGGCCCCTGACATTGTGAGGCAGCAGTGCTAACCACTGTGCTACCTTGGGCGGGACAGGAAAATTTCCCCTGATAGTTCTAACAGATTACCTGGCTTGTACCTAATGTCACGATCGGAACCTTGAATCTTTAGCAAGGGACTTTGCAATTTTGGCGGTGCACTGATCAATGGCTTTTGCCAAATCATCTCCAGTGGCTTGTGGTTGATATCTAACACAAATTTTATGCCAACTAGATAGGTATGAAAATATATGATTCCAAACACTAAAGCTAATGTGCCCACTGAATGATGGTGTAATTGGATTGTGTTATGGACAGACATTTTCAAGCAAATACAATTGGTTTGCCTTTTTGTTGTTTGCATGCCCCCAGACCTTTCTATCTATCTCCAGGGTAGTTGTATCCCTAGAATTGTAAAATTTCAATGCTGATGCTTCTGATGATTTTTTTTGGTGCTTGGTATTGGTGGTCTTCAGTAGATGAAAAGGAAGATAATTTGTTGTGGAGAGATGATTTGAAAGTGAAAGTATCAAATCTGATTTTACAATGATGCCATAGACAAAGTCACTCAGTCTGAATTTGATGATTTCTTTGCATCAGATATCAAAGACAAAATTTACCAACTTTAAAAAGATTTGGTCCACATTCTTGCCATGATGCAGATGTTCTAATGTAGGGAAAACTACCTGGCCACAGCTGCAGCCACAGACTTGCCTGTGATAGCATTTCTCCGACGCAAAGGTGGTCTAACACCTGTGGGCATTTCTTTTCTTCCATTATGCAAAATGGTCTGAGAAAGTGAATCAGTATGGAGCTATCCTCTCTTTCCCTCACATGTAACAGAAGGACATGATAGTGGAGGGCCTCAAATTGGTCCATCATCTTTGAGAGCCTGCCCACCATCCATAATTAGATAGCAAGTATATCCCCCAGCCATTAAATTGTGTTGGCTGATTATTGCCAACACGGTGTGGGGTCAGGACCCTGAACCCAGAAGGAAAGTTTTATTCTTGATGTATAAGCTCTGTGCATATTGTTCCTAAAGCAGCTCTCGGAGGAGGGAAGCTGTCTATGGGCCTAACTAAATTGATTAGATGGACAACTAATCTGAAGTTTACAAAAACAGAAAATGCTGGAAAATCTCAGCAGGTCTGACAGCATCTGTGGAAAGAGAATAAAGCCAATGTTTTGAGTCCGGATGATCCTTCACCAGCTCTAATAACGGGTCATCCAGATTTGAAACGTTGGCTCTATTCTCTCTCCACAGATGCTGTCAGACCTGCTGAGCTTCTCCAGCATTTTGTTTCAGATTCCAGCATCCGTAATATTTTGCCTTAATCTGGAGTTTATCTTGGTTGCATTGGGGCCCTGTAAGTACTATGAGGTAAATGGGAGTAATGAGGACATGAGAAGATAAATCTTGTACTGTGGAAACAATGGAATAATAGTGAGATTGGTCTGTCTTCATTTTTAAGCGGCACAGTAGCACAGTGGTTAGCACTGCTGCTTCACAGCTCCAGGGACCTGGGTTTGATTCCCAGCTTGGGTCACTGTCTGTGCGGTGTTTACACATTCTCCTCGTGTCGCATAGGTTTCCTCCGGGTGCTCCAGTTTCATCCTACAGTCCAAAGGTGTGCAGGTTAGGTTAATTGGCCATGCTTAAATTGCCCCTTAGTGTCCTGAGATGTGTAGGTTAGAGGGATTAGTGGGTAAAAAATGTATGGATGTGGGTGTAGGGCCT
Organism: Carcharhinus amblyrhynchos; assembly: GCF_965287045.1. Classification (NCBI taxonomy): domain Eukaryota; kingdom Metazoa; phylum Chordata; class Chondrichthyes; order Carcharhiniformes; family Carcharhinidae; genus Carcharhinus; species Carcharhinus amblyrhynchos. The sequence continues at coordinate 48,414,711 of NC_137324.1, read as the reverse complement.
GGGTGGGATTGTGGTCGGTGCAGACTCGATGAGCCAAATGGCTTTTCTCTGTACTATAGGGTTTCTATGATTAAGCCAGAGAGGCAATTATATTTTCTTGTTTCAAAATCTTACCACATTAGCTATACCCATTCAAATGAAACCACGAAATTCCAAAATCTTCTTTACTTTTCAGTCAGCAATATAAAGTGCATCTTTCACAATTTTTTCATCCTCAACCAAGCCTATGATGCGAGTATATTTTTGTTCTGCTACATTGAGTACTTGAATCATGTACATGTTACTTGTGCTACAGTTTTTAATTAAGAGGTTAGTGGTGACAGTTACAAACCTTCTGAAGTGCAGAATGGAAAAGCGATGAAGGAAGTCTGATTGCAGATAATAACAGTGTTCAGACAAAATGTACCTGCATCAGAGCTAAGTGCTCTGGTGTTTATATTAAAATTTGCTTGTTTAAAATACTTCATAAAGAAATATTGTCTGAGGTTTGTGAATGTTGGGTGAGGGGAAGAAATCTGATTGGGTATCCCTGCATGACTGGTTGGAAAAGTGAGTGTCTGTCTCAGGATGACTAAATAGGTGAGTACATAATTGGGCAGATAAAGGAGTTATTAAAGATCATTCACTGAGCAGTTGGTGTAATGATTACTTTCTCTCGCATTTCAGAATTTGTTGCAATCAATATAATATTCTAAATTCTGGAAACTGCAGGTGATGCAAAATGTTAAGGATTTACTGCTGGCTATTGAAGGAATTTAGGTAAATGTGCACCTGTATGTTAGCTATTGTTAAATTTTGAGAAGCACTTTTAAATCATTGAACTACTGCGCCATAGTGTACTGGTCAACGGAACCATTTGCAAAGGAGAGGACTTGTAAGGACAGAGTTTTATATGTTGCTGATAACTGATTGCTTCTGCAACAAAACTCCCATATGTGCTGTTGTTAGTATATGTAATATAGAGGGATGGGCTGTATAGTTAATAACTTCCCTAAAAGCACAATGCAATCAGCATGGTAGCTAAAACAGGCAGAGTTAGTGCTGGCTGCACAACCCAATTTCTTTTGATCCAAACCTTGATCAAATGAATGTTGTTCAGCAGAAGAATATTATTCTGTGCCAAGTACACACTCCAAGTGTCACAAAATGTTCCATCACTATCTGTAACTCTTTGATGTTGCCCTTTCCATGGTATCACTACAAGCATATCTTCTGTGGTTCTATCATGACAAGCCACTGAATATTAACTATTTGTGGTCCTATGGCAGGACGGCCCAAATGCAAGTAGCAATTTACAGCTGAGATTGTGTTGGACAAACTCTAAGGGACAACTCTAATACTGGGCCAGAATTCATCTGCACACATATGTTCATTGTATGGAACGTTACATTCACCAGCTTCCAGAGTTAACTAAATTCCATATTCTTAATCATTTCCTTTGTGCAATTTTCATATCTAAAGTGATCTGTTAGAGAAGACAGCATCATCAGTGCAGCAGCTCTTAAAAAGCTTTTATACTTTATAAAGATCATTCATCAATGTCACAAGTAAGACTTACATTAACACTGCAATGAAGTTACTGTGAAAATCCCCTATTCGCCACACTCCAGTGCCTATTCAGGTACAATGAGGGAGAATTTAGCATGGCCAATTCACCTAACCAGCACATCTTTCAGATTGTGGGTGAAAACTGGAGCACCTGGAGGAAACCCACACAAACACAGGGTGAATGTGCAAACTCCACACAGAGAGTGACCCAAGCCGGGAATCCAACCAGGTCCACTGCTGTGAGGCAGCAGTACTAACTGCTGTGCCACTGTGCCGCCCCACTTATGGATCAATGACAACTACTTTGTCAAAGTTGCTTGCTAATGGAAGGCTTATGTTTCATCTTTATCACTAATCTCTACTTCATACTTGTATACTGTTTCTCAATGACACCAGCTTTCTAAAGCAGGTTTTGAAACAATTTACAAGTAGGTAAGTTTGTGGACCTTGAAAACATTTGGCCTTTCTCCCCCTTGCTGATTCTTATCACCCAATGGCTTTAATACTTACATTCTAATGAGTAACATCAGGATTTGTTAAAGGGTTGTAATAATGCTTAAACTGCAAATCTGCTGACTTTCCATAAATAATTGCCTTATTGTACTCCATGTCAAGTTTCATTTGTTCCCTTTTCATAAAAGGTTTCCTTACAGCGCATCTGATTAGAGACTGCATCAGTAGTTATAAATGGTTCACTCCAACCATTTTACATGCATTACTACTCTTTTCTGATAGCAATGTGCTGTTATTAACAGACCTAAGACAAGTAGGGCTTTTATGTCCCTTAATATTGTTTCAGCCTGAATCAATGTAACATATTAATGAATCTGTTCCTCATATAAAAACTATCACTTCTATATGTTTGTGAGGCATGGACAACATTCTGGCATCACATACAGTAACTAGATGCAATTCCATCTTCAGTGCTTAAGGTCTTTCTGCATCATGAAGTGGCTGGACAAAATTCCTAACATCTAAATTCTTGCTGTTAATAGAAACCAAGTTGGTCAGTGAAGTCAAAACTAATACACAGAGCTTTTATTCACTGAGAGTGTTTATTGACTTTGTTCAGTCCCATAGCTCTCTTCTGCCATACCCAGTGTCCTAGCTGTCTCCTTTTCTTTATATGCTCAAAGTGCTCAATTGAACAATGCCCTTCTCTTGTATATCTTAATAATATAATTAACGTACTATTGCAAAGTGCAAAGTGCAGCATACCTGGTGTCAAGCGTATGCTCATCAGAGCATAGACCAAAGAAAGCATTCTTTCTGGTTGTATCACAGCTTGGTATGGCTCCTGCTCTGCCCAAGACTGCAAGGAACTACAAAAGTTTGTGAATGTAGCCCAATCCTTCGCACAAACCAGCCTCCCATCCATTGACTATGTCTACACTTCTCGCTGCCTCAGCAAAACAGCCAGCGTAATTAAGGACCCCAAGCACCCTGGACGTTCTCTCTTCCACCTTCTTCCATTGGGAAAAAGATACAAAAGTCTGAGGTCACGTACCAACCATCTCAAGAACAGCTTCTTCCCTGCTGCCATCAGTCTTTTGAATGGACTTGCCTTGCATTAAGTTGATCTTTCTCTGCACCTTAACAATGACTATAACAATACGTTCTACATTCTCTCGTTTCCTTCTCTATGAACAGTATCCTTTGTCTGTATAGCATGCAAGAAATGATACTTTTCACTGTATACCAATGCATGTGACAGTAATAAATCAAATCAAATAGGATTGTCTTTTCTGGAGTGCAGAAGAATGAGGGGGGATCTCATAGAGACTTATAAAATTCTAAGAGGACTAGACAGGGTAGATGCAGAGAAGATGTTCCCGGTGGTGGGGGAGTCCAGAACCAGGGATCACAGTCTGAGGATCTAGGATAGACCATTTAGGACAAAGGTGAGAAGTCATTTCTTCACCCAAATAGTGGTGAGCCTGTGGAATTCATTACCACAGGAAGTAGTTAATGCCAAAACACTGAATGTATTCAAAGGGTGGCTGGATATAGCACTTGGGGCAAATGGGATCAAAAGTTATGGGGAAGAAGGCCATTGAGCTGGATGATCAGCCATGATCATAATGAATAGTGGAGCAGGCTCGATGGGCCAAGTAGCCTCCTCCAGCTCCTATCTTCTCTGTTTCAATACTTCGATGTAAATCAAAGCACTCAGCTGAGCTGGGTCAGTTATATGGTGCATATGGAGGATTGTCGAACATTGTACAACTAGCTGAGCATGGGAACTTGCACTATAGGACATCTGAAACTCAAACTAGTCTGAAAGCCATTTTAGAGCCTGCAAGTCAGACCTAAGAACAAAATCTCTGGGCAGATCCATATGGAGAAGTCCCTGTCATTAAGCAACTTCAACACTTTTGGAGAAAAGATTCAGTCTCCTATGGGACAAGCCACTGTCTTCAACCACCATCGCAATAGCGACTGTACGTAATATATGCGATCAGCTCTTCAAGTCAAAACTTTTAACATCATATATGAGACTACACTAACCCAGAATGTGAGTAACCAGTCTCCTTGCTGAACACTCATCCGTAGAGCCAATGGGAGATAGCCCAAGCATTATCAAGTACAATCCAGCAATTTAAATACCGGTACTGATCCAGGGATCCTGGAATTAGATTTCATTAATTTTTTATACAATCTGTTAAAGTCCATGATATATTTCTGCATAGAATAACAAAGATTTTCTAAAATCTATCAACGCCTGGCCATGCATCATAGGCATTTAACAGATCAGTTTCTTATAAATTTCATTCAAGAACTCTAATAGAAGGTCCAATACATCATCATTCTCCAACTGATGGGCAACTCGGTCACAAGTTTGATTTTACTTCTTGTAGAAAGCGACAGCATCATGGCCACATCTTGTTTCCTCTTTGGTAGGAATGTAATCCATGTTTCCATATCCACTGAATTCTTTCTCTGCTCATATGGTTTAGACTTGGAGGAATACACAGGAGGGTAATCATAACCTGACTATTTGCACTAGCTTTCTGTCATTTGCCACAATACCTGCTGGAGTCATAGTTTTCGGTCTGCATGTTCTTTCTCTTAGCTCCAACCTTTACCTTTAGTCAACCATGCTCTGCTGCCATATTTGATTCCAGGAAGTCAGTTGGTGATGTATAGAACTCGCAGAATCCCAACAACGCAGAAGGAGACCATTCAGCCCATCAAGCCTGCACCAACAACAATCCCACCCAGGCCCTATCCCCATAACCCCCATGTATTTACCTTGCTAACCCCCTTGATATTAAGGGGCAATTTAGCATGGTCAATCCATCTAACCTGCACATCTTTGGACTGTGGGAGGAAACGCACACAGACATGGGGAAACTGAACAAACTCCACACAGTCACTCAAGGCTGGAATTGAACCAGGTCCCTGAAGCTGTAAGGCAGCAGTGCTAGCCACTGTGCCACCATGCCACCCTGTCATCCATCTTTGCATACTTTTGTATTCGTTACAGAATACAAAAAAGGCCTGCGTTAATGTCCAACCATATTTATAATTAAACACAATAATTATAAAGCTACACTAATGATGTCATAGAATTTGCATGGGCCTATGAGACATCTGCCTGTTTCTGGTGAGCAGCTATGATGTCGACTTCAAGGTCCTGAGTAAAATGGTAGTGACCTATACACCTGTAGTAACAGGGTGAGAAATGCTGAGCTGCTATTTTATTCACACTACCACCTCGTTCCCATCTAGTGGAAGATATGAGAATTGGTTCCACCAACTCTCCCACATCCAAATTCAACAACTGCTTGTATTTATACAATGACAAACTGCCCCAGATAAATCACAGAGGCATAATCAAAAATACCCTTTCCCATGTCTACATAGCATCAAAGCACGTACATCGAAAGGTGGCAGCACTCAACTACAATCAATGCTCATGAATCCTACCCCCAAACAAATGCCAAAATAAACCAGGTTTACTGTGCTACTCATACAGCTGCCAAGTAGTTATGGGGTTATTTGTCTCCACACTCGATGTTACAAATGTTTGCAGACCTTTACTCTTGGATGCTCCCATGTCTAACTAATGAGTGTTGCTGCAACTCCCAAGGTTCAGAGCAGTGCTTCCCAAATATTTTACTTGTGTGATCCAATTTTAATGGCTCCATTGACCAGGTGATCCCAGAGTGGAGATGGAGGTTGGGAGAGCCATTGGGCAAAAGGTGGGTGGGGGGATGGTCTTCAGCTGCCCAATAGTGGGTGGTGGTGGGGGGAAGAGGTGGGAGGTGGAAATGAGGTTGGATATGGTTGGGAAGTGCTTAACTGCAGGTTGCAAAAAAAAACACCTATTATGTCACAGTTGTTTTTCACAGCAGGAATCAGGCCTCAAAGATTTTGGACACACCCACCATCAGAAAACAATGCAAGGGTTTAAAGGAGCTTCATAGTTGTTGGCATTCAGTCCAAGCTACACAATACCCATCACTATCTCAGAGCTTGTGATCCCAAAATCTGTGTGTGTGACTCCACTGGGGGTCACAACCCACAGTTTGGGAAGCCCTGCTCTAGAGAGTATAATAGGGCAACACGGTGGCACAATTAGCACTTCAGCCTCACAGCATCATGGACCTGAGTTCGATTCCGATGGTTGTCTGTGTGGCATTTGCACGTTCTCCGCATTTCTGCATCGGTTTCCTTCGGGTGCTCCAGTTTACTCCCACACTCCAAAGGTGTGTAGGTTAGGTGCATTGGCCGTGATAAAATCAAATTGCCCCTTAATGTCCCAAGATGTGTAGGTTATATGGATTAGCCATGGTAAATATGTGGAATTTCAGGGATAGGGTAGGGGAGAGAGCCTTGTTAAGATACTCTGTAATAGTGTTGGTGCAGGCCCGATGGGTTGAATGTCCTCCTTCTGCAAGTAGGGAATCCATGGATTATTGCCTTATATCAATTGTAGTTTAAAGCTAGTGTCGACTCAGGACTGGAATGTTCCAGTCATGCCTTTAAGTGGTCGGGTTGCCTGCCTACTTTTATGGAAATTGTCTCTACTACTCTGTTTCTGCTCACACTGGAGCAAGAATTGTGCATATAATAATGAAATCCCATATGAAGCATGTAATCTCTCTGAAAGTGGATGGAGTTAACACTCGCCAAGACGTCTTTTGAATTGGGCCAGAAACTGTTTAACCAGTAATTACCACAGCAACTGCAACATTGAACCCAATGTAAGTCATTTGGTGCAACGAGTTCTGCTTCTGTTTGCAAATCATTCCAAAACAAAGAACACTTTGCTGGACGTTTAATTAACATTGGGACGCAAAGTATTACTGAACAGGCTTAACACATCTACCCTGCTCCCACCTGTGCTGATTCATTAAAAGCTTCCCTTCAAAGATTGGCAGAGATCAGACAAGTTTGACAACACTTAAGGTGCAACTTGTTGCCAAGCTGGCCAGGAATTGCGAACAAATGGACTTACTGTTTGGGCAAAGCAACTGTTCATCCTACATTTAAATCATCTTTTGACTGCCCTACAGATGGATGGTCACCTCAGCATGGGGCTGTCTGGGGAAACTATTCCCTCTCAGATAAACTGCTGCCAAAAACACAAATTAGAACAACTCATCTGAATCTGAAGCCGAAAAAAAATTGGCCACAGAATTCTGAACTACCCAGAGATATTACATAAATGCAAGTTCATACTTTCTTGAAGGCATGACTATAAATTCAAGTTATTGTTGTTGCAGCAGTGTGAAGTTACAATTGTTAAACCAACAAACTAGTCACAAGTGCCCTGCAGGGCTGAATGAATGAAAAATAATCTCATAGAATTGTTCTGAATCATTAAAGCTCTGGTAAAGTTATTGGTATCAATGCACTTTTAAACTAAATAATCTCAGGATAATTAGCTATATTCTTCCCTGTTAGCAAGCTTTATCCCTTTGTACCCCAACCTGAAATCCCTCTGAATGTCTGTTTGGCTTCAAGAGAAATTGACAGAATATGTTAAAAGTTAATGTTTATCTATTAGTCACAAATAAGGCTTACATTAACACTGCAATGAAGTACTGTGAAATTCCCCTAGTTACCACAGTCTGGTACCTGTTTGGGTCAACGCACCTAACCAGCACACCTTTCAGAGTGTAGGAGGAAACCAAAGCACCCAGAGAACACAGACATGGGGAGAATGTGCAAACTCCACACAGACAGTGACCCAAACCAGGAATTGAACCCAGGCTCCTGGCGCTGTGAAGCAGCAGTGCTAACCACTGTGCTACTGAATATGTTAGACAATTTTATAATCACTATTTATGCCATCTAAAGCTGTAACTTAAATGAAATGCCACTACTTAATATGGAGGCATGTTGTACCTAAACACCTTGTCGAGCCAAGATCCCCTGCTGGGCACAAAAAATGAAAACCATTCTCTCGTAATGGAGCAACATTTTCTAGGTCAAATATAATAAGCCTCATTGTATCATAGATAATATCACTATAAAAGTTAACCGTCCAATATCTGACCTCTTTGATGTCCCATCTGAGAATCATGCTGTGACTATGAACTGCTACAGTGTGTATTAAATTTCACTTTTTTTTCTCTTATTCCCATTCTAAATGTTTTCAGCATTAGACTGGATTGTATGTCAGCTGGCTACTGTTCACAAAATGCTGCATTTAATAATTGGAAATAAAGAAATTGAAAAGGCTCTGTTTCATCAACGTTGGGACAATGCTGATAAAACACAACATTTTGTGCTAGCAAGAAGTCTATTTACAGACAAAGCCACAGCCAACAGAGTCTGTGTGGATTCTAAGGATTCTGTAAGGGGACTACAAATTGCCAAAAGTTCCTTCACCCCGCAGAGTTTGGTGGAGTCAATGCACTGGGTGTGATTGACAACAACACTGTATTTAAATAGCACTATTAACATAGTAAAGCTTTCCAAGAATGGTTCACAGAAACAAACAAAATTTGGCAGTGGACCACCTAAGAACAGAGGGCAGATGACTAAAATCTTGGTCACAGAGATAAAATTTAAGGAGCATCTTAAAGGAGAAAAGAGAGGCAGAAAATCAGAAAGGTTTAGGGAAGGGATTCCAGAGCATAGGAGCTGGGCAACTGAAGACATCAAGGCCAATGGTGGAGGAATTACAATCGTGGATGTGCAAGATGCCAAAATTGGAGGAACACAGTAAGAAGTCTGACAACACCAGGTTTATGTCCAACCAATTTATTTGATAGTAAACTTCATATATATAAGTAATGCATCAGCCAGGAAGCACTTTGGAATATCCTGAGATTATAATATAGGCATAGTTAATTATATGTGGAGGATTTATTTATAATGTACTTAGGGCCCGCATTCTACATCAACAGTATCTGTTCACACACAAAGCAAATGCTAGTGCATTCCACGTCACTGGTGCATTACAAACCTCATGGAAAGATTAATAATCCCAAATGCAGGAGAAACCAAATGCAATTAGTTACTAAGAGAAAATTGCAGTCACTACCAATTATGTTGAGAGTTAATTACTCTTAAGCGCTATTTAGATTTTCTTGATAAACTTTTGAGAAATTTATCTTTGATGGTGGAAATCAGATTATTGAAAAATGTGCATGAAAATGAATCAAATGTTCTGCCCCTCTGGTAATTGTGGGAAGGAGCCCTAAGTCGTTCTGGATTACTTTGTTGTTTGCCAGTGGGAGGGCTGACCACAACTGCTCCTTTACACTGCAAACAGCACACCAACAAGAGCAGCAAACACTGGAGTCCATGGGCTTAGTGTCTCACCATGTAATGTGGCTGTGGTTTAATAATTTCACTGATGGGCCCCCAAGCAACTTCTTCAAATGTTTGCATTTTTCCCTTAAATTTAAATCGTCTGCTCCTTCCTTAAATTAGCTGGATGTAATCTATGTTCAACATATGGAAAATGTTGCTGAATTAAATAGTTGCTGTATGTGACAAATGGAAGTGTAATACATTTGTTACAGGACCGAATTTGTTTCAAAATTGGATTTCCCTGTCAATTCATTCACACATACAGCTTCTTCCAACGGTGCCTGACCTGGGGTAGTTAAATGGAGCAGGGTGCATACTCTCTTTTTCCTTCCCTCATATGCCTGATTACAATTTTACATTTCACTTTAGTAAGCAGTGGCACAGTGATTAGCACTGTTACCTCAGTGCCAGGGCCCTGGCTTCAATTCTGACAGTAGTCATGATATGGAGATGCTAACGTTGGACTGAAGTAAAACACAAAGAAATCCCACAACACCAGTTTAAAGTCCAAACAGATTTATTTGTAGCAAACGCTGCAAGCTTACGGGACAGCCTGTCCCGAAAGCCAGTGAACTCCTAGCCACCTGACGAAGGGACAGGCTGTCCCGAAAGCTTGCAGCGTTTGCCACAAGTAAACCTGTTTGGACTTTAAACTGGTGTTGTGGGATTTCTTTGTGTTTCAATTCCGACCTCAGGTGATTGTCTGTGTAGAGTTTGCACATTCTCCCCATGTCTGCGTGGGTTTCCTCTGAGTGCTCCAGTTTCCTCCCACAGTCCAAAGGTGTGCAGGTTAGGTTAAATTGGCCCTTAGTGTGTCAGGAGGATTAGAAGGGTTACAGTGATAGGACCTGGGTGGGACTGTAGTCAGTGCAGGCTTGATGGGCCAAATGACCTCCTTACGCACTGTAGATTCCATGACTTAGCTATACATATTGCTAGAAATTAGTGCTAAAATTGAGTCATTTCAGTGCTCTATGCTGGGAACAGGATTCATCAATTCCGCTATCTTGAGGCCTGAATGGGGCAGCAATGATAATTTCCCAGCTGGTCTAAATCTGCCAGGAACAGGAGGAGAGCTGGCAAGCTAGGAGAAGTCCGGAAAGGTATTTAATAATATATTATATTGTTTCCTTATGGACTGGGAGAAAGAAGAGTGTCCTTCTGGTCTGGACAAAGAAACCTTGGGCCTCTCCTAACTTAAGCTTCTCTCCCTTCCCTATCTAGCATTCGCCTCCTGGAAGATTTAGCTTATAACTTGCTTCGTTGCCACAGACATTCCCACAGTTCTCCATCAGCAGCATTCTCCGTCCTAATTTCAGTGGCAGGGTAGCTACTTGCCTCATATATCCTGATCTTTTTAGTTCAGAAGGTAACAAGTGTCATACACATGAAGCCCAGCAGTTAAACCTGGACAGGCACCTAGATCATTATTCCACATTCCCATCAAATCTGGTCCTATATCTTTACAAAATGTTGAGTGTTCCTCCTCACTGAAAGAAGCTGTTTTATATTTCCTCATAAACATAATGGGGGACTGAAAACGTTCCATGTTATTTCCTTGGATAACAGCATCTATAAAGCGAGTTCGCCTGTGGCTGGTTTCCTTTGTAATGCACAGGGATTGGATCCTTCCTAATTAGAAGTTCTGACCTTCAGGCACTCATACAATGACTCTAGTCCAATATTGATTTTTTTTTAAGTTACATTCATTGTTGGAAGTGACATTTAGCATCAATGAAAGCTATTGTTTCTCCCTCAATACAATCTTCTGAAAGTTCCTAGTGCACTCCTGGCAGGTGTAACAGTGTATTGGAAATAGGTTTGCATAAGGTTGGTCCTCTGTAATTACCCCTTTCCATAAGCACAGCTTCTGGCTGAAACAGAACTTTAATAGGAATGATGCTTTCACGTTGACAATTATCAATACCTGACTTTTACACTTGTTTGTTTGTCTCCTTTATCTGCTCCCTCTCCAAAAAGGATAATGAAGAGCATACAATATAAAATACTAATTTGCAGCAATCAAAATTTATGCAAACAGCCAAAAAATAAACAGAAATGTGACAAAAGTAAATAGCCTGGTGATCAAATATTCACCAATGGAAAATTCAAAGTTAAATGACACTTCGAAAGAGCTATTTATCAGAAATGTGTTACTTTAAACATTAACAGCAATCCCATTAACTAACCTGGCCTTCAGGATTTATTTTATATGGCTCTTTTGAAAGCACAGCAAAGTTCATATGAGGCAATTAAAAATTGTGCAAAATCTTATTTAAATGTGATTTAAAAGAAAAGATCTTATATATACTTTTCACTACAAAAAGAAGTCTCAAACACCATTCAAGTCAATGACAGACTTTTGAAGTATATGCGCCGTTGTGACATAGGATATAAATCTGAAAAATAAAGTTGAATATTAACTTATAGACTTGCTTCATAGAGGAGAATTAAAGTGAACAGTTATTCCTATACAGAGGATGATTATGAAAGTATCAGCAGCTAACACTGCCAGGAAGGAGTTGAGGCCATAATTGCTATTAGCACAACTTGGCCCAATAAGCTTCCTCTGTTATTCCATTAACCACATAACACATTATTGTTATCATCTCAGTTCCTGCTTTTTCTCCTCTTTCCTTCTGGTACCACGCCCTAAGAGGGGATTGGCAACAACAGGCTTCCATGATCGGTCTATAATTGTGCTTGGCAAAGTACTGCAGTGGTTTGCCATTGCCCTCTGCAACATGACTGATCAGGAAACTCTTCTGCTCTTTATAATTTACCATCAGGCATATTGGAAGGCTAATAAATAACCTATTTGGTCACGTTACGCACAGACCTTCCACGGCTATCAATTGGGATGTGAACCTATTGTTGCACCACATGACCTCCCTTCTTTGCTCTGTATCTCTTATATATCCTTCCCTCGTGGAAAACAGGAACTTATTTCCCCAAACGTCACTTGAAATTTTCAAGACTGAAGTCAATGCAATATTTCATGAGGGGAATTAAGTTTCCCTAAGAATATGGGGTAAAGAGGGGTAAATAAAGCTGAAATACAAATCAACCAGGATTTAATTGAATAATGCAAAGTTTTAAGGAGTTGAATGGTTTACTCATGCTTTTCATGTTCCTAAGGGTATTAAAAAACATGAAAGGGCATAGAATACAGACAAAATATTTTATAATGATCACTGAAATTATCCAATCTCATTTGCTCTTGTTTCAATTTTAGCAAAAAGACAAAAGAAAAGTATTCCAGACTTGAAGGACATTTATATGTCTTTCATAAACTCAGGAGACCCTGGTTTACTTTATAACCCAGGCTTGGGTACAACACATTTAATTTTATGACAAAACTTGATTTATTTATAGTTCCAAATAAACACAATTAAGATTTGTTTTAGACACAACAACCAGGGGAAATTCCACCCCCACTCCCGTGACTATACTTTGGAGTTAACAATCTTCACTTGCTGAACCTAGTTCCAGATATCCGCAGCACTCTGCTATCCTAACCAGATGGTTCATCATGTGTGAGCATAGACACGTGCATGTTTGACCCTGAACAGCATCACAGTTGACCTCAATCCTGCTGTTACACAATGTTGAAATAGAAGCACTTGCCAGCAGGGATTACTGAATAGTAACCAGAGACATGAATTCAGGCTACATATTGTCCCTTCCTTATTCTGAGAACATTGAAGTCAAATGTAGCACCCCAAGTGTTATTCACTCTATGTTAGATGGTTTGAAGTATCTTGTCCTCTGATGTGAACACAACACTGAAATAATGCTGGTGGCTTTCTGTGTCTGAGGTCTTGGGAAAGTATTGCCAACATTGAAATTCAATGCAAGACAGCATTTATCATACAACATTGATTTTTACTGAATAGTAGAGCAGGCTTAAAGAGCTGAGTGGCCTACTCCTGTACCTAATTGACATTATTTGTCATAATTTTCCTTTGACTAATAGGAATAGTGAAATTACAAATAAAACATAGCCAAATAACTTATTGTAATGTCACAAGTTTATCACTGTAATGGACTGGCTTGAGTGTGATGTTAATGCAATCTCTCTCCAAAATATCAGCCAGATTTTGGAAGCCACATGGAACTGCTCCAACCTCGCCCTTATGGATTAACAAATTCCTTACAAATTCCTGTAAAATGTCTAAGTGAAAACATAGAAGTGCTGATAAGTTAAAAGGCAATCCATATCTATTTTAAAATGTTTTTCTCTCTTCCTCTGGGGCTGCTACTTACTCCTTACTGAACACATTTTTAATAACATTGTGAGCAAATGGTCGTATTTATACCGTTCCCACTTACAATCTTTTTTGAGTGGGGGAAAGCAGTATATACCACAAATATAATTTCAAGTGCCAGTGAGATTTCTGAGACTGTGGTAAACTGGCAACTTTGAAAGGTCGGTTTGCATCATGACTGAGCTAGTTTCAATTGATGTGTGTTGTAAGTGACAGAAGTGGTCTTGCAGCTACTATATAATTGTCAGTTTCTACCAAGTCAATGAAGTTACACCACATATTTCATTTTGGTGCAGTAATAAATATTTAGTATAACTGTGGGCATGGATATGCAGGAGACACATTAGCTCCAGAATCTTTACCAACCAGACTAAGTACCTGTTAAATCAGCACATAGACATTTGATAAATTTCAAACTTATTAAAAGGAGCTTATACAAATTTTTGAACATTCACTTATGAATACTTTCAAACAATTGTTGGCAAATAAAACAAAATTTGGTTGATTTCTACTGCACTGAGGCAGAACATTAAATGACATTGAAATTCGGTATGTTTAGTAAGAAAACTGAGACAATTCCAGCTGTGTTTCTTAATGTACATAAGATGTGAACACTGGCAACTTCACATTGACTTTCATTCAACATTAGGGATGGACCATTACTGAGCAGATGCTTCCTATTATCACTTTGCTCCAAAACCAGCTACGTTGGCAAAGTAAGGATCTCTTTTTTCACCCAAATTAAAGTTAGAGTTCCAATTGGATTCACATGTGCAGTGGCGCTCAATGCACCCACTCCAGCTCCAGTTCTCTAGTACACTGTAAACCAATTATGTTACACATCTTGCATTGATACAAAGTGGTTTTGGCTTCGCACAGGTCCAAACATAACTCAATTTTTTTTAGCAATTAAAAAAAAGTTTCAGTACATCTTCACATCAATTCCATTTTCATTGCAAGACACTGCACCCCACTCACTAGAGTGGGATCCAAAATCGTGGTGTAGTAATTCAATGCCCCAGACCCCATCTCATTGCAGGTACTAGTCTCAAACTGATATCTGTGGTGGGAAGTTATTGTATTAGGCGGAGTTTAAAAACAAAACTGCAGACAGAAATTCATCAACAGCCTAACAGTGAAAATGCAAAGAGAGATTAAGATTTCTAATCTGATTAGTTTATTGACATAATTATGGAAGCATCCTTCATCTCTCTCTCTCTCTCTATATAAATGTAACTTAGAATACTCGCCAAATACGCACAGATCATTATCCAGAACAAATAGTTAAACCAATAAATAGGTGAGAATCAGAGCGATCACTTCAATCACAAGATAGTGAATCAGTATGTTAGAAGGGGATAGTTCGAACAATGCTTACCTGATGCAGGTTGCCACTTCTCCAGTGGATTTCAAACATGGGTATTCGCTTGTAATGACTTTATTTTCCGGACAAGTCTCTCTGCTTGAAGATTAAACGGATTTCTTTCAGGTATCAATGAAATAATTCCTAATTTAAATTTACTTCCTTGGTCACCTCGAATTGAACGCGCGACATTTTTTTTATAAACTTCCAAACACAATTAGAGGCTTTGGAGCATGCAAATATACATCTGCCCCTTTAGCCTTTATTTAGAAATTAACCGAGATTCTTATGAGCAATATCGCAGAAGGGAATCTTAAACAGCCACTGAATGGGGAAGAAGAATGGAAGTTTAAATACAAGTGACAAACCTGTACATTTCATCTTGCTCTGAAATGTCAAAGTAGGAATACGCGGATCCCCTGGGCATCAGCGACAGCAGGAAGGCAGCCCTCAATAAATTCACAATGCTTTCGTCTAACATGTTTCTCCTTGTAATCATCACTGATCGGACACGGTCCCGGGATTGCCGGCAGCGTTTACTGGGATAGGATCTGTGTACCAGCACTCGGGCTATTCCCCCCTTCCCCAGCAGCTTGAAGACTTTTCATGTGTGAGTGATCGACTGAGAGGTGCAGCTGGCTTTTCTCATTTTGCCTTTTTTTTAAAAAAATGGACTTTACTGCAGGGTTAAGGACACTGGTGCTGAAATGGTATTTGTCAGCAGTGAAAGGTTTTTGGCTGCGCCGATGGGGGCTGTTGTTTAGTTTGGATAAACGTTTTTTTTGAGACGCTAGTGAGCGGCAAGGGGAGGAACTTGGGTATGAGAGCATGTGTACCAGATGATGTATGCAACTCTTTGTATGTAAAGTTTAAAGTTTATTTAGTGTCACAAGCGAAGCTTACATTAACACTGCAATGAAGTTACTGTGAAATTCCCCTAGTCACCACATTCCGGGTCAATGCACCTAACCAGCACGTCTTTCAGAATGTGGGAGGAAACCGGAACACCCTGAGGAAACCCACATAGACATGGGGAGAATGTGCAGACTCCATGTGTCAATATTGAAGGGGAACAGAAGTTTGTACATGTGTTAATGTGAGTACATGCATTGCTTGTGTGTCTGTACATATGCTTGTACATATGCACTGTATGTCAACAGATTGTACTTTACTCCCTATTGCTATCAAGTTTCCAATGTGACCCTTCCTTAATTCTGGACAATGGACAATTTCATTTCAGAATAAGGTCCGTTAGCACTTTGTTAACCTCATTTGACAATCTGCGTTTTGTAAACGGCTTCTTCAATGTTCCTTTCACAGTGAGTTCATTGCAGCGCTAGTATAAGCCTACTTGAGACATTAATAAACAAACAAACTTACATGTAACCTCTTCCACCTCTCCCCATCTGCAATGAAACCCGGAACAACATGAATGAAACCAAAATATCCCAGTTTATTTTTTTTAAATCAATCGACTCTCCCTTTTCATTTTATTGACATGATAATTGCCCTGATCCAATGCTGGTACAAATGACACTGGTTTGTCAAATCAAATAGAAGCGCCTCCCCACCCACCCGCACATGCTTCCATCTATACAGATGCCCTTTCAAGCTACATTCCACAGCTGATCCTCCTTGTTTACTTCAACTCACTCTAACCTCACAAGCCAAAAGGTTCAAATGGTATCAAAACAGAAACTGCTGGATAAACTCAACAGGTCTGGCAGCGTCCGTGGAGGGAAACAGGGTTAACGTTTCGGGTCTAAACGACCCTTCTGCAGAACATCCAGAATGAAAAAATGCTTTTTAAAAAGAGATTTCTTGAGATGATACAACTTTAACACTGGCGTTTTAATATATGTCTGTATGTATGTATCAGCTCATAAAACCAGGGTCGATTCTCGGCTTGGGTCACTGTCTGTGTGAAGTTTGCACATTCTCCCAATGTCTGTGTGGGTTTCCTCTGGATGCTCTGGTTTCCTCCCACAGTTTGAAACACAAGCTGGTGAGGTGCATTGACCATGTTAAATTCTACTTCAGTGTATCCCAACAGATGCTAGAGTGTGGCGATTAGGGTATTTTCACAGTAACTTCATTGCAGTGTTAATGTAAGCCTATGTGTGACTAATAAATAAACTTTAACTATATGTCAACATAATATGGGGTATTTGGAAAGCTGATAGTAGAGATTTAATATGTAGAGAATTTCTGTAATCCTTTGCAACTGAAGCAATAGGTTAAATCAACTTGCCTGGGTAAAATTAGCTGTGTGAGATGTGTTATATAATTAGAGCTGAGTCTTTATAGAATATAGCCTGATTCAATGCTGACCTGAAAATTAATCCCAAAATGAATTCAAATGTCCTGATATGTATTAATGTGTTAAATATTATAACCAAATCCAGCTTTGAAGCATGGATCACTTGTCCGTGTCTAACAGCACCATGGGTATACCTGCACCTATGGGGACGACAATGGTTCAAGAAGGCAGCTCACTACTACCTTCTCAAGGGTAACTAAGGATGGGCATTAAACGTTGGCCTAGCCAGCAACACCCACATCCCATAAATGAATTAAAAAAGTGACAATACACCATTCCCTTTTTTTGCAATCTTTGTCACACAAACTAAGTGCCTCATTGAAATATCTGGTCTTTCAAAATTAAATATGAACCCATTTCCAGGTCAAAATCCAGGATGGTCTATGAACTTAAATTTAGTTTAGGACAAAGGTTCTCAAAGTATGGTTCATGGACCAGGAGTATAAGGAGCCTTCAAGTAGTCAGTGGAGTGGTACAAACATAAGAAAATAAGAAATAGGAGCAGGAGTAGGCCATCCATCCCTTCGAGCCTGCCCCGCCATTCAATAAGATCATGGCTGATCTGTCGCGGCTCAATTCCACCTTCCCGCCCTCTCCCCATAACCCTTAATCCCCTTTCTTATCAAAAACCCATCAACCCGCGTCTTAAAAATATTTAGCGAGGCAGCCTCCACCACTTCAACGGGCAGAGAATTCCAGAGATTCACCACCCTTTGAGTGAAGAAGTTTCTCCTCAACTCCGTTCTAAACCGCCCCCCCTTTATCTTGAGGCTGTGCCCCCTAGTCCTACTGTCATGCAATGCCATTGTCAAGGCCACATTGAGAGAACAGGCCAGAACCCTCATTGCCATCACCCATCCGATGCCACACAATCAGACCACTTCCACTGTGCGTAACGTAAACCATCACAAGTAACAACGATGTTGTTTTTTGGGGGCAGGGTTTATGTTACTGTTACAGCATCCAGTTGTAAGGTCCGATTTTCAAAGCTTGCAGGGCTGAAAACAAAGAGGAACTGGTTGACTGTGGAGCGGATGTGAAACTGAAGCACCCCAGCTCTGAAACAGGCACCCTCACTGTTGCATTGTCAAAAGTAGTCCCATTCTTCTCAGTAATTTTGATGGGTAATTTTGAGGGAAACAGCGTGAGGTAGGACCAGTAGGTGAACTGCAAGGTTTTTTTGATCCGGTCAAGTGTTTCATGGACGAAGACATTTGGGGATCACTGGCTTAGGGTCTAAACAGCAAGTGGCATTAAAAGTGAGATTAGGCGAAGTGGTTTGTTTTTCTAACAGCGCAGACACAATGGGCTAAGTGGCCTCTTTCTGTGTAGTAAACTTTCTATGATTCTATAACTAAATGGTTGGATTGTTAGAAACTCAACTGGTTCACTAATGCCTTTTAGGGAAAGAAACCTGTCACCCTTACCTAATCTGGTTTATGACATCAGTCCCACACCAATGTGGTTGCCTTCAACTCTCCTCTGAAGTTGCCATTCAATTGTGTTTAAGTGCTACATCAGACATGGCAGCCTCGCCAGCAATAACACATATCAATAACTAATTTTAAAGCAACAGCCAAAACGATTAGACCATCATAGTTAGCAAAAGCAGTGTCTCATATTCAGGGGAGAGCAATTAAGATCAGGAACATTTATGGTTTGACTGAATGGAATCAAATGATGTGGTCAGCAAGGATAATGGAGTGTGGTCTGCTGTAAATGTGCCAAGATGTTCAAGCCAACTGGTTGAAGAGGTGTATAATATTTCATTATTAGGCTTGTGTGAGTTGACTTGATGCTGGTCCTCGGTCTCAGCATTTAATCATAGACCTATAAATGTGGGAAGACTTTCAAATAATTGTGTCAATAGCACTTCTTATTTGTAAAGTATTTTGGCTTTGAAATTGTGGTCACTTAGCTTTTTAAAACTGAATAAGCTATAATTGTGGTGATGAAACCAGGCCGAGAGAGATTCTGTTCAGTCAAGAATATTGCATCAAAGTTGTAGCTGGTGCTTAGACTGGGGAAGAAATTGCAATTGCAGCATAAGGCAATCTCTCACTAAAATAGGAATAATGACATGAATGTGGATGAATTAGAAGAGCACAGTTGGTGGTTTTATACAGCATTGGGTAGATAAGTTGAATGACTACAGAGTGCATCATGATCCATTTAGGATTAGAATAGCTTAGCCAGGTATTTTAGAATAAAATTTATTTATTAGTGTCACAAGTAGACTTACATTAACACTGCAGTAAAGTTACTGTGAAAATCCCCTCGTCGCTACACTCTGGAACCTGTTTGGGTGTGCTGAGGGAAAATTTAGCATGGCCAATGCATCTAACCAGCACGTCTTTTGGACTGTGAAAGGAAACCGGAGCACCTAAAACAAACCTACGCAGAAATAAGGAGAATGTGCATTCTCCACATAGGCAGTGACCCAAGCTGGGAATCAAACCCAGATTGCGTTGTCAGGCAGCAATGCTAACCACTGTGCCACTGTGCTATGAATGAGGGTGGAACAATATTCGTATGCATTCACAAAATTGTTTCTATGCCATGAAAATTCCTGTTCTATACCACTGGTTGTGTGTTCCCTACTCCTATTTGGCAGCAGAAACTGCCCTTTCAGTTCTAAGCTATCAGCATAAGGACACATCCTACAAGCATTATGTAGCTGATAAGGAAAAATAAATGAAATAAATTTAGGTCAAGTTGACCTAAATTCATTTCAAAATTATCTTGGGAATGGGGTTGTAGGTTAATGGAAGTTTGCACTTGTTTCTCTGAGCAGATATTCTTTTTTCAGATAGGAAAATCTGCCCCCTTGTGATCATAATTTGTATGAAACACAAAATACAAATTGGCTAAGGATTTATTTCTAATTAGGCTTATCCTGGCATATAACTTCTGTTAAATGCCCAGAATTCTGAATCTTGTTCATAGAAACACCTTAATTACATTAACCTTTAATTTCTTGACTCATCAGCTTTGTTGGTTCTGAGTCAGACCTGATCGTTGAATTAACTTTCATATCTTGCACCTGAGTTTTTTATTCTAATCTTAGAATCATAGAATCCCTACAGTGGAGAAGGAGGCCATTTGGCCTATCGAGCCTGTACCAACAATAATCCCATCCAAGCCTTATTTCCAAAATCCCATGTATTTACCCTAAACTAACGGGCAATTTAGCATGGTCATTGTTGGATTGTGGGAGGAAACCAGAGCATCTGAAGGAATCCCACACAGACACAGGGAGAACATGCAAACTCCACACAGATACTCACCCGAGGCCAGAACTGAACCTGGGTCCCTGGCACTGAGGCAGCAGTGCTGACCACTGTGCCACCGTGCTGCTTATGAGAATGAACTTCTGCTTGCTCTTTGCTCACTGTACTGTGAATTGAATTTGGACAACCTCTACTTGGTCTCATTTAAGGAGATTATAAGAAGAGCCGATGTGGAAAATTAACAAATTGAGATGTTGCAGGTGGGGTCCATTTTCTGAGGATTGGGCTGAGGCACATTGTAAGTTTGGAGACCATTTTCCAATTTCCTTCCCACACCGAGTGGTACACTAAAGTTAAAGTTTATGTATTAGCCTAAGTAAGGCTTACATTAACACTGCAATGAAGTCACTATGAAATTTCCTTCGTCACCACAGTCCAGCACTTATTTAGGTCAGTGCACCTAATCAGCACTTCTTTCAGACTGTGGGAGGAAACCAGAGCACCCAGAGGAACCCAATGCAGACATGGAGAGAACATGCAAACTTTACACAGTAACCCGAGCCAGAATTGAACCTGGATCCCTGGCGTTATGAGGCAGCAGTACTAACCATTGTGCCACTCATCCTTTATCTGTTTCCATAGCTGGTAATTCCAGGAAAAGGTCGCTAGTCTGTTGCCAGGGTCTTATAGCTTGAGGAGTGTCACTCCACATTAAGCATGGCTGACCAGGAGTCTTTCCCACTCTTACTGCCAGCATGTTTGGAAGGTTACCATCAACCTGTGTGACCCCGTTATGAGTACATGTTCTCTGGCTCCTGGGGCAGGGCTCAAACCCAGGGCTTTTGGTTCAGAGGCAGGGATGTTACCCACTATGCCACAAGACCTGTAAGTTTGGAACGCAATGAACATTACTCTGCACCTGCTTTTTAACATGTTTAATATTGAAATGCTCTGTGCATTTTATTGGTTGTTAAAACTGAAAGTTTCATTCACTTGACCCTTTGAGAATTCAGTAGAGTAAATAAAAATGCAAATTGTTATTTAAAAAGTATTTATACTTTTGGATACTGACATCTCTACATGTAATAAGGACCGAGCAGGTATATATTTTCAATTGTGGGAGGCAATGGCCTAAGTAATATTATCGCTGTGCTATTATTCCAGAAACTCAGCTAATGTTCTAGGGATCTGGGTTCGAATCCCACCAGGCAGATGGTAGAAAATCTGGAATTAAGAATCTTTTGATGACCATGAAACCGTTGTCGATTGTCAGAGAAATTCATTTGGTTCACTGATGTCCTTTAGGGAAGGAAATCTGCTGTCCTTACCATGTCCAGCCTACATGTGATTCCAGATCCACAGCACTGTGGTTGATCTCAACTGCCCTCCAAGTGCAATGAGGGATAGGCAACAAATGCTGGTCAACCAGTGATGCCTATATCCCATGAATGAATAAAATTACTCAGCAACATTTTCGTAAGAAAATAAGAAATCTCCAACAAACCTGCTCACCATTCAATATGTGCATGACTGATATTCTGCTTCAGCATCACTTTTCCACTGAATCCCAATATCCCTTGATTCCCTGAGAAATCAAAAATCCATCTAATCAGCTTTATTATTGAAGATGGAGCATCCACATTCCTCTGGGTAGAGAATTCTGAAGATTCACAACACTGACTTCTTTATTCATTCATGGGACATGGGTGTTGCTGGCTGGCCAACATTTATTGTTCTTCCCTAGTTGCTCAAAGACAGGCTGAAAGTCAACCATAAGACCGTAAGAAATAGGAGTAAAATTAGACCACTCGGCCCATTGAGGCTGCCCCACCATTTATTCATGGCTGATATTTTTCTCGTCCTCATTGTCCTGCCTTTTCCCCATAACCTTGATCCCCTTATTAATCAAGAGCCAATCTATCTCTGTCTTAAAGACACTCAATAACCTGGCCTCCACAGCCTTCTGCAGCAACAAGTTCCACAGATTGACCGCTCTCTGGCTGAAGAAATTCCTCCTCATCTCTGTTTTAAAGGATCGTCCCTTTAGCCTGAGGTTGTGCCCTCTGGTTCTAGTTTTTCCTACTAGTGGAAACATCCTCTCTATGTCACTCTATCCCAGCCTCACAGTATCCTGTGAGTTTCAATAAGATCTCCCCTCATCCTTCTAAACTCCAACAAGTTTAGCCAATGAGTTAACCACATTACTGTGGCTCTGGAGTCTCATGTAGGCGACACTGAAGAAATTCTTTCTTGTCTCAGTCCTAAATGATTATCCACCTCTTTCACCCACCCGGTCCCCCACTTCCCCTGCCCCCACCCCCCCCCTCTATCCTGAGACATTTTCATGCCAGGTGAGACAACATCTCAGTGTTTACCTTCTGAAGCCCATCACAACCTTGTAAGTTATAATGAGGTCAGCTCTCATTCTTCTAAATGCTCAAGAATGTAGGCCAAGTTTAATCAGCCTCTCATTATAGGACAACCCTCTCATTTCAGGGACCAATCTAGTGTACCTTCACAATATTCTTGCTTTCAATGCAAGAATATCCTTCCTTCATTCTTCATTCTAAGTGCGATTTGATTTTTTTTTCATGTACTAAAGGCATCCCAATCTTGTTGTGTGCAAGTTAAAAGTCTATAACCATCAAAGATTCAACGTTTCCAGCAACACTGGCTGACCTTAAAATTCAGCAAATCTCTCCCAAGTCTCAGTTATCCCCATCATATTCAGTCCTCCTGTCTCCAAGTCTGGTTTTAAGCATAATTTTTGAGTATCCATACCCTGGAATTCTGCTACCTTTACACAGAGCATTCTAGTTAAGTTTGAAAACTGGTTACAATCTGCCTAAGGATGGTTTAAACAAACAACAGAGTTCAGGGGACAAAATACATACAACACAAATCAAAGTAATTCATTCACTGATATTTTTAGCTACTTTAATCTCATAATGAAGTGGAACCTTGTTTAAAGGTTGTCAGGTTGAATGATGACTGCAAATATCAATTGACAATGAATACCAGACACAACAGCTGCACACAAGTGAAGTGAAGCAAAGTTCCTTTGTGCTAGAGAAAAGGAATATGAAATTTGCTTGACAATAATTAAATCATATCATTCACCTCTTTTTATTCTCCCTTTCACCATTTTGTTTCACACATCATGCTTTAACTGGAAGATTTGTACAATATGTTAGAAATTTGCTGCAATAACTTTCTACTGTGGAAAACTTAATTAAGTCCATAGAACAAGACATCAACAAGGTGAATGTGATAGAATAATGGGTAGGATCACATAGATAATTACTAGTCATCAGTATAGAAGTACGTCATTATGATTGAAGTCTTTCATCTGCCTGTTGTATTATGTTAATCCATCAAATTAATGTTCAGTACATATATATGGCACCTCTTATTCTTTTAAAAAAGGGACTGTTTGGCATAGTGCATTTGACATTAACTTTTGTTTAAGTATCTGGGTTCAAATCCATCTAAACTGATGGGGTGAAATTCTCTTATCTCGCAGCTGTAGGTATCCTTTGCAAAATAAGTTTGGAGTATATTCATCCATTTACTATGCCTCTCGTGAATGAGATTTCCAATTTGTGCCAATC
Source organism: Carcharhinus amblyrhynchos (assembly GCF_965287045.1). Classification (NCBI taxonomy): domain Eukaryota; kingdom Metazoa; phylum Chordata; class Chondrichthyes; order Carcharhiniformes; family Carcharhinidae; genus Carcharhinus; species Carcharhinus amblyrhynchos. Next base: position 48,390,598 of record NC_137324.1, on the reverse strand, counting down.
TCGAAGGACAGTTTTGACCCAGTAAGGTAGATAATATTTATTACATTTCAATCCAAATCCCAGGGATGAAAGGACAACACGCATGCAAGATCTTCCATTTTTTAACAGAAATAAACCACATACTTTGAATAATCCATTTTACACAAATAAATTATATTGAACTTCTTTGAAGGTGAGATGTGGCGAAGGAATTTGATTTTGCAATATACAACTAACCAGATGTGATGGATAACCTTTGTTGGAGTTTTTTTTTAAAGTTACAACATACTTATAGATAAGATCAATTCATCCATCTATAAAAGACCATATTGTCCCTAGTTGCTTCATCTAACTGTTCCTAAAAATAATCCCAGGGATTATACCTCCATTGTTCCAAGCAGATGTGTATTATAAGTGCATATTATTCCCTGCTTGAAGAAAAATATTGTGCTATCACCTCTAACTTTACGTCTTCCTGGGTTTGATCTTGTATTCACATTCTCTATGTCCACAATTTAACTAAAATAAGACAATTCTCAATCAAACCTTTTAATTCCCCTGTTTTATCTATCTATCTATCTATCTATCTATCTATCTATCTATCTATCTATCTATCTATCCATAAGATCACCTCTCTGATGCCTCTTTTCCAGACTGGAAAACCATTGCAGTCTGTCCTGTTAACTCAGATTTCAAACACTTGGGACAATCCTCATGCACAGTCTGCAGTGCTTGCCTTGAATATCTACTTTACTTCCCAGACACCAGGATTGTCCACAGTGCTCAGTCAATCACACAGTCTGACCAGATCTCAGTACAGTTTGATCATGATTTCTCCTGATGAGTGCTCCAGTTCAATGCCCCTGTCTACATCAATGGGGATGAAGTGAAAAGGATTGAGAGCTTCATGTTTTTAGGTGTCCAGGTCACCAACAAGCTGTCCTATTCCCTCCATGCTTACAATATAGTTAAGAAAGCCCACCAATGCCTCTATTCAGAAGACTAAGGAAATTTGGCACTTCAGCTACGACTCTCACCAACTTTTACAGATGCACCATAGAAAGCATTCTTTCTGATTGTATCACAGCTTGGTATGGCTCCTGCTCTGCCCAAGACCGCAAGAAACTACAAAATGTCATGAATGTAGCCCAATCCATAATGCAAACTAGCCTTCCAGCCATTGACTCTGTCTACAGTTCCCGCAAAGCAGCCGACATAGTTAAGGACCCCACGCATCCCAGACATTGTCTCTTCCACTTTCTTCCTTCAAGAAAAAGATACAAAAGCCTGAGGTCGGTAACCAACCAATTCAAGAATAGTTTTTTTTTCCCTACTGTCATCAGACTTTTAAATGGACCTCCCTTGCATTAAGTTGATTTTTCCCTACACCCTAGCTATGACTGTAATACTACATTCTGCACTCTCTCGTTTCTTTCTCTATGAATGATATGCTCTGTCTGTATAGTGCACAAGAAACAATATATGTGACAAAAAAAGGTCCAATCAAATTCAATATTCTGTTGGCCTTATTGATTAGTGCTCTGTATCGATTGAACAAGTTGAGTATTGTGTCTACTTGTGATGTCTTGTTTCCAAAATGATACGTCTCCTTGGATTTTGTAGCTAAATGCATCTCTTAACTCCTCTCTACCTTAAAAAAAAGTCCTGTCTAGGATCCAGCTACCTCCTTGCTCTTACCCCTATTCTATCCCCACTATCTTGTTCCCAAATTTTATTCCTGTTTGATATCAGTGCAGCTCCCTCAGCTATGCCATTCTTTTTAAATCTCTGAATCCACTGTTCATTTATGAATGAATCAATATTGCTATTACATCATCTTGCTTACCACTTGTTTCTGTTTCCAGCTCCTCTCCCAGAAATAGAACAGTGGAAACAATGTTACATCTCCTTTCTTTGAATGTTGAGGCATCTATATAATTTCACCAGATGAACTGTCACCACATGGCATGATCGTTGTCCTTCAATATCTCTTGTACATTGGCTCCAACACCATCCCCAACACTTCATGATGCATTTTCCTGAGCAAAGAACGATCTTTCAATTGCATTGTGCCCAAGCTTTCTTTTCAAGTACAGCGGCTGCCGTGGGATTTTGGCCAAGAATTTCCCCAGAGCTGCTCCCATTCCACTTTCATCAGAGTTGCATTGGAAATGCATCTTACACATGTAAATGGTGATTCCACCTCTGAAGTAATGGTGGCAAAGCTAAAACAGATCCAAGGACATTGCTATCCTTTATTTTGTCCAGTAACATTGGACACTCGTAGAAACTCTACCATGCAAAAAGATCTCCTTAGGAGCCAATTTAGCATGGCCAATCCACCTAATCTGCATATCTTTGAACTGTGGGAGGAAACTGGAGCACCTGGAGGCAACCCGCACAGACATGGGGAGAATATGCAAACTCCACACAGGAATGTGGCAGAATTGAACCTGGGTCACTAGTGCTGTGAGGTGCCAACGTGCCTGTAATTGGTTCCTGTAAACTCAGTGGCTATATTTTTCCACCCGCCATGGTGGAACCAGTTATGGCATCCAGTGGGCCAGCTTTTACATCACTCATTGGCTTTTGATGATCCTGGCAGTGGGCAGAGTCTGGAATTTCCAGCCATTGGCATCATTACAGACTCTCTTAGCATTTTTGCTTCTTTTCCCAAATACAATCCACCCCCCAAACCCTCGAGGTGGCAACCCTCTCCTTTGTTATATTGATTTTTAGTATCACTCTTTAATCTTTTACTTGATTTTTAATTTGGACCTGGTCTTTTCACTCATGTATGATAGCTTATTTGTCAAGTCTAATGTTAACAGGATCCAAACTGCATTGGGAGATTGAAACTAAGACACAGAGCTTTACTTTATCAAGAGAGTTTATTGGCTTTATTCAGTCTCAACTGCCCTCTCTCTTTCCCAGTGTCACAGGGGTTCCATATTTATATGGAAGTACGTAATTAAAAAATGCACTTCATTTGTGTATCTTAACAATATAAATTAACATTCCATTAAAAGATTCCATTTTCTTTCTTTAAACAATAACCTTACAACGCGCCCAAATCATTTCAAAATAAATCAAAGAGAAAAAAATGATTTTCTACATTTTGAATCAGCCACTAAGATACAAGGCTCCCTCTTTTGGGACCTCCAACAATTTCTTCAACCAAGCGTTCCATGTTGTAAAAAAACCCCTGATAATTGGTGATTTGCATTGGCAATGCTAACTAGACCAGCATTTATTCTTCATCTTCAACTTCCCATGAAAAAGTGGGGTTTGCTGCTTTTTCAAATCACTGCAGTCCATATGGTGTAGAAACACACACAGTACTGTTAGAAAGGGGGTTCCATGACTTTGACCAAGTGACAGTGAATGAACAGTATTATATTTCCTAGTTAGCATGGTGTGAGACTTGAAGGAAACTTGTAGTTGGTGGTGTTCTCATGCATCTGTTGGCCTTGCCTGTCTAGGTGGGGAGGTCAGGAGTTTGAAAGGTGCTTTCAGAGGCAGCATGGTGAGTTTCTGCAGTGTATCTTGTAGATGGTACACTTGGCTGGTCCTGTGCATTAGTGGTGGAAGAAATAAATATTTATTGTGGTGGATGGGGTACCAATCAAACAGGTCACCTTGTCTTGGATGGTATTGAGCTTCTTGAGTGTGGTTGGAGTTGCACTCATCCAGGCAAGTGGAGTATTTCATCACACTCTTGTCTTTTGCCTTGTAGATGGTGGACAGGCTTTGGGGAGTCAGGAGGTGAGAGACTCTGTACAGAATTCCAGGCCTCTGACCTGCACTCGTAGCCAGTGTTTATATGGATGGTCCAGTTGACGTTTTCATCAAAATTAATGCCCAGAATGTTGATAGTGAGGATTCAGTGATGGTCATGACATTGAATGTCAAGGGGACATGGTTAGATTCTCTTTTGTATTAGATATGACTCAAACCAGTGGAGAATTTTCCTCTGATACCCATTGACTTCAGTTTTGCTTGGGCTCCTTGATGCCACACTCGGTCAAGGGCAGTCAGTCTCACCTCACCTCTTGAATTCAGCTCTTTTATCCCTGGAGAATGATTATCCATATAGATTTAATGAACAAACTTTTCTCAGAATGCCCATATTGGACTTCCCACATAATGTTTGATAAGTAAAATCCCAAATCTATCACTTCTACAGAAGCCACTGTCTCTTTTAGTTGAGGTGCTCTTAGCTACCATTTTTATTTTCTTCAATTTCCATGGACAACACCTGTGTTTTCCCCTGGTTGTGGTATCTGCAACCAGGGGATACAGATTCAAAATAGGAATCAAGTCATTTAAGTCTGAGGGAAGGAGGAATTCCTTTAATCAGAAGATGGTGGAGCTTTAGGAGGTTCTGCCTTAAAGTGCTGTAGAGCTTCAATCACTGATTACATTCAAGATTGAAATCAATAGGTTCTCACATACTGAAAACACCAAGGAATGTGTGGATAAAGCATGAAAATGGCATTGAATTAGATCAGCCATAGAACCATAGTATCATAGAAGCCATAGAATCATAGAAAGAGGCCATATGGCCCATTGAGTCTGCACTGGCTCTCTGAAAGAGCAACTCATCCAGGCCCACCCTCCACCTTTTCCCCAAACCCTGCAAATATACCATGTTCAATCCATCTAGCCTACACAACTTTGGACATGAAGGGGCAATTTATGATGGCAAATCCACCTAACATGCACATCTTTGGACGTGATCTCATTGAATGCTGGAACAGGTTCTAATGGGTGAATAGTCTCCTCCTTTCTGATTATTTTGTGGTCTGATGTTATTCTTTCTCATCAAGAAAATGATTAAAGTAATGAAGATTAGCATTGCTAAAACTGACTGACCTTTATCTTCCAGACCACCCAAAGCTGGCTACATGAGTGCACATTTCTTGGAATGTAATTTTGTCATCGGCAGTCATGTTTTTATTTACTTACAAAACTTCCTGAATCATAGTACTCAGTTCCAATATGTCAGACTGGCCTCAAGTCTATTCTGGGTGCACAACTTGTTTAACTTCCAATCAAACTCCTTAATTGGCTTATTTCTTCATTGCATGCAGAATCCTCTTTTAGTAATTCCTTTTCCAAATTATTCTAAATGAGGCTGTTGATTTAAATGAAGTTGCTTAATGTCTAAATCGATATACTTAAAGTCCCCCAAAGGCTAACTTCCAATCCTGTTCTCTTTTCTTACTTTATCTATCACCCATTGCTCAAATTTTACAGAACTTCCAAACAATAAATTGTCATGTGAATGTACGTTTAAGAAATTTTTTTTAAAAAATCATGCAACTTACAGCTTCAGTGATGTCATTGGGTGGAGCACTGGTGCGGTAGCCAGGTGATGGGCTTTCAGTTTAGTTTGTGGCATTCAGGCAGTTGGGATTTTTCCTTCGGGCTTTCAGTTTGGTTTTGAAGCAGCCCCTTTTTTTTTCTCACTTTTTTTTGTTCTCCTTAAAGAAGCTCTGCTTTGGGAGATATATTTGATTACAACCTCTTCTGAGTTTCTTCACAAAGGATTTTCAGCACTTAAACCAGGAGGCAAGATTCCTGCAACAAGTTACCATTAACCTAAGATATATTTGGAGGGTTTTGTGTATTGGATGCTGGCTTTGGTTGGAACACGTTAGAGATATTTCCTTAAGGGTTATATGTTATTGGGGTTATGTTTCTTGTTTGTAATTGTTAAAACTTCTTGTTAAGTGTCTTAGTCTACATGTCAATAATATACTTCATTAAATTTTGTTTTTGACAAAAGCTCCTTGTGGGTCAGTTGAAACACACCTGAAGTGAAACCTCTCATGTTCATCCTAGCCAAATTCAATGTAAAACATTACAGAGACAAGCTTCCTTGAACACCAGTGGCGTCACAGGTGGACAGAGTGGTGAAGAAGGCATTTGGTATGCTTGGTTTCATCAGTCAGAATGTTGAATATAGGCATTAGGACATCTTGAAGTTGTACAAGACATTGGTAAGGCCATATTTGGAATACTGTGTGCAATTCTGGTCACCCTGTTCTAAAAAGGATATTATTAAACTAGAAATAGTGCAGAAAAGATTTACTAGGATGCTACCAGGACTTGATGGATTGAGTTAAAGAGAGGCTGAATAGACTGGGACTGTTTTCTCTGGAGTACAGGAAGCTGAGGGGTGACCTTATAGAAGCCTATAAAATAATAAGGGGGACAGATCAGCTAGATCTTTTCTCAAAGGTAGGGGAGTCTAAAACTAGAGGGCATAGGTTTAAGGGGAGAGATACAAAAGTGTCAGAAGGGCATTTTTTTTTCAGAGAATGGTGAGCCTCTGGAATGAGGTGCCAGAGGTAGTAGTAGAAGTGGGTTTGATTTTATCTTTTAAAAAACATTTATATAGTTACATGGGTATAATGGGTATAGAGGGATATGGGCCAATTGTGGGCAATTGGGATTAGTTTAGGGCCCTTAAAAAAAAAGACAGCATGGACAAGTTGGGCTGAAGGGCCTGTTTCCATGCTGTAAACCTCTATGACTCAATGACCTTGAAGTATTGACCTGACTTGTAACAAAATCATCAACAGGCAGCAGAAGTTTCTCCTTCTGATACCTCCTGAACATTGCTCGGCCTGCTTTCAGCTGAATGACTTGTTTTCCACAACTCAGACTGAACTGGGATATACCACACCCTTGATGCATCATTCAACCCATAAACACACTGCTTTAATTTCCACAGTTTCCCTTCCATACTACTTTAGGTGGTTTCAGAAACATTTCCCTTTGAAGTTTCGCACCCTGTGAAAATGTAACACTTATATCAAGTGATTAACATTCTTAGGAATATGTTGCTTAAAAAGAGCAAAAAAGTGGATTCTCCCACTTGTCCTGCTGTGGGGAATCCACTCTGACATATTGATTAGCAATTCCCTCTTTGAAGCCCTGAACCATCTAGCCTTATAAGTGCCATCAAGAAGTACCTTTCTCGGTGCATCAATCTATGTGGTGAGGCTGGCTGCCCTCTGCCTGGTATTGTAGTGTATACACCAAATTCATTCCAACATTGCTTATAACTGTACTTGGGCCTTTCCAGTCTTTCTGCCCTTGTTTGCCTATTCATAGTCCTTGTGGCTTAAAATGTATTTCTGGTGTCCATATGTGGTGTCATAAGGCCCACCTAATTTTCACTGAAAACTCAGCCTCGACAAAAGGGTGGCATGTGGCACAATGGTTAACACTGCTGCCTCACAACACCAGGGAACTGGGTTCAATTCAATCCTCAAGTGACGGTCTGTGTGGAGTTTGTATGTTCTCCTGTGATGGTATGGATTTCCTCCAGGGGTTCTATTCCCTCCCACAATTGAAAGATGTGAGGTTGGGTGGATTGGCCATGCTAAATTGCTCTTTAGTGTCCAAGGATGTGTAGTCCAGAGGGATTAGGCATGTAAAATGTATGAGGATATAGAATAGGGTGGGGAGAAGGCACGGTTGGATACTCTGTCAGAGAGTCAGTGCAGATTTAATGGGCTCTTCTGCACTGTTGGGATTCTATCGAATGCCCTTTTTTCAGCATGCAGGGAAATTTGATTGTCTAGAAAATTGTCATGCTTTCTGAGTCCAGTGGATAATCCCACATCACCAATGATATTTTTGGATATCCCCTTTAAACTAATTAATGGGGACTGTAGTCTCCAGTCCTCAGCCCCTAGCCATTTGAAATAAATTCATGGATTGCCCCAGGATGGATATCAGTTTGTAGCTCAGCTGATCAGCTAAGATTTTGTGAAGCATCTCAATTGTGAATGATTTCTTCACAAACCCCATTAGTAAAGGGACTTTGCACTGCTGTGTTAATTACCACGAAGTATGCATTTCTCTCATTTAAATTCAATATTGGTAAATTCCCACCCCCTTACACCATCCACATTCAGTTAGGAATTTAGCCAGTATTCCCAGTCCAGTTGCTGTCCATTTTTTCATTATCTTGTCCGTAATTATCTTTTTGCCTTTTCAATATATTACTGCTGACTCAATCTTCATGTCTATAAAGTGCAAGAGAAAAATATTGTAGTCTTTATCACCTAGCTTTAAGTCAATTACTGTGATTTAATTAAAGTTTCTTGTTAATGGGATTCTCATGACAAGCTGTGATGGTATCCTTTTTAACTTATATCATACTGACATTTCTCACCGATCTCTTCTGTAAGTTTAGTACATTCATCGTCCATTACTCCTGCTACCTTTAGTTGGATTTTTAACCCATGATGAGGTGGATGAACAATCTGCCGGTGCAGTTTTAAAGCAATTGCTTTTGTTTCCTTTAAACTCCTATCTTTGATATCATGAACACTTAACATAATTAGAAATGTTAGGCTTTGCTAAGGGGATACTATAATATCCTGATTGTGTGAACTGTAAAACTACAGGTTTCTCCCAAACAATTGCCTTATTATTTTCCATATCTATTTTCCTTTGAGCCTTTTTCATAGATGGCTTACTCAACAGTAAGAGTATTCTGCTAAATCCCAGTATCTGTGCTACCAAAATGGTTTACACCAACTATTTATTGTGACTTTGAACACCCATTAAAGTTATCCCCAAATCTTATGTAATCAAAAATTTCCTATTCCTTAACCTTTGTGAGGTGATGCCTTTTCGTTGATCAAATTTAGGCATGAATTATACTAAAAATGGCAGAACCCTTAGGAACATTAACATTAACATACAGAGGGATCTGGACATGCAGGTCCATGTTTCCTTAAAAGTCACAACAATGTGGCCAAGGTGATTAAAACTAAAAAGACTCACAACAGCAGGTTAAAGTCCAACAGGTTTATTTGGACACAAGCTTTCAGAGTACTGTCCCTTCATCAGGTGAGTGTTTGCAGTGGTCGTGATGATGTGGAGATGCCTGCATTGGACTAGGGTAGGCACAGTAAGAAGTCTCTCAACACCAGGTTAAAGTCCAACAGGTTTATTTGGTGGCACGGGCTTTCAGAGCACTGCCCCTCCATCAGGTGATGGCCTCAAAAAAGAACAATGAAAAATTATACCTGATACGTTGCACTTGGTTTCAGCCACTCTCCTCCAAAATAACTCAAATTACAACATTCTGTTTGTAATGATGTTAGTTTCCAAACTTCATCTTTAGGCGAACCTTTTTTTTGCCGTCAATATTTAACACATCTGAGCCGATTAGTGAAGTCGAAATTAAGACACAGATTTTCTCTTTCTCAAGAGCAATTATTGACTTTATTCAATCTCAACACTCCTCTCTCCTGCAGTGTCCCAGCTGACACCTATTTATATATTCTCAAAGTACTTAATTAAGCAATGCCATTCATCCATGTGTTTTAACTATACAACTAAAATACTATTAAAATCTCATACTATTCACTCAGCTTCAAAAATGCTCTCATAGTTCCTGTTCTTGGCTGCCTTAAGTCCATAACCTTTGATAAGGTTATTGGTGAACAAATATCCCTTCATTACTTTAATGTATTTTTCTATCTAATTTGTTAACATTCCATAGTCAACTTACTTCAACACCCAAACATTAATTTATCACTCTCAAAAGCTATCTTTTATTTTTATTCTTTCTGTTTTTCCTCATTTAGTTTTATTATCTCAAGTGCTATTTTGAATTTTTTACTTGGTATTACTTTTAATTTTGATGATGGGTTTTAAAGCATTACATTTTTCTTTTAACCTGCTTCATGTTTGTTTTGTCACTATCACATAAAAAAGCATTCCCTCAAAGTAGTCTGTGAGCTAAGAATTTGTATTAGAAGAATTTTTTTATTTATCTGAACTGAAGATTTATGGGGTTCCGTTGCCTGCAATAACCACCGCCCTTCCTCCCCCATCATATGTCACATCTGTACTACATAGCAAGAAATAATACTTTAAATTATGAATTCAGAAAGTTTATTAAACATTGAAAAGGTAACAAGTCAGAGATAAAAACAATGTCCATTAAAACCAATCAGCAGTAAGTGAGAGTAGAAAGCTTAACTTTAACAATTGAATAGATGTCCTTCTCTAAAGTTAGCATAACTGGGTCTTCATCTGATTGGCCATCAGTGACTAATAGGGTTCCACAGGGATCTGTGCTAAGATTCCAACTGTTCACATTATATAGTAATGATTTGGAAGAGGAATTGAATGTATCATCTGCTAATTTGGAGATAATGCAAAGTTAGTGGAAGGATGAGTGTGAGAAGAATGCAAAAATGCTTCAACATGATTTGGACAGGCTGCATGGATAAATGTATGTTATTCACTTTGGTAGCAATAATAGGAAGGCAGATTATTACTTGAATGAGTGTAAATTGAGAGAGGTGGATACTTAACAAGACCTTGGAGCCTTGTTGCTGAAAGTAAGTGCATAGGTACAGCAGGCAGTAAAAAATGCAAACGGTATGTTGACCTTCATAGCGAGAAGATTTGAGTATAGGAATAGGGATGTTTTGTTGCAATTGTATAGGGCATTGGTGAGGCCACACCTGGAGTAACGTGTGCAGCTTTAGTGTCTTTATCTGAGGAAGGATGTCCTTGCTATAGAGGGAGTACAGCAAAGCTTTAACAGGCCAATTCCTGGGATGTCAGGCCTGTCATATGATGAAAGACTAAGTTGATTGGGATTATATTCATTGGAGTTTAGAAGGATGAGGGGGGATGTCATAAACTTATAAAAGTCTAAAACAATTAGACGGGATAGGTTCAGAAAGAATGTTTCCAATGGTGGGGGAGCCCAGAACTAGGGGTCATAGTTTGAGGATAAGGAGTAAACTTTTAGAACTGAGGTGAGGAGAAATTCCTTCACGCAGAGGGTGGTGAATGTATGAAATTCACTGCCACAGAACAGTTGAGGCACGAACATTGTCTGATTTTAAGAATAAATTAGATATAGCTATTGGGGCTGAAGGAATCAAGGGATATGTGGGGAAGGGGACTAGGATATTGAATTTGATGATCAGCCATAATCAAAATGAATAGTGGAGCAGGCTCAAAGGGCCAAATGGCCTACTCCTGCTTCTAGTTTCTGTTTCTCAGACCGAGCCGCAAAGTGACAACATCAGAAACAGCTCTCAGCACCTCTCCATAAATATCACATTCTGCACATCTCTTTTCTGCCTTTCCCTCCTGTAAACATCTCTCTCTCTCCCCCTTGTTGCGAACCAAGACAGTTGCAGGCAACATCAAAGCAGCTAAGTGCTCTCAGTTCCTCATTTGTATAAACATTGTGGTTAGGATAATGGGGAGGGTTCTCCAATGCATTCAACTGTGCAAGTCAGATGGCACTGTGTGCTGTGCAAAACCCATTCAGCTGTCAGCCAAAGGCTGCACTGTGAAATTGGATGAAAGCCAATATTTTCGAATGAAAGCAAAGGATTTCAAAAGATTTCCAAGAATTTGTGCTTTTGAGGAGGCTCAAAAACTAGGTCTAGATGCATTGTTAAATAGGCTGAATGAGCAGCTTTAGAGAAAGGAATTCTGCCTTCCCCAAGTGAAAGTGAATTCACGGTTAGGAAGGGGAAAGGTTATGTGCTAGAGAGCACCCCAGTGGCTGTGCCCCTTAGCAATAAGTAGTCCTGTTTGAGTACTATTGGGGGGGGACAGCCTACCTGGTGGAAGCAGCAGTGGCCATACCTCCAGCGTGGAGTCCGGCCCTGTAGCTCAGAAGGGTAAGGAAAGGCTGAGGAAAGCAGTAGTGGTAGGGGACTCTGCAGTGTGGGGGTTGGACAGGCGATTTTGTGGAGGCAGTCGCGAAACTCAGATGGTGGTTTGCCTCCCTGGTGCCGGATCCGGGGTGTTTCTGATCGCATCCAAGATATCCTGACTCGGGAGGGAGAGGAGCCAGATGTCGTGATACATACTGGTACTGCTGACATAGGTAGGAAAAGGGAAGGGGTCATAAAAAGAGAATATAGGGAGTTGGGTAGAGAGCTGAGAAGAAGGAACGCAAAGGTCGTAACCTCAGGATTGCTGCTTGTGCCACGAGACAGTGAGAGTCGGAATGGAAAGAGGTGAAGGATAAATGTGTGGCTGAGGAATTGGCACAGGGGACAGGGATTCAGATTCCTGGATCATTGGGACCTCTTTTGGGCCAGGTGTGACCTATACAAAAAGGACGGGTTGCACTTGGATTCCAAGGGGACCAATATCCTGGTGGGGAGGTTTGCTAAGGCTACTAGGAAGAGTTTAAACTAGAATGATTCCCACCCCCCAACTAAAGTGAAGTGACTGGGAGAGAGGAGGTTAGCTCACAAATAGAGAGAGCTTGTCGACAGTGTGAGAGGGAGGATAGGCAGGTGATGGAGGAGGGGAGCGCTCAGACCGAAGGTTTGAGATGTCTATTTTAACACAAGGAGTGTTGTGAACAAAGTGGATGAGCTTAGAGCATGGATCGCTACTTGCAAATGTGACGTGGTGGCCATTACAGAGACTTGGATGACTCAGGGACAGGACTAAATACTTCAAGTGCCAGGTTTCAAATGTTTCAGAAGGGACAGGGAGGGAGGAAAAAAAGGTGAGGGAATGGCACTGTTGATCAGAGATAGTGTCAAGGTTGTAGCAAAGGTGGACGCCATGGAGGGATTGTCTATGGAGTCTCTGTGGGTGGAGGTTCGGAACAGGAAGGGGTCATTAACTTTACTGGGTGTTTTCTATAGGCTGCACAGTAGTAACAGGGAGGTTGAGGAGCAGGTAAGGAAATAGATCCTGGAAAGATGTAATAATGAGTTGTCATGATGGGAGATTTTAATTTCCCAAATATCGATTGGAATCTCCCTCAGGCAAGAGGTTTAGATGGGGAGGAATTTGTTAGGTGTGTTGTAGTGGTGAATTTCTTGTTTTCCGAGCAGTGATAGTAAAACTTTGTTTAAATTTGCTTTGCAAAAACAACTAGCTTTTATTATCACAAACCTGCATGCAGTGTATGGCAGAGTCTTGGAGACAGAGAGCAGTCCCTACAAACTGCTGATTCTATACCAAGACTGCACGCTACAAGAATCAGTTCCTTAGTTATACCTTTTTCTTATCAGTGTACACGTTCAATTAGTAATACAAGCATCATCAATTGTATTAGCATCCGGTGACCTCCGAGACCCCTCTGTTTCGTCAATAATATCATTATCTTGTACTTTTGGTAGAACAGAAGAAGGCCGAAGACTTTGTCATTTCTGACCTTATCTCACCTCACTCATCCAGCCCTAAGTTATGTGGAGTCAGCCTTGACTTGACTTTCTCTGATGTTCGTCATGTCTTAGGTTATTCAGAGTCAGTTTTACAGGGGTCTGGCAATTTGGAATAGCTTGGTCAGCTCTCCTTTTATACCAATTACTTGACCATTTTTCCCATCATGCCACTGCTTCATTTGTACACTATCACAGGTGTGTTCAGGAAGATTTCCTGACACAATATGTGGATAAGCCTACAAGAGGAGAGGCTGTACTTGATTTGGTACTGGGAAATGAACCTGGGCAGGTGACTGATCTCTCAGTGGGACAGCATTCTGGGGATAGTGATCATAGCTCTATCTCCTTTACATTGGCATTGGAGAGAAATAGGATCAGACAAACTAGGAAAGTGTTTAATTGGAGTAAGGGGAATTATGAGGATATCAGGCAGGAAATTAGAGGCATAAATTGGAAAGAGGTTTTCTCAGGGAAATGTACAGAAGAAATGTGGCAAATTTTCAAGGAATATTTGTCTGGACTTCTGTACAGCAACATTCCAATGAGACAGGGAAGTTATGGTAGGCTAAAGGAGCCGTGGTGCATGAAAGCTGTAATGAATTTAGTCAAGATGAAAAGCTTACAAAAGGTTCAGAGAGCTAGGTAATGCTAGAAATCTAGAAGAGCATACGGCTTGTAGGAAGGAACTTGAGAAGGAAATTAGGAGAGCCAGAAGGGATTTTGAGAGGACCTTGGCACGTAGGATTAAGGAAAACCCCAAGGCTTTCTACTAGTACGTGAAGAGCAAGAAGATAAGACATAAAAGAATAGGACCTATCAAGTGTGATGGTGGGAAGGTTTGTATAGAACCAGTGGAAATTGCAGAGGTACTCAATGAATACTTTACTTCAGTGTTCACAGTGGAAAAGGATCTTGGTGGCTGTAGTGCAGACTTGCAGTGGACTGAAAAGCTTGAGTATGTTGACATTAAGAAAGAGGATGTGTTGGAGCTCTTGAAAAGCATCAAGTTAGATAAGTCGCCGGGACCAGATGGGATGTACCCCAGGTTACTGTGGGAGGCGAGGGAGGAGATTGCTGAGCAATAATCTTTGCACCATCAATGAAGATGGGAGAGTTTCCAGAGGATTGCAGATGTGGTTCCATTATTCAAGAAAGGGAGAAGGGGTAGCCCAGGAAATTATAAACCAGTGAGTCTAACCTCAGTAGTTGGTAAGCTGATAGAGAAGATCCTGAGAGACAGGGTTTATGAACAGTTGGAGAAGTATGGTATGATCAAGAATAGTCAGCATAGCTCTGTCAAAGGCAGATCATGCCTTACGAGCCTGATTGAATATTTTGAGAATGCGTCTAAACACATTGACGAAGGAAGAGCAGTAGTTATGATTTATTTTGACTTCAGCAAGGCTTTTGATGAGGTGTCCCATGCAAGGCTTATTGAGAAAGTGAGGGGGCATGGGATCCAAGGGGCCATTGCTCTGTGGATTCAGAACTGGCTTGCCCACAGAGGCAAAGTGTGGTAGTCGATGGGTTTTTTTCTGCATGGAGGTCGATCACCAGTGGAGTGCCCCAGGGATCTGTTCTGGGACCCTTACTCTTTGTGAATTTTATAAATGACCTGGATGAGGGATGGGTTGGTAAGTTTGCTGATGACACAAAGGTTGGAGGTGTTATGGAAAGTGTGGAGGGATGTCAGAAGTTGCAGCAAAACATAGATAGGATGCAAGACTGGGTGGAGAAGTGGCAGATGGACTTCAACCCAGATAAGTGTATAGTGATTCATTCTGGCAGGTCAAATATGATGACAGATTATAATATTAAGGGTAAGACTCTTGGCAGTGTGGAAGATCAGAAGGATCTTGGGGTCCGGGTTCATAGGACTCTCAAATCAGCTTCACAGGTAGAGGCTGTGGTTAAGAAGGCTTATGGTTACTGACATTCATTAATCGAGGAATTGAGTTTAGGAGTCGGGAAATAATGCTGCAGCTGTATAAGACCCTGGTTAGACCCCACTTGGAGTACTGTGCTCAGTTCTGGTTGCCTCATTACAGAAAGGATGTGAAAGCTATTGAAAGGGTGCAGAGGAGATTTACAAGGATGTTGCCTGGATTGGGTGGCGTGCCTTATGAGGATAGGTTGAGAGAGCTCGGTCTTTTCTCCTTGGAGAGACGAGGAATGAGGGATGACCTGATAGAGGTGTATAAGATGATGAGAGGTATTGATTGAGTGGATTCTCGGATGCTATATTCCACGGCTGAAATGGTTGCCACAAGAAGACACAGGTTTAGGGTGCTGGGGCGTAGGTACAGAGGAGATGTCAGGGGTAAGTTTTTCACTTAGAGGGTGGTGGGTGCGTGGAATCGGCTGCTAGCAGTGGTGGTGGAGGCGGATTTGACACGGTCTTTTAAGAGACTTCTGGATAAGTACATGGAACTTAGTAAGATAGAGGGTTATAGGTATGCCTAGTAGGTAGGGATATGTTTGGTGCAACTTGTGGGCCAAAGGGCCTGTTTGTGCTGTAGTTTTTCTTTGCTTCACCTGTCAGTCAGACGACTTGAAAGGTGTCTTCTCACACCTGCAGCTTCTGAGGGAGGGAAAAGTGACTCCCTCCTGCAGAATGCAGCACGGCTGTTATTTGGAAGCCTGCCAGATATCCAGAGTGCGGAGATGCCGGTGTCGGACTTGGGTAAACACAGTAAGAAGTCTCACAACACCAGGTTCAAGTCCAACAGGTTTATTTGGTAGCAAAAGCCACTAGCTTTTGGAGCGCTGCCCCTTCGTCAGGTGAATGGGAGTTCTATTCACAAACACTGTTTGTGAATAGAAACACAATTCCCTGTTTGTAAGTAGACATTTTCCTTTGAAATATTTTCTTTTGATATCGAATGTCGGTTTCTTCCTTCTAAACTACACGACTGTCAACTTCAGCGTGATACTGAATGTTGCATTCGCCTTTCAAGCATTTGGAAGTTGGCAACAGTGATCTTGCAGCAAAGCTCAGCAGAATTTTTACCAGGATGCGATGTAGGCCAAAGTGTGAAAACCCTGTAAAAAGTAAATGTAATATATAATCCGATTCAAAGAGCAAAAGATGTTGCCAAACACACTTTTTCAAACACCTTACAGAGCCTCTGAGCTTTAATTCTTCAGTGCGCTAAACCATTTCAGAGAATTCTTGTCCTTTTTTTTGCTGAAGCTACTGGGTTAAATTTTACCACATCACTCGGATTCCAATTACTTTACCCCAATGCCTATTTTCCATAATGTTCATTTTCTACTTTCTGCTGTTTATATTATTAATACCTTGGGAGTTGTTCTAGTATAGTATTACTGTCACAGTTCACAAATGTGAAATCTGTTTTCTTTGCGGGGGTGGGGTAGGGTGGATGATTGCCTTGAGGCTGGGGGGGTAAATGAAAATTATGGTCGAGGGCTCGTGGGTCAGAGACCTCTGAGCTACTGGATCGAGGGAAGGAGGTTGGGGTCTCAGGGTTGGAAGATTGGGATGAGGATTGTGTGAAGTTAGTCAGGAAATTTCAAGTTAAGAAATGGTGGGAGGGAGAAAGAGGCTGGGAGATGGGGACCTGGAGGCTTTCAAAGGGCTGGGAAGGGCACAGGGTGATCGGGAACAATGACAATCAAGAGCATTCTTTACTGTGCGGCCAGAGAAGCACTCCTACTCCTCCTGGCTCCATATTCAATTAAGTAATATATCTTTTTGGTTGCAGATTTCTGTAGGGAACTGATCTCCCTCAAAGCAGTCTGCAATATTGCTGGCTGCCTTAGATCAAACCATTCTCCTAACGCAGGTCTTTGACCTCCTATCTGCATAAACCTGCTTCAGGCACAGGTAAAGAAAGTCGTCCTGTACATCTTTAGCTGATAGGATGAGTGGCCCAACAGAAGTCCCACGTGCTTCCGGTCAACATTTGGGAATTTAGAAAGTCACCTAGTGCCTGGAAAAATGGCAGTAATTTCTATTCCTAAAGGTGCTAATCCCAGTTCTTTGTACCTTATCTTCTATCTTCACTGTTAATCATTGTAATTATAGCCCCATATTTCTGTATCTTGAAGGGCCCTTGTTGTCTCCTTCCTATATAGGCAGTGCCCACCTCTCCCAGTGGTGCTGACAGCCGTCCATAAACTCAGATACTGCAATTGGCTGCCCTGTCTGTGCAGCATACCCACTATCCCAAATTGGACTGAGTCCTGGAGCCGCTATGTTAATTGGTTCACACCATGTGACAGAAAAAGGATTAAGTACTCTATATTCCTGTAACTCCTTCCAAAGTGAATCACTTCACACCTTTCCACATTAAACTCCATTTGCCATCTCTCAGCCCAGCTTTGCAGCTTATTTACGTCCCTCTGTGATCTGTAACATCCTTCCGCACTCTCCACAACTCCACCGACTTTAGTGTCATCCGCAAATTTACTAACCCATCCTGCTACGCCCTCATCTGGGTCATTTATAAAAATGACAAACAGCAGTGACCCCAAAATAAATCCTTGTGGTACACCAGTAGTAACTGAACTCCAGGATGAACATTTCCCATCAACCACCACCCTCTGTCTTCTTTGTTGCAATTTCCCTTTAAGGGGGTGCCCCTTTAACTTGGTGAGTTGACCTTTTGCTTAGATGTTAATTTGTTCACTTCATACTTTGGTAATTCATTTTAAATTAAAACAATATAACATTTGCTCCAGATTTTCCCTCTTCTCTGCTGGCTAATATTAATATGTGTGATGAAAACCTTGTCACGCAATGCAACTCAGATTGGGAACCGAGTAAAGGAGAAGGTGCACCAGCCCTTACAGTGTAAAATCGAGCTTAGTCATTGCAGGCTTAGTACAAATTGTAGTGATCAAATAATCATAGCAGCTTAGCAAGACACTATCAGGCACAACATAAAATTATCATAATTTTCATTTCAGATGTAAGATGAGCAATGATTTATGTATTATTGATCATTAATTTTCTAATTTTCATTTGAGAATTTTAATTCAGATTATTTAATTCAGTGCAAGATTTTTAGCAGCAAACAACCTACCAGAGATGCCTGCTGAAGGAGTCATTTTTTTAACAGAAAGGTACCAATCAGTGCTCCAGCCATCAAGAACATGCCAGTTGCAATTGTAGTTGTGGAGCCCTATTACAAACATACAAAAACAGACAGTTATACAACTAAACATGGAAAAAATATTTTTAAGTGCTTAGATTGCATTTAGATAAAATATATCAATATGTGCCTGATTGATGATTTGAAATCTTTGTTGCTTTCCTAATCTTTCTTGTCCACAACACTCAAACCTGCTCCACACAAATTAATATTAGGATTTACTACACAAGACTAAGTTTTATCCCTTAGTTGCTGGTAATAAAAAGCTCATAATGGGGCAATTACAGAATTTTAATAGTACATTTAAACTCATTTAACGTTTCCTTCAGATTATCTTTCCAGTTTTGAATTTAGTTACTTCAAAGGCTTGAGGGTGTTGTACTCTATTTTTTGTTACGTCTATGTCCTTTTCCTTATCACTGCATTCTTCCCTTTCCATCTCTTGCCAGAGTGGTACAAATGTGGGGTTTTATAAGATGGGTATGCTAATAGCACAAAATTAAATACTACATTTCTCAAAATTCTCTTTGTTTTGGAAAGGGACAAGTGACCTCTCGCTTGTCCTGTCCAGCAATAAGCCAATTAAGTAATGAAGTCTAGTTATATAGGAGCAGGGGGTGAGGGGCCGCAGGACAATTGCTATTGAATTCCACACCCTAGTGTTAACGCATGGCCTACAACTCACTTACAACCGCTCAGGAATGTCCCAGGAGAGATAGGGTACAGACAGCACAAAAGCTGAGACCGAAGGCTGGGGATCTGACTTGGTGTTGTAAACAGCATCCAGAAGATCTGCAGAAGTGAATGATTAGCTTTAAAATATATTGAAACGGTGTGGGGTGGCAGGGAGAGGTGAGGGAATGAGGGAGATTTGGTGGCTAGAGTGAGGGGGTTCGGAAGGTCACTTTTTTAAGAGTTAATAGCACAAAATTAAATACTGTACATTTCTCAAAATTCTCTCTTGAAATTAACTAGCATAAAAGTAGCATTAGCGAAAGCAATTTTTATTATGCCCTAAAGTCAACACAATTCTGAGGCCATGCATGTTATGTTGACTGGGCCTCATCAAAATAAATGTAAGAAACCAATATTGACTAAATATTACCTGTTTTGTTACCCACGAATGATCTGTGAATTAAGTCTCTTACATCACAAGGAGATTGTTTAAAGAAAAATAATACAAAGCTCTGCTCCATCCTAGGTTCACCCTAGATAGTCTGTTGGCAAAACACAAGGGGCTTAATTTGGATGGCTCATTTAAAATGCCGAATGGTCTCATCAAACCATAGAATCCTTACAGTGCAGAAGGAAGCCATTTGACCTATCAAACCTGGACTAACAACAACCCCACCCAGGCCCTATCCCAGTAACCCCACATATTTATCGTGCTAATCTCCTTACACTAAGGGGCAATTTAGTACAGCCAGTCAACCTAACCCACACATTTTTAGATTGTGGGAGGAAACCAGAGCACCCGGATGAAACCCACGAGGGAACATGCAAATTCCACACAGTCAGTCACCTGAGGCCAGAATTGAACCTTGGTCCCTGGCGCTGTGAGGCATAGTGTTAACCACTGTACCACCATGCCACCCTTCTGTGCGAGATCATTCTATGATTCTTACCCCATGCAACTTTAAGACTTATGACATAAAGGCAAACCAAGTTAAAAATGCTATGTCCCTGTTTCACCTTTCAATCTCTCAGCCTTTGGTTTTATTTGTGGTGAAAGACAGGGAAGTCCCAAAAACTACTTTGGTGACAATTATCTCCTTAAAAGGAAACTGGACGCAGTTATGTCAATCTGCATTGCAATTAGAACCACAGAACCCTACAGTGCAGGAAGCCACTGGGTCTGCACCAACCACAATCCCACAAACCGTATCCCCACATCCCCATGCATTCACCTTAGCTAGTCCCCCTAATGCAAAGGGACAATCTAGCATGGCCAATCACATCTTTCCACTGTGGGAGGAAGCCACAGCACCTGGAGGAATCCCATGCAGACACAGGGAGAACATGCAAACCCCACACAGACAGTAACCTAAGCTGGGAATCGAACCCAGGTCCCTGGAGCTGTGATGCAGCAATGCTAACCACTGTGCCACCATGCTGCCCCAATTCTTCAATGACACTATGACAAGACCAAACAAAAATGACACACACACACACTCACACACACACTGTCCTTCTGCCTTGGCAAACCAGTTTTCACTCAGGCCACCTCACTGTTTGAGGAAAGCTTTCACTTACCCACTTGGGCTGGGGGTGGATGTGGGCACAGGACTGTCTGAGCTGAGTAAGGCAATCCGTCACGCAGTCACACAGCAAAGGCATTTCGCCTTGGAGAGGCTTCTCAGGAACAACCTGCTGCAGGACAATGACCAGCAGAGCCAGGAAAGAAAAGGCTCGCCCAGAGTTTGCTCGCCCCTCTCCCAGGAGCTGCCCACAGACGGTGGAGAGGAGCCTGGTCGCATCCCTCGTACTTGTTGGGTGGAGCTGAGCCACCAGGTCTGCGAGCTGACGCCGCTGTTCCTCTGGCAGCAGCTGCCCCTGGAAAGCCTCACCCTCCTGCTGGTCTCCAGTACTGGCCGCTCTGCTGGCTTCGACCAGCTCCTGGGCCAGGTGGCCGCACTCCAGCCGCAGGTCACCCTCGCTCCCCTGGACTGGGATCCGCAAGAGCTCCTTCAGTGTCTTTTCGGCCAGAGAGGACACATCCATTCCGCGGAATTAACCCAGGATCCGAGTGTGCAGAAAGGTGGTAGGGTTAACTGGCTTCCCTCTGGATTGGCAGCTCTCTCCTGACACTGCACCCAACCTGCCTTTGAAAACCAATTTCATCCAAACGAGCGGCAAGTGAAAAAAATGTTCTAAAAAAAATCCCCCTGAATTCAGAGATTGCAATTGGCAGGGAAGTTCATCTAAAATTCCATTTGATGGTACCGCCTCCTAGCAGATTACACATTGGACTAAAGTCTACCTCCAATAGTCACTGCCCAACGCATGCAGCAATTTTAGTTCAAATTCCATGATAATCAGTGGGTGGGTTGGTTGCTTCATGAAGGAGGATGCAGGATCCTTGGCAGAGCCAACCAGGAGATATCCTCAAACATCTTGGAAAGATGATATGGACACTCCCAACACCCCGGCCATATAGGCAGCAATATTATTATATCTGAAGAAAGTGGCTGAGGGAGCATTAATTGTGTTTCCAACATGGTTATGTGATAAACTTTTTTTTAAAACCCAAAACAGTAACTACCATGGCCACATGTTAGGAACGGGATTTCAAATCCAAAGTGGGGAGGAAAGATTTGCAAATTCATTCACAGAAGTGTGGGCACATTTGTGTGTGGGCTGCAGCCCCAGTTGCTGGGTTCCTGGGCCTCACACGGATGAGGAAGCTGTGGGTCTGCATTCAGAATAAACACCCTGAGGTTGGTTTCGTTTCTTCAATTCAGTGAATGGAACCTGGGTCATGACGGAATGCTGGGGATTTCCAGTAGTTAGCTCACCTAAACGATCGGTGCTGGTTAGAGCAGCCGTTCTTCATACAGGGGAGATATGTGAGCATTATAGAATGGATAATAACACGGAGTGAGGCCATTATGCTTAGTCTATGCCTGCTGGCTCTATGCCAATTCAGCTAGTCAGGCATAGCTGGCAAACAGCATTAAAAAAATCACTCTAACCTTAAAGGTACAAAGCCAGTGCTCAGGAGTGGACCCCATAAACCCAAATCCATTCCTTGTTGGCTCCAAAAACCAAATTTGAAATCCAGTTGAATCCAATTAAGGTCCCCACAAGAGGGACAAACATGATCCAAGCTGACAAGATGAGGCATTGCATCCTATCTCGGCTTGACCTGATGTTTGATCTCAGCCAAAAGGTAGGGAAGCAGCATTTGTTGCCTATCCCTAATTGCTTTAGAAGTGAGTGGAGTCACATTAATGAACTAAATGGGTCTTTTTGACAATTGATTCATAGCCACTGAGACTAGCTCAAGATTTATTAACTGAATTTGAATTTCACCAGAGGCTACAGTGGGACTTGAACATATAATCAGAGCATTAGTCTGGTTTTCTGGGTTACTAGAAAAATGACATTACCACTATGACACATTCTTCCCAATAAATTATTTATTTTTGGGTGCTTACCAATTGATATTCCTCTTGTGTTTCTGTTCTCCCTCCATAGATGGTGTCAGACCTATTGAATTTCTCCAGCATTTTCCATTAATTTTCCTCTATTTTGGGTAGAGGAATGAAGGGAATTAGGACACAAATAAATGTGTGAATTAGGAGCAGGAGTAGAGGAGTAGGCTACTCAGCTCCTTGAGCCTGCTCCATCATTCAATAGGATATGGCTGATCTGATTGTAATCTCAATCCTGCATTCCTGCTTCCCCCTCCCCGCTCCGTCCTCAACAACCCCGTTCCCAACTCCATGACATTTCACTTCCTTGCTAATCAGGAATCTATCTAACTCTGCCTTAAAAATATTCAGATGCTCCTTCCACTGCTTTTGAGGAAGAAAGTTCCAAAAACTCACAACCCTGAGAGAAACAAAATCTCTTCATCTCTGTCTCAAATGTGCAGCCCTTTATTTTTAAAGAGTGACCCTTAGTTTTAGATTCTCTGACAAAAGGAAACACCTTCTCCACATCCACCCTGCCCTGTCAGTACCCCTCAGGCTCTTGTAGGTTTTGTTTAAGTCATCTCTTACTCTTCTGAAATCTAATGGATACAAAACTAATCTCCCCAAGCTTTCTTCATAAGACTGCCTGCTCATTCCTGGTGTTAGTCCAGTAAACCTTCTCAGAACTGCTTCTAGCACATTTACACCTTCCCTTAAATAAAGAAATTAATACTGTTCATAATACTTGAGATGTGATTTCACCAATGCCCTGTATAACTGAAGTATAACTTCATATTTTTATCATCAATTCTTGTCACAATAAATAATTACATTCTATTAACTTTTCTAATTACTTGCTATACCTACACGTTCAATCACAGGAAGTTGTGCCTCAGGTTAGCAAGGCCATAAAGCCAACCAAGCTCTTGCCTTTATTTCTAAAGGGATAGAATTGAAAAGTAGGGAAGATGTGCTACAGCTGTATTGACACTTGATTAAACCACACTTAGAGCACAGCCTGCAGTTCCTGTCACCGCATTTGAAAAAAGGGTACAGAGACAATTAATTAAAAGAAGTGCAGAAAAGATATAGGTTTACAGCATGGAAACAGACCCTTTGGCCCAACTTGGCCATCTGCCAGTTTTTAACCACTAAGCTCGTCCCAAGTGCCCGCAATTGGCCCATATCCCTCTATACCATCTTACAGATATAACTTTCTAAATGCTTTCTAAAAGACAAAATTGTACCTGCCTCTACTACTGCCCCTGGCAGCTCATTCCAGACAGAGTGAAAAAATTGCCCCTCTGGGCCCTTTTGATCTCTCTCTCTCTCTCACCTTAAATCTATGCCCTCTAGTTTTAGAATTCCTACCTTTGGAAAAGATATTGACTATCCACCTCATCTATGCCCCTCATTATTTTAAAGACCTCTGTAAGATCATCCCAAAGCCTCCTAAGATCCAGGGAAAAAAAAGACCAGTCTACCTAGCCTCTCCTTACAACTCAAACCATCAACTCCCGGTAGCATCCTACTGAATCTTTCTGCACTCTTTATAATTTAATAATGTCCTTTCTATAATAAGATGACCATAACTATAACAGTATTCCAAATGCGGCCTTATTCAAATTTGTGATACATGATTTTCCACTCACAAATTCATGCTGACTAACCCTAATCGATCCTTGCCTCTCTAAATTCCTGCAGATTCTTTTTGGGCTAGAATTCTTCCCACAGTCCAAAGATGTGCAAGTTAGGTGGATTGGCCATGTTAAAGTGCCCCTTAGTTCAAGGCAAGCTTTTTTACACAAAGGGTGGTGGGTGTCTGGAACTCGCTGCCGAGGGAGGTAGTGGAAGCAGATACAATAGTGAATTGCCCCTTAGTGTCTGGGGGACTAGCTAGGGTAAATAGGTGGGGTTATGGGGATGGGGCCTGGGTAGGATTGTGGTGGTGCACACTTGATGGGTTGAATGGCCTCCTTCTGCACTGCAGGGATTCTATGGATTCCCTTAGAATATCTTCTAACAACTTAGACGCTAAAGATGTTAGACTCACTGGTCTGTAGTTCTCATGCTTTTCCGTGCAGTCCTTCTTAAACAAAGGCACAAAATTTGCTGTCCTCCAATCTTCAGACACCTCACCTGTGGCTGTCGATGATTCAACTATCTCTGCCAGGGGACTTACAATTTCCTCCCTAGCCTCTCACATCCTGAGATACACTTCATCAGGTCCCGGGGTTTCGTCTACATCAATGCACTTTAAGACTTCCAGCGCTTCCTTCTCTGTAATACGTACACTCCTCAGTACATATTTATTTCTCCAAATTCCCGAACATCCATGCCTTTCTTAACAGTAAATGCCGATGAGAAACATTCATTTAGGATCTTACCCATCTCTTGTGGATAGTTTCATAGAATCCCAACAGTGCGGAAGGAGGCCATTCAGTCCAACTCTCTGACAGTATCCTACCAGGTCCTCATCCTGACCCTATCCTTACACTTCACACATTTACCATAGTTATTCTATCTAACCAACACAGCTTGGGGCACTAAGGGGCAATGTAGTATGACAAATTCACTAACCTGCACATCTTTGGGCTCTGGGAGGAAACCAGAGCACTGGTGGAAACCCACGCAAACACAGGGAGAATGTGCAAAATCCACACAGTTATCCAAGACCGGAATCAAACCTGGGTTCCTTACGCTATGAGGCAGCAGTGCTAACCACTGTGCCACCATGCCACTCTTCAAAGATGATACAGAAAATGTATGGATATAGATATTGGACAAGTTGACAAACTGAGGGTTAACTGTCTTTAAAATCATGAAAGGCCTTGATACAGAGATTAAGTTCCCTTTTGTGGGGCAGAGCATAACTAGAGGCTATCAATGTAAGAAAATCACCAAAAAACCCAATAGGGGATTCAAAAGAAAGCTCTTCATCCAAAGAGCGGTGAGAGTGTGGAATCCGCTTTCACAGGGACTGTAGTTGAAGTGAATAGCATAGCTGTTTTTAAGGGAAAACAAGGAAGAATTTGAGAGAGAAGGAATACATTGTTACAGTGATAGATTTAGATGAGAAAAGTTAGGAGGATGCTCAAGTGTTGTGCTTGTGTTGAATGGCCTGTTTCTGTGCCATACATCCTGTGCAACCCTGTGTAATTCCCCTTTGAAAGCCACAACTGAATCTGCCTCCTCCACATTTCAGACAGTACATTCCACATCCTGACCACTATGTAAAAAGTTTTTCCTCATTCAGTGTAATTCTATGGAATCGGTCTCAACTCTTGACAAAGGAAACAGCTTTTCCCTGTAAATGCTGTCCAGACCCCTCATTTGAACATCTCTAACAAATCTCTTCTCAACTTCCTCTTCTGCCAGGAGAACAAACCATTGTCCTTCAATTCAATCAAGAACTGAAGTCTCTCAACCCTGAAATCATTCTTGTCAATGCTTCCTGTGCCAGCACTAAAGCCATCATATTCTCAAGTGTGGTGCCCCAGAATTGGACTCCAATAATATTCCACATATGGCCAAGCAAATGTTTTATAAATGTTCATCATAATTTCCTTATGCATACACTCTATGTCTTTGGAAAGCCCAGGATCCTGTATGGCTTTTGAACCATTTTCTCAGCCTGCCCCATGATCTGTGCACATATGTCCTGACTAGCTAGGGTAAATAGGTTCTTGCACACCTCTTTTAAAATTGTATCCTTTATTTTATTTGCTTCATCTGTTCTCCCTACCAAAATTTATCACTTCACATTTCACTGCATTTGATTTCATCTGCTCTGGCTGTACACCTCAGAACTGAGTGCTGCTTGGAGAGTAAGATGCACTGAGGGGGGTCCTGCACTACCTGTAAGATCCTTCTTGATTACCTTGTCATTACAGATTCCCTCTCTGCCTTCACACACTTATGCTGTGGAGTGACCGCATCCAGAGACATGTGATCCACATAGCGCTAGGCCTTGCAAATACACAGCAGTGACATAAGCTGCAGCTCATGGTTTGAAACACGGAGCATAAGCTCCTCCAGTTGATGACACTTGCTGCACATGTAGTGGTCTAGGTCACTAGAAGCCTTCTTGAAATTCCCACATGACACAGGATGTGCACCCCATCGTCTGTATATTTAACTAACTAAACTTAACAGAAATAAACTAAATATTTGTTAAATACTTACATTATAAAAAAATCAGCTTCTCATCTCTCTACACCTTCCTTTGTTTCAATTGTCTTCCCATTCCTAATGATGTGCTAAGGCAATGTTTACCTATTTCCATAGTTAATCATTCCCAGAACAGATTGCTAATCTGTCACCAAGGGCTTAGAGCTTGAGGAATGCCACTCCACATCAAGTGTGACTGACCAGGAATCTCTCCCACTCTTACTGCCAACTGTTGATGTGTTTGGAAGGAGTTGTAGGTTGTTGCTCAACCTGTTTGGCTATATTATGAATGCACTTTCCATGGCCATCAAGTCCTGGGTGGGACTGAAACCCAGAGCTTCTGATTCAAAGGCAGGGACACTGACCACCTTGCTACAAGACTGCCACATTGTTTTGTGCTGGCACTATTTTTACCTTTTTCCCTGACACTCATGCTCATTGTGCTCTGCTGCTCCACCCAAAACTCCTTCAGCTCTGCTGCCTTTACCTGTTGTTCTCCAGTGCTCTTTTCGTCAAGATTGCTTTAGCCGTTTCCTGACTTCCTGCAGTCACTTTTACCAGTAGGTCATGAACTGCTTTCCCCCAGACTCTCTCTTCACAGGTAAAGATCTCTCAGCCATTTTATTAGCAAAGAAAAACAGCTCACAAAAACTGAGAACTCATGAATACTTTAAATTTCATACATGGGAGATCAGCATCACTGGTTACTGTTTCTGTCCTTGAGAAGATGGTGGCAAGCTGCCTCTTGAAATGCTGAGTCCAGGTGCTATGGGTTGACCCACAGTGCCTTTGGGGGTTTGTTGAGACTTTGTAGAGATTGATATAACTAAGTGGCTTACTAGGCCACTTCAGAAGGCAGTTGAAAGTAACCACATTACTGTGGCCCTGAAGTCACACATCGGCTGGACCAGGTAAGGACAGCAGATTTCCTTCCCTAAAGGACATTAGTGAAACAGATGTTGTTTTTGCGACAATCAACAATGGTTTCAGGGTCATCAGTATATTCTTATTTCCAGAATTTTTGCTGTGGCAGGATTCAAACCTGGGCCCCCCAGAACATTAGCTGAGTTTCTGGATTAACAGTCTATTGATAATACCACTAGGCCATTACCTCCCAAGGAAAAGAATGTCACATATGACCCTAACCTGCCAAAAAGGTCATTCAATGGGAGTTTTAAATATATATGGGTAGTATGAGCAACATACTCTAAATGGTGAAATAAACACAGAAAAGCCTGAAGAGAATATCTGAATGGGATTGATAAGACATTTCAGGTAATTTCTGGGGAATACAGTTATGTTCCTATTTCCCTCGCAACTTGTTTGTTTCATAGAACATAGAACACTACAGCACAAACACGTCCTTCGGCCCACAAGTTGCGCCGATCACATCTACACCTACCAAGCCATAAAACTATCTATAACCCCCAATCCCATTAGATCCCATATCCTCATCCAGAAGTCTTTTAAAAGACCCCAGTAAGTTCGCCTCTACCACCACCGATGGCAGCCGATTCCACTCACTCACCACACTCTGAGTGAAAAACTTTCCCCTAACATCTCCTCTGTACTTGCTTCCCAGCACCTTAAACCTGTGTACTCTCGTAGCGACCATTTCAGCCCTGGGAAATAGCCTCCGAGAATCCACCCTATCTATTCCTCTCAACATTTTATAAACCTCTATCAGGTCGCCTCTCAACCTTCGTCTCTCCAGGGAGAAGAGACCTAGTTCCCTCAACCTATCTTCATAAGGCACGCCTCCCAATCCAGGCAACATCCTTGTAAATCTCCTCTGCACCCTCTCAATAGCTTCCACATCCTTCCTGTAGTGAGGCGACCAGAACTGCGCACAGTACTCCAAGTGGGGTCTGACAAGAGTCCTATAAAGTTTCAGCATTACCTCCCGACTCCGAAACTTAATCCCTCGATTAATGAAGGCCAGTACACCATACGCCTTCCCGACCACATCCTCCACCTACGAGGCCAATTTAAGAGTCCTATGGACCCGGACCCCAAGATCCTTCTGCTCTTCAACTCAGCTAAGACTCCTACCCTTGATATTGTACTCCTGCATCCTGTTGGTCATGCCAAAATGGACTACTACACATTTATCCATGTTGAAGTCCATCTGCCACTTCTCCGCCCAGTCTTGCATCCTATCTATGTCACGCTGCAACTTCTGACATCCCTCCAGACTATCCACAACACCACCAACCTTTGTATCATCGGCGAACTTACTAACCCATCCCTCCGCTTCCTCATCTAGGTCATTTATGAAAATGACAAAGGGTCATAGAACAGATCCCTGGGGCACTCCACTGGTGACCGACCTCCATGCAGAAAAAGACCCATCCACAACCACTCTCTGCCTTCTGCAGGCAAGCCAGTTCTGGATCCACAAGGCCAAAGCCCCTTGGATCCCATGCCCTCTCACCTTCTCAAGAAGTCTTGCATGTGGCAAGTTTCATTCCAAATGATGCATTCTGGTTAATTTTATATTTCACCACTAAGGGAGTTTTTTTATTTATAAAAAGAGGAACAAAGTGCTTATTGAATTTTCAGTGCAATGGCTAGTTGATCATGTACCCACAAGACAGGAGTGACTTTTGCACATCTGATCTTCTACTAGCCAGATTTACAGAGGCACTCTATTCCATCAGTTACTGTGGTGATAGATTTTTACCCTATCTAATTTTCCAACTTTTTACTGAGACAGTGGGTCCAGATTTTGTCTTTGTTATTATTTATTGTATTCATTCACAGGACATGAGCATCCCTGACAAAACTAGCCCTGATTGCAATTGCTATTTGCCCTTGAGAAGGTAATGGCAGAAAAGTTAATGTCCATTGCTGTGCCTCCTCTGAAATTGAGAGCTAGTTTCAAAAAATGCGGAAACCCCAGACTTGCTGGCCTTATGAGGAAAGGCTGAGGGACTTGAGGTTATTTTCATTAGAAAGAGGAAGGTTACAAGGTGACCTAATTGAGGCATACAAGATGATCAGAGGGTTAGATAGGGTGGACAGTGAGAGCCTTTTTCCTCGAATGGTGATGGCTAACACGAGGGGACATAGCTTTAAATAAGGGGTGGTAATTATAGGACGGATGTCAGCGTTAGGTTCTTTACTCAGAGGGTAGTAAGGGCGTGGAATGCCCTGCCTGCAGCAGTTGTGGACTCGCCAACTTTAAGGGCGTTCAAATGGTCAGTGTATAGGCATATGGATAACATTGGAATATTTTAGGTTAGAGGGTCATTAGATTGGTTCCACTGGTCGGCGCAACGTCGAGGGCCGAAGGGCCTGTACTGCGCTGTAATGTTCTATGTTCTTGCTATAGACAATTCTGTACTTCTCCATAGGGGTGCTGTTAACGCCTGCTTCTTCCCAAACCCCCAAATCCCCACACTACAAGCAAGTAGGAAGGACTGAATTGACAAGTCTTGCCATTTTATACAATTAATTTAGATGTAAATCTCCTCAATGGGATGTAACTGGGTATTTAAAGCTGTACTAAGTTTTGAACAGCTTCAAATTCATCAAAATCTAGTTTTGTATTTGCGAAATGTCAGATTTTCCATAGTGACAAAAAATAAACCTATCTAAAAAAAGTTAGGTTCCTTTATGATATTTCAGCTCCTACCTTTATTACCTGGTTTGCTGTCTGTGAGAATATTTCAATGTGATTGCTTATCCTGATGCTTATCATCTATGTTGCCAGATGCCTGCAAACTTACTTGATTTAGCACCAGATTCAAACTGGCATTGGATAAAGGGAAACCCAAATCACAGAGATCAGGAACTTGTGTTAAGAACTTTCTTCAAATTTAGTGGTAAAAACTTTTGCTTAACTGTTATTTGGATCCTGCTTAGCGGGATCATTTGTGGGAACACAGGGTAGCTTTGTCACCCCAAACTATCTTGTATACTGTTGATGGAGAGCCATGGTCATTGCCTAGCAGCGGTGAATGACACTTGTGACTTACCAGCCCAAGCCTGAATATTGTTCAAGTCTTGTTCCATGCGGGCACAGATTGTTTCAGTATCTGAGCAGTTGTGAATGGTACTGAACATTGAACATCAGTGAATATCCCTGCTTTTGATCTTGTCATGGAGGAAGGTCATTGATGAAGCAGTAAAGATGGTTCAACCTAGGACACTACTCTGAGTAACTCCTGCAATGAGATCCAAGAGTTGGCATACAATAATTGGCCTCCACCAATCACAGTTGTTCCTTATGCTAGATATGAATCCAACCAGTTTTCCCCAGGTTTACCTTAATTACAATTTTGCGAGGATTCCTTGATCACACAAATGTTACTTAAATGACCAGTACAGCCCCGCTCCCCTCACCTCTAGAATTAGACTCTTTTGTCAATGTTTGGCCTCCCTCTATGTTTTAAACTACTGTCGTTCACTATGAACCAAACTGGAACTAAAATGTGAAAACATTACTTAAAATGAAATGTGTTTATCAGTCTAAAATGATAATAGTGCGACTGCAGTTCCCACACTGCTCCTAGAAGGCGCTTCACCTGATGGTAAAGGTTTTGTAGTTTACCTCGTTTTTTTGTCATTTTTATTCCATCCAAAAAACAAATTCAAACTGAATTCAATTCATGGCCCTCACTAGGGAGACAACCAAGATCCAAGCTGACAAAATGAGGCATTGCACCCCATCTTGGGCTTGATTTGATGCTTCATCTTAGCTAAAAAGCTGAGCTGGTTTTGAAAAATTGCCGCAGGGATGCCACAGTTAAACGTCATTGAGTATCCTGCTCATTAACTCTCCCATAGCCAGGGAGATCAACCTGCCTGATCATTGACTCTCCCCTACCAGGTAAGTACGGTAGTGAATCTCGGCAGTGACCTTCCTCTAATTGGCCAATTAGTGACCAGAGGATGGGCTCTCCATCCAATTAAAGATGGTGGGCTGACTCTCAAAGTTGGTGGACCAATAGGAGGCCCTCCCCAACTGAGGAAACAGCCTTGGTAAAATAGAGAGAGAGAAAGTCCCTCCAATTTGAGGGGCATGCTCTTCATTTTTTTCAACTTTTAAATTTAGAGATGCTGGGTCATTATTGTGGAGGGGAAACAGGACAGCGTTTGATCCTGTTGTGGTAAAGCAGGCAGAGTGGGCTGCAAAGTCTGTCTGGAGTGCTAGTCTTCAAGATTCAGGGCCAGGAGGCCGTCTCCATGCAGCGTGGCTAAAGCTCTATAACTTGAGGGTCCCAAAGGCCACCTAAAAAAACTCCAGTCAGCCTCTGAAAATTTAATGAGCCATTTACGTTCTATAGTAGACTACCTGCAACTTGTAGGGCAAGGTAGATCTGCCAATTCCCATTCTACCTCTGGGAAAATAGTTCAGGAGTGGGATGGTGATAGTAAACTGGCATGCAAATTGGCGGCATGGATTCTCGCACTCGTCCACCTCCATATTTGCCTTCCTCTGAGATGGGGAGTTGGGGGGAGGGGGTTAAATCCTGGCCAACTGTATCACTTATCATGTGTGTCCTTTACCAGTGCTTATTTTCACAAAGAATGTCACATGGAAAGAATGAGGTACAATTGTCTGCAATTTTACCAGGTATTTACCTGTCATCATTTAGACCATTGAGGACATCTTTCCTGATCTTTCCATTGGCCATCCACCAAAATCAAGGCAAAAGATTGGGAAACACTTGCAGAATGTCCATTCCAACTTTTTTGTTGCAAACTAATTCAACTGAATCACATAAACTGTGGGACAAAATAAAAAGGGCAGGCCCTTAAAGGGGAACCACCTTACACAAAAACAAATCGCAAGTAAAACTGAAACCGTCAAAGCAAAAGAATGTCCATTCTAAAATGTTTCTGAAACTGGGTGACGTAAGGATCTAAGTTATTGATTTGACTTTGATTTGCAGAAAAGTCCTAAAGCTTTCATCTTCTCAATTCAAAGGCCTGAGATTTTCATTATTAGAAGTGACTGGGATTATTCCTGATTTACTGGAGTACCCTGGAACTTTCAAGTTTAAGCAGGAGTTTATATAAAATTGACAAGTTTGATGGACAAGTGTTCCTTTTCTATCTCCATATTTGAATTCATGGCCACGATTCTCCTCACAGTGCTGAGTTGGTGGGAGGACTGTTCTAATTCCCGACTGTTCTGTCAGTTCAGCTTCTTACCTGAATCTCTGCACCCTGTGCATTGAAGAGGTCCCAGTCGGGAATCTCATTAAAAACTCAGAGGGGCAGGGCCAATTCGCACTGGAGTTTGACAATTCTGGAACTCTGCGTGTGCACAGTGGCCCCAATCTGTCAGACTCCCCATTTGCTGGCCAGCCCAATCACTGGCCAGCCTGGGACCTTGCAGTGCTGCCCCTCCAGCCCCCCCATTGCCTGATCATGGCCCCCACAGCAATTCCTGGGCCACCCCCAACCACTCCCCCATTCCGGGGCATCCTGATGGCCAGCCCCCACCCCTCAGCAGTGGTGAACCCCACCACCCCCCCTCACCCCAGCAGACGCCCCCCCCCCCCCCGGGGGGTCAGACCCCAACAGAGGCAGGCCCCCTTCCACTTAGCCTGCCCCAATCGCTGCCCTTCCTCGATCCCAGACCGATCGCCATGCACAGCGGCAGCAGGCACCCCCCCACACCCCACCTATCACTCCTAGGCCCCGCCCGCGGTAGGCCCTGCTCGATTCCTGATGGGCAGGACCAAGGTGCCCCCTGGACATGGACACTTTGCCCCATGGGCAGAACCAGGGGGCACAGGCTGGCACTGCCAGGGTGCCCATGCCCAGGTAGCACAACCACCCTGCCGCCCGATTGCCCCCACTTCATTCCAACGGGGTCTCCCGCTACTTCCCTGAACACGTGGAGCTGGTCTGAACCCCGCCAGAATGAAGTAATCCTGGCGAGGTGGGAGATTCAATCGGGATCCAAAAGGTCCTGATAATGAACACAGTAATACATAAATACATATTTAAAATACACGCAGAAAGGATTTAAATGACTTACCTGCCTATCCACTGGTTTCCAGCGTGATCTGACCAGTGACTGTTCCCCAGCTCTGGGAGATGTGCATGCACTCCCGGCACATGCACAAACCCCTGTTCAAGGCTGTAGATGCACATCGCCCACTGCGACCCGACAGAAAATTCAGGCGGCCCACATGTATCTCTGAATATTCTCAATAGCATAGAGCCAAGCCATTGTTCACAGAACCTGTACTTTCATATGAACGTGGTGTTCATACTGCAGCCACTAGATGGTGGAATAACAATATGTGAACATGACCTTCACTTACTCAGAGGTTCTCAACTTTCCAGTTTCTGAGATTCCTGTGTAAAAAAAAAGCATCTACCTAAAACACAATTATATCTTCTGTACCGAATTAATTATGTGGTTGGATATATTTATGTATTTCTGTTTTACTTTAATGTGAGACTTGTTACTGACGCTGAGCAGCAATTTTCAACTCTCAGGCAAACATTCAAACCGAATGTCACATGGCAACGCTCCTCGATTAAAGATTTTCTTTGTGGAGTGTTGTTTCATGTCACTGTGAGGCAGAGGTGGTTCTAGGAAACTACGTCAGATAGGCAACACGGTGACGCAGTGGTCAGTTTTGCTGCCTTACCGCTCTGGGGGCCCAGGTTCGATTCCAGCCTCGCGTCACTGTCTGTGCAGAATCTGCATGTTCTCCCCATGTCTGTGTGGGTTTGCTCCGGTTTTTCTCCTACAGTCCAAAGATGTGCGGGTTAAGTTGATTAGCCATGCTAAGTTTAGCATGGGATAGGGAAATTAGCTGTGGTAAAATGTGTGGGAACGTGGGGATAGGGTGGGGGAGAGGGCCTGGGTAAGGGACTCTGTCAGAGAGTTGCTGCAGACTTGATGGGCTGAATAGCCTCCTTCTGCACTCTAGGGATTCTGTGTCAGTATCTTCATCTTCCTTTGTTATGGCTGATTGGTCCCAGGATTTTTGATTGAATTCGTGTCTAGACATCAATATCTTTAATGGCATAAAAGGCTTTTTCATGTAGTTTTGATGCTTCAAAGCGCTTCACAGACTGAACTATGTTTCAGAAATTCTTTTCAGCCTAACAAAGGATCATCAACCTGAATTGTTAACTGTATTTCTGTCTACCTCAGAATAGGTCTGCCTGACCTGCTGAAATTATGTCCAGCATTGGAGATTTTAAAGTTTTAAAGTTATAGTTTGTTTATTAGTGCCACAAGTAAGGCATACATTAACACTGCAATGAAGTTACTGTGAAAATCCCCTAGTCGCCACACTCTGGTGTCTGTTTAGGTACACCTAGGGAGACTTTAGGATGGTCAGCTCATCTAACCAGCACGTCTTTTGGACTATGGGAGGACACCAGAGCACCCAGAGGAAACCCACGCAGACACGGAGAGAACATGCACACAGGCAGTGACCCAAGCCGGGAATCGAACACAGGTCCCTGGCACTGTGAAGCAGCAGTGCTAATCACTTGCTATAGTGAAGAGTATTTTGCTCCTATATTTCAATAAGAAAATTTTGCAAAGCTCCATGACGAAGAGTTCAGGTCTTCATTCAGTTAATGATGAAGGCTAATATACTTCTTTTTATTGGATGTTACAGACCATGCAACCAAAAGTCAAATGTGACTTTTTATGGCAGAGATATGCCTCTATTTCAGAGCCTTAATTTGGCAAATCGGTTAACCTGTGACCAAAATATTAGCCAGGGGTTTCCACTCCTGCTTTTTTCCAGCAGGTTTGATGATGGATGTGGAAAATCTTAAGAGGTCCAGGTCACATGTCAACCCAATGTAAAAGTGTTCCGTGATAGCCCTCGAGTCCCCACCAGTGAGGTAATGGGATTCCCAATATTCAACATCATTTTCATACATTAACATCTCATTATCAGGCCTCTATGCCTGAATCCCTGTAAGCAAGTCCATTCACATCAGTGTGTGGGCAGCCTGGTCTGAATCAAGGTGTGTACCTGGCTGGCAGACATCCCAGAGGAGCTCAGGTGAGTGCTTTGCTCAACAAGGAGAGGGGCATGTCTGGGCACTCCCCTGTGGCACTGCCCTCTGACACTGCCCCACAGCACTACCCAGACCACACCTAGCCGCCAAAAAAATGTGCGTGTCAGGTTGGGAGAATCGCCCCCAAGATGCGCCAAGTTTATCAAGTGTCAGTGGGAGAATGTTTAGACAGTGATCATTGTATCATAAGGTTTAGGCTGATGCTAGAAATGGACAGTGGGCAATCCAGAGTTAAGAATAATTAACTGCTGAAGAGCCAACTTCAATGGAGCTGGGACAG
The DNA here is from genome assembly GCF_965287045.1 of Carcharhinus amblyrhynchos. NCBI lineage: Eukaryota > Metazoa > Chordata > Chondrichthyes > Carcharhiniformes > Carcharhinidae > Carcharhinus > Carcharhinus amblyrhynchos. Next base: position 48,354,696 of record NC_137324.1, on the reverse strand, counting down.
ATCGAGTTAATGAAAGGTTAGTGGAGAAAATTGTAGTTGAACAATGGGCTGACTTCAAAAAAGAAATTGCCTGGGCAGAATCGAGCTCTGTTCCCTTAAAAAGGAAAGGTTGGGTCAGCACGTCCAGAGCTTCCTGGATGATAAAGGGGAGGCGATGGCCTAGTGGTATTATCGCCAGACTAATAATCCAGCAACTCAGCCAAGGTCCTGGGAACCTGGGTTCAAATCCCACTATAGTAGGTGGTGGAATTTGAATTCAATAAAAAAAATCTGCAATTAAGAATCTACTGATGACCATGAAACTATTTGTTGATTGTCCTTTAAGAAGGAAGGAAATCTGTTGTCTTTACCTGGACATTATGGAAGTTGTTTCCACTGGCAGGTGAAATTAGAACTAGGGGGCATAGCCTCACAATAAGGGGGAGCAGAGTTAGGACTGAGTTGAGGAGGAACTTCTTCACACAAAGGGTTGTGAATCTGTGGAATTCCCTGCCCAGTGAAGCAGTTGAGGCTACCTCATTGAATGTTTTAAGGCAAGAATAGATACATTTTTGAACAATAAAGGAATTAAGAGTTATGGTGAGCGGGAGGGTACGTGGAGCTGAATCTACAAAAAGATCAGCCGTGATCTTATTGAATGGCAGAGCAGGCTTGAAGGGCCAGATGGTCTACTCCTGCTCTTAGTTTTTATGTTCTTATGATATGAACACGTTGGAAAAGAGTGCAAAAGAAGTTTACAAGAATTAGGTGAGAAATTTCAGTTACAAGGATAAAAGTTTTAAAAATTCATTCACGGGACATGGGCATCACTGGTTGGCCAGCATTTATTGCTCATCCCTAGTTGCCCTTGCGGAGATGATGGTGAGATGCCTTCTTGAATCGCTGCAGTCCATGTTCTGTGGGTTGACCCATAATGCCATTAGGGAGGGAATTCCAGGATTTTGATCTAGTGACTGCGAAGGAACGGCAATATATTTCCGAGTCAGGATGGTGAGTGCCTTGGAGGGGAACTTTGCAGGTGGTGGTGTTCCTATTTATCTGCTGTCTTTGCCATTCTAGATGGAAGCGGTCATGGTTTTGGAAGCTGCTGTCTAAGGATCTTTGATGAATTGCTGCAGTGCATCTTGTAGACAGTACACACTGAACGTCTGTAGTGAAGGGAGTGGATGTTTATGGATGTGGTGCCAGTCAAGCGGGTTTCTTTGTCCTGGATGGTGTCAAGCTTCTTGGGTGTTGTTGGAGCTACACCCATCTGGGCAAGTGGGGAGTGTTCCATCACACTGCTGGCTTGTGCCTTGTGGATGGTGAATAGGCTTTGGGGAATCAGGAGGCGAATTACCCACCACAGTATTCCTAGCCTCTGACCTGCTCTTGTAGCCACTGTGTTTATGCAGTGAGTCCAGTTCAGTTGAATATTGTGCAATCATTGGCGAACGTCCCCACTTCTGGCCTTTGGAGGAAAGTTATTGATGAAGCAGCTGAAGATTGTTGAGCCTAGAACACAACCCTGAGGCACTCCTACGGAGATGTCCTGGGCTTCAGATGACTGATCCTCCACAACCACAGCCATCTTCCTCTCTGCCATCCTATGTGCCATACTTCCTATTACTCCAACCAGTGGAGAGTTTGCCCCCAATACCCATTGATTCCCGTTTCTCTAGGGCTCCTTGATGCCACACTTAGTCGAATGCGGCCTTGATGTCAAGGACTGTCACTCTCACCTCATCTCTGGAGTTGACCTCTTTTGTCCATGTTTGAACCGAGGCTGTAATGAGGTCAGGTGCTGAGTGACCCTGGCAAAACCCAAACTGGACATCACTGAGCAGGTTGTTGCTGAGCAGGTGCTACTTGATAGTACTGTTGATAAACCCATCCATCATTTTATTGATGATCGAGAGTAGACCGATTGGGCGGTAATTGGCCCAGTTGGATTTGTCCTGTTTTTTGTCTACAGGATGTACCTGGGCAATTTTCCGCATTGTTAGGTAGATGCCACTGTTGTAACTGTACTGGAAGAGCATGGCTAGGGGAGCAGCAAGTTCTGGAGTACAAACCTTCAGTACTATTGCCAGAGTGTTATCAAGGCCCATTGCCTTTGGAGCATCCAGTGCCTCCAACCATTTCTTGATATCACATAGAGTGACTCACATTTACTGGAGACTGGCATCTGAGATGCTGGAGACCACTGGAGGAAGCCGAGTTCGATCATCCACTCGGCACTTCTGGCTGAGGATTGCTGCAAATACCTCAGCCTTATTTTTTGCACTGATGTGCTGGGCTCCTCCATCATTGAGGATGGGGATATTTGTGGAGCCTCCTCTTTCCGTGAGTTGTTTAATTGTCCACCACATTCTCAACTGAATGTGGAAGGACTGCAGAACTTAGGTCTGATCCGTTAGTTGTGGGATCGCTTGCTGTTTTTGCCGTTTGGCGTGCAAGTAATCCTATTTGGTAACTTTACCAGGTTGACACCTCATTTTTAGGTATGCCTGGTGCTGCCCCTGGCATGTCCTCCTGCACTATCCACTGAACCTAAGTTGGTCCCTTGGTTTGATGGTAATGGTTGAGTGGGGGAAATGCCGGGCCATGCAGTTGCAGATTGTGCTGGAGTACAATTGCACTGCTGTTGATGGCCCACAGCACCTCATGGATGCCCAGTCTTGAGTTGCTAGATTAGTTTGAAGTTTGTCCCATTTAGCACGATGATAGTGCCACACAACAGGGTGGAGCTTATTCTCAATGTGAAGGCAGGACTTTGTCTCCACAAGGACTCTGCAGCGGTCACTCTTGCCGATACTGTCATGGACAGATGCATCTGCGGCCGACAGGTTGGTAAGGATAAGATCAAGTCTGTTATTTCCTCTTGTTGGTTTCTTCACCACCTGCTGCAAACTCAGTCTAGCCGTTATATCCTTTAGCAGCTGACCAACTCAATCAGTAGTGCTGCTGCCGAGCCACTCTTGGTTGTAGACATTGAAATCCCCCACCCAGAGTACATTTTGCACCCTTACCACCCTCAGTGCCTCCTCCAAGTGTTGTTCAACATGGAGGCGTACTGATTAATCAGCCAAACGATGATAGTACGTGACAACCAATAAGAGGGATTTGAGAGATTCAAGGGATTCTATAATTCTATGAAATGGGCAGCGCTGGCTGGGCCCACATTTGTTGCCCAACCCTAGTTACCCCTGGAGGGCAGTTGAGAACCAAACACATTGCTGTGGCTCTGAAGTGACGTGCAGGACAGATGAGTATGGACAGCAGACTTTCTTCCCTAAAGGACATTAGTGAACCAGATGGGTTTTTTCCCTACAATCGATAATGATTTCACAGTGATCGATAGATTCTTAATTCCAGATATTTTTTATTGAATTCAATTTCCACTCTCTGCCATGGTGGGATTCGAACCTGTGTCTCAGAACATTAGCTGAGTTTCTGGATTAATAGCCTAGCAATAATACAACTAGGCCATGGCATCTGGACATGATGTTGGGCAGGCGACCTCCTGCCTCCTCTGCCACACTATATGACATGATCCTCATAGCTACATAATTAATCAGAGGAACAGCACATGATTCCGGGAGCTCACCCACTCTGCTCTCTGACAAAAGTCATTCCGACTTCCTGTTCCCGCCACCGGACTTAGTCCTGAGTGGAAAGTTCAGCCACAACTGAGGCGATCTCTTCTGATGCCTCTAAGTGCTTGGAAGAGTTGTCAGCACATCGCACATTCTCTACTACTGCTTGATGCTTTTCCTCTTCACTTTGCTGGCCTCTGGTCAGATGTTCTCTGACAGCATGGGAATATTAAGTTCTCACAGTTTCTGCCCAACTTTCCCATGGCCACCTGTTCTGAACTCTTATCCGGTTGAAGACTCTGCCTTATTCATTGAGCTATCTGGAACCACTAGGGGAGAGATTTCCTGTGGCTCTGCAAGCCTAAAAGGGTCTGCTTTATTCCACTGCGTTCAGACAATCTTCTGGGAACAGAATTACACAACAGAAACCAAGATTTTGACTCGGATTTGACTGAAGAGCAGCATGCATTCGTTGGCCCACTTCAGGCAATCATGCTTACGAAGAAGAATTACATTTACTTACCCCTTTCTCAGACTGTCAAAGCATTTCAAAGTGCTTTACACAATGAAGTACTTTTAGATGGAATCATTTCTTTCATAAATATAAATCTTGTGCAGATGCAATCTTCCTGAGGGGGCAAGGGATCAGCACTTGGAATGGGACTATGTGTCCATTGTGTCACAATAGTTTGTCAGCATGGTGCTATTGGCTTTGCATTGTTGTTGTGTTTTGTTGATGCTATTCTCTTTCTTTTCTTATTCTGTCATGATTTTCAACCTCATCGGTCACTCTGCCCCATTGAACATTGGAATAGATTGCTCCATTTTGCTGTTGCCGATTACATTCACACAAGTCGGCTCCCGCAGCAATGTGTTTGGGATTTCAAATTTTCTCTGGGAGCCTTGACATAGAAGATATATATGTATATATTCTACCCAAACAAAACCTTTCATTATAAGCAAAACATTTGTTTGCTTGTTTTGTGACTTTTTTCTAAAGCAAGAAATTTCACAGCAATTACATTCTCTCTTAGCAAATAGCTTGGGGATTGATTGTTCCTTCAGAACTTTTCTTGCAATCTTGGGATTGGTAAGTTTCTCCAAAACCTTCAGAGGCTGAGCTCTACTCAGTGGGCGTAGGGGATTTTTTCAGAGGCTAGGTATTGACCTGAACTTAAGCTAATACAAAGACTCATGACGCAGCATCCTGGTGAAAGATGTTTCTTTATCAACCAATGTACGCTGCGAGAGAAAGGGATGGGCAATCCAACCTTTCTCTGAAGTTACATCACAGTAGCAATACAATTATACAACTTGCAAAAGGCATTTTACCTGCCCGGCTCATCATAAGCCAATCATCATTAATACAGGTCTGTCGTCATCAGTAAATGTCACATACCTTGGCCAATTACAGATGTTCTCTGACAGCATGAGAACATTAAGTTCTCACAGTTTCTGCCCAACTTTCCCACGGCCACCTGTTCTGAACTCTTATCTGGTTGAAGATTCTGCCTATTCATTGAGCTTTCTGAAACCACTAGCTTGTCCTTCTCAATGAATGTCTCCTTCACTGACTTGACTGGTACCCATGCTGGTAAGAGCTATTGTTATAAATAATGTGGTTCACTTTACTAGCCTATTTTCCCATGTGCCATTAGCCAAACTGTAAATACTTTTCAGAAATGCATGTTTGAATTCTCTAACTGTGGTTTTATGTATTTCAATGCAGACAATACCTCTGTAAAATATGTAGAAGGCAGTCTGTGATTCTTATCCTAAGTTAATCCATTCTGTTCTCATGGTCTTTAATAGTGTTTTAAACACCAGAGTATTTTGAAGTGCTGTAACATAAGAACATAAGAAATAGGAGCAGGAGTAGGCCATCCAGCCCTTCGAGCCTGCCCCGCCATTCAATAAGATCATGGCTGATCTGTCGTGGCTCAGTTCCACTTTCCCGCCCTCTCCCCATAACCCTTAATCCCCTCTCTTATCAAGAACCCATCAACCCGCTTCTTAAAAATATTTAGCGAGGCAGCCTCCACCACTTCAACGGGCAGAGAATTCCAGAGATTCACCACCCTTTGAGTGAAGAAGTTCCTCCTCAACTCCGTTCTAAACCGCCTCCCCTTTATCTTGAGGCTGTGCCCCCTAGTCCTACTGTCTTTTTTGAGCGGGAAGAGTCTCTCCACCTCTATCCTATCCATCCCATTCATCATCTTATACGTCTCAATGAGATCTCCCCTCATTCTTCTAAACTCTAACGAGTACAAGCCTAGTTTATTCAGCCTCTCCTCATAGCTCAACCCCCTCAACTCCGGTATCAGCCTAGTAAACCTCCTCTGCACTCCCTCCAAGGCCAAAATATCCTTGCGCAGGTGCGGCGCCCAAAACTGCACACAGTACTCCAGCTGCGGCCTCACCAATGCCCTATACAGCTGCAGCAAGACCTCCCTACTTTTATATTCAATCCCCCTCGCTATGAAGGCCAGCATCCCATTCACCTTCCTGACCACCTGCTGCACCTGCAAGCTGGGTTTTTGCGACTCATGCACAAGGACCCCGAGGTCCCTCTGCACCGTCGCCTGCTGCAGTTTTTCGCCACGTAAGTAATAGTCCTTCCTACCATTATTCCTACCAAAGTGGACCACCTCACACTTGCCAACATTAAATTCCATTTGCCATTTCCTGGCCCATTCGCCCAGCCTATCTAGATCCTTCTGCAGACTCTCCACACCCTCCGCACAATTTGCCTTTCCCCCAATCTTGGTGTCATCAGCAAATTTCGACACCCTACACTCGGTTCCCTCCTCCAGATCATCTATATAAATGGTAAATAGCTGAGGCCCCAGCACCGACCCCTGGGGCACCCCACTAGTCACCAACCGCCAATCCGAATAGCACCCATTGACCCCCACTCTCTGCCTCCTATTTGACAACCAATCCTCTATCCACGCTAACACCCTACCCCCAACTCCATGTCCCTCGACCTTCTGCAATAACCTCTTGTGAGGTACCTTGTCAAACGCCTTCTGAAAATCCAGAAAGACCACATCCACCGGCTCTCCTCTATCCACTGCCCTAGACACATCCTCATAGAACTCCAGTAAATTTGTCAGACACGACTTCCCTTTAACGAAACCGTGTTGCATCTGCCCTATCAAGCAATTCCCTTCAAGATGCCTCGCAATTTCCTCCTTAATGACGGATTCTAACATTTTACCTACCACAGACGTTAAACTAACCGGCCTATAATTCCCCGCCTTTTGCCTGGCACCCTTCTTAAACAATGGCGTAACATTAGCCGTTTTCCAATCTTCCGGCACTTCCCCGGAATCCAGCAACATCTGGAAAATAACCACCAAGGCATCCACTATAACCTCCGCCATTTCTTTCAGAACCCTCGGATGCATTCCATCCGGTCCTGGGGACTTGTCCACAATCGGCCCCTCCAGTCTGTCGAGCACCGCCTCTCTAGTAACAGTAATGTCATTAAGACCCTCCAGTCCTACCACCTTTCCATCGCTAACACCCGGCAAATTATTCATGTCCTCCTCCGTGAAGACAGAAACAAAAAAGTTATTCAAGACCTTAGCCATATCCCCATCCCCTACCACTAGGTCCCCTTTCTCATCCTCTAAAGGACCAACGTTCACCCTAGCCAGCCTCTTCCTTTTTATGTATTTATAAAAACTCTTGCTATCCTTTTTTATATTAAGTGCTAGCCCAGCTTCATAGCTTCTCCTACCCTCCTTTATCAACTTCTTTGTCAATCTTTGTTGACATTTAAACCTTTCCCAATCCTCTTCTCGCCCACTGCTCTTAGCTACTCTAAATTCCTCCGCTTTTAATTTAACACTTTCCTTCACCTCCTTCGTTATCCACGGCTTATTACCTCTCCTCCTACGGTCCTTTTTGACCATCGGAATAAATTTCTGCTGAGCACCAAGAAAGATCTCCTTAAAGATCCTCCACTGCTCCTCAGCAGACCTACCTTCCAACGCGCTCCCCCAGTCCACATTCGCCAATTCTTCTCTCATCCTACCATACTCCCCTCTATTCAAACAAAGGACGCGTGTCCGGGAACCCACTTTCTCCTCCTCCATCTGCAACAGAAACTCCACCATACAATGATCACTCTCTCCAAGAGGATCCTTCACCGCAAGGTCCCTAATTCTACCCGCCTCATTACATAGCACCAGATCCAAGATAGCTCGCTCCCTCGTTGGCTCCAACACACACTGTTCAAGGAAATTATCCCGGCAGCATTCCAAGAACTCCTCCTCGAGCCCACCTCGTCCAACATGGGTCGACCGATCAATATGCAGATTGAAATCCCCCATAACTACTGCCGTCCCATTCCTGCACGCCGCACTTATTTGCGCATTAACAGCCCGCCCCACCTCCAGATCATTACTCGGGGGCCTATAGACGACACCCACCAGCGTCTTCCTCCCTTTGCTGTTCCTAATCTCCACCCACAACGATTCCACTTTCTGCTCTTTGGCTCCGATATCATCCCTTGCTACCACCTTGATACTATCCTTAATCAGCACAGCTACGCCACCCCCTCTTTCCTCCTGCCTATCCTTCCTAAACACTTGATAGCCCTGTACATTCATCTCCCAGTCCCTGTCACCTTGCAGCCACGTCGCTGTAATGGCCACCAGATCGTATCCATTTGTGTCGATCTGCGCCACCAGCTCATCCACTTTATTCCGAATGCTTCGTGCATTCAGATAAAGCGCTTTCATCCCAGCCTTCACCTGGACCCTATTTGCCGTAACGCCACCAATTGGGACATCCTTGGCCTCTTCCCTTACCTGTACCCTATCCTTAACTTTAGACCTCGTAACGTCACCTACCCTCGCACCCTCCCCCCCCTAATTAGTTTAAAGCCCTGTCTACAGTCCTCTTTACTCGATTCGCCAGCACTCTGGTCCCAGCACGGTTCAGACCAACCCCATCCCGCCCGAACAAGTCCCACCTACCCCAATACTGGTGCCAATGCCCCATAAATTCGAACCCATTCCTCCCACACCAATCCCTGAGCCACCCATTCACTTCCTTTATCCTGTCAACCCTACGCCCGTCTGCACTCAGTTCAGGCAGTAGCCCAGAGACGACCACCTTGTCGGTTCTACTTTTTAATTCCATTCCCAGCTTTTCATACTCCCTCCCCAGATCCTCAGTCCGCACTTTGCCTACGTCGCCGGCACCCACATGTACTACAACGACCGGGTTCTCACCCTCCCACTCCAGATTCCTCTGCAGCCCAGCTGCGACATCCTGTACCCGAGCACCAGGCAGACAACACACCCTTCTGTGCACTTTGTCATTGTGACAAAGGACAGTGTCAATACCCTTCACCCCACTATCCCCAATCACTACTACGTTCCTTTTCCCCTTCTCTTTGCCTATGTCCTGCTGCATCACTGTACCGTGTGCAGTTTGCTCACCAACCTCACCTGCCTTGTCCTCTTCCAGAGTGGAAGCAAGAACCTCAAACCTGTTATGCAGATTAAGAGGCTGAGGCCTCCGCTCCTCACCCCCCTTCCTCCTCCCAGCAGCCCCCTTTTGTCCCTGACCCTTAGATTTAGCCAGTCTAGGGGGGGTGGATGTCACTTGCACCCCATTGACAATGTCACCCTCTCTCCCCCTGATGAGCCTCAGTGTCTGTAGCTCAGAGGCCAGCTCATCCACCTTGAGCTGGAGCTCTTCCAGCAACCTGCACTTACTGCAGACATGGTCACTGGGAAGGACCCTGGGGTCCACCAGTTCCCACATCATACAGAAACCACACATCACATGCCCGTCCATTATTCACTGTAATTTTTTATGGGGAAAAATTTTTTTCCTTGTTTCTTGCTGTAGTAGTTTTGAAAAAATTTTTTTTTTCCTTGTTTTTTCAAACAAACTCACCTGGCCTTTTTTCCCTCCAGCCCTTTTTGATATTAAGCCCTATTAGCTCACTCTGCTTCCCACTCACTCCGCTGCCCGCTGTCTACACCAGGCCTCCTTTTAAACCTGGCGCTGATTTAAAGCAGGCTGGTCCACAAATGCCTTTTAACCACTCCCTCAGAATTCTTAAAGCAGTAAATACAATAAATAAATGCTTTAAACAGTTCTACAAAGAGTAAAGTGCTTTAAACTTATTTTAAACAGGTTTTTAACAGGTAAAATCTTAGCTCTCTCTCTGCTCCAGCAAACAATGGAAGGCTTCACCGTGTGGCCCCTTGATAATTAAAGCAGGCTGGTCCACAAATGCCTTTTAACCACTCCCTCAGAATTCTTAAAGCAGTAAATACAATAAATAAATGCTTTAAACAGTTCTACAAAGAGTAAAGTGCTTTAAACTTATTTTAAACAGGTTTTTAACAGGTAAAATCTTAGCTCTCTCTCTGCTCCAGCAAACAATGGAAGGCTTCACTGTGTGGCCCCTTGATAACAGTGGGCCTTTTCAAAGTTGCTAATCTTCTGAATTATTTTCACCAAAGTGAGCTTTCCAAATTGAAACTGCAAATAAATTGTATTTTCATTATCACAGAATTGTTACAGCACAGAAAGTGGTCGTTTGGCCCATTGTGTCTGCACTGATTATCCAAATAAGCATTAAGGTTGGCACAGTGGTTAGCACTGGTGCCTCTAAGTGCCAGGAACTAAGATTCAATTCTAGCCTTGGGTGAATGTCTGCGTGTGTGCACCAGTTTCCACAGTTCAAACATGTGTAGATAAGGAAGATTGGCCATAATAAATCACCCCTTAATGTCCACAGCTGTGTAGGTTAGAGGATTAGCCATGGTAAATGTGTAGGTTTGTGTAGAAATATGTAGAACCTGCAAACTCCACACAGACAGTGACCCAAGCCAGGAATCGAACCCAGGTCCCTGGCACCATTAGGAGCAGCGCTAACCATTGTGCCACTATGCCCCCCATGAATGAATTTTAAAATGCCACCCAGACAGCCATTGTGTCATGACCTTCACTCACCCAAAAACTGTAGAGTAGAAGGCAGCAGTCTCTGAGCCTTCAGCATTGTTTCAGCAATGCATCCTTGGAGCTTTTCCTCAAGGAAAGGTGAGAGGTCCTCTTTCTGAGGGCGGGGAACAGGTGGTTCTGCTATCTGACCACAGCAGCCTGGGAGGAGGTCGCCATGATAGTCAGTGCTTGTGGAGTCCAAGCGAGAACAACTGCATTTCAGCAGTGGCTAAGTGAGAGTTGGGTGGGGGGGGGGAGCGGTGAGTCACCAAAATCTTCCTTCAGATATCCTTTCCTCTCCAGGAGTCACAGAGAGGTCCTCTGGCATCCAAACGTTTTTCAAGTTTACTTTTTGGTGTCACAAGTAGGCTTACATTAACACTGCAATGAAGTTACTGTGAAAATTCCCTAGTTACCACACTCCAGCACCTATTTGGGAATACTGAGAGAGAATTTAGCATGGCCAATGCACCTAACCTGCACGTTACGTGCTGACTACCAGCAGGTATGTTATGACCATTCACACCAGCGGGATTTTCCCATCCCGCTGCAGTGAATGGTGATTTGCCTGGATACCAAATTCTCCGACCCCATTGAAGCAGGAGTGTGGTGTGAATGGCCGGAAAGATCGTACCCCCAATTTCTAGTTCATGATTTCCAGTCTCCTGCGATGCAGAGCCTGTTTCTTGAAGAAAGTTGATGCTTTAAAGTTGACGGGTCTTGTAAAACAAAAGATTCCTAGCAGGCTGTTTTCTGCAGTCGAAGTTCCATTAAAGTATTAGTCACAAGTAAGGCTTACAGTAACACTGCAATGAAGTTACTGTGAAATTCCCCTAGTCACCACACTCTGGCATCTGTTCGGGTCAGTGCACCTGACCAGCACCTCTTTCAGACTATGGAAGGAAACCGAAATACCTGGAGGAAACCCACGCAGACACAGGGAGAATGTGCAAACTCCACACAGCCAGTGACCCAAGTCAGGAATCAAACCCGGGTTCCTGGTGCTATGAGGCAGCGGTGCTAACCATTATGCCACCATGCCAACTCCAGGCGGCTGGTTCTGAAGTGATCTTAAAGTTGGAATAGATTCGGGGAATCTTTATCCATGTTGGCATCTCCAACATGTAAGATATTGCTGTTAATTATTATAGATGCATAAATTACTTGCAGCTAGTTTGATGGCTTTAGTGGAATTGCCTGCAGACAGCTTATGCTGACTTTTAAAAGGCAGATAGAAAATATGACTGTCCGATCAGGTGCCTTTCGATAAGCCACATAAAGATGATGTTCATGTTATTTCGAAGTCTTGTGTTGTGATTTAATACCTTGAGGGTTTGAGACAGTCAGTCAGTGTTTTGGTTTGTAAGTGACTCATTCAGTTTGATATTACCTTTTTGGATTGGTTTGAGGAAAGGGCATTGATGCACATTTTTGCCAAGATGGCGCTGGAGCGAGATGACTTCTTGCAGCGTACCTTCTAATTCTGTCTTTTAACCTCGTTCCATGCTTCACTCTCTCATTTCCTTCTCCATGAACGGTATGTTTTATCTGTAGAGCATGCAGGAAACAACACTTTTCACTGTATGGTGACAATAAGAACATAAGAAATAGGAGCAGGAGTAGGCCATCTAGCCCTTCGAGCCTGCCCCGCCATTCAATAAGATCATGGCTGATCTGTTGTGGCTCAGTTCCACTTTCCCGCCCTCTCCCCATAACCCTTAATCCCCTCTCTTATCAAAAACCCATCAACCCGCTTCTTAAAAATATTTAGCGAGGCAGCCTCCACCACTTCAACGGGCAGAGAATTCCAGAGATTCACCACCCTTTGAGTGAAGAAGTTCCTCCTCAACTCCGTTCTAAACCGCCTCCCCTTTATCTTGAGGCTGTGCCCCCTAGTCCTACTGTCTTTTTTGAGCGGGAAGAGTCTCTCCACCTCTATCCTATCCATCCCATTCATCATCTTATACGTCTCAATGAGATCTCCCCTCATTCTTCTAAACTCTAGCGAGTATAAGCCTAGTTTATTCAGCCTCTCCTCATAGCTCAACCCCCTCAACTCCGGTATCAGCCTAGTAAACCTCCTCTGCACTCCCTCCAGGGCCAAAATATCCTTGCGCAGGTGCGGCGCCCAAAACTGCACACAGTACTCCAGCTGTGGCCTCACCAATGCCCTATACAGCTGCAGCAAGACCTCCCTACTTTTATATTCAATCCCCCTCGCTATGAAGGCCAGCATCCCATTCGCCTTCCTGACCACCTGCTGCACCTGCAAGCTGGGTTTATAAATCAAATCAAATCAAATCAGTCTGGAATATCCTTATTGTTTTCTCTTGTGATAGTGAAGTGGTTTCAATTAATAAAAGAAGTCAAGTGACCCTCAGGCTGCCATCTGTTCAGGCATTTGTGTCCAGTTTTACAATATAAAGAATTAGTCTGGTGCTCTGAATAGGACCTACCAGCACTGAACGTGACATCCCCATTTTCTGTCGTAGTACTTTGCTTATGGGAAAATCAGTCAGTCAACTCATATTCGGATGGCGCTCAGGAGTAGAGGAAACTGTAATGTTCTAGGTCTTGGAAAGCTCCAGGTCACTGCCACGTACCAAATCAAAATCATGCTTGAGAAGGAATCTGGAAATCCTCGAATATGATAGGGAAACAGAACTTGATGGCGAGCAGAAAGTTCAAGAGCTGTACTCAGTGAGAGAAAGTGAAAACAACAAGTGGCAGACAAGCAAGATAGGGCTGAAGGCATAATTCCAACACCCACAGTAGAAAATAAAGTCTGAGTTTCATACTTAGCTTTCATAACTGAGACAGCTGCAGCAGTATCCATTATCTTGGAAGGAGTGTGCAAAAAATCCCTAAGTCACGCTTCCTTATGTAAAACTGGTGTAGAACTGACTGGTTATTTCAATAACAGTATTTCAGTGTTAGGTGATGTTAGTGAAATATTATGATTCATCCTAGTACTTGCTGTACGCAGTAGTTGGCATGAACAAATTCTCCCTAATGGGAAGGACGTAGCTTAAGAAAATATAATGATACTGGGCCAGTTATTTACAATCAGGATGGGCCTAAAGGTAGGTCTGACATTAAGGAACTGCCAGGCGAGCACAAAGCGGTATTTGTGCAAGAACCAAATGATAAAATTAAGCATGACAAGGCTGAAGTTAAGACAAAGAATAGAAAAAGCACAAAGAACAGTACAGCATTGGAACGGGCTCTTCAGCCCACCAAGTCTGTGTCAACAGATGTCTCTCCAATATTTTTTCGCCTCTACATGGTCCATATTAGTCTATTTCCTGCCTATTCATGTATCTATCCAGATGCCTCTTGAACTATGTTATAGAATCTGCCTTCATCACCTCCTCCGGCAGTGCGGTTCGAGACATTCACCACCCTCGGTGTGAAAACTTTGCCCCTTACATCTCTTTTAAATTTTCCCCCGCTCAGTCTCAATTTATGACGTGGGAAATTGACCCTTCAACCCTGGGGAAAAGACTCTGACTAGCTATTCTATCTAAACATGTCATAATTTTGTAAAATTCTATCAGGTCCCCCCTCATTCTCCAATGAAAACATTCCAAGTTTGTTCAACCTTTCTTCTTAGTCCAAATTAGACTATATCCTGGTAAATCTCTTTCCACTGCATCAACATCCTTCAGGTAGTGTGGCAACCACAATTGTACACAATATTCCAAATGCGGCCTAACCAAACCTGGAGGAAACCCACACAGACATCGGGGAGAATATACAAACTTCACACAGACGGTGATCCAAGCAGGAAACCAAACCCAGGTTACTGGCACTGTGAAGCAGCAGTGCCAACATGATGCCACCGTGCCGCTGCACCTTCTTGACCACCTTGCTCACCTTCAGGGATCTGCGGATCTGCACATCTAGATCCCTCTGTATGCTAATGTTTCTAAGCATCGACCATTTACTGTACAGATAATGTGTGGCTGATATTTTGCAAGGCTAGATCAGAGCTTTATGCATAGTTAGAAGCAGTAAGAACTGACCAAATTAAATACAATTTGGTTAAACACAAGGGAACTGTGGATTCAAGTGCGTATACCTTTTTGTGAAGTGGAAAGTAAAGATTGAGTGAGATTTTCTGGAATTTCCTACTGGTGGGATCTTCTGGTCCCGCTGAAGCTGACTCCCTATGGCAGATTCCCCGGTTGCAGGATGGGCCAGCCACTGAAAGCATGGTAGACATTAGCGGGATCAGTAGATCTTGCTGAGAATCAATGGAGAGCCGTTTCTGCCATTGGAAAACATGCTAGGGAGGGGGCAGGACTGGAAAATCCCACCCACAAATTTGTTTGGGTCTATAGCTATAGTAAGTGGCTAAATATTGGGTCTATACCCTGTATTACAAAAGGCAAAATTACTGAGCTTTGAGAAGTTGGTTTGCAATTTATGGGTCATCAAAAATACTGGTGTCAGTTTCCATCAGAAGAATCTGAGATATTTTGAAGTAATATTGGAGTAAAATGCATTCTAATCCCACCATATCATTCAGCATCATATAGCAGAAAGAAGCGTACAGACTGTATCTTTACAGAAGCATTTGATCAGTGACAAAATAGGCTATTATTTTCATGTTTCTCTTCAACACAGGTTTGACAAATTTCCCTTGCAGAATATGTCACAGTCTGTAATAAGTTGTTCGCCTTATTGAATTAGTGTTTAAACATGATCCTAGGACATGTTTTAGTTTGCTTAAGCTTGATGCCAACAACAAAGTAATAAAAAAAAGACAAAATAAAGGTATGTCATGATATATCAAGCAAAAAGCTCAGACAGCTTAGTGCTGGTCAGAAAGTTATGGTGAAAAACCACTAAGCTGATTGGAGTTATTGATGAAGAAACTAAGTGCATTTTAACTATATTTATTATCACATGTAGGCTTATGTTAACACTGCAATGAAGTTACCGTGAAAATCCCCTAGTCGTCACACTCCAGCGACTGTTTGGGTACACTGATGGAGAATTTATCATGGGCAATGCACCTAACCAGCACATTGTTCAGACTGTGTGAGGAAATCAGAGCACCTGGAGGAAACCCATGCAGACATGGGGAGAATGTGCAAATTCCGCACAGTGACCCGAGCCAGGTATCAAACCTGGGTTCCTGGCACAGTGAGGCAGCAGTGCTAACCACTGTGCCACCATGCCGCATTTACGTATCTCGTGAAGCTTGGGGAGAGATACCACTTGAATCATGTAGATCATTTGCATGGAAAAGGAAATTTGACAAAAGGAGAGCATTACAAATCTCCTATCGGCCAAATTCCCCTTACAGACCAAAGAGAAAGTCAAAAAGAAAGTGCAAGTCACAAAATAACTGAAGGTTTAATGATATCCCAGAGTCCACTGATAGAGCAGTGAGTCAGCAATTTTGATTAAGACAAATAAATTAATGTCATAGTCCCATCGATTGAGTGGAGTTGGCAGTCAAAGTCGAAATTCAGGTTTGACACAGTCAGAGATGTTGAAAGAGAGTCAAGTTAATGGAAATGAAGCTATCCAGACAAAATGTGAACGAGGCAGAAAGTTAATTGAAAATAAATTGGAAGGAAGAAGAAAGTTGTTCTTTTCATTAATTTTTTTTAGATATTTTTATTAAATATATACTGGTATTAAGGAAAAACAAGGTTTTTAACATGTAAATTACTCTGGTAAGATCAACCACAGATATGTTTTGATTGTGCTGATGGTAGAATAAAGTTTGCAAACAAACAGGTTCAATTTTAGTATCTTTAACATTGGTTTAATCAGGTATATTTGGATAATTATAAACATGTACAAATTTACATTTTAATGTATAAGTTGGTTTTTAATGTGTGGTGTATTGTAAAGCTGCCACCTCTGCTAGCTACCATCTCCATTCCGTTGGGGAGTTGCCCAATGGTTGCACATTGATGGACTGAAAGCTCTCGCAGTTTCTGGGTATTCCTTAGTGAATATGTGTGTGCCCTAATTTTTACATGTACTGTTGATGCCACCAGTACTATCGGAGACATGAAGCTGAGTGTCCAATTATTCTTGCATCATCACAGGCAAAGTTGACAGAATTGGCAGCCCTTGTGAACAAGCCATCCTCTCATATGCAGTTGTGGGCAGAGAGATCCTTAAAATGATTCCAGCAAAGTATTAGGGAGATTACAAAATTGTTACTGTGCAGGAGAAGGCCAATCAGCCCTTCATGTCTGCATTAGCTCTCCAATGGTCATTATGACTACATGCAATTTTCCTGCCCTTTCCCTGTAACTTTGTGCATTGTTTCTATTCACGTAGTCATCCAACTGTTTCTTGAATGCCTTGATTGAACTTGCATCCACTACGCTTCTAGACAGTGCACTCTAGATCCAATTATCCAGTGGCAAAAACGTCAAGTTCAGCGGGAAATTAGACAGCCACTGCAATGCCTGTCTTACCAGAAGGCAACAGGCCAGTGGGCTGCAGATGTCTGGCATGAAACCCAAACTTCCTAAAATACTGGTGAACTAACATGTTGAGGAATCAAATACAAAAGTAAAAAAATGACAGATGCTGGAAATCTGAGGTAAAGTCAGGTATTGCTGGAAATGTGCAATAGGACAAGTGACTGATGAAGGATCATCTTGACTCGTAACATTGGCTCTATTCTCTCTCCACAGAGGCTGTCAGACCTGCTGAGATCTTCCAGCATTTTTGTTTAGGTCAGGTGACTGTGTGGAGTTTGCACATTTTGTCTGTGTCTACGTGGGCTTCCTCCAGGTGTTTCAGTTTCCTCCCAGTATTCAAAGATGTACAGGTTAGGTGTATTGGCCATGCTAAATTACCCTTTAGTGTCCCAAGATACATAGACTGGGGAGGGATCAGGGGGGTTACAGGCATAGGACTTGGGTGAGATGTTTCATCAGAAACTCATTGCAGACTCGATGAGCCGAATGATCTCCCTCTGCACTATAGAGATGATTCTATGATCTCTGGAAGGAGAACCTCTGTTTCACTGTTTTCTTCTTTCATGTCAGATTTTAGACATTCACAATATTTTGCTTTTGACATATTTCACTAGTATCCCAAGTGTACAGGCAGTGAGCTCCACCAACCCCTCACCCCCACCTCTCACGCGCAGATGGGTGGGAAGAATCTGAAAATAATGAAAATGCATTGTCATTTCCTTACAGATAAAGAGTCTTTTTTCATTGTCAAATAGGAGGCAGAGAGTGGGGGTCAACGGGTGCTATTCGGATTGGCGGATGGTGACTGGTGGAGTGCCCCAGGGGTCGGTGCTGGGGCCTCAGCTATTTACCATTTATATAGATGATCTGGAGGAGGGAACCGAGTGTAGGGTGTCGAAATTTGCTGATGACACCAAGATTGGGGGAACGGCAAATTGTGCGGAGGGTGTGGAGAGTCTGCAGAAGGATCTAGATAGGCTGGGCGAATGGGCCAGGAAATGGCAAATGGAATTTAATGTTGGCAAGTGTGAGGTGGTCCACTTTGGTAGGAATAATGGTAGGAAGGATTATTACTTACGTGGCGAAAAACTGCAGCAGGCGACGGTGCAGAGGGACCTAGGGGTCCTTGTGCATGAGTCGCAAAAACCCAGCCTGCAGGTGCAGCAGGTGGTCAGGAAGGCGAATGGGATGCTGGCCTTCATAGCGAGGGGGATTGAATATAAAAGTAGGGAGGTCTTGCTGCAGCTGTATAGGGCATTGGTGAGGCCACAGCTGGAGTACTGTGTGCAGTTTTGGGCGCCGCACCTGCGCAAAGATATTTTGGCCTTGGAGGGAGTGCAGAGGAGGTTTACTAGGCTGATACCGGAGTTGAGGGGGTTGAGCTATGAGGAGAGGCTGAATAAACTAGGCTTGTACTCGTTAGAGTTTAGAAGAATGAGGGGAGATCTCACTGAGACGTATAAGATGATGAATGGGATGGATAGGATAGAGGTGGAGAGACTCTTCCCGCTCAGAAAGGACAGTAGGACTAGGGGGCACAGCCTCAAGATAAAGGGGGGGCAGTTTAGAACGGAGTTGAGGAGGAACTTCTTCACTCAAAGGGTGGTGAATCTCTGGAATTCTCTGCCCGTTGAAGTGGTGGAGGCTGCCTCGCTAAATATTTTTAAGACGCGGGTTGATGGGTTTTTGATAAGAAAGGGGATTAAGGGTTATGGGGAGAGGGCGGGAAAGTGGAACTGAGCCACGACAGATCAGCCATGATCTTATTGAATGGCGGGGCAGGCTCGAAGGGCTAGATGGCCTACTCCTGCTCCTATTTCTTATGTTCTTATGTTCTTAATACTCCACTGAATATTCCATCATCTAAGATGTCTGTCTCAGTGGGTATGGGAGAGACAGAAGGAGATGGGGAAGAGAAACAGGAAAGGACACTTGCTGGTGTGGTTCCCCTGCATGGTGGGCCACAAGACTCAGACAAGAAGAATTTCCCTTTCAGGAGTTGCATCTTCTCTAAATCCATCCTCACCCACCTTCTCTGGCTCTGCCTTTTCTTTTATTCATTCGTGGGACATGGGCATCGCTGGCTGGCCAACATTTATTGCCCATCCCTAGTTGCCTGAGGGCAGTCGAGCATCAACCACATTGCTGTAGCTCCAGGGTCACATGTAGGCTGGATCAGATAAGGGTGGCAGATTTCCTTCCCTAAAGGACATTCGGGTTTTTCCAACAATCGACAATGGTTTTATAGTCATTAATAAATTCTTAATTCCAGATATGCTTTTATTGAATTCAAATTCCACCATCTGCTGTGGCAGGATTCGAACCCAGGTCCCCAGAACATTAGATGAGTTTCTGGATTAATAATCTAGCGCTAATACTACTAAGCCATCGTCTCTCCTTGTCGATCCAATGCAGTCTGTTCATCAAAACCCTGAACCTCATACTTACCCTATTTGTCAACAGTGATTATGGATAAGATATAGGCAGAGGCGAGCGGAGGTGGTGATGCTCTGTGTCTGTGATTCACTAAATTGAGAGAGGGGGACAGTGCAGAGACAAGATGGAGAAAGGGACAAAGTAGGGTAAAGAAAGAAAGGGAGACAGGTGAAAAGAGGGGATGAAGGAAGGGAGAGTGGGGAGAGAGATGAAGAAAGGGAGGGGGGCAAATGGCAAAAAGATATGAAAAGAGTGAAGAAGAGGTGGGGAAGATAGAGATCAGGAGAGGGAGGGACAAGGGAAAAATGAGAGCAAGATTGTGAGGAGGTACAAAATTACAACACTAATTTTGTATCAGTTGCAAGTCTTGACTTCGTGATTTAAGATTCTTCCAAATTGTTTTTGGAGACTTATAAGCCCCTATTTTACCATTTTGATTCTAAGCTGAGGAGGACACTGGGTTGCAGGGGAGTAGAATAGACAGTATTACAGTTGATAAGGAGGATGTGCTGGATATTCTTGAGGGATTGAAAATAGATAAGTCCCCTGGTCCGGATGGGATTTACCCTAGGATTCTCTGGGAGGCAAGAGAAGTGATTGCAGAGCCTCTGGCTCTGATCTTCAGGTCGTCGTTGGCCTCTGGTATAGTACCGGAAGATTGGAGGTTAGCGAATGTTGTCCCATTGTTTAAGAAGGGGAACAGAGACTTCCCCGGGAATTATAGACCGGCGAGTCTCACTTCTGTTGTGGGCAAGGTTTTAGAAAAAATTATTAGGGATAGGATTTATAGTTATTGGAGAGTAATGAATTGATTGGAGATAGTCAGCATGGTTTTGTAGCGGGTAGGTCATGCCTTACTAACCTTATTGAGTTTTTTGAGAAAGTGACCAAAGAGGTGGATGGGGGTAAGGCAGTTGACGTGGTATATATGGATTTTAGTAAGGTGTTTGATAAGGTTCACCATGGTAGGCTTCTGCAGAAAATGCAGATGTATGGGATTGAGGGTAATCTAGGAAATTGGATCAGGAATTGGCTAGCAGATAGGAGACAGAGGGTGGTGGTTGATGGTAAATATTCGTCATGGAGTTCGGTTACGAGGGGTGTGCCTCAGGGATCTGTTTTGGGGCCACTGCTGTTTGTAATTTTTATTAATGATCTGGATGAGGGTATAGTTGGGTGGATTAGTAAATTTGCTGATGACACCAAAGTCGGAGGTGTGGTAGATTGTGAGGAAGGGTGTCATAGTTTGCAGGAAGACTTGGACAGGTTGCAGAGCTGGGCCGAGAGGTGGCGGATGGAGTTTAATGCGGAGAAGTGTGAGGTAATTCACTTTGGTAGGAATAACAGATGTGTAGAGTATAGGGCTAACGGGAGGACTTTGAATAGTGTGGATGAACAGAGGGATCTAGGTGTATGTGTACATAGATCCCTGAAAGTTGGGAATCAAGTAGATAGGGTTGTTAAGAAGGCATACGGTGTCTTGGCATTTATTGGTAGGGGGATTGAATTTAGGAGTCACAGCGTCATGTTGCAACTGTACACAACTCTGATGTGGCCGCACTTGGAGTACTGTGTGCAGTTCTGGTCCCCACATTACAGGAAGGATGTGGAGGCTTTGGAGAGGGTGCAGAGGAGGTTTACCAGGATGTTGCCTGGTATGGAGGGGAGGTCCTATGAGGAGAGACTGAGGGATTTGGGGTTGTTTTCGCTGGAAAGAAGGCGGCTAAGAGGGGATCTTATTGAAACATATAAGGTGATTAGAGGTTTAGATAGGGTGGACAGTGATAGCCTTTTTCCTCGGATGGAGAAAGCTAGCACGAGGGGGCATGGCTTTAAATTAAGGGGGGGTAGTTATAGGATGGATGTCAGGGGTAGTTTCTTTACCCAGAGGGTGGTGAGGGATTGGAATGCCCTGCCTGCTGCGGTTGTAAATGCGCCTAGTTTGGGGGCATTTAAGAGATCCGTGGATTGGTTCATAGATGGTAAGGGTTTGGTTTAGGTTAGTGCGTCATTGTTTTTTAACTGGTCGGCGCAACATCATGGGCCGAAGGGCCTGTTCTGCGCTGTAATGTTCTATGGTCTATGTTCTAAGTGTTGGGTGGACTTGAAACTGAAAGTGTTTCAGATCTGGCTTTTAGACTTGTTCTGAAACGCCCCCATATCCGCTCTGCCTGCAAAAATATTAGTGATTCCAAATCATGCTGCACAAATGGGTTGGGCTTAACACACCCAAAATCCTGCAGCTCTGATTGGTGGCTCCAACTGCACATGCGCAAAAAAAGATAGAATTCTGTTCCCCTGCCACAACTTTCCCAAGCTGGAAAATGCCTCTTCCTGGCCCCCAGAGGCATTGCCCTACCCCCACAACATGACTGACCCCCTTATCCCCCACCCCACCACCCAGGCCAATAGTGAACCCCTCCCCCCTCAAATCCCACCACCCATAATGATTCACAGGTCCCTCCTCTCTTCCCCCCCTCACCCCCGCCGCACTGATCACGGGCAGAGTGGCAGCAGACACCCCTTTCACCGCTCCCCACCCCCCTCCCCCCCCCACCCTCACTGGTCTCAAGCAAACAGCCGTTGGACACTCAGCACTTATCTCCTCGCTGGTGAGGTGCCCGAATCGGACTTATGTGGGGCATATCTGTTACGCGCCGATTCTGGATGGGCAAATGCGATGGTACAGGGGGAAATGCCAGTAAAGTTAATTAATGGCCGTCATGCCCGTTTTGGGTGTAATCCCGATCATGGAACTTTTGGACCTTGGTAAAGGGAGAACTGGCACGGAGGTGAGCACAGATCATGCTACTTGCCTCACACCTGACTTTACCAAGTTTTCGCGCCCAAAAAAGGGCGCAATGTGATGGTAAAATTGGGCTTTAATGTATCGATGATAATCTCGATTGGTAATCTCACTGAGAGAAGTTATGCGATAGGCTTTGGAATAAATCCACTGTATGATTTGCTTCCTGATGCCTGAACCATATCTTAAGTACACATCAAGCGGACCATTTTCCACCACTGAAGCCAATGGGAAGGAAAGTTGAGTTGGGGATGTGGTGTTGAGGTGGGGTGCAGACCCCAATATCACCCATTGGTTGAAGTTAACCTTCTTGTCTATCACATCATCATTTTGTTAAAACGTTTAGGAGACATCAGACATTCTCCATCCCACATGCATCTCCCCACCCCATAGTGAGGAATAGTTAAAGTAATAAAGTATCAATTATAATCTATTACACAGTGCAGCTGAACAGAGAGGACTTGATGAAACTAATCCTCAAAATATAAAGTGTTTGCTTTCCTAGCATTAAAACTTGACAAGTATTACACACAAGAAACATAATTACTGCAAAGAATGAACTTATCCAGCCTTGCAATGATTTGATTCACCAGGGTGGAAGATTATATTAGAATCTCAGAGCAGCAAATCAGCTGAATTTCCAGCTGAGAAACTAAGAAAAAAAAGCCATAAAGAAAAAATGCAGAAATCACTGAATTTTGCCAAAGACCTAATTATATAAATTTTATCTTTGGATAATCTCTCTCTCCCCCATACATAAATAAATATGTATTTTTGGTTTGCATTCTGACTGCTTGGCCTAGCTCCAGTAGAATCTGCAAGCATTATAGTCCTAGCATCCTTTCCCTCTTTGTCACCATGTCATGCGGGTTTCATTCACATTTGTTTCGCTTTGGGTTACAATAAAGCTCTGGCAACAGGGATTGTGGTTCTGGTTGTTTTGTTTTAACTCCAGCTCATTCACTCTGTTCATGTTCTGAACCGTGGAGGGATAGCCAGATGCAACATGACTTGTGGTAATGGCAAGTTGCTGTGGTATTTGACCAGCCACACTTGGAGCATGGTGACACAGCAGTTAGCGCTGCTGCCTCACAATGCCAGGGACCTGGTTTCAATTCTGGCCTCGGGTCACTGTCTATGTGGAGTTTGCACATTCTCCCAGTGTCGGTGTAGGTTTCCCCTAGGTACACTGGTTTCCCTCCACACTCCAAAGAGAACATGTACCAAATGACTCAAGAACAGCTTTTTCCTTGCCGCCATCAGACTTTTGAAAGGACCTACCTCGCATTAAGCTGATCTTTCTCTACACCTTAACTACGACTGTAACACTACATTTTGCACTCTCTCCTTTCCTTCTCTATGAATAGTATGCTTTGTATAGCGCACAAGAAACAATAATTTTCACTGTATACTAATACGTGACAATAATAAATCAAATATGTGTGGGTTAGATTGATTGGCCATGTTAAATTGTCGCTTAGTGTCAGGAGTATTAGCACGGTAAATGTATGAGGTTACAGGGTGAAGATTATTGTCACTGCAGGATCAATGGACTGAATGGCCTCCTTCTGCACTGTAGGGGTTCTACGATCCTATAATTCTATGATTCTAAGTGATTCAATTTGTCACAGTTATAGCAGCACTTATTAAATGTAAAGCAGTCACTTTTTTTTAGTGGGTGCTGGCCGCTGCAGTTTGGGCACTTGTGTTCTATTCCACTTTACTCCTAAATTCTTTGGTGCCCCTCTCGGACTGTTCAGGTAGAATGCAGGTACTAATGAGAGATTCTAACATGAATTTTTTTTTCATCAGGAGCCGAAGGGCCTGTTCTGCGCTGTAGTGTTCTATGTTCTATGTTCTAACTGCTTGCTCATAGCATTGCTGCGCAGTCCATACATTCTGTGGTCTCTTAGGAGTTCATCAACAAGAGTACCAAGTATTCACTTTCTTGCCAGAATTTTCGATGTTGAGGTCTATGATTGGATCAACTCATTGGGTTTCTGGTTAGGTCTGTTAAAAATGTGTCTGTGCGTGAGTTTTTTTTATGAATACATATATTTGTTCAATTTTTTTTTAGTAGTACCTCAGGATCTTCTAGGTCCTCCTCCCCTTGGAAGATAAAGGATTCAGACTTTTCAATGAGCTTCAGCCCACAAAGTTCAATAGTGTGTATGCTTGTACTTTCTTTCATTTATCAAAAAGAGCAACATAGCAGTATACACAACTTTCTTTTTTGAACCTTTTCCAATTGTCAGCGATATTCTCATTGAATCTGGATGGGTTGATGTGCCAAAGCCATTGTGCCATCTCCTTAATAGCCCCTGTTGCAATTTTACTCAGATCAGGGGAGGACCACTGCAAGTGGGTAATCTGTCAGTTTTACTTACATGGGCTGGTCCTGTACAAGATTTGAGGGGGGGCGGTGGTGTGGTGGTGGCTGTGGGGAGGGGGATAACATTTGTCCATTGGAAACATTCTTCTCCAAAATCTCACTTTCCCCTTTACCCGATCCCAAGATCACACTTCCCCCTTTATCCCATCCCAAGATCACACTTTCCCCTTTACCCGATCCCAAGTTCACACTTCTCCCTTTGGGTGAAGTGGCTGAATTTTCTATCTCCATGCAAGAGCATTGAGGCTTGCTGCATTGCTTCTACTTCATTTCCTCGAACAGGGATTAAATCTGGCTGCTTTTTAAATTGCTGGCTTGTTTGGCTTTTTCTCAAAACCAATATGGAAACATTAAGGTAATGGAATAGCTTTAGAAAATTATCTCCATTAGGACAATTAAAGAAACGAGTGTCAAGCTAAAATATTGGAATGCCATGACAAAGATATAGCCACCCTGAAGACTCCTTCAGTGCTCACCCGTTGTCAGGCATGGTACTATACTGGTTCTGTGACTAGACTGGTAATTGAGTGCCCTAGACTACTGATCAGAGACTTGTGTTCAATCGCACTACAGTAGCTGGGGAATTTACATTCCATTAGGTAAGTATAAATAAAAAGCTAGTTTCAGAAAGTTGACAATGAAATACTGAATTATAAAAAGCCGCCTATTTCATTTATATCCTTTAGGGAAAGAAATCTACCATCCTTACCTGTGTCCTCTACATATGACTCCAGACTCACAGAAATATGATTGACTCTTAACTGCCCTCCGAAAAGGCCAAACATTCAATCGTTTGAAAATTCTAACAAAAGGTCGAAGAAGACTGCCGATGTGCCTACACCCCATAGACTGCAGCAATTCAAGACGTACCTCACCTCTAGCTTCTCGAGGGCAATTAGGGATAGGGAATAAATGTTGGCCTCACCAAAGACACTCACATTCCACAAACAAAGAAAAATAAGACTACCCAATGAGTAGCAAAGAGATTCTCCATCCCTATTGTATGATGTCAGTTAATGGAAGTGTTCAGAAAATCAATTTTGATTGAGTAAATGAATGGATGTGTGGGTATTAAACTGTGAATGTCATTCATACTACTGCACTAAAAAGAGATTGCTACTCTATATTTAACTAGTCTGAACGAAATTAGTATTGCAAATATATTTTCTCACCCAAAAGGCTCGGTTCTAATTATAGGTCATGTCAGAAGGCAATATTCTAAGACACATAAAGCTTAGAATCATTCACATTTACAGTACAGTATGAAGTCTTTTGGTACACCTTGTCAGTGCCGATCATAAAAACATTTTCTAGTCCTTAGTCCATAGCCTTGTAGATATTGGCATATCAAGTGCCTATTTATATACTTTGTAGATGCATGTGGGTTTCTGCCTCTACTACCCTTTCATGTAGTGAGTTCCATCCCACACCACCCATTAAACATTTAATGCCCAGTTATAACTGGCAGTCAAGTCAAAGAAGAGTCACTGGGCATTTCAATGTATTTTTTATGGAACCTCCTGTAAGGTTGAAGGAGTGCTGCCTCTGGTTCCATTAAACTAGCACCCCGCTCCCTGCCAAACCTAGCTCAGATTTCTCCATCCTTACAAACTTGCATTCTTTTGATTCAGATGCAGGCCAGATAATTTGATAGTGCAGAGGCCTCGAGCCAATGGACAGTCCCAAAGCATGCATTCGCTACACACAGAATAGTGGCCATTGAGGCGCAGCCCTTAATATGGACAAGTTCCACCAACTGTCTGTCCAAAGTCTATCACAGGAGGATAGCTAACATTAGGAATTTATGTGCTGAGAAGATGAGCAGTTGGAGCTGTAATTGATCCAAAATGGCCTTGCCCGTGGGCCCCAAAGGATATTTTCCTGTTCCTCATTTTATATAAATTCTTAATTAAAGATTGAACTATTGACAACCATCATTCAAATGGTGTGTTTTGAATAATTGTAGTATTGGAGGAGACGGTCATGGTAATGCCATTGGACTAGTAATCCAAAGGTCCAGGCAAATGATATTGTGGATATGAGTTCAAATCTCACCACAGCAGCTGGTGGAATTTAAATTCAAAAATTAACATCTGGAATTTAAAGCTAGTCTCAGTCATAAACCATCATCCATTGTCGATAGCCTTCTGATGCTCCTTTGGGCTAATCTACTTATGGCTTCAGACCCACAGTACGGTTAACTTTTAATAGCTCTAAAGTGGCTGAGCAAGCCACTCAGTTCAAGGGCAATTATGAATGGGCAGCAAATGCTCACTTTGCCAGTGATGCCAAAGTGACCTATAGTGCAAGTGGTTTGAAGAAGTAGTGACAGGAAGAAATGAGGGCTCCCAGTTTTCAGTCCAGGGGGCCCACAGGTTGGATCTGCACTTGGTTAGTCATTGAGCACGAATGGGTTACAGACAGGCCAGGGGAAAGGAACAATTTATTTGTCAGTTTCTCAGGGGGCAAGGCTACATTCCAATTCTCAGGTGAGATTGTTCAATGCATTGGCATTGAGATGTGTTTCACTGTCAAGGAGAACAAAGGAACCAACTCCACATGGCACAGAGATTCACGAAGCCCACCTTTTCCAGCTTGGTAACTGAAGTCACAGCTTCCACTGAAAGCAGGCAGAAACCACTCTACATGCAGCCTTTGATTGCAGGTTTCTGTGCTTTATGGACAGTAGGCTCTCACAGTCCAACAACCTGACCTCCAACAAGCAATGAGGTTGGTTGAGATGCTGCCCTATTGGTGAGCCAGTAGTTCTTTGGTGCACAAGCCAGCTGCCAGGATGACTCATACTCCCACCTCAGCCATTCCTGCAAGGCACTTGTGTTGCCTCTCAGCCACCCAGCCCAGACTACTGCCACCTTTGCCAAGGTAGTGCATTCCTAAGCCAGGATCTCCTGACCCAGGACAACCTGAAAGCATCTGCAATGTCCTCCTGTGAAAGTTAGCAACCTTCCAGCAGTCATCTACCAGCCAGTGGCATAGCTTGAGCACTGGGACGGGCAAAGATACCCACAAGAAACGCATGAAGGTGAGTAGTTCAGTTTTGTATGTGGTACTGGATATGTTGTTGGATAAAGTTGTTTGGGAAGTTATTTTGTTAGTTGCTTTTATTGCAGGATTTAAGTCAAGAGGACGCAATGATATGATGTATACAAACAAAATTGGAGTTTAGAAGAACGAGGGAGGCTCCTATAGAAACATATAAAATTATGAAGTGAATAGGTAAGATAGAAGGAGGAAGGTTGTTCCCATTGGTAGGTGAAATTAGAACTAGGGGGCATTGTCTCAAAATAAGGGGGAACAGATTTAGGACTGAGTTGAAGAGGACCTTCTTCACCCAAAGGGTTGTGATCTGTGGAATTCCCTGCCCAGTGAAGCAGTTGAGGCTAGCTTGTTGAATGTTTTTAAGGCAAAGATAAATAAATTTTTGAACAGTAAAGGAATTAAGAGTTATGGTGAGTGGACAGGGAAGTGGAGCTGAGTCCACAAAAAGATCAGCCATGTTCTTATTGACTGGTGGAGCAAGCTCCAGGGGCCAAATGGCCAACTCCAACTCCTAGTTGTTACGTTTTTATGTTCTAAAAGTAAGTCAAATGTACCTGATCTACATGTTGGATGGTTGGTCTTTTAAGTAATGTTAACATGCTGATTATGTAGCTGAATGGATGTTCAGCTGAAAATGTTTTGACTGTGATACCTTCCCCACCCCGCACTGCCACCCCCCCCCGCTCCCCCAGTGTGTTCCCTAGTGACAGAGGTGGTTTACTATTGCCCATGGGCAGTATTTTCAGGTCCCACTGAGATCTATGGTGTTTTGTATGGCTTGCCCATCTCGCCGCTGGGGACTTGCTGCTAGAGTTATGCCTGTGAGACCAGACGATCCTACCGGTGGGAAGGATCCCATGATGTCAGCAACTCCTAAGTGCAGCCCTGTGGAAATAGAATAAGTTGATGACAGTAATGTTGAACAGTCATACTTTAAGGCTATCTTAGAACACTTGCAACAAAATTACGATCCGTACAATTGTTGCTCATGCAGTATTGATTATGATACAACTCTCTATTGGAAAGCTCAGTAATTTGCATCACTGGCTAGGCCAGCAACAATTGCCCCTCTCTAATTGCTGTTGAACTGAGTGCCTCGGCCATTGCAGAGGGTTTTTAAGAATCAATGTATCTGAAGATCACAGACCAGGTAAGGATGGCAAATCGTCTGCCCTAAAGGACGTCAGAGAACCCAATGGGTTTTTACAACAATGGTTTTATAGTCACCATTAGACTTCTAATTCCAGATTTTTATTGAATTCAAATTTCCCCAGGTGCCATTGTTGGATTTGAACCCAAGTCCCAGCGCATCACAAAACATATCTGGATTAGGAGTCCAGTGACAACACCACTACACAACTGCCTGCTCAACTTTGATATTGCAGGGAATAGATGATAGAGCCATAGAGGTTTACAGCTTGAAAACAGACCCTTCAGCCCAACTTATCCATGTCACCCCTTTTTTAACCCCAAAACTAGTCCCAGTTGCCCACGTTTGGCCCATATTGCTCTATACCATGTAACTATCAACGTTGATGACAGTAATGTTGGCTCATATCTTATCCATGTAACTGTCTAAACATTTTTTAAAAGACACTACTACCTCTAGCAGCTTGTTCCAGACACTCACCACTCTCTGTACGAAAAATTGCTCCTCTGAACACTTTTGTATCTCTCCCTCTCACCTTAAACCTATGCCCTCTAGTTTTAGATTCCAATATCTTTAGGAAATGATATTGACTATCTAGCTGATCTATGCCCCTCATTATTTTATAGACCTCCATAAGATCACCCCTAAGCTTCCTACACTCCAGAAAGAAAAATCCCAGTCTATCCAGCCTCTCCTTACAACTCAGACCATCAAGTCCCGGTGGCATCCTAGTAAATCTTTTCTGCATTCTTTCTAGTTTAATAATATTCTTTCTATAATAGGGTGACCAGAACTGCACACAGTATTCCCAGTATGACCTTACTAATGTCTTGTACAACTTCCACAATATGTCCCAACTCCTGTATTCAATGTTCTGACCAATGAAATCAAGCATGCTGAATGCCTTCTTCATCATTCTGTCCACCTGTGACTCCACCTTCAAGGAGCTATGAATCTGTACCCCTAGATCTCTTTGATGGAGCTGAGTACAAGGGTTGTACTACCAAAGAAAACCCAGATGTTTACCAAAACGATGTGGAGAAATTCACAGCTTATCACTCACCCAAAGCTGCTTTGCTCGCGCTCTGAGTGTTTCATGTCAATCAATGTTGATGAGTATTAATTGGATCATCAGCAGTGTATGGTCTGAGGCATAGAGGAAGGGAAAGGGGAAAAAAATTTTCTTATTAAAACATTGATAAATTAATAATGCCATAAAAGATACATAGTAACTGTTAGCCTTTCTCTTCCTTTGTTCCTTTCTTCGTGGGAGGTTGGTCCCTTTAAGGGCAACACAGCAGAGGAAGAATCACCTCATCAGGGTGACCAATCAAGACTCAAGAGTGGGGAATCATCCCAGAGGGAGGAGTTCTCCTAGTCTAGAGGTATTTTAGAACATGCCACCAATGAGCAACTGTTCTCCATGAGTTGTCAATAAGTCCCTTGGTCTTCCACTAATGAAGCCTCCGAAAGTGTATCATTACACTTTGTGTGAACAACATGTTAAAAAAAAGCTGTGATCACTTTACTTCAACATTAGAGGTCAGTCCAGAGCTGTGTTAGTTATGTTTCAGTCCATTAAAATATCATTCATTATATCAACTGAGTTTTGGTTCAAGGAGGTTGCTAAGAGCTACAGAAAACATTTAAAATTTATTTATTAGTGTCACAAGTAGACTTACATTAACACTGCAGTGAAGTTACTGTGAAAATCCCCTAGTTGCCACACTCCAGCATCTGTTCAGGTACATTGAGGGAGAAGTTAGCATGACCAATACACCAAACCAGCATGTCTTTCAGACTGCGGGAGGAAAGCAGAGCACCTGGAGGAAACCCACCCAGACACGGGGAGAATGTGCAGGTCTACACTGAGAGTGACCCAAGCCAGGAATCAAACCCAGGTCTCTAGTACTGTGAGGCAGCAGTGCTAACCACTGTGCCACTGTGCCTTACTTTTAACAATAATGTGATCGATTTCATAAAAGCATCACATTTGACTTTTAAAACAAAAATCTGGGTAAAGGAAGGCATTGGTTTCCCAGACCCCATGAGCAATTCCCTCCCATCCCCCACCCCACCCACTCCAGGGCCCTGTATGAGAGTTTCAGATCCCTTACCCACTATATAGATGTGGGCCCAGGTGCCAATGTGCATGTGGAGCTCAGGTAGGAGTCAGAGTAGTTTGCACCAGGGCATTATCATAATGATGCTTAACAAGTCGTCATCACCTCCTGCCTGCCAAAAAACTCCCTAACACAGAGTCCCCAGGCTCACCTCTCTGGTGTGACAATATGCAGAATATAGAAGGAATTTGCGGAGGATGGGGGAATGAAACCCACAGACACGAGCCCCTAGCGAGTGAACCATCTGGTTCTCAGTGTCTCCCTTGCCACCCTCACATGCCTCATTTGGGCTGCCAGCCCTTCAGTGCCTGGTTGATGTTCCTCAGCTTGCTCTTCCTCATCTTCCTCCTTGTCCTCTTCCTCTTCCTCCTGCTGGTCATTGTCCCCAGCCACGGCCAGCTGATCAGCCTGCACGTCCTCCTCCTCCTCCAAGAGGCCACTTCTCTGTGGAGCCAGATTGTGCAAAGCACAGCGTGCTACCTCTATATGGGAAGAGATCACTGGGCTGTCTTGGAGGACCCCGCCAGAGCAGTCCAGGCACCAGAATTACATTTTGAGCAGCTCAATGCACCTCTCCACTATCATGTGGGTGGCCACATGGGCCTCATTATAGTGGGACTCTGCCTCAGACACAGGCCTCCGCACAGGCACCATCAATATGCCCAGAACAAGTAACCCATATCACCCAGGAGCCAACCTCATAACCTGGGCTCCTCCTCAGATGCCTCTGGGATGTCCAAGATCCTGACAATGAAGCTGTCATGCGCTCTACCTGGATGTCTGGTGCAGACGTGCATGATGGTCGTATGATGGTCATACACTAGCTGAACATTCAGAGACAAATCCCTTTCTATTTCCAAATCTTTGTGGATTCTGGTGGCCTGAGGGCAAGGTGTGTACAGTCGATGGTCCCTTGCTCTTAGGTATCCCCGCAATGGCTGCGAACCCTGCAGCCCAGGCTTCCTGCTGTGCCTGGTCCAAGTTGAAGTTGATGTACTGTCTAGCCCGGGCATACAGAGCTTCAGTGACTTGCTTCATACGGGTGTGCACGGCAGATTGTGAAATACAACAGACATCTCCACTCAAGGTCTGGAAAGAATCAGTTGCACAGATATTTAGAGTGGCCATCAATTTGACGGAGAAAGGTTTTGTAATGGGGCTCCCCAGGGATCTTTGCTTGTCCTGATATTTATTAATGATCTAGATCTTTGTGTCTAGGGTACAAATTCAATGTTTGTGGAGGATACAAAACTTGGTAATATTATAAACTGTAAAGAGAACAGTGTAAAACTTTAAAAGGGCATAAACAATATTGTTGGAGTGAGTAGATGAAGTTCAATGCAGAGAAGCGGGAGGTGATGCATTTTTTCAGGAAGAACATGGAGAGACAATATGAAATAGAGGGCAAACTTATTAAGGGGATGCAGAGGGACCTGGGGATATATATGCATATGTCATTAAAGGTTGCAAGACAAGCATTGTGAATAAGCATATAGTATTCTGGACTTTATTAATAGGAACATGGAGTTGGGACATCTTGCTGAAGTTGTACAAGACATTGGTCACACTTGGAAAATTGTGTACAATTCTGGTCACCCTATTATGGAAAGGGTATTATTAAGCTAGAAAGAGAGCAGAAAAGATTTACTAGGATGCTACCGAGACGTGATGGATTGAGTTATAAGGAGAGGCTGAATGGACTGGGACTTTTTTCTCTGGAGCGTAGGAGGCTGAGGAGTGACTTTATAGAGGTCTATAAAATAATGAGGGGCATAGACAAGGTAGATAGTCAATATCTTTTCCCAAAGATAGGGGAGTCTAAAACTGGACGGCATCGGTTTAAGGTGAGAGGCGAGAGATACAAAAGTGTCCAGAGGGGCATTTTTTTCACATAGAGGGTAGTGAGTGTCTGGAACAAGCTGCCAGAGGTAGTAATAGAGGCGGGTACAATTTTATCTTTTAAAAAGCATTTAGATAGTTACATGGGTACGAAGGGTATATTGGGATATTGGCCAAATGCAGGCAATTGGGACTAGTTTAGGTGTCTTTTTCAAAAAAAAAGGACAGCACAGACAAGTTGGGCCAAAGGGCCCGTTTCCGTGTCGTAAACCTCTATGACTCTAAGAGGATGAAAGATATGTTATACTTATACAAGACACTATTTTGACCTCAGCTGGAATATTGTGCACATGAGGAAGAATGTAAACACTTTGGAGAGATTGCTGAAGAGGTTCACAAGAATGGTCCCACTGATGAGAAACTTCAGTTATGAGAATGGATGGAATGGTTGGGACTGTTCTCCTTGGAAAGAAGTAGGCTAAGTGGAAATTAGATAGAGGTGTTCAAAATCATGATGCAATTGGACAGAGAAGATTGGGAGAAACTGCTCCTAACTGTAAAGGGATCAAGTAAAAGAGGGCACAAATTTAAAGAGATTTGCAATAGAAGTAAATGTGATGTAAGGGAATGCTTTGACATGTAGCAAGTGTTTCAGCTGTGCAATGCACTATCTGGAAGTATGATGGAAGCAGGTTCAATTGAGGCGTTCAAAAGGCATTAGATGATTATTTGAATAGGAACAATGTACAGAGGTACAAAGTAAAGACAGGAATGGCACGAAGTCAATATGCTTATTTAAAGTGCTGGTGCAGATGTGTTGGGCCAAATGGCTTTTTTTTGTGCCATAACAATTCTAAATGTGCCACCTTCTCTCAAGGGTCCATTCTCACTTTTAACTTTCTCGTTTCGTGT
This sequence comes from Carcharhinus amblyrhynchos, assembly GCF_965287045.1. Classification (NCBI taxonomy): domain Eukaryota; kingdom Metazoa; phylum Chordata; class Chondrichthyes; order Carcharhiniformes; family Carcharhinidae; genus Carcharhinus; species Carcharhinus amblyrhynchos. The sequence continues at coordinate 48,320,967 of NC_137324.1, read as the reverse complement.
GCATAGACTTTGCAGTATTATTCATGCCTATGTCAGCTCGTTGAAAGAGCTTTACAATTAGTCCCACTCGGTTTCTCGATCCCTATAGCCCTTTAATTTTTATCCCTTCAAGTATTTATCCATTTGCCTTTTGAAAATTACTATTGAATTGGCTTCGAGGAAGTTTCAGGAAACTTCCAGATCATAACAATTTTCTGTGTGAAGAAAGCCTCCTCGTGTTGCCTATGGGTCTTTTGACAATTTCCTTTAATTCTATGTCCTCTGGTTACCGACAAACCTACAAAATACTTTCAAGTTCCTTTTGATGTTCTGGATGCTTTTCTCTCTCATACGTGCTCTCAGCTTTCCTTATCCTGTCCTGAACCTGTTATTTTCTTATAATTCATCTTTGCCACAGGCCCTTTTCTCCAATTTTGATTGATTTCTAACCTTTCTATTTATCCATGACACCCTGGACTTGCTCGTAGTTTACTTCCACGTAATGGAATTTGCATACCAGAGTTTTAAAAACTGCCCACCTTCACTCCACAGGTCTATGTGACAATTTCTCTTTCCACTTCACTTCAGCGAGCAAAACCCCTCATCTCTCCAAAACCTTCCCTCAATTAATCTGCCTTTTCCCACTCTGCCATGAGGAGAGGACACAGTGGCAATGATGCTCCAGCCCTGCGCATTCATGCAAAGACCACCATGGGGTTGCACAGGGCCAGAGAACTGTGGGGGAGGAGCCATAGCCAGGGACAACTACCTTTTGGATTCTCCAATACCCCACACCCCATGTAATCTGATTGATGCCCAGCAAAGACATATTTAGATCCAATTTTAAACTGGATTCTCTCTCCTCCCAGGATTCTCTGGCTCCTGGTAGCAGCAGGAACCCGACATGAATCATTTCTGATCTCCACAAATGGAGACCAGTGGTGATGGCCATGCTGGAAGTCTTGGAGGCCATTGAAGCCCCCTAGTGGTCATGTCATAGCTAGGCAAAGCCCTAACATTGCCCCCGCCACCGCCAAATCGCTTTCAGATTGGCACAGCCAGAATGCCAGATTGGCACTGTTAGGGTGCCAGGTTTGCACAGTCAGGGTTCCAGGTTGGCATAGCAAGGGGTAAGATTTGCAAGAGTGCTTGAAGGGTGTGCCTGAAGGAGGTGGGAGTTTTAGCAACATCACAGTGGTGTTTTGTTCATTTGGGGAGCTTGATGATGATTTCCTGTTGAGGACAACACTTACAAATGTTTTGGGAGAATTGTGCTCATATATTAGGTATACAAAACATAACAGTTCATTTATAACAAAGAAATGGAGCAGCCAATGGAGTGGTTACAGGCTAAGTAAATATCATTCGATTCTACAATTTACTGCAATACCTAGCTGCTTTGAGATGTACTGCACTTTCTTAGAGCCTTTTGTACACTGACTGGATTTAATGATATAATTTTTATTCTGATAATAAGCTGCAATAACTTAATCTTGAAATAACATAAATGCGTGCTCACTTCATACTTGGGTTTTCACTGACTGAAAAGTACACCTCCACTCTCATTACCATTGCAATTTTCTCAAGTGATTTTGTTCATTTGTGATTATATCAATTTTAGCTTTTATTCCTATATAATTTGAACTAATGCCTTGAGATTTCATTCGTTGACGCTCTCCGTCTCTCTGTACATTTGTAAATCAGCAACCTCTTGAGCAGAATTGATTTCACTGTAGGTGTTACAGCAGCAGAATATTGATGAATGATTTTAACTTCTTACATTGTTCCATACTGCTATAATTCTCTGTTCAGTTAGAAATGTTAGAACACACAATGCAGGAGAAGGAGAATGCCATCGAGGCCCTTGAATCAGCACCATCACTGAATAATATCATGGCTCCATTTCTGCATCAACTCCACTCTCCCATCTGAACCTCATATTCTTTGATTCAATTGACACTCAAGAATCTTTCAATCTCAGTCCTAAATGCACACAAAAAACGAGTATCCCCAACCAGTAAAATGTGGAAATGAAGGGTAACATTAAAACTGGTCTGAACTGGTACTGGATGTGTTAAAATTGGAATTCTGATAATTCTGGTGCCTGTATTACCGGAATTTAATTTTTTTTTTCCCTTGGGAACTCTCAAGATTCACAGCCCTCCAAGTGAAAAAGAAATTCTCCCCATCCCTCTGCTAAATGGCAATGTCTTGTCCAGAGGTTATACCCTCTCATTAAAGACTTCACTCAGGGAAAGCCACCTCTCCATATCTACCCTGTCAAGCACTGTAAACATTTTTAAGATTTTAATTAGATCACCTCTTATTCTTCTAATCTCTGTAGCACAATAGTCCACTCTCCTGAATCTAAGATCCATTTTACTCAACCTGGGCTCAAGTTGGCTGAAGCTTCTATCTCTGGCACTTCCATTCCTTTACACATCTATTCCTGGAGATCAACTGTATTCACCATATTGACCACTGACTCCTACAGCTACCTCCACTATGCTTCCTACCACCCCACATCCCGTAAGGACTCCATTCCATTTACCCAGTTTTACGACTCCACTGTTCTGACAATGCCATTTTCCATAACAGGTACAGAATCACTTGAAAGTGATGAAAATGGAGGTGTACCTTTTAGTCAGAGAAACATTTCGAATCTGTTCATTTTCCAGATATAACTGGGCACAACGATTTAAATTTGTAGCCTGACTGAATGAGTTATGGTGTGTCACTGTGAATACTTTCCATGCAGCTGAGTTGACTTCTGTTAGAGAAATCTATTCTATAAACACTGGCAAGAATCCCACTTTGCGTTGTTTCCCCCAGTACTCACACTGATTACTTTCCACGCTGATTTAGTGGTACTAGGGAGGGGATAGAGCTGGGGGTGGGGTATGTGAGAAGCTGGAATGGTATTGGTGGCAGGCGGGGAGGGTCCGATAAATTTGGTACACAATAATGAAAGCAAATGTTTGAGAGAAAGAGGACTGCACTGAACATAAACAACTCACTGTAGATGCTGGAAATCTGAAGCAAAAGAGAAAACATTGGAAATATTCAGGCAGTACCTGTGAAGAGAGAAACAGTTATCATTTCAGTTTGGCAACCTTTCATCTGAATGGAAGAAAGTTAGTGACCTAGCAGATTTTAAACAAGTATAGAAGCAGGTAAAGAAGAAAGGTAGGGAAAGAACAAAAGGGAAGGTGGGGTGGCATGATGGCACAATGGTTAGCACTGCTACCTTATAGCACTAGGGACTTAGGTTTGATTCCCAGTGTTGGGTCGCTGTCTGTGTGGAGTTTGCACATTCTCCCTGTGTCTGCATGGAAATGTTCCATTTTCCTTCCAGTCTAAAAGACATGCTGGTTAGGTACATTGATCCGAACAGGCACTAGAGTGTGGTGACTAGGGGAATTTCACAGTAACTTCATTCTAATGTTCATGTAAGCTTTACTTGTGACTAATAAATAAACTTTTACTTTAACTTTAAGTGAAAGGCAGAACAGATTAAATAACAAAGGGATAATGGTACAAGGCTAAAGAGGAAAGTGAGACAAATTAAGAATCACAGGTTGGAAGTGGATGAGGTGTAAATAGGAATAGTCAAATTATCAATAATCCTGTTGTGTAAAAACAATAATTAAAACTATGGGGGCAGAGGTTATAATCTGAAATTGTCAATGTCATGTCTTGAAAACTTCAAAGTGTGTTAGTTGACAATGATGTGCTGTTCCTTGAACTTCTTTGGGATACAGCAGGAGTCTGAGGTCAGAATTGGAGCAAGGTGGATAATTAAAATGACAGCCAATTGGAAACGAGTGGTCTTGTTTGTTTTCTGCATTCAGTCCCTGCCTGAGTAAGGGACACTGCATTGTGAACAGAAAAGGTTGGAAACTAAGTAGAAAGAAGTGCATTGTTTCATCTCAACTCAATATTTGGAGCCTTGGATGATGAGAAGGGAGGAGGCAAAAAGGCAAATAGAGGGAAAGACAGGGGGTATTGGGGACAAGGGGTAGGTGGGGGGGGGGGGTGATGACTAAGGAGTGGTACTGCAAGGGTAATGCCAAAGAAGGAGGAAAAGGAAGATGTATTAGATGGTGATATCACACTGAGTGTGGCAGAAATAGAAAGGATGATCCACTGAATTTAGAAGCTGGGTACCATAGAATCTATTCTGGAAGGGAAGGGAAAGGGCCAGAGCTGAGTTGCGGAAATTGGAACAGGCACAATCAAGGGCTCTGCCAACCATAGTGGAGGGAAATCCATGCTTAGGAAAAAGGAATGGAGAAAAAATAGCTGTGGAAAGCAAAGGAGGTGTCAGAGATAGACCATGTGAAGGTGAGAGAGATATAGTCATTGTCATAAATTGATGAAATTTTCCAGTTCAGAGTAACAGCAAGAAATTGCTCCCATTCTGTCATCATTGTACCAAAAAAGGAGTTGAAGGAGGTGTAACGATGCACATTGCAGACTTCTTGAGAAACATAAAAGATATCGATTAATGAAACAAAACTCAGCAGCTTCATAGTTATGGCCAGCTCCTGAAAGATGTCTCCCTTTTCTGAGAAGCTTTCCTCCTCTAGGATGATTCCACATTCTTGAGCCTCAATTGGCCATGTAGGCCATGTGATCCTTACTCTACCCTTAAAGGGACAAGTGCCACAAATCACCCCAGGAGTAGGAGTTAAACAATGGCAGTTCCACGTGGTCCATGAAAAGAAAGAAATTGCTAAAGTTTACACATGTTCCAACAGCCACAACCTTTGTGTAGAAGAATTCAGTGGAGTCCACGCTGCTCAATTTGAGAACAAGTGCAGTCATGTGGAAGGGGATGGTGGTAGGTAGTGACTGGCTGGGCCTTCATTCAGTGAAGAAGCAGAGAGCCCTCAGGCTGTTCTGTTGCGATGTGGTTGTGTAATGAAATTGGAGCGCCTGTTGAAAAGAAGATATTTAAGCCAGGAACACTGTAAACATTACTCACTTTAAATTCATTCCTTCTGAACGTGCAGCACTCTTATCTCAATTCCAAACCTAACATTGTCACTAAATATATTGACGAGGGATATGTGGTTGATTTTGCTGAAACCACCCCTACCAAGGGAAGACTGAAAGTCCACTCTGACACCTTCTCCTGTCATTCTCGCATCATTATCAATGTTAAGCCACCAATGTCACTCAGCAATCCTCAAGTTCCCTTATATGCCAAAAATGAGTCAGCCCTTTTAAGTTAGCGTAGCTGCGTGCCTTCCCAAAACAAAGTGAACGAGTCCACATACTCAAATAAACAGGCCTTATACAAGAAAGAAAAGTTAGAGGGGTCAATGATCATGATGTCAGCATCTAACCGTCATTTCTAGGATTGGCACTGACTTCATCTTCTTTGGAATTCTTCTTTATATGACATCCAAGCCTATAGACCCTCAACACTGCGCAGACTATTTCTACTTCTTCTTATAGATTCATAAATGTTTACAGTACAGAAGGAGGCCATTCAGCCCATCATGTGGCAAACAAAGATTTGACTCTACTAATCCTATTTCCCATATTTGGCCCCAGAGAATGGTAGCACAAGTGAATATCTAAATATTTCTTAAATGTTGAATTTCCTACTCACCCACCCTTTCAGGCAGTGAGTTCCTACCTTCCACCACTCTCTGAGTAAAAATGTTTCTCCTCAATTCCCGTTTAAGCTTTCTCTTGCCTTAAATCTATGCTCCCTGATTATTGATCCCTGAACTATTAGAAAAACTGCCTTCCTATACACCCTATCTATGCCTCTCATAATGTTATACAGCTCTACCATGTCCCCTCTCAGCATTTGCTGCTCTAAGGAAAACAACCCCAGCCTATCCAACCTTTATTCAAATCTCAGATCTTCCAACCCAGACAACATGCTGGTAAATCTCCTAGAATCTGTACATTACAGAAAGAGGCCATTTGGCCCATTGTGTCTGCATCGACTCTCTGATAGAGCATTTTACCCCGACCTCATCCCTGCAACTCCATGTATTTACCCCACTAATCCCCTAACTTACACATCTTGGGACATTAAGGGGAAAGTTAGAATGGCCAATCCATCTAACTTACGCATCTTTGGCCTGTGGGAGGAAACACAGTAAAAAGTCTGACAACACCAGGTTTTAGTCCAACCGATTTATTTGATAATAGACTCACAAGCTTTCGGGGTTAGCCCCTTCGTCAGGTGAATGGAGAGTTCTGGCCTCAGACAGAGCATATAACAGCACAGACAGTTTAGAGATTACTGATTAGAATGCGAATCCAAGGATTTATATGCTCTGTCTGAGGCCAGAACTCTCCATTCACCTGACGAAGGGGCTAACCCCGAAAGTTTGTGAGTCTATTATCAAATAAATCGGTTGGACTAAAACCTGGTGTTGTCAGACTTTTTACTGTGTTTACGCCAGTCCAACGCCAGCATACCCACCTCATGACTTCTGTGGGAGGAAGCCAGAGCACCCGGAGGAATCCCATGTAGTCACGAGGAAAACATGCAAACTCTACACAGTCACCTAAGGTTAGAATTGAACCCAGGTCCTAGGTGCTGTGAGGTGGCAGTGCTAACCATTATGCCACTGTATGGCCCTCTGCACCCTATCCAGTGCAATCACATCTTTCCTATAATGTTGTGATTAAAACTGCACACAGTACTTCAGTTACAGCTTAATCAGCATTTTACACAGCTCCAGTATGACATCCTGCTCTTATATTTCATGCCTTAGCTGAAATAAGCAAATATTTCATATGCCTCCTTAATCATTGAGAATTTTTTTGATAAGATTGCTCCTGCTGTGTGATTTCAAGAAGAAATTTGATATACTTCTTGGGGCCAAAAGGATCAAGGGATGTTGGGAGAAGGCGAGATCAGGGTATTTTGAATTAATGATTAGTCTTGATCAAAATGAATGGCGAGCAGGCTCAGATGGCTGAATGGCCTACTCCTATTTCCTGTTTCTATTTCCTAGAATGCTTCCAACTTCAATGGATAAAAGCCTAATCTGTCTAATCTTATAAAACAATCTACCCATTCCTGATATTAATATAATAAATCTTCTCTGAACTGCTTCAATGCATTTACACCCTTCCTTAATTAAGGAACCCAATATTGTACTCAATATTCCTGATGTAGTCTCACCAAAGCCTTGTATAACTGAAGTGTAATCTCCTTACTTCTGTATTCGATTCCTCTCACAATAAATGATAGCATTCTCTTAGCTTTCCCAATTACTTGCTGTTTCTGTGTAACATTTTCAATATGTGCACTTAAGAGACCCAGATCCCTCGTCATCTCTGACCTTTGCGATCACTCACCATTTAGATAATATGCTTCTTGTTTATTTTTCCTACAAAGATGAACTATTGCACATTTTTCCACATTATACACCATTTTCCAAGTCATTTGTCACTCATTAACTTAGCTATATTTTCTTCTAACTTCCTTGTGTCTTCTTACATCTTATTGTTCTATCCTTATGTCATCAGCAAATTTAGTAAACATATCCTCAGTCCCTTCAGCCAAATCATTTATATAAATTATAAAAGGTTGAGGCCCTAGCATTGTTCCCTGTGGCACACCACTTGTTACACCTTGACAACCTGAAAAATTCCTTTTATGCCCACTTTCTATTTTCTGTTAGCTAGTCAATCTTCTATTCATGCCAATATGTTATCCATTACCTCATGAGCTTTATTTTTATGCAATAACTTTTGATGTAGCTCATTATTCAATTGTGGGTGATTGTCCCTTTCAGGTCAACTCAGCAGAAGAAGTTCACCTGGCTTGGAGAACCAATTGGGATTGAGAATGGGTAATCACTCCAAGGAGTGGAGTCCTCTCATAGGCAGAAGGCATGTAGGGAGTAGGGCATGTGGGCTGTTGGCTTCTTTACAGGTTTTCTTATTAATAAATGCCTCCTGTGTTTCTAATGAAGTCTGTGAATGTGCATCATTTCATCTGGAGATGAGGATAACATTATGACACTGCCTCTGGCTTGACATCTGTGAGTATCCTATTTTAATCATAGTCTGAAAAATACGCTCAGCTGAATGATTCTCTTTGAGTTAGTGGACCAATTTGAGATGGTATGATATTGTCAGACCATGAGTAATGTAGAATCCAAGAAAATAGTCAGTTCCAAGCTGTGTGAGCAATGGAGAGGACATGACAATATATCGGGTAAGAATCCATAAGAAAAGTAAGTAGATATGTCCATCCACTCACACTGTGGACTAGGAAGGGACATCCATTGGAAAGCTCTGTGAAGATGGACACAGAGCTGACCTAAAATGGCCGGTGCAGTCAAAAGTTTAGAAAGGTAGAGAGAAAAATATCCAAGGAAGATGATTTTGTGAAGCAAGGCTTTGAGTTAAAAAAAAGGAAAGATGGAACTTAAGTTTAGAGGCAACAGAATTGCTGCCAAGTTTGTTCTTGAAGAAGTAGCGTACAATTGTAATTGCTACATTGGTGAACTTCAAACACAGAAGTTCTGCAGCGATCATTGAAAGAGATTTCCATCAGGACAAGTGAAGTTTTAAAAGTTTTTTAGTAAGTTCACAAAGACTAGGCAGGTTCACGCCAAAACCTCAAAAGCACAGTAAATATGCAGAGAGAAAACTGGCAGCAGCTGTAAGCTAAATAAAATAAAAATGACAGTCTTGAAGTGATAATGCATTCGAACAGGTAATGCATTTCGAGTGGCTGTGCATTTAAAGCAGCACTTAAAGCAAGAATAAACAAACTGCAATGGACAGAAAAATTGGAGAAGACTCCAGATGGAGATAAAAGCATTGAAATTGACAGCAGAATCAGCAATTCAAACAGAGAAAGAAGCTGAGATTGCATGCCAGCCAACATTGCTGAAATAGGTGAATGGAAAAGTACAAGAACCCAAATGATACAGTGATTGATGAAAACGATGTTGAATTGAAGTACTGGAAAGGGAAGGAACTTTACCACACAACCAAAATCCCAGAAATAGATTACTATGATCATTCTTTCATGCGTGACTACTCAAAATTATGGAAGAACTGCCAAGACATAAGACTTTGTTGTATTGTGATGCTATGTACCTCCATACATTATAATGTAAGGTATCTAGCAGAACAAGGATCAACGTTGAACTGGAGTGTGGCACCACCCACTAAGTGATGAATGTAATCACATGGTCAGAGAACAGTTTAGGACAGAATTCGGTGATTTTTTTTTCCCCAAGTACCCTGTTATAACGTCTTTAATCATAGCTTTTAACATTTTCTCTCTGACAGACGTTAAGCTGACAGCAGTTGAAAATTCTTGATTTCACTAAAAACCCAATATTGGCCATTAAAAATAAATCAACATCTGATTCAAGAGGGATATGGGCTAAATGCAGGCAATCGGGACTAGCTTAATTGTTAAAAAAGGGGGTGGCGTGGGCAAGTTGGGCCTAAGGACCTGTTTCCATGAAGTAAACCTCTATGACTCTAAGAATGGTTGACGATCCCTTTAAATCCTACAAATAGTCCTCTCCTGCTACCACATACATGCTCAGCAATTCAAGGTTAAGAGATGCCATTAATTGAAGTATTGAGATTGAAAATGACTGCTGTCAAATCAGCCTTACACAATCTGCCTATGCTGCATGCTTTTGGTTCACACTCCAAACACCCAACATAACACCCTCAGCAAAATGCCATCCAATGCAGCCAGCACCAGAACTGTGCACACATGCTATGGCTGTCATTTTGAACATAAAAATGGCACCCAAAACACTGAAAAAAAAGGTGCTACGGCATCAACATTTGTGACCCAGGTCTCTTTAGGGTACACAATTCATCTGAATTTAGTTTTGGCTCCTCTACAACTGCACATCTGGGTTATACCGCTACATTTTTATGGAAGTGCATGTTACAATCGCTTTGCACTAAAGCAAAACAGAACATGTGCTGCGTTTACTTGAGAATAGAGAAAGATAAAAAGGGTCCAAACTGTACGTTGCCTAATATTTTGCACGAAGCAGATGCGAGTCCTTGAGAATTGCTGGATGCAACTAAGTATTTTAAAACGTTAATAGCGCTGCCTAAAAAGAAAAGTTTGGGAAAAGGTTGAAGACAGACTTGTGCTTCTAACAGAGCAGCTGCCAATATTTCACTCAGTGAAGCATCTTAATAATCTCAGAGTGTGGAACTGCGTATGACTGGAAAGTGACAAGTTGTTGATTGAGTTAGGATGCTGTCAGCAAGTAGAAAATTAAAGTTGACTACATAAAAGAAAAATACTTCACTTGAAATTCCTGTCTTTTTTTTTCAAATTTTTGATTTGAAGGTGCAGAAACAAGGTAGCACTTCCATCTGATAGCAAGGGACAGACATTCCAAAGTTTTATGAACTTTCCCCAAGTCTTCCCCAAATTCAAACAACAGATTCATTGGCATTGCATATTTTCACATATATTGTGGTAAAGAATACTGAGTAGTTAAAATCCAATTTAGAATAATGAGATCATGTTAGAAATACAAAAGTGACAATACAGGAATTCATTATGACTAATACACCATTATTAGAATCAGGTACATGAAATTCGAGATTCAAATGCCCTCTGATAGAACAGGCCAAGTTAATCCTCTATGGAGTACTTGTGAATATTGATCTGTTGGCTAATTTTTCTCTTCCTGTCATCTCCCCAGTACCTTGGCATAGCCTAACCCCTCAAAGCACAGGATGAACAATACTAATGAATTGAATGGTATGCTGGACTGTGAGATTGCGATCGCAGCCTCACGCCTGAGTGGTTTACATCTGTAATTGCTTGCATACCTGGCACCATGGAGCCACAAATTGTAATGTGCAATGCCATGTAATAATTCAAATGCAGAATTCACATCATGTTCCTGCCTAACACAATCTGCTTTCACTGGAGATAGCTGCCTGGTCTGATATATCACTTAAATTTGCTCTCTAGAGAAAAGCCATCATATAAACTGTCAACAAACACCATTTAAATGAAGCCAGTTGGAGATATTCTAGCTATTTATGTATGTGCTAGAATGATCAATTTATTTTGTGCTTTAAAAAAGCAGGCATTATAAGAAACATGCAGATATTAGCCTGGGCATTCAATAGGAAAAAAAAGAACCAGTCAATATGTGAAGGGTTAGTGCACTGTCCTTTCATCTGCACAACATGAGCTTGAATCTTACCTTAAACCAACATTTCTTTGCCAAGGATCCACTCTGGAACATTGTTTCCAACTTCTCTGAACTGCTTCCAGTGCATTTATATCCTTCCTTCAATAAGGTAGCTGTAATGAAAGCTACAGGCTGGTTAGCTTAATGTCAGGAAAATGCATTACAGAAGAAATAGCAGGACACCTGGAAAAGAATGCTTCGATCAAGCAGACGCAGCATGGATTCATGAGGGAAAGTTGTGTTTGACGAATTTACTGGATTTCTATGCGGATGCAACCAGTGCGGTTGACAGAGGGGAACTGGTGGATGTGGTATTTTTAGATTTCCAGAAGGCGTTCGATAAGGTGCCTCACAAAAGGTTGCTGCAGAAGGTTAGGGTACACGAAGTTGGGGGTAAAGTGTTAGCATAAATTGAGGATTGGCTATCTAACAGGAAGCAGAGAGTTGGAATCAATGGGTGTTATTCTAGTTGGCAATTGGTGACTAGTGGAGTGCCGCAGGGATCGATGCTGGGGCCTCAACTGTTTACCATATACATAGACAATCTGGAGGAGGGGACCGAGTGTAGGGTAACAAAGTTTGCTGATGACACAAAGATGAGTGGGAAAGCAAATTGCATGGAGGACACAGAAAGTCTGCAGAGAGATTTGGATAGGCTGAGTGAGTGGGCGAGGATCTGGCAGATGGAGCTGACAGCGGGGAACTGATGGAATGGCCTCTGCTAGAGTCTACCAGCCCACTGCACTACAAAAGCAGTGCAGCAGGCTGGGAGAGTACCCCTCCCCTCCTCCCCCTTTATATTCACACTAATGGCAAAATCAAATAAAGTTGGGGTCTAGGCTAATTTCAGAATATACCTTGGAGTTTCTGACCTGGTCCCTAACAGTGAACAGTAAAATTCCTCCAAATGTAGTCTCACTGCTGCCTTGTACAACTGAAACATATTCGATTCTCCCCACAATGAATGAACATATTCTATTAGCTTTCCTAATTGCTCACTGTTGTGTATTTTTGGTGATTTCTTACTAGCAATCTTGCCACTGAACTGTGGCACTTCAAAAGATTGCTTGCGTAATGTCATTGGAGATGAAGTCACCAGCCATATCTACAGGTAACTGTGTAGTGTAACATCACAGCCAGTAGTGTTAACATCTCTTGAATAAAGCTTTTGTTTTTTGTTAAACTACCCAGCCTTTCAATATCACATTTGCTGTACCTGTACCTTTTGATTCATGCACTAGGACCCCCAGATCCTGCTGCACCTCAGCACCAATTAAATAACATGCTTCACTTTTTATTCTTTATGTCAAAATAAATCATTTCACATGTCCCCACGTTTTAGAACATAGAAAAACAGCACAAACAGGCCCTTCGGCCCACAAGTTGTGCTCAACATATCTCTACCTACTAGGCTTACATATAACCCTCTATCTAAGTCCCAGGTACTCATCCAAAAGTCTCTTAAAAGACCCTATCGACTCCGCCTCCACCACCACTGCCGGCAGCTGATTCCACACACCCACCACCCTCTGAGTGAAAAACTTACCCCTGACATCTCCTCTGTACCTACTCCCCAGCACCCTAAACCTGTGTCCTCTTGTGGCAGCCATTTCAGCCTTGGGAAACAGCTTCTGAGAATCCACTCGATCAATACCTCTCAACATCTCATAAACCTTTATCAGGTCACCTCTCATCCTTCATCTCTCTAGGGAGAAAAGACCGAGCTCTCTCAACCTATCCTCATAAGGCATGCCACCCAATCCAGGCAACATCCTTGTAAATCTCCTCTGCACCTTTTCAATGGCTTTCACATCCTTCCTGTAATGAGGCGACCAGAACTGAGCACAGTACTCCAAATGGGGTCTGACCAGGGTCTTATACAGCTGCAACATTATCTCCTGATTCCTAAACTCAGTTCCTCGATTGATGAAGGCCAGTACACCATACGTTTTGCTTCATTTGCCAGATCTTTGCCAATCTATTTTTTTTTAGAATTGAATATGTTTCAGTTGTGTAGGGCAGCAGTGAGACCATATTTGGAGGACTTTAATTGTTCACTGTTAGGGACCAGGTCAGAAACTCCAAGGTATATTATGAAATTAGCCTAGAGCCCAACTTTATTTGTTTTTGCCATTAGTGTGAATATAAAGGGGGAGGGAGTCTGTGGGGAAGGGGGGCGAGGGGAGGGGTATTCTCCCAGCCTGCTGCACTGCTGTCAGCTCCATGCTGGAAATTGGCATGGTGTTGCATAAATTATGTAAATCCTAATTTGCATGCAATTTAGATAGTATTACAGGCCCGGGACCACTAGCCTCTCCCTTTTTCATAACTTACTTTCCTAATTATCTTTGTGTCATTAGCAAATTTTGATAACAAGCTCTTCAATCTCCTCACCAAGTCATTTATATAAATTGAAAATAGTTGACTTTCCAGCACTGATCCCTGTGGCACACCACTCATTATGTCTTGTGAACCTGAAAAATACCCATTTTTGCCTACTTTCTGCTTCCTTTTAGCTAGTCAATCTTCCACCCATTCTGATAATCACCAAACCAGCCTCCCAACCATTGACTCTGTTGCCTCTGAAAAGCAACCAGCCTAATCAAGGATTCCATGCTCCCCAGGTATACAGTGAAACCCCAATTTTACACACCCCGATTTAGCACGATTTTGGATATAATGTGATGAATTATTGGACTCTTTTTTTTGCTCTTTCCGGGGAACTGAAAAGCTTTTGGTTACTGAAATCTTTCTAAGGTGAAAATAATCTTGGACAAGTTGCAGAGTTGGGCCGAGAGGTGGAGGATGGAGTTTAATGCAGAAAAGTGTGAGGTAATTCACTTTGGCAGGAATAACAGATGTGTAGAGTATAGGGCTAACGGTAGGACTCTGAATAGTGTTGATGAACAGAGGGATCTAGGTGTATGTGTACATAGATCCCTGAAAGTTGGGAATCAAGTAGATAAGGTTGTTAGGAAGGCATACGGTGTCTTGGCGTTTATTGGTGGGGGATTGAATTTAGGAGCCGCAACGTCATGTTGCACCTGTACAAAACTCTGGTGCGTCCGCACTTGGAGTATTGTGTGCAGTTCTGGTCCCCACATTATAGGAAGGATGTGGAGGCTTTGGAGAGGGTGTAGAGGAGGTTTACCAGGATGTTGCCTGGTATGGAGGGGAGGTCATATGAGGAGAGACTGAGGGATTTGAGGTTGTTTTCGTTAGAAAGAAGGCGGCTAAGAGGGGACCTTATTGAAACATACAAGATGATTAGAGGTTTAGATAGGGTGGACAGTGATAGCCTTTTTCCTCGGATGGAGAAAGCTAGTACGAGGGGGCATAGCTTTAAATTAAGGGGTGGTAGTTATAGGACGGATGTCAGAGATAGGTTCTTTACCCAGAGGGTGGTGAGGGATTGGAATGCCCTGCCTGCTGCAGTTGTAAATGCGCCTAGTTTGGGGGCGTTTAAGAGATCCGTGGATAGGTTTATGGATGAAAAGGGATTGGTTTAGGTTGGAGGGTCATTGTTTTTTAACTGGTCGGCGCAACATCGTGGGCCGAAGGGCCTGTTCTGCGCTGTAATGTTCTATGTTCTATGTTCTAATCTGCCTTAGAAGGAAATTGTGGACAAAAAACTCTTGCATCCCCCCTCGCCCAGTTCAAATAGAGGCTTAGAAAAAAATTACATTAGACAGTTGTTCAAAAGAGGAAGTACTTCATAGTTAATGGACAGTGAAAGTGTTTGTGAAAATAACCATCCCCATTGCCTGTTTTAAACTAGCCTGGACCTGCCAATCAAAAGGTTTGTAAAAGTTAATGAAGCGTGTAGTGATTGTATAAACAAATGGAGCTCTGACAGATGCTAAGATCATCCATAACATAACTATAGCACCCCAATTTAGCGTGACCCTGCTTTTCTCGCGATTACATTTTATGGACCCCAACCATCATGTTATAATGGGGCTGCACTGTACCCTCTTCTACCTCCTTCTGTCAGAAAAGAATACGAAAGTCTGAGATCACGTACCAACCGACTCAAGAATAGCTTCTTCCCTGCTGTCATCAGACTATTGAATGAATTTTCCTCATATTAAGTTGATCTTTCTCTACACCCTAGCTATGACTGTAACATTACATTCTGCACTCTATCCTTTCTTTCTCTATATATGGCATACTTTGTCTGTATAGCGCACAAGAAATAATACTTTTCACTGTATACTAGCACATGTGACAATAATAAATCAAATAAGGTAGGGAACACAATCAAGTAAGTAGGGAACCCTGGCTGACTTGGGATATTGAGCCCTGGTCAAAAAAAAGTAGACGCATGACATGCATAGGCAGCTGGGATCTACTAGATCCCTTGAAGAGTATTGAGATTGTTGAAGTAGAGTTAAGAGAGAAATCAGAAGGGCAAAAAGGGGACATGAGTTTGCTTTGGAAAATAAGGCAAAGGAGCTGCTCTTGGACGTTGCTTCGGGAGTTGCCTATTGCTTCATGTCATTAGTGTGCTTAAACTGGACCATCTCGAGGGCAACATGACAGCTCAGAGACTATCTCTGTTGCTGTGCGGACACATGGATTTGGGCCTGTGTCTGTGGGAGTTTGCACGTTCTCCCCGTGGTTGCGTGGGTTTCCTCCGGGTGCTCCGGCTTCCTCCCACATCCCAAAGATGTGCTTTTAGGCTGATTGATTGGGTACTAAATTGTCCCTAAATTGGACCTCCCTGATCCTCGCACATTAGGCGTAGACTAAAATCATGAATAGGTCACTGAGACAGTGGGATGGCGGCGCGGGCTCGTTGGGCCGAAGGGCCTGTTCCCGTGCTGTGTTGTTCTTTGTTCTTTGTTCTTGAGAATCCAAAGAGCTTCTACAAATACATAAAGGGCAAAAGAATAACTAGGGAGAGAGTAGGGCCTCTTAAGGATCAACAAGATCATCTATGTGCGGAGCAACAAGAGATGGGTGAGATCATAAATGAATAGTTCCCATCATTATTTACTGTTGAGAAAGGCATGAATGTTAGGGAACTTGGGGAAATAAACAGTGATGGCTTGAGGAGTGTACATTTTACAGAGAAAAAGGTGCTGTTAATCTGAAAGCACATCTAGGTAGATAAATCCTCAGGACCTGATGAAGTATGTCCCATGATATTGTGGGAGGCCAGGGAGGAAATTGCAGGTCCCCAGCAGAGATATTTGAATCATTGACAGCCACAAGTAAGGTGCCTGAAGATTGAAGGGTAGCAAATAATGTGCCTTTGTTTAAGAAATATAGAAACTAGAAGCAAGAGTATGCAATTTGGCCATTTGAGCCTGCTCTGCTCTTCATTTTGATCATGACTGACCGTCAAATTCGCTATTCTGATCCCCCTTCCTCCCATATCCCCGTTAATCACTTTAGTCCCAAGAGCTATATCTAATTTCTTCTTGAAATCAGACAACATACTGGCCTCAACTACATTTTGTGGTAGTGAATTCCATACATTCACCACCCTCTGGATGAAGAAATTTCTTCTCACCTCAGTTCTAAAATGTTTACCCCTGATCCTCAAACTGTGGACTCCCCCACCATTGGGAACGTTCTTTCTGAATCTACCCTGTCTAACCATGTTAAAATTGTATATGTTTCTATGAGATTCCCTCTCACTCCTCTAAACCCCAGTGGGTGTAACTCTAACCAGCTTAGTCTCTCCTCATATGACAGATCAGCCATCCCAGGAATCAGCCTGGTAAACCTTCGCTCTCCTTTCTCCATAGCAAGGATACCCTTCCTCAGATAAGGACACCCAAACTGCACACAGTACTCCAGGTGTGGCCTCACCAATGCTCTATACAATCGCAACAGAACATCCCTATCGCTATTCTCAAATCGTCTTGCTATGAAGGCCAAGAAACCATTTGCCTTCTTTACTGCCTGCTATTTCTGCGTGCATACTTTCAGCGAGTGATACACGAGGACTCCAAGGTCTGGTTGAATATCCACCTCCCTCAATTTACACACATTCAAGTAATAATCTGTCTTCCTATTATTGCTATCAAACTGGATAGCTTCACATTTATCCACATTATATTGCATCTACCATACAGATGCCCACACAATCAGCCTGTCCCAATCACACTGAAGTATCTCTGCATCTTCCTCACAACTCACCCTCCCACCCAACTTTGTATCATCTGCAAGTTTGGAGATAATACATTCAGTTCCCTCTTCCAACTCATTAATATGTAATGTGAACAGTTGGGGTCCTAGCACAGATCCCTGAGGAACCCCACTAGTCACTGACAACCAATCAGAAAAAGACTAATTTATGCCAACTGTTTGCTTCCTATCTACTAACCAGCTTTCTATCAACCTCAAAACATTATCTGCAATCCCAGGTGCTTTAACTTTACATAGTAATCTGTTTAGTGAGACCTTGTCGAAAGCCCTCAGAAAGTCTAAATAAACCACTTTCACTGGCTCTCCTTGGTCATTCTACTAGTTACATCCTCAACAAATTCCAAAAATAGATTCATCAAGCATGATTTCCCTTTTGTAAATCCATGCTGATTTTGTCTGATTATACCACTGCCTTCCAAATGCCGAGTCACAGAATCCTTGATAATAGACTGTAACAACTTTCCTAGTACTGACATTAGTCTCACTGGTCTATAGTTCCCTGTTTTCACTCTACCTCCCTTTTTGAATAGCGGGCTTACTTTAGCTACCCTCCAATCTGTGGGAATTATTTCAGAGTCCAAAGAATTTTGGAAAATAACTACCAATTGATATAGAAGGGCTGCAAAGAAAAGCCTGGGAACTATAGACCGATGAATCCAACATCTGTAGTGGATAAGTTGTTAAAAGGTATTCTGAGAGACAGGATCTACAGGTATTTAGAGAGGCAAGGACTGTTTTGGGACAGTCAGCTTGGCTTTGTGAGTGGAAAATCAAGTTTTTTCAAGGGGTAATCAAGATGATAGAACATAGAACATAGAACACTACAGCACAAACAGGGCCTTCGGCCCACTAGTTGCGCCAATCACTTCTATACCTACTAAGCCATAGACCTATCTATAACCTCCAATCCCATTAGATCCCATATACTCACCCAGAAGTCTTTTAAAAGACCCCAACGAGTTCACCTCCACCACCACCGACGGCAGCCGATTCCATTCACTCACCACCCTCTGAGTGAAAAACTTACCCCTAACATCTCCTCTGTACTTGCTTCCCTGCACCTTAAATCTGTGTCCTCTCATAGCGACCATTTCAGCCCTGGGAAGTAGCCTCTGAGAATCCACCCTATCTATTCCTCTCAACATCTTATAAAATGATAGCTGAGAGCTGTGCAGTTGATGTTGTCTACATACAGTTTAGCAAGGCCTTTGACAAGGTACGCATGATAGGTTGTTCTATAAGGTTAAATCTCATGGGATCTAGGCTGAGATAGGCAATTGGAACAGAAAATAGCTTGATGACAGAAGATAGAGGGCGGTTATGAGAGTTGTTTTTCAAACTGGAAGCCTGCGACCAGCGGTGTGCCTCAGGGATCAGTGCTGTCTCCAATGTCGTTTGTTATCTATATTAATGATTTGACTGAGAATAAATGAGGCATGGTTAGTAAGTTTGCAGATGACACCAAGATTGGAAAATGAAGAGGGTTATTTAGGATTGCAATGGAATCTTGATCAATTGGCCCAGTGGGCTGACAAATGGCAGATGGAGTTTAATTTAGATAAATGTGAGGTGATGCACTTTGGTAGATTGAATCAGGGCAGGACCTATTCAGTTAATGATAGGACATTGGGGAGAGTTAGAGAGTGAAGAGATCCAGGAGTAGCAGTTCAGAACTCCTTGAAAGTGGTAAAAATTGGGCAACATGGGCAGGTTGGGCCGAAGGGCCTGTTTCCATTCTGTAAACCTCTATGTTGCTACATGTAACCCTTATAAAATGAACTTCTATTTTCTGTAATAACTTTTACTAATACACAATAAGCAAAAGCAAGAGCAAGAAAGGGCTGCCTATGTTGTCAGATGAAGTTAGGTTTTGAAATACTGCAATACTGGCTAAAGATCCTTGGGGATGATGCAAAAGATATGCCCAAGTAGATAGTAGCTTATAAAATAGGCTGTGAGATCATCCATAAGCCTCCAATGCACCAGGGCCACTTGTGCATATTGTCTACCAGTAAGACAATATTCACCAGTGACCATGAACATTACAATGACCTTCCCTGTGTATGTGTTTGAACTTTTTCAGGCTGGTATTGGAGATATTTTCAGTTTTAATCAAGAGATACAACTTGATAATTTCAGAGACATTATTCAACAGAATCAGCAACTAAATTACTTTGCCAAATGGCCACCGAGGAGCTTTTATATCCCAGTGTACACATCACAAAGAATCATCAGTCCTGAACAATATTGAGTAGTGCCTTTTTTTCCAGCTTTCATAACTTCATGTTCAGCCAATTATTTGTACCACGCTAAATTGAAGATTAATGGAAAATGAAGGGAGGCTTCTGAGAGAGCAAGACTATCCATGCAAAGTTACGGTTCATGACAGCTTTGTGCCAATCATGGATAAAAATGGAACAAATTTTGAACAAACTATAGTGGCAGTGAAGATTGTACAAGAACGATACCAGCAATGTAGGGTTGTACCTAAAGGAAGGATCCACAGCTTGGCTTTCTTTTCTTTTGAAAGAGCGGCTGAGGGAAAAGCTTTAATATTTTGAACAACTTTGATAGAAGAGAAACAAGCAAGGGGGCAATTTTATCATCGCATTGTGCCCATTTTTGGCCGAGATACATTGGTAAAGTGGGGCCTAAAGCGATTTGCCTGGTTTTTGCAGCCAGCGCCATTTTATAAGCACCAGATTTCAGAGAGGCAGGTTAATTTCTTTAAATTTAATTAAATTTAACATCTGCTTAGTGAAGCTGATTCTCAATTGTCCGCCCCCACTGCCCCCCCCACCCCTTTACGACCTCGCTGAGAAAGATTCTTATTGGCAAGGAAAAGACATGCTCCCCATGAATGGGGAGCAGTCGCCTTGGTCTTACTGGTGCAATCAGAGGTTATTGAGGACTCCTGGAGAGGCCAAGGACAAGGGGAGGTTGCCCCTTGGGCAGTGTCAGACTTGCAGTGTCTCCCTGGACATGGGCAATGCCCACTGAACATCTGGGCAATGCTGACTGGGCAGTGCCGGGGGTAAGGCTAATGGGGAGGAGCTAAGTTGGGATGTGACCAATGGGGAGGGGCTAATGCCCACTCCGTGAGGGGGCCCACTCCGACTCTGCAGTGATCAGTGAAGGGAGGGAGGGTGAGGGGGCTCACTGCCACTCAGCAGCTATCAGTGGAGGGAGGGCAGCGGGGCTGCGATCGGTGGTGGAAGGGGGGTGGGTTGGAGATTCGTCTGGCCGGTGGGTGGGTCAGTGGGGGCTGTATCTTGGGCCATAGGCCCCCACAGTTGCAGGGGGGAATGCTTCAGGCTGCCTGCACTCTCTTTTCTGTCAGACCCTGGCTACTGCTAATGCGCATGTGCAGAATCAGAGTACTGCACATGCGCACTACTTTCCTCTGCAGGGTTTTGGATGCTTTAAGCCCCACCCACAGACTTCTGCAGTGAGCAAGAGGTTCACTCAGAATTTTGCAGGCAGAGTGCCTTAAAACACACCCAAAAGATCTGAAACTCTCCCAGTTTCAAGTCTACCCAGCACTTAGATAAAAAATGGTAAAATCACCCCACAAGTGTTTCCTTGTGTGGGAAAGAGCAAAACTGAAAGAAATTTGTCTAATTTGATTTAATTTATTATTGTCACACATATTAGTATACTGTGAAAAGTATTGTTTCTTATGCACTATACAGACAAAGCATACCGTACATAGAGAAGGAACAATAAGTAGTCTTACAACACCAGGGTAAAGTCAACCAGGCTTTTTATGGTATCATGAGCTTTTGGAACACTGCTTCATCAGGTGAGTCACTGTGAGTACTATGCCCATGCTGGCATCTCTACATCATAGAGAAAGAAAGAGAGTGTAGAATGTAGCGTTACAGTCATGGCTACAGTGTAGAGAAAGAGCAACTTAATGCAAGGTGGGTCCATTCAAAATGCTGATGGCGGCAGGGTTGAACTGTTTTTGAGTCGATTGGTACATGGTCTCAGACTCTTGTATCTTTTTCTCGACAGAAGAAGGTGGAAGAGAGTATGTCTTGGGTGCGTGGTGTCCTTGATTATGCTGGCTCTTTTCTGAGACAAGAAGTGTTGACAGAGTCAATGGATAGGAGGTTGGTTTGCAAATGGACTGGGCTTCATTCACTACCCTTTGTAGTTTCTTGAGGTCTTGAACAAAGCAGAAGCCATACCAAGCTGTGAATGCTTTCTATGGTACATCTGTAGAAGTTGGTGAGAATTGTAACAGACATGCCAAATTTCCTTTACCTCCTGAGAAAGCAGTGGCATTGGTGGGCTTTCTTTACTATAGCTTCAGCATGGAGATATAGAATAGGGAACTTCTTTACCCAGAAAAGGGTAAAAATGTGGAACCATGCTGTGACAGGGATTATGTGATTGCAAAAGAGCTGAAGAAACAGGAGCAGGGGAAGACCAGAGGGCCCAATGAGCCTGTTCCCTAATTGACTACCATCATGGGGAATCTTACACTTCAACTCCTTTCTCGCTTGCTTCTGTGAAGGTGTACTGCTGCAGGATTCTTAAGTTGAACAAATAAACTTTATTTACAAAGGTTCCTCTTTAGTTGAATGCTTTGAGCTAGTCCATCATAAACTCTTTCTAACTAGGGAATTTCTCCTGTGAGGGAGTTCCCCATGCTAGGTGTTAATTATTTGTAATTTTGGTCTCCTTGTCTGAAGAAGGACCTTCTTGATATTGAGACAGTCCAGATTGATTCCTGGAATGGCAGGACTGACATATAAAGAGAGGCTGGATTGACTGGACTTGTACTCAATGGAATTTAGAGAATGAGAGGGGATCTCATAGAAATCAATAAAATCCTGATGGGACTAGACATACTCGATGTGGGAAGAATGTTCCCAACGTTGGGAAAGTCCAGAACTAGGGGTCACTGTCTAAGAATAATTAAGCCATTCAGGACTGAGATGAGGAAAAACATCTTCGATCAGAGTGTTGTGAACCTGTGGAATTCCCTACTGCAGAAAGGTGTTGGGCCGGTTTATTAGATATGTTCGAGTGGAAGCTGGATGTGGCCCTTGCGGCTAAAGGGATCAAGGGGTATGGAGAGAGACTGCAAGTGAGAGACTGAAAGTGCATGATCAGCCATGATCATAGTGAATGGCGGAGCAGGCTCAAAAGGCTGAGTGGCCTATTCCTGCACCTATTTTCTATGTTTCCATGTAATTGGCTTTTCAGACCACGTATCCCTTACACAGGAAGGATGGTTTTAAAGTGATAACTTCTAATTTCCTCTGAGGGGCTAAAGTTTTGTTATCTCAGCTTTAAATATAGTCAGTGATGAGGCATCTATAATATAGTAGCATAGTGAATTCCCAAGGTTCACCACCATTTCAACGAAGAAATTTCTCTTTATCCCTAAGACCATATGATCACTGGTCTAATTGCTCAACTCTTTATCTTGAGGCTGTTCTCCCACGTTCTGGATTTTCCATCTGGGGAAGAAACTTCACATTGTCCACCTTGTCAAGCCCTATCAGAATCTTTTATGTTCTAATGAGATTAACGCTTATTCTTCTAAACCCCAGGGAATATAAGATCAATTTACCCCGTCACTCATCAAATCTTAACTCTCTCATCCCAGGAATCAATTCAGTGAGCTTTCACTGTCCTTTCGGGGTTGGGGGAAAACGGAATAGAAGGTTATGGAGATAGAGTGGAAGAATGGGAAGAGGCTTGATTGGGGCATAAGTGTTGACTTTATACTGAATGGCATGTTTTGATGCTGTATTTTCTATGCAATTGTAAGAGCAATCCTGGCACATCCAGAAATGATAGGAGGCATGCCATTGATATTATGAAACAGCATTTTAGATGCCTCTTCAAACTCTCATATATCTGGCTACTGTGCACAGTTCTGGCTTCAACATTACAAAAAAGATCTCCAGGCATTGGTGAAGACAGAAGAAAGATTGAAAAGTATTCTATAAGAACTGAAAGCTTACAACTTTTAGAAAAGATTGACAGGAGGGGGTTGTTTTCACTTGAAATGAAAAGACTAAAATTTTCTAGAATTAGAATTAGAAAACTAGAATTTCACAGTAACTTCATTGCAGTGTTAATTTAAGCCTTACTTGTGATGAATAAATAAATTATAAAACTCTAAACTTTTAAAAATGGGATCTAATCTCATAGCATTCTCTGTAATGATGGAGGTGTTAGAATTTTTGGAGGAAAGATGCCTCTGTCACTCAATGCTGAAACCAGCACACCTCCATCAAAAAGGCTCCATCTGTTATGTCCACACTGAGTAAGAGAGTGCAGAACAACAGCAACCTGACTGAGAACACCAAGCCGTGAGTCCACTAGCACCTTGCTCTCATCCCCACATGTCCATCCTTAGCCTGCTGCAGTGTTCCAGTGAAGCTCGATGCAATCTGGAGGAGCAATATCTCATCTTTCATCTTCAGCCCTCACGGCTCAACATTGAGCTCAGCAACTTCAGATTTTAATCTTTCTCTTTCTTTAAAAAAAACTCATACATGTATTGTCTCATTGCAAGCCTTCCTCCCTACTCCCCACCCGCCCCAACCCTCACATCAGGCCATCTGTCTTTTGTTCTAAAGGGTTGTTGCAGTTTCTACAGCTCTAACACATTCTTCTTCCCTTCTGTTCTGATGAAGAGTCAAAGGACTCCAAACACTAATTCTGCTATCTCGCCCAAGAGATGCTGGCAGATCTGCTGAGCTTTTCCAGCATCCTGGGTTAATGTGGGTCAGTGCATTCCTTTACAGTGGTGAGGTGAACTTGGCAACCAATGCTAGGCAGAAGAAGAGGCTTAAAAGTTGCCAGCTTTGCAGTCTCAGATCTATCCTCAGCATCACTTGGCATGACAAGGTCACCAACTCAGAGCGTACTTAATTTCATCAGCACACACTCATAGTGAAGTTAATGACGTTTGTACCAGCTCGGCCACAATGAGTAGTTGTGATGTATAGAATGCATTTATTCTATGATTATATGATTGCTATTATAGAATGTAAGTATACATTCATACACACCTATACATGGTAGATGGGTACAAATTAAACATACTCTTATGTCTAGTGTTATATAAGTAAGGTATCTAAGGTACAAAATACTGAAAATCTGAAATGAAATCTAGATGATAGACTAAAAAGTGGAAGATTGTATTTTCCTTTCATGATATTGTTTGAATTCAATGAAAAGCAGAAAGTGCTGTAAAAACTCAGCTAGTCTGGCAGCAGCTGTGGAGAGTGAAACAGAATTGATGTTTTGAGCACAATATGACTCTGCTTCAGAACAGATGGAATTAGTCAGTGTAAATATCTGCAGTAAGTATAATCTGAATGGAAGCATTGCTACTATGAATGAACAGAGGAATTTGAAAGCTTCACAAAATATTAAATTTAATTTTTACTTCAAGCAGTCAGGCTGAAAAAGCCATCTCTGCTTTAGGCCCA
This sequence comes from Carcharhinus amblyrhynchos, assembly GCF_965287045.1. Taxonomy (NCBI): domain Eukaryota; kingdom Metazoa; phylum Chordata; class Chondrichthyes; order Carcharhiniformes; family Carcharhinidae; genus Carcharhinus; species Carcharhinus amblyrhynchos. Next base: position 48,296,177 of record NC_137324.1, on the reverse strand, counting down.
AAGTTTGTAACAGTCACAATCTAAAGTTTAAAGTTTATTTTTTAGTGTCATAAGTAGGCTTACATTAACACTGCAATGAAGTTACTGTGAAAATCCGCTAGTTGCAACACTCCAGTGTCTGTTCGTGTATACTGAGGCAAAATTTAACATGGCCAATGCAGCTAACAAGCAGGTTTTTTGGAGAAAACCGGAGCAGAGCCATGCAGATACAAGAGATCATGCAGATTCTGTACAATGATCAAAGCCAGGAATTAAACCCTGGAACCTGGCACTATGGGGCAGCAGAGCTAACCAATGTGCCAACATTTTGCCCAGCTAACCATGAATTAGAATGCATAGTGGTTGGGATTTTATAGCCTCACTTGCTCCAAAACCATAAAATCTCACCTGAAGTCAACTAACCTTCCCACGGTCTGTCCCTCTCCTGCTCCGATTCCCATGACAGGATGATAAAATTCCAATAAGTGTGTCTGACCATGACTCAGATTATGCTGTCTAAAACCAATGACTTGTGACACATTCAGGTCACCTTAGTGGCCAAAGATCTCAAAAATAGTTTTGGCTAATGGAGTAAAGCCAATGGATTAGATTACGATTTGGTGGAGAAGTTTGTGTATTAATTGTGAAGCAGCTGATAACAGGAGAATAAATCATTCATAAAGCCATCTAATTAGACCTTCAGAATCACATTATTCATGGACAGCAGACAGTGAAATAGTTTAGCCCATTCCCTTTGGGGAACAGATCAAATCTAACCTTGGCTATAATGAAATGCAGTCAGAAATTGATGGAAATATTCATGGGGTTTCACAGCATCTGCGGAAACAGGAAAGAACAAGCGTTTTCAGGTCAAAGAGTGTTCATCTAACCTAATGGGATCAAAGCCTCTTTTGTCTTCTCTTCCTAATGGGTCCCATTGCAATAATCTGGTTTTGTGAGAAGAGGCATGAAGCAAAATCTTACCAGTCTCGCTCAGTAATAGCTGGCAGGGGAAATGTAAAATGACTGTACAGCTGCAATAAGGAGTAAATTTTGAGAGTTGTGGCTGAGATACACTGTTGGGGCAGGGGAAAGGGAACTTCCTGCTGAGCCCCTACTTAATGTTTGTACTGAAATCCCACCCTGTGGGGTGAGCTTCACCCATTTGGAATGTATACTGGATAACCCTGATGTGCCCCCAGCAATTTTCCATTAAAAAATAGAAATCAGCAGAGGCACTAGGCACAATTTCAAAATTTGCATATGTTACAAAACCTAGAAATATTATGAAATTCAAAATAGAGGAAGAAGTTTATTTATTGGTGTCACAAGCAAGCTTACATTCACACGGCAATGAAGTTACTGTGAAAATCCCCTAATCACCACACTCTGGCGCCTGTTCAAGTACACTGAGGGTGAATTTAGCATGGCTAATGCACATAACCAACACATTTTTTGGACTGTGGGAGGAAAATGTGCAGATTCTGCACGGTGACCCAAGCTGAGAGTCAAACCCAGGTCTCAGGCACTTTCCTTGGAGAAGAGAAGGTTGAAAGAAGATTTAATACAGGTGCTCAAAATCTTGATAGGCCAGGACAGAGTAGATAGGCAGAAACTGTTCCCACCTGGAGACGATCAAGAACGAGCAGACACTGATTTAGGGTAATCAATAAAATAATCAAAAGCGATATAAGGAAAATAAATTCACTCAGCGAATGGCTAAGGTCTACAATGTCTTGGCTAACAGCATAGTGGGGGCCGGTTTAACTGAACCATTCAAAACGGAATTAGACTGTTATCTGAATAGGAAAAAATGTGCAGGCTTATTGGGAGAAGGCGGAGGAATAACACTAAATAAACTGCTTACTTGGAGAACCAGTGCAGATAGAATGGGCCAAATGGCCTCCTTCCACCCTGTAACAATTCCATGATTCTGTAGCTCTGTGAATCCCATGGAAATTTCCAATATATGTCCCTGTTGTAAAATTGGCTCAGAATGGCAAATCTCCATAGCCATGCAATGCTTCTCTTCTTCAGCAGTCCCTTTGGATCAAGAATATTTTACTTCCATTCCGTTTCAATGAATGGCTGCTAAGTCCAATACACAAGTTGCAGATTCTGCCCAGCGCTAGATGCTTTAGGAGTTGGAAAGATGAGGAGGCCATCGGGGTGGGGAGGAAGTGGGGCAGTAGACCTGGTGGCATGTCAGGACCGGTGGGGGGGGGCCTTGGTGGTGGGTGGCCTGGGGCTCCCGGTGGGGTGGAGTGGGTGGAGAGGGCTGGGTGATCAGGACTGTCGGGAGGGGAGATCGAGATAGGCCGAAGGGATGGGGGAGGGCCAGCGAGGCAGGCCAGATATGTCCGGGGGCTAAAAGGCTATGGGGGGGCAGTACTGCAGGGTCATGGGGCTGTTCAGCAGTCAAGTTGGCCGATGATCGGGAAGCTGGTAGTGCAGGGCTACTATGCATGTGCCAACCTCGGCACAGACAGATCGATGCATGCTCATTGGCCTGCTCAGCGCTATACTGCTGGCCTCTCCAGCAGGAATAGGCCCTACCACAGCTTTTTCACATGGTTCACACTATTGCATTCTGCAGTTGGGGGATTTATTTTGAAAATCCTGTTGGAAATAGTGGAACTTTTTTGGGGGATTCCCATCTCAGATTTTTATTGAATTCTGATTTCACCTTCTGTCATGGTGGAATTTAAACACAGGTCCCCAGAGCATTCCCCTGGCACTCTGAATCATTAGTCCAGCGACACTACCACTGCGCCACTACCTCCGCTGTACCATAAGCAAAGGCTTTGCAAAGAGTCAAAGTCCTTTGTGAGCTCAGAAAAGGTCATGTACACCGGTTGGTGCTGTTCCTTGCTATCTTCACCTGGATTAGCAGAAATTCACAATCGACTGAAAACAAGATATTAATTAATGGAGAAAACCCTAAGAATGTAAGCAAATATTTCTCCTGTGTAACCACTACAATATAGTTGTTACCTCTGAGAATAGAGAGATAGACTCCAGGGAGGAAAGCCACAATACAAATCAAGGCACCATGGTTCAGAGGGCTGCCTGGGTTGGGAGCTTCAGGAAGTTGAAGATTGGGTGCTGGGGGAGAGCAGAGTAGAAATACGGTAGGAATTGGGAACCCTACAATTAGGGGGATACTGGGCCTCATCTGCAATGAAGAATAAGAATTTTGTATTGCCCACCTGATGCCAGGATAAGGGCAGTCTCATGATGGCTAGAGAGAACTTTAAAAAGAGAGGGGGTAAACCCAGTCGTCATGGCCCCTGTTCAAACAAAAGGCATAGGTAAGCGCAAGCTGGTGGTTTGCTGTCATTTATTGCTGAAGTTTGAGCTGCAGGACATCTTACAAGTTGCTACTTATTATTTATCTGCTCAATCTGGTATCAATCATTCATTGAGGCAGATTTCCTAAATGGAGAACAAACAAGGTCACTGAACAAATTCCAAATGTGGTCATCAAACAAACTAAAACGTTACCTTCCAGTAACATAAAGTCTTAATATGGAAACATTTATTCACTTCACCGGAAAACAAAAGCATGATTCTATCGCAAAAATACTAGTCATTTCATGAATGATTTAGGATCTTATAAATTAATGTCGGCTTTGAGACTATTGCCATCTCCTTCTTAAAATGTTCAACGAATTTTACGGGTTTTTAAATTATTAACATGACCTTCTTTGCAGAAATGATGACCATAACAGAATAGCTGTAAATGTTAAGAAAGTATCATTTAGAACTATAAACATTAATCATTATTTCATGGACCATTGTAACATCAAAGACATTGTGTGGTGGGTACTTTAACTGTAACATATTTAACAGCGCGAAACAACGGTGAAGAAGAAACGGATTGTATTTGTATACTGCTTTTCACAGCCTCAAGAGCGTCTCAAGATTGTTCTGCAGACAATGAAATACTTTCAAAGTGCATTCAGCAGTCAAATTATTGCATGAAGAGTTAGGTGCAAGACTGCCTCCGCTGTAGCTGGAGGATTTTATGATCCTCAGAGAACTAATTCCCTGCAGTAGTAGTTTTTACCTCTTTGATGCAGGATTTACCCTCCCCCCAAGAGCAATAGGCCAATCAGAGGGCTAGCAGATCTTTACTCCTAGAGGAGCTGCTGGAAGTGCAGCAGTTTCTAGACCAAGTCGCCATTGATGTCACTCAGAGTCCAGGCAAGTCACTGGGACAAATCAGGCAAGGAACAGCAAGGGAGATGTTGATCAGGAGGGCAGGCTGGCTCTTCCAATGGGGGTTGACTTTGCCGTTGCAGGAAAGAGGGGAAGGTGGGTTCACTGTGGGTCACTGTGGCCCTTAGGGGTGGCCCAATTGGCAGGAGTTCCTCTTCCTCTGCCAGATCTTACAGGGCAGCTTCGCCAGTTATTCCCATACCAGCAGACACTTAAGTAGCCCTTAACAGGCCACTTAAGGTGCTCAATTGACTAAAAACAGATGGGGCAACCATCACTTACTCTACCACCAGCAAAATGCCAGTGGCAGTGGGAAGGCGATAGGAATAGCACATCTTTCTATCCCATTTGATACCTGAGTGGCCATAAAATCAGAAAGGCATGAAGGGCCAAATATTTGACAAATGGTCATCTGGAGATTTTCCAGCATTTTCTCTTTTGGTTTCAGATTCCAGCATCCATAGTAATTTGCTTTTAACATACCATTTGCCTTCTTTACTACCTGCTATACCCACATGCTCACCTTCCATGACTGGTATACAAGGACACCCAGCTCTCATTGCACATTCCCTTCTTTTAATCTGTCACCATTCAGATAATAATCTGCTATCCTCTTCTTTCTCCCAAAGTGGATAATCTCTCATTTATCCACATTATATTGCATCTGCCATGCATTTACCCACTCATTCAGCTTGTCCAAATCATGCTGAGCATTTTTGCATCCTCCTCACAGCTCACCCTCCCACCCAGGTTTGTGTTATCTGCAAATTTGGAGACGTATATTTAGATCCCTCATTTAAATCATTAACATATATTGTGAACAGCTGGGGTCCTAACACCGACTAGTGATATCCCACTTGTCAATGTCTGCCATTTAGAAAAGACCAGCACTTATTACCTATCCCTAATTGCCCTTGAAAATGTGGTGGTGAACTTCCTCCTTGAACTGCTGAAATCACTGTAGTTTAAGTCCACTCACAGTAGTGTTAGGGAGAGAGCTCCAAGATTTTGACCCAGCGACAGTGAAGGACCAGCGCTATATTTCAAAGTCAAGATGGTGAGTGGCCTGGAGAGGATCTTGTTGGTGATAGTGCTGCCCTTATTCTCCTAGATGATAGCAGTCATTGGTTTGGAAGGTGCTGCCTAAGGAGCCTTGGTGAGTTCCTGTAGTGCATCTTGCAGATGGTATACACTACTGCCACTGTACGTTGGAGGACGGAGTGAATGTTTACGCACGCTACTTTGTCCTAAGTTTTAAACTTCTTTCATTTTGTTGGAGTTCTGCTGCTCAGGCAAATAAAGAGTATTCCACACTCCTGATTTGTGCCTCGTAAAGTTGGACAGGGTTTGAGGGGTTAGGAGATGAAATACACACCTCAAGATTGCTATCCTCTGATCTGTTCTTGTAGCCACAGTATTTCTATGGCTGGACCAGTTCTGCTTCTGATCAATGGGAAGCCACAGGATATTAATAGAGGGAGATTCAGTGATGGTAATGCCATTGGATGTCAAAGGACACTGATTATATCAGTTCTTATTGGAGATGGTCATTGCCTGGCACTTCTGTGGTGCAAATGTTACATACCACTTGTCAACTCAAACATGGATATTGTCCAGTTCTTGCTGCATTTGGACATGGATTTCTTCAGTATCTGAGGTTTCATGAACATGGCTGAACATTGTGCAATTATCATCAAATATCCCCACTTCTGACTTTCTGATGGAAGGAAGGTCATTGATGAAGCAGCTGAAGTTGGGTCTTGGGCACTATCCTAAGGAACTCATACAAGTTAGAGATGCGGGTAGAGTTGCCGGGAAGAGGAATTTAAGATGTTGGTTGGGCCTATAGGAAATGAAACAACGTTTTGTTTTACATTCTGAAGAAAGAAAAATTTGCATTTATGCAGCACCTTTCGCATGATATCTCAAGATTTTTGCAACCCATGAAGCACTTTTGAAATGTAGTCACTGTTGTAATGTTGGGAATGCAACAGCCAGTTTACACCCTGAAAACTCTGGCAAACAACAATATAATGTTGACTGATGGCTAAATATCAGCAAGGACACTGGAAATAACTGCTCTTCTTTAAAATATAATCATGGGATCTTGTATATCCAAAGGAGGAGTAAATGGGATATTGTTTTAATACTTCATCAGAAAAACAGTACCTCTGGCATGCCAGCATTCCCTCAGTGCTGCACTAGAATTCAGGCCTTGATTCCTATGCTTGATTGCAAAATGAACCCACAGTCGATTAACTTAGAAGCAAAATTCTATCAACTGAGCCTGAGTGGTCAACAGTTTCAGTAAGGAAGACCAGGGTCCAATTGTACTTGATACAATTTAGCCTGAACTGGCAACAAAGGACTCAACTTATAGCGTGACAAATCTTCAGAGCTCAAATAATGAAGCAGTCTACATGTATGCACAGCAATCCAAGACAACATTCAGGTTTGGGTTGACAAGTGGGAAGTACATTCATGTCACACAATTGTCAGGCAATCTCCAATGAGATAGGCTAACCACCTCCCCTTATCAACAACAGTGTCATCAATTCCCCCACTATCAACACCAGAAGCTTAATTGGAACAGTTGCAAAATTTCTGTGACAATAAGAACAGGTCAGAGGCTAGGTATTCAACAGCAAGTAACTCAGTCCTTGACCTCCCAAAGCCTGTTTACCAGGAGTTCCAGGAGGATAAACTCAACTCCAACAACATTCAAGAAGCTCAATACCATTATAGACAAACCAGATGGAAACTCCATCCGCCACCTTTAACATTCACTCCCTTAATCACCGGTGCACCATGGTTGCAAGTTATCACCTGTAAGATGTGTGGCTTTTCTTGCCCATCTTTGACCTGATGCCATGAGACTTCATGTGCTCCAGAGTCAATGTTGAGGACTCCCATGGTAACTATCCTCTATATCCCATGACTCTATACTATCATACCACACCTCTGTTGGGTTTGACTTGCCGATGGGACAAGCCATACCAGGCATGTTGTTGGTGGTTCCCAGATCCCAGATCTTAGTGGAGGAAGAATTTGTAGGATTGACAGGAATGATTTTTCCGTTGTTGTTTCCAGTGTCTAGCACAATACTGGGTCATCTGTCCGGTTTATTCCTTATCGACTTTTCTGTTTGATACAACCAAGTGACTTGCTGGCCATTTCAGAGGGAATTTATGGGTGGGACAGTGGCACGGGGCAGCAGGATGGCACAGTGGTTAGCAGTTCAGCCTCACAGTGCCAGGGACTGGGGTTTGATTCCCGGTTTGGACCATTGTCTGTGCATAGTTTGCATGTTCTCACCATTTGTGTGGGTTTCCTCTGGGTGCTCCGCGTGACATTAATAAATAAACTTTTAAACCTCATTGCTGTGGATCTGGAGTCACATGCAGGCCAGACCAATAAGGACAGCAGATTTCCTTCCTTAGAGGGCACTAATGAGACAGATGTGTTTTTACAACAATTGAAAATGGTTTCATGGTCACCAATACTGAGACTAGTTCGTTATTAAATTCCAGATTTAATTAATTGAAGTCAATTTCCTCTTAAAGTTAGAGTAAAATGTATTTATTAGTCACAAGTAGGTTTACATTCACACTGCAATGAAGTTACTGTGAAAATCCTCTACTCGCCACACTCGGGCGTCTGTTTGGGTGCACTGATAAAATTTAGCATGGCCAATGCACCTAACCTGCGCATCTTTGTACTGTGGGAGGAAACCAGAGCGCCCAAAGGAAACGCACACCCGTGCTACCCACCCTGGTGGATTTTGAACCTGTTTCCCCAGAATATTAGCCTGAGGCTCTGGATTAATTAATCCATTGACGTTAGCACTACTACACAACAGCCTCTCCCATTGATGCCACTGCCTTTCTTTTTAAGAAATTGTCACTAGTTTTCCGGGAAGAGACAATTATTTGGCACTGCTATTCCCTCTACTCCACCACAATTGGATTTCCCAGTGAAGTTCACAACAATGATGTACAAATGTTACCACTTTAAAATTTGTTTTACAGCAACTTTCCATCAGTAACCTCTGCTGCAGGAAAAGATGATGCAGCACAATCTTAGGCTGGGATTTGCAAGTACCTTCTCGAAGCTCGATGGGATAAATACTCTGAGTGATGATGTTGACTTGTTTGTATTAATGTGGCAAGAAGAGTAAATCTCTTTTCTGCCCAAGTTTATCTGGTGCAGTTGATATGGGATGTGCGGGATTTTGACATTCTTAGAATGGCTGATATTGAACTCAGGACAGAAGAACATAAGAACATAAGACATGTATTCTGCTAAGCTGGGGCCCAGACCAGGCTGAATAGTTTTTGTTTTTGTTTTAAAAGACAAGACATCTTGCGTTGGGAGATGAGCACTCTCATTGTTCGTTGGAGTGAGTGGAGAGAAGGTTAAAGAGAGTAAAGGTAAGTGATTGACTTTGTAAAGTTTTCGCGGGCTTTTTAACAGAAATCCAGTTTTAAAAGTTAAACAGGAAGTGGGCCGTGGTGTCTTCTGGGAAGGGATTTTTACCACGCAAAGTATAAAAGGAGCATTGCAGTAGACAGTGGGCAGCGGAGTGAGAAGGGAGCAGAGTGTGAGCTGTAAGAGTTTTGGTGGAAAGGGCAAGGCAAGGCAAGGCAAGGCAAGGCAAGGCAAGGCAAGGCTAGGCTAAACTAAACTCTTTACTGGGTCTAGAATACACTAGGTGACTGAGATGAAGGGACATGTGATGTGTTGTTTCTGCATAATGTGGGAGCTGGTGTACCCCAAGGTCATTCCCAGTGAGCATGTCTGCAGTAAGTGCTGGTTGCTTGAAGAGCTCCAGCTCAAAGTAGACGAGCTGAACTCCGAGCTTCAGACACTGAAACAAATCAGGGAAGGTGAGTGTAACTTGGATAATGTGTTACAAGAGAAAGTCACACCCCCTAAACTGACAAACTCTGAGGGTCAGGAACAAGAGGGTGTAGCTGAGGGGAGTTGGGGGGGAGGAAAGAGGGGAGTGGGGGGGAGGAAGGAGGGGAGTGGGGGGGAGGAAGGAGGGGAGTTGGGGTGAGGAAGGAGGGGAGTGGGGGGGAGGAAGGAGGGGAGTGGGGAGGAGGAAGGCTGCAGACCCAGTCTAGCAGTTATATCCTTTAGGACCTGAACAGCTCTATCAGTAATGCAGCTGCTGAGCCCTGCTCTTGGTGATAGACATTGGAAAAGCACATTTTGTGCCCTTGCCACCCTCAGTGCTTCCTCCAAGTGCTGTTGAACATGGAGAAATACTGATTCATTAGCTGAAATTGGACGGTACATGGTAACCAGTAAGATGTTTCCTTGCCCATGTTTAACTGAAGCCACGAAACTTCATGGGGCCCGGATTTGATGTTAAGGACTCCCAGAGCAACTCCGTCCCAATTGTATACCACTGTGCTGCCACCTCTGCTGTGACTGTCCTGCCTTTGAGACAGGCATATCCAGGGATGGTATTGGTGGTGTCTGGGATGTTATCTGTAAGATATGATTTCGTGACAATGACTGAGTTTGGCTGTTGCTCGACTAGTCTGTGAGACAACTCTCCCAATTTTGGGACTAACCCTCAGATGTTCATAAGGAGGACTTCGCAGGGTCAAGACGGCTGTTTGTTTTGCTGTTGTCTGTTCTGGTGCATTGGTTGATGCCAGGTGTCCATCTGGTTTCATTTCTTTGTTGAGACTTTGTAGAGATTGATACAACTGAGTGGCTTGCTTGGCCATTTCAGAGGGCATTTGAGAATCAACCACATTGCTGTGACTCTAGAGTCATATGTAGGCCAGACCGCGTAAGGACAAATTCCCTTCTCTAAAGGACGTTAGTGAGCCAGATGGATTTTTCTGACAATCAACAATGGTTACATAGTCAGCTGTAGACTCTTAATTCCAGATATTATTTATTGAATTCAAATTCCACCATCTGTTGTGGCAGGGTTTGAACCCAGTCCCCAGAACATTGACTGTATTTCTGGATTAATAGTTGAGCAATATTACCACCAGGCCATTCACCTCCCCAATATTCTAAGTACAGTCTCATTAATGTTTTGTATAGTAGCAGCAAAACTACTTTTATATTCTATTCCTTTAGCTGTTTCGTGCATGAGGACAGCCAAATCCCTTTGCACTGAAGCATTCCAAAGTTTCTCTCCATTGAGATAATATTTTGCCTTTGTATTTTTCCTATCAAAATGGATAACCTCACACTTATCCATGTTAAACTCCATCTGCCAAATTTTGCTCCATTCACTTAACCTATCTATATCCATTTGTAAATTTCTTATTTCATTATCACAACTTAGTCTTCCACCTACTTCAGTGTAATGTGCATATTTGACTATGGTACCTATTATCCAAGTCATTAATATAAATTGTAAATTGTTAGGGTCTCAGGACTGACTGTTGGCCCTTCACTAGCTGCATCTTGCCAACAAGAAAAAGACCCATTTATCCCAACTCTTATTTTTGGTTAGCTAATCTTCGATCCAAATAATACATTACTCCTAATCTCACGTGAATTAACCATTTGTGTGGCACCTTATCAAATTTCTCTGGAAGTGCAGATATATTGCATCTACAGGATCCCTATTGTCCACCTTGCTTGCTGCATCTTCAAAGAACACAAGCAAATTAGTCAAACATGATTTACCCTTCATAAAATCATGCTGATTCTGATAGTTTGCATTCTTTGTTATTTCCTCCAGTCCGACAAACCTCTAATATATCTGCACTCTCCCTTTTGAGAATCCCTGATTTTAATAATTTTGCTATTAGTTGCTGCACCTTCAACTGCCAAGGAGCTAAAGCATTGGAATTCCCTGCTTAAAACCCTCCATTGCTCTTTCCTGAAAACCTGTCCATTTCTCCAAACTCTCAGTCAAAAATCCAAGCATCTCTTTATGTGACTTGGGTGTCAAATTTTACCTGATAATACTTTGGTAAATTGCTTTGGAATGTTTATCACATTAAAGGTGACACACAGATACAAGTTGTAGTTGTTTTGAATGGACAAGGGTATAACTCACATTCTTGCATTTTTAACTGTTAGCAGTGGGTTAGGAACAGTGGGAAGTGGTACAATATGAGAACTTGATACTATTGCATGAGACAAATTTTTTAAACAAATTTAAAGGATCCCTCAGGTTTAAGTTATTAATATGGCAGTCTGCTTAAAATATGATCAATCGCGATGTGGATTGTGGAACATGATTCATCATGTTCTGTTTCAATTTCATAAGAAGACCCATTCCTAATTTGTGTGGAGCTGCCACTGAGCCTGTGAAGGTTCATTAATAGTACAGTTGCCCCAAATGACTAAGAAGCATATCCATAACTAACTAGACTCTGAAGCTTCACTGATCTCTTGATCATTATATTACACAAAGTACCAGAGGAATTATTCTTGGGGCATAAGCATGGCAAACACACTTCTAGCTCATTCAAAAAAAAAACCTGTTCCCAAGGTCTTGCTACAAAATCTTCAGGTGGTGCAGATTTGTAACCTTTGGCTCGTAGTCTTTCATCCAAATAATTCTGACTTGTCCATTTGTTCTTAAAAGGGGAAATTTGTAGACTCAGAAAACACATCATAATCAGGACTGGAGCAGTGCAGAAGCAAATTTTTCCAATGGCAAAGACACCATTAGCAATATTAACATCAGAACAGGCCACAGACCAGAGGAAAGACTGAAGTAAAGCAACAATTCTCGAGGTGCCAAGCACAGTGGTAACATTGGTCACTCAATATGCCATTTCCCAGCCAATCAGTCTTCTTCACAATGGCACCAAGAAATGCCAATTTTTTTTAGTTGAGTGCCAGCCACAGCAAATAGCCTCAGCATGAGCCATGGATTGGGCCCAAAGCCAACAGATCTTTGGCTGGTTGTCAAATTTTCTGTCTCACCTATAACAATTCCTGTTCTGGGCAGGACTGGAAAATCCCACTGAATGGTTGCATTAATTATGCCAATCTCTATCTCAGGATATAGATTAATGATAGTGGGAACAACTGAGTGACTAACATTGGAAGTCAAGAATGGACCTGCAGCAGATAGGAATAACAGGAAGCCACTTACTGAGCTGGAGAATGTTGATACTAATGGATGATACAATTACCAAGGCATAACTCATCCCACTCCTAAAAGATAGAGGGAAAAATTCAAAACAGTAAGAAATAGCATAGGTAGGTGGACTAAAGATTGGCAAATGAAAATTAAAATTGGGGCAGCACAGTAGCAGCGCTTTGTAAGCTCCTGCTACCAAATAAACATGTTGGACTTTAACCTGGTGTTGTGAGACTTCTTACTGTGCCCACCCCAGTCCAACACATCATGACTATCACCGAGCTTGAGATCCTTTGACCTTAATTTTAAGTTCACACTTGTCTTCCAATGTACTTAAAACTTTTATTCATTTCATCAGGCGCAGTCTGAAAAAAAAGTAGACTGGAAAATATGGCTTAAATTATTCCTGTGATAAGTTAAACTTTCAACAGCATTTCAGCTGAATTGGTGTATTATCCACTGAAGTCAAATTAGGAACAGAATAGATCTTATGAGCGCACCTAACAATAGTTCAACTGCTAAATGCCTGTGCATTTATCAATGCATTCTTTTAATGATACCTTCTGAGGAAATCAAATTACTTCAGTTGTTTTACTAATCAATAGGGGAATTTGGAAATGAAAGAATGCAAATTTTTATCCAAGAGTAAAGCACTTAACAAGCAAACAGAAAACATGGGTAACAGTAAGGTTCTCTGGGCAAAATAGTCTCAACTAAACCATAGTCAGTTATATTTGAACAGTAACTTGCGAAGTCCAGGGCAGTATAACAGAAGGGTACTTCAAAGCTGCGCTGGGGAACTACCCCCAATTTGAATGACAAATGCCTGGGCAGGGCAAACTTCCAATGGCAATTGCCCGGTACCAGGGACATCTGAAAATGCAATTTAAATTGCAGACTTTGGATGGTTTCGAATGTGTTACATCAATAGTTACCCAGAAAACATTGAAGGAGTTAAAACCACTTCTACCTCCAGTGGAACTATTGTATAAACTCACACTGAACCCACATCAGACTATTCCCACAGTATAAAACCATCAGGGGACTCTTCAAACACAATTATGTTGCTCCCAAGGGACTCCCCAACATCTTGCTACATACCACCTCACAGGATTCCCCCTCAACTAAGGGACACTTGCCCTCCCACCCTTGGGAACTGCCCTACCATGGGAACTCACCTAGGCCCAATCTGACCTAACTTTCATTGTCGCTGACTTTTTGACCACCCACCCCTGCCCCACACCCCCGCCTTCAAGAGCCCAACACCCCCTGGGTGCCTGCTCCCCATGCATCCCCCCAACAATGCTAAATATACAACTTCCCTAATTCTAAGCACTTAACTGACAAACTGGTCTTGTCCCGAATTTGAAAGTGGATGGATCTTGAAACTTATCTGATTTATGGTAATCCAATACTGACTGACTCTTCGTGGAAATTCAGGCCCAATGTGTGGCAAAGTCGAAGAGGAGATAAGAAACTGGCTGAGGGACAGGAAGCAGTGGATAAAGTTAAAGTTTTTAAAGTTTGTTTATTAGACATAAGTAAGGCTCATATTAACACTGCAATGAAGTTACTGTGAAATTCCCTTAGTCTCTACAATGCAGCACCTGTTTGGGTCAACGTCCATAACCAGCACATCTTTCAGACTGTGGAAGGAAACCAGAGCACCTGAAGGAAACCCACACAGACACAGGAAGAACGTGCAAACTCCACACAGACAGTGACCCAAGCTGGGTCCCTGGCACTGAGAAGCAGCAGTGCTAATCACTATGCTACCGTGCTGTTGGAAGAAGTCCAGTGCAGCAGGGATCAGTGCTCCATCTCCAGTTTACTTCAATGTAAAGCTTTCAGAAGTTCAATGCAAACTCATAAATGATATAAAGCCAAGAAAGGTAAGCTGAAAAGCAAAAAATGTGCTGAAAAGCAAAAAGGAAATTGGCAGATCATATGAAATGGAATTTGATGCAAATAAATGTAAAGTTATCTATGAAAGGAGTTGAAGTTGATTCAGTTGGGGCTGGCAGTTTTCTGAAGTGTTGGTCTACTAATGTTGAATCAGCTCTGCGAGTGGATTCTTGCAAAGCTGCAGAGTGAAAACTGACCAGACTGCCCCTGGTTCAAAACATATGCATTTGTTTACAGTTCCAGTATAGAACTAATCCACAGATCACATTACTAGAAACATAAGCAGATTTGCAGAAGGATGGGAAATTAGACAGTAATGAGGCAGAAAGGGAGAAAAACACAAACCAATGTGCAGAAGAAGAATGAAAAATGTAAAATTAGCACTGACTAGTGTTGAGATAGGTTGGGAGAAAGATGCAGGATTAGTGAATTTGAAAAGAATTACACCGTATTCATGAATGCACTTTTCTTTCTGATCTGTACATGGTAAGAGAATGGGCATGAATGGGGGCGGCACGGTAGCACAGTGGTTAGCACTGCTACCTCACAGCACCAGGGACCCAGGTTTGATCACCGGCTTGGGTAACTGTCTGTGTGGAGTTTGCACATTCTCTCTGAGGATTTCCTCTGGGTGCTCCAGTTTCCTCCCACAATCTGAAAGACATGCTGGTTTGGTGCTGGCGACCAGTGGAATTTCACAGTAACTTCACTGCAGTGTTAATATAAGCCTTTACTTGTGACTAATAAATAAACTTTTGTTTTTAAGATGCGGTCTCACCAATGTCCTGCACAACTGCAACATAACTTCATGAATGCACTTTCCTTCCTGATCTGTACATGGTAAGAGAATGGGCATGAATGCTCAAAGGGGTTTGCAGGGCCACACAATCTATCCTCTAACAGATTGTTCAGATTGTTGGGACATTGCCTTGAGGAAATGGCAATGACAGAGTGG
Organism: Carcharhinus amblyrhynchos; assembly: GCF_965287045.1. Taxonomy (NCBI): domain Eukaryota; kingdom Metazoa; phylum Chordata; class Chondrichthyes; order Carcharhiniformes; family Carcharhinidae; genus Carcharhinus; species Carcharhinus amblyrhynchos. Next base: position 48,281,040 of record NC_137324.1, on the reverse strand, counting down.
AGCATGGACCTGTTGTCCTATCTTTCAGAATTATGGTATTCATTCTTCCACCAGCTTTGCCAAGCCTGGAAAATACCTACCTGGGTAGTGAAAACAGTGTTGGAGTCATTGCAGCTGGAAGTGCCAAGAATTCTAGCTTAAAGACATTAATCCAGTTGTGCCTCAGTTCCATTTCAAGTGCTATTTTTGGACACACACACAGAAAGACACTTGTTATACATGGCTTCTGTGCCAAATTCCTAATTTGCCAGGGCCACTGAGGCCTGGGAATTTCAGAACTAACAGCTCAAGATCTAAACTGAGTTAACAGGTGACAATAGTTGTTTTGACAGATTTTCAGGGCAGCATTTATTACAAGTTTGAATTACTTGTTCTAACCTATCTGAAGATCAAACACATCTTTAATCAAAAGATCAGATTGGGTCACTTGCTTCATTCAATTAACCGAATACTTCTTTGAAGCTAAAGGATATGCCCTGTATAATTTAAAAGATCACACAATCTTATGAAATATTCATACCAACCATGATATTTAGCATTTTTATTGATTCACTTTTGTAAATTATAACATGTATGGGCCAAGTCTTCATGCCGGCAGGGTCTTCCGGTCCAGCTGGTGGCGCACCTTCTCCATGGGTTTCCCATTGGCGAGGGAAGCATTCAGCAGGAAACCCTGTTGAAAATGCCAGGGCCAGAAGCCCAGCTTCTGACCATTGGCAGGTCACCACCGCCGTGGCGAAACGTGAAGTGGGTTGCGCAGAAAATACTGCCCATGACGTTAGCGTGAGAGCTTCTATTTGAAGTGTTGGTTTGATACGTACTCATAGAAACTAGAAGGAGGAGTAGGCCATTCGGCCCTTTGCGCCTGCTCCGCCATTCATTTTGATCATGGCTAATCATGAATTCAATGTCCCGATTCCCCCCTTCCCCCCCCCATTATCCCTTGATCCCTTTAGCCCCAAGATAGAGAATAAAAATAGAATTTAAGAAGTGCGTTTAAAGCATCAATTCCTGATGTTGATTCCTGGTAGAATTGGCTCCCCCTTTCTGGGTAGAATTTAATGGTCAGCATGTGCAAAAGTCGCTGCAAATCCCATTCCCATCCAACTCCAGTTAAAACTTGTGATATTAGACTACGTGGCAGCCAGCGTAAAATCACACCCACACTGGGTGAGCGGGCTTCGGGGAATCAGGAGCATGGTGGGCACCATGTCCAATTGCGGTCCACCACAAACTTTAAAAGCAGAATCCGCAAACTACTGAATAATCCTTGTCAGCAGAATGGCAACTGCAGGAGGCCACGGCCGATGGGAGGGGAGTTCCCGTCCCTCATTACACTGATGACTGACTCTGAGGTCTGGTGGAGGCAGTAATGGAAAAGAGAGATTTCTTGATGCTGAGAGATGTAAGGAAGAGGCCACCCCATCTCACCAAAGTGATACCAGAGATGAGCAGCCACGACATAGTGTGGTGAAATCATAAAAGGTCCAACGACCCTCTACATGCAACGTGGGTGAATGGTTGGTGGGCATTGAGCTAAATGGAGCACTGAGGAGGTTGGCCAACTCTGGTGGTGTATGAGTGTGTGGGTTTCTGGTAGCCTCAGAGTACATGTTCCGGTGCGTCCCAAGGTTGGAGAGATGGACCAGCAGCCTCTAGTTCATTAAAGATTCAAGTGTCCACAGGGATGGTAAAGTTTGCAAGAGAGTGTTCTGAGTTGAGGAGGGCAACATAGTATGGTGTTGAAGGTGAAGGTTTCAGTACATGCTGGAGCTCTGTTCTGATTGCAAGAGAAACAAAACCTCAACAATCGGAGTGATCTGCCACTTACGGTGAGGTGCCAAACCCAGTGAGTCTCACTGGCCTGGAGCTGGGATCTCTGGAGCTATGGATAGGGTGGGCAATATGGCAAAGCATTAGGTCACGGAGAGACTGTTGCCTCTGAGAAAGATAAGAGCCCATTGGGTTGAAATATGGCAAATTCAGGCTGAAATTGATGAATGAGGGTTTCATTCATCAGAACAAATTCATTTACTCCCAGATCATTGAGAATCCTCAATGACCACTCGCAATGGGCAGTGTGAGCTGAGATGTTCATCTGTGTGATATGACCCATAAATCTTACCCTTTGTTTCCAACCCTCAGGTGAACTGGCCACCAGAGCCAGCAAAGAAGCCAATGCTCCTCCCTTAACACCTGACATTGAGGGATGCCCGTGAAGCACACCATTTCTCAGCACCTGCCCAGATACTGGCACACTGGTGGCTGTGACACTGTCAGATGAGTTATTAGGGCACAGAGATGATGTCACATTACACTTGCTGGGGGAGATGTGTGCCCAGTGTCCAATAATTGGAGGAGTGCTGGAGTCCAGGACAATGCTGAGTCTGAGGAAGATGATGAACTCTGGATAAAAGCAAATTACTGTAGATGCTGGAATCTGAAACAAAAACAAAAAATGCTGGAAAATCTTAGCAGGTCTGACAGCTTCTGTGGAGAGAGAATAGAGACAACGTTTTGAGTCTGGATGAGCATTGGATAAGCTGAGGCTTACAGTTCATCAGAGCTAAGAGCAAAGAAAATCATCAGAGATTTATACTGTGAGAGTTGGGGGGAGAGGGAGACGCTGCAATTGGACAAAGGGAATGTAAATGATGAAGGAGGCTAAGAAAAGTGCTGAAAGTGTCCATTAATTAATGAAAATGTGTGAATGCAGAACAGAGGTACAGATGGTTAGGGGACTGCCTGAGGAATATGGCAGTTGTCCTGAAGCGGGTATGGGAAAGAGGCAGAATGGAAAACGGGAATGGAGAAATGGAGTTCTGGATAGAGAAGGTGAACTCTGGAGTGATTCATCAGATGAAAATGTTGGATGTACAATAGGATGTGTGGAAAGATCCAGCAGAAATCCCTAAGGATCTGGGTGAGGTCTGTCATGACGGAGTTCTTACAGAAACACAAGCACTGCAGTGACCCTGAGCACATTAAGAGGTTGACAAACCTCATGGAGACGCAGTTCCAGGAACGCAATGAGATGTTATTGAGGTTATGCTGGGACCTGCAAGCCCTCAGACAGGCACTGGCCTGTATAGGAGAAGAAGATGCAAACTCATGTCACCCATGCGTGCCCATGCTTCATTGGTGAGCAGGGAGGTGAGGACTCACCTCAGAATGGTAGATAAGATGGCTGTCACCTCTGTGGACTCCTCCTATGGAGACCCAGATCTGGGCATCAGCTCCTCTGTCTCTTTGAGGTTTGTCCATCAATGTTTCCATGCAAACCCACCTGGGTGGTGCTTGCTCGGCCCCACTGACCAGAAGATGACTGCCAATGTCATCTTTGCCAACAAGGCAATGAGAACAGCAATCTGCCTCAAATGCCATTATCAGTGTCCTAGGTGTAATACCCTCAAACAGAAGATCAAGGCACATTCTCTGGGTTCTATTGCTTTATTTTCATTTAAAGAACAATGTTCACGATTTGATAGATTTGTTTTCCTGATTTTCATTTTGAAATTATCACCATAAATACCGAACCACACTTAAGTCGGCAATGTCCTGTATGCTGCATTGGTGTCAGACTCACCATTGCCTAATCAGAAGCGTAGGTGGCAAACTTTATTTGGAAGTGACACATGGACTGACCGAGTGTTATGTGTTTGGGATGATAGCGATGCCCTTTGGTGATGTGGCAAGGCAAGACATGCCAGTCTATCTGAGGAACCGCTGAATCAGGCCGTCCCCGGTGTGGCTGCCCTCTGAAGATTGCAGATTCCATCCTCTTCATCCTCGCCCTCTGTCTAGTATCAGGATCTGAGTCCCCGTCAGTCTCCATATCTCAGGCAGGTACTGCGGTATCAGTGTCCTCCTGTTCCAGAAAATCATCTGCTGGAAAGAGCGAGATTGTGAATAACGCAGCAGATAGTGGCAATGAACAACCCTCACTCGGGCGGGTACAGCAACACATCCCCGGGTCGGTCGAGGCATCTGAACCTTATCTTCAGCAACCCAATGGTCCTCTCCACCACCACCCTTGTAGATACATGGCAGTGGTTGTCTCTCTCCTCAGTGTCTGTCCTTAGACACCTGGAAGATGCCATCAGCCAACTTTCCAGTGGGTATCCCTTGTCACCAATCAATCATCCATTAATATGAGCTGGATCAGTAAAGTGGAAGTGATGAAGAACATGTGCATCGTGTGAGCTGCCTGGGTATCTTGGGCATACCTGTAGAATCTGGATCTTGTGGTCGCACATAATCTAAATGTTCATCGAGTGAAAGCCTTCCCTGTTCATAAAGGCTCCTGGCTGGCTGGCACCTTGATGGACACATGGGTACAATCTATAACGTCCTGTATGCGGAGGAAGGGGAGGACACCATGTAGTCACTCTGAATCCTCTTGCCCACTTAGCTGGGCTGACCTGGTCTGCCCTGACATGAATTATCCTGTCTACACACCTGAACAGGGCATCATTGACCAGCTTAACTTAGCTGTGTGCTGTTGACTATGATACTCCACAGAGATCAACCACAGTGCCCTGGAATGATTCAGAGGCATAAACATTTAGTGCCACCATTGCCTTCAGAGCCATGGGCATTGGATGCCCCCCTGTCCCACACACAGGAGACTATCTCCAGCCCAATCACCCGGCAGATGGTAGTCATGGATTCCCTTGGCAGCCGGAGCCTCCTGCACATTGGATCTCGATCATGTCCAGGTAGTTAGACTGCTGCCTGTACAGTCTTGTCTGCAGCATGGTGACATGATCTGCAGGGGGTGGCCTCCTTGCCTTCTCTGCAGGCCCTGATCATCCTTTTGATTTGATTTGATTTATTATTGTCACATGTATTAACATACAGTGAAAAGTATTGTTTCTTGCATACCATGCAGACAAAACATAACATTCATAGAGAAGGAAATGAGAGGGTACAGAATGTAATGTTACAGTCTTGGCTAGGATGCAGAGAAAGAGCAACTTAATGCAAGGTAGGTCCATTCAAAATCTGATGGCAGCAGGGAAGAAGCTGTTCTTGAGCCAGTTGGTATGTGACCTTAGACTTTGATATCTTTTTCCTGATGGAAGAACAAACTTTTGTTTCTTGAAGAAGTTGATGCGAAGGTTAGTTAATCCATTCTGAACTGTCTCATTGTTTATCTCATTGCATATTAAAGCATAGGATAAGCTGAGCCTTACAGTTCAGAGGTGACAACAGAATATTAAAATGAACCACTATAATCATGAATATCCAGCATTCTGAAATACAGAATGTTTTGGAAATCAGAATCAATGATTTTGATTTTAAATTAAGAACATAAGAAATAGGAGCAGGAGTAGGCCATCTAGCCCTTCGAGCCTGCCCCGCCATTCAATAAGATCATGGCTGATCTGTCGTGGCTCAGTTCCACTTTCCCACCCTCTCCCCATAACCCTTAATCCCCTCTCTTATCAAGAACCCATCAACCCGCTTCTTAAAAATATTTAGCGAGGCAGCCTCCACCACTTCAACGGGCAGAGAATTCCAGAGATTCACCACCCTTTGAGTGAAGAAGTTCCTCCTCAACTCCGTTCTAAACCGCCTCCCCTTTATCTTGAGGCTGTGCCCCCTAGTCCTACTGTCTTTTTTGAGCGGGAAGAGTCTCTCCACCTCTATCCTATCCATCCCATTCATCATCTTATACGTCTCAATGAGATCTCCCCTCATTCTTCTAAACTCTAACGAGTACAAGCCCAGTTTATTCAGCCTCTCCTCATAGCTCAATCCCCTCAACTCCGGTATCAGCCTAGTAAACCTCCTCTGCACTCCCTCCAGGGCTAAAATATCCTTGCGCAGGTGCGGCACCCAAAACTGCACACAGTACTCCAGCTGCGGCCTCACCAATGCCCTATACAGCTGCAGCAAGACCTCCCTACTTTTATATTCAATCCCCCTCGCTATGAAGGCCAGCATCCCATTCGCCTTCCTGACCACCTGCTGCACCTACAAGCTGGGTTTTTGCGACTCATGCACAAGGACCCCGAGGTCCCTCTGCACCGTCGCCTGCTGCAGTTTTTCGCCCCGTAAGTAATAGTCCTTCCTACCATTCTTCCTACCAAAGTGGACCACCTCACACTTGCCAACATTAAATTCCATTTGCCATTTCCTGGCCCATTCGCCCAGCCTATCTAGATCCTTCTGCAGACTCTCCACACCCTCCGCACAATTTGCCTTTCCCCCAATCTTGGTGTCATCAGCAAATTTCGACACCCTGCACTAGGTTCCCTCCTCCAGATCATCTATATAAATGGTAAATAGCTGAGGCCCCAGCACCGACCCCTGGGGCACCCCACTAGTCACCAATTATCTTTAGCTGTATGTCATCTGCTAAATGGAACTGAGAATTTTAATAATGAATTATGAACATTGTGGAACATTAGTTTTCAAAACATATGCCTTGCTACAGAACTATATTTTGTCAGCCTGTAAGTGTTGGCACCAGATATATTTTTAACATGTTTAAACTTGTCTCTGCCAATCTAAAGCAGGCACCAATCTACCTGTTTTGAACAGGTGAACACTTCTGTTAAACCAGCAAAGCAAGGTGATGAATGTGTGCAGCATCATCTGCTATTATCTGTAACATAGGTTTAAAAGCTTTCCTCTCAAAGATGATAAATATTGATTTGATTTATTATTGTCACATGTATTAGCACACAGCGAAAAATATTGTTTCTTGCACTCTATACAGATAAAGCATACTATTCATAGAGATGTAGAGAATGCAGAATGTAATGTTATAGCCATAGCTAGGGTGTGGAGAAAGATCAACTTAATTCAAAGTATGTCCATTCAAAAGTCTGGCAACAGCAGGCAAGACTCTTGACTCGGTTGGTACGAGGCCTCAGACTTTTGTATCTTTTTCCAGAAGGAAGAAGATGGAAGAAAAAATGATTGTGGTGTGTGGGGTCTTTAATTATGCTGGCTGCTTTGCCAAGACAGCAGGAAGTGGAGACAGAGTCAATGGATGGGAGGCTGGTTTGCGTGATGGATTGGGCTACATTCACGACCTTTTTTAGTTTATTGCAGTCTTGGGCAGAGCAGGAGCCATACCAAGCTGTGATACAACCAGAGAATGCTTTCTATGGTGCATCCGTAAAAGTTGGTGAGAGTCGTAGCTGACATGTCAGATTTCCTTAGTCTTTTGAGAAAGTAGAGGTGTTGGTAAGCTTTCTCAGCTATAGTGTTGGAATGGGGGGACCAGGACAGGGTGTTGGTGATCTGGACACCCAAAAACTTGAAGCTCTCGACCCTTTCTACTTCATCCCCATTGATGTAGCCAGGGACATGTTCTCCTTTACACTTTCTTTACGAAGGACATTGATGACAATCTCCTTCATTTTGTTGACATTGAGGGAGAGATTATTGTTATTGCACCAGATCACCCAATTCTCTATCTCATTCCTGTAGTCTGTCTCATCATTGTTTGAGATCCAACCCACTATGGTGGTGTCATCAGCAAACTTGATAATCAAGTTGGAGGGGAATTTGGCCAAACAGTCATGTGTGTATAAGGAGTATAGTAGGGGGCTGAGAACACAGCCTTGTGGGGCACTGGTGTTGAGGATAATCATGGAGGAAGTAGTCTTGCCTATCCTTACTGATTGTGTTCTGTGCATTAGGAAGTTCAGGATCCAGTCACAGAGGAAGGGGGTGGGTGAGGGGCAGACATGGGAACTGGGGTGTCAACATTGACTTTTTGCAGGGAGGAGTGCCAGCATTGACTGTTTGATGTTCAGGATGGGAGATGGGGGGATGGTGTTGCCGGCATTGATTGTTTGGAGGAGGCGGCACAATCATGGGATTGGGGTGCGTTGTGAATGCCTGCTCTGATAGCAGTAAGGGGAGGCAGATGTTGTCTCTGATTTTGGTTGCGGCGCTGGTAAATGCCAATTTTGATCATGGTGGGGTGTTGGTGGCATTGTGGTGAATGTTGGTTCTGATCGGAAGTTAGTGACAGATGATTGCAGGAGTGGTTGGCTCAAATTACGGGAAGATTGCATGCTTCCTGGTAGCCTATAGAACCACCCAGTTCCAGTTGAGCTCCAGATGGGTCTGTGCTTGAGAAGCTGGTTAAGCCTGGTAGTTCCAAATTTGTCAGGGGAGGGTGGAAACAAGGCTGAATTGTCAGACAAAGAACCATGATTCGTCAAAAAGAGCCTTTGAGGTAGACGATCCAGTTTTTGTAAAAAATTTTGGGAGTGGACAACCCCAATACGGTTATTGGGCCAAGAAAAATCTTAGAGACACACAGTGCTTGCCTGATCCAATTGAATCACCAAATGGTGTTGTTTGCACAGTAAAAAGTCTGACAACACCAGGTTTTAGTCCAACCTATTTATTTGATAATATACTCGCAAGCTTTCGGGGTAAAGCAGCTGATCAGCTAGTAGCAAGCCAGAGTGCTGCTCCCATTGAAGCTGGGGAATAGTGGAAAGTGATGTACTGGCACCAGGAGATAGTCTGAATGAAACAAGTCCATCCAAAACCACCTTTACAGTAAAACCTCAACCAGTGGAACTACATTGCTCTCAGAGACAATCCCCAGGCAGACTGAGTTTCAGATAAACTGTGTTAAAAGTGTTCATTATTGTTAATATTTTAAAAGTAAAGTGAAAATAAAGTTTATTTATTAGTCACAAGTAAGGCTCACATTAATACTGCAATGAAATTATTGTGAAATTCCCATAGTCATCACTTTCCTGTGCCTGTTCAGGTCAATGCACCTAACCAGCATGCCTTTCAGATGTGGGAGGAAACCCACGCAGACACAGGGAGAAAGTGCAAACTCCACACAGACAGTAACCCAAGCCAGGAATCGAACCTGGGTCCTTGGCGCCATGAGGCAGCAGTGATAACCACTGTGCCACCATGCTGCTGTTGTGCACCGTGTCGCCCTTTTGAAAATTGTATAAATTATCAATGTACTGTGAAGTGAAGGACTGAAAGGGGCAGGGGTGCAGTAGTTGGCCCCTTTAAGGAGCATAGATCGGAATGGGTATGTGACCCAATCTCCCAATAGGGAATGAGTATGAATCTCTTGGTGTAAAGCGTGAGCTTCTGCAGTCAGATTAACTCTGGGGTTGAAAATAAAGACATTGATTGTAACACCCTGTATATCACTGTAAATAGTAATAAACTAGTTAGCTAACCAGTGATTGCCAATTATTTCATTTACTACAACTTTCAAAAGAGAATTGGGCAATTGTCCGAGGAGAAAAAGTATTTACAGGAAAGAAACAGACAGCTGGCAGTTAAAAATAGCTATCAGAGTATGAAGTGGACAACAGGATCAAAAGAGATGTCACAGCTCTGGATTCATTGCTGCCACTTCATTGAACTGCTTTGTCAGTGGATGTAATCCTTCTCCGCTGTTTTAGAAATCTTATATCGCTCCTGGAAAAGGAAGGCTGGAAATCTGAATGATAATTAGCTGCTAGCAAAGAATGTAACTGCGGGGTTTGGCTTTGATAAAATAATTGCAGATAGCAGGAGGCTTCTGATCTTTCCAGCACTGATGTCCTTTCATAAAATCCTTTAGTTTCTGTGTTTCTAAAGCTGGCAGCTAATGTCAAAATAAAAAAAATTGAAACATTTGAAGAAAGATGACAAGGAAAAACATAATGGGCCTGATTCTCCCATCGCGACGTGCTAATGTTTCGGTGCTCAGGTTGGGAGATGCATGTGTCGGCCATTTTGTGGGATCCCCATGAGCAACTACGATCTATGCGCATCTCTCAACCAGAAGAAAATGGTGCCATTGGGACCATGCTGAAAACTGGTGTATCACTGATTTGCGTTACTTATTGACACTGTAATCTCCACCCACGTTAGCATCTCCCAATCTTTGGTGTGATGTCACTTTGGTGCAAATCAGAATAGGTTTATAAAAGTTTCAACCTGGGGTGACAGCTATGCTTATGCTCACGCATGCTGGACACCAACCTGGCTGTCTGTCACCATTCAGGTCAACCTAACACCCCCTGCCAGCTCCATGGCACACTCTTCAACACTGGTCAGCTGCCACACGTCAGGCACACCACCACCAGTCTGTGCCATCTTGCACTGGTTATGTATGCTTTTCCCCTGTGGGAACATAACGTGGATAGCAAGCATTAATATATCGAAATGCATAGTGTGCAATGTATGCCTGTGTCCTCGGGCATTGTGCTGGCAGTTTTGAGGAAAAGGGTCACCACTGAAGGGTGCTCGTTGAGGTGTGAGGGGAAGAGGTTTGATGCTGTTCCTGGAGGAAGGGGGCCTTGTTGCATGCTCTTCAGGTGTCTAAGCATAGTTTGAGATCTGTGCCAACCATGTGCAGGTTTTCAAGGGGGATGCTCACTCAGCATCCCACTCAGAAGGTGGTACGGTTTCTTTTTGCACTGCTGGCCAGAGCGCGGTGTCAGGCTCCTGATATTTGGCTCATTTGGCACCTCCTCCCATAATGCCTTGGCGACTGCACCACTTGTGTGACGGCCCTGATTGGGGAACATCCATACACATCAAGCAGGTGGTCCTGATCAGCCTCGGTGAAATCTTGGGGCTGGTTTCTTTGAAGACACCTTTGTGGTGTGACTGGCTATTTGTCTATTCTTACAGCTTATATACAGCTCTGGCTCCCCGGAGCGGAGAAGCTACGACATCTTCTCCGGAGTCTTCAACTATCATTGATGAAGACGAACATCTCACCAGGGCTACCCCCACACCCCCACTTCTTGCCTTCAAACAACCGCACAACCTCAAACAGACCATTGTTCGCAGCAAACTACCCAGCCTTCAGGAGAACAGTGACCACAATACCACACAACCCTGCCACAGCAACCTCTGCAAGACATGTCGGATCATCGACATGGATACCATCATCACACGTGAGAATACCATCCACCAGGTACACGGTAAATACTCTTGCAACTCGGCCAACATTGTCTACCTGATACGTTGCAAGAAAGGATGTCCCGAAGCATGGTACATTGGGGAGACCATGCAGACGCAACGACAATGGATGAATGAACATCGCTCGACAATCACCAGGCAAGACTGTTCCCTCCCTGTTGGCGAACACTTCAGTGGTCACGGGCATTCAGCCTCTGACCTTCGGGTAAGCATTCTCCAAGGCGGCCTTCATGACACACGACAGCGCAGAGTCGCTGAACAGAGACTGATAGCCAAGTTCTGAACACATGAGGACGGTCTCAACAGGGATCTTGGGTTCATGTCGCACTATCTGTAACCCCCGTGACTTGCCTGGGTTTGCAAAACCTCACTTACTGTACTGTCTGGAGACAATACACATCTCTTTAACCTGTGATCAGTGCTCCTTCCACTCACATTGTCAGCCACTTCAGGTCTTGAACAGCAGGTTAGGTGTAAGGATTCGCATTCTAATCAGTAATCTCTAAACTGTCTGTGCTTTATATGCTCTGTCTGAGGCCAGAACTCTCCATTCACCTGACGAAGGGGCTAACCCCGAAAGCTTGTGAGTCTATTATCAAATAAATCGGTTGGACTAAAATCTGGTGTTGTCAGACTTTTTACTGTTCTTAGGGGAGTGCAGGCGCAGTGACTTTGGTCAGTCAAGGGCCAGATGGCGGCAATTCCTTGTAACAGATTTGAAGGCTGGCTTTAATTGAGTGCCATGCATTCCTCGGGGTGCTGATTGGCTGCCATTCAATAAGCTGCTGTATCCGGGAATGGGGAGATTACTCAGGGCTCCTAATCAATAAACTCCTGTGTCCGGGGTGAGGGAGATGGATGTAATAATCAGGGCTCCTATTCAATAGAGGGATTGTTCGTAATCTGGGGGTGTGCATGGCAGCACAGCACAAGTTCTTTGCAGGGCAGAAGTGAGGTCAGTATGTTCAAGGGATAGAGGGATTGGGGTACCCATTTTATCTGGATCTGTGGGGGCAAGGGTGAGCATGCAGCCATGTCTGTATGGGGGGCTTGGTGGCCAGTGATGCCTGTAGGGGGGAGGGCAGTAATGTCTATAGGAGGATTGTGGGGGGCCAGCAATGTGGCTAGTGATGAGGCCAGCAATATCTGTGGGAGGGGGGGGAGGGTTTGTAGGGGCCAGCATTGAGACCAGCAATGCCTCTGGTGGGGGAGGGGGGGGCAGCGTTTGTGGGGGCCAGGGATGAGGCCGGCGATGGCTGTGGGGGTTGGAGGACAGTGATCTGGATGCTGGGAGGTCTTTTCAACGATCCCCAGAGACGCGCACATGCGCAGGTTCTTATCTCTCCAATTTCAGGCTCTTTGGCGTGAATAGACTCCACCCCTTGGGTCTTTAATGATATTCCTGATTGTGACCTCTACAGGGCACAAAGTGTCGGAGATTCAAGTCTGAAGTTGCACTGAAAAAACAATCATGATTTACACCATTTTTCCCACCATTTCAGAACTTAGAATTTTTTTGGGACAATCGCCTCCAGTGAAACTAGGAATGTTTCTGCAGCATGTTAGACAGCTCTCACTATGAAACTGAATAGGAACGCAGGGACCTATGAAGATATTCTCAGGGCAGGCCACCAAAGGCTTGGTCAAGGAAGTCCGTTTTTTAATGGACATCTTGAAGGAGAAAGTAGAGAGTTTAGAGTAACAAAGCTTTCAAGTTAGGATAATAGGTTATTTGGAATGCAATTTGGTGGGCCATTCACATGGTATGCTGATCCCTTTTTGATGTGATTTGATTTGCTTTATTGTTGTCACATGTATTAACATACAGTGAAAAGTATTGTTTCTTGCACACTATACAGATAAATCATACGAATCATACAGAAGGAAGAGACAGAGTGCAGAGTGTACAGTCATAGCTAGGGCATAGAGAAAGATCAACTTAATGCAAGGTAGGTCCATTCAAAAGTCTGACAGCAGCTGGGAAGAATATGTTCTTGAGTCAGTTGGTATGTAACCTCAGACTTTTGTATTCTTTTCCCAAAGGAAGAAGATGGAAGGGAGAATGAGCGGGATGCATGTGGTCCTTAATTATGCTGGCTGCTTTTCTGAGGCAGTGGGAAGTGTAGAGAGAGTCAATGGATGGAGTTACAGGGGAGGGAAGTACGACTGAAATAATCCTGGTGAGTTGTTGCAGACACGCCACAGCAACATTGTGGCAATGCTGACAGGGTGGATACTGAGTCCAGTATACTGACTGGATAAACAAATTGCTTTATTCTGAAAGTTTGAGAGAGAAATGGCTTTTGCCATAAGCCTGAGAGCAGGGATGTTGTAAGGTTTTGCTCAAATCAATATGTAATTACTGTGAAATAAAAAATGCTAGCAATACTCAGCAGGTCTAGCAGCAAGTGAGAACAGAGGGCTTGAGTTGTTGGGCCATAACTTACTCAGAGTGACGATCAGCATCAGATTACCATTGTGTACAGACTAAAATCCTTAAGCGCCTGTCTCAGCCAACATTGCTGACTCAGACCAGGTGAAATTCAAGCAGCGCAGCGCACTCCCGGCTCCAGCAGCAAAGTGTAAAAGGTGGGGCCAGTGGAGGGCAGAGGCCGGGTCAACTTGGGGGGAACGGGTGGGCTGAGGAGGCGAGGTTTGGTGGTTGGGTAGGGGAGTCAGAGTGTTGGGGAAGTTGGCGGGGTGGGGGAACGGCCAGTGGAGGCCAGATGGAGTCTGGCTGGGGAGTGGGCCAGGGTTTGGTGTGGTTATGGAGGAAAGTCAGAGTAGTAGGGGTAGTCGGGGGGGTGGTGGAAGGACCAGTGGAAGCCAGGTCAAGTCTGGTTGGGGGGATATGGTGGGGGAGTGGGTGATGTTTAGTGGTGGAGGGGGCAGAGTGGTGGGAGTGTTGGCAGGGTGGGGGAAGGGTCAGCGGAGGCCTGAGCAAGTTTGGTTGGGAGGTGTGCTGTTTGGGGGTGGGGGGGGTGATTGAAGTGGTGGGGGGGTGGCGGGATGGTGGAAGGGCCAGTGGATGTCGGATCAAGTCCGGTTGGGGAAGCTTTGGGACTTGGGCGGGCCAGGTCTATTTGGGTCTGGAGCGGGGGTTGGGTGTGGGGGGGGGCGGGGGGGGGGGGGGGGGTAGTGGTGTGTGTGTTGGGGGAGGTGGTGGGGGGTGTCAGGTCAAGGCGGGGGGTGGAAAATTCCATTTAGGTGGGGAATTCTGCCATGGGTTGGGTGCTTATTTGGGGGGGATTGTTTGGGAGACCCCTGGGGATCAGGATGTGGGAGGTATTTCTTGAAGAGCTCTGTCCAAATCTTTAAAATAGTCACACTGAAGTTAAAAGTGGTTTTATCTTTTCCCACTTTTTCAGAGTGATGACTATTTCTGTCAATTGACAAAGACTTTACAGCTAACCTACAAAGGCTACAGATTATTCTTTAAGACATAGTGATCTGAAACCAATTTTTCCCAACAAAAAGAACCTCTTGAAAATTGGGTCAAGGTAACACGGTCCATTACATGTACAGCTAATGTAGACACTCCCCTCCCAGCTGGATGGTTTCTTTTCCCCTGTTTTTTTTTAATCATTTCTAGGATATGGACATTGCTGGCTAAGCCAGCTTTCATTTGCCATCCTTAATTCCTTGGGAAGACGGTGGTGAGTTGCTTTCCTGAACCGCTGCAGTCCCTCTGATGTAGGTACACCCACAGTGACGTTAGATAGGGAGTTCCAGGATTTTGACCCAAATGACAGTGAAGGCACAGTGATATATTTCCAAGTCTGGATAATGAATGGGACCTCCAGATGGCGGTGTTCCCATGTGTCTTCTGCTCTTATCCTTCTAGTGGTCATGGATTTGAAATATGATCTCTAGAACATAGAACATAACAGCGCAGAACAGGCCCTTCGGCCCACGATGTTGTGCCAACCAGTTAAAAAGCAATGACCCTCTAACCTAAACCAATCCCTTTCCATCCATAAACCTATCCACGGATCTCTTAAACGCCCCCAAACTAGGTGCATTTACAACTGCAGCAGGCAGGGCATTCCAATCCCTCACCACCCTCTGGGTAAAGAACCTACCCCTGACATCTGTCCTATAACTACCGCTCCTTAATTTAAAGCTATGCCCCCTCGTGCTAGCTTTCTCCATCCGAGGAAAAAGCCTATCACTGTCCACCCTATCTAAACCTCTAATCATCTTATATGTTTCAATAAGGTCCCCTCTTAGCCGCCTTCTTTCTAACGAAAACAACCTCAAATCCCTCAGTCTCTCCTCATAGGACCTCCCCTCCATACCAGGCAACATCCTGGTAAACCTCCTCTGCACCCTCTCCAATGCCTCCACATCCTTCCTATAATGTGGGGACCAGAACTGCACACAATACTCCAAGTGCGGCCGCACCAGAGTTTTGTACAGTAAAATCTAAGGACTGTACTATCATTGGAGACAGCACAGCAAAGGAACACACGATAGCACAGTGGTTAGCACTGCTGCTTCACAGCCCCAGGGACGTAGGTTCAATTCCCATCTTGAGTCACTCTCTGTGTGAAGTTTGTGCGCTCTCCCTGAGTCTGTGCGGGCTTTCTCCGGGCGCTCCTGCTTCCTCCCACAGTCTGAAAGACACGCTAGTTAGGTGCATTGACCCAAACAAGGGGTGACTAGGGGAATTTCAGTAACTTCATTGCAGTGTTAATGCAAGCCTTATTTGTGACTAATAAATAAACTTTAACTTTAAAGATTCTCTTGGTTCATTCCTGTGATGAGATGGTTGTCCTATGATGAAAAGTTGAGTATTTGTGCCTGTAATAACAGAGAACAAGAACAAAGAAAATTACAGCACAGGAACATGGTGGGAGATTCTTTACTCAGAGAGTGATTGGGGTGTGGAATGGACTGCCTACTGTGATAGTGGAGTCGGACACTTTAGGAACTTCCAAGCGGTTATTGGATAGGTAGTGGGATAGCTTGATCTTGGGTTCGGACGTAGCTCGGCACAATATCAAGGGCCGAAGGGCCTGTACTGTGCTGTACTATTCTATGAACTGACCCTTTGGCCCTCCAAGCCTGCACCGACCCTGCTGCCCAACTGAACAAAAACCTCTTACCCTTCTGGGGACTATATCCCTCTATTCCCATCCTATTCATATATTTGTCAAGACACCCCTTAAAAATCTAGTTTCTGGTGTTCAGTAGAGTCAGAGTAATCTTATTCAAATATAGACATTTCTGAAGCAACTTGACACTGTAGAAACTAAGAGGACCCTTCATCTGATTGGGCAATCTAAAACACAGGGGCACATTCTCAAGACAAAGGGCTAATCATTTTGGATTGAGATGAGGACAATATTTCTTTCATTAAAAAAATTGCGAATTTTTAGAATTCTTTCCCCATGAGGTTTGTGGATTCTCCATTGCTGAATATATCCCAGGCTGATAGACAGATTTCTGGTCTCTGATAGACAGATTTCTGGTCTCTCAGGTATTCAATGAATATTGGGGATTAGCAGGAAAGTAGGGGTAAGGCCGATGATCAGTGATCATATTGAATATTGAATGGTGATGCAGGCTCAAGCAGCTGTATGATCTACTCCGGCTCCTATTTCTTATGTTCTTAATTCCAATTTTCTTTTGCCACGAAAGCAAGCAGCCTAAATATCTGCATAAAAGGATTAAAGGGAAAATAACCTTAGTAAAATGGTCTCTGCTTTTGTCAGAAATAGTAAAAGCAATCCAGGAATTCAAACCCCAGGAAAGCAAAGTCTAATCATGTGAGTGGAACCGGGCCAGCGAATGGCATTAAATCTAAGAAAGTGCTTTCCTTCACAAAATGACTATTTGCCAACAGCTTAAAGCAAAATAGCACATTAGAACATCTGGTGCCAAACCATTAAAGGAAGAGTTTCAAACCTCATATTAGCTGTCTTATCAATCATGAAAAGTCACATTCATTCAGAAGGAAATGATACTTCACATTATCTAGCTTCAACTGTTGGATATAAATGAAAGGGTGAGCATCAGCAATTTTACACGTCCCGTTTGGCTTGGTGTAATTGTGAAAAATAATATTGGCACAGCAGCATCTTATTCAATCAGATAAGATAACTATTTCCTATTTGCCAATAAATATTCAAATAGTTGAAAATTTATTGTGTAGCAGCTCTTGCGCTGGAGTAGCAAATTTACATTCATATAATCCTGTGCTACTTTTCTCAGAAGCATCTTAAAGCAGTGGACACACAATAAAATAATTTGAAGTTTCTCTGCTTCTGGTCCTTCTACTTTTGCTTTGGTTGCATCAGTATCATGGGTTGTACTCTGCCAACAATTTATAGGAGTAGCAAGTAACCTGCAAAGGTTTATTTATTTAATTTAATTTATTTATTTTATTATTTATTTATTAGTTCCACAAGCAGGCTTACATCAATGCTGCAGTGAAGTTACTGTGAAAAATCCTCTAGTCGCCACATTCCGGCGCCTGTTTGGGTACATGACCAATGCACCTAATCAGCACGTCTTTGGGATTGTGGGAGAAAACCAAGCACCCAGAGGTAACCCACGCAGATATGGGAAAGACATGTAAACTCTGCACAGACAGTGACCAAAGCCAGGAATCGAACCCGCGTTCCTGGTGCTGTGAGGTAATTCTGAGAATAGAAATCTTCAAATGGAAAAAAGTCAAAAGATGAAACTTGAAGATTCCCAGTGAAAGGATTGTGACTATTTCCTTTATCAGCTTATTAGTTGGTTGAACAGCTGGTTTGTGATGCCGAGTGACGCCAACAGCATGGGTTCAATTCCTCGACCGGCTGAGGTTATTCATGAAGGCTCCATCTTCTCAACTTTGCCCCTTGCCTGAGGTGTGGTGACCTTTAGGTTAAATTTGATTTGGTTTGGTTTGATTTATTATTGCCACATGTATTAGTATACAGTGAAAAGTATCGTTTCTTGTGCGCTATACAGACAAAGCATACCGTTCATAGAGAAGGAAAAGAGAGAGTGAAGAATGTACTGTTACAGTCATAGCTTTGGTGTAGAGAAAGATCAACTTAATGCAAGGTAGGTCCATTCAAAAGTCTGATGGCAGCAGGGAAGAAGTTGTTCTTGAGTTGGTTGGTACGCCTCTTCAGACTTTTGTATCTTTGACCCCATGGAAGAAGGTGGAAGAGAGAATGTCTGGGGTATGTGGGGTCCTTAATTAAGCTGGCTGCTTTTCCAGGGCAGCAGGAAGTGTAGGCGGAGACAATGGGTGGGAGGCTGGTTTGAATATGGATTGGGCTTCATTCATGACCCTTTGTAGTTTCTCACTATCTTGGACAGAACAGGAGCCATACTAAACTGGGATGCAGCCAGATAGAATATTTTCTATGGCGCATCTGCAAAAGTTGGTGAGAGTCATAGTGGATGTGCCAAATTTTCTTAATCTCCTGAGAAGGTAGAGGCGTTGGTGAGCTTTCTTAACTACAGTATCAGCATGAAGGGACCAGGACAAGTTGATGGTGATCTGGACACTTAAAAACCCGAAGCTCTCGACCATTTCTACTTTGTCTCCATTGATGTAGACAGGTGTAGTTCCTCCACTATGCTTCCTGAAGTCGATGACCATCTCCTTTGTTTTGATGACACTGGGAGCAATGAGCACAGGAGGGTGGGGATGTTCTCAACGGGTAGTTGGAGGGGGGGGGGGGGGGGGGGGGGGGTTACCCGATGTGACCCATTGTCCTCCTGTCTGAGGCCTAAACACAATTCATTTTCGAGCTTCCCGCTGCCCCTGAACACATCCCACTAGCCTCAAAATTGAGGCAATGTGGGACATGACCCTTCAGTAGTTGATAATTGGCAATTTGAGGGCCTCAACTGGGGCAAGGATGGATGGGTGTGTCGGCCTTGGCCTCACACAACCGAATATTAAATCGTGTTGAGGTCCCTGGTGGGAAGGCTGTCAGAGAAATTTTGTGTTTATCTTATCACTCTGCTCCTTGGAAGGTCATTGAGATGGAGCGAAGCAGACAGCAGATTTCCATGATAAGATCAGGGCCAGCATTCTTGCTGGTGATAGCATCCCAACAGATTGGTTTTTAAGACAATTAAGGGGATTTTACTCGGGTCCCATGGTGGATCTTTACACTGACGTGCACAGGAATATTTGGGATTGCCAGAAAGACATTTGAAAATGGCTTTCAGGAACCTGCTAACCACAGAACCTAAAGGATCATTAATCTGTGATGTTCTGCCCCCTCCGACATTACGGTCCTTGTAAAACGTGAAACTGTCCGATAGGTATAGTGAGCCTGAGATGTCCTCCTGAAATATGGTTTTCAAAACACTGAGTTCCTGTACCCAGCGGACCTTTGAAAATACCAACCTATATGTCAGGAAAACAAAACTGGTCATGCAGTAGTACTTACAGATATTTTTGAAGAGACAAGTATCCTCTTCCCCATTAATTATGAGGGAACATGATTTATGCAATGTGGCTCTTGTAATTTAGTTCAAATTGAACTGAGGTTTGCTTGTTCATCCTTAAAATCATTTGAAGCACCAAAAGCATCAATTTATTCATTATACACAATGTCACGATGAATAATAACATTTCTCACAATTTGATGGTAGCCGTGGTTTCTTTTTCAAATGGATTCTCTGATTGAATTCATTACTGGACTCAGGATGGGGTAATTTGGTGAAAGAGTGGAATCAGGAACTAAGTGGGTCTATGCTAAGAAGACATGCCTGCTTAAAAGTCTGATTTTATCCATTTTAAATCTAATCGCTGACTGCCATCATTTGAACTTGCCTCGAAGTTTTAAAACAGACAAGTTCACTTTCAGCGTTCACACCATTTGTAGTGCAGCTGAATAACTGAAGACGTGGAGTGTGCTTGTTTACAAGCAACAGCAGGCGTCAAAATGGTTCAGGCACCCAGAGTGGGGATGCACAGGTTTATGGACAGGAAATTGGAGTTGAAGGAAGTCCATAGAAACTGGTTGTTAAACCGCTGGGCAAGGGGCATTGGGGAGGTAAGGTGCCCACTTTTCTCTCCTGTCCCTTCAGTACTCTGCTGCCTAGCTCCACCAAAAGTTCCTGCACTTATGCAGCACCTTTCAGTACCTCTGCAAATGAGGTTGGCTGCAAAGTAAAGCAAGCTCCCACAATTAATAATTTGTGTGGGTTAGCATCGAGAGAGGAGGTGTTAGCAGTTTTAGCAGCTTTAAAAGTGGAGAAATCCTCAGATGAGTTTATACAAGGCTGCTATGTGAGGCAACTGAGGAAATAGAATCATAGGATTTCTGTAATACAGAAGAAGCCATTCAGTCTATTGAGTATGCACTGACTCTGACAGATATCTTAGCCAAGCCCTTTCCCCACATATTTTTCATGGCTAATCCATCTAATCTACACATCTTTGTGCACTAAGAGGCAATTTAGCATGCCAATGCACCCAACCTGTGCATCTTTGGACTGTGGGAAGAATCCCATGCAGTCACAGGGAGAATGTGTAAGCTCCACACAGGCAGTCAACCAAGACCAGAACCGAAGTTGGATTGCTGGAGCTGTGAGGCAGCAATGCTAATCAATGTGCCACCATGCTGCCCTAGACTCCCGCTCGAGATTTGAGTGTGAAATTCTTGACTGATGCAGGACAGAGGTAGTACTGCAATGTCAGTGGTGTACTTCAAAAGACACTTTAATCAATGTCCTGCCTGATTTATTGGGTGGCCCTCATGTGTGTTTGAACTCATTTATGAAGATGCAATCTTACGCTGACCACAGGTCCCTATCTTGATCACCTCAGCATTTAATATCTTAAGGGAAAAAATTACCCCTTTTCTGCATGCCATACTAATTATAAGGTAACTGCAGTATAACTTTGACACTAATACAAAACATCATCATAGAATCACTGAAAAATACAGTAAAGACTGAGGCCATTTGACCCATGAAGTCTGTACTGGCTCTTTTGAAGAGAAATCCAGTTAGTACCACTTCCATGCTCTTCTGCCATTTCCTATCCTTTGTTTTCTCAGTTTCCCTTTGAAGATCACTAGCAAACTCTCAAGGGAAAACTAAAATCTTTGCAGGAAAGGCACGTGCCGGTCAAGAGGAAGGATGGGAAGGGTAGGATTAGAGAGCCATGGGTACCTAGGGATATTGAGGACCTGGTCAGGAGGAAGAGGGAGGCGTACATTAGATCTAGGCATTTGAGGACAGAGATAGCGTTAGAAGAATACAGAGAATGTAGGAGAGAACTTAAAAGGGGCATCAGAAAGGCAAAAAGGGGCCACGAAATGGCTTTGGCGGGTAGGATTAAAGAAAATCCTAAGGCATTTTACTCCTATGTTAGAAATAAAAGGATGGTTAGAGGGAAGATTGGTCCTCTCAGGGACAGAGGAGGGGAACTATGCTTGGAGCCTGGGGGAATGGGGGAGATCCTGAATGAATACTTTGCGTCGGTATTCACGCAGGAGAGGGGCCAGATGTCTGGTGCTGTGCTTGAGGAGTTTGAGGATCCGTTGAGGGAAATAGTCATCACGAGGAAAGAGGTGTTGGGACTTTTAGACAGTATAAAGACGGATAAATCTCCGGGGCCTGATGGCATCTATCCCAGGCTGTTAAGGGAGGTGAGGGATGAAATTGCTGGGCCTCTGACGCAAATCTTTGTCTCTTCTTTGGACACAGGTGAGGTCCCAGAGGATTGGCGGATTGCAAATGTAGTATCGTTGTTTGAGAAGGGTCAGAGGGATAACCCAGGGAATTATAGGCCGGTGAGCTTGACTTCAGTTATAGGCAAGCTAATGGAGAGGATCCTCAAGGATAGGATGTAGGAACATCTGGAGCGCTGCAATCTGATCAGGGATACGCAGCATGGCTTCGTTACAGGGAGGTCGTGCCTTACGAATCTAGTGGAATTTTTTGAAGAGGTGAAGAGGTTTATAAGATTATGAAGGGGATAGATAGAGTAAATGGTGGTAAGCTTTTTCCGCTATTAGAAATGGATAGAACGAGGGGTCACGGGCTTAGGGTGAGGGGGGCTAGGTATAAGACAAATATTAGAGGGCAGTTTTTCACGCAAAGGGTAGTGGGGGTGTGGAATGCACTGCCGAGTAAGGTGGTGGAAGCAGGCACGCTAGGGTTGTTTAAGAGTCACTTAGACAGCCACATGAGCGGGCTACATATAGGGGGATATAGTAGGCCTTACTAAACATTGTAGGCTTGGGAATACGTTTTGCCTCAGGGATGTTAGTCTTTGCCTGTTTAATAATGAATTTTTTTGTCTCCACAGGCATTTAAGTCCAGCAAGGGGCATGCATGCGGCAGGTTGTAGTGGGCTGCACTTGGACGTTGCTTCGGGAGTTGCCTATTACTTCATGTCGTTAGTGTGCTTAAACTGGACCATCTCGAGGGCAACATGACAGCTCAGAGACTATCTCTGTTGCTGTGCGGACACATGGATTTGGGCCTGTGTCTGTGGGAGTTTGCACGTTCTCCCCGTGGTTGCGTGGGTTTCCTCCGGGTGCTCCGGTTTCCTCCCACATCCCCAAAGATGTGCTTTTAGGCTGATTGATTGGGTACTAAATTGTCCCTAAATTGGACCTCCCTGATCCTCGCACATTAGGCGTAGACTAAAATCATGAATAGGTCACTGAGACAGTGGGACGGCGGCGCGGGCTCGTTGGGCCGAAGGGCCTGTTTCCCGTGCTGTGTTGTTCTTTGTTCTTTGTTCTTTGTTCAAACGCATATGTCTCTTAGGCCACCTCAGTAACCTTGTGTAACAGTGCATTGCAAACTGTAAGGTGTTATCAATAGCCCCAGAACCAGCCTCAACAGAGCCAAATGCATAAAATTCATGGCCATGGCCATCTTCACAGATACTGATAATGCAAAGCTTCCTCTGCCTTGTGGTTACAGGTGGATTTTATGACCTCGCTCTAGCAAAATCGGAAATTAGATTGGCAGATTTCAGTGTCGATTTCCATGGTGAAGCACAGACACCTTAATCATCAGTTGTCACTGAGTTTAATGAATTATTTTCTGAACATATGTGGATATGGCTTCCTGCTGAAGGACATTCACTTTCTGCATCTCTGACTCCATCCAGCATTCTGTTCTGCTCTGCGTGAATGTGAATTTTAGTCCTATTCATGCCAATTCCAATGGAAGACCTATTAGTACACTCATGTCTGGAAGCTCCAAACGTCACCCATGCACAATGCAACGCCATCCATGCTCTTAAGACGAACCACAACGTATTCATCAAACCAGCAGACAAAGGAGGAGCCACTGTCATAATGAACAGGATGGATTACTGCAAAGAAGTGTACCGACAACTGAATAACAAGCAACGCTACAGACAGTTACCCGCAGGTCCGACCAAAGAACACACCTGTCAACTCAGCAACTTGATCGGCGGGGGGGGTGGGGGTGGACAGAGGGTTGCGATCAATCTGGGTAGTGGAGGTTGGATGGATGAGGGGGACAGTTACGTTGTGGGGGTGGGGTGATGTCTGTGGGGCCATCGCTCCTGCTTTTCACTCGCAGGCCGCTTTCTCCGCTTTCTGTGGCCCGGGAGCGATGTGACACCAGCGCGCTTTTCCAAATTTCTTTCTAACTGTAGTTAGAAACTGCAGTTCAGACCTCCGATCATTTCGGGCGCACTAAGCCCCACCCACAGCACGATCCAGACGTGCGATTTTTTTCCAGGCTGAGTGCGTACGGGGATGCCTGAGAACAGATTTCCAAGCCGGATCTGAATTGCACCCAGATTCAGCACTTAGAATGAAAATGGTAAAATCAGGCCCAAAGTGTCAAAAGAAAGGTTTGACCAAGACCAATTTCACCATTGATTCTTCTGTTGATAAAGACCAGAATATTTTACGCTCTCTTAACAAGTATCAAAGTCATGTACGCAAATATGCCCAGGATCCCCCTCTTCTAACATCACTTAGAAATGGTAACAACTTTGCCATTTAACCAGAATTGGCCTCTCTCCATTCTTCATTCCAAAATGGGTACCACATTTCATTTTTTGGTGTTGAATTTCATCCATTGTCTCTTCTCATTCGACCAGCTATTTATGCCTCCTTCAAGTCTATTACTGCCTCCTTGGTGTTTGTTATATTTGTAAATTGTGGCATCAATAAACATTGAAACTATGCCCTGCACCTTGAAGTTCAAGCCACTGAGGTACATCATAAACAGCTGTGGTCTTAGTATCAAATACTGGAGAAGATCACTGTATACCTCCTTTTCGTTCCAAAAACAGCCATTCTGTGCCTTCTCTCCTTTCATTCAATTTTGTATCCTTGCTTTACTGCCTCATTTATTCCATGGTTGTCAATTTTACTAACTGGCCTAATATCTTTTTACAGTCCATCTGCATGACATGAACTGCACTCTACCCTCTTACAAACCTCATGATAAAGAACGAATTATTGATTTGTGAAGATTTTTTATGCTTTGTATTTTTCTTACAGAGCTGAAAGATTTTAGAACCCAAGCTAGTCTGAATTTGTCACTTAACATTGTTGGCACATAGGTTCAAAGAACTCACTCATGTGTCAGCACAGATATTGGACTAGCATTGTTTTATCTCTGAGATTCCAGGCAAGGAGCTCTGGGTGATTCTCAAAGGATGAATGCTGAACACCCATTAACTAAGATGTGCTCTTCTACAAGCAGTGTCATGAAGATTGATCACAAAGACACTGCCATCTTGCCCATAGTCTAACTCTTTGGCTGCTGTTGATCAAGCATCTTGATTTACTGTTCCTCATCGAAACTGTCTGCTATGAGGGTTAAGAATGGAGAGTTTTAGTTTCAGTTTAAGGCGAATTGGATGTTGTGGCTGGAATTTTCCAGCTATTCCTGCCACTGGGATCTTCCGGTCTTACTGATGGTGAACCTCCTCCGCAGTTTTCCCAGCAGCTGGGAGGGAATAGCAGAGGTGCATTCAACAGAAAACCCTGATTTTAGGCATGGCATGCTGTTTCTATTCCCTGCTGACAGTTTTACATGGTATCTACAGCACAATCATATGCAATTGGGCTTTCCTTAACTATGTCAGTGTTTATGTCCCCCACAAGCCTCCTCCCACCTTTCTTCATCAGACTATCAGAGCAACCTTCAACTTCTTTTATTCTCACTTGTTTGTCAATTTGATTGAATGTATCTACGCTAGAATGATAGACTGGTTAAAGCACATAAGGAGGCCATTCAGCACATTCACCAGAAATCTACTGCCCCATCTGTCAGGGAATCAGAGCGGGCGAGGGGCGGATAGCGGAAATGTCCGTTGACATTGGGGGAATTTCCGATTTAACTAGAGCCAGGTCATAAAATCCTACCCATTGTCTCTGCCAATTCTCTGCAACAGCAACTCAGCTAGTTCCTTTCCACCACATTTTCCCTGTAAAATCTTTTCTTTTCAGATAATTATTCAGTTCCCTTTTCAAAGCTGCAGTTGAATCTGCCTCCACCACAAACTCAGGCACAGTTCGAGAACCAAACCACTTTCTGCATAAAGAGGTTTTTCCCCATGTCACCTCTGACTTTTTTGTTAATCCCATCTTCTGCCAATGGGAACAGCTTGTTCCCATTCAGACTCTCCACACAGCTTATGATTTTGAGCGTGTCTGACAAATCTCCTCTCCACCTTGTCTTCTCCAAGGAGGACAGCCTCGGCTTCGCCAATCTATCCACATAACTGAAGTCTAAAGTTTTAAAGTTTAGGCTTACATTAACACTGCAATGAAGTACTGTGAAAATCCCCTAGTCACCACACTCCGGTGCCTGTTCGGGTACACTGAGGGTGAATTTATCACCTAACCAGTGCA
Source organism: Carcharhinus amblyrhynchos (assembly GCF_965287045.1). Classification (NCBI taxonomy): domain Eukaryota; kingdom Metazoa; phylum Chordata; class Chondrichthyes; order Carcharhiniformes; family Carcharhinidae; genus Carcharhinus; species Carcharhinus amblyrhynchos. Next base: position 48,255,280 of record NC_137324.1, on the reverse strand, counting down.
TCTTTCGCACTGTGGGAGGAAATTGGTGCACTTGGAGAAAACCCATGCAGACATGGGAAGAATATGCAAACTCCATACCAACAGTGACCCAAGTTAGGAATCAAACCCAAGTTCCTGGCATTATGAAGAAGGATTGACAACCACTGTGCCACTGTGCCATCTCTCATCCTCAGAACAACTTTTCCAAACCTTTTCTGTACCTTTCTAAAACCTTCATATCTGACGCATTAAGGCTGAACCAAAGTTTTATGAAGGTTCAGCCTTCAAAAAAGCCTTACTTGCTTTTTTATTCTGTGCTCCATGGCAAAAAATGCAGGATTCATTATAGTTTATTAACAGCTTTCTCAGCCTACTATGCCGTCTTCAATGATTGATGCAGATATACACCCACGTCCCTCTGAACCTGCCTTTTCTTTAGAATTCTATCCTTGACTTTGTGTCAACTCTCCTTGTTCATTTGACCAAAATATATCATTGACACACCTCTCGACTCGAAGTCTATCAATACCTTCCTCACAATTCACAATCATCTTCAAATTTAGAAATTGTGCCCTGTAAACCCGGGTCTTTATGATTTGGATTTGATTTGATTTGATTATTATTGTCATATGTATTAGTATGCAGTGAGTAGTATTGTTTCTTGTGCACTACACAGACAAAACATATCGTTCATAGAGAAGGAAAGGAGAGAGTGCAGTTCCTTATGAGAATGTAGTTACAGTCATAGCTAGGGTGTAGAGAAAGATCAACTTTATCTAGGTCTCAGTTATGAATATAAATCAAATAAAACAGTGACCCCCTCTATATACCTTCCCCTGGTCCAAAGTAGATAAAGCCCTCTGTAATCCATGTTTTGAATCTGATTGAATTAAAAAAGTAAACTATTGCTTAATTAAATTCTAGCTAAAATTACTATTTCAAAATACCACATGGTTCCAAATTAAATTGCCAATGGCATTAATATTTTTATTTAAAAAGCATAATTTTACTGACGTTTGGGGACTCAAATGATTAACATAAGAAAATGATGTAATATTAGATTTAGAATTAATAAGGCCAACACAGATCTTTGAAGAGCTCCCTCACCTCAAAATTTCCCCCAACACCACACCTGAGAGCGGAGCTATGCTCCAAAGACATGTTTTTAGAAAAAATAAATAAGAAAGGAACTGGCCTAGAAGCTTGTAGACATTCAGCCTATTGACTTTAACTGGAGAACCAAATAGTTCTTCATAGGATTCCTACAGTACAGAAGGAGGCCATTCAGCCCATCAATCCTGCACTGACAACAATTTCACCTAGGCATTATTCCCATTTATCTAACCTACTAATCCCCTGACACTAAGGTGCAATTTAGCATGGCCAATCAATATAACCTACACATTTTTGGACTGTGGGAGGAAACTGGAACACCCATAGGAATGACATGCAGACACAGGGAAAACATGGATACTCCTCACAGACAGTGACCCAGGGCCAGAATCGAACCCATGTCCCTAGTGCTGTGAGGCAGCAGTGCTAATCACTTTGCCACCATGCCGCCTGCTGTAATGAGGGGATACGTCCAGCTGTGGAATGGGTACCAAGAAAGGTTTCTACAGCTGTCTGGTGCAACTGACTGTCAGCAACACCTATGGCAGGATTCAACTGACCCACTAGGTAGACGATGGCCTAGTGGGCCTAATGGCCAGACTATTAATCCAGAAAGTCAGGTAATGTTCTGAAGATCAGGATTCAAATCCAGCCACGGCAAATGGTGGAATTTGAATTCAATTTTTTTTAAAATCTGGAATTAAGAATCTACTAGAGGAACCATTGCCGATTGTCAGTAAAAAGCATTTGATACATCAATGTCCTTTAGGGGAGGAAATCTGCTGTCCTTATCTGTGCCCACATGTGCCATCAGAGCCACAGCAATGTGGTTGACTCTCAACTGCCTCTGAAATGACCTAGCAAGCCATTCAGTTGTATCAATCGTTCAACTATAGATGGGCAATAAGTTCTGACCAGCCAGCGATGACCATGTCCCACGAATGAATAAAAAGAAAGAAAATTAGCAAGAACTTTCGTCAATTAGAAACAAGTAAAAAATAATCATGATATTGTATAAACATTGCTGTTCAATGTCCTGTTCCAACCGAACAAACCTTCTTACAAACATACACCCTGGTTTAGGTTTAGCATGAAAATACATATGCTCACGTGATGCTGAATTTTTTAGCTCTGCAACACCTGTTGTGAATTAAACCTTTGATAGAGAATTGTAATTATGACCTCCCAGCTCTGGAGCTCCCAACACCACTTGAGGTAGAGATAGAGACATTGCTTGTCTCGTACTATTACCATTTATGACTCCTCAGATACTGAAGCAGTCCATGTTCAAATGCAACAAGATCCGGACAATATCCAGGCTTGGGCTGACAAGTGTCAAGTAACATATGCGTCACACAATTGCCAGGTAATGAGCATCACCAATAAGAGACACTCCCCACTTGCCTGGATGGGTGCAGTTCCAACAACACTCAAGAAGTGACACCATCCAGGACAAAGCAGCCCACTTGAGTGGCACCATATCGATAAATATTCACCCCTCCCACCACCGACACTCAGTGGCAGCAGTGCGTATCATCTACAAGACACATTGCAGCAATTCACCAAAGATCCTTAGACAGCATTTTCCAAACCCACGGTGTGAGAAGTAATGTAATTTTTAAGGCTGCAAGAGCTAACAGTAACGAGTTCAGCAACATACAGAAAGGGGGAGGCACATGACAGACAGTTGACTGAGTTCGGGACAGTGATGAGATTAAGCGCAGAATGGGAGATTGAGAGAGTGTTAATTGAAGGAATGACACAGTACAAGCCATTTACAGTGTTTAAAGCCAGATAAGGGGGAATAACACAATACAAGCCATTACAGTGTTTAAAGTTAACAAGGTTAACAGCCAAATAAGGGGGAATAACACAATGCAAGCCATTACAGTGATTAAAGTTAACAAGGTTAACTGCCAAATAAGGGGGAATAACACAATATGAGCCATCACAATGTGTAAAAAAAAACAGTATAAAATGTGCTGTAAATCTATGTAAGGTGTGCGCACCAGCCCACCCGATCTTGCAAGATTGTATTGTATAATAAACTGTGATCGAACGAGACAGCCCGTGGTCGTCTAAGTCTACAATCGGGATCGGGAGAAAAGGGGAATATATCGGGAGGGCTACCGGCTGGGGAATTTGCCCCTGGCGCTCCGAACTCGACTGGTGGAAACCTAACGGTGTCAACGAAACCAAGAGTTGTCTGGTGGCTGCCACGCTAGCGGGTATCTGGCGGAAACGGCCGGTAACGAAACTAACAATTTGGGGGCTCGTCCGGGATAGCTTATATACCCGGCCCTCTCGCTTGGACTAGGGAATTGATCTCAGTAATAACCAGACGCGTCACCGTGTATATTTACACAGAATTACTGAGTTCAGAACCCGACCACGAGCGAGACACAAAAAAAAACTTCTAATTGGGCTTAAACTAAAGATAAAGTAAGAACCACTGGCTGCTCTCGGGGTCTGATTCAGTGCCCCGGGTTTTTCAGCTCAAATTGTGTTTAGGTTTAACGGACGAAGGGACGTACAGGAATAAAGGTCAGACAACTCCGTGCACGGGGCAAGGTAAGAGAATTACACTCCAAGGACAAAATTACGGTTAGAGGTTGAGAGTGGTTTCTTCCTTGTTTGACCACATAATAGGACAGTTCTGTTTGAGGGTTTGGAAGCAACCCAAGAGGACGAGGTGACCTATTATGGGAGGAAAACCGTCTAAGACGAGAGACGGAAGGAGAAGTAAGGTAAAGGGGTCAAACGGCATACCGCCGGATAGTCCGTTGGGAATAAAATTAAGTAATTGGGAAGATTCTGAGAAAACCCGGGGCCTCAATCGGAAAGTAATGATTAAGTATTGTTGTTTTATTTGGACTAAGGAACCAATCCGACCACCGACCGTGTTCTGGCCAAAATACGGTTCGGACGAAGATTGGGTATGTCAACTGTTAAACTTGTGTGTAAATGGAAGGTCAAAGCCAAACCCTGAAGAGATAAAATATGCAGCTTGTTGGGAGGGATCCGGTCCCCTGAATACCTCTCCGCCGTTAAACGTGTTTGTCATGTCCCCCCATCAGGGTAGTCAGTCCCGTCGTGGTCAGTCCCGTCCGTGGGAAGTATTGGACGTTTTGCCACCCCCGCCGGCCCCTAGACCCCACTCGCCCCCACCCTACGACGGGTCCCGCGACAAACCCAAGGGAGCCACCACAGATGGACAAAGAGACACCCCCGACCCTTCCAGGGAAGACCCCGGGCCATCAGCATCTAAGACTTCCTCACTGTCGGAGTCAGAGTCCTCGGGACCGAGTACTAGAAGTAAAACTAGGGAACAAAAAGAGGCCAGGCAGCAGGTTGAGAACAAAAAACCCCAAGAAGTGGTTAAAATGAAACCCCTTCGAGAGGTCCCCTTTGGGGGGGGAGATACGGGATATGTGATAGTCCCTTTAAATACCGGGGATATCAGGCAATTCAGAAAAGAGCTGCCACTTTTATTAGAGGACCCCGAGGCGGTGGCAGCTCAACTTGACCAATTCCTGGGTCCTAACTTGTATTCATGGCAGGAGTTGGAGGCCATGATGAGAGTATTATTTAATTATGATGAGAGGAGTATGATCAGGAAGAAGGCTATGGAAATTTGGGACCGCGAACACCAACAGGGGGTCCAGGGCGAGGAGAAATATCCCCTCCAAGACCCAGATTGGGACCATAATACCCAGATTGGGAGAACTCATATGTCCGATCTCCGGAATTTGATAATTAGGGGAATACAGACCTGTGTCCCCAAACAACAGAATCTAAGTAAAGCTTTCGAGGTTTCCCAAGGTAAAGATGAGTCACCCAGTGCGTTCCTGGATAGACTTAGGGAATCGGTCCGGAAATACTCCAGCCTCGATCCAGATGGGGAAATAGGGCGAGGAATGTTGAAAGTCCACTTTGTCACCAAATCCTGGCCAGACATACAAAAGAAACTGCAGAAAATTGAGGACTGGAGTGGGAAAGATATTGGGGATCTGTTGCATGAAGCGCAGAGAGTGTTTGTTCAGAGGGACGTGGTAAGAGAGAAACAAAAAGCCAAGATGATGGTAGCCGCTGTAAGGGAAGTTTGCAAATCCACAGGAATGGTAGAAGAAGGACGAACGGAAGGTAGAGGACGGTCTAGAGGGGGTTGGCATAACGGAGGGAGGGAAAACCGCGGCCGGGGCCGTGGACGACCCTATGGAAACGGACGACTGCGACCGGCCGGGTGTTACCATTGCGGCCGATTGGGACATTTTAAAAGGGAATGCCCAGACTTAAGGGAGGAGCGAGAGGGGATCTATGAGATGGAGTACTCGGTAGACTAGGGAGACCGGGGGGCACTCGAAATAAGGGCCTACCAAGAACCCCTGGTAAACTTGAGGGTGGGCCAGAAAAGGGAGGAGGTAACGTTTTTAGTAGATACAGGCGCCGGGAGGTCTGCAATTCCCATTCATCCCGAAGGGAGTAATTACCAAACTCGTTCGCTTAACATTTCAGGGGTAAAAGGAGGGGTTTTCCGGGCCCGGCTTTTCACTCCTTTAGAAATTGAATGGGAGGGCGAGAGGGTCACGGCAGAACTCCTTCACCTGCCCCATCTATCTTACGGACTGATGGGCCGAGACTTAATAGTAAAATTTGGGATTCAAATTAGTGTGGGAGAGAATGAAGAATTGCTGATCTCTATGGCTTACCTAGATGAACAGCAAATGGAACAAATAAACCCCAAAGTGTGGACGGCCAAGGGTAATCGTGGAAAACTATCGGTGACCCCCATAAAAGTTACCCTAAAGGCAGGAAGCCCGGAGGTACGAGTCCGACAGTACCCGATCTCCTGGGAGGGGCGCCGGGGACTTAGCGGGGTGGTACGGGAGTTAATTTCAGATGGGTTGATAGAGCCCTGTATGTCCCAGTATAATTCCCCCATTCTGCCTGTCCGGAAACCTGATGGTAACTACAGGATGGTCCAGGACTTAAGAGAAATAAATAAAATTGTACAAGTCCGTCACCCGGTAGTCCCTAACCCCTACACCATCCTAGGGCGGATTCCGCCAGACCACAGCTGGTTCAGTGTGGTGGACTTAAAGGACGCCTTCTGGGCATGTCCCCTTGACCCAGATAGCCGAGACCTGTTCGCCTTTGAATGGGAAGACCCGGACACGGGAAGAAAACAACAATACCGGTGGACGGTTCTTCCACAAGGCTTTACGGAATCTCCGAACCTATTCGGGCAGATTTTGGAACAGGTCTTAGAGAGCCTAGTTTTACCCCCAGACTTAAAATTGATACAGTATGTAGATGATCTTTTACTTTCGGGGCCCTCCGACCGACAAGTTCAAACTGGGACCAATGCCCTGCTTAACTTTCTCGCGGAACAGGGGCTAAGAGTGAGTCAGAAAAAGTTACAGTATGCAGAACGGGAAGTTCGATATCTGGGGCATCTAATTAGCTGTGGCCAGCGTAAAATAAGTCCTGAAAGAATCAGGGGAATTGTAGGATTAGGACTCCCTAGAACGAAACGAGAACTCAGGAAATTTCTGGGTTTACTCGGATATTGCAGACTCTGGATAGATAATTATGCCCCCCTGACGAAGGATCTGTATTTACGCCTGGTTGAAGGGGCCCCGGATAAAATCTGGTGGGATAGGGAAGGGGAAGATTTGATTACCAGCCTGAAACAAAAACTAGTGACTGCCCCAGTCCTGAGTTTACCGGATTATAATAAGACCTTTTTATTGTTCACCAATGCAAAACAGGGCACAGCCTTCGGGGTACTGACCCAGGAATGGGGAGGACACAGGAAACCGGTGGCCTTCCTGTCAAAGATTCTGGATCCCGTATCCCGAGGGTGGCCCGAATGTGTCCAGGCGGTAGCAGCCACGGCAAAATTGGTAGAGGAGAGCAGAAAGCTGACCTTTGGGGCGCCACTCACGGTAGTTACCCCACACCAGGTGAGGACAATTTTAAACCAAAAAGCGGGCCGCTGGTTAACAGACTCGAGGATCTTGAAATATGAAGCGATATTACTAGATCGAGATGACCTGAAACTAGAACTTAGCACGTGTCAGAATCCAGCGGAATTCCTGGGAGGGGAGGCGGAGGGGACCCTTGAACATCTGTGTGTGGACATAGTAGAATTACAAAGTAAGGTGCGGGAGGATCTACGAGATCAACCCTTGCACACGGGACAGAGGTGGTACATTGATGGGTCCTCTAGGATGGTGGAGGGCAAGAGGCATAACGGGTATGCCATAGTTAACGAAGAGGGATGGAAGGTAGAGGAACGGGGGCGGTTGCCCCCTTCGTGGTCGGCACAGACCTGCGAGTTGTATGCTCTCCACCGCGCCCTGACCAGCCTGGAAGGATCAGTAGGGACTATATACACAGATTCAAAATACGCTTATGGGGTGGTACATACCTTTGGAAAGATCTGGAAAGAGCGAGGCATGATTAACAGCCGCGGCAAGGAGTTGGTACATGAGGAACTAGTTGTTAAGATTTTGGAAGATCTGTTAAAACCACGGGAGATAGCAGTAGTCCACATTAGAGGGCATCAAAAAGGGGTTGGCCCAGAAGCCACGGGGAATCGCTTAGCAGATGAACAGGCTAGAATAGCAGGGATGGAGGGGGACCTGGTCGACTGTTTGGCGTGGATACCACAGGTATCGGAGATACAAGAAGTGCCAGTGTTCACAGAAAAAGAGGAGGAAGAGCTCAGGGTGATCGGAGGGGAAAAGGGAGAGGAAGGGAGGTGGCTGCTACCAGATGGACGTCAGTTATTGAACCGATCCCTAACCAGGGAAGTTCTGACCCAGCTACACCAGGGGAGCCATTGGGGAACCCAGGCGTTGTGCGATGCCTTCCTGCGGCAATATGCCCACCCAGGGGTCCATACGGTGGCCCAACAGGTCACGCAGGACTGCCTGATATGCCGGAAGGTGAACAAAAGGGGGTTACGACAGACTAGGGGAGGGGGCCGGGCCCCTGCATACCGGCCCTTCGAGTATATCCAGATTGACTATACTGAACTTCCCCCGATCGGACGACTGAAATATCTCCTGGTAATGGTGGATCACTTAACGGGATGGGTGGAAGCCTTCCCCACCGCCACTGCGGTCGCGAGTCAGGTATCCAAGATCCTACTAGAACAGATTGTTCCGAGGTTTGGGATCCCCCGAGCGGTAGATTCCGACCAGGGAAGCCACTTTACTTCGACAGTGCTGCAGGGTGTAATGCGTGCGGTGGGGATAGACTGGGACTTCCACACTCCTTGGCATCCCCCTTCCTCAGGGAAAGTAGAGAGAATGAACCAGACCCTCAAAACACAACTCACAAAATTGACAGTGGAAACCGGCTTACCCTGGACAAAATGCTTGCCCCTTGCTCTACTCCGAATACGAACGCAACCACGTAGAGATTTAGGGATTTCCCCATATGAGATGATGTTCGGTCTTCCCTTTGTGGGACCTCGAGGTGAGCTGCCTATTTTTGAAACCAGGGATGTCTTTGTAAAAAAATATGTTGAAGCATTGGTATCTGCTCTCTCTCATTTGCGCCAACAGGGACTCATAGCCCAGACACCGCCCTTGGCTTTCGCGGTTCACTCGATCAAGCCCGGACACTGGGTTCTCATCAAGACCTGGAAACCGAAGACCCTAGACCCGGTCTGGGACGGCCCTTTCCTGGTGTTACTAACAACTGAAACAGCTGTCCGAACAGCAGAACGAGGCTGGACTCACTACACCCGAGCAAAGGGGCCCGTACCGGCACCGGACGAGAACATCCTCTCAACCCCGGACAGAAGCAATCCAGCAGAAGACAACTGAACGGACACTTTGGCCGGCACGAGAACTCAAAAATGTGGCTTGTACTCTTGCTGGTGTACACTGTAACTTTGGTGGGAGGGGGATGGAAAGGGGACGCGGTAGATAGGTGGTACGCTGAGGAAGGGAAAAATACTGGTCAGCAATACAGTCTTACTGTACAAAAAGCAACCCAGACACAGGTATTAGAGATAGATTTATGCCAGATGGTACCATGTGGGACAGCGGGGGAACTAAATGACCCTAAAAACAGCCTGGCGAGACAAAAGAAATATCAGGGAAAATCGATGGAGCTACTATTTCTGGGGACGGGATTGGGAGAGGATCAAGCTCTTGGGGTACGGGAAAGAATAACATTGGTGCCGAAAGCGATCTACCCGAGAGACTGTGGAATAGATCAGTGCAACCCCCTTTATCTGACCATAAAACAAACCAACTGGGTGGTCAAGAAAAATCTGCACACTGGGCTAGAGGGTCAGGTACTTGGAGTACGGGTTCAGGAGGAGCGGCTGTGCTGTGTAAGAATTACCCTCCAGGAGGCAACAGCCACAAACTCGTCCATACTCCGTGTAACTGCCCTGACTCCTGGAAACTCCGAAAAGGTTAAAGTGATACAGATAAAAGATTTAAGGGAGACCGTAGAGATAGAGACAGGGTTCAGGGAAATTAACGCATGGTTGGAGTGGGTTCGGTATACTGTCCAGAGTCTTGGAAAAGACAACTGTTATGCGTGTGCGGGTAGTAGACCGAGTCCGCAGGTGGTTCCACTCCCTAAACTAAAAGAAGGTGGAATTGAGTGTTTGGTGAAACTGTACCAACACCGAACCGCCTGGGAAGATCCCACATGTCAGTCTCTGGGCTTAACGTTCCCACCGGTCCAGCACAACCGGTATTCCCAGGCGCCCTCCTTTTCCGGGGCATCGGGTGTCCATCAAACCTGCATACAGAGGACGGGGAAAGAGTGGGATCAGAACGTTGGGAGCCTGACTCTGTGTCAGCAGGTCATCCAAGTAGACACTACTAAGGATGGTGGAAATTATTCCCAGATACAGGTCCCCCGGGCCGACCTTTGGTGGTACTGCGGGGGTGCAGAACTACGAGCCACCTTACCCCGGAAATGGACTGGGACGTGTGCCATAGTACAACTAGCCATACCATTCACCCTAGCCTTTGAACGAAAGGGAACAAAGGTTACTCCCCGGACAACCCGGAAGCGCCGCAATATCCCCACTTCGTTTGATGACAGGATTTACCTAGATTCCATCGGGGTACCCAGAGGGGTCCCGGACGAATATAAAGCCAGGAATCAAATAGCGGCAGGGTTCGAATCTCTGTTCTGGTGGGTCACTATCAACAAAAATGTAGATTGGATAAACTACATATATTATAACCAACAGAGGTTCATAAACTATACCCGGGATGCTATAAAAGGGATAACGGAACAGTTAGATGCTACGTCCCGAATGGCTTGGGAGAACCGACTAGCTCTGGATATGATTCTGGCCGAGAAAGGGGGAGTCTGTGTTATGATCGGGACTCAATGCTGTACTTTCATCCCCAACAATACCGCTCCCGACGGATCAATCACCCGGGCTCTGAGGGGCTTGACAACTCTAGCCGACGAGTTGGCAGAGCATTCGGGGGCAAACACCGACTGGACCGGGTGGCTGGACGAATGGTTCGGGAGATGGAAAGGGGTGGTAGTATCAATGTTAGTATCCTTCATGGTGGTATCAGGGATCCTGGCGGCCTTAGGATGCTGCGTTATTCCCTGCATTCGGGGATTAACGCAGAGACTGATAGAAACGGCTCTTATGAAACGGGATGTCACTGATGGAAGGGTGGTGGGAATCCACTTGGAAAGGGAGGAAAGAGAGACCCTCCTAGATAGGTCTCCCGATGATGAAGATTGGGACGAGCAAGTGGATAGTATGTTAGCCAAACTGGAACAACCTACTCGTACATATCTGAACTAGATCTGGAAAAAGGGATGCTAGTTTAAAAAAAAAATATATAAATAAAAAATTACAGACAGTAAAAAGAAAAGGGGGGATTGTGAGAAGTAATGTAATTTTTAAGGCTGCAAGAGCTAACAGTAACGAGTTCAGCAACATACAGAAAGGGGGAGGCACATGACAGACAGTTGACTGAGTTCGGGACAGTGATGAGATTAAGCGCAGAATGGGAGATTGAGAGAGTGTTAATTGAAGGAATGACACAGTACAAGCCATTTACAGTGTTTAAAGCCAGATAAGGGGGAATAACACAATACAAGCCATTACAGTGTTTAAAGTTAACAAGGTTAACAGCCAAATAAGGGGGAATAACACAATGCAAGCCATTACAGTGATTAAAGTTAACAAGGTTAACTGCCAAATAAGGGGGAATAACACAATATGAGCCATCACAATGTGTAAAAAAAAACAGTATAAAATGTGCTGTAAATCTATGTAAGGTGTGCGCACCAGCCCACCCGATCTTGCAAGATTGTATTGTATAATAAACTGTGATCGAACGAGACAGCCCGTGGTCGTCTAAGTCTACAATCGGGATCGGGAGAAAAGGGGAATATATCGGGAGGGCTACCGGCTGGGGAATTTGCCCCTGGCGCTCCGAACTCGACTGGTGGAAACCTAACGGTGTCAACGAAACCAAGAGTTGTCTGGTGGCTGCCACGCTAGCGGGTATCTGGCGGAAACGGCCGGTAACGAAACTAACAACGGCCATTTTGATTTGATTTGATTTATTATTGTCACGTGTATTAACATACAGTGAAAAGTATTATTTCTTGCACACTATACAGACAAAGCGCACCATTCATAGAGAAGGAAACGAGAGAGTGCAGAATGTAATGTTACAATCATAGCTAGGATGTAGAGAAAGATCAACTTAATGCAAGTTAAGTCCATTCAAAAGTCTGTTCTTGAATTGGTACATGACCTCAGACTTCTGTATCTTTTTCCCGACAGAAGAAGGTGGAAGAGAGAACGTTCGGTTGCCTGGGGACCTTAATTATGTTGGCTGCTTTGCCAAGGAAGCAGGAAGTGTAGACAGAGTCAGTGGATGGGAGGCTGGTTTGCATGATGGATTGGGTTACATTCACGACCTTTTGTAGTTCCTTGCAGTCTTGGCAGAGCAGGAGACATACTAAGCTGTGATACAATCGGAAAGAATGTTTTCTTTAGTGCATCTGTAAAAGTTGGTGAGAGTTGTAGCTGACATGCCAAATTTCCTTAGTCTTCTGAGAAAGTAGAGGCATTGGTGGGCTTTCTTAACTAGAGTGTTGGCATAGGGGGACTAGGACAGGTAGTTGGTGACCTGGACACCTAAAAATTTGAAGCTCTCAACCCTTTCTACTATTCCCATCAAGAAGGACAAGGGCAGAGATACATGGGCCAGAACTTTCCCATCCCACCCGCCATGGGAATTGCAGTGGGTAGGACACAGACTATGTAAAGGTCCATTGACTTTGGGTGGGATTTTCCACCTTTGGTGTGAGAGAGACAGAAAAATCATGCCCAAGGGAACACCATTACCTGTAAGTTGCCCTCCAAGCCACTCACCATTCTGGCTTGGAAAGATATCACTTTACTGGGAGATTCTTTACTCAGAGAGTGGTTGGGGTGTGGAATGGACTGCCTACTGTGATAGTGGAGTCAGACACTTTAGGAACTTCCAAGTGGTTATTGGATAGGTAGTGGGATAGCTTGATCTTGGGTTCGGACGTAGCTCGGCACAATATCAAGGGCCGAAGGGCCTGTACTGTGCTGTACTATTCTATGAACTGACCCTTTGGCCTTCCAAGCCTGCACCGACCCTGCTGCCCAACTGAACAAAAACCTCTTACCCTTCCGGGGACTATATCCCTCTATTCCCATCCTATTCATATATTTGTCAAGACACCCCCCCAACACTGCTGCACCCCAGGGAACTCCCACACCACCAATCCCTCACTAAGAACCACACCCCCAGGTATTCCCCAACCTTTATCCACTACCTGCATGGAACTTCCCCACCTCACCTCGATCTGACACCCCCCCATGTGACCTGTCACCAATTCCCCAAACCGACCCAACTCCATACTCCGACCCAAGCTAATCTGACCCTCCCACACCATCCCTCAGTGTCCAACCCCCCCAGTCCCCCAAATGCTATCCATTTACCTTCTCCCTGGTCTATTTTTTTCAATAGGATCTTCGAGATCAGCTACTTTAACTAGTGCAGTAGAAAAAGGGACCGTGTCTTCCTTCACTTCCTTTCTTTTGGATTCCGAAGCTGGGCCAAGGGGAGTACTGTGCAGTGTGGATCTCACTGAGTTTTAATGCCATATAATGGTTATGAATTTTTTTAAGGTACTTTGGCTCAAGTGCTTTATGAATCATTTAAAATGACACAGCGTGAAAATGCTCTAGTACATCCAAACAAACATTCTGATGGCACAATCAAAATAACTGCTAATATTGCGAGACTTGGCTTTTAGCACACGGAGAGCGTCAGAGAAAATAATCACACCAGATTACCAATGAGAAGGTCAATAAAGCATAAAAGTTTTGGATAGTGAAACAAGGCTAAAACCTCACACTGTATTTTTATTAGAAACGAAGAACAAAGAAAATTACAGCAGAAGAACAGGCCCTTCAGCCCGCCAAGCCTGCACCAGCCATGCTGCCCAACTGAAGTAAAACCCCCTACACTTCCTCTATTCCCATTCTATTCATGTATTTGTCAAGACGGTCCAGAAAAGTCACTATTGTAGTCACTTCCACAATCTCCCCCGGCAGTGAGTTCCAGGCACCCATCACCCTCTATGTAAAAAATTTGCCTCCTACATTTCCTTTAAGCCTTGCCCCTCACATCTTGAACCTGTGCCCCCTAGTAATTGACTCTTCCACCCTGGGAAAAAGCCTCTGACTCTCCACTCTGTCCATGCCCCTCAAAATCTTGTAGACTTTTATCAGATCTCCCTCAACTTCCGTCGTTCCATTGAGAATAAATTAAGTTTTTCTAACCTCTCCTCATAACTAATGCCCCCCATACAAGGCAACATCCTGGTAAATCTTTTCTGTACCCTCTCCAAAGCCTCCACATCCTTCTGGTAGTGTGGCGCACAGAATTGAACACTACATTCCAAGTGTGGCCGAACTAACGTCCTATGAAGCTGCAACATGACTTGCCAATTTTTAAACTCAATATCCAGGCCGATGAAGGCAAGCATACCGCATGCCCCCTTTGACTACCTTCTCCACCTGCATTGCCACTTTCAGTGACTTGTGTACCTATCCAATCAGATCCCTCTGCCTATCAATAATCTTGAGAGTTCTGCCATTTACAGTATATTTCCTATCTGTATTAGACCTTCCAAAATGCATTACCTCACATTTGTCCAGATTAAACTTCATCTGCCATCTCTCCGCCCAAATCTCCAACTGATCTATATCTTGCTGCATCCTCTGATGGTCCTCATCGCTATCTGCAAATCCACCAACCTTTGTGTTGTCTGCAAACTTACTAATCAAATCGATTACATTTTCCTCCAAATCATTTATGTATATTACAAACAGCAAAGGTCCCAGCACTGATCCCTGAGGAACACCACTTGTCACAGCCCTCCATTCAGAAATGCACCCTTCCACTGCTACCCTCTGTCTTCTATGACTGAGCCAGTTCTGTATCCATCTTGCCAGCTTACCTCTGATCCCATGCGACTTCATCTTCTGCACCCATCTGCCATGAGGGACCTTGTCAAAGGCTTCACTGAAGTCCATGTAGACAACATTAACTGCCCGACCCTCATCAATCATTGTCACTTCCTTGGAAAACTTGATCAAGTTAGTGAGACACGACCCTCATTCACAAAATCATATTGTCACTTGCTAATACATCCATTTATTTCCAAGTGGGAGTAAGTCCTGTCTTGAAGAATCCTCTCCACTGACATAAGGCTCAGGGGCCTGTAATTACCTGGATTATTCTTGCTACTCTTCTTAAACAAAGGAACAACATTGGTTATTCTCCAATCCTCTGGGACCTCCCCTGTAGCCAGTGAGGATACAAAGATTTCTCTCAAGGCCCCAACGATTTCCTCCCTTGCCTCTCTCAGTATTCAGTATATCCCATCAGGCCTGGGGACATGTCTACCTTAATGCTTTGCAAGAACCCCAATACTTCTCTTTTTTGATCTCAACATGACTCACACTATCTACACATCCTTTCCCAGACTCATCATCCACCAAGTTCTTCTCTTTGGTAAATAGTGACACGAAGTACTCATTTAATACTTTGCCCATTTCCATTGGCTCCACACATAGATTCCCTCCCCTGTCCTTGAATGGGCCAACCCTCTCCGTGGCTACCTTCTTGCTCTTTATATGTGTATAAAAAGCCTTGGGATTTTCCTTAATCCTGCTGGCCAATGATTTTTCGTGATCCCTTTTAGCCCCTCTTACTCCTTGCTTAAGTTCCTTCCTACTTTCCTTATATTCCACACTTGCTTTGTGTGTTCCCAGCCTCCTAGCTTTGACAAATGTTTCCCTTTTTCCTTTGGCAATTCTCTTACAATATTTTTTGTTATCCAAGGTTTCCAAAACTTGCCATACTTATCCTTCATCCTTATAGGAAGGAATATGTTGGTCCTGAATCCCTATCAACTTACACTTGAAAGCTTCCCACATGCTAGACGTTGATTTTTCCTCAACCATCTGCCCCCAATCTACCTTCTTCAGTTCCTGCCTGATATTGTTATAATTAGCTTTTCCCCAATTTAGCACCTTAACTTGCAGACTACACTTATCTTTATCTATTAGTGCCTTAAAGCTGACTGAATTGTGGTCACTGTTCCTGAACTGCTCCCCCTATTGAAACATAATCCACCGACAATGCAAAACACCTTAATTGTTAGGAATTGGTTCTGTAGACAAAAGTGTTTTTAACCTATTTTGAATGAAGAATAGTTTTTGATTATTTGATTAACATCCTGGGGTTACCACTGGCCAGAAACAGAACTGGAGTAGCCATCTAATTACAACAGCAAGTCAGAAGCTGGGAATCCAGCAGTGAGTGACTCTTAATTCCTGTCTCCCCAAAGCCTGCCCACCATTTACAAGACAAAACTAAGGAGTGTGATGGAACACTTCCACTTATTTGGTTGAGTGCAGTTCCAACAACCCTCAAGAAGCTCAACACCCATCCAGGACAAAGCAATGATTTGATCAATACAGCTTCCACAAACATTCAATCCAGCACCATTGACTCATATTGACAGCATTGTGCACATCTACAAGATGCATTGCAGAAACTCACCGATACTCCTACACAACCTTCCAAATCCATGCCCCCTAAGTCCTGTTCCAAGTCTTATGTCAATCAATCTGTCCTGTCTTTCCCCCTCCCACACATGGGTGGCATGGTAGCACAGTGGTTAGCACTGCTGCTTCACAGCTCCAGGGTCCTGGGTTCAATCCTTGGCTCAGGTCACTGTCTGTGTGGGTTTCCTCCCACAGTCCAAGGATGTACAGGTTAGGTTGATTAGCCATGCTTAAATTGCCCCTTAGTGTCCAGGGTAGTGGAGGTTAGAGGGATTGGTAGGTATAATTTGCAGGGATATGGGGTTAGGGCCTGGGTGGGATTGTGTTTGGAGCAGACTTGATGGTCCAAAGGGCCTCTTTCTGCACTGTATGATTCAAGACCTTCCTTTGTCCACTCATTGCTCAAAATGTAGTACATCTCTAACTTTTCCCAGAACTGATGAAATGTCATCAACTTTGTTAACTCTATTTCCCTTTCCACAGATACTGGCTCAACTCTTTAGCATTCGTTGTATAACTCAATGGCTTGTTAGGTTACTTCAAGTGGGTGGCTAAGAATCAAACACATTGGTGTGGGATTGGTTTCACGTGCAGCCCGGCCTGGTTTAGGACAGCAGATTTCCTTCCCTAAAAGTCCTTTGTGAACCAGTTAGGTTTTTATGATAATCCCAGAGGTTCACTGTCATTTTTAATAATGTAAAAAGTCTGACAACACCAGGTTTTAGTCCAACCTATTTATTTGATAATATTCTCACTAGCTTTCGAGGGGACAGCCTCTTCGTCAGGTGAACTCTCCATTCACCTGACGAAGAGGCTGTCCCCTCGAAAGCTAGTGAGAATATTATCAAATAAATAGGTTGGACTAAAACCTGGTGTTGTCAGACTTTTTACTGTGTTTACGCCAGTCCAACGCCGGCATACCCACATCATTTTTAATAATGCCAGCCTTGATTTTGTTTTACTTCTTCAGACTTTTAGAATTGAATTTGAAAGATCACTTTGTAATCCAGGCATCCAGATTATCAGGACAGGAATTTGGGAGAACATTTACCCTGGGACGTACAAAAAAATCCTTTTCACAGAAAAACACACCAGAGCTCCCTGAGCTTCCTTGTTAATTAAAGCAAAAACTTTAAAAAGTACTTTTTGAAGGTAAATTCCTGAAACCAAACATCACTTCAAACAAAGTTTCAGACTTTCTTCCTTTTTGATCTTCATCTTGAAAATCTGAACACATTATCAAATAGGAATTGGGAAACCCTTGGAGAGAAAGATTTTAATGCAAAAATAAAAGGCTGCAAATCTTTATAACAGTGAAGTCTTTGAAGTAAGGAAGAAAATACAAAAAAAACAGGAAGCAGTCATTCAATTTAATCTTCAGTTGGTTTTGATACATTATATATTGCTGTACCAAAAATGTATCAGTATTCCATATTCCAAGAGGAATATAATTCGTATTAACATCAGTTCTAGTATGCTTGAATTTGATTGGTGAACTGTTTCATGAATTATGTATTAAAACAACTGCTAATGATTGACTGATTCCCCAGTGAATCTTTGTTCACTGTGATTCTTGTCCCTCTTTCATTTGTAGCAATAGTTTGCTTTTCCACGCACATGAAAGGACAGATTTGTGCTCCTATAATATTTCTCACAGGCTCCATACTGGATCCAGCTGGCCATTCTTTTTGCATGAGGTTAGATTTTCACATCATGGCGAAGTTAAACTCCAGAGTGCCTAGCAACGAGAGCAAGAGCTGATTGGAGGAATAAGGGTTCAGCAAGATGAAAAGCAGATGATGATGAATCCTATTTCACAGATTACCTGGTTTCCGAAGTGTGGAAAAGAAAATCGGAGCTGGCGTAACATGGCTGCTGAGCTGATATGTTTGTGTGGCATGGATGTACGTTAGATATGTACAAATGTATGAAGCTTTGTATGCATTAAATATTCAGTTTTTACCTAATAACTGTATGGTCATACGTTTTACTGGAGATGATGCCAAAGACAAATTTGACTTTTGTTTGGACAATAATTTTTTATTCTATTCTATTCTCACTATTACCTCGGAATATCAAGGGTGGGGTGACAGCTGGGGTAGAGAAGGCAAGAGAGGGAGATCAGAATACCTGGGAGGAAGGGAAGAGTGTAGGGTGTGAGATAGTGGTGGGGGATGGGAAAGTCAAAGGGATTGACAGGCGGTTCTGTGGGCAAAAGCGGGACTCCAGGATGGTAGTCTGCCTCCCTGGAGCAGGGGTACAGGATGTTTCAGAAAGGGTAGAGGGAATTTTGAAGGGTGGAGGGACTGAGTCTGATGTGATAGTGCACGTAGGAGAGAAGGATGTAGGAACAAAGTGCAGGGGGGACATACGTAGGCAGTTCAGGGAGTTGGGGGCTAGGCTGAAATGTAGGGCCTCCAGGGTGGCGTTCTCTGGGCTGCTGCCGGTGCCTGGGGCTAGCAGGGCTAGAAATAATGAGATACTCCAACTAAATGCGTGGTTGAAGGATTGGTGTAGGGCAGAGGGTTTTAGATTCGTAGACCACTGGGAAGTCTTTATGAAAGAGGGGCAAATATACAAGAGGGATGGGGTACAGTTAACTGGGAAGGGCGTGCATATCTTAGCTGGAAGGTTAGCTGGAGTGTTTCGGCAGGGTTTAAACTAATATGGAGGGGGGGTGGGGAGGTGGACGGAACTGGGATTGGGGATAGGGTAAGCCCGGAGGGTAGGAAGAAGGATCGGATTGTTTCTGAGGGTCTTCGGTGCATGTGTTTCAATGCTAGGAGTGTGACTGGCAAAACAGATGAACTGAAGGCATTAATGTTCGAAAGGAAGTTGGAAGTGGTGGCGGTGACAGAGACTTGGTTAAAGGAAGGGCAGGACTGGCAGTTGAATGTTCCTGGGTATATGTGCTTCAGGCGTGATAGGGGTGGGTCGCTGAGAGGTGGGGGAGTGGCGTTGTTAGTTAAGGATTGCATCATAGCAGTGCAGAGGGAGGGAGGTATAGAGGATATAGGAATCGAGTCGCTATGGGTGGAGTTGAGGAATAGGAAGGGAGCTGTTACTATGTTGGGTGTGTACTACAGACCGCCCAACAGCCCGAGGGCTGTGGAAGAAGGGATAAGCAGGGACATTCTAGATAAGTGCAGGAAGAATAGGGTGGTGGTAGTGGGAGATTTTAATCTCCCCGGGGTAGATTGGAAGGTGCCGAGATCAGAGGGTGCTGACGGGGAGGAATTTGTACAGTGTGTAATGGAAGGATCCCTGGAGCAGTATGTGGATAGCCCGACCAGAGAGGGGGCTATACTGGACTTGGTTCTGGGGAATGAGCCTGGGCAGGTGGTTGACGTTGAAGTAGGAGAGCATGTGGCTAACAGTGACCACAACTCTGTCTGGTTTAAGATATTAATGGATAAAGATGAAGCCTGTCCTAAGGGGAGGGTGTTAAACTGGGGGAGGGCTAGATACAACCGGATTAGGCAGGATCTTAAAGATACGGACTGGGGTAAGCTGTTTGATGGCAGGTCGACGCTGGGTATGTGGGAGTCTCTCAAGGGAAAACTAAAATCTTTGCAGGAAAGACAGGTGCCAGTCAAGAGGAAGGATGGGAAGGGTCGGATTAGAGAGCCGTGGGTAACTAGGGATATTGAGGACCTGGTCAGGAGGAAGAGGGAGGCGTACATTAGATCTAGGCATTTGAGGACAGAGATAGCGTTAGAAGAATACAAAGAATGTAGGAGAGAACTTAAAAGGGGCATCAGAAAGGCAAAAAGGGGCCACGAAATGGCTTTGGCGGGTAGGATTAAGGAAAATCCTAAGGCATTTTTCTCCTATGTTAGAAACAAAAGGATGGTTAGAGGGGAGATTGGTCCTCTCAGGGACAGAGGAGGGGAACTATGCTTGGAGCCTGGGGGAATGGGGGAGATCTTGAATGAATACTTTGCGTCGGTATTCACGCAGGAGAGGGGCCTGATGTCTGGTGCTGTGCTTGAGGAGTTTGAGGATCCGTTGAGGGAAATGTCATCACAAGGGAAGAGGTGTTGGGACTTTTAGACAGTATAAAGACGGATAAATCTCCGGGGCCTGATGGCATCTATCCCAGGCTGCTAAGGGAGGTGAGGGATGAAATTGCTGGGCCTCTGACGCAAATCTTTGTCTCTTCTTTAGACACAGGTGAGGTCCCAGAGGATTGGCGGATTGCAAATGTAGTACCGTTGTTTAAAAAGGGTCAGAGGGATAACCCAGGGAATTATAGGCCGGTGAGCTTGACTTCAGTTATAGGCAAGCTAATGGAGAGGATCCTCAAGGATAGGATGTATGAACACCTGGAGCGCTGCAATCTGATCAGGGATACGCAGCATGGCTTCGTTACAGGGAGGTCATGCCTTACGAATCTAGTGGAATTTTTTGAAGAGGTGACAAAAACGGTTGACGAAGGACAAGCCGTTGATGTCGTCTATATGGATTTCAGTAAGGCGTTTGACAAGGTCCCTCATGGTAGGCTGATAGAAAAGGTGAAGGCTCATGGGATACAAGGCCAGGTATGTAGATGGGTGGAGAACTGGCTTGGGAGGAGGAGACAGCAGGTAGTAGTGGAAGGCTCCTTTCCCAATTGGAGGTCTGTCACCAGTGGTGTGCCGCAGGGCTCGGTACTAGGACCTCTTCTATTTGTAGTATATATTAATGACTTGGAAGAGGGGGTAGGTGGTGTGATCAGCAAATTTGCTGATGACACTAAGATGGTTGGATTGGCGGGTACTGAGGAGCAGTGCCTGGCAATGCAACAGGACATAGACAGGCTGGTAGATTGGGCAGATAGATGGCAAATGGAATTTAATCTGGAGAAATGCGAGGTGATGCACTTTGGCCAGAATAATGTGGAGGGGAGTTATACGATAAAAGGTAGAACTATCCGGAGTATAGATACGCAGAGAGACCTGGGGGTGCAAGTGCACAAGTCCCTGAAGGTGTCGGTGCAGGTGCAGAACGTGATGAGGAAAGCGTATGGTATGTTAGCCTTCATAGGAAGGGGTATAGAATATAAGAGTAGGAGTCTGATGTTGCAGTTGTATAGAACGTCGGTTAGGCCTCACTTGGAGTACTGCGTCCAGTTCTGGTCGCCGTACTACCGGAAGGATGTAGAGATCCTGGAGAGAGTGCAGAGGAGATTTACCAGGATGCTGCCTGGTATGGAAGGGCTGTCTTACGAGGAAAGATTGAACGAACTTGGGCTGTTTTCCCTTGAGAGACGTCGGCTGAGGGGGGATCTAATAGAGATTTATAAGATTATGAAGGGGATAGATAGAGTAAATGGTGGTAAGCTTTTTCCGCTATTAGAAATGGATAGAACGAGGGGTCACGGGCTTAGGGTGAGGGGGGCTAGGTATAAGACAAATATTAGAGGGCAGTTTTTCACGCAAAGGGTAGTGGGGGTGTGGAATGCACTGCCGAGTAAGGTGGTGGAAGCAGGCACACTAGGGTTGTTTAAGAGTCACTTAGACAGCCACATGAGCGGTCTACATATAGGGGGATATAGCAGGCCTTACTAAACATTGTAGGCTTGGGATTCCGTTTTTGCCTCAGGGATGTTACAGTCTTTGCCTGTTTAATAATGAATTTTTTGTCTCCACAGGCATTTAAGTCCACCTTGTTGACCAGCAAGGGGCATGCATGCGGCAGGTTGTAGTCGGCTGCTCTTGGATGTTGCTTCGGGAGTTGCCTATTGCTTCATGTCGTTAGTGTGCTTAAACTGGACCATCTCGAGGGCAACATGACAGCTCAGAGAGTATCTCTGTTGCTGTGCGGACACATGGATTTGGGCCTGTGTCTGTGGGAGTTTGCGCGTTCTCCCCGTGGTTGCGTGGGTTTCCTCCGGGTGCTCTGGTTTCCTCCCACATCCCAAAGATGCGCTTTTAGGCTGATTGATTGGATAACAAATTGTCCCTATATTGGACCTCCCTGATCCTCACACATTAGGCGTAGACTAAAATCATGAATGGGTCACTGAGACAATGGGACGGCGGCGCGGGCTCGTTGGGCCGAAGGGCCTGTTTCCCGTGCTGTGTTGTTCTTTGTTCTTTGTTCTTTGTTCTTTATTCTGTTCTATTCCATTCCAATCTTTTCTATTCTGTTCTATTTTATTCTATTCTAGTCTATTCCCACTTTCTTCTCATTGTCAAGACTGATTTTACCATGGTAATTTACTGATTACATACAATTTTCTGTGATCATTTCATTTATAGGGATGTTGCGCTTTAAACTATTCTTAAGACCTGAATTAACCCCTATCCCCAATGAGAAGGGGTTGTGCAGACAGTTCAAGTAGGAGCTGAGTGCTTACCTCCTCAATCCTTTTGCACTTCCCCCCAATATGAATTTAATTCCGACCTTTGGGAAGCATCTAAAGAGCTCCCAATGACAGGTGAGCCCTCGATAAAATCCAGCATTTGGATTTAATGAGATAAACAATAAAGAAAATTACAGCACAGGAACAGGCCTTTCAGCCCTCCAAGCCTGCATTGACCATGTTGCCCGACTAAACTAAAACCCCTACCCTTGCGGGGACCATAACGCTCAATTCCCATCCTATTCATGTACTTGTCAAGATGCCCCTTAAAAGTCACTATCATGTCTGCTTCTACTACCCCCCGGCAACGAGTTCCAGACACCCACTACTCTCGGTGTAAAACATCTGTCTCGTACAGCTCCTTTATACCTTGCCCCTCGCACCTTAAACCTGCACCCCCTAGTAATTGACTATTCCACTCTGGGAAAAAGCTTTTGACTATCCACTCTGTCCATGCCTGTCATAATCTTGTTGACTTCTATCAGATCACCCCTCAACATCCATCTTTCCAGTGAGAACAAATCAAGTTTCTCCAATCTCTCCTCATAGCTAATGCCCTCCATACCAGGCAACATCCTGGTAAATTTTTTCTGTACCCTCTCCAAAGCCTTCGCCATCCTCCTGGTAATGTGGCGACCAGAATTGAATATTATATTCCAAGTGTGGCCTAACTAAGGTTCTACAAATAATTCAGACTTCAATTTGGTTTTCATTCTGTGCCACAGTTTAGAAAGATATAATGACATAAAGGTGTCGGTGGTGGAGTTGGATCAGAAAAGAGGCCAAGAATGATGAATTTTTCAATAGAGTTAATGATTTTGTGTGAGCCACAATAAACCAAGTTTCCCCTCTCGACTTGCCTCAGATTTCCCCCAACATGTCCTGACCATGACCAGCTTTTGATTCTTCCACCCAATCATTTACCTTGGTGTCAGGGATTGCCATTATCACTGCTTTTGTGCAGTTGTGCCTTTGGGCCTCCGCTGGTGCAGAGTTTGCTGAGCCAGGTCCTGAAAATCACTGGTAGCTAAGTATGTTGGGGCTTGCAGGTATGCTTGGCTGCACAAGTCAAAGTTCCTCTTGCTCTCCAGCAAGTCTCACAGGAAAGAATGTGTCTGAAAATGAAATACTCCAATGTTGTGGTGATGTGGAAAGTTTCTGTGAGTGGGTGCCTCAGACTTAAGTGCTAGGGCTCCTGAATCTTGTTGCATTCATTTATGATCTAGAGATTGGCATAGGCAGCAGAGCAATTAGGGTAAACTTCAATTTGCCAACAGGGCATAGAACTGGCATTGCAGACTAGTCACCATTCTAGAAACTGTCCAATTTTCACATCCGCAATTTCAATGGAATTGAAGATCAAGCAGTTTCCAAAAGACCATAAGATATAAGAACAGAATTAGGCCATTCGGCCCATCGGGTCTGCTCTGCCACTCAATCTTGGCTGATATGATTCTCATCCCCATTCTCCTGCTTTATCCCCGTATCCCTTGATCCCCTTATTGATCGAGAATCTATCTATCTCTGTCTGAAAGACACTCAATGGCCTGGCCTCCACAGCCTTCTGTGACAATGAGTTCCATAGTTTCACCACCCTCTGGCTGAAGAAATTCCTCCCCATCTTAGTTTTATAGGAACGCCCCTTCACTCTGAGGTTGTGCCCTCGAGTTCTCATCTCTCCCACTAGTGGAAATGTCCTCTCCACTTCCACCCTATCCAGGCCTCTAAGTATCCTTAAGTTTCAATTAGATCCGCCCTCATCCTTCTAAACTCAATTGAGTTTGACCCAGCCTCCTCATCAATTACAGATGATCAGTCACGTTGCCAATTTTACCCTTCTGACTTTAATATAGACAAATGTAGTTAGAGACAACGTAAGTGCACATAACATGGTAAATAAGTTTGTTATCGGTGTAGGCTCAATGGGCCGAATAGACTGCACTGTAGGGATTCTATGATTCTATGAAAATTGTGGTGGTATAAGTAATTGGACGGGAGAAAGACTTAAGAGTGAATGTTGATCCATCCCTCAAGACTCAACCCTTGTTCCAAAGGCTGTATCCAAAGCAAGCATTCATTACAACAGTCAGGAACCATAATAGCAGAATCATCTGGGGTTCTTTTTGTCTCATCCACTTTAGAGTACACACTACAGTTTTGGCATCCCTGGATTAAGTGCAGGAAAAGACACAGTAAGGGTGAAGTGGCAAATAAATGCCAGAACAGACTGGGCTGAATTGCTGTCCTGTATATTTTACCAACTCCTGGTCTGAGATCATTGAGATATGGTGTGAAATGCTGGCTCGGTGCTCAGGGGAGAAATTGCAGCTTAGAATGGCTCGGGCCTAGTGTATTAAGTGTTAAGTACGTTGCCCCATTCACCACAAGCTCCACATCATCAGCTCTCCTCAGTTTGAAGTCCTTTTGGACCCGGGATCTTAACCTTCAACATATGTGACTGCAGCCATCATGAAATTCAAAAAGCCAAATGGAAGTCAGACACAGACTCCAGTAAAAACCCAATACAGAAAATTCATGGCTTTCATTTTCAGACAATCTTAAATTACACATACACAAACTAATGGCAGATGTGGATACTTTGTGCACAAATGTAACATCGAAAAGACTCCATTGTGTGAAGCCAGAGCAGACCACGAGATAAAAGAACAGCTCAATGTCTGATTCGCAAATTGGAAAGAGGCATTACAGTGCTGCGCTCCATTTAATATTTTTCTTCTTTCATTGGATGTGAGATCGCTGACAAAACTGGAAATGTTGCCTATCCCTAATTACTGATGAGAAGATAATGCCAAGCAAATGTCCATCTGGTATAGGTACACTCACAGTACCAATAGAATGGGAATTCCAGGATTTTCATCTAGAAACAATGAAGGTATGGCAGTTATAAGTTCCAAGCCAGGATGGAGTATGGCTTCAGGTGGAGCAATGTTCCCATATGTCTGCTGCCTTTGTCCATAAAGCTGGTAGAGTTTGCAGCTTTGGGAGGTGCTGTCAAAGAAAGATTCATGAAGGAAGTTCCACAGTGCTTTCTTTGGAATAGGCATCGCCTATATTATTTTTCAGGTCAGATACCACCTGCATATTCATCAAAAATGCATTTCTTTTCTTCATGTAGATTTTGCATTGATGTGAGCAACAGTAATGCCTAGGTGGGTGCTACCTGCCACAACCTTGTCTTTTTGGGAGCCCTGCTGCCTGGTGAAAGTTATGTGCCCACCCTGCTCAGGCCTCCAGAGGAACAGTGAAATATATGTTGCCCTTCGCAAATGGCAATTGCATGATAAATCTATTGGCTGTAAGCTTGGGCAGGGGAGGGTATCCAATCTTGGATTTGTGTGGGGTTGTGGTTTAATGGTGGGGAGGCTGCAGGAGATGGAGGGTAGCACTCCTGGTCTTCCTGGCTCATCGCAGTGAAATCACTTGCCTACTCCACAAGAATATACTTGTCTTGCTGCAGCTGTTGAATTGCCTAACCCAGTGAGCCATGATGAAACCTGCAAAGTTAATTAAATCTGAGGTTTCTACCCTCATTAACAGATTTCAAATGCTAACTCATTTCTTGGAAATGGATTGGCTATCCACTCTTTCTCCAACCTCAATAAATCCTGTGGCAGGTTTCCTGGTTTGCTCAGAAATTTCCCCATTTAAAACTTCTCTCCAATCCCATCCACTCACGCATCTTAAAATTTCTCTTTTAACGCCTATCTGAAAATGATTGTCTTCATTCTAAGCTGCAATTTTCTGACTATTGCTGAAATAAATCAATTCTGTTCCCATTCTCACTGGTATCACACTGCTGAGGTAAAAATCAACTAGAACAGTTGAACCTTTTTAAAAATTAATTTGCATGGAAAACTATTCAAAATGTGAATGGGTTTTGAACTAGTGCTTAGGAGTCTGCATTTCAACATTAACAAGGTGAATCATCTTCTGTGCCTAATGTCAAAGTATTGTGTATGCAAATGACCAGTCCAGATGTAGTCATTTTATGGGAAGGTACCTCAAACAAAGAGAAATCCGTGGCATTTCCTTCCCTTTCAACTGGCTTTCTGTTATTATCAAATAAAAAACATCACACAACTAAATTCCCTGAAGCGGGTGAAGTAGAACATTTAAATTGTGCTGGAATTTTTGAAAGTCAATAGGAAAAGATCCCAACAGTGAGCATTATTTAAATACTTACTCTCTCTGTTTCATGATAGTGAATCTCACTCAGCTTCCTTTATGCTTGAACACAAGGGGGCCAATAATGAGCCCTCAATGCAGCAGCACCATATATGAGTTATCCAGCAGATCCATGCAACCATTACATCTCCATTCCAATTAGTTGATCTCAAACCACTCTGTCAGCTTATTTAGATATATTTTAGTCTTACCAGGATACGTAATGTAGTGTGGAGCACCATGGGGGTCAGGAATTAGAATGCTCAGAGGCCAAAATTAATGAAGGGTGACTAGCTGCCTGCCCAGCAAGAATTGGTAAATTGCTCTGTCACATTTGTCTGGTGGTCATTTTGACTCTGCAGCTTCTCATTTGCTAATCGACAATAAAGGCTGTATTGAATCCCATTATCATTTGACACTCTCCCTCTTTATTATGGCTGATGTAGATTTAAAGCAACAAGAATAATTTTACAATTAGGTGGTTTAGCCAGATTTTTGTGTAAGGGTCGATGCAATAGTGGCAATATTACTGGCCTAGTGTCTCAGAGGTCCAGGCTAATGCTGTTTGGACACACATTCAAATCCCATCATGACAATGGATGGAACATTAATTGAATTGACTAAGCAACCTGGAATAAAAATCTGGTCTCAGTAATAAGGATCATGAAACTACTGGATTGTGGTGGAAACACATCTAGTTCACTAATGTCCGTTAGCAAAGGAAATCTGCCATTCTTATCTGGACTTGCCTACATATGATTCTGGGCACACAACAATGTGGTTGGCTTTCTTGCTTAATCATGCAAGCAGTTGAAAATGAAAAAATAAGAAGAGAACACCTGGCATCAACCTAGGCACCAGAAACAATAACAACATGCCTTGCCAGTTGATGCTGCAATGTTCTCCATATTACCATCGCGGGACACCAAATTGTGCCACAGATTAATCATGGTTAACCATTGTCATACTCACCAAATCACACCTTACAATCGGTAGCCCTCAGCTTTAACTCCAGACCCCATGGAATCTCGTGACCAACTTGGTCAAGAAACACTTGTGCTGATTCCTTCTCTCAGCTGGTGAATCAGTGCTCCTTCATATTGAACACTGCTTGCAAGACAATATAATGTAATCTCAGTAGGGGACTTCAGCAACTCTCACCAAAAGTCGATACTGAAAATTGTATCTGACAGACTGCACCTGTGGCAGGTGGTGAAAAATACAACAAAAGATTTTCTTTTTCAATTCATTCATGGGATGTGGGCATCGCTGGCTGGGCCAGCATTCGTTGCCCATCCTTATTGGCTTCGAACTGAGTAGCTTGCTAAGCTATTTTAGACAGCATTTAAGAGTTAACCACATTGCTCTGGATCTGGAGTCACTGATAGACCTCATCAGGTAAGATTGCAGGCTTCATTCCCCAAATGAGATTAGTGAATTAGATAAATTCATATGGCAATTGACAACAGCTTCATGGTCATCATTAGACTTTTAATTCCAGATTTTCATTTTTAATTGAATTAAATTTCACCATCAGCCATAGTGGGACTCAAATCCAGGACCCCAGAATACTATCCTAGGTCTCTGGATTACCTGGCCAGTGACAATACCACCATACTACCATATAGAAAAGAAAAGCCTATGCGACCTGGCCCTCATCAGTCTACCAATCAAAGTTGCATCTGTCCATGATAATATTGGTAGGAATGACCACTACACAATTTGGAGATAAAGCCCATTTTGACATTGAGGATACTGTCCATCTGTTGTGTGGCACTATCACCATGCTAAAAGGGATTGAGTCAGAACAGATATTGCAGGTCAAATTCAGCACCAATGAGCTGCAGAATTATATTGTAACCCCTGCTATATTCCTGACTTTGCCATTCAAGTCAGGGACCAACCAGACTTTCAGTGAGAAGTACAAGACAGCATGCAGTGAGTCACAATAAGCATACCTAAAAATGAAGTGCCAATCAGATGAAGTTAAAACACATAGAACAAAGAAAGAACAAAGAAAAGTACAGCACAGGAACGGGCCCTTCAGCCCTCCAAGCCTGTGTTGATGATGATGCCCCAGTTGAAAAAAAACCTTCTGCCCTTATTTGGTATGTATCCTCTATTTCCTCCTGATTCATATATCCATCCAGATGCCTCTTAAGTGTTGCTAATGGGCCTATTCTACCATATCCTCTGGCATGTTAATCAACAGAAGCCCCATGCCAAAGACACAATTCTTTGGTCCTACAACCAACAGATCACATTCAGGCTGTGCAGTCTGGTGAGTGGTGATGGACAATTAAATAGCTAACTAAAGGATTAGGTTTCATTAATTTCCCCATCCTCAATGTAAACAGTACAAAAGTGTAAAAAGGCAAGATTGAAGCATTTGCAACCATCCTCAGCCAGAAGTGTCAAATGAATGATTCATCTCTTCCTGAGGCCTCCAACGTCATAGAGACTAATGTTCAAGCAATTTGATTCACTCTGTGTCATATCAGCAAATGCTGTAGGTCATAGTATATTGAGAATTGCGTTGTTCTCTTTGTCCACATAAGACTCTCTTAATATACCGGCAGAGTCTAGAAGGAGAATAAAAGAATCTATACTTTAACATGGGCTGTTTTTCCTTTAATGATTATACTGTTTCTTGCATTTTGCAATGGCAATGAAGATGGTGAGAAATAGGTAACATTGTTTCAAGTATGAAACTTTTTGAAGGTGTTACCTAATTTCTGCAGATAATATTTTAAGTTAGAGATTTAAGAGTTAACAGGAAGTTGTTGCCCAGTGACAGGCAAACTAGGCTATTAAATGGGCTGCAAAATTGAAATCAAGTTCTGTACTAACTATGACCCCATGAATCAGACCAAATACATTTACTACCCACCAACTATTTTATCACGAGTTATAGAAATACTTAATAATTTATATATTAATAGAACTATCATCAACAACAAATGGTAAAAATAAAAGAAAAATCTACACTTTGGATGCAGAGGACGCACACGGCTCTCACAGTCAATGTCGTGTGCACCTCACTACACTTGCCCTTGCATTACATGCACATCCATATCAGTCGGAAGAAAATTGGAACTCAGTGGAATATGGCAACCTGCACATGGGCAACAGTCAACAAAATATCTCGCGACCACACTCAGAACCCAGATGGGTCATATGTGACCCCTGGTCTGCAAGTTGCCTCCCATTTCTGTAGCCTGTTAGACCCACAAGAGGCACTCCAGCTCAGGATTAGAAGAAGAAGGTTTATACTGTAGACACACCCATGAATCCTGCTAAAAAAACTATCCAAATGGGGAAAACAAATCTCAGATTATTACAGAGAGGCCTTTTCTATATAAGGAACCCGATCCTGGATCCATGAGTATGCAATGTGACTGCATTGCTAATCAAGATGATCTTGATTATGCCCAACATTTTTGAATGTGATTTGCAGTCATCATCTGTACGTCCACCATGGTGAAATGATTGCAGAATTTCGAAAGGACAAGGGCAAGTTTTGTAATCAAATTAACAAAGAAGAAAAGGTCTCACTCCTCCGCTCTGGAGGTGGTGAATTGGAAAGTATTATCGAGCAATTTACACCTACACAAATTGTAGAATCATCGAATGTTGCGCCACAGAAAGAGGGCAATTGGCTCTTTGTGCCTATGCTGGTAAAAAAACCAGCTACTTAGCCTAATCCCACTTTGCAGCATTTAGCCCATAGCTCTGCAGATTACAGCATGCTAGGTGCACATCCAGGTATCTTTTAAATGTGTTGGAGGTCTCTTCTCCTACTACCTTTTCAGATAGTGTTCTCCAGACCCTCACAACTCGGAATGAAAAAATATTTCCCTCATCTCCCTTCTAATCTTTCGATTAATCACTTTAAATCCATGTCCCTGACTTCTCTGCTTAAGTAAATAGGCTCTTCCTATCCATTCCATTCAGGCCTCAAAGCCCCTAGATTAAAACACAGCAAAAAATATATTAACAAGAACAAAATGAAACAATTGTTTTCTGATGCCCAAGGCTAATGAAGCAATTGATCAATATTGTACACAGCTGAGGCAACTAATAACCAAATGTGACTTCTATGATGTTAAATATGTTGAATGGGAAATCAAAATATAAATAATTGAAGGTTTTTTCATTAGTCAACTACCCTGCAAAGCACACTAGAAGGACAGAAAGCTGTCAGAGCTGCTGGAGGTAGAAAGCTTGCTATCAATTTCACAGTCCTTGTCGACTGCAATGAGGCATTGAACAGTAATTACCACACTTCAGATCCCACACCCGTGAACAGTGTTCATTGCTCACTGCACAGGAGCAGCAGTCTCAACTTCTGCTTCCATAGTGGTGTTGCTTACCCAAGCAAACAGAAGCCCAGATTTTCACTGCAGGGTCAGAAAGTGAAAGGTTGGGGCAATTCCTGGCTTCACAAACCCAATCCAGGAAAAAAATGCCCCAGAACTGATTTTCACTCTAGAAGGGGAGGTTTTGATAGGAATTATAGTTGACGATCCAGAAACTGTGTGGAGGCAGGTTGGATGAAAGCCCTGCCTCGGTTGTCAAAGCAATGAAAATAAGCAAAAAAAAAAGCAGCCCTCAAACTTCACCCCTCATCCACACACATACCCATCCATGCCAACCCAACTCATGCCTTTACCCTCTAACTTATGACTATCATACCCTCCATCCCAATATATTATCCTATTCCCACCAACTGTGGCCCCTCACCATTTATGCAAACTCATACCCCTCTTGTCACACAGCATGGCCCTTCATTGGTGTTAACAAATTGTTCCTAAATTAGACCTCTCTTAATCTGGCACACTTATAATTCTCTAAATTTGCACACCTTTATTGTGGAGTCCGAGAGGCGTAGGCAAAAGTCATAGGTAGAAGAAGGATTGGAATGAGGCACTCACTGAATGTTAAAATGGTGGCACAGGCTTGTTGGGCCAAAGGGACTGTTTCCTGTGCAGTGTTGTTCTTTGTTTTTTGTTCATATTCCCTATGCACATTAAGTGCTAACTCATTTCACTACATGCCACCACTCACTGAATCAGCATGGGAAGACTGCAGGACCCATGCTGAGGGTGAAACAAATTCCTTCAGTGTTTACAATATTGATGATTAGAAAAAGCACTGATTGATAAGAACCCTTTCTCTATATTTAACTTCCTTCAATTCCTTATTAAAAACAAGCATTGGAACTTAGAGTTCCATTTCAAATTCCAAGATGGCATGGCACTCTAAACTCAGTTTAGAGGTTCAGTTGTTGCATAGTGGAAGACATGCCCCAGTCTATATCAATGGGGATGAAGTAGAAATAGTTGAGAGCGTCAGGTTTTTAGGTGTCCAGATCACCAACAACCTGCCCTGGTCTCCCCATGCCAACACTATAGTTAAGAAAGCCCACTAACGATTCTACTTTCTCAGGAAACTGAGGAAATTTGGCATGTCTGCTAAACTTTCACCAACATCTACAGATGCACCATAGAAAGCATTCTTTTGGTTATATCACAGCTTGGTTTGGTTCCTGCTCTGTGCAAGACCGCAAGAAATTACAAAGAGTCATGAATGAAGCCCAGTTGATCACTCAATCCAACCTCTCATCCATTGACACTGTCTACATTTCCCACTGCCTTGGAAAAGCAGCCAGCATAATCAAGGACCCCACGCACCCTAGACATACACTCTTTCACCTTCTTATGTCGGGAAAAAGTCTGAGATCACGTACCAACTAACTCAAAAACAGCTTCTTCTCTGCTGCCATCAGACTTTTGAATGGAGCTATGCCATTGATTTTTCTCTACACCCTAGCTATGA
Organism: Carcharhinus amblyrhynchos; assembly: GCF_965287045.1. Classification (NCBI taxonomy): domain Eukaryota; kingdom Metazoa; phylum Chordata; class Chondrichthyes; order Carcharhiniformes; family Carcharhinidae; genus Carcharhinus; species Carcharhinus amblyrhynchos. Next base: position 48,222,677 of record NC_137324.1, on the reverse strand, counting down.
CTGTAACACTATATTCTGCACTGTCTTCTTTCCTTCCCCATGCAAGGTATGTTTTGTCTGTATAGTGCGCAAGAATCAATATTTTTCATTGTACACTAATACATTAGTAAAAATAAATTAAAATCATAATCAAAATAAAATAATCTCTCTAACAACACCACACTAAATGATGAAGCTGGCATCACTTAGTAAAAGTAAGTTCAGCATTTAGCAGGTCCACCCACTTAAGTTTATTTATTAGTCACAAGTAAGGCTTACATTAACACTGCAATGAAGTTATTGTGAAATTCCCCTAGTCAACACACTCCAGCACCTGTTTGGGTCAATGCACCTAACCAGCACGTCTTTCAGACTATGGAAGGAAACTGGAGCATCCTGAGGAAGCTCACGCAGATATAGGGAGAACGCGCAAACTCCACACAGACAGTGAACCAAGCCAGGAATCAAACCCGTGTCCCTGGTGTTGTGAGGCAGCAGTGCCAACCACTGTGACACCGTGCCACTCCTTTGAAAAGAGTGTGGTGTTACTGTCAAAAAAAAATTCAAGCTCTACCAGGCAATAGCTCTCACATCACTTCTCTATGGTTGGCCTTCACATAAAATAACAAAATGTACTCCAAATTTGCTGATTTCATATCAATCAACAACATCAAGTGGCATGACAAAATCCTTAAAACCTAGTTTTTTGCGAAATGCTGCAAGCCTGGTATTGAGAGCATACCATTAGAGATAAGCTTCTCTGAGTCCACCAGGTGATTTGCACGGAAGTTTCCCACTTAACAAAGGTGGTATGAGAACCCGTACCATAAAACTCAGAGACAAAGTATTTGCCCAATCATGAACAGAATTTATGTATTCCTTTTTACTGCCTGTGATCAACAAGGTAGTTATCGGGGTGCAGAATGGGGAGGCATTAGTGGAGAGGGGTGTTTTATTACCCTAAGGGTGAGATTTACAGCAAGTTTTGGGTGAGTTTAACACTAAAGATGGTTATTTATTTGCATACGCTTGTCTTGGAATTTAACAATGTGACATCACTTGCTTCCACACATCCTCACAGGCACAAAGATTTGGTGCAGACGGATTTAAAAACAATACAATTGCAACTTATCATCATTTCAGTCTCTTCTGTGCAGGCTGATAATTTCTGACATGGAGGTCATGTCTTAAAGTTGAAGTGAAAGTCTGGTAAAGTGAAACATCCTTAGTAAGCTGAGAGGTTTCTTGTAGTTAAGTGTCCAGGAGTTTGGTTCTCAGGTGAGCTTGAAGTTGGATGGTGTTGAAGAAGTCCTTTGAACACTTTCATGGTATTGCAGTTTACTACGTTGGCCAAAGGCAAAATACTGTGGATGCTGGAATCTGAAACAAAAATAGAAAACGTTGGAGAATCTCAGCAGGTCTGACAGAAGAGAATAGAGGGGATGCTTTGCGTCAGGATGACTTTTCATGAGAGTTGAGGAATTCTCTATCAGCAACCTCTTGCTGGTTTAAAAGCAGATGGAAAACACAGCTGTCTCATTCTGTGACCTTCTACAGTTTCAAAGTCCTTTTTCTAAACAAAGAGCCATATGCTGATTACGCATCCTATGTTGTGAATTTCACACCTTCGAGCCTGCTAAGGGCGAAATGTTTACCCCTAATCCTTATGTGATGTTAATTTGCAGATCCAATTGTAAATACTACAAATAAAGTCATTGTTGTGGGGTGAGTGAAGACATAGGCTTTGCATCATGCTTGGTTGTCCTGCAGTGACTTGACTCTGTCCTCAAATGTTGAGGGCTCTTGGATTTGGATCTCTCCAGGGTTGTTGTTATTTTCCAAGTAGTGGGGTCCAACTTACCGGCTCTGACATTTGCTTTCAGAACGTCCTTGCCATTTTTCAGTATGTTGTGGCTTTCAGCCAATACTTTATGTATCAATAAAAAGCTGAACAAAGGCAAGAAGGTATTCACCTGAGGGTCTTTTGACTTCTTTTCTAGATTGAAATCATTCCCTGTCTGAAGAGGAAACAGAAGTAAAACCATTCAGACTGATGAAAAAATATAGTTGAATCTATGCTTTTTATTGAGACTAATTCGAAAGGCTTTTATTTAGCATGTCCATTTCTGCCCGATTCCGGATTGGCGAATGCGGTGTTAAAGGGGGAAATGCTGGTAAAGTTGAGCGGGTAGTTCATTAATTCAATTTAAATGTATGCAAATACATTTAAATCGCCATTGCGTCCGTTTCGGGTGCAAATCAGATCGCGGCCATTCCCGGGCCTCAGTAAAGTGGCCATTTGCGCAGACATGGGCGCGGATCGTGTTAATGGCCTCATGCCAACTTTATCACGTTTTTGCACCCGTTTCGGGCCCATAGAGTCCCAAATCGTTCATCCTGATTGGAAAAAACTCTATCATAGTCAAGATAGTTAATAAGCTGAGTATCCTACCCATGGCGGTGAGGAGGCATGCATTGATTGTCTAAAAGATATCATAAAGTATTAATGATTAGCTGAAATATCAGGACAGTCAAGGATGTGGATAGGCTATATTGATGGAGGAGCTACAGACTAGCAAATAAGTTGTTGATGCTGAATTTATTAATAGAAAATGAAAAGCATAACTAAATGATGGATAGCAAAGATTCAAAAGGGTAAGGACAAGTTATAAATTGAAATGATTGATTATGATTCACAGGAAGATCAGTTTGAAAGTAGTGCAAAACTTTAGAAGACTGATGAATTTTTAACTTCTGGAGATTGGAGTCAGAAGATTCAGTGTAGCCAAATGCCAGCAACAAAGACGTCACAGCAAACCTAACATCAGGCACTTCCATTGGATTTTGATTTGGATTTGGGATAAAAGATACAATTGGTAAATTTGAACTGAGATGAATCATGGAGTTGAATTCAACTTCAATGGCGAACATTCCATCCCCTGCTTGTATCCCTCTCAAAGCTTTAGAGGGAGATCAAACATTTTATTTCAGTGAGAAACGATAAGATGAAGCCAAAGGAACTGGGGTTTCAAAGGAACAGGGTATTTATGTGATGTATGTTGTAGATGTATTCAGTTAAATTGAAAATGATATGTGACACATTGTCGTTGCTTCACTTCCAAGTAAGTTTCGTTCTCTGTAGCACATTCTATTGACGGTCTCTGTGTATTGTAAGTTCTTGAATCAAATTGATTTCATACATTGACAATGTTAATTTTATGTAAAATGATGCAGGGTTCAGCTTGTTACATCATGAACTTCTAATGTCCTTAAAAAGTAACCTGATTAATACTATGTATTACCCACATAACTTACAAATTATATAGAATCCATAGGCAGCCTGCAGTGCAGAATGAGGCCATTCGGCCCATCAAGTCTGCACCGATTCTCTTTGACAGAGTATCCTACCCAGCCCCTTTCCTCCAACCTATCCCCCAGCCATGGCTTATCCATCTAACCCATCTTGGGACACTAAGGGACAATTTAGCATGACCAATCCATCTAACCCACACAACTTTGGACAGTGGGAGGAAATCAGAACCTCCAGCAGAAACCCATGCAGACATGCAAATTCCGCACAGTCACCCAAGGTGGGAATTGAACCAGGGTCTCTGACACTGAGAGGCAGCAATGCTAACCACCACCATGCTGCCCATATGTTTTGATTTTGAATTATTTATCCTCATACAAAAGATCCAAAATTTAACAGAGTATACAAGAATTGACATTTGGTAAGTACACTTTTGAAAAGGGATATTGCTGCTGTAAAGGACATTTCATTAAATCATATTTTCTTTATTTGCTTATACATAAGTTATGTAGAAACCATAATACTGTTACTGTCTTTCACACTATGGTTGAAAACTCTCACTAAGACAATGCTGAGGACATCCCGGGGATTCATCTGCTTTGATGCACTTTAAGACTTCCATCACCTCCTTCTCTGTAATATATATACTCCTCAACACATCACTATTTATTTCCCCAAGTTCCCTAACACCCACGCTTTTCTCAACAGTAAACACTGATGAGAAATATTCATTTAGGATATCACCCATCTCTTGTGGATCCACACATTGATGACCTTTTGATCCTTAAGAGGCCCTACTCTCTCCCTTGTTACTCTTTTGCCCTTTATTTGTAGAAGGTCTTTGAATTCTCCTTTGCCTTTTCTGCCAAAACAATTTCATGTCCCCTTTTTGCCCTCCTAATTTCTCTCTTAGCTCTACTCCTACTTGGTGTAGGACTCTTATAATTTTGGTTTGCCCCATGCTGTAGCAGATAGCTTCTTGAATTATTTTAAGAGCTCATCCAACACATCAGGTTAATTGCTGGTTTCTTCTTTGCGGCTAATGTTTAACCATAGGATATTTTTAACTTATGTTCCCAATTGGAAAACCTAAGTCTTACTTCTGACAAGAAGTATTTGTGAGTGGCACTCTGCTTTTTAACTGTCTTGTTTGGTTATAATTATGAGTGGTCATGAGCTTGCATTTGAGCCTGGAGGAGAAGGAGCAGTAAAGGAGAGCAAGAGAAGAAAGATGACACTGAATAGGCTATATGTACAGCACTGATGAAGAGGCTGTATTGCAGGATCTGACACTTGCAGTACACATTCCTTAAAGGTCAGAACAGAGATGCGACTCCATGCGGTGAATCACCAGACAGTGGTAGGCTGCAATCTAGCTGAAAGGATAGTTTGTGTGCCACCTCAAAGGAACAGGCGGTCTCAGCTGAGTTCTACTACAAAGGATTCACATAAATATTTTAAGTAGGCAGCATGCAGCAGAATGCTGATGGGCCTCCACAGCAAGATGCTAGTACATTAGGTAGCTGCCATGCAGTGCCCTTAGAAAGCAAGGAGCATGGAGGAGCCTGGCTTCAGCTTGGGCAAAGGTATTACACAGAGCTTAACCCATCTACAGCTTGTGTGCCAACTCCCTGTTATGTTTCACACTGTAAAAAGTCTGACAACACCAGGTTTTAGTCCAACCTATTTATTTGATAATATACTCACAAGCTTTCGAGGGGACTGCCTCTTCGTCAGGTGAATGGAGAGTTCTGGCCTCAGACAGAGCATATAAAGCACAGACAGTTTAGAGATTACTGATTAGAATGCGAATCCTTACACCTAACCTGCTGTTCAAGACCTGAAGTGGCTGATAATGTGAGTGGAAGGAGCACTGATCACAGTTTAAGGAGATGTGTATGTTCCTTCCACTCACATTATCAGCCACTTCAGGTCTTGAACAGCAGGTTAGGTGTGTAAGGATTCGCATTCTAATCAGTAATCTCTAAACTGTCTGTACTTTATATGCTCTGTCTGAGGCCAGAACTCTCCATTCACCTGACGAAGAGGCAGTCCCCTCGAAAGCTTGTGAGTATATTATCAAATAAATAGGTTGGACTAAAACCTGGTGTTGTCAGACTTTTTACTGTGTTTACGCCAGTCCAACGCCGGCATACCCACATCATGTTTCACACCCAGAGACACTGCAGCTGCACTGAGTGGATACCAGATTGTTTATCCTCTCACTCCTGATGGAGGAAAGCTCCCTATCAAGAGCCTCACATTCATCACAAGACCACCAAAAACACACTATTATTTCCAGGCAGTTTTCTAAAGGCATTATTCTAAATGATTCTTAACAACAAGCTAGGTGCTGAGATCTTTAATTTACACTTTTGTTAGAGCTCCATTGTTCAAATTTGTGTGACATTTCTAGAGCATTATAGCAGATATAGAGGGCCCTATTTTACCATTTTGATTCTAAGTGCTGGGTGGACTTGAAACTGGGAGTGTTTCAGATCTGGCTTTTAGACCCGTTCTCAGGCACCCCCATATGCACGCTACCTGCAAAAATATAAGCAAGTCCGAATTGCACTGCACAAGCCTGTGGCTGGGGCTTAATGCGCCTGAAACTCTGCAGCTCCGATCAATGCCTCCAACAGCTCATGCGCAGAGAAAAATGACGGAATACGGTTCCCCTGCCATTATCCTCCCAGAGAATAATGCCTCCCCCAGCTCCCACAGACATTGCCCCACCCTCACAACATTACTTACCCCCTTATCCCCCACACACCCTACCATGCAGACCAATAGTGGGCCTCTCTCCCCCCACTGATCTCAGGCAGAGTGGCAGCAGAACTCCCTCCCTCCCCCTCCCTGATCTCAGACAGAGTGCAGTGAACCTCCCCCCTCACTGATTGCAGATAGAGTGGCAGCAGACCCCCCTTTCCCCCCCTTTGATCACAGGCAGAGTGGCAGTGGACCCTCCCCTTTCACTGATCACAGATCGAGTGGCAGCGGACCCCCCCTTTCCCCCCCACTGATCACAGACAGAGTGGCAGCAGACCCCCCTTTCCTCCCATTGATAAAAGGCAGAGTAGCAGCAGACACCCTTTCCCCGCAATGATCACAGGCAGAGTGGCAGCGGACCCCCCCTTTTCCCCCACCGATCACAGGCAAAGTGGCAGTGGACCCCCACTTTTCCCCCACTGATCACAGACAGAGTGGCAGTGGACCCCCCCTTTTCCCCCACTGATCACAGGCAGAGTGGCAGTGGAGCCCCCCCTTTTCCCCCATTGATCACAGGCAGAGTGGCAGTGGAGCCCCCCATTCCCCCACTGATCACAGGCAGAGTAGCAGTGGACCCCCACTTTTCCCCCACTGATCACAGGCAGAGTGGCAGTGGAGCCCCCCTTTTCCCCCACTGATTTCAGGCAAAGTGGCACTCCCCTTCCCCCACCAGTCTCAAACAGAGAACCATTGGACCCTCGACACTTACCTTCTCACTAACCCTCACTGATAAAGCACTGAAGTTGAACTTTTACAGAGCATGTCTGCTTTGTGCTGACTCCGAATGGGCAAATGTGGTGGTTAAAGGGAAAATGCTGGTAAAATTGGGCGTGCAGCCCATTAAATCAATTTAAATGCCTGTAAATGTATTTAAATAGCCATTGCACCTGTTTTGAGCGCATTCCCAATCATGGACATTTTTGGACCTTGGTAAAGGGGGAATCGGCTCAGAGGTGGGTGCGGGTCATACTTCTTGCCTCCCGCCTGACTTTACCAAGTTTTCACACCTGAAAACAGGCGCAACGCGATGGTAAAAATCAGACCCAGTCTGAGCTGAGGACACCCACATGAGCCTGGTACACTGTACCATGTCAGCTGTGGCTATAGGCTCAGCATGTCCCATTAGGATGGGGTTTGGCATCTGTGTTATGAATGGAGATGGTGATAAAGGTCTAAATTTTGCACTTTGTGCCTTCCTGCTCTTCCATGGACAGACACATTCCCAAATAACTAGATTTCAACAGTGAACAACATTATGTCTGGAATTTTTCAACCATTCTAACCGGCGGGATATTCCGGTCGTGCCAATGGCAAACTCCTGTCGCAGTTGTGGGGTGAGTGTATCGAATATGAAACCCTATTGACAGCAGTGGGAGCAGATGAATCCGCTACCAGCCAATAGCGGGTCACTTCTGATGCCATGAAACACACTACACAGCACGCAGAAAATCCTACCATATGTGTTTTAAAAACATCCCATGTTACTTCACAAAGGTAAATTGAAATTTGAATGCCAAGCCAGCTATGAGGAAACATGTCTCAGGTCTCGACTACCAACGATATTGCCTGGTATGGAGGACAATAGCTATGAGGAGAGGTTGGAGGAACTTGGTTTGTTCTCACTGGAGCGACGGAGGTTGAGGAGAGACCTGATAGAAGTCTACAAGAGGCATGGACAGAGTGGATAGTCAGAAGCTTTTTCCCAGGCTGGAAGAGTCAATTGCCTGGGGGGCAAGGTTTAAGGTGCAAGGGGCAAGGTTTAAAGGAGAAGTACGAGGCAGATTTTTTACACAGTGAGTAGTGGGTGCCGGGGGAAATAGTGGAAGTGGATACGGTAGTGACTTTTAAGAGGCATCTTGACAAGTACATGAATAGGATGGGAATGGAGGGATACGGTCCCTGGAAGGGTAGGGAGTTCTAGTCAAGTCAGACAGCATTGTCGGTGCAGGCTTGGAAGGGCCTGTTCCTGTGCTGTAATTTTCTGTAGTCTTTGTTCTTTGATGTTCACATAAAGTCTTGACTGATATACTCACCTAAGTTTGTGATATAAATATACATGGGTAAGTTGGGTATAGAGGGATATGGGCCAGATGCAGACAATTGCAACTAGCTTAGTGATAAAAATTGGGTGCCATGGACAGGTTTTTTTTCTTCTTTGTTCTAAACCTGGGTCCCTGGCACTGTGAAGTAGCAGTGCTAACTACTGTGCCACCGTAATACTGGTGAACTGGGGTACTATTCATGGCTCCAAATTCAGATGGCTTAGTGGTCAGGCAGATTAGCAATCTCAGATCTCAGTTTAGGATCTGAGGAGATTTTGGGAAGGGGTTGGATTTCCAATATTTGGGGAGCGTGAGGGAGAAAATGTGTTGGTGGGGACAAAGGTTAGTTTCAATATGGAGCCAACAGGATTACACTTGCTCTTCCTGTCTCGAAAATAAGGTAACTGGGTGGCAGTGGGTGTGGTGGTGAGTAGTGGATCTTTAAGAACTGCAAGTATAACTGCAGGCACAGGCTCAGAATAAATGGACAACGCTTTGGAACCGGGATGAGGAGGAATTCCTTTATCCAGAGAATGATAAATTTCTGGAGTTCATTGCCACAGAAGCTGTAAAGGCCAGGTCGTTGAGTGTAATTAAGACAGAGAAAGATAGGTTCTTGATTGGTAAGCGGATCAAAGGTTACAGAGAAAAGATTGTCCAGTTCAGTGTCTTAAGAACAAAGAACAAAAACAGCCCGGGAAACAGGCCCTTCGGCCCAACGAGCCCACGCCGCCATCTTAACACCAGTCCCCCCCTCCACCCATGACCCTTATCGAATGTTTTATGGCCATCCACATTGAGGGAAACTAATTTAGGGACGACTTATTACTGCCAATCAGCCTAATAGCACATCTTTGGGGTGTGGGAGGAAACCGGAGCACCCAGAGAAAACCCACGCAAGCACGGGGAGAATGCGTAAACTCCCACAGACACCGGCCCAAATCCATGTGTCTGCACAGCAATCAGCGATAGTCACTGCGCTGTCATCTTGCCCAGTATCTGGTCCAGTTTAAGCACACACTAACAACATGAAGCACTAGGCCAATCTCGATACAACCAAGAGCAGCCCAAGTACGACCCATCGTGTGTATGCCCCTCATTGGACAACAAGGCGGACCGACTTAAAACCTGTGAATGAAAAGAGAAAAAAACATTATTATTGTACCATATACATTTAGCTTACCAGGGACGCCCCAATGCTAATGACCCTTATTTAAAGGAGAGAATGGGATTGAGAAACTATCAGCCATGATTGAATGGTGGAAGAGACTCGATGGGCCAAATGGCCGAATTATGTTCCAATATTTTATTGTCCTATGCTGGATGGAAAAGAAAACTATCCATTGGATGCATGGTATTTTCATTCAGAGCTTAATTTCAAAGACATTTAGAACATGTATTAGACCTGTCATTTCATATGCACTGAGCCAACTGTTAGTTTTCATAATATGCCTCGAAGCCTACTGTGCAGTCCTAAACAATATGGCAGGCAGCACACTGATGGCACAGAATGAGCGCATGCATTCACTCTCAGTTTTGGTTCTTGGGCATCTATCTTATACCTAGAAAATGGATGCTGCCCCATCAGGCAAGACTCCTAGGCTCAGTTTGAACTTTGATGGAAACAGGTGTTTATAGGTGGAGGATCTTTCAGGAAGACTTGCAGTGCTTTTAAGCATGCATGAGGGAGACAATGAAAAACAACCTCATGCATTTTTTTCACAGTCATATTGCTTGTTTCTCTTTGAAATTGAAAATGTGGGGGTCCTACAAGTAACTAAAGAAGAAAGCACTAGATTATGAAGCATGGAGAAATAAGTAAGGGACCTATCCTTCGACAGATCTTCACTGCAATGCAGTGAGAATCAGCTTCTGCAATACGTGAGCTTGGAAGATTGTTGCACCCGATGTTAATGAAAACAAACTTAGCTAAAGGCTTATTCTTTTCAGAAATCATCCAGTCCATGTTCACTGAATAAACAAACTGAAATAGCTTCAGCATTACTGCTATCACAGTATATGGGATACACTGGCAAGGCTAGACTAATTTCCCAACCCCAATTGCTCCTGAAAATGTAATATTGGTGGGTCTTCTGTTTTAGAAATGTTCAATTCTTAATAGAAAAGGCTAGCTAGTGAAATAGGTCAGATTTTACTGTAATCCAACAACATCAATGTTCATTTCTATTACTGATGCCATGAATTCAATTCACACTACGCTATGATAGGAATGAAACTCATGATACTAGGTTGCTAGTACTGCACTTGCTTCCTCCATTAATAATAGCCATCATTTGTTGTGCTGCTGACTTCTGCACTTGGCCCCATAGAATGGGTACATTGAGTATATAGAATTGAATGAACAGATACTTGAATGGTGTCAGATTGAATCATTTTCCTCTGAACATGTTCTCAGAGTTGCCTGATCAAAATGCACATCAGAAATTCAAGTAGGTGCTTTGCACAATCCTCTGAACATTAAAGTTTAAATGTTTGAAAAATTGTGCTCAGCATGCACTAGAATTTCTGGCAACGCTGTTAACAGTCTGCTGGGTGTTTCATAGAGGCAGTGGTTGGCAGAGGAATGGTCGGGTGTCCTATAAATTGTGAGCCAGCTCTCCATGACCACTTGCAATCTGATTTTTCATTTTTGATCTGATTTATTTTTGTCACATGTATTAGCATACAAAATTCACCTCTAAACTCTAAACTCTGTTGACTGGGACTCAGTACCCAAATAGGCGCCAGAGTGTGGCGACTAGTGGATTTTCACAGTGACTTCATTGCAGTGTTAATACTACTTGTGACTAATAAAATAAACTTATAAAACAACCCCATAATAAAGTCTGTCTTGCTGATCATAAAACGGTTCCTTTTACTGCAAAAACAAGGAAGAAATAATAGCGAAGCCTCAAGGTCATGGAAATCAAGAAGCACTTTCAAAATTTAAAAAGTTTAAAGATTTATTAATAAAAAGCATACAAAATGAAAGTTATACAATTAAAGCAGCCTTACAGAGCAACCCCAAAAAATGCTTTGTCAAAAATACACAATTTGGCAACAGCCTCTTGTAGATTTATACCATAAAAATCCAGTAAACATCAACCAAACTGAGCAATCGTTAACATTTTAACAAAGGTACAACTTACAGGTTCTCAGACATTTCCAGTCTGGATGTTCCAAAGAAACAAATAGTTCCCTAAAGCAAAGGGTGAAATTTTCCCCAGTATCAGCAAAGGCCAATAGCAGGTAGGAAAAGCAACTTTGAAGCCATTGACACCCATAGTGGCTTTGTGGACTGTACCGTTTGGCACATGGTGCAAAAAAATGTGAAGGGGCAGGTCCCACAACATCATGCGGGCCGAGCGGTCTCAGTACGAAGCAGGCAGCAGAGAGAGCAGTTCTACACTATACTAACCTGTTTCCTCCACACTTAGAAAAAATAACTTGTATATTAAAATATAAAGTTGTACATGTAAAAATATTCCAGAAATAAAATGACTAACACTAACATCAATGATACATAACATTTAACATGTTGGATTATATATTTGTTTTTACTGTAACCACAACCAAAACACATATGACCGATACTTTGTATAAAAAAAATCCTTTACACAGTAGGTAACAACAACTTCATCATCATTTAACAATAATGAATGAAGAGGATAACTTGCTTTTTCTTTCAGTGACAAGTATCATTTTCATGGTTCGTGTTAACGTTTTAAAGGTATTCTTGTTCGTGGAAGATTAAAGTTTCACAATATAAAAAAAGGATGAAAGTAATTAATGCAGCTTGGAGTCAATTACACTTCACAAATTGGGGTCATGTTGATTTAAGCAGTAAAAGGTTAGGGGTAAAAACAACATGTGGGCATATTCAGTTGGAGAGCTGGAAACATGGTGATTGCACATTGTCTGAAAAGAAGTGCAGTCACAGAAATGTTTTATTTTGGGAGTTAGAACTAAATTCATTTAAAAGCATTCAGTAAACACTGAAAGGCTGCATTATCATGGAGATGAGTGAAGCTTAAGAGGTTTCTCTGGTTTCAATTTGCCTAACTGTTCTGTAGCAAGGAATTATACTGAAAGGAACTGCCTTGGCCACATCTGCCATTTAATTTGCATTGCACTGTGTTTGACAACAGTATGCCTGTTAATTTATACTTACCCTGTGTTAATTCTGAATGTTAGTATATACGTAGATTGCTTTAATTTTCTGACTTCATGAAGTTTGTTATGTTTGTTGGAAATGTTGCAATCCTGTGACTTTATTCTCCTATGGGTAACTGAGGTTTCAAGCTCTGGCTAATTTGAAAAAAAAATTCCTAACTGGATCATAACCATGATGTAGAATTGCTGGCATTGAACTGGAGTGGGCACAGTAAGAAATCTAAAGTTAAAATCCAACAGGTTTGTTTGGTAGCACGAGCTTTCAGAGTGTTGCCCGACTAAACCTGATGAAGGAGCAGCGCTCCAAAAGCTTGTGCTACCAAATAAACCTGTTGGACTTTAACCTGGCGTTGTGAGACTACTTACTGGATCATAACACTCCTTACATACTTTCAATTAGCTTATCTGGCTTCTTTCCCTTTTCTGTCTGGCTATCTCCTTCCATTTCCATTAGATAGACTTTCTGAATGCATCAAAACAAAACTTTGACTGTTACTACCAACTTGACTTAATGGTTGGAACTCTGTCATTGATTGCACTGCCTAAATCAAAGTTGCTGACTACCAGCAGGCTTTCAGTTTCTTTTTGACTTTCACTTTCTTCCCCTGGCTTACACTGCATCATACTGCTGACTTATGCCTTGCAGGTGGTGGACAGGCTTTTGAGAGTCAGGAGGTGGGTTACATACCATAGGATCCCAATCTTTGATCTGTTCTGGTAGCCACAGTATTTATTGACTTATCCAGTTCAGTTTGTGGTTAATGGGAACCTCCAGGATAATGGCGGAATTCAGCGATGGTATTGCCATTGCATGTCAAGATGTAAATTATCTGGCACTTGTGTGCCAGGAATGTTACTTCCACTTGTCAGCCCAAGCTGTCCAGGTCTTGTTGCATTTGGGCATGGGCTGTTTCAATATGTGAGGAGTCGCAAATGATACTGAGCATTATACAGTCATCAGCGAAGATCCCTACTTCTGATCTTATGATGAAAGGAAAATTATTGATGAAGCAACTACAGATGATTGGCCTAGCACAGTACCCTGACGGACTCCTGCAGCGATATCCTGGAGCTGAGATGATTGACCTCCAACCACCACAACCACCTTTCTTTGTGCCAGGTATGACTCCAACCAGCGGAAGCTTCTCCCCGATTCCTATTGATATCAGTGTTGCTAGGGCTCTTTGATGCCATATTCTGTCAAATGTCAAGAGCAAGCACTCTCACCTCACCTCTGGCATTCAACTCTTTTGTCCATGTTTGAACTAAGGCTGTAATGAGATCAGGAGCTAAGCAACCCTGGTGAAACCCAAACTGAGCATATATGAGCAGGTTATTGCTGAGTAGTACTGTTTAGGACCCCTTCCATCACTTTATAGATTGATGGGGAGGTAAGTAGCCAGATTAGATTTGTCATGTATGTTGGGTACAGGACATAGCTGGCCAATTTTCCACTTGGAGGGTAGATGCCAGTGTTGTAGCTGTACTGGAACAGCTTGGCTAAGGGAGTGGCAAGTTCTGGAGTACAAGTCTTCAGTACAGTTGAAAGAATATTGTCAGGGCCCATTTCTTTTGCAGTAGCAAGTGTCTTCAGATGTTTCATGATATCACACAGACTGAATCGGCTTGGTTGAAGACTGACATCTCTGATTCTGGGGACCTCTGGAGAAGTTCAAGATGAATCATCCACCTAGCATTTCTGGCTGAAGATTGTTGCAAACCTTCAGCCTTATCTTTTGCACTGATATGCTGGGCTCCTCCATCATTGAGGATAGGGATATTTGTGGAGTCTCCCCCAGTAAATTGTTTAATTGTCCACAATCATTCATGGCCGAATGTAGCAGAACTGCAGAGCTTAGATCTGATCCGTTGGTTGTGTGCTTGCTTAGGTCTGTTAATTACTTGCTGGTAATGTTGTTTGGCATGCAAGCAGTCTTATGTTGTAGCTTCATCAGGTTGACATCTCATTTTTAGGTATTCCAGGTGTTGCTCCTTGCATGCCCTACTGCGCCCTTCATTGAACCAGGCTTGATTTGCTGGTTTGGTGGTAATGGCAGAGTGAGGGATATGCAGGGCCATGAGGCTATAAATTGTGGTTGAGTACAATTCTGCTGCTACTGATGGCCCACAGTGCCTCTTGGATGCCCAGTTGTGAACTGCCAGATCTGTTTGAAGTCTATCCCATTTAACACGGTGTAGTGCCACACAACATAATAGAGGGTATCCTCAATGTAAGGATGGGACTTTGTCTCCACAAGGACTGTGAAATGGTCAGTCCTTCCGTACTATCATGGACAGATGCATCTGTGATAGGCGTACTGGTGAGGATAAGGTTTTTCCTTCTTGTTAGTTCCTTCACTACCTGCCGCAGTCCAAGTCTAGCGTTTATGTCCTTTATGGTGGCACTACTGAGCCACTTTTGGTGATGAACATTAAAGTCTCCTGCCCCAGAGCACATTCTGCACCCTTGCCACCTTCAGTGCTTTCTCCAGAAAGACAAGGGAATTAAGGGTTATGGGGAGAAAGCAGGAAAGTGGAACTGATCGACTTCAGATCAGCCATGATCTTATTGAATGGCGGGGCAGGCTCGAAGGGCTAGATGGCCTATTCCTGCTCCTATTTCTTATGTTCTTATGTCCAGTGGTGTTCAACATAGAGATGTACTAATTCAACAGCTGAGGGAGGAAGCACATGGTAATCAGCACAGCTTTCCTTGTCCATGTTTGCCCTGGTGCCATGAAATGTCCCAAGTGAGTGTGTGGGAGTATGAGTCTGCCTTCAGTTCAGTCTCAAGTTTCTCACCCACTTACCTCCACAAACTGTTGAATGCATCTTACCAGCAACAATTATCAGCTTGGTACAAACAGAAGAATCAGGTTTATCTCAATTAATAATTCACTTGATTATCATTGTTAGGCAGTGTACATAGAAATCATACATCTGGTTAGAAAATAAACATGCAGTTCATATCAAAACTAGGAAGACTACACACATTCAGTGGGTTTCCATGACATTCCCTGAGTAATCATAGAAGGCAAAATTTATAATTAAACTTTAAAGTTTGTTTATTAATGTACAAGTACATTAACACTGCAGTGAAGTTATTGTGAAAATCCCCTAGTCGTCACACTCCAGGTACACCGAAGGGGAATTTAGCATGGCCAATGCACCTAACCAGCACATCTTTCGGACTGTGGGAGGAAACCGATGCAGGCACAAGGAGAATGTGCAGACACTGCACAATAGCGACTCGAGCCAAAAATCAAACCTGGGTGCCGGGTACTGTGAGGCAGCAGTGCTAACCACTGTGTCATTGTGCCACCCAGAATGAGATAATACCTGAGAAAGGAGTGCAGAAGCTGACAGCACTTTCATCATCCCTCTCAATGCCGTCTCCATGTTCTTGATGTAAGGTGTTCACTTCTGTGTTGTTAATCTCTGGAGTTTCACTGCCCCTTGTTCAGGAATCTCCATTCTTATCCTGTTCCTTGTCTTTTTTGAGCTCTGCTGCCTCTTTCTTGTTGGTCTAACTGGCTTACTTATTTTGTGTCTTCCCCTCATTTGCCCCAGTCCAAGGTCCTAGATAGGATTATCTCATTGCTCCCTTGGTTAAATAACAGTTCATGCTTTACAAAATTTCCTTTTGTTTTACAGAACTAAGTAAGCTTAACCAGTTCCAACCAGTTTCAGGTTTCAGGTTACTCCAACTCCTGGTAGCCCTTTTTAGCCCCTGGCCAACAAAACCATGATGTAGAGATGCCGGCGTTGGACTGGGGTAAACACAGTGAGAAGTCTTACAACACCAGGTTACAGTCCAACAGGTTTATTTGGTAGTAAACCAAACCATTAACATACACACACTCATCCACCCATATATACTGATCCTCTCACACACTGGTCAGTTTTATTACTTACACTTTCTTTAACTTAACCATTTATTGCTCTTGCATTGCCTTGCTCCGAAATCATTTATTTTCTTAAAACCCAAACTTTTGTTTTTGAAATTCAGTTTTATTGTTCAGCCTCTCCAAAATATTCTCACCCGCTCCTTGATTGAGGATAATATGTAGCCTTGTGAAAAGGTTAAATAAGGTCTAGGCTACGTTGAACAGAAGCATGGAAATTACTGCCCATCTGGGAAATACTTCTGAGAAGACCTCCTTATACTCTGTACATTTCTTTCTGCAGTTTTATTCAATTTTAGGTGACATGGTGTTCGAGCGCATTTGCCTCTATTCTTATTCAGAAATACTTCAAACACTTCTGACATCGACCATCAGCTGATGCCAACATGTCTTTTCTCTATGTATTTATGAACGTCGCTGACAGGCCAGCATTTATTGCCCAACCCTAGTTGCGCTTGAACTGAGTGGCTTGCGAGGCCATTTCAGTGGGCAGTTAAGAAGGTGTTGTGGCTCTGGAGTCACATGTAGGCCAGAACACGTAAGGACGGCAGATTTCCTTCCCTAAAAGACATTAGTGAACCAGATGGGTTTTTCCTACAATCGATAATGGTTTCATGGTCTTCAGTAGATTCTTAATTCCAGATTTTTTTATTGAATTCAAATTCCACTACCTGCCCTGGTGGGATTCAAACCTGGGTTCCCCAGAACAATAGCTGAGTTTCTGGATTAATAGCCTAGTGGTAATACCACCAAGCCATTGAAGAGCAATTTCTCAAAACTCTAAAAGTTTTGATACAAATGGAATTAAGCATAGACTCAACATTTATCCAAACAGATCAATCTGCTTTTTGACTAACCTCAATAAAAGTACTCTTCATCATCTTAAATGCCCCTATTCTTTCAAATCTATTCAGCTCTCTCTCTCCTTCTACCTATGAATAAGGCACTGGTTTAGCCATGCAAAATGGCAAAATGATGTAGAGATATTGTCCAGTCTAGAGACAACACACATCTCTTTAACCTATGCTATTGCTATCTCCACTCACATTGTCTGCTTCTTTAAGACTCGAATAGCAGGTTAGCTGTAAAGACTGGCATTCTAATCAGTATTCTGTAAACTGTGTGTGACTTTATATACCCTTCTCTGATCAGAACCTTCCACACACCTGGCATAGGAACACCGTTTTCGAGAGCTTGTGGGATTACTATCAAATAAACTGGTTGGACTTTAACCTGGCATTGTGAGGCATCTTACTAAATGGCAAAATGTCAGCTGTACATTCCCCTTTATCTTGACTTGAGTCTTGCGATGCCTAATTTTCAGAATAACTTCAATGTAGTGCTAATGTAAGCCTAGTTGTGACTAATAGGTAAACTTTAATTTTATCATTTGGTTCTCCTTGCTCAAAATGCTCCATGAGCATTTCTTCAATATCAGACTTATTCTTGCTGATCCTTCCTGTAAATAGTTTGACCCAGTTATCAGCACTTTGACTGGAAATGGAGGTGGCTACCATTGGAACTCCAGCTTCTACCTTTCTGACTTTGAGACTGTGAAACTGACTGCTGTGGCCTGGATCCTTCAGGAATCCAGTGGACTTCCCCTACTGGCTCAGGAAAAATAACTCCCTTGTAATTAGCAACCATCTCTTTCCGGTATTTCCATATCAATTTACTGCCATTGCTCAAAAGCTTGCCTCAATGTTATTGTTCTTTAAGCCTCTTATGAACGTATCTCTTAAGGTAATTCCTAAGCTCACTCCATACCTACAGCCAAGAGAGATTCTTTAATGTGAGATTATAATCTGCAATAATCTCACTTGATATCTGTTGCCTTCCACAGAGTGCAAATCTCAGTGTATTCACATTCTTAGTCCTGCCAAGAGACTTCCAGGTATCTTGAGTGACTGTGAGGGGGTATGAGTCTGCCTTAGACTCAGTCTCAGTCTCTCTCATCACCATGAACCAACTCATACACATGCACAGGCTCACACTCACCCACCCACACATATTGATCTTCTCACACACTGGTCAATTGAATCTCATTACTTTCAGGAGTGTTCAAAGTACTGGGATCTCATTGGTTAGGCATCACTCAAAAGCACTTAGCCCCATCATTAGTGAGAAAAACACTGACTTCATCCTCAACTTCTATTTTATTCATTTTAATACAAATGTGCATTTTTATTCATAATTATAGCTACTACTTTGTTGGAGCTGAATTCTTCTATTGTCCCCAATTGGCCTTCAGTGCCTTTTTTCAGTTATATATTTTACTGACTCACTGCGCACCTGAATACAATTTGTATGCTGTTTTATTGTCTCCTTCTCGACTAATAGAAAAAAGCTGAAGTTCCAGCACGGAGATTGAACACAGAATCTTTCTTGCTGCTGCCTATTGTGCAGGCTAAATGAAATGGCTGCTGTCTGTGACACTGCATCATTTCCTGTGATAACATAAATATTTACATCAACTTACAGTTAAATGAGCATACTTTACATATGAGCCAGTACACTTACACAAAACATACAGAACAACCTTTCAAATTGTTCATGCTTCCTCATAATTCCCTTTAGGAGTTTCATATTTCTCAACAAGAGATATAATTCCTGTGGCGGGCGGGAAGGGAAAATTGCACCCTTCATCACCATCTGTTGTGCATTTCATTGGGTAAGACTGGCACCAGCTCAATGGCAGGCAGCCACTACTGAACTAACTTTATTCACAACTTCTCAACGAAATGGACAGCTCAACAATACTGTGACCTAGTTTCTTCTTAAATACAACAATGTTTTTTTTATTTACTCCAGATGATAGAGAGTACCATGTCCTCTGTACTTCCAAATATTTTTTTCCCTGAATCCCATAATGCATTTATTTAGCACCAGTCTTATATTTGTGGCTCCTGGTTTGGTCTCCCACTTGAGTGAATCCTTTTTTCCAGTCAACTCTGTCAAATCTTTTCATAATTTTAGAGGCCCCTAATAAGTCACTGCTTAGCTATCTATCTTCTAGAGAAAAGAGCCCAATCCATTCACTATCTATTGCTGTAAGGCTATGCTTTGTGGTGAAAACTTGATGCATTTATTGTGCTGAAACAACTGGTTGTGTTTTTAAAGATCAAGAACAGCATTTCAATCACTTAAAACGGTATTTAAAGATGACCAAACGTTAACATAGCTGTACCTACAAATTACAAAGCCATTTCAATAGAACCAGACTATTTAGAAGAACCCATCAGAGACAATCGCCTGAGAGAAAGGTAAAAGACTCATTTCCAGACCCAATCACAAGCATCCAGACAACCTGTATATTAAACTGTGTGTGGAACAGTCCATTATATGCAATCACATTGAGCAATGAACACTGGTTGAGAAGGAAACTCTTCTAACCATCTTCTAATGATGTCTAAACCATAAACCTGGAATCATCTTGCTATGATCATGTTTGGGTAATGGGCCTGCTGGCAAGAGGGGATCATGCACTGAACCAACTGATTCTCTTTTATGTTTTGAGAAACTGTTTTCCTCAAGGCCACAGTACAGAAGAAGAAAGATGCATGAGAAGCAGGGCACTGTGTGAATATTCTCTTTTATTCCCTCTCCATCTATCCTGCAAGCTTGAGCCTTGCCTGTTGCCTGACCAGCTATATATCCCAGGCAGCATTTAAAACCAATCCAGCAGCAACTGCTTCAGGATATCAATTCTTGATATTGTTCCATTATTCTGAATTTGGAAAGACATCTGAATTCAGCAAGTGTGTGTGTGTGTGTGTGTGTGTATTTGTGTATGTTGTTATGGTTCAGGTCAGAAACCCCAAAGTGTTGTATGGAACCTGCTGGATCATAAGTTTTGCATCTTGAATTTGGTTAGGATAAGCATGATATGTTTCACTTCAGATATGATTCAAATGTCCCACTAGGGAGCTTTTATCAAACAAAGCTTATTTAAGAATATAGTTAACATGTGTAGTAAGAATATTAGCAATAACTGTTATCAATTACAAACAAAACAACCATAATGATGTATAACACTTAACAAACATATCTAAGATGTTCCAATCATAAGAACATAAGAACATAAGAAATAGGAGCAGGAGTAGGCCATCTGGCCCTTCGAGCCTGCCCCGCCATTCAATAAGATCATGGCTGATCTGTCGTGGCTCAGTTCCACTTTCCGGCCCTCTCCCCATAACCCTTAATCCCCTCTCTTATCAAAAACCCATCAACCCGCTTCTTAAAAATATTTAGCGAGGCAGCCTCCACCACTTCAACGGGCAGAGAATTCCAGAGATTCACCACCCTTTGAGTGAAGAAGTTCCTCCTCAACTCCGTTCTAAACCGCCTCCCCTTTATCTTGAGGCTGTGCCCCCTAGTCCTACTGTCTTTTTTGAGCGGGAAGAGTCTCTCCACCTCTATCCTATCCATCCCATTCATCATCTTATACGTCTCAATGAGATCTCCCCTCATTCTTCTAAACTCTAATGAGTACAAGCCTAGTTTATTCAGCCTCTCCTCATAGCTCAACCCCCTCAACTCCGGTATCAGCCTAGTAAACCTCCTCTGCACTCCCTCCAAGGCCAAAATATCCTTGCGCAGGTGCGGCGCCCAAAACTGCACACAGTACTCCAGCTGCGGCCTCACCAATGCCCTATACAGCTGCAGCAAGACCTCCCTACTTTTATATTCAATCCCCCTCGCTATGAAGGCCAGCATCCCATTCGCCTTCCTGACCACCTGCTGCACCTGCAAGCTGGGTTTTTGCGACTCATGCACAAGGACCCCAAGGTCCCTCTGCACCGTCGCCTGCTGCAGTTTTTCGCCACGTAAGTAATAGTCCTTCCTACCATTCTTCCTACCAAAGTGGACCACCTCACACTTGCCAACATTAAATTCCATTTGCCATTTCCTGGCCCATTCGCCCAGCCTATCCAATCTAACCAATCCCATAAACGAAACACTTTGACAGGTTTAATGCAGCAAAGACTAATGCTTACATGAACTGTGTTCTCCTTATACACTCAGAATAGTTGAAGTCAGAATATCTTCCCAGAACATAGAAAATAGAAACCCTACAATGCAGAAAGAGTCTGCACCGACCACAATCCCACCCAGGCCCTATCCCATACCCCTACATATTTACCTGCTAATCCCCCTAACCTATGCATCTCAGGACACTAAGGGGCAATTTTTAGCATGGCTAATTAACCTAACCTGCACATCCTTGGACTGTGGGAGGAAACCAGAGCACCTGGAAGAAACTCACACAGACACGAGGAGAATGCGCAAACTCCACACGGACAGGGGTGAGACTGGGGTGAGACTCTGGTCAAGGCACCAACAGCAGACTTTCTACTCCAGGAATGCTTTCAGCTAACTAGCAGAACTTCCAAAACTCAGGGAGAGAGAGAAAGTCACTGCTTTCAGCCTGATGTCCACTCCCTTTTAAACTGAACATTGCTGCCAGCCAAAACAGAAAATGAAACGTAGAATTCTCTGGAAAGGAAAAAAAGTGACCAGAACGCATGACCTACTTCCTAAAACACAGGCCCATAAAACCAATTCCAGAGTAAAAATATACAAACCCCATTAAAACCACTGAAGGAACAATAAAAGGGCTTCTTTCGACAACTCAGCAGCAATGAGAGCTGAGAGCTACGGAGAACATAATTTTAAAAACTCTGAAAGGTACATTTATGTCACTGTGTGTGTATGTGTGTGTGTGTGTTATACAGTCACAGCACTGAAACAGGTAAACATTCACTGATTGGCAAGTGTACAATGTAATTAAACAAAAAAACCTGTTGTGGTCAAATGTGGAGTGGGAAAAGCGGGGAGCCATTCTACTCCCTTCCCACCTGCATGCTCCCTAGTAGCTTGTTGTGAAGACTCTGCAGTATGCTAAAAGTTTTCATTCATGTCATTGACCAAATGGGGAAAACAAAATGCTAATGGAAAATGTCAAACCTACCCATTCAGTACTGTAAAAAAAAGCAACTCAAAGTCAACTGCAAAAAAAAGCAAGAATCTGCAGGTGGCAGACCAGTGTAGAAAGCAAAGCTGCTAATCAATCAATATGTATGGGGGGAAGCAGAATGGTTAACATTGCAGATTTCAAAATGCAGTCAGCCATAGCCACTAACACGCAAAACTCAAATTCATTCTAGGATTAGTTGCAATTGGTGCATAACTTTTCAAAAGGTTTGTCACAAGGCTTTGCTTCTTAAAGGTTCTTTAAAGTAGTGGCTGAATTTATGAGCCATTTAACGTATTTACATAAATTCACCCACTGTCATAAGTAAGGAAACAGATAAAAGCAAAGTAGAAATTGTTGCAAACTCCATTCAACAAGGTACATTGTAGAATTATGTTCTTCTGAATAATTTAGTGCTGATTTACATATGCTCAGCAGGGGTTATCCTGATCAAGTGTAGAATACTGACAGCTGTTTAATAAAGACTAAGGGGATAGAAAGGCATAGGCAGCAGCAGACACCTACTGACCAGACATTAATTCTTGCAGTTCTAGGATCTTGCTTTAGGTACTTTCTTGAATAAAGCAGTATTGGTCACTGATGTAAAGAGCCAAAGGAGCTTACAACCAGGACTCTGCATTTACTGACCAATAGCTAAATATACTGAAACGTATAAGTTAAGAAGGGCTAAAAGAGGACATGAGAAGACTTTGGCTGATAGGATTAAGGAGAATCCTAAGGCGTTCTATAGGTATGTCAGGAACAGAAGGTTGGTCAGGGCAAGATTAGGGCCAGTTACAGACAGCAGAGGGAAGTTGTGTGTGGAACCGAAGGAGATTGGAGAAGCATTGAACCAATATTTCTCTTCGGTGTTCACGCAGGGGGACATGAATATAGCTGAGGAGGACACTGGGTTGCAGGGGTGTAAAATAGACAGTATTATGGTTG
Source organism: Carcharhinus amblyrhynchos (assembly GCF_965287045.1). Lineage (NCBI taxonomy): Eukaryota > Metazoa > Chordata > Chondrichthyes > Carcharhiniformes > Carcharhinidae > Carcharhinus > Carcharhinus amblyrhynchos. The sequence goes on along the minus strand of NC_137324.1, from coordinate 48,199,577 downwards.
ATAAGGGGGATGTGCTGGATATTCTTGAGGGGCTGAAAATAGATAAGTCCCCTGGTCCGGATGGGATCTACCCTAGGATTCTCTGGGAGGCTAGAGAGGTGATTGCAGAGCCTCTGGCTCTGATCTTCAGGTCGTCATTGGTCTCTGGTGTAGTCCCGGAGGATTGGAGGATAGCGAATGTTGTCCCATTGTTTAAGAAGGGGAACAGAGACTTTGCCGGGAATTATAGACCGGTGAGTCTTACTTCTGTTGTGGGCAAGGTTTTAGAAAAAATTATTAGGGATAGGATTTATAGTTATTTGGAGTGTAATGAATTGATTAGAAATAGTCAGCATGGTTTTGTAGCGGGTAGGTCGTGCTTTACTAACCTTATTGAGTTTTTTGAGAAGGTGACCAAAGAGGTGGATGGGGGCAAGGCAGTTGACGTGGTATATATGGATTTTAGTAAGGCGTTCGATAAGGTTCACCATGGTAGGCTTCTGCAGAAAATGCAGATGTATGGGATTGTGGGTAGTCTAAGAAGTTGGATCAGGAATTGGCTATCAGATAGGAGACAGAGGGTGGTGGTTGATGGTAAATATTCATCATGGAGTTCGGTTACGAGTGGTGTGCCTCAGGGATCTGTTTTGGGGCCACTGTTGTTTGTAATCTTTATTAATGATCTGGATGAGGGTATAGTTGGGTGGATTAGTAAATTTGCTGATGACACCAAAGTCGGAGGTGTGGTAGATTGTGAGGAAGGGTGTCATAGTCTGCAGGGAGACTTAGATAGGTTGCAGAGCTGGGCCGAGAGGTGGCGGATGGAATTTAATGCGGAGAAGTGTGAGGTAATTCACTTTGGTAGGAGCAACAGATGTGTCGAGTATAGGGCTAACGGGAGGACTTTGAATAGTGTGGATGAACAGAGGGATCTAGGTGTATGTGTACATAGATCCCTGAAAGTTGGGAATCAAGTAGATAAGGTTGTTAAGAAGGCGTATGGTGTCTTGGCGTTTATTGGTAGGGGGATTGAATTTAGGAGTCGCAGCGTCATGTTGCAACTGTACACTACTCTGGTGCGGCCGCACTTGGAGTACTGCGTGCAGTTCTGGTCCCCACATTACAAGAAGGATGTGGAGGCTTTGGAGAGGGTGCAGAGGAGGTTTACTAGGATGTTGCCTGGTATGGTGGGGAGGTCCTATGAGGAGAGACTGAAGGATTTAGGGTTGTTTTCGTTGGAAAGAAGGTGGCTAAGAGGGGATCTTATTGAAACATATGAGATGATTAGAGGTTTAGATAGGGTGGATAGTGATAGCCTTTTTCCTCGGATGGAGAAAGCTAGCACGAGGGGGCATGGCTTTAAATTAAGGGGGGGTAGCTACAGGACGGATGTCAGGGGAAGGTTCTTTACCCAGCGGGTGGTGAGGGATTGGAATGCCCTGCCTGCTGCAGTTGTAAATGCGCCTAGTTTGGGGGCGTTTAAGAGATATTTGGATAGGTTTATGGACGAAAAGGGATTGGTTTAGGTTAGTGGGTCATTGTTTTTGTAACTGGTCGGCACAACATCGTGGGCCGAAGGGCCTGTTCTGCGCTGTAATGTTCTATGTTCTATGTTCTATGTATCACAGCAGTCTAAGAAGAACAACATGCAAAGAACAAATTAGGGGGCAGGAGGTTTAGAGGGGGTGTTGAGGAAAAACCGTTTTACCCGAGTCTTGTGGGAGTTTGGAACACATTGCCTGAAAGGGTGGTGGAGGCAGAGACCCTCACAACATTTAAGAAGTATTTAGATGTGGATTTGTGATGTCAAGGCACACAAAGCTATGGACAAAGTGCTGGCAAATGAGATTAGAATATTTAGATGGTTTGTCTTTAACCAGTGCAGACACAAAGGGTCAAAGGATCTTTTTCTGTGCTGTAGACCTTTTATTTCATAGAACCCTTACAGTGCAGAAGGAGGCCATTCAGCCCATCGAGTCTGCACCGACCACAATCCCACCAGGACCTTTCCCCATAACCCCATGCATTTACCCCAGCTAGTTCCCCTGATACTAAGGGCAATTTAGCATGGCCAATCCACTTAACCAGCACATCTTTGGACCGTGGAAGGAAACTGGAGCATCTGGAGGAAACCAACGCAGACATGGGGCGAACTTGCAAACTCCATACATACAATGACCCAAACCGAGAATTGAACTCGGGTTCTTGGTGCTGTGAGGCAGCAGTGCAAACCACTATGCCATCGTGCCATCCATCTCTAATACTCTGTGCATTTAAAGAGCATCTTTGGTGGAATCAAATGTCTTAGAAGGAATCATTTACAAAAATATTATCAAACAAACCTTTGACACCAAGCTACATGAAGGGAAATTCAACTGATGACCAAAATCTTGAGCAAAGAGATTTCCTTATTGGATTATCTTAAAGGTGGAATGAATGAGAGAGAAGCTGAAAGATTTTGGGAGGGAATTTGAGAGTTTAGAATTGAAGCAGCTGAAGACATGGCTATCAGCAGTGGAATGGTTAAAATCAGATGGGCAAAGGCTCAAAATTGAAACAGCACAGGCATCTCACGAGATTGTGTGCCATGGGGACTACAGAGTTCAGAGGGGTAAGGCAGTGGTGGGATTTGAAAATAACAATGAGAATTTTTAAATCATGTTGCTGCTTGAACTGGAACCAAAGTAGGCCACAGTGTGAGCATAGAGTCATTTGATAAACAAATCAATATGAGATAAGATAAGGGCAGCAGAGTTTAGATCACTTCACTTTCATGGCAGAGGGAATGCCAGCCTGGAGTCCGTTGCAATAGACAAGTCTAGGAGTATCAAAATCACTGGGGGAATGTTATCATTTTTAACTAAGGCAGAAATAACAGGCATAGCCCATTAACACGTGTAGCCTCTTTTCTCACCATATTTTTATGCTTAGTTAAAAAAATGTTGGAGGCGGGTCTCACAACATCACACTGGTAGGGCTGGCTATGAATGAAACCACCCCACTACGAACTTCGGCCTTAAATGGATTGAGATATTTTAAAAATATAAAAGAAAAGGATCCCCACCATGGCACTGGTTAGCACTGCTGTCCCACAGCGCCAGGGACCTGGGTTCGATTCCTGCCTTAATTTGATTTGATTTATTATTATTGTTACATGCATTAGCATACAGTGAAAAGTATTGTTTCTTGTGCTACACAGGCAGAGATTACCATTCAAAGAAGGAAATGAGAGAGTGCAGAAAGTAGTGTTACAGTCATAGCTAGGGTGTAGAGAAAGATCAACTTAATGTAAGGTAGGTCCATTCAAAAGTCTGATGGCAGCAGGGAAGAAGCTGTTCTTGAACCGGTTGGTACATGACCTCAGACTTTGTATCTTTTTCACAATAAAGAAGGTGGAAGAGAGAATATCCGGGGTACATGGGGGTCTTTAATTATGCTGGCTGCTTTGCTGAGGCAGTGGGAAGCGTAAACAGAGTCAGTGGATTGGAGGCTGGTTTGAGAAATGGATTGGGCTACATTTACCACCTTCTGTAGTTTCCTGCAGTCTTGGGCAGAGTAGGAGCCATATCAAGCTGTGATACAGCCAGAAAGAATGCTTTCAATGGTCCATCTGTAAAAATTGGTGAGAGTCGTAGCTGCCATGCTAAATTTCCTTCATCTTCTGAGAAAGTAGAGGCATTGGTAGGCTTTTTAAGTATAATGTCGGTATGGGGGACCACCAGGACAGGTTTTTGGTGATCTGGGCACTTAAAAACTTGAAGCTTTTGACCCTTTCCACTTTGTCCCCATTGATATAGACAGGGGCATGTTCTCCCCTACATGTCTTGAAGCCAATGATAATCTCCTTTGTTTTGTTGATATTGAGGGAGAGATTATTGTCACTGCACCAGTTCACCAGATTCTCTACCTCATTCCCTGTTTGTGTGGAGTTTGCACATTCTCCCCGTGTCTGTGTGGATTTCCTCTGGGTGCTCTGGTTTCCTCCCACAGTCCAAAGATGTGCGGATTAGGTTGATTGGCCATGCTAATTTGCTCCTATTGTCAGGGGATGAGCTGGGGTAAATGCATGGGGTTATTGGAATAGGGCCTGGGTGGGATTGTGGTTGGTGCAGACTTGAAGGGCCATATGGCCTCCTTCTGCACTGCAGGAACTCTATGATTCAAGCATCCCCGCCTCCTACCACACCCCCATTTCCCACCCCACCCCCCTCCTATCCCCACCAAGTACATGTTCCTTCCACATGGACACAGGGAGCAGAAATGAATAAACTGAATGGATTGCAAAAACAGAGAAATGGACTAAGTTAAACTTGCACATACCAAGAATGAGGATCAGAAACCAAGCAACGCAGCTAAATCACCGGATACAGAGAAATTGGCTCTCTGTTGAATAAGAGGTTGGAAAAGCAATAGGTTAGAAATAAAGCTAAGTTGGAATAAATTCAGAAATATGTTGAAAACAGCATTTACTGCAGGGAATCCTTAACAAAAAGGGGCTACTTAAAAGTGTCAGCTCATCTAAGGGTATTTCAGATGAATATCAAGATAAAGGAGATGAGTTATTCAAAAAATGCTGTAGGAGATGGAGCTGGAAATGGCTCAGACCAAATTGCAACTGGTAGAGTCTGAAGGGGGAGGAGAAAGCAGATTCATTAAAGCATTGCTCAGGTCCAAGCAGAAGTTTGGTTGGTGCAGAAGCTGAGAGGAAAAGATTGGAAATGAAGCCATTCAGTTGAAGGAGCTGTGCTGGACAGAACGAGACGAAGCAACAATTCAGGCAGAGGAACAACCTGAGATTACATGCAGAAGAAGATAGCTGAATTGGTCACAATGATAGAAATGTTCAAGCATGATAGATAGATAACATACTAAATAGAAAAGGGAATTTATCGCATGACCTAGGTGTCAGAAACATTTGTATCATATATCTATCATACATATCACATGAGATGACATATATACCAAATAGCTTGGTGGTCCAAAACTTCTCGTTTTGCTTTCCATCCCTTAGGTAATTTTGTATCCATGCTGCCGTTGGCTGAAATTCTCTGGCCATTCGTTGCATTGTGAGCAGGGAATGCCAGCCTCATGCAAGGCTGGAGAATCCAGCCCACTGTTTCTTTATTCCATGGACTTTACTTTTGCAAGCAAGACTATTATGCAATAGTTTGGCAAACAAGTGTTGAAGGCCATTGGTTTATGAAAGAAATCCCTGCAGGTGGAATCGTAGTTCCTGTTCTTAAATTTTGTGTTAAATTATTCCATTATTTGTTCCCCCATGTCACACGTGGATGGCTGCTGCATTCAGAGGAACCGTAGATCTGGCAACATTCCCCTCCTTTGCACTCGCTCTAGCACAATTATGTCCTCCCTGTAATATGGTGACCAGAACTGCACAAAATATTCCAGTTGTAGCCTCACTAGCATTTTATACAATTCCAACATCTAGATCCTTACTTTTATATTCTATGCCTCTGCCAATGAAGGAGAGCATTCCATACGCCTTCTTTACAACATTGCTGCCTTTCAGAACTTGAGTACTTGTATACCAAGATCTCTCACTTCATCTACCCTTCTTAGTATATTCCCATTTATTATGTATTTCCTATTACTGTTTATCGCCCTGCATGCATTTCCTCACATTTCCCTATGCTTAAATCCATCTGCCACTTTACCGCCCATTCCACCATTCCATCCTCTACACTATTCACTATTCGGCAAATCTTTGTGTCATCAGCAAATTTATCAATCATGCCCACTACGTTCATGTCCAAATCATTAATATACAACACCTATGAGTATTTCCACAATAGTCAGAAGCATTGTCAGATATAGATCTCTTTAACCTGTTTCTTTTATTTAATAAACATTAATGAGAAACTCCAAAAATATCTGGAAAAAGCTCAATTGTATTTAAACGTTGAACAATTTGTTCCTGGAGGATACATAGACCCTCTGAAACAACTTAATTACAAAATGGAATTTTCTGGAAATTTTCTTTCCAACAATATAACATATAATAAACAATATTCAACACCACAAAATATTGAAAACCTAAGTCAAAGTTATAACTTTAATTATTGTCAAGACTTTGGCATGTTTTTATGAACTGAACTGAATATTTTTTCTTTGAGCCAGGAAGTTGTTACTTAGGAGAATCTAATATAAGCAGCTGTAATACTTTTGACTGACTTAATTGTGCTTTTGATGGAAATTTGTGGTTGCATTTTGTGGAAGCTATTCAATCTCAGGTGGGGGAACATCACAAGCTACTTTTTTTTAACAGATAAGCTCAGCCACTTGCAGACTAATGGGTGTTTAGCAAAAGAGGCTGAAGTTATCAAATGTGGATGTAAACAATAAACAGATGTACTGAAGGGCATCATGTCACCTTGATGCCAGATAGAAGTTTAGAAAAGTTTTAAGTATGCAAAAACATGGAGCCATGTCTGAAGTGCAAAGATAAGGGATGGGCACACAGGAAATGTTTGAAAAATGTTAATTCAGCTGGCCAAAATAGTCTAAAGTGTTTTGAAAACTGCAAAAATGGGACACAAAGCTGACATTGACATCAGAGTTCCCAAAAGAGAAAATGATGGGAAATCTAAGCAGGTCTGGTAGCATCTGTAAGGAGAGACATGAATCCATGATGACCCTTTGTCAAAGGTAAAAGGCATAGAAAGTGGGAGATATTTATACTCTAGGGTGAGGGAATGAAAATGAGTCATAGCCACAAAAACAAGGTTGAAAGGCTGCTAATGGCAGTTCATAGAGAGAATAAAAGGTGTGAATGGTCAAATGACAGAATCGCTGAAATCAGAGGGTAAACTGTGACAGATGAAGATGTGGGAGGGAGGGGGGTGGAAGAGAGATTAAATTGAGAAAAAGGGGGAAGGGGGAAGCAAAGGGGGAGCAGAGGTAAGAAAAGGGGGATAAAATAGGGGAAAAGAGTGGGGGGAAGAAATATAAAGAAAGACATAAAGAAATAAAAGGTAGAGAACAGTTAAAAATGAAATAAAATGAAAACAAAGGGGTTGAGGTGGGGTAGAGCTAATCATCTGAAATTGTTGAATTCGAAGTTGAGACAGGAAGGCTGTACCAGAAGATGAGATGCTGTTCCCCCAGTTTGCGTTGAGCTTCACTGGACCATTGAAGCAGGCCAAGGATGGACAAGCTGGCTTGGGATCAGGATTGTGTATTAAAATGGCAAGCAACAGGAAGGTCAGGGTCCTCATTGCGCATAGACCGGAGGTGCTCAGCAAAGCACCCAAACTACATTTGGTTTCTCTGATATAGAGGAGACCACATTGGGAACAGCAAATGCAATAGATCAAATTGAAAGAGGTGCAAGTGAAACACTGTTTAACCTGGAATGGTCAGTTGGTTTCAGATTCCATCATCTGCAGTAATTTGTTTTCATATATTGACGCCAGAGTTGCCTCCTTTCAAAAGAAAAACTAGGACAATGTTTAGTTTATATACTTTATTAGATAACCATTGGGTGGAGTTTTACCAGCCTACCCGCCACAGGAATCAGAACGGGCGAGGAGAGAAGCATGGTAAGGTTTATTGACTTTATGGTTTCAGGACGAACAAGGCCCTAAATTCCCACCCATTGTCTTTAATTCTCTAACCAACAGTTTGTAAGAAGTTAGTAATTTAAGAGACTTGGGTTTTTCAATTGCCTTGTAGTCATAAATGTACTTGAGAGCAGGAAAACAGGCTGCAGTGATGTTCACTGATAAAGATCTTGAAAGCATACGCAACATCCATTTGGGGTGGAAAACTACTGAAGGAGGATTAATCAGATAAAGATTGTCAAGGAGTCATGAATATCACAAATTGACCAAAGAATTGGATGTTCCGTTGGATAATTCTAACTTATGGTGGATTTTGATAGGATAGCATGATCTTGTCAATGACAAACCAACATTGCAAAGAAGGGTATAAACATTATTTTATAAATATGATTCAATGCTTAAGTTGGATAACTTGATCAGCTAATGAAGAATATGATTAGCAGGGTGATTGATCATTCACTGAACGATTAATCGTATGTATAATTTATTTTAATATAAGTGGACGAATGTGCATATTGTAACAGGTGTATTATAGAGTCATAGAGGTTTACAACATGGAAACAGGCCCTTCAGCCCAACTTTTCCATGTTGCTCCTTTTTTTTAAAACCCCTAAACTAATCCCAATTGCCTGCATTTGGCCCGTATCTCTCTATACCCATCATACCCATATAACTATCTAAATGCTTTTCAAAAGATAAAATTGTACCCACCTCAACTACTATCTCTGGCAGCTTGTTGCAGACACTCACCACCCTCTGTGTGAAAAAATTGCCCCTCGGGACCTTTTTGTATGTCTCCCCTCTCACCTTAAACCTATGCCCACTAGTTTTAGACACCCCTACCTTCGGGAAAAGATATTGACTATCTACCTTGTGTATGCCCCTCATTATTTTATAGACCTCTATAAGGTCACCTCTCAGCCTCCTATGCTCCAGAGGAAAATAGCCCCAATCTATTCAGCCTCTCCTTATAACTCAATCCATCAAGTCTCGGTAGCATTCTCGTAAATCTTTTCTGCACTCCTTCAAGTTTAATAATATCCTTTTTATAATAGGGTGACCAGAATTGCACACAATATTCCAAGTGTGGCCTTACCAATGTCTTGTACAACTTTAACAGGACGTCCCAACTCCTGTATTCAGTGTTCTGACCGATGAAACCAAGCATGCTGATGCCTTCTTCACCACTCTGCCCACCTGTGACTTCACTTTCAAGGAGCTATGAACACGTACCCTTAGATCTCTTTGTCCTGTAACTCTCCCCAGTGCCCTACCATTAACTGAGTAAGTCCTGCCCTGGTGCGATCTACTAAAATGCATTACCTCGCTTTTATCTAAATTAAACTCCATCTGCCATTCATCAGCCCACTAGCCCAATTGATCAAGATCCCGCTGCAATTGCAGATAACCTTCCTCATTGTGCACCATGCCACCATTATATTATTCAGGCATAGTATCACAAAATTGTTACAATGCAGAAAGCCAGTTGGCCCATCGTGTCTGCACCCGGTCTACAAATGAGCATCATGACTTAGCGGCATTCCCCTGTCATTTCCATGTACTCCTGCACATTGTTTCTATTCAAAGCATTTATGCTTAATCTGAGTGTTGTCTTGTTAGTTCTCGTAATTCTCATGTCCCAACAGTGGAGTGGCCTGTCAAGATGGTTATGCTTACATAAGTAGCCACAAAATAAATGGGTCATGACTGTGATGGTCCCAATTTTCCAGACAGGTAGTTTATCACTTCAACAAATGTAGCATCATAGAGACTATGAAAGCTGAATTTCTCTTTGTTCCTTCCAGGCACCATGCTTGACTACCATATCTAAATGAGTCCCTCGGCTAGCTGCTCCCCCGGGCCACTTCCCAATAAACTCAGGACTAGGGCATGATGGAAAGATACCAAGCTGATTAGATGTTTGCCTGGGTTCAGTCCATGCCAATAATCACATATTTCTGAACCAGGATATGATCTGCTCCTGAATGGCCCCACAGCCTGTTGTGTCCAATTGACACCATGCCTACTGTTGGAAAACCAGATATTGGGCTGGAGCTGCCACCAATGAATTCCAGACTTAACATACAGATCCTGTCTTCAGCCTTAAAGCTTGCACGGTGGTAACAGACTGATCGCAAAAAGTTTTGGTTGCAGACTGGAAGCTATCATTCCTGTGCGGTAATGGAAACCTCAAGGAAGATTTGCCTACTTGTAAAGCATTTTTCACAAGCATTTGATGACTCAAAGCACCTTTCAATGTTATGGTCAGGGGGAGGGATGATAACACTGAAAGGTGCTTTGAGTCATCAAAATGACTCAAAATGTCTTCTGCCTCACATTTCAGCTGTGAGGCAGAAGACATTTTTTTAATGCCCCAAAGTGCCGTTTATCTCAAGAACAGACCAATGACAGGATAAGTATTTTTTACTTAACACTCAAAATGCAAGGCAACAGTTTCAATTCACAGTCACACACATACAAGAAAAAGTGATTACAAAAAATGTTTTCATACGCTTACATACTAAAAGTCCAAAAACCTATTACGATACTTGTTCCATTCAATTCAAAAACTTCAAACAACCCAGGCCTGTGACTTTCTTTCAGATATTCTGAAGAAGTAAGGCTTTATAAAGGTGGATTTGTAGCATTTCTCTGTCTTCATTCCAGTCAAGATACAGTCGAATCCTTTCACTCTTTGACTGAAAGGAGTGAGAAGCAGGTCTACTTATGCACTGAAGTGAGAGATCGAGAGAAAAGAATCAAGCTGTAACATCACTGGAAAGCCACAAGTTGATTGGTTGGTGAGTATTGCTGCTACTTTCCCATTGTTTAAAGTTGCTCTTGAGAAGCAGCAGGAGTGGAATGGTGCTAAACAGCACAGACAGTCAGACTTCACTGAGTAACGGAACGCACTGATAACCAAGTGCGGCACAGGACTTTAAACAGCGGGGAGAATGAGAATACTTTTGATGGGTGGTAGGAAACAGTCAGATGAGAACAGAGTTTAAAACAGCATGGAGTAAGTGAAGTTTCATTTGGTGAGCTGTGGGAAACAGTGACAACTGAGCTGGGCTTAATACAACCTTCAGCATCCTGTTCTGAATACTGATGGAATTGATCGTTCATCTAGGGAGTGCACACACAGCCAAATCCATGGCAATAGATCTGGCTCAGCAGCATGAGAGTAGGGGGCAGGGATGAGGTGGTACAAGGAAAACTGGTGGGATGAAAGTATTGGACAGAAAGAATATCCTAGAGGGTTTAAGGACAGAATCTATATGGCTGGAGGTCAGGGTCAAAAAAGGTGCAATTACTTTATTCAATGTGGTTTATTGGCCGCCACATAATGGAAAAGATGTAGAGGATTAAATCTGCGAGGACATTGCAACAATTATAGTTTAATTATAATGGAGGACTTCAATTATCTGTTTATAGGAGTGAGTTTTCTCATTCTGCTTGTCATGGGAATCGTAGCAGGCGAGCGGTAGACGATAGAAAGGTCCATGAACCTTGGGCGGGATTTTCTGACTTTGGAGTGATCATGGCTGGAAAATCCTGCATATAGACTGGGGTGGAAGTAGTGTAAGTGTAAATGCTGGGGAGGGACAAGAGTTCCTAGGGTTTACTCATGAATTCGGAGACAGTGCTGAAAAGATTCATGAGAAACGGTTCCAGGGATGAGGAACTTCATTTATGAAGATAGATTGGAAAAGTTTTGACTGTTTTTCTTTGAGAATAGAAGCCTGAGGGAAGATTTGATAGAAGAATTCAAAATCATGAGGGGTTTGGAGAGAAACCATTCCCACTTGTGAAAGGATTGAGAACGAGAGGAGGCAGATTTAAAGTAATTAGTAAAAGAAGCAAAAGCAATTTGAGGAATACATTTTTTTATATAATGGTGGTGAAGCCTGAGCATGTAGTGGAGGTAGGTTCAATTGAGGCATTCTAAGGGAATTAGACTGTGATGTGTGAAGAAAGAGCATGAAGGATTATGTGGAGGAGAAGGTGAGGGAATGGCACTAAGTGAATTGCTTATTCGGAGAGTTGGCACAGACACAATGGACTGAATGCCCTCCTTATGCACTATAACAATTATGTGACTCTGTGAAAACCTGATCTGGCTTGTCAGCGATATAAATGAAAGCTAGTCTGAACTTCTAGTCTCCCAATAGATTTTAGGTAGGGCCCTATTCCTTTGTTTCCCTGGAACTCTTCTTCTTTCTTTCCATCTGCTGCTCCCCAAATCTGTTCTTTATCAGCAATGTGGGTGGGATTTTATGGCCTCGCTTATCCCGAAACCATAAAACCCAGCATGTGGTCAATGGACCTTCCTGTTGTATACCCCTCGCCTGCTCCAATTCCCACTGCAGATGGGGCGGTAAAATTCCAGCCTTCATTGCAGTTGGACAATCATTGTGTCAGCTCTCCATTGTCTTCCCGAATGGTCCCTGACAGTTTGGCCATTGATGCACGATGCTATTCAATGTTCATCCATTTACATATCTTTGTGACATATTGAGATTCTTCCCACAGCCACTATTTGAAATTTCACTCTGAAGCCAAGATGTCTGCATGTTCACTGTAAACAAGTTTCTGTAACTACTTGGAAAATGGCAGTCATTAAGCTACAGGAAAGGTTTGTTGTATTTTAATGTCTTCTCACTGAGAAGGTTGTTTGCATTTTATGAACTGCTGGATATCTTTCTGTGTCTTCTGTAATGCCACAGATATTAACAGAAAAGGAAAAAAAAGTCATGTGACCTTTCAACTCCATTTTGTTTCAATAACAGGGTGCCCATTCTCCATTTCGTTTTCAAACTAAAGTTTCAATTTTAAACAAGTCTCTGAGTCCATACTGTGAATGTGACTCATTGTGTTAACTACATAAAACTACACTAGAAGGATATGACAAGAACTTCTCTGCTTAAGCAAATTCTGGGCATAGATTTCTTCCCTCAGATGATATTCGAGCAGCACGATTTTGAAGTGTAGTTTTGTGTAGTTAACACAACGCCCAATTTCATACACAGTAAGCGCCAACAAATAGCAACGTAACCCAAATAATTTGATTTGCAATGTTGATTGATGGATAACTGGGGATAACTGTTCTTTTTCAGAATAATGCCATGGAATTCTTTACATACAGTGACACAAAAGGGGGCTCATTTAACAATTCATCCAAAACATGGTACCTCCTGCAGGTCCTCAAGCAGAGATAGTTAAATCACTGACGGCCATAAGTGAGGTGCCTGAAGATTGAAGGGTGGCAAATGTTGTGCCTTTGTTTAGGAAGGGTTGCTGTGAAAAGCCTGGGAACTACAGACTGGTGAGCCTAATGTCTGTAGTGGATGAGTTGTTAGATGGTATTTTGAGAGATCAGAACAAAAGGCATTTAGAGAGGCAAAGACTGATTAAGGATATTTAGCATGGCTTTGTGAGTGGAAAATCATGTCTCACAAATTTGATTGAGTTTTCTGAAGGGATGACCAAGAAGGTAGATGAGGGCAGTGCAGTCAACGTTGTCTGCATGAACGTTAGCAAGGCCATTGACAGGATAGTGCATCGTAGGTTTTTGCATATGGTTAAATCTCAGGGGATCCAGGGTGAAGTAGCCAATTGGATACAAAATTGGCTTGACTTGGTGATTTAACTGTTACGGTGGTTGTAGCTGTTTCTAGGAGGCATAACTATAAGGTTCATGGTGGGAGATATAGGAGGGATGTCCGAGGTAGATTCTTTACTCAGAGAGTGGTTGAGGTATGGAATACACTGCCTGCTGTGATAGTGGAGTCGGACACTTTAGGAACTTTCAAGCGGTTATTGGACAGACACATGGAGCACTCCAGAATGATAGGGAGTGGGATAGCTTGATCTTGGGTTTGGACATAGGTCGGCACAGCATTGAGGGCAGAAGGGCCTGTACTGTGCTGTGCTGTTCTATGTTCTATGACAGAAGATAGAGGTTGTAGAGAGTTGTTTTTCAAATTGGAGGCCTGTGACTAGTAGTGTGCCTCAGGGATCAATGCTGGGTCCACTGTTATTTGTCATTTATATTAATGATTTGGGTGAGAATTTAGGAGGCATGGTTGGTAAGTTTACAAATGATACAAGATTGGTGACATAGTGGATAGTGAAGATGGTGATCTAGGATTGCAATAGGGTTTTGATCAAGGGGAGATGGTGGCCTAGTGGTATTATCACTAGACTTTTAATCCAGAACATCAGCTAATGTTTTGGGGACCTGGGTTCAAACCCTGCCATGGCAGGTAGTGGAATGTGAATTCCATAAAAAATATCTGGAATTAAGAATCTACTAATGACCATGAAACCATTGTTGATTGTCAGGAAAACCCCATCTGGTTCAATAATGTCCTTTAGGGAAGGAAATCTGCTGTCCTTACCCAGTCTGGCCTACATGTGACTCCACAGCCACAGCAATGTGGTTGACTCTCAAGTGCCCTCAGCCAGCTTGGGGTGGGCAATAAATGCTGGCCAGCTAGCATTGCCCACGTTCCACTAATGAATAAAAAAATTAAAAACTGGGCCAGCAGGTCATGAATAGCAGATGAAGTTTAATTTAGATAAATGTGAGATGAATCATTTTGGTAGATTGAATCAGGGAATGAATCACTCAGTTAATGGTAGGGCATTGGGGAGAATTATAGAACAAAGATATCGAGTGGTACAGGTTCATAGCTCCTTGAAAGTGGAGTCACAGGTGACAGGGTGGTGAAAAAGGCATTTGGCATGTTTGGTTTCATCGGTCAGAAAATTGAATACAGGAGTTGGGAAGCCTTGTTGAAGTTGTATAAGACATTGGTAAGTCCACATTTGGAATACTGGTGTATAGTTCTGGTCAACCTATTATAGAAAGGATACTATTAAACAAGGAAGAGTGCAAAAAAAAATTACTAGGATGCTATCGGGACTTGACAGTTTGAGCCTTAAGGAGAGGCTGGATACACTTTTTTCTCTGGAGCATAGGAGGCTTAGGGGTGATCTTGTAGAGGCCTATAAAATAATGAGGGACATAGAGAAGGTATACATTCAACATCTTTTCCCAAAGGTATGGGAATCTAAAGCTTGAAGGGTAAGGTTTAAGATGAGAGGGGAGAAATACGAAAGGGTCTGGAAGGACAATTATTTCACACAAAAAGTGGTGTGTCTCTGGAAGAAGCGACCAGAGGTAGTATTAGAGCCAGGTACAATTTTGTCTTTTAAAAAGCATTTAGACTGTTATATGGGTAAGGAGGGTATAGAGAGATATAATCAAAATGTGGGCAATTGGGAATAGCCTAGTGATAAAAACTGGGCAGCATGGACAAGTTAGGCCAAAGGACCTGTTTCCATGTTGTAAACCTCAATGATTATGACTCTAGAGGGCCGTGGTCCCTCTACCCTTCTCTAGATTAACAGCTTTGATTTCTGTGCTCAAATTCTAGAGTGAGACTTGAACCCAGGTACCATTAACTCAGAATTGAGAAAGCATACAACTACACAGGGCAGAAGGCAGAGCTTCTATCAAGTTAACAGCCTAGACTGATTCCTCAATGCCCCCTGATGGAAGAGCTGATGTATGTCCCAGTATAGCTATCACCTGCTGCTTTGCTTTCTCTTCCCATGTATCCTGCTATCCCTTGATCCTATTTTACTTGTATGTTCTTAACTAATGGCCTCCTGGCATTCCCAATAGGCAAATTGGCAATGCCCAAGGGGCACTTTGGTACTGCCCGATGGGCATCGGACAGTGCCAAGGAGGGATCTACGAGGGAGAGTGGTCTAATGGGGTGTAGGGCCTATGGTGAGGAGATTGGTGGGGGTGGGGGGTGTCCTGCAGCCACTCTGCACTTAGGATCAGTGACAGAGGGAAAGTGGACAGTGATCAGACGGGCCATCGGGTTGGGAGGGCAGTCGGCTGGCTGGTGGCGTGGGGTGGGGGGGGGGGGGGGGGGTGAGTTCAGGGCTGTGGCTGGAGCAGGTCGGTCAGGGCTGCCAGTGGGAGGGAGGGGTTCATGAGATCGGGCCTACTGGTGGTTGAGGGCTGGGGCTGGCCAGTGATCGGAAGTCCGGCAATGCAGGGCTACTACACATATGTCAGTCTCAGCGCTGACAGATCGGTGCATGCGTAGTGGCCCACTCAGCAGTATGTTGCCAGCCTGTCCAACAGGAATAGGCTCTAGTCACTGATTTTTATCATGATTCATGTTAGTGCGCTCTAAAGGAGTGGGGAATTCATTTTGAAACTCCCACACAACAAAAGTGGGATTTATTCCAGTTTTATCAAATTTAGCACTATGAATTTTTTTTGGAGAATCCTGGCCAAAGACTTTGCATGGGATTTTATGGCTGTGCTCGCCCCAGGACTGGAAAATCCAACTGTTTGTTATTCACACTGGAAGTTAGACAATAGTTAAAGGAATAATACAGTGCTAGATTTATTGTCACCAAGGCAGAAGGATTAACAATCACTCCAGATTATGAAAGCCTGGTTCAGATAAACAAGTTTCCCAAAGCAGAAGCCAAAATTGGGAACAATTATTGCACATTTACTGGCTAAAAAATAACGGCCAGGGTATAACAATCACGTAATCAGATGGTTGGGTACTTTAGCAACAGATCTAAAAGCCACCACAAAGAGGGAAAAGATAATCAATGTGTTGGCAAGTTATCTTTCCGAGAAAGATCTTCAGTTGATACTGCTGAGTGGGCCACTGTGCATGCACCAATCTGTCAGCGCCGAGATTGATATATGTGTAGTAGTACTGCATTGCTGGCCAGCCCCAACTCTCAACCACCAGTAGGCCCGATCTCACGAACCCCTCCCTCCCACTGGCAGCCCTGACCCACCTGCTCCAGCCACAGCCCTGACCCCTGCATGTGTTATCAATGCCAAGGATTCCGAATGCTTCTCAGGTACTGTTTGTCCAAATGAATCTTTCGAACAAAGCTTTGAAAGCAGTTCTGTGTTTTGCTTCTACTTAGACTAACAACAATAAACTTGCACACAAAAGCCATTTGGAACCATGAGCAAAGATGCACACAGCAGTATATTTCAGAACTTTACATTTGATCAACACATCACAGCGCACAGCTAGCACTTCAAAGGACAGTGAACAGTAATGATAACAGTTTTATGGATGCAAAAGAGGATGGCACATAAATGCCACGGCTTTATATTTGATCGGCATACATTCACTGGATTATCTTGCTGCCTTGGTGATTAGTGCCGCAGCTTTGTAATCCCTTTCCAGCAGTTTATTTTATCACCTTGGTTTGTTTTTGTACGACAAGAATGCCACCCCTAATGGTTCATAGAGAGAAAATTGAGGGCTTATATCCATCTCACTGGCCTGAAAAAGAGATCCAATTTATGTGGCCTGAAACCTTCTTCAGATAAGTCACTGCCCAATCATCAGTTAAATAAAAATTGAGGTTAAAAATATATCCATTATTCTTAATGACAATTTTACAGTTCCTTATTTTAGGATCACATAATTCAAATTTGACCATGCCTGATCTAGTATCAGCTCTACATTGAAACACACCTGACATTGTTCAGCTTTATAGGAACTCACAACTCATCTTAAAGGGTGAAAAAACAATAAAACTCAAATGCACTGACACAAAGTAATAGAAGTAATCCATTCAGCCCTTTGTGTCTGTCCAACCATTCAATTGGAACATGACTAATCTTACCTCAAATCCATTATCCTTGGCTTCATAACACTGGATGCCCTTATCGAACAAAAATATATCAATCGCAGACTTGAATGCTCCAGCACCCACATTGTTTGAAGCAAAGAGTTCCAGATTTCTATGCTCTTTGCATGAGGAAAGTGCTTACTAATTTTGCTTCTAAACGACAATACTGGGGTCGGCACGGTGGCACAGTGGTTAGCGCTGCTGCCTCACAGCACCAGGGACCTGAGTTCGATTCGCAACTTGGGTCAATGTCTGCGCGGAGTCTGCATGTTCTCCCTGTGCCCACGTGAGTTTCCTCCAGATGCTCTGATTTCCTTCCACAGTCCGAAAGATGTGCTGGTTAGGTGCATTGGCCATGCTAAATTATCCCTCAGTGTAACCGAACAAATACCGGAGTGTGGCGACTAGGGAATTATCACAGTAAAATCACAGTAGTGTTACTGAAAGCCTACTTGGAGCTAATAAAAATACTTTAACTTCCAATGTTCAAATGATGACAACTTTGCCTTATAGCTAAAAAAAATAAGGTTAATGGAATGCTATAGAAACATAAGAACAAAAGAACTAGGAGCAGGAGTAGGCCTCGAGCCTGCTCCACCATTTAACAAAATCATGGCTGATCTTTATATGGACTCAGATCCACTTACCCACCCGCTCACCATAATCTTTAATTCCTTTACTGTTCAAAAAGGTATCTATCCTTGCCTTAAAAACATTCAGTGAAGTAGTCTCAATTGATTTGGTTTGATTTATATCGTCACATTATTAGTATACAGTGAAAACTATTGCTTCTTACAGACAAAGCATACCGTACATAGTGAAGGAAAGGAGAGAGTGCAGGGTGATGTTATAGCCTGAGCTATGGTGTAAAGAAACATAAACTTAATATGTAGGTCCATTCAAAATTCTGTTGGCAGCAAGGAAGAAGCTGTTCTTGACTGCTTCACTGGGCAGGGAATTCCAAATTCACAACTCTTTGGGTGAAGAAGGTCCTCCTCAACTCAATCCTACATCTGTTCCCCCTTACTTTGAGGCTATGCCCCCTAGTTCTGCTTTCACCCACCAATCCTTTAATATGAAAGGGCTGAAACAAAAAGTAAGGATGTTATACTTAAGTTATATAGGGCATTTGTGAGGTTGCATCCTGAATACAAAGTGCAGTTTTGGTCATCTTTTAAGGAAGGATTTAAATGCATTAGAGGCAGTTCAGTTGAAGTTTATCAGGTTGATAGCCGAAAGGAGCCGGTTGTCTTAAGAGGAGAGGTTGGACAAGCTGGACTTGTTTCTGTTGGAGTTTGACGTGTGACTTGATTGATGGATATAAGATCCTGGTCGCTCTAGACAATTTGGACATAGAAAGAATGTTTCTTCTTGTGGATGAGTCCAGAGTTAGGGCACATTATTTTAAAATTAGAGGTCACCCTTTTAGGACAGAGATGAGAAGCAATTTTTTTTTCTCAAAGGGTCATGCAACATTGGAATCATCTGCCCCTGAACAGCATGCAGGTGGAGTATTGAATATTATTATTAAGGAGGAGGTACATAGATTCTTATAGGCAAGGAAATTAAATGCTGTTGGGGGTAGATGGGAATGTGAAATTTGAAACATAAACGGATGAACTATGATCTTATTGAATAGCAGAGAACACTCAAGGGGCCAGAAGGCCTACTTCTGCTCCATTTCCCTTTGTACCCCAAGGCTCAACAGCTCATTACAGAATCATTGTAAAGCAAGGTCTGACACCAAATCACTTAAGGAAATATTGGGTCACGTGACTGAAAGCTTGGTGCAGGAGATAGATCTTATGGTGTATCTTAAAGATGGAACAGAAGGTAGCAAGGTGGAGAGCTATTACAAAGGAATTCCAGAGCTCAGGCTAAGCAAATGAAGGTTACAACAGTAGTGCAATTAAAATTAGCAATGCACAAGAGGCTAGAGTAGTAGTGTTAATACCTTGGAGGGTTATGGGACTGGTCAAGAGTGCAAAGCTGGGAGGAGTGAGACCATGGAGGGAGTCAAGGCTGAGAATTTTAAAATCATGATGTTACTTCTCAGGAGCCAATATGATTCAACAATTCCTCATTGTTGTGGAATAGCAAAAGTGAACATGTGAGTAAAGACACTAACAGCAGAGTTTACAGTGGGCAGTGTGTGGGAGATAGACCAGGAATGCATTGGAATAGTCAAATCTGAGGTAAGGACAGCATGAGTAAAAGATCCAGCAGCAGAGGAGCGGTGACAGGGGCAAAGCTGGTAATAGTGGTGACATGAAATAGGGTCAGAAATAATGGCGTCAGTCTTTCCAATATTTAAATGGAGGAAAATTCTGCTCCTCTATTACAGCATGAGTGATGGGAAATCTGATTCTGATTGCTTTTCACTGGCGTCTGCCAGAGGAGCGGGCTGGCTCAGATGGATTTCTGGTTGGGGAGGGGGGGGAGGCGGAGCATGGACTTAGAATAATCTCCACCACCACCCTGCTCCCCCACCCCCGACCCCACCTCCAACCGAGATCCATCTAAGCCCACCCCCTCCTCCGGCAGATGCCAGTGGAAGACCAAGAATGTGCTGCAGGCTGTCCAATGACTGCAGGTCAGAAGGATGATGGAGGGAGAGCAGCAATGGAGGTAAGTTGGGGGCGTGCTCTGCTGAGGGGGTCCTGCCTCCTGGGGAGGGGCCTGATTGCAGGGGGAGGAGGGGCTGCCTCCTGGGGAGGGGTCTGATTGCGGGGGGGCGGGGGCGGGCGACTGCCTCCCATGGCGGGGTCTGATCCGGGAGGGGGGGTGGTTTGCCGGGGTGACCTGCCTCCCAAGGGGGTCTGAGCTGGGGGGGGGGGGGGGGCGCTGCCTCCCAGGGGGGTCCGATCGTGGCTCATCCCCCTCCCCGACCCCTGTTTTCTCTTTTGCGCCCGGGTGCGTTGTTTCAGATCTTTTTCAAACTGTGCATGCGCAGTTCAGAGCTCCAATCGTTCTGGCAATGCTAAGCCCCACCCACAGCATGGACCGGATCTGAGCCAGCGAAAAGTGTATGGGCGTGGTGGAACGAGGATTCCGGGCTCGGATCCATTTTACATCCGGATCTGGCCCTTAGGCTCCGATTGGTAAAATCGGGCCCTTGAGTCTTCATGCAAAGGGAAGTAAATTTTCCAAATCAAAGATTTGATTATGTCATTTCTGTATGGCATCAACCAAACAAGCAGTGAGAATTGGGGTCATTATTTACTGCCTTTGTATAATTTTTCCACTGAGGCATTCTCTGAACACTTCCAAATGATGATGAATGTTCGCTCTCAGCCTTTGTCTGAAAGGATATGAAAAGCAATAAAGATACATTGTATGACAAGGATTTTATTGGAACTGTTTAACTATGTCAAAAGCTTTGTTTTTGATGATATGATTCAATTTCTCAGTTTGAATTTTGAGAGCTGGTACTGTGCTGAATAAGCCCCTTACTCATTGTCCTTTTCATTTCTGAGTCAAACATAATTCTATTTAACTTGTTGCCCTCCTCTCAAATAGGATATCAAAACTCCCAGAGTAATTAAACACACGAGAGTCCAGTAAAAATGTTAAACATTTCCAAGTCAAGAACTGCTTTGGAAGATTGCTTTTCCACTGCCAGTGCGACATAATAACACAATTTTTTTTAAATTTCAAAAATATACTTCATTCATAAAAAAAACTATCAAATAAACTATTGCAAAATAACATATCCAATAATTACAAACAGTGCAAAAATACTATACAACGCTTATTTTACACGACATTATATTCATTACATTTCAAATCTTAAAACTATATACATACATCAGATGTTACTGTATGCTGTTGTTTTTCAGTTTAGCACAGAGTTTAGCACACAGTACACAGGCCAAGGGTGTTCTACAGTTAGCGGGCTCTTGGTCTGCCTCGGCTGAAAGGCTTTACACTGTGGCCTTTCCTCATTGTGCCTTTGCGGCAGCTGCCCCAAGCTTGAGCACATCCCTCAGCACTAATCCTGGACCTTGAAATGTGCTGGTCTACAGCACTCGGTCGAGGACAAATCTTTCAACTGGAAGATCAGCAAGTTTCAGGTGGACCAAAGCGCATTCTTCATCGAGTTGATGACCCTCCAGCAGCAGTTGATATTGACATTACAACACAAATTGTGGAGAGTAAATGTAAAAAGACACCACTCAGCAGGCTGCCAGTGGAACAGATGAAGCACTCAATTTCTGAAGCTTCTTTATCTCTGTAGTTGGCAATTTTGTTCCGTGTCTACTAGTTGACTGCTGAGAATGCTTCATTGTCACATCCTTAAGAGATTTATGTAAAGATGCCAGTGTGCAGCCTCTTCAACTATACATTTGGGGCTGAACAGAAAAGCTTAAGGAATTGATCAGAGGAAGAAAATAAAGAACTGAACTAAAAATTCAATGTCAAGATACAAATAAACAACCAGAATTGATTTATTTTTCCCATTTATTTCCTTCCTTTTTTTTGAGAGACAGCAGTGCACAGTTTCTCAAACAATAAATCAAATTAAAACAATTCCCGTGGAAGAATGAATTGGTGTTGAACTGTTGTTCTTAGTAAAATCTGCAAAACACTTTGGGTGAGATTTTGCCGGAAATGGGAAAAGGCAGGTGGCGAACGGGGAAAGTGGCATTTAACCCGCCAACGACAGTGCCAGCCTTTCGCACTGTATTGTAAGCCACCAAGAGGAAAAGTGTGGAGGCCACGGGATTCATGTCAGATCGCTGGCGAGTGGCCTCTGACTCACCTGAGCGTGTTAATGATGAGGGTGCTACATTTTAGGACCACCTCAGTGTTCTTGAGACTTGGTTGATGTCAAGTAATGGCTGCAAGGCAAGCTTTCCCCATGTTCTCCAAGGCTTCTCTCACCAGACTGCTGCTGCACCGTGTGATTTTCTGTATCTGCCCACCAAGAAGGCGAGCAGCTTGCAGGGACATCGACGCAGCATGGGAGGTGATATCAAGGGCGGTCAGTGCAAACACATTGCTGAGGAGGACAGGCATCCATTGCTGGAAAAGGATGGATGAACTCTTCATTCTGTCTGAGTAAGTCATTTTCATCATCATCACAACTCACAGGAATCTCACTCTCTGCCAGCTCAGGGGACCCCATCACTCGTTCTCCCAAACACATCTTCATCTCCACCATCTGCCTTCATTACCCCGCTGGTGCCACTCACACATTCACACATGCCAGGCATCCTTTACATTTGCCTTGGCTTGCGTCCTGCCTACACTCTCTCCAACTGCCTCTACACAGGACAAGTTGACACACTACAATATTGAGAGGTCGCAGACACACAAATAAAATGAGGAGCAGTGGAGGAGTCTGGGTCTATACTCGATGGAGTCTAGAAGGATGAGTGGGGATCTAATTGACATTTACAGAACACTGAGAAGCCTAGATAGGGTGGATGTGGCGAGGATGTTTCCACGAGAGGGAGAGACTAAAACTCAAGGGCACAGCCTCAGAGTGAAGGGATGCTCCTTTAAAACTGAGACAAGGAGGAATTTCTTCAGCCAGGGGCTGGTGAACCTGTAGAACTCATTGTTACAGAAGGCTGTGGAGGCCAGGTCATTGAGTGTCTTTAAGCCAGAGGTAGATAGGTTCTTGATCAATAACGGAATCAAGGGTTACAGAGAGGAGGCAGGAGAATGGGGATGAGAATCACATCATAGATCATTATAGAACACTACAGTGCAGAAAGAGGCCCTTCGGCCCATCGAGTCTGCACCGAACACAATCCCACCCAGGCCCAACCCCCATATCATTACACATTATACCCACTAATCCCTCTAACCTATGCAACACTGGACACTAAGGGGCAATTTCTTAGCATGGCCAATCAACCTAACCTGCCCATCTTTGGACTGTGGGAGGAAACCAGGGTCCGCAAAGGAAACCCACGCAGACACAAGGAGAATGTGCAAACTCCACACAGACAGTGACCTGAGCCGGGAAATCGAACCCAGGACCCTGGAGCTGTGAAGCAGCAGTGCGAACCACTGTGCCACCGTGCCACCCGCATGCAGGCAGTTCCATGATGTTATCATGAAAAAATGGCCCATGGTGTCAAAAGAGCTGTGTGAGAGGAGTTAACTGTGCAAGATGGCATGGCCAGAAGTTTATCATCCCAGCTCTCTGCAGAAGTATTATATCCAGCAACTCCACCTGGGACACCTGGGGTGGAAGAAACAATGTAGGGCAAAGTAACTGGTCCTCAATGTACGGGGACGTAGAGAGGAAAGTGGCCATACGACACTCTCAAGCCTCATTAAACCAAAGAATCACTGCACTGCTGTGAGGTCGTAGACCTTTCATGGCCACACATGATGTGGAGATGCTGGCTTTGGACTGAAGTGGACACAGTAAGGAGTCTCACAACACCAGGTTAAAGTCCAACAGGTTTATTTGGAATCACGAGTGTCGTTAACATGTGAGTTCTCAACAGTGTGACTACAGGAATGGTGTATAAAAGCTGTTGAAGATTTTACAGTAAACCATTTAAGTGCAATTAGTACTTTCCAGGACCTCCAAGTTTGTGACCTTGTCCAGTAAAGAAATGTTGATGACATACCTGAGTGTACTGGTCACTTGAAGAACAAGTGCTCTGAAAGTTTGTGATTCTAAATAAACGTGTTGGACTTTAACCTGATGCTGTGAGACTTCTTACTACGGTCACACACTGCAGCAGACATATTTGAGTGGAATGGGAGCCAACATCTGGTCCTTGCTGATACACTCTCAGGGTGGTATGAAGTTGATTACTTGCCCAACATGAAGAGCACCACAAGAATTGGAAAGTTGTAGAAACATTTTGCTGCATATTTCATTCCACAAAGGCTAATGATGGACAACACCCGACAGTTTGTCTCCAGAGAGTTCAAGGATTTTGCTCTCTGCAATTTAGATATTAAGTGTCCTGTTTCAACATTGTTCTTTGCACGTGAGTATGGATTATCCCAACTAAATGGGGAAGTTGTAGAATGTGTTTTCATGGTGATATTGCGATGAGTGACCTGGAAATGATGTGTCATTAACATGTGAGTTCTCAACAGTGTGGCTACAGGCATGTTGTGTAAAAACTGCTGAAGATTTTACAGTAAACTGTTTAAAGGACCTTGGTCCTTTGTCATCATTCCTACACACCCCAGCAATTTGACATTGTTCATACGATGAACGTGGCTGAGCACAGATATCTTTGGCTTAGCAACAAATGTACACTGATGCAATTAGTACTTTCCAGGCTCGTGACCTTGTCCAGAAAAGAAATGCTGATGACATATCTGAGGTTGCGATGGTGGAAAGGATTCAGGTTTTCCTTTCTACCGACTGTATGTTGTTCCAGCCTCACAACTGTATAGGACTGTGTTGCCCTTGACAGACCTCATATATGGCTGAACACATCTCCCCAAATCTCAGAGTAGTTTCAGAGTTGGCAGATTTACAATGGACATGATCTTCTCAGTCCGTCAGCTGCAAGATAAATCATTGATCTCAGCAAAGCATTCGATGTTTAAGCAGCTGAAGAAAATTGGCTGCCCTCCGAAGCTGTTTAATGTGATCTCTTCTTTCCATGACAACCTAACGGGTAAGGTCAGCTATGACAATTATCATTGAACACTTTTTAGCTGAGGAGTATGTGGCATTCCTATTGTTTTTGTGCAAATGTACCACCTCACACTTATTTATATTGAAGTTAGTTTGCCAATTACACGCCCATTCTGCAAGTTTATTGATACCTTTCTGAATTGTGCCTTAAGCCTACTCTGTCTTAGTTTGGATGTCTTTTTGTTGTGGAGTCTGCCTGGGTTTATCTCATTGAAATGAATGTAATTCATTTGATATTTGATGAATGTCCATGTGGATAAGTTGAACATATGTTTTAGGAAACTGAAGACAGACTGAGTTCTCGTAGAAAATAAAGAAAGCAACAAAAAAACATAAACAAGGAGTTAGGAGGGCTAAAAGGGCTATGAAAAGTCCTTGACCAACAGAATTAAGGAAAATCCCAAAGCATTTTATATGAATATAAGGAGCAAGAGGGTAACTAGGGAAAAAGTAGGTTTATTCAAGAATAAAGGAGGGGATTTATATGTGGAACGGAAGGAACTGAGTGAGTTTCTTAATGAATATTTTGCATCATTATTCACAAAAGAGGTCATGGTGGATGGTGAAAATAGAGAGGGATGTGTTGATATAATAGGGCACGCTGATATAAAGAAGGAGGTGCTGAGTGTTTTGAAAAGCATGAAGGTAGACAAGTCCCTGGGACCTGATGGGATCCATCCCAGAATACTGAGGGAGGTGAGGCAGTGAACTGTTGGGGTCTTGTACAAAATCTTTGTATTCTCTTTGGTCGCAGGACAGGACCCAGAGGATTGGAGAATAGTTAATGTTTTTCCTTTGTTTAAGAAGGGCAATAGGGATAATCCAGGGAATTACAGACCAGTGGACCTTTTGTCAGTGAAATTATTGGAGAGGATTCTTTTGGACAGGATTAACTCACATTCGGAAAATGTGGACTTTTTCACGATAGGCAGCATGGCTTTGTGCTTGGGAGGTCGTGTACAAGTATGTGTACAAGTGTACACAGAACACTGAGAGATCTGTCAGTCTCCTGTCTGCCCGCCCCCACCCCCACCCTGGAAATCACCCCCCTACCCTCATTCTCGATTGCTGGCCTCCCCAGTCAATTGCCACTCCAATTGTAGAGAACACCGCCCACCCCTGCACCACCCCCCCCCCCCCCCCACCTCCCCTTACTACCAGTAGGTAGTGCCAGGATGCCAGACTGACACTGTCAGGATCCCAGGCTGGCACAGCCAGGCTGTCACTCCCTCCCCTGCACCCAACCACCCAGAATGGTAGTTGATGGTATTTGCAGTAAACCACCCTATTATGGTTGCCCCTATCTTCCAGACTCCCATAATTCCAAGCCAATCATTACAAGGATGGGAAAATACAGTTCCATATGCTTTTTCTCTGTTTTCTTTCTAATTTGCAGCAAATGCGCTAGAGGTCTCCAAAATTGTTAGCATTATTTAAAACAAAAATGGCTCTGCTCCAAAACAGTTCAAATCTAGTTCAAAGAGCAATCTCAGTGTCCTTTGCTCATTAATGCAGTGTTTCAAATATTTAAAATAATGGAACCTCTTGCCCTAAACAAGCTTCATTCTCTGTCTCACAGCCATTGCTTTGAACAGAACATTGAATATTATACAAACCTTGCACTCTGTTTATTATTTTAAAATATGGAAGAAGGTCATATGTTGTTCTTTGTGTTTATGGATGCAAGTAACACATGTCATAACAGCTCAAATTGTAGAGGGCTGTGGATTATGTTTAATTATGTTTTCTGCATTTCATTGCTAATTATGCAAATAACATATTATAAATTCTAACATGCCTCTATTCCTATTGTTGAGTAATTACCCTTGGAGAATTGCTGGTGAATTTAAAACACAGATTTTTCAGGATTCCTCTGGCCAAACATGATTTTTATGTTGCAGCGAAGCAGCACATTGGAAACGCATTGCAATTAGTTCAGCTACCTGAAGAACTTACTTCAAACAGAATGATGCCTCCTTAAATCTGACCTGTTAAAATTACATCTGCCTATCTCATTCAATTCTTTCCATGGCAATAATAAAGAAAGTCCATTAGAAGTGAATTTAATAAACAGTTACCATATGTCAAAATGCTCTATAATAGGAAAGATTCAAGTGCCTCATGTCTTTGAATGATATATAATTGGTAAGCTTATTCATGTATTTTGTCAGATTAACTTTCTGTTCTTCATCTGCTGCAATGTTCCAGCGATGCCCATTGTAAACTGGAAAAACAACACCTCATCTTCTGATTAGGCACGTGAGAGCCTTCTGAACTCAACACTGAATTCAACACCTGTAGACTGTGACCTTTCCCTCCCATCTTCATCCTCCCCCCCATCCTTTTGTCTTCTGTTAATCAGTTCCCCGGCTTGTCCCAACAAAACCCACCCCTCCCCCACATGGCCACTGTCCCATGCTGTTCAGTTTTGCTCCCATGGAGAACACTGACCTCTATATTCCAAATAATACATTCTGCCAGCCTACCTTTGCCACTATCAGCATTCTTCCATCCCTAAAGGCACCATTAACAGCCCCTTTGCCTCATGTCCATGACATCTTTGGCAATCTCTCCTTATTCAATCTATTACAGTCTTTCTATTCTGTCCACCCTCCTCTCCAAGGAAATAATTCAGTACTGGGTAACCTAGGCTAGTGATTGGGCTGCATGAGTGGCCCTCCTTCACCTCAGTGGGCTGCATGATTGAAATGAAGTTTGGTTACTAACCATGACCCCGTGAATAAGTTCAAATGCATTTAACATGCACTGAATATTTGACAACAAGTTGTAGAAAATGTTTAATTATTCATATATTAATAGAACTATCATCAACTTCAAATGGGAAAAAAATAGTTACGCTTTGATTAGACACAGTGGGAGCACATGGCTCTGATAGTCAATGCTGTGTGCAATCAGCCCACACCTTGCTTAGAATCATAGAATCCCTACAGTGCAGAAGAAGGCCATTCGATCCATTAAATCTCCACCAACCATCTGACAGAGCATCATACCCAGGCCCACATCCTTATCCATGTAACCCCACATATTTACCCACTAATCCTCTGATCTATTCATTTTGGGACAAAGAACAAAGAACAACACAGCACGGGAAACAGGCCCTTCGGCCCAACGAGCCCGCGCCGCCATTTTAACATTATGAGTGCTCTCCTCTACCTATGACCTTTGTCTACGCCTATTGGGAAAGAAGGGATAATTTGTTACACCAATCAGTCTAAGAGCACATTTTTGGGGTGTGGGACATTAAGGGGCAATTTAGCCTGGCCAATCCATCTAACTGCACATCCTAACTGCATACCCAGAGGAAGTCTACACAGAGGGAGAATATGTAAACTCCAGAATGTCACCCAAGGCTGGAATGAAACCCGGGTCCTTGGGGCTGTGAGGCAGCAATGCTAACACAATGCATTGTGCCACCTTGGCTTTACATGCATATCACTTCAGTCATACGGGCAAGAAAAAACTGCCCAGATGGAAATCAGCGGAAAGTACCCTGCGTGTGGTCAATGATCAACAAAATGTCTTGTGGGCTACACTCAGAATGCAAATGGACCACATGTGGCTCCCCAGCCGCAGATTGCCCACCACTTTTATAATTCCACATTTCTAACCTTTTTCAGATCTGGAGAAGGGTTATATAGACTTGAAACAGAAAATGTGTTTAGAACATAGAACACAGAACACTACAGCACAAACAGGCCCTTCGGCCCACGAGTTGCGCCAATCACATCAACACCTACCAATCTATAAACCTATCTATAACCCCCGATCCCATTAAACCCCATATACTCGTCCAGAAGTCTTTTAAAAGACCCCAGCAAGTTTGCCTCCACCACCACTGACGGCAGCCGATTCCATTCACTCACCACCCTCTGAGTGAAAAGCTTACCCCTAACATCACTTCTGTACTTTCCTCCCCGCACCTTAAATCTGTGTCCTCTCGTAGCGACCATTTCAACCCGGGGAAATAGCCTCTTTTCACAGGATTTCTCTTTCCACAGATGCTGCTGAGTTTATTTCAGCCAGTAAAGGCTCCATGAAATATGAATAAGAGAAAACTATGTTTAGTTATTTTTTTCACAAAGGATGTTTTTTTCGATGTACCATTCTCACATTATGTTGACATCAGCCAAGAAATTGTTGTCGGCTCAATGCTTTTACACCAGTGAGAGCAATGTCATAATAACCAGCAACTTTAGAATTTTGTATTTCCCATGAGATCCCTGGAGCTAACAAAATGGTAAAATCAATATTTTGATGATTGAGAGTTGATGCTGTGAACTTCTGTGTCAATTCATATTGAAGACAGAATAATTGCAACAAGGACACATTGCGGGTACATAAAAAGAACAGAAATAGGAACAAGACTAAATCATACCATCCCTCGATTCTGAACATCAATTACACTTTGCCACACTATCCTATTTCCCTTGATTCAACTAGTGCCTAATAAATGTGTCAACTTTTAGTTTTTAAGGGCTGGACTGACTGCAAATTACACAGCTCTCTGGGCAGAACATCAACGGTGCCCACCACACTGGGTGAAGACATTTCTTCTTATTTTAGTCCCTCATAGCAAACATCTTGGTTTGAATTTTTCCCAAATCCCGGTCTGCCACTGGGACTGAGAGTGGACATTAGGTTGTCTGGACTACAATGGGATTCTTGGGTAGGATATTAGTACCTGACTGGCTGCTGCCAGGGCCGCTGGCCAACCAAGGATATTGGCCTGCTTCCCAGAGTTGAGAGGACCAGCAGCTCTGCAAATTTGATAGCATCGTTAATAGAGGTCACCACTTCCGAGGCTGCAGGAAGAAGAGGGCACCTCTATTTTGAGTTGTTTCAGGATGTCAGGTAAGTTGTTTTATTTAATGTGCCAGGCAGGCCCTATAGATCCGAAGGTGAACTCTCCAGGGCAAAGTCATAGCCACAGGCCCATTGCCTCAGAAGGCCGCTCTGTGAACCAAGGTGCATTCATTAAGGAAGGCCCCCTCCCCACTCGCGCAGCCTCAGGAACTTGCTGAGAGGTCAAATGATTTACTTGGAAGTCACCGCATATGGAAACTAGACATTAACTGGGAAATAAATTAGGTCAATTGGTCATCTGCCTTTGGTCAGTGGGCAGATACGTCACTGCCTTTGTCACCAGTCAGAATATCCTGTGGAAGAGGTAAGACATTGGGGTCCTCTCATAGCACCTTCCACTCTCAATCTATGAGGCCTTCCAACAACTAGCCTTCTACAGAAGGGTGGTAAGATCTCGTCCCTAGTCTTGAGATCATGGGTGGAATTTGATAACCTTATGGAGGTCACTTTGGAGAGAAGAAGAGGGAGCTGTGTTATCATGCAGGAAGTTGTGTATGATGGACTCGTGCCACATCCTCACCCCTGTTCCAATTAATTCTAGGACAGGAAGGTTTTTTTAAATTAATTAGTGGGATGTGGGCATTGCTGGTTGGCCAGCGTTTATTACCCATCCCTAGTTGCCTTTGAGAAGGTGGTGGTGGGCTGCCTTCTTGAATCGCTGCAGTCCATGTTCTGTGGGTTGACTCACAATGCCATTAGGAGGGAATTCAAGGATTTTGACCCAGTGACTGTGAAGGAATGGCGATACATTTCCAAGTCAGGACGGTGAGTGGCTTGGAGGGGGACTTGCAGATGGTGTTGTTCCCATTTATCTGCTGTTCTTGTCCTTAGAGATGGAAGTGGTCATGGGTTTGGAAGGGGCTGTCCAAGGATCTTTGGTGAATTGCTGCAGTGCATCTTGTAGATAAGATACACTGCTGCTTCTGAGCGTTGGTGGTGGAGGGATTGAATGTTTGTCAATGTGGTGCTAACCAAGCAGGTTGCTTTGTCCTGGATGGTGTCAAGCTCCTTGAGTGTTGTTGAAGCTGTACCCATCCAGGCAAAGGGGGAGTATTCCATCAGACTCCTGACTTTGTGCCTTGTAGATGATGGATAGGCTTGGGGAGTCAGGAAGTGAGTTACTTGCTGCAACCTCCAACCTGCTATTGCACATGGCCATCCCCTGGTGTGAACTGAAGCTTTTAAGTGGCCAATTAATGCCTATGTAACAGCCTTATTCTGCCACTGCTGATATTCAACTCATGGTGAGCTTGTTGGGGACTTGCCATGCAAGGAGGTATACAAGCAAGTCTGATCTATGGGGAGGGTGGGGGAGGGGACATCAAGAAGGACTACCCCCCTGAGAGCCACTCATCCAGCCCTTTTCACCAGATCTATTTCCCCTCAGCAGCAACCTCTCCCCAGGTTCTGAAGCCCACTGTCACTTACCTTGGGATCCCATGATAAAGTCTGAAGGCCCAGATGTATTATTGGCAGCAGCCATTGCTCCTTTTAGCAGTGTCAGGAATGGAAAAAAAAACTACTATTCTCCAGTTGCCTGTCAGCTCTTTGGCTCTGGATTTCCACAAGACTGGGGAGGTGCAGCCATTAACATCCTTTCACTGGGCGTATAACTTGTGATCATTTTATGATTCGGTATTTTTGCATTTGTCCTCACCTAACAAAGGAGCAGCACTCTGAAAGCTTGTGATTCCAAATAAATCTGTTGGACTTTAATTTAGTGAAAAGGGCTGGGTGGGTGGCTCTCAGGGGGGGCCAATACTTTCTGATGCTCCCCACCCCACCCCGCCTCCCCATAGATCAAACTTGCTTGTATACCTCCTTGCATGGCAAGTCCCCAACAAGCTCACCACTAGTTGAATATCAGCAATGGTAGAACTACTCCCTTACTGTGTCCACCCCAGTCCAACGCTGGCATTTCCACATAATGGCATTTGTCCTGATCAGTGTAAGACAAAAGCTTCAGAAACATGCCTCCCTTTTCAGCAATGTTCAAGTTCTGTATGAATGAACTTGAGATGCAAGTTCATAATGTCGCCATGGCAATTTGGGATATGGTCCCAATAAATTAAGGCTATGAAGCTATTAGGTTGTTTCAAAATCCAAATGTTCACAAATGTCCTCTTAAGAAAGGAACCTGATGTCTTTACACAGTCTATAAAAGCAAATTACTGCGGATGCTGGAATCTGAAACCAAAAGAAAAATGCTGTAAAATCTCAGCAGGTCTGGCAGCATCTGTAAGGAGAGAAAAGAGCTGACATTTTGAGTCCAGGCAACCCTTTGTCAAACATTTTCCAGCATTTTCTCTTTTAGTTTCTTTACGCAGTGTGATCTGTATTTGCGAACAATGTTGTTGATCCTTAACTGCCCTCTACAATGGTCTAGCAAGTAGTTGTATGAAAGTGCTAGAAAAAAGTTCAATAAGACAATTGAACCCAACAAGATTTGTACTATAGTGGTGCACAGGCAGGAAGGAATGGCCTTAACATTAACTCCTGACCCCATGAAGAATCTGCTCCTCTGTCTAATTTAGTGACAACAGATTAGGGATATCATCTCCAGTTCATCCTTGCTCCTGGGCATTGTGACTCTTTTTTCCTAGAGGGCCACAGCACTTTCACGAGTCCCCCCTTTACGTAGCAGAACATTCCATCCACCCTGCCAACGTCATTGCCACCCCTTCCCCCACCAAAGTCACAGGTTTAGGTATCCATTACATTGCAGGATTTACCCCTTCAATACATGCCAGCCTCCAATCTTTAAGGGGTTAGGAAGATTTACCAGCAGTGATGATATTGTGTTATTAATATACCTTGTCCTAGTGTAGATTCCTTTAATGAGGCAGCTTGCCTGATTCTCCCAAAAATGCTGAATTGGTGAGAAGAGTGGTGTAAACCACGATTGTTTCTTCAACGGGAGTTCAGACTCCAATTTTTCCACTCTGTGCAATGCAGAAGTCACATTCATGAATATCATTAGAAGATTGCATGGGGGAGACAGGGGGTATTCATGCCAGAGTTTGACAGTTCAGGAACTCTGAGCATGTGCAGTGGTCCTGAACTGCCAGACTCCCGTTTGCTGGCCAGTTCAATTGCCATACTTTCCTGAACATTATCTCACCATATTTGTCTGTGCCTGGAAAATATTACCATTGTAATTAATCTCCAATGAAAGGCCAACATCCAAGCGGCTTAATTCTTTGATCTGCAATTTTAACTGCACCAGGCTGTGTGTTACTTTAAAGACAGTCCTTAAAACTGATGGTGTTCTTTTAGATTCTTCCAGTGTAATCTCTTCTGAACTTTTCCACATTCTCCTATGTTGTTTCTCTCAGCAGCACTTTCTTGTCATTCTTTTCAGTCTGAGCTCCATGTTCATGATCCAGAAGCTGCTGGGAATAATGTATTACTACAGCAGGGGTAAACTTATCTTTGTACAAGAGCGTTCACATATCTAACAGCAACCTGCATCTTAAATAGCCTTCATGACATGTTAAAATTACCTAAGATGCTTCTCTAACATACTAAACAGCGGAAATTTGGATTTTGCAGAAATTGGGTATTTCTGATATTTTAAATTTAATTCCAGGCAGAAATGATAGAACCTCTGGCAATAACAGAAATAATAAGTACACTATCAGTTATGCATAGCAACTGTGGACATTTTTTGCAGCACTATAATTGCTGTAATTCTGTAATTACTGTAATTATTAATTTTTAAATCACAGTTGGCTTCCCATTGCGATTTCTTTAGAGCCAGATAAAGCATGTAATACAGATAGAAACAAATGGAATTATTCAATGAATAAAATGATAAGACAAAATCTAAGTAATTGTTTTTGAGGTCATAGAATCATAAAAACCCTACAGTGCAGCCCATCAAGTCTGCACCGACCACAATTCCACACAGGCTATCCCCCCATATCCCCACATATTTTAGCCACTAATCCCTCTACCTATACATCTCAGGACACTAAGGGGCAATTTTAGCATGGCCAATCAACCTAACCCGCACATCTTTGGACTGTGGGAGGAAAGTGGAGCACCTGGAGGAAACCCAAGTAGACACAAGGAGAATGTGCAAACTCCACACAGATAGTGACCCAAGCCAGGAATCGAAACTAGGTCCATGGAGCTGTGAAGCAGCAGTGCTAACCAGAGTTCCCACAAAAGGCCACAGAATTGAAATGTAAACCTCTCCCTCCACGGGATGTCCGACCTGCCAAATTATCCAGCATTTTCGGTTGGTATGTTAAATTTCCAACACCTGCAGTATTTTGCTCTGATTATTTATTTAACAGTTTTGCACATCAAAAGCGATCACAAAGTCAGTATAACAATGGATTTGCTAATGATTATTGTACAGCATATAAATGATACATTATAACAAAAGTACAGAAGGTATTGTTTGAAATGAGCATTATTAATATTTTGTAGGGACATGATGTAAACACATTTTTCCATAAAATATTTGATTTCTTTTGCATTGGATTCATGTCCATGCTGTTCTGAAGGAAAAACTATCACAGCAGTGTGGTCGCAGACTAATGTACTGATAATACACTGTATGGATACTCAATAGAAAATCTGCACTTAAACGTACACATTTTGATCTTGTGTGCTACTACAGTCACCTCGTCAAATTGCTTGTGATAGAAGTGACATCTGCAACTGCTTTTTTCACCCCAGTGTCGTGCAGGTTACGTCTTCCAATCAGAACTTTAGTTCAGAAGTGTGAAAAAAACTGAATTGTACCGATTTTTAAAAAAATTCAAGTAGATGCGATTGAATCCATTGAATGACATTCCGTAATGGATGGAAAATTGTAGAAAATGCATGATTAAACTCCCTGCAAATGCTCTCAGCAGGGTGACTCTCCTTTGAGAATGCACGTTTTTGTAAAATCAATGATTTCAATGGAAGTTTAGACACATGAACTGATATGTTTTTTTTAAAGTTCTAGTGGCATCACTGTTAGCACCCACTATGCATTTAATGCACGGATTTGTGAGCCCTGTGTGGATATTGCATGGCAAGCTTATGGGACACCTTGATAAGCTGGCATCATGGTGATATCAATATGTTAAATGCAAGAGTAAATAGCCTTTAAAAGTCTTTTGCTATTTATTTTTATAGTAGGGTTTGTTCATTTTTACCAGCAAGCAAAATACACTCAAATCTAATATGCTGACCAGCAACACATTCATAAAAGTCAGATAAGCTAAGTTGTTTACAAATGTAGCACCATCATTCAACAGCACCACTTTGCACCTAGGTGACGGTGACTGCTTTTCCCAGAGACCAGTACAGACAACTAGTGACAGTCATTTTGTAGTGATGGTGAGTAAAGATGTAATTTATCAGATGCTCTCAGCATGCTCTGCTGATGGACAGGCACTGTGCAAGGGCAAACCCTCCAAAATTACCCACTAATGGTTGTTAAAATGACGTGCACCTTAAGGTATGAAATATTCTATACGCTAGTGATGTTTCCTGATTTCCTTTGCCAAATTTCTCAACGCCATATCTGAAAATTTATGTTGGATTGTTATTTGTGAGGCATCTTCCATTCTTGAGTAACCCCCTCACCTGAGTGAATTATTTGCATAGTGAGTGTCCTTTGGAACAAACATTCACCTTTTTAGTTGGCAGCTGGAGAGGGGAAGGCTGATTTCTTTCTCCGTCCTGAACTGAGAGCTAATTGCAACATGCCATCCTCTGCCCACAGCTGTCTGCTCAGTTAAATCCCCCTGTTTCCAAACATAACACAAAAAAGAGGGAAGTAGGAATAGCTGTAAAACTGCTGAGAGGCCCACAGGCAATAACCACAGAAAACTTAACTGGCCTTCCTTTTTTAAGAAAATGGATCATTATAACATTTCCAACTATCATTTAATCGTGCACAATATTCAGAACACAGCCAGTCTAGAACTAAACTGGATAACAATTGAGGGACAGTCTCTCTATATAATGAACATAAAAATTGCAGCACTTGTAATGTTGTTCCAAAGGACAGCGTGCTAAATGTTAATCAACCCTGTACTGCACCCCACCCCCGAAAGCTGGTGGGAACCAAATGGTTGTGGTATGGCAACCATTGCTAGGATTCTACTCTGAAGATCTGGATTCACTTCTAGAAAGTTTCACTGGCCTTGCATGCAGGGTCAAGGTCGGTGCAAGTATTTCAAAATGCCATATCCCACTAGTTTCACATGCTGCTCAGGGTACAACATCACCATCACTCACTTGCTAATTTTTGTTACATTTAATTATCTTAGCCTCCCCAAACCCTCTCAGCACTGCTGCAGACCTCACACCAACATCTTACAGCATGCACATACTTCCATCTATTCAACTACGACAACCACATTACACAAACACATTTCACAACACTCACTAATGCACTTCCCTCTGTCTAGAAAGACGAGGTGTCATAAAATCAGAAGCAGCAATGCCTCACCCTGTGGTGACAGGTATGACTGTTTGTCCTTTAAGCCCCAGAGAGGGGACAATACCTTCCAGTATTGCAAACTCTATTGCTATGGTTGTGATCAGTGATGGTGCTCGAACTACTGAACATGCCTGTACTCACCTAGCTGACACTTCTTCTCACATCCCCCTCCTCCCACTCTCTGCTGATTTGCAAGCGGCAGATGATGTGTGCATGCAGCTCTTGATTTCCCTCCCTCCCTCCTCTCACCTTTCTGCCTTTTTCCTTTCAGATACTTTAAGACGTGCCACCTGGCAGTGATAGAAGAGCAACAAATGGAAAAGCAAGAAGGTGCCCATCCCTGAGGGCATTTAAGAGTTAACCACGTTACTGTGGGGCTGGAGTCACATGTTGGCCAGACCAGGTAAGGGTGGCAGATTTCCTTCCCTAAAAGACATTAGTGAACCGGATGGGTTTTTACAACAGTTGAAAATGGTCATCATTAGACTTTTAATTCCAGATTTTTTTATTGAATTCAAATTTCACGATCTCCAATGATGGGATTTGAACCCAGGACTCCAGAACATTACTCTGGGTTGCTGGATTACTGGTTCAGCAACAATACCACTATGACAATACCATGATAGTGGACAGTAAGCTGGGAGATGTTGCAAAAATCTCCTGCTCCAGCCTTTATGGAGTGAAGTGCACAAAGTTCATGGACACGATCACCCTCACACTCAATTGCAATAGAGTTTTTGCCCTGCTCAGAGGCTTACATCCTGAGGGAAACACAGATGTCAAACGCATGGTGCCTCACTGAGGTCCAAGTAAGAGAGGCACTCCTTGAACAACTTGGGCAGATATAAGTTTTTGCTGAGAACCTTTTTTTCCTTTTGCCTCCTCCCTTTTCTGACTTCTCCTGCTCTGTGTGGCCTCCGTTTATTCTTCCTATCTTGTTACAGTCCAATGGGAATGGAAACAATGGCACTGGCATTTGGGATTTACTGGTTTGCGCAGAATTCCTAATATCAGGACAGGTAATTCAGCGCATGTCAAACAATTCCCTACTTCAGCAGCTTTGAAAAAACTCTAAGAAGACACTTCTATAATTTCAGCAGCAACCAGTGGAGAACAAACAGGAACTAACCTGAGAGTGGTTGATATCCGTATTCGATAGCACTGGTGAGGAGGCTGGGACCTTTCCCTGCTGTTGAATACACGCTCAGCCATATGTGACTACGGCAGGCCATTGGTTGGAGTACTGAGTTCCAAAATAGCAGCACTGGCTTCAAATTAGTGTTATTACCCAATTAACATCTCAGACTGCCAACACAGTTACTTCCCAGGTGAGATCATCTCAAGGCCTTGGAGAACAATGCAGGGTCAATACTAATTAGCAAGGCTCCACTGAGTCTAAAGAAGCCATTGTTCCTAGAAACTGGGAGATGGGACGGTAATCACACCACCGAAACCTATTTATTACACACATCGCTTTTGTATCACAAAACAGATAGACAAGGATAATCAGACGCAACCGATTAACCAGGACAATAGACCTGCCTAATGTGATCAAGTATTATCAATTTGAGCTATTCGTATCAATGATATCCTGTATTACAATACTCCGAGAACAGCGTAAGTAATGTGTACAGCCTTAGTATCTTCAGAATCAACCTAAATACAGTGGGTCTGGGCTGATTCTCCCTCATGGATGTAGAAATAAAACTGTTTTACTGAAGCCTGACACGGACTCAAAGACTCCTCGATAATTCCCTCCTACATGTATGTTGATTGATGTTATGATCCACTTACTCTGTATCCCTGTGGTTGATATTTATTACCTTTACATTTAACCTCACCAAAGTGGTACCCAGTCGAATTACAGAAGTATGTGTGAGTGCCACAGCCGCCATTCTGAACCACTAAGGCCAAACTTGGCATCATTAAAACGGTCACCACTCATCTGAAGTTTACGATGAAAGTGTCTTTAGTTTCAATAAATGTTGTATTTCCTATCTATTTCCTATCTACCTCTGTGTCTTGTGATGTGGAGGGTTTTATGATTGGCAACCAATTACTTAGATTGGCAAAGCAAAGCAAAGTGAAGCATGCAGGCAGTGCTCCCCATGCCTGACCTTGAGGGCTTGGACTCAGTAAATGATAGACATGCAAATTCAAATTGTACCTTAATTAAGTGCAGCAGCTGGAGAAGTGTTAACTGGGGAAATGTTATGGCTGCCAGATGTCTAGATGTGTATATGGCCACTTTAGATGTCTGCCACAGGGAGAAAGGTTAATTCTTGATTGAAGTGCAGCAATCGCGCCAGATGTCTGTGTGTTATCACTAGAAGGTGCTATTAAGAAAAATGAAGCAATCTGGGAGATTGTTTTCGTATCAAGTGCAGTGGTTTCAATGTGTAACTTCCAGTGCCCTAGTTTTTAAGGTTAAACCTGCCTATCTGAAAAGTAGCTTTCCTGCATGCTGACATTTCTGTAATTAAGATAATAGTCTCTTATAGGTGTTGAAGTGAAAAAGTTGTTTCCTTTGATGCAAATTAATAGAGCTTGCAACGATTAAAGAACTGACTAAATTGGAAAAGCAATGTGCATTCAGACTCCTTTTCTGATGAAACAAAATTGCACCTGGCAGTTCTGTCTGCATTAGTAATTATTTCCTTTTGTGAACCAAGCAATGACTTACTGCATTGATCAATGCAGGTTTAAATAGCACCTTATTGGAGGTAAGAGAATCATTCGAAATCTTGCTTGAAGGACGGTGGGAATCCTTCATTTGTAATACGAACTCCAATCTCGTTCATGAATCTGGAGCAGCTCTTTGGCTCAAACCTCGCCTAGTTCCTCTCCTCCACGTGGCGATGTTAATTTTCTGGCATGTATGGCAACACTGGACCCGTATGGTCGGCATTGAGCATCGACCCAGTTTCCTCAAAGTGAGGCAGAATTTTTTTGACATTCTGTCCTTATTACAGATGTTATCTGAAAAAAAAATTAGCAGTGTTACACCAAAATATCATGTCAACTCTGTCCCACTGCTCACCAGCCTGCAAGGACATGTATTTGGAAGGCTCGTTTTACATCAGCAGACCAAAATCAGACGCAGTATCTCTTTTGTACAGAAGCACAATTCTGACCAATATCTTATTCCAGGTCTGTTCGTAGGTTCATAGAATCATAGAATCCCTACAGTGCAGATGGAGGCCATTAGGTCTTTGAGCTTGCACCGACCACAATCCCATCCAGGCCCTATCCCCATAACCCTATGTATTTGCCCTAGCTCGTCCCCATGACACTAAGGGCAATTTAGCATGGCCAATCCACCAAACTCCCACATCTTTGAGCAGTGGGAATAAACCAAAACACCCGGAGGAATGACTTAATGACTGTATAATACTAAACCAAAGGTGGAACATGAAGCTGTCTCTGTGATTCCTGAAAAAGTGAGTTCATCATTTAAATTACATGACTCATGGCACTGTGAGCATTTGGATCAAGCACCAACACCTGCACTGGAAAGACAATGGGCGAGATTATCCGGTGCTGAAGTGAAAAAGTTGTTTCCTTTGATGCAAATTAATGGAGCTTGCAATGATTAAAGAACTGACTAAATTGGAAAAGCAATGTGCATTCATACTCTTTATCTGATGAAACAAAATTGCTCGCCCTGAAACCGGAAAATCCCGCCTGAGGTCAATGGACAGTTCCAAAGTTCACCCCTCGTATGCTCCAATTCCCATAGTGGGCAGGATGGTAAAATTCTGGCCAGTAACTATAACTAGTGGTTCTATTCTGTTATCTGGTGCTTTACCCTGAGGCCTGTTTTTTTTAATCATTCAGAATAACTGCGGGATTAATCATCAGTAGGATAGAGAAGGCAGAAGCATATGTTTCAATTTTATCTACTTGGCACTTAATTTGGGAGCTCCTGAGGGGCAAAAGTAAAGCTATTGAGCCCCGGCACATCCAGTAATAGTAATTACTGCCTTCCAGTTGAATGTCTGTTATGTTGATTAGTCATGATGTGGACTAGTAACATCAAAGACTTTTAAATCGAGGAAAGCACAGGTTTCAATTGCATTAGGACAATTCCTGACATCCCTTGTGCAATATTTTCTTCCTGGAAAGAAACCTTAGCCCTGTAAACATGAGGGTTGGGGGAGCTTCTACCTTGACATGTTAGTCCTTGTTGGGCTCTTCAAATCATCCATCAAACACAAGATACATTAACACAGTGGCTTGAGTTTTACACAGTGTTTGCAGGTACACGCCAGATCTGGAAGAGCGTAAAACTGCGCGAGATGTTGAGCAGTCTTGGATATTTCAGTAGGCAGGTGCACGCAAGAGACAGAAGTGCACCCGCCTACAATTAATAAACATGCTAAGGCAACTAAAAGTGCCTTTGATTAGGATTTTAGATAGCCTAATTCCATGGTCAGCACATAGGTAACACAGGCAGGTGGCCATCCCATCTTTTCATCTGTTTCATCCAAGGTCAGGATTATGGCAAGCTGGCACATTGGCTGTGTGAGTTCACAGAATCATAGAAACCTTACAGTACAGAAAGAGGCCATTTGGCCCATTGAGTCTGCACCAATCATAATCCCAGCCAGGCCCTACCCCCATATCACTACACATTTACCCGCTAATCCCTCTAACCTACGCGTCTCAGGATACTAAGGGGCAATTTTAGCATTACCAGTCAACCTAACCTGCACATCTTTGGACTGTGGGAGGAAACCGGAGCACCCGGAGGAAACCCACACAGACACGAGGAGAATGTGCAAACTCCACACAGACAGTGACCCAAGCAGGGAATCAAGCCCAGGTCTCTGGAGCTGTGAAGCAGCAATGCTAACCACTGTGCTACCATGCCGCCCATTGTGACGAGTTTAGGTGAGAGTTTGTTGTTGCTTTAGACTTGAGATTTTACACCTTCTCCTTTGTTAGCATTTTTGATGACTCTTTTCCTTGTTACTCTGTTGGAGCATTTCTGCCCCTTCCAGTCCTCAGTGCACGGGGCAGTGTCATCTGCATTTCCGCACTTAATTGAGGACTTGATTGAGGGCACCTCCTTCTCTGAGGAAGAGGGGGGCCAAATGGATAGGAGGCCAGGTGTTCACAGGCAGTGTCACAGAGAGAAACCCATGAGTGATGAGGCATGGGCACCGGGGGTACTGGGCCTGCAGGGAGAGCAAGGTAGATAGCACAGCAGAAGACGCCACTATCCTGCTGCCAGAATCTATAGACGATCAACAATCTCAACCTGAGATCCAGTACCTCAGGAAGCTTGACTCTTGAAGGACACCATGACTGTCCTAAATGATTGGGTTAGAGATTACCTCCAACTATGTGGGTGGGCACTCAATGCCAGTAGTTTCCAAGGTCACATGGCCTCAGTTTTTATGCATCCGGATCTTTCCAATGGTCAGTGGGGGGACCTTTGTGGAATCTCCCAATCAGTTGCCCATACTGCTTCAAGCCTGTAACAGATATTCTCTTCAGACAGGTTTTTTTTAATTCATTCATGGGACATGGGCATTGCTGGCTGGCCAGCATTCATTGCCCATCCCTTGTTAACCTTGGAGGGCAGTTGAGAATCAACCACATTGTTATGGCACTAGAGTCACATGTAGGCCTGACCAGGTAAGGACAGCAGATTTCTTTCCCTAAGGGACATTAGTGAATCAGATTTTTCTGAGAATTGACAATGGTTTCATGGTCATCAGTAGATTCTTAATTCCAGATTTTTAAAAAATTAAATTCAAATTCTAACATCTGCCAAGGCAGGATTTGAACCTGAGTCCTTAGAACATTAGCTGAGTTTCTGGATTAACAGTCCAGTAAAAATACCACTCGACCATTGCTTCCCCTGGTTTGCTCATTCATTCATTACAGGATGGACCAAGTCAGCTAGGCTGAACAAGCCAGAGGCTCCACAGCTATTGTAGGCTTCCCTTGCATCCTGGGTGCCATTGGCTGCGCTCATGTGGCTAGCAAGACTCCTAGAAGCACACCAGGTGTTTTTGTTAATAGGAAGGGTTGCCAGTCCATGAACATCCAAATTATATGCAGCCACAGCGCATGATATTTTCATGTCTGCGCAGGGTGCCAGGTAGCTCCCATGATGCATACATTCTGCGACTCTTCCAGGTGCCAAGAATGTCCATGGCTCTGGCTCAGCTGTAAGACTGGTTGTTGGGTGTCAAACAGTATCCATTGAACTCATGATATCACTCTGGCAGAGTGGACAGAGTTGGAAGAGAATTACAACCAGTGTCGTGCCTCTACAAGGTGACTGAGAGGAAATAGGGTTACTGAAGATGAGGTTCCACTGTCTGGAATGCTCCAGGAGAGCCCTGCAAAACCCTCCAGAGTGCGTGCCACTTATCATTGTTGTCTGCAGTGCTCTGCACAACCTGACACTGGCAAGAGGCAACCTCGCTCAAGGATGACAATACCAAGGCAAATCCAAACGCCTTAGACAAAGACTCTGCAAGTAGATCTGATATGGAGCCTGGGCCGGAACAAGGTGCAGTTGAGGAGCCAGATATGAGGAACCTTTAGGGAGGCTGGAACACCAGAAAGTCTTGATTCAACTCATCTGCCTGGGCTTGGTTTCCTTCAGAACCCAAGAGCACCACCACTTTCAAGACAATACAATGTCCCAATGTCACCTCACAAGTTCTGTAATAAAGTTTGCTGTCCCTGTCACCCTTCATAATGCATTGATGGGGCTTGTACTGATGGAAAACATGAAGAACAGTCACGGCATTGAACTAAGTGTTACAGCTGTTCACTCCGGTAGGATTTTTCCATCCCTCTACAATGAAAGTCTAAAGTGAAATTGTGCCAAATTCTCCAACTTTGCTGCAGCAGAAACATGGCATGAATGGCCGGTAAGATCATGCTCTAAGTCTTGAATTATCTTGAAACAGAGATGCAATCAAACAAAAAACAAGACATACAATTCAAAAGAGAAAATGCTAGAAAATCTCAGCAGGTCTGGCAGCATCTGTAAGGAGAGAAAAGAGCTGATGTTTCAAATCCAGATGACCCTTTGTCAAAACATATAATGGTTTACTTAAATAGTTTTTTTTAAATTGCTTTGCGGAAAACAACTAAAGTCATCTTTAAAAACCCCTTCCCTGTTCCCACTGCCTTAAACTTACACTTGTGAGTGATAAATCTTTGTACTCACAACCCTATCCACATTGTTGGCAGCAGCATTGGGGTCAGATTGCTGTCTCTGCTGTCGTGTCAGCCCTGATGACCTTGCTAATTGTTCTCTGGATGCCTGGGAAGGAGAATCCAGCACTTCCCAGTTGTCGCAGAAGATGGAACGGTGACTGACAGAGGGGCAGGGGAGCTACTGCCACTCATCCGGAGCCCCATGAGAGGGCAGGCAGCTCATTCGCCAACATGAGATCTATCTATACCTCCCTGATCAAAATTGATGGATGGATACCTGGCAAAGGGACTGGGTGCCACATCCATTTCTCATACTGGCACTAACCTCCCAATGTCGTTACCTGTGTGTGGGTTTGTAGGTCCAAGTGCAACCCCAGGAACCTTGATTCTGCTCCTGGAGCTACCTCTCCGTGAGATTTGCCAGTCTTTCAATGGAGAAGGCTTGGTGCTCAGTGATCATCCTCTACATGGACTCCATGACAAAGACCATGGCACACAGACATGCAAGGATCTTTGCCAGATCTCCCCGCACATCCTGCTGGACATCTAGCATCTACTGTCTGATGGAGGACTAGGGAGGCTGGTCATCTGTCTGAGACATGGTCTGGTCACCAGTATTTCTCTGAATGTTAGTGCCCTGGGCACTTGCCGTCTCCATCAGTTGCTCATGAGACTGTGATGTACCCTCACCACTGTGGACTACCAACTGAGCCTATGTGCTACTGCGCAGCAATGTACCAGTATCTGCACGGGTACTTGCTGCAGTGAGAGAGTGTGATACGGTGCATCTGTCATCAACTCCTGTTCTGGTATTAATGAAGGATCCTGGAGGTCTTGGCTGGCTCATCTGAGGGAGGAAAACAATTGATCAGTAT
Organism: Carcharhinus amblyrhynchos; assembly: GCF_965287045.1. Classification (NCBI taxonomy): domain Eukaryota; kingdom Metazoa; phylum Chordata; class Chondrichthyes; order Carcharhiniformes; family Carcharhinidae; genus Carcharhinus; species Carcharhinus amblyrhynchos. Next base: position 48,155,291 of record NC_137324.1, on the reverse strand, counting down.
TATCACACAGTCACTGCCCCTGTGAGACAGCTGGGTCTGAATGATATCAATGGCATCAAGGTGATTGCTGAATCACTGGGAACTCTTAGTCAAAAGTCCTTATGAGGGAGGTGATGACCCTTCATTCTTTTCAATTTCTGCCTGTCCTTCTTCTTTCCACTGGCCTTCCTCTGAAACATCGGCCTCTCTATGACCTGAGGACATTCCTCTGTGCGCACACTCGAGTTCTAGGGCACCTACTTCATTGCTGGTGAGAATTACAAGGGTCGCCATCCCACCACCAGTTAACGGAGCTCTCAGCATCATTGTGACTTTTCTTCTCCTGTAAGTGCAAAGGTCCATTCATGACTCAATTCTTCACCTGGAACATCATACCATACTCTCCCACCACCCACCTTTCCCCCTCCACCAACGTGAACCATATTCCTGATTTTTCCACACATCTGACCCTTGGACGAACGCAGGGTTTCTGATCTTATCTTTAACACTCACAGGCAGATATACTTTCTGTAACTCTGATTCCTATACCCCTGAGCACTGTTAAGGATGGGCTTCTCCACACTGGAACATGCCAACCTGGTACTCACCCCTTCCAAGTGCAGATCATTGAACCTTTTCCAGCACTGTATTCATATGCAGTGTGCAATGTCATGCCTGTTGACCGTGGAAGCAACCTCTGCCCAGGCCTTCTTGGTCTGGTAGGATGGCCACCCTGTGGCTTCAATAAGTCCCACCTGGCACTCACTGTCTCCAGGAGTGCATTAAGGCAGTCATAAAAAACAGGGAGCTGAGTGCCCATCTGAAATGTCTTCCCATCTGGCGTGGCCCCTGGGTGCTGCTGATACTATAGAATCCCTGCAGTGCAGAGAGAGGCCACCTGGCCCACCAAATCTGCACTGACAACAATCGCATCCAGGCCCCACCCCCATGACTCCATGTATTTACCCTGCAAATCCCTCTAAGAGACAATTCGGCATTGCCAATGCCCACACAATGGAGTGTGGGAGGAAACTGGAACACTCGGAGGAAACGCACTCATACATGGGGAGCGTGTGCAAATCCCACACTAGGCAGTCACCTGAGGCCGGAATTGAACCTGGGTCTATGGCACTGTGAGGCAGCAGAGCTAACCACTGTGCCGCCAGATTCCCTGTGCTTCCTCCAATGTTTTCTACAGTATGATGCGGTCAACTTTAAACTTCCTGCCGGGTTTACAGTGGACCCGGCACCCACCACGGTCCCGGCCCCACCGGCTTTACTGCACCAATCTGACTGTGTTTCATGTTGGCTGGTGCTTAACTGGCCAGCCAGTGTGGTATGTATTTTATCAGTCCTGGACAGAAATGGAAAACACAAACACTTCTGGTCACATCCGCCATGCGCACATGATGGGGGCGATTCTCCTATCATGACCCACAAATCTTCCGGCAGGTCAGGTCGGGAGATGCGTGTGTTGGCCATTTTGCGGGATTTGTTCATGTGCTCCTGACGCATGTGTGTCTACCACAGCCGGCGAACAGTTGCAGTCGGCACCGCTCTGGGAACCAGCGGGAAGAGAATAATTGATTTTAATCTGTTTTGAATGTATTTTAAATGCATTTTAAATGTGATTATCGGGCCCGGCACGGAATTTGTGCTGTATAAACAGTATTTCACTCCGGCAGGGTTTAAACTAGCTCCCAACGTTCGGGGAGCTAGCAGGAGACCTCGCCAGAGTGAAGGCGGAGTCAATCAGGGTCCCCCAGTTTGTTGGCCGATGGGGGAACGCAGTACCCCTGGGATGGGCACGCTGGCAGTGCCAGCCTGTGCCATTTGGCACTGCCCACCAGGCAGTGCCAAGGAGGCAGGGCCTGTTGTGGGTGGGGCCTAGGGGTGATCGGAGGGGGTGGGGGGGGTTTCCTGCTGCCACTCTGCAGACAGGATCGGTTGGGGTTGGAGGAAGGCCTGCGATCAGGGCGGGCTGGGTGGATAGGGAGGGGTGGTCTGCTCTGGAGGCGCGGCGGTGAGTGTCTGCCTCCCTTCAGGAGTGGTCTGCCTCCGGGGGGGTTTGGTCCGTGAGAGGAGGGTCAGCGGCCAGGGGTTTGCTGTGGTTGTGGAGGGGGGGGGGGAAGAGGTTATCTGCTGTTGGGGGGGATGAGTGGGCTGATTATCAGGGTGCTCCTGGATGAAGGGTGGTCAGTGCTGGCCCGTGAATTGTCGTGGGGCGGTGATCGGGCCATGGGAGGTGGCTGTGGGGGGCCTGGGCTGGCCAGCGATTGAACTGGTCAGCAAATGGGGAGTCTGACAGATCAGGGGCACTGTGCATGAGCAGAGTTTCAGAACTGTCAAGAGGCTAGCGCCAAAAGGCCCCAGCCCCCTAAGTTTTTAATAATAATCATGACTGTGAGCTCTGCAGTGCACAGAGTGGGCAGATTCAGGTCCGAAGTTGCATTGAATAAACAGTTGGGATCTAGAACAGTTTTCTTGCCAATTCAGCACTTTCAGGAGAATTGTCCCCGACGTGTGAAATTCAGGCCAGTGTCAACTACTTTCTTCCTTCCTCTGAGTTTTACATTGTTCACAAGTTTTCTCTTCACTGTTGACCCATTTTGAAAAGAATGAGCTAGAATTGTGTTGTTTGTGGTATTATCCTCATCCCTGTGTACAATAGAATTTCTTTTAGCTACAATCATATTTGGAGAGGCTTTTTTCTACCTTGACTAAACCATACGTTGCACAAAATTATGAGTCAGCTTTTAATAATAAACCACTGAGCCAGAATAAATCTGAATAAAAACAAAGTGTCCAGCATGTGTCATATTTCATTTGCATGATAAACGTGTGTGTAAAAAAAATGTTTAATGTTTCATGTTAGATTAAGGAAAAAAAATTGCATTTATCATATCCGCTGGCCATTCTAAAGCATTTCACCATTCATTAATTATTTTTTAAGAGTTATTTTTGGAAAATGCAGCAGCCATTTTGGCTATATCCAGGTTTCAAGGATGGGAAAGGAGATGAACGACCAGTTAATTATCCTGACAAGGGTTAGGTGGATTGGCCATGCTAAATTGCCCTGAAATAAGTGTCAGGGGGACTAGCTAGAGTAAATGCCTGGGGTTATGGGAATAGGGGCTGGGTGGGATTGTGGTTGGTGCAGACTCAATAGGCTGAATGGCCTCCTTCTGTACTGTCAGTTCTATGATTCCAAATTTTCAGCAGGATACAGGTCTTTTTCTTGTGAATAATGTCATGAAATCGTGTGCCTTGGCTTGAAAGGCAGGTTTGCTTTATACCTTACCTAAAGCATGGTACTTCAGAAACCATAGCACTGCTTTTAGGACTGCATTAAACTGTCAGCCGAGATGTTTAATCTGTCAAATTTCAGAGAGAGGCTTGAAGTCCTGGCCTTTGACAGATTAAACAGAAGAGGGGCTTTTTCCACATCCAGTTGTGGCCGATGCCTGCAAGCAAGATTGGCTAAACCTAAAAAAGTTTCGAGATATCGTGAGTATGTGCTGTATTTTTCTTCCCAGTTAGAAAATTCCTATAAATGGCCACATGCAACTCAGATTGGAGAAGACCCCTGCTGTTGGTATCTAAAGTCTACAGTCTCATTAGTGGTAGCCAGTCAGGCCTCCTGACTGCAGGATGTAGCCCCACTTGAAACTAAAATCTTATCTATTTGGAGGTGGGATGAATGTTGTTAACAGTCTTTTTTTTCCACTTAAGTAATAATAAATTTAAGCAAAATGTTCTTCTGACAATGTGGTGATCAGAACTGCATGCAATACTCCAAAGTGGCTTAACCAAGGCTTTATATAGCTGCAGTATGAGTTCCCAACTCCCGTACTCAATAACCCCGCTGAGGGAGGCATACATGCCATATTCTTTCTTAAATAACTTGCTCCCCTGTGTTGTCACTTTTAGGAAACTGCGGACCTGCATGCTCAGATCACTGTGTGTGTTAATGCTTCTAAGATATCTGCCATTTACAGTATAATTTATACCTAAATTTGGTCCTCTAAAATGCATCACCTTGCGTTTGACCAGATTAAACTGCATCTACCACATGTGGGACCTTGTCAAACGTCTTACTAAAATCCATACAAACTACATCCACAGCCTGTCCTTCATCAATTTTCCACAATAGCCACTGATGTGGCATTCTATCAAATGTCTTCTCGAAATCTAAGCACAGTACATTGACTGGTTTCCCTTTAGCCACAGCTTATGTTATGTCGTCAAAGAATTCCAATAAGTTGATTAAACATGATTTTCCTTACATAGAGCCATGTTGACACTGCCTGATTACCCTATTTTTTCTAAATGCTATGATATCTTTAATAATGGCTTCTAACATTTTCTATATAGCAGACGTTAAGCTAACTGGTCTAGAGTTTACTGTTTTTGGTCTCCTTCCTTTTTTGAATAAAAGTTACATTTGCATTTTTCAATCTTAACAGCACTTTCCCTAAATCTAGGGATTCCTAGAAAATTAAAACCAACAAAAAAAACTAGCCACTTCCATGACCTTAGGATGAAGTCCAGCAGGCCTTCAGGGCTTCTTAGTCTGCAGTTGCAACAATTTGCTCAGTACCACTTCCCTGATGATTGTGATTTTCCTGACTTCCTCCTTCCCTTCCATTTCCTGATTTATAGTGTTGCTGGTATCTTCTGCAGTAAAGACCAATGTAAAACACCAGTTCAATTCATCTGCCATCTCTTTATTTTCCAACATTAATTCCCCAGACTCACTTTCCGCAGGAACAATGTTTTGTTAATTCTTTTCTTTTATAAATGCCTATACTAAAAGCTTGATGTGTTTTAAATTCTGTCCAATTTTCTAACCTGCCAACAATCTTTTCACAATCAAACGCTTTTTTTTTAAAGTCTGATACTATGTTCAATGGATGATGAGTCCTCTGCTTGGAAATTTTCTTTTTTGTTGGAATGTATCTATTCTGTGCATTATGGAATTTCTTCCAAGATGTCTGCCAATGCATCTCCATTGAATTATCTCTTAACCTAATTTGTCAGTTTACTTAAGTTATTTTGGCTTTCATGCACTCGCAATTGCTTGTATTTAAGATTAAAATATTAGTTTGGACCTACTCTTTTCTCCACAAACTGAATATAAAATTAGATTATATTATGATCACTGTTTCCTTGGTGTGTCTTCATTATGAGGTAATCAATTAATCTCATCTCTCTGCATTTTCATTGGTTGTGGGCTCACTTAGCTCTGTCAATGCTGTCCTCCGGGTTTGACATGGAAGTAATCCTTCACCAGTTTGACATCATATTTTTGGGTAGGCCTGGTGCTGCTCCTGGCATGCCGTCCTGCAATCATTGAATCAGGGTTGATTCCTGCTTTAATGATAATGGTAGAATGGGGGCTATGCCAGGCCAGAAGGTTACAAATTGCTTCTTTAAATTTTATTTATTAGTGTCACAAGTAGGCTTACATTAACGCTGCAGTGAAGTTAATGTGAAAATCCCCTGGTCTCCACACTCTGGCACCTGTTTGGGTACACTGAGGGAGAATTTAGTATGACCAATGCTCCTAACCAACATGTCTTTCGGACTGTGGGAGGAAACCAGAGCACCCACAGGAAACGCATGCAAACACAGGCGGAACATGCAGACTCTGCACAGACAGTGACCCAAGCTGGGAATTGAAGTGGGGTCCTTGTTGCTGTCTGGCAGCAGGGCTAAGCACTCTGCCACTGTGCCGTCCATGTGCCACCGTGCTGCCCATGTGACCAATACGACTTAAAAAGAAATCCAAAACTTTATTCTTTTGCTATTTTTAAAAATAGATTTTCTGTTGAACCAGAAAAGGTAATTGCTACAAGTCAGATGACCAACAGCATTTACAAGGAACAAAGAAGTCTCCTCTCCTCATTGTGGAATTTCACAACCAGTTGTAATTACATTATAATCATAAAACGGGGAACACACAGGTCAAAATGCATTATGCATGCAGAGCAGTTAACAGACTCATCTCACATCTGGGGTTGTTCAGGTCCATTTAGAAGGGTGCCAGGCAAAAGGCGGGGAATTACAGGCCGGTTAGTTTAACGTCTGTGGTAGGTAAAATGTTAGAATCCGTCATTAAGGAGGAAATTGCGAGGCATCTTGAAGGGAATTGCTTGATAGGGCAGACGCAACACGGTTTCATTAAAGGGAAGTCGTGTCTGACAAATTTACTGGAGTTCTATGAGGATGTGTCTAGGGCGGTGGATAGAGGAGAGCCGGTGGATGTGGTCTTTCTGGATTTTCAGAAGGCGTTTGATAAGGTACCTCACAAGAGGTTACTGCAGAAGGTCAGAGGACATGGAGTTGGGGGTAGGGTGTTAGCGTGGATAGAGGATTGGTTGTCAAATAGGAGGCAGAGAGTGGGGGTCAATGGGTGCTATTCGGATTGGCGGTTGGTGACTAGTGGGGTGCCCCAGGGGTCGGTGCTGGGGCCTCAGCTATTTACCATTTATATAGATGATCTGGAGGAGGGAACCGAGTGTAGGGTGTCGAAATTTGCTGATGACACCAAGATTGGGGGAAAGGCAAATTGTGCGGAGGGTGTGGAGAGTCTGCAGAAGGATCTAGATAGGCTGGGCGAATGGGCCAGGAAATGGCAAATGGAATTTAATGTTGGCAAGTGTGAGGTGGTCCACTTTGGTAGGAAGAATGGTAGGAAGGACTATTACTTACGTGGCGAAAAACTGCAGCAGGCGACGGTGCAGAGGGACCTCGGGGTCCTTGTGCATGAGTCGCAAAAACCCAGCGTGCAGGTGCAGCAGGTGGTCAGGAAGGCGAATGGGATGCTGGCCTTCATAGCGAGGGGGATTGAATATAAAAGTAGGGAGGTCTTGCTGCAGCTGTATAGGGCATTGGTGAGGCCGCAGCTGGAGTACTGTGTGCAGTTTTGGGCGCCGCACCTGCGCAAGGATATTTTGGCCTTGGAGGGAGTGCAGAGGAGGTTTACTAGGCTGATACCGGAGTTGAGGGGGTTGAGCTATGAGGAGAGGCTGAATAAACTAGGCTTGTACTCGTTAGAGTTTAGAAGAATGAGGGGAGATCTCATTGAGACGTATAAGATGATGAATGGGATGGATAGGATAGAGGTGGAAAGACTCTTCCCGCTCAAAAAAGACAGTAGGACTAGGGGGCACAGCCTCAAGATAAAGGGGGGGCGGTTCAGAACGGAGTTGAGGAGGAACTTCTTCACTCAAAGGGTGGTGAATCTCTGGAATTCTCTGCCCGTTGAAGTGGTGGAGGCTGCCTCGCTAAATATTTTTAAGAAGCGGGTTGATGGGTTTTTGATAAGAGAAGGGATTAAGGGTTATGGGGAGAGGGCGGGAAAGTGGAACTGAGCCACGACAGATCAGCCATGATCTTATTGAATGGCGGGGCAGGCTCGAAGGGCCAGATGGCCTACTTCTGCTCCTATTTCTTATGTTCTTATGTTCTTATTTCAAAAGGGGACCCTTGAGGGGACATTGGCCATCATTTGCATCTTGATAAGTTACTTCTCTAGCACAGTCAAAGGGTCTGCCTCATGGAGGAGTACAGGTTATTCATCAGCTGAGAGAATGGTAGATCGTAATCAGGCAGAGGTTTACTTGCCCATTTTTGGTCTGAGGCCATGAAATTTCACGTGGTCTCCAGCGGATGTTGACAACTCCCAGGGAAATTCTCTCCTAACTGTATACCACTGTGCCACATCTGGCTGGTCAGTGGGACAGGACATGCTCAGGGGTGGCGACGGTGGTGTCTGGGACATGATTCCATGGGGATAATTATGTCAGGCAGTCGCTTGACTAGTCTGAGAGACAGCTCTGCTAATTTTGGCAAAATTCCCAGATGTTCATAAGGGGGGCTTTGCAGTGTCGACAAAGCTGGGTTTGACATTGTCGTTTCTGGTCCCTGGGTTGATGCTATGTCTTCCATCTGATTTCATTCCTTTTAGACTGTATAATGGTTTGATACAAGCGAGTGGCTTGTTTGGCCATTTTAGATGGCATTTAAGAATCACTGAGGGACAAGGGGTTCAAAGATTGTCGGAAATAGATGTGAATGTAGAACTTGAAACACAAACAGATCAGTCATGATCTTATCGAGTGGTTGAACAGATTCCAGGGGCCAAAAGTGGCATCCTTCTGCTTCTATTTTTCATATTCAAGTCACACATAGGCCACACAGGTAAGAACAAGAATAGAGAACATAAGAACATAAGAAATAGGAGCAGGAGTAGGCCATCTAGCCCTTCGAGCCTGCCCCGCCATTCAATAAGATAATGGCTGATCTGTCGTGGCTCAGTTCCACATTCCCGCCCTCTCCCCATAACCCTTAATCCCCTCTCTTATCAAAAACCCATCAACCCACGTCTTAAAAATATTTAGTGAGGTAGCCTCCACCACTTCAATGGGCAGAGAATTCCAGAGATTCCTTTGAGTGAAGAAGTTCTTCCTCAACTCCGTTCTAAACCGCCCCCCCCCCCTTTATCTTGAGGCTGTGCCCCCTAGTCCTACTATCCTTTCTGTGCGGGAAGAGTCTCTCCACCTCTATCCTATCCATCCCATTCATCATCTTATACGTCTCAATGAGATCTCCCCTCATTCTTCTAAACTCTAACGAGTACAAGCCTAGTTTATTCAGCCTCTCCTCATAGCTCAACCCCCTCAACTCCGGCATCAGCCTAGTAAACCTCCTCTGCACTCCCTCCAAGGCCAAAATATCCTTGCGTAAGTACGGCGCCAAAACTGCACACAGTACTCCAGCTGTGGCCTCACCAATGCCCTATACAGCCGCAGCAAGACCTCCCTACTTTTATGTTCAATCCCCCTCGCTATGAAGGCCAGCATCCCATTTGCCTTCCTGACCACCTGCTGCACCTGCAGGCTGGGTTTTTGCGACTCATGCACAAGGACCCCGAGGTCCCTCTGCACCGTCGCCTGCTGCAGTTTTTCACCACGTAAGTAATATTCCTTCCTGCCATTATTCCTACCAAAGTGGACCACCTCGCACTTGCCAACATTAAATTCCATTTACCAGTTCCTGGCCCATTCGCCCAGCCTATCTAGATCCTTCTGCAGACTCTCCACACCCTCTGCGCAATTTGCCGTTCCACCAATCTTGGTGTCATCAGCAAATTTCGACACCCTACACTCGGTTCCCTCCTCCAGATCATCTATATAAATGGTAAATAGCTTATAGTATCATAGTATCATTGGCTGGCTAGCATTTATTTCCTATTCCTAGTTGCCTCTGTTGGGCAATTGAGAGTCATCCACATTGCTGTGGCTCTGCAGTCACATGTACTATCATACGTAGGCTAGACCGAGTAAGGATGGCAGATTTCCTTCCCTAAAGAACAACAGTGAACCAGGTGGCTTTTCTCGACCATTGACCATCATTTTGTGATCATCAGTAAATTCTTAATTCCAGTTTTTTTTATAATTTAAATTCCACTATCTGCTGTGGCAGGATTTGAAACATGTGTTCCTCAAGCATTAGCTAAATTTCTAGATTAATAATCTAGTAATAAAAGCACTAGGCCAATGCCTCCCCTGAAAGGTTGACTGTTGCTAAGACTAGGGTTGGAGCTGTGTGGGGTCAGAGAATCATGGGGGGGCAGGGGTGGCCACGTATATTTAGGGCCAGCAAGATACCCTTTTTGAGATTCTCCCCTCCACCCTTCACCCGGATGTAATATGGTTCCCACCCTCTCATAAGAACATAAGAAATAGGAGCAGGAGTAGGCCATCTAGCCCTTTGAGCCTGCCCCACCATTCAATAAGATCATGGCTGATCTGAAGTGGCTCAGTTCCACTTTCCCGCCTTCACCCCATAACCCTTAATCCCCTCTCCTACTTAGTCAATTTAAAACTGGTTACCCCTGCTCCCAGTAGACTTTGACTCTTGGGGGCAGTAGGAACCTGGCATGAATCACCATTGGTCTTCATAAATAGACACCAGCTGTGATGACCACTCCAGGGGCTCGGAGTGAAGCCACCCTGCCCCTCCACATCCTGGTAGTTGGGGAAGTGAGTGAATGATGCCTCTTGGCACTGCCAACCTGACATTGCCAGGGTGCCAATGCCTGGGTGCCAGGATGGCAGTGGCAAAAGGGCCTGAAGGGGCTTCTGAAGGGAGGGGTCCATGGAGACGACTTTTGGCCACGCCACAGAAGGATGTTGCTCACTTGAGGGAAAGAGCTGCTGGTACCAGCAAGTAAGACGGGGCAGGGGTAGCCTAATGCCAGAGAGTGTGGGTGGGAGGGTCTTAGCTGGCCAGTGAGGAGGGGCTGATGCCAGAGAGTGGCGGGGGTAGTGGGCGGGATGGGCGGTGGGATAGCATTGTGGGATTGACTGGAGAACAGGGGCTCCATTTAGAAATGGCACCCCAATCTCCAAAACAATTCTAAGTGTGGGAGAATCCAGTGAGAATGGATTTTTGTGATTCCTCTACCAAAGTTACAGTTGACAAGTGGGAGACCATTAATCCCCACCCCCCACACACTCCAATCCCACCCCCCACCCCGCAACCTTGTCTCCCCCCAACAATGCTCTGTGACATAAACTTTTCTGGTAAATTTCTACTTTGAATTGGAATAATCTGTAAACTCTTATATTTTACTGATGCTGCATTTATTATTCAACATTGAAATTTACCAAAGGGAGAAATCAATTTTGCTGGAAGAATTATGTATATAAATTGAAATTTAAGTCAACATCTCTTGGGCCACTTATATTCAAAACATTTCCTGTTATATAAATTAGCCAGAAATTTACAAGACAGTAATTGGTTGTTATCTCTTTCAGATTAGCAGGAAGAGAAATGGTGTAAACTCTCCCATCATTCAAATCCAGTGAGGTGACAGCAACAATGTGCAGCTGGGGAACTCACTCAGTGCGTTATCAAAATGAACACATTTGCAAAATGTCACCCACATTCAGTTCAAAGAATAATCAAACCAATATACTTGCCTGTTACCCATTAGAGTGTGCGACGACACAAAACACAGCAGCAATAAATAACACATGCTGTTACCACGGTTCCCATTAAAGGCAGCTCAGATAAACAGCACTTAATTTCAATGTTCTCATGGGAATAACTTAAATCATTTTTTTCTTTAACAAGGAAGTAACTCCATGGAAAAAATACCATTAGCAACATTCATTGAGGCCCACTGTACTATCACTGATAGGTAATTATCCATAGTGCTTCTCTGAATAGGTTTCCCAAATGGCTAAGCTAATTATTCAATGAATAGCTGAAGCATTTCTTTGGGTTTCTGCGCTCCTTCCCCTGTCTTAAAGCAGCCCACCGCAAGGTCAAGTTGGCTCTGTTCCAGTCACAAATTAATGATTTTTGTTTACCTGATTGTGCAATTTCATGAGAAATTTTTTGCTGAAACTTTAGCCGACTTTAACTTTGGCAAAACTGGTGCAGTGATGGGTGCATTATGGGTGCATTTGTCAATAGTGCCACCCGGTGGAAACTCAAGATCCTGACTGTTTACAGGAGAAACCAGACACAATATACTCAAGAGGGTATCAAGAGCAGACCTGAAATTTGTACAGCCCTACAGCACTTAGAACCCCCACCCCCTCACTCTCAGTTACAGCTTTAGAAGTTGGTGCTGGAAACTACCAACCTCGTCCGCGGCTGGGATTCTCCGATGCCGCTGCAGTGAATGGAGTTTTGGCTGAGCCGCCGAATTCTCCGTTCTTGCTGGCAGTGGAGGGTGGGGGGAAGGTGGGGGGGGTGGGTGCGCGGTGGTGGTTAGTGAGTGAGATTGGAGAATCCCACCCTGAGGTTTAGAGATAAATTAATCACTTTCCCGGGGCCTACTGCTCTATCTATTAATCAATGTATTCGGAGGATTCTGGAGTAGGAGCAGGTCATCCAGTCTATTGAGGCTGCTTTGCCATTCAATGCAATCAAAACTCATCACTGATCACCAAAAATCTGTCTCTCTCAGCTTTAATGATATTTGCTGATTAGCCCAATCTTAAGTTTCCGTGATACGCAACAAGCAATGAAAGGATTGGGTTAGTCATTAGCCTGGAGGATAGTTGGGATGTGCCCTTTTTTGGCATCAAACTTGCATGATCAGCAAATGGTGCGGACCCTGTTTATAAAGTTGCCAATAAGGCCAATCTTATAGTCCATGGACCGTGGGAATCCCAATGCTTATAGGGAAGTTTGGGTTAGGTTGATTGCCCATGATAAGTTGACCCTAGGGGGATTAGCAGGGTAAATGTGTGAGGTTATGGGAATAGGACCTGGATGGGATTGTGGTCAGTACAGACTCGATGAACCAAGTGGCCTCCTTCTCTAGTGTAGGGATTCTAAACTGCTCTATCAAGGTAGGTTTGCAGTATAGAGTAGGGAAGAATTCATTGGCAAATTTATCAACTAGCACGTCCAGGAAAGAGCTCATTAAGACTACTCCATTTCAAAGTTGAATTTGAGTATGAGGTGAAGCCCATTAAGGCGTGCAAGGAATTTCTTACATGCAGCTGCAGATTTATCATCTATGTTTCAGAAATACGCTATGGGTAGGAAGTTGGTCTTTTTTTTATTCCTACGTGGGACATGGGCATTGTTGGCTGGTCAGCATTTATTGCCCATCCTGATTGCCCTTGGAGAGTCAATCACATTGCTGTAGCTCTGGAGTCACATGTAGGCCAGGTTAGGCAAGGATGGTAGACTTCCTTCCCTAAAGGACATTAGTGAACCACATGGATTTTTCTGACAATTGACAATGGTTTCACGTTCATTAGTACATTCTTAATTCCAGATTTTTTTTTATTGAACTCAAATTCCACCAGCTACCATGGCAGGATTTGAACCCGGGTCCCCAGAACATTAGCTGACTTTCTGGATTAATAGTTAAGTGATAAGAGCACTTGGCCATCGCTTCCTCCATTGAACCCGGCAGTTCAAAGACACAGTCCGGAATTGTACCACCTTGCCCAAGTGAGGTCATAAAATCCTACCTACAGAGTCAAATAATTCTTAGGTGATCTCTCTTCATGATGTGTGTGAAGTAAAGATTTCTGCTTAACTCATTTCAACAATGAGTCATTTCAACAATAGTTGGTACATTGCCCACTGCAGCTGGAAACATTTTTCACACTGTGTTGCTCATTTTCTTACTTACGTTTAAAAAGACGCAAACCACTGTGTCCTTGCTATTCATGTACATGTGTTGGAGATAATGTGTGCTGTTCAGTAGTAAGATTTGCTCCCATTACTCATGTTGCTGTTTTCATTCTACATCTTGGGCCAACCAGTGAAAAACTATGCAGCAAAAATCCCTGAGTTCGCCTGTCAGATAGTTCAATAGCTGATTTAAAACTGGGAAAAGAAAGTCAACAGTAGAAATCGATCTTACAGAATGAAGTAACCTAGTAATCAGTCAGAGAATTAACTGTCCTTCTGCTTTGAAGAGAAAGCACTATAATAAATGGACTGGTGGCCACTTTGTTCCCCAGACATATCTGTTGCAGCAGCATTGGGAGGGTCAGTGTTAGGGAAGCAACATCAACTAGCCAGCAAGAATTGTGGATAATCCAAATCAGAAAATACTAGAAATACTCAACAGGTCAGGCAGCATTTGTGGAGGGATGCAAAGTTAATGGGTGGAATTTTATGGCCATCTCATGGCAGGAGTGGGGCCAGAAGAAGTGGCAACCTATTCAACAGCCCACTGACTTCAGGAAGATCCCTTTGGTGGTAAAGGCTATAAAATTTCACGCAACATTTCAGCTCGATGACTGTTCATCAGAACTAAATCTTGAATATGGCTGAATCACATACAGATGTGACTCAGATGTGATGTATACCTCAATAGAACTTCAGACCAGCGGGACATCAGCAAGTTCTTAAGTCAAGCAATACTCCTGGGAATCACTTAAAAGTAGTAAATTAGGTGCCATGTCAACATCAAAGCACAAGCACCAAATGGCAATGATCAGACATCAATTACGAGTAAGTCAATTTATTAACTAAAGCCATGAAATTACGGATGGTACACTAACTATTCAAGATCAAGGTGTAATGATATTACTGCAGGTTTTGAGAGTGTTTTGTTGGTCATTCATGCATGATTATTACTGATTGGATTTAGTCCTGTTTACCCATCATCACAGTGCTCTCTGACCTACACTGGTTCCCTATTAATCAATGGTTTGATTTTAAAATTTTCATCCTTGTTTTCAAATCCCTCCCTGGCCTCATCCTTCCCTCCCTGGCTCTGTAATCTCCTCCAGCCCCACAACCCTCGAAGATAGTTTAAGTTATCACTTACAAACATAAGAACATAAGAACATAAGAAATAGGAGCAGGAGTAGGCCATCTAGCCCTTCGAGCCTGCCCCGCCATTCAATAAGATCATGGCTGATCTGTCGTGGCTCAGTTCCACATTCCCGCCCTCTCCCCATAACCCTTAATCCCCTCGCTTATCAAAAACCCATCAACCCGTGTCTTAAAAATATTTAGCGAGGCAGCCTCCACCACTTCAACGGGCAGAGAATTCCAGAGATTCACCACCCTTTGAGTGAAGAAGTTCCTCCTCAACTCCGTTCTAAACCGCCCCCCCTTTATCTTGAGGCTGTGCCCCCTAGTCCTACTATCCTTTCTGAGCGGGAAGAACCTCTCCACCTCTATCCTATCCATCCCATTCATCATCTTATATGTCTCAATGAGATCTCCCCTCATTCTTCTAAACTCTAACGAGTACAAGCCTAGTTTATTCAGCCTCTCCTCATAGCTCAACCCCCTCAACTCTGGCATCAGCCTAGTAAACCTCCTCTGCACTCCCTCCAAGGCCAAAATATCCTTGCGTAAGTACGGCGCCCAAAACTGCACACGGTACTCCAGCTGCGGCCTCACCAATGCCCTATACAGCTGCAGCAAGACCTCCCTACTTTTATATTCAATCCCCCTCGCTATGAAGGCCAGCATCCCATTTGCCTTCCTGACCACCTGCTGCACCTGCAAGCTGGGTTTTTGCGACATGGTTAATTAATGATAGTCACTATAAATTGTGAAGGGAAGTTCAATTCTGACTAATTTGAGTTATTTTTTCAGGAAGCAATCAGGGAGATTGAGGAACGCCGCACTTTGACGTAGGCTATAAACATGGATCTGAGAATATTAGTGATGAACGAAACAGGAAGATATCAATGAACTGGTCAGGTGGACAGAAAGAGCAGGATACTCTGATCTCATCCTTTCCCAGCCTGTTGCCAGTGAGAATGAAGAATTTGGCGCTCAGCCAAAACTCCATTTACTGCAGAGGCACCCAGAGAATCCCTGCCATGGATAAGATTGGAGGTGTTTTGGCGTAAGTGGCAAATAGAATTCAATCTGGAGAAATGTGAGGGTGACAAGACATGGAAATAGACTATAAATGGTAGCTTCTTTTTACATTAATTTATATGAGATGTGGGCGTCACTGGCTAAGCCAGCATTTATTGCCCATCCCTAACTGTCCTCCATTTCAGAGAGCATTTGAAAGTCATCCACATTACTATGGTTCTGGAGTCACATGTAGGCCAGACCAGATCTGGACAGCAGGTTTCATTCCCTAAAGGACATTAGTGAACCAAATGGGTTTTTACAACAATTGAGAATGGTTTCATGGTCATCATAAGACTTTCAATGCCAGACTTGTTTTTACTGTATTGCCTTGATTTGATTCAAACCCAGATCTCATGGAATGAATGAGGTGATATTACCCCTGGCCTCTGGATTACTCATCCAGTGATAATTCCACTGGATCACTGCCTGCCCTCAGAAAGTCAACAGCGGAAATGGATCTTACAGAATGAAGTTTGATTTTATTTGTTATTGTCACATGTATTAGCATACAGTGAAAAGTATTGTTTCTTGCGCACTATTCAGATAAAGCATACCGTTCGTAGAGAAGGAAACAAGAGAGTGCTGTTTGTACTGTTTACAGTCATAGCTAGGATGTAGAGAAAGATCAACTTAATGCAAAGTAGGTCCATTCAGAAGTCTGATGGCAGCAGGGAAGAAGCTGTGGTGGAGTCAGTTGGTACGAGACCTCAGACTTTTGCATCATTTTCCTGACGGAAGAAGGCGGAAGAGAGAATGTCCGGGGTATAAGAACATAAGAAATAGGAGCAGGAGTAGGCCATCTAGCCCCTCGAGCCTGCCCCGCCATTCAATAAGATCATGGCTGATCTGTCGTGGCTCAGTTCCACATTCCCGCCCTCTCCCCATAACCCTTAATCCCCTCGCTTATCAAAAACACATCAACCCATGTCTTAAAAATATTTAGCGAGGCAGCCTCCACCACTTCAACGGGCAGAGAATTCCAGAGATTCACCACCCTTTGAGTGAAGAAGTTCTTCCTCAACTCCGTTCTAAACCGCCCCCGCTTTATCTTGAGACTGTGCCTCCTAGTCCTACTGTCCTTTCTGAGTGGGAAGAGTCTCTCCGCCTCTATCCTATCCATCCCATTCATCATCTTATATGTCTCAATGAGATCTCCCCTCATTCTTCTAAACTCAAGTACAAGCCTAGTTTATTCAGCCTCTCCTCATAGCTCAACCCCCTCAACTCTGGCATCAGCCTAGTAAACCTCCTCTGCACTCCCTCCAAGGCCAAAATATCCTTGCGTAAGTACGGCGCCCAAAACTGCACACAGTACTCCAGCTGCGGCCTCACCAATGCCCTATACAGCCGCAGCAAGACTTCCCTACTTTTATATTCAATCCCCCTCGCTATGAAGGCCAGCATCCCATTCGCCTTCCTGACCACCTGCTGCACCTGCAAGCTGGGTTTTTGCAACTCATGCACAAGGACCCCGAGGTCCCTCTGCACCGTCGCCTGCTGCAGTTTTTCGCCACGTAAGTAATAATCCTTCCTACCATTATTCCTACCAAAGTGGACCACCTCGCACTTGCCAACATTAAATTCCATTTGCCAGTTCCTGGCCCATTCGCCCAGCCTATCTAGATCCTTCTGTAGACTCTCCACACCCTCCACACAATTTGCCGTTCCACCAATCTTGGTGCCATCAGCAAATTTCGACACCCTACACTCGGTTCCCTCCTCCAGATCATCTATATAAATGGTAAATAGCTGAGGCCCCAGCACCGACCCCTGGGGCACTCCACTAGTCACCAACCGCCAATCCGAATAGCACCCATTGACCCCCACTCTCTGCCTCCTATTTGACAACCAGTCCTCTATCCACACTAACACCCTACCCCCAACTCCATGCCCCCTTACCTTCTGCAATAACCTCTTGTGAGGTACCTTGTCAAACGCCCTGTGAAAATCAAGGAAGACCACATCCACCGGCTCTCCTTTATCCACCGCCCTAGACACATCCTCATAGAACTCCAGTAAATTTGTCAGACACGACTTCCCTTTAATGAAACCGTGCTGCGTCTGCTCTATCAAGCAATTCCCCTCAAGATGCCTCGCTATTTCCTCCTTGATGACGGATTCTAACATTTAACTACAACAGACGTTAAACTAACCGGCCTATAATTCCCTGCCTTTTGCCTGCCACCCTTCTTAAACAACGGCATAACATTAGCTGTTTTCCAATCTTCCGGCACTTCCCCGGAATCCAGCGACATCTGGAAAATAACCACCAAGGCATCCACTGTCACCTCCGCCATTTCTTTCAGAACCCTCGGATGTATTCCATCCGGTCCTGGGGACTTGTCCACAATCAGCCCCTCCAGTCTGTCGAGCACCGCCTCTCTAGTAACAGTAATGTCATTGAGACCCTCCAGTCCTACCGCCTTTCCATCTCTAACACCCGGCAAATTATTCACGTCCTCCTCCGTGAAGACCGAAACAAAAAAGTTATTCAAGACCTCAGCCATATCCCCATCCCCTTCCACTAAATCCCCCTTCTCATCCTCTAAGGGTCCAACATTCACCCGAGCCAGCCTCTTCCTTTTTATATATTTATAAAAACTCTCGCTATCCTTTTTTATATTAAGCGCTAGCCCAGCTTCATAGTTTCTCCTACCCTTCTTTATCAACTTCTTTGTCAATCTTTGTTGACATTTAAACCTCTCCCAATCCTCTTCTTGCCCACTACTCTTAGCTACTCTAAACGCCTCCGCTTTTAATTTAACACTTTCCTTCACCTCCTTCATTATCCATGGCTTATTACCTCTCCTCCTACGGTCCTTTTTGACCATCGGAATAAATTTCTGCTGAGCACCAAGAAAGATCTCCTTAAAGATCCTCCACTGCTCCTCAGCAGACCTACCTTCCAACGTGCTCCCCCAGTCCACATTCGCCAATTCTTCTCTCATCCTACCGTACTCCCCTCTGTTCAAACAAAGGACGCGTGTCCGGGAACCCACTTTCTCCTCCTCCATCTGCACCAGAAACTCCACCATATAATGATCACTCTCCCCAAGAGGATCCTTCACCGCAAGGTCCCTAATTCTACCTGCCTCATTACACAACACCAGATCCAAGATAGCTCGCTCCCTCATCGGCTCCAACACACACTGTTCAAGGAAACTATCCTGGCAGCATTCCAAGAACTCCTTCTTGAGCCCACCGCGTCCAACATGGGTCGACCAATCAATATGCAGATTGAAATCCCCCATAATTACGGCCGTCCCATTCCTGCACGCCGCACTTATTTGCGCGTTAACAGCCCGCCCCACCTCCAGATCATTATTCGGGGGCCTATAGACGACACCCACCAGCGTCTTCCTCCCTTTGCTGTTCCTAATCTCCACCCACAACGATTCCACTTTCTGCTCTTTGGCTCCAATATCATCCCTTGCTACCACCCTGATGCTACCCTTAATCAGCAGAGCTACGCCCCCCCTCCTTTTTCCTCCTGCCTATCCTTCCTAAACACTTGATACCCCTGGACATTCAGCTCCCAGTCCCTGTCACCTTGCAGCCACGTCTCTGTAATGGCCACCGGATCATATCCATTCGTGCTGATCTGCGCCACCAGCTCATTCACTTTATTCCAAATGCTTCGTGCATTCAGATAAAGCGCCTTCATCCCAGCCTTCACCTGGACCCTATTTGCCGGAACGCCACCTACAATACTCACGCCCCCTACTCCCTTTATTATTGGGACATCCTCGGCCTCTACCCTTACCTGTACCCTCTCCTTAACTTTAGGCCTCATAATGTCACCTACCCTTGCACCATCCCCCCCCTAATTAGTTTAAAGCCCTGTCCACAGTCCTCTTTACACGATTCGCCAGGACTCTGGTCCCAGCATGGTTCAGACCAACCCCATCCCGCCCGAACAGGTCCCACCTACCCCAATACTGATGCCAGTGCCCCATAATGTGGGATCCTTAATTATGCTGGCTGCTTTGCCGAGGTAGCAGGAAGTGTAGACATGGTAAGTAACCCGGTTTGTAATTGGAGAATTAACAGAGAGATTCTGGAGTGCATAGAATCCTGGAAGTTATAGGACAGGTGGTTAAGAAAGCATACTTGATACTGTCATTTATTTGCTAAGCCACAGAATATAAAAACAGGGGTTTATATTGCTGCTGCTTGTAGCTACTGTTACCAGGAAATGTGCTGGCATAGTATATCACACTTGTCTGTCTTCGTTCATCCTCAGACATCCACTCTGTGATGTCTGTCATCCAATACACCTAACAACCTCCCTTCCTGCGGCTCTTTGCTTTTCCCTCAAAAATTTCAAACTGCTGAAGTGCTGATTTTCTTTTCTCAATGTCACTTCTTAAGAGTTCTTTTTGCTCTTGCAATTTCAAGCATTTGTGTTATGGTTTCCACGTGGAACTTTTAGCATCTGAGCATCCACATTTCAAAGTAATTTAATCTGTTCATGGATCTTCACTTATTGTCCATGGGTAGAATTTTCTATTTTGGTACTGAGTTCCGTGGCAGGGCTGAGATGGACAGAATTTCCCACAGCAGAAAGTGAAAATACACATCTTGGGACACGAAGGGGCAATTGAGCATAACCAATCAACCTAACCCACACCCTTTGGACTGTGGGAGGAAACCGGAGTACCCGGAGGAAACCCACACAGACACAAGGAGAATGTGCAAACTCCACACAGACAGTGACCCGAACCGGGAATCGAACCCAAGTCTCTGGAGCTGTGAAGCAGCAGTGCTAACCACTGTGCTACTGTGCCGCAGGGTTAAGTTGTGGGGATGTTGGGGGACGGTGGGGTGGGTGGTTGGGGGGGGGGGGGCAGGGGGGAGGTTGGGGGGTAGAGTTTCCCACAGCAGAGACCACTAAGAATACACATCTTGCAACACAAAGGGGCAATTGAGCATGACCTATCAACCTAACCCGCATACCTTTGGACTGTGGAAGCACCCTGAGGAAACTCATGCAGACATAGGAGAATGTGCAAACTCCACACAGTTAGTCATTCAAGACTGGAATTGAACCTGGGTCCCTGGTGCTGTGAGGCATAGAGTGCTGAGCACCATGCCGCAACTGCAGTTGAAGATGATTGGGTCTTGGACACCATGTTATTCCTATACTGTTTCCCTGCTCCCTCTTTATCTTCCCATAAATAACAGGGCCCTGCTGCTAGCTTTTTCTAAAACTGTCAACAAAGTTTGCTATTTAAACAAAATGTTGCCCATACTCCTTGAAGAATTTTGTACAACTTATTTGACCTTGCATGTTTTAAAAATATGCTACTGGAAAAACAGAGGGCTTGAAAAGTAAAAGCGCATATTTTGATTTGTGCACTCTCCCAGATCACTCAATGGGAACAATTTTGAATGCCCTCATCTGACATTAATTGGGTAGTAATTGCCTCATATGGGGCCAGGAGACTTCCCTTCCCCAGGATCTGATGGGTTCCATTTTAAAAGGGCCAAATCACTTGCGTAAAAAGCACGCACTTTTCGTAACTAGCTGGCTTCAATATAGAATCAGGAAGTAGGATATCAATTGCCATTTTGATAGGATTTGTTCAGAGCCTGTGCTAGTCTGAGACTGCAGACAATTCCACAGGAAGAGAAGGAGATAAATGCTTATTATCCTTATGGGCCTGTGAGGATTCGGAAACCACCTGCGGGGCCCACAAAATATAATGCGGGGTGCAAACTGTCTTGAGAACTCCATGTCCGTTTCTCTAAATTTCCATACACCACGAGTAAGGAGAGTGTTCAAGTGGATTAGTTTGGTGTGGAATAGCTCTCTGTATTTCGCAGTGTGCCAAATTTCTGTACAAACCTCTCCAGCGTTGTTGACTATTTTACAACTACATTTCTGGACCATTTAATAAACACAGTTCCTTGCAGAGCTTTCATAATTAATATGAAGTCTGTTGATAACTTCTTAATTTACAAACAAAACTGATACAAAAAAGTACTCCGCTTAACAGCTATTTAAAGAAATGAAATAAGTGGAACAAACAGAATCACCATTGAGCTTGTCTTTGAAAATGTTCCACTATAGTCAAAAACAGCAACACAATTATGTGGAATGCATCATGCATCCTTAGGACAATACTGTAATTAACTGAACACAACTGTACACATAATCACTCAATTTTACATTGAAAATTAACCTTTGTTTTCAGGAGTATGTTTGCTCAAAATCCTAATTCCTTATCTTCCTGAAGAATGAGTGGAAGATGAAATCAATGCACTTGTAAAATAAATTGGTAATTGCATTAATTTAAATATAACTATTTACTGTTTTGCATTCATTTCAGCTTTGAGAGTGTTAATATAGATCTTTGGGTAATACCAATGTTCATTTCTTGAGTTTGACTTTCTTGTCACTATATTATTGTGGATAATTAAAATAAAACATTTTTCTCACTCATTTTCCTCCCTTTCTCTCCAGGAGGTGAAAACTCAAGAAGGACAATGGATTCATGGACACAGCTCGCACACCAGCTATTCAATGAAGTCACTGGAAAAAAATTCAGGCTAATTAAAATTACCGGTCTATCACGAAGACAAAATCACAAATCACTTGGAGAAACACATTAATCAAACACAATCAGCACAAGATTCTGAAAGGCATACCATCCTTCACCAACCTCCTTGGATTCTTTAAAGAACTGATCCACACAACAGATCAAAGAATTACAGCGCCTGGGGTTCATATAGTTTAGTAAAAGTTTTTTGATTAGGGAACCACAGAAGAGAGTTATGGCGTAGACTATGGCCTCACTGAATTTGAATGAGGCCAAATGACTGGGAGGATGTTTGCAGAGCAGGAAACAGGGACAGCAGTAACAGGAGGTTTTCCACACTGGTGAGATGTTTCATAATATTATTTGTATTCATTCAATGTACATGTAAATATTATGTACTTGACATAGTACTTCTGGTATACTACCTCTTGGTATACGACCTTACATAGTACTTCTGGCTTAATACAGCAGCAAAACACGATATGTAATGTTTCTGCTCAGGAAACTGCCTTTTGCAGACATGTTGTACAGTGTGTCAGGAGATGTCCCAAATTATGACAGTTCGTCTGCCCAATATTTCACCAGAGGCATTGATCCAGCTAAAAAAAGAAATTCTGCCCACTATAACCCCTTTCGTTTTGGTGAACTTCTAATTCCCTCCCATATTGACCGACTTTGGTGCAATAGTTTATGGCTGAGAAGTTCAGATTCTAACCACAAAGAGAACCTACTTAGTACATTTTATCATGAATCTGTGCCCTCTTGTATGCACCTTCGTATTGCAAACAAGTCTGCTAATATCATGTGTCATGTCCTATAAGGGTGTGCCATTGTTTGCTGGAGCGGGCGGAGTGAAGGAGCACTGAGTAAGGTAAGCGATTACCTTTTAAAATCATTTTCGCAGGCTTTTTCGCGTTTACTGCTTTAAAACTACAAAGGAAATGGCTCGCGGGGATTTGTGGGTAAGGAGTTTTTCAAACCGCGCTAGGTTTAAAAGGAGGCCTGCTGTAGACAGCGGGCTGCGTTGGAGCGGGAAGCGCAGTGAGAGGGAAGCTGAGTGAGCTGTTAGGGTTTAGGATCAAAGGGCTGGGCAGAAAAGGGCCAGGTAAGTTTGACTTGTAAACTGTGTTCAGTAGTACTAAAGGGGAATAATGGAGGGGCATGTGATGTGCTGTTTCTGTATGATGTGGGAGCTGGTGAACCCCAGGGTTCCTCTCAGTGACCATGTCTGCAGTAAGTGCTGGTTGCTGGAGGAGCTCCAGCTCAAAGTAGATGAGCTGGCCTCTGAGTTTCAGACACTGAAGCTCATCAGGGGGAGGGAGGGTGCTATTGATAATGGGGTGCAAGAGACATCCACCCCCCCTGGACTGGCTCACTCTAAGGGTCAGGAACAAGAGGGGGCTGCTGGGGGGAGGAAGGAGGGTGGGGACCGGAGGAAGGAGGGTGGGGAGAGGAGGAAGGGGGGTGGGGACAGGAGGAAGGGGGGTGGGGAGAGGAGGAAGGAGGGTGGGGCCCAAATGCCTCAGCCTCTCAATCTGCATAACAGGTTTGAGGTTCTTGCTTCCAGTGTGGACAAGAACAAGGGCTGTGAGGTTGATGAGCAAACTGCACACAATACAGTGACGCAGACACAGGACATAGACAAAGAGAAGGTAAAAAGGAATGTAGTGGTAATTGGAGATAGTGTGGTTAAGGGAATAGACATTGTCTTTTGTCACAATGATAAAGAGCACAGAAGGGTGTGTTGTCTGCCTGGTGCTCGGGTCCAGGATGTCGCATCTGGGCTGCAGAGGAACCTGGAGTGGAAGGGTGAGAATCCGGTCGTTGTGGTACATGTGGGTGCCAACGACATAGGCAAAATGCGAACTGAGGATCTGGAGAGGGAGTATGAAAAGATGGGAATGGAATTAAAAAGCAGAACCGACAAGGTGGTTATCTCTGGATTACCACCTGAACCGTGTGCAGATGGGCGTAGGGTAGATAGGATTAAAGAGGTGAATGGGTGGCTCAGGGATTGGTGTGGGAGGAATGGGTTTGAATTTATGGGGCATTGGCACCAGTATTGGAGTAGGTGGGACCTGTTCAGGTGGGATGGTGTTGGTCTGAACCGTGCTGGGACCAGAGTCCTGGCGAATCGCGTAAATAGGACTGTAGATAGGGCTTTAAACTAATTAGGGAGGGGGGGCGGTGAGGGTGCAAGGGTAGGTGAAATTTGCTGATGACACCAAAGTTGGAGGTGTGGTAATTAGTGAGGAAAGGTGTCTTAGTTTACAGGGGGACTTGGACAAGTTACAGAGCTGGGCCGAGAGGTGGTGGATGGAGTTTAATGTGGAAAAGTGTGAGGTAATTCACTTTGGCAGGAATAACAGATGTGTGGAGTATAGGGCTAACGGTAGGACTCTGAATAGTGTGGATGAACAGAGGGATCTAGGTGTATGTGTACATAGATCCCTGAAAGTTGGGAATCAAGTAGATAGGGTTGTTAGGAAGGCATACGGTGTCTTGGCATTTATTGGTAGGGGGATTGAATTTAGGAGCCACAGCATCATGTTGCAACTGTACAAGACTCTGGTGCGGCCGCACTTGGAGTATTGTGTGCAGTTCTGGTCCCCACATTATAGGAAGGATGTGGAGGCTTTGGAGAGGGTGCAGAGGAGGTTTACCAGGATGTTGCCTGGTATGGAGGGGAGGTCCTATGAGGAGAGACTGAGGGATTTGAGGTTGTTTTCGTTAGAAAGAAGGTGGCTAAGAGGGGACCTTATTGAAACATATAAGATGATTAGAGGTTTAGATAGGGTGGACAGTGATAGCCTTTTTCCTCGGATGGAGAAAGCTAGCATGAGGGGGCATGGCTTTAAATTAAGGGGTGGTAGTTATAGGATGGATGTCAGGGGTAGGTTCTTTACCCAGAGGGTGGTGAGGGATTGGAATGCCCTGCCTGCTGCAGTTGTAAATGCGCCTAGTTTGGGGGCGTTTAAGAGATCTGTGGATAGGTTTATGGATGGAAAGGGATTGGTTTAGGTTAGAGGGTCATTGCTTTTTAACTGGTTGGCACAACATCGTGGGCCGAAGGGCCTGTTCTGCGCTGTAATGTTCTATGTTCTATGTTCTTAAGTAAAGCAGAGGGTACAGGTACGGGAAGAGGCCAAGGATGTCCCAATAATAAAGGGAATAGGGGGCGTGAGTAAGGTTGGTAGCGTTCCGGCAAATAGGGTACAGGTGAAGGCTGGGATGAAGACACCTTATCTGAATGCACGAAGCACTCGGAACAAAGTGAATGAGCTGGTGGCGCAGATCAGCACAAATGGATATGATCTGGTGGCCATTACAGAGATGTGGTTACAAGGTGACAAGAACTGGGAGCTGAATGTCCAGGGGTATCAAAGGTTTAGGAAGGATAGACAGGAGGAAAAGGGGGGGGTGGTAGCTCTGCTGATTAAGGATAGTATCAGGGTGGTAATAAGGGAAGATATAGAAGCCAAAGAGCAGAACGTGGAATCGTTGTGGGTGGAGATTAGGAACAGCAAGGGGAGGAAGATGCTGGTGGGTGTCGTCTATAGGCCCCCAAATAATGATCTGGAGGTGGGGCGGGCTATTAACACGCAAATAAATGCGGCGTGCAGGAATGGAGCGGCGATAATTATGGGGGATTTCAATCTACATATTGATTGGTCGACCCATGTTGGAAGCGGTGGGCTTGAGGAAGAGTTCTTGGAATGCTGCCGGGATAGTTTCCTTGAACAGTGCGTGTTGGAGCCAACGAGGGAGTGAGCTATCTTAGATCTGGTGTTATGTAATGAGGCAGGTAGAATTAGGGACCTTGTGGTGAAGGATCCTCTTGGGAAGAGTGATCATTGTATGGTGGAGTTTCTGATGCAGATGGAGGAGGAGAAAGTGGGTTCCCGGACCTGAGTCCTTTGTTTGAACAGAGGGGAGTACGATAAGATGAGAGAGGAATTGGCAAATGTTGACTGGGGGAGCAGATTGGAACGTAGGTCTGCTGAGGAACAGTAGAACATAGAACATTACAGCGCAGAACAGGCCCTTCGGCCCACGATGTTGCGCCGACCAGTTTTTTTAAAAAAAACACTGACCCACAAATCTAAACCAATCCCTTTTCGTCCATAAACCTATCCATAGATCTCTTAAACGCCCCCAAACTAGGCGCATTTACAACCGCAGCAGGCAGGGCATTCCAATCCCTCACCACCCTCTGGGTAAAGAACCTACCCCTGACATCCGTCCTATAACTACCACCCCTTAATTTAAAGCCATGCCCCCTCGTGCTAGCTTTCTCCATCCGAGGAGGATGGAGGATCTTTAAGGAGATCTTTCTTGGAGCTCAGCAGAAATTTATTCCGATGGTTAAAAAGGATCGTAGGAGGAGAGATAATCAGTCGTGGATAATGAAGGAGGTAAAGGAGAGTATTAAATTAAAAGCTGATGCGTTTAGAGTGGCTAAGAGTAGTGGGCGAGAAGAGGATTGGGAGAGTTTTAAATATCAACAAAGAATGACAAAGAAGTTGATAAAGAAAGGAAGGATAAACTATGAAGCTGGGCTAGTGCTCAATATAAAAAAGGACGGTAAGAGTTTTTATAAATATATAAAAAGGAGAAGGCTGGCTGGGATGAATGTTGGACCCTTAGAGGATGGGAGGGGGGATTTAGTGGTGGGGGATGAGGAAATGGCTGAGGCCTCGAATAACTTTTTTGCTTCGGTCTTCACGGAGGAGGGCATGAATAGTTTGCCGGGTGTTAACGATGGAAAGATGGTAGGCGTGGAGGGCCTGAATGACATTATTGTTGCTAGAGAGGCAGTGCTCGACAGACTGGAGGGACTGACTGTGGACAAGTCCCCAGGACCGGATGGAATGCATCCAACGGTTCTGAAAGAAGTGGCGGAGGTGATAGTGGATGCCTTGGTGATTATTTTCCAAACATCGCTGGATTCTGGGGAAGTGCCGGAAGATTGGAAAACGGCTAATGTTATGCCGTTATTTAAAAAGGGTAGCAGGCAAAAGGCAGGGAATTATAGCCGGTTAGTTTAACGTCTGTTGTAGGAAAAATGCTTGAATCCGTAATTAAGGAGAAAATAGCGAGGCATCTTGAGGAGAATTGTTTGATAGAGCAGATGCAGCACGGTTTCGTTAAGGGGAAGTCGTTTCTGATGAATTTATTGGAATCCTATGAGGATGTGTTTAGTGCGGTGGATAGAGGGGAACCGGTGGATGTGGTGTTTCTCGATTTTCAGAAGGAGCTTGATAAGGTGCCGCACAAGGAGTTGTTACAGAAGGTTAGGGGGCATGGAGTTGGGGGTAGGGTGTTAGCGTGGATAGGGGATTGGCTGTCAAATAGGAGGCAGAGAGTGGGGGTCAATGGGTGCTATTCGGATTGGTGGTTGGTGACTAGTGGAGTGCCCCAGGGATTGGTGCTGGGGCCTCAGCTATTTACCATTTATATAGATGATCTGGAGGAGGGAACCGAGTGTAAGGTGTCGAAATTTGCGGATGACACCAAGATTGGTGGAACGGCAAATTGTGCGGAGGGTGTGGAAAGTCTGCAGAGGGATCTAGATAGGCTGAGCGAATGGGCGAGGAACTGGCAGATGGAATATAATGTTGGCAAGTGTGAGGTTGTCCACTTTGGTAGGAATAATGATAGGAAGGACTACTACTTACATGGCGAAAAGCTGCAGCATGCTACGGTGCAGAGGGACCGGGGGGTCCTTGTGCATGAGTCGCAAAAACCCAGCCTGCAGGTGCAGCAGGTGGTCAGGAAGGCGAATGGGATGCTGGCCTTCATAGCGAGGGGGATTGAATATAAAAGTAGGGAGGTCTTGCTGCAACTGTACAGGGCACTGGTGAGGCCGCAGCTGGAGTACTGTGTGCAGTTTTGGTCGCCGCACTTGCGCAAGAATATTTTGGCCTTGGAGGGAGTGCAGAGGAGGTTCACTAGGCTGATACCAGAGATGAGGGGGTTGAGCTATGAGGAGAGGCTGAATAAACTAGGCTTGTACTCATTAGAGTTTAGAAGAATGAGGGGAGATCTCATTGAGACGTACAAGATGATGAAAGGGATGGATAGGATAGAGGTGGAGAGGTTCTTCCCGCTCAGAAAAGACAGCAGGACTAGAAGGCACAGCCTCAAGATAAAGGGGGGGCAGTTTAGAACGGAGTTGAGGAGGAACTTCTTCATTCAAGGGGTGGTGAATCTCTGGAATTCTCTGCCCGTTGAAGTGGTGGAGGCTGCCTCACTAAATATTTTTAAGACGCGGGTAGATAGGTTTTTGGTAGGCTAGGGGATTAAGAGTTATGGGGAGAAGGCGGGAAAGTGGAACTGAGCCACTTCAGATCAGCCATGATCTTATTGAATGGCGGGGCAGTAGATGGCCTACTCCTGCTCCTATTTCTTATGTTCTTATGTCCGATTATAAACTATCAGTCAATATTATTAAACAGGTTAATATGGCTGCCACAAATCATGAGACTTTTGACATTTGTATTACAGGCAGTACGAAGTCTCCAGTAAAAATCTAATTAAAAATGGACATGGGGAGGATACCTCGTGACCATATGTGGAATTTACACAGCTGTTTGTTTAAAGATGGGCCAACACCTAAAGACTATGGAGTTTCCAGACTGTCTTTCTCCATGTTTTATACTGGATAAAAGGGAAAATGGACACTCAACGGCCGCTATCAACTTCCAATTGTATCACATTGGCGTCCTCCATCCAAACTAGACAATTTTGGCCTCAGATGTGTGAACCTGCAGTCACGTAATCAAAGCTAGTTTCATAGAATGCATCTTTATTCCCCCATGACCCAGCAGATCCAACAGAACTACCAATCACCAGGCACTATGAGAACCCAATTCTGAAACCAGCTACCAGTCCTCAAGCAGTCAAAATACTTAACCTGTTCCAATTTATCATTCACTTGAGAACCAACCACCTGGATATTTGACGACAAAAAAACCTCACAACTTGTTGCGAACCCTTTGCTTTACAAGATCTACATGTCAACTTTAAAATTTAAAAATCCATTTAAGAAACCACGGGTGTGCCATGTGGGAGACAGGAAGTCGTAAATCAGGGACTGCAGTAACTAATCTGTAAAAGTGAATTATCTCTATCTTATTTATGAGTCACAAGTAGACTTACATTCACAGTGCAATGAGGTTACTGTGAAATTCCCCCAGTCGCCATACATTCCAGTGCCTGTTCGGCTACACTGATGGAGAATTTAGCATGGCCAAAGCACCTAACCAGCATGTCTTTCGGACTGTAGGAGGAAACCGGAGCACCTGGAGGAAACACACGCAAACACAGGTGGAATGTGCATACTCTGCACAGACAGTGACCCAAGTCGGGAATCGAACCGGGGTCCCTGTTGCTGTGAGGCGGCAGTGCTAACCAATCTGCCACTGTGCCTCCCATTCTTCAAACGTATTTCCTATAAAGGCAGTCAGAATTAAAAGTTCAAGCAGTTAGTAAATAGTAAATATGGGAGATAGATAGATAGTCTACAATGCAGAAAGAAGCCATTTGGCCTATCGAGTCTGCACCGACCACAATCCCACCCAGCTCCTACCCCTATATCCCTACACATTTACCTGCTAATCCCTCTAACCAATGCATCACAGGACTCAGGTCCTGAGAATTGAACCCAGGTCCCTGGAGCTGTGAAGCAGCAGTGCTAACCATTGTGCTACCGTGCTGCAGGGTTAAGTTGTGGGGTTGTTGAAGGACTTGGGGCGGGGGGTGGAGGTTGGGGGTTAGAGCTTCCCACAGCAGAGACCACTAAAAATACACATCTTGGGACACAAAGGGGCAATTAAGCATGACCAATCAACCTCACCCGCACACCTTTGGGCTATGGGAACACCCTGAGGAAATTCACGCAGACATGGGCAGAATGCGCAAACTCCACATAGCCAGTCACCCAAGGCTGGAATTGAACTTAGGTCCCTGGCGCTGTGAGGCATTGAGTGCTGAGCACCATGCCGCCACTACAGTTGAAGATGATTGGGCCTTGGACACCATGTTACTCCTACACCGTCTCCCTGCTCCCTCTTTACCTTCCCAGAAATAACAGCGCCCTGCTGCTAGTTTTTGTAAGCTCCCCAGTTAATTTTTTTTTACAAAAGTGTCATCAAAGTTTGCTATTTAAACAAAATGTTGCCCATACTTCTTGAAGAATTTTGTACAACTTATTTGACCTTGCACGATTTAAAAATACTGGAAAAACAAAGGGCTTGAAAAGTAAAAGCACATATTTTGATTTGTGCACTCTCCCAGATCACTCAATGGGGTCAATTCTGAATGCCCTCATCTGACATTAATTGGGTAGTAATTGCCTCATATGGGGCCAGAAGACTTCCCTTCCCCAGGATCTGATGGGTTCCATTTTAAAAGGGCCAAATCACTTGTGTAAAAAGCACGCACTTTTAGTAACTAGCTGGCTTCAATATAGAAATCAGGAAGTAGGATATCAATTGCCATTTTGATAGGATTTGTTCAGAGCCTGTGCTAGTCTGAGACTGCAGACAATTCCACGGGAAGAGAAGGAGATAAATGCTTATTATCCTTATGGGCCTGTGAGGATTCGGAAACCACTTGCGGGGCCCATAAAATATAATGTGGGGTGCAAACTGTCTTGAGAACTCCATGTCCGTTTCTCTAAATTTCCATACACCACAAGTAAGGAGAGTGTTCAAGTGGATTAGTTTGGTGTGGAATAGCTCTCTGTATTTCGCAGTGTGCCAAATTTCCACACAAACCACCCCAGCATTGTTGACTATTTTACAACTACATTTCTGGACCATTTAATAAACATAGTTCCTTGCAGAGCTTTCATAATTAATATGAAGTCTGTTGATAACTTCTTAATTTACAAACAAAACTGATACAAAAAAGTACTCTGCTTAACAGCTATTTGAAGAAACAAAATAAGTGGAACAAACAGAATCACCATTGAGCTTGTCTTTAAAAATGTTCCACAATAATCAAAAACAGCAACACAATTATGTGGAATGCATCATGCGTCCTTAGGACAATACTGTAATTAACTGAACACAACTGTACACATAATCACTCAATTTTACATAGAAAATTAACCTTTGTTTTCAGGAGTATGTTTGCTCAAAATCCTAATTCCTTATCTTCCTGAAGAATGAGTGGAAGATGAATCGATGCACTTGTAAAATAAATTGGTAATTGCATTAATTTAAATATAATTATTACTGTTTTGCATTCATTTCAGCTTTGAGAGTGTTAATGCAGATCTTTGGGTAATATCGGCGTTCATTTTATTGAATTTGACTTTCTTGTCACTATATTATTGTGGATAATTAAAATAAAACATTTTTCTCACTCATTTTCCTCCCTTTCTCTCCAGGAGGTGAAAACTCAAGAAGGACAATGGATTCATGGACACAGCTCGCACAGCAGCTATTCAGTGAAGTCATTGGAAAAAAATTCAGGCTAATTAAAATTACTGGTCTATCACTAAGACAAAATCACAAATCACTTGGAGAAACACATTAATCAAGCATAATCAGCACAAGATTCTGAAAGGCATACCATCCTTCACCAACCTCCTTGGATTCTTTAAAGAAGTGACCCACAACAGACCAAAGAATTACAGCGCCTGGAGTTTATATAGATTTGTAAAAGTTTTTTGATTAGGGAATCACAGAAGAGAGTTATGGCGTAGACTATGGCCTCACTGAATTTGAATGCGGCCAAGTGGCTGGGAGGATGTTTGCAGAGCAGGAAACAAGGACAGCAGTAACAGGAGGTTTTCCACACTGGTGAGATGTTTCATAATATTATTTGTATTCATTCAATGTACATGTAAATATTGTGAGCTTGATATAGCACTTCTGGTATACTACCTCACACACTACTTCTGGCTTAATACAGCAGCAAAACACGATATGTAATATAATGAATTAATTAATAATTAATACAATAAATTATTGAGAAAGTAAGGGTGTATTGAGAAAGTAAAGGGGCATGGGATCCAAGGGGATATTGCTTTGTGGATCCAGAACTGGCTTGCCCACAGAAGGCAAAGAGTGGTTGTAGATGGGCCTTTTTCTGCATGGAGGTCAGTCACCAGTGGAGTGCCCCAGGGATCTGTTCTGGGACCCTTACTCTTTGTGATTTTTATAAATGACCTGGATGAGGGAGTGGAGGGATGGGATGGTAACTTTGCTGATGACACAAAGGTTGGAGGTGTTGTGGATTGTGTGGAGAGATGTTAGAAGTTGCAACGAGACATTGACAGGATGCAAGACTGGGCAGAGAAGTTGCAGGTGGACTTCAACCTAGATACGTGTGTGGTGATTCATTTTGGCAGGTCAAATAGGATGACAGATTATAATATGAAGGGTAAGACACTTGGCAGTGTGGAAGATCAGAAGGATCTTGGGGCCCGGGTTCATAGGATGCTCAAAGCAGCTTCGCAGGTAGAGGCTGTGGTTAAGAAGGCGTATGGTGTATTGGCATTCATCAATCGAGGAATTGAGTTTAGGAGTCGGGAGATAATGCTGCAGCTGTATAAGACCCTGGTTAGACCCCACTTGGAGTACTGTGCTCAGTTCTGGTCGCCTCATTATAGGAAGGATGTGGAAGCCATAGAAAGGGTGCAGAGGAGATTTACAAGGATGTTGCCTGGATTGGGTGGCTTGCTGTATGAGGATAGGTTGAAAGAGCTCGGTCTTTTCTCCTTGGAGAGACGAAGGATGAGGGGTGACTTGATAGAGGTGTATGAGATGATGAGAGGTATTGATCGAGTGGCTTCTCAGAGGCTTTTTCCCAGGGCTGAAATGGTTGCCACAAGAGGGCACAGGTTTATGGTGCTGGGGAGTAGGTACAGAGGCGATGTCAGGGGTAAGTTTTTCACTCAGAGGGTGATGGGTGCGTGGAATTGGCTGCCGGCAGTGGTGGTGGAGGCAGATTCGATAGGGTTTTTTAAGAGACTTTTGGATAAGTACATAGAACTTCGTAAGATAGAGGGTTATAGGTAAGCCTTGTAGGTAGGGGCATGTGTGGCGCAACTTGTGGGCCAAAGGCCCTGTTTGTGCTGTAGTTTCTCTATGCTTCTATTTCTGTTCAGGAAACTGCCATTTGCAGAATGTTGTACAGTCTGTCAGGAGATGTCCCAAATTATGATAGTTTGTCTGGCTAATATTTCACCAGAGGCATTGATACACTTAAAAAAAAAATTCTGCCCTCTATAACTCCTTTCGTTTTGGTGAATTCCCTCTCAAATTGACAGACTTTGGCGCAATAGTTTATGGGTGAGAATTTCAGATTCTAACCACAAAGAGAACCTACTTAGTACATTTTACCATGAATCTGTGCCCTCTTGTATGCATCTCATTTCTTATTGCAAAGACGTCTGCTAATATCATCTTCGTGTCCTGTAAGGGTGTGTCCTATTATAAACTATAGGTCAATATTATTAAACAGGTTAATATGGCTGCCACTAATCATGAGACT
The DNA here is from genome assembly GCF_965287045.1 of Carcharhinus amblyrhynchos. Taxonomy (NCBI): domain Eukaryota; kingdom Metazoa; phylum Chordata; class Chondrichthyes; order Carcharhiniformes; family Carcharhinidae; genus Carcharhinus; species Carcharhinus amblyrhynchos. The sequence continues at coordinate 48,121,884 of NC_137324.1, read as the reverse complement.
TTTGACATTTGTATGACAAATAGTACCAAGTCTCCAGTAAATAACTAATTACAAATGGACATGGGGAGGATACCTCATGACCATATATGGAATTCACACATTTGTTTGTTTAAAGACGGGCCAACACCTAAAGACTATGGAGTTTCCAGACTGTCTTTCTCCATGTTTTATACTGGATAAAAGGGAAAATGGACACTCAACGGCCGCTATCAACTTCCAATTGTATCACTTTGGACTCCCCCATCCAAACTAGACAATGTTGGCCTCAGATGTGTGAACCTAGTGGTCATGTAATCAAAGCTGGTTTCATAGAATGCATCTTTATTCCCCCATGACCCAGCAGATCCAACAGAACTACCAATCACCAGGCACTATGAGAACCCAATTCTGAAACCAGCTACCTGTCCTCAAGCAGTCAAAATACTTAACCTGTTCCAATTTATCATTCACTTGAGAACCAACCACCTGGATATTTGACTACAAAAAAAACCTCACAACTTGTTGCGAACCCTTTGCTTTACAAGATCTACACGTCAACTTTAAAATTTTAAAATCCATTCAAGAAACCACGGGTGTGCCATGTGGGAGACAGGAAATCGTAACTCAGAGACTGCAGTAACTAATCTGTAAAAGTGAATTATCTCTATCTTATTTATTAGTCACAAGTAGACTTACATTACAATGCAATGAAGTTACTGTGAAAATCCCCCAGTCGTCATACTCTGCTACCTGTTCGGTACACTGAGGAAGAATTTAGCATGGCCAATGCACCTAACCAACATGTCTTTCGGACTGTGGAAGGAAACCCATGCAAACACAGGTGGAATGTGCAGACTCTGCACAGACAATGACCCAATCCGGGAATCAAACCGGGATCCCTGTCGCTGTGAGGCAACAATGCTAACCCACTCTGTCACTGTGCTGCCCATTCTCCAAATGTTTTTCCTATAAAGGCAGTCAGAATTAAAAGTTCCAGCAATTAATAAATATGGGTGCAGAGTTAAGTTGTGGGTTTGTTGGGGTACAGGGTGGGGGGGGCAGGTGGCGGGGGGTAGTGGTGGGTAGTGGTTCTCTTTTGCTTTTGACAGACTTGGACATGTGTGGAGGTTGGGGAAAGTAGTGGTTGGAAACCTGGAAGTCACATTTTCCCAGCAATGCGTGTAGTTTGAACTCTGCCATGTATATGTGATGTCAATAACGGGTTTTCAACCCAGAGCTCAGCCTTGGCTTTGTTTCCAACATTGGATGAAGATTGTTGGAGCCTTAGTAGTGGGGTTCTTACTAACCCTGGGAGGAGTACGTTATCTGGCCCCTCGAGTCTGCTCTGTCGTTCAGTTAGATCTGGTTGACCTTTTCATGGACTCAGCTCCACCTACCCGCCCACTCACCATAACCTGTAATTCCTTTACTGTTCAAAAATTTATCTATCAATGTCTATAGTGCGGGGTGAGGGAGCAGCATTGCAGGTTTTAGGGGATGAAGATTGATTAATGGGTTTTGGAGGAGATTAGGAGATGGTTTAGAATGATTGGGGTGAGTCTGATCATGGGCAGTTATCATCTCCCTCCTGAATTCTATAATCCTTGCATGAAGGAAGGCAGTATCTAAAATGCTGCATAAAAAATGAGGCACATGGCTTCATTCTTATATTTAGATTTTCAACCTGACTGCTGTGAGCAGATTGGCTGGCCACCCCCATGCCAGCCCTCGTTTGCTAATAAGGGAAGTGGGTGGGTTGTAGTGTTGGTGGGGTCACACTGCAGATTTCTTTCCACATCTTAATCTTCCACTTGATCCAAACTGAAAGTGGCAATGCAAGTGGAGAAGGTAGTCAAGAAAGCGTACAGCATGCTTGCCTTTATTGGTTCGGACACTGAGTATAAAAATTGGGAAGTCATGTTGCAGCTATCCAGAACCTTAGTTAGGCCTCATTTAAAATATTTTGCACAATTCTGGTCACCGCACAACCAGAAGGATGTGGATACTTTGGAGCGGGTACAGAAGAAGTTTACCAGGATGTTGCCTGGTCTGGATGGTATGAGCTATGAAGAGAGGTTGAATAAATTTGGTTTGTTCTCACTGGAACGATGGTGGTTCAGGGGTGACCCTGATAGGGGTCTACAAGATTATGAGTGGCATGGACAGAATGGATAAACAAATGCTCTTTCCCAGGGTAGAAAAGTCAAGTATTAGGGGACGTAGGTTTAAGGTGTGTGTGGAAAAGTTTAGAGGACATATGCGAGACAAGTTTTTTACACAGAGGGCGGTGAATGTCTAGAACGCGTTGCCAGGGGAGGTAGTGAGAGCAGGTATGATAGTGGCATTTAAAGGACAACTAGATGAATACATGAATAGGATGGGAATAGAAAGATATGGACTCTGTAAACACATACAGTTTTAGTTTAGGCAGGCATCATGATCGGCGCAGGCTTGGAGGGCCAAAGGGCCTGTTCCTCTGCTGTACTTTTCTTTGTTCTTTGTCCTTTGTTCAAACCCACCATTTTGAGGTGGGCAAAAACCTTTCCATATATCTAGTGTGTTCCGACTAAACATTTAGCTTTGAAATGGGATTGGATAACTAAGCATTTGCCAGTGTAGCTTTTGGAAATCTCTAACGTGTCACAAAGTTTGGTCAAGCTACTCTTAATTGGCACTGCTGAAATATCTTTAATGTCATGTCAACTGATTCAGTCTGAAACATGAATTGTGCTTGATCAATAATGCATTAATAGTGAAATGTATGAGTTCAAATTAAAATCCTAAAGAGGTTTTTACTGATGGTGGCTTATATGTTGCTTTCAGCATCTGAACATGAATGAAATTCTGAGCTTGATCAAAGCTGTTGCAGTCCAATGAAAAACTAATGAGAATATACATAACCATAGGATGATGTCTGTGATGGGAAATCTTGAAAAGCAGCAGAACAGGAAAACTTAGTTTCAGATGCACAAGTGGATAAACAAGAGCAAGCTCAAACATCTTCAATTGCTTCATCCATGACCTTCCCTCCAACATAAGGGGATGTTCATGGATGATTGTGCTGGCATATGTCTTTAAGGGATCCCAATATACCATCACTAGAAGGGAAATATGTTGTGTAATCCAGTCTCAGTATCACTTTTACTTTGAGCACACACACACACACACACACACACACACACACACACACACACACACACACACACACACACACACACACACACCTCTGTTGTCTTCAAGCTTTATACCTAAGTATAACTGCTCCCATGTGCCTTGTCTCTATAAATGAACCACATAATGTATGATACAAATACTGTATGAGTGATTGGTGCCTTGTGGCTTGTACAGTAAATAAGCCCAAGATATTATATCGTTATAATAACACAGTAGATTGCACAATATTCAGCACCATTCATGACTCCTCAGATACTAAGAGTCCGTGTCCATATGCAGTAAGACCTGGACAATATGCAGGCTTGGGCTGAGAAGTGGCAGGTAACACTGGCATTACATAAGTGAAAGGCAATAACTATCTCCAACAAAACAGAATCTAACTGTGATATTCGGTGGCATTACCATTGCTGAATCCCCCACTAGGGATTCTCATAGAGCAGAAATTGAAGTCAGCTAGCCATCTGAATACTGTGGCTATAAGAGCAGGTCAGAGGTTTGGAATTCTGTGGAGAATAATGCACGGTTTCCTCCCATGGTCTGAAAGACGTGCTGGTTAGGTGCATTGACCATGCTAAATTTTCCTTCGATGCACCTGAACCAGCACTGGAGTATTTTTCACAGTAAGTTCATTGCAGTGTTAATGTAAGCCCACTTGTGACACTAATAAATAAACTTAAAGAAGAACAAGTCAGAGGTGTGATGGAATGTTTTGCACATGCCAGGATGAGTCCAGCTCCAACAACTCGTAACAAAGCAACCCTCCCCAACACCCTACTCAGTTAGTTAGAGCATTGCGGAGAGTTATAGAACAAAATTATCTAAGGGTGCAGGCACATAGCTCCTTGAAAGTGGAGTCACAGGTGGATAGGGTAATGAAGAAGGCATTCAGCATACTTGGTTTCTTTGGTCAGAACAATGAATACAAGAATTGGGATGTCTTGTTGATATTGTACAAGACATTGGTAAGGCCACACTTGGAATACTGTGTCCAGTTCTGGTCACTCTATTATAGAAAGGATGTTATTAAACTAGAAAGAGTGCAGAAAAGATTTACTAGGATGCTACTGGGACTTGATGGGTTTGAGTTATAAGAAGAGGCTGGATAGACTGCGACTTTTTTTTCTGGAGCATAGGAGGCTGAGGGATGATCTTATAGAGGTCTATAAAATAATGAGGGGCATAGATCAGCGAGATAGTCAATATCTTTTCCCAAAGATAGGGAGTCTAAAACTAGAGGGCATAGGTTTAAGGTCAGAGGGGAGAGATATAAAAGGGTCCACAGGAGCAATTTTTTCAAGCAGAGGAAAAGTGCTGGCAGAGGTAGTAGTAGAGGCAGTTACAATTTTATCTTTTAAAAAGCATTTAGGTAGTTACATGGGTAAGATGGTATAGAGAGATATGGGTCAAATGTGGGCAATTGGGACTAGCTAAGCGGTAAATAAAAGGGTGGCATGGACAAATTGGGCCAAAGGGCCTGTTTCCGTGCTGTAAATCTCAACGATTCTATCCACAAACATTATCTCCCACTCCCACCCCCACTGATCATAGTGACAGCTGTGCGTATCTTCCACAAGATACACTGCAGGAGTTCACCAAGGCTCCTTAGGCAGTAACTCCCAAATCTCATGACCATCTAGAAGGTCAAAAGCATAGACACATGGGAACATTCCCACCTGCAGATTCCCCTCCAAATCACTCACCATTCTGACTTAGAAATATGTTGCCAGTCTTTCATTGTCACTGGATCAAAATCCTGGAATTCTCTGCCTAACAACACTGTGAGCGTACCCGCACCGCAGGGATTGCAGTGATTCAAGAAAGCAGCTCACCAGCATCAGGCAAATTAGAGGGTGATTTTCCCAAAAATATGGAATTGGCGAGAAAACTGGTGTAAATCATGACTGTGCGCAATGACAGCAGATCCACACAGTCTATGTCTGAACCTCGGCACCCCAGCCTGGGGCAGCCTCCCCCACCCCGGAACACCGGCACTCAGTGCATCCCTGACCACACTCTGTGGCAAGACAATGCCACTGCATAGTGCCTTGAAGGAGAAGGCTGAGCAGGACTTCTTCAAGGACCCTCACCCAGAGAGCTCTGAGAATATAGAAGCCCCCACTCCCCATCCACTCCCCCCTCCACCCTATATATCACAGGTCCACGGGCCAGCACCAGAAGATGTCTGTAGCATCCTCTGCTCACAGTACTTACCTCCTCAAGCTTCAAGGCTGCCACACCAGATTGAGACTTTCATATACCTACTCTGATTCATACCATGACATCACATCAAAGAGGTGGGAGATGCTGACATGGACTGAAATTGCTGTGTCGATCCCGATAATGGCATGCTAAATTATGGTAAGTGATGCAAATCAGCAGCATCCCGGTTTACAGCGCGGTCCCAAAGGTGCCATTTTCTCCGATTGGGAGATGCGGACGGATCGTAAATGCTCGTGGGGAACCTGTGAAATGGCTGACACACGCATCTCTCGATCCGACCTGTTAAAAAACGTGTGCGTGGCTATGGGAGAAACGCCCCCTAGGAATGGGCAATAAATGCCAGTGATGCCTACATCACATGAATAAATCATATGAGTCACAAAAATATGAATTATCAAGAAGACAGTCCATCATCTGTGATTAACCTGATTTCAAATAAAAATAATTTTGAACCATTTCGCACCAGTTTCTCAATAAATTCGGATATTTTAATACAACTGATAAATTCTTATAATTTGTGCTATTGTCACTGTGACAACAGAAAAACAAATTTAATTTGAGGGGTGCACATGGATGGTCACAAGCAGTGGAAATATTTCATGCTCTTTAGTTTAATCTGGGTCCTGGCCAATTTTGTGGAGGGCAAGTGATTACAATGCTTTGTAAACCAACAATAAAAATCACAGAAATGGAATTTGTGCTCGCTATAACCTGTGTTCAAGTTGCCTTAATTTGTTTTAAGATGGTTTGGCCAATTTCCAGAAAATTGGGCTGGTAAAAACCATTGCAAGCAAATTGAAATTCAAAGCCATGAAGTGGTGCACTTATATATCAGGGCATCCATTTTCTGGTGACCTTATGCTCTTCAATGCTGTCAGCTTTAAATGAGAGCAATGGCTTGGAATGTGAATTCAGATGCGTTAAAACTGTAGTTTGTTGATAAGATGTGACAATTGACGAAAGAGCTATTTCAATCCAACAGCAGATTTAATTACAGGTGCATTTTTGCTCCAACATGGTGAGTGCTGCATTCTTAGACAGTTTGATGGAAATTAAAGACTCCAATGCTCACCCTACAGAAAATCATTTTTCTGAAAACAACAAGTCTGCTAGTAGATACAATTCTCAAGTCAGAGTGTCAAATTATAAAATTTAAAATATAACAATTTTGTTAAAATATAACAATTATGTTCTTATGTTCTTATTTATTTTGTGCTCAAAGTTTAAAACTGTGGAATCAGCCAGCAAACTCATCCATGTCCCATTTCTCCAGCTCCTTTACTCCTTGTTAATCATCCATTGCCATACCGTCACTAATACTATGTAATTCCTCTCGAATGAAAGATTTGAGCTGGCATACAGAGTGTAGCAGAAAGTGATTGAGGTGATTATCGTGAATGAGGTGTCTGTCTCTTTCAGACAGTAGGGCAGAAGTGGATCAGCTGACTTGAGCATTCAATGGAAATTGAGAGTGAGTGATGACTTTTCTTGAAGAAAATTTGAATCATAGAATCCCTACAGTGCTTCCTTCTGGAAGCCATTCGGCCCATCGAGTCTGCACTGACCACAATCACATCCAGGTCCCATTCCCGTAACTGCACATATTCACCTTACCAAACCCCTGACACTAGGGTCAATTTAGCATGGCCAATCAACCTAATCCACACAGCTTTGTACCGCAGGTCAGGACTTGAAGATCACACTCTGTGAAACTGTGGCATCTTCTTCAGACCATGGCTCATGGCTCAGTCTTCTGGCTGCATCTGTCAGCTGCTCCTGTATTTGACATTTTTGGCAGGCAGCAGAAAAAGATTCACGGGGACATGCAGTCATGTTAACTGATAGTCAACTGAGTGAACCGAGAACTGCTCTTTATCTAATTCGTGCCCCTCAACATGTGGCTGCAGTCTTGAACAATATTTGACAATATTTTTAAAAATTGAACCTGAGTAGATGTTCTGAATTTATACAGGTTTTAGGTCCATTATGGTTCCAATGGAATTGTAAATGAACTCAACTTGAAAACTCTTGTGTAAATAGATCTCCAGACCACCAGTGGGTGCAAATCTTTTAGTGCAAATGTAGTGCAGCTCACTACAAAGTAAAACTCCTGATATCCAAAGAATCACAGGATTCCTACAGTGCAGATTAAGGCTCCCCCCCCACACCGGCTGGTGGCATGATCAGATCCATGCCCAGAAAAGACACTGAATATGATATCCATACTTTTAAATAAATAATAGCATCATTAAAGTGCTTGACACTGTCGCGTCCACCCTTGAAGCATCCCTCCTCTCTCCCCCACCCCGAAAATCACAACTAGATTTTGCAAATAAAAACCAATCGTGATTATCATGTCGAGGGTGCAGATATGTCTGTAGCCCCTGGGGATTGAGAGACATGCCAGGGCATCGTTCCTGGAAGGAAATACCAAGGGGCATTACCAGAGGGCACTTCCAGGGGGCTCCAGGGGTGGGAGGGTACCCTGCTCCATTGGGAGTGTTCCCTTCTGTGGAGAGGAGGGGGATGTATAGATTGGAGGTGGGTCCCTATGTCCACATCGGTGGTGGAGGGGGTTCAGCTTATTCACCAATGGGTCCTGCTGTCCGTGTGGGGGATGGGGGAGGGGGGATGCCATTTAATTGAGTTTTAAGAAGTCCAGGGGTGAGATTTTTTGACCTCTCTCGCCCCAAACCGGAAAATCCTGTCTAAGGTCAATGGACTTTTCTATGGTCCGCTGCCCTGCCCGCTCCAATTCCCGTGGCAGGTGGAATGGAAAATGTCACTCCCAATCTCAGCTGTTTTAGGCTCCACCCCTCCAGCTGGCTGTGGGAACTGTGCCATCCTTTTGAAATTGAACACAGTATGGTTAGATCTGGCGAGAAAAACTGACTGTTAATCCTGTGATGTTCACACAGGTTTTCTTGCCTGTTCCAGCCCCCTGCCAACTTTGGGAAGATTGCACCCATCTCTTCATTTAGAATTCATAATGTAGGGTTTTGCATATGAAGAAATTAAAGCCATCACATTTCATGTGAATGGTCTTAATGCACTTGCTCAACGTTCCAATATATAAATAAAGAAACCAAGAGTAGGCTATTGGCGCTTTAAGCCTGCTTCGCCATTTAATAAGATCATGTCTGATTTAATTGTGGCTTTGGCTCTACTTTCCTGTCCGTCACCTTTAACTGCCTTGCCGATCAAGATGTTATCCAATTCATGTTTAGAAATATTCAGTGACTGCCTCCTCTCCTCAGGAAGAGAATTCCAAGGACTAATGAGCTGCTGAGAATAAAAAAATCTTCTGATCTCTTTCTTAAATGGGAAACCAGTTATTTTAGTTTCGCCCATGAGGGGAAACATGCTCACAGCATCCACCTTATCAATTTCCTTCAGAAAGCCCAACAAGTTTGCTCTCAACAAATCAGTGCTCAATTTCCATTTTCCCAAGGGACTGTTAATTTTGGCTCAAATGGTCATTTCTGGAAGTTTCCCACTACTGAGGTTAAACTGACTTACCTTTACACTCTTTTTTCAACAAGAGTGTGTTTGCATTTCTCCAGTCCTCTGGCACCACCCCGAACAAAGACTGGAAAATTATGGCCAGTGCCTCTGCAATTTCTATTCTCACTTCCCTCAGTATCCTTGGATGGATCTCATCTGGTTCTGGCTTCTTTGGAAAAAGAATCAGGCCTCACTGAGGCCATTTCCACGATAAAAACAAATGTAAGGATTTAAAGGAGCCTTGCAGCTGTTACCACTCAGTCAGAGCTCCAATGCTGCTACTACAATATTGTTTCATTACCCCACTGGGGGTCCTGACCTACAGTTTGGAAGGTCTTGTTCTATATTCACTTCGGCTTTCAGTTGTAGTGTCATCATAGAAACCTAGAAATCATAGAAACCCTAGAGTACAGAAAGAGGCCATTCGGCCCATCGAGTCTGCATCAACCACAATCCTACCTGGACCCTATCCCCATATCCCTACATATTTACCCACTAATCCCTCTAACCTACACATCTCAGGACACTAAGGGGCAATTTTAGCATGGTCAATCAACCTAACCCGCACATCTTTGGACTGTGGGAGGAAACCGGAGTACCCAGAGGAAACCCACGCAGACACGAGGAGAATGTGCAAACTCCACAAAGACAGTGACCCAAGCCAGGAATCTAATCCAGGTCCCTGGAGCTGTGAAGCAGCAGTGCTAACCACTGTGCTACCGTGCCACTCACCAGATATTTGTTCTAAAGACACTTTTTCTTCTTCTTCTTAGTTTCTATCTCTTTTGTCAGCCATGAAACTTTGGATATATTATTTATATGATAGAATACTATTCCATAAATGGTTCCCTACTGATCTATTTGGCCCCATCTCCTTCCCAGAAACAGGTCTAGCACTACCTTTCTCAATGGTCTAGAAAAATAATGATGTAGAATTTTTTCCTGAATGCACTTTAGGGTCCCTGGTCTCTCTTTGTTCTTTATATGATTTCTTTCTCGATCTATATTCAGATAATGGAAGTTTCTCATAACTACTCAATAATTCTTAGAACTCTCTGTAATGTGCTTGTAAATAGAACAAAAGAAAAAAGAAGTACAGCACAGGACCAGGCCCTTTGTGCTGACCATGCTGTCCTAATTAAACTACAAACAAGAATCTTCTGGCCCTTATTCTGTCCATTTCCCTCTATTCCTACCTATTCATGCACCATCCAGATGCCTCTTAAATGTTGCCAATGTGCCTGCTTCCACCACCTCCTCTGGCAGCATGTTCCAGGCACCCACCACTCTTTATGTGAAAAACCTCTCCCCCACATCTCCCTTAAATTTTCCCCCTCTTACCTTGAACTTGTGGCCCCTTGTAATTGACATTTTCACCCTGAGAAAAAGCCTCTAACTATATGTTCCTTTATATTCTTCCCACAAGTTAATGATCTATAGGCTATGAGCAATGTGATTGCAAGTTTTTTGTGCCTGAGGTTCAAGCAAATTGATGCTGTCCTTAAATTCTCTAGAACATTCTTTCTGTCCAGCACTGCAATGTTATCCTTAACACTGCTAAGCATCCTTTTTATTCTTCCTTTCCTATCTTCTCTGAATTCCTTATATTCAGCTCTATTTCATGCCCAGACCTGCTAGTCTATGCGCCACGTCTCTGTTCTTGCCACAGCATCATAATGTGCCCATGGCAATCTGCCAACACACAATGCCAGTTAGCCAGCTTACCAGAAAGCATGTCTTTCACTGACTGAAGCATTTTCTTACCGTTATTGTTCATGCACCTCTGGAAGTTACACCTCTGTATCACATCTGGGGATAGGTCATGTTCACAAATGCTGCTGTCTTCCTCAGTCTTATTTGTTTCCAAGTTCATACATTGTACCACTCGCTGTTGTAAACCTCCTCCGCAGGATACAGAGCACTAAATGATTACAATAAACATATTTTTATATAGAACAGTGTCAGCAAAACTTCCATCTTCATTAATATAACTGCAAGTAAACAACAGAGGCTAATAATCTTAAGACTTATGTCACAAATCCCTGTTGCAATGGAACATATCAACAATATAATCACTTGTTGCAGGTTCAAATCGGTTACAAGGTTGAAAAAGTGCATGAAGCCTTGTTGTTTTCAAATAATAATGCTTTTGGATTTAAGATTTGGATTTTGTCCTCCAAAATTCTTTCACACCATCCAAGCACCCAATGTAGGCAGTAATGCCAAGTTAACGGGAACAAGTATATGTCTCTTTTTGCTGCATATCTGCAATGGAACTTCAGTGTCAACAGCCAATGACTGTTATTACAACATCAGATATCAACTCATGCCTCTGGACTTGGGCCCAATGCTAATGACCTGCACTATAAATTCAGGAGGCTTCAAAAATGTGTTGGGGGGGGCATACTTTATGTGCCAGCAAATTTGTTTCATTGCAAGGGACTTAAAAGTTTTTATTTGATGTTTTCAAAATTAATATTCCCATTGAAGACCAATTTGTTTGTTTTATTAAGAGTGTTTCGCCACATACTTATTCCCTCGGATTACAGGATTTTCCCAAAGTTTCTACCACTAGGGGATTATTTTCCCCAATTCCTTTTCTGCAAATCCTTTTCTGCCTCGAGCATAAGCCTGTGGTTTGACAGCTATAATAAACATTCAAATGAATTCAAACTGTGGACTCAGACTGAATTTTAAATCCCAGAAGCGACAGATCTTGAAAATCTAAAGTTTCAATGCAAATTAGAAGTGATGTTTGTTTACAGGCGACACAAATATCTTGCCCATTGATGTTTTACCAGGGAATTTGCTCTCCAAATGAAGGTACATTGCACGTTTTTATGACAATTGATGAAAAATGTATATTCAGTGGTAATTACTGACTGTTTTACAAAATAGTGGCACGGATATCAGGAGAAATTTTACCAGGAATTAACTGAATGGATTTGATTTGAACTAGGCTTGTGACATTAATTTTCTTGTCAAAATAACTTAATTTGTTTGTTCCTGGGAATTTACTGTTTACAGTCACGCAAAAGCTGAATTTTCAAGACCAATCTTTAGGCTGAAAGTCTTGGAGTGACTTTTACAGGTGATTGACTTCTACATGAGTGTATACTTCAGATATCCCAGACAGTTGAAGAGGATCAAGTAATATGCACAGTTAAATTAGTAGGGTTGCAGAAACTGGCGGTTAAACTAATAAACAGGCCAATTATACACCACAGTGGCACAGTGGTTAGCACTGTTGCCTCACAGTGCCAGGGAACCTGGTTTGATCCCCAGCTTAGGTGACAGTGTGGTTTGCACATTCTCTCCATGGCAACATGGGTCTCCACCGGTTGCTCCAGTTTCCTCCCACAACCCAAAAGACCTGCTGGTTAGGTGCATTGGTTGTGCCAAATTCTCCCTCAGTCTACCCAAACTGGCACCGGAGTGTGGCGACTCAGGGATTTTCACAGTGACTTCATTGCAGTGTTAACGTAAGCCTACTTGTGACACCAATAAATAGAAAACAATATACCTATAGTTTATCTGACCTTGCAAAGTCCATTATCAATATGCATCCAACTGGGACAAAACATTTTAAAAATGCAAACAGAAAGATGATAAAATGTGTCACTGTGCTTTTAACTATTCAATTACTGAGATTCCCTCTTCAATTCTGATGTTGAATTAATAGTGTTGCCTTAAGTTGCTACAGAAATTCAGGTTCTAGATTTGACTTGCCTCACTCCAGGTACCAGCTACCCATTGAGTACACGGCTGAACATTGCAAGGCATGGTGAAATGAGGCTGAACCTTCACGTTGCACTGCTTGTCTTCCATACAGCGGACCAGTCGTTTCTGAATCCCATCGCCACACGTTTGTGAACACTAAAGGAAAATGCAAGCAAGAGATATTCAAGAAAACAAGATCAAATTACGTCATTTTATTAGTGTTTCTTTTCAAGTGCAATAATTTGATCAAAGGTGAGCACCGCACCCCCCCCAGCCCACCCCCCCACCACTCTTCAATCACCTCACTCCAAGCAGACAAATGCCAGTCGGCGCAGGCCTTTTGATTGCAGTGAAGGTTCGTGATTGGTTTGGCTCCAAGGAACTGGCAGTGGAAAGGCCGTAATGGTCTTTTTTCACGGCTGTCCATACAGTAAATGTCGCGGATTTTAACACCCCCGCCACAGTTTTCTGAGCACTGTGAACAGAGGGGAAAGAATAATCAGTAGATATCGTTCATCAGTCTTGAAGACAAAGATGGATTCACTTTCCTTATTTGTGCTACAAGAAACCAGTCACATCTAAGGACCAAGATGATACTGACTTTTAATTCAGTGGCAGCAATTGGTATATAAGGATGGATGTGTTTTATTGCTTTTTGACTTGAATGTGAATCTCAAGGGCATACAGGGGATGGGCAACAAATACTGACCTTTCAATGCTCAGCCCATGAATGATTAAAAAAAAACTTCCTCCATTTTGTTGATTATCAGTACCTTTTTATATTTCTTTATTTGGTCTCATATTTCCACAGTGGGTTGAATTGCAAGAGGTTGATTAAGTAATATTTCTTAGATTGAGCTGCTTAATGCCACTTTTACAACAATTGAACGCGATGTATGTGGGAAGCTATGTGTTGTGCAAATCTACATCATCACCTCTAATTGGTAATTCTGAAGCCTTTAACAGGCTGAAAGAAAACACATTAACTCAAGGAGGGGGTACTGTCCCAGCCCATTGTGCTGCCCGAGCTGTTGGGCATACAATGAAGATTCGAATGAAGGCCTTGTAGAGGATTTTGTTTTATTCATTCGTGGGCCATGGGCATCGCTGGCTGGCCAGCATTTATTGCCCATCCCTACCTGGCTGAGGGAAGTTAAGAATCCACCCTCTTGCTGGGCCTCTGAATTCACAGTAGGCCAGACCAGGTAAGGATGGCAGATTTCCTTTTCTAAAGGACATTACTGAATGAGATAGGTTTTTCTGACAATTGACAATGACTTTATGGTCATCAGGAGATTCTTAATTTCAGATATTTTTTATTGAATTTGAATTCCATCATTTGCTGTGGCAGGATTCAAATGGGTTGGGGTGGAGGTGGTGGACATTGAAAACTGCTGCCTTTACAATTGGCACTTGCTGCTTACCTTGCTCCAGTTGCCTATTTTCCAGATGGCACATGGGCGTACAAAACATCTCCGAGCAGGGGCTGGTTTCTTCATTGTTTCACAGTCTGAGTCTTCTTTAGTGCTACACTCGATTTGTCTCCACATAGCACCAACTCCACATGTGGTGGAACACTGCATTGGACAAAGTTAGGGGAAAAAAATGAAGCACACAAAGTCATCACAACTGAAAACAGACACAGCAATCTGCTAATGTGCCATTAGCAGCAACACATGTAATTAATATGTTTGATATATCCAAACATGTAAAATTAATCTGCAGATACTCAAGGAATAAATATTCCTGTCTGTGCTCCAGGCACATTCCAGGATTCTATATCACATTTCCAGGAAGCAATGTTAATGGAAACATTGGCTGGAATTCACCGAACTTGCCCACATCTCGGGTTCTCACTACAGTAAGTGGAGTTTTGGCTGAATGCCAAGTTTTCCATTCTCGCTGGCAGTGGTGGTACGACGAATGAGATCAGAGAATCCCGCCTTTAATTGCAGATTTACAATGCACGGTTTTGCAAAATGCACCTCAGCTTTTCACTCAAACGATTACCCCTTAATTTTAAGCTTTCTAGATGACTCGGAGGCTCTGGAAGTGATTAGTTAATTCATACAATAACAGGCCAGAGGCTGGGAATTCTGCAGCAAGTAACTCATCTCCTAACTTCCCAAAGCCTGTTCACTATCTACAAAGCACAAGTCAGCAGTATAATGGAACGCTCTCCACTTGCCTGAATGAATGCAGCTCCAACAACACTCAGCCAACTTGACTGGCACCTTATCCACCACCTTCAACGTTCACTATCTCTGCCACCAATGCACAGTATCATCAGCGTGTACCATCTACAAGATGCATTGCAACAACTTTCCAATTCTCCTTCACTGACCTTGGATCCCTGTCACCTAGAAGGGCGAGGGCAACAGATGCATGGGAACACCACCACCAACAAGTTCCTCTCCAAATCACAAACCATCCTGATTTGTAAATATCTTAATATTCCTTCACTGTTTCTGGGTCAACATCCTGGAATTCCCTTGAGTGTTATGGGTTTATCTGCATCAGATGGACTGCAACAGTTCAAGGAGACAATTTGTCTCTATCTTCTCAAGGGTAATTGGGAATGGGTAATAGTTACTTGTTTTGCCAGCAACCCTCACATGTCATGAAAGAATGAAAAAAATACAGACCCAGAGTAGTAACTGAATTGGCGGTCTGTGATGGGTTTGCTGATAGCAGATGTGTTTCTTGTTTAGGAAATAAAAAGACTCACTGTGATCCCTACTGCTGATTGCTCTCCAGTGATAGCCAAGTTTTAGCTAGTGGCACTCTCACTCTTGAGTTAGAAGGTTATGGTTTCAATTCCACTCTGGGAACGTCACACAAAATCTGCATTGACACTCAAATGCAGGACTGAGAGAGCTGCATTATCGTAGGTGCAGTATTTTGGATGTGATGTTAACTCAAGGTCCTGTCTTCCCTCTCAAATTAATGTAAAGGACACCCTGATGCTACTTTGTAAAGCAGGTGAGATATCATTGGTGACTTACTAAATATTTATTCCTCAACCCTCTGTGGTGAAACATTATCTGATCAATATATAAATTGGCTGCCTTGTTTTGTAAATTACAACAATGGTTGCACTTTAAAATAAAGCACTTCTTTAGCTATAACGTGCTTTGAGATATCCTGAATGACTCCCTTCACTAACCTGTGGGGAAGAGAAGAGTTATTGTGTTTGAATCTGATCCTGTCATTGCCATCATCCACACATTCATCGGCGCTGACCTCTGAAAGAAGACTGACATGCATTTTTATATTGCCTATAAACAGGACATCCCAAAGCGTTTTATAGTTAAACCTTAGGTGTAGGGTTCAGAGATGAGAGTGTGACTAGATTGAAGGCACCATGAAACTACCAGAGTGGAAAGGTAGGCCAGAGAGACTCTGTTAAGAGTCATCAACAAACCATTACAAAAAATACCAACGTTCCTAAATCTTAATAGTAATTCCTGTCCTCACTCCAATGAGAGAGCAAAGTAAGTCGACTTTCTTCAGTATTGCCACCATTTGTCTTCATCTTCATTTATTAACATTAAATGATATTTCTGAGTGTAGTTCTGCTGGCACTATCTAAATTTTTGTATGTTTTGTACTTCTATTCCCTAATACTTAACTCATACTCTCCTTATGTTCTTAGGTTCCTTCTGCAAGCATCCTCACATTTAAAAATGTATCTGCAAAATCATTTAACACGTGATCAGAGGATCTGAAATGAGCCCTCAGACACTCTGCTAATCGACTCCATGAACCTTTTAGATTGAGATTGACTTCTGAGACTCTGCAAAGGCTCTCACTATTGGGACATTTACCTTTAATTTTTCCCATCTCCTAAAATGTTAGTATTCATACAATTTTCTCTCGCATTATTGGTTTGTTGTGGATATATACCAGAAGTTATGACAGCTAGCTGGGAGAGTAAAAATGATCCAAGTGGCCCACTTTTTAATTGTTCTCTGCTGAACATGCAAAACAATTCTGGTGTTTCCCTGACTCAGGCAGCACAGTTCAGGGTGACATCCAGCTGTGCCAATGGGGGACTCCAAGTACCTTGCCTTGCAACATAACGGTAACAAATTCTACAGTTGTTGGATTGACCAGCTCAGTCTTTGACTATTTAGGCCTTCAATTAGGCTTTCTAGAATTTCATGAAGGATCTGGTAATATTGGGAAATTGAGGGAATTGGCTTTTTTTTCTTTTTCGAATGTTGTGAGTTGATTTATTTAGAATAATTATTTTAGAACACTATGGACTGTCTCAGCTGCTGTGTGGAATTTGTCACAGCTGTCAAGATGTGAGCAGAGTTTTCAGAGCAGGTTTTTGGATGTGGCTAGGTCTGACACCTCTCCAGAAGCTGTAAATGAATAATGTCACAGAGAATTATTTATGGTTATTTTCTTTTGGTGGACTTGGCTGTAATGGGTCTAGGTGGCAAGTAAAACCATTCCTGGAGAAACTCCAGCTACAAATAGATGGAGAAAAGTGGAACATGTTTCAGAACCTTCACACGGGTTAATGCTAAAACTTCTAACAGTAATAATCTATTCTAACAGTAATAATGTATACATTAACTGTAACCAGATCCAGATAAAGGAATTTTGTTACTTATGTGAAAACATACCTCACTCCAGTTTCCAGCCTTCCAGAAACCATTGTCCAAACTATCTTCAGATTCAAAATCATCATAGTCTGTAGCGTTGACGAAAGTATTTGGGCTATTTGTAGTTGGAGCTCTCTTCCAAGGTACTTTGGTGGTAAATTGTGTTTGGGAGAATGACAAAGTACTTCCAATTGTTTTTGAGAATTTCACCCATTGCGAGCGTGTGATACCAACTAAGTGAGAAGTAGTGAGCTCAGGATTGTCCTGCGGGCTGTTTTCATCATTAAAATCTAGATCAGGTGCTACGATGTCACTGCTGTTAGGAAAACGCTGTGGATGCAGCATCCTGAGAAGTTTCATTCTTAGCCGCTCCATTGTTGCTTTGACTTTTGGATCGATTTTTAACCTTGGGGGACCAGGCTTTCTACTTCCAGAACCTGGAAAAGGTGTTTTGACATTTGGCTTAACTATTTGCGTACTACCAGGCTTCACTGTAGTCACACGGGTTGCTTGTGGATTATCATGCAAAGTTGATTCTTCAGCATTGATGGGGGCTGCAGTAGTCTTTGCATCCTCATATTCATCTGTTATGAGAGTAAGTTGAGGTGTTTTTGTAAATGGAAAATGATCAGCAACGTCTAGTGTGCTAAGAGGATCATATTCTGAGATATTGTCAGTTTCACCAGTGGTACTATGTGTCCAATTTATACTTTGACTTGCAGGTGTAATGTTTTCAGCTTCAAGGACCCTCTTCCCGTCAGTGGTATCATTTTCATCAGTCAGATTCCGGTGAATAGCAATAAGGTTGGAATCATCATGTCCATCATGTGACTCATTGCTTTGCTGTTTTGGGACTGGCTTGTCTTGCAAATGGGTCTGTTCGTTTGTAGTGGTACCCATTGTAGTTACAGGGCTTGCGCTAATGGTTGGCTGCACCGTGGTGTTGACAGGAGGAGGCTGCTCAGTCGTCACAGGAAGTTGTTTGGGTTTAGGTTTAACTTTTGCACCCGAGTGGTTCGGGCCGTACTTGGGCCCCAGCTTACTTGGGAGATCTTTGGTATAAGTCTTGCCACCTTTGGGCTTTCGAGGGGGGAACAGGATTTTCTTTTTGAGAGGACAGTTCCGTAAGCCACACAAACTTTTTGTGTTTGGCTTTTTGGACACATTGCAGAGCTGTTTATTATTCTTGGTGCACATCACTGTCCTTGTGCGGAAGCCGCCTCCACATGTAACTGAGCACTGAAAAATAAATAGCAAAGATCAGAAGGGATCACACGGTGCAGTTTAAATGTATCTCAACAACGGATTTGCTTCCATTGAGAATAAATAATCACTTCATGAACGTTTTTAACACTAAGATTTGAATGAAAGGAAAATTATCTTCTTTGCTATGTTATTATCACGGACCCTTTTCTTCATTCTTTCACTCAGTTCTTGACTGTGGACAGTTTTGTTTTGTCACCAATGTTTCTCAGAATTCCTAAATTGATAAAACTAGATTGTTTGCAAGTAACAGAATATAAAGAAAGCATGGCTTTTAAGCGCATTACAATGGAAGCTAAAATAGCTTCTATGTCTCAATGTGCAGTATAGGTAAGAGTTCTTTAAGGTCACATTTCCCTTACTAAGTAAGGTATCATTGAATTGAATCGTCTGCAGCCACAGGTGAGGAGCCTGAAGACTGGACGTTAGCAAATGTTGTGTCTTTGTTTAAGTAGGGCTGCAGGGAAAAGCTTGGGAACTATAGGCTGGTGAGTCTAACATCTGTACTGGGTAGGTTGCTAGAAGCTATTCTGAGAGAAACAGCACGGTGGCAAAGTGGTTAGCACTGCTGCCTCAC
This sequence comes from Carcharhinus amblyrhynchos, assembly GCF_965287045.1. Taxonomy (NCBI): domain Eukaryota; kingdom Metazoa; phylum Chordata; class Chondrichthyes; order Carcharhiniformes; family Carcharhinidae; genus Carcharhinus; species Carcharhinus amblyrhynchos. Next base: position 48,102,831 of record NC_137324.1, on the reverse strand, counting down.
TGGTTTGGGTCACTGTCTGTGTGGAGTTTGCACGTTCTCCCTGTGTCTGCATAGGTTTCTTCTGGGTATTCTGGTTTTCTCCCACAGTCCCAAATGTGCAGGCTAGGTGACTTGGCCAGGCTAAATTCTCCGTCAGTGTACCCAAACAGGTGCTAGAGTGTGGTGACTCGGGGATTTTCACAGAAACTTCATTGCAGTGTGAATGTGAGCCTACTTATGACTAATAAATAAACTTAACAGACATTTAGAGAGACAAGGACTGATTAGGGACAGTCAACAAGGCTTTGTGAGTGGAAAATCATGTCTTATGAATTTGATTGAGGTTTTTGAAGGGGTAACCAAGAAGGTAGATGACGACCAAAGCAGTTGATGTTGTCTAAATGGACTTTAGCAAGGCCTTTGATAAGGTACGGTTTGCAGAAGGTTAAATCTCACGAGATCCAGGGTAAGGTAGCCAATTGGATAAAAAATTGGTGGTTGTAGAGAGTTGTTTTCCAATACAGTTCGCCTAATGCCACAACAGGTCCATGCCATCTCCCTGGCTCTGCATTCAACCTTGGAACACCTAGATAATAAAGACACCTATGTCAGACTTCTTTTTACTGACTACCGTTCAGCCTTCAACGCCATTATTCCCATGAAATTCATCTCCCAACTCCATAGCCTGGGCCTTGGCTCCTCCCTCTGCAACTGGATCCTGAATTTCCTAACCCACAGACCACAATCAGTAAGGACAGGCAACAACACCTCCTCCACGATCATCCTCAACACCGGTGCCCCACAAGGCTGTGTTCTCAGCCCCCTACTATACTCCTTATACACCTACAACTGTGTGGCCAAATTCCCCTCCAATATGATTTTCAAGTTTGTTGCTGACACCACGATAGTGGATCAGATCTCAAACAATGATGAGACAGATTACAGGAATGAGAGAGAATCTGATGAACTGGTGCGGCGACAATAATCTCTCCCTCAATATGAACAAAACAAAGGAGATTATCATCGACTTCAGGAAGCATAGAGCAGAACATGCCCCTATTTATGTCAATGGGGCTAAAGTAGAAAAGGTCAAGAGCTTCAAGTTTTCAGGTGTCCAGATCACAAACAATCTCTCCTGGTCCCCCCATTCCGACACTATAGTTATGAAAGCCCACCAAAGCCTCTATTTTCTCAGAGGACTAAGAAATCAGGTATGACTCTCATCAATATTTACAGATGCACCATAGAAAGCATTCTTTCTGGTTGTATCACAGCTTGGTATGGCTCCTGCTCTGTCCAAGACTGCAAGAAACTACAAAAGGTCATGAATGAAGCTCAATCCATCATGCAAACCAGCCTCCCATCCACTGACTCTGTCTATACTTGCCGCTGCCTTGACAAAGCAACCAGCAAAACTAAGGACCCTACACAACCCAGACCTTCTCTCTTCACCTTCTTCCATCGGTAAAAAGAACTAACTGACTCAAGAACAGCTTTTTCCCTGTTGCCATCAAACGTCTGAATGGATCTGCCTCCCATTAAGTTGATCTTTCTCTATACCCTATCTATAGCTGTAATATTACATTCTACACTCTCTTGTTTCCTTCTCTATGAAAGCTATGCTTTATCCTTATAGTGCGCAAGAAAAAATATGAGAAAGCTAGTTCACAATAAGGCTTACGTTAACATTGCAATGAAGTTACTGTAAAATTCTCCTCGTTGCCACACTCCGATGCCTGTTAGGGTCAATGCACCTAACCAGCACATCTTTCAGAATGTGGGACGAAATCGGAGTACCCGGAGGAAACCCACGCAGTCATGGGGGGAACGTGCAAACTCCACACAGTGACCCAAACTGGGTCGCTGGCACTGTGAGGCAGCATTGCTAGCCACTGTGCCACCATGCCACCCTGGAAGAGAAAAGACTTGTAAAACTACAGAGAAATGGCAAGGAGCAAGACTGGCTAAGTAGCTCCAACATTAGTGGCCTCCTTCTGTAATTCCATGTTTAGCCTCACACTCCTGCTTTTTCATCTATAATCCTGCAAGTTCCTCACCCTCAAACAACGGCTCATCTTTACAAAAATAATTCGCAAGCAGTGCACACTCTGACTACTCTCTGAATGATAAACATTTCTCCTCACCTTTCTTCTACTTTCTTTGATAATGATTTTAAATCTATGCCCTCTTGTTATCGATCCACTTGGAGCAATATACTTCGCTTGTCAAAACAGATTCCCTGCTGAGCTAATGCTTTATTGGTCTGGGCTCTCAGCCAAGAATGTGTAACGAGGACAGGTGAAAACCCAGAAGGCTAGACATTCCAGCATTTACACTGAAGACTTGTGCCCCAGAACTAGCCAGGGTGTTCCAGTTCAGATACAACAGCGGACTCTACAGACAACATGGAAAATTGCCCAGATATGTCCTGTCCACTCAAAGCAAGACATATGCAACTCAACTAAACAAAAATAACAATTTTGAGGTGGGGTGGGCTATAAACAAGCAAATAACTAATGCGTGCAGAAACGGAATGGCGATAATTATGGGGGATTTTAATCTGCATATTGATTGGATGACCCAAGTCGGACGCGCTGTGCTTGAGGAAGACTTCTTGGAACGCTGTCGGGATAGTTTCCTTGAACAGTGTGTAACGGAACCTACGAGGGAGCGAGTTATCTTAGATCTGGTACTGTGTAACGAGGCAGGTAGAATTAGGGATATTCTTGTGAGGGATCCTCTTGGGATGAGTGATCATAGTATGGTTGAATTTCTGATGCAGAAGGAGAGTGAGAAAGTAGGGCCCCAAGCCAGTGTCCGCTGTTTGAACAGAGGGGAGTATGATAAGATGAGGGCGGAATTGGCGAATGTAGACTGGGGGCACAGATTGGTTGTTAGGACAGCTGAGGAACAGTGGAGGATTTTTAAGGAGATCTTTTTCAGCAGAATTATATTCTGGTGATAAAGAAGGGCTGTAAGAAAAGGGATAACCAGCCGTGGTCATCGAAGGAAATAAAGGAGAGTATTAAATTAAAAGCTGAGGTGTACACAGCAGCTAAAAATAATGGGGAATTAGAAGATTGGGAAAGATTTAAAAAACAACAAAGAATGACTAAGAAAGCGATAAAGGAAAGATAGACTATGAAGCTAAATTAGCTCTAAATATAAAAAAATTATAGTAAAAGTTTTTACAAATATATAAAGAAGAAGAGACTGGCTAGAGTGAATTGGAGGACAAGAGGAGGAATTTAGGGGTGGGTAATGAGGAAATGGTTGAGACTTTAAATAAGGTTTTTGTGTCAGTCTTCACGGAGAAGGACACAAACAGCTTACTGAATATTAAAGATAGAGGGATGGTAGGAGATGAGGTCCTTAACGCAATTACTGTCACTGGAGAGGCAGCGCTTGGTAGACTAACGGGACTGAAGGTAGACAAGTCCCCAGGACCAGTTGGAATGCATCCCAGGGTTCTGAAAGAAATGGCAGAAGTAATAGCAGATGCCTTAGTAATTATTTATCAAAATTCGCTGGACTCTGGGGAAGTGCCGGAAGATTAGAAAACAGCTAATGTTACTCCACTGTTTAAAAAAGATAGCAGACAAAAGGCAGGGAATTATAGGCCGGTTAGTTTAATGTCCATAGTTGGAAAAATGCTAGAATCCATCATTAAAGAAGAAATAGCAAGACACCTGGAAAAGAACGGTTCGATCAAACAGATGCAGCACGGATTCGTGAAGGGGAAGTCGTGGTTCAACGCATTTACTGGATTTCTATGAAGATGTGACTAGTGCGGTAGACAGAGGGGAACCGGTGGATGTGGTGTTTTTAGATTTCCACAAGGTGTTCGATAAGATGCCTCACAAAAGGTTGCTGCAGAAGGTTAGGGTACACAGAGTTGGGGGTTAAGTGTTGGCGTGGATTGAGGATTGGTTATCTAACATGAAGCAGAGAGTTGGAATCAATGGATGCTTTTCTGGTTGGCAGTTGGTGACTAGTGGCGTGCCGCAGGGATCGGTGCTGGGGCCTCAACTGTTTACCATTTACATAGACGATCTGGAGGAGGGGGCTGAGTGTAGGATAACAAAATTTGCTGATAACACGAAAATGAGTGGAAAAGCAAATTGCGTGGAGGGCGCAGAAAGTCTGCAGAGAGATCTGGATAGGCTGAGTGAATGGGCGAGGACCTGGCAGATGGAGTATAATGTGAGCAAATGTGAGGTTATCCACTTTGATAGAAATAACAGTAGGAGGGATTAGTATTTCAAGGGTGAAAAGCTGCAACATGCTACAGTGCAGAGGGACCTGGGGGTCCTTGTGCACGAATCGCAAAAACACAGTCTGCAGGTGCAGCAGGTGATCAAGAAGGTAAATGGAATGTTGGCCTTTATAGCGAGGGGGATAGAATATAAAAGTAGGGAGGTCTTGCTGCAACTGTACAAGGCACTGGTGAGGCCACAACTGGAGTACTGTGTGCAGTTTTGGTCCCCTTATTTGTGAAATGATATATTGGCCTTGGAGGGAGTACAGAGAAGGTTCACCAGGCTGATACCGGAGATGAGGGGGTTAGCTTATGAAGAGAGATTGACTAGACTGGGCCTGTACTCGTTAGAGTTTAGAAGGCTGAGGGGGGATCTTATGGAGACTTACAAGATAATGAAGGGGCTAGATAGGGTAGGGGTAGAGAGATTCTTTCCGCTTAGAAAGGAAAACAGGACTAGAGGGCACAGCCTCAAAATAAGGCGAGGGGGCGGGGGTGCAGTTTAAAACGGAGTTGAGGAGGAGCTTCTTCACTCAAAGGGTGGTGAATCTCTGGAATTCTCTGCCCGTTGAAGTGGTGGAGGCTACCTCATTGAATATATTTAAGTCACGGATAGATAGGTTTCTGATAGATAAGGGAATTAAAGGTTATGGGGAGAAAGCGGGAAAGTGGAACTGATCCACTTCAGATCAGCCATGATCTTATTGAATGGCGGGGCAGGCTCGAAGGGCTAGATGGCCTACTCCTGCTCCTATTTCTTATGTTCTTACGTTCTTATCTAATTACCACCTCATCAGCCTACTGTGGATCGTCAGTAAAGTGATGGAAGATGTAGCTGTCAGAGCTATCAGGTGGAATTTATTCACTCATGACTTGCTCACTGACGCTCAGTTTGTATTCTGCCAGGGCCACTCAGCTCCTGATCCTATTACAGTCTTGTTCTAACATGGTTAAAAGAACTGAATTCGAAAGCTCAGGTGGTGCAAGAGTCTCTATCCTTAACGTTAAAGCAGCATTACACCAAGTACGGCATCAAGGAGCCCTAGCAGAACAAAAGTTAATGAGGATTGGAGATCCACTGATCGAGTCATTCCTAAGATAATGGAAGATGTTTGTGGTTGTTGGAGGTCTCAGTCCTAGTACGTTCCTCGGGGTGGTGTCATCATCTTTGGCTGCTTCATCAATGACCTTCCCTCTAACCAAAGTCAGAAGTGGGGATGCACAATCTTCTGTACCATTTATAACTCCTCAGGTATAGTAACAGTCCATGTCCAGTACAGCAAGACTTGGACAACTTTCAGGCTTGGGCTGATAAGTGCTAAGTAACATTGCCGCTCAGGTATCCAGGAATGATCATTCTCAACAAATGAATCTAACCATCCCCCCTTGATATTCAACTGCATTGTCATCACTGAACACTCCACCATCAATATCCTCGTGGTTACCACTGACCAGAAACTTAATTGGATCAGCCATTTAAATATTATGGCAACAAGTGTCAAGAATGTAAAGTATGTTTGGGTGAGGGTCCAGAATTCCATTATAGCATTGTAACTTCTGTGCCCCAAGAAAAACATTAATTGATAGTTTTGACTCTCTGATCTTTTGTGTCAATTGCACAATATTTATTTACATAGATTAAAGTGATTTTAAATGCTTACAGTTTTTGCTGATGGCACTTTAAAGAGTCTGCATGATTGATCCTTGTATTGGGCAGTACTAAAGGAGTTTTGTTTAATTAGTGGAAGGATATCAGTGAAAGAAAAATTTCAAGCTTTCTTTATAATGCATTCACATTTACACAGAGGTAGCATGGTGCCACAGTGAATAGCATTGCTCCCTCACCATGCCAGCGACCCAGATCTGTGTGGACTTTACACATTTTCCACATGTATGCATAGGTTTCCCATGTGCAAACTAGGTGAATTAGTCATAATAAATTTTACCTCATTGTCTAACAATGTGTAGCTTAGGCGGATTAGCCATGGTAAATGTGTAGGGTTACAGTGATAGGGTGGGGCAGTAGGCCTGGGTAAATGGTCATTTGGAACATTGGTGTAGATTCAATGAACTGAGTGGCCTCCTTCCGAACTGCAGGGATTCCATAGATTCTGTTGTCACTGTAGGATTCATTGGTTCCATGCAGTGCGTAGTGGGTGAATTGACATGGAAATGCCATAACTTACATGGAGGGCATGGATGGAGCATGGGGATTGAGGGTGAGAAGATGTAAGGGATAAGGGCTGTGGAACTTCACTTTTTTTATGACTTGGATGGCGTCTTACAGCACTGAGGTAGGCAATTTACAGAATACACCTCAGTACCCAGCAGCTCTTATGGCTGTCCCCAAACTTTTCCCAGGCTGGGTTGGTTACAAGTCACTGTCTGTGAGGCGTTTGCGTTTTCTCTCTGTGTCTGTGTGGGATTTCTCTGGGTGCTCTGGTCTCCTCTCACAGTCCAAAGATGTGTGGGTTAGGTTGATCGGCCATGCTAAATTGCCCCTTAATATCAGGGGGAGGGGTTGTGGGAATGGGGCCTGGGTGGAATTGTCATAGGTGCAGATTCAATGGACTGAATGGTCTCCTTCATTTCCATTATTTCAAAGGGATCGATTCCATCCACACACCTTGGAAGGAAGTGTTAGCAAAGATAGAATTTTCATTCCATAGGGATGGGTAGCTAGGGATAAAGATGTGGTCGAATCCATCCCTTTGAAACAGTGGAAATGAAGGAGGCCATTTGGTCCATCAAATCTGCACCTATGACAATTCTATCCAAAGTAGGGTACTGGCTTGCTAATTCAATGCTGCGACTGCTACAGTCCATTTCAATGAAGAGCAGAAGAATCCCTGTGTTGGTTTGATATTTCTCTGGAAGGCTCCATTACTGAGCAAGAAGCATTCCTGGTACATCAGGGCACTGCTAATGCAACTGCCTTGACCAGGCAGGAATCCCCTCACAGTGCAAGTCAACATTTTCAACTGGTTTTGAAGAAACTCAGTGCAAGAGAACAGGCAGCTTGGGGAGCTGAGGAAGTTAAATGGATTTCCCAGCTTTTAAGTTTATTATTGTCACAAGTGAGGCTTACATTTGCACTGCAATGAAGTTACTGTGAAAATCCCCTAGTCACCACACTCCAGCACCTGTTCAGGTACACTGAGGGAGAGTTTAGCATGGCCAATACACCTAACCAGTACGTCTTTTGGACTGTGGGAGGAAACTGAAGCAGCCAGAAGAAACCCCACAGAGACACAGGGAGAACATACAGACTCCAGAAAGGCAGTGACCCAAGCTGAGAGTCAAACGTGAGTCACTGGCGCTGTGGCTTTGTACATTGTAAAGCCAAAGGGCTGTATAATCTGCCCACTGTCCACAATTGTTATTCCAACACAAGAGGAATCCCCCATAAATTTACAATTTAAAAAAAGTCATTACATGATTTTGATGTTTATTGGTTGCAATAAAAAGAGAGATGTTTCCTCAAAAGGCAACAACCCAAACTTTAAATTAAAAGCAGCTGACTGTTAACTCTTCCAATCAAGCTACCTTGTAATTTATAAACTAAAAACTGCGGCCTAACAGTAGGATTTTCAAAGGGGTGCTCTCAATCTCACTGTTGCCACGGCAGAAATACCAGAGAAAAGATGTTAGCTTGCCATTTCAAAACTTCTATTATCTTGCCTTCTCAAAATAGCTTGCAGTGTTCAAAGTTAATCCGTCTTCTAGCTCATAGCTGCATTAACAATTGTACACAAAAAATGTATGCATACTGTGTAATTGCTTAATTATATATTATGTATACCAATGCAATACATCTGCGTATGGTGTAATACTTTTTCTTCTGCGTCAGAATTACCGATTCAAGACCCTGCGTGTGGGTTGAGCTTATAAGCTATATTGATATTCCCCAGGCAACAAACTCTTGCATCACAGTATCACATCAAAAGGTCTCTGAGTTCTACATTCTTAGAAGTTCTGTCAGTAAGATGGAATACATAATCAAGACTTAAGGTGCTTTTTTGGTTGGTTTAAGTGGACACTGAAGATCCCACATTGAAGACTAACTGACAGTTGTCTTCACTGACTACTTCTCTGTCAGTTCCACTATTTATGGAACATTCCTGATGCATAATGACTGCTTCATTATTCAGCACAACAGCTGTATGCTAACGGCAACTCCTTGAGTGAAACACTTTGAGATATTATTTAAAAGTCTATATCAAGAAAGAAAACAATTCCACTGCCATTTGACTCAATTCTATATTGAAGAGAAGGTACATACAATGGGCTGAATTTTCTGGCCCATCCCACTGACAGGATCTTCCAGTTCTGCCGAAGACAGCCCTCTGATGGGACAGATGAGCCACACAAAACACCATCGACATCGGCGGTTCCGGAAAATCCCGCCAGTGGCCAACAGTGAGTCGCCTCTGCATTGCACGCAAGAAACAATCCTTTTTACTGTATCCCAATACATTAACTACAATATTAAATCAAATCAAAAACAGGAAAAATTCCGCAAGGCGGCTTGGAAATTCCCACCCATGGAATATATATCAGAAATGGTGTGCCTTACTTCACTCCAATTACCCACGGTCCAGTTTGAGGGACAAGGCGTATCTCTTTTGCAAGTCATTTGGGTCCTTGGCTTGAGAAGTTGATTGCACTCTGAACTAGGAAGGGCTTGCTCATCTGTTCCCACCGTTCGAACACAGAGAACTGTACGTTTCTTAATACCAGTGTCACCACATGTTGTTGAACATTTCTGCCATTCACCAGTCCACCACCTGGAAAGGAAAAAAGGTATCAAAGCCAGAATTTGATGGAACAAATCTTTATGAGACAATCGTACATCTATTTCATCAGTGCTAAGAGAAAGCTTATTCTTTATTAATTCTGTATGGATTCAGAATTTGTAAAATTTACAAGAGCTTGAAACATCACTTTTTGTTCACGGCCTGTTCATTCAGATTCTTCCAACCAGATAAAACAATTTAAAATATATTTATTTAGCAGGGGAAATGCTTGGAACATTTAACTTTTTACTGCAATTGTGTGTTAAGAACTTGGTTGATGTTAGACATGAGGGTATTTCAAAACACAGAAAGGTAACTTGGAATGCAGGTTCTTAAGAGTGTGTTTCTTTCAATTTGATATAATGCAAGGAAAGATATGCAAACCAGTGAGGGAAAAACAGTGCTTTGTTATAGCCATTCAGAGAAAAGAATGATTATTAACATGTAAAAACACACAAGAAAGGTCACAATACAAAATTAAGGTGCACTTAACTACAATAATGGCCACGCACACACATATGAATTGACTCTGATGCCATCTATTTAAGTCCCTGAATTCTGAGAAATGTCCCTATCCCAAAACAGTCATCCCAAACAGTATAACACCAAATCCAGCAAACTGTTACCATCCACAAATGATCTTGAAGTTTCGGAAAACCTTTCTTCAGTTCAGTGTAGTTTTTCTCAGAGGTTTTCCAATCATCAGCTTCTAGTCTAGAGTTCTGCTATCTGAGAGAGTTTCTCTTTACAGCTGGGTGTGACTCACCAACTGCTTCCATTTTTCTCTCCTTTCTATCCCTCTGCCAGTACAAAGCCACCTGGCTACTGATGTATCATATTTCCTTTTTGATCTCTTTCTATCTAAATGATTCACCTCAGAGAGGTTGGACTTAAACCTGGTGTTGTGAGACTTCTTACTGTGTTCACCTCAGAAGCCACGTTTTTAGCACATGGGTGTGAACTGTATTCTAATGTTTCTACTATGAATTCATCTCTTCTGCAGTTTTAACATATATGTTTCTGTACACTATTAGTCCCCATTTCAGTTAAATAAATATTTGCTTCCTCTGCTATTTCACATGTCCAAAACCACTGCAGACAGCTGCAGTCTAATAAATTCTTCTTTCATCCCCTCCTTCAAACATTATTTTATTCATACTTCTTTCAATCTTCATATTATGCAATTCTTAAATCTTTACTTTATTCAAGGTTCTTGACATGTAGCAGGATAATATCGATCAGAAATGATCAGACACACAAGGATGGGTTTAATCTTGCCTCTTGACTTGAAGGCAAGGGGGTCATTAAATCCAGAGGGGTAACCACTTTATTCCCTCAGCCTTTCTCCCATCATCATTAAAGCAGTGGACTAATTGAGGCCCTCAAGTGGACAATTAATTAAAGGCTTCATCCAGCCACTGCTGGATATTAACCGACAGTGAGAGAGGCCCATGCCAGGCCCACAGGCTGGAGTGAAAGGGGAGGTTTGTCTATGTTGGGAGGTGTTGGGGATGGTTGTGGGGTGAGTGTTGGGATTTAGATGGATTTTGGGGGATGGCGGGTTCCTCCTTCATATTTCTATCAACTTATATCTAATCTTGTAACCATGCCACGGTTCAGGATGAGAGACTTCCTATTTAAATGCAGTTTCACGTAACAACTAATCTCTGTCATGCTGTATATTTTCACAGCTAAAGTTCTCAGGCAGGAAGCTTCGTTCAGTATAATAATTGAGACCTGATCCAAATGTAAATGTCTCCTGAATACTTTTGCATACGATTAGCTCCAACCTTTGATTTAATGCTTTAATTATTTCTCATTCAATCCATGACCCATTTGCAAACGCCTGCAGCTGACCTTTTTAATTTAATCTCCTCCTCCCTTTTTCCCCATTACAACCTCTATGGTTTCTACTCTTATCATTTGATTAAGCCAAATGAATAATGTAAATGTATATGGCATGTTCTGCAGATATGGTCAGAGAGCTCTATGGTACAGTCCAGGCATCAGGGTATGTATAATGAATTGATGCTGCTGTGGAGCCTCATGGATCGGGAAGCACACATTAGCTTTTTGGCCTTTAGTAGGCCCGTGTAGAATGTTCAGCCTTAGAAAATGAATAACTTGAGGCATTTCTCCAGGAGCTGCTGTTTGTCTTTGCTGGAGTTACAGCCAGAGACCAGGAGGCCCACTGCAAAATTCCAGAGACGTTTTAATCAATTTCCTGCATTGACTTTATGCTGTTGTTAACTCTTCTAATGAACCACATTTGTGGTTTGCAATCCCTAGTCTCACAGTGGGATAGAATTTATACAGCGGTCCACTCAATCTCAGTCGAAGTACCAGAGGAGTTAGCTTTTTATTAATGGCTGTTACCATCCCTCCTAAAAGACCCATTCTCATTCCCTCTGCCCTAAAAAAACACCACAACCCCATCTCCAGCTTCCCTTTCCTCTTCAGAGTGTTTAAAAGTTTCTCCGCCACCTAATTTCCCTATTGGTCTTTCACGTAATCCCATCTGTTAGTGGGTCTTTCAAAGCTATGAGTCACCTCCTGTCTTACATTAACCACTATACCCTGATCCCTTTCATTTTTCAGAACTCCCTGCTGTCTTTCACACTGCCAATTACACCACCCTTCCCTTATGCTGCTCCTCCATTGTTCTACTCAGTGAATTTATCCTTGTTTGCGTCAACTGTTACCTATCCATATTCCTGGACCTCTGAAGTCAACTAACTAAGTTTAGACCCCAGCCTCACCCTCCTATTCTCATAGGCAGAATGTTCATAGGTGGCATCTCCAACCAAGGGAAAAAAACAGTTCTGGCCAGAATTCTTATTTCCCAGTTTTACTAGAGTTCCAATTTAAAGTATACAAGACCAGTCCAAACCAGCGTTCTTATTTCCCCATTTTACTGCTTTTCCTTCTGGCAGGGCAATATTTGATGCTTGACTGAAAAGCGCAGTGTCAGCTATTTACAGGAAGTCCTGCTGATTAAGTGCCAATCAAACAAATAACTAGAAAACAGTGGACCTTCCCCAGGAAAAGGCCGCCATGCAAGAGTTACCAGCCCCAATAAAAGGGTTGCAGGTCTTCACTGCTCAGTGGCGGCACCGGTGGTAGTAGCTGCTACCAGTACTACATCCAGCCGAGGTTCTGGATTGAGAATGGATCCAGGCACAGGTGAATGATGGTGGGAGGTGGGCCATGGGGTGGAAGCCATACGGTCGGGATCACAAGGGAGGGTTGTCACAGCAAGGAAAGGCGTGTGGCTCTCAGTGGGTCTCCTTCTAAATGTAGGATTGCATAATTGAGTAACAAGTGTCCTCGGATGAGGGTACCCCTCTCAGAAATCCACAAGCAATCCAGCAAGGCTTTGATTTGTGGGCTTCCCACAAGGTGAGTTCCATAGAACATAGAACATTACAGCACAGTACAGGCCCTTCGGCCCTCGATTTTGCGCCGACCAGTGGAAGCAATCCAATGACCCTCTAACCTAAACTATTCCAATGTTATCCATATGCCTATCCACAGACCATTTGAACGCCCTTAAAGTTGGCGAGTCCATAACTGCTGCAGGCAGGGCATTCCACGCCCTTACTACCCTCTGAGTAAAGAACCTACCTTTGACATCCGTCCTATAATTACCACCCCTTAATTTAAAGCTTTGTCCCCTTGTGTTAGCCATCACCATCCAAGGTAAAAGGCTCTCACTGTCCACCCTATCCAATCCTTTGATCATCTTGTATGCCTCAATCAGGTCACCTCGTAACCTTCTTCTCTCCAATGAAAATAACCTCAAGTCCCTCAGCCTTTCCTCATAAGACCTTCCCACCATACCAGGCAACATCCTGGTAAACCTCCTCTGCACCCTTTCCAATGCCTCCACATCCTTCTTATAATGCGGCAACCAGAACTGTACACAATACTCCAAGTGCGGCCGCACCAGAGTTTTATACAGTTGTAACATGACCTCACGGCTCCGAAATTCAATCCCTCTACCAATAAAAGCTAAGACACTGTACGCCTTCTTAACAACCTTCCATGGGTGCCACTTGGTGATTACCAGCAGCAGTGCAATGCGGCCTTTAAGTGGCCATTGCCAACTGAAGGATCTCAATTTGTGTTGTCATGAAAAGGCTCTGTCCTGCCACTCACTCGCCCACTCTACCAAACCTGCCATCAGGAAAGACATCAAAATTTGCCCATAGGATTAGTATCCATGGCCACCTGAAGAGTCAGCAAGGAACACATCCTCAACGACACTGCCTGCCCCATGGCTATTTAACACTTCATTGAGAGACAGCAGCTCTCAAATCTGTGTAGCGCCAGAAGTTGCAGTGGTCAGGACCGGGACGGCAATCAGTCCCTGCAGCCTAAGTCCCATGATTCCAGGAAAAGGTATGTTTTGAGAGTTTTAAGGTAGGTTAGAGTAGGGGAGGCACTGGAGGTTAGGCAGAAGGGGACTGGTGAAGCTTTGTTACACTCCCTCAAGAGCAAGACCATCCTTCCTCAGAAAAGGAGACCAAAACTGCACACAGTGATCTAGGTGTGTCCTCACCAAGGCCATGTATAATTGCAGTGTTGGGGTGTTGGCAGAGAGGGTGGAGGGTAAAAGGTGGGAAGGTTCATTGACCAAGGCCTCAACTGTCCAACAATAAAGTTGAGGAGAGGCTCGGGACAGTGGGAATCCAGCAGGAAGCTAATCCAACAAACTTTAGGCTCACTGTGCCCTTCCACCACTGCATCCCACTGCAACCCCCCTCCTCATCCAAGCCCTGTGCCTAGAAACCCACCAACTGGGGAGCCTAATAATCTGCCCCATATCTATGCTGATGCCCTGATCACCACCTCTCTCAATTTAGTGTTCCCAGAACCTGCCCATTTTTCTGCTCTCCCTGTGCTCTTTACCCTAGTCAATGTTTGAACAGCCATATTTGCCACATAAAATGTTATGTACTGATAAACTTTTGATAAAGCAAAATACCAATATATGTATCCATGAATTTTGTTACTGTTTTAATTCAATTAATTTAAATTGATTCAAGGTTGGATTAGAAGTTTTCTGTTCGACAAGCGAGTCAAGCATTAATAGGGAGGGCAGACAGGAAAGTGGAGAGGCCGTAACCACATCCGCCATGATCTTTTGGAGGAGGCTCTAATGTCCAAATGGCCTATTCCTGCTCCGCTGTTCCTATATTCCCAAAAGTTAACTCAAATTTCTCCCTCCTCAGATGTTGCCAGACTTGCTGAGTATTTCCAGAATTTTCTGCTTTTATTTCTTCTGATTTTGGTTCAACTGTCCGATGTACTGATTTGTAGTTGAAGATAGCCAAGCAAGGAAAGGCAAGATTATTTAAAATCAGTAAATGGAAAAGTTTTCAATTAAATAACATAGCAATAAAGAAACTGAGTGCCATATTTAGGAGCAACTGTTAACAAGAATTTGTTAGCTAAACTGAAAAGCAAAAATCAGAAATTAAATATATTTGTTAACACCTGTTGACACAAGAAAGAATTTTAGTCAGGAACATAAAGGGTATTATTGGCACTGGAGGGGATGCAGAGGAGATTCACCAGATTGATTCTGCACTTGAGAGGATTAGCATATGAGGAGGGACTATACTCATTGGAATTTAGAAGAATGAGGAGGATATTTTATAGAAACATATAAAATTATGAAGGGAATAGACAAGATAGAAGCAGGGGAAATTGTTTCCACTGGCGGGTGAAATAAGAAGGAGCAGATTTAGGACTGAGTTGAGGAGGAACTTCTTCACCGAAAGGGTTGTGAATCTATGAAAGTCTATGTCCAGTGAAGCAGTTGAGGCTACCTTTTTGAATGTTTTTAAGGCAAAGATAAACAGATTTTTGAACAGTAAAGGAATTTAGGGTTATGGTGAGCAGGCAGATAAGTGGAGCTGAGTCCACAAAAAAGATCAACCACGATGAATGGGATGGATAGGATAGAGGTGGAGAGACTCTTCCCGCTCAAAAAAGACAGTAGGACTAGGGGGCACAGCCTCAAGATAAAGGGGAGGCGGTTTAGAACGGAGTTGAGGAGGAACTTCTTCACTCAAAGGGTGGTGAATCTCTGGAATTCTCTGCCCGTTGAAGTGGTGGAGGCTGCCTCGCTAAATATTTTTAAGAAGCAGGTTGATGGGTTCTTGATAAGAGAGGGGATTAAGGGTTATGGGGAGAGGGCGGGAAAGTGGAACTGAGCCACGACAGATCAGCCATGATCTTATTGAATGGCGGGGCAGGCTCGAAGGGCTAGATGGCCTACTCCTGCTCCTATTTCTTATGTTCTTATGTTCTTATGATCTTACTGAATGGTGGAGCAGACTCGAAGAGCCAGATGCCTACACCTTCTCCTAGTTCTTATGCTCTTTTTAGTTGGAATTTTTCTCCCTGTGCCAGAAAGGATGGGAATTGGAGGCTCCCCGACTTTCCAGCTATAATTACTGTCGGGTTTCTCAGGGGCAGGTTAATTTGAATATTTAACAAGCTCCAAAATTGTTGCTGCGTATATTGGAGAACCTGCTGTTTGGGATGGGCAAGGTCCTAAATTGTTCATTGCTGCAGGAGCTTTTAGAGGGACACTGAAAAGAAAACCTGCAATCATGTGCACATTGCGCTGTCTGTACATCCAGCAGTTTAACAATGGTGGTACTATCAATACAATGGATGACATTAATTCTATTGTTAAAGCCGCATCAAAATACGAGGAGATACTTTTGGCATTTGATGGATGCAAGGTTGAAAGATGGAAATCAGCACAAAAACAATTTGTTAGCCAAATCAGGGTTCCTGATGATTATTTTGCCTTAAATTCACCACTAAACCATTGAATACACAGCGGAAAATTATAGTATTTCATGTTTGTGGTACATTTTAAGGCTTAACAAATGAGTCTTGTATATTTGTATAAATGTGAGGTTATTCACTTTGAAAGCAAAAACAAGAAAGCAGATCACTACCTGAATGGCTGTAAATTGGGAGGGGGGAATGTGCAGCAGGACCTGGGTGTCCTTGTGCACCAGTCACTGAAGGTAAGCATGCAGGTGCACCGGGTGGTAAAGAAGGCAAGTGGCATGTTGGCCTTTATTGCGAGAGGTTTCGAGTACAGGACGAGGGATGTGCTACTGCAATTATACAGGACCTTGGTGAGGCCACACCTAGAGTGCTGTGTGCAGTTTTGGTCTCCTTTTCTGAGGAAGGATGGTCTTGCTCTTGAGACAGTGCAGCGAAGCTTTACCAGGCTCATTCAAGGGATGGTGGGACAGACATATGAGGAGAGATTGACTAGGTTAAGATGGTCTTCACTGGAGTTCAGACAAATAATGGGGGGATCTCATAAAGACTTATAAAATTCTAACAGGACTAGACAGGGTAGATGCAGGGAGGATGTTCCCAATGGTGGGGGAGTCCAGAACCAGAGGTCACAGTCTGAGAATTCAGGGTACACCATTTAGGATGGAGGTGAGGAGACATTTCCTCCCCCAAAAAGTGGTGAGCCTGTGGAATTCATTACCACAGGAAGTAGTTGATGCCAAAACATTGAATGTATTCAAGAGGTGGCTGGATATAGCACTTGGGATGAATGATTTCAAAGATTATGGGGATAAAGCAGGGTTAAGCCATTGAGTTGAATGATCAGCCATGATTTTAATGAATGGAGGAGCAGGGTCGAAGGGCCAAATGATGCCATTTTTTATGTTTTTATGTCTGTGGAGGGTATACAGTTAGATGTTCTGCATGTTCTGCACGTATAAGATGATGAATGGGATGGATAGGATAGAGGTGGAGAGACTCTTCCCGCTCAGAAAGGATAATAGGACTAGGGGGCACAGCCTCAAGATAAAGGGGGGGCGGTTTAGAACAGAGTTGAGGAGGAACTTCTTCACTCAAAGGGTGGTGAATCTCTGGAATTCTCTGCCCGTTGAAGTGGTGGAGGCTGCCTCGCTAAATATTTTTAAGACGCGGGTTGATGGGTTTTTGATAAGAGAGGGGATTAAGGGTTATGGGGAGAGGGCGGGAATGTGGAACTGAGCCATGACAGATCAGCCATGATCTTATTGAATGGCAGGGCAGGCTCGAAGGGCTAGATGGCCTACTCCTGCTCCTATTTCTTATGTTCTTATGTTCTTATGTGCAATTAGCAAGGAAATATAATATTACCTGGCAGGGCAATCCTGTTCATTGCATTTCTGTTGCCTGTCATCAGGTCGTGTTCTTGCATCACAAAACCTGTCTTCAACTACTCTGGGGGTTTTCTCCACACATCGAACGATCTGGCGCTGAACTCCTGAGGTAGCAATAATAAAATTGGTATTAAAAGCAGTATGTATCAGCTGCATGATGCACTGCAGCAACTCAACAATGCTCCTTTGACAGCACCTTTCAAACACACAGCCTCTTCCGGCCAAAAGGACAGGGGAAGCAGACTCATGGGAACACCACCGCCTGCAAGTTCCCCTCCAAGCCACACAGCATCTTAACTTGGAACTATATTGCTGTTCCTCCACCCTCTCTGTCAATTTTCCTTGATATCAACACTGTTGATGTATGTGCACTCCATGGACTGCATGGTTCAAGTAGGTGGCTCATCCTCCTCTCAAGGGTTATCTTTATACCAATTTTTGAAGAAGGGTGTGAGATTTGCAATTCTCCAGTCCTCTGGCAACATATCTGAGTTTAAGGAAGACTGAAAGATTATGGCCACTCGCACTTCTCTCAATATCCTTGGATGTATCTCATCTAGTCCCTTGTCAGTTTAAGTATAGATGACATATCCAATACTTCCTCCTTTTACGTTTTAAATCTATTGGCAACTGAATTTTTTTCCAAGGCCTGAGGATAGTATCTTCTTCCTCTGCAAAGACTAAAAAGTATGTATTTCGTACATACGCTCTGACCTCTGCCTTCCTGTGCAAATCCACTTATTGCTACCTTAGAGGTCCTACTCTTCCTTTCATTGAAAGGTACATCTCCAGGAATTGATCATGACTGTATCCCTCACTCTAGTCTGACAAAATTGCAGTGTAACAACAGAATATGAAAAATAAATTCTTAATATTTGGGTGACACGGTGGCATAGTGATGAGCGCTGCTGCCTCACAGTGTCAGGGACTTCAATTCCGGCCTCGAGTGACTGTCTGTGTGGAGTCTGCATATTCTCCCCATACCTGTGTGGGTTTCCTCTGGATGCTCCGGTTTCCCCCCACAGTCCAAAAACGTGCAGGTTAAGTTGACTGGGCATGTTAAATTGTCCCTTGGTTCTAGCAGGGTAAACATGTGGGATTACTGGAATATGGCCAGGTGGGATTGTTGTTGGTGCAGGTTTGATGGGCTGAATGGCCTCCTTTTGCACTGTTGGGATTCTATGGATTCTAAAATGTATTTCAAAGATCAGAAGGATAGAACAAATAGTGAGTTTTGCATTCCACTAATCTGCCCACGCTTGGATGAAAGACATGAAAATGGCTTTATTTATTGATGAGATGTAGATGTCAGTAATATTTATTGCCTATCCCTCATTTCTCTTGAGAAGGCAATAGTGCATCAATTACTGGGGAGATGAAAGTTTAGTGGTAACAATGCTGGATTAATAATTTAGAGATTCAGGCTGATGCTTTGGGGATGAGTTCAAATCCCGCAATGATAACTGGCAAAATTTGAATTCAGTTAATAAAATATGGAACTGAAAGATTGCTTTGGTAATTGTGACCATAGAACTATCATCAATCGTCACTAAACCCATCTGATTCACTAATGTGTTTTCGGTAAGGAAATCTGCCATCCTTACCCACAGGTAACCTACAAGTGACTGCAGACCCACAGCAATGTGGTTGACACTTAACTGTCCTTTGAGCCTAACTAGATCATTTTGTTCTATAACTCTCCCTAATGCCCAACCATTAACTGAGTTGGGTGTTGGGGAGGGTTGCTTTGTTACGAATTGTTGGAGCTAGACTCATCCTGGCATGTGCAGAGTATTCGATCACACCCCTGACTTGTGCCTTCTTTAAGATTAAGTTTATTTATGAATGTCACAAGTAGGTTTACCTTAACACTATAATGAAGTTACTACGAAAATCCCCTAGTCACCACACTTCAGTGCCTGTTTGGGTACATTGAGGAAGAATTTAGCATGGCCAATGCACCTATTTCAAACAGTGGGAGGAAACCAGAGCATCCGGAGGAAACCCATGCAGACACGGGGAGAACGTGCAAACAGCATACAAACAGTGACCCAAATTGCGAATCAAACCCCGATCCCTGGCGCTGGGGCAGCAGTGCTAATCACTGTGCCACAGGTGCTTTAAAGTCCTACATTCACCTGTTTCACAGACTCTGCCTCCACTTTTTAAATGCTGGTGGGCCTCTGATAGCAACCACCTCCCACTGCCCCCTCAACGTCAGGGGCCTATCCTCTATCCTGCTGATGCATAAGAACATAAGAAATAGGAGCAGGGGTAGACCATCTAGCCCCTCGAGCCTGCCCCGCCATTCAATAAGATCATGGCTGATTCTGAAATGATCTGCAGGTGAGGGACGAAGAAAGTGCTTCAAGATAGAGGCACCCACTCAGGACTTCTAAAGCCTTTGAGAATATAATAGCCACAGCTGCCAGAACGTCAACGTTGAGGAGGAAGACTTGGGTGACCCAGAATATTTTAAGTCAGGAATGTGAGTGCTGTCTGGGCATTGATTGGCCAAACCTGCAAAATTCTATTGAGTGTGTCACGTCCATACCATGTGGGGCCGAGACCTGGACATAGAAATGATCCCGATATCCGGAACCCAACTTCAAAACTCAAATCCTGCCTGTTTCTCACACAGATATTACTAGACCTACTGAGTATTTCCAGTATTTTGGGCTGGGATTTTTCCAGACCTGGTTAACATGGGTGTAGATCTCGTGAGGGGACCGTAACAAGATTTGCGGCAGGGAGATCTCAGAATGAGATCTTTCCCGTAACCTGCTGTCAATGTGATCAGTCTCATGTCCCGCGAGGGTGTGATTCAGATTACCATCAATTTAAATACATTTAAATATGCCTAAACAGCTTAACGTCGTACCTTTTGGGGACATCAGACATTGCCCTCCTCTGTCGGAATCACCACTACTCTGCAGCAGGCAAGGTGACCATGCCAGTGGTTCAGAGGCCAGTGTAGCCCCCGGGTGGTCAGGAACATGGCGAGCCAGTGTCCTGCACCCCCCCCCCCCCCCCCACCCTCCCACCCTCCCACCCCGGCAATGCCAGTCTAGCAGGTTAGAACAAAGAACAAAGAACAAAAACAGCCCGGGAAACAGGCCCTTCGGCCCAAAGAGCCCGCGCTGCCATTTTAACACCACCAGTCCCCCCCTCCACCCATGACCCTTATCTATTGTTTTATAGCCATCCACATTGAGGGAAACTAAATTAGGGACAATTTATTACTGCCAATCAGCCTAATAGCACATCTTTGGGGTGTGGGAGGAAACCGGAGTACCTGGAGAAAACCCACGCAAGCACGGGGAGAATGCGCAAACTCCCACAGACACTGGCCCAAATCCATGTGTCTGCACAGCAATCAGTGATAGTCACTGAGCTGTAGTCTTGCCCAGCATCTGGTCTAGTTTAAGCACACACTAACGACATGAAGCACTAGGCCAATCTCGAACAACTAAGAGCAGCCCTAGTACGACCCATCGCGTGTATGCCCTCGTTGGACAACAAGACGGACCGACTTAAAACCTGTGAATGGAAAGAGGAAAAACATTAGCACTGCAGGGAGCAGTCCAAGTTGACATCACAAAGGGGATAAGGCTAAAAGGCAGGGCCAATGCATAGTGCCAAGGGGCTGGGTGATGATTGGGGGATGGGGGGGGAGATTGCCGGCAATAACAGATGGGACAGGGAGGGGGGTTCTGATGTCCATTGGTGGTGGCGGTGGGGGGGGAGGTGGTGATATATTATAATGTTGAGATCGGGGCACTTTTATAAACAGCATCCTGATCCCTGTGGAGCTCGCCTTGCCAGTGTCTTTGGGCCCCGTCCCTCAAGAATGACGCACAAAACACTCCCCTCTAATTTTTCTTTAGACCAAGTGTCGGAAGATCTGGACAGAAAACCTGGCTGTTGTTTTCAGGAGAAACACGCTGGTTCACAGTTGAAACCTAACACTTTGGGACAGATTTTCCGGCCCTGTCGCTGCAAGAATTGTAGTGAACCGGATAGAAAATTTGATGGATCATTTCAAGGTTTGTTGACCTTGGGGGAATTTCTGATCTTGAGGTGCGCGTGGCTGGGAAATCCCACCTTCTGTCACTTTAGGAAAATTCCACCATCAGTTTCTGTTCCAATTTACAAAAGTAAAAAAAAAGTTTATTTATTAGTCACAAATAGTTTACATTAACACTGCAATGAAGTTCCTGTGAAAATCCCTTAGTTGCCACATTCAGAGAGAATTTAGCATGGCCAGTGCAACTAACCTGCACATCTTTGGCCTGTGGGAGGAAACCGGAGCACCCGGAGGAAATCCATGCAGACATGGGGAGGATGTGCAAACTCCATACAGATAGTGACGCAAGCTGGAAATTGAACCCGGGTCCCTGGCGCTGTGTGGTAGTGTAGCATGGCAGCTAACCTTCCGACCCACCTTCAAACCTGAAAATTCAAACTCTCACAAAGAAAAAGATTTATTCTAAGGACTGTCCACAAATCACAGAATACTACAGTGCAGAAGAGTTCCTTCGGCCCATTGAGTGTACATTGATGCATGAAAGGTCATGACCTGCCCACCTAATCCCACTAACCAGCACTTGGCCCATAGCCTGGCACGTCCATAGAAGGTATTTCAGAGAGTCAGAGCCATTATGACCTAGAAGAAAGCCATTGGTCAACGTTATCACATTTTTGTTAAGATACTCAGAGACTGACATGTGGGTTGAAATGTGCATTGTCAACTTAAAAGCACTTAGTTTGACATATGAGCACCAAATGATTCAGAATGATATATACTGTGATAGAATTGGAAACACCAAGTCTAATAGTGATCTTATTATCCACTCAGAGCTTAGTGAAAAGTAGCTTCCAAACATCGTATTTCTATCAGATCTTGCAATGAATGCTCATTTTACTTGTTGAGTTGTGAGCCAAAGAATATTAATGTGGCATCTCCCACACTCCTTCATATGCCTTTTTAGTCCAGAAGTGCAAAATTTGAGCTCAGTGTATCAGAAACTACCACAGTAAAAAGATGAAAAGGGATTTGGCTGATATGAGTCATTGGCATGATTTGTGACTATCCAAACATGGAATGTTTAAGCTAAACTGGGAGTGGTGTGGATGCAAGCATATGGAAATAGCAAAAAGGTGCTGGATTGTATTAAGGAAGTCACATTCTATGTGACCTAGAACTTGCTGCCTGTGAGGGTGCCAGAAGCTGAGATGTTTGATGATTTGAAAAGGAAATTGGGAGTAATAAACTTACAGGGCTTCGAGGATTGAGTAGGAAAATGTTACTGACTGGATTGCCCTGCAGAGAGCCAGCGCAGGCTCAGTGGGCTGAATAGCCTTCCTCCAAGTCATAATGCCTTTGACTCTCTGAAATACCTTCTATGGACATGCCAGGCTATGGGCCGAGCGCTGGTTAGTGGGATTAGGTGGGCAGGTCACGACCTTTCATGCGTCAGTGCACACTCAATGGGCTGAAGGATCTCTTCTGCACTGTAATATTCTGTGATTCTGCGGACAGTCCTTGGAATAAATCTTTTTCTTTGCGAGAGTTTGAATCTTCAGGTTTAAGAGTGAGTCAGAAAGTTAGCTGCCATGCTACAATACCATTGCATGTTATACAAGCTTCAACTGATTTATAAATGCCATAATTCAAATTATATATTTGCAAAATAGAGAACGCCAAGTCCCACAATGTTTAATAATGTAATTAAACTCCAAGTTTAAAGTTACTCTGGAAACTACAGCGTACTGCCAATAATTATATTAAATCATGCCAAATAAGGGAATGGATTAAGTCAGGCCATGGGAAGGGAAGTGAAGCCAAGATGTGTGTTCTGAAATCACAGAACATTAACACTATCATAAATGCACCCACAGCATGCTATGAAGCAGACTACCTTTTCCAGTCTACATGGTTTCTAAACTGATTGAGTTTCTGAACACATAAAACAAAGTTTAATAATAATCTTCTATCGTATGTAGGATAAGTGGTGAATAAAATAAATTGGTCAAGTGGTTAAACTGATATGGCCAATCTGGTTTGATGATGCTGAAAATTGCGTGTCCAACTCAAGTCTTTGATATGAAAAATGGCTGAAATCTGGGGAAGATCATGTCTATCGATCTATTTATGGGAACATACATGCAGGAGTAGGCCTTTTAGCCCATTGATCCTACTCTGCCATTCAATATGTTCATGACTGATTGTCCAATTCAATGCCTTTCCCCCACACAATCCTTGTTTATGTCATTGGCATTTAGAAATTTGTCAATCTCTGCTTCACTCATTGAGCTTCCAAAGCTCTTTTGGGTAGAGAATTCCAAAGATTTGCAACCCCCTGAGTAAAAAGTGTTCTCCTCATCTTGGTCCTGCACATTGAACCGCCTATGCTGTCACAGAATTACCTGTTCTTTACTTTAAATCTGCTGTACAAGTTGGGTGTTCCTCCTTATCAGTACCTGCAGTACCTGTTAATCCTGTGATCTGTGGTTGAAATGTATGTCACCAGCTTTGGCTCAGCTGTCCCGTTCATATATTTGAGTGAGAGGATTGTGTGTATAAGCCCCACTTTAACATCTAAGCACCTCACTGCAGCTCCAAGGGAATGATTTGCTGTTTGGCATGTCGGCATGTGGTGATGCTGGCATTGGACTCGGGTAAGCACAGTAAGAAGTCTCACAACATCAGGTTAAAGTCCAACAGGTTTATTTGTAAGCACAAAATTTCAGAGCACTGCCCCTTCATCCGATGAGTGGGAGTTGTGTTTACAAACAGGGCATATATAGACACAAACTCAATTTACAAGATAACTCAATTTACAAGATATCTTGTAAATTGAGTTTGTCTATATATGCCATGTTTGTGAACACAACTGCCACTCACCTGATGAAGGGGCAGTGCTCCGAAAACTTGTGCCACCAAATAAACCTGTTGGACTTTAACCTGGTTTGGGGTGTCCCCAGGACAAAATTCCAAACTTCTGTAGCACTTCTTCCTGAGTTGGGTTTGCGGAGTCAAAAATTCTCCTGACACAGCACTTCCAGTACGGGAATGAAAATTCTGGCCTAAAAGTCTAATGAAATGATGGCCTTCATTTCCAGAGGGAGAGGGGGTGGTGAAATTCAAAAATGAGGATCCAATGTTTCAGTTTTTCAAAGTCTTGTTCAGAGTCAAACTGGAAACCAATGTTGAATATTATGCATTGAACCTTTTAAAGTTATACTGGTGTGGGAAAGGAATTGCCAGAATCGGGTCTTAATGGAATTCACTGCCAATTCACGTTAGACTTGCTTTGTATTTCTTTGAGCTCAGAAGAATGTCTAAACTTATAAAGGGATTTGAAAAGATGCATACAGAGAAATTATTCTTGCTGGTAGAGCACAGAGCAAGAGGCATCATTTCAAAAGCAGAGCTGGGCCATTTTGAATCAAATTTTAGGATCATAGAAACATAGGAAATAGGAGTAGTAAGCAGGCCATTTGGTCCCTCAAGCCATTTAACTAGATCATGGCTGATCTTCTACCTTAATGCCATTTCCATGCACTATCCCCATTATGTTGATAACTTTAATACTTAGAAATCTACCATCTGCCTTCTTGAAAAATCAATGACTGAGCTCCACAGCTCCCTGGGTACAGAATTCCAAATATTTGCTAGCCTCCGAGTGATTCCCACTCCAAGCTACAAACTATCCTGATATTAAACTATGTACGGCTGTTCCTTCATTGCTGCTGGGGCAAAATCCTGGAACTCCCTCCAAATAGCACTGTGGGTATTCCTGTACAACACAGACTGCAGTAGCTCAAGAAGGCAGCTACCAGTATCACCTTCTCAAAGGACAATTAGGGATGGGCATTGTGCCCTAGCCAATGACACCCACGTTGCATGACTAAATAAATAAAATGAAGGATGGTGTGAGGGAAATACAATTGTTACAACAAGCTTCATAAGCTTCATAACATTCATAACAAGCTTCATAACATTCAGAGAAATAATGTGTTGAAGAGTGCTCGGTTATGTAAGGAAGAAATACTGTTTTCCAATTCATACCAAGGCACCATTTGTAGCTACATTACCTGTTCCACATGGAGCACTACAATCAGTCCAAGCTCCAAATTTCCAGAAGAACTCTGGCTGCCCTATTGTGTTCTCTTTCTCTGTGTCTTTCTTGATGGTATACTCATATCGTATTCCAGGGTTTGTTTCTTGGAACAACAGCTGTAAGTTACAGATTTATTGTTAAAAGAATTGTAAGCCAAGCATTTCGGAAAGAAAGCAATCATCCCTATCAACAGCTAGTCTGCTGGTGTATGGATATGCTCCAGAATCATTTCTGAACTAGACCGGACTCAGTTCTATTCAGGATTATCTGAAGTAGAAAATTCAGTTTGACTGAGACGTAGAGTCATCGAGATATACAGCATGGAAACAAGCCCTTCGCCTCAACTCGTTCATGCTGACCGGGTTTCCTAAACTGAACTTGTCCCATTTGCCTCCATTTTGCCTGTTAAACCTTTCCTGTCCATGTATCTATCCAAATGTCTTTTAAATGTTGTAACTGTACCCACCTTTACACCTCCTCTGGCATCTCATTCCATACACGCACCACCCTCTGTGTGAAAAAATTGCCTCTCAGATCCCTTTTAAATCTTTCCCTCATCAGGGCATAAACCTATGCCCTCTAGTTTTGGACTCCCCTACCCTAGGGAAAAGACCTTGGCTATTCACCTAGTCTACGCCCCTTGTGATTTTATAAATCTCTATCAGGCCATCCTGCACTCTCCTACGCTTCAGAGAAAAATGTCCCAGCCTATCCAGCTTCTCTTTGTAATTCAAAACTTCTAGTCCCGATATAACATCCTTCTTATAGCAGGGTGACCAGAATTGTCAAAGTACTCCAAGTGTAGCTTTACCAATATCTTGTACTGCTCCTTAATATTCAAATTTCCATGAAACATAATGCAAATTCAAAGCTAAATTCTGATTCTATTCCCTCTCCCCTCTAATTACTGCACTGATTTTCATTACTTGCTTTTTCTCACTGAAGACGGCTATGCATACTGCAGTGTAGAGCCAGTTGACAACTGCTCCATAGTACCTTGTATTTGTATAGTACTACAAATGTGCAACAGTGCAAGCCTGGCTGACAATCTTAAATTGTTTGTCAGCATAATTCTGAGTGCACTAAGGATTATTTAACGAATGTTGTCTAACTGCAGAATCACATTTAATGTTGGACAATGTGTTTTGAGTTTTGCATGCACAGTCTGGTTGGGGATGGTGTGTACCTTGCCCATTGTGAACAGCGACTGGAACGTGCTGTTTAATCCAATCCTCCAATCTTTGGGACATACGTCATGCATACCTAGCATTTCACAGCCTCTGAAATTCCTATATCACATTACTCATTTGTGTGATAGACAGAATGTCTTTTGGCTTGAGGCAGCATCCTGTTAGTGGTGAATAACATTCGTGGTGCTATTGCATAGGCACGGTGTGAAACAGTTACCTTCACCTGTTGCCCCAAGTTTTGGGATACCTTACCCTTCCAGAGTGATTTAAGATAGTAAAATAGGGCCCATAGAGCTTTAAAATTATACAGAGCAGTAGGAGGCCATTTGGCCCATTTTGATTCTAAGTGCTGGGTGGACTTGAAACTGAGAATGTTTCAGATCCGACTTTTAGGTCTGTTCTCAGGTGACCCCCCATGCGCACTCTGCCTGCAGAAATATCAGCGAGTCCAAATTGTGCTTCAGAAGCCAGGGCGGGGCTTAATACATCTAAAATCCTGCAGCTCCGATTGGTGCCTCCAATTGCACATGCGCAGAAAATAAAGATAGAATGCTGCCCCCCTGCCACATCCCTCCGAGGCCAAATAATGCCTCCCCGTGGCCCCCACAGAGTTTGTACCAACTACAATCCCAGCTAGTCACTACCCCCATAACCTTATACATTTACCGCAGCTAGTCCCCCTGACACTAAAGGGCAATTTAGCATGGTCCACCTAACCTGCACATCTTTGGACTGTGGGAGGAAACCCAATATACACAGGGAGAATGTGCAAACACCACGCAGTCACTCAAGCTGGGTTTTGAACCTAGAGTCTCCGGCATTGTGAGGCAGCACTGCTAACCACTGTGCCATCCAAAATATTGAATTCAATATTTTTTAATCTGCCATGACTGGATTTGAACCTGGGCCCCGGAACATTAACTGATTTTCTGGATTAATAATCTAGCGATAATACCACTAGGCCATCACCTCCCCATTTAAGGGCAATTGCCCTCAGAAGAAGTTAAAAGCCAACCACGTTGCTATGGGTCTGGAGTCACATGGAGACCAGATCAGGTAATGGTAACAGATTTACTTCCCTGAACGACATTAGTGAACCAAATGAATTTAATGACATTTGATGACAGTTTCCTGATCATTGTTACTGAGATTACATAAGAACATAAGAACATAAGAAATAGGAGCAGGAGTAGGCCATCTAGCCCTTCGAGCCTGCCCCGCCATTCAATAAGATCATGGCTGATCTGTCGTGGCTCAGTTCCACATTCCCACCCTCTCCCCATAACCCTTAATCCCCTCTCTTATCAAAAACCCATCAACCTGCGTCTTAAAAATATTTAGTGAGGTAGCCTCCACCACTTCAACGGGCAGAGAATTCCAGAGATTCACCACCCTTTGAGCGAAGAAGTTCCTCCTCAACTCCGTTCTAAACCGTCCCCCCTTTATCTTGAGGCTGTGCCCCCTAGTCCTACTATCCTTTCTGAGCGGGAAGAGTCTCTCCACCTCTATCCTATCCATCCCATTCATCATCTTATACGTCTCAATGAGATCTCCCCTCATTCTTCTAAACTCTAACGAGTACAAGCCTAGTTTATTCAGCCTCTCCTCATAGCTCAACCCCCTCAACTCCGGTATCAGCCTAGTAAACCTCCTCTGCACTCCCTCCAAGGCCAAAATATCCTTGCGTAAGTACAGCACCCAAAACTGCACACAGTACTCCAGCTGCGGCCTCACCACTGCCCTATACAGCCGCAGCAAGACCTCCCTACTTTTATATTCAATCCCCCTCGCTATGAAGGCCAGCATCCCATTTGCCTTCCTGACCACCTGCTGTACCTGCAAGCTGGGTTTTTGCGACTCATGCACAAGGACCCCAAGGTCCCTCTGCACCGTCGCCTGCTGCAGTTTTTCGCCACGTAAGTAATAATCCTTCCTACCAGCTTTGCATTCCAAAATTATTGATTAATTGAATTTAAATTCCACCAGCTTCCACAGTGGGATTTAAACAGAGTACTAGCCCAGGCCTCCAGATTACTCATCCAGTGAATATAACAGCTCTGTCACCATTTCCTACTACATGTGCGGGTTAGGTGGATTGGCCATGCTAAATTGCCCCTTTGTGTCAGGGAGCTAGTTAGGGTAAAAGCACAGAGTTATAGGGATAGGGCCTGGGCAGGATTTTGATCAGTGCAGACTCGATGGGCCAAATGGCATTCTTCTGCACTGTAGGATTCTACATCTGGAGTTAAGAATCTACTGATGACCATGAAACCACTGTCAATTTTTTGAAAAACTCATCTGGTTCAGTAATGTCTTTCAGGGAAGAAAATCCACCATCCTTGCTGGGCTGGCCTACATGTGAATCCAGAGCCACAACAATGTAGTTGACTTTCAACTGCCCTCGGGCAACTACGGATGGGCAATAAATGCTGGCCAGCCAGCGATGCCCCATGGTCCACAAATGGATAAAAAAAACTAATTGGCCACTTAGTGCTTCAATTGGTTCACAGGTGTGCAGGCAGGTATGGTTGCTGCAGGGACAGGCATGAGTAGTTGAGTTGGCTCAACTACTCCTTCCTGCCTCTGAACCTGCTGGCAGGACAGTGTTAAATCCAGCCCAGTATGTTATTTCCATCTGCAATGCCAATTCACTTTGCAATATTTATGGACCAAAAATATAAACTCTTCTGAAGAAATAGCTTACGAATGCTAAATTCTCCCTCACTGTACCCAAACAGATGTGGCGACAAGACGATTTTCACAGTAACTTTATTGCAGTGTTAATGTAAGCCTACTTGAGGCATTAATAAATAAACTTTAGACTTAAGATTCAAAATTTGTTTAAAAAGATGCCTTACTTCTGAACTTTTAGGATTATCTGTCGATTAAAACGTTTCCAATCATTGTGACACTTTTACAACAACTTTCGGTAGTCATGAGAGTGATCCGGGAAATGAAAGGCTTGACCTATGAGGAATGGTTGAGGTCTCTGGACCTGTACTTGAAGGAGTTGAGAAGGATGAAGGGGCATCTCATTAAAACTTACAAGATACTGAAAGGCCTGGATGTGGGGAAGGCAAACGTGGGGAAGATGTTTCCATCAGTAAGAGGTACTAGGATCCGAGGGCACAGCCTCAGTGTATAGGGGTGACCCCTTAGAACCGAGATGAGAAGGAATTCCTTCAGCCAGAGGGTGGTAAATCTATGGAATTCATTGCCACAGAAGGCTGTGGAGGCCAGGCCATTGAGCGTCTTTAAGAAAGAGATAGATAGGTTCCTGAATGGGAAAGGGATCAAAGGTTACAGGGAAAAGATGGGAGAATGGGGTTGAGAAACATATTAGCCATGATTGAATGGCAGAGCAGACTCAATGGGCTGAATAGCTTAATTCTCTTCGCATATCTTATGGTAAGTAAATCTACTGAAACTCACAAACTTTAAGAAATACATGCCAAAAATATTTTCTGGTTTCAATGGCAAGACAATTCTAGAGACAAATTCACTTCAGTGAGTTTTAACTGAAACCTCAGGGTACATTTTTAAACATAAAGAGTGACATTTCAGCAGAGGTGCTAAATGGCTGAAATGGATTGGCTGTCTGCCTGTTGCACACTCTGCCTGATTATCCATCCTGCTCTGTGAAAAGGAAAATCTAGCAGAGCATGTAATAGATGTCTGCTGATTTATACCCCTGCAAAATTCAACACTCAGTGTGCTATACATATCACCCAATTAGGGCTGTGAATTACACTAATATTTTGGATGAATTTTACTAGCCAGAAAACACACACAAGCAATGTTTAGAAACTGACACGGTGGGGGGGAAATTAACATTTTTTTTGTGATATGATAATCATCACAGTCCCAGTGACCATAGGCCTCTGTCCCCTTTGAGACAGAGAGAAAGCATTGACTGTGGTGATTTAAGCAGATGACCCCCACACCTCAGCCAAAGTCTAAGATTGAGAAGGATAATTTCAGCTGGTAAGAGATTTGAACACAAGCTGTAGGTGTCAGTCTGCATCATATATCAGTCATGCAGCAGACTGAGCTAATCGTCCTCTTCAATTGTTTACATATATGAAGGACATAAGGTTGCGGCTGCCATTGAGAGCTTGGTAAAACGAGTTTTGCCAGATTTGAGCTCAGCCCTGGATTCCGTGGCCATGCGCACGGACAAGAAAGGGTTACCTGTCTCCAGGTGCCCCTTCTCCTCAAGGGGTTAAGGAAGGGCCCTCAAGAACCCACAGGGAGATGAGCATCAGCCGTACATCGGGGGGGCCTCAACTCAGCACACTCCAATACTCTGAAGGCTGTCCATCCATTCAGAATCCCCTCTGTCTGTGGCGTCCATCCACTCCAGCTAAGCAGGCTCTGCTGCAAATATCAGGGCTACACCAGGACATAGCTCTGTGGCTCTGGAGTCACATGTAGGCCAGACCAGGTAAGTTTGGCAAATTTTCTTCCCTGAAGGACATTAGTAATCTCAATAAGTTTTTCCGGCAATCGACAATGGTTTCACGATCATCAGCAGATTCTTGATTCCGGATATCTTTTTCTATTGAATTCAAATTCCACCATCTGCAGTGGCAGGATTCGAACGTGGGATCTCCCAGAAGATTTTGAGTTTCTGGATTAATTGCCCAGCGATAATACCAGTGAGCCATCGCCTCGCCTGATATTGACATCTTAGACATGGAACTGTTCTCTATCTCATAGATGTGAGTGGTGAGAGCTGACTGACGCACACCATTGTCTTTTAGATGAGATTCAGCCTGATATGATTTCCCGCTGGCATGAGGCAAGATTGGAAGACCACATATGATGCTGGTGGAAACCTAATTTAGTGAGCTTTATGAGATGGTAATGAATGCAAATGGCATTCACACCACAGTCAGCAGGACACACTGACCTGCCATGAACTTGCTACTGGTTGACTTAGGCTTGGGTGGCATGGTAGCACAATGGTTAGCATTGCTGCTTCAGCAGTTTAACCCGGGTTTGATTCCCAGCTTGGGTCACTATCTGTGTGGAGTTTGCACACTCTCGCCACGTCTGCGTGGGTTTCCTTCAGGTGCTCCAGTTTCCTCCCACAGTCTGAAATTTCCCTAGTCACCACAGTACAGCGCTTGTGAACAGGTGTTGGACTGTGGCGACTAGGGAAATTTCACAGTGACTTCATTGCAGTGTTAATGTAAGCCTTACTTATGACTAATAAGTAAACTTTAAAACAAAGGTTTCTGATTTTTTGGCTCTTGCTAGATTCTCCACTCCTGCCCACATGAAACCAACTGCGCACAGGATGGGAAAATTCCACCCATTGTATCTTGTCCACCTTAAATCGAGACTTTGTGCTTATTATGAAGCATTGCATTTCATTACAGGGTCCCACGAATCTTCCCATGACCTTTAAAAGTACTTATATTCTCCCTTTAAAAGTACTTATATTCTCCCTCCAAACATATCTGCTGCAGATAATACTAATTTTACCTTTTGAATAATAACAAAGAAACTGAACAATTTTGGTTTCTGAAACATGAATTACCTGAATCCAGACAGGTTCTTTCGTAGGTCCTGGAGCTGTCAGATTTTCCAAGTTTCCATTTCGTTCATACTTAAATGTTGTTCCTGCTGCTTTGTAGTCTCCATTCCACTGGATAATAAACCCACCATTGAGGAAGTATTTCTCAGGGTCTTCACTTCGCAAAGCCAAGAAGTTCCCTGCTTCAGCTATCTCTTCCACCCGGATATCTCGAGCTCCTTTGGGAATCAGGCCCACATCTACATAGCCTGTAAGCAGAATAGAATCAATAGTTTGTTAGCCTTCATGCACATTGGTAACAGAGTCCTCCAGTCAACTGCTGCATTTATGAGCAGCTCAGACCAATTAATTTCTCATAACAATTTGCTCCAACATGGCGGACTTGCTTTCAGCCATTTATAGCCCTGAGATCTGAAATACCTTTGCTAAACATCTTTGCCTCTCTCTCCTCCTTTGGGAAGCTCCTTAAACTCACAGCTCCTGATCATAAGATTTGAGTGTAAAAATCCAGGCTAACACTCTAGTGCAATACTGAGGGAGTGCTACACCATCAGATGAGATGCTGAAAGGAAGTCATGTCTTCTCTCTTAGGTGGATGTAGCAGATCTCATGATCCCATTTCAAGGGAAGACATTGCTATCCTGGCCAATATTTATCCTGTTGTAGAAGGACCTGGTACCTAAAGAATTAACTTCAGTTTGACAGTACTACCTACTCGATGATGTGAGAAAGCAGATGACCCATAGCTGAGGCAGTCCAGAGATAGGTAGCAACGTGTAAGGAGTCCATACCTTTATCCTCCATTGTAAATTCTTACCTAGTACTATTAAGAAATACTTCATTGTAACTTCAACAAGACTGCTTCACTGTTTCCAAACAGTGCATCATCACTGGCAGTGACAGAACAAATCACAATCAACATCATGAAAACAGATTATCTGGTTCTTTACATGTTCCTTTTGAGGGAGTTTGCTATGTGCAAATTGGCAGTTGTATTTCACACATTATAACAATGATTTCACTTCAAAGGCATTTAATTGGCTGTAAAATACTCTGGGACACCCTGAGGTCATAAAATGTATCGTATAGTAAGTCATGCATTTTAATATCTCCTTCTTTAGTTTGGTGTAGGGTTTTGTCTGATTACGCCGCATCTTGAGATACCTCACTACAGTAAAGGTGGTGAGTAAGTGTTGTACATGTACACATTTTAGCATATGGCGTCTGACAACTATACAAATGGGATTCACATATATTAAAAAAAAATCATACTTTTAGTGCATTTGAGAATACAGGCTGATTTCAGGTTGCCTGCTCTCATCCACAAACTTCACAGTATCGCTACTTCATCTGCATCTAAGTTTGTCTCCAATGGTTACCAGAGAATAGAATCTCTACAGTGCATAAGAGGCCCTTTGGCCCATCGGGTCTGCACCAACACATGAAAGGCCCTGACCAGCCTACTTAATCCCACTTACCAGCACCTGGCTGATAGCCTTGAATGTTATGACGTGCCAAGTACTCATCCAGGTACTTTTTAAAGGATGTGAGGCATCCTGCATCCACTCTCCCAGGCAGTGCATTCCAGATTGTCACCACCTTCTGAATAAACATGTTTTCCCTCAAATCCCCCCTAAACCTCCCATCTCTCACTTTTAACTTGTGTCCCCCTGTAACTGACTTTTCAACTAAGGGGACAGCTGCTCCCTATCTACCTGTCCATGCCCCTCATAACCTTGAACACCACAATCGGTCACCCCTCAGTCTTCACTGCTCCAATGAAAACAGCCCAAGCCTGTCTAACTCTCTTCATAATTTAAATGTTCATTCCCAGGCAGCATCCTGGTAAGTCTCCTCTGCACCCACTCCAGTGCGTTCATGTCTTTTTTATAATATGGCGACCAGTACTGCACACAGTACTCCAGCTGTGGCCTCACCAAAGTTCTATACAACTCCATCATGACCCCTCTCTGCTTTTGATATCTATACCCCGATTGACAAAGGCGAGTGTGCCTTTTTCATCACCCTATTAACCTGCCTTTCTGCCTTCAGGGATCTACGGACAAACATGCTAAGCTCCCTTTCTTCTTCAGGATTTTCCAATGTCAGATTTTTCATAGTATACTTCCTTGTCAAATTACTTCGAGAGTGCATCACCTCACACTTTTCAGGGTTGAATTCCATCTGCCACTCATCCGTCCATTTGATCCTACCCCCCCATATATTCTGTGTCATTTATATAAATGAAAATAGTAGCATGGATCCCTGTGAAACACCACTGATCACTGGCCTCCCGAAACTAAAGCAGCCACCTGTCACCACCCTCTGTCTCCTACCGCTAAGCCAATTATGTATCTACCCTGTCAGATCACCCTGAATCCCAGGTGCATTAGCCTTCTTAATAAGTCTCTCATGTGGGACTTTGTCAAGGGCTTTGCTGAAATCCATGTAAGCTACATCAACTGCACTACTCTTGTCCACACACTTGGTTACATCCTTAAAAGATTCAATCAAATTTGTTAGGCATGACCTCCCTCTGACAAAACCATGTTGATTATCTCTGACCAAACTTTGCCTCCTCAAATGGAGGTAGATTCTCTCCTTCAGAGTTCCCAACCACAGACGTGAGACTCACTGGTCTATAGTTCCCTGGCTTGTCTCTAAAACCTTTCTTAAATAGTGGGACCACATTAGCTGTTCTCCAAACCTCTGGCACTTTCTTGGTGGCCGGGGAGAAATTAAAAACTTGGGTCAGAGTTCCTGCAATTTCCTCCCTTGCCTCCCACAACAGCCTGAGACACAATTCATCCGGACCTGGAGATGTGCCCACTTATAAGCCCGCCAATACTTGTCGCACCTTAGCTGCTGGCCAATCTGATTGGCTGGAAATTCATCCGTTCCTTCAGCAACAGCACTGAAGTGGGCACAAATGGAAGTTCAGGAGGATGTCAGAGCCCAAGTCCAGGCACCAGAGGCCCAAGTAAGTTCAAGGGCACTCTGGGAGGGAAGGGAAGAAATGGGCTGCGGGGATGGGAGCATGACTGGGAATTCAGGTGACAGGTTGGGGGCAGGGACAGGGTGGTAATGAGGGGAGAGATAGGGAGGTGTGGAGGCCCCCCCAGACCGTGAGTGGTGGGTCCCCAATTTCAGAAGGGGGTTTCAGCTGGAAGCACCCCATCCTCACCTTCCTGCTCAAGATGTAACTCTGATCTTTTCTGAGCTTCACTCATGGAAGTTCATTCCTCCCGCCAGCCAAAAAATTGAGACTGGGCAAGGAACGCCCCGTTCGCCACTTAAAGGCTTCAATTGGGGCAAATACAGACTTTCCGCCCGAGGCTTTGCCCACCCCAGGGAAAATCACTGTGGGGTCGCAGCGGACAGGAGCCTGGAGGGAATACCATTCCTTCAATTTCACACTGTTCCATGCCCAACCATCCCGCCACTCCTCGCACTCCAACCCTACCTAAAAACCCACTGATGGTGGAGCATAAAGTTCTGGCCAACTACTTCACTCCTCTGCAAAGCACCATGCAACATTGCTGTTCCCAACCAACAGTGAATTAGAAACATTTAATCCAAGTCAATGGTCTGTCAGTGCGTTATTTGTCCCTTTGAATCAGTGGAAGTCTAGAACTACGAGGCATAGGGATTGTTGCCACTTAAAGCAGAGGTGAGAAGGAACCTCTTCTTCGAGGGAGTCATGAATCTTTAAAGTTCTCTACCCCAGAGAGTTCTGGCTGTGGAAGCTGGGTCACTGAATGTACTCAAAGATTATGGAATTATAAGGAGCCAAGGGTTATGAACAAGACAGGGAAGTGTAGTGGAGGTAATGCTGAGATCAGCCATGATCTGAATAGCAGAGCAGACTTGTGGGGTTATATGGCCTCGAAACTTTCCTCGAAACTCACCTCCCTCCCCTTCTCTGTCTGATCTTTGATCACCTGCCTGTACACCATGCCCTGATGTCTTAAGTTCTTTTTTTTCCTTTAAGTCAAGATCATGAGTATACAGCAGTATCCTCTTCACTTTCAAATGAGTATTTGAATAGAGAAAGCCTTAGTTTATGAGCTGGGATATACTAGAAACCTGCAGTGCTAATTGTACAACTACCCCTTTTCAAATATCTTGAACAATAAGATGTGGGGTGAATTTTCCTGTTCCGTCTGTCACAGGAATTGTAGCAGACGAGGATGGACCATTGAAAGGTTCATTGACCTTGGGTGGGATTTTCTGGTTTTGGGACTAGCCTGGCTGGAAGATCCCACCCTTTATTTTTCGAAGCGGGTGGGCAAAGCCTCTGATGCACTTGCCCCAATTGAAACCTTTAAGTGGCCAATGGGGCGAGTTCTTGCCCAGCCTCAATTTTTTGGCTGGCAGGAGGAACAAAGTTCCATGACTGAAATTAAAAATCTTTGCGGGTTCAAGCCAATATTACTGGTTTTCACTTGGAATCTGTTTCAACTGAGAGATGTTTACCTGCATTTGCATTATTTCTGTTCTTTTTTTGTTTCTTGTCAAATATTTAGGACATTGCTGTTTTTCGTTTAGTCATGAAATGTGTAATTTTGAAAACTTTGCTTACATTTTATCTATCAGTAGACAGATCAAGCTAGGTGGATGGGCCATGCTAAATTGCCCCTCAGTGTCCCAAGACGAGTAGGTTAGAGGGGTAAATATGTGAGATTACAGAGATAAGGATCTGTCAGAGAATCAGTGCATATCTGATGATCCAAATGGCCTCTGTCTGCACTGTAGGGATTGTATGATTAATTTGGGTGTCTTTATGTGCGGACACATGTTGATTCTCACCACAGGAAACTGATTAGTTCTAACGGACTGGAAACTGGATCGTTGCTTCCTGTTAAAAAAAGGATCAGGAAAACAAAGGAAAGATGTAATGGGAATGTGAAAGCATGTCTGATGGCACCAGAGGATCTTAGAAACACTCTGGACAGCTTGACAGGTACACTGAGTAGCTAGAAGATGAGTGTGGAAGCTGGGCAGCATGCTGGGTACTAAGGTTGGACACAGATGCATATGCAGCAGCACGAAGCAATATCAGGGCATGGTGTACAGGCAGGTGATCAAAGATCAGACAGAGAAGGGGAGGGAGGTGAGTTTCGAGGAAAGTTAATTAGAGGCATGAGTCAAGAAAAGGAAAAATAATCATGGGACTATCAATATCTACTTTACTTCCCAGGGATTAAATCAGTGTTGAAATTTCCTTTCTGTTAAAGTGGAACTAGGTCCATGCTTCAAAGTCTGGCTTTCTTTGTGCACGAGCCAGTCTTTTAGCCATCCCAAGGTACTGAACATGGTGAAATGGATCACCAAGACTTTGGGTGGACATCACAGACACATTGGGTGAGAATTTACAGCTGCCCACCCCAAAATTGGAAAATCCTGCCCAAGATCAATGGACATTTGCATCGTGTCCCCCCTCCTCCCCCGCCCCGTCCCTACGATTCCCGTAGTGGGCGGGATGGGAAAATTCCTCATTGTTGTGCTAAGATCTCAACTGCTGTCAAAACTGGACAAGTCAGATCCCAGTGAAACTTAGCTTGATAGATCCTAACTCCTTTTAAGAGATCTGAACAGATCCACAGGAGTCTGCTAATGGACACCCTAACAGAAGGAGTAAAATATTTATTAAAATGAAAATGCAAGTGCTTACTTTGATGAGTTTTGCATTTTACAACTGTTTGTTTACAATTCTGTTTTACAGTTTGCTTGTTTTTTTCAATCATGGCTGTGGGTCGCTGACTAGATGTTGAACAGTCTTCTTGGCCCGCTGCAGTCCATGTGGTGTAGGTATACCCAGAGT
Source organism: Carcharhinus amblyrhynchos (assembly GCF_965287045.1). Classification (NCBI taxonomy): domain Eukaryota; kingdom Metazoa; phylum Chordata; class Chondrichthyes; order Carcharhiniformes; family Carcharhinidae; genus Carcharhinus; species Carcharhinus amblyrhynchos. The sequence continues at coordinate 48,064,912 of NC_137324.1, read as the reverse complement.
GCTATTTGGGAGGACTTTGACTCAGCGACAGTGAAGCAATGGTATATAGCTCTAAATCAGGATAATCTGTGGCTTGGAGGGGAGCTTGCAAGTGGTGGCATTCCCATTTATCTGCTGCTCTTGTCCTTCTAGGTGGTAGAGGTTGCAAGTTTGGAAGGTGCAGTCAAAACAGGTTTGCTGAGTGCCTGCAGTTCATCTTGTAGTGAGCGTGGTGGAGGCGGGTTGCCTTTAAGAAGTACCTGGATGAGCATTTGGCATGTCATAACATTTGGCTATGGGCCAAATGCTGGCAGATGGGATTAGACGGGAGTTCCTAATGTGTTGATGCAAACGCGATGGACCAAAGGGCCTCTTCTGCACTCTATGATTCTATGATAAATACTGCTGCCATTGTGTATTCATGGTGGAGGGAGTGACTGTTGAAGGTGGTGGATGGGATTCCAATCAAGCAGATTGTTTTGTCCTGGATGTTCTTGGAGCTGCACTCATCCAGGCAAGTGGAGAGTATTCATCACACTTATCACTTGAAGGTTGGGCCTAGTACATTGCCCTGAGGTATCCTTGCAGTGATCATAGAATAATAGAATCCCCACAGTACAGAAGGAGACTAATTGGCCCATCGAGTCTTCACTGACTGCAATCCCACCCAGGCTCTATCACCATAATTCCACATATTTACCCTGCTAATCCCATGACACTAACGGCAATTTAGCATGGCCAATTAACCTAACCTGCACATCTTTGGACTGTGGGAGGAAACCCACGCAGACACGGAGAGAATGTGCAAATTCCACGCAGGCAGTGACCCAAGGGTGGAAGTGAACCCTGGTCCCTGGTGCTACGAGGCAGCAGTACTCATCACTGTGCCACCATGCTGCCTGTGATGTTCTGGGACTGAGATGATTGACCTGCAACAACCACAACCATCTTCATTCACGCCAACCAGTGGGAGGTTTTCCCTTGATTCCCATTATGGAACGTAAAGGAAACATTCCTGTTCCTCCTGGCCCACAAGCAATGCTGAAAAGGCTCTTAATGGAGGATCCAACTCTTCTTGCTTCTTTTATCTGTTTCAGGTTGAGAAATCTGGCTAGCTTTGGGTAAAAATAGAAATTCTGTTAAATTGGAGATATGCAGCCTCATAAAAAGATTTCAATGATTGGCCTCTGTCCTGAGGGAGATTGGTCACTCACTTCTGTTTGTGGCTGGGTCAAAGTGGGCTTGCATAGCTGTTTCTGATTTTCGACCCAACCCACCAGTTCTGGGAGTTTTAAATTATCGCTGAATGCTTTGCTCCTCATACGAACACTAAAAGATAAATGTTATGACAGCCCAGACCACCGTGCATTAAGACAGTATGTACACTACCTATATTTTCCAATATCCATTCGCTATATTTAAGGCCCTTGCAGAAGCAGGAGATTGCACACATTTGCTCTCTCAAGTCAAAAAATTAACTGATCATTTTCAACTGTACGAAATATTGACTAAAGGATAAAATATGTGAGTCATGGAGAAACAAATGGTTGATCCTGAAATGTCAATATCCACTGATTCCTTTTAGAACATAGAACATAGAACATTACAGCGCAGAACAGGCCCTTCGGCCCACGATGTTGCACCGACCAGTTAAAAAACAATGACCCACTAACCTAAACCAATCCCTTTTTGTCCATAAACCTATCCATGGATCTCTTAAACGCCCCCAAACTAGGCGCATTTACAACTGCAGCAGGCAGGGCATTCCAATCCCTCACCACCCTCTGCGTAAAGAACCTACTCCTGACATCCGTCCTATAACTACCCCCCCTTAATTTAAAGCCATGCCCCCTCGTGCTAGCTTTCTCCATCCGAGGAAAAAGGCTATCACTATCCACCCTATCTAAACCTCTAATCATCTTATATGTTTCAATAAGATCCCCTCTTAGCCGCCTTCTTTCTAGCGAAAACAACCCCAAATCCCTCAGTCTCTCCTCATAGGACCTCCCCTCCATACCAGGCAACATCCTGGTAAACCTCCTCTGCACCCTCTCCAAAGCCTCCACATCCTTCCTGTAATGTGGGGACCAGAACTGCACACAGTACTCCAAGTGCGGCCGCACCAGAGTTGTGTACAGTCGCAACATGACGCTGCGACTCCTAAATTCAATCCCCCTACCAATAAACGCCAAGACACCGTATGCCTTCTTAACAACCTTATCTACTTGATTCCCAACTTTCAGGGATCTATGTACACATACACCTAGATCCCTCTGTTCATCCACACTATTCAGAGTCCTCCCGTTAGCCCTATACTCGACACATCTGTTATTCCTACCAAAGTGAATTACCTCACACTTCTCCGCATTAAACTCCATCCGCCACCTCTCGGCCCAGCTCTGCAACCTGTCTAAGTCTCCCTGCAAACTATAACACCCTTCCTCACTATCTACCACACCTCCGACTTTGGTGTCATCAGCAAATTTACTAATCCACCCAACTATACCCTCATCCAGATCATTAATAAAAATTACAAACAGCAGTGGCCCCAAAACAGATCCCTGAGGCACACCACTCGTAACCAAACTCCATGACGAATATTTACCATCAACCACCACCCTCTGTCTCCTATCTGCTAGCCAATTCCTGATCCAATTTCCTAGATTACCCTCAATCCCATACATCTGCATTTTCTGCAGAAACCTACCATGGTGAACCTTATCAAACGCCTTACTAAAATCCATATATACGTCAACTGCCTTACCCCCATCCACCTCTTTGGTCACTTTCTCAAAAAACTCAATAAGGTTAGTAAGGCACGACCTACCCGCTACAAAACCATGCTGACTATCTCCAATCAATTCATTACTCTCCAAATAACTATAAATCCTATCCCTAATAATTTTTTCTAAAACCTATCTCTAATAATTTTTTAAGTGGAAACATATCAGATAGTGTATACCTTTCCAGCAGATCCATGTCAATTATTTTCAGCTTCATAATGAGTTCAAGATGTACTGCTATATCCATTATTAGAGCTAATGTTAGGAATGGCCAATGTTTAGAGAGACCCTAGTCATTGACTGCATGTACCTATGGAAAGCAGTAAAAATGCTCACTGCCATTCTTATATATTAAAAGTGTCTCAATAAAAGAAAACCTTCTAGAGCTGGGTGAAGGTTATAACATAGTGAGGATCAGTTAAAGTTTCACTGCTATTTTTTATTATTATAGTATTACATGATTTAATTGACGAGGGAACCAAAATCACAAGACATCAAAATTCTCCCATTTCCACTTTATCACGAAGGCATCCAAGTATCAATGATTTTGATACCAAACACTGGGTAGGACACTGTTCTTGTGAGAGTATCTTCACAACCTGTTTTTCTTTTTCCCTTTGGGAAATAGTGGACGGAGTGGTGGAAGGACTTCTGAGCTGATTATCAGCCCGTTGAACCAGACTGAATGCGACTTCTGTGGCCAACAAGTTTTGGCATTGGACTCAAACCCGGGGCTTTTGATTCAGTGGTAGCGTGTTACTACTACGTCACAAGGCCTCCAAGTCAGGGCACCGGTGACAGCTTTCCAATCAGCCAGTTAGCGCTATCGATGTCCCAGCATGTTCAGGGACAGCAGACAAGTACATAGTTCAAGTTTAAAAGTCACAATTAATGTGGTACAAAACATTAATGCAAAGGAGATATAATACAAAAGAAGTAAAAAAGAATGTCTGAAAGCTTACAGAGTGCGATGTGAATATAAATATTGGTGTAATAAGGTAGGAAACAATTATTAATTCATTCTAACGGCAATTGTTACTGCCTAATGAGATGACTGTGAAATACAGTGGCTTTGTCATTTCAAAGACATGCTTGTAATTTTGGAAGATATTCAATGATCTGACACGGGCCGCAGGGACAAATAACACTTCAGCTAAAGACCAGGTGAGAACCTCAGGAATAAATCGCTTCTTCCTGTCCTGAATAATGGATTAATGTAGAGCATATATTGTTCCAAAGTCCAGTCTGTAACCTAGGGGGTTGCCCAGTAATTTAAAATTTGGGTTTGCCCTCTTAGGACAGAGATGAGGAGAATTTATTTTCTCAGAAAGTTGTCCAACTTTGGGACTCTCTGCCTCAGAAAATGGTGAAGGTGGGTCATTTAACATTTTTAAGACTGAGGTAGGTAGATTCTTGTTAAGCAGGAGAATCAAATGTAATCAGCGTTGAATGGAATTGTGGAATTCGAAACATATGATCTTGATGAATGACAGAGCAAGCTCGAGGGACCACAGGGCCTACGTCTGCTCCAATGTCATATGCTTGCATGTTCCTCGTATGGACATCACCATCTCATCATCCCACACCTCTCCAATCATGTAAACAAAAGAGGGCAACATAAAAGCTGACTGTAAAAGTTTCTATAGATATGCAAGGAGAAAAAGATGAACAAAAACAAACGTAAGCACCTTACGGTCAGAAATGGGAGAATTCATAACAGGGAATAAAGAAATGGCTGAGGAATTAAATTTATATTTTGCTTCAGTCTTCACAAAGGAGTACATGAATAATGTACCAGGAGTGCTGAGAGAAACATGTTTTAGTGAGGACCTGAAGAAATCAACATTAATAGAGAAATGATTTTGGCAAAATTGATGGGATTGAAGATGGATAAATTTCCAGGTCCTGATAATCTTCATCCCAGAGTACTTTTAGTGGAGAAGTGGCCCTGTAAATAGTAAATCCATTGGTGGTTATTTTCCAAAATTCTTTGGACTCTGGAATAGTTCCAACTGATTGGAGGGTAGCTAAAGTAAGCCTGCTATTCAAAAAGGGAGATATAGAGAAAACAGGGAATTATTGAACAGTGAGCCTAATGTCAGTACTGGGGAAGTTATTACAGTTTATTATCAAGGATTTCATAACTCAGCATTTGGAAGGCAGTGGTTCAATCAGACAAAGTCAGCATGGATTTACAAAAGGGAATTCATGCTTCACGAACCTCTTGGAATTTTTTCAGGATGTAAGAGTTGACCAGGGAGAAACAGTGGGTGTGGGTTATTTAGACTTTCAGATGGCCTTCAACAAGGTCTCACATAACAGACTACTATGTAAAGTTAAATCACATGAGATTGCAGGTAATGTCTTGAGATAGACAGAAAGCTGGTTAGCAGAAAGGAAGCAAAGAGTTGGCATAAATGGGTGTTTTTCTGATTGGCAGGAAGTGACTAATGGGTGTTCCTCAGAGATCTGTGCTAAGACCCCAAATGTTGACATTATATATTGTTGATTTGGAAGAGGGAACTGAATGTATTATCTCCAAATTTGCAGATGATACAAAGTTGGTGGGAGGGTGAATTGTGAGGAAGATGCAGAGATGCTTCAATGTGATTTGGACAGGCTGAGTGTGTGGCCGTCTGCGTGGTAGATGCAACATAATATGGATAAGTGTGAGGTTATCCATTTTAGTAGCAATAATAGGAAGATAGATTATTACTTGAATGTATTTAAATTAAGAAAGGTGGATATTCAACAGGTCCTTGTAGACCTTGTGCATCAGTTGCTGAAGGTAAGGTATAGCAGGCAGTGAGGAAGGCAAATGGTATGTTAGCCTCCATAGTGAAAACATTAAGTAGAGGGATAGGGATGTTTTGATGTAATTATTTAGTGCAGGTTTGATATCCTTATTTGAGGAAGGATGTGTTGCTATAGAGGGAGTACAGTGTAAATTTATCAGGCTGATTCCTGGAATGGCAGGTCTGTCACATAGGAGAGACTAAGTCTGTTAGGATTATATTAATTGCAGTTCAGAAGAATGTGAGGCGATCTCATAGAAACTATGTGTGGTGTCATGGTTGTTGTTCCCTCATCTTCGACATCAACCACATCTTCTTTGGAGCCTTCAACATGTCGTCGATGAAGACGAACATCTCGTCAGGGCCATCCCCACACCGCCACTACTTGCTTTCAAACAACCGTGCAACCTCAAACAGACCATTATCCGCAGCAAACTACCCAGCCTTCAGAAGAAGTGACCATGACACCACATAATCCTGCCATTGCAACCTCTGTAAGATGAGCTGGATCATCCACACGGATGCCATCATCACACATGAGAACACCATCCATCAGGTACATAATACATACTCATGCAACTCGGCCAACGTTGTCTCCTTGATATGCTACAGGAAAGGATGTCCCAAGGCATGGTACATTGGTGAGATCATGCAGACACTACGACAACGGAAAAACAGACACCGCTCGACAATCACCAGACACGGGGTTGTCCTTCTAGTCGGGGAACACTTGAGCAGTCAAGGGCATTCAGCCTCCGGTCTTCGGGTAAGCGTTCTCCAATATGGCCTTCAAGGCACACAGCAACGCAAAATCGCTGAGCAGAAACTGATAGCCAAGATCCACACACGAGGATGGCCTCAACTGGGATTCTTGGTTCATGTCACACTATGTGTAACCCCCACCATTTGGTCTCGGCTTGCAAAATCTCATTAACTGTCCTGGCTGGAGACAATTCACACCTCTTTAACCTGTGATTAACCCTCTCTCCACTCATATTGTCTGTACCTGTAAAGACTTGATTACCTGTAAAGACTCGCATTCCAACCATTATCTTACAACTGAGTCTTTGTCTATATATGCCTTGTTGGGAACCCAACTCTCCACTCACCTGATGAAGGAGCAGTTCTTCGAAAGCTTGTGATACCAAATAAACCTGTTGGACTTTAACCTGGTGTTGTGAGACTTCTTACTGTGCCCACCCCAGTCTAACGCCACATCATGACTCCTTTCCCTATCACGTACATTGAAAGTAATTGTACCCAGCTGGAAGCCTCATTTTACCATCTTCCAAGGTCATATGCCATGTCATACCAACTGACAACTCTCTTCAGATGAACCTGAATTTGAAGATAAAGGCCAAAATTCTTCCATTTTGCCTGCAGCAAGGTTGTAGCGGGTGAGACAGAAAATCTGGTGGACGATTCAATGGTGTGTTGAGCTCAAGCAGGAGTTTCTGGTCTTAGGTCATGCATGGCTGGAGAATACCAACCAAGAAATCCAGATCTTTTTCTTTATATATCGAAATTGGAGGTAAAGCAAGGTTCTAGGCAAACACAGGGTGAAATTCTCTGCCGGTGGAATATTTTAAGTGATTGGAGCAATTTCAATTGGGTGGTGATGGGGCTATTTCAAGGTCAAACCCCTGCAATCAATCGGAAGGCCATCTGCTGTGGAATGTCACCAGAATCAATGGGAGTGGCAATGTTGTTAAGGTGTGAGACTTAGGGTTCCTCAAAATGGAGGTGCCCTCAAAAGTATGCAAAGGATTCCCAAAATAAACAGGCCTGAAGTCAGTAAGGCCATCAAGTTGGAGGTGCACTATTTCACCCAAACAGCCCCGTCACTGGGACATGGAACCTCCAGCTCCATTGACCCTCAGACCCATTGTGTGGAAGCAAATTCTACGGAGTTGCTGGACTTTGCCCTCTGCGGGGATCCACTCTGATGCTGGCAATATCCTGATGGCACAGTAACTCCCACCATCACCACCCACCTTAACCCCACCACCACATGACTGCCTATCTGCCACCAATGGGGCAAGTTGCTGCTGCGCTGTTTCTGTACAGGACTCCACCATCTCTTCCCTCATTTAGCCTGAACCTGGGAGGTACTACTTTGGAGAGCAAAGTCCTGGACAGAAATCATGGAATTTGGGGTATATAATATTGTTCCTGTTTCAATGTGTCATTTGCATGCCTGCACTTCTTACTGGCCAAGTTCCTTGATTTCTCACATCTGAGCTCATTTTTGATATAGTTCACACAAGGTGAAAAGTTAGTGCACACTTGAGCCATTCTGAGTTTTTATACCCTTTTCACAGCCACTGGCCACCACCAATGCACCAAGTAGCATATTTAACAGATAAACTGCTCACACCAATCTATACTGCCTTAAAGGCATTAGCGTATCAACAAATGTTATGCTGAAAACTGCTGATTGCTGCTAAGGGAGAGAGATTTAACTTATTGAGTGAAGCAGCTAAGAGCAGGAGAAATCCATTAAATTCCGTTTAAACCACAAACACAAATGAATTCTAATTGCTTGTACGCTATCTTATAATCTTCCTCTCTGTGACACTTAGCAGCACAATCTGTGGCTGAATTGCAAGTTTCCGTTGAATAATATTAAATTAACATAACCTAACTAAAATCTGAAGATAAAGAAAACAAAATTTCTTGTTTCATCTGATCCTTCCAGAATTGGTGATTATAAAAGTAAAATTAATTCTCTCCACATGCTTCATTCTGATAGCACGCTCTACCACATCTTTAATCTAAAATCATTCAAATATGAAATGGTTTCAGTGAGTAGATTTTGAAATAAAGTCGCAGCTAAACCAATAAATTACACAACAAAATACATTCCCAAATTTAACGAGAGGTCAATTTAGAAGAATGAGGCATAATAAAATTGAGGTAGGCAAGATGATAAATGGTATGGATAAAATAGACGTGGAACGGATGCTTGTTCTTGTGGGGCATTCTAGAATGAGCGGTCATAGTCTTAGGATAAGGGGAAGCAAATTTAAAATGGAGGTGAGGATGAACTATTTCTCCCAAAGGATTGTGAATCTGGGGAATTCGCTACCCCAATGTGCAGTGGATGCTGGGAGAGCGAATAAATTTAAGGAGGAGTGAAACAGATTTTTAAATTGGTAATGAATTGAAGGGTTACAGGTGAAGGCAGGAAAATGGGGATGAGGAGCACATCAGGCATGATTGAATGGCAGAGCAGACTCGGTGGGCCAAATGGCCTAATTCTGCTCCTATGTCTTATGAGCTTATGAAGGTAAAGTGAGAAGGCGAATCCATCAGGTCTGCAAGATCCTCAGGCGGAGGAAAATGATAACTAACTCTTCAATTTCTGCTTCAAAAACTTGTGGGGTGAGAAGGTGATGATGGAAATGAGTGGGGGTGTGTGGGTTGAAGTTTCTAATGGGGAACCTGGAAAGCTGAGTTTTCCCATATGCTTATTCATTCATGGGATGTGGGCGGTGCTGGCTGGGCAAGCATTTGATGCCCATCCCTGAGGGCATTTGAGAGTCAACCACATTGCTATGGATCTTACCTGGCCAGACCAGGTAAGAACATTACTGAACCAGATGGATACTTACAACAATCAACAATGGCTTTTGATTTGAGTTGATTTGATTTATTATTGTCACATGTATTAGTATAAAGTGAAAAGTATTGTTTCCTGTGCGCTATAAAACATAGAACATAGAACAGTAATGCACAGTACAGGCCCTTCGGCCCTCAATGTTGCGCCAAGCTATGTCCAATCCCAAGATCAAGCTATCCCTTCCATGTGCCTATCCAATAACCGCTTGAAAGTTCCTATAGTATCCGACTCCACGATCACAGCAGGCAGTCTATTCCACACCCCAACCGCTCTCTGAGTAAAGAATCTACCCCGAACATAGCTCCTATATCTCCCACCATGAACCTTATAGTTATGCCCTCTAGCAACAGCTACATCCACCCGAAGAAATAGTCTCTGCATGTCCACTCTATCAATCCCTCTCATCATCTTATAAACCTCTATTAAGTCGCCTCTCATCCTCCTCCGCTCCAAAGAGAAAAGCCCCAGCTCCCTCAGCCTTTCCTCATATGACCTACCCTCCAAACCAGGCAGCATCCTGGTAAATCTCCTCTGCACACTCTCCAATGTTTCCACATCCTTCTTATAATGAGGTGACCAGAACTGAACACAATATTCCAAATGTGGCCTCATTAACGTCTGGTATGGTTGCAATGTAACCCCACAGCTCTTAAACTCAAACCCCCTGTTAATAAACGCTAACACACCATAAGCCTTCTTTACAGCTCTATCCACCTGAGTGACAACCTTCAGAGGTCTGTAGATATGAACCCCAAGATCTGTCTGCTCCTCCACATTCCTTAGAACCCTGCTGTTGACTCTGTAATCTGCATTCAAGTTTGTCCTACCAAAATGAATCACCTTGCACTATATAGACAAAGCATTCTGTTCATACAGAAGGAAACAAGACAGTGCAGAATGTAGTGTTACATTCATAGCTAGGGTGTAGAGAAAGATCAACTTCATGCAAAGTAAGACCATTCAAAAGTCTGTTGAAGGCAGGGAAGAAGCTCTTTTTAAGTCGGCTGATGCTCTGACTTTTGTGGTTTGCACGGATTGGGCTACAATCATGACATTTTGTAGTTTCTTGCAATCTTGTGCAGAGCAGGAGCCATACCAAGTTGTGATACAACTAGAAAGAATGCTTTCTATGGTGCATCTGGAAAAGTTGTTGAGAGTCATAGATGACATGACGAATTTCTTTAGTCTTCTGAGTAAATAGAGGTGTTGGTGGGCTTTCTCAACTATAATGTCGGCAGGGGGTACCAGGCCACGTTGCTGGTGACCTGAACACCTAAAAGCTTGAAGCTCTCAACCATCTCTACTTCATCCCTGTTGATGTACACAGAGGCATGTTCTCATAACACTTCCTAAAGTTGATGACAATCTCCTTAGTTTTGTTGACAATGAGGGAGAGATTATTGTTGCTGTATGAGTTCACCAGATTCTCTATTTCATTCTTGTCCTTTGTGGTCATCATTAGACTTTTAATTCCAGGTTTTTACTGAGTTCAAATTTCATCAATTGCCACAATGGGATTCAAACTCAGGTTCCCACAGCACTACCCTGGCCCTCTGGATTGCTAGTCCAGTGACAGTACCAATGCGCCACAGCCTCCCCTCGATCCCCATATGCTGTGGAATTTTAACCCATAACGCATGTCTTTTCTCCTTGATTTATTCCATTGCAGGAACTCAGCATGATTGATGTAGGCACAGATTCCATTAGGGCTCGCTGGAGCCTGCAACAGGCTGCAAGTGCAACCGGGTAAGAACCTGACCCCAGCTGGGGATTTGAGTTGAAGGGCAGGATCTGATGTCAGGCAGCAGAGTGGTTTAAGGAGAAACACTGCTTGTCTGTAAACAATGGCAAAAGGCAGAACAGGCAATGTTGCTCCTGTTCCAATCTGTCATTTGCACACTTGTGCTTGTTAATGGGCAGGTGTATCTTCTGTCTTTCCTCACATCCGGGCCAGTTTATGATACAGTTCACACAGTTACAGGTGAGCCATTCCTCATTCCTGCAGTTCTTTTAAAATGGAGAGGCCATTACCAATGCACCATCCTAAAATTCAGCAATTGGGAACCAATATTGTGCACCTGACCTGCTCTTGTAAAAAGAATGTTGAATGGACTTAATTATTTCCTTAACAGTTAAGGTACTCAGATCTACATTGTATTAAGATATATCAACAAATGTTACAGTGAAAAAGCTGGAATTATTTCGGGCTGCTGATGGAGGCAGCAGGGGGCAGGGGTGGAGCTTTAATTTGTTTTGAGTGAACCAACTAAAAGGAGGACAAAATGGTATTTTTCTTCAAACTACAAACACAAGTGTAATCTTATTGCCCCCAGGCTTTCTTTTGCTTAAGGCACATACTTTCTCCCCAGTTCCTTCCAGCTTGCTCAGTTTCCTGAGGCCAGGGAACCCAGCTGGCCATTCTTAAACTCATCTCATTAGAAGATTTAAGTTGTCAGTTTGCCTCTTGGGCAAGGGTTGACTGCCTATCTATTCCCCTCCCCCCCCCCAACCAATATTTTCCCTGACTGTGAGGTGACCCGGTCAAAGGAAACTGAAATGGTACTGCAGACAGAAGATCTGGTTATCTGAAACCTCTTTCAGAAGTCTAGAAGGCCCAGAGGAGATAATAAACAGACATTCCTATCTTCCTTGGCAGCGTCCTAGAAAGCTGACCCACCATTAGAAACATGGGCTCAGTCTATCCCACACAAGCTGACGCAGAGTAGTCTCTGAATGCTTCTACATTAAAAATGAGATGCTGATGAAGAAATGGAGAGCCCCCTCACAGGCTGGCAATGAGGAATGGACAGTGATCCACCAGGTATTGGTGCTACCGAAGTACCATGGGAAAATCTAGCGGCCAGCCCACTAAATTTTGATGTTGGGCATGTTGGTCTCCGCAAAACCAAGCCCTCACCACCCAGAATTTCTACTGGCCACGCCCCATAGGGATGAAGTAAGGTTATGCAGAACCTGCCTCAAGTGCTAGCTTGTGGAAAAATGTGACCTGCACCTATGATTCCTGTGCTGGCTTTAGGGGAACTAGTCAGTGAGGTGATAGTGAACTGTGTGGAGCCCCTGTCCAAAGCAAAAGGGGACACAGGTATATCTTGATCATACTGGTTTTGGGTCATACCCTTTGGACTCTGAAATGCTCCGACTGCCTTCCAAAACCTGTTGAACGAGGTAGTGGCGGCCTTGTCCAATTGCGCAATATACATAGACGACCTCCTCGTGTACTATGACACCTGGGAAAGCCACATTGAACAACTGGAAGCCCACTTCTGGGGAGCTGACCTTGTGATCAATCTCCCAGAGTGAGCTTGCTAAAGATTAAGTGACCTGCCTTGGACTTGTAGTGGGCCAAGGACAGTTATTGTCGAGGGCTGCCAAGATCCAAGCTGTAGCCCAGTTCCCCATTCTCATCACAAAACAGAATCTTGAGGTTCTTTGGAATATGTGGGTTGTACTGAAGTTTGTCTTCAACTTTAACATAATGCGTGTGTGTGTGTGTACACGCCCATGGTTTTAGAAGTTTTTCCTTCCTTTTTATAGTGAAATGAGAACAAATCTCATTTCATTCCACCAGAAAGGGAAGTATTGTGATGATGGAGAAAAAAACGTGGAATTATGCACAGCAACAAAATGCTCACAAACCCCGAAGATGGTTGAGAATGTAGTTTGCCACTGGCATAAATGTCTCTGAAGGACAATGGGACTCCTCCCTCTGCTTCCAGGCAAGGTACTCCGAAACTATAAAATCCCTTAATGTTGAAGGAAGCTATTCAGCCCATTGAATCTGCACCAATTCTCTGAAAGACCATCTTAGACAACCCAACCTCCTCACCACCATCCCCCTGCAACCTTTCCCCTCCCAACTTCACCATCCCTACAATCCCAAGCATTTACAATGGCAAATCCACTTAATCTGCACATCTTTGGACACTAAGGGGAAATTTAGCATAGCCAATCCACCTAATCTGCACACCTTTGGATACTAAGCAGCAATTTACCATGGCAAATCCACTTAACCTGCACACCTTTAGAACATAGAACATTACAGCGCAGAACAGGCTCTTCGGCCCACGATGTTGCGCCGACCAATTAAAAAGCAATGACCCTCTAACCTAAACCAATCCCTTTCCATCCATAAACCTATCCACGGATCTCTTAAATGCCCCCAAACTAGGCGCATTTACAACTGCAGCAGGTAGGGCATTCCAATCCCTCACCACCCTCTGGGTAAAGAACCTACCTCTGACATCCATCCTATAACTACCACCCCTTAATTTAAAGCTATGCCCCCTCGTGCTAGCTTTCTCCATCCAAGGAAAAAGGCTATCACTGTCCACCCTATCTAAACCTCTAATCATCTTATATGTTTCACCTTCAGACACTAAAGGGCACTTTAGCATGGCCAATCCACCTAACCCGTACAAAAGCATCCAAAGACTAATTACCATCCCCAGTAAAGAGTAGGAAACATAATGGCTATCTCATTTAAAACACCCTGGGTCTAATTAACCAACTAGTGGATTCCAGGTTCAGTGGGACACACAAGAAGAGGGTAAAAATGGCTTGCCTAGCTGCCTGCCTGTGTGTCCCTGTGCTGTAAGAAAAAACAACAGGACATTTTCCACACTGAAGGTGCATGATACAATACCAGAAACAGTGCCCCTGTGAAAGAAAATAGTGATCCATTACAGGAAAATCTAAGAACTCTCTCTCTGACTGTGGAAGTCAAACAGCCAGTAGGAAAAAAGGATCACAGCTAGGGAAAAATGAACTGAAAAATCTTGACCAAATCACAATACACCTGAATCGAAGCATCAACTATTCGATGCAGAAAACAATGATAATGGAATCAATTCGTAATGGCTGCAGCAAGTCAAAGACTGTTCTGTATACTTTTATTTATATATAATTACTACTGGACTCAATTCTCACTTCTAATCTGTATGAATGCATATGTCTTTTCATTTCTCCTGACCTTCTTAATAGTTAGTATCTTGACTCAAGAAAGCCTGGACAAATTGACTATTAGGTCTGGAAAAGGTATCTAAGGGAAAGGAAACCTTGTTGCCACCAGCAAAGGATGGATTGAATAAAAACACAGAGCCAGTCATTTCTCCTCATCCAAGTTTGTAACAATTTGGGGATCCCAGTCAGATAGTGGCCAATCAAGGGGTCTTGTCCAGATTAACAACTTTTGGGGAACTCATCTGGGACTGGTCATAACAAAAGCCTAATTAATGTTATTGAGGGTTATAGGTAAGCCTAGTAGGTAGGGATATCATCAGCGCAACTTGTGGGCCGAAGGGCCTCTTTGTGCTGTAGTTTTTCTGTGATCTATGTTCTATGTTATGCCAGGAATCTCATGTCAGCTCCTTCTCACTTCAATTTAAACTCCCAGTTCCAGGAGACTGATGTGGTGCCTCTTCTGCGAATAAGTGGGCCAGGCCACTAGCTTCCACCATGCCAAGCTGCATTAGATCCAGCCCGATGTGACTTGTGACGTTCATCAAGCATCAGTACTTGGGCACGATCTTGCCTGCCATTAATGCCCTGGTGCCACTTCCAGTGAGGACAGAGAATTTGGTGCTCAGCCAAAACTCCGTTCACTGCAGCGGGACCAGAAAATCCCATTGGCGTGAACAGATAGAAAATTCTGCCCCTTGTGTCTCAGCTTCACACTGGGTTTATCAAATGAATTGGACAAAGAAATAGAAGCCAGGTATGGAAGCATTTTGGTGACATTAAGCAAGGTGGCAGAGTGAATTGTGATAATAGAGATGGGAACAGAAAGCTGTAAAGGGATAATAATAGATTAAGCGGTGGGCAAATGGAGTTCAAGTGGACTGGTCCCATAACAAATTTTGATTAAAAAAAACTAATGCAATATTGACGTTTGAGAATACAACTGGGTGAAATGATGTTACTGCTGGACAAAACTCTGGTGTATTAAAGTCTGGGCACTACTTCTCAGGAAGGATTCAGTGACCTCAGAGGATGTACCACACAAATTCACCAGAATGAAATGGGAACCAAAAGGGTTAAATCAACAAGGCAACATAGACTAGGTTTGTATAGATGATTAACGGGGTGACCTAATTGAAGAGTTCAAAATGAGGAAAGGATTTGATAGGATATAATAGGAAGAAACTATTTCCACTGGTCAAAGAGTCCAAAACAAGGTTATTATAACCATAGCCACTAGAATAAGTTAATATGGGGATACTATCACAAAGGACTTCTTCACACAAAGCGAAGTGAAAACCTGAATCTATCTTTCCGTTAAAAAGTTGTTGAGGCTACTAATTCAAAACTGTATTCTGTAATTTTTAGATTTTTGTAAGGCAAGGATCTTAAAGGTCACCGAATCAAAACAAGTAGATGCAATTAGGACAGAGATCAGTCAGCAGTAGGTGAAAAGGCTTGGAGGGGGACAGTTGCACACATTAAGCGTATTTCTCTATTGCCATGTTTTTTTAAAATGTTGCTATGTCTGTAGGGAAAAGGGAACCAGCACTCAGTAGGATTTGGAGTATTGCCTAGAGGAACAGTCAGTCGGAAATATTCATCAAAAAGAATTGCTTGACTGGATGAAGTAACCATACTGGGAATAAAAAATTCTCAGTACAGATATTTAGATATATTCTGCCAACACATACATGAGAAGAAAATTTAAGCACATTCATGAAACATTTGCAGTTCTTTTAAAGCCACTGTAGTTGACACAATAGCTCAAAATTCACTGAAGAAGGGCCTCTCATGGAATGGCCTATTTGACTTTTATCTTCATCCTTCAGCTCAAAAGTCTTTTGTATTATAAAAAAGCAAGCTGGTAGCAAGGCATATAGGACCTCAACAAATGTGTTTTAAGCTTTAAGAAAGATACTGAGGAACAACTGAGAAGGAAATAGGAATCTCTGGTGAAACATGCCATACTATACCAATCCTGAGAAATGGGTGCACTCTTAAAGGGCAAGGTCTTTAATTTCCCTGAGAAGGTGTGAAATGAATGGTTTGCTAGGTTACTTCAGAGTACAATTAAGAGTTAGTACAAAGAGTACAAAGGGGCGGCAAGGTGGCACAGTACTGAGCGTTGCTGCTTCAGAGCACCTGGGACCCAGATTCAGTTTCCAGCTTGGGTCATTGTCTGTGTGGAGTTTGCACGTTCTCCCTGCGTCTGCGTGGGTTTCCTTCAAGTCCTCCGGTTTCCTCTCACATTCTGAAAGATGCGCTGGTTAGGTGCATTGTCTTGAACAGGTGCCAGAGTGTGGCGACCAGGGGAATTTCACAGTAACTTCATTGCAGTGTGGATGTCAGCCTTGGTTGTGACTAATAAATAAACTTTAACAGTATAGCAAAGGAACAGGTGCTTCAGCCTATCAAGTCTGTGCCAATCCAGATGCTTCTCTAATCTAATATTTTCTTGCTTCTATGTGGTCCATCTCCCTTTATTCCCTGCTCTATTCGCTGCCTTTTCATGTATCAATCCGGATGCATCTTCAACGCTGTTATACAATCTGCTTCCACCCCCTCTAGCAGTGTGTTCCAGGCTGTCACCACCCTTTGTGTGAAAAACTTGCCCCTAACATCTCTGTTAAACTTTCCCCCTCTCCTTTTCAACCTATGCCCCCGAGTAATTGGCCCTTCAACCCTAGGAAAAAGACGCTGACGATTCACTCAATCCAAGCCTTTCATAATCCTGTAAACTTCTATCAGGTCCCCCATCATCCTCTGACGTTCCAGTGAAAACAATCCAAGTTATAAGAACATAAGAAACAGGAGCAGGAGTAGGCCATCTAGCCCCTCGAGCCTGCCCCTCCATTCAATAAGATCATGGCTGACCTGATAGTGGTTCAGTTCCACTTACCTGCCTGCTCCCCATAACCCTTAATTCCCTTATTGGTTAGAAATCTATCTACGTGTGACTTAAATATATTTAATGAGGTAGCCTCCACTGCTTCAATGGGCAGAGAATTCCAAAGATTCACCACCCTCTGGGAGAAGAAGCTCCTCCTCAACTCTGTTCTAAATTGACTCCCTCTTATTTTGAGGCCCTCTAGTTCTTGTTTCCTTTCTAAGTGGAAAGAATCTCTCTGCCTCTACCCTGTCTAGCCTCTTCATTATCTTATATGTCTCTATAAGATCTCCCCTCAGCCTTGGAAACTCCAAGTACAGGCCCAATTTACTCAATCTCTCCTCATAAGCTAACCCCCTCATCTCCTGAATCAACCTGGTGAACCTTCTCTGTACTCCCTCCAAGGCCAACATATCCTTTTGCAAATAAGGGGACCAAAATTGCACACAGTACTCTAGTTGCGGTCTCACCAGTACCTTGTACAATTGCAGCAAGACCTCGCTGCTTTTATATTCCATCCCCCTCGCGATAAAGGCCAACATTCCATTTGCCTTCTTGATTACCTGTGCAACTGCAAACTGAGTTTTTGAGATTATGCACAAGGACCCCCCAGATCCCTCTGCACAGTAGCATGTTGTAATTTTTCACCATTTAAATAATAGTCCATTTTACTATTATTCCTTCCAAAGTGGATAACCTCACACTTGCTAAAGTTATACTCCATTTGCCAGATCCTTGCCCACTCACTCAGCCTATCCAAATCTCTCTGCAGACTTTCCACATCCTCCATGCAGTTTGCTTTCCCACTCATCTTTGTGTCATCTGCAAACTCTGTTACCCTACACTCGGTCCCCTCCTCCAGATCATCTATGTATATGGTAAACAGTTGAGGCCCCAGCACCGATCCCTGCGGCACGCCACTAGTCACCAACTGCCAACTGGAAAAGCACCCATTTATTCCAACTCTCTGCTTCCTGTTAGATAGCCAATCCCCAATCCACGCTAACACTTTACCCCCAATTCCGTGTACCTTAATCTTACGCAGCAACCTTTTGTGAGGCACCTTGTGAGGCAAAAGGCGGGGAATTACAGGCCGGTTAGTTTAACGTCTGTGGTAGGTAAAATGTTAGAATCCGTCATTAAGGAGGAAATTGCGAGGCATCTTGAAGGGAATTGCTTGATAGGGCAGACGCAACACGGTTTCATTAAAGGGAAGTCGTGTCTGACAAATTTACTGGAGTTCTATGAGGATGTGTCTAGGGCGGTGGATAGAGGAGAGCCGGTGGATGTGGTCTTTCTGGATTTTCAGAAGGCGTTTGATAAGGTACCTCACAAGAGGTTACTGCAGAAGGTCAGAGGACATGGAGTTGGGGGTAGGGTGTTAGCGTGGATAGAGGATTGGTTGTCAAATAGGAGGCAGAGAGTGGGGGTCAATGGGTGCTATTTGGATTGGCGGTTGGTGACTAGTGGGGTGCCCCAGGGGTCGGTGCTGGGGCCTCAGCTATTTACCATTTATATAGATGATCTGGAGGAGGGAACCGAGTGTAGGGTGTCGAAATTTGCTGATGACACCAAGATTGGGGGAAAGGCAAATTGTGCGGAGGGTGTGGAGAGTCTGCAGAAGGATCTAGATAGGCTGGGCGAATGGGCCAGGAAATGGCAAATGGAATTTAATGTTGGCAAGTGTGAGGTGGTCCACTTTGGTAGGAAGAATGGTAGGAAGGACTATTACTTACGTGGCGAAAAACTGCAGCAGGCGACGGTGCAGAGGGACCTCGGGGTCCTTGTGCATGAGTCGCAAAAACCCAGCCTGCAGGTGCAGCAGGTGGTCAGGAAGGCGAATGGGATGCTGGCCTTCATAGCGAGGGGGATTGAATATAAAAGTAGGGAGGTCTTGCTGCAGCTGTATAGGGCATTGGTGAGGCCGCAGCTGGAGTACTGTGTGCAGTTTTGGGCGCCGCACCTGCGCAAGGATATTTTGGCCTTGGAGGGAGTGCAGAGGAGGTTTACTAGGCTGATACCGGAGTTGAGGGGGTTGAGCTATGAGGAGAGGCTGAATAAACTAGGCTTGTACTCGTTAGAGTTTAGAAGAATGAGGGGAGATCTCATTGAGACGTATAAGATGATGAATGGGATGGATAGGATAGAGGTGGAAAGACTCTTCCCGCTCAAAAAAGACAGTAGGACTAGGGGGCACAGCCTCAAGATAAAGGGGGGGCGGTTCAGAACGGAGTTGAGGAGGAACTTCTTCACTCAAAGGGTGGTGAATCTCTGGAATTCTCTGCCCGTTGAAGTGGTGGAGGCTGCCTCGCTAAATATTTTTAAGAAGCGGGTTGATGGGTTTTTGATAAGAGAGGGGATTAAGGGTTATGGGGAGAGGGCGGGAAAGTGGAACTGAGCCACGACAGATCAGCCATGATCTTATTGAATGGCGGGGCAGGCTCGAAGGGCCAGATGGCCTACTCCTGCTCCTATTTCTTATGTTCTTATGTTCTTATGTTATCGAACACCTTTTGGAAATCTAAAAACACCACATCCACCGGTTCCCCTCTGTCAACCGCACTCATTACATCTTCATAAAAATCTAGTAAATTTGTCAAACACGACTTTCCCTTCACGAATCCATGCTGCGTCTGCTTGATCAAACCATTCTTTTCCAGGTATCCTGCCATTTCTTCTTTAGTGATGGATTCCAGCATTTTCCCAACTACGGACGTTAAGCTAACCGGCCTGTAGTTACCCACCTTTTGTCTACCTCCTTTCTTACATTAGCTGTTTTCCAATCAGCTGGCACCTCTCCAGAGTCCAGTGAATTTTGATGAATTACAACTAATGGATCTGCTGTTAATTCTGCCGTTTCTTTTAGTACCCTGGGATGCATTCCATCTGTCCCATTAGCCTACCAAGCACTACCTCTTTAGTAATAGTAATCGTTTTAAGGTCCTCACCCCCTACAGTCCCATGACCGTCAATTATCGGTAAGCTATGTGTGTCCTTTACCTTGAAGACCGACACAAAAACTTGTTTAAGGCCTCAGCCATTTCCTCGTTAAGGTTTCCAAGTTTGTTCAACCTTTCTTCATAGTCTATATCTTCCAAACCAGGCAACGTCCTGGTAGATCTTCTGCACCCTTTCCAATGCATCAACATCTTTCCGTGATGTGTCGACCAGAATTGTACACAATACTCCAAGTGTGACCTAACCAGAATCTTATATACAGCTGCAACATGATTTTCCAATTTCTATACTCAGTGCCCCAACTAATGAAGGCCAGCATGCATTATGCCTTCCTGACCATCTTGTCCACTTGAGTTGTCATCTTCAGGGAACTGTGGATCTGCACACCCAGATCTCTTTATATGCTAATATTTCTCAGGGCTCTACCATTTACTGTACAGCTTCCTTCTGCAGTAGAACTTCTGAATTGCATCACCTCACATTTGTTTGGGTTAAATTCCATCTGCCATCCTTCGGCCTAGGTCTCCAGCTGATTTATATCCTGCTGTATCCTCTGACAATCCTCCTCACTATCCGCTACTGCCCCAATTTCTGTATCATCTGAAAATTTACTAATCGGACTACCTACATTTTCCTCCAAATCATTTATATATATTACAAACAATGAGTGTGTGCGCGTGTGGACACAAGTGTGTGTGTGTGTGTGTGGACACGAGTGTGCATGTGTGTGTGTGTGGACACGAGTGTGCGTGTGTGTGTGGACACGAGTGTGCGTGTGTGTGTGGACACGAGTGTGCGTGTGTATGGATGCGCACGTGTGTATATGGGTGGCTGGATGCAAGTGCACATGTGTGGACCCAGTACTGATGCACCAGTACTGATCCTTGTGGAACACTGCATGTTACTACACACCCCTGTTAGAAAAGTATTCTCGCACTGGTTCTCCCCGCTTTCTATGCCCAAGTCAGTTTTGTATCCATCTTACCAGTTCACCTCAGGTCCCATACGCATTTACCTTCTGTATCAACTTGCCATGAGGAATCTTAGTAAAGGCTTTACTAAAGTCCACGTATGCAACATCCACTGCCCCACCCTGGTCAATTTTTCTTGTCACTTGCTCAAAAAACTCAAGCATGTTTGTAAGACATGACCTCTCTTTCACAACACCATCTGCCTATCACGAAGAAGCATATTTTCTTCCAGTTGTGAGTAAACCCTGTCCTGAAGAATCTTCTCCAATAATTTCCCCATCACTGATGGAAGGCTCACAAGCTTGTAATTTCCCAGATTGTCTCTTCTGCCCTTCTTAACCAGAGAAACAATGTTAGCTACTCTCCAATCCTCTGGTACCTCGCCCGTGGCTAAAGAGGATGCAAAGATTTTGGCCAAGGTCTCCTTTCTTCCCTCACTTCTCTCAGAATTGTGGGATAGACCTACCTGGCCCCGGGGACTTGTCCACCTTAATGCTTTTGAAAACTTAAAATATTTCCTTCCTTCTTAGCTCAACATGCTCTAGAATGTTAACATCCTCCTTTCTACAGTCACCATCCACCACATTCTTCTCCTTTGTGAAAACTGATGCAAAGTACTTGTTAAGGACCTCACCCACTTTATCTAGTTCCACACACACATTCCCTCCACTGTCACTGAGTGGACCCACCCTTTCCTTAGCTACTCTCTTCCACCTCTTCCACATAAAAAGCCCTGGGATTCTCCTTAATTCTGCCTGCCAAGGACATCTCATGGCCCCTTTTTGCCCTCTTAAGTCCCTGTTTAAGCTCTTTCCTGCTATCTTTGTATTCCTCAAGTGTCAGTAATAGAGGTTTACAGCATGGAAACAGGCCCTTTGACCCAACTTGTCCATGCCGCCCTTCTTTTTAAACCCCTAAACTAGTCCCAATTGCCTGTATTTGGCCCATATCCCTCTATACCCATCTTTCCCATGGAACCGTCTAAACACTTTTTAAAAGAAAAAATTGTGCCCCCCTCTACTACTACCTCTGGCAGCTTCTTCCAGACATTCACCACCCTCTATATGAAAAAATTGCTCCTCTGGACACTTTTGCATATCTCCCCTCCCACCTTAAGCCTATGCCCTTTAGTTTTAGATTCTCCTATCTTTGGGAAAAGATATTGACTATCTAGCTGATCTATGCCCCCCATTATTTTATAGATCTCTGTAAGATCACCCTTCAACCTCCTACGCTCCAGAGAAAAAAGTCCCAGTCTATCCAGCCTCTCCTTATAACTCAAACCATCAAGTCCCCGTAGCATCCTAGTAAATCTTTTCTGCACTCTTTCTAGTTTAATAATATCCTTTCTATAATTCAGTGACCAGAATAGTATTCCAAGAACGGCCTTAGCAATGTTTTGTACAACTTCAACAAGACGTCCCAACTCCTGTATTCAATGTTCTGACCAAGTGTTTTATCAGTTTTCAATTTCCTGATAAATATGGATACCTCCTTCTTGTTTATCATTAAACTCACAATCTCTCTTGTCATCCAAGGTTCTCAAATCTTGCCATTTTTATCCCTCATTTTTACAGGGACACACTTGTCCTGAATTGTGGATTTACCCTCAAACAGCCTTCCCTGGCTTTTATACTGTTTTAGTTAGCCTTCCCCCAGTTTAGTACTTTCTTGGACTACTTCTATCCTTCTCTACAAATATCTTGACATTTATACAATTAAGACCCAAAATGGTCCCCCGCTGAGACATCAATCACCTATCCGGGCTCGTTTCTCAGAACCAGGTCTTAGATAAGCCCTTCCTAAATTGAACTATCTACAGATTACCTCAAGAAGCACTCTTGGATACGCTGAACAAACCTGTGCCCCGTCTAAGCCCCCAGCACTAAAGCAATCACAGTCTATGTTCAGGAACTAAAAATTGCCCATTAAAACAATCCTGTTGTTTTTACATCTTCCCATAATCTGGTGACATATCAGTTCCTCCACTTCACACTGGTTGTTGGGAGATCTGTAGTACAACCCCAACGGTGTGATTGCACCATACCTGTTCCTGAGTTCTACCTACAATGCCTCACTGCATGATCCCACCAAGGTGTCCTCCCTCTGAAGAGCTATGACAATCTCCTCATCAGTAAAGGAACACTTCCACCTCTTTTGTCACCCTCCCTATCTTGCCTGAAACATTTAAATCCTGCCCCTCTTTCATCCAAGTCTCCATAATTGCTACAGCATCATAATTTCATGTGGTAATCTATGCTCTAAGTTCATCTGTTTTACCAGTCATACTCCTTGCATTAAATCAAACTCACCTCAGATGATCTGTCCTGTCACGTTTTGTACACTCTTCTCGTGTTATTTCTCTTAGTCTTACTGAAGCCATTCATTGAATTCTCCACAGTCTCCGTACTGTGGCCCTTTATGATTTTTGTCTTTGGTTTCTCTGCCTTCCACTTTTCCCCTTACTGCCTTTTGTTTCTGTCTCCACTTTACTTCTGACTTCCTGCATTGGTTTCCATGCCCCGCTACATCAATTTAAAAATTTAAATCCTCCCGAACAGCATTCCCCTAGGACATTGGTTCCAGTCCTGCCCAGGTGCCCTGATTCATATAGGTTCCACCTCTCCCAGAACCATTTCCAATACCCCATCAATTTGAATCCCTCCCTCTTGCGCCATTCCTCAAGCCACATATTCATCTTAATTATCCTGACATTTTTATTCTGACTAGCACGTAGCACTGGTAGCAATCTTGAGATTAGTACCTTTGAGGTCCTAATTTTTAGTTTAACTCCTAACTCCTAAATTCTGCTTGAAGGACCTCATCTCATTTTTTAAAATCTGTATTGTTGGTGCCTATATGTACCACAATACTTGGCTATACACCCTCCCCCTCCAGATGCCCTGCAGCTGCTCCGAGACATCCTTGACCTTTGCATCAGGGAGGCAATATACCATCCTGGAGTCTCATTTCCGTCTGCAGAAATGCCTGTCTATTTTCCTTACAACTGAATCCCATATCACTATAGCTCTGCTACTCTTTTTCCTGCCCTCCTGTGCATCAGAGCCAGCCATGGTGTCGTGAGTCTGGCCACTATAATCTTCCCCTGGCGAGCCATCTCCTAAGTGCCCAAAATGGTATATCCAATTTGGAGGGACGTGATCACAGGGGATCCCTGCACTGCCTTCCTACTTTTCCTCTGTCTGGTGGTCACCCATTCCCTATCTCCCTCAGTAATCTCCCTCAGCTAATCACCTTAGTGTAGGGTAGAGTCATTAATAGGGCAGACTGAACAAGGGTGGCCAGATTCTTTCCCTAAAGGACATCAGTAAACTCGTTGAACTTTTATTAGTTGGCTGCTTCAAGCTCATTTTTACCAATTCCAGACATTTATTTGTGGATATGTAATTTGAATTAATGTTTAGGTCTGAGCTCATTTTTATCTGGATTTATTGCTGAAACTTTTAAATAACTAATCCAGTAACATAATCTCTACATGACTGTACTTATGTAACTACATCATTGCTTCGCCTAATTGCTTTAACCTATATCTCAGCAATACTTAGGGCATCAATTTTCCATTTCATCCATTTTGAGTACCAGTTATCATTTGTTTCTTGCTTTTAGCTGTTGCACTGTTCCTTCACCTTCCAATTAAATGTTTGCCCCTTGCTTTCATTCTGAAAGGCTTGCCAATCAAATGACTTCTTGCTCAGTTTCAATCTCCTGTGGCTGCAAGGATCTCTCTCTCAGTTTATTAATTCACTTTTTCCACAGCGCTTCTAACCTTGACAAGGTTAGAGGAGCATTTTACTGGCAGCAGATGAACCAATAATGAAGATAAAAGCTACAGCACTTCAAAAGCAATTAATTACTGAGTTAAATACTTTAGGATACTTCAAGGTCATTAAGTGCAATGTAAAGAAAGAAGTAGCACGACCTCAAGAAAATGCTAATTTTCTTTAAGCAGGCCAATCTTTCTTCTGCTGAAATCATTGTTGTTGGGAACTTCACTGTTAATTTTCAAATTGACTTCTTGCCCTGCTTGCCACAGGAATCGGAGTGGGCAAGGGGTGAAGCATCAAAGTCCAAAGTCAAAGTATATTTATTAGTCATAAGTAGGCTTACATTCACACTGTGATGAAGTTACTGTAAAAATCCTCTAGTCGCCACACTCCGGCACCTGTTTGGGCACACTGAGGGAGAGTTTAACATGCCCAATTCACCTAACCTGCATTTCTTTGGATTGTGGGAAGAAACTGGAGTGCCTAAAGGAAACCCACATTCACACAGCGAAAATGTGCAAACTCCACACAGACAGCGACCCAAGCCGGGAATCAAACCCAGATCCCTGGCACAGTGAGGCAGCAGGGCTAATCACTGTGCCACCCCCATGGAAAGCTCCACTGACCTCGGATGGGGTTTTACGATTTCAGAATGAGCGAGGCCATAAAATTCCACCCCTCTTCTTCTTTATTCACCAACCTAGTACTAATGACAAGGTCTTTGTTATACCAAATGATAAATTAGTATTTGTCAGTCAGACTGTGAACTGGCTATTCTAGTAATTTACGAATTATTAAACATTTTTCCTATGTCTCACCCTGGAGGACTGACTACATAGACAGCTTAACTAATCATTGGAGCATCCAATGATTTTAGAAGGTTGCTTTGAAACTGTTGTGTGGCCTGTTTAAGGGAATGTTCATACGATTCTGCCGTGACCTTACAGGAGTCTCCAGAGGCTGCCGGCAGTTCTAATCTCGACCCTGCAGTGTGCACATCAGATAAATAAACCTGTCTGCTAAAACCCTGCTGTGCATCCTCAATATATTGCTTATTTCACACCCAGCCTCAGCACGATATGAGTAAGTGAGCACATGCGTGGCAGATGCAGTATAATGTGGATAAATGTGAGGTTATCCACTTCAGTAACAAAAATAAAAAGACGGATTATTACTTGATTGTAAATTGAGAGAGGCAGATACTCAGCAAGCGAGATCCTGGAGTCCTCGTGTATCAGTCGCTGAAAATAAGCATGCAAGTACAGCAGGCAGTAAAAAAAGGGAAATGGTACGTTGGCTTTCAAAGTCACAGATTTTGAATAGAGGAATAAAAATATTTTCCTGCAGTTGTATTGGGCTTTGATGAAGCCTTTATATGCAGCAAAGGTTTACCAGGTTGATTCCTGGGTTGGCAGGACTGTCAAATGAAGAGATGCTAGATTGGTTAGGATTATACTCATTGTAGTTTAGAAGCATTCGAGGGGATCTCATAGAAACATAAAGTTCCAACATGATTAAACAGGGTAGATTCATAAATAATGTTCCTGATGGTGGGGGTGTGCAGAACTAGGGGTCATGGTTTGAGGATAAGGGATAAACCTTTTAGAACTGATGTGAGAAGAGTTTATTCACACAGAGAGTGGTGAATGTGTGGCATCCACTAGAAGAGAAAGTAATTGAGGTCAAAATGTGTGATTTCAAGAAATTAGATATAGCTCTTCGGGCTAAAGGGATCAATTCTGAAGTGACTTTGGAGATTTCATTGTGTGAAGGGTATTATATACTCATTGTGGTTCATGTTGTTGTTGATTTCTGTTATATCCTGCTGGAGGTACAATAACCAGCATGATTGAGGAGGGAACTTGTGGAAGAGACGGTGGGGGGGATTGGGGTATTGTATTTAATGATCAATCATGATCATAATGAATGGAGAAGGTTTGAAGGGCTGAGTTGCCGACTCCAGTTTCTATTTTCTATGTATGTTAATATATTTGGCAAACTGGAATAAATTGTCAGTGACAACTAGCCATAGTTTGCGTTGCACAAATTTGAAGATTACCTCAGAAGGGAGTGGAATCTAACATATCAAATCAGTGCTCTATGAGCCAGCTGCAATGGGTTAGTGGAACAATTTGTGCTATCCCTAAAACACTCAATGAAAGCTTCTTGAGACCAAGGTTTGTTAATCCTACATCACAGTAGCTTCTTGGCATTCTACAGGAATACTAAACATAAGACCACACAGAGTTCACCCGCACTGTTACTCACGAGGAGGAAGCTGAGAATGACATTTGATCTTTAAACATTCCATGAGACATCGGTGATAGCAAATTTATGAGTGCCCAGGAGACAAGTGAGTGCCAAATGATGCTTGTTTCACCAAGGGGAATGCATGTTGGCACATAGCAATACTACCCAGGAGAACTGGATCCCTACAATTGTCTTGGCTCGGACTGGTCCTGTATTGTACATGGTCCAAACTGAGGATGAACTGGTTATAAGACGCCATGCTGACCAGTTGTTGGCTGCCCACAATGGCTTGCCAGAACCTCGAGATGAACCATCCTCTCTAGCCCTGGATGCAGGGCTTGCTAATACTGGTACAATCATCAAGTCAGAAATGACTGGCAGCTCTTATCACTGTGGCCACTTTCCCTACTGTGACAGTAACAAGACCACTCCAGGGAAACAAAATTTACATGCTTAAGAACCTGTGTAGGGTTAGACACCTTTCCGTGCCTGAGTGACGAATAGAACGAGCAAGGGCTTGACAGCCTCCTGATTGCCTCTCCTATTGAGTGCTGCCTAGCTTAATATGTACAGGGTAATAATGATGCTATATTTACAAACATCCATAATTTGTCATTGGACTCTAGAAGTAAAGGTGGAGGTAGATTGTGTATTTAGCAAATTACTGTGTTGTGGCACGGCCCCTTTAAGGGAACAATTAAGCGATTATGCTGTGACCTCATCAGGGTCACCACAGGCTGTTGGCAGTTCTGATCTCAACCCTGTAGGGTGCACATCAAATAAATAAACAATAAATGCTGGAATGTGAAACATAAATAAATCTGTCTGCTAAAACCCCAGTGTGTACCTCCTCAATCGTACTGGTTATTGTACCTCCAGCTCCAGCAGAGTATAACAGAAATCAACAACAACATGAACCACAATGAGTATATAATATCCTTCACACAATGAAATCTCCAAAGGCATTTCACAAGAGCAATGTAAAACAAAATATGACATTGAGCCACATGAGGATATGTTGGTTGGAAGATCAAAAGCTGTTGTTATGTATCTATATTTATTTCTACTGGTTCATTGGAGCAATGTTATATTAAAGTGTGCATCAGAAATGACGTAACAGACCCAGTCCGGGGGAGAGGTGGAGCCCAAAAAAGCAGCCATGGAAGAGGTCACACACCATTAGAAAGCTCCATTTGTTTCTAACCCAAGTTGGTCCCTTATATCATGTCTCCAATACACAACAGCTTGATCAATGCAATAGCTTTGAAAGAGTGTCTTAAAAGCGGAAATTGAGGCGGAGGTGCAGAGAGGCATAGAGAACCTATACCAAAGCTGAGGCCTAGGCAACCGAAGGCACAGTCACCAATGATGTTGCAATTAAAATTGGGGGAGTACAAGAGGTAAGATTTAGGAGAGCACAGTTATCTCAGGAAGCAGTGCAGAGGGAGGCGTGTGAAGATGGAGAGATTTGGAGGGAGATAAGCTGGGAGGGATGTGGGGAAGCCAGGGAAGGATTTGAAAATAAAGCTTGGAATTATGAACTCAGGATGTTGCTTGTTTGAGAACCGTGAAGCAGAAGGGTGATAAGGGAGCAGAAACTGATGCAAATTAAGACATGGACAGCTCAGCTTTGGATTACCTCAAGTTATGGAGAGAAGAATATGGCAGACCAGCCTGGATTAAAGGTAATGAAAACATGAGGGAGGATTTCAGCAGCAGATCAGCTGAGAAAGAGAGGAAGACCAGCTATTTTAAGGAGGTAGAAATGAGCAGCCTCAGTGATGTGCAAATATAAAGTCTAAAGCGCAAATATGAGATCAAGATTGTGAATGGTCCGGTTTAATTTCAGACAGTTGCCAGGGAGAAAGGAGGAATCAGTGATGAGGAGAGTAGTTTAGAACAGGGGACAAAAATAATGGTTTCAATTTTTTGAATAATTAGTTGGAGGAAATTCCTGTTCATCCAGTACTAAGTGTCAGATAAACAAACAGATAATTTAAAACAGTCGAACACAGTAGCTGGGATTTTTTGACCTTGCCCACCTTTGAAATCTTTAGTCCCACTGATTTAATCAACAGACCTCTGATTGGTGGGCCCTGCTGTAAATCCCATCCCACTTCCTCAGGTTTCCCAATACTTAATTGCAGGAAAGTAGGAATTTTTTTTTGTTTATATCCAATTCAATCCAAAATCCAATTCAAAGTCTCAGCAAGTGTAACATTCTAGATCCAAGCTGACAAGACAGGCATTTCACTTCCTGTCTTGGGTTTGATCGACATGATCCAAGCTGATTGGAGCAGGCATTGCACTTCTTCCAAGGCTTGATCTCATTTACATCTCAGCCAAAAGGCTTAGATGCTGCTTTAAAAAATTGCTTCAAATGAAGCCTCAGTGTAACCTCGTGACTTCAACTAAGTGCAGGACAGCAAAACTACACTTGATTTTAGAAAGTAGGAAAATTATGCTACATGAAAAGAGCAGAAGCATGAATTGACTGTTTACTGTTAGTTCCAGCACACAGCCCTTCCCCTTCCAGCATCACATTCTACCCCACCGACATCTTGTCTCTGTAGACTCTCACTGATTTAGCACCAAAGAATGAGCCAAGTTACTAGATTTACCACCATCCCCCAATCAGCAAGCAACACTAATCCAAATGCAACTCCAAATGTGAAAGCAGGTCTCTAATAGCATGCTAATGAGGCCCGACCAGGGATATCGCCAATTAGCATTCTTCCCCAACTGTTCATCTGATATCAACAAATATGAAAATCAATGTCATTATATCCCCTCCCAATAAAATCTTTTGAACATGCCTGCTTCATGCTGAATACTCAAGTTAAAACAGTCTGTAAACCAGTCAAATCAGCAATAAAATTTTATGGGCAATAAAAGTTAGGCAACCAGGATGATGATCAAAATTCTTTGCTGCCTATATTCACGCCTTCTATCTGCCTCAGCTATATTCTTAAAACTGAAAAGGGAGGTTTCTTGTCTCATTTTTTCCTCCACTTAGTCAGTATTGATGTTGGTCTGATTCAATCATGGTGGCCTGAATTTCTATGGAAAGGTTGTGTAGTTGGATGAATCGGGTTTTGGAGACTCTGGTTCTGCGCTCGGAGTTTAGAAGTATGAGGTGCAATCTCATTGAAACTTATAGAATACTAAAAGGATTGGAGAGAATGGACTATAGAATGGACTTGGGGATGATGTTTCCATTAGTAGGAAAGACTAGAATCCAAGGGCACAGCCTCAGAGTAAAGGGATGACCCTTTAGAACTGAGATAAGGAAGAATTTTTTCAGCCAGAGGGTGAATTTATGGAATTCATTGCCACGGAGGACTGCAGAGGCCAAGTTACTGAATGTATTTAAGACAGAGAAAAATAAGTTCTTGATTGGTAAGGAGATCAAAGGTTACAGGAAAAAGGCAGGAGAATAAGATTCAGAAACGGATCAGCCATGATTGAACATAAGAACATAAGAAATAGGAGCAGGAGTAGGCCATCTAGCCCTTCGAGCCTGCCCCGCCATTCAATAAGATCATGGCTGATCTGAAGTGGCTCAGTTCCACTTTCCCGCCCTCTCCCCATAACCCTTAATCCCCTTGCCTACCAAAAACCTATCTACCCGCGTCTTAAATATATTTAGCGAGGCAGCCTCCACCACTTCAATGGGCAGAGAATTCCAGAGATTCACCACCCTTTGAGTGAAGAAGTTCCTCCTCAACTCCGTTCTAAACCACCCCCCCCTTTATCTTGAGGCTGTGCCCC
Source organism: Carcharhinus amblyrhynchos (assembly GCF_965287045.1). NCBI lineage: Eukaryota > Metazoa > Chordata > Chondrichthyes > Carcharhiniformes > Carcharhinidae > Carcharhinus > Carcharhinus amblyrhynchos. Next base: position 48,034,131 of record NC_137324.1, on the reverse strand, counting down.
CTAGTCCTACTGTCCTTTCTGAGCGGGAAGAGCCTCTCCACCTCTATCCTATCCATCCCATTCATCATCTTATATGTCTCAATGAGATCTCCCCTCATTCTTCTAAACTCTAACGAGTACAAGCCTAGTTTATTCAGCCTCTCCTCATAGCTCAGCCCCCTCAACTCCGTTATCAGCCTATTTAACCTCCTCTGCACTCCCTCCAAGGCCAAAATATCCTTGCGTAAGTGCGGCGACCAAAACTGCACACAGTACTCCAGCTGCGGCCTCACCAATGCCCTATACAGCTGCAGCAAGACCTCCCTACTTTTATATTCAATCCCCCTCGCTATGAAGGCCAGCATCCCATTCGCCTTCCTGACCACCTGCTGCACCTGCAGGCTGGGTTTTTGCGACTTATGCACAAGGACCCCGAGGTCCCTCTGCACCGTCGCCTGCTGCAGTTTTTCGCCCTGTAAGTAATAGTCCTTCCTACCATTATTCATTCAGGCCCTCCACTCCTACCATCTTTCCATCGTTAACACCCGGCAAACTATTCGCGTCCTCCTCCGTGAAGACCGAAGCAAAAAAATTATTCAAGGCCTCAGCCATTTCCCCATCCCCCACCACTAAATCCCCCCTCTCATCCTCTAAGGGTCCAACATTCACCCTAGCCAGCCTCCTCCTTTTTATATATTTATAAAAACTCTTACTATCCTTTTTTATATTTAGCGCTAGCCTAGATTCATAGTCTATCCTTACTTTCTTTATTAACTTCTTCGTCATCCTTTGTTGATATTTAAACCTCTCCCAATCCTCTTCTTGCCCACTACTTTTAGCCACTCTAAACGCATCAGCTTTTAATTTAATACTCTCCTTTATCTCCTTCGTTATCCACGGCTGATTATCTCTTCTCCTATGATCCTTCTTTACCATCGGAATAAATTCCTGCTGAGCACCGAGAAAGATCTCCTTAAAGATCCTCCACTGTTCCTCAGCAGACCTACCAACCAATCTGTGCCCCCAATCTACATTCGCCAATTCCTCTCTCATCCTATCATACTCCCCTCTGTTCAAACAAAGGACACACTTGACCTCTTCCCGTACCTGTACCCTATGCTTTACTTTAGACCCTGTAATTTCACCTACCCTTGCACCCTCTCCCCCCCAATTAGTTTAAAGCCCTATCTACAGTCCTAGTTTTACGATTTGCCAGGACTCTGGTTCCAGCACGGTTCAGACCAACACCATCCCACCTGCCCCAATACTGGTGCCAATGCCCCATAAATTCAAGCCCATTCCTCCCACACCAATCCCTGAGCCACCCATTCACCTCTTTAATCCTATCTACCCTATGCCCATCTGCACGCGGTTCAGGTAGAAATCCAGAGATAACCACCTTGTCAGTTCTGCTTTTTAATTCCATTCCCATCTTTTCATACTCCCTCTCCAGACCCTCAGTTCGCATTTTGCCTATGTCGTTGGCACCAACATGCATCACAACAACCGGGTTCTCACCCTCCCACTCCAGGTTCCTCTGCAGCCCAGATGCGACATCCTGGACCCGAGCACCAGGCAGACAACAAATCCTTCTGTGCTCTTTATCATTGTGACAAAAGACAATGTCTGTACCCTTAACCACACTATCCCCAATTACCACTACATTCCTTTTTACCTTCTCTTTGTCTATGTCCTGTGTCTGCATCACTGTATTGTGTGCAGTTTGCTCATCAACCTCACAGCCCTTGTTCTTGTCCACACTGGAAGCAACAACCTCAAACCTGTTATGCAGGTTGAGAGGCTGAGGCATTTGGGCCCCACCCTCCTTCCTCCTCTCCCCACCCCCCTTCCTCCTCTCCCCTCCCTCCTTCCTCCTCTCCCCACCCTCCTTCCTCCCCCCAGCAGCCCCCTCTTGTTCCTGACCCTTAGAGTGAACCAGTCCAGGGGGTGTGGATGTCTCTTGCACCCCATTATCAATGGCATCCTCCCTCCCCCTGATGAGCCTCAGTGTCTGAAGCTCAGAGGCCAGCTCATCTACTTTGAGCTGGAGCTCCTCCAGCAACTAGCACTTACTGCAGACATGGTCACTGGGAAGGACCCTGGGGTCCACCAGCTCCCACATCATACAGAAACAGCACATCACATGCCCCTCCATTATTGCCCCTTAGTAATTACTAAACATAGTTTACAAGTCAAACTTACCTGGCCCTTTTCTGCCCAGCCCTTTGATCCTAAGCCCTTGCAGCTCACTCAGCTTCCCTCTCACTCCGCTGCCTGCTCCGACGCTGCCCGCTGTCTAAGCAAACTCGATGGGCTGAATGGCCTAATTCTACTCAATATCTTATGGCCTATGGAATTCCCCCACATGAAGTTGACTCCAGAGGGTGAATCGTTCGTTATTGATTGGCTCCTGCCCCGAAGTCAGTCTGATTGCCAGAGTTCACTTCCAGTGAGGCAGGGAGGACCCTGGAGCAGGCTGCAGGTGGGATTCACAGTCCTCCTCCCACAATGCCCCAAGGAAATGAATACTGATTTCAGAAGAGGAATGTTTGTGCTCCCAGTGGGTTCCATTCCCTTATCCCAGTGAGTGATTTGACTCACTCACTGGGATAAGTTTGGAGGAATTGTGCGTTCCCAATCCAGGGATTTATTATATGGGGAGGACAATCTCTGATGAGAAGGAGCTTTGGGATCGGGTTGGAGGAAGTGCTCCTGATAACACACATGAAGCTGAAAAGGTACTTAGCTTCTTCCCAAAGTGGCTTTCATCTCACGTCAGCAGGCCAAATTCCCCAGGCTTATGAATATGGCTGCCCACTGCAAAACCTGTGAAGCAGATTAAATCAAAGGCTGCCAGCCTCATTGGGATATATAAATTGCCAATCCACCTCCCCATTGACTGCCCTGTTTCTGTAAATCCTGGAAGTGATGGGTTGGTGTTCAGTTGGGATCGGAATTCAGATTTTCAACATTTTCACATCTGGCCTGAACCCAACCCACCTGCTTGTGTGCTAAGATTCAGCCCAATGAGACTCATTTAAAAAATCTGCCTGTCACTGGCTTCTTAGTCATTCTGAGCCAAGTCTATCTCTGCTCAGACCTCTTGGAAATCCAAACAGAGCTTACTAAAGAGAACATATTGACGAGGAACACCAGCTGCAGTCGCCCTTCCCTTAAAGCAGCTGCTACTTTTTGACTCCTTATCAAAAATGTCTCTGGTAATTTCTGTGAATCTTTCTTTCCACCTTCTTCTGTGCCTCACAATGCAATTTGATTGTTTCTTTGCCTTTTGGCTAAATTCATAGAAACATAGAAGATAGAAGCAGGAGGAGGCCAATTGGCCCTTCGAGTTTGCTCCGCCATTCATTACGATCATGACCGATCATCCAACTCAATAGCATAATCCTGCTTTCTCTGCATAACCATTAATCCCATTCACCCCAACTGCCACATCCATTCACCTCTTAAATACATTCAATGTTTTGGCATCAACTACTTCCTGTGGTAATGAATTCCACAGACCACCACTCTTTGGGTGAAGAAATGTCTCCTCACCTCCGTCCTAAATGGTCTGCTCTAAATCCTCAGACTATGACCCCTGATTCCCCCATCATTGGGAACATCGTCCCTGCATGTACCCTATCTAGTCCTGCTGGAATTTCATAAGTTTCTATGAGATCCTCCCTTCATTCATCTGAACTCCAGATCAAGCACCACATCAAGCCCAAGATGCAATGCCTTCTATTGTCAGCTTGGATCTTGTTTGTCTCTTTTGTGGGGATCTTGAATTGGATTCAACAAGATTTTGAAGTTGGTTTTTGGAGCAAGCAAGGAATGGATTCAGATCCATCTGTCCATTCTGACCATTGACGCTATAACTTTAAGGATGGAGTAAAACATTTAAAAGAGAAGTGTGCAATGGGATCTATGTGAAAAACCTGAACATGACTGCACTTTGTCTGACAGCCATTATGAAATGTTTGCAATGTTTTTTCAGATATTTTACGAATATATTTTTGCAAACAAATGTTGGTACAGTACCAGCTTTTCTAGGCTGTTGCAAAAGTTGTCTCATAATTTCTGTGTATTGTCTTTGACACCACACTTCCATACGAATGAGTTTTCCATGTGAAAAGATTATTTACAACTTTATTTCACCCCCAGATCTTCATTCTAGCAACATTGCTAAGATGCATTGGTAAGAAAGCTGTATTTCAAATGGTCCCTTCACTGCAGCAGGGTGGCAAGATTCCACTAAGTGTGCCTGTGCCTGATCTTTGAATGAGTTAATCAATTCCCTTTACATGTAACATGTTAAATGTTTCATTTTTAAAATCCATAATCAATTCTCACTTTCCATTGGAGATGCTTTCACCAAACATTTAGGCAGTGTAATTCCAGATCAATTGCAACTTGCGCCATGGAACAAATTCTCACCTAATTTCTGTTTTCTTTTGCCAATTATTTTAAATCTGTTTCCTGCTGACGCTTCCATCAGTGGGTAAGGTTTCTCCTTACGTGCTCAATCTTCCCTAATTGCCTTTGAATTACTTACTTGACTATTTCAAAGGGCAGTTAAGAGTCAACCACATTGCTGTGGGTCTGCTGTCACATGGAGGTAAGGAACATGAGTGAAGTAATTGTTTCTTTACACTGTCTCTTGCCAATGCAAGGTGGCCAAATAAGATGGCCGCTGATAACATCTGCACATGTGCACTGCAATCCAATAATGTCATTCACCTGGAAAGCGTTTTTGTAGCAATATTTTTTCAATAACCCTATCATGTTCCTGAGATGTATATTGGTAGAATACTTATTAAAATATAGTTAGAAGCTGCAAATTGAGAATTGTTTTCTTTCTGAATGTTACAACTTTATTGTTACAGAATCCCTATAGTGCAGAAGGAGGCTATTCAGCCCATTGAGTCTGCACTGACCACAATATGCTAATACATGTGACAATAATAAATCAGATCAAATCACACCCAGGCCCTACTCCCGTAACCTCACATATTTACCCTGCTAAGCCCCCTGACACTAAGGAACATTTTAGCATGGCCAGTCAACCTAAACCACACATCATTGGATGGTGGGAGGAAATCAGAGGAAACCCACACAGACATGGGAGAATGTGTAAACTCCACACAGACAGTGACCCGAGGCCAGAATTGAACCCAGGTCCCTGGTGCTGTGAGGCAGCAGTGCTAACCACTGTACCACCGTGCCGCCCTAAGGCCTTTTTGAGGCCCTGATAATTAATGACTCACGAACTTTGCAGGCATAGTTCAACATCTGAAATCCTCATTATGGATTATCATAAGCAACTCATTAAATGTTTACTGCACTGGTTATAAGAATCTTTTAGATGCCCAAAGATATGAGTGTTGTTAACCAGGCAAAAATTTTTTTTGTTAAAGTGCATTAAAAATCTTCATTTTGTCAGAGAACAGACTTCCACCAAGATTGGGGGAAAGGCAAATTGTGCGGAGGGTGTGGAGAGTCTGCAGAAGGATCTAGATAGGCTGGGCGAATGGGCCAGGAAATGGCAAATGGAATTTAATGTTGGCAAGTGTGAGGTGATCCACTTTGGTAGGAAGAATGGTAGGAAGGACTATTACTTACGTGGCGAAAAACTGCAGCAGGCGACGGTGCAGAGGGACCTCGGGGTCCTTGTGCAGGAGTCGCAAAAACCCAGCTTGCAGGTGCAGCAGGTGGTCAGGAAGGCGAATGGGATGCTGGCCTTCATAGCGAGGGGGATTGAATATAAAAGTAGGGAGGTCTTGCTGCAGCTGTATAGGGCATTGGTGAGGCCGCAGCTGGAGTACTGTGTGCAGTTTTGGGCGCCGCACCTGCGCAAGGATATTTTAGCCCTGGAGGGAGTGCAGAGGAGGTTTACTAGGCTGATACCGGAGTTGAGGGGATTGAGCTATGAGGAGAGGCTGAATAAACTGGGCTTGTACTCGTTAGAGTTTAGAAGAATGAGGGGAGATCTCATTGAGACGTATAAGATGATGAATGGGATGGATAGGATAGAGGTGGAGAGACTCTTCCCGCTCAAAAAAGACAGTAGGACTAGGGGGCACAGCCTCAAGATAAAGGGGAGGCGGTTTAGAACGGAGTTGAGGAGGAACTTCTTCACTCAAAGGGTGGTGAATCTCTGGAATTCTCTGCCCGTTGAAGTGGTGGAGGCTGCCTCGCTAAATATTTTTAAGAAGCGGGTTGATGGGTTCTTGATAAGAGAGGGGATTAAGGGTTATGGGGAGAGGGCGGGAAAGTGGAACTGAGCCACGACAGATCAGCCATGATCTTATTGAATGGCGGGGCAGGCTCGAAGGGCTAGATGGCCTACTCCTGCTCCTATTTCTTATGTTCTTATGTTCTTATGTTCCTTGACTTTTTTTGGTGAGATTCTTTTCCTATTTTGTAAAACAGTGCCCTGCTGCTCCAATAGCTACTTGATAAGCACGTCTGCTCCTGGCTGCTGTCACTCGCAATGACAAAATGGGGTCAAAACACTAGTGCTGCGCTTGCACGATGTTGGCACCGAAGGTAGCTGAGCTTTTACAATGGATTCCTGGCTGCCATTACTAAGATTAGCACTAGTTATTCATATCAGATTTATTTCATTGAACGTAAGCTGTCCCAGTTACTATCATAGAGTCAAAGGGCAGGATTTTACAACCTCGCTAGGGCAAAATCGCAAAATCCCATCCCATGGAGGCCAGGATTCTGGGGCAAGTGAGATGGTAGGTTTTTGGCTGTGGAGTCATAGAAAGCAGAAAAGGCACAGCTTGGTATGGCTCCTGCTCTGGCCAAAACCACAAGAAACTACAAAGGATCATGAACAAAGCCCAGTCCATCACGCAAACCAGCCTCCCCTCCATTGATTCTGTCTACACTTCCTGTTGCCTCGGAAAAGCCGCCAGCAAGATCAAGGACCCCGTGGACCCCTGGCATTCTCTCTTCCACCTCCTTCCATTGGGAAAAAGGTACAAAAGTCTGAGGTCACGTACCAACTGACTCAAGAACAGCTTCTTCCCTGCTGCTGTCAGACTTTTGAATGGATCTACCTCACAGTAAGTTGATCTTTCTCTACACCCCAGGTACGATTGTAACACTACTTTTTGCAGTCTCTCTTCTCCTTCTCCCTTAAATGTTCTATGAATGGTATGCTTGGTCTGTATAGCGCGCAATAAACACTACTTTTCACTGTATACCAATACATGTGACAATAATAAATAAAACTAGATCAAAAAAGGCCCTTTGGTCTATCAAGTTTGCACCAACTATAACTAGCACTAAAGGTGTGCTAATCCCATTTTTCAGCATTTGCCCCATATCCTTGAGTGTTATGACATTTCAAGAGCTCATCCAAATACCTTTTAATGGTTGTAAACTTTCCAGCCTCCATTACCTTCCTAGGCAGTGCATTCCAGATTCCCACCAACCTCTGAATAAAAACGGTTTTTTCCAAATCCCTTCTGAATCTCCTGTTCCTTACCCTCCAACTATGCTCCCTTCTAATTGACCTCCTTCCAACCAAGGGGACTAGTTGCTTCCTATTCACCCTGCTCATACCCCTCATAACTTTATACACCTAAATCATGACCCCCTCATGGGTTCAAATACCCCACAATAGGATTCAAACCCATGATCCTGAATTTTAGTTTGGGCTTGCTGGCTAACTAGTTCAATGGCATTACCACTACATCAAAATCTTGATCAGGTGGAAAAAGAATCTAAACACGCTGAAGCACAGTTTTCTTTTGACAATAGCGGACATAGAATTGCTGAAAAGGAAAATTTGCGTTAACGGTACAAGGTTTATTTTGTAGAAGGAACGTGGAATAATTCCCCATCCACAATTTAGACTACTCTCACCTCTTTCTAGACAAAACATTATTGAAAGTGTGCATGTATTTTAAGTTATGAAAATGATACTTTTTAGTAGCAGAGTCAGTAGAACTTTAGGTTAAACCACAAAAACAGTGTATTGATATTCTACATTGAAATAGTTGATAGAGGAATGTCAAATGAATGTGTCAAACAGGCCTTTGCTATTATCATCAAAGGTAATATTGTGCTTCTACTGATCTTCTGTACTGAAATAAAAAGAATAAAATGAAATGGGCCAGGAAATGGCAAATGGAATTTAATGTTGGCAAGTGTGAGGTGGTCCACTTTGGTAGGAAGAATGGTAGGAAGGACTATTACTTACGGGGCGAAAAACTGCAGCAGGCGACGGTGCAGAGGGACCTCGGGGTCCTTGTGCATGAGTCGCAAAAACCCAGCTTGCAGGTGCAGCAGGTGGTCAGGAAGGCGAATGGGATGCTGGCCTTCATAGCGAGGGGGACTGAATATAAAAGTAGGGAGGTCTTGCTGCAGCTGTATAGGGCATTGGTGAGGCCGCAGCTGGAGTACTGTGTGCAGTTTTGGGCGCCGCACCTGCGCAAGGATATTTTGGCCTTGGAGGGAGTGCAGAGGAGGTTTACTAGGCTGATACCGGAGTTGAGGGGGTTGAGCTATGAGGAGAGGCTGAATAAACTAGGCTTGTACTCGTTAGAGTTTAGAAGAATGAGGGGAGATCTCATTGAGACGTATAAGATGATGAATGGGATGGATAGGATAGAGGTGGAGAGACTCTTCCCACTCAAAAAAGACAGTAGGACTAGGGGGCACAGCCTCAAGATAAAGGGGAGGCGGTTTAGAACGGAGTTGAGGAGGAACTTCTTCACTCAAAGGGTGGTGAATCTCTGGAATTCTCTGCCCGTTGAAGTGGTGGAGGCTGCCTCGCTAAATATTTTTAAGAAGCTGGTTGATGGGTTCTTGATAAGAGAGGGGATTAAGGGTTATGGGGAGAGGGCGGGAAAGTGGAACTGAGCCACGACAGATCAGCCATGATCTTATTGAATGGCGGGGCAGGCTTGAAGGGCTGGATGGCCTACTCCTGCTCCTATTTCTTATGTTCTTATGTTCTTAAAGTGCATAAAGAAGTGATTTGTAGAGCTGACATCCTGCGTTCAGAGCTTTGCAATCTATTATGATTATTAAGGCCATCAGGAGCCAACGTTCTCAGTCGTGGAACGTGGCTGGTGTTGCAATTCATCTATTAACAAGTCAACATTCTCCAACATATAACAGAATTGGTCCTGACTTTGTGCAATGGTATAGGAGTGATGAGAGCAGCCGTTTAACATCTCTTTCAAATGAAGCCAAACAATGAATAATTGGGACAGATGTTTAATAGGCTGCCACTCTTTTTTTAAATCTAGGTTCCAGCAATTCGCAACCGCAACAATAGAAGTGCTCAAGTAAAAGCAGTTGATGCACTGACACCAGAAAACAACAGCCGATTTCCAGAAAGCAATTAAATGAATAATTATCTCAATTAAAGTAAACCACTGCATTGAACAGCAACAAGGGTTTACTCTTCCTGGAAAAAGGAGAGTTTTTAAAAACTTCGTTTTACTATTGTCCGTGCATAACACTTTTAGGAAAAAGTGAACAATACTGGAAGTATGCAGGTATTTTAAATTATGAAAATGATACTTTTTAGTAAAAGTAATTTGAACTTGTACTCCTCAGAAACCATCAACTTAGATTAAAATGTTTTTGATTCACATTTGTGAGTACCCAACTGTAGGAGAAAGTTCTGACGAACTTCAGTCCTGTCCCACAAGCTCTGCCAAATGGGTGACATGGTAGCAAAGTGGTTAGCACTGTTGCCTCACAGGGGCAGAGACCTGTGTTGAATTCCAGCCTCAGACAACTGTCAGTGTAGAGTTTGCATGTTCTCCCCGTGTCTGCGTTGGTTTCCTTCGGGCACTCCGGTTTCCTCCCACACTCCAAAGGTGTTAAGGTTAGGTGGATTGGCCATGCTAACTTGCCCCTTAGTGTCTCAAGATGTGTAGGTTGATGGGGTAAATATGTAGGATTACAGGGAAACGGCCTACATAAGAACCAGGAGCAGGAGAAGGCCATCTGGCCCGTCAAGCCTGCTTCACCATTCAATAGGGTCATGGTTGATCTTTTTGTGATTCAACTCCACTTACCTGCCCGCTCACCATAACCCTTAATTCCTACCGTTCAAAAATTTATCTATCCTTGGCTTAAAAACATTCAATGAGGTAGCCTCAACTCCTTCACTGAGCAGGGAATTTCACAGATTCACAACCCTTCGTGTGAAGAAGTTCCTCCTCAACTCAGTCCTAAATCTGTTCCCCTTATTTTGAGGCTATGCCCCCTAGTTCTAGTTTCACTTGCCAGTGGAAACAACTTCCCTGCTTCTATCTTATCTATTCCCTTCATAATCTTATATGTTTCAATAACATCTCCCCTCATTCTTCTGAATTCCAATGAGTATAGCCCCACTCAGTCTCTCCTCATAAGCCAACTCTCTTAACTCCACAATCAACCGAATGAATCTCCTCTCACCCTCACCAGTGCCAGTATATCCTTTCTCAAGTGAGGAGACCAAAACCGTAAACAGTACTCCAGGTTGGCCTCACCAGCACCTTATACAGCTGCAACACTGTCTCACTGTTTTTAAACTTCATCCCTCTAGCAATAAAGGACAAAATTCCATTTGCCTTCTTAATTACCTGCTGAACCTGCAAACCAACCCCTTGAGTTTCCTGCACAAGGACACCTAGGTCCCTCTGTATAGCAGCATGCTGCAATTTTTTACCATTTAAATAATAGTCCATTTTGTTGTTATTCCTACCAAAATGGATGACCTCACATTTACCAACACTGTACTCCATCTGCTAAACCCTCACCCACTCTCTTAGACTATCTATATCCCTTTGCAGACTTTCAGCATCCGCTGCACACTTTGCTGTAACGCTCATCTTAGTGTCACCTGCGAATTTTGACACACTACACTTGGTCCCCAACTCCAAATCATCTATGTAAATCGTAAACAATTGCGGTCCCAACATTGATCCACGGGGTACACCACTAGTCACTGATTGCCAACCTGAAAAACACCCATTTACCCCCACTCTTTGCTTTCTCTTAGTTAACCAATCTTCCATTCATGCTAATAAATTGCCCGTAACACTGTGTACCTTTACCTTATGTAGCAGTCTTTGGTGCAGCATCTTGTCAAAAGCCTTCTGGAAATCCAGATACAACACATCCACAGGTTCCCCACTGTCTACTGCACATGTAATGTTCTCAAAGAATTCTACCAAATTAGTCAAACATGACTTTCCCTTCATGAACCCATGCTGCGTCTTACCAATGGGACAATTTATATCCAGATGTCTCACTATTTCTTCCTTGATGATAGATACAAGCATTTTCCCTACTACAGAAGTTAAGCTAACTGGCCTATAGTTACCCGCCTTTTGTCTACCTCCTTTTTTAAACAGTGGCATCACATTTGCTATTTTCCAATCTGTGGGAACCACCCTAGAGTCCACCAAATTTTGGTAAATTATCACTAGTGCATTTGCTTTTTCTCCCACTGTCTCTTTTTGTACCCTGGGATGCATTCCATCAGGGCCAGGAGACTTGTCTACCTTTAGCCGCATTAACTTTCCCAATATGCTTCTTTCATGCTAATGATAGTTTCTAGGTTCTCACCTGCCATAGCCTTCCTGTCATCAATTTTTGGCATGTTATTTGCGTCTCCCACTGTGAAGACTAACACAAAATACCTGTTCACTGCCTCAGGCATTTTCTCATTTCCAGTTATTACATCCCCCTTCTCATCCCCTAAAGGAGCTACTCTTCGCCACTCTTTTTCGTTTTATATATTTGTAGAAACCTTTGCTATCTGTTTTTATATTCTGAGTGAGTTTACTCTCATAATCCATTCAACTTTCCTTTATAGCTTTTGTTGTGGCTTTCTGCTGACGTTTAAATATTTCCCAATCCTCTAGGTTCCCACTAATCTTTGCCACTTTGAATGTATTTTCTTTCAATTTGATCCACTTCTTTATTTCCTTAGATATCTATGGCTGATTATCTCTTCTCCTACAGTCCTTCCTTATCACTGGTCTATACTTTTGCAGAGCACTGTGAAAGATCGCACTGGAAGTCCTTCTCTGTTCCCCAATTATCCCACCATAAAGTTTTTGCTCCCAGTCAACCTGGTTAAGAGACAGTTGGTGCAAGCTCAATGGGCTGAATGGCCTCCTTCTGCACTGTAGGGATTCTAAGTCACCTGCAGTCCAACTTTGCAATTGGTCTGATTTGTGCATATCAATCACCAATTCAAGTGAACGTCTTCACACACACACACACACACACACACACACACACACACACACACACACACACACACACACACACACACCCTCCCCAACAAATCCTCCTGCTTTCCCCTGTGAACTGTTGTTAAACTAACCGGCCACCAGCTTTAAAATTTGACATTTGACATATTATTCTGACAGAATACAGCTGTGATGCACCCTGTTTATTGCAGAGCAGTAACAACTGATTGAGCAGCCTGCTCAAGCAAGATAACTGGGATGTAGCTGCACTCTACATGATTATCTGTCCCTTTGAGGACAAAAGCATATTACTGCAACTTTTGGAAATCTGAAACAAAGACAAAAAATGCTAAAAACACACAGCAACCTCTGACAGAATAGATCAGATGAAAGGTCACAGACCTGAAAAGTTAACTTTGTTTTGGTCTGCATAGCAGCAACCAGACTTCATAGAATCATAGAATCCCTACAATGTAGGAGAGCCCATTCAGCCCATCGAGTCTTCACCGACTTTCTGATAGAGTACCTTACCCAGGCCCTATCCTTGTAACCCACACATTTTACCGAGGCTCAACCATCTAACCGACACATCTTGGAACACTATAGGGCAATTTAGCATGGCCAACCCATACATCTTTAGACTGTGGGAGGAAACTGGAGCACTTGGAGGAAACCCAAGCAGACACCAGGAGAATGTGAAAATTCCACAGTCACCCAAGGCTGGAATTGAATGCAGGTGCCTGGAACTGTGAGGCAGTGGTGCTAACCACTGTACATTTTCTGGGTTTTTTTTCCCATCGTTTGGAAGTGCTGATAAATTTTCAGAAAGCATCATCTGATTTGGAAACATTAGGATCGTAATGAGGGTGGCAATAATGATGGTTGGTGGTGTTACTGCAGGACATCCAATGAAAGCAAATTGCCTTTTCTATAATGAAGGGCATCCATCAACAAATTTTTATAAATATATAAAAAGGAAGAGGCTGGCTAGGGTGAACGTTGGTCCCTTAGAGGATGAGAAGGGGGACTTAGTGGTAGGGGATGGGGATATGGCTGAGTCTTGAATAACTTTTTTGTTTCTGTCTTCACGGAGGAGGACGTGAATAATTTGCTGGATGTTAGAGATAGAAAGGTGGTAGGACTGGAGGGTCTCGATGACATTACTGTTACTAGAGAGGCGGTGCTCGACAGACTGGAGGGACTGATTGTGGACAAGTCCCCAGGACCGGATGGAATGCATCCGAGGGTTCTGAAAGAAATGACGGAGGTGATAGTGGATGCCTTGGTGGTTATTCTCCAGCCGTCGCTGGATTCCGGGGAAGTGCCGGAAGATTGGAAAATGGCTAATGTTACGCCATTGTTTAAGAAGGGTGGCAGGCAAAAGGCAGGGAATTATAGGCCGGTTAGTTTAACGTCTGTTGTTGTTAAAATGTTAGAATCCGTCATCAAGGAGGAAATAGCGAGGCATCTTGAGGGGAATTGCTTGATAGAGCAGACGCAGCACGGTTTCGTTAAAGGGAAGTCGTGTCTGACAAATTTACTGGAGTTCTATGAGGATGTGTCTAGGGCGGTGGATAGAGGAGAGCCGGTGGATGTGGTGTTTTTTGATTTTCGGAAGGCGTTTGACAAGGTACCTCACAAGAGGTTATTGCAGAAGGTCAGGGGACATGGAGTTGGGGGTAGGGTGTTAGCGTGGATAGAGGATTGGTTGTCAAATAGGAGGCAGAAAGTGGGGGTCAATGGGTGCTATTCAGATTGGCGGTTGGTGACCAGTGGAGTGCCCCAGGGGTCGGTGCTGGGGCCTCAGCTATTTACCATTTATATAGATGATCTGGAGGAGGGAACCGAGTGTATGGTGTCGAAATTTGCTGATGACACCAAGATTGGTGGAACGGCAAATTGTGCAGAGGGTGCGGAGAGTCTACAGAAGGATCTAGATAGGCTGGGCGAATGGGCCAGGAACTGGCAAATGGAATTTAATGTTGGCAAGTGCGAGGTGGTCCGCTTTGGTAGGAATAATGGTAGGAAGGATTACTTACGTGGCGAAAAACTGCAGCAGGCGACGGTGCAGAGGGGCCTTGGGGTCCTTGTGCATGAGTCGCAAAAACCCAGCTTGCAGGTACAGCAGGTGGTCAGGAAGGCGAATGGGATGCTGGCCTTCATAGCGAGGGAGATTGAATATAAAACTAGGGAGGTCTTGCTGCGGCTGTATAGAGCATTGGTGAGGCCGCAGCTGGAGTACTGTGTGCAGTTTTGGGCGCCGTACTTACGCAAGGATATTTTGGCCTTGGAGGGAGTGCAGAGGAGGTTTACTAGGCTGATGCCGGAGTTGAGGGGGTTGAGCTGTGAGGAGAGGCTGAATAAACTAGGCTTGTAATTGTTAGAGTTTAGAAGAATGAGGGGAGATCTCATTGAGACGTATAAGATGATGAATGGGATGGATAGGATAGAGGTGGAAAGACTCTTCTCGCTCAGAAAGGACAGTAGGACTAGGGGGCACAGCCTCAAGATAAAGGGGGGATGGTTTAGAACGGAGTTGAGGAAGAACTTCTTCACTCAAAGGGTGGTGAATCTCTGGAATTCTCTGCCCGTTGAAGTGGTGGAGGCTGCCTCGCTAAATATTTTTAAGACGCGGGTTGATGGGTTTTTGATAAGAGAGGGGATTAAGGGTTATGGGGAGAGGGCAGGAATGTGGAACTGAGCCATGACAGATCAGCCATGATGTTACTGAATGGCGGGGCAGGCTCGAAGGGCTAGATGGCCTACTCCTGCTCCTACTTCTTGTGTTCTTATGTTCTAAATGCAGGGTGCATGGAGGAAGATTGCTAAGTGAGTGAACATAATCGTGCAGGTTTGCTATACCTGTAAACAGCCGAGGAAAAGGTTAGTGGCATCAGAGTCGGTGCCAAGATTTCAAACCATAGACAAGGGCTCAACGTTGATATATAGATCCTGCACCATCATGAATATCAGTCACAAATTATGTAAAGACCAGGCAGAAGCAGCATGGCAGATTTGCAGTGGATGATGATAATGACAACCTCAGGACCTCCTAAACTGCTTGACAGCCCATGAAACACTTTTGAAGTGTAGTCACTGTGGTGAAGTAGGCAATAATGTCATGGGCATATTACAGTTTTGCCACCAGTAACAAGTGCTGACAGGCCAAGCATCATCTAAGTTAATGTGTAAAGATCAGGCACACAGTAAGTTGTCAGGACACAGATGACTCAGGAACTTGTCAAAATTCTCATAGTTGTTTTTTGCTATGAAACCAAGACTTGGTTTGCGGATAAAAATCTTACCTAATCCTTCACTCTCTTCAAACATCTTCTTAACCGTCTGACAGGAAGAGCCATTTCCATGGCACACCCCACACT
The DNA here is from genome assembly GCF_965287045.1 of Carcharhinus amblyrhynchos. NCBI lineage: Eukaryota > Metazoa > Chordata > Chondrichthyes > Carcharhiniformes > Carcharhinidae > Carcharhinus > Carcharhinus amblyrhynchos. The sequence continues at coordinate 48,018,551 of NC_137324.1, read as the reverse complement.
GATCTTCAACTGCATTGGATTCTATCTCATAATCACACCCAACAGTCTGGAAGAAATACAAACAATTTAATAAATTTCCTTCTGTTTCCACATCAAATCGTTGATCAAACTGCCTCATATATCCCAATATTATTACTCATTCTCTCAGAAAAATTTGAGGCTTTTTCTAAACATTACACAATAAACCCTTAAGATTATCTATTGAAGGTAAATCCATAAGTATATTGAGTTTATTATTTTACTTTTTGCTATCTGCAAGGTTATATTAAAATACATTCTGGGGTTTAATTCTTAATAAGTGCAATTAGAAAATTATTGACAATTACCACAGATTACAACTTTCCAGCTCCCAGGTCGGGTGTGCAGAGAGGTCCATGAACCCAACCTTTAAAAATGGTGCTAGATGTTGGATTTTTTTCCCCTGTTTATTTTTGCTGCCATTTGGAAATGTGGATAAGTGTGAAGTTACGCTCTTGGTAGGAGGACTGGAGGCATAGACTATTTTCTAAATGGGAAAATACTTAGGAAATAAGAAACACAAAGGGACTTAAGTCATTGTTCAAGATTCTCTTCAGGTTCACGTGCAGGTTCAGTTGGCAGTTAGGAAGGTAAATGTAATGTTAGCATTCATGTCGAGAGAACTAGAATACAAGAGCAGGAATGTACTTCTGAGGCTGTGTAAGGCTCTGGTCAACCCCATTTGGAGTATTGTGAGCAGTTTTGAGCCCCATTCTAACGAAGGATGTGCTGGCCTTGGAAAAAGTGCAGAGGAGATTCACAAGAATGATCCCTGGAATGAAAAGCTTGTCATATGAGGAATGGTTGAGGACTCTGGGTCAGTACTCAATGGAGTTTAGAAGGATAAAGGGGATCTAATTAAAACTTACAGGATACTGCGAGGCCTGGATAGAGTGGATGTGGAGAGGATGTTTCCACTAGTAGGAAAAGCTCGAACCAGAGGGCACAAAATCAGGCTAAAGGGATGATCCTTCAAAATACAGATGAGGAGGAATTTCTTCAGCAAGCGAGTGATGAATCTGTGGAACTCTTTGCTGCTCAAGGCTGTGGAGGCCAAGTCATTGAGTCAGGTCTTTAAGACAGGGATAGATAGGTTCTTAATTAATAAGGGGATCAGGGGTTATGGGGAAAAGGCAGGCGAATGGGGATGAGAAAAATATCAGCCATGATTGAATGGCAGAGCAGACTCGATTGGTTGAGTGGCCTAATTCTGCTCCTATGCCTTATGGTCTTATTTCTTCTTGTTTGTTGTGCACTATCTGATTATAAAGATAGCAGAAACATTTACTATTGACAAAATGGGCTAAATTATAGGTGCACAAATGGGTGGCACTTCAGCTGGTACCACAGGTGGTTGTGGAATTTAACAGATGCAGATGTTTGTTTAAAGAGGATTACTGCTATTTGAGTGGTGCAGAGACCAGTGTGGTGGGTGGTATGAGTGATACTTAGTTTCTGCTCATTTTCATATCCATGCATTTGTTCTGTTACTGAAGGGCTGATTTCGTTCTGAGACCGAGGCCCAGAGTCCCAGGTTTCCCCCTATGCTAACTTATGCCCCCCATCCACCCTTATGGCCTCACACGTGCCCTATGTCAACCCAATCCATCACTCGTTGATCTTACCTCTGCATGTCAACTCACCTAGCATCCTGTGACAGTTCCTTCAAAGCTGGCCAATTCTTCGACAACTTGACAGTTCCCATGGATTTGTGCATAAAAAGTGAATAATCTTAATCACTTTTCACAATCACACAGGGCACTGCACGTGTTGCAAATGAACACCAGGGCCACATTCAAAGTGGACCTTACCTCTCCCTGTTTATCCAAGCAAAGCCATCAAGTTCAGTCCTCCTCTTACCTGGTCTAATCTCCACACCCCCAAGTTTCAAACTCTTGGTCATAGAGGTTTACAGCATGGAAACAGACCCTTCGGTCCAACTTGTCCATGCCACTCTTTTTTTTAAAATCCTAGTTGCCTGCATTTGGCTCATATCCCTCTATACTTACCTTATCCATGTGACTATCTAAATGCTTTCTAAAAGACAAAATTGTACCTGCCTCTACTACTACCTCTGGCAGCTTGTTCCAGACACTCACCACCCTGTGTGTGAAAAAATTGCTCCTCTGGACACTTTTTTATCTCTCCCCTCTCACCTTAAACTTATGCCCTCCAGTTATCCCCTACGTTTGGGAAAAGATATTCACTATCCAGCTGATCTGTGCCCCTCATTATTTTATAGACCTTAATAAGATCACCTCTCAGCCTCCTACGCTCCAGAGAAAAAAGTCCCAGTCTATCCAGCCTCTCCTTATAACTCAAACCATCAAGTCCTGGTAGTATCCTAGTAAATCTTTTCTGCACTCGTTCTAGTTTAATAATATCCTTTCTATAATAGGGTAACCAGAACTGCACACAGTATTCCAAGTGTGGCCTTAGCAATGTCTTGTACAACTTCAAGAAGACATTTCAACTCCTGCATTCAATGTTCTGACCAATGAGACATCTGAACTCCTGTATTCAATGTTCTGACCAGTGGTCTACCAAGGTTCCACTTCAGTGGATACAGCTGGTAATTTTAAATGGCCAGCTGTCTCCGTAAACCATGCATGTGCAAACCCCAGCCTGACTCCAGTCAGGCCCAGGCTGAGAATTTCTGGCCAATTCCTAGATTTTTGCCATGATCCTCGCTGTCCTGCAAAAAAAATTGGGCTTGAATTTTTATCTCTTTGCACATTGAGGTCTGAATAGACTAGCAATTCCTGTAATTTTACCTACAGTGCCTTAAAATCACTTAGAGCGGTATTTTTCTGCTGTTCCGACACTTCTTTCTCCCAAACTACTTACTGGAGATACTTAATGCCACCAGCATGTTGGCATGTTCACTAATGCACTCACCATTACTGAACTATCTCCTGCTGTGTGCATGGCAAAAAAAAACACTGGCCTATTCTCTCAGTTTGTTTCATGCCATATGGGAATTAAGTTAAGCCTGAATAATTTACATGTTCCCCATTAGTTGCTGGTTGAAAAGCAGAAAGCAAGACTTTTTTTAAAAAATCTACTTGGATCCATGCATCAAAACGTATTAGAAAGCCTTCAGTTTGATTTCACTCTGCAATGTGCCCAGGGGGACCCTCAGTTCCTGGAAGGGAAGCAAGGGAAAAAGAGGTCTGGCATCCATCTTGCTGGGTGTGCATCTATTTTACGTTAATCACAGATGCCCTCAGGAAATGCAATATGTTTATACCAGCACCAAACATAAGCAGACATAAAAAGCTCACCCACATCCTGCTACTACATTTGAAATGAGAGTAAGTGCCTATGTGAAGGAACAGAGAAAAAGAATGAACCTCAGGCTTCACGTCAAGCCCTGCTCGTATTGGAGATTTGAATGCAGGCCATGCGTAACATGAGCACATTATTTTGCCAATGTAGGAATATACACGTGGCAGCACGGTGCTGCAGTGGTTAACACTGCTATCTCACAGCGCCAGGCACCTGGGTTCTGTTTCTGGCTTGGGTCACTGTACGGAGTCTGCACTTTCTCCCTGTGTTTGCATGGGTTTCCTGCAGCTGCTCTGGTTTTTGCCCTCATGGTTAGATGCATTGTCCATGCTAAATTCTCATTCAGTGTACCCAAACAGATGTTTCAGTGTGGCAGCTAGGGGATTTTCACAGTAACTTCACTGCAGTGTCAATATAAGCCTTCTTGTGACACATAAATAAATAGAATTAATTCAGGACTGGAGGGATTAAGTTTTTTTAAGTATTTCTTTCGCTTTTTGTTTCTTTCGTATTTTGTTCTTGTTGCAATGTTTCGATAGTAGCCAGAATGCCAAGCAAACAATAGGCATTCTCCAATCTTGGTCCCTCCAACAGTTAATTATGCTGTTGTTTAATTGCTATTATTATGTAGGCAGACCTGGAAACAATTTTATATGGAAAGATCGCATAATAACTATGAGGTGAATAAACAGCTGACATTTATTTTACAACTATGTATTAATGTTAGAGAAATAAATCTAAATCAAGGGCCTGATTTTACTATTTTCATTCTAAATGCTGAATCTGGGTGTAATGCGGATCCAATTGAAAATCTGCTTTCAGGCACCCCCATATGCACTTAGCCTGAAAAAAAAATTGCCAGTCCCATTCACGCTATGGGAGGGGCTTAGCATGGCTGAAACGATTGGAGCTCGGAACTGCGCGTGCACAGTTAGAAAAGAACTTGAAAAAGCGTGCCCATGTCAGATCGCTCCCGGGCTGCAGAAAGTAAAGAAAGCGGCCCGGGAGTGAAGAGCGGGAGCGATAGCCTCCATAGACATCACTGTCCTCCTTATCCATGCAACACCCTCCGCTACCCAGACTGATTGTTACCCTTGTCCCCCGTCCCTACTGACCGCCTGCAGAGTGGCTGCGGACCCCCCATCAGAGATCAATCTGAACCCCCCTCCCCACCAATCAGCTATTGTGTCTCCCCTCCCACTAGAGATACATTTTACCTGCCTTCCTCCCCCCTCCCCCCCTCCAAGACAATGATCTGGCCTCAATCATCTCCCCACCCCCTCCCCCCCAGAGAATGGTCTGAACTCACTCACCCCCTCCCCAGAGGAACATCTGACCCACCTCCTCCTCCCTCTCCTCCAAACAACGATCAGCCCTCCCCCCTCAACACCAGACAACGATCGGCCCTCCCATCCCCAGACAACGATTCACCCTGCCCCACCTACCAGAGATACATCTGACCCACCTCCCTCTCCACCCCCACCACTGATCTGAGTCAGGGAGCTGTTGGAAGCTCTGAACGCACTCTTCAGCAGCTGGAGCGCCTGATTCAGACTTTTATTCAGCAGGTTCATTTTGGCGTGATGCTGGATCGGCGAACGCGGAGGTAACGGGGGAAATGCTGATAAAGTTGGGCAGGCAGTTCATTAAATCAATTGGAATGCATGCAAATGCATTTAAATCGCAGTTGCGCCCATTTCAGGCGTGAATCGGATCGCCGCCATTTCCGGGTTTCGATAAAGTGGCCATCCTCGGGCATAGATTGCGTTAATGGCCTCACACCTGACTTTTTGTGCCCGAAAGTGGGCATGACGCAATGATAAAATAGGGCCCCAAGAATCAGAATGATATTATCATTGCGAGATGAGCAGTTTGTTTCTACATCATTTGCATGAGCTGAAAACACAAAAACTAGCTAGTCAAGAGGTTTAGTCTCAGGGGCAATTTTGCTAAAATCCATAATCAAGCTGACCTTTCAATTAATGGCATAATACTGAGCGCAAGCTAGGTTTAAAACAGGATTACAGAGGTTTGTTCATATTCAGCCTGTCTCAATGGGTGGATAATTCAAACAGATGACATTTTGTTGGCTGCACCAGCCAATAAAACAAAACAAACACTAAATCAATAAAAAGAAAGAGCGATTTGCATATATATGGCACATTTCAGGACCATCAGATGTCTCTAAGTACTTGCCAACCACTGAAGCACTTTTGGAGTGGCATCATCTCTATAATGTAGGGGATACAGCAGCCAATTTGCACAAAGCAAACTCCCACACACGGCAATGTGAAAATGACCAGATGATCTGTATTTTGAGGCATATCAAACAGGCCCTGATAGAGACTTGCATTGGATTACATTATCTACTACAAGATAACCCATCAAGAAAAGAAAACAAGCTTCAAGTATAAGTCTAAAAACTCAACCCTCCCCACAGACTAATGGAATAGATTTGGCAAAATCATTTAACATGTTGTTGATCACATCCTTGAGTTACGTGGGAATGGAGTCCTTTCAATTGTATTCTTTGGTGAATTTTTGACTTGCCAATTTTGGCAATTGGATCTGGTTTCGCCCTCTAACATGTCAGAAGTTTTTGTATTAAAAACATATCCAAGGTCTCAAAAAAGAAATAAATAAGTTTACTTTAACAGCATTTACAGGGCTAATGTAATGTGTCCATGCTGTCTGAGCAATTAATGTGCCCAGCATAAAACTGGACACATTAAATTAATATATATATATCTAAACAGCTTCTACAAGCAAAGCCTGATGGAATGCGGACAAGGTCACCACAAGTCCAAAGCCAACAGGTATCAACCCACACCTGTCTTGCATATTGATGCTTAAACTTAACAATGGGGGAGCCATTATGACCTGAAACCATCAAGAGATACTCAGCCATAACAATTGTAAAAAAAAAGTTTGTATATTTCTCAGTTTCAGCCGACTCCCTGCTATTAACTATATCTTGGAAGGAGATATGTTTATCTAGTGTTAACTGGCCTAACCTCACTAGGTGCTGTTACCGCTCCCCTTTGACCTCATTGGTCGAAAGCCAGAGAACATTTCAGAAGGGCTCAGAGAGGGCGATAAAAATGGACATCTTTTAAACTTTATTTGTTATTGTCACAAGTAGGCTTACATTAACACTGTAATGAAGTTGCTGTGAAAATCTCCCAGTCGCCACACTCTGGTGCCTGTTTGGGTATACTGAGGAAGAATCTAGCATGACCAATCCACCTAACCAGCATGTCTTTCTCACTGTGGGACGAAACCAAAACATCGGAAGAAACCCATGTAGAAATGGGGAAAACGTTTCCACAGCCTCTGCACAGACAGCTGGGAATTGAACACGGATCCCTGGTGCTGTGACACAGCAGTGCTAACCAATGTGCCACCGTGCCACCCAGCCAAAACTCAACCAGCCTATTGCAATCCGTGGTGATGCAAGAGGGTGTGTGAGATCCACCTTCGAACTGAGAAAACCCTGAGTTCATCTGTCAGTGAATTGAGTCCAACAGCTCAGTCAATTTCACCAGAATGGGTAGTAAATGTGCTTTTCAGGCAGTCAGCTAAGCTTGGGGAAAAGTTAACTTAACCTTAATGAGTAAGAGTTGTTTCTTTAACTTGCAAGTGTTTTAATAAAGCTAAGTTCGAGCCGTGATCCTTTGTCACAAATAAGAGCGTCAGGGCAAACTGGTCCAAGTGTCTGAATACAGCATCTGACAGACAACAGTAATGAAGGTTGAAGTTGACAAGGGAATGGATGATGATTTTAGCAGCAAATGGGCCGGGGTGGGCTTTAATGTGATCTTTTTATGTAAAGAGGATATGGAATCTTTTTGTACAAAGAGGATACGGGGTCAAATATGTCACTGAAATTGTTCACAGTCTGATTCAGTAGGGAGGCGGGGAGTGAAATTGTTGCTGAATGTACAGAGTTTGCAGGGACGGCCACTTTAAACAAAGTTAATTTTCAATTCACCATGTTCACAAAATGAAAAGCTTGTGCTACATTCATATGTATCATCAATGATTTGTAGTATAAGTGCAATGCTGATACATTATAACTGGATTTCAGCTGTGATGTGGAGATGCTGGCATTGGACTCACAATACCTGCAGGTTTTATTTGGATTCATGAGTTTTCAGAGCACTGCTCCTTCATCAAGTGAATGGATTTTAACTTCAGGTGGGAATGGGGGAGGCAAGGGTTAAGGCTGGCAACAAAGATATTAAGAGGACAGCTAGCATAGGGGGGGAAGAAACAATTCCACAGTTTTGGAATTCGAGGATTATGGAGACATCGTCAAAAGTTTAGAGCCAGACATTTCAGGATTGAGATGAGGAAACACTTCTGCACGCAAAGGGTGGTAGGTGTTTAGAACTCTCTTCCACAGATGGCAATTGACATCAGATAAATTGTCCATTTATCTGATTAATTGAGGTTTATAGATTCTTGTTAACCAAAGCTTTTGAGGAATACGGGACAAAGGCAGCTATTTGTTCACAGATCAGTACTGGGCGGCACAGTGATTAGCACTGTTGCTTCACAGCTCCAGGAACCTGGGTTTGATTCCTGGCTTGGGTCACTGTCTGTATGGAGTTTGCATATTCTCCTCATGTCTGCGTGGGTTTCCTCTGGGTGCTCTGGTTTCCTCCCACAGTCCAAAGATGTGTGGATTAGGTTGATTGGCCATGCTAAAATTGCCCACTTGTGTCCTGAGGTGTGTAGGTTAGAGGGATTAGCAGGGATATGGGGGTAGGGCCTGGGTGGGATTGTGGTCGGTGCAGACTTGATGGGCTGAATGGCCTCTTTCTGTATTGTAGGGTTTCTATGATTCTTTCTATGATTCTATGAATGGTGGCAGGACGGGCTTAAGGGACTAAATTACACACTCTGATTCTATACGTTTCACACAAACCTCAGTAGCCAGATAGTCATCAAGGTTCAGAAACCTAGTTGATTTTACTTTAAGGCCAGGAATATTTGACAAATTTCAGCATATCTACCACCACTCTAGTTGCAATGAGCCAACACATTATGTAGCACACATTTCTATTTTTCTCCAATTCTGATGAAGGATCACCACTGAACTAAATTTCACTGTTTTTCTCCAGAAATGCACCTTGATGTTCTGATTATTTCCACCAACCTCTGGCTTTAATACAGCATGGATTGAACGCTAGATCTTCCCAGTTTGTAAGCATAGCACCTGTCCTGGCCTCATGCCAATCCAAAGTGATTGATGAAAAATGTATACTTTTTTCCAGTGTAATCACTGTTACGTATGTGGCTCATTTTCACACAGTGTGTACTTCGTGTATTTACCCACTGAACCATGAAGAGTATGACATACTCCCGAACAGGCGCTGGAGTGTGGCGACTGGGGAATTTTCACAGTAACTTCATTGCAGTGTGAACGTAAGCTGACTTGTAACTAATAAATAAACTTTATATGACTTTTTTTACCTTCAGCAGGGCTGCAGTCAAAAAAAAAAATTGTCTCGTCTTTATTAACACAAGCTCCTTCAGTTTTACAGGCACAAATTAAATCAGTATGTTTGGGTCTATGATTTATCCATAATAAGCTCCAGAGACATAATACGTGTTTAACAATACTTTGGAAAGTACATTCCAGCTGTGGTACAGATTGCATCTCTTCAGTTTTATTATTTGTCACGTCACAATATTGCAAAAATATTCCAGTTCTTTAAATCACATACTTCGGGGCTGGATTTTACATAGGCGGCAGAGTCCCACTACTGAAGGCTGGGGGCAGGAGGTTTCTTTAAGAAACAGGTCCTGTCATTAGCAGCTGCTGGCTATCCTATGAAGGATAGTATCTGGACATCCTGAGCTACCAGTGTACGAGACGGCAAGCAGGTCAGCAGCCTCAGCAGAAGACTGTCCAAAAAGGAGGCCCTCCACGCCATCCTGACATCCGCTGGAATGCTTCCCTATTTCACTGGGCCATTTCTCCACATTGTAGGAGGCTTCCCAGCAGCTGGCAAGATGCAGTTTGGAGAATTAATCATAGAACCATAGAAAGCTTACACTGCAGAAGGCCCACAGTGGTTGACTGACTCTCTGAAAGAACATCTTGCCCAGGCCCACCCACAGCATCATAACCTTGTGCACTTGCACATTTTGGAATGTGGGAGGAAATCCATGCAGACATGGAGAATTTGCAAACTCCACACACACAGTCACCCACGGCCAGAATTGAACCCAGGTCCCTGTGAGGCAGCAGTGCTTTAAATTCGAGTTGTTCTCCTCAGAGGAAAGGAAGCTAAATCATAGAATCCCTACAGTGCAGAAGGAGACCAGTCAGCTCATCGAATCTACACCGACCACAATCCCGCCCAGGCACTATCTCCAAACCCCATGTATTTACCCCATGAATCTCCCTAACATTAAGGGGCAATTTTAGAATCAACCTAACCTGCACATCTTTGGAGTATGGGAGGAAACCGAAGCACCCCAAGGAAACTCACGCAGACATGGGGAGAATGTTCAAACTCCATACAATCACCTGAGGCTGGAATTGAACCTGGGTCCCTGGTGCTCTGAGGCAGCAGTGCTCACCACTGTGCCATCATGCTGCCCTATTGGGAGAAAATATTTGATCGAGTTGTTCAAAATCATAAACAGTCAGGACAGAGTGGATTGAGGAAATTTAATCCTGGCTCAAAATTTACTTTACTTTTAGGAAACACGGAAAAACGGATTCACAGGATCACTAATTAGTTTTAACAAGAAGAAAAAATATTTATTAAACATGAGAAATTTGATTATGATACAGCATGCCTTTAATCTTTTCCCCTTACCTTCACAAATATACAGCGGTTTTAAGGTTAACACAGGTTATAAATTATACATAAGGCTATAATGGTCTCAGTAACATACAGTCCCTTTAAGCACATAGACTGACGGTAAGACACGTATGCCACTCTAAGCCCAAGTAAATGTCTGTGGATTTCTCCTTAAAATCCTCCCAGTCCAAAAGACGTACTGGATAGGTGCATTGGCCATGCTAAATTCTCTCTCAGCGTACCCAAACAGGTGCCGGAGTGTGGTGACTAGGGGATTTTCACTGTAGCTTCATTGCAGTGTTAATGTAAGTCTACTTGTGACAATAATAAAAAGAAAATGACACCTATTCTTCGAGCTACCTTGTCTTACTGAACTTAGGCTTCCACATGAGTAATTCAAATACAGCTTTCAAAGACACTTTCAAGTTTTCTTTTAAACATTGCTTCCTCTATCAAAGTTTCACTTTCAGGTTTTACACCTCCCTGTTCAAGATTGATTTTGCCTTAAAGTCTTTTACACAAACTTCAAGATTTGGCTACCGATTTTTATGATGATTCCAAATAATGTCTCCCAAAATGTATTACATTTTCCCAAACATAAAAATCACTTTACATATCTTTCTGGTGTCTCAGCCCTCTTCTCAGCTGTGCCTGTCTTCACTGAACAGTTCCCTGTCCTAGTACCTTTAACCTCAGGCTTTTTGGAAACTTCCCTCCATTACTCTAGTTTCCTTATCAAGTTGGACTTTAATTCCTTGCAATTATTTTCTTAACTTTTACTCATAGTATGACTTTTCTTACAGCAAAGCTTAGAGTCATGTTTTCTCTCTCTAGCCTTCTAAACTAACTGCCAATGAATACAGCTAAAACTAAATTCAAGAAAGTTCTACTTTAAAAGCAACAACCTCATGCTTCTGCCGTCTTTTATTTACTCTTCATTCTGCAACCTCTCTGGCATAATAGAAACACAATTTGAATTGAAACCAAAACTCCCACATAGTTACAATCACCTTTGTCCAGAATGATTTCAAATACAGGGTTACCCTTTCTTACACAAAATTAAGCCCACTTAACTATTTAACTTTACAAATATAAATCGCTTAAAATGACCTTTGTTTACCTGACAGGAGAAACTGTTCCTGTTAACAGAAGAGACAAATAAAAAGAGGATACTGAGATTTGGCAAAGAACTGTTTTATTATGATAAATTACTAGTGTTAGGAATGTACTGTCTGAGGAACAGTGGTGGAGGCAGATTCAATTATTGCTTTCAAAATAAAATTAAACAGTAGGTTGAAGGGCTACATGGAAAGGGCGAACAAGAGATACTAGCTATGTTGCTCTTGCAGACAGGTGTCATGGACACAATGGGCTGAATGGATTCTTCCAGTGTTGTAACCTTATACCATTTCTGATTAGTTCTGTTGTGAGAAATTGGAGCTGAGTATGGGGGTGGATTCTTCTTCTTCTTTCACATCTCTGACTGGAAGCTGTCTGCATATGTCCCCCAGCTAATTTGGGATGTGCCTCAAAGAGGACTAACAACAATGAAATTCTCTGGATTTGTGATGGGGGCACAGCATTAAGTTATACCCTCTGGTCAGTTCGTTGAAGGTTATGTGGTAGTGATCCCCAATGAAACAATGATGCTGCCAGAATCTCTTTGTCTAAATGCACATCGGCCAGTTGCTAAGTTGGTGCCAGAATTGCAGGATGCGTGTGTGTGTGTATGTGTGTGGGGCAGAAGGGTTGTGGGTAGCTTCACTGTGCAGTGCGATGAGAATAAAAAGTAAGACTGTTAACGGCTGATCTCATGCAGTTCAGCATTCATAAAATTCAGTCTTCGTTTATACATTAGCCCATCTCCTACTAGCATGCCCTTGCTTTTCCAAAGCTGTGTAGCAAAGGGAGGAAAGTCTTAGTACCACTTCATTAGATGATTTAAAGCTAACAACATAATCTTTCAGCTTAAAACAAAAAGACGTCTGCTCATGTGAAAGGAGATCATGAACACTCGTACCAGTCACTGGGCAGCTGCTTCATTACTGCATGAAAAACTGGAAGGCTATTTGCAAAGTGTGGAAGGAAACTTCAATTGTGGCTGTAAGACAAATATTTGCCCAAATAAAATACATAACTTATATTAAGAGTGCTCCATTGTTTTATTATTAATATTTGTTTTTTGTTCATCAGTACAAACTTGCTAAAATAAATTGATTTCCTCTTATCTGTTTATCTACCTATCCATCCTTTATTGATTATCATCTGCCAATATGACAACACAATTGAGCAATATCTCATTTAATCAGTTCCTGTCACACGCAACAGAATAAAACCCAATACTCCAGATGCATTTCACAATAGCACTTATGATAGAATTATGAGAATTGGTTGCAGCAAGCTGTTATACATCACTGTACACCCGACTTGTGATGCCAAGTATCTCAAGGGCAATTGAACAGAGTGATTTCCATAAACCATAGTTGTACATTTTGTGAGTAAATAAGAGAGTTTAATGTAATAACAAATTGACAAGTTCAAACAACAGTCAGACGTAAATGATCGCTACATCATGTTCAAAGCTTGTATCGATTGTCAAACTCTCTCAACGTAACATTTTTATGGATCATCAGATTGTAAGGTCCATTTGGCCCATTAAGTCTGTGCCAGCTCTTTGGAAGAACAATGCATTTCATCCCACTAACCTGCACTTTCCCCCTTCTAGCTGCAAATTTTCTCTATCAAGCATTTATCCAGTTCTTGGACCTTTGGAGGTTACTACAGAATCCATGATCACCAGCCTACCAGACAGTGCATTCCAAATTAAAACAAAATACAGCAGGTGCTGGAAATCTGAAATAAGAACAGAAAATACTGGAAAAGCTCAGCAGGTTTGGCAGCATCTGTGAAGAGAGAAGCGTATGACACTCCTTCTGGACAGTGCTGAAGAAGTGTCATATGAGAGTCATTTTTATCCCCAAATTTGCAGGTGACACTAAGCTAGGTGGCAGTGTGTGCTGTGAGGAGGATGATCAGAGGCTGCAGGGTGGCTTGGACAGGGTTTGATTTGATTTAATTTGATTTGATTTATTATTGTCACATGTATGAGTACACAGTGAAAAGTATTGTTTCTTGTGCGTTATATAGACAAGGCATACTGTTCATCGAGAAGGAAACGAGAGAGTGTTGTATGTAGTGTTACAGTCATAGCTAGGTGTAGAGAAAGATCAACTTAATGGAAAGTAAATCCATTCAAAAGTCTGATGGCAGCAGGGAAGAAGCTGTTCGCCAGTCAGTTGGCACATGTCCTCAGACTTTTGTATCTTTTACCCGATGGAAGAAGGTGGAAGAGAGAATATCTGGGGTGTATCAGGTGAATGGGCAAATAATTGTCAAATGCATTAGAATCAAGATAAATGTAAGCTTTTTCCACTTTGGTGGAAGGAAAATTACTATCTGAATGGTGGCAGTTTTGGAAAAGAGAAAGTGCAATGTGACATGAGGGTCATGGTGGGCCAGTCATTGAAGGTTGGCATGCAGATACAGCAAGTGTTGAAGAAAGTCAATGGCAAGCTGGCCTTCATAGCAAGAGGATTTGAGTGTAGGAGTAAGGATATCTTGCTGCAAATATACAGGGCTTTGGTGAGGCCACACCTTGAATATTGTGTGCAGTTTCGGTCTCCTAGTCTGAGGAAGGACATTCTTGCTACTGAGGGAGTCCAGCGAAGATTCACCAGACAGATTTCTGGAATGACAGGACTGACGTACGAAGAGAGACTGGATTTGTACTCACTGGAATTCAGAAGAATGAGAGGGGATTTCATAGAAATATATAAAATCCTGATGGGACTGGACATGCTAGAAGTGGGAAGAATGTTCCTGATGTTGGGAAAGTCCAGAACTAGGGGTCACAGTCTAAGAATAAGGGTCAGCCATTGAGGACTGAAATGAGGAAGAACTTCTCATTCAGAAAGTTGTGAACCTCTCTCTCACTGTGTCTCTCTCTCTCGGTGTAGCTCTCACTCTCTTGGTGTGTGTATCTCTCTCAGTTGGCTCTCACTTTCCTCGGTGTGCGTCTCTCCCTCTCTCTCTATGTGTCTCTCTCAGGGATCAGTGCTGGGTCCACTGTTATTTGTCATTTATATGAATGATTTGGATGAGAATTTAGGAGGCATGGTTAGTAAGTTTGCAGATCACACCAAGTTTGATGGCATAGGGGACAATGAAGAAGGTTATCTAGAATTGCAACGGGATCTTGAACAATTGGGCCAGTGGGTTAATGAATGGCAGATGGAGTTTAATTTAGATATATGCGAGGTGGTGCATTTTGGTAGATTGAATCGGGGCAGGACTAACTCAGTTAATGGTAGGTTGTTGAGGAATGTTATAGAACAAAGAGATCTAGGAGTATAGGTTCATAGCACCTTGAAAATAGAGTCACAGGTGGACAGGGTGGTGAAGAAGGCAGTTGACATTCTTGGTTTCAGAACATTGGATTCAGGAGTTGGGACATCTTGTTGAAATTGTACAAGACGTTGGTAAGGCCACACTTGGACTACTGTGTACAGTTCTGGTCACTGTATTATGGAAAGGATATTATTAAACTAGAAAGACTGCAGAAAAGATTTACTAGGATGCTCGGGGGACTTTTTGGTTTGAGTTATAAGGAATTGGGACCTTTTTCCCTGCAGCATAGGAGGCTTAGGGGCCTATAAAATAATGAGGGGCGTAGGCCTATAAAATAAAGAGGGGCATAGGTCAACTAAATTGTCAATATCTTTTCCCAAAGGTAGGGGAGTCTAAAAATAGAGGGCATAGGTTTAAGGTGAAAGGGGGGAGATACAAAAGGATCGAGAGGGGCAAATTTTTCACAGGGTGGTGAGTCTTTGGAACAAGCTGCCAGAAGTTGTGGTAAACATGGGTACAATTGTGTGTTTTAAAGAGCATTTAGACAGTTACATGGATGAGATGGGTATAGAGGGATATGGGTCAAACGTGGGCAATTGGGAATAGCATAGTAGTAAAACTGAACAGCATGGACGCATTGGGCCGAAGGACCTGCTTCCATGCTGTAAACTTCTTTGACTCTAAACAGAAGTCTGTCTGCTCAGCCTGACTGCACATTGAGAGAAATAAACATATTTTACATTGTGGGTGGTGGCAGTCTCCAGTGATCTGCAGAAATAAAACGATGGTTTGAATGCTGAGAAGCATAGACACACACACACACAAATGACATACATGTACACACACATAGAAGACACACATACACACACAGATAGAAGACACAGAGAGGGAAGCTGACACACATGCTTGCATACACACAAACAGACGACATACACATATAAGGAAACACGTGAGCATAGCCAAGCCCTCAACCTAGGTCCTCCTCAAAGTAATTGCGATTTTGCGAAAAATGCTGGGATGAGAGAGGCAGGGGAAGGCTGATGTGGTGATCTGAGGGCAGGTTGGAGGGGGAATAGTGACTGCATTTACTCTTAGGGTGTGGTGGATGTGTGATGGTTGCAGCCCCCTCACTGCACCAGCAGGGTGAAGCGGGCTTCAATCAAGGCATCCCTCACTGCCCTTCCCTGCCAGACACCTGCCATCGCCATCCACTCTCCTTCCTTTGGCTCCTCATACGGTGGGACATACACCTCACCCCCTTGCCCTCCTCCTCCTGCTCTAGCTAGTCTCCCCGCTGCTGGGCGATGTTGTGCAGAATGTAACAAACTATGATTATGCATGAAGCGTGCTCAGGGTCATACTAGAGGGCCTCCCCAGTGCGGTCCAAGCAGCGGATCTCGAGCCTTCGCACAGATGTCATCAGCCATGATCTTAGCAGGTAACCCTTGTTGCCCAGTAACCATCCTGGGAGCCCACTTGTAGGTGCTGGCAAGATCACACGTTCCATGGTGCCATGTGTTTGACCCAATTAGGGTTGTGTGAGATTCCCATCATGACAAATGCTGGCACAGATTATGCAGGTCAGTGTGCAGCCGTGGGCACCGCGTACCCTTGAACCATTGCCATGTGTGCAACTGCAGCACCCGTTAGAGGCCTGTGTTGCTGGTTTGTGTCACATGGCAGGACAGGCTATAAATCATCACCAGAAGTGTGTCCAGTGACAGCAGATTCCCTGCAGTCCATGTCTGACCTTCAGCAGCTGCTTCATCTGGTTAGGCTTCAATCAGCACATGGTGGTCTGCTCCTCCCCCCCCAACCTACCTCGGCAAGACAACGGCATTGCAAAATGCTCTGGAGGGGAAGGCTGAGCAGGACTCTTCAGGGACCCTCCTCCACAGAGCTCTGAAGAAACAGTTACCCCCTGCTCCCATCCAGATATCACTGGTCCACAGGATAGCACCGGAAGACAGCCAGGATGAAGCCCACCAAGCATCTCCATGGCCTGCCTGCAATATCCCCACACTCCGCTCGCGTCAGGTCCACAGCATTTACCTCCTCACACCAGTTCAAGGCTGCCACACCAGGTTGAGACCTTTATAAATCTATTCTGATTCACGCCAAAGACGTGGGAGTCACTAATGTGGGTGGAGATTGCTGCGCCGATCCCAGTAATGGCTAAAGTATGGTAACTGATGCAGATCAGCGGTAGGCCGGTTTTTCAGCGCAGTCCCAATGGCACCATTTTTTTTCCGGTTGGCAGATGCCTGTAGGTTGCAGATGCTTGGGGATCCGGCAAAATCACCGACATGCACTTCCCAAACCGACGCGCCAAGAAGTTAGCAATGAGAGTATCGCCCCCAGAATATACTTACTTAGGGAAACACACGCACATACACGGGGAAGTGGATACACAAACAACAGGGAAACACACACACAAACACAGAGGGAAACACACACACATATACGGAAATGGACGCACGAACACATAGTGAAGCACATACACAAACACACAGAGAAAGACTTGATGTGGAGATACCAGCTTGGACTGGGGTGGGCACAGCAAGAAGTCTTACAACACCAGCTTAAGCTCCAACAGGCTTATTTGGTATTATGAGCTTTCAGAGAGCTGCTTTTTCATGAGGTGAGTGGAGCGCTGCTCCTTCATCCACTCACCTGAATTGTGAGACTTCTTACAGGGAAAGACAGACACAGAAACATGTTAATGCTGAGGTCAGTTACAAGCCCATTTCGGAAAGAGATCTCTTAACAGTTGTTAGGTCTCTCACTTGAATAGACAATGCGCTTGGCACATTCTAGCTGCGTTGAATCATTACACGCATAACATATGCCATATTTGAGCCCCCAGCTCCTGCTGATAGTCAAATAAGCAATAGTCAAACAAGTTTCTGGATGGAGATCTCCTTTGAATAAAACCCAATGATTTTCAACTTTCTCAGGCAATAATTCTTCCTGGAGTATGATTCTACAATTATTCAAATAGCCATTTTAATGTGTTGTCCTGTACAATATGTGTTAGGAAATCACTTAACCATGAAACCCTACACAAATGCCACACAGTTAGTCTTTACAACAGGAGTTAACAGAGAATTAAGCAGGGATAGAAATTATCATAGACTCATCCCTGGAGCATAAACTCTGATGTCAATTTGTAGAACCTCTCCTGCAGATGAGAGCACATGTGAGACCTTTTGATTAGTTTGAGTCAGTTGTTCTCCACATCTGCTCAAGCATGAAGGGAAGGTTAAATAAAGTGTTGATTCTGTGAAAGGAAATTGAAAATGTGCAGACCTTGATAGTATATTTGCAAAGAAGCCAGACAATACATTCCTTGTCCCATCAAAATGAAACAAACAAAAATTAAGTTATTCAGGAATGAAGAATTTAAACAGTCGTGACTGCCATTGAAAAAGATTCCAATCAATGATGAATGAAAGCTATTGTGACCTAATTAAGATGGGCACAGAATGCTTATTCATTTTTGGACACAAGACCATTGGGTTTTTTCAAAAATATTGGACAAAGGTAAAGCATTCAAATTGAGATTAACCTCAAAATTTTTTTTTTTGAACGCGTCTTCTCCAGAGACTTGTCATCTGTTGTGCTATTTAAATTGTAATGTGCCCAAGTGCATGAATACTTTATTCAACAATCCTACCAGTTATTGTCATTAACTATCCATCTCCCAATCACCAATTTAAAAATGACACCCAATTTTAAATTATTAACTATCCATAGAAGGCAGTCAGCTTTATATTAGTGCAATGTTTGACTGATCTGTTTTTTTCATCCAGATTGGTATTTTATTCTATGGAATGTTGCTAGACTTCATTACACAGCTTACTGAAATAGAAAACCAGTGTTATGCAGTTATACAGAAAGTTTGACCTATAAATTGGTTTGTGCAAACAGGAATTGCAACACTCATGGCATATCGAACAGGCTTGGGGTGCATCCCAATGTTGAGACTCAGGCCATGTTCACACACAACATACTGCTGTAGAATTTCAATTTTGTTTCCATGTGTTCCTGGCAACAGCTCTCAGGTGGGGTGCAGGAAAAGCAATTTTTAACTAAATTTAATTAGGGAAGCTGGGCTTTGCAGGTTAAGCCAGTATTTATTGCCGATCACAAATTGCCCTTGAGCAGGTGGTGGGGAGCTGCCTTCTTGAACTGCTGAAGTCCCAAGGTGTAGATTGACCCACAGAGCTGTTCAGGTCAGAGTTCCAGAATTTTGACCCAGTGGCAGTAAAGGAATGGTGATAAATTTCCAATCCAAGACAGTGAGTGACTTGGAGCACAACTTTCGGGTGAAGGTATTCACAGGCATCTGCCCCCTTATACACCTAGACATGGCTGTCGTAGGTTTCGAAGATGCTGCCTAAGGAGCCTTGATGAGTTCCTGCAGTGCATCTTGCAGATGGTACACACAGCTGCCAATGTGCACTGACAGTGGGGGGAGTGAATGTTTGTGGACGGGTAAACAACTCAGAAGAGAAGGAAGCTCCACAAATATCCCCATCCTCAATGAAAAAGGAGCCCAGCATGTCCGATAAGACTGAAGCATTCGCAAAACGGGCTGCTTTGTCCTGAATGGATATGTAAGATGTAATATGTATGGACATATAAGATGATTAGAGGTTTAGATAGGGTGGACAGTGATAGTCTTTTTCCTCGGATGGAGAAAGCTAGCATGAGGGGGCATAGCTTTAAATTAAGGGGTGGTAGTTATAGGACGGATGTCAGAGGTAGGTTCTTCACCCAGAGGGTGGTGAGGGATTGGAATGCCCTGCCTGCTGCAGTTGTAAATGCGCCTAGTTTGGGGGTGTTTAAGAGATCCGTGGATAGGTTTATGGATAGAAAGGGATTGGTTTAGGTTAGAGGGTCATTGCTTTTTAATTGGTCGGCGCAACATCGTGGGCCGAAGGGCCTGTTCTGCGCTGTAATGTTCTATGTTCTATGTCATGAGGCCACAGTGTTTATATGGTTAATCAAGTTAAGTTTCTGGGTAATGATAACTGCCCAGGATATTGATAGTGGAGGTAATATAATTGAATGTTTAGGGGCAATGGTTAGATTCTCTCTTGTTGGAAGTGGTAATTGCCTGACATTTGTGTTGTGTGATGTTACTTGCAACTTCTCAGTACAATCCTGGATATTGTCGAGATCTTGCTGCTTTTGGGAATGGACTGCTTCAGCATGTGAAGAGTTGCGAATGGTGTTGAACATTGTGCAGTCATCAGCAAACATCCCCCCTTCTGACTCGATGATATGAGGAAGGTTATTGATGAAGCAGCTGATGATTGTTAGGCCTCAGACACTATCCTGTGGAACTCCTACGGTGATACCCTGGAGGTGAGATGATTGACCCTCTGCAATCACAACCATTCTTCTTTGTGCAGAGAGTTTTTCCCTGATCCCTGAGTTTTGCTAAGGCTCCATCATGCCATGATGCTGACTGCCTTGATATCAAGGGCAGTCATTCTGTGGTTCAGCTCTTTTGCCCATGTTTGAACCAAGGCTGTAATGAGGTCAGGAACTGGGCATCTCTGAGCAGGCTGTTGCTGAGCAAGTGCTGCTGATAGCACAATTGATGACCCCTTCCATCACTTTATTGATGATCAAGAGTAGACTGATGGGGCAATAATTAGCCTGGTTGGATTTGTCATTTTTTTGTGTGTACAGGGCATATCTGGCAATTTTCCACATTATCGGATAAATGCCAGTGTTGTAGCTGTACGTGAGCAACTTGGCTTGAGATGTGGCTAGTTTCAGTACTAATTTCAGAAGATTTTTAGTCTTTGCAGTACATTGTCCTCAGCCATTTCTTGATATCAGGTGGAGTGACTCAAATTGGCTGAAGACTGACATCTATACTGGGGACCACTGGAGGAGGCCAAGATGGATCACCCACTCGGCATTTTTGGCTGAAGATTGTTGCGAATGCTTCAGCCTTATCGGCCGTTCTGGGCTTCTTTTTCATTGAGGATGGGGATATTTGTGGAGCTTCCTTCTCTTCTGAGTTGTTTACTTGTCCATCATCATTCACAGCTGGATGTGGCAGGTTCTCAGCGCTTACATTTGATCTGTTTGTTTGGAATTGTTTAGTTTTCTCTCTTATTTGCTGCTTATGCTATTTGGCAGGCAAGTAGTCCTATGTTGTGAGATCAAAAGGAGAAAGTATTGGGGTTCTTGAGACATTAAGGTAGACAAGTCCCCAGAGCCTGATGGGATATACCCCAAAATACAGAGGGAGGCAAAGGAGGAAATTGCTGTGGCCTTGAGAGAAATCTTTGTATCCTCATTGGTGACAGTGGAGGTCCCAGAGGATTGGAGAATAGCCAACGTTGTTCCTTTGTTTAAGAAGGGTAGCAAGAATGATCCAGGTAATTACAGGCCGGTGAGCCTTACATCAGTGGTAGGGAAATTATTGGAGAGGATTCTTTGAGGCAGGATTTACTCCCACTTGGAAATAAGTGGACGTATTAGTGAGAGGCAATATGGTTTTGTAAAGGGGAGGTCATGTCTCACGAACTTGATTGAGTTTTTCGAGGAAGTGATGAAGATGATTGATGAGGGTGGTGCAGTAGATGTTGTCTACATGAATTTCAGTAAGGCCTTTGAGAAGGATCCTTATGGCAGACTGATGCAGAAGGTGAAGTCGCATGGGATCAGAAGTGAGCTGGCAAGGTTGATACAAAACTGGCTTAGTCAAAGAAGACACAGGGTAGCAGTGGAAGGGTGCATTTCTGAATGGAGAGCTGTGACAAATGGCATTCCTCAAATATCAGTTCTGGGACCATTGCTGTTCTTAATATATATAAATGATTTGGAGGAAAATGTAACTGGTTTGATTAGTGAGTTTGCAGATGACACAAAGATTGGTGGATTTGTGGATAGTGACGAGGCCCATCAGAGGATACAGCAGATATAGGTCAGTTTGGAAGGTCTAACACAGATAGGAAATATACAGTAAATGGCAGAACCCTTAAGAGTATTGATAGGCAGAGGGATCAGTTCAAAATGGTAGTGCCACACAACACAATGGAGGTATGCTCAATGGGACTTTGTCTCCACAAGTTCTGTGTGGTTGTCACTCCTACCGATATTGTCATGGACAGATGCATTGCAGCAGGCAGGTTGGTGAAGATGAGGTCAAGTATGTTTTTTTCACTTGTAGGTTCCCTCACCACCTGCTGCAGACTCAGTCTAGTAGCTTTGTCCTTTAGGACCTGACCAACTCAGTCTGTGCTGGTATTTTTTTTAACCATTTGTTGGGCATGGGCATCACTAGTTGGCCAGCATTTATTACCTATCTCCAGTTGCCCAGGAGAAGGTGCTTGAATTATTGCAATCCATGTGATTGTCCTTGGAGGGGTCTCACCGATCACCCAGGTGGCTGCAAAGGAGGAATACCCACCTGGAACCCAAGGAGCAATATCTTGCTGGATTCAAACGTGTCCACGGCCTCCGCCCACCACAGGAAGAATTGCAGTGGGGCAGGAAGAGGTCTTTAAGTGGCTATTCATTGGCTTGTGGTTGGATGGGCTTCTCCCAAAACACAAAGAACCACACTGATGTCAGACACAGACAGAGAACTTTCCTAATTTTGTTACCAGTCTCTATGTACCAGTTAAGTGCTGTTATTCTTCATATTGTTCTTTGAGCAATGCCTGGCAGCCAGTAATTGGAGTTGCCTAGGCAATGGCCTAGATTTCTGTCATCCATTCAACTTTGTACTGCTTTAGCTATTTTATCACCCTGCATTTCTTCTGATTTCACAGCTTGCAGCAAAATCTTTTCACTGTTGTCTGTTGGATTGTTGAAATATTCTTTCCATCCCATCCTGTTTTCTTATGGTAATTCCTTAAATTTCCATCTGTCTTAACTCTCCAACCATCATTCTGTAATTTCCTATGTCTCCTGCAAATGATTACTAAGTGACTTACATTTGTACTAATAACTGAAGTAATTCCAATGGGCTAATGATTTTTGGCAACATTAATTTGTGATCCAGTTTTCATCTCATTTCACTTATTAGTGAATGGTAAAAGGTCATGTCAAGTTAAAATAAGAAACCAGGAGGATTTAGAATATCTCCCATATTAATGAAGAAACCTTCAATGTCACACTGCAAGAAAGGAATTACACAAGTGAGGCTAACTGAAGATGAATTAGCCAATGAAAAGGTTCAATTAATATCTCAATACCAGGAATAGATGAATGTTTTCAATTTATTTACAAAGACAAAGAACAGATTCTTCGACCCTCCAAACGTGCACTGACCACGCTGTCCAACTGAAATAAAACCCCCTACCCTTCCAGAAACCATATCCCTCTATTCCCATTCTATTCATGTATTTGTCAAGATGTCCCTTAAAACTCACTATTGTATCTCCTTCCACTACCTCCCCCGACAACGAGTTCCAGGCACCCACCACCCTCTGTGTAAAACACTTGCCTCATATTTCCTTTAAACTGTGCCCCGTAGTATTTGACATTTCCACCCTGGGAAAAAGCTTCTGACTATCCGCTCTGTCCATGCCTCTCATAATCTTGCAGACATCTTTCAGATCACCCCTCAGCCTCCAATGCTCCAGTGAGGACAAACCAAGTTTCTCCAACCCCTCATAGCTAATGCCCTCCTTACCAGGCAACATCCTGGTAAATCTTATCTGTACCCTCTCCAAAGTCTCCATATTCTTCTGGTAGAATGGCAACCAAATTGAACACTATATTCCAAATACAGCCTACCTAAGGTTCTATAAAGCTGCAGTATGACTTGCCAATTTTTAAACTCAGTGCTCTGGCCAATGAAGGCAAGCATGCCATATGCCTTCTTGACTACCTTCTCCACCTGCATTGCCACTTCCAACAACCTGTGTACCTGTACACCCAGATCCCTCTGCCTATCAATACTCTTAGGGGTCTGCCATTTACTGTATATTTCCCATCTGTATTAGACCTTCCAAAATACATTACCTCACATTTGTCTGGATTAAACTCCATCTGCCATCTCTCCACCGAAGTCTCCAGCCGATCCATATCCTGCTGTATCCTCTGATCATCCTCATCGCTATCCGCAAATCCACCAAGCTTTGTGTCATCTGCAAACTTACTAATCAAACCAGTTACATTTTCTTCCAAACCATTTATATATATTACAAAAAGCAAAGGATCCAGCACTGATGCCCGAAGAACACCACTTGTCACAGCCTTCCATTCAGACACGCACTTTCTCACCGCTACCCTCTGTCTTCTAAGGCCGAGCCAGTTCAATATCCATCTTGCCAGCTCACCTCTGATCCCATGTGACTTCACCTTCTGCACCAGTTGCCATGAGGGACCTTGTCAAAGGTCTTACCGAAATCCATGTAGACAACATCCACTGCCCTACCCTCATCAATCATCTTTGTCACTTCTTCGAAAAACTTGATCAAGTTAGTGAGACATGGCCTTCCCTACACAAAACCATGTTGGCTTATTTCCAAGTGAGAGTAAAGACTGTCTTGAAGAATCCTCTCCAATAATTTTCCTACACTGATGTAAAGCTCACTGGCCTGTAGTTACCTGTAGTATCCTTGCTACCCTTCTTAAACAAATGAATACTCTGGGACTTCCCCTGTAGCCAACGAGGATATAAAGATTTCTCTCGAGCCCTAGAAATTTCCTCCCTTGCCTCTCTCAGTATTCTGAGATTTATCCCCTCAGGCTCTCGGGACTTGTTATCTTTCTCAAAAATCCCAATACCTCCTCCCTTTTGATCTCAACATGATCCAAACTATCTATAACGCCCTTCCCCAAACTCATCATCCACCAAATCCATCTCTTTGGTGAATACTGATGCAAAGTACTCATTTAATACCTCACCCTTTCCTCTGGCTCCATGCATAGATTCCCTCTGTCCTTGAGTGGGCCAACCCTCTCCCTGGCTACCCTCATGCTCTTTATACATACATAAAAAGCCTTGGGATTTTCCTTAATCCTGATGGCCAATGACTTTTCATGATTGCTTTTAGCCCTCTTTACCCCTTGCTTAAATTTCTTGCTACTTTCCTTATGTTCCACACTTGTTTTGTGTGTTCCCAGCCTCCTAGTCTTGATAAATGCTTCTTTCTTCTCTTTGACTAGGCTCACAACATCTCTAGTTATCCAAGGTTCCTGAAACTTGCTGTCCTTATCCTTCATCCTTACAGGAATATGCTTGTCCTGAATTCCTATCAGCTTGAAAGCCTCCACATGCCAGATGTTGATTTGCCCTCACACATCTGCCCCCAATCTACATTCTTCAGTTCCTGCTTAATATTGTTGTAATTTGCCTTCCCCCAGTTTAGCACATTCACTTGAGGACTACACTTATCTTCGTCCATTAGGGCTTTAAAACTTACCGAATTGTGGTCACTGTTCATGAACTGCTCCGCTACTGAAATGTCAACCACCTGGCCAGGATCATTCCCCAATACTAGATCCAGTATGGCCTCTTCCCCAGTTGGACTATCTACGTACTGCTTCAAGAAGCCCTCCTGGATGCTCCTTACAAACTCTGCCCCATCCATGCCCTTAGCACTAAATGAATCCCAGTCAATACAAGGGAAGTTGAAATCTCCCACCACAACAACTTTTACAGTTTGCCAATATCTGCCTACATTTCTGTTCCTTTATCTCCCATTGGCTGTTGGCAGGCATATAGTAAACTCCCAACATTGAGACTACACCATTCCTATTCCTGAGCTCTACATATTGCCTCCCGCTGTATGAACCCTCCAAGATGTCCTCCTGCAATACTGCTGTGATATTCTTAACCAGTAGTGCAATTCCACCACCCCTTTTACATCCCTCTCTATCCCA
Source organism: Carcharhinus amblyrhynchos (assembly GCF_965287045.1). Lineage (NCBI taxonomy): Eukaryota > Metazoa > Chordata > Chondrichthyes > Carcharhiniformes > Carcharhinidae > Carcharhinus > Carcharhinus amblyrhynchos. The sequence continues at coordinate 47,993,151 of NC_137324.1, read as the reverse complement.
CCTGAAACATCTGTATCCTGGAAAGTTAAGCTGCCAATCTTGTCCTTCCCTTAGCCAAGTTTCTGTAATAACAACAACAACAACAACAACATCATCGCTACAAGTACTAATCCAGGCTCTAAGTTCATTTCCCTTACCTGTTACACTTCTTGCATTGAAACAAATGCACTTCAGTCCACCAGACCATCTTTTAATCAGCAACCTCACTCTGCCTGCTGTTTGAGTTTTACTGACCCTACTCTCTGGTTCCCCTTCAGTTAATTCACCTTTGCTTTGGTTCCCACCCCGCCCCGCCAAACTAGTTTAAATCCTCCCATGTGACACTAGCAAACCTCCCAGCCAGAATATTTATGCCCCTTGAGTTTAGATGCAATCTGTTCTTCTTGTACAGGTCCCACCTGCCTCGGAAGAAATCCCAATGGTCCAGATATCTGAAATCCTCTCTGCCACACCAGCTGTTTAGCCACATGTTGAGCTGTACTATCTTCCTATTTCTAGTTGCACTGGCACATGGCACAGGGAGTAATCCAGAGAGTAACTCTAGCGGTCCCGTTTTTTAACTTTCTACCTAATTTCCTAAACTACTGTTGCAGGACCTCATTACACTTGCTACTTATGTCATTAGTATCATTATGTACCACGACCTCTGGCTGTTCACCCTCTCCCTTCAGAATGCTTTCTGCCCGTTGAGAGACATCCTGGACCCTGGCACCAGGGAGGCAACATAACATCCTGGAGTCTCTTTCATGTTCACAGAAGCACCTAACTATAGAGCCCCCTATAACTATTGCTCTCAGTCCCTTCTTGCTTAACAACAGAGCCAGCCATGGTGCCACTGCTTCGGCTGCTGCTGCTGTTATCCCCTGATGGGCCAGTCCCCTCAACAGTATCCAAAACGGTCTACTTGTTAGAGAGGGAGATGATTACAGGGGATTCCTGCACTGACTGCCTGCCCCCTCTAGCAGTTATCCATCTATCTGCCTGCACCTTAGGTGTGACCACATCTCTAAAGCTCCTATCTATGACGCTTTATGCCACCTTCATGCTCTTAACTGCATCCAACTGCTGCTTCAACCTATCCATGTGGTCTGTAAGGAGCTGCAGTTGGGTGCATTTCCTGCAGATGCAGTCTTTGATTTGATTTATTACTGTCACATGTATTAACGTACAGTGAAAAGTATTGTTTCTTGTGTGCTATACAGACAATACGTACCGTTCATAGAAAAGAAAACGTGAGGGTGCGGAATGTAGTGTTACAGTCATAGCTAGACTGTAGAGAAAGATCGACTTAATGCAAGTTAAGTCCATTCAAAAGTCTGACAGCAGCACGGAAGAAGCTGTTCTTGAGTCGATTGGTATGTGACCTCAGACTTTTGTATCTTTTTCCCGAAGGAAGGAGGTGGAAGAGAGAATGTCCGGGTGCATGGCGTCCTTAATTATGCTGCCTGCTTTGCCAATACAGCGGGAAGTGTAGACAGACTCAACAGATGGTTTGCGTGATGGATTGGGCTACATTCATGACCTTTTGTAGTTCCTAGCAGTCTTGGACAGAACAGGAGCCATACCAAGCTGTGATACAACTGGAAGAATGCTTTCTATGGTGCATCTGTAAAAGTTGGTGAGAATCAATTAAGTTATTCAAGAAAATTGATTAAACTCTTACCTTCACTTTTACCTCCTCACAGTGCTCTTTTTTTGGTTTACATCTAATAGTTACAGTTATGATACATCAATACTGAATTTGTACTTTTTGCTTTGAATGTTGCAGTAATGCTGTCTTTTCCTGAGTCACTTTCTGATTTGACATGAAGATAAAAAGGATATTAAGAGAGGACTGTGCAGACAGTGAAGCCTGCTTGTCCTGTATGCAAGTACAGTTTACATCCTGATTGACTTAACCGCCTTAGGGAAGTGAATAAGAGACAGAGCATCCAAAGAAAGTGATGTTTCATAGTTTAGTAGGCATTATTAGCAATTTAATCTAATTCTACAATTTATTTTAACTGACAGCCATGCATTGATCTCGCTAGCCATGGGAGAATGCAAAGATCATCATGACCTTCCAGCCAACCTGCGTATTAATGTATGTAGCTTCCAGTATACACAAATACTTCACATGATGAACTCGACTGATAACATTAAATTGTCAGCATAATTTTTAGAGCACTAAGGATTATCGAGCAAATGTCATCCAATCACAGAATCACATTGCATGTTAGACATTGTGTTTTGAGTTTTGTAAGTATGGACTGGTTGGGTACAGTCTGTACCTTGCTCAATTGAACAGTGGAAGGAATATGGTACTTGATACCTGTCTCTAGGACGTGCAGCCTACATACCTAACATCACACTGGTTCACTCGTCAGGGTAACACTTTGAATAATCAGAGTCAAACTATCTGGCTTAAATTTCAAACAATGCTTGGATATTAACCGACAATCACCATCAACTGGAGCGTTCACCATGACAACACCTCTACCAAACAGAGTCCACTTGTCAACAAATCTGCTCCATCTTCTCATACATTTAATTTATTGATTTTTTTTTATATTGTGTTTTGATGAATATCCTGATGAACGCAAGACAAAAAGCTTTGATAAAAAAAGTCTTTTTTTCAAACAATACATCTAATTCCTTTTGAAAGTTACTAGTGAATCTGCTTCCACCACACTTTCAGGCAATGAACTCCAAATCATAACAACTTGCTCCAAGAAAAAAAGCTCTTCTCATTTTCCCTCCTGGATTTTTGGCCAACTATCTTAATTCAGTGTTTTTGTATTCAGTCGTGGGATATGGGTGTCACTGGCTGGCTAGCATTTATTGCCCATTCCTAGTTGTCATTGGAGGGCAATTGAGAATGAACCACATTGCTGTGGCTCTGGAGTCATTGTAGGCCAGACCAGGTTAGGATGACAGATTTCCTTCGCTAAAGGATATTAGTGAACTAGATGGGTTTTTCCAACAATCAACAATGGCTTCATGGGCATCAATAGATTCCTAATTCCAGATATTTTTTATTGAATTCAAATTCCACCATCTGCCATGTTGGGATTCAAACTCAGGTCCCCAGAACATTAGCTGAGTTTTTGGATTAATAGTCAATACTACTAGGCCATTGCCTTCCTGCAGTGTCCCCTTGTTACAGGCCTTCTTAGCAGGCAAACGGTTTATTCTTAGTTAATCAACCAAAACCTTTCATAATTTTGAAAGCAAAATCTTAAACTTGTTAAGTTGCAAGTTATTTGGTCACTAAACTCATCCTTAGTGAGATTAAAGCAGCAGGTGAGGCAAAATTTCCCCCATCCATTGGGGACAGCCTATTATCTCACTGCTGCCCAGTGCTCCTGGGACTATTGAGCATCAGATTAGTTGGCAACTCTTTTGAAAATGGACATTCTGTCCCTGAGGGTAGAAATCCTGCTTCCAGAGTATCAACAGCCAACTGACAGTTAGAATTTAGAATTTCTACAGTGAAGAAGGTGGTTATTCAGCCCACCGACCACAATCCCAGCCAGGCCCTATCCCCATAACCCCACATATTAACCCCACTAATCCCCTGATACCAGGGTCAATTTAGCATGGCCAATGGACCTAACATTTTTGGATCATGAAAGGAAACTGGAGCACTTGGAGGCAATCCATGCAGACACAGCGAGAATGTGCAAACTCCACGCAGACAGTGACCCATACTGGAAATCGAACCCAGGTCCCTGGTGCTGTGAGGCAGCAGTACTAACCACTGTGCCACATGTCACCCCTTAAATGACAGAAGGGTAGCTGTTCATCCATGGGCAGACTCTCCAGATGTTTTTTACCCCTGGGACAAAGGTGTAAAATTTGTGTCACCCAGCTGCAAAAAGCTAACACTGAACCAAACTTCAAAGTGACATCTGACTGGTTCACTGCAGTTCAAAAGAAACCTAAATCATCAGTTTGACAAAATATTCTTACATGGGAAAGGAATGTGTTTGACTCAGTAGCACAAAATATTTAATATTTTAAATTATTAGTATTTTGATTGACATCATGCTGGTGAAGTAAATGATTTTAAAGTTTACTAAAACCATAAATATATTTTGGTTTCAATGATTTTGCAGAGACAATAGCAAGACCCAGTATTCAGTATTATACTACTTAGCCGTGGCTTCACTCTGTTCAAGGTCCTGCCATTGATATGCTTTTTTTTAAACCAAATGACTATTTGTCCTTGAAATCTTTTCAAACGCCAGCTTGTCACATCTAGAATTTTGTGCTGGATGGTACATCAAAGTCTTGGAAGAAGCTTGCTTGCAGTCATTACCCTCAAAACCATATTAGTTAATCAACCAAAACCTTTCATAATTTTGAAAGCAAAATCTTAAACTTGTTAAGTTGCAAGTTATTTGGTCACTAAACTCATCCTAAACACAAATGTAATTTTTAAAAGTGTGCCTAGTGAAATCAATACAAAGGTAAAACTCCTTAATTACATGAGGTTTAGGAAATGTAGCCCCAGTAGATAGGAAGAAGTGCTAAATAGCAAAGGACACCTCAGTTCCTTATTTCAAGAGTATAGACAAATTTTGAAGACTGTTAGCACACACAGGATAGAGTGATATAGAATACCTTTGGGAGTTACCTCCAGCAAACAATGCGCCACCTCCTTCCAGTGTGAAACACATGATTGGGAAGCTGGAGACTCAGCAATTGGCTACATTTACTCCACACCATGAAGTACATAGCAGCACAGAAAGACACAGCAGAAAGAGGTCTGAAAACTGCCCAACTAGTAGTTTATATATGTTTATATGCAAATATTTATGCAACCGCTTTTGTGATCAACATTACAATCAACCACGGGTTGTAAGTGCTTTTCTTCACGAGATATATCTTATGGAGTTAAATATTGTTTGTGGAATGGTCAACAAAGTAATGCCATTGAGTTTCTTGTTCCAATTCAAACTCAACCCAATCTATGAAATGTCAAATGAATAAACAGGTTGACCAGACGTCATGAACCATGATGTGGCAATTAATTTTATTTCTATGAAAATCAATGTTCCAACATTTATATAGTAGATTTTGCTGGAAACCTAAGCAGCAAGCAGGTTTCAAGAGTTTCTAAACTCACCACAGTCAAAAATCCATGCAGTAAAGTTAAAAATCACAAGTTTTTGCAAGCCATTCGTCAGTTACACACAATAATTGGTTTCCTGGGGACTATTAAACCATATTTATCTGTTTTTGTTCATGTGCTTTGCTGGGCATGTTAATACCTTTGGCAATCAAAAGCAAGTCTAAGGACCTTCCTCTGATCTTTCAGTCCCACATGACTTTAATAACAAGTTTTCAGCCCTTTCAAAAAAAAGCAAATGGAGAGATCCAAGATTGCTTCATTTTCTAAAGTAGAAATAAGATAAAATATATCAAGAAGTAGAGACTGCTGCATTCTTTTTAACAGAATATCAAATCTTAGAATCGTGCAACACAGAAAGAGGCCACTTGCCCCACTGGGACAAGTCCCACTCCCCTCAGCCGATGCATATCTTTCATTTTTAGCTGTTGATGCAATTCCCATTTGAATGTACAAATAAAAGAGGCAAATATGTATGATGTTGTACATTTACAGCAAGATCCCATTATTGAGAACATGTTGTATAAAAGAGATGAAGTTTATCAACATTTCATTTCTTAGAGTCAAAGCAATTTCTGTCCTTTTTAAACAGAAAACAGAGAAATCAAAGTGAAAATTGAAGACTGCATTGAATCCACATAATGTGAGCATCGTTGTCTGGGTCAACGTATATTGCTCATCCCTAATTGCACTCCATTTCAGAAGACACTTCAGTCAACCAGAGTGCTATGGGTCACATGTAGGCCTGACCAGGTAAGGACGGCAGATTTCCTTTCCTAAAGACATTAGTGAACCTGAAACATCTTTTAAAGCAATCAACAATGGTTCCATGGCCATAACTTGACCTTTATTTCCAGATTTTTATTGAATTCAAATTTCACCATCTGCCTTGGCGGGATTTGAACCTGAGACCCTAGACCTTGTGCTGGGTCTCTGGACTACTAATCCAGTGACAATACCATTGCACCATTGCTTCCCCATACTCCACAATACACCAAGGAGTGGAGATTGATACTAAACTTTAAATCCTGAAGACAGAAGAAACTGGAAAAGGACTGAGGAAGGATGACACTCCCATGGTTTTGAGCTGGGATAGAACAAGAGAATGTATCCAGATCTTCCATTTCCTGCCCACCGATCAATCAAATGTGTAGCAGAGAGGATAAATCAATGACATCTAAAATCCCTTTGTGAATGCTCCCTAGCAAATGGAACGGGGTCATAGTGACTTGGATGAGAAGAAATTGATAACAGGGCATGAGAGAGAGAGGACATTGTGGAAAGGGGCAGATCATGCATTCAGGCCCAAGTGAGAAAAAGGTACACATGGCTTAAAAAGTAGAGGTCAGATAAAGAGAAACTGTGATTAGCAGGGGAGGCCAAAGATTTCCTTGAGGGGCTGCTGGAAGTGGCATCTTGTGGGAGAGAGTGGAGTCAAAGTGTAGGAGCTGCCAACTTCCTTTTGCTGCCGTTTTTCCAGCCCCTGGCAAACCTGTGAGTCGCACTGAATTTCAAATCAGGCTCGCAATTGCATGTGATTTAAATGTATTCACGAATGGGTCATTTCCACAGGTAGGTGCACATATTCACTGCTGTAAAACAGGTGGCGGCCCCTTGTGTAGTGTTGGGGACATGTGCTCCTTGTTCCACCCCACATACCTGAGCCTGTTCAATTCAATTGTGTAGGTTTCATATTGAGAACATCGTTTCTCCAGGCTACAATATGCAAATTTGTGTCTCACCCAGTTCTTCACATACATTGATCCAAGCTCGACTTAATGTCAAAGCCTAACTCTGAATTCAGATAACAAAGTATCAACTCAAACCTAGACAGCAGAATGCTTTTTTTTATACAGAGCACAGAATGAGATAATTATACAACACAGAAAGAGGCTATGTGTCTCATCATGTCTATTCCAGCTCTCTGAACAGTTACCAATGAATTCCACTCACACAACAAAACCAGAAAGTGCCAGAAAATCTCAGCAGTTTTGACAACATCTGTGGAGAGAGTATAGAGCCAACATTTCAAGTATGGATGCCCCTCTGTTAAGCCTCTCAGTGGCAGTCCAGTAATAAAAGATGATGCAAAATCAGCTTCTTTGCAAACTTACTTTATTCCCTTTCGCAACTGCACATACATACACCCAACACCAAGTGTCACCTATAACCCCTTTATATATTCCGGTGAGTACTAATAAACAATTAACATACAAATTAGGTCTAAAGCGGAAGGCTGCAGTTAACACATTCCTAAGCTTTCCATACCCAAAACATTAACTTTGTTTTCTCTCCACAGATGCTGTCAGACCTGCTGAGATTTTCCAGCATTTATTATTTTTGTTTTTGATTCCAGCATGTGCAATAATTTGCATTGATCTTAAAGAATTCTACTCCCAACTTTAGCTCCAGAGTCCTACATTTTTCTGTTTTATGTGTAGATTCAATTCCCATTTGAAAGTCAGCATAAGCACTCTGAGAGGAACTTATATTCACTGTTATGTGTCCTATTACTTGCAATACATTGCATACATGAGGGGAGGTTTACAAAAACTGCATGTGCTAGTGTAAGAAATGAATGTGGAATATGTTACCATTTTTGCTGTATCTGGACTTTGTGTCGAAGTGATTCATCCATTGACTTCAATAACACAATAATCTAATGCCCAAGGTCAAAATTGCTCTTAAAGGGACTGCTCATTTTCAGATATTTAACTCATTTTCAACTTTAAACCTCAAGCATGGACTTTTCCAATTGTTCATTGTCAAATGTTGTAACTACGATAAGTGCAAAGGGAACAGTGCAGTGTACCCGAACCCATCTCTAAAGTATAGCTAGATTAAAAAAACCTGAACGTGTAACCATTTTTATAGATGCCTTATATTCCTGTGACATCTACATTTTTAGCAGAAAATGCAGTGATGCATCATGCTTTGAAATGTGCAGCTGACATGGAAAGGGTTAATTACCATGAGTTTATCACTTCACGCTGCTGAGGAGGTAGATAAAAGCTTGACTTTATACAAAGGGAACATACCCAACTCTACCTTACATATGCCATTGATGCAGATATCCCTGCTGTTTGCAGCCTCAGTGCATGATGTTCCGTCAATCACTGCGTCAAGCATCTTCTCAGAGAACTGTCCATCAATGGGTCGGCAGTGCAGTTCACAGGGATTCGCTTAAAGAATGACAGCGAGTTAGAACACTTGGGTTATAATTCAGCTCAAAACATGCAATTCAATTCCTGACCAAAACTTTTGCAAACAACAAATGACAAGCGAGTAAAGTATTGACATAATTGATTTCCCTCTCGTTACCCTCAATGTCTGACAATATTCATCTTTTCTAGTTTTGCTTCCATCAAACTGAGATTACATTCTACTTGGCTGATGGTACGGATAATCACTACACTTCAAATCCTTTGACGGTATCACTGTGTAAGGAAATGCTTAAAATTAATGATGAAAAATTGTTTTCAACCAGTGAAATTTGTGCCTTAATTCCTGATGTATATTTGGAATGGTGAGACGTGATGCTGTAGCCATGGACTCATGGCATGGCTTGTCCACAATTTCCCACTGTAGTTTGTAACAGTAACCTGAGCAGAAATGGTAAGAACAATCATGAGTAGTTTTGGGGGTGGAATTCTCCTGTCCCACCTGCCACGGAAATCATAGTGAGCGGGACAGGACCACGCAAAGGTCCATTGATTTCGGGCAGGATTTTCTGGTCTTGGGGTGAGCATGGCCAGAAAATCCCAATCCCAGAGTTTCCATCAGTTTCCCACAAAGTTACAGTGGGTGACCATGCAAGTTCCTTGACAGATAGTGACAACAAAATCTAATTGTCCATATTTATCTCATAGTGGAACAACATATCTGTCCACCAAGCACCAAGCAAATCTAAAAGGCAACTTTTATAAAAGTCCCACATGGATTGGGTATTAATTTTCAAATTTTTGTTTCAGTTTTGCTCATTCTGCACAATAATATCCACAGTATGATCTGAAAAAGAGCAACATTTAACAATTTAATAAACATAAAGTAACATATATACTCATGTAAAAATCAAATTTTGAGATGAATATTTAGACAACAAGTTAAGGGATCGACTTTTTAAAGAGGTAATGTTTGAGGGGCTTATTCTCTAGTAATACACATCCATTCGGCACACGTAACAGGATTCTCATAAGAATGTGTAAGGTCACTGGAGAACCAGTAACCAGAACAGCTTCTTATTGTCTCTCCCATTCACCACATGCTGGAAGAGAAAATGGCAGCATTGACAGAGCCTGCGGGTTCAATGCTGCTCAAGGGGCCTGTGGAAGGAAGAAAATAGAAGGGTTGTGCAACTGGGGAACATAACACCAATGATTTCCAGCCGTTGATTTGTTTTTTCACTTGTCAGAATTGGGCGCTGGCTACCTCAACATTTATCGGCCATCCCTAATTGCCCTTCAGGAGGGAGTGCTGAGCTGCCTTCTTGAATCACCACAGTTTGAGTTGTAGGTGCACCCACAGTGCTGTTAGGGAGGGGTTCCAGAATTTTGACCCTGTGACAGTGAAGAAATAGCGATATATTCCCAAGTCAGGATGGTGAGATACTTGGGGAAGGGACATTCTCCCAAAAGTGCTGAATTGGCACGAAAACCAGTGTAAATGACGACTGTTTTTTTCAGTGCAACTTCAGACCCGAATCTCCCCACTCTGTGCAATGCAGAGGTCACAATCGTAAATATCATTAAACACTTGAGGGGAGAGGGGGCAGGGCCTATTCACACTAAACAGCCTGAAATCAACAAGATGAGAGAGGGAACCCACTCATGCGCACATTTCTGGGGGATTGTTGAAAAGACCCCCTGGAATCCAGATCACTGCCCTTCAACCACCATAAACATCGCTGGCCTCATTGCTGCCCCCTTCCCCCATACAAACATCACTGCCTCCTCCCATACAGACATCGCTGGCCCCCGCTCTCCTCTCACACACAGACATGGCTGCCTGTTCACCCCATGCCCCCATGGATCTGGAAACTGTGGGCACGCCTCCTTGGTCACAGCAGCTTATTGAATGGCAGCCAATCAGCACCCCAAGAGATGCATGACACTCATTTGAAAGTAGTCTTCAAAATTTCTCACAAGGAATTGTTGCCAATGGGCCCTTGACTGGCCAAAGTCACCACACCTGCACTCCCCTAATAAGAAATCTCACAACACCAGGTTAAAGTATGACAGGTTTATTTGGTATCAAAAGCCACTAGCTTTCAGAGCGCTGCTCCTTTGTCAGGTAAGTGGAAGCTCTGTTCATAATCAGGGCATATAAAGACACAATCTCAATTTACAAAATAATGGTTGGAATGCAAGTCTTTATAGGTAATCAAGTCTTAAAAAGGTAGAGACAACATGTATGGAGAAAGCATTAAGCACAGGTTAAAGGGATGTGTATTGTCTCCAGACAGGACAATTAGTGAGATTTTGCAAGCCCAGGCAAGTCATGGGGTTTACAGATAGTGTGACATGAACCCAAGATCCTTGTTGAGGCTGTCCTCATGCGTGCGGAACTTGGCTATCAGTCTCTGATCAGCAACTCTGCGTTGTTATGTGTCGTGAAGGCCGTCTTGGAGAATGCTTAACTGAAGATCAGAAACAGACTGCTGAAGTGTTCACCAACAGGAAGAGAACACTCTTTCCTGGTGATTGTCGAGCAGTGTTCATTCATCTGTTGTTGTAGTGTCTGCATGATCTCCCCAATGTATCATGCCTCGGGACATCCTTTCCTGCAGTGTCTCAGGTAGACAATGCTGGCCGAGTTGCAAGTGTATGTACCGTGTACCTGGTTGATGGTGTTCTCACATGTGATGATGGCATCTGTGTCGATGATCTGGCACATCTTGCAGAGGTTGCTGTGGTAGGGTTGTGTGGTGTCGTGGTCACTGTTCTCCTGATGGCTGGGTAGTTTGCTGCAGAGAATGGTCTGCTTGAGGTTGTGTGGTTGTTTGAAGATTTGAATCTCAGTAATTGTCCTGTCTGGTGACAGTCTGACAAATTTACTGGAGTTCTATGAGGATGTGTCTAGGGCAGTGGATAGAGGAGAGCCGGTGGATGTGGTCTTTCTGGATTTTCAGAAGGCGTTTGACAAGGTACCTCACAAGAGGTTATTGCAGAAGGTCAGGGGACATGGAGTTGGGGGTAGGGTGTTAGCGTGGATAGAGGATTGGTTGTCAAATAGGAGGCAGAGAGTGGGGGTCAATGGGTGCTATTCGGATTGGCGGTTGGTGACTAGTGGGGTGCCCCAGGGGTCGGTGCTGGGGCCTCAGCTATTTACCATTTATATGGATGATCTGGAGGAGGGAACCGAGTGCAGGGTGTCGAAATTTGCTGATGACACCAAGATTGGGGGAAAGGCAAATTGTGCGGAGGGTGTGGAGAGTCTGCAGAAGGATCTAGATAGGCTGGGCGAATGGGCCAGGAAATGGCAAATGGAATTTAATGTGGGCAAGTGTGAGGTGGTCCACTTTGGTAGGAAGAATGGTAGGAAGGACTATTACTTACGTGGCGAAAAACTGCAGCAGGCGACGGTGCAGAGGGACCTCGGGGTCCTTGTGCATGAGTCGCAAAAACCCAGCTTGCAGGTGCAGCAGGTGGTCAGGAAGGCAAATGGGATGCTGGCCTTCATAGCGAGGGGGATTGAATATAAAAGTAGGGAGGTCTTGCTGCAGCTGTATAGGGCATTGGTGAGGCCGCAGCTGGAGTACTGTGTGCAGTTTTGGGCGCTGCACCTGCGCAAGGATATTTTGGTCCTGGAGGGAGTGCAGAGGAGGTTTACTAGGCTGATACCGGAGTTGAGGGGATTGAGCTATGAGGAGAGGCTGAATAAACTAGGCTTGTACTCGTTAGAGTTTAGAAGAATGAGGGGAGATCTCATTGAGACGTATAAGATGATGAATGGGATGGATAGGATAGAGGTGGAGAGACTCTTCCCGCTCAAAAAAGACAGTAGGACTAGGGGGCACAGCCTCAAGATAAAGGGGAGGCGGTTTAGAACGGAGTTGAGGAGGAACTTCTTCACTCAAAGGGTGGTGAATCTCTGGAATTCTCTGCCCGTTGAAGTGGTGGAGGCCGCCTCGCTAAATATTTTTAAGAAGCGGGTTGATGGGTTCTTGATAAGAGAGGGGATTAAGGGTTATGGGGAGAGGGCGGGAAAGTGGAACTGAGCCACAACAGATCAGCCATGATCTTATTGAATGGCGGGGCAGGCTCGAAGGGCTAGATGGCCTACTCCTGCTCCTATTTCTTATGTTCTTATGTTCTTATATACATCTCTTTAACGTGCTTAACGCTCTCTCCGCTCACATTGTAGCTTTAAGACTTGATTACCTGTAAAGACTCGTATTCCAACCATTATTTTGTAAATTGAGATTGTGTCTTTATATGCCCTGTTTGTGAAAAGAACTCCCACTTACCTGATGAAGGGGCAGCACTCCAAAAGCTAGTGGCTTTTGCTACCAAATAAATCTGTTGGACTTTAACCTGGTGTTGTGAGACTTCTTACTATTTTTATCCCAGTCCAAAGCCGGCATCTCCACATCATGACTCCCCTAATAAGCCACAGCTGTATATAAGCTGCAGGAATGGACACATAGCAAGTCACGCTACAAAAATACCTTCGAAGAAAGCAACACTGGGATTCACTGAGGCCGACCAGGAGTGTCTGCTTGATGCCGTGGATGAGAGGCGTGAGCGGATCTTTCCAGCCAGGGCCCTAGCCCAAGGGGTGCAATCGCCACAGCACTGTGGGAGGAGGTGGCAGAAGCTGTGAATGCCAAGAGCCTGACACCGCGCTCTGGACAGCATTGTCGGAAAAAACTGAACGATCTTCTTTCATCAGCAAGGTTCAGTAAGCATCACACTTGGAACCTCACAAATGTTTGGCATGGATCTGAAACCCTACTTAGATGTCTGATGGGCATGCAACAAGGTGACCTTCCACCAGGAACAAAATCCAACCCATCCCCTCACCCCTCAACAAGCACCCTTTTCCCTGAAACCACCAGTACAACGCCCAAGACGCAGTGGGTGGTGTTCCCAGGAATCTGCTGCTTTTGTCCTTCTAGATGATAATGATCATGGGGTTGGAAGGTGCTGCAGAAGGAACCTTGTGGAGTTCCAGCAGTATAACTTGTAGATGATCCACATTGCTGACACTGTCCATCAGTGGCAGAGGGAGTGAAAGTTATGGAAGTATTCCATCACACTCCTGACTTCTGCCTTATGGGTGGTGGACAGGCTTTGGAGGGGTCAGGAGATGAGTTACTTGTCACAAGATTCCTAGCCTCTGACCTGCTCTGATAGTCACAGTATTTAGAATAAAATCACAGAATCCCTACAGTGCAGAATGAGGTCATTCAGCCCATCAAATCTGCACTGACAACAATCATTTAACCCCACATATTTTACCCTGCTTGTCCCCTGACACTAAAGAGCAATTTAGCATGGCCAATTAATCTAGCTCACATATCTTTGGAGTGTGAGTGTAAACGGAGCACCTGGAGAAAACCCATGGAGACAGGGGAGAATGATATTTATATAGCTAGTCCAGTTCAATTTCTGTCAATGGTAACCCCAGGACATTGACAGTGGAAAAGTAAGCGATGGTAATGCCATTGAATGTCATGGGGCAATTGTCAGATCCTGTCTTTTGGAGATTGTCATTGTCTCCACTTGTATGGTATGAATGTTACTTGCCACTTGTCAGCCCAAGCCTGGATATTATCTAAGTCTGGCTGGCATTTGGACATAAACTGTTTCAGTATCTGAGGAGTTGCGAATGATACTGAAAACTGCGCAGTCATCAGCAAAGATTCCCACTTCTGACCTTACAATGGAGGGAAAATTGATGAAGCAGCTAAAGATGGTTGTGCCGAGAACACTGGAAGAAAATTGCACCGATTCTCAATAAAATTGGTAAGCTGAGGGCAACAACTAAGGGCCTGGCCTACTTTATTTATTTAGATAAAAACGAATTATTGCGGATGCTGGAATCTGAAACAAAACCAGAAAATGCTGAAAAGTCTCAGCAAGTCCGACAGCATCTGTGGAGAGAGAATACGACCAACGTTTCCAGTTTGGATAACCTTTGGTCAGAGTTGATGAAAGGCCATCCAGGCTCAAAATGTTGGCTCTAATCTCTCTTCACAGATGTTGTCAGACCTGCTGACATTTTCCAGTTTTGTTTAATTTATTTGAAGTTCAGTCTGGAAGTAGCTCCCTGTATCCTCTTTCTATGTGCACTGTTTATTATTCAACACAAATCTGTCAGTTGCTTTCCCTGGTGTATGTCACCAGGGTGTTTCAGAGCAATTTACAATTAATTGTGTGTCTTTTGAAACATAGGTACTGTTGTCGTACAGGCAAATGTGGCAACTAATTTGTACACAGTATGACCCTGCAAACAGCAGAAAGATCAGTGATCAGATAATCTGTTTTGATGGCTTTGGCTGAGGGTTAAATGTTAACTGGGAAATCAAGAGAATTCCCCGCTTCTCTTGGGAAATTCAACTCAGATTCAATTTGATCATTTTACACTCTAAAATCAGAGGTAGTGCAGAAGTGCAGCAGACATGCAGCAGGAGCAATCATTGGAAGTGTGGTGTACCCTAGAACCATGTGTTCCACTGAAAAAAAAGGACTGCTTGGTATGCAGGCTATCCTACAAACCAGCGGGCTCCAAACTTTTCAGTACGAGGGCCACATCGTACATCTTACACATTTCCACAGGCCAAAGAAATGAATTCATTTTATAAATGAATGAATAAAATTTAAATGCTGCAGGCCGGATGTGGCCTGCAGGCTGTAATTTGGAGACCCCTGCTACAGACGATGGCTCGGTGAGCCGTAGAGGAATTGGTGATCATTACTGGGGATATCTGCTGCCTGTAGATAGGGAAGATATGATATAGTTTTGGGCATATGAAGCTCTCATGATGGGGAGGGGTGGTGAGCAGAGAATTGCGGGGAGCTTCATCTCTGTTTGTTACTGTGCACACAGTCTCCAGATGGGGTGGGTAGAGATCCAAGTGGAGTATGGATGCTTTGCAGGTGAGGGGTCATGGGGGAAACTCTGAATGTCCACCATGGCATTGACGGGATCCCAGTATTAGTGGGGGAGGCTGGACAATTGCGGGATAATTCTACCTGCACATTGTGAGGATCCAGCTAAATCGGAGGCATGTGGACAGTGAGGTGGAGCAGCACCATCCTGAAGTTCCAGAACAAAGGTGTCATGCAAAGGCAAAAGTAAAATTGGTTCTGTTTGGGAGGGGTCAGCTGGACTATGGAGCTCCTTCCAATGACACAAATTCACTTGTTGGTGCTGCTACAGTCGCAGGATCCAGGTCAGTTACAAAGGAGAGGTACATCATGGACCAAGGAGAAACTAAAATCTTATCATTTCCTTCAGTGCTATTAAGCACACAGATAGCACTCAATAGCCTCACCTCAAAGCCTTAATACTGGCAGAGTACAATATAGGAATGCAGCCTTGGAGAGTAAAGGCAATAGTGAAGGGAGCACAGGTACATTTTGTCTGGTATCTGATCAATAGAAGGCAGGCATGGGCAAACAATGAATGCCATTCATCACTGGACAAATAGATTCCACTTATTGCTAACAAAAAGCCACAAATCGTGGTATTCCACTTCAAAGAATGGAGAGCTGCCTTGGTTTGGTCATTTCTTTCACATCTCATCACCTTCCTCCCCTGCCCAGAGGGCTCAAGATGTCACAACTCTGGAGTGGACTTCTGCTCATGTCTCTATGTGTGTCAGAACCTCAGGGGTAAGGCTGCATCAGGCACAGTGCAATGAAGACATTTACAGCTGTGGAACCACACACCTCACATAGATCTCACAATCACAGGCCAATCATTAATTCCTGATCTCACATCACTGTCCTTCTCCTATGGACTTTAAATTGACAGAATAAGTGCATTAGCAGGCCACCACTTCCATTACCCTAGGATTGCCATGACCCCAAATCGTCAGGCACTCCCAGATGCCAGGAATCCTTGCAGGACCAAAACATCTGCAGGGACGGTTGCTAGGGGATAAGTGCTAAACACACAAAACGGCGGCTGATGATTCTGGTACATCACCCTCAAACTCGTGCTGCTCATAATTCCACACATTCCTTCACAGGACTTCTAAAGATGTGCTTCTGGTGCCTGGACCACTCAGGTGGCTGCAATATACTTTTCAAATCAAGGTGTCAAGGTCCTGGTGGTTGAAGGAAGGTGCCTTTGGCTTGTGGCTGAATGCCATATTGTTAAGTCTCCTGGCCACAGGGGGGCTGGAGAGAATGATAGGAGTGGGCCGGACTGGCCTATATGGACTGGGTCCTTCGAATCTGGGTGGAAAATTCAACCCACCAGGTAATTTAGGGCAATACATATTCGTACGAAATGAATGAGGTTCCAAGTGCAAAATTCACGCAAGTTCACGCCATTCCAGACATCAGGTATAGCGCCACCGGAACTGCCCCCCACCACAATTGGACCAAAAAAAATGGAGAATTCTACCCAAGATTCCTAATTTCCCTTATAATCACTTCCATTCAGTGCAATTTGATTAACATTATACGCAACAGCAAATTGGGTGGGTGGCAATGGGAAGAAATAAAAAGGAAATTCAGAAACTCCTGAATAATTTAAATGAATGGTATGAGTGGGCTGAGCGATGGTTTATAGTAGTTGTTATGATGGTACACTCTGAGAATTGCTGACGAGACGTGCAATGAATGAATGAAAAGCTTGATATTCAAGGGGTGTCTGAGGGCTCTCGGTCTGTATGCGATGGAGTTTAGAAGGATGAGGGGGGATCTCCCTGAAACTTACAGAGCAATGAAAGGCCTGGATTGAGTGGATGTGGGGAAGATGTTTCCATTAGTAGGAGAGACCAGAACTTGAGGGCACAGCCGCAGAATAAATGGGCGACCCTTTAGAACCGAGGAGAAGCAGAATTTCTTCAGCCAGAGGGTGGTGAATCTTTGGATTTCATTGCCACAGAAGGCTGTGGACGCCAGGTCATTGAATGCATTTAAGACAGAGATAAATAGTTCCTTAATTGACAAAGGGATCAAGGGTTACTAGGGAGAAGCAGGTAAACAGGGTTGACAATCATATTAGCCATGATTGAATGGCAGAGCAGATTTGATGGGCTGAATGGCTTAATTCTGCTCCTATGTCTTATGGTCTTGTGCAGAAAAAGTTTGTTGTCTCGCATTGATCAGGACACACGCAGTCCTATTGTTCAGACTCCAGGCTTTAGTCCTTCAGAAAGGGTTTGAAGGGAGAAATAATTTATACCGCATGAGAAAAGAGCGATAACTAGTTGGCAAGTGGACTCTGATTGGTTGAGGTATTATCATGGGGGATGCACCTGGGAACTGTTTTCCCCCATGTTTTTGTTTACTTCAGAAATGCTGTAATTGCTGGACATGTTCCTTTTGCCTGCAGAGGACAGGCCGTAGAATATGAATAAAACTACCCATCTGCAAGTATAAGTGAGTCACAGTGCAAGTCCAATTTACAACCGTAACATGGTGTACTACAATTTAAGATTATCAGCCATTCAAGGGAGTGCCATCCAAATTTGGAGAAAGTGCTAAAATAGGAGGCATAGTAAATAATTGTATTTGTTGATCTCACCCAGTAGGACATAGTCATAAAGAGCTAAAAGGGTCAGATTCCACCACAGGCTGTGAATTCCAGGCAAGGACGATGGCAGAGTCACTAAATTGGCATCAACCTGCCTGAATTAAAGCTTAGAAAAATCAGCCACATTTCCTGATTTCTCATCATTATCCCTTATCTAGCTGATGCTATCTCCCTGGTCCCACACTCAACCCTGGAACTCCCAGATAACAATGTCACCTATGTCAGACTCCTATTTAGCAGTTACAGCTCAGCCTTCAACACCATTATTTCTATGAAACTCATCTCCAAGCTCTGTGGCCTGGGCCTCGGCTTCTCCTGCTACAACTGGTTCCTGAATTTCTAACCCACAGTCCACAATCAGTAAGGATAGGCAACAACACCTCCTCCATGATCATCCTCAACATCGGTGCCCCACTAGGCTGTGTTCTCAGCTTCCTACTGTACTCTTTACACATCTATGATTGTAAGGCTAAATTTCCCTTCAACTCGATTTTCAAATTTGCTGATGACACCACCGTACTGGATCGGATCTCAAACAATGACAAGACAGAGTACAGGAAGGAGATAGAGAATCTGGTGAACTGGTGCAGCAACAATAATCTCTCCCTCAATGTCAACAAAGCAAAGGAGATAGTCATCGACTTCAGGAAGCATGGAGGAGAACATACTCTTGTCTACATGATCGGGAACGAAGTAGAAATGGTCGAGAACTTCAAGTTTTTAGGTGTCCAGATCACCTACAAACTATCCTGGTCCCCCCATGCCAACACTATAATTAAGAAAGCCCATGAATGCCTCTACTTTCTCAGAACACTAAGGGAATTTGGCATGTCAGCTATGACTCTTGCCAACTTTTACAGATGCACCATTGAAAGCATTTTTTCTGGTTGTATCACTTGTTGTACTCCTTCTACCTCCTGCAACATTGTCACACCAGAGTGATGGACCTGGGTACTCCGTGTTAGGGAGTCTTTTTTGGCAGGCAGAAGAGTGATGATGACTTGCTAAGCACCATTAGGATGATGCCCTAGTGCAAACTAGTCTGACTCCTACCTGAGCCCCATGTACGCGCTGGCAGAATAAGGGATCTGAAACCCCCATACGGGGCCCTGGGGTGAGTGAGGTGGAGTGGAGTACAGGAGAGAATCACTGGTAGGGTCTGGGCAAATGGCTTTCTTTTCTCAGTGACAAGGCATTGAAAGACCTCCCCAACTGACATCAGCATGAAGCACCCCTCCCGCGATCATCAATGGAAGGGGATTCCGATTCGAGACAAACCTGAGACAAATTAGTTACAGGTCGGTGGTGAAAAAACATTTCATTGCAATAATGGTGTTTAAATGAGACATTCTAACATAAAAACATGTGAACAACGTTCAGGTGCTTAAATGTCTTTCTAAGTAGTGCAGCCCTTCACCCGTGCCATCGCAGTGCAACTTCCTAACATTACATGGCCTTCCACTTCATTAAGTAACTCCCCAGAATGTACATCGGAGGTGGAGGGGGCCAGCTGATTACCGTGCCCCGCGATCTGTGATGCGCGTGGAGGGTGTTCTCTGGAGGCCCTGGACCTTGAGGGCCCTGGCCTGCTTTCGGGTATCTGGGATGTTTCCATGACACCCTCTTCAACCCACTGCTCCTGAGATGCCCTGGTGTCAGGAAAGGGAGGGTCACAAGGTGTAGCCACAGCCACAGTCTCTTGGCTGTAAGGCCCTGGCATGGGCTTGAGCCTTTCTTCCTCCATTGGAATTTCTCTGGGCCCCAGGATCACTCCAGGGATGGCAGTGCTTCTGCTGTGAGCTCCAGAAGCTCTGGCATCACCTGGCACTGCCAATGGTGGACCACTTGCATCCTACCCATGATGGTCGAGCCCTCTGCGATTGCCACTTGACTTGGGGGCCACTTCTCATTGGCTGCAGAAGTACCTCTGAGACTGGGCCATGCTCTGCAGCCCCACAGCAATGACTTGGCCATGTTCTCAAGGGCTGCTGCAGTAGCCTGCTGAATCTCAGCACTGTCACGCTGGGTCTCCTGCAAGCTCTCCAGCCTCTCAGCCTTGGGCCACAGAACCTCAAGAATCCTGTTCAGTCCCTCAGCTGTGC
Organism: Carcharhinus amblyrhynchos; assembly: GCF_965287045.1. Taxonomy (NCBI): domain Eukaryota; kingdom Metazoa; phylum Chordata; class Chondrichthyes; order Carcharhiniformes; family Carcharhinidae; genus Carcharhinus; species Carcharhinus amblyrhynchos. The sequence continues at coordinate 47,973,222 of NC_137324.1, read as the reverse complement.
CCTCTGGGACTCTGCTGTGGCCTGCTGTGACTCAGCCGCTGCTTGGAGCCTGCCAGTCATGGTGAGGTTCCCCTGCCCCAGACTTTCCACTGCAGACACCACCCTTGCAGTGTTGGCCTGGGAAGCATGCAATAGCTGGTCCGCCTGAAAGTTTTGGGATTCCTCCCAACAGCCTTGCAGTTGGTCCAGTGTGGCTGTCAGCCCCTCCTGCATTCCCTGCTTCTGTCACTGCATCTCCAGCAGCTGAGGGTGAAGTGATCTCAGAAGACCAGCATGCAGCCTGGGGCCAGTTGAGTCCTCGCCTCCAGCAGGCCCCCGCTTGCCAGAGGCCTTGGGCATTCCCTCCTCCATCCGATGTACATTATCAGATGTGTTGTGCTCATCAGAGAGTGACCCAGAAGCCTCACCACTAACTGGACCCACTGATGTGTCAGTATCTGGGATGGTGAGTTGTAAGGTGCCAAAACGGTGCCACCCTCGCAGGTCCTTTCACCATATCCTCCCAGGACTCATCCGAAATGTCTGGACCAGGATGGGTGGGAGCTGCAGTATAGGCCTAGAGTCCAGAAAGCCCCCAGGATGGGGAGGGGGGTATCTACATCTGTCCCTGCAACACAGGACACAAGGTTAAGTGCAAAGGAGGGAGAATAACCTGGAATGCCAAACACCCGATTCACATTTTTCCACTGAACACAAGACAAAGCACCAAAAAAAATTATATCACAGCAACAGACCCTTCGGCCCTCCAAGCCTGTAGTGACCATGTTGCTCATCTGAATTATTACCCCCTACCCTTCCAGGGGCCATATGCCTCTATACCCATCCCATTCACATCGCTGTAAAGGTTATTATCATATCTGCATCCACGAACTCTCCCTGGCAGCGAGTTCCAGGCTCTACATTCTCTGTGCAAATAAACATGCCTCGTACATCTCCTTTAAACCTTGCCCCTCACACCTAAACCTTGTGCCCCTGAGGAGTTGCCTCAGAGTGAGTGGAGGATGACAGATGCTCAGTCTTGATGGCAGCCCGACCATGCTGTCGCTGACAGCCCGCATCTCCCCTTCCCTTGACAGCTCCAGCGACCGCTCCTCGAAGGGTGTGAGGGCCTACAGGTCTGGCTCACCACCTCCTGTCTCCACCCTGTCATGGGTGTTATGGTCAGTCTTCTCCTATGCAGACAGAAGGAGCCATGGCTCCTACAGGTATCAGGTGGTAGCCCTCAGGTGGCAAGCACAGTGGGGCTCTGGGGGGGATAGGAAGGAGGTGCTTGGGGATGGAAGGATCTGGGAGAGATGCAAGATGGGATTCAGCACTCACCCTTGCTGCCTGCGTGAGGGCGTTGACTTTTTTCCAGTTCGGGGGCCAATGCCCTGGCACTGACTGAGGCAGCGACTGCCTCCCAGGCCGCATTTCCAAAAATACCCCGGGTCTGTGTCCTCCTGGGGGGAAGAGGGTGTCCCACTTGCCTCTGCTGCATCCAGTAGCCTTCCCTGGTTGCCCTCAGAAAATTGGGGGGGCTGATGGTGTGCACATTTTATGCAGGAACGCCTGCCTGCCTGTCCATTCTTGAGTTTTTAATGGAGCTGCCCCTCGTTAGGGCAGAACAGCTGCAGGCAGTTTGACAGAACATTCCAGCAAGTTCCATTCAATTTGCTTGTCAGCAGTGGGGAAAGGCACGTGAGCACTTGCAGGTGTGCTGATTGGGGCAGGGGGCGGGGCTGCCACTCTGCCTGAGATCATTCAGGGGGAAGGGGGAGGGGCTCGTGATCGGTCTGGGTGACGGGGGAAGAGGGAAGGAAACAAGGGGGTCAGAAAAATAACACTTTATGAAGTTGTAACAAATTGACAGCACGTTCACCCTTTGTCAGGCTGGAATGCTTTTAGCCAGTTGAGCAACCAAGTCTAAACAACCTTTTCCAACCTTGTGCACTACACAGTTTCTCTTTTTATAAAGGGTATCTTATTTTAGCTTCCACATTTACTGAAGAATGATGGGGCGATTCTCCCATTGCGACCTGCCAATTATCTGGCAGAATGGGTCAGAAGAATCGCGTGTCAGCCTTTTCGTGGGATTGCTGCATGAGTTCCTGATGCATGCACGTCTCCCAGAGCCAGAGAACAGGAGCAATCGGGATCGTGCTGGAAACTGGCAGGAAGAGAGACAAGTGATTTTAATCTGTTATAAATGTATTTTAACTGTATTTTAAATGTCATTATCAGGCCCGGCATGGAATTCGCCGAACCCGATAGCATCTCCCACCCCGCCAGGAGTATTTCACTTTGGCGTTGTTTAGACTAGCTCCCTACTTTTGGGGAAGTAGTGGGAGACCCCACCGGAGTGAAAAGGAGGTAACTGGGGCCCCCACAGGGGATTAGACGGCAGGGTGTGGTGCTCCCTGGGCATGGGCACCCTGGCAGTGCCAGCCTGTGTCCCCAGCATTGCCCAAAGGGCAAAGTGTCCATGCCCGGGGGCACCTTGACACTGCCCAGCTAAAAATGGAGGTTGCAGGAGGTTTTTAAAAATTCTTTGATGGGATGTGAGCATCACTGCCAAGGCCAGCATTTGTTGCCCATTCAAATCGCCCTTGAACTGAATGGCTTATTGGCCATTTCAGAGGGCAGCTGTGAGTCAAACACATTGTTGTGGCTTTGGAGTCACATGTACATACAAGCAGCTAAGGACAGCAATGTCCTTATTAAAAGACAAATGGCTTCCAACATCAATCAATGATAGTTTCGTTGGTGACACTAGTATCCAGATTGTCACAGACATGGAAACGTGTTGGAGCTTCCTAAATAGCAGCATGACCCAGAGCCAGAGGTCCTGCCCCATTTCTAATCCATCTAATCTTTGCTATTGTGAAAGGGATCAGGGCATGATTCACACATCAGGGCAACCCAACTCAGCATGTCATTTGAACTTAATGCTGAATTCAGACAGGTCCTATTTTGGCTGTTGCAAGGGCCGTAACCCATAGGTTTGGAATAGACATAAACACTCCTGAAGGGCAGATAAGTTTGTATATAATGTGAAGTTATTTAAATACCAGGCTCTTTAAAAATGAAAAAGAGGCTTCAAGTGCCCAGGGTTAACAAAAACTTGGTTCCAGCAGTTTCAATAGCTGTTTGTTGTCATTTCCTAAACAGCTCATTCTGAGTCCATGGCTGATTTTCATAAGATGAAATTATTTCAGCAGAGAATTCTAAATTTACAATTCCATTGACATCTTAAGGAGGCCATGAGAGGATTAGTTGTCTTTTGATGTGGGATGTGAATAAAACTTTTGTTGTTTTTATAAGAGATTACCTACTTGAGAATGAAAATGTTTGAATGCGCTTTCAATAATGAAAGCTATTTTTAATATAGTGAAAGTGATATTGGATTTTTAAAATTTCATCTCAACATGGCTCCTGAGGTCTGCCGATTGTGGATACTGCATACATTGGCGAGGAGGATATAAGGGACCACGGTGTGTGGGTGTGTGTTAGGTGGAGTTTCTCTCTAGAGAATGTTGTCTCTCTCATAAGCTTATTTACAACTATAGCAATAAGATGTTTGGAAGAATTGTGATGGACTCTTGTCTATGATGGGTAATTACTCAAAATAATTATTTCTATTGTTTGTAAAATATTTTCTTGCACATGGATGTCACTGGCAAAGGTGCTTTTGATAATTTTTGGTGGTGGCTAATCCAAGGTGGAATAAATCCGACCCTTTTAACCAGTCTGGCCGAGCTCTCAGCCACTTCCGTGGCCATATTCTGGGGCAAAGGGACCAGGATCCATCTTACACCCCCACTAGAGCAAAAATAACGCAATGGGGTCCATAAAGGTAGGGCTGACAAGTCAGAAAATTTCTCAACTTGAGCTACCAGCCTTCATAGCAAACATCCAAGACTTTCTTTCAGTTCCAATTTTACTAATTGAATTCAAATTTCACCAGTTGCCATAATGGGATTTGATCCAAAATCCCTAGATCATTAGCCAGGTTCTCTGGGTCACCACTCCAATAACATTATCACTACAATATCATATCACCTTAACTGGGATCTTCATCAAGGTTCTTTTACCCCAAGAGGGTATTATGACAAAGTAAAATACTACAGATGTTGGAATTCTGAAATAAAATCAGAAAATCCTGGAAATAATCAGCAAGTTACACATTGACCCTGCTTCTCTCTCCACTGATGCTGCCTGACCTGCTAATTATTTTTCATAGAATCATAGAATCCCTTCAGCTCAGAAAAAGGCCATTCACCCATCGGGCCTGCATCAATAACAATCCCACCCATGCCCTATCCCTGCAATCTCACATTAATTCCTCTGACACTGTGGGGCAATTTAGCATGGCCAATACACCTAATCTTCACATTTTTGGACTGTGAGAGGAAACTAGAGCATCCAAAGAAAATCCATGCAGATAGGGGCAGAATGTGCAAACTCCACATAGACAGTGATCCAAGGCTGGAATGGTCCTTGGCGTGGGATGCAGCAGTGCTAATCATTGTGCTGCCTCAGCTGTACATCAGTGAATATTAGGAATGTGGTAACAGAGATCAGTGCACACTGCAGCAAATGTCATCTATAATGTAACAAATACACAGTCATTCTAACACTTGGACCTTTACACCTAAATTCTTGATATGTGTTATAGCATTCAAAGTTCTATCATAAGAGCGAGAATTCAAATAGTACAGCCTTTAGTCTCCACCAGGTTTGGACTACTTGGCAAAATATTTTATCCAAATGAACTACATACCAATTGGGTGGACCGGAATCCAAGAGTAGAGCTCATTTTTGTAAAGAACTGTATCAAACTCGCTGCACTGCATCTGACGGAATGTAGGTATCTCCTGCGGACATGGTTTGACACTACAAATACGATATCGCTTACGTTTTCCAGTACAGTACGTTCCGCCAAACCTAGGACTAGGCAAAAGAAAATGGCAATAGTACAACAGAAACATTTCCAATAGCAGTTCGATGGACAATGAAATGCAAAATTACATTCCACAATTCTATCATTTGACTTCTAACATTATCTCGCTGTCACCGTAGAAAGTGCACTGGGTTGAAAATCACTCTTCAAAGTAGCTAACCAGAAATATGAAGACACGCTTATCAACTTTCTAACTTCCATCAGCCCACACATGAAGTATTCACACCAACTCTCTGCTCATTAAAATTAAAATTGCATTGCAGACCATGTTATCCACTGCCTTTAATGAAGAAAGAATTGACAGTTACGCAGCATCTTTAACATTCTCATGATGTCCCAAGTGTTTAATAGCCAAAGGAATATCATGTCTGGAGTTGAGATTCTATCATAATGTTAATAATTAAGGGCTGCTAGTTTACACGTTATGTGGAGATGCCGGCATTGGACTGGAGTAAACACAGTCAGAAGTCTCACAACACCAGATTAAAGTCCAAAAGCCAAGTGGCTTTTGCTACCAAATAAACCTGCTGGATTTTAACCTGGTGTTATAAGAGTTCTTACTAAATCTACACATTAAACTGGAACATGTAAATGATCTGCCAGTCCCGGTTGAGGGGTAAAGAGCACACTCTTTCCTCTTCTTCAAAGACTGCGGGGCTGGGGGTGGGTGTTTATATTTAACTGATCAACAAAGAGGTTCTCAGTTTCTTTTTATTCCTTCATAGGATGTGGCATTGCTGGCAAACTATCTGTAATGATCTCAATGAGGCCCATGAGGTGGGCGTCTTGGAGCATGAGCGCCCAGATTCAGATAATGATTGCCTGCTCACATTTTGATTTGATGCCTTAAGTTTCCTTTCTACTTTTTCCTTTGTTTCAGGCAGTTCCCCTCCTTTTGGGAGCTGCCCATTTTAATTTGTCCCTTCGTTAATTTGGTTTATTCGGTTGACCAAAAAGTTTGTAAATAAAAGGGAACCCTGGTGAAGGGACACTGGCCTCTGATGAGTCATTTAATTATTCACCCCCATCTGCCCTTAAAAAGACGGTGATGAACTGTCTTCTAGAACTGCTGAAGTCCATGTGCGGATCATGCTGGGCTGTGAGGTTACAAATAGTGACTGAATAAATTCGGCTCCTGCTGCAAGGCCACTCTGTCCTAACAAAATCATCATTACCTTGCCCTCTATGGTGCGATTGTGCCGCTGGTGCGGGATGATGGTAGAGTCAGGGACATTGATTGTAAGGCAGCTCTTGGTGATTATGGCTGTGTCAGACTGGCTGGAACAATGTGTAAGACAATTTTCCCAATCTTCGCTTAAACTGATCCCACAGTCTGAGCGAAGAGCTATATTTGAGATGAGGGAGACAGAGTGGGAGGATGGAATAACTTGCATTTATATAGCAGTTCAGGCCAATGCAAGATGCTTTACAGCCAATGAAGTACCTCTGATGTAACTTTAACCTTTTTTTGGTGGAAGGAAAGAAAGAAAGAATTTCAGACCTGCACTGCTTCAAAAAATAGTGTGCTGCTGGGATCACCAGATCAAAAAATTTACATTTACATCTCCGATCCAATTTAGGGGGACTCATCTCCCAAATTTTCACCTGTTAATGAAATGCTGTTTGTAAAATTGCAGTGAAATCATAATCTCCTTCGGAACTACACTCATCAAAAGGCAGCTGCTGGCTAACCAACATGAGCTGTTAAAATATTAAGAACATTTATCTACACAATGTCAGCTCTGATGTTTAACACTCTGTGCATCCATGAATATTTATTGAAAATTAACAGAAGTCCTGTGCTGATGATCACAAGCATGGAGAGAGCAATTCAACATATTCTGCAGTGCAGTATTGTCATTATAAATACATACATAAATAACTATGCTCACTGACCCCCTATAGAGTGGCTCATAAGGAGTTAGATGACATGCTGTTTAAGTTTTTTTCACATCCAAAGTAGTAACTGCATCAGGGAGTTACACTGATTTATTAATCAAATTGGGCTTTTATTCCAGACGATTGTAAATGTGTACATAATATCTCCAGATTAGGATTCTATTAAATTTACATTGAATCATAAGAACATAAGAAGTAGGAGCAGGAGTAGGCCATCTAGCCCTTCGAGCCTGCCCCGCCATTAAACAAGATCATGGCTGATCTGAAGTGGATCAGTTCCACTTCCCCGCTTTCTCCCCATAACCCTTAATTCCCTGGTCTACCAGAAACCTATCCACCCGTGACTTAAATATATTCAGCGAGGTAGCCTCCACCACTTCAATGGGCAGAGAATTCCAGAGACTCACCACCCTTTGAGTGAAGAAGTTCCTCCTCAACTCCGATCTAAACTGCCCCTCCCCTTTATTTCAAGGCTGTGCCCTCTAGTTCTGCTATCCTTTCTAAGTGGGAAGAATCTCTCTACCTCTACCATATCTAACCCCTTCATTATCTTATATGTCTCTATAAGATCCCCCTTCAGTCTTCTAAACTCCAACGAGTACAGACCCAGTCTATTCGATCTCTCCTCATAGGCTAACCCCCTCATCTCTGGTATCAGCCTGGTGAACCTTCTCTGCACTCCCTCCAAGGCCAATATATCCTTTCACAAATGCGGCGACCAAAACTGCACACAGTACTCCAGTTGCGGCCTCACCAGTGCCTTGTACAGTTGCAGCAAGACCTCCCTGCTTTTATATTCTATCTTCCTTGCTATAAAGGCCAACATTCCATTCGCCTTCTTGATCACCTCCTGCACCTGCAGACTGGGTTTTTGCGATTTGTGCACAAGGACCCCCAGGCACCTCTGCACCGTAGCATGCTGCAGCTTTTCACCCTTTAAATAATAATCCCTCCTACTATTATTTCTACCAAAGTGAATAACCTCACATTTGCTAACATTATAATCCATCTGCCAGGTCCTCACCTACTCACTCAGCCTATCTAGATCTCTCTGCAGATTTTCTGCGCCTTCCATGCAATTTGCTTTTCCACTCATCTTCGTGTCATCAGCAAATTTCGTTACACTACACTCAGCCCCCCCTCCAGATCGTCTGTGTATATGGTAAACAGTTGAGGCCCCAGTACCTATCCCTGCGGCACTCCACTAGTCACCAACTGCTAACCAGAATAGCACCCATTGATTCCAACTCTCTGCTTCCTATTAGACAACCAATCCTCTATCCACGCTAACACCTTACCCCCAGGATGTTGTTAATCAGTGATGATAATGCCATTGAATTCCAAGGGAGGGATGGTTAAACCTCTCTTGCTGGGTATGGTCATTGCTTGGCAAATGTGTAGCACAAATGTTCCTTTGCCATTTATCAGCCCAAGCTTAGTACTGTCTAGAACTTGATCGAGATGGGCATGGACTGCTTCAATATCTGAGGGGGCAGATGGCTACATTATTGGCAGGGTTCTCCTCACCCACATCAATCGCATTCCACCCCCCAACCCACCCCCACCCACCCCCCCCCACCCTTGCTCCCATGCCTCACCATTGCAACCTCAGCCCCAGTAACACTGATAAGTGCTGAACAATGAATAGTTGGTGGCCTCTGATTGGCAACCAGCTCTGGTTAGGTGGGGCTCCTGTTCCCTGGGAATGCCATCCGCTGCCCAGTTAAATGCCTGATTGGCACTTCATGCAGCAAACCTTCCCAAAAAGAGGCATTATGGATTGTCGTGAGACCCCTCACCTATATTAAATTCTGCTCATTGTTCTGCGCCCCCTAGTAGGAGACTTGATCACTGGACACTGGAGGTGGGTTTGGCCTTTTGATGTCACCTCTTGTCCCCTTCCTCTTCCTCCCTCTTCCAGAAGATTCTCCTCTGCAGTTCATTCTCCCTTTCATTTTTTAGCCCAAGGGGTGTGAACATGTGCAGAGGAAGTGCAGAAGTTAGGGCAAAGCCTTTCAGCTTGTGGCATATCATTCCCTGTGGACCATAGCAACGTCAAACAACTCAACAAAGCATCAAATACTCCTACAGTCACAAGAGCCAACAGAAATCAATCAGCATCTTAGCTGCATTGTGTATATCATTACAGCTCGTCACCAAGGCAACTGTTCTGAAAAACAAGGGCAGTTGGCCCCTGGAAGCACCAGGGGGAAGCTTTTGGCTTCTTTCATGGCGTGTTTGCTGTTCAGGGAGGTTTAATCAAACAGGAGGATGGCATGTAAGCATTCTGCTTCTGTCTGAATTAAGTCTGCGATGGGAAGGCCCCATGGTTGGGCTTCCTGACCTCTCATTAACTGAGGCCCTTAAGTGGCCAATTAATGGTCAGTTATGCGCCTCATCTCACTGCCGCTGGCTTTAATCCTTGTTCAAAGACATTCAGTGCCTGATCGAGGGACTCGGCATTAGTGGTGGAGTCTTGGTGGAGAACTACTCTCCCTGCCTTTGCTGTCAACCCCCTCTCACGTGACCCTCAGGGTGTGAAGCCCCTTCCACCAAGGCTAATCTTTGGCTTGTATCGCTCCTTATCCTGGACTGCTGGTGGTTGTTGCAATAATGCCTTGGTGACCCTGGTGGATAAAAAAGCTGCCCGCCTTCTTTTGCCAGACTTTCCTCCCCTCTGGTACTTGATGTCAGACTAATGTCTTTTCCCCGTTGCACATAGCGACAGGGTGGGGCTACTATTTACAAATTTTACAGTTAAAGCTTGTTTCGATATTTTATGTTCAGCATCTGCAACATGCCAATGAGACCTGAAGCCTAATTTCTGGTGAGCCTCAGGCTTCCGGCTTCTGAGGCTCACCCCCAGCTGACCTTCAGGTCAAGAAATAGGCTAAAACAAATTTACAGCCCTTTGTATATTTTTTCTTTTTTTTAATTTAAACTTTATTTTTTATTCTCAGAAACTGATCAAGTGAAATACTCACACTGGATTGCTGCAATGCCTCTCCGCTGCTTGAACTCCTGCTCCACATGTGCGCGTACAATGTGACCAGGAACTCCAGGTGTTCCACCCTCCATTCACAGCTTCTGGACGGTTACCAACTGTCACACACTCGCCATTAAAACACCACTGAAACAAAAAGCAATTTGCACTGTTAGCACAAAGACAGGCAAATAATTGTGTTGCATTAACTCACAGAACTGGAGAGAGCACTGAACTAGATCCTGACATTGGGTTGTTGGAAACTGTATCTTGATATAAATCTAGTTAAGAATGGGGAGTAGATTTAGGTATATATGACACTGATTTGGCAGATTCCAATGGAAATAAAAATTGGGAGAGATATAAAACAGGTCAATGACTTGCTATCATTACTACCTAACCCAATTTTTTACAATCACACCAACTGAAGATTTTGCCCCTAAATTGAAATGTTTCCAAGACGAAAGGATTTTATATCCAACATAACGGTTTTGATAGATTGTTGTTAAATTCAAATGAAGATGTTATGGTCCATGTCGGTGCGAGAGACATGTTCAAACAGAGTCTGCCTCAAAATATGTCGACTGTGATGTGTTTTTTGGTTGTGTGCTTGTCTGTGCAACAGGAACTGTGAAGGATCACCAGACATGAAAGCAAACGATGCAAGTCCTGCGGTTTCACATTTTTCGATTCCTTTCAAGTCGTTGTGTGGAAGTGTGCACAAGATAGTTTCCTTTAACTAAGTCAATAACTCTTATGTAAGTCATTGACAATGAATTTGCATATAGGCTAGGAAAATCAGACGACAAAGGTTGCGTAGATGAAAAATTCATAGAACACTTTTAGGATAGTTTTTGACAACACCACATTCTGGCATCAACCAGAGAGCTGGCTATACCATACCTGGTATTGTTCAATGAGATCAGATTAATTAATAACCTCACTGTGAAACTCCCCTAGGCACTGTGGTCATAATACGATTGAATTTTATATTCAGTTTGAGTGGGAGAAGAGTGGGTCCAACATTAGTATTTTAAACTTAAATAAGGGCATATTATCTAATGGTGAGAGATTGCAGAGCTCTGAGATGCAGAAGGATCCACAGCGTGAATTGTACACATGGTGTGGGCACACGGAGGGCAGGACCCAAAGCTGCCCCATTTCCCAGTACCACCAGAGATTGACTGATGAGCGCTATACTATATTGCTGGCCATTTAAGAGACAGCTAGTGTTACATCCAGAGGGCAGTGAACTGGGAGTGTGGTGGACACCTGATACAATGGTGGCCCACAGCAAAATTCAGAAGTGGCTGCCAGAAGCCGCTGCAGACAAAGGAGGCAGAGGGAGGTCTGCATCATTTTTTAAAAATTTATTCATGGGATGTGAGCATCATTGGCTGGCCAGCATTTATTACCATCTCTAGTGCCTGAGGGCAGTTGAGAGTCAATCACATGTTCTGGAGTCACATGTTGGCCAGACCAGTTAAGGACGGCAGATTTCCTTCCCTAAAGGATGGACACTAGACAATGCTCACTCACTCTTACCAAGTGCAGAAGATAAAGAACAAAGAACAGTGCAGCACAGGAACAGGACTTTCGGCTTTCCAATCCCACGCCAATCATGTTGTCTTACCTAGACCAATCGCTTATATCCTTCCATTCCCCATCTATTCAGGTATCTATCCAGTTAAGTCTTAAATGTTGTCACCATATTTGCCTCAACCACCTCACTTGGCAGTGCATTCCAGGCCTCCACCACCCTTTGTGTAAAAAATCTTCCCCTGCACATCTCCACTGAATCTTTCCCCGCTTATCTTGAACTTGTGCCCCTTTGTAATTGTCATTTCTGCCCTGGGAAAAATCTTCTGGCTGTTCATCCTATCAGTACTCCTCATAATTTTATAACTTCTATCAGGTTGCCCCTTAGCCTCTGTCTTTCCAGGGAGAATAATCCCAGTTTATTCAATCTCTCCTCATGTCTAATACCCTCCATATCAGGCAACAACCTGGCAAACTTTCTCTGCGCTCTCGCCAAAGCCTCCACATCCTTCTGGTAGGGTGGTGACCAGAATTAGACACAGCATTCCAAATGTGGCCTAACCAACATTTTATACAGCTGTAACATAATTTGCCAACTTTTATACACGATGCCCGTCTGATGAAGGCAAGTGTGCCATATGCTTTCTTCACCACCTTCTCCACTGTGCTGCCACTTTTAAGGATCTGAGGACCTGTACTCCCAGATCTCTCTGTGTGTCTATGCTCTTGATGGTTCTCCCATTTATTTTATAGCTCCCACGGGAATTGGGTCTACCAAAATGCATCACTCCAGCTGTGTTGACCTCATTGCTTCCACAAAGGTGCGCAGACACTCGTCCAGGAAACAGGGTCTTGCCAGATGGGTTATTTCCAACAATGGATAATGGTTTTATGGTCATCAGCAGATTCTTAATTCCAGATTTTTTTCTTAATTCAAATTCCACCAACTACCAAGGTGGGATTCGAACCCGAGTTCCCGGAACGTTAGCTGAGTTTCTGGATTAATAATTTAGTATAATACCAATTGGCCACCAGCTCCCCTATCATGGTCTTGACAGGAAGACACAGCAGGTGGGAAGGAACTTCAGGTTGGCTGCAAGACTCTGTTTCTGGGACGAGTGTCTGCACACCTTTGTGGAGACAATGAGGTGAGTGCAACTGAGCTCGGTGGGCATGACCTAATGCGATGCACATGGATTCAGTGCAGGAAAATGTTCAATGATCTTCGGCATCTGGTAAGAGTGAGTGGGCATTGTCCAGTATGGGGGAACTGAGGAAGGGTGCCCATCAATTGTTGTAATCAAACATGTGGGAATCAAGGAGTCTCAGAGCACAACTCTACCCGTGTGTGTTAAGGCTGGAGAGAAGATCTGCAGTCCTGGATCCATCAAAGGAATAGGTGTGCAAAGAGGTTGGAAATGTCCACAAGCCTTGTAGGGGTGAAATGGGATGGGGACAGCATGGCAAAGTGCTAGAGGTGTAGGGTTGAGTACTCGTTGGAGCTCTGCACTTACTTCCAGGCACTTATTTGCCATCAAACAACAGCACAACCTCAAACAAACCACTGTCCACAGCAAACCGCCCAGCCTTCAGGAGAACAGTGGTCACAACACCACATCAACCTGCGTGACAACTTCTGCAAGGTGTGCTGGATCATTGACATGGATCTCACCATCACATGTCAGAACACCATCGACCAGGTACACTGTATATATTCATTCTCTACCTGATACGCTGCAGGAAAGGTTGGCTTGAGGCATGGTACATCAGCGAGACCATGCAGACGCTATGACAACAGGTGAATGGACACCGTGTGACAATCGCCAGGCAAGAGTGCTCCCTTGCAGACGGGAACACTTCAGCAGTCAAGGGCATTCAGCCTCTAATCTTCGGGTAAGCGTTCTCCAAAGGAGCCTTCAAGATACGTGACACCGCAGAATCTCCGAGCAGAAACATGTGCACGGCCTCAACCAGGATCTTGGGTTCATGTCACATTATCTGTAACCTCCCACCATTTGGCCTGGGCTTGCAAAATCTTACCAACTGTCCTGGCTTGAGACAATTCACACACATCTTTTTAACCTGTAATTATCCTCTCTCCACTCACATTGTCTGTATCTGTAAAGACTCGCATTGCAACCATTATCTTGCAACTGTGTCTTTGCCTATATAAGCCGTGTTTGTGAACCCAATTCTCTACTCACGTGATAAAGGAACAGCACTCCAAAAGCTTGTGATTCCAAATCAACCGGTTTCATACTGTATTTACAGGAGAAACATAGCCATAACAACGGCCAGAGGTAGTGAACTTGGCAATCTTTACCAGCTATGGGGGAGCACGGAGAGCCTCAGATCGTGGGGAAGCTGGAGTCTTGAGGGAAGGTAAGAGCCCAGTGGGCTGAAGTGAGACAGGCTGAAATGAAAAGAATGTATGGGTGTCTCATTCCCCATAAGGAGTTCAGTGATGCATCAATCACTCAGCCACTTGCACTGGGCAGTATATCATGGTCATTGACCCTCTGTGATATGACTAATAGTTCTGACCTGATAGTTTCCATCCCTCAGATTAGCCATCCACTAGAGCCAGCCAGGAGGCTGACGACCCTCCCTTGACACATGAGCAAGTGATAATGGAGGAAGATGCACCCATGGCACATCCTCTTTCAGCACTACGGACCAGCACGGATGCAGGCACATCGGTGGGCAATAGTGCGTCAGTTCAGTTGGCTGTGCCTTCACTGATAAGAGCACATCATACTCGCTTGAGCAGATGGCGGAGGTTGGGAAGTGCCAGGGATGCTGGCAGTCAGAGGAGTGCTGGAGACCAGGACCATGCTGAGTCCAAGGCAGCTGATGAGCAGCTGGGATTGTCAATCAGGCAACGGTTGCTTGCCCAGTTTGTGAGACAGCTCTCCCAGTTGTGGCACAATCCCTCAGATGTTAATCCGGGGAGTTTGTGAGGTCAACAGAGTTTGCTGATGTCATTTCCAGTGCTTTAGTCCATACTGGGTGATTCACCTGGTTTCATCCTTATTTTAGACTCTGGAGCGGTTTGATACAACTGAGTAGTCTGCTGGGTCATTTCCAAGGGCTTTTAAGAGTCAACCACATTGCTGCTGATCTGGAGTCACATGTAGGCCAGGTTCAGGTAAGGACGGCAGATTTACTTCCCAAAAGGACATCAGTGAACCAGATAAGTTTTTATTACAATCAACAATGATTATGTGGTCAACTTTTGACCAACCTTTAATTTCAGGTTTATAAATTGAATTTAAATTCTAAAGCTACAATGGTGGGATTTGAACTCCTGTCCTCATTAGACTGGGCCTCTGGATCATTGGTCCCGATGTAAAGGATTGGCAAAAAGGTTCCAGAATGTGTTCCTAAGATAGCTGAAGGATCAGAAATTGCGCAAAGGAAATTAGAGTTAAAAGCGTGTCAGGACACAGAAGACTTTACAAAGTTGAGAGGTGATTTGTAAATAAAGTTAAGGATCTTGATTTCAAACTGTTCAGAGATAGCAAGCAAACAGAGATTGAGTGACAAAAGGAATGATGGGGCAAAGGTACATAACGCAGGTTAAAATGGGTGAGGTAAGATGAGCTAGAGTTTATAAGAGCTGGAACTCTGAAAGACCACACTTAAAAGACAAGCTCCAAATTTATTCATTCATGGGACATGTTTGTCACTGGCTGGCCAGCATTTATTGCCCAACCCTAGCTGCCCTTGAGAAGGCGGTGGTGAGTCGCCTTCTTGAATCACTGCAGTCCATGTTCTGTGGGTTGACCCACAATGCTGTTAGGGAGGGAATTTCAGGATTTTGACCTAGCAACTGCAAAGAAACGGTGATATATTTTCAAGCCAGGATGGCGTGGAGGGGAACTTGCTGCCCTTGTCCCTCGAGATGGAAGTAGTCATGGGTTTGAAAGGTGTTGTTTAAGGATCTTTGGTGAATTGCTGCAGTGCATCTTGTAGATAGCACACACTGCTGCTACTGGGCGCTGTTGGTAGAGGAAGTGGATGTTTGTGGATGTGATGCCAATCAAGCAGGCTGCTTTCCAAATAGAAAGTGGAAACTCAAAGCAAGAAAAAAAGCAGGTAATTAAACTAGGTCTTTAAATTGAATCATTAAACTATGCTTTAAAGCATTTCTAAGATAGGATTAGGAAATATTCAGTAGATATAGAGTAAAAAGTTAAATATATAATGTAAAATGTATTAAAAATGAGAGTGTGAGAATTAAAAGGAAAAAGAATAAATCTAAGAGTGATCAGAAGAAAAGCATTGTAACTTTAAGTTAAATTATGTTTCCGGTACGTTTTAGTTATTGCTGTAATTTTGGATTATTACTGCAATATCTGCTTCCGGTATTTGGCAATTTCATTGCCGTGATCTGTGAAATGAAAACACAGAGGGAGTAAGCCGAGGTAGACAGGAGGTCCCCTGGACCTATCCACAGTCTAAGGGTCTGCACGCAGAAATTTATCTTATTTTATTTTAAATCAAATTGAGTGATTGTTGCAACTGAGTGTTTGGTCTGTGACTTTCCATTACACTGCAATGAATTTCAGAAAGGGCAAGTACAAAGAAATTCTTCACTTGGATCCAGATTTAATAAGAACAGACTGAGGAGAAATAAAAGTTATGTGGAGCTGCTGCTTTAACAGCAACCTTACGCTCATTCTAACTTCACCCCCAAGTGAGTTGGGGGTGACATCAAGTCAGAATTTGAGCACAGATGGCATTTAGCAGCAATAGGAACAATGAAGTCATTGGGAAGCAGGGGAAAAGAATCGCCATTGGATGAAGTTACACCCAGCACAAAAAAAGATGGTCATGGTTGTTGGAGATGAATCATCTCAGATCCAAGACATCACTGCAGGGATTCATCAAGGTAGTGACCTAGGCCCAACCATATTCAGCTGCTTCATCAATGAGCTTCCCTCCATCATATATTAATTTGAAGTTCCTCAGATAATGAAGAAGACCCTACCTAAATATTTGAAGATCTGGGCAACACTCAGGCTTGAGCTGATAAATGGCAAGTAACATTTGTAGGATAGAATCATAGAAAATAGGAGCAGAAGACCATTTGGTCCTTTGAGCCTATTTCAAAGAACGAAGAAAATGACAGCACAGGAACAGGCCCTTCAGCCCTCCAAGCTACACCGACCATGCTGCCCGACTTAATTAAAACCTCCTACCCTTCCGTGAAACATACCCCTCTATTCCCATCCTATTCATGTATTTGGCAAGATGCGCCTTAAAAGTCACCATCATATCCGCTTCCACTACCTCCCCGGCAACGAGTTCCAGGCATCCATCACCCTCTTGAATTTCATCATTCATTACAATTATGGCTGATGATCCAACTCAATAAATTGATTGTGCCTTTCCTCCAAAGCCTTTGATCCCTTTTGCCCCAAGAGCAATACATAACTCCTTCTTGAAAACATACAATATTTTGGCCCTGCTTCCTGGGTAGCAAATTCCACAGGCTTAAACTCTCTGGGTGAAAACCTCATCTCAGTCATAGAAACATAGAAGATCGGAGGGGAGGAGGACATTCGGCCCTTTGAGCCTGCTCCATCATTCACCACATTCATGGCTGATCATGCAATTCAATAACCTCATCCTGCTTTCTCCCCATAACCTCTGATTCCATTTGCCCCAAGCGCTATATCTAGCCACCTCTTGAATACATTCAATGTTTTGGCCACAACTATTCCCTGTGATAGGCAATACATTCCAGAGGCTCAACACTTTTTGAGTGAAGAAATGACTCCTCATCTCCATCCTAAATTGTCTATCCCGAATCCTCAGACTGTGACCCCGAGTTCTGGACATCCTCATTATCGGGAACATCCTTCCTGCATCTACCATATTTGGCCTTGTTAGAATTTTATATGTTTCCAAGAGATCTCCCTTCACTCTTCTGACCTCCACTGAACATCCTCTCAACCAGCTCAATCTCTCTTTGTACATCAGTCCCACCATCCCAGGAATCAGTCTGGTAAACCTTTGCTGCACTCCCTCAAGAGCAAGAACATCCTTCCTCAGGTAAGGAGAAGAAAACTGCCCACAATATTCCAAGTGTGGCCTCAGGATGTTGGTTTTACATGCTGTTTTACTTAACTGAAAACTAATGACTTATTCATAGGTTCATACATAGCACATCGGTGGTATGGACACTTCACAAGTTCATGTACCAAGTTATGTTTATTTCAAAATATTTAAAATCTAATTTAAGACATGACTAGAAATTTGTAAAGATTACTTTTTGGGTAATACAAGTTAGAAAAGAACTGCCCAGTTAGTATTGATTTTTCAGCAGAAATATTTTCTGGAGCTCTTGAAAGTATTGAAGGCCTTGTAGCAATCGGTGGTGTTTTAAAGCAGTCAGCAGCCAAACCCAGGCATTATTTTTTTATTGCATCCAACATCTTGAAGTATTTAAGACTGAGTAGGGAGTTGTCAAGAGTATAATTTAGAAGCTTATATATAACTGATATTGCAGAGCTTGTACTAAATGTTTTCTCAACTGTAATGGCATCTTTCCAAAGCTAAATTGAAACATCCGCTGAGTTTTAATATCTGAAGAGCAGCCAAAACAATTCAAACCACAGTATAGACATATAAGGGCCAATTTTCCAAGCTCACAATCCCAGTCCTGCTTCCCTCATTGGCTCATTAATTTTAAATGGAGGAGAAATCACAGGAAATGCATCCATAATTTCTCAAAATGCACAGATTCAATCGTACTGGCTGTGACAACCTCTTTGGGAATAACATGAGGAAAATAGAGCATGATTACTCTGATTCTTTGCTACAATATGTTCTGGACCCAGGCTACCTTGCCAGTGCAAGGGCAGCATTGAAAGATGTCGTGAGAACTTTCAACACCGTGGAATTCTAAATCCTGAGCACCACCTAGTAATTCATGCTAGAATTGGACGTGCAAGGATAAAGGTTGGGTGAAGATAGTTCCACTGTATACTGTTCTCCATCATTGGCCCTCTGCTATAGAGGGCTTATTTGTAGATGATAGGTGGGATTAGCTCTCATTTCCCCCACCCCCCTCACACAGTCTAATATCATTTCACAAATGAAAAATGGCTTCTCGAATGAGGAACCAGAGTGTGGCTGGTATCTCGGTTTTCTACCTCAACATGGGTCAGTGGCTTCAAGAGAAGAAGGGATAATGATGAGAAAGGGGATATTTTTGAGCTACGGAGGAAGAAGCCCGTATGTGATCATATGGCAGCAAGGGGCTTGGATTATAATATCATAAGAAATAGGAGGAGGTGTAGGCCACTCAGCCCTTCGTGCCTTCCCCGCCAACCAATAAAATAATAGTTAATCGCTTTGTAGCCTTAACACCACATTCCTGTCCGCCACTTTCATGAGCCGGATTCCCTTGTAGATCAATGATCAAGACAGTCCGGTGGTACAGTGGTTAGCACTGCTGCCTCACAGTGCCAGGGATCCAGGTTCAGTTCCCAGCTTTAGTCACTGTCAGTGCAGCGTCTGCACTTCCTGTGTCTGAGTGGGTTTACTCCGAATGTTCCAGTTTCTCCCACAGTCTGAAAGACGTGCTGGTTAGATGCATTGGCCATGCTAAATTCTCCCTCAGTGTACCCAAACAGGCACTTGAGTGTGACGACTAGGGGATTTTCACAGTAACTTCATCGCAGCGTTAATGTAAGCCTACTTGTGACACTGATAATTAAACTTTAAACTCAAAGCAGGTTGTGCCATGAGGGGTCAAACATGTAGCAGCCAGGTATTGCTTTTTTATAAGACCCTTACAAATGTGAGCCTGGTGTAATTGTTGTTGGCATGTACAGATGGAGCTATGTCTTTCATTGTACACCACGGTCCCATAATAAAAAGCTATAGGCTGCAATGAGATTTGTATGTGATGATTTTATTGAGCTACAGGGCTTCTTACGCACATATTCTAAAGCACGTGTATATTTTCACTCTGGAGCTCTGGGCCTGATAAAATCAAGAAAATAAGAGATTCATTCTGAGGAACTGACAGCGATAAGAATGTGACATGTGGTGCACGTGTTGTCAATTTCCATACGCGAGTGTGTGTGTGTGTGTGTGTGTGTGTGTGTGTGTGTGTGTGTGTGTGTGTGTGTGTGTGTGTGTGTGTAAACTCAAAAGGAAATTAATAAAGCAAGAGAATGAAAGGATTGCTCCACAGAGGGTCGGCAAGAATTTGATGGGCCGAATAGCCATGTAGGTTCAAGAACATGTGCTTCGTGTGGCTTCTGAACTCTGCAGTCAACACCTGCGTGACTTTGGCTGGGACTGTTTGCTTTTTCACAGGGTTCAGGTTTGTATTGCAGTTGATGGAGTTCAGTGTGAAGTATGGGTTCAGAGGTGGGCTGGTTAAAAAGGTTGCCTACATTTTCCAACACAGCAACCCAGCTCTCAACATTATTAAAAGCTCCCCCCACCCATTATCTCCTCAAATCCCCCATGCCACTTTCATGTCTCCACGTATATCCAGTACACAAATGTGCAGTCCTCAGGACACATAGAACATAGAACCCTACAGTGCAGAAACAGGCCCTTTGGCCCATCGAGTCTGCAACAACCACAATCCCACCCAGGCCCTATCCCCATATCCCTACACATTTACCCGCTAATCCCTCTAACCTACACTTCCCAGGACACTAAGGGGCAATTTTTAGCATGGCCAATCAATCTAACCTGCACATCTTTGGACTGTGGGAGGAAACCGGAGCACCCGGAGGAAACCCACACAGACACGAGGAGAATGTGCATACTCCACACAGACAGTGACCTGTGCCAGGAATCGAACCCAGGTCCCTGGAGGTATGAAGCAGTAGTGCTAACCACTGTGCTACCGTGCTGCCCGAGGGTGGTAACACATGAATAGCAACGGGAATTATTTTAAATATCAGTGTAAGAAAACATGTGACAACGTAACAAAACTCTCATTCGAAGGTATATCACTGACAGACTGGGAAAAAGCTTTTCAAGAAAAAAATGAATCTTTAGTGACCTTAAGTTGTGTAAACAAACAAACGTACTCGGAAACCACATCAAAAACTGAGTATGTTATTTTCTATGATCCATTATGTATTATCTATATTACAATCTATGAAAATCACGATAAGAGCTTGAAATAAGAGCTTCCATCCATTGATTCTGACTACACTTCCTGCTACCTCAGCACAGCGGCCAGCATAATTCAGGACCCCATGCACTCCAGCCACTCTCTTTTCCACCTTCTTCAGTCGGGAAAAAGATACAAAAGTCTGAGGTCATGTACCAACCGACTCCAGAACAGCTTCTTCCCTGCTGCTGTCAGACTTCTGAATGGATCTACCTTGCATTAAGTTGATTTTTCTCTACACCCTAGCTATGACTGTAACACTACATTCAGCACTCTCTCATTTCTTCTCTATGAACAGTATGCTCTGTCTGTACTGCACACAAGAAACAATGCTTTTCACTGTCTGTTAATACGTGACAATAATAAATCAAATCGAAATTGTAATAATTGCAATGAATCCTCACCATTTCAAAGCAGATTTTCCTGTCAACCATCAGCTGGGGGGAAGGGTTCTCTCCCAACACCACCCCCAACCCCCAGATCTATATTTAGAGACCTTGCCAGAATCTGGACAGCGGATGAGAAATTTCTTCACCCAAGGGTGGTGAATGTGTGGAATTCACTACCACAGGATGTAGCTGAGGCCAAAACATTGTCTGATTTCAAGAAGAAATTAGATATAGCTCTAGGGGCTAAAGAGATCAAGTGATATAGAGGAAAGGAGGATCAGGATATTGAATTCCATGATCAATTGTGATCCAAAAGAAAGGTGGAGTAGGTTTGAAGGGCCAAATAGGCTAGTCCTGCTTTTAGTTTCTATAATGAAGGAAACCAGAGCAAGGACATTAGGACACTTACGGTGAAAGTTAATGAAAGACAATTAAAGAGGAAAAGTAATTGATCTGTGCGTTCAAAACATATTTTAAGATAACGACGCCTATGTCTAGACTTAATGATTCCAATGTACTCTTACTTTTCATGCCCTGATAATCTGTCAACGGAAGCTTTGTTGTTCATGTCTTAACTCACACTATGTTCATTCAAACATGTCTCCTGTGCTGACTGGCTTACATTGGCTTCCAGTTGAGCAACACCTTGATTTTAAATTTGACAACCCTCACTTTCAAATGTTTTCATTGACTTTCTCCTCCCTATCTCGCTAATCCCACCCAGTTGAACAAGTTGCTGAGATATCTGCACTCCTCCAATCAGATGCTCGGCACTTATCTCCTCCCTAACTGGAGTGCCAGAATCAGACTTACATGGAGCATGTCTGTTTCGCACCGATTCTGGATGGGCGAACGCGGTGGTAAAGGGAGAAGTGCCGGAATGTTGGGCGTGCAGCCCATTAAGTCAATTTAAATGCTTCGTGTTTCAGGCACGGTCCAGATCACGGCCAGTTTCGGGCCTTGGTAAAGGGGGAACCGGTGCGGAAGCGGGCACAGATCGTGCTATTCACATCATGCCTGACTTTATCAAGTTTTTGCACCCGAAAACAGACGCAACCTGCTTGAGCAGCGCTGATTTTGGTCACTACTAATGGCAGGGTGCTTCTTCCTTGCTGCCATCAGGTTTTGAATGAATTTACCATATATTAAGCTGATCTTTCTCTCTACCTGAGCTATGTCTGTAGCACTATATTATGTATCCACTCCTTTTTCTTACCCTTACATAGTCTATGAATGATATGTTGCGTCTGAATAGCTAGCAAGAAACAATACTTTTCACTGTGTACCAATACATGTGACAATATTAAATTAAACCAAATCCAGTAACCAAAGACGTTGCTCTTTATTTCCTCTTTAAACTTCTCACCCTGTCTTTCCTTTTCTAAGATGTTTCTTCAAACCCAACTCTTTGACCAAGCTTTGACCAACTGTCCTAATAATTCTTTATGGAGCTCGATATCAAATCATGCTTGATAACTGCCTAGGGATACTTAACTAAGGTAAAGACACTATGTAAATCTAGAGTGTCATTGTCCTTACAGACTAAAGATGAGATATTTGAATGATATTCAAACACAAAATGATTAAGCAAAGTAATTACAGGAATATACATTGTTATGGATTTTAACGTGGGTTTTTGTACTGCTTGCCAAAAAGTAACTTTAAACAATGACATCCACTTATGTGAATCAGAAAGATCTTTCAATATTTAGTCTGGATTTCTATTAATCTTGAAGTTACAACAGGCTGTGTAATTTAGTGATTGTTTCAACAGCCAAGGAAAATCTTTGAAGTTGTTGGCAGGCTCAGTATTAAATATAAACACAAAATTCAATTCCTATTTCACCAAAGAGCCATTGCCAACTCCTTTACCCTCATCAGTGCTGCAGTGATTCTTCTTCTGCTTAGGAAAACCCTCAGAGTGGGGGATGACTTGCTTCCACACTAAAAACGAGTTATCAAAGAGATCACTGTGGATATGCACCTACTACAAACTGGGTTATGGTTGCCACTAATGTTTTTTTTTAACCATAGCTAACAGTGAAAATAAATAGAAAGCATTTTCCAAATCATTTTTCTGATTAGTGAGCGTGCCCACCAAAAAATTCATCCTACTAATTTAAGGTTAAATTCAAGTAAATTCAGTGGCCATATTTCACAAGATCAGACAATCTTCATTGTGCGGAAGGAAGCCATTCAGCCCATCAATTCTGCACTGGCTCCCTGAAAGAGCACTCTATCTCATCCCATTCCCCTGCCTTATCTTGATTTGATTTGGATTATTATTGTCACATGTATTGGAAAACATTGTTTCTCGCACGATACAGACAAAACAGACCATTCATAGAGTACATAGGGGAGAAGGAAAGGATAGGGTGCAGAATGCATTGTTAGGGAGTTGAGAAGAGTTTAAGTTATAAAAGCAAAGAATGAGAGTAAATGATGGAATTAGAGGGTACTCTGATGACAGCCTGCAAGAAGTTGCCACACTCTGGCGCCATCTTGAATGTCTGCATAACCTTGCTTATTCTGTCTTTTGGGATAGAGTCCAATTCATTTTCAAACACCTCAATCTACCTGCCTCCACCATCCTCTCAAGAAGCTCATTCTAGACTCCAACCACCCTCAGATGAAAATGTTTTCCTCACATCAATTTACTCCTTTTGTCAACTGTTTTGAATTTGTGCTCATTCTTGATGTTCTTGGGTGGGAACACTTCTCTACTTACACTGTTCATGCACCTCAAGATCTATCAAATCTCCTCACGGCCTTTGTTTCTTCAAGGAAAAACAGACCCAACCTCTCTAATCTATCCACATAGCTACAGTTCTTCATCTCTGAAATTATTCTTGCGAATCCTCTCTGTACTATCTCCAATGTCTTCACAACCTCCTTTAAGTATAGATGATTTTTCTGGGTGAGGTCAAACTAGACCGTTATGCAATTTTAAGATGGTTGCCTCACTCCTGTACTAAATGCACCCTATTTTACCATTTTGAATCTATGTGCTGGGTGGACTTGAAACTGAGAATGTTTCAGATCTGACTTTTAGACCCACTCTCCAGTGCCCCCATACCCACTCTGCCTGAAAAAGTATCAACAATTCCGAATCACGCTACACAAGCCTATGGGTGGGGCTTAATGTGCCCGAACTCCCGCAGCTCTGATTGGCACCTCCAAATAAACCTGCATAGAGAGAAAAAAATGATAGAATGCGGCTCCCCTGCCACATCATGCCTGGGCCGGATAATGCCTCTCCCTGACCCCCACAGTTACTGCCCCACCCCCACAACATTACTGACTCCTTTATCCTCCCCCCACCAGACCCAGACCCATCGTGGGCCCCTCTCCCCCAGCGATCACAAGCAGGGAGCCGTTGGACCCACCTCCCCCACCTACCGATCTCAAGCAGAGAGCTGTCGGATGCTCGGCACTTACCTCCCCACTAACTGGAGCCCCAGAATCAGACTTATATGGAGCATGTCTGTTTCGTGCCAATTCTGGATGGGCAAACGCGTTGGTAAAGGGAGAAGGGCCAGTAATGTTGGGCATGCAGCCCACTAAGTCGATTTAAATGCATGCAAATACATTTAAATGGCCATCGTACCTCTTTCGGGCGTGGTCCCAATCGTGGCCAGTTTCGGGCTTTGGTACAGGGGGAACCGGTGCGGAGGCGGGCACAGATTGTGCTATTTGCCTCATGCCTGGCTTTATCACGTTTTTGCACCCAAAAACGGGGGTATCCTGACAGTTAAATTGGGCCCAATGTCTATTAATAAAACCTAAGGTATTATATACGTTATTAACTGTTCCCTCAACCTGCCCTGCCATCTTCGATGACTTATGTACATATATACTGAGGCTCTTCTGTTCCTGCACTCCTTTAGAGTTTCTCCATTTATTTTGTACTGTTTCTCCATATTCTTCTTGCCAAATGAAATACTTCTTCACTTGTCTGCCCAATTCATCAACATGTCCCTTTGAAGTTCAAGACTATCCTGATCACAGTTGACAGAGTTTTCAATCTTGGCATCATTTACAGAGTTTGAAACCATGTCTCTAACACCACAGTCTAGGACAGTGATATATTTCAGGAAGAACAACACTGACTCCTGTGGGAATCCACCACAAGCCTTCCTCTAATCTGAATAACATCCGTTTATCACTGCTCTCTGTTTCTTGTCATTTAGCCAATTTCTTATCCAAGTACCTACTTTACCTTTCATTCCATGAGGTAGAATTTTGTGTGGCATTTTATCAAACGCCTTCTGAAAATTCAGAAAAGCCACAGCAACAGTATTGTCCTTATCAAACTTCTTTGTTACCTCCTCAAAAACTCCAGCAAGTTAGTTAAACATGATTTTTCCTTAATGAATCCATGCTGACTTTCCATAATTATCTTGTACTTTTCTTAGTGACTATTGATTTAGTCCTGAACTATAGTTTCCAGAAGTAAACCCACCAATGAAATCAAACTGGTCTGTAATTGAAACCACAACTTAAATTGCACTCTATGAATTCAATTTTAATAATAGTGCTAACAACACAAGCACAATAATAAGCTGGGCAATACACTATGTTGTGTATAGCTGCAGTTCATTCTTTGCTTTTATACAATTCCAACAGTCCAAAAGGCCTTTATAAATGCTCTGTAGATTTTCTTTTGGAGAAGCATCTGTAGCCTCAATTCCCCTCAACCTGCCTGCCTGCCCCCCACCCCCCACCCTCCCCCCTCCAGTGAACGGTGGACCAGCCCCAAATCAGGGGTGACTTGTAATGAGACAAGCTTGTGGAAGTGTGTGCGTGGGATGGCTAGACTACAAGTGGGCGAACACTATTTCTTCAATACCTTCAGCACCCACTTTGATGGCTACTGTTAGGTTTACAATGCCAGGAAGGTGTAAGAGAAATAAACGCTTAAAAATGTGTTTGCCTTTCATATTCTCTCACTTAAACTTTGTTTATTTTTACAGATAGCCAGTATGGCTGGAGTGATAAAATGGCTGCATCTTACACATGGTAACAGTTCTGAAAATCTTTGGACGTTTTAACAATGGACAAAGGCTAACTCACCAAACTCCTGGAATGGGATACTCCTTTCATTTTTAGAATTTCATAGAAACCCTAAAGTACAGAAAGAGGCCATTTGGCCTATCAAGTCTGTACCGACCACAATCCCACCCAGGCCCTACCCCTTTTACCCTACATGTTACCCACTCATCCCTCTAACCTACACGTCTCAGGACAGTAAGGGGCAATTTTAAGCATGGCCAATCAACGTAACCCGCATATCTTTGGACTGTAGGAGGAAACCAGAGCACCCAGAGGAAACCCACACAGACATGAGGAGAATGTGCAAACTCCACACAGACAGTGACCCAAGCAGGGAATTGAACCCAGGTCCCTGGAGCTGTGAAGCAGCAGTGCAACCTGGGGACATTTCACAACATTAACATATAAATGCAAATTGTTGTCGTGTTATGGTGACTTTATTACTTATTGATCGCTGAATTACTGTAATTTTATATATAGTTCTATATATTGAATGTTGAATCACAGAAACTTACCAACAGCTTCTAGAAGAGCAGGGGCACTTGGACAGCAACTTCCTGATTTCCATATTCAACTAAATGTGGTTGCAGGAGTTGGCACTGATCTACTCTTTAATAATGATTGATTGGTGATAGACTCACTATCTTTAAACCACAAAATCCTTATTGCAAGAGCTGGGTTGTGCGAGGACAATGCATCAGTAACTCAGCATACTCTAATCTAACAATTGTTTCCAACCCCCTTATCAATTTTTTTACAGATTCATTTGGCATGCATCTTGCTCTTTTACCCTGTTACATCCCACAATGCCCTATAGCAATCTAAAGTCATTGAATCCTTTTCTCTCTTTGCATACAAATTGGAAGCGGGTAGGAAGTTGGAGTCAATAAGGGGAAAGGAAAGGAGTGGGCAAAGGCACTTATGCTGGGAGGGAGAATAGTCTAAAAGCAAAATACTTCAGATGCTGGAAGTCTGAAATAAAAATAGAAAATGGAAAAGTCAACAGGTCTTGTATTTCTGGAGAAACAGAGTTAACATTTTAAGTTTGTATGACTCAGAGCTGAAGAGGTAGAAAAGAGAATGGGTGGAGCAGGTGGAATAAAATAGATCGAGCATAGGTGGGAGCTTGGCAGAGATTTGACAAAGATTTCATGGGCTCATGGCAAAGAGAGTGGTAGTGACAGTGTTAAAGACTAAGGCAGATACTAACAGCGGCAAAACTAAAATAATACCAAAAGAGAAAAAGCTGGAAAATCTCAGTAGGTCTGGCAGCATCTGTAAGGAGAGGAAAGAGCAGAAGTTTTGAGTCCAGATGCCCCTTTGTCAAAGCTGGTAGTGGCATATAGGTCAGATAGCAAAATGCATTAATTGCAGAACAAGAGTTAGCAACCTCTAAAAGGAAAATGTAAGAAAAAGTTCCAGACTAACCCCGTGGGGAGGGGGGAATAA
Organism: Carcharhinus amblyrhynchos; assembly: GCF_965287045.1. Classification (NCBI taxonomy): domain Eukaryota; kingdom Metazoa; phylum Chordata; class Chondrichthyes; order Carcharhiniformes; family Carcharhinidae; genus Carcharhinus; species Carcharhinus amblyrhynchos. The sequence goes on along the minus strand of NC_137324.1, from coordinate 47,945,815 downwards.
TGGAGGGTAAGTTCATAATCTGAAGTTGTTAAACTCAATGTCACATCCAGAAGGCTGCAAAATGCCTGATCCAAAGATGAGGTGCTGTTCCTCCAGTTTGTGTTGGGTTTCACCACAAGGAGAATGGTTTGTTAGTCAGGTCCTGAGGCTGGAAGTGAGTAGGGATCTTAGGCATTGACCAACAAAATGGTACAAAATGAATTGGTGAGCAATTCTTGTTGCGAGACAAGAGAGAAACACAAGTGAACTTCATTGACACGTCCCCAAGGATCACATTAACTTCAGACTTTGAAAGTTTCACTCGTTTTGCTTTTAAACAACAGCATTTCATTCTATAAACATTCCAGCCAAGCCAACACAAAGGACTAACAGACAAGATTGTCTGCACCAGCCAGCTTTGCACAAAGGCAGAAATATTTGTGACCCCTCATCTCTAATATTGTGCTAATGGTTCCACAGTTACCTGCTCCAAATACAAGGGCCCTTAAAGTCATTAGCTGACTAGCTCGACCCAAAACCACATGACTGAGAGTTGAAGGCCGGTGTTTTACTGGCCCGCTCACCACAGGACTCGGAGAGGGCAAAGGGCGGAACATGGAAAGGTCTGTTGATCTCCGGCAGAATTTTACGGTTTCGGGATGAGAGAGGCTGTAAAATTCCACCTGACATGGTTGAATTATTTTAGTTACTCAGCTTTAAATTCTCTCTTCAGTTGCAATTTAACCTCAGAAGAGAAAACTGGACTCCAGGCTCAAGAACAGCTTCTTCCCTACTGCCGCCAGACTTTTGAAATGACCTACCTTGCATTAAGTTGATCTTTCTCTACACCCCAGCTATGACTGTAACACTATATTCTGCACTCTCTCGTGTCCTTCTCTATAAATGGTAAGCTTTGTCTATATAGCACATAAGAAACAATATTTTTCACTATGCTAATGCACACGACAATAATAATAAATCAAATCAAAATCAGACATGCGCACATTACCACCATCCCATCTACCATATCACTGGATGATTAACACACATTCATAGTCATGAACATACAAGGTAGAAAGTAAGAGAAAGATAGTAAAGCTTTTTTTAAAGTTTATTTATTAGTCACAAGTAGGTTACATTAATACTGCAATTAAGTTGTTGTGAAAATCCCCAAGTCGCCAGACTCTAATGCCAGTTCAGGTACACTGAGGGAGAATTTAGCATGGCCAATCCACCTAACCAGCATGTCTTTTGGACTGTGGGAGGAAACTGGAGCACACGGAAGAAACCTACGCTGACACGGGGAAAATGTGCAGACTCCGCACAGACAGTGACCCAAGCCGGGAATCGAACCCGGGTCTCTGGCACTGTGAGGCAGCAGTGCTAACCACTGTGCCATCCAAAACATTGGGTGGGGCTCATCTGGGAAAGAAAGGGGAGGAATGTACAAATTCTGAGTTACTTTTAAAAAAAATCAAAACAGAATTGTCATTAATTCACATGAGTTTAGTAAGTCAGTGCCAAATGACAGTTTTCTCAAGGGGCTTTGTCTGTCAGAATTCCTGGTCTTGGTTCGAGAAATTTGGTTCAGAAGGTTGAGGATGCAGCAAAGTATTTCTGTATTCTGGGAATTAGTTCACTCCATGGGTGAAGCATCGGTTTCTTTCTGGAGATGTGACTTTGAGAGAGTTGGAGGTCAGAGACAGGCTGATTTGATTTGAATTATTATTGTCATGTGCATTGGTATACAATGATCTCAAAGGCCTGAATTGCCTACTCCCTCTCCTAAATCCTATGTTCCTATATACATGATGCCATGATGAGAAATTGATATTGGAGGGACCTGAGAGAGGATTTATTCTGCAGAATGGTTGAGACCATTCATCCATTTCCTGTACATTGTGACTGGTGTGGCTGCCAACTGTACTGACCTCCTGGGCACCAACCTCATAGTCCAGAGAAGTGAGGTGAAATCAATTCAATTCATGAAGCCATCCCTTGAGTAGAGAATATGTCAATGTGCTTGGACTCCTCAAATCAAGGCCTTGGAAGCATGGTGATTGAGTCGGGGTGCAGAGGTCATCTTGAGCCTGCTAACCTTTTGCTGCTGGGTTCTGGATATCCTGCACAGTCTCCTGTCAGCAATTGGGCTGGAGGGAATGATATGACTGTGCTGGCCTGGAGTTTCAATATGGCGCCAGGACCTTCGAAACCGCCAGCTGGGGGTGGGTGGATGAATCAACTTCCGACCCGCCAGGAGATTTGGGGGAGATACTCACTCATGCATAATTAATGAGGTTTCGAGTGTGGAATCAGGTGCGAGTTCCCTCCATTCTGGTCAGCAGGAATGGCGCCATAAGACTGTTCCCCACCACATTTAGGACAAAAAGGTGGAGAATTTTGCCCAATATGTCTGCAAGTGGAGATCATTGCAAAATATATTCTGTCATGCCTAGCTAGATGGAAGTGTGCTAGCCAACTTCGTTTCACTGCTAGAATATTGCAGGACAATAGATACAATAAATTCAGTGTTTACATCTATTCCTAAATTCAAAAGTATTAGAAATACTTAAAAGTAGAAAAAAGAAAACTATTTTCTGTTATAATTGAATTCTCTAAATATATTCCGTCAACATAAAACTGTGATTGGTAAAGCCACTCTTACGTGAAAGGCACCTCAAGAAAATTAAAATGCAAGTCAAAACACAGAGAAGATGTATTTGGGACTGTACATCAGAAAAATCACTGTAACAATTAGACTTAACCTGATCTGTGCTCCCTACTGGGAACATGCAGTTTCTTCTGATACTGTTTCAAAGGGCACATATGTTGAAAATAGTGAGGGTAAGGGCCAGTAATCATGACCACAAATAATGAAACAGAATCAGGCTATTGTTTAAGCCAGCAGCTCCATCAGACCTGGCAGTGGCAAGAACACATTAGCACTATCACGACTGCAACCAGGAAGCAGAAGAAGGGAATCCCAGAAACAGGTAAAGTCGGGGGTCTTTGGCAGGGAAGGTTTAGCTATTGTATTATCGACACAAATAAGCTGGGTAACAAACTGCACTGTTCTTGTGTATTGATTTAAATATGGTGGGGGCTGCCGACTTTGGCGCCCACCAATCCCCTTGTATTATGTAGATGAGCCTGGGGTGGGCTTGGGTGGGCTTTCCTTTTCTCTTCTTCCCCCTACCCTACCAAGTTTCTTGGCTGAAAGAAATGTGTTCATTTCATGTTGAATCTGTTATGATGAACACGACATTGAAGTACATTGTTGTAGCCAATTAGAATTGAGACTCTTTACACACCTTCTTTTCTCCACATTTGGTCCCATCTGCTGCAGCATCCAGCTTAGAGCGGCACGAGCCATTCACTGAGCACCAGAGAGTCTGGCAAACATTCTGTCAATAGCAAATAGACAAAGGAATCAGTCATTGCATTCAGTAAATGTCACACCTTACATGGACCACATCGAGTGCAAAAGGACATTGGGCTCATTTTTCAAAGGACACAGATGTAAAAAAATACTAAAAGCAACACTGGATATTTTTCAGCACAGTAAGTTGTTCATGATCTGGAATGCACTTCCAGGAAGGATACTGAAGCAGATTTAATAGTAAACTTCAAAGGGGAATTGGGTAAATATTTGAGGTGAAAAGATTACAAGGCTATGGGGCCACAGCAATGGCATGGGATTGATTGGAAAGCTCTTTCAAAGAGCTGGCAGGGGGCAAAGGAGCAAATAGATTCCTTCTATTCTTTATCATTCTATGATTCTATGTACCTGAAAGTGAATTGTTGGTTGTGTCATGCCACAGGCTATATTGAACTCTGTCAATACTTTCATAAACTGGGCACAAATGGGCTAGAAGTGGATGCTGCAAATCATGAGACATTTGGCCTTTGAGCTGCAGACAGTACCATGTCACAAGCAAATAGCTAATTAAATATGGTCATTTACAACCATTCGGGAGATCCACACTTCTCTTTGTTTAAGGATGGACCAGCATAAGGGCACCTTCCAGACTTATGTAATTCAATGTCCTTCACTGTAAACCACTCAAAATGGGTATTATCAGTTTGAATGGGGCATTCAGGAACAAAGACAATGACTGCTTCAAATCATCAGTGGTGTTAAATCCACCACAAATTGTGGAATCAACATAAGCGCCATCCCTAATTTGGAAAAGGACTTAAGGTTGTGAAAAGTCATACAATGAAGCAGTTGTGTTTTTGTCTACTTTTAAAAATCAGCTAAGAGCTATTTACAAACAGTTCCACCAAAGCCAGTGATTCAATAGTTCAGTGATCAGAAAGCCAGATCACAAACAAATGGTGTATCGCCAAACAGCCAAGCTAATTAAAAGCAAGACCTTGGAAGTGGGAGATCCCAATAGAGAGAAGGACCTTCCAAACCGTCAAGTTCATCTGAAAAGCAACCTCCTAGAAATTTGACTACAAAAAACCTCACAGCTTGCTGAGAAACCTTCACTTTATATGACCCTTGCTTCAACCTCAAAGAACTAAAACAGCTGAGAGAGTACAGTCCTGCCTTGTGGAAGACCAGAGATATTGGCGGGAATTCTCCAGCCATTCACACCAGTGACATTCTCCGGTCCTGCCGATGGCACACCCCATCGTGGGTTTCCTGGCTGTGTGAGGTGGCTTTAGTTGTGGTGACAGTGGTGGGACCAGAGGAGCCCGTTGCCAGCGAATGGCCCGCTGCCTCCCGCCAACAAGTAAAATGCTGATGGGACGCCGGAGAATCTTGCCCCGTAAATCATTGATGAATAAGCTGTAGAAATAAATTATCTTCAATTGTATCTGATTTTTGTTTGTGTGATTAAATGTGTGAGAACGAGTGTGTCTGATGTTGGATTTAATTTGTGGTAAATGCGTGAGAATACATAATCTTGTTTATTTTAAAACTCATAAAAGTTTGCTGTTGAATTATTTAATTGGAACATGTTGTCAAAGGGATAAGTAAACACGTACATCCTTTCAATTAAAGAAAAAATATACCTTGCCAAAAGAACAGATTGGAGTAAAGCAATAGAAATGTTGGAAGCGATACAGAAATGGAATGTGGCACGTTGAGTTACCTCACATCAGGCTTGTTATATGGATGATAAAAACAAACTCCTATCTTGGCTTGAAATTTAAAATGTACTAAGTGCCTTTAATGTAGCAACATTTTGTAAGGTGATTCGTAGAAGTGTGAAAAAAATAAAGCTACCCAGTCAAAGTCTGAGACATTTGGATTATAAAGAAAAAGCTTAGTCAATGACGCTGCTTTTAGGAACAATTTGGAGGAGGAGAAAGAGGTAGAAAAACTGAATTCTAAAATTAAAGGTAGAAATGTCATTGTAATCCTGAAAAGTAAACTGTATTTACTTAAGTATGGTGCTCATCTTCACACTTTATGTGTTATGTCAATATAAATAATGTTAATGAGGTTATAATTTATTCATTGCCTACTGCCTCACAGGTTAACAATAAAAGCTATAAAGGGCATGGAATAACTCTTCATCTCTCAATTCAAGATATCAGCATGTAGTTTTACTTCAATTCTTTTCAAAGCAAAAGGGAATTACCGCAGCAAAACTCAATTATGTAAACAAGTAGCCAACCTTTAAAAATTTAAAAACAAAATAAATATTAAAGAAGTGTTGTTGAAGGAAAGAAGAACTGATTAACATCTTTGAGTTTGCAGCTATTTGGTATACAGGAAGATTGATGGATTACTGTCATCAAAATTATGTTGTGCAACATTGATACGATGATGATATTGCAACATGAATTTCAACATCATTACTGCATTTTTAAACTAAAGTGATTTGACAGGAGTCCTTTGAGAAGATCCACTGATTTTACTTCAGGCTTGTGGACAATTTTCCTCAGCCTGTTTGCAAATAGTGTCCCAAAAGCAGGTGTGACAAAGAGAATTTAGCAGCATAAACCCTTTCACCCAGTCTGCTCCCAAACATCATTGCACCTAAACGTCTGGTCTGGTTTGTCTGGCAGCTGCAACTGATTACGCCTAAAGAGGGTGCAACAATACAATTCCATGCAAAGGACTATCACAAGCCTTTGCACACAGACTTCCAAATTTCCTCTCATGCTTTGGAGCATATTGCCCCCACATGACCTCGTACTATTGAATTCTGAGCTCCGGTAACACACACTTTAAAGAACAGGCTGGCATTATCAAGATCTTCATTTTTTTTTGTCATTTTGAATGTAAAGTGGATATGCTGTTTCCTAATTTGTTATTGTTACTCTTTTACCCCTAGTGTTGGAGCCCATCTCAGTACTGGGTCACTTCCTCTTCCATTCACAGCATCCCTCACACCAACTCTTCGTGATGCATAGGACTGGATTTTACAAACCCCCTCCACCCACCACCACCGTCAGCCCTCCCCCCCCCACCCCTCCCCCCACCACCTCCATCCCCCCAGCCTTAATCCACAGGCCTTTCTCCAACTAAAAGGTCACAGAATCAAAGAAAACTACAGAGCAGAAAAGATCCTTCAGCCCATCGAGTCCGCACCAACACATGGAATGTCCTGACCTGCTCACCTAACCCACTTGCCAGCACTTGGCCCACAGCTCGAATGTTATAGTGTGCAAAGTACTCATCCAGGTACTTTTAAAGGATGTGAGGCGTCCCGCCTCCACCACCCTCCCAGGCAGTGCATTCCAGACTGTCCCCACACTCTCAGTAAAAATATTTTTCCTCAAATCCCCCAAGCCTTCCATCCCTCACTTATAACTTAGACCCCCTCATAACTGACCCTTCAACTAAGGGAAACAGCTGCTCCCTATCCACCCTGTCCATGCCTCTCATGTTCTCGAACACCTCAATCAGTTCGTCCCTTAGTCTTCTCTAACAACCCAAGCCTATCCAATTTCTCTTCATAAATTAAATGTTCATTCTCAAACAGCATCCTGGTAAATTTCCTTTCCACTCCCTCCTGTGCATTCACATCCTTCCTATAATGTGGCATCAGAACTGCAGACAGTATTCCAGCTGTGGCTGCACCAAAGTTTTATATAACTCCATCACGACCTTTGTGCTTTTATAATCTATACCCTGATTGATAAAGGCGAGTGTGCCATATGCCTCTTTCACCACCCTATTAACCTGCCTTTCCACCTTCAGTGATCTATGGGTAAACACACCAAGGCCCCTTCGTTCTTCAGAACTTCCCAGTGTCACTCCTTTCCTAGTACGTTTCCTTGTCAAATTACTCTTTCCAAGATGCATCACCTCACACTTTTCAGGGTTAAATTCCATCTGCCACTTATCCACCCATCTGACCATCTCACTTATATCTTCCTGTAACCCAAGACACTCAACCTCACTGTTAGCCACCCGGCCAATCTTTGCGATATCAGCAAACTTACTGATCTTAACCCCCATAGTCATCTATGACATTTATATAAATGACGAACAATAGGGGCCAACAAGAATCCCTGTGGCACAGTACTGGTCACTGGCTTCCAGTCACTAAAGCAGCCATCTGTCGCCACCCTCTGTCTCCTACCGCTAATTATGAATTCACCTTATGAGATCACCCCATATCCCATGTGCATTAGTTTCCTTAAAAAAATCAACTGCACTACCCTCATCCACACACTTGGTTACATGCCCAAAAAATTCAATCAAATTTGTTAGGCATGACCTCCCTCTGATAAAATCATGCTGACTATCCCTGATCAAATCTTATCTCTCCATTTGGAGATAGATTCTTTCTTTCAGAATCTTCTCCAGTAGTTTCCCAACCACAGACATGAGACTCACTAGTCTGTAGCTCCCCGACTTGTCTCGACAAACTTTCTTAAATATTGGGATTACATGAGCTGTTCTCCATCCTCTGGCACCTCTCTGATGGCCAAGGAGAAATTAAAAATTTGGGTCAGAGCCACTGCAATTTCCTCCCTTGCCTCCCATAACAGCCTGGGACACAATTCATCCAGACCTGGAGGTCTTTCCGCTTTTAAGCCCACCAATACCTTGTCGCTCCCGATGATAATTTTCTCTCGAGCCTCACAATCTCTCTCTCTCTTCCTGAGTTCCATAACTACCCCCTCATTGTCATGGGTGAAGACAGATGTAAAATATTCATTTAACATCGCACCAATGTCATCTGCCTCCACACATGGATTTTTTGCCTTGATCCCGAATGGGCCCTACTCTCTCCCTGGTTATTCTCTTCCCATTGATATACTTATAGAATATCTTAGGATTTGCCCTACTTATACCTACTTATAATGGAACTCTCCATTCACCTAGCTTTCGAGGTTTCCCTCTTCTTCAGGTGAATGGAACTCTCCATTCACCTGAAGAAGAGGGAAACCTCGAAAGCTAGTGAGTTTACTATCAAATAAATCGTTTGGACTTAAACCTGGTGTTGTCAGACTTTTTATTGTGTTTACCCCAGTCCAACACTGGCAATATCCACATCATGACTACTTTTACCAGCCAGAGCTTTCTCATATCCCCTCTTTGCTCTCTGAATTAATTTCTTAAGCTCCATCATGCACTTTCTGTTCTCCACTAATGTCTCTGAAGATTTACTCCCCTTATACTTGTCAAAAGCCTCTCATTTCCTTCTTGTTGTATCCTGAATGTCTGTAGTCATCCATGGCTCTCCCGGTTTGTTACACCTTCCTATTACCCTAGAGAGAACATGTTGAACCTGTACTCTCCCCATTTTATTTTTGAACACCGCCCCCCCCACTGCACTTCAGTAGATTTCCCCACAAGTAACTCATTCTAGTCTACCTTGGCCAGATCCTGCCTCATTTTGTTAAAATCTACTCTCCTTCAATCCAAAACCTTTTTCTGCAACTTGTCAATTTCATTGTCCATAACAAATTTAAACTGAACCATGGAACCATGCTTCAGTCCAGGGTATCAATGGGCAGGGTGACAGACAGCAGTCAGGGGCCAGGATTGAGAGATTGATTTGGTTTGATTTATTATTGTCACATGTATTAACATACAGTGAAAAATATTGTTTCTTGCATGCTATTCAGACCATACCGTTCATAGAGAAGGGAAGGACACAGCACAGAATGTAGTGTTACAGTCATAGAACAAAGAACAAAAAAAATTACAGCATGCGAACTGACCCTTCGGCTCTCCAAGTCTGCACCAACCATGCTGCCCGACTTAACAAAAACCCCCTACACTTCGGGGACCATATCCCTCCATTCCCATCCTATTCATGTACATGTCAAGGTGTCCCTTAAAAGTCATTACTGTATCCGCTTCCACTACCTCCCCAGGCAGCGAGTTCCTGGCAGCCATTACTCTCTGTGTAAAAAATCTGCCTTGTGCATCTCCTTTCAACGTTGTCCCTCGTGCCTTGAACCTATGCCCCCTTGTGATTGATTCTTCTACCCTGGGGATAAACTTCTGACTATCCACTCTGTCCATGCCTCTCATAATCTTGTAAACTTCTATCAGGTCGCCCCTCAACCTCTGTCACTCCAGTGAGAACAAACCAAGTTTCTCCAACCTCTCCACATAGCTAATGCCCTCCATACCCAGCAACATCCAGTTAAATCTTTTCTGTCCCCTCTCCAAAGCCTCCACATCCTTCTGGTAGTGTGGCAACCAGAACTGAACACTATATTCCAAGTATGGCCTAACTAAGGTCCTATAAAGCTGCAACGTGACTTGCCAATTTTTAAACTCAATACCCCAGCTGATGAAGGCAAGCATGCCGTATGCCTTCTTGACTACCTTCTCCACCTGCATTGCCACTTTCAATGATTTGTGTACCTGTACACCCAGACCCCTTTGCTTATCAATACCCTTAAGGGTTTTGCCATTTATTGTATTAGACCTTCCAAAATGCATTACCTCACATTTGTCCAGATTAAACTCCATCTGCCATCTCTCCTTCCAAGTCTCCAACTGATCTATACCCTGCTGTATCCTCTGATGGTCAACATCATTACCCGCAAATCCACCAACCTTTGTGTCGTCCGCAAACTTAATAATCAATCCAATTACATTTTCCTCCAAATCATTTATATCTATTACAAACAGCAAAGGTCCCAGCACTGATCCCTGAGGAACACCATTTGTCACAACCCTCCATTCAGGAATGCACCCTTCCACTGTTATCCTCTGTCTTCTTTGACCGAGCCAGTTTTGTATCTATCTTGCCAGCTCATCTCTGATCCCATGCAACTTCACCTTGCGCACCAGTCTGCCATGAGGGACCTTGTCAAAGACTTTACTGAAGACCATGTAGACAAGATCCAATGCCCTACCCTCATCAATCATCTTCATCACTTCCTCGAAAAACTCAATCAAGATTGTGAGACACGACCTCCCTTTCACAAAACCATATTGTCTCTCACTAATGTGTCCACTTATTTCCAAGTGGGAATAAATCTTGTCTCGAAGAATCCTCTCCAATAATTTTCCTACCACTGATGTAAGGCTCACTGGCCTGTAATTACCTGAATTATCCTTGCTACCCTTCTTAAACAAAGGAACAACATTGGCTTTTCTCCAATCCTCTGGGACCTCCCAGTAGCCAGTGAGGATACAAAGATTTCCCTCAAGGCCCCAGCAATTTCTCCCTTGCCTCTCTCAGAATTCATTGGTATATCCCATCAGGCCCTGGGGACTTAGCTACCTTAATGTTTCTCAAGGACCCCAATACCTCTTACTTTTTTATCTCAACATGACTCAAACCATCTACACATCCTTTCCCAAACTCATCATCCACCAAGTCCTTCTCTTTGGTGAATACTGGCACAAAGTACTCATTTAATACCTCACCTTATAGCTAGAATGTAGAGAAAGATCAACTTAATGCAAGGTAGGTCCATTCAAAAGTCTGATGCAGCAGGGAAGAAGCTGTTCTTGAGTTGGTTGGTACGTGACTTTGGACTTTTGTATCTTTTTCCCAAAGGAAGAAAGTAGAAGAGAGAATGTCTGGGTATGTGGGGTCCTTCAAGAGAGAAGAGTAAAAGGGGTACGACTTGGGGAGTAGGTGCTTCTGGTGAGAGCATGTGAGAAATACGTGGTCACAAGGACTTAAACTAGCAAGTTGAGGGGAAGGGAAGAGTAAAACTATAGGAAGTATAATGGATAATGGAAAGCAAAGCAGCAGGTTAGCACGTGGGGAGAAGGTTTCAGCTACATTGAAAATTAGGAAAAAAGTTAAAAGGAAGAACTCAGGAAATGTTATTAATGGAGGTATTAGAATTCAAAAAGAAGGTACAAAAACTAGCATAACGGTTCTTTGTCTGAATGCTCACAGCATTCAAAACGAGATAAATGAATTGATGGCACAAATCATCATGAATGAGTATGATCTGGTGGCCATTTCTGAGACATGGTTGCAGGATGGTCACGACTGGGAGTTAAATATTCAGGGGTGTCAGACTGTTCAGAAGTTCAGACAGGAGGTATGGGAGGTGGTATAGCTCTGATATTTAGGGATGATATCAGGGCGGCAGTGAGAGATGATACAGGTTCTATGGAGAAAAAGGTTGAACCCTTTTGGGTACAAATTAGAAATAGTAAGACGAAAAAGTCAAGGATAGACAGAGCTGTAGGCCACCAAATAACATCATGGTGGGGGCAAGAAATAAATAAAGAAATAACTCTTGCATGCAAAACTGGTACAACAATTATTATGGGGGATTTAAATCTACATATCAATTGGTCAAACCAAGTCAGTCAAGGTAGTCTTGAGAAGGAGTTTATAGAATGTATCCACAACAGTTTCCTTGAACGGTATGTAAAGCAACCTACGAGGAAGCAAGCTATCCTAGACCTGGTCCTGTACAGGCTAGTCAGACTTTTTACAGACTAGGAGTAGCCAGGAATGTACTGGGAGTGCTGCATTTTGCTCTTTGAAATCCAGTGAATTGTGTATTTGGAGGCAAACATGGCAAAAACAATCAAAGGTCCCCTATCAGTTTTGTCAATTAAAAAGCTTCACCTAACCTGCTCCTGCGCAAACTAACAATAGTTTCCTGATCACCGTAAATAGATCTGTCCGACTGTCCCACTGCATTCTCCCTACCACCATCTCACACTACCATGCCTCCCTCCAACAACACCTTCCAGGACTGCTCACTTGCAATAGAAAGAAAAGCTCATTCGAAAATTAGCAACATCATTTTCTCAGATCCAAGCTTGTTTTACTGCCCCCTCCACTTAATCCTTGACACCACACACCACACCTTATTATCCCCAGTTCCCTTCATGGCAGACAGCACACGCACCCAGGTTCTTGTTTGTGGTGCTGCTATCATCCCAGTCATGAGATTGTGTAAGTGGGACCCCTAATGGGGTGGTAAGACTTTTAAACCATTAGACACTGAGGCACTGACAGAACTAGCAGCATTCAATTATATGACTTTTAAAATGAGTTTTCGAATTAACAAGGAGCAATTTGAGATGCAGTAATTACTTCAAATGAGTGATTATGATTCAGCATATGCTGAATGTATTACTATTGATTTTAAGCAACATTGTTCGCTTTGGTCAAAAGCAATTTACTGCCAGGCCTCACAATAAAAAGACATTAGGATGAAGCCATATTTCGAGAGAATAATTGAATTTTGGAAATATGCAAGATTCATCAGTTAAAGTTACGGATGGAAGAATATTTGGAACACCTAATCATAATTCATGAACATGGTTTATTAACTGTCTGGACAAAATGGACTGGTGTCCTGGTGTGGTGTCACGCATCTGGTTAGTCAGTGACCTTTAAGGGAACCTGTGAGAATATTCATTTGAACTCTGGGCTGAGCATCTTAGACTTAGGTAACCAGGGAGTGAGGTTAACCAAGACAGGAGTTTCCAGATTTCACAGACTAATAAAGCACTGTTATGCTGAAGAATGGAGTGTGACTGGCTAAAGTATTCAAAAGGTATTATTATTGATTTGTATATCCTCAAAATGATTGATCTAAGATTACAGAAAGGCGGGAACGATTGATAAGAAAAAAACTATAATTGATCTGTTTTCATTGTATATGTTGGAGAGATTTTGCTGCTCTATGTCAGAGCTACTTGACCCTTTGATGAATGCCTGGTGGCTGCTGGTTTAAATAAAGTTACGTGTTTATACAGAGATACTTGCCTCATGAGTCTTGTATTGTCTAAACTCTAGGTAGCACCAGTCATCTTGGTTACCCCACCAACAGATAGCAATATAAAGACATAGAAGGGATTATCTCATTTCACTACAGCAAAGCACAGCAATGAAAGTCACTGGCCAAAACTTTCCGGCTGTTCAGACCAGCAGGATCTTCCGGGCCCACTCTGGCCATGAGTTTCCTGGTGTTGATGAATTCAAGGGGGGCCTTGACAACGAAGGGACCTGAGGATCTCCCAGCTGGAAAATAGCGGGCTACCCCCACTGCTGCAAAACACATGGAGGGTTGTGTGGAATATCCTGTCCAACATTTTTGATAACAATAATTCAACAATTACTGATATTTTTGGTGCTATAAATATATAGTGTTCCTTACCTCAGAAAATTCAGACAAATTGCTCTTACTTTGAGTAATTTCCATTGCAAGAGCAGAAATATATCTTTAAAGCCAGGCCTCAACATGGATCCAAGTCTCCCTGACTTCATGGTTGCTTTCAACATGTCCGTGTGCATCATGTGCATGCTGGCATGCACTACCTTCTTCATTTTAAGTAGGTCTAAGAGGAGGTTCAGGCACAGAGCTCTGGATCCTGGACAATTCTGACCATCGCCAGAAATTTTAAAGACTGGGAAACATTGCAATAGTGTATTATTTTCTTCCAATATTTCATGCAGATAATATGGGCAAGAAAACATTAATGCTTAAAAGTTGTTTCTTGGATGATTCGCTTCCTCACCACAAACCTCAATTTTGGCTTGCTTTGCGGAGGCAAATATAATTGCTTCTTCAATTCCTTCCTACTGTTGCATCAATGTACTTCCCTAGTCACTTATTTCACGACTCACCATTATTCATGGATGAAGAGGTTCTGCATGACTGATTTTCAGTTTCCTACCTTGCTAGTTTTTAACTTAAACATGCCTTGGCATTAGACCCTTCAACGTAGTCAATTTTATCAAAACCTTCCAGAATTTTGAACACCAAATAAGATTATTTCACATCTTGTTTTTTTTTCTCAAAAGTAAGCCAAACATTCTTGAATATTCCCCTTCAATTTTTGATGCCCATATGATTTCATTGCGACAAAGAAGTTTGCTGGATTCAATACTGAATTTAACAACTTCCCACTGTAACCTCTGCCTCCATTTTGTTTCCATCATTTTGAATGTTTCAGTATTATCTTTGTCTTTCTTTCGTTTGTGTGCTCCAGACATAGCCTTCATTGGTCTGGGTGGGATTTTCCAATCTGCTGCAATTCTACCTGAAATCAACTGACATTTTGCAGGTCCATCAAATTTTTCAGTTCTGCCCATGAGCAGTAAACCTCATGCGTTATTTCTTTCCTTAACCCTTTGGCCCTGTACAACTAATTCTTTTTGTCATTTGGTCTCTCCTGTTGCAGATTTTCCCTTTTGTTCATTGCCCAGCCCCTTCCCATTCACCTGCTTAAAATCTATTAAATTTGTATCTTTTCCTACATCTGATAAAAGGTCAACAAGTTGACATGTTAATTCTGTTTTCCAGCATTACTCTTCTTTATTTCACATTTCCAGCGTAACAGTATTCTTATCGTTAGATCTCATACAAAGATGAGACGGAGTATAGGGAAGACAGAGAATTTGGTGAACTGGTGCGATGATAGTAATCTCTCTCTCAATGTCAATAAAATGAAGGAGATAGTCATCGACTTCAGGAAGCAGCGGAGGACATGCCCCTATCTACACCAATGGGGGAATGAAATGGAAATGGCCAATAGCTTCCAGTTTCTAGATGTCCAGATCACCAACACCTGTCCTAGGGTCTCTATGCCAACGCTATTGTTAAGAAAGCCCACGAATGCCTCTACTTTCCCAAGAGACTGAGGAAAATTGGCATTTCCGCTTCGGTTCTTAACAACCTTTACAGGTGCACCACAGAAAGCATTCTTTCTGGTTGTGTCACATGCTCTGTCTGAGACCACAAGAAACTACAAAGGGTTGTGAACAAAGCCCAGTCCATCATGCAAACAAGCATCCCATCACTGACTCTGTCTGCACTTCCCACTGCATCAGAAAAGAGTCAAGAACCCCATGCACCCCGAACATACGCTCTTCCACCATCTTCCATCAGGAAAAAGATACAGAAGTCTGAGGTCACGTACCAACTGACGTCTTCTCTGCTGTCGTCAAGATTTAGAATGGACCTACCTTATATTGAGTTAATCTTTCTCTACACCCTAGTATGACTGCATCACTCTATTCTGCACCCTCTACTTTCTTTCTCTATATATGATATGTTTTGTCTGCACACAAGAAACAATACTTTTCATTGTATACTAATACATGTGACAATAATAGATCAAATCAAATCAAAGATTTGAGAATTCTGTCGTACTGTTATACTGTTATGCTGCCCTGTGTTGGATTTATGTAAATAAAGTTAGTTGATAATTGCAAACTGCATTTGAACAATCATAGGAATTGTTACATACTTTAAGTTCATCCCCAACTTAGCTAATAGACCAAAGCAAATGTATCTACAGCTCAAAGATGTGACAAACTGATAAATAGTCTCTGGAATGTAAGAAAACATCTGAAGAGATGCAAAGTACTGGCTCTAGCTAGTAATACTACCCTGACCCCTCTTATACCAGGACACGATTGCTACATAGGTTTGGAGTGGTTATATCTCACATAATGGGCAGCATAGTGGCACAGTGGTTAGCACTGCTACCTCACAGCGCTAGAGACCCAAGTTCAATTCTGGCCTTGGGTCACTGTCTGTGTGGAGTTTGTGCATTCTCCCCGTGTCTGCGCGGGTTTCCTCCGGGTGCTCCAGTTTCTTCCCACAGTCCAAAGATGTGTGGGTTCGGTTGATTGACCCTAGGCTAAATTGTCCCTTAGTGTCAGGGGAATAGTGGGATAAATACATGGGATAATGGGGATAGGGCTGATTGGGATTGTTGCTGGTGCAGACTTGATGGGCTGAATGGCCTCGTTCTGCACCGTAGGGATTTTATGATTCTATATGGGAAACATATGCCTTTTGTGTAAAAGTTAGTTACCCATACAAAGTCAGAGCAAAATCACTCACAAAATGAGAAAGAGGTATTAGAAAAGACAAAGTATTGGGATGGTCAAAGATGCATTTTGAAAAGCGAAAAAGTATTTATCATCATTCAAAATTAACCATGAAAATAAAGCTGAGGACCCTGGAATGCTGCATCTCACCAATTTTGACATACAGAAATGCCAAGAAATAGATATACAAAGGAAATCTCTGACCTCATCCGCGGCTGGGATTCTCTGATGTCGCTGCAGTGAATGGAGTTTTAGCAAATTCTTCTTTCTCACTGGCAGCAGGGCCAGGGCAGGAGGTAAGAAAATCCTGTCCATAATTTTAAGTCATTTATATTTCTGCTCATATGCTTTAGGAATAATGTATAGATTTAGCTTTAAGCAAAATTTAAACTGCTGCAGTTGTGTGTTAAGCAGATTACAATTTTAGTTGCATTTTACAATATGCTTGCATTTTAACAAGTGTTTTACAAACAATTCTAAAGCAAAAACGGGGAATAAAAATTGAGTTGTTGTCTCGTAACAAAGGGTACAAAGTGACTGCAAAAACAGGTTGAGTTCAGTTAAAAGAAATTAACCTAGAAGTAATCCACTAAAACAGGGATATGAAGAGATAGACTGCAAACTAAACAGAAAGGTCCTAAAACAATGGAGAGGGACAGAAGCAAGTTTCAAGAAGAGCTCCTAGTCAAAGGAATAAGAAATCCGGGAAAAAAAATTCTGTAAATTGAAGTTACGAGTAAGGAACAGAGAGAGACTCCAAAAGGGCAAATCGGCAGAAAGCAGGCAGGGAGTGAAATAGGTTTGTGGGAAGCCAGAGATCCAAGATTTGAGAAGGTTGGTGAGTCCTTATTACAGGTCTGTGAAGCAGTGATGTTCTGTTGGTAGCTGGGTATCTGACAGATTGCATGGAAGCTTGAATGCACATGGTAATCTGTCAGAAAAACCTGAAGGTGAGTTTGGAACCCTGGAGGTGGATTCTTGATGAAGCATTGTTTTGTGAAGGAGAAGCTGCGCCTCACTAACTTGATCAAGTTTTTTGAGGAAGTGATGAATAGAAGAGGGAGCAGCAGTGGATGTTGTATGTATGAGCTTTAGTAAAGCTTTTGACAAGGTACCTCATGGTAGACTGGTATAAAAGGTGCAGTCACACGGGATCAGAAGAGATAGAAAGATGGATATAGAGCTGGTCTGGGCATAGAAGACAGAAGAAGCAGGAGAGGGATGCATACCTGAATGGTAGACGAGGGGTGTTCCACAGGGATCAGTTCAGGGACTTTTGTTGTTCGTGGTATATATACATGATTTGAAGGAAAATGTAGCTGGTCTGATTAGTAAGTTGGCAGATGACACAAAAATCAGTGGAGTTGCGGATAATGAAGCAGATTGTCAGAGGATACAGAAAGAGATAGATCGGTTAGAGACTTGGGAGAAATGGCAGATGGAGTTTAATCTAGACAAATGTGAGGTAATGTATTTTGGAAGGTCCAATGCATGTAGGAATTATGTAGTAATTGATAAAACCCTTAGGCGCATTGACAGGCAGAGAGATCTGGGCATACATGTCCACCAATCACTGAAATTGGCAATGTAGGTGGATAAGGTAGTCAAGAAGGCACACAGCATACTTGCCTTCATCAGTCGAGACACAGTATAAAAATTGGTAGGTCATGCTGCAGATATACAGAACCTTAGTTAGGCCTCATTCGGAATACTGTGTTCAATTCTAGTTCCCATACAACCAGAAGGATGTGGTCGCTTTGCAGAGGGTACAGAATAGATTTACCAGGGTGCTGCCTGGTCTGGAGGGTATTAGCTATGAGGAAAGGTTGGATAAACTCAGTTTGTTCTCACTGGAATGACAGAGTTTGAGAGGCAACCTGATAGAGGTTTACAAAATTATGAGTGCGTGGACAGAGTAGATATTCAGATACTCTAACCTAGGGTAGAGAAGTCAAGTTCTGGAGGACATAGATTTAAGCTGCAAGGGGAAAAGTTTAGAGGAGATGTGTGAGGCAAATCTTTTTACACAGAGAGTGGTGAATGTCTGGAATGCACTGCCCGGAGAGGTGGTGGGAACAGGTGCGATAGCGGCATTTAAGGGACAACTAGCTGAATACATGAATAGGACGGTAAATGCACACAGTTTTAGTTTAAGCAGGCATCGTGATTGGCACAGGCCTGAAGGACCAAACGGCCTATTCCTGTGCTGTACTATTCTTTATTTGACTCTGTTCAGTCATCACCTTCCACGTATCTAAACAAAAAAAATGACAGTTAGGATGTATTAAGTATCAAGTTCCACCATGCAATCTGACCTGTCTTGTAGTAACATCGGCTGGGATCATAACAGAAGTGAGTACTGAATTATCAGGGAAGCAATGTGGAGAAGGAAGAATTACGATGCAGAATTGTCATTTTTAAAGTAAATAATAAAGAACTCACCACCAATGAAGAGGTGCCAGTAAAAACTGAGAGCAAATTAACTTTGCTGACAAGGACCAAGAAAAGACAGTTGGAATTTCTTGGGCATGTAAGAAGAAACCATGACTTAGAAAGTCTAAATTAACGTCGCCATAGTCCAGGATGACCACTGGTTCCCCCTTGACAGGAAGAGCTGACTGGTTGTGATTCGACTTAAGAGTCACAACACCTGAGGTGAGGAGCAATGTTCATGAATAATCTCAGCTGGAAGTGGAATTGAATCTGTGCTGCTGGCATCACAAACCAGCCTTCCAGACAACTGAGCTAAACAATTGACACTGTTGGGAAAGATCGATGGTAGAAGGGATTGAAGTCAATAAAGAATTATTTTTTTTAAAGAGCCTCACAAACTGGATGAATGTGTCACCAACAAAGTTGATCTTCACCTCCAGGAAAAGATTAACACAGAGGTCTATGGATGCCAATGACCTCCCAAGGCATGGTGCCTGGAGATAGAGAAATTCCATAAATAGTTGTACGATAGAAGTTCACTTTGCTAACTGACCATCAAGTGCTTAGGATCATATCTGGTTCAAAGAAGGGAGCACCATTAGTGCAACACAGATTCAAAGATGGGTGTTGACTTTGATTGTTCATCAGTAAAATGTTAAATATTGTAAGTCAATAGATCATGGAAATGAAGATTTCTCACGAAGAATGATTCATTTCTAGTCACTGAGGTACCTGTGAATTACTTTACATGCACGAATGACAAATGTCTGCCAGAGGAAATACTGAAGAAACACTGAGTGCTCAGTGAAGTGCTCAATGAATGAATGGCCTGAAGAATGTGATGATGAGAAATGGCAGCAATATTTCACATGTAGACTCACAGAGTCATAGAGATTCACGGCATGGAAACAGGCTCTTCGGTCCAACTTGTCCATGCCACCCTTTTTTTAAACCCTAAAGTTAGTCCCAATTGCCCGCCTTTAGCCCATATCCCTGTCTACCCTTCTTACCCATGGAACTGTCTAAATGCGTTTTAAAAGACAAAAGTGTACCCGCAGCTACTACTACCTCTGGCAGCTTGTTCCAGACACTCACCACCCTCTGTGTGAAAAAATTGCCTCTCTGGACACTTTTGTACCTCTCCCCTCTCACTTTAACCTACCCGCTCTGGTTTTAGACTCCCCTACCTTTGGGAAAAAATATTGACTACCTAGCTGATCTATGCCCCTCATTATTTTATAGATCTCTGCAAGATCACCTGTCACCCCATGCTCCAGAGGAAAAAATCCCAGTCTATCCAGTCTTTCCTTATACCTCAAACCATCAAGTCATGGTGGTATCCTAATAAACTTTTTCTGCACTCTTCCTAGTTTAATAATATCCTTTCTATAATAGGGTGACCAGGACTGTACACGGTATTCCAAATGTGGCCTTACCAATGTCTTGTACGATTTCAACAACATGTCCCAACTCCAGTATTCAATGTTCTGACCAGTGAAACCAAGCATGCTGAATGCCTGCTTCACCACTCTGTCCACCTGTGACTTCACTTTCAAGGAGCTATGCACACGTACCCCTAGATCTCTTTGTTCTGTAGCTCTCCTCAATGCCCTATCATTAACTGAGTAGGTCCTGCCTTGGCTCAACCTACCAAAATGCATTAAACTCCAGAAAATAAACTGTCGAAATTAACTGAGTGTAAATCAAAGCTGTCTCCTATGGAGTTTAATAATAAGTTTATTCTGCCAAGAATTAGAGAGAGATTGTCATAGGAAAGCAGTAGCAAGAAGCTATTTTTGGCATCTGAAGGTAGACAGAGATATGGAAGAGTTGACAAAAGGTTGTGAAGTGTGTCTCAGAATGAGGAATGATCTAAACACGGATCCTTTCATAGTCAAACACAAGAAAATAGTGTGGATAAGTAAATGTCAATATCTTTGAAGTGGAACAGAAAAACTAGTTTGTTTTGCTAAATAACAAGTGGCTAACTGTTTGACTCTATACCCAATACCAGAAGTGTCAAAACTTGTGAGGTTGTGTGGTTCACAATTTGTGTGTTGCCAGATATATTGCAGTTCCATATTGTTGATGTCAGATGAGTTTGAAATATTTCTGAGCAGAAATGGAGTCAAACACACTCTGGTGCCACCATAACAACCAAGACTGAATAATGCTGCAGAACGCAGTTTGCAGAAGTATTTGCTAGGCAGTGATGTCCATGGTCCTCTTTGACGCAGGCCGGACAATTTTCTTTTCTCTTACAATCCAGCAGATTATTCGTCTTATAAGTTAGTGTTCAAACAAACTCATAGGATAAGGTTTCCTTGGCTTAGGCCCAAAGCAGAAGAAAAGCAAGACAAAGTGAAGGTGAGTCACAATACACAAAATTTACATCTGTGCTGATCCAAAGGTCATTGTGAAATATCACTGACTTAGTAAGGAGAAGAATGTGATTGCAGTTGTGAAGTGACTAGGTGCATTTAGATTGGACAAGAGAGTTCATTAGCATTGTTTCGATTATTTGTTTGAAATGGTACATCTGACAAAGTGAGGGTAGAAGAAGCTTCCTGCAGTTCTATAGGAAGGCCAGAAAGACAGTGTCACAAGGAGTCTGAAAGTTTGTCAGTATCACAGAATGTATCACTCGAGTAAAGTGAGCCAGGGTCTTTCATTATGACAAATAAAATCAATGTCATAGTTCAATTATTAAACGAGGATAGTAATTAAAGTTCAGGTCTGACAGGTTAGAGGTGTTGAGAGTGTAGAGTTAAGCTCATGAAATGTAAAGAGACACTCAGACAGAAAGTCAGATATGTTAATTGGAAGGAAGAAAAAAATAAGTTCCTCTTTTCTTTACTTACTGTCAAATTATGATACTTTTGTTAAACACATACTGTTAAAGAAAACAACTTTATTTTACATTCTTGAAGTGCTAGTCGTATGATTTTTCATTGTGATTATAGTAATTTCTGTTCCTGCAACAGCATTGAAATCATCCAAATCAAAGTTATAAAGGGCATTCCCTATGTTTCATGTTTAAGGACGGCAGCCTTCATCAGTGTCTCCCGATCTCTGCTGTCCACCTCCCTCATGAACACCTCTATCAAATCTCCTCTTAGAATTCTTCTCTTCAATGAGAACAGTCCCAATCTCTCCAATCTATCGTCATGACTAAAGTTTCTCTATGCTAGATTTGCTCGATTTCTTGACCAGTCCTTTGGTGATTCCCACTACAGCATCAGCCTTGCCATTTGACTGACGATAGTGCAGAGATGATGGATGATGATAAATTTCTCAATCCTTTATGAATAAGTTAAATTCTTCACTTATGAACCAAGGGCTGTTGTCACTCATCACAACATCTGGAACGCAATACTGACAGAAATGTGCTCTCAATCGCTATGCAACTTCGATCGCAGGCAGTTGGTCCAACTCCCAGCAGTCAGAATAGTGTCTACAGGGGCAAGATAGTTAGTTCTTGCTGCTTGTCTCTCAGCATAATGTACCTCCTGGTCTTCTCTGCTACACATATGGTCTCGCTAATGTTTCAGAACTTCTGCATTTTGATATAAGTCTATCAACTTCATTAACATAATTTCCTCATCCTTCAGTGGATTTGCTGTCACTGATGGTTCTTGCACATTTAAGACTAATTTACCTTTAATCAGATCATCTTTTATATGCCAAATTCATTGACTTTCCATTCTGGTATGTAATTCATCACAATTCTATCCCTTTTCAGTTTTGTAGAAGGGTCAATGGACTTGAAACATTAACTGTGTTTTTCTCTCTCCACAGATGCTGTCAAACCTGCTGAGTTTATCCAACATTTCAGCTTTACAACATCCACAGAATTTTATCATATTTGATTATAATACTAACAACATGGGGGTGTTTTAAAAGTGTTTAAATTGTCATAATAATGACCATTGATGCTTACTCTACGAGAAAAAGGACTGTCTGGTCACCTAGATGGTTTCTATATGGTCTAGATGGTCAGTATATATCTGTTATATGCAATAAGCTGTGCATGATGAAGTATTCCCTTGCAGTTACTAGACATGTATCTCTGTTTCAACATCACTAAACATTGGCTTTTTGATGTCCATATTACCTTCATGAAATACTTAAACAAAATAATACACTATTACAATAGCCTGAAAAATAGAAAGCTGTGTTTTCAGGAAGCAATGTAGGTACCTCAAGCTAAAAACAATTTAAGTGCATTTCATTTTGCAAACATGATAAGATTTGGAACAAAGAGTCAGTTATATATGAGCAAAATAGCTAGGTCATAAAATGAGACTGTAAACCACATATTAAAGTGAGAATGAAGTCCATGAGACTTAATGCTGCACATTCCCATCTCAGTGAGGCTCCATATTAAATCAAATGCACAGACACAGTAACCAGTGTATGCTCCCAGACTAGGAAATAGGATTTCATTACAAAATGAATGATAGTTTTTGAAAATCATAACAAGATGACCTGCTGAAGAAGCACGATGCAACTGTAAGTAACCTGTCTAAACAGAGTTGATGAATGTTATGTCTTCAGCTTCCCATAAGGTCAAAATAATCAGTACTTTTAGACTCAAAATGTTGGCGTTTCATGGACTGTATTTTTTTTTTACAGCTCTCCATGTGACAGGCAGATACATTGTCGCTTGGCACTGGACTGCAGTACAACAGTAAATGTGGCACCGTGGGTGCTTATTGGCATCATCATTAATCCCTAACACTTTACAAATAATAAAAACATAATCTCCCTCTACTGAAAAAAAGACTGTACATCATTATTCCAATCATTAAACTTTTTATATTATATGTAACATAGAACTGCAAAAGGTCATAAATGTAGCCCAATCCATCAAGCACATCAGCCTACCATCTTTGACTCTGTCTACACTTCCCGCTGCCTCGGCAAAGCAGCCAGCATAATTAGGGACCTTACGCACCCCAGACATTCTCTCTTCCACCTTCTTCCATCAGGAAAATGTTTGAGGTCATGTACCAACTGACTCAAGAACAGCTTTTTCCCTGCTGCAGTCAAACTTTTGAATGGACCTACCTTGCATTAAATTGATCTTTCTCTATACCTTACCTATGACTTACTTTATAAGCAATTACCTCCGAGTATCGGCCTCATTGTTCCTGTGGAGCAGCACTGAGAGGCAGCGATTTTTGGGCATGTGTGGAGGTCGCGAGAGAGGTAAATTTTCCTGTTTAAATTTTTAACTTTTTATTTCTAGTTAAAGTCACGAGTAGCGGTGGTTTTTATTTCTTTTTTTTAAATTAGTTAGAAACCAGAAGTCGTCACTAGGACGCTTACCGGTATTTGTAGTTTTTTTTCCGGGTCTCTGACCCTATAAATTGGCACAGAGAGGATACCCGATCCTCTACACTGGTAGAGAATCCCACCCTCCCCCCTCCTCTAACCTAATTATAAGTGTGTGGGAAGTTTTTTTTTCTGCTGGAAATTGTTTCAGGGATGGCAGTTCAGGCAGTAAGCTGCACCTCCTGCGGTATGTATGTGGTGAGGGACACCAGTAGTGTTTCTGCTGATTTTACCTGCAGGAGGTGTGTACAATTGCAGCTTCTGGAGGAGCGTGTTAAGGAGCTGGAGTTGGAATTGGAGGAACTCCGGATAATTCAGGAGGCTGAGGCGGACATCGATAGGAGTTACAAGGAGATAGTCACTCCTAGAAATGAGTCTTGGGTAACTGCTAGGAAGAGGGGGAAGAAGCAATTGGGGGGGCAATCCCCTGGGGCTGTTCCCCTCCAAAATAGGTTTTCTGTCCTGGAGGTTACAGTTGAGGAGGAATCAACTGGAGATAGCCAAAGGGAGCAGGTCTCTGGAGGTGAGCCTGTTGTGAAGGCTCAGGTGGTTAGGGGATGTAAAAGATTGGGCCTGGTGATTGGGGACTCCACAGTTAGTGGGACGGATAGGAGAGTCAGAAGTAATGGTAGGGACTCAGGGCTGGTGTGTTGCCTCCCAGGGGCTGGGGTCCGGGATGTTTCAGAGAGGGTGCTCAGGATTCTTAAGGGAGAGTCATAGTTCATGTGGGGACGCATGACATAGGGAGGTTAAGGGAACGGGATATTAAGCAGAAATTTACGGAGTTGGGGTGGAAACTTAAGGCCAAGTCAGACAGAGTGGTTATCTCGGGACTCTTGCCTGTGCCACGGGATAGTTTAGAGCGTAACAGAGAGAGGGAAAGTTTGAACTCATGGCTGAGGGGATGGTGCAGGAGGGAGGGGTTCAGGTTCTTGAGCAATTGGGGCTCATTCTGGGGAAGGTGGGACCTCTACAGGAGTGATGGTCTACACCTGAATTAGAGGGGAACCAATATCTTGGGGGGAAAATTTGCAAAGGCTATGCAGGGAGGTTTAAACTGATTCAGAGGGGGGGTGGGATCCTGAGTAGCAGGGATGAAAGTGAGGGGGGCATAGATGGGGACTGCATTGCACGGCATCGTGGGGGTGGAGCGGGGCAGGGTTTGAAATGCGTATACTTTAATGCGAGGAGTATTCGCAATAAAGTGGATGAACTTGCAGCGTGGATCAGTACCTGGAACTTTGATGTTGTGGCCATTTCAAAGACATGGATAGAGCAGGGACAGGAATGGTTGATGCAGGTTCCGGGGTTCAAATGCTTTAGTCGGAGTAGAGAAGGAGGTAGAAGGGGGGGAGGGGTAGCATTATTAGTCAAGGATTGTATCACAGTGACAGAGAGGAAGTTTGATGAGGACTTGTCTGTTGAGGTAGTATGGGCTGAGATTAGAAATAGGAGAGGAGAGGTCACCCTGTTGGGAGTCTTTTATAGACCTCCTAAAAGTTCTAGAGAGGTTGAGGAAAGGATTGCGGAGACGATCCTGGATAGGAGTGAAAGTAATAGGGTAATTGTTATGGGGGACTTTAACTTTACTAATATTGATTGGAATAGCTATAGCTCTTGCTCATTAGAGGGGTCAGTTTTTGCACAAAGTGTGCAGGAAGGATTTTTGACTCAGTATGTAGATAGGCCAACTAGAGGTGAGGCTACATTGGATTTGGTGCTGGGAAATGAGCCAGACCAGGTGTTAGACTTGGAAGTTGGTGTGCATTTTGGTGATAGTTACCACAATTCGGTTACGTTCACCTTAGTGATGGAAAGGGATAGGCATGAACCTCAGGTCAGTAGTTTTAGCTGGGGGAAGGGTAATTATGAGGCTATTAGGAGAGAATTAGGAAGCATTGGTTGGACTAGGAGACTACAGGGTCTGGGAACGTCCGAAATGTGGAGTTTTTTTCAAGGAGCAGCTACTGCGAGTCCTTAATTTGTATGTCCCTGTCAGGCAAGGAGGAAATGGGCAAGCAAGGGAACCGTGGTGCACTAAAAAAGTTGATTCGCTGGTTAAAAGGAAAAAGGAGGCTTATGTCCGGATGAGACTTGAGGGCTCAGGTAGTGCACTAGAAAGCTTTAGATTGGCTAGGAGGGAGCTAAAGAGTGAGTTAAGAAGGGCTAAAAGATGACATGAGAAGACTTTGGCTGATAGGATTAAGGAGAATCCTAAGGCGTTCTATAGGTATGTTAAGAACAGAAGATTGGTTAGGGCAAGATTAGGGCCAGTTAGAGACAGCAGTGGGAAGTTATGTGTGGAACCGGAAGAGACTGGGGAGGCATTGAACCAATATTTCTCTTCGGTATTCACGCAGGGGGACATAAATGTAGCTGTGGAGAACACTGGGTTACAGGGTTGTAAACTGGACAGTATTGCAGTTGATAAGGAGGATGTGCTAGATATTCTTGAGGGTTTGAAAATAGATAAGTCCCCTGGGCCAGTCGGGATTTACCCTAGGATTCTCTGGGAGGCAAGAGAGGCGATTGTAGAGCCTCTGGCTCTGATCTTCAGGCCGTCGTTGGTCACAGGTATAGTGCCAGAAGATTGGAGGATAGCGAATGTTATCCCATTGTTTAAGAAGGGGAACAGAGACTTCCCTGGGAATTATAGACCGGTGAGTCTTACTTCTGTTGTGGGCAAGGTTTTAGAAAAAATTATTAGGGATAGGATTTATAGTTATTTAGAGAGTAATGAATTGATTGGAGATAGTCAGCATGGTTTTGTGGCGGGTAGGTCGTGCCTTACTAACCTTATTGAGTTTTTTGAGAAAGTGACCAAAGAGGTGGATGGGGGTAAGGCAGTTGACGTGGTATATATGGACTTTAGTAAGGCGTTTGATAAGGTTCACCATGGAAGGCTTCTGCAGAAATTGCAGATGTATGGGATTGAGGGTGATTTAGGTAATTGGATCAGGAATTGGCTAGCAGATAGGAGACAGAGGGTGGTGGTCGATGGTAAGTATTCGTCATGGAGTTCGGTTACAAGTGGTGTGCCTCAGGGATCTGGTTTGGGGCCACTGCTGTTTGTAATTTTTATAAATGATCTGGATGAGGGTATAGTTGGGTGGATTAGTAAATTTGCTGATGACACCAAAGTCGGAGGTGTGGTAGATAGTGAGGAAGGGTGTCATAGTTTACAGAGAGACTTGGACAAGTTGCAGAACTGGGCCGAGAGGTGGCGGATGGAGTTTAATGCGGAAAAGTGTGAGGTAATTCACTTTGGCAGGAATAACAGATGTGTAGAGCATAGGGCTAACGGTAGGACTCTGAATAGTGTGGATGAACAGAGGGATCTAGGTGTATGTGTACATAGATCCCTGAAAGTTGGGAATCATGTAGATAAGGTTGTTAGGAAGGCATACGGTGTCTTGGCGTTTATTGGTAGGGGGATTGAATTTAGGAGCCACAGCGTCATGTTGTAACTGTACAAAACTCTGGTGCGGCCGCACTTGGAGTATTGTGTGCAGTTCTGGTCCCCACATTATAGGAAGGATGTGGAGGCTTTGGAGAGGGTGCAGAGGAGGTTTACCAGGATGTTGCCTGGTATGGAGGGGAGGTCCTATGAGGAGAGACTGAGGGATTTGGGGTTGTTTTCGTTAGAAAGAAGGCGGCTAAGAGGGGACCTTATTGAAACATATAAGATGATTAGAGGTTTAGATAGGGTGGACAGTGATAGCCTTTTTCCTCGGATGGAGAAAGCTAGCACGAGGGGGCATAGCTTTAAATTAAGGGGTGGTAGTTATAGGACGGATGTCAGAGGTAGGTTCTTTACCCAGAGGGTGGTGAGGGATTGGAATTCCCTGCCTGCTGCAGTTGTAAATGCGCCTAGTTTGGGGGCGTTTAAGAGATCCGTGGATAGGTTTATGGATGGAAAGGGATTGGTTTAGGTTAGAGGGTCATTGCTTTTTAATTGGTCGGCGCAACATCGTGGGCCGAAGGGCCTGTTCTGCGCTGTAGTGTTCTATGTTCTATGACTGTAACACTATATTCTGCACTCTCTCCTTTCCTTCTCTATGAAGCTTTGTCTGTATATTGCACAAGAAACAATACTTTTCACAATATACTTATACATGTGTCAATAGTAAATCAAATCAAATTAAAAACACGAAAAATTAACTTTTATAATTAAACCTTTAAACCCTGTTTTAGTTTGCTTTCTTTTCTTGACATATTAAACACGGTATCACTTATGCAGTAGGATATTGTACCTCCATTCACCGCTCTCAGTACTGATTTGGCATGGTGCTGAGATGGTATGTGTGTTGTTCCTTGGCTTTGAAGGAGTCCTGCTTGGTGTTCCTAATGTTGCTATTTGCTGGTGATGTTGTTGACATTGCTCCATTTATGTCTCATTGGTTAGTGGTGTTGCTAATGATCTTTCCTACTTTTCCAACTCAGGTGTATGTCAAACATGGACTCTGTTTAGTACAGGAATAGAATCATAGAAACCCTACAGTACAGAAAGAGGCCATTTGGCGCATCGAGTCTGCACCAACCACAATCCCACCTAGGCCCTACCCCCATATTCCTACACACTTTACACCCATTACTCCCTCTAACCTACGCATCTCAGGACACTAAGGGCAATTTTTTTAGCATGGCCAATCAAACTAACCCGCACATCTTTGGACTGTGGGAGGAAACCGGAGCACCCGGAGGAAACCCAGGCAGACATGAGGAGAATGTACAAATTCCATGCAGACGGTGACCCAAGCCGGGAATTGAACCCAGGTCCCTGGAGCTGTGACACGTCAGTGCTAACCATTGTGCTACTGTGCCGCTCCAACTATGGGATCATAATTCAAGGCTAAAAGATAAATCTTTCAGAACAGAGATGAGGAGAAATTTCTTCACCCAGAGGGTGGTGAAAACAGGCAATACATTAACACAGAATGTAGTTAAGGCAAAATATTGTCTGATTTCAAGAATAAATTAGAAATAGCTCTTGGGGCTAAAGGGATCAAAGGATATGGAGGGAAGGCGGGGGGATCAGGCTATTGATTTTGACGGTCAGCCATGATCAAAATAAATGGTGGAGCAGAACGGAATTCTCCGTTGGCCTCAGGCGGGATCTTATGAGCCTTGCCCCAGTGAGGTCGTAAAAACAGGCCAAAATGCAGGAGCATCATCGTGGATATTTCTGATAGCTCTCCTTGTGACTGGTGAATTGATACGGTTATTTGGAACCAAATTGCATTGGAGCAGTAAATGCGGCACACTGGATGTACATTTACATAACAATTAGTTCCTAAAGAATAATATAACAATATTATGGTGAGACTTTTTGTGCCTGTTTGTGGGGTGCTTGGGGTGTGTCCTTGGAGTTTCAAAATGGTATCCAGCCATCCCTACCTCCCTCCAGCCATCGGGTATCCCAAGCCCTGGGAAGCCAAGCCGACAAAAGTTAAATCTAAAAGTCTTAAAATTTAAAGCACGTGACTTGTCACTGAGCTTTGAGGGACGCAGAGATGCTTTGGCGTGATTTCGACAGGCTGTGTGTGTGGGCATGTGCATGGCAGATGCAGTATAATGTAGATAAATGTGAGGTTATCCACTTTGGTGGCAATAACAGGAAGACAGATTAGTACTTGAATGGGTGTTAATTGAGAGAGGGGGATACTCATCGAGACCTTGTAGTCCTCATGCACCAGTTGTTGGAAGTAAGTATGCAGACACAGCAGGCAGTAAAGAAGGCAAATGATATGTTGGCCTTCATAGCGACAGGATTTGAGTGTTGGGATAGGGATGTTTTGCTGTGATTGTATAGGGTGTTGGTGAGGCCATACCTAGAATATTGTGTGCAGTCTTGGTGTCCTTATCTGAGGAACGATATCCTTGCTATAGTGGGAGCACAGCAATGGTTTACCAGGCTGATTCCTGGGATGGCAGGTCTGCCATATGAGGAGAGACTAAAGCAGTTAGCATTATATTCACTGGAGTTTAGAAGAGTGAGAGGGAATCTCATTGAAACTTATGAAATTCTAACAGGGTTAGACAGGTAGATTCAGAAAGAATGTTCTCAGTGGTGAGGGAGTCCAGAACTAGGGGTCATAGTTTGAGGATGAGGGGTGAACCTTTTAGAACTGAGGTGAGGAGAAATTTCTTCACCCAGAGGATGGTGAATGTGTGGAATTCACTATCACAGAATGTAGTTGAGGCCAAAACGTTGCCTGATTTCGAGAATCACAGGATGTACAGTGCAGAAGAGGCCCTTCAGCCCATCAGGTCTGCACTGATGAATGAAAGGCCCTGAATTGTCCATCTAATCCCAGTTGCCAGCACTTGGCCCATAGCCTTGAATGTTAAAATCAATGTCAGAAGAGAGATTTGAACCCACACCTCCAGCAGATACTGTGACCTGAATGTAGTGCCTTAGACCTCTCGGCCATCCTGATTCCCTTTAGAAGAATAAATTATATATAACTCTTAGGGCTAAAGGGATCAAGGGGAATGGGGAAAGAGGGGGGGGGGGGGCGTGGAATCAGGATATTGAATTCAATGATCAACCATGATCAAGATGAATGGCGGAGCAGGGGCTGAGTGGCCTACTCCTGCTTCTAGCTTCTATGTTTCCATCACAACTCTCCCCAAATTCTTGCACCCTGAACATTCCCAAATTTAATTGCTCCAACATTGGTAGATGTGCCTTCAACTTTTGTTTTAAACTCCCATGGGATGTCGGCATCAGTGGCTGGGCCAACATTTCTTTTGCACGTCCCACATTACCCTTGAAGGTGGTGGTGAGCTGCTTTCTTGAACCTATGCAGTCCCAGTGGTTTCTGCATACCCACAGTGCTGTTAGGGAGGGAGTTCCAGGATTTTGATCCAGTGACGATGAAGGAATGGTGATACACTTCCAAGTCGAGATGGTGTCTGACTTGAAAGGAAACTTGCCAAGGCCCTAATCTCTGGAATTCCCTCCTTATACTTCTCCCCCTGTCTACCTTGCTTTCCTCTCTTAAGGCGTTCCATAAAATCCACCCCTTTGAGCAAACCTTTGGCCATCTGCGTGGTTCAGTGTCATGTAAAAATAATTTTCATTGCACTTCCAGCGAAGGACCAGAGTAACCACTAAGGATTACCCACCTTGTGCTCTACCACTGGTCAACACAATTGGAGAACAGCTTGGTATTATCTGAGAACAGAAAACCTTTTTAAATGAGAGACTTTAATCAACCCAGATTTTGTCAGAATTGGGACGTGTAATGCATGACTGGTTCATGACTCACTGTATATGGGAAAAGCAGCAGAGCTCATCTTGACATGACATTCAAAGTTGCAGCTGTCTGGAAGATAACAATGTGCCTGGAGGACAATGAGCATAGAATGCACAAATTTCACAATGAATAGGATTCAATTGTTGCCAAAAACTACTGGCAGCATTTCACAAAATGACAGATGAAGCACCTTGGAAAGAACATGAATAATAGCTGCATACCCAAGATCAGGAAGCACAAAAGTGGCTCGGAATTGACTGATAAAGAAATTAAGTGGGGAAATAACCAGGAAAAAATAATAAGTGGAAATCTTGCAGGGTTGAAAGAGAAAGGGCTCGCCAAGACGAATATAGGATTGTGCAGAAACAAATTACATAGAAACATAGAACAGTACAGCACAGTACAGGCCCTTCAGCCCTCAATGTTGTGCCGAGCCATTTCCAAACCCAAGATCAAGCCATCCCACTCCCCATCACTCCATGTGCCTATCCAATAACCGCTTGAAAGTTCCTAAAGTGTCCGACTCCACTATCACAGCAGGCAGTCCATTCCACACCCCAACCATTCTCTGAATAAAGAATCTACCTCGGCCATCCCTCCTATATCTCCGACCATGAACCTTATAGTTATGCCCTCTAGTAACAGTTACATTCACCCAAAGAAATACTCTCTGCAGGTCCACTCTATCTATCCCCCTCATCATCTTACAAACCTACATTAAGTCGCCTCTCATCTTCCTCCACTCTAAAGAGAAAAGCCCCAGCTCCCTCAACCTTTTCTCATAAGACCTACCCTCCAAACCAGGCAGCATCCTGGTTAATCTCCTCTGCACTCTCTCCAATGCTTCCACATCCTTCTTATAGTGAGGTGACCAGAACAGAACACAATATTCCAAATGTGGTCTCACCAATGTTCAGTACATTTGCAGCATAACCCCATGGCTCTTAAACTCAAGCCCCCTGTAAATAAACACTAACACACTATAAGACTTCTTCACGGCTCTATCCACTTGAGTAGCAACCTTCAGAGATCTGTGGATATGAACCCCAAGATCTCTCTGTTCCTCCACGTTCCTCAGAACCCTGCCGTTGACCCTGTAATCTGCATTCAAATTTGTCCTACCAAAATGAATCACCTCTCACTTATCAGGGTTAAACTCCATCTGCCACTTTTCAGTTCAGCTATGCATCCTATCAATGTCTCTTTGCAGCCTGCAAGAGCCCTTCAACTTATCCACTACTTCACCAATCTTGGTGTCATCAGCAAAATTACTAACCCAACCTACAACCCTTCTTCCAAGTCACTGATAAAAATCAAGGTCATTGATTAAAATTAAAAGGTGATCAGTGTGAATAAGAGAAACCTAGACTATGCACCCCAGCAACTCAACACCCTCTGAAGGGAAAACTGAGGAGAAAACAAAAAGAAATTGTAAAATTGAGAGATTGGTACATCTTAGTAAAAATATCTCTGTAGCATTCACTTGTCACTTTTTCAATTTTTATGACATGATAAAATAATTTGAGCTTTGCTTTCTTGGTCTGTGGCATTTTTCAAATCCTCAACTAGTGTAGATCAAGGGTGGTTCTCTCACAACCACAACCCAGTAAGAATGCTTGTTTCGATGCCTCTGCTGGTTTAATGTGTGCATGAAGGCAATTGGTTCCCAATTCTCCTGCAAAGTTTGTCAGTCATCTGGCAAATGTACTTTAGAAGAAAGAACAAAGAAAATTACAGCACAGGAACAGGCCCTTTGGCCCTCCAAACCTGCACCGACCATGCTGCCCAACTGAACTAAAACCCCTTACCTTCCAGGGACTGCATCCTTCTATTCCCATCCTATTCATGTATTTGTCCAGACGTCCCCTCCTAAAAGTCACTATTGTATCTGCTTCCATTACCATCCCTGGCAGAGGGTGGGCACCCACCATCCTCTGTGTAAAAAACTTGCCTCGTACATCATTTAGGCAGGAATTTGTGGTTTTTAAGTGTGGATATGCTCTGAGGTTGCTTATCTCACTGGGATTATAGTCTTAGGGCTGCTACTTTTCAGTAATTATATAAATTGCATGGATGTAGCATTGTGGAACTGGTGTGCAAGTTTGCTGATGACATTAAGCTTAATGCAAGTGTCAGGATAGCTCTGGAGAAAGAGATTTTACAAGTGGATCCAGCTGCTCCAGAGGAATTGACCAAAATCAGACTATAAACATAAATTCAGTGCAATGCACCTGGAAAGGGCCAATATCTAATGTGCTTATGCATTACGTAATACCGAACTAAAATCAATTGCATGTGAAAGGGATGTTGCTGCCATTGTTTCAGAGCTTTCTAATTCAGGAAGTGGTGGCTCAAATAAGCAGAGTTATTCAATTATATAGAGAATAGAATAGAATTATAGAATGCCTACAGTGCAGAATTAGGCCATTCAGCCCATTAAGTCTGCATCAACAACAATCCCACCTAGGCCCGATCCCTATAACCCTACATATTTACACTACTAATCCTCCTGACATCGTCTTGCACTAAGGAATAGTGTTGGACTTTAACCTGGTGTTGGGAGACTTCTTATTGTGTCCACCCCAGTTCAATACTGGCATCTCCACATCATGGCGATCACTGACACCCCAAACTGCTGGCTCAAAATGGAGAGGACCTCCAATAAGATTGCGCATATCCCCACAGGCATCAAAGTCGTGATTCTCCCATTGCAACCTGTAACTATTCTGGCGAGTCATGGTGGGAGGTGCGCATCTACTGCCTTGAACAGAGATTTGCGCATGTGCCGGGAATGCATGTGCATCTCCCAGAGCAGGCAAATATTGCCAGTCAGACCACGCTGCAAACCAGTGGGAAGGCAGGTAAGCAATTTAAATCTTTCTTGCATGTATTTAAAATATGTGTTCATTATCAGGAACTGATTGAATCTCCCACACCACCAGGAGTAGTTCATTCTGGCAGTGTTCAGACTTGCTTCCCACTGTCGGGGAACAAGCGGGAGACTCACTGAAATGAAGGGGGGGGCAATCGGGACTCCCCAGGGGGTCGGGCAGTGGGGAGGGTGGTACCCCCTAGTGTGGGTACCCTGGCACTGCCAGTCTGTGCCCTGGCACTGCCCAGGTGGCAAAGTGCCCTTGCCCAGGCAGCGCCTTGGCACTGCCCATAAGCATCGGGTAGTGCCGAGGAGGTGGGGCCTAGGGACGGTTGGTGGGGATGGGGGTCCCGCTGCTACTGTGCATGGGGATCAGTCCAGGATGGAGGGAGGGCAGTGACTGGGGTGGGGTGGGGGAGTGGGGCTGGGGGGGGATCACCACTGCTGGGAAGGGTGGGCTGTACATCGGGGTGCTCTGGGACCGGTTTGTCAGGGCTGGCCCGGGAATTGCGGTGATCAAGCCGTGGGGTGGGCTGAAGCGGCAGCACTGTGGGGGTACCAGGCTGGCTAGCAATTGAGCTGGCCAGCAAACGGAGAATCTGACAGACTGGGGCCACTGCGCATGAGCAGAGTTCCAGAACTGTCAGACACCAGCGTAAATAGGCCCTGCCTGCTCTCCCCCCACCACCACCCCCCACAACACCGCCCCCCCCCGGATTTTTACATGAGATTCTGAACTGGGACCTCTGCAGTGCACAGGTACGGAGATTCAGGTGAGAAGCTGAACTGACAGAATAGTCGGGATTTAGAACAATTCTCCCACCAATTCAGCACTTTTGGGAGAATTGTGGCCCAAGTTGCTACAAAGATGCAAAAAAGCAGACAAGATCCGCAAAGGTCTACTTGCATTCCAACCATTACCTTGTAATTGAGTCTGTGTCTACACATGCTGTGTTTGTGAACCCAACTCTGCACTCACCCGATGAAGGAGCAGTGCTCCGAAAGCTTGGGCTACCAAACAAACCTGTTGGACTTTAACCTGGTGTTGTGAGACTTCTTACTAAGGAGTAATTTAGCATGGCCAAACAACCTAACTCGCACATTTTTGGGAGGAAACTGGAGCACCCAGAGGAAACCCATGCAGATACAAGGAGAAGTCGTGCAAACTCCATACAATCACCCAAGCCGGGAACTGAACCTGTGTCTCTGGCGCTGTGAGACAGCAGCGCTAACCACTGCACCAGAACAGAACATTAAAAAAAATTGTCAATTATGTACGTTATGTTTCTAGTCCAATGAGGAAGGAGGAATTACTGGATCAGTTGCTGTGGAATGAGATAGGTCAAGTGGATCAACTGTCATTTGAGAAACATTTAGGGAACAGTGTCTATCGTAACATGACGTTTAGATCAGCTGTGGAAAAGAACAAGAAGTAACCAATAGTTAAAATACTTAATGGAGGAGGGACAATTTCAGTAGATTGAGAATGGATCTGTCCCATACATACAAATTAACATAAAAATTAGGAGCAAAAGTCAGTCAACCAGTACTTCAAGCCTCTTCTGCCACTGGATAAGGCCACGGCTGATCTGACAGTGGCCTCAACTCCACTTTCTTGTCTACCTCCTATAACCTTTGACTCACCTGTCAGTCAAGAATCCATCTAACTCAGTCTTAAAAATATGATTCATCCCATCTTCATCACTCACTGGGAAAGATATTTTCTCAGACTGACAGCCTTCTGAGAGCAAAACATTCCTAATCTCCATCTTAAATCTGAGATCCTTGATTTTTAAACTGTATCCCCTCATTCTAGTTTCTCTTATAAGGGGAAACATCACCTCAGCATGCACTCTGTCAGGTCCCCTCAGGGTCTTATATGTTTAAGAAGATCATCTCTCAAACTCCAGTGGATAACAAGCTGTTCGAGCTTTCCTCATGAGATAACTCCTTCATTCCAGGAATCAATCGAACAAATCTGTCTCTGAATTGCTTCAAGTGCAAGAAAATCCTTTCTAAAGTCAGGGAATCAAAATTGCAAAGGATTGTCTGTCCCATATACATGACAATCAATAATTGGCAGGCAAATGTTTAAAGGAACAATGAGTTGTCATGAAAGAGATGGTTTGGGTACAACCCCACATGAGGACAGATAGAGAAATCAAGGCCAGAATTCACTGAATCACAAGGGATGGAGCACTAAAAACAGTGTTTATAATAGATATCAGTTTGATAACACCATTGAGAACCAAGCTGAACAGAAAATGTTAGAAGGGAAGCAAAACAAAAATAAGGCAGACAAAGAGACAATATGAGAAGAGACTGGCAATTCACATAAAAAGGAATCCAAAGGTCTTCTGTAGTCATATAAATAGTAAAACTGTATTAACATGAGGGTTAGGGCAGGCTAGAGACAGAAAAGGAGATCTGTATGTGGAGGCAGAGTGCATGATTGCCATAACAAATAGATTAATTTGCACAAGTCACAAGGGAGGTAAGTGTAGAAATTATGGAGGTGCTGCAATAATCTTCCAATTCTCCAGAATTAAAGGGTGGTGCTGGAGGGCAGGAATGCAAATATTTCACTCTTGTCCAAAAATATTAGGATAAACGTGGCAACTCCAGGCCAGTCAGTTTAACCTCTGTAATGGGAAAGCTATTAGAAATTATAATCTAGGACAAAATAAGCACTTAATTACATGAGTGTGCAATAATTATGGAAAGCCAGGGTGTTTGGTTAAAAGCAAAGTGCGTTTAATTGCAACAAAAACAGAAAATGCTGGAAAATCTCAGCAGGTCTGACAGCATCTGTGGAGAGAGAGTAGAACCAATGTTTTGAATCTAGATGACCCTTCATCAGAGCTCTTATTCAGGAAGGCGAATGGGATGCTGGCCTTCATAGCGAGGGGGATTGAATATAAAAGTAGGGAGGTCTTGCTGCAGCTGTATAGGGCATTGGTGAGGCCGCAGCTGGAGTACTGTGTGCAGTTTTGGGCGCCGCACCTGCGCAAGGATATTTTGGCCTTGGAGGGAGTGCAGAGGAGGTTTACTAGGCTGATACCGGAGTTGAGGGGGTTGAGCTATGAGGAGAGGCTGAATAAACTAGGCTTGTACTCGTTAGAGTTTAGAAGAATGAGGGGAGATCTCATTGAGACGTATAAGATGATGAATGGGATGGATAGGATAGAGGTGGAAAGACTCTTCCCGCTCAAAAAAGACAGTAGGACTAGGGGGCACAGCCTCAAGATAAAGGGGGGGCGGTTCAGAACGGAGTTGAGGAGGAACTTCTTCACTCAAAGGGTGGTGAATCTCTGGAATTCTCTGCCCGTTGAAGTGGTGGAGGCTGCCTCGCTAAATATTTTTAAGAAGCGGGTTGATGGGTTTTTGATAAGAGAGGGGATTAAGGGTTATGGGGAGAGGGCGGGAAAGTGGAACTGAGCCACGACAGATCAGCCATGATCTTATTGAATGGCGGGGCAGGCTCGAAGGGCCAGATGGCCTACTTCTGCTCCTATTTCTTATGTTCTTATGTTCTTAAAAAGGGTTGATGAGGGTAGTGTGATCAACATGCTGTCCACTGAGAAGTGAAAATATAAACAATGGGGATGGTTTTGAGCCTGAATTCTGTCTGTGGGAATGGCAGCACACGCTCAGATATGGAATGCACGATCCACACTGGCGATTTCCCAAGTTCCGGTCTTGGTTTGGAAGTTCCGTTGGCTGATGGCAGGATCATCTGCTCCTATCATTGTCAACAGAATTTCCCACTGAATGCACCCTATAACTAGTATATGCCCTTACTAGCAGTGTAGTGTGAGACATGCCGCTGGACCCCGAGAAGTTAATTTTAGTATAGTAGCACGTCATTAGTGAGGAATCTCTCCAGATCTTCACAACCCCCTCCCCCTCACCACCCCCCCAACAATATTTAGTAGGCACTTTGGAGAGAAACACATGGTTTTCTCACCGAAAACAATGCTCTGCCACTCTTTGGTAAGATTCTTCCCAAAAGGTTCAATTCTAAAGTGGGTGAAGGAACTGAGAGTTGGTGGTGAATGTGCAAAAATCATTGAATGTGTTAGGCCACATTGAACAAGTGGCTAAAAGAACAAGTGGGACTTTTAAATACAGACGCAGGGCACAATTTTCCATGCCGCCTGGCACAACGGCCCGCCATTGGCTGGCGGCAGGATCTTCTGCCCCTATCGTTGTCATCAGAGCTCCCCACTGAATGCACCCTGTAAGAACATAAGAAATAGGAGCAGGAGTAGGCCATCTAGCCCTTCGAGCCTGCCCCGCCATTCAATAAGATCATGGCTGATCTGAAGTGGATCAGTTCCACTTTCCCGCTTTCTCCCCATAACCCTTAATTCCCCTGTCAATCAGAAACCTATCTACCCGTGACTTAAATATATTTAGCGAGGTAGCCTCCGCCACTTCAATGGGTAGAGAATTCCAGAGATTCACCACCCTTTGAGTGAAGAAGTTCCTCCTCAACTCCGATCTAAATTGCCCCCCTCTTATCTTGAGGCTGTGCCCTCTAGTCCTGCTATCCTTTCTAAGCGGGAAGAATCTCTCTACCTCTACCCTATCCATCCCCTTCATTATCTTATACGTCTCTATAAGATCTCCCCTCATCCTTCTAAACTCCAACGAGTACAGACCCAGTCTATTCAGTCTCTCTTCATAGTCCAACCCCCTCATCTCCGGTATCAGCCTAGTGAACCTCCTCTGTACTCCCTCCAAGACCAATATATCCTTCTGCAAGCGTGGCGACCAAAACTGCACACAGTACTCCAGCTGCAGCCTCACCAGTACCCCGTACAGTTGCAGCGAGACCTCCCTGCTTTTATATTCTATCCCCCTCACTATAAAGGCCAACATTCTATTCGCCTTGCGATTCGTGCACAAGGACCCCCAGGTCCCTCTGCACTGTAGCATGCTGCAGCCTTTCGCTGGTACGTGCCATCGGCAGGACCAGGAGATCCCACTGGCATTAACAGCGGAAGATTCCAGCCGTACAGTACAAAATCAAACAAGCTATGATTAAATATTCAGCATCATCTGGAGCATTTTGTCCAATTCTGGACACCACATTTTGGGAAAGAAATAAAGGCTTTTGAGAGGGTGCAGAAAAGATTTACAAGAAAATGCATCCTAGAATAAGGAACATTGGTTAAGGTGATTGATAGAAAAAAATGAATGTGCTGGAGGCAGATTCAATCACTGTATTCAACTGGAAATTGAATATCTGAAAAACATGCAGGGCTCCAGGGAAAAGGCAGGGGAGTGGGACTAGCTGAATTGCTCTTGTGGAGTGCTGATCCCATCTCTTTCCATGCGGTATCCATTCAGTGATTCCATATAAGACTCTGGTTAGGCTGTAAATATTCAAAATGTGATTCATTGCCCTTGAACTGAGTGGCTTGCTGAGCCATTTCAGAGGGCATTTAAGAGTCAAACCACATTGCTGTGAATATGAAATCACATGTAGGCCAGACCAGGTAAGAACGGCACATTTCCTTCCTTAAAGGGTATAAGTAAACCAGATGAGTTTTTATGACAATCGACAATTGTTTCATGGTCACCATTAGGCATCAGGCCCACTGGCATTCAGTTAATGAATTATGAGGGGTGGGGGGAATAATGGTTTTGAACAGTGGTACCAAACAGCTGTGATTTCCTTGTACTATTCCTTAAATTATGCTTTGATTCCGAAGAGCATTTCCCTGATATAATGCTTGACGAACCTGTGCTGCTTCCTTTGTTTGATGCTGACTACTCTTAGGTTTTACTATGCCTTTCTCCCGAGACTAGATCATCTGACACAGTTAAACTATACATCACCGTTTTCCTGTAAAGTACACTGACTGTCTTCAGAAATTAAAAATAGCAATTTATTTAAGGCTGGTTGATTGATCTCTTCAATCAGCCAGCCTCTCTTCAGCTTTTTTCAATCCATTCTTGATGCAGTATTGAATAACTACTGAGCAAGTTAATGGTGATTTGCTCTTAAAATGCACCTCATTTATATTTAAGCACATTTCAATTTAACCATAGATAAAACCGCTTTGCATTTAATCAACAGCAGTGAAAATTCAAGATGCTCACTGTGAATGTGATTTCCCTTTGAGAGACAATTCAAGCTCCCACCTACCTCCTCCAATGCTCACATAGTTTTGTCACTCTGGGTGGGTTAAATTCACCCCCAGAAATAGACAAAGGGATTGCAATGCCCAAATAGGCCAATACACACTGAATGCAAAACAGACAGCACAGAACCTATTTTAAATTATTTCAGCTTCCGGCCACTGCTAACTGTGCTGTGGCTAATACCAGTTAAAGTTAAAATGCATGTTTTAAAGAAAAGAAAATCAAAATACTACATATTGTGGACACCTGAAAAATATTCAGCAAGCAGGAAGTGCCTGTGCAAAGAAACAAGGGTTAACTTTTCCAGTGTTGGGAAAACAAAGGTAGTTTTAAGTCAATTTTATTTGTTTTGGTAAACATTAGAAATGAAGTATAGCTTTATGCGGGTTTATGTAATGTTTCAGTGCCTGGAAAGGTAAACCTACTGTTAGATTCTTGCTGGATAAAGGTGCTTGTATGTGTAAGGGTTGGCCATTTCCATCTGCGCTTCCAGTGTGCTTAGAGAGGGTCTTGACCTGAATATTAAACAAAACACAGAAATTTGTGACCGTTGTTTAGCAACTGGGGGCCTTTTAAGGTAGGAAGTTTTTGTTGAATTTGGTTTTAGCTGGATAGGTTGTAGTTGAAGGTCAAGATTGAGGAATGAACATCCCTCAACTCTGCCTGGAGAAACTAAACAGAACAAGGGAGCTGCAAAGAGGCAGACTTCCTAAAGAACCAGATAAATTACAAATAACCAAGGAATGGGGACAGAAAGAATGTTATAAGACTGAAGTTAACTGAATAGAGGCCAAAGTATTGTTCAGGAGAGTTCAAGCAAGAAACAGACAAACTGTTGCAAGTGAAAGACAATTAAGTGGAAAAGCAGACTTCAGATGTAAATCAGATGTTTGATGCCATCTTCATAGAGCGTGGGAACCCAATTTTATCATCGCATTGCGCCCATTTTCAGATGTGAAAATTTGGTAAAGTCGGATATGAGGCGAGTAGCGCGATCCATGCCGGTTTCCCCTTTACCAAGGCCCGAGAATGGCCGGAATTGGGACCATGCCCATTTGAACACATTTAAATTGACTTAATGGGCTGCATCCCAACCTTACCAGCACTTCTCCCTTTACCCCAACATTCACCCATCCAGATTCAGCACTTAACAGGCATGCTCTACAAAAGTCCGATTCATGCGCTCCAGCTTCTGAGGAATAAAGTGCTGAATGTCTGACGACTCTCTGCTGTCACTCTGCCTCTGATCAGTGAGGGGGAAGGGGGTGGTGGGTCCGCTGCCACTCTGCCTGTGATCGGTGGGTGGGGGAGGGGAGGGCCGCGATCGGTCGGGGGGGTGGGAGGGTGGGGGAAATTAGGGGGTCAGTAATGGTGTGAGGGTGGGGCAATGTCTGTGGGGGCCAAGGGGGGGCATTATCCAGCCCAGGAAAGTGGTAGCAGGGGAGCCGCATTCAATCCTTTTTTTCTGCGCATGCGCAGTTGGAGGCGCTGATCGGAACTGCAGTGTTTTGAGTGCGTTAAGCCCCGCCCACAGGCTTCTGCAGCGCAATTCTGAATCGCTGATATTTTTAAACGTGGACAAACCGAAGGTGTTAGAAACACAGAAAAACTACAGTACAATACAGGCCCTTCGGCCTACAAAGTTGTGCCGAACATGTCCCTGCCTTGTGCGTACGGGGGTGACTGAGTACGGCTCTAAAAATCGGATCCAAAACACTCCCAGTTTCAAGTCTGCCCAGCACTTTGAATCAAAATGGTAAAATGGGACCCTGGAAACCAGTGGTTACAGCAATTGTGAACAATTTGTGCAACAATCAAAAAAAGGAAATCCTGAAGGGAAAATGGAAAAACCTAGATGCTGGATTCTGCACTAAAAGTGGAATGGAAGCATTGTTTACAAAAGTCATTTGCAAAACATGGTCTGGGTTTTAGAATGCAAACCATTGGTGGAAAGCATTGTTCTGAAAGAAGGTTTTAAAGTGTGTTTTTATTTTGGAGTGGAGTTTTCAAATGTTCATGTGACAATCATCTAGGAGGATTCATCCGGCCCAGGAAAGTGGTAGCAGGGGAGCTGCATTCAATCCTTTTTTTCTGCACATGTGCATTTGGAGGCGCCGATCGGAGCTGCAGTATTTTGGATGAAACATCCACAAAAACCCTAATGGCGGGGTGATGGGAATCTGAACAGGGAGACAGAGGAGAGAAAAATGAGGATAAAAAGAAACGACAGAAAAGTAAGAAGCACACAAGTGGAAGGCAGATCAATCAAGGACAAGAAAGCAATGGGGCCAGAATGCAAGATAAAGCAAAGATGACAAAGTTAAACAAAAATGTAAGTGCCTTGTGTCTTGATGCACAGAGCATTCACAATAAGATGCATTAACAGAGCAAATAGATATAAACTGTTCTGACATAGTTGCAGTTACAGAGAACTGGCTGTAGGGTTAGCAAGGATGGGTGTGAATTGGAAAGAATCAATTGATGATAGGCAATCATTCATATTTAAACAAGTGCATGAACTACAACAATTGATCGTTCCTCTCTGGTGCAAAAATAAAAGAGGAAAGGTGGTTCAACACTGGCTTGTAAAATAAACTACGAACAATGGTAAACCCAAAGAGAAGGTATATGACATTGAAAAGAGAAAGCAGCATGAGGATTGGGAATGTTTTAGAATTTAGCAAAAGATGAAAAAATTGATTGTCAGGGGAGAACAGAATGAGAGTAAAATTACAGGCAAGATAGAACCTGAGCGTCTATAAAGATGTGAAGAGAAAAAGATTAGCGAAGACAAATGTCCCTTACAGTCAGAAGCCCAGGGAAATAATGACAGGTTACAAAGAAATGATAGAAGAATTGAACACATACTTTGATTCTGTCTTCACAAAGGAGGGCACAAAGAACCTTGTTGAAATGTTAAGGAACCAAAGGTTTAATGAAAAAGAAATCAGCATTTAGAAGAACATGGTGCTGGGGAGATTAATGGGATTAAAGCTGACAAATCACCAGGGCCTGGTAATCCGGATCCCAGAATACTAAAGGAAGTGGCCCTGGAAATATTGGTGGTCACCTTTCAAAATGCTATAGAGTCTGAAGTGGTTCCTGCAGATTGAATGGTGGCAAATGTAACTCCATTATTTAAAAAGGAAGGAGAGAATAAAGGAGAATTACAGATTAGTTAGCCTGATCAGTAGCGGGGGTGCGCTAGTCTATTAAAAAAGACATGATGACAGAACATAAAAGCAAAATACTGTGGATGCTGGAATCTGGAACAAAAACAGAAAATGTTGGAGAGTCTCAGCAGGTCTGACAGCATCTGTGGGGAGAGAGTAGAGACAATGTTTCGAATCAGGCTGATCCTTCATCAGAACTAAGACCATTCGTGCTGGGAAACTCAGGTTCACTATCCCTCACACGCAACACCTCACCCCCGACCTACAGCACTTTCCCATGCAATCATAGAAGGTGCAACACCTACCCCTTCTCTTCCTCCCAGCTCACCATCCCAAGTCCTAAACATCCCTTCCAGGTGAAGCACTGCCTCACATACACCTCCTTTACTCTGGTCTATTGCAGTCACTGCTCCCAATGCGGTCTACTCCACACCAGAGAAACCAAATGCTGGGTGAACTCTTTGCTGAACACATCTTTGAGGATGTGACTAAACACATTGATGAAGGAAGAGCAGTAGATGTAGTATATATAGACTTCAGCAAGGCATTTGATAAGGTGCCCCATATGCAAGGCTTATTGAGAAAG
This sequence comes from Carcharhinus amblyrhynchos, assembly GCF_965287045.1. Classification (NCBI taxonomy): domain Eukaryota; kingdom Metazoa; phylum Chordata; class Chondrichthyes; order Carcharhiniformes; family Carcharhinidae; genus Carcharhinus; species Carcharhinus amblyrhynchos. The sequence continues at coordinate 47,901,812 of NC_137324.1, read as the reverse complement.
TGAGGGGCCATGGGATCCAAGGGGACATAGCTCTGTGGATCCAGAACTGGCTTGCCCACAGAAGGCAAAGAGTGGTTATAGATGGGCCATATTCTGCATGGAGGTCGGTCATGGAGGTTCTGCAGTGGAGTGCTCCAGGAATCTGTTCTGGGACCCTTTATCTTTGTGATTTTTATAAATGACCTGGATGAGGAAGTGGAGGGATGGGTTGGTGAATTTGCTGATGACACAAAGGTTGGAGGTGTAAACAGTGTGGAGGGATGTCAAAAGTTGCAGCGAGATATTGATAAGATGCAAGACCGGATGGAGAAGCAGCAGATGGAGTTCAACCCAGATAAGTGTGAAGTGGTTCATTTTGGCAGGTCAAATAGGATGGCAGAATATAATATTAATGGTAGGACTCTTGGCAGCGTGGAAGATCAGAAGGGTCTTGGTGTCCGAGTTCATAGAACGCTCAAAGCAACTGCGCAGGTTGAAGCTGTGGTTAAGAAGGTGTATGGTGTACTGGCCTTCATCAATTGAGGAACTGAGTTCAGGAGTCAGGAGATAATGCTGCAGCTATATAAGACCCTGGTCAGACCCCACTTGGAGTACTGTGCTCAGTTCTGGTCGCCTAATTACAGGAAGGATGTGAAAGCCATTGAAAGGGTGCAGAGGAGATTTACAAGGATGTTGCCTGGATTGGGTGGCGTGCCTTATGAGGATATTTTGAGAGAGCTCGGTCTTTTCTCCCTGGAGAGACGAAGGATGAGAGGTGACCTGATAGAGGTGTATAAAACGTTGAGAGGTATTGATCGAGTGGATAGTCAGAGGCTTTTTCCCAGGGCTGAAATGGTTGCCACAAGAGGACACAAGTTTAAGGTGCTGGGGGGTAAGTACAGAGCAGATGTCAGGGGTAAGTTTTTCACTCAAAGAGTGGTGGGTGCATGAAATGGGCTGCCGGCAACGGTGGTGCAGGAGGATTTGATAGGGTCTTTTAACAGTCTTTTAGATAAGTGCATGGAACTTAATAAGATAGAGAGTTATAAGTAAGTCTTGTAATCTCTAAAGTAGGGACATGTTCGGCACAACTTTGTAGGCCAAAGGGCCTGTATTGTACTGTAGTTTTTCTATATTTCTATGTTTCTAACACCTTCAGTTTGTCCACAAGCAGGACAAAGCCTTTCTGACGCTTCCCACTTCAACACACCACCCTACTCTCAAAGAACAAAGAACAAAGAAATTATAGCACAGGAACAGGCCCTTCAGCCCTCCAAGCCTGCATGGACCATGCTGCCTGAATTAACTAAAACCCCTTACCCTTCCAGGGACCATATCCCTCCATTCCCATCCTACTTATGTATTTGTCAAGAAGTCACTACAGTGTCCGCTTCCATACCTCCCCTGGCAACAAGTTCCAGACATCCACTACTCTGTGTAAAAAACCTGCCTTGTACATCTCCTTTAAACCTTGCACCTCGCACCTTAAACTGATGTCCCCTAGTAACTGACTCTTCCACCCTGGGGAAAAGCTTCTGACTATCCACTCTGTCCATGCCTCTAATAATCTTGTTGACTTCAATGAGGTTTCCTCTCAACCTCCATTGCTCCAGTGAGAACAAACCAAGTTTCTCCAACCTCTCCCCATAGCTAGTGCCCTCCATGCCAGACAACATCCTGGTAAATCTTTTCTATACCCTCTCCAAAGCCTCCGCATCATTCTAGTTGTATGGCGACCAGAATTGAACTCTATAATCCAAGCACAGCTTAACTAAGGTTCTATAAAGCTGAAACATGACTTGCTAATTTTTAAACTCAATACCCCGGCCGATGAAGGCAAGCACGCCATATACCTTCTTGATTACCTTCTCCACCTGCATTGCCACTTTCAGTGACTTGTCTACCTATACACCCAGATCCCTTTGCCTATCAATACTCCTAAGGGTTCTGCCATTTACTGTATATTTCCTATCTGTATTAGACCTTCCAAAATGCATTAGCTCACATTAATCCGGATTAAACTCCATCTGCCATCTCTCCGCCCAAGTCTCCAACTTATCTATATCTTGCTCTATCCTCTGACGGTCCTCATTGCCATCCGCAAATCCACCAACCTTTGTGTCGTCCGCAAACTTATTAATCAATCCAGTTACATTTCCCCCAAGTCATTTATATATATTACAAACAGCAAAGATCCCAGCACTGATCCCTGAGGAACACCACTGGTCACAGCCCTCCATTCAGAAACGCAACCTTCCACTGCTACCCCTTTTTCTTTGGCCAAGCCAGTTTTGTATGCACCTTGCCATCTCACCTCTGATCCCACGCGACTTCACTTTCTGCACCAGTCTGCCATGAGGGATGTTGTCAAAGGCCTTATTGAAGTCCATGTAGACAACATCCACTGCCCTCCCCGCATCAATCATCTTCTTCACTTCCTCAAAAAACTCAATCAAGTTTGAGAGACACGACCTCCCCTTCACGAATATTGCCTCGCACTAATACGTCCACTTATTTCCAAGTGGGAGTCAATCCTGTCTCGAAGAATCCTCTCCAATAACTTTCCTACCACTGATGCAAGGCTCACTGGCCTGTAATTACCTGGATCATTCTTGCTACCCTTCTTAAACAAAGGAACAATATTGGTTATTCTCCAATCCTCTGGGACCTCCACTGTCACCAATGAGGATACAAAGATTTCTCTCAAGGCCCCAGCAATTTCCTCCCTTGCCTCTCTCAGTATTCTGGGGTATATCCTATCAGGCCCTGGGGATTTGTCTACCTTAACGTTTCTCAAGAACCTCAATACCTCCTCCTTTTTGATCTCAACATGACTCAAACTATCTACAGATCCTTTCCCAAACTCATCACCCACCAAGTCCTTCTCTTTGGTGAATACTAACGCAAAGTATTCATTTAATTCCTTGCTCATTTCCTCTCGCTTCACGCATAGTTTCCCTCCCTTGTCCTTGAGTGGGCTAATCCTTTCCCTAGCTTTCCTCTTGCTCTTTGCGTATGTATAAAAAGCCTTGGGATTTTCTTTAATCCTGCTGGCCAATGCTTTTTCATGACCCCTTTTAGCTCTCCTTACTCCTTGCTTAAGCTTCTTTCTACTTTCCTTGTATTCCACACTTGCTTCGTGTGTTCCAAGCCTCCTAGCTTTGACAAATGCTTCCTTTTTGTCTTTGACTAGGCTCACAATATCTCTCACTATCCAAGGTTCCCAAAACTTCCCACACTTCATCCTTACAGGAATGTGCCGATCCTGAATCCCTATCAACTTACATTTGAAAGCCTCCAACATGCCAGATGTTGATTTGCCCTCAACCATCTGCCTCCAAACTACATTCTTCAGTTCCTGCTTAATATTGTTGTAATTAGCCTTCCCCCAGTCTCCTACCCACAGTCCATCCTTGGCCTCCTGCAATGTTCTAGTGAACCCCAACACAAACTGGAGGAACAGCACTTCATCGTCTGATTGGGCACTTTACAGCCTTCTGGACTGAACATTGAGTTCAACAACTTCAGAGCACTATCTCTTTCCTCCACCTTCACCCCATTTCCATTTATTTTATTTCATTTCTTCTTTTCATCTCATTCATCCATTTTTATCATCCTTGAGGGCAGCATGGTGGCACAGTGGTTAGCTGTTCGATTCCCAACTTGGGTCACTGTCTGTGTGGAGTTTGCGTATTTTCCCTGTGTTTGTGTGGGTTTCCTCCGGGTGCTCCAGTTTCCTCCCACAGCCTGAAAGATGTGCTGGTTAGGTGCAATGACCCAGTCAGGTGCTGGAGTGTAGTGGCAAGGGGAATTTCACAGTAACTTCACTGCAGTATTATTGTAAGTCTTACTTGTGACTAGTGAGTAAACTTTAACTTCTCTCTCGCTTCCATTGCTCTACTTCTCCATTCCATTGTTCCGTCTTGCCTCCTCCGCAACCACCCCCCCCCCCAATCCCTTCTCTTCAGGGCAACTGCCACATTATTCAGGCAGTTTCTGTATCATTTGTCCCTCTGTTCTGCCATTCAGACATTCTGATCACTTAATAGACACTTTTAGCACCTTTCTGAGCCTTCTTGTCATTTACATTCCCTTTGTCCAATTATAGCTCCCCCCCATAGTATAAACGCTTTTCTGACTTTCTTTGCTCTTAGTTCTGACAAAGGGTCATCCAGAATCAAAGCATTGGTTCTATTCTCTCTTCACAGATGCTGTTAGACCTGCTGAGATTTTCCAGCATTTTCTATAATAACAGAACATTTGGAAAGTGTTAACGGGATTGGAGAAAGACAGCATGTGTTTATGAAAGACAAATCCTGCTTACCTAATCTATTGGAGTTTTTGAGGATCTAAGTCACAGAATAGGTAAGGGAGAACCAGTGGATGTTGTATATTTGGACTTCAGAAGCCTTTTAATAAAGTCCCTCATAAGACATAAGACATTAAAAAATTAAAGCACATGAAGTCGGGGGTAGTATATTGGCATGGATAGAGAACTGGTTGACATACAGGAAATAGAGAATGGGAATAAATGGGCCTTTTTTCAAGTGGCAGGTAGTGACTAGTGTGGTACCATAGGGATCAGTGCTTGGCCTCTAACCGTTCATAATATAAATGACTTAGATGAGGGAACCAAAAGTAACATTTCCAACTTTACGGAAGACACAAAAGTTGGTGGTATTGTGAGCTGCGAGGAGGATGCAGAGAACCTTCAAAGTGATTTAGACAAGTTGGGTGAGTGGGCAAACACATGGCAGATGCAGTACAACCTGTCTTAATATGGAGTTATACACTTTGCTGTGAAATCAGAGATTGTAACAATGACTGAAGAGACAGGAATGAGTAGAGCTTGAAGGTGTGTTGATCTGAGGGGTGCTGGGCAGGAGAATGCTGGGAAAGTCAGAGCATGGAGCTTCATTCTTGAGTGTGTATGTCACTCACTTTCTGGATTCTCTCAATGCACCGTTTCCATATTGGAGGGCGCTAACTCCTCATTTTTGCTTTCTTCAGTCACGTCCATCCATACCATTTTGAGGTGTCAGGAAGTTGCCTTTTTCCTCTCACCTCTAGTCTCTCAGATACCACCACAGGAGCTCTTGTTGATTGAGAGACCCAGGGCGCAGACTTCCTAGGTCACCTCTCCAGCTATATGGTTACTACAGCCTCAAAAAGTCGCATCGAGTTGACCGGTGTCTTCTTCTGACCAATATTACCATCTCAGGTTGGTCAGGAAACCAGAAGATGGGATACTGAATTCACAGTTCACTTACGGGGTCAGAACAAAGCCCATTGAGGAATTCAACAGGTTCCTGAGCTGCTACAAGTTCAGCTGTATTAGCAGGGACTGGAATTTTAGAATTTGGTCGAGATGGGCTCAAGGATATTAGTGAAAATTTAGGTTTTTCGGTAATTAGCCCCATAATCCATGAAGGACCTCAAGCATCTCCCTCCATTAGAGAGGCAATTGGTTATTTATACTTAAGAGGCATCACTCTGAAAGCATGGGGCAAGATAAGGAGCTAGGCCTCCTTGAACTACCACAAACAGTGCGGAGATTGAATTTGTGTTGCTTGTATCATTCTGTGTCAGGATTTGACCGACTGAGCTAACCAGCTCTCATACTGAATACAATTAGCAATTCATTGCTCATTCCCTTTTCACAGCCACAGTTTACTGATACTCAGAGGATGTGTGTGGTTTTCAGATAAGATCCAACATCAAAAATATAAGTCAAGAATCTCGAAGAGTACAGCCACTTTTTAAACACTGGCCTTTCCTGCTGACAGACTATCCAGGAATCACAGTGCTTCAGCTCATTGTTAAACTAATGAAAATGAATCACATCCAAGTAAAATCATTAGGCTCTCTACAATGAGAGCACACTGAGGCTCCAATTACTGCAAGAGGGGATACATTTGTGATACGTTACACAAGTCTTGATTTCAAATTTGACATTTTGGGAATGTCCCAAAGGAAAGAAGCAATCTGAACTCACCCATACTTGCTATCCTGGCCTGAAGTTTGTTGATTGGCAGCAGATGGGACTTCCATCCATCACCAGAAGGAAGCCCTACCTTAGAGAGAGGCCAGACAATCAGACTGGCAGGCAGCTTTCCGGGCCCTCCAGGAACAGCGCTGGAGTGGCCAGAAAAGGCATAGCAGCATAGCGTCTCGAATAAGGTGCCAGGAAATGGGGGTTCAGATAGGGGGTCCTGGAGAGGGGAGGGCACATAGGAAGGAGGTACCTGGAGGATGGGGGTCGGACAGGTCCAGAAAGGGGGGTTCACAAAGAGAAGAGGGGAGAGGGAGGTTCAGAGTTGACCGGGCCTCATGGCAGCATGTCAACCATCAGAGATGGCATCTGATAGAGGTGACCACCCTCCCCCCCACCCGTCCCCCCACCCCAAAGGTTTTCAAATTTCAGCCCCCAATCTTTCGCCTTCCTGCTAGCCTAAGAATTGAAGCTGGACAGTAATAGGCCCTTAAGAGGCCATTTAGTGGTGGCTTCAGGGCCCTAATTAGGACAAGGATGGGTTCCCCCTCCCAACGGTCTCTGCCCCATTGTAATATTCCTTCCAAGTCAGAGTGGGCGGGATCTTGGATGAAATCTCATTCATCCAATTTCCTTCTCCCAGCTCCCCTCTCCTTGCCTTCCCCCAACACCTCCACAACTGTTGAGGCTGGGAGTGAAGGGCGGTGGTGAGGAATGTAAAATTCTGGCCCCGATATCTTGGGAGGCAATGCTATCCTTTCCTTTGTTATTTGACATAATAAGACTTAATAAGAAATAATAAGGATGTAAGGACTTCAACAAGATCCATGAATTTAGTCCCATGGAGTATAAGCTTCCCATATTCGCAGCCAGGTGGCCGTGGACAGGAAGCATGCAGTGACCGAGAATACTGTTAACACCTTCCATGTCCGCTGGGCACCACAGGGACTGCAGTGCATTATAAATCCCTTTAATCAATTTTGATTTGATGTTTTAAGTTTCCTTTTCACTTTGTCTTTTGTTCCCCTCCTTTTGGGGGCTGCTCTTTTGATTTGTCCCCTTGTTAATTTGAGTTAATTTATTTGGTTGGAATGAAAAGAGATCCCCACATCGCAGCCAGTGGCCCTGGAAAGGGAGCATGCAGTGTCCATGGGACAGTTGACATCTTCCACGCCTGCTGGGCACCGCAGGGGCTGGGGTGCATTACTGACCCTGCTAACCACATTATGATTTGATGTTTTAAGTTTTCTTTGTGATTTGATCTTGGTTCGAGCTGTTCCCCCTCCTTTTGGGGGACTGCCCCTTTTAACTTGTCCCTCAGTTAATTTGAGTTAGTTTATTTGTTTTGTGTTCAAAAGTGATACTTGAAGCACTCTTAGGAGTGGAGATAACTTTGTAAATAAAGGGAATCTGATGAAGGGACATTGGCCTCTGAGAGTTATTCAAAGGGACGAAGTGGAGAATGCTTAAAATTGACCTCAACATTGATTCTGCTCAACATGAGCAGTGCTTCTTCAAGCAACTGCTTCTTTTCCAGGTGGAAACATATAAGGATAAATGTATTTATTACTGGAGACTGTGTCACTGTGGATGTGGCATGGCATTGCAGCCATGTGTAAGTTGTCTTAATGGACCTGTTGGTCTTTTGCTGCCTGCCTTGCAGTATGTTATTGAAATTTTTGTCAATTACTTGGCTTGGGGCTTGTTTTCTTGGGTATCCCTTACTCTGGAACTAAATATTTGTTTCAGGAAAAGTTTAGTCAGAAGACCAGAGCGATTCCATTCCTTTCAGTAGGTCACACAGACATGGGGAAGAGTGTAAGCTCACTTGGAAATACCTGGTTCCAGAAAAATATTGTCGTTATCAATTTATAGCTGTAGACAATTTTCTGATTAACAAAATGATCTCCACCTTCATACCAATTGTTTTGGTTTCCCTCACACCAACAAGAACTATTAAAATTTCTACATATCAATGCATGTGAAGGTATTGCGGTGTGAGATTTCGCAAAGGTGTAATTAATTGTCTATCTTAGTTCATTAATGGGAGGAGACAGAACTTCTAGTTCCCTAAAATGCACTATTTTGAGTCACTATCAAGTGAAATAAATTATTGAAAGGGTTAATAATCACTCAAGTTTAAGCTGCTATGGAAAAAAGCTTTTCTCATAAAAAATCTTCACAAATAAGCACCAATATCATCGGTCTGAGAAAATTCATTAAAGCAGACATCTGTAACTGAAAAAAGGAATGATATACAGACACAAGCTGGAACAATGATAACTTGTAACAATGATGTATTAGGACTTCACGCTGTTTGGATAATATGATGAAGCAAGCATAAGATGACTGTGATTCGTTTTAATATCTGAATCATGTAACCTTATTCATAGAATATGACTGGTAATATGCTAAGTACTTGTAATTTAATTTGAAACTATAATTGCTTGTGTATTTCTGAGTCCTGCATTCTGGCTAGTTAGAGACCGTGACCTGTGACTTTTCAGGGTCCGAGCTATGTAGCTTGATTAAAATTGCTGTTTAAGAGACCTCCATGACCTGGTCTGGTTACTTGAAGGGGAAAGTTGTCATCAATTAAAAGGTTGATATCAAAGCCCGCAATAATTATCTTCAGACCTGGATTCAGAATTTGTACATTGATGATAGGTTTCAGTATAAAGCAATAAAAATGTCCACTTAAAATGTTCTACTCTTATTTTACTTACAAACAACCTAGATAGTAACTTACATCCATTTCCTCACAGAAGGTTGAGTTGGGCCCATACTGAAGCTGACACTGATGATGGACATCATACAGTACACCTGGAGCAATGGTGGGAACCACTAATTCCTGTTTAGTTGGCGGATCATTGAGACAGAATCCCCAGCCTCGACTGTAGGTAGAAAAACAAAACAAAGCTTATACATATAAATGTATGAATGAGGAGCAGGAGTAGGCCACTGGCCCCTTAAGCCTGCTCTGCCAATAAATAAGATCATGGCTAATCTAATGGTAACCTCAACTCCACATTTCCACCTACCCCCGATAACCATTCACTCCCTTGCTTATCAAGAAGCTTTCGAACTCTGCCTTAAAAATATTCAAAGACTCTGCCTCCACCATCACCTTTTGAGGAAAAGAATTACAAAGAGTCACGACTCTGCGAAAAAGATTTTCCTCGTCTGGACCTTATATGGGTGACCCTCTAGTTTCAAATTCTCCCACAAGACTATATACCAAGGGTCATCTTAATAGGTAGAAAATCATATTGTCACATGCTTGAATTCCCAACATGTATTCCCAGCAAAACAGCTCTTAGCCAAGGGTGCAGATTAATCGAATTCTCCCTCTAACATTTACCACTGTCGATTCTTACTGTCTCACATCCATTCTATAGTAGTAGTAGATCACAATTCAGTTCCAGTGAATTTAATAAATTGCACTATTATTCTTTCTAACCCAAGCACAAAACTTAAAGGAAGATGATAAAAGAAATTGAATGGTTACTAGATATCCTATTTAGATGGATAGTGTCAATTGTTCATCCCAAGCTACTATTCTGTCAGATAGGTTTATTGAATGCTGTAATAAATGATGGTGCTCTGCTCTCAGATGATTTTGGTGAAGTTCTTTTAGGAAAACATGACAGTCTGATTTATTAACTCTTATTTACTTTAGTAGATTTGATTGAATATCACTAATACTTATCCACATTATATATTTCTGAGGCTGTCAAAATCTTGGTGGCAATTTTGACTTTTTGCAATGGTGTAAAATAGGTGACGGGTGATCTCAAAAATATGAATCCCCTAACTACGTGTCCGTTTTTTCTGCACTTTAATTTTGTTAATGTCTTGTACTTTGAGCACTGGCCATACAGTAATTCACACAGAGGTGAAGATTGTTTTAAGTTTTAAAGTTTATTAGTCACAAGTAGGTTTACCTTAACACTGCAATGCAGTTACTAGTTGCCACACTCTGGTGCCTGTTTGGGTACATGGAGGGGGAATTTTCAATGACCAATGCTAACCAGCATGTCTTTCAGACTGTGGAAGGAAATCAAAACACCTGAAGGAAACCCACGCAGACACTGGGAGAAAGTGCAGACCCTGCACAGACAATGACCCAAGCTGGGAATCAAACTCTGGTCCCTGACACTGCGAGGCAGCAGTGCTAGCCACCGTGCCATCCTTCTTTAGAAGTGACCTTCTTTACGCTGTCTCAACAATGATCCTAAGTGGAAACCTTCGAGTAGCACCCCTTACTTTGCCCAATGTGGCACAACTTCTACATTGCACAGCAACTGTCTAATGGCAGCATTAAGTCAGATTGCCAAATGAATGCGAAATTTAGCAATGATTATGAGGTGAAGATTTGTGTCTAAAGCACTGAAATTTTGGGTTTGCCATCTTTTCCTTTTTATTGTTAGTCTAATTCTGAATCCAGCTAAATTACTATGCAATTTGTGCACTTTTAAGTTTTTTTTAAACCTTTAGATGTGGAATTATACCAAAGCCTTCTCAAAGCCATTGAGAATGTAACACTCATTCACTAATTTAATTATCACTTCAAAGAGCTCTGATATGTGACACTTGAGCTATTTTCTTCACTTCACCTTATCAATGATTTTCAAAAGAATGAATAAATCAAGGTTAAACCAACTGATTGATCATTTATTGACTCCAGTCTCAAGGTTTGCTTATGTTATCATTGCATTCATTGATCTATTTCTTCATCTAGTTCTGCGAGGATTCAACAGTGCAACTCATAAAATTCTGACTTCCTATGGATAATTGAATACCTTGAATTTCTATGAAGCATATATACAAGTCCAGTACAGGCACTGTGAGTGACCAAATACGTAATCTTCACACACAGAAACTGGTACAAAAATATCATTTGCCATAACTCTCACTTCCTGATTTCTCAATTTATTGTGATGTTTGTATCCAATTATTCATCAAAGTTGAAGCCAATCTTTAACACCGTCTGCATCCTAGAAAAGTTAATCTCCCTTGAGGCTATTAAATATTTCTCACCAATACACACAGACCCCAGCCTTTGCTCTGGTTAATCCAACAGTGTAAGATTCTGTTCAGCACAATCTTGTCTACAATCTTACAAAAACAGAGGGTCATCAGAGTTTATTTCAACATTTTCACTGCAATTTGAGATTTCATTGCACACATGAGTGTATTTAAGGAAACTTCAATTTAGTGGAAATGAGGACCATGGTGTTCAATAGGCTTTCAACTTTTTAAAAAAATCAGTCATGGGATGTGAGTGTCTATTGTTGATCCCTAATTGCCCTTGAGAAGATGGTCTTGAACCATTGCAGTCCTATGTGGATCATAGTTTTCACCACAGTTTCTCTGTGACAACTCAGTGATTTGGCTTATTTCAGAGGTCTCACCCTCCGCAGTGACTGTTCCAGTCCTTGATTGGCACTCTGGAGGTCACCAGCTGGGGCCCACTCCACATATCTCTGTACAGTGCAGCAACATGCTATGCATCACAAGTGGGCAGTTCCTGCAACCACTCTCTACTTCCCAGAAGGTTGGCTACTCTCTCAATGGACAAAACTCATGAATTCAAAGTCCTGAGCCATGCTGGTGCAGATGAACTGGATGGATGCTTCATTCTCAGCCCACGACTCCACCGTATCTCAGGGAACTCTGATATGTGGGTACCCATCTCACATTGCTGCTCAATGTAGAGCAGAAATGCTTATGACTCTTGAGGCTTTGAATCTGTGCCCAGCTGAGTAAGACTATCACAGCTGATGTATTCTTCAATGACTGCCACCCTATTTAAATGCTCACAAAGACCCAAAGTGAGTGTATCTGAGCAACTGGAGGGTGCACTTGTAAGATGTGATTGTGCTTGCTGTCATGTCTTTGCAGGTATAGGAATCTGTCTTCCTCCTTGACATCTGAACCTGTGAAAGATACAATAGGAGGTCACGAGAACTAGCTTGAGAGATTAGAAATCTCTGTACTGCTGGGGCTTCCCAATGCAGCTGAGTCTTCGGGACACTGTTAGATATGATGGGATGCACTGCAATCCCTTCATCACACATCTCTTTAATGGTGATGCTTTCCTTGGCTTGCTATTCAGCTATGTCCCAATTGTCATTAGACTTACTTCACATTAGGTTGACCTTTCTCTACATCCTAGCTATGACTGCAACACTGCATTCTGCACACTCTCATTTCCTTCTTGATGAACAGTATGCGTTGTCAGTATAGTACGAGAGCAATACTTTTCACTGTATGTTAATATATGTGACAATAATAAATCAAATCAAATCCAAATCAAATCAAAGCTATTCGATCCACCTACTCCACCATTCAATGAGATCATGACTGATCCGATACGATGATACTCAACTCCACTTTCCTGCCTAATCCCCATATTTCCTGATTTCCTTCTGAATTAAAAATCTGTCTATTTAATGACCCAGCCTCGACACAGCCCTCTTTGGGAAGAAATTCCTCCCCATTTTTGTCTTACATAGGCACCCCCTTACTCAGAGGTCATGCCCTCTGGTCCTAGGCTTTTACAGAAGAGGTAACCGCTCAGCTTCTACCCTGTCAAGCCTCCTGAGAATTCTATCTGTCCAATAAGGTCGCATCTCATTCTTCTAAACTGCATTGAACACAGGCCCAACATACTCAACATCTCCTCAGAAGAAAATCCGCCCATACCTGGGGCCAACTGAGTGAATGTTTTCTTTGAATTGCCTCCAATGTCAATATATCTTTCCTTAGGTAAGGGAATCAAAACTGTTCACAGTATTCCAGATGTAGTCTTACTAGCGCCTTGTATATATTTAGCAAGGCTTCCTTTTTTTATACTTTATTCCCTCTGAAATAAAGGCAAACACTCCATTTGCCTTCCCCTTTATTACCTGTTGAACTTGCATGCTAGCTTTTGTGAATTATACTGGAGGACACTCAAATCTCTCTGTCCTGCTGCTTTCTGCAGTCTTTCTCCATTTAAAAAATATTCAGCTCCTTCATTTTTCCTACCAAAGTACATAACTTCACATTTTCATTATATTCCATCAAAGTAGTAGGTTACATTGTTCAGAATGGTGTCAGGCATTTGAGTGTTGTTGGAGCTGCAGCAAACAAGTGGAGAATATTCCACCACACTCCCAACTTGTGCCACACAGATGCTGGACAGTCCCATCTTCACACTGAGGATACCTTCCATCGTGTTGTGTGGCACTACCACCTTGCTAGCAGGGATAGATTTTGAACAGATCTGGCAATTCAAAATTGGGCATTCATGATGTGCTGTGGGCTATCAGTAGCAGCAGAAATATATACTACCATAACCGATAATCCGATGGTCTGGTTTACAATACAAAGATTGCCTGGGTGGTTAACAGTGAGGTGGAGTGTCATGGGCTACAAGAAGATATAGATGGAATGGTCAAATGGGTAGATAAGTTGCAAATGGAATTTAACCCTGAAAGGTATGAGGTAACGCACTTTGGAAGGAGTAATTTGACATGGGAGTATTCAGTGAATGTTAGGACACTAGAAAGTTCTGCGGAAGAAAGATACCTTGGCATGTTTGTCCACAAATCTCTGAAGGCAGAAGGGCATGTTGGTAGGGTGGTGAAAAAAAGTATATGGGACACTTGCCTTTATCTATCGAGGCATAGATCCAAAAGCAGTGAAGTCATATCAGAATTGCATAGAACTTTGATGAGGCCACAGCTAGACTGCTGTTTGCAGTTCTGGTCACCTCATTATCGGAAGGATATGATTGCACTGGAGAGGGTGCAGAGGAGATTTACCAGGATGCTGCCTGGGGAGGAACATTTAAGTTATGAAGAGAGGTTAGATAGGCTTGGGTTGTTTTTGCTGGAGCAGAGAAGACTGCGGGGCAACCTGGTCGAGGTGTACAAGTTTATGAGGGATATGGACAGAATGGATAAGAGCAGCTGTTCCTCTTAGTTGAAGGATCAGTCTTGACGGACACAGATTCAAGGTGAGGTGCAGGAGGTTTAGGGCAGATGTGAAGAAAAATATTTTTACCCAGGGGGTGCTGACAGTCTGGAATGCACTGCCTGGGAGGGTGGTAGAGGCGAATTGCCTAACATCCTTTAAAAAGTAACTGGATGAACATTTGGCACATTAAAATATTTAGGGCTATGGACCAAATATTGGTCGGTAGGATTCGACAGGAATTCAGGTGTTTCTAATGCATCGGTCAGACTCAATGGGCCGAAAGGCCTCTTCTGCATTGTATGATTCTATGGTTCTGGTTTATCCCCCATTTCATTATTACCATCAAGCTGGGGGACCAACCCTGCTCAATGAAAGGTGAAGGAGGAGCAACACCAGGCATACCTAAAACCTGATGGAGCGATCACACAGGACTACTTCCATGCCAAACAGTGGAAGACGCATGTGATAGACAGAGCTAAGCAATTCTACAACCAACTGATCAATAACTGAATAATCACTGAATTCCCCCCACTATCAACATCCTGGAGGTTACCATTGACCAGAAACTGAACTGGACCAGCCATATAAATGTGGTTACATCAGCGGGTCAGAGACTGGAAATTCTGCAGAGAGTAACTCACCTCCTGACTGCCACCAATCCCCCCCCAACTACCTCTTGCCCCTGAAAGCCTATCAACCATCTACAAGGCACAATACTCTCTATTTGACTGGATGAGTGCAACCACAAAACAATCAAAAAGCTTGACAGACATCATCCAGGGTTAAGCAGCCCACTTGATTGACATGAATGCACAGTAGAAGCAAGTTGCATCATCTGCAAGATGCATTGCAGCAACTCACCAAGACTCATTCAACAGTGTCCCCCAAACCCACGACTTCTACCACCTAGACAGACAAGTGCAACAGATGCACGGGAACACTCCAGGCCCGATTTTACCATTTTCATTCTAAATGCCGAATCTGGGCGTAATGCAGATTTGACTTGGAAATCTGCTTTCAGGTGCTCCCATACGCACTCAGTCATCTCCTATCCCATTCGCAGTTAGAAAAACATTTGAAAAGCACACTCATGTCAGATCGCTCCCAAGCCGCAGAAAGCTGAGAAAGTGGCCTGGGAGCGAAAAGTGGGAGTGATAGCCCCTACAGACATCACTGTTCCCCCTATCCACCCCACCCCCCCAACTACCCACATACATAATTGCCTTCCTTATCCCCCCCCACTATCCACACACATCACTGTCCCCCTTATCCAACCTCTCCCCCACTACCCAGACCAATCACCACCTCTCACTCCCTCTCCCCACCGATCGCCTGCAGAGTGGCAGCGGACCCTCCAGCCCCCCCCCACCAGAGATCCATCTACCCCGCCCCTCAACAGTGATCCATCTGCCCCCCCCCGAGCAGAGATCCATCTGTGCTTCCCCCCCCCACCAAAGATCCATCTGTCCCCCCCACCAGAGATCCATCTGCCCCCCTCACCAGTGCGCGATGAGCAATCGGGCCTCCCCCGTGCCCACCTGCCCCCATCCCCCACCGAGATACATCCTACCTGCCTCCCTCCCCTCCCCCCACCAGACAACAACTTGGTCTCACCCCCTGCCCCCCAGCCAACCCAGACAATGATGTGGCCTCAGTCCCTCCCCCCCAGAAAATGATCTGGCCTCACTCCCCCCCCACACCCTCAGACAATGATCTAGCTGCACCCCCCCCCACCCCCAAAGACAACGATCTGGCCTCACCCCCCCAGACAAGGATCTGGCCTCACCCCGCCCCCCCGACAATGAACTGACGTACTCCCCCCACCTCCCTGCCGCAGGGAATGCACTGGCCTCACTCCCCCTCCCCTCCAGAGGAACATCTGACCCACCTCCTCCTCCCTCCCCCCAAACCTGACAACGATCTGGCCTCTCTCCACTCCTCCCCCTCAACCAGAGAATGATCTGACCTGTCTCCACCCTCACCCCCACCACTGATCTGAGTCAGAGAGCTGTTGGAAACTCTGAAAGCACTCTTCGGAAGCTGGAGCGTCTGATTCAGACCTTTATTTAGCAGATCCATTTTGGCGCAGTACCGGATTGGCGAACGCAGTGTTAAAGGGAGAAATGCTGATAAAGTTGGGCGGGCAGTTCATTAATTCAATTTAAACGCGTGCAAATGCATTTAAATTGCCGTTGCGCCCATTTTTGGGCGTGAAGTGGATCGCTACCATTCCTGGGATGCGGTAAACTGGCAATCTGCATGGGCGTGGGCACAGATTGCGATTATGGCCTCTCACCCCACTTTACCCACGTTTTCACGCTGGGAGGCAATGGTATAATAAGGTCCTCCAAGTTCCCTTCCAATCAACTCACCATCCTGATATGGGACTAAATCACCGTTCCTTCACTGCTGCTGGATTAAAATCCTGGAACACCTTTTCTAATAGCACAGTAGGTCTTCCAATAACACATGGACTGCAGCAGTTCATGAAGGCACCTTACCACCACCTTCTCAAGGGGCATTAAGAATAGCCAATAAATGCTGACCCAGACAGCAACGTCCACAAGCCATGAACAAATTTGAAAGAAGCCTGCTCAGGTCCATCAGTTGTCTCCTTTCTGTTTATTAGTCACCCTTCACCAAGGCCTCACACCCCCAAGGCTGTGAGAGATCCTGGTACAGAGAAACTCATTTAGTTTTGTTTGCCAAACTGCTTTTGTCAAAGCTTGTTAGAGATTGTAAAAAGGGTGCAGGTTACTTTAAGAGTTGGTCACATGATTTGGCAGTGATGTCATTAGGGTGTGATCAGTCTGTTGTTGTACTTTGTATTCTGCAGTACAGCAAGAGCTCTTCAATAAAACTTGCTTTGTGTTTATTTGAATCCACATGTGCAAACTATGTTCTTTTCTTTGTGTTAAAACTCACAAGCCCTAACATTGTTAGAAAATTACAAAGATGAAACATTTCTTTAAAATATTTATACTTATTGTGATGGCTGTAACAATATCTTGTTCCCTGTAGACAGCCAGTTGCCTTTAAAATGTCAGGCCTGTAAATAAATGCTAGTCACAGTATTCCGTCTGACGATTTTCCACAACTACCATCTCCATGGAACAGTGCTCACCACTAACTATTCAATTGGCTTGGCACCGTTCTGAGAAGTCGGCAATCATTAAGAGCTTTGCACTCTGGTCCTACCACTTTAAAACCAGAAGTGAAAATAATATTCTTATTTATTCCACACAATTTGAGGAAACTCTGAACGTTTGCACTGTTTCATCAGCAATTATTTCTTTCTCTCATTTGTGCTCCATGCAATCTTCTAATGTCACAACCCACCAGAACAATTTTCTTCATGAAAGATGAGGCAATTTGCAAACTCAAGTGAAAATGAAAATTACTCTGTTCAAATTATAAAATGAACCTACCTCGTATTAAGCTGAGCTTTCTTTACATCCCCACTATGACTGTAACACTACACTCTGCACCCTCTCCTTTCCTTCCCTAAGTACAGTACGTCCTGTCTCTATAGCATGCAAGAAACAATACTTTTCACTGCATACAAATATGTGACAATAATAAATCAAATCAAATAAAATGGCATATGTTAAATAAATTACTCACTCCAAAAAACGGGTGATGTAGTCTTTGCTACAGCGAGACCATATGAGAGGAGATTGATCGTACTGCAACTGGCGAGACATGATGAAGTGATGCTTCTCCATGGGTTCACAGTCATTACCCTGTCCATCATGCTGGATGCCAAAGCTGCAGAAATGATAATAATCACGGTATTTCATCAGCAACATCACCAGTAAGTAGTGCACTTATTTCTGCAACACTGGAAAGTTTATGTAACATTTTAAGAATAAATACTACAGAGTTAAATTCCTGTGAATTTTCCAGAGATCATAAGCTGTGACCTCTGGACACGAGACAGTTTCACAGTTAGAAAGTCTCAATTAAAATGCAATTGCGAAACATGTCCGGTATGTTCGAGGAGTTGAGCAGACAGTTCTGGAGCAGCCACAGAGTTTACTGCTCGTGTAGGGGAGCAAACAAGGAATGTTATGGTAATAGAGAACACAATAGTGTTATAGAGGTTTACAGCATGGAAACAGGCCCTTCAGCCCAACTTTTTCATGCCACCCTTCTTTTTAACCCCTAAGCTAGTCCCAGTTGCCTGCATTTGGTCCATATCCTTCTATACCTATCATATTCACGTAACTGTCTAAACACTTTTTAAAAGACAAAATTGTACCAGCCTTTACTACTACCTCTGGCAATTCGTTCCAGACACTCACCACCCTCTGTGTGAAAAAATTGTCCCTCTGGACACTTTTGCATCTCTCCCTTCTCACCTTAAACCTGTGCCCTCTAGTTTTAGACTCCCCTACCTTTGGGAAAAGATATAGATTATCTAGCTGATCTATGCCCCTCATTATTTTATAGACCTCTATAAGTTCACCCCTCAGCCTTCTACGTTCCAGAGAAAAAAGTCCCAGTCTATCCAGCCTCTCTTCATAACTCAAACCATCAGGTAGCATCCTCTGCGCTCTTTCTAGTTTAATAAATCCTTTCTATAAAAGGGTGACCAGAACTGAACACAGTATTCCAAGTGTGGCCTTACCAATGTCTTGTCCAACTTCAACAAGATGTCCCAACTCTCCTGGAGAGGGATTGACACTGGTCTTTGCAGCAAAGAGCGTGAGTCCTAGAGGCCATATTGCCCTCCTAGTCCTAAGATTCAGGACATCTGCTCGGGACTGGAAAAGAACTTACTGTGGGAGAGAGTGGATCCAGTTGCCGTGACCCACACAGGCACCAAATGACAGAGGCAGGTCAAGGAACGAGGTTCTGCACAGTAAGTAAGAGGAACTAGGCTCCAAATAAGAAGCAGAAACTCTATCCTAGCCACAAGCAAATTGTAATTGTAAAAGTCAGGGTTGGGTATTCAATGCATGGCTCTGATGCAAGAGAAGTGGGTTCCAGTTCCTGAGGCACTGGAGAAAGTGGGAACTGTACCATTGGAATGGTCTACAACTGAACCATGCTATCCAGCACAATCAAGGACATGTTCTATTCCACCTTCTTCTGTTGGGAAAAAGATACATGATCTGAGGTTATGTACCAACCGGCTCAAGAACAGCTTCTTCCCTGCTGCCATCATACTTTTGAATGGACCAACGTTAAATTAGGTTGATCTTTCTCCACACCTTAGCTATGTCTGTAACACTACCTTCTGCACTCTTTCGTTTCCTTTACTATGAACAATATGCTTTGTCTATATAGCCACATAAGAAACAATGCTTTTCACTGAATACCAATACATGTGGCAACAAATCAAATCAAATCAAAAAACAATGTTCTGGTGAGCCATGTCACAAAGAGAATAGAGAGGGATTGAAACTAAACAATGTGGGGTGAGGGATTAAGTTTGGGGAGATGTAACAAAACAAGTGGTAGAATCAAGGCAGGAAAGCGTAATATGGGAAATGAGGGTCAGAGAACAGCAGGAATGGACAGAGAGAAAAAAAGCCTAAGCACCCTCAACAGTCAAGACTAGATATTATCACAAGAACCCTTCTGTTCAAGAAGGGAGAGTGGCAGAAAACAATTAGTTGAACATTTGTCATGGGGGCAATTTTAGAAGGTTTTGGAATTGATCATCAAGGAGTTAAAGCTCAACACTTTGAAAAACTCAAGCTAATCAAGCAGAGTCAGCATGGTCTTGTGAAAGGGAAATCATGTTTAACCAATTTACTGAAGTTCTTTGAAGGGCAACATGTGCCATGGATAAAGGGGAATCTGTAGATATTCTGTACTTCAATTTCCAAAAGCTATTTGACAAGGTTACAGTGGAGCATAAAGGCTCATGGTGTAGTGGGTAACATGTCAGCATAGATAGAAGATTGGCTGGCTGGCAAAAATGATTTTCCTGATTGGCAGGATGTGATAAGTAGAGCCCACAGGCAACTGTGCTGGGGTCTCAACCTTTTATAACTTATATCAATGACTTAGATGAGGGGAGAGAAATCATGGTGGCAAATTTTGCATCTGACACTAAGATAGTAGGAAAGTATGTTGTGAAGAAGACATAAGGAGATTGCAAATGGATATAGATAGGTTGAGTGAGTGAGAAAAAAATCTGACAGATGAAGTATAATGTGGGAAAATAGAACGTTATTGGATGGAATTCTCCCAAAAAAATTTGAAGTGTTGAATTCACAGGAAAATTGGAGTAATTCACGTCGGCTTTTTCAGTGGGAGTTCACACTAGAATCTCCCACACCCCGTGCATTGCAGAGGCCACCAGTGAGAATATCACTAGATTTCAGGGAGTGGGGCCTATTTCCACCCAGGAGGCTGAAACCAGTGAGTCTCTACGCATGCGCAGTGGCCCTGAATGGTCAACTTCCCATTTGTTGGCCAGCTCAATTGCTGTTAACAGGGAGGGATTCAATGATGGTTACACCACTGAATGTCAAGGGACAGTGGTTATAGTGTCTCTTATTGGTCATGGTCAGAGTCTGGCATTTGTGTGGCAGGAACGTTACTTGTCACTTATCAGCCCAAGCCTGCATACTGTCCAGATCTTGTTGCATTTGAACATGGGCTGCCTCAGTATCCATCGCAAATGGTGCTGAACACTGTGCAATCATTGGCGAACATCCCCACTTATGATGGAGGGAAGATCATTGATGAAGCAGCTAAAGATTGCTGGGCCGAGGACACTATCCTGAGGGTAAAGCTATCCTTTATTACTAGAACTGAAGATAAACATAAGGATATTGTGCTTCAGTTATACAGGTTTGAAACCACATCTGGAGTTTAGTCTCCTTATCTTAAGGAAGGACGTAAATGTGTTGGAGGCAGTTCAGAGAGTGTTTACTAGATTGATACCTAAAATGAACAGGTTGTTTTACGAGGAAAGACTGGATAGACTGGGCTTGTTTCCACTGAAGTTAAGAAGAGTAAGGAGTGATGGGATTTCGATATATAAGATACTGCACGGTCTTGACAAGGTGGATGTGGAAAAGATGCTTCCCCTTGTGGGTATGGCTCTTGTTCTACCCAAGATGGCAAGAAATTACAAAGAGCTGTGAATGAAGCCCAATCCATCACACAAACCAACCTCCCTTTCATTGACTCTGACTACACTTCGCGCTGCCTTGGCAAAGCAACCAGCATAATTAAGGACCTGAGGCACCCCGAACATATTCTCTTCCAACTTCCATCAGGAAAAAGATACAAAAGTTTGAGGTCATGTACCAAAAATTCAAGAATAGCTTCTTCCCTGCTGCCATCAGACTTTTGGATGGACCTACCTCACACTAAGTTGTTCTTTCTCTACATCTTATCTGTGACTGTAGCACTATGTTCTGCACTCTCTCCTTTCCTTCTCTGTGAACAGTATGCCTTGTCTGTGTAGTGCGCAAGACACAGCACTTTTCATTGTATACTAATATATGTGACAGTAATAAATCAAATCAAATCAAATCAAGAATT
The DNA here is from genome assembly GCF_965287045.1 of Carcharhinus amblyrhynchos. NCBI lineage: Eukaryota > Metazoa > Chordata > Chondrichthyes > Carcharhiniformes > Carcharhinidae > Carcharhinus > Carcharhinus amblyrhynchos. Next base: position 47,880,367 of record NC_137324.1, on the reverse strand, counting down.
CAGGGGCACTATTTTACAATTGAGAATCATCCTTTTGGGACAGAGATGAGGAAACTTTTTTGTCTCACAGGGTTGTGTGACTTTGGAACACTCTGCCTCAGAAGACTGTGGAGGAGGGGTGACTGAAAATCATTAAGGTGGAGGTAGACAGTTTAATCAAATGATACTCGGGGTAAATGAGAATGTGGAATTTGAATACAAACAGAACAGCCAGGATCTTATTGAATGATGGAGCAGGCTCAAGGGGCCAAATGACCTACTTCTACTCTTATTTCATACGATTGTATGTCAAAGGAATTTAAAATATGTGTGATTTGACTACATAATGATGAATTTGTTTGCCTGTATTAATTCAGATTAAGAGAGGGATGTTGAACAGCAGGAGAACAGATTACTTGCCCACCCCAGCTCAGGGGGGTATCTTTCGGGGCCCACCCCAGCTCAAGGAGTAGTATAAAGACCTGACAGAACCTAAGAAATAACTAGAAAATATTGTAAGGTAAGCCGCAGGAAGAGAAGGAATAAATGCAGAATTAGTGTTTTCTTGGACAAGTGAGCAGACTGCCCAAGGTGACAGAATCCACACAGTAATGGATTGTATGTAAGTGCTCAATAATCATTTCAGAACTCTTTACTATTGAAAGGTGTATACACTATAATCTTCACACAGGTTTCAAAAAAAAATTGTGAATATGTAAGATACAGCCAGCAACGCCCATGTGCTGCCTGAGAAGTCATTTGATTTGATCATTAATTTTTAGTTTAGTGGGTCAAGTTTACTTAAAATTAAAATTATCTATTAAAATCTGTTTTCCAATTAAACACTTGCAAAGCCCAAACAACAATCCAACTAATGTTAACCCACAAAAGGGGAACATAGTTAACAGGGTTTCTGTACTTTTCAAATGCTTTTCTCCACTCCTGTAAATGCTGTCTCTCACTGGAGCACAGTTTCAAAGGTACAGATTGATATGCTTCATGTGTGACTGTTGTAAAATTATTTATACATTGAAATAATTTCAGTCGCGTATGTTTCTGTCCTCAATTTGCAATAGTGAATTACCTGCCAATCTCATTGATTTTAATCCTTCCCAACCTAGGACCACCGAGGTCAAATAGAGTATCCCAGACACTGCAGCAATAGAGAACAGCTAACGCAAAACACAGGCCCAGCTTTCTGTCCCCAGCTCAGCTGCGCAGTCACATTTCCTGGACTGGCAAGCCTAATTGGATTTTTAGTTCAGTTGGTGGGTTGAAATCGGAGTCAGGATGTGTAGTTTGGAACTAATGTGTTGACTGCCAAGTGCGAGGTGGGCTGGGTGGAAGTCCTGCCTCTGTGCAGTGGGATTGCGTTTATATATAATCAAAATAAATTTCAAAAAGCCCTCCAGCCCTCAACGCACCTCTCCATCACAACCCCCCGACACTTTTTATGCCCTACCCATGAGAACCTGTGCTAACCCATGCACTCTACCCGCCCCCATGGCCGCTCATACCCCCTATGCCAACCCATGCCCTGCACGCACCCCATGGCCCAACATGCCCCCCAATGCCAATTCTTATTCCTCTACCCATCCCCACGGCCTCTCATTCAATCTGTGCTGACTAATTCCAATTCATCACAACTCATGCGAAGTTTACTCCTTTCATGCCAACATCCCTAGTATCATTGTATGCTTTAATGGCAACTTTGACAGCTGAACAGTTCCAATGAGTGTGTGCGTAGAAAGTGCAGAATCATATTCACTTTTAACAATCCAAAAGGGTAATTAACCTCTCTCAAAGGTGTCCCAAGACCCTATCCAAAGGGGAGGGTTACCTTACCCCTACAAAGGAGTCTCAAGCTAGCCAAAGGAATCCCCCAAGTTCAGACATGCTTTCATCTGGTCTAAGCTGCACTCACTGGATTCTACACTCCTGACCTCCCACTTGAGTGGAGGCATTTGGTGATTTAATGCCTCTATAAACTGTACATACATGAACCCTGCCCAATTCCAGGCCCACCCTGCAAAAATGGGAAATATTAGGCTCAAGTCAGCACCTTAATGTTTCAACCATTTCCAGTACATGGTTTTCCCAAGCTGTGTGTTTGAAATGAATGACTCTGCTTATAAAAGATGATATGAGATACCTGTGACCAATCTCATGGGCGATGGTAAATGCCACTGGCAAGCCAGAATCCTCATTGATGTTGCAACTTCGAAGTGGTTGACACATTCCTGAAACATGAGACAGGCCTAATGTCTCACAGGGGCGATTCATTCCAGCACAAAGATCGATCCTGTGATTGAAAGGCACTTAGATCATTTAGAAATGATGATACATGCTGTCCAGAGTCTCCTGGATTGGCATATATTGAAATATATGCCATTACTTATGCCACTTTCTACACCAAAATTGCATAAAAATTTCATGCCAATTAATAAAATCAAAACAATGCAATCTAGCTTAAATCACCTCAGATAGTAACCGAAGGAAGGATCTATGCCGTATTCATCTTTAAATCCCTCTTCGGCAATGAAAATTCATGTTAAATCCTCCAAACCATTATTGACAAACAGAAGGCAGAACAATTTCAATAAATTGCAAAAGCATTTCAATCTTAACGTAATACTTCCTGCTGCTACAAAAAGCATTCAAAGCATACAAAGTATAATGCATTGGTCACTGAAGAAAAACATGTCTGCAAAAAATTTACTGTAAAACCCTTTAAGGAGGGGGTTTCTGTTCTACCTCAATTGCATACATTTCTTTCTGAAAGAGTAACTCACATTTAAGTAAAGCATAGTGTGGCTGGTTGGGGGGTGGTGGGGGGATGCTTTTTAACATCGAGATACGCTGAGAACTGAGGCCCTGATAAGACACAGGAAACACCAAAGTCTGCAGTGAAGTGGAATTTTACTATCTTTTGTTACTAATAGTTCCCTTGCCCATAGTGAGCCTGATTGAAAAGCTATGGTCAGACAGGCCACGGGAGTCAGCCCTGAGCAAAAGATGGTTGAGTCCCAAAGGGTGTGAAGGGGGAGGGGGGAGGTGCATCCCAAAGAGAGGAGGTTGAGAGGGGGAAGGGGGATAGGAGGGAGCACTCCTGCTCCTCCTGACCCACACAGAGGGCAGTGAAGACACTTATCCCCTCCTCGCCTCGCTGCAGCTGCCAGGTGGTCAGAAGCCTGGAAACTCTGGCCAGACATTGCAAAGACTGCAATCCATATTAGCTTATCGAAAATGCCAATCATGGGAACATGATGGCTGCTCACTCCTTGCTCTGTCTGAATAAAACCCAGAAATGGATGGACTGGAGTCAGCTTCTATGGTTTGCCCTTTTAAACACCACCCACACCCAATACCACTCCTCAGGATATTAACTGTTTGGGGTGTAGTGGTATTGTCACTGGACTAGTAATCCAGAGACCAGGGTAATGCTCTGGTTGTCCAGGTTTGAATCCCACCATGGCAGATGGTGAAACTTGAATTAAATAAAAATCCAAAATTAAAAGTCTAATGATAATGATGGATCAAGGGTGAACTAGCTAGATGGAATCAGAAAAACTGCAGCAGGCGACGGTGCAGAGGGACCTCGGGGTCCTTGTGCATGAGTCGCAAAAACCCAGCTTGCAGGTGCAGCAGGTGGTCAGGAAGGCGAATGGGATGCTGGCCTTCATAGCGAGGGGGATTGAATATAAAAGTAGGGAGGTCTTGCTGCAGCTGTATAGGGCATTGGTGAAGCCGCAGCTGGAGTACTGTGTGCATTTTTGGGCGCCGTACCTGCGCAAGGATATTTTGGCCCTGGAGGGAGTGCAGAGGAGGTTTACTAGGCTGATACCGGAGTTGAGGGGATTGAGCTATGAGGAGAGGCTGAATAAACTAGGCTTGTACTCGTTAGAGTTTAGAAGAATGAGGGGAGATCTCATTGAGACGTATAAGATGATGAATGGGATGGATAGGATAGAGGTGGAGAGACTCTTCCCGCTCAAAAAAGACAGTAGGACTAGGGGGCACAGCCTCAAGATAAAGGGGAGGCGGTTTAGAACGGAGTTGAGGAGGAACTTCTTCACTCAAAGGGTGGTGAATCTCTGGAATTCTCTGCCCGTTGAAGTGGTGGAGGCTGCCTCGCTAAATATTTTTAAGAAGCGGGTTGATGGGTTCTTGATAAGAGAGGGGATTAAGGGTTATGGGGAGAGGGCGGGAAAGTGGAACTGAGCCACAACAGATCAGCCATGATCTTATTGAATGGCGGGGCAGGCTCGAAGGGCTAGATGGCCTACTCCTGCTCCTATTTCTTATGTTCTTATGTAGAACTGGCTTGGCCATAGAAGTCATGATGTGGAGATGCCGGCGTTGGACTGGAGTAAACACAGTAAGAAGTTTGATAACACTAGGTTTAAGTCCAACTGATTTATTTTTGGACTTAAACCTGGTGTTGTCAGACTTCTTACTGTATTGGCCATAGAAGATAGAGGGTAGTGGTGCAAGGATTTTTTTCTGAATGGAGGTCTCTAACTACTGGTGTTCCACAGGGATCAGTGCTGGGGCCTCTGCTGATTGAAATATCTATAAATGACTGATAATCAAGTTTGCAGATGATACAAAGATTGCTAGAGTTGTGGAGTGATGAAGATTGTCAGAGAATACAGCAGGATATAGGGAGGCTGGAAAATTGGGCAGTGAAATGGCAGATGGAATTTAATCCGGACAAATGCAGGGCGATGCATTTTGGGAGAGCCAATTCCATCTATAAAATGGAAGCTATAAATGGAGCTATAAATAAATGTCAGAGCCATCAGGCACACAGACACATAGAGAAGTCTGGGAATACTGGTCCATTGATCCTTAAAAGTGGCAGCAAAGGTAGAAAAGGTAGTGAAGAAAGCATATGGCCTCCTTGCCTTCATCAGCCAAGTCATCGAGTATAAGAGTTGGCAAATTATATTACAATTATCTAAAACACTGATTAGGCCACATTTGGAATACTATGCCCAATTGTGGTCGCCATTCTCCCAGAAGGATGTGGAGCCTTTGCAGGGAGTACAGAAAAGGTTTACCAGGATGGTGACTGGTATGGAGAGTATTAGCCATGAGGAGAGACTGAATAAACTGTGATTGTTCTCCCTGGAAGGACGGAGGCTGAGGGGCAACCTGATAGAAGTTCATAAAATTATGAGGGGAATAGATAAGATGAACAGTTGGAAGTTTTTTCCCTTGGCAGAAAAGACAAATGACAAAGGGACACAAGTTCAAGAAAATAGAGGAAAGGTTCAGTAAAGATGTGTGGAGGAAGTTTTTTTACACAGGGGGTAGTGGGGGCCTGGAAGGCACTACCAAGTGAGCTGGTTTAGGCAGATATGTTAGCGACATTTAAGACTTACCTAGATAGACACATGAATAGTCGGGTACAGTGGGATACAGGCGGTTGGTCTAGATAGGACGTGATCGGCGCAGGTTTAGTGGGCCGTAGGGCCTGTTCCTGTGCTGTTCTGTCTTTGTTCTTTGATAGCTATGTAACTATTATTGATTGTCATGAAAACCATCTGGTTCATTCTTGTGCTTTAGGGGAGGAAATCTGCTGCCTATTCCTGGTCTGGCCTACATGTGACTCCAGACCTACAGCAATATGCCTGACTGTTAAGTACTCTCAGGGATGGACAATAAATGTTGGCCTAGCCAGCAACACCCACATCCCATGAATAAATGAAACAAAACCCCCCACAGTGATCTGTTCTGTACATAAACTGTTTTACCAGCAGAAGTGAAATATAAGCCTGACAACAGTAAAGATTGCAGCTCTTCAATGTATTATGCGTTACTGTCAAATGTGCTTCAAATAAGAAATCAGTGATCCTTCTGGTATGAGCATCAATGTTAACAGCATCAGACTTCAGTCTTCCAAATTTCATACTGTTGGATTTTTTTTCACAGTCTTATTGCTTTACTATTAATTAATATTAAAATCATTTGAAATCATGTTCATATCCTAGCCAATGACCTGAGTGCGCCATTCATCATTGTGTAAGTCTTTGCAGCTTTTTACAATGTGTTTACAGAGTATTAAACACACAGGCTCTGAATTTCCTTGGTGATTATGCTAGACCACTACTCTAGCTCCAGAGGGTGGATGGTTAAGCTTGCCAGAAAGCAACAGATTTTGCAATCTCCTTTATTGGGGGCCAAGCCTTAGATCATGCCTTCCATTGGCATGGGCATCTGCGGCACAGAGTGGCAGCTCTCGGGAGTGGGAGCGCTCTATACAAATTCATCCAGTACTTGACATAGTGCTGAGGACATTATACCCTGAAAGAGGAGAAGCAGGAGTCTCCTGCTGGATGTAAATGAGCCACATCACATCAAGGAAGTTCAGGCCAGGACAGTTCTTTGGATGCCAAAGAATGGACTTAGAGGACTAAAGGGATGGACTTCTTAGGCAGCTGCAGGATGGGGTCACCCTCAGCATCCATCCATTTACCAGCAGTCAGATGCTGGAGATTTCCGATGTCCACGCTGTGCCTCCCACCACGGCACATGCTGAAATTAGGAAAGGCGATGGCAAAGACAATGTGGAGTGGTGGGTCTCATGTGACAGGGCACTCCAGCTTATGGGAAGGCAAAGACCTAATGGCATTATCACTGGCACATTAATCCAGAAATTCAGCTCATGTTCTGGGAACCTGGCTTCGAAACCCGCCACAGCAGTTGGTGGAATTTGAGTTCAATAAAAAAAAATCTGGAATTTAAGAATTTACTGGTGACCATGAAACCATTGTCGATTGTTGGGAAAAAAAAACATCTGGTTCACTAATGTCCTTACCTGGTCTGGTCTACATGTGACTCAAGACCCACAGCAATGTGGTTGACTCTCAATTGCCCTCGGGCAACTAGGGACGGGCAACAAATGCTGGCCAGCCAGCAACGCCCATGTCCCAAACAAATCTTAAAAAAAATTGAATTCAACAAAAATCTGGAATTAAAAGTCTAATGATAACCTTGACAATATTGTTGATTGTCATAAAAACTCATCTGGTTCATTAATGTCCTTCAGGGAAGGAAATCTGCCATCTTTACCTGGTCTGGTCTATATATGACTCCAGGCCCAGTGCAAGGTGGTTGACTCTGAAATGCCCTCAGGGAATAAGCCATCTGGCTCCTTGAACCTGCTCCGCCACTCAATAAGATCATGGCTGATCTTACTGTGGAATCAATTCCACTTACCCACCTGCTCACCACAAATTGTAATTCCTTTACTGTTTAAAAATGTATCTGTCCTTGCCTTAAAAACATTCAATGAGGTAGCCTCAACTGCTTCACTGGGCAGGGAATTTCATAGATTCACAACCCTTTGGATGAAGAAGTCCATTTTCAACTCAGTCCTAAATCTGCTTCCCCTTATTTTGAGGCTATGTCCCCTTGTTCCAGTTTCACTCGCCAGTGGAAACATCCTCCCTGCTTCTATCTTGTCTATTCTCTTCATAATTTTATAAGTTTCTAAGATCTCCCCTCATTCTTCTAAATTCCAATGAGTATAGTACCAGTCTACTCAATCTCTCCTCATACCCAACCTTCTCAACTCTGGAATCAATCTACTGAATCTCCTCTGCGGCCCTTCTAGTGCCAGTATATCCTTTCTCAAGTAAGGAGACCAAAACTGTACACAGTACTCCAGGTATGGCCTCACGAGTACCTTATACAGCTGCAACATAACCTCACCATTTTTAAACACTTTCCCTCTAGTAATGAAGAACATAATTCCATTGGCCTTCTGAATTACCCGCTGCACTTGCAAACCAACTCCTTGTATTTATGCACAAGGACACCTTCTGCTCAGCAGCATTCTATAATTTTTAACCATTTAAATAATCGTCCATTTTGCTGTTATTCCTATGAAAATGGATGACCTCACATTTATCAACATTACATTCCATCTGTTAGGTCCTTGCCCATTTAGTTAAACTATTTGAAATACTCATCCCAGATATATTCGGGTGAAGACCATCCTAACATCCTGTTCCAATACTGATACCAATGCCTCATGAAATGGAAGGTCTCTTTCCGCACCACTCCTTTAGCCACACGTTTACTTCCCTAATTTTCTCATCCAATTTGGCTCCTAGTGCCTGAAAATCCCCACATAAGTCCTCTTTCCAATTGTTATTTGTTGCAACATGGACCACAACAACTGAATCCTCTCCCTCCCACTTTCATATCCATTCAAGCCGGTCAGAGATATCTCTCACCCTGGCACTGGGCAGGCAACATACTGTACAGGACTCTCGATCCTGCTTACAAAGGATGCTATTAACCCCCTTAATTATGGAATCCCCTCCAACTACTATTTGTCTTTTTGCTTGCCTTCTTGAATGGCCACCTGTACCACAGTGCAGGGCAGCATGACAGCACAGCGGTTAGCACAGCTCCAGGGACCTGGGTTCAATTCCCGGCTTGGGTCACTGTCTGTGTGCAGTTTGCACATTCTCCTTGTGTCTGTGTGGGTTTTCTCCATGTGCCCCGGTTTCCTCCCACAGTCCAAAGAGGTGCAGGTTAAGTTGATTGGCCATACTAAAATTGCCCTTTAGTGTCCTGAGATGCGTAGGTTAGACAGATTAGCGGGTAAATATGTAGGGATATGGGGGTAGAGCCTGGGTGGGATTGTGGTCGGTGCAGACTCGAGGGGCCAAATGGCCTCTTTCTGCACTGTAGGGTTTCTATGATTTTCTATGATTCTAAATGTAAATAGCCCAGCCAGTAACGCCTACATCCCATGAACGAATAAAAAAAACTTCCACAGTTATCAGGTCAATATAAACTGTTTTACCAGCAAGAATGAAATATAAAACTGACAACAATAAAGATTGCAGCCCATCAGGTCTTACATGTATTCATATAATGTGCTTCAAATCCTGTTGTTATCAATGGTGGAGAGAACGCCACAGGTAAATTCCCACTGTTGTGCCAGGATCCTGATCTATGGAATGTTTAGGACTATTAACTGTCTCAGTCTGAAAGTAGTTAACATGATGGAATCTGTTTTGAAGGCTGTGTCTTTGAAGGCAATGTTCTGGCCACCTGGTACATCATTCGAGTCATGATACCACCAAAATAAAGCTATTGTTCCTTGAAAAACGCCCTTGCTGTGCTTCCCATGATTTTCTAAAAATTCAGCCAATTGCTTCTGGTTCTCAATTTTCACTGAAATGAAACTTACCGAGTCAATAAGACAGCTACATCATGATGATTTGGAGTGGAGTCACTTTTAGGGTTCACATTCTTTTGCCACTTGCAGAAACTGGAAAGGGTGTGGTCAGCATGATGAATGATTTTTAGTTCTTTCTGTAAAGGGTTGGAACAAAATTGTTCAAACAAAGCACTGGTAAAAACACCACTGAACATCAAAGATGTGCTGTTTAGGTGGATTGGGCATGCTAAATTTTCCCTCAGTGTACCTGAACAGGTGCTGGCGTGTGGCAACCAGGGGATTTTCACAGTAGCTTCACTGCAGGTTTAATGTAAGTCTACTTGTGACTAATAAATAAACCTTTTAAATTTTTGATTTACTGCATACTAAAATACATGAAATGAACACATTCAGACTGGACCGTACCCATATTTCAGTATAATCCGCCTACTTGTGGGCTGCATTTCCTGACATCCAAAATTTGGAACATTATTATAATACTCTAGATTGGCGTTATCAGGCTCACACATCAGAATCATACTCCCACAGTGTATTAATATTATATTGGGTGGCACGGTAGCACAGTGATTAACACTGCTGCTTCACAGCTCCAGGGACCTGGGTTCGATTCCCAGCTTGGGTCACTTTCTGTGTGGAGTTTGCACATTCTTCTCGTGTCTGCGTGGGTTTCCTCCGGGTGCTCCGGTTTCGTCCCACAGTCCAAAGATGGGCGGGTTAGGTTGATTGGCCATGCTTAAATTGTCCCTTAGTGTCCTGAGATGCGTCGGTTAGAGGGATTAGCAGGTAAATATGTAGGGATATGGGGGTAGGGCCTGGGTGGGATTGTGGTCAGTGCAGACTCGATGGGCCAAATGGCCTCCTTCTGCACTGTAGGGTTTCTATGTTTCAATTTCTATGATTAAACTTCCACACCATTGTGAAATCGTAACAGCTCAAAGTATGACTGATTTCAAAAGGCATGCACCTGGTGAGGGGATCTCTGAGGTCAGCTCGGAGATGAGTGCATTTAATCTGGCAGGATACACATGGGGCGGATACGTGTCTTCTGCCGGGAGGCGGGCACTATCACAGACAAGTTTGCAAAGCAGCTTTCTCGAGCTGCCTTGTGGAGGTGGGGGTTGGACAGACGAAAGTGAGAGAGAGGGAAGCCTGGGCATGGGCTTCTTGGGAGAGCTGCAGAGAGGGAAAGGCAGCTTGGGGCACAGGATTCAATGCAATTAGCGTGTGGGTGTGGGGTGCGGCAAATCAGCACAGACTGAAGCTTCCACACCATCACAAAGAGACTGGTGCACATGGAGGCAGAGTGAAGACAAGGGAAAGGCAAATGGAAAAAAAGTCAAAAATGCAGCTGAGGCCATTCAGCTTGAGCTCAATTGACATGCTTGTAGTTAGACTAGTCACACAGTGCCCATTCAAGTAGCACTTGCTTGTGAGAGTGCCAATGACAGCTGTTCAGCATTTTATCCTTGGTGCACGGATTTCCAAATTCAGTGACTGCTATGACAGTACCATTGCCACATTAGGCTGGACGAGTTACAATAACCCTTCAGGGCCATGGCACATGTCCTGAGTATAATGCTCCTAATCTTCACTCTTCGCTGACAACTGCGCCACGTGAGCCAAGCTGAGTGTAAGGCCTTGGAGTGATGCTTTGGACTGAGGTGAGAGCTTAGGTTGCAGAGGAGTGGCCAAAGCTGTCACCACTCACCGGTGCTGAGCAAGGGTGACATAGGGTCTTGCCTGACCAGCGTGCTACCTGAAGACTGAGCATCAGCATTGTGGCCAGAACATGAGTCATGGGTTTCGAGAGGTAGCTGCAGATGATGAATGGACAAACAGTGGTTCTTAGCAGACACATGCTAACCGTCAAGTCTCTCTCTCTTTGATGCTGCAGTGAGGAGACCATCAGGAGCATGAAGCAAGGTGATCCTGTTGTCTGTCTTCTTGTCTCACAGGCAGGAGTAAAGAAGCTGTCAATGGCAGTGCTTGGTTCACCAAAGGCAGGAGCAAAACCATCAAGTAGAAGGGGTGGCAGAGCCTGCTCCACACGAAGAGCATGAACTCCAGAGACCTGTCGCTTACAGGTGCCTCACTGGACCCAGGGTCTACAGATGGCACTTGTCATACCTGCAAATGTCTGAGAACCAGTGTTGTCAATGAGTGTGCATATCCAGGGAATGAGTTGGTTACATCTGCCACCTACTGCAGGATTCAGCCCAAGGGGGCTTGGAGGACATCCCCTGATGGTGTTGCTGAAAGTTACTTGCCAGTGGCTCCTTCCAGGCTCCAAGGGTGACTTCTGCAGCAATCTTAGGTACAGTTAGTTGACTCTTAACACAACAGCACCTGACACCATGCATCCAATGCAACGTCTTTAATTACTTGCACACAAGGAGAACTTTCCCCCTCCCTCCATCAAAATGGCTGCAGTAGTTCAGCCATTACAGAGAAACAACTCAGCAGTTATAGTCAATTACAGCAAATCAGGATCAAGAGATTTTTCACATCTTTTATTGACATACATATTTGCCAATTAAATCCTGGGTTTTCGCCTTTTCTCATTCGATGAACAACTGACTTCTGCTAATCCTTCATTTGCATAGCATATCCCCATATCTCGCCTTTGGGATTTGTTATGGAAAAAATCTGGTCTTGTTCACCCTCTGGTAAAGGTCAAAAAGCAGAATGTTTTGAGGCCTAGTAAAGGAAAAGATTAAAGCAAAGTAGACTGGCTCCCTTGAAGGTCTGCAAATAGTAACATTCTCACAAGCTGTTACAGAAAAGGCATGCTTTTTTTTCTAATATGAGCATTTTAACTTCCACAGAACATTGAACAAAGAACAAAGAACAAAGAACAACCCAGCACGGGAAACAGGCCCTTCGGCCCAACAAGCCCGCGCCGCCGCATCACCCTACACCTATTCTACCCTGCGTGTCTACGAATAGAACCCCTGACTTAGCCAGATTCCTTTCCCATCTGACTGATGGCAGTGCATAGTCTCTGTGATGAGGGCCCTGTCATGGGGGCACAGCTTCTGTCCACAGTCCCTACATTACAGGAGGATGATGATGACTTTTAGTGGGGGCAATACATAGATCCTCACAGAGCTTCAGTGAATGTCTGACTCCTGTCTAGCTGATAGCAGCCTCCTTGCTCTCAATGATCAGGATCATGCCATGATGATGCAACGGGGCAAGGTTAACCTCTCCCAATTCTATGATATCCTTTGTGAGCCGAACCCTGGAGGACCACAGTGTCCCCAGAGACAGAAGTTGATGGGATGGAGGACAAGCTACAACTTAAAGTTGCTGAGAGCAATATGGGGAGAATGACCAAACTCTATGATGCCAGGACGCTCTGACAGAAATTAATTCCCATCGAGATGCAGGCATGACTGATGTACTCAAGGAACTCTACCCGTGTGCTGGGAAATTATAACAAAGCACAGGGAAGAAGCCCTGGACTGAGAACCCTGCCTTCTTCTTGTTGATTTACAGAAGTGAACATTATGTACAAGTGATGTAACACCTGTGCCCACACTGTGCAGCTATAACTTTTTAATCTTCCTTATCCTGTCGCTACATCCCCAATATCCACAGCAGAGGGGAAGGCAGTCTGCTGACTGCTGTACCCTGATGTCTGTGACGAATTTGGCAGCATCTTCTGGAGGGCTGAGACCTGGGGGATCCTGGCTGCTTTTGGGTCCTGGCCTGTGGAGCAGAAGCTGGGATTCGGATGGTCAGGACACGGTGAATGACCCTGGACTGAGCCTCCATGTGGATGCCCGAGGGCCCCTGGCTGTCTCCCTGAGAGAAGTGCAGTTGTTGTGAGGTTGAGAAACCTTGGTCTCTCTGCCATTGATGCTAGCAAGTAACCCTACCTGCGAACGCAGCTCCTGAAGCTGTGCAGGAAAGACGGACCAAGGTTTCCATGGTGATGCCACACTACCAGTGTAGGCCCATTGCATTAATATTGAAGCAGTCACCTCAATCTGAAGACAGACACATTCCATCATCGAGCCTTGCGCTCAGAGGAGCATACCAGATACACTTTCTGATTTTTCCAATCTTGCCTTTGGAGGTTCAGTAACTTGGGCATTATTGAGTTCAGAGGCACGTCATCTGACTCAAACTCAAATTCCTGACCTCCAACAATCCTCTTGGGTACTCCTGTCTCCAACTGCTATGGATCAGACAGTACAATGTGCTCACCATATTGTGACCCCAAGGCTGCTCTAGAACCAGGTCCCACCAAGGTCCGTGTGTCTGCACTCATGGAGAGTGTGGCTGAGTGCTGTGACTGTTCTTCTATTTTGCAGTCTGTGAGTTCATGGTCTGTGTTGCTCACAGTTCTGCGGACACCCTTCTTGTTTCCCAGATGTGCCTGCGAAAGGAGAGGTCATTAGTGCATGACTTGGGCCTGAGAAACAGGAGACATGATTCTTGGCATGGATATCTGATGGATATTGCAGTGCTGGATCCTTACTGTTTGAGCACAGCCAACCTTGCCACCAGCACAGGAACGGCCAGTTGAATAACCTTCACCTCAAAGTCCATGAGGACCTTCAGTTCTGACATCCACCCACCTGTCTGGGATTAATCCTCTTGTTGTATGCCAGCTTATTTTACATGAAGACAGATAGGGAGCCTGTAAGCAGGACGCATGCCAGAGTAGAAGGTAAGGATGCCTCGCAGGTGTCAACAGTGAGTGGGACCAGAGAGGTGATGAATACACAACCCACAGGGAGATGAAGATGCAAGTGGCAGAGTGATGGGTGATGTTCCTTCAGCTGGAACTGGATGAGATCCCTGTAGATGTGTGATGAATCTCTGAGTGTGCAAGTTGTGAGTGATGAGAAGAGTGACTTATCCCAGCAGAACAGAGGAGATCATTTATCCTTTTGCAAAAGAGAATGGTGTCCTCATCTGCAGGGTCTTGCTTGATGGTCTTCACCCAGGGGGTGGGTACAGGACATCACAGGTGACCTCCGCTGGATCCATTAGTATGAGAAATTCTCTTCCCACAGAAAGATAGAGGCTGGGTCATTGAACTTGTTCAAGGCAGAGTGAAGCAGGTTTCGGATGGATATTGGAGTCAAGGTCATGGGGACAGGTGGGAAAGTGGAGTTGAGATCATAACCAGATCAGCCATGATTTCACTGACTCACAGAGTAGGCTTGAAAGGCTGAATGGCCAACTCCTGTTCCTAATTCCTAAGTCCATATGTTCCTCAAATGGTGAATGTCTTGACAACATTCAAAACGCTCCAGCAGCTCAACTGAATTGAATGAAATGTTTTCTTGTCCTGTTGACAACATCTGGCAGGCACTACATTTATTTCGCTCAATATATGCTCAGGATCACAAGCGGGATCAATGTTCCACGCTCAGTCTCGAATTCCTGATTGCAAGAAGCTGATGGGAATGTATTTTCTGTACAAATATACATGGGCAAGAGCACTGAAATGTATTAGCCCTAAAACTTACAAATATTATCAATCTGAAAATCAATCAAATAATTCCAAACACAGGAAGTCCATCCACATCCGAAAAAGAGGAAAAAAAAATTCAACAATTCAGGCAGAAATTCTTTGCCTGAACTGGGTTTGACACACAAAAAAACTGGCAGTCTGGTGGCAAAAGTCATTACACCATAAAGTGAGTCTAGATTTTTTTTCTTTCAGATCAGGTGTATTCTTTCTGTTTGAATAGACAATTTCATTTCAGCTATTTCTGCCACCAGCTGATTGTCACTTATTTCAATAGTGATTTTTAACAATTGGATGTGGTTATCTGAGGGCTGCTGCAGCCATGGGACTAGAGAGATGTGGAGGATAAGAGAGATGGATTTTCAAAATGCAGTAAAAGTGCATTCAGTTGGAGTTCAGAGGTTTCCATAGTCAAGAAATTTGCTTCAAGGCTGGAACATTTAAAAGCTTTAACCACCGAATAAGTTCCAGTACAGAAACCTGTCTCCATCTTGATATTTGTTACATGACTCTTTCACCTCGAGTTAATCAAGTAATCAGACCTGAAGATTTGAACTGAATTCATTCATTTACTACTCTTGTAAGGAGTAAACTTTACTAATGAAGTAATAACTTCTAATAGATTAGTTTTTCTCCAACCGAAATAAATATTTAATATGGCTCTCTGAGCTAGAATTGCACTATATATGGGCATATCATTTTAATTGGAAATGCTCAATGACTAAAGCATAGCAAATATGAACATGTTAATGAAGTGGAAGCAATGACTTAGACTAAAAAACTATGCAGACACTATTTCATCATTGCTGTATTTACATTACCACTGATTTACCATTGATAGCTAATAATCTTCCTCTTGGCTTCAGATCACAAAAAACTGATTTTGACTGGAGAAACAGCTGGAAGTTAACTTGTAGTCTGTGTTAATTTAATTCAAGCCGTACTCGTGGAGGTATAAATGTATTTGCTGTGTCAATCTATTGCTACGTTTTCCAAACTTGGGTTGGTCCAAACATTGGGCTGAGTTCTCCACTTCCAAGGTCAAATGCTGTGGTGGGCAGCTCCGATGGCATCTTTCCCGATTGTGGGCAAACGGGCATTTTATGAGTGACTTAGTTCGGAGATCCTACAAGATGGTGGATGAATCTCTGCAAATTAGATCGGGGGTGGTATGGTGCGGTTCAGAGTTCTTCACTGATGCTGTGGAGATATGGGTTCTGATCTGGTTGATCTTAAATTCAATTGATTATTTTTTCCAAAAATTCTGGAAATGAAACTAACAATTCTCAATTATTATTAAAAACTCACCTGGTTCATTAATGTCCTTCAAGGAAGGAAATCTGCTGTCCTTACTGAGTCTGGCCAACATGTGACTCCAGAACTATAGCAATGTGGTCGAAACTTGCTTTGTTGTCTTATTCTGCATTAAGTCACTCCACCCTCATTATATAAAGGCTAAAGTCAACATAGGCCCACGTGACCATATACTGCTCTCCCCTTTGAGGGAGAGGGCTTACTGGTGGTGATTTAACCTGAGAGTCACCACACTTCAGGCAAGGGGCAAGGTTGAGAAGGTCCATAAATAACCTCAGCCCGTATGGAAATTGAACCCACGCTGTTGGCAAGGCTCTGCATAGTCTCACACATATTGGAGTACTTACTATGCTTTCCATAAATACTTATGACTCACACAAAGTCCAAGATCAGAACCTAACCCTGCGAAATGACCTAGGAAGCAATTCAGATCAAGGGTAATTAGGGATGTGTAACAAATATTGGCCTTGCCAGAATTGTCTATATCAAATGAAAATAATATTAAAAATGTAGCTGATCAGAACAAAAATATGAGTTGATTTGGCTGTTGTTAAAATGACTGCAGTGTTACTTTTGTCCTAGAAAGTGCAAAAACCTGCTAAGTACTGATTTTCAATACATTGCTGCTTAAATTAATTTATTTCAAAGGAAGGTACTCATGAATAATTGTTTTGTTTAATGCTTGCTTTTATCATGTACTGACAGCAATAACAATAGATTGCATTATTCAGTTTCTTTACTTTGCCATATTTGCATCCTATTTTGTGAATTGCATTTTGCTGATGGGTTATCCAGTTAATTATGGGCAATTATACCAACTACAGCACCATTCATAATATAGTCCAGGATTACTCGTTGATACATGTCTTGGTTGCCTGTCTATTTCATGTATTTCTGAGGCTTAATTTAAGTCCTGCCAGGTTATGCAATGTTGTCTCAACTAGATTTCAGTGTTATTTCATCTCCTTTGCTTGTTCTGAAGCAGAAGGAGTCCAGGGAGTACTTTTAAGAGGCATTAAAATTGAATTATTTAATAGAATTATTGATCCACTTTTCCCTCTCCCTTACAAAAGCATTTGGTTTCACCTGATTCATAGCTAAGATCAGGAGTTCACTGTATAGAGACTCCATGGTGTTACATGCTCCAGCATTACAAAGGGCAGCATCTCAGCTAGATATTGATTGAAATTGTACCTTCAATAAAACATCCTGAATCAAATATCTTGACAAAGATGGCTTAAAATTAAAGAAGGGTATTTCACATTCAGATTTTTGAGTTTAGTAGCTGCCTGCCTATGCTATACAAATACTGTGATGTGGAGATGCCAGCATTGGACTGGGGTGACCACTGTCTCACCTGAGGAAGGAGAAGTGCTCTGAAAGCTCATGATCCAAATAAACCTGTTGGACTTTAACCTGGTGTTGTGAGACTTCTTACTATATATTGATTATGTAGAGAAACCTGACAATGTTGATAAAGAAATGCCTGGTGATGTTCAAAATTGTAATAGAAATTGCATTAATTTTGCTTTAATACACAATTTGATGCCTCATGTAAAAAATTAACATGGAGACATTTAGAAAAATGTTAATAATACCTCTTCTTCCTCAAGTAAAATGAGCCGCACCAATACGATGTGGATTGCGTTGCCAATACTGGGGTCATGGAATAAGCTTGCAACCTGTGCCAATATCAGAAGGGAGAAATTAATTGGTCCTTCAAACCAGAAAACTTTTTATCATAGATTGAAACAAATTTGACATTGGAAAACCATTATTCAATCATGGTTTTTCGTGAATTAACTCTACTGAATGCGTAAATGAAGCATCTCTGCAATGCAAAGGCAGAGGTTTGTAAAAATGTCACACATTGAGATCTGTAAAATCTTATTAAAGATGAATATACCGCAACAGCACCAATTTGATTTATAGAAGACAATTAATAAAGTATAGCATCACAAGGGGCTTCACAGAAGCATTATCAAAAAAACACACAGAAAGAGACTTGGAGTGAAAATTAAAATCTTTGTTAAAGAAGTAGGCATTAGGAAAAATATTGAAGGAGGAAAGAGAAGCAGGAAGCAGTGAGTTTTTGAGGATCCGCTTCAAAATGGAGGCATTGTGTAAAAGGGATCCAAAAATGTCAGCAAGTACATCAGTGATCAGTAGCTGAAAATTAGGATATGGGCAGCAGATTTTTGGATACCGTCGCGTTTACAGAACGTAGAAGTGGAAGAGCAGGCAGAAGTGCATTGGGATAATCAGGTCTGGGGGTAAGAAAGACATGGACAAGGGTTTCAGTAATAGGATGAGTTGTGACTAGGAGCATGTTGCAAAGGTAAAAATGGACAGTGATGGCATCACTTTGTGGTCAGAAAGTCACCTCAGGATCAAATACAATGAAAAGACTGCAAATCTCATTTCAACCTCAGATGGTTGCCAGAGCTATCTTAGCAAAGCATTTAACTTTTGCAAGATATAACTGTAGGCAAATTAAGTTGCATGCAAAACATTTTATATTTTATTGAGGGGCAGCACAGTGGCACAGTGGTTCGCACTGCTGCCTCATGGCAAGAGGTTCCTGGGTTCAATTCCGGCCTTGGTTGACTGTGTGGAGTTTAAATATTCTCCCAGCGTCAGCATAGGTTTCCTCTGGGTGGTCTGGTTTCTTTCCACAGTCCAAAATTGTCCCTTCATGTCCCAAAATTTGTAGGTTAGGGGATTAGCAGAGTAAATACTTGGAGTTACAGGGATGGGGTGTGTGTGGGATTGTTTTCGGTGCAGACTCGATAGGCCAAATGGCCTCCTGCTGCACTGTAGAAATTCTTTGATTTCACACATATCAATTAGATTGAAACTTAAGTCACAGTATGGAATTGGTTGTTATCATGTATGTCATAGGCTCCCATTAATACTGAATATTATCTGTTCCCATGAAGGTACCTCACTATGTCAGATGATGTCTTTTTGGGTTGTACTGCTGCAATGCAAATGAATAATGTAATAAAGTAAAACACGGTCTATCTTGTAGGATTCCAATTTGAGTGAGAAATGTGGCTACACATTCCAAATGAGTTGTGTATGTTCTTGACACTAGTTGATTCCTGGGATGAGAGATTACATTATGAAGAGCGATTTAGGAGAAAGGAACAATACTTTCTCAAATTTGGCAGAATGAGAAGGTGATGTCATTGAAACATGTTAGATTCTTAGGGGGCTTGACAGGGTAGTGGCTGTTTCTCCTGGCTGGTGAGTCTAGAACTCAGAGACAAATCTCAGAATAAAGGCTCAGCCATTTAGCACGAAGAAGAAGTTTTGTTACTGAATCGTTGGAGTTCTCAGTACCAGAGGACAGTTGTTCACAGTTGTTCAAGACTCAGGTTGTTTTCTTTTAATATATTGTAAACAAATCAAGGAATATAGGAATAAGATTAAGGTTGGAACTAAGGTTGAAAGTCAGCCATGATCATGCTGTATGACAAAACAGCCCCAAATGGCCAAAGGGCCGTATTTCTACTTCTTATGTTCTTTCAAATGTTCTTGTTTATGTTCTTTGAATTCTGTGGGAGCTGAATAGTTGTACAAGTGAATTCTAATCCAATTGCCTCTAGTTTATCAATGATGACGGTATCCTGGATTAAGTAATGTCTTTATAATGTGGCTTCGGAAGACATATGAGGTACCATTTTACTATGGTTACCAGATGATTCTCCAGTGTTCAGCCAACATAATATCACCAGAAGATCAGACATTGTAAATAAAGATCATCTAGGGCTGAGTAATGGGATCATGCATTTATAGCCTCCATTACATCAATAATATTAAACACACAATGCAGGAGGGCAAAAAGAGACTCATCGTTAGAACGAGGGATACAGGAATCTATACTCACCCATTCTGACACAGTTAACAGAATTTACTGAAAAATAGCGTGAAAGGCTAAGTATCGAAAGTCTTTTGAAAGTTGAAGAGGTGCAGAGGCAATGAGATCTGGGGTTTTCTGTGCAAGAGAGACAAGGTATCCTCTGGCTGTTTGTCACCAGTGGTGAATGGCAGAATGGAAGGATGAAAGGAGACCAGGTCAAAAGATCAACTGAGGGGAGTACAGAGGGAGGTGGGGTATGTGGGGATTAGGGTGGGGTGAATTTGGGTGCTCACACTGGAACTGCCTTCAGAGATGAGCAGAAAAAAGGCAAAGGGAGCAATTCAAAATAAAGATGATGATTTTAAGTTCAAGCATTTGGAGGACAAAGGCCAATTTTGGTTAGTACAGTCAAGGTAATGGCTGCGTTGGTTGAATATTTGGCTGGCCTTATGCAAATTAAGTTTCTAAAGTGCAGAACAAAGAACAAAGAAAAGTACAACACAGGAATTGGCCCTTTGGCCCTCCAAGTCTGCGCTGAGCATGATGCCTGCCTAAACTAAAAGAGTATGAACTTACGGAGTCTGTATCTTTCCAGTCCCATCCTATTCTTGTATTCGTTTAGATGCCCCTTACATGCCACTCTTGTACCTGCTCCCACCACCTCCCCAGGCAGCATGTTCCAGACATTCACCATCCTCGCACATCTCCTCTAAACTTTTCCCAATGCAACTTAAGCCTATGTTCCCTCATATTTGACTTTTCTCCCCTAGGAAAGAGCATCTGACTATCCACACTGTCCATGCCATTCATAATCTTGTAAACCTCTATCAGGTCGCCCATCAATCTTTGTCATTCCAGTAAGAACAAAATGAATTCATCCAACCTCTCCTCATAGCTAATACTCTCCAGGCCAAGAAACATCCTGATAAACCTCTACTGTACCCTCTCCAAAGCATCCACTTCCTTCTGGTACTGTGGCGACCAGTTTTGTATACAATATCCTAAATGAAGTCTAACTAAGGCTCTGTACAGCTGCAGCATGATCTGCCAATTTTTATACTCAGTGCCAAGGACTGAAGGTAAGCATGCCAAATGCCTTCTTGACCACTTTATCCACTTGTGTTGCCACTTTCAGTGATCGGTGGACATGACCATCCAGATCTCGCTGCCTGTCAATATTCCTGTGGGTCCTACCACTTACTGTATAATTCCTACATGCACTGGACCTTCCAAAATGCATTATCCTCTGACAATCCTCTTTATTATCTGCAACTCCACCAATTTTTGTGTCATCTGTCTCCTCTAGCTCCTGAGAGGTTGCCACCAGTAGGGCTTACAACTGCTCCCCACCAATGGGACAGAGACAAATGAGGGCCTCCCTCCCAGGGGGTGGAGGTTGGGTTGCCCCTTGAGATGTGCCAGGCTGGTACTAATCATCAGGCACACTGGCAATGCAGAATGGGGACCCTGGCACTGCCCAGCAGAGACCGGACCATTGGACAGGGTTGGGACTGGCCATTGCGAGGGGCCGGTGTGAGTTGGTGATCAGGAGGGTGGGGTGGAGGGAGTGCAGCTGTGTGTGCTTGTGGAGCATCTCCATGTATTTCGGGGGAGATGAGCTGCTGAAGTTTGATTCAGGATCACCAGGCTGATTGATCTCTGAGGATACCAGGTTTGAACCGGGGGACACTAGGCTTGATTTGGAGACACTGGGGTTCCACTCGCTGAATATTCAGCTGGTTTGCGATCATACCGAATTCTGTGGGCGTGTGCTCAATTCCCAGGGCGTGCACACAACTCCTACACTCTGAGCCACTCTCAGATCCCAGACATGTTTCAAGGTCCACCAAGGCTGCAGGTTTGGCTCCTCAGAGACAAGGGCTACCCAATGAGGAGGTGGCTAATCACCTCTGTGCAGAAGGCCACAGAGTGTAGCTGACACAAGATACAACGAGACTCATGCTGCATCTCACATCTTGGCATGGGTTTTCTCTGGGTGCTCCGGTTTCCTCCCACATTCTGAAAGACATGCTGGCTGGTTAGGTGCATTGACCTGAACAGGCACCAGAGTGTGGGGACTAGGGGAATTCCACAGTAACTTCATTGCAGTGTTAATTTAAGTCTACTTCTGACTAATAAATAAAATAAATAAATAAACTTTAAACTTAGTGGAGCAGACCATAGGGATGCTGAAGCTGAGTTTCCGGTGTCTGGACTAGTCTGCTCGAGCCCTGTGATACAATTCACAGAGGGTGACACTTCACTGTCATCTGCTACACCCTGCACAATCTGATGCTGCACAGGGGGCAGGAACTGTCTGAGGAGGACATGGAGGAGTGGCACATTTCCTCTGATGATGAGGATGTCGATAGGGAGGAGGCTGAGAAGGTCATTGAGAAAGAGGATGTCGGCAATGGCGGTGTCCAGACAAGACAGATGTGCTCAGGATGCTCTCATTGATGCTAGATTAACGGAGGCTGATGGGGAGATTTAGTGAGAACATCTCATTTTCTTCACATGGCTCTGTGAGCATTGCTTTCCCATCTGACTGATGGCAGTGCACAGTCTCTGTGATGAGGCTGCTGTCATGGAGACACAGCAAATGCCATAGTCCTACGTAGCAGGAGATTGAATTTGACTTACAGTGGGGACAGTGCATAGATCCTCGCAGAGCTTCTGTGAATGTCTGACTCCTGTCTGGCTGATGGCAGCTAGCTTGCTCTCAATGACTCTCAATGATAGCACGGTGACACAGCGGTTAGCGCTGCTGCCTCACAGCACCAGGAACTTGGGCTCGATTCCTGGCTTAAGTCACTGTCTGTATGGAGTTTGCACATTATCTCCACGTTTGCATGGTTTCCTCCAGATGCTGCGGTTTCCTCCCACAACCCAAAGATTAGGTGGATTGGCCCTTAGTGTCTGGGAGAATAGCTAGGATAAATGCACGGGGTTATGGGGAGAGGACCTGGTGGGATTGTGGTCAGTGCAGACTCAATGGGCCGAAAGGGCTCCTTCTGCACTGTAGGATTCTATGATTCTATGACTAGGGTCATATCATGGTGAGGCAGCAGAGAAAGTTTCACTTCTCTGGGTCTTATAGCATCCTTCATAAGCAATACCCTTGTTGTTGTGTCACCAGAGGCTGAGGCAGGTGGGATGGGCAGGCAGCCACAGCTCAAAAGCTGTTGTGAGCACACGTGGACAATGACTGGAATGAGGGATGCTTGCCCTGTACATTATGAGAGACATCCTCATTCCCAATAAGATACAGGCATGACTGATGTGTTTGGTCACTATAAAGGGACACCACCAATGTGCTGGGGACATTGAATAAAGCATTTGGAGAAAACTCTGGACTGAGGATCCTGCCTTTATCATGTGCATTGATCAGGTTTTGAGGTTGGAATTTCAGGAATGCAGCTCATTAGAACAAGGAGTCATATAAAGGGTGCAATGAGTGGGAGTTTATTTACAGGTGTAAACATTACATACAAACGCTTAGCACGCTGTGCAACTAAAGTTTCTTAACATTTCTAGCCTTTATGTTTTGGTGCATTTTGAACATCCATAGCGGAGGTGAAGGCAGCCTACTGACTGCTGCACCCTGATGTTTGTGATGACTTTGGCAGGCATCATCTAGAGGTCTGAGACCTGGGAGGGGAGGGGTGGGGTGTGGTTTGGTGGTGGTGCAGCTTGACATTGGCATTGCCACACAACAGGATCCCCAAAGTCAAACTGGGGCCCCCCAAGTCTGTGGAACTGGAGTTGAAGCTGTGGAACTGGAGTTGAAGTGGTCACAGGAAGAGGAGATTCGGATGGGCTGGACACACTCCGGGAGCCAACAGGCCCTCGGTTTTGCACCAACTGAATCTTATTCCAACGGGTGCCCAAGGGTTCCTGGCTTCTTGCTTGGGAAGAAGGGACAACTGGAGTGAGCTCAAGAAGCCCTGTTGTCCTCTGGCATTACCAGCAAGTTCCTTCCAAATGTCGAGCATGTCCTGCAGTAGTACAGGATAAAAATCTTGCACCGAGGTCTCCATGTTGACTGCACCCTAGCTGTGTAGGCCTTGTTGCATTGCAGTGTCAGCGCAACCACCACAGATTCCTCAATGCAGCCTTTCAGTCTGAGAAGTGTACCAGACATACCTTCCTAATTTTCCCAAATGAGCTTCTGGAGCTCCAGAAACTGAGGCATGATTGAGTCCAGATGTTGGGTCATCTGACTGGGACTCAGCAGATTTCTGGCCTCCAGCAATCTTCCGAGTGCTGACACCCTGGGGCATCCCTGCCTCCACCTGCTGAGGATCTGAGAGTGTGATATGCTCTGTGCTGGTGGAGGGTGTTGGTGAGCGCTGTAACGGTTTTTCAGTGTCGGGCTATATTATTCCTCCACTGCTACCAGGGCTGGAGTCATGGACCTGACTGCTGGACTCCCTTGGCCACATCCCAGATGTGCCTGCGAAAGTGCATGGCAGGGGCCTGAGAAACAGTGTGTTGTCTGAAGGTGTTACAGTTCTGGATCCTCACTTGGGGTGGGATTTTTTCAACCTGTTTTGTGGCAGTGGAGGCAGCTCACCATTGGCCAACAGTGGGATCTTTTAGTCCCGCCCCTATCAAAGGGGTTTCCCGTTGTTTGCACCCTCTGCCATCCTGCTGGCGGGAACATCTGGAAAACCCAGTCCTCAGTTCATTGCCCTTACCTCACCATCAGTCTAGAAGCCATCAATGTCCTCCTCAAACAGTTGGATGGCTCTCTTCCCAAAATCTGTGAGGACCTTCAGCTCACTCACCCTCCACCTGCCTGGCATCTATCCTTCTTGTTGTGTGCCAGCTTGCCCTACACAAAGACAGATGGGGAGAGTTTGAGCAGGTGGTGTGCCAGGGCAGGTAATAAGGATGCATGGCATGTGTGGATGGTGAGTGGGACCAGTGAGATGTTGAAGACACGAACCACACAGGAGATGTACGTCCTCTTCTGAACACCACTGCCACCACCTCCCATACTGGATTGGTGATCTTGCTGGCAGGCCTTCACCAATAGCATTGGTATATCGCATCACCATGGGCTTCCACTGTGTCCAGCAAGTACTCCATTGCTTTTTAGTTTTTGTGGCCATGACTTCCCATCGGCAAGTATGCTAGCTGGGTGCGGGAGCAGCCCTACAATGTGTTACCCTAATCATTAAAGCACTGAGGTGACCGGGGGGGGAGATGACGAAGGGCATTATCTGGCGTGGAAGTCCATCATTGCCATTAGGGGCAAAATGCTGCTTTTCACTGCTCCCGCGCCACACCCCCCACCCCACCCTCCATCAGTCATTGCCAATTTCTGAGAAAATCCAGTCCCTCATCTCTTTTTCACAACTTATACTCTTCTACCCATCTTTCTCCTAACAGCACGTTTAGCAATCATGCATTCAGTCCCTTCATACATGTCATCAATATTGATAATTAAGTTATCAACTGAGACAACTGCGAACTCAAACAGGCTATACATGGATAGGCATAATTCTTTTATAACAGTAGATAGAGTGTGAAAAAAAAATTATCATCTCAAATAATAATGAAAATGAAATAAAGCAGCAAATTTGTCAGAGCTCTTGTAAAATATCCAATTTTTGACAAACTTTCATCCCATCAATCTTTCCAGCATGTAACATTAATTCACAAATAATTATCATTAATTGTTTTAAAATCTGGTTCACTAATATCCTTGATCCACTAATATTCTATGTGCTTACTTAGTCTGGCCTACATGTGGTTTTGATTCGTACCTGCCCTCTGAACTGACACAGCAAACCACTTCATCCAAAGGAAATTAGAGATGGACAACAAATGTTGGCCTTGCAATGATGCCCATACCTCATGAAAGAATAAAGGGGGATAAAAAAAAACTACTTTACTCTCCAATCCAGTTCCCTTTCTCACTTAATCATCTTTGGGTTAGAATTTCAAACCCATTACATGTGTGTCTTTAGAATGTGGGCGGTGTTGAAAGGGCTGCAACTATTGCACGCAAACCATCACCCACCATGTCCCCAGACTGATTCAGTTGCAATACGTCAGAATTTTCCATCTATTGTTATTGCATGAGCAACTTTGCAAAGACTGTAGTGGTTGTACGAGGTGACGCAATATCATTCAGGCAGGATGTGGACAGATAAACAATAACTTTAACCTTCGACAATAAACACAACCAAGTGACAAGAGCACGTTTTTAAAGATAGGAACATTGAGTTTGAATAAGTTGAATATCGAGCCAAAGAGGCTGAAGGACCTTCACCTTCCAACCTCATTTGTTTTGAGAGGCAGCTTTAGCAATAGTGGAAGGGAAAGTAACTCCATTTATGATCAATGAAGCGAAAGAGATCAATAGATGAAATAGGATTAAATCATCAACAAAAGAGAGCTTGGTTTGTTTGATATGTGGAATACATCATAAGGAAGGAACAGAGTGACAAATGTGTATAGGGACTCTGTGAGTTAATATAAAAGTGGTAAGATGGGTCATCAATAACAGAGTAGAACTGGAAAGTATAAGCATGTTTTAGACAGTGAAAAAATGCTGAAAGTATAAAACAGATCAGTATCTTTACATTGATCCAGAACAGCCAGAAGTTTCCCACTGAATGTTGGGATAGACAGAAATGCTGTTTAGCCCATCAAGGGGCTATTATATCAGGTGAAGATGGGACTACTGAAATAATCATAAATCCTGCTACCCAGCTCTGAATATCCCAACAGATTTGGCCTTTTAATAATGGGAGAGCCAACTGCCAACACTTTGAAAATGTTTTTTGAGGAGGGTTGGCCAACTTATACCTGAATGGCTTGCCAGCTTTCTTCTTTCTCTTCACTTCGACTGATGTGAGCACCAGAAATATTGAAATATAAGTTGTGTAACAAGGTTAGGTGCCTGGAGAGCATCAGGATGGTTCTGAGCATTTTCCGATTGATGGATCATTGCCTGTGTTGAGATCAGTATGTCGACATATTTGGTTTTTGTCAGAAAAGGATATAAAATGTAACGACTCTTACCATATTTATTATGGTAAAGATGTATGACTGCACATTTTCACTGCCGTGATATTCTATCATTTTGGTGTCAGCAACTACTAAAGTTTCAACCCATCGTTCTTTGCTGATCGATCGCTGGGAGATTCTGCGGCCTTTTCTATGAGTCTCCTCCCATCTCTCTCTTTGTCTTTCTTGCTGCAGGATACTATTCACAGAATCTGTACCAGAAAAAGCAACACATGCATTAGCAATATGCTGCTCCTTTCACACATTTATATTAATGATTTGGAACAATGACTGCACTTCAAAACTAATTTAGTGGATCTAATGAACTTTACAACACTCTGCGATTGCGTGAGGTACTGTATAAGATTTTGTTTCCCCTCCTTCCTTTCTTACTTTAACTCAATTCCCAACAGAAAGCAAAGAAGGAGAAATGTTCCCTCTTACCCCTGTTAAAAACTATTGAATAAGTACTTGTCATTTGCTCATCACATGGAAGAAGAAATGTCAGAGCCCTCTTTAAAATGCTGCTGTGGATTGGAAAATGGGGATAATCAGAATACTTCTAAGTCAGAAGAATAAAACTTACCTTGCAATTTCATTGGGTTGAAGAATCAACCCTGCATTCTTTTCTCTGAAACATTATCTTTCCTCCAATCCTAGTGGAACTAATTGACATTCTCAGGAGACAATGGCACTGAGGAGTTTAAGGGTTATTTACAGGCTGACAAGAATCTCCCTGTGTTTGCCATTATTGGTTTACAGAACTTTGTATCCAGTTTCTGGGTGAATAGAGTTTATTAATTTATTAGTCGCAAGTAAGGCTTACATTAACACTGCAATGAAGTTACTGTGAAATTCCCCGAGTCGCCACATTCCAGCAACTGTTCAGATCAAAGCACCAAACCAACACATCTTTCAGACTGTGGGAGGAAACCGGAGCACCCAGAGGAAACCCACATAAACACGGGGAGAATGTGCAAACTCCACACAGTGACCCAAGCCGGGATTCAAACCTGGGTCCCTGGCGCTGTGAAGGAGCAGCGCCAACCACTGTGCTACCGCCAGTCTCTGGGTGGCCCTAATTCTAGTATTCATATCAGCTTCTTCTGCATCATCACTTTATATTATTGACTCAGGTCTGATTTTAAAGCATTGCATATAAGGCAGAAAAAGTATTTGATGTATGTGAGGTTCAATTTCTGTGGGAGTTCTCTAGATTCATCCTTGACAGAAGAGCCATGAATATTTTGGAACAAACAGTATCAGCAAGTTTAGTAACACTCCTAACTTAGTTGCAACTTCAACTGTAACTGTTTCAACACCATTCATGAAAGACATGTCACCCATTTTTCTCTTCTATGTTAGTTACAATATAGAGTTAACTTTTCCAGTCCCACCCACTGTGGGACTGGTTGTGCGTGGGACAGACAATTTGACGGACGACGTAAAGGTCCATCGATCTCAGGCAGAAACTTCTGGTCTCTGGTGGGCACAACCAGAAAATCCCGTTCATTTTTACTGACTTTCAATGCTATCTGCTATTGTTCTGTACAGTCCTTCATATTTTGTCCAACTCATTCTGTAATTTTTTGATACTGTTTCCTCTTCGCCAAGGGGAAACTGATGAAAGCTTTTAACCCAAGCATGAGAGGTTTCTGGTATTTGTGTTCAGCAGTAGATAGAGGAGTGGCTGAATTAGTCAATGCTGTCACTGGTAGCTTGAAAGTTTTGTGTTTGAGAAAAATGAATCAAAATTTCCCTCATCTTAATATCAGGAAGACTGCAATTATTATTCTCAGCTGTGGTTGTTATTCTGTTTCCTTACCACTGACCCTGTTTCCTTCTCTGGTCTGCTCAGATAGAAGCAATGGTGTAAAAACTGTTTAACCAAACATGAAGCTTGACATCTTACATCCTGTCACTAACATTACATATTTCCAGCTCCAAAATCTCTTTCTCTCATCTCAGGCTCTCTGCCAAATGCCTTATCCATCTTTTATTAGTTTAAAATTTGAACTATTGGGCAACACATTGGCACAGTGATTAGCACTGCTGCTTCACAGCGCCAGGAACCCGGGTTCAATCCCAGCCTTGGAGCCTCGTGTCTCCATGAATTTCCTCCCAGGTACTCTAGTTTAAGAACATAAGAAATAGGAGCAGGAGTAGGCCGTCTAGCCCCTCGACCCTGCCCCACCATTCAATAAGATCATGGCTGATCTGAAGTGGATCAATTCCACTTACCCGCCTGCTCCCCATAACCTTTAATTCCCTTGTCTATCAGAAATCTATCTACCCGTGACTTAAACATATTCAGTGAGGTAGCCTCCATTGCTTCAATGAGCAGAGAATTCCAGAGATTCACTACCCTCTGAGAGGAGTTCCTCCTCAACTCTGTTCTAAACTGACTCCCCCTTATTTTGAGGCTGTGTCCTCTAGTTCTTGTTTCCTTTCTAAGTGGAAAGAATCTCTCTACCTCTACCCTATCTAGCCCCTTCATTATCTTATATGTCTCTATAAGATCACCCCTCAGCCTTCCAAACTCCAACGAGTACAGGCCCAGTCTATTTAATCTCTACTCATAAGCTAACCCCCTCAACTCCGGTATCAGCCTGGTGAACCTTCTCTGCACTCCCTCCAAGGCCAATATATCCTTTCGCAAATAAGGGGACCAAAATTGCGCACAGTACTCTAGTTGCGGCCTCACCAGTACCTTGTAAAACCGCAGCAAGACCTCCCTGCTTTTATATTCTATCTCCCTCGCTATAAAGGCCAACATTCCATTCGCCTTCTTGATCACCTACTGCACCTGCTAACTGAGTTTTTGCGATTCATGCACAAGGACCCCCAGGTCCCTCTGCACAGTAGCATGTTGCAATTTTTCACCATTTAAAAGCAGTCATTTTACTATTATTCCTTCCAAAGTGGATAACCTCACATTTACCAACGTTATACTCCATCTGCCAGATCCTCACCCACTCACTCAGCCTATCCAAATCTTTCTACAGGCTTTCCACATCTTCCATGCAATTTGCTTTCCCACTCATCTTTGTGTCATCAGCACTCGGTCCCCTCCCACAGTCCAAAGATGTGCGGATTAGGTTAATTGGCTATGCTAAGATGCCCTTTAGTGTCAGGGGGACTAACTGGGTAAATACATGGCGTTATGGGGATAGGGCCACAGTAGGATTGTGGTTGATCTGGCTATAAGGGCCAAATAGCCTCCTTCTGCACTTAAGAATTCTATGATTCTATGATTTCCCCAATGAACATCAAACTGGTCTTCGATCTTCCACAAATCTCCAACTTGCCCAGAACTCCTTTGCCTATATTTGGTCGCACATCAAGTCCTATTAGCCCCTCCTTGTGCCCTCAATGACCACCATTATGTTCCTCAATGTATCATATTTAAAATCCTTATCTTCCTCATCATCAAAGTTTCCCACAGTCTCATTTTATCCTATCTTTGAACCTGGTCCCCAACTTCTGCCGCAGCTCCTCCCACTTATTTTGGTTGAGGTTGTTAACATCACCACCATATAGATAGAAGTATTCCAGATTAAGCTCAAGATGGAGGCATAACCCCAGCCAGCAAGAGTGCTGTAAGATAAGGTAAAATGGTTCAAATGTGCAAAAACAGCTGCAAATACCATTGGTGAATACTGTGGTTAGAATTACTGCAAACAAAAAACTGAACCTTGAATGAAGCACTAAAGTTTCAATCTCACATTTAAGAATCAAACTCTTACAGACCAGAGCAGAAAGCAACAACCTGTGTTGTTACCAATAACCAACACTTAAAGAGTTAACTGGGGCACAAAAGTATGGTTGCATTACTGGATGGGCAATCCATGGATTTTGACTTACAATTCAAAGAATGTTAGTTCAAGTTCCACCAAAATTCTGGACATAGAAGCTGGTATCAGTAAAAGTGACCATGAATCTGTCAGATCATCAGAAAAATCCAATTGGTTCACTAATATCTTTTTGGAAAGACAATTTGTCATCCTTAATCTGTGTGGATGTGACTCCAGCCCCACATCAAAAGTTTAAAGTTTCTTTTTTAGTGTCACAAGTAGGCTTACATTAACACTGTAATGAAGTTACTGTGAAAAGTCTCCTAGTCACCACACTCTGGCACTTGTTTGGGTACACTGAGGGGAATTTAGCATGGTCAATGCACCCAACCAGCATATTTTACACTGTGGGGGGAAACCGGAGCACCTGGAGGAAACCCATGCAGACACAGGGAGAATGTGCAGACCGTGACCTAAGCCAGAAATTGAACCTGGGTTCCTGGCACTGTGAGGCGGCAGTGCTAATCACTGTCCCACTGTGCCGCCCCCAAATGGCTCTCTGAAGGTGTCTAGCAAACTGTTCAGTTACATAGAACTGCTCAATTGGACAACTAATGATGGGGAATAAACGTCAACCTTGCCAATCACATTCACATCTCAAGAATACATTACAAAAACACATTGGTGAGAAAGATAATTGATTTTGGTATGAGTCCAATTTAAACAGGTTTTCTTTTGGGATCTTTCCAAGCATGCCTATAGCATGATTCAGCAAGCAATGCTCCCAGGATTCAAGATTATGCTCTGCGGGTACCATCACTGAATTAGCTCCAGTAGCTAGGAGATGACGATCACCTCAAGAAACAACTGCTCTTGGCTACATACTTGGAAGCTTAATTTGCATAAGGGAGCTGCAGACAATCTTTAGGCCTCTGTTTCATAAGTGAAGGGTGTATTGCCCATTTCAGACATAGGCCTTTTTTCTGTTTTCGCCAATACGGTGCACAGCCTTTTCTGATGTGTAACGAGTGCAGTTCTCTCCTTTGTCATTTTAGAACATAAAACATTACAACGCAGTACAGGCCCTTCGGCCCTCGATGTTGTGCCAACCAGTGGAACCAATCTAATGACCCTCTAACCTAAACTATTCCAATGTTATCCATATGCCTATCCACTGACCATTTGAATGCCCTTAAAGTTGGCAAGTCTACAAATGCTGCAGGCAGGGCATTCCGCGCCCTTACTACCCTCTGAGTAAAGAACTTACCTCTGACATCCGTCCTATAATTACCACCCCTTAATTTAAAGCTATGTCCCCTCATGTTAGCTGTCACCATGCAAGGAAAAAGGCTCTCACTATCCACCCTATCTAACCCTCTGATCATCTTGTATGCCTCAATTAGGTCACCTCTCAACCTTCTTCTCTCTAACGAAAACAACCTCAAGTCCCTCAGCCTTTCCTCATAAGACCTTCCCACCATACCAGGCAACATCCTGGTAAACCTCCTCTACACCCTTTCCAATGCCTCCACATCCTTATAATGTGGCGACCAGAACTGTACGCAATACTCCAAGTGCGGCTGCACCAGAGTTTTGTACAGTTGCAACATAACCCCACGGCTCCGAAATTCAATCCCTCTACCAATAAAAGCTAACACACCGTATGCCTTCTTAACAACCTTATCAACCTGGGTGCCAACTTTCGGGGATTTTAGAAGATTAGGCACCTGTTTTTGGTTGATATAAACAATCACATTTCTCAACCCAAATATACTGATAGATTTCTGTTGCACTTCCATTGAAGTCATGCTAGCAGTAAGTGGAAGCCATGGTGTTTCTATTTTACCATAAATAATAACAATCCAGGAAGGTCACAAGTGAATCCATCTCCATGTTGGAGGTATCAGAGGCTGGACTCTGTGTGAACGTTTGATGTTTGTTGTTATACAAAAAAATGTAATTTCCTCTATCCATTCCTCTGCTAGTCATAGTGCACAAAAGTTTCCATCTCCTTATATTGACATAATGCTGTGAAAATTGTTTCATTATGATTTGATTGCTAATGAGTTTCATTTCCTCTTGCTGGAAAAAGCTAATGTCTGAAGATTTCATCGTAAAAGACAGAGAAATAAAGTTCAAATTTTAAATAATATCAAATATAGTATTAAGAATGCTAGAACAGTCAAGGATAATAAAAAGTCATGCAGCTGGTCAAAATTCATCCCACAGGCTAGAATCAAATGTGTTTTAAATGACCTTAATGCCTTAATGTATTTATCTCTACATGTCTGCAGATTATTGCCAGCATTCATTATACTTTGGAGAATAATATTTTTATATTTTCCATTCACACTTCAATATTTATGGTCTGTAGTCCCAGCAGTCTGATTTCTTCAAAGTAATAGTTACTTTATGTATATTAGTGCTTTTTTGTTGCACATGGGATTCCTTGAACGCAAGAAGACTATCTTTCCCTCTGCTTTCATAATTACAAAATAGTAGGATGCACAATAAGCTCACATTGTGTCAGGAAACAGAGGTAATTTTAAACATTTGTGGATGTTAGAAATAAGGCTCAGCTTCAAGTCAGTTTAACTTTGTGTTTCTGGTTTGGAAAGGGTTAATGACTTCAATTTGGTTTAGAGGCATACATGGTAATAAGGGTTTACAATGTGAAAGCAAACAGGGCTTAAAGGGAAACTAGGTAGTTGCTTTGTAACAAGGGGACACCCTGGAACGGAAAGAACCTTCAAGCTAGTTGTAAGCTGTTACCAGGAGAAGCCAAACGTGACCAGGAAGTTGCAAAAAGTAGGCTTCCCAAAAGAATAAAAGAGAGTCCTGAAACCCAGGGAACCGATACAAAAATACACCTTAGGAAGACAGTGAAGTTAAAGGAACAATCTGTTCAGGAGAATCCAAATAAAAAGCAGAGAACGTGTTCTGAGTTAAAGAGACAGCTACAAGAACCAGATTTAATGTTGGCTAAGTGAGAAGTCAGGCAGCGGAGGTAAATCAAAAGACTGGTGACCCCTAAGTTCAGCCCGCAAAGCAGTAGTGTTTTATTGACATAGCTGGGTATATGGGAGACTGTGTGGAGTATCGAATGCATATAGCGAGCTAAGAAGAATACTAAAAGGAGAGATTGAAATTCAGGAAGAGGATCCTTGGTGATGAGAGAACGTATTGTTTGGGATAAGATTCCAAGTTTTTTTTGGGAGCAAAGTTCAGAAACACTCATGTGGAAGTCAGTGTTCCAGTGAGACCAGTTGGCTCACAGCGTAACAAGCATCTGGGGGGAGTTAATGAGAAATCCGCAAACTGCAACTTGGCTTCAGAAAGTGGTGGGTCGGACTATAATTGGCCTGTTGGTTTACATGGACTGAGTACTTGCGGAGAACATTAGAATATAAGATCTGTTTTATAACTTGTTGTCCTTACAAATCTGTGTACATTTATAAAGATATAGATAGGGTGAAGGAGTAATAGCTAATTTCATTTTGTTTTTAAAGAAAGGTTTTGTTTTTTGGTTAAAAGTTAATCAGCAGTCAATGCAACTCTGTTCATCAAGGTCCCTAAACAAAAAGTTACAATCCGTCAAGCTGGGGTTCTACTCTGGGATCTAAATGTCCAGTTGTAACATTAGCTGGCATTGTAATAATTGTCACATATAAGGCATTCCTCAGTTTTCATTAGAAATTTACATTGCATTGTAATGGATTTACACACAAACTACAAGGATAACGGTTTAGTTGCTCATCAAAATGCAAACACTAGCATAATTAGTTCATTTTCTTTCAGGAGTTATCAGTACATTACTGACAAAATCCAGACTGAAATGGAACCTGTTCAACTGAAGCAGGGGTGGCACAGTGGTGAGCATCGCTGCCTCAAAGCACCAGGGACCCAGGTTCAATTCTGGCCTTGGGTGACTCTGTGTGTGGAGAGTATACATTCTCCCCGAGTCTGTGTGGGTTTCTTCTGGGTGCTCCAGTTTCCTCCCACAGTCCAAAGATGCGCAGGTTTAGTTGGCTGGCCATGCTAAATTAACCCTAGTGTCAAGGGGACTAGCAGGGTAAATATGTGGGATTACGGGGATAGCACCTAGCTGGGATTGTGGTCGATGCAGACTTGATGGGCTGAATGGCCTCCTTCTGCACTGTTGGGATTCTACGAGGTAATCCACATTCTGGAACCACTGTGCGATAAGCTTTCAGTTTTCTCATTGATTTTGTTCCCTCATATGATATAAAAACTAAACATTGTGTGTGCTGGAAATCCAATAAAAACAAAGAAATGCTCGGAGTGCTCAGCAAGTCAATGGAGAAAAACAAAGTTAATGTTTCAGATCAATAACCATTCATTGCACCAGAAGGAAGATGGAAATGTGGGGAGAGAAATTCTTCCTGCAATTCAGTCCATCCCTTTCCCCCGCTCTATCACGTGGTCCTGCAAGTTGATTTCCTTCAGCTATTCAAAGTGGACAAGATTCCCTTCTCTCGGCATTTTCTCAGTGGGGGGAGGTGGTGTGCCGTTCGCTGGCGGTGGAATCTTCTTATCCTGCCTCTGCCAACGGGAATTCCCACTGAAGCCACTACCGAGAAGCTCCACTATCTCGCAACGTCCAGTCAGAAACCAACAGTTCACCACAACTCGCTGTCCTCGGTCCTTAATTTAAATATTTATTCAAGTTGACCTTGAGCTACAGTTTTGTTACCTAGCATTTTCAGAATCGCAAGTGCAGGAGAGGTCCTTGGAATGAATGATTTCAAGTGGAGTGGAAGGAGCACTAAGCACAGGTTAAAGAGATGTGTATTGTACCCAAGTTCACTATCTGTAACCCCCATGACTTCCCTGGGTTTGCAAAATCTCACTTGCTGTACTGTCTGGAGACAATACACATCTCTTTAACCTGTGCTCAGTGCTCCTTCCACTCACATTGTTGGCCACTTGAAGACTTGAATAGCAGGTTAGGTGTAAAGATTCGCATTCTAATCAGTAATCTGTAAACTGTCTGTGCTGTTGTATGCACTGTCTGAGGCCAGAACTCTCCATTCACCTGACAAAGAGGGGAACCTCGAAAGCTTGTGAGTTTACTATCAAATAAATCGGTTGGACTTAAACCTGGTGTTATCAGGCTTCTTACTGTGGAAGGAAACCAGAGCACCGGAGAAAACCCACATACACATGGGAAGAAAGTGCAAACTCCACATAGACAGTGACTCAAGGCTGGAATTGAACCTGGATCCCTGGCACTGTGAGGCAGCAATGCTAACCACTGTGCCACCGAATTTTCCTTCCATTAGTCTGTTTACGAGCTAATTGGGTTATTTTACCGGCATGCTAAACAGAATACTTAAAACCACGAGTTACATAAGAACATAAGAACATAAGAAATAAGAGCAGGAGTAGGCCATCCATCCCTTCGAGCCTGCCCCACCATTCAATAAGATCATGGCTGACTTGTTGTGGCTCAGTTCCACATTCCCGCCCTCTCCCCATAATCCTTAATCCCCTCGCTTATCAAAAACCCATCAACCCGCGTCTTAAAAATATTTAGCGAGGCAGCTTCCACCACTTCAACGGGCAGAGAATTCCAGAGATTCACCACCCTTTGAGTGAAGTAGTTCCTCCTCAACTCCGTTCTAAACCGCCCCCCCTTTATCTTGAGGCTGTGCCCCCTAGTCCTACTGTCCTTTCTGAGTGGGAAGAGTCTCTCCACCTCTATCCTATCCATCCCATTCATCATCTTATATGTCTCAATGAGATCTCCCCTCATTCTTCTAAACTCTAACGAGTACAAGCCTAGTTTATTCAGCCTCTCCTCATAGGTCAACCCCCTCAACTCCGGCATCAGCCTAGTAAACCTCCTCTGTACTCCCTCCAACGCCAAAATATCCTTGCGTAAGTACGGCGACCAAAGCTGCACACAGTACTCCAGCTGCGGCCTCACCAATGCCCTATACAGCCGCAGCAAGACCTCCCTACTTTTATATTCAATCCTCCTCGCTATGAAGTTGCTGGAAACTCACCCTTGATTCTGCCCCACAAAGATCCAAATGTTAAGTATGATAATGGACCCTTTCACAATGAGTGAATGAATGAATGGAGGTGACCCCTCCCTCCCCTCACCCCGGAAATGATCCGGCTGCCCAATCAGCAGGCAGTGTGCACGCTCTGGGTGGTTTGAACTGGTCTGAGGGAGAACTAATGGCTGCGGGTTGTGTGGGGAGGAGGGAGGCGCTGCTTGACAACCTGGCCCACTTCATTGAGGTGCTGGCCGTGGCGCGGAGCCTGTGGAATGGCCACTGGGACGAGGCACAGGCTTTCCAGTGGGCCCGGTGCCTGGAGCAGCTGAACTGGTGCCTGGAAGGGGCGGAGGCAGGCACACAGCAAACCTTCTGGCCGCATCTGCTGAGCCCAGCCCCCGACTCTGGCTCCCACCCGTTATCGCAGTACCACCTCCTGCATTTCGAAGAACAGTGTTTGGCCCATCATCCCTCTTACTCGTGGAACTGACTCAATGCTTTATAAAAGACAAAATTGTACCTGCCTCAACTACTACCTTCCAGACACTCACCATCCTCTGTGTAATTTACCAGCACTTGGCACAAAGCCTTAGAAACATTGAAACTAGAAGCAGGAGTAGGCCGTTTGGCCTTCGAGCTTGCTCCACCATTCATGTTGATTATGGCTGATCATCGAATTCAATCTCCTGATCCCCCTCCCTCCCTCCCATATTCCTTAATCCCTTTAGCCCCAAGAGTTACATCTAATTTAAGTATTATGATGTGCCTGGTGCTCATCCAGGTACTTTTGAAAGGATGTGAGTCAGCACGCCTCCACCACCCTTCCAGGCAGTGCATTCCAAGCCGTCACCACCCTCCAAGTAAAAAAAGGATTTTCCTCATATTCCCCCCCAAAAACTCCTACCCATCACATTAAACTTGCGTCCCCTTGTGACTGATCCTCAACTGAAGGTGTCCATGCCCTTCATAATCTTGTGCATCTCAAACCAATCACCCCTCAGTATTCTCTGCTCCAATGAAAACAACCCAAGCCTATCCAATCTCCCCTCATAATGTAAATGTTCCACCCCAGGCACCATCTCCTCTGTACCATTCCCCCCCACCCACACCCACCCTCTCCCCACCTCCTGCACCCCGCACAGTTCAATCACATCGTTCCTGGAATATGACAATCAGAACTGCCCACAGTACTCCAGCTGTGGACTCACCAATGTTCCTTACAACACTAACATGACCCCCCAGTCTTTTTTTAATTTTTGGGTGGCAAAGTGATTAGCACTGCTGCCTCACAGCACCAGGGATCCGGTTCAAATCCCGTCTTGGGTCACTCTCTGTGTGTCTGTTCACTTTCCCCGTGTCGGCATGGGTTTTCTCCGGGTGCTGCGGTTTCCTCCCACAGTCCGAAAGATGAGCTGATTAGGTGCATTGCCATCATCATCTGTCTCCTACAACTGAGCCAATTTTGAATCCACTTCATCAAATTACCCTGCATCCCATGTGCAGTTACCTTCTTTACAAGTCTCCCATGTGGGACCTTGTCAAAGGCTTTGCTGAAATCCACATTAACTACAATGACTGCACATCAACCCAGTTAGTCACCTCCTCAAAGAATTCAGTGTACCTGAACAGGCATCCAAGTGTGGCGACTAGAGGATTTTCACAGTAATTTCATTGCAGTGTTAATGTAAGCCTATTTATAACACTAATAAATAAATAAACTATGATGACATTGAAATAGTGTAAGTTAGATGGGCTTTAGATTGTTTTTTCACAGGTCGGTGCAACATCGAGGACCGAAGGGCCTGTACTGCATTGTAATGTTCTATGTTCTATGCCTTGATTGATAAGGGCAAGTGTCACATATGTCTTTTTCACCACCATACTAACATGCCCTTTCGTCTTCAGTAATCAATGGACAAACACATCAAGCTCTCATTGTTCCACAGAGCCTCCTCATGATTAATGAATGTTTCTTTGTCAGGATTAAATTCCGTCTAACAGTTATCTGCCCTTTTGACCATCCTATCTATATCTTCTTGTAGTCCAGAACACTCAACCTGGCTGTTAACCACTCGGCCTATCTTTGTGTCATCCTACCCTCCCCACTCCCTCTTCCCACCCACCCCATCTTCTCCGCCCCCCTCCTCACAACACCCCCACATAGACATCTATATAGTTTATATACATGACAAATAAAAGGGGACCCAGATCCCTGTGGTACACAACTGAACCTCCACTTTGAGCAAGAAGTCAGCAAAAGCATGCCCTCCACCCTGCTAGCCATGGATGAACCTCTATCTGAGGTCGCCACTGGAGACACCAGAGCAGCTTTCTCAAAGGTCAACCCATGGACAGTGACTGGCCCAGATGGAGCACCTGGACAAGCACTCAAATCCTGTGCAGATCAGCTGGCGGGGGTATTCGCAGACATCTCCAACCTCCCTTTACAACAATCTGAGGTCCCTATCTACTTCACAAAGACAACCATCATCCCGATATCAAATAAATGCCAGGCAGTGTGCCTAATGACTACCATCCAGTGGTTCTGACATCCATATTATGAAGTGCTTCGAAAGGTTAGTCATGCCACAAATCAATTCCGGCCTCCCGGATTGCCTGAATCCACGACAGTTCACCTGCCACCGCAACACGTCCACAACAGACGCCATCGTCCTGGCCTTGCACTAAACCATGGAACACGTAGAAAACAAAGACACCTATGTATTGACTACAGCTAAAACTTCCGATGAAACTCATCCCCAAACCCATGACCTGGGGCTTGGCTCCTCCCTCTGCAATTGGATTTCCTAACCCACAGACCACAATCAGTAAGAACAGGCAACAACACCTCCCCTACGATTATCCTTAACACCGTCTGTGCCCTCAGCTCCCTACAATACTCTTCATACACCTATAACTGTGAGATCAAATTTCCCTCCAACTCAATTTTCAAGTTAGCTGATGATAGTGCCATAGTGGGATGGATCTCAAACAATGATGAGACAAAGTACAGGAATGAGATAGAGAATCTGGTGAACTGGTGCTGCGACAATAATCTCCCTCAATGTTAACAAAATGAAGGAGATTGTCATCAACTTCAGGAAAAATAATGGAGGATATGCACCTGTCTACATCAATGGAGATGAAGTAGAAATGATTGAGAGCTTCAAGTTTTTTATGTGCCTAGGTTACCAACCTGTCCTGGTACCTCCATGCAGACACTATAGTCAAGAAAGCCCATCAATGCCTCTACTTTCTCAGAAGTCTAAGGAAATGTGGCATGTCCACTTCGACTCTCACCAACCTTTACAGGTGCACCATAGAAAGCATTCTTCCTGGTTGTATCACAGCTTGGTGTGGCTCCTGCTCTGCCCAAGGCAGAAAAAACCTACAAAGAGTTGTGACCGAAGCCCATTCCACTCAAAGCAGCCTCCCACCCACTGACACTGTCTATACTTCTTGCTGCCTCGGAAAAGCAGCCAGCATAATTAAGGGCCTATTGGTATTGGTACACAGTGAATACTTTCGCCTGTAAACCAGTAGGTGACAATAATAAATCAAATCAAATCAAACATCCTGTCTATATGTATCTTGTCTCACCCTGTTAAAACTTCATGTTTCTTTTGATTTGATTTAAAGAAGTGTCTCAAACCAGGACAGTTAGTAAGATTTGGCAAGCGTAGGCCAAATGAAAGAGATAGACATCAACTTCAAGCCTCCTTCTCCACTCACTTGATGAAGAAGCAGGGCTCCGAAACTTTGTGATTACAAATAAATATGTTGTACTTGAACCTGGTGTGGTGAAACTTATTACTCAATCTGTAGCCATTCAGATAATAGTCTGCCATCCAGTTTTTGCTACCAAAGTGGATAACCTCACACTCATCCACATTATACTGTATCTACCATGCATTTGCCCACTCATTCAGCTTGGATAAATCACACCGAAGGATCTTCGCATCCTCCTCAAAGCTCTACCTCCCACACAGCTTTGTGTCATCTGCAATTTTGGAGATATTACATTCAGTTCCCTCATCTAAATTATTAATATGTATTGTGAATAGCGAGGGTTCCAGCAACAATCCCTGGTCCCTGCCTGCTATTTGGGAAAAAAGAACTATTCCTACTCTTTGCTTCTTGTCTGTCAACCAGTTTTCTATCCATCTCAATACACTGCTTTTGCCAATCCCTAGTTGCCCTTGAGCAATGATGAGTTGCCTTCTTGAACCACAGCAGTCCCTGAGCTGTAGATACACCCACAGTGCAGAAATGAGGGGGAGGCAGGTTCAAATATGACTTTCAAAAGGATGCTGGAATAACAATTGCAGGACCATAGGAGTGAGATGAGCTGAATTGCTCCTGTAGAAAGCTGGTACAGCCATTATAGTCTGAACGGCTTCCTTCTGTGCAGTCAGCATTCTATGATTTGTCCAAATTGATCAAAGTATTTTTGAATAACATTGAGTACTTTATCAAACTGTGGTTCAGGTATGCAATGCACTGCCTGGACGTGTGATAGAGGTAGATTGAATCGAGGCATTCAAGGGGACATGAGAAACAATGTGCAGGGGTCCGGGGACAAGGTAGGGTAATGGCACGATGACATGATGCTCATTTGGAGAGCAGACACAATGGGCAGAATGGCCTCCTTCTGCACCGTAACAATTCTGTGATCCTCTATAGCTTCTGCTAGCTCAAATTAATGAGATATATTTTCAACTGAAATACTGGGACAAATTGCTTGATCTCAGGCTCCCAATGGGGAGCCATACCCAAATTTAATTGGGGTTAAATTTAGGATTGCAATACTTAAGTGCTAAATCTTTGATTTAATTTTGATCTTTGCTTCCTGCTGGCAACATAGAATTGGTCAATTTACTTCTAAGAGAAAGGAATTTAATGTAAAAGACAAGGGATTTTAGAAAGATGGACAGCAGCAGCCACTCCCATATGTACCTACTCTTTCAATAGCCAGGCTACTCTAGAAGAATGGAAATTTAGTCAGGATGGGTTGTATCCAATTCTGCCCTCCTAGTTGTTTATGTATGACGATTGCTTGACAATTTGTTGGGACAGCTCTCCTCACTTGGGCATCAGTACAGATGTTGATGAGAATGTTTTTTGGGTGACTAGGTCACATCTGACTCATTGCTTGTGATGGTTCAGCAATAATTGTTTAGTAGACCATTTCAGAGGGCACTCAGAGACAACCGAACGTGTAAGAGCAAGAGGTCTCTTCACTAAACAACATTGGTGAACCACTGAATATGATTATTTCTAATGATGACTGCCCATAATTTTTGATCTGGTTTGATTTATTATTGCCACATGTATTGGCATACAGTGAAAAATATTGTTTTTTGCATGCTATACAGACTGTATTCCGTTCATAGAGAAGGAAATGAGAGAGTGCAGAATGTAGTGTTACAGTCATGGCTAGGGTGTAGGGAAAGATCAACTTAATGCAAAGTAAATTCATTCAAAAGTCTGATGGCAGCAGGGAAAAAGCTGTTCTTGTGTTGGTTGGTACGTGATTTCAGACTGTTTTATCTTTTACCTGAAGGAAGAAGGCAGCAGAGAGTATGTCCAGGACATGTGTGGTTCTTAATTATGCAGGCTGCTTTGCTGAGGCAGCAGGAAGTGTAGACAGAGTCAATGGATGGGAGGCTGGTTTGTGTGATGAATAGGGCTACATTCACGACCTCTTGTAGTTTCTGCTGGTTTTGGGCAGAGCAGGAGCCATACCAAGCTGTGATACAATGAGAAAGAATGCTTTCTATCGTACATCTGTAAAAGTTGGTGAGTCATAGCTGATGTACCATATTTCCTTAGTCTTCTGAAAAAGTAAAGACATTGGTGGGCTTTCTTAACTATAATTTAACAGATGTACTGAAATCAGTACACATGAATTTGCCTGATCAGTATCCTTGCTGCAGTACTCAATATTTGCCACTGATATCTAGGGTTTGTAAGATTAACAGGATGCACAGAAGCAACACACCAAGTTGTACACTCCACTCATACAGCCTCTGCAATTTCT
This sequence comes from Carcharhinus amblyrhynchos, assembly GCF_965287045.1. Lineage (NCBI taxonomy): Eukaryota > Metazoa > Chordata > Chondrichthyes > Carcharhiniformes > Carcharhinidae > Carcharhinus > Carcharhinus amblyrhynchos. The sequence continues at coordinate 47,837,633 of NC_137324.1, read as the reverse complement.
ACCAGCAAGAAAAGCAAGAGCAGGAAAGCCATGGGAATAACATTGCTTCCAAGTCACACACCATTTTGACTTGGATACTCAAAGAACAAAGAAAAGTACAGGACAGAAACAGGCCCTTTGGCCCTCCAAGCCTGCGCCGAGCATAATGCCTGGCTAAAATAAAACCATATGCACTTCCATATCCTTTCATTCCCACTGTATTCCTGTATTCATCTAGTTGCCCCTTAAATGCCGCTCTCGTACCTTCTCCCACCACCTCCCCGGGCAGTGTGTTCCAGACATTTGCAACCGTCTGTGTAAAAAACTTGCCTCACACATACCCTCTGAACTTTCCCCGTACACCTTAAACTTACGTTCCCGAGTACTTGACTTTTCTACTTTAGGAAAGTGCATCTGACTCGCCACTCTGTCCATGCCATTCATAATCCTGGTCACCCCTCAACCTCTGTCGTTCCAGTGAGAACAAACTGAGTTTATCCAACCTTTCCTCATAGCTGATGCCCTCCAGACTAGGCAACATTCTGTTAAACCTCCTCTGTACTCTCTCCAAAGCATCCACAATGTTCTGGTAGTGTGGCAACCAGAATTGTACACAATGTTCGAAATCAAACCTAACTAAGGCTCTGTACAGCTGCAGCATGACCTGCCAATTTTTTATACTCATCACCACTCTTCACTTCTTGTCCATTGGATCCATTTTCTAACCTAATGCGAATGTGCAAACATCTTGTTGCAAGGACTGCAGCAGATAAGGCAGAAATTGGGTTTCAAACTCTGGTTGAAAATAATGGGCAGAATTCTCTGCCCTGTGAGGTCCCTGCCAGCGTGGAGTTGCATCAATGGGAATTCCCATTCACAGCAGCGGGAATAAAGAATCCCGCTGCTAGGAAACAACACGCCATCTTGTGATAGATGCAGGCTTGATGGACAGAAGGGCCTTTTCCTGTGCTGTACTGTTCTTTGTTCTTTCTCTGTTCAAGAATTGTTCCATGCAGACGAGGACAAATGATCACTCAGTACAATAGACAACCACAGATAGATACCACAACAGACATCCCACCTTGGGCGGTTAACTCAAACTTCCTTGACACACAAGATTTTAAATCAGGATGTGGCTGATGCATTCCAGGTATCATTCCTTTCAATACAATATTTATCAATTAACTCAATTGGTCAAGAACACTGAATACAGGTGTTGAAGTTGTACAAGATATTAGTACGGCCACACTTGGAATACTGTGTATAGTTCTGGTCCATCTATTGTAGATATTATTAAACTAGAAAGAGTGCAGCAAAGATTTACTAGGATACACCCGGGGCTTGATGTTTTGAATTATAAAGAGTGTTTGGATAAACTGGGGCTTTTTTCTCTGGAGCATAAAAGGCTGAGGTGATCTTATAGAGGCATTTAAAATAATTAGGGGCCTAGACCAGTAGATAATCAATATTTTTTCCCAAAGTTAGGGGAGTCTAAACTAGAGGGCATAGGTTTAAGGTGAGAGGGAAGAGATACGAAATGTCCAGAGGGGCAATTGTTTCACACAGAGGGTGGTGAGTATCTGGAACAAACTGCCCAAGGCAGTAGTAGAGGCGGGTACAATTTTGTCTTTTCAAAAGCAATTAAACAGTTATGTGGGTAAGATGAGTATAGAGGGCTGTGGGCCAAATACAGGCAATTGGGATGAGCTTAGGGGTTTAAAAAAAAGAGGGCAGCATGGACAAGTTGGGCCGAAGGGCCTGTTTCCATAGATGCATTGACCCAAACAGGCGCTGGACTGTGGTGGCTAGGGGAGTTTCACAGGACCTTCACTGCAGTGTTAACGTAAGCCTTGCTTGTGACTCATTAATAAACTTTAAATTTTGATTTTAAACCTCTGTGACTGTATGACCTCCCGCCGGTGGAAATACGTGGCTGGTAAGCCAGAGAATCTCACTCAATATTTTTTGGCTCTATCACAAAAGGCTGGCACATAGGTGCAGCCAGTAATTAGGAAAGCTAATAGAATTTTGTCATTTACCGTGAAGGGAGGGTATGCTTCAGCGGTATAGCGATGAGGAATTTCCTCAGCAGCTGCTCATGTTCCGCCACCTTAACTATTGGAACACGATTCCCATTGTACTGCTGAAATAGTTGTAACAGCAGAGTGGGAGCAACTACAAGGAAATCGCCACCCAACATATCCTTTGCAGCCTTGATAAAAATCCATGCCTTTGCCTACAGAGATTGTAAAGATAATTTTGTTTCTGACCGATCATCTCTGTCTGACACGTGGGTTTCTGGAATAAATGGCTGTCGTTGAAAAGTATTCCGAGTGCTAAAATAAAAAAAACATATTTCTTGTATTGACAGCTCTGTCTGTTTTGTACTGGCTCATGTAAATAAAGTAACTGGCCCTTGTAATTGCATAAGCTTGAAATCTATTTCTACTTGGGAACACAATTCCTTACTTACTTTTTGAGACAATTTTTATCATAATGTCTGCAAAAATAATTTAAAGTGTATGCTTCTGAATGGTTTGTTTTGATTAAGCCTTCAGTTCTGAATCCAGGCTCCTGGTACTGTATCTGGACAGTTATATAATTCATCGCTACTCCTGATAATCGCAGCTGTTCTGCTTGTTTTTCTGAAATGTAGTGGGCAGCAAGGTGACACAGTGGTTAACATTGCTGCCTCGCAGCGTCAGGGACACGGGTTCAATTCCAGCCTCGGATAACTGTCTGTGCGGAGTTTGCACGTTCTCCTTGTCCGCATAGGTTTCCTCCCACAGTCCACAGATGTGCAGGCGAGATGGTAATTGGAAATAAGCTGATAAAGTTTAAGCGCTGCACTTTCTGCTGCGCTGGACAAAAGGTTAATATAGTCTATGCTGGCAACGCAGAAATGTCCCACGAGTATAAACAATACACATTGACATTTCTCAATCTCAGCAGCTGAATTTGTTTTCTTGGAATTGATGTATGTCCCAACATTAATTAAACTGAAGCCTCATCTGTTCTATAAAAGAGGTCCAAAAACCAAACTGAAATTCAAAAAAAAGTGAAGGGGAATCCTCCTTAGCATCCAAACCAATCTTCAGTTTCCATTCCTGAAGGCTGGCCCTTGGTAATTATTCAGCTAACCACAGCAAATTGTTGTGATTTTATTATTGTAAGGGCAGAAGGGTGAGCATCAAGTCTATCTCAGCTGAAATGGGGACTGAACCCTGTGCAGTGGACATTAATTTGATGCACACACTAGCCACCTAGCCAATTGAGCTAACTGTACACCATCCATTCCCCCACCGCAATCAATATTTATCCCTTAATCAACATGATTAAAACAGATATCGGTTCTTTTGAGAATCACAGAAACTTGCACCAAAGTAGGACATTCAGTCTGCCACAGCTATGCTGGCTGTTTGAAACATCAGTCATACTTCAGCCCACATCCTTGCTTTATGTCCTGAATTGTGAAGTTTCCCACCCTCAAATACATATCCAACTCCCTTTTAAAATGATTTATGGAATGAGCTCCCACCACTTCTGCAGGTAGACCATGCCCCACCCTGACACCTTGACGATGAAAAATGTTCTCCCACAACTTTCTTCCAGATCTTTTGCTAATGAAATTAAGTTACGAACATTTTTTCCCCATCTTCATTCACAGGGATGTTGGGCATCACTGGCAAAGGTCAGTATTTCCTATTCATTCACAATTTCTCTTGAGAAGATGGTGCTAAGCTGACTTCTTAAACAACTTCAGCCCATGGGCTGCAGCCACACCAGTGCTGCTGTGGAGGGTTTTCCAAGTTTTTGACAGTGGTGGTGGAGAGTTTGAATGTTTAAAATTGCGGAAGGAGTGACCATCAAGCAACGCGATGCATGGTGCAGAGCTCCATGACTGTAGTTGGAGCTGAATGCATGGAGGCACATGGGAATGGGGTGGGTATTAGATCACAACTCCTGATTTGTGATATGTCAATGACAGGCATGTTTTGAGGAGTCAGGAGTTACTCTGACCTGTCCTTAAGAACATATGAAATAGGAGCAGGAGTAGGCCATTCCACCCTTCAAGGCTGCCCAGCCGTTCAATGAGATCATGGCTAATCTTCTACTTCAACACAAACAAGATCAGAAAATGCTGGAAAATCTCAGCAGATCTGATAGCATCTGTGGAGAGAGAATAGAGCCAACGTTTCAAGTCTAGATGACCCTTTGTCAGAGCTGAAATCAAAGAAAATGAAATGAGATTTATATTTTGGGTGGGGGGAAGGGGGTGCTTTGACATGACAAAGGAGGGGGGAGGGCTGTAACATGACAACGGAAATGTAAATGCTGATGATGGAGGCTGAGAAAGCTGCTAAAAGTGTCCATTAGGTGATCAGAACATGAGTGGCAGAACAGAGGTTCAGATGTTTATGGACTACCTAAGGAATGTGGCAACTGCCCTGATGTGGAGATGGGGGTTTTGGATGGAGAGCAAGATTGGAGAAGTGGAAAAACGGAAGTAAGAATGAAAGGTGATAGAAATGGATGAATGAGATGAAAAGAAGAAATGAAATAAATAGAGATGGACTGAAGGTGGAGGGGAGAGTTCATACTCTAAAGCTGTTGAACTCAAGGCTCAATCCAGAAGCTACAAAGTGCCCAATCGGAAGATGAGGTGCTGTTCCTCCTTTTGCATTGGGGTTCACTAGAACATTGCAAAAGCCCAAGGATGGACATGTGGGTAGGAGAGAGCAGGATGGTGTGTTGAAGTGACAAACAACAGGAAGGTCTGAGTTCTGCTTGTAGACAGACCGAAGGTGTTCTGCAAAGCAATCACCCGATCTGGGTGATTGGTCTCTCTGATGTAGAGTGCATTGCGAGCAGTGAATGCAATAGACCAGCGCTGCTTCACCTGAAAGGGCTGCTTAGGACTTGGGAGGGTGAGCAGGGAGGAAGTAAAGGGGCAGGTGTTGCACTTTCTACAATTGCATGGGAAGGTGCCATGGGCAGTGGGTGAACTCTGGGTGTAATGGAGGAATGGACCAGGGTGTCATGGAGAGAACAGTCCCTGCGGAATGCTGACAAGGGGAAATGAGGGGAAGATGTGTTGATTAGTGGCATCATGCTGGAGTTGGCGCAAATGGCAGAGAATGATCCTTTGAACATGGAACTTGGAAGGATGAAAAGCAGGACCCTATTCTGGTTCTGGAAGGGAGGGAAGGGGGTATGAGCAGTGGCTGGGAGATAGGTCGGACACGACTGAGAGCCCTATCAGTGGAGAACCAGCAATGCCCCCCCCCCCCCCCCACCACCCCATCACGGAGCTCTCAGGGGCTCCCCTTGAGTGATTAAAGCTGGCATCCCACTGCTGCGATCGGATCCAGCATCTCTCCCAGTATCTCCAAACAGTCATCGCTGGCATCCCTGCATCCCACTGCGGTCAGAGCTGGCATCTCCCCGCCATACCCCCCACCCCCCAAACATCACTGGCACTGGGCCCAACCCGCCACCTCCCCAAACAGCCACTGCCAGCATCACCAGCATCCATGTTCACTCTCCCCCCCACCACAAATAAATGAGTTCACCCACCTCCCTCCCTCTAGGGTCTGCCCCAGCTCTGCCCCGGCACAGGCTGGCACTGCTAGGTTGGCACTTTCAGATTTGCATTGTGCCAACATGTGTGGGGGCAGAGCCAAGGTGCTGCCTGCCATGGCCCTCTCCCCCAGGGGAGATGCTCATCATTCCCCCCTTGGGGGATCCCCATGACAGATTCACACCGGGGTGAACCTATTATAAACTTCCCCTACATGACATCACATTGCCAATGTACGAAAATACACTTGGGGGAATATGTGGCGAGGTGGTCTTTAATCATATTAAAATTTACTACAATGTATTTCACCGGCTAGTGGTGGGGAAAATCAGAAATCACAAACTCGTTGGCCAGATTCCTGATTTGATCTGACTTATTATTGTCATGTGTATTAATATACAGTGAAAAGTATTGTTTCTTGCGTGCTATACATAGCATTCCGCTCATAGGGATGGAAACGAGACAATGCAGAATGTAGTGTAGTTACAGCTAGGATTCAGAGAAAGAGCAAGTTAATGTGAGAGAGGTCCATTCAAAAGTCTGGTGGCAGCAGGGAAGAAGCTGTTCTTCAGACGATTGGTGTGTGATCTCAGAGTTCTGTATCTTTTTCGTGATGGGAGAAGGTGGAAAAGAGTGTGTGCGGGGTACAAGGGGTCCTTGATTATGTTGGCTGCTTTTCCGAGGCAGCGGAAAGTGTAGACAGGTTCAGTGGTTGGGAGGCTGGTTTGAGTGATGAACTGGGCTTCGTTCACGACCCTTTTGTATTTTGGTGCAGTCTTGGACAGAACAGGAGCCATACAAAGCTGTGATACAGAAAGAATGCTTTCTATAGTGCATCTGTAGAAGCTGGTGATTTCCTGCTTTCCACAGATATTGAGCCCTGCCACATTCCCATGGACGGAGAGCGTAGGCTTAAGATCATTCCCACTATTTTCCACTCAACCCCATGTGTTCCAATTTTACCTGGGACTTTATCAAAACAATTCAGGAACCTAAATATATCACATCCTCTGGGTTGCTTCTTATCTATTCTGCTGGTTATAGCATCAAAAAACTCTTACAGGTTTGTTAAATGTGATTTCCCTTTCAAAAGTTCATGTTGATTTTGCTGAATCCCATCATTATTTTCTCTGTCATGCTATCATAACCTTGATTTTGGATTCCAGATTTTCTCTACCTCTGATGTTAGGCTAATAGGTGTCTCTTCTATGTTTTATCTCTCCCTCCTTTCTTACATATTGGGGGCACATTTGCTATCTTCCAATTAGCAAGAACTATTTCAGACACTATAGCATTTTGAAAGATGACTAGCAATGCATCTACTGTCTCCACAGTCATCTGTTGAAATGTAGATGATCATGTCCAGGGTATTTATCTACTTTAAATATCACTAATTTCTCTCGTACTTTTTATTTACTGATATTAAAACCCTGCACTTCCTCATTTACATTAGTCCTTTGGTTCTCCATTATTTCTGGGAGTATTTTCCTCTGTGAATACAGGCAAAAGACTAGAGCTTTCTGGCCGTACATGCCGGCAGGACCTTCCAAGCCTACCAACGGTATACCCCTGCCACATGTTTGGCAGCAGCTAGGGGTGCATTCAGCGGGAAACCCCGTTGACAATGGCAGGACCAGTTGATCCTGCCATCAGCAAATGGTGAGTCGCCTCAGCTGCTGCAAAACACGTGGCAAGTTACGTGCAGAATCCCATCCAAAGTATTTGTTTAGTTTCTCTGCAATTTCCTTTTTCCCTCTTATAAGTTCTCATGATTCCACTTGTAATGGACCCACATTCGTTTTCCCAGTGTTTTCATTTTTACATACCTATAAATAAACGAGGGGCAAGCACACGGTGGGTCGTGCGTGGGCTGCTCTTGGAGGTTTTGAGAGTGGCCTAGTACTTCGTGTCGCTGTGTGTGCTTAATCCTGGACCAGCAGATGGGCACCACAACAGCTCAGTGACTATCACTGCTAGCTGTGCAGATACATGGATTTGGGTCTGTGTCTGTGGGAGTTTGCGCATTCTCCCTGTGGTTGCGTGGGTTTCCTCCGCATGCTCCAGTTTCCTCCCACACCCCAAAGATGTGCTCTTAGGCTGATTGGTGTACCAAACTGACCCTACACTATTCTCCCCTGGATCTGGCTACATTAGGGGTACCATTCACATACACATGGGGCAGGGTAGGTGTAGGAAAATGCTTTGTTGAAAAGGTGGCGCGGGCTCGTTGGGCCGAAGGGCCTGTTTCCCGTGCTGGGTTGTTCTTTGTTCTTTGTATAAGCTTTTATATTCTGCCATCGTTTCTGACAAGCTTGCATTTACAGTCTCTTTTCCCTTTCTTAATCATTTCCTTAGTCCTCCTTTGCAGAGTTCTAAAATGCTGCCAACCTCAGGCTTACTATTCTTCTGGCTATTGGTTAATCTTTTCTGTACCCTCTCCAAAGCCTCCACATCCTTCTGGTAGTGTGGCGACCAGAATTGAATACTATATTCTAAGTGTGACCTAACTAAGGTTCTATAAAGCTACAACGTGACTTGCCAATTTTTAAACTCAATGCCCCAGCCAATGAAGGCAAGCATGCCGTATGCCTTCTTGACTACCTTCTCCACCTGCATTGCCACTTTCAGTGACCTGTGTATCTGTACACACAGATCCCTTTGCCTATCAATACTCTTAAGGGTTCTGCCATTTACTGTATATTTCCTAACTGTATTAGACCTTCCAAAATGCATTACCTCACATTTGTCCAGATCAAACTCCATTTGCCATCTCTCCACCCAAGTCTCCAATTGATCTATATCCTGCTGTATCTCCTGATGGTCCTCATCGCTATCCGCAAATCCATCAACCTTTGTGTCATCCACAAACTTACTAATCAAACCAGTTACATTTTCCTCCAAATCATTTATATATATTACAAACAGTAAAGGTCTCTGCACTGATCCCTGAGGAACACCACTTGTCACAGCCCTCCATTCAGAAATGCACCCTTCCACTGCTACCCTCTGTCTTCTTCAACCAAACCAGTTTTGTATCCACCTTGCCAGCTCACCTCTGATCCCATGAACAAATACAAGTCTTGATTTACTTTGTTAGCTACAATTGGAACACTTTCCTGGCTGTGATTTTGTACATTGAAATAATGTATTTTTGTTGTAAACAATATATTAGTTCTCTGCTGTCTACTTTCATACCTGTTAATGTAGTTTCCTAATCCACCATTGCCAATTTGCCCCTCATATTTTCATTTTTTTTACATAGGCTGAAGAACATAGTTTCTGATTGAATTACATCACTTTCCAATTTAACATGAAATGTTTTCATATTATGGTCATTCTTCCCTTGATTTGATTTGATTTATTATTGTTGCATGTATTAGCATGTAGTGAAAAGTATTGTTTCTTGCGCACTCTACAGGCAAAACATACCGTTAATAGAGAAGGAAATGAGAGAGTGCAGAATGTAGTGTAGTCCTTTACAACAAGATTATTAATTAATCCTTTTTCATTGCACTATACTAGATCTGAAATAGCCCATTCCTTAATTCCCTCAGTGTACTGCTCTAGAAATCCATCTTTCATGCATCCCAAGAATTTGTCCTCCACAACATTCTATATGTCGGTTGAAACCCGCCATGATTACTCCTTATTACATGTTGTAGATGGGTAAATGGGAACCCCTGTTTTATAAGACTATTAAGACAAGGTAGATTAGGGACCACAGTGAGCATTAGACAAAGAAGGTATCACAATATGCCTCACTCATGTGTTACTTGTCTGTATAAGCACATATATAATAATTTTTTGAACTATTATGTATTTAAACTGTTTTTGTATTTTCTGGTGAACTTTAGCCAATAAGCAGTTTACCCATTGGCATAATGGGAAATAGGTTTAAGCAGACAGACTGTATTCTTTTGAAATAAAGAAGTATAAAGTATACACCCTGTTATCAGAGTTGTTATCAAGTACCAAGGTGTCTGAAATGAATGGAAGGATTCAGTTTCTAATTGTAGTGAATAGCTTCAATGTAGCCTTTTCTGATAAAAGGGCAGGGAAACAGACAGGGAAGATAACTCCCTTATTTTTCTCAGGACTGCCGGTGTTAGGAACAACCCTGCGACCGACCAGATTTGTGTAGGTGAAGATACCAGGCAATTGTTGGAGGGGGGAGATTATGGGTTTGGTTGACCAATGACTTCCTAATTCTACTAGGGGATAGAATGCTAAAGGCCAAAGTAAATGAAGTGTATTCATGTAGTTGGATCATCCAGTTTGGATGACAGGTGGGGAGGGAGAATCATATCTTCAGAAATGTATAACTGTCGTGTTCATGTAATGTAACGCCAGAGGCTAGAATCCTCTGACCATCATCCTCCCAATACATGTCGGTTAAATTAAACGTCCTTCACTGCATACTGTCTTTCACAAGCCTTTGTGTTTGCTGCGTTGGGCTGGATACAAGACTTCCTGGGGGGGGGGGGGGGGGGTTACCCTGAGAAATTCCCCTTCCAGATGTGTCAAATCTTATTTACCCAACACCAGTGTGCACAGGGCTCAGGTAATGATTCAGACATCATTACTATTATGATGGCCACAGAGGAATTATCAATTGATCTCCCCATGGGTCTCATAGAACATGATCACCCCAACTAGACGAGTGGAGGTTCGCTCAATATGGGAGCAGTGGCAGGGGGTTTAAAACAAGCTGGCTCCAATCAGACTGGCAGTCGAAAGACTTTGGGTTGAACTGTGCACTGTAGCTGCTGAGAGGCACTTTAGAGTACATTGTAAATAAAGGGCGATGGTGATGGAAGATTGGCCTCAGTAAGACTATGGCAAGAGCAGAAAATCTGGTGACATTTTGATTCCCCGAAAGCAGTTTGAGATGCAAAGATTAAGTCAGCCGTGTGTTTGTCACATGAATTTGAAAAAATACATTTATGTTATCTCTCCTCTCTCAATAAGTCTAATGCCAATGGAAATGGAGTTGGGCAGGGAAGTTTTAGCCGAGATGAAGACCAGGAGAACATAAGAACATAAGAAATAGGAGCAGGAGTAGGCCATCTAGCCCTTCGAGCCTGCCCCGCCATTCAATAAGATCATGGCTGATCTGAAGTGGCTCAGTTCCACTTTCCCGCCCTCTCCCCATAACCCTAAATCCCCTTGCCTACCAAAAACCTATCTACCCGCGTCTTAAATATATTTAGCGAGGCAGCCTCCACCACTTCAACGGGCAGAGAATTCCAGAGATTCACCACCCTTTGAGTGAAGAAGTTCCTCCTCAACTCCGTTCTAAACCGCCCCCCCTTTATCTTGAGGCTGTGCCCCCTAGTCCTACTGTCCTTTCTGAGCGGGAAGAGTCTCTCCACCTCTATCCTATCCATCCCATTCATCATCTTATACGTCTCAATGAGATCTTCCCTCATTCTTCTAAACTCTAACGAGTACAAGCCTAGTTTATTCAGCCTCTCCTCATAGCTCAACCCCCTCAGCTCAGTATCAGCCTAGTAAACCTCCTCTGCACTCCCTCCAAGGCCAAAATATCCTTGCGTAAGTACGGCGCCCAAAACTGCACACAGTACTCCAGCTGCGGCCTCACCAATGCCCTATACAGCTGCAGCAAGACCTCCCTACTTTTATATTCAATCCCCCTCGCTGTGAAGGCCAGCATCCCATTCGCCTTCCTGATCACCTGCTGCACCTGCAAGCTGGGTTTTTGCAACTCATGCACAAGGACCCCCAGGTCCCTCTGCACCGTCGCCTGCTGCAAGCCCATCTATAGCTGAAACATTGTCAGCTGAGAGTGCGATTCACCACTGAAAGCCTTCCTCTGCCGTGGAATTGAATGTGTCTCTTGGTGCACTGCCAGCACTTTCAATTTCAATTCTAATCGTATGGGGAAAAAGGAAAAAAATTAAGTGATGCACACTTCTGGTTTCACCTTCAGGAATGGTGCGCCACTGCTAAGATTGAGCCAATAATCTTGGTTTCTCTTCATACATGCTTCCTGAACTGCTGTGTATTCCCTGCATTTTCCTTTTTTATTTCAGATTTCCAACATGTGTAACATTTTTGCTGGTAGAACCCTGGTCTCGAGAGTCAGAAGGTTTTTGGGCTCAAGTCCCATCGCAGAGACTTGAGCATAAAGTAGTAGGTTGAAACCCCTGACACTCCAGTGCTGCACCGAGGAAGTGCTGCACTTTTGGTGAAACTATCTTTGAGGACGACACATAAATCTGAAGCCCCTTCTGCTCTCTCAGGTAATTGTACATCCTAACGTATTAATTAGGCCACACAACCCTTCCAGGTTGTTCTGCCATTCTGTAAAATCATGGCTGATCTGATTGTAACTTTGGCTTCAAATTTCCGCCTTCCCTCGATAACATTTCATCCCCTTAGTAACAAATAATCTATCTCGCTCTGCCTCAAAAATACTCAAACACTCCGCTTCCACTGTCTTCTAAGGAAGAGAGTGACAGAGAGTCATAAGCCTTTGAGAGAATTCTCCTCAAATAAGCAATACCTTAGTTTTAACGAGTTACAAAACAGGCCATAATATTGTTTTGATGAAGAGCAGGAGAGTTATTCCCAATGTCCTGGATAATATTTATCCTTCAATCAAATCACACAAAAATACTGTGGTCATTATCTGCTTTGGGAGTTAGCTATATGCAAATTAGCTGTTGCAATTCCTAAACCATGACAGTGACTACAGTTCAAAAAGTATTTCATTCACTATAAAGCACTTTTGGATATTCTGAGGTTGTGAAAGGCATTATATAAATCTAAGTCTGGCTTTCTTGCTATCTTTCTGTCATAAACATACAAGGCAGAATCTTATCAGCGAGGCAGAGCAGCTTTGGAGGTGGGGATGTAGTTTTAGAAAATGTCCCACCTCGGTGGCTCCAAGCAATGTTGACGTAGGTGGGGTCTGACCTGCAAAAGGCAACCACCCAATAACCGCAAGTCGTGAGTTATCAGCAATTAGGGTCCCACTGAGGGCAAATGGCTGATGCCATCGAGATCACACTCGCCATGGAAGGGCCTCCCACTCAGGTTTAGCAAGTGACTGGCTGCAGCCTCCAAGCAGCAGTCCAAAGGTCCAATGAAACCTCTAACCCCTCCCACATTGGAGCCATTAGTGCCACAGGGTCACAACTATGGTTGCATGGTACCCTGTGGACAGTGGAGGACACACAGCTATGGTCACAACTTATTTTAACAGCATTTTATTGCAATCTTTATAAGGCATCTCTACATTGAGGTGTCCTCTCAGTCTCCAACTTCAAGTGGTGCCCACATTCCCCAGTGGGACTGCCACAAAAATAACCTTTGCCATCCCATTGGCCCCCTGTACTAACTGGTCCAGATTGCCAACAGTGGCTTCTTAATTGACCTTCTTGGGTAAGATCGCTTTGGTGGACAAACTGCAAAAACCCATGGGTTTGGGATCCAAGAATGTTCCCAAGCTGAGAAACTACCTTTGATCATCCCATCTCTCCAGCATTCACATTTTCACACCCTCCAAATCTAACTCTGACAGTAAGAAGTCACAACAAGCACACTTTAACTTCCAACTGAAACGGCTACAAAGTTTACAGAGCAATCCCATAACACGGCGAAAGATGGAGTGTGGACGTCCCTCACTTTTTTCAGCCTAGGTTTCCAAGGAAATTCTGAAAACATCCCAAATGATATTACACTGTAATTGCCATTTTGGATGAGGTGGAACATTGATTAGTCCCCATACTAAAGTGGCACGGGGTTTGTATCTGAAAGGAGTGCAGGTGATTGTGAGGAGGAAGGGCCTCGGGTATGCTGTTAAAGACTATTGTGGACCAGGACAATCACTCCTGTTGAACATTAGTTGAGCTATGTAACACGTTGTACAAATGAGCAGAGTCTGCATGCTACATGCTTCAGTATTCGCTCAAAGCTTGCAATCGGGATTCTACAATTGAAGTAGGAGTTCACAATGCATCCAAAGCTCACCTAATCTATTCCCAGCACAGCTTGCAATTTATTTCTAAATCATTCGACAAATCTCTCTGCAAGTCTTATGTGCACAATGCTTATTAATTGCACCCAAAAGTGAAACTAGGCCTTCAAATTCCACTCCCACAGCTTAATTTAAAATAATTACCTAGCTTAACTGGGGATTTGCACCGAGTCCTGACTGATGTTCTGAAAATTTCTTCTCTGCTAACTGCATTGCTCCACTACAAAGCCAGTACTATAGCAAGTTCATGGGAAAGGATTTATTTGAATATTTTTGTGATTACTTAAATGCAATATGAAGCAATTATCACTGTGCTTAGACCTACTTACTGGTATAACTGTTACCCGTTCATTTTTCTTACTGTTAGAACTCTGGGATTAACTCATTTTAATGAAAATATTAAAATGGTAATGTAGGCACAAGAAAAAAAAGTGTAAATTAGCCTGTGTGCAATAAGCTCCACATGTAAAGTGATGTGTTATATCCGAAATGTGTTTGCAGGTTTGTTATTAAGTTGCCCGGGCATCAACTTGATAATGCCACTTTCTTCGAACATGTCCTTCAAAAAATGGTATTTGGAGGTAGAAAACTACATGAGAGGAAGTGTTCTTTTTGCTAAACCATAAAGAATAATGTTTTGTGATTGACATAATAATATTTAGTTTTCAAATGCTGCCAGAAAAGACTGCCAAATTCCAGTTGTAAGTGAAATTATCCTTCCATCACATGTGAGATGAGAATCTTAAGCATGGAAAAAGTACTCTAAAAGAAAGAAAAATAACAATGGATCACCTCGATACCAGTCTACCCTGAAACTTTGATAGGACAGTCATGCATTGTAGCAGGAACAGAACACGACCTTGTTGGAACTTGGAATCAGGGTATTTAATTAAAATAGGCAGATTCTTACTTCAGTTTGGGCATATCTTAGATGCCATCCTCAAAAGATGGTTGAAACAAACTGTGAGATCTGGTAACCACAAACAAGTATAAGTGTGAGACTTCTAAAAATTAGCTCTCTCCATGCTGATTAACTCTAATCTTCTGCAGTATCTCATGGGGAGTCATAGGCTGGAATCATTTGCATTGTTCCATGGATTGTTCTGTTTCCTTAACATCAGCCACTGATAAAACAGATCAAAATTGTGTGCACTCCTAGCCTTAGCAAGACATTGACTATTGACTCATTTTTAGGCAAATCCCATTAGTTACTAAACCCATTTAACTACTTGCACTTTTAAAAAATTCATTCGCAGGATGTGGATGTCTCTGGCTAAATCAGACTTCATTGTCCATCCCCTATTGTCTTTGAGAAGGTGGTGATGAGTTGACTTAAACCGCTGCAGTCTATGTGTTGTAGATACACACACAGTGCTGTTAGGAAGCGATTTCCAGAATTTCAGCCAGCAACAATGAAGGAATGATGATACAGTCCAAAGTTATGATGGTGTGTGGATGAAAGGGAAGCTGGTGGTGTTACTTGACATCCACTGTCTTGGTTGATCCACAGTAAGAAGTCTCACAATACCAGGTTAAAATCCAACAGGTTTATTTGGAGCAAATGCCACGAGTTTCCAGAACTGGCTGTTCCTTCGGCAGGTGGGTGAGAGTTCTGATCACAAACAGGGCTATAAAGACACAGACTCAATTTACATGAATAATGATTGGAATGTGAATCTTTACAGCTAATCAAGTCTTAAAGATACAGACAATACGAGTGGAGAGAACATTAAGCACAGGTTAAAAAGATGTGTATTGTTCCCAGACAGGAAAGTTAGTGAGATTTTGCAAGTCCAGGTTTGTGGGGGTCACAAATAGTGTGACATGAACCCAAGTTGAGGCATGTGTGCGGAACTTAGTTATCAGTCTCTGCTCAGTGACTGCACTATCGTGTGTCGTGAAGGCCGCCTTGGAAGACGCTTATCCGAAAATCAGAAGCCGAATGCCCACGACCGTTGAAGTGTTCCTCAACAGGAAGAAAACAGTCTTGCCTGGTGATTGTCAGGCGGTGTTCGTTCATCCATTGTTGTAGCGTCTGCATGGACTCCCCAACGTACTATGCCTTGGGACGTCCTTTCCGGCAGTGTTCCTGTTCATCCTGTTCATCCAGGCAGCAGAGGGTTTGGAATATCAATATGAGATGGTCACCAAGCAAATGGTTAATGGAATGGAGCAGAGCAGACTCAATGGGCCAAGTGGCCTAATTCTGCTCCAATGTTTTATGGTCTTGTGGAGTGCTATTAACTGAGCCAGAATCAATGTAACATGTTAAATTAACAAAGAACCTCTTCCAGTTTGATAATTTAACAGTTGAATGATTCCTTATCATTTTGAGGCTTACTTTTGGAAATATCCTGAAAATAATTAACCTATTAATCAGTGAAAAGGTAATGTCACCATAGTTTAAGATGGCCATAGGGTACTCTCCCGTTTGAGGGGGACAGCTGACTGGAGGTGATTTAACCAAAGGATTATCACACCTCAGGTGTGGTAATATTCTCCGGGCATCTTCCTTGCCTTTAGAAATCTGCACTGGTCACGCTGGCGATTGATTTATCAATACTGAACAGCTCCAATATCTTTAATACTATTTGGCACAGTGCACATCCAAATAAATTAATCATTATAGGTCTGTGCATCTGAGTTCTATTGATAGTGAAGTAGTTTACTGTCAGGTGAGAGGCAAGTTTGAGAAGGCAGGTTTTCATGAATAATCTCAGCCTGTAATAGCAATTGAACCCATGCTGTTGCATCGTTCTGCTTTTTAAACCAGCCAACTATGCTAACCAACTCCCTAATTAACTAGCACAGAATACAGAGCATGCATTACTCTAAATTTCTGCATGATAGATTTGATTCTTATTGCAATGATGCAGTGAAAATATTTCAGTAAAATTCAGGCACCCCATATTTCCTACCATTTCTTCAACCTCTCCAGTTCTTTTCCACTTTTGACTTGGAAATTCGATTGAGTTCAACCAATTTCTTAGCAGACATGATGTTTCAATTCTTTCAATTAATGTTCGTATGTGCGCACTTCAATAGTTTCAGGGAGTATTGTGAATGCACTGCGACCCATCATCAAGCGATAGCTTGGCTCAGTTGTAGCATTCCTACCTTTCAGTCAGAAGGTAATGGGTTCAAGCTGCAGGATATGACAGGGCTTGTATCCACAAGCTGATCTGACGATTTATTGCGACACTGAGGGAGTTATTAAATTAAATGAGGTGTATCCTTCCGATGAAACATTAAACTCCAGCTTCATCTAACTGTGCAGATGGATAGGCCAGATCCTAGTTGACCTCATCTCATTACTATTTATGGGACATATGTGTAGCTTATTGATGTGTTTGTTAATTAGCAATGAAACGCTTTGATATGAGAAATGCATCATTTGAAATTAAACTGTTTTGTAGAGTTACTTCATTGCTTTTGAGAAGAATATTCTACAGGTGACTTCCTTGCCTCTAGAAATCTGCACTAGTTACGCCGGTGATTGATTTATCAATACTGAACAGCTCCAAAATCTTTAATACTGTGCACGTCCAAATAAATTAATCATTGTAGGTCTATGCATCTGAGTTCTATTAATAGTTAAGTAGTTTACTGTCAGTTACTCTATCTATGCGAGAAGCTTAGATTTATATCTCATCCATTCAGAAGAAGATCAGAACTAAGAGCAGCTTGTAGCTTCTGGATTTTGTTGCACCATTCAGTATGACTATGGCTAATCTTTGCTTTCTGGCCCACTATTGCATCTGCTCCCCTGATCCCTCAGTTCCTGAGAGACCAGGGTATGAATTCCTTCACTGTTACTGTGTCAAAATCCTGGAAGCACCTTCACTGTATGTATGCCATCTGTATTTCAGCAGTTTAGAAAAGTGGCCCATTATCATTTTCTCAAGGATAAGCAGGGATGGATGCAATAAATGTTCATGATGACCTTGCCAGTGATGCTCACATCCCAAGGGTATATTTTTAAAAGCTTGAACCCTTTCCACATCGACTTTCTACAATATGCAATTCTTATTACTCCTGCAGTTCATAGAAATTACAGCATGGAAGAAGCCTACTTGACTAACCACACCTGTATTAATGCTAGTTTTTCTACTGGCATTGTTCACCCTAGTGTCATGTCCTGGTTCTTTCTTACACAATTTGCTTACTTCAAGTCCTCAATGACTGGCACTAAAAATCATGCATCTTCACATTCTTTAAATAAAGAACCTGCTTTTCTCTTGCATTGGTACAATTGTAGCAGATTTTCATAGAACAGTACAGCACAGAAACAGGCCCTTCAGCTAATGATGTTGTGCCAAACACAACACTAAATTAAACTAATCCTTTCCACCTGACCTTAGTCCATATCTATTTCTTGCATATTCATGTGCTTATCTAAAAGCTCCTTAAACTCCCCTGCTGTATCTGCCTCCACCACCATTCCTGGCAGTGTTTTCCAGACATTTACCGCCCTCTGTGTAAAAAATTGCCGCTCATATCTCCTTAAGTACATGCCCCCTAGTATGAGACATTTCAACTTTGGGGAAAGATTCTGACTGTCAATGTATATGCCTCTCATAATGTTATAGACTTCCATCAAGGCTCTCCGTAGTCTTGGCTGCTCCTGACAAAATAACCTTAGTATGTCCATCTCTCTTTATAGCTCATACCTCCTAATCCAGGCAGCATCCCGGCAAACCTCCTCTGCACGCTTTCCAAAACCTCCACATCCTTCCTGTAATGTGGTGACCAGAACCGAACGTAATACTCCAAGTGCGGCCTAACCAAAGTTTTTTAAAGCTGCAACATGACAGCTTGACTCTTGTACTCACTGTCCTGACCAAAAAATGCAAGCATGCCATACGCCTTCTTTGCCATCCTATCTACTTGTGTGGCTACTTTCAGGGAGTTGTGGACATGAACCCCAAGATCCCTCTATACATCAATGCTGTTCAGGACTCTGCTATTAACTATATTATTACCCTTAACCTTTTCTCCGACGGGGTGAATCTGCTGTATTGCTGCCAGTGCACAAGAGTGTAGAGAAAGCCAGGTTTTTTTGAAAGAACGTAATGAAGCCTGATTTTCAATTGCCTGTGATTGGCAAATTTCCCTTGGCCAGATAATCTGCATATACATTAGCAGCCAACTGCTGGGCAGCTGCCAATAATTGGATTTAAAGCTACCATTAAAGGCCCATTGCACCACAAAGCTATGATCGTATTATAAATGCCCGAAGTATGCTTAAGGGGCCATATGGTCTAGTCCTAATCCTATTCCTATCTTCTTATGTTCTTAAAAGGGAAAATAGCAGCAATCACAACATTGGAGAGAAGCTGAAGAGCCATGGCAACCAGAAGACTCGCATGAAAGAGAGCTTCTAATTTAAGTGAAACAGAGATGGATATATTACAGAAAGCTTCAAGGGATAAATGTTTCTTCATGCTGCTGCGAACCAGCATGTTTAAGCACTTAGAGATGCATCTTGCAGCTTGTTCCTCCGAGAATAGTAGCTGTCAGAGACATCAACTGTCTTCAATCTGTTCCAACCTCTGCCTATGTCCTCAGGCACTCAAGTCGTACCTACAAGAATTTCACATTTAAGAAAGGCAAGAACTCTGAAAGAGAGTTGCCAGTCGCATCTGTAAAGCTGCAATCTATTTATTTCATTCAAATCATCAAATCTGGACAGTGCAGGAGGCCATACAACCCACTAAATCCTCACCATCTCACCAAAAGACCATCTTACCAAGGCCAACCCCCACCCTATCTCCGTAACCGCATATATTTAACTCACTAATCCCTTTAACCTACGCACTTGGGCCACTGAGAAATGATTTAGCATGGTCAATCCACCTAACCTCCACATCTTTGAGGACTATGAGAGGAAACCAGAGTAAACCCATGAAGAGACAGGGAGAACATGCAAACTGGAATAGAACCCAGATCCCTGGCACTGTGAGGTTGCAGTGTTAACCATTGTGCTACTGTGCCACCCCTCTGATCTTCAAAAAAATGAGTTAGCTTAAAGGACTGCTTTGTAATGAAGGCTTCATGGAAATTTTCAGCTGAGCTAGAATTAATACGTAGATTCCGTTTCCTATCTTCAAGAATCTGCAGTTTGCTGAGAGTGTAGAATTATTTTCTGTTAATATATGCAACATAGTGTCACCTCCATTGTTAATGAATTCTAATCCACAGCCTTGTGCACTTTTGAGAAGTCTCCCATTCTTGAAGAAGCCCAAAGCCCACTCATGATGACAGCCTGTGTCCATTCAGGGCAACCAGCAGCTTCTGCTCTGGAGGGTCAAGTACTTTCTCCAGTTCAACTCCATGAACTTTCAAGCTGAAACCAATTGCAAGATCTAGAGCACTACAACACTATAATAGGGCACATTCATAGTCATAGTCATAGAGTCCATACAGTACAGAAGGAGGCCATTCGGAGTATCGAGTCTGTATCAACCACAATCCCACCCAATCCCTATTCCTATAGCCCCACACATTTATCCTGCTAATCCTTCTGACACTAATGGTCAATTTATCATGGCCAATCAACCTAACCTGCACATTTTGGGCTGTGGGAGGAAACCAGAGTACCTGGAGGAAACCCACGCAAACACGGGGAGAATGTGCAAACTCCACACAGACAGTGATCCGAGGCCGGAATTGAACCTGGGTCCCTGGCGCTGTGGGCCAGCCGTGCTAACCACTGTGCCATCGTGCCACTATTCCGCCTCATATTCTGATGTTTCATTCAACCTTTTGAATTGTGGAGCACAAATCTCTTCATGACAAGATTGGCTGACTGAGATTGCTGTGCCTGTGAGGAGAGATTTTGCAAATGTTTATCAAAATGAAAAAGAGCAAGGTTGATGCTGAAAATCAGAAATTCTTAAAATGCACTGGGATCAAGAGATTAGATCGCAACAGAGAATTATCACATGAATGAGTACTTTGGAGTGGGTTCAATTAGGAAATTAAATTTGGAAAAACTCCTGCCAGGAAGCTAGCTCAAGCTTGCCATTTCCAGGTTTTATACAGGTGGAATAGGCAGTGGAACAGTTAACCCTTCTCAGGTGACCGGTTCACAGTCTCAATACTTCCATGAGAGTGTAAGCCCCTCATTTAACCTGCTCTGCAGCAATAATCTCAAGCTCTATGGTTCAGTT
Source organism: Carcharhinus amblyrhynchos (assembly GCF_965287045.1). NCBI lineage: Eukaryota > Metazoa > Chordata > Chondrichthyes > Carcharhiniformes > Carcharhinidae > Carcharhinus > Carcharhinus amblyrhynchos. The sequence goes on along the minus strand of NC_137324.1, from coordinate 47,816,899 downwards.
CTTAGTACTATTTTATCAATGGACATTTTTTAATATCATGATCCTCTGGCAGCAGTTTTGCCAAAAGCAGTCTGCTAATTGACCACTCAGAGATTTCTCAATATGGAAGCACCCTCAAAGAGGTGAGTAAAAAAATTAAAACTCAGAAGAACCAATCAGACGGTCCATTAGGAATTGATGGGTAGAGGCAACGTGCCACAGGCTCCAGAGCGGCATGGTGGCACAGTGGTTAGGACTGCTGCCTGACAGTGCCAGGGACCTGGGTTCAATTCTAATGTTGGGGAATTGTCTGTGTGGACTTTGCACATTCTGCCAGTGCTCCCATTGTCCAAAAATGTGCAGGTTAGGTGGATTGGCCATGCTAAATTCCTCCTTAGTGTTCCAAGATGTGTTGGTTAGGGGAATTAGTGGGGTAAATATGCAGGGTTACAGAAAGGGCCGAGTGGGATCCTCTGTCAGAGGTTCGGTGCAGACTTGATGGGCCAAATGGCCTCTTTCTGCATGTAGGAATTTTATGGTTCCGACTGCTGAAAGGCCATCTCTATAAAACTGGTGGCCTCCCATGTGATGGTGAGGCCTTTTTGCTGTGGCAGAGATTCAACCCTAATATGGTCCTTAAATATTCAAATTCGCTGCCCGCTATTTGTCGGCCTCTACCCACCTCCCAGCCCACCTTAGGGTGATGAAAATCTGTCCTAAATATGAGCATCATGAATTTTATTTCCAGTTGGACAGAATCTTCTGAAATACCGTACTTATCCTTTTATGAGACTGCCATAATAGATCTGCATGACTACAAATCCCAAAACTGAAAGCTAAAAAATATAGATATTTTGAAATACATAATTCTATTTCCTCTGACATTGCAGCAATTTGTTTTGAGAGTTACACCCAAGGTATGAATAGATAAACAGGTTTATGAATACAGTTAGTCCTCAATTCACAGTCAATCATCGCATGAGAAAGTGGAAACATCAATCAACAATGTCTCATTGTAATTTATTCTCAGAGTGATGCTTTTGAAATGTGACTGTGAGCAGACCTGGGCAGCACGGTAGCACAGTGGTTAACACTGCTGCTTCACAGCTCTTGGGAGCCAGGTTCAATTCCGGCCTTGGGTGACTGTGCGTGTGGAATTTGCATTCTTGCCATATCTGCATGGTTTTCCTCTGAGTGCTCTGGTTTCCATTTTTACCCTACTAATCCCCCTAACCTACACATCTTGGGACACATAGGGACAATTTAGCCCCTTAGTATCTCAAATTATGTAGGTTAGATGGATTAGTCATGGTAAATATGTCGGGTTACAGGGATAAGGTGGTGCGAGGGCCTGGGTAACACACTTTGATTCAGAGGGGCAGTGCAGACTCAATGGGTCAAATGGCCTCTTCTGCACTGTCAGGATTCTATGATCAGCTGGTCTTTTCCTGCCAGTTTATACACTTGCATGATATGGGAATGACTAACAAGGCTGATTACTGCCTATCTCTGGCTGCAAATCAGGTGGTGACGGTGAACCCTCCTCTTGGACCTGTTTACCTATTCATACCTTGGTAATCATAACTCACCAAACAAACTGCTTCAATGTTGGAGGAATTAGAATTACGTATTTCAAAACATCTAGTTATATTTTTTTAACTTTTCAACTTTGGATTTTTGTGCTGAAGACTCATCAGGAATTTATTTTTATTTTCATTCATGGGATGTGGTTGGGCCAGCATTTGTTGTCCATCCCTAACTGCCCTTGAACTGAATGGTTTCTTTGACCATTTCGGAAGACTTTAAGTGTCAACTACATTGTTGTGGATCCGCAGTCATGTGTGGGACAGACCAGGTAATATCCCTAAAGGGCTTCAGTGAGCCACCTGGGTTTTTATGACAGTTGACAATTTTTTAATACTAGATTTTTATTCAATTCAATTCAAACTTCACCATTTGGCATGCTGGGATTTGAACCCAGGTCCCCTAAGCATCATGAGCCAAGAGCTATCATCCACAGGTGAATAATGGCAGAAGGGAGGGGTGGCAGTTCTCAGTGATTTGATCCGGTTTGATTTATTATTGTCATAGGTATTAGTATACAGTGAAAAGTATTGTTTCTTGCTGGCTTTACAGACAGAGCATTCCATTCATTGAGAAGGAAAGGAGAGAGTGCAGAATGTTGTGCTACAGTCTTGGCTAAGATGCAAAGAAAGATCAACTTAATGCGAGGTGGTCCATTGTTAGAGAGTTTAAAAGATTTAGAATGAAGTTTTAGTAGCATAGAACGAGAGTAAAATATAGGATTAGAAGGTATGCTGGGCACAGCTTGCAAGAAGTCGACTCACAAAAACCACCCTTCCTGATGCCAACTCCCTCAATAAGACACTAATGAGCCTTTGAATGGGGACGCCCCTCTCAGAAGCCGCAAAGCATTCCTACATGGATTTACTTGTCACGCTTCCCAAATGGCAATATTCCCACCTGTCAATGGGTTAATATTAGCAGCAGCAGGTGGGGTCCTTAAGTAGGGATGACTTTGGCCTTGCAACCATAGATCATGTGGAGGAGGGAAGATGACAGTCGTCCACCCACCACCCACCTAATTAAATGTCTCCCACTGCCAGTCATGGAACCCTTAATGGAACAGCATTAAATTCAACCCATTGTTGAAGATTTTTGAGGTCTTTCTGAGATGGCAATAAAACATTGTCTTTTTTTCAGATTTGATGATAATCATTCTCACTGACATTGGAATATAAACTTAATGCAAGGTTCTGTTGTGACTGAGTACATTGCCTAAATTGAGAAATGTGCCGTTTATATCCAATGACTAGAAATTTGTTTTACTTTTTTAAAAACTTTTTTTAAGAGTTAAAAGGTGCAATTTATATCGAATTGTGTCAAGGAAAGCTTGTCATTCTATTTACAGATCCAGGTTCAGATTCTGCCAATGGCCAGAAGCCTAATGGGAATGTAAAAAACAGTGAAAGCAAAATTAAAGGCATGTATCATAACAAGAGGAGATTTTGCTGAGGCAGTGGGCAGCACCCCTGCCTCTGAATCAGAAGCTCTGCATTCAAGTTCCACTCAAAACGCAGCCAAACAGATTGAGTGCCAAATTGTAAATCTTTCCTTTAACACACACCAAAGGCATGTCGTAAAGGTCAGCCATATGATGAAAAGAAATCCAGCCTCTATTATCCACAGCTTCAAGCTGCAGCATGCATTTAAAAATGTACATTGTGTCATAAAGGGAAGGCGATGGCTTAGTGATATTATTGCTGGACTCTTAATCCAGAAACTCAGCGAATGTTCTGGGGACCCAGGTTTGAATTACATAAGAACATAAGAAATAGGAGCAGGAGTAGGCCATCTAGCCGCCACAGCAGTTGATGGAATTTGAATTTAATAAAAATATCTGGAATTAAGAATTTACTAATGACCATGAAACCATTGTCGATTGCCAGAAAAACCTATTTAGTTCACTACTGTCCTTTAGGGCAGGAAATCTGCCATCCTCACCTTGTCTGGCCTACATGTAACTCCAGAGCCACAGCAATGTGGTGGACTCTCAACTGCCCTCCAAGGAAACAAGGAATGGGCAATAAATGCTGGTCAGCCAGCAACACCCATGGATGAATAAAAAAAAATGTGGCAGTCGGTCAAAAGCCACCAGCTATTTCAAAAGGTATTTCACAGCATGTGTATCCCAGTAATGAGATAAGCAGTTGTAGACAGGCCAGAAGATTACATCACCTTGCTAATAGGAAACACTTTGGATGGGTAATTGCAACATTCATGGAAGACGTTGATGTTAATCTTTTAGAACTACAGAAGTGGAGGGGACAGAGAGCAAATACACAGAGAGAACCATCAAGGGGAAACAATAGCGAAACAACTGGCAACCATTTTCATCCTATAGAATCCTATAAAACAGTGCAGAAGGAGACCATTTGGTCCATATCAACTGCAATCCCACCCAGGCCCTATCCCCAAAACTCCACACATTTACCCTAGCTAGGTCCCTTACACTAAGGGGCAAGTTAGCATGGCTAATCCACCTACCCTGCAGATCTTTTGGACATATAATTTTGTGGAAGCAGGGGGGCAGTTTCCATCTAGCAGCTGTGAGGCCATTTCCAGCTAGGAGCCTCTAAGCCAGCACTAGCCAGTAGATCAGAAGCAAGAGCATAGAAAACTTTGTGAAGGCAACTTAAACCATGAGGAGAATTTTCCCATCCCACCCACCACGGGAATTGTAGCGGGTAGCTGGGGGGGGGCGGGGTGGGGAGCGTGGAGCAGACCGCCCGAAGGTCTGTTGACCTTGGTTGGGATTTTCCGGTTTTGAGATGAGTGCAGCCAGAAAACCCTGCCCCACATCTTCGCTGAATTAAGAACAGATGCTTCCCGGAAATAACTACTTAATTGTGTGCAGTGTCCTAACACTAAGCTGGCCTTTACTTATCAATCTATTGAACTGGATGTTGTTTGGGAAGAGGGAAGTCCTGACAGAGTTCAGATCTCATAAATGTACTTTGGATCAAAGTGTAATTTCTGCAAAACTGTGTGGGTATGTTCAGTAGTTCCTATATGCGACTGCCTTAGATCAGTATAGTCCTGTTTGTGTATGTGTGTCTTTTTCTAAAGTAATAAATAATCTTTAATAAGTTTTATACTACAACTGGACTGATTATTGCTCCCACTGGGTCTTGCACGTGGCTCCTCACACTATTCCCGCAAACAAAACTATACATCACTCCAAACTGGTGTGCCAGATTGGAACACCCTTGCAGATAACTTTAGCTGTGTTCATGCCACAGCAACTCAAGCTCTTTGGGGAGATGGTTGGTTGAGCTGGCCTGATGGTTGGTGTGGGTAAGGTTGGCACATACAGCAGGGACTTGAATCACTATTCCCACTTCAATGGATCTGGGACCACAACATGCTGGAAAATCTCAGCCGGTCTGACAATATCGGTAGAGAGACAATAAAGCCAACCTTTCAAGTCTGGGTGACCCTTGGTCAGAGAGAAAGTTAGATGTGCACGCATACACCATTAATGTTTTTTTTGACCATCTTACAAAAACTAAATCTTTTACATCTTCCTGCATGGCAGGCAAAAACGTTGTTAGGTTGGCAAGAAAGCAACCAGGTAACACATCAAATAAGTCAGCACAGTAGCACGGTGGTTAGCATCGCTGCTTCACAGCTCCAGGGACTTGGGTTCGACTCCCAGCTTGGGTCACTGTCTGTGTGTGGAGTTTGCAAATTCTCCCTGAATTTGCATAGGTTTCCTCCAGGTGCTCCGGTTTCCTCCCACAGTCCAAAGAAGTGCAGGTTAGGTTGATTGGCCGTGCTAAAATTGCCCCTTAATGTTCTGAGATGTGTAGGTTAGAGGGATTAGCAGGTAAGTATGTAGGGATATGGGGTAGGGAATGGGTGGGATTGTGGTCGGTGCAGACTTGATGAGCCAAATGGCCTATTTCTGCACTGTAGGGTTTCTATTTCTATTTCCAAAGATGTGCGGGTTTGGCTGACTGCCCATGCTAAATTGCCCCTTAGTGTCAGAGGGATTAGCAGGGAAAATATATGGGGTTTTGGGGATAGGGCCTGGGTGGGACTGTTGTCAATGCAGGTTCAATGGATCGAATGGCCTCCTTCTGCACTGCAGGGATTCTATAGTTCTATGAAGTCTGGTATCACACAGGATAGTGAGGGGCACAGGGAGTGGAAATTAGTCATCAGTGGGTCTGGGATCTGTCTCCCTACCCTACCCATGGTGGAGCTCATGATGCGTGGGTGCTGCCTGCCTTCGCACAAAGAACTGAAGATGATCACAATAAGGCAACAAAATTTTTTTAACGAGGTATACAAACTCAATAGCAGTGTTGTGCCAGCGCTAAGAAAATAAGTTGGAAAACGACAGGGAAAGTAAATCCAAGGGGCAGGTTAAAAGGTGGAATAAGTCCGCAATTGATTCATTGTTTGAAGGCTGCTGAAATCAATGTGCTTTGAGCATGAGGCAGGCACAAGGAGAGTTACCTGTTGTCCCTAAGGTACTCTGTATGAACTGCTGCAAGGAAGTACGCTGACCTGTGGCAAATGTCATTGATACAAAGTCAGTCACCCACAGGAACACTATGAATCTAAATCCTCCAAAGTTTTTCTGCCTACTCCAAAGTGCCTAGCAACCTTGGCACTGGACCTACGTGGGCAGGAGCAGCAAATCATGCAAATGAGGCAGAAGTGTCATAAAATGGACCACGTGCCAAAATGCATGCTCAGCTGTCAGGCGAGCTCGATCGGAAAATCTCAGCTCATGCCAGTGTTTTTGTATGCATGCACTAACATTTCTGGCACGAAGGACAACGCTACAGATTGAAAAATACAGGCGTTGGACTTTTCTTTGAAGATCAGTCAGAAAGTTACTGAGGGGTGAACCAGGCAATAGTTTGTTCCACCTTTCCATGCATCACTGAAGCAGCCAAACTACCCAATCCCCTGGGCCAGCTCCGACAGTACTTATCTCACTTCCTCGCAGACTCTCAAAGCAGGAGACCGTCCCTGGATTATCACAAGATAATGCAACCTTCTACTTTTTATTCAAATTCTACAACCAACTGAACGTAGCAGTGCTCAATTAAAATCGCTCAGAAGCATTTCTTTTCCAGTTGTTAATTTTTTGAACATGCATTTAACATCCACCTATAAATAATAGGCAGGCAACTGCACACTACACTGTCACTAATTTGTGACATTAACATTTATTTTATGTGGGCCTGCTAGATGTCAGATTGCAAAGATCCATTCGAATTATGAGGGGTGGAGGCAAGAACTGTTTCTACTGACAGGACAGTTGGTAACTGGCAAAATGAGATTAAAGATAATTGGTATAAAAAAAAGGAGGGAGGATGAGAATTATTTTCCCACAGTGAGTTGATATGATCTGCAATGAACTGCCTTAAAGGGTGGTGGAAACTGGTTGATTGCACTGACATGAGTAGGAAATGGTTAGAAGGTAGGAGACAGAGAGTATGACTGGTGGGTATGTATTGAAATTTGCAGGACAAGTGGTGTCCCGCAGAAAGCTGAACTGAGGCACTGAAGATGTTCAAAACACCCATCAGGTCAGGCAGCATCTGTGGAGAGAGGTTCTAAATCAATAACTTAATTTCTTTCCACAGATCATGGAATCATAGAATCCCTACAATGCAGAAGAAGGCCATTCGGCTCATTAGTTCTGCACCGACTCTCCAAAGAGCATTTTGCCAAGTCCACTCCCCACCCTATCCCTGTAACCCCATGCATTTCCCATAGTTAATCCCCCTAATCTACACATCTTTGGATATAAGAACATAAGAAATAGGAGCAGGAGTAGGCCATCTAGCCCTTCGAGCCTGCCCCGCCATTCAATAAGATCATGGCTGATCTGAAGTGGCTCAGTTCCACATTCCCGCTTTCTCCCCATAACCCTTAATCCCCTTGTCTGTCAGAAACCTATCTACCCATGACTTAAATATATTCAGCAAGGTAGCCTCCACCACTTCAACGGGCAGAGAATTCCAGGGATTCACCACCCTTTAAGTGAAGAAGTTCCTTCTCAACTCCGTTCTAAACTGCTCCCCCCTTATCTTGAGGCTGTGCCCTCTAGTCCTACTATCCTTTCTAAGCGGGAAGAATCTCTCTACCTCTACCCTATCTATCCCCTTCATTATCTTATACGTCTCTATAAGACCCCCCCCTCATCCTTCTAAACTCCAACGAGTACAGACCCAGTCTACTCATTCTGTCTTCATAGGCTAACCCCCTCATCTCCGGTATCAGCCTAGTGAACCGTCTCTGCACTCCCTCCAAGGCCAATATATCCTTCCTCAAGTGCGGCGACCAAAGCTGCACACAGTACTCCAGCTGCAGCCTCACCAGTGCCCTGCACAGTTGCAGCAAGACTTCCCTACTTTCACATTCTATGAAGGGGCAATTTAGCTTGGCCAATCCACCTAACCTGTGCACCTTTAGAATGTGGGAGAAAACTGGAGGAAACCCATGGAAAATGTGCAAACTCCACACAGACTGTCATGCAAGGCTGGAAATGGACCTGAGTCCCTGCGCTAACCACTGTACCACCATACTGCCTGACCTGCTGAGTAGTTTATTACCTATTTCCAGCATCTGCAATGTTTTTTTTTTACCTGTACTGAGGTTCTCAGCTTTCCTGTTTGGTAACTAAAATTTGACAGGAGATATACCTGCTGTGTTTTTAATGTTATCGTAGTTTCATTTCATAAAGCTGTTGGATATACATCAGGTGCTAGGAGCACTTACATTCTCAGTGATGGCACCTTGGCCCCGCTAATCGGTAGTGGGGAAAATTCTCAAATCCATTATCAAGGACTTTATTTTGAAAGCAATGGCAGGATAAGACAGAGTCAGCATGGATTTATGAAGGGGAAATCATACTTGATGAATCTGTTGGAAATCTTTGAAGATGTAACCAGTAGAGTTGACAAGGGGAAGCTAGTCAATGTGGTACATTTGGACTCAGAAAACATTTGACAAAGTCCCACAAAAGATGATTGCGCAAGATTAAAGCACATGGGATTGGAGGAAGTGTATTGAGATGGATCGAAAACTGGTCGGCAGAGAGGAAACAAAGAGTAGGAATTAATGGGTCCTTTTCAAATTGGCAGGCAGTAACTAATGGGGTGCCACAGGGATCGGTGTTGGGGCCCCAGCTATTCGCAATGTATTTCAATGATTTGGACAAAGGGACAAAATGTAACATCTCAAAGTTTGCAGATGATACCAAGTTGGGTATGAGGGTGAACTGTGACGAGGATGCAGAGATCATCCAACATGATTTGGACAGGTTAGATGAGTGGCCAACTCAATGGCAGATGCAGTATAGTTTGGATAAATGTGAGGTTATTCACTTTGGAAGCAAAAACAAGAAGGTAAATTACTACCTGAATGGCTGTAAATCGGGAGAGGAGAGTATGCAGCAGAACCTGGGTGTCCTTGTGCACCAGTCACTGAAGGTAAGCATGCAGGTGCAGCAGGCGGTAAAGAAGGCAAATGGCATGTTGGCCTTCATTGCGAGAGGTTTCGAGTACAGGAGCAAGGATGTATTGTTGCAATTATACAGGGCATTAGTGAGGACACAGCTAGAGCACTGTGTGCAGTTTTGGTCTCCTTTTCTGAGGAAGGATGTTCTTGCTGTCAAGAGAGCACAGCAAATGTTTACCAGGCTGATTTTGGGAATGACAGGACTGGTGTATGAGGAGAGATTGACTAGTTCAGGATTGTTTTCGCTGGAGTTCAAACGAATGAGGGGGGTGTGGGGGTGGTGTCTCATAGAGGCTTTTAATTCTAATGGGGTTAGACAGGGTGGATGCAAGGAGGATGTTCCTGATGATGGGGGAGTCCAGAACCATTTTTGGGCGGAGGTGAGGAGCCTGTGGAATTCATTACCACCGGAAGTAGTTGATGCAAAAACTTGAATGTATTGAAGAGGTGGCCGGATATAATACTTGAGGCAAATGGGATCAAAGGTTATGGGGAGAAGGCAGGATTAGGCTATTCGGTTAGACGATCAGCCATGATCCTAATGAATGGCAGCGCAGACTTTAAGGGCCAAATAAGAACATAAGAAATAGGAGCAGGAGTAGGCCATCTAGCCCTTCGAGCCTGCCCCGCCATTCAATAAGATCATGGCTGATCTGTCGTGGCTCAGTTCCACTTTCCCGCTTTCTCCATATAACCCTTAATCCCCTCGCTTATCAAAAACCTATCCACCCGCGTCTTAAATATATTTAACGAGGCAGCCTCCACCAATCCAACGGGCAGAGAATTCCAGAGATTCACCACCCTTTGAGTGAAGAAGTTCCTCCTCAACTCCGTTCTAAACTGCACCCCCCTTATCTTGAGGCTGTGCCCTCTAGTCCTACTGTCCTTTCTGAGCGGGAAGAGCCTCTCCACTTCTATCCTATCCATCCCATTCATCATCTTACATGTCTCAATGAGATCTCCCCTCATTCTTCTAAATTCTAACGAGTACAAACCTAGTTTATTCAGCCTCTCCTCATAGCTCAACCCCCTCAACTCTGGTACCAGCCTAATAAACCTCCTCTGCACTCCCTCCAAGGCCAAAATATCCTTGCGTAAGTGCGGCGACCAAAACTGCACACAGTACTCCAGCTGCGGCCTCACCAGTGCCCTGTACAGTTGCAGCAAGACCTCTCTACTTTTATATTCAATCCCCCTCGCTATGAAGGCCAGCATCCCATTCGCCTTCCTGACCACCTGCTGCACCTGCAGGCTGGGTTTTTGCGACTCATGCACAAGGACCCCGAGGTCCCAAGGATGGACTCCTCATGCCCCTGCCTTCTATGTGTCTATGTTCAATGTTTCTATAATCACTGGAAGCTAGGAGAGAGCGCACGGGGAAGGATTTCAGTGACTGGTCCAATTCCTACAAGCAGGCTAGTTGCACAACCTGAGAACTAACAAGTTTTCTTTGAGGTTTTGGATGCCAAGCATGGCTTTGGTGTCAGCTGTGACTCATTTGATAGATCTCTTCGCTCCAAGTCACATAGTTGTGGGTTCAAGTCCCACTTCGGAAACTGAGCAGAACAATGTGAGCGCCTAGTCAAGCTATAGGGGAAGCAGTGGCGACGTGGTATTGTCATTAGACTGGTAATTCAGATACCCAGGGTAATGCGCGGGGGACCCGGGTTTAAATCCTACCATGGCAGACAGTGACACGTGAACTCAGTAAAAACCTGGAATTAAAAGTCTAATGGAACAAAGGGAGAAGAAACAACTGTACAGCACAGGAACAGACCCTTCAGCCATCAAGCCCACGCCAACACATAATGCCTTTCTCAACTGAAGGCCTTTTGTCTCTCTGTTGTTCATATCCTTCTATTCCCTGCCTATTCATGTGTCCGACAAGATGCCTTTGAAACACTGCTATTGTATCTGCTTCTACCACTCGTCTGGCACCGCATTCCAGGCACTTACCACCCTCTCTGTAAAAAAAACTTGCCACTCACATCCACTTTAAACTTTCCTCCTTTTTCCTTAAACCTATGTCCCCTCGTAATCGACATTTCTACCCTGCGATAAATACTCTGACTATCCATTCGATCCATGCTTCTCATAATTTTGTAAACTTCCATTAGGTTGCCCCTCAACCTCTGATGTTCAAGTAAGAACAAACCAAATTCGTCTATTTGCTCATCATAGCTAATACTCTCTATACCAGGCAACATCCTGGTAAACCTTTTCTGTACCCTCTCCAAAGTCTCCACATCTCTCTGATAGTGTGGCAACCAAAACTGTACACAATATTCCAAAGGTGGCCTAACTAAACTTTTATACATCTGCGACATGACTTGCCAATTTTTATACCCCAAGCCCTGTCTGATGAATGCAGGCATGTCACATGCCTTCTTCACCACCTCATCCACTTGTGTTGCCACTTTCAGGGAACTGTGTACTATACACCTGGATTCCTTTTCATGTTAATGCTTCTCAGGCTATTTACAGTATACTTCCCTCTTGCATTAGACCTGATGGTAACCATGAAACCATTGTCAATTGTCATAAAGATCTACCGGATGAGTCACAGCTGACACAAGAGCCATCTAGTTTCCTTCAAGGAAGGAAATCTGCCATTCTTACCTGAGCTGGCCTAAGAGTGACTCCAGATCCACAGCAATGTGGTCGATACTAAAAGGTCTACACGGATAAGCAATAAATGCTGGCCCAGCCAGTGACGCCCACATCCCATGAATGAATAAAAAAAAGTACTGAGGGTACACTATCCTGTCAGAGATGCCATCTTCTAAATGTCCTAACAGGTGAATTTTGTTATATTATTTTGCAACTTCATAGGGACGGTATCGCCCCAATTGCTCGGCACAATTTGCAAATCCTTCTGTGAAAATGGTTTCCCTTCTCTCTGCTCCCAAAACTGCTGTCCTTGAGGATACATTCAGAAATGTTGGGGTGATATTTGCTGACAATGGAAACACAAAGGGTGGGACTCTCTGGCTGCATTCACCCCAAAACCAAGAAGGGCTAAAAGAGGACATGAGAAGACTTTGGCTGATAGGATTAAGGAGAATCCTAAGGCGTTCTATAGGTATGTTAAGAACAGAAGATTGGTTAGGGCAAGATTAGGGCCAGTTAGAGACAGCAGTGGGAAGTTATGTGTGGAACCGGAAGAGATTGGAGAGGCATTGAACCAATATTTCTCTTCGGTATTCACGCAGGGGGACATAAATGTAGCTGTGGAGAACACTGGGTTACAGGGTTGTAAACTGGACAGTATTGCAGTTGATAAGGAGGATGTGCTAGATATTCTTGAGGGTTTGAAAATAGATAAGTCCCCTGGGCCAGACGGGATTTACCCTAGGATTCTCTGGGAGGCAAGAGAGGCGATTGCAGAGCCTCTGGCTCTGATCTTCAGGCCGTCGTTGGTCACAGGTATAGTGCCAGAAGATTGGAGGATAGCGAATGTTGTCCCATTGTTTAAGAAGGGGAACAGAGACTTCCCCGGGAATTATAGACCGGTGAGTCTTACTTCTGTTGTGGGCAAGGTTTTAGAAAAAATTATTAGGGATAGGATTTATAGTTATTTAGAGAGTAATGAATTGATTGGAGAGAGTCAGCATGGTTTTGTAGCGGGTAGGTCGTGCCTTACTAACCTTATTGAGTTTTTTGAGAAAGTGACCAAAGAGGTGGATGGGGGTAAGGCAGTTGACGTGGTATATATGGACTTTAGTAAGGCGTTTGATAAGGTTCACCATGGAAGGCTTCTGCAGAAATTGCAGATGTATGGGATTGAGGATGATTTAGGTAATTGGATCAGGAATTGGCTAGCAGATAGGAGACAGAGGGTGGTGGTTGATGGTAAGTATCCGTCATGGAGTTCAGTTACAAGTGGTGTGCCTCAGGGGTCTGTTTTGGGGCCACTGCTGTTTGTAATTTTTATAAATGATCTGGATGAGGGTATAGTTGGGTGGATTAGTAAATTTGTTGATGACACCAAAGTCGGAGGTGTGGTAGATAGTGAGGAAGGGTGTCATAGTTTACAGAGAGACTTAGACAAGTTGCAGAGCTGGGCCGAGAGGTGGCGGATGGAGTTTAATGCGGAAAGTGTGAGGTAATTCACTTTGGCAGGAATAACAGATGTGTAGAGTATAGGGCTAACGGGAGGACTCTGAATAGTGTGGATGAACAGAGGGATCTAGGTGTATGTGTACATAGATCCCTGAAAGTTGGGAATCAAGTAGATAAGGTTGTTAAGAAGGCATACGGTGTCTTGGCGTTTATTGGTAGGGGGATTGAATTTAGGAGCCGCAGCGTCATGTTGCAACTGTACAAGACTCTGGTGCGGCCGCACTTGGAGTATTGTGTGCAGTTCTGGTCCCCACATTATAAGAAGGATGTGGAGGCTTTGGAGAGGGTGCAGAGGAGGTTTACCAGGATGTTGCCTGGTATGGAGGGGAGGTCTTATGAGGAGAGACTGAGGGATTTGAGGTTGTTTTCGTTAGAAAGAAGGCGGCTAAGAGGGGACCTTATTGAAACATATAAGATGATTAGAGGTTTAGATAGGGTGGACAGTGATAGCCTTTTTCCTCGGATGGAGAAAGCTAGCATGAGGGGGCATAGCTTTAAATTAAGGGGTGGTAGTTATAGGACGGATGTCAGAGGTAGGTTCTTTACCCGGGGGTGGTGAGGGATTGGAATGCCCTGCCTGCTGCAGTTGTAAATGCACCTAGTTTGGGGGCGTTTAAGAGATCCGTGGATAGGTTTATGGATGGAAAGGGATTGGTTTAGATTAGAGGGTCATTGCTTTTCAATTGGTCGGCGCAACATCGTGGGCCGAAGGGCCTGTTCTGCGCTGTAATGTTCTACGTCCTAAAACCAGAAATTTCTGCTCATGACTATCGGATCTTTCCATGGGCCGGTTTCTCCCACCCCCCCACCACAAGTCCCGTGCTGGGGGAATGTGAAAATTCTCCTCAAAGTCTGCAGGCAGTTTCGGATGCATCATTCAATGCACCCCAAAATGAAAGTTCAGTAGCAACGTTCAAAGACTTTTCAAACCTTCAGAGTCAGCAAAAGAAAACCGTGCCTCCATTAAGTATTCAGGTTCATGTGCATTCCAGCTGAGATCTAGACAAATGATAACGCCAAAGGCAGTGAAAGCAGAGTCTTTGCACATTTTTAAGACAGAGCTGGATAGATTCTTGGTCAATAAGAAGCTGAAAGGTTATCGGGGGTAGGCAGGAATGTGGGGTTGAGATTACAATCAGATCAGCTGTGATCTTATTGAAGGATGGAGCGGGCAGGAGAGGCCAAGTGGCCTACTCCTGCTCCGACTGGTTGCTGCCTGCCCAGAATGATAAATTCAAACTTTCACTCAGATTAAAATACTCTGGCCCTTGGTCTCCTTGTAAAAGACACGTCAGCTCATTGTCAATTTAAGCACTTGAACACATCCAATGGGATTTCATTCCCTTTGTCTTCATTTTTGTTCACTTACATTCCAAGGAAAATTCACTTTGGCCAAGACAGTGAATAAAAATTCTTTTAAAAATTTACTTCAAATATAAATTCCACAGAAGATTTACTTCAGCCTCACATCTTCAGAAAAGAATTGGTCCCCGGAAGGGTAGGGGGTTTTAGTTAAGTCAGTGCAAGCTTGGAGGGCCAAAGGATCTGTTCCTGTGCTGTAATGTTCTTTGTTCTTTGAAACAGTATGTGGCATCTCAGAAAATTTCAGAACTTAAGTTTATTTTATTAGTGTCACAAATAGGCTTACCATTAACAACGCAATGAAGTTACTGTGAGAATCCCCTAGTTTCCACATTTTGGTGCCTGTTCAGGTACATTGAGGGAGAATATAGCATGGCCAATGCACCTAACCAGCATGTCTTTCAGGCTGTGGGAGGAAACCAGAATACCTAGAGAAAACCCACGCAGACATGGGGAGAACATGCAGAGTGTGCATAGACAGTGACCCGCACCGGGAATCCAACCTGGCGCTGTGAGGCAGCAGTGCTAACCGCTGTTTGATATGCCCACATTTGGCGTATCCTATTTGGGATATTGGCCGGAATTTGCCCACCGCTACCAGCAAGATGGAAGAATTTGGTGGTCAGCCAATCCTCTGTTCACTGCAGTGGGACTGAAGAACTCCAGCTGCGAGGAGGTCAGAGAACCCAGCCCTTTGTGCCTGAAATTCACAATCCATCATCAGCTACAAGTATTTTTTTCCCAAAGGAACATCATTGCGATCTTGACATGTACCAAGCTCTCCAGGTTTTGCCCAACATTTTCTTTGCCTCTGTGTTCTTCATGTCACTTCTCTGTCAATGTCAGTCCCCAGTAATCACACTGCTTCCTGCTCTTCAGAAAATCCTAGGTGGATTTTAAACTCCTGGTCTCACACTAGTACTGCCTCTAAAGTAATGGAATCAGTTTCAGTAATGCTCATTCAATTTAACTGGAAATGCAGGGGCACGAGTCTTCCAAAAAAATATTCTAAGAGCAGAATTGGCAGGAAAACTGGTGTAATTCATGACTGTTTCTTCACTGGGAGTTCAGACTCGAATCTCCCACACTCTGTGCAATGCAGAGGTCACAATCTTGAATATCATGAAAACTTTGGGGTGTGGAGCCTATTCGCGCCAGAATCTGATGGTTCTGGAATTCGGCACATGCGCAGTGGCACTGACCTGTCAGCCTGCACTTTGCTGGCAGGCTGAACCCTCCTCCCATCCTGGAGCACTGCAATCTCCAGCCCCGCACTGCCCCAGCAGTGATGATCCCACCCACCTCCTCTACCCCGGCAGACACTCCCTTGACAGGAGGCAGAACACCAACCCCCCCTCAACGAGAGGCAGACCCCCTCCCCCCCACACCCCCAGCACGGAAAGCAGACTGCTCCCCCCACGGGAGGCAGACCGCCCCCCACAAGAGGCAGACACCCCCAGCCAACCGCCTACCACAGGAGGCAGACTCCATACCCACAGGAAGTAGTTCCACCCCCCACAGAACACCAACCCCGTCAGACCGCCCCAACTACTGGTCTCCCTCCTGCTCTAGCCAATCCCAATGAAGAGTGGCAACAGGACCCCTCTACCCCCATCGATTGCCCCTACGCTCTGCCCCATTGGCTTGGCCCCAACTGACCCTGCTCCTGGGCACCACTCCATAATCCCTGCCCCCTTGGCGCTGCCCGATGCCTGGTAAAATGACTTATCTGGTCTTCCAGCCAGTTTCCAATATGGTCCTGACTACATCTGCTTTCTGGTGGTGGGAGACGCACATGTGTCAGGAACACAAGTGCAAATCCTGCGAATTGGCACATGCATACATCTCCCATTCCGACACACCAAAATATTAGCGGGTGGGAATCGGAAAATTGCCCCCATAGCTTCTACAGAATAGACTGATGTGGCTATCAATTTGATAACAGATAACAGGAGCAAACTGTACTTAATATAACACCTTCAACTTAATAAAACATCACAAATTGCCTCACAACAGCATTACTGAACATAATAGAAACATAGAGAAACTACAGCATAAAACAGGCCCTTCGGCCCACAAGTTGCGCCAATCACAACACTACCTACTAGGCTTACCTATAACCCTCAATCCTATTAAGTCCTATGTACTCATCCAGAAGTCTCTTAAAAGACCCTATCAAATCCACCTCCACCACCACTGCCGGCAGCTGATTCCACGCACCCAACACCCTCTGCGTGAAAAACTTACCCCTGACATCTCCTCTGTACCTACTCCCCAGCACCCTAAACCTGTGTCCTCTTGTGGCAACCATTTCAGCCCTGGGAAAAAGCCTCTGAGAAGCCACTTGATCAATAGCTCTCATCATCTTATACACCTCTATCAAGTCACCCCTCATCCTTCGTCTCTCCAAGGAGAAAAGATCGAGCTCACTCAGCCTATTCTCATAAGGCATGCCACCCAATCCAGGCAACATCCTTGTAAATCTCCTCTGCACCCTTTCTATGGCTTCCACATGCTTTCTGTAATGAGGCGGCCAGAACTGAGCACAGTACTCCAAGTGGGGTCTGACCAGGATCCTATATAGCTGCAACATTATCTCCCGACTCCTAAGCTCAGTTCCTCAATTGATGAATGTCAGTACACCATACGCCGTCTTAACCACAGCCTCTACCTGCAAAGCTGCTTTGAGCATCCTGTGAACCCGGACTCCAAGATCCTTCTGATCTTCCACACTGCCAAGAGTCTTACCCTTAATATTATAATCTGTCATCCTATTTGACTTGCCAAACTGAATCACCACATATTTATCTGGGTTGAACTCCATCTGCCACTTCTCTGCCCAGTCTTGCATCCTATCAACGTCTCGCTGCAGCTTCTGACATCCCTCCACACTATCCACAACACCACCAATCTTCGTGTCATCAGCAAACTTACCAACCCATCCCTCATCCAGGTCATTTATAAAAATCACAAAGAGGAAGGGTCCCAGAACAGATCCCTGGGGCACTCCACTGGTGACCAACCTCCATGCAGAAAAAAACCCATCTACAACCACTCTGTCTTCTGTGGGCAAGCCAATTCTGGATCCACAAAGCAATGTCCCCTTGGATCCCATGCCCCCTCACTTTCTCAATAAGCCTTGCATGGGGCATCTTTTCAAACACCTTGGTGAAGTCCATATATACTACATCTACTCCTCTTCCTTTACCAATGTGTTTAGACACATCCTCAAAAAATTCAATCAGGCTCATAAGGCATGATCTGCCTCTGGCAAAGCCTTGCTAACTATTCTTGATCATACTATGTCTCTCCAAATGTTCACAAATCCTGCCTCTCAGGATCTTCTCCATCAACGGACCAACCACTGAGGTTAGACTCACTGGTCTATAATTTCCAGCGCTCTCTCTACTCCCTTTCTTGAATAAAGGAACCACAGCTGCAATCCTCCAATCCTCCGGAAACTCTCCCACCTCCATTGATCATGCAAAGATCAGCAATCTCCTCCCTCGCCTCCCACAGTAGTCTGGAGTACATCCCATCCAGTCCCCGCG
Source organism: Carcharhinus amblyrhynchos (assembly GCF_965287045.1). Classification (NCBI taxonomy): domain Eukaryota; kingdom Metazoa; phylum Chordata; class Chondrichthyes; order Carcharhiniformes; family Carcharhinidae; genus Carcharhinus; species Carcharhinus amblyrhynchos. The sequence goes on along the minus strand of NC_137324.1, from coordinate 47,798,819 downwards.
GCTTATCTAACTTGATGCTTTTCAATGCTCCAACACATCCCCTTTCTTAATAACTACATGCTCAAGCTTTTCACTCTGCTGCAAGCCTGCACTACAACCACCAAGATCCTTTTCCACTGTGAATACTGAAGTAAAGTATTCATTGAGTACCTCTGCAATTTCTACTGGTTCCATACAAACTTTCCCACCGTCAATAGGTCCTATTCCTTCACGTCTTATCCTCTTGCTCTTCACATACTTGTAGAATGCCTTGGGGTCTTCCTTAATCTTGCCTGAAAGGCCTTCTCATGACCCCTTCTGGCTCTCCTAATTTCCTTCTTAAGTTCCTTCCTACTAGCCGTATACTCTTCTGAGTATGACACCAAACCACATAAGGACACATTGACATAGATGATCTAAAGCTTGGCCAAAAATTTAATTTTTATGAAGTGTCTTAAAGGACGAAAGAGGGGCAGAAAGATTTAGGAAGGGATTTCTACAGCTTAGACCTCGACAGCTGAAGATATGGCTATCACTGACGGAACAATGAGACTTACGAAGCCATATTACAGTCAAAGCTCAAGAGCAACACAGCACAGCAGAAGAGCCAGCTGTGCTCACAAGCCACATTTTGGCCACTGATCCACCAAAGTAGTTACTTGAAGCCCATTGACATGTTTGTATTACTGATCCTTCTTTTGTTTTAATTGCAGCCTGGAACATTTGTTCAATGAAACAGAGCTAACATGAGGTGAAGCAGCCAAGACAGCACTGGATTCATGCCATCATTACCGCAAACTAATGGCTGGAATGCTCCAGCAGTTTGCTGGTGGCGGATTCTCCGGTCTTGCTGGCAGCGCATCCCCGGCACGGGTTTCCCGGCAGTGTGGGGTGGTTACAATAGGGAATCCCATTGACAGCGGCGGGCTCTTCACATCATGGCATGCTGTCTCTCGCTGCTAAGTAACCCAACTTGGGAGAGGCCGGAGAATTCTGGCCAATGACAATCCCAATATTTATTTCAAATCCCATTTAAAAAACATTTTTTAATGGTAGTGGTGCAGGAAAATAGTGAATCCTTTTCGTCAAGGAATTGATTGTCATTACAAACAGAAAAGTAGAAAGAAGGAAAGTAGCTGCTGAAGTGACAGGTGAAACATGAAGACGGACAACAACTACAGACCAATTAGATTTAAAAGCCTATTAATGCCAAGACCCACTGCTGTTATCAGGTCTCATCACTTTAATTTGTCTGGATGTATTAATGGAGCTATCTTGTCTGGATAAAACTTGGATAAAGCTTCAAACCTCAAACTTTGACAATATCATTTGTGAATGTGACTGTAGGTGAGTAAAACATAGGTAAAGTTAAAGCTTATTTATTAGTCATCAAGTAAAGCTTAAATTAACAATGCAATGAAGGTACGGTGAAATTGCCTCAGTCGCCATGCCCTGGCACCTGTTCGGGTCAATGCATCTAACCAGAACGTCTTTCAGATTGTGGGAGGAAACTGGAGCATCTGGCGGAAACCTACACAGGCACGGGGGAGAACGTGCAAACACCACATGGCAGTGACCAACCAGGAATTGAACCTGGGTCCTTGGCACCGTGAGGCAGCAGTGCTAACCACTGTGCCACTATGCCGCCCCAAAGTCCTAGATGGCCACTGGATGTTCTCCCCTTTGAGAGACAGAGAGAGAAAGCTGACTAGTGCTGATTTAACCTGAGGATCACCACATCTCAGGCAAGGGCTAAGGTTGAGAATGAATAACCTCAGCCAGTATGGGAACTGATCCCGCGTTGTTGGTCACTCTGCATCACGAACCAGCTGTCTGGCCAACTGAGCTATATCAACCCCCACTCCATCCATGTAACGCATCTGTGTGCACACAAAGTTCCAGAAATTCGGAAGCACCTAAGGGCCCAAAGATACAATCCTTGGATGGATGGAGGGGGCCTGAGAGGACTGGAGACTTTGATTTCATTAACATGAAATCGATGTAACAGGACAGCACTGCCAACCAAGAACTATGGATGAATGAGTCGCAGTTGGTATCATATCATTAACACTACAATGAAGTGATTGTGAAAATCCCCTAGTTGCCACACTCCGGACCCTGGTAGTATGATAGGGGTGTGAGTGAGGTAGCAGGAAAGAGAAGGGGGTACTGGGGTACAGTACAGGTATAACAGCCATCGGTCTTGTTTAAGCTGAAGTAGGAGTAGCAGCAAACCCAGCTTCACTTTCAGGCAAGTTACTTAATGTTCTGGCTGAGTTCCCTGAGCACAGTCTGTATTGGTGCTGACTAGGGTAAACCAGTACTGCAGCAGGAACTTCAAGCAAGTGTCAAGCCCCCTTTTTTGCAGATGCAAAGGGGCCTTGAGTCAGCTTCAGACAGGGGTAAAGAAAGCCTCTGTTCTCAGTGAATATAGCAGACAGCACACCTCAATTATCGATCGTTTGCCTGTTTCCTGCCATTTAGAATTGGCCAAAGCAATCAAAAAGAAATGCTTCTATATCTGCTCACAGAGGCAGCATTTGGCCAGAGTACAAATGGAGAGGCCCTCAGGGGAATGCAGGCGATAGGAAAAGGAATAATATTGCTGTTGTTCCATGGGGACTCGGGTCAAATAACTGAATGCATCTAACTCACCACAAAAGGAATGTGGGCATTTATATAGCACCTTTCCTTTTCACTGGACACCCCAAAGTGTCACCCCATAGCCAATTAAGTACTTTTGAAGTGCAGTCAAATGTGACTGCCTATTTGTGCACAAACAACAATGCAATAATAAATACCAGATGGTCAATTTTTATCATGTTGGCTGAGGGATGAATATTGATCTGGGCACCTTGGATTACTCCTCTGCTCTTCCTCAAAATAGTGCCATGGAATATTCCCACGAGAGGGCAGACAGTGCCTCAATTTAACATCACATCCAAAAGACAGCACCACAGTAACAGAGCTGGGCAGGGAAATCACAGGCAATGGTGCGTCTCCTATTTCGAAGCACAGTAACTCCACCACCCCCACCTCCCCCCTCCCCCTGTCCCACATTCCCTATATGCTCCCCTTCCCTACACCCACGAATCCTTCAGGCGCCCAGCATTGGAAACCATAGTAACCGTGGGTTGGTTTCATATAGCTTCAGAAAACTTTCTTGGCTTTTGTGCTTTTTGCATCAAGTTATAAAGCCCATTGACAGCTAAGATTTCAATACAATGCATTTTACAATTACGGCTTTGTCGAGGCAATTATACTCAATTTGGTCATTCACATTATGCAACCAGCTCCATTCTTTGAACCTGGCCCAATAAAATATCCAGCTAGCAACATCCAAAATTCCTTAACTTCAGAAGTGCCGTCCCACGCACATCCTGTTGGCACACGACTTTTAATTTCACTTCCAAATTTAAAACTCTTCCAGTCAATTAGCACCAACCAAATGACCTGCAATAATGTGATATTCTTATCCATGCAAGTAAATTTAGTTCACATAAAAATTACAGTTTACTTTCAGTGATAAGTATTTTCTCATATTACATTAAAACTAACTACACTTACAAATGCCCAGCATGCAGCATATGGTAGGAAAGCAAAGCAATGAGGCGCTGAAAATCAGAAATGTCAACAGAAAATGCTACAGATCCTCAGCGGGCCAGGCAGAATCTATGGAATGAGAGATGGGGCAGAATCTTCCTGTCCACCTGTTACGGGAATCGTAGCGGGCGGGGGAGGGGAGGCAGGAGCAGAAACATGCAAAGGGCCGGTGACCTCGGGCGGGACTTTCCGGTGTTGGAGGGAATACGGCCGGAAAATCCTGCCCATAGAGCGAGCGCTTCAGATCCACCATCTGTACTATTTCTGATGGAGGGTCACTGACCACTGTTTCTCTCTACACAGACGCCAGTCGATGTACTGATGCATTCCTAACACTTCATGTTTCTAATGGATCAAAATTAAAGAACCCCTTTTGTCAGCAACCAAACTCTCATGAGCCTCTCATTCACCTTTAGCAAGAAGCCCAGCAGCAGCAGCCTGAGATCTGCTTTGGTACAACATTAAACATTCATTTGGAAAGAAATTAAAGTAAGAAAACAAAAACAACTTGCTAAGCAAAACAAAATTGATAATTTTAAAAAAGAATAATGAATAAAATCGACAATTTACAAAACTGTCAAGCCGCAGAATTAACTAATAAAACTGCCTTTTCACTTGAGAAGCAGAGTTAAACATCACCAGGGAAGGAGGAAGGAACCTGAACCAAGCTAAGAAGTTTGGTTTGATGAACGCCGACCTCATGCTTGCCTCAGGTAACGCACACTCCAAGCCGGCCTTGAAGGAGTTCATACAAAAGTAGGAGTCAAAAGCCTTTTAGTTATGATCAAATAATCAGGACCAGGTCAGAAACATCCATGTCAGTGCAGACTCAATGGGCCAAAGGGCCTTTTCTACACTGTAAGATTCTATGATTCTATAAAGTTTATTTATTAGTCACAAGTAGGCTTACATTCATACTGCAATGAAGTTACTGTGAAAATCCATTGGTTGTCACAGTCCTGAGCCCGTTCGGGTATACTAAGGGAGAATTTTAGCATAGCCAATTCAACTTTTGGACTGTGGGAGGAAACCTGAACACCTAGAGGAAACCCACACTGATATAGAGAGAATGTACAAACTCCACACAGACAGTGACCCAAGCCAGGAATCGAACCTGAGTCCCTGAAACTGTGAGGCAGTAGTGCTAACCGCTGTGCCACCATGCCACCCCAGTGCCAACATGCTGCCACTTGAGGGAAGTGGAGATAAAAATTGTGGAGGCACTGCCCATAATCTTCCAATCCTTCTGAGATACAGGGTGGTGCCAGAGGACTGGAGAATTGTAAATGTTACATCCTACCCCAATATAATCTGGAGCAACCTCATCTTCCAATAAGTCACTTTATAGCTTTCTGGATTTAACACTAAATTCAACAACTCCAGAGTGTGAACTCTCTCTCCTCCACCATCAGTCCATTCCCAACATTTTTTTTCATTTCTTCCATTGATTAATTTTTCAATCCTCCCCCTTCTTTAAAATCCTGCTTTCCATCTTTTTTTCCTTACTATCATCTGCCCTTCCCCAGACCACTAGGGCCATTTGTTACCTGTCTCAGGTTGTCTTTTGACATCGCTTACCTTTGTTCTGCCATTTACACATTCTGATCACTTAACATGCCACTATACTATCAGCACCTTTCTTAGCCATGATCACCACCATTTACATTCCCTTTGCCAGTTGTCTATGCCATCTTTGTCAATCTTTCCTCTGCCTTTGCCTGTTGCAGCCCTCTGTCCAGTGTCCCACAACAGTATAAATCTCATCCTATTTCCAACTGCCTTCAACTCTGATGAAGAGTCATCCAGACTCGAAACATTTACTTTGTTCTTTCTCTACAGATGCTGTAAGACCTGTTAAGATTTTTCAGCATTTTCTATTTTTGTTCATTCAGATCCAGCACATGCAGTAACTTGCCTTTGTTTTATTATAGCAGATAGCCACGTGATTAATAACAAAGAAGAAAGCCTTAGACCCCAAAAAGGTATCAATGGAATAATCAATTATTGGTAAATGGAGGTCCATGCAGATTTTATTTATTTAGTTTTTCACAAATACATTTACACTGCAATTAAGTTACCGTGAAAATTCCCTAGTCGCCACACTCCAGCCACACTCACGTTCACTGAGGAAGAATTTAGTATGGCCAATGCATCTAGTCAGCATGTCTTTCAGACTGTGGGAGGAAATCCATGCAGACACGGGGAGAAGGTGTGGACTCCCCACGGACAGTGACCCAAGCCAGGCATCAAACCCGGGTACCTGGTGCTGTGAGGCAGCAGAGCTAACCACTGTGCCATCATGCCACCCCAAGATAGATGAGATGCAATGCATTTGATGAAGGCTTACAGCACTACTGCCTCACGGCGCCAAGGACTTGAGTTCAATTCCTGGCTTGGGTCAATGTCTGTGTGGAGTTAGCACGTTCTTTCCATGTCTCCAGGTGATCCAGTTTCCTCCCACAGTCTGAAAGACGTGCTGATTAGCTGCATTGATCCGAACAGGTGCCAGGGCACGGCAACTAAGAGAATTTCACAGTAACTTTATAGCAATGTTAACGTAAGCCTTACTTGTGACTAATAAATAAACTTCAGCAAGATGAGGAAATACAAAATGAATGCTGAATGTGTAGGAGAACCAAAGGAATTTGGAGTAAATGTCCATAGGTAGATATGGTGGTCAAGAAAGCATACAGAATACTTACATTCACTGCCCGAGAAAGGAAGTATAAAAGTGAGGAAGATATCCAAGAACTGTAAAAAAAACTGGTTAGGCCACAGCTGGAATGTTGTTTTCAGTTCTGGTCCTGCATGAGAAAAAGATGTGATTGCAAGAGTGAAGGCGCAGAGGAGATTTATGGACACCTAGCCTGAATTGGAGAATTTTACTTGTGAGGAAATACTGGAAAGGCTAGGATTCCCTTTTTTTGAAAAAAAGGAGGCTGAAGAGATATCTAATAGAAGTGTAAAAAGGTATGCTGGGTCTAGATAGAGTGATTAGAAAGACCGTATTTTGGAGGCCTTGTGTAATGGTGTCCCTCAAGCTATATATAACCAAATGTCACTCCATAATGGAGGGAGATGCCTATAGTCTCTTGAGGACTGTGGCTAATTACCTTATTCCCCGAGGTTGAAGGGTCCACAACCAGGAGCATGGATTTAGGGTGAGAGGCAAGAGGTTCAAAGAGAATTTAAGAGGTTAAACCTTTTAGGACTGAGGAGAAATTTCTTCACCCAGAGAGTGGTGAATCTGTGGAATTCACTACAACAGAAAGTACCTGAGGCCAAAACATTGTGTGATTTCAAGAAGAAATTACATATTGCTTTTGGGGTTATAGAGATCACGGATATGATGGAATATTGAATTTGATGGTCAACATGATCAGAATAAATGTTGGAACAGGTTCGAAGGGATGAGTGGCTACTCCTGTTTCTAATTTCAATGTTTCTCACTGAGAGGGTGTTAGTGGTCTGGAATTCATTATCTGTAGGAATAGTAGAGGCAAAAATCCTCATAACATTGAAAGAGGATTTGGATGTGCAACTGAACTGCCATAACCTACAGGACTAAAGACCAAGAGCCAGAATATGGTATTCAGCTGGATGATCCTTGCTGGCCAGCTTCCACATGATGGACCAAATAGCTTCCTTGTATGACTTCAATTTCTATTTTTAGGATTCTATGATTCAACGGCATGACTCCCATGCAGATCAGGCTTCGTCTTCTGTTCTGCTAAATTACACCTTTGTGGTACCCCTATTTTGCCAATAAAATGGACACAAGAATATTGAATTTGCATCCATAAAACAGCTGAGGTCATATGCGGAAACGTTTCTGTTATTTCAAAAGGCTTTATGAGTAAAATCACTTACCCTCTTCAATATTGAATGAGTGCTTTCAAGATATAGCCATCATTGAAAGTAAAAAGTCCTTGACTTCTTCTCTCATCGAAATTGAAAACGGTCAGTAAATAATTGGAATAGGCAACATTGAAGCTTTCAGTGTACTCTAGAAAATTAAACTGTTGAGTTCAATTCTTTCAAATCTAATTCTTCAAATCATTTCCACCTATTATTAAATGTTCTCAATGTCAGCCTTGGCGCAGTATTTTGCTGTTTCTTCAGTAGGTTATATGTTCAAGCAGTACTCCAGGCGATGAACACAATCTTTGGTCTAGGAATGCGAGGGTGATGCGAGGTTAATGCACTGAAGTGGAGGTAGATAGGAACCCAACCTACCCAATTTTACAGCTCTCTGCCTTCCTGCCCACTCCCGTAGACTTAAAACTGCAGTATAAACATTGCATAAACTCAGATTTCATTACATTAATCCAAGCATAAATCTATGAGAAAATGGGGCAGGAAACTGACAAAACTGGGTGCAATATTCATTTTATACCTGGCTAATTTATGCTCTCTACTGAAGGCAAATAATATTGGGCATGGTGTAAAAATCAGCATTTCACCTTATTCCGCAGCAAATTTGGTTTAAGTTGCCCCCAAAGACTTATGTTTGCGCTTTGACTCAGGGCTAGTACCTCAGAAATAGTATCCTTCTCTGTGCATTTTGTTTCTCCTAATCTCCACACCAGAAAATGTAGAATCACAGTAATGAATCTCTGCTGGAGTTAGACCAACACACCATTACTTCTCCCATTTCTCAAATTAACTGCAGCACATCCAGTTTTATCTACTGTTAATTGGGCAACAAGATTAAATATCACGTGGATACAGCTGGGAAAAGTTAAACTCATGCTCTGATTTGTGTTCTGCTAAATAGACTTGCAGCTTTTGCCTGTTGGCTGATAAGCAGAGAGATACAGCAGATTCCACTATCTTGCCTTTCTCAAACCCAGCTAAATAAAAAATCGTGAAAGTTAAACATGATGTAGGAGGGGAACATTTACAGGAATCTATCATCAGAGCCAAAAGACTGAGTACTTAGACATATCAGGAAAATCATGTCTAACTAAGCTGGTCCAATTTTTTTGAAGAGGCCACAGGTATGACAGATAGAGAAATGTATTTGGATGCTGTCTGCATGACCTTTTGGATGAAAATAAATAAGGTTCCGTACAGGGGATTATCAAAAAATGAAAATACACTGATTTGGAGATAACCATATGTCATGGATTGGTAATTGGTGAGGAGTTAGGAAGCAGAGAGGGAGGATAAAAGCTACATTATCTGATTTGCCAATGTGACAAGCAGAAATCCTTCAGAGTTTTCCTCAGAGCCTTCAATTTTCATCATCCACGGAGGAGCAAAATGATTTGTTTCCAGGTACACCTATCTTTAACAACAAGTCTACAGATACAAAAATCTTGAAAAGGGAAATGAAATATTGGCCTTTATCTCAATAGGAATTGAAATACAAAAGTGAAAATGTTTTGGCATCAATTATACAGAGTCTCATCCAGAATCCATCTCAAGCAATTTTGATACCAAACCTCAGGCAATATATAAGCTTTGGGATGAAAGGTTCAGTGTAGCTTCATTATGAATGATACCAGTGCTTAAAGGATTAAAGTATGAGGCCAGGTTGCAGTAACTTGGATTGAACTCACTCGTATTGAGAACATGACAAAATAATCTAAACATTTAAATGGGTGGAACTTTCAGGCTTTATGAGGGATATACAGGTAAATTATTTCCTTGGTTGGGAATTCAGAAAAGGGGGCATAATCTTTAAATTGGGGCCAGGTTACTTAGGAATTAAATAAGGAAGCACTTTAAAATAAATGTCTAGATTTTCACGTTCGTCTCCTGGAAATACGATTCAGGCTATTGCCTGACTTTGGAAACCTGAACTCATCACCTCAGTCCATACATGTCATATTTGCATCTTGTGGAGATATGTACAGGCAAAATTTGGGTTTCTCAATTCGAGGCAACATCAGATGAGTGCAGGTGGCAAAGTGGACTGGTTAGAAGGCCTGCTCAGTATCAGTCCAACTCTTGCCATGGCTCTTATGCCTCGCTCGTCTATTGTCCATTCATAACTCTCCTGCCCCCTAACTTTCTTCTGCTTCTTCACAACCCCTGTGCCACTCATCCAATATCCACCATGTACAAGAATCAGGAGCCCTGCATCTGCAAAGGGAAGTCTTTGAAGTGAAAATAAAATAAGCAAACCTTTAACAATCTAATTGAGCTGCCATTCTAAATCCCCCTCAAGTGGTCATTCAGTTGTAAGAACCAATTCATTAACCTAATCAAATACAGATAATCCTTTAACAGCTTCTTAAAACTATCAATAAACTATAACAATAAAACAAAGGGTTTAGCTGTCAAAACAAAACATTACAACAAAATCAAACAATGGAGCCTATGAAACTGGAAAATCAGGTGGTTAAGGTTTTTTTTCTCTAAGCTGCACCAGATGCCTGTCAACTAAGCAGTTCATAAACTGATAACTGTCTTTTTCCTTTAAGTGAAAGCTCTCTTGGCTACAAAGAAGAATGATTCTTATTGGCTGTATCTTAATGACAATAACAATGTCAAAAAACAGGTTACACGGAAGCCATTGAAAAATCATAGAGATTTTGTTTAGCATAATGGGACAGCATTTGTACAGTGCCAGCCTTTGATAAATTGTGGTAATTTGAACATTTTAATTATGTGGATCAAAAGCTGTGATTTGTATGTAACGGGCAGCTCTGTATGAATGGCCTTGTGCAGCTGTACCATGCCTGGTTCGGCAGTAGCACGTCACACTGCAGCCTGGGCACAGCCAGAACTGGCTAGACCACAGAAAGCACTATGGTGACCTTGCTCTCATCTGTTAGAACTGCTCAGTATTCCAGCATCATCCTAGGGAGTAACAGCAATGTGCATCATCTACAAGATGCACTGCAGGATCTCACCAAGGCTCTTCAGGCAGCATCCTCCAAATCCCTGACTGCTACTCTCTTGAAGTGCAAGGGCAGCAGGTACATGGGAACACCTGCACCTGCAAGTTTCCTTCCAAGCTCTACATCATCCTGACTTGGAAATCTATCACCTGTCGTTCCTTCACTGTTGATAAGTCAAAGTTCTGGAACTCCCTCCCTAACAACACTGTAGATGTAGCTATATAACAGCGGCTGCAGAGGTTCAAGAAGACAGCTCACCAACTCCTTCTGAAGGGCAAATAGGGATGGGCAATAAATTCTAGTCTAGCCAGCAATGCCCGCATCCCATGAGCAAGTCTCTCAACACGTAAATAACATATTGTTTTCTATTTTTCCTGCAGCATGGGCAATCTTACATTTTCTCACAATTCACTCCATTTGCCAAATTTCTGACCATCACCTCTGCGTTTGCTGAGCGATATTGGTTCTTAATGAAGCAATGCTGCGTTTTAAACATTCTAATCCTTATCTTCAATTCCCTCCATGGCTCAACCTTGTTATCTTTGGTAATGTTCTCCAGCCCCAAAATCCTCTTGAGATATTTGTGCTGATGTATTTCATCATCCATGGTTTTAACCATGCCTCCTGAATCCTCAGCTCTGGAGTTCCTCTCCATCTCTCTTTCCTTCTTTAAGCTGTCCCTTAGAATCCACCTCGAGGGGGCATGGCTTTAAACTAAGGGGGGGTAGTTATAGGACAGATGTCAGGGGTAGGTTCTTTACCCAGAGGGTGGTGAGGGATTGGAATGCCCTGCCTGCTGCAGTTGTAAATGCGCCTAGTTTGGGGGCGTTTAAGAGGTCTGTGGATAGGTTTATGGACGAAAAGGGATTGGTTTAGGTTAGTGGGTCATTGTTGTTGTTTTTTTTTAACTGGTCGGCGCAACATCGTGGGCCGAAGGGCCTGTTCTGCGCTGTAATGTTCTATGTTCTATGTTCTTTTACTGACCTTTGCCACCTGCCCTCATATCTCCTCATGTGAATCAGAATCCATTTTCTTTTTGCTTTATAGAATCATAGATTCTCTACAGCGCTGAAGGAGGCCATTCGGCCCTCGATTCTGCACCAACAACAATTCTACCTCAGCCCTATTGCTGTAACCCCACATATTTAACCCACTAATCCCTCTAACCTACTCATCCCGTGACACTAAGGGCCCTATTTTACCATTTTGATTCTAAGTGCTGGGCAGACTTGAAATTGGGAAGTTTCAGATCTGACTTTTAGACCCATTTTCAGGCGCCTCCATACATACTTTGCCTGAAAAAATATCAGCAATTTCAAATCGCGCTGCACAAGCCTATGGTAGGGCTTAAAGCACCCAAAATCCTGCAGCTCTGAACAGTGCCACCAACTGCACATGCGCAGAAAAAAAAGATAGAACGCTGCTCCCCTGCCACATCACTCCTGGCCCGGATAATACCTCTCCCTGACCCCCCCAGACACTGCCCCACCCCCACAACATTGGTGACCCCCTTCTCCCCCCACCACTTCCGCCACCCAAACCAATCGCGGGCCCCCTCCCCCATTCCGCCTCACTGATCTCAGACAAAGCGGCAGTGGATCCCCCTCCCATCAATCTCAAACAGAGAGCTGTCAGATGCTCGGCACTTAACACCGCACTAACTGCAGCATCCAAATTGGACTTTTGTAGAGCATGTCTGTTTCGCACCGATTCTGGATGGGCGAATGTGGTGGTAAAGGGGAAGTGCTGGTAAAGTTGGATGTGCAGCAAATTAAGTCAATTCAAATGCACGCGTGGAGATGGGCGCAGATGGCGCTACTCGCCTCACGCTCGGCTTTGCCAAGTTTTCACGCCCGAAAACAGGCACAATACAATGGTAAAACCAGGCCCGAAGGGACAATTTAGCATGGCCAATGCACCTGCCCTGCACAGCTTTGCACTGTATGATGTTTCTGTGAAGTGCCTTGGGTCATTTATTGCATTAAAGGTATGATACAAATATACAAGTTATCATTGTTGCTGGAACAACAGGTGTCACCATGAAGAACAATAGAGCAGATAAAGGAGAAAGTTGTTCTGAGATACCTCCAGGGGACATGGAACAATTCCTCCGCGAAGGATAAGCATCATGTTGAAGATGAACAATTGTTTCTGGTTAAGGAGACAACAGGAGGGATGGTTTCAACAGTTGCAGCTGTCAGGTGGATATGTGACTATTACCTCCAACTGCTCATAAACTCGCTGTACCTCATTTGGAAGTAGGAAGCACAGTATCAAATACAAAACTGTCAATGTTCTGCAACTGCCGGGGCCACAAAGCAAATTTTTTAATTCAAAAAGTTAAAACTAAAGAACTTTATTGGCTGACAAGTGGAAGCCACATTTCCACTTTGTAATCTGGCCAAGTATATGTTAGCATTTCAAAAATATTAACTTAATTCATTTGTTTCCGCTGTGCAGTCCAATGCTCTGTTTAATAGATGTATGAAGATGAAATTTTTAATGCATTTGTGGGTGACGTACTAAAGGAACCTGCACCTGGTGTGGCTGCAGCCCTCAGAAAGAAGACAGCGAGGTAAACCTCGAAGGAAGAGAATGAATAATCTTGGAATTCTAAGTGGTAACAGTTTGAGCGAGTCGAGCTGCCTAAGTGAGGTATCAATGGACTATAAGGAAAGGACTGATGAAGACAGCACTGTTCGATGTACGAAGGTGTTAAAATCTGTGCCAAAGGTAAGTTCATGTATTTAAGCTACATCATAAAAAGAATTAAAGAGGGTTGAATTTTTGTGAAGTGTCTTCAGATTGCCCAGTGTTCCTTCGATGGAAGATCTGCAGAAGCAGTTGCAAAATGGCAGGAGTTTTTTTCCAATTCATTTATGGAATTATGTGCATCGCTTACTGGGCCAGCATTTATTGGCCATCCCACACTGTCTTGCTAGGCCATTTCAGAGGGTTATTTAAGAGTCAATTATGTTGCTGTGGGTCTGGAGTCACACGTAAGCCAGACCAGGTAAGGACAACAGATTTCCTTTCCTAACGGACATTAGTGAATCAGATGGGTTTTTATGACAATTGATAATAGTTTCATGGTCATCATTAGATCTTTAATTCCAGATTTTTATTGAATTCAAATTTCACCATCCATTGTTGTAAAATTCAAACCTGGGACCCCAGAGAATTACTCTGGATCACTGGATTAATAGTCCAGTGACAATACCACTACACCATTGCCTCCCATGTGCATGCAAATACAACCCAATTGTACATAGTTTCCTATTATCCATCACCACTGACAAACCTGCTTAGATACACAATCAGCAGGGCAGCAGATCTTGGTTATCTCTCCCAAATAAGCATTTGAAACCTCAAAACACACTCATAGACTATTCCATCAAGACAGGATCACAATTCTGACTCTATCCTTGCATGATGTTCACAACAATTCAACTTCAAGCAAGGAATCAGTGGATTGCAATCAACACCATTCATCTGAAACTGAACCAGACTAGCCATATAAATATTATGGCTACAAGAGTAGGTCAGAGGCTGGGAATTCTGCAGTGAGTAACTCAACTCCTGACTCTCCATATCTGTCCACCGTCTTAAAGACACAAGTCAGGAATATGATGGAATACTCTGAACTTACCTGGATCAGTGCAGCTCCAACAACACTCAAGTAGCTCAACACCAGCCAGGACAAACCAACTTGTTTGACTGGGTATACATGCAACACATGGACTTCAGGGGTTTGGGAAGGCAACTCCCTGCCACTTTGTCAAAGATAATTAGGGAAGTGAACTAACTACTGGCCTGTCCAGCAGCATCCACATCCCACAAACAAATAAAAAAGAAAGCTGGTACATTTCTCTGGAGGAGAGATAGTCAATTGTAATATCCCTATCCAGGTGATAAAATGAATGCAGAATGGCTCTGTGCCACTCTTAAAGTATACTATTCAGTAAAGTCACTGACAGCACATACCTGAAGCAGAATCTCCCCAGAGAACAGTATGATTTGCCAATCCACCCTCCCATCACGCAAGGCCCCACTTTGGAAGTGTAGACTCACTGCATTTGCCATCAGTATACACTCAATGGAAAAGCAATGGACGTTATGGTGACCAGATATGGAACAACAAAAGCAAATAAACTGTAACAACACTGTGACCTGTTTGTCATTTCCCAAGCTCTGTAGAGTTCAGCTCATAGTCTCATGCATAGAAACATATATAAAAAACAGAAGTAGGAGTAGGCCATTTGCTCTTCGAGCCTGTTTCGCCATTCATTATGATCATAACTGATCATCAAATTCAATATCCTGAGCCTGCCTTCCTTTCATAATCCCTTGATCCCTTTAGCCACAAGTCAGTGAACACTCACCAGGAAATGGGGATTCACAAAAAATAAATGAGCCAGTGATTAGTTCACATAATTGTCAATTGTAATTCCCCATTGGCGTAAAACTATTACAGGCACTTTGATGATGACATTATTTTGAAAACTACCCATTGTTTGATGCAGCCGCAGTTTACATAAAAAGCTTTGTCTCGAAAAAAGCCATTCTTTAAGAATTTCAATTGCAATTTTCACCACTTTCATACAGATTTCCTGGTAATATTGCGAGGGCTGGAACAGAAAGCACATCATATACAGCCGCACAAAATCAATAAAAATAAATAAACTGCTTTATTTTATTGCACAGCCTTTCCTTGAGGCCTGTGGGCAAACTGGACTGCAATATTGCTGAGCAACCGCTGAACAGAGCAATCATGAAACAATACTAAAAGATAAATGTCAGCTTAAATGGAAAATACAACAGTTCATCTCTTCTTACCAAGGTAACAGAATTATCTTCTTAATCTGCTACAATCCAGGAGATATGTTTCAATTCGCATTCGTTGGGGCAGTGCAGTGGCACAGTGGTTAGCACTGCTGCCTCACAACAACAGGGACCAGGGTTAAGTTCCCGGCTTAGGTCTGTATGGAGTCTGCACATTCTCCACATGCCTGCTTGGATTTCCTCCAGTTGCTCTGGTTTCCTCCTACAGTCCAAAAGAGTGCTGGTTCGGTGCATTAGCCATGCTGAATTCTCCCTCTGTGTACCCAAACAGGCATGATGTGGAGATTCCGGCGTTAGACTGGGGCAAACACAGTAAAAAGTTTGACAATGCCAGGTTTAAGTCCAACCAATTTATTTGATAGTAAACTCACAAGCTTTCGAGGTTTCCCTCTTCATCAGGTGTAGAACTCTCCATCCACCTGATGAAGAGGGAAACCTCAAAAGCTTGTAAGTTTACTATCAAATAAATCGGTGGGACTTAAACCTGATGTTGTCAGACTTCTTACTGTGTTTACCCAAACAGGCACCAGAGTGTGGTGACAAGGGGATTTTCACAGTAATTTCATTCCAGCGTTGATATAAGCCTACGTGTGACTTAATAAATGAACTTTGTTGCTGGCGGGGATTACAGAAAAGATCCACAAGAGTGGTTCCAAGGGTGGCACAGTGGCATAGTTATTAGCACTGCTACCTCACAGCTGCACGGACCTGGGTTCGATTCCCGGCTTGGGTCACCGTCTGTGTGGAGATTGCACATTCTCCGCATGTTTGCTTGGGTTTCCTCATGTGCTCCGGTTTCCTTCCACAGTCCAAAGATGTGTGGGTTAAGTTGATTGGACATGCTAAATTAACTCTTAGTGTCCCGGAATGTGATAGGTTACAGGGATTAGCAGGGTAGCTAATGCAGGGATAGGACCTGGGTGGGATTGGTGTCAGTGCAGACTCAATGGGCCAAATGGCCTTCTTGTGCACTGTAGGGATTCTATGATGAGGAATTACCATTACAGAGGTTGACTGAAGGAGTTAAAATTGTTTTTCTTGAACAGAAGATTGAGAGGAGATTTGACTGCATTATTCAACATCATGAGGGACTGGCCAGAGTAGATTGGGGAAACTATTCCCACTGGCGAAGGATGTGAATGACATTTCAGTTATTTGGCAAAAGAAACAACAGCAAGAACCTTTTCACGTAGGGAGTGGTTGAATGCACTGCCTGAGAGTATGGTCAAAGCAAGTTCAATAGAGACATTCAGGAAGGGTAAGGCCATTAGGCCATAAGATACAGGAGCAGAATTATGTCACTTGGCCCATCGAGTCTGCTCCGCCATTCAATCATGGCTGATATTTTCCTCATCCCCATTCCTCTACCTCTTCTCCATAACCCCTGACCCCCTTATTAATCAAGAGTCTATCTATCTCTGTCTTAAAGACATTCAATGATCTGGCCTCCACAGCTTTCTGCGGCAAAGAGTTTCACAGCTTCACCACTCTTGTCCCTTTAGTCTGAGGTTGTGCCCTCTGGTTCTAATTTTTCATTCTAATAGAAACATCCTCTCCACATCCACTCTATCCAGGTCTCGCAGTATCCTGTAAGTTTCAATAAGATCCCCCCTCATCCTTCTAAACTTCAACGAGTACAAACACAGAGTCCTCGATCGTTCCTCAAACAATAAGCTTTTCACTCCAGGGATCATTCTTGTGGATCTCCTCTGGATCCTTTCCAAGGCCTATCATTTGGAAAGGGAGAATGTGCAGGGTGAAGGAGAGAAGGCAGGGAAGTTGTAATTTGTGAATATCTCTTTCAGACAGTCAGCACAGCCTCTTTTTATGCTGTAACTATTCTGTGATTCAGTGGAGCAACCAAATGGTGTTTAACTTTTCTTTCCTTGCTGTTTACCTCATTATGTTTAATTAGATGGTGAGGTGGAGGAGCTTTATCAGGGTTAATAGGAATGTGTTGACCACAACTTGGCCAGAATTTTCCAGCTGTGTATGCTGGCAAGATCTTCTGGTCCTGCCCATGCCGTGGCCCTGTCATAAATTTTCCAGCAGCATTGGGTGGATTCAACCAATGGGAAATCTCATTAGCAGCGGCAGGATCAGGAGATCCCACCTCCAGTGGATAACGCGCTGCCTTCTGCCGGGAAAAAGACACAAGGAGGCCAGAAAGTCCCACCCATTTATAATTTGATGCTTTAAATGTTGGACTTGATTTGATTTATTATTGTCACATGTATTAACAAACAGTGAGAAGTATTCTTTCTTGCATGCTATACAGACAAAGCATACCATTCATGGAGAAGGAAAGGAGAGAGTGCAAAATGTAGTGTTACAGTCATTGCTAGGGTGTAGAGAAAGGTCAACTGAATGTGAGATAGATCCTTTCAAGAGTCTGATGGCACCAGGTAAAAAGCTGTTGTTTAGTCGGTTGGTACATGCCCTCAGACCTTTGCATCTTTTTCCTGACGGACTGGAAGCTCGTGTATGTTTGCATTATTAAATATTTTTTTTGGACCTTCTGGTGCATCATAATTTAAAAATAGATAATGGTAAAATAATTCAAATATTCAATAATATTTTCCAGAAGTGTGCAAAGATGATTGCAGCAATGTGAAATGCCAGGCCAGGCACACCTGACGATTTAGAAATTAGTCTGGCTTAGCTGCCTTGCAAGTTGAAGGGATTTAACATTAAGAAATCACCTGAGCCAAATAATGCATAACCTGTAGCTCTGAAGGAGACTGAGGAGAAAATGTGTAGAACACTGGCTATCATTCACAAAGAAGTCATTAAGGATAGGTAACAACACCTCCTCCATGATCACCCTCAACACCGGTGTCCCACCGGGCTGTGTCCTCAGACAGCAACTATACTCCTTATACATCTACGACTGTGTTGCCAAATTCCCCTCCAATTCGATTTTCAAGTTTGTTGATGACACCACCTAGTGATAGGCTGGTAACATGTTTCAGGAAGAAATAATTGCCATGGGAACAGATAGATATGTTCCTCATCTAAAAAAAAATTCTGAAATGTGATCTCAAGAGGTATTATAGTGAAAATAAATGGAGTGACGCGATGGTACAGTGGTTAACAGTGCTGCCTCGCAGCTCCAGGCCCAGCTTTTCAATTCAATTCCCGGTTTACTGTCTGTGTGGAGTTTGCACTTTCTCCCTGTACCTATGTGGGTTTCCTCCAGATGCTTCAGTTTCCTCCCACAGTCTGAAAAATGTGCTGGTTGGGTGGATTGGCCAAGCTAAATTCTCCCTCGGTGTACCAGAAGAGGTGCCGGAATGTGGCGACGAGGGGCTTTTCACAGCAACTTCACTGCAGTGTGAATGTCGCTTACTTGTGACTAATAAATAAACTTTAACTTTACTTTTAAAATTCCATATTGTTTTCAATTACCAAATAGATAATATATATTTCTCAGTATTCATTAATGATTTCCGGTACTGAATACAAGTAGATTAGGATCTGATTGCAAATACATCAGAGATTTACGTAATTCATTTTCATAAGTAGCAAAATATTACAATCTAATACCTATGATATCAACGTTGCTTCATCATTAAACAGTTGCACTGTTAACTTAACCGGCAATAATGCAGGCAATAATCTGATAGGAATTGAGCTGTAGCAGGAACAGATGCAGCTAGAAATGCTTGGCTAATCAGAAAGAAGAATAGAGTAACATTTCAGGTGGCACTCTTCATTAACAAGCACAAAACGCAAAAGAATTAATACATTTCTGTTATGGTCAAACGATTCCACCTGAAGAGATAAAATTTGGATTATAAGATAAAACCGGTTGAAACAGTTTGAAAAACTGCAACATCTTATCGCGAAATAAATTGGAATCAGTGATCAGACTGCAAAAATGTTGACATTTATTTCAGAATGTGATCTCCAAGGTGCACCAATCTGACTGCACCAAATAAAAAGACAGCAATGAGAAATTAACTAACACGAATGCCAGAGGATGTACATCAACACACTCCACGGACGACTGGTTGAGAAACCTTGGCAAGATCATTCATTAATGGGCCTGACACCTGCTCTGCTCAGAGAAGTCAAATTTGCCAGAGGATTTCTGAGACAGATCCTTGGCTCGAAATTGGATTACAAAAGGGACAACATCTATTTTTGGCAGCTGGTCAGGAGTGTGAGCAAGCAGCTCGCCCCTCTCCTGAGATGGATTTTTTTTCAGGCATCCTCAGTGCCACAAGACATTGGACCCCAAAATTGTGTCTCATTGTGCCCACTTATGTTCCTGAGATGTGCCCAACAATTCCCAATTTCTAACCCAGTTTTGACTAAACTTAACACACAATGAGAAAAAAGTACTTTTGATGGACTTTGGCTAAGAATGAAAAATTGCATAGAAGTGTAGCACTTCTTATTCAAAAAGATTATTTTGAACTGATAATTTTAATACATTCTCCAGTGCTACTGATTATCAGGTCACACTGACGGGGTGAGAAGACTTCAATCACAGCTCTGGAAGTTGACCTATTTTAACTCCCAGGCTTTGTTTACTACTCTTGAGTTGGCCAAAAAACCATTCTGCCCAAAGGCAATCAGGACAGTTGCCCCGAGGATTGGATTACTCTTTTGCACCCAAGAAGAGGACAGGGTTCTCTGAAACAGGAGAAGCTAAAATGTCAAAACTAAAGTAAAGTTCCACAGAGACTTGAAATCTAAATTTTATAAAGTGCTGAAAATACTCAGCAGGTCAGTGAGCATCCGTGGAAAGACAAGCACTTGACATTTTGAGTCAAAATTGACTTCTTCAGAACTGCCCAAGTCCTATGTATTTCTAAAGGGGAAGCACACTAACCTTCTTGCCCTCTCAAAGAAAATAGCACTTATTTTTCATGATCTCTTACCACACACTGCCACCAGGTGCTCCAGTTTCCTCCCACAGTCCAAAGATATTCAGGTAAGATGGATTGGCCATGCTCAATTGCCCCTTAGCATCCTCAGATACATAGGTTAGGTGGAATAACCATGGGAAAAACGTGAGATAGGGCTGGGAAGAGGGCCTAGGTAACACGCCTGTCAGAGAGTCGGTGTAGATTCGATGGGTCAAATTATTTCTTTTGCACTGCAGGGATTCTATGGTTTGCATTCTGTCAAAGGAAAATAGTCATGAAACTACTTCATCTTAACCTTTTCCCAAGATATTAAAGTCTGATAAGAAATTATATTGAAGAAAATGAATAATTGCTCGTGATTTTAAGACTTAAATCTAACATTAAGTTCCAAACAGCAGCTATAAAATGCTCAAGATGTATTCTCTGAACTGCATGATTAAATTACCACCATGTATTTGTTCCAAACTAACCACTACTCACAATAGAGGGCCCTATTTTACCATTTTGATTCTAAATGCTGGGCAGACTTGAAACTGGGAGTGTTTCAGATCCGACTTTTAGACCCGCTCTCAGGTGCCTCCATACGCACTCTGCCTGCAAAAGTATCAGTGATTCCAAATTGTGCTGCACAAGCCTGTGGGTAGGGCTTAATGTACCCTAAATCCTGCAGCTCTGATCGGTGCCTCCAAACACACATGCGCAGACAAACAATGATAGAATACTGCTCCCCTGTCACATTGCTCCCAGGCTGGAAACTGCCTCTCCCTGGCCCCCACAGATATTGCCCCACCCTCACAACATTACTGATGGCCATATCCCCCCACCACCCAGCCCAATCGCAGGTCCCTCCCCACAACCCCCACCCCCCCCCTCTCCCCACACTACTTCCCCCCTACCAATCTCAGACAGAGTGACAGTAGACACCCCCTTCCCCTCACTGATCTCAGGCAAAGTGGCGGTAGACCTCCCCCCCCCCACCTCCACCCTCCACCAATCTCAAGCACAGAGCCATCAGATGGGCACTTACCTCCTCACTAACTGGAGCACCCAAATCAGACTTCTATGAAGCATGTCTATTTTGCGCCGAATCTGGATCGGCAACTGCAGTGGTAAAGAGGGAAGTGCCAGTAAAGTTGAATGGGCAACCTATTAAGTCCATTTAAATGCATTTAAATGGCCATTGCACCCGTTTTGGGTATGGTCTTGATTGCGGCCATTTTTAGGTCTCGATAAAGAGGGAACCGGCGCGGAGGCAGGTACAGATCGCGCTATTCACCTCACACCCAAGTTTTCGCACCCGAAAACAGATGAAATGTGATGGTAAAATTGGGCCTATAATCTACAAAGAAGGATTAATAAATATTGCTTAAATCGGTTATCTGAACATTGAGATTAAATTTGAATATTGTCGTCACTGCTTGATCTGTTATTGTTTATAACCTTCAATTTTGGGTGGTGGTTTTATTTTATTTTTAGCCTGTTTTTATCCCATCAGCAACTGTCATTCAACATTTGGCAAATTTCAGTTTTTTTTTGTTTTCCTGCTGTTCTCACTTCTCTCCTAAAGGCTATGAATCACTGTGTTTGGTATCATGCCCAACTCGCCATTTATTTATATGTGATACTTAGAAACAAAGAAAAACATAGAAGATAGCAGCAGGAGGAGGCCATTTGGCCCTTTGAGCCTGCTCCACCATTCATTACGATCATGGCTGATCACCCAACTCAATAGCCTAATCCTGCTTTTCCCCGTAACCTTTGATCCCATTCGCCCCAAATGCTATATCCAGCCGCCTCTTGAATACATTCACTGTTTTGGCATCAACTACTTCCTGTGGTAATGAATTCCACAGGTTCATCACTCATTGGGTGAAGAAATGTCTTCCTACCTCTGTCCTGAATGGTCTATCCTGAATCCTCAGACTGTGACCCCTGGTTCTGGCCTCCCCCACCATCAGGAACATCCTCCCTGCATCTGTCCAGTCTAAACCTGTTAGAATTTTATAAGTGTCTACGAGATCCCCCCCCTCATTCGCCTAAACTCCAGCGAAAACAATCCTAACATAGTAAATCTCTCCTCATACATCAGTCCCGCCATCCTGGAATCAGCCTGGTAAACCTTTGTTACACTCCCTCAAGAACAAGACCATCCTTCCTCAGAAAAGGAGACCAAAACTGCACACAGTATTCTAGGTGTGCCCTCACCAAGGCCCTGTATAATTGCAACAACATTTTCCTGCTCCTGTACTCAAAACCTCTCACAATGAAGGCCAACATGCCATTTACCTTCTTTACTGCCTGCTGCACCTGCATGCTTACCTTCAGTGACTGATGCACAAGGACACCCAGGTCCTGCTGCACATTCCCCTCTCCCAATTTACAGCCATTCAGGTAGTAATCTGCCTTCTTGTTTTTGCTTCCAAAGCGAATAACCTCACATTTATCCAAATTATGCTGCATCTGCCATTGATTAGCCCATACACGCAACCTGTCCAGGTCATTCTGAAAGATTTCTGCATCTTCATCAAGTTCACCCTCCCACCCAACTTGGTATCATTTGCAAACTTTTAGATGTTACATTTTGTTCCCTCATCCAAATCACGAATTTGTATAGTGAATAACTGGAGTCCCAGCACCGATCCCTGTGGTACTCCATTAGTTATTGACTGCATATTTGAAAAGCACCCATTAATTCCTACTCTTTGTTTCCTCTCTGCCATCCAATTTTCTATCCATCTCAATACACTTCCCCCAATCCCACACGCTTTAATCTTTCATGATAATTTCTTGTGCAAGATTTTGTCAAATGCTTTCTGAATGTTCTCCCTTGTCAATTCTACTATTTACATCTTCAAAGAATTCCAACAGATTTATCAAACATGACTTTCCCCTTCATAAATCCACGCTGACTCTGTCTGATCCTGCCACTGCTTTCTAAATGGTCTGCCATAAAGTCTTTTATAATGGATTCGAGAATTTTCCCCACTATCGATATTAACCTTACTGGTCTATAATTCCCTGTTTTCTCTCTACCTCTTTTTTTGAATATTGGAGTGACATTCGCTACCCTCCAATTTGCAGGAACTGTTCCAGAGTATATAGAATCCTGGAAGGTGACCACCAATGCATCCACTGTTTCCACAGCCACTTCTTTGGGATGTAGATTATCAGGCCCTAGGGATTTATCCACCTTCAATCCCATCACTTTTCCTAGTACAATTTCTCTACTAATATTGATCTTCCTCAGTTCTTTCCTCTCACTAAATCTTGCAGTCTCCAACATCCCTGGCATTTGATTTGTGTCGTCTTTTCTGAAGACGGAACTGAAGTATATATTCAGTTGCTCAGCCATTTCTTCGTCCCATATTCTACATTCCCCCATTTCTATCTGAAGGCTACGTTTGTCTTCACCAACCGCTTTCCCTTCGTGTAACTATAGAAACTCTAAGTGTCAGTCTTTATGTTCCCTGCAAGCTGACTTTTGTACTGTATTTTCCCCTTCTGAATCAATCCCTTGGTCCTTCTTTGCTCCCAATCCTAAAACCTATTATTTTTCTTGGCCAAATTGATTGGTCGACCCATGTTGGACGAGGTGGGCTCGAGGAGGAGTTCTTGGAATGCTGCCGGGATAATTTCCTTGAACAGTGTGTGTTGGAGCCGACGAGGGAGCGAGCTATCTTGGATCTGGTGCTATGTAATGAGGCGGGTAGAATTAGGGACCTTGCGGTGAAGGATCCTCTTGGAGAGAGTGATCATTGTATGGTGGAGTTTCTGGTGCAGATGGAGGAGGAGAAAGTGGGTTCCCGGACACGCGTCCTTTGTTTGAATAGAGGGGAGTATGGTAGGATGAGAGAAGAATTGGCAAATGTGGACTGGGGGAGTGCGTTGGAAGGTAGGTCTGCTGAGGAGCAGTGGAGGATCTTTAAGGAGATCTTTCTTGGTGCTCAGCAGAAATTTATTCCGATGGTCAAAAAGGACAGTAGGAAGAGAGGTAATAAGCCGTGGATAACGAAGGAGGTGAAGGAAAGTGTTAAATTAAAAGCGGAGGAATTTAGAGTAGCTAAGAGCAGTGGGCGAGAAGAGGATTGGGAAAGGTTTAAATGTCAACAAAGATTGACAAAGAAGTTGATAAAGGAGGGTAGGAGAAGCTATGAGGCTGGGCTAGCACTTAATATAAAAAAGGATAGCAAGAGTTTTTATAAATATATAAAAAGGAAGAGGCTGGCTAGGGTGAACGTTGGTCCTTTAGAGGATGAGAAAGGGGAGCTAGTGGTAGGGGATGGGGATATGGCTAAGGTATTGAATAACTTTTTTGTTTCTGTCTTCACGGAGGAGGACGTGAATAATTTGCCGGGTGTTAGCGATGGAAAGGTGGTAGGAATGGAGGGTCTTAATGACATTACTGTTACTAGAGAGGTGGTGCTCGACAGACTGGAGGGGCTGATTGTGGACAAGTCCCCAGGACCGGATGGAATGCATCCGAGGGTTCTGAAAGAAATGGCGGAGGCTATAGTGGATGCCTTGGTGGTTATTTTCCAGACGTCGCTGGATTCCGGGGAAGTGCCGGAAGATTGGAAAACGGCTAATGTTACGCCGTTGTTTAAGAAGGGTGCCAGGCAAAAGGCGGGGAATTATAGGCCGGTTAGTTTAACGTCTGTGGTAGGTAAAATGTTAGAATCCGTCATTAAGGAGGAAATTGCGAGGCATCTTGAAGGGAATTGCTTGATAGGGCGGACACAACACGGTTTCATTAAAGGGAAGTCGTGTCTGACAAATTTACTGGAGTTCTATGAGGATGTGTCTAGGGCAGTGGATAGAGGAGAGCCGGTGGATGTGGTCTTTCTGGATTTTCAGAAGGCGTTTGACAAGGTACCTCACAAGAGGTTATTGCAGAAGGTCAGGGGACATGGAGTTGGGGGTAGGGTGTTAGCGTGGATAGAGGATTGGTTGTCAAATAGGAGGCAGAGAGTGGGGGTCAATGGGTGCTATTCAGATTGGCGGTTGGTGACTAGTGGGGTGCCCCAGGGGTCGGTGCTGGGGCCTCAGCTATTTACCATTTATATAGATGATCTGGAGGAGGGAACCGAGTGCAGGGTGTCGAAATTTGCTGATGACACCAAGATTGGGGGAAAGGCAAATTGTGCGAAGGGTGTGGAGAGTCTGCAGAAGGATCTAGATAGGCTGGGCGAATGGGCCAGGAAATGGCAAATGGAATTTAATGTTGGCAAGTGTGAGGTGGTCCACTTTGGTAGGAAGAATGGTAGGAAGGACTATTACTTACGTGGCGAAAAACTGCAGCAGGCGACGGTGCAGAGGGACCTCGGGGTCCTTGTGCAGGAGTCGCAAAAACCCAGCTTGCAGGTGCAGCAGGTGGTCAGGAAGGCGAATGGGATGCTGGCCTTCATAGCGAGGGGGATTGAATATAAAAGTAGGGAGGTCTTGCTGCAGCTGTATAGGGCATTGGTGAGGCCGCAGCTGGAGTACTGTGTGCAGTTTTGGGCGCCGCACCTGCGCAAGGATATTTTGGCCCTGGAGGGAGTGCAGAGGAGGTTTACTAGGCTGATACCGGAGTTGAGGGGATTGAGCTATGAGGAGAGGCTGAATAAACTAGGCTTGTACTCGCTAGAGTTTAGAAGAATGAGGGGAGATCTCATTGAGACGTATAAGATGATGAATGGGATGGATAGGATAGAGGTGGAGAGACTCTTCCCGCTCAAAAAAGACAGTAGGACTAGGGGGCACAGCCTCAAGATAAAGGGGAGGCGGTTTAGAACGGAGTTGAGGAGGAACTTCTTCACTCAAAGGGTGGTGAATCTCTGGAATTCTCTGCCCGTTGAAGTGGTGGAGGCTGCCTCGCTAAATATTTTTAAGAAGCGGGTTGATGGGTTCTTGATAAGAGAGGGGATTAAGGGTTATGGGGAGAGGGCGGGAAAGTGGAACTGAGCCACAACAGATCAGCCATGATCTTATTGAATGGCGGGGCAGGCTCGAAGGGCTAGATGGCCTACTCCTGCTCCTATTTCTTATGTTCTTATGTTCTTATGTTCAATCTGTATGCTTCTTCCTTGGATCAGACAGTCTCTCTAATTTCCTTTGTAAGCTGTGGATTGACCCTCTTACCCATTTTGCTTTTATGCCACCGTCTTCACAGTATCTGTTTAACTATGGGGATGGTATTGTTTGGAGCAGTGTGTATTGTACCTAATGTTGTTTGGATCTATTTCTCCTTGGCCTCTTATTTCACATCCAAAGCACGCCCTATGTTGACATCAACTGAGTTACATTGCACACCAAGCTCTACCACCATTCTCAACTCCTCCACCATGGCTAAATTAACAGATTGCTTGCTGACATTCAATAATAGATGCACAAAAATTCGCCCTACAAACTCCAATACCTTGCTGCTGATTATGTCCATCTCCCTAGAATCTGTCTGAGGCATAACTTTGGTGTTATAACTGATGAGAAGATGAGTTTCTAACCACATTTCCTCACCAACACTCGGACTGTCAATTTCCACCTCCATAACATTAAAGAACAAAGAACAGTACAGCACAGGAACAGGCCCTCTGGCCCTCCAAGCCTGCGCCTGACTTTAATTCTGTTTCAGCTTGTCTATTGCTGAATACCTTGTCCATGCCTTTGTTACCTCTAAATGTGCCTATTCCAGCCCACTCCTGCTTGGTCTCCCACATTCTGCCTTCTGTAAGCTTGAAGTCATCCTCACAAAGAATACAATCAAATTTGTTTGGCATGTCCTCCCTGTGACAAAACAATGCTGACTATCCCTGATCAAACCTTGCCTCTCCAAACGGAGATAGCTTCTCTACTTCAGAAACTTCTCCAAAAGTTTCCCAACCACAGACATGAGACTCACTCGTCTGTATTTTCCTAGCTTGTCTCTACAACCTTTCTTAAATAGTGGGATCACATTAGCTGTTCTCCATTCTCTGGCACTCCCCAGTGACCAAGGAGGAATTAAAAATTTGGGTCAGGGCCTCTGCAATTTCCTCTCTTGCCTCCCACAGCAGCCTGGGACACAATTAATCCGGACCTGGAGATCTGTGCACTTTTAAGCCCACCAATACTATGTCACTCCCTATGATAATTTTCTCTAGAGCCTCACAGTATCTCTCTCCTGAGTTCCATAACTACCTCCTCATTTTCATTGGTGAGAACGCAGTATGAATATACATAAAAGAGTGATGTTACGAGCTCAACTGATAATCTTAAATTGGTTATTAGTGTAGCTATTGGCACACTCAGAATTGTTCACCAAGTGTTTCCTGCGCTTGGAAAACCCAAAACAATCTCTCAAAATTATCACGGCACAAAGGGAGGCCACTTGGCCCAGCGTTTTGCACTGGCTCTCCAAATGAACTTCATAAATTAATACCATTCCCCTGCCTTTTCCCCGGTCCCAAACACATTGTTTGTATTCAAGTAATCTTCTAAAGTCCTCTTGAATTCTTTGATTGAACCTGTCTCAATCAATGTCAGTAAAACAAAAGAGATAATCTTCTATAACAGGAAGCATTATGGAGACATGCCCCGTCTATATCAACTGGGATGAAGTGGCTATGGTCGAGAGTTTCAAGTTTCTAGGTATCCAGATCACCAACAACTTGTCCTGGTCTCTCTATGTGGACACTATAGTGAAGAAAGCCTACCAAAGCCGCTAGTTCCTCAGAATGCTAAGGAAACTCAGCATACCGGCTACAACTCTCACAAATGTTTACAGATGCATCATATCCTTTCCAGAGATATTACAGTTTTGTGAGGATCTTATTCTAACCAAGACTGCAAAAAACTACAAAGGGTTGTGCATATAGTCCAGTCCCTTATACAAACCATCTTGGGAATAGAGGGATACAAACGGATGGTCTAGTTAGGAACACATGATCAGGGCAGGCTTGGAGGGCCGAAGGGCCTGTTCCTGTACTGTACTGTTCTTTGCTCTTTGTTCATCTCCCCATCCATTGACATTGTCTACATTTCCCACTGCCTTGGAAAAGGAGCCAGCATAATCAAGGACCCCCCACACCCGGACAGTCTCTCTTCCACCTTCTTCAATCAACAAAAATATACAAAATTCTGAGATCACGTAACAACCAATTCAAGAACGGATTCTTCCCTGCTGCCATCAGACTTTGAATGGACGTACCTTCTATTAAGTTGATCTTTCTCTGCACCCTAGCTATGACTTCTGCACTTTCTCCTTTCCTTCTCCCCTATGTACACTCTAAACGATATCCTTTCTATGCGTAGTGCACAAGCAACAATACTTTTTACTGTATACCTATTACATCTGACAATAATAAATCAAATCAAATCAAAACAGCTTTTTGTCTACAGGAAATACCTGAGCAATTTCCAAATTACTGTTTAGATGCCAGAGTTGTCACTGTACTGTAATAGTTTGACTAGGAGTGCAGCCAGTTCTGGACTAAAGTCTTCACTAATGTTGTTGGAATCAAGATCCACACCCTTTACAGCATCTAGTACCTTCAGCCATTTCTTGACATCGTGCGGACTGAATTGAACTGGCTGAAAATCGGCATCTACGATTATGATGGACCATCCACTCATTAGTTCGGGCTGAAAATAGCTGCAAATCCTTCAGCCTTGTCTTCTGCACTCATGAAGCCCCTTCCTCCCTCTGTTAGTTGTTTAATTCTCCACCACTGTGCGACTGGATGTGGCAAGACTGCAGAGTTTAGATGGGATCTGATGGTTGTGGAGTCACTTAACTCAATTTATCACATGCTGCTTCCTTCATTTGGCATTCAAGTGGTCCTGTGTTGTACCACCACCAGTTTGGCATCTCATTTTTAGCTGCGCCAGGTGTTGCTCCTGGGATGCCCTCTTGCACTTTTTGTTAAACTGGGATTGATCCCTGGCTTTGTAATAATAATGTTCATGAAGTTACAGTGGTTGAATAAAATTCTTCTGCTGCAGATGGCTTAGAGCATTTCATGGATTCCCAGTGTTGACTTGCTGGATATATTTGAAATGTAACTTATACAGTTAAATTAGATATCAAATGCAAACTTGACTAGATTTTATAAAGGGATCAACACCATAAACTTCCTCAATTAACAAATTCCTGGTATTAAGCACTCACTTCGATCATCTCCAGCTGCTATCTTTGAGCACCTTGCCAAGATGCCACATCGGGCTAAATGTTTCAACACTTAATGAGTTTTCTGAAGGGGTTTGCAGAATTCAGCAGTGAAATTATATTCTGGGATGAACATTTTATTTTACCATGCAAGGACCTCAGCCCCCTGCAGCCTCGGGAGTGAATGGGCACGAGTGTAATGTTTCTGTCAAAAGCTTGATGCAATGGACTTCCATTCCAGTTTATTCAACTCAAGCTAACAGCTGAATAATGAGCATGAGACCAGGCAAAGCTCACTTTCAACTGTTTCAAAATGTATAACAGCTGTATGAAATTAGACACTGCTGTACATAACACTAAAACAGAATAATCTTCACAGGCCGAGGGAGTGTGAAGCAGGACAGGCAAAACTGTGACTATTTTTTCCCGATGGGAAAGAAACGATCTGGACTAGTATTTTTACTTCCCAGTTTTAAGTGGTGTCCCATTTTAAGGTACACACGTCCAGTTGGGGCCCATATTCTTATTTTCTCAATTAGACTGTTTTTTCCTTCTGGGTAGTCATGTTAACATAAAGAAAACTGAAATAAAAATAGAAAATGCTGGATAAATTCAGCAGACCTAAAAGCATCTACGGAGAAACAAAGTTTCAAATCCATAAGATCCCTCTACAGAACCGAAGAGGGATAGAAATGTGATGAATTATATGGTTGGAGAGGTGATGTGGTGGTGGCGGGGGGGGGATTTCTTTGGTTTGGTCAGGGGGGTTGCTAAATATAAGGTCAGAGATAAGTCGGAGCTAAGTAGAGATTGACAAAGATGTCATGGAGACAAGACAAAGGGAATGTTTATGGTGGCCTCAGAAAGTGAAGAAAACTTAACTGACCAACTCACTGCTACAGGGTAAATAGTCTGAAAATAGTATTGCTGGTGTGTTATACAATAAAATTACCCCATTGAATTTTTGCAGAGGAACCGTTCTTATTCACTTGGGAATTGTGAAGGCAGAAATCCACTTTAGGAGCCAAGAGAAACAACACTCAGTGTGCTGGCTAATCAAAAGAAATCATTAAATGAGAGTAGTATTTATAAGTTTCCAAAATTAGCTAGGAGAATCCTAATGAGTTATTTTTCTCACACGCTTGAGCTTAGTGTAATGTCCAATTGTTTCATAAGAACATAAGAAATAGGAGCAGGAGTGGGCCATCTAGCCCTTCGAGCCTGCCCCGCCATTCAATAAGATCATGGCTGATCTGTCGTGGCTCAGTTCCACTTTCCCGCTCTCTCCCCATAACCCTTAATCCCCTTTCTTATCAAAAACCCATCAACCCGCGTCTTAAAAATATTTAGCGAGGCAGCCTCCACCACTTCAACGGGCAGAGAATTCCAGAGATTCACCACCCTTTGAGTGAAGAAGTTCCTCCTCAACTCCGTTCTAAACCGCCCCCCCTTTATCTTGAGGCTGTGCCCCCTAGTCCTACTGTCTTTTTTGAGCGGGAAGAGTCTCTCCACCTCTATCCTATCCATCCCATTCATCATCTTATACGTCTCAATGAGATCTCCCCTCATTCTTCTAAACTCTAACGAGTACAAGCCTAGTTTATTCAGCCTCTCCTCATAGCTCAACCCCCTCAACTCCGGTATCAGCCTAGTAAACCTCCTCTGCACTCCCTCCAAGGCCAAAATATCTTTGCGCAGGTGCAGCGCCCAAAACTGCACACAGTACTCCAGCTGCGGCCTCACCAATGCCCTATACAGCTGCAGCAAGACCTCCCTACTTTTATATTCAATCCCCCTCGCTATGAAGGCCAGCATCCCATTCGCCTTCCTGACCACCTGCTGCACCTGCAAGCTGGGTTTTTGCGACTCATGCACAAGGACCCCGAGGTCCCTCTGCACAGTCGCCTGCTGCAGTTTTTCGCCACGTAAGTAATAGTCCTTCCTACCATTATTCCTACCAAAGTGGACCACCTCACACTTGCCAACATTAAATTCCATTTGCCAGTTCCTGGCCCATTCGCCCAGCCTATCTAGATCCTTCTGCAGACTCTCCACACCCTCCGCACAATTTGCCGTTCCCCCAATCTTGGTGTCATCAGCAAATTTCGACACCCTACACTCGGTTCCCTCCTCCAGATCATCTATATAAATGGTAAAAAGCTGAGGCCCCAGCACCAACCCCTGGGGCACTCCACTAGTCACCATCCGCCAATCCGAATAGCACCCGTTGACCCCCACTCTCTGCCTCCTATTTGACAACCAATCCTCTATCCACGCTAACACCCTACCCCCAACTCCATGTCCCTCGACCTTCTGCAATAACCTCTTGTGAGGTACTTTGTCAAACGCCTTCTGAAAATCCAGAAAGACCACATCCACCGGCTCTCCTCTATCCACTGCCCTAGACACATCCTCATAGAACTCCAGTAAATTTGTCAGACACGACTTCCCTTTAATGAAACCGTGCTGCGTCTGCTCTATCAAGCAATTCCCTTCAAGATGCCTCACAACTTCCTCCTTAATGACGGATTCTAACATTTTACCTACCACAGACGTTAAACTAACCGGCCTATAATTCCCCGCCTAGGTCAGTTGGTTGTCTGGAATGGTGAAGCTGCCAGTGCCATTAAAAGCTGACTTGGTGAGAAGCGAGGTGGAGGCAAATACAGTTTTAACAATGCAAACATGCTGCTCCATCATTTCCCTAAGCTTGAAGATTCTTGCCATCAATAATAACACAAAGCTACAGTTATTCAGTGGTTATAGCCGTGAGCGACACTGCTGCCTCACAGCGCCAGGGTCCCAGGTTCAATTCTGGCCTCAGGTCACTGTCTGTGTGGAGTTTGCACATTCTCCCCTTGTCGACGTGGGTTTCCTCTGGGTGCTCCGGTTTCCTCCCACAGTCTAAAGGTGTGCGGGTTAGGTTGAACGGCCATGCTAAATTGACCCTAGTGTCCAGGGGATTAGCAGGGTAAATGTGTGGGGTTGCAGTAATAGAGCCTGGGTGGGATACAGACTTGACGGGTTGAATGGCCTCCTTCTGTACTATACAGATTCTATGATTCTAAACTACCGTTATGTTTGCTTCATTAATTTCTGCCAAGATTCTTTTTGTCCACAACAGGGCTTTTATAAAATTACTATTCTTTAATTCATATGGGTGTCAATGGGATGGCCAGAATTTATTGCCCAATTCTTCATGCCCTTAATCTACTGACTTGATAGGTCATCGCAAAGACTAATTATGAGGTAAATACTTGGCTGTGGATCTGGAGTCACAGACAGACCAGATCAGGTAAAGATGGAAAATTTCCTGATCTAGTCAGTAGAGAAAGCAAAGGTACAGCATTGGCAAAGTGGCCCAGTCACTTGCTCTGAAATTCCCAGTCACCTATTGCATGTATCTTCGAGGCAAATGTAGAGTTAGGGTCTGCACATGGTGAGTCACCAAGTGTATTTCAGCAGTAAGTCAAAACAAAAGGAAAATTCATGTATCAGCTACTTTGAGGGCCAAGTCATAGACAGATTCTGCTACAGAGGACTCAGACGAGGACCGTGATCAGCCAGTATTCAGGAGAACACAACAAGGATTGACACTGAAATATTGGCCAACCTTCCAATCTCCTGTTGCTTTCAAGGACCACGGTGATATCTGACTCCAAGGTCAGTTTGGCACAGTGGCACAATGGCACAATGGTTAGTACTGCTGCCTCACAGCACCAGGGACCCGGGTTCTTTCCAGCCTTGGGTAACTGACTTTGTGTGGAGTTTCTCCCCATGTCTGTGTGGGTTTCCTCCGGGTGCTGTGTTTCCTCCCACCATCCAAAGAACTGCAGGATTGGCCATGCTAAATTGTCCCTTCGTGTCCCAAGATGTGTCAGTTAGGTTGATTAGCCATGGTAAATGTGCAGGGTTAAGAGGATGGGTGGGCCTGGGTAAGATGTTCTATTGCAGACTCAATTGGCTTCCTTCTACACTGTCAGGGCTCTATGGTTCTATGACAGACAGCATTATCCAGAACTTTCTCTCCATAGTCGTGCCGTGGTGCAGATCCCTAGACACTGCAACTGCTGCCCCATACCTGATATGGCCTGCGTATGGATAGGTCACCTGACAGGTGCCCATCACCCTGCCAAATCCAGCAACTCACCGCAATATGTTCAGAAACACCCCACAGCAACACCAGAGATTTTGCAGCAACTGAAATTAAGCTAAATTACCTTGTTCCATTTCAACATGATAGCAGCACCATTTCTGTCACACAGGGAATGACCCTGCAAACACACTTTTCAGCATGGGTGGTTTGGGGGCGTGGGGGACTGTGCCGGAGGCAGCTGGAGATGATGCACGCCCCACTCAGAAGGACTCCAGCTTCCATAATGCTGCCTCCCGTGGTGCTGTGGATCCAAATTTCATGCCCAAGGTCACCTTTGCTGATAATAACTACTTAACTCCAGATTTATCAATGGAATTGAAATTGCTTCGCTGGGGGAATGGGAACTCATATCGCGGAATCATTATTCCAGCAGCATAACAATTGCAGTAATATATTTCCTATGAGATTGCCGCTGACATCAGGAATACCAGCTGCTAACAAAAACTGAGCTTGAGTTACCGCTAAAAAGGATACATCAAAATCTAGGGACTGTTTAGCATCAAAGCGAATATGTACATACCACCTATAATAGTTACAAAACTCAGCAACTGCCAAACCCCTCTCGAAATTGCAGCATTAATCTTTGGAAATCAAATAATGAGCCTGGAACTTCCGAGTGTCTGCAAGAGTGGTGGAGCAAA
Source organism: Carcharhinus amblyrhynchos (assembly GCF_965287045.1). NCBI lineage: Eukaryota > Metazoa > Chordata > Chondrichthyes > Carcharhiniformes > Carcharhinidae > Carcharhinus > Carcharhinus amblyrhynchos. The sequence continues at coordinate 47,764,749 of NC_137324.1, read as the reverse complement.
ATTGGTCTGTCATTAGCCCTGTCCTGAATCCCAGGAAGACAGGGAGAAAGTCATTTCAGTGTTCAGGACTGATGACATGCCTCAGTTGGTGCACCACTGGTGCCACCACGACTGAGGAAATGGAAGCCACAACAGCCACACAGTGTCCAGTACAGGCTGAAGTTAAGCAAGGAGATTTTTTTAGTCCCTTTGGAAACAGAATGAGAGTATTATATACTCCCTCCAGGGCCAAGTCACTTTTGATTGTTCTGTTTCTCAGAGCTTTCTTAAAGAATAAAACAGTCAAGGTGGGATTCCATTCCCCTCGCACCCCCTCCCCCCACCCACTTCAACGGTGGAAGTGGCTCACCATTGGCTGCTGGCAGAATATTCAGGTCCTGCCAACGTCCATGGCATTTTGCAAAGCCTACCTATTCCATCACCAGCCTGTGGGTACGTGCGGTATGAGAGGAGCCTGTGGGTGTGTGCAGTGTAACAGGAGGCCTATGGGTGTGAGGAGTGTGAGAGGGGGCCTGTGGGTACGTGCAGTATGAGAGGAGGCCTGTGGGTATACGCAGTGTGACAAGAGACCTGTGGGTATATGCAGTACGAGAGGAGGCCTGTAGTGGTATGAGTGGAGGTCTGTGGGTATGTCTGCATCAGGGCACAAACTTTCTTCAATATTTCTTCACTGAAGAATAGTATTCTTGAACACAATTCTGATAAAATATCTCAACGCTGATGAAGTCATACACCATGACATAATCTTTTAACCTAGGGCATGGAAAAGCCAGCTGGATTGTGCTAAATGAACAAAGAGATCCTTTGCACAGACTGAATGAAAATGAATCAGCCAGTAGTAAAATAAACACATGTGTGCAGGAAAGTTGGATCTCAATGATCCAGACTCCAAAATGCCAGAGTGCAAGGACCAATGGCAAGACATGTCCTGCCCCACCATTCCATTTCAGCACACCCATGCTGCAGTGGATTGAACACTTTTCCTCCTTCACCCTTCAGCAGACATGGGACACTACACGGAGTGGGAGGGGGTAGACCCAGCAAAGAGCCAAAGGGAATGAGCAGCCTCCGCATTACATACATGCATGAGCTTTCCCCTTGCATGTGGATGTGCTCTGCACTCTGAAGCAAGCCGGTCCACAACCTCTGCCCAATTCACACCAGTGATGACAAGGCACACAGCAGTGAGCTACCTTACATGGGGGTGAATAGGAAATGAACCAAACTCCAATGCTCCATCCTCAGCCTCATTCCCGGCACCAGCCTAGATAAGAGCAGGGAGGGAGAGGCAGAGAAAAGCTTCACAGCGTTCACTTTTGCTCTCCGTCTGCTCAGGTGGATACACCTCAGTGGATATTATTGATAGTTCAGGAGAGGGTCACAGATTATGGTGGTCACTGCATGGACATGTGACGACAGGTGAGGGGTGCAATATCAGAGCTCCTGGCTTCCTTGGTAAGAGGCATCCATGAGGTCCCAGTCCAATGCTGAGCCTTTGTAATTGTACCAGCCTCTACCACCTCCTCTGGCTTCTCTTTCCACATACACACCACCCTCTGAGTGAAGAAGTTGCCCTTCAGGTCCCTTTTAAATCTTTCCCCTCTCACCTTAAAACTATGCCCTTTCGTTTTGGATGACTCTACCCTGGGGAAAAGACTTTGGCTATTCACCTTATCCATGCCTCCCATGATTTTATAAACTTCTATAAGGTCACTCCACATCCTCCTACTCTCCACTAGGGAGCTAGTCACCTTGCACTGCTGGCCTGTATGACCTTTCTCAGCTAACACAGAAGCTGGGCACCCAATTAAAACAAAAGTCAAAATTGTGGCACTGCTGGCAATGCTGGGGATTTTGCTTCATAATGTAAATAATCGAAAGTCCACAGCACTGAAAATTTGAGCACGCTGAAGGGCGGCTTCAATACATAATACATAATTCAATAATGCTGCCTCACAGCGTCAGGGACCTGGGTTCGATTCCCAGCTTGGGTCACTGTCTGTGTGGAGTTTGCACATTCTCCCCGTGTGTACATCTACGTGGTTTCCTCCAGGTACTCCGGTTTCCTCCAGCAGTCCACAGATGTGCTGGTTAGGTGAATCGCCCGTGATAAATTCTCCCTCAAAGTACCCAAACAGGCACAGGAGTGTGGGAGCTTGGGGATTTTCACAGTAACTTCATTACAGTGCTATTGTAAGCCTGCTTGTGACTAATAAGTAAACTTTATTTTTTTTACTTTTTACATTCTGCATCATAAATGGAGGACAGCAGGTGCTAACTGCACATTCCCAGCACCTCATACTTTTTTTATTGAATTCAAAGGTTGCCAACTTTCTTTCCAAACAGCACATTTAATCATCACTCATCAGAGGTGGATGAAACCAAAAGAGGATTAGGCATCAGGCAGGCAATGATTCACTTTGTAAGCAAGAGTATGAAGAACAACATGTCAGAACATTGCATACTCATTCCTTAAATTATTTTTTTCCAAAGGAGCTAGTCAGTTGTTTTTAACTTCAGTAAGCCTCTTGAATTAAAGCTGATGGCATGTTGTGAAAAGCAATGTCCTGCTGAAAAATTATTACTAAGATTTACTGTTTCATATTTTCAATGCAATCTATTTTTGTTACTCTGCAGACAGTCAAACACTAAAGTTAGTACAATTTATCAGACTAACGTAGTTAACCCTTGCAATTGATGTTACTGCATACTGCTCCACTGCACCATATGGAATGATGGGTTAGACCAAGACAATGAGGTCACTTTGCATGATGCTGATATTTTCATGTTTGTTAAACTATATATTTTTTGTTTGAATGCAAGGTGAATTGTATTTGAAAGAAAAACATGCATTTTTAGAAACAGAACAAACCCTTAAGTTCCACTAAACAAATCTTTTGTACTCTACTGCGGATGAGGTAGGATCCCTGGGACAGCACGATAACACAGTAAAAAGTCTGACAACACCAGGTTTTAGTCCAACCTATTTATTTGCCTAGGTTTATCCAACCTATTCACCTGACGAAGAGGGTGTCCCTCGAAAGCTTGTGAGTATATTATCAAATAAATAGGTTGGACTAAAACCTGGTGTTGTCAGACTTTTTACTGTGTTTACGCCAGTCCAACGCCGGCATACCCACATCACAGCACGATAACACAGTGGTTAGCACTGCTGTTTCACAGTGCCAGAAACCTGAGTTCGATTCCTGGCTTGGGTCACTGTCTGTGTGGAGTTTGCATGTTCTCCTCGTGTCTGAGTGGGTTTCCTCTGGGTGCTCCAGTTTCCTCCCACATTCTGAAAGACGTGCTGGTTAGGTGCATTGACCCAAAGAGGCACCAGACTGTGGTGACTAGGAAAATTTCACAGTAACTTCATTGCAGTGTTCATGTAAGCCTTACTTGTGACTAATAAATTAACTTTATTTTACTTTTTTGCAATGGAGCCGGCTAGGTCAGGAGTGCCAGGTGCACACTTCAGGCCCGAACCAACCCGCACCTTTGAGAGGCACTCCTGAAAAGCAAAAAAGCCTGAGAATGGGGTCAAGAATCTCAGAATCACAAACCACCTGTCATTTCGAAAGTGCCCTCAGTCTTCTCGATTTGGCAAAAGCCTGGGCCAGAATCTTACAGTTGCTGTCCAGATCTGGATCAGTTTGTGACCAAGTTATATCTGAAATGTCAGGTGCAGTGAGCTTTGTGGTCACATTCAGGCTCAGCACAGAAGGAAGGGGGCAGACTGATCTGTTTATATTGGTGGGCACTTATATTACTTCTTTTTCAAATACATTTTTTCATGGTGTTAGTTTATCTGAAGTAAGACAGTGAGCAGTATGGAAAAGTATACAGTTCGCCAACCAGGAAAGGCTCTAAACACAAGTGCAATGATCAGCATTGCTGAAATATTATATTTAAACACAAGCATAATGGTGAAATTTATTTGCAGAATTGGGTAGAATTATTCGGGCTGCCTTTGTTCTCTCTGACCCCAGGGGGGTTGGTACACAGGGCTTTTTATCTTCAACCATTTTCCTGGGTAAGGGACCACTTTATATGCAGAGCATGTCCTTGTCAGCAAGCAGGAGCCTGTAGCCATTGCAAAGATGCATCCTTTAACCTGGCCTCTGCTTCTTCTAAAAGCTCTGCGGATAGAAGCTACTTTCATCTGCCACATTTCTTTGAAGAAAGAAAGTGGATCAACGTTATCAAACAAAATTGCAATCCAAAAATGTGTTTTCACTTCAGAGCTATCCATAGGAATTATCAGGCAGTCTCGAAACCTAGTTTTAACACATGCTTGAGTCTGACCTTGCATAATTCTGAAATATGATAGCAGAGATAAATAAGATCAGAAAAAAATGTAATTTCAGATGGCGATGTAGCAAAAGCATTATATTCTAATTGCCAAGCTTTGGCGAGTGGCATCTCAAAGAGACCTGTGTTAGGGGTCTCAAACATTCATTGCATTTATTAGGGATTCAAATGATGTCTCCACCTAAACTTGTTGATTACACAAAGGTAGGCAATATTGTAAACAATGTATAAAGGAGCATAGCAGATGAACATGCGTTTGCAAGCAAGGATCCACTCTGCATACACAGTGGCTCCATACCCAGGGAAGTGGTCCACAATCAAGACCCTTGGTACCCTCTCTCCTGGGGTCAGAGAGAGAAAAGACAGCCATAGAATTCTACCAAGCTCTGCCAATAAATTTCATCCATTATGCTAGCTTTTTACATGAGAGAATCAAGTAGGCCATGCAGCCCCTCGAGCTTGCTCCCCCATTTCAATAGGATCATAGCTGATCCGATTGAGGCCTCAATTTTACTTTCCTCTCTATTCTCTACATTCCTTGACTTCCTTGCCAATCAAGAATCTATCTAATTCAGTCTTAAAAATATGCAAATAGCCTTCCTCAACCACACTCTCAAGAAGAGGGGCAGCTCAGTGACCTGTGTAGTTAGCACTGCCAGGGATCTGGGTTTGATTCCTGGCTTGGGTCACTGTCTGCGTGGAGTTTGCACAGTCTCCCCATGTCTGCACAGGTTTCCTTCCACATTCTGAAAGGCATGCTGGTTAGGTGCATTGACCGGAACAGGTGCCGGAATGTGGCGACTAGGGGAACCAAATCCAGGTCCCTGGCGCTGTGAGGCAGCAGTGCTAATGATTGTGCCACCATGCCACCCACATGTTATATACCATCTGCCAAATTTTTGCTTACTTACTTAACCTATCTATGTGCCTTTGCAGATTCCTAATGCACTCTTTATAATTTACTTTCCTGACTAACGTAAGCAAATTTAGTAATTATATATTTGGTCTCTTCATTCAAATCATTGATATGGATATAGTTGCAGCCCCAGCACTGATCATTATAGTACTTTAATCGTTTCATCTTGCCAACCCAAAAATGACTAATTTTTCCCTGCTCTCTACTTCCTGTTGACTAATCAAAAATTTATCCATGCAATTCTACTATGAGCTCTTATCATCCAACTTAGGGAAAATGTTGGAATCTTTCTGGGCACCTTGTCAAAGTGACACTACATCCATAGGTTCCCCTTTATCCATATTGCTAGTTAATTCCTTAAAAGAATTCTCATATGCTATTATATTCATATTCAAACATAATTTCCCTTTCATAAAACTATGTTGAGTCTGTCCGATTACATTAAGATTTTCAAAGTGCCCTGCTCTAACCTTTTTAGTAATAGATTCCAACATTTTCCTTAAGTCAGATGATAAGCTAACTGGTATGTGGTTGCTTTCTGATCTCTCTCCTTGCTTAAATTCTTAAACTCTCTTTGTTCATTTCCAATCTGATTCTTCCTTCCAGAATTTGAGGAATTTTGGCAAATTAAAACCAATGTAACTAATATCTCAACAACCACTTCTTTAAAGAGCCCAGGATGAAGTCCATCAGGACAGGGGCTTGACAGCTTTTAGTTTCAATAATTTTCTCAGTACCCTTTTTCTGGAGATTTTAATTGTTTCAACTTTCTCTCTCCTTTTTACAGCTTCATTCACTAATATTTTTGAGATGTTATTTGTGTCTTCTAAAGCGAAGACAGACACAGTGGGCCCGACATTACCATCCTGATTCTAAGTGCTGTACAGACTTGAAACTGAGAGTGTTTCAGATCAAACTTTTACACTTGTTCTCAGGCGCCTCCATACGCACTCTGCCTGAGAAAATATCAGCAATTCTGAATTGTGCTGCAGAAGACTGTGGGTTAGGGGAACGGGGATTTTGAATGCGGATTACAGGGTCAACTACAGGGTTCTAAGGAATGAGGAACAGAGAGATCTTGGGGTTCATATCCACAGATCTCTGAAGGTTGCCACTCAAGTGGATAGAGGCATGAAGAAGGCTCATAGTGTGTTAACGTTTATTAACAGGGGGTTTGAGTTTAAGTGCCGTGGGATAATGCTGCAACTATACTGGACATTGGTGAGACCACATTTGGAATATTGTGTGCAGTTCTGGTCACCTCACTATAAGGAGGATGTGGAAGCATTGGAGTGAATGCAGAAGAGATTTACCAGGATGCTGCCTGGTTTGGAGGGTAGGTGTTATGAGGAAAGGTTGAGGGAGCTGAGGCTTTTTTCTTTGGAGAGGAGGAGGATGAGAGGCGACTTAATAGACATTTATAAGATGAGAGGGGGATAGATAGAGTGGGCCTGCAGAGACTATTTTCTCGGGTGGATGTAGCTTTTACTAGGGGGCATAACTATAAGGTTCATGGTGGCAGATATAGGAGAGATGATTCTTTACTCAGAGAGTGGTTGGGGTGAGGAATGCACTGCCTGCTGTGATAGTGGAGTCGGACACTTTAGGAACTTTCAAGCGGTTATTGGATAGACACGTGGAACACACCAGAACGATAGGGAGTGGGATAGCTTGATCTTGGGTTTGACATAGCTCGGCACAACATTGAGGGCCGAAGGGCCTGTACTGTGCTGTACTTTTCTATGTTTCTATGTTTAATGCACCTGAAACCCTGCAGCTCCAACGGGCGCCTCCAACTGCGCATGCGCAAAGAAAATTGATAGAATGCTGCTCCCCTGCCACATTCCTCCCGGGCTGGATAATGCCTCCCCTTGGCCCCCCCCACCGCAGACATTGCCCCACCACAACAACATTACTGACCCCTTATCCCCCCAGCCCCCTGCCACCCAGACAGATCACGGACCCCTCCCCCTATTCCCCCCAACCAATTTTAGGCAGTGTAGCAATGGGCTCCCCCCCACACCCCTTGCTCCCCACTGATCACAGGCAGAGTGGAAGCAGACCTCTGTTCCCCACCACCGATCTCAAGCAGAGAGCCATCAGACACTCGGCACTTACTTCCTCACTAACAGTCACTAACTGCAGCGCCCGAATCATACTTACGTGGAGCATGCCCGTTTTGCACCAATTCCAGATGGGCGTATCCGGTGCTAAACGGGTGCCAGGAAAGTTGGGCGTGCAGCCCATTAAGTCAATTTAAATGCATGCAAATGTATTTAAATGGCCATCTTGTCTGGTCCCAATCATGGCCATTTGTGGGCCTTGGTAAAGGGGGAAACCAGGATGGATGTGGGTGCGGATCGCGCTACTCGCCTCATGCCCAAATTCCTCACGTTTTTGTGCCCAAAAATGATAAAATAGGGCCCAAAGGATGGGATTTTCTGACCCGCTCGCTCCAAGGCTGGAAAATCCCACCAGAGGTCAATGGACCTCTGCATGCACTGTGTCCCACCGATGACAGTCCCTGTGGCAGGTAGGGTGGGAAAATTCTGCCCTAAAGGTCCTTAATGGGCCTGTTGGCTGCAGACGCAAAACCCGGACTGGTTGCTAAATATCATGGGTGCCCAAAAATGGGATTTGTTTCAGTAATCTTTCTGGACTTTGACTGATCACATGATCAGGTTCATGCCCAGGAAGGGCACAAACCTGATTAACATGAATTTGAATCCATTAGTATCTAATTTGCAGGGTCAACATCACATCTTCAGCCCTCATTGAACCTCTCCATCCACCAGGCATGATGCCACCCCAGTGCAAGTCATGATTGGTTTTCAGAAACAAAAGAACGGTCGTGATGACCACGCTGGAGGTGTACAGGTAAGTATAGCCCCCAGACTGTGAGGGACATGGCCAGCAGTGCCAGTCTGACAGCACCAACTTAATTTCTAATTTCAGAGGGCCAACCACATTGGTATTGATCTGGAATCACATATAGACCAGACCAGTTAAGAAACGCAGATATCCTAACCTAGAGGACATTAACAAACTAGCTGCTTCTTCTTTTTCATGACAATCGGCCATAGTTTCATGGTCACCATTAGACTTTAATTCCAGATTTTTACTGAATTCAAATTTCACCATTTGCCATGGTGGGATTCAAACTGGACCCCCACAGGGTATCGCTCTGGGTCTCTGGATTACTAGTCCACTTCGTGGATTACAATACCACCGCATCACTACCTGTCCATGAGGTCATCCACTTGGGATCTAAAAAGGATGAATCAGAGGACTGTCTAAACACTGAGAAGTTTAGAGTAAACGGAGGAGATTTTCAGCCTGTATTCACCATCAGAGAGAACAACGACATAAGCTGAAAATTCAGAGGGAATAGGGCAACATAAATTTTAATGTAATGAACAGGCCCCACTCCCCCTCCATATATTCCCCCTTTGCCATATTTCCAAACCTTGCTGATGTGATGTCACATCAGCGAGGTTTACAACAAGTTCATCCAACCTGGCAATGCCAAACTGTGCCAGGGGACAGACCCAAGGGAGAGCCTTAATGGGGGAGGGGGCGTTGGTGCATGTAACGGGGAGGGAAGGAGAGAGGGAGATGCTAGAAATGAATGTTGGCGGGGGGGGCAATGCCATTCTTCTGGTTGTTGACCCCTCCGTTACTACAAAGTGGCACTGTGGTGCAATGGTTCGCACTGCTGCCTGACAGCACCAGGGATTCGGGTTCAATTGTTGGCTGGGGTCACTGTGCGGAGTCTGCACGTTCTCCCCAAGTCTGCATGCGTTTCCTCCGGGTGCTCCAGCTTCCTCCCACAATCTGAAAGACACGCTGACTAGGTGCATTTTCCATGCTAAGTTTTGAAGATACAAAAGGGAATCATATTGGATAGGTAGAGAGAAACTTTTTCTATTAACTGGGGAATCTTGGACAGGCTTAAAATTTAGAGACAAGCCTGTCAGGAGAGCAAAGGGCATACAAATTTGTCAATCTCCTCCACATGGCAGTTGATATGCAGTCAACTTTAAAACTGACATTTCTGTGAACCAAAGGAAATGAAGGGATACAGGGTAAAAGCAGGTAATACAGAGTTAGGTCACATATTTACCATTAGTTCAATCGGAACAGGCTCAAGGGATAAATTATTTATTCCTGTTTCAATCCTCCTTTGAAATCTATCTACACGCCTTTTACTTTGTCATGTATCTCGAGTTACACTAAATTATGGAGGCAGTAAGTAGTACCAAGTGCTCCCCTGAGAAAACAGCGGTATGATGGCACGGTTAGGCAGGGGTATATCTACTTGCTGCCTTGGCTACAGTTAGTGCTACAGTCTGGGCAAATAAAACGAGCAAATGTGCACCTTCGGTCCAATGTTTAAACCTCAGGCCAAAAAAGAAAACACCGGAAAATCTTAGCTGATCTGGCAGCATCTGTAAGGAGAGAAAACAGCTGACGTTTCGAGTCTAGATGACCCTTTGTCAAAGCTAAAAGGCATAGAAAGTGGGAGATACTTATATTGCAGGGGGAGGGAATGAAAGATGAGTCACAGAAACCAGGAGAAAAAACTGCTAATAGCTGTCCACAGAGAGAACAAAAAGTATGAATGGCCAAACGGCAGAGGATTTGTAAACTGTGACAGATGAAGGCGTTGGGGGGAGTGGGGGAGGGGGAAATGGGACAGAGGTGTAGAGAATGTAGAAAAGGGGAAGCGGGGGGGGGGAGAAAAGGTCAGGGAAGTGGGATGGAGTAGGGGGAAGGAAAGAGTGGGGAGGGGGGTAAGAAAAATGAAGAAAGGCCATAAAGGAAAAGGTAGAGAACAGTAAAAAATTAAACAAAATAGAATGAAAACAAAGCAGTCGAAGTGGGGTAGACCAAATCATCTGAAGTTGTTGAATTCAATGTTGAGACTAGAAGGCTGTAAGGTGCCTAACCGGAAGATGAGATGCTGTTCCTTTAATTTGCGTTGAGCTTCACTGGAACATTGCAACAAGCCAAGGACAAACATGTGGGCATGGGACCTCAGCTCCTCTTTCAGGCAACTTAATAACAGGGGTACTCAGCAGGTTCCCTACACCTTCAACTATAATTATGGAATTTTAGTTTACTTCCTGGAGTTGTTAACTTGATGAAACCATGGACATGAGTTATTAATCATACCTTGTATTCCACAAGACCCTCCTCCCATAGGAGTCAAATCAATTGGCTTCCTCTGAGAGTGCTGGACAGCATGCCTCTTATATATGATGTGTGATTCTTCTTCTTCTTTCCTTGGGTAGCCATGAACAGGTTCGATAAAGTAATCTTCGCTGTGCAACCGGAACAAACCATGCTGCAGAAAGGGAGAGATAGAATTTAAATTTAAGTTATTGCGTTTCTGTGATTTCACGATGCAAAATCCCCTATACAGCTCCACCAACTCACGAAATATTAGAGGGAGAAAGTTGTATTGTCATATTATCCCAATGTGATATAGAAACCATATTTTGTGCACATATAAAGTTTATGTATTAGTCACAAGGCTTACGTCAATACTGCAATGAAGTTACTGTGAAATTCCCCATATGTATAGTTACATATTCAGAGTGTCACTCACTACTACACCACTTCTTGTGCATCAAACTAACAATGTATCGGTCCGTAAAGCCTGGTGCATTCTATGAAATGCACACAAAGAAATCAGAGTCTAAAAGTGGGATTATTTTGAACTCCTAGGAACCACGAGATATAACATGGTGGCAGCAGGAAAAACTAAAACCTATACATTTTAAACGAATTCACTGCTGAACTCGAAAAATCAATGCCACAGAGAGAAAAACCGAGAGAATCATATGAAAATGAAGTGGAGCCAGTAAGGGGAAATGATGGCCTTGTGGTATTGTCACTAGACAATTAATCCAGAAACTCAGCTAATAGTCTGGAGACTCAGGTTCGAATCCCGCCATGACAGATGGTGGAATTTGAAATCAATAAAAAATATCTGCAATTAAGAATCTGATGATGACTGCGAAACCATTGTCAATTATCGGAAAACCCATCTGGTTCACGGATGTCCTTTAGGGAAGGAAATTTTCTGTCCTTACCTAGTCTGGTCTACATGTGACTCCAAAGCCACAGCAGTCTGATCAACTCTCAACTGCCTTCCAAGGGCAACTAGGGATGGGCAATAAATGCTGGCCAGCCAGTGATGCCCATGTCTCAAAAATTAATTCAAAAAAGTGTAAATTTAAGAAACAGATCTCAAGCAGGTCAACCAGCACGTTTGGGACTCTGTACACCTTGATGTACCAAAAGATCTGATTAGAAAAGACAAGCTCACCATGTCGCAGGCTTTATGGAGCCAAGAGTAGACAGACGAAAACATTGACTACCCAAAATTTCAAGTTTAAGTTTTAATTTTAAGTTAAAGTTTATTTATGAGTCACAAGCAAGGCTTACATTAACACTATAATGAAGTTACTGTGAAAATCCCCCAGCCACCACACTCCACTGCCTGGTCGGGTACACTGAGGGAGGATTTAGCATGGCCAATGCACCCAACCAGCACATCTTTCCGACTGTGGGAGGAAACTGGAGTATGCGGAGAAAACCCGCAGGGAGAACGTGCAGGCTCCACACAGACAGTGACAAACCTGGGTCCCTGGCACTGTGAGACAGCACTGCCAAAGTACAGGAGCACAGAGTAACATTATCATGCTCAAACTATAGGACCACAGAATTCCCACAGTGCTGAAGAGGCTGTGGGAACAACAGCCCCACCACAATCCCACACCACACATTTACCCTGCTAATCCCTGACATTAAGGACAATGCCAATCCACCTAACTCAAACATCTTTGGACTGTGGGAGGAAACTGCTGCATCCAGAAGAAACCCACGCAGATGTGGGAAGAATATGCAAACTCCACACAGACAGTGACAAAAAGCTGGAATTGAATCCAGATCCCTGGTGTTGCAGTGCTAACCACCGTGCCACCCACGAAGATAGTGAAAGTCTTTCCTGGAAATGTGAAGGAAAATGATTACTCAAGGAAAGATGCTCTGAAACCGAGCCACACTATTCTAATGACATCTGGGAGAACTGAGAATTGACAGCTATGATGGCCCAAATCTGAGGGACACATGAAGGAAGAGACATTAACTACACGTTCATTCTCATGAAAACAGAAAATTCTGCTATTCTGGGGCTAAAGTTGTGAAGAACTGCAGCTGAACTCAGTAAAGCAGGAGATGAAGAAGGCATCACAGAGGGTTGAATATAATATGTCCATTGGAAAACACCCTCCATTCAGGAGAAATAAAGTGGTTGTTAGAGACACAGAGTCTAGTTTGAATAAGTTCCATCCTAATGAGGGTATGCAGAGGCAAATGTTGTGGTCTGATACTGAAATTCTCAAGAGGTCATGAAGAGCTCTTGATTAAAAAGAGAAGAGAGCTAATTCAGCAACTTCAGATAAAGAAGTTTTCCTGCAACTTACAGCACTCCAAGGCGAAATGTTAGAGCTAGAGCATAAAGTCGCTGATCTGAAGGCACAAAATGGTGAGCAGGACGTAACATGGCAAGCTGTAAAGCAGCATACGAGAGAGAAAACTGCATGTGGTATAGTTAGCCAGGGTGACATTCCAGAAGCAGATTCTGAACCTCAGGTTAAATTTCACCAGTACATGCTTCAAATAGACAGGCACCAAAAGAGTGAACCGCAGACACAGCGGAACACTCCATCACAGTCACAGAATGATTTACTGGAGCAGAGAAGAAGTACTGCCAAGTTAAAGACCGCCTGCAGTGTCCTGCTTTAGCCCAGAGGAAGAGGCACAACATTTCACGACAAAAGCAATACCATGAATAAAATTCTGGTGAAAAATGAACAAATTTTCCATATCTCTCAAGATATTCAATTTAGTTATAAAAATAGATTGTTAATTATTGTGGTCTATACATGGGCTAGGATTTTTCGGCCCCTGCCGCCTGTGGATTCTCCCAGTTCTGCCAAAGGCAACCCTTCCCCCACCCCCTCCTGTGGCAGGCTCTGCAGGGGCTCAGCTGGCCATTGAGTTCAGATGGACCAAGAGATCCCACCAGCAACCAACGGCAAGCTACCTCCGCTACCGAATTCCCTCCGTGGGATGTGTGTGTGTGTGTGTGTGTGTGCACGCGGGGAGGGGGGGGGGAGCCTGGAGAAGCCTGGCCATAATATATGTAAAAATATTTATGGTTGGAACAATCATGTAGTGGAGGAATACATTTTTAAAAGAACGAGGAATGTCAATTCTTATATTATTCTAACGTGACCCTGGACCCTGGACCCTAAGTGGATTCACTGTCCCCCTAATTTCACTGTGGCATGTTTTGCAGTGGTGGAGGCAGACCGGCAATGGCCAGTAGGATATCCCATTGCCCACATCCTCCACCATCAGGGAACATGGTTGGGGGTGGGGGGGTTTGGGGGAGGGGGGGGTGGCGTCGGTGGGACAGGAAGATCCCATCTTCAGGAACAGCCAGAAAAGCCCACTGTATATGTTAATGCATATGGACACCTAAGTATCCAGAGAACCACAATACGCACTGCTGCACTACAGTCTGCACACACAGTACGTAGTGAGATTTGTGAAAGATATTCAAAGAAAGCTTCAGCATTTGTATCTAACATGGTGATCATGTCCAACCTTTGGGAACCACTGTACACGCCAAATGATAAAAGATAGCAGCATTGTGTACAAGAAACAGCAAAGCTCCTGGGTAGCCAAACAGATAGGGTATTGTCTGAAACTGCACATACCTGAAGGACCCTAATTCTATCCTTGGTGTGTACAGAATTACCAATTTGAACATGAGAACTGATCTGAACAAGAGAAAGGTCAGCCAATCCTGATGTATGGTTTATCTGAGTAGACATGGATTGAAGGCAGGAATAAACTCAGCTCTGACATGCTGTAATTAAATAACTTGCTAAATCATCTTAGATGCAAAATGTCAACATTCAACCCATATTTTATTTGCTAGCATTTCACAAAAAAATAAACATTTTCGGGGGGCGGGGGGTGAGAGGTTGTCAAAAATGAGTTAATCGGATCTATTAGCAGGTAGGATTTGAGGCTGGTTGAAGCAATGCTTTCTCTCATTGTTCCTTCTGCAGAAACGTTAACAGAAAAAGCTTGACGTGAGCTGATTGTTTCTGACAAAGACAGAGACATGTGTTTCAGTTACTGTCTGTCTCAAAGCAGTTGTACGGAACAAATAAACTGGCAAAACATTTCCCCTCTAGTGAACTTTCTGGTACATTCCCAACTGTTGCTCTCTATGTAGGTTTAAATTCATCAAAACCAAAATAGAATCACAAAATAGTTGCAGCAAAGATGGAGGCCATTCGGCTCATTGTGTCTGTGCTGACTCTCTGCAACGCAACTAATCCCACTACTCCACCCTTTCCCACAATTCTTTTCTTCAGCTGCTTACTCAATTCCCTCTTGGAAGCCATGACTGAATCTATCTCCAACACATTCTGAGGCAGTGCGTTCCAGATCTTAAAAGGTGCCCGGACATGGACCTTAAATAAGGGTGAAGGCAGGCTGTGGGAGAGAGAGATCAGGGGGGTGGGGTGGACTGGAGCGTAGTGTAGTCATAGGGATAATGAGACCCATTGGGGACTGGGGTGGGAGAAGGGGTGGGTGGGGAAGGTCCAATAGGGGAATCATCAGTCTGGTTTTCCTTATTAATCCATATTTACCCAGGTGTCAATTTTCTCCCAGTTTATAGTTTCCAAAGGATTCATCACTGCCACCACGTGGCCTATAGATGTCAGGAATATCCTTTCACCTTTTCTGAACTTAAGTTTAATATTTGCAATTCTCCAGTCCTCCCCATCCCCCTATCTAAGGAGGGTTTGAAATTGTGGCCTGCGCCTCCTCAACATTTACCCTTAATTCCCTCAGCATCCTAGCGTGCATCTCATCCGGTCTGGGTGACATATCAATCTTCAACACAGCCAGCTTTCTTACCACTCTACCAATTTTTAATCAATGCACTTTCTCAACTGCCTCTGCGTTCACTCTGATTTTGACAGTATTTTTTCCCTTGTCAAAAGAGAGATGCGAAATGTGCCCCTGCCCCAGCCATGCCCCTCTCTCCAAATGTAAATCTTCATTTGATTTGATTTTGATTTGATTTATTATTGTTAGATATATTAGCATACAATGAAAAGGATTGTCTTTTGCACACCATACAAAGCAAACAGTTCATAGAGAAGGAAACGAGAGAGTGCAGAATGTAGTGTTATATTCAGAGCTAGGGTGTAGAGAAAGATCAACTTAATGCAAGATAGGTCCATTCAAAAGTTGATGGCAACAGGGAAGGAGCATCAGTTGGTACGTGACCTCAGACTTTTGTATTTTTTTCCCAATGGAAGAATGTGGAAGAGAGTATGTCTGATGTGCATGGGGTCCTTAACTATGTTGGCTGCTTTGCTGAGGCAGCAGGAAACGTAGACAGAGTCAATGGATGGGAGGCTGGTTTGCGTGATGGATTGGGCTACATTCACAGTCTTTTGTAGTTCCCTGCAGTCTTGGGCAGAGCAGGAGCCACACCGAGCTGTGAAACAACCACAAAGAATGCACAACCAGGTGCATCTATAAAAGTGCATTTTCTTCCCCCAGTAGTTCCACTCCTCTTTTTACTACCTTTTATATGCTTATATGCCTATAGAAGAGTTGAGGATTTCCTTTCCCAGCCTCTTTTCATACCCACCACTTCTTTCATTACTTTCTTCACTTCCTCACTCAGCTTTCTACAATCAGCACAGTTCTCGCTTATATTGTTAATTTTGACCTGTGTTACATTCACCTTTTTATCGTCTTCATATCACTCTCCCACTTTTGTCAGCTAGATGTTTCTAGCACTGCTTACCCTAGCTTTCTTGAGTGAATGCACCTCAACTATACATGAACCTCAAGCCAGCCTTTTGTTGTGCTATAGTTTTGCTTGCTAACATTTGATTCCAGTTTACCTGGGTCAGATCCTTTCTCACCTGGCTGAAACTGGCCCATCCTCAATTGATTATTGGATTTCACCTTTCCCATAGTTAAACCTAAACCTTGTGATGTTATTAAACCCTGTCCTCTAGCTATTCCCCCATTTGACAACTGATCCACAAGGTCATTCCCCAGATTCCAGCGCGAGAGAGTGTGTGCGCGAGAGTGTGTGTGCGATTTTCTAATAATCTGATGCTGCCGTCTACCAATCAAGTGGTAACACTAGGGCACAGCTGATGCTCCAGTAATGCCAAAAATGCCATGGGCATCTGCCCACATTATGTGATTGAGCCCATCCAACGATAATGGCTGGGTGCAAGTTTTGCCCCGCTGCATTTCAGGCAGATGATCAGAGATCCCCAAATGTCTGCCCTATACTTTTTAAAGTGAGAAAAGAGCCTTCTTGGATAAATAGCCAGGATAAGATCACGGATCCTGTATTTTAAAAATATTAACTTGTTATAAAGCGCATCATTTACAGGCTCTTTCCTCTTGTGGAGCAATCTCAAACAGGAGTTCACAGGTATGGATTGAAAGGTGACAGATTTAAAACTGTGATGAGGAGGGACTACTTCTCGCAGAGAGCGGTGAATTTATGGAACTCAATGGTTTTAAGAGGGAGATAGACATATTTCTAATAAAAACAGGGATAAGGGGAACAGGTAAGGAGGTGGATTTGAGATCAGAGCGAGATCAGCCAAGATCTGATTAAATGGTGGAATAGGCTCGAAGAGCTGAATTTGCCAGCTTCTGCTCCTAATTCCTATGTTCTTATGTAGGCTATGAGCGGATTTTCAGAGTAACATTTAGAAAGTCCAACTGAAGAGAAATTTTGTATGGCAGTGAAGGAAAAGTTGATTATGACCTCCTACATGTTGCATCATCAACACTTTGTGACAAGTGCCATTTTGTAGCTTTCCCGTGGCTAGACATTGGAAGAAAATAACAGGAACCTCACGAGGTGAGAATGTTAATACAACAAGGTCAGAGCTGGTGGATAAAGCGCTTTTGTCATAGATTTACTATTCCCTTGTCAAATCACCCCACATATCCTTAAGGTATTGACTCTTGCTGGATTGCTGTTCCTGGCTGCCTGCCTAATACTTCACAGTGTAGCCATTTGTCACAAAAATGAGTATCAAGAGGCTATTTGATCATCACGATGAAAACCTAATCCTAATCTCAAACGACATTCAAAAAGTGTTCAGCAGAAATCTTCTGATAGCGATCATGAGTGAGAACTTGAGCTGGATTTCCTCTCCCTAACCCCCTGGGCAATTTACGACTTCTTGTTCCTATATCATGTAGCCAGCCTCTGCAGAAGAAAACATTCTTAATTTATTGGCACAGCGAGAAGGCATTACAACAAAAGCTCTTTTCAGAACATCAGCATGATATTTCAGTTTTACTTTTTATTTCTATACAAAACAAAATATTTGAAACAGCCACTGTCATCAGCAATATAACACCAGCATGGCATGGCCCATCAGTTCAAATTCTTTTCAAAGAGGCAAGATAATAGCCCTGTGTAAATGCATTACTAAGTGTGTGCGACTGAGCTACACAGAAGGGAGCAGTCAAATACCTCACTTCAGAACATGAAACAAAATCAAGGCTAGCATTATAGGCATACTGCATTTTCAAATGATGCCATTTTTCCGCTCAATGTTAAAATAGGCTCTTTCCTGGCTGTTCCAATGGATGATAAAGATCCCATGATATTGCTCAAAGAACATGAAATTCTCCTAGAGTCTTGGTCAACGAACCTTTGTCAAACACCAGCAACAACAAGCCAGTTAGGCTTTGGTCTTGTTAGGGCTGAAAGAGGTACCTGCTGACTAATTCCACCACCCCCCCCCACCTCACCACTTCCCTCTGTCTCTCTCACCGCCTCCCACCCTTCTCCAATCCTAGCATTTTTAGGCTCACATGAAATTGAAATATATTGTGAATTAAAAAATAATCAGGGATGGTTACAATGGAAAGATCCATGATGCAATACTTGATACCATTTCTCTCCAAAGTCTCCCATGAGAGAATTTTCAAGGAGTTGCACAATAAGCGCAGGCCATGGTCAGGGAACATGATGGCCTTGTGGCATTATTACTAGACCACTAATCCAGAAACTCAGCAAATGCTCTGAGGGTCTGGGTTCAAATCCTGCCATAGAAAATGGTGGAATTTGAATTCAATAAAAAAAATCTGGAATTAAGATTCTACTGATGACCATTGTCAATTGCCAGAAAAATCCATCTGGTTCACTAATGTCCTTTAGGGAAATAAATCTGCCATCTTTACCTGGTCTGGCCTACATGTGACTCCAGAACCACAGCAACGTGGTTGACTCTCAGCTGCCTTAGGGCAACTAGGGTTTAGGCAACAAATGTTGGCCAGCCAGCCAGCAATGCCCATTTCCAACGAATTAATTTTTTTTAAAATTTGAATGCAAGTAGGTAACAAACTTTTTGGGTAATATATTTTTATTTAGTTCCATCTAAGCTTACAAGCTCTCTTCCAATATAATAGATGGCATTGAAAAGTAGATTTGGCTTGTACAAAGTAACTTCCGTGACATACCTTACAATCTGCTCTTTAACATCCAATGAAAGATTCCCTTCTCCCACCCCTTCTGCTCCTCCTATCGTAAATTTTGGCTGGAGATTTTCAGCTGTTTACATTGGCGGGATCTTCTGGTCCCACTGATGGCATGCTCCCACCCTGGAATTCCTGGCAAAGTTGGGTGTGGTCCATGTGAAGGCCCATCAGAAGATCCCATCACTGGCAAACGGCATGCTGGTTCTCACTGTGAGAAGCAGATCACAGGGAAGCCAGGAATTCCCTCACTGGTCTCCGGAGGAGCAACAGAAGTGGGAGAGAGGGAGTGAATCTCTCAGTCGAGGAGCTGGAGCAGGGAGCATCAGAGGGGCAGAATCTATGATTGGAGGGGTAACTCCTCACAGATTCTAATGCTCACTCTTCTTCTAGTCAAAATACATAGGAGCAGGGAGGATAGGGGAGATCTTTCTTGCAATATTTTAAATTTTCAACCCATGTGTTTGGTTCTATGCCAGCTAATTACGAGCTAATTCGTACACTGCCCTATACATTTTGAACCCTGGTTGATAGAGAGGGTGAAAACAAGCTTTAGATGCACAAATGAAATAAACCGGTTTGAAAGCCCAGTTTTTGTTACCCAATTTTTGTTCTAACGGCTGATGGCTATAGTATAAAATTGTCTGAAGTTGCTAAAACACACAGTTGCAAGTTTAACACAGGCGTTTACTAGGAGCAATCTTTGTACAGCAGAACACGAGACCACTGGCAGGATAGAGTGATCACAGAGTATGGAAACATAGACTTTAGAGCAGAAATAGACCACTCGGCCCCTCAAACCTGCTCCGTCAATCAATAAATTCATGATTGATCTGGTGTGGTTTCAACGCCACTTTCCTGTCTGCAGTGCATAACCCTTGACTCTGTGGCTATCAAAAAAGTCTATCTAGCTCTGCACTGAATAAATTCAATAACTCAGCCTCCACTGATCTCTGGGGAAGAGAAGTCTATATACTGAAAACCACCAGAGGGAAAAAAAATCTTCTCGTTTCAATCTTAAAAATGAGATCTCTTATTCCTAAACCATGTCCCCCAATTCTGGTCTTCCCATATAGAGGGAACATGGTCTCCGTATCAACCCTGTCAAGTCTCTCAAGGATCTTGTGTGTTTCAATTAGGGCCAGAATTCTGTAACCTTGCCACTGGCTTTGATTCTCTGTCCCACTGCAGGGACTGGAGATTTGATTGAGCGTCAAATTCTCTGTTCTCTCATTCTTCAGAACATCAATGGGCACAGGCCCAACCTGTCCCACCTTTCCCAAATCACTTTAGCCAGACCTATCTGCATCTAATCTTCGTGGAACTGTACAGTTTTCTCTTCAGTTTAATACTTCCTTAGCTAGGTGGCAGATTTTGTTCCCGAAAGGACATTAATTAGTGAATGAGATGAGTGTTGATAACAATTGGCAATGGTTTAATGGTCACCATTAGACTTCCAATTCCAGATTTCTATTGGATTCAAATCCCACCATTTGCAGTGGTGGATTTCAAACCCAACTCCCCAGAGCATTACCCTGGCTCTCTGGATTGCTAGTTCAATGACAATACCTCTACGCCACCACCTGACAACACAGGGCATCTCGCACAGGAAAAAACATAAAAGAAATGAGGTAAGCCTAACTGCAAGCACAGGGGGGAGAAAATGAAAACTTAATTGCAAGTGATTCAGTGCTGCAATTTATGAATAGTTTATTTTCTGGTATAAATAAAGTGAGTAAAGCAGTGATTAGTCTTCTGGAGGCCAAGGTGGTACTGTGATTATGGACTTTCAAAAGACATTTGATTGAGTACCACTAATAGACTTGTGAGTAAAATTGACTAAAGGGATAGGGACAATTTAAATACAGAATTGGCTGCTCGACAGAAAGAAGTCTCACAACACCAGGTTAAAGTCCAACAGGTTTATTTGGCAGCACTAGCTTTCAGAGCCTCAAGCTCCTTCTTCAGGTGAGTGAGGACTTGTGTTCACAAACAGGGCATATAAAGACACAAACTCAATTTACAAGATAATGGTTGGAATGCGAGTCATTACAGATAATCAAGTCTCAAAGGTACAGACAATGTGAGTGAAGAGGGTCAAGCACAGGTTAAAGAGCTGTATATTGTCTCCAGCCAGGACAGTTAATGAGATTTTGCAAGCCCGGGCAAGTTGTGGGGGTTACAGTTAGTGTGACATGAATCAATGATCCTGGTTGAGGCCGTCCTCATGTGTGAGGAAGTTAGCTATCAGTTTCTGCTCAGCGACTCTGCGTTGTGTGTCATGAAGGCCTTCTTGGAGAACACTTACCCGAAGATCAGAGGCTGAATGCCCGTGACTGCTGAAGTGTTCCCTGACTGGAAGGGAACACTCCTGCCTGGTGATTGTTGAGCGGTGTTCGGTCATTCGTTGTCGTAGCGTCTGCATAGTGTCCCCAATATACCATACCTCGGGACATCTTTTCCTGCAGTGATAGACAACGTTACTGAGTTGCAAGAGTATGTACTGTGTACTTGGTGGATGGTGTTCTCATGTGAGATGATGGCATCCGTGTCAATGAATCCCCAGCACGTCTTGCAGAGGTTGTTGTGGCAGGGTTGTATGATGTTGTGGTCACTGTTCTGCTGAAGAATGGGTAATTTGCTGTGGACAATGGTCTGTTTGAGGTTGTGCAGTTGTCTGAAGGCAAGAAGTTTGAGGTTGTGCAATTGTTTGAAGGCAAGAAGTGGTGGTCTTGGCAAGATGTTCATCTTCATCAATGACATGGTGAAGGCTCCGGAGAAGATGTCATAGCTTCTCCGCTCCGGGGAAGCACTAGATGATGAAGGGTATTCTTTCCACCATGTCCCGTGTTTGTCTTCTGAGGAGTTTGGTGCGGTTTTTCGCTGTGGCACGTCGAGACTGTCGATCGATGAGCTGAACACCATTTCCTATTCTTATGTGGGCATCTTTCAGCATCTGTAGGTATCTGTTGTGATCCTCCTCGTCTGAGCAGATCCTGTGTATATGGAGGGCTTATTAGTAGGAGATGGCTTCTTTAACGTGTTAGGGCGGAAGCTGGAGAAGTGGAGCATCATGAGGTTATCCATGGGCTTGCAGTACAATGAAGTGCTGAGGTGACCGTCCTTGATGGAGATGCATGTGTCCAAGAATGCAACCAATTCTGGAGAGTAGTCCAGGGTGAATCTGATGGTAGGATGGAACTTGTTGATGTCATCATATAGTTGTTTCAATGATGGTTCGCCATGAGTCCAAAGGAAGAAAATGTCATCAATGTATCTAATGTATAGTATCGGTTGAAGGTCCTGTGTGGTGAAGAGATCTTACAAGACCTCTTGTAAGAAATGAGACTTCTTACTGTGCTTACCCCAGTCCAACGCCAGCATCTCCACATCATGCTAGACAGAAAGCAGACAGTAATGCTGAATAGTTGGCAGGACCAGTTAAGAGTCAACAACATAAACTAGACCAGGCAAGGATGGCAGACTTCCCTCCCTAAAGTTCATTAGTGAACCAAATATGTTTTTACAATGGTTCCATGGTCATTGTTAACTTTTAACTCCAGATTTTTATTGAACTCAAATTTCACCATCTGCATGGTGGGATGTGAACCGAGGACCCCAGAGCGATACCCTGGGTCTCTGGATTACCATTCCAGTGTAATATTACTATTCCACCATCTCCCACATCAACAGACCAATGGGATGGACAGACACATGGTAGATGAAATGTAACACAGTAATGTGTAAAGTACAAATGAGACAAAATAGAAATTAAATGGTCTAATTTTTAAAGGAACAGAGAGATGTACTTCACATATACAAATCTTTGACGTTTGTCAAGTTGACAAAATTAAAACAGCAGAAAGGATTATTAACTTTATTAACAGAGACATAAAAGTACAAGACAAATAAGTTATGGTAAACCTTGATAAATCATTGGTACGGCACCAGCTAGTAGACAGTCATCGGCTTCAGAAAGCGTCCTGGAGGATATGCCCCATCCACATTAATGGGGACAAAGTGGAAATAGTTGAGTGCTTCAAGTTTTTAGGTGTTCTGATGATCCACAACCTGCTCTGGTCCCTCCACGCTGACGCTATAGTTAAGAAACCCGACCCCGTCTCTATTTTTTCAGGAGCTTAAGGAGATTTGGCATGTCCACTACTTTCTCACCAACTTTTACAAATGCACCATGGAAAGCAATCATTGTGGGTTGTATCACAGCTTGGTATGACTGCTGCTCTATCCAAAACCACAAGAAACTGCAAAGGGTTGTGAAAGAAGCCCAGTCCATCACTCAGGACAGCCTCCCACTGACACTGTTTGCACCGGCACGATCAAGGGCCCTACCCATCCTGAACTCTCTTCCAACTTCTTCCATCGGGAAAAAGATATAAAAGTCTGAGGTCACGTACCAACAGACTCAAAAACAGCTTTTTCCCTGCTGCCATCAGATTTTTAAATGGATCTACCTCATAATAAGCTGATCTTTCTCTACACCCTAGCTATGTCTGTAACACTACTATAATTTATAATTTAATACCGTAATACAGATAGAGCATACCGTACATAGAAAAGGAAATGAGAATTCTCATTTCCTTCTCTATGTACAGTATGCTCTATCTGTATAGCACACAAGAAACAATGCTTTTCACTGTATATTCATACATGTGACAATATTATATCAAATCAAATTAACAAGCTTCTTGATTGACAGCTTGAGGCAGGAGCTTTGTTTTTGTTTCTCTTCATGGTTGAACACATCTCAAGTATTTGTTTTTGTTCTTATCCACAATACTGATGTGTTCCTTTTCCTTACTGAATTCAAATTGGGGTTTCCTTGCCATTGAGATACTGCAGCCAGAAATTAAATTATAGACCATAACATTCAAGAGAATGTACCTGCAAAAACTTGTATATCATCTGGTGGGGAAACACAAATGCTCAAATGGAACATGTTCATCTCTGAGATAGGAACGTTCCTGCTCTTCTTTGAAGAGGATTTAAAACAGTTAAATTTATCAAGAAAGACTTCACACCTTGTGTGGAAGTGCCAATCTGTACTCCATCTGCAAGGTTTGGTGTGGGGCCAACACACAAGTCTGAGTACTATCACAAGAAAAAGTCTGACAACACCAGGTTTTAGTCCAACCTATTTATTTGATAGTATACTCACTAGCTTTCGGGGTTACCCCCTTCGTCAGGTGAATTTATCACAAGTGCATCCTAACGCTCAGGACAAATTCTCATCATTTTTACAATATGTTATTGGAATGACAAAAGACAGCACCTAGTGGAGATTCTAAAGTCTAGCCCCACTGCAATTTTTTTTGTTAAAACAGCTATTTGTGCCAGTCTTTTGCCGCACTCACAAAGTGACCCCTGACCTCACTCCAGCCTGCCCACACCAACCTGACCTGGCCCGACCTATAAACTGGGGAAGAAGAGATGGTTGGGGGATGGTGGTGGGCCTAAAGACAATCTGCCCCTTGGCCTCTGTCAATCATTCACTACCAGAAAGTACACACCGAGGGTCCTGGAATGTCTCACTTGCTGATTGTCTTATCTCTCGACCTGAAGAGAAACTGACTGGCTTTGTTTTTGCGACCGTTCTGCTGATAACATAACTGGAACAGAACACAATGTGAGGCTGACTTCTGGATTACCAATAACTTTCGTCACCGCCTGGCTTCCAGTTGTGCTTTGACTTTTAAACTAATTTGTTAATGACATTCTGATAAAGCAGCTAACCCCTGAAATGAGAGGTAATTCAAAGTGCCAGCTATCATCTACATCAAGCAATTTAGTTCATTAGCTTTCAAACTCACTCCTGAGGTAATTAAAGTGATTAGAGATGTAACACTACAAGAATATCAGTTTAGAACATCAGCCAGGGTTTTCCAGCCTCTTTGTATGTATACTTAATCTTTTAGCCTCTAAAAAGGATTCAAAGATAGGTTTAGTCCTCATTGTGGTAGTTTACAGCCCTAGCTGTTTACAGCCAATTGCGCCTGCCTGTGTAATTCTCTATATTCAATTTCCTCTGCAGTATTATGTTACGGCTCTAAATTCTATCCTGTCCATCGCATCATTTTGCTATTAAAAGAAAGAGATTAAGATGTTATACATTTTAACAGGTTGCCTTTCATCACATTGACCCCAATTCGGTGACTAAGCTGCCCGAACACCTACAAGGATTAAGAAAATGGAGCTTGTTGGGATTTGGTTCACATAGTTTCAAAACTAATCCCACCATGAAAATTGGCACAAGATAACCTATCATCAATCCATTAACCTCACTGACGTATCATGGACTTCACCACACTGCACACCTGCATCCCAAAAAGCAAGTGGTCCAATTTAGCTGCAATGCGTTGCTGCAATGCATCTGGTAGAGAGCACACAATATAGCCAAGATACATCAGTGGGATTGGGTCTCGTAACAGCCGGCAGACTAGGGAATGTGTCTATGTTTACAGCAGGACTTCACTCTTCTTCTCTGATTCAAACCTAGCAGCCATTGAATGGCTGTTGAACAGGAAGGCCTGTGCTAGAAGACTACAGCTGGGATCAAGAGAAAATGGAGGGATGCATCATTACAAGGAAAGGAAGCCATTTATGGTGGGCCAGCTTGGAGGGGCCTGGGTAGTAGGGATAGATATCTGCTCTCTGACCCACAAGAGGTGCTAGAAAAGCATTTCCCTGCCGGAACCGGAAGTTTTTGCCTCCCTTTGACAATAGGATTTCCCAGACTATAAGAAATCCCTGACTGCAGCTGTTGAATGTAAAAGGCTTGCATTAACGCAATGTGGAGTATCCAGAAACCTAGTGGTTACCACTAGATAAGCAGCCCAACTCCCAAGCTGAAATCCTGTTTGTGAAATTAAATCTGGAAACACATGGGTTAACACTAGGAAAAATAATACTGGAAGCTGTTGAACATTTAATTAACTCACTGGCAAGATTGCAATTATGTCAGCCCTGGATCAGTAACAGCACTCTCACCTGGAAGTTCTATGGTTATGCATTCAAATCCCATTTCAGAATTCTGAGCACATGGTCTAGGCTGACACTCCACTGCAGTACAGAAGGAGTGCTGTACTGTTGGAGGTGTCATCTTTCAGGTGAGAGATAAAAGGTCCCACAGCACTGAAGGCGGCTGGGGGCCAAATAAATGTGACCAAAATTTATCCCTCCACCAACATGAGCTGTACAGATTAGCTGGTTATATTCAAATTGCTTTATCTGGATTTTTGTTGTGCTTAGTTTTGACGGCCACATTTCCAACATGACAACCCTCACAAATACTTCACTAGCTGTAAAGCACTTCAGGAAATGCTGACATTGTGTCAGGTGCTAAACAAATTCAAGTTTCTCTTTCTTAATCTTTTCATCTCAAAAGACAGGTGGTGTTTCGCTTACATTTTAATTTGCTGCAATCTGTGTGGTGAAGGTGTTCCTAAAATGTCATGCTCCACAATTTTGATCCAATGACATAAAAGTCAAATTAATATATGTGCAAGTCAGGATTGGGGGTATGACTTGAAGTGGGACTTGGAGGCAATGTTTTTTTTGTATCTGCTTCCCAGGAGCCTCGAGGTGGGGAGGGTTGTGGTGTTTGAAAGGTACCAGCGAAACAGCTAGGCGCATTTCTGTACTGCATTCTGTAGATAGTGCAGTCCACAACCAGCTGGTAGAGTAGCCTGTGCAAATACTCATTACCAAGTGCTTAAAAAAAACTTCCGAATTTAACTGCATTTCATGGGTTCCATGATGAGAGGAGTGGGGATTGGCAGGGCTGAATAAATGGAAGGGAAGAAATGTACTTGTCTCACTGAGAATAAAGGCTGTTGATCATAGGGCATGTTCTGAGAGTGAGTTTTCACTGCTTTGGAGATCATTCCAATATTTTGGAGATCAAGTCTATTATTTTGGACACTACTGCAGTTGATGGACTTACCTTCAACTTGTGGGTTCAGGTAGGTGGGGTCACTGTGCAATAGTAAGTTAGAAGGGGTTTTAATTTCACTAACCTTTTCTGCGTAACTACTTACATAACCCAGTCATAACAACATGACTTTTATGATATAAATCACATTTCCAAACGGTTCCCAGTGTAGGGCAATTACCCAGGGAAAGTTTGATCTTCCAGGCAATTGCCAAACTGTGAGCCTCTGAGAGGGGTTCCCCAGCACATTTTGGGGGTAACCACAAATAAGAACATACGAATTTGGAATAGTATAGATAATTCAACCCCTCGAGTCTGCTGTGCCATTCAATATGATCATGTCTGATCTCATGTGAACTTCATCTCCACCTTCCTGACCCTTCCCATAACCCTTCACTTGGCTACTAATTTAAAACTTATCTATCTTCTCCTTAAATTTGTTTAGTGTTCCAGTGTCCATGCAATGTGACATCCTAGAACTTGGAAGTTACTGTCCATTGTCTCAAAGGTTTTGCACCAGGTATTCATTGATATTGGCAACTTCCTGAGTATAGACCTCTTGCTAATTGGATCAGATCGAAATGCATTGCCAGACTATCAAAGTCAACACAGCTCCTAACTTCTTTGTCTCTGGCTCCTTCCAAAGATCTGCCAGTGATATCTGTAGAACTATAACTGCATGAGAAACATAGAAGAGCAGGAGGAAGACATTTGGCCCTTCGAGCCTGGTCCACCATTATCACAATCATGGCTGATCATCGTTCTCAACAGCCTGCTTTTTCCTCCATAACCTTTGATCCCATTCCTGCCAAGTACTATACCCAGCTGCTCCTTGAATACATTCAATGTTTTGGCATCAACTACTTCCTGTGGTAATGAATTCCACAGGCTCACCACTATGAGTGCAGAAATATCTCCTCACCTCCATCCTAGATGGTCTACCCTGAATTCTCAGACTGTCACCCCGGTTCTGGACTCCCCCCAATATCGGGAATACCGTTCCTGCATCTATCCTATCTATTCCTGTTAGAATTTTATAAGTCTCAACGAGATCCCCCCTTATTCATCTCACTCCAGCAAAAACAATCCTAACCCAGTCAATCTCTCCTCAGACATCAGTCCCGCCATCCCTGGAATCAGCCTGGTAAACCTTTGCTGCACTCCCTCAAGGGTAAGAATATCCTTCCTCAGAAAAGGAGGCCAAAACTGTACACAATACTCTAGGTGTGGCATCACCAAGGCCCTGTATAATTGTAACAATGCATCCCTGCTCCTGTACTCAAAACTTCTCGCAATGAAGGCCAACATGCTATTTGCCTTCTTTTTCGCCTACTGCACCTGCATGTTTATTCCTCAGATTACCAATGCCATTTTTGGCACGGACATGACTTAAGTACTGTTCCTCAGCTAATGAGTCAGGTTTTATCGCTCTAGCCCAAAGATAAATAACCGTTCAATGCTGATTTCTTCCCCATAATAATTAAGAGGATTTCAAGTTGAAAACTGCTGCAAAACAGATTAACATTCCATCACTTTCCAACAAGCCCTTACCAAAGAGAAACAGCTTGTTGCCACAAGTTTGTGTCCATCAACAAAGCTGGGTTTGTGGGTGTCAAAATTCCACAGGAGGAATTTTGTGGATGGGTCTGGGCTAAGACACAACTTCTGGCTGCTCCATGGATGAAGTCTAACCCCATCACAATTGCCAATAATCCCAATTGGGATTATTGCATTTTGAATCAGGGACCAATACCATTAATGGCTCCAGCCAGCCTGCCAAGAAATCATTTTGATCGTAGACAAAAGCTACAGAATTTCTCAGTGATATTCATTATCGTATCTTCCCACATTTTCTCACCTTAATTTCTGAAGGCAACTTGTTTGACATGCCTCCAGACTGTCCATTCCTCCTGTCTAAGACCTGTAGGTGGAGAAAACTCTCCCGCTATCGAGGGTGTCAGAACCACACCTGATACTCTTTTTGCACATCACATACTTTTCTCTGAGGGTCAATGTGAAGTTGTGAGAAATTAACTTTGACTTGCCCCTTTCTCCCTAGCTCTGCAAAACTGCAATCTGTTATAATAGTGGTTGACGTTGGATCAAGAATTGAACTTTGGGATATGGTACCACATCAGACTATTGCATTTCTCTTCTTGTCTTCCCAAGTTCTCTGCCTGAAGGCACAACCTTGGCAATTATTTGCCAAACCACAAAATGCCATGATTTTTATTATTGGTAAGGCAAGGAGGCAGACCCTGAATTTACCTCCCTCAGAATGGGTTCTAACTCCGTGCTTTTAGCACTAATCTGTTCCTGTGTTAGTCGTCACACCAGCTGAGCTAACTGTCATGCCCCTAACCCCATGGTGCATTTATGTGATAATAATATGTAACACTGTTACTTTCCTTCTGCCATACATTCTAAAGGACTACATAATATCTAAAATATCATTGATCTATTTCAAGTCATTTAAAAGTGTTTTAATAATGGAAATCACGAACTTGCACTCACGTCTATTCTCCATCATAAAACAATGCCATCTCTTCACACGTTCCTACATAGATTTGTGTCTGTTCTGTGAAACAGTGATCTGTAGGCTATATCGAACATGCAGTTTAAAATTTAACACTTAGCGAGTTATATTCCAAGATGGTTAAATACAGATCTGAGTGAATTCTTTAATGCAGATCTTCCTCCTAGTAAGGAAATCCAGAACATTGGGACATAATCTTATTACCCCAATTAAACCACTTAGAAGTAAATCTAGGAACACTTTCTCCACGTGAAGTATCATAGCACAGCTTCAAGAAGGTTACAGATGCAGAATCAATTAACTAATAATCAGATATTAAGGGATCTGAAGAGTGGACAGGGAAGGGATTAAAGCATTAGAAATGCCTTGGTTAAGAAAATGGCAGAGAAGACTGAATGGGTCAAATTGCCTGATCTGTGTAACATGCAGATTTTCACCAATACTGTGCTCCAAGACTTCATTCTTCCACATCTTTACAGCTGAATCAAGGGCAGGGACATACTTTTCCAAGTGCTTCTAAAAGCTTTTCAGTAAAGGTGAACAGATTACTATGGGGGCTATAATTTAGAGAACAGTTTTAGATATCTGGTCATTGTACAGCCAGCTGAGAATCTTTGTCAAAAAATAAGAAGGGGTGAAATTCAAGTTCCAGAGCTCTTACTAGACCACATCTGGAGTACTGCATTCAGTATCAGGCACTGCACCTCAGGAAGGAAATATCGGTCTTAGCTATTTTGATTTGATTTATTATTGTCACATATATTAGTATACAGTGAAAAGTATTACTTCTTGCATGCTATACAGACAAAACATAACTGTTCATAGAGAAGGAAAGGAGAGATTGCAGAATGTAGCGTTACAGTCATAGCTAGGGTGTAAAGAAAGATCAACTTAGTGCGAGGTAGGTCCATTCAAAAGTCTGATGGCAGCCGGGAAGAAGCTGTTCTTCAGTCTTCTGCATGGGTTTCCTCCGGGTACTCTGGTTTCCTCCCACAGTCTGAAAGACATGCTGGTTGGGTGCATTGACCCAAACAAGCACCAGAGTGGGGGGACTAGGGGAATTTCACAGTAATTTCACTGCAGTTTTAATGTAAGCCTTACTTGTGACTAATAAATAAATTTTAAAAGTATGCTGTTCAAAATGTTTAAAGATGTTAATTATGGTGGATAGAAGTTTTTTCCTCTGGCGGGTCTATATTTTACAGAGTTTGGTAGGAGGTGGTAATCTCATTGAAAAACACAAGGTTCTCATAGAGTCATAGAGGTTTACAGCATGGAAACAGGCCCTTTGGCTTGTCCATGCCGCCCTTTTTTTTGGAAACCCCTAAGTTAGTCCCAATTGCCCACCTTTGGCCCATATCCCTCTAAACCCATCATACCCATTTAACATGATCTGGAGGACCTCGACAGGTCATTGTGTGTTTGTTTCCTCTGGCAGAATCTAGAACATGAGGGCACAACCTCAGGATAAGGGGACAGATTTAGTACAGGGATCGGGAGAGATTTGTTCACTCAAAGAATTATGAATCTTTGGAAATCTCTATCCTGGAAGATGTGGATGTTCCATCATTGAATAAGGTTAAGGCTGAGAAAGACATGTTTTGATCCAGTGCACTTTCATACATGTAGGCTCCAGCATAAAAATATTATGGCCCTGATAATCTTCAACTTGATGCCCAATGAAAAACTTCAGTTTGTCTAGATTTGGTAGCATGAGTCATTTATAGGGATCAACCATAAAAGCCTAGAGCAGATGCAAATAATACCCATCTATCACTTCTCAGCCTTTTGGCGAAGATCAGGTGTTGGTCGGGTCAAGCCCAAAATGGGGCGCGATGCCTTATTTGTCAGTTTGGGGTCTTGCTTGTGTTTCTTGTGGGGACCGTGAATTGGATTCAATTTGAATTTGGTTTTTGGAGATGGACTGAAGTCCGCCTGGTCCACTGTGCATTAACTTTGTAACTTTAAGAATGGAGTAAAACATTTAAAACAAAACATCCATTAGCAAATGCTAATGTTCACCTAACTACTTACAATTTGCTAATCCTCTTGACTGCCTAAACAGCAGTGGAAAAAACAACTGTGCTGTTGTTTTGTGAACCTGAGGGAGATTACATAATGGCTGAAAAAAGATCTTTTAGCGAATTTCTAAGCTGACTACAACTTATTTAGATAACAGATAGGCAAAGGAACATTCTCACTGTGAGAATGCGCATATCTCCAGGTGGTGATTCTAAAGTTGGGAAAAATTACCTCGATTAAGTGCAAAAATAATTAAATATTTTGATATGAAAGGTATTCAAAAGAAGATTTGACACTTTGAACTGTCACTAAACATTCTAACCTTTGTTTGCTGTTTGGCTGAAGTTGCACTGTTTTAAATTCAAAATGGTCTCAACTTTCAAGTAATGTAAGAATGTAGATTTCCTAAAGGCCAAAACTGAGGCAGGTTTGAATAAGCAGATTGGGCTAAGTTGCAGCCAAAGCTCTGACTAGGTCCTGTTTCAACTTTCCAATTATAAAAAGGTTTGCATGTGTTTTAACCAAAACTGAAGCTAGATTTCCGAGATTTTCACACAGAAGTTGTTGAAGTAGCTATGCGAGAATTAAGACAGAATGAGTGGGTTTTAAACCTGAGTCCAATAGTTAATGAGACCATCTCTCGTCAAAAGGTTGACTTTCTAAACTGCACTTGCTTTCTGCAGTGATCACCAAAGCAAACACACTTTTAGTAATAGCCTTAAAATTCAGATGAGAAGTTAGTTAAAAATCTGCCAAGAAAGTGTTAAACAAACTTGAATAGTGCATGAAAATTAATTGTAATAGGCCCACTTAGTTACTTTAGCATTAGTATTTCAGTGGCATTTACTAAGTACAGAAGTGTTGAACATACAATACTTTGTCCACAAAGTAACGTGCAACTGGCAATGACTGATGATATTGCCGAGTGGCACAAACCTGCAATGTAGTGTTGGCATTTTTTTTAAACCACTGTCACAGTATACTGATCAGATAGCAAGAAGTTACCAGGCTCTGTCCCTAGCCTGCAAAAGTAGACATTAGCAACAGTGGCATTAAAATAGACCATGGGACCTCGAGATGAGGGAAGTTCATTTTCACACAAGCGAAGTTCATCCTCACTATGATATCTGCCCCCATTTCAAATAAATTGCTAACAGTCTGACTTTGCTAATGTAAAAATTATGGGCGCAATTCTCCTGAAAAATTTCTAAGTGCTGTCCCCAGCAGGAAAACTGGTGAGATTCCCACTGAGAGGGTCAGTACGATTCGCTTCACAACCACACTTAGAAAGTTTTTTGGAGCCTGGGGAGATTCTCACTGAATTCTTCAAAATTTTGTTTGGAGTGGAGACCTAAAGACTCTGGGAAGACTGGCTCCTCGGAGATTGAGGCGCCATTTTTAAAGGGTTGGCATTACCCAAACATTTCCTTGGGAACTTCCATGGCCTCTGAGCCTCCCAGCATAGCCATTACAACTGGTTTTCCATTTTTGGAAATCAATAATGTGTGATGCCGAATTCCTGTTGCCCCCAAGAGTTGGAGGATTCCAGGAGCAGGGAGAATCCGGCTTAAAGAAGATGTAGCAACTCGAATTCCCCATTCTCACTGGCAGTGGTCGCAGGTCTGCGAGACAGCTCAGCCAGAATTGGTGCTTAACTAACTCTCTGTTTAGTGCAGCAGGACTGGAGAATCCCAGATGCAGGCGAAGTTGGAGAATTCCAGCCAGCATATTTAAATGATGACTTAAATCTGCTAATCCAGTCCCTGCCCAGGAACTCGATTATGTCAATGCTCAGAGGTTGAAGAAAATCCCAAAAAGGGCTCTACATCTCGCTAAACATGCCATGGCCCCTCTCCCATGATTCCCCAGCCCCACATGGCCTTTGCGCGATCTGCACATGAGCACACAGGGAGGAAAACTGTCCCCAAAGACTAATAGTCACTTGGCAAAATACCACAGTCCTGTAAAGTTGCATCGGAACTGGAATCAACATATTTAACAAAATATGTGTAGGAAATTGTGGAATCTAATAATACGCAGCAGCAACTACAGGAAATAAACTATTACATTTTTTTGCGTCTAACATTCCCTTCTTAAAATTTCGTATTAATACAAAAATGCTCACCTGAAACTTCAGACGCATTCAGAATTTATAAGCATGAACTCATTTGGTGAAGAGAAATCAAGGTGGCTAAAAATTAGAAACATGGATTTTGTATTATTCTGTACATAATTAGCATTACTATGTTACCACCATGAGATGATATATAGCTAAACGAACATCACGAAAGGTCGTGCAGAACATCTTCCATGTA
The DNA here is from genome assembly GCF_965287045.1 of Carcharhinus amblyrhynchos. NCBI lineage: Eukaryota > Metazoa > Chordata > Chondrichthyes > Carcharhiniformes > Carcharhinidae > Carcharhinus > Carcharhinus amblyrhynchos. The sequence continues at coordinate 47,731,066 of NC_137324.1, read as the reverse complement.
AGTATAAGCAGAGGTTTCAAAATCCCTTTGTAGGCTACATAGAGCTTATTTATATTTCCTTTTCAGCAAACATTTGTAAACTGAAAGCACGCCAGGTACAGCCTTTCTCAGTGATGAGTTTGGTGTTTGTGGGAGGACATTTAATCAGGTGGGAGTGTGGTTTGTGGGGATCCTGCTACCTTCTCCCATGGTCACCAATTGAAGCCTTTATATATGTCATTAATGCCCACTTAAGGCCTCATCCCGTCGCTGTTGATATTAATCCAGCGGCAGGCAGGGGCTCGTCAGAGGAGGTGCAAGATAAGCGAACCCTGGCGTGTTTCCATCTGAGTTCTCAGGGAGTCTATAAGCACTGAGAGCCCTTTCTCCCGTGACCCCCCACTCCTGCCGAAACTCACCTCTGGTCTGGGATACAGCATAGATCCTAGGCCTTGATTGGATGTCATATCAAAAGCAGCGACCACCTCACTGGATGCACTGCTGTTCAGTAGAGCTAATAGAGCTGCCAGTCCCTGATTAGCCAATGGCTTTGACAGATGGGATCTCATTTCCCTGGTCCTTAACCTTGGCAGAAGGCCCAGTGTTGGCCGAATAGGTGCCTGAGTGGAACAAGTTACTGCAGGTCTTCCATAAAAGGCACTCTCAACGGTTCTCCATTCGACAGGTATTTTATCTCCACATGAATTAATTGTGTCAGGTAATTGAATGATCAGTTTCTAGTGATCAGAGACAAACTATGAGCTTATCCATACAAACTATGAGCTTATCCATATTTCTAATGTTGAAAAGACTGCAATGTGCAATAGTTTGATTTGATTTCCATCAGTGCACAGTGATGATTTGATTTTATTTCACAAAAAAATTGTAATATTCACAAAGTGAATTCTATTTCTCAAGAACATAAGAAACAGAAGCAGGAGTGGGCAACCAGGCCCTTCAAGCTAGCCCTGCCATTCAACATGATCATGGCTGAACTATACCTAGCCTCAGTTACTTTTGTGTGCCATTTGCCGATTACGCTCTATTCCTTGATCTATCAAATATTTATCCACCTCCGCCTTATATACTTCCAATGTGGGATAGAGAATTAAGAACATAAGAAATAGGAGCAGGAGTAGGCCATCTAGCCCTTCGAGCCTGCCCCGCCATTCAAGAAGATCATGGCTGATCTGAAGTGGATCAGTTCCACTTTCCCGCTTTCTCCCCATAACCCTTAATTCCCTTGTCTGTCAAAAACCTATCTACCCGTGACTTAAATATATTCAGCGAGGTAGCCTCCACCACTTCAATGGGTGGAGAATTCCAGAGATTCACCACCCTTTGAGTGAAGAAGTTCCTCCTCAACTCCGTTCCAAACTGCTCCCCCCTTATCTTGAGGCTGTGCCCTCTAGTCCTGCTGTCCTTTCTAGGCGGGAAGAATCTCTCTACCTCTGCCCTATCCATCCCTTTCATTATCTTATACGTCTCTATAAGATCCCCCCTCATCCTTCTAAACTCCAATGAGTACAGACCCAGTCTATTTAGTCTCTCTTCATAGTCCAACCCCCTCATCTCCGGTATCAGCCTAGTGAACCTCCTCTGCACTCCCTCCAAGGCCAAAATATCCTTGCGCAAGTGCGGCGACCAAAACTGCACACAGTACTCCAGCTGTGGCCTCACCAGTGCCCTATACAGTTGCAGCAAGACCTCCCTGCTTTTATATTCTATCCCCCTTGCTATAAAGGCCAGCATTCGATTCGCCTTCTTGGTCACCTGCTGCACCTGCAGACTGGGTTTTTGCGACTCATGCACAAGGACCCCCAGGTCCCTCTGCACCGTAGCATGCTGCAGCTTTTCGCCCTTTAAATAGTAATCCCTCCTACTATTATTTCTGCCAAAGTAGATAACCTCACACTTGCTAACATTGTACTCCATCTGCCAGTTCCTCGCCCACTCGCTCAGCCTATCCAGATCCTTCTGCAGACTTTCCACACCCTCCGCACAATTTGCTTTTCCACTCATCTTTGTGTCATCAGCAAAGTTCGTCACCCTACACTCAGCCCCCTCCTCCAGATCATCTATATAACTGGTAAATAGCTGAGGCCCCAGCACCGATCCCTGCGGCACTCCACCAGTCACCAACCGCCAACCAGAATAGCACCCATTGATACCAACTCTCTGCCTCCTATTAGACAACCAATCCTCTATCCACGCTAACACCTTACCCCCAACTCCATGCACCCTAACCTTCTGAAGCAACCTTTTATGAGGCACCTTATCAAACGCCTTTTGAAAATCAAGAAACACCACATCCACTGGTTCTTCTCTGTCTACCGCACTAGTCACATCCTCATAGAAATCCAATAAATTCATTAAACACGACTTCCCCTTAACGAATCCATGCTGTGTCTGCTCTATCAAACCATTCTTTTCTAGGTGCCTCGCTATTTCTTCTTTGATAACGGATTCAAGCACTTTTTCCAACTACAGACGTTAAACTAACCAGCCTATAATTCCCTGCCTTTTGCCTGCTACCTTTTTTAAACAGCGGCGTAACATTTGCCGTTTTCCAATCTTTCGGCACTTCCCCGGAATCCAGCGAAGTTTGGTAAATAATCACTAAGGCATCCACCATCACCTCTGCCATTTCCTTCAGAACCCTGGGATGCATTCCATCTGGTCCTGGGGACTTGTCCACCATCAGTCCCGTTAGTCTATCAAGCACTACCTCTCTAGTAACAGTAATTGCATTCAGGCCCTCAACTCCTACCATCCTTCTTTCTTTAATATCCGGCAAACTATTTGCGTCCTCCTCCGTGAAGACCGAGGCAAAAAACTTATTTAAGGCCTCCGCCATTTCCTCATCTCCCACCACTAAATCCCCCCTCTCATCCTCTAAGGGTCCAACATTCACTCTAGCCAGCCTCCTCCTCTTTATATAAAACTCTTACTGTCCTTTTTTATATTTAGTGCTAGTTTAGCTTCATAGTCTATCCTTCCTTTCTTTATCAATTTCTTAATCATTCTTTGTTGATTTTTAAACCTCTCCCAATCTTCTACTCGCCACTCTGAACGCATCAGCTTTTAATTTAATACTCTCCTTTATTTCCTTCGATAACCACAGCTGGTTCCAGAGATTCATCTCCACCTCAGTTTAAATGACTGTTCCTCTTTCTTGTAGTTATATCCCGTTGTTCAAGATTCTCCCACTATTGAAACTATCTCACTATCTTCCCTGTCAAGCCCTCACAGGATTTTAAATGTTTAAATAAGGTCACCCCTCACTCTTCGAAACTCCAAGGAATACAGATCATTTCAGTTCATGTATGAGGATGGAATCCCAAAAAGGAACAACCATTCTTAGCTCCCTAGTATTATGCGAACAGTAACATATCTGTCTTGTAATGGGGACTCTGGAGAAATTGTAGTGCAATTTAATTTCATTCCTTCTACTGTAAAAACTTTATTATCCAACACACACACACACACACACACACACACACACACACACACACACACACACACACACACACACACACACACACACACACAGGGAATAGGTGGTGCAGGTTAATCAAAAATGTCAGTTAACAGAGTTCTTTTTACCAGTGGGGTACAGGGCAGTTCTTATAGCATGAAAGAATATGTAAGTACTGAGGAAGAGTACATAGCTACAAGATAAAGGAAAAGTCATTTAAAGTGAGGTGGAGATGAATCTCTGGAACAGTAATCTTGCTACTTCTAATTTTCAGCAGTATATTACACATTAAAATATTTTATTGCATTGAATGGTGGATCAGGCTTGAGGGGCCAAACAGCCTACTCTTGTCACAGCACAGTGGTTAGCACTGCAGCCTCACAGCGCCACAGACCCATTTTCAATTCCCGGCTCAGGTCATTGCCTGTGTGGAGTTTGCACATGTCCCCTGTATCTGTGTGGGTTTCCTCCAAGTGCTCTGCTTTCCTCTCACAATCCAAAGGTGCTCTGCTTGGGTGCATTGGTCATACTAATTTCTCCCTTATTGTATCCAAACAGGCGCTGGAGTTTGGCGACCAGGGGATTGTCATAGTAACCCTTCATTGTAGTGTCAGAGAAAGCCTATTTGTGGCTAATAAATCAACTTTAAAACTTCACTAATTATTTTTCATGGTCTTATGGTATTAAAGTACAAAAAATTAAAGCACATAAATAAAAGTACATAATAATACAGCATACTGGTTCCGAATATCTTCATAATTGCTTCCAGTTAGTGAAGTGATGTTTCATATTAGGGGAACATCAGGAATTCCAGTTGGTAGAATGTCAGATAACACAAATTGTGCTCTATTTCTATTCCAAAAGACATCACACAGTGACTGATTCTGCCTGTGACAAGTCAGACAGGCCTTAATGGATAAGTAACATTGAGCAAATCCTATCTGTTCAATCACTGCTCTACTTAAATTTCCTTCTGAAGTATTTTATTAAGATCTTCCAATCTATTCTAATTAATTTACCATTTAATCACATCACAACATGTGGAGACACTCAGAGTTTGAAACATATTCATCATTTCCGTCGGGTACTCCCGGGGATTTCAGGATATCAGCAGGGACCAGTACATCAAAGCAATCTGCACTTGTCAACAGCCAAGTAAATTGAATATCCCCAAGGTCTGATATCAATAGTTGATCTATCATACTTTACTGATCATTTTTATTCCCCCATTCTATGACGCAGTCTAACAAAAGCACAAATGTAGGGAGCTTATATAATGCTTAATGTGTCCTCCAATCTGGTTAGGATGCGGAGAATTTACTGGAACACATTGATACTACACCACTCTGACTGGCCCAGCTGCAGCAGTAACGCTGCAATGTAAATATTAAGCATGAGAAACTATCAGCTGATTTTCACAAGAGAACAAGAAGCCAGCGTAGTGGCAAAATGATTAACACTGCCGCCTCATAGCAACAGGGACCCGGGTTCAATTCCAGCCGCGGGTCACTATCTGCATGGAGTTTGCACATCCTTCGTGCGTCTGCATGGGTTTTTCTTTGCGTGCTCCAGTTTCCTCCCACAGTCCAAAGATGTGCGGCTTAGGTTGATGGAGAATTTATCATGACCATTCAGTGTTAGGGGGAATAGGAGGCTAAATATATCGGGTTATGGGCCTGGGTAGGATTGTTGTCAGTGCAGACTCAATGGGCCAAATGGCCTCTTTCTGCATTGTAGATTCTATGATTCTATGAACTAGCAAAAAAACATAAATGACGACAACAGAGAACCACAGAATGTTGCAATAAAATTAGAAAATGCTGGAAATACGCAACAAGTTTCATAGCATCTGTGGAGAGAGAGAGAGAGAAAGAGCTAATACTTCAGAACTGTTAGAACTGATGAAAAGTCATTAAGCTCAAATGTTAACTCTATTTCACTCTCCACGGATACTGTCGGACCTGCTGAGTATTGCTGCCGTTTTCTGATTTTATTTCAGTTTTCCAGCATCCACAGTACTTTGCTTTTGAAAACTAAAGAATTTTGCATTGCAGAAAGAGGCTAGTAATGTCTGCACTGACAATTTGCAACACTAAGCAACAGGAAACAAACATCAGCACCATTCTTTCTCCTCACGGCCTCATCCACCTGCTGACGCTTCAAATCAACCACGAGAAGGAGGAGACTCCGGGCAGGACTGGGAGGGGACTCTGAGGAGACTGGGTGAAGATTCGAGTTAGGATTGGGAGAAGATTTGAAGCAGGATTTGGAGTGGGATTGAGAGCGGGATTGGGAGGAGGTTCTAAACGGGGTATTGCCACTGTTGCTTGATTCACAGCAAATTGATCATTGATTTGCCAGTGAGCTTAGGAACCGAGTGTGAACAACTGGAATAAAAGCAATAAAAATACAAAATAATAATGGGGAACATTTGGGTCGTTGATGAGCATTATCTTATTTTGTATTCTCTAAATAAGGTTCCCACGTCCAGGTTAAGCATTTGTGTAGGAAGCGGCATCAGTTGTAGAAGCTGATTCTCTGGGTTCACCTGCTGACATCAGTGTGGTGCATCCATAAGGCTGAGAGCTACATGGATTGGTGCCCGGTTACTTAACTGTCTGCAGGGAGAGAGGAAAGGGGTGACTCCTAGACAGGGAGAAAGAACAAGGCAGGTAGTGCAGGAGTCCCCTGAGTGCACTCCACTCTCCAACCTGTATCCAGTTCTGAATACTGATAAGAATGGTCATAGAAGTATAGAATCCTTACAGTGTGGAAGGAGGCCATTCGGCCCATCGAGTCTGCACTGACCACAAGCCCACCCAGGCCCTATCCTCAATGTATTTACCCTGCTAGTCCCCCTGATATTAAGGGCAATTTAGCATGGCTAATCAACCTAACTCGCTCATTTTTGGACTGTGGGAGGAAACAGGAGCACCCAGAGGAAACCCATGCAAATGTGGAGAGAAGTGCAAACACCACCCAGACAGTGACCCAATCTGGGAATCAAACCCAGGTCCCTGGGGCTGTGAAGCAGCAGTGCTAACCACTGTGCCATAATGCCATGGTCATCTGGGGAATGCAGCCAAAGAGCCAAGTCCATGGCAACGTGAGTGATTCACCTTTACTGTCTGGAGCACCACTGGGACACATGATCTGATGGTTAGCACAACGTATAGACATGGCATGTTGCCTTCCAGGTGCCAATGTCAAAGATGTCACTGAAAGAGCCCGAGGAGGGAGTGTGAGCAGCCAGTTGTGGTCCACATCTGTACCGGTGACACCAGTGGAAACAGGGTTGTGATCCTGCCATCCGAATTTCAAGAGCTAGGTAGAAACCTAACAAGCAAGACCTCAAAAGTATTAATCGCCACATTACAAACCGTGCCACGTCCAATTGAATACAAAACTCAGAAGAAAAGACAGATGAATGCATGATTTGAAAGATAGTGCAGGATGGAGGGCTTTAGATTCTTGTAACATTGGGACTGGCTCTGGGGGAGATGGAAACTGTGCAGGCTGGAAGGATTGCATCTGAACAGAGCCGGGACAGAGCTGCTTGCTAAAGGGGAGGCTTTAACCTAACTCAGCAGGACTGTTGGAATGAGGAGATAATATCGGAATGGAATATAAAGGTGCTGGGAGAGATAAGTAGCACCAGAGTGGTGAATAGTAAGTTAATAGTTGGTCAATAAAGGAGAAAGTAATAGGGTCTCAAATAGGTTATCGGGCATGAATGTGAATACACAGAGTATGATAAACAAGATTGGGGAGTTACAGGCACAGAGTGTAATGTGGAAATATGGTGTCTGACGATAAGAGAGATCTGACTCAAAGAATGGCAGGACTCAGCATTAGATGTTCTGGATTTAAGGTGTTCAAGGAAGATAGGAAAGGAAGTAAAAGGGGGAGGAGTGGCAGTATCGGTTAAGGACAGCATTGCAGTGCTGGAGAAAAAGAATGTCCCAGAGGGTTCAAGGACAGAATCAATTTGGCTAGGGCAAAGGAAAAAAAATGTGCAATTCCATTACTCGGTGTAATCTATGGACCAGCAACTAGTGGGAAGAGTATGGAGGAATAAACTTGCAAAAAAAAATTACAGAGCAGTGCTGTATTAATTCCACTAAAGACCCTTCAATAATAATACACGAAAGAGCAGCTTACAGCAGGCAAATCAATGCCGGGGGAACTGCAGGATCCTGGTCCTGGTTGATTTTAACCTCTCACTGCCTACTTTGCAATGGGTGAGTTTCCGCTTGACCAATAAGGGAGGTTGTACTCCACAAAGCCCATGGGGAGTCCTACTGATGATTTCCCCTTGCCTTCCACGGCCATCATGACAGGTACAAAAAGTACTTACAATGGGGAACGCTGATTATTCAAATATCATTTGGGATAGTAGTAATGTAAAGGGCAGCAAGGAGTAAATGTTCCTAGGGTGCTTTCAGGGAAATTTTCTGCAACAACATGTTTCCAGCCCAACAAAGGAGGAGGAATTGCTCAAACCGAATCTTGGAAATGAGATGGTCCAAGAAGATCATGTGTCAGTAACAGAGCATTCAGGGGACAGTGATCATTGTGTCATAAAGTTCAGCTGACTATGGAAGAGGACAAAGAACAATCCAGAGTGAGGAAAATTAACTCAACCATGAGAGGTGTTACAGTTCTTGGCTTGGGTCACTGTCTATGCGGAGTCTGCAGGTTCTCCCCATGTCTGCGTGGGTTTCCTCTGGGTGCTCCAGCTTCCTCCCACAATCCGAAAGAAGTGCTGGTTGGGTGCATTGGCTAAATTCTCCCTCGGTGTACCCAAACAGGCACCTGAGTGTGGCAACTAGGGCATTTTCACAGTAACTTCATTGCAGCGTTAATGTAAGCCTACTTGTGACACTCATAAATAAATAAATAAAAATGTTTATTCTCTGCACGTTATTCGAATCATTTTGCTTTTACTAACTCATGGCACGAACTCTCTTTCATGTTTTCCCACCAGTCCTGAATCATGGAGAAGTCATGGTTTGCCCTCACCAAATCAGGATCAAAATTATCCCAATTTACATTTCAATTGACTGAGATCTCCAACTAAAATAATCATTGCTTTTTCACCTAACTTTATTTTAATCTTTTCACCCAGCAAAACAGACAGAACGCTTGTCTTGATTTGTAATAATTTTTGATCTTCACAAAGATGTCAAACAAGAATAAACTACTGTGTAAACTTTCTGTGTCTCACAATCTGCTGCTGTAATCTCTCAGTTGTCTGACACTTAAGGCTGCACCATCTCATTTCTTGTCTACCATTGATTCAAAACTCTCTCTATCCAAATCAATTGTATTCATTACCTTCTTCTCAGTTATACTTTGATACTACTGTAAAATGTCACACTTTGCAGTTATGTGTATTTTCTGTAGTATTTTATTTGATTGTCAAGTGCAATAATACGCCTATGTGCACTTCACACCGCAGTGCATTTAACCAGCATATCACTGTTTGTCTTCTAGCACCAGTGTGTGAATATTACCTACCCAAAAGAAGCAGTGGTTGTTAACCTTAACTGTGCTGTCAAATCATGGCTCCCACTAGACTAAAGCAAAAGATCCTCTGTATTGATCCCATGCCCAGCTCCATGCATGTAGTGACTGAAGATGTGACCCTTTACCAGGTGGGTTCAAGTTACAAGCTGTGATAACCTTGCCTCCTTTGACTGAGCTTCATTCAAATTTAAAACCAGTCTTTAAACCAGATTAAAATCAAAAGCTGTGGGAAAGAAAGACCTCAGTAAAAGAAATTCCCAAATGAGTTAAGCAGTTCTGTTAAGTGTTCTAAAATGTTGTTGCTTTACCTTCATTGTGCCAGCAAGGAACTGCAAATTGTGTACAGTAGTCATCTAAATTCATGCAGGGTGGCACAGTGATTAGCACTGCTGCCTGACAGCTCTAGGGACCTGGGTTCAATTCCCAGCTTGAGTCACTGTCTGTGTGGAGTTTGCATGTTCTCTCAGTGTCTGTGTGGGTTTCTTCCAGGTGCTCCAGTTTCCTCCTCCAGTCCAAAGATATGCATGTTAAATTAAGGGGCAATTCAGCATTGCCAATCAGTGTCCTGGGATGTGTAGGTTAGAGGGATTAACAGGGTAAATATGTGGGCTTTCAAGGATAGGGTGGGATTGATGTCAGTGCAGATTCAATGGGCCAAATGGCCTCCTTCTGCACCGTAGGGATTCTATGATGATCAATGAATAAAGGTTTTTTTTCTGTTATTCACATATGAGATGTGGGCATGACTGACAAAGCCAGCATCTATCGATTATCCCCAAATGCCCTTGAAAAGAGATATTTTTAAAGCAATGCAGTCTGTGTGAAGAAGGTAGGAAGTTCCAGGATTTGGATCAGCAACAATGCTTCAGAATGCTTCATGACTTGGAGAGAAAACTAAACGTGGTGATTCCCATGCCTTTCTAACTGGTGACGTTTGCGGGTTTGAGAGGTGCTGTTGAAAAAGCCTTGGAAATTTGATGCAGGCAATCTTGTACATGGTACAAAACGCAACACTGGTGACAGAGGAAATTAATGCTTCAGGTGGTGGATGGCGTGCCAATCAAGCGAGCTACTTGATGCTGAATAAGTAGAATTGAATATGATTGATGAGACTAACAGGTTTATGAATTGATTGAATTTAAATTCTCCCAGCTGTGATGAGTATTAAGCCAGGCCTCTGGATTATTGATCCAGTAACAAGATCACTATTCCTTTGTCTTGGTAGGAGGTTGTGTTTAGGTTTGAGACAGTATCACAGAAAGAGAATACACAGTAGTCTGACAATAAGCTTATCAAATGTACATGCATATTTCACAGAGCGCTGCATGTTGCTGTCATAGTCTATTCAACAGTTGAGGAAAAAGGATGCCCTGATGCAGAGGATTCAGTCATTTGAATCGTTTTGAGGGGGAAACAGAGAAACTGGGAGAATGGAATGTAGATCTTACAGGAAGCAGGATATGAGGAAGCGTAGTCAAGGTAACTACTGGTGCCAGCGGCCTTCTAATGAATTTTATCTGACAGACTATCTCAGAAGTGGAGATGGAGAAGTCAAAGGAGGGACGGGAAGGGTCAGAGATGGGCCAGCTGAATGAGAGAGGAGGTGAAAACTGGAAGCAAAGTTGACAAAGATTTTGAGTTCTGGAAAGAGCAGGAAACAGCACCGATACAATCATCAATGTACTGGGAAAAGAGTAAGCAGGACCAGAAGTAACGTTCCACATTTCCAACAAAGACAGGCATAGCTTGGAGCCAGAAGGATACTCACAGCCAGGTTTATACTATAGACATTACCACTTTCTAGCCTTTGATGCCACGAAATTGAGGGAGGCTATGAATCCAGAAACCCAGCTAATGGTCTGTGGACCCAGGTTCAAATCCCGCCGTGGTAGATGGTGGAATTTGAATTCAATGAAAGATATCTGGAATTAAGAATCTAATGATGACCACGAAACCATTGCCCGATTGTGAGAAAAACCCATTTGGTTCACTAATGTCCTTTACAGAAGGAAATCTGGCCTCTGGCCATCGAACAGATAGGTGTGGCTGGGTCACTGACATTCCTGGCTGGGTCACTGACAGGTGAAGTTTGCACGTTCTCCACATGTCTGCGTGGGTTTCCTCCAGGTGCTCCAGTTTCCTCCCGCCCATTTGAAAAACATGCTGGTTAGGTGCATTGACCCAAACAGGCACCAAGGTATCACAAGTAGGGGATTTTCACAATAACTTTATTGCAGTGTTAAGTAAGCCTTACTTATGATAAATAAATAAACTCTTAACTTTATAGAAAGGATGTGATTGCACTGGAGGGGGTGCAGAGTAGGTTCACCAAGATGCTGCCTGGGATGGAACATTTAAGTTATGATGAAAGGTTGGGTAGGCTTGGATTGTTTTCGTTGAAGAGAGAAGACTAAGACCAACATGATCGAGGTGACAAGGTTATGAGGGACATGGACAGAATGGAAAAGGAGCAGACATTCCCCTTAGTCGAATGGTCAGTCATGAGGATAAATAGGTTTAAGGTGAGGGGCAGGAGGTTTGCGGGGGATGAGGGGAAAAACTTTTTTACCCAGAGGGAGGTGATAGTCTGGAATGCGTTGCCTGGGAGAGTGCTAGAGGTGAGTTGCCTCACATCCTTTAAAAACTACCTGGATGAGCACTTGGCATGCCATAGCATTAAGACTATGGGCTAAGTGCTAGCAGATGGGATGAGATGGGGGTTCAGGTGTTTTTCATGTGTCAGTGCGATCTCGTTGGGCCAAAGGGCCTCTTCTGTGCTTTTTGATTCTATTACCTTTTTTCCGCTGAGCTCTGGGGATTTGTGCTGTCACAACAATAAGGAAGGTTGTCAAGGGGTGGGTAGATCTTCAATTGGAATTTTCTGTTCCCAGCCTCAGGCTCATGGCAATTATCAGCTTCTCGGTTTTGCATTCTATCACCTTACTCACACACACACTGACTTCAGTGCTGCAACATAACATAATAATATTACCCTGGTATAAGTTCCACCTCAAAGGGCGGCTTATGGCTATTAAGCTAAAATATGAGCTGATAATGTGTCAGGTATCCTATCCTCCTCCACATCATCACACTAATATGACAATGGCATTCTGACAATGCAATCTATGATATTTTTAACATCAATCTGTGACAGCAAGACCTGCAACATACTACAGCTTCATAGGGCAAATGGCTGCTGAGGGGGAAAGTAGCATCAACACCTTGGCCGGAATTTTACCAGCATGCCAGCCCCGATTCCGGAGGCAGGCTCGGCTTGAAGAACGGCATTCTCCATTGGCCTTGGGCGGGATCATGTGAAACTTGTGCAGACGTGCCGGTAAAATTCTGCCCTTTGTATAGACAAAATATGATAAATGAGGATTGTTTCCTTCCTAGAGAACATAAAACACAGAGCCTGCAATTACAAACGCATTCAAAACAATGAACTTGGTATATTTTGTTCAGTATGCCTGGATGAAAATCAGGATTTTAAATGGTGTGCCTCTTCAGTTTTTCTTTTCTCTTTTATTCCCCTCTTCCACCAGAGGAGACAACTCAGCGAGTCCCACCCCACTCCTGCCTGATGTGAATTTGAATTGTAGCAGCAGTGGACCCATTTTATCTTTCTAGGCCAAGAACATGGAACCCCATCATAGCAACACGCTGACTGAAATCAGAGAAGCCCTAGCTTGGCTCCCCAGCTCATTCTGAATTCTCTGATTTCATAAACTGTACGGTTGAGTTCCATATTGGGTAGTGCATTTAACTTGCCGGGGAAGAGGAACGCGTGTTCCCTTATTATTATACCTGCAGGTTTGTTTTAAGAACATATTTCTCTGCAATGCGTGCAGGATGAATATTGAAAATGTGATTTTGACACCGTATTTTGTTATCCCATTTAAAACGAACATCTAATTTAGTAAATTGTTTGGAATGAAAAGAGATTATGCAATTCGGGCAATTAACAAACATGAATGCTATGCTGAGCCAGCTAATCCTGCATGGACAATTCCCCTATACATGTTTCTGTCTCAACAAGCACACACTCTGCTGAAATGTGTGAGCTAAGCTATGGTACGTGCTCTTCTGCAGTTGAGATCCACTACAATGAAATGCAAAAGCAGTGGTAGGTATTTCTCATACTCGGTCAACCCACATTCATTACTGGGTTTAGAACCTGACTAGAGTCCTGAAAATGTCAGATACACTTGTCTTCTTCATTATGAAACATTTGCCAAAGTGTCCCAAATAACAGGTGGCAACATGAGACCAGACATATGCTCACATGAAGTGGCCCATTCCAAATATTGCCTAATATCAGATTTATGGGGAAGCGGTGGCGTAGTGGCATTGTCACTGGACTGGCAGTCCAGACAAGGTAATGCTCCGATAATCCAGGTTCAAATCCCACCATGGCAGATGGTGAAATCTGAATTCAATAAAAATCGGAGGGGAGGGGGTAATTTTCCACCGCAGGGATCGTAGCGGGTGGGGGCAGACCATACAAAGGTTCATTGATCTCGGATGGGATTCTCCGGTTTTGGGGCGAGCACGGCCAGAGATTCTCGCCCCTGGAATTAAAAGTCTAATGATGACCATGAAACCATTCCCGATTATCATAAAAGCTCAACTGGTTCATTAGTCCCCTTTTAGGGAAGATAATATTTCACCCTTGCCTGATCTAGTCTACACGTGATTCCAGACCCAAGACAATGGGATTGTTGATAAATGTCGGCCCAGCCACTGATGCCCATATCCCGTGAATGGATAGAAAAAAAAATAAGTAAATTGGGAGAAGAAGCAAACCAGCTCCCGTTCACAGTACAAATGCTGGGATTTTTGAAAGAAAGAATCATCTTTTAATCCACCTCCATCTCCAGCACAGATTTATTTATACTAAAAGCAAAATACTGCAGACGCTAAAAATTTGAACTTAGAACAGATAATGCTGGAAAAGCTCAGCAGGACTGGCAGCATCTGTGGAGAGAAGAGATTAACGTTGAGTCCATGGATGGAACTTTCCAGCTCTCCACACCAGCAGAATCTTCTGGTCTGCTGAAGGTGCACACCAGCCACTTGCATTCAGTGAGAAATCTCATTGACAACAATGGGACCAGAAGAAACACAAGGCATGGTGTGCGGGGAATCCTGCCCTGTATGATTCCTCTTAAGAGTATAAGAGTTACAGAAACATGATGTATTAGTTTCTGGATAAGAAGGGAAACAGTACTTTTTTTGTCCCATTGCAAAACATCCCACCCCATCCTCCCTCCCACTGGGCCATCTGTCACTTGTTCTTTAGTTTTGATTTTACTGAGACTTCACCTTTTGTTCTCCTATTGATACATCTGCTATCCTACCTTTATGCCCACAGCACCTTCCATACCCTTCACACCACCATTACCATTTCCTGTTTCCCCTCTTATCCAATATACATCACGTTTCTGCAACTCTTTTGCTCTTACCCATCTTTGACCTTCTATTTTGCTTCAGCTACTCCACCTGCTCTGATACAGTATATTATCCATCACATTTCACAATCTCTTTAACTCTGAAGATTCACATGGTCTCAGAATGTTAATTCTGCTTCTGTCTCCACAGATGCTGCCAGAGCTGCTGAGATTTTGCAGCATTTTTATTATGGATTTGTTTATCCCCATCTCCCTATCAGTGAAATTCATGCCAGTAGAGATTCATGCAACATGCTGTCAAGGGCAAAGATTTTAACTGATTTGCTTAAGCTCTCTGACACATGGCAGCCAAGTAAATGAAAGACTGATTCACTTTAAACGAGAATTGATGCACTCAATGTTCAAACGGTCTACAAATACTGACTGACTGTAAATGCTTATTGCTGATAAGAGGCAACTTTGGCACTTTGGCAAGGTACCGAAACACTGAATTATTTTAAGGAGTGTACACCAACAAGGATACAATGCCTCAGTTGTTTAGTTGGACCTAACTGCACATGAAGGGAGTTTTACCTTCGCCTGCTGTCTGTCCTGAGCAAGGGTTGGAATTCTGGGGTATTATCCAGCTTTAAATCCATCTAGCTTTACAGTGGCATTGCTGCCTCGCAGCACCAAGGACCTGGGTTCGATTCCAGCCTCGGATGACTGTGTGTGTGGGTTTTGCACATTGTCCCCATGTCTGCATGGGTTTCCTCCGGGTGCACCAGCTTCCACCCAGACTCCAAAGATGTGTAGATTAGATGGATTGGCCGTGGTAAAATGTGAGGCTTACAGGGTATGGCAGGGGAAAGTCCTGGGTAAGACGCTTAGAGAGTCAACGGAGACCCGATGGGCTGAATGGCCATTTCTGCTCTGTATTTATTCTACGATTCTATGAAATCGTGGTTCTCCTCAGTTCTGAAGAAGTCACATTAGGATCAAATCATTTAACTTTTGCTCCCTCACACTTGCTGAGTATTTTTGCCACTTTCTGTTTTAATCACGGGTCTTCTTAATTTATGTTTACATTTACAAGTCTGTAACAGACTTGTTTTGTCTTTAGATCATATCTGTAACAAATGTGGATATAATTAGCTGATTCACATCCGCTACCAAGGAAAGTTGATGGATTCCTTTAGTCCAGCTACCAGTCTGGCTTCTACCTTTTGACTTATGGGTGGTCCTAACAAAAGTTATACTCTGGCCTGCATGACAGAATGTGCAGACAAAATATCTCAAATGCTTCATAGGAGCATCAAACAAATTTTGACACCAAGAAACAAAACAGGAGAATGGTTAAAGAAGCCATTTTTAAGGAGCACTTAGAAAGGAAAAAGAGATAAATGAACAGAAAGACACCAGGAGAAAACTTTAAGGCTTACAGCTCAAGCACCTGAAGGTACGGCCACCAATGATGGAGCAATTAAAATCAGGAATCAACAGGAAAATGATGGTAGATATCTTGCAACATTGTGGGGCTGGAGGAGGTTATAGAGCAAGGGAGAAGCAAGGCCATGGAGGGAATTGGAAAGAAAAATGAGGACTTTAAAATAAAGGTGTTGCTAGGCCAGCAGAGATGATAGATTTACAGAACTTGATGTGAGTTAGGATATAGGCGGCAATGTTTCTGATGACCTCACGTTTATGGATACTGGAAGATGGGAGGGCTAATCAGTGGTCATCAGTAACACAGAAACAGAGAAGATAGAGGCAGGAGTAAGCCTCCCAGCCCTCTGAGCCAGCTCACCATTCAGTTTGATCATAGCTCATCATCGAACTCAATAGCCTGATCTCGTCTTCCCCCAAAACCCTTTGATCCCTTTCTCCTCAAGAACTCATGTCTAACTCATTGAAATCATCTCGGCCGGAATTCGCCAGCATTTCAGGCCAGCAAGATTCTCTGGTTGCTCCGGCTGCACATCCCTGCCGGGTTTCCCGTCTCCGCGGGGTGACTGTCAATGGGAATTCCCATCAACAGCGGCTGGACCAGAGCATCCTGCCACTGGCAAACAACGCACCACCTCCCACCAGCGGGAAACAAGTGACTGGGCTGCCCGACAATCTCACCCACAGCTGTGGTGGGTAAATTGTTGGAAGGTATTTTGAAAGACAGGATCTGCAGGCATTCAGCGATGCAAGTACGATTAGGGACAGTCAGCTTTGTGAGTGGAAAATCACGTCTCACAAATTTGATTGAGTTTTTTGAAGGGTAACCAAGAAGGTAGAAGAGGGAAGTGCAGTTGATGTTGTCTACATGGAATTTAGCAAGGCCTTTGACAAGGTATCTGATGGTAGGTTGTTGCATAAGGTTAAATCTCACAGGATCCGGGGTGAGGTATCTAAATGGATACAAAATTGGCTTCTGTGGGTGGTTGGAGAGGGTTGTTTTTCAAACTGGAGGCCTCTGACCAGCGGTGTACCTCAGGGATCAGTAGTGGATCAATGTTATTTGTCATTTAGATTAATGATTTGGATGTGAATATAGGAGGCATGGTTAGTAAGTTTGCAGATGACACTAAGATTGGTGGCACAGTGAACAGAGAAGAAAGCTATCTCCAATTGCAATGGGAAATTGCTCAATTGGGCCACTGGGCTGATGAATGGCAGATAGAGTTTAATTTAGACAAATGCGAGGTGATGCATTTTGGTAGACTGAACCAGGGCAGGACTTAATATTAATCAGGGCATTGGGGAGAGTTACAGAACAAAGAGATCTAGGGGTACGTGTTCATAGCTCCTTGAAAGCAGAGTTACAGGTGGACAGAGTGGTGAAGAAGGCATTCGGCATGCTTGGTTTCATTGGTCAGAACACTGAATACAGGAGGTGGAATGTCTTATTGAAGTTGTACAAGACATTGGTAAGGCCACACTTCAAATACTGTGTACAGTTCTGGGGGTCACCCTATTATAGAAAGGATATGATTAAACTAAAAAGAGTGCAGAAAAGATTTACTAGGATGCTACAGGGACTTAATGGATTGAGTTATAAGGAGAAGCTGGATGGACTGGGACTTTTTTCTCTGGAGTGTAGGAGACTGAGGGGTGATCTTATAGAGGTCTATAAAATAATGAGGGGCAGAGATCAGCTAGATAGTCAATATCTTTTCTCAAAAGGTAGGGGAGTCTAAAACTAGAGGGCATAGGTTTAAGGTGAGAGGGGATAGTTACAAAAGGGTCCAGAGGCGCAATTTTTTCACACAGAGGGTGGCGAGTGTCTGGAACAAGCTGCCAGAAGGTGGTAGTAGAGGCGGATACAATTTTATCTTTTAAAAAGCATTTAGTTAGTTACATGGGTACGATTGGTATAGAGGGATATGGGCCAAATGCGAGCAATTGGGGTTAGCTTAGGGTTTCAAAAAAAAAGGACGGCATGGACAAGTTGGGCCGAAGGGCCTGTTTCCATGCTGTAAACCTCTATTACTCTACAATGTTTTAGGCTCAACTATTTCCTGTAGTGGTGAATTCCACAGGCTTACCATTTTCTGGGTGAATAAATTTCTCCTCATCTCAATCCTAAAAGGTTTTGGACTCCCCCGCCATTGGGAACATTCTTTCTGCAACCACCCTGTCTCATCCGGTTAGAATTTTATAGGTATCTATGAGATCCCCCTCACTCTTCTGAACTTCACTGAATATAATCCTAACCGACTCAGTCTTTTCTCATACATCAGTCCCACCATCCCAGAAATCAGTCTGGTGAATCTTTGCTGCATTCCCTCGAGAGCAAGAAGGCCTGAGGCCACATCTGGAATATTATGTGGTGTGTTGGTCTCCTCGTCTGAGGAGGAATGTTCTTTATCTCGAGGGAATGCAGCAAAGATTCACCAGACTGATTTCTGGGATGGTGGGACTGACGTATGAGAAAAGATTGAGTCGGTTAGGATTATATTCAGTGAAGTTCAGAAGAGTGAGGGGGATCTCACAGATACCTATAAAATTCTAACCGGATGAGACAGGGTGGTTGCAGAAAGGATGTTCCCAATGGCGGGGGAGTCCAAAACCTTTTAGGATTGAGATGAGGAGAAATTTATTCACCCAGAAAATGGTAAGCCTGTGGAATTCACCACTACAGGAAATAGTTGAGCCTAAAACATTGTAGAGTAATAGAGGTTTACAGCATGGAAACAGGCCCTTCGGCCCAACTTGTCCATGCCGTCCTTTTTTGAAACCCTAAGCTAATCCCAATTGCTGGCATTTGGCCTATATCCCTCTATACCAATCGTACCCATGTAACTAACTAAATGCTTTTTAAAAGATAAAATTGTACCTGCCTCTACTACCACCTTCTGGCAGCTTGTTCCAGACACTCGCCACCCTCTGTGTGAAAAAATTGCACCTCTGGACCCTTTTGTAACTATCCCCTCTCACCTTAAACCTGTGCCCTCTAGTTTTAGACTCCCCTACCTTTGAGAAAAGATATTGACTATCTAGCTGATCTCTGCCCCTCATTATTTTATAGACCTCTATAAGATCACCCCTCAGTCTCCTACACTCCAGAGAAAAAAGTCCCAGTCCATCCAGCCTCTCCTTATAACTCAATCCATTAAGTCCCCGTAGCATCCTAATAAATCTTTTCTGCAATCTTTTTAGTTTAATCATATCCTTTCTATAATCCCATCTCACCTTAGGGATGCAGCAAGACATCCCTATTCCTGTACTAGAATCTTCACATTATGAAGGCCAATGTACAATTTGCCTTCCTTACCACCTGTTGCACTTGCATGTTTACCTTCAGCGACTGGTGTACGAGGAGACCTAGACCTCATTGCATATTCCCTTCTCTCAATTTATAGCCATTCAGATAATAATCAGCCTTCCTGTTTTTGCTATGAAACTGGATAACCTCACATTTATCCACATCATATTGCATCTGCCATGCATTTCCCACTCACTCAGCTTGTCCAAATCACACTGAAGCATCTCTGCGGAATAATGGTAGGAAGGACTGTTACTTACATGACGAAAAACTGCAGCATGCGACGGTGCAGAGGGACCTCGGGGTCCTTGTGCATGAGTCGCAAAAACCCAGCTTGCAGGTGCAGCAGGTGGTCAGGAAGGCAAATGGGATGCTGGCCTTCATAGCGAGGGGGATTGAATATAAAAGTAGGGAGGTCTTGCTGCAGCTGTATAGGGCATTGGTGAGGCCGCAGCTGGAGTACTGTGTGCAGTTTTGGTCGCCGCACTTACGCAAGGATATAATGGCCTTGGAGGGAGTGCAGAGGAGGTTTACTAGGCTGATTCCGGAGTTCAGGGGGTTGAACTATGAGGAGAGGCTGAATAAACTAGGCTTGTACTCGTTAGAGTTTAGAAGAATGAGGGGAGATCTCATTGAGACGTATAAGATGATGAATGGGATGGATAGGATAGAGGTGGAGAGGCTCTTCCCGCTCAGAAAGGACGGTAGGACTAGAGGGCACAGCCTCAAGATAAAGGTGGGGCGGTTTAGAACGGAGTTGAGGAGGAACTTCTTCACTCAAAGGGTGGTGAATCTCTGGAATTCTCTGCCCGTTGAGGTGGTGGAGGCTGCCTCGCTCAATATTTTTATGACGCGGGTTGATGGGTTTTTGATAGGCAAGGGGATTAAGGGTTATGGGGAGAGGGCGGGAAAGTGGAACTGAGCCACGACAGATCAGCCATGATCTTATTGAATGGCGGGGCAGGCTCGAAGGGCTAGATGGCCTACTCCTGCTCCTATTTCTTATGTTCTTATGTTCTTACATTTCACCACACCCTCCTACCCAGCTTTGACTCATCTGTAAATTTGGAAATATTGTATTTAGTTCCCTCATAAGGATGGCAAAGCACCAGGGGCCTGGGTTCGATTCCTGGTTTGGGTCATTGTCTGTGTGGAGTCTGCATGTTCTCCCTGTGTCTGCACGGGTTTCCTCTGGATGCTCCGGTTTTCTCCCACAGTCTGAAAGGCATGCTGGTCAGGTGCATTGGCTATGCTAAATTCTCCCTCAGTGTACCTGAACAGGTGCCAGAGTGTGGCAACTAGGGAATTTTCACAATAACTTCATTGTAGTGTTAATATAAGCCGACTTGTGACACTAATAAATAAACTTTAAACTCATCTAAATCATTAATATACATTGTGAATAGCTGGGGTCACAGCACTGATCCCTGTGGTACCCCAGTAGTCACGGTCTGCCATTCGGGAAAAAGACCTGTTTATTCCTACTCTTTCTTTCCTGTCTGCCAACCAGTTTCCTCCCATCTCAATACATTACCCCCACTACCATATGCTTTAATTACATTCTTATATGGGACTTTGTCAAAAGCCTTCTGAAAGTCCAAATAACCACAACCACTAGGTCTCATTCATCAACTCTAATAGTTACATCCTCGAAGAATCCCAATCAATTTGAATGTTTGTCATTGCCTATGTAGCATTATCCTTTTAAGCAACATTTCCCAATCTGGGATAGCCAACTCGTGCCTCATATCATCATAGTTTACAGGACCCTAGTCTCAGTCTCAACTATGTCACTCTCCACCATGATGAAATATTTTATCATATTATGATTTCTCATCCCCAAAGTTTCTTCCACATCTAGGTTGCCAACAATTCCTTTCTCAATACCCAGTCTAAGATAGCCTGTTCTCTAGTTGGTTCCTCAAAGTATTCATCCAGAAAACCATCCTGTGTGTACTCCAGGAATTCCTCTTCTACGGCATTGTAACTCGTTTGATTTGCCCAATCTATATGAATATTAAAATTACCCATAATTACAAATGATCCTCTGTCGCACACATCGCTGTTTTTCAGTTTGTCATTCCCAATATCAGTACAACAGTTTGAGGTTCTCTATACAAGTCTCATTAACTTATTTGGCCTTTAGTACTTCTCAGCTCTACCCATACAGATTCCATTGGGTGGATTTTTCTGCCATCACTTTTTCCTTATTTCACTTTCTCTCTTATGTTCTTGTTTTTGATCCCTTCCCATCCTCTGATTCCTTGCATAGTTCCCCATCCCCCTGCCAAGCTAGCTTAAATCCTCCCAAACCACTATAGCACATGCACCCCTGGGACAGGTTACGTGGATTGGCCATGCTAAATTTTCTAGGATGTGTAGATTAAGGGGATAAATGCATGAGATTACAGGGATGGGATGGATAAGGTGCTCTGTTGAAGAGTCGGTGCAGACCTGATGGGCTGAATGGTTTATTTCTACAATGCCGTGACTCTATGATTCTAAGACATCAGTCCCGGTCCTGCCCAGATGTAATCTAATTTGTACCGATTTGTCTAATTTGTACCGATGCCATCTCCCCCAGAATGGGTTTCAGTGTCCTAGGAATCTGAAACTTTTCCCCTCACATCATCTCTTCAGCCAAGTACGCATCCGATATATCCGGCTATTTCTACTCTGACTAGCAAGGGGCACTGGTAGTAATCCTGAGATCACTGCCTCTGAGGTCCTACATTTCAAGTTACTTCCTAACTCCCTATATTCTGCTTTTAATAGCACATCCCTATTTTTATAGAGTCACAGAATCCCTACATTCAGCCCACTGAGTCTGCACCAACTCTGGGAACAGCAAATTAGTCAGAGCCCCAGCAGCGCCCAATCCCACATTTACAATGGCTAATCCACTGAACATCCAAATCTTTTATACTAGTTGGCACTGAATTTCCAGAAAAGCACCTTACCCAGACTGACCCCCTCACCCTTGCCCTGCCCATCTGGCATGGCTAACCCAAGTAATCTTTGGACAGTGGGGGGAAAACCTGGAGTAAACCACACAGGTAGAGAGTATGCGAACTCCATACAGGCAAGACTGGAATCGAACCTAAGTCCCTAGCGCTGTGAGGCAACAGTGCTAACCACTTTGCTATCGTGCCAGCCTATGTCATTTGTACCAAAGTGTACCACATCTGCTGGCTTTCACCCTCCTCCTTCAGAATGTTTTGCAGCTGCTCCAAGACATCCCTGGTCCTTGCATCAAGAAGGCAACATATCATCCTGGAGTCTTGTTTGTGACCACAGAAACGGCTATCTATTCCTCTTACAATTAAATCTCCTATAATTATTGCATTCCCACACTTAAACTCCTCCCTTGTGCAACAGAGCCAATTGTTCCAATTCAATGCAGCTTTGCTTTGAAAATGTAAATACCCATTAAATAATGCAGTTGTAAGCTTTTACTTTACACAATTGCCAAATTGTCAACAAAAAGAACATCACTGTGTGAGTGGAAATGACTTCTGATTCAATAGAGTACAATATGTAATGGATAAAGGGATTTCCACTATGAATGTTTGGCTGACTTCCAGCCGACTAATAGGTTCTGATCGGCACAGATTATCACAGCTGCTAACATTATGGGTAATGTATTAGAAGGGGAAGAGGATTGGTTAACAAAAAGCAAAGAGTGGGGGTAAATGGATGTTTTCTGGTTGGTGAACAATGACTAGAGGTGAGCCTCAGGGATCAGTGTTGGGACCGCAATTGTTTATGATTTACATAGGTAATTTAGTGTTGGGGATCAAATGTAGTGTTTCAAAATTCGCAGATCACACAAAGATGAGTGGCAGAGCAAAGTGTGCAGAAGATATTGAAAATCTGCAATGGGATATAGATAGTTTAAGTGAGTGGGCGAGGGTCTGGCAGATGGAGTACAATGTTGGTAAATGTGAGGTCATACAATTTGGTAGGAATAACAGCAAAATGGAGTGTTACTTAAATGGTAAAAAATTGCAGCATGCTGCTGTGAAGAGGGATCTGCGTGTCCTTGTGCATGAATCACAAAAAGTTGGTTTGCAGGTGCTGCAGGCAATTAAGAAGGCCAATGGAAATTTGTCCTTCATTGCTCGAGGGATGGAGTTTACAAACAGCAAAGATATGTTGCAGCTGTATAAAATGCTGGTGAGGCCACACCTAGAGTACTGTGTACTGTTTTGGTCTCCTTACTCAAGAAAGGATACACTGGCACTGGAGGAAGCGCATATGAGATTCACTAGGTTGATTCCAGAGTTGAGAGGGCTGGCTTATGAGGAGAGATTGAGTAGACTGGGATGATACTCATTGGAATTCAGAAGAATGAGGGGAGATCTTATAGAAACATATAAGATTATGAAGGGAATAGATAAGATAGAAACAGGGAGGCTGTTTCCACTGGCAGGTGAAACTAGAACAAGGGGGCATGACCTCTAAATAAGGGGGAGCAGATTTAGGACTGAGTAGAGGAGGAACTTCTTCACACAAAGGGTTGTGAATCTGTGGAATTCCCTGCCCAGTGAAGCAGTTGAAGCTACCTCATTTAATGTTTTTAAGGCAAGGATAGATAAATTTTTGAACAGTGAAGGAATTAAGGGTTATGGTGGAGGTGTTCATTGCCTGGCAGCTGTGTGGCATGAATGTCACTTGTCAAATATCAGCCCAAGGCTGAATATTGTCCAGGTCTTGTAGCACTTGCAAATGGACTGCAGTCTCTGAGCATTTGCAATTGGTGCTGAACATTGTATAATCAGAAGAAAATATCACTACTTTCGATTTAAAACGCAGAATTCTTCCGGAAAAATTGTTAGTGGTAGTACAGCCCTGCAAAAGTGGGATGATCTGTGTGATTCCTTAACAGTGACTGAGCATAAAGCCCTTTTTTCATCCTATGCCATAATGATTTATGCAAGTGCTAACAGAACCTCATCGGTCACATCCAGGGATAGAAATGATGGACCCTGGTGGTTGTCCTTTTTCAGACCCCTTACCCCTTCCCACCATCCCCATTTTAACCCTCCTCCTCAATCATGCACGTTTTTTTTTCCTCCCTTTCAAGGTTTACCAATTAATTGACAAAATAATCACAGAAAGGCCCTAGCAAAATGACAATGTACATAATTTGGCATTTATATGGGATATGGGAGGAAGGGGGAAATCAGGATATTGAATTCGATGATTAGCCATGATCAAGTTGAATGGCGGAGCTGGCTCGAAGGGCTAAATGGCCTACTCCTGCTTCTAGTTTCTATGTTTCTACCTGGTTACAAAAATTGTCCGATATATATGTAGCATGGCTCATTAATATTAAGAGCAGTATTTGATAATATTGCCTATATTATACCAGTGACTACAACTAGTGGAAAAATGTCATTATTAAATCAGAAACTCCTGTAGTCAAAAAGAACTATGACCACGATATCCTGAGAGAAATCATTTCTAGAAGCACATGTAGAACTTTGGGTTTCTATAGAGGTCTGCTATGGTACAAGCCCTTTGATGCTATTTCTCTGGGGGTTCAATAGATTTTTTTTACCAGTTTCAATGGACAATTGGCATAATCCTGCCTCCGGTGAAGTTTTAGTCCCACAGCATGAACACCTTCTGCTGGATTTTCAGCAGGATGGTGCAGAATAGAGTGAACCCAGGATGGAGCAGAGACTTTTTAAAACTTTTATCAAGCACTTTCCTTGCGACATAAGAGATTCTATTCCCAGACTTTGAAAGAGTGATAAAATGAGTGGTAGTTTTACGCCCAGCTTTTAGGTTCTTGCATTCATTTTGATGAGGCCCAAAATTCTCAAGCCTCTGGTACAGTAAGACAGCATGTCATCAGGATTGTGCATACTTCATGCAAATGAAAAGTTAGGCTACTTTTGAAAAGTTGGTTTTGATCAAAAGAGAATTTTGAGAAGAGTAACAGTATTTCATTTTGTGGTACTAAACTTTAAAAGATTCCCCCTTTGCCCTTCCCAAACCCATCCCCTTACAGCTTCTAATTGGTTGCAAAACTATTCCAAAGCTTTCGCTTACCATTTTCCGACCAGATTTTCAACAGAAAGCAAAAAGTTACTGATTTGATTTGATTTATTCTATTATTGTCACATATATTAGCATACAGTGAAAAGTATTGGTTCTTGTGTGCTATATAAACAAAACATACAATTCATAGAGAAGGAAATGACAGAATGCAGAATGTAATTATACAGTTATAGGTAGGGTGCACAGAAAGATCAACTTAACGCAAGGTAAGTCCGATCAAAAGTCTGACAGCATCAGGGAAGAAGCTGTTCTTGAATCGGTGACCTTGGACTTTTGTACCTTTTTCCCAAAGGAAGAAGGCGGAAGAGGGAATGTCTGGGCTGCGTGGGGTCCTTAATTATGCTGGCTGCTTTACCAAGGCAGCAGGAAGTGTAGACTGAGTCAATTGATGGGAGGCTGATTTGAGTGAAGGATTGGGCTACATTCACGACCTTTTGTAGTTCCTTGCGGTCTTGAACAGTGCAGGAGCCATATCAAGCTGTGACACAACAAGAAAGAATGCTTTCTATGGTACACATATAAAAGTTGGTGAGAGTCGTAGCTGACATGCCAAATTTTCTTAGTCTTCTGAGAAAGTCGAGGCATTAGTGAGCTAGCTTAATGATAATATCGGCATGAGGGGGACCAGGACAGATTGCTGGTGATCTGGACACCTAAAAGCTTGAAGCTCGTGACCCTTTCTACTTCATCCCCATTGATGTTGACAGGGGCATATTCTCCTTTACACTTCCTGAAGTTGATGACAATTTCCTTTGTTTTATTGACATTGAGGGAGAGATTAATGTTGCTGTACCAGTTCACCAGATTCTCGCTTTCACCCCTGTACTCTGTCTCATCATTGTTCGGGAACCAACCCACTTCGGTGGTATCGTCGCAAACTTGACAATCGAATTGGAGGGGAATTTGGCCACACAGTCATTGATGTATAAGGATTATAGTAGGGGGCTGAGAACACAACCTTGTAGGGCATCAGTGTTGAGGATGTTTGTGGGGGAGCTGTTGGTGCCTATCCTTACTGATTGTCATCTGTGTGTTAGGAAGTTCAGGATCCAGTTGCAGAGGGAGGTGTCAAGGCCCAGGTCACAGAGTGGGGAGATGAGCTTTGTGGGAATAATAGCGTTGAAGGCTGAGCTTTAGTCAATAAATCGGAGTCTGGCATATCTAGATGTTATCTAAGCGCTCCAGGATTGAGTGCAGGGCCAGGGAGATGGCGTCTGCTGTGGACCTGTTGCAGTGATAAGGAAGCTGTAGTGGATCCAGATAGTCTGGGAGGCTGGAACTGATTCGTGCCATTACTAATCTTTCGAAGCACTTCATAGTAATGGATGTCAGAGCCACCAGCAGATAGGCATTAAGGCATGCTGTTTGGTTTTTCTTAGGTACCAGGTTGATGGTTGTCTTCTTGAAGCAGATAGGGAGTTCAGTTTGTTGTAAAGAGAGATTGAAGATGTCTGCGAATACGCCCACCAGCTGATCTGTGCAGGATCTGAGTGCTCATCCGGGTGCCCCATCCAGGCCAGTCGCTTTCCATGAGTTGGCCCTCAAGAAAGCTACTCTGCAATGGTGACCCTAGATATAGGTTCATCAGGGCTTCCAGGGTACGCTCTCGTTGGCCTCTTGCCCCAAACGTAGAATGCATTGAATTCGTGAGGAGGAATTGCTGCAACTAACCTTTAGGCAACTTCACAGTTTTTTGGCAGACTTTTTTTAAAAAAAAAATCGGAACCACAAAGCTGCCCAAAGGTTTGCAAGCAACAGCAATTCTTAGTGAAAGTAAAATGAAAAACGGGCTTAAAAAAAATTTGGAATGTTCTTTTAAAGCCAGTTTCTCAGGTTCGAAGCTCAGGTTGCTCAGTCCATGCAAGGGCGAGAACGCAGTTTAGCACAAGCCCAGGCTTACCTCGCCCCACCCTCCCCATCCCCTGCACCAGTACCTTGGAGCTTGTGCACTCCCTTCTTCAGGGTCATGGTCACATCTCACTTTTTAAGAATAAAATTACAGTACCTGGTGAGCTTTAACCTCAAATGTTGTTGTTCTTCAGAATGATGAAAATCAAAAGAACAGCAGCGGAATGCATTTGCTAGTGCACTAACTCTAGATGCTAGCAAGATCAATGAAACAAACATCATCCCTTTGATTCTCTTCCCAATTTTGCATGTTAAAAGAATACATTTGGACAGGTGCCTGACTTAATGCATTTGAATATTTCAGAATCAGCAACTTTTAAGTTACGCAACTTTTTTTCACTTTAAGAGTTTTGGAGTTTGGTGTAAGCTTTTAAAGCACTTTGGAAGGCATAATGATTCTAATTCACAAATCCAATCATCATTTGAATTGACGACTACATGCACATTGAATTTATTATACCACCGTGTTCAGCATTAAATAAGCTCCATATGCCACAGATAATTAGAAAAAGTTAATTACAACAGAAAATGTGAAAACCTTTTGACCCAGATGCCACTAAAACTGCAATTATCAGGATTTAAGGATCACAAGGGTTTTCTTTTGCCAATGTCACTCACTATCTAATTGGTGGGGGGTGTAAGAAAAATCAAACAACACCCTTTAAACATAGCACCATCTAAACTTGCTGAACCTGTCTCATTGTCTAAGACACATGCTACAATATTTTCTTTTACTCATTCACAGTGAAGGCTGCACTTACTGTCCATCACTTACTCCCCCGAGTAGGTGGCAATGAGCTGTCACCTTGACGAACGAGGACAACCGCATTGCAGTGGATTTGGACTCACATGTTGGCCAACTCAGATCAGGACAGCAGGCTTCTTTTCCTGAAGGACATTTGTGGAACAGATGGGTTTTAACAACTACCCAATGGTTATACGGTCCCACTAATGACACTAACTCTTTATTCCAGATGTATTTAATTAACTGAATTACCCAGCTGTTGTGGTGGGATTTGAACCTGGGTCTCTGGATCATTAATTCTGGCTTATGGATTACAAGATCTCCATAGTAACTTCTGAGCTACTATGTACAGAAGCCCATGCCTAAATTTCACAGGCACCGGAGCTATGTTTAAGGCAGTACGTGTGGCCACCCAAGAGAACTGCAGGCAATATCAAAACAAGCTCTCTGCTCATTTCCGAATGGGATGAGTAAATGCATTGTTTAAGCTCCAAATTCATCCTTAAGCCTCATTTTAATTTTGCCATGAATCAGGAGTATTTCCAGATCTTGAGCAGTTTCTTAAAAATTCCCCAAGACTTTCAAAAGGTTGGATTATATTACGGAATCTGGCATAAGACTGCTTTGCTGGGTTTAACAAAACAACTGTGGCTATTGCCAGCCTGCCCCCAATGCATGACAAAATTGCTAAAGACCTGCCAGGTGAGCTACATGGGAGTGCCTGGTGCTTGCATCATTTATTAAAATGAGGCCCAAGGGTGAATGAGGAGGCACAATCACTGGACTGTTAACTGGAGTATTGTGTGCAGTTTTGGTCCCCTTATTAGCGAAAGGATATATTGGCCTTGGAGGGAGTACACAGAAGGTTCACCAGGCTGATACCGGAGATGAGGGGGTTAGCTTATGAGGAGAGGTTAAATAGACTGGGTCTGTACTCATTGGAGTTTAGAAGGCTGAGGGGGGATCTTATAGAGACTTACAAGATAATGAAGGGGCTAGATTGTGTAGAGGTAGGGAGATTCTTTCCGCTTAGAAAGGAAAACAGAACTAGAGGGCATAGCCTCAAAATAAGGGGGAGGGCAGTTTAGAACAGAGTTGAGGAGGAACTTCTTCACTCAAAGGGTGGTGAATCTCTGGAATTCTCTGCCCATTGAAGTGGTGGAAGCTACCTCATTGAATGTATTTAAGTCACGGGTAGATAGATTTCTGATAGACAAGGGAGTTAAAGGTTATGGGGAGAAAGTGCGAAAGTGGAACTGATCCACTTCAGATCAGCCATGATCTTATTGAATGGCAGGGCAGGCTTGAAGGGCTAGATGGCGTACTCCTGCTCCTATTTCTTATGTTCTTACGTTCTTATATTCTATCTGTACAGGACATTGAAGCAGCCAAAGCAAAGATGGTCCAAACCATCTCAGCTTCTATAGGCCAATGTTCCTCAAGCTGGTACCCATCATGCTGAGCAGATGAGCACCCTCCCACATATCTTAGAGTCATTGTAAACATCTCATTTCACAAAAGTGGCAAGGATCGCAGGCGAGCCTACCACTGAACTCAATGTTGGGTACAAAATAACAATCAAAATCCTAGCCAACAACATAGACGCTATGGGGGGGGGGGGGGGCAGGGAGAGGAGAGGGAATTTCCCTGTCTCAGGGGTGAGCCAATGCAAAAGTCTGTTGACCTCGGGCTGGATTTTCCAGTTTTGGGACGAGCATAGCCAGAACATCCTGCCCAACTGTCTACCCCTGACACAGAGGCTGGAGAAGTTACACATGAATGATCAAAGCTGATGCCACAGTTCAAAAATCAACAAGTTTGGCCAGCTTTCAGAATACATTCCAGAACTGAGAATGTACCTCAGTATCCCAAGATATATCCAGTCTCTCACATAGGATATTCCAACACGCGTTTGCATGATTAGCAATTATTTTCAAATACTGTGTGATAAGAATGACTCCTTCACTCACCTGTCAATAAAAAATTAAAAAAAGTTTCCCACCAGCCCCATGCCCAGGGAGTCAAAACAATATTTCATCTTGTGGAAAGCAAGCATAATAAAAGTGAAAACACTTCCACAGTCCTTAATCTACGTTTAGATGTTGCCATTTGAGGTGCCTGTCCAGGACTGCTGGTAGATTCCCATAAGTAGACAAGGAATCATGAACTAACACTGGCAGAAATGTATTCAACCACAATCATGGCCCAGCATGACCTCTACTCTACCATTATTAAGCCAGGACATCAATCCTGGTTCAATGCTTCTACCAAAAACTGAAGTGAAAATCCGGTAAAGCAACACCATAGGATTTCATGCCAAACAGTAGAAACATTAGCGTGCTATCGATAGAGCTTAGCAATCCAACAACCAACAGATCCAATCTAACCTCTGCAGTGCTGCTACATTCTGTTATGAGCAGTGATGGACAATTAAACAACCAACAGGAGGCTCCACAAATATCCCCATTCTCAATGATAGAGGAGACCAGTGCAAAAGACAAGGCTGAAGCATTTGCAACCATCAGAGGCGTCAGTATTACAGCTGCCAGTTGTCACTCACTCGGCATGTTATGAACAAAGAGCTGATGACACTGGTTACTGAAAAAGCTATGGCCCAGGCAATAGTGCTAAAAGTTTGTGTCCAGAAATAGCTGCAGCCCTAGCCAAGCTGTTCCAGTATAACTCCAACACTGGCATCTACTGGGAAAGTAGAAAGTTGCCCAGGTATGTCCTGTACACAGAAAGCAGGAAAAATCCAGCTCACCCAATTATCCACCCCTTTACAAGCATACAAACATTCAAATTAGGAGCAGTAGGCCACTTGACCCGTCGAGCCTGTCCCAGCATTCAATAAGATCACGGTTGATCTGATTGCAAGGGGTCGGTGCTGGGGCCTCAGCTTTTTACCATTTATATAGATGATCTGGAGGAGGGAACCGAGTGTAGGGTGTCGAAATTTGCTGATGACACCAAGATTGGAGGAACGGCAAATTGTGCGGAGGGTGTGGAGTGTCTGCAGAAGGATCTAGATAGGCTGGGCGAATGGGCCAGGAAATGGCAAATGGAATTTAATGTTGGCAAGTGTGAGGTGGTCCACTTTGGTAGGAAGAATGGTAGGAAGGACTATTACTTACGGGGCGAAAAACTGCAGCAGGCGGCGGTGCAGAGGGACCTCGGGGTCCTTGTGCATGAGTCGCAAAAACCCAGCTTGCAGGTGCAGCAGGTGGTCAGGAAGGCGAATGGGATGCTGGCCTTCATAGCGAGGGGGATTGAATATAAAAGTAGGGAGGTCTTGCTGCAACTGTATAGGGCATTGGTGAGGCCGCAGCTGGAGTACTGTGTGCAGTTTTGGGCGCCGCACCTGCGCAAAGATATTTTGGCCTTGGAGGGAGTGCAGAGGAGGTTTACTAGGCTGATACCGGAGTTGAGGGGGTTGAGCTATGAGAAGAGGCTGAATAAACTAGGCTTGTACTCGTTAGAGTTTAGAAGAATGAGGGGAGATCTCATTGAGACGTATAAGATGATGAATGGGATGGATAGGATAGAGGTGGAGAGACTCTTCCCGCTCAAAAAAGACAGTAGGACTAGGGGGCACAGCCTCAAGATAAAGGGGGGGTGGTTTAGAACGGAGTTGAGGAGGAACTTCTTCACTCAAAGGGTGGTGAATCTCTGGAATTCTCTGCCCGTTGAAGTGGTGGAGGCTGCCTCGCTAAATATTTTTAAGACGCGGGTTGATGGGTTTTTGATAAGAGAGGGGATTAAGGGTTATGGGGAGAGGGCGGGAAGGTGGAACAGAGCCGCGACAGATCAGCCATGATCTTATTGAATGGTGGGGCAGGCTCGAAGGGCTAGATGGCCTACTCCTGCTCCTATTTCTTATGTTCTTATGTTCTTATGTTCAACCCCACATTTCCGCCTATCTCTGATAACCTATCAGCCCTTGTTAATCAAGAATCTATCTAGCTCTGCCTTAAAAATATTCAGAGACGCTGCTTTCACTGTCTTTTGAGGAAGAGTGTTCCAGATACTCACAACCCTCTGAAAGGAAACATTTCTCCTAACCTCTGTCTTAAATGAGCAATCCCTTTTTCCTGTTATTTTGCAGGCTTCCCAGGAGTGAAAGAACAGAATAAAAATGTGGCAATCGCCCTTTACAGCCAAGAAAAGGAATCACAAATGACTTATTTTGTTGCCCACTCAATGCCAAGATCAGAGATATCTTATGGCAGCTGAAGGGAAGGTGGAATGCAAGGGGATCAATCTAATTGTCATTGTCCATACTGGACCAAGCAGCAATAGGTACAAACATAGGAGGTTCAAAACCAAAAGCAGATTCTCAAGATTAATAATCTCTGAACAATTGTCCTAGCACATGCAACTTGTCATAAGGGCAGACAGGGTCAGAAGAATTAACACATGGCTAAAGGGCTGGTGTGGGAAAGAGGGGTTCCTTTCCACAGCACCAGTGCTAGAAGAGGAAAGAGCTACATTGATGGGAAGGATTCCACCTGAACCATGGAACCTGTGTCCTGACAGAAATGATAAAAAGAGATGTGGTAAACAAATAAGTTGGGTTGAAGGGATTCACAATACACGCAAGCAGCCTGAATATAAACTGAACAGGGCAAGCATATATAGGAAAGAATAAATTACAAGATATTGATCATAGAGTCTTACAGTGCAGAAGGAAGCCAAATGACCCATTGAAACTGCACCGGCCTCAAACCTCCCCAGGCCCTATCCTCACACATTTACGCGAGCTAAGCCCCCTGACATTAAGGGGCAATTTAGCAGGGCCAATCCACCTAACCTGCATATCTTTCAGACAGTGGGAGGAAACCAGAGCACCCAGAGGAAACCCATGCAGACATCATGCAGATACAGGGAGAACATGCAGACTCCGCACAGACAGTCAGTGACCCAAGCCAGGAATTGAACTCCGGTCCATGGGGCTGTGAGGCAGCACTGCTAACCACTGTGCCATTGTGCCACCTCAGACAGTAATGGAATAGTAAGGAGTTTAAAAGATTTGTTAGCCATGAAGTGAGAGAAAGTCCTATTAAATACGAGTTAGAATATCTGAATAGCAATGCACATACTATCCAAGATAAGGACAGGGAGGATATAGAGAGGTTTACAAAGATGATGCCTAAGAAGCATGGTTATACCTATCAGGAAAGGATTTGGGGAGGTCGAATAGAGGTCTTCAAAATAGGTATTGTTAGTGTGGCTAGAGAGAGAATGTTTTCTCTTGGAGAACAGCGTAATTAGAGGCCATTGGAATAATTATCAGGAAATCCAATCAGAAAGTCAGGAAAAAAAATTGTTACCCAAAGAGTGGCTAGAATGGGGAATTCGCTCCTACAGGGAGTGGCTGAAACAAATAGAAGAAAAGCATTTAAAGAGAAGCTAGACAAGCTTGTTAATGGGGAGAAGGATACAGGGTTACAATTGCAGCAACAGAGGTGACCTAGTATTGGCCAGCGGCTGAATCTCCTGGTTTGAAAGACATGCTGGTTAGGCACATTGACCTGAACAGGCACCGGAATGTGGTAATCAGGGGAATTTCACAGTAACTTCACTGCAGTGTTACTGTAAGCCTTCCGTGTGACGAATAAATGAACTTTTACTTTTTTCCTGCCACTGTCATTGCTTTTCCCACTGTTGATTTGATTTGACTTATTATTGCCACATGTTTAGTATGCAGTGAAAAGTATTCTTTCTTGCGCACTATACAGGCAGAGCATACCGTTCATAGAGAAGAAAACAAGAGAGTGCAGAATGTAGTGTTACAGTTATAGCTGGGCTGTAGAAAAAGATCAACTTCACGTGAGGTAGGTCCATTCAAAAATCTGATGGCAACAGAGAAGAAGCTGTTCCTGAGTAGGTTGGTACATGACCTCAGGCTTTTGTATCTTTTTCCCCAACAGAAGGAGGTGGAAGAGAGAATGTCTGGGGTGTATGGGGTCCTTAATTATGCTGGCTGGTTTGCCGAGGCAGCGGGAAGTGTAGACAGAGTCGATGGACGGGTGGTTGGTTTGTGTGATGGATTGGACTACATTCACGACCTTTTGTAGTTTCTTGCGGTCACGGGTCGAGCAGGAACCATACCAAGCTGTAATACAATGAGAAAGAATGCTTTCTATGGTGCATCTGTAAAAGTTGGTGAGAGTCATAGCTGACACGCCAAATTTCCTTAGTCTTCTGAGAAAGTGGAGGCGTTGTGGGCTTTCTTAACTGTAGTGGGGTGGGGGGGGTGACCAGGACAGGTTATTAGTGATCTCAACACCTAGAAACTTGAAGATCTTGACCATTTCTACTTCATCCCCCTTGATGTAGACAGGGGCATGTTCTCTGCAATACATACTGACGTCAATGACAATCTCCTTTTTTTTTGATATTGAGGAAGAGATTACTGTCGTCG
Organism: Carcharhinus amblyrhynchos; assembly: GCF_965287045.1. Taxonomy (NCBI): domain Eukaryota; kingdom Metazoa; phylum Chordata; class Chondrichthyes; order Carcharhiniformes; family Carcharhinidae; genus Carcharhinus; species Carcharhinus amblyrhynchos. The sequence continues at coordinate 47,696,788 of NC_137324.1, read as the reverse complement.
CACCAGTTCACCAGATTCTCTATCTCACTCCTGTACTCTGTCTCATCATTGCAACCCAACCAACACCGGTATCTTCAGCAATCTTGAAAATCAAGTTGAAGGGGAATTTGGCCACACAATCATAGGTGTATAAGGAGTACAGTAGGGGGCTGAGAACACAGCGGTGGGGCACCGGTGTTGAGGATGATCGTGGAGGAGGTGTTGTTGTCTGTCCTTACTGATTGTGGTCTGTGGGTAGGAAGTTCAGGATCCAGTCACACAGAGAGGAGACTGGCCCAGGCCACAGAGTTTGGAGGTGAGTTTTGTGGGAATAGTGATATTGCAGGCTGAACTGTAGTCAATAAATTGGAGTCTAACGTAGGTGTCCTTGTTACCTAGGTGTTCCAGGTTTGAGTGCAGGGCCAGGGAGGTGACATCTGCTGTGGACCTGTTGTGGCAGTAGACAAACTGTAGTGGATCCAGGCAATCCAGGATTCATGCCATAACTAACCTTCTGCCACTGGAGAATCAACATCAAAAGGTTGGTGTTTGCGGGATTGGAAGATCCAGCTGGTGGGAACATCCAGAAAACTTCAGCCTATGATTTGAAAAGGGAAAGGTAGGAGACTCAAGTGGTGCATAATGGGAACACTACTCATTACCTTCATAGCGAGGGGGATTGAATATAAAAGTAGGGAGGTCTTGCTGCAACTGTATAGGGCATTGGTGAGGCCGCAGCTGGAGTACTGTGTGCATTTTTGGGCGCCGCACCTGCGCAAAGATATTTTGGCCTTGGAGGGAGTGCAGAGGAGGTTTACTAGGCTGATACCGGAGTTGAGGGGGTTGAGCTATGAGGAGAGGCTGAATAAACTAGGCTTGTACTCGTTAGAGTTCAGAAGAATGAGGGGAGATCTCATTGAGACATATAAGATGATGAATGGGATGGACAGGATAGAGGTGGAGAGACTCTTCCCGCTCAGAAAGGATAGTAGGACTAGGGGGCATAGCCTCAAGATAAAGGGGGGGTGGTTTAGAACAGAGTTGAGGAGGAACTTCTTCACTCAAAGGGTGGTGAATCTCTGGAATTCTCTGCCCGTTGAAGTGGTGGAGGCTACCTCGCTAAATACTTTTAAGACGCGGGTTGATGGGTTTTTGATAAGAGAGGGGATTAAGGGTTATGGGGAGAGGGCGGGAAAGTGGAACTGAGCCACGACAGATCAGCCATGATCTTATTGAATGGCGGGGCAGGCTCGAAGGGCTAGATGGCCTACTCCTGCTCCTATTTCTTATGTTCTTATGTACTTCACTTGAGTTTTAAAAAGAACTCATTCTGTCTTGTAGTTTCAGGAGGTTTTAAATCTCCATGACAACAAAGTTCAGTTGTGAAACTACTATACTGAAACAAAATCAGACAAAGTTCTCAAGTTTCATGAAAACTACAGCAACAAACAAATTTAGCAACAAACAGAGCTAGCGATTTACTGTTTAATGCAGGTTAGATTACCCACAGGTCAGCATGGAAGAGCATGTATCTTCTCTTTCAGCGTCGATCTTTGATCATCAGAACTCCTTTCTGTTGATTAAAGGCAGCCACACAATCCAGGTTTAGATTAAATGTACCCTACATAATCCAGATATTAAGTGTACCGTGCACAATCCAGATATTGATTAAGGACATCCTGCACATTCCAGCAATTGATTAGGTGTACCTTGCGATTATCTACCCTTCTCCTTCTTAACCCCATTTCCCACCATCACATAATTTCTTCCAATATCTCACCTTCTTCTTTGAGCAAGATATAGACCAGTTGGTGACTTGGGGTGAAAAACAGCAAATGGAATTTAATCAGGACAAGTGTGAGATAATGCATTTTGGAAGGTCCAATACACATAGGAGTTGTACAGTAAATGGTAGAACCCTTAGGAGATAGCATTCATGTCAAGAGGGCTAGAACACAAGAGCAGGGATGTACTTCTTAGATTGTATAAGGCTCTGGTCAGACCCCATTTGGAATATTGTGAACAGTTTTGGGCCCCATATCTAAGGAAGGATGTGCTGACCTTGGAAAGGGTTCAGTGGAGGTTCACAAGAATGATCCCTGGAATGAAGAGCTTGTCGTGAGGAACGGTTGAGGGCTCTGAGTCTGTACTTGTTGGAGTTTAGAAGGGTGAGGGAGGATCTTATTGAAACTTAAAGGATATTGCAAGGCCTGGATAGAGCGGACATGGAAAGGATGTTTTTCTTGTAGAACAAACTAGAACCAGAGGGCACAACCACAGGCTAAAGGGACCATCCTTTAGAACAGAGATGAGGAGGAATTTCTTCAGCCAGAGAGTGGTGAATCTATGGAATTCTTTGCTGCAGAAGGCTGTGGTGGCCAGGTCATTGAGTGTCTTTAAGACAGAGGTAGATAGGTTATTGATTAATAAGGGGGTCAGGGGTTATGGGGAAAAGGCAGGAGAATGGGAATGAGAAAAATATCATGATTGAATGGCAGAGCACACTCGATGGGCCGAGTGGCCGAATTCTGTCCTATGTCTTATGGTCTTGTAGTATTGATAGGCAGAAAGATCTGGGCATACATGCCCACCAATCACTGAAAATGGCAACGCAGGTGGATAAGGTAGTCAAGAAAGCATATGGCATGCTTGTATTCATCGGTCAAGGTACTGAATATAAAAATTGGCAGGTCATGCTGCAGCTGTACAGAATCTCTGTTAGGCTTCATTTATACTATTGTGTACAATTCTTGTTGCCACACTACCAAAAGAACGTGGATGCTCTGGAGAAGAAACAGAAGAGACCAGAATGTTGGTCTGGAGGGTATTAGCTATGAGGAGAGGTTGGATAAACTCAGTTTGTTTTCACTGGAATGACAGAGGTTGAGAGGTGACCTGATAGAGGTCTGCAAGATTATGAGAGGCATGGGAATATCCATTAAACTGCCATCTCTCCAATTCACACCTTCCACTTTGAGCCTTTCCATTTTGTAGCAGTTTGCATGTACATGCCAAGCCAACTCTAGTCCATTAGTGCTCTCCTTCCTCCTTGCATCTTTACTGTGATAAAATCAGGATGCAGCATAAAATACCCCATCCTGCCTCACTCTTCCCGAGCTAATGTCACTTTTGTAACATCCACATAACCTATGAAATGAACACCATTGTTTGAAGGATTTGAAAAGCCTTACCCAACATGTTAATTCTCTAGTTTTACTGGACTCTGGTTCAGGCAGCTTGGTTAGAATACAAAGGGACAGTTGCGGTTTCAATCTCATATATGTTGACACGAAAGTTTGTTAAGTGATTATGAATAGGGACTCACATCTGTAAAAGATGATTACTTTCATAACTTTGCTGTTACAAATGGATGCCCTTCATTGAATTTCTTATTAGCAGTGTAAAATAATACACCTCAGATGGTGCCGTACATTCGATTCTCACCCTCGAGTGAAGTGAAGCTGAAAAAAATCATAAGCCACTCCATCTGCTGTTCTACATAAATGTCCAAATGTAAAAGGTGAAACAGCAAATCTCCAGGCAGCTTCCTATTTACTGACAAGCTGGTCAGCCAGTACCTTGTATTATATTTCACAATTTTCACATATTTTAGCTGGCTGATGTTAATTCCGGATTACTTAATGGAAATAAGCTACCTTCTATCACCTAGCAATACAAGTCAACTGGGAAGTGAAATTCTGTCATGTTTGTTCCTTTTAGTCAAGTTGTTGTGCAGGGTAGAAGCAGAATCTAAGCAGAACTTTATCTGGGCACACAAAACACCTTCAATAAGATAGCTGAAGTCATGGCACAAATAGAGAATAATGGGGTGGCATGATGGTACAGTGGTTGGCACTGCTGCCCTACCGTGCCAGAGACCCGGGATCAATTCCCAGCTTAGATCACTGTCTGTATGGAGTTTGCACATTCTCCTCCGGGTGTTCTGTGGGTTTCCTCCGGGTGCTCCGGTTTCCTCCCACAGTCCAAAGGTGTGCAGGTTAAATGGATTGGCCATGCTAAATTCTCCCTCAATGAACCGAATAGGCACCAGAATGTGGGGATTCTCACAGTAACTTTATTGCAGCGTTAACGTAAGCCTACTTGTGTCACTCATAAATAGACTTAAAAATATAGACATGGTTACAAGATGATCAAGATTATGACAAAAATATTCCAGAGTGCATCATAATTCAAAAAGACAGACAAAATGGCAAACAAGATGCTTTAGCCCTGATGGTAAAGGATGACTGGGCATGGTGACAAAGCCTCACAGCACCAGGGACCTGGTTCGATTTCTGGCTTGGGTCACTGTCTGTGTGAAGTCTGCACGTTCTCTCAGTGTCTGTGTTGATTTCCTCCGGGTGCTCTCGTTTCCTCCCCCAGTCCGAAGATGTGCATGTTAGATTGACTGGCAATGCTAAATTGCCCCTTAGTGTCCAAAGATAGAGTCATAGAGATGAGCAAGTTAGGTTGATTGGCCATGCTGAATTGCCCCTTAGTGTTCCAGGATGTGTAGGTTAGAGGGATTAACAGGATACAAGGATAGGATGGGATTGTTGTCGGCACAGACTCGATGGGCCAAATGGCCTCCTTCTGTGCCGTAGGGATTCTAGGGCAATCTATGAAAAAATGTTTTTTTCTGTTATTCACATGTGGGATGTGAGCATCGATGGCAAGGCCAGTATCTATTGGTTATCGCTAAGTGCCCTTGAAAAGAGGTATTTTTAAAGCAATGCAGTCTGTGTGAAGAAGGTAGGAAGTCCCAGGATTTGGATCAGCAACAATGAAGTAGCCTGGCTCCAAATCAGAATGCTTTGTGACTTGGTGGTGATTCCCATACCTTTCTAACTGGTGACGTTTGCGGGTTTGGGAGGTGCTGTTGAAAAAGCCTTGGAAATTTGATGCAGGCAATCTTGTACATGGTACAAAACACAACACTGGTGACAGAGGAAATTAATGCTTCAGGTGGTGGATGGCGTGCCAATCAAGCGAGCTACTTGATGCTGAATAAGTAGAATTGAACATGATTGATGAGACTAACAGGTTTATGAATTGATTGAATTTAAATTCTCCCAGCTGTGATGAGTATTAAGCCAGGCCTCTGGATTATTGATCCAGTAACAAGATCACTATTCCTTTGTCTTGGTAGGAGGTTGTGTTTAGGTTTGAGACAGTATCACAGAAAGAGAATACACAGTACTCTGACAATAAGCTTATCAAATGTACATGCATATTTCACAGAGCGCTGCATGTTGCTGTCATAGTCTATTCAACAGTTGAGGAAAAAGGATGCCCTGATGCAGAGGATTCAGTCATCTGAATCGTTTTGAGGGGGAAACAGAGAAACTGGGAGAATGGAATGTAGATCTTACAGGAAGCAGGATATGAGGAAGTGTAGTCAAGGTAACTACTGGTGCCAGCGGCCTTCTAATGAATTTTATCTGACAGACTATCTCAGAAGTGGAGATGGAGAAGTCAAAGGAGGGACAGGAAGGGTCAGAGATGGGCCAGCTGAATGAGAGAGGAGGTGAAAACTGGAAGCAAAGTTGACAAAGATTTTAAGTTCTGGAAAGAGCAGGAAACAGCACCGATACAATCATCAATGTACTAGGAAAAGAGTAAGCAGGACCAGAAGTAACGTTCCACATTTCCAACAAAGACCGGCATAGCTCGAACCCTGACAGCTCACAGCCAGGTTTATACTACAGCCACTACCACTTTGTGGCCTTTGGTGCCATGAAATTGAGGGAGGCTATGAATCCAGAAACTGAGCTAATGTTCTTTGGACCTCGGTTCAAATCCCGCCACGGTAGGTGGTGGAATTTGAATTCAATAAAAAACATCTGGAATTAAGAATCTAATGAGCGGCACGGTAGCACAGTGGTTAGCGCTGCTGCTTCACAGCTCCAGGGGCCTGGGTTCAATTCCCGGCTTGGGTCGCTGTCTGTGTAGAGTTTGCACATTCTCCTCATGTCTGCATGGGTTTCCTCCAGGTGCTCCAGTTTCCTCCCACAGTCCAAAGATGTATGGGTTAGGTTGATTGGCCATGCTTAAATTGCCCCTTCGTGTCCTGAGTTGTGTAGGTTAGAGGGATTAGTGGGTAAAGTATGTAGGGATATGGGGGTAGGGCTTGGGTGGGATTGTGGTCAGTGATGACTCGATGGGCTGAATGGCCTCTTTCTGTACTGTAAGGATTCTATGGATAATGATGACCACGAAATCATTGCCGATTGTTGGATAGTATTAGATTAAAAGAAGAGGCTTCGAATATTGCAATAAAAGTCTGAGAATTGGAAGTGTTTTAGAAACCAGTAAAGGGTAACCAAAAATTTCTGAAAAGTAAGATTTTTAAGTGTATACAATCAACTCATGTCATTCGCCTGGGTTCTGTTCTAGTGAAATCTTGCAATGGGTGAAATCATGAATAAACTTCTACATGAGCAGAAATAGTGCAGTTGCAGTGTCTTATGTGACAAAGACGTGGAAAAGGTGACAGTTTAACAATGTAACATGAGAGCTTAAATCCCGGATGAGTGAAGTTCTGGAGTGGTGGACATACACATTCAATAGGACGGCATGGGTGGTTAGCACTGCTGCCTCACAGTACCAGGGGCTAGGATTCGATTTAGCCTTGGCTGACCGTCTGTGTGGTCTTTGCATGTTCTCCAAGTATATGCGTGGGGTTTCCTCTGGGCTCTCTCATTCCCTTCCCCAATCCAAAAATGTGCAAATTAGGCGGCTTGGCCACACTAAATTTCCCCTTGGTGTCCAAAGTTGTTTCGATTAGATGGGTTAGCTATAGTAAATATGTGGAGTTATGGGGACAGGGCCGAGGGTGGGCCTGCGCGGGATGTACTTTCGGAAAGTTGATGCAGACCTGATGGGCCGAATGGCCTCCTTCCACATTGTAGGGATTCTATGATTCACACAGGTAAATAAATTTGCAATAAAGGGGTTGCAAATGATGGGAGTTGACTGTAAAAGGGAAGAGAATAGCTGAAGTAAATAAAAACAGAAAACTATAGCTGCTGCAAATCTATAATGAAAACTCAAAATCCTAAACAAACTCAGCAGCATCTGGCTCTGAAGAGGAGCCAGACGCATCTGAAACATTAACTCTGTTAACTCCACAGATATTGCAAGACCTGCTGAGTTGATTCAGCATTTTCTGTTTTTATTATAGCTAATGTCAATGTTGGTTCCTTGGAAGCAGAGACAGGAGAAATTATGTAAGGAAATGGCAGAGGTGTTGAACAAATATAAAAAACTCTGTCATCAGAGCAGAAGACACAAGTTCCTTACTAGAAATAGATGACAATCTGGGGTTAAAAGGAGTGAGAAAATTAATATCAGTAGAGATAATGAACTAGAAAAGCTTAAAAGACAAAAATCTGACATATCCCCAGGACCCCAGGCCTGCACCCTAGGGTTCTAAACAGGATAGCTGCAGAGAGGGGTGGATGAGCTATGGTTTTCACTCCTGCAAAATCTAGCCGCGAACGGCACCACACAATTAAACAATTAACAGGAAGAGGAGGCTGCATGAACATCCCCACCATAGCTGGGCATGGATTTCCTGACACCCAGTACACCTGTCTGATTCTCTTGTCCCTCCACCATCATGTCTACTCCAGTGGGTTTAAATAAGTTCCGCCCTGGTTTGATAAGCATGGCAGAATGATGAGGAAAGCCCACACTTACAGAGAGAAGAAAAAGTGTAACTATTTTGTGATGACAGGTAGATATACATATATAAGGTGGGGCAGCACGGTGGCACATTGGTTAGCACTGATGCCTCACAGCGCCAGGGACTCGGGTTCGATTCCCCGTTTGGGTCACTGTGTGGAGTTTGCACATTCTCCCCACGTCTGTTGGGTTTCTACCGGGTGCTCCGGTTTCCTCCCACAGTCCGGAAGATGTGCTGCCGAGGTGGATTGACCCGAACAGGTGCCGGAGTGTGGCGACTAGGGGAATTTCACAGTAACTTCATTGCAGCTTTACTTCTGGCAGAACCAAGTGATTTAATGAGCTGAAATGCTCCTTGCAGCAGAAGGATGATGAAGACCAGATGGCAGAGAGAAGTCAACTGGCCAGTGACATCAAAAGGCTAAACAACATTATGTGGAGGCCCAAAAAGAAAAGAGTGTGTGTGTGCAAACAGCACAATGGTGTTGCCTCTAGTCTGGCCTGATAGATGACAAAGAGACATCACGCTACTTGCATTCCATACAGGCCTGCTCATCTCTCTAAGAACCGATCCAAAGCACCAGCTATAGCAGGAGGTTGTGGTCATGCCTAACACTATTTACAATATCTGCAGCATCTTAAAACAAGCACAAGAAATTGCATGTACCATGAATCATGAACAGAGTACCAGTGAGATTACTCATGCCACAATGGGCCCGATTTTACCATTTTGATTCTGAGTGCCAAATCTGGATGTGGTACAGATCCGACCTTGAAATCTGCTTTGCAGCACGCCCAAACGCTTTTTGCGGCTCCAGTCCGATCCGCGCTGTGGGTGGGGCTTAGCGCTGTCCAAATTGTCGGAGCGCTGAACCGCGCGTGCGCAGTTCAAAAAACATTTGAAAAGGTGCGCCTGGGCAGGAAAGGGAAAAAAGAAGAGAGAGCGACTGTCTGACACAGATCATCCTCTGGGAGGGGGAGGGGAGTGACGGGTCAAAGCATCCTGGGGGGGGGAGTTGCGAGAGGGCTGGCTGATCGTTGTCTGGTGGTGAAGGGGAGGCCCGATCACTCACTGATTGGGGTGGGGGGGCGGTCTGTGGGGTTGGGGGGGGGGACAGGGGGGTCCTCTGCCACTCTGTGGGTGACCCCTCCTCCCCACCGGAGGAATGAATCCCTCCTCCCGAAGTGGACGTGCCCCGCCGCCCCCCCCCCCCCCCCCCCCCCCAACCCCCACCAATCAGAGGATGATCCGGGTCTGAGAGCCATTGCAGGCTCTGAAACCGCTTCGGCAGTTCCACTGCAAAATAAAAATCGACTTTGGATATTTATTTTGCAGGTCACTTACACTGCGGATCTGGAATGGACCAGAAGAAGGTAAAATGGGATTTGGTGGGAGAGTTGGTCACGTGGTTCATTAAATCCATTTAAATACATGCTAATACATTTAAATCGTCGGGCCGCCCAATTCAGTGTCGGTAAAGTCACAATTTGCTCGGATTCAGGTGCAGATCGCATTAAAGGGCTGACGCCCAAATTTACCACGATTTCGCACCCGAAAATGGGCGCAAATTGTTGGTAAAATCAGGCTCAATGTAGAGCTTGTCAGCCTATTCTTTGTTTACTGCTCACCTTTTCAAGCATTTGCAAATCCTTGCGGTTCTTTTGCTGCATCTCATGCATTCTCACGTCTCAGCAGAAAACTGTCCAAGTGCGTCAAGTACACCACTCAATGAAAGTATTTCCCACATTCACAGAATCCCTGCAGTGCAGAAGGAGGCCATTTGGTCCATCGAGGCTGTGTTGAATTTCTGATGTAGAGACACCAGCGTTGGAATGAGGTAAACACAGTAAGAAGTCTCACAATACCGGGTTTAAGTCCAAATAAACTGGTTGGACTTAAACCTGTGTTGTGAGGCTTCTTATTGGATTTCTGATACAGCATCTTAATCAGGCCCTCTTCCCTGTCCTATCCCGGTAACACCATATATTTACTATGGCTAATCTATCTGGCCTACACATCATGGGACATTATGGGGCAATTTTACTATGGCCAATCCACCTTATCTGTGCATTTTTGGACTTCCCATCAAAGGAGAGTAGCAAACAAAATTGACCCACATCTAATTGGAGGTTAAGATACTGGTGTGGATTGTTAATTGACAGACAACAAAGAATAGGAATATGTTCATTTTCAGGTTGGCAGGCTGAAGCTAGTGAAATGCCACAAGGATTAGCGCCTGGGCCCCAGCTATTTACAATCCATATTAATGATGTTGACGTGGGAATGAAATGTAATACTTCCAAGTTTTCTGATGACACATAACCAGATGGGAATGTGAATTGTAAGGAGATTGCAGAGAAGCTTCAAGGGGATTTAGGCAGGCTAAATGAATGGGCAAGAACATGACAGATGGAATATAATGTTGAAAAATGTGAACTTATCTACATTGGTAGGAAAAATAGAAATGCAGAATATTTCTTCAATGGTGTGAGATTGGAAAGTTTTCGTGCCCAGAGGGATTTGGATGTCCTGGGTGTCTTTGTTCATATGTCAGTGAATGTCAGCATGTAAGTGCAGCAAACAATTAGGAAGTCAAATGGCATGTGTAGAGTAATGGTGTAACATGCTGAGCATGTGCAAAAATAGCTATGTCACAGTGATATCATACAGACAGAGTAGCACGTCTGAGGGAACAGAAGAAAGAAGTTGGAAAAGCTTCAAATTGTACACAGCAATGGTTCAACTCACCAGATAAAACATGTTGAATCCAATCCAAGCCACACCAGACATCACTGAGTAACGACAGCAACCCAGTGACTGGTAGGACAAGCAGCACAGGAAATGAGAGCCCCAGATAGGCTGAACAATGGAAAAATGAGCTAAAACATTTCATCCGCTACCACAAAGCCTCAGGTCTTGCAACAAAAAGAGAACAAAGATCAAGTTAGCACTGTATTATGTGTTGTTGGGAGTGTAGCAGATGAAGTACTCACCCGACTGCCTTCTATGAACTATGTCATCTCGCCTTTTGACTAAGATCAAGTGCGGTATCAACATGCTGTGCTTGGTTAAAGTCATTAGGTTACATTTTAGCTTCATTTGAAGCAATTTTTTAAAGCAGCATGTCAGCCTTTTGGCTAAGATGCAAATAAGGTCAAGCCTTGGAAGAGGAGCTATGCCTACTCCAATCAGCTTGGATCATGTAGATCAAGTCCAAGACAGGAGGTGAGAGCCCTGTCTTGTCAGCTTGGATCGGGAATGTCCCAACTTGTTGAGACTCTGAATTGGACTTGATTTGATTGAATTGGATTAAAAACAAAAAAAAGAACTATGTCATCAGAGACTTTGCATATAGCACAGTCTTTGTAATAATATTGTTATTGAGGGGGTGATTTGATTTGTTTCTTCAATTGAGGTTGTAGAGTAAATATTGATCATACGATATGCCTCATTTTATTTTGTTGCAGTTCAGTCATGAAATATCGACCCAAGTTTTCTCAGACTTTCTACTGCTGTGCCACAGTAACATTGCTGGAGGTACACAGAAAAGCTTATGGCAGTGCAGCAGCAGGAAGCCCAAGAAAATTCAGGGTGACAACATATAAAGATGCTATAGAAATAAACTGACCTTAAGTGAAAAATTGGCGGCCAATTCTTTATCCAAAATAATTTCAGAAATTCAGGAAAACTAAAGTTTATTTAAAATTTTTAAAGCTTATTTATTACTGTCACAAGTTGGCTCACATTAATATTGCGATGAAGTTACTGTGAATATCCCGAGGCGCCACACTCCAGCACCTTTTCAGGCACACTGAGGGAGAATGGTCAATGCACCAAACCAACACGTCATTCGGACTGTGGGAGGAAACCCATGCAGACACAGTGAGAATGTACAGACTCCACGCAGACCGTTGCCCAAGCCGGGAATCAAACCTGGGGCCCTGGCGCTGTGTGGTAGCAGTGCTAATCACTGTGCCACCATGCCACCCACTACATAAACGGAATAACAAAAAATAAATACAATTTTTAAAAAACTGGAAATACTTTCAAAATACCTTCCAATTGGTGTTTATCATAGAATCTAGAATCCTGCATTGCAGAGGCAGCCATTGGGCCCATCGAGTCTTTACTGACCACAATCCCACCCAGGCACTATTCCCATAACGGCATGCATTTACCCTAGCTAATCCCCTAACACTAAGGGACAATTGAGTGTGGCCAATCCACCATACCTGCACATCTTTGGACTGTGGGAGGGAACTGCACCATCCAGAAGAAACCCACGCAGACAAGGGGAGAACGTGCAAACTCCACACAGACAGTGACCTGAGGCCCGAAGCAAACTCTCTCACGAGCCAGCTGTACAGCAGACACTGATGGGCTTTGCATGCCTCAACCCAATTGCTTTTCTACCTTGAAACCTGGAAGAAATTGGCTGTCGAGGCATACATTTTCGTGTCATTTTTAATTTCTCCAACTTTGATCACCCTCCTAAAAATACTAGCAATTGCAGTCAGACACAACTTGCAAGTTGCACCATTGAAAGCATCCTTTCTGAATGTATCACAGCTTGGTATGGCTCCTGCTCCACAAAACTACAAAGGGCGTGAATGAAGCCCGGTCCGTCACGCAAACACGCCACACATCTGTTGACTTTCTACACTTCCTGCTGCCTTGGAAAAGCAGCCAGCATAATCAAGGACCTCACACACCCTGAAAATACTCTCTTCCACCTTCTTCCGTGATGGTCCCTGGCGCTGTGAAGCAGCAGTGCTAACCACTGTGCCACCGTGCTGCCCGGTTTAACACCTTTTGCACTCAAAGGGCAGCCTTGCATTTGTGTGACGCCTCCCATGGCCATTGCATGTCTCAAAGTGCTTCACCACCAATGAAGTACTTTTAAAGAAGAGTCACCGTTGTATTGTTGGATGGTTCCACTGTACCCATTCCCAAATGAGCAAACAAAATGAGCAAAGTTGGCACAAATTGAGCAGAGTTAGGCTTAATCTTCATTTAAATATTGTTACATTAAATCCAATTTGTGCAGAAAATTGGCACCAGCAATTCAGCCCAGTAGTAATTGCAAATCAGAAATAAATTGGTGCAGCACTCCCTATTTGTACAATTGTGTTCCCAACGCACAGGCTTAACAAGCCACAGTCCTGCGTGTTACAGCAAGGCAGTTTAGCCTGTGTGAAAATTCACATTTGGAATGTTAAAAGCACAGTAGAATTCCACTCACATTTGCAAAGTTACAGCTAGTTATCAGCACAGAAGACAGTTGCTTTTGAACCACATCATTCTATTAATATTAGAAGAGTACTTACATGTGTGGTTTTCTCTTTTTTCCCTTCACTTATATATTCTATCCCACAAAACATTTGAAAAAGATGACAATTATTTCACATGCTGTAGGTATAAAAAATTCAAAATAACCCGTGGCAGACAAGGATTATTGCATGGATTGAAATAATCCATGTAAAAGCTAATTGCTTTGCAGTTTAATACCTTTCTTCAGATCAGTCTTTACACGAGATTACTTTTGACAATACAGCAATAGTTGTTTTTCTTCTTGTCCTTCTCAGTGGTGTGAATTATCTACTCTATTTTATCTCACAAGCCAGTTGTACAGCAGACACTGATGGGTTTTGATTACCTCAACCAAATTTCTTTTCTACCTTGAAGCATGGAAGAAACTGGCTGTCGAGGCATACATTTTCATGTCATTTTTAGTTTCTCCAACTTTGATCACCCTCTTAAAAATACAAGCAATTGCTGTCAGACACAACTTGCAAGTTGCACTATCGAAAGCATCCTTTCTGAATGTATCACAGTTTGGCATGGCTCCTGCTCTACAAAACTACAAAGAGTCGTGAATGAAGCCCAGTCCATCACATCTGTTGACACTGTCTACACTTCCCCCTGCCTTGGAAAAGCAGCCAGCATAATCAAGCACCTCACACACCTCGACATACTCTCTTCCATTTTCTTTAGTCGGGGAAAAAATACAAAAAACTGAAGTCACGTACCAACCAACTCCAGAACAGCTCCTCGCATTAAGTTGATCTTTCTCTACACCCTAACTATGATGTAACACTACATTCTGCACTCTCTTGTTTCCTTCTCTATGAACGGTATGCTTTGTCTGTATAGCACGCAAGAAACAATGCTTTTCACTGTATACTAATAGATATGACAATAATAAATCAAATCAAAATCAAAAGCTTGTATACTTGTGAGGATTGCATATTTGGTAGCCAATTCCCAACAAGGACTGATTTTCAAGCTGATGACAAAATTAAGCAATGACAAAAAAAAGTTGCATTTAGGTGTCTTTGTAATAACTCATCTGTTTTATAGGTATATTTTGCATACATCCATTTGTGATGTAATGTGATCCTAAACACCTTTCAGAGACATTTTTCTGGATCTGGCACATCTCCCAATCAGCTCCTCTCGCCCTCAGATAGAGAAAGTCTGAAGTCAAAGACACGTAACTGGGTCTACTTAGTCTGATCAGTCTCCACGCAAAGTTAAAAAGCCAGTGAAGATTATTACCTCCTTCCTTTACTGTTAATTAGCTTTTAGCCAGATTGTAATTTTCCCCGATAACATTAAAGGTTTGGGAGAAGCTCTTTAGTTATTCCACCACCAGAGTTCTTGATACAGAAGACTAAGTGAGACAATTTAAAAGATAAAATGCACAAAACTCATTGTTGAGCAAATATGCAATTCAGTATTGATATGAAAAGTGGAAAACTTGAAATGATTTAAATCCCCAAAAATAAAAGAAAGGTATTTCTTATTTCTAACAGAGAATTTGGGTTTTAAACTACAAGTCTCAAAGCAATGATATTTCAAAATATCCATCAAATATTAAAGCAAGGTTAGCCAGTTTAATCTTAGAGTGGGTGAGACCCATTGGGTGGGACTGATGAGTGGGGTGGTCTGCATGTTTTCTATGGCTGGCAAGATGGCTTCACATGCCCTATTGTTGCCCTGAATTCATTGCCATAGAAGGCTGTGGAGGCCATTGAGTATATTTAAGACAGAGATGGATAGGTTCTTGATTGGTGAGGGGATCAAAGGTCTAAAGAAAAGGTAGAAGAATGGGGTTGAGAAACTTATCAGCCATGATTGATTGGCAGAGCAGATCAATGGTCCGAATGGCCTAATTCTGCTCCTGCATCTTATGGTCTTCTGGTTTAATCAAAATCTGATTAATCATGCCTCAGCGAGCTGCTTACTAAATCAATCGGAAAGACAGGCACGGATTCATCCACCTGCCACTACTTCACTGGTTTGAAGTTCCTGATGCAATTTTGTAGCAGCACCCAAACACACCTTCACTTTCTGCAGGCCTGCTCTACGGCGATAAGGAAATGTCCTCTCAAAGAAACAAGCCCCATGCCCCAAAGTTCAGCCACTACTCCCTCATGATTCTCCTTCCAGACCATCTGAGAACACCAACATGTCCTCTTCCCGAGGACTAACAGCATGAGGACGAACAAGCCAACCTCAGCAGCCAAGGAGGGAGTTGCCGGTGAGGTCAGTGTTCATACCACTCAGGAAAGAAACACCCTGCAGTGCAGAAAGGGCATGAATGGTCTCATCCACTCCACCAGGGCAAGTTGACCTTCTACCAACTCTAGTCTCACATGAGTATCAGGCAATCCAAGGGCTATAGTCCATAGTCCACAGGGATCTCATACATCATTGACAGAATGGACATCTGCACTGAATGTCTCACATACACACTAAAACCATCACCATCTCACATATCATCTTGCACAACAATATCTTCTGGCCTTATTGAGTAGGGCACAGTACACACCAAGCCATGTATGCTTTCCAACTTCTCTTCTATCCATTCTCATCACATCTCATTCCATCTTTCGTCATGCAGGCAAAACCTGCCCATGACAAGAGGATGGACCCTTGTGTTTCTAGAGCTGATCTCCTTCAAGGAGTCATAGATAGATATTTCCATAAGTCATAAGAGACCACACCTGTTTTTATTGTGCATATTTGGTGAAAGGATCACCTACTATAAATCTTTTAGCATATTTTCACATACATGCATGTTTTCTCCTTTGGGAAAATGGTGGAAAGTTTCCCAAGCTGATTATGAGCCTGTTAAACTGGAGTATGAATGCTCCTTCCATGGCCAACACTCCTGGCACTGGACTTGAACTCATAACCTCTGGGTACAGAGGTAGGGACACCACCTACTACAATGAAGGTACCTAATCAGTTAAATGAACTGCTGCTTTGACCTGTTCTTGGAAAATTGAACGTTAGGTAACACAAGATTGTTTTGGCAGGTAAGGCAAAGGAGAATCCAAGGAGCATCTACAAATACATAAAGGCCAAAAGAGTAACTAGGGAGAGTGTAGGGCCCTTTAAGGATCACCAAGATCAGCTATGTGCAGATCCACAAGAGATGGGTGAGATCCTAATATTTCTTATCAGTATTTACTGTTGAGAAAAACATAGATGTTAGGGAACTTGGGGAAATAAACACAGATGTCTTGAGGAGTGTACATATTACAGAAAATGAGGTGCTGAAAGTCTTAAAACGCATCGAGGTAGATTAAATCCCCAGGACTTGATGAAGTGTATCCCAGGACATTGTGGGAGACTAGGGGGGGAAATTGCAGGTCCCCTAACAGAGATATCTGAATCATCAATAGTCACAGGTAAGGTGCCTGAAGATTGGAGGGTGGCAAATGTTGTGCCTTTATTCACAAAGGGCTGCAGGGAAAAGCCTGGAACTACAGGCTGGTAAGCCTCACATCTGTGGTGGGTAAGCTGTTGGAAGGTATTTTGAGAGAAACAATCTACAGGCATTTAGAGACACAAGGACTGATTAGGGACAGTCAGCATGGCTTTCTGAGTGGAAAGTCATGTCTCACAAATTTGATTGAGTTTTTTGAAGGGGTAACCAAGAAGGTAGATGAGGGCAGTGCAGTTGATGTTGTCTACGTGGACTTTAGCAAGGCCTTTGACAAGGTACCACATGATAGGTTGTTACATAAGGTTAAATCTTACGGGATCCAGGGTGAGGTAGTTAAAAGGATACAAAATTGGCTTGATGACAGAAGACAGAGGTAGTTGTAGAAGGTTGTTTTTCAAACTGGAGGCCTGTGACCAGCGGTATACATCAAGGATCAGTGCTGGGTCCATGGTTATTTGTCATTTATATTAATGATTTGGGTGAGAAAATAGGAGTCTTGGTTAGTAAGTTTGCAACTGACACCAAGATTGGTGGCATAGTAGACAGTGAAGAATGTTATCTTGGATTGCAACAAGATCTTGATTGACTGGGCCAGTAGGCTGACGAATGGCAGATAGAGTTTAATTTAGATAAATGCAAGATGATGCATTTTGGTAGACTGAACCAGGCAGGACTTAATGGTAGGGTGTTGGGGAGATTACAGAACAAAGAGATCTAGGGGCACAAGTTCCTTGAAAGCAGAGTCACAAATAGACAGAGTGGTGAAGAAGGCATTCGGCATGCTTGGTTTCATTGGTCAGAACACTGAATACAGGAATTGGGATGTCTAGTTGGAATTGTACAAAACATTAGTAAGGTCACACTTGGAAAACTGTGTACAGTTCTGGTCACCCTATTGTAGAAAGGATAGTATTAAACTGGAAAGTGCAGAAGAGATTTACTAGGATGCTACTGGAACTTATAGGGTTTGAGTTACAAGGAAAAGCTGGATAGACTGGGACTTTTTTCTCTGGAGCTGAGGAGTGATCTTATCAAGGTCTGTAAAATAATGGGGTGCATAGATCAGCTAGATAATCAACATCTTTTCCCAAAGGAAGGGGAGTCTAAAACTTGAGGGCATAGGTTTAAGGTGAGAGGGGAGAGATACAAAAGTGTCCAGAGGCGCAATTTTTTCACACAGAGGATGGTGAGTGGCTGGAACAAGCTACCAGAAGCTGTAATAGAGATGGGTACAATTTTGTCTTTTAAAAAGCATTTTGACAGTTAAATGGGTAAGATGGGTGTAGAGAGATATGGGCCAAATGTGGGAAACTGGGATGAGCTTAGGGGTTAAAAAAAGGGTGGCATGGACAAGTTGGGCTGAAGGGCCTGCTTCCATGCTGTAAACCTCCATGTTGGCCAATTTTTGCTCAGTCAAAGTTCACTTCAAGAGAGATGATATGAGTTGGAGCCTAATATTCTTCTATCTAACTGTGGTTTTACCCATCAGGGCTTGCATTATCTCTTTCCCTGATACTGTCAAAGAGAGCCACAGAATACCATTCTTCAGGTGTGTGTCTATTTTCTTATTAGGGAATTCACATAGTTGTGAAGGGAGTCAATCATATTAGGTTTGCAAGCTAGTTCTGACTCTTGTTAAAAATGTTTCTCTGCGAGTGATTTTTTAACCAAATATCACTGTATTTACCATATTGTTTAATCCTTATTTCTTCACACAATGAGTGAGATTTTACAACTTCACTTGACCCAAGATCAGAAAATCCCACCCGAGGTCAACCAACATTTCCATTGTTCGCCCCTTGGCCTCTCCGATTCCGTGGTGAAAGAATTCCGGTGATTGAGCCCAATGCCTCCTGGACAGTGCCAAGGTGTCCCTTGGGCTGTGCCAGCCTGACACCCTGGCACTGCCCAAGGGGCATGAACCTCCTTACCCCTGACAGCCCAGGGGCCTCAATGGCCTCTCTTCTCTCCAGTGGGGTCGGGCCGCCTGTTCCCTGTTCGTGGGGAGCAAGAGTAAATCCAGCTGGAGTGACCTACATGAGCAGCTCAGCAGGCTGGGAGAATAAATACAAAGGTCTGAGGTCACATACCAACTGACACAAGAACAACTTCTCCCCTGTATTACGTTGATCTTTCTCTAGCTATAACTGTAAAACTACGTTCTGCACTCTCTTGTTTCCTTCTCTATGAACAGTATGCTTTGTCTGTATAGTGCACACAAAACAATACTTTTCACTGTATGCTAATACATTTGACAATAATAAATCAAATCAACTCTAATTTCTTCTTAAATCAGGTAACATTTTGGCCTCAACTACTTCTGTAGTAGTGAATTCCACATATTCACTACTCGATGGGTAAAGAAATTTCTCCTTACCTGTCCTAAAAGGTTCACCCCTTATCCTCAAACTATGATCCCTAGTTCTTGACTCCCCCACCATTGGGAACATTCTTTCTGAACCTAGCCTATATAACCCTGTTATATAAGTTTTTATGAAATCCCCTCTCGCTCTTCTAAACTCCAGTGAACATAATGTTAACCGATTTAGTCTCTCCTCATCTGACGGACCTGCCTTCACTGTACTCTCTCTATAGCAAAGACGTCCTTCCTCAGATAAGGACACCAAAACTGCACACAATACCCCAGGTGTGGCCACAGCAAGGCCCTATACATTTTGCAGCAAAACATCCCTATCCCTGTACTCAAACTCTCTCACTATGAAGGCCAACATACCACTTGCCCTCTTTACCTGTGCACTTACTTTCAGCAACTGATGCATGACGACACCAAAGTCTCGCTGAGTATGCACCTCTTTCAATTTACACCCATTCAAGTAATAATCTGTCTTCCTATTATTGCTACCAAAGTGAATAACAGGAAAAGGAATCTAAGGACAGGTCAAGGAGAATGATGTGCAATCAGTAAGATTGTTCAAGAAGAACGACTGGAAGATATTGAAGTGTTTAGTTCAAAGAAGTTAATGGAGTTACCGCAAATAGCTGTAAAGGTAAAGCAAATATATCCAACAGCTTATTCAGAAGCAGAATCACAGTATATTCCAGAATGTTATTATCTCAAGAATAATGTATTGAGGTGAAAGTGGAGACTTCCTCCTGTTTAAGCAGATATGTGGATAGAAGTATATCAAGTCCTTTACCACTTGGGTATAGCAAGGAACTTCTGTGAGTAGCTCATGAGGTTCCATTAGGGGAAAGTCAGGCTAATATACAGAAACAGTTTTACTGGCCATCGGACATCTCACACATGACAAGTGATAGGAAAAAAGCAAGCTGTAATAAAACCTGCACCTTTAATTCCTGTTCCAGTATTTGAAGTATCTTTTGCTGGAGTTTTACTAGATTGTGTGAGATCCCTTCCTTAGACAAGGAGTGGACATTAGTTTTTGCTGATAACCATGGATGTGCCTACCAGATTCCCAGAGCCACACCATTAAGAAATATTACAGCAAAAAGCATTGTAGAGGAATTGACAAAATGAAGAAGTACGATCAGATAAGGGGTCAAATTTTTTGTCAAGGTTGTTTAGGAAATGGCCTAGAGATATAGCTCTTTAATTTGTCAGCATATCACCTAGAATCAGGAGGGGGCATTAGACAGATGACATCAGATTCTGAAGACAATGATGAGAACTTATAGCCAAAATCACCCACAAGACTGGGATATAGGAATTCCTTTCTTATCGTTTGCCATTAGAGATGCATGTCATGACTCAACAAAGTTCAGTCCTTTTGAATTGCTACATGATGACAAGATGGGACAAATTCAGGAGAGGTTAATAAGTAAGAATTCAGAAAACACACTCTTGGACTAAGTATCAAAATTCAGGGGAAGATTAAAGAACATGCGAATTGGTGAAAGAGTAAGTAAAATGATCACAACAGGTGAAGACAGAAACAGACAGGAAAGCAAAGGCTTGTAGTTCTGGAGCTGAGGAGGACGTATTTCTTTTGTTGCCAGTATTATATGCATCGTTAAAAGCTAGGTTTATCCAACCATTTCAAATTGAGAACAAACTCAGTGGAGTAAATTATCTAGTAAAAACTTCAGATAGGAAAAAAAAACCACAACAGTATGTCACATAAATATGCTCAAGAGGTATTTCAATAGGACCGATAACCAAACACAAGAAATAATGTTAGTAATAAATCAGGAAAAGGAAGACAAGTTAAAAGATTCTGAAAGTGGTTTTCCTCAAATTCAACTGGGTAATGAGAAAGTACTTAAAATTTTAAATGTACTTCTAAATTACCTTCCAGATACAAAATGAAGTGAATTAAGAACTCTATTGCAGTCGTATAAATGTACTGTGAGGCAAATTAGAACCGTAGAACCCCTACAGCGCAAAAGGATGCCATTCAGCCCATTGAGTCTGCACCAAATCTCCAAAAGAGTACCTTACTCAGACCGACCCCCTCACTCTGCCTCAAACCTTGCACTTTGAACTGTGAGGGGAAACCAGAGAAAACCCATGGAAACATGTTTCTGTGTAACATGGGGGAAATATGCAAACTTCACACAGTCACAGTCATCCAAGGCCAGAATTGAACCCAGGGCCTTGGCAGTGTGAGGCAGCAGTATTAACCACTGTGTCATCATGTCACAACAAATGTAGCCATGCACTATGTGAGAAATTTTGTTCCAATAACGCAACATCCTTATTAGGTTGAATCCAGTAAGGTTATCACAGTGCAAAAATAAATTGAATTTATGCTCTAAAATTATACTATTGAATTGAGTTCCAGTGCTTGGAGTTCACCTGCTGCGGTGCTACCAAAGCCAAATGGAACCCAGAGAAGCTAATTTGATAACGAAACTCGGCAATAATGTGTTTGCTAAAATACAAGTTACACATTTAAGCCATACTGCGGAACATGATCAGATGGCACACGAGATGCAAAAATAATGCCATTATAAAGTTCCCAGAGCCTGCGATAAAACAGAAGGTTCTACGATTTCTAGACACAAGTGGTTTCTACAGGAAGTTTTTGCCAAACTTAACAGCATGGTTGCACCATTAGTTGATCTCTTAAAAAAGGACAAGAAGTTTAACTAAACAGTGGAATGCTAAGATGCATTCAGAAATCTAAAACTGTGTTGGCAATAACGACAGATTTAACAACACCAAATTATGCCATGCTGATATTGGCATTGATGTTGTGTTATTACATGACCATGAGACAAGTATTGAAAATCCTGTCAGGTATTTTTCAAGAACATTAAGCAATCATCGACAGAAATACTCTACTGTCGAGAAGCAGACATGAGTTTGCTTTTGGCACTGTCACATTTTGAAGTTTGTGTTGCCAACAATGTATCGGAGACAATGGTCTATAGCGACCACAATCCACCGTGATTTTGTGAAAAGTCTGAGATCAAAATACTAGGCTTTTGATGGAGTCTGTCACTCCAATCATTTAACTTGAAAACTATCCATGTGGCTGGAAGAGAAGACATCATTGTTGACTTGTTATCAAGGATTTAATTTGTGAAGAAGATTGGACATTTGAAATTGGTGAGAAATGTCTGATATGGATGTTATTTCAGCTAAGCTGTGGGTATATATCTTCATTTTAATACATGCATTTTGCATTGTAATTCTATGGAAGAGCTATGGGCTGGGTGCAGGAAGGTGAGATTAGAAAGGGCATCTGGGTATCTTTGGGCTGGCATGGACAAGATGGACCAAAGTTAGAAATAGTAGGAAATGGTTAGTCTTTTTTAATTATGATGCTTCATTTCTAAAATGAGGGAGGTGTCAGGAAAATTGGTGATGGTGTGAAGATGAGGAAAGTCCATAAACTGGAATATTTTCTGCTGGTTATATGTTTTCAAAGCTACATTGAAAAATGTCAGCTGCTTAAGACAAGCATAGTTTAGTTATTGCTTAAGATATATTTATTTAAAGTCATCACAAAATGATTGGGACATCATTTTCTGTATTTTAAATCTTCCCTTGAGTTATGTCAAATTGCAAAATACAGTTGAGGGAGATTGTTTCAATTTCTGGGACGTGAAGTAACGCAGCATTTACCATCAGCTATTTTCTTAGCAGCATTTAAAGAAGGCTGGTATATTCACCTAGCTTTTGTTAAAGGGAGGGATCTTGGAAGCCAGTTCAGAGATTAAAAGTAATCTGGCTGGAAAACGAAAAAGCAGCCAAGTGTCACTTTGGACTGTTTCAAGGAAAATTATATCACCACTTTAGGGGAAAAGTAGATAATAGCCACTGGGAGATTATTCAGTTAGTTGGACTATTAACTATAGTTAACTCCAGATAACTAATAAAAGATACCAGGATCTTTTCTGCAGTTTTGAGTACAGGTTGACTACTGAGATAGTGTTTAGTCCATTAAAGTAAAATACTTTGGATGCTGGAAATCTGAAATACAAAGAGAAAATGTTGGGTAAACTTAGCAGGTCTGGCAGTATTTGCGGAGATAGGAATAGAGTTAACTTTGTCTCCATATGACCCTTCAACAGAACTACTCAGACTTCTATTCTGTGGAAGAGTCCTATTGATTCGAAACTTTAAATCCATTTCTCTGTCCACAAATGTTGTCAAACCTGTTATTTTCTGTTTTTATATTAGTGCTTAGTCCATGTTTATGTGTTACAGTAAAAGTCTTTAAACTTCAATAGCTTAGGCCATGAGCTTAGGGCCTAAGCTATGGTAGATATCACAGAGAGTGAAGGGACAAAAAAATTGAGGAGGTGCAATAGGACAGAACTGTGAACACTGTAGAGATTTGACAGTCGGAACACTGCTGGGTCAGCAGTCATAGTTGGGTCAGCTAGACGGGTGAATGGAACTTGGTGCAAGGCAATGAGTTTTGAGTGAGCTGAAGTGTACAAACAGGCAATGGGGATAGGAAGGTTGTCTAGGATAGCACTGAAGTCGTTGAGTTGGAGGTAAGAATTTCAGCAGCAAGAGAGTCAGGACAGGGAGCTGAGATGGGCAATACTGTGTTGATGAAAGTGAGCGGTTTCACTGGTGGCGCTGATGTGTCAAGGAAGCAAAGCAAGATCCCAGACATCTCAAAAGATAATTGGCCAAATGCTTTACAGTGCTGTTGATTAAAGAATAAATGTTGGACTGGATGCGTTGATAATTCCTCTGCTCTTCTGCAGTTAGTGTCTTGGAATTCTCTCTGGCCATCAAACGAACGTGGGCACGATTTTCCCACTCTACCTCCCCCTTTCACGCGCACCGCTTCCCCCCCCCCCCCCCCCCCCCACACCAACTATGCTAGTTGAGTAGCGTAGCAGGGCAGGAAATATCAGCGGGGAAGGGGAGGCAGGTGGTCAGGGCTGCCAATGTTGCTTTCACAAAATAAATAATTCAGCTTACAGACTTGCTCCAGTGGATCGCAGATTACTGACCAGTTGGCAACATTTCAGGGTATTTAAACTGCGCTGTTCTGAAGTACATGGGAACACTTTTTTATTGAGAACCATTCCCACCAAATCCATTAACAAATAATGATGGCAACCTCACCTTTAATACGACTAATCTAAAGATAAACCGTAAGATTTAAATTTCTGCCACCAACAACCAACCCATCTCCCCAACTCATTCTTGGGATGAAGGGGTTCCTTATGAAGAAAATTTGAACAGGTTATGCCTATATCCATTGGAGTTTAGAAGAATGCAAGTCAATCCTATTGACTTACATAAGATCCTGAGGGGACAGAATAGAATGGATATCGTGAGGTTGTCTCCTCCAGTGGGAGAAAGTAGAACTTGGGTACAGAGTTTAAGAATAAGCCATAAGGATGGGCTGGACAAACGAGGGATGTTTTCTCTGGATCAGTGAAGACTGAGGGGAACCTGATAGAAGCCTATAAAATTATGAGAGGCATAGATAGGGCTGACAGTCAAAATCTTTTTCCCAGAGTTGAAATGTCTAACACTTTGAGGGCATGCACTTAATGTGAGAGGGAGAAAGTTCAAAGGAGATGTGAAGGGCAGATTTTTTTTACACAGAGAATGGTAAGTGTCTGGAACACATTGCCAGGAGTGGTGGTGCAGGTAGATACAATAGGGATGTTTAAAGGACTTTTAGATAAGCACATGAATATGCAAGGAATATAGGGATATGGACCAAGGGCAGACAGAAGAGGTTGGTTAGTGGTTGGCATTGCTGCTAGACAGCAGCAAGGAGCTAGGTTCAATTCCCCACTTGGGTCAGTGTCTGTGCGGAATCTGCACATTCTTCCCATGTCTGCAGGGGTTTCCTCCAGAAGCTCCATTTTCCTCCCACGGTCTGAAAGACGTGCTGGTTCAGTGTATTGGCCATGCTGAATCCTCCCTAAATTCTCCCTTGGTGTGCCCAAACAGGTGCCAGACTATGGCGACTAGGCGATTTTCACACTGACTTCATTTCAGTGTTAATATAAGCCTACTTGAAATATCACACTACACTAAAGCCTACACTAATAAATAAACTTAAACTTTTAGTTTAACTTGGCGTCATGTATGACACAACATCATGGGCCGAAGGGCCTGTTCCTGTGCTGTACTGTTCTATTTTCTAATAAGACATCTGCTTTTTAAGACAGAGATGAAGAGAAAGGTTTCCTCCAAGAGGATAACGAGCATGTGGAATCCTTTTCCCAGGAAAGTAGCACACACAGGTCTTTAAATTTATTTAAGGCTGAGTTAGAGAAGCTTTTGTTAGACAATAGAGTCAAGGGTTACGAGGAGCTGACAGGAAAGTGCAGCTGAGACCACAACCAGATCAGCCATGATCTCATTGAACGATGGAGCAGGCTCAAAGAGCAGCAGGCCTACTCCTGCTTTCACATCCTACATTCCCACACACCTCTTCTTCCCTCTAAAACTTCATGGCCTGGAATTTAACTCACTATCTATGCTCCCGTCACAGTGAGTACCTGGGAACATCATATCAAATTCTCATCAGTTTGTGATGCCACTTTGGGTATGTGTCTATGTGTCCAAAGAGCTGATGTAATGAAATTATTTATAAGGAATAGAAGTTAAAGTCTATAGATTTAATTTCTAAACATTAGGCATGAAAAATAAATGATAAAGTCCAAAACAATTTCTAACTACAAGTTTCCTGATGAAAGCCTCAGCAATGCTATGAAACCATTTGGTAGCTGTCCAATCTTGGCTGTGGTTCAAAATGAATAAATGTAAACGCAAGTACAAGAACTTTCTTTTCTTTTAATTCACATGATTGGAAATAGGCTAACTGGAGGGTCCAAATAGAAAAGATCAAAGGTATCTTGCAATACAGATTAACAAATCATTTAAAGTAGCAACACAAGTTAACAAGATTGTGGAAAAAGCAATTAAATAACTGGATTCATAGAAGGATTGAATTGTAAAACAGAAATGTTAAGCAACATCAATAGAATATTGGATAAACTGTGCAGAGTTCTGGTCCATTGCAAAAAGGATATAACCATATGGGTAATGTGCAAAAAAATTTACAAGAATGACACCAGAATTGAGAGGTAATAATAATCAAAATGAGGGGTGATTGAATAGAGGTTTCTGAAAAAATCTGAAGGGTTTGATAGGGTAGATGTAAAGAAGATGTGTCTAGTTGTGAGGGAGTACAAAACCAGGAACCATAAATATAAGGTGGGTCCAATATTTTGTTTTATTCATTTGTGGGACATGGGCGTCACTGGCTGGCCAGCATTTACTGCCCATCCCTAGTTCCCCAAGGGCAGTTGGGAGTCAACCACATTGCTGTGGCTCTGGAGGCCAGACCAGGTTAGGACATCGAATTTCCTTCCCTGAAGGACATTGGTGAAACAGATGGGCTTTTCCGACAATCGACAATGGCTTCATGGTCATCATTAGATTCTTAATTCCAAATATTTTTTATTGAATTCAAATTCCACCATCTGCCATGGCAGGATTTGAACCCGGGTCCCCAGAACATTAGCTGACTTTCTGAATTAATAATCAAGCGTTAATAATCTGGTGATAATACCACTAGGCCATCACCTTCCCATGATAATAATAAAATACGGTGGGAAGATGCATGTGTGGAGGATTAACATGAGCACAGGTCAACTGGGCTAAATGACTTGTTCCTGTTTTATAAAGTCTTTGTAATCCTAAATAATAAAGTTGGTCATTTACTTATGTTTTATTTCCCTTGTTATTCTCAGACTCCTTCCTTTTCACCAGTTTCCAGTGCACTGCTTGCTGCTTGTATTAAGTTGACCTTTTGACACAGTACTCCAAAGTATTCCATGTCAAAATATTGCCTCTAGCTACACAGGATAGCACATAGCATGCTCTTGGATGCAGTGGTTCCATAGGCTCCCAGTAGAACTCAGCAATACAACTGTCCTTCTGTCGACTTGCATGGGAATTGCCCTGGCACAGGTCAAAAATACGAATTTTCCGCACAGATGCACAATATGTTGGTCACTTGTTAACACCAGTGCTTATAAAATCTCTCTTAGATCTCACAGCATCAGATTCCAAGTTACAGTGGAAGTGCTGGGCCTTACTGATCCTGGGTTAAAACAGACAATGCAATTACGACACTGCCCAGTAGGTGAGGGAGAGGTGCAGAATTCTCCATATGATTGTTCCACATGCACTCACACGCATGCATGCACAGCAGGGTAGATGTTGAGAGCCTAAAGCAGGTCACGGTCTCAGGATAAGGAGTCAGCCGTTTAGAACTGACATGAGGAGACAGGTCTTCACAGAGAGCTTGGTGAATCTTTGGAATTCTCTACCTCAAATGTACCATAGATGCTCAATCATTGAGTATAGTCAAGACTGGCAATGATCATTTTTTGGGTGTGAGGGGAATCAAAGAATACAGGAATACGGTTGGAAAGTTGAGCCATGATCTTATTGAACGGTGAAGCATGCTCAATGGGCCATATGGTCTACAGCTACTCCTATTTCTTCTCTGTCAACTTACATCCGTGGTCAGAGAGTTGACTACAACAATGATTACAACAACAATAATGGCAATATTATGTGTAAGAGCAATTGTGACAGAAAGTTAAGCATGCTGGGAATATATGTCAACTTATAATCAAAAGCAGATGCAGTCATAAAGCTGCTGCAGTGAGTTGTGACCTGGCCTGTGAGTTGTGACCTGACACTTTCTATGTTGACCAACTAAGGATAGTTGTTTAGGCAATGATAGACTTGTCAGAGCAATACCCATATATGGGTTAAGGCTATGTGACCTACACGCAATTTGAACTAGGCATTATGGAATTGTTTGCAAGTAACTCCTTTGGCCTGATTTAGTCTCTAGTTATACCATTGGCTGAGTGCCGGAGAATTCGCTGGAAGAATGTGAGAAGTTTAGGATAAAGAGATGTGCTTGAGCATTTGTCTTCAGTGAGAACTCAGAAACCAACCATTGCAAGTGTGCCCTGAAAGAACATCTTCAAAGACAAAGAACCACACAAAATAATCTACATCGGGAATGAACCTGGCCAGTTTGCTCAAGAAACCGGATAGCATTCATTTGAGTTACAGAATTAAAGTTCAGTTAAATAATTAACATTAAGAATTGAAGTATAAGAGAAATTAAGTAATTACAACAGTTGTGATGCTTTAAGTGTTAAATAAATAAAAGTTTATTTCAGAGAATTTGAGTCCAGCCCGTCAGAGTCATAAAGATGCGAAGCATGGAAACAGGCCCTTCAGCCCAACTTCTCCATGCCGCCTGGTTTTTACCATCAAGTTAGAATCATAGAATCCTACAGTGCAGAAAGAGGCCCTTCAGCCCATCGAGTCTGCACCAAACACAACCCCACCCAGGCCCTACCCCCATATCCTACATATTATACCCACTAATCCCTCTAACCTACTAAGGGGCAATTTTCTTAGCATGGCCAATCAACCTGACACGCACATCTTTGGACTGTGGGAGGAATCTGGAGTACCCGGAGGAAACCCACGTAGACACAAGGAGAATGTGCAAACTCCACACAGACAGTGACCCGAGCCGGGAATCGAACCCAGGACCCTGGAGCTGTGAAGCAGCAGTGCCAACCACTATGCTACCGTGCCACCCTTTTCTAATGTATTGTCCCTCCATTACTATGTCGTTAGTCCCAACTGCCCATGTTTTGCCCATATCTCTCTATAGTCATCTTACCCATGTAACTGTCTAAATGCTTTTTGAAAGACAAAATTGTAACCGCCTTTACTAATACTTCTGGCAGCTCATTCCAGACACTCACCACACTCTGTGTGAAAGTATTTCCTTCTGGACCCTTTTGTATCTCTCCCCTCTCACCTTAAACCTATGACCTCTAGTTTTAGACTTCCCTACCTTTGAGAAAAGATGTTGACTATCTATCTATCTATGCCCCTTATTATTTTACAGACATCTATAAGATCACATCTAAACCTCCTACTCTCCAGGGAAAAAAATTCCAGTCTATCCAGCCCCTCCTTACAACTCCAACCACCAAGTCCCTGTAGCATCCTAGTAAATCTCTTCTGCGCTCTTCCTTGTTTAATAATATCTTTTCTAGAATAGGGTGACCAGAACTGCACACAGTATTCCAACTGTGGTCTTACCAATGTCTTATACATCTTTAACAAGACGTCCAAACTCCTGTATTCAATGTTCTGACCAATGAAATCAAACATGCCAAATGCCTTCTTCACCACCCTGTCCACTCCATTCTCAAGGAGCTATGAACTCATCCCCTAAGATCTCTTTGTTCTGTAATTCTCCCCAGTGTCCTATTAACTGAGTAAGTTCTGCCCTGGTACGATCTAGCAAAATGCACCACCTCGCATTTATCTAATTAGGTTTTAATTGCATCCTTAGATTTGTAATACTAATTTCAAAGCCAAATAACACAATCCTTCCCATTAGTGTATCACCAAACACTATGAAATCTGTTGAATTAGATGCACAGACCTTAATTGCCTAAATAAATGTTAAAACTGCAAGACACACAGTATTCCAGAATGTTGAAATTGTGCAAAGCATAATTTAACTCCAAATTAACACTTTTTCTCCTTTTAGGCAAACTGGATTGATCTTCTAATACTTGACTGTACAAGTACATCTTTTGGAAATGTTTTCCAATTAAACACACCTACACAGCCCTGAATTATACATTTCAGTTCAGACGTAGGAATATCATTAAAACCTAACACTTACTGTTGAGGTGAAGGGTTTGTGTGGGGTGAGCTAGGGAGCACAATAAGTAAACTTAAGAGTGAAGGTCATCTTCGGTTCCTCAATAAGATGGACACAAAACATTGCAGTTTTGCCATAGAAAACTTTGACTTATGGCAAGCATGATACTTTTTGTTTAGCACTGTTGCCTCACAATGCCAGTGATCCAAGTTCAATTTTGGCCTCGGGTCTGTGTGGAGTTTGCAAATTCTCCCCGTGTCTGTGTAGGTTTCCTTTGGGTGCTCCGGTTTCCTCCCACAGTCCAAAGATGTGCAGGTTAGGTTGATTGACCATGCTAAATTAACCTTAGCGTCAGACGGGTTAGTAGGTAAATATGTGGGGTTATGGGAATAGGGCCTGGGTGGGACTGCGGTCGGTGCAGATTCGATGGGCCGAATGGCCTCCTTCTGCACCGTAGAGATTCTACGGATTCTATGTCATACAATCATCTAGTTTCTCCCATCCCCTCCAAAAGGAAGAGAAAAGCCAACATTTACAAATAGAGACTATGATTTGAAAGGAAGTTGGTTGCCCTGCATAATATCAATAAATACTTAAAGCCATTAAGAAAAAGCAACGAAATGCAACATGATATTACTTAAGTGGCAATCTGAATGGGGTGGTGGCGGGGCGGCGGTGCAGGGTGTGGTAGTTGGGGATGCAGATCACTCATTTTTAAATCAGTCACTCTTCATGGAATCCACCTCATTTTCATTTTCACTGATATGATTGAGATGAAAGTAGCTGCGACCCAGTGGCACTAAGTATGTCTGATTCAGAAACTCAGATTCAAAGTCCCATTTAGAAGCTTGAGCACAAAATCTATGCTGACATTCTAGTACAATACTAAGGGAGTGTTACACTGCCTGAGGTTTGATCATTCAGATAAGACTTTCAGCCAAGGCCCAATCTGTGCTCTTGGGTGGATGTGAAAGATATCAAGACACTAACTTGAAGATGAGCAGAAACTTGTCCCTAGTATCCTGGTCAATATTTATCACATAACAAATATTTCAACAATGAAACAACCTGGTCATTCTCACAATGCTATAGGAGCTTGCTGTGTGAAAACTGGTTACCATATTTCGACATGACAATAGCACTTCTTTGACTGTAAAGCATTTTGGGATACCCTAACTTTTTGCAAGAATCAATGTAAATACAAATATTTCTTTTACCTTTTCTATGAATGCCAATTGGGCTTTACAATGGATGGGTGACCCTTTCTTCCAGCTTGCTTTCCAGGCAGTGAAAGGGAAATTACTCCTGCAAAATCTCCACCCATTGTCCTAACCAGCCTAGATAGATTTGCAGTGTCTCAAGCATTCTCAATAATGTTGAAAATTTACAAATAACAGATGACATAAATGTTTGTTCTCAGTATGTAAATCATGCAGACACAATTGCATTTATTGCGCATTTCCAGTTGCCTTCTTTTTGTACCAATGGTATTATTGCGGTTATGCTTCTTCAATAATAGTGTTAGCAAGAAATCCCAGGATATTAGAGAACAGGAAAATTCGATGGCGAAATGAAGGAAATATTAACTGATGAATAATGGTCATACATAAGAACATAAGAAATAGGAGCAGGAGTAGGCCATCTAGCCCTTCGAGCCTGCCCCGCCATTCAATAAGATCATGGCTGATCTGTCGTGGCTCAGTTCCACATTCCCGCCCTCTCCCCATAACCCTTAATCCCTTCTCTTATCAAAAACCCATCAACCCGCGTCTTAAAAATATTTAGCGAGGTAGCCTCCACCACTTCAACGGGCAGAGAATTCCAGAGAATCACCACCCTTTGAGTGAAGAAGTTCCTCCTCAACTCCGTTCTAAACCGCACCCCCTTTATCTTGAGGCTGTGCCCCCTAGTCCTACTGTCCTTTCTGAGCGGGAAGAGTCTCTCCACCTCTATCCTATCCATCCCATTCATCATCTTATACGTCTCAATGAGATCTCCCCTCATTCTTCTAAACTCTAACGAGTACAAGCCTAGTTTATTCAGCCTCTCCTCATAGCTCAACCCCCTCAACTCCAGCATCAGCCTAGTAAACCTCCTCTGCACTCCCTCCAAGGCCAAAATATCCTTGTGTAAGTACGGCGCCCAAAACTGCACACGGTACTCCAGCTGCGGCCTCACCAATGCCCTATACAGCCGCAGCAAGACCTCCCTACAATCTGATGGTTAATAGCACCAACTGATTTGTATCCCATTCATGTCTTCAAAAGTAGGGAAAACATTTGAGCTATATATTTGCTGTCACTGTTTTGTCTTTATGTCTCTATTTTATGTACTTTTCTCAGTTTCATTGACTACCCAAGTAATTTGTAGTGAAGTCAAGAATAAAACAGAAAAGAGAAGTTAACTGCAAATCTCCAAAACTTGCTCATCGATTTACACCATTCTGCTATTTGTCTCAGGCACAGCATCTCAACCTTGACTTCCCCGTTATTTTAGAGAAGTTGCTTGGATTTGCACATTAATTGCCCATTAAATTCATTGCAGAATATGAGGATTAAGAATTAACATATGTATCCTGTTCACAATTCACCGATCTTTCAGTCCTCAAGGGAATGTTTCCTGCACAATCTCAATTATTCTTAAGACATATAAAAACATTGAAATTTTAAATATTTTTTCTTACATGTCTCTTTTTTTCACTCTTTGGGTAGCATGGTGACACTGTGGTTAGCACTGCTGCCTCATAGCGCCAGGGACCCAGGTTCAATTCTGACTTCAGGTCACAGTCTGTGTGGAGTTTGCAAATTCTCCCCATGTAAGTGTAAATTCCCACCCACACTCCAAAGATGCTAAATTGGCCAATCAAGGGGACAAGCTGGGTAAATATATGGAGTTAGAAGGATAGGGGGGACTATTGTCAGTGCAGAGTCAGTGGGCTGAATAGCCTCTCCCTGTACTGCAGAGATTCTATGATTCTGAAACCAATCTTTCTTCCCTATTCTGTACCTGATTTGACTTCAATTTACTCTTCTCTTTGCCATTAAGTCATTTAAGTCAGACTGTCACCATCCTACGAGTTTTTCCTCACATCTCCACTAAACCTCCTGCCCCTCAATTTGAACTTTGTCCCCTCATGACTGACCCTTCAACTAAGGAGAACATCTGCTACTTATCCACCCTGGCCATCCCGCTTATAATTCTGCTCCAACAAAAACAACCCATGCCCATTCAATCTCTCTCCTCAATCCTTGAATTTTATGAAGGAAATGCCCTCAGCATGCCATCGTCAGCTTAGATGTGCAACAAATTATGACATAAATTATCTTCAAACTGAATGATACAGGGAAAAATCCAACTAGTCTTGCATGCTGCAAAATGACCCACGGCAGCAAGATTTGGTCCAATACACGTCTCAGAACTCCTGTGAATCAAAATAAATTGAGGCATTGTGTGTGAGTGACTTGGGACATGTATTCACAGAAGCATACAGGTCAGGAGAGGCCTTCAGCTCATCAAATCTTCACCGACACATCAGAAACACCTATCTACCTAATCCCAATTACCAGTGCATGGCTCACAGCCCTGAATGTTATGATGTGCCAGGTACTTCTTAAAGGATGTGAGGCAACCCACCTCTACCACCCTCCCAGTCAATGTATTCCAGACCGTCACCACCCTCTGATTAAGACATTTTTCCTCACGTCTCCCCTAAACCTTCTGATCCTCACTTTGAACTTGTCCCTCTTGACTGACCCTTCAACTAAGGAGAACATCTGCTACTTATCCATCCTGTCCATCCCGCTTATAATTCTGCTCCAACAAAAACAATCCATGCCCATTCAATCTCTCTTCATAACTTCCATTCTAGGCGTTACCCTGGTAAACTTCCTGTGCGCCCCCTCCAGCGCAATCACATCCTTCCCAATAATGAGGGAACCAGAACTGCACAGTGTACTCCAGCTGTAGCCTCACAAAAGTTCTGTACAACTCCAACATGACTACGCTGCTTTTGTAATCTATGCCTTGTTTGATAAAGGCAAGTGTCCCATATGCCTTTTTTGCCATCCCACTAACATGTCCTTCTACCTGCAGAGCTTAATGGAAAAACACACCAGGGTTCCTTTGTTCCTAAGAACTTTCTAGTGTCATGGCGTTAATTTGACAAGGAAGTATTCAATGAAAGTTAAGTTTATTTCTTAGTCACAAGTAGTCACACGGCAATCAAGTTACTCCTTCCAAAGTTTACCGCCTCACGCTTTTCAGGGTTAAATTCCAATTACCACTTGTCTGCCCATTTGACTATCCCATCTATATCTTCCTGAGGACCAAGGCATTCAAACTTACTATTAGCTACCCAGTCAATCTGTGTGTCATCTGAAAAATTACTAATGCTACCCCCCCGCCCCCCACCAAACATAGTCATCATTGAGGACCCAGCACAGATCCCCGTGGATATGCTACTGGACACTGGCTTCCAGTCACTAAGAAGTCTCACAACACCAGGTTAAAGTCCAACAGGTTTATTTGGTAGCACAAGCCACGAGCTTTCAGAATCTCAGGCTCCTTCATCAGGTGAGTGTTCACAAACAGGTCATATACAGACACAAACTCAATTTACAAGACAAATGGTTGGAATGCGAGTCTTTTCAGATAATCAAGTCTTAAAGGTACAATGTGAGTGGAGAGAGGGCCAAACACAGGTTAAAGAGGTGTTTATTGTCTCCAACCAGTGAGATTTTGCAAGCCCAGGCAAGTGGTAGGGGTTACAAATAGTGAATTGATAATGTATTGTGAAGGCTGCCTTGGAGAATGCTTACTCGAAGATCAGAGGCTGAACGCCCGTGACTGCTGAAGTGTTCCCTGACTGGAAAGGAACATTCCTGCCTGGTGATTATCGAGCAGTGTTCATTCATTTGCTGTTGTAGCGGCTGCGTGGTCTCCCCAATGTACCATGCCTCGGCCTCTGATCTTCGGGTAATCATTCTCCAAGACGGCCTTCATGACATGCGACAATGCAGAATCGCTGAGCAGAAACTGAAAGCCAAGTTCCGCACACAAGGATGGCCTCAATCGGGATCTTGGGGTCATGTCACGCTGTCTGTAACCCCCACAACTTGCCTGGGCTTGCAAAATCTCACTAACTGCACTGTCGTGTGTCATAAAGGCTACTTTGGAGAACGCCTACCCGAAGATCAGAGGGCAAATGCCTGTGACTGCTTGAGTATTCCCCAACAGGAAGGGAACAGTCTTGCCTGGTGATTGTCAAGCGGTATTCATTCGTCCATTGTCATTGCGTCTGCATGGTCTCCCCAATGCATCAGTCCAAAGATGTGCAGGTTAGGCTTATTGGCCATGCTAAATTGACCCTCATGCCAGGGGGATTAGCAGGGTAAATATGTGAGGTTAAAGGAATAGGGTGGGATTGTGGCCTGTGCAGACTTGCTCAGTCGAATGGCATCCTTCCACATTGTGGGAATTCTATGGATTCCATGAAGATTTGTCCACTGTTAAGCCTGTCATCACCTCCAATATTTTGTCACTTTCTGTGCCAATTTTCTCAAGAACCTTGCAGTCTCTCTCCCTGAGTTCCATATCTTCATTCTCATTCTCTTGGGTAAAGACAGATTGTGCAAAGAGTCAACAGATGACAGACACATCATAGTCAATAATGCATCAATTTACAAAGCTCACAGTAAACAGCTGCAGTCGATTTGACCAGCACCACTGATATCAGTCCCAAGACAGACCAAACTAAATCCTAATCCAAACATGTTAAACATTGGAAAACTGTACACATTGTATATCTTATGAACTACTTGTGGTCTTGTTTTCCCCCACACCATCTGTCCCTTTGCAGACTGGCTGCTCCATCTGCTTTCACTTATGATCTGCCTGACTGTCGGTTCTTGTCAGAGCTAAGATGAAATGCTATTCCTCCCTTTATCTTGCTTACCAGTAGGGAAATGCTTTCGGAAGCAGGGCTATCCCAGCATCCACCAAGCAAGTGAAAGGTTTGCATCAAAACTACAACGCGGTGCAGTATGTTGGCACAATAGTGACAGCAATTGTCAAAAAGACAGCACTTGTGACTGCAGGCGTGGACAATCAGTAATGAATAAGAGCGATATGAAGCAGTAGGTGGGTAGGTATGTGGCATGATTTATACACACACACACACACACACACACACACACACACACACACACACACACACACACACACACACACACACACACACACACACACACAATTTTGAGATGGCCACTTACCTGTAAATGTGCTAACAAGCATTTTCTTTCCAATTTAAGTAAATGATTTGTATATTTCAATAAACCATAAAACGGTTATCCTATCATCACTGGAAATTTGAAAAAAATGAATTGATCAAAGATTCATTGTGTACCACATTCCAGCATTTAGCTAGGAAATTCATAAACAGAGTCAATGTAAGCTGCTAGGTCACTGCACTCAATATTTGTGTCTCCTTTCAGGCAGACATGTGTCACCTACTTGTTGTGATATAAAATGTCATTCTACTGTGATTCAATGAATGAGTTTCCAGTTCTTGCTGCCAGCTTTGTGGATACAATAGTACCAGCAAGAAGTGACACACTGAAACGTCTTGTTCTGTAAGCCCACTGAATGTTATTACGAGATGATATGATTATGTTTTATAGAAAAGTTTTTATACAATGAGTGTACCACCTACATCTTGAGCACCCAACTCCTTGCCAGGTCTTCTGGTACACAGAAAAAGATAAAAATACTTATTGTCAGAAACTAAATGCAGCTTAACATAATATTGAAACATTAAATTTATGGTCCTATTTTGCTTAAAACATGAATAGTATTTCAATTGGAAAGCTTGCATTATCCGGCAGAAGTCTGGCAGAGGTTTGTATTTGGAAGAACTGATTTTGTGAACAGCAGAACTTTAAGTGATAGTTTTCTTCTCGTATCTGAAAACCCAGTACTGTGCTCAAGATGTAATGTAACAACTGGAAAGGATTTGTATTTTCACAACTTTCCTCCATGATTAGAATTAGCTGTTGACCTTGCATTTCTGATTCCAAGCCAAAAAACCAGAGGCCCATTAAAAAGATGGCCAATCTCTGTTTGGTTATTAGATAATAAATGACAGCAATTTGGCTCAAGAGCATGAGATTGGCCTGGATTCGGCTGAAATGGTGGAACAATGAGACTATTATATATTTATTTCCTCCCAACATGACTCCACTTTCCAAGTAAAATCAATGAGGGTTGGTTATTGATGAACAACAGAAATATGCATGCAGTGCATATATTGTCAAAGCCATGAATGCCAAAGTTTTGTTAGGATCGCAATTATATTACATCTACTGATTTGACACAAATACATTTTTAAGCAATGCAATGGGCAACATCAAGTTAATTCATAGAATCCCTACAGTGTAGAAGGAAGCCATTTGGCTCATCAAGTCAGCACCAACTCACTGAGAGCATCTTACCCAAGCCCATCTCCCCTCGCCTTATTCCCATAACTCCACCATGCATTTACCCTGCAAATCCCCCAACCTTCATATTTTAAGAGACTCAGGAGAAATTTAGCATGACTAATCCACCTAACCTGCGTATCTTTGGACTGAGGAAGGAAACCGGAGTACCCAGAGGAAACCCACAAAGACAATCACCCAAGGCTGGAATCAAACCTTGGTCCCTATCGTGAGGCAGCGGTGCCCACATTCTCCACTTTGATTTTCATCATCCCTGTGTCTGCATGGGTTTCCTCCAGGTGCTCCAGTTTCCTACCACAGTCCAAAGATGTGCAGGTTAGGTTGATTAGGCATGTTAAATTACCCCTTAGTGTCAGGGCAATTAGCAAGGTAAACACGTGGGGTTACAGGGATAGGGCCTATTGTTGTCAGTGCAGGCTCGATGGGCTCCTTCTGCACTTTAGGAATTCTATGATTGTACCCAATGTGCCACTGTACTGCCCTCTTCCACACATTTTAAAGAGAAAGTGAAGCCTTAAGTATTTAAATACATAATACAAATACACTCCCCAGTGTTGTTGAGATGTCTAATATAGTACTAACTAATGGTTTGTTTTATTTTAAAATAAAACAAACTAGTTATCCCAGTCCCCTCTTTTCAAAGTGCTGATCACAGTCCCACGGACACCTCTGGAACTTAATCATCATGAAGCAGTTATGTGGCTATCTGCAGGACAGGTTTTAACTTTGTCCTCCCATCTCACAGGAAGCCCATGCATTCACATACCCAGCAGGAACTGAAAGATGCCAATTAGGAATGTCGGCTACAATGTACTAAAACTAACCAGGCTGAGATTAGCTCAGCACAGACCAGCATTAAACCTACCTGGCCTAAGTTACTCCTCATCACAATACTTTTCAAACAACAGAGGAATAGACTGGTTTGGTTTCAAAATATCAAAATGCTGTTGTTCAAAGAAATGACACTACTTTCTTTTCTTGCACTTCTGTGCATGGAAGTCACATTGCCAGGAAGCCAAATGTGCAGTAAAGCTCATATGAACACAAGCAGCCCTATTTTACCATTTTGATTCTAAGTGCTGGGCAAACTTGAAACTAGGAGTGTTTCAGACCCGACTTTTAGACCCGTTGTGAGGTGTCCCCATACGCACTCTGACTGCAAAAATATCAGTGAATCTGAATCACGCTGCACAAGCCTATGGGCGGGACTTAACACGCTCGACATTCTGCAGCTCCGATCGCGCCTCCAATTGTGCATGCACAGAAAAAAAATGATACATTACTGCTCTCCCGCCACATTCCTCCAGGGCTGGATTGTGCCTCCCGTGGCACCCATAGACACAGCCCCACCCTCGCAACATTACTGACCCCCTTAACCCCCCACTCCATGCGCCACCCAGACCGATCGCGGGTCCCTTCCCCCCTCAACTGATCTCAGGCAGCATCACAGCGGACCTCCCTTCCCCCCCCACCTCACTGATCTCAGGCAGAATGGCAGCAGACCCACCCCCCTTCCCCCTCAGTGTTCTCAGGCAGTGTAGCAGCAGACTCCCCCTCTCCCCTCACTGATCTCAGGCGGATTTTCAGTGGACACCCCTTCCCCGTCAATGACCTCAGGCAGAGTGGCAGCTGACCCCCCCCCCCTTCACCCCACTGATCTCAGGCAGAGTGGCAGCAGACCCCCCCTTCACCCCACTGATCTCAGGCAGAGTGGTAGCAGACCCACCTCCCTCCCACTCCCCCAACTGATCTCAAGCAGAGTGGCAGTGGACCCACCTTCCCCTCGTCACCGATCTCAAGCAGAGTGGCAGCAGACCGTCCCTCTCTCACCCTCCCAATCGATCTCAGGCAGAGCGGCAGCGAACTTCCCCCCCCCGCCTCCCCTCCCCAACTGGTCAAGCAGAGAACTGCCAGATACTTGGCACTTACCTCCTCACTAACTGAAATGCCTGAATCAGTTATATGGAGCATGCCTGTTTTGTGCTGATTGTGGATGGGCGAACATGGTGGTAAAGGGGGAAAGTGCCAATAAAGTTGGGCGTGCAGCCCCTTAAGTCAATTTAAATGCATGCAAACGCATTTAAATGGTCATCACACCCGTTTTGGGTGCGGTCCCAATTACGGCCATTTTCGGGCCGTGGCAAAGGGGGAACCAACGCGGAGACGGGCACAGATCACACTACTTGTCTCACGCCTGACTTTACGGAAACGGGCGCAACGTGATGGTAAAATCGGGCTCAAGGAGTCCATCAAATCAGAGTTCTACGCCATGGAAAGAGGACCTGCACTGGCGAAGATTGCAATCGTTCAGATAGAACAATGCTGGGAATCTGAAGCCAAAATCAGAAAATGTTGGAAACACTCTAATCCAAACGCAATTTTTTCTGTGGAGGGAGACGAGCAAGCCAATGTCTCAGGCATAACCCTTTGTTGGTCCAACTGGCTACTTCTCTCCACAACCGCTTTTCCTCCACATTTTCTGGTTATGTGGCAATCGTACATTGTGATATATACCATGCCTCAAAAGTATGAGGTAATACATTTTGGGAGGACTAACAAGGCAAGGGAATATAGAATGAATCATCTGTGCCAGCCGTCAAATATCTATCTATTCTAATCCCATTCTCAAGTACTTGGTCCACAGCCTTGTATACTAAGGGCATTTCAAGTATTCATCCAAATACTTCTTATATGTTGTGAGGGTTCCCACCTCTACCACTCTTTCAGGCAGTGAGTTCCAGTTTCTCAACACCCTCTGGGTGAGAAAGCTTTTCCTCACATCTCCTAGAAACTTCCTCCCTCTTAAATCTATGCCCCCTAATTATTCACCCCTCTGCTATGGGGAAAAGTTCTTTCCTATCCACTCTATCTATGCCACTTACAATTTCTCTCCTGGTAACTGAAATACTCCAGTCCCGGCAACATCATGTTACATCTTCGCCAGTGCATCACATCCTTCCTATAGTGTGGCAACCAGAACTGCACACAATACTCCCACTGTGGCCTAACCAATGTTTTATACAGTTTCATCATAACCTCCCTACTCTTATATTCAATGCCACAATTAATAAAGGCAAGAATCATACATCTTCTTAACTACCTTTTCTACCTGTCCTGCTGTCTCCAGAGGTCTATGGACATACACTCTAAAATCCCTCTGATCCTCTGTACTAACTAGGGTCCAATATTCATTCTATATTCCCTTGCCTTGTTAGTCCTCCCAAAATGTATTACCTCATACTTTTGAGGCATGGTATATATCACAATGTACGATTGCCACATAACCAGAAAATGCGGAGGAAAAGCGGCTGTGGAGAGAAGTAGCCAGTTGGGCCAGCGAAGGGTTATGCCTGAGACATTGGCTTGCTCATCTCCCTCCACAGAAAAAACTGAGTTTGGATTGCTGAGTGTTTCCAACATTTTCTGATTCTGGCTTCAGATTCCCAGCATTGTTCTGTCTGAATGATTGCAATCTCCAACGGCAAACTTTGACAGGTCTGCTCATTTCTGATGATGTGCAAGTTCATGTGACCGGGCAAACCTATAAATTGCTGGGAGGAGAGCTAATCAGCCTGCCACCAATAAGATTACAATCAGCTCAGTCCTCGCGTAATCTCAGCGTTGCTGCAGCATCCCCTCTGCAAGGTATCACTTACCAGTCCTCTGCAGGCACTGATGGCTGCAATGCCACTGCCCAGATCTTGATGCATTACTCTGCCTATGAAATGACACGTGTTCTCTGCGGGGGTCTGGATGATGGTGCCAGTTACATTTCCGTACCTTTTCTCCAGCACATAGCCCGGGGAAAGGAAGGGCTGGTTGACGGTCAGGTTGAAGAGCAATCGGTGCCCCTGGTAAATGATTTGGTAATACACGTGCTCCTCTCTTTTTCCGAGGTCCCTCCTTCCGACGTGGTTGACATGATGGGTGACATCCGGGGAGAGGAAGACTCCTCTTTCGTCCACTTTGACGGGATGAACTATTTCGTAACTTTGCAAACTCTTAACAAACTTCTCTGCAAAGGGAGGGGAGACAAATACACAAGGAATGAGCACAACACAGCTCTTTTGCAAGGACGCCGCTGAGTTACTCAGCTGGCCGGCAGTGTAGCGCGAACATTGAATTAGATGCAAATCACTTAAAGCAATCGGGGGTGGGGGGACCATTTACTAACCTTGTTTCTCGTCTGCAAAATGCAAAACCTCCGGCTGACCGCTTGCCAGGGAACTGAAGATCTTGAGCAGAAAAGGGACGGCCGGGATAAAACGCACTCCCCCTGCACGGAGCATAGTTCAATTAAAAGTTGCATCGACTTAAAGAAGGTGCTGGGAGCAGGCTGGGGGAGTGCGGGCTCAATGCACGGGCCCCGTCCATGGGGTCGACAACACAACCCAAAAGTGCAGACACAAGAGAGTGGAGATAGAGAGAGAGAGGGAGGGAGGGAGAAAGCAGGCGATGGCTAGAGGAGGAGTGATCGAAAACTTCAGCGTAATATTTCTTAAGGAAAAGAGGGAGGGTTCGATAACTGCCCATGGCAGTTTGCAACTTTCCAAAAAAAAAATCCTTGACTTCCCTCCTGTTCGCTTGAAAAAAAAGTGTGTGCAATTCTATACAGAAATGTGCAAGTTATCGCACGCAGTGTATGTATGGCAGCACAGAAATTCACCAAAGCCTGCCCCTTCCAACCCCCCACTTTCTGGCTGACAGCATTGAATGGGAATTCTGGTTTACAAAGTTACCCTGTTCATATATGTGTTTGACTCATTCAGAAAACAGACAGCCTAGATAATGAATGAACCCTCATAACATTGCTTTCCAGCGGTGCAACCAGAGAGGGGAGGGAGGGAAAAATGTGGGAATATTTGAAGGAATCGACACTTCCCCACAGAACGAAAATATCAGCTTTTACATGAACAGTTCTTTACCAAATGTTTAGACACCTAGCGTCAAGCGATCTGTCTCTAAGACATTAGCGATTAAGTTTTTATAAATGAAATAGCCGCCCTCCCCACCGTGCACCAACTAAAAGTCG
Organism: Carcharhinus amblyrhynchos; assembly: GCF_965287045.1. NCBI lineage: Eukaryota > Metazoa > Chordata > Chondrichthyes > Carcharhiniformes > Carcharhinidae > Carcharhinus > Carcharhinus amblyrhynchos. The sequence continues at coordinate 47,654,718 of NC_137324.1, read as the reverse complement.
ATTGCAATCTCCTGTCAGAGGTGATTGATGCTGATTTAACAGCGGCAGCGCAAGTTTCAACGCACACTGCCCCAGACCGTGTAGCTCTTCCCCGTGGCTTCAACTGAGCGGGAGTCTGACCTCCAGGCGTACCTCAGGCAGCTGGAGAAATACTGTTTATGTCGGGGAATCAATTTTAGCCGCATGGTCACATCAGCTTTTTTTTCCCCCTGCGTGCTTATATTTGAGGGGGAATAGACAACAAGTAGGTCTGGCCTGGCTTTTGGCATTGCTGTGTGGGATTAGAAAGTATCACCCTGAGAATGTTCCCCAGGCGCAAACACTAAAGCAATATCAATGAATAAAGCATATATTGCCACTTCAACTCAAGCTCCTTTTCCATAACATCCTGACCCGTTTCTTATTACAAATTGAACTGCAATTTGTAAGGCGTTGAAACCTTTCCCCCCCAATTTGACCTTATGGTTATTTATTGTTCTGAGGGAGTCAATAGTTGTATCTGACTACGCACTGAACCATTCCAGTAAAATATAACCATGGCAGATACTGGGGGTAACTTCGGGATAGCCATTGTAACCCCCAAAATTGCCTTAAGGTGGCAAACTGGGGCAAATATTTAATTATGAAACTGCTGAAACATGGAGTTAAATGCGCACAGGCACACACATTGTCCTCCAAAGACTGATTGATGTCTTTGTTGCGGTTTTATGTTGGTATGGAAATCAGATGTGCACTTCAAAAGGGTCAATAATCATCTTAGCTTCCTTTAAAAGATGTCAGTGCTCCACAGTGCAAAGTGGAGTGGTCTGATAGTATTTTTTTGTGTGTGCCTCTAGTGTGTTAAATCCCATTCAAAACACGTCTGAGGCGCCACATTCATTGAATATCTTCGATAACTGTCAAAAGAAGAAGCGAGTCTGCACCCAGGATAGAACAATGTCGCAACGTGATATTAGACTTTCAAGTGATTGAACAAAGGTCCTTCAGAGGAGGTTGTACCGATAAGAAAAAAAAGGTTTAAAAGCCATTTAACACAAAACATTTGTAGGATATTGTTGGCCAGTGAATTGGTAAGAGGGTAATGTTAATCTGATTGGAAGATATCTATCCACTTTCCGTTGTTACAATAGAAATTGGTCATTAGAGTCGCCTAGCGGCAAGTGTGAGGAAGGCATTTAATTCGCGAGAGAAACTGTAGTCAGGACGTGGCAAAGCAAGCAAGGCAGCATCTCCTCAACTGCACGCCGGCACCGGGGACCTTCCACCCCCTGGAATATGAGACTCCTAAAGGAGAGCAGTGTAGATGGAGGAGTTTGAAAGATGTGTGGTTTTCCTTCTCCCTCACCCCCTTCCCCCGCCTATCTACTTGAGTCATTGGTGCTGAATGTTCCATAAACATTGCACTATATTACTGTGTCTCCTCAGTGAGAGGTTCTCAAGCTGTTTTAACATGCCAAAATTAATGCAACCCAGATGCCAGCAAAAACTAAACAGCAAGAAATCAGCTGAGTAACATTTAGTCCTAAATTGCCAAAGTTTGCATGTTATGGATCAACCCATCATTGAAATGTGAAAAATTGCTTTAAAGTACATTGTAAGAATTATTGTACGTCCTCAGCACTTCATCTGAGCTACTCCACCTCGCGGACCCCGGGCAGGAAACAGCGCATGCGCAGATTAAGAGGACAGAGATGGCTGATGGTGGAGCCCCGGTTGTTTTGCAGCACTAAAGTGATCGGGTTGGGCTCAGACAGGCGGCTGCTCAGCAGCAGAGGCATTACCACTGGGTTCATGGGTTGCAGCAGGGGTTTTTTGAAGGAGGTGGAGTGCTTCTGAACAAACAGTGAACATAATGTGTGACAATTACTAACTACTGATGTCTTAATGGGAATCAGTTAGCTCGGTTGGTTGGAAGGCTGGTTTGTGATGCAGATTGATGACAATAGCATGAGTCCAATTCCCATACTAGCTGAGGTCCTTCATGAAGACATTGCCTGAATGTGGTGATCCTCAGGTTAAAATTACCATAGTCATCTAGGACTATGGCAACTTCACCTAAACTTAACTGAGCTTTTAGCCAAGATCCATGTATTTCCAGATGGTGGAATTTGAATTCAACAAAAAAATCTGGAATTAAGAATCTATTGATGACCATAAAACATTTGTTGATTGTTGCAATTATGCAGGACTTTGGTGAGCCTATACTGGAGTATTGTATGCAGTTTTGGTCTCCTTTTCTGAGAAAGGATGTTCTGGCTCTCAAGGGAGTGCAGCAAAGGTTTACCAGACTAATTCCAGGATCGTTGCTATATGAGGAGAGATTGACTAGGTTAGGATTGTTTTTGCTGGAGTTCAGACAAGTGGGGGGGGTGTGAAATTTTATGGAGACTTATAAAATTCTAACAGGACTAGACAGAGTAGAAGCAGGGAGGATATTCCCAATGATGGGAGAGTCCAGAACCAGGGGTCACAGTCTGGGGATTCAAGGTTGACTATTTAGGACAGAGGTGAGGAGACATTTCTTCACCCAAAGAATGGTGAGTCTGTGGAATTCATTACCACAGTAAGTAGTTGATGCCAAAACATTGAATGTATTTAAGAGGTGACTAGATGTAGCACGTGGGGTGAATGAGATTAATGGTTATGTAGAGAAAGCAGGATTAGGCAATTGAGTTGGATGATCAGCTATGATCATAATGAATGGCGGAGCAGGCTCGAAGGGCAAAATGGCTTCCTCCTGCTCCTATCTTCTATGTTTCTATGATTCTATGTTGTAAAATCCATCTGGTTCACTAAATTCCTTTATGAATGAAAATCTGCCAACCTTACCTCATCTGGCCTACATATCATTCCAGAAGCACATCAAAGTAGTTGACTCTCAGCTGCCCTCTGAGGGCAACCAGGAAGGGGCAATAAATGCTGGCCTGCCAGTGACACCCATGTCCCATGGATAAACAAAATAAATGTTGGAATACAGAATAAAATTTCAATAATTGCTAACAAGATCGAACTTGGGGAAGTGTAAACTCTGAGAACGATACTACTCGACTGCAACATGGCATAGATAGGGTGGCAGAAAGGGCAGGCAAATGGCAGATGGAATTTACTACAGAGAACTGTGAAGTGATGCATTTTGGTAGCATGAAAGGTGATATAGCCAGACCTTTTAGCACAATTCTAAAGAGTATGCAGGGACAAAAGGACATGGGTGTGCATGGGCGCTGATGTTTGAAGATGGCAGGATACAGTCAAAGAGTTGTTAGTAAAGCATATGTGGAATTTGGGCATCATAAGTAAGTGTATTGATTTTAAAAATAAATTCATTCATGGGACATGGACGTCACTGGCTGGCCAGCATTTGTTGCCCATCTCTAGTTGCCCTTGAAAAGGTGCTAGTGAGCTGCCTTCTTGAATTGCTGTAGTCCATGTTCTGTGGGTTGACCCACAATGCTGTTAGGGAGGGAATTCCAGGATTTTGACCCAGCGACTATGAAAGAATGATGATATATTTCCAAGTCAGGATGATGACTTGGAGGGGACTTGCAAGTGGTGGTGTTCCCATTTATCTGCTACCCTTGTTCTTGATTACAAGAAAGGGAAACAATGCAGAACCTACGGCTCTGGTTAATTCATATTATGTCCAGTAATGCTGTGAAGCAGCAGTGCTAACCACTGTGCTACTGTGCTGCCCATCTTTGATTTACCTCTGGAGTCTGCTTCCCACTTTGAATCTAGTTGCTGCAGCTGCTACTTTAACTCAGAACACTTTGTCTATTTTTCCCTTCAATTCACTTCAACAGTACCTTGTTCAGCTTCTTACTTTCTGTTCTCTTAACTTCAGTCATCCTAAGACATTCCTTCTGTCACAATATCCCAATTAATATTGGGGAAGTTGAAACCTCCTACTATTATTGCCCTATTAATTTTAAATTACTCTGAAATTTGTCTACATTTGCCTTGAGGTGGCACAACAGCACAGTAGCTAGCACTGCACTGAATAAATCGGTTGGACTAAAACCTGGTGTTGTCAGACTTTTTACTGTGTTTACGCCAGTCCAACGCAGGCATTCCCACATCATGACTACTATCGTTTCACAGCACCAGGGATTGGGTTTGATTTCTGGTTGGACCACTGTCTGTGTAGAGTTCTCCCTGTGTCTGTGTGGGTTTCCTCCCACATTCTGAAAGATGTGCTGGTTAGGTGCATTGACCCGAACAGGTGCCAGACCGTGGCAGCTAGGGGAATTTCATAGTAACTTTATTGCATTGGTAATGTAAGCCTTGTGACTAATAAATAAACTTTAACATACCTGCTTTTCTATTTCTCCCTGACTGATTGGGGGCTGATAGTACACTCCCTGCAAAGTGATTGCCCCCTTTTTGATTTTAAGTTCTACCCATATCACAATTGAGGAGGCTGCTCAGATATCATCCCTCCTCATTGCAGTAATTGACTCCTCATCACTAATGTGGCACACTCATTTTTCTCAGCTGAATTGACTGGGTTTCTCTTCTATATTTGGCTGTGCATCACTCCACACTGTGACCCACCCTCCTGCCAAATTAAATCCCCCCATCAGCACTAGAAAACCTTACTGCAAGAACGATGGTTTCGTTCCCAGGTGGCAGATGCAACTTGTACAGGTTCCACCTTCGTCAGAAAAAGACCCAGCAATCCAGGAAACAAAAGCCTTCCCTCCTGCACTATCTCTTCAGCCATTCATCTGCTCTATCCTCCCATTCCTATATTCACTAGCACATGGCACTGGGAGCAATCCAGAGTTTACAGATTTTCAATCTGCTACCTATCACCCTGAATTCTTGCTGCAGAACCTCATCTCTCTTTCTCCCTATCTATTTGTATTTGAACTACGACCTCTGACCGTTCACCTTTGTAGCCAAACAAGCCACCTAAGATGGCGATGTACAGACCGTGGTGGGATAATTGCACAAGCACTGGAACAGACAGACTGAAGCCTCAAAAGAAATTGGATAGAGATAAACAGACTGTAGCTGCAGACATTGGAATACACAGAATATAGGCCATCTCAAGGACAAAGGACATTTTCTGGTCAAACTAGGTTGTTTACCAGACACAGGCATATTAACCCATTATTTGGGAAGGAGGTATGTAACCTACATGCCTCCAGCATATCTCCAAGCATGACTATTGGGTGCACACCCAGAGATCGTTATGGTAGCACCTGATTGGACTTCGTCGACCAGGGTGATCAAGCCCTGATCGATTGATTGACAATGGCCAAAAAGGATGCAAAACCAACGAGGTATAAAGGGTCCTGTACAACAGAAGAATCTCTCTCTCTCTCTCTCACCTCAACGAATGAACCACATGGTGACCATTATCAGCAACAACCAGCACGAGGACAGCCACCACACCAAACGAGGAAGGAAGGCCAGAGCCAGAGTGTCAGACCAGACTGAAGGACCAGAGTACACAGAAGAGACCAACATGCAGATAAAGGCCTATAGCTGCCTGGGTACTTGCCAGTCACGCAAAAGTTAAGTCAAGGTCTAGTATTGGACTTGAACTTTAGTATTCTGTCAGATAACTTAGTATTGATTGGATGGGTGATTAATAATTGTGTGTAAATAAATATTATTGTTTTAACAAGAAGTTTACTCGCAATTCTTTGTCCACTGTATAAGGTTTAAAACAGACTATGCGCAGGCACAGCACCCTCCACCTTCGGAATGCCCTGCAGCTGTTCAGTGACATGCTTGACCCTGATACAAGGGAGGCAACACACCATCTGGGAGTCACGTAGTGGCTGCAGAAATACCTATCTGCACTCTACCACATTTGCTTCTCCACTCTCAATTTCTCCCCCGCCCCACCCCTCTCTTGTGTTGCCGAGCAACCAACAGTGCCATGAGGAACCGTGACTCTCACCATTTCCTACGCGCATAAACAATTCTTGAGTGAGATGCACTCTGAGGCTTTCCTGACTACCTGCCTTCTCCCCCTTCTTCTGGCTGATGGCCACCCATTCCTTCTCTGACTGCACTTCATTAAGCTACGGGGTGACCACATCTAAGAATGTGCTTTCCACAAATCTCTCAGCCTTGCAGAGGCACTGCTGTGCCTCCAGCTGATGGTCAAGTTCTGAAAGCTGGCTCTCAAGCTGGCACTTCCTGCACATGTGGTCATCCAGACTGCAAAGAAGGTGTAAGAATTCCCATATACTACAGTCATGTAAAACATGGGAGTGAACTCCCCAATCATTCCATTAGCTTAAAAGACTCTTTCAAGACATTTATGCCAAGCCAAAAATTATTTAAATTATTTTTTAATAAAACCATAGAACAGTACAGCACAGTACAGGCCCTTCAGCCCTCAATGTAGTGCCGAGCTATGTCCAATCCCAAGATCAAGCTATCCCCTCCCTATAATTCTGGAGTGCTCCATGTGCCTATCCAATAACCACTTGAAAGTTCCTAAAGTGTCCAACTCCACTATCACAGCAGGCAGTCTATTCCACTCTCTTGAGTAAAGAATCTACCTCGGACATCGGTCCTATATCTCCCACCATGAACCTTATAGTTATGCCCCCTAGTAACAGCTACATCCACCCAAGGAATACTCACTGCACATCCACACTATCAACCCCTCTCATCATCTTATAAACCTCTATTAAGTCGCCTGTTATCCTCTTCTGCTCCAAAGAGAAAAGCCCCAGCTCCTTCAACCTTCCCTCATAAGACCTAAGCTCCAAACCAGGCAGCATCCTAGTAAATCTCCTCCGCACTCTCTCCAATGCTTCCACATCCTTCTTATAGTGAGGTGACCAGAAGTGAAGACAATATTCCAAATGTGGCCTCACCAACGTCCAATATACTTGCAGCATGACCCCAAGGCTCTTAAACTCAAACCCCCTGTTAATAAATGCAAACACACTATAAGCCTTCTTCACGGCTCTATCCACTTGAGCAGCAACCTTCGGAGATCTGTGGATATAAACCCCAAGATCTCTCTTTCCTCTACATTCCTTAGAACCCTGCCATTGACCCTGTAGTCTGCATTCAAGTTTGTCCTACCAAAATGAATCACCTCACACTTATCAGGGTTAAACTCCATCTGCCACTTTTCGGCTCAGGTCTGCATCCTATCAATGTCAATCATATCAAAACCAAAACACTTACCTTTGCTTAATGTAGTTTTAAAATGCAGAAAACAACTTATTCACTACCTAACAATCAGCTCTCACCTTTGTGTTAATGTCACTTTTCAAAAATTGATATCAGGCTTTTAAATTCTGGTGTTGCCAATTGTGTGATATCCAGAGCGCTCTATTCCACCCCACTACTCCCTCATAGTTCAGCTCTTGAGTGGTGCTTCCTCACAACGGCTAAAATATTCACCAAATCACTAACCTCTGCTCCTACAGCATGGCAAGACCACTTTCTGAAGATTAAAAAAATTTGAAAGCATAAAAAGTAAATGAGCAACTCTTCCCCTGTGCACCAAATTCCCACTTTGCTTCAAATTCCCAAATGTACTAACTCAGACTACGTATCTCTCCCAACTGCTTGTGTGCCTCTTACTGCTCATGCACTTGAAACAGCCCCTTATTAATAGTAACCTGAGAAGGGTCACTGTCTAATCAAGCTAGTACAGTAGTCAACACCTATTGAGACTCAACTGAGGCTTCAGGTGATTGACAGTTAACTGCTACTCAGCCAGCTGAGTCAGTTACAATTTTAATGAGGCTGCTTAACATAATTTCTTTTTAAAGATTTACCAGTTCAATTGCCACTTCGCTCCAAATTCACAAATGTACTCACTCAGACTGTGTTTCAGTCAGGATGTGCTCTCTCCCAACTGCTCATGTGCCTTTTAAAGATAAGCAAAACCAGCTCTAAAATACATCTCTCCATTTGTTTCTTTTTACATCATCTTCAAGCGTATCATATTTCCATGTGAGTTAGCAATATATGGGTACTATTTTCTAATCTGATGTATATTAGCCTTTGTCGTTAAGCTGGGGTAACAATACAAATTGAGTAGCTGTTCAATCTGCGCGCCTGCAAGTGCAGCTCTGAGCCCCGAGTGCTTTGCCACTTCAACTTGCTCTTGCACATCCAAAACCAACTTTTTGGCAGATTGGCATTGGCAGATAATCCACTCAGATGATCAACACAAATATTACCTGCAATAACTCATTTTACGCTCCGGAATTCAAAAACTTTCTGGATATGGTTCAATAATGTGGAGGCAGAGCAGTTGTTTCCATTTATGGGGAGGCTAAAGCCAGGGTTACAGCCAGGCAAAATATAAAGAGAAGAAAGTCATTCATAAATCAACAAGGAATTCAAGAAGTAGAGACATTTTTTTACTCAAAAAGGAAGGTTTGAATGTGCAGTGGTTGAGGTTCATAGCATAAATGTGTTAAAGCACATGCCAAATGCATATAACAAAAAGCAAGGGACTGTTGAAAATCATGACATGAAAAGGTAGCTCTGTTTCTCTTTCTACAGATGTTGCCTGACCTGCTGAGTATTTTCAGTATTTTGTTTTTCCTTCAGATTTCCAGTATCAGCTGTATTTTGCTTTATGAGTAGAAGGATATACTGACAATCTTGATGAAGTTGGGTGCGAGAATCAGCAAGGAGCTTAACACCAACAAATTTTATTTTTCTATATTATTTTTTCATTTAATTTATTATTGTCACATGTATTGGGATACAGTGAAAAATATTGCTTCTTGCATCTATACAGACAAAGCATACCATTCATAGAGTACATAGGGAAAAAGGAAAAGAGAGGATGCAGAACATAGTGTTACAGTCATAGATAGGATGTAGAGAAAGATCAGCTTAATATAAGATAGGTTTTTTCACTTCTATAAATTCTGTGTAATTCTATGAAGATAGCAATATGAATCTTGGAATCCTTCTCTCTGTGTAAACAATCTATTTCTTGCTGAATACCCCAATATTTGGTATTCATTTTATCCTTTTGTTTCTTTTGACTGAATTTACACATTCAATGGATGAGCTCTGTTTATAATCACACATTTTAAAAATTTGCTTTCAGTTAGAGTCATAGAGGTTTACAACATGGAAACAGGTCCTTTGGCCCAACTTGTCTATGTTGTCCTTTTCCTTTAACCACTAAGCTAATACCAATTGCCCGCATTTGGCCCATATTCTGCTATACCCGTCTTACCCATGCAACTGTATAAACGCTTTTTAAAAGATAAAATTGTACCTGCCTCTACTACTACCTCTGGCAGCTCGTTCCAGACACTCACCAGCCTCAGTTGTCACAATGAATGGGCTTGGTGGGGGCGGAATTGGGAAGGGACCAAAACGCCCAGGGTAGCAGCAGTCTGTACATTCTTTGTGGAGTCCAAAGTAGGACTCCTGCTCCACTTGTACGCCCAGCCCTAAGGAAAGTTTCAAACAAAGCAATCTTAAATTGGTCTCTACTGATCTCTCATCCCACTTTCACTGTGTCCAACTAGTAGGAAAGCTCCCAGGTTGCGTGCTCAGGCTAAAGGTAAAATTGAAGTCAGGATGATGTAATTGGACCCACCAATTTAAAGAAACACCAACTCGCTTGAGGATAAGGTTTGCCTTTGCGACCTGATCAGAAAAGTGGAGTGAAATGTAAGATGGTGGGAGCCAGGTGGTACATCACATAGTAAGTTACCCAATCAATTTCAACTTCTATAAAAAAATTCATTCACAGGGTGCATTCATCAGGATGCAGAGCCAGCATTTATTGTCCATCCCTAATTGCTCTTCAGTTGAATGGCTTGCTAACTATTTTAGAGGTCATTTAAGAGTCAGCACATAGGCCAGAGCAGATAAGGATGGCAGATTTCCCTCCCTAAAGAACATTAGTGAACCAGGTGGGTTTTTACAACAACTGGTTCCTTCATTTCAGATTTTTATTGAATTCAAATGTCACCAGCTGCCGTGGTGGGATTTGAATCCCATTACGATAGGTCTCTGGATTACTATTCAAGAGACAATACCTCTATGCCGCTGCTTTCCCAAGAGCCTCCCCAACCACAGGCAGGGATAAAAATTCTCTCTGATGTTATCTGCAAATAGCTGTAGCACAGTTCCTTCAGAAATACCTAAAACACTGTTTAATGCATCATTATTGAAAACATCAAAAATTATACTGCTTCATTCCTCTATTAAATGAATCTTCATCAATCTTAAGGTTAAAGATATTGTTCTGGTCTTCCTGCATTTGGACTTGGACTGCTTTAGAATCTAAGGAGTCATGAAAGGCGCTGATCATTGTGCAATCATCAGTGCGTGCAATCATCAGCGTGTGCAATCATCTGTGTGCAATCATCAGTGTGCAATCATCAGTGAACGTTCCTACTTCTGATCTTATGCTGGAAAGAAGATCATTGATGAAGCAGGTCAGGTGCTGAATGAGCCTGGCAGAACTCAAACTGAGCATCATTGAGCACATATTGCTTGATAGCACTGTTAACACCAAGGTGTTTTATAAAATCTGAAGGTATTTTATAAATATATTAAGGGCAAGTAGATAACCAGAGAAAAATCAATTCGGAACCAAAGTGACAATCTGTGTGCGGACCCAAAAGACATAGGTGAGATATTAAATGAGTATTTTACATCTGTGTTCACTATGGAGAAGCACAATGTGGGTATAGAAAGCAGGGAGGTGGATTATGATATAATTGAACAGATTAGCTTTGAGAGGGAGGAGGCTCTGACACTAATTTTCAAATCCTTTCTGGCTGTAGGAGAGGTGCCAGAGGTCTGGAGGACAGCTAATGTGGTACCATTATTCAAAAAGGGAAGTAAGTTAGAACTAGGTAATTACAGGCCAGTGAGTCTAGCATCAGCGTTAAGGGAATTATTGGAAACAATTCTGAGGGACAGGATTAATCTCAATTTGGAGAGGCAAGGGTTAATCAAGGATAGTCAGCTTGACTTTGTAAGGGGGAGGTCATGTCTAAAAAAATTGATTGAATTTTTCAAGAAGGTGACTAGGTGTGTAGATGAAGACTGTGCAGTTGACATCGTCTACATGAACTTCAGTAGGCTTTTGGCAAGGTGAGGGGGATTGAATATAAAAGTAGGGAGGTCTTGCTGCAGCTGTATAGGGCATTGGTGAGGCCGCAGCTGGAGTACTGTGTGCAGTTTTGGGCGCCGCACCTGCGCAAGGATATTTTGGCCTTGGAGGGAGTGCAGAGGAGGTTTACTAGGCTGATACCGGAGTTGAGGGGGTTGAGCTATGAGGAGAGGCTGAATAAACTAGGCTTGTACTCGTTAGAGTTTAGAAGAATGAGGGGAGATCTCATTGAGACGTATAAGATGATGAATGGGATGGATAGGATAGAGGTGGAAAGACTCTTCCCGCTCAAAAAAGACAGTAGGACTAGGGGGCACAGCCTCAAGATAAAGGGGGGGCGGTTCAGAACGGAGTTGAGGAGGAACTTCTTCACTCAAAGGGTGGTGAATCTCTGGAATTCTCTGCCCGTTGAAGTGGTGGAGGCTGCCTCGCTAAATATTTTTAAGAAGCGGGTTGATGGGTTTTTGATAAGAGAGGGGATTAAGGGTTATGGGGAGAGGGCGGGAAAGTGGAACTGAGCCACGACAGATCAGCCATGATCTTATTGAATGGCGGGGCAGGCTCGAAGGGCCAGATGGCCTACTCCTGCTCCTATTTCTTATGTTCTTATGTTCTTATGTTCTTAAGGTCCTACATGGGGGACTGATCAAGAAGGTAAGAGCCCATGGGATCCAGGGCAATTTGGCAAATTGGGTCCAAAATTGGCTTAGTAGCAGGAGGCAGAGGGTGATGGCCAAAGGTTGTTTTTATGACAGGAAGCCTGTGTCTAAAGGCTTGCTGATAGAAGCAGGGAAGTTGTTTCCACTGGCAGGTGAAACTAAAGCTAGAGGGCATGGCCTCAAAATAAGGGAGAGCAGGTTTAGGACTGAGTTGAGGAGGAACTTCTTTACCCAAAATGTTGTGAATCTGTGGAAGTCCTTGCCCAGGAAACAGTTGAAGCTACCCCGGTGAATGTTTTCAAGGCAAGGAAAGGTAAATTTTTGAATTGTAAAGAAATTAAGGGTTATAGTGAGAGGGCAGGTAAGTGGAGTTGAGTCCATGAAAAGATCAGCCATGAATGGCAGAGCAGGCAAGAGGAGCCAGATGACCTACTCTGGATCCTAGTTCTTATATTCTTATGTTCTTATGTCCACTGGTGTATCACAGGAAGTATCAAGGAAGGCTGGGTCCCTTGCTGTTGTATTGTACATTAATGATACCAGTGTGAAATTAGAAGATATGATCATTAAGTTTGGACAGGACACGAAAATTGGTGGTGTGGTAAATAGCAAGGAGGAAAGCTTTAGATTACAGGGCAATATAGACAGACTGGTAAGATGGACAGAATAGTGGCAAATGGAATCTAACCCTGAAAACTGTGAGATGATGCATTTTGTAGGGACTAACCAAGCAAAGGAATATACAATGAATGGTAGGATGCTAGGAAGTACAGGGGACCAGAGAGATCTTGCAGTGCATGTCTACAGATCCTGAAGACAGCAGGACAGATGGGTAATGTGATTTAGAAGGCATATGGGACACTTGCCTTTCTTAGTTGAGGCATAGAATATAAGAGCAGGGTGGTTATGATGGAGCTGTATAAAAAGTACGTTAAGGCACAGTTACTGTGACTAGTTCTGGTCATCCTATGGGAAGGATGTGATTCCAGTAGAGACCGTGCAGATGAGATTCACCTGGATATTGCCTGGGCTGGAATGTTCTAGTTATGAAGAGAGGCTGGTTCAGCTAGTGTTATTTTCCTTAGAGGAGAAAAAGCTGATGGGAGTGGGAGGGTAGAGAACAGGACTGAGGTGTACAAAATTATGAGGCACATAGATAGAGTAGATAGGAGAAAACTTTTTCTATAGTAGAGGGGTCAATAACAGGGGGCATTGACTTAGGATAAAGGATGGGAGATTTTCAAGAGATTTGAGGAAAAACTTTTTCTCTGAGAGGGTGATGGGAATCTGGAATGCACTGCCTGAAAGGGTGATAGTGGTGAGAACGCTCAACATTAAAAAAAATATAGATTTGCACTTGAAATGGCATAGCATACAAGGCTACAGACCAATTGCTGGATTATAGGATTAGAATAGATAGGTGTTCAATGGCCAGCACAGACACAATGGACCGAAGGGCCTCTTTCTGTGCTGTAAATCACTATGAATCTGGAACCCCTTCCATCACTTCACTGTTGATCAAGAATTGACTGATGGAGCAATAATTGTTGGATTTGTCCTGTTTCTTGTGTACAGGAAATATCTGGGCAATTTCCCATATTACCAGGTAAATGTCAGTTGTACTGAAACAGCTTGGCTAAATACTTGGACAGCCATGGAACACAGGTCTTCAGTATGATTGCTAGAATATTAACAGGGTCCATGGCCTTTGCAGTATCCAGCGCATTTTGGTAGATTGAACCAGGGCAGGACTTACTCAGTTAATGGTAGGGCGTTGGGGAGAGTTACAGACCAAAGAGATTGAGGGGTACAGGTTCAGAGCTCTTTCAAATTGGAGTCACAGTAGGACAGGGTAGGGAAGAAGACATTCAGCATACTTGGTTTCATTGGTCAGAGCATTAAATACAGGAGTTGGAACATCTAGTTGAAGTTGTACAAGACATTGGTAAGGCCACACCTGGAATACTATGTACAGTTCTGGTCGCCCTATTATAGAAAGCATACCATTAAACTAGAAAGAGTGCAGAAAAGATTTACTAGGATGCTACCGAGACTTGATGGTTTGAGTTATAAGGAGAGACTGGGATTTTTTCTCTGGAGTGTAGGGGGCTGAGGGGGCGATCTTATACAGGTCTATAAACTAATGAGGGCGTAGATCATCAAGATAGTCAATATCTTTTCCCAAAGGTAGGGGAGTGTAAAACTAGAGGGCATTGGTTAAGGTGAGAGGGGAGAGATATAAAAGTGTCCGGGGGGCAATTTTTTCACACAGAGGATGGTGACTGTCTGGAACAAGCTGCCAGAGGTAGTTGTAGAGGCGGGTACAATTTTGTGTTTTAAAAAGCATTTAGACAGTTATGCGGATAAGATGGGTTTCGAGGGATATGGGCCAAATTGGGACTAGTTTATGGGTTTAAAAAAGGGCGGCATGGACAAGTTGGGCCAAAGGGCCTCTTTCCATGCTGTAAACCTCTATGACTCTATGTCCAAAAAAAACATTCTTTCTGGTTATATCACAGCTTGGGATGGTTCCTGCTCTGTCCAAGACTCGAAAAAGTACAAAGGATCATGAACAAAGCCCAGTCCATCACGCAAACCAGCCTCCCATTCGTTGACTCTGTCTATATTTCCTGCTGCTTTGGAAAAGCAGCCAACATAAATCAAGGACCCGACGCACCCTGGACACTCTCTTCCACCTTTTTCAGTCAGGAAAAAAGATCCAAAAGCCTGTGGACACGTACCAACCAACTCAAGAACAGCTTCTTCCCTGCTGCCATCAGACTTTTGAATGGGCTTACCTTGTACTGAATTGATCTTTCTCTACACCCTAGCTATGACTGTGACACTACATTCTGCACTCTCTCATTTCCTTCTCTATGTATGGTATGCTTTGTCTGTATAGTGTGCAAGAAACAATATCTTTCACTGTATGTTAATACATGTGACTATAATAAATTAAATCAAATCAAATAAGCGATGTAAAAAGAATCTTAATGGAGGAGAGAGAGATGGAGACATTTAGGGAGCAAATTATAGAGCTTTGGACTTTCATCCAACTAATAGTCATGTTGTCCTGATGACTCACTGTAGCAGAATACACTTTGGAAAACATTTTTATCACACTGATAAGGCTTCAGGTACCTCTTTAATTCTCTAGTGTCTTTTTCCTTGCAGCTCTCCTTCCCAGAGTAGTTATTTTATTAGTTATGCCAAATAATTCAAACAAGCCAGCTTGGACATTTTTAATGAAATCATTTGTTATATCATTTGTCATGAAGCCCCTTTCTATTAGCAGTCAAACACCCACATGCACACTTTGCTAAAATTCATGGTCAATTTTCTTTGTGTCACCAAGCACCTTGACTAATTACTCATATCTCAGATGTGGTCATCAACTTCATACTGCCGTCATTTTAACAGGACAGAGTCTGTACCAAAACAGCAATGATCTGCCCTCTAATTACAGGTGGCCAAATTTCTAAAGAAATTAGGCTTCCTTTTACAAAAACTCACAAGCATCCTAGTCATTTCAAATATGGTGGCATAGTGGTTAGAACTGCTGCCTCACAGTGGCAGGGACCCAGGTTCAATTCCCAGCTTGGATAACTGTGTCTGCGTGGGGTTTACACATTCTCCCTGTGTCTGTGTATGTTTCCTCTGGATGCTCCAGTTTCCTCCCATCACCCCGAAAAACTGCAGGTTAGGTGGATTGGCTGCGCTAAATTGCCCCTTAGTGTCCCAAGATGTGTATATTGGGGGGGCTAGCTAGGTAAATGCACGGGGTTATGGGATGGGCCTGGGTAAGGTGCTCTTTTGGAGAGTCAGTGCAGACTCAATGGGCCAAATGGCTTCCTTTTGTACTGTAAGGATTCTATGATGATGCTTGGTCTATTTTTTGATATTACACCAACTATTAAACTTTCTCGTTGTTATTACAATTCACCTTTCTGGCTCCTGGCTTTTCTCAGTTAGATCCTCTTTTTGGTCAGTTCCATAAAGGAGATTTCCAGTCTAATTTCTCCATTTCTGGTGCAGCGTCTCCTCCAGTTGTTCCCTACAGCAGTCTGGCAGACAATGGAATGATGGTTTAAAAACTAATTTGCAGTGAAGGATCTGCCCTCACTTTGTATTCTGAAGTTATCCTTTTGGCTGATTCCTTCCTTCCCAGGTAAACCTTCATCCATACAGTCTTTCCTGTCAATATTACACAATTTAATTTCTGCCCTTGTTTGAATTCAATACTAACCTGCCTCCCCGATGAGATTTAACACAGTCAGTAGTTTTATTCCTGAAAATGTGCTGTCCACACTTCCTCCATTACTTCTAACAGAAGGCTGCATTTCTAAGTTTAGGAGATTAGAATGGCCCACTCAGATAAATTTGATGGTATATTGATTTTTCTATTAACTCTGAAATAATGCTGCAGCTCCAACATAATCTTTAAACACCATTATTGCATTACACAGGTTTAGGTATTTAGTGAAAGAAAATATATCAGGGTTATGGAAAATATGCAATGTAGATCTACCAGATTAATACCAATGCATAAGATCTTCCTCTACTACTATCCAGCCCAGGAAAATGTTGGTAAAGGGGTAAAACAAACTCAGGGATTAAAGCATTAAAGCTGTGCCTCCCAAACTTTTTCCAACCAAGTGTCCATTTCAAGACGTTAAAAAAATGCCGTGACCGCCAATCCCCTCTCCCCCTGCAGGAGGAGCTGTGAGAGAGAGCAGTGGGTGGTGGGCCAGGGGCTGGGGGTGTGAGGGAGGAAGACCTTTGAGGGTTTGTGTTGGGGAAGGAGAAAGACTTGTGGGGTAGCAGAGTGTTTATGATCCATGAGTTTTTTTAAAAAAACCTCAGTGGGTTTCTTGGAGTCAAAATCAGGCTTCAAGCATTGGTAAAAAGTACAGTAAGGATTTAAAAGGGCCTCAGTGCTGCTAATATTCCATTGGAGCTCCACAGCAGAGCTTGTGACCCAGAATCGTTTCTCATAACCCCACTGGGGGAAGCCCTGGATTAAAGGACACCATAACTTCACTACCATGTTCTCAAATTCAGTCACCCACCTTTTCTGAGCTTGCCACTGGTTACTGCTTTTGCACCCATTGGATGCATACAGGGGCCAGAAACTAAAAGCCATTAATTCATGGAATTGAGGCATCACTGGTAAGGCCAGAATTCATCATCTATCTCAACTGTCTTTGAGAAAGTGGCGGTGAGCTGTCCGCTTAATGCAACTGAATAAATTGCTAAGTCATTTCAGCAGCAGTTAAGAGTTGTGAACATTGCTATGGGTCTGGAGTCACATGTAGGCTAGGCTGGGAGTGCAGATTTCCTTCCGTAGGACATCAATGAATGAGATGGGTTTCTATGAAAATCTGGCCACCATTACTGATACTAGCTTTTCATTCCAAATTTATTTTGTTTATTAAATTTAAATTTGCATTTTATGAATGAGATTGAACACTTGTCTTCATATCATTTCTTTTATATCCAGTTACAGGATATGGGCATTGCTGGCTAGGTCATCATTTAATGTCTATCCCTAATTGTCCTTGAGAAAGTGGTGGTGAGCCACTTTCTCGAACTTCTGTAGTCCATGTAAGGTAGGAACACCCACAGCATTATAAGTTCAGGCCAGTAGAGTACTAGTTCAGTTACTGTACCGCTATGCTGCCAGACCTAATAGAAGAATAAAGTCATTCCTCTCTGGCATTCACTAAACTATATTTATAGACATCAGTCTATGCTGAAGTCCACCAATTTCCTGCTCATCAGGACTTTACAGATATATTCAATGCCCAGACACCTCTTCTGCTGCTGAACAGTGACCCCTACTGAAATACTGCCACATTTTTTATGGTTTCCTCTGAAATAATCCAGCAATAACAGTGCAAGTAATTGGGTTAGGGTCACTGCAGTGCAGTGGCCAGAAATACCAGTCCACTGGGAGGAGAAGAAGGTAGAGTAACCTAGCCATTATGGCACCGGACTTGCAACTTCATGAGTTCAAAACCATGCATGGTGAATTGTGTAATTGAATTTGATAAATTTGTCTAGCCTTCGAAGCTACTGAATTCCTATCCTTCAGGATAGGAACTCACTAATTCCTGCTAGTTGGGTTTAACCTATACAAAAGCAAAATATTATAGAAAATGGGAATCCAAAATAAAAATACAAAATGCTGGAAAAATTCAGGTCAGGCAACATCTGTGAAACTCCAATTCTTTCCAAATAGAGAAAACGCTGGAAAATCTCAGCAGGTCTGGCAGCATAGAGTCATAGTCATAGAGGTTTACAGCATGGAAACAGGCCCTTTGGCCCAATTTCTCCATGCTGCCTTTTTCTTTTAAAACCCCTAAGCTAGTCCCAATTGCCCGCATTTGGCCCATATCCCTCTATACCCATGTAACTATCGAAATGCTTTTTAAAAGACAAAATTGAACCCACCTCTACTACTACTTCTGACAGCTCATTTCAGACACTCACCAGTCTCTGTGCAAAAAAATTGCCTGTCTGGACACTTTTGTATCTCTCTCCTCTCACCTTAAACCTATGCCCTCTAGTTTTAGACTCCCCTTCTCTTGGGAAAAGATATTGACTGTCTAGCTGATCTATGCCCCTCATTATTTTATAGGCCTCTATAAGATCACCCCTCAGTCTCCTACGGTCCAATGAAAATCCAGTCCCTCCTTATAACTCAAACCATCAAGTCCCAGTGTCACCCTAGTAAGTCTTTTCTGCATCTTTCTAGTTTAATAATATCCTTATCTGAAACTAAAAGAGAAAACGCTGGAAAATATCAGCACTCTGGCAGCATCTGTAAGGAGAGAAAAAAGCTGATGTTTCGTCTCCAAGCTTTGACAAAGAGTTATCTGGACTCGAAACATTGGCTCTTTGGTCACCTTACAGATGCTGCCAGACCTGCTGAGATTTTCCAGCATTTTCCTTTTGGTTTCAGATTCCAACAATTTGTTTTTATCTTTCCAGACAGGTTGCCTGACCTGCTGAGTTTTCCCAACCTCTCTTGTTATTATTTTGGGTTTACATCAGTTCATAGAATCATAGAATCCCTACAGTACAGAGAGAGGTCATACATCCCTTTGAGTCTGTACCAAACACAATCCCACTCAGGCCCTCTTACTTTAACCCCTTCCATTTATCCTGTTAATCCCCGTGTCTAGCATCAATTTACCATGGCCAAGCAACTTAACCAGCACACCTTTGGATTGTGGGAGGAAACTGGAGCACAGAGAGAACCCATGCAGACACAGGGAGAAAGTGCAAACTCCACACAGACAGTGACCTGAGGAATTGAACCTTGGTCCCTGGTGCTGTGAGACAGCAGGGCTAACCACTGTGCCACCCAAATTGTCGTCTACATCCACATCATGTGGTTTTCTGCTGTCATCTGTCTCAAGAGCATTTTTATTTTGATTTGAGAAGACAGCGTTATGATTAAGAAGTACTGCAGTCTTCATTTAAAGCACTGTGTGCAAATGGAAGTAAAATAACTGTACAAATTTATAGAAGTGCTTGTTAGGGTCAACAGCAAAGGAATGTTTCTGCTGGTCACTGAATCAGAAGAGGCACCACAGAAGTCATAAGTGTGCTAGACAGAATATGCCATTTTAAATGGTTAATAATGAACTGGAAGATATTATGTTTTAATAGACCTAGCAATTAAAATACCCCGTCAATGTAGAGCAGCAATGAATAGAGCCAGAACCCTGGAATAGAAGAGTGTAGAAATAGCTTTCAAACTGTACAATGTTCTGGATCAGACTACGCACCAATAATACATTGAATTCTAAACACAGTAGAGATACTCAAGAATTTGAGAGGCACAAAGAAGAATGACAAGGCTGATCACAGTTGTATAACTATTGTTTATGGGGAAATCGGTGTTCAATTCCGGCTTCCGGTGACTGTGTGGTATTTGCCATCATCAACTGACCTCCTTCTACACTGTAGGGGTTCTATGAGTCCATAAAACAGTGGAGAAAAATGGCCTTTCCTGCTTTGAAATGAAAGATTCAGGAGGTCATCATACAGGGCACCGAAAATTGAAAATCGTATGAGGAAGGGAGAATTACTTTGAAACGGGAGAGAAATTCTTCAGTTAGGATCATTTAATTTTTATCATAGGAGCAAAGCAGGAGGTAGAAAATTAAGAACCCTGTTTTGCATCCCATCGATTTTCTCCTCCTTCAGGGAAAAGACAGGCATGGTGTTGAATGTATTAACAATTTGCCATTACCAGTTTTTAATCCAGCAATAAAAGTTCAAATTAACCCCAAAGGATTATCAACACATGAAACAGACTCCCAGTGGTGGAGAAGAAAAACTTGAAACACATTTAAGATCTAGCCAAAGACACAGAAGTTATGAAGGAGCATTCTGAATTAATGAACTGAATGCCCTCCCTTGTCCATAAGGACCTTGTATCATGTGATGAGAGGTATCAATATAAGAACAGTACTGAAAGCATTATTGGATCAGTGGTTTAGAAGGAATGTCTTTTTGCCTATGTTTATTGGGATGTGGACTGCTTTACAACAAATATTGCTAGCAAACTAATCACAAATTTTAAAGACTGAATTAGAAAAGTAAGTAGGATTTCAGGTCTATGAATGGGGTGGTGTGGGGAGGAAATGGGAGAGAGAGAAAGGGAGGGTGGGAGAGAAGGAAAAAAAGGAGCATCTTAATTTCTGTGTCAAAATGCATTAGCCCATGAGTTCCCCCAAAGATCAACTCCACCTCCAGTCTGGCACCAATGTTTCTGTAGGTAAATCCTGAGACCCCACAGACTGCAAAGTGCAGTGCAAAAGTGACGTTGTGGGGCGAGTCACAAATTCTCCCTTTCCCCATCCCTGCTTCTTCAGTGTCCTATGTAAGGAAATTGAAATCTGTTCAAAGCTTTGGTCAATGTGTAGCCTTCACTCCATGAGAATGTACAGCAGCTGTGTATATCTGGTCCTCACTTGTCTCCTGTATCCCGGTGAGTAATCATGTGGAGGATCTTCTCCCAAGCAAAGAGCCAGTTGCAACACTTCTCTTAAGCTGTCTAAGAGCTACAACAATGGTTTTTCAGTATGCAAGTATGTCGCGGCTGTGCCCATGGCCAGACTCCAAGCCCTGACTTTATTTTTTTTCTGTGAAAAGGCAGATTGCACAAAACTCTTTCCAACGAGACCTTCAGCACCTTCTCTTCACCACTCCTCCTGGACGAACCCCCTTCCTCCCTCCACAGAGTTTTAAGCTCACCATACAGGGTCAAATTATTGTTCCAACAGGTTGTTGCTATCAGAGTACCTGTTGTGCGAACTGCATTTCCCACCAGGCTAATGAGGGCGATTCTCCCAAAACAAAGCTACATGTCAAATTTGTGGGAAAACTGGAGTAAATCCTACTTTTTTTTCCCAGTGGGAGTTTCAAGATGAATCCCCCACATTCTGTGCACTACAGAATGAACTGCAGGAATCACTCTAAAAATCAGTGGACAGAGCCTACCCACCCCTAGACTCATCTCGCAGTTCCCAACCCCTCCCCAACCAGCAGCCGTCCGCCGCAGTATCAACCCCCATCCCTGCAATCCTGACCATCCCTCTGTGAACCCACCCCCCCACCCCCCACAGCAGACTGCTCCACCTCTCCCAACCCGATGGCCAGCCCCGATCGCTGGCCTCCCTCCCTTCCCTACTGATCCTTACTGTAGAGTGGTAGCGGGATTGCCCCTTCACTAATCCAACCAATCACCCTCCCAGGGGCCATACCCTCATCAAGCCCTGCCCCCATTAGGCCCCTCTCCCATTGGGCATTGGCACTTCTCTGGGCATTGGCACTCTGGGTACCTTGATTGGTCCTCTCCATTCAGCGGGGTTAAGTTGCTAGCTCCAAGTAAGTGGGGAGCTATAGTAAACCATGCTGGAGTGAAACACTCCTGGTGGGGGGAGATTCTGGCAGGCCGAGAGATTACATAATCCTGAGCCAGCTAATAGTATCTAAATAGCATTTAAATTAGAGGCTGCATTCAATAGGCAGCTCCGTGCCAACTCCTGGCATGGTGCTGATGGTGCTGGAAATCCGGCGCTGGGAGATGTGCTCAGGCTGAGACGCCCAGCATGGATCATGTGAATTGGGTGCTGCTAGAATTTTCTGGCCCACTACACTAAAAAATCAGCACTGTGGAATGGGAGAATCATCCCAAACATATCTTGATGTCCTAGAGGAGCCCAATTTGCATGAATGTATGCTTGACTCAACTGACCAACAGCAGTACTTGAACGTTCTGGTTAAGTCTGGAGCTGGAACAGAGTTTATCCACTCCATTTTAACTGCTTCACCATCTGAGTTCCAATAGGTGGATATTTCTCACTGTCAACCATGATTATACATTTACTAGTAATTCAGATTTTTAGTTTGTTTCTAATAAGAAAGACGAGCAAAATTAGGCCATTTGGTCCATCAAGTCCATATGTTCCCCACCTTCTGGCTGAAGAAATTCCTCCTCATCTCAGTTCTAAAGGGTTATCCCTTTACACTGAGGAGGTGCCATTGGATCCTAGTTTTGCCTACTACTGGAAACATTTTCTGCAAGTCCACGCTTTCCAGGCCTTTTAGTATTCTGTAAGTTTCAATGAGATCCCCCTTCATGCTTCTAAACTCCATTGAGGTGTAGACTATGTTGTAACTGTTTAACATAGAAACATAGAAGAGAGGAGCAGGAGAAGGCCATTTATTACAGCTATGACTATAACACTACATTCTGCAGTCTCTCCTTTCCTTCTCTGTGAACAGTATGCTTTGTCTATATAGCGCGCAAGAAACAATACTTTTCACTGAATACTAATACATGTGACAATGATAAATCAAATCAAAATTTGGCCCTTTGAGCCTGCTCCGCCATTCATTACGATCATGTCTGATTGTCCAACTCAATACCTAATCCTGCTTTTTCCTCGTAACCTTTGATCCCATTCACCCCAAGTGCAATATCCAAACATCTCTTAAATACATTCAATGTTTTGGCATCAACAACTTCCTGTGGTAATGAATGCCACAGACCCACCACTCTTTGGGTGAAGAAATGTCTCCTCACTCCCATCCTAAATGGTCTACCCTGATTCCCCAGACTGTGACCCCTGGTTCTGGACTCGCCACCATCGGGAATATCCTCCCTGCATCTACCCAATCTAGTGCTGTTAGAATTTTATAAGTCTCTATGAGATCACCCCTCATTCGTCTGAACTCAACCAAAAACAATCCTAAACTAGTCAACCTCTTCTCATACATCAGTCCTGCCATCCCCGGAATCAACCTGGTAAACCTTTGCTGTACTCCCTCCAGAACAAGAATATCCTCAGGAAAGGAGACCAAAGTAGGAATAATGGTAGGAAGGACTATTACTTACATGGCGAAAAACTGCAGCATGCGACGGTGCAGAGGGACCTTGGGGTCCTTGTGCATGAGTCGCAAAAACCCAGCCTGCAGGTGCAGCAGGTGGTTAGGAAGGCGAATGGGATGCTGGCCTTCATAGCGAGGGGGAATTAATATAAAAGTAGGGAGGTCTTGCTGCAACTGTACAGGGCACTGGAGAGGCCGCAGCTGGAGTACCGTATGCAGTTTTGGTCACCGCACTTATGCAAGGATATTTTGGCCTTGGAGGGAGTGCAGAGGAGGTTTACTAGGCTGATACCGGAGTTGAGGGGGTTGAACTATGAGGAAAAGCTGAATGAACTAGGCTTGTACTTGTTAGAGTTTAGAAGAATGAGGGGAGATCTCATTGAGACGTATAAGATGATGAATGGGATGGTTAGGATAGAGGTGGAGAGACCCTTCCCGCTCAGAAAGGACAGTAGGACTAGGGGGCACAGCCTCAAGATAAAGGGGGGGGGGGGCGGTTTAGAACGGAGTTGAGGAGGAATTTCTTCACTCAAAGGGTGGTGAATCTCTGGAATTCTCTGCCCGTTGAAGTGGTGGAGGCTGCCTCGCTAAATATTTTTAAGACGCGGGTTGATAGGTTTTTGATAGGCAAGGGGATTAAGGGTTATGGGGAGAGGGCAGGAAAGTGGAACTGAGCCACGACAGATCAGCCATGATCTTATTGAATGGCGGGGCAGGCTCAAAGGGCTGGATGGCTTACTCCTGCTCCTATTTCTTATGTTCTTATGTTCAAAACTGCACACAATACGCTAGGTGTGGCCTCACCAAGACTCCTGTATAATTGCAACAACGCATTCCTGCTCTTATGCTGTAATGTATGCTTTGATTTGCTGTACTCACGATGCACAAACTAATGCTTGGAGGAAAAGCCGTTGTTCATAGGCTAGTTTATGCAAGCTAGAATACTGTTTATTGGAGTCCCATTGACTCTGAAGAATGAATTTAGCTGCACTAATAATGGCAAGGCTGCTAGCATTCTTTTGTTTTGAATGGCCTGTGATAGCAAGTGTACATGCGGAACCTGCCAAAAATATAGCAGAAACCAATGTTCCATCTCCATGGCCCACTCCTTATATATTATTGGCCACTGTCAGTTTACTATGACATTGTGGGATGGTTGATTCAGCTGAGGTAAATGGGTGTGTTGCAGAATTGTTTGTCTCATTAAATTCATACAATCCTACAATGCAGATGGAAGCCATTCAGCCCCTCAAGTCTGTACCAAACACAATCCCACCCATGCTCGATCCTCATTTACCCTAGCTAGTCCCCCTGACACTAAGGGGCAACTCAGCATGGCCATGTTACTGGGACTCTTTGATTATTTATTAGTGTCTCAAGTAGGCTTATATAACACTGAAATGTGAAAATCCCCTCGTCGCCACACACCAGCACCTGTTCGGGTGCACTGAGGGAGGCCAATGCATCTTAACCAGCACGTCTTTCGCACTGTGGGAGGAAAATGGAGCACCTGGGGGGGAACCCACACAGGCATGGGGAGAATGTGCAGATTCCACACAGACAGTGATCCGAGCCCCGAGAATTGAACCCGGGAGTCTGGTGCTGTGAAGCAGCCCACTGTGCCCCCTACAGTGATGTAGAACAACACTGCCCCCTCTCCTGACACAAAGCTACAATTGAATTACACCATGCCCCTACCCGTGTTCTTTTCTAGATCTTCCCACCACTCTTCACTTCATTGATTTGCTTAATTCTTTTTCATGCAGGAAGACAAGTGAACCATTGCCCTCACTGAAGTTAATCTACGGCAACTATGATCATGTGCAAATCAGTCCCACTGGTCTGGGTACAAGCCAGATATTGGGCTTGCTGAACAGATTCCCTTTTCACAACTTAAGGATGAAGGCTAATCTCAAGGAGAATGCAGAGAGAGAAAGAAAATGTTTTAAGGACCTTCCTCATTGAAAAAGTGATGAATTGACAATTGGGAAGAAGCTTCCACAAGCAGTAAAGGGACTGACAGCAAAAACTCTTACAACAGAGAAATGACCAAAGTTGAAGGAGGAAGAGAGCATGAGAGTAGAACGCTGCCTTCATTAAGAACCCCTTTCCTCTGGGTAACTCATGCTCTCTCTACCTCAAAGATCTGTGTCTCCAGGATTGGCCAACTGGGTTAGCTGAAGACCTTCAAGTCATGATGCCTGGCAGATCTGATCCTCAGCTGCAGAGACTGCTGGCCACAAAACAATCATTTATGTCCAATCTCTCACCTTTCTTCCTGCCTGGCACTTTATGTTTGATTTTCATGTTCCAGGTTCAGTTAGAGGGTGGCACAGTGGTTAGCATTGCTGTCTCAGAGCAGCAAGGATCCTGGGCTCGATTCCGGCCTTGGGTCACTGTCTGTGTGCAGTTTGCACATTCTCCCCGTGTGTTTCCTCCAGGTGCTCCGGTTTCCCCCCACAGTCCAAAGATGTGCAGGTTAAGTGGATTGGCCACGCTAAATTGTCCCTTAGTGTCCAAAGGATTAGGAAGGGTAAATAGCCAGGGTGAGATATTCTTTCAGAGTCGGTGCAGACTCGATGGGCCAAATAGCCTGCACTATGGGGATTCTGTGGCTCCTTTTTGTCTTCCCGTGAAAGAGTGTCCCTTGTTTCAGCAAGTAAAAAGCTTAATTGACCTCAATTTAATCCAATGTGCTGCAGCGTGCGATTTTACAAAACGAGCAACTCCGCCACAGAAACCAGTTTCCAAAAGGAAAATCTTTCCAGAATTCTATAGAAAGCAACGTGTCCCACATCAAATAATAAAAGCTGATTTGAAAATACTTTAGAAAGCGATTATCCTGATCCTTGCCCACACAAAACAGACCCTAAATGAAAACAGCACCACAAATCCAGCAGAAAAGTCAATAATGACGAAGAGCCCAAAACAAACGCAGTAAAGCAAGGGGCTGAATTAAGAGGTTTAAAGAGGAATGAAATAGCTCTGATGAAAGGTCAGCGCAATTCGCCTCTCGGCAGATATTGCCGAATCGATTGAGTTTTCCAAGTTCATTTCATCTGCCCGGCGCTCACAATATCCTGCTTTTGCTCTCTGCTAATTAATTGTGTCCGTGAAGCCGGATTCCACAACAGACTCTGTAGAAAGTAAAGCAGCAACTGGCAGCATGGGCGGTGAAAACTTGAGGTTGAAATGATATCCATGTGTGTCGCTCTCACTATCGCCACATGTTAATCCACTCTAGTGACAAATTGTCATCCTGGATTTAGTGATGTCAGTTAAATAACCCACTCTCACTTTCAACCTATCTGTCCTTTCTCCAGCCATCCCCTGGACAGCTTGCTGTTCCAGTTTGCCGGCTTCTCTCACTGCCTTTTTCCCTCTGGGTGTCTCCCCACCACATTCCAGACCAGAGAATCTCTCCCAAGTTTCTCATCAATGGGAGGGGGGGGGGTGCGGGGAGGAGGGCTGGAAAGAGGCCGTGCATTTTATTGATGGAATCGAATGAATCATGTATAATCATGAATGAAACATGTATAGTACGATTTGAAAGTCCGCACCGTGGGGCTAATGCTGGCCACTTTTTAACGGCTAAACGGGAGTCAGTGTACACGCCTCAAAACAGCATCAGTATTGACACAGTCATAGCAGGAATCATTAGTTGGGACAAGGTCGACAAGATTTTAGGGAAAGCAAAGAAGAATCAGTACGAAACAGTGTGTGATTGTCATCAGGAAAGCGATTCTAAGGAATGTTTCCAGCGCGATATATTGTCTCGGACCCGGCCAGTTTTATGTGTCAGACTTCAGAATCGGGCGAGTCAATCTATCCCGGCGCATTCCCGCTTCCCTGTCCTTTGCAGGGATGCAAACGACATTTCAAATCGGGAACATCGGAGGGCAGTTTCACTCCTGGTCCTTCTTAAGTTAAGACAGCCCAGAATATAGAGACAGAGGAGCCACGGATGATGGTGTGAGTGTGAGTGATCGACTTGTCCATCCCTCGGCTAATTGAGGCCACTGGTAGCAAAGTGATGTTTGAGTTGGAGAGACGGTGTGACTATGGATCAGTCCCTCTGCACACACACACACACACACACTGGCTACAGCTTCAGCAAGGGAAGACTGAAGTTGTAAGGATGGATTTATTTTCCTCCTATTCATATAATAACGTGTAACCACTCACCCCTCCTCCCCCCCCAACGTGAGGAGGAGTAACCCAATCAGAGCTTGCAGCTCAGAGGAAGGGAGGGTGTACGCCAGCCCTGGAGCCCAGCCCCTCCTGTGCCTTGCCGGGGCAATGTGAGTAGGGGCTGAGATATAAAAGTGCCCCCTCGCTGCCTGCTTGGGGACTCTCCGTCCGGAGCCGGTTTCAATGGGAAGGGTGGAAAGGCGAGGCAAGTAGCGGCTCCTGATCGCCGGGGACGTGGAACATGGGATGGATGTCAGATTCCAGGCGGCCAACCACTCGGCTGCTCTGCAAGGAGCCATGGTAGACAGGGACAGGAAGGACACCCCACTGGAGAAACTTTCCATGTCCAACAGGACTAACCAGTCGCTGAAGTATTTGGAAGTGGATGAGCAGGGCATCATTGGAGACGGCTCTGCCGCTGTCCGGATCAGCATCTCCATTGTGTACTCGGTGGTGTGTGCTCTGGGGCTGCTCAGCAATGTGCTGGTGCTCTATCTCATGAAGAGCAGGCAAGGCTGGAAGAAATCCTCCATTAACCTGTTCGTCACCAGCTTGGCAGCCACGGATTTCCAGTTTGTCTTGACCCTGCCCTTCTGGGCGGTGGACACTGCTCTGGACTTTAGCTGGCCCTTCGGGAAGGTGATGTGCAAGATAGTCTCCTCGGTGACAGTGATGAACATGTACGCCAGCGTCTTCTTCCTGACAGCCATGAGCATTGCCAGGTACTGGTCAGTGGCCTCCGCGCTGAAGCCCAGGAAGAAATTTTCCGGTTGCTCCGCCAAGTGGATGAGCGTGTTGATCTGGCTCTCTGCCATCCTGGCCAGCATCCCCCACGCCGTCTTCTCCACCACCACCACCTACTCCAACGAGGAGTTCTGCCTGCTCAAGTTCCCAGACCAGAACGGTTCTGGCGAGTTCTGGCTGGGTCTCTACCAGATCCAGAAGGTGCTGCTGGGTTTCCTTATCCCCTTAGTCCTCATCACAGTCTGCTACCTGCTCCTCCTGCGTTACGTGACCAACAAGAAAGTCTGCAGCTCCAGCACCAACAGGAGGTCCAAGGTGACCAAATCCGTCACCATTGTGGTCCTCTCCTTCTTCCTCTGTTGGCTCCCCAACCAAGCGTTGACCTTCTGGGGCGTCCTGGTCAAACTCAACGCCCTCCAATTCACCTACGAGTACTACATCGCCCAGTCCTACATCTTCCCCATCACTGTGTGCCTGGCTCACACTAACAGCTGCCTGAACCCCATCCTGTACTGTCTGATGAGGAGGGAGTTCAGGAAGGCGCTGAAGGCTATGTTTTGGAGAATGACCTCCCCAACCATCATACACATGCGTCCCTTCACAGCCTCCACCAGACCAGAGCAGGAAGATCAGGGACGTGTCACCATCCCGGTGAACCCTGTCCAGCCAGAGATTTTGTACTGCCCCCCGGGCGTTGTCATGTGCAACGGGAGATATGACATGCTGCCCGCTAACTCTGCGGAACCCCGCTACTGAGAGGTCTCTTTCACGGGGACGCTGTGTTTTAATCTTCCTAGTGGATCGCCTGGTGCCAGTCTGCCCGGCTTTAACTCTTACATTCGGTTCAACTCTCCAATGCTTCTCACCGGTGCTGCTCGTGTTTCAATTGCTTGAACAGACAAAAGTGACCGTGGCTTAATCGTGATGCAGCTAAAATCGCAGGGAGTGAAACTTCCCGAAGTAAAAGTTGCCTTAACGGTTTAAAAAATAATGATAATCTGTTTTTTTAATTATCTACTCGGAATGAGCCGAGCAGCGGGATATCCGCGCATTCGCGATGAATTAACAGCAGAACTACCAGTCACTACAATAAACACTAATGATGTTTTGCTAGACTCTATAATACCAGCAATCAGATTGAGGACAAGTGCAGTTTCTTTAGTAAACAGCATCAAAGCCCACGAAATTAGATACTTGCGCTCTTGTTAACAAATAGTTTGCACGTTGAAAACATCGATTCCGCTTTCTTTAAACAAAATGTTTGTTTAGGTTTAAAAAAAACACGAAAGGTAATATTAGGAATTATAATTAAACAGATTCCAATTTTATGCTTGTTTTCATTCAATCTCAATAACAAATGGAACATAAATCACTTTGATTGGGCATATGGCTTAGAATAACAAAGTGTCATCGGGTGAAATAGCAGCGACAGTCTCACAGTTTTGCAAAACCCTGATATGCACAGGATCATTTTCCATTCTAATTGCAACCCGTGTCTCCCATTGCAATTTATCTTCGGTGCACCTGTCCTTTCTGTTCTGAGTCCGAGATACTTATTCCAGGCTGTCCCATCTTTTAAAATAACTTAAATAAAATACACTTTTTAAAAAATATGTAAATGTCCCCAAACCGTGGAGCTTCTGGCATAGAGATTGGGTTAAGGCGCGACATTCAATTTTATTGACCATAATATTTAGGATAACCGAATTGGGGTAACTTTGGGGCATACTGGACTGTAGATACTGTATACCAAAACTCACCTTCTGTGGACAACTCTGTCCATGAGGAGTTAACTTCTTTACTCTGAATTTGCATATAATGGTCCTTGATAAGACTTGCAGTCAACACAGCTAAGCGTTGGCTTTTTGCTGTTTCGAGGATTCCGGTACAACCCATAGGGACTAAGTTTGCGGTTTCTAATAATGACATACTTCTTGTACAGAACGTGCCGAAAGATTCAGGACGTTGTAACATACTTACTTTCATGTCTACCACTGCTGGCACTTATATTGTAAATTAAAATCGTGAAACAAAATCATTTTGGAAACATTAAGTGTAATATACCATGGTTTGTTAGTTGGAGGATTATAATGTCAAATACTTTGTTAACTTTGCATTGTTATACTACCTCGCTCAAATTGATGCAAAACAGTTTCAGATATGCATTGACACATAGTGGGTGGAATAATTCAAGAGTCAAATTGGCAATTTGACTGTGAAGGGCACGAGAATCTCCAGGATGCGCAGTCTGGGCTTCATATTGATTGGCGTAGGACTGCAGTCAAAAGTACGATTTCTCAGTTGAAGTTAGTGCTTCCTTTAATGTATTATCTATCAACATGGGACATCTTGCAAGCTGGATTTAGTGTGCCACTTTTATATTGCTATAAATAAGTTTGGGTGCATGTTGATTGTATTAGTGCCAACATAACTCCAAGGTCTGGACCCAGTCTGACATCAGAATGCAGTATGTCAAGCTATGTGAAAATAAGGTGCCCCTAGACATTCCCCCCACCCCATCCCCCAACCCCAGGTCAGGCTGCTCACAATCACCACCAGATGAACAATCAGTTCATAGCAAGCTGGAGTGAATTTGAATCCACCCACAGTCCAAAAGACCTGCTGGTTAGGTGAATTGGTCCTGCTAAATTCTCCCTCAGTGTACTCGAACAGACATCGGAGTGTGACGACTAGGGGATTTTCACAGTCTACTAATAAATAAAACACATTATTTCAATATAACCTCCTAGCCACTTAATAAACTACACTGGTTTCATGGGGGTGCAGAACAATAGCTATTCCCTTCTGCATCATTCAATTTTAAAATAAACATTGCTTGTGAATAAAAGATATTTAAAGTTTATTTATTAGTCACAAGTAGGCTTATATTCAGACTGTAATGAAGTTGCTGTGAAAATCCTCTAGTCGTCACACCCTGGCATCTGTTTGGGTACACTGAGGGGGGATTTAGCATGGCCAGTTCACCTAACCAGCACATCTTTGGGTTGTGGGAGGAAACAGGAGCAAACCCATGCAAACACAAGGAGAACATGCAAACTCCACACAGGCAGAACGTGCAAACTCGAACCCAGGTCCCTGGAGCTGTGAAGCAGCAGTGCTAACCACTGCACCACCATGCCTGCTTTAAAATACTGAATGAGAATTTGCCTCATGTGTAAATTGTAACTTCCAGCCACATTTTTTTCCATTCTTAATTTTCGTGATCCCGCAGTATAATTGCAGCTTAACACCAGTGCTTAAAAGAATAACAATAAGTTAGATTTAATTAACATCTTTTAGTAAAACTACACAAGGCACATTACAGAAGATTTCTAGCAGAAATTGACACAAAACCTTATAAAGGAGTTAGAAAATAGGAGCTGGAGGAGGTCATTTGGTCCTTTGAGTCTGACGTTAGCAAAGGCAACCAACTGCTTGGTCAAAAGTTAAGCTTAAGGAGTGTTGTAAAGGAGGAGAGAGGTGGAGAGATTTACTGAGGGAATTCCAGAGCTTAAGGCAGTTATGATCTCTGTGGAGAAACCATTAACCAAAGTAATAATACTTACAGAATGACCCTCAAATTCCATTTTTGGAT
Source organism: Carcharhinus amblyrhynchos (assembly GCF_965287045.1). NCBI lineage: Eukaryota > Metazoa > Chordata > Chondrichthyes > Carcharhiniformes > Carcharhinidae > Carcharhinus > Carcharhinus amblyrhynchos. Next base: position 47,623,034 of record NC_137324.1, on the reverse strand, counting down.
TCCACTTCTTGTAGCCTTTACATTAATACAAATCAGAACCAATGCAAATTACACACGAATTAACAGGCAAACGATACTTCAAATAAAAATATCAATTTCTCTTTAAGTAGTCAGTACAACAGAAATATGTCTCATGCAATCACAAGCATTCATAAATGTGGCACTATGTGGCTATAAATTTCAATAACATGCTGTTCTTTATTAAACCAGCTTAGATCAGCATTTCTATCCGATAACAGCTTTCATTTTTGACTTTCATGGGTACAATTATCATCAGCAAGGTACAGTTATTCTACAAACCCCCTCTACCTCAGGTCATGACAGTCTTGACAATGTAACTTTCCAGAGTTCCCTTTCAACCAAGCAGCTAATAACACCCTGAATAGAATCATAGAATCCCTACAGTGCAGGGGAAAGGCATTCAGCCCATCAAGTTTGCATTAATTTACCCACAACCCATGCATTTATCCTGCTAACCTATATATCTTTGGTCACTAAGGGGCAGTTTAGCACAGCCAACCCACCTAACTTACACATCTTTGGACTATGTGAGGAAAGCAGAGCACCCAGAGGGAACTCATGAAGACTTGGGGAGAATGTGTAAACTCCACACAGTCACCCAAGGCCAGAATTGAACCCAGCATTATGAGGCAGCAACGCGAGCCACCATATCACCCTAGTCCAGTTTGGCCAATTATGGGAAAAGCCAGTTCCTCAGTTACCCACAATGCTTTATGTCCCAAATTGCATAGGTTGGGGGATTAGTCAGGTGAATATATAGCACGATGGGGATAGGGCCTGGGTCAGATGCTCTGTTACAAGTTAATGCAGACTTGATGGCCAAATGGCCTCCATCTGAGCTATGGGGGTTCAATGAAGTTACGGCTCCAACCAAAGTCAATGGACTTTTTTGCTGGCCTGCTGCATGTCCCTTGCCAAGACCAGCCACAGTGTAGCTGAAAAATCTCAGCCTGCATTCCTGAAAGTTTGTAGGCAATTAGGGAGGTGGGGTGGGGAAATAAGAATCCAGAAATGAGAACTTAACATTGGAGCTGTTGCTGGATTGAAAACCATTGTCGCTAAGTGAGCACAGGAGTGAATGGAACTAGGTGGGAGTTAGGAAATAGGCAGCAGAATTTTGGATGAGTTCTAGTTTACAGAAGGTAAAAGATAGGGAAACCAGTCCAGTGGGCATAAGAGACTGTCAGACTAACAGTAAGAAATCATTTCACTCTTGAAGAAATGTTTTTCTGTGCAGATCGAAAACAATCAGTTTAGTCATACGTAAGAATAAAGGTGTTTCTACCTTTAATGCAGACACAATACCAACAACTTTTTTTGATATTAAGGAAATGCAAAAGAGAACATTCAAACTGATGACATGTTTTTTAGCGTATCATAATTAATCTCAATACCCTTGGATGAAAACAAGAACACCCTTCACCAATTTCTCATCACTATCCTTTGATTCTTATTGAAAGTGTACTCATGGATATTATGTGAAGATAGGTGTCTTCATTTTCATTGCAGGTCAGAGACTGGGAATTCTGCAGAGAGTAACTCACCTCCTGAATCTGCAAAACTTGTGCACAATCTATGAGGCACAAGTCAAGAGTGGGAATGGAATGTTCTCCAATTGTCTGGATGGGTGCAGCTCCAGCAACACTCAAGCAGCTTGACACCATCGAGGACAAAGCAGCCCACTTGATCGGTGCCCCACCCACAAACATACACTCCATCCACCGCAGGGAACAGTAGCAGCAGTATGTACCATCTAAAAGATGCTCTGCAGGAACTCACTGAGGTCCTTAGGCAGCTACCATTGAGAAGGACAAGAGCAGCAGATGCAGCAAACACCACTAGATGCAAGTTCCCTCTAAGTCACACACAATCCTGTCTTTGATCTGTATAATTCTTCTTTCAATGCCGTGGGGTCAAATTCCCTTTCCAGCAGCACCATGGGTGTTCTTGCTATGTACAGTCTGCAGCAGTTCAAGAAGGCAGCACATCATCACCACCTCTAGCACAATTAGGGATGGGCAATAAATGTTGGCCTTGCCATTGACACACACATTCCATGGTGAATAAAATATTTTAAGTAGCCAGTCACATTCACTTTGCATATTAACATGAAAAATCACCACTTGCTCAACATGCTATCGGGTGGCAAATATCCATGGATCTATACTGCGGGTTCAAGAGAGGGGAGGAGATGTTTCTTTTGTACAAAACATTTTGGGACATACTGGCAGGTCAATGTTAATGTGTTTTTGAGAAATCCCTGGGATCGGTTGCAATGTGGGTTTATACCTATCAATATAAATGTAATATAACATATTGTGGTGTGTAAAACTGACAGTGCACCTAACCCTGAATATCAAGTTTGTAAAATTAACATCCCCTACAAGTGTCCTGGTGCTATCATAAACCAAAAAGTGAAAGAAAACTAATATATCATACTCCAGTAGTTTCTAGGCTTATAGCATAAACTTCACAGATAGATGTTGGTCTTCATTGTTTTTACTTTTTGTAACAATAAATGGATTAACATCTGAAGAGAGAGGAGTTAAACATTTAGTCAATACCATTTCCTGTTTTTGATCATCCTTTGTGTAGATGAAACATGTACAGAAAAATAAGATTTTATGAAAACCTTTTATCACCTTGCAAATCTTATGGCATTCAATCTTAAGAGTGACACTCCAATGATCTCCATGCATGATTCTTCCCAATTTATACTTAATCATCTGATGCGACTAGCATGCTGATGTATTGAATAGCTTATGCATTTATTGATACTGCCCTAGAAGCACTTAATCCATCAGTCATTTGTGAAGCCCAAGATAATAACAAATCTGTGGTGCCATTGAGACAGGAATCTATGCCACACTACAACTTGCTGACTGATTTAGATGTGGATTGTTCACATACCATTGTTTTATCAGCATAATCCAGGCCCAAGTTTACACTTGAAAGAAGTTGAGTTATCTCATCCTAATATACATATGGGTGCCCCTCTTAGAAGCTATAACATTGCACTCAGCCGTGTGAAATCCCAATATCTGTCATAGCAAATAAATTGTGTGGTCAGGGTTTGTTTGAGACATTTATTATAGTTTCATGTCAGACTCTCAGAAAACTACCCACTCTTCTGATATGTACAAGAAGTTTATGGTTATATGTAAAAGCCAAGTGTAATGTAAATTTATTTGCAATAAATGTTTCCCCATTATTATAGAATATCTGTGTTTTTGCATCAATAAGATCATTTTCAACATCAAATAATTTTCAGTCACAAAGTGTAGAGAGATAAAAATCAGGTGATTTCTGTCTTTTCTCAGCTCATACACATAGGTGTAGATCAGTAGCAGCATTCCTGTCTCTAACTCAGGAAGGTATGGGTTTAAGACTTTAATGTAAGCTGATAGTTAATTATTGCACTGAAGGAATGCTACGGTGTTGCAGGTAACTGTTTTTTGAATGAGAAATTAAAGCAAGGCTGTGACATTTCTTGCAGATAGACATAAAAGATTCCACAATACTATTTGAAGAAGAGTAGGACAGTATTTCCAGTGGTCTGACTAATATTTTCCTCAGCTAATACCACCAGAAAAAAAATGGTTACCTTTGACATTAATGTTTGTGGATCTTGTCGTAACTTAAGACACATATGCAAAACTAGGAACAGTAGTCAAATTCAAATGTGCTCCATCAGCTATGAAAAGATTTGATGCGTTCTAAGGACATGAAACATGCTGTATAAATGTATTTTATTTCTTTCCTGGATTTGTAAGAAGGTTGACAAAGAGCTTCACGAGTGTTGAATTTAGGTATTTTTTTATTCTGAGCCAGTCCAGAGACTGCAAAAAAGAACCAAGAAAAGATTAGTGTTATCATTTGAATCTTTTAAGATGTATATATATTAAAATATTGCTTGACATCCTAATCATGTCAAAAATATTTGTTTCTGTAAATTATTTAAGTTTAAATAAAATTGATCAGTTCTTTAGTCTCAACAAACTTGATATAGTCTGTCATACTTTTTCATCTTCCAATATACTGAATATGCATCAAGAACTACTATGCAAATTCCACCATATAATGCATCTTAATCCATTACAACTTTAGCATCTAGCAGCCATGATTCCAAACTTTGTTCTAACCATTTTGCTGCAAAATCAGTGAGGTGGTATAAGGCCAAGGCTGTGTTGTCTGTCATCTTATTTAAGGTATGTTAGCATTGATTCATTTTATTGCTGTGATTGCAGTTCCACAGGTCAGTCATTGTCTCTCTGGAAGAAGGCATCCTTGTAATGCCCTGTGACATAAACCAAAATAAAAACCCAACTATCTTCCTTGTTGGACCCATCAAAGTGACAGTATCAGTGCTAGTGCATGTTCTGCATGAGAATTATGACAATACATCCTCAGAATGAATCAACTTCCCAAGATAATTCATTGTGTGGGAGATTCAATGCCAGAAGTTGTAAAGGAAAAAGACCAAGTAGCAAGAAAATATATGAATTAATATTGGCAAGGTAAGAATGTTGCAACTTTTGAAGACTTCATATTTCATTGACATCTGAAATCATGTGAAAATTGCTGAATATTGTATGAGGTGTGGGTTGCTAATATTTAATTCTGTTGTGTGGTAGCTGTAAGTTTCAATCTTCCCATTGTTGATGATCAGCCAATCAATGTTTCCTCTTCTTTGGAATCATAATACCATAAGAAATAGGAGCAGACTTAGGCCATTCAGCCCCTTGAGCTACTTCGCCATTCAAAAGGATCATGGCTGATCCATCTTTTCTCATATCCACCTTTTTGTATTTTCTCCGTAACCTTTGATTCTCTTACTGATCCAAAATCTATGTATTTCACCTTTAAATATGCACAATGGCCAGAACTCTGCCACCTTGCCCACCACGGAATCACAGCAGGCAAGAGTTTGACAATGGAAATCTCGTTTGACCTCGGGTGGGAGTTTCTGGTCTCGCCTGAGCAAGGCCCTAAAATCCTGCCCGATGACTCTGCCCCCCACAGCTCTCTGAGGCAATGAATTCCAAAGATTCACAACCCCCTGAGGGAAGAAATTCCTCCTCATCTCAGTCTGAGCTTGGCATCCCTTTATTCTGAGACTATGCCCTCTGTTCCCTTCCCATGAGGAGAAACATCTTCTTAGCATTTATCCAGTCAAACCCATTAAGAATCCTATTCATTGAAATGAGATCACATCAAATTCTAATGAGTAAATATTGTCTCATACCTTGTACAGTTGCAGCAAAGCTTCCTACTCTTATACTCTAACCCCCCCGAAATAAGGGCTAACATTCTGTTTGCCTTCCTGATTACTTGCTGAGTGAGTTTTCTGTGTTTTACGCACAAGTCCCTTGGGGTTGCAGCTTTCTGCAATTTTTCTCCATTTAAATAGTACTGTCTTTTGCTCTCCCTTCCAAAGTGAACAACTTCATATTTTGTTGTAAACTGTTTGTATCCTTTTCACAACATGCCTTCCCACCTATTTTTGTATTATCTGCAAATTTGGCTACAATTTCACTTCCGTTCCTCCAAGCTTTAATATATATTGTGAACAGAACCCCATTTGTTACAAGTCATCAACCTGAAAAGGAACCTCTCATCTTCACTTGCTGTTTCCTGCCCATTAGCCAATTCTCCATGCCAATATACTACCTCCAACAACATGGGTGCTCATCTTATAACATAACCGTTTGTGAAGTACCTTGTCAAAATGCCTCCTGGAAGTCCAAATACAATACATCTACTGGTTCCCCTCTATCCACTCTGGTTGAGATTTCCTCAACAATCTCTGATAAATTAGGTAGACACGATTTCCCTTTCATGAAGTAATGTTGATGCTGCTTAATTACATTATGATTTTGCAAAGGTGTTGCTATTACATCTTTAGTAATTGATTCCAACATTTTTCCAATAACAGATGTTCAACTAATCTGCTATAGCTACCTGCTTTTTGCCTCCCTCCCTTTTTGAATAAGGGTGTCATGTTGGCAGTTTACTAATCCTCCAGAACCCAAGGAGTTTTGGAAAATTACAAACAATGCATCCATTATTTTTGTGACTACTTCTTTTATGATCCTAGAATGTAAACCATCAAGAGCAGGAGACTTATCTGCTTTTAGCCCCATTAGTTTTGAAGTATCTTCCACTGTAAAAACTGATGCAAAATATCTATTTAACTCCTCTGCCATACACTTGTTCCTCATTACTATCACCCCAGATTTATCTTCGAAGGACATGTATTCACTTTGACCTCTCTCTACCTCATTTAAAGAAGGTCTTATTGTCAGTTTTTATACTCCTCACTAGTTTACCCTTGTAGTTTATTTTCTCTTTATTATCTTTTTAGTCCTCTTTTACTGAATTCTGAATTTATTACAGCTTTCTGGGCTATCACTGACTTTTGCTTCCTTACAAGCTTTTTCTTTCATTTAATATTCTCCTTAATTTTCTTGGTTAGCCATAGTTGGTTTATCTCTCTCTTGGAGTTCCACTGGGTTAGCCATTATCGCTCTGGAAGAAGGCAGAGCCTTGGAATGCCCTGTGGCATTAACCAAAATGTGACTAAAATCCAACTATTTGCCTAATTGGACCCATCAAAGTGACGGTACCTGTGGTAGTGCATATTCTGTCTGAGAATTGTGACAGTACATCTTCAGAATGAATGTTTTAAGTTGTGGTATAGGATCATTTACATCCATTTTACTTCCAAAAAGGATTCATTGTGTGGGAGATTCAATGATCCATCTCTTAGAATTTTTCCTCTTTACTGGGAGTCATGAATTACCTCCTTAAATGCCTGCTACTGCTTGCTTACTGCCTTTCCTGTCACTCCATCTGCCCAGTCCACTTTAGCTAATTCTACCCTCATTTCATTATAATTCCTTTTATTTAATTTAAACACAGTTGTTTCCAATACAATTTTCTCAGTTTCAAACTGAATATTAAATTCTTCGTAATGATCACTACTACTTCTGAGGGAATCTTTTACTTTAAGCAAACTGGCAGTTTTTCAATGGACAAATCTGTTGACATCATCTTTGGGTCTCTCTCTCTCTCCCTTATGTTCTATGGTCTTTTCTGCTGCGATGGGGATAAACACAGCTCAGTGTAGTGCTCACACAATGGATTATTTCTGCAGAAAGGGAAACAAAAACTATAGAGACTGCAGACCTTAAAGATATAGTCCATGTGACAAACACTACCAATAGATTACTTGCATAAGAAAGTAGAATTTTAAGGATCAATTTAGCTCAGTTGGTAACTCACACTCGTAAACCATCCAGCTGCATTCCAGGACTAGTCAAGGATCACACATTTTTTTTAAACAGACTTATCAACTTATCCTGCTACCTGGAAATATAAGAACATAAGAACATAAGAAATAGGAGCAGGAGTAGGCCATCTGGCCCTTCGAGCCTGCCCCGCCATTCAATAAGATCATGGCTGATCTGTCGTGGCTCAGTTCCACTTTCCCGCCCTCTCCCCATAACCCTTAATCCCCTCTCTTATCAAAAACCCATCAACCCGCTTCTTAAAAATATTTAGCGAGGCAGCCTCCACCACTTCAACGGGCAGAGAATTCCAGAGATTCACCACCCTTTGAGTGAAGAAGTTCCTCCTCAACTCCGTTCTGAACTGCCCCCCCTTTATCTTGAGGCTGTGCCCCCTAGTCCTACTGTCTTTTTTGAGCGGGAAGAGTCTTTCCACCTCTATCCTATCCATCCCATTCATCATCTTATACGTCTCAATGAGATCTCCCCTCATTCTTCTAAACTCTAACGAGTACAAGCCTAGTTTATTCAGCCTCTCCTCATAGCTCAACCCCCTCAACTCCGGTATCAGCCTAGTAAACCTCCTCTGCACTCCCTCCAAGGCCAAAATATCCTTGCGCAGGTGCGGTGCCCAAAACTGCACACAGTACTCCAGCTGCGGCCTCACCAATGCCCTATACAGCTGCAGCAAGACCTCCCTACTTTTATATTCAATCCCCCTCGCTATGAAGGCCAGCATCCCATTCGCCTTCCTGACCACCTGCTGCACCTGCAGGCTGGGTTTTTGCGACTCATGCACAAGGACCCCGAGGTCCCTCTGCACCGTCGCCTGCTGCAGTTTTTCGCCACGTAAGTAATAGTCCTTCCTACCATTCTTCCTACCAAAGTGGACCACCTCACACTTGCCAACATTAAATTCCATTTGCCATTTCCTGGCCCATTCGCCCAGCCTATCTAGATCCTTCTGCAGACTCTCCACACCCTCCGCACAATTTGCCTTTCCCCCAATCTTGGTGTCATCAGCAAATTTCGACACCCTACACTCGGTTCCCTCCTCCAGATCATCTATATAAATGGTAAATAGCTGAGGCCCCAGCACCGACCCCTGGGGCACTCATATTGTGCACATAACTGGCTATTTCTTTTTTTACGTTAATATAAAGCTGAATTTTGGTTTTCTTATACTTTCCACTCTTGTCCACCACAACACCCACTATGAACCTGGATTGGAAAATCCTGATCTATGAAACATTCCTGGGTATTGCGCTGTTGTTCTTAAAACAGAGATTATACTGATTCCTTATGCCAACTCTGTTAGACTGCCTTTGCTACGCTCATAATGTACATTGCCTCCACAAAACATCTGAAAACCTAGCTTACTTGTTGCTGATACAAGTGGACAAAACAGCTGTTCATTTTGCCACCAGGCAGATTCTGAAGCTATAAATGTTAGTGCTTTCAACCAGCCTCAGTCTTGACAGGTTACATTAAAGTCGAATTTGCCCACCTTATCAGATGCAGTAATTCAGTGAAGGGCAATTTTTAAACTTCGAGCTGCCCTTGCATGATGAACGAACGCTCTGTGAGGAAATAGCAGCTGCTTAATAGCATTCCCCATGTTAGCAGATTTTATATTAGCCTATCACAAATGTTCAAATAGGGGGATGAATCAGACCAATTACTTTGCACCACTAATAGCGCGACCTGCCATGCACAAGATACTGGCTTAATTTTCCTCCATAACAATTACTATATTTCAAGGGAATTCATTTTATTTGAAAGATTTTGAGAGGCTTTAGGACTGGGATAAGACACTAAATAAAGGTAAACATGTTTTTCCCTTTAAGTCTTTTATTATCTTGACTTAATTTCTTGGAATTTGCATGATTCCAGTCAAGTATAATAATTTTGTGAATCCATAGCTTTTCTTGTATGAATATATATACATTAAGTGTGATAGAATCCCTACAATACAGAAGCAGGCCATTTGGCCCATCAAGTCTGCACTGACTCTCTGACAGAGCATTGAATCCAGATCCTGTGCTGTAACCCCACGTATTTACCCTACTAATCCTCTCTAACCAACACATCTTGGGGCACAAAGGGGCAATTTTAGCATAGCCAATCAACCTAACCTGAACATCTTGGGAGGATACCGGAGCACTCAGAGGAAACCTGAGCAGACACAGGGAGAACATCCAAACCCTACATTGACAGTCACCCAACTTGAACTGAACCCGGGTCCCTGGGGCTGTGAGGTAGCAGTGTTCACCACTGAGCCAGGTTGTCCTTTGTCCGGCTACTCATCTTGGTTTGGTTTAGCTCAGTGGCTGGATGTCTGGTCAGTGATGCAATGTGATACCAACACCACAGGTTCAATTCCTATACTGACTGAGGTTATTCATAAAGGCCTGCCTTCTCAACTTTGTCTCAAGATGCGATAAAGTTGAGAAGGCTGGATAAATTGCCAACAATCCTCAGGATAAATTGCCAACAATCAGCTCTCCCCCTCAAAGGAGAGAGCAGCCTATGGTCATCTGGGGCTATGGCAAATTTACCTTTTTACCTTTCTTTGTTCTGCATTAACACATTCTGATCTCTTAATGTACCAATATCAGCACCCATTTTAGCAATGATCACCATCATTTACATTTCTTTTGTCCTATTACCCTGGACGTCTTTGTTAATCTCTCCATAGTCTTCATCTATCACTGGTCCTCTTTTCAGCCCCTAAGAAGAGGTAATCCAGGCCCCCTCCGCCCACCACCTCTGTCTCCCCACCTCCCCTTCAACACCACCCACCCCCCTCCCTCGTCTCCCACCTCCCTTCAGCATCAGTATAGATCACATCTCATTTTATTTCCAGTTTCTTTTAGGTTGGACAAAACATCATCCAGACTTGAAATGTTAAATGTTAGCGCTGTCCTCTCTTCACAGATGCTGTCAGACCTGCTGAGATTTTCCAACATTTTTAGTTTTTGTTTCCGATTCCGGCATCTGCAGCAATTTCCTTTTACCCGTGCTATACAAAAAGGGCAGCACAGTGGTACAGGGGTTAGCACTACTGCCTCACAGCACCAGGGACTCGGGTTCAATTCTGACCTCGGGTCACTGCCTGTGTGGAGTTTGCACATTCTCCCCAAGCCTGCATGTGTTTTCTCCCACAGCCCAAAGATGTGTGGGTTAGGTGGAATGACCATGCTAAATTGCCCCTTAGCATCAGGGGGACTAGCTAGACTAAATACTTGGGGTTATGGGGATAGGGCCAGGATGGAATTGTGGTTGATGCACACTGGATGGACCAAATGGTCTCTTTCTGCACTGTAGGGATTCTATGGATCATATGTGTTCAATTAATGCTGCACTTTTAATATATCCAGAGAATAAGCACAGGAAACAGTACTATTAAATTCAAATAGAAGCAAGTCAGGCATTTGCTGGAAACCTTATTGTTAAGTCAATAGAGACTAATCTTTGAGAAGAGACAGACTGCAGAAGAGTCATTAATTATTTTTTGTCAGGTTTGTATAATGCATCAGTATTATATCCACAATGTGGCAATGTTGCGTTATATGTATCAATGCACCATTGAATTCAACATTAATAACCAGCAATGGAAGTTGTGCAAAGTGGCATTTTCAATGTGTTCTGATGCTCTTCTAAATGTCACCCGAACAGTTCACTGAAGGCTGCTTTTGTACTGCAAAATTGTTCAAGAACCAAACAGCACAAATACGCCTACTTACACTGTGTGGCTACAGATAAAAAGAATTGCAAGTGTTTTGGAGTTCTTACAAATTGGGATAATTTCAAGACATACCTCAATTGTATTGAAAGGAATATACAGACCATTGGTGCCTGCATCTTCACTTTGTCAATGTGAAAAGATGTCTAGTTACAGAACATAATGGGAAATCACTGCCTTGCGCCTTTGTATGCAACCGTCTTGTCATTTATGGGATGCATGTTGCTGGCTCAGCCTGTAGTCATTGCTCATTGCTACTTGTCCTTGGGAAGGTGGTGGTGAACAATTTCTTGAACTGCAACAATTCTTGTGGTTTGGGTACATCTGCAGTAGTTAGAGAAAGTGTTTAAGGTTTTTGACCAAGCAACTGTGAAGGAATGGTGATATACTTCCAAATTAGGATGGAAGACAATTCCCCTCTGGAGAGTGCAAGGCTCAGCGAGTGTGAGGCTCAGGGAGTATGAGGCTCGGGGCCCTCAAGGAATGTGAGGCTTGGGGCCCTCAGGGAGTGTGAGGCTTGGGACCCTCAGGGAGTGTGAGGCTTGGGGCTCTTGGGGTGTGTGAGGGTCCAGGCCCTCGGGGAGTGTGAAGCTCGAGGCCCTTGGGGACTGTAAGGCTCGGAGAGTGTGAAGCTCAGGGCCCTCGAGGAGTGTGAGGCTCCAGGCCGTCAGGGAGCCTGAGGATCGGGGCCCCCGGGGAAGGCTCGGGGCCCTCGGGGAGTGTGAAGCTTGGGATCCTTGGGGAGTATGAGCGCGGGGAGTTTGAGGCTCAGGGCCCTCGGGAAGTGTGAGGCTCGGAGCCTTTGGGGAGTGTGAGGCTTGGCACCCTCGGGGTGTGTGAAGCCCAGGACCCTCGTGGAGTGTGAGGCTCGGGGAGTTTGAGGCTCAGGGTCCTTGAGGAGTGTGAGGCTCAGGGCCCTTGGGGAGTGTGAGGCTTGGGACCTTTGGGGAATGTGAGGCTCGGGGTCCTTACCAAGTGAGCCACCAATTTATGCTATCGCACCTAGTCATAATCATTGAGCAGGGGAATTGAACTGAAAATGAGTTTATCTTCCTCACGCACATAAAAAAAAGGTACATGCTGCATCATTCTAACTGCAAAGCTGTGATCAAGACATTTTTGCAGTCTCATTATAAATGTCACATTGCTAAAATGTACATAGCCCAATGGGTGCAATTGTGCTGTGCAGTAACAGTAATACAGTGCAAGTATTGATTTTCACCAGGGCAAATTCAGATTACTTCATTCGAACAACTATATATTCAACAATATAATATACAAGAAAGCCACATGTATTGGTCTGGGTACAAATGTATTCATTCACAATAAAAACATATTAAGCATAACATTGATACTTTTAAAAATATTCTTTGACATTCAGTGTAATGAAGATTGGAAATCAGATAGAAGTGCTTAAACTGATCAAACAATTACGAGGTAGATAGAAGCAGATTTTGCAAGCATTTGCAAAGGAGGGGGTGAAAATTAAAGATTATATTTAGAACAAAGTGAGTAGTCTCACAATACCAGGTTAAAGTTCAACAGGTTTATTTGGTAGCACGAGCTTTTGGAGCGCTACGTCTTCATTCACCTGATGAAGGGGCAGCGCTCTGAAAGCTCGTGCTACCAAATAAATATGTTGGACTTTAACCTGGTATTGTGAGACTTCTTACTGTACCCACCCCAGTCCAACGCCGGCATCTTCACATCAGTTAGAACAAAAGACAGCAGTCACTTTATACAGAGAACTGTGGAATTCACTTCCAGGATTCGTGGTGGAGATCAAAACGATATCAAACGATTGGATAGGTGGACAAAAACAGAGTAAAAAGTTGTCAGGACAGGATGGGTCTGGTGCTTGCATGGAAGGTGAAAATGGATTGGTTGGGCTGAATGGTCTATTTGCATCTTCTAACTTCTGTGCATCATGTACCAGAGAAGATCATAGTCATTCCAACCTCTTAACTGTGTTCAGTGACTTTGACTGGTAGGAAACAGAACCATCTCAGCCAAATGTGGAATGGAATTTTCCCAATAAAATTCTAAGTGCCGAATTCACATAAAAGCTGGAGCAAAACCCTTGGTTTATTTCAGCAGGATTTTCAAAATGAATCTCTCACACTTTGTGTCCCAGAATGAATCTTATTAAAAATCAATATTCCCATTGGAGAGGCCGGCAGCATAGTGCTGAGTGGGCCACCGCGCATGTGCTGATCTGCCAAAGTGGATATCGGTGCATGTGCAGTGGCCCTGCACTGTTGACCTCCCGATCGCTGCCCAAATCATGACCCCACACTGCTGGCCATGCAAATCCCCCACCACCCGGTTGCTGGCCTGATGGGCACGTCCATCTAGCCTCAACTTCACTCACCCACTCCTCCCCCCCATGCAGTTCCAATCTCCTTATCCCCACCCACACTGGCAGCCTCAACCCTCCCCCACAGGCAGGGCCCCCCTGGCAGGCCAACCCACCCTCCCCAGACCCCAGTGCATGGCCCTGATCGCTGGCCTCCCTCCCTCTGTCACCAAGCCTGAATACAAAGTGGCAGCAAGACCACCCACTCCCACCGATCTCACTACCTGAGGCCCCGCCCCTTATGGCCCTCCCTCTAGCCCCCTCCTCATTGGCACCTTGGCCCTTGGGCAATGCCTGGAGGCCAGGCTGGCAAAGCCCAGGAGGCACCTCCCTTAGCCCTGGTCGTCTCCATGGCCTCCCTTTACTTTAGCTCTGGGCCACTAGCTCCCTGCTGGTCAGGAGCTGTTGTAAACCTCATTGGAGTGAAACAGTCCTGGTGGGGAAGAGATGCTAGTGGGCCCAGAGATTTCAGTTGTTGGCCCGCTGAAAGGATGCAAATTCCCATTAGCATAATTTATATAGCTCTGCGCCGATCTCTGGTGCAGAGTTGATGGCACCAGAAATGTGGCTCGAGTCTCTGGCCCGCTGTGCTGCTCTGGGAGAATCGCTCCCTAGATCTTCAGTTTCATACTAAGCTGATGTCTGGCAAGTGTTTGGTGGAGATATTGCAATTGCCCTGTGTCTCCTTGGTCAGAGAAGAAAAAAATCATCTTGGCCTCTACATAAGAACATAAGAAATAGGAGCAGGAGTAGGCCATCTAGCCCTTCGAGCCTGCCCTGCCATTCAATAAGATCATGGCTGATCTGAAGTGGATCAGTTCCACTTTCCCGCTTTCTCCCCATAACCCTTAATTCCCTTGTCTATCAGAAATCTATTTACCCATGACTTAAATATATTTAGTGAGGTAGCCTCCACCCCTTCAACGGGCAGAGAATTCCAGAGATTCACCACCCTCTGCCCATGACTTCTATCTAAAAGTTCCTAGTTCAAAGTATTCAACATGTTATGAATAGGTGGGAAAAGGATAGGACCACATCGTGACAATTTATATGGGAACACAGTTTAGCCAATACTTGCTGCTAAAGTTAAAATTTATTTATTAGTCACAAGTAAGGCTTACATTAGCACCCCAATTAAGTTCCTGTGAAATTCCTCTGGTTGCCATAGTCCAGCGTCTGTTCGGGTCAATGCACCTAACAGCATGTCTTTCAGAATGTGGGAGGAAGCCGGAGCACCCAGAGGAAACCTATACAGACATGGGGAAAATGTGCAGCTTCCACACAGACAGTGATCCAAGCCAGGAATTGAACCCACGACCATGGCGCTGTGAAGCAGCAGTGCAAATCACAGTGCCACCGTGCCTCCCCAGCCCACCAAGACTCATACGTGAATTGTGGCAACTTTGAGCCTTGCCAATATCATGGGACCAGCAAGGAATCAACTGTTCAGAGGAGTGGAGAACTTCCCAAGGGAAAGCACAAAGAAATAAAATCTGCTTCACAAGTTATCCGATGACAATGTAACTTACAAAAATCTCTTGATTTAAAAGTCCTTTCTTTTATTAAGTTGCTCAATATGTTAACCCATTCTCAAATCAAAATCCAATAAGAGTTATGGGCTATTAGTAGGTACATATATTGTGGGTTATATACAATAACACAGATTATCAGCTTTAGTGGTGCCAGGGTCATTTGCCAAGTGGCTAAGCTAAAGTCTGAGTATGAAAGTAATACATTGCTCATTAAAGAAAAATGACAGACTTGTTTTCATTATGGAGGGGGGTGAGGGGAGGGGGGTCGGTGCAGGGGAGAGAGAGTAAAGGAACTGTGTGTCATTTTGTACATCCATTGTAAGTTCTTACATCCTGTTATATTCTAAAAAAAAACAAGCTGGTTAAATATTTTGACTATATGCTTCTCTCAGCAAAATTCTACTGCAGTAATATTCATTTCTGAAATACAGCAAAGAATTATTGCAAATGGCTTTATTTCAATCTCTGGTCTTGAATGAGGTTCTCCTCATTCCTAGGGCAGCACAGTGGCACAGTGGTTAGCACTACTGCTGTACAACCCCAGGGTAGCATGTTTGATTCCTAGCTCGGGTCTGTTTGGAGTTTGCACGTTGTCCACATATCTGTGTAGGTTTCCTCCCACAGTGCAAAAGACTTGCTGGTTAGGTGCATTGCCCATGATAAATTCTCCCTCAGTGTTTTATTTTATTCATTCGTGGGACACTGGCCAACATTTACTCCCCATCCTTAATTGCTCTTTAGAAGGTGGTGGTGAGCTACCTTCTTGAATCATTGCAGTCCATGTGCTGTGGGTTGACCCACAATGGCATTCGGGAGGGAATTCCAGGATTTTGACCCAGTGACTGTGAAGGAATGGCGATATATTTCCAAGTCAGGATGGTAAGTGGCTTGGAGAGGAAATTGCATGTGGTGGTGTTCCCATGTACCTACTGCCCTTGTCCTTCTAAATGGAAGTGGTCATGGATTTGGAAGGTGCTGTCTAAGGATCTTTGGTGAATTGCTGCAGTGCATCTTGTGGATAGTACACACTGCTGCTATATGGTGGCAATCAAGTGGGCTGCTTTGTCCTGGATGGTGTCAAGCTTCTTGAGTGTTGTTGGAGCTGCACCCATCCAGGCATATGGAGACTATTCCATCACACTGCTGACTTGTGCCTTGTAGATGGTGGATAGGCTTTGGGGAATCTGGAGATGAGTTAGTCACCGCAGTATTCCTAGCCTCAGACCTGCTCTTGTAGCCACTGTGTTTATGTGGTGAGTCCAGTTGAGTTTCTGGTCAATGGTAACCCCAAGGATGTTGACAGTGGGGGATTCAGTGACAGTTATACCATGGAACGTCAAGGGGCGGTGTTGCTTATTGGTGATGGTCATTGCCTGGCATTTGTGTGATGCGAATGTTACTTGCCACTTGTCAGCCCAAGCCTGGATATTGTCCAGATCTTGTTGTATTTGAACATGGACTGCTTCAGTATCTGAGGAGCCATGAATGGTGCTGAACATTGTGCAATCATCAGTGAACATCCCCACTTCTGACCTTATGACAGAGGGAAGGTCATTTATGAAGCAGCTGAAGATTGTTGGGCCCAGGACACTACTCTGAGGGAATCCTGCAGAGATGTCCTGGAGCTGAGATAACTGACCCTTCACAACTACAACCATCTTCCTGTGTACTACTTACGATTCCAACCAGCAGAGCATTTGCCCCCATACCCATTGATTCCAGTTTTGTAAGGGCTTCTTGATGACACATTGAGTCAAATGCAGCCTTGATGTCAAGGGCTGGCCCACTCACCCTCACCTCTGGAATTCAGTTCTTTCGTCCATGTTTGAACCAAGGCTGTAATGAGGTCAGGAGCTGAGTGACCCTGGCGAAACCCAAACTGGGTGTCACTGAGCTGGTTATAGCTGAGCATGTGCTGCTTGATAGCACTGTCGATGACCCCTTCCATCACTTTACTGATGATCGAGAGAAGGCTGATTGGGCGGTAATTGGCTGGGTTGAATTTGTCCTGCTTTTAGTGTACAGGACAGACCTGGGCAATTTTCCACATTGCTGGGTAGATACTAGTGTTGTAACTGTACTGGAAGAGCTTGGCTAGGGGAGCAGCAAGTTCTGGAGCACATCTTCCGAACTATTGCCAGAATGTTATCAGGGCCCATTGCCTTTGCAGTATCTAGTGCCTCCAACCGTTTCTTGATATCACATGGAGTGAATTAAACTGGCTGGAGACTGGCATCTGAGATGCTGGGGACCACTGGACGAGGCAGAGATGGATCATCCATTTGGCACTTATGGCTGAAGATTGTTGTGAATACTTCAGCCTTATCTTATACACTGATGTGCTGGGCTCCTCCATCATTGAGGATGGAGATACTTGTGGAGCCTCCTCCTCTTCCAGTGAGTTGTTTAATTGTCCACACCATTCACGACTAGATGTGGAATGACTGCAGAGCTTAGATCTGATTTGTTGATTATGGGATCGCTTAGCTCTGTCTATCACTTGCTGTTTTTGCTGTTGGCATGCAAGTAATCCTATCTGGTAGCTTCACTAGGTTGACACCTCATTTTTACGTATGCATGTCCTCCTGCACACTCCATTGAACCTGGGTCAATCCCTTGTCTCAATGGTACGGTTGAGTGGGGGGATATACTGGGCCATGAGAATGCAGATTCTGCTGGAGTACAATTCCACTGCTGCTGATGGCCCTCAGTGCCTCATGGATGCCCAGCCTTGAGTTGCTAAATCGGTTCGAAGTCTGTTCCATTTAGCAGAGTGATAGTGTCACATAACACAATGGAGGCTATTCTCAATGTGAAGGTAGGACTTCATCTCCACAAGGACTGTGCAATGGTCACTCTTACTCATACTATCATGGACAGATGCATTTGCTGCCGGCAGATTGGTAAGGATGACACTTTGCACAGTTGACAGGGCTATTTATTTTGCCATTGTCTTTTCCGGTTCCTAGGTCGATACCTAAAGGAAATCACAACACAGAAACAGGCCTTTTGGCCTTCCAAGCCTGCACTGACCATGCTGCTTGTCTGAACGAAAACCGCTACCTTTCCAGGGACCATATCCCTCTATTCCCATCCTATTCATTTATTCATCAAAATGCCCCTTAAAAGTCACTATCTTGTCTGCTTCTACTAACCCCTCTGACAGCGGGTTTCAGGCACCCACCACCCTCTGTAAAAACTTGCCAAATACATCTCCTTTATATCTTGCCCCTCGCACCTTAAACCTGTACCCCTAGTGATTGACTCTTCCACCATGGGAAAAAGTTTCTGACTATCCACTCTGTTCATGCCCCTCATAATCTTGTAGACTTCCATCAGGTCACCCCTCAATCTCTATCACTCCAGTGAGAAAACAGACCATTCTGGCCAATGCCTGCTGAAACCATCCATAGGTCTGTCCAGTGAAAGTCAGAGAGATATAAGACACTTGGTTGAATCGGAAGGCAGATGAACTTCGATCACACACAGACTGCAAAGATTGGAAGGAACTCTATGATACTCTGAAATCAGTCTATGGGCCTCAGTCTACTGGTTCATCACCAACCATCAGTCTCTCCCTCAATGTCAACAAAATGATGGAGATGGATAAATGACTTCAGGAAGTATAGGGGAGCACATGCCCCTGCCTACATCAATGGGGATGAAAGGGAAAAAGTTGAAAGCTTCAAGTTTCTCGGTGTCCAGATCATCTTGATCTGGCCTAGTCCCTCCATGTCAAAGCTATAGTTACGAAAGCCCACCTACATCTCTACTTTCTCAGAAAAATAAGAAAATTTGGCATGCCAGCTACGACTCTACCAACTTCTACTGATGCGCTATAGAAAGGATTCTTTCTGGTTGCATCACAGCTTGGTATGACTCCTGCTCTGTCCAAGGTCACATTAAACTAAAAAGGGTCGTGAACGAAGCCCAGTCCATCACGCATCCACTGACACTGTCTACATCTCCCGCTGTCTTGGAAAAGCAACCAGCATAATCTAGGGCCCAATGCACCTAGGATATACTCTCTTCCATCTACTTCCTTCTGGAAAAGATAGAAAAGCCTGAGGACACAAGCCAACCAACTCCAGGATAGCTTCTTCCCTGCTGCCATCAGACTTTTGAATGGACCTACCTTATATTAAGTTGGTCCTTCTCAACACCCTAGCTATGACTGTAACACTACATTCTGTCCTTTCTCTATGTACAGGACGTTTTGACTGTATAGCGCTCAAGAAACAATACTTTTCACTGTATACTAATACATATGGCAATAATAAAACTTAAGTCAAATCAAATCAAATGACATGTAACAGAAAAAGCCCAAATTCTCCAAAGATAAGCACAACACTTTAGCCACATACTCAAATGGCCTTTGTCCATCAAACAGGAAGCAACTGACATACTGCCACAGGTTGCCATTAGTTGCTCCCTTGGTCACATTCCAACCCAGTTGCTAATGGCAAATGGAATCAATGTTTTGCCTGGTGGCAAAGCTCCAGCAGCTGATGCTATCCCAGCTGGGATCTGCAAAGCTGAAGGTCAATGCCTGCTCAAGAAGCTCACTGAATTCTTTCAACTTACGTGGGAGCAGGGAATCATCCTGCAAGATAGCAAAATTAAAATTAAATTCTGCCCAAAATTTCTATGAAGAGATTCCTGGCCAATCTCCAGCAAAAGAAATAAACCATTTATTAAAACAAAATGTGAGAGTTGTGGTATGAAACTCATTAACCATTATCTGCTTAAAATAAATGTATGCCCATTCTGAGGTTATAGGTTGTTGGGTCCATTCATTCATTTGAATAGACAAGGGGCCAGCACTGACACAAGTTTTAAAATGGCTTTCTTTTATTGAACAGAACTTAAAAATTTAATAGAACATAAGCAGAAAGATAAAAAAAACTTGGAGAATGGCTTTGAAGTACTGGACTGAACGGGATCTTGAAAACTGAACACAGTTCCAAACCATATTTCATCTGTTATCTCATTATTGGAAATGTTTTCTGCAGACTGTCTCTGATTCTAGAAAAGCAATTCTTACAGCTGCTGATATGCCGTTGTTTGCCTGAATTGTGTATCCTTCAGGAATGCAGTCAATTTTTAATAGCCTTTAGACTTCTGATTTTTAAAATGTAGTCAAGTTAACAGAGTTGTTTGCATAAGCAGAAACATCTTAAACTGAAGTCTTTGCATAGACTGAAAAAAACAGGATTAAGCACACGTAGGATATCTTATAGTTGGTCAAGAACTGACAGGCTTAAAACAAAGCTCTTGATAAAGGAGGTCAAATTCATAGTTATATTTGACTGCAATGATGTCCAACACATCTATTAATAATGCATTTACGGATGTCCATGTTACATTCTCTTTTAGTCTTCCTACTATCCATTCCTATCTCTCTGAGGTGGTCATGATGTGGAGATGCCGGCATTGGACTAGTGTAGGCACAGTAAGAAGTTTCACAATACCAGGTTAAAGTCCAACAGGTTTACTTGGCAGCACAAGCTTTCAGAGCGCTGCTCCTTTATCAGTGATGAAGGGTAAAGAAGCAGCACTCAAAAAGCTTGTACTACCAAAAAACCTGTTGGACTTTAACTTGTTGGACTTGTTGTGAGGCTTCTTACTGTCCCTAAGGGGCTGATAGGTGTTGGGCTATACCAGGCATTGTCCGGTACCTACTCTGTGGTGAATGAAACAGTAGAGTTGGTTCTGCAATTGGGTATTCCTGTTATGGAGGTGTGTGGGCAGGGAAATCATGGATTTAGAAAATGTCATTTTATGCACATTAATTTAAATGCATTAATTTAAATTAATATAAAGCTCTCCAAGTCCAATTTCCTGACCATAGAACATAGAATATTATAGAACATTGCTGTGCAATAAGGGCTTTTAGCCCTCAATGTTGCGCCGACCTGTGAAACCAATCTAAAGCCCATCTAACCCACACTATTCCAATATCATCCATATGTTTATCCAATGACCATTTAAATACCCTTAATGTTGGCGAGTCCACTACTGTTGCAGACAGGGCATTCCATGCCCTTACTACTCTCTGAGTAAAGAACCTATCTCTGACATCTGTCCTACATCTATCACCCTCAATTTAAAGCAACGTCCCCTCATGCTAGCCATCGCCATCTGAGGAAAAAGGTTCTCACTGTCTACCCTATCTAATCCTCTGATCACCTTATATGCCTCTATTAAGTCACCTCTTAATATTTTTCTCTCTAACAAAAACAACCTCAAGTCCTTTCCTCATAAGACCCTCCCACCATACCAGGCAACATCCTGGTAAATCTCCTCTGTACCCTTTCCAATGCTTCCACATCTTTCCTATAATGTGGCGACCAGAACTGTACGCAATATTCAAATGCGGCCACACCAGAGTTTTGTGCAGTTGCAACATGATCTCATGGCTCTGAAACTCAATCCCTCTACCAATAAAAATAACACACTGTATGCCTTCTTAACAACTCTATCAACCTGGGTGCCAACTTTCAGGGATCTATGCACATGGACACCGAGATCTCTCTGCTCATCCACATTACCAAGTATCTTACCATTAGCCCAGGACTCTGTATTCCTGTTATTCCTTCCAAAGTGAATTACTTCATACATTTCTGCATTAAACTCCATTTACCACCTCTCAACCCAGCTGTGCAGCTTATCTATGTCCCTCAGTAACCTGCAACATCCTTCCATACTGTACACAACTCTACCAACTTTAGTGTATCCGCAAATTTACTAACCCATCCTTCTATGCCCTCATCCAGGTCATTTATAAAAACGAAAAATGTCAGTGGCCCCAAAACAGATCCTTGTGGTACACCACTTGTAACTGAACTCCAGGATGAACATTTCCCATTAACCACTACCCTCTGTCTTCTTACAGCTGGCCAATTTCTGATCCAAACCACTAACTCACCCTCAATCCCATGCCTCCATATCTTCCACAATAGTTTATCTTGGAGAACCTTACCAAACGCTTTACTGAAATCCATATATACTACATCAACTGCTTTACCCTTATTCACCTCTTTGATCACCTTCTCAAAGAACTCAATAAGGTTTGTGAGGCACAATCTACCCTTTACAAAACCGTGTTGACTATCCCTAATCAAATTATTCCTATCTCTTATATTCCTTTCCAAAACTTTGCCCACAACAGAAGTAAAGCTCACTAGTCTATAATTTCAAGGATGGTCTCTACTCCCCTTCTTGAACAAAGGGACAACATTTGCTATCCTCCAGTCTTCTGGCACTATACCTGTAGTGAAAAGTCTGACAACACCAGGTTTTTGTTGTCAGACTTTTCACTGTGTTTACGCCAGTCCAACGCTGGCATACCCACATCATGACTATACCTGTAGCCAATGATGACATAAAGATCAAAGGCTCTGCAATCTCCTCCCTAGCCTCCCAGAGAATCCTAGGATAAATCCCATCTGGCCCAGGGGACTTATCTATTTTCATACTTTCCAGAATTGCTAACACCTCCTCCTTATGAACCTTAATCCCGTCTAGTCTAACAACCTGTATCTCAGTATTCTCCTCGACAACATTGTTTTTTTCCTGTATGAGTACTGATGAAAAATATTCATTTATTGCCTCTCCTGTCTCTTTGGACTCCATGCACATCTTCCCACTACTGTCCTTGACTGGCCCTAATCTTACCCTAGTCATTCTTTTATTCCTAACATACCTATAGAAAGCTTGAGGGTTTTCCTTGATCCATCTGCCAAAGATTTCTCATGTCCCCTCTTGGCTCTTCTTAGCTCTCTCTTTAGGTCCTTCCTGGCTAACTTGTAATCTCAAGCACTCTAACTGAGCCTACACATCTCAACTTGACATAAGTCTCCTTCTTCCTCTTTACAAGAGATTCAACTTCTTCAGTAAACCACGATTCCCTTGCTTGACCACTTCCTCCCTGCCTGACAGGTAGATACTTATTAAGAACACACAGTAGCTGTTCCTTGAACAAGCTCCACATTTCAATTGTGCCCATCCCCTGCAGTTTCCTTCCACATCCTATGCATCCTAAATCTTGCCTAATCACATCATAATTTCCTTTCCCCCAGCTATAATTCTTGCCCGGGGGTATATACCTATCCCTTTCTATTGCTAAGGTAAACATAATCAAATTGTGGTCACTGTCACCAAAGTGTTCACCTACCTCAAATCTAACACCTGGTCTGGTTCATACCCAGTACCAAATCCAATATGGCCTCGCCTCTTGTTGGCCTATCTACATATTGTGGCAGGAGACCCTCCTGTACACAGTGAACAAAAACTGACCCATCTAAATACTCAAACTATAGCTTTTCCAGTCAATATTTGTAAAGTTAAAGTCCATAACAACTACCCTGTTACTTTTGCTCCTATCCAGAATCACCTTTGCAGACCATTATTCCTTGATAGTGTCCAGAATACCCAACTGAAGTATCAGCCCTAGTGTTGCAGGTTACTTTACCAGTCTGTAAAAGTTCCCAGAAAGTGATCAGAATAATGAATCTAGGCAATTTTTCTCCTTTTCAAACAGGAAAGCCTTGATAATTGCAACATACCTACTGTTGGCCCAGATGAGATCAGCTAAGTCAGCACAGGTTTTTATTATTGTATTAATCTGTTTTTGGCTTGTACAGCTCAGTTTTATACTCACTAGAATCATAAAATTCCTACATTACAGAAGGAGGCCATTTGGCCCATTTAGCTTGCACCAACAACAATCCCACCTCAGTCCTGTCCCCATAATCCCACATATTTGCTCTGCTAGTTCCCACTAAGGGGCAATTTATCACGGCCAATCAACCTAACCTGCACGTCTTTGGACTGGAGGAGGAAACTGGAGCACCTGGAGGAAACCCATGGGAAGAATGTGCTGACTCCGCACAGTGACCCAAGCTAGGAATAGAACCTGGATTTCTGACACTGTGAGGCAGCGGTGTTAATCACTGTGCCACCATGCTGTGCCCGGATCTACCCTGGATCTCTGCCCATATGTACAAAGGCCTCACAGACATGTCAACTAAAAGTTGGCGTAAGTCCTGCAGAGACCCCAGGAAAGGATTCAAGTGAACAAAGGACTTAGGAACATGAGTAGGCTATTCGGCCCTTACAGCTTGCCCCACCATTTGATAAGATCGACCGTGATTGATCACCATCCTATATCAGAGATATGGCCTGCTGAAACATTGGGGGAAGTTGAATGTAGTGCACAGTTACCAATTCAGAACATTTAAAGAAGTTAGGGAAAATTGCTTACTATTCTTGTATTTTTTCTGATGACCTCACGGATCACATTGGACAAACAATCCAACAAAGCAACAGCCAAACAAGGAGATGGCAGATGAAGCGACCACAACAACCTTCACAGTGCCAGCCAAGTTCACTAACGCTCCAATACCCGCTCCAACCAGGATTTGTGCCAGCTGCACCATAGCAGTGAGTGCAGCACAGTCGATGCCTTTACCCCTGCCTTCATTCGAAGCCTTTCCACCATTTACTTTTTCAATCTGAAAACAGAGAAAGACCATAATGACAAACAAATTGGAGGGCTCAATTTGACATGAGCCTTATGCGTGTGTGTCATAATGCTATTTATCATCATTATTTACTTTTAAAGAGCTTTGACCTACAAGGAAAATAGTTGATTGACATCACAGCTTTTGTTCAGGGACAGCAAAAAAAACAAGAGACATGAATAACCTTTGCACAAAAATGACAACAAGTGAAGCAAACCTGCACTCTGTGACAATTGGCATCAGTGTATCTTATGTTTGTGAATAAATGAATAAAGAATTACACGTACATTGTATGTATAGCTCAACAGGTAGATCCATGCCGATATTTATACTCCATATGAGACTTCTTCCATCCTTCTTCATCTGAACCCACCAACATATTCCTTTCACCCTCATGTGTTAATTTAGCTACCTCTTAAGTGCACTGAATCTATTTTTCTCAACTACCTTGAGGTAATAATGTTCACACTTTAACTGTGGGTAAAGACGTTTCTCCTGAATTCCCTTTTGGTTTCATAAATAACTAACTTATATGCATGGCACCTAGTTCTGGTCTTGCCTGCAACAAGTGGAAGCATCTTCTCTCCAACCACCTCGTCAAACCCTTTCAGAACCTTAAAATTTTCTATCAAGTTACTCTTCACACCTTGTGCTAGAGAAGTGGTTCAGGATGTTCAGTCTTTCATGGGATAGCCATTCAGTCCTGGTATCAATCTATCACTTTTGCATCCTCTGCACTGCTTCTATATTCTTTTTCATAATATGGAGACCAGAACTGTTCAAAGCACTCTATGTTTTGTCTAATCAAGGTTTTGGACAAGTTTACTTGCTGCTTTTCATTTCTTTTTCTCTAGAAATGAAGCTCAGGATACAGAGGGAAATGAGAGAGGAAATCACAGAGGCACTGACCATAATTTTGCAATCTTCCTTAAACTCAGGGTGGCGCTAGGGGACTGGAGAATTGCAAATGTTACACATTTATTGAAAACAAAAGATAAAAGCAGCAACCCAAGGGCAGTCAGTTTAATATGATGGTGGCAAAACCTCTCGAAACAGTAATTCAGGATGAAAATAATAAATACAGATTAATTAAGGAGAGCCAACAAGTTATGTTCACCTTGCTGAAAATTTCTGAAGAGGTAACAGAGAGGGTTGATGAGGGTAATGATGTTGATGTGGTGAACAAGGACTTCCAAAAGGCATTTTGACACAGTGCGACACAACAGAGCAAAGTTATAGCTTGTGGGAAAAAGGGAAGAGGTTCCATAACATGGTTCCATAACACGGTTATGAAATTGGCCAAGTGACAGAGTAGTGGTTAATGGATGTCTTTAGGGCTGGAGTGGTGTTCCCAGGGGCTGGTGTTGGAGAGTTTGCTCTTCCTGATATATATAATTGAGCAAGACCTTGATGTACAAGGCATAATTTCAAAATTCACAGAGGATACAACACTTGGAAAAACAGCAAATTGTCAGGAAAACACTGTAGAACTCCAAAAAGACAGACAATTTGATGAAATGGGCAGACAGGGGTCAGATGAAGTGTAATACAGTGAAATGTGAAGTGATTCATTTTGGTAGGAAGAACATGGAGAGTTAATATAAATAAAAGATAATACTCTAAAAGGAGTGTGAGAGCAGAGGCATCTGAGCATATATATGCATCAGTGATTAAAGGTGGTAGAACAAGTTGACAGCACACAAAAAAAGGATACAGTACTCTTGGCTTTATTAATAGGGGCATAGAGTACAAGAAAGGGCGATTAAATTAAATTTGTGTAAGACACTGGTTTCGCTTCAACTAGAGTACTGCATCCAGTTTTCGGTGCTGTACTTTAGGACGGATGTGAAGGCATTGGAGAAAGTGCAGAAAAGATTAATGAGAATGGTTCCAGAGATGAAGAAATTTAGTTATGTATAATAGACTGGAGAAGTTAAGACTGTTTTCCCTGGAGGATGATTGGAAGAGGGTACAGGGTGATTGGCAAAAGTCATAAAAGAAAATTTAATGCAGCTAGATATTAAGTCCTTGGAATGCACTGCCTGAGAGTGATTTAACTGAAGCATTCAAAAGAGAATTAAACCATTATTTGAAAAGAAGGAATGTGCAGGGATACGGGAAGAAGGTGGGAGAAAGGTACAAAGGGTTTGTTTGGAAGGCCAGTGCACACAATGGCTGAATGGTCTCCTTCTGCAATGTTACAGTTCTGGGATTAAGTATTTTGTTTAGCTCTTATGAGCTTTACCAAACATTTTGTCATGAAAATCGTGCTCTTGTCAGAAAATATTAGAAGAAAGTTACAGGAGGACTTGAATGTACTGAAGCAGACACGGGACCACAGTCAGTAATTATCCCACTACAGTGCATATAGCACGTTAATTTCATGCTGTCTGCTCTTTTGCGCCAAGAATGCCTGCAGCTCCTAATGGGGAGAAATGGTGGTCGCCCTTTGTGAACTGAATGTGTTCCATCAAAGCTTTAAAACAGCTGAATCTGGTAGAGAGAATAAATCAAGATTTTCTGATAATACACTGGCAGCCTTAATGGAAGAGATGGCAATGAGGAAAGATGTTCTGTGCCCGCAGAGTGGCAGGAAACCGTCCTGACATATGCTGAGGAGACGGTAGGAACAGCTGTCAATGCCAAGATGATTCAACAGTACCCTTTTGAAGAAATTCAGTGTCAAGAAAGTAATACTGTTGGACATCAAGTGAAGAAAGACCTACTAGGGGGCACTGTTGGCTGTCTGCTCGAGATGCCAGACAGTATTAGTCCTTCCCCACAGTTCGGGATGAGTTTCAATGATACTTCAAGGATAGACATGCTAAATCAAAGAAATGTTGCCAATTCACATCCTGTACCACAATACAGCCTTCACTCCCTTCTTTACTGATCACACTGTTTGTCAGAATTGGCTGTTAAAGAAAATTATTTATCCAACGGTCAACCTCTGCAGCACTCAAGCACAGTCATCACTCAAAATCACTCAGTCAATTCACTTTGTCTGCACAAAAACTTCTAATATTCTCAAGGTCACTTCATTTAAAGAGATAATGCATACGTAGCTCTCACTGTGATGAAACATAAGAGCTCATTTGGGTGAAAGCAGTTACGTGACTTCAATGAGAAGGAAAAAGTAACCCATGTGGAAAGCAAAGAAAACCCTGCAGAAGAGGAGCCCCATCGCAGGCAACCCTGAAGTAAAGTCCTTGCAGGGTTTTCCCAACATTAGATAGGAACCTCACAGATTATCAAGTAAAAAAACATTTATGCCACTTCGCCAATGTTTCTGCGGATCTTTCCTTGAAGATATGGTCGATGATTAAGAGAAGGCCAGAGTCTGCAGAAACAGGAAGTGTTAGAGGCTATCTTTAAATAGCCTCTTTTAACCCTCAAAATGTGGTCAGAAACTCTCGTTGAGATCATTTCAGCTTTCAAAATTTAGGCAATTTCATAATGGTGTAATAATAGCCCCTAGGAAACATCAATGAAGAATTCTGTTTTTGTTGCTCAGTTACCAATGTTGTTTCCAACTTACACCAGGTGGCCTGTCAATCAAAGCAAACCCAGTTTTTTTTAAACTCTAAATGATATCTTACTTCTCTTTTTAATCAAGTTTAAAAATAAGGAGTTTTTACAAATTTCAGAATGTGACAATTACACAGATTATACATGCTCTTCAGGAGTGTATATCTAGTCCAATAATTCATGACTTTTACACTGTGGGTTAAGGTCCTTGGAATGAAAATGGGTTTGTCTGAATTAGATCCAATTCAGCTCTGTTGAATTTGGGTGCCCTTTCAGTGCAAATCATACCCCATCTGCATCCCCTGTTTTCAAAAGTGGATCTGTTGGAAACAGAACCAGGGCTTTCATATCCAGGTCCCACCTGTTTGCTGGAATCTTGCTGATTTGCGAAAATTGGTCTCTAGATTTTGCTGTTCATGAAAATGAAGATTGTCACATGGATATTTTGAGGACAAATGCATTCTATTAGCTGCTCCTTGAAACCCTGTCAAAATCTAAAACTGGACAGCTCTTTGTCTCTGGCACTTTGCTTAAAGAGAGTATCAGTGATTTGAAATGTTGTTGGAGTTGCGCTCATCCAGACAGGAGAGTATAACACTCCTAACTTCTATATAGTCGATGGTTGACAGGCTTTGGGAAATTAGAAGGAGAGTTACTTGTGACAACATTTTCAGTCTCTGATTTGTTCTTGTAGCCACAGTATTCACACAGCTGGTCCAGTTTAGTTTATTCAAAGTTAACTCCCAGGATGTTGCTAGTGGGAGATTCACCAATGGTAATGCCATTGAATGTAAAGGGGAGATGGTTAGATTCTCTTTTGTTGGAGAGGATTATTACTTGGCATTTGTGTGGCACGAATGTTGTTTGCTACTTTCAGCCCAACCCTGAGTCTTGTCCGGCTCCTATTATCACCATCGACAAAGCACAAGTCGGGAGTGTGATGGGCTACTCTACATTTGCCTGAATAAGTGCAGCTGCAACAGCACTCAAGAAGATGAAGAAGACCACTCAGTCCTTCATGCGTGCTGCGCCACTCAATAATATCATGGCTAATCTGATTTTCAATTCATTCCACATTTCTGCACATTCCATTAACTTTTCACCCTCTGGCCTATCAGAAATCTATTTACGTAAACATATTCAAAGATTCTGCTGCCACCCCCTGTTGTGGAAGAGGATTCCAAAAACTCTCAACCCTTTAAAAAAAATCCTCATCTCTGTCTTAAATGGTTAATCATCGTTTAAACAGTAACCACATCCATTTATTATGATACAATAGGTAGCAATTGCTGAGCTGAGCAGATTTTAGATGGAGACTTGATCAAGCTATCACAATGATTTGCAATTTGTATTTTGTTACAAGAATGTACATGCACTGAAGCAGAAGTAAATCTATTATCACTTTTGGAGATTTTAAATAGTAAATTAAAACATTTATTAACCAAAGAACAGAAAACTCAAAAGCACAAGATCAGTTACACAGTAAAATTTAGTCTTAAAACATTTCCTAAAAGATTTCTACATAGCTAGACTCAAAATAATCACTTTTTTTCAGGCAAAAATCCCTGTAGATCCTTAATCCAGAATGAAATCCAATAATATTACTGCAGGATAACCACTATTGCTACTGATGAGGTATTTCACAGGACTTCTCTCTCCTTCTTATTTTGACAATGGAAATCCAAGGCTTGAAACAAAATCTTGCTTTTGGGAACAACAAACATGTCTCTGGGGGTGGCTAGAGGCTGTTTGCTTCACAGGGTCTGTCCAAGAACAAGAAACCCTTCTGAATATCACATAGCCTCTTCACAAACACAATTTTCCATCTTTATTTGATTATGTCTCTTCTCTTTCACCTTTAAACTCATTGTTCTTAAATTCCTTTTGGAAGTTAGCTTTCCCAGAATATAAAAATTTTTATGGCCATTAGATTCAGGAAAAATAAACTTAATAAAATTGCTTTGTTCATTTATGATCTTTGTCAATTTTAACCTTTCCTTTGAAACTCATCAAGTAAACAGAAAAAAAAACTTATATATCTCTATTCAAATCCCTTACATGTTGTTTACTTATCCCATCTTAGCTTTGCTCATCTCCACTTCAAAATGCCTGCTTTTATACTTAACCTTTCAATGATTTAAACCTTGCAACCTGACTATTTGACAGTACATCTTAGTAACATTGGAAAAATTATTATAGTTTCACATTATTCACATCCACCCTATCAAGTTCCTCCAGGATTTTATATGTTTCAATCAAGTTGCCTCTTATTCTTCTGAACTCCAGCAGGTAAAAGCCTAGCCTGTCCAGCCTTTCCTCATAAGACAAACTATCCATTCCTGCAATTAGTCTAGCAAACCTTCTCTGAAACACTTCCGATGCACTTACATCCTTCCTTAAACAAGGAGACCACATTGTACACACTATTCTAGTTGTGGTCTCACCAGTACTTGTATAACTGAAGCAAAACCTCCCTACTCCTGTATTCAATTCCCCTTGCAATAAATGACAAGATTTTAATAACTTTCTTAATTACTTACTGTGCCTGTATATTAACTTTTTGCAATTCATGCTGCAGAACACCCAGGTTCTTATGTATTTCAGAGCTCTACAATCTCTTACCACTTAGATAATTTGCTTCTTTCTCATTCTTCTGGTCAAAATGGATAATTTCACATTTTCCCACATAGGACTGCATTTGCCAGATATTTGCCCATCTACCCAGCCTATCTATAGCCCTTTGTAGCTTTTTATATCCCCTGCACAGCTTACAATTCTTTGTGTCATCAGAAAAATTTAGCAACCATATCTTCAGTCCCTTAATTAAAATAATTTATATAAATTGTAAAGAGTTGAAATCACAGCACTGATGTGGCACCTATGGCACACTACTCATTACATCTTGCCACCCAGAAAATGAGCTATTTATGCCTGCCCTCTGTTTCCTGTTAGCTAGCCAAACTACTTTCCATGCCAATATATTGCCCTTTAAACCGTAAACTTTAACTTTCCACAACAACCTTATCAAATGCCTTCTGGAAATCTAAGTACAGTATATCCACTGGTTCCTCTTTATCCATAGCTCATGTCGTTTGTTCAAAAATAAATTGATTAAACATGATTTCCCTTCCACAAAACCATGTTGACTCTGCCTGATTATCTTCAATGTATCCAAGTGCCCTCCTATAACATCTTTCATAATGGCTTCTAAAATTTTCCCTATGACAGATGTTAAGTTAATTAACATTAACAGCGATAGTTTCTTGCTTTCTGTCTTCCTCCTTTTTCGAACAATGGAGTTACATTAGCTATTTTCCAATCTAATGGAATCTTTCCCAAATTTGATGAGTTCTAGAAAATTAAAACCAATGTGTCAACCATCTTCCTAGCCATTTCTTTTAAAATCCTGGAATGAAATCCATCAGGATCCAGGAACTTCTCAACTTGTAGTTCCAACAATTTGCTTAGTACCACTTTCCTGGTGATTGTAATTTTCTTGTAATTTTCCTCTCTCCCTTTCACTTGTTGAAGTACAGCTATATTTGGGATGTTACTTGAATCCTCTATGATGAAGACTGACGCAAAATACTTACCATTATCCTGTTTTCCATTATCAATTCCCGAGACTCACTTTCTATGGGACTAATGGAACTAACTTAGTTAGCTATTTTCTTTTTAAAATTAGCTGTAGAAACTTTTACTTTCTGGCTTTATGGGCTGAATTATAACATAATTTTTCAAAATGTTGGCTCGGGTGAGGAAACCAGTGTGAATCCTGTCAGTGCTGGCAATGGGAAATCTCATGGAAGGTTCAGTCTTTTGAAAAAAAACATTTAC
Organism: Carcharhinus amblyrhynchos; assembly: GCF_965287045.1. Lineage (NCBI taxonomy): Eukaryota > Metazoa > Chordata > Chondrichthyes > Carcharhiniformes > Carcharhinidae > Carcharhinus > Carcharhinus amblyrhynchos. Next base: position 47,591,202 of record NC_137324.1, on the reverse strand, counting down.
CCACATGAATCACACCTTGCTTGTGGTGCCCTGCCACTGATTTGTTTGCTCTGGGAAAAATTGACTTCTGCAATCAGTGAGATTTTCCATATAAAAGTCTCCCCAGCATTTGTTCCAGATCCAGCCAGGGTTTGGCTGCCTAAAAGCTTGTGCATAGTGTCAAGGATCTGCCTAGTGACAGCAGTAGCCAGCAAAGGGGACGATAAGATGTGACCTTTCCTAGCAATGAGATTAGCGGATATAATCAGATGTAAATAGCTATCATTGGAAATAGCTTACCTCGATAACTAAAAGATTAGTGAAGGTATATAAATGCTAATTTTGAGAGTCGCAGAGGGTGAGAGATGTTGATAGCACAACTATACAGAGGGAAAAAAAATCACAGAGGAACCAGGGTATAATTGCCAGCATCTGCAAAGCAGGCAGGCTTGTTTAACATCTCACAGCCAACAGCAGATTACCTCTGCTGTCTCATAGTGCCAGGGACGCGGGTTCAATTCCCGGTTTGGGGGACTGTCGGTGTGGAGTTTGTACATTCTCCCTATGTCAGCATGGGTTTCCTCCGGGTGCTCTGGTTTCCTCCCATAGTCCAAAGTGGCACCCACTAGGACAAAATTAGAGCACATGGGATTTGGGATAATTTGAATTGAGATCTGGCTCACAGACAATAAACCGAGAGTAGGAACAAAAGGTACGACAAGGATCAATGTTAGGACCACAGCTTTCACAATCTATGTAAATAATTCAGATGTGGTTATCAAATGCAATATATCCAAATTTGCCAATGATACAAAATTGCTTCAGAATGCAAATTGTGAGGTGGATGCAAGGATGTTTTAAGTGGAATTGGACAGGTTAAAAGAATGAACAAGAACATGCAGATTGAATACAATGAGAATAAGTGTGAAGATATCTACTTTGGTAGAAAAGAAGCAGAAATGCAGAGTATTTCTTAAAAGTTTAGACATTGGGAAGTGTTGATGTCCAAAGGGACCTACCTGTGTGTCCTTGTTCATGAGTTACTAAAATTTATCATGCAGCTATATCAATCAATAAGGAAATCCAATGGCATGTTGGCCTACATTGCAAGGGGATTTGTGTGCAGGAGTAAAGCTGTCTTGCTGCAATTGTATGTTTCCTTTGCCTCGTGAATCTAGAACTACGGAACACAGTCTCAGAATACGTAGTGGGCCATTTAAAATTGAGATGAGCTGGAATTCCTTCAGCCAGAGAGTGGTAATACATTGGAATTTTCTACTTTAGAGGGCTGTCAAGGCTCAGTCATTGGGCCCGATTTTGCATTGTGCCCATTTTCGGGCGCGAAAACTTGGTGAAGTTGGGTATGAGGTGAATAGCGCAATCAATGCCTACTCCGTGCCAGTTCCCCCTTTACCAAGGCCCAAAACTGGCCACGATCGGGACAGTTGCATGCATTTAAATTGATTTAATGGGCTGCATGCCAGGGCAGCAGCATTCTATCTTTTTATTTCTGAGCACGCACAGTTGGAGGCACTGATCAGAGCTGCAGGATTTTGGGCGTGTTAAGCCCCGCCCACAGGCTTCTGCAGCGCAATTCAGACTCATGATATTTTTGCAGGCAGAGTGCATATGGGGACGCCTCAGAACGGGTCAAAAGTCTGATCTGAAACACTCCAGGTTTCAAGTCCACCTCACACTTAGAATCAAAATAGTAACATAGGGCCCATTGAGTCTATTCAATAGAAAGATTTCAAGAGATATGATGAAAATGGCACTGAGGTAAAAGAACAACAAGGATCTGGTTGGATGGAAGTGTGGGCTTGATGGGCTGAATGACTAATCCTCCACACCTGATGGACTGCTTTCTTTTTCTTTCCCTGCTTGGTAGTGTCTAATCCCAAGGCTGACTTTTCCTGTGAGGTTTATACCGGCGATGCATTCTCTCTCTAGCTCAGGCTAGGTGAATCTTATAGTCTTTTTTAACTCCTCATGAATTCAATCTCTTCAATCTAAGCACAAACTTCCACTGCATGCTGTGTGATGACCAATAGTGTCAACACTTTCTCTGCTTCAGGCACAGAATTGGCTGTCTCTATTTTCTTGCCCTCTCTCTCATCCTCTCCCTCAGCCTCTCAGATTCTTGCAGAAAGACTTATGTCTGTCAGTTTTAATACTGGCTTACAAAACCCTTTCATTCAATCTGACAATGTCTTTCCGTGGACCTCTTGCTTCCCAACACTCATCTCCATGGCAATCATTTATGTCCAGGTAGAAATGCTAATTAGCTGGGCTCTGGACCCCCACTTCCATTCCAGATTGGAATTAAATAGGCAATTTGAAATTCAACTGCTTATAAAATCTGACATTGCTAACACCTCACTGTGAGAGTCAGAGACTAACAGTCTACCCACAGTGAGCACAGATGCTCTTGGCATTGTCTACTGGTTTCTTTTTACTTATTCGTGGGACATGGGCATCGCTGGCTGGTCAGCATTTGTTGCCCATCCCTAGTTGCTCTTGGAGGGCAGTTGAGAGTCAACCACATTGCTGTGGCTCTGGAGTCACATATAGGCCGGACCAAGTATGGACAGCAAATTTCCTTTACGAAAGGACATTTAATGAACTAAATGTTTTTTCCGACAATCAACAATGGTTTTGCAGTCATCAGTAGAGTCTTAATTTTTTTAAAAATTGAATTCAAATTCAACCCCAGTTCTCCAGAACATTAGCTGAGTTCCTGGATTATCAGTCCAGTGATAATATCACTAGATGTGAATATCTTTCACCTTCTTTCCAATAGATCAACCTGTGCTCCCTTAAACCTTGGAAAATGAAGCCACCCAGGCTTGTTGTCAGGCAGAATTCAGAGCAGATCACATGACCGCCTTTGTTTTTTTTTTACTTTAAATTAAACTAATGACCCAAACATAAAATTCTTATAGACTTTCTGTAGCAAAATCTCCAGAAGGCGGGGTTGGGGGGGGGGGTTGGGGGGGATGCGGGTGGGGAGCGTGCGGCACGGTAGCAAAGATTTTAGCACTGCTGCTTCACAACTCCAGGGACCTGGGTCCGATTCCCGGCCTTAGTCACTGTCTGTGTGGAGTTTGCACATTCTCCTCACGTCTGTGTAGGTTTTCTCCAGGTGCTCGGGTTTCCTCCTATAGTCCAAAGATGTGTGGGTTAGGCTGATTGGCCATGCTAAAATTGCCCCTTAGTGTCCTGAGATGCGTAGGTTAGAGGCATTAGCGGGTAAATATGTAGGGATATGGGGGTAGGGCCTGGATGGGATTGTGGTCGGTGCAGACTTGATGGGCTGAATGGCCTCTTTCTGCACTGTAGGGTTTCCAATGATTTCTACAATCTATGAAAAGGAGATGGTTGCTAATATAGCATTCACTTACTCTCGCACATTTCAGATCCACAGACTTACCTCTTCTTTCCTGTGGTACTCAGCTATCAAATTAAAGGGCACAGTGTAGAGCGTACTAGACATCACTCCAAAAGCTGTACAGAGGACCAGTGTGGACAGAACATTAGGAAAGAGGGCAATTAATCCAGTTCCAAGACCAAACAGGAAGTACCCAACAAAGTACGTTCCTTTCAACCCTATTTGTGGCAGAAGGACCTTCTGGAAATCTGAAACAGAATCAACGACAACAAAAAAAATCATTAAATTTTCACAGACACATCATGAACAATATTTACGAACTGCCAGAAATTAAAAAAAATGGAATTTCAGAACTAAAGGTCTCAGTCAGCGTTAAATAAAAATGTTTTAAAGTTTATTTATTAGTCACAAGTGGTCTTACATTAGCACTGCAATGAAGTTACTGTGAAAATACTCAAGTTGCCACACTCCAGCACCTGTTTAGGTACATGAGGGAGAATTTGACATGGCCATCTCACCTAACCAGCATGTATTTGGACTGTGGGAGGAAACTGAGCACCCAGATGAAACCCATGCAAATACAGGGAGAACATGCAAACTGCACACAGACAGTGACCCAATTTGGGAATTGAACCCAGGTCTCTGGTGCTGTGAGGCAGCAACGCTAACCACTGTGCCGCCTCACATAATCAGAATTCATCAGAAATTTGAGATTTGATTATGTGAGCCCATTTCTCTTTTTGACAATGTTGGACATGTTTTGCCTTTACACACTTTCTGTTTGTAAACTTGCACATGTTACAGAGTTACAGCAATGCTACAGAGAAAATACTACCAAATAGTGGTATGCATTTTTCATATAACTGAAATTAAAGCATATGATTTTGATTATGCACTTTGGGGATGCTATGGATGGGATTTTCAGCTGCGCTCACCCCAAGACCAGAAAATTCCACCTGAGGTCAATGGGCATTTGCATGGTCCAGTCCTGCCTTTTATGATTTCTTTGGCAGGAGAGACAGGAAAATTCCACCCTATGATTCCATGATATGATGTACTCAGCAATAAAACACAAGGCCAGTGATGCTCAAGCTAGCATTGAGGAAAATGGGTATAGGTCATCTGTATATGTGGCAAAAGAACTTGCTGGAAGACACTGGATAAAGTTAACAGGCTCAGCAGGGAGACTTGCAGGGTCAACCATTGCATAAGAAGATCACCCTGAGTTCAGGGCTGAGAGATGAAGTTCCATCAAAAGGAACCTGATCACGTCAGCTTAATACAGGTAGTATTTAAGTCCAAACTGAATCTTGTGATTCATTGTAACCACCAAATAGTCAGTACTCTAACAAATGAAGTAAATGTTTATCAAGTATTTAAACAGATAACAAGAAGGTTACCAATGATTTAAGCTAAGTAAAGAGTGTTCATCAAGTGTTTTAAACATTAATAGAATGACTTGTACGAAAGTTCTCGCACTATTGCCTCTTTGTCCATCACAATAGTTGAGACCTTAGTCTGAGGGTCAACAGTGTCTTAGTATTCTGTGTTCTGTAAAATAATTTAAAAGTGAATAATGATTGATGCTTTTACTTCCTGGTTTACTGACTGTGAAAATTCTTCAATTTAATAAGCTATTCAGCTTGCCTGAAGACATCTTTGTTGATGGACACCAGAGCACTCTTATAGGTGGGACTAGATTGAAAGTCATGTCTGAATAGAGGAAATCAATGTCACAGAGTTTGCTGAATGTTTGTGGGTGGGGACGATACAGTAGCACCGTGGTTAGCATTGCTGCCGCACAGCGCCAGGAACCTGGGTTCGATTCCCGGCTTGGATCACTGTCTGTATGGAGTTTGCACGTTCTCCCCATGTCTGTGTGGGTTTCTTCCAGGTGCTCTGGTTTCCTCCCACATTCTGAAAGACGTGCAGGTTAGGTGCATTGACCCGAACAGGCGCTGGACTGTGGCGACTTGGGGAATTTCACAGTAACTTCATTGCAGTGTTAATGCAATGACTAATAAACAAACTTTACTTTAGGATTCATTAAGATTGACAGCGAGTGCCATAATTTTAACACTAACTGCAAAGTTTGAGCCATTAAATATACTTTCGTATACTTTGCATTGGGCCTATTTCAGAGTTGGGACATTTGAATTTAAACAGAAAGTGATATGAACCATAGCCCTATTGTTCTCCTGGTCTGTAAGGACCTATTGCAAGACATATTTTCCAAAGCAACTAGATTCACATTCCTTCCATCAAATGGCAATAATCTTCTAAAACAAAATAAGTTAGCCAAATGCCATCTAGTGGCTGTGAAGTTAAATTTTTCATGTGCAACATATATTTCATGGCAGAACTAAAGATTTCAGATTGAAAGAAATACCAAATATGCATTTAAAAAACGCCAAAAGTGAATTAAAGATGCCTCAATGGTTCCCCAACTTCAGCTACTAATCCTCCTATAGTACAAAAAGCTCCTCACTACCATAACATCATTATAAAGGGGAGATATTGGCATAGTGGCAAGACACTGGACTCGTAATTCAGAGACCCAAGCGGAATGTTCTGCAGACGTGGCAGCTGGTGGAATTTAAACTAATTTAATAAAATCTGGAATTAAAATTCTAGATACTAAAGGCATCAAGGAGAGCATTGGCATTGAGGATCAGCCATAATCACATTGAATGGCAGTGCAGGCTCAATGGGCTAAACAGCCTACTCCTGCTTCTATGTTTCCATATGTCAATAAGAATGTATTCCATGATATAGGAAACCTCTTAACCATTCTTTCCAATAAAATTTTTGCAAAATCTCATCTAATTCATTTCCCTGTTTCCTAAAATCTGTTCAGTCCAATCACATCCTCTGTTATACAGCAATACAGGAGGGAAACTGACTCTTCAGCCCAACCGGTCCATGCTGACCATGGTGCTCTCCCAGCTAGTCCCAATTGCCCATATCCCCCTAACCATTTCCTATCCATGCTCTTTTCCAAATGCTTTTTAAATGCTGCTATTGTACCTGCCTCAACCACTTCTGCTGGCAGCGACATATCAGCACTTTCACAAAACAGTATGGTACTGTCAACTCTTAGAGTCATTGAGGTTTACAGCACAGAAAAGGCTCTTCAGCTCAACACGTCTGTGCAAGTCAAAAACAACCATATAACTATTTTAATCCCATTTTCTAGCACTTACCCTGGTCACTGACCCTCCACCAAGAGGAAGAGTTCCTTCCTGTCTGCTCCATGCCTCTCATAATTTTATATATCTCAATCAGTCTCCTCTGCTCCAAGGAAAACAACTCCAGTCTAGCTAATCTCTCTTCTTAACTAAAATTCTCCAGCACAGGCAACATCCTGGTAAATCTCCTCTGCACCCTTTCTAGTCTTATCACATCCCTCCTATAATCCAGAACTGCACACAATAATCTAGCTGTGGCCTAACCAATGTTTTACAGTTCCAGCAGTTCCAACATTTTATAAAATTCCAAGTCTTAAAGATGCCGACATTAAGACTTGAATAGCAGGTTAGTTGCATTCTAATCAGTAATCTGTAAACTGTCTGCGCTGTTATATGCTCTGTCTGAGGCCAGAACTCTCCATTCAATCAAGCCAGCTGCTTTGTCCTGATGGTGTCAAGCTTCTTGAGTGTTGTTGGGGCTGCACCCATCCAGGCAAGTGGGAAGTGTTCCATCACATTCCTGACGTGTGCAGCATAGATGGTGGATAGGCTCTGGGCAGTCAGGAGGTGAGTTACTCGCTGCAGTTTTCCTAGCCTCTGACCTTGTAGCCAATGTGTTTATGTGGTGACTCCTGCTGAATTTCTGGTCAATGGTAACCCCAAGGATGTTACAGTGGGGGAATTCAGTAATGGTTACACCATACTGTAACCACTACTGTATCCAGTTCTGATCAAGATACTAGAAAGAGTTTCAAATGCTTGAAGTTGTGCATAGAATAATAAGGTTCCTTTCTTGGTTGTTTTTTTTAAGTTAATTTGTTAATGTCAGAAGTAGACTTACATTAACACTGCAGTGAAACTATTGTGAAACTTCTCTAGTCGCCACACTCTGGTGCCTGTTTGGGTACACTGAAGGAGAACTTAGCATGGCCATGCACCTAACCAGCACATCTTTTGGACTGTGAGAGGAAACCGTAGCAGCTGGAGGAAACGCACTCAGAGATGGGGAGAACATGCAGACTCCGCACAGACAGTGGCCCAAACCAGGAATCAAACCTGGATCCTTGTTGCTGTGAGGCTGTCGTGCTAACCACTGTGTCACCGTGCCATCCCATTAACACATTGTCATTGTGTTCTGTTATGAGAAGAGTTTTGAGAGAGGAGGAGATTCTTTAGCCAGAGGGTGGTGACTCTGGAAGTCATTGCCACAGAAGGCTGTGGAGGCCCGGTCACTGAGTATTTTTAAGACAGAGAAAAAAGAGGTTCTTGATTGGTAACGGGATCAAAGGTTACAGGGAAAAGGTGGGAGGATGGTGTTGAGAAATTTATCAGCCATGATTGAATGGTGGAGCAGACTCAATGGGCTGAACGGCCTAATTCCACTCCTATATCTTATGGTCTTATGGCAGTATTGAGAATTTATCCTAAGAACAGTTCTAAATGCTGGAGCGACTGTTGAAAGCTCTGATCAACAGTATGCTTATAAATATCAATTGTAATCTAGTACTACTCCATTTCACTGTAATTTATAGCCCTACCCAATTCTACCCAATGGTTAAGTAACCGTTTTAGCCTGATTAATATCTGATTTATGTATGGTATTTCCTCATCCAGGAAGATTGAAGGCGTAATGGGAATATATATAAATTTGAAAATGCATCTCAGATAATTTGAATAATTGCTAGCCTTGTACACTTTGCAGAGGTGAAAGATATTTTTTAAACTAGTCCCTTCTCTTTGTATTTTTTCAAAAATTCTTCCGACTTCTATCAATCAAAAACTACAAGTCATGCAAAAATACTACAAAATAGCAGCATTACGACCTGTAAAGTCATCACACTGTCTTCACCAAACTCAATAGTAACACAGTGACAGCTTTATTCAGGAAGCAGGACAAAGTCAATCCAGCAAATTGTGCTAATAAGAACATAAGGACATAAGAGCTAGGAGAGGAGTAGGCCATCAGACCCCTCGAGCCTGCTCCGCCATTCAATAAGATCATGGCTGATCTTTTTGTGGACTCAGTTCCACTTACCCACCCACTCACCATAACCCTTAATTCCTTTACTGTTCAAAAATGTATCTATCTTTGCCTTAAAAACATTCAATGAGGTAGCCTCAACTGCTTTACTGGGCAGGGAATTCCACAGATTCACAACGTTTTGCATGAAAAAGTTCCTCCTCAACTCAGTCCTAAATCTGCTTCCCCTTATTTTAAGGCTATACCTCCTAGTTCTAGTTTCACAACTTTTATCTATTCCCTTCATAATCTTGTATGTTTCGATAAGATCTCCCCTCATTCTTTTGAATTCCAAAGAGCATAGCCCTAGTCTACTCAGTCTCTCCTCATAAGCCAACCCTCTCAACTCCAGAATCAACCTAGTGGATCTCCTCTGTACCCCCCTCCAGTGCCAGTATATCCTTTCTCAAGTAAGGAGGCCAAGACTGTACACAGGTGTGGCCTCACCAGCACCTTATACAGCTGCAACATAGCCTCACTGTTTTTAAACTCCATTCCTCTAGCAATGAAGGACAAAATTCCATTTTCCTTCTTAATTACCTGCTGCACCTGTAAACCAACTTCTTGAGATTCCTATACAAGGACACCCAGGTCTGCCTGTATAGCAGCATGCTGCAATTTTTTATCATTTAAATAATAGTCCATTTTGCTGTTATTCCTACCAAAATGGATGACCTCACATTTACCAACATTGTACTCCATCTGCCAGACCCTCGCCCACTCACTTAGACTATCTATATCCCTTTGCAGACTTTCAGCGTCCTCTGCACACTTTGCTCTGCCACTCATCTTCGTGTCATCTGAGAATTTTGACACACTTAACCTGGTCCCCAACTCCAAATTATCTATGTAAATCATAAACAATTGTGGTCCCAACGCTGATCATTGATGCATACCACGAGTCACTGATCGCCAACCAGAAAAATATGCATTTACCCTCACTCTTTGTTTTCTGTTAGTTAACCAATCCTCTATCCATGCTAATACATTACCCATAATACTGTGCATCTTTATCTGATGTAGCAGTCTTTGGCACGGCACCTTGTCAAATGCCTTCTGGCTATCCAGATATACCATATTCATGGGTTCTCCATTGTCTACTGCACATGTAATGTTCTCAAATAATTCCACCAAATTAGTCAAACATGACCTTCCCTTCATGAACCCATGCTGTGTCTTACCAACGGGACAATTTATATCCAGATGTCTTGATATTTCTTCCTTGATGATAGAATTAAGCATTTTCCCTACTACAGACGTTAAGCTACCCAGCCTATAGTTACCCGCCTTTTGTCTACCTCCTTTTTTAAACAGTGGCATCACATTTGTTGTTTTCCAATCTGTGGGAACTACCCCAGAGTCCAGCGAATTTTGGTAAATTACCACTAGTGCATTTGCTATTTCTCCTGCCATCTCTTTTAGTATCCTGGGATGCATTCCATCAGGACCAGGAGACTCTTCCCAAGGACTTTAGCCCCATTAACTTGCCCAACACTATGTCTTTCCTGATAATGATAGTTCCTAGGTCCTCACCTGCCATAGCCTTCTTGTCATCAATTTTTGGCATATTATTTGTGTCTTCCACTGTGAAGACCGATACAAAATACCTGTTCACTGCCTCAGCCATTTTCTCATTTCCAGTTATTATATCCCCTTCTCATGCTCTAAGGGAATAATGTTTACTTTAGCCACTCTTTTTTGTTTTATATATTTGTAGAAACTTTTCCTGTTTTTATACTCTGAGCTATCCATCTTACTTTTCTTTATTGCTTTTCTCATGGCTTTCTGCTGACCTTTAAAGATTTCTCAATCCTTTAGGTTCCCACTAATCTTTGCCACTTTGCATGCATTTTCATTCAATTTGATACTCTCCTTTATTTCCTTAGGTATCCATGGCTGATTATCTCTTTTTCTATAGTCCTTCCTTATCACTGGTATATACTTTTGCTGAGCACTGTGAAAGATTGCTTTGAAAGTCCTCCACTGTTCCTCAATTGTCTCACCATAAAGTTTTTGCTCCCAGTCTACCTTAGCCAACCCCTCCTCATCTCTTTGTAGTCTCCTTTGTTTAACACTGGTATTGGATTTTACCTTCTCACGCTCCGTCTGTATTTTAAATTCGACTGTACTGTGATCGCTTTTTCCAAGAGGATCCCTAACTGCTAGAACATTAATTATTCCCATCTCATTACACAGGACCAGATCTAGGATAGCTTGCTCCCTTGTAGGTTCCATTACATACTGTTCAAGGAAGCTATCACGGATACATTCTATGAACTCCTCCTCAAGGCTGTCTTGACCGACTTGGTTTGACCAATTGACATGTAGATTAAAATTCCCCATGATAATTGCTGGTAATTATTGCATCAGTCTGTTTTTGATCATCAGCACAAGGTTGTTGACAGTGCTGTCAATTGCCACAAATATCTGCTCACTGATTATCAGTTTCAGATCCTCCACCATTACCCAGTTCCTGATCTTATTACAGCCTCAATCCAAACACAGATAACAGAGGTGAGGTGAGTGCAACCACCCCGACATTAAGAAAGCCTTTGACAAAATGTGGCATCAAGGAACGCTAGCAAAACTAAAGCCAACGGGAGCGAGGAGGAAAAAGTTCTGCTGTTTGGAGTTACACCTCGCACAAAGCGAAATTGTTGTGATTATTGGAGGTCAATCATCTTCTCAGTTCCAGGACAACTCAGTATGAGAGCCTCTCAGGGCAATGTCCCAAGTACAACCATCTTCAGCTGCTTCATCAATAATTTTCCTTCCTTCCTAAGGTCAGAAGTGAGGATATTCATTGATGATTGTGCAATGTTCAGCACCATTTACAACTCTTTAGATACTGAAGCAACCTATGTAGACATGCAGCAAGACCCGAACAACTATTCAAGCTCAGGCAAGTAACATTTGTGCCATACAAATGCCAGGGACAATGACCATCTCTAACAAGAGTGAATCTAATCATTTCCTTTGACATTCCATGGCATCACCATTGCTGAATCCTTCGCTATCTACATCCTGGGGGCTATCATTAACCAAAAACTGAACTGAACTAGCTATATAAATATTATCCCTGCAACAGCAGCTCAAAAGTTAGGAATCATGCAGCAAGTAACTTGTTACCTAACAACCAAAGTCTGTCCACCATCTACAAGGCACAAGACAGAGTGTGACGGAATATTCTCCATTGAGTACTCCACCGAGTGCCCCACTGAATGCCCCACCGAGTGCCCCAACTAACTGCTCCACCGAGTGCTCCTGGCTCAGGGCAGCTCCAGAAACATTCAGGAAGATCAACACCTCCCACGACAAAGCAGCTCACTTGCTTGGCACCCCATCCTGTACCTTTAATATTCACTACCTCTATCACAGATGCAAAATGGTAACAGAGTGTACCATCTACACAATGCACTGGAACAATTCACACATCCCTTCTGGCAGCATCTTCCAATACCCATGACCTCTACCACCTAGAAGGACAAGGTCATCAAATGCATGGAAACACCACCACCTGTAACTTCCCCATCAAGCCACACCCCACTCTGATTTTGAACTACGTTGCCTTCCATTCATTGTCATTGGATCAAAATCCTGGAACTTCTTTCCTAACAGCACTAAGTGTTCCTACAACACATGGACAGCAGCAATTTAAGAAGGCAGCTCACCACCATCTTCTCATAGGTAAATAGCGATGAGCAATAAATGCTGGCTTAGTTAGCAAAGCCCACATCCCCTGAACATATAGTAGTGTGGCCCCTTAAGGAGGAGGGACATTTCCCGAGTGCAAATTGATCAGTCCAGATCCTATGTATTGCCATAGTGGGGAGTTGAACCAATCAGCAGAACAGTACATACCACAAGTCGAGGAGGGACTAGCAGTTGGAGCTAGGGAATCGCGTTGAGCAGCCGTAGTTTACTCTGACCTTGTTGTACATATTAGTCTTATTGATTGGTAAGAAAGCCTTTGTTGATTCAAGCCACATCAAGTCACCCATTAGCCCGCAAACAAATATAGAAAATTCAGGAGAAGGCTTTGACCTATTTAGTGCCCTTATCTGCAATGTTCTTTTGATGCATTTGTGTTAAATATCCCAAAAGCTTTTCTTCTTCAGTTCTGAATCCTTCAACAGCCTTTTAAAATTTAAATTTTATTTATTATTGCCAGAAGCAGGCTAACATTAAAGCAAATAGGATTGAGTAATGGGAAGAATTCACCGATTATCAGGATAAGCTTCTTGAATGTGGAACTGAGAAAATGGTAAGTAGTCATTACTGACAGGCTGGAAGGTCAATGTGGGGAATTGTGATAAGGGCAAATCACAAGATGAATATTTTCTGTGAAAATTCCTAGTTGCCACACTCCGAGACCTGCTTCTCAGGAAGAAGTTAACATGGCCAGTGCACCTAACCAGCATGCCTTTTGGACTGTGGGAGAAAACTGCAGCACCCGGAGGAAACCAACACAGACATGGGGAGAAAGTGAAGACTAGGCACCGACAGTGACCCTAACTGGGAATCGAACTGGTTCTCTGGTACTGTGAAGCAGCGTGCTGACCACTGTGCCATCCTGAGGCCCGATGAATTCCTTCATCTTGTGATTTGCCCTTATCACACTTCCCCATATTGACCTTCCAGTCTGTCAGTAATGACTATTTACCATTTTCTCAGTTCCACCTTCAAGAAGCTTATCCTCATATTCGGTGAATTCTTCTGATTATTCAATCCTATTTGCTTTCACAACTTTCAATGTTATCGGCCATGTTTTGATGCTTTCCTCCCATTCCCAGTGACCTTTCCTATCTATTACTCCAAGAAATCTTTGAGTGTTGGGTGCTTAGAAATACAGGTTTACGCTTGTTCACAGAAAATGGAGCTTTCAACAACATTTCTCTCTGAGCACTTGTAATGCCTCCTCTTGTCATATTAATAGTGATGTGGATGGTGTCTATGAAAATGTGTGTCCAAAACTTAAAATTACGGAGGCAGAGAAAATGCAATATCAGTACTGCAATTTAATAAGATACTAGTGCTGTAAATTCTATCAATTGAAATAATTAAATAGGACTTAAACAGAAAATACATTTCCATTAACTTTGCTTTAACTTTATGTTGTTAACTTTCTAGCTGTAACATAGCTTGGTATGGCTCCTGCTCTGCCCAAGACAGCAAAGAACTACAAAAGGTCATGAATGTAGCCCAATCCAACACCCAAACCAAGCTCCCATCCATTGACTCTGTCTACACTTCCCATTGCCTTGGCAAAGCAGCCAGCATCATTAAGGACCCCACACACCCTGGATATTCTCTTTTCCACAGGAAAAAGATACAAGAGTCTGAGGTCATGTACCAACCAACTCAAAAACAGCTTCTTCCCTGCTGCCATCAGACTTTTGAATGGACCTACCTTGCATTAAGTTGATCTTTCTCTACACCCTAGCTATGACTGTAACATTACATTCTGCACACTTGTTTTCTTCTCTGTGAATAGTATGTTTTGTCTGTACAGTATGCAAGAAATAATACTTTTCACTTTTTGCTAAATGCATGTGACAATAATAAATCAAATCAAATGTTAATAAATGACAGAATGATGGATATTGGATTGGAATTCCTTCAAATGACAGAGAATGCAAATCACCAATTATTAATCAAAATGAATGAAGATATGGCAGAATGTAACATATTGAGCCAAAAGAGTAAAAAAGAATGATTCTTATAAAATTGATAGAACAAAGAACAGGAACAGGCCCTTTGGCTCTCCAAGCTTGTGGCAATCACATTTACCTATCTAAACCAACCGCTTATATTCCTTTATTCCCCATTTGTTCATATGTCTATCAAGATATAGCTGATTTAACTGCCTCACGTGGCAGTGCATTCCAGCCTCCATTACCTTCTGTGTAAAAGAACTTACCCCATACATCTCCACTGAACCTTCGCCCCACTTATCTTGAACTTGTGCCCTCTTGTAATTGTCATTTCCGCCCTGGGAAAAGTTTCCAACTGTTCACCTTATCTGTCCCTCTCAAAAGTTTATTAACTTCTATCAGGTCATCCCTCAGGGTCCTTTTTCTTTCTGGGGAGAACAATCCCAGTTTATTCAATTCCTTCTCATAACTAATACCAGGCAACATCCAAGTAAATCTTTTCTGCACCCTCTCCAAAACCTTCATGTCTTTCTTGTAGTGTGATGACCAGAGTTGGATACAGTATTCCAAATGTGGCCTAACCAACATTTTATACAACTGTGACATAATTTGTCAACTTTTATACTCGATGTCCCATCTGATGAAGGCAAGCATGCCACATCCTTTCTTCACCACTATTTATGCCTGTGCTGCCACTTTTAAGGATCTTTGGACCTGCACTCCCAGATCTCTGTATGTGTCTATGCTCCAGATTGTTCTGCCACTTCTTTTATAACTCCCACCTAAGTTGGATCTACCAAAATGAATCACCTCACATTTATCTGGATTCAGTTCCATTTATCATTTCTCCACCCAGTTTTCCAGTCTACCTATATTCTGCTGTATTCTCTGACAATCTTCATCACTATCTGCAACTCCACCAATCTATCATCTGCAAACTTGCTAATCAGACCAGCAATGTTTTCTTCCAAGTTGTTTATATTACAAACAGCAGAGGTCCTAGCACTGATCCCTGTGGAACACCACTAGCTACAGAGCTCCATTCAGAAAAACATCCTTCCACTGCTACTCTCTGTCTTCAATGGCTGAACCAGTCTGAATGGTCTTGTTAGCGACAGACAGCATGGTTTTGTATGAGGGAGATAATGCCTCAGTAATTTGATTGAGTTTTTTGAGGAGGTGACAAAAATGATTGACAAGAGAAGGGCCTCGTATGTTGTCTACATGGACTTTGGTAAGGAATTTGACAAGATCCCTCATGACAGGCTGGTGCAAAAGATTAAATCTCACAGGATCGGGGTGAACTAGCTGGATGGATTCAGAACTCATTTAGCCATAGAAGACAGAAAGTAGCAGTGGAAGGAGCCTTGTTACCCTTCTTAAATAACAGGACAACATTGGCAACTAGTGAGGACTGGAGGATAGCTAATGAAGAAACAAAGAGGCCCAGCAATTTCATCTCTTGTCATCTCAGTAATCTGGGATAGGTGCCATCTGGCCCTGGGGGTTTGCCTACCTTAATGCTTTTTAATTCACCTAACACTTCCTCCTTCATAATGATGGCTTGTTCTAAAGGGTTTATATACCGTTCCATGATACCATCAATTAACGTGTCCCTCTCCTTTGTGAATACCAATGCAAAGAACTTATTAAGGATCTCACTCACTTCCTTTGGTTCTACACACAATTGTCCTCCTTTGTCCTTAAGTGGACCAACTCTTTCTCTAGCTACCCTCTTGTTCCTAATATATGTATAAAGCATTCAATTCACATTCACATTCAATCCCAGTTATGAATATTAATAGCTGCTAACCGATGGATTAACATATTTAGGTAAGAGCTCTCCTCAAACAGGAAAGAGTCGTAACAGTCATTCTCAATATCATTAAAATAAAGCGGAAGAGTGAAATATTCCATCTGAAAGACTTACATGAATAAACTGCTGAAAAAATGGCATTAATGCACAAACCCCAGCATCCGATTTCAACACCTCGCTCATATATGATATATGAAGTAGAGTTGTGATCTGCATAAGGATTCCCATGATATACCACCTGAAAAATTTAAGTAAAGGGATTCAGTCAAAATATTATAAAAACACAAACATGTGGTGCTGTTTCTCTTCATGAGCAAAATCAGAAATATGGAGAGCAATTTTTTTATTAAAGACTTAAAAGGCATGATTATTGGATTCAACAAGGATTAGTGTATGTAACTCATGCTCAAACTAACGACCATAGCTCTTGCCCTCATCTACTCAATTGCAGAGCATTGTGCACCGGTATAGCACAACTCATCCTGCACCAGCC
The DNA here is from genome assembly GCF_965287045.1 of Carcharhinus amblyrhynchos. NCBI lineage: Eukaryota > Metazoa > Chordata > Chondrichthyes > Carcharhiniformes > Carcharhinidae > Carcharhinus > Carcharhinus amblyrhynchos. Next base: position 47,574,664 of record NC_137324.1, on the reverse strand, counting down.
TTGTAAATACCCCACTCAACACAACAATGCATTTCATTTCAGGTATCCTCGTGTCTGAGGGTGTGGGTGTGTGGGTGTATGGGTGTATGGGTGTGTGTGCGTGAGTGCATCTTGGAAAAGTGTCAGGATCTGACTGAAAACCGTTGGGTTTTAGCTCCAGATCTTTTGACACACTGGGCCCTATTTTGCCATTTTGATTCTAAGTGCTGGGCAGACTTGAAACTGGGAGTGTTTCAGACCCGACTTTTAGACCCATTCTGAGGCGCCCCTATTTGCACTCTGCATCAGCAATTCTACTGGTGCGGGATGAGTTGTGCTACACTGGTGCACAATCCTCTGCAGTTGAGTAGATGAAGGCAACAGCTATGGCCCCTCGTTTCAGTTATTTTCATTCATCCTATTTGGATCCCATAATCATGCTTTTTCATGTTTAATAAGATATCTGCCCTCAATATTTTTGATTATATTCAGGCAGAAGCCTATGGGCAGGGACTAATGTGCCTGAAATCCTGCAGCTTCTGTCAGTACTTCCAACCATGTACGTGCAGATAAAAATATGATAGACTTCTGCTCCCCTACCATATCCTTCCCGGGCCACATAATGCCTCTCCCTGGCCCTCACAGACATTGCCCCACCCCACAATGTTACTGACATCCTTATCCCCCAGCCCCCCGCCTCCCAGACTGATCACGGGCCCTTCCCCAACTCCCCCTCCCCGCCATGATCTCAGGCAGGGTGGCAGCAGACGCCCCTGCCCCAACACTGATCTCAGGCAGAGTGGCAGCGGGCCGTCTCTTAGCCCCCACCCCACCCCAACTGATCTCGAGCAGAGTGGCAGCAGCAGCAACCGCCCCCCCCCCAAAGTAGAGTGGCAACGGACCCACCTCCCCCACACTGATCTCAAGCAGAGAACCATCGGACGCTAGGCACCTTACTCCTCACTAACTGCAGCGCCCAGATCACACTTCTATGGAGTATATTTGTTTTGCGCTGACTCTGAATGTGGTGGTAAAGGGGGAAGTGCTGGTAAAATTGGGTGTGCAGCTGATTAAGTCAATTTAAATGCATGCAAATGCATTTAAATGGCCAAAGCGTCCATTTGGGGCGCTGTCCCGGTCACGGTCGTTTTCGGGCCTTGATAAAGGGGGAACCAGTGTGGAGGCAGGCATGGATCGCACTGCTTGCATCATGCCTGATTTTACCAAGTTTTCATGCCTGAAAAGTTTAAACGGAATATTAGGGGGGCTTCTTCACACAGAGTGGTGGGAGTGAGTCTCCCCTCAGCCTCTGTATTTTCAGTGAAAACAATCCTAGTTTATTCAACCTCTCCTCTTAGCTAACACCCTCGAGACCAAACAACACACTGGTGAACCTTCTTTACAATCTTCCAAATCCTTCCAACAGTGTGGTGACCAGAACTGCACGCAATGCTCCAGATGTGGCCTAACCAAGGTTTTATGTAGCTGCAAAACGATTTCCCAACTCTTCTACTCAAAGCCTGGGCTGATGAAGGCAGCATGCCATTTGCTTTCTTAATCACCTTGAGCATCTATATTGCTGCTTTTAGGGAAATGTGAACCTGCACACCCAGGTCCCTCTGTATGTTAATGTTCCTAAGGGTTCTGCCATTTACAGTATAATTCACACCTAAATTTGATCCTCCAAAATGCATCACCTTGCATTTGTCTGGATTAAACTCCATCTTCCATTTCTGTGCCCAAGTCTCCAATCTATCTAAATCCTGTTAAATCTTCTGACAATCCCCGGCACTATCAGCAACTCCACCAATCTTCGTGTCATTGGCAAACTTAATAATCAGACCCCCTACATTTTGCTCCTGATCATTCATATATACTATGAACGTTCTTCCTAACAACAGCATGGGTGTACCTGCACAACTTGGATAGTAGTAGTTCAAGAAGATGGCTCAAAACTACCTTCTCAAGGGCAATTAAGAATGGGCAATAAATGCAGGCTTTGCCAAGAAAGAATAAGAAGAACAATACAGTTTGTGAGACCTTGTTGTCTATAAAACGCTGCTGTTAATACATTGGTACTTTGAGCATCCTGAAGATGTGAAATGGCTCCAACTGAATGCATGTAGGCAAAGCAACTGCATACCTACACAGAATGACACATCCATAGGGATGAAAAATACAATTTGGTATTGATTTACTTTTTTGTTAACAAATGTTTATATTAAATATCAGACAAAAATGTCAGAAAGTAATTCAAAATAAAAGATCAGCCAATGCCACATTTTTTTACCTGCCCCGTGAAGTCAGTGAAGAACAGCATAGTTGAGAGAAATGCTGTCCATCCTATGAGGTGACTGACACACAAAAAACGGTAATGAGAAGGCATACTGAACAGAGCTTTAATCAGTGACTTCAGGGTTATATGTCTTAATACCTGAAAACAAATGTGAAAATATATTAGTATCGCTTAATTCTCTTTCATCAATAAACCAATGTTGTTAGTGTTAACTTTCAGAGATCCTTTACAAGATGTCGATACACAAGTTGCGGAGAGGTTCTACTGATGCTACTAAAAATCTAAAAATATTTTATGGAGTTGTAAGCCATTTGTGTATGAACAGAAAAATAATATCCTCCTATCTTTATAAGTACTTACCTGATCCATAGTGTACACAATTATTTTTGAGCTTATAGTTTCAATTGGGTTTTGCCTCAATACAATTTTGATCGATCAAACAAAAACTTTGTTGCAATAAAAATTATCCTGAGTTTTCAGTGTTATTTAAAAGGAATTATTTGTATTCTTTTTAACTACCCAAAAGTTAATTCTCTTTTCAATGTAGTATATAGTCTTCTCCTGCAAGTACAATGCTGTAACAGGGATTTAGAACCAGGAACTTCCATTGGATTGGTCCATGATTATGCTTGCCACAGTACTGCAATGGCTTGCCATTGCATTCCTGCCTTCAGCAGTATGGCTCACCCGGAAGCTCTCTCACTCTTACTGTCTGCCATTAAACATATTGGAAGGATGGACAGGCAGACAATTCACCTGTTCAGATGTAGGGATGCCACTACTGTGCCACAAAATGCTCCAGAAACTATAGCAGGAATTTTCCAGCCATTCACAGACATGCTGCCTCTGCAAGTGAGGACAAAGAATTTGGCACTCAGCCAAATCTCTGTTCACTGCAGTGGAACTGGAGCGTCTCATCGGCATGAACAGCTGAAAAGTTCCAGGTTTAATTGTTGGTGACACAATAGCACAGTGGTTAGCACAATTGCTTCACAGCACCAGGCATCCAGGTTCAATTCCTGGCTTGGCATTGTCTGTGTGGAGTTTGTACATTCTCCCCGTGTCTGTGTGGGTTTCCTCTGGGTGCTCTGGTTTCCTCCCACAGTCCAAAAGACGTTCTGGTTAGGTGCATTGACCTGAACAGGTGCTGGACTGTGGCGACTAGGGGAATTTCACAGTAACTTCATTGCACTGTTATGTAAGCCTTACTTGTGACTAATAAATAAGCTTTAACTTTACTTTTGGCCTTGGGTGAATATCTGTGTGGAACTTCTACATTCTCCCTGTGTCTGCGTGGGTTTCCTCGGGTTCTCCGGTTTCTTCCCACATTCGAAAGATGCACCGGGTAAGTGGATTGGCTGTGCTGAATTGCCCCTTAGTGTTCAATGATGTGTAGGTTAGTAGGATTTATATTGTGGGAAATGACATATGTATAGACAAGGGAGAACTAAGTCAATTGGGTCTTAGAACAAAGAACAAAGAAAATTACAGCACAGGGACAGGTCCTCCGGCCCTTCAAGCCTGCACTGACCATGCTGCCCGACTTAGCTAAAACATGCTACTCTTTCGGGGACCATATCCCTCTATTCCCATCCTATTCATGTATTTGTCAAGACACCCATTAAAAGTCACTAACCTATCCGTTTCCACTACCTCCCCCAGCAACGAGTTCCAGGCACCCACTACTCTCTGTGTAAAATATCTACCTCGTATGTCTCCTTTAAACCTTGCCCCTTGCACCTTAAACCTTGCCCCCTAGTAATTGACTTTTCCACCCTGGGAAAAAGCTTCTGACTATCCACTTTGTCCATGCCTCTCATAATTTTGTAGACTGCTATCAGGTGGCTCCTCAACCTCCATCACGCCAGTGAGAACCAACCAAGTTTCTCCAACCTCTCCTCATAGCTAATGCCCTCCATACCAGGCAACATCCTGGTAAATCTTTTCTGAATGCTCTCCAGAGCCTCCACATCCTCCTGGTAGTGTGGCGACCAGAATTGAACATTGTATTCCAAGTGCAGCCTAACTAAGGTTCTATAAAGCTGCAATATGTCTTGCCAATTTTTAAACTCAATGCCCCGGCCGATGAAGGCAAGCATACCTTCTTGACTACCTTCTCCTCCTGCATTGCCACTTTCAGTGACCTGTATACCTATATACCCAGATCTCTTTATCTATCAATACTCTTAAGGGTTCTGCCATTTACTGTATATTTCCTATCTGTATTAGACCTTCCAAAATGCATTACCTCACAATTGTCCAGATTAAACTGCACCTACCATCTCTCCGCCCAAGTCTCCAACTGATCTATATCCTGCTGTATCCTCTGATGGTTCTCACTGCTATCCGCAAATCCACCAATCTTTGTGTCGTCCACAAACTTACTAATCAAACCATTTATTTTCCTCCAAATCATATATATGTATTACAAACAGCAAAGGTCCCAACACTGATCCCTGAGGAACGTTACTTGCCACAGCCCTCCATTCAGAAACACACCCTTCCACTGCTATCCTGTGTCTTCTTTGATCAAATCAGTTTTGTATCCACCTTGCCAGTGCATCTCTGATCCCATGCAACATCACCTTCTCCACCAGCCTACCCTGAGGGACCTTGTCAAAGGTCTTACTGAAGTCTATGTAGACAACATCCACTGCCCTACCCTCATCAATCATCTTTGTCACTTCCTTGAAAAATTCAATCGGGTTCATGAGACGTGACCTCCCCTTCACAAAATTATGTTGCCTCTCACTAACATGTCCACTTATTTCCAAGTGAGAATAAATCCTGTCTCAAAGGAACCTCTCCAATAATTTCCCTACCACTGATGTAAGGCTCACAAGCCTGTAATTACCTGGATTAGCCTTGCTACTCTTCTTAAACAAAGAAACAACATTGGCTATTCTCCAATCCTCTGGGACCTCTCCTGTAGCCAGTGAGGATACTAAGATTTCTCTCAAGGTCCTAGCTATTTCCTCCCTTGCCTCTCTCAGTATTCTGGGGTTTATACCCTCAGGCCCTTGGGACTTGTTTATCTTTCCCAAAAACACCAATACCTCCTCCTTTTTGATCTTAACATGACTCAAACTATCTACACACCCTTTCCCAGAGTCATTATCCACCAAGTCCTTCTCTTTGGTAATACAGACGCAAAGTAATCATTTCATACCTGATCCATTTCCTCTGGCTCCACGCATAGATTCCCTCCCTTGTCCTTGAGTGAGCCAACACTCTCCTTGGCTACCTTCTTCCTCTTCATATATAATATATAAGCCTTGGGATTCTCCTTAATCTTGCTAGCCAAAGATTTATATAAAGGATATAAATTATCCTTTATATTAAAAGGAAGACCCCTTTTAACTCTCCTTACTTAAGTTTCTTTCTACTTTCCTTGTATTCCACACTTGCTTCGTATGTTCCCAACTTCCTAACTGTGACAAATGCTTCCTTTTTCTCTTTGAGTAGGCTCACAATATCTCTCGTTATCCAAGGTTTCCAAAACTTGCCTTACCTGTCCTTCATCCTTACATGACTGTGCTTGTCCTGAATCCCTATCAACTTACACTTGAAACCCTCCCAGATGCCAGATGTTGATTTGCCCTCAGACATCTTTTTTCAGTTCCTGTCTGCTATTGTTGTAATTAGCCTTCTCCTAATTTAGCACCTTAGCTTGAGGACTACACTTATCTTTGTCCATCAGTACCTTAAAGCTTACTGAATTGTGGTCACTGTTCCTGAACTGCTCCCCTACTGAAACATCAATAAACTGGCCGGGCTCATTCCCCAATACTAGGTCCAGTGTGGCCTCTTCCTTAGTTGGACTATTTACATAGTATATCAGGAAGCCCTCCTGATGCTCCTTACAAACTCTGCCCCATCAATGCCCCTAGCACTCTTGGAAAACAACCCAATATAAAGAGATATTTAAAGTGATTTAGAAGACTGTCCTTCTTTGGTCAAAAAAATCCTCCCTCCTTGTAGCACCAGCTAAGTCTAACTTTAAAACAAAATACACATTAAAGAATTTACCTCTTCCTCTGATGGTTTCATGCAGGTGATTTGCGAATTGTCGTCCAATTTTCCCATGACCGACAAAGAACTTGGTTTATAAAAATTTGGATTGCAGTGACCATCTGCGGGACTCTCAATGCTTCCATAACTATGAGCATTATTTTGCAACAAACAGAATTTTTGAAATTCCACGTTTTGTCCGAATGGAATTTCTGGAATGCTGCTCAGGTGTACTATGAGAAATATGGTGAAGTTAATTGCAGCAAAGACATAAATAACCTGATATTCAGATCCTAAAAAAGTTCCCAGAAAAGTGTTCTTCCAATCTATGGCACCAGTTAGGTAGCCTGCAGCACCTCCAAGACCTAAACAAGGAGAAGGCAGAGCCATTAACATTCATAGAATTTGAGCAATTTGTATCAAAGTAACTTACCGACAGTTTAACCCTACAGTGCCACCACCAGTACCTATTTTCAAATGTCAAAGAATGACAAGTTTCTTCCCCCGCTGGGACTGAAGAGTTGTGGCCTTCTGATTAGCCCTCCCAATCTCTGACCAGCGTTAACATGTATTGATAACATCCATAGTACTAAACATAACCTTTCATCATCAGCACCTCAATTTATTTTGTAACCATATATTCCAATAGAAGTTTATTAAGCGTACAGAATATTTACACCAAAGAAGTAGGACATTTGGCCCCAACAGGCCCATGCTGTGCTTATCCTCCCTGCCTCTTCCTACCTTTCTTCATCAAATCTCCTCAACGTGCCTTTACATTCCTTTCTTTATTATGTGCTTAGTTCAGCTTACCCTTAAATGTACCCATGTTGATCACCTCAACTACTACTTGTAACAACAAATTCCCCATTTTACTCTTAGGTAAAGAGTCTCACCTAAATTTACAATTGCATTTATTAGTGCAGTTATTCAATGGGATTTTTCAGGCAGACAGGACCTCAGTTTAACATTGCTTGGCAAAGGTAGCACTTCTAACAGTAAAGCATTCCCTCAGTACTGCACTGAAGTGTCAAATTTTAAATAACTTTTCTTTCCTGCCTTTTCTTATTGATTTTAACAAGACCAAACCTAGCTTACAATTGTTTCCTGACTACACCAGTGTTTGAACCAGTGGGAATATTTCATTTTCCCACATCAATTATTCAAGCGAGTGAGATTGAGGATGGTTTTATATTCTGAAATAACATCCACTAGGAAGTGGGTTGAGGCTAAGTGACCTTTTTTCAGGCAGGACAAACACAGTACTTGTGCTCAACTGATTGTCCTGTTTCATACAATGCAATAGCAACAACACTCAAAGGTGTTTCATTCATTGTATGGATGGATTCTGTGAAAAGTGCGATATAATGCAAGCCTTTCTTTTTTCTCCTTATAATTCATGTTGTTGATCACAGCCAAGTGTCCGCTAGTGATTTGTTGACAAGTGAACACAAAAGCATTTTCTCCCCATTTATCACCGGTAACCAAAAATTTTTTTTGTGTGCAAAAGCAAAATACTGCAGATGCTGGAAATCTGAAATAAAAACATAAATCGTTGGAAATACTCAGTTGGTCTGGCATCATCTGTGAAGAGGGAAGCAGAGAGAAGGGTTGATGATCTTGCCAAGTCTGAAAGTCTGGGGGGAGTGGGGTGGGTCAATTCTACAGGCTCACTAGCTGCTGGTGAGAATCATGATGGCTCAGACAATTGAGTGTGAGGAAAAAATCCCGTTTGCTGCCCATTGCGATTCTCCCAACCCACCCCAACAGCCCCAGTCAGGTTTCCACCTTAATAGCTGGCAGCAGCTCGATAATTATGCAAACATGCTGATTGCAATACATGCCTGAATGGTAGTGGTGGGGAGAGGGGTGGGGGACGGAGTGGGGGGGGGGGTGACTCATTATTTGAGTGGCTGGGGAGGTGGGGAGGGAGATGCCCCTCTTTGCTAAGGGGTTGGTGGTGCTCCCCTAGTCAGTGGGGCAGGAGAAAAATGTTAATATAATGCCCTTATTCAAAAAGGAAGGGAGGCAGAAAGTAGCAAACTATAGACCAGTTAATTTAGTGTCAGCTGTTGAGAAATTGTTATAATTTGTTACAAATGAAGTGATAACAGGGCGCCATGGTTTTATGAAGGGTAAGCCATATTTGACTAACTTGCCAGAATTCTTCGAAGATGCAGTAAATGGATAATGGGGATCCTGTAGATGTAGCATATCTTGACTTCAGGAAGGCGATTGATAAGGTGCCGCATAGAAGGTTAATATACAAGGTAAGATCACATGGGCTTAGAGGTAATTAAATAGCTTAGATAGAGGATTGGCTAATCAACAGAAAGCAGAGAGTCGGAATAAATGGGTCTTTTTCTGGTTGGCAAGATGTAACTAGTGGGATGCCAAAGGGTTTAGTTCTTGGGCTCCAACCATTTACAATCTATATTATTGACGTGGATGCAGGGATGGAAGATACTGTAGCTAAATCTGCAGTTGGCACTACAGCAGATGGGATAGAAAGTTTTTGATTTGATTTGATTTATTAATGTCATATGTATTAGGATATGGTGAAAAGTATTGTTTTTTGTGCCCAATACAGACAAAGCATACCATCATACACAAAGAAACGAGAGAGCGCAGAATGTAGTGTTACAGTCTTAGCTAGGGTGTAGAGAAAGACCAACTTAGCATGAGATAGGTCCATTCAAAGGTCTAAAGTCAGCTGGAAAGAAACTGTTCTTGAGTCGGTTGGTATGTGGCCTCAGGCTTTTGTATATTTTTTCCAATGGAATAAAGTGGAAGAGAGAATGTCTGGGGTGTGTGTGGTCCTTAATTCTGCTGGTTGCTTTGCCGAAACAGCAGGAAGTGTTGACACAGTCAATGGATGGGAGGTTGGTTTGTGTGATGGATTGGGCTACATTCACAACCTTTTGTAGTTTCTTGCAGCCTTGGGTAGAGCAGGAGCCATACTAAGCTGTGATACAACCAGAAAAAAACTTTCTATGGTGCATCTGTAAAGGTTGGCAAGAGTCATAGCTGACATGCCAAATTTCCTTAATCTACTGAGAAAGTAGAGGCGTTGGTGGGCTTTCTTAACAAAATGTCAGCATGGGCGGACCAGGACAGCTTGTTGGTGATCTGGACACCTATAAACTTGAAGCTCTCGACCCTTTCTACTTTGTCCCAATTGACGTACGCAGGGCATGGTCTTCACTATGCTTCCTGAAGTCGATGACAATCTCCTTCGTTTTGTAATGAGGAAATAAGAAATTTACAAATCAATGTAAGTTGGTTAGATGAGTGGGCCAAAATGTGGCAGGTGGAGTTTAACGTAGATAAGTGTGAGGTTATTCATTTTGGTCAGAAAAATGGAAAGGCAGCTTATTATCTAAATGGGGAAAAGACTTTGGGGTGCTTCAGTGCAAAGGGATCTGAATGCCCTTGTGCAGATTTGCAGAAAATTGGTATTCAGGTACAGCAGGTAATATGGAAAGCAATTGGAATTTTGCCATTTATAGCTAGAAGAAAAGAATATAAAAGGAAGTGTTGCTGCAACTATATAAGACATTGGTGAGACAGCACCTGGAATACTGGTCCCCTTATTTGAGGGAGGATGCAACGGCAACAGACGCAGTTCAGAAGAGGATCACTAGATTGATTTCAGAGACGAGGGATTTGTCTTAAGAAGAGAGATTGAGCAGTTAAGGCCTATGCTGCCTGGAGTTTTAGCAGAATGTGAGAGGATATAATTGAGGTATATAAGATGATAAAAGATATTGACAATGTAGATGTAGAGCAGATGCTTCCTTTTGCAGGACCATGTAGAACAAGAGGTTTAGAACAATTTAGGACAAGGGGGTAACAAATTTAAAACAGAGATGAGGAGAAACTACTTCTCTCAAAGGCTGGTGAATCTGTGGAATTCATTGCGCCAGAGTAAGGTGAATGTTGGGACATTGAGCAATTTTAAGGAGGAGTTGTACAGATTTTTAATTAGTAATGGGTTGAAGGGTTATGGAGAATGGGCAGGAAATGGAGTTGAGGTCTAGCTGATATCAACCACAATTGTACTGAATGATACTGCAAGCTTGAGGGGCTGAATTGCCTAGTCCTGCTCCGAGTTCTTATATTTTGTGAATGCCTCAATTGAATCTGCCTCTACTGCATTTCCAGGCAGTGCATCCCAGACCTGAATCATCCTTTGTGTAATTTGTCCCCCCACATTGCATTTACTACTTTTGCTAATCACTTGAAATCTGCGCTCTTGATCCTTTTACGAATGAGAATAATTTCTCCCTATCTACTCTTTCCAGTCTCCTCATGATTTTGAACATCAATCAGATCTCTCCTCAGCCTCTTGTCTCCATGGAAAACAGTCCCAATCTCTCCAATCTATCCTGGTGACTGAAGTTTCTCATCTGTGGATCCATTCTTCTAAACCTCTTCTGCACTCTATCCAATCACTCACATCTTTCCAATAGTGTGGTGCCCAGAACTGTACACAAAAGTCCATAAATTAACCTGTTGGGCCACATTATGAACATTCCTTCCCCAGCCATCAGACCCCGAAGTGGGACTTGAACCCAGAACTTTTGGTTCAGAAATAGGGAGCTTACTGCATAATAAGATTTCTTCCTGACAGACTTATGTACATAAGTATTTTAATTTTTCATCTTGATTAACATTTTATACTTTCTATGTCCATTTTTGGCACATCAATTATCACTAGACTATTAATCCAGGAACTCAGTTTATGTTTGGGGACCCGGATTCGAATCCCGTTCATGGTTGATGGTGGAATTTGAATTTAATAAAAAATATTTGGAATTAAGAATCTACTGATGACCCTGAAACCATTGTCCATTGTCAGAAAAACCCATCCAATTCATTAATGTCCTTTAGGGAAGGTCTGGCCTACATGTGACTCCAGAAACACAGCAATGTGATTGGCTCTCAACTGCTCGAGTAACCAGGGATGGGTAATAAATGCTGGCCAGTCATCAACACCCACGTCCCACAAATGACTGAAAAAAAATGAATAGGGCACCCGTGTTGCAAGTCATACGCTACATAAACTATGTGAGAAACCCCTATCTCCCCTGTAGGCTACACAGACTGTCTACAAATGATTTCAAACCAACAAGCCGAAGAGATTTTTTTATACCTGATAGTTTGCTACTTCTTGTATGTTTCTGGTTGACAAAATCACGAGTTGAGTCCTGCTGCAGTCAGAGTGAAACCCGTGATAACTGCACACGGCCAAGTGGCTTGAAAGGAATGCACTTACCAGTTAACAGTGCATGGAAGTGTAAGGCTTTCTCTTTATCCTGATGGGAGCAGACATCAAACAAATAAGCCTTGATTGGGCTGTCGATGAAGTCAGCTGAGAAGTCAAAGACGATCACGCCGAAAACAGTAATAAGGACGCCCCAAATGTGCCTTTGTTTTCTGTCCTTTATGGTAGCTGGAATACATTTACAATCAGATTACCAACCTGAAAGGTTCCTCAGGTGTTTTACGTTGGAGGTTATTTTAACATGCAAATTTTGCAGGACACATTTTTTATGTGCAGTATTATGAGAGAAGATTACAAGTTGTAACTGCGATAGTTTAGCATTTTCGTATTTTGAACTTACTTAGTATTCAGGCGAGACAGGTGTAAAAGCAGATCTCGTTAAGAACTTATGGCTAAGTTTTTTTAATTCTTGAACAAGTGGGTTCTGAGCATAATGTAAAAGATTGAGATTTTTTTAAAATGAGTTCGAATGATTGAAGTTTCTAAAAGTTCTGTGATTCACTGCTCTGATCTTACAGTCAGGGTCAATGCTACTTGCCTGTCACCACAGCGTCTCCGTTAAGAAAGAGTGTCATTCCCAGCACCATCAGGACCCCCAGGGTTAAGATGTAGGGTCTCCTCCTGCCCCATCTGGAGCGGCTGTAGTCGCTGGCGGAGCCGACCACGGGCTGGAGGATGAAGCCCAGGATAGGGCTGGTGAGCCAGACCAGGCTGTAGAGGCTGCTCGGGAGACCCACACTGAGCAGCACCGGGGTGGCGAAAGCTCCCTCGGCAGCGTAGCAGAACTCCCTGCCGAACATCACGGCGCTGTGCATGAGCAGCCTGAGCGTGGACCTCCGGGGAGGCTCCAGCTGCTCTCTCACCTCCACATCTGTCCTGCAGCTGCTCCACACCTGGCTTTGGGGCAGTTGGCTCACCTTGTCCTTTGGCAGCGCTGTTGAACGTGTCATAGCTACTTACTTTAAATGTTTCTTCGCCCCCGCCTCCCCGGAGTCTGGCAGGCGTTTCACTTCCCGGGAACAGCAGCAAAAATATTTATGGATCTCCCACTTTCTCGATGACGCAGGTCTGGGGTAGAAAAGTATTCACCATCCGAGTGGTCACCGCTTTGTTAAACTTGTGTGAGCGCTTGCCAAGTGAGCTCACGGTAATTTAAAGTTTTGTTTTAAAAGTTGAAGTTTATTTATTAATGTCACAAGTCGGTTTACATTAACACTGCAATGAAATTACCGTGAAAAACCTCTATTGTGCAACCCAAGTAAACTCAAAAATAATTATTGGGTGTTGTTTATTTTCTTTTAAAATTGTAACTATTTTTTTCCGACTATTCCTGCCTTTAAAATCCAACGAAGCTGATGTGGCAGTTCCTCTGGCCATGATGCCGGCATGTGGAGATGCCGGTGTTGGGCTGGGGCTAACACTGTAGGAAGTCTCACAACACCAGGTTAAAGTCCAACAGGTTTAGTTGGTAGCAAACGCCACTAGCTTTCGGGGCGTTTCCCCTTCGGCAGGTAAACCTGTTGGGTTTAAACCTGGTGTTGTGAGATTTCTTGCTATGATGCCTGCACACAATGCTTATGTGACATGGGGTGCATGGTGGCACATTACTGTCTTACAGTGCCAGGGACCTGGGTTTGATTCCTGGCTTGGGTCTCTGTCTGTTTGCACATTGTCCCTGTATCTGTGTGGGTTTCCCCGGGTGCTCCAGTTTCCTCCCCCAGCCCATAGACATGTGGGTTAGGTGGATTGGCTATGCTAAATTGACCTTAAAGTAAAGTTTATTTATTGGTCACAAGTAGGCATGCATTCACACTGCAATGAAGGTACTGTGAAAATAGTGTCAGGGGAACTAGCTAGGTTAAATGCATGGAGTTATGGGTTTAGGACCTGGCTAGGATTGTGATCAGTGACTTGGTGGGCTGAATGGTGTCCTTCTGCACAATGGGATTCTATAACACTATTTGTCATCTTTCAGTGTAAAATCATCATTTTTTGCCCAAGTTATGACCTGTAACCCTTGCCCTGAGAGGATATTTCCTTTAATTCTTTCACAGGATATGTGGCTAAGCGAGCATTCATTGCCCGTCCCTAATTGCCCTTGAAAGTGTGGGAAGATAAGGAATGAACTTATAGAGATTTATAAAATCATGAGTTGTATAGATAAGATGAATGGCCAAGATCTTTTCCCCAGGGTGGGGGAGTCCAAAATAAGAGGGTATAGATTTGATTTGATTTATTATTGTCACTTGTATTAGTATACAGTGAAAAGCTTTGTTTCATGAATGTGTTACAGATAAAGCATACGATACAGAGAAAAGCAAAGGAAAGATTGCAGAATGTAATGTTACAGACATAGCTAGAGTGTAGAGAAAGATCAACTTAATATGAGGGCAGGTCCATTTAAAGAATGGATGGCAACAGGGAATAAGCTGTTTTTGACTCGGTTGGTATGTGACTTCAGGTTTTTACATCTTTTTCCTGACGGAAAGAGTGTACTTCCCAGCACCATCAGGACCCCCAGGGCTAAGGTAGAGTCTCCTCCTGCCCCATCTGGAGCAGCTGTAGTCGCTGGTGGAGCTGACCATGCGCTGGAGGATGAAGGCCAGGAGCGGGCTGGTGAGCCAGACCAGGCTGTAGAGGCTGCTCGGGAGACCCATGCTGAGGGGTGGCAAAAGCTCCCTCGGCAACATAGCAGAACTCCCTCCCAAACATCACAGCATTGTGCATAAGCAAATGGAAGAGAAAGTCCAGGGCGCATGGGATCCTTGATTATGCTTGCTGTTTGTCTGAGACAGCAGGAAATGTAGACAGAGTCAGTGGATGGGAAGCTGATTTGCATAATGGTTTGGGCTTCAGTCATGACCCTTTGTGGTTTCTTTGGGTCTTGGACAGACCAGGAATCATACCAATCTGTGATACAACCAGAAAGAATGCTTTCTATGGCGCACCTGTAAAAGTTGTGAGTCATAGCAGATGTGCCAAATTTCCTTAGTCTCCTTTGGAAGGAGAAGTGTTGGTGGGCTTTGTGAACTATAGCATTGGTGTGGAAGGACCTGGACACATTATTGGTAATTTGGACACCTAGAAAGCTGAAGCTTTCGGCATATTTTCCACTATGCTTCCCGCAGTGGATGACTATTTCCTTTTTGTTGCCATTGAGGGAGAAATTACCGTCATCGCACTAGAGAATCTGGTGAACTATCTCTTTCCTGTATTCTGTCTCATCATTGTTTGAGATCCAACCCACTACAGTGGTATCATCAGCAAACTTGAAAATTGAGTTGGAGGGAAATTTGGCCATAGGTGTATAATGAGTATTGTAAGGGGCTGAGGACACAGCCTAGTGGAACACCAGTGCTGAGGATGTTCATGGAGGAGGTGTTGTTGCCTTAAGGTTTAAGGTGAGAGGGAAAAGATTTACAAGGGACCTAAAGGGTAACTTTTTCACATGGAAGGTGGTACATAATGAAATGAACTGCCAGAGGAGGTGATAGAGGTGGACACAATGACAACTTATAAAAATAGAAAAGGTCGAAAGCTTCACGTTTTAGTTATCCAGATCACTAACAATCTCTTCTGGTCCCTCCATGCCAACACTATAATTAAGAAAACCCGCCAACGCCTCTACTTTCTCAGAAGACTAAGGAAATTTGGCATGTCAGCTACAGCTCTCATCAACTTTTACAGATGCACCATAGAAAGCATTCTTTCTGGTCATATCACAGCTTGGCATGGCTCCTGCTCTGCCCAAGACCACAAGGAACTACAAAAGGTTGTGAATTTAGCCCAATCCATCTCACAAACCAGCCTCCCATCGATAGACTTTGCCTACACTTCCAGTTGCCTCGGCAAAGTAGTCAGTATAATTAAGGACCGTATGAACTCTAGACATTCTCTCTTCCACCTTGTTCCATTGGGTAAAAATACAAAAGTCTGAGGTCACGTACAAACCAATCCAAGAACAGCTTCTTTCCTACTGCCATCAGGTTTTTGAATGGACCTACCTTGCATTAAGTTGATCTTTCTCTACACCCTACCTATGGCTGTAACACTACATTCTGCACTCTCTTGTTTCCTTCTCTATGAATGTTGTGCTTTATCTATATAGCGCGCAAGAAACAGTACATTTCACTGTGTGTTAATACATGTGACAATGATAAATCAAATCAAATTGTAAAACATTTGGACTGGTATATGGATAAGAACGGTTTAGAAGGATATGGGCAAATGGGAGTAGTCCCATTTAGGAAACCTGGTTGGCATGGATGAGTTGGGCTAAAGGACTTTTTTCTGTGTTGTATATCTCTATGATTCTATGAGAAGGCGGGGGATGAACTGCTTTCTTGTACTGTTGCGGTACATTGACAATACTGTTAAGAAAGGAGCTCTATGATTTTGATCAACGACGACAAAGCAAAAGTGATATATTTCCAAGTCAGCATGGTGACTGGCTTGGAGGGGAACTTGCAGTTTTGATGTTCACATGTATCTGCTGTCCTTGCCTTTCTAAATGGTAGTGGTCACCAGTTTGGAAGGTGCTGTGAAAGAAGCCTTTGTAAGTTGCTTCAGTGACATCCATGGTAGATATAGCTGTCACTGTGCATCAGTGGTGGAGAGAGTGACTGTTGTAGGTGATGAATGGGTTGTTAATCACGTGGGCTTTTGTCCTGATGGTGTTGAGATTCTTGAGGGCTGTTGAAGCGACACTCATCCAGGCAAGTGGAAAATACTGCATCGCAATCCTGATTTGCAGCTTAGACAGATTTTAGGGACTAGGTTATTCTCCATATAATTCCCAGCCACTAACCTGTTAGGTAGCCACAGTATTTTTATGGCTGGTCAGATTCAGTCTGTGGTCAATGGTAACCCCCAGAATGTTGACAGTGGAGGATTCTGTGATGGTAATGACATTGATTGTCAAGGGAAGATAGTTGGATTGTCTCTTGGAGATGTTCTTTGTCTGGCACTTGTGTGGAGCAAATCTCTGCTGCTGTCAGACTTTTGAATGGACTTACCTTGCATTAAACTGATCTTTCTCTACACCCTGACTATGGCTGATACATTACATTTGCATTCTGTTGTTTCCTTCTTTATGAATGGTATGCTTTGTCTGTGTAGTGTGCAGAAACAATACTTTACAATGTATGTTAATACATGTGACAATAATAAATCAAATCAAATGTTACTTTCCACTTGAGCCTGAATATTATTGATGTCTTGCTGCATTTGGGCATGCTTTAACTGAGGACTTATGACTGGTGTTGAACGTTTTGCAGTGGTCAGCAAACATTCTCATTCCTGACCCTATGATGGAAGGAAAGTCATTGATGAAATAGCTGAAGATGGTTGGGCATAGGACACTACTTTGAGGGACTCCTTCAGTGATATTCTGGGACTAAAATGGCTGACTTCTAACAACCACAACCAATAACCATCATTTTCCTTTTGCCAGGAAGGACTTCAAGCAGTTTTGCTTGTGATTCTGAATGGCTTACTACTGTTCCTTGATATTACACTCAGTCAAATGCTGCCTTGATGTTAAGGGCAGTCACTCTCATCTCATTCCGAGAGGTCAGCTCTTTCTTCACGTATGGACTATGGCTGTAACAAGGCCAGAAGCTGAAGGCCCTCGTGGAACTCAAACTGAGCATCAGTGAGCAGGTTTTTTGCTGATGATTGAGATTGCTGATGATGGGGCATTGGCTTTGTCCTAATTTCTGTGAATAAGGCATAACTTGGTGGTTTTCTACATAGCTCTAGTACTGGCATGTACTCAGCAACGCTGGAACATCATGGCTCAGGGTGCAGCAAGTTCTGGAGTACAAGTCTTCAGTGCTATTGCTGGAATGTTGTCAGGGGCTATTGTCTTTGCAGTATTCAGTGCCTTCACCTGTTTCTTGATATCATGTGAAGTGAGAAAATTTTGGCTAAGTACTTGCACATATTTAAGACTTACAAATGTTTTGATCTCATTATTAAAATAGCAGGGGTGTACTGAACTTTATAAATTTATTTGCCGAGTTTTCAAATGAACTTTTGGTATTTATTTATCTGTGATGGTGAATGAAAGGAAACTACCATTTACGTAGCACCCTCCATGATTTCAGGACATCGCAAAAACAGTTTACAGCCATTGGAGTGTTTCTGACGTGTAGACATTCAAATTGTATAATGCAATGTAGTCAATTTTCACCCACAACCAGGAATGAGATAATAAGCAGAAAATCTGTCAAAGTGAAATAAAAACAAATGCTAGAAATAATCAGAGAGGTTGCGGGTTGATGAGCTTGCATCAGAATTCATCAGTTCTGGTCATCAACCTGAAACATTTGCCAAAATCTTGCTGACGTTCACCCCCACCGTGGGTTTCTTGGTGGTGAGGTGTGCTGCGTTCAGTGGGAATCCCCATTGGCAATGGTGGGACTGTAAGATGCTGCCACCAATGTGTCCTGTCGGTAAACACACCAAAGAGATGGAGAAAAGTCTCACCCAACAACTTTTTCTCCCCAGATGCTGCCTGACCTTTTGTTCCTGGGAAGCTCAGTTTTGGATTCATGGGATGTGAGCGTCACTGGCTGGGCCAGCATTTATTGCCCATGCCTATTTGCCCATGGACTTTTAAGAACCGAACACATTTCTCTAGATTTTGGGCCACATCAGGTAAGAATGGCAGATTTCCTTCCCTAAAAGATATAAATGAACCAGATGGGTTTGATTTTCATGAGCATCAATAGACTTTTAATACCAAATTTTTCTGCCTGTGGGATTTGAACCTGGGTTCCTAGACTGTTATCCTGGGGTTACTAGCCATGTGACAGTACCACGATGCCGCTGCCTCCCCTGCTGAGTATTTCCTGTGCTTTTTAAATATTTTTTATTCCAGCATCTACTGCATTTTGTTCTTATATTAATCTTTTTAAGAACCCACTTCTCCCACAGTTTTGAAGTCTTTCTAATCTTATTTGCCCTCTGCCAATTTGCATGTTACTCTGGTAATAATCCAGAGATTATTATCTTTGAGGTTCTGCTTTTTAACTTGGTGTCTAGCTCTTCATGCTGACTATACAGAACCTCTTTCCGAATTCCACAGATTGGTGGGATTTTCCATGTCCCTCTCTGTGGCTTTTATCATGGCAGTAGAGGCAGCCCACCATTCACTGTTGGCAGAACTGGCTGGAAAATTCTGGCCTGAATTGTTGGTCTTTACACAAACCGTAATAACTGGATCCTTTCCACCTTGAGATGTTCAAAACCCTGGCACTGTGTAGGCAACACAGCCGTGTGGACTGTCGCTGTTTACTGCTTGGTAGCACCCTTAACGACCCTTTCAATCACTTTACTGAAGATTGAGCGTAGGCTAATGGGGCGATAATTAGTCGGGTTGGATTTGTCCTGTTTCTTGTCCACAGTGCAAGCCAGGATAATTTTCCACATTAATGGAAAGATGCCAGTGTTGTAGTTGTACTGGAACAACTTAGTTATAGGTGTGACAAGTTTTTGATTTGATTTATTATTGTCACGTATTAACATAGAGTGAAAAATATTGTTTCTTGCATGCTATACAGACAAAGCTTCCTGTTCGTAGGGAAAGAAACAAGAGAGTGCAGAATACAGTGTTACTGTCATAGCTAGGGTGCAGGGAAAGATCAACATAATGCAAGTTGAGTCCATTCAAAAATCTGACAGCAGCAGGGAAGAAGCTGTTCTTGAGTCAATTGGTACGTGACATCAGACTTTTGTATTTTCTCCCAATGGAAGAAGGTGGAAGAGAGAATATGATGTGGATATACCGGCGTTGGACTGAGGTAATTACAGTAAAAAGTCTGACAACACCAGGTTTAAGTCCAACCGATTTATTTGATAGTAAACTCACAAGCTTTCGGGGTTTGTCCCTTCGTCAGGTGAATGGAGAGTTCTGGCCTCTGACAGAGCATATAAAGCACAGACGGTTTACAGATTACTGATTAGAATGTGAACCTTTACACCTAACCTGCTGTTCAAGTCCTAAAGTGGCCTACAATGTGAGTGGAAGGAGCACTGATCACAGGTTAAAGGGATGTGTATTGTCTCCAGACAGTATAGTAAGTGATGTTTTGCAAACCCAGGCAAGTCACGGGGGTTACAGATAGTGCGACATGAACCCAAGATCCCTGTTGAGTCCATCCTCATGTGTGCAGAACTTGGCTATCAGTTTCTGCTCAGCGACTCTGCGCTGTCGTGTGTCGTGAAGGCTGCCTTGGAGAATGCTTACCCAAAGGTCAGAGGCTGATGCCCATGACCACTGAAGTGTTGGCCAACAGGAAGGGAACAGTCTTGCCTGGTGATTGTCGAGCGGTGTTCATTCATCCATTGTCATAGCGGGTAAGCATTCTCCAAGGCGGCCTTCACGACACACGACAGCACAGAGTCGCTGAGCAGAGACTGATAGCCAAGTTCCGCACACATGAGGACGGTCTCAACAGGGATCTTGGGTTCATGTCGCACTATCTGTAACCCCCGTGACTTGCCTGGGTTTGCAAAACCTCACTTACTGTACTGTCTGGAGACAATACAATCTCTTTAACCGGTGATCAGTGCTCCTTCCACTCACATTGTCAGCCACTTAGGACTTGAACAGCAGGTTAGGTGTAAGGATTCGCATTCTAATCAGTAATCTGTAAACTGTCTGTGCTTCATATGCTCTGTCAGAGGCCAGAACTCTCCATTCACCTGACGAAGGGACAAACCCCGAAAGCTTGTGAGTTGACTATCAAATAAATCGGTTGGACTTAAACCTGGTGTTGTCAGACTTTTTACGAAGAGACAATATCCAGGGTGTGTGGGGTCCTAAATTATGTTCATTTGATGAAGTGCTCTGAAAGCTCATGCTAAACTTGTTGGACTTTAATCTGGTGTTGTGAGACTACTTACTGTGCCTACCCCAGTCCAATGCTGGCAACTCTACATCTTAATTATGCTGGCTGCTTTGCTGAGGCAGTGGGAGCATAGACAAAGTCAATGGATGGGAGGCTGGTTTGCTCGATGGATTGGGCTACATTCACGATCTTTAGTAGTTCCTTGCGATCTTGGGCAGAGCAGGAGCCAATCCTAGCTGTGATACAACCAGAAAGAATGCTTTCTATGGTGCATCTGCAAACATTGGTGAGAGCTGTAGCTGTTATGCCAAATTTCCTTAGCCTCCTGAGAAAGTAGAGGCGTAGGTGGACTTTCCTAACTATAGTGTCGGCATAGGGGGAACCAGGATAGGTTGTTTGTGATTTGGACACCCAAAAACTTGAAGTTCTTGACCCTTTCTACTTTGAATAAGATGTTCAAATGAGTCTATTTCTGCCTGTTATGGTTGTACAAATATCCCATTGAGCTACTCACAGAAAAGCAAGAATGATTCAATAGTAATGAGTAAGAGTAATCCTGAGACAGCAATGGAAGGGTGCCTTTCTGAATAGACAGCTATGACAAGTGGATTTCCTCAGGGATCAATGCTGGAACCTTTGCTGTTCGTAATATATATAAATGATTTGGAGGAACATGTACCTGGCTTGATTAATAAGTTTGCGGATGGCACAAAGGTTGGAGGATTTACAGATAGCGATGAAGACCATCAGCAGGATATAGATCGGTTGGAGACTTGGGCGGAGAGATGGCAGGTGGAGTTTTATCTAGACAAATGTGAGATAATGCATTTTGGGAGGTCTAATACAAGTAGGAAATATACAGTAAATGGCAGAACCCTTAAGAGTATTGATGGAGAGATCTGAGTGTACAGGTACACAGGTCACTGAAGGTGGCAACACAAATGGAGAAGGTAGCCAAGAAGGCATACGGCATACTTGCCTTCATCAGCCGGGGCACTGAGTTTAAAAATTGGCATATCATGTTGCGGCTTTATAGAACCTTAGTTAGGCCTCACTTGGAATATAGGCTAGAATTTTACTGTCATGCCAGCCTCGATTCCAGTGACAGGCTCGGCTCGGAGAACGGCATTCTTCATTGTCCTCGGGCAGGATTGTGCAAAACTTGGCAGACATGCTGGTAAAATTCCGCCCATAGTGTTCAATTCTGTTCACCATACTACTGGAAGGATGTGGGGGCTTTGGGAAGGGTAAAGATTTACTAGGATGCCGCCTAGTATATAGGGCATCAGCTATGAGGAGAGGTTGGAGAAACTTGGTTTGTTCTCACTGGAAACATGGAGGTTGAGCGACAACAGAAGTCTATAAGATTGAGGGGCATGGACAGAGTAGATAGTCAGAAGATTTTTCCCAGGGTGGAAGAGTCAATTAGTAGGGGGCATAGGTTTAAGGTGCGAGGGGCAAGGTTTATAGAAGATATTCAAGGCAAGTTTTTTACACAGAGGATGGTGGATGCCTGGAACTCACTGCTGGGGGAGGTAGTGGAAGCAGATATGATACTGACTTTTAATGGCATCTTGACAAATTCATGAATAGGATAGAAATGGAGGGATAAGGTCCTCAGAAGTGTAGGTGGACTGAGTTCAATCAGGCAGCATGGTCGGTGCAGGCTTGGAGAGCTGAAGGACCTGTTCCTGTGCTGTAATTTTCTTTGTTCCTTCCTCAGTCAAAATCTATACAAAGCAAATTTCTTAAGAAGACCCCACAAGTCTAATTTAGGCCCCTTCTGCCTATGATCTGCTTCACCCCCCAATTATAAGATCTCCTTATGCCTGAGCAACTGATTCTATCAGTTACCCAGTCTCTTCCTGCCTCTGGGATGTAAATGAGGTCCAATATTTAAAATTTGCCAAGACTCATTTCAGAATTTGCAGGTTGTTCTCTTAACTCCCATTGCTGTTAACCTGCTGAAAATTGGGCCTTATTATCAGATTGTTTTAAAGATTGTATGACAAGTCAATTGGCCAGCTCAATCAACCATTACTTTCGAAAAGAGCTGAATATCCATCTGTCCAGCAGTTGGCAGCCAGTAAATGGCATTGCATTCATGTATTTCAATACAGATACACTGGGATCTGATTTTCCCTTTAGCCTTGCAATGTGGCCTGGGGAAGGCTTGGCAGATCAATTGGTCTTTCCTTTGTCTTTTTTCCTTGCAACTTAATGGAAAAGCGAACCATGGAATCAAAGAACAAAGAAAATTACAGCACAGGACCAGGCCCTTCGGCCATTAAGCCTGCACTGACCATGTTGCCTGACTGAACTAAAACCTCCTGTCCTGGGGACCATATCCCTCTATTCCCATCCTTCTCATATATTTCTCAAGATGCCCCTTAAAAGTCACTACCAAATCCACTTCCACTATCTCACCCTGGCTACAAGTTCCAGGCACCCACTACTCTCCATGTAAAAAAAATCTGCCTCGTACATCTCCTTTAAACCTTGCCCCTCGCACCTTAAACCAATGCCTCGTGGTAATTGATTCTTCCACGCTGGGAAAAAGCTTCTGACTATCCATCCTGTCCATGCCTCTTATAATCTTGCAGACTCCTATCAGGTCTCCCCTCAATCTCTGTTGCTCCAGTGAGAACAAACCAAGTTTGTCCAACCTCTCCTCATAGCTACTGCCCTCCGTATCAGGCAACATCCTGATTAAATCTTTTCTGTACCCTCTCCAAAGCCTTCACACCCTTCTGGTAGTGTGGCAACCAGAATTGAACACTATATTCCAAGTGCGGCCTAATTAAGGTTCTATAAAGCTGCAACGTGACTTGCCAATTTTTAAATTTAAAATCCCGGCCGAGTGAGGCAAGCATGCCGTATGTCTTTTTGACTATCTTCTCCACCTGCATTGCCACTTTCAGTGATCTGTGTACCTGTATACCCAAGATCCCTTTGCCTATCAATACTCCTAAGGGTTCTGCAATTTACTGTATATTTCCTATATATATTAGGCCTTGCAAAATGCATTACCTCATATTTGTCTGGATTAAACTCCATCCGCCATCTCTCTGTGCAAGTCTCTGACTGATCTATACTCTGCTGTATCCTCTAATGGTCCTCATCGCTATCTGCAAATCCAACCTTTGTGTTGTTTGCAAATTTACTAATCAATCCAGTTACATTTTCCTCCAAATCATTTATATATTTTACAAACAGCAAAGCTCCTAGCACTGACCCTGAGGAACACCACTTGTCACAGCCCTCCATACAGAAATGCACTCTTCCACTGTTATCCTCTGTCTTCTTTGACCGAGCCAGTTTTGTAGCCACCTTGCTAGCTCATCTCTGCTTCCATGTGACTACCTTCGGCACCAGTCTGCCATGAGGGACCTTGTCAAAGGCCTTACTGAAGTCCACGTAGACAACATCCACTGTCCTACTCTCATCAATCATCTTCATCACTTCCTCGAAAAACTCAATCAAGTTCATGAGACACAATCTTCCCCTTCACAAAACTATGTTGCCTCTCATTGACACGTCCACTTATTTCCAAGTGAGAATAAATCCTATCTCAAAGAATCCTCCAATAATTTCCCTACCACTGATATAAGGCTCACTGGCCTGTAATTACCTAGATTATTCTTGCTACCCTTCTTAAACAAACATTGGCTATTCTCCAATCCTCTGGGACCTTCCCTGTAGTTGGTAGTCATGATGTGGAGATGCTGGCATTGGACTTGGGTAAACACAGTAAGAAGTCTCACACACCCGGTTAAAGTCCAACAGGTTTCTTTGGTAGCAAATGCCACTAGCTTTCGAGCGCTGCTCCGACATCAGGTGAGTGGGGAGTTCTGATCACAAACAGGGCATATAAAGGCACACACTCAGTTTACAGAATACTGATTAAAATGTGAGTCTTTACAGCTAATCAAGTCTTAAAGGTACAGACAATGTGAGTGGAGACAGCATTAAGCACAGGTTAAAGAGATGTGTATTGTCTCCAGACAGGACAGTTAGTGAGATGTTGCAAGTCCAGGCAAGTCATGGCAGTTACAAATAGTGTGACATGAACCCAAGATCCCAGATGAGGCCGTCCTCGTGTGCGGAACTTGACTATCAGTCTCTGCTCAGTGACCCTGCGCTGTTGTGTGCTGTGAAGGCTGCCTTGGAGAATGTTTACCTGAAGATCAGAGGCTGATCAGATCAGAGAGGAGTCACGGGCATTTGTCTTCTGATTTAATACCTTACTTATTTCCTCAGGCTCCACACATAGATTCCCTCCCTTGCCCTTGAATGGGCCGACCCTCTCCCTGGCTATTTCTTGCTCTTTTTATATGTATAAAAGATTCTCCTTAATCTTGGTGGCCAATGCTTTTTCATGAGCCCATTTAGCCCTTCTTACTCCTTGCTTAAGTTTCTTTCTACTTTCATTGTATTCCACACTTGCTTTGTGAGTTCCAAGCCTCCTAGCTTTGACAAATGCTTCCTTTTTCTCTTTGACTAGGCTCACAATATCTCTCATTATCCAAGGTTCCCAAAACTTGCCATACTTATCCTTCGTCCTTACAGGAATGTGTCAGTCCTGAATCCCTATCAGCTTGCATTTGAAAACCTCCCACATGCCAGATGTTGATTTACCCTGAAACATCTGCCCCCAATCTACATTCTTCAGTTCCTGCCTAATATTGTTGTAATTAGCCTTCCCCCAATTTAGCACCTTCACTTGAGGACTACACTTATCTTTATCCCTCAGTCCCTTAAAGCTTACTAAATTGTGATCATTGAATCATTGAAACAATCGTAGAAACAGTGTAGTTGCAATTATCTGGCAATTTGGCTGTCAGTAACTCAATTGACAGTATATTGCAGGTACTAATTTGTACAAAACACACAACATAGACCACAATGAATGATTTCTCAACATTACGGATCATCTTTTCTAATGCAAATACTTTTTATTTTGAAATGGTCTTGTCATGGTGAGAGAGATTTTAAAGGCTGGGTGATGAAATTTACCTTTTACCATAGTCACATCACCCTAGGTAAGGATCACATGTTTATAAATAAAAAAATATTGGAATAGTGTGTTAAAATTCACACTGCAATGAAGTTACTATGAAAATCCCCTTGTCACCCCATTCCAGCACTTGTTCAGCTACACTGAGGGAGAAATTAGCATGGCCAATGCACCTAACATGCACATCTTTTGGACTGTGGGAGGAAACCTGAGCACCTGGAGGAAACCCATGCAGACACGGAGAATGTGCAAACTCCTCACAGACAGTGACTCAAGCCGGGAATCAAACCTTGGTTGCTGGCACTGTGAGGCAGCAGTGTTAACCACTGTGCCACCATGCTGTCCATAATCAGAAACTACACGAAAGACGTGAAATAACGGGAAAGAACCTTGTGAAAGAACCACGTGAGCTGCTCATATTTGTGCTAGATGAGAGAGGAACAGCTGTGTGCAGAATCAAAATTCATTCACTCACAGTTGCATTTGGATATTTAAAAAGTTTTGTTACACATGTAAGTGCTACATATTTTCCGCTACTTGGAAGAGATCTATATTTGACAGAGTAAGGTTTCCTGAAATGGTTGTGGTTCCTCTTGGAGAAAGGCAAGTACCTATATGAGGATTGTAGTAATGTGCTTTTCTTGCTGGACTCTGGAATTCACCTAACCAACCAATCATCTCACTTGCAGTCGTGATCTTTTCATTCACCACAGTTAAATCAACCAGAGTATTGGAGAAATTAGAGAAAGAGTTAACATTTTGAGTGCAAAATGACTCTTCAGTTCCAAAGAAGAGTATTATTAGACTCAGGGTGTTAATCTGTTTCTCCCTCCATAGACACTGCTGGGTTTTTCCAGAATTTTCTGTTTATATTTGAGACCTCTAGCATCAGCAAACGTTTGCCTTAAGGATTGGAAATTGTTGAGTCAGGCAACTTGTAAAATGCCACATTGAAAGTTGAGGTGCTGTTGCTCCAACTTGCGTTGACTTTCATTAGAACAGTATTGGAGACTGAGAACAAAGAGATGAGAGTTGGGTTAGAACTGAGGATTAAAGTGACAGGCAACCAGAGCTCAGGGCTTGTGGGCTGAATGGAGGTAATTCCAAAGCAACCACCAATATGTGTTTGATCTCCCAGTGTAGATGGAGGAGATCACATCATGAGCAGCAAATATACTAAACCAACTTTAATTGTTGTTTCACCTGAAAGGAGTCTTTGGGAATCTGGATGATGAAATTGAGGGGAGGGGGGTGTAAACAGGCAGATGTTGGAAAGTTGCTGTGGAAAGGGATGTTGATATTAAAGTTTGAAGAGTAAATTCACCTAATGAAGGAGCATTGCTCCAAAAGCTCATGATTTCAAATAAACCTATTGGATTTTAACTTGGTGTTGTGAGACTTCTTACTGTGTCCACCCCAGTTCAACACTAGCATCTCCATATTAAGTATAAACTATGTTGTAGTGGAAGGAGTGCTCTCTTAAGATTGCTGACAGGAGAGAGCAAGGGTAGACGTGATGGCATTAGGCAGATCACAAATCGGTTGAATGTGAATTCTTATGAGGTGGAAGGACAATTAAAAAAATTAATAACAGTGCAAGTGGTAGTAGAAACTTTAATCACGTGACTTCCATCAAGAGCCTGTGTCTGTCCAAGGTGTCAAGCTGTTTTGAACAACTGGGAGGGAGGGCACTGGGAAGGAAGGTGACGGGTTCAGAGCAGAAATGTGGAAAATGAACAATGTTGAGGGTCTTGTCAACCATGGTGGAGCAGTGTCCTTGTTGAAGATAAAGGAAGACATCAGAACAGATATACTGGAGGCAGAGAAACTAAGAAAATTGAACTGATTCCTTTCAGGAAGTGCAAGGTAGCTGGCAATCAGAAGGCTTATAATAAGTGTGAACAGTCTATCCCCAGAAATGGAGATTGACAAGTGGAGAAAGAGCACGGAACACTCAAAGATGGAAAGTATGAAAACAATAGAAGGGGGGAAACAAGCTTGACAAAATTTTTCAACAGGAAATTGCACTGATACCACCATCAGTGAATTGGAGAAGAGGTGAGGAAGGGGACCTGAGTAGGACTGGAACAAAGCATGGTCTACAAAACCAGAATTTTACGTATGTTTATTAGCTGGGTGGACTTATGGAATCTTAATGCATCTTCTAACTTCCAGGAAAAAATGTGTGCCACTAGTGGTGTATTGTCCACATCACTTCTGCTACTTTATTTTCCCCATCCTCCTCCTCCTCATTAACAGCTGAAGAGTCTCTGCATTTTGATTCTCCAGCAGTTCCAAACCTTGCAGCGTATCTCAATGATTTGCAGACTGTCCCTGTGCATGCAGATGGATATCTGCAGATGTGTCCAAGCACCTAAAGTTCAGCATGCTAACAGCTTGTTTAATGACAGGACGTTAAAAGACATTTGTTGTATTGCTCCTGGGATTCATTCCTCAAGTTTCTGACAAAGGTGATCAGATAAGTTTTGCTCTGGGTGGACTGCTGTAGGATAAAAAACATCATGCACATATCTGCAAATTATCACGTTATGGTTACTCACCAGATGCCCATTGGAGTGGAAGGCCTTGTAGTTGTTAAACACGCCAGGTTGAGCTGGGGGTTTCCTAATTGTCACATGGGCAGTTGATGACACCCTGCCACCTTTGGGGATGCAGAACCCTGAGTACTTGCTCATTCTGATTGGCAAGTTCACATAATAGGAGGTCCTATCAATCTAGCCATCAGACACCTATTTAAGAGTATCTTTGGACTGCAGTCTATGACATCCTGCAAATGCCTCAAACAAGGCCTAGAAAGGCCACCAAATCCACTTCTCTGCGAGTGCTGTTCCAACAGGTTAAGAGTGTCATCCAGCACATGACGGATCATCTCTTTTTTTTATTCATTCATGGGACATGGGCATTGCTGGCTGGCCAGCATTTATTGTCCATCCCTAGTTGCTTTTGTTCAGAGGGCAGTTGAGAATCAACTATGTTGCTGTAGTTCTGAACCGTATGTAGGCCAGAATAGGTAAGGACGGAAGATTTCCGGCTGGAGTGCTGGTTGCAGTTTTGGGCGCCGCACCTGTGCAAAGATATTTTGGCCTTGGAGGGAGTGCAGAGGAGGTTTACTAGGCTGATACCGGAGTTGAGGGGGTTGAGCTATGAGGAGAGGCTGAATAAACTGGGCTTGTACTCGTTAGAATTTAGAAGAATGAGGGGAGATCTCATTGAGACGTATAAGATGATGAATGGGATGGATAGGATAGAGGTGGAGAGACTCTTCCCGCTCAAAAAAGACAGTAGGACTAGGGGGCACAGCCTCAAGATAAAAGGGGGGCGGTTTAGAACGGAGTTGAGGAGGAACTTCTTCACTCAAAGGGTGGTGAATCTCTGGAGTTCTCTGCCTGTTGAAGTGGTGGAGGCTGCCTCGCTAAATATTTTTAAGACGCGGGTTGATGGGTTTTTGATAAGAGAGGGGATTAAGGGTTATGGGGAGAAAGCGGGAAAGTGGAACTGAGCAGCGACAGATCAGCCATGATCTTATTGAATGGCGGGGCAGGCTCGAGGGGCTGGATGGCCTACTCCTGCTCCTATTTCTTATGTTCTTATGTTCTTAAAGGACATTAGTGAACCAGATGGGTTTTTAACAACAATCGACAATGGTTTTATGGTCATCAGTAGTTTCTTAATTCCAGATATTTGTATGGAATTCAAAATCCATCATCCACTGTGGCGGGATTCAAACCCAGGTCCCCAGAAAATTAGTTGAATTGCTAGGTTAATTGTCTAGTAATAATAGCACAAGGCCATCGCCTCCCTCAGCCACCTGAGACCCTGGAGTTCTAACATGTTGGGGAAATTTCTCCTCTACTTGTAAACTGTGTGTAGTGTATGACACGCTGTGGCCTGCAATTCTCTGCTGCTGCCTTCAGTAGGTTGCAGCTGATGCTGCTGTCACTGGTTATCTTTTCCTCATCTTAATTCCATCTTCAGACAGTCCAGCTGATTCTAATAGATTAGAGCGCCAAAATGCAGATTAGATGTAAAAACCTTCAGAATGTAGCTAGTGCCTCCAGTGTTCAATATGTGAAATGTAAAATCCAGCCCAAGTACTGTCAACCAAACTCATTCACACAAGTAAGTTTAAAAAAAGTTGTACCGTGCAACATTCCCCCCAAATTTTGTTCCCTGTGTGCAATAGCCTGTTGCAGTGCACAGATCCTTCAGGATTGATGCATGGCTGTGGCATGGAGCATTGCCTTTATGATGCATGCTAGCATAGGGCTGGTGTTTCCTTGCATGGTAAATTGCTGCTTGCTGTGCACCCACATAACTTATTGGCAATTTCCTTGGTATGGCTTTCACCCCTTCAGTTGCTGTTATATTTTCACTCTGCTTTCACTCAAAACTCAGGAAATCCATGGACCCAAGGTTAGTTTGGAAAATCCACTTCAGTATCACCAACTGAATAACTAATGTATGATGTGGAGATGCCCGCATTGGACTGGGGTGGGCACAGTAAAAGTGTCATAACAAGTTAAAGTCCAACAGGTTTATTTGGTATAACAAGCTCACCTACTGAAGGAGCAGCGTTCCGAATGCTCAAGATACTTGTTATCTTTAACCTGGTGTTGTGGAAAACTAATATATGGCTTTTGACAACCTATCTTTCCCAAGGGGATTGCTTTCTCGCAGCCTGATGCGCTTGAGTGAAATGCAGGAAATCAGTGGGTTGCAGTCAGTTTTCAATATGCGATTGATTTCACAGGTTTTAATCTTTCACTATTAGACAGCCAGATCCGTGTGCTCCTGTAGATATAAGTCCAGGCTTCACAGTCAAAATTTTGAGGTTGTGAGGCATGCAGGTTGATAAACCAGACTTCCAATTCTATTTTCCAATTGTCATTTCCAAGGCCTGTCAAATGTTGGTTCACAGGTAAAAAGTATATTAATAAGGAACCTTTCTCAGGTAGCACAGCAAAAGATGTTACATCATGGAAGTGGCTTTCTTGGAGGAGCATGCAAGCATGCTGAAATAATACTGTTACTTTGGTGTGGTTGATGCCACAGAACCTGTTACTTCCTGTGTGATTCTTTACCACAAAGATTGGTTGTCTGACTGCAGAGGAATGTTGTTTGGTACACATTGGTGCTGAATTCTAGACGGTTTCCCAGCTTTAAGCAGCAGCCAAGAAACGTCTTTTTAAGGTCCAGATGTAGCCCTGCAACAACTGCTGGCTGCCCATTTTTCTGCAAGCAGCAAAGCAAATTGAGGCTTAACTCCTTGCACATATTATAAAAACATAGAAAATAGGAGCAACAGATGTAATTCCACCTCTCAAACCTGCTCTATCATTGAATATGATCATGGTTGATCCTGTATTTTCAATATCCCACTCTCGCTTTCTTTCCATACTCCTTGATCTCTTTGGGTACAAGGGCCACATCCAGCTCCACCACCCCAACATCTTTCTGTGATAGAAAATTCCACAAGTTTACAACTCTTGAGTGAAGTTCTTCCTCATCTCAGTCCTGAATGGCTTACCCTTTATTCTTACACTTTGACCCCCCTATTTCTGGACTTCTCCAACATCGGGAACAATCTTCCCGCATCTAGCCTGTCCAGTCCCATCAAAAGTTTTTAAAAAGTCACAAACAGGGAAAAACCTCAGAACTATAGCAGGGAAAAGCCTGAGAACTACAGGCCAGTGAGCTGCACATCTGTGGTGGGTAGATTGTTGGAAGGTATTTGAGACAGGATCTACAGGCATTTAGAGACGCAAGGGCTGATTAGAGAAAGTCAGCATGGCTTTGTGAGTGGAAAATCCTGTCTCACAAATTTGATTGAGTTTTTTGAAGGGGTTAACCAAGAAGGTAGATGAGGGCAGTGCAGTTGATGTTGTCTACGTGGACTTCAGCAAGGCCTTTGACAAGGTACCGCATGGTAGATTGTTGTATAAGATTAAATCTCACAGGATCCAGGGTGAGGTATCTAAATGGATACAAAATTGGCTTCTTGACCGAAGCCAGAGGGTGATTGTAGAGAGTTGTTTTTCAAACTGGAGGCCTGTGACCAGCGGTGTACTTCAGGGATCAGTGTTGAGTCCACTGTTTTTGCAATTTATATTAATGATTTGGATGAGAATATAGGAGGCATGTTTAGTAAGTTCACAGATGACACTAAGATTGGTGGCACAGTGGATAGTGAAGAAAGTTATCTCTAATTGCAATAGGATCTTGATCAATTGGGCCAGTGGACTGACGAATGGCAGGTGGAGTTTAATTTAGATAAATGTGAGATGATGCATTTTGGTAGCTTGAACCAGGGCAGGGCTTACTCAATTAATGGTAGGTGCTGGAGAGAGTTACAGAACAAAGACATCTAGGACTCCTTGAAAATGGAGTCACAGGTGGACAGAGTGGTGAAGAAGGCATTCAGCATACTTGGTTTCATCGGTCAGAACATTGAATACAGGAGTTGGAATGTCTTGTTTAAGTTGTACAAGACATTAGTAAGGCCACACTTGGAATACTGTGTGCAATTCTGGTCACCCTATTATAGAAAGAATTTATAAAACTGGGAAGAGTGCAGAAAAGATTTACTAGGATGCTATCTTGACTTGATGGATTGAGTTATAAGAAGAGGCTGGATAGACTGGGACTTTTTTCTCTGGAGCGTAGGGGGCTGGGAGTGATTTTATAGAGATCTATAAAATAATGAGGGGCACAGATCAGCTAGATAGTCAATATCTTTCCCCAAAGGTAGCGGAGTCTAAAACTTAGAGGGCGTAGGTTTAAGATGAGAGGGGAGAGATACAAAAGTGTCGAGAAGGGCAGAGTGGTGAGTGTTTGGAACAAGCTGCCAGAGGTTGTAGAAGAAGTGGGAACAATTTTGTCTATTAAAAAGCATTTAGATAGTTACATGGGTATGATGGGTATAGAGGGATATGGCCAAATGCTGGCAATTGGGATTAGCTTAGGGGTTTCAAAAAAAAGGGCAGCATGGCCAAGTTGGGCCGAAGGGCCTGTTTCCATGCTGTAAATGTCTATGACTCTAAGGCTTACATTAACACTGCAATGAAGTTACTGTGAAATTCCCGTACTCACCACAGTCTGACACCTGTTTGGAACAATCCACCTAATCAGCATATCTTTCAGACTATGGGAGTAACACACAGACACGGGGAGAACGCAGGCAGTGACCCAAACCAGGAATTGAACCGGGTCCCTGCCGCTGTGAGACAGCAGTGCTAACCACTGTGCCACCCTGCCACCCAGGATTTTACAGTGGCAGTTCTTCCACTCACCACACTAATTTTCTCAGCACAGCAGAGCAGGACGATCTCACAGCTGGTCATCACAGGATTCGTGTGTGTGTTCCCTCTGTTAGCGCATCTCCCAGCACTGGACATCTACCATTGTCAGAACTGTGCTGGAAACCGTGGGAAGACAAGCTATTTTAATCTGTTTTTAATATAATTTAAATGTAATTAGTGGGCCCAGGTCAGAATTCTCTATTGGGACGTCCCTGCTGGAGTGAATGGAAGGCAATCAGGGCACCCCAGAGGGGTGCTGTGTCCTGGGCACGGGCATCTTGACACTGCCCATCTGACATATGGCAGTGTCAAGGGTGCGAGGGCTAAGGGGTGATTGGTGGGGGTGAGATGGGACCAGTTGCCACTCTGCATTTGGATCAATGGCATCCCTCCTGTCCCCATTGATCAGCACGGACTGGGGAAGGGACTGCCGGGAGGCATGAGAGTCAGCCAGGAGGAGGGGTCAGCCAAGGTGGGGTCTGCACAGCCTGCTGAGGAGTCGGCATTGCCTGTGGAACGGGTGTCAGGACTGCTTTGGGGGGAAACTGTGTTGGCAGGGGCTGGGTCAGGGTGAGCAGGAATGGGGGGGGGGGAGGGGAGTGGGGGGGCAGTGTCAGCTGAGGGGGTGGGGAGGGGTGAGTCTGTGTGCTGGAGGGTTGGGGTGGGTGGCATGGGCTGGAGATTGGGGTGGGCTGGGATTGCTGCAATTGGACCATGGCAGGATTCGGGGGGTCCCGGGCAGACTACTGATCAGGAGGCTGACAGTTCAGGACCACTACGCACGCACAGAGGCCCACTGATTTCAGTATCATATCTTCAAAATAAATTTTCAAAAGACATCTGGAATATAAAGAGAGGGAAGATAGGACAGTAAGATGGACTTTGGATTTTTCTTGCAAGACGAAGCACAGACATAACAGGATGTTTAGCATCCTTTGTGCTGCAAGCTTCTGACGAAGTTTGGAATTAATACAAGTTATCATGGAAACCAATTCAATCTGGCGTATTTTCATAAATACCCACCAACTGCAAATGCATGAATCTTTATAGACTAATCCTGTTAGCAAGCTTTACACTTATGTAGAACAAAATATAATTTTAGAATCTGTTCATGGCAGAAGTCTTACATTGCTTCCAAGTATTATCTTGCAGCTAAACATGTGAAATATATTGGAGGACTTGAAGCCTCGCACACAATAGATTTTTGTGGTAAATATTATCTATTGTAAGCTGAATGGTGATGCTTGAGCTACTACGGCTAACACGAGGGGACATAACTTTAAATTAAGGGGTGGTAATTATAGGACGGATGTCAGAGGTAGGTTCTTTACTCAGAGGGTAGTGAGGGCATGGAATGCCCTGCCTGCAGCAGTTGTGGACTCGCCAACTTTAAGGGCGTTCAAACAGTCAGTGGAAAGGCATATGGATAACATTGGAATAGTTTAGGTTAGAGGGTCGTTAGATTGGTTCTACTGGTCAGCGCAACATCGAGGGCCGAAGGGCATGTACTGCACTGTTATGTTCTAATATTGGACTCTATTTCAGTCAGGTTGGGAAGTTGGAGTCTGTAACCTAGTCCAGAGGAGAGGCAATGGCCATGGATTAAGGGAGGTACTGCTTCTCCTGACTCAACATTGATGTCAGCATTTTTAACATCATACCATGTTGTTTGCAGCCTAATCAGCAGTCTTAGATTGCAAGTAGATCTGGTGTGCCCAAGTGCATCTGTGCCAGCAGTGGGGGCTTCAAATAGTTCATAGATCTCTTTCTTGCAAGTATAACAGGTGGTACACCACTGCTGCTAATGATCATGCAATTGCAATAATGGAAGCTTTGAAGGATCTCAGGCACCGTTCAGGGAGTTGGGAGCCGGGTTGAAGTGTAGGGCCTCCAGGGTGGCGATCTCTGGACTGCTGCCAGTGCCCAGCAATAGCAGGGATAAGAATAATGAGATCCTGCAGCTGAATGCATGGCTGAGGGATTGGTGCAGGACAGAGGGTTTTAGTTTTGTTGACCATTGGGAAGTCTTTGCAAAGGAAGGGCACTTGTATAAGAGGGATAGGGACCAATTAAATGGGAAGGGGACACATATTTCAGCTGGGAGGTTGGCTGAAGTGTTTAGGTAGGGTTTAAACTAGTATGGAGGGGGGGGGGTGGGGAGGAAAGAGACAGCTCAGGCACTGGGAGTGAGTTGGAGGTCAGGGGAAGTCTAGTTGATAGGGAAATCCCCCAGGAGGAGGATCTGAGAGGGCCTGAGAGTCTTAGGTGCATCTGTTTTAATGCGAGGAGTGTGACGGGAAAGTCGGATGAACTTAGGGCCTTGATGTTCGCGAGGAATTTAGATGTGGCAGTGACAGAGACGTGGTTAAAGGAGGGGCAGGACGGGCAGCTAAATGTTCCAGGGTATAAGTGTTTTAGGTGTGATAGAGGAGGGTTGAAAAGAGGAGGGGGAGTGGTGCTCTTAGTTAGGGAGCAGATCACAGTGGTGCAGAGGGAGGATAACATGGAGGGGTTGGGAATTGAGTCTCTGTGGGTGGAGTTGAGGAATAGGAAGGGGGCCATTACTATGCTAGGAGTGTACTATAGGCCGCCCGATAGCCCGCGGGCAGTGGAAGAGGGTATATGTAGGGACATTTTGGATAAGTGTAGGAAGAACAGGGTTGTTGTAGGAGATTTTAATCTCCCTGGGGTGGATTGGAAGGTGCCTAGAGCTGGGGGGTCTGATGGGGAGGAATTCCTAAGATATGTATTGGAAGGATCCTTGCAACAGTATGTAGATAGCCCGACTAGAGAGGGGGCGATACTTGATTTAGTTCTGGGAAATGAGCCGGGTCAGGTGGTTGAGGTTGCGGTAGGCGAACATGTGGCTAATAGTGGCCACAACTCCGTCTACTTTAGGATACAAATGGAAAAAGATGAGAGCTGTCCTAAGGGGAGGGTGCTAAATTGGGGGAAGGCTAGATACGGCCAGATTAGGCAGGAGCTTAGGGATACAGACTGGGATAGGCTGTTGGAAGGCAAGACCATGTTAGGCATGTGGGAGTCTTTCAAGGGAAAACTGCAAAGAGTGCAGGAAAGGCATGTGCCGGTTAGGAGAAAGGATGGGAAAGGTAGGATTAGGGAACCGTGGATTACTAGAGATATAGAAGACCTGGTTAGGAAGAAACGAGAGGCGTATGTCAGGTCTAAGCAGCTGGGAACGGAGAGAGCGTTGGAGGAATACAGAGAGAGTAGGAGGGATCTCAAACGGGGAGTTAGGAGAGCAAAGAGGGGGCATGAGATGGCTTTGGCAGGTAGGGTTAAGGAGAATCCAAAGGCGTTTTACTCCTATCTTAAGAACAAAAGGGTGGCTAGGGGTAAAATCTGTCCTCTCAGGGACAAACGTGGGGAATTGTGCTTAGAGGCAGAGGGAATGGGGGAGATCCAGAATGAATACTTTGCGTCGGTATTCACGAAGGAGAGGGGCTTGATGTCTGGAACGGTCATTGAGGGAGCGGTAGACCGATTGAAAGATCTATTGATTACGAGGGAAGAAGTGTTAGGGCTTTTAGAGGGCATTAAGACCGATAAATCTCCGGGGCCTGATTACATTTATCCTAGGCTGCTTAAAGAGGTGAGGGATGAGATTGCTGGGCCTCTGACGCAAATCTTTGTCTCTTCTTTGGACACAGGTGAGGTCCCAGAGGACTGGAGGATAGCTAACGTGGTACCATTGTTTAAAAAGGGTAGGAGGGATAGCCCGGGTAACTATAGGCCGGTGAGCTTAACGTCAGTGGTAGGTAAGTTGATGGAGAGGATTCTTAGGGATAGGATGTATGCACATTTGGAGCGTTGCGATCTGATTAAGGATACGCAGCATGGCTTTGTCAAGGGGAAGTCTTGCCTTACGAATCTGGCAGAATTCTTTGAGGAGGTGACAAAAATGGTTGACGAAAGACGAGCCATTGATGTCGTCTATATGGATTTCAGTAAGGCGTTTGACAAAGTCCCTCATGGTAGGTTGGTACAGAAGATTAAAGCTCATGGGATATGTGGTCAGGTATCTAGATGGGTAGAGAACTGGCTTGCAAAGAGGAGTCAGAGAGTAGTAGTGGAGGGGTCTTTTTCTAGCTGGAGGTCTGTCACTAGTGGTGTGCCGCAGGGCTCGGTACTGGGACCTCTTCTCTTTGTAGTGTATATAACTGATTTGGAAGAGGGATTAGGTGGTGTGATCAGCAAATTTGCTGATGACACCAAGATGGCTGGATTGGCGGGCAGTGAGCAGCAGTGTCTGACAATACAGCGGGATATTGATAGGCTGGTTGATTGGGCAGATACGTGGCAAATGGAGTTTAACCCAGATAAATGTGAGGTGATGCATTTTGGCCGGAATAATGTAGGGGGAAGTTATATGATAAAGAGTAAGCCTGTAAGGAGTATAGAGTCGCAGTGAGAGCTGGGGGGTGCAAGTGCACAACTCTTTGAAGGTGGCAGTGCAAGTGGAGAGTGTGGTGAAGAAAGCCTATGGTACGTTAGCCTTTATAGGAAGGGGTATAGAATATAAGAGCTGGAGTCTAATGTTGCAGTTGTACAGAACGTTGGTTAGGCCGCATTTGGAGTACTGCGTACAGTTCTGGTCACCTTACTACCAGAAGGACGTGGAGACTCTGGAGAGAGTGCAGAGGAGGTTTACCAGGATGTTGCCTGGTATGGAAGGACTGGGGTATGAGGAAAGATTGAAGAAATTGGGGCTCTTTTCCCTTGAAAGACGCCGACTGAGGGGGGATCTAATAGAGGTATATAAGATTATGAAGGGTATAGATAGAGTAAACAGAGATAAGCTATTTCCTATAATAGAGTCACGTAGGACAAGGGGCCATGGACTTAAGGTGAGGGGTACAACACAGATATTAGAGGGAGGTTTTTCACACAGAGGGTAGTGGGGGTATGGAATGCTCTGCCAAGTAAGCTAGAGTCCTTTAAGAGTAACTTAGACAGGCACATGACTGAGTTGGAGATGGGTGGATATAGGAGAACCTTTAATTAAGGGTCATTAGCATTGGGGTGTCCCTAGAAATGTAAATGGGTATAGTATGATAATAATGTTTTTCTCTTTTCATTCACAGGCTTTAAGTCGGTCCACCTCGTGTCCAACGAGGGGCATGCACACGATGGGTCGTACTGGGGCTGCTCTTGGTTGTTCGAGATTGGCCTAGTGCTTCATGTCGTTAGTGTGTGCCTAAACTGGACAAGATACTGGGCAAGATGACAGCTCAGTGACTATCACTGATTGCTGTGCAGACACATGGATTTGGGCCGGTGTCTGTGGGAGTTTGCGCATTCTCCCCGTGCTTGCGTGGGTTTTCTCCGGGTGCTCCGCTTTCCTCCCACACACCAAAGATGTGCTGTTAGGCTGATTGGCAGGAATAAATTGTCCCTAAATCAGTTTTCCCTCAATCTGGATGGCCATAAAACATTAGATAGGGGTCATAGGTAGAGAGGTGGTGTTGAGATGGCAGCATGGGCTCGTTGGGCCGAAGGGCCTGTTTCCCAGGCTGATTTTGTTCTTTGTTCACCTGCAAAATTGGCTAAATGGACAAAAATCTAGGCTAACATTCAGAAATTAGAACATTGTTCTTTTAATTTCACCTTGCCCAATGTTGTACTTTTTAAAAACATACAATGAAGTTAATTTGTTTTGTGTGGTTGCTTATATTAAATAACATTTGGTCATTTTTTCAACTTGATAATGAGAAAAATTTAAAATATAATGGTAAATAATTTCATTGATACTAAGGCAAAAAATCTTATTGCCATAACATAATAAAGTGAGTAATTTAAACGTATGTTACAAATGAGATTTTGGTCCATTACATTCAATAACCCCATCAGACTGCAGTTCATTTATTTGCTCCTTGGTGAAACCATATTCAATCAACACAAGTTGTGTGTGCTCCCCTACTTCTGGGTCTCTTTCCAAGTTGATAATGGCAGGGGTCCGGGACAGAAGAGGAGCTGGCCTAGGACTGATTTGTCCTTTTGCATCAGTAATGAAAGATCCTTTTTTTTGGTTATGTGGATGATTGAAGGCTTCTTGGAAAGATAAAACAGGAGTAACACAAGCATCAATTCCATCAAAGATCTTAGTCCATTGCTCCTGGCTCTTTGTAGCAAATGCTTCTGTAAAAATTCTTTTCAACTCTGGCCAGTCAGACTGGCTCATCTGAGGAGGGAGTTTGGTGGAATCCAAGCCAAGACCTACAAAGATACACAGAAAGCAGCAGTTAGTCACATGTACGAGGACAGACCATCAAATCTAGATCAGAAACTAAAAAGGATCCTGACCTTTATCTCAGAATGAACTCACTTTGGTTCCTTTTAGAAGAAAGATGTGATTAATACCAGGAGAACTCCCTAACCTAAATAGTGATTTAGGGCCTTTGTTTAAATTTTGAAAAAACTTTGGCAGAAATATGAATGCAGTTTGGAAGTGCTGCTGCAAAATTCAGACTCTCTCAGCAGTACACTGAAGTCAGTTAAGAATGTTAAGAATATGCTCAAGTTCATAAGTCAAGCTTAATTCACAACATTTTGATAGGCAAGATGAGAAGGGCGATCTTGGCTGGAAAAGCCATTGCTTTGTACTGTTAAGTTGTTCTTAAGCCTTGGGTACAACAACCTAGTAACAATTAACTAATTGTAACTAAGGCTGGGGGTCATATGGAATCTCACATGAATGATCCAGATCTCAATGATATATGGAGGAGTTGCCCTAGTTTCTTCCAAACTAGGAAACACTACAGCAAGGGAGGCCATTCAGCTCACAGAGCCCATGTTAGTTCTCTGCAAAAGCAATTTAACGAGGCCCATTCCCTTGCTCTTTCATTGAACCTGTGCAATATTTTCTGTTGAAGTGCTTGTTTAGTTCCATTTTGAAGATCTCCACCATACTCTTCGGCAGCGTGTTCCAGATCAGAATCATACAGTATAAAAATGTTTTTCTCATGTTGCCTTTGGTTTTATTACCAGTTAAATTCTGGAATCTCTGATCTTTGAGCATTCTGCCATTGGGAATGGTTTCTGTCTATCTACTCTGTGTAGGTCCCTCATGATTTTGAGCATCTCCATGAAATCTGCCTTCAACCTTCTTTTCTCTAAGGAGAACAATCCTAGATTCTCTTCTCTATGGGGAACAATACCTTGAGATCCTAGCACTGAACTTTGGGGAACATTATTGTTTACCATTCTCCAGTTTGGAAAATTTGCTGCTTTCTATCCTTTGAACATTTTCTTTTCTCCAAGCTCTTCCTTAGTGAACACTACAAAGTATTTGCAACACAAGTATTGTCACCACACCATATTCCCACATGGTTTTGTGCTTGTAACTCATCAACATTATTCATCACATCATGAGTTTACAGACTTGTTTTTGTATCCCTCCTAGGCTTCTCAATCTGCTCTTATTACAGTACTATTTTTTCCTCTAGTGCTTCCCAAACCTTTCAACCGTTAATAGACTATAATCCTCTTCTTTGCTTAGTGCCCAACCTCATGCCAATTCAGTTTAAAAACTCAACTATGCTGGTAAAGCCAGTCACAAGCACAATTTGTCCTTTCTGAATAGGTACTTCCTGCCCCAGAACTTATCCTAATATCCCAAGAATCTGAAGCCCTCCCTCCCATATTAATTCTTAAGATATGCACTGATCCTCCTTAATGTAAAAAAAAAAGTCTTTTACGGATACTGAGCATCACTGGCAAGGCTACAATTTGCTGCTCAATTGTCCTTGGGAAGTCAGGCTGGTGAGCTGCTGACTTGAATTGCAGTCCATCTGGTGTAGGTTTCTATTCTCACCAGTGTGGGGTCCTGGGAATAATCCAGAAGTTACTTACTACCTTTGAAGTTCTACATTTCAACTTCCTCTTTGGTACCTGAAGATCTGATCATAATATTTCAACACCTGCTTTCTCTACGTTGTTGTACCCACTTGTATAACTTCTTCCTTCTGCAGAATCCCTGTAATATCTTCACTAGGCAACACACAATGCAGGACTCAAGATGATGATTACAATAAATCCATCTGCTCTCCGAACTGTGGAACTTCTTATAACAACTGCATTTCTACTCTGTTGTTTGTCCTGTGCAGTCTCTTACCTTGTTGCCTTAGTTGGATTGCACTCCTTCAGGATAACATAATTCCCAACAGTTTCAAAGGCAGGGTTCTAGTTTAAGAATGCCACACACTCCAAGGACTTTTGCAATTCCTGCCTCTTCCTACACTTCTGGATGGATACCTATTATCCTGAACTTCCATTGCCTGCACAGTGTCCACCTCTTGGAACACATGGTCCAGGAAATTGTCATCCTTCCTGATGTTCTCGACAGACTGGAGGGGCTGATTGTGGACAAGTCCCCAGGACCGGATGGAATGCATCCGAGGGTTCTGAAAGAAATGGCGGAGGTGATAGTGGATGCCTTGGTGGTTATTTTCCAGACGTCGCTGGATTCCGGGGAAGTGCCGGATGATTGGAAAACGGCTAATGTTACGCCGTTGTTTAAGAAGGGTGCCAGGAAAAAGGCGGGGAATTATAGGCCAGTTAGTTTAACGTCTGTGGTAGGTAAAATGTTAGAATCTGTCATTAAGGAGGAAATTGCGAGGCATCTTGAAGGGAATTGCTTGATAGAGCAGACGCAGCACGGTTTCATTAAAGGGAAGTCGTGTCTGACAAATTTACTGGAGTTCTATGAGGATGTGTCTAGGGCGGTGGATAGAGGAGAGCCAGTGGATGTGGTCTTTCTAGATTTTCAGAAGGCGTTTGACAAAGTACCTCACAAGAGGTTATTGCAGAAGGTCGAGGGACATGGAGTTGGGGGTAGGGTGTTAGCGTGGATAGAGGATTGGTTGTCAAATAGGAGGCAGAGAGTGGGGGTCAATGGGTGCTATTCGGATTGGCGGATGGTGACTAGTGGAGTGCCCCAGGGGTCGGTGCTGGGGCCTCAGCTTTTTACCATTTATATAGATGATCTGGAGGAGGGAACTGAGTGTAGGGTGTCGAAATTTGCTGATGACACCAAGATTGGGGGAACGGCAAATTGTGCGGAGGGTGTGGAGAGTCTGCAGAAGGATCTAGATAGGCTGGGCGAATGGGCCAGGAAATGGCAAATGGAATTTAATGTTGGCAAGTGTGAGGTGGTCCACTTTGGTAGGAAGAATGGTAGGAAGGACTATTACTTACGGGGCGAAAAACTGCAGCAGGCGACGGTGCAGAGGGACCTCGGGGTCCTTGTGCATGAGTCGCAAAAACCCAGCTTGCAGGTGCAGCAGGTGGTCAGGAAGGCGAATGGGATGCTGGCCTTCATAGCGAGGGGGACTGAATATAAAAGTAGGGAGGTCTTGCTGCAGCTGTATAGGGCATTGGTGAGGCCGCAGCTGGAGTAGTGTGTGCAGTTTTGGGTGCCGCACCTGCGCAAAGATATTTTGGCCTTGGAGGGAGTGCAGAGGAGGTTTACTTGGCTGATACCGGAGTTGAGGGGGTTGAGCTATGAGGAGAGGCTGAATAAACTGGGCTTGTACTCGTTAGAGTTTAGAAGAATGAGGGGAGATCTCATTGAGATGTATAAGATGATGAATGGGATGGATAGGATAGAGGTGGAGAGACTCTTCCCGCTCAAAAAAGACAGTAGGACTAGGGGGCACAGCCTCAAGATAAAAGGGGAGGCGGTTTAGAACGGAGTTGAGGAGGAACTTCTTCACTCAAAGGGTGGTGAATCTCTGGAATTCTCTGCCCGTTGAAGTGGTGGAGGCTGCCTCGCTAAATATTTTTAGGACGCGGGTTGATGGGTTTTTTATAAGAGAGGGGATTAAGGGTTATGGGGAGAAAGCGGGAAAGTGGAACTGAGCAGCGACAGATCAGCCATGATCTTATTGAATGGCGGGGCAGGCTCGAAGGGCTAGATGGCCTACTCCTGCTCCTATTTCTTATGTTCTGCTGTGGCTCCATTTGGCCCTCAAGCTCAGAAATCCAGAACTTGCGATCTTGGCATCATGGGAGTGCCTTTCGTACATGGACTTCAGCATTTCAAGAAAGTGGTTCATCAATACCTTCTCTCACATAATTATAGATAGGTAATAAATGCTGGCTATCCCAACAGTGCCCAAATGACAGGAAATAATTAGATAAAACACTTCATGTAGTGCTGCACTGCTTTGGTCTCACACTGGCATTACTGTAACAAATATCCCCACATGGCTCATGACAGATTCAAACTTAGTGTATACATCCCTTGTTAAATAGTAATTCTGTTAGTTACCACAACTAAGTAATAAAAAT
Organism: Carcharhinus amblyrhynchos; assembly: GCF_965287045.1. Lineage (NCBI taxonomy): Eukaryota > Metazoa > Chordata > Chondrichthyes > Carcharhiniformes > Carcharhinidae > Carcharhinus > Carcharhinus amblyrhynchos. Next base: position 47,531,589 of record NC_137324.1, on the reverse strand, counting down.
AGAAACTTCTGGAAAACTCAGGTGTGGCAGCAAATCTGTGCAGAGAATAGAGTTACTGTTTTGAGTCCATATAACATTACTCTGAAGGTTTCCAGCATCCGCAGTACTTTGCTTTTATTGAACACTACTGTGACCCAAAATAAAAACCGAAAGTGCTTGAAACGCTTAGCAAATCTGTAGCGAGAGAAAACGAGAGTTAACATTTCGAGTTTAACAGGACTCCTCTTCAGAACTAAGTATTGTGACCCTTCCTGCTAAAGAACGCAAACACATTCTATTTCTAGTAAATACACAGGACTTTGAAAATAAGGTCAGTTTTCCCAAGAACTGGCATCAGCTGCAAGATCATGTGGTTATCTGCTGAGATGGTATTCAGACATGTATACTTAAAGGGAAAAACAATCAAAATTTACACCAATATTAACTGAATTGTTGATTGCAATTTTTTCTTCCAAATTTATCCAAACTAATCTGGCCAGCTTCCCCAATAAATAACAGAAATTATGAAAAGGAAAATTGTTCAATAAAATCCACATAATTCAATTTTTAGATTAGTAGTGTTAACCAATGGTTAAAGAAGCTGCTTTGTCGAATCATGGAAACTTTCAGTACAGGAGGTAGCAAAAAAAGCCAGTACGTCTGTGCTAGCTATCCAAAATTATTGTACCTTTCAACTCTTCAAATCAGAGTATAGTGCAAAAAGGTTCTTCGGCCCATCGAGTCTACACCGACAATAACTACTACTAAAGTTGCACTAATCCCATTTTCCATCACTTGTCCCGTGTCGTTGAATGTTATGATGTTTCAAGTGCTCATCCAGATGCTTTTTAAAGGTTGATAGTAAAGACCGTAAACCTATCTTCCTAGGTAGTGCATTCAAGGTACTCACCACCCTCTGAGTGAAAAAGTGTTTTCTCAGATCCCCTCTGAAATTCCTGCCCCTTATTCTAAAACAATGCCCCTTCATGATTGATCCCCTCAACCAAGGGGATCAGCTGGTTTCTATTCACCACGTTCATATCTCTCAATCTTATACACTTCAATCATATCCCCCCTCAGCCTTCTCTGCTCAAAAGAAAATAATCCAAACCTATCCAGTCTCTCCTTATATCTCAATTGCTCCAGCCCAGGCAACACCCTGGCAAATCTCCTCTGTGCTGTTCTAGTGCAATCACATCCTTCCAATAGTGAGGTGACTAGAGCTACACACAGTACTCCAGCTGTGGCCTAACCAACGTTCTGTGCATGTTCAACGTTACCTCCTTATTCTTATACTCTGTGCCATGATTGATAAAAGTAAGTATCCCATATGCCTTCTTAACTATCTTGTTCACTTGCTCTGCTACTTTCAGGGATCTGTGAATAAATACCCCAAGATCCATCTGTTCCTCTGAGCTTCCTAGTGTCCTGCCAGTCATTAAATAATCGCTTGGCTTGTTACTTCTTCCAAAATGCATCGCCTTGCACTTATCAGGGTTAAATACCATCTGCACTGTTCTGCTCATCTGACTAACCCATCTATATCTTCCTCTAACCTACGGCCTTCTATTAACTATCCTATAAATCTTGGTGTTACCTGCAACTTGTTTATCATTCCCCCCACATCATCTTTTATGTATGTTACGTAAATAGCCCTGAGCATTTGGTTATGCCACTTTGAGTACATATTCAAGTACTTTTCAAATGCAGAAAAGGTTTGTCTCCAACACCCTTTCAAATAGTGGGTTTCAAATCCCTACTACATCCTGGGTAAAAAATATCCCCAAATCCTCTCAAACTCTTCTAACCTAATTTTGTACCAATTATGTTAAATTTATGATCAAACATTATTAACTTCTCGGTTAAGGAAACAGGTCGTTCCTATCAACACCATGTAGGTCCCTCATAGTTTTAAATGTTTCAATTAACCTTTCCTCAGCTTCATCTGTTTCAAGGAAAAAATACTCAGCTTACCCAAATCCTTTCTCATAGCTAAAATTCCCCATTTGAGGCAACATCCTTGTAAATCTCCTTTCTGCCCTACTGAATACAGTCACATCCTTCCTCTAGTGATCTGAGGACACGGGTCCAAATCCTACATTGGCAGCTGTGGAATTTAAATTTAATTAATGAACTTGGATGATCAAGCCAGTTTCAGTAATGTTGATGATGAAACTATCAATTGCTTTAAAAACCCATATGTTTCACTAATATTCTTTAAGGAAAGAAATCTGCTACCCTTACTTGGTCTGGCCCACATGTGACTCCACATGGGCAACAATGTGGTCAACTCTTACTGCCTTCTGAAATGGCCTAGCAAGCCACTCAGTTCAAAGTCAATTAAATATGAATAAGAAGTACTGGCCTTGTCAGCAACTCGTACATCCTGTGAAGAAGAAAGACTCGGTCAATCAAGGAAAATATTCTGTTGCCTTCCTGACCACCTTATCTACTTGTCCTGTTACCTTCAAGGATCTGTAGACATACACACCAAGATCCATCTGTTTCTCTACACTTTTCAGAATCTGACCATTTATTGTGCATTTTCTTGCCTCAATTGTCCTCCCCAAACTCATTGTCTCACATTGCTCCAGGTTGAATACTATTTGTCACTTGAACAGTCCATTGGCATCTCCCTGTTGTCTCCTGCTTCTTTCCTCATTATCTATACTACACTGTCCTTTTTTGTATCAACTGCAAACTTCTTTATCATTTCTTTATCAACAACTGCTGATCTAAATCATGATATATACCGCAAACAGGAAGAGAGCCAGAAGTGAGCCCTGCAGAACCCAACTGAGAGCAATCTTCCAGTCAAAAAAAACACATCAACCATAATATTTTGCTTCCTGCCAGAGTCAAAATTGGATCTAACTTGTCATTTTTAAATTTCTGACTGATTTGTCACGTGGGACCTTGGAAAAAGTGTTTTGGATTGTTATGTGGCTATGCACCCATGCAGTTTAAAAGGAACCCTGATGGTATCTGCTTTATGCAATTTTAGAGGACATTTCCATAACAGTACAATTTTGTCAGACCTGGATTTGTTAGCCATCTTCTGATGAAAATTTTCATTGATATTTGCAGGGCAGTAATATCAGTGATACAGTAACATTCATATTTTGTTCTCCCAATAATGATTCAAGATGGTTTATAACTGTTGAAGAGGCCAACCTTACAATTATAGAATCCTTACAGTGCAAAAGGAGGCCATTCAGCCGATCAAGCCTGTACCAACAACAATCGCACCGAGCCCCTACTGCCGTAACCCCACATATTTACCCTACTAATTCCCCTAACACCAAGAGGTGATTTATCATGGTCAATCAACCTAATCTGCACATTTGTGGACTGAGGGAGGAAACCGGAGCACCCAGAGAAAATCCATGCAGACACGGGGAGAATGTGTAGACTCCACACAAGACAGTGACCTGAGGCTGGAATTGAACCTGGGTCTCTGGCGCTGTGAGATGGCAGTGCTAACCACTGTGTCAACATGCTGCCCCTATTATTCCTATCATAAAGTAACCTGTGTCTTAAAAAGTTTAAAATGGAAGATTCTGGGGTTTAAAATACCTTATTCATTCAATTTATTCTGAAGTCATTATTCACAGAGGGATCTGAAGCTTAACTCCATGAAGTTCCATATTCCAAAATAATTTATGCAGTCGTGTTCATACTGCATAAATTATTTTGATCTCATATCTAAATAAAATAACTTCAGGACACCTCTGCACCTCCCACTGCCATAGCGTAGGAATTAAATGAGTTTTTCCATCCTCCATGTGAAGCATTGAAATTAATGGATATAACATTCCTATTATAAATTTTAAAGACTTTAGTTTGTCCAAGAAATGTAATTCAGTTTGAATTGATGTGATAAAATGACATAACTCTCTTTAGGCCTTATCCTCATTTTTTCAAAATGCTTTAAAATTCTGTGTCAAAAGATATTACCATAGACACGTTCACCAAAAAGCCATCATCAAGCACAGGATAGGAGGTAAACTGTCTGAGCATACTTTTACTATGATTGGCAAGCAGAGAGCAGGCCCCTGGCAAACATTAATGCTCATTTCTCTGAAATGAAAGCTGCTCCCTAGATGGCTTGTACAGCCACATATAAGGCAGCTGACAGGAATAATCCTCATATTAAAATTACATTTCTTGAACTCTGTCACCTTGTACCTCACATAACTCCAGAAGCAGCAGGAAATTTAAATGCGAGGCGTATTGACTTTTTCCATGCACTGCTTGAACCAACACAACTGAGAAGTAAGGGAATGGGAATAACAGAGAGGGAACCAGAGACTGAGGACTGATGGACTGGGAAAAGCAAGCAAGAATGCTGAGCAGAAGTTTGGAGTTTTGTGTGTGATGAGAACTTCTATAAAACCTGATGCTTTTTGCCTATGAATCACCTGCTTTGTTTTTCTTTTATTTAAAAGGATTTATTGCTGTAAATTATGAAGACTGGGGGATTGACTTCTATATAGGCTTTCTTACAGGTAGGTATATGCAGTACTATTTATTAGAATACAAAGGACAACCTGATAAGTCAGGCTCAGTTCCAAATTACCAAACTTAGATGGGCCCACATTTGTTCTCATCCAAGTAGAAATGTCCTTGACAGTTACTTCAGGTCCTCTTCTATTAGTGACATGAAGAAATGAATGGATTAGTGAATTGTATAACATGGTTTCAGTTGGTGCACTTCTGCGCTGCAGAGAAATATTCAAATTCTTAAGACAATTAAGACTATTGTGCTGGCACAGATTCAATATGGACTACTTTTGCACAGAGTAAACTCAGTCACATTGGAAGAACTTTCCCAATTACTGTCATGTCCTTTATATTGCAGTTTGCTGGTGATATTTGGAGTGTGTTTCAAATACATTAGCAGGAGGATAGGAGGAGGATGAGAGAAAAAACAAAGTGCACCAAGAATTGAGAGACATAGACAACACTCAAGTAAAAATTGAAAATAGCAGATAGAGGAAGATTCTAAATTAAGGCTGAACAACTAGAGGAATAGAATACAGAAGAAAGTTACTATGATGAAACTTTATAAAATACTGGTTCAGACTCAGCTGAAGTACTCTACCCAATTCCCATAATTTACGATAGATGTGAAAATATTAAAGAGGGTTCAAAAAATAGTCTGCAAGAATAGTTCCAGAGATGAGGCTAGAAAGTCATCCCCCTATATTTCCACTTCCCATAATTGTCGTGGATGTGACCCATGGAAGCACTCATAATGAAATTACTGCTATAATTACAGCTGATCATATCTACTTTAAGAGTTAATCTGCTTCAAACACAGATTTGAGACATCTACTGACTATAACTGATACTGGAACAGCAGAGATGCTATACAGGCAAAATTAACCTTTTGAGAATTGTAGTAGGTCCATTCAAAAAGATTGGCTTTAGATCCCATCCAGGCACCCCAGCGTCCAGCTATTTAAATAGGAACAAACATTTCAACAAAACCAACCTTCTTCATCCAGAAACGTCGAATGGATAATACATCCCAGCCTCCTCTTGACACCCCCACAATCATAGATGCCTGTCTTCAGACAATTCTATTCATTCCACGTGATATCAAGAAATGGCTGAAGGCACTAGATACAGCAACAACTATGGGGTACTGACAAGATTTCAGCTACAGTAGTAAAGATTTGTGCCCCAGAACTAGCCATACCTGGAGCCAGGCTGATCCAGTACAGCCACTGTGGGATCTGATTTACAGTATGGAAAATTGCCTCAGTGTGTTTTGTCTCCAAAAAGCAGGACATTCCAATCTGGCCCATTACTGGAAAGTGCGGTCAACAGTGCTGTCAAACAGCACTTAGACTGACTGGGTTATACCTGGGTCATTCAACTCCTGACCTCATGACAACCTTGATCCGAACATAGGCAAAAAAAAGCTGAATTCTAAAAGTAAGGTGAGGGTGACTGCCCTTGACATCAAGTCAGCATTTGTTCCAAATGTGACATCAAAAAACCCCAGCAAAAATGAGGTCAATGGGAACCAAGAGGAAAACTCTCCATTGGTTGGAGTCACATCTCGCACATGTGGGAGTACTGCATGGAATTATGATGTTACTGCAATTACGGAGTTCTTATAGACTGATTTTTGATCAGTAAAAGAATTAAGGGTAACGGTGAGTGGGCAGGTAAGTGGAGCCGAGTCCACGGAAAGATCAGCTACAATCTTATTGAATGGCAAAGCAGGTTTGAGGGGGCAAATGACCTCGTCCTAGTTCTTATGTTCTTACATGGGTAAAGGAGAGACAGGATTGGCAGTTTAACTTTCCTGGATATTGTTGTTTTAGACGGAATAGAAGGGGAAATAAAAGGGGTGGAGGAGTTGCATTGCTGGTTAGGGAGCACATCACAGCTTTGATTTGATTAATTATTGTCACATGCATTAGCATACAGTGAAAAATATTGTTTCGTGCGTGCTATACAAAGCATACCGTTCATAGAGAAGGAAAGGAGTGAGTGCAGAATGTAGTATTACAGTCATAGCTCGGGTGTCGAGAAAGAACAACTTAATGCAAGGTAAGTCCATTCAAAAGTCTGACAGCAGCAGAGAAAAAGCTGTTCTTGAGTTGGTTGGTACGTGACTTCAGAATTTTGTATCTTTTTCCGGACAGAAAAAGGTGGAAGAGAGAATGTCCAGGATGCATGGGGTACTTAATTATGTTGGCTGCTTTGCTGAGGCAGCAAGACGTGTAGACAGAATCAATGAATGGGAGACTGGTTTGTGGGAGCTGTGTTGAAAGAGGAGACAATGGAAGGATTTTGTAGAGGCAATTATGCTAATCCCAATTGCCCCACATTTGGCCCATATCCCTCTATACCCATCGTACCCATGTAATTATCTAAATACTTTTTAAAAGACAAAATTGTACCCACTTCTACTACGACCTCTGGCAGCTTATTCTTCACCCTCTATATGAAAAAAATTCCCCCTCTGGACACTTGTCTATCTCTCCCCTCCCACCTTAAATATGCCCCTCATTATTCTGTAGACCTCTATAAGGTCACCACTCAGCCTCCTACGCTCCAGAGAAAAAAGTCCCAGTCTATTCAACCTCTCCTTATAACTCAATCAATCAAATCCCAGTAACAAGGACTTAGGTGTCCTTGTTATCTAGGTGTTCCAGGGGAGTGCAGGGCATGGGAAATGGCGTCTGCTGTGGACCTGTTGCAGCGGTAGGCAAACTGTAGTGGGTCCAGGTAGTCCAAGAGGCTGGAACTGATTTGTGCCATGACTAGCCTTTTAAAACACTTCATAATGATGGATGTCAGAATCACTGATAGTCATTAAGGCATGCTGTTTGATTTTTAGAACATAGAACATTACAGCGCAGAACAGGCCCTTCAGCCCACGATGTTGCGCCGACCAGTTAAAAAACAATGACCCACTAACCTAAACCAATCCCTTTTCGTCCATAAACCTATCCACAGATCTCTTAAACGCCCCCAAACTAGGCGCATTTACAACCTCAGCAGGCAGGGCATTCCAATCCCTCACCACCCTCTGAGTAAAGAACCTACCCCTGACATCCGTCCTATAACTACCCCCCTTAATTTAAAGCCATGCCCCCTCGTGCTAGCTTTCTCCATCCGAGGAAAAAGGCTATCACTATCCACCCTATCTAAACCTCTAATCATCTTATATGTTTCAATAAGATCCCCTCTTAGCCGCCTTCTTTCCAGCGAAAACAACCCCAAATCCCTCAGTCTCTCCTCATAGGACCTCCCCTCCATACCAGGCAACATCCTGGTAAACCTCCTCTGCACCCTCTCCAAAGCCTCCACATCCTTCCTGTAATGTGGGGACCAGAACTGCACACAGTACTCCAAGTGCGGCCGCACCAGAGTTGTGTACAGTTGCAACATGACGCTGCGACTCCTAAATTCAATCCCCCTACCAATGAACACCAAGACACCGTATGCCTTCTTAACAACCCTATCTACTTGATTCCCAACTTTCAGGGATCTATGTACACATACACCTAGATCCCTCTGTTCATCCACACATTCTGAGGTATCAGGATGATGGTCATCTTTTTGAAGCAGATAAGGACCCCAGATTATTATAAAGAGAGGTTGGCGATGTCTGTGAATACCTCCACCAGCTGATCAGCGCAGGATCTGAGTGTATGTCCGGGTACCCTAACCAGGCCAGTTGCTTTCTGTGATTTGATCTTCAAGAAAGCTGCTTTAACATCTGCAATGGTGACCCCAGATACAGGTTCATCCAAGCTTCTGACTGAACCTGTACTTTAACCTTGAGTCCCTTTGTGTTTCTGATTTCCTAAGCATTTTCCCATTCCTCCTTCCAAAGTGCACAACTTTATTAAACCTAACCATAATTGCATCCAAATTAGACAGGAACTGGGTAATGCGGACTTGGTGTGGCTATTTGAGGGCAAATTCATGTCTGGCGTGTGGGAGGCTTTTAAAGGCCAGTTGATTGAAGTGCAAGACAGGCATGACCCAGCACATGTGAATGATAGAAATAGCAGGATTCAGGAACCATGAATGACAAGGGAAATTCCAAGCTGAGTCAAAAGAAAAAAGAAAGCATGTGATAGGTGTCAGAGGTGCCATTGCAGATGTCAGAGCAGCTTTCTCGAAGGTCAACCCACAGAAAGCGACTGGCCCGGATGAGCACTCAGATCCTGCATGGATCAGCTGACAGGGGTATTCGCAGACATCTTCAACTTCTCTTTACAACAATCTGAGGTCCCTATCCGCTTTAAGACGATAACCATCAGCCTGGTACCCAAGAAAAACCAAGCAGCGTGCCTTAATGATGATTGGCCGGTGGCTCTGGAATCCATCATTATGAAGTGCTTTGAAAGGCTAGTCATGGTATGAATCAATTCCAGTCTCCCGGACTACCTGGATCCACTACAGTTTGCCGCAATAGGTCCACAGCTGACGCCGTCTCCCTAGCCCTACACTCGATCCTGGAACACCTAGATAAAAAGACACCTATGTCAGACTCCTGTTTATTGACTACAGCTTAGCCTTCAACACCACTGTTCCACAAAATTCATCTCCAAACTCCATGGAACCTGAACTTCCTAACTCATAGGCCACAATCAGTAAGGATAGGCAACAACACCTCATCCACGAGCATCCAGGGCTGGATGGGATCTATCCCAGGCTACTGTGAGGGGCAAGAGAAGAAATAGCTAGGGCCTTAACAAATATCTTCACATCTTCTTTGACTACAGGGGAGGTTCCAGAAGACTGGAGAATAGTCAATGCTGTTCCCTTTAAGAAAGGAGGCAGGGATAATCTGGGAAATTATAGGCCAGTGAGCCTGATGTGGGGAAGATTTTGGAAAAGAAACTGAGGTACAGGATTTATGCATATTTGGAAGAAAATGGAATAGTTAGTGACAGGGAGCATGGTTTTGTCCGTGGAAGGTCATATCTCACCATTTGATTGAGTTTTTTTGAAGAGGTAACAGAGATAATTGATGAGGGAAGAGCTGTGGATGTAGTTTATATGGACTTTAATAAGGCATTTGACAAGGTCCCACACGGCAGACTGATACAAAAAATAAGACATGAGATTCTGGGTGGCTGGCTAGGTGGATACAGAACTGGCTTGTTATAGAAGACAGAGTAGTGATGGAAAGGTGTTGAGAAAATAGGGAGGCTGCAGAATGACTTGGACAGGTTAGGACAATGGGCAAAGAAATAGCAGATGGAATACAATGTGGGGAAATATGAGGTTATGCACTTTGGTAGGAAGAATAGAGGCACAGACTTATTTCTAAATGGGGAAAGGCTTCAGAAATCTGACGACTTGGGAGTTCAGGTTCAGGACTCTCTTAAGGTTAAAATGCATATTCAGTTGGCAGTTAGGAAGACAAATTCAATGCTAGCATTCATTTTTGGAGGGCTGGAATACAAGAGCAGGGATGTGCTGCTGAGACTTTAAAAGGCTCTGGTCAGATCCCATTTGGAATATTGAGAGTAGTTTTGGGGCCCATATCTAAGGAAGGATGTGCTGGCATTGGAGGAGGTCCAGGAGAGGTTCACAAGAATGATTACAGGAATAAAGGGTTTGTCATGTGAGGTGCAGTTGAGGAGTCTGGGTCTATACTCAACGAAGTTTAGAAGGGTGAGGGGGAATCTAATTGAAACCTGAGAGGCCTAGATAGAGTGGACTTGGAGAGGATGCTTCCATTAGTGGGATAGGCTACAACTCCAAGGCACAACCTCAGTGAAGGGACGCTCCTTTAAAACTGAGGTGAGGAGAATGGTGAATCTGTGGAACTCTCTGCCACAGAGAGCTGTGAATGCCAGCTTATACAGTGTCATTAAGGTTCTTGATCAATAAGGGGATCGAGGCTTATGGGGAGGAGGCAGGAGAATGGGGACAAGAACCATATCAGCCATAATTGAATGGCGGACTTGATGGGCCAAATGGCCTAGTTCTGCTCCCATATGCTATGGTCTTACCGTTTTTCAGAATGAAGATCTGTAGCTAGTGGTGTTCCACAGGGATCAAGGCTACGACCTCTGTTTATAATATATATAAATGTTCTGGAGGAAAATGTAGGGGGTCTGATTCATAAGTTTGCGGATGACATGAAGATTGGTGGAGTTGCTGATAGTGCCTGGGATTGTCAGAAGATACAACAGGATATAGATAGATTGGAGACTTGCGCACAGAAATGGAAGATGGAGTTTAATCCAGACAAATGCAACATGATGCATTTTGAAGGATCAAATTTAGGCGTGAATTATCCTGTAAATGGCAGAACCCTTAGGAATATTAACATACAGAGAGATCTGGGCGTGCAGGTCCGCAGTTCCCTTAAAGTGGCAACACAGGTGGCCAAGCTGATTAAGAAAGGATGTGGTTTACTTACCTTCATCAGCCAGGACATTGAGTACAAGAGTTGGGAAATCATGTTACGACTATATAAAATCTCAGGAGGCACATTAGCAACATTTAATAGATATCTGGATGGGAATATGAATACAAAAGGAATAAAAAGGATATTGACCCAGTAAGAGCAGATGACTTTTTATTAGTTTAGTTAGGGAATCATGATCGGCACTGGCTTGGAGTGCCGAAGGGCCTGTTCCTCTATTGTACTTTTCTTTGCTCTTCATTAAAGATGTTTGTGGTTGTTAGAAACCAATCATCTCAGCCACATATTGCTGCAGGAGCTGCTTCAACAATGACCATTCCTTCAACATAGGTCAGAAAATAGGGATGTTCACTGTGTTCAATTCCATTCATGACTTTTCAGATACTGATTCAGTCTACGTCTGCATCAAACAAGACCTGGACTAAATTCAAACTTGGGTTGTTAAGTGGCAAATAGCATTCACAACACAGAAATGTCTGACAATGTCCATCTCCAACAGGAGAGAATCTAGCCTTCTCCCCTTGACATTTAGTGAATCCCACAATCAACATGATGGGCTTGGGATGTCACCATTGACCATAAACTCAGCTGAGCCAGGTACATAAATAATGTGGCTACAAGAGCAGTTCAGAGATTGGAAAGTCTGCGGTGAGTAAGTCACCACCTGACTCCCCAACACCTGTCCACAACTTACAAGCATACCCTCCAACTACTTGGATGAGTGCAGCTCCATAACCCAAGAAGCTCAACAACCTCCTAGGCAAAGCAGTCTGTTTAGTACCCCAGCCATCAACTGAATGTTTTGCCCACCAAAGCAAAATGACAATTGTCTATCAACAAAGTCCTACATAAGAGATTAAGAGAGTAAAATTAAAGCAAATTGGATTGGAGGTAGTGTATTAAGATGGATAGATAACTGGTTGGCAGATAGGAGACAAAGTGGAGGAATAAACAGGTCTTTTTCCTAAATGGCAGGCAGTGACTAGTAGGGTACCGCAGGGATCAGTGTTGGGACACCAGCAATTGGTTATGTATACTAATGATTTAGATGAGGGAACTAAATATAATATAACCAAATTTGCACATGACAAAAAGCTGGGGTGAGCTGTGAGGCGTATGCAAAGATCTTTCAGTGTGATTTGGACAAGTTGAGCAAGTGGGCAAATGATTGACAAATGCAGCATAATTTGTATAAATTCCATAGGCTGACCACAGGTTAGGTTATTCACTGACCATAGGTTATTCACTTTGGAAGCAAAAGTGGGAAGGAAGATTACTATCTGAATGGCCATAAATTAGCAGAGGGGAATATGCAACGAGACCTGAGTGTCCTCATACACGAATTACTGAAGGTAAGCATGCAAGTGTAGCAGGCACTCAAGAGAATTTGAATGCAGGAGCAGGGATGTCTTGTTACAATTAAACAGGGCCTTGATGAGGCCACACCTGGAATATTATGTGCAGTTTTGGTCTCCTTATCTGAGGAAGGATGTTCTTGCTCTACAGGGAGTGCAGGGAAGGTTTACCAGACTGATTCCTGGGATGGCAGGACTGATATGAAGAGAAATTGATTCAGTTAGGATTGTATTGCTGAAGTTCAGAAGAATGAAGGGATCTCACGGAAACCTATAAAATTCCTACAGGACTAGACAGGCTGGTTGAAAGAAGAATGTTCTTGATGGTGGGGTGTCCAGAATCAGGGGAATAAGAGTCTAAGGAATAAGGGTAGACTAGGACAGAGTTCAGGAGAAGTATTTTCACTTAGAGACTGGTCAGCTTATGGAATTTGCTACCACAGAAAATAGTTGAGGCCAAAACATTGAATGTTTTCAAGACGCAGTTGAGGCAAAGGGGATCAAATGATATGGGGGAAGGCAGGATCAGGCTATTGAGGTGGATGATCAGCCATGATCATACTGAATGGCAGAGATGGTTGGAAGTGCCAAATGGCCTCCTCTGCTCCTATTTTCTATATTTTGATGCATCATTTCAAGATGCAAAAACTCACCAAGACTCCTTTGACAGCATCTATCACCTAGAAGGTTCATGTAAATATCATCACCTGCAAGTTCTTCTCCAAGTCATTCACCTTCCTTACTTGGAACTATAGCACTATTCCTTCCATGTTGATGCGTACAAATCCTGGAAGTTATTTAACTGTTGATGTACTGTAGTGCTTAAAGGTAATGGTTTATCATCATCTTCTCCAGGCAATTCGCGATGGGCACTGAATTTTGCTTTTGCCAGAAATATCTATATTCCAAGTACAATTCTTTTACAATATGCACATCATTCTTCAAAAACACACACATTCACCACTTCAAAGTGGAACCATTTCTGTTAGCCTACATCCTGCTGTTAACTAAAAATATGCCAAATAAATGTTTTACCACGTGTGCACCGTGGAAAAACAAGTACAGAAAGTTGATTTATTCACAACTTGAACAACTTGATTATTTTCCACACTGAACATTTAATGTTTTAAATGAATATAATTAAGCATAGACTGATGATTAGCTCCTATGAATAATCATTAATACTATTTACGAAACACTGTTTCTTTGCTAGCTGTAAATGTTGAAGTACTCTCAAATTACAAAATTAATTGCACTTGTGGGATTTTCACAAGTTCTTAAATTACATGCTTATTAACATGTTAAAACAGTTGAAACCATTGAAATATTGTAACATAATCCAGATTAAACATCTGAAATATTGAACTCTGACACTTGAAAATGAATAGCAGATTTGTTGAAGTCTCCAAATCTTCATTACAGAAGAACTGGTTAGTGGATGAGAAGTTTTGAACATTATCATTTTTGTTAACGATTTCCTTGATTTGAGTCATAAATCTTAGGATGTTTTAGTAAGCAACTAGGGAGATGTGCAGTTAGCAGACCCTACTATATACAATTTTGAGCAATTTTCCAATAATACCAACATGAAGAATGCTCAGGTTATATATTGTGGTGGTGCCATGATATGGTCTATTGAACACATACAAATTTTTACCATCATGGCATGACTGTTTAGTGTGGATGGATTTTGTATTTAACACTTGAACTGCATTTAAATAGCATCTCAAAGTGCCTCATAGTGTATCATAGAAATGCATACTGAGACAAAAATTGACTCTGAGCCGAAGAAGGAATAAAAAGAGAGTCTTGGTCAATGAAGTAAATTTTAACAACAAAAAGCAGAAAGCAGAAGATGATTAATATTGCATCCAAAACAAAACCCTCGGACAGCACATCACTTAAATATTGCACTGGAACATTAGCCTAAAGTTTTCTATTCATGTCTGCAGTGGGACTTGACAAGAGTTCTAATCAGGAGACTCTGCCATTTGACTTGCCTTAAAAGATTGGGTACACTTAGTGTATTACATTACAAGGCACAGGTTAAATTTCAATAATTTGAATTCAACAATGCAAGTTAATCCCAATATCTGATCAGCACACTCCAGCATGAGACTTCCAAGATTTCCACTTCTCGTCATGCAAGTAGCTTGTAAACTAAATTGTCAATTTGGTGCTGAAAGCTATATTTTTGTTATGAACGTAAGCCCCCAGTAACTTGCTTCAATCATTTGGATCTTTATAACCAATAGGTAAGAGTAGCTTTAATTGCATTAGTGTCAGAGGTCTTGAATCTAGTTGTCAAAAAAGATCACGTACTAACCCAAAGTGGCACCAGGGTCACCCTTTTGAGTTATGGAGAGAGAGATATTCAGAATCATAATGGACAGATGATCGTAAACTGACACATGATAAACCTTCAAAGCATCAGTGTTTAAGTCCAAAAGACAAATTAAACTTAAGAAGCAACTCCATTCCTTATGTATATAAATTACAGATTTTGTTAATGTTTTAGGGAGAGATATCTTGCATAAAAATTACAAAAAAGGATTGTTGCATTCCAGTAACCAAATTCAAAATTAGGATTTCAAAAGAACCTTGAAGGAGTGCAAACAAGTAGTTTTGACTGCAGAAAATTACTGGAATTTGTAAATTAAAATAAAAAATAAAAATATATTGCTATTGTGCTGTAATAGATGCTTAATTTCATAACATACTTCTTAGTGTCATAATTCCAAAATCTGACAATGTGACAAATCATGACAATGATAGAAAAAAAAGTTCAGTAACAATTGGTCTTTCAAAAATGATTATGAGAAACCAGGGCAGAAGCTAAATAGCTTGACAATAGGATAAATAATATCAATACTAATTATAGAAGATGTGCAAAGAGAACATTTTTTGGAACCTTTAAATATTTGATACATATTAACTAAATTAAATGAATTAATGAATTTAAGAGATGAAGATAATCCATAGGATTAGCACAGCTACCTCCTATATGGGTAAAATAATTGTACAGTAGCCACATCTTCTATGCAGTCTTGGATTTCCCATGCAGTGGGAAAGAAAGGACAGCTTTCAGGATAGAAATTAGATAAGTTAACATTAATGCAGTCTGCTCAGCTGAACTGAATCTGTCACTTCAATTAAGTTGAAAGGGCTTTAGGAAATTTAAAATCGAAACAAATTACATCATGAAGACTTAGAATCACCAGTCTGTTCATTTAATTTCAAATTCAAATGAAATGCAAGCATTTCCGTATGTATTAACATAGTTTATAGACCTTTTTAAAAGTAATAAACTTCCTGAGATGTTCTCAAGGGAAATTTCAAAACTGTTTCTTGACTTTGTGTTGTTGTCTTTGTGTGTCTGCCTTCCATATCTCTTTTTTTATTTTGCTTGCTCACTCTTCTCTGCTCCCTTCTCTTTTTGTCCCTATTGCTAAATTATTTGTTTTAGGTGAAAGATCACTAACAACAGGAGCAAACTGTATTTATATAGTACTTTCCCTAGAATAAAACATTCCAAGGTGCTTCACAGGATTATTACCGAACAAAATCAGGCACAGAGCAGAGGCCATCATACATAAATTAAGGAGTAAAGCATTTAAATTTTATTTGAATAAAATGCTACAAATGACCCAAAAAAGCACTACTGGAAGCAGAGGAGTACAATAGGGAGTACACGAGCCTTTTCATATGTAACTAATGTGTGAAGTGAAACACAATATCCTAAAGTGTGTATTCGCTATCCCACTTGGTATAAAGATCTAGAAAATATATTCTGCAATGTTCCTTTATGCAACTGAAAAAGCAACAGCATTTTCAATTACTGCCCATTTCTCGTCCTCTCATTTGTAACATGTCTGATTCATATTGATCCTTGATACAACTGTTTCTTGCCAATAGCGAAACATTGAGCTTCATTACCCCATACGAACAATGAAATAACAAAATCAGTAGGAAGCCTGATTAAGTACTTCTGAATTCTGCATGATCATAGATAAACATGAATGCGTACAAAACTTAACAATACACAGCAAATAAGCAAGAGCAGGAAAAAGAACAAGAACAAAAGGGGGATAAGAAAAGTGATAGGAAAAGTGATTGGCAGAAAAACCAAGGGCCACAGTCACAAATAATGGGAACAGGACAAGGCATTATCAAAAGACAAGCCTTAAGGCTTTGTGAGTTAATGAAGGAGCATCCACAATAAAGTGGATGAATTAATCACACAAATGTATATAAATGGTTATGATATAGTCAGGATTATAGAGGCGTGTCTTCAGGAAAACCAGAATGGGAATTGAATGTTTAGGGATATTTAGTATTCAGGAAGGACTGACGAAAAGGAAAAAAGGGTGATATGCATTTTTGGTTAAAGAAAAGATTAATGCAATAGTGAGGATGGGTATTGGATCTGATGGTGTTGAATCTGTCTGGGTCGAGCTGAGAAACATCAAGAGGTAAAAAATGTTAGTGAGGGTTTTATATAGACTCCCAAACTGTAATGGTGATATTCAGGATGGCACAAAAGAGAAAATTGGAGACACATGCAATAAAGAAACATCTGTAATTATGGGTGATTCTTGTCTGCATATATTTGATTTGATTTATTATTGTCACGTGTATTAGTATACAGTAAAAAGTATTGTTTCTTGTGTGCTATACAGATGGAGCATAATGTACATAGAGAAAGAAACGAGAAAGTGTAGAATGTAGCAAGAACATAATAAGAATATAAGAAATAGGAGGAAAAGGCCATCTAGCCCTTGGAGCCTGCTTCGCCATTCAATAAGATCATGGCTGATCTGAAGTGGATCAGTTCCACTATCCCACCTGCTCCCCATAACCCTTAATTCCCCTGTCTATCAGAAATCTATCTACCCATGACTTAAATATATTCAACGAGGTAGCCTTCACCACTTCAATGGGCAGAAAATTCCAGAGATTCACCACCCTTTGAGTGAAGAAATTCCTCCTCAACTCTGTTCTAAACTGCACCCCCCCGCCTTATTTTGAGGCTGTGCCCTCTAGTTCTGGTTTCCTTTCTAAGCAGAAAGAATCTCTCTACCTCTACCCTATCTAGCCCCTTCATTATCTTGTAAGTCTCTATAAGATCCCCCCCTCAGCCTTCTAAACTCCAATGAGTACAGGCTCAGTCTATTTAATTTCTCATAAGCTAACCCCCTCATGTCTGGTATCAGCCTGGTGAATCTTCTTTGTACTCCCTCCAAGGCCAATATATCCTTTCGCAAATAAGGGGACCAAAACTGCACACAGTACTCTAGTTGTGGCCTCACCAGTGCCTTGTACAGTTGCAGCAAGACCTCCCTGCTTTTATATTCCATCCCCCTCGTAATAAAGGCCAACATTCCATTTGCCTTCTTGATCACCTGCTGACTGAGTTTTTGCGATTCGCGCACAAGGACCCCCAGGGACCTCTGCACAGTAGCATGCTGCAACTTTTCACCATTTAAATAATATTCCTTCCTACTGTTATTTCTACCAAAGTGAATAACCTCACATTTGCTAACATTATACTCCATCTGCCAGGTCTTTGCCCACTCACTCAGTTTATCCAGATCTCTCTGCAGACTTTCTGCGTCCTCCACGCAATTCGCTTTTCCACTCATCTTTGTGTCATCAGCAAATTTTGTTACCCCACACTCAGCCCCCTCCTCCAGATCATCTATGTATATGGTAAACAGTTGAGGTCCCAGCACCGATCCCTGCGGCACGCCACTAGTCACCAACTACCAACCAGAGAAGCACCCATTTACTCCAACTCTCTGCTTCCTGTTAGATAGCCAATCCTCAATCCACGCTAACACTTTACCCCCAACTCCGTGTACCCTAACCTTCTGCAGCAATCTTTTGTGAGGCACCTTATCGAACGCCTTCTGGAAATCTAAAAACACCACATCCACCGGTTCCCCTCTGTCTACCGCACTAGTCACATCTTCATAAAAATCCAGTAAATTCGTTAAATACAACTTCCCCTTCACGAATCCGTGCTGCGTCTGTTTGATTGAACCATTCTTTTCTAGGTGTCCTGCTATTTCTTCTTTAATGAAGGATTCTAGCATTTTTCCAACTACGGACATTAAGCTAACCGGCCTGTAGTTACCCTTTTTTAAACAGCGGCGTAACAGTAGCTGTTTCCATCCTCTAGCTCTTCCCCAGAGCCCAGCGAATTTTGATAAATAATCACTAACGCATCTGCTATTACCTCTGCCATTTCCTTCAGAATCCTGGGATGCATTCCATCCAGTCCGGGGACTTGTCTACCTTCAGTCCCGTTAGTCTACTGAGCACTACCTCTCTAGAAACAGTAATTGTATTAAGAACCTCATCTCCTACCAACCCTCTATCTTTAATATTCGGTAAGCTATTTGTGTCCTCCTCCATGAAGACCGACAAAACCTTATTTAAAGTCTCAGCCATTTCCTCGTTTCCCACCATTAAATCCCCCCTCTCGTCCTCCAAGGGTCCAACATTCACTCTAGCCAGTCTCTTTATATATTTGTAAAAACTTTTACTATCATTTTTTATATTTAGAGCTAGTTTAGTTTCATACTCTGTCTTTCCTTTCTTTATCGCTTTCTTAGTCATTCTTTATTGTTTTTTAAAACTTACCCAATCTTCTAATGCCCCACTATTTTTGGCCGCTCTGTACGCATCGGTTTTTAATTTAATACTCTCCTTTATTTCCTTCGATATCCACGGCTGGTTATCCCTTTTCTGACAGTTCTTCTTTATCACCGGAATATATTTTTGCTGAGTACTGAAAAAGATCTCCTTAAAAATCCTCCAGTGTTCCTCAGCTGTCAGACCAACCAATCTGCGCCCCCAATCTACATTAGCCAATTCCACCCTCACTGTACTGACTGTATGCTATGACTGTAGTGTTACAGTCATAGCTAGGGTGTAGAGAAAGATCAACCTAGTGCAAGGTAGGTGCATTCAAAAGGCTGACGGCAGTAGGGAAGAAGCTGCTCTTGAGTCGGTTGGTGTGTGACCTCAGACTTCTGTATTTTTTTCCCAATGGAAGAATATCTGGGGTGCGTGGGGTCCTTAATTGTGTTGGCTGTTTTTCTGAGGCAGCAGGAAGTGTAGACAGGGTCAATGGATGGGAGGCGAGTTTGCATGATGGATTGGGCCCATTCACAACCTTTTGTAGTTTCTTGTGGTCTTGGACAGAGCAGGAGCCATATCAAACTGTGATACGGCTAGAAAGAATGCTTTCTACGGTGTATCTGTAAAAGTTGTAGCTGACATGCCAAATTTCCTTAGTCTTCTGAGAAAGCAGAGGCATTGGTGGGCTTTATTAGTGTGGAATGGGGGGACCAGGACAGGCAGTTGATGATCTGGACACCTAAAAACTTGAAGCTCTTGACCCTTTCCACTTCATCCCCATTAATATAGACAGGGGCATGTTCTCCTTTACTCTTCCTGAAGTCAATGACAATCTCCTCTGTTTCACCACATTCTCTATCTCATTCCTGTACTCTGTCTTGTCATACTACGCTTGTGTTGTCAGCAAACTTGAAAATCAAATTGGAGAGGAATTTGGTCACACAGTCATAGGTGTATAAGGAGTACAGTAAGGGGCTGTGTTGTTGAGGATTATCGTGGAGGTGTTGTTGCCTATCCTTACTGATCGTGGTCTGAGAGTTAGGGAGTTCAGGATCCAGTCACAGAAGGAGGAGCCAAGGCCCAGGATTGGACAAATCAAGTTAGTGATAATATCGTAGACAATGAATTCCTCAAATGTGTGTGGGATGGTTTTTTTGCAGGACCAATACATTGAGGAACCAACTAGACAACAGGTCAACATGGAATGAGGACTGTGCAATGAGAAAGGAGTAATTGGCAATCTGTTGTGAGACCCCCCTTTGGAATGAGTGACCATAACATAATAGAATTTTTCATCAAGGTGGAAAGTGATATTGTTAATTCTGAGACTAGGGTCCTGAATCTAAATAAAAGAAATTACGATGGTACGAGGCCTGGGTTGGCTTTGATAGATGGAAACGTTACTTAAAGGGATGGCAAAGATCGGCCATCCTATCCAGTTCATAGATGAACTGCAACAGTTGTTCATTCATTTGACACAAAAATAAAACAGGAAAGGTGGCCAAACCATCGCTTACAAGTGAAATTTGCAATAGTATTTGACTGAAGGAAGATGATTGGCCAGAAAAAACAGACATGAGGATTGGGAGAAGTTTAGAATTCAGCAAATGAGAACAAAGGGATTGGATAAGAAGGGGAAAATAGAATACGAGAATAAATCTGCAGGGCACATTAAAAACTGATTGTAAAAGTTTCTATAGGCATGTGAACAGGAGAAGATTGAAGACGACAAATAATTGCTTACAATTAGAAATAAGTGAATTTATAATGGGCAATGAAAAAATGGCTGACAAACTAAATACATATTTTGTGGACCTCAAAGATAGTGACCACCTTCCCAAAAGAGGACAAAAAGAACATACCAAAAATGTCAGAGAAAACAGGGTTTAGTGAGAGGGAGCAACTGAAGAACATCGGTATTAATAGGGAAATGGATGGTATTAAAGACTGATAAATCCACAGTCCAAAATAATTAACAATGTGGCTCCAAAATAA
The DNA here is from genome assembly GCF_965287045.1 of Carcharhinus amblyrhynchos. Taxonomy (NCBI): domain Eukaryota; kingdom Metazoa; phylum Chordata; class Chondrichthyes; order Carcharhiniformes; family Carcharhinidae; genus Carcharhinus; species Carcharhinus amblyrhynchos. The sequence goes on along the minus strand of NC_137324.1, from coordinate 47,510,697 downwards.
CGGATACATTGATGGTCACCTTCCAAGATTCTATAGACTCTGGAACAGTTCCTAATATAATCCTATTACTTAAAAAAGGGAGTTAGAGAGAAACAGGGAATTATAGACCAATCAGCGTGACATCGGTAGTTGGGAAGATACTTTGAATCCATTATAAAACATTTAACAGCAGAGCATTTTGAAAACAATGGCAAGTTTGGACAGAGTCAGGAAGACTTTATGAAAGGGGAATCACGCTTGAAAATCTGGAATTCTTCATGCATGTTATTAGTAGAGTTGGTGAGCAGGGTGAGGGCGTTTCTGTGGGTGTGGGTTATTTGAACTTTAAGAAGACTTTCAACAAGATCCCACATAGGAGATTAGTATATACAATTGAACTACATGGGATTGGGGGTAGTATATTGAGATGGACAGAAAACTGACTGGCAGACAGGAAACAAAGAGTAGAAATGAATGGTCTCTTTCCAAGTGGCTGGCAGTGATTAGTAAGGTATTGCAGGATCAGTGCTAGGGCTCAAGCCATTCACAATGTACATTAACAATTTAGATGAGGGCACTAAATGTAATATCTTCAATCTGCGGAGACACAAAGCTGGGTGGAGGGTAAGATGTTTCAGTGTGATTTGAACAAATTCAGTGAGCAGGCAAATACATGCCAAATGCAGTATAATGCGGATAAATGATAGATTATCCACTTTTATAGCAAAAACAAGAAGGCAGATTATTATCTGAATGGCTATAGATTGAGAGCTAAATTTGCAAATGACCCTAAAATAGGTGGGATAATAAGAAACTTACAAGCGGATAGAGACAGATAGGTCAGGTAAGCAAGACAAGATGTGGCAGATGGAGTTTATCGTGGATAAGTGTGAAGTTATCCATTTTGATCGGGAAAATGGAAAGGCAAACTTATTATCTAAATGGAGAGAGACTTTGGGATGCTTCTGTGCAGAGGGATCTAGGTGTCCTTGAGTACAAGTCGCAGAAACTGGTACACTGCTAATGGACTCACTATGGACCTGGAAATTTGAGGGCTGGGAAACCAAGGTGTGGGGCCCAGGGAGCCTAAGATTGGGAAGTAAAGCCCAGGCAGCAGTGATGACAGAGCGCATTGCCAAGGGACAGAAGTGTTGGGGCACAGTGCCTGGGTGTCTGGAGTGAAGCCCAGGCGGGCCAGAGCATAGCACAGGTCACAGGTGAGGGATCCAAATGAGTGAGTGACTGGAGACTGTGTGAAAGAGTGTGAAGAGGAGAAGAGAGAGAATGTGAAGGTGGAAGAGCAAGAGTTTGAAGGGTTGGGGAGAGAGCGAGAGCGCAAAGGGGAGACAGTGACAGCGTGAAGGGGTGGGACGAGAGCAAGTGTGCAGAGGGAAGATGGAAAGTACGGAGGGAAGGTGGAGAGTGCGAGAGAGCAGGGCTGGAGGAGAGTGCAGGGCCAGAATGTGTCCATAGGTTTGGCTCACTCCCAGGTTCAGGGTTTTCACTCACCCTCAGTCACCCTCACGCAGGGAGTATGATGGTTTGTGTGGTGAGTAAGCATCCCGAAACTGGGAGTGAGCTAGAAACAAACACGCTAATCCTATTACATTCTCATACTCGTCTTTACTTATTGTTTATCTGCTCAGTAAGTTATTTCTGTTCACACCCCAATTTTTACTTTAAATTTGTGTTTAAATCTGTCAGACTTTACCTTCTCAAAATTTGTTCATTAATCCAGTGAATGAGAACAATTTTGAAGTATAGTCTGTCCCCTTTCCCCAAATGAGAAAAGGTTGGACATGCCTGATCTACAAGATGCACTTGCAGCAACTTGAAAAGGTTCATTCAACAACATCTTCCAAACTTGTAACCTTTACCACCCATAAGTACAAGAAAGGAGGTGCACAGGAACACCATCACCTACAAGTTTTTTTGCTCCAAGTCACACAACATCCTGACTTGGAATGATATCACAGGTCCTTCACTATCACAGGGTCAAGATTGTGGACCGCCTCCTTACAGCACTGCAGGTGTACCTACACCTCCATGGGATTGGGGGAAATGTATTGTGATGGATAGAAAATTGTTGGTAGAGAGGAAACAAAGAGTAGGAATTAATGGGTCCTTTTTGAAACTGGCAGGCAGTAACTAGTGGAGTGCCACAGGGATCGGTGCTGGGGCCCCAGCTAATCACAATCTGTATTAATGACTTGGATGAGGGAACAAAATGTAACATCTCAAAGTTTGCAGATGATACCAAGATGGGTGGGAGGGTGAACTGTGACGAGGAGGCGGAGATCCTTCAGAATGATCTGGACAGGTTGGGTGAATGGGCAAATCAATGGCAGATGCAGTAGAATTTGCATAAGTGTGAGGTTATTCACTCTGGAAGTAAAAACAAGAAGACAGATTACTACCTGAATGGCTGTAAATTCGGAGAGGGGAGTGTGCAACAGGACCTGGGTGTCCTTGTGCACCAGTCACTGAAGGTAAGCATGCAAGTGCAGCAGGCGGTAAAGGAGGCAAATGGCATGTTGGCCTTCATTGCGCGAGGTTGAGTACAGGAACAGGGATGTGTTGTTGCAATTATATAGGGCCTTGGTGAGGCCACACCTAGAATATTGTGTGCAATTTTGGTCTCCTTTTCTGAGGAAGAATGTTCTCGCTCTCAAGGGAGTGCAGTGAAGGTTTACCAGGCTGGCTCCGGGGATGGCGGGACTGATGTATGAGGACCAATTGACTAGGTTAGGATTGTTTTCACTCAACGAGTGAGGAGGGATCTCATAGACACTTATAAAAGTCTAACAGGACTAGATAGGGTAGATATAGGAAGGATGTTCCCAATGGTAGGGAAGTCCAGAAGCAGGGGTCACAGTCTGAGAATTCAGGGTAGACTGTTCAGGATGGAGGTGAGGAGACATTTCTTCACCCAAAGAGTGGTGAGCCTCTGGAATTCATTACCACAGGAAGTAGTTGATGCTAAAACATTGAATTTGTTGAAGAGGCGGCTGAATATAGCACTTGGGGTGAATGGGATCAAAGATTATGGGAAAAAAGCAGGATTAGGCTATTGAGTTGGATGATCTGCCATGATCGTGATGAATGGTGGAGCTTGCTCGATGGGCCAAATACCCTCCTCCTGCTTCTATGTTTCTATGTTACACCAAATAGGCTGCAGCAGTTCAAGTTGGCTCATCACCAACTCAGCAGCAATTATGGACAATAAATGCTAGCCTTGCCAACGACAAGTGGAAATGGTTAGACTCCCTCTTGTTGAAGATGGTCATTTCCTGGCATATACATGGCACAAATTTTACTTGCCATTTATCATCCTAAGGCAGAATATTGTCCAAGTCTTGCTACACATGGACACAGGCTGTTTCAGCATCTGAGGAATTGTGAACTGTGCAATCAACAAACATCTCACTTCTAACCTTATTTAACGACAAAGATTGTGGCAAGTTATCAAAAGTCCTAACATACAGAACAGTGTTGTCACCACGCCACTGTACTACAGTGAGATTGTGAATGGGCAGTACATCAGAGCAGAAGAGAAATTTCATCAGCAATTTCAAATCCAGTGAGAGGCCCATTCAGGCAGGTTAGGTGCATTGACTTGAACAGGCAACAGAGTGTGGCAACTAGGGAAATTTCACAATAACTTCATTGTGATGTTAATGTAAGCCTTACTTTTGACTAATAAATAAACTTTTTAAAAAAAACTTTTAAAAAGAACTGCAGGGCTGATCTGTCACTTGTTGAATTGCCAGAAGGGTAAATCGCATGCTGCTTCTTTTCTTTATCATGCATGTATTCCTGTAATGCAGTTTCACCAGGTTGACATTGCTAGGTGTGCCTGATGCTGCTCTAGCGTGCTGTCCTGCACTCTTCATTGAACCAGGGTTGCTCCCCTGGTAATGATGGAGTGGGAGATCAGCTGGGTCATGAAGATTGTGGTCTTCTTCTAAAACTGGATGACAGAGGGTATAAGTCAATATGGCTGGAACCTAGGTTGAAGCAAAGAAATTTTGACTGACTCAAGTTGGAGCACAGAGGATATCAAACGCTTGAAAAGCAGAGTGGGGCAACAGGGATCAAGAGAACTTGAATCAAAGAAACTTAAAATTTATAATGAGCTGCTCATTTTTTCCAAAATGGAGAAAACTGTTCACTTACAGTTCCGCGAAGATGCAACAGGCAAGAAAAAACAAAATATTTTCAGGTGGAAGCAACATGCAGCAGTGGAGAGGGGAAGATCTAGAGTGCCACCCAGTGGTGGGAAATATGTTTTTGTAGAACTATGTAGAATTCACAGCTTTGAACCAATCATTTGCTGGTTGGAATGCTTCGCATGGGTCTCCTAAGACTATTTAATTTACTGTAAATTGAGGCTCAGGCAATAATCTGGGCACATGGGTTTGAATCCCACCATGGAAGCTGACGGAATTCAAATTCAGTTAGTGGTCTGGTATTAAAAAATCTTAGTAATAGTGCCTTTGAAATATTTGTCAATTGTCTTGTTTACTAAAGTCCCTTTTGGAAGGGGATCTGTCGTCATTACCTCTTCTGACCTATATGCTACTGCAGACCCACAATAATGTGGTTGACTTAAATGTGGGCAGCATGGTGGCACAGTGATCAGCACTGCTGCCTCACAGCACCAGGGACCTGAGTCCGATTCTCAGCTTGGGTCACTGTCTATGTAGAGTTTGCACGTTCTCCCTGTGTCTGTTAAAATTTTCTGTGGGGCTCCAGTTCCTCCCACAGTCCAAAAGATACGCTGACTCGGTGTACTGACCATGCTAAATTCTCCTTCAATGTACTAGAGGATTTTCAATGCGACTAGTGGATTTTCACAGTAATTTCATTGCAGTGTTAATGTAAGCCTACTTGTAATGAATAAATAAACTTTAAATGCTCTCCAAAATGCCAAAGTAAGCCACTCAATTGCTTCAAACCTGCTACATTATCTACCAAAGGGAATGAAAATAAACAGATCATATACAAAGAACATACAAATAACAAAGAACAATACAGCGCAAGAACAGGCTCTTCGGCCCTCCAAGCCTGCACCGATCATGTGTTCCTAACTAGACCATCTGTTTCTATCCCTCTATTCCCAGTCTGCTCATGTGGCTATCTAGGTAAGTCTTAAATGATCCTAGCATGTCTGCCTCAACCACCTTGCTTGGTGGTGCATTCCAGGCCCCACCACCCTCTGTGTAAAAAATGTCTCCTGCATATCTGTATTGAACCTTGCAACCCCCCTTACCTTGAACTTGTGACTCCTTACGTTTGCCATTTCTGACCTGGGAAAAAGCTTCCAACTGTTCACCGTATCTATACCCTTTATAATTTTATAAACTTCTATTAGGTCACCCCTCAACCTCCGTCTTTCCAGGGAGAACAATCCTAGTTTACTCAATCTCACCTCATAGCTAATACCCTCCATACCAGGCAACATCCTGGTAAACTTTTTCTGTACTCTCTCCAAAGCCTCCACGTCCTTCTGGCACTGTGGCGACCAGAAGTGGAAGCAGGATTCCAAATGTGGCCTAACCAATGTTCTATATAACTGCAACATCATATGCCAGCTTTTATACTCTATGCCCCGTCCAATAAAGGCAAGCATGCCATATGTCTTCATCACTTTTTCCACCTGTGCTGCAATCTTTAAGGATCTGTGGACTTGCACACCCAGATCCCTCTGTGTGTTTATACTCTTGATGGTTCTGCCAATTATTGTATAGCTCCCCCCACTGCATTAGATCTATCAAAATGCATCATTTCGCATTTATCTGGATTAAATTCCATCTGCCATTTCTCTGCCCAATTTTCCAGCCTATCTATATCCTGCTGTAATCTCTGAATGTTCATCACTATCCGCAACTCCAGCAATCTTTGTGTTGTCCGTGAACTTACTAATCAGACCAGCTACATCTCATTCCAAATCATTTATATATATATATAAATGATTATCACACAAACAGCAGAGGTCCCAGTACACAGCCCTGCAGAATACCACTAGTCACAGACCTCCAGTCACAAAAAGTCCCCTCCACCATAATAGTGACCAAGGTACCAGAAACAACAACAGAAAACCCAATCCTGATGCCCTTGCCACCATCTGGAAACTTGTGTCAAAACCGAGAGCGCTGTACCACAGGCTAGTCAAACAGCAGACTGATAAATGCAAACTCATGTAATCATACCTAACAGACAATATCTCAGACACCACCCTGGGTATGCCCTGTCCGACTGGCCGGACAAGCCCACAATAGGTGACGAAACAGTGGCATACAGTTACCTGGGAGCTCTCAGCATTGACTTCATGCCCCATGAAGCATCTCATGGCATCTAAAACTAAACATAGCCCTGCTGATTAATACTTACTGCAACCACGTCCAAAGTCATACACCCACCATCAACCCCCTCCCGCTTGGTTGATGAATCAGTACTCCTCCATGTTGAACACTGCTTGGTAGAAGCTGCGAGTGGGTCTGGGTGGGCATTTCAATGCCCAACACGAGGACTGCCTCAGTAGCAACCCTAGTGACTGAACTGACTGAGTCCTTTCAGGCATAACCTGTTAGACTGACTCTGTGGCAGTGTTGAGGAAATCAGCAAGAGGCAAAAAACCTATTTGACTTCATCCTCACCAAAGATACATCTGTTCATGTTATTATTGGTAGGACTAATCATCGCATAGTCCCATCTTCACATTAAGGATGTTGCCCATTGATTTGTGTGACCCTACAATCATGCTAAATGGGATAGATTCTGAACAGATTTAGCAACTCAAAACTTGGTATCCATGAGATGAACCATTAGCAACAGCAGAATTTTATGGAACACAATCTGTAACCTCACAACCTGAATATCCTCCAAGCTACAACGGCCATGCATCTGGGGGGGAGTCAACCCTGGGTCAAGGATGAGTGCACGATTGCATGCCGGGAGAAGAAACAGGCATACCTAAAAATGGAGTGTCATCCTTGTGAAACAAGGACGCAAGACTATTTGCCTGCGAAACTGTGAAAACAGCATACGATAGGTAGAATGATCCCACAACCAATGGGTCTTCTCAATTCTGCAGCCCTTCCATATCCAGTTGTGATTGGTGGTGGACAATTAAGCAACTTATTGGAGGAGGAGGCTCCACAAATATCCCATCCTCAATGATAGTGGAGAGTTCAAAAGACAAGGTTGAATCATTTGCAGCCACCTTCAGCCAGAACTACTGAGTGGATGATCAATATTGGCTTCTTCCTGAGATCACCAGCTAAATGTAGCTTGGGGATATTCAGAATTGTCAGGTTACAGTTTGTGTTACATACAATTCTGCTGTTGCTAATGACTCATAGCACTTCATGGATGCTATGAAATCCTTGGTAATGGACTCCAGCGACTTCCCCAGTATTGATGTTAAGGCTCACTAGTCTATAGCTCCCTGTTTTCTCCCTACCTCCCCTTTTGAGCAGCTGGCTTACATTAGATCCCCCCAATATGTAGGAACCAGTCCAGAGTCCAAAGAATTTTGGAAAGTAACCACCAATGGATCTACTATTTCCAGGGCCACTTTGTTAAGTACTCTGGGATGAAGATTATCAGGACCTGGAGATTTATCCATCTTAAATCTCATCAATTTCCCCAAAACCATTTCTCTATTAATGTTGATTTCCTTCAGCTCGTCACTAAAACTTGTTTCTCTCAGAACTTCTGGTACATTATGTGTGTCTTCTTTTGTGAAGACTGAAGCAAAGAATGAATTTAATTCCTCAGCCATTTCTTTGTACCCCATTATGAATTCTCCCATTTCTGACTGTAAGGAGCCTACACTCGTTTTTGTTAATCTTTCCCTCTTTACATATCTATAGAAACTTTTACAATTAGTTTTTATGTTCCCCACTAGCTTACTTTCATACTCTAATTTCTCCTCCTTAATCAATCCCTTTTAAACTGTTCCCAATACTTGGGCCTAGTGCTTTTTCTTGCCAATTTGTATGCTACTTCCTTGAATCTGATACTTCCTCTAATTTCTCTTGTAAGTCATGGTTTGGCCCCAATTCCTTTACCACTCTTGCGTTAAACAAGAATAAACAACTTCTGGAGATCAGCTATTCATTCTTTAAATGCCAGCCATTGCCTGTCCACTGTCTTTCCATTCAGTAATGTATCACAGTCCATCATGGCCAATCATGCCTTATACCATCACAGTTACCTTTATTGAAATTCAGGACGCTGGTCTCAAAATCAACTACATCATTATCCACCTTGACAAAAAATTCGAACATATTATGGTTGCTCATCCCCAGGGGTTCTCTCACAACTAGACAGCCAACTAATCCCTTCTCATTGTGCGACACCCAGTCCAAGACAGCCTGCTCCCTTGTTGGTTTCTCAATGTATTGCTCCAAAAAAATCATCCCATATGCACTCCAGAAATTTCTCCTCTATTGGACTGTGACTAATTTGACTCTGTCACTCCATGTGCAGGTTAAAGACACCCATTTTCACAGATATATACCATTCCAACCAACATTCTTAGCAATGGCTTAAGGCTTTTTGGTATTTGTGCGATGCACTTGAGACACACAAGAAATATTAAGGCTATAGAAAAGGGGAACGCAAAATATTATTTTATATTAAACTGTGGGAGTCAAACAAGGAACAAAGATGTAAGTTAATGGAATACTGTCAGGATTGATAACAGGATTTCTTTACTTCACATCAAAAGTAAGACTGATAATCAGATAAAGTAGTCATGGCAAAACGAAACACACTTGCCTTCAATCAGCTGGTCATAAAACTTTGGCTCCAAAGCACCAACGGCCATATACTTTCCATCAGAAGTCTTGTAGGTTTCATAAAATGGTGCACCAGTGTCCAGCAGATTTTCACCTCTTTGCCTATTCCAAAGGCCTAATTGTTGTGATTTCCAAAGCCAAGAGCTACAGTAAGCTGCTCCTTCAACCTAACAAATACCAGTCAGATTTTAAAAGTAAAACTGAAATATGGCAATGAAATGTACTTACTTTCAGGTTCATGGATATAAGAAGTTTCACTGGATCTTTCTATTTTATATATTTTTAAAAATTTTATCAAATAACCTTCTCAAATTGGTGACAACAGGTAAGTATTAAAAAAAATGCAAACAAATTTAGTTTCAAAAAATCTAGGAATTCAACTCAAAACTTATAAATCAACCAACTGATAATTCCAGCAAATTTCATAGATGACATTTTTATACAACACAAATGATTTCCTCTTCTCTATCAGTTTAAATATTTACAAACCAAATTGGGTACGCAAGCAGGATTCAAATCATTGGCCCCGTGACTTAGACTGAAGTAGGAGAGACCTGAGCTGTAGGATTCTTAGAAGCAGATTACAGAGGGAACCATTTATCCAAAATTCCTTATAGGCTAGGTGGAGTGTTCCGAGGCCTCACAAGGAAGCCACCATCTTCTGCCAATCCCAATAAAAGACACAGCCTGCAGCTTTCCAACCACTGGTCTAGCCCAGACTCGAGTGTCGCATGGAACATTGTTTTTATTCCATCACATTCCCGACTTGTACCTTGTGGACAGTCTTTAGGGAGTCAGGAGTTAATCGTCTCTGAATTACAAACCTCTGAACTGTTCTAGTAGTTATAACTCAGATCGTATCATTAAATCAACAGATCCTGAGAAGATTGTGCTATTACGTTTTGTCAATTTGAGTACACACTCAATAGATCTACCCCTTGTCTCTTACATCCTAATTAACTCTCTATCTAAACTAATAGATTTCCTCCAATTCCATAAATTCCCATTTTTATTCAGCAGGGGATTGGGGGGCGGGGCGGAGGGGAGGGGGGAGTAGGGAGAACCAGAGCAGTATGCCAGCAGTAGAAATAACTGAGAGATAGCTACAGACGAAGGCCAGTAAGGTTAAGAGGAAGTGCAGTCGGGGAGTAGTTGTTGAACACAGTGGGACTGGTGGTCTAAAGTGCATTTATTTCAACACAAGGAGTATAACAGGTAAGACAGATGAACTTAGAGCTTGGATTAGTACCGTTGCTGCTATCACAGAGACTTGGTTGAAAGACGGACAGGATTGGCAGCTGAACATTCCAGATTTGGATGCTTCAGACAGGTTAGGGAAGGGTATAAAAGGGATGGGGATGTTGCAATACTGGTTGAGGAGAATATAATGTGGAGATGCCAGCACTGGACTAGGATAAGCACCGTAAGAAGTCTCACAACACCAGGTTAAAGTCCAACGGGTTTATTTGGTAGCACAAGCCACAAGCTTTCGGAGTGCTGCTCCTTCATCAGGTGAGTGGGAGTTCTGTTTACAAACAGGACATATAAAGACACAAACTCAATTTACAAAATAATGGTTGGAATGCGAGTCTTTACAGGTAATTGAGTCTTAAAGGTACAGACAATGTGAGAGGAGAGAGGGTTAAGCATAGGTTAAAGAGATGTGTATTGTCTCCAGCCTGGACAGTTAGTGAGATTTTGCAAGCCCAGGCAAATCATGGAGGTTACAGATAGCGTGGCATGACCCCAAGATCCCGATTGAGGCCATCCTCACATGTGCGGAACTTGGCTATCAGTTCCTGCTCAGCGATTCTGCGTTATCTTGTGTTGTAAAGGCTGGTGTGGAGAACACTTACCCGAAGATCAATCGAGTTTGTGTCTTTATATGTCCTGTTTGTGAACTGAACTCCCATTCACCTGATGAAGGAGCAGTGCTCCAAAAGCTAGTGGCTTGTGCTACCAAATAAACCTGTTGGATTTTAACCTGATGTTGTGAGACTTCTTACTCTGAGGAGAATATCTCAGCTATACTGAGGGAGGACACCTCAGAGGGTTCAGGCAGCAAGGCAAAATGGGTACAGCTCAGGAACAGAAAGGGTGCACTCACAATATTGCGGGATTAATTACAGGCCTCCCAACAGCCAGCAGAAGATAGAGGGGCAGATATGCAGGCAGATTTTGGAAAGATGCAAAAACAACAGGGTTGTTGTGGTGGATGATTTTAACTTTCCTAGGATGGAAAAGTCAAGTACTAGGGGACATAAGAACATAAGAAATAGGAGGAGTAGGCCATCTAGCCCTTCGAGCCTGCCCCGCCATTCAATAAGATCATGGCTGATCTGAAGTGGATCAGTTCCATTTTCCCCCTTTCTCCCCATAACCCTAAATTCCCTTGTCTATCAGAAATCTATCTACTTGTGACTTAAGTATATTCAGCGAGGTAGCCTCTACCACTTCAATGGGCAGAGAATTCCAGAGATTCACCACCCTTTGAGTGAAGAAGTTCCTCCTCAACTCTGTTCTAAACTGCCCATCCCCCCCCCCCCCATTTTGAGGCTGTGCCCTCTAGTTCTGCCATCCTTTCTAAACAGGAAGAATCTCTCTACCTCTATCCTATCTAGCCCCTTCATTATCTTGTATGTCTCTATAACATCCCCCCTCAGTCTTCTAAACTCTAACGAGTACAGACCCAGTCTATTCATTCAATCTCTCTTCAAAGCTAACCCCCTCATCTCCGGTATCAGCCTGGTGAACCTTCTCTGTACTCGCTCCAAGGCCAATATATCCTTTTGCAAATAGCTTTAAGGTGCATGGGAAAAAGTTTAGAGGACATGTGCGAGGCAAGTTTATTTTTTACACAGCAGATGGTGAATGTCTGGAACGCACTGCCCAAGGAGGTTGTGGGAGCAGGTGCGATAGCAGTATTTAAGGGCCAACTAGACGAATGAATGAATAGAATGGGAATGGAAGGATACGGACTCCATAAGTGCACAGAGTTTTAGTTTAGGCAGGCAACATGATCAGCGCAGGCTTGGAGGGCTGAAGGACTTGTTCCTGTGCTGTACTTTTCTTTGTTCTTCTTTGTTCTCCAATGGAGAACATGGTTGAATACCTTTTGAAAGTCCATATAAATGACATCTATAATGTTAATTACCTCAAAGAATTCAAGTCACTTTTACCCTTTACTGCTCCATACTGACTGTCCCTCATGATCAACTCATATTTGGTCAAAAACTCCAAACACTTTTTCTCCTAACCAAATTTTCTTCAAGTAGCATTAAACTACTAGACCTACAATTTTGATGTTTGTCCGTCTTAATTGTTGAGAAATATTGGCAAGTTTTCCACTCAAGGAAACAATTCTAAATTGTGTGTTTTGGAAGATTACAGCCAAGACATCAACAATTTGCCCACCTCTTTCTTTTAACAACTAGGATTAGAAACCATCAGATCCTGGAGATTAGGCTATCTTTAATAACATTAATTTCACTAGCATTATTTTTATTTTTGCTTTATTTATATTGAAACTAGTTTGTTCCGCCTCTTGATTTACTTTTAGATTGATATCTCCAATTTTATATCAAATATGTTTCACATAGCCCATATCTGTTTTCCCTAGATCTGTAAAAAACATTAATAGTTGTTGCATGCCAAGTTATTCTCACCTGACGAAGGGGCAGCACTCCGAAAGCCACTAGCTTTCGCTACCAAATAAACCTGTTGGACTTTAACCTGATATTGTGAGACTTCTAACTGTGTTTACCCCAGTCCAACGCTGGCATCTCCGTATCAGCGGTAATAGCCCAGGGTTTTGCAATTGCCAGAAATATTCCACAAATAGGAGGGTTCATCCTCTCCGATCAGATTACATAGAAACGTAGAACAGTACAGACCCTTCGACTCTCAAATGTTGTGCCAAGCTATGTCCAAACCCAAGATTAAGACATCCCACTCCCTATCATTCTGGTGTGCTCCATGTCCGCTTGGAAGTTCCTGAAGTGTCCAACTTCACTATCACATCAGGCAGTGTATTCCACACCCCAACCACTCTGAGTGAAGAACCTACTTCTGACATCCCTCCTATATCTCCCACTATGAACCTTATAGTTATGCCCCTTAGTAACAGCAGGTTCTCCTGTGCTCTTCCTGACTCCCCACTGGTATCAGGGTAGAGGTTTTACGGTTATTTTAGTTAAAGACTCAGCTCACCATGTTTGCATCAATGACCTGTCCTTTTCCAGATCGTGTTCTCTCATACAGAGCCAGGATTATACCCATGGCACACATAACTCCACCTCCAGCAAAATCAGCCGCAACGTTTAATGGAGCATAGGGATTCTCGCCTTTTCTGCCAAATTTTGACAGTAGACCTAAGTTCCAAATAAATGTTGTTAGTAAACTGCATAGCAATAACACCATAGCATAAATGTTCTAAGAGAAACAGATCTCTTCGAGTTCTCTACCAAAGGCAGGTAGGGCAGGGAGGCAGGTTCCAAATTCACCCCAGCCAGAATGAGGATGAAACCCTGGCTGTTGACACCAATCCGATCCACACCAACTGTTCAGTCAACCAGCCCTCAAAAGAGTCAGAGTTGCTATGACAATATACACTTTTCAAATGCATATTTGTAGCCTGGAGCTATGGAGTCTGATGGCAGAGGCTCCAATTTCTCTCCATCACATGGCTGACCAAGAACGTCTCACTACCGTTTGCCTACCACCGCAATAGGACCACAACAAGCACCATCTCCCTGGCCCTGCACTCAACCCTGGAACACCTAGATGACAAAGACACCTATGTCAGACTCCTATTTATTGACTACAGCTCAGCCTTCAACCCCATTATTCCTACAAAACTCATTTCCAAACTCCGTGGCCTGGGATTTGGCTCCTCCCTCTGCAACTGGATCCTGAACTTCCTAACCCACAGACCACAATCGGTAACGACAGGCAACAACATCTCCTCCACAATAATCCTCCAACACCGGTGTCCCACAAGTCTGTGTCGTCAGTCTCCTACTATACTCCATACACACCTGTGACTGTGTGGCCAAACTCCCCTCCAACTTGATTTTCAAAATCCGACCCACCAAAATGGGTCGGATCTCAAACAATGACGAAAATTTGGTGAACTGGTGCAGCAACAATAATCTCTCCATCAATGTCAACAAAACAAGGAGATAGTCATCAACTTCAGGAAGCATAATGGAGGATATGCCCCTGCCTATATCAATGGGGATGAAGTAGAAATGGTTGAGAGCTTCAAGTTTTTAGGTGTCTAGCTCACCAACAACCTACACTGGACCCCATGCCGACACTGTAGTTAAGAAAGCCCACCAACGCTTTTATTTTCTCAGAAGACTACGGTGATTTGGCATGTCCGCTACAACTCTCACCAAAGTTTACAAATACACCATAGAAAGCATTCTTTCTGGTTGTATCACAGCTCGATATGGCTCCTGCTCTGTCCAAGACCGCAAGAAACTAAAGAGGACAATGAATAAATCCCAGTCCATCACTCAAACCAGCCTTCCATCCATTGACGCTGCCTACACCTACTGCTGCCTCGGAACAGTAGCCAACATAATTAAGGACCGCATACACCACCGACGTTCTCTCTTCCACCTTCTTCCGTCATGAAAAATATACAAAAGTCTGTGGTCATGTACCAACTGACTGAAGAACAGCTTCTTCCCTGCTGCCATCAGACTTTTGAATGGACCTACCTTGCATTAAGTTGATCTTTCTCTACATGCTGGCTATGATTGCAACACTACATCCTGCACTCTCGTTTCCTTCTCTATGGACAGTACACTTTGTCTATATAGCGTGCAAAAAAACAACACTTTTCAGTGTATACCAATACATGTGACCATAATAAAGCAAATCAAATCCTCTGGACCCCAGGAATGACTGATAAACCTGCAATGATAAAGACATTTTAGAGTGACCTGAAGCAATCCTTTCAAGGACTGATGGGTAGGTCTCTTATCACCAAGTAATCAATCAGCAGAACACGCAGTTTGCATACTCCTCTCCTTGGTCTCTCAAAATTGCATTGGGGTCCCATTATCATTACATGCCTCCCAGTGTTTGTAAGCGAATGAGGTTGTCACTCATTTCCAGCAGATTATAAACCACCATTTAAAATGCCAGCGGTAAGGGGGTAGTAACTATTGTGGTGCGACATCATGCTGCCTGTCTGCTTGTGGCTAGCAGAGGGGATGTGAATTGGCTCCAATATTCATTAATCTATATTATCTAGATAAGTAGCATTGCATTTTACACTTGCTGGCAATGGTGTAATAAAAATAACTTTAAAAAGTATCTCTGCACAAAAGCGCCATAGCATTACTTAAAATATTATCCAGCTAGTAGGGTGGCAACAGTACAGTCAAATGAAGGGGAAAGCGAACTAATGATGTTGCTACATTGTATCCCACTGAAGGGGGCTTCAGAATAATCTGCTGGGAAGTGTTTTACACTGGGGTTACGCTAAATAATACATGAGCTAACATTCAAGAAACAATTCAAAAATTACATTGAATGGTAGCACAAACTAATGCTGCAAGTATGCCTCACTGCTACAACTTGCACATTATTCAATTGGATTGATTAGTCATATAAATATTGTAGCCATGCCAAAAATTCAGCGTTACAAAAAAAGTAACTTAAAAATTTCAAAAATGGAAAGGGTTCAGTAAAATGAAAACTTATACCGATCTATCAGAATAACATTTTAATTGAATCTCTCCCTTTCTGTTCAAAATTTAATAACTCTTGTGAAAATAGTTCATTTAAACAATTCAAATGATTTTTTTCTCCTGAACTAGATTGCAATAAATAGATTCCAATTACCTGACACAGCAATGTAGTTGATATCATGCCCGGCATTTCTGGAATATAACCCACTTTGTCCAAACCCAGTCAACCTGGCATAGATAAGCTTTGGATTCTGTCCAAGTACATCATCAGGACCAAGACCCAGGTTCTCCATGACACCTGTAAAGGGACACATGTTTCACTGACTTGGAACAGCGAGCCATATAAAATTAACTCTTCCATGAACACAATTACAACATTGATAAAAGTAGGCCAAGTCAGGAGTGTGATGGAATACTCTTGCTCTGTGCAGCACCAACAACACTCAAGAAACTTAACACCATCCAGGAGATAGCAGCCCTTTTGATTAGCATTCCTTCCAAAAACATTCATGTCTTCCCCCCCCCCTTCTTCACTGACAGACAGTGGCAGCAGTCTGTACCATCTACAAGATACACTGCAGGAACTCACCAAGGTTCCTTCAGCAGCACCGCCAAACCCATAGCTGCTAGCATCTGGAAGGACAAGGGCAGCAGACACACAGGAACACCACTCACTGATTCGCAAGTTCCCTTCCAAGTCATTTACCATCTTGACATGGAAATATCATCATTTCTTCGCTGTTGCTGGGTCAAAATCCTGGAATTCCTTGCCTAACAGCACTACGGGTGTATCTACACCTCAGGGATCGAAGCAGTTCAAGAAAGCAGCTCACCACTAGTTTGCCAAGGGCTATTAAGGATGGGAAATGAATGCTGACCTAGCCACTGACACCCACATCCTATAAATACGTAAACCAAAACAAAGTACCACAATTTACTCCACAGAAAGCATCTGATGCCTACTGACATCCCAGAGCAGGGGATTTTTTAAATTAATTGATGGTTTCACTTGAATGTAGTTTAATATTAAGTTTGCTAAACAGCAGTTTTGATTCCTATTTATTAGAATTAGCAAAGAAAATGCTGTTTAAGTTAGAATGTCTTTTCAGCTTGAACGCTCACTAATTTCAAACTTTTAATCTGCAAAAAACAAGAAAGCTTTTAGAAAAGCTAAAGAAACAAAAATGACAAAACTAAGGGTTACATGTCAGTGGCTAGGCCAAAACACTTGCATGTTGGGATTGTGATCGGGTAGAACAGAGACTGGAAGATACCTGACTGGATGAAGTTTTGTGCGATTTAGCTTTTGAGATTCAGCATTTGTACACTCGTCAGAGATTTGAGCTAAGGCTGTGATGATTAGGTATGTAATACCCCCTACCCAAGATTAATGTCATCCTCAACAGTTCCTTGGAAACTGTTGTTGAAACCTTGCATATGTAAAGTCTCAAAGTTTTACAGCACAGAACGAGGCCTTCAGTCTAATGTGCCTGCATTGACCTTACAGCACTTATATTTAAAGAAAAAAATCAGACAATTATGAAGTCAGTTTTGAACTATGGAACAAACAGTCCGAAGAAACTTTAAATTTATTCTAAAATCTAGCAACTGCATTTAAACAGCCTAAATGTACCTGTATTTCTAATTACCTGACACTGAAAAAGGTGGAATCAAAATTCTTTCCCTGTTATCCCAATGTAGGGAAGATGTCTGCATAGGTGACGACTTTTAAATTAGATCAACATATGGTTAGATTTCACTTGCTGTGATGAAGTAATAGTGTTGATAATTAGTGTCTGATTTCCAAAGAATGAAATTTTCAGTCTTATCAAGGTTGCAGAAAAAAAATTAAACTACAACCTACTCAGTAACTGGCTGATATTTCATAGGGAGGGTCAGAGCCAAGAACACAAGGACCTCTGCACTTGCCTTTACATACTCAACTACAGAATACTGCACCCACTGGTATCAATCTGCCCTCTTAAATCTATCAATGAATAACTCACCATTATGCATCATCACAAATAGGCTTCGATCAACTCACCTCTCCTGTCTCCCAGTCCTGACCAACATTGCCACCAAACTGCAGTCTCTCACACCACCAGCACTCCCTCCCCCACCCCGCGCCACCAGGTCCCACAATCCCCTCCTCAACAGGAAATTGCAACAGGTAAGTTACTGGAAAACATCTACTTCAAATCAATCCTACCTTATTCAGTGACATCCTCAACGCACCAGCAATATGCTTTCCTCACACCACCCCATATATTTAGCCCTACCACACCAAGGACCTATGTAAGTGCATTTGGAGGAGAAAATATCCACCAAAATTGATTGTAAACTCTCTGCTCATCTATCCAGCTTTGATTTCCCACAATGACATTGAGCCCGTTTAAACCATTTGCAGACAGCCATGCCCTCTATGCAGTCACCCAACATTAGAGGGGTCACCCAGACATCCTGGCTGCAGCTATGATGCAGTCCAAACTAACATTCTCACTATCAAGGCGTGTCCATGAACTAATCTTGAAGGCAAGTTTAAAGAAGCTCATCTAATGAATGACAAGCTCAATGGCTATGCACACCCTAAAAATAAAATAAACCAATGATGAAACACGAGGATAAAGCCATCGTTACAAAGCTAAACAGATGTCTGCATCAGTTTTACATTTCTGAAGATAGTACCGTAGTCCTTGTATTTCAGGACAAACGTGCAACTAAAATTGCTTAAGTAAACAGTGATATGATTGTCCTTTAAGGCTAAGGGTGGTTTATGACCTGATATTATTTACTGCAGAATGCTCATTAAAATGGGGGAGGTTGTATGTGAACCTCTGGCATATATATTTAATAGATCATTTACAAAATAAAATTTTAAAACACTGTAAAGAGGAATGGTAGCTTATGACCTTTGTAGGGGTGTGAACTCTGCATCACATCTGGAGTCCAAGTGATGAATAGTAATTAAAATAGAAAAAAAAAGAGTGAGAGCGGGTGTGCTATGATCCTCCTACAGCAATGGTTCCAAAGCCTTTATAGGTCATATGATACCTCCATACCGTAAAAATATTTTGAGGCATAGCTCCTATATTCTCTGAACTGCCCTTGAACAAAATACTTTTTTGAGGCAATTTTCAGCCTGCATTCTCCCAAGCATTTTTCACTTAAGGTTTGCTCCTTGCAGCACATTCTCTAATTGGAAACTGTTTCTTCTTTTATTAATTTGATTGGCTCCTGTTTCACACACTGTCTTCCTTCCTTACTAGGAACTTCATTCTAATCTTATCCCCATCCTCTCTCCTGTTTTTTTTTAACCTCTCTGTCTTTCTCACTTCTAGAAGTTTTGTGCCCTTTTTGAGATTTTTCTGAGGATGCATGGGGCATTTTCAGTTCCAAGCCCTGTTGGTCATACTCATGGGTGTGACCAACGTAAAAAGTCTAAACTGCACACATGTGGCTCTTTCCCGGCCTGAGCTTCATCAGGTCTTGGAGATACTGACCACAGACCTGAAGACACAGGTTAGTTTTCATTTGATTACATGAATTTTTAATCATTTTGAATTTTTCTTCTGTGGCACATTTGGCAGGTCTTCACAGCAGATCAGCGTGCCGTGGCACACCAGTTAGGAACTACTGTTCTAAAGAGTAACAACTTTAAACAAATAAATTTGAACTACCAGTTGGTAGGTGAAAGGATGATAATATTTCAAGTGTTAAGACTTATTATAATAATTAGACTAATTATTGACTAAACCCTATTTTTGTAGGGAACTCATACTTTAACTATAAAATTGAACTTTTCCCTTTTACTTCCAATACAACTGGAAAACCCACTTCAGAGGTATACTTCACACTGTTCCTTAACTAGTTTTTTGATTTTCCTGGAACTAGTCCCAAGTTCTCAAGGGCTTACTTCCATTCTCTTCCTTTCCCAACAGCTAATTTTAAACACACAAACTATCTTTCACACTGAAGATTTGTTCCTGGAGAATTGCCCTCCAATGCAAACTAGGTCAAATTTTGAGGCTGTTTCAAACCCATATCAGTTTGTTTTTTCCAATCCAAACACGAGCTCCCACCCGCACTCTTGTGCAGTGAATCATAGAGATATTTGATTTTTGCTCTCTTTCTCCTTCCCCAGATCTTGGCAGACTAACTTGTTTGGGAGCTTCAACGACATTCTTCGGAAAGCCTAAACCCTGATCTCTCAATGGCTTCCCTCTCAAAGCCCATCTCCATGGCAGGTTCACAACTGCACCATGGAAATGCAATGTAAGTATATTAATAACATGTCTGTCTCTCCTCAGTGGAAGATTTGAATGCCTCAATATCTGCTATGGCAATGGTTACGTGCACAGTGGGTGCCAGATGCTTTTCAGGATCGAAGCAACATCCTCCACTTCTGTTCTGCTTGTCGTAGATAAGACAAAATTAAATCAGGTTCTAGCATTTTCTTGTTTGAATTGGGACATTGAATTTTAATTCTTTTACTCTTTTCTGAAATGGGCACAATATTGATTTGGCTAAATTTCTAGGGGCAAAGTTGTACTTTAATTTCATAGGCCTGGACTTGGGACTTTTGTCATCTTCCTTTTCATGTGTTCACCTGGACCTTGCTATGTGCGAAGTTCTCTGAAGCTGATATTTTTCACGGCGTTCAAAATCTGAGGAAATGGCATTTCAATTGCCTGACATTTTCAGAAAGCTGTCAACCATAAAATTACATGAAATGGGCTGCTGCGCCAGTCAGCAATCTCGATCACCTTCAAGTGAAATTTGATGGATTTTTCTTCATATTAAGCAACACCTGCAATACACCAACAGTGCAGCATTCATTTTGAATAATTATATTTGTGCGGATGAAAGGATAATTATAGAAATATTCTAATACCAAAGCATTTGAGTGTAAAATCGATCATGATTTTTATTCAGAAAACAAGCTCAGTCAATGAAAAATAAGGCACAAAACCTGCGGCTAGCTAATTACAAATCCAGACCAGAGAAGCTATTAGGTTGCATTATGGCTCAAGATCATTATCAAACAGACCCAGAATTATCAAGAACCTGAAATCTCTACGAGAGGCAACAAGCATAAGGAAACAAAATTGATGGGATTGGGGATTGTTAGATCATCCAACAGCTCTACCACATCTCAACTCTTATTTAATTGGTATGTCAGAAAATATTGTAATGCTACTTTGACCCAGGATCATCAAAGAAAATCAAACGTATGATATAAATTGCATGACAATTGAAATTCAGGACCACGACAGAAATTATAGTTCATTCACAGTGCTGACAGTCATAAGACTCTGAGATTCTTCTGCTGTGTTGTGCATGTATTAAAATCTGTTCCATTATAAACTAACTTGTGAATAAGTGAAATAAAACTTGTAATTAAAAAGTTAATTGGAGTCCTTCACATCACACCAAAGGAACAATGTTTCAGTGAATATATGGACTCATCAAAAATACCAAATACTCGAAACATTGCTGAGGATAGACACTCTGCAATTATTTACTTTGAACCTGGCTCCAGTGCTGGTTTCTGATCAGCTTTTAAGGGGTTATACTTCAGACTGTATTTGAAATTAAGAATTTTTTAGCTAAAGTATATATTTATAAATAGAGTTACATTGGGATCTAAGAATGCACCACAGAATGTAAAACTTAGAAATTATTATTATAGAAATTATAGAATCACCAGTACAACTTGTTTGCATCTTACCTCTCCGAAAAGGTTCAATGACGACATCAGATTGATTACAAAGCTGCTTCAAAACCTCTACTCCCCCTGGTTTCTTCAGATTCAAGGCCACTGAGCGTTTGCCTCGGCCTAACACATCAGCTGTACCTGTGCCTGTTCGATCTATGCGCACGACTTTAGCGCCAAAATCAGCCAAAATCATTCCACACAAGGGAGCTGGTGCCAGACCAGCAAGCTCAATTACACGAATTCCTGCTAAAGCCATTCTGTTTCACCTGTAAAAGGAAGACAGTTCTATGTTAATTAAACAATACTTAATTAAATTAAACAATTATATAAATATAGCTCAAAAAATGGGGTATGAAAGGCAAAGCATCCACAATATTCTTTGTTGAATCTTAAATGCAGTCCCTTTTAACTTGATACTTACCAGATGCCTGTAAAGGCAGGGTTCAGGAATGCGTGTTAACCTGGTGGTGATGAGGTGGGAGGGTGGTGGCAGATCTTAAAGGCGGAGGGACAAATGGCAAAGTTAGAAAGGTAGAAGTTCTTGTTGAACTTAATGGCAGTGCCTCATAGAAACACAGAAAATAGGAGCAGGAAGAGGCTATTCAGCCAATTGAGTCTGCTCAGCCATTCATTAGATGTGTGGGTTAAGTTGATTGGCTACACTCAATTGCCCCTAAGTGTCAGGGGGACTGGTTGGGGAAATATGTGGGGTTACAGGGATAGGGTCTGGGTGGGATTGTTGTCGATACAGGCTTGATGGGCAGAAGGCCTCCTTCTGCACTACAGGGATTCTATGGCTGATATGCCAATTCAATAGCCTGATCCCACCTTCTCCCTATATCCTTTGACCCTCTCGCCTCAAGTGATATATCTGTTTCTTTAAAATATTCAATATTTTGGGCCAAATTACTTTTTGTGGTAATGAATTATATAGGCTGATGACTCTCTGGGTGAAGAAATTCTTCCACATCTCTGTCCTAAACCAGCTACCCTGTATTGTTGGATTGTGATCTCTGGACACCCAACCATCAGGAACATCTTTGTTCCATCTCCCTTGTCTAGTCCTGTTAACATTTTAGATGAGATTCCCCCCACCCTCCCGCATCCTCATCATTCTTCTGAACTCCAACACAATCTTTCCTCATACGTCAGTCCTGCCATCCCAGGAATGAGTCTGGTAAATTTTCTCTGCAGTCCCTCTAGAACAAGCGTATCTTTCCTCAGATAAGGAGGCCTAAACTGCATACAATATTCCAGATGTGGCCTCACCAAGGCCCTGTATAACTGCAGCAATACATCCCTGCTCCTGTATTTGAATCCCCTCCCTACGAAGGCCTTTTTTACTGCCTGCTGCACCTACGTGCTTACTTTCAGTGAACAGCGTACGAGGACACCCAGATCTCATTGCACACGCTCTTCTCCTAATTGCCTTCCCAATTTTACTACCAAAGTGGATAGCTTCATTTTTATCCAAATTATACTGCATTTGCCAATCTTTGCCCACTCACTCAAGTTGTCCAAATCACACAGAAAGATCTATGACTCATGGTAAATATTCTTCTTCCATTTTCTGGCTTGCAGGCTCCCTTGAGGGGACTGGGGTACAAGACCAGGAATGTCCTGAAGGAGACAGTAGCATAGTGGTAATGTCACTTGTCCCAGGATACTGCTTTGGCGACCAAGCTTTGAATCCCACAATAGCAGATAATGAAACTTGAATTCAATAAAAATCTGGCATTAAAAGTCTAACGGTGACCATTAAAACAATAATCGTAAAGACTCATCTGGTTCACTGATGCCCTTTGGGGGACCATTCTTACTTGGTGTGACCTACATATGACATAACACCCACAGCAATGTCACTTAAATACCCTCTTAAATGGCCATGCAAGCTTAAGGATGTTTAGGATAGGCAAAAAATGCTGGCTCAGATAGCGATGCCCACATTTCATGAACTAATATAAAAAAATAAAAGCAGCAACCTGAAGCTGGCAGTTTTTTCAGTTTCATTCCAGCCCTGGAACACCCAAACCCTAGCCAGAAGCTGCAAAATTGTTAATGTGGGCAACATGGTGGCTTACAATGGTTGGTACTACAGTCTCACAGCGCCAGCGACCCATGTTTAATTCTGGCCTTGGGTGACTGACTGTGTGGAGATTGCACATTCTCCCAGTGGGATTCCTCTGGGTGCTCTCATTTCCTCCCACAGTCCAAAAATGTGCAAGTTAGGTGGACTGACCATGGTAAATGCACAGTTACGGGAAGAGGATGAGGAGTGCACCTTGGTAAGATGCTTTTTCGGAAGGTCGATGTAGTTTTGAGGGCTGAATGGCCTACTCCTGTACTGTAGAGATTCTAAGGTTCTAACTTGGCTCCCCAGCTCAATTAGAGCCCAATTTAAATATAATAATGCAATGCCTAGGCTCTCCAAGCGGGACATGTGCCATCTAAACTGCTACCAACCGCGGGAATAAAGGTTTAATCTTTAACACCCTCCCCAAAAGCAGGTGAGGGTAAACACTGAGGCCTCATTAACAGTACTTGCTGAATGTTACCAGCATTGTTTTGCCTCAGAATTTTAGCAGCTGTGATTTTATATTTTTCATCCTTTGTTTTTAAACAGTGAACAACCAATATTGGATATCTTAACTATTCTATTTGTACAATGTATGGTAAATGTCTAAGTAGGCAAAAGTCTAATACCACAAATTAGGGAGTATCAAAAATCATGCACTCAAATAATCATAGAAAGTTAATGGCACAAAAAGAGGCCTCTTGACCTACTGTGTCTGCACCAGCTGACAAATATCCTAAATTCCTCTTTTCAGCATTGGTCCATAGCCCTGCTGGTTACAGCACTTCAGGTGGACATTCAGACACCTTTAAAATGAGTTAAGGGTTTCTGCCTCTTGTATACTTTCAGATAGTGACTTCCTGATCTCACTATCCTTTTGGTTAAAAAAAAGTATCCTCACACCTCTCAAATTACTTTAAACCTCTGCCCCCTAATCACTGACCTCTGCTAATGTGAATAACCCCTTCCCTCTCTATTCTAATCAAAACACAAACAGTTTTATATATCTCAATCAAATCTCCCTTCAGCCTCCTCTGTTCCAAGAAGAACAGTTTTTAAAGCTTATTTATTAGTGTCACAAGTAGGCTTACATGAACACTGCAATGAAGTTACTGTGAAAATTCCCTAGTTGCCACACTCCAGCGCCTGTTCAGGTATACTGAGGGAGAATTCTGCATGGCCGATGGACCTAACCAGCACACCTTTTGGACTGTGGGAGGAAACCCACAAAGAACGGGCAGAACGTGCAGATTCCACACAGTGACCCAAGCTGGGAATCAAACCCAGATCCCTGGTGCTGTGAGGCAGCAGTGCTAACCACTTTGGCACTGTGCTGTCTTAGCCAAGTTTAACAACGTCAGTCTATCCAATTTTTCCTCATAGCTGCACTTTTCTGACTTCAATTTTCACGTTTGATTTTGCTCTTGAATCTACTGTCTGGTATCCATCTCCCTGCCAAATGAGAAACTCTTCCCATCAAAACTAGCAAAATGTCCCACAAGGAACTCAGTCCCACCTCTGTTCAGGTGCAACTTGTCCAGCCTGTACAGGTCTCATCTTCCCCTGAGCAGGTTTCAATGTTCCAAAAATCTAAAACCCTCCCTTCTGCACCAACTTTCCAGCCACACATTCATGTCTAATCCTCTTACCCCTGTGATCACTTGTAAATGGCTATTGGAGTAATCTAGAAAATACTACTTTGAGCTTCTGCTTGCTAATTTTCCCCAAATCCTGCCTGCAGGATCACAGTTCTCTTTTTACTCATGTTAGTACTGGTATGGACCACAACAGCTGGCTATTCACCCTCCCTCCTCAGGATGCTCTGCAGCCGCTTAGTGAGATCCTTGACCTTGGCACAAAGGAGACAACACACCAGCCTGGAGTCACATTTGCTGCTGCAGAAATACCTGTGTATTCCTCTAATGACTGAGTCACTTATCACTATGGCTTTTCCTTGTACCCCTTGTATAGCTGAACCACCCTGGTGCCGTTGATTTGCTATGGCTACACTCCCAAATGAACTATCATTCTCATCAGTATTCAGAATTGAATATTGGTTGGAGAATGGGATGCACTCAGTAGACAATTGGTGGTCACCCAATGCCTCTCTTATTTGCATACTTTTAATTGAAAGAGTGACCACATTTATAAACATGCTATCCATATAGCTCTTAACCTCACAGATACACCATAGTGATGCCAGCTGCTGCTCAAGTTCTGAAACCCAGAGATTAAACTGCTACAACTGGTAACATTTCCTGCACCAATGATTACCCAGGATATGAAAACTATCTTGGGTTCCCACATTGCACAGGACATGCATCATCAGCATTCGAGTAGCCCTGCCATTCCTTTAATTTATCTTGCTACTACTAAAGAAACCTTATCAATACACAAAGTTCATCTATTTATTTTGTAAATTTGTTATTACACTGTTAAAATAATATAGTAGAAATTTGCATTTTCCTAATTTAGAGGCAAGGAAAGAAAAACTCAATTACAGGAGGCTGATAAACAAAAAGGCATAAGATGGATTACCTGAACCAAATTCCCAGTTTTTCACTCAACTTCTCATCCAACATACATCTCATTCAGCATGGTCTCGTGTCTATGCACCTCTTTATGCGTGCAGGTTTAAAATTGATTTGCTTTTCTGGAGAATTTCTGATGTAGTGGTGATCATCTATTGCTGATTGACAAATAACTGCCACTTCCAGCATTCCTTGTTGAACGAGGCTATTAATCTCACATTGTTTAAAAGTAGAAACCTAACTCTTAATTCACGTTGAAAGTTAAGAAAAGTTCCATCAGAACTTACCACCTGTACTAGATCCCGAACTTGTCACTCAATCCACATTTCACTCAGTATAATCTCGGGTCTGTTCACACCTTCTGCATGTGAGTTTGACACCTCTGCTTATATATAGAGACTCTGGTGACTAGTTAGGTAGCACAGCTTTCTGCTACAGTGATTATTGTCAAATATTTTCAAAAAGATTGAAGCTCAAAAGTTAATCTTAACTGAAAGATTAAGGCTTTACATTAGTAAATATGACACCCAAAATGTTACATCATCTGTTCTTTGCAGAGATGCTGTTTGACCAACTAAGTTTTCCATCATTTTGAGTTCTTCTGTCTCAGGCTTTGGAGATTGAATTTTGCTGTGTCTGTATTCACAATAATTTTGAGTGATCAGGAAGTCCTACACAGAGGTTTGTCCCTTAAATCAGAGGCTGAGTGGAAAATTCAGCTCCTTGTTAATGTTTGTCCACTACAGGCAGCAACTTGTACTGAATTAAAGTTCATTGCCCTTCTGGTAATTTATTCAGAGTTAATTAGTAAGGGGAACAAAGTACTCTGAACCTATTCATAAATGGTATTAAGTAATGTTTTAGGGTCAGTGTCAACTTCTCTGTTTTTGACTCTGGCCCTTACTGACTCCCACCTGGTTTTGCTGTTGTTCTAGGGAGTTAAGTTCAAATTCTGCTGTGGGCAGGTATTTGTACAATAGTTTTGTAAGAAATTCCAATTCATCTTCCACTCTTTGAAGTATGGGAATTCAGATTGGCAATCAGAGGGGATTGGGGGTGGGGGGGCAACTGTGGAGAGAAAATTCTGAAACTGATACCTGCAAAAAAATGTGCAACAATGTAAAGAAAACAACTTGCAATTTCTCCACATAAAATGAGGGAAAATCACCTCAAATCTTGCTATAATCATTCATTTTCCTTTAAAATGCAACTATACCCATAATTTCACTGCATTTTCATTAGAACATGAGAAATAGGAGCAGGAATAGACCATTCAGCCCTTTAAATCCACTCCAGTATTCAATGTGATCATATTTGGCCTTTCATTTCAATACCATTTTCCTGCACTATTCCCATCAGATTTATGTTTTTAAATATGTAGGAATCGATCGTATGTCTTGACTGAGTCTTCATAGCCCATAGAATTCCCAAGATTCAGACCCTCTGGTGATGAAGAAATTCTTCCTCATCTCAGTACAAAATATCCTGCCCCTTATTGAGCTGAGCCTTCAGGTCCATGCCCCTTGCCCCTCACTCTTCACCATAGAAATCATTCTTTCTGGCTGTATCAAAGCTTGGTACAGCTTCTGCTCTATCCAAGACTGCAAGAAACTATAAAACGTCGTGAATGTAGCCCAATCCATCATGCAAACCAGCCTCCCATCCACTGATTCTGTTTACACTTCCCGCTGCCTTGGCAAAGCAGCCAGCATGATCAAGGGCCCCACTTACCCTGGACATTCTCTCTTCCACCTTCTTCTGTCAGGTAAAAGATACAAAAGTCTGAGATCTCATACCAACCAACTCAAGAACAGCTTCTTCCCTGCTGCCATCAGACTTTTGAATGAACATACCTTACATTGAGTTGATCTTTCTCTACACCCTAGCTTTGACTGTAACACTACATTCTGTACTCTCTCGTTTCCTTCTCTATGAACAGTATGCTGTCTGTATAGCGCAAGAAACAATAATTTTCACTGTATGCTAATACATGTAAAAATAATAAATCAATTCAAATCAATCAAATCCCCCACAGCCAGGGCAAATATCCTTCCTGCACCTACCCTGTCAAGCCTTATAAGAAATTTAGATGTTCGAATCAGAATGAAAATGACCCATTTCTTTCTGCTGTCTGCTTTCAGTCTGTTAACCAACTCTAAATCCATGCTAGTATATTCCCCCCAATCCTATGCACTCTAATCCTGTTTACTAGCAAACCTCTTTTGCAGGGCCTTATCAAAAGTTTTCTGAAAATTGAAATATACTACATCTACTGGTTCTTTTTGATCTATTTTGTTAGTTGGGTCCTAAAAATTTCCTGATTGCTTTGTGAAACATGATTTCCCTTTCATAAATCCAGGCTGACACTGCCTAATTCTACCATTAATTTCTAAGTGTCCTGTTATCACAACCTTTTATTATAGGTTCCAACTCAGGAGGCAGATTGTGTATTGTTATTGTCATTGGGTTAATATCCAGAAAACCAGGTTAGAATTCCACCACGGAAAATAGTAAAATTTGATTTCAATTAAAGTCAGAAATTAAAAGTCTAATGATGTCCAACTGTTATAAAAATAAATGTCCTTTAGGGAAGGAAAATCTGCTATCCTTACTTGGTCTGGTCAACAGGTGACTCCAAATTAATTCTTAAATTGATTCATAAATTTCTCTCAGTTCAAGGGCAGTTAAATCAATACAGGCTGCTCCAACCAGTAATGCCCACATCCCATAAAACGGAAAAGAATCCCTATGTCTGATATTAAGCTAGTTGGTCTGTAATTCCATGTTTTCTCCCTTCTTCCTTTCTTACATAGTAGGGTTACATTTGCCACCTTCCAATTGGCAAAAACCATTCCAGAGACTATAGGATTTTGAAAGATGACCAGCAATATTAGCATACAGAGGGATATAGGTGTGCAGATCCACAGTTCCCTGAAGATGACAAGCCAGTTGGACAAGGTAGTCAAGAACGCATATGGAATGCTGGCCTTCATCGGTCGGGACATTGTGTATAGGAATTGGAAAATCATGTTCCAGCTGTATAAGACTTTAGTTAGGCCGCATTTGGAGTATTGTGTACAATCCTGGTTGCCGCAGTACTGAAACGACATTGATGGATTGGAAAGGGTGCAAAAGAGATTTACCAGGATGTTGCCTGGTTTAAAGGATATGGACTATGAAGAAGGTCGATTAATGGATTTTCATTGGAACATCAATGGATGGTGGAGACCTAATAGAGGTTTACAAGATTATGACAGGCTTGGATAGAGTGGATGGTCAGCCTTTTTCCCAGGTTCAAAAGGTCAATTACTCAGGGGCACAGGTTGAGTGTGACAGAGGGCAAGTTTAAAAGAGTTGCAAGGGGCAAGTTTTTCATGCAGAGGGTGGTGAATGCCTGGAATGTGCAGACACAGGAGGTGATGGAAGCAGATTCTATAACAATGTTCAAGAGGCATAGATACATAAATAGGCAGAGAATAGAGGGAAATGGACCACATTGAGGCAAAAAAAATTAGATTAAAGAGGCATTTGTGTCGGCACAGACTTGGTGGGTTATGCCGTACTGTTCTCTGTTCAATTCATCTACTAGCTCTACAGCCCTTTCAACATCTAAGATTTAGATAATCAGATCCCAGGGAAATATCTAATTTAAGTCCCATAATTTCACTAATACTTTTTAACTAATATTAATATTTCTTATTTACAAGAGTCCTTTAATTCTCCGTCATTTCTGGGAGGATTTTAGCATTTTCCTCTGTGCAGGTAAAAACAAAGTATTTATGTAGTTTATTTGCCATTTCCTTATTGCCCATTATACATTTTCCTGACTCCACTTGTAATGGACTCACATTTGTTTTTGCTAATCTTTTCCATTTTACATATCCGTAAAAGTTTTTACAGTCTATTTTTATGTTTCTCAATCTGTTAAATCAAGTTTGCAGGCTGAGATAGAGTGGAGGGCTGACATGCCTTTTTTCAGTTTTGAAGCAGTAGCATGCCCATATTTTGGAAGCAACTAATCAAGGGTGTACTGAATATATCAAATAAAATTAAGGGTTTTTGTCCGAAAGCCCAAGATGGCATCATACATCAAGGTAATATTAGCATTTTTATAACATTTTTCATGATCTCTGGCGTTCTGAAGTTTTGAACATACAATTAAGTATTTTTTAAAATGTAGTCACTGCTCAAATATTAAATTGCTGAAGGATTTTGATCATTTTTTTAAACCAGCACAAAAAGGTGAATTGACAGAGATCTATAAAATAATTGAAGGGCAAGTTAGGCTCATGATTGATAGATTATTCTATAAAGTATGATATATCCACTTCTACAAATTACAGCCAACAGAGATCAAGATGCAAACAAGAAAGCTCATGCAGTTTGGTTTTCCATGCACCTCCTTCAATTGATTGGATGGTCCCAGGGAGGCCCACAGGTATGGACATGATATCTTATGTGACAATGTAAACTAGAAGAACTGTAACAGCAGAAATAATATTTGGAAGTCTTATCAATAAGAGCATAACTCAACAGTATATTACAAAATAAAAGTCGATGAATTCTATATAAAAATCCAGTTACTGCTTGGATAGTCAAATAATACATATATTCCTCTTGTACCCATATATCCCAAAGGTCCTACTGTCGGTAGAATCAGTCAAATAGGAATACTGTATCGCTATGGGGAACAAAAATGAAATATTTTTCTTGCAATTACTATAGATTAGGCACAGCTCCTCATTTACATACCCTTCCCTAAAATTGCTGCTACAAGCAGGAGTTGAATCAAGCCTTAGACATGGTGATTGTACTTTGAATTTAACATTTTTAAAGATGAAATTTAAAAAAACAAAAAGTATCTTCCCTTATAGATGGTTCAATCCCATACCTTCTTTACTTAGATTCCAATGTCTAAACACTGTTCCTTTTAAAATGTCTGGGGTAATTTTAAATGGTCTGGTTTCTTCAATTTGCAAGTTTTAAATAAAAGATCACAGTGGCCTGAACAACGAGGATAGTGTTAAACTTCAGAGGACATAGAACATAACAGCGCAGTATAGGCCCTTCGGCCCTCGAAGTTGTGCCAACCAGTGAAACCAATCTAATGACCCTCTAACCTAAACTATTCCAATATTATCCATATATCTATCCAATAACCATTTGAATGCCCTTAAAGTTGGCGAGTCCACTACTGCTGCAGGCAGGGCATTCCACGCCCTTGCTACCCTGAGTAAAGAACTTACCTCTGACATCTGTCTTATATTTATCACCCCTCAATTTAAAGCTATGTCCCCTCATGTTAGCCACCACCATCCGAGGAAAAAGGCTCTCACTGTCCACCCTATCTAATTCTCTGATCATCTTGTATGCCTTAAGTAAGTCACCTCTTACTCTTCTTCTCTAACGAAAACAACAAGTCCCTCAGCCTTTCCTCATAAGACCTTTCCACCATACCAGGCAACATCCTGATAAATCTCTGCACCCTTTCCAATGCTTCCACATCCTTCTTATAATGCGGCGATCAGAACTGTATGCAATACTCCAAGTGCGGCCGCACCAAAGTTTGTACAGCTGCAACATGATCTCACGGCTCTGAAACTCAATTCGTCTACCAATAAAAGCTAACACACCATACATAGACAGGTTGCAGGAATGGACAGACAAAATGTTAGAATCTGTCATTAAGGAGGAAATTGCGAGGCATCTTGAAGGGAATTGCTTGATAGAGCAAACGCAGCACGGTTTCATTAAAGGGAAGTCGTGTCTGACAAATTTACTGGAGTTCTATGAGGATGTGTCTAGGGCGGTGGATAGAGGAGAGCCGGTGGATGTGGTCTTTCTAGATTTTCAGAAGGCGTTTGACAAAGTACCTCACAAGAGGTTATTGCAGAAGGTCGAGGGACATGGAGTTGGGGGTAGGGTGTTAGCGTGGATAGAGGATTGGTTGTCAAATAGGAGGCAGAGAGTGGGGGTCAACGGGTGCTATTCGGATTGGCAGATGGTGACTAGTGGAGTGCCCCAGGGGTCGGTGCTGGGGCCTCAGCTTTTTACCATTTATATAGATGATCTGGAGGAGGGAACCGAGTGTAGGGTGTCGAAATTTGCTGATGACACCAAGATTGGGGGAACGGCAAATTGTGCGGAGGGTGTGGAGAGTCTGCAGAAGGATCTAGATAGGCTGGGCGAATGGGCCAGGAAATGGCAAATGGAATTTAATGTCGGCAAGTGTGAGGTGGTCCACTTTGGTAGGAAGAATGGTAGGAAGGACTATTACTTACGGGGCGAAAAACTGCAGCAGGCGACGGTGCAGAGGGACCTCGGGATTCTTGTGCATGAGTCGCAAAAACCCAGCTTGCAGGTGCAGCAGGTGGTCAGGAAGGTGAATGGGATGCTGGCCTTCATAGCGAGGGGGATTGAATATAAAAGTAGGGAGGTCTTGCTGCAGCTGTATAGGGCATTGGTGAGGCCGCAGCTGGAGTACTGTGTGCAGTTTTGGGCGCCGCACCTGCGCAAAGATATTTTGGCCTTGGAGGGAGTGCAGAGGAGGTTTACTAGGCTGATACCGGAGTTGAGGGGGTTGAGCTATGAGGAGAGGCTGAATAAACTGGGCTTGTACTCGTTAGAGTTTAGAAGAATGAGGGGAGATCTCATTGAGACGTATAAGATGATGAATGGGATGGATAGGATAGAGGTGGAGAGACTCTTCCCACTCAGAAAGGACAGTAGGACTAGGGGGCACAGCCTCAAGATAAAAGGGGGGCGGTTTAGAACGGAGTTGAGGAGGAACTTCTTCACTCAAAGGGTGGTGAATCTCTGGAATTCTCTGCCCGTTGAAGTGGTGGAGGCTGCCTCGCTAAATATTTTTAAGACGCGGGTTGATGGGTTTTTGATAAGAGAGGGGATTAAGGGTTATGGGGAGAAAGCGGGAAAGTGGAACTGAGCAGCGACAGATCAGCCATGATCTTATTGAATGGCGGGGCAGGCTCGAAGGGCTAGATGGCCTACTCCTGCTCCTATTTCTTATGTTCTTATGTGAAGTGATTCATTTTGTGCATGAAAAAAGAGGGGAGGCAGTATAAAATAAAGGGTACAATTCTAAAAGGGATGAAGTAGATGCACCTGGGGCACCATATACGCACAAATCATTGAACGAGGTAGGCCAGGTTGAGAGAGCACGTGCAACTCTGGGCATAATAAAAAAGTGCAAAAGCAAGGAGTTGTGATAAACCTGTGCATAAGTGATGTAATGTCCTATGCTTTTAAAAAAATGTGGGTTAAAAAAATGTGGTTTGCACATGTACATTCAATAAAAGCAACAGATTTATATCAGAGCTTTACTTGTACAAAGTAAAAAAATGAAAACAAACAGGGAAGGACCTGTGAAACTTGCCAAGGATATCACCATCAAATCATGTCATCAACTCCTAAAGGAATCATACAACTACTTAAATATATAATAGCCCTCCCCTTTTATTTCTGTGGTCATAACAGCAAATTACGCCAATGTTACACACAGGATTGAAAACACTCCAGACACTACAATGCACCATTAATCACTATATACAGTTAATAAAAAAGTTGATCAGGAGGACATTTATTTCTCTTTGATTGTATATATATTCAAGAATTTGGCTGTTCTTGATGCTAGAAGTATGATTTGGAACATTAGTAGACACTTCTCTTGGAACTAATTTTGTATCATTCTCATGTGATATAGTAGCAGAGACCCAATCAGGCGACTCAGATTCAACTTCGTCTTCTGTCATAATATTCACAATTCTAGGGACCAAAGAACTTGGTACTTCTGGAGAAGATTCTAAGAAATGATTTTAAGATGACACCAATTGGCCAGCATGACTAGTTCATCTTCGATTTGAACTGTGTAAGAAATGGGATCTATTTTTGCTAAAACTATGCGCAGCACTCATTTTTCACTCATGGCATAATTATACACGAACACTCGATTTTCTTCTTAAATTAGCATTATCTTGCCTTCACTCCTTGCCTGGCAATTTGATGTTGCTGTTGATACTTTGGTATCTCTGAAGCTCCTGGAGGTAATAACAAATCAAAGAACAAAGAGGAATACAGCACAGGAACAGGCTCTGCTGCCTTTCAAGCCACCACCGATCACGATGCCTGCCTAAACTAAAACCATATGCATTTATGGAGTCCCTATCCTTCCATTCCCATCCTATTTATGTAATTGTCTAGTTACCCCTTAAGTGACACTACTGTACTTGCTCCCACCTCCCTTGGCAGTAAGATCCAGACAGTCATCACACGTGTAAAAACTTGCCTCGCACCTCTTAACTTTTTCTCACGCACCTTAAATCTATGTCCACTATTACTTGACTTTTCTACCTTAGGAAAGGGCATCTGACTATTCACTCTGTCCGTGCCATCATAATCTCGTAGACTTTTATCAGATCACCCCCTCAACCTCCGTTGTTCCAATGAAAACAAACTGAGTTTATTCAGCCTCTCCTCATAGCTAATACCCTCCAGACCTGGCAAACTTCCGCAGTATCCTCTCCAAAGCATCCACATCCTTCTGATAGTGTTTTGACCAGAATTGTACACAATATTCTAAATAAAGCCTAACTAAGATTCTATTCAGTTGTAGTTCTCAAAATTCTCTTCAAAAGTAGTAATGCATGCCCAGGAGCATGGTTGAGGCAGATTCAATCATGGTTTTCAAAGAGGAATTGGGTTGTGAAAAAATATGGGGGAGCCAGGGTGAAGAGGCTGGAGAGTGGCTCCAGATGAATTGTTCTTGCAAAGAACTGGCACAAACACGATGGGCTGAACAGCCTTATGTACTGTAACTATTCGATGATTCTTTGGGGATTTTCGACAGAGTTAATTTTAAAAGGCAGATGCCATAAGATACAAGATATCAGAACAGAATCGGGCCTTTCAATCATGGCTGAGAAGTTTCTCAACCCCATTTCTCCCATCTTTTCCCTGCAACCTTTGTTCCCGTTAGTGGCTTATTCTCTCTTTCAGATACTGACAACTGATAGTATAATCTTTTGTGTAAATTTGGCTGTATTTAAGCTTCAAATATAAATTTACCTATAATTTGTATTTCCTCATGGAGTTTAGCAGCCCATTGGTCAATTTTTGTACCTACTACGCATTTTTAAATAGCTTACTTATCTGAAAAGCATTCAGTTTATCCCTAACGATTTCCATTTGAGCTATACTCCTACTTGCCATTATAGTATCAAAGAGTATCATAGAATCTCTACAGTGAAGGAGGAGGCCATTCGGCCTATCGAGTCTGCACTGAAGACAATCCCACCCAGACCCTATCCCTGTAACCCCACCCAGAGAAATCCCACATAGACGCAGGGACAACATGCAAATTCCACACCAGGTAGTCACCTGAACTAGAACTGAACCCGGGTCCCTAGTGCTGAGAGGTAGCAGTACTAACCACAAATGCCAACATGCTGCTGCTTACTGGCTAACACTAAGTTGAACTCCATTTGACATTGTTCAAGCTGAATATGTTAATTATTCATTCATAGTGCTCTGCCAAAGACAGGTCTTTGGCCTATTATCTGCTGATGCTTCATCCTGAGCCATTTTCTTCGCAGTTGTTGTCAATGGTGGTTTCCACCTTCACATCAGGACAAGGAGACAGGTCCCAGGTCCACCTCATCTGGAACATCCTACCTCAGTTAGGAATTGAACCTGCATTGTTTCTATTATTTTGAACCACAAACTAGCCATCTGGCCAAGTGAGCTAAATAACCCCCAGTGCAATCTGCTAATATCTTTTGGGAATTTTCTATTTCTTTCTTCACATTGCCTACAGCAATCACAAATTAAATCTCGTATCACATACTTAATATACTTTTTAACTTCTAAGTCTAGACACGCATACATAGATAGAGAATCTTGTATCCTACTGCTGATCCCCAGGGTACACCGCCTGTCACTTCCTAATAATATAAAAACGTAATTTTGTCCTAACTCTCAGCTAGTTAATGTTGTAAATGAATGCAGTTCCACTCTTCTTCTTTCCAAATCATTTAGTATTGCTGTCCATCTAATCAGTTATATTGTCTATGACTGCTTACACTAGACATCTGTGTATAAAATTCTGCTGAGATTTAACTCTTCCCTTTCATTAGGTGCTTCCTGCCCAGAATTAGTCACCATGTCATGAACCTGAAGCCCTCCTTCTTGCATTATACCTCCTTTGTACACCATTGTCTTCTAGTCTTCTTGACACAAGGCCAATAGTTACTTGGAATAGTAAAAACTGGCAACATTAGGCTCACGCTATACCTGATTTCCTAATCATTTGTTCACATTGTGTTAGCAATTGACATATATCATCAATTACTATGTCCCAAAGCACCTTTATCATATTTAAAAAACTTTACAGTACCCAATTTCAACGATTTGCCATCTAATTACAGTACTTTTACAATTCAATTATTTACTTTACAACCCTAACACTATACTTAAACTCTCACAGCCTGATCAATTTTTGTGGTTGAAAACTGCTCAGTTTTACCTTTGCTTATAACCTCATTTCATCTTCCAGCGAAACATGTTTTGTAACTTCTTTAAATCCATTTTATGATAATCTTATCAATAATGTAACCTCACTGATATCTATGCAAAACCATTCTGCTATTTTAACTGATCCTATGACCGAGAGGACTGAAGATAAATTGTGCATAATAATTGGTTTGAGATAATCACCATACCCAAGAAGGAAGCTGAAATGTTACTCTAAGTCAGAACTTCAAAGTTCCCTCAGCACAACCCAAGCAAGATGTGTCAGTTGCACTGATTATGCCCCTTGCTGAAACTGACTGGTGAAAATAAGGTGCATGTCTTTCACTAGATAGAACCGTTGACCATCCCTTTTGCCATGTCCTGTAATTTCACTGACTCAGTAATAATACTTTAGCTTAATTATTAGTGTCATAAGTAAGCTTACGTTAACACTGCAATAAAGTTATTGTGAAAATTGCCTAGTCGCCATACTCTGGTGCCTGTTTGGGCCAATGCACCTACCCAGCATGTCTTTTAGACCGGAAAGAACTTGGAACACCTGGAGGAAAACCACGCAGACACAGGGAGAACGTGCAGACTCTGCACTGAGTGACCCAAACTAGGAAATGAACCTGGGTGCCTGGCACTGTGAGGCGGCACTGCTTACCACTGCGCCACCATGCTGCCCCTAATATTGAATAAATAGACATGAAAAAAAGAGGAAATCTTAAATGGAATCAAAAAATGTTAATATATGTAACTTAGCACTTGATTAAAAAGAAGAGATGATAGAAAGTTATAGTTGAGGACTCCTAATCAGAGCTGACAAAAGCTGAAATACTAGCCCCTTAATAAGGCTGACCAAACCAAGATAGTAGGGGAGAATAACAGATAAAAGTAAAGATACTATTTCAAAGAAAACAGCCTTGTAGCCATTGGTAGTGGAAGTCAGGCATCACTAGTATTCCTTTGGGAAACTGAAATTGCAGGACTTGAGAATACTACATACAAACATATAAAATAAGAGCAGAAGTAGGCCATTTGGCCCCTTAAGTCTGCTGTACTATTCAAATAGAGCATGGCTATCCTGTTTGCACTGAATTCCACATTCCACCTAGCTGACGGCCTTTGATAATCCTGGCCAACACGAATCTATCTCTACCTTAAAATTATTCAACGACTGCCCTCTGAGGCAGAGTCAAAAGTCGCACAATGTCTTGGGAGAAAAAAATTCTCCTCATCTCTGTCCTCGAAGGCGACCCCTTTAAAACAGTGTCCCCTAACTCTGGACTTACTCACAAGAGGGGACATCATCTACCTTGTCAGTACCAATCAGAATCCTGTACACTTTAATCAAGTCAGCCCTTACTCCCCTAAACTCCAATGGAAATAGGCCCAGTTTTTCCAACCTATTCTGATAAGGCAACCCACTAATTCTAGCTATCAATCTAGTAAATCTGCTCTGAACCGATTCCAATACATTTCATCCTTCCTTAAATAACGAAACCACAACTGCACACAATTTGAGATGTGCTCTCAGGAATGCCCTATATAACCACAAAGTAACATCCTTACTTTTATGTTAACTCCCCTCATAATAAAAGATTGTACTCCATTTGCCTTTTTAATTACATGATATGCCTGCACCAACTTTTGTGATACATATACGAGAACACCTAGATCCTGTGCATCCCAGAATTCTACAAGGGTTCTCCATTTAAGTAATACTCTTCTTTTTCATACTTCCTGCCAAAGTGACAAACTTTATATTTTTCCACATTGTACTCAATCTGCCAGATTTTTGTCCACTCACTCAATCTAACTATATCCACCTGCAAACTCCATATGCCTTTTTCACCACATACATTCCTATCTATCTTTGTGTCGTCTGCAAATTTAGCTTGACATGACATAGTCATGTCTTCATGCCCCTCACCTGAGCCATCGATGAAAATTGCAAAATGTTGCAGCGTCAGAACAGACAGCTGTGGGACTCCACTCATCATATCCTGCCAATCATACAAAGATCTATTTATGCACACAGACTGTTTTCTTTCAGGCAGCCAATCTTCAATTTGAACTAACATATTACTTGCTATACTTTGCAATAAACTTTATCGTGCTTTTTGGAAATCCAATACGTCTACAGGCTCCCCTCTATCCACTGTATGTATTACACCTTCAAAGAACTCAAATAAATCGGTTAAACATGACTTTATTTTCATAAAGCCATGCTGACTCCTTCCAACTACCTTGAGCTTGTATAAGTGGCCAAATATAACTTATTTTATGATTGATTCCGACAAATTCTCCACAATGAACATCAAGCTAACTGGCCTATAATAATAAAAGTGGCCTTTAGTTTCTTGATTTCTGCCTCCCTCCCTTTCACTTCAGGAATAATTCCGCTGACAAAGTAGGAACCTTAGTAAAACAAACTTTATTTAATAACACAATCTAACTACAAGTCTAGCAAATAAAACAACTTAAGTATTACCCATTGAACAATATTTAAACATGAAAAGAAACAACTCTAATTTCAAACTTGTCTCTGATTTAGTTCCAAATAAGCAACATTCTTCTTACAGACTCAAAAAACACTATATAGTTAGCAACCATAAATATACTTGCTATGAATGTAAATTCATGAAGCTTTAAAAGAGATTTTGTGAGGAGAGCAGCTTGCAGACCTCTGTCTTTAACCAGACCCCCATCTAGAACTGAAAGCTGTTTTCTCTGCTACATATCTAGTTCCTCCCATTAATGTCAATACATACCACAAAATCCTGTATACTTAAATACACCTTCAATTCCTTTAATCAAAAACCCCAGGGACCCGTTTTCTGTAAACAAAGGTCCATTACCTCTCTCCTGAGTAAACCTTACATGGCTGAAATGATTAACAATTCTGCCTATATTATTGCCTCCAAACCAACTGCCTATAGAAAAAGAAATTGAACATTAGAACAGTCCCTTTAAACAGAAACAAAATAGCAACTACCATCATCACAATAGCAGGAATATACTTATTCTGGGCATTCTGAAATATCCCCTTAAATGTCTGCCACTGTTTCTGCACTGAACTATCCTTTAGCATATATCCTAGCGCGCTTCACCTATCTCAGCTTTCATGTTCACACAGCTGCCCTTATTTAACTTTAAAATACTAATCTTCGGCCATTCTTCCTCCTTTCAAGCTGTATGTAACATTCAATCATATTTTGGTCACTGCTACTTAGGGGTGCCTTTACTTTAGGCCATTAATTAACCCTGTCACATTAAACAATACTAAGTCTGCATGGTTCTGCTCTCTGCTTGGTTCCAGAATATGCTATTCTAAGAAACCATCTTGAAAACATTCTAAGATCTCTTCATTCAGGCTGTCAATCTGATTTGACCAGTTCATATGTAGATTAAAGTCATAAGAAATAGGAGCAGGAGTAGGCCATCTAGCCCTTCGAGCCTGCCCCGCCATTCAATAAGATCATGGCTGATCTGAAGTAGCTCAGTTCCACTTTCCCGCCTTCTCCCCATAACCCTTAATCCCCTTGCCTACCAAAAACCTATCTACCCGCGTCTTAAATATATTTAGCGAGGCAGCCTCCACCACTTCAACGGGCAGAGAATTCCAGAGATTCACCACCCTTTGAGTGAAGAAGTTCCTCCTCAACTCCGTTCTAAACTGCGCCCCCCCCCCCCCTTATCTTGAGGCTGTGCCCTCTAGTCCTACTGTCCTTTCTGAGCAGGAAGAACCTCTCCACCTCTACCCTATCCATCCCATTCATCATCTTGTACGTCTCAATGAGATCTCCCCTCATCCTTCTAAACTCCGAGTACAAACCTAGTTTATTCAGCCTCTCCTCATAGCTCAACCCCCTCAACTCTGGTATCAGCCTAGTGAACCTCCTCCTTTTGAATATAAAACTTCCTCCTTTTGAATATAGAAGTAGGGAGGTCTTGCTGCAGCTGTATAGGGCGCTGGTGAGGCCGCAGCTGGAGTACCGTGTGCAGTTTTGGTCGCCGCACTTACGCAAGGATATTTTGGCCTTGGAGGGAGTGCAGAGGAGGTTTACTAGGCTGATTCCGGAGTTGAGGGGGTTGAACTATGAGGAGAGGCTGAATAAACTGGGCTTGTACTCGTTGGAGTTTAGAAGAATGAGGGGAGATCTCATTGAGACATATAAGATGTTGAATGGGATGGATGGGATAGAGATGGAGAGGCTCTTCCCGCTCAGAAAGGACAGTAGGACTAGAGGGCACAGCCTCAGGATAAAGGGAGGATGGTTTAGAACGGAGTTGAGGAGGAACTTCTTCACTCAAAGGGTGGTGAATCTCTGGAATTCTCTGCCCATTGAGGTGGTGGAGGCTGCCTCGCTCAATATTTTTAAGACGCAGGTTGATAGGTGTTTGATAGGCAAGGGGATTAAGGGTTATGGGGAGAGGGCGGGAATGTGGAACTGAGCCACTTCAGATCAGCCATGATCTTATTGAATGGCGGGGCAGGCTCGAGGGGCTAGATGGCCTACTCCTGCTCCTATTTCTTATGTTCTTATGTTCCTCTGCACTCCCTCCAAGGTCAAAATATCCTTGTGCAAGTGTGGCGACCAAAACTGCACACAGTACTCCAGCTGCAGCCTCACCAGTGCCCTGTACAGTTGCAGCAAGACCTCCCTACTTTTATATTCAAAAGTCATCCATGATTATTGTCATTCCTCTCTTACATGCACCCAATATTTATTCTCCTGTACACCACTCCCACAACTAATTTCTTTCCCCTACTATTCCTCATTTCCACCCAAATCTCCTCCTCCATCCATATTCTGATTGCTTGAACCAAGGTCATCTTTACCTATTGTACCAATGCCATTCTTGATCAAATGTTACCCCTCCACATTTACCTAATTTACTATTATTCTTAAATGTCATATATCGCTCAATATTCAGAAATCAATAACTGTCCTCCTGCAACCAGGTCTCCGTAATGTTTATGAGATCACACTAATACATTCTATCAATTTGTTTACTTTGTCATGACTGCTCTGCACATTTAGATGTAAAACTATTAGTTTAGTCTTTTTGCTATCCTTCTAGCATCTAGTCTTGATTTTCTGTGCATTGTTGATCAATTGTTTATAACAAAACACAGAATGTAGAAGGCACATTAGACAATGTAATACTAAACCATGGAGTGCTTTGTACCCAATTTCATGACTGTAGTTTGGTTGCAATGGCACTATGGTTTTGGAAAAGATATGGCAAAAGGCTATCTGATTAATAACTGATATCAAACACAATATATATAAAGGAGTCTATAAGTGTTGATTTTTATTTACCATGGCAACTTTTTAAAATTTATTTAATAGTCACAAGTAAGCTTACATTCGCACTGCATAAAGTTACTGTGAAAATTCCCAAGTTGCCACACTCCGGTGCCTGTTTGGGTACACGGAGGGAGAATTTGACATGGCCAATGCACCTAACCAGCAAGTCTTTCAGACTGTGGGGGAAAACTGGAACACCCAGAGGAAACCCATGCAGACACGAGGAGAGTGTGCAGACTCTGCACAGAGAGTGACCTAAGTCGGGTCCCTGGTACTGTGTGGCAGCAGTGCTAACCACTATGCTACCGTGCCATCCAGTGATTCAGTGATAGTATTTGCTGGAATATTGTATGCAATTTTGGTCTCCTTTTCTGAGGAAAGATACCCTTGCTCTCAACGAGTGTAGCCAAGGTTTATCAGGCTGATTCCAGGGATGGCGGGACTGATGTACAAGGAGAAACTGACTAGGTTAAAATTGTTTTCACCGGACTTCAGATGAATGAGTGGAAATCCCACAGAGACTTATAAAATTTTAATAGGACCATACAGGGTAGATGCAGGGCGGATATTCCTAATGGTGGGGGAGTCCAGAGCTAGGGGTCACAGTTTGAGGATTCGGGGTAGACCATTTAGGACAGAGATGAGATGTTTCTTCACC
The DNA here is from genome assembly GCF_965287045.1 of Carcharhinus amblyrhynchos. NCBI lineage: Eukaryota > Metazoa > Chordata > Chondrichthyes > Carcharhiniformes > Carcharhinidae > Carcharhinus > Carcharhinus amblyrhynchos. The sequence goes on along the minus strand of NC_137324.1, from coordinate 47,468,383 downwards.
AAAGAGTGGTGAGCCTGTGGGATTCATTACCACAGGAAGTAGTTGATGCCAATACATTGAATGTATTCAAGAGGCAACTAGATATATCACTTGGTGGAGGATAGGAGAATGGGATCAAATGATATGGGGAGAAAGAAGGATTAAGCTATTGAGTTGGATGATCAGCCATGATTGTGATGAATGGTGATGAATGGTGGGTCAGGCTTAAAGGGCCAAATGGCCTTTTCCTACTCCTACCTTCTATGTTTAATTCAAAAAGATGTGCATTCAACTCTGAGTCCAGGACATCCACACCAAAAGTATTCAGATGTTTCACTATGGAATGTATTATCTGGGGGCTTTTAATCTGATGTAATAAAGGACAAGATATGCAAGAGCCTATGATAAAGGGTGTAATCACAAGACACTTAGAAAATATCAACAGGAACAGATGTCTGACAAACGTACTGTAATTCTTACAGGACATAACTAACAGAATAGACAAGTTGAAGTGGTGTATTTGGATTTTCAGGAAGCTTTTGATAAAGTCATATATAAGAGGTTGGCATGCAAAATCAAAGCACATGGCATTGGGGGTAATATATTGGCATGGATTGAGAATTGGTTAACAGACAGGAAATGAACAGCAGGAAAGTGTTAATGAGTGGGCTCCTATATGGATCAATAGTTGGGCTCCAGCTATTCACAATATACATCATACATATCAATGATTTGGATGAGGGAACCAAATATAGTACAACATGAATAAATGTGAAGTTATCCAGTTCAGAAGGAAAAACAGATGGTTGAGTATTATTTAAATGATAATATATGAGAAATGTTTACCTACAAAGGGACCTTGTTGTCCTTCTACACCAGTCACTGAAAGCAAGTATGCAGGTACAACAAGCAGTTCAGAAGGCAAATGGTATGTTGGCCTTCATTGTACAGGGCACTGGTGAGACGACATCTGGAGCACTGAGTACAGTATTGGTCTCCTTGTTTAAGGAGAGATGTAAATCCATTAGGAGTAGTTCAGAGAAGGTTTGCTAGACTAACACCAGGAATAGGCAGATTTTCTTAACAGGAAAGTGGTTAGGATTGTATATTAGGATTTAGAATCGTATTAGATGACATGATTAAAACCTTTAAGATCCTGAGAGGTATTGACAGGATGAACGTGCAGCAGATATTTCCTCTTGTTGGAAGATCAAGAAGTATGGGTCACTCATAAAACAAGAGATGATGAGAATTGTTTTTCTTTATGAGGATCGTAAGTCTCTGGAACTCTCTTCCACAAAGGACAATAGAATCAGAATCTTTGAATATTTTTAAGATAGAGATAGATAGATTCTTGATTAACAAGGTGCCGAAAGGTTATTGGGAGGTAGGCAGGAACATGGAGTTAAAGCTAAACTCAGAACTTTGATCTTATTGAATGACAGAGTAAGCTCAAGGTGCCAAGTGGCCTGCTCCAAGTTCTGTTTGTATTGCAAGAGCACACCTGGAGTATTGTATATTGTTTTGGCCTCCTTACCTAAGAAAGGATATACTTTCATAAATGGAGTGTCGCAATATTTCACCAGGCTGATTCTTGGGATGGTAGTGTTGTCATACAAGGAGAGAGTGGGTTGACTGGGCCGATATTCACTGGAGTTTGAAGAATGAAAGGGAATCTCATTGAAACCTTGAATTCTGGACAGATAATGTTTCCTCTGGCTGGTTTACAGTCTCAGGATATAGGGTAGGCCACTTAGGACTGAGATGTGGAGAAATTCAGAGGGTGCTGAATTCTCTACTAATGGAGGCTGTGGGTCAAGTCACTGAATCTATTTGAAAAATAAATAGATTTCTAAACTGTAAAGGCATCAAAGACTCCGGAGAAAGAGGTGGAAAATGGCATTGAAATAAAGGATAAGCCATGATCACACTGAATGGCAGAGCAGGCTCAAAACGACCTACTCCTACTCCTAATTTCTATGTTTCTAGATGAATGATTAAAAAAGGAGCTGTTGCGTAATCATGTTTGATACTACAATTCAAAAAGCCCACCAATGCCTTTCCTTTCTCAGGAAAGTAAGGAAGTTTGGCATGTCTCACCAACTTTTACAGATGCATCATAAAAAGCATTCTTTCTGGTGGTATCACAACTTGTATGGTTCCTGCTTTGTCCAAGACCACAAGAAATAACAAAGGATCATGAATGAAACCCAATCCATCACGCAAACCAGTCTCCCACCTATTGACTCTGTCCACATGTCCCATTGCCTTGGAAAATCAGCCAACATAATCAAGGACCACATGCACCCCAGATATACTCTTTTCCATCTTCTTCTGTCAGCAAAATGATACAAAAGTTTGAGTCACGTACCAACCGACTCAAGAACAGCTTCTTCCCTGTGGCCATCGCACTTTTGAATGGACCTACCTCACATAAAGCTGATCTTTCTCTACACCATAGTTATGACTATAACACTACATTCTGCATCCTCTCTTTTCCTTCTCTATGTGTGGTATGCTCTGTCTGTATAGCACGCAAGAAACAATACTTTTCACTGTATACTAACATATGTGACAATAATAAATCAAATCAAATCAGGCCCTGAGGACTAATCTACCTTTAATGCTCTTCAGGAAATCCAACATCACTTCTTCCGTGTTCTCAATGTCCTGGCACATTAGTATACTCCACATTAATGTCACTATCGTCTATATCCTTCTCCTTGGTGAACACTGACGCCAAGTACTCATTTAGGATTAGTTTTGCAACTGGTAAGTGATATCTTAAGTTTGTGATTACAGAATTAAGGGGTAGGTGAATAGCTCACCTTTGAATCTGAAAACACACAGTGTTAGATCAGAGAAAGACTGGGGAGCACACATAATAATTTGTATATTTTGTGTTGGGTGAAAAACCTCCTGCACGTGGATCAACGCAGCTACATTAACGGGGACATTGTCTACAGTTATGAAGGGGTTCACTGGGTCCAGGTTAATGCAGTAAAAAGTCTGACAACACCAGGTTTTAGTCCAACCTATTTATTTGATAATATACTCACTAGCTTTCGGGGTTACCCCCTTCGTCAGGTGAATGGAGAGTTCTGGCCTCAGACAGAGCATATAAAGCACAGACAGTTTAGAGATTACTGATTAAATTGCGAATCCTTACACCTAACCTGCTGTTCAAGACCTGAAGTGGCTGATAATGTGAGTGGAAGGAGCACTGATCACAGTTTAAAGAGATGTGTATTGTCTCCAGACAGTACAGTAAGTGAGGTTTTGCAAACCCAGGCAAGTCATGGGGGTTACAGATAGTGCGACATGAACCCAAGATCCCTGTTGAGACCGTCCTCATGTGTGCGGACCATGCAGACGCTACGACAACGGATGAATGAACATCGCTCGACAGTCACCAGGCAAGACTGTTCCCTTCCTGTTGGCGAACACTTCAGTGGTCACGGGCATTCAGCCTCTGACCTTCGGGTAAGCATTCTCCAAGGCGGCCTTCACGACACACGACAGCGCAGAGTCGCTGAGCAGAGACTGATAGCCAAGTTCCGCACACATGAGGACGGTCTCAACCGGGATCTTGGGTTCATGTCGCACTATCTGTAACCCCCATGACTTGCCTGGGTTTGCAAAACCTCACTTACTGTACTGTCTGGAGACAATACACATCTCTTTAAACTGTGATCAGTGCTCCTTCCACTCACATTATCAGCCACTTCAGGTCTTGAACAGCAGGTTAGGTGTAAGGATTCGCATTTTAATCAGTAATCTCTAAACTGTCTGTGCTTTATATGCTCTGTCTGAGGCCAGAACTCTCCATTCACCTGACGAAGAGGGTAACCCCGAAAGCTAGTGAGTATATTATCAAATAAATAGGTTGGACTAAAACCTGGTGTTGTCAGACTTTTTACTGTGTTTACGCCAGTCCAACGCCGGCATACCCACATCCAGGTTAATGAGCAGTGGGGCCCGCACCACATTGCCGGTAATGGACGCAGACATCATATTAGCACCATCGCACCGGGAACATTAATTCACTCACCCTCCATTTACAGCTACCCGACTCCCAAGCACAGGCTCCCAAGAGACAGGGAGCGACTGACTAAAACTTCCTGATCGAGGAAGGCCCCGCACTCACATCAATCACCAGAGGCCCAGCAGCAGCTACCCTGCCGACGCGCGTGCGCGCCCACCCAACCCCTCTCGCCCCGCCCCATTTTTCCCTCGTGCCCCGCCCCCTCTCTTTCGGCTCCGCCCCCCTCTCACTCGCACAGTCGCCATAGAAACCCTACTGTGCAGAAGGAGGCCATTTGGCCCATCAAGTCTGCACCGACCACAATCCCACCCTAGTCCTGTAGCCCCCACAAAGTAACCTTGCTAAGGGACAATTTGGCATGGCCAATCAACCTAACCCGCATATCTTTGGACTATGGGAGGAAACTGGAGCAACCGGAGGAAACCCACGCAGACACAGGAAGAATGTGCAAACCCTACACAGACAGTGACCCGAGCGTGGAATCGAACCCCAGTCCCTGGCGCTCTAAGGCCGCAGTGCTAACCATTGTGCCAGGGTGCTGCACATTTTAGGTGAGAAAATTAAATGCCTGTGATATGATGGAATCAGGAAACATTAAACCACAGGAATTGGGAAGGAAGGCTGAATGGAGTGATACTGGAACCAATAAAGAAATTAAAGGTCATTCCCAAGGGGCACTGCTGCCTCACGGCACCAGGGACCTGAATTTAATTCCCAGCTTGTGAGGAGGTTTTCCCCATGAGTATGTGGGTTTCCTCCGGGTGCTCTGGTTTCCTCCCAGAGTCCAAAGATGGGCTGGTTAGGTGCATTGGTCATGCTAAATTCTCCCTCAGTGTACCCAAACAGTGGCAACTCAGGGATTTTCAAAGTAACTTCATTGTAATATTAACATAAGCCTACTTGTGACATTAATAAATAAATTTCGGTAGAACAGTTGCTATCTTAGATCAAAAAACAGAACACGTTTCAGACTGACATGCACAAAGAAAGCAGTATGTAACTAGCCCGACTAGGGAAGGGGCTATACTGGATTTAGTGTTGGGTAATGAGCCAGGGCAGGTGGTTGAGGTTGAGGTAGGCGAACATGTGGCTAACAGTGACCACAAGTCCATCTACTTTAGGATAAAAATGGAAAGGGATGAGTGCTGGCCAAATGGGAGGGTGCTGAACTGGGGGAAGGCGCACTATAGCCGGATTAGGAGGGAGCTGAAGGACACTGATTGGGAGGGACTGTTAGCTGGCAAGTCCACAGTTGGCAAGTGAGAGGCTTTTAAGGGCAAACTGAAAATGTTGCAGGAGAGGCATGTTCCGGTTAAGCGGAAGGGTGGGAAAGGTAGGATTAGAGAGCCGTGGATTACAGGGGGTATCGAAGACTTGGTAAGGAAGAAGAGGGAGGCGTATGTTAGGTCGAAACAACTGGGTACGGAGAGTGCGCTGGAGGAATATAGAGAGAGTAGGAGGGAGCTAAAAAGGGGAGTTAGAAGGGCGAAGAGAGGGCATGAAATGGCTTTGGCTGATAGGATTAAGGAAAATCCAAAGGCATTTTATTCCTATATTAGGAGCAAGAGAGTAGTTAGAGGGAAAATTGGCCCTCTTAGGGACAAAAGTGGGGAGTTATGTATTGAGTCAGAGGGAATGGGGGAGATCCTGAATGAATACTTTGCGTCGGTATTCACGAAGGAGGGGGGTTCGGTGTCGTGCAGTGTCTTGAAGGAGCTGTGGATCAGTGGCAGGAAATATCTATTACGAGGGAGGAAGTGCTCGGGCTTTTAGGTAGCGTAAGGACGGATAAAGCTCCGGGGCCTGATGGTATTTATCCCAGGCTGCTTAGGGAGGTGAAAGATGAAATTGCTGGGCCTCTGGCGCCAATCTTTGTCTCTTCGTTGGGCACAGGTGAGGTCCCAGAAGACTGGAGGGTAGCAAATGTGGTACCGCTGTTTAAAAAAGGTAGTAGGGATAACCCTGGAAATTATAGACCGGTGAGTTTGACATCGGTGGTAGGGAAATTAATGGAAAAAATACTTAGGGGTAGGATGTATGAGAATTTGGAGCGTTGCGATCTGATTAGGGATACGCAACATGGCTTTGTTAGAGGGAGGTCTTGCCTTACGAATCTGGTAGAATTCTTTGAGGAGGTGACAAAAACAGTTGACGATGGGAGAGCCGTTGATCTCACCTATATGGATTTCAGTAAGGCGTTTGACAAAGTCCCTCATGGTAGGCTGGTAGAAAAGGTTAAGGCGCATGGGATACAAGGACAGGTAGCTAGGTGGATTGAGAACTGGCTGGGCAATAGGAGACAGAGGGTAGTTGTTGAGGGGACCTTTTTGGGCTGGAGGCCAGTGACCAGTGGTGTGTCGCAGGGCTCAGTACTGGGACCTGTCCTCTTTGTAGTATACATAAACGACTTGGAAGAGAGCGTACGTGGTGTGATCAGCAAGTTTGCGGATGACACCAAGATGGCAGGGTTGGCGGATACTGAGGTGGAATGTCAGGTGATACAGCAGGATATAGATAGGTTGGTACATTGGGCAGATAGGTGGCAGATGGAATTTAATCCTGACAAATGCGAGGTGATGCATTTTGGAAGGAATAATGCAGAGAGGAGCTACGTGATAAAAGGTAGACCGATTAGGAGTATAGAAATACAGAGGGACCTGGGAGTGCAGGTTCACAAGTCTATGAAGGTTGCGACACAAGTGGAGAAGGTTGTGAGGAAAGCTTATGGAATGCTAGCCTTTATAGGAAGGGGTATAGAGTATAGGAACTGCCGTCTAATGCTTCAGTTGTACAGAACGTTGGTTAGACCGCATTTGGAGTACTGCGTCCAGTTCTGGTCACCTTACTACCGGAAGGACGTGGAGACTCTGGAGAGGGTGCAGAGGAGGTTTACCAGGATGTTGCCTGGCATAGAAGGACTGAGTTACGAGGAAAGGTTGGAGAAACTGGGACTTTTCTCCTTGGAAAGATGGAGATTGAGGGGGGACATGTTAGAGGTATATAAGATACTGAAGGGAATAGATAGAGTCAATAGTGAGAGGCTGCTCCCTAGACCGGGTACAATTACGAGAGGTCACGATCTAAGGGTGAGGGGGGAGAAGTATAATTTGGATGTGAGAGGAAGGTTCTTCACGCAGAGGGTCGTGGGGGTATGGAACGCGCTACCGAGTAGGGTGGTGGAGGCAGGAACGTTGGACTTGTTTAAGGTTTACTTAGACACATGAGCGGAACGAGGATGGAGGGTTATAGTAGGGGGTATTAAATAGGGTCAGAGCCTCGGGAGACACCGGAAATGCAGACTTATATGTTAACATTTTTGTCTTTTTATTCCGCAGGTGGAGATCCACCTTGTTGTCAAACAAGGGGCATGCACACGGTGAGTCTTGCGTGGGCTGCTCTTGGAGGTTCCGGGAGTGGCCTAGTACTTCGTGCCGGTGTGTGTGCTTGATCCTGGACCGGTAGACGGGCGCCGCAACAGCTCAGTGACTAGCACTGCTAGCTGTGCAGATACATGGATTTGGGCCTGTGTCTGTGGGAGTTTGCGCATTCTCCCTGTGGTTGCGTGGGTTTCCTCCGGGCGCTCCGGTTTCCTCCCACACCCCAAAGATGTGCTATTAGGCTGATTGGTTTACCAAATTGACACTATTCTCCCCTGAATCTGGCTAAGTTAGGGGTTCCACTTGCAGACACGCAGGGCAGGGTAGGTGTAGGAGGATGCGGCGGCGCGGGCTCGTTGGGGCCAAAGGGCCTGTTTCCCGTGCTGGGTTGTTCTTTGTTTCTTTGTTTTGTTTTGAAACAAAATGGGAGGCAGAAATTATGGTCTCCGATTCAGACCGTAATTTGTGCATTATTTTGCTTCCTTTTCCTTGTATGTCAGTCTCTGCCACTTTACCCATTATGACTACCTGTGGCTTTGCCACATCAACTCTATCATTTAATGCTTCCTGTCTTCCACTCCATCACAAACCTTTCATTTCACTTCTATAAATATATTTCTAGCATTTTTCAATTCTGATGAAAGGTCATAAACTGTTAACTTTGCTTTTCGCTAGCCAAATGCTGCCGACCTGCTGACTATTTCTAGGTTTTTAATTCAGATTTCCACCATCTGCACTATTTTGTTTTTGGATTTGGATCAGACTACTCTCTTACTGAAACAATGGGCTAGATTTTTGCTAAGGCAGAAGTTCAAGTCAGGACATTTCCCGATGCAGCAGACGTATCTCCTTTTAAAGGGCCCCCACCACATTTTCATACCTGTGAGGTGGTATGTTGGAGTAAAATCTGCTCTCCTTGGAGGCAGGCAAGTGCCAAGATGAGCACTTAACTATAGTTAAGAAAGCCCAACAACACTACTTTCTTAGAAGACTAAGGAAATTTGGTATGTCAGTACGACTCTCACCAACTTTTACAGATGCACGATAGAAAGCTTTCTTTCTGGTTGTAGCACAGCTTGGTATGGGTCTTGCTCTGCTGAAATCGCAAGGAACTACAAAAGGTTGTGAATGTGGCCAAATCATAATGCAAATCAGTCCCCCATCCATTGACTCTGTCTACACTACCCACTGCCTCAGCAAAGTCAGCCAGCATAATCAAGGACCCCACACATTCTCTCTTTCACCTTCTTCCATCAGGAAAAAGATACAAAAGTCTGAGGTCATGTACCAGCTGACTGAAGAACTGCTTCTTCCCTGCTGCTGTCAGTCTTTTGAATGGATTTACCATGCATTAAGTTGATCTTTCTCTACACCCCAGCTATGACTGTAACACTACATTCTGCATTTTCTTATTTCCTTCTCTATGAATGGTATGCTTTGTCTGTATAGCACGCAAGAGATAATGCTTTTCACTGTATGTTAATACAAGTGACAATAATAAATCAAATCAAATAAAAAATCAAGTGGGCTGGTTTAGAAGGCCCACCTCAGTTCACTGGGACTTTGTCCAAGTGGATTAACAGCTATTAAGCTTGCTGGTCATTATTCCTCACAGCCTCCCTCATGCCAGCTTCCACGATCTCCTGTATCCTTCGTCCTCACTCACTCAGTATGAGCTGCAGGACCAATGAGCAGATTTCTAAATGGATACTTTTTAAATGCTTTTCAAAACTTGCCATTATCACATGATTCACGAGCTCTATAATGCACAGTGGGTGACAGAGCATGGAGGCTGCAGGGGATACATGGACTGTGCATGGGTAAGACACTAATTATAACTTTCAAAAGCTGATAGAATCAAACTGTGGTTCACAACTCCTCTGAGGGAGCCCAGTTCCACAAAAATTGTGGAGGAAGTAAAATGCTTATGCCTAGAATGGGAACTTGCCAGGTTGGGAATGCAAATTACGGGCTTGCTACTCAAACTCTTACCTGCATCTGCAAAAATTACCGACACAGGGAATGGGGGCGGGAATCCTGCAATCAGTTCCCGTTGCCCCACCCTCCTCTCCCTTGTGACCCCCATCACATCCTGCTCCCAACTCCATCTCATACTCTGACCCCCCACTCCCCTCACTCCACCACCATCCGCATGCCCGCCCCCCCCCCACAGAGTCTGGGACATTGCAAGATATGATTCCATGATTATAACTATGTCAGGCTGTTGCTTAACTAGTTTGTGTGACAGCTCTTCTATTCAGCGCAAACCCCAGATCATTGAACCAGAGAGTCCTTACAATGCAGAAAGAGGCCATTTGGCCCATCATGGCAGCACCAACTCTGCAAAAAAGCATCTTACCCAGGCAAAACCACCCCCCCGTCCCCTCTGCACCTGTCCCATCCCTGCAACCCATACATTTGCCATAGCTAATTCACCTAACCTACACCTGCTATGCACTTGGGGCTCAAGGGATCGAGGGATATGGAGGAAAGGTGGGATCAGGATATTAAATTTTATGATTAGCCATGATCAAAATCAGAATGAATTTGGAGCAGGCTCGAAGAGAGCATGGCCTACTCCTGCTTCGAGTTTCTATATTTCTATCCTGAGAGACTAAGTGGCAATTTAGTATGGCCAATCTACCTACAATGGTTTGGATAATTCTCAATGTACTACGATGTACAATGTATACCATGTCCGGTCAGCCATAATTAATCACCTTTCGGCATGAATGATAAACCCACAAGATAATTTTCTCACGGAATTGAATTTAAAAGAGATAAAGATTTTACTGGTACTCTTTGGCCAACATTTCCTAAGTGACTTATAAATTACACAGATGCAGTTTTATTACAGTGTCTCTTGTATAGAAACATAGAAACTCAGAGCAGGAGGAAACCATTCAGCCCTTCAAGTCTGCTCCACCATTCATTCTGATCTTGGCTGACCATCCAATTCAATGGCCTGATCCCGCAATCCCCCCATATCCTTATACAACTTGTACATCTTTGGACTGTGGGAGGAAACTGGATCACCTGGAGGAAACACAGGGCAAACATGCAAATTCTAAGCAGACATCCCAGTCTGGAATCAAACCCGGGTGCCTGGTGCTGCGAGGCAACAGTGCTAACCACTGTGCTGTAAGGAGGACTTTGCAGAGCTGGGTGTGCCATTGCTGGCATTTAAGAGTCAATCACATTAATGTGAATCTAGAGTCAAATGTAGGCCAGACAAGGTAGGGATGGCAGATTTCCTTCCTTTAAGGACATTAGTGAACCATATGGGTTTTTACAATGATCAACTATGGTTTGTGGTCAGCTTTAGACCAGCTTTTAATTCCAAATTTATTTGTTGAATTTAAATTTGGCCAGCTGTCATGGTGAGATTTGAACCATGACTTCAGAACATTAGCCTGGGCCTCTGGATTACTTGTCTTGTGATATTACTACTATATCTTCACCACCCTCAATAATCGTTCTATATACTACTAAGATCTGTAAAATATGCTTCTTTTTGAAGCTGAAAATTTGAAGTCCTTCTCGTCATTGCCCAGTGCACATCTTTAATAAACATTCTCTCATCTGTACTGTGTTTTTTAAACACATTTGAATTCAGCCCGCATCCAACTGTTCCTTTGTTAAAGGCAGTAGGTGCATGATTATTGACAATTTCATCCCATAGGAATGAGAAGGTAACAAAATCAATAGTAACCCCTAATGAGATATTTATGAATTCTACTTGTTTATAGACGATAAGAAAACAACATTAACGTGTTCCTAAAGAAGCATTCTTCTACTCAGCAACTGACTGAAATAATTTCTTCTTGAAACAATACTTTTCACTGAATACCAATACATGTGACAATAATAAATCAAATCAAATCATCCAAGAAAGTTCTACACATTATTCCAGCTAACTGCTGAAGTCTAACCAGTAATTTTTAGTTGTTTAGACTTTCTTGGGTTTGTATCCTTTTGCAAAACCAAATATCACAGGCCCTTACTTACCCACCTTGTCATCTTGCCCTGCTGCCTCTAAGAGTTGCAAATATGCGCTCCCAGTTCCACTGATCTTGCATCTGTCTCGGAAGTACTATTTAGGTTATATCATTACTTCATGTTGTTTTTCTTTTTTTCTTGAGTGCATCTGTTTACACTTACCCATATTATTTGCATAGATAGATAGGTAGAGACCCTACAGTGCAGAAAGAGGCTATTTGGCCCATCGAGTCTGCACAGACCACAATCCCACCAAGGTCCAATCCCTATATCCCTACATATTTACTCACTAATCCCCCTAAACCACACATCTCAGGTCACTAAGGGGCAATTTTAGTATGGCCAAACAACCTAACCTGCACATCTTTGGAACGTGGGAGGAAACTGGAGCACCCAGAGGAAACCCACACAGGCATGAGAAGAATATGCAAACTCCACACAGACAGTGACCCAAGCTGGGAATCGAACCCAGGTTGCTGGAGTTGTGAAGCAGCAGTGCTAATCACTGTGCTACCGTGCCGCCGTCTAAGTGTCTGTCAATTTCACCAGTCTATTTCTTGGAGTCTGCTACCATTTTGTTGATTATCTATTTTGCCAAGTTTTGTTATATTCGCAATCTTTAAAAACCCCCAATACCCAAGTCCAGGTCATTTGCTTGTAACAAGAAGAAAATTGGCCCTAATATTGACTCTTGGGGCTTCTTTCTGCAGAACTATTCTGTCAGAAAGACATCCATTAAATCACTATTGATTGTTCCCTATCTCTTTACTAATTACATACTTAAGTTGCCACAACCCAATTAATGACGTTTCAATTTTCTGAATAAGTGTGTTACATGGTACTTTATTAAATATCTGTCAAAACTCCATATATTGAGGCCCAAATTATCATCAACTTGGAGAGCCTCTCTACTGTTGCAAAAATGGCTGTGGAGACCCAGATCTGGACATCCTGCTCCAAATGCAGAACCTGCCATTTTTAAGGGTGGCAGTGGTGGAGAGGAGGGGAGAAATTGGGTTAAAAATTGCATATCCACGGTTCACGGAGGAAGTTGCACATGTAAAACAGAAGTTTCCTCCAGTTATGTTGCATTTTCATCAGCTAGGAATGAGAAACAGGATGTGTAGATTAGACCTGGTTGGAATAAGTCTAAAGTTTTGTGGATTTGTTTGGATAGATGAGGTACCTCTTTTGAAGAGGAAAATTACACTTTGGAGATGATCCTGAAAGGTCAGCTACCTTTGGGAGAGGTATGGCACACTTGTTTGTATTAAACTGCATAATCTCATTAGAACTGTCAAGGCCATTGGAACCATCAAGGAAGCTGTCAAAAGGAACTGTCATTCAAACATACGAATTAAGAGCAGGGGTAGGCCATTGAGGTTTTTCAACCTGCTCTGTAATTTGATAAGAGCATGACTGAGTTAGTTGTGTTCTCACTGCCACATTTCTGCCTATCCCCGCCAACCTTTGACTTTGTTGTTAGTCAAGAATCGATCCACCTCTGCCTTAAAAATATTAATTGATCCCCCCTTCCCCACTCTTTGGGGAAGAAAATTCCGAAGACTCACAGCCTTCTGAAAGAAAAAAAATCTTCTCATCTCCACCTTAAATAGAAGACTCCTTATTTTTAAGCTGTGCCCCCTAGTTCTAGTATCTAGTATCTTCTCAGCATTCACCCTGTCAATTCTTCTTAGGATATTACATGTTTCAATAAGGTCAACTCTCATTCTTCTAAACTCCATCATCCTGGCAGTTTTTTAAATATCCAAAACTTTTTTTTGTCCCAATGTGGAACTATAGAACAGTCATACGGACTCAAGACTGTGTTAGAACATAGAACACTACAGCACAAACAGGCCCTTCGGCCCACGAGTTGCGCCGATCACATCAACACCTATCTATAACCCCCAATCCCATAAAACCCCATATACTCATCCAGAAGTCTTTTAAAAGACCCCAGCGAGTTCGCCTCCACCACCACTGACGGCAGCCAATTCCATTCACTCACCACCCTCTGAGTGAAAAACTTACCCCTAACATCACTTCTGTACTTTCCTCCCCGCACCTTAAACCTGTGTCCTCTCGTAGCGACCATTTCAACCCGGGGAAATAGCCTCTGAGAATCCACCCTATCTATTCCTCTCAACATTTTATAAACCTCTATCAGGTCGCCTCTCAACCTACGTCTCTCCAGGGAAAAGAGACCCAGTTCCCTCAACCTAACTTCATAAGGCATGCCTCCCAGTCCAGGCAACATCCTTGTAAATCTCCTCTGTACCCTTTCAATAGCTTCTACGTCTTTCCTATAGTGAGACGACCAGAACTGCGCACAGTACTCCAAATGAGGCCTGACAAGGGTCTTATAAAGTTGCAGCATTACCTCCCGACTCCTAAACTCAATCCCTCGATTTATGAAGGCCAGTACACCATACGCCTTCTTGACCACCTCTTCCACCTGCGAGGCCGATTTAAGAGTCCTGTGGACCCGGACCCCAAGATCCTTCTGCTCCTCAACACTACCAAGACTCCTGCCCTTGATAGTGTACTCGTTCATCCCGTTGGTTCTGCCAAAATGGACGACTACGCATTTATCCGCGTTGAAGTCCATCTGCCACTTCTCCGCCCAGTCCTGCATCCTATTTATGTCCTGCTGCAACTTTTGACATCCTTCCAGACCATCCACAACACCACCGACCTTCGTGTCATCAGCAAACTTACTTACCCATCCTTCCACTTCCTCATCCAGGTCATTTATGAAAATGACAAACAGCAAGGGTCCTAGAACAGATCCCTGGGGCACTCCACTGGTGACTGACCTCCATTCAGAAAAAGACCCATCCGCAACCACTCTCTGCCTTCTGCAGGCAAGCCAGTTCTTGATCCACAAGGCCAAAGGCCCTTGGATCCCATGCCCTCTCACCTTCTCAAGAAGTCTTGCATGGGGGACCTTATCAAACGCCTTGCTGAAGTCCATGTACACCACGTCCACGGCACTTCCTTCGTCAATGTGTTCAGTCACATTATCAAAGAACTCAACTAGGCTTGTAAGGCACGACCTGCCCTTGACAAATCCATGCTGACTATTCCTGATCATGTCAAACCTCTCCAAATGGTCGTAAATCTTGTCCCTCAGAAGCCTTTCCATCAGCTTACCAACCATTGAGGTCAGACTCACCGGTCGGTAATTTCCCAGGCTATCTCTGTTCCCTTTCTTGAAAATAGGGACTACATCCGCAATCCTCCAATCTTCCGGAACCTCTCCCGTCTCCATTGACGACGCAAAGATCATCGCCAGGGGCTCTGCAATCACTTCCCTCGCCTCCCACAGTATCCTGGGGTATATCCCATCTGGTCTCGGTGACTTATCAATCTTGATAGAATTCAAAAGTTCTAACACATCCTCCACCTTAATATCCACAAACTCAATCTTTTCCATCTGCTGCAAATCCGTAGCAAAATCTCCCAGATCAGCTTCCACCGTGAATACTGAGGCAAAGTACTCATTAAGCACCTCTGCCATTTCTTTTGGTTCCACACAGACCTTACCCCCTTCACCTTTTATAGGTCCTATCCCTTCTCTTCTCATCCTTTTACCTTTCACATATTTATAGAACGCCTTGGGATTCTCCTTAATCTTACCCGCCAAGGTCTTCTCATGACCCCTTCTGGCTCTCCTAATTTCCCTTTTAAGCTCCTTTCTACAGTCCTTATACTCCTCAAGATCCTTAACCTCTCCTAGTTCCCTGAACCTTTTGTACACCTTCCCTTTCCTCCTGACTAGGTTCAACACAGCCTTCGTGCACCACGGTTCCCGCGACCTACCAAAACCCCCTTGTCTCATCGGAACGTTGTCACGCATAGCTCCAGACAAACATTCCTTGAATATCCGCCACCTTCCTTCGGTACTTTTCCCTAAGAACGCCTCCTGTTGCCAGACCTGTTGAGTTTATCGAGCCTTTTCTGTTTTTACTCATTCTCATGTTATTAACTAATTTTTCTCTTACCCTCTTTTAATTCTTTAAATATATATTATTTTCAATTTCCCTGGCATACTCTCTCTGCTGGCTGGTACTTGACTGTTCCTGTCATTTGTCATAAATTTAATTTTTCTGTATCATTTAAATCTGTATTTCTGAGGTGAGATGATATGACTGCCCTTAATATCAATTTAGGATTCAGCTGAGTGTAGCACCAAGCAACCTGATTAAGGCTGATATCAATGAGAATCGGAGAGAAACTTTTCTAGTGGATTTAGTGAGCACAAAGGAAGAATGTAATGGTTACTGGGGGCCAATCAGCTCAGCTCCAGGACAGTGTCCGAGGTCCAAATATCTTCAACTGCTTAATCAGTAACCTTACCTGCATTTCAAGGTTATAAGTGGGTATGTTTGCTGATGATTACAAAGTGTTCAACACCATTCACGGTTCCTCAGATAATGAAGATGCCCAGGTCCATAATTGGCCAAATTTGGACAACACCTAGGCTTGGTTGATAAGTAATCACATCACATAAGTTCCAGGCAATGATCATCGCCAGCAAGAGGTAGCTTATCCATATTTCCCTATCATTCAATGGCACTCATGTTGTTGAATTCCCCACCATCAACATCCAGGGTGCCAGCATTGACCAGAAACACAACTGAACCAGACACATAAATATTGTGAGGCTCAAAGTGCAAATTAGAGGCTGCAAAATCAGTGGTGAACAATTCATTTTCTGACTCTCCAAATCCAGGGGACTCAAGTCAGGTGTGATGGAATACTTTCCACTTGCCTGGATGAGTACAGCTCCAACAACAGCTTGACACCATCCAGGATACAGCAGTCCACTGGGTAGCAAGCCCATCCAACATTTTAAACATTCACTCTCTCGACCACTACTGCACAGTAGCTGCAGCACATACAATCTACAGAATGCATTGCAGGGAATCCACCAAGCTTCTTTAGAAGTACCTTGCAAATCCATGTGGCCTGTACCCCCTAGAAGGATAAGGAAAACAGGCACATGGGAACAGATTTACCATCAAGTATTCCTTTCGAGTCATACATAATTCTGACTTGGACATATATCACTGTTCTTTCTTCGATATTTGTTGGAAATGCTGGAATTCCCAAATGAACCTTCACCACTCAGACTGCAGTGGTTCAACAAGGTGGCTCACCACCTCTTTGCCAAAGACAATGACAATAAGCAATAAATGCTGACCAGGTCAGAACTACCACAAGCCTGAGACTTATTTATGGACAAGTGGGCACTGGTTTAAGGTGAGAGGCGGTAAGTTTAGGGGAGATGTGCAGGGAAAGTTTTTCACAGTGTCTAGAATGCACTGCCAGTGGAGATGGTGGAAGCAGGCAAGTTAGTAGCGTTCAAGGTGCATCTTGATAGACACATGAACAGGAGGTGAACAGAGAGATAGAAACCACATATTGGCGCAAGTTTGTTTGGCCGAAGGACCAGTTCCTGTGTTGTGTTGTGCTTTGTACATGAATGTACACAGGAATGGATTTTTAAAAACAAACGATTAGACACCAAAGATCAATGAATGAATGAAGCTCTGTGCAACAATGAATTAATAAATACATAGAGCAGTGGGCAGCAACAAAACAAAAATGAAGTGGTTAGCAGTGATTTAATGAATTCATAGTTATTAGACACAGAAACAGTAAATTAATGAAGCAGGGACACATCAACAAATCAACAAATTGTGTAAAAGGTGAAACATATTTGTTTCGATAGAAGTCAAAGTAGTCACAGCATGATTTGAGGAAAAGCAGGGACATTCTGCCAGTATTCTGCCAAAATTTATTAATTCAATCAATACCATAAAATCAGAAAATGCTATTATCTAGACTGTTGTTGTCTCTATATTTTGTTGTGTACAATTTGTCTGCTTCATTTGTCCACATTATAATACTGTCTACAGCTTCAAGGTCTAATTGAGAGGCTAAGTAGCCTATTGTATCCATGTTCTTCAAAGATTTTTACAACATGCCTTGGGAAAGCATGCAATCTGAATTCTGGTTCAACTTTGCAGATTTGGTGCTCAGTTCCATAATCTTCTATGTAAATTCTGCCTCCAAGTCCTTTCAAAATCTGTCAGACATGCTATTACGTGGCATTATTATTCCAAGAGCATCCTGAATTGCTCAACTTACAATGTAATGGTGATAACATGACAACAAGCATAACACAAAGTGGTCTTTGGAGCTGAGCCTATTAGTAGTTATTTTATACTAGCTTAAAAAGGATTTGATGCTTTATTTGTTCCAGTTTTGACTTGCTACATCCTATTTGTACACAATCAGGAAAGCAGTGAAAACCATTCCCAAAGGAATACCATGAGAACAATTTATATCACTGTAATTGAACCAAGTTCTTTCAGTGAACATTTCAAAAAAAACTTTCAGGCAATGATTCACTAACCCTTACAAAGTGATCAAAACAAAGCAATGACACTTGTATTCTGACATTGTAGGGTACGGTGATTTTCTTCCTAACAAGATTCATTATTACCTGCAGCATGGAATGCTAAGGTGCTGCTGACTTGCAAAGCCAGAATACTAATTTCCATTTCCATATCTCTCACTGTTTTTACTCATCATGGTTTTTAACAAATAGTGTAAGGCAAATTTTGAGAACATGAAATCATTTTTCCTTTGTTGATACATTTCTTTACAGCGTGTGAATTTTATTCTTGTTGTTGAAAACTGTAGTTACTTAAGAGAAACACTTCTGCATCATATTGTCAAACTTGACTTACCCCATTATTTTCTGATTCAGCTCAATGGATATTTTTCTATACTCCGCAGTCAGCTTGGAGGTTTATTCCACATCCTTGCTACTTTGCTGTATTTCTGGTTGTTCTTTGAAAGTAGTCTGTTTTGAGCATTTTTTTATGGCATTGTCAACTTTAAGGGCTGAATGTTCCCAGCCTGATGAACATGGGGTTGGGAAAGTGGGGCTGGGACAATAGTATGGAGCTGCATCAAGATAGGTCCATGATGCATTCCCGCCTCCAGGGGACTTTTTCAGGAATGGACTGGAAACCAGGTTGGTTGCTTGCTCCATGGAGATGGTCTTCCAGTTAGGTCCAATGTAGGGGCAATTTTGCAAAGCAGCCTCCTGCATTTCCCCACCCTCAAAACAGTCACATGCCAATTGCAGAGGTCACCAATTTATTGGAGGCAGCCTCTCAGCAGCAGACAGGGTGGCCATCAGAATCAGGAGGCCTGATTTTACCGTAAAGTTGTGCCAGTTTTTGGGTGCGGAAACTTGGTAAAATCGGACATGAGGCAAGTTGTACGATCTGCGGCCACATCCGCACTGGTTCCCCCTTTACCAGACATGGTCCACAGAAGTCCAATTCGGGCGCACCAATTAATGAGGAGGTAAGTGCTGAATGTCCGATGGCTGTCTGCTGAGATCAGTGGAGGGGGCCAGGGAAGTTAGGGAGGGTTCGCTGCCTCTCTGCCTGAGATTAGTGAGGTGGAAGGGGTGTCCGCTGCCACTATGCCTGACATCAGTGAGGGGAAGGGGTGGTCCACTGCCACTCTGCCTGTGATCAGGGAGGGAGGGGGGCCCTCGATTGTTCTGGATGGAATAAGGAGGTCAGCAATGTTATGGGGGTGGGCAACACCCGTGGGAGCCGGGGGAGGCATTATTTGGTCCAGGAGGGATGTGGCAGGGGAGCTGCATTCTATCACTTATTTTTCTGCACACGTGCAATTGGAGGCTCCAATTGGAGCCGCAGAATTTCGAATGTGATAAGCCCCGCCCACAGGCTTCTGCAACTCAATTCAGAATCACTGATATTTTTTCAGGCAGAGTGCGTATGGGGACACCTGAGAATGGTGGATCTGAAACATCCCAAGTTTTAAGTCCATCCAGCACTTAGAGTCTCCATGCCTCCAAAAAAGGGTCACAGGATGTAAACATAAGAACATAAGAACATGACATAAGAAATAGGAGCAGGAGTAGGCCATCTAGCCCTTCGAGCCTGCCCCGCCATTCAATAAGATCATGGCTGATCTGTCGTGGCTCAGTTCCACCTTCCCGCCCTCTCCCCATAACCCTTAATCCCCTCTCTTATCAAAAACCCATCAACCTGCGTCTTAAAAATATTTAGCGAGGCAGCCTCCACCACTTCAACGGGCAGAGAATTCCAGAGATTCACCACCCTTTGAGTGAAGAAGTTCCTCCTCAACTCCGTTCTAAACCACCCCCCCTTTATCTTGAGGCTGTGCCCCCTAGTCCTACTGTCTTTTTTGAGCGGGAAGAGTCTCTCCACCTCTATCCTACCCATCCCATTCATCATCTTATACGTCTCAATGAGATAACCTGCAACTGTGTCTGCCACTTTTTATTCAGAAGTGTTCCCCTTCAACTTGATGGTCAGATCAGCTTTGGCGTCTTTATTTGAGGATTTCAATGCAAGCAACCATGACAACATAAGAGGGCTCAGAACTTATATATAGCCCTATGCCAGGGCTCTGACCCCAGCTGCAAAACCCAACTCAAGCACCAAAGTGTGGAGGTAATTGTTAAATATTTTGTCAAATTACAAATTCTAATACAAAAACTACACAGGCATGATCAATAAAAGTGCTCATTCAAAAGATGCAAAATGACTCACAAAGCTGAAAGTTCCTCAAGCAGTTTAAAAAAAGCGTTATTATTCACGTAATATTTACAAGAGAAGTTGTGCCATTTTGACGATTGTAATCTTTTGCCCACACTGAGGCAATAGATGTCATTCACAAAATAGATTGGTGTGGTTTTTTATGCTTACTTTCGTTGGAGACTGGAATGAGATCTTCTGGAAGTACAAATGAATCTAAATAACTTAAACAATTTAAAAAATTGTTTGAATATTAATCTTCCAGGCATTGGAGCAAAAATTACAGTTTCAGTGTTATAAGGCATAGGCCACCCGCCAAGGAAATCGGAGCGGGCGAAGAGCTGAGAATGCAAAGGTCCATTGTCCTCAGGTGGGATTTTACAGTTTTGGGGTGAGTGAGGCCATAAAATCCCTTTTATAGAGTCATAGAGCAACACAGCAAGGATGCAGGCCCTTCGGCCCAACCAGTCTATGCCAACAATGGGCCCTCCCAGCTAATCCCAACTGCCCACGTTTAGCCCATATCCCTCTAATCCTTTCCCATCCATGTGTTTATCCAAATGCTTTTTAAATGTTATATTGAACCTGCCTCAACCACTTCCTCTGGCAGCTCACTCTATTTACAGACCACCTTTTGCATGAAGAAATTGCCCCTTTTAAATCCTTTCCATCTCAACTTAAGCCTATGCCCTCTAGGTTTCAATTCCCATATCCTGGGAAAAAGACAGTGGCCAGAATTTTACCATCCCGTGGGAATTTTACCACCATGGGAATTAGAGGGGCAAGGGATGAAGCATGGAAAAGTCAGTTGATCTTGGGTGGATTATATGGTGTTGGTATGAGCGAGACCATAAAACCTCACACTATGTGTGTTTATTCCAGCTATGCCCCTCATGATATTATTAAAGCTAAATAAGATCACCCCTCATTCTACATGCCAAGGAACAAAGCCCTAGCCTGGCCAACTGCTCCCTATAACTCAGGCCCACTGTTACAGAACTGTTTAGAATGGATTTGGCGATGTCAGGAGCTGAGTGTAATATTGGAATAGAATGTCATTTCTGCATTTCACTGTTAGATATTGGACTTCAAACATCAATGCAACAGTAAGGTAATTAAGGTAATTAATTGCAAATTGGCACAGTGCTCGTTTTTGAATTTTACTAACAGTAAACAGGAAGCTTGAGACTCCAGAGCCTTGTCTGGTTAAAGAAAGCAGGAAACAAAGCGAGAGATCACTGCTGACTCTATCGATCATTCAGAGAGCCAGTATGTGGGTGCCAGGAAGGGTGAACCAGTGCTGGCACTGGCAAACGAAGGAAAAAGGAGTGTAAAGGTGCCAGCATTGAGGACATGTGTTACCATGGTGTCATCAGGGCAGTGGCGTTTGAACACAACAAAACCGGATGGTGGAAGAGGACTGTTTTATAGCAGATGATACACATTGAGATAGACCACTTGTCATGGGTGTCATCAATCCAGGCTTTCCAAACCTCCTGTGAGGAACAGGAGCAGTAGAGTGGGAAGGGAATCCAGGCAGTGGGTGATCAGCAACCTCAAGTAGGGACTGCCTCAGGATCGGGACACCGGAGGAGAGCACAGAGAGTCACATGAACTTCTGTGCACTGAAGAGGTTGCCCTCAAGCAGGGGTCCATCTTCAGAGCTGAGTGAACTGCAGCAGTGCATCTGAACACTGTCTCTCCAGAAAGTCTGCCATTGATCCATGTACCTCTCTGCAGGTTGGGCTGAGTTGTATGGGAATAACTGGGCTCACAATGCCAATTGGCACTGAAGATCACTGTGGCAATGACCCTGTACGCTGTCAGATCTTTCCAGGGATCCATTGGACCTACAACTGGGATCTCGCAGTGTCTTGTGCATCACAGCACAAAGATAGTGACCAGTGCATCTTTCAGGATGACCAGTGACTATGTACGCCGTCTCATCAATCCAGAAATTCAGATTGAGAAGGTCGTAAGGTTGGAGGCCGTTGCTGAATTGCTCCAGATGCTGAGTAGAATCAACTGTATACATGTGGCCATCAATGCAGGCCCTTGGTGAAGCTAGGGTTTAACTGAAGGCCCAAATGGGCAGCAAGAATTGGAACGAGATGCAGCAATAGTACGTGAACTCTTTATTGAGCAGCCACATAAGGCATAACATCTGCATACTCTGTTAACCCATGAACTTCAAGTGCAGTTATGTACTCTTCTTTGTTTAAACCCATACTTCTACATGATACTCCCTATCTGTCAAGGGCCGTGGTAATGAAGGTCTCCTGACTTTGCTGCCCGTGGCCTGCGATGACCTTGATGGCAGTCCTCTGTCTGCCGGCAGCCTAGTAGGCCCAGCTGAGGGGCTTCTGCACAGGCATAGTAGCCTCTGTCATCATGGCAACCTGGGGCACTGGTATCACTGGCATAGGATCTGTGGAACCACTATCCTCACCAGAAATATCCGAAGAACATCCCCCAGAAGCAGAAAGCAATCTCCACCACCATTGGAGATTGTGACCACAATTCGGTGTCCTTCATTATTGCAATGGAGAGGAATAGAGTCATGTGGCAGGGCAAGGTTTATAATTGGGGCAGGGATAATTATGATGCGATTAGGCAAGAATTAGGGAGCATAAGATGGGAACAGAAACTGTCAGGTATGGGCACAAAGGAAAAGTGGAGCTTGTTCAAGGAACAAACACTGCGTGTCCTTGATAGGTATGTCCCTGTCAGGCAGGGAGGAAATGGCTGAATGAGGGAACCATGGTTCACAAAGGAGGTCTTGTCAAGAGGGAAAAGGAAGCGTATGTAAGGATGAAAAAACAAGGTTCAGTTGGGTCGCTTGAGGGTTACAAGGTAGCTAGGAATGAGTTTAAAAAAAAAGGCTTAGGAGAGCTAGTTGGATAAAGGAAAACCCCAAGGCTTTTTATTCTTATGTGAGAAGTAAAAGAATGACTAGGGTGAGGTTAGGGCCAGTCAAGGATAGTAGCAGAATTTGTGCATGGAGTCAGAAGAGATAGGCGAGGCGTTGAATGAATACTTTTTTTTAGTGTTCACTAAAGAGAGGGGCCTTGTTTTTGAGGATGAGAGTGCGATACAGGCTGATAGGATGGAGGAGATAGATGTTCTGAGGGAAGACGTATTAGCAATTTTGAAAAACCTGAGGGTTGATAAGTTCCCTGGGCCAGATGGGATACATCCTAGGATACTTTGGAAGGCAAGGGATGAGATCTTTGGGTCTTCACTGTCCACGGAGATTGTACCAAAGAACAGGAGAGTGGCGAAAGCTGTTCCTCTCTTCAAGAAAGGAAATAGGAATTACCCTGGTAATTATAGACCAGGTAGTCTTACTTCGGTGGTCAGTAAGTTAATGGAAAGGGTCCTGAGGGACAGGATTTATGACCATTTGGAAACATAATCTGGGATAGTTAGCACGATTTCATGAGGGGCAAGTCCTGTCTCACAAATTTGATTGAATTCTTTGAGGAGATAACTAAGTGTGTGGACGAAGGTAGAACAGTTGATATCGTATATATGAATTTTAGTAAGGTGTTTGATAAGAACATAAGAAATAGGAGCAGGAGTAGGCCATCTGGCCCTTCGAGCCTCCCCCGCCATTCAATAAGATCATGGCTGATCTGTCGTGGCTCAGTTCCACTTTCCCGCCCTCTCCCCATAACCCTTAATCCCCTCTCTTATCAAGAACCCATCAACCTGCTTCTTAAAAATATTTAGCGAGGCAGCCTCCACCACTTCAACGGGCAGAGAATTCCAGAGATTCACCACCCTTTGAGTGAAGAAGTTCCTCCTCAACTCCGTTCTAAACCGCCCCCCCTTTATCTTGAGGCTGTGCCCCCTAGTCCTACTGTCTTTTTTGAGCGGGAAAAGTCTCTCCACCTCTATCCTATCCATCCCATTCATCATCTTATACGTCTCAATGAGATCTCCCCTCATTCTTCTAAACTCTAACGAGTACAAGCCTAGTTTATTCAGCCTCTCCTCATAGCTCAACCCCCTCAACTCCGGTATCAGCCTAGTAAACCTCCTCTGCACTCCCTCCAAGGCCAAAATATCCTTGCGCAGGTGCGGCGCCCAAAACTGCACACAGTACTGCAGCTGCGGCCTCACCAATGCCCTATACAGCTGCAGCAAGACCTCCCTACTTTTATATTCAATCCCCCTCGCTATGAAGGCCAGCATCCCATTCGCCTTCCTGACCACCTGCTGCACCTGCAGGCTGGGTTTTTGCGACTCATGCACAAGGACCCCGAGGTCCCTCTGCACCGTCGCCTGCTGCAGTTTTTCGCCACGTAAGTAATAGTCCTTCCTACCATTCTTCCTACCAAAGTGGACCACCTCACACTTGCCAACATTAAATTCCATTTGCCATTTCCTGGCCCATTCGCCCAGCCTATCTAGATCCTTCTGCAGACTCTCCACACCCTCCACACAATTTGCCTTTCCCCCAATCTTGGTGTCATCAGCAAATTTCGACACCCTACACTCGGTTCCCTCCTCCAGATCATCTATATAAATGGTAAATAGCTGAGGCCCCAGCACCGACCCCTGGGGCACCCCACTAGTCACCAACCGCCAATCCGAATAGCACCCATTGACCCCCACTCTCTGCCTCCTATTTGACAACCAATCCTCTATCCACGCTAACACCCTACCCCCAACTCCATGTCCTCTGACCTTCTGCAGTAACCTCTTGTGAGGTACCTTATCAAACGCCTTCTGAAAATCCAGAAAGACCACATCCACCGGCTCTCCTCTATCCACCGCCCTAGACACATCCTCATAGAACTCCAGTAAATTTGTCAGACACGACTTCCCTTTAATGAAACCGTGTTGCGTCTGCCCTATCAAGCAATTCCCTTCAAGATGCCTCGCAATTTCCTCCTTAATGACGGATTCTAACATTTTACCTACCACAGACGTTAAACTAACCGGCCTATAATTCCCCGCCTTTTGCCTGGCACCCTTCTTAAACAACGGCGTAACATTAGCCGTTTTCCAATCTTCCGGCACTTCCCCGGAATCCAGCGACGTCTGGAAAATAACCACCAAGGCATCCACTATAACCTCCGCCATTTCTTTCAGAACCCTCGGATGCATTCCATCCGGTCCTGGGGACTTGTCCACAATCAGCCCCTCCAGTCTGTCGCGCACCACCTCTCTAGTAACAGTAATGTCATTAAGACCCTCCAGTCCTACCACCTTTCCATCGCTAACACCCGTGGTTCCCCATGGTAGGCTCATGAAGAAGAAAGTAATGAGGTGTGGGATAGAAGGAAATTTGGCCGATTGGATATGTAACCGGCTGTCTCGTAGAAGACAGAGGATGGTGGTGGGGGGAAAATTTTCAGTCTGGAGGCCAGTTACCAACGGTATACCACAGAGATCAGTGCTGGGTCCTCTGCTATTTGTGATTTTTATCAATAACTTGGAAGAGGGGGCTGAAGGGTGGGTTAGTAAATTTGCTGATGACATCAAGATTAGTGGAGTAGTGGTTGAGATGGAGGGCTCTTGTAGGCTGCAAAGAGACATTGATAGGATACAGAGCTGGACCGAAAAGTGGCACATGGAGTTTAACCCTGATAAATGTGAAATGATTCATTTTGGTAAGACAAACTTGAATGTGGATTACAGGGTCAATGGCATGGTTCTGAGGAATGTGGAGGAATCTTGGGATTCATATCCACGGATTTCTGAAGGTTGCCACTATTAAGTGGATAGAGCCATGAAGAAGGCTTATAGTGTGTTAGTGTTTATTAACGGGGGCTTGAGTTTAAGAGCTGTGGGATTGTGCTGCAACTATATTGGATGTTGGTGAGACCACATTTGGAATATTGTGTGCAGTTCTGGTCACCTCACTATAAGAAGGATATGGAAGCATTGGAGAGAGTGCAGAGAAGATTTACCAAAATGTTGCCTGGTTTGGAGGGTAGGTCTTACGAGGAAAGATTGAGGGAGCTGAGGCTTTTCTCTTTAGAGCAGAGGAGGATGAGAGGCGACATAATAGAGGTTTATAAGATGATGAGGGGGGAATAGATAGAATGGATGTTCAGAGACTATTTCCTCGGATGAATGTAGCTATTACTAGGGGGCGTAACTATAAGGTTCATGGTGGGAGATATAGGAGGGATATCTGAGGTAGATTCTTTACTCAGATAGTGATTGGGGTGTGGAATGGACTGCCTGCTGTGATAGTGGAGTCGGACACTTTAGGAACTTTCAAGCGGTTATTGGATAGACACGTGGAACACACCAGAATGTTAGGGAGTGGGATAGCTTGATCTTGGGTTCGGACATAGCTCGGCACAACATCGAGGGCTGAAGGGCGTGTACTGTGCTGTACTGTTCTATGTTCTATTGTGAGGCACATCCCTGCTCTCCTGCACACCCACTCTTGCCTTGCCACAGTGTTCACGCACAAGGTGATTGTGTGCTGACCTACATGCATCTCCAGCATCCACTGAGCAGTCTACTGAATTTGGCTTTCCAACAGGGACACCGTCCTCTCGATAGAGGAAGTCATGGGCACACTTGGCCTGAATAGACGCCTCTTTCAGCCACACATGAGGATGCATAGGCTCTGGAACTCTGAGATTATCCCTCACATTTCACTGCAGCAGTAGCCATGTTGCGAACAATTCTCAAGGCATGTTATCAGCCTGTACTTAACACGGGCCTTTATTCTCACAGCCCTCTGACTGTCAGTGACCTCGGTGTCACAGTATCTGTCAGCTGCTCAGACCTACTGAGCTGTACTCAGCAGCTTATCTGCCTGACTACTCACAAAAGGACATGCAGAGATGCACACTTATTAGCGCTGGCGGGGAATGTGGAGGAATACGATGATGGTCATCTCTTTGAAGCAGATACGGACCTCAGATTAGTGTAAAGGGGGGTTAAAGATGTCTGCGAATACCCCCCGCCAACTGGTCCACACAGGATCTGAGTGCTCATCCAGGTACCCCATCCGGGCCAGTCGCTTTCCATGGGTTGATTTTGAGAATGATAATCTGACATCTGTGATGATGACCTCGGATACAGGTTTGGCTGAGGCTTCCAGGGCAGAAGGTGTGCTCTCACTGAATTGAAATCCCTCCTGAGGTTAGCGAATTATTACAGGAAGTGTATTCCTAATTCAGCTTCTTCCCTGGCCCCCTTCTATACTCTCGTACAGAAACAGCAAAGGTAGTTTTGGGGCATTAGGGGGCTGGGGGTGGGGTGGTGCGCGTAGCTGGAGGCTTTCAACCACAATTTTTGTCCTCTAATTTATTAGCCCATTTTGACTGCAAAAAGGACATTATTTTGACATGCACTGCTTCCCCTAATGGGGTTGGGGTGGTACTGGCACATCTCTAGAGAGATGGAACAGAGAAACCCATTGTGTATGCCTCTAGGACCCTCTCAATGCTGAGTGGAAGTATTCCCAAATCAAGAAAGAGGGATTGACAGTTGTCTTCGGCATTAAGAAAATTCCACCGTTACGTGTATGATAGACGCTTCATCTTAGTAACTGATCATAAACCATTCCTGGGACCTTTTAAAGAAGACAAGGGAATACCCCCATTGCCACTGCCATGATATACAGCATTTGGCCTTGTTACTGGCAGCTTATGAATACCTCCTGGAACACTGCCTCAGTTTCAGCGAGCTAAAGTCAATATACTGAGTCAAAGAACAAAGAATAAAGAAAATTACAGCATAGGAAAAGGCGCATCAGCCCTCCAAGCCTGCACCGACATGCTGCCCAACTTAACTAAAACCCCCTATCCCTCTGGGGACCATATCCCTCTATTCCCATCCTATTCATGCTTTTGTCAAGACGCCCCTTAAATGTAGTCTGCCATTGCACATAAGCCAGGCTTCATTACCAGCTATAGAAGAGGTCATGATGACCTCCTTGTGGACACCTTCCCGGTGTCTGCAAGGCAAATCAAAGCCTGGGACCCAGTCCTGTCCAAATTAAAAAACACGATATTACATGGTGTTCAAAGGGCAGCCCTCAGATGAAATGAAACACTGCTGGACAAAGAAAGGCAAACTCAATGTTGAGGGTAATATCATCCTCTTGGGATCCCATGTAGTTGTCCCTCATCCAGGGACATGCAATACACATAGAATTACACCAGAGCCACCTTGGGATTTCAAAGATGAAAATGCTAGCCAGAAGTTATATCTGGTGGTCCAGCCTTAACACAGACTTCAGTGACTTGGTCAGACAGTATGAGTTGTGCCAGAAGAATCAAAAACTGCCTCCCCAACTCACTCTCCATACATCCATGGGAATAGTAGGCCCTTGGTGTGAGAGCATGTCGATTTCACTGGGCATTTTTTTGGACTCCATGTTCCTGATTATAGTTGAAGTGCGCTCCAAATAGTAGCAAATACATTGCATAAGCTCCACCACTTCTCATGCTACCATTGAGAAACTATGACAAAGCTTCTGCATGTATGGGGTACCCAAATCCTGGTCTCTGACAATGACACTGCCTTTCCCAGTACTGAGTTTCAGACCTTCCTAATTACCAATGGAATCAAATGCATTAAGACAGCACCCTATCATCCGTTATTGAATGGGTTTGCTGAACGAGGGGTGCATCCTTTTAAGCTCAGCATGAAGAAGCAATCTGCAGCATCCATTAAGACAAACTAACATGAGTTTTATTCGACTGGAGGACTACCACTCACACAATGACAGGGATCGCCCCAGCGGAATTGTTAATGGGATGGAGGCTTCAGACAAGATTAAGCTTACTATTCCCAAACCTGGCAGGGAAAGTAGTGTCCCAACAAGAGCATCAGAAAAAGAACAACTATGATTCTGTAAGGACAGAAAGAATGTTCAAAATCAGCGACCCAGTCCGCCTGAGGAACTTCGGGGACAGTTTCTCTTGGCTCCCCAGGATCATAACTGAGAAAACAGGGTCCATGACTCA
This sequence comes from Carcharhinus amblyrhynchos, assembly GCF_965287045.1. Taxonomy (NCBI): domain Eukaryota; kingdom Metazoa; phylum Chordata; class Chondrichthyes; order Carcharhiniformes; family Carcharhinidae; genus Carcharhinus; species Carcharhinus amblyrhynchos. The sequence goes on along the minus strand of NC_137324.1, from coordinate 47,439,414 downwards.
TAAGATCAAAGTGCAGGGCAGAATTATTTAGAAGAACCTGGACCATCTCAGGAGCAGGGAGCCCGTGCCAGTGTAAACCTCATTACCAGACATGGGGATAACCACTGCCGGTGTCAAATGGTGAACGGAAGTTGGCCCCACACCTGCCCCTCCGGGTGATGAGGACATGGATTCCGAAATGGAAGTCTAAGAGACCGGCACCCCCACTGAAACAAGACGTCAGGTAGAACCAGAATCAGTGGCTTTTCAGGAGAAAAGGTCTCCAATCCACTTCACAGCACCTGATCCAGTCTTGCCTCCCATTGACGCTGCCTGATTGATAGGCGATGGAAAAGACCTTCTGTGGCTGGGGTGCAGAGGAAGAAATGGAATTGAGGGGGGAGAGAACTTATGATTGCCATGGGGTTTTCATTAATATATCTCCTGGTGGGTCTTGTAGATTACGAGCTCCCCTATTTGGCAGGTGGAGGTTTGCCCAATAGGGAAGGACAGCGGGGAATTTAAAACCAGTTGGTTCCACTCAGGCTGGCAGTTGAAGACTCAGAGCTGATCTGCAGTCTGCAGCCGTTGTAAGTAAAGGGTGATTGATGACAGAAGGCTGGCCTCAGTAAAATTATTACAAGATGATTCCATTGAATCTCCCTTCGACATCTAGCTTCAACAATCTCATAGGCTGTAGGAGTGAAATACAACTTTTCAACTTCCAGCCCAATCAAATCAATCCTGAGAAACCCTTTCTTGTTTATTCAGAAGAACCATTTGAAAGGACACATCACTAATCCTGATCCCTGAAATTGAGTTTCAACATGTGACCCCTGAGTTTGGCAAAGAAAAAAAAACTTAAATCAATAACTACCTGGGAGAGTTCACACTCTGCCCTAGGATTTGTGCACTTTGTCTGATTGTCTGAATTGATCACTTGACTCCGAAAACCCACCCCTTAAACCAGCTCATTCCACATCCCTCCCCCTTTAGGTTGCTTATTAAGACATACCAACAAAAGTTAAACTCCTTACAATATAACACCTTGAATGAATTCTGTTATAAAGTCAGTGTGTCAGGGGATTTACTCTCCCTCTGGGAGCGACACAGCTCAACAGGAGCTGTCTCAGCAGCAGGGGTAGATTCAGTTTGACTTTCAGTAATCGGGCTTCCAACTTGCAGAGATGCATCAGTGCAAATCACTTCTCTAGTTCCCACTGGAACACTAGTTGACCCTTCCTCAGCCTGATGTGTTTCCATACTGCTTTCAACCACCACAACATCACCAACAGGTATACTTGAAATAGACTTGCCTGTTGGTTCTCCTCAAATGATCTAGATGCTTCTTCAATATTTTACCTTGAACTTCTACTTGATACAATATTGGGCACATCCTGGTCACAACACACCTGGGACCCAACTCTGACCAATCCCAAAATTTTTATCATATACTAGATCATCTGCTTTAAATTTTAAATCAGGCTTTGTTAAACCATGATGCTTCTTTTGCAGACTTTGCTTTGCCTCTGTCCCCCTTGCAAATTTGGAAACACCAGGTCCAACCAGTTTTGAATATGCCGACCCATCAGCAACTCAGCAGGAGTTACTCCAATGGTTGTGTCAATTATCATAAAAACCTATCTGGTTCTGTAATGCCCTTTAGAGAAGGAAACCTGTTGTCCTTACCTGGTCTGGCCTACATGTGACTCCAGAGCCACAGCAACATGGTTGACTCTTAATTGCCCTCAAGGATGGGCAATAAATGCTGGCCCTGCCAGCAAGGCCCACATCCCATGATGGAATAGACAAAACATGGGGTGCCATAATGTAGGAAATAAGAAAACATTCTAATTTGGTCTGTAAGGATGCTGATGCTTGCTTTCTCACGGCTGCTTCAAAGATTTGCATAGCCCGCTCAGCCAGTCCATTTGAGTGGGGGTTGTCAAATGACATGCCAACTTTACCACATGAAATGTTGGAACTCCTCACTGGTAAATGCTGTAGCATTGTCTGAAATCAACATCTCTGGCAAACCATGGGTGGTGAAGGTTTGATCTGTTATGACAACATAGGTAGTGTGACAAAGAAATTCAAGGCAAGGATAATTCCTTGTGACGCTGGTGGAGACAGTATACTACTAGTGGGAGATGGCTCAAGGTACCAGCATTTGATATATGTTTCCCTGGTGTGTGTTGGAAAGTGTATTTGTAAGTGTGCAGCAATAAAACCTCTCACCATTACTTTATAGTCCCCACATATTATCTGGCTTAAGTATTGACTCAATGTGAGCTGTTCACTTGAACAGGTTTGATTATGCTCAAACTTCCTATTTAAGTTCACTCTCCACCTTTTCATGTGGTGAATAGGGCATGGGTCTTGCTCTGTGCACTTTTGTGTAGCCTCAGGATGCTGGATCTGTGCAAAGGCTTGGGTGGAATGTTCAAGGTTGTTTTCAGTGTTGTTTCAGGCAAGAAAAGTGGTGTGTAGCCCATCAGCTGAACTGTCGGACTTTCCAGCCATTGTTTCAAACACTTTGAGAAAATAAATGCTGGAGGCGGATCCCACACCGTCATGTGTAGGAAATTAATCTAGCGTTTAGCTCCTGCACCCTGATGGCATTTTATGCCTGCAGCGAATTTGAGGGGGGTGGGCGGGGTGGGGGGGGGGTGGTGGTGGGTGGTTGGGCAAAATCTTGGGCTTTAGCTGCTGCAATTTGACCCGAATTTTCCATAATTCACCTAACTTTCCTAAGGGATTTTTCAACAAACGCAGCAAACAACTTGCATTTAAATTGGATTTTTAATGCAGTAAGATCTCTGAAGAAACATCAGAGATGATATATCTGATACTGAGCCACTTAAGAGGATATTGGAACAGAAGCTTGGTGAAAGAGGTAGGTTGTGAGGTGTCTCTGAAAAGAGGAAAATGGGATAGAGAAGCAGAGGGTAGGGAACCCCTCTGCACACACAGAGAACAGTGAGCCACTCTACACAGCAGCCTGCAGTTAGACAGGCAGGGAAAATCTTAAAAGGCATGCTGGAGCATTGCACCCCAATTGCCCCTCTCCTCGATCTGCAACCAAAAAATCCCTCCAGGCAGGTGACCTGTTCCCCAACATCTCCATGGTCAGCAGGGCCATTTGGCAAATCCCAGTCTGCCACTGACAATAGGCCTTAATTGGGCTTCAGTTTGCCTGGGGTCAAGATATGTTGGCTCATAGGCATGCCAGCAGCCGGTGCAAAATTCTGTGCCTACCTACACCATCGGGGATTTAGCCCAAAGGGGTAGAATACCTGTGGGAATTTATCCTGTTGCTTTGAGGTTTATGTGGATTTTCCACTGAATTTATGGAGGTTGACTTTAAGAACACCTTGCAAAAATTCATTAAATGACGGCGTAGCACCCTACAATTTTAAGAAGTTGGCGGGGATAATCAAGACTCTGGCTACAGTTCTAGAATATAAATCATATCCTATATAGGGGAGAAAGCAATATAACTCTAAGGAAGAGTAGGATTAATCAGGTAATGATAGACAAGTTAAACCCTGCTCAGTTGTGGAGATGATCTTAGAATTCATAATTCAAACTAAAGCTAGTCAGCATTTTGGAATACATGCGTTAATTAAAGACAAATTTCAAAGAGTTTTTAAGAAATGATGGAATGTTATGTGAAAGGAAATCTTTTGGAAGTGTAAATAAATGAAGAAAATGGATTTGCTGGAACAAAACACTCTTGACAACTTGTTTTGTGTTCTGTGCCTCTCACCTTTAGCTATTTCTATTGCAGATATACAGTTTTGTTTGACAATATTTCCTTTAACAACTAAGACTGACCAGCAATGAAATTAAAGACATGGCGAAAAGGGTAGACTGCAGCAATTCAAGGAGGCAGCTCACTATTACCTTCTCAAGGGCAATTAAGGATGGACAATAAATGCTGGCCTAGCCAGGGATGCTCACATTCGAAAAATGAACAATGGTTGTGTGCTAGAATGGATGGGAAGATAAGTTTAAATTTGCAAACAAAAAATTAACACAAGAACATGAATAACACTTGAAAGCTACATAAGTGGAGGGTTGAAAGAATAAGAGAAAATTTGTGAATAAAAAAGCTAAAGAAGTGAAGAAATCTCACAAATTGGCCCAGAATTGTTCAGCCCTTGTGCTGAAAGTTTTTTTTACATGGTCCTCAAGTAGAAAACTATGGCAGGAAACTTCAATTTCTAACATCTACCCAAATGTGACCAACACATCACTAATCACTAACACAATTGGTCATCCACAACTGGTTGAGGCTCCATTACTTATCCCTGAGGCACTCCACTCATTACAAATTTCCAACCCAGAAATGACCCTTTTATCCCCACCCTGTTCTCTATTTCCTGTTAACAAATCCTTTATCTGTGCTAATGTGTTACCCCCTTCACCATGGGTTCTCATTTTGTACATCAACCTTTGATACATCATCTTATCAAATGCTTTTAGGATATCCAAGTACACCACATCTACAGGTTCTCCTTGAACTATATTGCTTTGTTACTTCTCAAAGAACTTTAATAAGTTGTTAAAAAGGATTTCCCTTTCACCACACATTTTAACTTTATCTATTCCCATTGCTAAGAAAACAAAGTTAATTTTAAGGAATTTATTTTTGTATTGGGAAACATTAGAAATAAGGTACAGTTTGAAGTGCATTTAATTGAATGTTTCTATGCCTGGAACGGTAAAATCTATAGTTGCTGGATAAAGATGTTTGTACATTTGAGAGTTGATTTCAATTTAAAATGTAATTTTATTGTGCTTAGAGAGGGTTACGGATTTAAGAATAAATAGTAGTAGCAGAGGTTGCTTAGCAACTGGAGACCTCTGTAATATAGGTAGCTTTTAAGTTTTAGTTTTTGCTAGACATATTGCAGTTGGAGACAAGACACCAGGCAATCAAATCTCTCAACTGTGCCAGGAGTGAAACTGGACAGAGTGGAAGCTGCAAAGAAGTAGGCTTCCCAAGGAACCAGTTACTATCCAGATGACAAGGGTATTGGACCAGAAAGAAGCTAAGGAATCAGAGACCAAGTTATTGTTCAGAAGAAACAAAGGAAGAATAAAAAAGGGTTCTGAGTTAGAAACAATTGCAATAACCAGATTTAAATTGGGACAGCAGACTTCAGAGGTAAATGAAACATTTGATGCCATTTTACTAGAGTCTGGGAATTAAGTGTTAAAGCAATTGTGAACAGTTTGTACAGCAGTCAAGACAAAGAAATCTTAAAAGGGGTGTTATAAATTCTGGATTAGATTTGCTGTTAGACATGGAGCAGAAATTTTGTTTAAACAAGTCCTTTGGAAAACCTGAACTGGATTTTGGAATGCAACCCATTAATGAAAAGCCTTATTGTGAAAGAAAATTTTAAAGCGTGCTTTGGGAGTAGAGTTTGGAAACTCGTGTGACAATCATCTTGGGCAAGATTCTGAAGAGAAATCAATGGACACTAACTTGGATTCTGAATAGAGTGCAAGCATTTGACCACAGTCACCGTGTGCTTAATAGGCTTTGTGTGTTAATGGGACCATTATATCTTAAGTTGTACTTCGTAATCTGTACTAATTTTAAAACCTGTGTGTAATTGTTAAGTTAAGCGGGGAGTTAAGAACCATTATATTATAATTCAATTTGTTCATGTTTGATGAAAGAATTTCTTAATGTTAAAACTCATAAGCAGTCCTGTGACTATTCATCTATGTTTTATCAAAAAAGTATAAGTTATGGTCTTTTGAGCCAGGGTGCCATTCTGGGATTTTCCTGTCCAGTTATAACATCAACTGGGATTGTAACACCATTATGATTTTTCAAGTATCCTGTAATGACCTACCTAATAGACCCCTGCAATTTTGCCAAGATAGATGTTAGACTCATAGCTATCCTATAGCTATGTCTTATAGCTTTCTGTGGGTGGCACAATAGCACATTGGTTAGCACTGCTACTTCACAGCTCCAGGGACCTGGGTTTGATTCCTGGTTTGGGTCACTGTCTGTGTGGAGTTTGCACATTCTCCTCATGTCTGTGTGGGTTTCCTCCATGTGCCCCGGTTTTCTCCCACAGTCCAAAGATGTGCAGGTTAGGTTGATTGGCCATGCTAAAAATTGCCCTTAGAGTCGTGAGATGCGTAGGTGAAAGGGATAAGGGGATAAATATGTAGGGATATGGGGGTAGGGCCTAGGTGAGTTTATGGTCGGTGCAGACTCGATGGGCTGAACAGCCTCCTTCTGCACTGTAGGGTTTCTATGAAAATAAAGCAGATTAACTCATCAGTTGTGCCATCATTAAACATGAAAAGAAACAAGTCTAATTTCTTGCTTCTCACTATTTCAGTTCCAAGTAAGCAATATTCTTCTCGCAGAGTTAAAACTCACTGTCAATATACTTAGCAGTCACAAATGCAATTGCTATAATGAGTGTAGAGAGCCTTGGAGTTTTCAGAGAGCCATACAACTTTCAGATGCCTGCCAAACTCTCCTTAACTTCAACCAGAACAGCCAGCTCCAACTCCCTTTCTGCAAAAGCCTGTTTCTTTTTCCTACAGGTCCAAGCCTGCACATAAACACCAACATTGTATGATCTTGTCAATTACTCTAATCTGAAATCTCAGGAAACATAAGTAAACAAAAGTCCATTACTCTATTTAACATAGCCACTTGTAAGGTTGCAATGAGTAACTGTCCTTCTTCCCCAGCATCCGAGATGTATTCCTACTACACATACTGACTACCTGTAGAAAAAAGCTGAAATTTAAAACATTTTCCTGAAATATAAAAAGTACAAAATGTCAACATAAATCATTTGCACACTTCACCACAAACACTTGTTTTTACTCTTTTTCTATTTAAAAAATTGTAGAAACCCTGACAGTCTTCGAATATTTCTTGCTTCCTTTCTCCCAAATGCAATTTTTCCCTTTGTTTCATTATTTTTTGCTGGTTTTTAAAATTGGGCCAATCGTTTGACCTGTGTACTGGAGTGCATGGCTAGTGGATTTTCAAGGTAACTTCATTGCATTGTTAATGTAAGCCTACTTGTGACTAATAAATAAACTTTACTTTTACCAAAAATATTCAGATTTGTACAATATTGTAACAGCAACAAGCTTTTGTTGGTTTACATAAAGAGGATTATTTATTCACACATTTACCTTGAAAAGCTAAACACTACATCACCCACCACAGACACACACACACACACACACACAGGAGTGATACAGATGAAGGAAATAGTCCACTTTTACAAGTTATAAATAAAAGAATAATTCCCAATTCCCATGTTAACTTGTCATCGGAAAACCCAGCATTGTGGGTCCACTGAAGGTGGCATTTATACTCCAGAAATGTAGTTTAGGTTGTTCTAATAGTGAGGGTTGAATCTAAGGATTACTGCAGGATTCCCTCAAAGACATGGATGTTCAGCAGGTTCCAAAGTTAACCAAATTGCAGTTTTCTTCTCACCAGGAGACCAAGTTTCTTTGCTGATGGACTTAATATTGGAACATAAGAACATAAGAAATAGGAGCAGGAGTAGGCCATCTAGCCCCTCGAGCCTGCCCTGCCATTCAATAAGATCATGGCTGATCTGAAGTGGCTCAGTTCCACTTTCCCGCTTTCTCCCCATAACCCTTAATCCCCTTGCCTACCAAAAACCTATCTACCCGCATCTTAAATTATTTAGCGAGGTAGCCTCCACCACTTCAATGGGCAGAGAATTCCAGAGATTCACCACCCTTTGAGTGAATAAGTTCCTCCTCAACTCCGTTCTAATCTGCACCCCCCCGCCCCCCCCTTATCTTGAGGCTGTGCCCTCTAGTCCTGCTGTCCTTTCTGAGCGGGAAGAACCTCTCCACCTCTACCCTATCCATCCCCTTCATCATCTTATACATCTCAATAAGATCCCCCCCTCATCCTTCTAAACTCCGACGAGTACAAGCCCAGTCTATTCAACCTCTCTTCATAGTTCAACCCCTTCAACTCAGGTATCAGCCTAGTGAACCTCCTCTGCACTCCCTCCAAGGCCAAAATATCCTTGCGCAAGTGCGGCAACCAAAACTGCACACAGTACTCCAGCTGCGGCCTCACCAGTGCCCTGTACAGTTGCAGCAAGACCTCCCTACTTTCATATTCGATCCCCCTCGCTATGACGGCCAGCATCCCATTTGCCTTCCTGATCACCTGCTGCACCTGTAGGCTGGGTTTTTGCGACTCATGCACAAGGACCCCCGGGTCCCTCTGCACCGTAGCATGCTGCAGCTTTTCGCCCTTTAAGTAGTAGTCCCTCCTACTATTATTCCTGCCAAAGTGCATAACCTCACACTTGCCAACATTGTATTCCATCTGCCAGGTCCTCGCCCACTCGCTCAGCCTATCTAGATCCCTCTGCAGACTTTCTACACCCTCCGCACAATTTGCTTTTCCACTTTGTGTCATCAGCAAATTTCAACACTCTACACTCAGCTCCCTCCTCCAGATCATCTATATAAATGGTAAATAGCTGAGGCCCCAGCACCGATCCCTGGGGCACTCCACAAGTCACCAAGTGCCAATCCGAGTAGCACCCATTGACATCTACTCTCTGCCTCCTATTAGACAGCCAATCCTCTATCCACGCTAACACCTTACCCCCAACTCCATGCCCCCAACCTTCTGTAACAACCTTTTGTGCGGCAACCTTCTACTATACACAGAACCTAGAAGCAGGAATAGACCATTCGCCCCTTCAAGCCCGTTCCTCCATTCATTTTGATATGGCGAATTCAATATCCTGATTCCACCCTTCCTCCTATGTTTCTTGATCTCTTTAGCCCCCAGAACTAGATCTAATTTCTTCTTGAGATCAGACAGCCTTTTGACCGCAACTACATTCTGTGGTAATGAATTCCATACATTCAGCACCCTCTGGGTGAAGGTATTTCCCCTCATCTCAGTTCTAAATGTTTACCCCATATCCTCAAACTATGACCCCCTAGTTCTGAACCCCCCCATAGTTGGGAACATTCTTTCTAATCTAACTAACCGTGTTAAAATTTTATAAGTTTTTATGAGGTTCTCTCTCACTCTTCCAAACTCCAGTGAATATAATCCTAATTGACTTCATCTCTCCTTATATGACAGACCTGCCATCGCAGGAATCAGCCTCGTAAACCAAGACTGTACTCCCGTAAGAAGTCTCACAACACCGGGTTAAAAGTCCAACAAGTCCTGCTGGACTTTAACCTGTATTGTGAGACTTCTTACTGTGCCCACCCCGATCCAACACCAACATCTCCATGTCACAATATTCCAGGTGTGGCCTCACCAATGCGCTATTTCAATGGCAGCAAAACATCACTATCGTTATACTCAAATCCTCTCACGATGAACTGCTCCTAATCCTCAAGCCCGTTGCTTTTTATTGCCAACTTGTGTGCTTCTTTCTTGAACCTGATGCTATTTACCTTGACAAAGAATTTTACTGTTTTATGGTCACTTGTCCCCAAGGGCTCTCTCACAACTAGATCCTTTCTCATTGCACAACACCCAACGCCTGCCCCTTGTTTGTTCCTCAATATATTGCTCCAGAAAACCATCCCCTATGCACTCCAGACGCTAGCCCTCTATTGTACTGTGATTAATTCAACTTTCCCAATCTGAATGCAGATTAAAGTCACCCATAATCATTAATGTTTCTCAAACACATTACAATTAGTCTGTTGGATATTTTAGATGTAATAGTTTCCAGGTTTAAAAGGGCCTAAATCTTCTGTTTTCTTCTGCTGCTAAGGTCCTCTAATTGATGTTTTGTAGACTGAATTTTCTCTGGTTCTTGGGATAATAGATTTGTTAGCCAGTAGGGACCTTGGGGTCCTTGTGCATGAGTCGCAAAAACCCAGCTTGCAGGTGCAGCAGGTGGTCAGGAAGGCGAATGGGATGCTGGCCTTCATAGCGAAGGGGATTGAATATAAAAGTAGGGAGGTCTTGCTGCAGCTGTATAGGGCATTGGTGAGGCCGTAGCTGGAGTACTGTGTGCAGTTTTGGGCGCCGCACCTGCACAAAGATATTTTGGCCTTGGAGGGAGTGCAGAGGAGGTTTACTAGGCTGATACCGGAGTTGAGGGGGTTGAGCTATGAGGAGAGGCTGAATAAACTAGGCTTGTACTCGTTGGAGTTTAGAAGAATGAGGGGAGATCTCATTGAGACGTATAAGATGATGAATGGGATGGATAGGATAGAGGTGGAGAGACTCTTCCCGCTCAAAAAAGACAGTAGGACTAGGGGGCACAGCCTCAAGATAAAAGGGGGGCATTTTAGAACGGAGTTGAGGAGGAACTTCTTCACTCAAAGGGTGGTGAATCTCTGGAATTCTCTACCCGTTGAAGTGGTGGAGGCTGCCTCACTAAATATTTTCAAGAAGCGGGTTGATGGGTTTTTGATAAGAGAGGGGATTAAGGGTTATGGGGAGAGGGCCGGAAAGTGGAACTGAGCCACGACAGATCAGCCATGATCTTATTGAATGGCGGGCCAGGCTCGAAGGGCCAGATGGCCTACTCCTGCTCCTATTTCTTATGTTCTTATGTTCTTATGTTTTGGTCACATGATGGCAGTTTTCAGTGTTTTCCATTTTCCACATAATGGTTGCAGCCAGGATGATTGGTTCTCAATGGGGGAATGATTGATAACCCATCAACATGCCAACTATAATTTGTTCATTGGATTGATATTTGATATTCTGTGCTCACTACTCTGACATGTTTGACAGTCATTGTCTGTTTGGACGTTTGCATTGAGTTGATAAGAGTAGGCCTTTTGCTCCAGAGAAATCCACTTACATTTGAGAACTTTTCAGGGACATTTTCAGACAAGAGGCAATCCTTTGTCTGTGCCGGGATTGCAGAAGTCACTAAACCTTTGGCAGCCATCTGAGCCAACTTTTCTTTAAATTATTGTCAATTTCTAAAAAAAGACACTTCCAGAAAGTTATATATTGATGCAATCCATGTTTAAATGTATGAATAGGATATGCCTACACATCACATTTTTTTAAGTATTAAAATTCATATAAATTTTGTAGGACACTCTATGTTTGTCGCTTTGATCCATGTGTGGACAAATAAGAAAAATTCAACGTTAATTGTCCTTAAATAATTCAGTAGATTAAATATTTTATACCTTGTAACATAAACATCATTCTCATTTGCAAATGCTGAAACTAAACCTTTTATCTTTTGTTTGAATTACATAACGTTTATTCATAAATCATAAATGATTCAGGAAATCATGATTTTTTGTGGAGGTACAAGATGAGGGTAATTTAAGATTTATTTGTTCAACTATTTTCTTTAATCCTTTTTCCTTTATAATGTTTTACGGGGAGAGAGCAGACGAATGGGAGGAAGCCATTCCATTATAATCGCTAGCATTGGCTTACATCAAATGGTCTCCGTTGGAGCTGTAGATGTTTAGAAGTGAATTAAAAATAAAACACATGATCCGACTGTGGAAGACACTTTGCGATGGACGGAAGAGAAGAACACTTGGTACAGGTTACGTGTTTGGACAAGCAAACTCCTTTCACTTGGGCAGGCATGAGTTGATCAAAGAGAGCATGGATTTGTAAAGAGTTGGTCATATCTGAGTAATCTAGTTGGCCTTTTTTTTTAAATGGTGGTCACTAGTCCGGTCATTAGAGGAACATCTATGAATGTTGTCTCTTTGGATGTCCAGGGGAAATTTGTTAAGATTGCATACAACAGAAATTTATGAAAAAAAAATTGAAAGTGCACTGAATCAAAGGCAACCTTGTGATATGGGCTACTAAATGATTCAGAGATAGGCAGTAGCGTGGTGGTATTGTCTCTGGACTAGTAATCCAGAGACTCAGGGTGATGCGATGGGGACTCGGATTCGGATCCCGCCATGGCACATGGTGAAATTTGAATTCAATGCAAAAAAAATCTGGAATTAAAAACCTGGTGATGACCATGAAACCATTGTCAATTGTTGTAAAAACCCATCTGATTCACCGATGTCCTTTATGGAAGGAAATCTGCTGTCCTTACTGGGTTTGGCCTGCATGTGACTCCAGAGTCACAGCAATGTGGTTGATTTTCAAGTGCTCCCTGGGGTGGCCAATTAGTACTGGTACAGCCAGTAACGCCCAGATCTCATAAACGAATAAAAAAATTGGAGATAAAGAGCAGATGCAAAGGGAACGTTCTCTGACTGGCCAGGTCTTGCCCCAGAAATCTCTAATGAAACCTCAACCTTTCACCACATATATTATTATCTTAGATGAAGGAATAAATTTATATGTTTACAAATTACACTGAATAAGGGTGCTCAGTATGCTGTATTGATGAGAACTTGAAGTTGCTAAGTGACAAACATGTTTGTGATATGATATAAATGTGTTTTTATGGGAGTGTATCTTAAAATGCTGCCAATCATTACCCACCTCAATACTGAATTGATGTATTAGTCCAACGACTTTGCACTCAATATGTAGCAGTAACAGTTGAGATCCGATGTGCTTCACCGTCTCCTGGTTAATATTATACGCATATAGTCTTAGCTTCAAATAAGGAACTCACATTATTGTTTTACCAAACAGTTTCATATGACTGGTGCACTTACATCCACTAGGAGAACGTAACATGGTAGTATTGTGATTTTTGAAAGTTTCACTGAGAGATCAACTGGTGTGGAAGTGAAACAACCATTAAGTACAAATACATCTTGGGCGTGATCTTATTGGCCATCCACATCACATTCCCACTGCAGAGAATTCTAAGAATTTTGCGTCAATCTCCATTCACTGCAGCAGGATGGGAAAATCCCACTGACATGAACGGCTGGATCCTTCATACCACACCTTCATACTGGATTTTTATTCCTCACTCAGGCAGCAAGCATTAGATTCCAGTACGATTGTTCAAGTTTCAGAGAGTGCAATTAGTATAAGTCCAGCCGCTGTTAAATTGTGCTGGAACAGAGATTAAAAAATTAACTTTGGAGAGTCTAGCTTTAAGCAGAACAAGACAAAATCCATTGCTGCTACTTAGTATCCCTTCAGGAAGTCAGAGGAAGTTAAACACTGAAGACTAGGTGAGAGAATAAAAATCCATCAATAACAACCGCCAACAGCCCTAACAGCTAGCAAAAGGCTGTGAAAAGGATTTTTAATTTTACTTTTGATGTCTGCAGTTCCTTTCACAGCAAAACTGGTTTGTTCTGTTTGGAGCTTAGCCTAACCCTGGAAAAGGCAGAAACAGAGCTTAACAGTTCCACCATTATCGTCAAATAAATACCCAATACCAGTTAAAATGGTGGCCACTTAAGGTACTGCAGGGAACCAACAAGGTCTTGAAACTAATAATCGCACAAAAAGTCACAAAATGTTCAACATGCCATTGGAAGGCACGAGACTCCCTGCATGAGTTTATTTTGTTCCAACGACATGTGGAAATTTGTTTTCTGAATTTAAATATTTCCAAACCAGATTATCAAACCATTGAAATCGGAATTGCTACAGGCAATGAAGGCCTCCACAGACTGAACAGATCAGGTCTGTCGGACGATGACCTTAAAAATACAGATAAAATATGCTCAACACTCAAAGATCAATTACAAGTGAAGGTCATCTTCTGAATGTGCTGTTTAAAATTCATATCTCTTGGGAAACAGCTGACAGAAACCATTGACCAATTCATATATAGATACAGACACAAGAGGCCTGATTGCGACATTGCGACATCAGCTGGCTGGCAGAATATTCATGCTCGTGATAGGATCTACTCCAAAAAGGGCTGATGGACCAACTCAACGGTTACGGCATGGAAGTATAACTGCAAAACAGATGCAAGTACAAAGCCATACCTCTGGGTAGACAAGGTCTAATGGCTATATACAATTTGTCCACTGTTGGCTTCGTAGGCAATGTGATTTTGAAGCCTCATATGTAGACATTGCCCAGCTTCAATGATAATAGACATGTGGCACCAGTGGACTCTGTAAATGTCAATGCAGAAAGTAGAGGCTGGAATAAGCTGTTCAACATCATGAGAAACACAGCCAGATGACAAACAGGTGTAGCATTCCAACCAACCAAAAGCACGCACCAGACATCGTCAAAATAAGATCCAGAAAATGTCTAGCCAAGCTATAAGGACAGATCATGAGATAACTGGTTCACTGATACGCAAACTGAGTGGACATTCTACATGGTAAAGAATGTATTGGTAGAATGGTACCAACTGAAGCTTTTTCACCGTCCAGATTACATGCCCCAGATGCAAGGTTAGCATAACCTAGGTAAAGCTGGGTACAGATGCAAGCATATTTCCACTTCACATGCTGAAATAAAGATACCCATAGGCAAGGCAAGAGATGATCCAACTAACTACTACTAAATATACCATCTGCGATGGCTCTGAGATTCTTTCTCTGGAATCATTACACTTAAGTGACAGGACAACAATTCATCCTGGTTTCCCCAGATGTTTTATTTTGTGGATGCTGTGGGTCCAGTGATTGCAGGTCTGCTGACTTGCAGGGACTTATCCTTGGTCACCATCCAGTCATGTCAAGACAACTGCAAGGAGCACAGGCCACAAATTACATGGAGCATTATTGAAAACCCAATGCTTATGCTGGAAGTAGATTATGTAACTCTGCAACTTTGGTCAACAATCAACAGGCTACGCAACAACTGGAACCGAGTATGTGCACTATTCAGCAGACAAATGCTGAAAACCCTTCCCAGTTATTAAATGTCAACACTCCAATGGTTATAAGATAAGAACTGAGGAACATGAGAGCGTAACATTGTCTAATCTAACCACAATCTTGTTCTAAGATGCAACACTGATTAAAAAGAATCATTTAGGACAGAGAGGAGATGAAAAGTTCCTTCTGAAGGTTGTGAGTTTTTGGTACTCTCTACCTCAAAAGGAGTGGAAACAGAGTTTTTGAATATTTTAAGGTAGATGTAGACAGATTCTTAATAAGTGAGGGGGTGAAAGATCATTGAGGGTAGGTAGGAATGTGGAGTTGAGGTTACAATCAGATGAGCCCTGATCTCATTGACTGGCAGAGCAGACTCAGAGAGCCAAGTGACCCAACTACTGCTCCTAATTCATATGTTCAAAGCACCTCTAACCAACATTCTGAAAACATACAGCAACCTTCACCAAGACCACTGTAACAAAATCTGGATGGATAAGGAAACCAATGATGTACTTCCTTTATATCAGGTATATTCAGACACAGTTATTTTCATTTATCCTCATATAACTGGTTCATTCTTTAATGGTAAAGCTCTATTTTAGAAAAAAAAGAGGAATTTGTAATCTTAAATTGCTGTCAATCATTACCCACCTTGAAACAGAGTGTAATGTAGTAATCGCATAACTTTGTACGCAATATACGTCAGCAAGTCAAGGTCAGATCTGCCTCATAATTGCCTAGTTAGCGCTGTATGTACATTGTCTTACCTACAAATAAGTAACACATGTTACTCCTTTACCAATCTATGTCACATGTGTGGAATATTTATATCAAACTGAAGGACTTAAAAATACTTAGTGAGTGAACAAAATAGAGTTAAATGTGGGGAAATGTAAAATCATCCACTTGAATCTGAACTAACATGAAGAATATTTTACTGCTCATAAAGACAATGCAGAAGCAAAGCAATTTGGGTTTTCATGCACACAAATCGCTAAAAGCCAGCTCCCTAATACAAAATCTAATCACAAGCATGAATCGACTGTGGGTCTTTATTTTAAGAGGGTTTGAACACAAAATTGAAGAAACGATGCTTTAGGCGTGCTAAGATTTAGCTGACCTTATCTGTAGTATTGCATTCAATTCTGGCCACCAAACTTCAACAAAGACACTTGTCTTTAAATCAGGTACAACTCTGATTCACTAGAATGTTACAAATTCATTGTAAGGCCAGTTCATGTACACTTGGTCAATATTTCTTTGAATTTAGAAGGTTGAGACATGATTTTGTTTTAATCTACCTGGTCTTCAAAATAATAAAACAAATAAAAGTGCAGATCACTGAATTATAAAGAGTTCACAAGTTTGTCAGCATTCATGAAACAGAGGCAGCTTTGTTGGCAATTTGGCAGGACAGAAAACAAGCTCATGTGTGAGCACTTTTTGTATGATGTTGTAGTCAGAGATAGATGACCAACCAAACCTCTGCTTCAAAGATGTTTCCAAACATGGCATGAAGGCCCTAGACATTGAATATCGCACCAGCTAATGACAGAAGGAAATGATGACATCTCCTGTGAACTTAATGTGTAATACCACAATGACCAGTGGCTGCATTGGCTTAGAAACCAATGTTGAAAAGAACCCACAACAAAATTTAGTTGCTTCAGAATCTACCTCTCAAGAATTGGCCTCTTCAGCCATATGAAGAAACCCCATCTCAAATGGATTTGTTTGTCTGTCTAATAGGAAGCAGATAGTTGGTATCAATGGGTGCTATTCTGGTTGGCGGTTGGTGACTAGTGGCGTGCCGCAAGGACCGGTGCTGGGGCCTCAGCTATTTACCATTTATATAGATGATCTGGAGGTGGGGGCTAAGTGTAGGGTGACGAAATTTGTTGATGACACGAAGATAAGTGGAAAAGCAAACTGCGTGGAGGGTGTGGAAAGTCTGTAGAGAGATCTGGATAGGCTGAGCGAGTGGGTGAGGAACTGGCAGATGGAATATAATGTTAGCAAGTGTGAGGTTATCCACTTTGGCAGAAATAATAGTTGGAGGGATTATTATTTAAAAGTCGTAAAGCTGCAGCATGCTATGGTGCAGAGGGACCTGGGGGTCCTTGTGCACGAGTCACAAAAACCCAGTCTGCAGGTGCAGCAGGTGATCAAGAAGGCGAATGGGATGCTGGCCTTTATAGCGAGGGGGATAGAATATAAAAGTAGGGAGGTCTTGCTGCAACTGTACAGGGCACTGGTGAGGCCGCAGCTGGAGTACTATGTGCAGTTTTGGTCACCGCACTTGCGGAAGGATATATTGGCCTTGGAGGGAGTGCAGAGGAGGCTCACCAGGCTGATACCAGAGATGAGGGAGTTGGCCTATGAGGAGAGACTAAATAGACCGGGTCTGCATTCGTTGGAGTTTAGAAGGATGAGGGGGGATCTTAAAGAGACGTATAAGATAATGAAGGGGATGGATAGGATGGAGGTAAAGAGATTCTTCCCGCTTAGAAAGGATAGCAGGACTAGAGGGCACAGCCTCAAGATAAGGGGGGGGCGCAGTTTAGATCAGAGTTGAAGAGGAATTTCTTCACTCAAAGGGTGATGAATCTCTGGAATTCTCTGCCCGTTGAAGTGGTGGAGGCTACCTCGCTAAATATATTTAAGTCACAGGTAGCAAGGTTTCTGATAGAGAGGAGAATTAAGGGTTATGGGGAGAAAGCGGAGAAGTGGAACTGATCCACTTCAGATCAGCCATGATCTTATTGAACGGTGGGCAGGCTTGAAGGGCTAGATGGCCTACTCCTCCTCCTATTTCTTATGTTCTTATGTATGTTCTTATGTTTGCTGTCTCCATCATCTTTTGCAGATGGATTGATGCAAGATAGAATTATTGTAATGCACTGCACAGAAGAAAAGTAATTCATGCCATTGTGCCTGTAATGACCTTTTGGAAGCATGGTGGGTGCTCAGCCTCCAAGTCATGCTTTTCCTCGATGCCCTGCAAGTTCCCCCACTCAAATATCTGTCCAATGTGCTTTAAGATTCTTTATGGAATCAATATCCACTTTTCTGACAGAGCATTATAGGCCTCAATTTTCTAAATGAGTAAATTTTTTCTCATCTCTCTTCTAGATCTTTTACCAATGATTTTTAATCAATGACCTCTTGTTATTGATTCACTTGTCAAAGGGAATAATCATAGAATTATAGAATCCCTACAATACAAAAAAAAGGAGGCCGTTCAGGCCATTGAACCTGTACCCACAACAATCCCATATAGACCCTATCCCTGTAACCCTCATGTATTTATCTTGCTAATCCCCCTGATACTAAGGGACAATTTAGCATGGCCAATTAACCTAATCCGCACATCTTTGGAGTGTTGGAAGAAACCAAAGCACCTGGAGGAAATCCATGCAGACACTGGGAGAATGTGCAGAATCCTCACAGACTGTCACCCAAGCTGGGAACTGAACCTGGGACCCTGGCACTGTAAGGCATCAGCTGTGCCGCCCAAAATATTTCACTGCCTATTCGATCAAAGTGCCTCAACATTTTGAACCTTATATCATTAATTCACCTCTTCACCTTCTCTGTTCCAAGAAGAATGATCATAACTCTTCTATTATTTCTTGATAAATGAAGTCCCTCATCCTGCAGCATCTGAATAAACCTCCTCTGTACCCTTTCACTTTTTTAGGCCTTTGCATCTTTTTCTGAAATGTGTTTTGCAGGATTGTCCACAATATTCTAGCGGAGGCCTAACCAGTGATTTATACATTTTTAGAATCATCTCTTTAATTTTATATTTTATTATTCTATTTAAAAACCCAGGTTTTCTGAAAACACTACCATGCATTCAAATGTGTAAAATATCCATCTTCCACCAACTGCATTTTGCTTAATGTCAGTGAGCCAATTTTATACCCCAGTCGTCATTTTGTCCTTAATTTCATGGCCTTCCATTGTTTTAATACATCTCCGGTGTGACAATATCGAATGGCTTCTGAGAGTTCATATATGCAACATTTAATACACTATTTTCATCAAACCTCTTCTGCCTCATAAAAGAACTAAATTAGATACAATTTCCCTTGAACAAATCCATGCCAGCTCCCCTAGATTAACTGTACCTTTGCAAACAAAAGTTTATTTTGTTCCTGATGATGGTTTCCAATAAATTGCTCGCCAATATTAGGCTCACTCGCAGTGTTTCCAGACTTATAGAATTCATATTATTCCTATAATGCAGAAGGAGACCAGTTGGTCTAGCAAGTCTGCACCAACTCTCTGAAAGAGCATTTTACCCAGCCCCATCCCCTTGCCCATAACTCCACGCATTTACCATAGCTAATCCACCTACCCTACACAATTTTGGACACTAAGGGGCAATTTAGCATGGCCAAACCACCTAACCTGCACATGCTTGGACTGTAGGAGGAAACCGGAACACCCGGAGGAAACCCACGCAGACACAGGCTGAACATGCAACTGGCACAAAGGCACAGGGAGTAGCTTAGTGTCTCAAGATATAAAGCTTAGGGGTATTAGCAGGGTAAATAGGTGGGATTATGTGGTAAGCCCAGGTAAGAGTCAGTGCAGACTTGATGGGCCAAATGGCCTTCTTCTGCACTGTAGGGATTCTATGATACTTTATCTACCTTTGCTTTTTTGAGCAACCTAGGATATCTTCCATTTGCACCCACTGACTCGCCAACTTTTAGTACTGTTAATCTTTTGTAGCACACCCATTCTATCTATTACTGCTCTGTTCATAGATTCCTTTTTAGTTTATTTACCCTTGGCATCTTTCACTTCCTTTGCCAAGACTGATGCAAAGTACTCTTTTAACACATTAACCATGTGCTGTGCCTCAGCATTAGAACTGAATTTTGGGTTCCAATAGGCCCCATATTTTTCCCCTTCCTAACTGCTCACAATGTTTATAAACCATGTTATTGCTACACTTAATGTCATCTGCTAATCATTTCTCTTTGCCTTCCACATCAACTTTTTCAGTTTCTGCAATTTTTTAATCTTGTTGGTAACAAACAGAATCTTTCCCCTGACATTTATCAGAAGTCTCTTTTTTCTATCTTTTTAACACAGGATGACACACATGCTTTAAGCACTTGACAGGCAGATGTAACTGATTCCACAGCAACAGATCATATCAAAGCTCTACAGTTCTACCAAGTCCAGTTGTGAATGGTAGTTGGTAATCAAACTGACAGAAGGAGGAAGTTCCAAAAATACCCCCACCCTCAATGATGGGGTAACTCAGCATGTTAGGCAAAAAAGAAGCCTGAAACATTTTCAATCGCCTTGATCCAGTCGAGTGGATTATCCATTTTGCCCTCCTCCTGAGGCTTCTCCCACCCTCGCACATCACAAATGTCTGTTTTCAGCTAATTTGACCGACTCAATGTAATATCAAGAAATGGCTGTAGGCCAATGGATACAACAAAGCCAGAAAATCACAACAAAAGCTGGGCAGAAGTACTGAAGACTTGTGCTCCAAAACTAGCACAGTCATCCATGTACCATTTGCAACTTCCTGGATACTAAAGTAGTCTGCATCTCCATTGCAGCAAGAGCTGGATAACACCAAGGCTGGGCTGATAAATAGCATTTGCTACACAATTGTCAGACAAAGACCATCTCAAACAGAACAGAGTCTAACAATCTCCCACTGAATTCAAGGGTATTGCCATTGCAGAACAACCAACACCGCCCTTTAACCCTGCGCTCCCACATGCTACCCCCCCCCCACCTCTTCCCATTACCCTCTGCCCTTCAGCCTACACCACCAGCTGCACCTCCACACCACCATCAGTGTGCTGGGGTTTATGTTCGATCAGAATCTGCAGCAGCCAAATAAACAACAGGTCAGAGGTTGGGAATTTTCCTGCACAACTCACCTCCTGATTCCCCAAAACCTATCCACCATCTACAAGGAACAAGTCAGAAGTATGATGGAATACGCTCCACTTGCTTGGATGAGTGCAGTTCCAACAACACTCAAGAGGTTTGATACCATCCAGGACAAAGTGTCCTGCTTGATCAGCACCCCACCCACTCCTTTAAAAATTCATTGCCTCCACTATTGATGCAGAGCGGAAACAGTGTGTAACATCCACCAAATGAAATGCAGCAACTCACCAAGCTTTGACAGCACCTCTCAGACCCACAGCGTCTATTACATAAGAACATAAGAAATAGGAGCAGGAGTAGGCCATCTAGCCCTTCGAGCCTGCCCCGCCATTCAATAAGATCATGGCTGATCTGTTGTGGCTCAGTTCCACTTTCCCGCCCTCTCCCCATAACCCTTAATCCCCTCTCTTATCAAAAACCCGTCAACCCGCTTCTTAAAAATATTTAGCGAGGCAGCCTCCACCACTTCAACGGGCAGAGAATTCCAGAGATTCACCACCCTTTGAGTGAAGAAGTTCCTCCTCAACTCCGTTCTAAACCGCCTCCCCTTTATCTTGAGGCTGTGCCCCCTAGTCCTACTGTCTTTTTTGAGCGGGAAGAGTCTCTCCACCTCTATCCTATCCATCCCATTCATCATCTTATACGTCTCAATGAGATCTCCCCTCATTCTTCTAAACTCTAACGAGTACAAGCCTAGTTTATTCAGCCTTAGAGCGAAAGAGCAGCAGACGTACGGAAACACCACTTGCAAGTTCCTCTCCAAATCACATGTCTTGACTTCCTTCGATATGACTTGGTGAAAATTCTAAAACTCTCTCCCTCACAACATTGTAAATATTTTTACACCACATGTACTGCAGCTCACAGTCACCTTTTCAAGGACTGTTAGACAAATGCTACTGATTATCAAATCTCAAAGAAATAAATATAAATTCCATTGCTATTGAGGACTCTTTAGCTTTCAATGCTTTATATTTTCTTTATAAAAGGAGCATGTTCAGTTTGCACCTGAACCTCTTCTTCAATGAATGCCTGGTACTTTCCATAATTATGTTTAAACATATTGAGGTTATCACTATTAACAAAATAATATCTAACTATAACATGTTTCATTTGACCTTACTTCATTTCCTGGATCCAAATCCTGATCTAACACTGCTTACTTGGTTAATGGACAGGTCATGTATGGGGCTGAATTTTCCCTTCCCTCTTCCCTCCTCCCACCATAGCTCTGCCCCACTCTGGCTCCTCCTCTACTCAGTACCCACCCCTTTAGCACTGCCCTTGGCAGCTATTGTGCCCAGCAGGCTGTGCCAATGTGCCCAGAAGGCAGTGCCAATCTCCTAATGGGCAGTGCCAGAGTGACTGGTAGCCAGTATCAAGATGCTCAGTGGGCAGTGCCAGGGTGCCAGACAAGCACTGCCAGGATGACAGTACCCCATGGGCACTATCCAGACATGCCCTGACCACCCAGAGGTTTCAATGGCTTCTGATCCCCCTGCCAAGGACATCAAGTCTGGTCTCCAACTGATGGAGCCCATCTGTGATTCTCGCTGATGAGAAACTCAATTGGCAAGCAGGTAAGGTCAAGGAGCCCAAAGAGTCCAGGACTCGCTAGTTACATTTAAATTACAACATAAATATTAAATCATGGGCACAAAGCTGATTTCACTGGCAAGGCAGGGCTGGTATCATTGGGGGAGGTGAGAAACTGGGTATTTTCTCATTTTCTGCCTCTCATCCCACTGTACCACCTCACAGTTAAAATCAAATTAATTCATAATGGGCAACAAAGAGATGGGAAACCAGCTGAACAAATACTTTTGATCTGTCTTCACTAAAGAGGACACAAATAACCTTCCAGAAATACTAGGGGACAGTGTGTCTAGCGTGAAGAAGGATCTGGAGGAAATCCTTATTAGTCAGGAAATTGTATTGGAGGAATTTCTGGGATTAAAAACCAATAAGTCCTCAAGGCTTGATGGTGTGCATCCTAGAGTACTTAAGAAAGTGGCCCTGGAAACAGTGGATGCGTGGGTGATTAGTTTCCAGCATTTTATAGACTCTGGAAGAGTTCCAATGGATTGGAGGGAAGCTAATGTAACCCCATTTTGTAGAAAAGGAGGGACAAAGATAACAGGGAGTTATAGACTGGTTAACCTGGTACCAGTGGTGGTAAAAATGCTGGAATCAACCATTAAGGATGCAATAACAGCATTTGGAAAGCAGTGACAGGATTGATCCAAGTCAGCATGGATTCCCAAAAGAGAAATAGTGTTTGACAAATCTTCTGGAATTTCTGAGGATGTGACCACTAAAGTGGACAAGGGTAAACCAGATGTTGTGTATCTGGACTTCCAAAATATTTTTGACAAGAGAGTAGTGAACAAAATTAAAGCTCATGTTATTGGGAGTAACATATTGACATGGATAGAGAACTGGTTGCAGACAGGAAGCATGAGTGTGAATAAACTGTTCCTTTTCAGAGTGGCAGCCAGTGACTCGTGGGGTACTGCAGGATTCAATGTTGAGATCCCAGCTGTTCACAATATATATTAATGATTTGGCTGAAGGAATTGAATGCAATATCTCCAAATTTGCAGATGACACTAAGCTGGATGGCAGTGTGTGCTGTGAGGAGGATACTAAAGGGCTGCAGGGTGACTGAGTGGACAAACATAATATAGTGTGGATAAATGTGAGGCAAAAACAGGAAGGAAGATTATTATCTGAATGGTGGCAGTTTAGGAAAAGGGGAAGTGCAACGTGACCTGGGTGTCATGGTGGAAGAGTTGTTGAAGATTGGCATGCAGCTAAGCAGGCAGTGAGGAAAGGTAATGGCATGCTGGCCTTCATAGCACAAGGATTTGACTATAAGAGTAGGAATGTCCTGCTGCAATTATACAGGCCTTGGTGAGGCCACATCTTGAGTATTGCACGCAGTTTTGGTCTCCTAGTCTGAGGAAAGACATCCTTGCTATTGAGGGAATCCAGCGAAGGTTCATCAGGCTGATTCCCAGAATGGCAGGATTGACATATGAAAAGAGACTGAATCAACTGGGCTTGTACTCACTGGAATTTAGAAGAATGAGAGAGGATCTCATAGAAACATATAAAATCCTGATAGGACTGGACAGGCTAGATGTGGAAAGAATGTTCCCAATGTTTGGGACGTGCAAAACTAGGGGTCACAGCCTAAGAATAAGGGATATGCCATTCAGGAGTTCTTCACTCAGAGAGTTATGAACCTTTGGAATTCTCTACCACAGAAAGCTACTGGGGCATGTCCATTAGATATATCCAAGAGGGAGGTGGACATGGCCCCTGCAGGTAAGGGGATCAAGGAGTATGGAGAGAAAGTGGGAGTGGGATACTGAAAGTGCATGATCAGCCATGATCATACTGAATGGTGGTGCAGGCTCGAAGGACCAAATGGCCTACTCTGCACCTATTTTCTATGTTTCTATGTTTTTCACCTTGCCAAAAGTTAGGCAGGATGAGGCCGTAAGATTGTGCTGGTTATAAAGTAAAAGGTCTTACAATACCAGGTTAAAGTCCAACAGGTTTGGTAGAACGAGCTTTTGGAACACTGTTCCTTTTTCAGTTGCGTGCACTCGCCTGATGAAGGGGCAGCACTCTGAAAGGTTTTAATAACCGCCTTGTTATACAATGCATAGATAATGTTTTCCTTAGTCGCATTTCCCAAATAAATATACTGATTGGCAACAATATTGGGTTTAACCAGCAGCTAAACTAACTGTGTATGAAAACTAGGTTTGAAAGTTCAGCTTGCATGAGTTTCTAGAGTCAGAATGCACTTGCATACAATTGCTCGCATTATTACCATTTGATTCAGTTCCAGTTTTGCAAATAAGCCACCTTTTCCAGTCATTATAGTCCTTCCAGGTTTTTTTCCATGTCTTCAAGGTTGCACGTTAACTTTGCATTCCCCATGTTTCTCGAAAAATATAATAATAGATTATTGTGCACAGTCCAAACCCTGGGATAGTATTTATAGTGGGTCCAAAGGTTTTTGTTTGGTTTGGCTAACTTTGTCCTGAATTACATTTCTAATTGCTGGCATTCCATCTGGTTTTTGAGTACCGGCTGTTATGAATTGGACCTAAAGAGGAAATTCCTGTCATTTTGCCTCTTAACCCCTGGATTCAGAATTTTCCCGTTTCTCTTTAAAGCTGGACATCAGGTTAACATCAGAGCTTCTTTGGTGTTCATTTCAGAGTTTTCACCTTTTGAAACAGGCTCTACAGCATTCAATTTAGGTTTTAACTCTTGGGAATGAAATTTGTATTTCTCTCACTGACATATTTGGGGATAGAAAGTATTTAAAGTAAAGTGGGTATCAAACCTTCTGCCTTCCTACCATCCCCAACCTATTCCCTCATATTATAGAGGCGGGTAAAGATTAAATTCATATCCTTGGCATTTATTAGATGGAATTTAATGCCTCTACCTTAATGTAGTCTGTCCACCTACCTTAGTGCTATTAGGATCCTTAAGCAGCCACTACTGATGGCCACTCAAGACCTCATCTGCTTCCACTGCAGCAATACAAGTGGCTATGGAAAGCGAGGAGCTTCTTCAGATTTCACTGCCCAGGGTAAAGGTAGCCAGGAATACTCAGGAAGGGAAACACACACACACACGCACACCCCCAACCCACAGAACATTCAAATTATTGTAAATCTTCACTGAATTCACCGCAGCTGTTTAATTCCAGGATCATTGTTAACTTTAAGCTTTTTTCCACAATCAAACTTTGTTCTATTCTTTTCTAGAAAAAGCATATATTACATTTGCCTCCTTCTTCGCAACAGTTCTTTTCTCTGCCGAGTGAAATCCCTTTTAGCTGTTTTAAGAACTTAATTGAGGCTGTTTTGCTGTTTAGCTGTTTGAATACCAATTGCTCCAGCATTAGGCATTTAAATGGACATTAATTACCCACTTTAGGGCCTCAATTAGCATTCAGGCAAGAAAGTCTTCCTTAAACTTTCCCACCCCAGAATTATTTGGACAGAGCTGGTGACACCAACCCTCGACTTCCTACCTGAATAAATGCCTTATTGCCATCAAACTCACTACTTGGATAGAGGCATTAAATTCCATCTAATAAATGCTAAGAATATGAAATTAAAACAGAGAACATTGGAAATATTTAACAGGTTAACTAATGTCTGCATGGGCTAGTGGAATATGATAAAGAAGAATTGTATTGGCATTGCAGCTTTCATATTTTAACAACATAAGAAATAGGAGCAGGAGTAGGCCATCTAGCCCTTTGAGCCTGCCCCGCCATTCAGTAAGATCATGGCTGATCTGAAGTGGATCAGTTCTACTTTCCCGCTCTTTGGGGAATGCTCCAAATTGCTTCATAACCAGTGAATCACTTTTGGACATTAATCACTAGAACATAGATAAGAATAACCATCAATCTGCATAAAGCAAGTGCCACAAGTAGCAATCAGATGAAGGACTCAGTTAATATGTTGCTGCCAGATGAGGACGAAACCAGGAGAGTTCTTCCTTTATCTTTTGGAAAAAAATCTCATGGGAATTTTTACAGCCACCTGCACAAATAGGATCACCTTTATTGTGAATTCAGATTCTGATTTAAAGTTTGTAGTTTGTCTCTGTGGAGTGTTTTTGCTGGTGAGCTCCAAAAAAGATCCAAGTCCACGAAGTTAATAATAAAAACCATTGTTTACTTTGTACTTTGGTGAGGTTCCAGATAATTGTGGCCAATTTTCAACATCTTGCAAATATTTTAACTGGTGGGAATTTTTGGTTTGGGAATTCATCCATGTGAATTAGGCTTTACGCGTCTGCTACAAAAATAATTCATTATCTCTAATTTCAATGATGTGTTACATGCTACCATTCTATCCTTTCATAATCCATGGCATGGTGGCACGGTGGTTAGCACTGCTGCCTCACAGCGCCAGGGACCCGGGTTCGATTCCCAGCTTGGATCACTGTCTGTGAGAAGTTTACACATTCTCCTCATGTTTCTCCTCATGTCCAAAGATATGCATATTAAGTTGATTGGCCATGCTAAATTTACCCTTAGAGTCAGATGGACTAGCTAGGGTGATATATGGGGTTACGGGGATGGGGACTTGGTGGGATTGTGGTTGGAACAGACTCGATGGGCCAGGTGGCCTCCTTCTGCACTGTGGGGTTTCTATGATAATCTGCATTTTGCTAACTTTTCAAACAGAATTGCTGGTTTCATGGGTTCTGTTGATAATTTAATTGAGTGGAACTGGTAAGAATGAAAACTGGGCAGCATGGTGGCACAGTGATTAGCACTGCTGCCTCATAGCGCCTGGGACCCAGGTTCAATTCTGGCCTCGGGTGACTGTCTGTCTGGAGTCTGCATGTTCTCCCATGTCTGTGTGGGTTTCCTCCGGGTGCTCTGGTTTCCTCCCACACTCTAAAGATGTGCGGATTAGGTTGATTGGCCATGATAAATTGCCTCCAGTGTTAGGGGCTAAACAGGGTAAATGTGTGGAGTTACAGAAATAGGGCCTGGCTGGGATTGTGGTTGGTACAGACTTGATGGGCTGAATGGCCAACTTCTGCACTGTAGTGATTCTATATAATTCCTGTAAGAGTTTCAAAGTATATTCAAAATTAATGATTTAATATTAATTTTCAAAAATAAAATCTCTTGACGGGTTGTGGGAATTATATATCATCAGTGGGACTGGTTGATTTCATTATTTTTCTTTTGTGTAAACCTATTGGTTGTTAATTGGTAGGAAGTCCACACTTCAAAGATGTTGCTTATGTAATGAATTACCTGGCTGATTGAATGTTGCATAGGAACATAGAGGATATGGAAAGGTACTGCAGCCTATCTAGGCACTTCCAGAAATGTGTTTTCTCTCGAATTTAGAGGGTTAAGGGGTGATCTGATCAAAATCTTCAAGATATTAACAGGAAAAGATAGGGTAGATAAGTATAAACCATTTCCACTGTTTGGAGATTCTAGAACTAGGGGACATAGTATAAAAATGAGGGCCAGACCGTTCAGGAGAGATGTTAGGAAGCGCTGCCACACACAAGGTGTTTGCAGTTAGGAACTCTCTTCCACAAATGACAGTTGATACCAGATCAGTTGCTAATTTTAAATCAGAGAGAGATAATTGTTAAGCAAAGTATTAAGGGATATGGACCAAAGACAGACATGTGGAGCTAGACCACAGAATAGCCATGGTGGAAATATATCACCATTCCTTTGCAGTGACTGGGTCAAAATCCTAGAACTCCCGCCTTAACGGCATTGTGGGTCAACCCACAGCACGTGGTCTGCAGCGGTTCAAGAAGGCAGCACACCACCACCTTCTCAAGAGCAACTAGAGATAGGCAATAAATTCTGGCCAGGCAGCGATGCCCATGTCTCATGAATGAATAGTTTATAAAATCTCATTGAATGGTAGAGCAGGCTTGAGGGGCAGGATGACCTCACCCTGTTCCAAGTTCCCAATACCTCATCAACAGCCAGTTCTTCAAATGTTTGTCCAATTCTCTCCTTGCTTTCTCACACAATCTGTCTCTACTACTTCCCATGTTAGCCTGTTTCTTACGTTCACTGACCTCTGCCTCAGACAGTTAAATCTAATCTGCTGGTGCATCTTCCTTCTTCGAAACTTGGAGACGAAAGCCGCATTTTTCCCAAAAAAGTTCTAAGTGTCGAATTTGTGAGAAAACTTCAGTAATTCACGCAGATTTTTTTCAGTGCGACTTCAGACTTGAATCTCCCACGCTATGGGCAATGCACAGGTCACAATCAGGAATATCGTTATGTGCTCGGGTCAGGGCCTATTTGTGCTGGATGTGCAGTGGCCCCTTATCTGTCAGCCTGCAGTTTTCTAGCCAGTTCGTTCGTTGGCCAGCCTGGGACTCTTGTTGTGCTGCCCCTCCACCCCCTGCCAAGGCCTGGTGGCGGCTACCAGTCCATTCGCTGGCCAGCCCCGACCCACTTCCCCATCCCAGATTACCTGATCTCCAGCCCCTTCAGCAGTCGTGATCCTCTCACCTGCCCTGGCAGACACCCCCTCCCCACAGGAGGCAGACACCCTCCTCTTCCCTCCCCTCACCCTGTAGACCACCTGGGCTGACCAACCCCTCCTCTGCCCAAGGCCGCTTCAATCGCTGGCGTCCATCCAGTCCTGACTGATCACAATGCAAAGTGGCAGCAGGACCCTCTACCCCCATGGATCACCTCTAGGCCTTGCCCACCAATGACCCCACCCCCTTGGCACTGCCCCATGTCTGGGCAGTGCCAAAGTGCCCCCGGGCATGGGCACTTTGCCACTTGGGCGGCTGGGGGCACAGGCTAACACTGCCAAGTTTCCTATGCCCTGAGGCCATGATCTTACCTTCTTACCCCACCAGTTGATGGGCAAGGCAAGCCAGTATGATTGTGCAAGAGCCAAGAAATCAGGTGGGTTTCCAATTTCTTGCCTCTTGCTATCTTACCAGGACCTGATATCCGGCACATTCAGCCTCATGCCCAAAAAGTTTGTCAGGATTTTTTTGCCAGTAACCAGAACACCCAAAGGAAACCCATGCAGACACGATGAGAACATGCAAACTGCATACATACAGTCACATGAGGCAGGGATTGAAACCAGGTCCCTGGAGCTGTGAGGCAACAATGCTAACCACTGCCATCACATTGCCCCAATTATTTTAGGTAAACTCAAATTTGTGATTACAATCCAAAAAGGTAATTTACATATTAAAAGGTCACATCTCACTATCCGTCTGTTTAAAATATCGATTAGCACTATGTAATGATGGGGGAGTTCTGCATCTGCAAATGAAGGCTGTGGTATTCAGGAATGAAGAACGGATTTTTGAATAATTCCCCTCTAAGTATTCCTGACATGAGCTCTCAAAACCAGTGCAATGATCTTCAAGCACATTTTCAATCAGAAGTGTGTTTGTACTTTCTCTTTGACCCCAGGAAAGTGGTTCACTCCCAAACCATAGTTTGGTAGCACAGTGGTTAGTACTGCTGCCTCAGAGCTCCAGGGACTTGGGTTCAATCCCCAATTTGGGTCATTGTCTGTGTGGAGTTTGCATGTTGTCTGCATGGGTTTACTCTGGTTTCCTCCCACAGTCTGAAAAATGTGTTGTTTAGGTGCATTGACCCAAATAGAGACCAGAATGTAGCAACTAGGGGAATTTCACAGTAACTTCACTGCAGTGTTAATGTAAGCCTTACTTATGACTAATAAATAAACTTACTTATAAGCCAGATTTCTAGGCTTCAGGCAGGATTTTCAGACGGTGGGGTTTTCTGCCAAACCCCACTGATGCTGACTGCTGCATAGACTTTTAACACATGGCAGGATATTACTTGGCTCAGGACAAGACTTCCATCTCCATCTGGGGAGGAAGTCCCACCTCAGAGAGTTGCTAGCCGATCTGAGTGGCTGGCAGTTCAGCCATTGCAACAGCACCAGGTTTGAGTGGGGATCACTGCTGGAATCATAGCCGATCCCCAAAGAAGAGAATCTTTACTTAGAACAAATGCAGATTAGTTGGTCACTTTGCTTAATACCTCCATTCAGTCCTTGACAGTGACCTTCTATTCACTTACTATTTTAATACTCTGTCGCAGTCCTACTCTGACCTCCCTGTCCTCAGTCTCCAACACTATTCTGATGAAGCTCAACAGAAGATCAGTGAGGCTATTTGTTCACTGATTTCAGATCATTGCAACTGCTCTCACTTTTCCAAACAGCAGTTGTTGGTAATGGTCGTCTTTTTGCCCTTCCAGTATATTTATTTAATTACTTGCCCCAATACCACCCTGTTTTGTTCAATACCATTACCCTTTTTGTCATTTAATCACTCCTGCCTTCCCCTTTGTTCCTTCTTCCTTTCCCATCTTTCTCTTCTTGCTTCAAATTGCTACACCAGAGGAGATGTTAAGGTCATAGGCCGAGAACGTTAACTCTGTTTCTGTCTCCACAGAGCATTCCCATTAATTATTACCAATTAAAGTTAAAGTTAAATTTCATTTATTAGTCACAAGTAAGGCTTACATTAACATGGCAGTGAAATTACTGTGAAATTTCCCTAGTCGCTGCATTCCGGTGCCTGCTCAGGTCAATTCACCTAACCACCTGTTATTTCTTGCTGTGGGAGGAAACGGGAGTGCCCCGAGAAACCCATGCCAACATGGGGAGAACATGCAAACTCCACACAGATGGTGACCCAAGCCAGGAATCAAAGCTGGGTCCCTGGCACTGTGAAGGAGCAGTGCTAACCACTGTGCTACCACGCTGCCCTGGTGCAATTATAACCGATGCAAAATTCAATCCCAAATCTCAGTTTAGGGTGGGTACATTTCGCACCCAATCTGACAACAGGTAAGGGAGCAATGCATAGCCGCCCCACTCGAGGCAAACGGAGGCTATCTTTTAGCTACAGAAACATCGGGGACAATTCTCCCATCCCGCTGCGCTCATTTTTTAGCATGACGACCAGAAGTGTCAGCCGATTCGCGGGGTTCCTGCAAGCATTCACACCGTGATTGCGCCTCCAAAGCCCGATTTCCGGCAGCATCTGTGTGGTACTGGAAATCACCTAGGAGGTGGGGCAAATGTGTAAATAGTGTTTTAAATACAATTTAAATGCTATTATCGGGCCCAAGACTGAATTCTACGGTCCCACTAACATTGCCCACCCTGCCAGGAGTATTCCACTCCGGCGGGGTTCAGGCTAGCTCCTCACTTTCGAGGAACTAGCTAGACGAGTGAAGGGAGGGCAATCCCTCCCTTCACCTCCAGGGGCTCGTTGTTTGATAATGCTCCTGCAAAGCACCATGTGATATTTAGCTACATAGTTGTTTTTGATTGGCATTGCACTATCAATTACCACATCGGTAAAATGCTTCTTATGCTTTTAGTTCCCAGTCTTAAATTTTATGGTCAGTTTAACGGGAAAGTAATGTGCAAATCTAACAAGTTCTTAAAAATAGCAAGAAGGCTAAAACCTAGAGGTCACTTGTGTGAAGCAAATGGTGGAGCAATGTAACTCAATCAGCAAGCTCTGGAAATTGTTGGCCCACTGTGTAAGTCTTCTTGCTCTGAATTTGCTAGTTGACTTCTGCATTGAGAACAGCGTGCACCACTAATACAATTGCATTTGCCCAGCAAGATCTGGCCCAAAAGAAAATTGGAAAATCTTAGACACACTGCAAAGATTCTGGAAAAGCTAGAAGGGCTATTCCTTACATACTGCAAAATCCCCTAACACAAAACACAGGAATAAAGATAATCACATATTCTGAAAGATTTAAAAGTTTTCGATCAAAACTCTGGTGCTAATTTGAATTGAACCTGATCAGCGATCAGGCAACAACACAACTTACCGCTTAACATGTTATTACCTGTAATGACAGCAATAGTTTCACATTGCAAATCAGCAGGGAGAATTATTTCTTGAAATGCCTGTCATTGTTATGCTAATTTAAAAACTGAGTAATTGCAATTTCTTGAAAAGTCTCTGGTAGAATAAAAAAGCTCCATGTGAATGAGCTGATCATTAAAATTGCACAGATATTAAGTATCAAGTGAGCACTTTCGAGAAGATCAAAGGCAATGGTAAAGCATTTTCAAAACTAGGTTTCAAACAGTGGGAAAAGATAGGAATGCTTCAGAAAGCTAATTGCTATCAACAGAAGTAACATCTAACAAGTATAACACAATGTTCTGGAAGGACAATGTACAATGCAAAACAGTTCTCCTTCTAGATATTCTTTTTTAAAAATCCTATTTAAAGACTGTTTTTTTGATTTTAGTTCCTCCCTGCAACCTTCATGTTATATCACATTTCAGACTAAAAAATTATCCGGAGTTCCCATGGATATGCTACAGGAGCAAAGACAGCCACTGCTGGTGAACCAGATGTAAGGAAATCAAATTACATCATGAATTAATGACAGTTGCAAATTAGTGGGATTGGTACTAGAAAGATGACTCTTTACGAGCATCAATTGCCGGTCTTTCCAGCGACACCCACATCTCATGAAAAAATATTTTTTTAAAGAGGCATTTTGGAATGGACAATACCCCTTGCTATGTTTTGGCCACATCACAAGAACAAATAGCAGATTGTATACTGCTTGTTTGTGTTTGGAATCCTAATGCGTAAAGCATTTTGAAGTTCATTCAAGAGTACAACAGTATTGGAAAATAGTCGATGCTACTGAGCATTGATTTCTTGCATAATGTGCCAGCTGAATTTTCTTCTGTACACAGTGAATGACAAGGAGCAGTTATGGCAAGAATTACATTGTATTTGATTTTTTATTTTGATTAAGAACAAAACTAAAATAGCGAGTAGACCCATTGAGCCTGTTCTACTCTTCAGTCTGATCATGGCAGAACTTCTACATCCTACGTATCCCATAGTGCCAAAAGTCAATCAGTTTCAGTCTATGATATGCTCATCAATCGAGTCTCCAAAGACTCCAACCTTCTGAACGAAGACTTTTATCCTGATCTTCTTGGTGCTCAGCAGAAATTTATTCCGATGGTTAAAAAGGACAGTAGGAAGAGAGGTAATAAGCCGTGGATAACGAAGGAGGTGAAGGAAAGTGTTAAATTAAAAGCGGAGGAATTTAGAGTAGCTAAGAGTAGTGGGCGAGAAGAGGATTGGGAAAGGTTTAAATGTCAACAAAGATTGACAAAGAAGTTGATAAAGGAGGGTAGGAGAAGCTATGAGGCTGGGCTAGCACTTAATATAAAAAAGGATAGCAACAGTTTTTATAAATATATAAAAAGGAAGAGGCTGGCTAGGGTGAACGTTGGTCCTTTAGAGGATGAGAAAGGGGAGCTAGTGGTAGGGGATGGGGATATGGCTAAGGTCTTGAATAACTTTTTTGTTTCTGTCTTCACGGAGGAGGACGTGAATAATTTGCCGGGTGTTAGCGATGGAAAGGTGGTAGGAATGGAGGGTCTTAATGACATTACTGTTACTAGAGAGGTGGTGCTCGACAGACTGGAGGGGCTGATTGTGGACAAGTCCCCAGGACCGGATGGAATGCATCCGAGGGTTCTGAAAGAAATGGCGGAGGTGATAGTGGATGCCTTGGTGGTTATTTTCCAGACGTCGCTGGATTCCGGGGAAGTGCCGGAAGATTGGAAAACGGCTAATGTTACGCCGTTGTTTAAGAAGGGTGCCAGGCAAAAGGCGGGGAATTATAGGCCGGTTAGTTTAACGTCTGTGGTAGGTAAAATGTTAGAATCCGTCATTAAGGAGGAAATTGCGAGGCATCTTGAAGGGAATTGCTTGATAGGGCAGACGCAACACGGTTTTATTAAAGGGAAGTCGTGTCTGACAAATTTACTGGAGTTCTATGAGGATGTGTCTAGGGCAGTGGATAGAGGAGAGCCGGTGGATGTGGTCTTTCTGGATTTTCAGAAGGCGTTTGACAAGGTACCTCACAAGAGGTTATTGCAGAAGGTCAGGGGACATGGAGTTGGGGGTAGGGTGTTAGCGTGGATAGAGGATTGGTTGTCAAATAGGAGGCAGAGAGTGGGGGTCAATGGGTGCTATTCGGATTGGCGGTTGGTGACTAGTGGGGTGCCCCAGGGGTCGGTGCTGGGGCCTCAGCTATTTACCATTTATATAGATGATCTGGAGGAGGGAACCGAGTGCAGGGTGTCGAAATTTGCTGATGACACCAAGATTGGGGGAAAGGCAAATTGTGCGGAGGGTGTGGAGAGTCTGCAGAAGGATCTAGATAGGCTGGGCGAATGGGCCAGGAAATGGCAAATGGAATTTAATGTTGGCAAGTGTGAGGTGGTCCACTTTGGTAGGAAGAATGGTAGGAAGGACTATTACTTACGTGGCGAAAAACTGCAGCAGGCGACGGTGCAGAGGGACCTCGGGGTCCTTGTGCATGAGTCGCAAAAACCCAGCTTGCAGGTGCAGCAGGTGGTCAGGAAGGCGAATGGGATGCTGGCCTTCATAGCGAGGGGGATTGAATATAAAAGTAGGGAGGTCTTGCTGCAGCTGTATAGGGCATTGGTGAGGCCGCAGCTGGAGTACTGTGTGCAGTTTTGGGCGCCGCACCTGCGCAAGGATATTTTGGCCCTGGAGGGAGTGCAGAGGAGGTTTACTAGGCTGATACCGGAGTTGAGGGGATTGAGCTATGAGGAGAGGCTGAATAAACTGGGCTTGTACTCGTTAGAGTTTAGAAGAATGAGGGGAGATCTCATTGAGACGTATAAGATGATGAATGGGATGGATGGGATAGAGGTGGAGAGACTCTTCCCGCTCAAAAAAGACAGTAGGACTAGGGGGCACAGCCTCAAGATAAAGGGGAGGCGGTTTAGAACGGAGTTGAGGAGGAACTTCTTCACTCAAAGGGTGGTGAATCTCTGGAATTCTCTGCCCGTTGAAGTGGTGGAGGCTGCCTCGCTAAATATTTTTAAGAAGCGGGTTGATGGGTTTTTGATAAGAGAGGGGATTAAGGGTTATGGGGAGAGGGCGGGAAAGTGGAACTGAGCCACAACAGATCAGCCATGATCTTATTGAATGGCGGGGCAGGCTCGAAGGGCTAGATGGCCTACTCCTGCTCCTATTTCTTATGTTCTTATGTTCTTATCTTAGACAATATCACAATGCTGCTTGCTGGAATTTGTGATGCCCAAATTAGCTGTCACATTTCCTATATTACAACAGTGATTACACTTAAAAAGCATTTAATTGGCTGTGAAGCACTTTGAGACTTCTTCCAGTGACTGTGAAAAGTGCAATGTAAATGCAAGCGTTTTTTTTCTAATCTCAGAGTTAATGGTCGACTTCTTTCCTGACTACTATGATCCTTAGTTTTAGACCAGCGCTTCCCAATCTATTTCCCTATATGACCCCATTTTAACATCTGAAAATGATTGTGATCCCAGACACCAACAAAATCAAAAGAATAATAAAGAAGCACAGTAACATTCATGTTATAAAGATAAAGTTGACACATCATGAATCAACATAGTGCATGATTGCGCAAATTTGAAAATTACATAAATATGAAAACCTTTATTTTTAATGTTGTTTATCAAAGTGTTATTATTTTATGCTTTCAAAGTGCAATTATTTTATGTCCACATTAGTCCTTTCTTGCATCTAAGCGGCTGCAACTCACGGACCTTGACCAGGAAGCAGCTACTATTTAAATTCATATTTGCATTCAGCATCACAGTCCTTATAGCAACATCACATCAATGTTCCCAAACAGCCATCTTGACATCAGTAATTTCAATGTGAACAAAGCCAAATTAACTTTTGATTTACTCGTAAAGATTTCAAATGACAAAAAAACTTTCAGAGTCCTAGTGACTAGTTTCACTGCAGATTCTGATTTTATTTACTCTTTCATGGGATGTGGACATTGATATCAAGATCAGGATTTGTTGCCCATCCTTAATTGCCCTTGAACTCAATGGCTTGCCAGACCACTTCAGAGAGCAGTTGAGCTGGATTTGGAGCCACATGTAGACAAGGCAGAAGGCAGCTTTCCTTTCTTAAATGTTATTAGTGATCCAGATGGGTTTGAACAACAATCGATGACTGTTGTCATGGCTACCATTACTGAAACTAGCTTTCAATTCCACTTTTATTAATTGAACCTAATTTCCAACACTGGTTTTTAAAATTATTAATTTATAGGATGTGGGCGTGGCTGGCTAAGCCAGCATTTATTGCCCATCCCGAGTTGCCCTTCAGAAGGTGATGGTGAGTTGTGTTCTTGAACCATTGCAGTCCCTGAGGTACACTCATATTGCTGTTGGTAAGGGAATTCCAGGATTTTGGCTCAGCAACAGTGAAGGAACAACGTTATATTTTCAATTTAGGATGGTGAGTGACTTGGTAGGGATCACAGGATCACTGGTCGAGTGGTATTACTACTGTCATTGTCTCTTTGGACACATAAGCAGGCATGGAACACTACGGCTATAATTTTACCATCCCACAAGACGCAGGAATTGGAGTGGGCAAAGGGCAGACCATGGAAAGGCCCATTGCCCTCGGGTGGGATTTTACAGCTTTGCGACGAGGGAGGCCATAAAGTCCCGCCTGTATATGTGTAGTAATTACTGACCACTGAGACGTCAGCCAGGTTCTCCATTTTCCTAGTGACAGAGGATTTAATGAAGCCCTTCTCTCCCTAACTCATGTATACTGCAATCAACTGCCTCCTGCCAAAAGGCATTAAAAGTTTCATTTCCCAGTACTGACATCTGTTACTTTGATAAGTGCAGGAATTCAAAGCAGCTATCAGCAGCAAGTTAATTAAGCACTAATTCAGGTCTGCATATCCACTGACACGTATCAGCTTCATTCACTTAGCTTGTGGCATTGTCTGACTAATTGATTCACTGCCACATCTTTCATCTGCGGCCATCCATTTCACCTAAACTCTCGACATGAAGTGGGATTCTCTGACTTGGAGAGCAATGCTGAAACATGATCAGTGCAAGGGCAGAACAGAACTCTGCCTGTGCACCTAGTCTCTTTACAACTCCAGATCTTTACTACTCCTTATCACCTCAATAATTTTTCAAGTGGCCTTCTCACCAATACTGAACTCTCTGGGCAGGATCTTACCTGCTGTTCAAGACACGCTCACGCTGCAGCGAAGTGGGGGAATTTGGTGGCCAGTCAAATCTTCATTCACTGCAGCAGGATGGGAAAATCCCACTGGCATGAATGGTGGTAAGATTCCAGCTTTTAAGTTTCATGCTTGATGTATCATGGTTTATCTTCACCTTTTCTTACTTTTCTGTCTCTCTTACTTTGCCAGTGAGGTTATGCATGAGCAAACTAAATCTCCCTATGTCTGCATGGGTTTTCTCCAGGTGCTCCAGTTTCCTCCCACAGTCTAAAAGAGGATGTTTATTGGTGTTATTACGCAAGAGACCAGAAAATTATATAATCTATGTGGAATGGGGATTGCTACATAGCTACACACACACACACACACACACACACACACACACACACACACACACACACACACACACACACACACACACACACACACACACACACACACTTTGCGGGGTTTTAATGCTGTCAATCTGGAGCTCATATAACGATCAGCAACTGGTCCCAGTAGATGTCCGGATGTTTTACTAATGAATCTTTTGTGTGGAGGAGAATGTTATTTATTTATTAGTGTCATTAGTAGGCTTACATTAACACTGCAGTGAAGTTACTGTGAAAATCCCAGAATCACCATACTCCAGTGCCTGTTTGGATACACTGAGGGAAAATATAGGATGGCTAGTGTACCTAAGCAGCATATCCTTTGAACTGGGGGAGTGAAATCGGAGCACCTGGAGAAAACCCATGCAGGCACAGGGAGAATGTGCAGACTCCACACAGACAGTGATCCATGATGGGAATTGAACCTGGGTCCCTGGTGCTGTGAAGCAGCAGTGCTAACCACTATGTGTCTGTTGCCCTCTGGATCAAACCTTCTTGTCATAGCTTTCCAGGATTCCAAATGCAGATAAGTTATACTTAGATGAGGTATTCCCAGCTGCATGTCCATAACCACATACAAATTCAGGCAAGTAGGGAGAGGCTGAGTTAGGGCAGCCTTCCTTCTCGGCTTGTTCCCCAAAACATAGTAAGTTCAACACATCAAACCCAT
This sequence comes from Carcharhinus amblyrhynchos, assembly GCF_965287045.1. Classification (NCBI taxonomy): domain Eukaryota; kingdom Metazoa; phylum Chordata; class Chondrichthyes; order Carcharhiniformes; family Carcharhinidae; genus Carcharhinus; species Carcharhinus amblyrhynchos. The sequence goes on along the minus strand of NC_137324.1, from coordinate 47,401,055 downwards.
GACTTAAAGCTTGTCTTTATCTTATGATTTCTAATGAAGCAACAGTCTTTGCCAATTTTATCCCCATCAATGAATGTGATTGCAGCTCAAAACAAACAAACAGCTCATCTCCCTCAGATACCACGCTGGGCAGGCTACTTCTTGGAAAAAGGCAGGCTTGTCAACAGTTTAACAGTGAGCTTAGGATGTTGGTGAGGCCACACCTGAAGCATTGTGTGCATTTTTAGTGTCCTTATCTGATGTTCTTGCTATAGAGGAAGTACAGCGAAGGTTTACCAGGCTGATTCCTGAGACGCAGGTCTGTCATATGAGGGGAGACTAAATTGGTTAGGGTTATATAATTAGAGTTTAGAGGAGTGTGATGGGAGTTCATAGAAATTTATAAAATTTTAACAGGATTGGATAGGGTGGTTTCAGAAAGAATGTTCCTGATGGTGGGGCAGTCAGTACTAGGGGGTCATAGTTTGAGGATAATGGGTAAACCTTTTAGGATGAAGGAGAGGAGAAATTTCTTCACCCATAGGTGGCAGGGTGGCACAGTGGTTAGCATTGCTACCTCACAGCACCAGGGACCCGGATTTGATTCCAGCTTTGGGTACTTTCTCAAAGAATCATTATATCTAAATTGCAGAAGGCCATTTGACCCATTGAGCCGACAACAATCCCACTCAGGTCCTATCCCGGTAACCCCGTATATTACCCTCCTAATCCCCCTGACACTAAGGGGCAATTTAGCATGGACAATCAACCTAACCCTCACATCTTTGGACTGTGGGAGGAAACTGGAGCACTTGGAGGAAACCCATGCAGATAGAGGGAGAATGTGCAAACTCCACACAGTCACCCAATGTTGGAATTGAACCTGGGCCCCTGGCTCTGTGAGGCAGCAGTGCTAACCACTGGGCCACTGTGCCGCCCCCTTATACGGTTTGCACATTCTCTCCATGTTTGCATGGGTTTCCTCACAGACAGTCCCCAGTGTCAGAATTGAAACCTATTTTTAGCTATTTTGTTTTCATGTGCTGGATAGCCAAAACAGTCAGTATAGGAGCTCCATCACTCCACATTTTCATTAAAGGATCCCACGATGCTGAAAACGCCTTCTATTTTTTACTGATGGAAGTTTCCTGTATGCACTCGTCACAATGCGTTTCCAGCAGCTACCATGATTTTTCTTTGATATATGCAATGTGTCAAGTTTCAGCCTCTTATTTAATACACGTAACTCAGTAACTGCTGCAGAGTATTGTTACTCATGTCCACCTAACCCATCAGATCCAGAGCACATGTGAGAAGCTTCTAGTCTAACCTTTCTGTTTTTCTGGGTAAATTTGTCTTCCTGGTGGCTAACAAGCAGTTTGTCATTCTTATCGCTAGTTTTTAAGCTGTATATTGGAGAATGATGTTAGGGAGCACAGTGGATTTAACATAATGGAGTTTTATTTACAGGTTTGTATTCTCTTACATGGCTACTTCTTCTTTGCCCGTTTACCACGCTAAAAACTTATGGAATTTGATGTCACTTGTGGTAAATACATGATACAGCATAGTTCAGTAAGCCAATAAGAACTAACCCAGATACACTATTCTAATCATGAACTCTTGATATTCTATGGCTTTACCATTACTGAACCCCCCACTTTCAATATCCTGGGGTTTACCATTGACCAGAAACTGAACTGGACTAACCATGTAAATACTGTGGCTATAACAGCAAGTAAGTGGGAGTTCTATTCACAAACAGGGCATATAAAGACACAAACTCAATTTACAAAATAATGGTTGGAATGCAAATCTTTACAAAAAATCAAGTCGTAAAGGTACAGACAATGTGAGTGGAGAGACGGTTAAGCACAGGTTAAAGAGATGCATATTGTCTCCAGCCAGGACAGTTAGTGAGATTTTGCAAGCCCAGTCAAGTTGTGGTGGTTACAGATAGTATGACATGAACCCAAGATCCTGATTGAGGCCGTCCTCATGTGTGCGGAACTTGGTTATCAGTCTCTGCTCAGCGACTCTGTGTTGTCGTGTGCCATGAAGACTGCCTTGGAGAACGTTTACCCAAAGATCAGAGGCCGAATGCCCGTGACCGCTGAAGTGTTCCCCAACAGGAAGAGAACACTCTTGTCTGGTGTTTGTCAAATGGTGTTCATTCATCCATTGTCGTAGCATCTGCATGGTCTGCCATGCAGAAGCTACACTTCAGTGGTAATGGGCATTCGGCCTCTGATCTTCAGGTAAGAATTATCCAAGGCGGCCTTCACAAAACACAACAATGCAGTCGCTGAGCAGAGACTGATAGCCAAGTTCCGCACACATGAGGACGGCCTCAATCAGGATCTTGGGTTCATGTCACACTATCTGTAACCACCACAACTTGACTGGGCTTGCAAAATCTCACTAACTGTCCTGGCTGGAGACAATACGCATCTCTTTAACCTGTACTTAACCCTCTCTCCACTCACATTGTCTGTACCTTTAAGACTTGATTTTTTGTGAAGATTTGCATTCCAACCATTATTTTGTAAATTGAGTTTGTGTCTTTATATGCCCTGTTTGTGAACAGAACTCCCACTTACCTGATGAAGGGGCAGCGCTCCGAAAGCTAGTGGCCTGTGCTACCAAATAAACCTGTTGGACTTTAACCTGGTGTTGTGGGACTTTTACTGTGTTTACCCCAGTCCAACACTGGCATCTCCACATCATGGCTATAAGCACAAGAAGGGGCTAGGCATTCTATAGCAAGCAACTCACCTCCTGACCCCTAAAGCCAGCCCACCACCTACAAAACACAAGTTAGGAGTTTAATGAAATAATTCCACTAGCCTGGATGCATACAGCTTCAACAACGCTCAAGAAGTATGACACCATCCAGGACAAAGCAGCCCACTTGATTGCTACCTCTCCCACCAACATTCACTCCCTCCATCACCAATGAACAGTGGCAGCAAGCGGTCACCAAGATTCCTTAGACAGTATGTTTCAAAATCCATACTCCCAGTTCTTTTGTGCTTATGTCACAACAGGAGTCTCTCGGGTTAGTGTCCGAGGCCCAACTATCTTCGGCTGAAGGTCATCAATGACCTTTGTTCTTTCATAAGTACAGAAGTGGGGATATTCATTGACGATTGCATAATGTTCAGCAGCATTTGCAACTCAGTCCATGAATTAGTCCATGTCTAAATGCAACAAGACATTGTCTATATCCAGGTAGTGGTTGACAAGTGGCAAGTAACAATCATACCAGACAAGTGCCATGCAATGGCCATCTCCAATAAGTGAGAACCTAACCATTGCCCATGACATTTAATGGAATTACTATCACTGAATCCCCCACTATTATTGGGAACAGTGGGGTTTCCACTGACCAGAAATTGAACTGGTCTAACCATACAAATGCTGTGGGTACAAAAGCAGGTCAGTGATTACAAACCCTATGGCGAGAACTCACCTTCTGACCCTTCCCAAAGCCAGTCCACCAACTACAAGACACAAGTCAGGAGTGTAATGGAATATTCTCCAGTTTTGATTTGATTTTGATTTATTTGATTTATTATTGTCATATGTTTGTTGCATGCTATACAGATAACACATATCGTTCATAGAGAAGGAAAGGAGAGGCAGAATGCAGTGTTACAGTCATAGTTAGGGCATGGAGAAAGGTAGGTCCATTCAAAAGTCTGGTGGCAGCAAGGAAGAAACTGTTCTTGACTTGGTTGGTATGTGACTCAGACTTTTGTATCGTCTTCCTGACGGAAGAAGATGGAAGAGAGAATGTCCAGAGTGCATAGGATCCACTTGCGTGGATCAGTGCAACTCCAACAACACAAGAAACTCAACATCATCCAGGACAAAGCAGCCTGCTTGATTGACCAAAAACATTCACTCCCTCCAGTGCTGATACACAATGGCAGCTAAATGATGAACTGCAGGAACTCACCAAGGCTCCTTGGACAATATCTTCCAAAGCCGGACCTCTACCATCTAGAAAGACAATGGCAGAGAATACGCATGAACATCACCAGCTCCAAGTACCCCTCCAGACCACGCGTCATCCTGGAAATACATCATTATTCCTTCACTGTCGCTTAGGCAAAATTCTAGAACTCCCTCCATAACAGCACTGCGAATGTACCTTCATCACATGAGCTGCAGCTCACTACCAACTTCTCAAGTGTAATTAAGGATTGAAAATAAAAGCTGGGCTAGCCAGCGAACACACACATCCCGTAAAATAATACTTTTTTATAAAGTTCTAGCCAGGGAAAACAGCTTTTCCATATATACCCTACCTAGTCCTCTAAAGCTTGATTAAGTATTTATTTACATATTTGTGATTAATTTTAAGGAGCTTGAGCTTAATAAATTATGAACAAATTAAAATGGATATCATTATACTTCAGTGTAGTTGCTGTGCCTTCTGACAGTGGCTTTGGAAAACAACAATATATTTGTCGCATTCTGACAGAGCAAGATCTTAAGTTAATTGCTTAATAGATTTTGTCCTTGTGTACAGATCAGTCTTCCCACTTTATCGTGAATTAGATGCCATCTGTTTATGGCATTCATAATGTCTAGAAAATACTTCCTGCATGACCCTACACATTAGTTTTCTTTGCTGTACATCGAGATTGATTATCTTCCTGCAAGTTGACAGTAATTCCTTCAAACTTTGCTAATCATTTATTTTAATGCAATTGGCCTAGCTTGTCATGTCAAGACCTTTTGGAGGAAGGAAACGTGTTCCTGTATACTGGGTGAGACATAAGATTTATGATATTTTGAATTTTGAAGAAGGCTAGATGGAACTAGAAATTGTTGTCCGATGACAGTCCGCTACTGACAGGCACAGAGAGCTGTACTACTGGGGCAGCTTTTTCCTGAACCAGAATGGAACCTGTGTCCCAGCAGAAAGGGCAAATGAGGAGGCCACAGAGGCTTCAAGGTGGTAAGCCAATGCAAGGGGAATCATAGAATCCTACAGTGCAGAAGGAGGCCGTTCGAGTCTGCACCGACCACAAATCCACTCTATCTAGTTCCCCTGACATTAAGGGGCAATTTAGCATGGCTGATCAACCTAATCCGCACACCTTTGGATTGTGGGAAGAAACTGGAGCACCTGGAGGAAACCCACACAAACACAGGGAGAACGTGCAAAGTCCGCTCAGACAGTGACCCGGGTCCCTGGCACTATGGAGCATTGCTAACCACTGTGCCACTGTGCCCCACTATGTCCCACCATTCCGCTAAATCAAGTAAGCTAACATATAAACAAGACAGACAATGAAAGCACGGGGCAGGTAAAATTCTGGGAGGACGCAGATGGCAAATGCCTAAGGGATGACAGGAGTTGTGCATCAAGAATGTAAAAAGATATCTAAAACAAGTGAAAGGAACTGCGATTGATATCTCCCAAAGTACCGTTGCCTTCAGTTCCTCCGTTTTATTCAGGGCAATGCTGTGTAGTCAGTTGAACTCATTTTTATTCTCAGTTCCTTTCATTTGTTTTAAAAATATTTTTACATTCTTGATGCACAACTCCTTGGCCTAACCAGCTGTTTCATCAATATCCTTCCTTTCATTGTAAGGTCGGAATTGGGGATGCTCTCTGATGACTGCACAATGCACAGTATCATTTGCAACTCCTGAGGTAGCGAAGCAGTCCATCTTCAAGATAAGATCCAGGCTTGGGATGACAAGTGGCAATCAACATTCATGCCACACAAATGCCAGGCAATGACCATTTCCAACAAGAAAGGATTCAACCATCATCCCTTGACATTCAATGGCATCTGCATCACTGAATCTCCCGCTATCAACATCCTGGACTTTGGAAGAAGAAACAAGATGAGGGAATATTTAATGAATGGCAAGATGCTGGGTCGGTCAGAGGAACAGAGGAATTTTGGGGTAATTATTCACAGTTCCCTAAAGATTGTAGAGCGCATGAATAGGATAGTTAAAAAGTCATATGGGGCACTTGCTTTCATCAGTTGTGGCATAGAGTATAAGAGCAAGGAGGTAATATTGGTGTTGTACAGAATGTTGGTTGGGCCAAGGCTTGAGTAGTGTGTGCAGTTCTGGTCACTTCATTACTGGACTTTGGAATGTAGGACGGGAACCTGGAGTTGTGGAATGGAAGGCAGCAGCAGGTACTGATGGTTTGCGAAAGAAATGGGCTGGGGGGGAGGTAGTGTGTCTGGGTCTAAGCGGGGGTGGAGGGGGGAGTGCGCCAATGTTGAGATGAACATACTCACAGGGAGGGGTTGATACAGTCAACTGCTGACTCCTGTGGTGTGAACTCAGGATGGGTGTGGTAGGAGGAAATTATTAATGTAACAGGGGTCTGAGGAAGCCGGCCAGGTGGGAGCACTGGGGCCTTGACGGTGTTAGGTGAAGGGTGGTGAAAGTCTGTAGTTGGGATATGGAGATATGGATCGACATGAGGGGGAGGCGGTGGGGTGGTGAGAAGGATGAAGTCAGGAAATAAATGTAAACAGGGTTAGGTGCTGTGGAAAAAAGGGAGTGTGATCATTCACCTGGACATCCTAGAAGGAGAAGTATTTGGGCTTGAGCGAGATGGCAGGAAGGTTGACAATGATGCCATGAGGGTCAATGATGAAGGGGGAAAGGACACGGGTGACTGGGGGAGGGGAAATTGTTGGGAAGTGCCTGAAAATCCCACTTACAGTAACTGAAGGCTGGAATTGAACCCGGATAAAATGGTGCTGTGAGGCAGCAGTGCTATTGTTCCATTGTGCCATCCACCCTTGTTTCTGGGAGGCAGGAACAGCGGAGAGTTAAGTCAGAGTCCATAAACAGCTTTTATGTTGGCAGGATTTCCCTGCTCTTTTGTCTTCATGCCTCTGACAATGACATAATGGGAATCTGGATTTTAAAAGCTCATTAATATCAACTGGAATCTGATTATTCGGCCTTTATAGCTGACTGTACTCCCCACGTTAAAGTGTCCGTATGTTCATGTCAATGTGAAGCATGACTGGTCCATCACAACATGCACCTGGCAAACAGGAACTGCCAGAGACGCACAGCTGGGGGCAGCCCCCAAGCAGAGCAGGTCATACCTGGGCAAGCAAACAGTCATGGGGTTTACATGCCACTTGAATCCTTTTTTTCACAGGAGATCTCAGGCTACAATGCCAGGGGACTGGGGCAGGGCATAGTACTGAGGGTAATGCTGGGGCAGTACTGCAGGGGGGAGGGGGATGGATATATGTGGCATGTTGCAATGTGGGGGAAGGTGGGGGAGGGAGGGACATCTCATGGGGTGTTCATGTTTCTTTTTAAATTGGGGTTCCCTTTCTGTTGAACCTGCCCCGACAGTAGAACGTATTGGCACCCACATGCCATTTGTTTAGGTAAGGGGGCACATTTTTCATTCGCGCCCATCATGGGAATGGTTGCAGGCAGGACGGAAGATTTGGCTGACCATTTAGAGTTTCACTGCTCTCGGGCGGGCACAACTGGAAAATCCACCCCCCCCCACCCCTCTAGCAGTACTGCCCCAGCATTACCCTCAGTACTATACCCTGCCCCAGTCCCCTGGCATTATAGCCTGAGATCTCCTGTGAAGATCAGGAGATCTCAGGCTATAATGCAATGGAACAATAGCACTGCTGCCTCACAGCACCATTTTATCCAGGTTCAATTCCAGCCTTCAGTTACTGTAAGTGGGATTTTCAGGCACTTCAGTGGGAAAAACTTGCCAGGCAGCTGACCAGCTGCCCTTCACTTTAGGATCTTCTTCCTTCTGTGGCTTGCTGCAGGTTTCTGTTCATCCATGCTCATTTGAAGCAATTTGGAATATTTTGTTATGTTCAAAGTTGCCACATAAATCTGAGTTGACGTGCCATGGGCAGCCTGGACTCTATTTTGAATAATCTCAGCATTGCTATTGCTTTCACCGTGGTTTGGAGTGTCACATAATGAGATGCTAATGTGTGCAAAAAGTATACATTTTTTGGAAGATGAATATGAGATTGAAACATTTCATTACACATTGAATAAAGTAAATGAATGAAGAAAAATTGCTCGCGTTCAGGCCCCATCAACACGTAAAATTACATTGGGTATTCAATAAAATGATCAGCACCACTTCTGCACTGATGTGCAAATAAATTTATCTGCTTGAAAAAGTGTGGTAATTAGATTTAGACTCATTTTTCCACCATTACATTGTGTAAGCTCTTGAGCAGTAATATTTTATTGCATTTGAGTTCGTTTTCCAGCAGTGACAATGCAAAATGAGATTAACTGACCTTTTATGAAGTCAGATGCTCTGATAGTAAACCACCAATAATTAGTGTAAGAGCAGCAGTTAAGCAGTTTCATCCATGGCTAGAACAAATATACATTATCATTTTTTAATGATTTTGTCATTGAACCAGCAAATGCATGAATATTGCTCAGTATTAAAACTCTGCACGCATCTGCTTATTACTTAAAAGGCAACTCTGTCCCTGCATTGAGGCTCTGACAGAAATCTCCCAAATATTTCAGGAAGAATTGTTTGAATTGAAAGTATGACATACTTTACCAGAGCAATGGGAGAGGAAGCAAACAGTCATGGAGATTACATGCCACTCGAATCCTTTTCTTCACAGGAGATCTCAGGCTATAATTTGAAGGGAATTTTGTACAACAAAAGGATTTTTTAAAAGAAAGCTCAGCTGTCTGAGCTGTATCGCTACATACTCTCCTTGTGACTGTTTGAAGGCTGAAAGATACGGGGACATAAGGGGCCAAAAGGGTAAGGGTGCAGAGATAAGGAACGGGAGTTAAATAGGAGAATAGAAATAAGTGAAAGATAAAGTGCCAACAGAAGTGAAAAAGACACAATGAAGACATGGAAGTGAAGGAAGGAGAAAGTAATGGAGGGGAGAAGAAGGCATTGGTTTGGATTTTTCGGATGGTGGCGCCTTGCTTCACAGCGCTGCCAAGCCTGATGGTCCCACAGCCAATTTATGCTCAAACATGCATTGATTTGGCTGCAGGTGAGACTTCAGTTCCTCTCTAGGAATTTCATAGAACAGGCTCATAGAATCCTACAGTGCAGACGGAGGCCATTCAACCCGTTGAATTTGCTCTGACCACAATCCCACCCAAGTCCTAACCACAAATTTCCATGTGTTTACTCTAGCTAGTTCCCCTGACACTAAGGGGCAATTTAGCATGGCCAATCCATCTAACCCGCACATCTTTGGGCAGTGGGAGGAAACCAGAGCATCTGAAAGAAATCCACGCAGACATGGGGAAAACATGCAGACTCCCCAGTTGGTGACTCAAGCCGGGAATCAAACCCTGGTTCCTGGTGCTGTGGTATAGTGCAAACCACTGTGCCACCATGTTGCCCAATCTGATAAGCTGGCAACTGCTCAGTCCCTGCAGTACCAGTGTTGCAGTTCAAGTCTATTATTAGTGTCACAGGTAGGCTTACATTAACACTGCAATGAAGTAACTGTAAAAATTCCCTAATCACCACACTCCCACATCTGTTCCGGTACACTGAGGGACAATTTAGCATGGCCAATGCACCTAACCAGCATGTCTTTTGGACTGAATCAAACCCGGGTCCCTGGTGCTGTGAGAAAGAAGTGCTTACCATTGTGCTATCATGCGCAGTAAAGTAGAGGAGATTCAAGAAGATGTCAGAGACCAAGACCAGGCTTTTCCACTCCCATTTATGTTGGGTATGTTGGCGACAGGAGCAGAAGATCTCCTGAGAACTCCCAAACTGTGTTTCATGCCAGCAAAAGTCCTTGACTGTTCCCTCCTCCCATCAGTGACAGAATGTGTTTCCTGATATTCAGGTCAGGAACATTGTGTGAAAGCAACAGAATTTTATTATCAGGCCCCTACGCCTGAATCATTCTCCCGTCAGAAAACCCACTCTCGTTGGCGTGAGGGCAGAATTGTGTCAATCACGATTGGCCTCCCAAGGCATCCACCTGGTGAGCAGAACTCCTGGTGAGTGCAGTGCTCAGAATGGAGAGGGTTACGCCCTGGCACTGCCCTAGCACTGCCCCCTTGGCATCCCTTGGTGGGTACCCAGTTCCAAGTGAATTCTTCGTGCTTTGACAGCTTTTTAAAATGATACCCTGAACTTCGAAGAACTAAGTTACTGGCAGGTTGGGTGATTCAGAGGCTGCCCGACCAGCATTACATAATGGGACATGCCCCTTCATGCTTTTAACTCTAAGTCTAGGACTGTCGGGCAGAGAATGCTGCTTTTCCCATCAACATTGGCTTTTACCTTGTCTGAGAGGCTCAGTTAAGTTCACGGTGTCCCAGAGTGGGGAGGATATGGAAGGCTCTGCATGAATGGACTGATTGGAGTCTCAGAGAAGAGGCCAGCAGGGAGGAAATCAAGTGGTAGAGGGGGTCCCGACTTCAGAACAGTGCTTTTGATGGTGACAATCCTTCCCATCCCACCTTTTCCTCCCCAAGATGTAGTTTTCTTGTATTTCAGCCTTCCCCCACCCCCACAGGTTCAATCTTCCTGCCAGCTTAAAACCTGAGGCTGGGTGGGAAATGGCCCCTAACTGGCCATTAAATGGCCAATAACTGGCCACTTAAGAGCCTCAAGTGGGGCAAGTCAGGCTTCCCATCTGAGGCCTTGCCTTCCCTCGCATAAAATTGCTGTGACATTGGCATGAGGGATGAGTGGTGCAATGGTATTGTTGCTGGACTTGTAATTCAGAGACCTAGGGTAACGTTTGGGGACCCGTGCTCGAATCATGTCGCGGTGAAATTTGAATTCAATAAAAATTTAGGGAAGGAAATCTGCCATCTTTACCTGGTCTGGTCTACATGTGACTCCAGACCCACAACAAAGTGATTAAATTTTAAATGTTCTCAGGGGTGGGCAATAAATGCTGGCCCAGCCAGCAATGCCCACATCCCATAATAAAAAAAAAATTCCGTTCCTTTGATTTCACACTCGCCCCCTTCCCTCTGCATAAATATCTGCCAGTGGAGGAGTGTACAATTCTGGCCAGGAATTCCCCCACAAGCTATAGCAGGAGAGCGGTGCACATAAACATGCTAGCATATGACTCAGGCAGATGTTACTCCGAAGACTCAAGAAGTTAGGTCACCCTATTATAGAAAAGATATTAAACGAGAAGGAGTGCAGAAAAGATTTATGAGGATACTACTGGGATTTGATGATTTGAATTAAAAGGAGAGGCTGGATAGACTGGAACTTTTTCCCAGGACCATAGGAGGCTTAGTGGTGATCTTATAGAGGTTTATAAAATAATGAGGGGCATAGATAAGGTCAACATCTTTTCCCAAAGGTAGGAGAGCCTAAAACTATAGGGCATAGGTTTAAAGTGTGAGGGGAGAGATACAAAAGAGTCCAGGGGGCAACTTTTTTACACAGAGGGTGGTGAGTGTCTGGAACAAGCTGCCAGAGGAAGTAGTAGGGACGGGTACAATTTTGTCTTTTAAGAAGTATTTAGACAGTTACATGGGTAAGATGCATATAGAAGGATATGGGCCAAATGCAGGGCAATTGGAACTAGCTTAATGTTAAAAACTGTGTGGCATGAACAAGTTGGGCCAAAGGGCCTGTTTCCATGCTGTAAATTTCTATGACCCTGCGACTTGGTGAATGTGGAATGATTCTAAGTTAGTTTTCCTCTATTTATTGGATTCATTATCAACTGCCCTCAGATTCTTGATTATTTATTGAAATTAGCACAATTTTATTTTAGCTCACTGTAATTGTGATATTTAACGATATGCTCCCTGGCATATGTATACATAAAGTAGTTAATCTATTAAAATTATATCAGCCATTATATAAGCATTCAACATTTGTGCACTTATCAAACTTGTTGAATCATGCAATCAAATAGTCCATAGCTTGTTAAGATGTCTTTGTTAACAACAAAGAAAGCAATTGATGTTCCACTTTCCTGCTTTCTCCTCATAACCCTTAATTCCCTTGTCTGTCAAAAACCTATCTACCCCTCGCTAAATATATTTAAGTCACAGGTAGATAGGTTTTTGACAGACAAGGGAATTAAGGGTTATGGGGAGAAAGCAGGAAAGTGGAACTGATCCACTTCAGATCAGCCATGGTCTTACTGAATGGCGAAGCAGACTCGAAGGGCTAGATGGCCTACTCCTGCTCCTATTTCTTATGTTCACATGTTCTTATGATGTTTCTCATGTGGTACTCTACCAACAGGTCAAGTTGGCAAAATGTCCTTCATAACTCCTGAGACTACATGGGAATGTCCTGATCCCAATCATTTTGTAGCATTTGCAGCAGAGCTTCAGATGCAGGCTGATGAATGTTAAGATTGCAACAATCTACAACATCCTCTGGACAAAGTGCATCTACCTGAAGTTCAAAGGACTGATCAGGGCAATCACCCATACTGCCAGTCCTCTTCAGCTAACATATTCCCTTGATATTCACAATGTGACTTCTTTTCCTTATCTGCTTTTTCACTGAAAACAAAGTTGCATTTATTTAGGGGCACTGATGCCTCACAGTGCCAGGGATCCGAGTTCAACTCCCAGCTTGGGTCATTGTCTGTATGGAAGTTTGCATGTTCTCCCCGTGTCTGTGTGGGTTTCCTCCTGGTACTCCGGTTTCCTCCTATAGTTCAAAGATGCGTGGGTTAGGTGGATTGGCCATGCTAAATTGCCCCTCAGTGACAGGGGGACCAGCTAGGGTAAATACGTTGGGTCATGGGGATAGGACTTGGGTGAGTTTGTAGTCAGTGCAGACTTGATGGGTCGAATAGCCTCCTACTGCACTGTAGGATTCTATGATTCAATGCAGCTTTTTGACTGCCTCTAAGAACTTTGTAGCCCGTGAGGCACTTCTAAGAGTACCTACTTTGGTAGGAAGAATAGAAAAGTGAAATATTATTTAAATGGAAAGTGATTGTAGAATACTGCAGCACATAGGGATCCTAGTATCCTGGTACATGAATCACAAACGTTAGACTGCATGCAAAACATGTAATTAAAAAGGCGCTTGTGATATTAGCCTTTATTGCAAGAGAAATAAAGTATGCTATAACTAAAGAAGACATTGGTGCGATTGCACCTCAAGTACTGAGTACTGTTTGGTCATCTTATTTAAGGAGGGATAGACTTGCACTTGAAGGAGTTCAGAGAAGGTTCACTTGGCTGATCCCTTGAATTAAGAGATCATTTATGAGGAAAGGTTGAACAGGTTTGGCCTATACACTTTGGAGTTAGAAGAATGAGAGGTGATTTTAATGACACCTAAGATTTTGAGGGGATTTGACAGGGTAGACGCTGACAGGATGTTCCCCTCATGGGGGAATTAGATAAGGGTGTCCCACTTAAGGCACAGGTGAGGAAAACTTCCTGTTCTTGGGGAGTCATTACTCTTTGGAATTCTCTTCCCCAGAAAGCGGTGCATGTTGGATCATTGAATATATTCAAGACTGAATTATAGACAGATTTTGATCAAAACAGAGGCAAGGATTATGGGGAGAATGCAGGAAAGTGAAGTTGAGGCACTAACTGATCAAACATGATCTTATTGAATAGTGGAGCAAGCAGAACAGCCTACTCTTACAAATTCTAATTTTCTGACTGTAATGACACATATTCACTTTTGTAATGTCGGAAACATAGCAGCCAATTTGTATACAGAAAACTCTCACAAACAGCATTGTGGTAGAGATCAGATCATCTGTTTCTGCATTGCTGACTGAGGATAAGTATTGGGCAGGACACTGGGGAGAACTCACTAGGGGTGGGATTTTATGGCCTCAATCAATCCAAAACCGTAAAATCCTGTCCGAGGTCAATGGAACTTTCCATGGTCTGTACCTCATTCACTCCAATTCCTGTGGCAGGTGGGACAGTAAAATTCTGGCCACTCATTTCTCCGCAAGACAGTACTATGCGATCTTTTATATCTACCCAAACAGGCAAATTGAACCTCCGGTTTAACATCTAATCTGAAAGATGGCATTTCCAACAATGTGACATTCCTTAGGACTCCCCTGGAGTATCAAGCACAATTTTTGTACTTGAGCCATAGGGTAGGGCTTGAATCCAGAACCTCGTGACTCAGAGGGAAAACGGCTGCCAACTTGAGCCACAGCTGATATGTAGGGTCAAGTAGAACAAATGAGTTTTCAACCACCTTTTCAGTTGCTCAATGATGATCTAGCTGTTATGCCAATTATTCTCGCAGCATGTTGTAAATTTGTTCAGAATATCAAGAGGGCTGCATATTCATTGTGCGACTTTGATGGTTAAGTTAGTCATTAGCTTTGAGCTGGGATTTTGCAAGCTCTTCTTATGACCTGCTGACTATATTTACATAGCATAAGACAGCATTCCCTTTAGACTTGCGTTCATTTTTATAGTGGTTTAATGTTATAATCTGTTGAGTCTTTTTAATCACTGTTTCATGGTATGTAGGTATGATAAAGCAACATTATTATTATTTGAATGGCTGATTGTTTCAGCCAGTTTTTTTGCCAGTAGAAAGCCCCATAACTTATAAGTTAAAAGCTCTGGGGTCAAGACTTATTTAGGGTCCTGACCACAAAAGCTGGCATTCAATAACAAAATTAATGTACAGCTGCATTGTTGAAGATACTGTCCTCTGAATATATTCAATCACACCACCATCTTCCTGTGCCTGCATTTTGTATGGATGTCAAAAATTGCACAATGCTGTTCAAGGAAACATAGGAAACTCTTTGTTTTTTTTCACATTCCTGTTTCAATCCAAACTAACAACATTGTATTCCATTATCTTCTACTTTTCTTTTTACTCTTTGTGGAATTGCTGTGGGTAAAAGAATTGCTGTTTTTATTTGCAAGACAACTATTACTGCACTTGAAATTCAATTGGAAAAAGCTTTCAGAGGTTTCTAAGTGATTTTGAAAGGTGTTATTCGAGTGGAAGATTGGATTTCCATTCTTTTAGATGCTGCGCATTTGGCAGGCTGAATCATTGTTAACAATGACACAGATTTTTTTTATGGATTCATCCTCCTCAACCTTATTGAGTTTTTTGAGAAAGTGACCAAAGAGGTGGATGGGGGTAAGGCAGTTGATGTTGTATATATGGACTTTAGTAAGGCGTTTGATAAGGTTCACCATGGAAGGCTTCTGCAGAAAATGCAGATGTATGGGATTGAGGGTGATATAGGTAATTGGATCAGGAATTGGCTAGCAGATAGGAGACAGAGGGTGGTGGTTGATGGTAAGTATTCGTCATGGAGTTCAGTTACAAGTGGTGTGCCTCAGGGATCTGTTTTGGGGCCACTGCAGTTTGTAATTTTTATAAGTGATCTGGATGAGGGTATAGTTGGGTGGATTAGTAAATTTGCTGATGACACCAAAGTCGGAGGTGTGGTAGATAGTGAGGAAGGGTGTCATAATTTACAGAGAGACTTGGACAAGTTGCAGAGTTGGGCCGAGAGGTGGCGGATGGAGTTTAATGTGGAAAAGTGTGAGGTAATTCACTTTGGCAGAAATAACAGATGTGTAGAGTATAGGGCTAATGGTAGGACTCTGAATAGTGTTGATGAACAGAGGGATCTAGGTGTATGTGTACATAGATCCCTGAAAGTTGGGAATCAAGTAGATAAGGTTGTTAGGAAGGCATACGGTGTCTTGGTGTTTATTGGTAGGGGGATTGAATTTAGGAGCCGCAGCGTCATGTTGCAACTGTACAAAACTCTGGTGCGTCCGCACTTGGAGTATTGTGTGCAGTTCTGGTCCCCACATTATAGGAAGGATGTGGAGGCTTTGGAGAGGGTGCAGAGGAGGTTTACCAGGATGTTGCCTGGTATGGAGGGGAGGTCCTATGAGGAGAGACTGAGGGATTTGAGGTTGTTTTCATTAGAAAGAAGGCGGCTAAGAGGGGACCTTATTGAAACATATAAGATGATTAGAGGTTTAGATAGGGTGGTCAGTGATAGCCTTTTTCCTCGGATGGAGAAAGCTAGCACGACGGGGCATAGCTTTAAATTAAGGGGTGGTAGTTATAGGACGGATGTCAGAGGTAGGTTCTTTACCCAGAGAGTGGTGAGGGATTGGAATGCCCTGCCTGCTGCAGTTGTAAATGCGCCTAGTTTGGGGGCGTTTAAGAGATCCGTGGATAGGTTTATGGATGGAAAGGGATTGGTTTAGATTAGAGGGTCATTGCTTTTTAATTGGCGCAACATCGTGGGCTGAAGGGCCTGTTCTGCGCTGTAATGTTCTATGTTCTATGTTCTATGTTCTCTGTAACCTTCTCCAGCCATGCAACACTTGAAACTTTCCATTCCTGTGAGTCTGGACTTCAGCCACATAAATCACCTCTGTCACAAGCCCTAGAATTTCCCCTTCTACTTCCCTTTCTACTTGTTGCATTGCCTAAACTTTGGTATGATTACATTTCTAAAGTACTTATTTGGTTGCAAGGTGCTTTGAGATGTTCTGAAGTTTCCTACGCAAATATTTTGACAGCACTTTCGCTTTTGTCTGTACGCAACTCTCTTAATTACAGTTTGACATGAATAGTTCTTTTTGGGATTGATTTGCTATCAAATAGCATGTTCAAAGATACCCCAGTGTGCTCAAAGCTATCCCAGTGTGCTCAAAGCTATCTCCATGTGCTCAAAGCTATTTCCATGTTCTCAAAGCTATCCCAGTGTGCTCAAAGCAATCCCAGTGTGCTCAAAGCTATCTCCATGTGCTCAAAGCTATTTCCATATTCTCAAAGCTATCCCAGTGTGCTGAAAGCTATCTCCATGTGTTCAAAGCTATCCCAATGTGCTCAAAGCTATCCCAGTGTGCTCAAAGCAATCCCAGTGTGCTCAAAGCTATCTCCATGTGCTCAAAGCTATTTCCATATTCTCAAAGCTATCCCAGTGTGCTGAAAGCTATCTCCATGTGTTCAAAGCTATCCCAATGTGCTCAAAGCTATCCTGTGTGCTCAAAGCTATCCCTGTGTGCTCAAAGCTATCCCTGTATGTTCAAAGCTATCCCTGTGTGCTCAAAGCTATCCCTATGTGTTCAAAACTATCCTCTGTGCTCAAAGTTATTCCCACATGTTCAATGATATCCCTCCATGCTTAGTGACCTGCATTTAGAAATTAATTACTTACAAAATATCTGATTTTTTTTCATTTAAGATTATTCTGCTGCACACTAAAAGCTTGAGAACACTACCCAATCTCCATCAGTTTTCATTCAATTTAGTCTCAGGGTCTTTATTTCCCAACCCACCCACTCCCAAGCTCTCATGGTCTAAACTAGCCTCCACCCCACAATCTGTGGATCCAGTGTCAGAGACAAAATATTTCACCCCTCTCTCTCCACCCCTCCCCAAGTCTCCACACTCTATACAAACAAGAGGTCAAAGAGATGTGTTGTTTATTGGAAGGGGATGCACAAAGGCTTCAGATGTGGTAGATTAAGGTCCAAATGGGGCATGGGTGCCTTGCATATGATAGGCTGGGGGTGGGTAGTTGAATTGTGGAATAGACTTCTTCTTGTGCGTGCTAATATTTTTCCTCTGGGATGCTGACATCCTGTATGATCTGTTAAAGACAGGTGGGTGAGAAAGAGTGATTGGAGCATGCTGGGCTGGTCCTTAAATATGGTATTGGGGCCTTCAGATCCATCAATGGCCAACCTACCAGTTAATTTGGAGGGGAACTTGTCTGTGCATAATTAATGAGGTTTAAAGCACGTAATCTCGTGCCATTCTGGCTAACGGGAAAGGCATTAACAGAGCCACCCTCCTCCATACTTAGCCTCAAAATGGAAAACTCTGCACAAAATGTCTATTGTTTGATGTGATTCCACAATTGGGAAGCATTTGCTAAACAATACTGACTGTGCTAACAGCTACACTAACAACCAATGTAAGATAATCAGTCGAGCTTGTAATGTGACTCATTTACACTTGGTAGAAGTGACATGGATTCACATGTAGGAAAACATTCTCTTCAAGCAAAAGGAATACAGTCAAGCTGTGTGCCTCTTTTGAATTACCCAGGAGTCTGAGCGTCCAAAGTATCCTGTTGCTTTCGCTATGACAACATTTCAGCCAATCAAAGTTAATTTACCACCTAATCAGCACCATTTTCTCCCATTGCGTAAACTATTGTGATTGATTGAAATTTGACATTCTTGTATTTGTTCTGCTAAATGCAAGACAAAAAGCTTTGGAACATATCGCTCGGTACAGCAATATTTAAGTTCTATTGTACCAAGCAACTATTCCTCATGTTCTTACCTTCTCATGACATTGGTTTACAAGGCAGAGGGTTGGACTCAATGGCCAGGGAACAGAGTGGACCAAGGACCAAATTCAGTGGCTTCAGATTTCTCACTATTTAAAAGGAAGAAATATCTGCTTGCACAGTACTGGATATCAGATAAGCTGTCTGATAAAGTAGTGATGGTGGCTGAGGCAAGAGAACTGGTGAGGTGGAGCTGGCTATTGTTAGCATGTAAAAAGTAAGGATGATGTCACTGAGGAACAGCACATAAATGAGAAATAAAAAGGAGCCAAGGATGGATCCTTGGGGAGAACCAGAAGTAACAGTATAGGAGCAGGAAGAGAAGACATTGCAAGATCATGGCCCAGGTAATCCAGTCAGCAATGGTTTGGGAGCATGCATCACAGACTGTGCAGCCTGTATCTATGACACTGGAAGTTATTAAGAATTTCCTGTCCTGCTTCCAAGTTGAATTGAGTGATTAGGTGAGTCAAGCGGCTTTACAGTGAAGTGCAATTGCAGCAAAGTCACACCTCCTTTATCATGAATTGAGGTCTATCTTGCTTCACTGAATTTCACTGATTTTAAACATGTTTTTATTAGTTTCTCCCCCACCCTCCTCCCCCACACAATCCTCACAATCCCACATCTCCTGCACATTGTGACATGCAATTTAAGCGTATAGACTGCATGAAGGCTACAAAACAGGTGTTCTTTATTCCACTGCATCAAATCTTCATTAACATTCATGGAAAAGCTTCAATTAATGGAGCATTTTTTTTTGCAATGGACATTCACAGCCAACTCAGGTTCAGTCTTCATCCAAATCTGTCCGACTGGTCTCCAAATCTCTGAAGCTCATGAAATTGTTTGACCTTCCCATAGTCCTGCTGCATCCTTCTTCAAATCAACCAGGGGCACTCAGCTCACCTAACTGAAGTGGTGAAGAACAGAAATCTGCGTTTGAGTGTAAATCAGCTCCCTGGAACTTCCAATTTCATTGTAACCCACAATCGCAGCAAATGTCTCCAGTGTCCACCATTATTGTGATCAGGAGAACTGGGTCAACATTCTGGCTGTGGTTATAGTGGTGGAACCAGGTAAGATAACTTCACACAGAAGATATCAGCAGAGAGGCATTGAAGAAGGATGGTGTGGTCAATCAAGTTAAAGGTTACAGACAGATTGAAAAGGACAAGGAGGGATATATTTTCCTTTGTTACAGTCACATAGGATATTATTTGTGACTTTGCTAAGAGCTGTTTCTGTTCGGTGTCATTTGCTGAAGCCTCATTTGAGGGATTCAAACATGGAGCTCTGGGATACATGGGTACAGATTAGAACATAATACATAGAACATTACAGCACAGTACAGGCCCTTCGGCCCTTGATTTTGTGCCAAAATCAAGCTCAAGCTATCCCACTCCCTAAAATTCTGATGTGCTCCATGTACCTATCCAATAACCGCTTGAAAGTTCCTAAAGTTTCCGACTCCACTATCACAACAGGCAGTCCATAAGTAAGTAAGTGGGAGGGATGTATTAACAAATGGCAATGTAAGAGCTGGTTCTGTCTCGATCATCTTCTAGCAGACAAGGAATCAGATGCTGTGTTGATAATGAAGTTATTGACCAGTAAAAGTCCTGTTACTAATCTGCACCAGACTCAGGCATGAGGGGAGCATGGCCACAGAGGTGGACAGCTTTGGGAACCTCAGGCCATCAGTTTCTTGTAAGCAGGCACACCTCATCCCGCATGGGTCCAGTAGCAGAGTAGCTATGTTACCGGATGAACAAACTGAGATCTGAACTCCGGGTTGATGAGTTTTTGATAAGAGAGGGGATTAAGGGTTATGGGGAGAGGGCGGGAATGTGGAACTGAGCCACAACAGATCAGCCATGATCTTATTGAATGGCGGGGCAGGCTCGAAGGGCCAGATGGCCTACTCCTGCTCCTATTTCTTATGTTCTTATGTTCTTATTCCACACCCCAACCACTCTCTGAGTGAAGAACCTACCTCGGACATCCCTCCTATAACTCTCACCATAAACCTTATAGTTATGGCCCTAATTGAAACCACAGATTTCAGAGGTTACAGCACACTCAAGAACTTTGGATTGGAAAGGGAGGTTGGCGTAAGGATGGTGGGGGTTAAGGGTTGGTTATTTGGAGGGATAGGTATTGACAGTTGATTTTAAAGGAAGAGGAATAGCACCTCGAAAGTTGGTGGTATCTGTTGATGTGGGTACCAGGAAAAGAATCTGGATGACTAGTGGATTAGTGGAGATAGGGTTAAGGAAGCAAGAGGTGAGTCTCATAGACAAGTTTGGAGATTACATGAGGGGAGACAGGAGAGACGTTCATGGAGTCTTAAATGGATGGATGTTTTAATGATACAGCAAGAATGACAATGCCATGATAGCTCACTGCCTACTATTTTCCAGGTGCTACTGCCATCCTTCTGCCAGGCCAAAGGGCTGGCATTTTAGAACATAGAACATAGAAAAACTATAGCGTGAACAAGCCCTTCGGCCCACAAGTTGCGCCGAACATGTCCCTACCTACTAGGCTTACCTGTCACCCTCTATCTTACTAAGTCCCATATACTTATCTAAAAGTCTCTTAAGACCCTATCAAATCCACCTCCACCACCACTGCTGGCAGCCGATTCCACGCACCCACCACCCTCTGAGTGAAAAACTTACCCCTGACATCTCCTCTGTACCTACTCCCCAGCACCCTAAACCTGTGTCCGCTTGTGGCAGCCATTTCAGCCCTGGGAAAAAGCCTCTGAGAATCCACTTGATCTATACCTTTCAACATCTTATACACCTCTATCAGGTCACCTCTCATCCTTCATCTCTCTAAAGAAAAAAGACCAAGCTCTCTCAACCTATCCTCATAAGGCATGCCACCTAATCAAGGCAACATCCTTGTAAATCTCCTCTGCACCCTTTCTACGGCTTTTACCTTGCTAGTTTGCTAACCCAAAATGAATAATTGTCTTGAGCATTTCAGTTTACATGAACTCGAACTGTCATGATCCACTGAAAGAGCTTATTCTTTTCTGCTGAATAAAAGGACACTTGTTAGGAGAGTGCAACTGATGTGATTCTAATGCTTTGCTATTGCTAAGCAATCTTTTTGGCAGTAGGGTCAGCTGCTTTACATCTATTTTGGTTGGCCTTCATTCAATCTCATTTTGTTTTCATTATTATTTTTAAATTAATCAGCAGTCTGCTTAGATTGGAATAATTCTCCTGTTGTCTTTCTCTGCTTCCCCAATCCCTGTCTGCCAGCATTTGGTGTCTCTAGCAGCTATGGTCAGTGGCGGTAAGAGGGGGCACTATCAATCTGGGCAGCAGGCACAATATTATTGGGCAGTGCAGATTTCGTATTGGCTGTAGCCCCGTGACAGTAGGGGGAGGAAGTTGAGGACAGCTGTAATAGCAGAGGCCTAAAGACTTCTCACTCTCCCTCTGATGTTGCAATTCCACATGAGCAGCCATAGAGGTCTGCACATGTGCAACAGCTCCCTCTGCTGCTTGATCAAGCTGGATAGTGAGGTAAGCCCTGCCCACTGCCTCTCATGGCTGGAAACATTCTAGCCCATTTTTTCATGCACTATGTGCATTAGATTGGGAATAAAAACTCCCAAAAAGTGGAGCTGAAACCTTCTATTTTTCACGCTAGCTGGACACTTAGAATTTTTCTCATTAAATCACCTGCAACGTGTCTCATACTCTCAGGAATCAAGGTAATATTACTTTGGGGTTTGATGGATATCCATGTTGATTTTTAAAATCTGGTTTTTGTTCTGAATAAAAGTTTACATTTGGGATTCTCATCAAAATTATAATTAGCTATCTTTCTGGGATATTATGTAAGCATTACGATCTACACTTTTTGTATAACTACCAAGCTGTGTGTTTTTTCATAATATTAAATTGATGTGTTAAGTTAAAGCACAAATTGTCTCATCTAATCTCCTGTATCAAACACTCCATGAATCCAACCCCTCTCCCGTCTGGTGGGGGGATCATTTCTGAGGGTTTCTCATTGTCGGGGGAGGTAGTGGTAGCAGATACATTAGTGAGTTTTAAGGAGCGTCTTGACAAATACATGAATAGGATGGGAATAGAGGAATATGTTCCCTGGAAGGGTAGGGGGTTTTGGTTAAGTCGGGCAGCATAGTCGGTGCAGGGTTGGAGGGCCGAAGGGCCTGTGCTGTAATTTTCTTTGTTCTTTGTTCTCACTTGGACTCTTACAATATCCTTGAAATTACAATTTAGTTTCAAAAATTTGAATTTTACACTATCGTGAGGAAGGTATCTCCATATACTGACTTCCTTTCTTTGGATGGGTGTGCCGATTGGAGCTTGCAGATGCAAATTGCGTGTCCAGAAGTCTAGCTCCCTCTGCCTGAGGTTGAAGGGACTTTGTTTTATTTAAGCTTATTTATTAGTGTCATATGTAGGCTTACATTAACAGTGCAATGAAGCGACTGTGAAAATTCCCTAGTTGCCATACTCTGGCACCTGTCTAGGTACACTAAGCAAGAATTTAGCACAGCCAATGCATCTAACCAGCACATCTATCGGACTATGGGAGGAAACCAAAGTACTCAAAGGAAACACAACCAGACACGGGGAGGAAGTGCAGACTCGCCACACAGAGAGTAACTCAAGCTGGGAATCAAACCCGAGTCCCTGGCACTGTGAGGCAACAGTGCTAACCAGTTTAGAGATGTGTTTGTTTCTATTGACTTCACATAAGTTGGCATGGTGGCACAATGGTTAGTGTTGCTGCCTCACAGTGCCATGGGCCTGGGTTTGATTCCTACTTCAGCCACTGTCTGTGTGGAGTTTGCACATTCTCCCTGTGTCTGCGTGGGTTTCCTCTGGGTGCTCCAGTTTCCTCCCACAGTCCAAAGATGTTCA
The DNA here is from genome assembly GCF_965287045.1 of Carcharhinus amblyrhynchos. Lineage (NCBI taxonomy): Eukaryota > Metazoa > Chordata > Chondrichthyes > Carcharhiniformes > Carcharhinidae > Carcharhinus > Carcharhinus amblyrhynchos. The sequence continues at coordinate 47,377,861 of NC_137324.1, read as the reverse complement.
GGCTAAGTGGATTGGCTGAACTAAATTCTCCCTCGGTGTACCCGAACAGGTGCTGGAATGTGGCAACTAGGGGATTTTCACAGTAACTTCATTGCAGTGTGAATGTAAGCCTGCTTGTGACTAATAAATAAACTTTTTTCATCTCAGAGTCAGTAGAAACACCACAAAAGTTACCACACTGACAGCTGCTTCTTCTTTATCTTTACAACTCTGCTTAGTTGGACCGCTGCCTGTCTCTGTCTCTGTGTCACATATTGGAAACTGACTGCCTCAAGATGATCTGTTCACTGAACCTTGAACTGATTTGGTGACCCATCAAAACACTCCCAGAGGATTCCACCCATGTTATTAGATGGGAATCAATGTGACAAGCAATGGAACATCCTGTATCTTAAATGTTACAATCTCCACAGGGCTAATTTAACACCCAGAAACACTAAGATCGATAAATTTCATGACATTTCTCATTTGAAATTGAAACTAACCAACCTTACAAACACCTAGCTTGGAAGATATAATGACAGAGCAAAGCACTGCAAATGCTTGAATCTGAGCTCTAAATAGAAAATGCTGGAAGTACTCAGCAGGGCAGGCCCAATCAGTGGAGAGAGGAACAGAGAGGTCTACAATCTGCATTACTTCTGATGAATCATCATTGATCTCTGTTTCTCTGAACATATGCCGCCAGATGTGATGTTCATTTTAGTGAGCCAACAAGTGTCATAGGGACTGGGACAAGCAGAGGTCCCAGTTAAATTACTTTGTGGCCTTTAATGAAGGATGGCACAGTGGCACAGTCGTTAGTATGGCACGGTGGCACAGTGATTAGCAGTACTGCCTCACAGCGCCAGGGACCCAGGTTTGATTCCCAGCTTGAGTCACTGTCCATGTGGAGTTTGTTCCAGGTACTCTGGGTTCCTCCCACACTCCCAAAATATGTAGGTTAGATGGATTGGCCATGGATTGTCAGGGGACTAGCTAGGATAAATGCATGGGGTTATGGGGATAGGGCCTGAGTGGGATTGTGTCGGTGCAGACTAGATGGGACGAATGGCCTCCTTTTGCACTGTAATGTTTCCATAAAGAGGGCAGTTGGGGCAAAGGTACCCCTTTGGAGCAGTGGTATTTTGCTTGGCTCGGCCATACATCTGAAAGTGTGCTTATGAGCTAGTGTTCTCTGGAATCCTGGGGGAATGAACCTTGGAAGTCAAGATTGAAACACTGTGAGCTGGGCTAAGCTGTCAGAGTGGGAGTGACCTTTGGAGAGAATTCCAAGGAAAGATTTTCAAAGATGGAGATTGGAAGGCCTTATGATAAAGACAAAACTTCAGTGAGATTGTTTGGCGTACAGTGGCATATAGTCTGCTTAAAGCTTATTTATTAGTGTCACAAGTAGGCTTACAAATTTAACCTTCACAGGATGGAGAAGCATAAAGTGTAATAAAAAACATAAACTTAAGTCTTCAGTTGGATAAAATGAACAGCTGCAGCAGGTACAATTCTGCTTATTTGGGATTTTATAGCGTAAGAATGATAAGCAATAGTTAAGATTAGACAGAAGTCCCTTCACTAAAATCCCTTTATTCACAAGTCTGACAACTGCACACAGAGTGCTTTCAAATAGGAGATACACTCGGAGTCCCAGAGGAACTGACACACCTAGCTAAGTGCAAAGCAAGAGGCTCTCCGATTGGCCTATCAATTTAGCCCTTAATCAGGGAATTCATATTCTAACAGGCCAACCTCAATTGCCTGATTAAAGTCATTGCAAGTTATAAGTATGTTATGCTGCCTTTGTATCAGGAAGGCACTCAGTAGAAGCATGCTTGTGAATATAAATCTCTATTACTGCAACTCACAGATGTAAGCAGTTCCGGTCTTTTACCACAAAGCGTGTTTTACTCAATGGTACAAATTCTTATTCAAGGTCAGGTTCTGCACAGCAGCAGCCTCGAATGCACTTGAACCCTGGCCACAGCCGCTGTATGCAGGAATTTTCAATTTTAGAATGAAGACAGCACTTTTTGAAGCCACAGCTGCAGAGGGTGAACTTATAGCCTCTGGTACAGTTTCAGTCCCCATGGTGTCAAAACCAGCAATGTACTTGACAGCCTCTTGCATTAAAGATGGCATGGATATTTGCAGAGTTTTTCCACACTGCCACAAAGGAGCTTAGAGGACTGACAGAGGAGGCCATCTATTGACAGATGTGCCCTCATTGGCTTTGGAACTGAAAAGAGGTGGTTGCCATGTTTCCCCTTACCCCCAACCTCCCAGATGGGCCGCAATGGCCACTGTCGCCTTCAGCGGGGTCAGGCACCCGCTCCCCATTTGTGTGGAGTAGTCATAAACATCACTGGAGGGAAACATGCCCAGCGGGGTGGGGGTGGAGGAGACGCAAGTGGGTTCGAAGAATACCGTCCCAGGCCCACTAATCATATGAAATTCAAATTTCCACATGATGATCAGCTCCACGCTGATATCTAATGTGGAGCTAATGACACTAAAAAACTTAGCCTGAGAAAGGCATGGAAGCTGTAGTGCCCAGTGTGGATCATGCGAAATGGTAGCCATTAATGCCTCCCAGCAGGAAGAATCCTAATTTCAATGTATTCTAATACATTTGACAATAATAAATCAAATCCCTCAAATTTTTGGGATGTTAGAAACAGTAAAAAAGCAACATTTTGTCCATGCCTATTTGCTCTGATACTATTAAGCCACATCTGTGAATGTTACCTGTTATGCCCCTCAACGCAATAGTTAAATGTCCTTTTGTGATGACGAAACTTTATTCTATGATCTCCTTCAGCCTTTTTTTAAAATTCATTTGTGGGACTTGGATGTCGCTGGCTGACCAGCATTTATTGTCCATCCCTAGTTTGCCTTTGAGAAGGTGGTGGTGAGCCGCTTTCTTGAATTGCTGCAATCCATGTTCTGTGGGTTGACCCACAATGCCGTAAGGGAGGTATTTCCAGGATTTTGACCCAGCCACTGTGGAGGAACAATGATATATTTCCAAGTCAGGATGGTGAATGGCTTGGAGGAGAACTTGCAGGTGGTGGTGTTCCCATTTATCTGCTGCCCTTGTCCTTCTAGATGGAAGTGTTGGTGAGTTTGGAAGATGCTGTCTAATGATCTTTGGTGAATTGCTTCAGTGTATCAGGTAGATAGTACACACTGCTGCTGTTGAGCGTCAGTGGTGGAGGGATTGAATGTTTGTGTGCCGTCTCCTGCCCTTCCAACATCTGTCAGATTTACTTCCCTGGCTTTCTCTTCTACATCAGTGATGGCTGTTCTCCAGGCACCAAACCTTGCTCTAAGAAATTCTTTCCTCATCATCTTTTGTGAACTCCTTCCCTGCTTTTTATTTGGCAACATTTTTTCCCCTTTCAGGCAATTTCATCTGTTTGATAGAAATTTCCCGGTGTTCTACAGTTTAGCTCATTTCCCAGAGTGCTCCAGATTGATCCTAGAGATACTTTCCTATTTAATAGTTCAATATTTGTGATTTCACTGCGTGTCACTAACTATTGAAAGTTTTACGAAAGGTTCTGAAGCATCTCCCCTTGCTAGAACTGAGTCTTAAATATTCTCCACTTGCCAAGAAACCTGCCACCAACCAGGACAAAGCTGTCTACTTAATTGGAGGTTCATTCACTAACCTAAGTTTATACTGCCACCAACACTCATCTGTTGCGTTCACAGTTTGCACTAGTTGTGAGATGCATCAGCAGCAATAGCAGATGCTATTGGCATCTCCCAAATTTCCAACACCAAGAAAGGTGGGGCCAGTGGGAGCAACATTACTTCCAAACTACACAACACCCTGGTTTAGCAATATATCCCTGTTTCTTCACTCAAAGGATGGTGAATCTCTGGAATTCTCTGCCCGTTGAAGTGGTGGAGGCTACCTCGCTAAATATTTTTAAGACACGGGTTGATGAGTTTTTGATAAGAGAGGGGATTAAGGGTTATGGGGAGAGGGCGGGAATGTGGAACTGAGCCACAACAGATCAGCCATGATCTTATTGAATGGCGGGGCAGGCTCGAAGGGCTAGATGGCCTACTCCTGCTCCTATTTCTTATGTTCTTACGTTCTTATGTTCTTATGTTCTACTGGCTCAAAATGCTGGTTCTTCATTCAGTGAATATAATATGAATAAATTTGAAAGCAAGTTAGAACAGAAGAAGGAAGAGTTAAAAGACAAGTTTTATGTTTAATTATGACAAACTTCAAAGGGTAGAGGAATAAATTGACCACATGAAACTGGATTGAACAGTTGATGTATGAAAGCATTGCTTTAGCATTCAGCAATTTTCTCTGCAGAGGGAGCTTAGAATCAAAGTGGAGATTTATAATTAACACCAGTAATGAGGGCAAAGGCAAGTTACCTCAGGATGGCTCTCTTTGAAGTGTAGTATCCTCTTCAATTGAAATGCTTCACTCAATCCTTTTTATATCATTGCTCATATTCTTGCAAACAAATGAAAAGAATGAGAAAATAGCTCTTAATGAAAATGGTGGTATTACTCACAAAAACTTTCAAAATAAAATCAAAACGTACAGCTCCATTCGTAAGACCATTTCCATTTTCACCAATCAGTTACAGTGTTCTTAAGCAAAATAAACATATGAGGTGCCTAGAGGAGATGGTGCCTCAAACTGTCTGACAAAGAATCAAGTTGGTATAAGTTGGCCTGAGTATTTTATAAAATGTATTCAGAAAATTGCTAATCGCTAACTCTGGATCTCAGAAACAATGCTCTCCTTGGCGGCATGGTAGCATGGTGGTTACACTGAGCAGAGACTTGGTTTCAATTCCAGACTAGGGTCACTGTTTGCATATTCTCCCCATGTGTGCATGGGCTTCTTCCAGGTGCTCTGGTTTCCTCCCACAGCCCAAAGATGTGTGGGTTAGATTGATCGACCATGTTAGATTAACCATAGTGTCAGAGGATTAACTGGGTAAATATGTCAGGTTACGGGAATAGGACTTGTGTAAGATTGTGATCGATACAGATTCAATGGGCCGAATGGCCTCCTTCTGCACTGGAGGGATTCTATGATTCTACATACTTTTCATTGCTAAAGGTAACAATTCCTCCACATGTTTTACATTTCAAATGTTTAGTTTCATCAATCTGATGAAAGTTAATTAAATTTCCAGAAGGAATTTGATAAAGCACCACATCAAAGGTTATTGCAGAAAATAAAAGCTCATGGTGTAGAGGGTAAAACATTGGCATGACTGGAAGATTGGCTGACTGGTAGAAAATAGAATTGGCACAGATGGGTCATTTTCTGGTTAACAGGATTTAATGAGTGGTGTGCCTCAGGGATCAGTGATAGGGTCTCAACATTTTACAATTTATATAAATGATTTGGATGAAGGGACTGAAGGGATTGTTGCTAAATTTGCTGATGACACAAAGATAGGAAGCAAAGTAAGTTGTAAAGAAGATATCAGGAGGTTAGAATAGGGTTTAGATAGGTTGAGTAAGTGCCAAAGATCTGGCAACTGGCAAATAATGTGGGTAAGTGTGACAAAATGTTTTCTCTGAGGGTGTCATGAGCCTTTGGAACTCTTTCTCCAAAAGGCAGTGGAAGCAGAATCTTTCAATATTTTTAAGGCTGAGCTAGATAGATTCTTGATTAGCGAGGGGTTGAAAGGTTATTGGAAGTAGGTGGGAATGTTGAATTAAAATTAGAATCAGGTCAGCCACGATTTTATGGAATGGGGGTGGCTTGAAAGGTCGAGTGGCCTCCTCCTGCTCCAATTTCATACATTGATTCATTTACTTTTCCATTTGGATCTTCTGGCATAATATTCTACAAACAGTACAAAAGAGGCGAGATATATAGCCTGAAGAATATTGTTTGAATTAATCAGAAAAATTGAATATCAGATTTATGGATTGTATTTTGCAGTGTAATCCTACAGTAACATAAATGAACCGTTATTCTCCCACCTTGAAAATAACATCATTATGTATACTTTAAGCTAAAGCCCACAGAAATAACTTTTGTTCACTTCATTAAAGCTCGTATCAATTGTCTGAAATACCATAATTTCTGGACTGGAGGATGATTGTATCTTGATGGCAGGAATACAAAAGTAAACTATCAAAACGTCTTTTATTTTGTGAAAAAAAGGGAATGAAATTGCTTCCCAGTCTTTTTCTATTATAGGTCTTTCAGCTCTATTCCCTTGGTAAAGAGATGGATGAAGATGGTAAATGCTTGCAGGCTTCTACTATTTTTTTACTGGGCTGCCGGGAGATTTCTGTCTTTCCCTTTCCAAGGCATTTCCTCTGTTCCTCACCTCTTCTGGTGGTTTAGTGGTTTAGCTGCTACTACTACTCTGTAAAACAATACTCTGCATCACCATGTTATTCATTTGTAAAATCAATGCTTTCTTCTGAAAAATACTGCCCAATCAAGCCCATAGAACATAGAATATTACAGCACAGTACAGGCCCGTTAACCCTCAATGTTGTGCCGAGCTATGTCCAAACCCAAGATCAAGCTATCCCACTCAAAGAACTTTAAAATTGTACAATTTCATTGCCACTAAATTTCATTGGCCTTTATAAATCAAAGTATTGAGTAAATGAGTTGGAATGTTATGGTAAGGTTGTATAAGACATTGGTGAGGTTGAATTTAGAGTATTGTGTGAAGTTTTGGTCACCTAATTATAGGAAGGACATTAATAAGGTTGAAAGGGTACAGAGAATGTTTACAAGGATGTTGCTAGGATTTGAGAAACTGAGTTACAGAGAAAGGTTGAATAGGTTAGGACTTTATTCCCTGGAGCGTAGAAGAATGAGGGGAGATTTGATAGAGGTGTATAAAATTATGATGGGCATAGATAAAGTGAATACAAGCAGGCCTTTTCCACTGAGGCTAGGGGAGAAAAAAACTAGAGGACATGGGTTAAGGGCGAAGGGGGAAAAGTTTAAAGGGAATATTAGGGGGACTTCTTCACACAAGGAGTGGTGGGAGTGTGGAATGAGCTGCCAGATGAAGTAGTAAATGTGGGCTCACTTTTAACATTTAAGAAAATCTTGGATAGGTACATGGATGAGAGGGGTGTGAAGGGATATGGTCCAGGTGCAGGTCAGTGGGATTAGGCAGAAAAATGGTTCGGTACAGCCAAGAAGGGCCAAAAGGCCTGTTTCTGTGCTGTAATGTTCTATGGTTCTATACATAGGACTTGGCAGAAAGTTAAACCTCATGAAATCAAAGGGACAGTGGCAGCATTGATACCAGGCTGACTGAGGAAACAGTAGTGGTGGGCTGCTTTTCAGATTGGAGGAAGGTATATATTGAGGATCCTCAGGAAGGAATATGAAGACCACGTCTTCACTTGCTACAGATTGATGATGTAACAGAGGTTTACAAGACACAATTTCAAAGTTTGCTGTTGATATATATCTTGTATAGTGAAGAGTGAACTGTCAGGAGGAAAGTGATAGACTTCAAGCAGACATAGGCAGATGAATGAAATGGATAATTGAAATTGAAAGCAGAAAAATGTAATGTGATACATTTTGGCAGGAAGAACAAGGAGGGGTAAAATAACGAGTATAATTCTAAAGTGTATGTTGAGAAGAAAGATGAGAGGATGTATATGCAGAAATCCTTAGAAGTGAAGGCTAGATTGAGTAAAATTTATTTATTAGTGTCACAAGTAGGCTTACATTAACACTGCAATTAAGTTATTGTGAAAATCCCCTCGTTGCCACATTCTGGCACCTATTCAGATACACGGAGGGCGAATTTAGTAAGGCCAATATCCCTAACCAGCATATCTTTTAGAAAGTGGGAGGAAACCAGCGCACCCAGAGGAAACCTATGGAGACACAGGGAGAACATGCAGACTCCACACAGACAGTGACCCGAGCCAGGAATCAAACCCAGGTTTCTGGCACTGTGAGGTAGCAGTGCTAACTACTGTGCCACCATGGCTTTGCCTTTCATTATTCTTTCATGGGATGTGACAGATTCAATTATGTCTTTCAAAGTGTGATGGAATCTGTAGGCAAATTATGTATTTTTTAAGGTAGACCCTAATTGAAAACAGAAACTGAAAAGGGAAAGTATTTACAATTTACAAAGTAAATTGATTCTCTTAATTGCTAAAGAAACTAAAATTGAAACTGAGATTGGAAATCAAACAAGTTGGCTGAAACTACATTAAACAAGACAGAGTAATCAATGCTCAGTGGATGTTGTGTCTAGTGGCGCAGTGCAGGTAGATTGGAGAAGACAGTAGCTGCAAATGAGAAAAGATACGGTTGCTTCATCTGTTTGTATTGAAGATAACACTGGTGGATCTATATACACCATCCAGAGCATCGTAAGCAGAGTTGGTGAAGTTCAGCAGATGAGTGCCATTTCTGATGAAGGCCAAGCCCAAGGAACCCAGGTTGGTTCTGCTTTGCAATCATAGAGAAGAGGAGCTGAAAGGAGATGGATGTTTGAAGGACTCTGTGACTGAAATTGATTACCTGTATGCTAAACAGAGCACTGAAGCAATACATAAGATCCACATTAGTTGTATCTGTCATTTAACCTATAATTTCTTGCTCATAATTAACTGCTCTGTCATGCAATATGATCATAACTAATCAAACAGAATCTGGATTAAATATCAGCGTTATTGCAATGCATTAAAACAGAGAGTGATGAGAGAATATTTTATTAAATCAATTATGATGGGACAGTAATGGCTTCAAAAGTTAAGTTGGTTGACTTACCACCACATAATCACAGATGATTCACCTGCTGCTCATTTTTACTGAAGTTTATTGCTGGGTGACTGAAGTCCCTGCCTGGTTCAGTAAGTGGCCCCTTTTTAACCCGCACAATAGGGTCCTATACCGTACACCCGCTGACACTTGGGAGGAACACTTGGCAATAACAGGTCTCAATTGTATTTACATGAGAACCAGCCTTCAAAATGGCTCCAGCCTACTTTGTAAAAATCTGGATCCCAGCTAGTTCATAGTTTCAATTATATCAGTGCTATCAAGTAGATTCAGGGGCCTTTTCACGGGAAGGGGAAAATATAGGACATGCAATCCATTTTTAAATGGATGTCTTTCAGACGTTATATTACTGCTAGGATAATGAAGTCAGCAAACAGAATTCATTGAACTTCTGTTGATGAAAGGCAAAATTAAAAGAACAGGAAGAACAATCCCAGCGGATTCCATGGGCAGTGGATTATATGTGAAGGCCCAGCAAAAGTTGGAGCAGCAAGTCCGAAAAGATCAAGGGATCAAAGGAAATTAGGCTGTAAAAGTTTGACACCATCATATTGAGGTATTTAAGATAGAATTTCTACAGTGCAGAAGGAGGCCATTCAGCTCATCAAGCCCACACCAACATTCCCACCGTGGTCCTATCCCTGCAACTCCTGTATTTACCCTACTTATCCCCTTGACATTAAGGGCCAATTTAGCCTGGCAAATCCACCTAATCCACACATCTTTGATCAGTGGGAGGAAACCGGAGCATCTGGAGGAAACCCACACAGACACAGGGAGAACATGCAAATTTCACACAGACGGTGATTCAAGCCAGGAGTCGAACCCGGGTCGCTGGCACTGTGAGGCAGCAGTGCTAACTACTGGACTACCCTGCCACCCCATTGTAAAGAAGGAAAGATGTAAGAAAAGAAAATTAAATCAAAAGAAGACGTTATGTGACCAGACGTATAATAACAAAAATCACAATATCAGTAACACCACTCATAATAAATCAAGGATCAATGGCACCATGTATATAAGTTTATTCTTTGGCACTGTACAATCTCAATCCCAAAATCACCCTGGATTTATACTTTCCAAATGGTAATTAAATTGTAATATGAAGTTTCTGATTTTTAAAAGTTTATTTCTGAAATTATCATCTCTGTAGACACAAACCTGCCAGGGAGTGTCCAAATTTATTAAAACATTTAACCTTACAGAAAATTTCTACTTGAATTACATTTTTAATGTCATCTATTCAGTTGTGTGTTATTGCTAATGTGTTTATTCTTAAAGAGTAAATACTGTAGGGCTCAACTTTTCACTTCTTAGACAACGTAGAAATAGATCTGTATATGGACATAATCAACTTGTCACCATGCCTAAAATTATAACCTTCTTCTTTGTCTCTAGGAGTCAAAACATTTACATGTAAATTTATTGCACTGCACACACTCCCTCACCACTGTGGTGAGTTATGTATGGAGGGCGGATTGCAGTCAAAGAATATTCATGCATTTCTCCCATGTTTTATCCACTTTTTAGGTTACAAAACACTGGGAAGAGCAAGGCAGCTAGCCAACTGGGTGGTTGTCCGCTTTGACACTGAAGTCCATAAATTCAAATGAGACCTCCTGCACATATGTCTAAACTGAGCATCTGCTTTTAGACTGTTTTATGTCTCCTCCACAAGGGGACATTTTGAGTAGGGATGCTAAAAATATCAGTATGCCTTCATCTTGAGCAGAGTGAAATTTATGCACAGATCAAACATACTTTTTCCTAGCACCAATCATCATAGAGTGGGATAGAGGTAGGAAGGATTAGAATGAAAATAAGGAAAATAATTGGGTGCTTTTAATGTTTTCATGAATCATCTCTCATGTGTGAATAAACCACGGTTAAAGGGTTAATTTAGATCAGAACCTTTAATGATATTTTCTGTTTGATGCATTTAATGTCATTAGTGATCAAGGTTCTTAGTTTTCCTCAAAAAGGAGGAAGCCAGAAAATGTACAGTATCTTTGGTGGTCACCATGCAATGCCCCATTTCCCATCCGCAGCCAAACTTCATCTCCTGTTTCAAGCTTAAGCACACCACTGTTTCCTGAAGTATCATGTTTCCCCTTGGATTCAGAGCTGAAAGACAACAAAAAAAAATCACATCACGTTATTTTTAAAGGGGTGGCCTCAATCATCAATCATTTTGGGTGTAAATTGAGAGAGGTGGATACTCAGCGAGACCTTGGTGTCCTCGTGCATGAGTCACTGAAAATAAGCATGCAGGTACAGCAGGCAGTAAAGAAGGCAAATGGTATGTTGGTCTTCATAGCAAGAGGATTTATGCACAGCAGCACGGTGGCACAGTGGTTAGCACTGCCACCTCACAGTGCCACGGACCTGGGTTCAATTCCTGGCTTGGTCACTCTGTGTGGAGTTTACACAACGTCCCTGTGTCTGTGTGGGTTTCTTCTGGGTGTTCAGGTTTCCTCCCACACTCCAAAGATGTGTGGGTTAGGTGGATTGGCCATGGTAAATTGCCCCTTAGTGTCGGGGGACTAGTTAGGGTAAATGCATGGGGTTACAGGGATAGGGCCTGGGTGGGATTGTGGATTCGTGCAGACTTGATGAACCGAATAGCTGTCTTCCACTTGCTCTGTAGGAACCTATGATTCTATGATTTGAGTATAGTGACATGGATGGTTTGCTGCAATTGTTTCGGGCATTGGTGAGGCCAAACCTCGTGAACTGTGTGCAGTTTTGGTGTCCTTAACTGAGGAAGGATGTTCTTGTGAAAGAGAGAGTACAGTATACTAGACTGATTTCTGGGATGGCAGGTGTGTTATATGAGGAGAGACGAAATCAGTTATGATTATATTCACTGGACTTTTAGAAGAGTGAGGGGGATCGCATAGAAACTTATAAAATTCTAACAGGTTTGGTTAGTGTAGATTCCCAATGTCCCCAATGGTAGGAGAGTCCAAAACTAGGGGTTATAGTTTGAGGATAAGTGGTTAAACCTTTTAGAACTGAGGTGAGAAGAAACTTCTTCACCCAGAGAGTGGCGAATGCGTGGAATTCATAACCACAGAATGCAGTTGAGGCCAAAATGTTGTCTGATTTCAAAAATAAATTAGATCTAGCCCTAGGGGCCAAAGAGATCAGGGGTGTTGGGGGGGCAAGTGGGGGATCAGGATATTGAATTTGATGATCAAAATGAACAATAGAGCAGGCTCGAAGGGCTGAATGGCCTACCCCTGCTTCCAGTTTCTGTGTTTCCATCCATAGTATTCCATAGTATTAGGAGATTTTCACAGTAACTTCATTGTGGTGTTAATGTAAGCCTACTTGTGACACTAATAAATAAACTTATTTATAACTAAGTTATAAACAACATTTTTTAATATTTATTAATTTTAAAATGTACAAATGTTAGCACAATTGGAGAAATTAGTTTGGGGATGAAATACTAAAACAGAACCTTATAGCTATGACATAACCTTCCATGTCAAAGGTTGCAGAGGTCAAGAAGGATTTGGGATGATAGCATATTAAGGTGAGAGAGGAGAGATACAAAAATGTCCAGAGGGCCAATTTTTTCACATAGAGAGTGGTAAGTGTCCAAAACAAGCTGCCAGAGGTAGAATTAGAGATAGGTACAATTCTATCTTTTAAAAAGCATTTAGATTGTTACATGCGTACAATGGATATAGAGGGATATGGGCCACGTGCGAGCAATTGGGATTAACTAAGGTGTTTTAAACAAAAAAAGGGCAGCATGGACAAGTTGGGCCGAAGGGCCTGTTTCCAAGTGGTAAACCTCTATGACTCTACATCGTGGACATACTCAGAGGATTTCATTTGTGACTTAGATGACATAACATATGAGGACTTTGGAGAAGAAATTATGGAATGGTATGAACAGAGAGGTCAAGGATGAAATCTTTTGATGACGTTACTTGAGGAGAAAGAAATATTCAGAATATAAGAAAAAATGATGGCTGGGTTTTGCCAAACTCGCCTGCAATTCTCTGGTCTCACTGCTCTGAGTGGGGATTTGGCTGAGCGCCAAATTTTCAGTTCTCATTGGCAGCAGTGGTGGGGGTGTATGACATCAGAGAACTCTGGCCAATATATATCGTAGCAACTTTCATGACCTCAAAATGTCCCAAAGCACTCTAAATCCAATAAAGAAATTTTGCAGTGCAATGATAACTGTTGTGCAGGAAACATGGTGGCTAACTTGCATATAAGATTCCATAAATAACAAATTAATAATGGCAACATTATTCAATTTAATGTTACCGGTTGAGAAAAAAAATGACTAGGGTACGAGAGAGAATGTTTCTGTTTTTGTTTTGGAAAATAGTAATGCATGATCTTTCACATCCACCTGAGCAGGGGGTTTGGGGGGGGTAGTTGCGGTGCAGAAAGAGCCTAGTTTAATAGCTCTTTGGAAGCCAGTGCAGCACTCCCTCAGTCCTGTGCTGAAGTGTCAGCCTAGATTTTATTGTCCAATTTTGGGCTGGTATGGGACAGTGAAAAGAGGTTGAATGGTCAGAATTTCAGAGAGAATAAGGTCCACAGAGCCCACCCTACCTCCAGCTTTTTGTTCTCTCAATGTGTTTGAAAATATGGTGAAAAAAAACAGCAGTGCAGCCAAGCACACCGCTTTTCTCGCTCAAAACAACACTTTGAAAGAAAAAGGAAAATTCCACCTGTTATTTTCTCTAACTGAACATAGTTTTTGACTGTATAAAAGAAAGAAGTTAATGCTATGATATACCATACACAAATATGATTCTTTCTTGTCAAACATTGTTTACATGCCCATAAAGAACCCAGCTTACTGGCAACTAGAGATTTTGGGATCAGAGCCAAGTTGAGTTGTGCACCATTAATATCTCATCGGAAGTCCAGCAGACAACTCAGGAAACTTCTAAACCTTGATTTTAAAACTAAATGCTAAAATTCACTGGATTTTTGAACTTTGGTTCGTACCTGTACATGCTTATGACAGCATTTCCATTGTGCATTAGGAAGACAGAAGTTTCTTCGACATCTTCATGCTTCATCATGTTGAAAATAAAGAAATAAACACCTGTAATAAAATAAAACAAATTCAATTGCACTGCTGATATCCTTGCAATTCATAATACATGATGTTTTCTCGTCATTTTCATCAAGATGTATTTGCTGCATTTAGGGTAATGTCCTTGGTTCAACCATCTCTAGTTGTTTTATCAATGAAGTGCGGAGATTGCACTGCCAGTGTGAACTGAATAGAAAGTTAAGTCTTGCCATTTCAACTATAAGTGCATTTTAACAATGTGGCAAGTGTTAATTCTTGTCAATTAACTTTTACCTTTATAAACTTAACCATTATAAGCATTGAGTCTCATTCCTTCAGATATTACATTTGACATTGTAAAATCCATCACACATCTTTAATGTTTTTATTTCCTTTTCTCCAATCTTCCTTTCCGTATTGAATTCATCAGTGAAGGTCGTCCACTCTAATTTACGTTTCCTTCTCAGTCCTTGCACTGCTTTTCTGAACCCTTCAGTCTGATTGCTTAAGGAATATAAGCCTACCCTGCTTACTGATGTCTCATATGTCTAATTTTCAATATTGTGATGATATAAGCTTGCTCTTTCGGCAATAATTTGGAAATGTAAACATCTTGCTCATGATGGGCATCATTACAAATGCTGCTGATTCCAGCAAAATCTAGACCATAAACATGCACCTCGAAACCCAATATTGTAACTTCAGTTCATTATTATGTACCATTTTTATATTGAACTGTAGCTTAGTATTGCCCTGCATTTCTGAAAGAATAGCTTGATATCTTGAATATTTTTGTTAGAATCGAAGGCACTCATATATTCCAGAAAAAATAATTAGATGATAGAATGTAGAACCTCTAAGTCATATGCAATGCCTAACATAGTCTCATTGTACTCATTATTGTAGCAGCAACTAACTCCTGTGTTTACTTTGCACATAAGAACATAAGAAATAGGAGCAGGAGTAGGCCATCTAGCCCTTCGAGCCTGCCCCGCCATTCAATAAGATCATGGCTGATCTGTCGTGGCTCAGTTCCACATTCCCGCCCTCTCCCTCGCTTATCAAAAACCCATCAACCCGCGTCTTAAAAATATTTAGCGAGGCAGCCTCCACCACCTCAACGGGCAGAGAATTCCAGAGATTCACCACCCTTTGAGTGAAGAAGTTCCTCCTCAACTCCGTTCTAAACCGCCCCCCCTTTATCTTGAGGCTGTGCCCCCTAGTCCTACTGTCCTTTCTGAGCGGGAAGAGCCTCTCCACCTCTATCCTATCCATCCCATTCATCATCTTATACGTCTCAATGAGATCTCCCCTCATTCACAAAGCCTGCTTTGGAATACTTTGCTAAAGCCATCATTTATATATGCTTTGGAACAATTTGCTAAAGCGATCATTTAAATGTCATGATTTGGTGGAAAATTAAACATGCTAATATCCCAATCATGAGTAGAATGCTAATAGGTATTTTTCTTGCTGTCCCACACTTCTCATGCTTCCTCATTTTCTAATGCCAGCTCTGCATATGCTGTGCTGCTGAAAATCGAGACTGGGTAGTTTTGGAATATACTCTTAAATCTAAGGATTATTAAACAAACCTAGCATATTAAAATAGGCTGTACCCGTTTAATGCAAGCAGTAATATTAGGTAAATAAAAGCAAAATACTGCAGATGCTGGATATCTGAAATAAAAACAGTACGTTCTGGAAAATCTCAGAAAACCAAAGGTGTGTTGTAAGGGACTCTGAACTGTTAATTCTGTTTCTCTCTTCACGGATGCTAAAAACAGAAAGTTCTGGAAAAACTTGACTGGCTGAGTTTTTCCAGAACTTTTTATTTGTATTTCAGTAGTATTAAGAACTAGGAAACAGTCAATAACCACTTTATTCATGCTAATGGATCAAATTGCTATGATATACCTCTCTCCAAACCAATGTTCTACTACTATCTTTGAATAAGACTTAAATGAATATATTGCCAGCAATCTTAAGGCTGGGACAATTCTTGCAATTCTAAAGGGCCCAGCCTAGATCTTCCTGGGTTTAGCCGCCATGGTGTTAGAATCTCCAATAGTAAGTAAACAGCTGATACTGATAGCTGGAGGGAGTTATGTTCTGCCCCCTGGCAAAATGCAGCTCTCTCCACAACATGGGACACACATGGGTCAAATGTCAACAGGAAAAAAATGATGTTTCACCTCCAATTCAACCTTGAAAATAGAGCAGCTGTCTAAGGGATTCACTGAGCACAGACAGTCCACCCACTGTCAATGAAGTGAGAAAATCTTAACCAACTAAGAAACATCTTTCACCTTGCTCCTTCAGTCTCCATCGCAACAAACCCACAGAAAGGCAAATCAAACATGTTTCTGCAATCTTTTGATCCACATTGCTGCTGGTGAAAAACAGCAATGCCTCCACCAAGTATCGTGCTATCAAAAGTACAGCAGATTCAAATGTATATATACATATCTGAGAATTCAATTAAAAAGCAACAGGATTATAAACAAAAATAACAGAGGTCTATAAAATAATTAAAGGTTTTCACAGTGTGCCTATGATAGGATATTTAGCCTAACAGATTCAAGAGGAGCAGGGATACGAGTTTAAATTGTATAAGACTAGGAAGTGACTGGATGTTATGCAGAGAGTAATGAAAGTCTGGAATACATTGCTGGCTGCTGAGGTGGGTGTGTACTCTCTGTATGCCTTTTAGAAGGGAATTAGCAAAATCTTGATTTGGTTTATTATTGTCACATGCATTAGTATATAGTGAAAAGTATTGTTTCTTGAGCACTGTACAGACAAAGCACACTGTTCATAGAGGAGGAAAGGCGAAGGTGAGGAATGTCGTATCACAGTCATAGCTAGGGCATAGAGAAAGATCAATTTAATTTAAGGTCCATTCAAAAGTCTGACGGCAGCAAGGAAGAAGCTGTTCTTGAGTTGGTTGGTAGGTGATCTCAGACTTTTGTATCTTTTTCCCAATAGTACAGTGATCTCCTGGACTAGTTTTGACCATTTGAGTGGGGGAATCCTGAGTGATTTTCCTTTATTGGGCTTGCAATTTTTCTCTGACTTGTTGTTTCTCCAAGGAGATTACATGGTTAAGGGGAGTTTGTTGGGTAATAGGAAATGTTCAGTCATGATGTCCCTGATGCGATGCAGGTTGGATGGGCCAGTCAATCATTTCCTGTCTACATTTTTGTACATTTGTATATTGGTAGATGTGAGTAAATGTTGTGTGCAATATGATAGCTCCTGACTGAGTCATGGCAACCATGGAAACTTTAAGCAAAGAATTGCAGTTGAGCATTAGTGAATTGCACAGAATGTATAGTTCTAAATATTCAGGAGTCTAGTTTGCATGGAACTGGAGAGAAAGTTTGTGGAGGTTAAATGAGTTGAATAGTGTCTATGAAAGAGCAGATTATATACAGATTTGACAGCCTAAATGGCCTTGTCTCATTTAGCGATTTCTGAAGTTCTTCAGTTCTCTAATTTCTTTCCGGTTTCTTTGTCACTTAAATCCCTGCTGCTCCACTTTGCTAGTTTCATGAATTAACTGAAGGTTCTGTGTTATGCGAGTCATTTGCTTACTTAACATTCAGCATCAGTGACTCCTCTCAAATGAATAATTTTTGACTGGTTACAAATTGTAATTTGACACTCTCCAGAATGTTGAAAATGGCTCATTATTAAAAGCAACAAAGTATCAAGTTAAATGATCCAGATATGAAAATGTCACCATGCCACTCATAGCTTCAATTAGTAATAAAAAAAATGATCTGCTGCATTTAAAGGCGATCTGTTAATCATTCTACAAAACAGCATGGAGTGCAAAAAGGTTCATAATAAGTTTCTGTTGATAAAGAAAACAAAACAAACATAATTTACAATGATGTAACGTGGCTGCCAGAACAATTTTCAAACAAGCAGACCCCTTAACAACAAAGAATATAGAAGCAAGGTGCCGATAGTAATACTCCTCTAACACTTTCCCAATGGTCAATGGGCAACAAAATTGTTATGAATGTCAAACTCATTAATCAACCACTGCAGAGCAACTATGAAGTAGGATGGCTCAAAAAAATTAGATAAAGCCTTCATAAAAGTTCCATAGACTCTTTTTTAATCAAGGAAGCATCATGATTTTTGGTGGATGAAGACGTCTTCAAATTTGAAGATGAGACGAGAAATGTTACTGTATAATTACTGGAACACGATTGCATGAGAAACAATATAGATGATGTGGCAAAAGCCAAACATGACTATTACTGTGAAACTGCAGGGACATGAAAGAAATTAATATTTGTTGAGGATATATGTTAAACAAAAATCACAAAGCAAACTTTAAGTCGCAAGCATGTTGTCAGTGGGAAAAACATGTTGGCAAGTTAATTTCACACCCACCTTATAGCATGATGAGGATTGTATAGATTATGCAGAAACAAGCCACTCGACCCCACCAGTGTTTGTGCTCCACGAGTGCTTCCTTGCATCTAGCCTCACCTAAACCCTCCTCTATTCTCTTCTCCCTCATATGTTTTTTCTAGTTTTCCCTGAAATACATCTATATTATTCACTTTCACTACTCCCTATGGCAGTGAGTTCCACATTCCCAACATTTTCTGGTGAATTTTCTTCTGAATTCCCTACTGGATTTCTCTGTAACTGTCTTATTTTGATGGCCTCAAGTTGTACTTCTCTCTCTCTGGGCCTGATTTTACCATTTTCTTTCTAAGTGCCGAATCTGGGCGTAATGCAGATCCAACTTAGAAATCTGCTTTCAGGCACCCCCATATGCTCTCAGCCATCTCCAGTCCCATTCACACTGTGGGCGGGGCTTGGTGTGGCTGAAACTATCGGAGGTCTGAACTGCGCATGCGCAGTTGGAAGAAAAGTTAAAAAAGCACGTCTGTCACGTCATCCTGAGCCTGTCACATCACTCCCCCTAGCCCCCACAAACATTGCCCCACACCCACAGCATTATAAATAGACCCACTATCCCCCCAGCCTCCACCACCCAGAACAATTGCAAATCCCCCACCGATCTCAGGCAGAGCGACAGCGGACACTCCCCCTTCCCTCACTGATCTCAGGCAGAGAGATCCCCACTTCACCCTACAGATATCAGGCAGAGTGATCCCCCTCACTCCCAGCCCAGACCCTCCCGCACAGGACCCCATCCCACCTTCGTTCCGATGGCTGTGTGACACCTCGCTCTCTCTTCCCTGTCGCTAATCATTGAGGCACTCATCCACCACACCGCCCTTGCCACCCCTTCCCCAGCAGCACGCCTGCAAGTGCTCACTTGCTTTCTCCTAATGCTAACATGCAAACAGAATGGAACTTGCTGGAATGCTCTATCAAACTGCCTGCAGCTGATCTGCCCTAATGAAGGGCAGCTCCATAAAAAACTCCAGAATGGACAGGCAGGCAGCATGGATCGTGATAATGGCCTCTCACCTGACTTTACCACATTTTCACGGAGAAATCCAGTAGGGCATTCAGAAGAAAATTCACCTGAAAATGTTGGGAATGTGAAACTCACTGCCATAGGGGGTGGTAAAACAGGGCCTTCTGTGTTCACTCGATCAAACATTTCCTAATTATTATAGATCTCTATTACTCCACCCTGCAGCCTTTTTCTCAAGAATAAAAAAACTCTTTATTCAATCTTTATATGATATGTACACAACTGTACTTCTGATATCATTTGGCAGGCTTTATTAATATGCCACTGCTTGACTTTATGCCTATTGAATCCAATGGAATTAATAATACATATTATCCAATTTGTACCCCTCAAAACTAAATTTAACTTCTGAAACATCTCAGAGGTTATTTGGGAAGAAAAGTTGGGAGGTCATACGAATGCACAACTTGTGTTGTGTGTCATAATTCTGAGGCAGCAAAATAACTCAACAAGGACTTTAGCATCAGCTTGGCTTGTTCACTGATTCGAGAATGACATCTGCTTGTAGTTGTGAGTTTCTGCCATGCATTTTCATGTGACTGAATAGACTGATTTGCAATCCATGGAACAGGATGTCTCACAATGCAGTGGGATCCAGTGTGCAGGATTTGCTTCCTTTTCTTTCCTCTCCTGCTGTCACCCTGCCTCATCATTGAAACCTTGTGACTCAAAGCATGATGCAGCTTGAGTCTTTGTATATGGTAACAGCTGAGACAGACTTTTGATCATTAAAGGAATCAAGGGGAATGAGTAGGAAAGTGAACATGAGGAATATTGGATCAGCCATGATCCTCTGAATGGCAGAGTAGGCTTGAAGAGCTGGACGTCCTAATCCTGTTCCTATTTCTTATGGTCTTATGGACAAGTTGTGGCCATTTTGAATGATTAGTGGCAAGATCCTCCTTGTCATTAATGTCAATTTTGACATGCTTCGAGGAGAGGTTCAAAGTGTCATTGGAGCATTTTCTTTGTCCTCCCATGGAACTCTGACTATCTAAGAGAAAGCCAAATCTGGCAGGACAGATGTTTTTCAGCCTTTTGAGGACAAGTAGCATTGGACTGAGTGTGACATCAAAGAGCCCTGGCCAAACTGAAGTAAATGCAAATTGGGGGCAAGCTCATACCAAGCACTAAGTGAGCTAGTTGAGGCAGTTATTTTAAACACAACGATATATTTAAGACTTATCTTGATAGGCATGTAAACAAATGGGGAATAGAGGGATATAAGTGATTGGTTAGGTAGGTAAATGTGATCGGCGCAAGCCTGGAGGGCCAAAGAGCCTGTTCCTGTGCTGTATTGTTCTTTGTTAAAGCTTATTGAGATCAGTCACTTCGGGTCCAGGCCATTGCTGCAAAAGCTCATTAGGGTCCTAATGCTCACCTATCTTCAACTGCTGTACCAAAGACTTTCCCTAAACCATAAGGTCAGAACTGGGAATTTTTACTGATGATTGTGCAATGTCCAACACCATTTGCAACTTGTCAAATATTGAAATATTCAGTGTCCACATGCATTATGGCTTGGGCTAATACATGGCAAGTAACTATCATGGCACTCAAGTGCCAGACAATGACCATCTCCAACAAGACAAAATCTAACAAACACCCATTGACATTCAATGACATTACAATTGCTGAATCCACCATTAACAACATCCTGGGAGTTATGAATGACTAGGAACTGAACTGGGCCAGCCATATAAAAAATATTGTGACCACAAGAGCAGGTCAGATTCTGGAAATTCTGTGGCATGTAACCAATCAATTAACTCCCCAAAGTCTGTCTACCATCTACAAGGTACAAGCCAGGAGTGTAATGGAATACTCTCCACTTGACTGGAGTAGTGAAGCTCCAAAAACATTCAAGAAGCTCAAAAACATCCAGGAGAAAGTAGCCCACTGGAGTGGCACCCTATCCATCACCTTCAGCATTTACTCCCTCCATCACTGAAGCACAGTGGCATCAGTGATCACCATCTACAAGATGCACTTCAGCAACTAACCTAGGCTTCTTGGACCTCTACCACCTAGATGGACAAGGGCAACAGATGTGTGGACGTACCATCACCTTCAAGTTCCCCTTAAAGCCACCCACCATACTGATTTGAAACTATCAGGCTACTGTTGCTGGGTGAAATTCCTGTAACTTCGTCCCTAACAGTACTGGGGTGTACAAAGAGAACAAAGAACAAAACAGCCTGGGAAACTTACACTTTATAGATGATAGCAATTCACTACCAGCTTCTCAAGTGCAATTAGAGATGTACAATAAGTTCTGACCTAGCCAGAATGTTCACATCTTGGGAAAGAACAACTCGAAAAAAGTAGGCCGTTCAGCCCTTCAATCTTGCACCGCCAATCAGACTATGGCTGATCTGTATCACAACTCTATATTTGCACTTTTGCTCTGTATTCCTTGTCAGCATTACATAACAAAAATCTGTCTCAGACCTGAAAGCTTCAGTTGTCCTGGAATATATGGCCTTTTGAGTGAGACAGTTCCAGATTTCAATTACCCCGCTCTGAGAAAAAGAACATGCATTGCTCGTAAATCAAGCAAGGATAACATCATCAACTTACCTGCTATTGGCGCAGTAAATCTTCCAGTCATCACATCAAAATAGCTTCCAACATTGGTCTCCACACTGCTGAAAATAATACCACTGTTCTGGTTTGTGAAGTGGGTTGCCATAGAAGCCATAAAAGCAACCTATGTTCATTGAAAATAGGTTAAAATGAGAACAATAAAATAAAGTATGATTTTTATAAAACTGCCAATGTGGCATTTGGTTTTTGGCAGCAAGTAACTTAAAGTTTATTTATTAGTCATAAGTAAGGGCTGCACTAACGCTGCAACGAAATTACTGTGACATTTTAGACTAGTGATAATCTTAATACATACATCCTTGGTCAGGTAGAAGTCTACATACTTGATCTGAAAAACCTGCTTAAATATTAATATTAGCCAAGAGTTAATTATGAGACTGACTCTGCTAAATCAAAAAGATTTAAAAAATTCAAAAACACTCCAGCTTGGCAATTGGGAACTTTTTAAAGGTTTGCCCTGGATTATTCAAAGATAAAATTTAAAGTTTATTTATTAGTGTCACAACTAGCTTATGTTAACAATGCAATGAAGTAATTGTGAAAACTCTCTAGTCGTCACACCCCAGCACCCGTTTAGGTACACTGAGGGAGAATTTAGCATGGCCAATGCATGTAACCAGCACGTCTTTCAGGCTGTGGGAAGAAACTGGAGTGCACGGAGGAAACCCACACATTCACGGGGAGAACGTGCAGACTCTGCACAGACAGTGATCCAATACAGTGTAACTCATGTGACAATCAAAAAATGTACACATGAACATACAAGTTAGGAGCAGGAGGAGACCCTTCAGTCCCTTGAGCCTGCTCCATCCATTCATTGATATCATAGCTGATCTGATTGTAACCTCAACTCCACATTCCTGCCTACCCCTGATAGCTTTTCACCCCCTTGCTTATCAATAATCTATCTAGCTTTACCTTAAAAATATTCAAAGACTCTGCTTCCATTGCCTTTTAAGAAGGAGGGTTGCAAAGAGTCACAACCGGCGGAGAAAACAATTCTCCCTATCTTTGTCCTAAACTGAGGGAATCCTTATTTTTAAACAGTAACCACCTAGTTCTAGGTTCTCTCACAAGAAGACACATGCTCTCCACTTTCACCCTGTCAGCAAAATTTGCAACTATACCTTTGGTTCCTTCATCCAAGTCAATTATATAAATTCTAAAAAGTTGAGGCCCCAGCACACCACTTGTACATCCTGCCAACCAAAAAGAGACCCATTTATGTTTACCTTCCATTATGTAGCCAATCTTTGATCCATGCCAGTGTTACCCATAACACCATGAGCTTTTATTTTTGTACTAATCTTTGATGCAGAATAGAAAAGAATAAAATCCATATAGTGAAGAAGGAAGCCATTCAGCCCATCGAGTCTGCACTGACTGCAAAAGAGCATCTTACTCTGGCCCACCCCTCCCCATAACCCCAGACATTTATCACAGCTAATCCCCTAATCTACACATCTTGGGACATTAACGGACTATTTAACATGGTCAATCCACCTGACCTGCACATCTTTGGACTGTGGGAGGAAACCCACGTAGACATGGGGAGAATGTACAGACTCCACACAGACAGTCACCCGAGGTGGAATCAAACTAGGGTCCCTGGCACTGTGAAGCAGCAGTGCTAACCTCTGTGCCACCTGCACCTTATTAAGTGCCTTTTGGAAATCTACATACAGTACCTTTCCCAGTTTCCCTTTATGCACATCATATATTATTGAACTCCAGTAAATTGTTGAAACATGATTTCCCTTTCATGTTGATTCTGCTTAATTATACTATTTTTCCTAGTGTCTTGCTAGAAGATCTTTAGTAAGTTGTTGCGAACATTTTCCCTATGAAAGATATTATGCTAACTGGCCTTTAGTTTCCTGCTTTTGTCTCCCTCTCTTTTTAAATAAAAAAAGTTATATTCACTATTTTCCAATCTAATCAATCCTTCCTCAAATCTAGGGAATTTTGGAAGATTAAAACCAAAACATCAATTATCTAATTAGTCATTTATTTTAATACTCTTGGATGAAAACCATCAGGACTTGGGGACTTATCAGGTCTAACAGTTTACTAAGTATATTTCTTAAATGAAAACAGTTTATTTATTAGTCACAATTAAGGCTTACATTAACATTGCAATGAAGTTATTGTGAAATTTCCCCAGTTGCTATAGTCCGGTGCCTGTTTGGGTCAATGCACCTACCAGCATGTCTTTCAGAATATAGGAGGAAACTGGAGCACCTGGGAGAAATCCGCAGAGACACAGGGAGAACAGGCAATCTCCCCACAGACAGTGACCCAAGCTGGAATCAATCGCGAGTCCCTGATGCTGTGAAGCAGCAGTGCTGACCACTGTGCTACCATGTAATTTTCCTGAGTTCCTCCCTCCATTTATTTTTGATTTCCTTCCTCCCTTCATGTCCTAATTCAAAGCTATTTCTGGACTGTTATCCTTATCTCCAGTGAAGACTGATACAGAGTACCAATCCAATTCATTCTCCATCTCCTTATTTTTCATTGTTAATTTCCCAAATTAACTTTGTTTAGGACTGATGCGAATTTCATTAACTTTTTTCTTCTAAATGCAAACCCTATTATCTGTTGTTATATTTCTAGCTAGCTTTCTCTCATTCTATTTTTTAATTCCTTATCAATCTTTTTTGTTATTCTTTGTTTTTTTTAATATTTTGTCCAAACTTCTCACATGCCATCCATCTTTGCAGACTGACATACTTTTTCATTTAGTTTGATACAAATTTCAATTTTTTTATTAATCACAGATGGTTGGTCCTCCCCTTGGAAATTTTCCTTCTCTTTGTAATTTGATTAGGGATAGTCAACATGGTTTTGTGAAGGGTAGGTCGTGCCTCACAAACCTTATCGAGTTTTTTGAAAAGGTGACCAAAGAGGTGGATAAGGGAAGGCAGTTGACGTGATGTATATGGATTTTAGCAAAGCATTTGATAAGGTTCCCCATGGTAGGCTACTGCAGAAAATGCAGATGCATGGGATTGAGGGTGATTTAGCAGTTTGGATCAGGAATTGGCTAGCTGATAGAAGACAGAGGGTGGTGATTGATGGGAAATATTCAACCTAGAGTTCAGTTACAAGTGGTGTACCTCAAGGATCTGTTTTGGGGCCACTGCTGTTTGTCATTTTTATAAATGACCTAGATGAGGGTGTAGAAGGATGGATTAGTAAATTTGCTGACGACACTAAAGTCGGAGGAGTTGTAGACAGTGAGGATGGACGTTACAGTTTGCAGAGGGATATAGATAAGCTGCAGAGCTGGGCCGAGAGGTGGCAAATGGAGTTTAATACGGAAACGTGTGAGGTGATTCACTTTGGTAAGAGTAACAGGAGTACAGAATATGGGGCTAATGGAAGGACTCTTAGTAGTGTTGATGAGCAGAGAGATCTCGGTGTACATGCGCATAGCTCCCTGAAAGTTGGCACCCAGGTTGATAAGGTTGTTAAGAAGGCATACAGTGTTTTAGCTTTTATTGGTAGAGGGATTGAATTTCGGAGCCGTGAGGTCATGTCACAACTGTACAAAACTCTGGTGCAGCCTCACTTGGAGTATTGCGTACAGTTCTGGTCGCCGCATTATAAGAAGGATGTGGAGGCATTGGAAAGGGTGAAGAGGAGGTTTACCAGGATGTTGCCTGGTATGGTGGGAAGGTTGTATGAGGAAAGGCTGAGGGGCTTGAGGTTATTTTCATTAGAGAGAAGAAGGTTACGAGGTGAACTAATTGAGGCATACAGGATGATCAAAGGATTGGATAGGGTGGATAGTGAGATCCTTTTTCCTCGGATGGTGATGGATAACACGAGGGGACGCAGCTTTAAATTAAGGGGTGGTGGTTATAGGACGGATGTCAGAGGTAGGTTCTTTACTCAGAGGGCAGTAAGGGCGTGGAATGCCCTGCCTGCAGCAGTTGTGGACTCGCCAACTTTAACAGTGTTCAAATGGTCATTAGATAGGCATATGGATAACATTGGAATAGTTTAGGTTAGAGGGTCATTAGATTGGTTCCACTGGTTGGCGCAACATCAAGGGCCGAAGGGCCTGTATTACGCTGTAATGTTCTATGTTCTATGTTCTATGAATGTATCTATTCTGCATGTTCTAAAATATCCCTTGGTTTTCATGGTCTCATTATTTAAATTTAAATACTATTCTTAGGCCCACTCTTCTTTCCCTCAAATAGAATGTAAATTCAAAACTGCTACCATATCTACACAGCATTTACTATGAGCTCATTGATTAATTCTATTGCTTTGCACAATACCAGGCCTTGTATAGCCTCCTCTCTGACTGGTGCCAGAATATGCTGTTCTCAGAATCTATCCCAAAAACATTCTATGAATTCTTCATCAAGGCCACCTTTAATTTTCTCACTCTGTATGAAAATTAACCACCCCACCACCCCCTCCCGATTTTCCTGCATGCCTATCTCCTATCCATGTCTCACAATGCTTGATAAATGTAATTCATTGGGGTCCATTTTAATTCAAGGCACATTCAGAGAAAGCACTTTGGGAGGGAATTCCTGTAAAAATTCAGCAAGTGGCCTAAACCATTCTAACTCCTAGATTGTATCTCAATTCTATTCATAGGAACAGAGGACATTGGATTGGGTGAAAACTATTCAGCCCATTGAGCCTGCTCTGTCATTGAAATAAATCATGACTGATTATTTATTTACCTCTATGCCATTTTTTCACACTATTCTCGTATCACTTGACATTATTAATACTGAGAAATATATCAATATCTGTTCTGAATATGCTCAACGATTGAGATTCTTCAGCCCTCTAGGGTAGAGAATTCTGAGATTCACCATCCTCTTAGTGAAGAAATTCCTCCTTATGTCAGTATTGAAAGACCTCTCCCTTATTCTGAGATTATGTCCCCTGGTTCTAGACTTAAATGGTAGTCATGAAGTGGAGACGCCAGCATTGGACTGGGGTAAACACAGTAAGAAGTCTCACAACACCAGGTTGAAGTCCAACAGGTTTATTTGGTAGCAAAAGCCACTAGCTTTCGGAGTGCTACCCCTTCGTCAGATGAGTGAGAGTTCTGTTAACAAACAGGGCATATACAGACACAAACTCAATTTACAAAATAATGATTGGAATGCAATTAACCTGGTGTTGTGAGACTTCTTACTGTCTAGACTTGGAGCCAGATTAGTCATCCATCTATATCCATTCTGTTATGCCATGTAAGAATTTTATAACTTCCAACAAGATCATTTTTCAGAACTATAGAATACAGGCCCCACTGTTTATTTGATCTCTCTTCATCCAAGGCTTGGTCTGGTGAAGTTTTATTGTACTGCTTCTATGGTAAGTACATCTTTCCTTAGATAATGAGATCAAAA
Source organism: Carcharhinus amblyrhynchos (assembly GCF_965287045.1). NCBI lineage: Eukaryota > Metazoa > Chordata > Chondrichthyes > Carcharhiniformes > Carcharhinidae > Carcharhinus > Carcharhinus amblyrhynchos. Next base: position 47,350,559 of record NC_137324.1, on the reverse strand, counting down.
TACAATACTCCAGGTGAAGTCTCCCAACACAATTGCTGCTTTTGATCCATAGCCTTTAAAATCCTGAACTGATACCAAAAACTAAAGGTCCAAGATTTATTCCTTTTTATATTCCCCCAATCATATCTCCTGTCTCACAACCAATTAATACCATAGTAATATAAGCAAACCTCTTGAGAAATAAGATTCATTTTATGTTCTGGGATTGTTTTGCTCTTAACGTTTTGCTTTATTTTCTTTGTGGGTGTTGGCATTACTGCAATATTGACGTTTGTTGCCCATCTCTAATTGCCCTTGGATTGGGTGGCTTGCGAGGTCATTTCAGAGGCAAGGAAGAGTCAAAGATATTGTGGCTGTGGAGTCATTTTTCACTAGGCTGGGGAAGGATGGCAGATATCCTTCCCTAGAAGGACATTGGTGAACCGGATGGGCTTTAACAACAATCGATGAATACTGTCACTATGGCTAGGATTCAATTCCAGATTTTATTCATCAAATTCCAACACCTGCCAGTGTAGTATTCAAACCAGTGTTCTTAGAGTATTAGCCTAGGCTTCTGGATTACTAGACCAGTGACATTATCACCACCACCTCACCCATGTTGATCAGCTATTGTCCATTAGTTTTATACAATACTGTCCTGTGAAATGTTATGCATGCAATGAATAGAATAGTCACATTCTTACTTTGAGTTCTGATGGGATGCCGGCTTGTCCCTTCTCTCCTTTAATGCCTTGAATTCCACGTTCTCCTCGAGGTCCCATGTCTCCTTTACGGCCTTGCTCACCCTTCTCACCCTCATGTCCTGGGAGCCCATTATTTCCATTATTTCCATGGTTTCCTATTAAATTACAGTTAGTCATATTCTTGGAGTCAGTTGGTATTTGGTTGCCAGTTGTTGTATTTAAACAGTAGCTTCTTGCATAAATATGTCAAGGCTAAAAGTAAAATAAATCTAAGTCTTCCAATGGTTCAGGTGATAATTATAAAGGTAGCAAGTGTACTGGGGGTGGGATTTTTAAATTTTACCCAAGCCCTATCCCCATAATCCCACACATTTTATCCCACTAATCCCCCTAACCTACACACCTTGGGACACAAAGGAGCAATTTAGATAAATGTAAGATACGGCAGATACTGGAACCTGAAATAAAATGAGAAAATGCTAGAAAATCAAAGCAGATGTGACAGCATTTGTGGAGAGAAAACAGAGCCAATGTTTCTCCCCAGAAGCTGTCAGACCTGCTAAAATTTTCCAGCATTTTCTGCTTTTGCTTAAGAGGCAATTTCACATGGCCAATCCACCCAATCTGTGCATCTTTGCATTATGGGAGGAAACCGGAGCACCCAGAGGAAACTCACAAAGACATAGGGGGATTGTGCAAACTCCACACAGACAGGCAACCGAGGCTGGAATCAAAGGTGGGTCCGTGGCGCTGTCAGGCATGCTAACTACTGTGCTGGCCATATGCTGTCCCTGTCTCCCGATACTGAAAAGGAGTCCTCGGCACCCAAAGTGCGCAGAACCAGTTTAGGCAAAGGTGTGATTGAATTTCCTTCATTGGGATATTAACAAGGTGCAGAGATATTTTCAGTCTGTGTCCCATCTCCTGCAAACCAGGTCTAGCACCAGAAAATAAGACAAGAAAAGAAGAAGGACCAACAGATTGTTCATTTATCTGGTAGTTAGTTATTAAACAATTTTTTTTTTCAAACTGCTATAGGGCTCCTCTTCTGTTTCCTGTGAAAATCTTCAAAAGTATTTTATGGGAATTATCTGTGTTTCTGTGTCCAATTTCCACGATTACAGTGGGAGGGCTAGAAAGCTGTGTATTGTGCCTTCCATTTTAATAACATGATAGTGATAGGCCTGCAACAGACAGACTCATCTCTGTGTTCTGCCCCTCATGCAGTATCCAGTCTCCCCAGCCTCCCCTTATAACTCAAACCATCAAGTCGCGGTAGCATCCCAGTAAATCTTTTCTGCACTCTTTCTAGTTTAATAATATCCTTTCTATAATAGGGCGACCAGAACTGTACACAGTATTCCAAGTGTGGCCTTACCAATGTCTTGTACAACTTCAACTAGAGTCCCAAATCCTGTGTTCAATGTTCTGACCAATGAAACCAAGCATGCTGAATGCCTTCTTCACCACTCTGTCTACCTGTGGCTCCACTTTCAAGGAGTTATGAACCTGTAACCCTAGATCTCTTTGTCGTATAACTCTCCCCAGTGCCCTGTCATTAACTGAGTAAGTCCTGCCCTGATTCAATCTACCAAAATGCATCACCTCGCATTTATCTAAATTAAACTCATCAGCCCAAAGGCCCAATTGATCAAGATCCCATCGCAATCCTAGATAAGCTTCTTCATTGTCCACTATGCCACCAATCTTGGTGTCATCAGCAAACTTACTAACCATGCCTCTTATATTCTCATCCAAATCATTAATATAAATGACAAATAATAGTGGACCCAGCACCAATCTCTGAGGTACAATGCTGTCACAGGCCTCCAGTTTGAAAAACAACCCTCTCCAACCATCCTCTGTCTTCTGTTATCAAGCCAATTTTGTATCCATTTGGCTATCTCACCCAGAATCCCATTTTGAAACAATCAAAGTCAAATTCTTCCATGTGTGGATAATGGGTAACATGTGGGCAGTTTCAACTTGTACATTTCTAAAAGGAAACTTCATTTGAAGTCAGCATTTGTTGCCCTTGAGACAGTGGTGCCGAGCCACTTTTTGACCTGCTGCAGGCCATGTGGTGGCGGTATGGTCCACAGTGTTGCTGGAAAAGGAGTTCCCGGTTTTTGTATCCAGTGACAGTGCAGTGACAGTGATACAATACCAGGTCAGGATCGTGTGTATTATGCATCATCTGCAACAAGACATAGATGGGCTAGCAGAATGCACAGAGAAATAACAGAGGGAATTTGATACAGAGAAGTGTGAGGTGATACATTTTTGCAGAAGGGATATGGGGGGAGAGGCAATATAAAATTAATGGAAGAATTCTAAAGAGTGTACAGTTACAGAGGGACCCAGGAATTCATGTGCATAGATCTTTAGGGTGGCAAGACATATGGAGAGAATAGTTACCAAAGCATGTGGGATCTTGGGCTTCATAACGAAAGGCTCTGGGTGCAAGAGCAGGAAGACACACTGAGCCATTATGAAGTTCTGGTTAGGCCATAACTAGGATATTGCATAAATTTCTGATCACCACACTTCAAGAAGGATGTGAATTTAACATTGTGCAGAGGAGATTTATAAGAATGGTTTCAGGAATAGAAAATTTTAGTTATAATTTGAGGTTGGAAAAGATGATATTGTTTTCTTTGGAGCAAAGAAGACTGAGTGGAAAATTAACACATGTGTATAAGATTATGATAGTTTTGAATGAGGTAGACCTGGGAAACTGTTGCTGTTAGCTGTTGGTACAAGGATTAAGAGTCACAGATTTAAGATTTTGGGCAAGAGCAATGTGAGAAATAACAGTGAGAGATAATAACCTGTAACTGGCTGTCTACAGGAATGGTGGAAATAAAGGTGATCAATGATTTCAAAAGGAAATTGGCTCACTATTTGAAAGAAATAAACCTGCAGGACTACAATTATAGCGCAGTGGACTAGGACTGCCTAGATTGCTTCTTGGAGAACAAACATTGACACAATGGACAGATTGGCCTCCTTTCAGCTGTTATTGATTCGAAGGCCAGACTTCTCTGACCTCACCCATGGCTGAGATTATCTGGTCCCAATGCAATGAATGGAGATTTGGCTGAGCACCAAATTCTGTGTTCTTGGAAGCAGCAGTGGTGGGGTGAATGACATCAGAGAATCCCAGCCTTAAAAATCCCAGCATCTTGGTAAGACTCTTTGGTATAGAACCCATATCTCTGCTGCCCTTGTCCTTCCAGGTAACAAGTTTGGAAGGTACTTATTTACTTGTCCCTGGGATGTTGGCAAGGCCAGCATTTGTTACCCATCCCTAAGTGCCTTGCTAGGCCATTTCAGAGGAAAACTAAGAGTCAAGATCTGGAGTCAGAGTTGGTCAGACCAGGTGAGGTCAGCAGATTTCCTTCCCTAAGGGGGCTTTCCAGAACCAGACAGGTTTTTACAGCAGTGATAGTAACAATTACTGACCACAAAACTGAGAACACTGTTAGATTACAAATTTATGAATTGAATTTAAATTCCACCAGTTGCTATGACAGAACTTGAACCCATGTGTGCAAAGCATAAGCCTGTGCCTCTGGATTGATGGTCCAGTGACATTAGCACAATACCATTATCCCCTTCTCAAAAAGGCTTGGTGACTTGTTGCAATGTAGCTTGTAGAAGGCATACACTGTTATCATTGGGCACCAGTGATGGAGAGAGTGAATATTTAAGGTGGTGGGTTCGTTATAGGCTGCTTTTTCTGGATGATGTCAAACTTCTTGATTGTTTTTGGAGTTGCGCTCATCCAGCAAGTGCAGAGTACTTCACCAGAGTCTTGATAATTTTTCAGAATTAGGAAGGATTCTTCCTCCGCAAATAAACAAACCTCAGCTCTTCCCAGAAGCAGATGTGAGGGTCTGAATTCCTGAAAGTGCTCCCTGCTGAGACTCACTGTGCAGATTCACATGAAGAATGGACATTTGGAAAAGATACTGGAGTGATCACTGGTCATTGCGAATGATGGCCTCCAATCATTAAGTGCAGGAAAAAAGAATGGGTTAAATTGAAAGAGAGAAATGAAGCATTGAAAAAGCAGAATTGATAACTCACCCGGAATGCCAGCTTGGCCAGGAGGACCAGGCCACCCACGGGGACCAGGTTCTGCTCGGTGACAACAGGAGTTACATTCGAAATGAGCAGGCCTATCCACAACCTCATGTTGTTCCTCAAAACAGAAAATTAATTTTTAATTTGCAAGTATACTTTAGCACAAATCTAAATTGACAAGCTAAAAAAAAGTCACTCAAGGCAACCGATCTGATTTTAGGATAACAAGTTTTTTTTTTACAAATTTTATCATCGCTCCTTGAACTGAAAATTGAGTATATACCATGATTACAAGTGTATTCAGATAAGTGACATGTGTAAATATTATGTCATAATTGTTAACTGTTAAAAATGCTGTCATTCCAATGATAAAAAGAATTATCAGCATGTGAATGGTGTACTTTGATATTAAAGTGAAAATCAGCCAGAAAATTTGTGGTAAGGAATAGATTCTTTATGACAAGCAATTGTCACAAATTTCTAGATGATTTGCATTGTTTTTGAATTAGCTTCACAAGAATCAAATCAAACCCTTGACTTCCCCAGGAGTTTCATGAAGTTGCTGTATTCGCACACTAATTGTCCATTAAACACAGCACAGAACATTAAGTCCAGTAATTAACCATTTAAGTACTCTTCAAACAATGTGCTAATGGTTGATGACTGACAGCAACTTCACTGGCCCAAAAAGGGAACATTAAAAGTACTTAGCCTCATCTCTTCAAGTTGAGAATTGTTGTTAGAGATTTCAAAAAATATTAAAGAAAAAATGTTTCTTTTATTTTGGTCTCCCTTAATCTAACCTTTGTTTCCATCTCTTTGGGTGGAACTTATTATTTTCCTGATGGAGAGTTTAGAGGTGGGAAGAATTTAATCAGACAGAAAAGTGTGAGACGGAGGACCCTGTTGTCTTTGTATCCTGTCCAATTAAATCCAGGGAAGGAAGGCTTATGCACAGTTTTCTCCCCCGGGCACTAATTGAAGTCAGCAATGCCCATTTAAGGGTCTCATCCTATCATGTACTTATATTCAAATAGCAGTGAGGTGGATGATTGCCACAGGCAGCCTGAAGCATAGAGGCTGGTTAATAGATGTTAATAGATTCTAATGGGATGTTAATAGATTCTAATAGGGATCCTGACATTAAATATTGGGATTCCAGTTACATCATTGATGAGGAGGATGGGCTGGGATAATCGCAAGGAAATTCCATTGGTGTAAATTGCATTTTGGACCTCCCACAAGATTTTCCATTCCCTCACAAACCCGCTGGTTGAAAACAGCAGTGGAAAATTCCCCCTGTGATTCTATCAGGTAAAAAGACTGTCCAATTGTGCACTTAAAGCATAAAAGAAGCAGCCAAACCATAATAAGCAAAAATAACCAGAGCATTTCAACACATCGGTATACAGCTTTTCAGATACATGGTATTATCTATTGAGCATATACTTCCATTACGTGGCTAATATTTAAAGGAAAGTTCAAATATGCAATTCAAATAACAAAGAAAAATATTTCAAGCATAAATTCCATACCATCAGAATTTAATGCTGCTGCGAAGATATATTTATTAGCATAATAAGCATGTAAAAATCAAGAACAGGGCAAAACATTACATAGAATTAATAAGCATTACAACGGCATCTTCATCTTGCATATAAGCCAAGCTTCTGATAGAGTTTTGATAAATCATATGATTTATTTTTAAACAAATATATTTTTGGGTTGTGGATGACATTGGAAACGCCACCACATATAGCAACTCCAGTTGCCTTGAAAAAAACCAATGAGATTTTGAAATTATGCTATTAGGAGTTGTTTGTTCAATCACCTTATCAAATTGATTTATTTTTGTATTTTTTGTTTACTCCCACAGTAGTGTTAGAATATGAAATCTGTTGCCATGCGTAGCTGTTGAAATCAAATGAATCACAACATTTAAGTTTTAAAGTTTACTTATTAGTTACAAATGAGGCTTACATTAACACTGCAATGAAATTAGTGTGAAATTCCCCTAGTTGCCACAGTCCGGCACCTGTTCAGGCTAGTGCACCTAACCAGCACATCTTTCAGAATGTGGGAGGATACCATAGCACCCTTAGGAAACCCACGCAGACATGGAGAGAACATGCAAACGCCACACAGACAGAGACCCAAGCCAGGAATTGAACATGAGTCCCTGGCACGGTGAAGCAGCAGTGCTAATCACTGTGCTACTGTGCTGCCCACATGGGAAGTGGGAAGTAGGAAATAGATAGAACTTCAAGAAGATAAATATTAAAGTAATGAAGAAAAACAGAGGAGCTACATTGTAGGAGACATCTCTGGCATTGAGCAAATGTCAGTACAGCTAGTCCAGTGCTCAAATTCTAATAACAGGCTGGTGGAAGTGTCAATTTTGTCAATGTGGTTTGCCCTATTTTTGACAAGTCTGAATTACACCAACAATTACATTGGTTTTAGGTTTGAAATCAGGGTTTTTTAAACATCGTGTTGCTTGATCAGTAATAATGCTGCATTTAGTGAGAAAAATTACACATGGGATTGTGACGTTTCAATGAAAGTCACAAAATATGTTCTGCTTTGACTGAGTTAAATATTGCATTTGAATGAATAAAAATATTTCTTTCACTGCTCCATTTTTGTGAGGGAAATCACTGCTGTATAATCATAGATAAAAGTTAATGTTCAAGTAATTATGCAGTGCAGAATCTAGACTATAGCATGCCAGAAACAATGCATACCTTTCCAACCACCTGAAAACCTTTCCAAACCAGTCCGAAAACAGGTAAACATAACAAATTCAAACATCAAAATGGTGAATCTTTGACAGATAACATAGCCAATCAGGGTATAACAAATTTAAAGTTCTGATTACTTCTCATGCATTTCTTTTAATTAAATATGTAGGGAAAGTAAAAAGAAAATTCACTTTGAAATAAGTTACACAAAATACATTTCAACTGCTGCATTATCTCAGGAATAGAAAACAAAATGTGTTTTAAATTGCTCCTCTTTTTAATGAGTCAATTATAAGATATTTTATCATTCAATTTGAAAAGTGTTCACTCCTGTTTCAACACTTAGTTTTGTTTAGTTTTACAATGCAACAAATTTATGAGTAAACCCATAATAAACATACAAAACTTCTCTTTTACCCCATCAACAACAAAAAAGGAAATACTGGAATTTTGAGCCGGAGAAAGCATTAACTGAAAATCAGCTAAACTTTGTTATCCCAAAATTCAAATTGTTCCAGTTTAAGCCAGATGAAGCCAAACTGCCTCGGGACTATTACCAACTTTGCGTATAAAATCAGTTCAGAGTACCTGGGTGCTATCAGGAGTTGACAGTTCTATCACCTTAGTTTCAAATTTGTTTCTTTTCGGCTTTTTTTGTACTTTTCCTGTCTTGTCAGCTGCTGTCGGCCTCGATTTTACCCCACCTGTATGGTTTACAGCTTCAGTCTGTTCGCTCTTTAAATACCTGGAAGTTTCCTGGTTTTCAACTACGTTTGTCAAGTTTGCATTATCTTTCACGCTCACCTCCGAGTATTCTTCCAGGCATAGGCAAAAGGGGAGGAAGAGGAAAATGAGCAGGCACCAGCGTTCACATATCTTCAGTGCCATTGCCTTTGGGATGAGGGCCAGCAGTAAGATGCTAGTCTTATCCTTCAGTCACATGCAAATCCCTCTGAAGCCTGCACCAAGCGTACAATTTTATAGTGTTGTAGACTCCTGCTACAGGAAACGCTAGGACAGCCCAGTGATATAATCCCTCAGCTGTGATTAGTTGAATTTATTGAAAAAATAATGGTTCATGTTGCTTAAATGAGGTGTGACTTATTCATTAGTTCACCACAGTCACACACTGGAGGTGAATTTGCATGGATTAATATTGATCACTCCCTTGTTTCCCACATTTTGGTGTGGGCTATCCATTTAACATTTGGAGTAGGTCTGTTTTTGTTCAAGTGTGAAAAACTTTGTTGAAAGTGAGAATTCGTGACTAATGCAGAACTTTCCTAGCTGGAACCTTGTGGTAATCGAATTATATGGCTATTTCTAACTGGATAACTGCATGGCTTGCTTTTTTTAAATAAAAGACCTGACATTTGGAGCTTCAGTTCACCCTAAGGGTTATTAAACACACAACATTAACTTGATTTCAAAGGGAGGGAGTAAAGCTTGAAGTAGCTTACACAAAATTCAATTGATTATATGTGATCTAGTTAGATTTTCTTACTATTTGATGCAAAAAGAAGTTATGTGTAACTGTGCTTTCATTTCAGTCAAAGTGATTAATGGTAGTGCCCCAAGAATGATGTCTTGAACATTGAGACTTATGCCAATGGGTGACTCATTACAAAACCAGACATTATACTATTTTCAAAAATGCGTAGATTTTTTAGATTGTGGTGTGAATTTCTTCACCGTCTTAAGGAATGTTTAAAAATCTCAGAGTTCTCCTGTTCTATTTTTCCATGATCTGAAACAAATTGTATCTGATTAAGCAATTGATTTTATTTAAAAAGGCAGGGTATTTGTGAAATGATAATACAAAATAAGCCAAAGGTTATGGGCTAGATGTTAACTTGCACAGGCAGGAAGCTCGCTGGTGGAAATTAATCACCAGGCAATTATGCACCCCCACCCAATTCCTTTCCAAAAAGCAAAAACCAGGCAGGGTACATAAAGAGAAAATGATGGAAAACTGGTTTACTTCCAGTGGTGAAACCTAAAAGCTACAACAATTTGTCTCCATTTACCAGTTTGCTTTAGGAGTGCCAGCTATTGGCAGACAGATATAAGTTTTTTTTGCAGGTTGTGGGCATCACTGGCCCATCCCTAATAAGAACATAAGCACTAGGAGCAGGAGTAGGCTATTTGGCCCCTCGGGCCTGCTCGCCATTCAATAAGATCATGGTTGATCTTTTCGGGACTCAGCTCCACTTATTCGCTCGCTCACCGTAACCCTTAATTCCTTTACTGTTCAAAAATTTATCAATCCTTGTCTTAAAAACATTCAATGAGCAGTGTCAACAGCTTCACGGGGCAGGGAATTCCACAAATCCACAGCTCTTTGTGTGAAGAAGTTCCTCCTCAATTCAGTCCTAAATTTGCTTCCCCTTATTTTGAGGCTATGTCCCCTAGTTCTAGTTCCACCTGCCAGTGGAAACAATGTCCCTGCTTTTATCTTATCTATTCCCTTCATAATCTTATATGTTTCTATAAGATCTCCCCTCATACTTCTGAATTCCAATGAGTATAACCCCAGTCTACTCAGTCTCTCTCATTAGCTAACCCTCTCAACTCTGGAACCAACCTAGTGAATCTCCTCTGCACCCCCTCCAGTGCCAGTATATCCTTTCTCAAGTAAGGAGACCAAAACTGTACACAGTACTCCAGGTGTGTCCTCACCAGCACCTTATACAGCTACAACATAACCTTGCTGTTTTTCAATTCCATCCCTCTAGCAATAAAGGACAAAATTCCATTTGCCTTTTTAATTACCTGCTGCACATGCATACCAACTCCTTGTGATTCCTGCACAAGAATACCCAGGTCCTTTGCACAGCAGCATGCTGCAATTTTTTACCATTTAAATAATAGTCCATTTTGCTGTTATTCCTACCAAAATGGATGATCTCACATTTACCAACATTCCATCTGCCATCACCTACTCACTTAAATTATCTATATCCCTTTGCAGACTTTCAGCGTCTTCTGCACACTTTGCTGTTCCACCCATCTTAGTGCCGTCTGCGAATTTTGACACACTACACTTGGTCCCCAACTCCAAATCATCTACGTAAATTGTGTACAATTGCGGCCCCAACACTGATCCCTGAGGCACACCACGAGTCACTGATCGTCAACCAGAAAAACACCCATTCACCCCCACCCTTTGCTTTCCGTTAGTTAACCAATCCTCTATTCATGCTAATACTTTACCTGTAACATTATGCACCTTTCTCTTAGATAGCAGTTTTTGGTGCGGCACCTTGTCAAATGCCTTCTGGAAATCCAGATACACCTGATCCAGATAATGTATGGCATTACTTACTGCAGCGATGGGATGAAGTTTATGAATTCAGTGGAGCTAAATTTCTGGAAGTCACAGGTGCCAAGGGAACATCATGCAAAATTACATCTCCCAAACTGCCACTAGCTGGGTGGTACAATGGCACAGTGGTTAACACTGCTGCCTCACAACACCAGGGACCTAGATTCAAATCCTTCTTTGAGTTGCTGTCTGTGCATAGTTTGCATGTTCTCCTGGTGTCTGTGTGCTCCAGTTTCCTCCTACAGTCCAAAAGATGTGCTGGTTAGGTGCATTGACCATGCTAAATTCTGCCTCAGTGTACCCAAACAGATGCCTGAGTGTGGTGACTAGCAGATTTTCACAGTAACTTCATTGCAATGTTGGTGCAAACCTAGTTGTGACACTAATAAACTTAAAACTAGCATTTTGCGACCAGTAACAGACTGAAAAATACTGGTAAACATGAGGATAATTATTTGTAAATTTTGGATTAAGGGCAGAATTGTAGTCACCTTTCTCCTTTACTAAATCTTTGAGCTCGTAACTCTTACCCAAAACTGGACTATTGCACTGTAAGGAAAATTTGAGTTCTGACATGCAGGAGCACTAACCCCAACACAAACTGGAGGAACAGCAGCACCTTATCTTCCGAGTTTGCACTTTACAGCCTTCTGCACTGAACATGGAGCTCCAAAACATCAGAACATGAACTCTCCCCTCCACCTTCACCCCAATTCCATTTATTTTATTTCATTTTGATGGTTCTTTTCATCTCATTCATCCATTTTTATCATCCTTCTTTCTCTCTTCCATTTTTCCATTTCTTCATTCCCACTCTCCTTCTAGCCCTTCACGCCAACTGCCTTAACTATCTGATCATCTGTTCTTCTATTCACACGTTCTGATCTCTTAATGGACACTTTTAGCATCTCTCTTAGCCGCCTATATCCTCATTTATATTCTCTCAGTCCTATTACAGCCCCGTTCCCCCACTCCACCCACAGTGTAAATGTTTTCTGATTTTCTTTGCCATTAGCTCTGAGGAAGGGTCATCCAGAATCAAACTGTTGGCTCCGTTCTCTCTCCACAGATGCTGTCAGGCCTGCTAAGAGTTACCAGCACTTTCTGTTTTTGTTTCAGATTCCAGCATCTCTTGGGCAAAATATACCTAGTAACCATATAGTTAACATCATAAAGACTGGAGCCAGACTCCAGGGCATCCTAGAGCTGCAACTCCTATACCTAGTTACCCTTAGCCAACAAACCGTGGTCGGGACCACGGGTCATGGGGTGGTGGGGGGGCTGGCCTGAACATATCCGGGAAGCCAGTGATCAGGTGGTAGTGGTGGGGGGGGGGTGGTGGGCAGCGGGTGGTAGGTGGAGGACACCCAAGGCCAGTGATGTAGGTCATGGGGCTAGCCAGCAATTGAGCTAGCCAGCAATCAAGAGGCTGGCAGTGCGGGGCTACTGTGCATATGCTGATTTCAGCTATGACAGATCAGCGCTGCGCAGGGTACGCTCAGCACTGTGCTACCGTCCTCTCCAGCAGGAATGATTCACACTCGTGCACTCTGCAGTGCAGAGTGTGGGAGATTCATTTTGAAAATCCCGTTGGAAAAAACAACGTGATTTACTCCAGTTTTTACATGAATTCGGCACTTAGAATTTCTTTGGGAGAATCCCACCCATGAATTAGGAGCAGAAGTAGTCCTCCTGGCCCTTTAAGCCTGCTCCACCATTCTGGGGTCTTAGAATCATAGAGGGTTACAGCATGGAAACATGCCCTTCAGCCCAACTTGTCCATGCACCCCTCTTTTTAACTCTGAAGTTAGTCCCAATTGCCTGCATTTGGCCCATATACCCATCTTACCCATGTAACTGTCTTAACGTTTTTTAAAAGGCAAAACTGTACCCGCCTCTACCATTACCTCTTATTCAATAAGATCATAACTGATCTAAATATAACCTCCCACTTAACCCTGATAACCTTTCATCTCCTTGGTGATCAAGAATTTATCTATCTCTGCCTTGAAAATATTCAAAGACTCTGCTTTGACTGTGTTTTGAGGGAGGGGGTTTCAAAGATTCATTACCCTCTGTGAGAAAGAAATCCTTCTCATCTCTGTTTCAAATGGGTGCCCCTAGCTCTAGATTCACCCATGAGAGAAAACATCCTCTTAACCTTATCATGACCAGTCACATCCCCTTCACCACCACACCACCACCACCATTGCTGCCACCCCCCCCCCCCCAAGATCTTACATATTTCTAAACTCGAGTGGATACAGGCTTAAACTGTCCAATCTTCCCTCAACAAACAACCTGCCTATTCCTGGAATAAGAACAGAAAATTGCTGGAAAAATTTAGAAGGTCGGGCTAAGATAGCAACAAAGTTAATGGCTGGGCTTATCACAAAAAAATTCTAAGTGCCAAATTCGAGTAATAACTGGAGTAAATTCTGCTGGGTTTGTTAGCGGGAGTTTCCAAATGAATCTCCCACATTCTGTGTATTACAAAGTGCCTTAGCATGAATCACGATAAAGATAAGTGGGCGGGGCCTATTCCTACTGGACGAGGCCGGCAGTGTGGCGCTGAGTGGACCACTGCACATGCGCTGACCTGTCAGAGCAGATATGCCCCCAGTATGTCCTGTCCCCTCTGGTTCCACCCCCTGGGCACTGCCTGATGCCTTGTGGGCTATGTCAATGTGCATCTTGGGCATTGCCACTTTGCCCCTTTGGCAGTGCCATGGGGCCAGCCTGGCAATGCCCAGGGGCTACCACCCCCTTGCCCCCAACCTCCTGGGGGTCTCTATGGCCTCCCTTTGCTCTAGCGGGGTCTCCGTTAGTGGGGACCTATTGTAGATACCACTGTAGTGAACCATTCCTGGAGGAAGTGGAGAGGCTAATGGGCCCAGAGACTTCAGTCCCAGGCCCACTAATCAGACTCAAATCAGGATTTAAATATTTTAATCACTGCTGGAAATCCGGCAGCTGGAGACACAAGGTGTCATGGTGTTCAGCAGGGAGCCCGCTAAACAGCCTTCACTTTTATCCCCTGGCCTGTTGCACTGCTCTAGCCCCTCTAAATCTCAGAGATCTGCAATCCCACACCATTTAGATAATATAATTCTTTTTTATTCTAGCTGTCAAATTGGATAGTTTCACATTTTCCCACGTTATAGTCCATTTGCCAGATTTTTGCCAACTTAGTTAACCTCTCTATATCCCCTGTAACCTCTTCATATATGTTTTCTACACAACTTACTTCCCCATCTATCTTTGTATTAAGTCTACTTGTGTCCTCCCAGCTTATTTTCCCAACTAGCTTTAAATCATTAGTGAATTTGGATATAATCCCCATTATCTCATCATCTAAGTAATTAATATTGACATTAAAAAGCTGAGACCATGCACTGATGCTTGCAACAGTGTATTTGCTGAAGGCTGCTAACTTGAAATGACCCATTTACTCTTTGCTTTCTGTCCAATAGCAAATTAACAATCTATTGTGATATTCCGCCCTCAATAACACAGGCTCAAATCTTTAAAATAACCTCCTGCACGCTATCTTTGCAGTCCTTTTTTGAAAAGCCAAATATATTACATCCTTTTTTGTCTACCCTGCTAGTTGCATCCATGGAAAGCTCTAATTGGGTGGCACAGTAGCACAGTGGTTAGCTCTGTTGCCTCACAGCATCCAGGACCTGGGTTCCATTCCTGGCTTGGGTCACTGCCTATGTGGAGTTTGCACATTCTCCCTGTGTCTGTGTGGGTTTCCTCCAGGTGCTCCAGTTTCCTCCCACATTCTGAAAGGTGTGCTGATTAGGTGCATTGACCCAAACAGGCACTGGACTATGGCAACTAGGGGAATTTCTCAGCAACTTCGTTGCAGTGCTAATGTAAGCCTTACTTGTGACTAATAAATAAACTTCAATTGATTTGAACACAATTTGCCTTTCTTAAAACTGTGCGGATTTTGCATAATCATATTATGATTTGCTGAGTGCCCTCAGCTATTTACCATTTATATAGATGATCTGGAGGAGGGAACCGAGTGTATGGTGTCAAAATTTGCTGATTACACCAAGATTGGTGGAACGGCAAATTGTGTGGAGGGTGTGGAGAGTCTGCAGAAGGATCTAGGTAGGCTGGGCGAATGGGCCAGGAACTGGCAAATGGAATTTAATGTTGGCAAGTGTGAGGTGGTCCACTTTGGTAGGAATAATGGTAGGAAGGACTATGACTTACGGGGCGAAAAACTGCAGCAGGCGACGGTGCAGAAGGACCTCGGGGTCCTTGTGCATGAGTCGCAAAAACCCAGCCTGCCGGTGCAGCAGGTGGTCAGGAAGGCTAATGGGATGCTGGCCTTCATAGCGAGGGGGATTGAATATAAAAGTAGGGAGGTCTTGCTTCGGCTGTATAGGGCATTGGTGAGGCTGCAGCTGGAGTACTGTGTGCAGTTTTGGTCGCCGTACTTACGCAAGGATATTTTGGCCTTGGAGGGAGTGCAGAGGAGGTTTACTAGGCTGATACCGGAGTTGAGGGGGTTGAGCTATGAGGAGAGGCTGAATAAACTAGGCTTGTACTCATTAGAGTTTAGAAGAATGAGGGGAGATCTCACTGAGACATATAAGACGATGAATGGGATGGATAGGATAGAGGTGGAGAGACTCTTCCCGCTCAGAAAGGACAGTAGGACTAGGGGGCACAGCCTCAAGATAAAGGGGGGGCAGTTTAGAACAGAGTTGAGGAGGAACTTCTTCACTCAAAGGGTGGTGAATCTCTGGAATTCTCTAACCGTTGAGGTGGTGGAGGCTGCCTCGCTAAATATTTTTAAGACGCGGGTTGATGGGTTTTTGATAAGCGAGGGGATTAAGGGTTATGGGGAGAGGGCGGGAATGTGGAACTGAGCCACGACAGATTAGCCATGATCTTATTGAATGGCGGGGCAGGCTCGAAGGGCTAGATGGCCTACTCCTGTTCCTATTTCTTATGTTCTATTCTAGCACCTTGTATGCTGTTGTTGTCAGTTTCTACAGTTTTTTGTTTTCTCTCTCCCTCCATTCTTGAACTGCTGCATACATTTGCTAACTTATCAAATTTACAATTGTCTAAGAAACTGGGAATTATGAAAAACCAAAATTGAAGCATCTACCATCTCTCCAATCAGCTTTTCATTTAATAATATTATTTACTTTAAATCCTTAAGTCTCATAATGAGCTTGTTTTGACACTATTCCCAATATATTTTTGTGTCTTCCATTTCAAAGACAGATACATTGGGAAGAATCTTATGGCCCTACCAGCAGCGGGAAGCATGGCAGGTGGAGGGAGCATAATTTGGCATGAGGCCAGAAATCTGTTTCCCCGTGTCAAGATAAGCAGTAAGTATGGAGTTCTTGGGATGATCAAGGCAGATTGGGCTTTCCACCAATCTTGGTTCCACAACTGAAGCTAAAAAATGTGGTGGCGGTGCAGCAGATGTGCCCATGCCAATCTGACTGACAGTGTTAAATGTGCAAGTCCCTGTCTTTCTGTCTATATCACAGCTTGCTATGGCTCCTGCTCTGCCCAAGACTGCAAGAAACTACAAAAGGTCATGAATGCAGCCCAATCCATTATGCAAATCAGCATCCCATCAATTGACTCTGTCTACACATCCCACTGCCTCGGCAAAGCAGCAGGCATGATTAAGAACCCCACACATCCCTTCCACCTTCTTGCATCGGGAAAATGATACGAAAATCTGAGGTCACGTACCAACCGACTCAAGAACAGCTTCTTCCCTGCTGCTGCCAGACTTTTGAATGGATCTACCTTGCATTAAATTGATCTTTCTCTACACCCTAGCTATAACTGTAACACTACATTCTGCATTGTCTCGTTTCTTTCTCTATGAATGGCATGCTTTGTCTGTATAGCATGCAAGAAACAATACTTTTTGCTGTATGTTAATATATGTGACAATAATAAATCAAAATCAAATCAAGGGTAAACAAGATCATGATTCAGAGTGAGTTGAGAGTAGGTGATGCTCTTTGAAGCCTGTACTTAAGAAGTTGGCTTCTCTCCAGTCAGTGTTTCCTTCTGTACAGGGACAGGATACAGAAGGAAAGAGTGGAATTGTGCTAGACTACAGTATCACAATAGAACAGTTGTGAATGATCAGAATGCCTGCTGCTACCTAATTCAGTAAATGGATATTCTGCTATGAAACACTAATAGCTACCAGATGCCAGGCAGAATAAGCTGCCAAAACATTTGTTGAACTTTTTGCTTTGCTATTCTTTGCTGTCTAGAAATGCACCTTTTTGATTACAGACATTATTTTTCGTGAACTCACCGTTATTTATAATAGCTAAATTAAGTTGCACCAGCTACCATCTGGCCTGCTGTTGCTTTGTTCTAGGCATGCACAAAACTACACTAAAATGCAGAGCCCTGCTGCTAAATGCCTGTGTTTGGATCTGCATAACTCCTCATTCGCTTCTGAAATCCTACACTCAAATTCCTCTTGCATCAAGACTAATTTTCCCATTTCTTCCTTACTTGCTCATTTTAGCTATATGTCAGTTCAAAATAGCAAATCATCAAGGAAGACCATTCATGATTGAACATGTCCATCACAGCTTTCTCCAGACATTGAGGGCAGCCTCAGGTTTTCCTCGGATAGGTAGTGTAGCACTTCAGTCTCTCATCCCTGAACTCCATCTTCACTGTTCCTCACCACTAACAAAGCAAATTTAACTCTCCCCCAGTACTCTGCCATCCACCCACGTCAGCAGGCGGTGTAGTGACCCCGCTCAACACAGAGGTCAGAACCTGGTGAGCTGCAAGAATTGGCTTATATGATGCATGGCTAATCAACACGCTGACAAATGGTAGGCAATTCTGAAACATACACTTGCGTGACTGACTAATCACTATGGTGATAATGTGGGAGAAATTAATCTATGAAAGTTCCTGATTGGACTCTGATGGGACCCCACATTCCAGAGCCTTAAATTCCCAGGACCACTGAAGCAATTGATAGCAAGATGGAATCCAGAAGACTTCCAAACAGTTGTGCGACATGGTGCCACTGGATGGCCAGCATTTATTGCCCATCCTTGGTTGCCCTTGAGAAGGTGGAGCTGCCTTCTTGAAACACTGCCTTCCATGTGCTGTGGGTTGATCCACAATGCTGTTAGAGAGAAAGTTCCAGGATTTAGACCCAGTGACTGTGAAAGAACTGCAATATATTTCCAAGTCAGAATGGTAAGGGACTTGGAGGGGAACTAGCAAGTGGTGGTGTTTCTTTTTTTATATATAGAATTCCTACAGTGCAGAAGGAGGCCATTTGGTCCATTAAGCTGCACCAATAACAACCCCACGTAGGCCCTACCTCCATAACCCCATATATTTACCCTGCTAATCCCCCATTTAGCTTGACTAATCAGCCTAACCTAAACTTCATATCTTTGGAGTGTGGGAGGAAACCAGAGCACCCAGAGGAAAACCATGCAGACATGGGGAGAAGGTGCAAACTCCACCCAGTGACCTGAGGCCATAATTGAACCAGGGTCCCTGGCACTGTGGGGCACAGTAAGAAGTCTCACAACACCAGATTAAAGTCCAACAGGTTTTTTTAATAGCAAAAGCCACTAGCTTTCAGACCTCTGACCCTTCGTCAGGTGAGTGGAGAGCTCTGATCATAAATAGGGGATGTAAAGACGCGCACTCAGTTTACGGAATACTGATTCGAATGCAAGTTTTTACAGCTAATCAAGTCTTAAAGGTGCAGACAATGTGAGCGGAGATAGCTTTAAGCATAGGTTAAAGAGATGTGTATTGTCTCCAGACAGGACAGTTAGTGAGATGTTGCAAGCCCAGGCAAGTCATGGGGGTTACAAATAGTGTGACATGAACCCAAGATCCCAGTTGAGGCCATCCTCCTGTGTGCGGAACTTGGCAATCAGTTTCTGCTCAGCAACTCTGCACTGTCGTGTGTCATGAAGGCCGCCTTGGAGAACGCTTACCCGAAGATCAGAGGCCGAATGCCCATGACCACTGAAGTGTTAGCCAACAGGAAGAGAACAGTCTTGCCTGGTGATTATTGAGTGGTGTTCATTCACCCATTGTCGTAGTGTCTGCATGGCAGCAGTGAGGCAGCAGTTCTAACCACTGTGCCACCATGGTTATACATATATTTACAAGTTTCCAAACTATATATTATGAGTATACATCAGGGCAACCTGTGTGCCTTCAAAAGTCTTAAATTTTCTTGACCTACTGCTATGTCTGGGCGCAAGCCCAACATTCAGAGCTCCGGTGAAGTCAACGTGTTGACTGCTGTGCTTTGTTGACAATGACAACTTTGGCAGGCATTCTCTGGTGGCACAAGGATTTCAGAGCCCTGCTAAGTGACTCCAGTTCAAGTGCACCCTCCTTGGCCTGACCTGTCGAAGGTCATGGGGCATTGGCAGAAGGAGAGGCTGAGCAGCAAAGTAGCCGTGGAATTTCTGGATTTGAAGTGCCCAGGTCGCCTGACTGGCACTCTCTTCGCCATAAGTCCCCAATGAAACCTCCTTGAGAAGAAGGGGCACTCACCTCTCACCTAGCCGCTGATGACCTACACCAATGCTTTGAATGAAGGAGAGCAGGTCTGCGTGCAAATGTAGCCGTCTGCTGGACCTGATTCTCCAAGGTGGCTGCCACCCTTTCCATGTGGATAGTGAAGCACTTGCACGCCACAGCCACATTAGTCTGAAGGTGAGAGGGCATGGTATTCAAGGGGCTTTGGCCTTGTGGATCAAGAACTGGCTTGCCTGCAGAAGGCAGAGAGTGGTTGTGCATGGGTCTTTTTCTGCATGGAGGTCGGTCACCAGTGGAGTGCCCCTGGGATCTGTTCTAGGACCCTTGCTGTTTGTCATTTTCATAAATGACCTGGATGAGGAAGTGGAGGGATGGGTTAGTAAGTTCGCCGATGACACGAAGGTCGGTGGTGTCGTGGATAGTCTGGAGGGATGTCAGAAGTTGCAGCGTGACATAGATAGGATACAAGACTGGACGGAGAAGTGGCAGATGGACTTCAACACGGATAAATGTGTAGTGGTCCATTTTGGCAGGACCAATGGGATGCAGGAGTACAATATCAAGGGTAGGAGTCTTAGCTGGGTTGAAAGCAGAAGGATCTTGGGGTCCGGGTCCACAGGACTCTTAAATCGGCCTCGCAGGTGGAGGATGTGGTCAAGAAGGCGTATGGTGTACTGGCCTTCATTAATCAAGGGATTGAGTTTAGGAGTCGGGAGGTAATGCTGCAACTTTATAAGACCCTTGTCAGACCCCACTTGGAGTACTGTGTGCAGTTCTGGTCACCTCACTACAGGAAGGATGTGGAAGCTATTGAGAGGGTGCAGAGGAGATTTACAAGGATGTTGCCTGGACTGGGAGGCATGCCTTATGAAGATAGGTTGAGGGAACTAGGTCTCTTCTCCCTGGAGAGACGAAGGTTGAGAGGCGACCTGATAGAGGTTCATAAAATGTTGAGAGGAATAGATAGGGTGGATTCTCGGAGGCTATTTCCCAGGGCTGAAATGGTCGCTACAAGAGGACACAGGTTTAAGGTGCTAGGAACTGAGACACTGAGACACTGAGAACCAGAGACCCTGAGACCCTGAGACACTGAGATGTTAGGGGTAAGTTTTTCACTCAGAGGGTGGTGAGTGAGTGGAATCGGCTGCCATCGGTGGTGGTAGAGTCGAACTCACTGGGGTCTTTTAAAAGACTTCTGGATGAGTATATGGGATCTAATGGGATTGTGAGTTACAGACAGTTCTATGGCTTGGTAGGTATAGATGTGATCGGCGCAACTTGTGGGCCGAAGGGCCTGTTTGTGCTGTAGTGTTCTATGTTCTAAAAGAGCCAGAAACATTCTGAACCGAAAATCAGAAACAGCAGGAATAAGAAAGCGAAATGGACGGAAAATAGATGGATATGATAACATGTTTGGTTTGTTACCCTTTTCAGCATTTAAAAGTCAATGCTGCATATTGTGAGATGAAGATTAATGTCCCCAATTTATTAACGTTAAGTTCGTTTATTTCAAGTGATTAAATCATTGGCCTGGATTTTGTGATAAAAATGATGCTGAGGCTAACAGGACTCCCAGTTATTAAAGAGTAAATTGGACATACACAGTTAAACAGAGATATTGGCGAAGTTCCTGTCTGAGTTGTCGTGATGTTTAGAAGCTTCCCCATATCTGTGCCTTGTGGAGACACTTGGTGTCCTACACAATAAACTCATCAGTTAATGTTAGGGATTGTCCAGTACAGAGTAAGCAATTTTAACAGCATGATTAATCTTTCTTTCAAGCTTAAATATTCTTTTTAATTGGGCCATGATTTAACAGCTGCGCTAGCCTCGGGCACAAATCACATAATGGCCGCCAAATCTCGTGAGAGGCATAAGATGAGATTTACACCAATGAGGTTTTGTTTTGTGATCTTCTATCCATGCCCCCTCCATCCTCACCAGCTTGGCTATCATGAAACTCCCCTTAACTCATATTTGTAGTCAGATCCCCTGGGAATCAATTCATTGAGATTTTGCTCTATTTAAAATATTTCTCATCTATTCTCTTTTGTTCTTATGGGTATTCCAGGTCATCTGGGTGTTCATGTACAACAGTTGACAAATCTTACTACAATTATATAGTGTGATTGCCAATTCCTGTGACAATCGAAAATATCTAATAATATTTGATTATACGACAGCGCAGTGGAACAGCTTGCAGGGACAACACAGAACTCATCGTTCCCATAGTTATGTGGAGAACATAGGAACGTAGGACTTAAAAACAGGATTAGGCATTTGGTCCTTTGAGCCTGCATCAAATCATAGTGGATCAGACTGTGGCCCGAGTTCCATTTTCCTGCCTACCCCCTAACACTTGACACCTTTGTGAGTAAAAACTATATCCAATTCAGTCCTGAATAAATTCAATTGCACGGTTTCCACTGTTTTCCAGGGAATACCATAGACCTTCTGAGAAAACATTTCTCTTCATCTCTGTCTTAAAAGGGAAAGAAATTACTTTTAAACTGACAAGATAAGATATTCCACCCCATCGTGGGCTTGAACTTCGCCAAGAGGCCAAAAAGCGACAAACAGCTGCCCCCAGAGCTTCTGGAATTCCAATTCCCTTCTTCCTGTTAGGTAGAAAAGGAGCCTTGCTGGCTTCTCCTCACATGAACGTGTTCCTCTTTCTCTCTCTCCCTCTCTCTACTTTCTCTGTATCTTTGCATCTGTGTACTGACCACATTCTGTCCCCAGCTCTCCTTTGTGAGTGGCCTTGCACATGGCTTTCATATGTTAACTTCTTTCTATTGGTACAGCTTCCAGGTCAAAGTTCATGCGGTCCCATGGACCAGTATTTATTATTTAAGAAAATTACAATTGATCTCTTTACAGTTGAAGTAAAGATGTCCCTTTCAAACATTCTCAAAACTAATGACAGATTCCACGGACATTTTAATGAAATTAAAAGTTTTGTTTGCTCCTCTGCTTCCTGGTCAAAGTTATCGCTGTTTTTCTTTTGTTTGGGTCTTGAAGATCTGCAGGATTAGAGAGGGTTGTCAGGGATTATAATCCTTGTCTCCATTTGTTTCACTATTTTAACGATAAAAGCTTGGTCTACTTTCTAAGTACTATTTCTTCATGAAGTACATTAAACCAGGCAATGTGATTATTATTCTTCTGGCATACGATCAATGCATTTTTGCACACGATACAGATCATTCCACTACTTGCGTGGTATAACCATTAGACTGGTTTTCTGTCAAGATAATTTATTTTTGCAGAAACCCATTTAGAAAATACCACAGGTAAATCTGACTCATGCAGCATTTGTTACAGAAGTTTTAAAACATTACTTTTGGCACAGTATTTGGCAAGAGCAGAAGACTTGAATTTGGCAAAGATTTGCAGTTATTCTGACTTGTACTGAAGTCAGTACAAATGAAACCTGTGTGAGTGAGTTGAGGTACTTTGTTTTGATTCTAATTAATATAAAATGTTATAGCATGCATCATTAACATGTAGACAGGTTTCTGTAAACAGATGATTTTGCATTCTTCCAGGTGTTTTCTTCCCTTTACTTCCTTCTGATCCTATTCTGCTTCCAATGCTGTATCTTCACTAGCCCTTGTGACCTTTCCTTCCTTAACACCGAACAATCAGTCCTCTACAAAGTCCTCAGCTCCATTCCCTCACGTCCTCACTATGTGTTAATACATGTGACGATACTTCTCCTTTTCATCATGGATGTCCAACGACCGATCCCTCAGGCCACCTTGGTGGCAAATGCAAGTGTATAGAATTGGACATCCATTGTGAAAAGGAGCTGGTTAGGCTCCTGAAACTGGGTACTGCAGAAGTGGTGAAGTGTTGAAAGAGACATAAATGTTGATAAGCAGAAACTGATCAGGGGCAGAAAAAGAATGAGAGAAGATAGGGACAAATTAGTTTGGTGGGACAGGAAGAGGCTGAAATGACAGGTCTATCAGGGAAGTTCTGTTCTAACATTGAAAAACTCCTCCTTTGACTCCACTCACTTCAAAGTAAAGGGTGTAACTGTAGGAATCTGTATGGGTCCTGGCTACTTTTTCAACAAAACGTAGAATTTTTTCGTTAAATTCCGAATTAGGTTTCCTCCACTTATTTTTCCAATACATTGATGACAAAAAGAACACCAAATCAGAAAATTTCATCAGCTTTGTTTCCAATTACCACTCTTGCCTCACCTTCACATCCCTTGCTTTCCTTGACTTGTATGTCTTTTGGGACTAGGCCATCAAACAGTATTCACTCTCAGTGTACTGGCTCCTACAGCTACTTTCTGTTAAGGGCTATATTACATTCTCTCTGTTTCTCCATTGAATCAGTTTTGACATTATCATTTTCCATATCAGTTCTTCTGGCATGTCTTCCTTTGTCCTGAAATGAGTACTTGGGGAGGCAATGGCCTAGTGGTATTATTGCTAGCTTTATAATCTAGAAGCTCAGTTAATGTTCTGGGGACCTGGGTTCAAATCCCACCATGGCAGATAGAGAAATTTAAATTCAATACAAAATATCTGGAATTAAGAATCTACTGATGACCATGAAACCATTGTTGTTTGTCAAAAAAAACCCATCTGGTTCACTAATGTCCTTTAGGGTAGGAAATCTGCTATCCTTATCTGGGCTGGCCTACAAGCAACACCAGAGCCACAGCAATGTGATTGACTCTCAGCTACCCTCCAAGGGCAATTAAGAATGGGCAATAAATGCTGGCTAGCCAGCAACACACATGTCCAATGAATAATTTTTTTGGGGGGTGGCACAGTGATTAGCTATGCTGCCTCACAGCGCCAGAGATCTGAGTTCAATTCCCACCTCAGATCACTGTGTGGAGTTTGCACATTCTCCTTGTGTCTGCATGGGTTTTCTCCAGGTGCTCAGGTTTCCTCCCACACTCCAAAGATGTCTGGAGTAGGTTGATTGGCAATGCTTAAAAATTGCCCTTAGTGTCCTGAGATGTGTGCGTTAGTGGGTACGTATATGGGGTAGGGCCTGGTGGAATTGTGGTTGGTGCAGAATTGATGAGCCAAATGGCCTCTTTCTGTGCTGTAGGATTTCTATGATTCTATGCTGTCAGATCTGCTGATTGCTTCCAGCATTTTCTGTTTTTATCCCATAATGCTCCCTCCAGATGAAATAGTGATATACTTGTCTTTCTTTCAATTTTGTGTGCACCTGCTGACTAGACCCAGCCAGTCAATTAGAATTAATTGGAGGCAATGGGCGACCACTTAAGAGTTTCAATAAGCCAAAGGCTGGGTGGCCTCTCCACCACCCCCCCAATAAAATTTTAAATAGGTGGTGGGTGGATAGGCTGTGGAAAAGGCACTTACTGGATTTTATGAGCCCATGCCAGCAACTCAAGCAAGAGTATAAAATCCAGCTGATGATAGTAAATGACACTTAAGCTGAAATTAATGAAACATTAAAATCAGTCTCAATAAATGAGACTGGGACATTACAGTTAGAATCTCATTTTCTGGACTGAGTAATCCAGCATTATAATGACTTGAGCGTCAATGCTTTAATGATGTCTGAGGTCAACTCATTCTGCCATGTCATTAGATGGTTAATCAACGTGTTTCGCATAAGTAAGGAGAAAAGGTCCAAGACAAGGATTGCATCAAAGGGGATTGAAAGTTTAGCACTGCTGCCTCATAGCCCCAGTGACCCAGGTTCGATTTGGGTCACTGTCTGTGTGGAGTTTTCACGTTCTCCCAATGTCTGCATGTGTTTTTCTCCGGGTGCTCCAGTTTCCTTCCATCGTCCATAAATGTGCAGGTAAGGTGGATTGGCCATGCTAAATTGCCCATTCATGTCCTAAGATGTGTAGGTTAGATAGATTAGCCATGGTAAATGCACAGGGTTATGGGGATAGGGCAGGGGGCGGGCCTGATTAAGGTGATCTTTCAGAGGGTCAGTCCAGACTCGAGGGCCAAATAACCTCCTTCTGCACTGTAGAGATTCTATGGATTGTATGGAAGGAACTTCTATGACTTACAGATCCAGGATTTTTACTGTGATGGCTTCTAAGCAAGTGGCCACTGTTCTTTGCATTACAATTGACACATGGGTACAATACGCCTAAAATATTATAAGATTGTCTTCAGCATTTCCACATAAACCGTGGCATCGCCCCCCACATATAGCTAGCTGATCGTGCCTTTAGTCTTGTGTGAATGCAAATAGACTATGGGTGCTGAGAGATGCTGTTGGCATTCCAAAGGGCTTTACTCCCACACTTTGAAGACTGCTTTTTAAATTAATGTTGCGATATGGGGAACACAGCAATCAATTTGTGCACAGCATACTCCTGCTGACAGCATCATGTCCATAAACAAATAATCTGATTGAGGGATTTGGAAGTGACAGTGCAGTCAGCTGAGCTGCAACTGCAACCAATGCAAAGAGCCAGAACACTGTGCCCAAGATTATCAATGCCCGTTACATGGTCTGTCCATTTTGCTTTGCAAAATGCCAACTTTCTTCACATTATTAGCAGAGGAGTGACCACAAGGATTGCTATGGAGGGAGTAGCCAGGCTTTCACTGGGCCCTGACTCCTCTGACTCCCCAGTTCTGACAAAAGGTGTTTGATCAAAATATTCACTGGGTTTTTTTTTTACTCATTCTCTGGGAAGGGGGAGAGTTGGTAAAATGCTGGTGGAAGGCATCCCAATGCTTCCCACTGCTGCAGGATAATTCTAGAGGTGGGATTGGCAACAGTTCAATTGCCTGATAACTGGAAGCAGGCAGCCAACTAATCATATTAACTAGCTTGTTGACAGTCATTTATGCTCCTGCTGACATTTTACTAGCGTCTGAATGACCCCTACCACCAGAGAAGACCTCCAAGTACACCTATTGAAAGTTGGGCACTGAAACCATCCCTTGGCCAAATAAGTCATTGGCATTTCACAATTACAGTGGATGGCGGCACGGTAGCATAGTGGTTAGCGTTGCTGCCTCACAGATTTGATTCTGGCCTTGGGTGTCTGTCTGACTGGAGTTTGCACGTTGTCCTTTGTGCCTGTCTGGGTTTCCTCTGGATGCTCCGGTTTCCTCCCACAGTCCAAAGATGTGTAGGTTAGGTGCGTTGGCCATGCTACATTGCCCCTTCATGTCCCAAGATGTGTAGATTAGTGGGATAAATACGTGGGGTTATAGGGGTAGGGTCTGGGTAAGATATTGTGTCTGAGAGTCAGTGCAGATTCAATGGGCAGAATGGCCTCCTCCTGCTCTGTAGAGATTCTATGATTCCATTTAATGTTCCACGAGTTGTTTTCTTAACCTTGGATGATAAATTCAGTCCCTTGTATCAGTCAAGGTTGACTGATTCCAAATGATGATGAAAAGGGGCTGAGGTGGGGCATAAGTGGTGGGAGGGTGGGGTTACACTTGTACAGAGTGATATTTAAGTAGAAACCACGGCAGACTGGTGCGTTAAACATTTACTGCTGTGTTGAAGTATATTTTTAGAGGTGAAACTTTGTCCCATCAAATAAAGGCATGAAGTAGGAGAAAAATTATTGTCATTAAGTAAATAAAGCCCGTTTCGTGCCTCTCCTAAGCTAAATGGGGCATTCAGTCACAGGCTATGAATTGATTCACCCGGCTGAAAAACTCATGATAGTGTCTGCTTCTGCTCATTGTCACAAAAAATAAAGTGTAAAATAGCTAATAAAATTTGTAAGTGAAATATAAAACAGATGTTTATTAACTCAATCCAGATGTTATCTTTCAAATCTTGTCCAATAGCATTCCATGATGTAATCAGCCAGACTGGAAATCTGGTAATCAACACTCTGGGAGGAAGATAGGATTTCCATTGAAAAATATGCAGACTTTTCTGCTCTTCTTTTAGCATGTTAGATAGCACGACAGCTGAGTGCATAATTGTCATCATTGCTTGGTGAGAACACATTCGCTGAGAACTTGGCAGTTTAATCTAGGGCAGTGATATTTACTAGAAAAACAACGAAGGCTAGTTGTGATATTGGGATCTGATTCCAAAATTCCAGGCCCCCAAGCCCACTCCTGGCAATTGTGGGATAAGTGTGTGGGTAAGCCAGTCTACATGCAGCACTCCTGCACTTGCTAGCTCCATTGTTGGGCAGGGGGAGGAGGTTGAATTTCAACCACCTGTGCCCCCACAGAATTTTGATTGGTACAAGTCTTCTTAGGAGGAGTAATGAACTATGGGGCACTCTTGTTTTGAGTCGGGGACCAAAAAAAACACAAACATTTAATATTCTCTTTGAAGTACATTGGCCGCTTACCTTCTCATAAAGTTGTCAATCACAAAACTGATTGTATCAATCACAAAAGGTTATTATTCCCTTCATATTTCTAAATCTAAAAATAAGCACATCAACATTGAAAGACACTTCAAAGAAACACTAGATTATTACAAGGTAATACATATGTGAATAAACATATCTTGCATATCCTTTATAGCTGTGTAATTGTTGGTGGCAGAGTACTAGCCATTCTTGGAGTTCAGGTAAGCACGCACAATGAGGTCATCTGGTAACTGTGTCCATAGAAGCAATTCGTACAGATGACCAGTCATCTATCTTTCCAGATAACATATGTGAGTTTGGATGAAGCATGAGAGATATAGGGAATTTAATAGGTGGGTGAGTGAGGGCTTGAGGGCCAAGCAACTGGGCTAATATCTCAGTGAACAGAGCCAGGCATTCTAGCCTACCAGCCTCACCATCTGCCATGGAACTGACTCCATTCCATCCATACCTCCCTAGAATGAAAATATGGCAGGCTGACCCTCTTGAATGAAAATGTGTTTGTGGAATCAAGAACTTACCCAAGTCACAGCTTCCTTTACCTTCACAAAAGTCCAGCCCCTGGACTCCCAGTTGTCTCAGCAATGGCCACTACACCCAATGTGCTGATTGGCTGGCAGCTCTGCAGACCAATCAGGTTGACCACAGCTGTCTTGTGGTGGGTCTTCTCCTGATTGGGAGGTAGATATCCCATCTCCAGCCAGTTAATGCTCTATGGTCTGATTTTATCCACACCTATCCCAGCAGGAAGGAAGAAAATGAGTGGTAAAGTTGCCATCTGGCTGCATTTCCAATGGCTGAGATTGGATGCAAAATCTTACAAAAGACCAGAAATGCAAATCTTGTCAGTAAGATCTCGCAACACGATTGTCTCCACCAGTGCCATTGAAATAATGAGGTTCTCATCCTTGAATACATTTGAATATATTATAATCTAATTGACAGGCAGTCCCGCTGTAATCTTCCCCAACATTCGGCCACATCAATGTGATGTCACACCAGCATGTTAAACAACAGGTATTTAAAAGCAGGAACCTGGCAACCTCAATTTCATAAGACTATAAGATATAGGAGCAAAATTAGGTGAGTCGGCCCATCGAGATTGCTCCACCATTCAACCACGGCTGATATTTTTCTCATCCCCATTCTTCTGCCTTTTCCCCATAACCCCGATCCCCTTATTAATCAAGAACCTATCTATCTCTGTCTTAAAGACACTCAATGACCTGGCGTTCTATGGCAAGGAGTTCCACAGATTCACCACTCTCTGGCTGAAGAAATTCCTCCTCATCTCTGTTTTAAAGGATCATCCCTTTAGCCTGAGTTTGTGCCCTCTAATTCTAGTTTTACCTGCTAGTGGAAATATCCTCTTCATTTCCACTCTATCCAGGCCCTGGTATTCTGTAACTTTCATTGTGATTTCCCCCAAATCCAATGAGTACAGACCCAGAGTCCTCAAGCATTCCTCATATGACAAGCTCTTCATTCCAGCGATCGTTCTTGTGAACTTCTTATTGACTCTTTCCAAGGCCAACACATTCTTCCTTAGATATGGGGCCCAAAACTGCTCACAATACTCCAAATGGGGTCTGACCAGAACCTTAAATAGCCTCAAAGTACATCCCTGCTCTTGTATTCTAGCTCTCTTGACATGAATGCTAACGTTGCATTTGCATTTGCCTTCCTAACTGCAGACTGAACTTGCACATTGACCTTAAGAGAATCTTGAACAAGGACTCCCAAGCCCCTTTGTGTTTCTGATTTCTTCAGCATTTTCCCATTTAGAAAATAGTTATGCCTCCATTCTTCCTTCCAAAGAGCATAACCTCAAACTGTCCCACATTGTATTCCATCTGTCACTTCTTTGCCCACTCTCCTAATCTGCTGAAGTCCTTCTGCAGCCCCCCTGCTTCCTCAATACTACCTGTCCCTCTACATATCTTTGTATCATCTGCAAACTTAGCAACAGTGCCTTCAGTTCCTTCTTCCAAATCATTAATGCATATTGTGAAAAGTTGTTGCCCAGGCACTGACCCATGAGGCACACCACTAGTGACCGGCTGCCATCTGAAAAAGATCTGTTTTGAGTTGGGAACCAAAAAACTGGCCTTTTGCCAGTCTGCCAATCCTCCATCCATGCCAGGACCTTATTCTTAACTTATTTAACAATCTCCCATGCGGCACCTTGTCAAAAGTCTTTTGGAAATCTAAATAAATCATGTCCACTGGTTCTCCTTTATCAAACTTCCTGGTTACCTCCTCAAAGGACTCTAACAGATTTGGTAGACATGACCTCCCCTTGACAAAGCCTTGCTGACTCAGTTCTATTATACCATGCACTCCACGATCCCATCTTCAATAATGGACTCTAAAATCTTACTTAAGGAGGAGGATGTCTGAGGTTAGTGCACATGTTGCACTGTTGTCAGGGAGTCCATTGGGATAGAGGGCACTATAGAACCATGGGGCAAAGGCAACAAAGCCACTTGTAAAACATACTCACTCTGAGGATTCAATCCACAACTTTATGACCTCTTCTCGAAGGTCCTGGTGCTGGACTGGGAAGCCTGGGCAGCTGGGCTGGGTGGGTGAGGATCCAGAATGTTAGGCCTGTATGAGCTCCAACACTGGGGGCAGGACGGCTGCCAGTGATTACTTCTTTAATATGGAGCCATGACAACAATGAGCTCAACGCTGCCTGCCAGATCAGTAACCCTGCTAGTCAATTAATATTCCTTAGTTTTGACAGATGAACAAATTATGCTAAGTAACTAACTTCCGGTGTGTGCCCATGGCACTGATTGCCACTTATAGGTTAACCCTTTAATGATGAGTTCCCCACTCAGTCAATTCCAGTGGTTGCCTTTAGTATTCACTGAGACAGCAAGCAGATGTACTACATCCCAAACAAGGGCCAAAGGTTTCAAATCTCGCCTGGCTGCCCAGCTTAAACATGTGTTACTGCAGTGACATCTTCGCAGACCATTGAGTGCAGCTCAGTATCATGAATAGCACAGTAGTCACTGACCATTGGAAGGATGCTCCCAGGCTTGGATGGGCAATGGTTGAGGGCATGGACTGGACTAGTCAATGGTCATTCTTTCTTTATCTTCCCATGCAGTTAGCAGAGAGAGACAGCAATGGAGTCAGTAGGGTTGGCTGAATTCCTTCTCACCATGAGGCAAGAGAAATGACACCTGCATTAACGTCGGGCTCCCTGGAAGCAGGAGCAGAAGCCTGAGGAGGAAGGGGTAGGAGGGTCTGCTCATCTGTCAGAGACCAGACCACAGAGAGTGGTTACTCAGAGGCATCATCTTTGGACCCAAGTGTGCAGATGGTGGCTGATTTACTTGGAGATAGAACAAAGAACTGCACAGCACAGAAACAGGCCCTTTGGCCTACACCGATTATATTGCCCTATCCAGACCAACCGCTGATATCCTTCCATTCCCTGCTGTTCATATGTCTATCCAGATAAATCTTAAATGTCGCTAATATATCTGCCTCAGCCACATCACTTGGCAGTGCAGTCCAGGCCCCCTCCACCCTCTGTATAAAAACTGGCCCCGCACATCTCTGCTGAACCTTTCCCCCTTATTTTGAATCTGTCCTCCTCGTAATTGTCATTTCTGCCCCGGGAAAAACCTTCCAACAGTTCATCTTATCTATGCCCCTTATAATTTTATAAACTCCTATCAGGTCGCCCCTCAGCCTCCAACTTTCCAGGGAGAACAATCCCAGTTTATTCAATGTCTCCTCATTGTTAATACCCTCCATACTAGGCAACATCCTGGTAAACCCTTTTTGTACTCCCTCCAAAGCCTCCATGTCCTTCTGATAGAGTAGTGACTAGAATTGGGCACAGTATTCCAAATGTAGCCTAATCAATGTTTTATATAATTGTAACATAACTTGTGAGCTTTTATACTTGAAGTCTCAGCCAATGAAGGCAACCATGCCATATGCTTTCTTCACCACCTTTTCCACCCGTGTTATCACTTCTAAGGATCTGTGAACCAGTACTTCCAGACTTCTCTGTGTGTCTATACTCCTGATGGTTCTGCCATTTATTTTATAGCCCCCGCCTTGCATTACTTTGCATTTATCCAGATTAAATATCACCTGCCATTTCTTCACCCAAATTTCCAGCCTATCTATATCCTGCTGTATTCTCTGACAACTTTCATCACGTCCGCAACTTCCTAGTATCATCTGCAAACTTGCTAATCACACCAGCTACATTTTCTTCCAGTCACTTATACGTATTACAAATGACAGAGGTCCCAGCATCAATACCTGTGGAACACCATTAGCTACAAACCTCCATTCAGAAAAAATACCTTTCCACTGCTACCCTCTGTCTTCAATGGCCAAGCCAGTTCTGAATCCATCTAGCTAGTTCACCCTTGATCCTGTGTGATTTAACCTTTTTCACCAGCCTACCATGAGGGACCTTGTCAAATGCTTTACTAAAGTCCATGTGAACAACATTTTCAGCCTTTCCCTTATCAACCATTTTTGCCACCTCCTCAAAAAACTCAATCAAGTTAGTGAGACATGATCTCCTCGCACAAAACCATGCTCTCTGTCGCTAATGAGACCATTCAGTTCCAAATGTGTATAGATCCTAGCCGTAAGAATCTTCTCCAACAATTTCACTATCTCTGATGTCAAACTCACTGGCCTATAAGTATTCGGGTTATCCTTGCCACTCGTCTTAAATAATGGGACAACATTAGTTATCCTCCAATCCTCTTGGACCTCACCTGTAGCCAACAAGGAAACAAAGATTTCTGTTGGAGGCCCAGCAATTTACTCTCTTGGCTCTCTCTGTAATCTGGGATCAATGCCATCTAGCCCTGGGGATTTGTCTACCTTAATGCTTTCTAATATACCTAACAATTCCTCTCTTGTGATGATGACTTGCTCTAGAGGGTTTACATATCCTTCCAAGACACCATCAATGAACGTGTCCCTATCCTTTGTGAATACCGATGCAAAGTACTCATTAAGGATCTCATCCATTTCCTTTGGTTCTACATATAATTTCCCTCCTTTATCCTTGAGTGGACCAACTCTTTGATTAGTTACCCTCTTGCTCCCAACATATGTACAAAATGCCTTGAGATTCTTCTTAATCCTGCCTGCCAAGGACATTTCGTGACCCCTTCTTGTCCTCTTAACTCCTTGTTTAAGTTATTTTTTACTTTCCCTGCATTCTTCAAGTGCTTCATCTGTTTTTAGTTGCCTAGATTTTATGTACGCATCCTTTATCTTTTTTATTAGACTAGCAATTTCCCTGGTCATCCACAGTCCCCGAATCCTACTTTTCTTGGTCTTTTTTATAGGCACATGCCTGTCCTGCACTCCAATTAACTGCTCCTTAAAGGACTCCTGTATGGTGTAAATTTACCCTCAAACAGCCTCTCCTAGACAACAACCTCCAAATCCTGTCAAATCCGGTTGTAGTTAGCCTTCCCCCAATTTAGCATCTGAATCCTTGGGGCAACATTTGTCCTTTTCTATGAGTATCCAAAAACTTATGGAATTGTGGTCACTGTGCGTCACGTTTCCCCACTACAACTTTGATGACATGGCTGGGCTCATTCCATGGTACCAGGTCTAATATAGCCCTGTTGCTAGTTGGACTGTCGCCACATTGTTCCAAAAAAACCTACCTGGACACACTTAACAATGTGACTCCTGGGGACAAGGAGTACCCCCTCAGGATGTAGCTGCTTTTGCCTGTGTGGAGATCACAGAGTGCTAAACAACCTATTATAATGAGGCTCATTCAGCTACTCGTGCTCTGGTTGAGCAGATGATCAGGATGTTGAAGTCCCAGTGCCTGGACCAGTCATGTGGAGCAGTCCAATATCGCACTTTGTGGTCATGTGCTGCACCTTCCTCAACTCGGTGCAGCAATGCGGTGAGGAGCTGCCAGAGGAGAATATGAATCAGCGGCACATCTCCCCTGATGTGGAGGACATCAAGGTGGGCACCAAAGTGGAACCCCTAGAGGAGGTTGAGGAAGGCCATCAGGCAACGATGAGGGCCCAACTGGGGAGAAGGACTCAAGATGCTCAAATAGTGTCCCACTTCATGGATGACCAGGACTAGGCTGGAAACAGAAGTCCTATCACATAGATGGCCCTTATTCACTGATTGGTGGCAATGTTATTCCAACCATGCAATTGTGCCTGTCATGGGATGGGTGTGGTTGCTGCTAATCCAAGCAGTGCAAGAGAATCATGATGATTTGAGGTGAAGACAGAGCATTGGTCCTCGATTGTGAATGTCTATCTCTTGTCTGGTTGAAGGCAGCTCACACACTCCCTGTGACCAGGTAGTATCGGGGCAATGATGCACGGACAGACTTATTTATCCTGATGTAGACATCTCCTTAGTTTGGAATGTCCCTGAGAATCTGTGTCACTGGTGCTCTCACAAAAGGGTAGCCACAGGGTTCCTTGTGCTGTGATTAGTCTTTCCCAAATGACTGTGTTGAGTGGTGGGCCTGGCCACTGAAGGGAGGAGGTGGCGGGGTTTGGGGGGAGGTTCTCAATACCAGGATGACACCAGCGTGGCTGAGTCCTGTCAGTGTGAGAGAATGCCAACCAGTGAGATGACATCCTCTCTGACGGAAGATGGGAGTTTGTCAGCATCCAGTCTTTTTGTGTTAGATGGACGGCGCTGTGTATCCGGCAGTTTCTGAGCCAATCGAATGAGAGCAGGGAGACACAAAGCAGGAGCAATAATGTCGGTTTAATACATTGCAGAGGTGTTCGCATTATTATGTATGTGCTCACAATTACAAGTGGCTAACAACAGCCATGCCCACACTACGTAACTATAACCTCTTAACCTTCCTAATCATGCTGCTCTGTCTTGGTCCGCAGGATCCAAAGTTGGGGTGGAGATAGTGTGCTGCATTCCATGCCCTGTTGACTGATGATCATGGTGGACATTCGCTGGAGGACCATGAGCTGGAGGTGCCTGGTCTGGTTGCAGGCTGCATGAGTGTGATAGTTTCACCCTCTTGGGTCTGCGGAGTTAGAGCTGTGTTGGTCACAGGAAGAGGGGAGTCAGATGGACTGGACACCTCATATTAAATTGATCTTTCTCTACACCCTAGCTATAACTGTCACACTACATTCTACACCCTCTCCTTTCCTTATTCCCTATGTACTCTATGAAGGGGATGCTTTGTCAGTGTATAGCATGCAAGAAGCAATACTTTTCACTGTACTTGTGACAATAATAAAATCAAATTAAATCAAAAACAGTCTCCTGGGTGGAAGGCCCCGGGCTATGCATCAGCTGATCCTCCTCCCCATGGGTGATCAGGAGGTCTGGATTCTTCTTAGCAATAGAGGGGTAGGTGGACTGAGATCTAGAAGCCTCACCATCCACTTGCATGGGCATTGTGGATGCCCATAAGTGTCTGCATCATGGAGTTGATACCCTGGACCATACAGTGAACATCCTCCACCAATATCTCCATTGCAAACTTCACCCTCGCAGTGTAAACCCCACTGGAGTAAAATACTGCTGGTGAGGGTGGAGTGGGGGGGGAGAGATGCTAATCATATATTAATACTCATTTAAATAATTTATGCAGCTCTCCACCAATTTCTGTTGTGGAGCGGAATTATGTATTGCTTTAATTGAACTGTGCCAGAGAAAATTTTATTCTCTGATATTATGACAGGAAGTGATCTTAACTGTTGATTTTAATGTGGGGCTTGAATTAAAATATGTTGAGAGAAAAATATAACTTTATGGATGGGATTTTCCGGCCATGCTCACCCCAAAGCCAAAAAATCCCGCCTGAAGTCAACGGACCTTTGAATGGTCTTTGTCCTGCCCGCTACAATTCCCATGGCGGGTGGGACAGGAAAATTCCATCCAATATATGGCTCCTCTCAATCTGGAAGGAAATGTGCATTTGTTTGTGATGGAATGTAAACAAGGAAGACATCGAGCTATGTCTCCATTTACCAACTCATCAAGAGGGAGTTGCAAAGGTGAGGTGACACAAGATGATTTTTCACCCAATAGCCGATTGGAAGGGTGAATTTGAGCAGTCTCCAACAAAAGGAAGGAGGAATGGGAGACTAAGGGATAAAAGTTGAGATATTGTAATCCTTGGTGTTCCCAAGATATCACGGCTTCTGGGATGTGACTCTTCCAGACACAGTTCAACATCACTTCAAAAACAAAGACAAGAGGCATTAAGGTCAGTGCTGACAACACCAGGAATTCCTGAAATCTTGAGGAATGAGAAACCTCTGTGTCATCTTCACTGTTTGTTATTAAGTTGGTATAAAATCTTGTTTAATAAATCCTACCTGATTCATAAATTCATAAATTTATTCGTACCTTATAGTTCAGACATGACTGAGGACCCTGGTGTTAGAAATTAAAAGCTTTAACATTAGAGTTTTTTTAATTGGCAGGGTTACCTCAAAACCCCGTACCTTATAGCTCTGGCTCCATTTCTAACCAACATGTTACATTGATCGAGTGCTTCAGCACACTCAATTTTTAGACTTTCAGTAATTTCCCCCCCATTTCGCTCAGGATCAGAGGATGCACTCTGTCAGACCACAGTGTTGTATTTTCTTTAGCTTAACTGACTTATCTAAAATTTTCCTTTCATCCATCATAATGCCACACTCTCAACTCCTTCAGGATTCTTAGCTTTCTTACATATTTCTCTTCAGCAAAGACCAATAGCCTTTACAGGTTTGTGATTCTTTGCCTGCAACTTGGCACTCTATCTTCTCAAGGGAGCAATTTACCACATCTGCAAATCATGAGCTTTATGCTTTCCAGGCTGTCTCCTTATTTCACATCAATGTCAGCATTCCACAGTTGTATAGACCGACACTAGCCTTTGTTATGTATCACATGTCTTGTCTGGCTTGCTGTAGTTTGCAACACAATGAATTATGGGATCATGGAATCCATGTTTTCTCAATAGTTTGACTGCTGCAGCAAGAAAGATAGTGTTAATCACCTCCTGTGTCTTCTTAAGAACTGACTAATCTTGAAAGAGACCAGGAACAAAAACGTTACAAACTGGCAACGAGGTTGTTGGACCTTTGCTACTTCAAGTGTTAAACCAAAATAAGGAAACTTGAATTTTCACCTGAACCACGTGTTGGATTTGTACTGCCCAGCAGAAAAAGGCTGGTACTTCAATTCAGTGAGGCGTGGAGTTTGAAACAAAAAAAAAGGTAGACTTAAAAATAAAATAATAGTTTTTAAAAAATCCTTTATTGCTCTTAAAAAGGCAACATATTTAAAATGGTAACACAGCAACTGACAAAGAAGAGAAAATTAGAGGCTGAAAATGGCTACACTTACCAGAGCTATAGGACCTCTTGATGAGACTGATGAGCCATGGAGCTCCTGCACGGAATGTCTGTCCTTGCAAATGGAATTGAAAATGATTGAAAGGTGGCAACTGTCTTAAGCACGGTGGGAACTGAAACCTTTGGCTTTTTAAGAAGCTTGCTGCAGCCTGACAAACCTGGCACAAAATCATATAATGACATTGTAAATTTCTGGAGATGCATTTTTCACCTAGGCCACTTGTCATAGCAGAAAGATTAACATTTCACAAAAGAAACAAAAAAGAGGGAGAAACAATTGTGCAAAATGTTGCAGTGCTTAAAATCTGATTGGACATTGTTAATTCAATGAAGTACTGAATGATATCCTCTATGACAGGTTGGTGTGTATGTTTGTCATAGTGAGGCATTCAAGAAACGCCTCCTGACAGGCTAACTTCACATTTCAGAAAGTCGTAGAGATTGTTGTCTCCATGGTGCTAGCAGCAAAACAGCAGCTGAGTGCATCAATTTGAATGCATAACATGACAGCTGGGCATATTCACAAGATTGCAAGCAGTTGTAAATGTGAACGCCGTTGTGAAAACCTGGCTACCATCGATCTGAGTGTTGGTGCAGAGATCTCAAAAGTTATCGGTGTGCAAGAAGGGACACATTGAGTGTGCCTGAAAAAACAACAAAAAAACTGAAGACAAAATGCAAACCAAAGAAAAAGACAACTGTTTTTTTCCAGTTGTAACCAGAAAAAGTACCTGCATGAACCAGAGGGCCGGGATGATACCACTCTGAAGAAGGACTGCCCCACATCTTGTCGATGGCAGGTAGTTCATTGGGCTACTGGGTGACACCATTACTGGAGGGCCAGTCAACATGTATGGAGCTTGACACAGGAGCAGCAGTTTCTTTGCTCCCAACTGCAGTATAGTAGCAAAATATCTTCCCTTGGTACCTGCAAAAAAAAAGGGGAATTTGTACTTTCAATGAGCAGAATAAAAGTTACTAAATGGGTAAAATGTAAAGCTATTGCTAGTTGTGTTGAAAGGAAATTACTCAGCTCTAGTTCAATGGTCATGGCTGGACAAGATCCAGTTAAACTGAATGGAAGTACATGGCATTGCAACAGAAGGAACTGGCCTGACAGCTGTTACACAAAACATGCTGCTGTTGTCAAAGGAGATTTGAGAAGCATGAAATGAATTACCACAAAGTTGACTATCAAAGCTGACTCTCAATCATAAATTCTGAAGGCCAGAACCATGTCTTATGCCATATGACCAAAGGTTGCAGCTGACCTGGAGAATGTGGTCAAGATATAACTCGTGATACCTGTCCCCTATCGTGAAATAATGGACAGCATCCATTGTTCAAGAAAGATAGCTACATACACAGTTGTGAAGTTTCAAGATATGCTGAACAATATTCACTTCCCCAGACTGAGGAGCTTTTTGTTAGCCTGGTTGGTGAACAGAAATTCAGCAAAGTAGACCTCTTCCGAGCTTACTTACTTCCAGCACATTGATGAGAAGTCACAAGAATATCTTCCCACCACAACACGAAAGGGACAGCACAGATATTGCCATTTGGAATACCTGAGGGCTGTGGACTAAATCTGGAGTGGCTTGCCTGAAGCTCAGTACTACCTTGATGGTATCTTGGTAATGGGCAAGGCTAATGAGGATCATCACAAGAGCTTGGATACCACCCTACAAAAACTAGAGGTGTATGACCCGTGGGTCCATGAGAGTCTGTTTACTTCTTCAGAATAAACTTGAGCATGACTGGTCCAAAGTAAATACTCCTTTATTTAAGCATCACAGAAAGCGAGAGAGAGAGAGCAGCAAAAAGCCAGCGTTGAGATCAAAGAACTCAAAACATCTGGATAAAACTAATTAAACATCAATCTGTGTCTACAGTATAACTGAATACTTACATTATTACAATGTTGGGCACAAGCACTCCACAGCTGCATCAACAACTTGCTTCTGTGGTTATGAGAAAGCTTCTGTTTATCTTATGTGGCACGGCACAGTAATTAGCACTGCTGTCTCACAGCACCAGGGACCTGGGTTCAATTCCTGTCTTGGGCACTGTCTATGTGGAGCTTGCACATTCTCCCTGTGTCTACGTGGGTTTCCTCCGGGTGTTCTGGTTTTCTCCCACATTCTGAAAGATGTACTGGTTAGGTGCATTGACCCGATCAGGCACCAGAGTGTGGCAACAAGGGGAATTTCACAATAACTTAATTGCAGTGTTAATGTAAGCCTTACTTGTGACACTAATAAATAAACTTTAACTTTCAACATTGCACTTTCAGAGAATGCAGTTAAGTTTCTCGGTCGGACCTAGAATTTCAAGCCAAATTAGCTTAAGTTTATCTAAAGCGTAGCACAATTAGTTACATTAGACAGAAATACCTTAAAATGAAGCTTTTTAACTGGGCAAACCATATAGAGGATCTCACAAACCCTCCAATACAACCATCTTGAATCAAATATATAAAACTTCCTTCAGCTGTGAGAATGGTTTGCTTCCCATTCACTTCACATTCATTATCATCACTGATTTAGTCTTCTCCATTGTCATTAAACAGTTACACATGCATTTAAGAAATGAGACTATGCAATAAATCATTACAAGAATACAAAAAATAACACAAGTCCTTTCACCAGGGAGCTTCCAATTGAACCTAGCCAACCAGTCACCCAGCTCTACAAGCTGGGGGCTCTTTCAGTTTCAGCTTTCAGATGTGCCTAGCCAAATTGGTGATATTTTCTAAACTGTTGGCTATTTATGTGCCCCGCTCAGTCCCAATTAAGGAGTAGGTGCCCCCTTATTTAGCCAGGATGTAGTCAAGCACCACCCTGTTTTGCAGGGCAATGGTACAAATGGCTAAGCTTGCTACCAAAAACGTAATGGTGCCGTTACTTTTGATTAGCCGTTCCGCTGAACAGGTTTCAATGGAATACTGCCTTTTGAATGCATAGGTATATGTACACATTCCAAACAGCTGGAAACATTAAGACTTTTGGCATAAGTGTAGGCCATGTACATAAAGGTGTTCACCTATAATTCTTTGGCCACTTGTTTTGGTTCCTCAGGTGCAAAGGACTGACAAGCTGTGAATAGATAAATGCTTAACATATAAAACAACACAATACTGAGTTTAAACATGTTAAAATACTGTGATACATGTAACAGGTAAAAGAACAAATATCCACTCGTTAGAGCTGCTGGGGACTCTGTTCATGTGTGATGTGTGTAGCCAGGCCTTCTTCCCCTGGGCTTTCACTGCCACTTGAGTCATTAGCAACACCTGGAATGGACCCTCCCACTTGGTTCCTAGGGGTTCTCTTTGTACCTTCTTCACGTAGATCTAATTTCCCAATACGAGGTCGTGGCCATCCTCAGGAGGGTCACCCAGGCTGTGGACGTCTGCTGGGCAACAGAACTGATAACATTTGTCAGATTTTTACAATAATCCAACAAAGTGTCACTCATCAAGTGGCAACCAGCTTTTTGCAAATCAATAGTTCCAGGGAACGACTTTGGTCTTCAGGTTATTATTTCAAATGGACTCAGGCCCATGATCTTCTTTGGGGTTGCCCTGATACTACACAGGACTATTCATAGTGCCTGGGGCCATGGCATCCTTTCTTTGGCATTTAGCAAGTCGATCTTTCAGAGTGTGGTTCATTCACTCCACTTGTCCAGATGATTGTGGGTGATAAAGAACAGTGTAAATTCCAAGTAATGTTTAATAGTCTGCAGACCTCCTTACAGACAACACCCGTGAAGTGAGTCCCCTGATTGGTGTCAATACTGTTCAGGACTTCCCAGCTGGGACTCCAGTCCTCACACAAAACCTTGGGTGTGTGTTTGGCAGTAGATTGCCTCTGTCCATCTGAAGAATCTGTCCACAATGACGTCTTTGTATCCTTGACATGGAGAGGAAGATATATAATCGACTTGTAAATCCTGGAATGGTCCTGCCAGTGCAGGGGAGGGGGCCTTAGCTGATGCATTACTGCGATGGGTCCTGCATTGACAGACCACGCAATGGCCTGCAACCAGCTGGGCATGTTTCTTGAATCTTCATCCCTACCAGCTTTTCTGAAACAATGCCATCATCTGTTGTGGGGCCAAGTATCCCCATGTGTGGATCTGCTGTGATAGAAAGGACATCAGTGCCTGGGGCATGACTGGCTTCTCAGTGTTTCTTTGTCTCCATAGACCGTCTTTCCATAACTTCATTCCTGCCTTGAGCCATGCCCATTTTTCTTCCTGTGTACAGTCATCTTGCATCTTCTGGTCAGCCAGGGCATTTCCCTTTGCTTCCTCCATGTTTTCCTTCGTATGGGCTTTGCATTTCAAAATGGATACCTCCCAGGGCAACTGTATGGCTTCTGGTAAATCTTGGACTTCTCTCCTTGTTACAGATAGGTGTGCCTGCTGCTGTGAGGAAACCCCATAACTGTTCAAAGTCGCAGGTGACTCCGAAGGCATACAGTGAGTCCGTATATATATTAGCCATTTGTCCCTCCGCTATCTGGCAGGCTTCTACAAAGGCTCACAGTTCGGCTTGTTGAGCTGACTTTCCTGAGGATAGACAGCCTTTTGCCACAATGTCATGTATGGTAGCAGCTCCACAGCCGGCTTTTCAACAAAGGAGGAGCCATCCGTAAAAAGGATGAGATCTGGGTTGGGCAGAGGGTCCTCTGCTGCCAAAGCAGCTTCGTCTGCTTCCTTCAGAAGTTCCACACAATCATGGCCTTCTTCATATTCTCCCTCCTCAGGAAGCAAGAGCACAGATGCTGGGTTAACTGGACTAGTCCGGACAAAATGGGGACTGTGGGCCTCCAGAACCACCGTTCAGCGGGTCCACTGGGCTGCTGAGAGACCTGCGATACTCTGTTCATTGACAACAATGTGTGAACTGTGTGAGGGCACTTGACGGTTAGCTTCTGATCCAAAACAATAGGTGCAGTGGCCATTATGATTGGACAGGTGGCATCCATGGTAACTTCCCCATCCAAGGACTACCATATCCAATTTCACCGAATAGTAGCCAATAGGCATTTACTGGTCCTCATGTTTTTGTGTCAGTACAGCTGCCATAGATCTGTCCTTCTGATGGACAAACAAAGTGAAAGGATTTTTATTGTTGGGGATTCCTAGTGCTGGTGTAATGCACAAAGCATCTTTGAGGTTCCTGAATGTGTCCGTCTGCTCTTCTGTGAGGTCAATAGCTTCTTTTGAGATGAATTTGCCTTTCAAAAGGTTAGTCAGTGGCTGGGTAAGCTGTGTCTAAGAGTCCACCCAACTTCTGTTAAAGTTGCAGACCCAAAAAAAATCTCAATTCTTAGACTGTAGTGGGCTGTTTAATGGTCAGATTGGCTGTGGCTCTGTCCGGAGTAAATTTTCTTTTTCCCTCTGAAATCTTCTGTAGTAGGTACAGAAAGTCTCTTTGGATTAGCTGGGTTTTGTTGATACTAGCCTTGTGCCCTTTCAGGTGAAGGTAATCTAGCAGGGTGCGTATGTCCTGTGTGTGCTGTTCTTTCGTGTCAGAGGCTAACAGGATATCATCCACGTATCGTATAACTGTAGAGACCAATGTAGGTAGTTCTTGCAAATGACTTTGTAAGGCCGTGTGAGATACTGTAGGGAGATTGTGAAACTGGTGGTAAACGTACTGGCCCTCTTTGATAGTTTTCCCATCTGCCATGGTTGTCTCAGACTTAACCTTGACTCGGGCTCTCTTCAAGGGTACGAGTCTTATGTTAAAGGTTGCTTCTCTGTGTTGCTGTCCTCGCTAGAGTCACTAGAGGACCCTGGGTCTGCTTCTGAAGCAGCCTTGCGCTCCTGTGCATCTTGCGATTTTTTTCCCATCTACTGCATGCTAGTGTAGGAGGGAAATAAAATGAGTTGAGCCTTGGAGACTGTGTCGAACTTCAAG
The DNA here is from genome assembly GCF_965287045.1 of Carcharhinus amblyrhynchos. Lineage (NCBI taxonomy): Eukaryota > Metazoa > Chordata > Chondrichthyes > Carcharhiniformes > Carcharhinidae > Carcharhinus > Carcharhinus amblyrhynchos. The sequence continues at coordinate 47,307,518 of NC_137324.1, read as the reverse complement.
AAAAGTTTAAATTCCACATGCATGAGGGAGCGCTGGACTCCAGCCTGAAATCTCACATTGCCTGCAAGTCTTTCTCTGCCTCTGATTGATTGGTACAGATTAATATACTCTCTCAAGTCACAAAGGTTTAGCTTCCTTTGTGACGCATTTGCCTTTCAAAAGGTCAATCAGTGGCTGGGTAAGCTGCAGTAGCCAGGTCCAAGTATACTGTTGCTGCTGGACCGTAAAGGCAAACCATGTTTGAATCTCAGGCGCCAGCAGCACCAACCAAATTCCATTAGCCATGTCGTTGACGGAAAAGTACTTATGTTCCAGGGTTAATGCATTAAAATGGTGGAAAGGTCCGTGGCTAGAGGAGCCTTTTGATGAATGCATTGATTGGCCTTTCTGTAGTCAATGGTCAAAAACCAATATTCCCGAATATTCCATCCACACAGCCCTAAACAATTCATAATATTCCCAGACCTCTTCAGCACCTTTCTATTGGTTGCTATTTTTCCTGCGCATCAGAAGTTGATAGGATATGTAAATCGTTATCTGTCGACAGAGCAGACTTCTAGCTATCTGCATTAACCTTACATTCCCTTCAGTGAGGCCTGGCTCTCTGGGCTTTTCCTATGCAGCCCTGCATGTATTATACTAAAATTAAATAAAATATGAATGAACATATAAATTGAAATATAAAAGACACAATCCCCAATATTGCCCTATAGCACTAGGACAACTTGGTCTGCACGCGATACATACTCCTTTAAACAGGGCTGGTTCTTTACAAGATGGGTTCTTTAAATCTTGGTTCTCAGCGTTAAGAATTTTGTTTTTGGCCTTAAAGCCTTTAATTTCCCATTGTAACTTTTCTAACTCCTGCTATTTATTTTCTGACTGTTAATTTTCGCTTTTAGTTGTTTCTTTGCATTAGTCAGGTTCCAGTCATGTTGGGAACTCTTTATGATTTAATTTCATTGTTGGATCTAGGCCATGACGGCCAGGGACCATCTTACACATTCCTTATCTTTCATGCGAGTAGCTTTCCCCCACGTCCTCTTTAACTCATCCAAGCTCCACTGTCCTTTGCAGGTACCATACTTCTGTCCAATCTCAGTACAGGTTTTTTGGCAAGCAAATTGCTGTTCTATATATTCACTTAATTGCTGCAGAATCTCAGCCTCTGGCACATTCAGAGAGGACTGTCCTCCTTTAACTGTGATCAGTATTTGATTCTGTGGAATTTTAGTCTGACTATTCGCTTCTGTTAACAGGTCTCGAGCTGTAAACTGTCTGGCTGGGTTGGAGTCGCCTATCACAGGCACCACTGAAACATGGGGCCTCGAGCTAATAGTAACCAGCATTCTGGATTTAACAGCGTAAAGGGGAGTTTACCATAGACAATTGACCAAGGACTTTTTAACAACAGTCCTTACCTCTGGGTTGTGATGTAGGTTTGATGTCCTGGATTCAGCCCAAAGGCCTTTAGCCGTCCCTATTCGGGCACCAGAGGTAAGGACTCCTCTTGTTTAAAAGTCCTCCGTCAATTGTCGATGGTGTCCTCCCCCTTATGCTGTTAAATCTGGCACACTGGATACTCTTGGCTCGAGGCTCCCTGTAAAGATGTTGTTTCAGCGGTGTCTCTGTTAGGTGACTCTGACCCAGCTAGAAAGCTTACGGCACCAGATGTGGGTGCCAGAACTGAAGGGTCTGTTTACTTCTTCGACGGGTCCGAAGTAAATACTCCTTTATTTAAGCATCTTTTATAAGCATTTTATAGAAAGTGAAATAAGGAACATTTACGAGAGAGAGAGAGAGAGCAGCCAAAAGCCAGCACTGAGATTGAACAATTGAAAACAGCCTGGATCGAATGAACTAAGCATTGATCTGTGTCTACAATATAACTGAATACTTATCTTTGATTTGATATGATTTATTATTGTCACATGTATTAGTACACAGTGTAAAGTATTATTTCTTGCGCGCTATACAGATAAAGCATACCGTTCATAGAGAAGAAAACAAGAGCATGCAGAATGCAGCATTACAGTCATAGCTAGGGTGTAGAGAAAGATCAACTTAATGCAAGGTAGGTCCATTCAAAAGTCTGATGGCAGGAAGGAAGAAGCTGTTTGAGTCATTGGCGTGTGACCTCAGACTTCTGTATTTTTTTCCCAACGCAAGATGGTGGAAGAGAGAATGTCCGGGGTGCGTGGGGTCCTTAATTATGTTGGGTGCTTTGCCAAGGCAGTGAGAAGTGTAGACAGAGTGAATGGATGGGAGGCTGGTTTCCAGGCTACATTGTAGTTTTTTGCAGTCTTGGGGAGAGCAGGAACCATACCAAACTGTGATACAACCAGAAAGAATGCTTTCTATGGTGCATCTGTAAAAGTTGGTGAGAGTCATAGCTGACATGCCAAATTTCTTTAGTCTTCTGGGAAAGTAGAAGCACTCATGGGCTTTATTACATGTAGTGTCGACATGGGGACCAGGAAAGTACACTATCAAGGGCAGGAGTCTTGGTAGTGTTGAGGAGCAGAAGGATCTTGGGGTCCGGGTCCACAGGACTCTTAAATCGGCCTCGCAGGTGGAAGAGGTGGTCAAGAAGGCGTATGGTGTACTGGCCTTCATAAATCGAGGGATTGAGTTTAGGAGTCGGGAGGTAATGCTGCAACTTTATAAGACCCTTGTCAGGCCTCATTTGGAGTACTGTGCGCAGTTCTGGTCGCCTCACTATAGGAAAGACGTAGAAGCTATTGAAAGGGTACAGAGGAGATTTACAAGGATGTTGCCTGGACTGGGAGGCATGCCTTATGAAGTTAGGTTGAGGGAACTGGGTCTCTTTTCCCTGGAGAGACGTAGGTTGAGAGGCGACCTGATAGAGGTTTATAAAATGTTGAGAGGAATAGATAGGGTGGATTCTCAGAGGCTATTTCCCTGGGTTGAAATGGTCGCTACGAGAGGACACAGGTTTAAGGTGCGGGGAGGAAAGTACAGAAGTGATGTTAGGGGTAAGTTCTTCACTCAGAGGGTGGTGAGTGAATGGAATCGGCTGCCGTCAGTGGTGGTGGAGGCGAACTCGCTGGGGTCTTTTAAAAGACTTCTGGATGAGTATATGGGGTTTTATGGGATTGGGGGTTATAGATAGGTGTTGATGTGATCTGCGCAACTCGTGGGCCGAAGGGCCTGTTTGTGCTGTAGTGTTCTATGTTCTATGTTCTATGAAAGGTTGTTGGTGACCTGGGTACCTAAAAACTTGAAGCTCTCGACCCTTTCTACTTCATCCCCATTGATGTAGACAGAGGCATGTTGTCCTCTATGCTTCCTGAAGTCAATGACAATCTCCTTCATTTTGTTGACATTGAGGGAGAGATTATTGTCACTGCACCAGTTCACAAGATTCTTCATCTCATTCCTATACTCTACTTGTCATTGTTTGAGATCTGTCCCAATACAATGGTGTCATCAGCAAACTTGGAGGGGAGTTTGGCTACACAGTCATAGGTATATAAGGAGTATAGTAGGGGGCTGAGAACACAGCCTTGTGGGGCACTGGTGTTGAGAATGATAGTGGAGGAGGCGTTGTTGCCTTTCCTTACTGATTGTGGTCTGTGGGTTAGGAAGCTCAAGATTCAGTCGCAGAGGGAGGTGCCGAGGTCCAGGCCACAGAGTTTGGAGATGAATTTCATGGGAATAGTGGTGTTGAAGGCTGAGCTGTAGTCAATAAATAGGAATCTGACATAGGTGTCTTTGTTATCTAGGTATTCCAGAGTTGAGTGCAGGGCCAGGAAAATGACCTATGCTGTGGACCTGTTGCGGCAGCAGGCAAACTAAAGTGGATCCAAGTAATCGGGGGGCTAGAATTGATTCTTGCCATGACTAGCCTTATCTTATGTTATTACAATGCTGGGCACAAGCAGTCTACAGTTGTATCAACAACTTACTTCTGTGGCCATGAGAAAGCTTCTGTTTACCTTATATTGTACTTTAAGAGAATGAGCGAAGTTTCTACACTGGACCCAGAATTCCAAGCTGATATGGCCAAATTAGCTTCAGTTAGGTGAAAGCATAGCCCAATTATTACATTAGGCAGAAATACCTGTGCACGTTTTTCAGCCCTCTGTGGAACATTTGGGGCACATATGGATTCTACTGGGATTCACAAAGGACCTTCCAAGGTCGGGTCTGTTGTGAATGCTCCAGCTTTTCACAGTATCAGCCTGCTTTATCTGTTCTTAAGGCTGCTGAATTATTACAGGAAATTCATTCCACAGTCAGCAACCCCACTGAACCACCTGAATGAGTTTTATGTCAGCTCAACATCTGGAAGTGGACTGATGCTACATTCAAAAAGGCTAAGCAGAGTTGACAAACTTTTTTAACCCCATCTCCTCCCAAGAGATCTGTGCTCATCTTATTCCAGCCACCTGAGTACCCACACTTCATTGTTCCATTACTGGTCATGCCTGTTGCTCCTAGCCCCTAAGTGCTGCAATTCCCTTCCCAAACCTTTCTTTTTCTATTTCTTCCTTTAAGACACTACTTAACACCAATATCTTTGATCAAGCTCTTGGACACCTAGCTTATGTGACTCAATGTCAAATTTTGCTCAGGAATTCTCCTGTGCAGTGAACTGGGGCACTTTATTCCATTAAAGTTAAGGGTGCCATATAAATAGAAGGTATTATTGCTTACAAAAGGTTTTAAGGGATATAGGGGGAACGTGATTATCTGGAGTTTGATCATATATACGCAGGTAAAATCGCCATAGCCCAAGATGATCATAGGCTGCTCTTCCCTTTGAGAGGAAGAGCTGTGTGGTGATGATTTAACCTGAGGATCACCACACCTCATGCAAGGGGCAAGGCTGAGAAGGCAGGACCATCATGCATAACTTCAACCAGTTTGGGCCATAGATCAGCAATGATTGCATTGAATGGTGGAACAAGCTCGTAGGGTTAGAGGACCCACTCCTGTCAATATGGTCAATTGTTTCCTATACAATTAGAAGAATTTGCCAACTAAAACACCAAATATAGCCAGTTTTTGAGACCTGTTTAACTTCTGTGGGAAAGAATCCTTCATATGCTTGTATTAATGCTAGCACTGCCACTTATTATTTTTTACGTATTCTAGCTAACTTTGTATTCAAGGCAGATTATAAGTGATCGTTCCACACATCATGGCCAATATTGACCTTCTATGTGCGTGAATTAAGGAACGAAAATCTAATGGATAAAATTATGCAGCAGTGAAATCTAATTAATCACATTGTCTCAGTTTTAAGACAATGTTACTTCTCTCTTATCTTAAGGTCGGCTTGAGCATCAAGCAATAATTGGCCAATACAACTATCTTTCATTTGGAGTTAAGGTCCAGTAAGACAAGGGCCTATTCAGTTCTCCTGCTCAATATTAACATTCATGTTTCCCCTTTATTCTGTGGCCTCAGAAGCAAAAATAATTTTATTTTCAAAGCACTTTGAAAAGATTTTATTAATAATCAAGTGTTAAAATGATTATAATTACAAAAGTTTAAATATTTACATTCTAGATTACATTTCTCGCCTTAAATATCTATTAATTAATTACTTATTCTTTAATTGTCTCACAATTAAGGTTGTTTACTTAAGTAATCTGGCTGGTTTCCAATAATCCTGGTTTAGTTTGTATTAAAATGATTTCCATCAATTTTAGCAGAAAGTTCTGAACAACACATTAATTCAAACTGCAAAATGATAGTCACACTTAAGCTAATGATTTTGAAACAACCAATAGTTCAAGTCATTTATATAAATTGTATGAAGTTGAGGCCCCAGCACTGATCCCTTTGGCACACTACTTACCAAATCCTGCTGACAAGAAGAAGACTCATTTGTGCCAAATCTCTTTATCTTGAAAGCTAGTCAATCTTCAATCGAAGCCAATATTTTATCCCTACACCGTGAACTTTTATTTTAAGCAATGACCTTTGATGTAGCACCTTATCAAATGCCTTCTGGAAATCTAAGTATGGTCCATTCACTGGTTCCTCTTTATCCACAGTTCATGGGACTGTCTCAGATAACTCCAATAAATTGGTGAAACATGAATTCCCTTTCACAAAACCTTGTTGAATTTGTCTGATTGCCTTGATTTTTCCAAGTGCCTGCTATAATATCTTTAGTAATAGCTTACAACATTTTCCCTATGACAGATGTTAGACTAACTGGTCTGTAGTTTCCTGCTTGAAGTCTCCCTCCCTTTTTTGCACATAGGAGTTGCGTTTGCTATTTCCCAATTTACTAGAATCTTTCCCAAATCTAGGGAACTTTGGAAAATTAAAACCAATGCACCAACTATCTCATTAGTCACTTCTTTCAAGACCTTAAGGTGATGTCCATCTGACGTCCTACAGATCCAACAACTTGCTCAATACCGCTGTCCTGATGAATGTAATTTTCCTGAGTTCTTTCCTCCCTTCTATTTCCTGATTTAGAGCTGTTTCTAGGATGTTCCTTGAGTCCTCTTGACTGAAGAGAGTTGCAAAATACCAGTTTAATTCATCCACTTTAGAGCTACTTTCCTTTACTAATTCCCCAGATATACTTTCTACAGGACCAATGCTCACTTTATTAACTCTTTTCTTATTTAAATATCTTTAGAAACCTTTACTGTCCACCTTCATATTTCTAGTCATCTTTCTCCTATACTCTAGTTTCTCCCTCCTTATCAATCTCTTTGTCATTGTTGATATTCTTTATATTCTTTCCAATCTTCTGACCTGTTTTTGCACATATGTGCTTTCTATATCAGGTGGCACAGTGGCTAGCACTGCTGCCTCAAAGCGCCAGGGATCTGAGTTCAATTCCTGGCTTGGGTCTCTGTATGTGCGGAGTCTGCATGTTGTCTGAAAGCAAGAGAAAATGCTGGAAAATCTCAGCAGATCTGGCAGCAGCTTTAAGGAGAGAAAAGATGCTGCCAGATCTGCTGAGGTTTTCCAGCATTTTCTCTTCTGCCTTCAGATTCCAGCATCCACAATAATTTGCTTTTATCTGCATGTTGTCTGTGTGGGTCTTCCGGTTTCTTCTCACGGTCCAAAATACACGCTGGTTAGGTGCATTGAGCATGCTAAATTCTCCCTCAGTGTACCCAAACAGGTGCCAGAGCGTGGCGACAAGGGGATTTTCACAGTAACTTAATTGCATTGTTAATGTAAGCCTACTTGTGACACTAATAAATAAACATTAAACTTTAAAACATTTTCTTTAAGTTTAATACCGTCTTTAATTTTTTGAGTTAAACACAGATGATCGGTCTTTCCCTTGGAATTTTTCTTTCTCATTGTAATGTTTATTAAGTCACTAAGCCCTCGACAAATCCTACTCACAGAGTTTGAATGAAAATATTACACGCTGTATAGATGAGATACAATTTTAAAATGTGATAAGACAAGCTGCTATTTCAAAATTTGCTTTTACTGCACAAAATAAGAGTGTAATTATTTTGCTCCCTTTTAATAGCAGGTATTTGTCATTATCACTTTATTTTTTTTCCTACAGTCGCTAACATTTCTCATTAAAAATAAATGAGAAGCTTTTTGCCTAATGGAAAACAGTCCCCTTTTTCCTAAACACACTCCATAAAATGTTTGACAAGTGCTGTGTAATTTTATCCATTAGATTCTTGTTCCTTACTTCATGCACATAGAAGGTCAATATTGGCCATGATGTATGGAACGATTAATTATAATCTGCCTTGAGTACAAAGTTAGCTAGAATACATACAAAAAGTAATAAATAGCAGTGCTAGCATTGATACAAGCATATGAAGGATTCCTTCCCACAGAAGTTAAACAGGTCTCATATATTTGGTGTTTTAGTTGACAAATTCTTCTAATTGTATAGGGAACAATTGACCATACTGACAGGAGTGGGTCCTCTAGTCCTTCGAGCTTGTTCCACCATTCAATGCAGCGGTATAATCAGACAAAGGGGAAATCATGTTTGATGAATCTACTGCACTTCTGTTGCCATAAATGGGTCTTTTTCTGGTTGGCAGATAGTGTCTACTGGGGTACCACAGGGATCTGCGTTATTACCCCAACTGTTTACATTATAATGATTTGGAGGATGCAGAGATGTTCAGCATGATTTGGACAGGCTGAGTGTGTGGGCATATGCATGAAAGATGCAGTATAATGTGGATCAATGTAAGGTTTCCACATTGGTAGCAATAATAGGGAAGCAGATTATTATTTAAACAGGTATGAATTGAGAGAGGTGGATACTAAGCGAGACATTGATGCCTTTGTGCATCAGCTGCTGAAAGTAAGCACGCAGGTACAGCAGGCAGTAAAGACGCCAAATGGTACATTGGCCTTCATAGCAAGTTGATTTGAGTATAGGAACGGGGATATTTTATTGCAATTGTATTGGGCATTGGTGAGGCCCAATCTGGAGTATTATGTGCAGTTTTGATGTCCTCATCTGAGGAAAGATGCCATAGAATCCTGACAGTACAGAAGGAGGCCATTTGGCCCATTGAATCTATACCGACTACAATCCCACCCAGTCCCTATTCCCATAACCCCCCATATTTACCTGCTAGTCCCCCCACTCACCTGATGAAGGGGCAGCGCTCCGAAAGCTCGTGCTACCAAATAAACCTATTGGACTTTAACCTGATGTTGTGAGACTATTTACTGTGCCCACTCCAATCCAACACTGGTAACTCCACAACATGTCAAATGAGGAGAGACTAAGTCAGTTAGGATTATATTCATTGGAGTTTAAAAAAATGACAGGAAATCTCATAGAAACTTACAAAATTTGAATGAATTTAAACAGGGTAGATTCAGAAAGAATGTTGCCAATGGTGGGGGAGTCTGGAACGCAGGGCCTTAGTTTGAGGATAAGGAGTAAACCTTTAAGAACTGAGGAAAAATTTCTTCACTCCAGGAGTGGTGAAGTGTGGAATTTACTACCACAGAAAGTAGTTAAGGCCAAAACACTGTGTGACTTCAAGAAGAAATTAGATAAAGCTCTTAGGGCTAATAGGTCCAAGGGAGGGGGATATTGAATTTGATGATCAGCCAAGATCATAATGAACGGTGGAGCTGGCTTGAAGGGCTGGATGGCCTAATCCTGCTTCTATTTTCTATGTTTCTATGTGAAAACTCATGGGCTAATTCTTATTTGATTATTGACAAGTTATAAACCAAGTGATTATTTTTCCAACTGTTGGCTGAGATGGGCTTTCAATGTTTTAAGTATTAAAAAAAGGTTCCAATAGGCCATTTTGAGAGACAGAGGCAGAGAAGAAGAGAGGTGGGAAGAGCATGATATTCATGGAGAGATGCTGAGAGCTCTTTTTGATGCTATCATTCCACAATTTGGTCTGAAAACAGTGGTGAGAAGTCTGTTCAGTTGTTAAAGTTAAGCTTTCTCCTTTAGTTATTGCTAATTGCTATTAGTTGATGCTTTGCTTTTCATCTTTCTGACTTGTTACCTTTTCAACAGTTGACAAAGTTTCTGACTTCATCATGTAAAGTGTTTTTTTCTTGTTAAGTCTCCTTAAGTGAATAACGATTAGCGGGGAGCAGTTACAGCAAACAAATAAATCACATTAATCTTAACTCCTACAAATAGAAAAACACTTAAAAATGGTGACTGTGACAGGGAGAGCAAGTTATTAGGAAAGCGAACAGAATGTTACTGCTTATTTTGACAGAATTGAATACAAAAATTGGCAGGTTATGCATCAGTAGTTAGATCACATCTAAAGTATTGTGTGCAGTGCTGGTCTCCTTTTTAAAGGAAAGATGTAAATGTGGTCAAAGCAGTTCAGAGAAGGTTTACTGGACTAACGTCAGGAATGGGTGGGTTGCCTTATGAAGAAAGCTTGGAGAGCTTAGGTTTGTATCCATTCGAGTTTCCAAGAGTAAGAAGTGACATGACTGAAACCTCTAAGATCTTAAAGTGTATTGACAGGGTGGATGTGGAAAAGATGTTTCCTCTTGTTGGAGAATCTAGAACTAGGATTCACTTTCTAAAAATAAGTGGTCACTCATTTCATTCAGAGAGGAGGAGAATTTTGTTTCTCACAGAGGGTCATGAGTCTCTTTCTCAAGAGGCAGTGGATGTGGAGTCTATGAATATTTTTAAGGCACTGTAGATAGATTCTTGATTAACAAGGGAATAGGCAGAAATGTGGTGTTGAAATTACAAGCAAATCAGCTTAAGAGGAGATGATGGCCTAGTATTATGGCTGGAGACTCAACTAATGTTCTGGGGATCCGTGTTTGAATCCCATCATGACAGATGTTGGAATTTGAATTCAATAAAAACAATCTGGAATTAAAAATCTACTGACGGCAATGAAACCATTGGATCGTTGGAAAAACCCATTGAATGTCCTTTAGGGAAGGAAATCTGGTGTCCTTACCTGGTCTGTGACTCCAGAACCACAGCAATATGGTTGACTCATAACTGCCCTCAGGCAACTAGGGATGGGCAATAAACACTGGCCAGTCAGCGACATCCATGTCCCATGAATGAATAAAAGAAAAGCCATGATGTTATTGAATGGTGGAACAGGTTTGGAGGGCTGAGTGGCCTACGCTTGCTTCTAATTCATACGTTTGTATGTTCAGAAAAAAACACTCAGTATTTCCCTTCAATCCTTGGTGCCCTATCACTAGCATACTCATTATCTGGCATCCCGAATCCCTGGTGTGCCTTATCCTTTGCATGGTGCCAACTGCCTAATTATCTGTCTTCTTGTAGGCTGCCATCAGCCCTCACTGTGTGCTGACAAGAAAAAACTATGTTAGTCACAGCACATTGCCCAGCATTATGACAGGCCACTTAGGCCACATGATTGTCCCTCCAGAGTCCTGAAATTGCTCTCAGAAGAATGATTATTTGTAATTAATAAATCCCAAATAAAATTAGCTGGTTCAGAAATGGCAGTCTCTGGAAATTCAGTTTCTTTAGCAAGCTGTCAGATTGAAAAATGCACGACACTCTTCCATGTTGCAGTGAAAGACAAATTTGCTTTCAGATCTTCCGAGTCGTGAAGAATCCCAAGTTTTCCAGCATTTATTGTCCACGCTGCAAACTTTCTCACTGCAATGTTTCTTGCAGTTTTTCGTTGTTGCATTTTCAGGCTCAATGGAAAATCAATACCCTTCCATAAAGCAAATTAGTTAATGTACCCAAAATTAACTTACAGAAAAATTCACCTAAGCGACATTTGACATTTTTATAGTTAACACTCTACTAAAGTTCTGTCCACCAACATTCATTCATATTTGATTTGATTTGATTTATTATTGCCACATTTATCAGCATACAAAAATATTGTTTATTACGTGCTATACAGATAAAGCATACCGTTCATAGAGAAGAAAACAAGAGAATGCAGAATGTAGCATTACAGTCATAGCTAGGGTGTAGAGAAAGATCAACTTAATGCAAGGTAGGTCCATTCAAAAGTCTGACAGCAGTAGGGAAGAAGCTGTTCTTGAGTCGATTGGTACGTGACCTCAGATTTTTATATCTTTTTCCAACGGAAGATGATGGAAGAGAGAATGTCCAGGGTGGTGGCATCCCTAATTGTGCTGGCTACTTTGCCAATACAGTGCAAGTGTAGAAAGAGTCAATGGATGGGAGGCTGGTTTACATGATGGATTGGGCTACATTCACAATCTTTTGTAGTTTCTTGCAGTTTTGGGCACAGCAGAAGCCATACCAAGCTGTGATATAGCCAGAAAGAATGCTTTCTATCATGCATCTGTAAAAGTTGGTGAGAGTCATGGCTGACATGCCAAATTTCATTATTTTTCAAACACCAGAAATGAAAAGAATGAGATATTGTCGAACGCGTTCTTGAACTGATTGTTTTCATGCATTAATGCTTTAGTCCTTATGGAATCATCCATTTGCCGAGCTTATTTTCTGTAATCTGAGTTATTTCACACAGATACTTGCAAATGGTATCAGTTGTCCCTGTTCTTTGAGAACTGAGGCTGGCTAAATGTGAAAACATTCTAGTAAATTGATCTTTCATGCTGTGACTGTGATTTAGTTGCGAAGCCTATGTATCAGTCCATGACAGATCCCACTTCAGATGAATGCATATCTAATGAAGCAGCAGGCACCATTTCGCTTCTTGTCATTGCATCCTTTCAATAAATGTGAAAAACAAATCAATCGACCACTTTGAATCTAAACGGAAATGAATTAAGATACTTTTTACTTTTCCTTAAAACGCCACCAACTGTGAAAATTCTCACTGAATATCAAAACACAGATAAGGCCAAAGCAATTTTAAAACATGAAAAATGAAAAATCCGCAAACAGCGATTCATATTCCAATTTATTCCAATCCCTTCTCACTGTGAATTTCGTTTAATTTTTTCAGTTCTCCTAGGACTGCCTCTCTTGTGGAAACATACATTGAAATAAATCTGTCTGAGTCAATCTTACCTTTCACTTATTGTATAAAAAGTATCGTCATATTTCGTATGTTCAAGAATGATCACTTATCAGCAGATCTTTACTCCATTTATTGCAGTTCAGAAACGTGAAAGGCAGTAAGCCTTCGTCTCTCAAAATACTTCAAAATAGTATTCAAATTCATTTCAAATTCAGCCATTGTCACAATATAAAGCACAGTGCAAGATGTGTGTGAGAAATATTGCCTAATATAGTTCAACACAGCACAGGAAGAATTATGTTTCATTGACCATTGGTCACGGTTTTAGAATGAAATTGCCAGTAATGGAACCACATCCCAGTAGCAGCTTCTATAGAGAAAAGGAAACAAAACAATAGAGATAAAATTCTGCTGCTGCCCATGTCCTATTTCACCCCCACCGCTCGCCCCCACCCCCCTCACCACCACCACATCCCCCCCCCACACACACACACACACACACACACACACCTCATCCTCCCACTGGATTTGTCCAAACTGCTTGAAAATATGTAAAACTGTAAAGCTCAGGGAAGAAATTCTCCAGGGAAACCATTTGAACACAAGGATTTGTGTCAGTTATTAGAAATGCACAGAATGATGTTTTTGATTAGTGCACAAAAAAGCCCATTTGACCCATGATGCCCTTTCTCATTATGCCTGCAAGTTATTTTTCTCCGGCAATTATACTGTTTGCTTTTGAAAGCTAGGAATTAATCTGCCTCTTCCACACTATCCGGCAGTGAATTCCAGATCCCAACTACTCGCTGCTTAAGAAAAGCTTTCCCTTCTGTCGCTTTTGGTCATTTTGTCATTTAACCTTAAATCAGTGTTGTCTGGGTCTCAACCCTTCCGCCAAAGGGAATATTTTCTACCCATCTACTCTGTCTAAATACCTGAGAGTTTAGAACATTTCCATCAAATCTGTTCTCAACTCACTCTTCACAAAGGAGTACAGCCCCAGCTACTCTAATCTATTCAAGTGACCGAAGTCCCTCATTGCTGGAAATATCCTTTAAGTCATTTCTGCAGCCTCGCTAATGCCTTCATAAGAACATAAGAATATAAGAAATAGGAGCAGGAGTAGGCCATCTAGCCCTTCGAGCCTGCCCCGCCATTCAATAAGATCATGGCTGATATGAAGTGGATCAGTTCCACTTTCCCACCTTCTCCCCATAACCCTTAATTCCCCTGTCTATCAGAAATTTATCTACCTGTGACTTAAATATATTCAATGAGGTAGCCTCCACCACTTCAATGGGTAGAGAATTCCAGAGAATCACCACCCTTTGAGTGAAGAAGTTCCTCCTCAACTCTGTTCTAAACTGCCCCCCCTCCCCCTTATTTTGAGGCTGTGCCCTCTAGTTCTGCTATCCTTTCTAAGCAGAAAGAATCTCTCTACCTCTACTCTATCTAGCCCCTTCATTATCTTGTAAGTCTCTATATGATTCCCCCTCAGCCTTTTAAACAACGAGTACAGGCCCAGTCTATTTAATCTCTCCTCATAGGCTAACCCCCTCATCCCCGGTATCAGCCTGGTGAACCTTCTTTGTACTCCCTCCAAGGCCAATATGTCCTTACACAAATAAGGGGACCAAAACTGCACACAGTACTCCAGTTGCGGCCTCACCAGTGCCCTGTACAGTTACAGCAAGACCTCCCTACTTTTATATTCTATTCCTCTCTTGATAAAGGCCAACATTCCATTCACCTTCTTGATCATTTGCTGCACCTGCAGACTGAGTTTTTGCGATTCGTGCACAAGGACCCCTAGGTCCCTCTGCACCGTAGCATGCTGCAGCTTTTCACCCTTTAAATAATATTCCTTCCTACTATCATTTCTACCAAAGTGGATAACCTCACATTTGCTAACGTTATACTCCATCTGCCAGATCCTTGCCCACTCACTCAGCCTACCCAGATCTCTCTGCAGACTTTCCGTGTCCTCCACGCAATTCGCTTTTCCACTCATCTTCGTGTCATCAGCAAATTTTGTTACCCTACACTCGATCCCCTCCTCCAGATCGTCTATGTAAATGGTAAACAGTTGAAGCCCCAGCACTGATCCACTAGTCACCAATTGCCAACCAGAAAAGCACCCGTTGATTCCAACTCTCTGCTTCCTGTTAGATAAACAATTCTCAATCCACGCTAACACTTTACCCCCAACTCTATGTACCCTAACCTTCTGCAGCAACCTTTTGTGAGGCACCTTATCAAACACCTTCTGGAAATCTAAAAATACCACATCCACCGGTTCCCCTCTGTCTACCGCACTAGTCACATCTTCATAAAAATCCAGTAAATTCATTAAACACGACTTCCCCTTCATGAATCCATGCTGCGTCTGTTTGATCAAACCGTTCTTTTCTAGGTGTCCTGCTATTTCTTCTTTGATGATGGATTCTAGCAGTTTTCCAACTACGGACGTTAAACTAACCGCCTTATAATTCCCTGCCTTTTGGCTGCTACCTTTTTTTAAACAGCGGCATAACAGTAGCTGTTTTCCAATCCGTCGGCACTTCCCCAGAGTCCAGCGAATTTTGATAAATAATTACTAAGGCATCTGCTATTACTTCTGCCATTTCTTTCAGAACGCTGGAATGCATTCCATCCGGTCCCGGGGACTTGTCTACCTTTAGTCCTGTTAGTCTACCAAGCACTACCTCTCTAGTGACAGTAATTGTATTAAGTAAAGTAAGGCGCCCGGAATGTATCATCTAAAGTAAGGTGCCCGGAATTGAACATAATAATCCTGTTGAGACCAAAACAGTGTTTTCAAAATATGCTTCATAACTTTATGCATTGTGCTGGTGATTATAAAGAACTGGGTCCCATGTGCTTATTAATCACTTTCTTCACCTGCCTGGCCACCTTAAATAATAAGTGCACATATACTCCAGGTCTATTCATAATTGTATTTTTTATTTTCTATCATTCCGTGTCCTTCTTCTACATCTAAAACTTAATCACTTCACACATCTCTGCATTAAACTTCATTCGCTGCTTGCCCACCAATTCCGCCAGCCTCTCTTTGTCTTCTTGAAGCCTATCATCACCTTCTCATAACTCACAATACTTGAAGGTTTTGTGTCATCTGTAAGTTTTGAAATTGTGCCCTGCACACTCACGTCTAAGTCGATAATATAAATCAGGGAAAGCAGAAGTCCCAATCCAGGTACGGACCTCTGAAGATGGCACTGTCCCTGTCCCTTTTATTCCATGGCTATAGCTTTTCTGGCAAACCAGATATGAGGCGCTTTATCAAATGCCTTTTCAGTGTCCGTGTATAAAAATTGAAGTAATTACCTTCATCAGCTGTGTTGGTAAAACACAATTTTCCTTCACTGAATTCATGCTGACTTTTCATAATTAATTCACATTTTCCAAAGTGACTTAATTTGTCCAGAATTATTGTTTCTGACCACCAAATTTAAACTGACTTGGGCTTATCCTTAAACCCCATTATGAACAAAATTGATGACTGAGCGTACACTGATGAATCAGTATTTAGCTGGGTTAGATTTATCCTGCTTTTTGTGGACAGGGGTATTTTCCACATCATTGGATAAAAGCCAGTGTTGTAGCTGTACTGGGACAGCTTGATAAAGGACACAGCTTGTTCTGGGGCATCAGAACTTTGACTTGATTTAATTTATTATTGTCACATGTATTAGCATACAGTTGAAAGTATTATTTCTTGCATGCTATACAGACAAAGCATGCCGTTCATACAGAAGGAAACGAGAGAGTGCAGAATGTGATGTTATAGTCATAGCTCGGGTGTAGAGAAAGATCAACTTTCTGCGAGGTAGGTCCATTCAAATTAGCAAGAATCATAGCTGACATGCCAAATTTCCTTAGTCTACTGAGAAAGTAGAGGCATTGATGGACTTTCTTAACTATAGTGCTGGTTTTGGGGGGCAGGACAGGTTGTTGGTGATCTGGACACCTAAAAACTTGAAGCTGTTGACCCTTTATACTTCATCCCTGTTGATATAGACAGGGGCATATTCTCCTTTACACTTCCTGAAGTTGATGGCAATCTCTTTCATTTTGTTGACATTGAGGGAGAGATTATTGTCGCCACACCATTTCACCAGATTCTCTATTTCATTCCTGAACTCTGTCTCATCATTGTTTGAGATACATCCCACCACGGTGGTGTCATCAGCAATTGAGTTGGAGGAGAATTTGGCCATACAGTCATAGGTGTATAAGGGATATAGTAGGGGGCTGAGAGCATATAGCCTTATCGAGTGTGGAGGATGAGGAGAAGGTGTTGTTGCCTGTCCTTGCTGATTGTGGTCTATGAATTAGGATATTCAGTCCCCTAATCTATGCAGTATCCAGGGCCTTTTTTTTATTCATTCATGGGACATGGGCATCACTGGCTGGCCAGCTTTTATTGTCCATCCTGAGTTGCTTTTGAGACGATGGTGGTGAACTGCCTCCTTGAATCGCTGCAGTCCATGCTTTGGGTATCATGTCTTGATATCATGTGGAGTGAATCAAATTGGCTGAAGACTGATATCTGTAATGCTGGAAAACTCAGGAGGAGGCCAAGATAGATCATCCACTTGACACTTCTGGCTAAAGATGACTGCAGATGCTTCAGCCTTATCTTTTGTATTGATGTGCTGGACTCCCCCATCATTGAAATTGGGGGTATTTGTGAAGCCTCTTCCTCCTGTCAGTTGTTTAATTGTCCACCACCATTCATGACTGCAGAGCTTAGTTCTGATCAGTTGGTTGCAGAATCACTTATCTATGTCTATCACCTACTGCTTTAACTGTTTAGCATGCAAGTGGTCCTGTGTTGTAGCTTCATCAGGTTGACACCTCATGTTTAGGTATAACTGGTGTTGCTCCTGGCATGCCCTCCTGGACTTTTCATTGAACCATGGTTGATCCCACAGCTTGGTCGTATTGGTAGAATGGGGGATATGCAAGGCCATGGAATTATATATACACTGTGGTAGTATACAATTCTGCTGCTCCTGATAGCACACAATGCCTTGTGGATACCCAGTTTTGAGCTGCCAGATCTGTTTAAAGAGAGTGCAGAGGAGGTTTACCAGGATGCTGCCTGGTATGGAAGGACTGGGTTATGAGGAAAAATTGGGTAAACTGGGGCTCTTTTCCTTAGAAAGATGGAGATTAAGGGGGGATCTGATAGAGGTGTATAAAATAATGAAGGGTATAGATAAAGTAAACAGTGGCAGGCTTTTTCCTAGATTGGAGACAAATATCACGAGGGGTCACGAGCTAAGGGTGAGGGGGGAGAAGTATACACAGAGGGTCATGGGGGTATGGAACGCACTACCAAGTAAGGTGGTGGAGGCAGGCACGCTGGACTTGTTTAAGGTTTACTTAGATAGGCACATGAATGAAACAGGGATGGAGGGTTCTAGGAGACGGTTTTAAATAAGGGTAAGAGCCTCGGGATGTTACTGGAAATCTAATGATACATGTGTTGATGTTTTGTCTGTTTTACTCCGCAGGTGTGTCGGTCCACCTTGTTGTCTAACGAGGGGCATGCACACGGTGGGTCGTGCGTGGGCTGCTCTTGGATGTTTCAAGAGTGGCCTAGTACTTTGCGTCATTGTGTGTGCTTAAAACTGGACCAGCAGATGGGCACCACAACAGCTCAGTGACTATCACTGCTAGCTGTGCAGATACATGGATTTGGGCCTGTGTCTGTGGGAGTTTGCGCATTCTCCCTGTGGCTGCGTGGGTTTTCTCCAGGTGCTCCGGTTTCCTCCCACACCCCAAAGATGTGCTCTTAGGCTGATTGGTGTAACAAATTGTCCCTAAATTATTCTCCCCTGAATCTGATTTCCAATGGGGATACCGTACGCATACACACGGGTCTAGGTAGGTGTAGGACAATGCTTTGTTAAGATGGCGGCGCGGGCTCGTTGGGCCGAAGAGCCTGTTTCCCATGCTGTGTTGTTCTTTGTTCTTTGTGAAGTCTATCCCCTTTACATAGTGGTCATGCTACAGAGCATGGTGGAGAGTAGTCTCAATATGAAGACATTTCCACAAGGACTGTGTGTGATGGTCACTCCTACCAGTACTGCCTTGGACACCTCTGTGTCAGATACATTGGTGAAA
This sequence comes from Carcharhinus amblyrhynchos, assembly GCF_965287045.1. Classification (NCBI taxonomy): domain Eukaryota; kingdom Metazoa; phylum Chordata; class Chondrichthyes; order Carcharhiniformes; family Carcharhinidae; genus Carcharhinus; species Carcharhinus amblyrhynchos. Next base: position 47,288,958 of record NC_137324.1, on the reverse strand, counting down.
ATGAGGCCGTGATTTTTTTTCCATTTTGTTTGTCCCTGCCCACCTAGGACTTAGTCAACTTGGTCATTAGTGGTGCTGTCAAGTCACTTTGGTGATGGGTATTGTAGTCCCCGCCCAGAGTACATCTGGGCATTTGGCACTCTCAGTGGCTCCTCCAAATGATGTTCAGAATGGAGGAGTATTCATTCAAAAGCTGTACTGGTCGGTGACAATCAGCAGGAGATATTCTTGTCCAGGTTTGACCTGACACAATGAGACTTCATGAACTCTAGAGTCAATGTTGAGAACTCCCATGGCAGCTCCTTCTCAATTATAAACCGCTGTGCTGCCACCTTCTGCTGGGCCTGTCCACTCACATTGTCTGTACCTTTGATTACCTGTAAAGACTCGCATTGCAATCATTATTTTGTAAATTGAGTTTGTGTCTTTATATGCCCTGACAATCAACAATGGTTTCATGGTCATTAGTTGATTCTTAATTCCAGCTATTTTTTAAAAATTGAATTCAAATTCCCCAGCTACTGTGGAGGATTCCAACACGGGTACCCAAAACATTAGCTGACGATGGAGAAGTGCTCCAAAAGCTAGGGGCTTTTGCTACCAAATAAATCTGTTGGACTTTAACCTGGTGTTGTAAGACTTCTTACTGTGCTTACCCCAGTCCAATGCCAGCACCCCCACATCATGTCTGTCTTACCTGTGAGACAAGACATACCCAGGGATGGTGATGGTAGTGCCAGGAACATTATCTATAAGGTATAGTTCTCTTAATATAATGATGTCAGGCTATTGCTTGACTGGTCTGTGGGACAATTCCCCTATTTTGGCAGAAGTCAATCGGACTGGGTTTACCATTGTCTTTTATGGTGCCTAGGTTGCTGCCACCTGATCTCTTGTGTTTAATTCCTTTCTGTAGGCTTTGTGGCAGTTTTGATACAACTGAGTGACTTGCTAGGCCATTCTGGATGTCAGGTAAGAGTCAACCACATTGCTGTGGGTCTGGGGCTCACAAATAGGCCAAACCAAGTAAGGATGGCAGATTTCCTTCCCTAAAGATCACTAATAGTTGGTTGTTTTTCCACATTAGTTTCATGGCTTTTTAATTTCAGATTTATTAATTTAATTTAAATTCCACCAGCAAAATGTTGGGATTTGAATCCATGTTCCCAGAGCATTAGCATGAGCCTTTGGATTACGAATGTTACCAATACATCACTGCCTCTCCCCTGAACAAATATCCAGTTCAGTTGTGTCTTTGCCATTGCTACACACCTAGAACATGCTAGTCTGCAAGAAAAATAGGACAAACTGAGTGAATTCTCAAAAATGTAAGGTGCTCAGACCAGTGATGCCACTGTATCTGAGAAGATATTTCCATCAGTCCTAATTTACAAGTGTTGCCTTTAGGGAAGGAGATGATCAACTATCTCGCTCCATTAAATTATTTTAACCTCAGTTTGGATTCATTCAGACACAACCCAAGTCTCTTGAACAGTATGATTGCCTGGCATAGATACCATAAGCACTGGTATTGAAACTTGAGGAGGCAATGGCCTAGTAATATTATCATTAGATTATTAATCCAGCTAATGTTCTGGGTACCTGCGTTCGAACCCCACCATGGTAGCTGTGGAATTTGAATTCAAGTTTTAAAAAATAGCTGGAATTAAGAATCGACCAATGACCACGAAATCATTGTCAATTGCCAGAAAAACCTGTCTGGTTCACTAACACCCTTTAGGGAAGGAAATCTGTCGTCCTTACCCAGTGTGGCCTATAAATGACTCTAGAGCCACTGTAATGTGGTTTACTCTTAACTACCCTCCAAGGGCAAGTAGGGATGGGCAACAAATGCTGGCCAGGCAGCGACGCCGACGTCTCATGAATGATTTTTTTAAAAATCTAGTAATTATTTTTTGATGTAAGGTTGCATTTCTAACTACCTAACCTTTGGTAGCTCTTCTGACTTCTTTGTTATACTTGAAGGATGCCTATTCCACGTCAGTAACAAGGAGAAAAGAGCAGTGTTACCTCAGATCTTTGCTTGGGGAGTTTCATGGAAATTCCCAAATAGAAAGAACACGGGAGCTTCACCAGAAAGTCGAGGAAGTGAAGGAAAACATTGGAGATGCATCCTGTAAGGTGAGAGAAAGATGAAAATTGGTGGCAAAGTTGAGAGTAAGAGCAGGACGCAGCAACAATACAATCAACAGAGTATGGGGAAAAGAGGGGAGGGATGGGGCCTGAGTAAGACTGGTGAAAAAAACATCCTACAAAAAGGCTTATTGCTTTCAAATACTTTGATCCACAGAATCGGGATGATCTTTGAGCCTTGGGGTCTTTTGGCTTTTATTCTAAAGAATACAGTAGTCATCACTTCTCAGCCTTTTGGCAAAGATCAAGTGTAATTTTTGATCCTGCACTTGACAGAAGTCAATGGGGTTACGCTGAGGCTTCATTTGAAGCAATTTTTTTAAAATGCCATCTCAGCCATTTGGCTAAGATGCAAATGGGATCAAGCACTGGAGGGGGTGTAATACCTGCTCCTATCAGCTTGGAACATGTTAATCGAGCCCAGGACAGTAAATAGGGTGCCCGTCTTGTCAGCTTGGATCTGTAATGTCTCTCTTGTAGAGAGTTTGATTTGATTTGATTGGATATAACTTTAAAAAATTATAAAGTCACAGAGTGGAACTTTGTTGACCCCTGGTGGTGAGTTGGAAGGCCTGCGTGAACTTTAACTGCTTATTCCAACCTCTCTCCCATTTTACAGGGGCAGTGGAGGCATGCAGCCTATTGAAGTCTTTAAGTGGACAATTAGTGGCCAGTTAAATGCCCCATCCCACCACTGTGACTATTTTACCTGGGGCAGGGGGAGGCCCATGCTAAGCGGGTACTTCCACTCCACATTACAAGCTTGCACCTCTTCCTCGCTGTTGACCTGAGCCAAATATTATTCTCCAATCAGTGGTGAAGCAATGATATTTTTCCCCTTCCATCAATTTTCACTGAGCAGTGGTCTATTTCTGCATCAATTACCTCCGCAGTTAAAGGAAAGGCCACTAGAATTTTAATTGTGGGAGCTTCTATTTGGAATGGCAATATTAATTAGGCAAAATGGCCAGTAGCTTTTACTGGGCAATGGAAAATTGGAGGATTCCCTTTGCCCATTGGGCAGCCAGAACTGTGTAAGAATGGTCAAGTCTAGACAGAAGAAAAGCATTGTTTAAGCAGCTGAAGATCTGAGGAAATACCGGTGTAATGATGGCACAGATATGTGATTGATTGATTCGGAGTCAAATATGACAGCGAGGTTGTGAAAAATCTGCTTCAATCTCAGTCAGTAACCAGTGAAAGAGATGGAGTAGGTGCAGAGTTTGTGGCAGAAACCCAAGATGATGGCTTCACTCTGCATAATATTTGATTGAAGTAACTTCTGCTCATTCAGACTGTGTGTATAATCCTCACTGTGTGTAGCTTCATTGACGCACCACAGAGTGCAACATGACCAACGTGCAATGTTTGTAATGAATTTTGGACACTGTAATGAAAATATTGATATATATGTCATATTTTCAAACTGAACCCAGCATGAATTTTGATTTCGAGAGAAAATATAAATATTATCAAACTTTGCTGTTGGAATGATCGGAGATGTTTTGTAATGTGTTTTTCAGATTTTACATGAATAAAGTACATTTTCAGGAAACAAAAATTGCACATTCAATACTGTTTGTCAGTTAAGCAGTCTGATAATTTAGACACAGCAGAGGGTTCGAGAGAGGTGGTGATGATGTGAAGCTGGCATTTTTGGATGTTGTTGCCAATGGGCAGCATATAGATTAGAAATAGGATGGCGAAAAGGATAGACTCTTGGGGAGCTCAAAGGTTAACTGTGAGGGAATGGATAGCAAAGCCATTAATAGAGATTCTATGGTGAGGTTTCAATACATAAGAATGGTACCCCATGGATGTAGTCCCATCTAGCTTCATGACAATGGCAAAGTGATGGAGGAGGATGGTGTGGTAATCTGCATCAAAGACCGCAGGTAGGTCAAGAATGGGAGGAGGGCTGTAATATAAACATCTGACACACACTGGGTTAATGTAAAGTTTATTTATTAGTCACAAATAAGCTCACATTCACATTGTAATGAAGTTACTGTGAAATTCTTCTAGTTGCCACACTCCAGTGCCTGTTTGGGTACATTGAGGGAGTATTAGCATGGCCAATCTACTTAACCAGCACATCTTTGGAAGGAAACAGGAGCATCTGGAGAAAACCCATGCGGACACAGGAAGAATATGCAGACTCCACACAGACCCAAGCCAGGAATTGAACTTGGGTCCCTGGCACTGTGAAGCAGCAGTGCTAAGCACTATGATGCCCCAATGTGGGACCAAGCACAGTAGCATCCACACAATGGTGTAAAAAGGCACATAAATCAAACCCAGCAGTCTGTGTGGTGTTGAGTAGAGATGGGAAAAGACAGAAACATTGAGATAGGCCCTAGCCTGTACCTGTTATTGTAAGTGTGTCAATAGTTCAACCTGTTTATAAAAACTCACAGTTAATCTAAGAACAAAGAAGAACAAAGAAAATTACAGCACAGGAACAGGCCTTCAGCCCTCCAAGCCTGCACTGACCATGCTGCCTGACTGAACGAAAATCCCTACCTTCTGGGACCATATCCCTCTATTCCCAAGCTATTCATGTATTTGTCAAGACATCCCTTAAAACTCACTATTGTATCTGCTTCCACCACCTCCCCCAGCAAGGATTTCCAGGCACCCACCAATCTCTACACAAAAATCTTTCCTCGTACATCTCCTTTAAACCTTGCCCCTCGCACCTTACACTTATGCCCCCTAGTAATTGACTCTTACACTCTGGGAAAAAGCTTCTGACCATCGACACTCTCTCTGCCTCTCATAATCTTGTAGACTTCTATCAGGTCGCCTCTTAGCCTCCGCCATTCCATTGAGAACAAACAAAGTTTGTCCAACCTCTCTTCATAGCTAATACCCTCCATACCAAGCAACATCTTGGTAAATCTTTTCTGTAGCCTCTCCAAAGCCTCCACATCCTTCTGGTAGTGTGGCAACCAGAATTGAAAACTATATCCCAAGTCTGGCCTAACTAAGGTCCAAAAAGCTGTAACATGACTTGCCAACTTCTAAACTCTATGCTCCGGTTGATGAAGGCAAATATGCCTTCTTGACTAGCTTCTCCACCTGAGTTGCCACTTTCAGTGACTTGTGTACCTGTACACCCAGATCCCTCTGCCTGTCAATACTCTTAAGGGTTCTGTCATTTACTGTACATTTTCTATCTTTATTAGACCTTCCAAAATGCATTATCTCACATTTGTCTACATCAAACTCCATCTGTCATCTCTCCACCCAAGTCTCTTACTGATCTATATCCTACTGTATCCTTTGATGGTCCTCATTGCTATGTGTAATTCCACCAACATTTGTGTCGTCCACAAACTTACTATTCAAACCAGTTACATGTTCCTCCAAATCATTTATTTATATATATTATAAACAACAAAGGTCCCAACACTAATTCCTGAGGAATCCCCCTCCCCCCATCACAGCTCTCCATTCAGAATCAGACTCTTCCACTGCTACTCTCTGTCTTCTATGACCAAGCAGTTCTGCATCCATCTTGCCAGCTCACCGCCAATCCCGTGCAACTTCACCTTCTGTACCAGCCTGCTTTGAGAGACCTTGTCAAAGGTCTCACTGAAGTCCATGTAAACAACATCCACTACTACCCTACCTCATCAATTATCTTCGTCACTTCCTGGTAAAACCAGATCAAGTTAGTGAGACATGACCTCCCCTTCACAAATCCATGGTGTCTCTCACTAATACGTCCACTTATTTCCTTGTGAAAGTAAATCCTGATTTGGAGAATTCTCTCCAATAATTTTCCTGCTATTGACGTAAGGCCTACCAGCATGTAATTACCTGGATTATCCTTGCTACCCTTCTTAAAGAAAGGATCAACATTGGCTGTTCTCCAATCCTCTGGGACCTTCCCTGTAGCTGGTGAGGATGTAAAGATTTCTCTCAAAGCCTCAGCAATTTCCTCCCTTGCCTCTCTCAGTATTCTGGAGTATATCCCATCAGGCCCTGGGGACTTGTCTACCTTAATATTTCCCCTACAGACAGAAACGGGAGAATGTATAATAGGGGATAAAGAAATGTCTGAGCGACTGAATACATACTTTGGTTCTGTCTTCACAAAACAGGATACAAATCAAATGCTAGAAATGTTGGAGAACGCAAGATTTAGTGAGAGGAAAGAACTAAGGGAGATCAATGTTAATAGAAAAATGATGTTGGGAAAATTGAAGGCAGATAAATCCCCAGGGCCTGATAATCTACATCCCAAAGTACTTAAGGAAGTGGCTCTAGAAATAGTGGATGCATTGGTGACCATCTTCCAGGATTCTACACTCTGGAACAATCCCTGTTGATTGGAGGGTAGCTAATGTCACTCCAATATTCAAAAAGGGAGGTAGAGAGAAAACAAAGAATTATAGACCAGTAAGCTTAACATTGGCAGTGGGGAAAATTCTTAAATCCATTATCAAGGACTTTATAGCAGAGCATTTAGAAAGCAGTAGCAGGATCTGACAGAGTCAGCATGGATTTATGAAGGGAAAATCATGCTTGACAAATCTGGTGGAATTCTTTGAAGGTGTAACCAGTAGAGTTGACAAGGAGAACCAGTCGATGTAGTATTTTTGGACTTTCAGAAAACGTTTGACAAAGTCTCGCATAAGAGATGGGGGAAGTGTATTGAGATGGATAGAAAATTGGTTGGCAGAGAGAAAACAGAGAGTAAGAATGAATGGGTGCTTTTAAAATTGGCAGACAGTAACTAGCAGGGTGCCATAGGGATCCATTCTGGGCCCCAAGCTATTCACAATATATATTAGTGATTTAAATGAGGGAACAAAATGTAACATCACAAAGTTTGCAGATGATACCAAATTGGGTTGGAGGGTGAACAGTGACGAGGATGCAGAGATCCTTCAGCATGATCTGGACAGGTTGAGTGAGCAAGCAAATCAATGGCAGATGCAGTATAATTTGTGTAAAAGTGAGATTATATTGGAAGCAAAAACAAGAAGGCAGATTACTACCTGAATTGGCTGTACACTGGGGGAGGGGAGTGTGCAGCGGGACCTGGGTGTCCTTGTGCACCAGAAACTGAAGGTAAGCATGCAGGTGCAGCAGGCAGTAAAGAAGGCAAATGGTATGTTGGCCTTCAGTGTGAGAAGTTTCGAGTACAGGAGCAGGGATGTGTTGTTGCAATTATACAGGGCATTAGTGAGGCCACATATAGAGTATTGTGTGCAGTTTTGGCCTCCTTTTCTGAGGAAGGATGCTCTTGCTCTCAAGGGAGTGCAGCAAAGGTTTACCAGGCTGATTCCAGGGATGGCGGGACTGATGTATGAGAAAAGATTGACTGGGTTAGGATTGTTTTCACTGGAGTTCAGATGAATGAGGCAGGATTCTCATAGAGACTTATAAAATTTTAAATGAACTAGGCAGGGTAGATGCAGGGAGGATATTCCCAAAGGTGGGGGAGTCCAGAACCAGGGGTCAGAGTCTGAGGATTCAAGGTAGACCATTTAGGATGGAGGTGAGGAGACATTTCTTCACCCAAAGAGTGGTAAGGCTATGGAATTCATTACCACAGAAAGTAGTTGATGCCAAAACATTGAATGTATTCAAAAGGCGGCTGAATATAGCACTTGGGATGAATGGCATCAAAGATTATGGGGAGAAAGCAGGATTAAGCAATTGGGTTGGATGATTAGCCATGATTGTAATGAATAGCGGATCAGGCTCAAAGGGCCAAATGGCCTCCTCCTGCTCCTATCTTCAATGTTTCAGTTTCAAGAACTGTAATACCGCCTCCTTTTTTTATCTCTACATGAACCAAACTATCTACAAAGCCTCCCCCAGACTCATTATCTACCAGCTCCTTCTCGTTGGTGAATACTGATGCAAAGTACTCATTTAATATCTTGCCCATTTCCTCGGGCCCCATGCATAAATGCCCTCCCCTGTCCTCGAGTGGGCTGACCCTCTCCCCTGGCTACCCTCTTGCTCTTTATATATGCATAAAAAGCCTTGGGATTTTTCTTAAACCTGCTGGCCAATGACTTTTTGTGACCCCTTTTAACCCTTCTTATTCCATGCTTAGTTTCTTTCTACTTTCCACACTTGTTTTGTGTTTTCCCAGCCTCGTAGCCTTGACAAATGCTTCCTTTTTCTCTTTGACTAGGTTCACAATATCTCTTATTAACCAAAGTTCCTGAACATGCCATACTTATCCTTCATCCTTACAAGTACATGCCAATCCTGAATTCCTATCAACTTACACTTGAAAGCCTCCTACATGCCAGATGTTGCTTTGCTCTTAAACCTCTGTCCCCATCTCCATTCTTCAGTTCCTAATATTGTTGTAATTTAGCACCTTCACATATCTTTATCCATCAGTACCTTAAAACATACTAAATTGTGGTCACTGTTCCCGAACTACTCCCCTACTGAAATACTGAAACTTGACCACCTGGCCAGGTTCATTCCCCAATACCAGGTCCAGTATGGTCCCTTCCCTCGTTGGATTATCTACATACTGTTTCAAGCAGCCCTCCATGATGCTCCTTACAAACTGTCCCATTCACGCCCCTAGTACTAAGTGAGTCCCAGTCAATACAGGGTAAGTTAAAATCTCCCATCACAACAACCCTGTTATTTTTACACTTTGCCAAAATCTGCCATATCTGTTCCTCTATCTCCCATTTGCTGTTGGGAGGCCCATAGTAAACCCCCAACGTTGTGACTACACCCTTCCTATTCCTGAGCTGTGCCCATATTGCCGTGCTGTATGAGCCCTCAGAAGTGTCCTCCCATAGCGCAGCTCTGATATTCTCCTTAACCAATAGTGCAACTCCCCCCACCCTTATTATATCCCTCTCTATCCTGCCTGAAGCATCTGTATCCTGCAGTGTTAAGCTGCCAATCCTTAACCAAGTTTCTGAAATGGCAACAACATCATAGTTCCAAGTACTAATTCAAGCTCTAACTTCATCTGCCTTACCTGTTACGTCTCTTGCATTGAAACAAATGCATTTCAGCCTACCAGACCCTCTTTGGTCAGGAACCACACCCTGCCTGCACTTCCTCTGAGTTTAACTGGCCCTACTGTCTGGTTCTCCTTCAGTTAATTCACCTTTGCTTTGGTTCCCACCCTCTTGCCAAACTAGTTTAAATCCTCCCATGTGATACTAGCAAACCTCCTGGCCAGAATACTTATGCCCTACCAGTTTAGGTGCAACCCATCCTTTTTGTGTAGGTCCCACCTGCCCTGGAAGAGATCCCAATGGTCCAGATATTTGAAACCCTCTCTCCCACACCAGCTGTTTTGCTACATATTGCACTGCACTCTCTTCTTATTTCTAGCCTCACTGGCACATGGCGCAGGGAGTAATCCTGAGATTCCTCTGGAGAGATTTCCTCTCAGCTCTGAGGAGCCTAATGGTTTTCACCCACATGATTTTTACATTAGCTCTACTCTTCAGAGGGCATCTCCATGTTGAGGAATGTTTGCGGTTCCCAACTTGACTCAGCAGTGCCCACTTTTCTCAGAAGGATGGATAAGAAAATTGAAGCTCCAGAGCTGACAGGTTTCTGATTGGAGGAGACTATTCTGGAGGAGATTGGTTCAAATCCAACTGCAACAGCTGGTAGAATTTAAAGAGCCTCGTTAGCGCAGTGTGCAGTGCGCCAGTCTTATAATCTGAAGGTTGTGACTTTAAGCCTCACACAGGGCATTTGTTTGGGTTGGGACAGTAGTGAGTACTGTTGCCTCACAGTGACAGAGACATGGGTTCAATTCTAGCTTCTGTGTGGAGTCTGCACATTCTCCCTGTGTCTGCATGGGTTTCCTCTGGGTCTCCAGTTCCTTCCCAAAGTCCAAAGATGTGCAGGTTAGGTGCATTGGCCATGCTAAATTGCCCCCTAGTCTACCAGGGTGTGTAGGTTAGAGGGATTAGCAAGGTAAACATGTGGGGTTACAGGCATAGGCGTAGGTGGGATTGTTGTTGGTGCAAACCCGATGGGCTGAATGACCTCCTTCTGCAGTGTAGGGATTTGATAACTCTATGATTCTCGAATTTGCAGCGCCTTTCTCTTCCAATGAATTGTTAATTGTGTGCCACCATTCACAATGGAGCTTCTGTCTGATTCGTTGTTTGTGGGGTTTCTTAGTGCTATTTGTTAGATTCTCCTTCCAATGTTTGGCATGCATGTAATCCTGTGATTTAGCCTCATCAGGTTGGCATCTCACTTTTAGACTTGCCTGGTGTTGCTCCTGCACTGCCTTCCTGTGCTCCTCATTGAACAAGTGTTGATCCCCTGGTTTGATGTTAATACAGTAAAAAGTCTGACAACACCAGGTTTTAGTCCAGATATGCCAGACCATGAGATTACAGACTGTGGTTGAATAAATTCTGTTGCTGCTGATGGTTCACAGTGCCTCATGGATACCCAGTGTTGAGCTGCTCAATCAGTTCTCTTAATTTCTTAAGAGTGTGCTTAACATTATCTGCACAGCTTCTAAATTAGCAGACAGCATGCTGCCAGCACTAGGAGCAACAGACGTGGAATAATTCTGCATCATAACCTTGTTTGCTCTCTAATCAACTTCATGCCCACTACATCTTTGTAGAACAACTCCATCTGCCTGTAATGTTTTAATCACATCTCCCAATAGCTGATCAACCTACTGTAGTGACTGAAGTGGGATTAATCTCACAGCTTTTTGAGTCAGAAGAGTCCATCCAAAATAAGAAAAAGATTCATCTACAAGTCTGGTTGACCTGCCATTTTTGAGTTTTAACAAGCGTACTATCATGGTGAATTTTCTTCAGGTGTGCTCTTTTTACCCGGATAATCTGTGGCATTCCTTAACTGGTGGAATGCTGCTGGCCCCAGCAACTGACAACTGGGCAAGCTGTTCACAATGGTGAAGAGGTCAAAGGCAAAGGCAATGATGCTGGAAAGCTGAAATAAAAACAGAAAGTGCCGGAAAAGCTGGAAACCATTACTAGAGAGCAGGAGTGCCTCTCTAATACCACAAAACTCATTGTTGATGCAACCAACCTTCCGAGACTTATCTCACAGCCAAACACACACTGGTGTTCACTGTTACTGCACCAAATTGAAGTTAGGGAACTTCACATGATATCTGGGGAAGGGGGAGATCAGGATATTGAATTCGATAATCAGCCAAGATCAAAATGAACGGTGGAGCAGGCGCGAAGGGCCAAATGACCTACTCCTGCTTCTAGTTTCTATGTTTCTAAACTACCTGTACAGTGCGACAGATGCCGACATTTTACTCACATTTTGAGAATGAGGCCTGGGGATCAATATTGAGCTATTTCTATCTATTTTTTTGCCACGATGACCATGTTCTATTAGTCAATTATCAGTCGCTTGCCCCAGTATAAAGATCTCTGATCTTTCATAGTATTACCCCTTTGCCTTTGATCTCTTCGCCATTGTAAACAATTTGCCCAAGTATCGGTCCCTGGGGCCACAGGAATGCCACTGATTATCTGGGTAAAAAGAACACACTTGAAGAAAGTTCACCATGTGAATATGCTTGTTAAAACTCAAAAATGGCAGGTCAACCAGACTTGTAGATCCATCTTTAAAAAGTTCTAATTTTATGGCTTGAATTGAAACCCTGCTAAACTACCCCATATTAATTGCTCTGTTTCTTAATGTTCTTTTTTTATTAAATGCTAACAAGACGGAGGTTTGCATCTAAAGTGCACTCTTCACTTTGTGTATCAGTGGGCCATCTCTCTATAAACTAATAAACAAAATGTTCTCCTAAGCTCATTCTATCTGCATTAGGAGAAATAACTATCTTACTTATATTAATCTTGTGTAATGCACTCTGCGCTAAGGAGATTTCATTTCATTACTGAATAAATACAGATCTCTTATACAAACTAATAAATCTGCTTAAGTTTGGAAAGCAAAGGTCATTGGGAAACTATTGCAAATTCCCCCAGAGACTGTAAATCAGACGTGTAAAACTGTTCTTAAAAAATGCAGAAAGTACTGGAAAATTACAGCATCTGGAAGAGGAAGTCAGCTATTTACTTCTGAACATTAACCTATTCTTTCTTATAAATTTCTGTTTGATTTCCTTGGTGTTTCTAGTTCTTTTGTTTTAATTTTGCATTTCCACTTTCATACATTATTTAAGGAATTAGTTGAGTAGATTTTCTGATAAAGTATTTGAATACCTTGGAAAAATTGCTTTGGTACAAAGTTTGCCCAAATTGTATTATCTTTAATTATGTTAAATATTTTAAACAGTCCCTAGCCGTTAAAAGCAACAAGATCATCAGCCGTGAAAACCCTAGAAATTGGGACATACATTTTCACCTGAATGAAAACTGACTCTTTGGCTTAAAACTACAGATAAGTGGATTTGAAAAATATACAAACATTTCCCATATCACAATAAAATATTAACCTCAGGACCTCTACTGGATTTTCTTAGTAGGATTAATGGCAGAGTTCTGCTGATGTATTATCCTAGAGTTGCTTTCAACATTACGCCCCATGGATTTACATAGCCAACACCTTCAGTTAGTGGCATAGGGAAATACACAATAAATTTATACTCTTGGAATTGATGTCAAAGAAAATATAATTCTCTTTTACTTTCCTCATTTTGACATGAATAGGCAGGAAATAAACATATGGAGGTGGCACGGTGGCACAGTGGTTAGTACTGCTGCCTAACAATACCTGGGACCCGGGTTTGAATCTGGCCTCAGGTGGCTGTGTGGAGTTTATGCGTTCTCCACATGTCTGCATGGATTTTTAGTGCTCCAGTTTCCTCCCACAGTCCGAAGATGTCCGGGTTGGGTTGATTGGCCATGCCAAATTGCCCCTCAGTGTTTGGGGGATTAGCAAAGTAAATATGTGGCATTGCAGGCATAGAGCTTGGGTGGGTAGGATTGTTGTCGATGCAGACTTGATGGACTGAATGGCCTCCTACTCCACTGTAGGGATTCTATGATTCCATCATTCTATGATACCAGCAGAATTTCTCACTAGAAACATGTTTTTCGTTATTACAGTGCAAGCCATTGTCATCGAGGTTCACCTTGTACTGCTCCTGTAAGTTGCTATTGGCCTATTGATGCCATTATGATCTTGACACAATTGGTCTAATTTCCCCTGTTTCTAATTCCATTAGCTAAATAACAAGTCAGTTAGAGATTCTTTGCCAGTCATGCTCATCTATTACACCTGAGTCCTGACTTTATCAAGGTTCTCGAGCTCCCTGATTGAGGTAATGATTGCCTGCCCAATCAGGGAGGCTTACCTGTGTTTATACTATGGAGCGTCAGATCTACTGGAACGCCAGATCCTGACTGTGTACATGAAATACGCTTAGGAGTGGAGATAAGTTTGTAAATAAAGGAAATGTGGTGAAGAGACACCGGCCTCTGAGGAGTTATTTCAACCTGCCAGATGTAATATGTTAGATTTTTACCCTGAACATTCATACTATCTTGACTGTGCACTTCTTTGCATTATGGATGTCATATCTTTAAGTACCTTCCATTGTCATTGATTTCAGGAAGCATAGGAGAGGTTCATAGCTTCAGGAGAACATGCCCCTGTCTACAGCAACAGGGCTGGAATAGAAGGGGTCGAGAGCTTCAAGTTTTTAGGTGTCCAGATCACCAACAACATGTCCTGGTCCGCTCATGTCAATACTATAGTTAAGAAAGCCCACCAGCGCCTCTACTTTCTCAGACTAAGGAAATTTGGCATGTCAGCTACAGCTCTCACCAACTTTTACAGATGCACCATAGAAAGCATTCTTTCTGGTCGTATCACAGCTTGGTATGGCTCCTACTTTGCCTAAGACTGCAAGAAACTACAAAAGGTCATGAATGTAGCCTAATCCATCACACAAACCAGCCTCCTATCCATTGACTCTGTCTACACTTTCTGCTGCCTCGGAAAAGCAGTCAGCATAATTAAGGACCACACGCACCCTGGACATTCTGTCTTCCACCTTCTTCCTTTGGGAAAAAAATACAAAAATAGAGGTAATGTACCAATCGACTCAAGAACAAATCTTCTCTGCTGCTGTCAGACTTTTGAATGGACTTATCTTGTATTAAGTTGATCTTTCTCTACACCCTTACTATAACTGTAACACTACATTCTGCACTCTTTCATTTCTGAAAAACGGTATGCTTTGTCTGTATTGCGCACAATATTTTTCACTGTATGCTAATGCATGTGACAATAATAAATTAGATCAGATCAGACCTTTGAACAATGACATTTGCTCAAATATCCTCTTATGTAGATGCTTTTTTTTTAATGGTGAATTACCTCCTGAATTTCTTCCATTACTGCTTCATGCTTTCTCCAGCTGCTTATATGGATAATGCCCGAAATTCCCTGTTGTATCATCCATAATAGAAATTCATTTCATTTACTAGTCTAAATTCCAATCAATCCATTCATTGTAATTCAATTTCTTTATCAGCTCAGTCATTCCTCAGAACTGGATTATTATATGTGGCAGAAAAATACTTTGGTACCTCTCTTCCTATTTAATTTTGTTGGACACTTAACCCAACTTTAGGAATCTCTTTCATTTGTGGCCCACATACCTTTGACTTTCTCACATAAGGGGTTGGATCTTATACCCTCTTCCCAACTGCCCATGTATGTTTAAATATGTCAAATGCTCAATCCACAACTCTCTCATCCACCCTCAGCCTGTTCCCCCATAATGGAGGGAATGGGTTGGTGCCCACTGAGCTGCTCGCCCCAGCTCTTTTGAGTCCTTTAACAGCCCAAGTAAAGGCCTCAATGCACCTTCACTGCCATGAAACACTGGACAATGGCAGGTGAACCAGAGAGCAAAGGCTTACTTTGTAGCGTCTTCTCTGAAAAGGTGAGAAGGAAGGGGGGGGGGGGCGGCTTGGTAGTGGGGGAGAACTAGGTGGGAATGACCTGTGGAATGACCTGTGTGCATTGACAGCACTACAACCCGCACCACCATTCTTCATAACTTTTAGGTCTGTTTTAACATATGCAAGTATTGTATTTCATGATATTTTAACCATTGTTCCATTAAGTAAGATGAAGGTGATTATCAGTTATCAGAATGCTATTGTGCTGAAATGTGACGAATTTCACAGTAACTTCATTGCAGTATTACTGTAAGCCTTACTTGTGACTAATAAATAAACTTTACTTTTACTTTACTAAAGAAAGAGAGCCAAGGGGGGCAGCGCCAAATGTCAGCGAACCCCCCGCCCCACCCACCGTCCTCTCTCTTGGTTCCTCCCTACCTGCCTGCCTGATAATATATAATCCCCCTCTCCCCCTCTCTCCCTCTCTCAGCTTTCCAGTTCCGTCTTGCCCCAAAAACCTGGAATTTAATTGTCTTGGTTGTCATGATCTTCTTTCCAGAACCAGCAGCGTCCACTACTGAGCTAATCAGATCTGAAGCAGCTCTCAAGAACGGAATTTCCTGTTTACTGAGGGGCAGCCGTCCGAACTTCAACATGTTTGGACCACTAGCTGCGTGTTATCGTTGCAAGGCAGGCTTTTAGAAGTGTAAAAGTTGGACTGTTTGGGACAGGCTTTCCTTCTGCGGCTGGTGACGGTGGGAGGAAAGCAGTTTGAAACCCCACCAACCGAACCATCCCCATGCAATCCAGCCCACGTATCATTCTGGCTCCTGTTCCCTTTCTTGCTTCCACATGCATACTTGGATTAACCATTTGCTTTTGTTTTCAGTGAATGTAATTCAACTTCCTACAACATGTGAGACTCTTGGTGCCTCAAGTAGATAAAATATTTGCAACGGGTGGGGGCTATAAAGCAAGTGCAGGAAATAGATCGCAGGGATACATTCATGCAGATCTAACACAGTTCAAACAGTGAATAGAATGCTGTATTACAATCTGAAGAATGATGAATTGGCAGAGCAAACTTCAAAAGCAAAGCTGTCCATTCCTTCTTAAATAGTGTTGTTGGAGCATGAAATTAGACTATAGAGAATGTTTGACTTGATCACTGACAACCCAGCACAATTCTTCTAGGTCTTTCTGTTCTCATCATGCCTAATATTAAAAAATATACTGTCACATGCTTGGCTCGGGAATACAAACAGGGAGTACAGAATTCAGTGTGCAGATTCTAGTACAAGCTACTTTTCCTCATCACACTAGGGCACAAGAGCCTTCTAAAAATTGCAATGACCTAAATAGAATCTCTACAGTGCAACAGGAGGCCATTTGGCCCATCAAGCCTGCACTAACAACAATCTCACACAGACCCTATCCCATATTCATGCTGCCAATCCCCCTAACACTGGCCTAAAGGCCAATCAACCTAACCTGCACATCTTTGGAGTGTGGGAGGAAACTGGATCACCCAGAGGAAATCCAGACACAGAGAGAACATTCAAACTCCGCAGAGACAGTGACCCAAGCCAGGAATCAAACCTGCATCTCAGGCACTGTGAGGTAGCAGTGCTAACCACTGTGTCACCATGCTGCCCCAGTGCTGGTGAGTTTTGGTCAACCATTATGCACACTAAACAAATCCATGTGGTGGGTAGGACTCTGTGTCATGCATAAGGGGGCTTTGAGAGACAGTCACAGGCAATGACTTGAAAAATCAGGGCCTGTGGTAGACAAATAGTAACCATTAAATGTCTGTCTTTGATGCTGCAGTGGGGAGATCATCAAGATTGCAGAGATGAGTGATCTCACTATCTGTCTCATTGTTCACAGGCAGGAGAGAAGCTGGAGAAGAATGTGACAATGCCACTTGGCTCACCAAAGGAAGGAGCTGAACCCTCAAGAGCTGGGGGTGGCATGGCCTGCTCCACACACAGAGAATGAACCCCAGGCATCATCGACTGCACTCATGTGGCACTCAGATCTCCATGGCAACAGTCAACTACCTCAGTGACAAAAGTTTCCATACCAAACACATTGTGCCAGTCTCCACATAGTCCCAGAGAGTGTCCACAACTCTTACATTCTCAGCTACTGTCAGACCCATGATGTCTTCCAGGGTACAGAGAGAGACTTCAGGATTGGCTCCTCAGGGACAAGGGCAACCTACTGCAGATGTAGCTGATGACATCTGTGCAAAGACCTCAGAGTGCAGCTTAGACAAGATACAATGAGACTCATGCTGCTACTCGCGCCTTGGTGGAGCAGACTATAGGGATGCTGAAGATGAAGCTCCAGTGCCTGGACTGGTCTGGTGGAGCCCTGCAATACAATTCACAGAGGGTGTCACACATCACTGTCATCTGATGCACCCTTCACAACTTGATGCTGCATTAGGGGGAGGAGCTGCATGAGGAGGAGATGGAGGAGCTCCGTGTCTCTTTCAATGAGAAGGACATTGTTGGCCATAAGAACATAAGAACATAAGAAATAGGAGCAGGAGTGGGCCATCCAGCCCTTCGAGCCTGCCCCGCCATTCAATAAGATCATGGCTGATCTGTCGTGGCTCAGTTCCACTTTCCCGCCCTCTCCCCATAACCCTTAATCCCCTCTCTTATCAAGAACCCATCAACCTGCTTCTTAAAAATATTTAGCGAGGCAGCCTCCACCACTTCAACGGGCAGAGAATTCCAGAGATTCACCACCCTTTGAGTGAAGAAGTTCCTCCTCAACTCCGTTCTAAACCGCCTCCCCTTTATCTTGAGGCTGTGCCCCCTAGTCCTACTGTCTTTTTTGAGCGGGAAGAGTCTCTCCACCTCTATCCTATCCATCCCATTCATCATCTTATACGTCTCAATGAGATCTCCCCTCATTCTTCTAAACTCTAACGAGTACAAGCCTAGTTTATTCAGCCTCTCCTCATAGCTCAATCCCCTCAACTCCGGTATCAGCCTAGTAAACCTCCTCTGCACTCCCTCCAGGGCCAAAATATCCTTGCGCAGGTGCGGCGCCCAAAACTGCACACAGTACTCCAGCTGCGGCCTCACCAATGCCCTATACAGCTGCAGCAAGACCTCCCTACTTTTATATTCAATCCCCCTCGCTATGAAGGCCAGCATCCCATTCGCCTTCCTGACCACCTGCTGCACCTGCAAGCTGGGTTTTTGCGACTCATGCACAAGGACCCCGAGGTCCCTCTGCACCGTCGCCTGCTGCAGTTTTTCGCCACGTAAGTAATAGTCCTTCCTACCATTCTTCCTACCAAAGTGGACCACCTCACACTTGCCAACATTAAATTCCATTTGCCATTTCCTGGCCCATTCGCCCAGCCTATCTAGATCCTTCTGCAGACTCTCCACACCCTCCGCACAATTTGCCTTTCCCCCAATCTTGGTGTCATCAGCAAATTTCGACACCCTGCACTCGGTTCCCTCCTCCAGATCATCTATATAAATGGTAAATAGCTGAGGCCCCAGCACCGACCCCTGGGGCACCCCACTAGTCACCAACCGCCAATCCGAATAGCACCCATTGACCCCCACTCTCTGCCCCCGCACCTCCCCCCCCCCCCCCCCTGCCTATCTTGAGGCTTGTGCCCTCTAGTCCTGCTGTCCTTTCTGAGCAGGAAGAATCTCTCCACCTCTACCCTATCCATCCCTTTCATTATCTTATACGTCTCTATAAGATCCCCCCTCATCCTTCTAAACTCCAACGAGTACAGACCCAGTCTGTTTAATCTCTCTTCGTAGTCTAACCCCCTCATCTCCGGTGTCAGCCTAGTGAACCTCCTCTGCACTCCCTCCAAGGCCAAAATATCCTTGCGCAAGTGCAGCGACCAAAACTGCACACGACTCCAGCTGCGGCCTCACCAGTGCCCTGTACAGTTGCAGCGAGACCTCCCTGCTTTTATATTCTATCCCCCTCGCTATAAAGGCCAGCATCCCATACACCTTCTTGATCATCTGCAGACTGGGTTTTTGCGACTCATGCACAAGGACCCCCAGGTCCCTCTGCACCGTAGCATGCTGCAGCTTTTTGCCCTTTAAATAGTAATCCCTTCTACTATTATTTCTGTCAAAGTGGATAACCTCACACTTGCTGACATTGTACTCCATCTGCCAGGTCCTCGCCCACTCACAGCCTATCCAGATCCCTCTGCAGACTTTCCACACCCTCTGCACAATTTGTTTTTCCACTCATCTTTGTGTCATCAGCAAATTTCATCACCCTACACTCAGCCCCCTCCTCCAGATCATCTATATAAATGGTAAATAGCTGAGGCCCCAGCACCGATCCCTGTGGCACTCCACTAGTCACCGATTTAAACTGGGCTTCTTGAGAAATGCAGAACATGCCTGTTCCTAGGAGTTCTCTTTCAGTATACAAGATCGTTAGGGAAAGTTGTATTCCAGTAGAGAGTTTAAACCACTTGAGAAGCTGTGGAGAGAAGGTAAGTGAGTGAGGGGGTAGGGTCACAGGTGAAAGGGTAGGTTGGCTGGTGATGGGGAGTAGGGTGAGGAGTTAGATTGGTGATCGGGAGGGTAGATGAAGCGGGGTGATGAAGTGTGAGCGGTCCAGTGGAGAATCAGGATGTCTGTTGAACCTGGGAGTTTGAACTGGGTTTTAATCCTTCTAACTTTTCCTGGGTGGCTATTCTGTTAAGCGAGTCGGAACTGTCCAAAGTCTCTAGTTTTAACTTAGAATTTCAGAGGGTTCCAGACACAGTGGAATAGTCCATTAACAGTCCACACTTTCTGGGGAATTCCCAGATAATCAGAACGTTGGGACTTCTGAATGGTTCGCCCAATGCATTTTTGGAAGTTGTTCTGGGATACATCGTCTGAGGGTTGGAAGCTCTATATTTAGAGACCTTTAGCTGCTATTGAACTATCATAAGCTCAAAACTATACTACAAAAAAATCCCAATTCTACTCACTTTTTCCCTTCAGTACCCAAAGGGCCTTAGTTAGGTAAAGCTGATTCTGATATTTTCGTAGCTGAAATAAATCTATACAAGTGGTTATTTCATTGGTGGACAGGAAGACCTGCTGTCAGACAAAAATATTAATCAATGACGCAACAAGGAAGAGCACATCCAGTTAAAATACAATGCCATGAGGGTTAAAGTTAAATTACTATAACTTTTATTTGCTGTATACATTTTAGCTTTATACCCAGTTTATGTAGAAATGAATGTTTTTGTTTTTGTTTTTGTTTTTGTTTCTGTCTTCACGGAGGAGGACGTGAATAATTTGCCGGGTGTTAGCGATGGAAAGGTGGTAGGACTGGAGGGTCTTAATGACATTACTGTTACTAGAGAGGTGGTGCTCGACAGACTGGAGGGGCTGATTGTGGACAAGTCCCCAGGACCGGATGGAATGCATCCAAGGGTTCTGAAAGAAATGGCGGAGGTTATAGTGGATGCCTTGGTGGTTATTTTCCAGACGTCGCTGGATTCCGGGGAAGTGCCGGAAGATTGGAAAACGGCCAATGTTACGCCGTTGTTTAAGAAGGGTGCCAGGCAAAAGGCGGGGAATTATAGGCCGGTTAGTTTAACGTCTGTGGTAGGTAAAATGTTGGAATCCGTCATTAAGGAGGAAATTGCGAGGCATCTTGAAGGGAATTGCTTGATAGAGCAGACGCAACACGGTTTCATTAAAGGGAAGTCGTGTCTGACAAATTTACTGGAGTTCTATGAGGATGTGTCTAGGGCAGTGGATAGAGGAGAGCCGGTGGATGTGGTCTTTCTGGATTTTCAGAAGGCGTTTGACAAGGTACCTCACAAGAGGTTATTGCAGAAGGTCAGGGGACACGGAGTTGGGGGTAGGGTGTTAGCGTGGATAGAGTGAGGAGGTCCTGAAATCGGTGAGGGTGATGACCTCATGGTCATGCTCGGAACACCTTTTTGGCTACTGAATTCATGGAGTTTGACATGCAGTGAGGACACTCCACGTATCCCCATATGGCATCTGTGAGTGTTTGACTCGTGTCTGGCTGGTGGCAGTGGCTGTGTCATGGAGTTGAGTTATCCCTACATTCCAGGAAGATGATGACATCTTGCATTAGTGTCAGTGCATAGATCTTCATAGAGCTTCTGTGAATGCCTGATTCCTGTCTGGTTGATGGCAGCTCGCTTGCTGTTAACAACCAAGGACATATCATGGAGATGCAGCAATGCAGCTGAGATTTCTCCTGATCCAATGGCATACTTTGTGAGCTGAATCTGATGGATCACAGTGTCATCAGAAACAGGGCAGTCGCACTTCAAAGATGCTGGGATCAGACTAGAAGTAGAATCAATCTCTGTGACACCAGTCCAGTACATTCTGGTAGCAATGATAAGTCCCACAAATAGGCAGGCATGATTGATGTGTCCACTGACTGTGAAGGCTCATGACAAGTGGGCTGAGAAGGTTGCACACTGCACAGGGAGAAGGCCCTGAACTGAGAACTCTGCCTTTATTGTGTGCAAGAACTAAGTTTTCACTTCAGGCAGATGGGATCATTGCTTACAACAAGGAGCCATAGGCAGGGTGACATTGATTGGATTTTATTTACACTTATGTATGAATGATTAACATCTGTGCCAATGCTGTGCAAATACAGTTCCATGATCTTTCTTACCCACTGCTACATCTTGGTGAATCCCCAACATCCACAGGAGAGGCTGCCTGCTGATTGTTACACCCTTTGGCCTGGGAGGACCTTGGTGGGCGTGCCTGGAGGGCTAAGACTTGGAGGGCCCTGGCCTGCTTTCAGTGTGTGGCAATGCCACCCGCCATCATGTACTCCAAGGATAGGGTGCATGTCCTCTGACAATTAAAAGGCCAAGTCAGGCCATGCACAAGACAACAGACAGCAATTCTATGCTGTGTGTGTGATTTTCAGCTCCTCACGTGTGTCGGCAGAAATTACATTTCTTCATCCGAGGACAGGATTAAAGGCATTTGGAGCTCTAGGTGAAAGAATTCAATTTCTGGTGAGAGGATCCTGTAATGTTCCCAATACCTGCAGCATACGTACCTGTGGCCTGTACTCTTACTTTCATCCAACCCCATCTCACCGAGCCTGGAGGGGTGAGTTGTCTATGGGAGCTCCAGCTCCACTGCAGCACATTTGTGTTTGGTGAGGACATAGCAAATTGGAACTCCACCAGCCAGTCTTCGTAGCATTATGGTTCATCTTGTCCTGACAGGGGAAAGTAGAAAGTCTCATTAGTATTTCATCTGACAGCAGTGATAAGTCCCACCAATAGGCAGGCTTGACTGAAGGTCCATTCCAGTTCCCCAGCTTTGGTGTTCACACTGGCAAAGGATCAGTGAGCTGGAAAACCCTCCCCTGTAATCAGTCTGGCTACATATGAGTCCAGACACACAGTGATATGATTGACTCTTCACTCCCCTCTGAAATGGTCTAGCAAGCCATTCAGTTCAAGGGCAATTAGGGATGTGCAGCAAATACTGGTCTTGCCAGCAATGTCCACATCCCATGTAAAATTTTAAGACATCCTCTACGACAGTAAGGTCTTAGACAACAAATGCAAGGCAGGTGAACAGGCTGAACATTTTTCACCTTCATTGTCTCCCATGTGTCTTCGCCATCTCTTGACAGGACAAGGTCACCAACTTGGAGATCCTGGATGTTAATTGTATCAATTGAAGTTAAGTACTTACAGGTGGAGGGCATTGATTAGATGGTTGCTTGAGCATTTGCAGAGAGACAGCTACTGATGCAGTTGTTGAGTGGGGTCAGAAGAAATACACCTGGAATTTTCACACTGTGAATAAATCTATCCCAGGTGAAGACTGGCTTTTGATTCTTCCTTCACCAAATGGCTCTCAGGGCAAGAGTATTAAAGGGGAGGACTGTAGGCAAACAGTGGTAGTTGTTTAGGGAGATATTAAAGACAACTAAAGTACATTCCTGAGACGAAGAGGAATTGCACAAGGATGAAAAATCACCCATGGCTTAATAAGGAAATCAAGGATAACACAAAAGCAAAAACAAGGGCAAATAATACTGCAAAGTTAGTGGTAGCGTGGAGGATTGGGAGAACTTCAAATGGCAACAAAAGGTGACTAAATATATATCAAAAATGCTAAAATGGACTCTGAAAGGGAGCTAGTTGAAAATATGAACACTGACACCAAACGTTTCTGTAAGTATATGAAGAGGAAGAGAACAGTGAAAGTAGATGTTGGCCCTTTAGAGGATGGAAATGTTGGGAAAATCAGAGATGGTGGAGGCGCTAAACCAATACCTTTGTCTTCATGTTAGAAGATAATAATTCTGTCCTAAAAGCTGCAATTAATACAGTGGAACTTGGTGAAATTACTATAACTAGGGAGAAGATATTCAGCAAACTGAATGATTTAAAAGTAGATAAGTCCCCGGGCCGACATATGAGAATGTTAAAGGACATGACATCACAGATAGTGGGTGCATTAGTTATGATATTCCAAAATTCTCTGGATTCTGGAAAGGTACCGGTGGACTGGAAACATGCTGATGTGATGCCCTTATTGAAGGAAGGAGTGGGCCAAAATGTGGGAACCTATAGACCAGTCAGATTGACTTCTGTGATGGGGACATTGCTGGAGTCAATCATTAAGGAGGAGCTGACTGAGTATCTGGAAAAGCAAAGCTCAATTCATCAGTGCCAGCACGGTTTTGTGAAGGGCAATTCTTGTTTGACAAATTTGCTAGAGTTCTTTGAGGATGTAACGAGCAAAGTAGATAATGGGGCTCCTATGGATGTGATTTATCTAGACTTCCAGAAGGCATTTGATAAGGTGCCACACAAGAGACTGATCCAGAAAATTAAATCACAAGAGCTTAGGGGCAGAGTAGTGGCTTGAATTGAGGATTGGCTGACTGATAGAAAGCAGAGGGTTGGGATAAATGGGTCCTTCTCCAGTTGGTGATCTGTAACTAGTGGGGTCCAGCAGTGTTCTGTTCTAGGATCGCAAGTATTTATAATCTGTATCAATGATCTACTAGCAGGGATAGAATGTAACATAGCGAAATTTGCTGACGGCATGAAAATAGGTGGGAAAGCAGGTTGTGATGAGGAGATAAAAAGTTTACAAATGGATATTGGCATTCTAGGGGAATTTGTCAGAATCTGACAGTTCCATGTGGCTAAGTGTGAGGTTATCAATTTTGGCCAGAAAAATAAAAGGGCAAATTAGTATCTAAATGGGAAGCAGATTCAAAAGGCATCTGTGCAGAGGGATCTGGGTGTCCTTGTGCATGAGTCTCAGAAAATGCAATGCAAGTGGAGAATGTTATAAGAAAGGCAAATGGAATCTTGGCATTTATTGAAAAGGGTTTAGAGAATGAAAGTAGAGAAGTGTTAGTACAATTGTGTTAGTAGGAACTGGTGAAACCACACTTGGAGTATTATGTTCAGTTTTGATCACCTTCTTTGAGGAAGGATGTGGTGGCACTGGAGGTGGTTCAAAAGAGTTTAACTAGATTGGTTCCAGGTTTGAAGGGGCAGTCGTATGAGGAGTGGTTGAGTAGCTTGGGCTTGTACTCGCTGGAGTACAAAAGAATGCGGGGGAATTTGATTAAGGTATATAAAATATTCAACAGAATTGATAAACTAAATGTTAACCAAATATTCCCCCTTCTAGAACAGTCCAGGACAAGAGGTCATAGTTGTCAAGTAAGAGGGGGAAGACAGAGATAAGGAGAAGCTACTTCTGTCAAAGCGTTGTGAATCTATGGAACTCACTGCTCCAGAATGCAGAATCAATGGATTCAAGAAATAGATAAATATTTGATCAAAAGTGAGATAAAGGGCTATGCGGAAAAGGCAGAGAAGTGGAGTTAGGGTGAGATGAAGATCAGCCGTGATCATATAGAATGGCAGAGGGAGCTTGAAGGGCTGAATTGCCTATTATTGCTCCTAATTCCTATAATCCTACAATCATAACAATGGAGCATGTTAATTCCATCAGCGATAATTGATTGCTAAGCCATCATCTGTAAGGTTCAATCATGTTTATCAGATGAATGACAGCCATATACTTGTTGGCCTTTTGGCTAAGATCAAGTGTTGGATCAAGCCAAGATGGGGTGCAATGCCTTATACTGTCAGCTTGGATCTTGTCTGTCTCTACTATGGGGATCTTGAATTGGATTTTGAATTTGGGTTCTGGAGCAAGCATAAATGGACTTCAGTTTGCCTGGTCCACCCTGAGCATTGGTTTTGTAACTTTAAATATGGAGAAAAAGTTATGAAAGAAACAGTCATATACTTGCTTTCTGAATTTTGAATTCATGTACTCCACTAGATGCCCATAGCTCTGCTCCAAGGACACTTGCAAGTGAGATATGAAAATAGCAATCATTGACATAGAGAACTGGGAGACAGTCGCCGATGACCAGGCCCTCTGATGACTGACTGTTTGGAGAAATATTGGAAGAAGTAATCAGAAATGGAAAGCTCATCTTTCCATCAGGGTGGCACGGTGGCACAATGGTTAGCACTGCTGCATCATAGCACCAGGCACCGGGTTCATTTCCAGCTTTGGGTGACTGTGTGGAGTTTGCACATTCTCCCCATGTCTGCTTGCGTTTCTTCCAGGTACTCTGCTTTCCTTCCACAGTCCAAAGATTGGCAGTCCAAAGGGTTAGGTTGATTGGCCGTGATAAATTGCCACTTAATGTCAGGCGGATTAGCAGGCTAAATAGGTGGGATTATGGGGATAGGGGTGTAGACTAAATGGGTCGAATGGCCTCTTTCTGCACCAAAAGATTCTATGAATCTATCATTCAGCTCTCAGGCAGACAATCCGGAGCTAATACGCCAAACAATTTCTGCACCTTTTCAGGCCACTGCCTCCATCTGCAGCAAGTGTGACAGAAGCTGCCCAATGCCAGAGTGGGGCTACAGGTATTGTTTCACCCAGAGTTGACCATCAAGTTGCAAATCATCATCTCGCACGATGAAAGGGTGCCAGAATTATCAGGTATCCAAATCCTAACCACTCAATGAATTACAAAGCCTATGGAAAGTTGAGTTATTCCAAACCACAAATAATCAATATTTACTGATAAAATGAGCAGATGAATTTGATTTTTTTTAAAAAAAACTAGTGCAAAGCTGCATCACAGTCTGGTGGATGTAGGGAAGAAACAAATGCTGACTTTGAGGTAATTCATTGGAAAATTGAAACTATGGTGAACTGAACAGCAGACAGAAGGGAAATAAAAATGCGATAGATCATGTTTAGATAGGGGTTGTCAAATTAAATGATGCACCTTCACAGAAAAACAGCCATTTGAATCACAATATAAATGTAATCGCTAACATTTTGACACAATCTTGTGGTGCACCAAGATCGATTGCATGGCAGGTTGCTGCTCAGTCTCGACTGTAGCAGTGTATAAATGTAGCTCTAATGTCACTCCAATATTCAAAAAGGGAGGCAGAGAGAAAACAGGGAACTATAGACCAGTAAGCTTAACATCAGTAGTGGGGGAACATTCTTGAAGCCATTATCAACAACTTTATAGCAGAGCATTTAGAAAGCAGTGGCAGGATCAGACAAAGTCAGCATGGATTTATGAAGGGAAAATCATATTTGACGAATCTGTTGGAATTCTTTCAAGATGTAACTAGCAGAGTTGACAAGAGGGAGTCAGTCGATGGACTTGCAGAAAGTGTTTGGCAAAGTCCCGCACAAGAGATTATCACGCAAGATTAAAACGAATGTGATTGGGGAAAGTGTAATGAGATGGATAGAAGACTGGCTGGCAGAGAGGAAACAAAGAGTAGGAATTAATGGGTGCTTTTCCAATTAAAATTAAAGCTTATTTATTAGTTACAAGTAAGGCTTACATTAACACTGCAATGAAGTGAAATTCCCCTAGTCACCATGCTTCGGAGACTGTTCGGATCAATGCACCTAACCAGCACGTCTTTCAGATTGTGGGAGGAAATCGGAGCATCCAGAGGAAAGCCACACAGACATAGAGAGAACAAGCAAACTCCACACAGACAGTGACCCAAGCTGAGAATGAAACCCGAGTCCCTGGCACTGTGAAGCAGCAGTGCAACCATGCCACCCCTGCAGGCAGTAATTAGTAAAGTGCCACAGGAATCGTTGCTGGGAGACCAACTATTCACAATGTATATTAATGATTTGGATAGGGAACAAAATGTAACATCTCGAAGTTTGCAGATTATACCAAGTTGGGTTGGAGGGTGAATTGTGACGAGGATACAGAGGTCCTTTAGCATTGTCTGGACAGGTTGGGTGAGTGGGCAAGTCAATGGCAGATGCAGTATAATTTGGATAAATTTGAGGTCATTCGCTTTGGATGCAAAAACAAGAAGACAGGTTACTACCTGAATGGCTGTAAATTGGGAAAGGGGAATGTGCAGCAGGACCTGGGTGTCCTTGTGCACCAGTCACTGAAAGTAAGCATGCAGGCGCTGCAGATGATACAGAAGGCTAACGGTATGTTAGCCTTCATTACAAGAGGTTTCAAGTACAGGAGCAGGAATATGTTGTTGTAATTATATAGGGCCTTGGTGAGGCCAGACCTAGAATATTGTGTGCAGTTTTGGCCTCTTTTTCTGAGGAAGGATGTTCTTGCTCTTGATGGAATGCAGTGAAGGTTAACTAGGCTGATTCTGCGGAGACTGATGTATGAGGAGAAATCACTCACCTGATGAAAGGGCAGTGCTCCAAAAGCTCGTGCACCAAATAAATCTGTTGGACTTTAACCTGGTGTTGTGAGACTTCTTACTGAGGAGAGATTGGCTAGGTTAGGATTGGTTTTGCTGGAGTTCAGATGAATGGGGGGCCGGCGGGGTGGGTGTCTCATAGAGACATATAAAATTCTAACAGGACTAGACAGGGTAGATGCAGGGAGGATATTCCCGATGGTGGCAGAGTCCAGAACCAGGAATCAGAGTCTGAGGATTCGTGTTAGACCATTTAGGATGGAGGTGAGGAGACATTTCTTCACCCAAAGGGTGTTGAAACTGTGGAATTCACTACCACAGGAAGTAGTTGATGCCAAAACGTTGCATGTATTCAAGAGACAGCTGAATATAGCACTTGGGGTGAATGGGATCAGAGATTATGAGGAGAAAGCAGGATTAGGCTATTGAGTTGGATGATCAGCCATGATTGTAATGAATGGTGGAGCAGGTTCGAAGGGCCAAATGGCCTCCTCCTGCTCCTATCTTCTATGTTTCTAATTCTTAATTTCGCTCAGTCTACTGGGCAAAGCTGAGGTGCAAGCAGATCTGTTGCTCCACATGTAGAAAAGAGAAAAGTCACTCAGATTCACTGTAACTGGTAGCAATCTGAAAGCCACCAGGTTAGTGTCCAGCAATTAGTGAGTCTGGAAACAATTGCTCAAAGTTGGGGTTCTTCCAGCAAATTTTAATTTTCAGGTTTGCATTTCCGATAACAAATGAGTGGAATAGTTACTATAACACAGGGCTAACAATGACTGTCTTCCCCTGTCACTGGGATGTCAAACAAACCCTCTTTGTCATGTCCATTGAGCGCTCCATTGATCTATCTTTCAAGTTAAACTGCAAACCATGTCTATTGTGAAATCTACGTTCATTGCATTTATTAAAGCAGCAAACATTCCAGCACTGTGAGCTGGAAATCTGTGAAGGTGACAGAAGCCCCACTGGGACTGTCAGCGCAACAGGCTCAACACTGCAACAACCAGTGGCAGCCATTGCTGGTGCTCCACCTGGCGAACGAGGTTGCAAGCAAGGCAACAGCCTCAAAGACAGCTAAATGGGTTCATGCTGGCAGGTTCCATTCATGGGGGTGTCTCATTGAGGGCAAACAGCACCGTCGCCACCAGCAGCTGATGATGTCAGTAAACCCCTGTGTGGACCAAAGAGTGTCAAGAAGTGAGCCCATCTCGCCCTCCCACCCTGAGCCTGCTGGGATGCCACCAGAGTTTACCAAGATAAGCAGGATAGAATTCTTCATCAGTAATAGTAAAAATTGGGTGGCATCGGCTTGCTTACCCATTAAATGCAAGAGAACTGAACTTTGGGTGGAGTGTGTAACAGGCAGTTAATAAGAAACAGCCTTGCAGGACTTCACTGCCCTACCCAGCTGAGCTAATATAATGTTGGTATTTTTAGATAACTGATTCTAGGGACTATTACTCACTTCTCGCACCTATCAGAAAATCACAGTTGTTTATGATATTCATTCGATTGAAGTTAATTAACAAGGAAATTTGGTTTGTCTGGTTTTACACCTCTTTTTGGTACATTGGGGATGTAAGGATCGTTGAAAGGATCAAGATTTGTGATCAACATGTTTTTTTTAGCTCAGTGAATCAAGGGATATGGAATAAAACGAAGTTAATGAAGTTGCGCAGAGGTGAACCATAAATGAGTGAAATGAAAGAACGGGCTCAGGGAGCTGTATGATCTACCATTCCAATGGTCAATAATTTTGACATTCTAAAAGCAAACTGGCTTTTCCAGTTGAATATAACCAGGATAGATGCTGTTATAGGGATGCCTTGTATCCTCATTTTTGAGGGACAGTTCATAGATGAGATACTGAAACCTAGAGCAAATAATGACCTAAATCTGGCATTTATTGGGCATGTGCAATTGGCCAGCCTGGAGACGTCTGCAAAATACATTTCAAACTGTGGTTGGATCCCGGCCATGATTTCACGTTGACTGGCAAATTGACTGACAGCTAGTGTGAAACTTGCACCAAGAAAGACTCAGCCCTGCTGGGAGCAGCCAGAAGAGAACAGGCACCAAGCGGAATGAGGGTGTAGGCTTGGCATCTTCAGTGCATCATCAATGTGGGAAGTAGAGAGATCTCCTATTCTCACATGGATGAAGTGCCAAGCTTGCACAGGGATTCATGGAGCAGGGCCCGTGAAGTGACAGGGTGGAGAATTTGTAAGGGTAAGCTAAAGTGAGGTTTAATTGAAAAGCTATATTACAATGGTGAGTTATCTCAACTATTGCCTAGGTTCACTGGTGCACCAAGTGCCTACGGATTCTTACGCTTCCTCACCTTCCCACTATGTCTAGGTGTATCCCCAGGATTCACAGCTGAGGTTGAGGCAGCCCGCTGTCTTCCACACATTTTTGCCTCAGATGGCCTTGGTGGGTGCCCCATGGAGGACTGGTACATTGAGGGACTGGGCCTACTATCGGGCTGCACAGTTGTTGCAGAGCTGTCCTCCTTGATATACTGCACTGGAAGTGTGTCATTCACAGGAAAGTGAGTAGTATCAGATGGGCTGGAGAACCTCTCCCATGGTCTCCTGGGTAGAAGGCCCCAGGCTGCGCTCCTGCCAATCCTCTCCCCCTCAGATATCTGCAGGCTCCTGTGCTCCTCCATGAGATTGAGGGGCAGCTAGAGTGAGATCCAGAAACCCCACAATCCTCAGGTACAAACATTGGTGGGTTGCCATTTGTGCCTACACCATGCAGTTGAAGATCTGCATCATGGAACTCAAGCCCTCAGCCATGGAGGCCATGAGCTGAACCATGGAGCGGATGTTGCCCATCATGGAGTGCAGGTCTTGCACGAAGCTCTCCATTGCTGACACCACTATCACAGTGTGGGCTTCATTGCTTCGGACTGAAGGCACCATTTCCTCAGATGGGACTTCTCCAGTCAGTCTTGCACTCCAAGGAGAGATGCTGTCACTCTTTCCTGATGCTTGTGACTCTGCCTTTATTTTACCAGTAGCTCTGAGATGACTGGATCCAGGGCATATCGTTGGCGAGGACCAGCAGAGTCATAGAATGAATCATAAAATCATAGAATCTCAGTGCAGAAGGACACTATTCAGTCCATCAAGTCTGCACTGTCAGCAATCCCACCCAGGCCCTATTCCCATAACCTCACATATTTACTCTGCTAATCCCCTGACACTAGGATCAATTTATCATGGCCAATCACCTAACGCACATGTCTTTGGAGTGTGAGAGAAAACCAGAGCACCCGGAGGAAACATGCACAGACATAAGGAGAACATGCAAACGAGTGACCCAAGAATTGAACCCAGGCCCCTGGTGCTGTGAGGCAGCTCTGCTAACCACTGTGTCACCGTGCCACGACATCCTGAGTTCTGGCATCCTTCTGAGTGTCAGATCCTTGGGACATCCCTTTCTCTGCCTGCTCTGGATTTCAAATGTGATGTGTTCACCAGTCAGTGACCCAGAAGCCTGTCAACTAGCTAATCCCACTGAGGTGTGATTGTGAGCACTGGTGGAGGCTGTGGGCGAGAGAGGTGATGCCTCTTCACTGCTGGTCTCTGATATGTCTCCCTCAGAGCTGCTCTGGTCTGTGGTATCCAGTGAGCACGAGGATGCACCGGGCTACTTGACTGATTGCCTCGTAAGGGAAGCAAGCTTGCAATAGCGCATCACAGGGGATAACTGATGGGAGAAAGGCTACTCACATGGCGCTTGTAAAATGGCTGCATGTCTTAAGGGTTCACACTTTTGCCTGCTGCTTTCACCTCACCCTGTGTACAGATGCGGTCCTGCTCCTCGAGGGTGTCTCAGTTCTGGCATGTCTCTGCCGGCTGTGACCGTTCTTCATAGTTATGCCTAAGTTTGTCCTGCAATGAAACAGTTGGGAAGAGTATAGGCAACAGTGCTACCAGTTCAGATGGTGATAAAAGCCTGGCATGTGTGGGACGCGAGTGGGATGGGGATATGAGGAACGTAGTATGATCTACCAAGTGGACTATGGGGAGAGGCAGGGGAAGTTGGCAGGTGTGGGAGGGAGCGTTGGCAGGGCGGAAGAGGGTTACATGCTCAGTCGGGAATCTGTGAGATGGTTGGGTGAGAGATCACCTTGAAACTGTGAAGAGCGGGTGAGGGGAGGTGCAGCTGGAGATGTGAAGAGACAGACATATCCTGGTCATGCAAAGAAGCTCGTTCACTTTCTTGAGGCTCTGTTGTCCCATTCTCTTCCAGAGCAAACTGGAACTCACAAAGGCTACCATTGACTCCCAGGTGAGGGTGGTGAATTTGGTAGAAGGATGTCTGTGGGAATACAGGTATAGGACATCCCACCTCTGCTCCACACCATCCAGGATTTCCTCAGGGTTCCCTCAGAGAATGTCACTTGCTTCCTGGCAGCCGTCCCCTGACTGGATCGGGAACAAGTGCTGGCAAGTGCTAGGAAAGTGTTTCTATGAATCGCTCCACAGATTGCAGAGATTAAGTTCTCCTAGGGTGAGCGAATCAGTGGCAGACCTCCATGATGGCACAGTGGTCAACACTGCTGCCTCACAACGCCAGAGACTCAGGTTCAATTCTAACCTCGGACCACTGTCTGTGTGAAGTTTGCACATTCTCCCCGTATCTGCAGGGGTTTCCTCCGGGTGCTCCGGTTTCCTCCCATATTCCAAAGGTGTGCGGGTTAGGTGCATTGGCCATGCTAAATTGACCCTAGTGTCAGGGGGATTAGCAGAGTAAATATGTGGAGTTACAGGGATAGGGTCTGGGTGGTTTGTGGTTGGTGCAGGCTTGATGGGCTGAATGGCCTCTTTCTGCACAGTAAGGATTCAATGTGGGCAGAGTTTTTTTACAGAGGTTCAGTATTCCATGTGATTTTCCACTGCCAGTGCAGACTGGGATCTGCACTGGTTTTCTCTCTGGAACCGACACCGAGAAAATAAGAAAAGATTGTGCCCATGGGGCGGCACGGTGGCACAGTGGTTAACACTGCTGCCTCACAGCCCAAGGTCACTACCTGCGTGGAGTTTGCACTTTCCCCTGGGTTTCCTTCAGGTGCCATGGTTTCCAGGGTGTACAGTGGGAGCCTTTTTCCTCAGCTGAGGTGGCTAGCATGAGGGGACATAGCTTTAAATTGAGGGGAGATAGATATAGGGCAGATGTCAGAGGTAGGTTCTTTACTCAGAGAGTAGTAATGCCCTGCCTGCAACAGTAGTGGACTCGCCAACATTAAGGGCATTCAAATGGTCATTGGATAAACAT
This sequence comes from Carcharhinus amblyrhynchos, assembly GCF_965287045.1. Taxonomy (NCBI): domain Eukaryota; kingdom Metazoa; phylum Chordata; class Chondrichthyes; order Carcharhiniformes; family Carcharhinidae; genus Carcharhinus; species Carcharhinus amblyrhynchos. The sequence continues at coordinate 47,255,898 of NC_137324.1, read as the reverse complement.
ATGGATGATATTGGAATAGTGTAGGTTAGTTGGGCTTTAGATTGGTTTCACAGGTTGGCGCAACAGCGAGGGCCAAAGGACCTGTACTGTGCTGTAATGTTCTAAGTACTTTTAACAAAGATATAGTCACAAAACTGTATTCTCTTCGCCATCCAGATATAGACACATGGTCAATCAATAAGAGTGTTTTAACGGTGGCAATAAAAGTGAAAATTGCATTGACGTTTACACTTATAGATCTTGTCATAAGTTGCACTGGCTGTGACCCAGTATGCTATCCATCACTCTGTCAGGAAAGTTGTAAATGCTTTATTTTATGACACAATAGCCTCCTTGTCTAGTTCACCAGGGACTGTCAGCAGTGATATAAGAGACATAGTTGAAGGGAATTCACCAGAACATAGGCACAATAGACAACACAAATGCACAAAGGTAATAATTTCTATCCTCAATGCACTTCTTCACTGTCAAACCTCCATGGAAAGGACTTATACCACACCTCAGAAACAAGCAATGTTTTAAAGTCTTTAGCTCATTCTGTGGTTGGGAAATATTGAGACTATGCCCCAGTAATTCTTGTGTAGCCTGCAGAGTACCTTTCAATGCTAGGACTTCATGCTGCTGCATGAGATACAGCTGCTGACAATGGCTCAGGCCCAGAGTGGAGCCTGGAGCTCAGAGGGGAGTCTGGGACCTGGAGCTTGGAGCTGAAAGTGGGACCTGGGGCCTGAGACGGGAGCTGAGAGATTGGGACCTTGGCCAGGAGGAAGCATGGGGTCAAAGGTCATGGTGAGAAAGAGAAGTTAAAGGAGTCAAGGGATGTGAGGCTCAGGGGAAGAGAGCAAGGCAGTGAGAATGAGACTGATGGGGATGCAGGGGGGCCGGGGGGTGGTGGGGGGGAGGGGGGTGGTGTGGAGTGCATGGGAGAGCAAGGCTGGGGATGGGGAGGCAGAGTGAGATGGGAGTGGAAAGGCTGAGAATCTCTGATTTGAGGCCTGGTGGTGCAGCAAAGCATTGATCTGTCCCTTTTGGGGTAACTAGCTCCACCAAGGATGGCGGAGGGGAAGGCTAAAGGTGTGACTAAGTAAGTGAGTCGAGGTTGATTGCAGGGGAGAATGAATGACTGGTCTTGGGTGAGGAAACATGTGCATGGCTGAGTGGATGTTGAGGGATGGGAGGGTAGTGGCATAGTGGTATAAATGCTGGCCTAGTAATCCACAGACCCAAGGTAATACTCTGGGGAGCCAGGTTCAAATCCAACATAGTAGTTGATGAAATTTGAATTTAATAAAGACCTTGGATTAAAAGTCTAATGTTGACTATGAAACCATTATCGATTGTCCTTTAGAGAAGGAAACCTGCTGTCACGTGTAGTTTACATGTGACTCCAGGTCCACAGCAATGTGGTTGATTCTTAAATGCCCTGTGAAATAGAGGGCAGTTAGGCTTGAGGAACAAATGCTAGCCCAGCCAGCAATGCCTACATCCCATGAATAAATTAAAAAGCAGAAGGAGGGCATAAGGTGAGTGGGGAGGGAAGGGAGAGAGTGGGTGAGTATGGGGGAGAGATGGTGTCTACTGATTACATTGTGTGTTTTTGGTAACTTGGTTATATTTGATGTCAATGATGGATGACTGACGAATAACCCATTCCAAGTTATACTTTCAATGTCTAAAAATCATTGATTGATTTTGTGTGCATTTTGGCACATTTTCCTTTATCTATTCATGGGACGCAGCATCACCATAGAACCTGAGAACCATAGAGTCCTACAGTGCAGGAGGAGGCCAACTAGCCCTTTGAGCCTGCCCCGCCATTCAATAAGATCATGGCTGATCTGTCGTGGCTCAGTTCCACATTCCGGCCCTCTCCCCATAACCCTTAATCCCCTCTCTCATTAAAAACCCATCAACCCGCTTCTTAAAAATATTTAGCAAGGCAGCCTCCACCACTTCAACGGGCAGAGAATTCCAGAGATTCACCACCTTTTGAGTGAAGAAGTTCCTCCTCAACTCCGTTCTAAACTGCCCCCCCTTTATCTTGAGGCTATGCCCCCTAGTCCTACTATCCTTTCTGAGCAGGAAGAGTCTTTCCACCTCTATCCTATCCATCCCATTCATCATCTTATACATCTCAATGAGATCTCCTCTCATTCTTCTAAACTCTAACGAGTACAAGCCTAATCTATTCAGCTTCTCCTCATAGCTCAACCCCCTCAACTCCAGCATCAGCCTAATAAACCTCCCCTGCACTCCCTCCAAGGCTAAAATATCCTTGCGTAAGTACGGCGCCCAAAACTGCACACAGTACTCCAGCTGCGGCCTCACCAATGCCCTATATAGCCGCAGCAAGACCTCCCTACTTTTATATTCAATCCCCTTCGCGATGAAGGCCAGCATCCCATTCGCCTTCCTGACCACCTGCTGCACCTGCAAGCTGGGTTTTTGCGACTCATGCACAAGGACCCCGAGGTCCCTCTGCACCGTCGCCTGCTGCAGTTTTTCTCCACGTAAGTAATAATCCTTCCTACCATTATTCATAAGAACATAAGAACATAAGAAATAGGAGCAGGAGTAGGCCATCTGGCCCTTCGAGCCTGCCCCGCCATTCAATAAGATCATGGCTGATCTGTCGTGGCTCAGTTCCACTTTCCCGCCCTCTCCCCATAACCCTTAATCCCCTCTCTTATCAAAAACCCATCAACCCGCTTCTTAAAAATATTTAGCGAGGCAGCCTCCACCACTTCAACGGGCAGAGAATTCCAGAGATTCACCACCCTTTGAGTGAAGAAGTTCCTCCTCAACTCCGTTCTGAACTGCCCCCCCTTTATCTTGAGGCTGTGCCCCCTAGTCCTACTGTCTTTTTTGAGCGGGAAGAGTCTTTCCACCTCTATCCTATCCATCCCATTCATCATCTTATACGTCTCAATGAGATCTCCCCTCATTCTTCTAAACTCTAACGAGTACAAGCCTAGTTTATTCAGCCTCTCCTCATAGCTCAACCCCCTAAACTCCGGTATCAGCCTAGTAAACCTCCTCTGCACTCCCTCCAAGGCCAAAATATCCTTGCGCAGGTGCGGCGCCCAAAACTGCACACAGTACTCCAGCTGCGGCCTCACCAATGCCCTATACAGCTGCAGCAAGACCTCCCTACTTTTATATTCAATCCCCCTCGCTATGAAGGCCAGCATCCCATTCGCCTTCCTGACCACCTGCTGCACCTGCAGGCTGGGTTTTTGCGACTCATGCACAAGGACCCCGAGGTCCCTCTGCACCGTCGCCTGCTGCAGTTTTTCGCCACGTAAGTAATAGTCCTTCCTACCATTCTTCCTACCAAAGTGGACCACCTCACACTTGCCAACATTAAATTCCATTTGCCATTTCCTGGCCCATTCGCCCAGCCTATCTAGATCCTTCTGCAGACTCTCCACACCCTCCGCACAATTTGCCTTTCCCCCAATCTTGGTGTCATCAGCAAATTTCGACACCCTACACTCGGTTCCCTCCTCCAGATCATCTATATAAATGGTAAATAGCTGAGGCCCCAGCACCGACCCCTGGGGCACCCCACTAGTCACCAACCGCCAATCCGAATAGCACCCATTGACCCCCACTCTCTGCCTCCTATTTGACAACCAATCCTCTATCCACGCTAACACCCTACCCCCAACTCCATGTCCTCTGACCTTCTGCAGTAACCTCTTGTGAGGTACCTTATCAAACGCCTTCTGAAAATCCAGAAAGACCACATCCACCGGCTCTCCTCTATCCACCGCCCTAGACACATCCTCATAGAACTCCAGTAAATTGGTCAGACACGACTTCCCTTTAATGAAACCGTGTTGCGTCTGCCCTATCAAGCAATTCCCTTCAAGATGCCTCGCAATTTCCTCCTTAATGACGGATTCTAACATTTTACCTACCACAGACGTTAAACTAACCGGCCTGTAATTCCCCGCCTTTTGCCTGGCACCCTTCTTAAACAACGGCGTAACATTAGCCGTTTTCCAATCCTCCGGCACTTCCCCGGAATCCAGCGACGTCTGGAAAATAACCACCAAGGCATCCACTATCACCTCCGCCATTTCCTACCAAAGTGGACCACCTCGCACTTGCCAACATTAAATTCCATTTGCCATTTCCTGGCCCATTCGCCCAGCCTATCTAGATCCTTCTGTAGACTCTCCCCACCCTCCGCACAATTTGCCTTTCCACCAATTTTGGTGTCATCAGCAAATTTCGACACCCTACACTCGGTTCCCTCCTCCAGATCATCTATATAAATGGTAAATAGCTGAGGCCCCAGCACCGACCCCTGGGGCACTCCACTAGTCACCATCTGCCAATCCGAATAGCACCCATTGACCCCCACTCTCTGCCTCCTATTTGACAACCAGTCCTCTATCCACGCTAACACCCTACCTCCAACTCCATGCCCCCTGACCTTCTGCAATAACCTCTTGTGAGGTACCTTGTCAAACGCCTTCTGAAAATCCAGAAAGACCACATCCACCGGCTCTCCTCTATCCACTGCCCTAGACACATCCTCATAGAACTCCAGTAAATTTGTCAGACACGACTTCCCTTTAAGGAAACCGTGCTGCGTCTGCTCTATCAAGCAGTTCCCTTCAAGATGCCTCGCTATTTCCTCATTGATGACGGATTCTAACAATTTACCTACCACAGACGTTAAACTAACCGGCCTATAATTCCCCGCCTTTTGCCTGGCACCCTTCTTAAACAACGGCGTAACATTAGCCGTTTTCCAATCTTCCGGCACTTCCCCAGAATCCAGCGACGTCTGGAAAATAACCACCAAAAAAACCACCAAATAACCACCATCACCATAGAACCTGAGAACCATAGAGTCCTACAGTGCAGGAGGAGGCCATTTGGCCCATTGAGGTTGCACCGACCGCAATCCCACCCAGACCCTAGCCCGATAACCCCATGTATTTACCCTACCTAGTCATCCTGACACTAAGGGACAATTTAGATGGTCCATCAACCTAACTCGCAATTCTTTGGACTGTGGGAGGAAATCAGAGCACCTGGAGAAACCCATACAGACACGGGAAGAACATGCAAACTCCACACAGTCGTCTGAAGCCAGAATTGATCCCAGGTCCCTGGTGCTGTGAGGTAGCAGTGCTAACCACTATGCCACCAGGCCATCCACACTGGCTGGGCCAGCATTTATTGCCCATTCCTAAATGCCCTTGAGAAGGAAGCAGAGGCATCATGGTATTGTCACTGGATGAGTAATCCAGAGACTCAGGGTAATGCTCTGAAGACCCCAGAGTTTCAATCCCATTATGGTTGCTGATAAAATTTGAATTTAATAAAAATCCAGAATCAAAAGTCTAAATGGTGACTATAAAAACCATTATTGTTTGTTGTAAAACTCAAGTGGTTCACTAATGTCCTTCAGGGAAGGAAATCTGCCATCCTTACCTAGTTTGGCCTACATGTAACACCAGATCCACAGCAATGTGGTTGACTCTTATATGCCCTCTGAAATGGCCTAGCATGTCACTCAGTTCAAGGGCAATTAGGGACAGGCAATAAATGCTGGTCCAGCCAGTAATGCCCACATCCCATAAATAAATAAAAAGGTAAATGCAAAATTATATCAGGATTTTCTGCTAGGCAAGCAATTGCAAGGTGCAGGGTGGCATAGACTGCACAAGTGTCGTGTTGCATGTATCCCATTTAAATTCAGACACATAGCTGTAACCACAAAGTATGCCACATCCTCAGTATTTGATTAGTGTGTGACCATTAATATGAAAGAAAAGTACCATCAATGCTGGAAATCTGAAAATCAAACTGAAAATAATGTAAATACTCCGCAGGCCAGGGAACATCTTTGGAGATAGAACCAGAGGTGATCCTTCATCTGTAAATTTCAAAAGTCCTATGGTACTCACTGTCCAAACTCATGCAAAGATATATCAGTTAGAAAGGCACTGATGGGCAAGTTGCTGTGTATGTACCAAAGCATGAATAAAGGATAAAGGGAGAGAAAATTAGAGGGGATAAAATAAATACATAGAAAAAAGACCTGACAGGGTATATCTATAAGGACGTTATTTAAGTCCATCGCTCTCATTTTATCCGTTCTGCAAGAATAGCCTCTGCAAATCTCTCAGACGTCAATGTCGTCACTGGCTCTGGATGATGGAGAGAATCATTGAGTAGCTTCATTCCCAAATGCTTTTCAGTGACCTTGTTAGGAAATGTATTTTGGGGGAGAACAAGGGTAACATGTTAAGAACCTAGTTGATGCTAAATGCAAGGGTATGCCAAAAGCCTGATGGGTATTTTGGAATGCTGGTTCTTACAGGTGTACATTTTCAATTTAGTATACTGTGAAGAAAGGTATGTAAACCAGGGAGGAACAGTTCAGTCATTTTGTGATCAATTAAAAAAGAATATTTATTAACTTAAAAGAAAAAGACATGGCAAGAAGGACTATAATACACAACAAGTGTCTACTTAACTACACTAGTGGCTATACCCACACAGTATGTCATAGAACATAGAACATAGAACACTACAGCACAAACAGGCCCTTCGGCCCACGAGTTGTGCCGATCACATCAACACCTACCAACCTACAGACCTATCTATAACCCTCAATCTCATTAAACCCCATATACTCATCCAGAAGTCTTTTAAAAGACCCCAGCGAGTTCGCCTCCACCACCACTGACGGCAGCCGATTCCATTCACTCACCACCCTCTGAGTGAAAAACTTACCCCTAACATCACTTCTGAACCTCCCTCCCCGCACCTTAAATCTGTGTCCTCTCGTAGCAACCATTTCAACCTGGGGAAATAGCCTCTGAGAGTCCACCCTATCTATTCCTCTCAACATTTTGTAAACTTCTATCAGGTCGCCTCTCAACCTTCATCTCTCCAGGGAAAAGAGTCCCAGCTCCCTCAACCTAACTTCATAAGGCATGCCTCCCAGTCCAGGCAACATCCTTGTAAATCTCCTCTGTACCCTCTCAATAGCTTCTACATCTTTCCTATAGTGAGGCGACCAGAACTGCGCACAATACTCTAAATGAGGCCTGACAAGGGTCTTATAAAGTTGCAGCATTACCTCCCGACTCCTAAACTCAATCCCTCGATGAATGAAGGCCAGTACACCATACGCCTTCTTGACCACCTCCTCCACCTGCGAGGCCGATTTAAGAGTCCTGTGGACCCGGACCCCAAGATCCTTCTGCTCTTCAACACTACTCAGACTTCTGCCCTTGATAGTGTACTCGTTCATCCCGTTGGTTCTGCCAAAATGGACGACTACACATTTATCTGCGTTGAAGTCCATCTGCCACTTCTCCGCCCAGTCCTGCATCCTATCTATGTCCTGCTGCAACTTTTGCCATCCTTCCAGACCATCCACAACACAACCAACCTTCGTGTCATCAGCGAACTTACTTACCCATCCCTCCACTTCCTCATCCAGGTCATTTATGAAAATGACAAACAACAAGGGTCCCAGAACAGATCCTTGAGGCACTCCGCTGGTGACTGACCTCCATTCAGAAAAAGCCCCATCCACAACCACTCTCTGCCTTCTGCAGGCAAGCCAGTTCTGGATCCACAAGGCCAAAGGCCCTTGGATCCCATGGCCTCTCACCTTCTCAAGAAGTCTTGCATGGGGGACCTTATCAAACGCCTTGCTGAAGTCCATGTACACTACGTCCACGGCACTTCCTTCGTCAATGTGTTCAGTCACATTATCGAAGAACTCAACTAGGCTTGTAAGGCACGACCTGCCCTTGACAAATCCATGCTGACTATTCCTGATCATGTCAAACCTCTCCAAATGTTCGTAAATCTTGTCCCTCAGAAGCCTCTCCATCAGCTTACCAACCACTGAGGTCAGACTCACCGGTCGGTAATTTCCCGGGCTATCTCTGTTCCCTTTCTTGAAAATAGGAACTACATCCGCAATCCTCCGGAACCTCTCCTGTCTCCATTGACGACGCAAAGATCATCGCCAGGGGCTCTGCAATCTCTTCCCTCGCCTCCCACAGTATCCTGGGGTACATCCCATCTGGTCCCGGCGACCTATCTACCTCGATGGAATTCAAAAGTTCCAACACATCCTCCTCCTTAATATTCACGTACTCAATCCTTTCCTTCTGCTGGAAATCCATAACAAAATCTCCCAGATCGGCTTCCACTGTGAATACTGAGGCGAAGTACTCGTTAAGCACCTCTGCCATTTCTTCTGGTTCCACACAAACCTTTCCCCCCTCACCTTTTATAGGTCCTATCCCTTCTCTTCTTATCCTTTTACCTTTCACATATTTATAGAAGGCCTTGGGATTCTCCTTAATCTTACCCGCCAAGGTCTTCTCATGACCCCTTCTGGCTCTCCTAATTTCCCTTTTAAGTTCCTTCCTACAGTCCTTATACTCCTCAAGATCTTTAACCTCTCCTAATTCCCTGAACCTCTTGTACACCTTCCTTTTCCTCCTGACGAGGTTCAACACAGCCTTTGTGCACCACGGTTCCCTCGACCTACCAAAACCCCCTTGTCTCATCGGAACGTTGTCATTCAGAGCTCCAGACACACATTCCTTGAATATCTGCCACCTTCCTTCAGTACTTTTCCCTAAGAACGCCTCCTTCCAGTTTATTTGTCCAAGTAACTTCCTGACTTCTTCGTATCTCCCCTTACCCCAGACAAACACCTTCCTAGCCTGCCTGATCCTATCTCGTTCCAACGCAATTGTGAAGGAGATAGAATTATGGTCACCATTTCCAAGATGCTCTCCTACCGAAAGATCCATCACCTGCCCTAGTTCATTCGCCAGTACCAGGTCAAGCACAGCCTCTCCCCTCGTAGGCTTATCCACATACTGTGTCAGGAAACCTTCCTGAACACACCTAACAAACTCCTCCCCATCCAAACCCCTTACCCTAGGGATATTCCAGTCGATGTTTGGGAAATTGAAGTCTCCCATCACGACAACTCTGTTGTTAAAACATCTCTCCAGAATCTGTTTTCCTATTTGCACTTCAACTTCCCTGTCACTATTGGGCGGCCTATAGAATGTCATGAAGTTAATCCTTGCTCCCATCTACCTAAGCTTCCTAAACTCTAAGATGCCCCTTGTTATCAAACAACATCCAAAATTATATAACTCTATGAGCTAAGTCCAACAGATAGTTCCCACTCACAGGATATTTGTCCACTTTTAGGTTCAGTGAAGGAGATCCATCTTCAGTTTCAGTGAAGGAGCAATCTTCTCGGTTCACATTTTGGATTTTAACTGGCTGCCCTTTTTGCAATAATTGGTTTTCAGGAAACTGTTCTCTGCCCTGGGTATGTCTGTAATGGTAGCTGCTGCTACTGTGTCCCTTTCTCCAGTTATTAAGGGGGGTGCTGACCTAGTGGTATTACCACTAGACTATTAATCCAGAAGCTCAGCTAGTGCCCTGAGGACCCAGGTTTGAATCCTGCCCGTTAGATGGTGAAATTTGAATTCAATAAAAATACCTGGAATTGTGAATCTACTGAAATCATTACCAATTTTTGGAAAAATCCATCTGGTTCACTGACGTCCTTTAAGGAAGATAATCTCTTGCTCCAGAGCCATAGCAATGTGGTTGACTCTCAACTGCCATCAGGCAATTATGGATGGGCAATAAATGCTGGTCAGCCAGTGATGCCCATGTCCCACGAATGAATATAAAGAAAGTTATTATGCAACACTTATAAGATTCTTTCAATTTGATGTTACCCACCTTGTGAAGCCGACTTTTAGCGTATAGGTACTAATTCTCATATCTGTCCATTTTGATGTCACCTCTTCTACACCCTATTGTTTCCCCTTGTTTCATAGGTAAATACCTGCTTTTCTCACATATATACTAATTCATTCCTCAAAACACCCCTCCAGGCAGCTCCCCTTACCAATCCCCCTTTATATTTTATCTTAGCCCAACTTTATTATTTTATCTTATTTTCCCTCAATTCTTAACACGGAGATAATAAAATCCTGATAACTTACCGGGCTTACACATTATGCATATAGAACAGTGACCACAACACCACACAACCCTGCCACAGCAACCTCTGCAAGACATGCCGGACCATCAACATGAATGACATCATCTCAAGTGAGAACACCATCCATCAGGTACACGGTACATACTCATGCAACTTGGCCAACGTTGTCTACCTAATACGCTGCAGGAAAGGATGTCCCGAAGCGTGGTACACTGGGGAGACCATGCAGACGCTACGACAACAGATGAATGAACATCGCTCGACAATCACCAGGCAAGACTGTTCCCTTCCTGTTAGCGAAACTTCAGCGGTCACGGGCATTTGGTCTCTGATCTTCGGGGATGCATTCTCCAAGGCAGCCTTCACGACACACGACAGCGCAGAGTCACTGAGCAGAGACTGATAGACAAGTTCCGCACACATGAGGACGGCCTCAACCGGGATCTGGGGTTCATGTTGCACTATCTGTAACCCCCATGACTTGCCTGGGGTTGTAAAATCTCACTTACTGTCCTGTCTGGAGACAATACACATCTCTTTAACCTATGCTAATGCTATCTCCACTCATATTGTCTGCATCTTTAAGACTTGAATAGCAGGTTAGCTGTAAAGATTTGCATTCTAATCAGTATTCTGTAAACTGTGTGTGTCTTTATATACCCTTCTCTGATCAGAACCTTCCACACACCTGACGAAGGAACACCATTTCTGAAAGCTAGTGGGATTACTATCAAATAAACTGGTTGGACTTAAACCTGGTGTTGTGAGACTTCTTACTGTGTTATTCATTATTAAACAGGCAAAGACTAACATCCGAGGCAAAACGTATTCCCAAGCCTACAATGTTTAGTAAGGCCTACTATATCCCCCTATATGTAGCCCGCTCATGTGGCTGTCTAAGTGACTCTTAAACAACCCTAGCGTGCCTGCTTCCACCACCTTACTCGGCAGTGCATTCCACACCCCCACTACCCTTTGCGTGAAAAACTGCCCTCTAATATTTGTCTTATACCTAGCCCCCCTCACCCTAAGCCCGTGACCCCTCGTTCTATCCATTTCTAATAGCGGAAAAAGCTTACCACCATTTACTCTATCTATCCCCTTCATAATCTTATAAACCTCTATTAGATCCCCCCTCAGCCGACGTCTCTCAAGGGAAAACAGCCCAAGTTCATTCAATCTTTCCTCGTAAGACAGCCCTTCCATACCAGGCAACATCCTGGTAAATCTCCTCTGCACTCTCTCCAGGATCTCTACATCCTTCCAGTAGTACGGCGACCAGAACTGGACGCAGTACTCCAAGTGAGGCCTAACCAACGTTCTATACAACTGCAACATCAGACTCCTACTCTTATATTCTATACCTCTTCCTATGAAGGCTAACATACCATACGCTTTCCTCATCACATTCTGCACCTGCACCGACACCTTCAGGGACTTGTGCACTTGCACCCCCAGGTCTCTCTGCGTATCTATACTCCGGATAGTTCTACCTTTTATCGTATAACTCCCCTCCACATTATTCCGGCCAAAGTGCATCACCTCGCATTTCTCCGGATTAAATTCCATTTGCCATCTATCTGCCCAATCTACCAGCCTGTCTATGTCCTGTTGCATTGCCAGGCACTGCTCCTCAGTACCCGCCAATCCAACCATCTTAGTGTCATCAGCAAATTTGCTGATCACACCACCTACCCCCTCTTCCAAGTCATTAATATATACCACAAATAGAAGAGGTCCTAGTACCGAGCCCTGCGGCACACCACTGGTGACAGACCTCCAATTGGAAAAGGAGCCTTCCACTACTACTCGCTGTCTCCTCCTCCCAAGCCAGTTCTCCACCCATCTACATACCTGGCCTTGTATCCCATGAGCCTTCACCTTTTCTATCAGCCTACCATGAGGGACCTTGTCAAACGCCTTACTGAAATCCATATAGACGACATCAACGGCTTGTCCTTCGTCAACCGTTTTTGTCACCTCTTCAAAAAATTCCACTAGATTCGTAAGGCACGACCTCCCTGTAACGAAGCCATGCTGCGTATCCCTGATCAGATTGCAGCGCTCCAGATGTTCATACATCCTATCCTTGAGGATCCTCTCCATTAGCTTGCCTATAACTGAAGTCAAGCTCACCGGCCTATAATTCCCTGGGTTATCCCTCTGACCCTTCTTAAACAACGGTACTACATTTGCAATCCGCCAATCCTCTGGGACCTCACCTGTGTTAGGGGGATGCACAGTAAGAAATCCCACAACACTAAGTTAAAGTCCAACAGGTTTATTTGGCAGCACTAGCTTTTAGAGTCTCAGGCTCCTTCTTCAGATGAGTGAGGAGTTGTGTTCACAAACAGAGCATATACGGGCACAAACTCAATTTACAAGATAATAGTTGGAATGCGAGTCTTTACAGGTAATCAAGTCTTATAAGTACCGGCAATGTGAGTGGAGAGAGGGCCAAGCACAGGTTAAAGAGGTGTTTATTGTCTTCAGCCAGGACAGTTAGTGAGATTTTGCAAGCCCAGGCAAGGCATGAAGGTTACAGATAGTGTGACATGAACCCAAGATCCCAATTGAGGCTGTCCTCGTGTGTGCGGAACTTTCAGTTTCTGCTCAGCGATTCTGCATTGTCGTGTGTCATGAAGGCCGCCTTGGAGAATGCTTACCAGAAGATCAGAGGCTGAATGCCCATGACAACTGAAGCGTTCCCCAACTGAAGGGATTGTTGAATGGTGATTATTCATCCGTTGTGGTAGCGTCTGTATGGTCTCGCCAATGTACCATGTCTTGGGGCGTTAGAACCATAGAAAATTACAGCTCAGAAACAGGCCTTTTGGCCCTTCTTGTCTGTGCCAAACCATTTTTTGCCTAGTCCCACTGACCTGCACTTGGACCATATCCCTCCACGTTCTTTCCTGCAGCTTATCAGGTAGACAATGTTGGCCGAGTCACAAGAGTATGTGTCGTGTACCTGATGGATGGTGTTCTCACGTGAGATGATGGCATCTGTGTCAATGATCCAGCACGTCTTAGAGGTTGCTGTGGCAGGGTTGTGTGGTGTCGTGGTCACTTTTGTTCCGAAGGCTGGATAGTTTGCTGTGGACAATGGTCTGTTTGAGACTGTGTGGTTGTTTGAAGGCAAGAAGTGGGAGTGTGGGGACAGCCTTGGTAAGATGTTCGTCTTCATCGATGACATGTTGAAGGCTCTGGAGAAGATGTCATACTTCTCCACTCCAGGGAAGTACATGACAACAAAGGGTCCACAGTTTTTCACTGTGAAATGTCAGAACTGTCGATCAATGAGTCGAGCGCCATATCCTGTTCTTATGAGGGCAACTTTCAGCATCTGTAGTTATCTGTTGCGATCCTCCTCATCTGAGTAGATCCTGTGTATACGGAGGGCTTGTCACTGGGGATGGCTTCTTTAACATGTTTAGGAAGGAAACTGGAGAAGTGGAGCGTTGTGAGGTTATTTTCTGCACTTCACTGTATCACAAGCCCACGGACAGTTCCAACGTGCCACAGCAAAAAACCATACCAACATCAGAAGACAAACACAGGACACGGTGGACAGAGTATCCTTTATCATCAGGACTTCCCCGGAGCGGGAAAGCTACAACACCTTCTCTGGAGCCTTCAATGTGTCATCGATGAAGACAAATATCTCGCCAAGTCCATCCCCACACTCCCACTTCTTGCCTTCAAATAATCGCACAACCTCAAATAGACCATTGTCCGCAGCAAACTACCCAGCCTTCAGGAGAACAGTGACCATGACACACACAACCCTGGTACAGCAACCTCTGCAAGACATGCTGGAACATCAACACAGACGCCATCATCTCACATGGGAACACCATCCACCAGGTACACGGTACGTACTCTTGCGACTCAGCCATTGTTGAGCTAGATTGTTAAAAATGACAAGGAGAGGAGCCAAGCTACTGGAAGTTTAGAAAAACTTCTAACAACTGTAATTAAATTTCAGTTGACCTTGGGGCTACATAGACATATCTGAGCAATGGTTTTAAAGGGATGAATTGAACAAATTTACAGTTCAATGTTACATCTGCACTGCGACCTCAGATTACTCACACATTACAAAAAACAAGCAATTTAGTTTGTTATTAGTACATTTTAACAGCGCTTTATGAGAAAGACAGTGAGTATAAGAAAATACTCGCCAATAAAGAACAATAAATTACAAACATTTAGAAGACGAATTCAAATATTGAGGACAAAAAAAAAGATACAAAGCATAGCAAGAGTTGCAGTAGTGACAGCTTACTGCTGTTGCAATCATTGCAGATAAACAGCACCATCTACAGGTTTTTCATTTTAATAAAATAGTTGTTTTCAAAGAAGCTAAAAAAGACATGGCTGGAATTTTACCGCCCTGCCCGCTGTAGGAATTAGCAATGACCATTTTCAACAAGGGAGGAACGATCGCCCTCTGGCATTCAATGGCATATTACCACTGCTGAATCCACTACCAACATCCCGGGGGTTACCAATGAGCAAAAACTGAACTGGACTAATCATATAAATATTGTGACAGGTCAATTGTTAAGAATGCTGTGGCGATTCTTCTGACTCTTTGGTTCATTCCAGGGGTCTGGGGGAGATCAATATAGAGTGTCACAATCCGCACAGCACATGGCTGCATCAAATTGGTGACAGATACATAGTTCCAACACCTTCATTCAGTGCAAGTCAGATGTGGCCAGCCTAAGAGAGTGAGCCAGAGGTTTTACAGTGATAGCAGGATTTCTAAGAATTCAGGAAACCACTGACTGGATACTGGGGTGACATGGTGACACAGTGGTTAGCACTGCTGCCTCACAGCACCAGGGACCCGGGTCCAATTCCCAGCTTGGGTCACTATCTGTGGAGTCTGCACGTTCTCCCCATGTCTGTGTGGGTTTCCTCCTGGTGTTTTGGTTTCCTTCTACAGTCCGAAAGATGTGCTAGTTAGATGCATTAGCCATGGTAAATTCTCTCTCAGTTAAACTAATACAAAGTGATCAGTTAAATTCTGATCAGGTGCTGGAGTTTGGCGACTAGGGAATTTTCACAGTAACTTCATTGCAGTGTTAATGTAAGCCTGCTTGTGACACAAATAAATAAGCATGTGCCCATCAAGGCACCTGGGGAAGGCTGGGGGCCTTTGTGAATAGGAAGGGTTTCCACTCTCTGAACATTCAGAAAGAATGTGATGACCAGCATGAGATCAATCCAAGTCTGAGCTCCCAGCTATGTCCTGTATGGTGAACAATAAAGACTGGCTGCCTTTATTTCTTTGCTTTCTCTCTCTCTCTCTCCACCTTTTCTCCCAGATTTTTGCAGTCTGACCTCCTTGAGAGATCTGAGGATCTCCCAAGCAAACCTGAAACCAGTTCCAACAATGGTTTCTTATAGAGTTCATCCTTCCCAAGGCCCATCTTTGTGGCTACATGAATCACATAGACCTTGTATCCAGATAGAAATGCCAATTAATTACTTTTTAGCCCACCCCAACTCCATTTTTTTAAACCCGAATAGATAGTTTACTCTTTAACTGTTTACCTGACATTCCCTATCTTGAAAACTAGCATTATACCCAGGGTCAGCACAGATACCATTGTTTACTAGTGTGAATACCTTGCACCATCTTCCCAATAAAATAATTTGGGCCTCATTGTTCCAATAGCAACCAAGCCACCCAGCATCATTACCAGGCAGGATTAAAAGCAGGTCACATGGCCCCTTCACTACTCCTTTTTACCTTGAATTGAAGAGACAATCCCAAAACAACAATCTTATAAACTTCATATTGTGACACCAAACAAGGATAGTGAACAAATGGTCATAATTCCAATTCTTTATGATCATAGTCCATGCATGTAAATGTTAGATAAGAACAGGGTTTGGCTGTGAAGGTGCAAGTGGCTGTATGGTGGCACACTGGTTATCACTGCTGTCTCACAGCACTAGGGACCTGGATTCAATTCAGGAAAGGAGTTTGCACATTTTCCCTGTGTCTGCAAGGGTTTCCTTCGGGTGCTCTGGTTTCCTCCCACAGTCCAAAGGTAGGTAGGTTAGTTTGATTGACCATGCTAAATTGACCCTTAGTGTTAGAGGGATTATCAGGATAAATACAGGGGGGTTGGTGAGGGGCAGAATTATGAGGATAGGCCCTGGATGGGATTGTGGTTGGTGCAGGCTTGATGGATTGAATGGCCTCCTTCTCCACTGTAGGGATTCTATGATTCTGTGGCTGAATGGTCTGACAACATATGACAATGGGCAACATTTACAATGTATCAAAGGGCCAATATCATCTGTGAAGAAATTGGCCAGATAATCTACAGAAGACAAAAGGGTAAAAGCAGAAAATTGCAGGGAAAACTTGAAAGTGATGATACAAATGAACATTGACCCAAACATAACAGAAAAGTAATTCAATTGTTGAAATACGAAGTATAACCATAATAGCAGTCTAAAAAATAATACTTTACTGAACCCATCGTGGATAGAGGACACGATGAGAATCAAAGGATCGCAAAAAGTGGCACCATTAATAACAAAACCAAGTAATATAAATCACAACTATTGAAGTCAACCTGAAGTTATGTGGACCCCTTGTGATGACTGGTGGAGATCGATTTAGCGTTCCGCTCTAAGCGGTCACACATTTGTGGAATTCACATGAAAATAAAGTAAAGCCAATTGATTTGTAGCAATGTTTGTTCCATCCTGGATCAATTTATTGCTGCAATTAAGAAGTTGACCTGGAACATTTATTTTCTCAAGCTGAGTGTGAAGTAGTTTGTCACTTTGATTACCTTCAGGCATCAAACAGAAAGTTGAGTGCATCAGAACCAATGTTGAGAAAATTTGTTCCAAATGTAATCGTCACTTTAAACTAATACAAAGTGAAAATTCTATGAGTTCTGTTTTCATTCAGGTTGCTTTCTTTTTTTTTCTGTGAACATAACTTGAAGGTCCTGTGGGCCTCAATGGAATGTATGATCGCAGTTTTATATTCATTACTTTTGACATATTGGAAGAGTCCCTTTATCTTAATCAAGGTTCATCCAGCATCTGCTCCCAGTTTCAGAGCTGGCACCACAATGCTTCCCATTCCAATTCTCTTCCCACAACCAGTGCTGCACTAAGGTAGACTTTTTTCTGTTTCCATAGTTAATAATTCCAGGAAGAGCTGGCTAGTCTGTTGCCACATCAAATGCAGCTGACCGGGAGTCTCTCCTGCTCTTACCACCAGCCTGGTGTGCCTGGAAGGATTAACAGGTTGACACACTCAACGGGTGACAAAGTGGTTAGCACTGCTGCCTCACAGCGCCAGGGACCCAGGTTCAATTCCAGTCTCGGGTGACTGTCTGTGTGGAGTTTGCATGTTCTCCCTGTGTCTGCCTGGGTTTCCTCCAGGTGCTCCGGTTTCCTCTCACACTCAAGGATGTGCAGGTTAGGTGAATTGGCCATTCTAAATTGTCCCTTAGTGTCATAAAATGTGTAGGTTAGGCGGATTAGTGGGGTAAATATTTGCGGTTACGGGGAACAGGGCTGGGAGAGATTTTTCCTTTCTGTCGGGGGATGTCATGGCATTACAAGGATAGGGCTTGGGTGGGACTGTTGTCAGTGCAGATAAGATGGGCCGAATGGCCTCTTTCTGCGCTGCAAGAATTCTATGGGATCCTATGATTATCTCAAAAAGATTCTAAGTGTCGAATTCAATTGAAAACTGGAATAAATCCCACTGGTTTTTTGAATGAGGTTTTCAAAATGATTCTCCCACATTCTGTGCACCACAGAATGCCCTCATGTGAATCATTCTAATTATCAATGGGCAGAGCCTATTCCCAGTTGAGAGGTTGGCAGCGCTGAACAGGCCATTGCACCTGCGCTGAAATGTCAGCACCGAGATCGGCGCTTGAGCTGTAGGTCCGCACTGCTGGTCTCCCGATCGCTCGCCAGTGATTGAGCTGGCCAACGCAGCAACCACACATCACTGGCTATGCGACTCCCCTCCACCGCCCCTGCCACCACCCCCGCCCCCACTCCCACCCGCCCCTGCTCCCCCCCCCCCCCCCCACCCCCACCCCCCCAAGCAGGTTAACCTCCCCCCAACTACTCTGATGGCCAACCCTGATGGCTGGCCTCCCTCCATCTCTCACCACTGACTGGCAGCGGGACACCCCAACTCCCATCAAGCTCCACCCCAGAGGCCCGGCCCCATTAGGCCCCACCTGCTCTGGCCCCGTCCCGTTGACAGTGCCCGATGCCTGGTGGGCAGTGCCAAGCTGCCCCCCAGGCATTGCCACTTTGCTCCTTGGACAGTGCCAGGGGGCCAGGCTGGCACTACCAAGCTGGCACTGCCCAGGGGCGACTCCCCCCCCCCTCCACCCCAACCCTCTGAAGGGCTTCCTTTCATCCCAGCGGAGTCAGGCCACAAGTCCCCCGCAAGTGGGGAGCTATTGTAAACCCCGCTGGAATGGAACACTCCTGGTGGGGAGGAGGGGGATTCTAGTGGACACAGAGATCTCAGTCCTGGGCTTGCTAATTATATGCTAATGCGCATTAGAATAAATTATACATCTCCGCGCTGATTCCTGGCGCAGAGGTGACAACACTGGAAATCCAGCTGACAGAGAATCGTGGAGGCCATAGCACCCAGCAGGGAGCCCACTAAATGGTCTCCGCTTCAGTCTTCCGGCCTGCAGTGCTGCTGGGAGAATTACTCCCTATATGGTTGGCCATGTTAACGAATGCATTTTCCTCGGCCATCAAGTCCACTGTTAGGACTTGAGCAAGGTGCTTCTGGCTCAGAGGGAGGGATGCTGCAGCCCAGGACCTTCATATCACTAATTGTACCTATTCAAAACAATCATTTTATTGTTGTCATGCTGCAGTTACAATAGGATCATGGAATTATGTTATGGTTATAGTATATAAGAAAACCATTTAGCCTGCTATGTTCATGCCAGCCCTCCACTGGAGGAACCCAGCTATGGAGGAGACCATGGCAGGCGAGACAGTGGTGCAGGAGCAATGTCACGGGACTTGTGATCCAGAGGCCCAGGCTCTGATTATACAAGTTCAATAGTTCATGGATTCCTGGTGGTAGAACTCAAATTCAATTAATAAATCTGGAATAAAAAGCTAATCTCAGTAATGGTGGCTGTGAAAATATCATCGAATGTCATAAAAATCTATCCGGTTTATGAACGCTCTTCAGGAAAGGGACTCTACCATTCTTAGCCCATCTGGCTTTTATGTGACTCCAAACCACAGTATTGTGTGTTGACTCTTAACTGCCCTCTGAAAGTGTCTAGCAAGCCACTCAAACATATTTAGGAATGAGCACGAAATGCTAGCCCTGTCAGCAATGCCAACATCCCATGATTTTTTTTTTAAAAGTCCCAGTCCGCATATCCGATTCCCTTTTGAACGACCTGATTGTACTTGCCCCCAACATACTCTCCGACCAAAATATAAAAGCAAAATACTGTGGATGCTGGAATCTGAAACAGAAACAGAAAATGCTGGAAAATCTCAGCAGGTCTGACAGCATGTATGGGGAGAGAATAGAGCCAACATTTCAGTCTGGATGACCCTTCGTCAGAACTGAAAGCAAAGAGAATCAATGGAGATTTATATGATGTGCATGGGGGACAATGGAGGTAAAGTGGGAAAAAGGGAATGGAAATAAGGATGCAGAAGGTTCTAAAAAGTGTCCATTGGATGAGTTGTTGGAGTTTGTGTCCCTCAACAACTAAAAGGAAGAGAAAAAGTTTTTTGTAAATGGGTCGGATTCTCTAACCATGCATTCTCCAACCATGCATTCCAAGTCCTACCCACTCACTGCATTAAAAGCTTTTCTTTATGTCATCATTGGTCATTTTGCCAGGCACCTGAAATGACCAGAAGAATCAGGTTTAAAGCATTTTGATCTTTGCTAACAGATCATACTTTTTCTCAATGAAAAGCAAATGCAGAAGATTAGAAATCTTGCAAATGACTGTTTTGAGGAAGTTCTGATGGTGAGAGATAAAGCACTTTGCTATTACAGATGCTCAAATCAAGTATCAAAAACTGCTAGGCCAGGTCTGATTCACTAATATCCTTTAAGGAAAGAAATCTGCTGTCCTCACCCAATCTGGTCTACATTTGACTCCAGACTTACAGCAATGTGGTTGACTCTCAACTGCTCTCTGAAATGGTCTAGCAAGCAACTCAGTTAAAGGGCAATTAGGTGTGAGTAATCGCAGAATCATAAAATCCTACAGTGCAGAAGGAGGCCATTCAGCCTATTGCGTCTGCACTGACCACAATCCCACCCAGACTCTATACCCACAGCCCCATGTATTTACCCTAACTAATCCCCCTGACACTAAGAGGCAATTTAGCACCACCAATTCACCTAACACACACATCTCTGAACTATGGGAGAAAACCAGAGCACCCAGAGGAAACCCACGCTGACACAGGGAGAATGTGCAAACTTCACACAATGACCCAAATGGGAATCGAACCCGGATCCCTGGTGCTGTGAAGCAGCAGTACTAACTGCTGTGCCATTGTGCTGCCCTTAACTAAATGCTGGCCAGCCAGCAATGACCATATCCCATGAATGAATAAAAAAGTATAACAAAATCAAATGCAGCATTATGCTTCTTCAGTTCTGTCCCAATGATATCTGTTGTTTCCACCTCAATAACTTGTATTTATATAGTATCTTTAAGTAACACAGTAAAACATACCAAGCCAAGTAATAAAAACATTAATTTGACACTAAGCCACATCAGACCACAAGAAAGATGACCAAACATTTGTTCAAAGAGGTAGACTTTACAGAGCGTCCAAAAATAGGGAAGAAATTTGGAGAGATGTAGGGAGGGAATATGCTTTTATGCATTTTCAGGATGTGGGTGTCGCTGGCTAGGTTGACATTTATTGCCCATCCCTATTTGCCTTTGAGAAGACGGTAGTGAGCTGTCTTCTTGAACTGCAGCAGTCCATGTGATGTGGGAACATCCACAGTGCTTTTAGGAAAGGAAGTTCCAGGATTTTGAACCAATGACAGTGAAGAAAGTACAATACATTTCTACAACAGGATGGTGAGTGGCATGGAGGGGAATATCCAGGTGGTAATGATCCCATGTGTCTGCTGTTCTTGTACTTTTAGCACTTATGGGTGTGGAGGATGCTACCTAAGGGACTTTGCTGAGTTTCAGCAATACGTCTTGCAGATGGTATACACTGCTGCCACTGTTTGTCGGTGTTGGAGAGACCAAAGTGAATGGGGGAATCAATCAAGTGGGCTGCTGTGTCCTGGATGGTAATAAGGTTATTGATGGTAATAAGGTGAATGTTGTTGGAGCTGCAATCATCCAGGCAAGTGGAGAATGTTCCATCGCACCCTTGACTTGTACCTTGTAAATGGTGGACAGGCTTTGGGGAACCAGGAAGTGAATTACTCACTGTAGGATTCCCACCTCTGACTTGTTCTGGCAGCCATAGTATTTATATGGCTAATCCAGTTCAGTTTCTGCTCAATGGTAATCCCTGGCATGTTGGTAGAGATTAGAGCCGAGACAGTTGAAAGAAGCAAGAAGCCAGAATTGAAAAAGACAAAGGGGATTGCATGATTGGAGGAACTTACAGAGAGGGATTTGAAAAAAAGGATGAAAATTTTAAATTGTGGATAAAAGCAAACACTAAGGATGCTGGAAGAGTCTGCAGAAGGGTCATTTGGCTCAAAATGTTAACTGTTTTTCTCTCCACACATGCTGCCTGACCTGCTGAGTTTATCCAGCATTTTCTCCTTTTGTTTTAAAGTGAGGATCTTTGCCTGATCAGAAATCAATGTTGGTCAGCAAATACAGGGGTGAATGAGTGATTGGGATGTAGTGTGAGTGAGGATGAGGGCAGAAGGTTTTGGGTGACCTCAAGTCAGGATGGAAAATGGGATGGCAGCCACAAATGAGATTCTCAACAGCAGGTAATCAGAAGACAGGAGTACAGAAGTTGATCTTCCTCTACACTCTAGCTTACCCACCTCCTTTCCTGCTGAACTGTCTCTTTCCAGGACCTCACTGTCTTCAAGTTCCAATTCTCACTGACCTTGGCCTTTGCAAAAAGATACAGATGGTGCCACCCGAACATTCTAGGCATCAGAATCACACCTTGACAAGCCTGAGGGCCTGCCGAACAATCATCCGACTGAATGGGTGACATTGATTATACCACCTCTGTGCCCCTGTCTGGGAATCAGTAGTGATCTCTTCAAGGGATATCCCTTGTCTCCCAGGACCATTGGATTCAAGTTCTGAAGCATCCTGGATTGCGGGAGATGAAGGAGGTTGTAACTGCAAGGAAAATGAGGGCACATGTGGATGAGGTTGTTAATAGACTCACCAGCTAAATGTTAATGAAGCAGAAGACCTTCCTGTTGCTTAGCCTGAGTTGTTGCTCCTGGGTGCCATTATGGCCACATTAGGGAATCCACTGTGGGAATCCAGCAATGGTTGTTAATCCCAATGCCCTCTTTTCCTGCATGGTGGCATTTATCATGAAATGAATGTACCATCCAGCTCTGGCAAGGGCATCAGTGACCACATTTGTCAGGTGCCACAGCTGACTTTTGGAAGGAGCCAGAAGCGAAGAAGTTCAAGGTCAAATGAGCTTTGCTGGTTATCGCAGGACATGGTGATCAATGTTGTGAACTAGGAGGTCTTTGGCAATACAGTATCTGTGACCATTCTCTTGGTGACTTGCAATCTCTCACAACAGTGTTGATGTGTTCGGCGCAACTCGTGGGCCGAAGGGCCTGTTTGTGCTGTAGTGTTCTATGTTCTATGTTCTATGTCAGTCATCTCCGGGTATCCCTATCTCTGTCAGTCGAACCTGCAGTAGGGGTTTGGCCCCCATCACCTCACTGGCCACCTTTCCTGCAGAGGGCATTGCCCCTCATTGACAGTAGGCTGAAAATCTGACAGTGCGATACCCATTGCCAGCTGATGCCTTCCTGTTGGACTGATAGCCACCTACTTATTGTCAACAGCCTTGATCCCTGCTATTCTGGTTCTGTGGTGCCCAAGGGGGAGGTAATAATCCTGTTCAGTTCACAAGAACTGGGCTCCCACTCTCGCTGCCATCGACATCAAGGGCAATTCCCAAACAAAATATTGGGTCCCTTATTCTCTGCTGATCCTCTTTGTGGGACCAGAGACTGGTGCAGCAATGACTGACTCCCAACTCAGCAACTGCCTGACTCCAGCAAACCTACAGCAAAGTGAAACCCATGCCTCCCTTCAGGTTTCCCCTCCCCTTCTCCCTCCACCAGCAAGCTTGTAACCAGCTTTTTAATTAATTTGCTTCCCGTTAATAGGAAGGAATGCAGGATTCCTGTCCTCCAGTTCCCTTTCCAATGATCTGTGCCACATTGCTAGTGCTGGGAATGGTATCCTGAAATGCCATGCCAGCCAGTGCCAGTTCTTGGCAATTCCTCCCACCGCCGCCGCCCCCCCCACCCCCCCCACCTCCCCACACTCCAACCCCCAACCCCCCGGGTCCCGTCTCCCACCATCAGTGGAACTGGCATTGTGTTGCTGGATGGTAATGTTTAGAAATGCTTCCCCTGTTACACCAGTGTTCCACTTTCAAACCAGCTATTTCTGAATGAGAGGGCACATTTCAAACTCTTGGAGTGCAGTTGTGAAGGTTGAAGGAAGCATTTCACAGCAGAAATAGACTTTTATTCTATCAAACTGGGAACGATTTGGGGTAGTGCACTAATTTGGTGAAATGTTGAAAGTTGTGCCAATAAGAACATCTGTTTTGAAAGTCTGATTGTAGTAATTTTGAGTTTAATTGTTGGTTATCATAATTTGAGTTTACTGGAAACTCTCAGACAGACTGGTGCAGGTTTAGCAGTCAAGCATTTTTTGTGGAACAGGATATATGGGTTTCATTCACATATGGCCATTCAATGCATGAAGTGCATTGGCTGATACCCAGATGTCAGGATGGCTCAGAGATCAAGTGAGAGGGTGCAGGTTTGGAAGGAGAGAGTTATTGTGTACTTGTAATGAAGTCATCCTCCTGTCCCTCTCTTCTGCAGCAGCTGCTGCTCCTCTGTCTAATCTCATGTGTTGTTTCATTCCTCATTTGGACAAAGGAGGGTCGCTAGCAAATGCCAAACATTCCCTTACCATTCAAGACCCCAACACCCCTTTCAGGTAAAGTAACATTTCACTTGCACCTCCTTCAATTTGGTCTACTGTATTTACTGCTCCTATTGAGGTCTCCTCTACACTGGGGAGATAAACACAGACTGAGTGACCGCTTTGTGGAACACCTAGAGGATGCCTGCCTCTAACCTTCATGTCATTTTCCATTGCAACTCAGCACACCGCCACAAGTCACCTCGACTTTACTCCTCACAGCCCACTTCTTATAAGGACTCCATCCCTGTCTCCCAGTTTCTTTGTCTCTGTCACATCTGTTCTGAAGATGCTACCTTTAAAAATGGCATGTCTACCTTTTTCCTTAACTGAGGTTTTTCCTCCACCTTGGTCGACAGGATACTCAGCCAGGTTTGACCCATCTCCTGCACCTCAGCCCTCACCCTTTCCTCTCCCTCCCAGAACCATGATACGGTTCTCCTTGTCCTCATTTCCCACTCCACCGTTGTTCACATTCAAAGGGTCATCCTCCACCATTTCTGCCAACTCCAGCATAATGCCACTATGAAATATGCCCCTCCCTCCTGTCCTATTCCCTTTATATCCTGATGACTCCTGTAATGTGTCCAAAAAGGTAGAATGTTGCTTAGATGGCATCTACAGAGAATTCCCACAATAAAAGTTACTGTGAATTCTTGACAGAAGACCTCTTGATGCGTTTCATGGATTGTCTTCATAGCTGCAGCAGTAATGACCATGGAATAAGGAGTATCCTGTCAAGTAGTGCACAAAATCAATATCAATGCTTTGTTCACACTCAGCTACTTGACCTCTGCTAGGAAAGGGCTTTAATTGAAGTATCAGCCACCAAAACACCATTCAGCCTCTTTAGTGAGCACTAGCAGGGAGTTTAAGTGGCAATCAGCTGTTTAACGAGTCCCCAAGGAGCCATTCTTAGAAAAGCTTCAATTTGCTTACCAATAGTGCATTTTGCTTTATATTTAGGCTAATCCAGCATTGTAGCTTAAGACCCCAACATGAGCCCTTGGAGGCTCTTTAAAGCACCTAACATATTCAGCAAACAACATCCCCATAAACTCCAAATGCAATGGTAAAACATTAAGCTCCGTGAAACAGTTCTCTGTGTTTATCAAATACTTTCTAGAACCAGTATCTGTTTTCCTTCTACAAGTTCACAAACATGCTATTGCCTTCCAGATCCATGATCTCCTTCCTGGAATTTCATATTTGAATCCCTCCAGCCAGGATTCCATCCCGCTGCAGTACCAAAACAGCTCTTACCAAAGTTACCACTGGTATCCTAAGTGACTGCGAGAAAAGGAAACTATATCTCCTCATCCTTCTCAATCTGTCGGCAGCTTTTGGACTGGTTAACTACACCATTTTCTTCCAACATCACTCCATTATTGTTTAACAAATGCAAATGTGCTCATCTAATTCCATGTTCATTTATCCAGATGTAGCCAGAGGAACACCAGCAATGACTTCTCTTCCTGCTCTTGCCTCTGTTGTCCTTCAAGGATTTATCCTTCCTTCCCTCCTATTTCTCATCTATTAGCTGCCCCCTCAGCAACATCATCTAAAAACACAGCATTGGTTTCCTCATGTACACTGATGGCACGCAGCTCTACCTCAATCTTGCCTCACTCAATACTTCCACATCACTAAATTGTCCAGCGGCTAACCCAACATCCAGTACTGGGTAGGCAGAAACATATTGAATCCAAATATTGGGACGAATGAAGCAATTGTCTTCAGTCCCTGCAACAAACAGGTTTTGTCTGAGGACCATGACATCAAGCCCACATTTGCTTGGAGCAAGAAGGGCAAAGCAATATTCCTGGACGTGTCCTTGAACTTGGCTGCCTCAGTGCTTTCAATCCAATTTAGGACTGCAGATGGGTGTTGGATGATTATGGCAGCATGGTGGCACATTGGGTAGCACTGCCGCTTCACAGAGCCAGGGACCCAGGTTCAATTCTGTCCTTGGGTAACTGTCTGAGCGGAGTTCGCAGATTCTACCCTATGTCTGTGTGGGTTTCCTCTGGGTGCTCCAAATCCCTCCCAAAGATGTGCAGGTAAGGTGAATTGACCATGCTAAATTGCCCCTTGGCGTCCCAAGGTGTGTAAGTTAAGGAGAATTAGTGGGGCAAACATGTGGAGCTACAGGGATAGGGTCATGATTCTATGATTCAATGGACTTCTGGCCCTAATACCTAAGAAATGGGGATTCCTGGGGTAAATATAAGGAACTGTTAATCAGTATTTTGGGCAGCATGGTGGCACAATGGGCAGCACCTTGGCACTATGGGTGGCACAGTGGCACACTGCTGCCTCACAGCGCAAAGACCCAGGTTTGATTCTGAGCTTGAGTCACTGTCTGTGTGGAGTTTGAGCATTCTCCCCATGTCTGTGTGGGTTTCCTCCGGGTGCTCCAGTTTCCTCTCACAGTCCAAAGATGTGCTGGTTTGTGATTGGCCATGCCAAATTCTCTCTCAGTGTACCTGAACAGGCGCCGGAGTGTGGCAACTCGGGGATTTTCACAGTAACTTTATTGCAGTGTGAATGTAAGCCTACTTATGTCTAATAAATAAATAAATCTTTATTTCTCTCAAAGTATAATTACTAAATTCATCATAAAGTAAACAGTTTATTCTACATACATTCGACATTCAACTGAATGAAAACTTCATCCTTTGAGGTTGACATCATTTATGCCAATACTATGTGAACCAATGAACTTTAAAAACTTGTATTTCATCAAGCAAGAGAAGCTTTTGTGAAGCTACTCAGGGCTTATGTTGTTTTGACAGCCTGAGTCTCTTTTGTGGGTTGCTCTGTGTCCTGAGGCTGACGCCATAATAAAAAAACTCACTCAAATTATTTAGTTTAAAGAAGAAGTTTGAAAGTGGAAATCAATTGCACATTCTGTGTAAAACTGGAGGCACTATCATTACTTTTCTGAAGTGACTGCTAGTGTCTGAGGCCAATTTAAGTTGCAATGCCATTTCTAATACCCCAGCGACATGATTCATTCCCACGTAGGAGGAATTTGCACTCCG
The DNA here is from genome assembly GCF_965287045.1 of Carcharhinus amblyrhynchos. Taxonomy (NCBI): domain Eukaryota; kingdom Metazoa; phylum Chordata; class Chondrichthyes; order Carcharhiniformes; family Carcharhinidae; genus Carcharhinus; species Carcharhinus amblyrhynchos. The sequence continues at coordinate 47,228,593 of NC_137324.1, read as the reverse complement.
AAACCCGTCATAAAATATACTAACGAGTTGACTGCAGAAATTCCAGCAGGATCAGGAAAACTCTTTGCAGCAATCCTAGCCTTTGTGTGAGCTTTAACCTCCTGTCAGGAACAGGCTGTATATTCTTGGCCTTTTCAAAAAATTGGCCCATAAATCCATTCTTTAAGTAGGAAAAATAGGAATCATTTAAGCTGTGAAATTGTTCCCACTGGTTTTAAGAGTGAGCACATCATATTCTACGAAGCTGAGACAAGGTCTGTGGCCTTATTCTTGTTCTGTGCTGAACTAAATAATCCTGTGGCTGGAAGTGCCTAACTAGCCTTAAGATAGAAAATAACCAAGATGGATTGCTGTTCTTAACCCCTGCTAGTTGGGTATCTGCAACACGTGAAGTCAAATACAATCTGTCTGGTGTTTGAAAGATTTTGCAAGTAGCCCACCAATGTTTGCAGTATGCCCCGAGAGATGGTGAAATGGAGGAAGGTCACTTGGGTGAGGAACAAGAAATTGGACTGATTCCGAGGATTTGGACTGATTCAGAGGATTTGGATTGATTCTGGGATTTGGACTGATTCCAGGGATTTGGATTGATTTGGAGATTTGGATTGATTTGGGGATTTGGATTCATTTGGGGATTTGGACTCATTTGGGGATTAAAATGATTCATAGAGTCATAACAGTGCTTGAGACCATTAGGCTTAATGTGTCTGTGGCAACCCACTGTAAGAGAAAATCAGCTAGTTTCACCAGCCAGCCTTTTCCCACAGCCCACCATAACTTGTTATTCAGTCTCTTATCCAATTATGAAATTTTGAAAGCCACGATTCAGCCTATCTCCACCACACTCTGATGCAGTGAATTCCAGATCCTAACCATTTACTGTCATTGTTTTTCATTGCCTTTCACATAAATTTGGTATCTGCTGGTTCTTAGCCCTTCTGCAATGTAAATAATTTCTTTCTACCCTTGTTCCAGAACCCTCATGATTTTGAATGCCTCTATCAAACCTTTCCTCAGTTTCCTCTAGAAGGAGAACAGGCTCATCTTCTTCAATCTATCAATGTGAATGAAGTCATAGGAATCATAGAAATCATAGCATGCCAACATTGTGGAAGGAGGCCATTCAGACCATCAAAACTGCACTGATTACAATCTCACCCAGGCCCTATCCCTTTAACTCCATGTATTTACCTCGCTGATGCCCCTGGCATAAAGGGGCAACTCAGCATGGCCAGTCCACCTAACCAGCATATCTTTGGACTATGCAAGGAAACCAAAGAATCCGGGGGGAAACCCAAGCAATCCTTCATTCCTGGAACCATTCTAGTAAATCTTTTCTGCAACCTCTCCAAAGTTTTCAAAGCCTGCAAAAAATGAGGAATTGGACACAGTCCTATATTTGAGGGTAAACTGGTGTTTTATAAAGGTCCATCATAACCTATGTGCTTTTATATTCTAAATCTTGAGTTATTAAGCCCAGAAACCTGTTTGCATTCTAACTTTCTCAGCCTACCCTGGCACCTTCAGTGATTTGTACATGTATATATCCTTGGGTGTCTCTGTTACTGCACCCCTTTAGAAATGGACAACTTATTTTATAACGCCACCCCATGTTTCTACTAAAATGTATTACTTCACACATTGCTACATTAAATTTCAATTGTCATGTGAACTCTCATTAACCCAACCTGTCCACATCATTTTAAAGTCTATCACTGAGCTGTTTACAGTTCTCGATATTTTTAAGTTTTGTGTCATTTGCAAGTATTGATATTGTGCCCAGTACAACCAAATCCACATTATTGATAGATACCAAGTAAAGCAGTAGTCCCTTGGTACCAATGTCGGAGGAACCCAAGGTACACCGCCTTCCTGGCCTTGATGGAATGCATCCCAGGATACTAAAAGAGATGGCAGGGGAAATAACAAATGCACCTGAGGTAATTTGTCAAAATTTGCTGGACTCTAGAATAGTTCCCGCAGATTGGAAAACAGCAAATGTGATACCACTGTTTAAAAAAGGAAGTGGACAAAAGGCAGGTAACTATAGGCTGGTTAGCTTAACTCCTGTAGCTGGAAAAATGCTTGAATTTATCATCAAGGAAGAAAGATCGAGACATTTGGATATAAATTATCCCATTGGGAAGATGCAGCATGGGTTCATGAAGGGCAAGTCATGTTAAACCAAATTGGTGGAATTCTTTGAGAACATTACATGTGCAGTGGACAATGGAGAACCTGTGGATATGGTGTATCTGGATTTCCAGAGGCATTTGACAAGGTGCTGTATAAGATAAAGCATGGATAGGGGATTGATTAACTAATAGAAAGCAAAGAGAGGGGTAAATGGATATTTTTTCTGCTTGGTGATCAGTGACCAGTGGTGTGCCTCAGAGATCAGTGTTGGGATTGCAATTCTTTATGATTTATATAGATGTTTTAGAGTTGGGGACCAAATGAAGTGTGTCAAAATTTGCAGATGACACTAAGATGAGTGGCAGTGCAAAGTGTGCAGAGGATGCTAGAAGTCTGCGAAGGATTGTAGATAGTTTAAGTGAGTGGACAAGGGTCTGGCAGATGGAGTACAATGTTGGTAAATATGAGATAATCCGTTTTGGTAGGAATAACAGCAAAATGAAATATTATTTAAATGGTAAAAAACTGCAGAGTGCTGCTGTGCAGAGGGACCTGGGTGTCCTTGTGGAAGAATCACAAGGAATTGATTTGCAGTTGCAGCAGGTAATTAAGAAGACAAATAGAATTTTGTCCTTAATTGCTAGAGAGATAAAAACAGTAAGGTTTAAAAACAGTAAAGTTCTGTTGCAGATGCATAAGGTGTTGGTGAGGCCAAAGCTGGAGTACTGTATACAGTTTTGGTCTCCTTACTTGAGAAAGGATATACTGGCACTGGAAGAGGTACAGAGGAGATTCACTAGGTTCATTCCAGAGTTGAGAGGGTTGGCTTATGAGGACAGACTGAGTAGACTGGGGCTATACTCATTGGAATTCAGAAGAATGAGGGGAGATCTTATAGAAACATATAAGATTATGAAGGGAATAGAGAAGATAGAAGCAGGGAAGTGGTTTCCACTGGAAGGTGAAACTAGAACGAGGGGCCATGGTCTCAAAATAAGGGGAAGCAGATTTAGGACTGAGTTGAGTTCACACAAAATGTTGTGAATCTGTGGAATTCCCTGCCCAATGAAGCAGTTGAGGCTACCTCATTGAATGTTTTTAAGACAAGGATAGATAAATTTTTGAACAGTAAAGAAATTAAGGGTTATGGTGAGCGGACAGGTAAGTGGAGCTGAGTCCATGAAAAGATCAGCCATGATCTTATTGAATGGTAGAGCAGACCCAAGGGGCCAGATGGCCTACTCCTGCTCCTAGTTCTTACGTTCTTATGTTCCAGTCTCAAAAACAATGGTTGAATACTACTCTGTTCCCTGTCAGTAAACAACTTCATTCCAATGTTGCCACTTGTGCTTTCAGTCCAAGGGCTTCAGTGTTGCTGACATGCTTCTATGTGGCATTTTATTAAAGGCCTTTTGGAAGCCCACATACTACCCTCAACTACATTTCAGCTCTGTCCAAGACCGCAAAAAACAACAAAGGGTCGTGAATGAAGCCCAGTCCATCACACAAACCAGCCTCCCATTCTTTGACTCTGTTAACACTTCCTGCTACCTTGGAAAAGCAGCCAGCAAAATCAAGAGCCCCACAGACATTCTCTCATCCTCCTTCTTCCGAGGAAAAAGATACAAAAGTCTGAGGTCACGTACCAACCAACTCAGGAACAGCTTTTTCCCTACTGCCATCAGACTTTGAATGGACCTATCTCATAATAAGCTGATTTTTCTCTATACCCTAGCTGTGACTGTAATATTACATGCTGCTCCTTTTCCTTTCCTTCCCAATGTACAGTATGTTTTGTCTGAATAGTGAGCAAGAAACAATACTTTCCATACATGTGACAACAAATCAAATCAAACCAAATCAAACCTCATCAACCCTCTCTGATGCCTCATCAAATAATTTTTTTTATTCATTCGTGGGACATGGCATCACTTATTGCCCATCCCTATTTGCTCGAGGGCAGTTGAGAGTTAACCACATTGCTGTGGCTCTGGAGTTGCATGTAGGCCAGACCTACAGGACCGCAGATTTCCTTCCCTAAAGGGCATTGGTGAACTAGCTGCATTTCTCCAACAATCGACAATTCCAGATTTTTTTATTGAATTCAAATTTTACCATCTGCCATGGCGGGATTCAAATCCAGGTCCCCAGAACATCAGGATGTGGAAGCCATTGAAAGGGTGCAGAGGAGATTTACAAGATGTTGCCTGGATTGGATGGCATGCCATATCAGGATAGGTTGAGGGAGCTCGGTCTTTTCTCCTTGGAGAGTCGAAGGATGAGCGGTGACCTGATAGAGGTGTATAAGATGCTGAGAGGTATTGATCGAGTAGACTCTCAGAAGCTTTTTCCCAGGGCTGAAATTGTCGCTACAAGAGGACACAGGTTTAAGGTGCTGGGGAGTAGGTACAGAGGAGATGTCAGGGGTAAGTTTTTCACTCAGAGGGTGGTGGGTGAGTGGAATCGGTTGTCGTTGGTGTTGGTGGAGGCAAATTCGATAGGGTCTTTTAAGAGACTTCTGGATGAGTGCATGCAACTTAATAGGATTGAAGGTTATAGGTAAGTCTAGTAGGTAGCGATGTGATCGGAGCAACTTGTGGGCTGAAGGGCCTGTTTGTGCTGTAGTTTTTCTACGTTCTATGTTCTATTAGCTAAGTTTCTCGATTAATAGTCTAGTGATAATACCACTAGACCATTGCCTCCCCTAAATCAATCAATTTAGTTAAAAACAAATTACTTTTAACAAATCTGCGGTGGCTTCTCTTAATTAATACATATTTGTGCCAGTCACTGTTAATTTTGGACTGGATTATCATTTCTAAAGGTTTTCCCATCACTGAAGTTGGCAGACTTGGCAGCATTTATCCTTACACCCTTTTTGAACATGGGATACAACATTTGCAACTTTACAATCCCATGGCACCACCACTGCATCTAAGAAGGCACACTTGGCTCCAAGAGGAAGGCATATAAAATCACTGGCTCCAGTGCACCCCTCCCTGATGAGATCAATGTATTTTATGCCTGTTTTCAGCAAGAGGTCAGCGAGAGCATGCCCTCCATCCTGGAAGCCTTGGATGAACCTGCACCTGAGGTCACCATGGCAGATGTCAGAGCAGTTTTCGAGAAGGTCAACCTACGGGAAGTGACTGCCCCGGATGGGGTACCCAAATAAGCACTGTGGGGTTCAGCTGGCAGGGGTATTCACAGACATCATCAACCTCTCTTTACAACAATATGAGGTCCCTATCTGCTTCTAGAAAATGACCATTTGATTTGATTTGATTTGATTTCTTTGATTGATTATTGTCACAGTGAAAAGTATCGAAAAGTTGGGACGTTTTGTTGAAGTTGTACAAGACATTGGTAAGGCCGCACTTGGAATACTGTGTACAGTTCTGGTCACCCTATTATAGAAAGGATATTATTAAACTAGGAAGAGTGCAGAAAAGACTTACTAGGTTGCTACTGGGACTTGATGGTTTGAGTTATAAGGAGAGGCTGGATAGACTGGGACTTTTTTCTCTGGAGCGTAGGAGGCTGAGGGGTGACCTTATAAAGGTCTATAAATGATGAGGGGCATAGATCAGCTAGATAGTCAATATCTTTTCCCAAAGGTAGGGGAGTCTAAAACTAGAGGGCATAGGTTGAAGGTGACAGGAGACAGATACAAAAGGGTCCAGAGGAGCAATTGTTTCACACAGAAAGTGGTGAGTATCTGGAACAAGCTGCCAGAGGTAGTACAGGCAGGTACAATTTTGTCTTTTAAGAAGCATTTAGACAGTTACATGGGTAAGATGGGTATAGAGGGATATGAGCCAAATGTGGGCAATTGGACTAACTTAAGGGTTTGAAAAAAAGGGGCAGCATGGACAAGTTGGGCCTAAGGGCCTGTTTCCATGCTGTAAATCTCTATGACTCTATAGAGATTGCACGCTATACAGACAAAGCATACCGTACATAAAGAAGAAATGAGAGAGTGCAGATTGTAGTGTTATAGTCATAGTTAGTGAAGAAAGATCAACTTAATGCAAGGTAGGTCCATTCAAAAATCTGATGGCAGCAGGGAAGAAGCTGTTCTTGCATTGGCTGGTACGAGACTTCAGACTTTTGTATTGTTTTCCTGATGGGAGAAGGTGAAAGAGAGAATGTCTGGGGTGCATGGGGTCCTTAATTATGCTCAATATGCTCAAACAGAGCATACCGTTCACAGAGGTGGAAACCATAGAGTGCAGAATGTAGTGTCACAATCATAGCTAGGGTGTAGGGAAAGATCAACTTTCTGGCTGGACCAACATTTATTTCCCATCCTCAATTGGCTTTGTGGGGACATTTAAAAGTCAGCCACATTGCCATGGATCCGGAGTCACATATAGGCCAGACCAGGTAAGGACGGCAGATTTCCTTCCCTAAAAAATATTAGTGAACCAGATGGGTTTTTCTGACTATCAAAAATAGTCATCATTTGACTTTTAATTCCAGATTTTTTATAAATTCAAATTCATCACTACCATGGTGGGATTTGAATCTGGATTATAAAGCATTATAAAGTTTTTGGAATACTAATCTAGTGACAATGCCACCTTCCATGAATCTACCTGTAACAACTTTAATCAGGCAATTGAGATTAGCCTGTTAAAATATGAACTCTCTGATTAAGGAACAAATTAATGAGTAAATCAGGGAGCCTCTTGATTTGTATTTAACCAGGAATGCCAGATTCTCTGCTAACTGAAAGCACTCCATATGGTATTGTCAGACTTGTAAGTAAAGGGATTCTGGTGAATGGACTTCTACTTCCGAGGACTTATTACACTATGCATTGTGAATGCAAAGACTGCTTCCATTCACACAATCTGGGCCCCCTTTGGTCTTTCGTATGTTCCAGGCCTGTTGTCAAACAGACTTCAGAATAGGCCACATGATCCCCCTGTTCCAAAATAGTAACATTTGATTAATCCTTCTGAAATCTAGTCACATCACTCCAAAATATAACAATTTTCAATCTCTTCATTGATCTATATGACAGCCTTCAGTTTAAAGTTTACCATTTATTTATTAGTGTTCTTTATTAGCTTACATTAAGACTACAATGAACTTATTGTGAAAATCATCACGTCACTGGACGCTGATGACTGTTCAGGTACACTGAGAGAGAATTTAGTACGGCCAATGCATCTAACCAATATGTCTTTCGGAGGAAATTGGAGCACCCAGAGGAAACCCACGCAGACACGGGAGAATGTGCAGACTCCGCACAGGCAGTACCCAAGCCAGAAATCTAACCCAGATCCCTGACACTGTGAGGCAGCAGTACTAACCACTGTGCACTGGCACCTGAAGTCAAAAAGATAATTTTACTATAAGATATTTAACTCCAAAGATAAATCTTAAACTAACACATATGTAGGCAAGCAATGGAAGTTCCTGTTATCAGTAAACATTAAACATTCAGACGAAATCTTTTCAAAATGTTCACATTTTTTCCCACTAGAAAACAAAGCAGATGTTTATCAACAAAGATTTCTACAAAATCACTTTGATAATACTTGTTATTGATTGAACATAGAACCAACAGATGTCATCCTGACAGAAGCCATCTTTTCTAACAGTAGTCTGAAAGCCTAGTTTAAAAATCCATTTTAACTGCAGGATCTCTTCAGAATCTCTGCTCAACTATAAAGTGCCGACATTTATCATCATAGGCAGTGACCCTTAAATGCACAGACAGTTACAATTCAAATTTTGCTTGTTACTTCAAATGCACTCGTATGACAAACAATCTGAGGAATCAAATCCTGGGTGCGTAACCCCAAACACATGAGGTGACATGTCTGACAGCACAATTCTATTACTCTAATAAATCTAAAATCTCCTGAGCCCCGACAAAGCAAAATGCTGTGATCATTTATCTTTCAGCATACTGCGCACAATGGGAATTATTTGTCTTCTACTGTTAAACAAGACTACAGCGATAAGTGTATAAAATAATAAAAAATACAAAAAATAGTGATACACTGAAACCAAATCACATCATTTTATAATCAGGTCACAGAATCCCACATCCATTATTTGCCATTGATGGAGAATAGCTTAAAGCAATATCTCTAGACATTGTGGTAAAATGTAGAAAATAATTTTGATATTGTTGAGAAGAGGGACAGGTTGCTGAAGCTTTTTGTCCTCATTCAATAGGGCAAATGCAAGAATGTCAAATTTCAAACAATCGCAGCAGCCTATACTACAGGAACGAGGAGTGCTGCTTGGTTAGCAACTCAACTATGATTGGCTGTGTCATGGGTAAAGCAATGGCGAATGAAACGCTTCCCAAATGCAGTGCTAAATCCAAACATGTGGCAAGGCTTGAACATATTCCCTTTGTTTGCAGAAATTAGGTCTCAGCATATATTACACTTCCAGCAGGCATAAAGAAGCCACCTTACAAGCTTATCTCAATTGCACCTTTTTGTTCTCTAGTATAAATTATTGTGATTACTTGAAATTTGGCATTCTTGCATTTGTCCTGATGAGTGCAACATGAAAATCTTCAGTGACATGTCTCTTTTTTCAGCAATTTTCAAAAGGAATTTGACTTCGAAAACTGTGTGGAAATCAGGACAAATCACAGTTGGTGGTTTAAATGGAACTGAGAGCAATAATTGAATTTAAGCATTTCTAACTTGGGTTGGATCCATCTTATCAGTTTATTCAGTTCTTTTTCTTCAGTTACTGAAAGTTAACCCTAGGGTAAATAATGGCATCAGAGCAACATCTGTTAATGTGGTGTAATTGGCAATAATTGAAAATAGTCACGTGGAAAAAAAATCAATGTTGTTACAATTCTCTGGAGGCCACAACAATTTCTTTATCACGATCGCAGAACTATCAGGCAGTTTATACAACTGCACACAATTTCTTTACCAGCTGAAATTGGTATATTTATATGCCATGTGAAAGGGGCACCATATCACAAGACTAACGATTACAACAAAACTATGTGTCATGCTGTTAAAGTGAATTGTTTCAGGCCAAACTTAAACAGAGAAGTTTATTTGATGATGGATTCACTCAATGCTTCGATTGATGAATGCTCTTCAAAGAGACCAGTTGTTTAGCAAAGTGTCATCTTTTGTGCAGGGCTGGATTTTATGGGCTGGCATATTTCCCATCTTTACAACTAACAGGTTTGTCAAGAGCCTGTCCATGAGGAAACCAGTTGCCCCATTGCTATTTTATGGTCAGTGGGGTATAATTAATTCCTCAGGGCAAGACTTCCACCCCCATCTACAGAGGAAGTCCTGTTAGTGAGCTGCTGGCCAATCTGATCAGCAAGTAGCTCTAAAGTCTCAGCAGCGCCAGGTTCAATTGGTGGCCACTGCTGGGATAACAGTCTCTGCCCAAAGAATAGGGCTGGTATTCTCCCAGCTCGCTGCGTTGCTCGAGTCCCTCCATCCGTGCCGGAGCTGATTATCATATGGAAATTGATACTTCCATTTGTTCAGCCAGTCCAGGACGATATTCCCAGGGCCTGCAAGCATCTTCCCCCAACACTGCCCATTGGGCATCTTGGCATTGCCCACCAGGCATCTTGGCATTGCCCACTGGGCATTACCAAGGTGGCAGGGCCAGAATGGGCAAGGCATACAGGGGGAGGGACCTATGGGGACAATCGGTGGGAGGGATGTCCAGCTGCCATTCTGCAAGTGGGATCGGTGGGAGAGGTAGTGAGGGGTCAATTTGGGCTGGCCATGGGGGTGAGGGGGTTGAACCTGGTAATGGGAGAGGTCAGGGTGGCCGTCGGAGGGGGGCGGATGGTTGGGGCTGGCCATTGGGGGTGATTAGACTGGGGCTGAGAGAAGGAGGTAGGGGCTGACCCCAGTGGGGTTAGTGGAGGGCAGGGGGTGGGGAGAAAGCCAGCAATTGAAGGATAGCAATTGGGCAGGAGGGAGCAGAGAAGGCCAGCAATTGGAGGCCCAGCAAACTGGGGTGGTGGGGGTGGGGCATGGTGGGAACAGGACGCATGCGCAGACCTCTGCATTGACAGGTCTCCGCACTGACAGGTCTCCGCACTGACAGGTCTCCGCACTGACAGGTCTCCGCACTGACAGGTCTCCGCACTGACAGATCTCCGCACTGACAGATCTCCGCACTGACAGGTCTCCGCACTGACAGGTCTCCGCACTGACAGGTCTCCGCACTGACAGATCTCCGCACTGACAGGTCTCCGCACAGACAGATCTCCGCACTGACAGATCTCCGCACTGACAGGTCTCCGCACTGACAGATCTCCACACTGACAGCTCTCTGCACTGACAGACCTCTGCACTGACAGATCTCCACACTGACAGATCTCCACACTGACAGATCTCTGCACTGACAGATCTCTGCACTGACAGGTCTCTGCACTGACAGATCTCCGCACTGACATATCTCCGCACTGACAGATCTCCGCACTGACAGGTCTCCACACTGACAGATCTCCACACTGACAGATCTCCGCACTGACAGATCTCCGCACTGACAGATCTCCGCACTGACAGATCTCCGCACTGACAGATCTCTGCACTGACAGATGTCCACACTGACAGATCTCCACACTGACAGATCTCCACACTGATAGATCTCCGCACTGATAGATCTCTGCACTGACAGATCTGCACACTGACAGATCTCCACACTGATAGCTCTCTGCACTGACAGATCTCTGCACTGACAGGTCTCTGCACTGACAGATCTCCGCACTGACATATCTCCGCACTGACAGATCTCCGCACTGACAGGTCTCCGCACTGACAGATCTCCGCACTGACAGATCTCCGCACTGACAGATCTCTGCACTGACAGATCTCTGCACTGACAGATCTCTGCACTGACAGGTCTCCACACTGACAGGTCTCCGCACTGACAGATCTCTGCACTGACAGGTCTCCGCACTGACAGATCTCCGCACTGACAGATCTCTGCACTGACAGATCTCCGCACTGACAGATCTCTGCACTGACAGATCTCCGCACTGACAGATCTCCGCACTGACAGATCTCCGCACTGACAGATCTCCGCACTGACAGATCTCCGCACTGACAGATCTCCGCACTGACAGATCTCCGCACTGACAGGTCTCCGCACTGACAGATCTCCACACTGACAGATCTCCGCACTGACAGGTCTCCGCACTGACAGATCTCCGCACTGACAGATCTTTGCACTGACAGATCTCTGCACTGACAGGTCTCCGCACTGACAGATCTCCGCACTGACAGATCTCCGCACTGACAGATCTCCGCACTGACAGATCTCCGCACTGACAGGTCTCCGCACTGATAGATCTCCGCACTGACAGATCTCCGCACTGACAGATCTCTGCACTGACAGATCTCTGCACTGACAGATCTCCGCACTGAAAGGTCTCCGCACTGACAGATCTCCGCACTGACAGGTCTCCGCACTGACAGGTCTCCGCACTGATAGATCTCTGCACTGACAGGTCTCCGCACTGACAGATCTCCGCACTGACAGGTCTCCGCACTGACAGGTCTCCGCACTGACAGGTCTCTGCACTGACAGGTCTCCGCACTGACAGGTCTCCGCACTGACAGATCTCCGCACTGACAGGTCTCCGCACTGATAGATCTCTGCACTGACAGGTCTCCGCACTGACAGATCTCCGCACTGATAGATCTCCGCACTGACAGATCTCCGCACTGACAGATCTCCGCACTGACAGATCTCCGCACTGACAGATCTCCGCACTGAAAGGTCTCCGCACTGACAGGTCTCCGCACTGACAGGTCTCTGCACTGACAGGTCTCCGCACTGATCGATCTCTGCACTGACAGATCTCCGCACTGACAGGTGTCTGCACTGACAGGTGTCTGCACTGACAGGTCTCCGTACTGACAGGTCTCCGTACTGATCGATCTCTGCACTGACAGATCTCTGCACTGACAGATCTCCGCACTGACAGGTGTCTGCACTGACAGATCTCCGCACTGACAGGTCTCCGTACTGACAGATCTCCGCACTGACAGGTCTCCGCACTGACAGATCTCCGCACTGACAGATCTCCGCACTGACAGATCTCCGCACTGACAGATCTCCGCACTGACAGATCTCCGCACTGATCGATCTCTGCACTGACAGGTCTCTGCACTGACAGATCTCCGCACTGACAGGTCTCTGCACTGACAGATCTCTGCACTGACAGGTCTCCGCACTGACAGATCTCTGCACTGACAGATCTCTGCACTGACAGATCTCCGCACTGATCGATCTCTGCACTGACAGATCTCTGCACTGACAGGTCTCCGCACTGACAGATCTCCGCACTGACAGGTCTCCGCACTGATCGATCTCTGCACTGACAGATCTCCGCACTGACAGATCTCCGCACTGACAGATCTCCGCACTGACAGATCTCTACACTGACAGATCTCCGCACTGACAGATCTCTGCACTGACAGATCTCCGCACTGACAGGTCTCTGCACTGATAGATCTCCGCACTGACAGATCTCTGCACTGACAGGTCTCCGCACTGATCGATCTCTGCACTGACAGATCTCCGCACTGACAGATCTCCGCACTGACAGGTCTCCGCACTGATCGATCTCTGCACTGACAGATCTCCGCACTGACAGATCTCCGCACTGACAGATCTCCGCACTGATCGATCTCTGCACTGACAGATCTCCGCACTGACAGATCTCCACACTGACAGATCTCCGCACTGACAGGTCTCCGCACTGACAGATCTCCACACTGACAGATCTCTGCACTGAACAGATCTCCACACTGTGCAGTGACCCACTCAGCATGCTGATTCCGGCCTCTCGAGTGGGATGAGGCTTCGAATTCTACTTTTCAGCATGAATCAGTCTGAGGCACTCTGTGATGCACAAAGTGTTGGAGATTCATCCAGATAAGAACGCCAAAAAACAAGCAGGAAATTCTTCCATTTTCCCATCGGCTGAGCACTTTGTTTTGCTTTGGGAGAATCCCAGCCCAGATTATGGTAGCTGGACTGAACTTAATCAGGTATGGTGGGCAAATAAGTGATATGATTATTGTTTCTCAATGCTAAGGTGTGTGCAATGTGATGTGCTTCAATTTGGTCTGTCTCCCAAATGGTAACTCAGTCTAAATAGCAAACAATCTCTAAATAATAAAATTAGGAGTATACATGCAGTAGATGAGATACAATTTACTCCAGGGTTACAATATTGTCAGTTTTCAAGAATAATCTTGTGTTTACATTGCACAGTAAAAATTCTTGGATGTTAAAGAGCTTCACAGTTAAAACAATGGCCTGAATATTGGGTTCAACAGCAAACCAAAGGCATTGACTTCAAGAAAGCTGCCCCCAAAGATTCTGTGGTGTCGATTTCTACTTTCCCAGCATCAAGTTGAATTTGGTGACAAGTCAAGGAAGTCTTCCAGCATGCTGTGCAGGTTTACAGCAAGTCCCTGGGGACAGAAAATGGCAGGGATTGTTACCTGTGAGGCATTTTCCATTGAGAACACAAAAACATAAGAATTAGGAGCAAGACTAGGCCATCTGGGTGGCACAGTGGTTAACACTGCTGCCTCACAGGGCCAGAGACTCAGGTTTGATTCCTGGCTTGGGTCACTGTCTGTGCGCAGGCCAGCAACCAAAATGGATAACCTTGCATTTACCAACATTGTATTCTATCTGCCAGACCCTTGCCCACTCACTTAAACTATCTATATCCCATTGCAGACTTTCAGTGTCCTCTGCACACTTTGCTCTACCACTCATTCTAGTGTCATCTGCGAACATTGACATACTACACTTGGTCCCCAACTCCAAATCATCTATGTAACTTGTCCCAACACTAATCCCTGAGGCACACCACTAGTCACTGATCGCCAACCAGAAAAGCATCTATTTACCTCCACTCTTTGCTTTTTATTAGTTAACTAATCCTCTATCCATGCTAATACATTACCCATAACACTGTGCACCTTTATCTTATGCAGCAGCCTTTTGTGCAGCACCTTATCAAATACCCTCTGGAAATCCAGATACATCGCATCCATCAGTTCCCCGTTGTCACCATGCTCAGAATGTCCTCAAAGAATTCCAGCAAATTAGCCAAAAAAGACCTGCCTTTCATGAACCCATGCTGTACTTTCCCAATGGGACAAATGCTATCCAGATGTCTCCAGATATTTCTTCCTTGATGAAAGATACAAGCATTTTCCCTCCTACAGTTACTAAGGTAAATGGAACATCACAGAGAGGAAATTATATGCCACAGACAACAAGCATAGGGTGTCAGACATCACAGGATAGCATTAAACCTCAGTGCAGTTGAGTTGGGGGGGAGCTGGCTGATCACTGGGGTCTCATCGTAAAATATTTATAAGATAGTGGTCCGGAGGTGGAGCATTCCTGCTCTTTCTGGACCTCAAGCAGTGCAGTAAATGCACTTACCTCAAAGAGCCCAACTTTCTCAACATTCTTATTTTCTGCCAGGACTCCCAAGTCCTGGGAACCACAGCCTGAGAAAAGCATGAGTTAAAATGGAGGCCCGCAGTCCCTTTAAAATGTTTTAATTATCTCAACACGCCAGTCAGAGAGGGTTAGTTGCCTGATCTTTAAGCTATCTCTGTTAGAACCTGAAGTGAGGGACTTGCAGGCAGATTTCCTTTTTTTTTTAATTTTAACTGATGTGCAGCAAATTGCAAAATACAAAATGTGATGTTCCTTGACTGGATGTAAAGATGATGTGGAGATGCCGGCATTGGACTGAGGTGGGCACAGTAAGAAGTCTCACAACACCAGACTAAAGTCCAACAGGTTTATTTGGACTCATGAGCTCTCGGAGCACTGCTCCTTCATCAGGTGAGCAGGTACTCACCCACTCAGCTGAGGAAGGAGCAGCGCTCCGAGAGCCTGTGATTCCAAATAAACCTGTTGGACTTTAATGTAGATGCAAAGAAGCAGCCACCAAAATGGAAGTTGAACAAAATGTCTGTAGTAGCGTGGCCCTTGAAGGTTCCAAGGGTCATGTGACTGGTGAGGACTGATTGCTCCAGCGGGGTGATAAGCCAATCGGCAGGAGGCCGTAGAGCAGGGATCAAAGAGGGATTGGCAGCTGGGAGCTCAGGAATCCAAAAGAGCAGTCACATTTATAGTCTATTCTTACCTTGTTGTACATGTATATATGAGCACTCTGTTGACAATAAAGCCTTTATAGTTAAAGCTGCATCAGTCTATTACAATATCCCATTTGTATCTTTGGCCCCCCTGCAATCTTTCCCGTCCTCCCTCGAAGAATTTTTTGCATTCTTTGAGCCCACAGACAGCAAGTCCAATCCAAATTTAAGTGTTCACCTTTCAAGATCTTTCTGCGGTTTCAGGATGCATTCCGAATTCACATTCTTCATTTTTTTTTAGCGTTGTCTCAGAAAAGATAAATTGACCTTCTTCTTTCCACTTACTTAAGCAAGAATGAATTATCCATTACCACTTCCTGAAATGACAACACTTTTTACCCACGTCCACATTTTGGTGGATCGTAATGAGGATTATCTCTAAAGGAAATACAATTGGTTGTCCTGCAGAAGGATAGATCCTCATCCCGCCTGGGGCCATAAATCAGCCATGCACTCAAATTCCCAGTGTGTGTCTCTATGCAGTAGTACTACATGCGAAACATTACCCCATAGAAGTCTGTTGATTATTTTACTCTCATTATACTACAATATAGGCAAAATGCTAATGAAATAGAATTACTTACATGCAGGAAAATGTCCACTTTGGATCTGAAACTGATAAGTCGATGTTTCAGTTCGAGGTGGGGTGCATATTAAAGTGAGTAAGGACAACCAGCGGGCTGGGAAGTCTACAAGCCGGTGAAAATGCTCCAAATGCTGCATTAAGCCAAAGCCTGTTTGTTTGGCGGCCCTCATCATAGAATTATAGAATCCCTACAGTGCAGAAGGAGGCCATTCGGCCCCTCGAGCCTGTCCCAACCACAATCCCATCAGGCCTATTCTCATAACCCCACACGTTTACCCTAGCTTGTCCCCTCTGACACTAAGGGACAATTTAGCATGGCCAATCCATCTAATCCACATATCTCTGGACTGGTGAACAAATGAATATGCAATATATTCACTTAAGCAAGTAATCTATCCATCTGCCTGTTGTGTTTATAATCTATTCAAGCTTCTCATTCTGAGGGACTCCATCGGAAAGATGTTCTTGCTGCAACTTTTTAGCATTTGGCTGATATTCAGATGATTGTGATAAAAGAGAGAATGAACACGCGTTCACAGAGCACCTTATCACATAACTGAAGTATCAGAAGGCCACTTCATAAAATGAATTACTGTGATCAGAGTAAGTTTCCATTCAGCTATCTAATACCGCCCTCTGGTGAAAGATGCAGGTAATTCACTACTTATTCCAGACATGAATTCAGCAGTTTGGAGTCTCCGACAGGAACAACTACTTTCTTATCCAATTTTTAAAAAGTCTTTTTCTATACGAAGCTTTTAAAACAAAATTTATGTAAGTTTGAGGCCTTAAATTAAATAATTTCATTCAGTTCTACTGATCCGAATAGTCAATATTGAATTGAGGATTAAAAGTCAGAACCAGCCTAACAGCCTTTTACAGATATTTGGGGCGACATGGGGAGGTTCACCAAGTGTGTAAAGTCAAAGAGTACTAGTTTCCTATTAGACTGGTATCAATGTCTATCAAAAGGTCACTTGATCAATCACTCCACTTGCCACAATCAAGTGGGTAACTGCTTTCTAACATAATTTCTAACATGGGTGACACGGTGGTTAGTGTCTGTGTGGAGTTAACGCATTTTTTAAAATTTATTTATTAGTGTCACAAATAGGCTCACATTAACACTGCAATGAAGTTACAGTGAAAGTCTCTTAGTCGCCACAGTCCAGTGCCTGTTTGGGTACATGAGAGAGAATTTTTAGCATGGCAATGCATCTAACCAAGCACATCTTTTGGATTGTGGGAGGAAACCGGAACACCCGGAGGAAACTCATTAGACACAGGGAGAACATGCAAACTCCACACAGACAGTGACCCAAGCCAGGAATCGAACGCAGGTCCCTGATGCTGTCAGGCAGCAGTGCTTGTCGCTGTGCCACCGTGCAGCCCCACATTCTTCCCGTGTCTGCGTGGGTTTCCTCTGGGTACTCCGTGTTCCTCCCACAGTTCAAAGATGTATAGGTTAGGTGGATTGGCCATGCTAAATTGCCCCTTAGTGTCTGAAGATGTACAAGTTAGGAGGATTAGCCAGGGTAAATGCTTGGGGTTAGGGGGAATAGAGTAGCAAAGTGGGTCTGGGTAAAATGTTCTTTCAGAGAATCATGCAGACTTGATGGGCCAAATGGCCTCTTTCTGCACTGTAGGGAATCTATGGATAATAACCCAACCAGTACACATGATGCCAGGAGCATTACATGCAGCACAAAATCTGGTGTCAATTACACAAATTACCCCGAGGCACAGATAATATTACCAAATTTATATATACCCAGACTTTAAAACATCTCTTCCTCAACTCTTTGTTCTTTATGGAGTCTGGTACATGAAGCAAGTACCAATTAGTCACAAGACTCTCTTTGCAGTTGTTAAAAAAATCAAATAATATGACTTAACTAAAATCCATCTCTAAAGTGAAACATTTGGAATTGCTTAAGTGAATACTTTACATAATCATTAGATCAAGGCTGTCAAACAAGCAGGCTTCAGCTCAACCCAGCAATGGAACATTTTCACCCAGCCCATAGACTTCCCTGCCAGCTGCTTGTCCTTGTTCACTTTAATCAATCTATTTTATTTACCTGACATGAAGGAAAACTTTAAATAATACTTAATCTGCAGCTTGCTCATCACTCATCTGTAACCTACACGACTGCTTTTTGAGGAAATCCTGCTGCCTTTCCCACTTCAGACCAAAGGATTCTGTTTCTAAGTGAAAATTAAGTGTGTCCCAGATCTATTTTGTAATTTTTGTTTTAGTCTAAAATAAGATTTAGATTGTGCATCAGCTTTTTGGGAGGGTAAATGCAAGCTATAATTGCAACTAATCTAACCATCTAACTGTTCTGTGTTTGTTATCCATCTACAACTTGTTTACAATTTATTAAACCTTTCTGAAGCTCTCCTTTGAATGAAAAGTAAAATTTATTCATTAGTCACAAGTACATTAACACTGCAATGCAGTTACTGTGAAATTCCCTTAGCCAACACACTCCAGCACCTATTCGGGTCGATGCATCTAACCAGCACATCTTTCAAACCATGGGAGAAACCGGAGCACCCAGACGAAACCCACGCAGGCATGGGGAGAAGGTACAAACTCCACATAGACAGTGACCCAAGATGGGAATCAAACCTAGGTCCCTGGCACTATGAGGAGCAGTGCTGACCATTATGGGTGGCACGGTAGCACAGTGGTTGGCACTGCTGCTTCACAGCTCCTAGGACCTGGGTTCGATTCCCAGCTCAGGTCACTGTCTGTGTGGAGATTCTCCTCGTGTCTGCGTGGGCTTCCTCCCAGTGCTCCGGTTTCCTCCCACAGTCCAAAGATGTGTGGGTTAGGTTGATTCGCCATGCTAAAATTGCCCCTTAGTGTTCTGTGATGCGTAGGTTAGAAAGATTAGTGGGTAAATATATAGGGATATGGGGGTAGGGCCTGGGTGGGATTGTGGTTGGTGCAGACTCGATGGGCCAAATGGCCTCCTTCTGTACTGTAGGGTTTCTATGATTACGCCACTGTGAGGCAGGTAGGTTGTTTTTTACTGTGACTGCCAAATGCATGGAAGCAACCAACTCCAACTTTCCAATCTCTTTAGGTGTGGCCTCTCCGTGAACGAATTTGGTTTATTCTGAGAAGCAATTGGTTTTTGTACTATGCTGAATAATTATATCTTTAAAATATATATACTATCAACTTTTTCATTCATTTCTGAGTCTTGTCCAACATCTTGTTGAAAGTGATGACTTCTGGTGCATTTTTGTACTGGGCACATAGTTCAAAATCCAATCTTGTGCAGCACATATTGGATGACAAGAACTTAAAATTTTATATATAGCAATTTTCACTGGATAAAGGGACTGAATGTGTGGCTGCTAAATTTGTGGATAATGCAAATATAGATAGGAAAGGAAATTGTGAAGAGAACGTAAGCAGCTTACAAAAGTACATTGTTAGGTTAGTGAGCAGGTACACATCTGGCAAGTGGAGTATAATGTGGGAAAATGTGAAATTGTTCACTTTGGCAGGAAAAATAAAAAAGCTTATTATCTAAATGGTGTCAAATTGGATAGCTGTGAGGTAGATCACAAAAGTCTAGTAAACAGGTACAGCAAAGTATGTGGGTAAGTTAATAAAATGTTATCATTAATTGTGAAGGGAATCAATTACAAAAGGTTATGTTTCAGTTGTACAGGGCATAAGAACATAAGAACATAAGAAATAGGAGCAGGAGTAGGCCATCTAGCCCTTCGAGCCTGCCCCGCCATTCAATAAGATCATGGCTGATCTGTCGTGGCTCAGTTCCACTTTCCCGCCCTCTCCCCATAACCCTTAATCCCCTCTCTTATCAAAAACCCATTAACCCGTGTCTTAAAAATATTTAGTGAGGCAGCCTCCACCACTTCAACGGGCAGAGAATTCCAGAGATTCACCACCCTTTGAGTGAAGAAGTTCCTCCTCAACTCCGTTCTAAACCGCCCCCCCCCTTTATCTTGAGGCTGTGCCCCCTAGTCCTACTGTCTTTTTTGAGCGGGAAGAGTCTCTCCACCTCTATCCTATCCATCCCATTCATCATCTTATACGTCTCAATGAGATCTCCCCTCATTCTTCTAAACTCTAACGAGTACAAGCCTAGTTTATTCAGCCTCTCCTCATAGCTCAACCCCCTCAACTCCGGTATCAGCCTAGTAAACCTCCTCTGCACTCCCTCCAAGGCCAAAATATCTTTGCGCAGGTGCGGCGCCCAAAACTGCACACAGTACTCCAGCTGCAGCCTCACCAATGCCCTATACAGCTGCAGCAAGACCTCCCTACTTTTATATTCAATCCCCCTCGCTATGAAGGCCAGCATCCCATTCGCCTTCCTGACCACATGCTGCACCTGCAAGCTGGGTTTTTGCGATTCATGCACAAGGACCCCGAGGTCCCTCTGCACCATCGCCTGCTGCAGTTTTTCGCCCCGTAAGTAATAGTCCTTCCTACCATTATTCCTACCAAAGTGGACCACCTCACACTTGCCAACATTAAATTCCATTTGCCATTTCCTGGCCCATTCGCCCAGCCTATCTAGATCCTTCTGCAGACTCTCCACACCCTCTGCACAATTTGCCGTTCCCCCAATCTTGGTGTCATCAGCAAATTTCGACACCCTACACTCGGTTCCCTCCTCCAGATCATCTATATAAATGGTAAAAAGCTGAGGCCCCAGCACCAACCCCTGGGACACTCCACTAGTCACCACCCGCCAATCCGAATAGCACCCGTTGACCCCCACTCTCTGCCTCCTATTTGACAACCAATCCTCTATCCACGCTAACACCCTACCCCCAACTCCATGTCCCTCGACCTTCTGTAATAACCTCTTGTGAGGTACTTTGTCAAACGCCTTCTGAAAATCCAGAAAGACCACATCCACCGGCTCTCCTCTATCCACCGCCCTAGACACATCCTCATAGAACTCCATTAATGAGACCACACCAGGAGTATTGTGTCGTATGTTGGTCTTAAGGAAAAATGTAAATGCATTAGAAGCAGTTCAGAGGGGGTTAACTTGACTAAGACCAGGAGTTGTCTTATGAGGAAAGGCTGGAGAGATTTGGTTTGTATCTACTAAAGTTTCAAAGAGTAAGAGGCAACTTGGTCAAAACATGTAAAACCCAAGAAGTATTGTCAGGATGGATGTGAAGAAGATGTTTCCTCTCGTGGAAGAATCTAGAACTGTTTAAAAGTCAGGGTTGCCCATCGAAGATCGGGGTGAGTAGAATGTTTATTCTGTCAGAGTTGTGCATCTGGTGTTCTGGTGTTCCATTTTCAGGTATACAAGACCAGTATTCTTATTTCCCAGACTTAACTGGGATTGATGTGTTGATTCCATATTGGTTGGCCAGCTATCTCTGTGATAGCATCACCATTCTAACACTTTGGGTGGTGTCAATGATCCTCAGCCTGTTTCTCTGATACACCAACAAATACAATCTGTTCTTTAATCTATCTTATTTTTTAATTCATTCATGGGACATGGACATCACTGGCTGACCACCATTTATTGTCCATCCCTAGTTGTCCTTGGAGGGCAGTTGAGAGTCAACCACATTGCTGTGGCTCTGGAGTCACATATAGACCAGATCAGGTAAGGACAGTAGATTTCCTTCCCTAAAGGACATTAGTGAACCAAATGGGTCTTTCCGACAATCGACAATAGTTTCATGGTCATCAGTAGATTCTTAATTCCAGATTTTTTAAAATTGAATTCAAATTCCACCATCTGCCGTGGTGGGATTCAAACCTGGGACCCCCAGAATGTTAGCTGAATTTCTGGATTAATAGTCTAGATATAATACCATTAGGCCATTGCCTCCCCCTTCAATGCTTTATGCTTTCTATGATTTGCAGACAGTACTATCTGTATTGAAAAATGTGGAATTTCTTTCTTGAGGACATTTCAATTTAGAATCTCAAGCCATCTTCAGCCGCAGTTGCATTTAATTAAATTGCTGAAGTTCAGATCACAGTACGAAAGCCACAAACATTATTGAGTGATGAGATGTTGCCTTTTGAAACATAGCTTCAGCATCTGGTTTCACTGTGCACATGTTTTGAGTTACTTGTCCTGGATTAGGTAATGAGAGTTATTTTTACAGGTTCTTGTAGGTGGAATGTTTGTGGGCACTGGTAATGAATTGTGAAAGCCCAGTGAACAGCTGATTCTGTGTTAAGATGGTGAATCAGAATGTCCTGCAGTTTTACAGACTCCAGTTTTACTGTTACTCATTAGTTCATAGTTTCTCACTTCTCCAGAAAGTATTTCCAGAGTAATAGATTTCAGAGGACTAAAGCACTCCGTGGTTGTAAGTAAGGTATTCTATTGAACATCTTTCTGCCATTCACTACCAAGTTGCTGGTGATATTTTGTTTGCCGGATCCTGCTAAATATTTGACACTGGCAAATATTGTGTCCATGAAATCAAAGAATGGTTACGTCCTAGGAGGAGGCACGCATCCATGTTGGTTCTCTGCCAGAGCAACTCACTCTATTTGTGTACTGTCAAATGTGATGTGTTCCACTGACATCAGGGGTAGTTTATTGCTAGGCTCAACAGATACACACAGCACTTGTGCTCTGCCCGAGATCCCAGTGCTAACTCCCCCATTCCCACCACTTGACCTCTCTGTAGCCATGTCATCATGTTCTCACATGACCAGTGGGTCTACATTTACTGAACCTTTATTTTGCCAGGTAAGTCAATTAAGAAGCAAGTTTCATTTACAGTAACAACCTGGTCAAGAGATTACAGTAACAACCTGGTCACAGCAACATAAATTGTGCAACAATACAATTGATTTCAGCAGCAAAAACAATAAAGTACACGTTAGTATTAGTGAAAGAGAATTGAGAGTTTACCAAGTACAAGTGTCAGCAAAAAGAGCGAAAGGCATCCATAATTATTAAATTAATTAGCTACAGTTTTAGTTCTACTTGGTTCCAGTTTTTGACAACCACAAACTGCAACGCATTATGATCGAACTCAGTGATCAGTCCAATTTGATCAAGTCACATGACCTCATAGTATAGAATCGAGACAGTAAAATGTAACAAACCTTTTAAATAGGAAGTTGTTTTCCCGAGCAAAGTTTGATGAAGCTGGTGGAGTTGGCACTTTTACCATCAGCTATTTACCATTTATATAGATGATCTGGAGGAGGGAACCGAGTGCAGGGTGTCGAAATTTGCTGATGACACCAAGATTGGGGGAACAGCAAATTGTGCGGAGGGTGTGGAGAGTCTGCAGAAGGATCGAGATAGGCTGGGCAAATGGGCCAGGAAATGGCAAATGGAATTTAATGTTGGCAAGTGTGAGGTGGTCCACTTTGGTAGGAAGAATGGTAGGAAGGATTATTACTTACGTGGCGAAAAACTGCAGCAGGCGATGGTGCAGAGGGACCTCGGGGTCCTTGTGCATGAGTCGCAAAAACCCAGCTTGCAGGTGCAGCAGGTGGTCAGGAAGGTGAATGGGATGCTGGCCTTCATAGCCAGGGGGATTGAATATAAAAGTAGGGAGGTCTTGCTGCAGCTGTATAGGGCATTGGTGAGGCCGCAGCTGGAGTACTGTGTGCAGTTTTGGGCGCCGCACCTGCGCAAGGATATTTTGGCCCTGGAGGGAGTGCAGAGGAGGTTTACTAGGCTGATACCGGAGTTGAGGGGATTGAGCTATGAGGAGAGGCTGAATAAACTGGGCTTGTACTCGTTAGAGTTTAGAAGAATGAGGGGAGATCTCATTGAGACGTATAAGATGATGAATGGGATGGATAGGATAGAGGTGGAGAGACTCTTCCCGCTCAAAAAAGACAGTAGGACTAGGGGGCACAGCCTCAAGATAAAGGGGAGGCGGTTTAGAACAGAGTTGAGGAGGAACTTCTTCACTCAAAGGGTGGTGAATCTCTGGAATTCTCTGCCCGTTGAAGTGGTGGAGGCTGCCTCACTAAATATTTTTAAGAAGCGGGTTGATGGGTTCTTGATAAGAGAGGGGATTAAGGGTTATGGGGAGAGGGCGGGAAAGTGGAACTGAGCCACAACAGATCAGCCATGATCTTATTGAATGGCGGGGCAGGCTCGAAGGGCTAGATGGCCTACTCCTGCTCCTATTTCTTATGTTCTTATGTTCTTATGTTTGTGTGCAATGACTGACTCCACTACCCTGTTGCGTTACAATTATTTTCCTCCTCGGATAATTATCCAATTCTCTTCTAAAGACTCCGATTAACCTGCCTCCACTAAACCCCCAGACAGTGATTTCCAAATCCTAACCACTCACAGTATTAAAAAAAAGATTATCTTCACTTCACCATCACCCCTTTGGCCAAACAGCTTGGGTGGGATTTTCCAGTCGCGTTCACCCTGAAAACTGGAAAATCTCATCCAAGGTCAATGGACCTCTCCATGATCTATCTGCCCTGCCCATTATGATTCTCATGACTGGTGGAAGGGGAAGATATGCCCCCTTAAATCTGTTTCCTCTGGTTTTGGATCATTCTGTCAATGGAAACAGTTTCTCTCTATCTACTCTGCCCAGACCCCTCATGATTTTGAACACCTCTACCAAAGCTCTACTTAATCTGCCCTTCCACAAGAAAAACAATGCCAGCTTCTCCAGACCATCCACTCAACTGAAGCCCCTCATTCCTGGAACAATTCTTGTGAACATTGCCTACAGTCTCTCTAGTGTCTTTATATCCTTCCTGAAGTGTGGTGGGCAGAGCTGGACACAATGCTTTGCTGAATCTGAATCATTACTTTATGCAGGTTTATGACAAGTTCCTTGCACTTTATTCCTCTATTGATAAAGATCTGGACCCCTTGTGCTTTACAAACAGCTTTCTCAACCTTCCTTATCACTTTCAGAGACTCATACATATTTACCATATGACCCTCTGTTCCTGCATCTCTTTTATAATTGTACATTTTATAATGCTTCCCCCTTTCATTCTTCCTATCACAATGAATCATTTCACACTCCCCTGTGTTTAATTCCCCCTGCTACTTATAGGCCATTCCAATATCTTTTGAAATATATCACTGTCTTCCTCATGTTCAAATTAAAAGTTTAAACTTTAATTATTAGTCACAAGTAAGCTTACATTAACTCTGCAATGAAATTACTGTAAAAATCCCCTATTTGCCACACTCGGGCAACCATTCGGGTACACTGAGGAAGAACTTAGCATGGCCAATGCACCTAACCAGCATGTCTTTCGGACTGTGGGTGAAAATTGGAGCACCCGGAGGAAACCCACGCAGACACGGGAAGAACGTGCAGACTCCACACAGACAGTGACCCAAGCTAGGAATTGAACCCAGGTTCCTGGCACTGTGAGGCAGCAGTGCTAATCACTGTGCCACCATGCTTGGTATCTCAGCTTGGTATGGCTCCTGTTCTGTCCAAAACTGCAAAGAACTACAAAAGGTCATGAATGTAGTCCAATCCATCATGCAAACCAGCCTCCCATCCACTGACGCTGTCTACACTTCCCACTGCCTCGGTAAAATAGCCAGCTTAATTAAGGACGCCACGTGGAAAAATATACAAAAGTGTCTGAGGTCACATACCAACCGATTCAAGAACAGTTTCTTCTCTGCTGCTGTCAGACTTTTGAATGGACCTACCTTGCATTAAGTTGACCTTTCTCTACACCCTAGCTATGACTATAACACTACAATCTGCACTTTCTCATTTCCTTCTCTATGAATGGTATGCTCTGCTTGTACAGCGTGCAAGAAACAATACTTTTCACTGTATACTAATACATGTGACAATAATAAATCAAGTCAATTCAAATCAAATCAAATGCTGCCCCAATCTTTGAGTTGTCCTCCCAAGACAAAGTCATTAATATGCATCAAGAAAAGCAGAGGTCTGATCCAGGGGAACTCCACTCTGTATCTTCCTCCAGTTTGAAAAAACAACCTTTACCAGCATTCTGTTTCTTGTCACTCAGCCTCTTTCACATCCTCACTGCTCCTGTCTCTTTCATTCCATTGTGTCTAGGTTTGCTGACAAGCCTGCTGTGTGTCACAATTGTGTGTCAGCGGTGACTCAACATTTGACAGCATCCTTACCTCTCGAGTTCAAGATAGACACTCAATGCAGTGCTGTGGGAGTACTGCACAGGAAGAGAAGCTGCCTTGTGAATCAGATATTAAACCAGGCTTCCGCCTGTCTGCTTGGGTGGATGTAAAAGATCCCATGGCACTATTGAGAGGAAGAGCAGGGGAGCTATCCCCCGGCCAATATTGATTCCTCAATCAGCAACACAAAAATGGATCATCTGGTCATAGAATTGTAGAATTCCTACAGTACAGAGGTACAGTACAGCCATTCGGCCCATTGCGTCTGTACTGACCACAATCCCACACAGACCCTCTTCCAGGTTGAATTCCTGACCAAATTTGAGAATTGGCTGCCACGTTTTCACTATCTCAATATGAGAGCTGGACGCCTCGAGTTCAATGAAGCAAATTGAATCTGGTGTTTGAGGCCTGGGGTCAGTCCAAGACTCTGACCATTGGTCTTACGTTGTCCTTGGTATTCATCGATTGGAAGTATTAGGTCCTTGCTACCTGCTTGGGACCTAGGCTTTTCATTACCTGGGCTTCAGAATGGCAGAGATGCAAAGGCTTCGGTGAAATTCTGGATGGATCCTGGAGTTTGCTCAACAACACAGTCATGGCTTTGGCATGGTGCTCCGTGAATGGTTATAGTGCCCTGCAATTCATTATGAATCATGAGCTTTGTTCCCACGTGATCATTGCCCTGATTTTGTGATAGTGGTTGGAATTTTACCGACCCACAGGAATTAGAGCGGGCGATGTGTGGACATGGAAAATTCCATTGACCTCAGGCAGGATTTTACAGTTTTGGGATGAATAAGGTTGTAACATCATGCCCATTGTCTTTTATCCTGACAGGAGTGTACAGTATATGAGCATAGAGACATTTGTCGCCTGTTATACGGAAAAATCAGAATTGCAAGCTTTTTCTTTTTGCGGTATTCATCCGCCAACATGCTCCTGAGTTCAATTCCCGCCTTGGGCCTTTGTCTGTGTAGAGTTTGTATGTTCTCCCTGTGTCTGTGTGGGTTTCCTCTGGGTGCTCCAGTTTCCTCCCACATTCTGAAAGAGGTACTGGTTAGGTGCATTGACCCGAAAAGACGCCGGAGTGTGGTGACTAGGGGAATTTCACAGTAACTTCATTGCAGTGTTAATGTAAGGCTTACTTGTGACTAATAAATAAACTTTAACTTTGAAACAGGCTGTTGTTTAATCATTTGTACTGGGGAGTATGCTGAGTTCGCCACATGACATGAAGGTTGTGCTGTATTTATGTGCTGTAATGTTTTATGTGCTGTAATTCTTGCAATTGTACAGAAGGGGTACAGCGTTAAGTACCCTTCACTTTATTTATTAGATAAGATGAGAAGTGCCACAGCAGGGTGGTGGGTGAGAGGTTTGGTGTAGAAATGGTTGGTATGGCCTTATAATTCCACATTGTGGGTGAGAAAAGTCCCCCATCAGAACTATTGGGGTCATGTTTTTCCTTTGATATTTTTATTATTTTGGGATTGAAAGGTCCTTGCTTTTTTCCTGAGGAAGTACAGACAGATTGTGTATCCTGGAAAAGACTGGGACCTTTTTATTTTGCCTTTGTCATCTGTGGTCTTGTTGGAGTGGGAGAATTAATTTTGATTTGATTTGTTTTATTATTGTCACGTATTAGTATACAGTGAAAAGTATTGTTTCTTGCATGCTATACAAACAAAGCATACTGTTTATAGAGAAGGAAAGGAGAGGGTGCAATATGTAGTATCACAGTCATAGCTAGGATGAAGAGAAAGATCAACTTAGTGCAAGGTAAGTCCATTCAAAAGTCTGATAGCAGTAGGGAAGAAGCTGTCCTTGAGTCAGTTGGTACGTGACCTCAAACTTTTGTACCTTTTTCCTGATGGAAGAAAGTGGAAGAGAGAATATGCCCAGGATGCATGCAGTCCTTAATTATGCTGGCTGCTTTGCCAAGGCTGTGGGAAGTGTTGACAGAGTTAATGGGTGGAAAGCTGGTTTCCGTAATGGACTGGGCTTCATTCATGATCCTTTGTAGCTTCTTGCAGTCTTGGGCAGAGCAGGAGCCATACCAAGCTGTGATATAACCAGAAAGAATGCTTTCTATGGTGCATCTGTAAAAGTTGGTGAGAGTTGTAGCTGACTTGCCACATTTCCTTAGTCTTCTGAGAAAGTAGAGGCGTTGGTGGGCTTTCTTAACTATAATGTCGGCATGGGAGGAACCAGTCCAGATTGTTGGTGATCTAGACACCTAAAAGCTTGAAGCTCTTGAACATTCTTACTCCGTCCCCATTGATGTAGACAGGAGCATGTTCTCCTCTACACTTCCTGACACCGATGACTATATTCTTCGTTTTGTTGACACTGAGGGAGAGATGCATGCTGCACCAGTTCACCAGATTCTCTATCCCATTTCTGTACTCTGTCTCATCATTGTTTGGGATCTGACTCACGATGGTGCTGTCATCATCAAACTTGAAAATTGAGTGGGAGGGGAAGTTGGCCACATAGTCATAGGTGTATAATGTTATGTTCTGATGCACACCTAGGTGTAGTTTTATTTATTTATTAATCATTCTCACAGGTAGGTTTATATTAATACTGAATTGAGGTTGCTGTAAAAATCCCATAGTCGCCACTCTCCGGTGCCTGTTTGGGGTACTCTGAAGGAGAATTTAGCATGGCAAGTGCACATAACCAGCACATCTTCTGGACAGTGGGTGGAAATCAGAACACCCAGAAGAATCCCAAGCAGACACAGGGAGAATATGTAAACTCTGCACAGACAGTGATCCAAGCCAGGAACTGAGCCCAGGTCTCTAGCGCTGTGAAGCAGCAGTGCTAATCACTGTGCCATCGTGCCGTTAATTTAGGTATCTAATTTGGGTATCTAACCTTGTTAGGCTGATCTTCTATTTAGGTTGGGCTGTGCAAGTAGTGGCAGTGGCTGTTTTGTTACTTGGCTCATGAAATGGAAGGTGGGCATATTAAGCTTTAAGCTATAGCTTTAAGATACTGATGGATAAACATAAGTGTAGTCCTTAAGTGAAGGTGCTAAACTGGGGGAAGGCTAATCACAACAATATTAAGCAGGAACTGAAGAATGTAGATTGGGGGCAGATGTTTGAGAGCAAATCAACATCTGGCATGTCGGAGGCCTTCAAATGTAAGTTGATACGGTTTCAGGACCGCACATTCCTGTAAGGATGAAGGATAAGTATGGCAAGTTTTGGGAACCTTGGAAAATGAGAGATATTGTGAGCCTAGTCAAAGAGAAAAAAGAAGCATTTGTCAAAGCTAGGAGGCTGGGAACACACGAAGCAAGTGTAGAATATAAGGAAAGTAGAAAGAAACTTAAGCAAGGAATAAGGAGAGCTAAAAGGGGTTACGACAAAGCATTGGCCAGCAGGATTAAGGAAAATCCCATGGCTTTTTATACATATGTAAAGAAGAAGAGGGTAGCCAGGGAGAAGGTTGGCCTATTCAAGGACAAGGGAGGGAATCTATGCATGGAGACAGAGGAAATGGGCAAGGTATTACATGAGTACTTTGCGTCAGTATTCACCAAAGAGAAGGACGTGGTGGACGATGAACCTGGGAAAGGATGTGTAGACAGTTTGAGCTTTGTTGAGGTCAAAAAGGAGGATGTATTGAGGTTCTTGAGAAACATTAAGGAAGACAAGTCTCCAGGGCCTGATGGGATATACCCCAGAACACTGGGAGAGGCAAGAGAGGAAATTGCTGGGACTTTGAGAGAAATCTTTGTATCCTCGCTGGCCACAGGGGAGGTCCCAGAGGATTGGAGAATAGCCAGTGCTGTTCCTTTGTTTAGGAAGGGTAGCAAGAATAATCTAGTGCACCATACATCAGTGGCAGGGAAATTACTGGAGAGAATTCTTCAAGACAGGATTTATTCCCACTTGTAAATAAGTGGACGTATTAGTGAGAGGCAACATGGTTTTGTGAAGGGGAGGTCATGTCTCACTAACTTGATCGAGTTTTGGAGGAAGTGACGAAGATGATTGATGAGGGTAGGGCAGTGGATGTTGTCTACATGGACTTCAGTAAGGTTCCTCACCGCAGACTGGTGCAAAAGGTGAAGTTGCATGGGATCAGAGGTGAGCTGGCAAAGTGGATACAAAACTGGTTTGGTCAAAGACGACAGAGGGTAGCAGTGGAAGGTGTGTTTCTGAATGGAGAACTGTGACAAGTGGTGTTCCTCAGGGATCAGTGCTGGGATCTTTACTGTTTGTAATATATATAAATGATTTGGAGGAAAATGTAACTGGTTTGATTAGTAAGTTTGTCGATGACACAAAGGTTGATGGATTTGTGGATAGCGATGAGGGCCATCAGAGGATACAGCAGGATATAGATCAGTTGGAGACTTGGGCAGAGAGATGGCAGATGGAGTTTAATCCAGACAAATGTGTGATAATGAATTTTGGAAGGTCTAATACAGATAGGAAATATGCAGTAAATGGCAGAACCCTTAAGAGTATTGATAGGCAAAAGAATCTGGGTGTACAGATACACAGGCCACTGAAAGTGGCAATGCAGGTGGAGAAGGTAGTCAAGAGGGCATGCAGCATGCTTGTCTTCATCGGCTGGGGCATTGAGTTTAAAAATTGGCAAGTCATGTTGCAGCTTTATAGAACCTTAGTTAGACTGCACTTAGAATATAGTGTTCAATTCTGGTCGCCACACTACCAGAAGGATGTGGAGGCTTTGGAGAGGGTACAGAAAAGATTTACCAGGATGTTGTCTGGTATGGAGGGCATTAGCTATGAGGAGAGGTTGGAGAAACTTGGTTTGTTCTCACTGGAATGACAGAGGTTGAGGGGCGACCTGATAGAAGTCTACAAGATTATGAAAGGCGTGGACAGAGTGGATAGTCAGAAGCTTTCTCCCAAAGTGGAACAGTCAATTACTAGGGGGCACAGGTTTAAGATGCGAGGGGCAAGGTTTAAAGGAGATGTATGAGGCAGATTTTTTACACAGAGAATAGTGAGTGTCTGGAACTCGTTGCCGGGGTAGGTAGTGGAAGCAGATACGGTAGTGACTTTTAAGGGGCGTTGTGGCAAATACATGAATAGGATGGGAATAGAGGGGTATGGTCCCCAGAAGGGTAGGGGGGTTTTCATTCAGTCAGACAGCATGGTCGGTGCAGGCTTGGAGGGCCTGTGCTGTAATTTTCTTTGTTCTTTATCAGGTTATTAGCATTTGTCATGTAAGGGGAAATGGGTTGAATCTCATTGATATCAAGGCTTAAATGACACTTTTGGTGTACCTAGAGAAAGGGGTAGTTTGCTTTGTTCAGTGTATCAGAGTGGTGTGAGTATTCTTGTATTCAGTAGCTTCAATTGATGCAATGTAAATGGTAGTGATGCCACCAGGAATAAATCTATTCAGACACAAGTTCACCATGTGGGCAATGCTCTGACTTGGATGGCCAACTTTGACAGATGCACCATAGAAAGCATTCTTCCGTTGTATCACAGCTTGGTATGGCTTCCGCTCTAACCATGACCACAAGAAACTGCAAAAGGTCATGAATGTAGCCCAATCCATCACGCAAGCAATCCTCCCATCCATTGACTCTGTCTACACTTCCCACTGCCTCGGCAAAGCAGCCAGCATAATTAAGGACCCCGTGCACCCCATTCTCACTTCCACCTTCTTCCATCAGGAAAACGATACAAAAATCTGAGGTCCCGTACCAACTGACTCAAGAACATCTTCTTCCCTGCTGTCATCAGAGCTTTGAATGGACCTACCTTGCATTAAGTCAATCTTTCTATACACCCTAGCTATGACTGTAAGATTATATTCTGCGCTCTCTTGTTTCCTTCTCTATGAATGATACGCTTTGTTTACATAGCATGGAAGAAACAATAATTTTCACTGTTTACAAATACATGTGACAATAATAAATCAAATCAAATCATATCATAGTCACAATTTGAGCTGATCTTCATGTTCCACTTGTGGACTAGATGACACATCTTCCCTGGCCTATTCTCAAGCAGTTGAGGATTATCCAGATTTGATGTAGGAGCATAAAAGCTGAGACTTCACCACTTGGGTCATCAAGTTTGCATTTGATGTTTCCAGTCAACCAGGATGTGTATCATTGAGAGGTGGCTTTGTTGTATGTTTGCAGGGGTTGGAGTGTGTTCCGATAAAGACATGAGAATTCAGATGAATCCATTGTTATTTTCTGATGTCTGATATCAATGTGAGTGCTTTGTTACATGTCAGACAGTAGTTTTTGTTGAGGGTGTTTTCTCCATTGACGTCAAGAGGTTTAAAATGTGCCAGCACAGGAAGCTACTGAGCTAAACATCCCGGAAATAATCCACACAGCATCCTGGCTAGATATCTATTTCTTGTTTGTGTGGCAGCCAAGTTTATCAGCAGTACCCTGCTATGTTGAGTAGATCGGGGTGAGAGAAACAGTGTTGACTCTGCGGCCTCAGTTGACACCCTCCAGTTTCCATATGAAATTCACCCCTGTCCTGACCTTAACCCAGGTGTTCAGGGTTCAGTATTCCAATGTACAGTCAAGAGTGAAGCCAAGATAAAAGCAATGGTCATGGGTGAGTGCTCAGCCACAGAACTGGACATGAAGTTCCTCCCTGGCCTTTATATTGAGGAATGCATTGAGCATTTTGGATTATCTCAAACTTAAAAAGGGTAGAATGTGAGAGACCAGTCATGAATGCACTGAAATAGTCAAGTTTAAAAGAAATTTAAAAATTGGGCATTTCAATGGTTAGCATTGAAACCTCACATCGTCAGGGATCCAGGTTCAATTCTGGCCTTGGGTAACTGTGTGGAGTTTGTACATTCTTGTACATTCTCCTTGTGTCTGTGTGGGTTTCCTCCAGATGCTCTGGTTTCCTCCCACAGTCCAATGATGTTCGAGTTAGGTTGATTGGCCATGTTAAATTGCCCCTTGGTGTTAGCAGGGTAAATATTTGGGGTTACAGGGATAGGGTCTGGGTTGGATTGTTGTTGGTGGAGGCTTGATGGGGCCAGTGGGCTCTTTCTGAACTTTATGGATTCTATGATTCTATGAGGGTTTGAGCAACAGACAAGCTCAGACATTGAGCAAAGTCAAGGAATGTTACGGAAGTAATCTAGGAGGCCCTAGTGATGGTGCAAATTAGAGATCAGACAAAACATGACACCAGGGTGCCAAACAACAAGCTTAATCTCAGAACGGTTGGCATGGTGGCACAATGATTAGCACTGCTGTCTCACAGTGCCAGGGGCCTGGGTTTGATTCCAGCCTGAGGTCACTGTTTCATGTTCTGCCTGTGTCTGCATGGGTTTCTTCTGCATGTTCCTGTTTCCTCCCACACTGCCAAGACATGCAAGTTAGGCTTATTGGCCGTGATAAATTGTCCCTTAGTGTCGGGGATCTAGGAGGGTAAATATGTGGGGTTACAGGGATGGGACATGGGTGGGGTTGTTGTCGGTGCAGGCTTGATGGACCAAATGGCCTCCTTCTGCAGTGTAGCTTCTATGATTGTAGGATTCTTCCAAGAGAATGGTGCTGGGGAGAAGTTCAGCATTATTAGTTAGGAGTTTAGAGTAGGAACCGGAAATAGTGTTTAATAGGAGGAAATTGTTGATAGATTGTTAGATTGATAGACAGATTGTTGGTTAAATATTTACATTTAATAAAACCTTCTTTATTTGAGTGGATTGTTTTAAAAAGTAAAGTGCCTCCCCATAAAATCCACCTGTGTGTTATCCCTTCAGAAGAGTCTTTACAATTGAAATGGAAGTGATTGGCTGACTTGTCAATCGACCTGTGCACTTTGCTTGTGGTGATAAAAATTGAGTGAAGTTTTGCAGCTTATTATCAGTATCTTGCCACTAATTCTCCACTTCAACATTAGCCAAACCCCACAATGAGTTGAAAATAATCCTGATCTAAATTGTATCACAATCGTTGTCCTTTATTTTATTTTGGGGAAGCTCAATTTAACCAGATAAATCTATCAGCCCAATCGTAAGTATATATATTCTGAAATGAAATCATTATGGTATTCCTGTAAGTTTTCTTTCAGCATGAGTCAGGGGCTTTTCAGTCTAATAGGCTATCCAAAGAAGCTCGTCCTGGTGAAAAGGATCTCACTATGCCCCAGTGCTTCAGGCAAGAATGGTGCCAATGACCTTCAAAGTAAGATTAAAGGAAATGGATAAGGCTATTTAGCCTCTTGAGCCTGTTCATTCTACAAGATCATGGCTAATGTGTGACATAACAACAACCTAGAAGGTCTAAGGCAGCCAATGTATAGGAACACTACTACCTTCAATTTCCCTTCCAAGGCATGCACTACCCTGACTTGACACTATATCACAGTTCCTTCACTGTCACTGGGTCAAAATCCTAGAATTCCCTCCTTAACAGCATTGTGGGTGTACCTACACCACATGGGCTGCAGCGGTTCAAGAAGGCAACTCGCTCACCACCAGCTTATCAAGGACGATTAGGGATAGACAATAAATGCTGTCCTAGTCAACGACACCCACATCTTAGGAAAGTATAGAATAAAAGATCACATTTGTCCAACTTTGTAACAAATTCTTTAATATCTTTCAAAAACAAGAATCTGTGAATCTCAGATTTTAAATTTATAATGGATCTATCAATTACCATTTGTGGAAGAGAGTTCCACACTTCTACCACACTCTGGCTGGAATTTTACCAGCATGCCAGGCCCAATTCCAGGGACGATCGAGGCTCGGGGAACGGCATTCTCCTTTGGCCTCGAGCAGTATCGTATGAATGTTGGGCGGACGTGCTGGTAAAATTTCTCCCTTTTGTGTATATAATTATTTTCTCATTTGGACCCCAGGAAGGTCTGGCTCTAATTATTAGACTTCTCCTCAAAGTCCTGGATTCTGAACTAGTGGAAATAGATTCTCTTTGTCTACCCAAATTGTTCCTCTTAATACCTTGAAAACTTCAATCAAATCACCACTTAATCATCTAGATGCCACAAAATAAATGGCCAGTTTGTGTAATCTTTTCTCATAAGCTAACATTTGCAGCCCAGGTATCATTCTAATAAACCTATGTTATACTCCTTCCATTGCCAATTTACACTTGCTCAGCTTTGGAGTCCAAAGCTAACCAAGGCTTTGGATAGCTGAAACATGACTTCTACCCCCTATATTCCATTTCTCTAGATATAAATCTCAATCTCAGGACACAACTTCAAGCTGAAGGGACAATCCTTTAAAACAGAGATGAGGAGGAATTTCTTCAGCCAGAGGGTGGTTAATCTGTGGAACTCTTTGCCACAGAAGGCTGTGGAGGCTAGGTCATTGAGTGTCTTTAAGACAGATATAGATAGGTTCTGATTAATATGGGGATCAGGGGTTATGGGGAAAAGGCAGGAGAATGGGATGAGAAAAATATCAGCCATGATTGAATGGCGGAGCAGACTGTTTGGGCTGAGTAGCCTAATTCTGCTCCTATGTCTTATGGTCTTATGGTCTAAAGCATCACTTCCTGTTTATGGTCTTATGGTCTAAAGCATTAATTCCTGTTTAAGACATTTATTTAATGATTTATGTACTTGAGTCCCAAGTCTGTTTGAATTTCTACTGTTTCTAGCTTTCATCATTTAAAAAGGAAACATGCTGCAACATCAAGGGACTGCCTTTGGCTCACCAACAACAGCAACAAAAAGAACTGGTATTTATAACTTAATTAATCATCCCAGGGGCATTATAAAATGAAACATGGTCCTGAGTCACATTAGTAGATATTAGATGGTCATGAGCTTAGTCAAAGAGCTAGGTTTTAAGGAGTATCTTAAAGAACAAAAATCAGTTAAAGCTATGGAGAGTTTTAATTCTGAACTTATGGCTCAGGCAGCTGAAGGCTTTTCTTAAATTCATTCGTGGGACATGGATGTTGTTGACTGGCTAACAATTATTGCCCATCCTTAGTTGCCTGAGGGCAGTTAAGAGTCAACCACATTACTGTAGTTCTGGAGTCACATATAGGCCAGACCAGGGAAGGGTGGCAGATTTCCTTCCCTAAAGGACGTTAGTGAACCAGATGGGTTTTTCTGACAGTCGACAATGGTTTCATGGTCATCAGTAGATTCTTAATTCCAGATTTTTTTTATTGAATTCAATAAAATGGCAGGATTCGAACACAGGTCCCCTGAACATTAGTTGAGTTTTTCAATTAATAATCTTGTGATAATAGCACTAGGCCTTCACCTCTCCTAGCATGGCCACCAATAGTAAAGTAAAGTTTATTTAACTTAAATAAAGTAAAGTAACATTTATTTATTAGTCACAAACAAGCTTAAATTCTCACTGCAATGAGGTTACTGTGAAAATCCTCTAGTTGCCACACTCTGGCACCTGTTTGGGAACATTGAGGGAGAATTTAGCATGGCCAATTCACCTAACTTGCACATCTTTTGACTGTGGGAGGAAACTGGAGTCCTTGGAGAAACCCACACAGACACAGGGAGAATGTGCAAACTCCACACAGACAGTGACCCAAGCCAGGAATCGAAACCAGATCCCTGGTGCTTGAGGCAGCAGTGCTGACCACTGTGTCACTGTACCACCCTACATTGGAGCAATTGCAATCAGGGATGCTCAAGAGGTCAGAATTAGAGGAGTACTAATTTCTTGAAGGTTTGCAAAGTTGGAGGTGGTCAAAGAGAAAGTGAGGGGTAAGACCATAAAGGCAATAGAAAATAAAGGTGAAGATATTAAAATCATGGTGTTGTTCAGCTGGAAGCCAGTGTACTTTAGCAAGCAAAAAGGTGTTGGGTGAATGGGTTTTGATGCAAGTTAGCACATAGATGCTGGAGTTTTGGATGGCCTCAAGTTTATGGAGAAAAGAGCATCAGATGGCAGTCAAGTGTGTGTTAGAAAAAGTTTGGGAGCGACATAGGCATGCGTGAGGATTTCAGCAGCTGTTGAGGCAGGGCACGGCATGACTATTTTTGAAGTGGCAATAGGTAACCTTAGGGATGTGGGAGGTAAGTAGTAAATGTAGTTGGAAACTTACCTTAGGATCAAACATGACATCGTGGGTGGAATTTTACTGGCACATCTGCCCGAGGTTTGTACGATCCCACCTGAGGCCAATGGAGAATGCTGCTCTTTGAGCCTCACCTGCTCCCGGAATCGGGACAAGCGTGCTGGTGAAATTCCAGCCCAAGTTTGCAAACAGTCTGGGTCATCCTCAGACAGTTGGCCAGGGTAAGGGCAGGGGTCAGCAGCTAGGGAGCAAAGTTTGTGATGTGGTTTGAAGGAAATGGGTTCAACTTTCCCAGTATTTCTTTGGAGGAAATGCCTGCACACGCAATACTGGAAGTCAGACATGTTCGGCCCTATTTCCCATATCCTGAGGCTATGACGTCATTCTAGACCCTCCAGCAGAGGAAACAACATTACGCATCTAGTCTGTTCAGTGCTGTCAGAATTTTACATATTTCAATTAGATCTCCTCTCATTTTTCTAAATTCCAGTGAATTCAGACCCAGTTGACACAATCTCTCCTCATTCAACAATCTTGCAATCCCAGGAATCAGTCTGGTGAACATTCACTGCACCTTCTCTACAGCAAGCATATCCTTTCTTAGATAAGAAGTCCAAAACTGCACACAATACTCTTGCTGTGGTCTCACCAAGGCCCTGTATAGCTGCAGTAAGACATCCTTGCTCCTGCACTCAAGTCCTCTCAGTGAAGGCCAACATACCATTTGCCTTCCGAGCTTAAGTGTTGTAAGCTACAGGGTTACGGCAGGGTGGGATTAGAAAGGGCACCTGAGTGTCCTCGGGCTGGATGTCCTCCTTCTATGCCTTAGATTACAAGAGGATGGGCTGGTCAGAAGGCCTGATCAGTGGTAAATGGAATTCAACCCAGATAAGTATGAGGTGATGCTCTTGGGCAAGACAGGCAAGGCAAGGGAATACATGATGAATGGCAGGACCCTAGGAAGCACTGAAAAGCAGAGAGACCTTGGTGTGCATTTACATCAGTCCCTTAAGGTAGCAGGATTGAATCTGTGAGTGAGTCTGAATGGCTGAATGTTTGTGTGAGTGTGTGTGTGAATGAGTGTGTCGTGGTGGGTGAGCCTGTGTGAGTGTATGTGAGCCTAGGTGGCCAAGTGTGTTTAATTGAGTTTGTGTGAGTGAGTCTGGGTGGATGAATGAGGGTGTGAGTGGATGAGAGTGAGAACCCTGAGGCTGGGAATGAGGTGGACATACTTACACTTACACCCACGGTCTCTGCCCTCTGCCCCCTAGGCAGGCCAAGAAAGGAGGAAAACCCTGGCACCCTGCTTAAATCAATGCTTTTGCATGAACTCTGCCAAGGCCAGGTTACACTCCATGCCATCAGTGGAGAATGCAAGGTCGGTTGGTGCTCATTACCTCGGCCCCAACTCCCTCCCCCTTCCCGGGTGACCAGGACTTGGGGCCTAGTCTGTCACTCTCTAGCTCTCTCTGGCTGAAAAGATCTTATCAGTTGCCTCTGCTGCTTGGTACTTTTTAGTGGTCATTTCAATAATTACTTATTTTAAAATAATCAATTTATTGCTTTGACATTGATTTTTGTTTTGGAAAAATTTCATGTTTAATGTCATGTCAAATCTTATCTTGCCGAAATTTGCTCATCAGCCTTTTGAGTGAGAAAAACATTGAAATGTGCCTTCTCACATGAAAAGCTTAGACAAGACTGTATTAACAATCAGTGCTTTCAGAACAAATGCATCCTGTTGTGTATGCTCCTTTTAAAGTTGCCCTGGAAACCAACTTACAATGTAAACTACATGAGTGGAAGCCAGCATTTACCAACCCTTCAGGAAGTTGTTCCTCACTATAAATAAACACAAGCACATGTTGACAGGAGTGTAAAATTCCTGTACCTGACACCAAGCCTGTTTTCATTTACAAAACATTAAAGATTACGATCAAAGTCCATCACTGCTCAAGAAGGGAGATCCAAGGACAGCCAGTACTTTGCAATAACTGACCTTGTGGCCAGAGCCAAAGAAGAAGTGAATATGAGCCTCCAATGTCTTTCACTGAGCATAAACCTCTCGCTGGGAATCACACAAACTGATTTTATTTTATCAACAATAATAAGCAACCAACACACAGCACCCATTAGAAATGGGGGAGCTCAATGTTGCCAGCCATTAATTAAGTAACTTGTTGGACAGTTTGAACTGTATTCCTTTCATAAAATGCTTGACTAGTTTCTAAAGTGTCATTATATTAAATATCACTGGCCTTCTCAAGGATGATGTGGAGATGCTGGCGTTGGACTGGGGTAACCACAGTAAGAAGTCTGACAACACCAGGTTTAAAGGATAACATAACAGATGGTAATCGACATAAACAACAACTTTCATTTATAAAGCACCTTTAAGGTAGAAAGACATCCTGAGTTGCTTCACAGAAGCTTAATTAGACAAAAAATCAATGCCAAGTCAAAGCAGGGGACAACCTTTAACATTGCCTCCCAAAGACCTCTTTCTTGGTAGGAGTACATTTCAACTCTGAAAGCTACATTGTTGCCAGCAACATTTAAAGGGGCATTCTTCTCCATTATCAAGTGTTTGCTGAAATCTTTCATTTGAAGCACTGCTATCTTGATTAGATCAAAATGTATCATTACATCATGTGTCGTGATATGATCGCAGCGAGTAAAAACTACTGAAAATTTTTATCAGGCTGTTTTCCTTTCCAAAGCAAGGTTGTCTTACGGACATTATTAGTTACTTCAACGTGTACACTGTGCATGACTAAAGGTACCTTTACACAGAGACTCATTTAATTCAGACTGCTTTCGAGTCTGCATCCCACATTTAATAGATCTGGCTCCTTAGTCAAAAGATGGAATCATAAACAGAATTTTGTGTTGGCCTGAAATGCTGCTACAAAGCTATGGGATCCAGATTTAGCTTTGTAAACACAGGAAGCCACAGCACGGATGTAGTATCCAGGAATCTAAACCAAACTGATGCCAGTGTAGAACATGGATGTATTTAATTCTGGGATAAAGTTTCCAGAATAAATAATAGTGGAGTACATGCTATACAATAAAAACGTTGTGCTTACCAGAGATTGCTGCTGCTTTTATATTCCTTCTTGGGCTGTGTGTGACACTCGTAAGGTCAGTTTTTATTCCCCGTCGCTGGTTCACTTTCAGAAGGTGTTGCTGGACCATCTCCTTAAACCATTGCAGCCCTTGGGGTAAAGGTCATATCTTAAAATTCAGCATCATGTAACGTTTCCCAAGATCACTACAAAATTTCTGTCCAACCAGAGCTTCTGTTTGACTGACGGCAGGGTCATTCGGGAGGTGATAAGAGCAACATCTGGAACTACATTATCTGTGAGCTGATCTCCTTCACTGAAATGTATAAACAAAGCCTATCCAATACCAACAAAAGTTCATCAATCAACATGGCCCTTAATGTAAACATGGCTATAGCTCAAGAGTAGAACAAAAATATTGGACAAGTATATATCATTTGTGAGAAAGCAACTAAACCAAAAACCTCATCTTCTTATGAGCTCATCGCATACCATAATGATAACTTCTTGTTTCTGTCCTGTTCAGGAAATTATGCACAGTTATTTGAAACAAATTGATTTGATTCTACTTTCTGCTTGACAGACTATAATACTGCTTAGGGAGAAAGTTGTTGTTCCAAGACCTCCAGAGACTTAACCACAACTGTGGAATTTTTAGGCTTTGCATGCAAGTAGAACAAAAAAACCTCTCAAGATTTCAGAATACCAGCCCTACCCTATAACCATTACATTGAATTACATTGAATACACAGCAAAGAAAGAGACTACTTGGCCCGAGCTGTTCCTGCCAGTGTTCCTGCGCCATTCCAGCCTCTTTCATCCTTCTTCATCAATATAAGCCTCTATTGCCTTCTTCCGCGTTTGTCAATCTAACTTCCCCTTAAATGTAGCTTTCCTACTGAGCGTATATGGGGTGTCAGGGAGGGGTAATATCTCTAGTGGGAGAACATGTCGCGTCCTTTCAGGGCGGTTTGTCCATCCTTTGTCCCCACCTGGCACTCAGCTCTCACCTGTGGCTCCCCATAGCTGTTTGCATGCGACAGTGGCCACACCCCGGGCAACGGCTTCGACAAGCCAGCTAAACCAGGTGAGGGTAGCCGACAGGTCTCAACCCTCAGTAAGATAGGGAGATGTCTATCCCAGCATGTGAAGACATATTCCAGCGGATTGAGCAGACAAGACAAATGGAAGGTCCAACGGTCAAGAAGGCGGTCTCTGCAAGCATTGTGGAACACAAAGAGCAGGACAAGATACAGAAGACATCCTGGTCATCCACTGCGCCTAGTCCCGTCTCCAGCCGTCTTGACTCTTGTCTTGCCAATGGATCCAGATGGGAATTGGGAAGCAAGAGTGAGGCTGACACTACACAAGTCTCCCTCACTTTAATCCAAATCAAGCGTTAGTCTCAACACCATCATCATCATCATCATCAGTTGTCTGTCCAATATTTAAGTCACAGGTAGATAGATTTCTGATCAATAAGGGAATTAAGGGTTATGGGGAGCAGGCGGGTAAGTGGAACTGATCCACTATCAGATCAGCCATGATCTTATTGAATGGTGGGGCAGGCTTGAGGGACTAGATGGCCTACTCCTGCTCCTATTTCTTATGTTCTTATGTTCTTAT
Organism: Carcharhinus amblyrhynchos; assembly: GCF_965287045.1. Taxonomy (NCBI): domain Eukaryota; kingdom Metazoa; phylum Chordata; class Chondrichthyes; order Carcharhiniformes; family Carcharhinidae; genus Carcharhinus; species Carcharhinus amblyrhynchos. Next base: position 47,186,855 of record NC_137324.1, on the reverse strand, counting down.
ACATGCCAGGACATTCTGTACCCGAATTGGCCTGATCAGTCATCTTCGGACACACCGCAACCAGCTTCAAATGACTAATAGTGTCAAGGTCCTCGTCGATGACTATGGATGAACAACACCTTTACTACTTGCTATACCTTCTGACTCCCCCCTTCCTGACACCGGGGCATCTCAGGGGCAGGGGGATGAAGAGGGTGCTATGGAAACATCCCAGATGCCTGGAAGCAGACCAGGGCCCTCGAGGTCCAGGAGGATGTCCCTATGCACATCACAGGCCATGAGGCATGGTAGGCAACTGGCCCCTCCGCTTCTGATACACATTTTGGGGAGTCACTGAGACATAGTGGTCGCCCAGGTAAGCTTAGGAAGTTGTAGTTGCACTGAGATGGCACAGGTGAAGGGCTTCACTAATTAGAAAGATATTTAAGCACTTTAATATTTTCTGTCCACAAGTTTTTATGTTAGAGTGTCATATTTAAATACCTTTATTGCAATTAAATGTTTTTTCACCACCCACCTGTAACTAATTTGTCTCGAATAGGAATCCTCTTCCATTGATGATTGCTGGAAGGGTGCTTCATGTTGATGTCAGCTGGGGAGGCCCCTCAGTGCTGTGTCACTGAGAAAGAGAAGTCATTGGTTCCCCACAGGCTCCTGTACCCCACCCCACCTGCCCAGGGCCCTGGGGGTTTCAGATCCTTTTTTGTAAACTTTATCCCAATACAATCAAATCAAATCCAATTCAGAGTCCCAACAAGTTGGGACATTCCCGATCCAAGCTGACAAGACAGGGCTTTCACCTCCTGTCTTGGGCTTGATCTACATGATCCAAGCTGATTGGAGTAGGTGTAGATCCTCCTCCAAAGCTTGATCTCATTTGCATTTTAGCCAAAAGTCCGAATGCCGCTTGGAAAAATTGCTTCAAATGAAGCTAAGATGTAGGCTATCGACTTCAACCAATCACAGCATGTCAATACTACACTTGATCTTAGCCAAAAGGCCGAGAAGCGCTCACTACACAGGCATGGACTCAGATGCTAGCGTGCATGCGGAGCACAGGTAGGAGTCAGGCTAGATTGCATCAGGGCATCATCATAATGGTGCTTAGTGAGTTATCATCAACCTCCCGCCTGCCAAAATACCCACTAACACAGAGTACTCAGGCGCAGGTGTGACAATGTTGCATGATATAGAAGGAATTTTGAGGGGGGGTGGTGGTGAAGGGGGGATGGGAATGGAAACCACAGACACAAACCCCTAGCGAGTGAACTGCTTGGAGATTAGGGCCTCCCTTGCCACTCTCGTATGCCTCATTTGGTCTGCCAGCCCTCCAGCACCCGGTTGGTGTTCCTCGGCATGCTGTTCCTCCTCTACCTGCTGGTCATCCTCCCCAGTGATGCCTGGCTGGCCAGCCTTCTCCTCCTCCCCCCCTCCAAGAGATCATCTCTCTGTACAGCCAGATTGTGCGAGGCACAGCACTATACAAAAAGAGTTCACTGCGTTGTACTGGAGGGCCCCGCCAGAGTGGTCCAGGCACCAGAATTGATCTTGAGGAGCCCACTGCACTTCTCTGCTATTGCGCGGGTGACTACATGGGCCTCATTATAGGGGGTCTCCGCCTCAGTCACAGGCCTCTGCACAGTCATCATCAGCCATGCTCGATGCGGGTAACCCATATTACTCCCAAGCCACCCTCGCAGCCTGAGCTCCTCCTCAGATGCCTCCAGGATGAAACTGTCTTGCATGCTGTCTGGATTTCTTGCACAGACATACATAATGTTCATGTTATGGTCGCACATGAGTTGAACATTAAGGGAGTAAAACCCCTTTCTGTTGATGAATCTCCGCAGATTCTGCAGGGGGGCTTTGAGAGAGATGTGTGTGCAGTCAATGGTCCCCTGTATGTTAGACATCCCCACAGTGGCTGCGAATCCTGCAGCTCGGGCTTCCTGCTGTGTCTGGTCCAGGTTAAATTTGATGTACTGCCCAGCCCGGACATACAGGGCTTCTGTAACCTGCTTGACACAGGTGTGGATGGCTGACTGGGAGATGATAGAAGTTTACAAAATGTTGAGAGGAATAGATAGGGTGGACTCTCAGAGGCTATTTCCCCAGGTTGAAATGGTTGCTACGAGAGGACACAGATTTAAGGTACAGGGAGGGAAGTTCAGAAGTGATGTTAGGGGTAAGTTTTTCACTCAGAGGGTGGTGAGTGAATGGAATCGGCTGCCGTCAGTGCTGGTGGATGCGAACTCGCTGGGGTCTTTTAAAAGACTTCTGGATGAGTATATGGGGTTTAATGAGATTGAGGGTTATAGATAGGTCTGTAGGTTGGTAGGTGTTGATGTGATCGGCACAACTCGTGGGCCGAAGGGCCTGTTTGTGCTGTAGTGTTCTATGTTCTATGTTCTATGTTCTATGCCACAGACATCTCCGCTAGGGGTCTGGCAGGAGCCAATCACATAAAAGTTCAGAGTGGCCGTCAATTTGGCAGCCACTGACAGTGGGTGCCCCCGCCCATTCTGGTCCCAGGTCCTGCAACAGGTTGCACGGTCTCCCTTTGGAGACAGAGACGTCGGCGGCACACGGTGTCCTATATCTGTTCAAATGATACTCGTGCACGGAACTGCCGAGGTCTCTGCTCCCTCCTCCTCCTGCACCCCTCCTCTGGGTGAATGGTGGCCATTCCTGCCTCTGGTGGTCGTCTCCCTCTACGTCTGCAAGTGGTGAGGCCTGGGCCTCCTGTGCTCGCAATTCTTCCTTCTGCTCCTCCTCCTCAGCTCCAGCAGCAACCAAAAAAACAGCAAGATCCATTTGGGTGCAGCACAAAAGCCATCTCGTTACTCTGAAGGGAGGAAGTGTGTGGGGAGATGGAGAGGAACACATGTTGAGGTTAGGGGATGCTGCTTGCCCCTGGCACCTCAATTTCCCCAGTCACATGCTCCCCACAATCACAGACCCCCCCCCAATTCCCCCAGCCACATGCTCCCCACAATCACAGCCACACCTAATTCCCCAGTCACATGGTCCCCACGTTCACAGCCCCCCACAATTCCCCCAGCTACATACTCCCCACAATCACAGCTCCTTGCAAAGTTGAGAGGCTGCAGCAATTTGCAAAGGCTTTGTGCACATCTTTCAGCTGGAAGTGAGCTGAGTGCGCTAGGGCCCAGCAGCACCGCAAGACTTGACGTCAGTGCTGAGACTCAGGCCTGCGCTGCAAATCGGACATCAGAGACCCTGCTGCGCAAAAGCCCACCCACCCCCCACTCCTACTCACTCACAGAGCCACCACCGACCTGAGACAGAAAATGTCTGCAACAACAGGACAGCCGTGAGTCGCAGAGCCATCGGATGCTATACACTTACCTCCTCACTAACCCAAATTGGACTTTTATGGAGCATGACTGTTTCGTACCAATTCTGGATTGGTGAATGCAGTGGTAAAGGGGGAAGTGCTGGTAAAGTTGGACATCCAACCCATTAATTCAATTTAAATGCACTTTAATTCATGTAAATGGCCATCGCAACCCTTTCGGGTGCAGTTCTGATCATGGCCATTTTCGGGCCTTGGTAAAGGGGGATCCGGCGCAGAGGCAGTTGCAGATCGCGCTACTCACCTCATGCCCGACTTTACCAAGTTTCCGCACCCGAAAACGGGGCACAACTTGATGGTAAAGTTGGGCCCATAAATGCTTATTTGCCTAAAAGTGCCCTAAAACAGATGATCAAAACCTGTGACTTCACTTTCCTGCCTTCAATCTATTGTTTTCCTGCCCTTGTGATGGGGAGGCAACAGTCTAGTGGTACGATTGCTAGACTATTAATCCAAAAACTCAGCTAATGTTAGGGAGGGAGCTAGGGCTTTTCTCTTTAGAGTGGAGGAGACTGAACAAAGAACAAAAACAGCCCGGGAAACAGGCCCTTCGGCCCAAGCCGCCATTTTAACCTTACCAGTCCCCCCCTCCACCCATGACCCTTATCTATTGTTTTATGAATGAGAGGCGACTTAATAGAGGTTTATAAGATGATGAGGGGGAGAGAGACTATTTCCTATTTTCTGATCAGAGAACACCTGACGAAGGAACGCTGTTTCCGAAAGCTTGTGGGATAACTATCAAATAAACTGGTTGGACTTAAGCCTAGTGTTGTGAGACTTCTTACTGTGTTTACCCCAGTCCAACGCCGGCATCTCTACATTGTGAGGCTAACCACTGTGCCACCACTGTACTATCGTGCCACCCCTGTCATTGTATGATGTCTCTCAAAATGCCATCACAATAATAAGACAATGGGCAGAATTTTTCCATCCTGCCCGCCATGGGGATCGTAGCAGGCAGAAGAGGGGTGGGCCACGCAAAGGTCCTTTGACCTCGGGTGGGATTTTCCAGACTTGGGTTGGGTGTAGCTGGAAAAGCTCCCCCAAAGTGTCAGCAGTCTTTTTAATATCATTTAGCATATGCTCAGCTGAGTGGGAAAAATTCTATGGAATGCCACATGGCCAGATATACAACTGTGTGCATGTATTACAACACTGCCATTGAGATCAGAGTTGCCACTGGTAACAGTGTTGTAATATAAATTCAACATTAACATGTCATTCTGGACTCGAACTGCAAATAAATCTGGCACAGCTACTTTAAAAATAAAGCATTTCCAATCTTGTGTACATTTCTGCTTGATTTTGATTACCACAATTTTCTGACTTCATTTGAAAATTTGCAAATACCATCTGATTTCCTTCATATTCCTTACAGCTGTAATTTAAATTACAGAGCATTTCTTAATTTTCAAACCCACTTTCAAAGATTTTGCTCTGTTTCTGTTTCTTTTTTTGTTGTGTGACTGGTGGCTGGTGAGTGTTGGAGACAGGCATGCTGGCTGCTGATATGCAAAGAACAAAGAACACAGAACAAAGTACAGCATTGGAACAGGCCATTTGGCCCTCCAAGCCTGTGCCCATCATGATGCTCTAACTAAACAAAAAAAAACCTTCTCTGCCCTTACTCCGTCCATATCCCTCTATTCCCTCCCTATTCATGTACCCATCCAAATGTTGCTAATGTGCCTGCTTCCACCACCTCTTCTGGAAATGTGTTCCAGGCACCCACCACTCTCTGCATGAAAAACCTCCTCCGCACATCTCTCTTAAACTTTCCCCCTCTTACCTGGAGCCTGTGGCCCCTTATAATTGACACTTCCACCCAGGGAAAACCTCTGACTATCCACCTCGTCTACTCCTCTCATAATTTTGTAGACCGCTATCAGGTCTTCCCTCAGCCTCAAAGGTACTGAACAGGATAGGTTTCATCAAGCCTTTTTACTTGTCCCTTTTCTTATGCTTTTTGATGCTGTTTTGAAATATTTGATATGGTTAAAATTATAAGAACATAAGAACTAGAAGCAGGAATAGGCCATCTGGCTCCTCAAGCCTACTCTGCCGTTCAAGAAGTGGACTCATCTCCACTTACTCACTCGCTCACCATAACCCTTAATTACTTTACTGCTCAAAAATTTATCTATCTTTGCCTTAAATACTTTCAAGAGGCAGCATCAACTGCTTCACTGGGCAGGGAATTCCATAGATTCGCAAACTTTTGGATGAAGAAGTTTCTCCTCAACTCAGTCCTAAATCTGTTCCCCCGCTCCGTCCGAAAGATGTGCCGGTTAGGTGTATTGGTCATGCTAAATTCTCCCTTACTGTACCCGAACAGGTGCCAGAATGTGGCGACAAAGGGACTTTCACAGTAACTTCATTGCAGTGTTCATTAGTGTCATAAGCATAAGCTTACTTGTGACACTAATAAATAAACTTAAATCTTATTTGAGTCAATGCCCCCTAATTCTAGTTTCACCTGCCAGTGGAAACAATTTCCCTGCTTCTATTTTATCGATTCCCTTCATAATCTTATATGTTTCTATAAGATGCCCCCTCATTCTTCTAAATTCCAATGAATATAGTCCCAGTCTACTCAATCTCTCCTCATAGGTGAACCCTTGCAACTTCAGAATCAATCTAGTGAATCTCCTCTGCACCCCCTTCAGTGCCAGTATATCCTTTCTCAAGTTAGGAGACCAAAACTGTACACAGTACTCCAGGTGTGGCCTGACCAGCACCTTATACAGATGTAACATAACCTCCCTGTTTTTAAATTCCATCCCTCTAGCAATGAAAGATAAAATTCCACTTGCCTTCTTAATTCCCTTCTGCAAACCCACTTTTTGTGATTCATGCACAAGGACACGTCCGGCTGCATAGCAGCACGTTGCAATTTTTTACCATTTAAATAATAGTCCATTTTGCTGTTATTCCTATGCACAGATGATCTCACATTTACCATCATCGTACTCTATCAGCCAGACCCTTGCCCACTCACTTAAACTATCCATATTCCCTTGTAGTCTTCTAGGTCAGGGTGGGTGAGGTTCGCAGAACGGAAATTTCCATTAGCCTTTCAGAATTTTACAGTCTCACCCAAGTGAGGTCGTAAACTCCTGCCCTCAGTGTCCTCTGCACACTTTGCTCTACCACTCATCTTAGGGCCCTCTGTGAACTTTGGCAAACTGTACTTGGTCCCCAACTCCAAAACATCTATGTAAATTGTAAACAATTACAGTCCCTACACTGATCCCTGAGGCACACCACAGTCACTGCCAATAGAAAAACACCCATTTACCCCCACTCTTTGCTTTCTGTTAGTTAACCAATCCTGTATCCATACTCATACGTTACCCACAACACTACGCACCTTTATCTTATGCAGCAGTCTTTGGTGCAGCACCTTGTCAAGTGCCTTCTGGAAATCTGGATACACCATATCCACAGGTTCCCCATTGCCCACTGCACATGTAATGCCCTCAAAGAATTCCACCAAATTAGTCAAACATGACCTGCCTTTCATGAACTCATGCTATGTCTTCCCAATGGGACGATTTCTATCTAAATGTCTCACTATTTCTTTCTTGATGATAGATTCAAGCATTTTCCCTACTGTAGAAGTTAAACTAACCAGCCTGTACTTACCCACCTTTGTCTATCTCCTTTTTTAAACAGTGGCATCACATTTGCTGTTTTCCAATCTGCCGGAACTGTCCCAGAGTCCAGCAAATTTTGGTAAATTACCACAAGTGCATTAGTTATTTTCCCCACCATTTCTTTTGGTACCTTGGATACATTTCATCAGGGACTGGAGACCTGCCTACCTTTAGCACCATTAGCTTGTCCAACACTACTTCTTTCATGACAATGTTTTCTTGTGCTGCCTGAAAGCAATATGCAGACAGCTTCTACTTGTTACAGTTGTGCTCAAGAAGAATTTTGTCATTGGACTTTTTCAAATTATTGATCGTCCAATTAATATGAATTGGATACCAATAACAATACCAATATTAATTGGATGTTGCCTCCATACCAGACAACATCCAATTAATATGAATATTAATATGAATATTAATAGGATGTTGCCTAGTATGGAAGGCATTAGCTGTAAAGAGAGGTTGGAGAAACTTGGTTTGTTCTCACTGGAGCGAAGGAGGTTGAGGGGAGACGCGATAGAAGTCTACAAGATTATGAGAGGTATGGACAGGGTGGATAGTCAGAAACATTTTCCCAAGGTGGAAGAGTCAATTACTAGGAGGCTTAGGTTTAAGGTGCGAGGGGCAAGATTTAAAGGAGATGTACGAGGCAGATTTTTTACACAGAGAGTAGTTGGTGCCTGGAACTCGTTGTCGGGTAGTGGAAAGTGATACATTAATGACTTTTAAGGGGTATCTTGACAAATACATGAATAGGATGGGAATAGAGGGATATGGTCCCGGAAGGGAAGGGAAGGGGTTATAATTAAGTCGGGCAGCATGATCGGTGCAGGTTTGGAGGGCTGAAGGGTCTGTTTCTGTGCTGTAATTTTCTTTGATCTTTGCTCTTTGATTTCTTAATTTTTTTCTGAATATAACAGAATCAGGAGAAACTTCTTTACTCAAAAAGTTATTGTCTACATCAACAATGATAAAGTGGAAGTGGTCAAGAGCTTCAAGTTTCTGAGTGTTCAGATCTCCAAATCCTGACCTCCATGCCACGCTACAGTTAAGAAAGCCCACCAATGCATCTACTTACTCAGGCGGCTAAGGAAATTTGGCATGTCAGTTACAACTCTGACCAATTTTTACGGGTGCACCATAGAAAGCATTCTTTCTGGATGTATCACAGCTTGATATGGTTCCTGCTCTGTCCAAGAATGCTAGAAACTACAAAAGGCCATGAATGTAGCCCAATCCATCACACGAACGAGCCTCCCAGTCATTGACTCTGTCTATACTTCCCACTGCCTTGGAAAAGCTGTTAGCATAATCAAGGACCCCACACACACCAGGTATGTTCCCTTCCACCTTCTTCTGTTGGGAAAAAGATACAAAAGTCTGAGGTCATGTACCAACCAACTCAAGACAGCTTCTTCCCTACTGCCATCAGACTTTTGAATGGACCTACCATATATTAAGCTGATCTTTCTCTACACTCTAGCTATGACTGTGACACTACATTCTGCACCCTCTCCTTTCTTTCTCCCCTATGTACTCTATGAACAGTTTGTTTTGTCTGTATGGCATGCAAGAAACAATACTTTCCACCGTATCCCTATACATGTGACAATAATAAATCAAATTGAACCAAATCAATTTGGAATGTGCTGCCAGGATTCCATCGGAGATTTAAAAAATGAGTTGGATACCTATTTGAAAGTGATAAACTTGGAAGGCTACCAAGATAGGGCTGGAGAATGGGACCAGCTGGGTAGCTGTTTTGGGAGTTGGTGCACATATGATGGGCTGAATGGCATCCTTCTGTACTGTAACATTCTATGCTTCTATGAGGCTAATTGCAAAGACTGATGTCAGAACAATCAATTTAAATTCTAATATTACTTAATTTCACATTCTTGACACATATTACATTTCCTAAGCAACCTGTATAAAGCTTAGAATTAAATATAGTTTGAAGTTTCTCTATGAACAGAATTTTCTCGTGACATTTTATGTAAGTTTATGTTTACATGTATATGCTTGTGTTGCCTTGCCCTGATAATCCTATTTAACTGGAATAGCCTATTCACTTCAAACAAGTCTAATTATTTATTATTTTAAAGACAGCAATCAAATCTCCTTGAAGTCAATGCTTTTTGGAGTAGCTCGCAAAATTTATTGACGTAACTCACGGCCATTAAGCTAAGCATCAGTCAGGTTGTCCTCTTCTAAACCTCTTCCAGGACTCTTAGATCATCTGGCATATAAACAGACTAAATTGCACACAGTGCTCCAAATGTGACCTGACCAAGGCATTATACAGTGAACAGATGGTATTTTCTGTTTGATGTTTAAATATTCTGACAATAAATCTCAACGCTCTATTTGCTTTTGCAATAACCTCATGGCACTGGCCATGCAACCTCAGTGATAATTGCACTTTGAACCCAAATCTTTTCCCGCTCAACAGCCTTAAGCATGTAATTCTGTATGGTGTGTACATGCTTGGAGTTGCCTAAACCTAAACATGTCACACCAAGATACATTTAATTGTATCATCCCTCTCTATGTCTATAACCTCCTCCAGTTCACAGTCACTTCATTGCAGTGTTAATGTAAGCCTTACTTGTGACTACTACATAAATTTTACTTTAAAACCACCAGGATCTCTGAATCTTTCAATCTTGGCCTCTTATATATTCCTGATTTTTATCACTCCATTGCTGGCTCTCTAATTCCCTTCCAAAACCTTGCTGTATCTCTACTTCTCTCTCCTTTTTTTCAATATTTTCTTTAAAATCTACCCCTTTGGTTATCTGTGCTAATATCTCCGTACATGATTCATTGTCAAATTTGGTTTGGTAACATTCTTGTAAAGCAACTCGGGACTATGACCACGCTATAAAAGGTTAATTATTGTTGCTGTTGTAAAAGGTAGCCAATGGATACAGGCCAGGTGGCACAGTGGTTAGCACTGCTGCCTCACAGCACCAGGGACGCAGGGTTCGATTCCCTGCTTGGGCCACTGTCTGTATGGAGTTTGCATGTTCTCCTGTGTCTGCGTGTGTTTCCTCCAGGTGCTCCTGGTTTCCTCCCACAGTCCGAAATACATGCTGTTTAGGTAATTTAACCATGCTAAATTCTCCCTCTGTGTACCGCAAACAGGCACTGGAATGTGGCAACTAGGAGATTTTCACAGTCACTTCATCGCAGTGTTAATGGAAGTTTACTTGTGACTAATAAATAAACTTCTGTACAAAGTATCCTGTACATAGAGAAGGAAAGGAGAGGTTATAGAATGTATTTTCACAGTCATAGTTAGGGTGTAGAGAAAGATCAATTTAATACGAGGACAATAGCAATATAAATACTGTGTTATGATGCTGTGCTGGAAGGTATGAATGCATATGAAGGGCTGTGAGTGAGTAAATGACCAGAGAGAGTAATTGAAATGGACGGGATAAGCCCTCAGCTTTGAGAAGGCTCTAGCTTCATCACCACTATTTCCTGTACTGTTCCCTAGCTCTAAAATTCCAGCACAGCATATTTTAAAAATCATAAGACTTTAAAACTCCCTCCTTAGGTTTCATTTTGGTCCTGTCTATTATGATCACATAAGACAAAGTAACAAGTAAGGCTTACATCAACACTGCAATGAAGTTACTGTGAAATTCCCCTACTCACCACTGTTCAGTGCTTGTTCAGGTCAATGCACCTAACCAGCACATCTTTCAAAATGTGGGAGGAAACCAGGGCACCCGGAGGAAACCCACATAGACACAGGGAGAACGTTCAAATTTCACACAGTAACACAAACTGAGTATCAAACCCAGGTCCCTGGCACTGTGAGGCAGCAGTGCTAACCACTGTGCCATCATGCCTTCACGACACACGACAGCGCAGAGTCGCTGAACAGAGACTGATAGCCAAGTTCCGCACACATGAGGACGGTCTCAACAGGGATCTTGGGTTCATGTCGCACTATCTGTAACCCCCGTGACTTGCCTGGGTTTGTAAAACCTCACTTACTGTGCTGTCTGGAGACAATACACATCTCTTTAACCTGTGATCAGTGCTCCTTCCACTCACATTGTCGGCCACTTTAGGACTTGAACAGCAGGTTAGGTGTAAGGATTCACATTTTAATCAGTAATCTGTAAACTGTCTGTGCTTTATATGCTCTGTCTGAGGCCAGAACTCTCCACTCACCTGACGAAGGGACAAACCCGAAAGCTAGTGAGTTTACTATCAAATAATTCGGTTGGACTTAAACCTGGTGTTGTCAGACTTTTTACTGTGTTTACCCAAGTCCAACGCCGGCATATCCACATCATCATGCCGCCCACCATGGACCAAGAAATTCAGGGCCCTGATTTTTATACAGGGAACCAGTAGAACGTCCAAGAGTTCTCTGTGATCTTTTCTTCTGACTTCATGCATTGATCTACTGAACTGCTTTGGAGCTACTCCATCACCTCCAGTTGCTGGTTTTTCTGTTTTGAGTCATTTCTCCAGTCATTTTAATGCCAGCTGGGAACAGATGTACAAATCTGTAAATATGGGGTGGTGAGACTTTACGTTCCCGCTGAAATCAATGGCTCGCTGCGTTTTCCAGCCCCACTCCCTCCGTGACTGGTCGATAAAATTCAGCTCATTATTTATTTCATACAGATTTCTTTTCAGTAAAATTTGAATTTTTGTAATTTAGGAAGAAACTCCGGAATTGGACTTCAAGAAGTCCTTAATAAATACAAGTAAGGGAAAGGAGTTTCAAATTAGCTCATGATGGCCAGGGTCCCACTGCAAAACAAAGCCTCATAATTTACCACCAAATTAGCAAATCATAGATTTTTCATAGTCTAAAAAAAACGTGTTCAATGAGGTCTGCTGACCTCCATCCCTGAGGATTCGCGCCCTTGCTCCCAATTAGCCGAGGTTCAGTCGCTCATGCTCCATTGGTTCTGGCCTGGTCATGTGGTCATGTGGCCCATGAGAGATCGCCTCTTAAAGGGGCCACACTACCATAATGTTCAATTTCCTTTTGCAAGTTACCATTGAATTTGCTTCCATAAAGATGACTGGACTAATAACTGAGAATAAATCATATGTGCATTGATGCATGTTCCTCTCAGAATTGGGTTAAGTCAAAAGGCATGCTGAAAAGAAGAAGCCTCACTTTGACTATTCTGAATATGAGCTGGACGTATTTGATGCTGATACTGAAGCCTTTCTGGCTTTAATCTTCTCAGTACAATCATAGAATCATACAGCACAGAAGGAAGCTATTTGGCCCATCATGACTCCATCAACTTTTTGGAAGAATTACCAATTAGTCCTGCCTCTCTGCTCTTTCAAAATTGTTCTGCAAATATTTCATTTATAAGTATGTATCTGTGATAACTCAAGGCAACTCGGTATGACAGATACCATAGATTTTACATTGTACAAAAAAAATGTATTCAATGAGAGGAAATTATCTACAACTGAAGGATTTGCAACAATACAAGTCTGATCACAAGAAGCTCCCAACTCGCTCTGCTGATCTCCAGCCCTGGGGATTCGCACCCTTGCTCCTTGCAATTAGCTGAGGTCCGGTCGTTCATGCTCTATTGGTTCCAGGCTAGTCTTGTGACCCATGAGAGATCACCTCTTAAAGGGGCCACGCTACCATAATATCCAATTTCCGTTCGCAAAATATCATTGAATTTGCTTCCACCCTCTGCTTTCACCATCTTTTCAGTCATATCATTCCAAGTGTCTGAGCTTAAAAATGTCTCCCAGCGCCTCCTTAGCTGTCTTGATGATTATTTTAAATCTCTGCACTCTGGCTGTTGAACCACTTCCTGCCATAGAGTCAAAGAGCTTTAAAGCATGAAAACAGGCCCTTCGGCCCAACTTGCCCATGCCATCCTTTTTTTTAAACCTGTAAGCTAGTCTCAATTGTCCACATTTGGCTCATATTCCTCTATACTCATCTTACCCATTTAACTGTCTAAATGCTTTTTAAAAGATAAAATTGTACCCGCCTCTACTATTACCTCTGGCAGCTTGTCCCAGACACTCACCACCCTCCGCGTGAAAAAATTGCCCCTCTGGACTCTTTTGTATCTCTCCCCTTTCACCTTAAACTTACGCCCTCTAGTTTTAGATTCCCCTACCTTTGGGAAAAGATATTGACTATCTAGCTGATCTATGGCCCTCATTATTTTATAGACCTCTAAGAGATCCATCCTTACCCTTCCATGCTCCAGAGAAAAAAGTCCTAGTCTATCCAGCCTCTCCTTATAACTCAAGCCATCAAATCCCATTAGCATCCTAGTAAATCTCTTTTGCACCCTTTCCAGCTTAATAATATCCTTTCTAGAATAGGGTGACCAGAACTGTACACAGTACAGCTCCAAGTGTGGACTTACCAATATCTTGTACAACTTGAATAAGACGTCCCAACTCCTGTATTCAATGTTCTGACCAATGAAACTAAGCATGCTGAATGCCTTCTTCACCATTGTCCACCTGTGACTCCACTTTCAAGGAGCTATGAACATGTACCCCTAGATCTCTTTGTTCTGTAACTCTCCCCAGTGCCCACCATTAACTGAGTAAGCCCTGCTCTGGTTCAATCTACCAAAATGTATCACCACACATTTATCTAAATTAAACTCCATCTGCCAGTGCAAACAATTGTTCCCTCTCTCTTTCACGAGGGCCCTGCATAATTTTGAGTGCATCTTTCATTGCCCCTTAAACTCTTGCTCCACAGAGAACAATGCCAACATCTTTAGTCCCTCCATATAACCAAATTCACTTACTTTGATAGCATTCCAGTAAATATGCTCTGCATCTTCTCCAAGGCCTTGACAACTTTCCTTAAGTGCAAAACTCAGAATTGGTTGTTCAGTTGTCGCGACACTTCTTTGCACTAATCCATTCTGTTCAGTATGACAGTGGCTGCTCCCTTGTCTGCTGGTTTGATGAAAAAGTTGCAGTTGGTCTTGAGAGTGCGGATGGCATTGCATTGTGTTTGGGAGAAGTTTGGGGCTATCTTGTGAGTGCGGCTGATGAATCTGGCATTGACGCATCTCCTGACAGCTTGGGCATACATGTTGAGTTGAGGACAGCGGTGTTCCGGAAGGGTCCAATTCGGACCTTTCCTCTTTGGTTGCTGCACCTCGGATCTCTGTCCGCTGTTCTGGTTCATTGGCTGTCTCATTGGGTTCGCTGTTGGCCTCTTGGGGTTTGTGGAACAATTCCCAGGGCCTCATTCGCCTGGATGAATTCACAGCAAATACCCAACGTTCAGGAGAACAGCGACCACAATACCACACAACACTGCCACAGCAACTTCTGCAAGATGTGCCAGATCATCAATACGGATGCCACCATCACATGTGAGAACACCAGTCACCAGGTACACAGTACATAGTTATGCAACTCGGCCAGCATTGTCTACCTCATATGCTGCCGATAAGGATGTCCTGAGGCATGGTACATCAGCGAAAACATGCAGACACTACGACAAAGGATAAATGGACACCATGAAACAATCACCAGGCAGGATTGTTCCTTTGCTGTCGGGAAACATTTCAGCAATCAAGGATATTCAGCCGCTGATCTTTGGGTAAGCGTTCTCCAAGATAGCCTTCAAGACACACGACAATGCAGAATCGGCAAGCAGAAATTGATATCCGCGTTCAGCATGCATGAGGACGGCCTCCACCAGGATCTTGGGTTCATGTCACACTACGTGCAACTCCCACCATTTGGCCTGGGTTTGCAAAATCTCACTAACTGTCCTGGCTTGAGACAATTTACACCTCTAACCTGTGATTGAACCTCTCTTTACTCGCATTGTCTATTCCAACCATTATCTTGCAATTCAACCTTTGCCTCTATGTGCCATGTTTGTGAACCCAACTCTCCACTCACCTGATGAAGAAGCAGTGCTCCAAAAGCTCATAGTACCATTTAAATCTGTTGGACTTTAACCTAGTGTTGTAAGACTTCTTACTGTGTCCACCCCAGTCCAATGCTGGCATCTCCACATCATGTGTGGAGTTTGCACATTCTTTCTGTGTCTGCTTGGGTTTTTTCCAGATGCTCCAGTTTCCTCCCATAGTCCAAAGATGTGTGGATTAATTTGATTGCCTGTGCTGAATTAACCCTTTGTGCGAGGGGGTTTAGCAGAGTAATTGCGTGGGGTTAGGGGGAAAGGGCCTGGACGGGATTGTTATAGGTGCAGGCTTGATAGGCCAAATGGCCTTCTTCGGCATTGTAGAGATTCTATGATTCTAAACCAATTCTCCTCTGCTCTTACTGTAGCAGTAGTTGGTTTTCTTCTCCAGACAATAGTAATTGATTTGTCTCTCTTATTGTGTTGTACAAAGCAGCTGTCCCAAACCATTTCCGCGGCCTCCGCCTCAATGGTGTTTAAGACTCAAACATCTGGAATGTTGCCTCTGGCCTTGGTCCCCTTTCCCTTGCTGTGTGAGTTTTTATCCCACACAAAGACAAAAGGATTGACTGTTATCCTAGGGGAGCATGAGCAGTCTGATTGCCTATGGCAGCTCCTGTGTCCTCCCCAGTAATTGAATAACAAGCTGCAACTGAAGAAAATTGATAGCACAAAGTGTTGGCACACATTCAATCTACATGTCCCATCTGCTGCTGAGTCCTGCAACCTTGACATACCTGTAACATCACACACTTGCACTGCCTGATACTCTTATGTGTGTCACTTCGCAATGACTACTTTCTGTCACTTACTCTGGCAGAGCAGAGGGAGGTGATGGCCTCATGGTGTTATCACTGGACTATTAATCCAGAAACTCAGCTAATGTTCTGGGGACCCGGGTTTGAATCCCACCATGGCAGATGTCCTTCAGGGAAGGAAAACTGCCATCTTGACCTGGTCTGGCCCACATGTGACTCCAGAACCACAGCAATGTGGTTGACTCTCAACTGCCCTTGGGCAACAATGAATGGGCAATAAATGCTGGCCAGCCAGCGATGCCCATGTCCCACAAATGAATTAAAATGAATACTGGCCAGCCAGCGGCACCCATGTCCCATGAACAAATTTTAAAAGATGCTGGCCAGCCAGTGATGCCCATGTCCCACAAATGAATAAGAAAAAGCACAACAGATTGTTCATCCTTTTATTACACGGCTGGGCTATTTTCCTGTCACCCCACTGGTGCTAACCTCCACAGCGACCTCTGCCCAGGCCACTGTGGTCAGACAGGAGAGCCCCCTTGTAGCCATCCCTGGGAAATAGGACCTCATGCTTTTTCCCAGATGGGCTGGAGGAGAGTCTGACAGGAGGCATCACTGAGCTGTGAGGCCACAAGGTGTCTGCTCTGGGATATCACGAGCGATTTAGAATCTGGTGCTCTAGGCTTGCAGTGAGTCAATGAATGAATGGCTGCCTGGGTGCACTATAAATGTGGTGCCAGAGCTTTTGACTCTGGGAGGTAAGGCTGAGGATAGCAACTCCCTACCCGCTCTCACCACAAGCTTTACAGTGCTCTCCATGTGTGCTGTAACGAGTTGAATAGCACAAGATTGCATGTGGCCAGTCATCCTGCCTCATAGTGGAAGTCATTTTCATTTCCACTTCCACAGTCCCAATTTATACTCCAGATTGGAAGATACTGCTCTTAGTGCCTGTTTTGTGGCTGCCTTTACTGAAATAGTGCTCCCTCACAATGTTATGTCAGTAGCTGCTGCATGGCTAATGGAAAGTTGCTTCAGTGGTGGAGATTGTAGATGGCCACACAGGACACTCTTAGCAGCTCTCATCAGACTGCACCAACTCAGCATTGGATGCAGCAGCATGGGCTGGCTGGCTGACAGGCAACAGCAAGGGCAAAGCCAGTGTGGCAGTCCTCAGGTTTATAGCTTGCTGCTGGGTGAATGGTGGGTGTGAAATGTGTCTGAGACCAGTGGCACAGTTGGCAGGAAATGGCATTTGAAGATGTATTCACTAACCTGAACCACATGGGTGAACGTTTTCAGTGGCCACACTCCCGGCATTCAACTTGTGCCCCGCAATGCCAGGGACCTGGGTTCAATTCCTGGCTCAGGTCACTGTCTGTGTAGAGTTTGCACATTCTCCCCCATGTCTGTGTGGGTTTCCTCTGGGTGCTTCAGTTTCCTCCCACAGTCCAAAGATGTACAGGTTAGTTGCATTGGCCATGCTAATTCTCCCTCTGGAGTTTGGCAATGAGGTGATTTTCACTGTAATTTCATGGCAGTAAGACTACTTGTGACTAATAATAAATAAACTTGAAACTTAAACTTAAAACCTGTGTGCATCTGCTCTCACTGCCTTTAAAGTGTATGTCTAGAGAACCTCCCAAACCCTCTCTCTTCCTTTGCACTTCCGACACTAAAGCATCCAGTACTGTATCTGAAAGCTTAGGAAACCTTGGGTCTATTATTCCAATATTCCAGTTTATTCCCTCTCAGAATGTCTTTTCTAATCACTTCCAGCACCTGTTTCAGATAGAATGCACACCCCTTCAAGGGGTGTATACTGACTTTAATTGATATGAGCTCCACACAAGATTTGATCCTCGCCATTCAACCGTACTCAATGCTGGGCTGTTGCATTGTGCCTGTACTGATAACCCCTTTTCTAGATAACGCAAAATAAATAGAATTTGCTCCAAACTAATATGAACACATGACAAAGGGACTGATGAAAGGCGATCCATTTGAAATGTTAGCTCAGTTCATTTATTTATTTGTTTTACAAGTAGGCTTAGATTAACACTGCAATGAAGCTATGGTGAAAACCCTTTAGGTGCCACATTCCAGCATCTGTTCAGGCACACCAAGGGAGAATTTAGCATGGCCAATGCACCTAACCAGCGCGTCTTTCAGACTGTGGGAGGATACTGGAGCACCCGCAGGAAACCCACTCAGACATGGGGAGAATGTGCAAACTCCAGACAAATAGTGACCCAAGTCGGGAATTGAACTCGAGTCCCTGACACTGTGAGGCAGCAGTGCTAATAATTGTGCCAATAATTATTATTGAGCATAATAATTGTTTCTGTCTCTGTAGAGGCTGCCAGAACTGTGGGGTATTTCCAGCATTTTCTGTTTGTATTTCAGATTTCTTTTTGCGTAAGCTCTTCCAAGATGTTTTATTTTTAACTTAAAATGTACAATGTTTGTTTATATTTATTTGTTTATGGCTAAATGCATTCATGGCTAATGATTGAATGAATAGTTTCTCCTCATTATTTCAAAGAGAGCTACAGAAATGATTGCTTTCCTTCATAGCTGTATCCAGTGGTGTAACCATAGAGATCAGTGTTGGGTCTCTTGCTGTTTGTAGGGTACATTAATGATTCTGGAAATGAATGTGGAAGGTAAGTTCACAAATGAAAACAAATTGGTGATGTGGCAAATAGCGACAAGGAAAGCCTTAGAATACAAGACAATATAGATGGGCTAGTCAGATGGGTAGAAGAGTGGTAAATGGAATTTAACCCTGAAAAGTGCAAGGTAATGTTTCAAGTTTTGAGGGCTCATGTTTCTTTGGTTTCAAGGTTCAAAACTGGGGAAAACACCTGTATCTTTCAAAGGACTCGAGAGATAAAGTTAGTGACGTTGATGATCAGGAAGCTGCATATTTGGATGTTAAAAGTAAAACTAGTGTAGTGAATAAGGATGACTAGTGGAATTTATTGTCGAAAACTGTTTATATACAGTGTAACCTCAAATATTTCAAAGAAGCTGAACTCCTGGTTGATTCTTCCTTGGAATACCACTGATTTTATGATTTATGACTAATAAGGCAAGGAAATACACACTGAATGGTAGAATGCTAGGAAGTACAGAGGACCAGAGACCTTGGAGGGCATGTGCAAATCTCTGAAGGAAGCAGAACAAATAGACAAAGTGGCTAAGAAGGCATATGGGATACTTATCTTTATTGACTGAAGTGTAGAATACAAAATGCTAATTAGAACTGTCTGCAAATCTGGTCACCACACTATAGGAAAAGGGTGAGACTGCACTAGAAAGAGTGCACAGGAAGTGTACTAGGATGTTGCCTGGGCTGGAGTGTTTCAGCTATGAAGAGAAGGTGATTAGGCTGGGGTTGTTTTCCTTAGAGCAGAGAAGGCTAAGATGGGACCTGATTGAAGTGTACAAAATTATAAAGGACATAGATAGGGCAGATAATAGGAAACTTTTCACCTCAGTACAGGGGTCACAAACCAGGAGGCATAGATTTAAGATAAGGGCAGGAGATTTAGTGGGAATTTGAGGAAAAACCTTTTCACCCACAATTATTTGTTCCTTTGAAACTCATCTCCAAACTTTGTGCCTGGGCCTCGGCTCCTCCCTCTGCGACTGGTTCTTGAACTTCCTAACTCACAGATCACAATCAATAAGGATAAGCAACAACACCTCCTCCACTAACATCCTTAACACTGGTGCCTCACAAAGCTTTGTTCTCAGCCCCCTACCATACTCCTTATACACCTAACTGTATGGTCAAATTCCCCTCCAACTGAATTTTCAAGTTTGCTAACAACACCACCGTAGTGGATCGGATCTCAAACAATGCCAAGACAGAGTGCAGGAATGAGATGGGGAATTTGGTGAACTGGTGTGGTGACAATAATCTCTCCCTCAATGTCAATAAAACAAAGGAGATCGTCATCAACTTAGAGTCATAGGGTCATAGAGGTTTACAGCATGGAAACAGGCCCTTCAGCCCAACTTGTCCATGCTGCCTTTTTTTTAAAAGCACTAAGCTAGTCCCAGTTGCTCACATTTGGCCCAACTTCCTCTATACCCACCGTAGCTATGTAACTATCTAAATGCTTTTTAAAAGACAAAATTGTATCCGCCTCTACTACTATCTCTGGCAGTTTGTTCCAGACACTCACCACTCTCTCTGTGAAAAAATTGCCCCTCTGGACACTTTTGTATCTCTCACCTCTCACCTTAAACTTATGCCCTCTAGTTTTAGACCCCGCTACCTTTGGGAAAAGATATTGATTATCTAGCTGATGTGTGCCCCTCATTATTTTATAGACCTCTATAAGATCACCCCTCAGCCTCCTACGCTCCAGAGAAAACGTCCCAGCCAATCCAGCCTCTCCTTATAACTCAATCCATCAAGTCCAGGTAGCATCCTAGTAAATCTTTTCTGCACTCTTTGTAGTTTAATAATATCCTTTCTATAATAGGGTGACCAGAATTGCACACAGTATTCCAGGAGGAGGAGACGGGTCATATGTTCCTCCGGGGAGGTGGGGGGGAGGTTAGTGAGGCCAGACCAGACCATTCTCTGGGGAGGGGAATGAGTGAGGCCAGATTGTTGTCTGGTAGAGGAGAGGAGGAGGCCCGATCACTCACTGGTGGGGAGAGGAGGCAGATGAACCTCTGGTGGAGGCGGGAAGGGGGGGCAGATGGATCTCTGGTGGGTGTACTGGGGGGGCAGGGGATTCTGCTGCCACTCTGCGGGCAATCGATAGGGGGTGAGAGGGCCAGGAGTGGTGATTGGTCTGAGTAGTGAGGGGGGTGGGTAAGGGGGA
Source organism: Carcharhinus amblyrhynchos (assembly GCF_965287045.1). NCBI lineage: Eukaryota > Metazoa > Chordata > Chondrichthyes > Carcharhiniformes > Carcharhinidae > Carcharhinus > Carcharhinus amblyrhynchos. The sequence continues at coordinate 47,166,279 of NC_137324.1, read as the reverse complement.
CAGCGATGTGTGTGGGTAGTGGGGGCGGGGTGGATAAAGCAGACAATGATGTGTTGGGTGCCATCGCTCCTGCTTTTCCCTCCCGGGCACTTTCTCCGTTTTCTGCAGCTGAAGAGCAATCTGACATGGACGCGCTTTTTCACATTTTTTTCTAACCGCGCATGCACAGTTCAGAGCTCCGATCGTTTCGGCCGCGCTAAGCTCCTCCCACAGCGCAAATGAGACTGGTGATTTTTTTATTCAGGCTGAGTGCGTATGGGGGCACCTGAAAGCAGATTTCCAAGTCGGATCTGCATTACGCCCAGATTCAGCACTTAGAATGAAAATGATAAAATCAGGCCCATTCTCTCTTCCGCCTCCTTCCGTCGGGGAAACGATACAAAAGCCCGAGGCAATGTACCAATCAACTCGAGAACAGCTCGTTCCCAGCTGCTGTCAGACTTTTGATCTTTTACAATAAGTTGATCTTCCTCCACACCCTAGCTATGACTGTAACACTACATTCTGCACTCTGTCATCTCCTTCTCTATGAACAGTATGCTCTGTATAGCGAGCTAGAAATGGTGCTTTTCACTGTATGCTAATACATATGACAATAACAAATCAAATCAAATCAAAAGGTGGTGGGAATCTGAAACTCACTGCCTGGAAGAAAGGTAGAGGTGGGAACCTTCGCAATGCTTAAGAAACGTTCGAATGAATACTTGAAATGCCATAGCTTGCAAGGCTACGGACCAAGTGCTGGAAAGTGGTATTCAAATAGACAGCTGTTTGATGGCTGGTGCAGACATGACGGGCTGATATGCTGTAAAACTTTGTGGTCAGAATTTTATGGCCATGCACACCAGTGGGATTTTTCCATCCCGTTTCAGTGAATGGAAATTTGGCCAGGCGCCAAAAATCTCTGACCTTGTTGCAATGGGATTGTGGCGTGAACAGCCGTTAAGATTGCATCCTGTGACTCAATGACCATTGGGCACAGAAATGTGGTGTTCATAATCACTCACAGCCTGAGCTCTCCTGTTCTGTTTACTGCTCGGCAGCTAAACATGAAACAAAAAGGAATCTGGTTCTCTTTTCCCAAAAAAGAATATATTTAGCAAATTAACAAATATTTGTGGGCAAAGTAAAAATGTAAGACAGACATCTGAAGGCAAATACTGTCATATATTCAGATAGCTGGGGGAATTGAAAACAGTTTGTTATGATTTTCTCAAAGGTTGTTATAGGACACTCTTGGCACAATGATGTGACTGTCACATGTGTTATAGACGATATTCTGCAAGCAACAAAATGAATCATCTGTATGTGATAATTAGTTCTTTTACACATCAATTCATAAAGAAGCTTATACCTATAGATGTTGCAAAAATGTGAACAATGGTAAGCGTGAAAACATATTCTGCTCTTTTATTCCAAAGCAACTCCTCCACACAGTTTCCTCTTTTGTTTCTGAACATCCCTTTGGAAAAGCCAAATGCCCCACTGTGCAAAACAGGATCTTTGAAACCACATTGCTCCTACATCAAACATATTTCTTCTACAAAGCATTTAAAGTTGGAACACAGTTAAGTTTGCCCGTCAAAAAAAATCCCCATTTTATCTTTGAAAGTTTTGCCTATCACCATGAAGTTATTTACCCTTCTGAATATTTTTTCCAATCGGCATAAATGAATTTCAGAATCTACAGAACAAAGTGAATTTTACTGATTGCATTTTCCAGCCTAAAGCTAAGCAATAACATTAAGAGGGATTTTCTGCACCCACTGCCCCCACCGCTCCCCACCCACCACCACCCCCCCCCCCAACCCCCCAATGGCATGTTTAGCACCAGCGTAGAATCGTCCGGTCCCGTCAATGTCAATTGCCTTTTATTTGGCTCACACTCTCTGCCATCGATGGAGTGGGAGGCAGGGCGGGGGACAGCATTCAGCATTGGCGGGACCAAAAGATCCCACTGACAGGAAGGGCTGGAGAATTTCAGCCACTACGTCATTTTCCTCTTTCAAGTAAAGCATTGCAAGCACGCATCATAAAGCAGTTAAATAACAACATCTCCCTGTCACACCACAGGACATAAATGGTCATCGATTTCAGGAAACATAGTGGAAGACATGCCTCTGTCTATGTCAGTAAAAAGTCTGACAACACCAGGTTTTAGTCCAACCGATTTATTTGATAATAGACTCACAAGCTTTCGGGTTAGTCCCTTCGTCAGGTGAATGGAGAGTTCTGGCCTCAGACAGAGCATATAAAGCACAGACAGTTTAGAGATTACTGATTAGAATGCGAATCCTAAATCTCTAAATCTCTAATTTAGACGAAGGGACTAACCCGAAAGCTTGTGAGTCTATTATCAAATAAATCAGTTGGACTAAAACCTGGTGTTGTCAGACTTTTTACTGTGCTTACGCCAGTCCAATGCCAGCATACCCACATTCTGTCTATGTCAACAGAGTTGAAGTACAAATGGTCGATAACTTCAATTTTCTACATGTCCAGCTCACCAACAAACTGTCCTGGTCCCTTCACGCTGATGCTATAGTTAAGAAAGCCCGCCAACGCCACTACTTTCTCAATTCAACATATTTGCCATGACTCTCACTAGCTTTTACAGATGCACCATGGAAAGAATCCTTTCCAGATGTATCATAGCTTGGCACGACTCCTGCTCTGTCCAAAATTGCAAGAAACTACAAAGGGATTGAGACCATCCATTCAGCTACTTACAGTCATTTATTTGTAGAATAAACTTCTGCTTTTATTCCACTTTCTCACCAATTGAACGTTCCCTAGATTCTCATTTTACTGTAATTAAATGCTGGGAAGACACAATCCATTGTGAGCACAACCACAAACTCCATTCCCACATCTTGGATTCCATACCTTTCCTGTCTTAAATTGAATCAGACTGCTCATAACCTCAGTGCTCTTTGAACCTGAGCTGAGCTTCGAACCCCATATCCACTTCATCAACAAGTGCCTCCGATGACCTTCATAACATTTTCCATCCTTACCTCTATCTCAGCTTATACATGTTTTGTCATCTCCAGACTCAACTATTCCTGTGCCAGTATTCCACCCTCCATAAACTGAAACACATTTAAACTTTTGCCTTATCCTAATGCAAAAGAAAATCCCATTACTCATTGCCATTGTGCTCATTGGCCTACATTTACTCAAAGAACAAAGAACAGTACAGCATGGGAAAGGCCCTTTGGCCCACCACATCTGTGCTGACATAGATGTCTTTCTAATCTAATATTTTCTTGCCTCTACGTGGCCCATATCCTTCTATTCCCTGCCTATTCATGTATCTATTCAGATGCCTCTCAAACACTGTTATAGAATCTGCTTCCACCACATCCTCTGGCAACAGGTTCTAGGCATTCACTACCCTCTGTGTGAAAAACTTGCCCCTTACATTTCTTTTAAACTTTCTCCCTCTCACTTTCAACCCATGCCCCCGCGAAAAAGATTCTGACTATTCACTCTATCCAAGACTTTCATAATCTTGTAAACCTCTTTCAGGTCCCCCCTTATCCTCCGACGCTCCAATGAAAATAATCAAAGTTTGTTCAATCTTCCTTTGTAGTCCACATCCTTCCAACCAGGCAACCTCCTGGTAAATCTCTTCTGCACCCTTTCCAATGTATCAATATCTTTCCAGTAGTGTGGTAACCAGAAATGTGGCCTAACCAAAGTTTTGTACACAGCAACATGATTTTCCAATACCTTTACTCAATGCCCCAACTGATGAAAGCCAGCATGCCACATACCTTCTTAACCACCTGAACTACCACCTTCAGGGAACTGTTAATCTGCATACCTAGATCCCTCTGTACACTAATATTTCTTAGGGCTCTACCATTTACCCTATACCTTCCTTCTGCAATAGACAGTCCAAATTGCATCACCTCACATTTGTCCAGGTTAAATTCCATCTGTCATTTTTTGGCCCAGGTCTCCAGCCGATTTATATCCTGCTGTATCCTTTGATAATCTTTTTCACTATCCGCTACTCCTCCAATTTTTGTAATATCTGCAAATTTACTAACCAGACTACCTACGTTTTCCTTCAAGTCATTTATATATATTACAAACAACAGATGCCCCAGCACAGATCCTTGTGGAACACTACATGTCAGAGACCTCCAATTAGAAAACTACCTTCCACTGCTACTCTTTGCTTTGTGTGCCCAAGCCAGTTTTGTATCCACCTTACCAGCTCAACTCGGATCTGATATGACTTCACCTTCTGTATCAGCCTGCCATGGGGAACTTATCAAAGGCTTTACTAAAGTCCATATATACAACATCCCTGTTGCCTCTTCCTCAAATAACTCAATCAAGTTTGTGAGACAAGGCCTCCCCTTCACAAAACCATGCTGCCAATCACTAATAAGTCTATTCGCTTCTAGATGTGAGTACATCTTGTCCCTAAGAATCTTCTCCAATAATTTTCCCACCGTGATGGAAGGCTCACGGGTCTGTAATTTCCCAAATTGTCTCTTCTGCCCTTTTTAAACAGAGGAACAATGTTAGCCACTCTCCAATCCTTGGGTACCATGCCCATTGCTAAAGAGGATACAAAAGTTTTGGCCAAGGCCTCAGCAATTTCTTCCCTCGCCTAACTCAGTATTGTGGGATAGGCCTATTTGGCCCTGGGGATTTGTTCATCTTAATGTCTTTCAAGACCTCCAATAGCTCATCCTTTTTTATCTCAATGTGTTCTAGAGTGTCAAAATCCTCCTTTCTACATTCACCATACACCACATCCTTCTCCTTCGTGAGTATTGATGCTAAGTACAAGGATCTCACCCACATCAACTGGCTCCACACACAAATTCCCTCCACTATCCTTGAATGGATCTCCCCTTTCCTTAGCTACCCTCCTCCTCCTTTTATATGCATAAAAAGTCTTGGGGTTCTCCTTAATCCTGCCTGCCAAGGACATTTCATGGCCCCATTTGCACTTTTAAATTCCTGTTTAAGCTCTTTCCTGCTATCTTTGTATTCATCAAGAACCTTATCCGTTTTCAATTTCCTGAAATTCATGTATGCCTCCTTCTTCTTTTTCACTAAGCTCACTATCTCACTCATCATCCAGGGTCCCCGAATCTTACCATCTTTATCCTTCATTTTTACAGGGACATACTTGTCCTGAATTATTAACAACTGACTTTTAAAAGACTCCCACATATCGGATGTGGATTTGCTCTCAAGCAGCTGCCCCAATCGACATTCCCTAGCTCCTAAGAGTTGGTCCACTTAAGGACAAAGGAGAGAAACTATGTGCAGAACCAAAGGAAGTGGGTGAAACCCTTACTGAGGACTTTGCATCAGTATTCACAAAGGAGGGGGAATGTTGATTGATGGTGCCTTGGAGGTGCGTAAATCCTTTAGAATAAATCATCATTACGAGGGAGGAAGTGTTAAGTGAATTAAAAAGCATTAAGATAAACTCCCAGGGCCAGACGGCATCTATCCCAAATTACTGAGGGAGACAACCGATGAAATTATTGGGCCTCTAACAGAAATTTTTGATTTTTCATTAATCAATAATGAGGTACAGAGGATTGGAGGATAGCCAATGTTGTCCCATTATTTAAGAAGGGTAGCAAGGATAACCCAGGTAATTATAGGCCAGTGAGCTTGACATCTGTGGAAGTGAAACTTTACTTATTTAAAGTTTATAAGTTTACTTATTGGTCTCAATTAGGCTTGTATTCACACTGCAATGAAGTTACTGTGAAAATCCCTTAGCCGTCACATCCTGGCACCTGTTCAGGTACACTGAGGGCAATTTAGCACAGCCAATTCACTTAACTTGCACATCTTTGGACTATGGGAGGAAACCAGAGCATCCACGCAGAAGTGGGGAGAATGTGCAAACTCCACACAGTGACCCATACTGGGAATCAAACCTGGGTCCTTGGCGCTGTGAGGCAGCAGTGCTAACCACTGTGCCACAGTTCGAGAAGATTCTTAGGAATAGGATCTATACGCATTTGGAATTGAATGGTCTTGTTAGCAACAGACAGCATGATTTTGTATGAGGAGGTCATGTCTCACTAATTTGAGTTTTTTGAGGGTGTGACAAAAATGATTGACGAGGGAAGGACTTTGGACGTTGTCTCCATGGACCTTAGAAAGGCATTTGACAAGGTCCCTCATGGCAGCCTGGTGCAAAAGATTAAATCTCACGGGGTCAGGGGTGAACTAGCTAAATGGATTCAGGATTGGCTTAGCATAGAAGACAGAGGGTAACTGTGGAAGAGTGTTTTTCTGAACAGAGATCTGTAACTAGTAGTGTTTTGCAGGGATCAGTGCTGGGAGCTCTGCTGTTTGTAATATATATAAATGACTTGGAAGAAACGTAGCTGGTCTGATTAGCAAGTTTGCGGATGATACTAAGATTGGCGGAGTTCTGGATAGTGACGAAGATTGTCAGAGAATACCGTAGGATATAGGTAGGCTGTAAAATTAGGCAGAGTAATGGCAGATGGAATTTAAACTGGTCAAATGTGAGGTGATATATTTGGGTAGATTCAATTCAGGTGGGCGCTATTATTGCCCTTATTCAGAGTTACGTGTAGGCCCGACCAGGGAGGGATGGCAATTTCCTTCCCTAAATGACATTAGTGAACAAGGTGGGCTTTTCCCACAATTGACAATGGGTTCATGGTCATCAATAGATTCTCAACTCCAGATATTTTTCATTGAATTCAAATTCCACTGGCTGCTATGGTGGGATTCAAACCTGAGCTCCCAGAACATTGGCTGAGTTTGTGGATTAATAGACTAGTGATAACACCTTTAGGTCATTGCCTGAGATCACTCAGCCTGAGATCCAACGACAGCTCTGTAGCTATCAAAATTCAGTTCTTTCGAGCCTGCTACCGGTACTGTTTTGGTTAAAAAATGGAAGCCCAACAAACATGTATGTGAGTCATACAAATGCTATTTTGGGTGGGCTGTTAGTACAGGTGCTAGAACAGTGCACAGGAAGTATACAGAGTAGGTAAATCTTGAAGTGCTGATTTGACACTTGTCGTTTTCAACTTGAAACACCCTCTGCTAGCACCCTCTCCTAATCTCTTATATCTGAACATGCATTTACCATTAGGATGCCCCCCTCCATCAGGGATACTAAATGAATGATGACTGACTTAAAGGTTATTTGCTCATTTATTTTGCTGAGTTAATAGAATTGTTTGGAGGTTTATACTCCCACTTATTGATGAATGTCTTCAAGGATTCTGCTTCCAGCCTTACTCCCAGGCATGAAGACTGTGATTTCTATCCCCTTGGACTGCACCATGACTGGGAGAATGAGATAAGGCAGCAAACTGATGGAAGATGAAAGGGAGCAGGGGCATCAGTAAGGGGACCAAGTGGACATTGGTCAGGTAAGGTGTAGTAGGACATTGTTGAATGGAATGGATTTATATTCACTGGTACCACAGTGAGATGAGCCAGCACTCCCTCTTCTGCAGGTGCTCACCTGACAAGGGCTGTGCTGTCATAAGGATTGTACAATATTTGTCTTAAATCCAGCACACAATATTGATTCACAATCAGAATATGCTGAAAAATGCAAGTCTGGCAGCATCTGTAGAAAGGGAACCAAGCTAACATTGTGAGTCTGGATGACTCTTCGTCAGAGCTGACAATATTGATTTGTGTCGAGGCTAAAATAAGATTTTTATCAAATGTCACTGTAGAGAATCATAAGCATCGATCCACATCATCCAATGTCTGGGCACAGAGCTCCAATCAACTGAATCATTGCATTAGTCACTAAAGAGAATGACTAAGATCTTAATCATGTTACTAAAAATGGTTTCTTTAAGTAGAACATGACATAGGGTGGTTGGGTAATGGTCGACCTGACACTTATAAAACTGAAACAGTACATTAAGAACTGTTGAATGAGAAAAGAATACTTCTAACAGAAGGACACGAAGGTATTTATGTTGTCTGACTTTCCAAGTTGAGATTGGCACTTGCATCAATACAGTGCCTTTAATGTAGGAAAATGTTCCAAGTACATCATAAGGAACAATCAAACAGAAATGAACATCATGTGGGAAAAGGAGATGGTAGGATGGGTGGCCAAAAACTTGGTTAATGAAGTAAAAATGGACAATGCCAGAAATATTCAGCAAAGTCTGGCCATAAACACAGAGAGAAAAATAAAGTTAAGGGACTACATTTTTCAGTGGGTGTCAGGAGCTCATCTATGACGTGAGCCCATGTGCTAGTGCAACCTTCTGTGAAGCAATCTCCAGAAAGTGACCTCTGTTATCATTAAGGAGGCAAACGGGCTCCCAAGGTCACATGGCACTGCTACTCACCCTATTTATTTTAACCTTTTAAAGACTAATTATGTCGACACATTCTGCTCGAACCAATGTACAGAATAAATGGTACAAATGTGCGAAGCAACTGTTAAGAAGAGTAACAACACAAGCTGGTGTTCATAACCTCTTGGGTGAAATATCACTTCCCTACATATGTTCAGAACATATGCCTTCAGGCAGAAGGCTTTTTATCATTCCCACTGAAAGCATTAATGTCTACAGGCCAGACAATCCCAAAGGTAGGATGTTAAAATATTAAAACAGATGACAGAAGTACTAACACGTTTCTACACACTTTCTTTTGATCAAAAATGATCTTTAACATTAAAATATAAATTAAACTTCAATCACTGTCTGAATGGTTAAGAATATACAAAGAATTCAAGTTTTAAAGTAAAGCATACAATAATTCAGTTGCCTTTGGGTTATATTGTGAACTTTGTATGTTTTAGCTAAGTTCAAATTTAACTCAAGATTTGATCTGACATTCCACAGAGACAATTAAATCCAAGTATGTAACTGGTAACATAAATAAGTGCAAAATATGTGTTGTTTATCCAATGCAGTTTTATGGTTTAAAGCCATTTGAAGATACAGGCTGGAAATTATTGTGAGCAGTCAGATTGTACAAACATACGCAAAATAAATGATTTATGGGATATGTTAACACAGAATTACAAGTTTGATCAGAATGTATTGTGTTCAAACAATAATATAGCTGAGTCGTTTTGAGATTAAAGCTCTCAACTCATTCTTAATTAACTTGTCAGTCGGCTTAACTCAGGTCATAACATTCTTTCCCCCAATGAGAAGATTGTTCAGGTTTATGCACATACTTCACTGCTGAGAGAATGCAGCAATGTCAGATGCTGTCTTACACAGGAAGTAATAAACTGAAGTAATCTCCATCTATTCAGATCACAGGATCAGAGGATCATCATTGGAATCATAGGATCCTACAGTGCAGAAGGAGGCCATTTGGCCCATCGAGTCTGCACCGACCACAATACCACCCAGGCCCCATTCCCATAATCCTACATATTTGCCCCACTAATCCCCCTGACACCAGAGGTGATTTAGCATGGTCAATCCAACTAACCCACACATCTTTGGACTGTGAGAGGAAACTGGAAATCATGACATGACAACAACTGCAATTTCACAATGGACCAAAATCTCTGCAAAAGAAAGTCATGGGATAGATGATGGATATATACCCAAAGACATTTACACTAACCACTGGGTAATGGGTGTTGGAATCCATACCTCCTCTACAAGGACACCTGAGAATGAGTATGAAGATGGCAGATATTGGACAGACACCAGGGGGAACAGTTGCCCTGACCATGACCTCTGAAGGCTGACTGTTTGGAGGAATCATTGAAAGTGCAAAGCATTTCAATTTTTTTCAGTATAACGCTCTGAGTTGCCTCATTACACTTAACAACTCAGTTATATTTTCAGTTTGTTGCTGATATAGAATAACTGCTGCACAGAAATACGATAAGAACATTTCAAATTAATGTTTTGAGCAACTTTAGGTGTTTTGATGCTTTGTAGCAACGCAACCCAGAGAAATGGTTGAACATTTTCCACTTTCCATTTTGCTGCCTCAGACACAGCCTGGACATCTCTTGGCAGGACAAGACCCCACCTTCAGATCTCAAAGAATGCTAAAGCCATCGGCATGTATTCATTACTTTTTTTTATTAATTTGTGGGTCATGGGAATCGCTGGCTTGCCAGCATTTGTTGCCCATCTCTAATTACCTGAGGGTACTTGAGAGTCAACCACATTGCTACGACTCTGGGGTCACATGAAGGCCAGACCAGGTAAGGACGACAGATTTCCTTCCCTAAAGGACATTAGCGAACCAGATGTTTTTTTCTGACAATTGACAATGGTTTCATGGTCATCAGTAAATTCTTAATTCCAGATTTTTTTTATTGAATTCAAATTCCACCGTCTGCTGTGGCAGGATTCGAACCCAGGTCCCCAAAATATTAGCTGAGTTCCTGGATTAATAATCTAGCGATAGTACCACCAGGCCGTCAACTCCCCGATATAAGGAACACAATGTCTGCAGTGGCTCAGCCACATTCATGGGATAGATGATGGATATATACCCAAAGATATTTACACTAGCCACTGGGTAATGGGCTGTTGGAATCCATACCTCCACTGCAAGGACACCTGAGAATGAGACATAAAGATGCAGATATTGGCACAGACAACAGGGGGAGAGTTGCCCTGACCATGACCGCTGGAGGCTGACTGTTTGGAGGAACCATTGGAAGTGCAACGCAGTTCAATTTCTTTTAGTACGGTGCTCTGAGGTGCCTCACTACATTTGGCGTATTATACCACATATATATATTAATATTTCATGTTAAATATTCTCTCGTACATGTAACCCAAAGGGTTAAAGTTCTGCTCCTTGGTTAAAAGATTGGGGGGGTAGGGGGAGTGATTCTCCAACTGCACCATGCCTTTAGCAGATTATCCAGAGAATAACATGCAGGCCTAAAAATCTGTTTCGCATCCACCGCCAAACAGTTTGCCAATCTCCCAGCCTTCTTTCTAATAGCACAAACTGGTTCATGCCCAGAAATGGCAGGAGGCTAATCAGCATACTTAAAGTAACATTTAAATACCCATGGCCTGTTCAAATCCCAGTGCATGGAATTGTCCAGCGTCTGGGCATGGTGCAATAATGGCAAGAATCACTAACGGTCTCCACAAGCAGACAGCTGGAACAATTGCCATGCTGGCATGCTCAGAGGCCATCACAGTCTCCGCACGATCGAGACCATAGCCGGGCAGTTCCTATCTGGCAATGCCCTCCAGGCACTGCCCATCTAATGCACCAGTGGTGCTCAACAATGTCCAGTGGATAGCCCAGCAGTGCCAATTTGGCACTCTCCTATCATACACATATATATACTATATAGAGCATCATGCATATGTATATTGTATATTCCTTTATACTAATAATCTTAGGATTATAAAATATTATATTCACTCAATACAGATTTAATTCTCTTTGACAGATTGCTTTTTGCGCTATTTAGTCTAGCCTCAAGGATTACAGTTAGCTCAGTTGACTAGATTACAGATTTGATTCCTGTTCTGCTTCCTTGCCCCGTCCTGTGGTAAAATCGCAGCATAAACTAGTTCAGTGAGCCTTAAACAATCAAGGATGTTACCTGGAGAAGGAGTCTAGCCATCCATTGCTCCTCAGGACATTATCTAATGCCTGTACCTTTCGACCAGGAGAATCTCTACATTTTCCTGCACGGTTACCATAAGACAATAAGATAGAGGAGCAGAATTACACCACTTGGTCCATTGAGTCTGCTCCGCCATTCAATCATAGCTGACATTTTTCTCATCCCCATTCTCCTGCCTTTTCCCCATAACCCCAATCCCTTATCAATCAAGTACCTATCTATCTCTGTCTTAAAGATACTCAATGACCTGACTTCTACAGCCTTCTGTGGCAAAGAGTTCCACAGATTTGCCACTCTTTGGCTGAAGAAATTCCTCCTCATCTCTGCTTTAAAGGATCATGATGTGGATGTGCCGGCGTTGGACTGGGGTAAACACAGTAAAAAGTCTGACAACACCAGGTTTTAGTCCAACCGATTTACTATCAAATAAATCGGTTGGACTAAAACCTGGTGTCAGACTTTTTAAAGGATCATCCCTTTAGTCTAAGGTTGTGCCCTCTGGTTCCGGCTTTTCCTACTAGTGGAAACATCCTCTCCATGTCCATCCTATCCAGACCTCACAGGATCCCGTAAGTTTCAATAAGAACCCCACCCTGCCCCCTCCATCCTTCTAAACTCCATCAAGTATAGACCCAGAGCCCTCAATCATTCTTTATTCAAAAAGCTCATTCCAGGGATCATTCTTGTGAATCTCCTCTGGACCCTTTCCAAGGGCAGCATATCCTTCCTTAGATGCGGTGCCCAAAACTGCTCACAATACTCCACATGGGAACTGACCAGAGACTTATACAGCCTCAGAAGTACATCCCTGCTCTTGTATTCTAGCCCTCTTGACATGAATGCCAACATTACATTTGCCTTCCTAACTGCTGACTGAACCTACACGTTAACCTTAAGAGAATCTTGAACAAGGACTCCTAAGTCCCTTTTACTTCTGATTTCCTAAGCTTTTTCCCATTTAGAAAATAGTCTATGCTTACATTCCTCTTTCCAAAGCACATAACCTCACACTTTTCCACATTGTATTCCATCTGCCACTTCTTTGCCCACTCTCCTAGCTTGTCCAGGTCCTTCTGCAGCCCCTGCTTCCTCAATATTACTTGCCTCTCAACATATCTTTGTATAATTCTAAAAACTTAGCAACAGTGCCTCCAGTTCCTTCCTCCAAATCATTAATGTAGAAAAGTCGTGGTCCCAGCATCAACCCCTGAGACACACAACTAGTAACCAGCTGCCACCCTGAAAAAAAACCCCATTATCCCTGCTCTCTGCCTTCTGTCAGTCAGCCAATCCTCTATCCATGCCAGAATCTTACCCTTAACACCTTGGGCTCTTAACTTATTGAATAATCTCCTATGCAGCACTTTGTCAAAGGCCTTCTGGAAACCTAAATAAATCACATTCACTGGTTCTCCTTTATCTAACTTCCTTGTTACTTCCTCAAAGAACTCTAACAGATTTGTAAGACATGACCTCCCCTTGTTTGAAGCCGTGCTGACTCAGTCCTATTTTATCATGCACTTCCAAGTACTCTGCAATTTCATCTTTAATAATGGACTCTCAAATATTGCCAATGCCAAGTTAACTGGCTTATAATTTCCTGTCTGCTGCCTTCCTCCCTTTTTAAACAGTGGTGTTACATTAACTTATTTCCAGTCCTCTGGGAGCCTCCTTGCCTCCAATGATTCCTGAAAGATTATCACCAATGCCTCCACAATTTCCTCAGCTATCTCTTTTAAAACCCTGGGGTTGGTCCATCCGGTCAGGTGATTTATCCACCTTCAGACCTTTCAGTTTCCCCAGAACATCCTCTTTAGTGATGGCCACTACACTCACCTACACCCCTTGATTCTCCTGGAGTTCTGGCATCCCACTGGTGTCTTTCACAGTGAAGACTGATGCAAAGTGACTGTTCAGTTCCTCTGCCATTTCTTTGTTTCCTATTACTACTTCTCCAGCCTCATTTGCTAGTGGTCCAATTTTTATTTTTACCTCTCTCTTGCCTTTTATATATTGAAAAAATCTCTTCCTGTCCGTTATTGCATTCCTAGTTAGCTTCCACTTATATTTCATCTTCTCCCCCTTGTTTTTTTAGTTGTCCTCTGCTTACTTTTAAAAGCTTCCCAATCTTCTAGCTTTCCACTAATCCTTGCCACTTTGTATACTTTTTCTTTTGCTTTTATGCTGTCCTTGACTTTCTTCATTAGCCATGGATGCCTCGCACTCCTTTTAGCATGTTTCCTCCTCCTTGGTATGAATTTCTATTGTGCCTCCCGAATAACGCCCAAAAACTTCTGCCATTGTTGTTCCACTGTCTTCCCTGCAAGTTCCCTTTCCAATCAGCTCCAGCTAGCTCCTCCCTCATGTCTTTTTGGCTATCTTTATTGAGTTGTAATATTGTTACACCGGTTTCCAGCTTCTTCCTCTTAAACTGCAGGGTAAATTCTATCATACCATGGTCACTGCTCCCTAAGGGTTTCTTCACCTTAAGTTGCCTAATCAAGTCTGCCTATTACACATCACAAAATCCAGAATTGCCTATTCCCTAGTAGGCTCTGTCACATACTGTTCCAAAATAAAATGTAGTCAGCACGGCTTTGTCAAAAACAGATCGTGCTTTACAAGCCTGGTTGACTCTTTTGAAGATGTGACTAAACGCATTGACGAAGGAAGAGCGGTTGATGTAGTTTATATGGACTTCAGCAAGGCATTCGATAAGGTCCCCCATGCTAGACTTATTGAGAAAGTGAGGGGGCATGGGATCCAAGGGGACATTGCTTTGTGGTTCCAGAACTGGCTTGCCCACAGAAGGCAGAGAGTGGTTGTAGGTGAGTCTTTCTGCATGGAGGTCAGTCACTAGTGGAGTGCCCCAGGGATCTGTTCTGGAACCCTTGCTGTTTGTGATTTTTTTAAATGACCTGGATGAGGAAGTAGAGGGATGTGTTGGTAAGTTTGCCAATGACACAAAGGTTGGAGATGTTGTGGATAGTTTGGAGGGATGTCAGAAGTTGCAGCGTGACATAGATAGGATGCAAGACTGGGCGGAGAAGCGGCAGATGGACTTCAACCCAGATAAGTGTGTGGTGGTTCATTTTGATAGGTCAAATGGGATGAAGGAATATAATATTAAGGGTAAGACTCTAAGCAGTGTGGTCTTAGGGCCATGGTTCATAGGACTCTCAAATCGGCTTGGCAGGTAGAGGATGCGTTTAAGAAGGTGTATGGTGTACTGGCCTTCATCAATCGAGGAATTGAGTTTAGGAGCCAGGAGTTAATGCTGCAGCTGTATAAGACCCTGGTCAGATCCCACTTGGAGTACTGTGCTCAGTTCTGGTCGCCTAATTACAGGAAGGGTGTGGAAGCCACAGAAAGGGTGCAGAGGAGATTTGCAAGGATGCTGCCTGGATTGGGTGGCATGCCTTATGAGGATAGGTTGAGAGAGCTCGGTCTTTTCTCCTTGGAGAGATGAAGAGTGAGGGGTGACCTGATAGAGGTGTATAAGATGTTGAGAGGTATTGATCAGATGGATTGTCAGAGGCTTTTTCCCAGGGCTGAAATGGCTGCCACAAGAGGATACAGGTTTAAGGTGCTGGAGAGTAGGTACAGAGGAGATGTCAGGGGTAAGTTTTTCACTCAGAGGCTGGTGGGTGCATGGAATCTGTTGCCAGTGGTGGTGGTGGAGGCGGATTCAATAGGGTCTTTTAAGAGACTTCTGGATGAGTACATGAGACTTAGTAGGATTGAGGGTTATAGGTAAATCTAGTAGGTAGAGATATGATCGGCGCAACTTGTGGGCCGAAGGGCCTGTTTGTGCTGTAGTTTTTCTATGTTCTAAAATCTCTGAGATATTCTACAAATTCCTTTTCTTGGGATCCACTACCTGCCTTATTTTGCCAGTCCATTGCATATTGAAGTCGCCCATGATACTGTAGTATTGTCTTTTTTATATACCTTTTCTATACCCTGATTTGTTTTCTGTCCCAATCAGGGTCTTTTTACCTTTGTGATTCCTCAATTCTACCAACAGAGATTCTATGCCTTCTGATTCTATATCACTTCTTGCTATCAATTTAACTACATTCCTTACTAACAATGCAACCTGCCCCCTTTTCCCATCTGCCTGCCTTTTTGATAGAACACATATCCTTGGATATTTAGATCCCAGCCCTGAACCCCTTGCAGCCACGTCTCTGAAATGCCCACAACATCATAGCAGCCAATTTCAATTACATGTACCCAAATTCATATCCAGACCATTAATGTAGCTTCACCGGAAGTGCAATAGAAAGACTATGAATGATCATGTTTCGGCTAGGTTTGTCTATGATAGAGTATATAGAAAATAGAGCACAGCTGCAAATTTTAGAGGATGATTAGAGTCTGTTGTAAGAAACTGATGTTCTTTTCGTATGCAGGTATGAGTTGTAAGTAGAGCTGGCAAGGCCACTATTTATTTATTTATGGGGCAGCATGGTGGCACAGTGGTTAGCATTGCTGCCTCATAATGCCAGAGACTCGGGTTCGATTCTCAACTTGGGTCACTGCCGGTGTGGAGTTTGCACATTCTCCCAGTGTCTGCATGGGTTTCCTCCGGGTGCCCTGATTTCCTCCCACAGACCAAAAGATGTGCAGTTTAGATGCACGGGCCATGATAAATTCTCCCTCAATATACCCAAACAGGTGCTGGAGTGTGCTAATGAGGGGATTTTCACTGTGACTTCATTGCCGTGTTAAAGTAAAGCCTACTTGTGACGCTAATAAATAAACTTTTCCGTTGTGTTTTGTGTCTTAGTGATAGGTAGAGATGACACCAGTTTCTATGTCCAACCAAGAATTATATTCAATGTCTGGACTTCCATGCTTCCAACTGCTTGCTTTAAGTTTCTCATTCTCAGTCATCACACCTAATTGCAAAATCAACCGACATACACAGCAAACACCAAACAATTGACCTGTTGAATACTACATCTTCAGCTTTGTGAAAAAAAGACATTATGATAAATTAAGCCATCCTGAGCTACAAACATATTTAAATCAAGTAATTTCTCAGAGTTCCAGGTCAATGATCTGATTTTGATTTGATTTGATTTGATTTATTATTATCACATGTATTAATATACAGTGAAAAGTACTGTTTCTTGCGCTTACCGTAGAAGGGAAGGAGAGAGTGCAGAATGTTATGCTACAATCATAGCTAGGGTGTAGAGAAAGATCAACTTAATGTGAGGGAGGTCCATTCAAAAGTCTGATAGCAGCAGGGAAGAAGCTGTTCTTGAGACAGTTGGTAGTGACCTCAGACTTTTTTATCTTCTTTCCAATTGAAGAAGGTAAAAGAGAGTATGTCTGATGTGCATTGGGTCCTGAATTGTGCTGGCTGTTTTGCCGAGGCAGCGGAAAGTGTGGACAGAGTCAACAGATGGGAGGCTGGTTTGAGTGATAGGCTGGGCTTTACTCACCATCCTTTGTAGTTTTTTGCAGCTGGTTGATCAACATCATGAATTCATAATGGACAACAAAGCAATTACAGGCCAGCTGAACAAATACTTTGGATCTGTCTTCACTAAGGAGGATACAAATAACCTTCCAGAAATACTGGGGGACAGAGGGTTTAGCATAAAAGAGTACCTTATTGGCCAGGAAATTGTATTACGGAAATTGCTGGGATTAAAACCCAATAAGTCCCCAGGCTCTGATGCTCTACATCCCAGAGTACTTAAGGAAGTGGCCCTAGAAGTAGTGAATGCATTGGTGATCATTTTCCAGCATTCTGTGAGAGTTCTAATGGATTGGAAGGTAGCTAATGTAACTCCACATTTTAAAAAAGGAGGAAGAGAGAAAACAGGAATTATAAACTGGTACATCTGACATCGGTGGTGGGAAAATTGCTGAAGTCAATTACTAAGGATGCAATAACTGAGCATTTGGAAAGCAGTGACAGGATTGGTCCAAGTCAGCATGGATTCAGTAAAGAGAAATCGTGCTTGACAAATCTTGCGGAATTTTTTGAGGATGTGACCAGTAGAGTGGACAAGGATGAACCCATGGATGTCGTGTATCTGGACTTTCAAAAGGCTTTTGACACAGTCCCACACAAGAGATTACCGGACAAAATTAAAGCTCATAGTATTGAGTATAATGTATTGACATGGATAGAGAACTGGTTGGCAGACAGGAAGCAGAGAGTGGGAATAAATAGGTCCTTTTCAGAGTGGCAGGTAGTGACTAGTGGGATACCGCAAGCTTCAGTGCTGGAATCCCAGCTGTTCACAATATACATTAATGATTTGGACGAAGAAATTGAATACAATATCTCTAAATTTACAGACGATACTAAGCGGATGGCAGTGTGTGCTGTGAGGAGGATGCTAAGAGGTTGCAGGTGACTTGGACAGGCTAACTGAGTGTGCAAATACATGGCAAATGCAATATAATGTGGATAAATGTGAGATAATCCGTTTTGGTGGCAAAAACAAGAAGGAAGATTACTATCTGAATGGTGGCAGTTTAGGAAATGGGGAACTGCAATGTTACCTGGGTATCATGATGGAACAGTTGCTGAAGGTTAGCATGCAGCTAAAACAGGCAATGAAGAAAGCTAATGGCATGCTGGCCTTCGTAGCAAGAGGATTTGAATGTAGGAGTAAGAATGTCTTGCTGCATTTATACAGGGCTTTGGTAAGACCACACCTTGAGTAGCGAGTGCAGTTTTGGTCTCCTAGTCTGAGAAAGGACATTCTTGTTATCGAGGGAGTCCAGCGAAGGTTCACCAGACTGATTCACCAGTCTGGAATGGGAGGACTGACATACAAAGAGAGACTGGATTGACTGGACTTGTACTCACTGGAATTTAGAAGAATGAGAGGGGATCTCATGGAAACGTATAAAATCCCTGATGGAATTGGACAGGCTAGATGCAGGAAGAATGTTCCCATGTGGAGGAAGTGCAGAACTAGGGATCACAGTCTAAGAACAAGGGGTAAGCCATTCAGGGCTGAGATGAGGAAGAGCTTTTTCACTCGGAGAGTTATGAACTTGTGGAATTCTTTACTACAAAAAGCTGTTGGGGCCAGTTCATTAAATATGTTCAAGAGGGAGGTGGACGTGGCCCCTGCAGCAAAAGGGCTGAAAGGGTATGGAGCGAAAGCAGGAGTGGGATACTGCGAGTACATGATCAGCCATCATCATATTGAATGGCGGTGCAGGCTCAAAGGACGAATGGCCTACTCCTGCACCTATTTTCTATATTTCTATTACAGTTGCTCATCAGAAAAGGAAATATATCCTAACAATTGCTCAGTCGGGGGTCATTTAGCTCAGCTCAGTGTCAGATGGCTGGATGGCTGATTTGTGATATGGAGTTATGCCAACAATACAGGTTTAATTCTGTACCAGCTTGGGTTAGTTATGAAAACTTCTCAACCTTGCCTCTCACCTGAAGTGTGGTGACCCTGAGGTTAAATCACCACCAGTCAGCCCTCTCCCTCTCTCTCTCTTTCTCTCTCAAAATGGGGGGATTGTTGCCTATGGTCTTTTGTGACTTTGGCAACTTTCATTTTCTTTTCATGTCAGTACAGAGCTTTAAAATTACAAAAAAGAGATGTGCCACCAAAGTTTTTAGTTTTGCACTCTTCAGGATAAATGCAAGAAACCAAGTTTCAAGTGCATTTTTGTAATGGTCTGGAATAATGATCATTCTCAAAACTGGAATAATTGAGTTACTGTAAGCTTGAAGGCTGTCTATCATATAAAGTCCTGAAAATGTTGGTCGAGTTTGTTGCTGAATGTACATAATTTCATTCCAACATTGATGAAAAGCAATACTCAATTGCCCAAATATCAACTGAGCATTCTTTAAAATGATCTGGCACATTATCATCTGTGATGGTATACACATGCCACAGACCTCACTCTCAGGAAGAGAGTCACCATGTATTCAACTGATTATGTCCTCTTCTTCACAACCTGCACACATGTGTCAAGTGTTGGGTAGGAGGAATTCTATTTTCCTTCAGTTTGTCATGGCATTTGGAACTGATGGGTATCTCCACATTTTGGGCACATTTATGAAGCTATCTGATCATGATATGCTCCCCTACCTGTCATCTTGACATGGTGAGGAGGCTTGAATGTCTATGTGATCCTGAGAATTATGCTGGTGGAGGCATCAGCTTCAGGTAGGTCTAACCAAGCTGGACAGGTCTCAGGTGAAAGAATAGCAAATCCATCCTCCAGGTTGGGGGTCGGACATGGGACCACCCTGTGAAAATAACATCAAGGTACAAAAACTGCAAATAGTGAAACAACTCACAGGAGATTCTAACCAGACATTTGTTGGCACGACCACCTCTGACCAAAGCCCTTGTATGGAAGCCAGAGTACAAAGACAAATCTATTCAGAACCAAAGTTAACATCTGTATAGGAGCCTGGAATACCCGCACTATGTATGAAATATTGCTGTCACTCCAGGTTATCAAAGAAATGCAGAGATACGATCTTGACACCCTTGGTATTTGTGAATGTCGCCAGATTTGTTCAGGACACCAAGAGACCAATGATGGCACAACTTTGCTCTGTGTGAAAGGATGCACACATACATATTGACCAGATCTTGCTGCAGTTGGACATGGACTTCTTCAGTATCTGAGGAATTGATTGGTTCCTCAGATTGATGTTGCCGTGGCAGCTTGAAATTGTCCAAAGCTAGGGTATCCTGAATGGACTGTCTATGCCAAGCCTGTGATTCAGTGCACCTGTGAGTCAGATTCAAGAAGATGCAACAATTCTTTCACTGTTTCCAACATTGCTGAGCCTGCAAAGGCAGTTTTCTTCAGGTGCAGCAGGTGGTCAGGAAGGCGAATGGGATGCTGGCCTTCATAGCGAGGGGGATTGAATATAAAAGTAGGGAGGTCTTGCTGCGGCTGTATAGGGCATTGGTGAGGCCGCAGCTGGAGTACTGTGTGCAGTTTTGGGCGCCGTACTTACGCAAGGATATTTTAGCCTTGGAGGGAGTGCAGAGGAGGTTTACTAGGCTGATGCCGGAGTTGAAGGGGTTGAGCTATGAGGAGAGGCTGAATAGATTAGGCTTGTACTCGTTAGAGTTTAGAAGAATGAGGGGAGATCTCATTGAGACGTATAAGATGATGAATGGGATGGATAGGATAGAGGTGGAGAGACTCTTCCCGCTCAGAAAGGATAGTAGGACTAGGGGGCATAGCCTCAAGAAAAAGGGGGGGCGGTTTGGAACGGAGTTGAGGAGGAACTTCTTCACTCAAAGGGTGGTGAATCTCTGGAATTCTCTGCCCGTTGAAGTGGTGGAGGCTGCCTCGCTAAGTATTTTTAAGACGCGGGTTGATGGGTTTTTGATGAGAGAGGGGATTAAGGGTTATGGGGAGAGGGCGGGAATGTGGAACTGAGCCACGACAGATCAGCCATGATCTTATTGAATGGCGGGGCAGGCTCGAAGGGCTAGTTGGCCTACTCCTGCTCCTATTTCTTATGTTCTTATGTTCTTATATGTATGCCTGAAAATTCATACACAACTGCAAGAGATTTTTTTTGGCAATTGCACCTCTGGTGCAATTAAACCTGTTTTCCATCCATCTTCCATTGTTTTCATTTGGCAATCCATCACCATTTCCATTCTTGCACAACTGGCCATAGTGACAAGAAAATTGGTCCTAAAGTGTATATCCCGAATGTTATACTTCTATATCAAAGCTTCAAGCATCACATCAGACACAGTTGTGAGAGATTTGTCGATCCAACCAAGTTGTAATGGCCTCCAGTCACTAAATTAATGAAAAATTAATTTAGGATAGAAACCTGTCCTGGCAGTGGAGCAGAACAGGCCGTATCAGATCAGTCATCCACTCGCTACATACTGTGCTTGATATGCAACACCATTGCTGTCAATGGAATTAACTATCAGGCACTGCATAAAATGAGTTAACCTGATACTATCCTATCACCATGATGACTTTCTACCTCTCAGACTATGAAAACGTTGTCAAGAAGCCCAGCTTTCAGATCAATTACTCTTTTGAAAAAGATTCAACAATGGAAACTACTTCTTTCCCAACTTATTCTCCTGCCTTCATTCCATTGCCATTTGATTCATGATCCACTTTAAGCCGTAGCCATTGACATTTCATAAAGTCTCTTCATGGGAGATGTCAAAGTGATCCCTGTCCTTAAATTCCAGTGTTAGAGTCTAGTTACTAGCCAAGTAGAGCTTATTCATAAAGCTGCTGGGACAGATGAAGATATGAAAAGCAGTGTCAACGTGACCATTAAATGTTTACTACAGATAAAATCTAGAATTGTAAAATCTGAAAGCACTTACCTCGATGTTTGAAGTGTTCTTTTAAACAAGTCTAAGTGCCAATAATCAACAGTGCAATTGTGACCTACTCAACCTCTGTACACAGATTCATGTTTTATTAGCCAATAAATTGCTGCGAGTCTCACAGTAACAGTGATTATAACACCCAGGTTCCTCATAATAAAATGTTCCCTAATATAAGTTCCATGTTTTCAAGAAAGCATTTTATATTTTGAAGCTAATCAAAGTAACTTTGCTCATGCCATGTTTCCTCCAGACTTCTCTCCATGTCATTCTCTCCTAGTCAAATATGACTTCTTGGTCAAGATGGCCTAGGTCACATACATTTCCAGGACTCCTGCCAATGTGTTCCTTAAATGACTAATTGGTGAACAGAACCCCTAAGGGAACATTGAATGCGAACATCAGTCAAAATTATGTTCAATTTGAATTTGGCAACTCCGAGTTAGCAATTCAACAGTTTTGCTTTTATGGGCAGTATGCATGTGTTCCACATAACTTCAAGACCACACCTAAAGTTTAAATTCATGTTCCTATTAATTTTTGCATATCTCAAATTTTGCACTTTATGTTATGGTCAGGATTTATCTAATCATAAAGCCACAGCTCCAAAATTGTATTTTTCCAAAATATTAGGCCCACAAAATCCAAACAGGACAAACCAGTTAGCAAAAAATGTAAATACAAGAGGACTGAATTGGTTAACTTCAAGGGCTGGATTGCCAGGTGTGGTGGGCCGCATGTAATCCAATGTCAGCAACCTGCTAACAAAAATCTTAATTGGCCCCTAAATGGGTCTTTCATTATGTATAGATGCAAATGCTGGAATCTAAAACCAAAAAATAAAATGCTGGAAAATCTCAGCAGGTCTGACAGCATCTGTAAGGAGAGAAAAGAACTGACATTTCAAGTCCAGATAACCCTTTGTCAAAGCTCATTAATTGATAGATAGCCTATTGCCAGAAATGGAGACAGAAAGGTCAAGGAAGGGAAGAGAAGTGTCTGAGATGGACCAGGTGAAGGTGATGATGGGGTGGTGAAGGTGATGATGGGGTGGAAACTAGAAGCAAAGTTGAGGAATTTTTCGAGGTCTGGACAAGAGCATGAAGCAGCACCAAAATAGTAATTGATGTACCAGTAAAGGAATTGTGGGAGGTGACCTGGATAGGCCTGGAATGTTCCACATACCCCATAAAAAGACAAGCGTAGCTGGGACTATGCAAGTACCGATTGCTACTCCTTTGATTTGATTTGGAGAAGGTGGGATGAAATGAAGGAGAAGTTGTTGAGAGATAGAACGAGTTCAGCCAGGTGGAGGAGAATGGTGGTGGATGGGCATTGTTCAGACCTCTTTTCAAAAAAGTGAAGAGCTCTCAGGCTGTGGGATGCAGATGTAGAAAGATTGACATGCATGGTGAATAGGAGGCAGTTAGGGCCTGCAAACTGAAACCTGTCAATATGAAGCAGGGCATCAGAGGAATCCTGGATGTAGGTGGGGAGGGAATGGGCCAGGCGAGTGAGGATGGAGTCAAGGTAAGAGGAAATAAGCTCAGTGGGGCAGGAGAATGCCAACACAATGGGCCTACCAGAACAGTCCTTCCTGTGGATTTTCAGAAGTAGGTAGAAGCAGGCTGTCCGGGGTTGGGAGGCTATGAGGTTGGAAGTTGTGGGGAGAAGGCATCCAGAGGAAATGAGGTCGGTGATGGTGTTGGAGATAGTGGCTTGATGTTCATTGTGTGGTCATCATCCAGGAGGAGGTAGGAGGAAGCATCTAAGCTTTGACAAAGGGTCATCTGAACTCAAAATATTAGCTCTTTTCTCTCCTTATGCTGATGCTATCAGACCTGCTGAGATTTTCCAGCATTTTCTCTTTTGTTTTCATTATGTATGGCTGCCTGCCTTTCTGGTACATGCAGCCTAACCAATTCCTACCCCACCATTGATAATGTGCCCTCTTGCCGGGATCATATCAGGGAATTTATCGACAATGTTCTCTGTGATTTTACCAGCCCAACGCTCTCCCATGCTGCTAATACCTCTATGTTTGTGATTTTGGATCCACGTTTCAGAGTTAAGTGTAGGGATATGATTGAGAAGTTTACAGATTATGCAAAAATTGGGTACGTAGTTAGTGGGGGAAAAAGCTGCAGACTGCAAGAAAATATCAATTAACTGGTTAGGTGGGCAGAAAGTAGCAAAGGTAGTTTAATCTGGGTAGCGACACAGTGCATTAGGGGAGGGCAAACAAAGCAAGGGAATAGACAATAAATGGTATATACTGAGAAAAGCATAGAGGAACAGAAGAAGCTTGAAGTCATATCCATAGCTGCCCAAAGATATCAAGATAAATAGATAGGGTGGTTAAGAAGCAATATTGGATACCCTATTAGCCAATACATAAAGTAGAAACGTATAAGGCACTTGTATAAGATCGTAGCAATCGTACTTCATGCAGCTCTGGTAACCACATTTCAGGAAGTACATGATTGCACTCATAGAAATACAGAATCCCTACAGTACAGAAGGAGGCCATTTGGCCCATTAAGCCTGCCTCAACAACAATCTCACCTATCCCCGTAACCCCATATATTTACCCTACTAATTCCCCTGACATCAAGGGTCAATTTAGCATGATCAAATAAATCTAACCCACACATCTTTGGAGTGTGGGACAAAACCGGAGCACCTGGAGGAAACCCATGCAGACACGGGGAGAAACTCCATACAGACGGTCACCTAAGGCCGGAATTGAACCTGTACCCCTGGTGCTATGAAGCAGCAGTGCTAACCACTGTGCTGACCACTTGCATGGTTACAGACAACATTTACAAGCAAACTGTTGGGAATGGACAATTTTACTAATGAGGAAAAATGGGGTAGTCTGGAGCAGTTTCTCTTTGCAACAGAGGAGGCTAAGAGGAGATTTAATTCAGATGCACAAAATTATTAATTGCATAGGAAGGACCTGGTTTCCTCAGCAATGGGGTCAATAAGATTTAAAATAATTGGTAGAAGGATTAGTGCAGAGTTGAAATTCTTTCACTCAGAGGATATTGGGATCTGGCATTTACTGGCTTAATGAGTGGCAGAGGCAGAAAGCCTCATCATACTTTAAAAATAACACTTGGGTACTTAAAGTGCTGTAATATACCGGCTGCAGACACAGAACTGGAAAATAATATTAGGCTGGATAGTTTTTTTTTTAGCTGGCACAGGCATAAAAGACTGAATAGTGTGCTTCAATATCAGTTACTTAATGTATCCATATAAATCTGAAATTGGGGCTAAAGGACCTTTATTCATCAGAACATATTGAAAAGTATTTTACTTTTTACGTAGTCTCTTTACATTTGAGAGTGTTGCTCAGTGCAGAAAACAGCTGGATGCAGTCTATCTGTAAACAAAGACGAGTGAGGGCAGTGTCAAGTCCTGCAACTTTGCACTGTCACACCGCAGGACAAATGCAACTGTGCATTTTCGTCTATTTCCAAATAACAAATTTACAGTGATAGATACAGCGAGTCGTATTGTATAACTGAGCCACACTGCTCCTCGGTGTTTGGCAAAGTGCCCCAAAACACATTTTTATTGTGCCAATGTCACCCTCAAATTACTCGTTCTGTTTGAGTTGAACTTCTTCCATTTCTATAATAGTATCATAATTCCAGCAATTTAGCAAACTGCTGTGCAGGTCAGTAATCCAGTTGTTTTACAGAAATCAATTTGAAACATAAACTATAAATGACTTGCCTTCCAGGTATTTAGTATTAATAGAGAATATACAACAAAACAAACAGAAATAACCTCTTGCTGTTCTCTTTAAACCCTATCTGTGCAGAATCTTTTTACACTCTCCCCTCTAATATCTATACATTTACCCTCTTCTTTCATTTTCACTCTTCCATGTTCTTCAATGTGCTGTGCTTGGTTCCTCGTATTGTTATCTGCTTTCAGTTTTACTTTCATCTATTTTTATATTTAATTTTGCAGCATCATTTCCAGTTTTAATTTTGTTCCTCTGGATTGTTTCTCTGCCTTATGCCTTCTCATTACATATTAGCAAGTAATTTTACGTGGCAGTTTTCCCGTGCATCTTCTGTAACTTCAACTGGGAAGTGTCAGAAAATAGCCCAACCAATGAGTTGTTAAAAAAAACCTGCAATTACTAGATGCTAACTAAAGCAAAAGACCTGTAATGGTTGGAGGCATTTCTCCTTCAAAAGAAATTGCTTGTGATTGTCAGGGGCCATTTATTTATTGCAACTCCAGGATCTCATTGTGGAAGTTCTTCAAAGAACTTCAGAGAATAGCGAGGGGGATAGAATATAAAAGCAGGGAGGTCTTGCTGCAACTGTACAGGGTACTGGTGAGGCCGCAACTGGAGTACTGTGTGCAGTTTTGGTCGCCGCACTTGCGGAAGGATATATTGGCCTTGGAGGGAGTACAGAGAAGGTTCACCAGGCTGATACTGGAGATGAGGGGGTTAGATTATGAAGAGAGATTGAATAGACTGGGTCTGTACTCGTTGGAGTTTAGAAGGCTGAGGGGGGATCTTATAGAGACGTACAAGATAATGAAGGGGCAAGATAGGGTAGAGGTAGAGAGATTCTTCCTGCTTAGAAAGGATAGCAGAACTAGAGGGCACAGCCTCAAAATAAGGGGGGGATGCAGGGCAGTTTAGATCGGAGTTGAGGCGGAACTTCTTCACTCAAAGGGTGGTGAATCTTTGGAATTCTCTGCCCATTGAAGTGGTGGAGGCTACCTTGTTGAATATATTTAAGTCACGGGTCGATAGATTTCTGATAGACAAGGGAATTAAGGCTTATGGGGAGAAAGTGGGAATGTGGAACTGATTCACTTCAGATCAGCCATGATCTTGTTGAATGGCGGGGCAGGCTCGAGGGGCTAGATGGCCTACTCCTGCTCCTATTTCTTATGATCTTTTGTTTTTATGTTCTGAACTGTTCTCAGCCCAACCATCTTCAACTGATTAATTAATTCCCTTTGTCATGAACTCAGGAAAGGCACTATACACTGATGCTTTTGTGGTTCTTAACTCTGTTTAATAATTGCCTGATAATAAAGCAGCTCATCTCACCATGTAACAGAAACTGGATAACATTGAGACTTGGGCTGAAATTTGACAGTCATCATTCACATCCAGTAATTGTCAGGCAACGGTTATCTCAAACAAGAACTTTCCCATGACTGTCAATCACCAAATCCCCCACCATCAATATAGATCAGAATCCATAGATCAGAAGGTGAACCTGATCTCCAGGCTATAACAGCAACACAGATGTTGAGCAGAAGCAGTGTGTGCCCTGTGTTGCGGTTTGCACAGAGACCAGTAATATTTAAAATACATCTGAACTTCCAGTTAACCAGAGGCTGGAATCTAACCAAAATTTCTTTATGTGTCAGGCTCAGTCAGAAAAGTAGTGTGAAGCTCTTCAGTTCCACAGACCAGTTTTCTCTCCTGAGTTTGAGCCCCAATCAGACAAAATGTTACCCCCAAGGAGGCATCAGGAGCTCTCCACATCTTCCCCCAACAATCACCGCTGGCAATTCATCCCCCACCATTCCACCACAATCATTGTCAAGATTCCAATCCCCCATAAGCGCACAAACCCCCTCTCCCACCACACAAAAAATGAGCTCCTCTCTGCATGAGGCTTCCACTACTGTCTGCCCCTAACACTACCAAACTGTGCCGGGGCAGTACAAGGGATTGATTGGCCATGCTCTCTACCCTGGGGGTTAAATTTGCCTCTTCACCCCCGGAAGGATCCCCTGGACTGTTTCTTCCTTGGCCAAACCTATTGTGAACCTCACTGACATGATGTCACATCAGCGAGGTTTGAACATTTATTGAGAGGGAATCATGTGGCTGGGATGGGGGAGGTGGGTGGAAGGAAGTCTATTAATCTTATTAAAATTTATTGAAATCCATTTAAGTGAGGTTCCTGCTCTATGTTGGCATGAATCCCTTGACATTGCTGTTGAGAGGCAGGGAAAATTGGGAAAAATGATCTCTCTGGATTTTACACCTGCACCAGCTATTTGGTGCTTGGAGTGTACAGGCTCAAAATCCCACCCACAGTTCCAAAACATAGCAACCTTATGAACCATATAATCAGAACAAAACTATTGTTTTTTAAACTAAGCCTGAAAATGGCTACCATGTTAAAGTACTGGAAGTTTGTCAATGTTTGTGAAACCTACCGTGGACTAACCATTCAGTATCTCTGTAAGCAAAGCCAGCCCTCCACATGCCAAAAGCTCTGCAATTCAGAGATAAGTACATTCTTGATTAATAAGGAGATCAGGGGTTATGGAGGAAAGGCAGGAGAATGGGGATGAGAAAAATATCAGCCATGATTGGATGGCAGAGCAGTCTCGATGGGCCGATGGCCTAATCCTGCTCCTAGTCTGATGGGCTTAAAGTCTTATTCCCAATTATCTCATTCCTTCAATAGGGATCATGCCTTTAGCTGCCTTAAGCTGATCTTAAGCTTTTGGATTACCTCCCTCCACAGAGCAGATTGGTACAAGAACTAAAATCACATCGGATTTGGGGTGGGCAGGTTAGATGGATACAGAACTGGCTTGATTATAGAAGACCAATTGTAGTGGTGGAAGGGGTTTTTCAGAATGGAGATCAGTGCTGGGATCTCTGGTGTTTGTAGTATATATAAATGATCTGAAGGAAAATGTAGGGTACTTGATTAGTAAGTTTGTGGACGACACGAAGATTGGTGGAGTTGTTGATAGTGCTCAAGATTGTCAGAGGATTCAACAGGATATAGATAGATTGGAGACATGGGCACAGAAATAGCAGATGGAGTTTAATCTGGACAAATGCGAGGTGGCATGGTGGCACTGTGGTAAGCACCGCTGCCTCACTGCGCCAGGGACCCGAGTTCAACTCCTGGCTTGGGTATCTGTCTGTGCGGACTTTGCACATTCTGCATGGGTTTCCTTCAAGTGTTCCAGTTTCCTCCCACAGTTAGAAAGATGTACTGGTTAGGTGCATTGACCATGCTAAATTCTCCCTCAGTGTACGCTTACAGGCACCTGAGTGTGGCAACTCGGGGATTTTCACAATAACTTCACTGCAGTGTTAATGTAAGCCTATTTGTGACGAATTAATAAAACTTTAAATGATGCATTTTGGAGGATCAAATTTAGGTGTGAATTGTACTGTGAATGGCCGATCCCTTAGGAACATTAGCACACTGAGGGATGTGGGCGTGCACATCCACTGTTCCCTAAAGGTAATTAAGAAAGCATATGCTTGCCTTCATCAGCTGGGATACTGAATACAAAAGTTGGGAAATTATATTGCGGTTATATAAAACCTTGGTTAGGTGGCATTTGGAGTATTGCGTGCTGTTCTGGCTACCATAATACCAGAAGGACGCAGAAGTTTTGGAAAGAAGGTTCACCAGGATGTTGCTTGGTTTCAAGGATGTTGATTATGAGGAAATGTTGAATAAACTAGGGTTGTATTCACTGGAAAGACGGAGGCTGAAGGGAGACCTGATAGAGGTCTACAAAACCATGAGAGGCACAAACAAGCTGGATAGTCAGAGGCTTTTTCCTAGGGTGGAAGTGTTAATTACGAGGGGGCATAGGTACAAGGTGAGGGGGAAAGTTTAAATGTGTAGAGCAAGTTTTCCACCCAGAGAATAGCAGGTGTCTGGAATGCGCTGCAAGTGGAAGTGGTGGAAGCAGGCGCATTAGCAGCATTTAAGAAGCTTCTGGAAGGGTATATGCAGGTGACATGGTGGCACAGTGGTTAGCACTGCTGCCTCTCAGCACCAGAAACCAGCGTCCGATTCCCTGCTTGGGTCACGATCTGTGTGGAGTTTACACATTCTCCCCATGTCTGTGCAGGTTTCCTCCAGGTGCTCTGGTTTCCTCCTACAGTCCAAAGATATGCGGGTTAGGTTGATTGGCCACACTACATTGCTCCTTAGTGTCAAGGGATTCAGAGGTTTAATGTATGGGGATAGGACCCAGGCAGAATTGTGATCCGTGCAGTCCCAATGGGCCAAATGGCCTCCTTCTGCATTGTATGATTCTATGAATAGGGAGGGAACAGAGGGAAATGGACCGAGTAAGGGCAAAAGATTTTTTTTTGTTTAATTAAGGCATTATGATCGGCGTAGGCTTGGAGGCCTGAAGGGCCTGTTCCTGAGCTGTACTTGTCTTTGTTCTTTACAAACCAATGAACCTCTCTTCCATTCTCTCATCCTTTAAAACGCTCCTTAAAATCAGCCTCTTTGACTTGGCTTCCAGTCACCTGTAATAGCTACTTGGGTGGTTTGGTGCCAAGTGTTGTTTTATAAAGCTCCTGCTGAGTGCCCAGGGACATTTTTATGATGTTAAAGGCATCATATAAATGGAATTTGTTGCTGTACTTCAGAAAATGAGAACATGTGTGAAAAAATGCTGTTTTAAGGTTTCTGTTTCTGGGTGAACCCTAACTAAAATGTTCCAAAGTGACTTTTGGATTTCTCTTTTGTGTTTTCCTATGCATTGTGAGAAACTTAACACAGCCTGAAAAACTAGAAATACTGCCATTGAATACTGTTTTGTGAAATAATACATAAACACGGTTTGCATCATAACTAGTATCTATACCAAGTTTCATATTTACTGGAAATATAACACTGTCCTGCTGCATCCTATTGCCCTGAAGCTGGCTTGTTCTGGTACTCCAAGAGAGCTGATCTAACCCAGCAGGATTACACTCCCAGCGCTGATTGGAGTAATGTGACAAGTGTTTAATAATTTCTCAGAAAGACAATATTCATGACTATGGAAATATATACAGGAGGGACTCTGGAAAGAGATATGCTGTAAAAAAAGAACAATAATTGTTTTTTGGCAGGGAATCTGAAAATAGAATTTTATTTTTGGCACCATGCAAGGCAATTTTTCTGTGAAACCTGGAGGCTTGGTATTAACATATCATTGTTGTATCAGGCAGAGCCTTTTCCTGGAAGGGCCAAAGAAAACACGTTTCAATTACCCTCATGTTTGAAGGTCCAACAATTTCTAATTTCTGTTTTGGATTTAATTTTCTTTCTGCTTTTCTAAAAACAACTCTCATCAGTTTTTACAGATACATCATAGAAAGCATCCATTCCAGATGTATCACAGCTTGGTATGGCTCCTGCTCTGACCAAGACCGGAAGAAACTATAAAGGTTGTGAATGTAGCCCAGTCCATCACACAAACCAGCCTTCCATCCATTGATTTTATTGTTCCTTTTCACTGCCTCTGCGAAGCAGCAGCATAATTAAAGACTCCACACACTCCAGACATTTTCTCTTTCACCTTCTTCCATGGGAAAAAGATACAAAAGTTTGAGATCACGTACCAACTGACTCAAGAACAGCTTTTTCCCTGCTGCCAACAGATTTTTGCATGGACCTACCTTATATTAAGTTGATCTTTCACTGCACCCTAGCTATGACTGTTACACTATGGGCCCAATTTTAACCATTTTGATTCGAAGTGCTGGGTGGACTTGAAACAGGGAGTGTTTCAGATTCAACTTTTAGACCTGTTCTCAGGTGCCCCATATGCCGTCTGCCTGCAAAAATTGCACTGTGTCCGAATCGTACTGCACAAGCTTGTGGGTGAGGCTTAACGTGCCCAAAATCCTGCTGCTCTGATCAGCGCCTCCAACTGTGCATGTGCACAAAAATAGGATAGAATAATGCTCCCCTGCTACATCCCTCCAGGGCTGGATAATGCTTCCCCTTGGCTCCCACAGACTTTGCCCCACCCTCACAACATTACTGACTTATTATCTCCCTCACACCCCGGTATGCAGACTGATTGTGAGCCCCTCTTCCCTTCCCCTGATCACAGGCAGGATAGTAGTGGACCCTCTCACCCCACCCCCACTTCCCCACCACCACCAATCTCAAGCAGAGAACCATCGGGCCCACCTTCGTCCCCAACTGATCTGAAGCAGAAAGCTGTCAGACCCACCTCCCCTCCCTCCCCACTGATCTCAAGAAAAGAGCCATCCAACACTCGGCACTTGCCTCCTCACTAGCTGGAGCGCCAGAGCATCCGAATCGGATTCTTGTAGAGCATGTCGGTTTCGTGCTGAATCTGGATGGGCAAACACAATGGTAAAGGGCTAAATGCTGGTAAGGTTGGGCGTGCAGTCCATTAAGCCAATTTAAATGCATGCATTTTCGGGCCTTGGTAAAGGGGGAACTGGCATGGAGGCAGGCGTGGATCGTGCCACTGGCCTCATGCCCGACTTTACAAAGTTTTCATGCCTGAAAACAGGCGCAATGCGATGGTAAAATCGGGCCCCGTGTTCTGTACCCCCTCCTTTCCTTCTCTCCTATGTACTCCATGAATTGTATGCTTTGATGTATAGCGTGCAAGAAACAATACTTTTCACTGCATCACAATACAATGACAATAACAAATCACACCAAGTCAAATCAAATCAAAATTAACTTCCACGTAGCAGATGCAATCGAATCTTTGCCATGATAATATAGTGACAATGCTAACTGCATTCTTCCACATTCCTGATTGTACAACTAGTAAAGAATGAAATTTTATCTTTTAAATTTTATCATTAGGCAAATGCATAGTGATGCACTAAGCAACCTTTTCAAGGTAGTACAATGTAACATTTCACATTGGTTAATGTTTATCTGTATAATTAATCCTTTACATGGTTGTCTGCGAGCTGAGGAGAAATCCTATAAAC
Organism: Carcharhinus amblyrhynchos; assembly: GCF_965287045.1. NCBI lineage: Eukaryota > Metazoa > Chordata > Chondrichthyes > Carcharhiniformes > Carcharhinidae > Carcharhinus > Carcharhinus amblyrhynchos. The sequence goes on along the minus strand of NC_137324.1, from coordinate 47,133,584 downwards.
GGCAAAAATGAAATACTGTCCAATTGATGGAACAAATTATAAAATGATTTTCATGAAAATTTACTGAAACTACACCAACCACAGCCTGCAACTACCACAAAACCAACAAATTAGGCTGTTGAAGAGAAATCTAAATTCATTCAGCAGCCATATTCATTCCGCATTCACCTCAAATTTATCCCTAGAATTAAATTTTATAACTTAATAAATTCTCAAGTGAAATTTAAAATCCTTGTGTTTAAATTGCTTCATGACTTGTTCCTTCTTATCTTTGTAACCTCCTCCAGTCATTCAACTCCCTCTCCTCTGAAGTCTAAGTTTCTGGCCTCTTGTGCACATTTTCTTCATGTGGAATTGCTTCCCTGAACTTCACATCTCTATCCTTCTCACTTCCTTTTAGGTTCTCCTAAAAATATGCTTCTTTAACCAAGTTTTAGGCCATGCCACTTATAATCCATAATGTATCTCAGTATTCATCTTTTTCTTTGTGCTGCCATTAAGTGCTTTAGGATGTTTTTCTGTGAAGAGACTGTATAAATTTTTGCTGTTGGTTCTGGTACCGCTGTTTACTTGAACTACAATCAGGAGACACAATGAATGGTTGACTGTTTCCTGTGTTTAATCAGAGCTAAGCAATGGGCATTGTTCTTTCCTGGACAGGAACAGACAGCAAAAGGACACTGAGTGAGTCTTGAAGGGACCTTCCAACACCATTTAAAGGGTTCAATTAAGAATATGTACAGATAAGAAATCATTCTCCGTGAGCAAACTGCTGACTACAACAGAAGAAACTTTCATTTAAATAGGACCTTTACTGTTTAAAAATAACAAGGAGAGGGACTAGCATTCTTTTGGATCTTCAAATGCACCATAGTCACAAAGTTCCCCACTGTTAACAACTTAGAGGTTACTATTGGTCATATACTTAACTGCACCAACCATCAACACCATATGTACAGAAGCATGATAGAGATCAGGAAGTCAATGCTCACTTGTTGAAGTACTCATAGCTCTACCACCATATATATGGATAAAGGAATGCCATGCAATACTTACCACTCAGAGTGAGTAGGGGTTGGTTTAGCTCAGTTTGCTGGGTAGCTGGCTCGTGATGCAGAATGATGCCAACAATGTGGGTTCAATTCCTCTACCAACTCAGGTTACTTATGAAGGCTCACCTTCTCAGCCTTACCCCTCAGCTGAAGTGTGGTGGTCCTTAGGTTAAATCACCCCCAGTCAGCCTATGGTCATCTGGGACTTTTCACTTTACTCAGTAAGAAGCTTGATTTTTTTTTCAGGGCAAAGTGGCCCACATGGTCAGTATCCCTGCCAATGAGCTAAACTTGCAAATCCTTTCACCATAGGTAAACTGTAGCTTCAGTGTATGCCAACTTATGTTCTTATGTTCTTAACTCAAGGATTCATGCAACAAGTCATGACTTACTGCAAATGCACCACTCACTCCTTGACCGCAACTTCCGAGCAAGGCAAAAGCAGCTGTAGGGCCACCAATTCCCAACCAAATAACACACACCACCCTGATGTAGATGTATGCAACGCCATTTCTTCACTATCACAGGGTTAAACTCCTGAACTACCTTCCTTAGCACTATTGTGGGAATATCATTGTCACAAGGAAAGCACCAGTTCAAGGGCAAAGCTCACCACCACTTTCTCAGGACAACTAAGAATGAGCAATGAATTCAAACCTGGCAATGCTGTCAACTTCCGAACAGTAAATAAAAATCTTTCAGACCTTCATTGTGAGAGGTTTTGCAGACAGAGGCAGGGATATTTTGTTGCAATTATACAGGGCCTTGCTGAGGCTACACCTAGAATATTGTGTGCAGTTTTGGTGTCCTCTAAGGAAGGATGTTCTTGCTTTTGAGGGAGTGCAGCGAAGGTTTACTAGGCTAATTCCAGGAATGGCGGGACTAACGTATGTGGAACGATTGACTTGTTTAGGGTGGTTTTTGCTGGAGTTCAGACGAATAAGGCGGGAACTCATAGAGATTTATAAAATTCTAACAGGATTAGACAAGGTAGATGCAAGCAGGATATTCCCGATAGTGGGGCAGTCCAGACCAGTGGTCACAGTCTGAGGATTTAGGATAGACTGTTTAGGCCAGAAGTAAGGAGGCATTTCTTCAAAGAGTGGTGAGCCTTTGGAATTCATTACCACAGGAAGTAGTTGATGCCAAAACATTGAACGTATTCAAGAGGTGGCTAGGTGTAGCACTTGGGGCGAAAGGGATCGAAGGTTATGGGGAGAAAGCAGGATTAGGCTATTGAGTTGGACGATCAGCCATGATAATGAACAGTGGAGCAGGTTTGAAGGGCCAAATGACCTCCTCCTGCTCCTATCTTCTGTTTCTACTCTTTTATGGCAGCCTTCATACTTAAATTAATAGTATTTTCCACAAGTTGGGCATACAGAGCTTCAAAAACAACAGCATGGCTCTCTGTTGCATCTTTGGCATTACTTTGCTATAAAAGGTTAAAAAGACAGCTGGTTTGCTGTTCTGATGAATGAAAAAGATTCCATAGCAATACTGTCATGGACACTTTAAAAGATGTTTCCTCAAAGTGGCCTGTACATTTGTGTGTGTGTGTGTGTGTGTGTGTGGTTAACCCTTGGAATTAGTAATTCAGTTTAAAATAATCCAGAAGAAAAGTTTTTTTATTTAAGAAGAAGAGTTTAGTTTATTTCACTCTATTGCTCTGGAAGTTACCGAAGGAAAGTTGCAGAAAAACATTACTTATAAACATGAATCAAGTTCAGTCTGGATTGTTCAATGCAGGGCTGATCGTTCTTGATGTTGAAATGTTTTGTTATCTGAATTGAAAGGTTTTTAGGTTGTAGGATTCCAAACAAACAGCAGTCAAACAAGGCAGCAAGACCATTGCAGGGAAATAAGATTAGAATGCATAGATGCTGGACAGCCTGGGCAAACATGATGGCCCGAAGGACATCTTTTTTACTTTTTATGTTGTAAGTTTGTTTCGGCAGCTGCAATGGCTTCCCCTCCCGAACGATCCACTTATGGATCCACTCGCTGAGGATAGACAGGGAGAATTTAGCATGGCCAATGCACCCAACCAGCACGTCTTCGGCATTGTGGGAGGAAACCGGAGCACCTGGAGGAAACCCATGCAGACATGGGGAGAATGTGCAGACTCCGTACAGTCACCCAAGACAGGAATCAACCCCAGGTCCCTGACGTTGTGAGGCAGCAGTTCTAACCACTGTGCCACCCTAAAATTCTGATCTTGCCAGTGAGGCCCATATCTATGAAGGAATAATGGAAAAAATATATCTGGGCAAGTTTCTACATTGCTGACGAGATGCCAATTTTGTAGATGTTGGCATGACTTGGCTAGCAGTCTGGCTAGTTCTAGAGCACAAGTCTTCTGCTGCCAGAGTATGTAATATTTCTTGCCTCCAGTGCAATGAGCCTTTTCCTGACATCACTTTAAGTGAATCAAATTGTCTGAAGATTGATACTTATAATGCTGGGGACCTTAGGGACCTCACATGGCACTTCTGGATGAAGGTGTTTGCAAATGCTTCAGCCTTAACTTCTGCACTGATGTGCTGGGCTTCCACGTCATTGAGGGTGATGATATATGTAGAGCCTCCTCCTCCACAAATTGATTGTTTAATCACACACATTCATTCACTTTAGGGTGTTAGAGAGGGGGAAAGCAGCTCACAGGTAGGCTTGCCACACTCGTTGGAGCAGATCAACCTGTATTGGTCCTCACCCTTACCCACTTCTCACCTGTGACTCAAAGTCAATGTTAGTATGGGACAGCAGCCACACCTTGGTAAACCACTTTGACGAACAGGCCAAACCAATTGCAGATATCTCTTAGGTCTCCAATCCTCAGTGACTTAGGGCTTTATCTACATGGTTTTCAAAGACTGATTCTAATAAACTGGGTGGCATCTGTGGTCCAACTGTTTTGAAACGTGTTGTGGAATGTGTAGAGTTCAACACATTTTTTGAAGCTTATTTATTAGTCACAAGTAGACTTATATTAACACTGCAGATGACTGTGAAAATCCCCTAGTTGCTCAACTCTGGTGCCTATTTGGGTACACTGAAGGAGAATTTAGCACAGCCAATGCACCTAACCAGCATGTCTTTTGGACCGTGGGAGGAAATCAGAGCACCTGGGGGAACCCACGCAGACACATGGAGAACATACAGATTCTGCACAGACAGTGCCCCAAACTGGGAATCAAACCCAGGTCTCTGTTGCTGTGAGGCTACAATGCTGAGCACTGTGCCACTGTGCTGCCCATATACAGCACACATGACATCCTTGATATCCACTGCAACTGAACCTATCTCCAGCCACCTAGATCTGTCTTGCCATTGGACCAAAGAGATCATGACGAGAGAGTGAGGCTAACAATAATCCAATTATTGTTTATTGGATTGCAATAATCCAATATATTATTGGACATAATATATAATTGGATATAATATAATAATCCAATTTGCATGCAAGTCATGATCATCATCTTTTTATCATCTGTCCTCCATCATCTATCTGTCAAAGTCCTGCGGAAATGAGTGGGCAATATAGCAGCATATGTTGATTCACTGGGACTATAGCTATAAACCTGAACACAGGCTCATACCATAGGGTTGTCCTTCATTGGAAGGAAGCAGAAGTGGAGCTCAGCAGCCATTCAAATGACTGAGTAGATCTATTCAGGATCACATTTTTCAGCTGCCTGGTATGAGAAAGAGGCTGAAAAAACTGCCCAACACATTGTCTGCTTCACCTCCCTGGTCAGCAGACTGCAGCTGGCAAGAATTTCATTAATATGGTCACAAGTCTATCTCAATAAAGAACATAAAGGTGACACCAGTCACTACTGGCACATGGGACATGTGGATAATGTCACAACTGACAGCGCTCAGAGAACAATTACTTTTGTCTGTAGAATCTGGCTAGGTACAATGTCCTACCTGGGGAGGATCAGCTGAAAGAAACTGATCAGGTTACGGATTCTATTGGGATTGCCAAGGAAAAGAGGAGCTGCATGAAGTCGTTTTAGCATTTACTGTCATGAACCATCTCAGTAATTTTACTTGCCTGTCCAAGTGTGTTAATGATTATCTGATGGTGCTTAAACTCCACGTGGACAGCTACTCTCATTGGTGCTTTCACCTTTCTCATGCCCAATCCTGAGGCAGTCAAGGATAATTTTTAACTTAACAGTCACACCTTGATTGCCTTTCTGCCAAAGTCAGAAAATCTGTTTATTCTTAGTGACTCCAATGGAACAGATGGTGCAGATCACAAGGGAAGGGAAGGGATCATTGGTAAAAAGGTTATATCAGAAATGCTCTCATCTTGCTTAAGATGTGCGAGTATTTGCTCTTGATCATCAACATAACTTTCTATCTCACTAATCTCAACAAGAAGTCTTGGATGTATCCCCTTTTTAGATATTGGCCCCAGCTATTCACAATCTATATTAATGACTTGGATGCAGGATTAGTAGGCACCATAACAGATGGAACTAAAGTGAAGATGACGCTAAAATAGGTGGGATAGTAACTTGCGATAAGAAATTTACAAATAGATATGGATAGGTTAAGTGAATGGGACAAGATCTGGCAGATGGAGTTTAAAGGGATAAGCGAAGTTATCCACTTCCTTCTGTCCGGAAAAAGATAGAAAAGTCTGAGGACATGTACCAACCAACAAAAGAACAACTTCTTCCCTGGTGCCAATAGACTTTTGAATTGACCTATGTTGCATTAAGTTGATCTCCCTCTATACCCCAGCTATAACTGTAATGCTACATTCTGCATTCTTGTTTCTTTTGCCATGAGCAGTATGCTTTGTCTGTGTAGCACACAAGAAACAATACTTTTCACTGTATGCTAATACATGTGACAATAATAAATCAAATCAAATCAAAAAGGTTATCCATTTTGGTAGGAAAAATACAAAGACAAGTTATTATCTAAATGGAAAGAAACGTTGGAGTGTTTTGGTGCAGAGGGATCTGGGTGTTCTTGTGCATGAATTGCAGAAAACTAGTATGCAGGTAATAAGGAAGACAAATGGAATCTTGGCATTTATTGCCAAACGAATAGAATATAAAAATAATGAAGTGTTGTTGTGACTGAACTAAGCATTACTGAAACCGCAGTTAGAATACTGCGTACAGTTTTGGTCTCCTTACTTGAGGAGAGATGTAGTTGATTGGAGGCAGTTCAGAGAAGATTCACGAGATTGATTCCAGAGATGAGGGATTTGTTTTAAGAAGAGAGATTAGGCAGTTTATACTCCCTGGAGTATACTACTAAGAGAAGGAGTTTAATTGAGATGTACAAGTCGATCAGGGGATTGACAAAGTAGATGTGGAGAGGATGATTTCTCTTGTCGGGCAATCTGAAACAAGACATCATAGCTTTAGGATGCTCCTAGATCTTATGTTCTTATCTCTGTTTTAAATTTGCCCAACTGGCCTTCACCAACCAATCAAGAAGCAATTGATAGCTTGCTACAGGTTGCCATCAACTGCTCTCTTGATGACCTTACAATGCTATTTAGTGACAAAGCTCTGGGAGCTGAAACTATCCCGGCTGAGATCTACACGACCGGAAGTCAATGCCTGATGAAGTAGTTCACTGAACTCTTTCAGTCTACGTGGAAGCAAGAAATCATCCTGCAAGAATACAAAGATGCCTCCATTGTTCTAAAAATAAATATTTTTATAAAATAATAAAACTTCGAATAAATGTTCTTTACACTAAACAATATATTGAAAAATTAGAAAATAAAGACTGAATTTATGTCAACTATACAAGTAGAGAGCAGCTCACTAATCCTGCAACAATCATACAGGAATCTCATTCCTCTTTATCGCTGGCAAAATCTTCGCCAGAATCTGTATAAACCATTTATTGCAACATCTCAACCAGGATCTGCTGCCAAAGAGTCAGTGCAGTTTCAGTAAAGGTCAAGGAACTACTGATATGTTGCCTGCAGTTAGACAAGTCCAGAGGAAATGCCCACAACAGAATAGAACCTCTACAACATGTTTATTGACCTAACCAAGACCTTTGACACAGTCAGCCTTGAAGGCCTTTGGATGGTAATAGAGAAATTCAGTTGTGCTAAGGAATTTATTGCAATTGTTCAATAGTTCCATGATGGCGTGCTCACACATGTCCTAGCTGATGGTGAGTCTCCTGACCCATGCCCAGTGACTAATGGAGTTAGACAGTGCTAGCACCAACTTTCTTCAGCATGGTTTCTCCATTCTGCTCTCTGATGGCTTCCATGATGATGACCCTGACATTGAAATCATATGTAACATGGGAAGCTGCTGAATCTGAGACAAAGATCTCCAAGGACCAACTTGGCATTTTCCTGTTTGCCAATGGCTGTGCACTAGTGACCAGTTCAGACATGTAATGTGGTGTTGTCTTTTTCTCCAAGCCATGCAACAACTTCAACATGAAAAAACTAAAGTCATATATCGGCCTGTTCCAGGGAAGCCAAGGTTTCAGTCCTTGATCAAAACCTGTCAACGGTGGATACATTCATTTTTCTCAGAGTAAACTCTCTGGAGCTGTCCACACTGGTGGCAAGACACTTGCAAGAATTACAAAAGTAAGTGTACCCTTTGGCAGACTACTAATGTCAGCCTGGGAATGAGGAGAAATAAGTCTGTATATTAAAGCCTAAATTTCATAGGATCTAGGGTGAGGTAGCCAAATGGATACAAAATTGGCTTGATGAGAAAATACAGAGGGTAATTGTAGAGGGTTGTTTTTCCAGCTGGAGGCTTGTAACCAGTGGTGTGCCTCTGGCATCAGGTGCTGGGTCCACTGTTATTTGTCATTTATATTAATGATTTGGATGAGAATTTAGGAGGCATGGTTAATAAGTTTGCAGATGACACCAAGACTGGTGGCATCGTGGACAGTGAAGAAGGTTAGATAAATTTTTCAGCAGTAAAGGAATTAAGTGTTATGGTGAGCAGGCGGATAAGTGGAGCTGAGTCCACGGGAAGATCTTATTCAATGGCAGAGCAGGCTCAAGGGGCCAGATGGCCTACTCCTGCTCCTAGTTCTTACGTTCTTATATTCTTATTAAGGTTATCTCAGGTTGCAATGGGATCTTGATCGATTGGGCCGATGATTAGCAGATGGAATTTAATTTAGTATAAATGCAACGTGATGCATTTCAGTAAGTCGAACCAGGGCAAGACTTACTCAGTTAATGATAGGGCGTTGGGGAGAGTCATAGAACAAAGAGATCTAGGAGTACAGATTCACAGCTCCTTGAAAGTGGAGTTACAGGTGGACAGAATGGTGAAGAAGGCATTTGGTGCACTTGGTTTCACTGGTCAGAACATTGAATACAGGAATTGGGACATCTTGTTGAAGTTGTACAAGACATTGGTAAGGTCACACTTGGAATACTGCGTACATTTCTGGTCACCCAATTATAGAAAGGATATTATTAAACTAGAAAGAGTGCAGAAAAGATTTACTAGGATGCTACTGGGACTTGATGGTTTGAGTTATAATGAGAGGCTGGATAGACTGGAACTTTTTTTCTTGGAGCATAAGAGGCTTGGAGTGATTTTATATAAGGGGCATCGATAAGGTAGGTAGTCAACATCTTCTCCAAAATGTAGGTGAGTCTAAAACTAGAGGACAAAGGTTTAAGGTGAGAGAGGAGAGATGCAAAACAGTGCAGAGGGACAAATTTTCACACAGAAGATGCTGAGTGTCTGGAGCAAGCTGCCAGAAGTGGTAGTAGAGGCGGATACAATTTTGTCTTTTAAAAAAGCATTTTGACAGTTACGTGGGTAAGATGGGTGTAGAGGGATATGAGCCAAGTGCTGGCAGGACTAGCTTAATGGTAAAAACTGGGAGCCATGACAAGTTGGGCCGAAGGGCCTGTTTCCATCCTGTAAACTCTATGACTATGACTATAGAGCCATAATCCTGGCCACGCTGCTGTGTGCATGCAGGACTCAAACAGTGTATCAGTTTCATGCAAAGAAGCAAATTGTTCAAAATTCAGTCTTTTGTGGAATTCTGTCTATTTCACAATAGAACCATCCCAATGGAAATTGCTCCTTGTTGTGATGGTCCATGTGCTTTTGGGGAAAAACATGGATTTTATGTTGGGGTGGTTGTCCCTTTAATTACTTGGTTCCATTGGTGGAAGATTCATTGTAAAAAGGCAGCTTGCGTCTAGTAACGGATGATCTGATCAGACTGTCTGCAAGATAAACAGTAAGAACAAAGAACAAAGAACAACCCAGCACGGGAAACAGGCCCTTCGGCCCAACGAGCCCGTGCCGCCGCATCACCCTACACCTATTCTACCCTGCATGTCTACGAATGGAACCCCTAACTTAGCCAGATTCAGGGGAGAATAGTGTCAATTTGGTAAAACCAATCAGCCTAAGAGCACATCTTTGGGGTGTGGGAGGAAACCAGAGCGCCCGGAGGAAACCCACGCAACCACAGGGAGAATGCGCAAACTCCCACAGACACAGGCCCAAATCCATGTATCTGCACAGCTAGCAGTGCTAGTCACTGAGCTGTTGCGGCGCCCGTCTACCGGTCCAGGATCAAGCACACACACCGACACGAAGTACTAGGCCACTCCCGGAACCTCCAAGAGCAGCCCACGCACGACCCACCGTGTGCATGCCCCTCGTTTGACACGAGGTGGACCTCTACCTGCGGAATAAAAAGACAAAAACGTTAATCTTACAAACCTGCTTTTCCGGTGTCTCCTGAGGTTCTAACCTTATTTAATAGCCCCTACCATAACCCTCCATCCTCGTTTCACTCATGTGTCTATCTAACTGAACCTTAAACGAGTCCAATGTTCCTGCCTCCACCACCCTACTCGGTAGCGCGTTCCATACCCCCACAACTCTCTGCGTAAAGAACCTTCCTCTCACTTCCAAATTATACCTCTCCCCCCTCACCCTTAAATCATGACCTCTCGTGTTTGTACCCAGTCTAGGGAGCAGTCTCTCACTATTAACTCTATCTATTCCCTTCAGTATCTTATATACCTCTATCATGTCCCCCCTCAATCTCCGTCTTTCCAAGGAGAAAAGTCCCAGTTTCTCCAACCTTTCCTCGTAACCCAGCCCCTCCATGCCAGGCAACATCCTGGTAAACCTCCTCTGCACCCTTTCCAGAGACTCCACGTCCTTCCGGTAGTAAGGTGACCAGAACTGGACGCAGTACTCCAAATGCGGTCTAACCAATGTTCTGTACAACTGAAGCATTAGACGGCAGCTTTTATACTCTATACCCCTTCCTATAAAGGCTAGTTGAAAAAATAATAAACATGAAGTTAATTACAGGGGGTGTAGCTTACTATGGATGGTTCAGTTTTCCGGTTGTCAGGTTTAGGATAAGCTGAAAACTGGGAACATCTCTTTCATGCAGCTTTAAATTAGAATTCCGTGTGTTCAAATTTCTGATGAGTCTCTGACTTGAGTTTTTCTGAGGTAAGTTAAATACGTGTGGGAGAAAATCTGAGTTAAGAAATTTGGTTTAGAGTATAAGTAAGTGTTAAATGTAATTTTAATATCTTTAATGTATAACTGATTTTTAAAGATAACTTGTAGTTATTAGTATTCGTGTTCTTTGATTTTGTGTAGTTTTTTTTTAAATGGTGAACCTTGTCATAGAGTCATAGGGGTTTCCAGCATGGAAATAGGCCCTTCGGCCCAGTTTGTCCATGCTGTCTCTTTTTTAAAACCCCTAAGCTAATCCTAATTGCCTGCATTTGGCCCATACCCCTCTATACCCATTTTACCCATGTAACTGTTTAAATGCTTTTTAAATGACAAAATTGTACCCACATCTACTACTACTTCTGGCAGCTTGTTTCAGACATTCACCACCCTCTGTGAGAAAAAAATGGCCCTCTGGGCACATTTGTATCTCTCCCCTCTCACTTTAAACCTATGCCCTCTAGTTTTAGACTCCTATATCTTTGGGAAAAGATATTGACTATCAAGCTATTTTGTGCCCCTCATTATTTTATAGACCTCTATAAGGTCACCCCTCAGCCTCCTACGCTCCAGACAAAAAAGTCCCAGTCTATCCAGCCTCTTCTTATAACTCAAACTATCAAGTCCCAGTAGCATCCTAGTAAATCTCTTCTCACTCTTCCCAGTTTAATAATATCCTTTCTATAATAGGGTGATCAGAACTGTACACAGTATTCCAAGTATGGCCTTACCAATGTCTTGTACAACTTCAACAAGACATCCCAACTCCTGTATTCAATGTTCTGACCGATGAAACCAAGCATGCCAAATGCTTTTTTCACCACCCTGTCCACCTGTGACTCTACTTTCAAGGAGCTATGTACATGTACCCCGAGATCTCTTTGTTCTATAACTCTCCCCAGTGCCCTACCATTAACTGAGTAAGTCCTGTCCTGGTTCAATCTACCAAAATGCATCACGTTGCATTTATCTAAATTAAATTCCATGTGCCATTCATCAGTTCACTGGCCCAATTGATCAAGATCCCGTTACAATCCGAGATAACTTTCTTCACTGTCCACTATGCCACCAATCTTGGTGTCATCTGCAAACTTATTAACCAGGCCTCCTATATTCTCATCCACATCATTAATATAAATGACAAATAACAGTGGACTCAGCACTGATCCCTGAGGCACACTGCTGGTCACAAGCCTCCAGTTTGAAAAATAGTCCTCTACAACCACCTGTCAAGAAGCCAATTTTGTATCCATTCTTTTTTGTGTCAATTTTGTGTCTCCATTCTTTTAGTAATTACCTGGGTTTTCAGATTTTGAAAAAAAGCACCACTGGTCCCTACTGAGTTCAAAACACAGTCACCTACGTAGCAACCAGAGCCCTGCTAAACATCCTCGATGATGAACACACATAGAAACATGCATGGATAGAAGCAGGAGTAGACCATTCAGCCAAGGTCATCTTTGCCTCCAAGGGCGAATGAGAACAATTCACAATTGGGTGTGACAGATCCATTGGTTGTGGGGTCACTTAGCTTTGCCTATCACTTGCTGCTTTGATTGTTTGACATACATATTGTCCTGTGCTGTAGCTTCACCAGGTTGGCATTTAATTTTTAATCATGTCTAGTGCTGCCCCTGGCCTGCTCTCTGAACATGTCATTGAACCATGATAAATCCTTTGGCTTGATAGTAATGGTATAGTAGATGAAGTAGAGGGATTACCCATGCTATGAGGTTACAGACTGTGGTTGAATACAATCGTACTGCTGCTGATAGCCCACAACACCTCATGGATGCCCAGTTTGAGTGCTAGATTTATACCTTGTAGCATGGTGTTACAATCATACAACATGATGGAGGGTAGCCTCAGGGAGGTTGCACGGCGGCATAATAATTAGCATTGCTGCCCCATAGCACAAGGACCCAGGTTCAATTCCAGCCTCAGGTGATTGTGCTGAGTTTGCATGTTCTCCCTATGTCTATGTGGGTTTTCCTCTGGGTGCTATGATTTTTTTCCCACAGTCCAAAGATGATGTGGTGATGTTGGTGTTGTACTGGGGTGGGCACAGCAAGAAGTCTCACAGTACCAGGTTAAAGTCCAATCTAATCCATTGACCTGATGAAGGAGCAGTGTGCAGAAAACTCATGATTCCATATAACCTGTTGGACTTTAACGTGGTGTTGTGAAACTTCTCACTGAGTCCAAAGATGTGCAAGTTGGCTGAATTAGGCATGCTAAATTGTCCCTTACTGTCAGGAGAATTAGCATGGTAAATACGTGGGGTTACGGGATAAGGTCTGGGTGGGAATGTTATTGATGCAGGCTCAATGTGCCAAATGGCCTCCTGTAAGGATTCTATGAGGGTAAAGAAGAGACTTTGTCTCTAGACTTCACTCCTACCAACACTGTCATGGACAGGTGCATCTGCAGCAAGTAGGTTGGTGAGGATGAGACCATGTAGATTTTCTTCCCTTGCTGATTCTCTCATCACATGCTGTCGGCCAAGTATGTCAGATATGTCCTTCAGAACTTGGCCAGACTGATCAGCAGCTGCACTACTGAGCCGGTCTTGGTGACAGACGCTGAACTACCCCATTTAGACTACATTTTGTGTCTTTGCTACTCTCAGTGTTTCTTTCAAGTGGTGTTCAAAACAGATGAGGCTGATTCATCAGTTGAGGAGAGGCAGTTGGTGGTAATCAACCGGAGGTTTCCGGGTATCCATGTTTGATCCAATAACATAAGGCTTGATGAATTAGAGTTAATGTTGATGATTCCCAGGACCATTTCCTTTCAGATACATTCAACTCTGCTGTCATCTCTGGGTGGGACAGGACATTCCCAGGCATGAGTTTGCAACATTGGCTGTAACGTTTGATTAGATATGGCTGTCAGGTTCTTGCTTCACTAGCCTGGATGAGTCTCCCAAGTTTGGCATAAATCCCTAGATGTTAGTGAGGAGAATGTTGAATATTTCACTGGGCAGGCTATGCCTTTATATCTTTTCCATTTCCTCGATTAATACCAGTTGTTCCATCTGGTTTTAGTCTGGTCTGAATTTTCTGCAGCAGCTTAATGCAACTGAATAACTTACTAGAATTTTGGAGGGGTGTTGAGTATTAACTGGAGTTAGAAATCGGCCATAGTGATTAGGGACAGTAGATTTGCTTCCCTACTACGTTTTTCCAAACCAGTTGGGTTTTTACATTAATCCAGTAGATTTAAGATCACCATTAGGACTCGCTTTTTATTATAGATTTACTAGTTAATTGAATTCAAATTCTCCTGAATACCATGATGGAATTGAAATCATTTCTCTAGAGCATCAGTCCTTACTCTTAGTCCAGGAACTTCTATCACATCGGAGGTTGAAGGGCAACCTGATAGAAGTCTACGAGATTAAGACAGGCATGGTCAGAAATCGATAGTCAGAAGCTTTTTCTCAGGGTGGTAGAGTCAATTACTAGGGGACATAAGTTTAAGGTGTGCGGGGCAAGATTTAAAGGAGGTGTACAAGGTAAGTTTTTTTACACAGAGGTTGGTGGATGCCTGGAACTCACTGCCAGGGAAGGTAGTGGAAGCAGGCACGATAGTGACTCTTAAGGGGCGTCTGGACAAATACATGAATAAAATAGGAATAGAGGGCTTTGGCCTCCAGAAGGGTAGGGGGTTTTAGTTTAGTTAGGCAGCATGGTCAGTGCAGGCTTGGAGGACCAAAGGGCCTGTTCTTGTGCTGTAATTTTCTCTGTTCTTTGAACCTTACAGTATTACTATTGGCCATCTAAAGAGTGGTATCCAGAGTTGAACACAATAATTTAGCTGAAGCGAAACCACAGGCTATGGACCCTGACAACATTCCACCAATAGTACTGACGACTTTTTCTTCAGTACCTGCCACATGTCATAGCCAAGATATTCCAGTACAGCTACAACACTGGTATCTACCCAGAAAAGCAAGAAAATGTATTGGTATGTCCTGTCTACTAAAAGCAGGACAAATCCAACCCAGCCAATTAATGCCCTATCAGTCAACTCTCAGTCATCAGTAAAGTGATGGAAATTGCTGTTGGCAGTGCTGTCAAGCACTGTGCATGGATACCTAGTTTGGGTTCTCTTAGGATCACTCTGTTCCTGACCTGATTACAGTCTTGGTCCAAACATGGCCAAAAGAGCTGAACTCAAGAAGTGAGGTGAGAGTCACTGCCTTTGACATCAAAGCAATATCTGAACAAATATGGCATAATGGAGCCCAAGAAAAACTGGAGTTAATGGAAATCAGGGTAAAAACTCTCAGTTGGTTGAATTTTATACCCAGTGCAGAGGAAGATGTTTGTGAATTCTTGTAGCCAATTAATGTCCCAAGACATTACTGCAGGAGTTCCTCAGGGTAGGCACAACCACCTTCAGCTGCTTCATCAATGACCTTCCCTCCATCATAAGTCATAATGGGGATGCTCATAAATGATTATATAATATTCAGCACTCTTCGTGATTCCTCAGATACTGAAGCAGCAAGATCTGAACAATATTCAGCCTTAGGCTAATAAATGGCAAATAACATGCATACCAATCAAATGCCAGACAATGATCATCTCCAACAAGAGAGAATCCAATCATTTCCCCTTGACATTTAATGATATTACCATCACTGAATACCCCACTATCAACATCCTGGGGATTACCATTGATCAGAATCTGAACCAGGCCAGCCATATAAATGCTGTGGCTACAATAGCAAGTCAGCGGTTGGGAATTCTGTGCAGAGTAACTCGCCTCCTGATTTCCCAAACCTATACACCATTTACAAGGCACAAGTCAGCAGTTTGATGGAATACTCTCCGCTTGCCTGGATACATATGATAGCAATGTGTACCATTTACAAGATGCACTGGAGGAACTCACCAAGGCTCCTTTAACAGCACCTTCCAAATCCAGAACCTCTACCACCTAGAAAGACAAGGGCAGTAGATGTATGGCAGCACCACCACCATCTACAAGTTCCGCTCCAGGTCATATACCATCCTGAGCTGGAACTATATCACCGATCTTTCATTGCTGCTAGGTCAAAATTTTGGAATTTGCTCCCTAATAGCACCGTGTCTCTTTCAACATAAGGTCTGCAGCAGTTCAAGGAGGCAACTTGTCACCACCTTCTCAAAGGCAATTAGGAATGAGCAATAAATTCTGGCTATTTGAACCCATATCCCCCAGAGCACCAGCCTGGGACTTTGGATTACTAGTACAGTAACATTATCACTAGACTACCATTTCCTTCTATATTCTTTAGTTTATATTGAAAGTATGGTAAAGAACATATACTTTTCCCTACACTTCCCTTGTAATTGTTGTATGGAGCAGACCATATCCATTGTAGATCTGCTAGTGTTGAAATGGCACCATGCTTCTGAGTCTGCAAATTGATGGAATATCCTGAGCATGACCCTATCAAACGCCTTCCCAGTGACACAAAGGAATGAGATATCTCTGTAGTTGTTGTAATCGCCTTCTTCACATTTGTTTTTGTATAATGTGATCTTTTTAATGTCACACATGTTGTTTGGAACAGTTCCTAACTTCCAACAGTGAACAGCTGGTCTAGAAGGCCTGTACTGACACTCTGTTGTTTGATTAGATTTGATTTATTATTGTCACATGTATTAACATACAGTGAAAAGTATTGTTTCCTGCGCACTATACAGACAAAGCATACAGTTCATAGAGAACGAAATGAGAGAGTGCAGAATATAGTGTTACAGTCGTAGCTAGGGTGTAGAGAAAGGTTTAATGCAAGGTAGGTCCACTCAAAAGTCTGGTGGCAGCTTGGAAGAAACTGTTCCTGAGTTGGTTGGTACATGACCTCAGACTTATGTATCTTTTTCCTGACAGAAGAAGGTAGAAAAGAAAATGTCTGGGGAGCGTGGAGTCCTTAATTATGCTGGCTGCTTTGCTGAGGCAGTAGGAAGTGTAGAAAGAAGTGTTGTAAAGCTGTGAATTACAAATGACTTACACTATCAAGAAAATAAATTCAACAACATCTTTGCTGTTTGCAATGCATTCTGGGCATCTCAGGGAAGGACAAAATCACCAATCAGCAGTCTTCTCAAAGACAAATCTCCCAAATATATTTTGGCACAAAAACAGAAAATGCTGGAAAATCTCAGCAGGTCTGACACATCTGTGGGGAGAGTGTATGTGACCCTTTGCCAGGGGTAAGAGCAAAGAGAATCAGCAAAGATTTATACTATAGGTGAGGATAGAGAGGGACTGTGGAATTGGCCAAATGGAATGCCAATGAGGACACAGAAGGCTGAGAAGGTGCTAAGAGTGTCCTTTAAGTGATATGGCAGAACAAAGGGACAGATTGTGGGGGGGTGGGTATGGAAAGAAGGAGAGCTGGAACGGAGAAATGGAAAAATAGAAGTGAAAAAGAAGGATGACAAAATGGATGAATGAGATCAAATGAAATGGAATAAAAGTATATTTTGGCACTTGTCAAGTGGAGGTAATTCTGCTGGCTCAAGAACAGTGGAAGGAGCCAGAAGACCAGTAGGATGCTCAAAGCCCCACTTCAGGGATGCTTGCAGGCTCAAAACGTTGATTTTTGAACCTGGGAGACACAGGCTGATAACAAAAGGAAATGGTGATATTACCTGTGGGCCAGTGTGTGCCACCATGATGATCAGTGGTTCCAGAAACTTGACAATGATGAAAACTACAACCAATAAGTATAACTGATAAGCACTTCACATGTGGCACTTGTGGTTAAATCTGCCTCTCAAGGATTGGTCTCTTCATCCCAAAAGTGCATCAGATGATGCACTTGCCAATAGATTCAATCTGTTGCATGTCCATTATCTTATGTAAATGGAAAGAAGCCGACGTGAGAGGTCCATATTGCCACTCCTCCTCCTTACAAAAACAATTTTGCAGCAGTAAATTTAATCTGTCATTTGCCTGCCCATTTATTTCACCTATGTCCCACTATTCTCCTTGGGGTTTGCTTGCTAAAATGGAGTGTAATGGCATCAGCATGGTAAATTCAAGCAATAGGAATAAATGCCCCAAGACCAGCAGAAGAAAACAAACCCAAAATTGACAAACAGCTCCAACATGGCACATTATTGCAAACGGCAAACAGTGCCCAAATACATTTCCTGGAGAGCAGAGAGCAGATGGTGCATCTTGTACAAGTCAACATACTCACTTATCACTCTAATTAAATCAAAATACTGAGTGCTTGTAGCAGTTGGACAAAGCCCGAGGAACTGCACTAATATGTGCTGTGTCAGATAGCCTCAGGCCAGAATTCCAAGTGACAGTGTTCCAGTTCAACATGAAGGCAACAAACTCTTTGTTATAATTTGCCACATTGGAATGTCTTCCCATAGCATGGCTGAATGACGCAATGACAATTTACCACCTAGATATGCAGGTAGCCTCAAGATAAAATGTTGTAAAGTTTCCCATGAAATTACAGTAAATGTTTGTTAAAGTATATATTTCCCTGGTTTTGTGTGCAAATCAATCATGCTTTAAAGCCAGTGCATGACAATTGGCTACAGACTTGAAGGGAAAATTACTGCTGGGGGACAGGGGGGTGGAGGTGAGAAAAGCCCAAGGGAGCTGTGACCAATCAGATCACTCTTTCAGATGGGCTCTTTCCATACTGTAGGTCATTTGGCTGAGACTAAAGCTGGTGTGTCTCACAGCCTCTAAATGCCATCAGGAAATGCAGTGGAGGACATGCCTTTGTCTACATCAAAGGTGAGGAAATGGAGCTTTGATGTGATTTGATTTATTATTGTCACGTATTAATATTCAATAAAAGTGTTGTTTCTTGTGCACTATAGACAAAGCATACTGTGCATAGAGAATGAAAGGACAGTGTAAAATGTCATGTTACAGTCATTGCTAGGGTATAGAGAAAGATCAACTTAATGCAAAGTAGCTCAATTCAAAAGTCTGACAGCAGCAGGGAAGAAGCTGTTCTTGAGTTGGTTGGTATGTGACCTCAGACTTTTGTATCCTTTTCCTGAAGGAAGAAGGTGGAAGAGAATATAACCGGGTTGCATGGTGTCCTTAATTATGCTGGCTGATTTTCCTTTTCAGCATAAAGTGTAGACAGAGTCAATGGATGGGAGGCTGGTTTGTGTGATGGATTGGGCTACATTCACAACCTTTTGCAGTCTTGGATAGAGCAGGATCATACCAAACTGTGATACAATGATAAATACTGTTTTCTATGGTATATCTATAAAAGTTATAAATTTAAAATTTATCTATAAAAACAAAAGATGGATGAAAGCTTCAAGTTTCTTGGTGTTCCAATCACGAACAATCTGTCCTGGTCCCTCCACGCTGAAGCAAAAGTAAAGTGAACCCACCAACACTTTTTCTTTCTCAGGAGGCTAAGGAAATTTGGCATGTCTACTATGGCTCTCACCAACTTTCTACAGATGCAGAACATTGCATCTGGATGTGACAGGACTGCAGAGCTGTGATCTGATCCCCTGGTTGTAGGATTACATTGCTCAATTGCACACTGCTTCTACCATTGGGCATGGACATAGTCCTGTGTGTAGCTTCATTCTTTCGACATCTCAATTTCAGTTATCATCTCATGGGTGTCCACTTTGAGCTTCTGGATTGGTGCTGAATCTATCCCATTTAGTATGGTGATGATGCCACACAACACAATGGAGGAACTTCATCTCCACAAGGACTATGCAACATCAACCTGACCAACACTGTCATGGACAGATACTTCTGTGGGAGGTAGACTGGTGAGGGTGAAGTGAAGTAGGTTTTTCTCTCTCTCATTGGTTTTCTCTTCACCTGGCAGAGATACAGCCTGGCAAAAATGTCTTCAGGCTCAGCCACTCCTAATACCACTGACAAGCTGAGCATCTATTGTCTGTCACTATTTAAAGGAGTGTCAATTAAGCGTCCTTATTAGCGACACGCACATCACCTGAATGAATAAAAACCGGTTCAATTGTTATCCCTGACCGTGGCAAAATTATGAATGTGTATAGTTCTCATCACCATATTCTCAAAAGGGGACAGCAACAGTGAGGATGCAAAGGAGATTTACAAGGATGAAGTGCACAGCTAGCATTGCACTGAGGGCTGTATTACTAGGAGTGGAAGCAGGCTGAAGCCTGTTCCATTATGTCATTTAGATTATGACTAACCTGTATATTCAAATGAGGGTGGCAGGGTGACACAGTGGTTAGCACTGCTGCCCAACAGTGTCAGGGACCTGGATTAAATTCTGGCTTTGAGTTATTGTCTGTGTGGAATTTGCATGTTTTCCCTGTATCTGTGTGGGTTTCCTCTGGGTGCTCCGGTTTCCTCCCACAATCCAAAGATGTGCAGATTAGCTGCATTGGCCATGATAAATTGCCTCTTAGTGTCATTGGGACTAGCGAGGGAAATATGTGAGGTTATGAGGATAGGGCCTGGGTGGGATTGTCGTTGGTGGGGCAGTTTAGAACGGAGTTGAGGAGGAACTTCTTCACTCAAAGGGTGGTGAATCTCTGGAATTCTCTGCCTGTTGAAGTGGTGGAGGCTACCTCGCTAAATATTTTTAAGACGCGGGTTGATGGGTTTTTGATAAGCGAGGGGATTAAGGGTTATGGGGAGAGGGCGGGAATGTGGAGCTGAGCCAAGACAGATCAGCCATGATCTTATTGAATGGCGGGGCAGGCTCGAAGGGCTAGTTGGCCTACTCCTGCTC
Source organism: Carcharhinus amblyrhynchos (assembly GCF_965287045.1). Classification (NCBI taxonomy): domain Eukaryota; kingdom Metazoa; phylum Chordata; class Chondrichthyes; order Carcharhiniformes; family Carcharhinidae; genus Carcharhinus; species Carcharhinus amblyrhynchos. Next base: position 47,113,305 of record NC_137324.1, on the reverse strand, counting down.
CTATTTCTTATGTTCTTATGCAGACTCGATGGGCCAAATGGCCTCCTTCTGTACTGTAGGGATTCTATGCACCATAGAAACATCCGATCTGAATGTATCACAGCTTGGTTTGGCTCCTGCTCTGACCAAAACAGCAAGAAATTACAAAGTGCTGTGAACGTAGCCCAGTCCATCATACAAACCTGCCTCCCATCCACTGACTCCACCTACACTTCCCACTGCCTCAGGAAAGCAGCCAGTATAATCAAGGACCCCACACATCCCAGGCATACTATCTTCCACGTTCTTCCATTGGGAAAAAAATACAGAAGTCTGTAAACATGTACCAACTGACTCAAGAAGAGATTCTTCCCTGCTGCCATCAGACTTTTGAGTGGTCCTATCCTACGTTAATCTGATCTTTCTCTTCATCCTAGCAGTAACTGCAACACTATATTCTGCACTAAGATAAAAGCAAATTGCTGTGCGTGCTGAAAACTGAAACAAAAACAGAAAATGCTGAAAAGTCTCAGCAGGTCTGATGGCATCAGTGGAGAGAGAATAGATCCAACGTTTTGAATCTGGATGACCAAGGGTCCGATGAAAGGTCATCCAGACTCGAAACGTTGGCTCTATTCTCTCTCCAAAGATGTTGTCAGGCCTGCTGAGATTTTCCAACATTCTCTGTTTTTGTGTACTATATTCTGCACCCTATCTTCTCCTTCTCCCCTATGTACTCTGTCAACGGTACGCTTTGCCTATAACAGCTGGCAATAAAAAACAATACATTTCACTGCAACCTAAAACGCGTGATAATAATACATCAATCAATCAATCAATCCAGTGGCTCCTTCGGGACTGAAGAGGCACTCAAACCTCATTGGGAGAACGCTACTTTCCAGAGAGAGGGGAGAGAGTCTGAGCAGGGTGCCTTTAACAGCCAGTGCAACTAAAAGACAAGTATGCATGGCCAAGAAACAAACAACATCAACAAAAGCTAAACCCGGCACTTGCAGCAAACACAAAAAGGCAACAAGGCGGGTGGAAGGGAGACGGGAACACACCCTCTGCTTGCCTCTCCTCCACTCCCTCCGGGGCAGGGCGAGAGTTTGCGCGCGCACGTGCCAATCAGTGGGCGCGCCCGTGCGCGTTCCAGGCAGGCGGATGACGCGGACACGCCAGGGACAATGGCTCGCGCAGCGTGTGCGCTCCTGGCGGCGCGGCTGCTGGAGCCGCTCCGGGCTGAGTGAGTGCACAAGCCACCACTACCACCATCAGCAGCAGCAGCAGCAGCCTGTCCCAACTCCACACTGACATCCGGCTCCCCTTCAAACTCCGCTCTAACATGGGGTGAGTGCCACTTTCTCCACAGCAATCAGACACAAACTTTTATTCAGGGCAATATTTTGGATGCATTCCCTCACCCTCCCTCTCTCTCGATTTGTGAATAGGAGCAGATGAAGGAAGGAAGGAAGGAATGAATGGGGTTATTGTTTGTGAAGAGTGAAAGTTTTCTTCCTCCTCCCCCCAACCCCCCCCATCCCCACCACCCCTCCATGCATTCCCCAAGCTGGACTGGACTGAACTGTCAGACAGGGAGCATTGGGTGGATTTGTGAGAGGGGGAGGCTGCTGGTGGGGTTGGGGCTGAGGGGTTTGTCGGGAGGGAAGGTGGAGGGGGGGAGGTGTTGGATAAACGAATGAATGGGAGAAGCCCATACAAGAAAGAAGCAAAGGGGCTTTGTCAAAGCGGAGCGAGGCAACGATTGATTAAATTCGGGCGCATTTTCCCAGGAACTGCCAGGGAGACGGATCAAGCCGCGAAAAAAAAGTTTCTAGATGTAAGTTGTCAGCAACAAAAGGTGAAATGATTCCTCGGCTGCGGATTAGTTTGGCAGCGATTCCTGCGACTGCTGCCTTATCTATTCATCTGCTAACACCTCCTTTGGCTGTTTGTTAAGCTTACACCCTTTTCGAATATTTTTGATTGATGCTGTGAACGCGATGTCCCGCAAGTTTTGGCAACTTTTGATTTGATTTAAACCACTGGCGAGTGAGTGAGAGCATTGGATCCCGGTTTATTCCGTGTAGTACAGTCACTCCACGAGTATTGGCATTAATGCGTAGGTCATAGGCAACAATAGGCAAACCATGCGTCCTAAATTTCGCGTATTTCGAAACCAGTTTTTCGCTTGAGGTTGTAATAGAATAATTTTGCATTGTGTATTTATCTAGGCTATAAAGTTTAAAGTTTGGCATTCGGCAGGAACCTTGGTGAAAATGAAGAGCCTAAAAGCCAAGTTCAGAAAAAGTGATGTAAGTACTTCAGGCAGCTACATAACTGTTGCTGGTTGTTTTATTGTTGCAGCCAATAGCTTCCACTTCCAGACTGATAGTATAGTTGGCAGAGTGATCAAAAATCGTTGCAAACTTGACTATGGCTCCTCAGATTTAGCAGCCCTAAATCTGCACAAGCCTTTTCGTAGAAACGTAAAATCTCCACAGTGCAGAAGGAGGCTGTTTAGCCCATTGAGCCTGCAACAATCCCACCCAAATCCTGTCCTTGCAATCCCACATTTAACTCTGCTAATTCCCTTGACACTGAGGGACAATTTAGCATGGCCAATCACCTAACCTGGACATCTTTGGACTGTGGGAGGAAACCGGAGCACCCAGAGGAAACCCACACAGACACAGGGAGAATGTGCAAACTCCAAACAGACAGTGACCCGAGGCTGGAATTGAACCTGGGTCCCTGGTGCTGTGAGGCAGCAGTGCTAACCACTGTGCCATCGTGCACAGTTTTGACTGTCAGATTATTTTCAATTTGTAAATAAATGGGTTGAAAAACTGGACTTCAAAGAGAAAGTAGAATAACACCAAAGCTAGTCATTTTCATGAGCTCCTTTCTCTCTCTCCCCCCTTCCTCCAAATGTCTGAAGTATCTTGACAATCCAATTACACATTGTAACGTGGGCAATGCTGGTACTGCCACCTATGAATTCCCTATGAGGAGGTTCTGTCCATTTGGACATACTCCAAGCCCATCCAATACTTCCCTAGTACATCATTGCTCTGCAGCCACTGTAATCTCAACTAACTAGTGACTAATTGTATTCGCTGGTCTTGCTACCTTATTGCCTGCGCAACCGTGAGAGAAACAATTAGGCATAAATCACGTTGCCTAATGGTATCCAGTAGTGTGATGTACATGGGGATTATCCTGGGTTTTATCTCACATAAATTGTGTATATTTTTGAACTGCAAATTCATTGAAGTGCATGGAAGTTGCAGGCAATGCCCAAGAGCTCAAGGGAGAACAACACCTTGGGAAATCTACTCTCCTCCTCCCCCCTTCCTTCCCCTCTTCTCCGCCCCCCACCCCCCCAAGTGGTTTTTGATAGTTTTGGTAATGGGCTTAATCAAAACAGGAATATTTATTGTAAAAAACATTTTACTTTGTAAAATCTTTTGTTTGATTGCATTGAAATGTTGTCATGCGACATAACATTCTGAAATATTCCATTGGTAAAGAGCATGTTTCTGTAAAAGTTGCATCTTCATGGATGTTATAAAAACAAATCAATATATGGGATATTTGTGTAATTATTTCTGTGCTTTCATGAAGAAGTAGATGTGAACTGATCCTGATTTGAAGATACTCAATGGTTTTTATCTTACAAAGAAATCAAATATTAATTTGTTAATTTATGTATATCTTCTGGTAATTTTCATTTTAGTCATTGATCTCAAGCCTTTCCTATTGTGCAATATGATGTGGCAATTTTTTTCTTCAAGGCATCTATTTGTATTATGATGTTCTTAAAATTAAGAAAGGGGACATATGTTAGCATTTTCTGACTGTCACATGTTAGAGTTTGTGGTCCTTATAAGTTAATCTAGTTACATACTATATCTAAATCTTTGTTACATTGAGATACAGCTACAGAATTTCAAGATTCTGAGGACTTCCTTAACATCGCTATTGAATAAGTGAGCACATGGCCACACTACAGTTGTTGTGGCCTGCCTCTACCTTTAATGCTTCAGTTTCTTGTTAGAAAAGGTGTGAGTACATTCAATCAGTCCTTCAAAATTGGGGAGAAAATTATAATTTTGAGAGGGTTAAAAAGCTTAGATTAGGGCAGCACGGTGGCACAGTGTTTAGCACTGCTTCGTCATATTGCCAGGGACCTGGGTTTGATTCTGCTGTTGGATGACTACCTCCATGGAGTTTGCACAGTCCTCTTGTGTCTGCATGGATTTCCTCCAGGTGCTATGGTTTCCTCCCACAGTCCAAAGGTATGTAGGTAAGGTGGATTACCCATGGTAAATGCGAGGGGTTATGGGTATAGGCCTGTGGTTGGGGGTGGGGGGTAGTATGGGGTCTGGTAAGATGTGCTTTTAGAGAGTTGGTGCAGACTCGATTGGCTGAATGGCCTCCTTCTACACTGTAGGGATTCTATGGTTCATTTCAGAAAGGTGTCTTTTCACCTCTGGTTCACTGGAAATAGTGCTGGTAGCAGTAACAGTCATTCATAAGGATGCAATCTGCTAAATCAGAATGATTTGATACCATTCAGAATGTTCCTTCCACAAGTATGAGTAAGCATGGTTTTGAAGCTGGCAACTGCTAATTTTTTTTAATGATTTAAACCTTTCCAAAAGTGGAATCTGAATTTCAGGCTGTTTGTGAAATACAATAAACCAGGTCTGTACATGTTTATTATTTATTTGAGCACTCAGAGGGCCTGCTGTAAAAGCAAAGATTTAAGGGCTTTGTTATATCTCAATCAGTTCTGATTCTGGAATTTTTTAGTATTGGTATTTTATAGAAAAATATTTGAGTGACGATCATATGATTGTATGTGGTTGAATTAGTGCAGCCACTGAGAGGAAAACTACTAGACATGAAGGCAGAGATTGGCAGCAGTACTTGTTTTTGAAAGGCAGAGGAGAGTGCCCTTCAAGATACAAAAGGACTGACTTGGCAAACTTGTAAGCCAAAGAGTCAATAACATACACTGTTTGCTTTAAGTATAAACCTTCTCCCCAAAACACTCTCTCTCTCTTAAAATTCTGGTTTTATAATGTTTCTATTTTGTTGTTGTTAATTGGATGTAATCTTAAAAATGAAAACATGTTTTGTTGTGCACTTTGTTTGATAAGTAGGACCATTTTTCATAATCACTGAACAAGTGCTTGCCTCGAGAGAATGGTTGGAATCTAGTAATATGTTATGATAGCTCAATAACATGCATGGGAAAGAGAACAAAATATAATGATAGTACCACTGCCACATTTTAACAAAATGCTATATATGGAAATTTAATTTTTTTTTAGAAAATAGATTGCTATTCAATTCACCTGATTTGCTATAAATCTGATTCACATATTATTGGCAATTATCTGTTCAAGATTTCTTGAGAGGCCTCCCATATATTGTATCTTTTTTTTAAAGAAGGTTGTCTTTACTTTGGCCCAATACCACTGGCACTTGCAGAATATCTCTGCTCTTGAATCAGTTGATGTTTTGTTCTGGATGACAGGCATGGGACTGCCAGAGATGGTAGGTAAATTACTATTTTATAATTTCACATTATCCTTTATTATTTTTCATCTCTAGACTTACCTATTCCAGTGCACCTCTGGCCACCTTTCCTTGCTTTGTTGTCTGTAAACCTGAGATAATCCGACAGTAGGACTAGGGGGCACAGCCTCAAGATAAAGGGGAGGCGGTTTAGAACGGAGTTGAGGAGGAACTTCTTCACTCAAAGGGTGGTGAATCTCTGGAATTCTCTGCCCGTTGAAGTGGTGGAGGCTGCCTCGCTAAATATTTTTAAGAAGCGGGTTGATGGGTTTTTGATAAGAGAGGGGATTAAGGGTTATGGGGAGAGGGCGGGAAAGTGGAACTGAGCCACAACAGATCAGCCATGATCTTATTGAATGGCGGGGCAGGCTCGAAGGGCTAGATGGCCTACTCCTGCTCCTATTTCTTATGTTCTTATGTTCTTATGTTCAAACTAAATTCTGTTCGCCCAAAATCCTTCTGCTTATTAGACTGTTAATTCCTGGTTAAGCAAGACCTCAATTTTAACATTCTCACACTTGTTTTCAAATTCCTCCATGACCTGACCTATCCTATAGGGGCGGTACAGTAGCATAATGGTTAGCACTGCTGCTTCACGGCGCCAGGTCTCAGGTTCGATTCCAGGCTTGCGTAACTGTCTGTACAGAGTTTGCACATTCTCCCCATATCTGCGTGGGTTTCTTCAGGGTGCTCCAGTGTCTTCCCACAATCTGAAAGATGTGCTGGTTGAGTGCATTGATGTGAACAGGTGCTGGAGTGTGGCAACTAGGGGAATTTTTCAGTAACTTCATTGCAGTGTTAATCTAAGCCTTATTTGTGACTAATAAATGAATGTTAACTTTATTTGTGTCCATACATCCCTCTGAGATATTTGTGCTGCATTAATTCTGGCCGCTTGAGCATCCCTGATTTTAATTGCTTCACTCTTAGTGTCCGTGCCTTCAGTTGCTATGGCCCTAAGCCCTGGCATTCCATCCCTAAACCTCTCTGCCTCTGTTCCCTTCTTTCAAAACATTCCTTGAAGCTTGTTCAATGAGGTATGCTTTTGGCAACCTGCTCTAATTCCTCTGTGATTCAATTGAAAATCTTGTTTCGTAAGACTCCTGTGAAGTGTCCTGGTATGATATGTTACATAATGGAACTGCATAAGTACAAGTTATTGTTGTTATTTTCACTCATTGAGTATCTGGGGTTATGAAGTTGTTGCATATTGAACGAGGGAGGAGACAACAGTCCAATGTTCCTAATGTGTTAATAGAACAATTCTGTTCACCATACTATTGCTTGATGTAAGGAGCTCCTGAAGGGTGTAGCCACCACCTAGAGAAGCAGGCGAAAGTAGGACCTGGAGGATGTAACCTCCATTTGGAAGAGTGGGTGAAAAGAGGACCTGGAGGCAGTAACTAACATCCAGAAGAGTGGGTGAATCCAATTCTCGTCTAGCCTGTGGCTTCAGATTGAAATAATCAAATTACTCTTGCCTGGGCGTCAAAGGGGCAGTAGACCATTCAATTGCTCAGCACTGGTCCACATAGAGTTCGAAAGGAGAGTGAAAAAACAAATGGTAACGTCACGAGAAAACCATAAGGTCATTGTTTCGTAAGAAGCTGCTGTTTGGCGTTGTCTTTAAATTGCTGTAAAGTAGAAAAGCATTTTTTTAAAGAAGTATTATCTTTGAATCATGCCGAGGATCTGCTGTGCTCAGCAGAGAACCCAGATGGGGTCTTGTTTTAACGCCTTATTTTGACAATGTGGCTTGAGCCGTCTAACTGAGATGGGAATACTACTGCTGAGCCAAGGCTAAAAAATTATTTTTAAAAACTAGGTCAACGAACAGAGATTAGGTGACCATTCTAAGAGTGGAGTGATGAGTGAAGAGGAACGTTTTGGAGGTGTGATCTTATTGGCATGCCTTGCAGTTTGTTTACCAGAAGATGGAGATCGGTATATGTGAGCTGATGCCTAGTATATATGCCTCTAAAATGTAGGTCCTTTATCGTGGTAGATCCATAGGCTCTAAAATGGATTGAGCACCCGGAGGAAACCAATGCAAACACGGGGGGAACATGCAACTCCACACAGACAGTCACCCAAGGTGGGAAATGATGTCCCGCTGTCCCGCTTTCCCGCTGTCCATTGCTTGCCCATTGCTGTGTATTGTAGTTTCAGAATCACTCCTTATCGGTTCCTCCAAGACCTTACCCCTTTCTACCATAAGAACATAAGAAATAGGATCAATAGTAGCTAAGTATGGTCCCTCGACCCTGCTGCACTATTCAATAAGATTGTGACTGTTGTAAAGTCCTTTAATCCCACAACTTGGAATATAGTATTTCAATTCTGGTTGCCACACTATCAAACGGATGTGTTGCCTGGTATGGAGGGCATTAGCTTTGAGGAAAGGTTTTGGAGGTTTGTTCTCGCTGGAACGACAGAGGTTGAGAGGTGATCTGATATGAATCTACAAGATTATGAGAGGCATGGACAGAGTGGACAGTCAGAAGCTTTTTCTCATGGTGGAAGAGTCATTTACTAGGGGGCACAGATTTAAAGGAGATGTACAAGGCATGTCTTTTACTCAGAAGGTAGTGAGTGCCTGGAACTCGTTGCCCCGGGAGGTAGTGGAAGCGGATATGGTAGTGATTTTTAAGGGGCATCTTAACAAATGAATGAATAGGATGGGAATAGAGGGATGTGGTCCCTGGAAGGACAGTTAAATTGGGCAGCATGGGCGGTGCAGCCTTGGAGGGCTGAAGGGCCTGTTCCTGTGCTGTAATTTTCTTTGTTCTTTGTTCTAACGCTGCCTGAACTTGCCACTTAGGGTGGCATGGCGGCACAATGGTTAGCACTGTCGCCTCAAAACGCCAGGGTCTCGAGTTCAATTCCCTTTCTGTGTGGGGTTGCACGTTCTCCTCATGTCTGCATGGGTTTCCTCTTGGGTGCTTCGGTTTCCTCCCACAGTCTAAAAGACCATTGATCGGACACTAGTTGGAGTGTGGCGACTAGGGAAATTTCACCGTAACTTCATTGCAGTGTTAATGTAAGCCTTACTTGCAACAAATAAATTAACTTTATTTCTACTCTCACTCCATTCTGCACCAATGATAGATCCTTTAGACAAAATCTTACTGTTCTCTAAAACACCATTACTTGACGTTGCTACTGTTGTTTCTACCTGCAGAAACCTCCTCATACCTATTTCTCCAACTGTATTTTAGGTCATCTTTCTGTGTTCTCATATTTAATTACAAGATGCCTGGGGGTTTTGCTTAGCTCCAGGTGCAAATTGTTGAATTTGTGAAAGGAGTGTTTTTGGGATTTACAAATTGAAGCTAATGCAAAGAAAAGTAGCTTTTAATAATTGTTTTGATTGAGCTGCATTCATTTTTGGCAAGTTCTTCAAACGTTTTATTTTAAAAAATGTATTCTAAACAAAGGTTATCTTCAATTTATTTAGGTTGACTCAAGTGAAGTCAGATGGCAAGATTTCATGTGGAAATTACTGTAAAATTGCTCTATTGGCATCTCTGCTAGGAAATCTGATTGACATCTGTTTTCAGCGGTATAACTTTGTTAAGTGCTTTTCCAAAATCCAATTTGCGAAGATGCTGTTCATTGTTAAATGTCCAGTGTGAGTTGATGTGGTGCTTTACTTCTATATCTTTAGCAAATGTGGAAAATAGCACTTTTGTTACCTTTTTAGATTCATGAGAGAGACCCTATTGTTCCATGTGGCACTGACCCTTTATAAGTAGCCCTCATTCCCCCCCAAAACCAGGATGTGCCTTTACTGGATCAAATATCTAGATCCATAGTAATGAAAGCCAAACATTTCGTAGAAAACCCTTCTTGCTTACCTGAGTTATCTAGATGTATCGCAATATGCTGTTTGATTCTCTTGCCTTTGATAAAGAGCATATCTTTTCTTTCAGGCAGAAACTCAGGTCATGAACAACTATTAACTGAGTTTATGCAAGTGCTTTGAGAAAAGTGTTGTTACAGTAACTTACAAACTCTGTCAATGACATTACATTTCGAGTGACGTATGCTTGTGGCTTAATTAATCTCCTGGTAGTAGGTTTCACTTGGCCTTGGGGCCCAGTTTATTTGTAACTGGAACTTCATTTGTGTTAATTTCTTTCACCTTCTTCATGACTGGTGGGATTCAGGAGTGTGATGTCAATGAATATCAAAAGTGTTCAAGCTTTTTAAAAAAAAACAAGGCATTTTGAATGCATCATGCAAAACTTTGTTGGAAGAAAGTAAAACTAAAGTTATGTTAGTAAGGGTGGTGAGGGAAAAGAACACAGGGTGACAGAAATAAATTGCTCGATGTATTTTTAATTTTTTTTTATAATTTAGGATTGATAAAGTAAAGCTGCTGCTGATATGATGTAGCTTTATTATTGCGATAGATCTCTACAGATGTTTGTTGGGTAATGTGGCAGGAAACACTTAGGAACTCTGGAATTTTCCTGGACAGACCAACAGTGTAAGGACTAAAAAAAATGGATTTTATTGAACATTGAAGTTTTGAATAAAGATGGTTGTAGCACAAGCAGCATTTTTGTTGACGGTTTTGGAAGAATTTCAAGCATTGACATTTGAGCTTCGAAGATATAAGGTAGTCTGATATTCCACTGAAAGTTACTCCTTAGCAATGTAAGTTATCATACATTTATTTGGACTTTACGCCTTGGACGTCTTTGTGTTGGTTGGATGTGAGTAATGCTGGCAAGGGAACATTTATTGGCCATTCTTAGTTGCCATGATAAGGGTTTTAAGTTTGTTTATTTATTAGTGTCGCAAGTAGGCTCACATTAACACTGCAATAAAGTTACCATGAAAATGCCCTAGTCGCCACACTCCGGTGCCTGTTCGGGTACAGGCACCTAACCAACACGCCTTTTGGACTGTGGGAGGAAACCAGAGCACCTGGAGGAAACCCATGCTGACATGGGGAGAACATGCAAGCTCCACGCGGACAGTCACCCAAGTTGGGAATCAAACCAAGGTCTCTGGTGCTGTGAGGCTGCAGTGCTAACCACTGTGCCACCATGCTGCCCCACGGAGGGCCATGAGAAGCAATCGCTCACAAGTAAATGGTTCTGTTGAGGCACTTCAGAGTGCAGTTGTCAACTAATTAGGCCAGACTCATGAAAGGCAGCAGGTTTCCTTCCCTGTAGGACATTAGAAAGTCTTGTGGGTTTACTGTCATATATACAAACAGCTTTCAATCTGTTAATCCACAGATTGCCAGATTTATTCAGTTGAATTTCTCGCTTGCTATCATTCAACCTGACTTCATGAACATTGGTTTCTAGGGCTGGATGATGAAACTACTACTCTTCCGGATACTGCTTTGATTTGATTTATTATTGTCACATGTATTGGGATATAGTGAAATTGTTTCTTGTGCACTACACAGACAAAATATACATTCATAGAGTATGTAGAGGTGAAGGAAAGGAGAGGGGGCAGAATATAGTGTTACAGTCATAGCTAGGATCAACTTAATTTAAGATAGGTCGATTCAAACATCTGATGGCAGCAGGGAAGAAGCTGTTCTTCAATTGGTTGATAGACGCTCTCTAACTTTTCTATTTTTTCTCAATGGAAGAAGGTGGAAGAGACTATGTCCGGGATTAGTGAGGTCCTTAATTATGGTAGTTGCTTTTCCAAGGCAGGGGGAAATGCAGTTGGAGTCAATGGATGGGAGGCTTGTTTGGGTGATGGACTGGGCTACATTCACAACGCTTTGTAGTTTCTTGCGGTCTTGGTCAGAGCAGGAGCCATATCAAGCTGTGATACATCCAGAAAGGATGCCTTCTATGGTGCAAATGTAAAAATTGATGCAAGTCATAGTGGACATGTTGAATTTCCTTAGACTCCTGAGAAAGTAGGGAAGTTGGTGGGCTTTCTTAATTATAGCGCAGCATGGAGAGACCTGGATATGTTGGTGATTTGTATACCTGGAAACTTGAAGCTCTCGACAATTTCCACTTCATCACCGTTGATGTAGACGGGGGCATGCCCTCCATTGTGCTTCCTGAAGTTGATGTCTGTCTCCTTTGTTTTACTGACATTGAGGGACCTTTGGAGTCAATGCATGTTTTTTTTTTGCTACTGCTCTTAGAATTACATTTGAACCACATTTTGGAAGTAATCATATAATTGGATTGTTCTGTATGTGAATTATTTTCACTTAGATGTATTTGCACCAGAAAATACTTAATTGATAGAAAGCAATTTTAGATACATTCAGAAACTAAACTTGTGTAGTGTAAATCAAGTCCTAAAGCCCAAAGTAACTCCTGAGCAGAGTGGAATGGGACTTGATCCTCTCAGTTTGTTTCAGTCTGGCATCTGATTGGACTCTGACTTCAGATTAAGATATCATTCTGGAATTTCAATGTCTACGTGAAGGGAAACTTATCATTGTGATAAAAATACACACTTAGCTTTGAATCTTGATTATATTTATTCATCATGGATACTTGGAGCAGTATTGATTCCACTTATTTCTTTTGAGAAGAGTTACATATTGATTGTGATATTGTTGGTGTCCTACTCTAGGATTAATGAAAATTAACTTTTGAAAGTGTCTTTATTGTTGGTGTTCTATGGTGTCTTGCAGCATGACAAAGGAAATTGTTGCAATTCTTGGCCTGAACACACAACTGGTTTGTATTGTTATCAATTTACTTAAACATTGTCAGAACGTTAAGCCACTAACAGTTTTTCTTTTTTAAAAACCAAAACGAACATGGTCATTTTCTGTTTTTAAGGTAGAAAGACTAAGGGGGGAGTTTTCTCATCCTGCTGCCTTCCACAGGAATCGAGGGGAGTGGGGTGGTGAACCATGCAGAGGTCTGTTGACCAAGGGTGGGATTCTCCAATTCTGGGGCAGGCATGGCCAGAAAATCCCACCCAGAAAATGGGTGTGATTTTTCGCAGAGGTGGTGGTGACCTGCCATTGACTGGTGGTGGGATCTTCTGGTCCTGTCGCTATAATGGGTTTCCCATCTTATGCACCCACTGCCGCAGGGAAACGCCATCGCTGGGACCAAAAAAACTCACCATCGAGAATGGCTGGAATTTTCCACCCAGTGTTTCATTAGGTAACTTGATGATTGAGACTTTTTTATATACTAGGTTTTGTTCATGCTCTTTAACGTACCTGTTGGTAGTTATGGACAAACTTGCACATTAAAGTAAAACTTCCTCTAAAAAGATTTCAGAGAATATTGAATTTATATTGGGAAGAAGCCCTCTGTTTCTATTATAAGCAATTGGCAAAGAACAAATGCAAGAATCATTGCTGTGGAAGGTGTTGAATATGGGAGAAATCCAAGTAATCAGAAAAGTGATGTAACTTTGTCCTTGTACAATGTAAATCATACTTCATAGTTTACCATATATAGCTTCCTGCTTCAAGGTTATAATCCGTAATTATTCCTTTCAACATATGTTAATAGGTATGGTATACCTTCTATGGGATAAGGGCATGTGTGAGTCTGTATTAAATGTCTTTGTTTTAAAATATGTGTTGACATTTTATGGAGAAAAAATCTGATGCTGACATAACTGTATATGGTTTCAAATGATTATAAATGTTGTAATGAAGTGTGGAGCATTGTGGTCATGATACACTTATACTTTTAAATGTGTAGTTAGTTTCCTCTTGAGACCATTGTTGTTCTGGCTGTGACAGCGAGAGAGAGAGAGAGATTCAGTATAGACGGGATGTGGCCCAGTCTCTGACCTCATCCCTTGAGGAATAAAAATGCTCCAAAAGAATGGAAATCGACTTATCATGAAGTTAAAAAGGAAACCAAGATATGTGTGGGGCCTTCGATTTATGGTTATTTATAATGACATTCTTTTCAATGTATTCATAATGTCATTCCATTTGATACTCTGTTAAAAGGGCTCGTGTAATTATGTGTTCTTTTTAGTACCCGAGGCAATTTACTGGCGGTTGGTTAGAAATTGTCTGACTGCCAAATATTCATGTCTAGATTTTTTTTTGTGTGTTTTTGTTGCCAACTTCAGATTGCAAGTATGCATCAGTATTACCTCGTAACATTGTATGCATTCCTTGGCCGGTTGGTGTTCTTCAGCGGTATTTAAAGTTTTAAATAACTTTGATCAAAAAAAGCAATTGATTCTATTTTAAGCACCTTGCAGCTTTTTTCACCAATGAAGGCCATAAATGAACTGGAATTGCCTAGAGGATATAATATGAAAATAAACTGGGCGGTGTTTCTGTTGAAAGAACAAACTTGCATTTATGTAGCCTGTCACATCCCCTGGTTGCCCCAAAGCATTTTATTCTCAGTTAATTACCTCTCAATTGTAGTTAAGAATTTGTAGGCAAGCATAGCTCTGAAACTGAGCACAACCTGGTACTACAAGTATTAATAAGATACATTATGTCTGTGTTTGATGGCAAGGATACTGGGGGAAGCTCTCTTGTGTTTTTTTTGAATAGTACCATGGGGCTTTCAAGTATGCATAAGTAGGCAGATGTGGGCTCGATTTTAATTTGCATCTTAAAGAAAAATGCAGCATTCCCCCCACACAGCATGGAAGTGTCAAGTGTAGATCAAGTGCTCCAGTCCTGGAGTGGAGTTTGATTCTATTATCTTCTGACCCTGAAGCAGGGGTACCACCAGTGAGACATACAGACAAGGAAATGATACCCTGCTTTTTATATTGTGAGAAAGTGGACCTTCTATGGAAGATGAACTATCCAGAATGGGAAAAAAACTGAAATTCAAGCTTTTCAAAGTGAAACCTCCCTCAAGCCATTCCAGTGTTATAAGTGAAACCAGAAAATAATGAAAATACTTAGTTCAGTTTGCATCTTAGTGTCTCAGTCTGCTTCATCATTTATTAATCTATTTTCAAGGAAACAAGAAAATCTTCTGAAATTTATCCAGAACTCAGGAGATGTTGTCATTTGTACTAGGTTCTTATTCACCCCCCCTCTCTTTCTGTTTCCCTCCCTGTCTTTCTCTCTTTGTCTCTCCACTTTCCCTTCTAACTACCCCATTCCATTCTTGGTGGGGAGTTGGAAATTATTTTAGTTCAGAGTTCAGTGAAGTCATGAAAGTCTCTGTTCAACATTCAGAATATCAATCGGAATATTGTTACAGTTCCCACAGATATTACAACTGGCCAGCTTGGATCCCAGAGTGAAACGTGGCCTGATAAACCCTTTGTTTTAACGAAACTGTGGAGGCAAGTTACTGAACAAATTCATAGAAATATGTTGATGAGTTTTTAACACAAAAAAAAACATTTATTTACCAAGAAAAGATCTGTATTAGACCAGATAAAAAGGTTAGAAAGATCTCAATTCTTTTCCCTGTGGCCTCCCATGTACTTATGGGTCACCTTTCAGATCTTTGACTGTGCCAAGCAGAACACCACAGCTTCAAAGGTATATTTTGTCCTTATGGCCCGTACCATGGAGTCATGAATCTTTGGCTGCCCTCACAGATCATTTGGGCTTTTCTTGAGTCGCTTTGGCTTCAGTGCTGCCAGAGCCATTTCTTTAACTTTTCTCAGTCCAGTTGTTCATCTCGACTCAGTGGGATCTGTCTCTGATGTCTATCTTTGTTACTGCTTGCAACTTTTTCCTGAGACCTGTTTCTATCCCACTCCCTAGTTAAGGACTACCTTCTAGGTTTAGGACCTTCTCCATGTCCTCCCTCCCCATGTCCTACTCCCTGAGACACATCTCTTGACTGAGGCTCTGGTTCAGGTTACCTGATCTGCCTTTTCCCACCATTTTACTTTTTTGCTTATTTTACTTTTGCACATTTGCGCAGGGCTGGTTCCCAACCTAAATAACATTAAAACCACTGCAGATGTGTGGCCAGTTCCCAGCTAGTATATACACCGAAGTCCCAAGGCCCACCTAGTCTCCGAACTCCCAGTTAAGATCGTTTTCTTTCCCTCTCTTGAGTTTCATCGCCATATGTTTGCATATCCAACCGGATGAACTTTTCCCAATCCTGGAAAGTTAAAGTTGCAGGATGCACTCTATAATAGAAAGCCTTTTGAATCCCTCTGCAATAGAAAAATACAAGCATAGCTGAAGGCTTGAAGAAAACATTTGTCTAATTGCATACAATTATTACACTCTAGAAATAGATACTAAATAGTATCAGATTTGCTTTATTCCAGTAAGATTATACCACAAATAACATAATTGAATCATTAACCTAATTACAGTTTAACTTAAAGCCGCAATTTAACTTGTTTGCACAGAAGATATAAGTTGCAACAAGGACTGATTTAATCTAGGTTTGGTAGCGAGCATTTTCATTTGCCTGTTCCAGAGAGGATTAGTCTAATGTGCTTCTTCGGGGTAACCAAATAAACTAAATCAAAGATTGAAGGATAAATTAAAAAGCACCCCCTTAAAGGGATACTAAATCAAAGTAATGTGTGTGCTTGAAATCACTTGGGAAAGTTGCAGATATATCTGCTGCAAAGCTTGGATCTGTGCCGGATTTTTTTTTACTAAACCCTCTACCATGTGTCTGTCGCTAAATAGGTAGACCAGATTTTAAAAATATATCTGCGACAAAGAAAACATTGTGGCCTAAGCACTGGACCCTAAAGAGTTGTATTTTTTTTGTGGAGATTGTAGGGTGGAGGTGGGAGTAGTGTTTTGGGGAGGGGGCTGTTGGAGGGAGGAAGTGTTGCTGGTTGGGAATGGGATACATGGCAGGGAGAAGTGTTGCTGGTTGGGTAGATGATGATGAAGTGTTTCTGGTTGAGAGGTGACTGATGGGAGTTGCTGATTGTGAGGAGCAGGTGATGGGGAAGTGTTTGGTTGCTAGTTGGGTGATGTGGGAAGTGTTGCTGGTTATGGGGGCTGAGTGATAGGGAAGTGTTTGGTTGCTGGTTGAGGAGTATGTGATTGGGAAGTGTTGCTGATTGTCGGGTGTGAGTGATGCAGAAGTGTTTGGTTGCTGGTTGGGTGATGTGGGGAGTGTTGTTGGTTTGGGGGATGAGTGATGGGATGAATTGCTGGTTGGGGAGGATGGTTGGAACGAGGTAGGGGAATGTTGGTTGGATGGGATGCTGGTGTTGGAGAAGAGAATGAGAAAGGAAAATAGGTGATATTGAGTGGAATGTGAATTATGCTACATACTATTACAGTACATTTAACAATGAGAGGCATTAAGTTAAATTTTCAGTGCTAAAGTAATCAATATTCTAATGGATTGTGCCAAATACCATGCATATGATGCATGTGTTAGAATTATAGTGATAAAGCAAACTGGGATATTATCTTATGTGGAAAAGTAGAGGAGGCTACTTATTGGAGTTTAGAAAAAATGAGGAGTGATTTTATAGAAACACAAGATTCTGGACGTGTTTGGCAGGGTAGATCCTGAGAGGATGTTCCCTATCATGGGGAAATCTAGAACTAGGGGGCACAGTTTAATATTAAGAGACATCCCATTTAAGATTGAGAGGAGGAGGAGTTTCTTTTCAGAGAAGACCATTTGTCTTTAGAATTCTCTCCTACAGAGAACAGCGAAGGATAGGTCATTGGATACCTTCAAGGCTGAGTTAGATCGAGTTTTGATTGACAAAAAAGTTAAAAGATGGGGGTGGGTGGGTTGCAGACAGGAGAGCTAAGGATGTATGTGTGTGGTGGGCGGAGGGGTGTACTGTTTCACATTGTTACCCAATGTTAAAATTGTCACCATCTTTGTAATATACTGCTTAAAAGAAATTTGCAACTACTTATTGTACATGACTTTGGATTTATTTTAAGTATAAAATGAATGAACTGAACCCTGTTTTGAATTTGTTTACTTAAATCATGTCACTTCCTTTTACCCAAGTTTATTTTTTTATTCATTCACGGAATGTGTGTGTTGTTTGTAAGGTAAACATTTATTACCCATCCCTAACTTCCTTTCTGAAAGTGGCAGTGAGCCACATTCTTGAACTATTGCAGTCCATGTGTTGTAGGTGCTCCAAAGTACTGTAATATTTCAACAAAATCACAAGTAGAAAGAGCTTTACAACAGAATAGTATTCAGAATATTATGTAGAGGAGAGCCAGTATTAATATAGGCAAGAAGTCAATGTAGGCAGATACGGGTGATGTTGAAAGGATGAGAGTATCGACTTGCAGTCCCTGTGGTATAGGCACACCCACAGTGCCACAGCAAGGCAACATTATAGGTTCCAGTGGCCCATCTCACATGACTCCCATGTCAGCACACTATCTTTGACAAAGGATGTGTATCCCTTGTCTGGGTTCCTGAGATTGTCATTGATGTGGAGATGCCGGCGTTGGACTGGAATAAACACAGTAAGAAGTCTCACAACACCAGGTTCTTATTAGAAACAGGGCATATAAAGGCACACACAGTTTACAGAATGCTGATTAGAATGCAAGTCTTTACAGCTAATCTGCTATTCAAGTCTTAAAGGTGCAGACAGTGTGAGTGGAGATAGCATTAAGCATAGGTTAAACAGATGTGTATTGTCTCCAGAAAGGACAGTAAGTGAGATGTTGCAAGTTCAGGCAAGTCATAGGGATTACAGACATGAACTGAAGATCCTGGTTGAGGCTGTCCTTAGGTGTGCGGAACTTGGCTATCAGTCTGTGCTCAGCGACTCTGCGCTGTCATGCGTCGTGAAGGTCACCTTGGAGAATGCTTACCCGAAGATCAGAGACCGAACGCCCGTGACCGCTGAAGATTTCGGCAACAGGAAGGGAACAGTCTTGCCTGGTGATTGTCGAGTGGTGTTCATTCATCCATTGTGGTAGCGTCTGCATAGTCTCCCCAATGTACCATGTTTCAGGACATCCTTTCCTGCAGCGTATTAGGTAGACAACATTGGCCGAGTTGCAAGAGTATGTGCCGTGTACCTGCTGGATGGTGTACTCACGTGAGATGATGAGACCATGCAGATGCTACGACAACAGATGAATGAACATCGCTTGACAATCACCAGACAAGGCTGTTCCCTTCCTGTTGGCGAACACTTCAGTGGTCACAGTCATTTGGCCTCTGATCTTCAGGTAAGCGTTCTCCAAGGCGGCCTCCACGACATGCGACAGCGAACAGTTGCTGAGCAGAAACTGATAGCCAAGTTCCGCACACATGAGGACGGTCTCAACCGGGATCTTGGGTTCATGTCACACTGTCTGTAACCCACACGACTTGCCTGAACTTGCAACATCTCACTTACTGCCCTGCCTGGAGACAATATGCATCTCTTTAACCTATGCTTAATGCTATCTCCACTCACACTGTCTGCACGTTTATGACTTGAATAGCAGATTAGTTGTAAAGACTTGCATTCTAATCAGCATTCTGTAAACTGTGTGTGCCTTTATATGCCCTGTTTCTGATCAGAACTTTCCACTCACCTGACGAAGGAACAGCATTCTGAAAGCTTGTGTGTTTACTATCAAATAAACTTGTTGGACTTTAACCTGGTGTTGTGAGATTTCTACCTGAGATTGTTACATATCTCAACTATTGAAAGAATTGAAAGGAAATTTGAGGGTTCTTTGGCTTAGGACTAGGGAGAAAACTCCAGAATTTAGACCCAGCAATGATGAAGAGATGATAATACATTGAAAAAAAAGCAAAAGCTTCTGTAAGTATATAAAAGGGAAGAAATTAGCTAAAGTGAATGTCATTCTCTTAGAGGATGAGAATGGAGGATTAATAGCAGGGAACACAGAAATGGTAGAGATGCAAAATCAGTTTTTTGGCTCAGTTTTCATGGTGGAGTAACAGGTATGGCAGAGGTAACAGAAAGGGAGGTACTTAGACAGTCATTATTAATAGGGAAAGAGTACTTAAACTATTGGGATTGAAGACAGATAAGGCACTCGGGCTTGATGGGCCACATCCTGTGGTATTAAAGGAAGTAGCAGCGGACAAAGTGGATCTATTGGTTACAATATTCCAAAATTCCCTGGACGTGAGAAAGGTTCCAATGAATTGGAAAAATGCTACCGTAACAACACCTTTATTCAAAAAGGGAGGGATGCAAAAAGGAGGAAACAGTAGACCAGTTAGTTTAGTGTTTGTTGTTGGGAAATTATTCAAATCCATTATAAAGGAAGTAATAACGGAACATTTGGAAAGTCAAACCTCAATCCATCAAAGTCAACGTAGTTTTATGAAGGGTAAATCATGTTTGACTAATTTGCTAGAGTTCTTCAAAGATTTAACAAGCCAAGTGGATAATGGGTATCCTGTAGAAGTAGCATATCTGGACTTCAGGAAAGTAATTGACAAGCTGTCACACAGAAGGTGAATACACAACATACGATCACATTCGGTTTGGGGTAATATATTGTCTGGGATAGAAGACTGGCTAACTGACAGAATACGGACCCCAGATAATTGGGTCTTTTTGATTTATTTTTGTCACATGTATTAGTGTACAGTGAAAAGTATTGTTCCTTGCATAATATACAGACCAAGTATACTGTTCATGGAGAAGGAGACGAGAGAGTGCAGAATGTAGTATCACAGTCATAGCTAGGGTGTAGAGAAAGATAAACTTAATGCGAGGTAGGTCCATTCAAAAGTTTGATGGTGGCAAAGAAGAAGCTGTTATTGTGTCGGTTGGTGAGCTCCGACTTTTGTATCTTTTTCTTGACGGAATAAGGTGGAAGAGAGAATGTCCAGGATGCATGTGTTCCTTAATTATGCTGGCTGCTTTGCCTAGGCAGAGGGAAATGTAGACAGAGTCAATAGGTGGGAGGATGGTTTGCATGATGGACTGGACTTTGTTCACGATCCTTAGTAGTTTTTTGCAATCTTGGACAGAACAGCAGCCGTACCAAGCTTTGATACAACCAGAAAGAATGCTTTCTATGGTTTCTGGTCGATAAGATGTAATTAGTGGGCTGCCCGAGAGCTTGGTCCTTGGGTCCCAACTATTAACAATCTATATTAATGACTTGGGTATAGGGATAGAAGGTACTATAGCTAAATTTTCAGATAATACTAAAATAGGTGGGATAGTAAGTTGCAGTGAAGAGATAAGAAATTTACAAATGCATATAGATAGGTTAGGTGAGTGGGCCAAAATGTGGCAGATGGAGTTTAACATGGATAAATGAGGTTGTCCAGTTTTTTTGGGAAAATAGAAAGGCACCTTGTTATCTAAATGGAGAGAGACTTTGGGGTGCTTCAGTGCAGGAAATCTGGGTGTCCTTATGCATGAGGCATGAGCCACAGAAAACTGGTATGTAGATACAGCAGGTAATTAAAAAAAGCAAATGGGATTTTGGCATTTATAGCTAATGGAATAGAGTTTAAAAGTAAGGAAGTGTCTGCAACTATACAAGACATTGGTGAGACCGCATTTGAAGTGCTGTGTATAGTTTTGGTCCCCTCATTTGAGGAAGTTCAGAGGGTGTACGTTAGGTTGACTGTGGAGATGAGTGGTTTGTCTTGTATAGAAAGACTGAGCAGTTTAGGCCTTTACTCTCCACTATTTAGAAGAATGAGAGGAGATCTAATTGACAAAATAGACATAGAGCGGATGCTTCTTCTTGTCGGGCAATCTGGAGCAACCTGCCATAGTTTTAGGAGAAAAGGTAACAGACTTAAAACAGAGTTGAGGAGAAACTGCTTCTCTCAAAGGGTGGTGAGTCTGTGGAATTCACTACCCTTGAGTGGACGTTGGGATATTCAGTAAATTTAAGGAGGTGATGGAAAGATTTTTAATTTGTATGGGGTTGAAGGGTTATGGGAGAATGGGCAGGAAAGTGGAATTGAGGCTGAGCTGAAATCAGCTGTGATCGTATTGAATAGTGGAGCCAGCTCAAGGGGCTGAATTGCCGATTCCTGCTCCTAGTTTTTGTATTCTTTTGAAGGCCATTGATGTCCCTGATGGAATTTGTTTGGCCTGAGCACTAATGTGACAGATTCATGCAGTGATATCCTGAGGCTGAGATAATTAGCCTGCAACTAGTACAATCATTTTCCTGCAAGAGCAAGATCATCTTTCTTTAGATGTGGTGCTCAGAACTGGACATTATACTCTAGCTTTGCATAAGCATCTATTTTTCCTTAAATGGTGCTATGGATCTTGGATCACTGTCTTAACCACTTCCTGTAGCAAATTATTCTACGCTCCAACAACTCTGCAAATCGCCCTTCACTCATTTGTTGCCAATTGTGAATTGGTATTTCTCATCACTGACTCATTAACCAGCATGAGTAGTATTTGCTTATTCATTTAATCAAGATTCTAAATCATTAAAAAAAACTTCTATTAAATCTGCTTTAAGATCTTTTGTTCTCCAGTAAAAGTGTCGCATCTCCAGCTTCTCGAAAGAAAAAAAAGTGTTCATATTTACAAAATCGTACAGCCAAAGAAAATGCTTGCATTTTTAAATATAGTGAGATGTAGGTACAATAGAAATACTGTGAGTCTGAACAACAAATTATGGAAAGCGAAAGCTTTCCTGAAGTAGAGCATGAAATCTGGGGGTTGTCTCTGGAATGTAGAGGGTGATAATAAGGAATTGGGTACAGTCTCCTACATATGCAAAATCACAGGCAGACAAACTAATTCAAATTAAAACCAGCTGTTTTGAAATATTTGAACCTATTAAGTACAAGTAATAGTTGGGGCAGGATTCCTACCACCTTCCACAAGAGTCAAATCCAAGTCAAAACCCCTGTATGCTTCAAACTGTTGGGAACATCGTCAAGAATCAAAATTTCCTGTTGAGACCATGCCCCCACAACTCCTTAGGCAGTGAATCTTGCAGAACCAGAATTAGCTAATTCCAACACTGTAAAAAATGTGCTTTACATGTTTTACTCCTTTCTTCCTGTCCCTTTGTTGGGTATAGCTGCAGTTTTAAGTCATGACTGGTTCAAATTATGGAATGCTGCAGCAAGCAACTTACAGCCTGACTCCCCAGAGACACTCTACCATTTACAAGGCACATGTCAGGAGTGTGATGGATTGCTCCCCACTTGCCTGCATGATTGCATTTCAGCAAAACTCAAGAAGCTCAACCCCATTGAGGACAAAGCAACCCACTTAATTGGCACCCCATCCACAAACATTCACTCTCTCCACCATTGACACGCAGTAGCAGCAATGTGTATCATCTACCAGATGTATTGCTTCTTAGATAACACCTTCCAAACCCACAACTGCCAATATCTAGCCAGGCAAGGGCAGCAGTAGAATATGAACACCCATTACCTGCATGTTTCCCTCCAAGTCACCCACCACCCCAGCTTGGAAATATTTTGCCATTCCTTCACAATCACTGGGTCAAAATCCTGGAACTCCCTTTCTAACAGCACTGCAGGTGTACCTGCACCACATGGATAACAGTAGCTCAAGAAGGCAGCTCACCACCGTCTTCTCCAGGGCAGTTAAGAATGGGCAATAAATTCTTGCCTCTCCAATGATGACCACATCCCATAAATGAATAAAAAAAAATGTCAACCCCAGGAATGCCTTTAAACATGGCTGGGGCTTGTGCAGCATGTTGGTTAATCCTTTATTCTTTATAATATTGATTCCAAGTCTCAATATGAACATGTATATGCTTCTCTGAAATGCTTTGTAATATGCTGAGGTTTTGAGTGATGATATATAATTGCAAATCTTTGCTTTTGTAACATAAGTCCGTAATGGTATTCATAACAATTGCAAAATCAGAAATTTATATAAATTTGAGTCGTTATTTTTAACTCACCTTAACTGTTACATTTTCTGCTTCAGTGAACAGGCCTATGGTCAAGTAATTAAACTTGTAAAATGTACTGTAGCGTGCCAGACTCTGAATTGGCAGCAAATAGTAATTATTATGGTGAAATGTAAACTAGAGGTATGTGACGCCTGTAACATTAGGATGTTCATATGAACATACAAACTCAGCTCTTGGAGCCTGCTGTGCCATTCAATAAGATTATAACTAATATGGCTGTAATCTGCCATATAGTACTGGGTTACTATCCCCAGTAACCATTCATCCTGTTATTTATCACGAATCTATCAACCTCTGCTTTGAAAATATTCAAAGACAGTGGAAGCAAGTTTCAAACACTCACTACCCTCCTGAGAGAAAAAAAAAATTTCAGTTGTATTTTAAATGAGCTGCACCTTATTTTTAAACAGTGATCCTTAAGAACATAAGAATATAAGAACATAAGAAATAGGAGCAGGAGTAGGCCATCTAGCCCTTCGAGCCTGCCCCGCCATTCAATAAGATCATGGCTGATCTGAAGTGGCTCAGTTCCACTTTCCCGCTTTCTCCCCGTAACCCTTAATCCCCTTGCCTACCAAAAACCTATCTACCTGCGTCTTAAATATATTTAGCGAGGTAGCCTCCACCACTTCAACGGGCAGAGAATTCCAGAGGTTCACCACCCTTTGAGTGAAGAAGTTCCTCCTCAACTCCGTTCTAAACTGCCCCCATCTTATCTTGAGGCTGCGCCCTCTAGTCCTACTGTCCTTTCTGAGCGGGAAGAACCTCTCCACCTCTACCCTATCCATCCCCTTCATCATCTTATACGTCTCAATAAGATCCCCCCCTCATCCTTCTAAACTCCTTCTAAACTTGGTTCTCGATTCTCCCCTCCCACAGGAGGAAACATCCTCTCCACATCAACCCTGTAAAGACACCTCAGGATCTTGTACGCTTCAATCAAATTGCCATTTACACTTCTAAACTCCAGCAGATACAAGTCTAATCTTTCTTCAGAAGACAGCCTGCTCATTTCGCATATTAGTCTAGTAAAGATTCTCTGAACTGCTTCCAATGTATTTACATTTTTCTTAAGTAAGGGACCAACATTGTACAGATTATTCCAGATGTGGCCTCCCCAGTGTCCTGCACAACTGAAGCATAACCTCCCTATTTTTGTATTGAATTTCCCTTGCAAAAAAATCCTAACATTCTAATAGCTTTCCTGCTTACTTACAGTACCTGCATACTAGTGTTTTATGACTCATGCACTAGGACACTAGACCCCCTCTAAACCTCAGAGCTCTGCAATTTCTTGCCATTTAGATAATATGCTTTTTTATTCTTCTTGCTAAGTTGGGCAATTTCACATTATTCCTCATTATATTCCATTTGCCAGATCTTTGTCCACTCACTTAACCTATCTGTGTTCTTTTGTAGCCTCCTCCTCTTAACAGATTACTTTTTTACCTGTCTTTATAACATTAGCAAATTTGTAAACATGGGTGTGATCTTTATGCTGATGGTGCACCCCCGCCACATGTTTCCTGGTAATGTGGGGTAGTAGTAGAATCAATGGGAAATCCCAATGACAACGGTGGGACACACGATCACATGTCCAGCTAATGGTTTGTCACCATCTACCATTGAGAAAAACGTCACGGGGAGGTTAGACAATCCAGGCACGTAACTTTGGTTCTTTTATCCAAGTTTTTGATTTAAAAAATGTTCCCGTGGCATATAACTAGCTACATCCCACAAAACAGCAAAGTCTCAGTTATAGCTACCCTCTGTTTCTTATAAGCTAGCCAATCCAATAAACTGGTTGAATATGATTTCCCCTTCATAAAAACAATGTTGACTCTGCCTGATCGCCTTGCACCTTTCTAAGTGCCTTGGCATAACATCTTTAATAATAGGTTCCAGCAATTTCCCTGTGACCAACATTTAGTTGATCAGACTATGGTTTTCTACTTTCTGTATCCCTTCCCTTTTCATCTAATAGAGTTACATTTGATATTTTCCAGTGTAATGATACCTTACTTGAATCTATGGAATTTTGCAAAATTAAAACCAACGTATCTAATAGCTCACTAACTGTTACCCTAAGATGAAGTCCGTCAGGGATTTGTCATCTCGCAGCTTCAACAGTTTGCTAACTACTCAGGTCAGAAGGTTAACGTGTGGGTTTGGAGAAATGCTTTTTGCTCTGGAACCTTTGGGATGATCTTTTTTTACTTTACCTTAGCACGTGCACTTCCACTTTCAAAGTATTAATTGTGGATCAAGGCATATCTTTGAGATTTCTTCTGATAAAGTTAAGAGATAGACTTGCCAGATGTCAAGCATTTTCAGATTTATTTTGTTTAAGCATTTAGTGAAATTGTATAATACAGACCAAAATGTTTTCATCATCTTTTAGCAGAGCTCAGTGGAAGACTTTTAAAAGTTATTAGTACATGCAGTAGATGCAGAATGAAAAAAAAGTTGGTTCCTGAATAATATCTTAAATTTGACAGAATCCACATAAGACAAATTGTGTTATAATTTGTCCTGTGAAATGATTTCTCCAATCCCTACAATTGTTAGTTCATTAAACACACTAAAATGAAGTATAATGGCTAATGCAAGTTCAATGTTGAATGTTTTATTTGGCACATTTAAATTAATCCACTCTATTGTGTGAAACAATTCCTAAATAACACATTTTAAGTGAAAAAACCTCTTAATATTTTTGGATCTTTGTTAAATGGCACTCCTATTTGACCTACATTTCACTGGCGTACAGCATTTGGTGATGTGGGGTATGTAGCTGGAAAAAAATAAAAGCTTGAAATGAAATCCTTAATTATATGCATTTGCGAATCTAGTGAGGAGTAAGAAATCAGCTTTGATACTTTTAACAAACAAATACTGTGGTTTATCAGAATTTATTGAGTCCAGCCACTTCAGTAAGGTACTGAAAAGTATCTGTTGACTGTACAAGTAGCGTGCCTAGCTAAATAGAAATGATTCATTAATTTATTGAACTGTGGAACCTTGAGTATAATTAATAATCTGTGTCTCATATGACGAAGAAGCATCCATGAAGAATGCAATGAAAGCTATGGAATCTCAAAGGAAAGGACTGGATGTGGTGTAGAGTTTCCAGGGGAGGAAGGAAGAGCATCAGAGGAAGGAACAATAGTTGCAAGTCAGGCCATAAAATGTAAAACCATCAGTATGATTTTCGTTTTCTGGCCCTGCATAGTTCAAAGGTACTGCTTGAAACTTGGCAGTTGATATTTCGTCCATGCAGTAGTTGATATGCTATATTATTATGAACCTTGAATTCAATCTACTTTGAATAACAGGTCATGGCTACAGCTGCACACCACCCATTGTATACAATTAAGACTGAAATAGACCGATGTGTTTAAACTGTACATAACACAAAAAGTAATCAAGATGAAATACTTTGTTTATTATTTTGTAGTAGCAATGACTTGCAATAAGCTAACATTTAAAGTATGCTTGCCTGAAGTAGCATGTTTGTAAACTGTTAATAATGTAACCACCAGCACATTGTTCATTGCCTGCGTAGCTTGTTTCCTTTTCCAGTTTGGTCATTTAACATGTGACTACACTGCCTTCCTTCAAAATATCGCTGGTGTGACCAGTAGATCTTAATGTCAGTGTTGACCCTCGTAAATGACTTGGCATGTGCGCAATAACTATTGAAATATTACTGTTCAATTTAGCATTATGCATGAAAATCTGTTGGGGGTTTTCAACCTATCCTTGGTTGTTTTGCATACCACAAAAGATTTGGCACAAAAATTCAGGAAACTGTTAATATTTGTGTGAATATGTAAATTGCAAACGTATAGATCTGCCAACATCCTGGTAGTTCATACCTATTACACATCTGCTTTCCATTGTATTCAGAGAGACTTGTTTAATAACTTTATACATGCATACATTTAATTTAAATATCTCATGAGTTAGACATGAGAGCTGCTGTTGAAAAGAAAATCAGTGTTTATAACTTCATGAACTTCCATTGACATAAGCCCAAGAGTTAACATAAGAACATAAGAACATAAGAAATAGGAGCAGGAGTAGGCCATCCAGCCCTTCGAGCCTACCCCGCCATTCAATAAGATCATGGCTGATCTGTCGCTGCTCAGTTCCACTTTCCCGCCCTCTCCCCATAACCCTTAATCCCCTCTCCTATCAAAAACCCATCAACCCGCGTCTTAAAAATATTTAGCAAGGCAGCCTCCACCACTTCAACGGGCAGAGAATTCCAGAGATTCACCACCCTTTGAGTGAAGAAGTTCCTCCTCAACTCCGTTCTAAACCGCCCCCCTTTTATCTTGAGGCTGTGCCCCCTAGTCCTATTGTCTTTTTTGAGCGGGAAGAGTCTTTCCACCTCTATCCTATCCATCCCATTCATCATCTTATACGTCTCAATGAGATCTCCTCTCATTCTTCTAAACTCTAATGAGTACAAGCCCAGTTTATTCAACATGATAGGATTAGTGCTGCATGATTGGTTCCATAACATTTTGTTATCACATTTTGGAAGTTTGTGTGTGTGTTGTGGGGGCGGGGTGGGGGGCTTGTAAGTTTGATTGTCAACTCCAAGTCTTTGTGGAGCGTGAATGTAAATGTGTGTATTCATAAGGGATTAAGTTCTCAAAGAATGTGAACTATTGAGTGGGTTTTTATCAATGTGTATTTTTCCTTAATCAGAGTCTGCTAATGGCAGTTGGAACTTTATTGTATTTTATCTCAAGCTTGTGAGGTCCGTCCGTGGTGGATACTGAATGAGTTGCTATGGAGAGTGTAAGGGGAAAGGTGGTGGGTGGAAGGGCACGGATCAGCATGTCTTGGTGCTAAGTTAACATAAGAGCTATAAACAGCCCTGGGAATGGATGGCAGGACATGGGTTGCCGTAGATGTGATGAGGGGTCATGGGGGTCTAGGAGGGGATGAGATTGAGGTGGGTAGAGGTGAATTGGCTGTCATAGAGAGGTAGGGAGTCCTTGGGGGTAGTTGGGGGCATTGGGTCAGTATCGATGGTGTGTAGGGATGAGGGAATTTGAGGGATGAGGGCTAGAAGGCAGTTTCTTGTTTTGCTTGTATAGTAGCAGGGACAAATTCAACAGAAATAAAAACTGAGTTAACTAATGTGATGTTAAAATTGTGGATGAAAGTTTGGTTAAAGACAGGGGTTTAAAGAAGCATTTTTGAAAGAGATAGAGGCAGAGCGGTTTTGAAAAGGAATTTCAGATGTTGGGGCTTAGATGGCTGAAGATATAGCCCCTCTTGGTAGGGTGCAAGGATGATGAAATGCATGAGAGATTGGAGTTTGAGGAACAGAGTTTTCAGAGGGTTTCTTTGGGCTGCAGCAGTAGGTTGAATTGAGATTGTGGAGGAGTTTGAAAAACCATGCTGAGAATTCTAAAATTGTGTGTTTTTTTTATTGGTACCTTTCTGCACTTCATTTGAATCGGCCATTTGATTAGAAATAAAGTCCAATCATGGTCCCCACATGAGGGACAAACCAGATCCAAGCTGACAAGACATTGCATCCCATCTTGGGCTCGATCAAACAAGATCCAAACTGACAGGATGAGGCCATTGCACCACTTCCCGGGCTTGATCTAATGCTTCTTCATAGCCAAAATGCCGAATTCAAGTTTGTCGAAGGTGGGAGTTTGGAGGCCAGATAGGAGGGCATTGGTATGATTGAGCCTGGAGGATGAAAAAGCATAGATGATGTGTTTACTAAAATAAGCCGAGGCATGGTGGAGACTGGCAATGTTATGGCCTTTAAAGTAGCACATTATACCTAGGAAAAGTAATAGTAGGTAATATCTCTAACTCATTTGCACTCTGACGTGGAAACCAATTAGGTGGCCTAAAAGAGCTCAGAAATTTGAATGAAAGTAAATTACATGAGTAACTGTAATACACCAGTCTCCTATATCTTTTTATGGTTAACCACACTTAATCAATCATGATCTGCATAACTGCTACAAACTTTTTAACATGATTATTCTCACATTTGCTTGTCCTGTTGCAATTTTATTTTAATTAGTCTCCACTGAGACTTGTTCTTGATTTTCCATTTCTTTGACTGTACCATTAAGACAATTATATGTCACGTTAAAAATTGACTCGTGTCTCATAAACATTGATCGTTAAAAATGATAAAATAATATTCAGAATCTCATTTATTAACAATATTTAAAACCAAACTTGCAGTTATACAGTATTATTGAAAGATTTGAACCACATAAAATCATAGAAATGGAAACCCTACAGTACAGAAAGAGGCCATTAAGCCCATTGAGTCTGCACTGACCTTAATCCCACCCTTGCCCTACCCCTATATCCCTACATACTTACCCACTCATCCCTCTAACCTGCGCATGTCAAATGGTAATTTAAATCAGATTAGCGGGGCCGAGACTGAAGTCTCCGGGCCCGCAAGTTCCTCCCCCCCCACCCCCCACCTAGTGTTTCACTCCAGCAGGGATAACACTAGCTGTCCACTTTTGGCAAACTAGCAACCTAACCCTGCTGGAGTAAAGGGGCGAACAGTTGGGGCCCTCCATTGCGTCGGGTGAAGGGGTGTGGTTCTCCTGGGCATGGGCACCCTGGCAATGCCAGCCAGCCTGTGCCCCCAGGGGGCACCTTGGCACTAACTACCAGGCATGGGACAGTGTCAAGAGGTGGGGCCAGATGGAGCCGGGTCCGGGGGTGATTGGTAGCGATGGGAGTGCTACCATTGCCACTCTGCAGTCAGGACTGATCAGGGAAGGAGGGAGACAAGGAATCGGAGCAGTTGGGCGAGGATGGGGTGACAGGAATGTGGCAGAAGAATGTGGCAGGAGGGGGCTGGAGATAGTGGCAGATCAGAAGTGTGGTCTGGGCCCAGGAATGCTTGGGGGGTTGGGGGGGTGGGTTTGGGAGGCAACTATCGGACCATGGTGGGGAGGAGGGTGGAGAGCTGGCTTTGTGGGGGTCACGGGGCTGACTAGCAGTCGGTGAGGTTGTCAGTCCAGGGTCACTGAACATGTGCTGATCTCGACACTGACAGATTGGTGTGTGCACAGTAGCCAGCTCAGCGCACTGATTTCAGCCTTTCCAGTGGAAATAGGCCTCACCCCCTGAAATTTAATGATATTCATGCTGCTGGCCTCTGCATCGCACAGAGTGTGGGAGATTCTTGTCTGAACTCCCACTGCAAGAAAAAACTAGCGTGAATTACTCCAGTTTTGATGCGAATTCAACACTTAGGAATTTTTTGGGAGAATTCTGCCCATGGAATATGGCTGTCACTGCAGCGGATCTGGAGTCACGTGTAGGCCAGACAAGGAAGGCAGATTTCCTTCCCCAAAAAGGGGATTAGTGAACCAGATGGGTTTGTACAACAGTGGTTCCATGGTTATCATTAGACTTTAAATTCCAAGTTTTTATTGAATTCAAATTTCAACATCTGCTGTGGTGGGACTTGTGTCCCTGGGTCTCTGAGTTACTAGTGCAGGGATAATACCACAAGGCCTCCCCCTAGAGATGAAGGAATGATGCTGTCCGACTGGCAGTGAGTAATAAGTTTTCTATTCTAGCTGGAGGCATGTGATTGACTTTGAGAACAGGTGGCGATACCATTTTCTATTTAAAGTAATGAGTGGTGTAAATTCTTGAAACCTACTGCATCCAACAGACTGGCTTGCAAATCTCGTGCATAGAATCAGTATCTGTTCTAATGGTTAGGATGAAAACTTTTAGCTTTGGAACAATAATATTGTTCTAGAATTTTTTTGTGTCTAGTTCAGATGAGTTTGAATCCCTGTATAGAATGTAATTTCCAGGATGTCTTGGAAGAAAGGGAGGAATTGAGGTTGGGGATGAGTGAATGAAAATAGAAGTGGGGAGGAGGGGACAATGTAAACTGCTTGCCACAATGACTGTTTACTTCCAAGCTATTTCTGCATGCATTCCTGAGTTACCTAATTTTAACCACAGCTTTGGTACTTGGACATTGCTGGCCAGTCTGATTGCCCATCAGTAGGTGTGTTGGGCTGCTTTCTCAAACAACTGAAGTCCTGGATCTCTCTTACTTCTACATTGCTGTTATTAAGAGGTTCAGGTTCTTGACCAGTGACAGTGGGGAATAGTGATATGTGTCACTTACTAGATATTGGTGAGGAGACCTTACCAGAGTAGACAGAGTGGTCTGTCTTTTTTTTAAAAAATGTAGATTTCCTTTCCAATGGCTAAATGTAAAAGAGTGACTTGTCTTGGCCACTTCAGAGGGTAGTCAACCATAGTGGTGTGCGCCTGAAGTCACATATAGGCCAAACTTGGTAATAAAATTGGGCTTCCTTCTCTAAAGGACACAAATGTACCACTTAGGATTTGCAACAGTCCAACAATTTCATGATTTTTGCTAGTTTCCACCATTTTTGTTTCCAGATTTTTTAAAAAATGAATGCCATTTCTCAAACTGTCTTATTAGTATTTGTATCATGTTCCTTGGTTTATTGGTTCTGATGACTGGATCTGGTGACATAACCACTACACTTCCCTTTGCAAACTGCACATAACTTCTTACCACAGGATGGAGTATTGTTAAATGGCTCCTAACCAAATAGCTTTTGAATGCATCACACATGCTTTTACCTCACTGCCTTACTTGGGCAAGATTTCCCTGAATGTGAACTTTAAACTTTTTTTTCAGTAACACGAATCATACATCAGTCACTTAGGTTTAATCCTTGCAAAGTAGTTTGGCTCAGTTTTTGCATTAGTGCAGTGCTGAACAGGCAAGGCTGAATACAATGCAAATGGCAGTGGAATGACTAGGTGCATCTGAACATATAATACTTAAGAGAACATGTCAGTCATTATTTTAGTATCTTGATCCATTGTCCTCATTGCAAAAAGTAACTACTTATCAAGTTTTAAAGCGTTCAAGAGAAGACAACATCAGTTGAGAACTGGGGCGGAATTTTTCCCCAAAATTTCTAAGTGTCATAATGCCAAGAAAAACAGGGTGAACCTTGCTGGTCTCCCAGTCTTTTGTAACTCTTGCCACTTTTCAGAAATTTGGGGGTTTCTTGCTGGTTCTAAGGAGGATGGGGCCTAAAAACACCAGTGAGGCAGCTGCAGAGAGCTCAGGCACCCTTTCACAAGGGCACTCTGGTCTCTCAGTGCACTAGGAGACATAAGAACATAAGAAGTAGGTGCAGGAGTAGGCCATCTAGCCCTTCGAGCCTGCCCTGCCATTCAATAAGATCATGGCTGATCTGAAGTGGCTCAGTTCTACTTTCCTGCTTTCTTCCCATAACCCTTAATCCCCTTGCCTACCAAAAACCTATCTACCCGTGTCTTAAATATATTTAGCGAGGTAGCCTCCACCACTTCAACGCAGAGAATTCCAGAGATTCACCACCCTTTGAATGAAGAAGTTCCTCCTCAACTCCGTTCTAAACTGCACCCCCCCCTCTTCTTGAGAGACCAGTCTCTCTGTCTCTGACCCCAGCACCCCACCCTCATCAGCAGCATGTTTCCCCATGCAATGCTGGAATCAGGGCCATCCTGTTGGGTTCTCCATCATGACTGCCTTCATTATCCTTCCCTAAACAACCACACTGTATTGCCTCCAGCATAGCACTCCACCCCCCCACCCCCCACCCCCAAAATCCCCCCCCTTGCCCCTGGCACTGTCCTGCCACATCAACATGCCTGATGTCCACAGTTGGGATGTCTGGTGGGCGCTGCCAGGTGGGCACTGCCCAACTGTCACAGTTTGGCTATGCCCCCAACCACCTGGGGACTTCAGCAGCCTCTGATCCCCACCAATACCATCTAGCCGGGCCTGTATTTGTGCAGACTAGGAATGGCTTGCGTCAGGGTGACATTTTGCAGAGATGTGGGAAGCATCTAGGAGGGAGGGGTTGGTTACATGCATGCTGAACTCGCTTCTGATATTGAAGTCCAGTCAATCTTGCGATAATCAGCTTTGCACCCTTTTTATGTGAAGCGGTTCGTGCCACTTGGAAGGGGCTGGGAAGATTCGAAACCATCTGAGATTGGGAGAGAATTGGATTTTTAGCATCGCGCACAAGTTTTACCGACTTGTCGCACCGTTTGCCAGTTACGCCGAAGTGGTAAAACCATAGCCATGGTGTTCACCTTGAAACAGGAAATTATACTGCAGGGATCTGAGTAAATAATTTAGATTGATACTGTTTTAAGGGTTGTTTAGTGTCTCACTGAGTGTTCTGGCAGCTTGTATGGTTGAATATTAAGTGCTTATTGACAACTCCTAAATATATACATTTCCAAGGTGCAGCCTCTGCATGGGTGCTCACTTCATGCTGGCTTCTTCCACACTACATCACTGTGTGAGTGGTGCTATATCCCTAGTCCCCACATTAACTCTTGCTATGTCAAACATCCCTATACTACAAATGATTCGGTGGATCACTGTATGTGTGTAGAAATTTCGGAAGTACTGTCTCCCAAATGGAACAATAAATTGAGACCCAACTGCTTGGGGAATATGGAAAATCCTAAGATATTATTCAGAGAAATGCAGGGTGTTCTCAGAATGTCCTTTTTGGCAGATGTTTGTTTGAGCAACCATATTTCTTAAGGACCACTACTTACATGGCGAAAAGCTGCAGCATGCTACGGTGCAGAGGGACCGGGGGGTCCTTGTGCACGAGTCGCAAAAACCCAGCCTGCAGGTGCAGCAGGTGGTCAGGAAGGCAAATGGGATGCTTGCCTTCATAGCGAGGGGGATTGAATATAAAAGTAGGGAGGTCTTGCTGCAACTGTACAGGGCACTGGTGAGGCCGCAGCTGGAATACTGTGTGCAGTTTTGGTCGCCGCACTTGCGCAAGGATATTTTGGCCTTGGAGGGAGTGCAGAGGA
Organism: Carcharhinus amblyrhynchos; assembly: GCF_965287045.1. Taxonomy (NCBI): domain Eukaryota; kingdom Metazoa; phylum Chordata; class Chondrichthyes; order Carcharhiniformes; family Carcharhinidae; genus Carcharhinus; species Carcharhinus amblyrhynchos. The sequence continues at coordinate 47,079,062 of NC_137324.1, read as the reverse complement.
GGTTCACTAGCTGATACCGGAGCTGAGGGGGTTGAGCTATGAGGAGAGGCTGAATAAACTAGGCTTGTGCTCGTTAGAGTTTAGAAGAATGAGGGGAGATCTCATTGAGACATACAAGATGATGAAAGGGATGGATAGGGTAGAGGTGGAGAGGTTCTTCCCACTCAGAAAGGACAGTAGGACTAGAGGGCACAGCCTCAAGATAAGGGGGCGGTGCAGTTTAGAACGGAGTTGAGGAGGAACTTCTTCACTCAAAGGGTGGTGAATCTCTGGAATTCTCTGCCTGTTGAAGTGGTGGAGGCTGTCTCGCTAAATATATTTAAGACGCGGGTAGATAGGTTTTTGGTAGGCAAGGGGATTAAGGGTTATGGGGAGAAGGCGGGAAAGTGGAACTGATCCACTTCAGATCAGCCATGATCTTATTGAATGGTGGGGCAGGCTCGAAGGGCTAGATGGCCTACTCCTGCTCCTATTTCTTATGTTCTTATGTTCTTGCAATATCATCAGGGACAGAGCTGAAAGAAGTCAATTGCACTTGCATTTAGTGGCATCTGATGTGCAGGAATGCACTGAGTCTGATTGGTACGTATCCTTGAATTGAAAAAGATTATCTAATCCTTGATCTGATTTCTATTTGAAGGACAAGAATCTGTGCCCAAAATTTTTTCCCAGTTTTCAATTCCACTTCACTGTCTTTGAAGCACTTGCTCAGGTTGTGACAGGCACGATATAAAGGCAGGTTCTTTATTTGATAGTTTGATAGCAAAGCTTGGATTTTAACACTCCGCTATTCATAGAAACCCTACAGTGCAGAAGGAGACCGTTCAGCCATCAAGTCTGCATCAACCACGATCCCACCCAGGCCCAATTCCCATAACTCCACATGTTTACACTGCTAAAGCCCCTGACACAAAAGAACACTTTAGTATGGCCAAGCAACCTAACCCGCACACCTTTGGACTGTGGGAGGAAACTGGAGAGAATGTGTAAACTCCATACCTGAGGTCAGAATTGAACCCGGGTCCCTGGCGCTGTGAGGCAGCAGTGTTAACTGTTGTACCACTGTTCTGCCCAATTGAAATACTGTTGTTTCTGTTCTGAAGGTGAACATTTAAAATAGACTTAAAAATTCTGATGTTGCAACTGTAGGTATGCTGTGCATATAGAGCATGAACTGATACATACAGAGAGAAATGAAATACTCAAAATCTGAAATAAAAAGTGCTGTAAATGCACAGCAGTTTGTTTTTTATCTGAAAGAGAAAGGTTATTCTAAGCTGAATCTACAATTAAAACAGTCGATAACATTGTTGAATAGGATATGTTCCAATTTTATTATAATCCAAGTGTCGGACGTTTAAATTATTCCTTAATACAGTATTTTGATATCATGTGCACAAATGCACTGTGGAGAAGTAGTTGAATAAGTGTTTAGCCAAGAGCATTTTCTCTCTTGTTGCACTGCTTTCTGTTCTATTTTGTTGATATACAACTGTGCTGCAAATAATGACCTGTTCCAGGTGTACTTTTTTTTAACATTGGGACAGTAACTAAAAACAATAATAGTTGAAGATGCTGGAAGTCTAATAGTAGACAATATTGAAACTACTGAATAGTTTAGGTAGCAAGAGTAGAGCAGAGAGAGGTAGGACTAATGTGTGAGGTTGATAAATTTTCATCAGAAGCTGAAGATGGCACAGGCAAACTACCTCTGGGAAGACCAGCGTGTGGAATGGGTGATGCGGGCAGAGAGAAAAAAATATCTAGACATTTTGGAGGATAGGAGATGATGAAATGAAGATAGGTGAAAGATAAATGGAGAGCGCAATGAGAGAAAATTCAAAGTTTGTTTATTCGTGTCACAAGTAGGCTTACGTTAACACTGCAATGAAAACCCCCAAGTTGCCATACTTCCTCATCTGTTCCAGTACACTGAGGGAGAATTTAGCATGGCCAGTGCACCTAACCAGCTCATCTTTCAATCAACCTAACCCGCCCACCTTTGGACTGTGGGGGGAAACCGGAGCACCCAGAGGAAATCCATGCAGACACAGGTGAATGTGCAAACTCCACACAGGCACTGACCCAAGCTGGGAAGCGAACCCGGGAGCCTGGAGCTGTGAGGCAGCGAAGTTAACCACCATGTCACTCTGGATAAAAATTAGAGCAGTACGAGAGATATCGAAAACCCAGTGCATGTGTGAATAGTTGCAGCAGAAGATCTGAGAGGAGGTAAGTGTGGAAAAGCTGACAAAGCAGAAGAGACTCTGGCGGTCCAGGAGTGTCACTCAGGCTGTGGGCAGTATGACCACAGGGACACAGACCACTCCTCTGTGCACACATTAATAGTGCGCATATACTGGTGGGGGCTCTGCATAAACCTACAATATCTCCATACCTTAACTTTTCATCTTTCTCTCTCTACTGATTCTGCCTAATGATCTAAGAATTTGAGCATTTTCTAGTGAAATACGTATAATCACTTAAAAGCAGCTTTGAGTCTGCATGACTCCTCTTTGTGGAGCTCTGAAACATATGGACTTGAAACCTTAACTCTGTTTCTCTCTTCACAGATGCAAAGTTTTGCCAGAATTTTTTGTTTTTTTTCTGACTTTCAACATTGGCAGTATTTTGCTTTTTATTTCAGCTTTGCCTGTATGTTTGTTTTTCCAAATGTCAGGGTACAACATTATAATTAAATATAATTTAACTGATTGAGAGTCTTTTTCTATCTAATTGCGGGTTTGTGGAATTGTGTAGGTTGTGAAGAAAATAGCTGTGGCCAATGAATACCATTATTAGTTTGCTGCTTCTGCTCTCTGAAGCTGGAAAATGAATTTAACAAGCATGATGATCTCATGTCGCTGACTGTAACTAGATGTTAGGTGGCAGTGGCACAAAGCCCAAAGTCATTACAAATCCCTGTAAGATGGAAGGTTATTTCTGGGCCAATTTTGGCCAATGTACTGTCACATATATAAAAATTGTATGTTAAGTTTTGTATAGTAGTGCAAGAAGTTTTATTTCTGACTCTTGACTGGCTGATGTTGCTTTTGATGCCAGGCAATATTACAAGAAAGCTTCTTGTATATGAAATTGTCATTGCACAAGAGTGCAAATCATGGTGGCACAGTGGTTAGCACTGTTGCCTCACAGTGCTAGGGATCTGGGTTTAATTCCAGCTTCGGGTCACTGTCTGTGTGGAGTTTGCATGTTGTCCCTGCACCTGCGTAGGTTTACTCTGGGTGCTCTGGTTTCCTCTCTCAGTTTGAAAGATGAGCTGGCTAGGTGCTTTTAGACCATGCTAAATTGTCCATCAGTATATCCGAAAAGGCACCGGAGTGTGCCAACTAGGGGATTTTCACAGTAACTTCATTGCGGTGTTAATGTAAGCCGACTTGTGACACTAGTAAATAGACTTAACTTTAAAAAGTGATTAAAATTACAGTTTTCACACAATTTAGAAAATCGTGTTGGAGTTCTCTGAGCATATGTATTTTTTTTGCCCATCATTTTATTATGTACCTTTAGTACCAAATTCACTTGAAATGTCACAATTGGGGGATGCCATGCTTTGTCACGCTGAGGTGCCTCACTTTGACAGACAAAGCAGCTGCAATATGATCAACCTTTTTTTTGTAGTAGTAATGATTAATTGCAGAGATGTTTGGGTTGGTCTCACCAGAATGATTTCCTGACAGCTGCATGCTTTGTTATGCATATGATTCAATAAGATAATAGGAGTTTGGACCCAGATGTCAAATGTATTTAGGATTGATGGGATGGACGCTACTGTCGTGGGGGTGTGTGAATGTGCGCGTGACCATTTCTGAAACTGATGCCCTGATACTAACTGCTGACAGTGTGATTAGCACTGCTGCCTCACTGTGGTGGGGACCTGGATTCGTTCCTGGCCTTTGGACTACATGGAGTTGGCATGTTCTCGACATGTCTACATGGGTTTCCTCTGGGTGTTCCAGTTTCTTCCTGCAGTCCAAACATGCACAGGTTAGGTAGATTGGCCATGCTAAATTGCCCTTTAGGGCTCAGTTTCACCATTGTGTTGTGCCTATTGTTGGGTGCAAAAACTTGGTAAAGTCACGCATGAGGTGAGTAGCACAATTCATGCCAGCCTCCTGCCAATCCCCCTTTACCAAGGCCCAAAAATGGCCACGATTGGGACCGCAATTGGCTGCATGCCCAACCTTACTGGCACTTTCCCTTTTACCACCACATTTGCCTATCCAGATTTAGTGTGAAACAGGCGTGCCCTACCAAAGTCTGATTCAGGTGTTCCAGCTACTGAGGAGGTAAGTGCGGAGTGTCTGACAGTTTCTGTTTCAGGAGAGGTGTGGTGGGGGGGGTGTATGATGGGATGTGGGTTCAATGGCGCTGTGCTTCAGATCGGTAGGGGGGGGTGGTCTGCTGCCACTCTGTGCTCAGTGATAGGGGAGGGGGGATGGCTGCCACTCTGCGTGTCATCAGTGAGGGGAAAGAGAGTGTCTACTGCCACTCTTGTGATCAGTGGTGGGGGAGGGGAACCATGATCATAGGCAGGTAGGTGGGGGGTAAGGGGAATCAGCAATGTTGTGGGGATGGGGCAATGTCTGTGAGGGTCAGGGAGAGGCATTATCTCGCCAGGGAATGAAGTGGCAGGGGAGCAGCATTCTATTATTTGTTTTTCTGCGCATACACAGTTGGTGCCAATTGGAGCTGCAGGGTTTTGGGCGTGTTAAGCCCCGCCCACAGGCATGTGCAACGCAATTCGGATTCGCGTATATTTTTGCAGGCTGAGTGCATATGGAGCCACTGGAGAATGGGTCTAAAATTCTAAAACACTCCCAGTTTCAAGCCTGCCCAGCACTTAGAATCACAATGGTAAAATTGGACCCTTAGTGTCCAAAAATATGTAGATGAGATGAAAAAATGTGTGGTGACAGGGTTAGGATGGGAGAGAGAGTCCTGGTAAGGTGCAGACTCAATGGGTCGAATGATCATCTTCTTCACTAGTGATTTTATGGAAATCCCAAGGCTGTTGCTGCTCTGAGTGACTGATTTATCACAAAATGTACCTGTCAATAACTCTAACAATAAGCTAAATTGAACATTTTGCATTGTCCCTCTTATCTGGGCACTCTTGGAGTGGTTCTTAGTTATTGTTAAGCATGACTTACCTTCCTTTAGCTTGCTCAAAACTAGTTTATTAATGCTACATCTAAACAGGTTACAGAGAAGGTATGTTGCATCTGAGTCTAGCAAATGACTCACTGATATCGGTGATACATCACCATTCACCAATCATTAGGCTATCCATTTTGTTCATTCTCGCACCACACCTGCCCCCCCGCCCAATACGCTATCCACTTCTTAACAACGATGTGAAATCATGTCTTTAATTATTTACGCTACATTTCTATCACTCATTTTTTTATTATGACAGGATTTACTCCTACTCTGCCCTTCCCCAAGTCACAGTCTTAAGAGGTTCAGTCTCCCACAGTAATCTCAGCCCTTATGGAAGATGTCTTCCTTTGTATGGAAGACATCATCGACAAAATAAGATGGCAAATTTGCAATGTTTGGAGTGTAAAGAACAAGATTACTGAATTGAAAGGACAATGAGTGTCTGCAATGAAAAATGAGAGAGAAGACTGAGGGGCATCATCCATTGGACTTCATTGACCTAACGAGAAGATTTTAGGACTCTGAGGAAAGTGTTGGTCCTTGAAGCACACAGGAAAATCTTTAGAAAACGACTGATCTTCAACTCCACTCTCCAAGTCGTAAGACATTCACTGCTGCATCAATAATAGTGGTAAAAGTATTGGAGATCTGTAACTCCAGTTAATCTGAAAGATAAAATAAAATGAAAAAATTCCAGTCAGGCTTTCAGGAAAAGAAACAATTTCCCAATGGTATTTCTGAAGGAAGGGCCACTTTCTGTAGGCAGTGGTAACAGAGCTTCATGTTTTTTGTGTGAGACAGCTCCCTTGTTGGCAATGGGAAGAATTTTTGAGGATGTGGAATCAGGACAACACAATTTTCGCCAATGGGATAAATTTTTAAGGTGAAATGAAGACAATTTCCTGTAGACATATAACTTGTAGAATTGGCTGTGCAAGATTATAACACTTTAGAAGTTCTGATGGTGCTGCCTCAGCTTCTCTGCTGATAGTACAGGTCTAAAAGGAAGAAAGCTTTCATGTGGGACTGAAGTATCAGCCTCAGTCGACTTTCACCGCTAGAAATAGATCTCTTTGCCAATGTAATCCTTTCTGGACTCTGACATGAAATCAGATAAGGTACTCTCTCTGGAAGACTGTTGTAGACAACTGGTGATGGACTAGGCATTACATTGGTAGGCTCAGTTGAACAAAGATCTGAATCCTGTTCAGCCACTAGAAACACAGCTGACTCCCCAGAAAAAGAGTCAGGGACTTCGTTTGGTGTGTTGATGATGTCTCTGTGATAGAAAGGAGCTCACTGCTGATTGAATAAACCTCCTTAGCTGCTGTATGCTCAAGTTTCATCAGTTCTAAATAAAAAGTTGAAGATTGTTCCATGAAAGACATCGAGTTATTCAAAAGCTGGTCATCATCGGAATTTTCCAGAAGTCTGAGAAGTGCATGAACATCGCCAAATAAAAAAATGTATGTTGATTGTAGGCAACATTGAGTCTGTTTGCCTCTTGTAACAAAGAGGTGCAATTATTTCTGCCTTTGGAATGTTTAGGCCACCTGCACCTTGCAATTTGACGTCTGACGGATGAAGGGATATTGGTTGAAACCAGTCTCGATCATCTAGTTGTTAACATCAACTTCAATATGAATTTTAAACTCTGTATTGAGGCCTTTATCTAGCACCGAAATTGACCAATAGTTTTGATTAAGACCATTAACTTCCCAAACAAATTCTGTATCTTCTCCTTTGTCTTGTTTTCCAATTTCTTGAATGAAGTATGTTTTACAAATATTTTCTTGTCCTCAACCTCGATTTAAAAGAAACATACTGGGGGTTACCATTGACCAGTAATTGTACTGGACTAGAAATATAAACACTGTGGTTACAAGGTCAGAGGCTGGGAATCCTGCAGCAATTAATTTACTTCCTGTCTCCCCAAAGACAATCCACCACCTACAATGCAGGTGAATGATTATTACCCTTCCTTTGCCTAGATGAGTGCAGCTCCAGCAACACTAAAGAAGCTTGACACCATCTAAGACAAAGCCTACTAGATTGGCACCTTCATCCACAAGCATTCAGTCCCCCCACCCCCCACTAATGCACTGTGGCTCTATGTGTATTATCTGCATTATGCACTGCAGAATCTCAGCAAGTCTTCTTCAACAGTACCTTCCAAACCTACCACCCCTATCAAATACATGGCAATACCATCAATTGAAAGTTCCCCTACCACGCCACTCTCAATCCTGAATTAGAACTATCTTGCTGTTCCTTCACTGGTGTCAGGTCAAAATCCTGGAACACCCTCCCTAAAAGCAGTATGGGTGTACCATGTGGACTGCAGTGGTTCAAGAAGGTGGGTCACCACCACCTTTTAAGAGCAGTGGACGATACTCTTAAGTGTGCTCTGGGTTTCATACAAGTTGAACATAACTTCATAACTTTTGAATTTTATATTCCAAGAAATAAAATGAATGCTTTGTTTAAATATTTAATTCCTTTGCCGAATTCCAGAGCTGTTTTAATCAGTTGTTCACCACTATCTTTCAATCTCTTTGCTCTCCTATCTTATTCAATTTCTTATTTTTTAAGGTGTTCATGTTGTTCCTATTTTGCTACTGAAGTGCATCACATCACCTTCGTTCATGTATGTTTATAGCAGCTGAATATTGCTTCCAAGGCCAGTATTTATTACTCATTCTTAATCGCCCTTGAGAAGGTGAGCTATCATCTTGAACTCGGGAAGGAGTTCATGATTTTGACCCAGTGATGAGCGGCGATATAGTTCAAGTCAGGAAGGTGTGTGACTTCAGGGAAACTTGTAGATGGCGGACTGGTGTTCCCATGTGTACGCTGAAGTCATGAATTTGGAAGGTACCTCGGTCACTTCCTGCAGTGCGACTTGTAGATGACGCTGCATGTTAACCTCAGTCACGAGCTTCCTTTGTTTAGTTTATTTATCAAAGGTCTTTGGAGGATGATTAGGTGATTCAGAGCTTGAGTTGAAGTGTCTAACTTGTAGGAGGAATAAGTATAACACCAAAGTGACATTTTTTAATTATACAAAACCTACTTTCAGATGCAGATACACTAAAGTATAGTGTTGTAAAAACATGAAATTTTGAAAACATTCTTTATGATGCAAATTATATTGCAACTCTTAGGGTTGTACTGGAATACCACAGTATTTTATTGTACTTGGCTCCAACATTTTCCTGTCTGTATAAACCTGAGTATTCTGGAAACGTGCATGTCTGTTTTTAGTTTTTAAATTTCAGGCAAGATATGAATTTGACTAATTTCCTTTCCTTTTTTTTACTTTTACCTTGTTGTTATTTCCTTTGCAGATGGTTTGTACAATGTACTTTCTGAAGGAGTGTATTTTAAATTCCTTTGTGAATTTCCTGTTACCTGCAGGAAATAGATAAACTACATGTTCTTTCCTGAACAATCAAAAAATAACAATTATATATTGCAACAGAGAGATATTGAGGAAAGCGCAAGTGTCAGACTATCTGACAAGTTTGTTCTGCGTTAATTGACTCGGGGGAAGTTAGATGTATATGATTCAGGCATTGTGTAGGTCATTAAGACATTTGGGTGTACGGAATTCCTTTTCCTCTCTAATAATCTGGATGCTGTGTTGTTTAACAGTGGAAAATCCATTTTATTTATCATAGGCAGAGGTTATAAGTTTTTGTCAAACGTAAGATAAAATGTCTTAAGAGGACAGTAAACTGGGTGCATTGAAATTGTTGTTTGAAGTTTGTCCCATTTATACTTCGATGTGAATTTGTACCATCTAAAACAACTGATATAGGATTTGCCCCTGGGCAGCTGTACACAAGTTGTAATTGTGCTTATGTGTCATTTCAACAGGGCAACAAGCCTGTAATCTTGTAATGCAAACCTGCTTATAATTAATTACTAAACTGGCACACTTGTTCAGAGAAGCAAAAGCTGCAAGAGTGATTAAGCTCCTGCTGCACTTCAGGTGATAAAGATAAAAGTAACTGAATGGCTTAAACCAAATTGATTCCTGTTCCAATCCTTAGTTTAGTCTCCAAGCTAATCTCATCCAAGGCATTGCATAAGTTGAAGTGTCTAATAATTACTGATTTACTGTCTTGTTTATCTTTCTATAAAGACTGGTTTCCAACTCATCCATGCCTGCCTTCACTGGACAGGAAATGTAAAAAAGAGAAGTAAATGGTGTTGAGGTACAGATCAGTCGTGATCTAATTGAATGGTGGAATGAATTTGATGGGCTGAACGGCCCAATTGTGTTCCTATGTTTCAGAAAATCAGTTTAAATAATTGTGCTGAGTAATTTTAATCAAGTTATAGGTATTTTTGTGGGATATCTTTAGTAAAGCCTTACAGGCAATAATACAAATTGACTGTTCTTCAGAAGATTGCATTCAAGAAGCACCAGACATTCAGTTCATAAGAACATAAGAACATAAGAAATAGGAGCAGGAGTAGGCCATCTAGCCCTTCGAGCCTGCCCCGCCATTCAATAAGATCATGGCTGATCTGTTGTGGCTCAGTTCCACTTTCCCGCCCTCTCCCCATAACCCTTAATCCCCTCTCTTATCAAGAACCCATCAACCCGCTTCTTAAAAATATTTAGCGAGGCAGCCTCCACCACTTCAACGGGCAGAGAATTCCAGAGATTCACCGCCCTTTGAGTGAAGAAGTTCCTCCTCAACTCCGTTCTAAACCGCCTCCCCTCTATCTTGAGGCTGTGCCCCCTAGTCCTACTGTCTTTTTTGAGCGGGAAGAGTCTCTCCACCTCTATCCTATCCATCCCATTCATCATCTTATACGTCTCAATGAGATCTCCCCTCATTCTTCTAAACTCTAACGAGTACAAGCCTAGTTTATTCAGCCTCTCCTCATAGCTCAATCCCCTCAACTCCGGTATCAGCCTAGTAAACCTCCTCTGCACTCCCTCCAGGGCCAAAATTACAGAAGCATATAACTTGATAGGGTGACACGGTGGCACAGTGGTTAGCCCAACCCATGTTGCAACATGGGATGGGAATTGTCAAGGTACTTCAAGCATGGCGGGGACATGGAAAGAGAGTAGAAGTTTGTACAAATGACTAGCTTCAGTTTTATTCTACTTTCTCGTTGATGTCCAGTATTTCAACCCATTCATTTACAAATTAAAAATAACACCATGCAGTGGGTGGCATGGTGGCACAGTGGTTAGCACTGCTGCCTCACAGTGCCAGGAAACAGGGTTCAATTCTGGCCTTGGGTGACTCTGTGTGGAGTTTGCTGCAATTTTTCCACATGTCTGCATGGGTTTAATTGGTGGCCTGGTTTCCTTCCACACTCAAAAGATGTGTGGGTTAGGTTGATTGTCCTTGCTATATGACCTCTTAGTGTCAGGGGGGATTAGCCTGGTAAATATGTGGGGTTATGGGGATAGGACCTGGATGGGATTGTTGTTGGTGCAGGCTCGGTGGGCTGAAAGGCCTCTTTCTATGCTGTAGGGATTCTATGATTCAACTTGGCTTGGCATTGCAGCATCAAGGTTGAAGTTACTTTTCAATGGTCCTTTTATGGGACCAGCATTAGGCATCATTTTTAAGACAGCAAAGAATTACTATTATAGAAAACTCCAATTTTTATAATTTCCTCATTTAAAAGTCTATGTAGGTTTTATAGATTTGAAGAATTTAATAAAATATGTAACTTGCTTCTACCTTTTCACTTTTAATACCAAACATCAAGGAGAAAAAAAACAAAACCTCAGGAATGAAATAGATTTTAGTTTGGAACTTCTGAAATAGAAACTGGAGTTGGCCAAGAAAAACAGATATAACTGAACCATGTCTTTAGAAAAGAACACTGAACTTTTTACTGGTTAGCTGTGTCCTAAATAGAAATGCACACGACAAGTAAACAACCCACATTATATTCACGTTATGAATGTAATGGGAGAACAACAATACAATTCACATAGAGAGTTATGTTTGGATAGAAGTAAGTCTTGGCAATTGACCAACATTCCGTGTATTACAGTTATTCTAAGAATGTCAAATCTTTGAATCTTTCATTTTGGTTCAAATTAGGACATTCCTTTGCATATATCACTGGAGTTTCTGATCTGAATTGTAAATCATTATTGTTTTAATGTGATGCCATTAAGAATTTCATACTGTGTGCTTTATATTACCTGGCTTAGTGCACAATGTTTTGGCCCAGTCATCTTCGTATAATGCATTAGTTATAGTCATATGGAGTTGCATTTTTGTGCATGATATTAGAACTGATATAACAGGTAGCTTACTTCCAACACAAGATCACTAAATATCATGAAGGCACTAACTTTTTTTAAAAAAAACTTTATTTATTAGTGTCAGAGGTAGGCTTACATAAATACTGCAATGAAGTTACTGTGAAAATCCCCTAGTGGCCATAAAGCTATAAAAGCTGCAGCTCAGATTTATTAGCATATTACCAGAATTAAAGTTTGCAGTCATGAAGTAAGATTTTGCAAGTCAAAGTATTTTCCACTTGAGTCAGGAAAGGTGGGATGAACTGAGGACATGTTATGATCAACAAGATCATTTTTCCTGATCCTGGAGGCAGGAACAAATGGGAATGCATTTAAAATTCTCTCAAAGCAGCAAAGGGGAGAATAGAAAAAAAAACTTGCTGGGAGTGTTTAGAATGATGACATAAAAAGAAACTGGATAGTTCCTTAAAAGTGAATATTTAAAGGAAAGAAGTCAGGAAACCAGAATTGGATCAGGATTCTTTTGGGAGAAACACAGGCACAGTTGATGGACTAAAGAGCGGGCTTTTGTACTGTGATGCTTGATTTTATTTGGCTACAATATCTGAAGCGATGAATTGCATCATTCCTTCAATGGCTGTGGAGAATTTGGTTCTCTGGCCTTCAGACTTCTTTCTCAGGGGATGGGAGTGTATTATACAGACCCCAAGGCAGATGGATAGTCCTGTATAGCATAGGTTATAATCCTTGGGTACCAGGGAGACTAGAACTGGGTTTGAGTTTGGGAGATGTATGCTTGTAATGTTCATCTCTCTTAACAACTCCTTGTAGAAGTGTTTAAAAATGAGCTCTTATAATCCTTAATCAACTGGTGTTCTGGAAAATGACAATGATATCTCAGCCATTATTGTATGCAGACACCACTGAATGAGGAATATCACCCAGCTTTTTAAAAATTCTTTCATCAGATGTGGGCATTGTGGCAAGCAAACGTTTATTGCGCAAGCGTAATTGCTCTTAAAGTGAATGGCTTGCTAGGCCATTTCAGGGGACAGCTAAGAGTCAGCCTCATTGTTGTGGATCTTAAAGTTAAAGTTAAAATTTATTTATTAGTCACAAGGCTTACATTAACACTGCAATGAAGTACTGTGAAATTCCCCGAGTCGCCGTAGTCCGGCGCCCGTTCAGGTCAATGCACCTAACCAACACATCTCCCAGAATGTGGGAGGAAACTGGAGCACCCAGAGGAAACCCACGCAGGCATGGGGAGAACATGCAAACTCCACACAGACAGTGAACCAAGCTGGTAATTGAATCCAGGTCCCTTGCACTGTGAAGCAGCAGTGCTAACCACTGTAGAAACATATAGGCCAGACCTGGTGAGGATGGGAAATTTCCTTCCCAAAAGGGCATTAGTGAAGCAGATGAATTTTTACAACAATCGACAGTAGTTTCATCATTAGACTTTTTAATTCCAGACATTTATTGAACTCAAACTCCACCAACTGTTGTGTAGGATTTGAACCCAAGCTTATAGAGCCTGGGTCTCTTGATTGTTAGTTCACTGACAATACCACTATGCCAGCATCTCCCCCAATTGACTCTCACCTTGAAATTGGAACCAAAGACATTTATAACACTAGAGGAGGTTTTCTTGGTCATTGTGTCTGTGCCAACTGCTTGCTAGAACAATCCGAAACTAATTCCACTGCCTTGCACTTTCCCTAGAGTCCTGCATGTTTGTCTTCATTCAGTTTAAGGTCAAGTACATATTGTGCCAGAACATTTTGAATATGTGGTGTATTAAGTCTTGTGAACTTACGACAGGTATTCTCTGAACCTTCATTTTTATGTGCAGAGGTGCTGAACTTAATGTCTTGATGAGAATTTACACTGCATTTTACTGGATGGTCGTAATTAGTCATTTTTGTGTTTATAATGTCTTCCTTCTATTTGGGCGAAGCTATAATTTGACGTTCAAGAATTTAGCTTTGTGTAGAACTGTGAATCTGAGCAGGGTGTATTTTGTTATCCGGCCTAATCTAAACGTTTCACTCCGAGTTCTAAAAAGTCAAGGTCACAAGTGCTACTGTATTCTATAAGGTTGTTAATGTTTAAATCTTTACAATCTCACCTCCAGCTTCTGAATGATGTTGATATGATCTTGTTTATATCTGGAAGTGGAACACATGAAATATAATTGGTGTAGGTGTAGTCTTCCTGCTTTTTGAGTTGCTGCAGATAACTTGTATCCAAACCTTTTCCTATCCCTTCATCTTCACACTTTACATGTTGGTGCTTCGTCAAATCCAGATTTTTTTGTGCTCTGTTATTATGATCTTGTTCTATATGTTAGCACTGATCATGTTTGGGTGTCTCCATCCACCTCCTCTGTCCAAAGACCTAAAGTTCAAATGTTCAAAATCACAATCTAAATTATATGCAGAGTTAGTACTGAATTGCCTCAAATACCTGTGTCCAGTGTTTGATTGGGGTAATTCTTAAAATTGGGCCATGTTTCATGGAATAAATGTTGCTCAAAATCAAGGGTTTGAAATACTAATGTCTAGAAAGTGATATGTTTGGCACTGGGGACTGGTAAAATCTATTTTTCACAAAGGCCCTTAAATTCCTAAAGTTTGATTCTATGTATAGTTTATATGGATGTAAATAGTACGCAGTACCCAACTGATTTAATTTGGAATTATGCTTCCACATATTTTCCAATGTGTCTTTGTTTTTATATGTTATTTCATTGTCATGTAAATTTGACTTCTGAGAAAAACAATGCTTAATATATCCAAAGCTATGCCACAATAAGCTGTAGACAGCAAGTTTATAAGCAATTCCAAAGCTTTTGTCAAAATGACTCTTAACTAAAGCTAGCCTTTTCACAGTTCATCTATCTAACTCTCCATAATTGTTATGGAGAGTTGGGAATATTAGGACACTATACTCTTCAAAACTGTCACTCAACTATGGTAGGAATGATCAGAACCACAGACTCCAGTCTGACTGCAGCTTGTAGTTCCAGTCATAATCTTGTGGTTGACAGATTGGGGGCAAAAAATAATAAAACCGTACCTTATTATAAACATAGTTAATGTTTTCTAAATTTTTATTCATTTCTTTCTTAATTCATGCGGCACTCCGGACTAAGTTTCATACAAACTAATCATAGCATTTGTAACATAATTGGAATCTAACTGAGTTTGCTTTCATAATTCCACAATGATTGAATATAGCAAGACGCAGATACTGTTCTTCCTCCACTTTTTTCTAACCCTAGGGAGCATTTTTTCCAGGCACAGCATTGCTGTTCTTTGGAATTTCCTCCTATAACTACATTGCCTCAATATCCCCTTCCTTTTGAGCAAATGTTTGGAACTGACAGCAGGGACAATATGAATAAATTTAAGTGTGTGCCTGGGCTTTACCATTGGCAGTTGAGTGAAATAGTGTGTAACATCAGGCAAAAGAGCCGAGTGGTGCATAACGCTGAGAAAACTAGAGATGGGATGAAGTGAGACCACAAACAGTTTTGACAACAGAAATGGAAATTTTGAAGTCTGTCCTCTGGTAGGTGAAAGAACCGTGGAGGCTACAGGCTGGGCAGTACTGTGGCACAGTAGCTAGCACTGCTACCTCACAGCACCAGGGACCCAGGTTCAATTCCCAGCTTGGGTCATTGTCTGTGTGGAGTCTGCACGTTCTACGCACGTCTGCTTGGATTTCCTCCTACAATCCAAAGATGTGCAATTTAAGTGGATTGGCCATGCTAAATTGCCACTTAGTGTCAGGGGACTAGCTAGGGTAAATACATGGGGTTATGGGGATAGGGTCTGGATGGGATTGTGGTTGGTGCAGACTCAATGGGCTGAATGACCTCCTTCTGCTCTTAAGGATTCTATGATTTGGACTTGCTGAAAATCAAGACACAAGTAATAGAAGTTGGGGTGAGGAACCATTTCTAGGGTACTGAATGTTGGTCTCCTTAAGGTGGGATCTACTTACATTGGAAGGAATTCTGAGAAGGTTCAGTAGTTGATTCTTGGGATGAGACGTTTGTCTTATGAAGTAAGGGTGAGAGCAAGGTGGACCTGTACTCATTGGAGCTTAGAACAATAAGAGGTGATCTTATGACATAAAGGAAACTCTGAGGGGGTTTTAATGGAATGCATGCTGGGAGGATGCTTCCTCTCATGGGAGAATCTGGAACTAGGAGGTATAGTTTCAGGATATTTAAGGTTGAGTTAGATAAATTTTTAATCTAGAAGGAATCAGAGATTATGAGGGACAGGCAGGAACATTGAACCGAGGCCACAATAACCTATTGAATGGTAGAGCAGCTTCAGTGAGCTGAAAACATACTCCTATTTCTTACGTTCTTATTTAAAAGACTGCACTGGGACAAATAAGCACTACAAGAGAGTGTCATGGCAGTGAGGAATCCAGTGGGAATCAATGACAAAAGATGCACGCTGAAGAGAATTTGAAGCAGCAGGCAGCTGTGGTTGATTGTGTTGGAAAAGATATGTGATTTTTTGCTAGGGCATTCTTGGTACTGTTAATAGGAAACAAATTGGAAAAGCATTGGGCAGTGCTAAAGGTGAACAGATGTTTGGTACTTCAGAAAAAACGAAAGTTAAAGAGAGGAGAGGAAGTCATGGGTAAGCTAGTTTAAAAAAAGACAATGAAAATGGTACCCAAGAAGTTTGACTGTTTTAGCAAACATGGCGTCAAGAGCAAGAAGTTGGGTATTCATGGTTGAACATCAAGCTGCGTCCAGACATCTATGGTATTGTGTCTATTACAGCTAGTTGTTGCAGGCATAGGAGGTTATTGGCTGCATGCATTTATGCCAAGTTCTTGGGAGTCTGGACATTTTCCATGCTAATCGAAAAGATATGCAGCTGGAGACTTGTTGTCCAAGTGGAATGTGACTTGGGAGAGATTGGAGAGAGCCAAGGAATGTGCAAAAAGTCGGAAAATTGACCTGCAAAAAAGAGCATCATGCTTGTTAAGTGCTAGGTGAGGACGTGGCTATTCAGACACTTATTTGGCCATAGCTGCAAGACATTTAAAGCAGGAACAGCTTGTATATACCTCTCAAGGTACAACAGGAGAGACCTCAGTGGCAGAGAAGTGGAATAGGAAATTCTCCAGAGAAGACTAGTGGGTGACTAGTGGGGTGCCCCAGGGGTCGGTGCTGGGGCCTCAGCTATTTACCATTTATATAGATGATCTGGAGGAGGGAACCGAGTGTAGGGTGTCGAAATTTGCTGATGACACCAAGATTGGGGGAAAGGCAAATTGTGCGGAGGGTGTGGAGAGTCTGCAGAAGGATCTAGATAGGCTGGGCGAATGGGCCAGGAAATGGCAAATGGAATTTAATGTTGGCAAGTGTGAGGTGGTCCACTTTGGTAGGAAGAATGGTAGGAAGGACTATTACTTACGTGGCGAAAAACTGCAGCAGGCGACGGTGCAGAGGGACCTCGGGGTCCTTGTGCATGAGTCGCAAAAACCCAGCCTGCAGGTGCAGCAGGTGGTCAGGAAGGCGAATGGGATGCTGGCCTTCATAGCGAGGGGGATTGAATATAAAAGTAGGGAGGTCTTGCTGCAGCTGTATAGGGCATTGGTGAGGCCGCAGCTGGAGTACTGTGTGCAGTTTTGGGCGCCGCACCTGCGCAAGGATATTTTAGCCTTGGAGGGAGTGCAGAGGAGGTTTACTAGGCTGATACCGGAGTTGAGGGGGTTGAGCTATGAGGAGAGGCTGAATAAACTAGGCTTGTACTCGTTAGAGTTTAGAAGAATGAGGGGAGATCTCATTGAGACGTATAAGATGATGAATGGGATGGATAGGATAGAGGTGGAAAGACTCTTCCCGCTCAAAAAAGACAGTAGGACTAGGGGGCACAGCCTCAAGATAAAGGGGGGGCGGTTCAGAACGGAGTTGAGGAGGAACTTCTTCACTCAAAGGGTGGTGAATCTCTGGAATTCTCTGCCCGTTGAAGTGGTGGAGGCTGCCTCGCTAAATATTTTTAAGAATCGGGTTGATGGGTTTTTGATAAGAGAGGGGATTAAGGGTTATGGGGAGAGGGCGGGAAAGTGGAACTGAGCCACGACAGATCAGCCATGATCTTATTGAATGGCGGGGCAGGCTCGAAGGGCCAGATGGCCTACTCCTGCTCCTATTTCTTATGTTCTTATGTTCTTATGTTCTTAAGAATGCTATCACCAGGAGAGGGGGAATGGGGAGTATGAATTTTGGAAACTAGGAAAAGGATGGCATAGCATAGGGTAAGATTGGAAAATGAAATGGAATGGGGAAGAGGAAATTGACGCCAAAGTAGGAATTCTGGCATGCAAGTAAACATTTAAACTCTATATTAATACCACTAATTTGTAGCCCCCATAAACATCAGCTCATCCAAAACTCTGCTGTTCGTATCTAGCGCTTACCAAGGCCTGCTGACCAATCATTTATGATAGAATCATAGAATCCCTACAGCCATTCAGCTCCTTGAGTCTGCACCATCCACAATCCCACCCAGGCTCTATTCCCATAACCCAATATATTTACCCTGCTAAGGGTCAATTTAACATGGCCAGTCAACCTAACCTGCACATCTTTGGATCTATGCCCTTAACCATCTCCCAGCACTCCCTTCACAAACATCCATTCTCTCCACCACTGACTAATTGTGGCAACTGTGTGTTCCATCTACAAGATGCACTGCAGGAGCTCACCAAGGTTTCTTTGACAGCACCTTCCATGCCCATGACCATTTCCATTAGAAGGACAAGGTCAGCAAACACATGTGAACCCCACCACCTGCAAGTTCCCTTCCTAGTCACTCATCATTCTGAGTTTGAAATATATCACCACTCCTTCATTGTCACTGGCTTAAAATCCTGGAACCCCCTCCTCAACAGCACTGTGGTATATTTAGGCCTCGGACTGCAGCAGTTCAAGAAGACAGCTCAGCACCACCTTCTCAAGGGCAATTAGGGATGGGAAATAAATGCTGGAATAGCCAGTAATGCCCGCATCCTGTAACATAATTAAAAAAAAAACTTGTTAGACAGAGAATAGTTCTCAAACAAATGTGCAGGAGCAGAAAATGGAACTGTGTGATTGCTTGCTACTTCTGGAAGGACGATGCTATCAGTAGCGAAGTAGTGAAAAGTTATGCTAAAGTTTCAGTTAGTGTTCGTGCTGTAAAAGATTTTAATTTATTGAAAATTATAGAAACATGTTGTTGGAGCTGCACTCAATCCAGACAAGTGGAGAGCAATCCATTATACTTCTGACTGGTGTCTTATACATGGGGGATTTCATTAAACACTACAGTGTGGCAGACAGCAGCAAGGAAGACTGATTCTGAATCTAAAAGTCATGAACTGAATGGGGAAATGTTTGAGAAGTTGTGCGTAGACAGAAAGGGAGATCTCAAAGTAATACATTGGCTGGAATTTTACTGGCACGGCCACCCAATCCCGGGGGTGGGCAAGGCTTGGAGAACGATATTCTCCATTGGCCTCAGACAGGATCATATAAACCTCGGGCGGACGTAAAATTCCACCCATTATCTCAATGTGATAGACCCATTAACGGGATGCAAATCAGTTCCACGCCAGCCTCCAGTGGGTTTCCTGATCCACGATAGTGGGCACCGGAGAACGGTTCCATGGGAATTCATACCACAGTAGAACGATTTTTGGACTCCCACCAACTTCTCCCACTATTAAACCTGAAGGTGGGCCATGGGAAAATTCTGCTTTTAGTTATTACAGAAGATGTTATGCAATGGTTAGCTAACAGCAAATTGGTCATGAGTCTAACTCTATCAATATTTCAGCACAATAGGACATGGAAACGAAACTGCAGCCATGTTCTTTGTACAATAGCTTGTAAACATTTATTTTCCTGTTTAACTTTTGGCATGCTGTGTTCAGAAGGGCTGATGTGACTTGCATTGAATTACGATGAAGAAGGGGAGATAAATGTATCTCTCTTCAGTATCTATAAAAAGATTCTCCTTCAAACATTGTTTTTTAAAAAAATGCCAACCATATTTGTGTGACATGTATTGCATCATATGTAAAAGCACTTTGAATGCTGAAGCCACAAATGGTAAAGGTTTGTGCTTCATTTCACAGATTCCAACCTTTAAAAAAAAGACAAATCAATTTTTGGTTTGTGGTTTTGTACCCTATCTTTTGTAAGCATCCTGATGTGGTGCATTTCGCTGCATTGTTACAGGTGCTGTCACTCTTAGAAATTAATTGAGTCTGTAATTTTGTACCTACAGTGAACTAACTTGAATTAATGATATACAACATGGCATTTTTAAAAATTAATGTAGCCAAGCAATGATTCTCGACCAGGAACTTTCTTTGCAAAACCTGAAGAGTGCTTTCCCATCCTATGCTGAGGTGAGCAGAACTATTTACCAACATTGCCCTAGTCTCTGTTCAACAGAAATGTTATTTTCTTCACCCCATTCCTGCCTGCACATTTAATGGACTGTTTTCTCACTTCTCACTTCCCCTCGTTTCCCAGTGATTCTTTCTTAACCTCCCAATTTGCAGAGAGATTCTTGCCACCCCCACCACCGCACCCCCCACCCCCCCAACCAAATCCCTGGCACTCAGTTTATTTCCTTTTTTCACTCTGATCTGTGTTCAGTGACACTCTCTTCCTCTCTAATGTGCTCCTGTTTATAGCATTGTCCAACTCTAACTTGAAGCCTTTCGCCTTAGGTCTGGGCAGGGTGGATAGGGAGCAACTGTTCCATTAGTTGAAAGTTCAGTTATGAGGGACCACAAATTAAAAGTGAGGAGTGGGAGATTTAGGGGGGATTTAAGGAAAAATCATTTTACCCAGAGGGTGATGACAGTCTGGAATGTGCCGCCTGGGAGGGTGATGGAGATAGGATGCATCACGTCCTTTAAGAAGTACCTGGATGAGTACTTGGCATGCCATAACATTCAAGGCTATGGGCCAAATGCAGACAAGTGGGATTAGAAGGGCAGGTCAGGGCCTCATGTGTCAGTGCAGGCTCAATGGGCTGAAGGGCCTCTTCTGCACTGTAAGATTCTCTGATTCTGTGACATTAGAAATGAATTGTCCCACCTGGTACTGGCTCTGCAGTCTCTTCTCCTTAGGCAAGCCCTCAGGATTGAGGTTAACTTAACTTCCACTGTTGTTTCATGGGTTCTGAGATGGCAGATATGTCCAATGTGCGATTGGCAGACCCTGCTTGGAGGTTTGGGTAGATGGGTTGGTTGGATGTGTGCTCCATCCAAAACCTCGACTTTGCCTTTGCACATTCATTGTGTGATGTGTCTCGATATGTTTCGGACTTCCCCAAGTGAGCCACCCCCATTTCGGCTGGTCACAAACCAAGATGTAACATGAGATTACGGGTATTTGGCCTCTTTAGGGATGGCTGGAGGACATCACTAGAAGACTTGCATCATCCTTCTAGGAATCTCTGAGACCGATGTCCAAATAGTGTGATTGCTTTAATAAACAATAATATGTTTTAATTTGATTATTATTGTCACATATTAGTACACAGTGAAAAGTATTGTTTCTTGCATTCTACAGACAAAACATACTGTACATAGGGAAGGAAAAGAAACTGCGGAATGTACTGTTACAGTCATTGGTAAGGTGTAGAGAAAAATCAACTTAATTCAAGATAGGTCCATTCAAAGATCTGGTAGCAGAGGGAAGAAGCTGTTCCTGAGTTGGTTGGTATACGTCCTCAGACTTTTGTATCTTTTTCCTGATGGAAGAATGTGGAAGAATGTGTGTCCAGGGTGTGTGGGGTCTTTAATTATGCTGACTGCTTTTCCAGGACAGCAGGAAGAGCAGATAGTGTCAGTGGATAAGAGGCTGGTTTGAGTGATGGACTGGGCTTCGTTCATGACCCTTTGTAGTTTCTCGTGGTCTTGGGCAGAGCAGGAGTCGCACCAATCTCTGATACAACCAGAAAGAATGCTTTCTTTAAAAGTTGGTGGGAGTCGGAGCAGACGTGCCAAATTTCCTTAGTCTTCTGAGTAAGTAGAGGCATTGGTGGGCTTTCTTAACCAAACTGTTGGCGAAGGGTGGACCAGGAGAGATTGTTGGTGATCTGGACACCTAAAAACCTGAAGCTCTCCACCATTTATACTTTGTCCCCGTTGATGTAACAGGGAGAAGATGACTACCTCCTTCATTTTATTGACATTGAGGCAGAAGTTCTTGTTGTCGTACCAGTTCACCAGATTCTCTGTCTCTTTCCTGTACTCTGTCTCGTCATTGTCACTGGATCCCAACTGGAATTGAGGAAATTCATTGTTGCAATGGTGATTCTACAGCAAATGAAGGGAAGCGAACCCCTGGTCAGAAGAATTCTGCACTTTCTATGGAAAAAATATTTCACTTTTAAATGATACTTTTGTGATATTCCTTAAAGTTTATTGCCCATCATTGCTTCTATCATTTATCTTTATACATTTTTAGTGGGTATTTCTTGTATTACAGGCGGATGTTGTCTGAAAGTTTCACAAGCTTAGCACTACACTGTACTGGAGTCCAAACAATAACACTGTTATAGTGCTTCTGTCAAATAACATTCATGGAATATATATACTATTGCTCTTAAGTGAGGTTGAAATGATTTAATCATTTTCATGCTCCATTTACCCCCAAACAAGTCAACTACAAGCCGAAGCTTCTTCTATTTCATTGCAGCAGAGCAAAGAGGAGGAAAGTGCAGCAGTGACAGCACCAATCGTATTAAATATATTTGGTCCATGCCAGCAGCATTCCGAGATATTGTTGTATTTGTACAGACTTATCTCTTCCTAAAGTTCAAAATTATGGACAGAATTCTCCCAATTTGAGACAAAGTACAGTGGCCAGGGTGGGAACGTGGAGTGTTTCCCACTGCTGAGGCTGGCAGAAATCACAGCAAATCTCCTGGCTCTGACCTTATTAATTATGCACCCAGACATGCTGTACTTTATTCTGTGGTGGGGCAGGCCTCGATGGCGTGTAGTCTGACATTATGCCCAGTGCCATGTTGAAAAGGGGCCAAACATCACTGACCCACTGTTGAAGAAAAAAGATGGACCTCGTGAGAACAAAGATGGATCTCCAGGAACATTCCAAAGCTGGAAGATGGACGCCCTCCAGGACACCCAAGGTCCACCTACAGATGCACCCTGACCCACTGCAATGGTGTTCCAGGGTTTCCGGCGACCTCCATCCCAAACTCTGGAGGCAGCCCCAGGCATTGTTCATTGACACCTGCAGGCCACTTTGTCCCAGATGTGTTTCTTGCCGTTTTGCAAGAGAAAGAGGTGGTGGTAGCAGGAGAGGGGGGAAGTCAAGCCTTCACCTGCATCCAATTAGCGGGATGCAAATTCAGTCCACATGAGTCTTCTATGGGTTTTTGATTTATCACGGTCGAAACCTGCAGGAGATCCCACTATAAATTCATGCCGGCATGAAACTGAATCCCTCCATATTCTTCCCCACTTGTCCGTTATCCAAACCACAGCTGAGGCGTAGGAGAATTTCACCCTACGTTTAAAAAGTACATTGTACATCCATGCTGAGAAGATGACACCCATTGGAGGTGTTATGAATTACCAATTTGGATACGTGCTGTTCTTGAACCTAGCCTCAGTAATTACACGTAATGGCACAACTTTATTTTCCAGACCAGATATCTTTGTGGCTTCTCTGAGCTTATTGCCACCTAATACTGAACTTTGGAATGTTTCGATCTGTGCGATGCTGACCATTGGGAACAGGGATGAAACTGTTCAAATCAAATGCTTCTCATTGAGACCCTTCTGACAGACAATGAAAAGACAAGTTTATTTTTTACATTTGTTTTAAGGTGTAACAACTGATACATTTGATGTGAAAGTATTACATTTTAATAGACAACTTTACCCAGTTGGTATTTTAGATTTTTAGGGAAAGTTCTGTTATGAACTAGGAACGGCACCTTCCATCTAAATTTAGCTGTTTTGACCAAGAAAAGAAAACTTCATAAATGACCCATATCTTAGAGAAGCTGTTATTTTCCTGTTCTCTGGTTTAATTTTAGTGGTTCCTATCAGAAGCCGAGGGATGCATATGGATTGCTAAATCAACTTTGTGTCAAGTTATGAAAAAAGGAGCCACATTAGTGAAGATGTAAATTTCCATAAAGAAACTTTGTACGTTTCCTCCTAACCTCTCTTTGGTATTAAGTATGCATGTGTTTGAATTGAAAAATGAGAAATCTGCCGAAGGTATGCATTTGAAGATCTGCTGTGATGTTCAGACCCTTTGTTGTAAGGTGGCTGTTCTGATGAAACTGCATGACTGGTTAAGAATGGCTGCATTTGTTGCCATCACAGTCTATGTATAGTTATAGTGTTTAACGTGTTATGTCATTGTTGATTTGATTTATTATTGTCACATGTATGAGCATACAATGAAAAGGTATTGTTTCTTGTATGCTATACAGACAAAGCTTACTGTTCAAAGAGAAGGAAACGAGGGAATGCAGAATGTAGTGTTACAATCATAGCTAGGGTGTAGAGAAAGATCAACTCAGTGCAAGGTAAGTCCATTCAAAAGTTTGATAGCAGGAGGGAAGAAGCTGTTCTTGAGGTTGGTTGGTGTGTGACCTCAGACGTTTGTATCTTTTTCCCAACAGGAGAAGGTAGAAGAGAATGTCCAGGGTGCTTGAAGTCCTTAATTATGCCAACTGATTTGCTGAGGCAGCAGGAAGTGTAGACAGAGCCAATGGATGGGAGGTTGGTTTGTGCAATGGATTGGGCTACATTTCACGACCTTTTAAGTTCCTTGGGCAGAGCAGGAGCCATATCAAGCTGCGATGCAACCAGAAAGAATGCTTTCTATGGTGCATCTGTAAATGTTGGTGAGCGCTGTAGCTGACATGCTAAACTTCCACTGCCCCGACTTTCACAGAAGTCTTCGGTGGGTTTTCTTAATGGTAGTATAGGCATGGGGGGACCAGAACAGATTGTGAATGACAAACAGGCAGTGACACAAATACGCAAGGAGTGGTGTTTTTATTCTGCTTCTTTAGGAAACGCTGGAATGTTGTTCCTCTCCGTTCTTTTCGTGGAGAAGCATGTGCATCTGTCCTATCTCCCCCATCACCTGAAGTTGCCTGTGAAGCTCATCTGAAAGCTTCAAACTAATTTGTTAATGGAGGACGCACGCCCACACACTGTGCATGCATCCATGCGCCGTAGGATCCCACATGCCATGCAAGAGCACACACATCAAGCATTTTGCTTGGCAGGAGACAGTGATTAAGAATATGAATCACTTTCAGTTCAACTGCCTGAAATGATTAATAGTGATTAGATGGCAAGACAAGTTCTTAACTCATGCAATGCATAGATACCCCAATCAGAGAGACTTGGCTATGATGACGAGATTATAACACAGCATTTAGTGAATGAACCCCAAAGAAAATTGTGTCTGACTGGGAAGTGATTTTTTTTTAGTGGGTGGGCAGCATTTATAAATATGAAGAAGCTGTAAAAGCTACTTTGCAATATGTAAATTCGGTGTTCAATGGGAACAACTGGTTCAAAATAAAGTGTGTTAAAAACTGATCTTGTGTGTTATCGAAGAAGTCATGTGTGATTAAAAAAAATTGTGATTTTCAGTGACAGATGATGTAAACTTGACTGGAAATTATTTCACATTCAGTAGCATGTCCCAACTGAGAGGATGGCAAATGACAGTTGTCACATTCACTTTTTATAAGCTGATGCCAAACCCAAGTCTGTTACCAAGTGTCATTAGTAGATTCTGCTTTGTCTTGTACATGAAAGCCAGATGGGCTTCACTAGCACTGTCCCTCATTTGGTAATGGTATATAGCTCCTCACGTTCTCCCCTGAGACACGACTCTTTGATATATTGATTTTAATTATACACACCAGAAGCGGCCGTTGATGGAGTTGGATTTTATAAGCATGGTTTGAGTGAGTATATTCAATACTTTGTTTTATGATCAAAACAATCTAAAAATCTGTTCCTATTACAACAAAATTTTATTACTTAGTGAATATCTTTGAAAAGTCAACACAATTGTTTCCAGTAGCAGCTAATCTGTTAAAGTTAAATCTATTGTGTCTCCTTTTCTCTCCTCTAATTGCATTTAATCATCCCAGAACTAAAAATTACTACTAAAATATTTACATGAAACATGAAGTTTAAAGTTTTTGTTAGTGTCACAATAGGCATACATTAACACTGCAATGAAGTTGCTATGAAAATCCCTGAGTCACCATGCTTCAGCACCTGTTCAGATATACTGAAGGAGAATTTAACATGGCTAAGGTTTCTCTTGATCCTATAAATATTTTAATGCACTTAACCAGCATGTCTTTGGGACTGGGGGAGGAAGCCGGAGCTCCCACAGGAAAGCCACAGACGTTGAGAGAAAGTGCAGACTCTGCATAGGCGGTAACCCAAGCCAGAGATCAAACAAGGTCCCTGTTGCTTGAGGCAGCAGCGCTAACCACTGTGCAACTGTGCTGCCTGATAGATATTTATCACATTGCAGCTTTTGAAATGACTAGTGCCACAAAATGCCAAAGGTTTTTACACAACGGGGACTCCAGGAGTGGAAGGAATACAGTGACAACGTGCAGTGTGTCATCGCAAAAGCAAATGCATACTTCTATCATGACTAGGTAATGCAGTTGAAGGATAATCTGTAATCCTGGTATTAATACGTTGAACTGATGACGCTAGCTTCCCAGCCCTCTTGGATCTTTGGAGATAATTCCCAGCCACTTTCCATTAGTTGGGCGGCACAATAGTTAGCACTGGTGCTTCACTGCGCAAGGGACCTAGGTTCGATTCCCAGCTTGGGTCACTGTGTGGAATTTGCACATTCTCACTGTGTCTGTGTGGGTTTCTCCAGGTGTTCCTGTTTTCTCCCACAGTCTTAAAAATGTGCTGGTTAGGTGCATTGACCTGAACTGGCATTGGACTGTGGTGACCAGAGTAATTTCACAGTAACTTCATTGCAGTGTTAATGCAAGCCTTACTTGAGACTAATAAATAAACTTTAACTTAGATATGACATCTCTGGATTTCTCCCAATTAATGTGTTTCTGTTGTTGAGAAAGCATATGCCCCACCCATGGGAAGTCTTGAGAGCTTTTGATGATTAAACCTGAAAAGTCAGCTTCTCCAGATGGAGTTCCAGCCAAGGTTACCTGACTCGTTGCCTGTTAGTTTAGAGTTCTTTATATCTTGAAGGGCTTCTTTGCTGAAGGAGAAGTTCTACGTCAATGGAACCAAGCAATTGTTTTCCAGTACCGAAGTGACACTGGACCCCACTGCCTTAATCCATCACTTCTCTAGGATTGATCAGAAATCAATCCCCTACTTGAGTGCCAACAGTTTGACAATTAGAACTAGCTTGGAAAATCAGCAAGCTGCTGTGTGGTTGACAATGGGCCTGATTTTATCATTTCATTCTAAGTGCTGAATCTGGGCGCAATTCAGATCGGACTTGGAAATCTGCTTTCAGGTGCCCCCATATGCACTCAGCCTGAAAACAAATCGTGGGTCTGAATTGCGTTGTGGGTGGGGCTTAGCGCGCCTGAAACGATCGGAGCTCTGAGCTGCGCATGTGCAGTTAGAAAAAAATTTGAAAAAGTGCACCCATGTCACATCAAGCAGAGAAAGCGACCTGGGAGTGATGAGCGGGAGCGATGGTCCCCACCAGAGATGCATCTGCTGCAGACACACAGACACACACAGGAACGATCTGGCCTCTTCTTCTCTCCCCTCTGAGAATGATCTGGCCTCACTCTACCTCCACCTCCCACCCCCTGCGACTAGAGAATGATCTGACGTGTCTCCCTCACCACAGATGACCCAGGGAGCCATTGGAAGTACGGAATTATGGAATTTGCCTCTTCAGCAGCTGGAGCACCCGATTCAGACTTTTATTCGGCAGGTCCCTTTCAGTGCGATTCCAGATTGGTGGACATGGTGGTAAAGGAGGAAATGCTGATAAAGTTGGGTGGGCAGTTCATTAATTCAATTTAAATGCATGCAAATACTTTTAAATCGCCGTTGTGCCGTTCTGGGTGCGAATTGGATTGCGGCCATTCCCGGGTCTCAGTAAAGTGGTCACCTGTGGATCGTGTTAATGGCCTCACACCCGACTTTACCACGTTTTTGCGTGGGCCCGTTGTGAACTCTTTGCAAAAAAACAGCCAAGAAGCCCGGAACCACTGCAGCCATTATCACAACAGCTTTTCCAAGGCATTCGACAGGGCTGATTATATTGTTGTGGTTATGAAATTGATAAAATTAAACATACATGGGATTCTTTTCCCATGGATTGCTGACTTCCTTCTGACTGCAATCATTGTGGTTATCACTTGTATTCATTCAGTAGCAGATGTGCCTTGGCACTTAGTTTGGGCCAAATCTTTACCTCATCTTCATTAATGATGTTCTCTCTGGCCATTATTTATCAGTCTTCCTTAGACTCAGGAGGGCTGGTGTCAGAGAACTGGAGAATTGCAAATATTGCATCCTTGTTCAAAAAAGTATATAAAGATAAGCCCAGCAAGGACAAAGTAAATACCTGATGGACAAATGTGAGTTAATGAAAGAAAGTCAGTATATTTTTTAAGGAAAGATTGTTTTTGATCAATTTGGAATATTTTTAAAGAGGGGATTGTTGAGGACAATGCTGTTGATGTGGACATGGATTTCCAGAAGAAATTTAATACAGTGCCAGGTCATGGAATAAAAGGAACAGTAGCAGCATGGACATGGAATTGACTGAATTTTTATTAATTCGCAGGACATGGGCATCACTGGCCTGGTCCAAAGGCAGTTGAGAGTCACGTTGCTGTGGCCCTGGAGTTACATGTAGGCCAGATCAGGTAAAGTTGGCAGATTTCCTTCCCTAAAGGACATTAGTGAACCAAATGGATTTTTCCTCACAATCGACAGTGGTTTCATGGTCATCAGTAGATCCTTAATTCCAGGTATTTTTTATTGAATTCAGATTCCACCAGCTGCCATGGTGGGATTTGAACCCTGGTCCCCAGAATATTAGCTGAGTTTCTGGATTAATACTCATGCGATAATATCACTGGGCCATTGCCTCCCCAGAATGGTTGGCAACAGAGAGTTGGGGTTAACTGATCCTTCTCAAGCTGGAGGAAGGATTGTAGTGGAGCTCCCTGGAGGTGAGTACTTGCTTTTCCTGATAGGTGATGAGCTGGATCCAGGTATATATGGCACAATTTCAAAGTGTGTGCATGATACAAAGCTAGGAAGCATTGTGCTGACAGTTGCATGGAACTTTAAGAACATAGACAGGTTGGTGGAATGGGTGGAGAGATGACAGATGATGCTCAATGCAGAGAAATATGAAGTGATTCATTTTGGAAGGGAAAACAGAGAAAAGAGATAAATGAAAGGCTATAATTCCGGGCTGTGAGGGAGCGCAGGGATGCGAAGAATCAGCAGTCCCAAGGTGCATGTGTGCATCAATGGCAGGACACTTGAAGGAGTGGGTAATAAAGTGTACCACATCCTAGGCTTTACTGATAGGGACACAGTGTACAAGAACAAGGGGGTCATGTTGTATAAGATGTGAGTTTGGCCTCAGCTGGTGTATTGGGTTCTGTTCTGGGTGCCTCACTTTTTAGGAAGTATGTGAAGGCATTGAAGGGAGTGCAAAAATATGTGAATAGTTCCAAGAATGAGGAGCTTGAGTTATTTAGATTGGATACGTTGTCTGTTTTTCTCAAAGCAAAGAAGGCTGAGAGAAGATTTGAAAGTTATTCGGGGAATGAACAGAATAGATGGAGAGAAACTATTTCCACTTATGAAAGGGTCAAGATGATACAGATTTAAAATAATTGGTAAAATGACAGTTAAATCTCGCAAACAGCATGATTGAGGTCTTGACTGCTTTGCCTGAGATTGCGTGGGAGGCAGGTTCAGTTGAAGCATTAAGGGAGTTGGACAGATATCTGAAATGGAAAAATTTGCAGAATTACCACGATGGGCTGAATGGCCTCATTCTGTGCTGTGACAATTTTGTGATTCAAGTATAGTTTCAGTTCATGATGCTGATAACTTGGACACTTGCCAACTAAATGTTGGTTGACTGTTTTAAGGCAGTGGGCGGAATCCTTGCATTCTGAAGCTAAGTGACGTGGCAGACGTGGGAATGTGTAGAGTTTCCTTCTGGAGACGCTGGCAGAAAAACATACCAAATCCCCAGACTTCATTAACTATGCACCTAGGTATTTTATGCCATTTTCAGTGGCAGTGCAGCCCTGGATGGGCAAGTAGTCCACGATTGTATCCAAGTGTCACTTTGAAAAGGTTTCCAATATCACTGACACACCATTTATAGAAGGTAGACCTTCTGAAAACGAAGTTGGACCTCTGGGAGCATTCTGAAAATTGTTCTCCTGAGAAAAAAGATGGAACTCCAGGTGGCTGGAAGATGGACCCCCTCCAGGACACATAATCTGGAAAGTCCTCCTGCGGATGCACCTGCTCGCTGCTCTGGTGTTCCAGAGCCCGAGTTTATTTATAGGATCAAGAGAAACCAGATAGTTTGTCAGCAGCTTCTATCCTGAATCCAGAGGCAACTCCAGGCATTGTTCAGGTAAGTCCCAATATATGCACTCCATGTTTCCAAACATTTTACACTGGTGTATTTTCCTGCTGGCACCATGGAGAGTGCCTCATCTGTGTCCTATTAGCAGGATATAAATGTGAGTCACCCTGGTTACCCGATCTGCCATGGCTGTTGCCAGTGGAAGCTTCCCTTGAAAATTCACAGCTGCATAAAATGCATCTTTGGACCTTCTGCCTAATTCTTCTCTCCTGTCCACCATTGAACCGGGGGCTTGGGAGAATTCCACTGAGTGTTGCATTATGCCCTGGGTGAGCTTGTTTCTTAATCACAAAAGGGAAAAAAAATGACTATCAGCACCATGTAAGTTTGTGATTTATGCACAAGGACACCCAGGTGTCTCGGCGCAGCAGAATGCTGCAATTTTTTTTAACCGTTAATACAAATTTCAGTGATAGAGTCAGAGGTTTACAGCAAGGAAACAGGCCCTTTGGCCCAACTTGTCCATGCGGCCCTTTTTGTTAAACTCCTAAGCTAATCCCAGCCTGCATTTGGCCCATATCCTTCTATACCCATCTAACTGTTTAAATGCTTTTTAAAAGACAAAATTGTACCTGCCTCTACTACTATCTCTGGCAGCTTGTTCCAGACAGTCATCACCCTGTGTGAAAGAATTGTCCCTGTGGACACTTTTGTATCTCTCCCCCCTCACCTTAAACCTATGCCCTACCTACCTTTGAGAGAAGATATTGACTATCTAGCTGATCTGTGCTGCTCATTATTTTATAGACCTCTATAAGATCACCCCTCAGTCTCCTACGCTCCAAAGAAAAAAGTCCCAGTCTATCCAGCCTCTCCTTATAACTCAAATCATCAAATCCCGGTAGCATCTTAGTAAATCTTTTCTGCACTCTTTTTAGTTTAATAATATCCTTTTCTATAATAAGGTGACGAGAACTGTACACAATATTCTAAGTGTGGCCTTACCGATGTATTGTACAACTTCAACAAGACACCCCAACTCCTGTATTCGATGATACTAGGTATGTAGGTCATACACCAAAGACTGGTGGATTGTACATTAAACGGCATATTATTTGGCTGTTGGCAACAAGCAAGGTATTGGCTGTACCCCACTAGCCTGTGATTGTTTGAACAAATTTTGCAGTGTCCAACATAAAATATGATTCTGTGATTGGACATTTGCTGAATGATCCTGAATGTGCTAACAATTACGTTGACCACCAAGTTGTGTTCTGTGGCTCACTTGTGCTAGAAACTACATATATTAGTACACAGATAGAAGGAGTATATGCACACATTTTCCACTTTCAATTGAACCAAACAGGTGATAGCCATTCTTTGGTTCATGCCACAAGGCAATGCCTTGACCAGTCAGAATCAGTCTGCCTGGTTTCACTTCAAACGAAGCTTGGCAGCTCATTGTCATTTATGAGTTAAGTGATGCATCCTCCATGGCAATGTCTTTGCCAGTCAACCATTCGTCACTTTTCATGCAGTTTAAATTGTTGTTCCCTTTACAATCTGGTATTCTTATCAGTTGTCATGTGAGTACAAGATGTAAAGCTTTGACAACATGTATCCATTTTCAGCAATATACAATATGTCTACTCCCAAAAAAAATCAAGTCGGGTACATGCGGCAATTTGAAACTGGGTAAGCAAAGGAACATCGTGTTCAAAGAGCATTTGTTATATGTTTAGACCTGTTCTGCTGAGCAAGCAAGACCTCTATTTGACCTCTTGCCATAAAGAATGCTTCTCTAAATCTACAGTGTACCCCCTGTTAATATTTCACTGGAAAGGATTTTTATGCGTGAGCTCAAATACCCCATTTCTGGCTTCTT
This sequence comes from Carcharhinus amblyrhynchos, assembly GCF_965287045.1. Taxonomy (NCBI): domain Eukaryota; kingdom Metazoa; phylum Chordata; class Chondrichthyes; order Carcharhiniformes; family Carcharhinidae; genus Carcharhinus; species Carcharhinus amblyrhynchos. The sequence goes on along the minus strand of NC_137324.1, from coordinate 47,047,082 downwards.
GTCCTCTTCCCTCACCTCCATCCAAGCAACTGCAGCTTTAACACAATACTTGGGCTCAGCATTGAAAATTACAAGCTGTGGTTATCCACTTGATAATTAGTGGTAGTAGTGAAGTTAATCACTAATTCAGTGAAGTAACATTGTGGCTGGATGTGAAACAGTGACTGCAATTCTCCAGCGTTGCTGGTATTATATGGGTAATTTCCGACCACTTTAACTTATTTGGGTTCTTATTTTAAATAGCCCAAGAAAATGAAATTCTGTGCAAGCATTTATTAACATGTTGTGTTGCAATTCTATTGAAAATCTGTGTTCATCTCTATGTTAAACTTGCAAAAATATACAGGGCTTCAGATAGCAAAATTTAAAGCATGATTGCACGTCCCCTGGTGTCATCAGCTTGTGTTACATTTGTTTATTCTGTTTCAGCTTAGAAACTGACGAATTTCCAGAATATCCAACTGCAGCCGTATGCAAGGTGATACTTAATCAAAGTTGACCAGCATTTTCATTAACTGTAGCTTTGCTTTTCTCTTAATGATTTGATTTGCTCTGTGGTCCTAATATGCTGGTGTGGCTTGTGTATGCCACAGCTGATGATGGGATCAATTTTGAGAGTACAGAATGAAATAGTGTGATTTTAAAGGATGTTCAGGAAGTCAGAGGACCGTGAAGAGCTGCACTGTTTACTTTCACAGCTTTGCTTGCAGGGTCAGGGAGCTAAGGGTGGCTGGGGGAGGCATAGCGTAGGCCGAGGTGGGTGTTAGAATTTAAAACACACTCTGAAGCCCTGCAATTTTTTTTGCAAAGATGTACTTTATTCCTAAAATATAACCATGGCTTGTATTGCATGCTGATTTCATGGCACAGTTTTTGAAAGACTGTTGTGCGTGCATTCACTTTAGCCTTTTGACCTTAAAGGTTTAAATGGATATTGATTTTTGTTTTGGCTTGAAAATGGGGTTTTATGTGAGAAAATTGATTCTAATGCAGGAAGTACATCTGTGCAGGATTGATGCTGCTTAAATTCTATTCAGCTCTATTATATTTGCATAATTCAAGCATATAATGCTTAATTGATCATATTTTTGTAAGGGGGGGGGGGTGCTGGAGGGAGGGCAAAGAAATTTTAAAAATGTTTTTACTCCATCCATCAAGTTACAAAGCTTGTGTGCAAAATGGACCAGGCAGGCCATTATCGATCCATCTTCCTGCTTGCTATAAAAACCAAATTCAAACTGAATCCAATTCATGACCCCAGAGATATACAAAATCCTAGCTGACAAGTGGCATTGCACCCCTACTGCTGATCTTAGCCAAAAGGCTGAGAAGGTGGGGGGAGGGAGAAAAATTCTGGAGCACAGATGGTGCTGAGAAAGAGTATGTTGCAATTTAAAAATATGACCTTTCTAGCACTATCAATCAATACTGTGCATTTAGCAGTTGTGCATCATACCAAAGACACATGAAGCTGATTCTGTGATGTCAATGTCATTTTTAGATGCTTCAGTAGAGATGGGGCATTAAGCTGTAGCAATTGAGATTTTTTCCCACAGTATAATTTGAATATGCATAGCAGTCACAAGCACAACTACTTTGTACTTTGTGGGATATTTTACCTCCATTTGAGGGGGCTGTGTTTAGTATTCCCCCTGAAAAAGTGTACCTCTGACAGAGCAAAGGTCCCTCAGTATTTCACTGGAGTGTCAGCCTTGATTCTGTTTTCGCTCTGAATTTCTACAGAGGGATATGAATATAGGACCTTCTGTCTCTGGGGGCAGGTGAAGAGAAATTGTTTCCAATGGCAGAAGTGTTGATAAGCAGATGGGGAAATCAATAATATTACTGGCAAAATAATCAGATGCATCTTGAGAAAACATTTTTAATAATCAGTGATGGTTAAGATTTAGAATTCACTGCCTGAAGGAATTGAAGGAAGAAAAATTGCAAGGATATGCAGGATGAAACGAGTAGGACATGGGACTAAATCAACTGTCCTTTTTAAGAGCTGTGGTAGGTTTGACTGATTGAATGGCATTAAGATTTGAGCATAGCAAATTAAGGGGATATTTAATTGAGTTGTTCAAAATTTATGATGGGTTTCGAAGAAAGTGTAGGAATTGTTTCCACTGACGAGCAGGTCAGTAACTGGGTGGTGGGGAAAGGGAGGGGGGCACATTTAAAAATAATTGATTTTATTTTATAAAGGAAAAGGGAGGGAGAGATGAGAAATATTTTTACACAACAGTGTTACGATTGGGAATGCACTGCCTGAAAATGTGGTGGGAAGGGATTCAATCATAACATTCTAAAGGGAATTACATCACCAAGTAAAAAAGCATGATGGGAAAGAACAGGGGAGTGGTTGGTTCTGTTAACATGAATGAGAGAACATGAAACTGGAAGCAACATACTGGCATGGATAAGGAAATGGTGAAGTAGACTGGGAGCGAGAAGTAATAGATATGTACTCCAGTTGCTAGAATGTGATATTAGTTGAGGGGCTGAGTGGTCTATTCCTGTTCCTCAACTCTTGTGGAGAGCTAGCATAGAAAATGCTGGGTGAATGCTACCTAATGTACTCCACTTTGCTTGGAAAAGTGACAAATCTCCATAATCAGCCACCTAATGACCTCAATTGCAGTAAGGGCAGCTGGGCCATCCTATATGTTGCCACCCCATGTAAAATTGCAGACAGGTTGGGAGAGGGTGAGCAGGTGATGGGAAGGCCACATGTGGTATTTTATGTTTTCTCCTCTCTGTGAGGCCGTAAAGCTCTGCCCATGGAATCAATAATGATTGCAACACAGAAGGTGGCAATTTGACACATGTTTGTGTTGTCTCTCTGAAGGAGCAATTCACCTCGTGTCGCTCCATCTCTTTCTCCCCTTAACCCTGCACATTCCTCCTTTTCAGGTACTAATCCAATACTCTAGAATGTCTTGATTGGACCTGCCTACACCACACTGTCAGGCACTGCAATGTGTTAGAATGGTCAACAGGAAGCAAAAGAGGCAAAGGCCAGGGATTCAGCAGCCAGCCGTGAGGTAAAGGTGGAGTTGGGTAGTGTTACAGAACTAGAAATTGGTGGTCTTCGTCATGGCACTGATGTGGTTAGAAAGTAACTTCAGGGTCAAATTCGGTGCTGTCTTTGTGAACAGTATGGTTCAGCTTCTGCTGAAGTTACCAAGAAGCAGTTGTAGATTGTGGAACAAAGTCTCTGGGAGAGTCTGAAGACCACGGACAATATTTAATTGGTGGAAATTTCTGCTTAATTAGCAGGATGTCAGACAAACAGTTGTTTGTTTCCAGTATGTTGCTGGGAGTCAGCTTGTTAGTGAGGAATAGGAAAGGGTAAAAGTTAGAACCTTTGGTGATACCAGAAGTAATGGTTTTGAAGCAGAAATCGAAGCCATATATATTCATAAGAGCCCACAGAAGGGATTGCAACAGTCACTTGAAGGAGGAAAGGTTAGAGTTATGGAGTTAACTTCTGTTCGATGTGCATGGCAGACTTGGTGCGGCCTCGTATGTGCACACAATAAATGAGATGTTTCTTGTGCACGGGTTGTTTGCCACCTACACAAAATATATTAATTGGCTGCGTAATTTAAAGGGAAGATTAACAGGGTTACTTTACAGAAGGCCTAGTCTGAATGGCCTCCTCCACAATCAGTGGCATCATAAAATACCTTTCAATCTAGATACATTTCACTAAATATAGTAATCATGTCTATTATAAAACAATGGCTGGTTGCCATCTGTTTATTTTATGAAAAGTTTAAAATCCTGTACTTGTGTCCTCCAACCTGCTGGGAGAAATAACCTTGTGTTAGTTTATAGAGTCATAGAGGTTTACAGCATGGAAACAGGTTCTTCAGCCCAACTTGTTCTTGCTGCTGCTTTTTTTAACCCCTAAGCTTGTCCCAGTTGTCAGTATTTGGCCCATATCCCTCTATACCCATCTTACAAAGACAAAATTGTACCCGCCTCTACTACTACCTCTGGTAGCTTGTTCCAGACACTCACCACCCTCTGAAAAAATTGCCATCTGGACCCTTTTGTATCTCTCCCCTCCCACCTTAAACCTATGCCCTCTAGTTTTAGACTCCCCTACCTTTGGGAAAAGATATTGAGTGTCTAGCTGATCTATACCACTCATTATTTTACAGACCTCTATAAGATCACTCTGAAGCCTCCAAAACTCCAGAGGAAAAATTCCCAGTCTATCCAGCCTCTCTTTATGACTTAAACCATCAAATCCCAGTAGCATCCTAATAAATCGTTTCTGCACTCTTCCGAGTTTAATAATATCCTTTCCATAATAGGGTGAACAGAACTGTACAGTGTTCCAAATGTGGCCTTACCAACGTTTTGTACAACTTCAATAAGACATCCCAATTCCCACCAACGACTCCACTTTCAAGGAGCTGTGAACCTGTACCCCTAGATCTCTTTGTTCTGTAACTCTCCCCATTGCCCTACCATTAACTGAGTAAGTCCTGCCCTGGTTCAGTCTACCAAAATGCATCACCTCACATGTATCTAAATTAAACCCCATCTGCCATTTGTCAGCCTACTAGCCCAATTGATCAAGATCCTGTTGCAACCTGAGATTATCTTCTTCACTTCCACTATGCCACCAATCTTGGTTTCATCTGCAAACTTACGAACTATGCCTCCTAAACTCTCATCCAAATCATTAATATAAATGACAAAATAGTGGACCCAACACCGATCCCCAAGGCACACTGGTGGTCACAGGCCGGCAGTTTGAAAAACAATTCTTACAACCATTCTCTGGCTTCTGTCATCAAGCCAATTTTGTATCATTTGGCTACCTCACCCTGGATCCTGTGAGATTTAACCTTATGCAACAACTTACCTTGCAGTACCTTGTCAAAGGCCTTGCTAAATTCCATGTAGACAACATCAACTGCACTGCCCTCATTATCTTCTTGGTTACTCCTTCAAAAAGCTCAAATTTGAGAGACATTATTTTTCACTCACAAAGCTATGCTGACTGTCGCTAATCAGTCCTTGCATCTCTAAATGTCTGTACGTCCTGCCTCTGAGTACCTTCTAACAACTTAACCACTACAGAGATGAGGCTCACCGGCCTGCCGTTCCCAGGCTTTTCCCTGCAGTCATTCTTAAACAAAGATTTGCCACCCTCCAATCTTCAGGCACCTCACTTGTGATTCAATTATTCAAATATCTCTGCTAGGGGACCTGCAATTTCCTCTTTAATCTCCCACAATGTCCTGGGATACACTTTCAGGTCCCAAGGATGCAGCAATCTTGATGTGCTTTAAGACTTCCAGCACCACCACCTCTGTTATATTTATGCTCCTCAAGACATTATTATTCCTTAACATCCTTGCTTTTCTCAACATTAAATGCTGATGAGAAATATTCATGTAGGATCTCACCGATCTCTTGTGGACGTGCACATAGATAACCTTGTTGATCATAAGAGGCCATACTCTCTCTCTAGATACTCTTTTGCCCTTTAAGTATTTGTCGAATCTCTTTGCGTTCTCCCTTGCCTTATCTGCCAAAGAAATCTCGTGTCCCGTTTTTGCCCTCCTGATTTCTCTTAGTCCTGTCCTTCCCTTAGCCATGTTTCAGTAATTGCTATAATATCCCACCCACATGTACCCATCCATGCCCTGAGTTCATCTGCCTTGCTTGTCAGGCCTCTTGCATTGAAATAGATGCGGTTTGATCTGGACTTCCCTTGCTCTGTCTTGCTTTTGGCTGATCTGTCTTGTACTAGGATTACTGACACTATTTAATGGACTCTTTTAAACACCTGTGCTGTCCTCAACCATCTCTTCTGTCTCCCTACTGTTTTGGGTCCCACTCTCCTGCCAAACTAGTTTAAACCCTCCTAAGTGGGAGGCGAATTTAAAGGAGAGATGGGAGTAATTATCATTTACTTTTGAATTTGTGCATTTTAACAGCTAATAGTAAGATGTGAATTGGGCAGCATTGCAGCCTCAGCTCAGTCATTAGTTCCAGACACTTTTTGGTGGGGCTGGTTGTTATCAACAAGAGTCGCCTCTTTAATACAATTATCTAGGGGCAACTGGTCCTACATTTTCCTATTTTTGCTACCATGCAGGTGATGCTTCAAAATTTTTGCAAGGAGCACTATTTTGGACCACTTATAGTTGATTATTGGAAGTGTGTGGTATTTCGTTTGGATATCATCCTTGAAGTTAGGACGATCTATTTCAACTTCCTAAATTTCACAAACTCATTCAAGCTTAAGTCATTCTTCTAAGTGTACTGTACTCATGTTTGACCTTAGTACTCCAGCTGAGTGGATAACAAAATACAAAATTCTTCCCAACTTTATTTGTTTTCAAAAGAAACTCGATTTGGCAGGCGATTTATTTATTTAATCGCTTTTGAATCCTGTTGAAACCTAATATTTCTGGCTTTGCCTTATATTGAGGTGCCATTCCTCTTGCATCTAGTATAGATAAGTTTGAGTTCAACAGACTGCAGCAGCTCAAGTAACCAGCTCATCATCATCATCTCAAAGGCAATTAGGGATGGGTAATAAATGCTGGGCTAGACGGTGACACCCATGTCCCATGGAAGAAAAAAAAGAAAACTAGAGTTTGCCTGGATGCTATGATATTCACAAGCAGGCTGGAGTAATATATAAGTTAAAAGTGCAATTTTATTGGCTAGTGCCTGACAGTTGGTGACCCACGTTCCACAAATGAAGCAGAACTGCAATAGGTTGGCATGCTATTAAATTCTTTTTTATATGTTTAGTCAGGCCTCATATGGTACACCAGAGGAGAACGTTACCTTTTTTCTTTTGAATGGTAGAGCTTGGGAAACCGAGTCTTGGTTCCCTCTTGCACGATGCAGTTTTAGTTCTGCATTCTGAGAGACGGTACCAACAGATTCTCCACCCAGAAGTTGGCCTGATTGACAGACTTATCTTCCAGTCAGTTGGAGGGGGCAATAACAGGTAGGCCCATTCCTTGACCTGAGGAGCAGGAAGTAGTGATGTGGTCAGAGATCAATAGAGAGTTGAGGGTAGGGGGAGGGAGGTGTCAGGCACTGGTGAATTTGAGACTAGAGAATCCTGAAAGTTCAGTTTGGGTAAATTGGAAGCTGGGAGAGAGTTTGGAGGCTGTATGGAGAATCTAGAAGAGTTGAGGGCAACCCATGTCCTAACCCACAAACGGCAATCAGTAAGGATAGGCAACAACAACACCTCCACGATCAGCTTCAACACGGGTGCCCCATCAGGCTGTGTCCTCACCCCACTATTATACTCCTTATATACCAATTTCCCCTCCAACTTGATTTTCAAGATTGCTGCTGCTGCTACCACCGTAGTGGGTTGAATCTCAAACAAAGACGAGAGAATAGGAATGAAACAGATAATCTGGTGAAATGGTGCGTAGTAATCTTTACTCAGAGGGTAGTAAGGGCGTGAAATGCCCTGCCTACAACAGTTGTGGACTCGCAAACTTTAAGGGAGTTCAAATGGTCAGTGGATAGGCATATGGATAACATTGGAATAGTTTAGGGTAGTGCGTCATTAGATTCGTTCCACTGGTTGGCACAACATCGAGGGCCGAAGGGCCTGTACTGCAGTGGTATGTTCTATGACAATGATTTCTTCCTCAATGTCAATGAAACGAAGGAGATAGTCATTGACCTCAGGAAGCGTAGTGGAAAATGTCACTACATCGATGGGGACAAAGTAGAAATGGTCGAGAGCTTCAAGTTTTTGGTGTCCAGATCACCAAAATGGTCTCCCCATCCTGACATTATAGTTAAGAAAGCTCACTAAAGTCTCTAATTTCTCAGAAGACTAAGGAAATTTGGCATGTCAGCTTTGTGGTATATATGGACTTTAGTAAGGCGTTTGATAAGGTTCACCATGGAAGGCTTCTGCAGAAAATGCAGATGTATGGGATTGAGGGTGATTTAGTTAATTGGATCAGGAATTGGCTAGCAGATAGGAGACAGAGGGTGGTGGTTGATGGTAAGTATTCGTCATGGAGTTCGGTTATAAGTGGTGTGCCTCAGGGATCTGTTTTGGGGCCACTGCTGTTTGTAATTTTTATAAATGATCTAGATGAAGGTATAGTTGGGTGGATCAGTAAATTTGCTGATGACACCAAAGTTGGAGGAGTGGTAGATAGTGAAGAGGGGTGTCATAGTTTACAGAGAGACTTGGACAAGTTGCAGAGCTGGGCCGAGAGGTGGCAGATGGAGTTTAATGCGGAAAAGTGTGAGGTAATTCACTTTGGCAGGAATAACAGATGTGTAGAGTATAGGGCTAACGGTAGGACTCTGAATAGTGTGGATGAACAGAGGGATCTAGGTGTATGAGTACATAGATCCCTGAAAGTTGGGGATCAAGTAGATAAGGTTGTTAGGAAGGCATACGGTGTCTTGGCATTTATTGGTAGGGGGATTGAATTTAGGAGCCGCAACGTCATGTTGCACCTGTACAAAACTCTGCTGCGTCCGCACTTGGGGTATTGTGTGCAGTTCTGGTCCCCACATTATAGGAAGGATGTGGAGGCATTGGAGAGGGTGCAGAGGAGGTTTACCAGGATGTTGCCTGGTATGGAGGGAAGGTCCTATGAGGAGAGACTGAGGGATTTGAGGTTGTTTTCGTTAGAAAGAAGGCGGCTACGAGAGGACCTTATTGAAACATACAAGATGATTAGAGGTTTAGATAGGGTGACAGTGATAGCCCTTTTCCTCGGATGGAGAATGCTAGCACGAGGGGGCATAGCTTTAAATTAAGGGGTGGTAGTTATAGGACGGATGTCAGAGGTAGGTTCTTTACCCAGAGGGTGGTGAGGGATTGGAATGCCCTGCCTGCTGCAGTTGTAGATGCGCCTAGTTTGGGGGCGTTTAAGAGATCCGTGGATAGGTTTATGGATGGAAAGGGATTGGTTTAGGTTAGAGGGTCATTGTTTTTTAATTGGTCGGCGCAACATAGTGGGCCGAAGGGCCTGTTCTGCGCTGTAATGTTCTATGTTCTATGACACTCACCAACTTTTACAGAGACACCGTAGAAAGCATTCTTTCTAGTTGTATCACAGCTTGGTGTGGCTCTGCTCTGCCCAAGACTGCAAAAAACTGCAAAGGTTTGTGAATAAAGCCCAGTCCATCACGCAAACTAGCCTCCCATCCATTGACTGTGTCTACACTTCCCTCTGCCTCAGAAAAGCAGCCAGGATATACTTTCTTCCACCTTCTTTCAGAAAAGATACAAAATCCTGAGAACATTTACTAACTGACTCAAGAACAGCTTGTTCTCTGCTGCCATCAGATTTTTGAATGGACCTACCTCGCACTAAGTTGATCTCTGTCTGTACCCTATCTATGACTGTAGCACTACATTTTGCACTCTCTCTTTTCCTTCTCTATGAACGGTATGCTTTGTCTGGATAGCATGCAAAAAACAATACTTTTCACTGTGACAATAATAAATCAAATCAGATTTCGTGCTGGATCCACCAGGCAACTGGAAAGTCTATCAAGTTCTGATCCCAATTCTGAGGCCTGGAACACCTGATTTGCCAAGATTAAGTTTCAACTGGGGAATAAAAATTCGGCATTCGGCTTTGGTATAAACATTTAAAATGCTGACCCATCTCCTGGGATTGGATTAGTGGCCCACCTAGTTAGGACTGGACATGAGCGGGTTTGGTTGATATTTAGTTTTTTCATATTTTAACCTCCGACCCAAAACCAGCCCTTTTTTTTTGAGGTTAAAATTTCCCCTCAAGTTCAATTTGTGAACACTTAAATGGCACAGTTTCAACACATCACTGAGTTTGATGTGGATGTTTGCATGGCAGAGATCCTTTCAGAGGACTCAGGAGGTTAGTGAAATCATTATGTAGTTGAGGCCTTAAAGCAGAACATACTAACCTCACTTCTGCATGCTTCAAGTTATTTTAAGTTTTGTTTTTCTTTCCACAATGTATTTGCCAAATATTTCATCCTGATACATAGACAATCATATTCCAACATCTTTCCATGTATTTAATGGCATGAAGATGCTGCTGTCAGCATTTTCTCGTTTTCAATGTTCACATATTGAGAACATATCTTAAGGCTTCCAAACAACCAATACTTGAGTCATCTTGAAACTTTTTGACATTTGTGTCACTGTTGGAAATAGCTGGAATTCATGATCTTTCTCCTGAGGAAGGAATCGTAGTGCGAGTTGGTGATTATGTTAAGCAGCAAATTTGGTGTGAACCAGTATTAGAGTCATAGAGATTTACAGCATGAAAACAGGCCCATTTGGCCCAACTTGTCCATGCTGCCCTTTGAAATCCCTAAGCGAATTCCAATTGCCCGCATTTGCCCCATATCCCTCTATACCCACCGTGGCCATGTAACTATCTAAATGCTTTTTAAAAGACAAAATTTTACCCGCCTCTGCTAATACCTCTGGCAGCTTGTGCCAGACACTCCCCACCCTCTGAAAAAGTTGCCCCTCTAGACACTTTTGTATCCCTCTCCTTTCACCTTAAACCTATGCCCTTTAGTTTTAGACTCTCCTACCTCTTGGATAAGATATTGACTATCTAGCTGATCTGTATCCCTCATTATTTTATAGACCTCTGTAAGATCATCCCTCAGCCTCCTGTGCTCCAGAGGAAAAATGTCCCAGTCTATCCAGCCTCTCCTTATAACTCAATCCACCAAGTCTCAGTAGCATCCTAGTAAATCTTTTCTGCTTTCTTTCTAGTTTAATAATATCCTTTCTATTATAGGGTGACCAGAACTGTACACAGTATTCAAAGTGTGGCCGTACCAATGTCTTGTACAACTTCAACAAGACATCCCAACTCCTGTATTCAGTGTTCTGACCTATAAAACCAAGCATGCAGAGTGCCTTCTTCACCACCCTGTCCACCTGTGACTCCACTTTCAAAGAGCTATGAACATGTAGCCCTAGATCTTGTTCTGTAATCTTCCCATTGCCCTACCATTAACTGAGCAAGTCCTGACCTGGTTCAATCTACTAAAATGCATCACCTCACATTTATCTAAATTAAAGTCCATCTGCCATTTGTCAGCCCACTGGCCCAATTCTTCTGGGATTTTTTGATTTGATTCATTATTGTCACATATATTAACATAGTGAAAAGTATTGTTTCTTCAATGCTAAACAGACATAAGAACATAAGAACATAAGAAATAGGAGCAGGAGTAGGCCATCGAGCCCTTCGAGCCTGCCCCACCATTCAATAAGATCATGGCTGATCTGTCGCTGCTCAGTTCCACTTTCCCGCCCTCTCCCCATAACCCTTAATCCCCTCTCTTATCAAAAACTCATCAACCCGCGTCTTAAAAATATTTAGCGAGGCAGCCTCCACCACTTCAACGGGCAGAGAATTCCAGAGATTCACCACCCTTTGAGTGAAGAAGTTCCTCCTCAACTCCGTTCTAAACCGCCCCCCTTTTATCTTGAGGCTGTGCCCCCTAGTCCTACTGTCTTTTTTGAGCGGGAAGAGTCTCTCCACCCCTATCCTATCCATCCCATTCATCATCTTATACGTCTCAATGAGATCTCCCCTCATTCTTCTAAACTCTAACGAGTACAAGCCCAGTTTATTCAGCCTCTCCTCATAGCTCAACCCCCTCAACACCGGTATCAGCCTAGTAAACCTCCTCTGCACTCCCTCCAAGGCCAAAATATCTTTGCGCAGGTGCGGCGCCCAAAACTGCACACAGTACTCCAGCTGCGGCCTCACCAATGCCCTATACAGCTGCAGCAAGACCTCCCTACTTTTATATTCAATCACCCTCGCTATGAAGGCCAGCATCCCATTCGCCTTCCTGACCACCTGCTGCACCTGCAAGCTGGGTTTTTGCGACTCATGCACAAGGACCCCGAGGTCCCTCTGCACCGTCGCCTGCTGCAGTTTTTCGCCACGTAAGTAATAGTCCTTCTTACCATTCTTCCTACCAAAGTGGACCACCTCACACTTGCCAACATTAAATTCCATTTGCCATTTCCTGGCCCATTCGCCCAGCCTATCTAGATCCTTCTGCAGACTCTCCACACCCTCTGCACAATTTGCCGTTCCCCCAATCTTGGTGTCATCAGCAAATTTCGACACCCTACACTCGGTTCCCTCCTCCAGATCATCTATATAAATGGTAAAAAGCTGAGGCCCCAGCACCGACCCCAAGGCACTCCACTAGTCACCATCCGCCAATCCGAATAGCACCCGTTGACCCCCACTCTCTGCCTCCTATTTGACAGCCAATCCTCTATCCACGCTAACACCCTACCCCCAACTCCATGTCCCTCGACCTTCTGCAATAACCTCTTGTGAGGTACTTTGTCAAACGCCTTCTGAAAATCTAGAAAGACCACATCCACCGGCTCTCCTCTATCCACCGCCCTTGACACATCCTCATAGAACTCCAGTAAATTTGTCAGACACGACTTCCCTTTAATGAAACCGTGCTGCGTCTGCTCTATCAAGCAATTCCCTTCAAGATGCCTCGCAATTTCCTCCTTAATGACGGATTCTAACATTTTACCTACCACAGACGTTAAACTAACCGGCCTATAATTCCCCGCCTTTTGCCTGGCACCCTTCTTAAACAACGGTGTAACATTAGCCGTTTTCCAATCATCCGGCACTTCCCCGGAATCCAGCGACGTCTGGAAAATAACCACCAAGGCATCCACTATCACCTCCGCCATTTCTTTCAGAACCCTCGGATGCATTCCATCCGGTCCTGGGGACTTGTCCACAATCAGTCCCTCCAGTCTGTCGAGCACCGCCTCTCTCGTAACAGTAATGTCATTAAGACCCTCCAGTCCTACCACCTTTCCATCGCTAACACCTGGCAAATTATTCACGTCCTCCTCCGTGAAGACAGAAACAAAAAAGTTATTCAATACCTTAGCCATATCCCCATCCCCTACCACTAGGTCCCCTTTCTCATCCTCTAAAGGACCAACGTTCACCCTAGCCAGCCTCTTCCTTTTTATATATTTATAAAAACTCTTGCTATCCTTTTTTATATTAAGCGCTAGTCCAGCTTCATAGTTTCTCCTACCCTTCTTTATCAACTTCTTGGTCAATCTTTGTTGACATTTAAACCTCTCCCAATCCTCTTCTCGCCCACTACTCTTAGCTACTCTAAATTCCTCCGCTTTTAATTTAACACTTTCCTTCACCTCCTTCGTTATCCACGGCTTATTACCTCTCTTCCTACTATCCTTTTTGACCATCGGAATAAATTTCCGCTGAGCACCAAGAAAGATCTCCTTAAAGATCCTCCACTGCTCCTCAACAGACCCTCCCTCCAACGCGCTCCCCCAGTCCACATTCGCCAATTCTTCTCTCATCCTACCGTACTCCCCTCTATTCAAACAGAGGACGCGTGTCCGGGAACCCACTTTCTCCTCCTCCATCTGCACCAGAAACTCCACCATACAATGATCACCCTCCCCAAGAGGATCCTTCACCACAAGGTCCCTAATTCTACCCGCCTCATTACATAGCACCAGATCCAAGATAGCTCGCTCCCTCGTCGGCTCCAACACACGCTGTTCGAGGAAACTATCCCGGCAGCATTCCAAGAACTCTTCCTCGAGCCCCCCGCGTCCAACATGGGTCGACCAATCAATATGCAAAGGAAACAAAGGAAGACAAAGGAAAAAAATTCATAGAGAAGGAAACGAGACAATGCAGGATGTAGTGCTACTTCATAGCTAGAGTGTAGAGAAAGATCAACTTAATGCAAGGTAAGTCCATTCAAAAGTCTGATGGCAGTAGGGAAGAAGCTGTTCTGAGTTGATTGGTACGTGACCTCAGACTCTTGTCTTTTTCCCGACAGAAGAAGATGTAAGAGAGAATGTCCAGTGTGTGTGGAGTCCTTAATTATGCTGTACCAAGGCAGCGGGAAGTGTAGACAGAGTCAGTGGATGGGAGACTGGCTTGCACGATGAATTGGGCTTTGTTCATGACCTTTTTATTAGTTCCTTGCGGTATTGAGCAGAGCAGAAGCTGTGATACCCAAGCTATGATGCAACCAGAAAGAATGCTTTCTATGGTGCATCTGTAAAAGTTGGAGAAGTCTTAGCTGACATGCCAAATTTCTCTAGTCTTCTGAGAAAGTCGAGGCATTGATGAGCTTTCTTAAATATAGTGCTGGCATAGGAGGACCAGGACAGGTTGTTGGTGATCTGGACGCCTAAAAACTTGGAGCCCTTTCTACTTCGTCCCCGTTGATGTAGACAGGGGTGTGTTCTCTTTTTACGCTTCCTGAAGTTGATGACAATCTCCTGCATTTTGTTGACATTGAGGTAGAGATTGTCAGCAGACTAAATATTTGTTCACAATCACCCAGGACAAAGCCAAGTTCTTTGAAATTTACATGGTTGACTTGATGAAAAAGATTTGATTAGAATGAGGGAAACTTGCTGAATCTCACTGTGTTTGTGGATTTTGATATGTTATGACTGTATGGCCTGAATCTTTTGCCTGTCTCGTGCATGCTATTGTCAGCCGTGGAAGTGGGTACAAAATTCATTCCTGGCCCAGTTGGCTCCAGACGCAGTTTCACACTGGCTGGTCAATTAATGGCCATCCAGTGTGAAACAGGCTCTGTGAAAGGCTGACCACTGCCAAGACTGGTGGAAAGAGGACAGGCTTCAAGACAAGGAAGTATGCAAGCTGGCATTTCCAGTCACCATGGTGCTATCTCGGGTAGCTGCTGCCCCTTGAAAAATAAATATCCATGTTAAAATTGTGCCACGACTGTCTAGGCAGCAAATCATACACAGACCAAAGCCCTGAGATACTTTTTTAATATAATTTCAGCACCAAAAGTTCATCTGTCCCTAACGTTAAAACACTAAGGTTGCTTGGCCAATCATAGAAACTAGAAGCAGAAGTAGGCCATTTGGTCCTTTTTGAGCTTGCTTCGGTATTCATTTTGATCATGGCTGACCATCAAATTCAATATTCTGAACCACCCCTCCCTCCCCGGCCCCGATATCCCTTGATCTCTTTAATCTCAAGGGCTGTATCTAGTTTCTTCTAGTAATGAGACAACTTTTTGGCCTGAATTACATTCCATGGTGGTGAATTCCACACATGCACCACTCTGAGTGAAGAAAGTTCTCCTCATCTCAATTCTAAAAGGTTTACCCCTTATCCACAAACTATGAACCTAGTTCTGAACTCCGCTGGGAACATTCTTTCTGAATCTATTCTGTCTAACCCTATAAGTTTCTATGAGATCCCCTCACTCTTCTAAACTCTAGTGAATCTAATCCTAACCACAGGCCGCTTAAAATTGAGTTCAATTGCTGCTGGATTGTTGGAGGGCTTGCATGAGAGTCGGAAGCAGAAAATATTGCATGAGTGCACAATGGCATCTGGACGTACGCCCAGCATCTTTTTCCATGATTTTGTGCGCTTCTGGTCGGGCGCACTTTCACTCACCCAGTCAACTTTAAATTTTGGCCTGTGAAAAGTCAGAATTTGTGAGCATTACTTAATGACTAAGTAAAAAAGCATAAATCCTGTTTTCCATGATGAGAGTTTGACCTCATGAATGCTTGGGGACAACTAGCTGTTGTCATTGCAGTTCCTTCCCATTGTTTCACTGGAACCTGTGGCATAGAATGTCAGAGGATGATTCCCATCACTGCTGCCAGAAACAGTTGCTGTTAAGGAAATTGACCTCATTCAGGATGTGTAGGTGTCAGCAAGTCCTTTTCTGGTAAGATTGAACTGCCTACTCATTTCTGGTTAATTAAAGATGAGTAGTTTGTACACTCATACCTTTGAAACAAGACAGGCAGGAGCAGATGATGACTCTGGAGCAACAGCAATATAACCTTCAAAGTTGCAAAACTAGAATGAACTGCACTAGCATGAAACATTCTTGAGCCCTGAAGTAGTTCAAACGCATTAAATGTTTTGTAAGATATATTTAACTGCTTTTAAATGTCTGAATGCAGTACTTGGAGGTGCATTCAATTCAGAAAATACCAATCTTTCAGATTTTAATCAGCTCTGCCCCATGAAAATCTGCTTAATTTGTGTATTGGATTCATGCCAGTGTTAATTCTGCAGCTTGTAGGTATCATTGCTCTGCATGGTGCAGGATTGGCATTGGATACTTCAACAGAATTTTCAAGAATGGAAGAGAGGGAGAAAATGGCAGGATTCCCAGAAATCGTTTTCACGCCGGTGTGAATTTAAAGTGGGATCTTCAGAGACTGGCATGAACCTCATTTGCATTCTGATGTTGGCAGGAAAACACACCGGTGTGAAACACCTTTTGAAATAATGTGGCATACCTGAATAAGGGCTGGGGCTACTTCCGGAATTCAGGATGGAGGCTGCCCACAATCCTGGACTCGGAACACAACAGGAAGGAGTGTACTTACAGGTGGGCCTTCCAGATTAGGTGTTGCGGAGGTGGTTCATCTTCCAGCTTCCCAAGGTTCCTGGATATCCATTTTCATTCTTAGCACGTCCATCTTCTGGTCTCAGAAAATAGAACTTCATTTTCAGGCGATCCACTTGCTTCAATAGTGGGTCAGTGATGTTGGGCACTTTTTCAACATGGCACCCAGACACAACAGCAGACTATCTGACATCCAGTCCTTCCCCACCACTGAATATAGCATAAAACACCCAGGTGCATAATTGTACTAAATCCTCAGAGGCAGAAGTCCCTTCGCCAAAATCCCCTTAGTTACAAGTCTGACAACAGCCTACGGAGTGCTTTCTGTTAGCAGCCTGTACTCGGAGTCCCAGAGGAACTGACACTCCTGGTTAAATACAAAGCAAGAAGTTCCCTGTTTGGCCCATCAATTAGGCTGTTGATCATGGATGTCTTTTCATACCAACCAAATAAACAAATTCAGATTAGCTTGGGGACAAGTTAAAAGGGGCAGCTCTCTAAAAGGAAGGGGGAAACAGCCCAAACCAGAAACAAAGTCGAAAGGAAACTTAAAACATCAAATCAAAAGGTGACTATCAGGGTTGATAGTGCATCCCAGCCCCTGTGGTGCCCAGTGGGTGTGGAACGCGTCAGCTGCGCCCATGGACATTGCATGTTCCTTCTCCAGGAACACCTGGCCGCGAATGTAGCTGTGATAGAGCTGCAGACAGTCAGGATGGACGACCCCTTCAATCGCCCACTGCCTGGACTTATTGATGGTGCATCTCACCAGGCCCAAGAGCAGGTTCACAAGGAGGTTGCCATCCTGACCTGCCCCTCTCCGCACGAGGTACCCGAAGATCAGGACAGTGGGACTGATGTGCAAACAAAACATCAGTAAAAGGTTTTTCAGGCAAACAAAAAGGGAGTGCAACCTAAGACACAAAACATAGACATGGTCCACAGACTCCACAAGAATAAGAATGTGAATAAGAATAAGGAACCTTGGTTCTAGGGGGATATTGCAACTCTGATAAAGAAGAAGAGAGAGATGTATGACATGTATAGGCAACAGGGAACAAATAAGATACTTGAGGAGTATAAAAAGTTCAAGAAACTTCTTAAGAAGGAAATCAAGAGGCTAAAAGAAAACTGAGGTTGCCTTGGCAGTCGAGGTGAAGGATAATCCTAAGACCTTCTACAGGTATATTAAGAGCAAAAGGATATTAAGGGATAAAATTGGTCCTCTTGAAGATCAGAGTGGTCGGCTTTGTATGGAACCGAAAGAATTGAGGGAGATGTTAAATGGGTTTTTTCCATCCCTATTTACTGAGGAAACTGGCATGGAGTCACTGGAAGTAAGGCAAACAAGTAGGAAGGTCATGGAACCTATACAGATTAAAGGGGAGGAGGTGCTTGCTGTCTTGAGGCAAATCAGAGTAGATAAATCTCCAGGACCAGACAGGGTCCTTGAAGGAGACTGGTGTTGAAATTGCGGGGGCCCTGGCAGATATATTTAAAATATCGGTATCCACAGGTGAGGTGCCAGATTATTGGAGGATAGCTCATGTTGTTCCGTTGTTTAAAAAAGGCTCAAAACGTAATCCGGGAAATTATAGGCTGGTAAGTTTGACGTCAGTAGTAGGTAAATTATTGGAAGGAGTACTAAGAGATACTTATTAGGGAGAGTCAACTTGGCTTTGTGCATGGTAGGTCATGTTTAACCAATCTATTAGAGTTTTTCGAGGAGATTACCAGGAAAGTGGATGAAAGGAAGACGGTGGATGTTGTCTACATGGACTTCAGTAAGGCCTTTGACAAGGTCCCGCATGGGAGGTTAGTTAGGAAGGTTCAGTCGCTAGGTATACATGGAGAGGTAGTAAATTGGATTAGGCGTTGGCTCAATGGAAGAAGCCAGCGAGTGATAGTGGAGGATTGCTTCTCTGAGTGGACACCTGTGACTAGTGGTGTGTGCCACAGGGATCAGTGCTGGGTCCATTGTTGCTTGTCATCTATATCAGTGATCTGGATAATAATGTGGTAAATTGGATCAGCAAATTTGCTGATGATACAAAGATTGGAGGAGTAGTGGACAATGAGGAAGGTTTTCAAAGCTTGCAGAGGGATTTGGACCAGCTAGAAAAATGGGCTGAAAAATGGCTGATGGAGTTTAATGCAGACAAGTGTGAGGTATTGCACTTTGGAAGGACAAACCAAGGTAGAACATACAAGGTAAATGGTAAGACACTGAAGAGTGTAGTAGAATAGAAGGATCTGGGAGTACAGATACATAATTCCCTAAAAGTAGCATCACAGGTAGATAGGGTCGTAAAGAGTGCTTTTGGAACATTGGCCTTTATAAATCAAAGTATTGAGTATAAGAGTTGGAATGTTATAGTGAGGTTGTATAAAACATTGGTGAGGCCGAATTTAGAGTATTGTGTGCAGTTTTGGTTACCTAATTACAGGAAGGATATTAATAAGGTTGTAAGAGTGCAGAGAAGATTTACAAGGATGTTGCGGAGACTTGAGAAACTGAGTTACTGAGAAAGGTTGAATGGGTTAGGACTTTATTCCCTGGAGCATAGAAGAATGAGGGAGATTTGATAGAGGTGTATAAAATTATGATGGGCATAGATAGAGAGAATGCAAGCAGGCTTTTTCCACTGAGGCTAGGGGAGAAAAAAACTAGAGGACATGGGTTAGGGGTGAAGGGGGAAAAGTTTAAAGGGAATATTAGGTGGGGCTTCTCCACACAGAGTGGAAGTGTGGGAATATGGAATGAGCTGCCAGATGAAGTGGTAAACGCAGGCTCACTTTTAAGAAAAACTTGGACAGATACATGGATGAAAGGGGTGTGGAGGGATATGGTCCAGGTGCAGGTCAGTGGGACTAGGCAGAAAAATGATTTGGCACAGCCAAGAAGGGTCAAAAGGACTGTTTCTGTGCTGTAGTGTTCTGTGATTCTGTGGTTCTAAGACCACAGAAGGGGCAAGCTTGGGAGACCATGAACCGAAAGAACCTACAGTTGTACAGAACTGCTGTATGCAGCACCCTCCACCCCAGGTACTCAAGGTAATTGGGGGAGATCCCTCTGTAGAGGGACCTCCGCTGGGGAGCTCAGCCACCCGGCGGCAACAAGCCCGCCAAGATGTATCCGGGCGACAGGCGAGGACATGGTAGTGGAAGGTGTGCAGCAGCAGCCCATAGGGGAAATGCCTCTATGCATTGGAAAAGGGCACAGAGGACTTTTCTGTGGGGCGGCTCATGCTGTGGGGCACCTGACCCTGGGGTGGGAGTGGGGGGCTCTTAATCAGGGAATTCATATTCTAACAGGCCAACCTCAATTGCCTGATTAATGTCAAATTAATACGATCAGGGCCAGAAATTTGGCGTGTTTACGTGTTGGCCACGCAGAGGGAAATAATCCATTGTTCCCACTCCACCCCGGCACCTAATCTCTAATGAGAAAATTCTGCCGTGTACCTTGCGCATACAGTTTGTGTTCCAGCTACACTGGCTCCCTACATCCCAACAAATAAAGTTCAAGATACTGGTCCTCATTTTCAAATTGCAGCATGCCTTCATGTCATTTCCTTCAGGTTGTAGTTTCCAGTTACGTACCTCACATGGAATTATGTGTTGTTGATTGCTGTCTGTCCTGGTCCTCTGTCTCCTTGAAGGGCAGTGCTAAGTTTGTAAAATCTTATCCAAAACTAAAATGTAGTTAAAATAGTTAAAATTTATTTATTAGTCACAAGTAGGCTTACGTTAACACTGCAATGAAGTTAGTGAAAATCCCCTAATCGCCACACTGCATTTACCTCAGTAGCATTCTTACTCGGTGAAATTTTTCACTTCCTGTTTAGTGTGAATGTTTCTTCCTTGTAAGATGCTGAGGTGATTTTTTTTTTCACACGAGCGTAACATAAATACCACTTACGTGCAGTAGTGTGTTCTTGATGTCTGGACTCCTTTCCAATTTCTTCCTGTCTCCAGTGGAGCTTAAACGATCTAAAGTTTAGAAAATTGTACTTAATTCATTTAAGTGCTGTTAGATAAAATCAATTGTTGGTTAATACTTAATGTGGTTTAACATTTAGCTGAATTCATTAATTCTGTATACTCAGTTGCTTTGTGGTCTGCATTTTTTTTCTAAAAGCAGCTTCCGGAAATGATTAATTTGGTCTTTGATTATTTATTTAAAGGAATGTAAAATCAATGCTTAAATAACTGGCCTAAGTCCATAATTGTAAAACTTAACTTAGATTCTTTTGGGGAGAAAAGTTTAAAATCATTTGATTTGGCCAATTTTGCTGGCACTGATCCCAGCTTTATTGAAACTCTACTGCTGACCAGAATTAATCGTAAAGGCCAAGGTCCATTAAAAGGAGCACTGTTTTAACAACTTTGCAGTTAGACTACGCTTCCCACGGGGAGCAAACGCACATTTCTTCCTTGAAAGCTGAGCAATATCATGTGCCATGCAGTCTTGAATTTTGAAGCTTATTGCGAGTGTTGTTAGAAAATGGGTATTATACAGATGCAGCATAGCAAGTCAAAGGACACAATTTTTTTTTAAAGCATAGAATGATAAAAGGAGGCGAATTAGTCCGTGATGCCTGTGCCAGATCTTTGGTCGAGTGATTCGCTCCTTTGCTCTTTCCACATAGCCCTTTAAACGTGTCCTCTTTAACTATTTTGCCATTTCTCTTTTGAATAGTATTCCTGCTAAGTTGTGCTGATGTGTGTCTCTGCAGTACCCTGGAAGGTAAAAGGCCTTTGAATTATAGAATCGGTACAGTGCTGAAGGAGGCCATTTGGCCTATCAAGTCTGCACCGACTCTCCAACAGAGCATAAACCCCCATATTTACCCTGTTAATCCCCCTAACATACACATCTTGGGACACAAAGGAGCAATTTATCGTGGTCAATCCCCCTAACCTGCACATCTTTAGACTGTGGGAGGAAACCGGAGGACCTGGAGGAAACACACAGACACCGGGAGAATGTGCAAACTCCACACAGACAACGGCCTGAGGCTAGAATTGAACACAGGTCTCTGGCACTGAGGCAGCAGCACTGACCACTGTGCCCCCATGCTGCCTTGTTCTGCGAAAAATAAGGAAACAACTTTGATTGCACATGGAAGAAACTGGCATTGTGCAATAAGTGCACTTCCAAGTGACTTTTGAGATCTCCTTCCACTATCCTATCATTCATGATTGCAAAACCTCGCTGTTTTATTTTTAATGTCCTCATGTCACCTCTGGGTCTTGTAAACCTTGTGTCACTCATTATGCTCCGGTCTGTCACTGGGAATAATTTTTCTTGTTACCGCTTATGAAAACCACTCATGATTTTGAATACTATCAAATCTCTTCTTAACTGTAAGGAAGACAGCTCCAGCTTCTCCAGTGTCTCCACATAAGTAAAGACCCTCATTTCTCATACCATTTTAATAAATCTCTTTGCCCTTTACAACGCATCCTGTGTAAACCAGAATTGAGCACGTTTCTCCAGCTGAGGCCAGACCAGCAAAACTCCCTTGCCTTTATACACTATATTTCTTTATTAATAAAGCCAAGAAGCCCATGTCTTTTTAACAGTACGGCAATTTGTGGCGTGTGTTCCTTTAAGGGCACACAACAGAGTAAAGGCACCTCGCTTGGAGGACCAACTGAAGTCAGACTCGGTAATCACCCCAGGGATGCCGTTCTCTCTTAGGCAGGAGACATGTAGTGAGTGAGATACAGGCAAAAGACTGCTGGTTTCTTATGAATAAATAACTTTTGTGTTCATAGATGAAGTCTGTGAAAGTGCACCTTTTCAAACAGTTTTTTCAAACTTGTCTTGCCACTTTCAAGAATTTAAGTACATACAACCTCCTTCTGTTTGCACATCCCTTTTTCGTGTACCATGTAATTCATATTATCTCTCTTCATTCTTCTTGCATCATCTGTGAATTTCATAATTATGTCTTGTACACACAAGTCCAGGTCATTCATAGATACAATAAGCAGGACGCCCCATTACCAGCCTCTGCTGACCATACTTGTGTTCAGTCTGATAAAACAATGCTTCACCACTCCTCTGCTTTCTGTCCCTTATCCAATTTTGTATCCATGCTGCCATCATCTTTTTGAATCACATGCACTTTGCTACCAAGTCCGTTATATGTTACTTTGTTAAGCGCCATTTTCAAGTTGATATACACAACCTCAATTGTGCTGCCTTCTTAACGCTCTCTGTTAGTTCAAAGTTAGTCAAACACAATTTGCCTTTGACAAATTCATGCTGACTTAATTTACGAGCCATACTTTTTTTCAATGCCAGTTAATTTTCTCAGATTTTGTCTCTAAAGCTATCTCCTCACCACCAACTTTACGCTGATATTGTTATGCTTTCATGGGATGTGGGTGGTTCAGGCAAGGCCAGCATTTGTTGCCCGTCCCTAAATTGCCCTTGAACTGAGTGGCGTGCAAGGCAGTTAAGTCACATCTAGGCCACACCAGGTAAAGATGGCAGATTTCATTGTCTAAAGGGACATTAGTGTGTTTTTGATCATTGTTGTCATGGCTACTATGATTTATTAATTGAATGCAGATTCGTCTAGCTGACATGATTTGAGCCTATGTCTCCAGGGCATTCACCGGGGCCCCTGGATTATCAGTGCAGTGACATTGCCGCACGCTGTCTGCCTTGTTGTTAGCTGCTGGATTTATCTCTCTCCACTTTCTAAAATGGTTTCTTGCATGTATTTCAGGACCTCAACTTTCTATTTCCCTTGCAAGTAGCTATCCCCATCTGCATTAGGATAATTGAAATTTTCCATTATCACCACTCTGTGACTCTTGCATCAGTCTGTAATTTTCCTGCAAATTTGCTTCTCTATCTCCTTCCCACTATTTGGTCATGTACTGTATACAAACAGTGGTATGATAGCCCCTCTGTTGTTCCTCAGTTCTAACCAAATAGATTCTATCTTTGGCTCCTCTGCTACATCATCTCTCTTGACCAGGAAGCTTTCGGTCTTAGTTTCTTTGGTCAATTCTGCCACCCTCACCCTCACTTTTTTTTAACCTTCCCTGTATCATGGGGTACCTTTGTAGCCAAGGATATTAAGTTCCAAATCTTTGTCTCCTTGGAGCCTGATCTTTATTGCCACTGTGTCATAACCCCGTGAGTTGACTTGTGCCTGCAGTACGTGAGCCACATTTGCCACACTCCGATGCATTCCAAATCCATCTTTGACTCTATTCCACTTTTGCTCGTATCTGATCCCTCCTATTTCTGAATTGCCTTTTTACTCTTATTGACCGCTCCCAATCCTCTGCACTAGTGGGTTGGAGCTCATATTCTGCTCTTAACTTTGATGCTGCTTCCAAGCTGACCTTTATCGAAACAATTGCAGAAAATCTGCTTCCAAAGATATCAAGACCAACCTAAAGAACTGCTCTTCCCTGACACTCCTGAAGATGACAACGCTGGAACAGGAATGTTAGCGATTTTTGCTTGTTTGGTTAAAGAATAAGAAGCAAACTTTTTGCTGGTTTATAATAGGAACAGGAGTAGGCTAAACAGCCCATTGAGCATGTACTACTATTCATTTAGATATTAGTTGGTTTGTATCTTAACTCTGTTTGTAAATTTTAGCTCTGTAACACTAAATGCGGCAAAGTGGCACAGTGGTTAGCGCTGCTGTCTCACAAAGCATGCTCCAGTTTCCTCCCACAGTCCAAAGGTGTGCCGTTAGGTTGATTGGCCATGCTAAATTGACCCTGGTGTCAGGGGGATTAGCAGAGCAAGTATGTGGGATTTCAGGAATAGGGCTTGGGTGGGATTGTGGTCGGTGCAGATTCATTGTGCCAAATGGCCTCCTCCTGCACAGTAGGGATTCATTGGGATTCTGTGAAATACCTCTGCCTGACAAAAATTAGGCAGTCTTACTTTTGAAGTGTTCAGTTGACTTATTGGGTGTTTCCACTTCTACCACCCTCGTGGGCAGAGAGTTCTAGGTCGTTACTGCTTGCTGCATTTTTTAAAAAAAACCTTCCTCATATTTTCAATACCCCCCACCCCCCAAGCATCTCTTGCCCAAAATCGTAATTCTCTATCCATTTGCCCTCTAATCAGGTCATGAACTTCAGCATTTTATCCCTTTTTAACTGCTTCAAGAATAGCCTTCTGACTGTTCCGAAGTGGGAAATATGTAGACAGAATTGGTTGCCTGAATACTGGTTTCAGCATTGGTTTTAAGTCGATCAGAAGGCCAAATGTTGGTCTGACCTGCCAAACTGTGTCAAGCTTTGATGTCACTTCAATCCAAATACTGTGTGAAATAATCTGCTGACAAAACCGGGTACACCAAAACAAGTTCTTAGCAGATTGAAGATCAGAGATAAAGATTGTACTACACTGGTGTAGTATTCATGTAACATGCCTTCCTTTGGCATGGATATTTTACAGGTATCCTTTCTGTTTTTGTGCATTCCATTTGTTAGTCGAGCCTTGTTCAACAATTTTTATACACAGAATTGAGAACTGAAATGTACAGAGTGGACTATGCAAACATATCTTAGAATTTGTTAACTCTCCATGTTGGGAAATAAAAGTGCAGCTGCTTTATTGTCAAACACAGTAGATGTCATGAAGAATAAAAGGTGTAGGTCTCTCTATTTATATCCGGTTATAGCTTGTGAATCTCCGGCTCTGGCTTTGCCTTGCGAGTACTATATTTATATAAATTAAGTGTCCATGCTGTGCAGAAGGGTTGGGAGACATGAAGCACCTCTCGGTCTAGGGATGAATGATCATTGAATGCGCTCGCCATTGCTGGTGCTACAAATAGGTACTGGGTCACTCCACTGCTGAGTGGAAAGCCAGGAAGGATGGAACTCCACACAGGGGCAGCAGCCTCTCTGGTGCCAGTGACTGTGTATAAGAAAAAACCCAGACATATTCAAGAATAGTTTGAAGACATACACAGGTGAAGTGGTTCCACTAAAAGGTCATATTGAAATAGCTATGCAACTTATCAGACAGTGTAAATTTGTCTCCACATGTGGTAAAGGGCAGTTATCCAGCATTGATGGGTTGAACATGGTTAGAGAAGATTCAGCTGAACTGGGCCAAAGTCAATCTGTTGACAAATGGAGAATCAAGCCTTACAGAAATTCTGAAGAAACACATGGTCATAATAGATGGAGAACTGGGGAGGATGAAAAATATCATAGTTAAATTGAATATTAAAGAAGCAAAGCAAGCAAAATGCTTGATGGCAGCGTTGGTACACTACATTGTCAGGCTGAAAGTGAAGGATGACTTGGAACAACTGATGAAGGCGGGACTCTTGGGACCTGTCAGCATTGATGAATGGGCAACATCAGTAGTATAAGTCATCAAGAAGGATGGAGACAAATATTTGTGGAGACTTCAAAGTCATCCTAAATCCAGTATTATGTGTCGAATCCATGGAATTCCTATAGTGGCCCATTGAATCTGCATCGATTCTCTAAAAGAGCATCTTATCCTGGTCTATAACCCCCATGCCACCCTATAATCCTGGGGGTATGTACCATAGCTAACCCATCTTACCCACACATTTTGTGTGGGCCTTACCTACACATCTTGTGACACTAAGGGGCAATTTAGCTTGGCCATTCCACCTAACCTGCATGTTTTTGGATTGTGGGAGGAAACTGGAGCACCCGGAGGAAACCCACATAAACATAGGGAGAACGTGCAACATGCACACAGGCACCCAAGGCTGGAATCGAATCTGGTCGAGGCAGCAGATAAGATAGTGACTTTTAAGGGGCGTCTTGACAAATACATGAATAGGATGGGAATGGAAGGATATGGTCCTTGGAAGGATAGGGGATTTTAATTCAGTCGGGCGGCATGGTCAGTGCAGGCTTGGAGAGTTGAAGGGCCTGTTCCTGCACTGTAATTCTTTTCTTTGTCCCTGGCACTTCGAGACAGCCGCGCTAACAAGTATGCCATACTTGTATGGACTGAGAGTCCGCAAGGACAAGTGAGTTCTTTCAGTCCTCTGTTGAGAATTTGTGACATGTGATTGATGGCATGGGCCTTCACAAATCTTCTTTGAAGGTCAATGCTATCACAGAGATGCCTGCACCTCAGAATATTAACCAGTTGATTGAAGATTTATTTCAGATTTGGTAGCCATTTTAAAACTATTAAATCACCTCTTGTGCCAGAAGAAGAAGTGGAAGTGGTCAGAGCAATGCAATAATGCTTTCCTGCAAGCCACAGAAACATTGTTCAAATCTGAAATTCTTAGACATTTTGATCCTATCTTATCAGTTAGCATATATTGTATCCCCTTACAGTACAAGAGTGGTGATATCTTACATCTTGCCATTGGGTGAAAAAAGACCCATTGCTTTTAAGAACATAAGAAATAGGAGCAGGAATAGGCCATCTAGCCCTTCGAGCCTGCCCCGCCATTCAATAAGATCATGGCTGATCTGTCGTGGCTCAGTTCCACATTCCCGCCCTCTCCCCATAACCCTTAATCCCCTCGCTTATCAAAAACCCATCAACCCGCGTCTTAAAAATATTTAGCGAGGCAGCCTCCACCACTTCAATGGGCAGAGAATTCCAGAGATTCACCACCCTTTGAGTGAAGAAGTTCCTCCTCAACTCCGTTCTAAACCGCACCCCCTTTATCTTGAGGCTGTGCCCCCTAGTCCTACTGTCCTTTCTGAGCGGGAAGAGTCTCTCCACCTCTATCCTATCCATCCCATTCATCATCTTACATGTCTCAATGAGAACTCCCCTCATTCTTCTAAACTCTAACGAGCACAAGCCTAGTTTATTCAGCCTCTCCTCATAGCTCAACCCCCTCAACTCTGGTATCAGCCTAGTAAACCTCCTCTGCACTCCCTCCAAGGCCAAAATATCCTTGCATAAGTGCGGCGACCAAAACTGCACACAGTACTCCAGCTGCGGCCTCACCAATGCCCTATACAGCCGCAGCAAGACCTCCCTACTTTTATATTCAATCCCCGTCGCTATGAAGGCCAGCATCCAGAATATTGAGCAAGGTTGAAAGTAACTACGCTCAAATTGAAAGGGATTATCTTTGGAGTAAAGAAATTTCATCAATTCCTGTATGGAGGAAAGTTCACACCATTGATAGACCATCATCCATTAACTAAGATTTTTTGGACCACACATGGGAATTCCATCACTGAAAGCAATAGAATGCAGAGATAGGCATTGCTACTATCTGCACACGTGTAAACCATCAAGTATCAACAACCAAGTCTACACTGTAATGCAGATGAACTGTTAACATCACAGTTGCCAAGTAGACTGTCGGCTGTTAGTTTTTTTGTGACCAACTTTTGTTGGTCCTGTTGTAATTGCAGGCTACCTGTCAATAACTGGATTCCTGCATCTTCCACCTCTTCCATCTCAACTGACCACACCACTTGGTTTGTTCCTCCTGGCTTTTACTACCAATTCCGACAGCCTTCAGTCCTTTTGCTCCTAAATGGCGGCTGTCTCTATCAAAACAAAAATTACAAAGATGGACTTTTATCAAGTCCTTAACTAACTTAATTGCTTCAATCAACTGATGCACCCTTCCCCAACATTGGCAGTGGAGATGGGATATCATTTGAATTTCTAAGGGGCGATCAATTTAATGGAGGGGGGGACAGAATGTCGTGTATTAACATTGATGCTCAGTGATTGCACTGTGTGTTTAATGTATTCATGTATTTGCCGGAAATAGCGATGCAGGTGGCTAGCGCGCAAACTGCCAGAGTGAAGGAACAGCCATTTTGTGAACTCCACCCTTATATAAAGCTCTGTTCTTTTTCAACCCTTCCTGCTTCAGAGCACTAGTTCTCCAATGTACAACAAACTTGATGATGTCCATGCCACACCAGTGCTTTAGAAAACTCACTCCTCACTGATATGAAACTCAAGGCAATGTACTGCTTGAAATGCATCTTCAACCAAGTACAACAGAGACTGCCTCCACTGCCTTTCACTTTCCCAATGCTCATACTTCTCATGAACTCGCCATCAGCTGAGTCAACTCCTCAAACATGATGCTCCGCCAACCTGCCTATCTGCCTACCTGTGGAATAACTAACTGCCCTTGTTCATTATGAAGGCTGGAGATGCTTCCAAGTGACAAAAACAAATCTAAACATGAGCACCTCTACCTAGAGTCTGTTGGACAGACATCGAGAAATCTGTTTCCCTCTGGGGATACATTGAATTGAGAGGATAAACACACATTTTTAAAAATCTAGTTATAAAATGGAGGAAATCTGGTTTGAAACCTTAAGTTCCTCTAACACTTGACAGAATAGTCTGTTTTTTTAAGACCTTGTTATTCTAGCAGTCCATCACGTTTATTGCAACAGTTGTCAAGCTGGTCTGTGGTAAGCTCATATTCTACGAAATCTACTTTTACATGTAAAGGCTCCAATGGAGTATGTTGCACAGTGATTAGTAAGAAAAGTGTTGACTTGAATGTGGATTATCAAGATAAATTTTAAAACTTTAAGAACATCAGCCCACTTGAAGCAAAGCTGTGAGACAAATTGAGTAGTTCACATTTCATGTAACATATTGGGCCTATGGCATCTGGAATCTATTATCTGAAAGAGTAATGGAAGCAGATTCAATAGTAACTTTTAAAAGGGAATTGGATCTATACCTGAAAAGATTTTTTTAAAAACTAGGCTCCAGGGAAAGAACAGGGGAGTGGAACTTAACTGATAGTTCCTTCACGGAGAAGCACGCCTTCTGTACTTCCGGATTCTACAAAAAATCTATAATGTTCTCCACCCTTTAGCTGATAATTGATATGAGTGGTTTTGATTTAGAAAACATTAATGTGCTCATGTGGCTCATTTCCTTTTATTTAGTTAGGGTGGTTTACATATTGTCTTACAGTGGCTTTCCGGAATAGTAGTCTAAGGTCTGTTATTTATGGAATGTCTTCTGCAAAGTTAGTTTTCTTGTGTCAAGCTTGTTGGGTGCAGCAATGTTTATGTTCAGTAGAGTCAAGGGTAGCAGACCTTTAAACAAAAAGCAAAAACAAAACTATTAGCTTCTGCACTGGGAGTGTGTATTGGGAAATAGGAACACCCATGATTTTCTGCCCACCGAGGCCAGCTGAAAAGCCTGGGCTGATCTAACACTATTTTTCAAGAAAGGGAAGAAATATTTCAACAATAAAGAACTTAGGATGGAAGAAGCTGAAGAAAGTGGTTGTTGTAACATGAAATAATTACTACATTACAACAGTGGCAACACTTCAACAAACACTTCCTTGCTTGTTAGGCACTTCAGGACATCTTGAGATTGTGTAATAAATTGCTTGACTGCTTGTCTTTTTCTGTTTTCCCAGCAGTATATTTTATTTATGGTTAGAAGTTTTATGCCCCTGACTATATTTAGAAATGTCTGTTTGTTACATGCACTATTGCATGCATTGTATTGTACTGTAGTTTCATGGTGATTTATTGTATTTATCATTTATTTATTTAAATGATAAAGAGGACCAGACCTTGTGAAATAAGTATCTTTTTGAAAGTCAAGACATAAATACAAGTCGTTACACTGACGCATTTTTAACACTTACACAGCCTCTCTCATGATGGCCATTTTGCTTGGTGTTCAACTTGCCACTTTATTGTACATGTAGATAAGCTGAAATTGAAATAAACACTGACTGTTAAGTGATAAATGCAGATTTATTGGCCAACTCTTACCCATCAAGCTTGTAAAGAGCACTCACTTCATTTTAATGTTGTTTCAAGTAGTTAGGTAATGCTGCATTGAAATTGAGTTACCATAATTTAGCGTTAACTGCAGCAGGAAGGCAGCATCGTGTGGAATGTGGATCTTTTGTATTTTGATTATTCTTCATATACACGAAAAAAATGTTGCAGCAATTTTTACTACTTGTAATAAAAGAGAAAATTGCATGTTCACATCTACCTGTAGCATTTCATTTGAGGTCAGGGACTTAGCTGCATTGGAGATGGAGTTAACAAGGCCATTGAAGCTAATGTCAAGCATGTCAGAAGTGTCTCTGCCTTCATTTCAGGTTAACTTTCTGTTAAGTTCCTTTGTCTACAACTGCAGTGGAAAATTCAATGTAAATATTATACTGTAATTATATTCTACTGTCAATGGCGATGCTGAGCACCTCACTTCTGCATTCTGTTCTTGTGCTCCAACTGATTCCTTTTATTGCTTCCCAAATTGCTAAACCTGCTGCAGTTTAAAAATTAACAGGAATTTGATTTATTATTGTCACATGTATTAACATACAGTGAAAAGTATTGTTTCTTGCGCGCCATACAGACAAAGCATAACATTCATAAAGAAGGAAACAAGAGTGCACAATGTAGTGTTACAGTCATGGCTACGGTGTAGAGAAAGGTCAACTTAATGCAAGATAGGTCCATTCAAAAGTCTGAAGGCAGCAGGGAAGAAGCTGTTCTTGAGTCGGCTGGTAAGAGACCTCAGTCTTTTGTATCTTTTTCCCGAAGGAAGAAGGTGGAAGAGAGAATGTCTGGGGTGCGTGGGGTCCTTAATTATACTGGCTGCTTTGTCGGGAAGTGTAGACAGAGTCAACGGGTGGGAGGCTGGTTTGCATGATGGATTGGGCTACATTCACGACCTTTCGCAGTTCATTGCGGTCTTGGACAGGGCAGAAGCCATACCAAGCTGTGATACAATTAGAAAGAATCGCTTCTATGGTGCATCTGTAAAAGTTGGTGAGAGTCGTAGCTGACGGCAAATTCCCTTAGTCGTCTGAGAAAGTAGAGGCATTAGTGGGCTTTCTTAGCTACAGTGTCGGAATGGGGGGAACCAGGACAGATTGTTGGTGATCTGAACACATAGGCTCGCAAGCTTCAAGTTTTTATTTTGTCCTCGTTGATGTAGACAGGGGCATATTCTCCACTATGCTTCCTGAAGTCGATGACAATCACCTTTTATTTTGTTGACATTGAGGGAAAGATTGTTGCCGCACCAGTTCACCAGATTCTCTGTCTCATCCCTGTACTCTATCTCATCATTGTTTGAGATCAGACCCACTACTGTGGTGTCATCAGCAAAAATGAAAATCAGATTGAAGGGGAATTTGGCTACACAGTCACAGATGTATAAGGAGTATAGTCGGTGGCTGAGATCTCAGCCTTGTGGGGCACCGGTGTTGAGAATGATCGTTGAGAAGGTTTTGTTGCCTATCCTCACTGATTGTGGCCTTTGAATTAGGAAGTTCAGGATCCAGTTACAGAGGGAGGTGCCAAGGCCCAGGCTATGGAGTTTGGAGATGAGTTTCATGGGAATAATGATGTTGAAGGCTGAGCTGTGGTCAATAAATAGGAATCTGACACAGGTATCCTTGTTATCTAGGTGTTTCAGGGTTGAGTGCAGGGCCAGGGAGATGGCGTTTGCTGTGGCCCTCTTGCGGCAATAGGCAAACTGTAGTGAATCCAAATAGCCCGGGAGGCTGGAATTGATTTGTGCCATGACTAGCCTTTCAAAACACTTCATAATGATGGATGTCAGAGCCACCGGCCGATAGTCATTAAGGCATGCTACTTGTTTATTTTTTAGGTACTGGGATGATGGTCATTGTCTTGAAGCAGATAGGGACTTCAGATTGTTGTAAGTAGAGGTTGAAGATGTCTGCGAATACTGCCACCAACTGATCCGCACAGGATTGAAGTATATAAAGACAGAGGGAACAGTTCTCCTGAAAGATTCTAAGTGCCGAATTTGCATGAAAACTGGAGTAACTCCCATTTTTGTTTTAGCGGGATTTTCATAATGAATCTCCCACACTCTGAGCACTGTACAGTGCCCCAGCAAGATTCACTCTGAAAATCAGTGGGCAGGGCCTATTCCCAACTGAGAGGCTGGCAGTATAAGGCTGAGCGGGCCACTGTGCCAATCTGTGAGCGGAGATTGGCGCATGCTCAATGACCCCACATTGCCCGCCTTCCAATCGCTAATCAGCCCTGCGACTCCTCCAACACCATCCCCACCCTCAGTCCCTGATCGCTGGTCCTTCGGACCTGTCCAGGCCAGCCCCGATGTACCTAACACCAGCCCCGATCACCTGTTCCTCCCTCTGCCACCAATCCCAGATAGGCTGGAAAATTGGGCAGAGAAATGGCAGATGGAATTTAATCCAGATAAATGCAAAGTGATACATTTCAGTAGATCTAATGTAGGGGGGAGCTATACAATAAATGGCAGGGCCATCAAGAGTATAGAAACAGAGGGACCTAGGTGTGCAAGTCCACAAATCCCTGAAGGTGGCAGCACAGATGGAGAAGGTGGTGAAGAAGGCATATGGTATGCTTGCCTTTATAGAGTGGTATAGAGTATAAAAGTTGGAGTCTGATGTTGCAGCAGCTGGTTAGGCCACATTTGGAGTATCGCGTCCAGTTCTGGTCGCCGCACTACCAGAAGGACATGGAGGCTTTAGGGAGAGTGCAGAGAAGGTTTACCAGGATTTTGCTTGGTATGGAGGGTCTTAGCTATGAGGAGAGATTGGGTAGACTGGGGTTGTTCTCTCTGGAAAGACGGAGAATGAGGGGAGACCTAATAGAGGTGTACAAAATTATGAAGGATATAGATAGGGTGAATAGTGGGAAGCATTTTCCCAGGTCGGAGGTGACGATCACGAGGCGTCATAGGCTCAAGGTGAGAGAGGCGAGGTATAACTCCGATATCAGAGCGACGTTTTTTATGCAGAGGGTGGTGGGGGCCTGGAATACGCTGTCAAGTAGGGTGGTGGAGGCAGACACGCTGGCATCATTTAAGAATTACCTGGATAGTCACATGAGCAGCCTGGGAATGGAGGGAAACAAACGAATGGTCTAGTTGGACCAATGCGTGGCACAGGCTTGGAGGGTTGAAGGGCCTGTTTCGTGTGTTTTACTGCTCTTTGTTCTTTATCCTCATAAGGCATGCCACCCAATCCAGGCAACATCCTTGTAAATCTCCTCTGCACCCTTTCAATAGCTTCCACATCTTTCTTGTAATGAGGCAGCCAGAACTGCGCACAGTACTCCAAATGGGTTCTGACAAGGGTCTTATAAAGCTGCAGCATTATCTCCTGACTCCTAAACTCAATCCCTCAATTAATGAAGGCTAGTACACCATACGCCTTCTTGACCACATCCTCCACCTGCGAGGCCGATTTAAGAGTCCTATGGACCCGGACCGCAAGGTCCTTCTGATCCTTTACGCTGCTAAGAGTCCTACCTGTGGTATTATATTCCTTCATCCTACTGGACCTGCCAAAATGGACCACTACACATTTATCCGGGTTGAAATCCATCTGCCATTTCTCTGCCCAGTCTTGCATCCTATCTATGTCTCGCTGCAACTTCTGACATCCCTCCAGACTATCCACAACACCACCAACCTTCGTGTCGTTGGCACATTTACCAACCCATCCCTCCACTTCCTCATCCAGGTCATTTATGAAAATTATAAACAGCAAGGGTCCTAGAACAGATCCCAGGGGCACTCCACTGATGACCACCTCCATGCAGAAAAAGACCCATTCACAACCACTCTCTGCCTTCTGCAGGCAAACCAGTTCTGGATCCACAAGGCAACAGCCCCTTGGATCCCATGCCCTCTCACTTTCTCAAGAAGCCTTGCATGGGGGACCTTATCGAACGCCTTGCTGAAGTCCATATAAACCACATCCACCGATCTTCCTTCGTCAATGTGTTTAGTCACATTTTCAAGGAACTCAACCAGGCTCGTAAGGCATGACCTGACCTTGACAAAGCTGTGCTGACTACTTTTGATCATACGAAACTTCTCTAAATGTTCATAAATCCTGTCCCTCAGGACCCTCTCCATCAACTTAGCGACCACTGAGCTTAGACTCACCAATCGGTAATTTCCTGGGCTATCCCTGTTCCCTTTCTTGAATATAGGAATCACATCCGCAATCCTCCGGAACCTCTCCTGTCTCCATCGACGATGCAAAGATTATCGCCAGAGGCTCTGCAATCTCTTCCCTCACCTCCCACAGTAACGTGGGGTACATCCCATCCGGTCCCGGCGACTTATCTATCTTGATGCTGTTCAAAAGCTCCAACACGTCCTCTTTCTTAATGTCCACATACTCAATCTTTTCAGTCCGTCGCAAGCCTGCAGTACAACCACCCAGATCGTTTTCCACCGTGAATACCGAGGTAAAGTACTCATTAAGCACCTCTGCCATTTCTACCGGTTCCGCACAAACTTTCCCCCTTCACCTTTTATAGGTCCTGTTCCTTCACATCTCATCCTTCTACACTTCACATATTTGTAGAACGCCTTGGGGTTCTCCTTAATCTTACCTGCCAAGGCCTTCTTATGACCCCTTCTGGCCCTCCTAATTTCCTTTATAAGCTCCTTCCTACAAGCCGTATACGCATTTAGATCCTTAACATCGCCTAGCTCATAACTTTCTGTACACCTTTCTTTTCTTTCTGACTAGGTTCATTACAACCTTCATGCACCATGGTTCCCATAACCTACCAAACTTCCCTGTCTCATCGGAATGTTGTTGTGCATTTATACAATAAATGGCAAAACCATCAGTAGTATAGACACACAGAGGGACCTGGGGTTGCAAGTCCACAGATCCCTAAAGGTGGCAGCACAGATGGAGAGGGTGGTGAAGAAGGCATTTGGCATGCTTGCCTTTATTGGACGGGGCATAGGGTATAAAAGTTGGCACATGATTTTGCAGTTATATAGAACGTTGGTTAGGCCACATTTGGAATACTGCATCCAGTTCTGGTTGCCACACTACCAGAAGGACATGGAGGCTTTGAAGAGAGTACAGAAAAGGTTTACTAGGATGTTGCCTGGTATGGAAGGTCTTAGCTATCAGGAGAGATTGGGCAAACTGGGGTTGTTCTCCCTGGAAAGACGGAGGACAAGGGGTGACCTAATAGAGGTGTATAAAATTATGAAGGGCATGGATAGAGTGAAGAGTGGGAAGCTTTTTCCCGGGTCGGATGTGACAAACACAAGGGGTCACAAGTTCAAGGTGAGGGGGGCAAGGTTCAACACAAATGTCAGGGGACATATTTTACACAGAGGATGCTGGGGGCCTGGAATGCACTGTCAAGCAAGGTGATTGAGGCAGACACGCTAGGATCGTTCAAGACTTATCTGGATGGCCACATGAACAGACTGGGAACAGAGGGATACAAACGAATAGTCTAGTTGGGCGCATGAGCGGCGCAGACTTGGCGGGCCGAAGGGCGTGTTCCTGTGCTGTACTGTTCTTTGTTTTGTTTTTTCTTTTTTTAGAGTGACAATGGGACCCCCCACTCACCAGTCGCCCTCCCTGTAGCTTCCACCCCTTTGGCACTGCCCAGTGCCATGGTGCCCCTTGGGCAGTGCCAGGGGCCAGGCTGGCACCGGCTGGGGGCATCCCCCTAGCCTCTGATCTCCTGGGGAGGCCTCCAACGCATCTGTTCACTATAGCAGGATCAAGCTGCTGGTTCCCCATTCATGGGGATTACAACTGTTGTAATCCATGCTATAGTGAACCGTTCCTGATTTGGCAGTGTGGGGGAAGGGTGGTGTGAGAGAGGGATGCTAGCAGGCCTGGAGACTTCAGTCCTGGTCCCACTAATCAAATGGAAATTTCAGTTTAAATATTTAAATCAGCTGCACCCCGGATCACTTGAAAAACCTGGAGCCAGAGATGCGCAGAGGCCATGGTGCCTAGATGGGAGCCCAGTAAACAGCCTCCTCTGGTATCCGGCCCGTGCAAGCCCATGACTAGAAATTCTAGTTCTATTAACCTCCGTCCTTGACACTATCCAATTTTCTCCAATTGAAACACCACAGTAGGTTGTCAAGTAATACATGAAAAGTCTTGCAAGTTTTACATGCCTGCCCAGGTTCCCATCGTTTTTTGTAAAATAATTTTTGAGCAATGCACTTGAGTTTCTCATACAAAAATCATCTGTTCTAACATTTATCAACATTTTATAATAGGACTTCTGTTGGTCCTGCTGTAATCACAGGCATCTTGTCAGTAGCTGGATCTCTGCATCTCCCACCTCTTTGATTTTGACTGCTCGCACCACTTTGTTTCCCCTGACTTTTACTACTGATTCTGACACCCTTGGGTCCTTCTGCCCCTAAATGCCAGCTGTCTCCAGCCTCAAAAGATGGGCTTTTATCTTGCCTTTAACTAGCTTATTTGGCCGCAACTGGCTCATGCACCCTTCCCCAACGTTGGGAATGGAGGTGGGATATCAACATGCACAACGTCACCACCATTGCTTTTGACTACCCATCTTTGTCCTGACCCAATTTGGTCCTTGAAATCTGGCTCAAAGTCTAGGGATGCCAAATCTTACAAATTTCACTTGTGGCTTTAGGCATTGAATGTTTTTGTAATGTTTCTGCATTTATTGTTGAGATGAGGTTTAAAGTTTATATTTCATTAGTAAATTGGCCCAATCATTTAGAACTTGCTCTTAAGAATGGAATGGATTGTATTCCATGTCTGCTGTATGGGCTTCTGTTCACTCTTGATTTTCTTTCCCTTTTGAATGTGCAAGCCGTCAGTGCACTACAGTTCCGTTGTTTGGTATCTTGCCTAAATGGTCACGCGTTAGTTTAGATACGGAACGTTAGCAGGTGGCTTTGAATGTGTATGTGTACTGTACATACAGCACAACCAGGCTTTCATATGCACTGCCTATAACTCAACCAAAGGGAATGCCACTGTCCCTCTTAATAGCATAGGATAAAAGTTGGTTAAATTTTAAATGTTAAGCACAGGAAAATACTAAACAATATCAGTTTGTCGCAACTTCTAAATCTATGAACTCCGCCAATTTAAAGAACAAGGCAAATGTATGGCAAGTTCAATCTGCAAGTTCCTCTCCAAGTCACACAGCACTCTGACTTGTAACTATATCCTTATTGCTTCACTGTTGATGGATCAAGTTTCTGGAACTTATCACCTCACAGCAATCTGGGTGTGCCTATACCACAGGGATTGCAGCAATGCAAGAAGGTAGCTCCCCTTCACCTTCTCAAGGTTAATTGGAGATGGATAACAATTGCTGGCCTTGCCAGCAGCATTCATATCTTGTTAATAAATAAAAACATGTTTATTGGAACTTATCTAGCCGATGGAATATGCCCTGTCTTATCAAAGCACATTGGTTTTAAATTCTGCTGTGATCTGTGTGACACTACCATGTAACTTTATGATGGAGCTATGTTATTTTTCTGCTGTGATGCTCCAATTTAATAGCTGCTTTCTTTGCTAGAATTTGATAAAACCATGAATTCCAAACACTTCTAAGGAATAAGATTAATAACCCAAGCCTGCTCTTCGTAAATAGCTATGTGAAGATTGTAATTGGTGTGCTATAGCAGCAAGGGCTAGGTTCAAAACTATTAAAGCTCATTATTATAAAATATGTTTGCTTTAGTATGTTCTGCTTTTCCCCTTTCCCACACCCCCCCACTTGTACTGTTCTGCTGCTGCACGCTCTGGACATAAGCTAAACTAACAAAGTGACATCCGGATATCAACCAATCTTCATCTATTTAAAAATTTCCCAAAGTCAACATACAAGTATGCTATGTTAAGGCAGCCAAGATATTATTGCACAATTTGGGCCTCTATCATTTATATTTTTGAAGCAACGCAGTCTCTTTCCTGGCTAACTGTGCCAACATGATGTCGTTCTCTCCGTCTTGTTTATTTAATATGAATAATTTGTCATAGCGAGATACCAATTTGCAAACACACAAATGTTAGTGTGTTCCAGAAACCCGCTTGTACTGTTGTACAATGGAAATTCTGTATGAGCTGGAGTCACGTCAGCCTCTGGAGGAAAGAAGGGGGCTGATCAATGGAATCCAGTGTGTGTATTTTCGATGGTGATGCTTTGATTTGATGGTACAAAGAAAACTTGGTTCTGAAGAAATTGTGAAGTCGGGTACTTGCTAGCAGATCTATTGGTGACTTGAGGAGCAAAGAACGAAGGAGCAGAGTAGCGCCACAATGAAACACATTTTTCTGTGTTCATTTCTGCCTGTTGGTGTAAGTACTCTACCAATTTAACTTGAGCTTAAGGTTTTTGATCTTTTTCGTTTAAAAAGAAAGATATTTCATTCCAAATGCTGCACACTCAGTTTATGGCATGACTGCTTAGATTGCATTTTCTTAGATTTTATGTGACGAGATCTATAGTCCAGAAATCTATGCACTTTAGGATTTCTGTGAAAAGGCTGCCAATCTAAAACAAAAAAATGTACAAGATGTTCATCAAGTCGTTGTCTATCTGAAACAACAAGAAGAGATAATTTTTGGGTCGGACTCTTACTGGAAATTGCTGACTTTTTTAATGTTCTAAAATATTTTTCCTCCAAATTATGGTTGTATGTGGTAGATTGTTCAACCAACTCTAAGACTCTTTTTGTATGTAAAAACATAGAAAATAGAAGCTGGATAGGCCATTCTAGCCTTCGCGCCTGCTCTGGCATTCCTGGCTGATCATCAAACTTAATACCCTGATCCTGCCTTCCCCTTGTATCCTTTAATCCCTTTAACTGCAGGAGCTATATCTAATTTCTTCTTGAAGTCACACAATGTTTTGGCCTCAGCTACATTCTGTGGTACTGAATTCCACACATTCACCACTCTGTGTGAAGAAAGTTCTCCTCACCTCAGTTCTAAGATGTTTACTCCTTATCCTCAAACTATGACCCCTAGTTCTGGACTCCCCCCACCATTTGGAATTTATCCTGTCTAATCCTGTTAGAATTTTAGAAGTTTCTTTGAGATCCCCTCTCACTCTTCTAAATTCCAATGAATATAATCCTAACCGATTTAGTCACTCCTCCTGCGACAGCCCTACCATCCCAGGAATCAGCCTGGTAGACTGTTGCTGCATTTCCTGTATAGCAAGAACATCCTTTCTCAGATAAGGACACCAAAACTGCACACAAGGTGTTGCCTCTTCAACAACCTATATGATTGCAGTGAAATATTCCTATTCCTTTCCCAAATCGTCTCACTATGAAGGCCAGCATACCATTTGTCTTCTTTATTGCCTGTTGTACCTGCTTGCTTGCTTTCAGTGCCTGATGCAGGAGGACACTTCCTTATTACTGACTTGCGGCTCAGTTGTCATTCATCTTTTATCATGAAGAAATATAGCCTACAATGTTTTTTCTTAATTTATAAAGGTATTCTAAGTTCCTGATGTCACTTAGATAATATGTGTATGGTCAGGGTGGCAAAGAAGTGAAAAATAAAGTGGTTTGGAGACTTGGCTTTTTATCAAGGGGTAAAAGTAAATGGCTGATTGCAATAGTTCATTCTTTGTTTGTTCACTGCATGAAAGCTGAAGGAATGGATATTATGTGTTGGTTAAATTGATTTTATTTGATTTATTGTCACATATATTAACATACAGTGAAAAGTATTTTTTTTTGCTTGCTATACAGACAAAGCATACTATTCATAGAGAAGGAAATGAGAGAGTGCAGAATGTAGTGTTATAGTCATAGCTAGGGTGTCAGAAAGGTCAACTTAACGTGAGGTAAGTCCATTCAGTAGTTTGATGGCAGTAGGGAAGAAGGTGTTCTTGAGTCAGTTGGTACATGACCTCAGACTTTTGTATCTTTTTCCCGATGGAAGAAAGTGGAAGCGAGAATGTCTGGGGTGCGTGGAGTCCATAATTATGCTTTTCGGTGGCAGCAGGAAGTGTAGACAGAGTCAATGGATGGGAGAAAAGTAAATTACAGCAGATGGTGTAATCTGAAACTAAAAGAGAAAATGCTGGAAAATCTCAGCAGGTCTGGCAGCATCTCTAAGGGGAGAAAAGCATTGATGTTTGGTGAGAGTCACAGCTGACATGCCATGTTTTCTTAGTCTTCCGAGAAGGTAGAGGCATTGGTGGGTTTTATTAACTATAATGTTGGCGTGGGGGGGTCAGGCCAAGTTGTTGATGAACTGGAGACCTAAAAAGCTGAAGCTTTCAACCATTTCTACTTTGTCCCCATTGATGTAGAAGGGGCATTTCCTCCACTAAGCTTCCTGAAGTCGATGACAATCTCCTTCATTTTGTTGACATTGAGGGAGAGATTATTGTCGCCACATCAGTTCACCAGATTCTCTATCTCACTCCTGTATTCTGTCTTGTCATTGTTTGAGATCGGATTCACTATGGTGGTGTCAACAGCAAACTTGAAAATCGAGTTGGTGGGGTATTTGGCCACACAGCCATGGGTGTATAAGGAGTACAGTAGGGGGCTGAGAATACAGCCTTGTGGGGCACCAGTGTTGAGGATGATCGTGGAGGAGCCCTTACTGATTGTGATCTGTGAATTAGGAAATTCAGGATCGAGCTGCAGAGAAAGAAGCCGAGGCGGAGGCCACAGTGTTTGGAGATGAGTTCTGTAGGAACTTGATGAGTATATATGATTGTGTCAGTGTGATTACAGTAATAGAGGTGGAAGTTGAGCAGCACTAACTGTAAGATACTCTGTGCCCATGGAGCAAATAAGCCGAGAAGACAAAATTGTTCTAAATCCAATTTTAAAGTCATGTTGTAGCAGTGTAACCGAAGCCTTGCATCTGTCAATCAACACCTAGGATAGAAGTAGATGTTTCAGGACTAGAGGGCACAGCCTCAAGATAAGGGGGGGGGGGGCGCAGTTTAGATCGGAGTTGAAGAGGAACTTCTTCACTCAAAGGGTGGTGAATCTCTGGAATTCTCTGCCCATTGAAGTGGTGGAGGCTACCTTGCTAAATATATTTAAGACACGGGTAGATAGGTTTTTGACAGGCAAGGGAATTAAGGGTTATGGGGAGAGGGCGGGAAAGTGGAACTGATCCACCTCAGATCAGCCATGATCTTATTGAATGGCAGAGCAGGCTCGAAGGGCTAGATGGCCTACTCCTGCTCCTATTTCTTATGTTCTTATTGTAGGTGGGGGTGGGGTGCGTTAAATAGTGCGGATGATGTCAGGCGTACATCCCAACGTTATCACGCACGCGCATGTTATTTCATGGATTAGACATGTGCCCAGCGTTAATTAGAGGAGGGATCAAGGGGATTAAAACCCCAATCGATTGGAACTTAACTTGGCTCGTAAATTATTAAGCTCATCGCGTGGGTAAAACAGGCAGGCAGACCAATCA
This sequence comes from Carcharhinus amblyrhynchos, assembly GCF_965287045.1. Classification (NCBI taxonomy): domain Eukaryota; kingdom Metazoa; phylum Chordata; class Chondrichthyes; order Carcharhiniformes; family Carcharhinidae; genus Carcharhinus; species Carcharhinus amblyrhynchos. Next base: position 47,005,413 of record NC_137324.1, on the reverse strand, counting down.
GAATTGATGTTTTTTAATTGATGTGCCTGCTAGCTATCATGGCTGTATCCACCTGCCACAATGTACAGGCAGTAGTCAAACTAGAATCATGGTATTCCAAATTGCAGAAAGAGGCTATTTGGCCCATCGATTCTGCACCAACTCTCCAACAGAGAATCTTATCTAGGCCCACCTCCTGCGCTAACCCCATAACCCCACGTATTTACCCCACTAATCGCCCTAATTGACACAATTTGAGACACCGAGAGGCAATTTTATCAGAGTCAATCCACCTAACCTGAACATTTTTGAAATGTGGGAGGAAATTTGAGCATCCAGAGGAAACACACACAGGCACGGGAAAAATGTGCAAACTTCACAGTCACCCTTGACATGACCCAGTTCAGTGTTCACTGGAGGCTCAGGCTATCAAAGGAAACAGTCACGAACATCTAGCAGATGATGGGGCCTGTCAAAGGCCCAATTGTGTGGGAGGACACCCATGGCTCTGGAGGCCACAGTGCCACTAAGCACTTCTACCTCTGGATCATTCCAGAGTGCTGTGGGACATATACATGCAGAATCAGAGTCAGTGTCATAGTGGCTTTCCTTCAGGTGATCCAGTTTCCTCCCACATGCTAGTTCAAAGGACAACCAGTGGATGTGGTTTATTTAGACTTTCTCGGAAGTCTCTCAGAATGTAAAGTTCAAGCACATGGAACTGCAGGTAATATCTTGAGATGGATAGAAAACTGGTTAGCAGGTAGGAAGCAAACAGTTGGCGTAAATGGTCTTTTTCTGATTGGCAGTCAATGACTAGTGGGGTTCCTCAACTCAGTCCTAAATCTTCTTCCCCTTATTTTGAAGCCGTGCCCCCTTGTTCTAGTTTCACCCGCCAGTGGAAGCAACTTCCCTGCTTCTATCTTATCTATTCTCTTCATAATCTTATGTTTCTATAAGATCGCTCCTCATTCTTCTGAATTCCAATGAATATGGTCCCCGTCTACTCAATCTCTCTTCATAAGCCAACCCTCCTAACTCTGGAATCGACCTAGTGGATCTCCTCTGCACCCCCTCCAGTGCCAGAATGTCCTTTCTCAAGTGAGGAGACCAAAACTGTGCACAGTACTCCAGTTGTGGCCTCACACAGCTTATACCTTATAGAGCTGCAACATAACCTCGCTGTTTTAAAACTCCATCCCTCTAGCAATAAAGGACAGAATTCCATTTGCCTTCTTAATTACCTGTTGCACCTGCAAACCAACGCCTTGAGATTCCTGCACAAGGACACCCAGGTCCCTCTGTACAGTAGCATGCTGCAATTTTTTACCATTTAAATAATAGTCCATTTTGCTGTTATTCCTACCAACATGAATGACCTCACCTTTACCAACATTGTACTCCATCTGCCAGACCCTCGTCCACTCACTTAGACTATCTATATCCCTTTGCAGACTTTCAGCATCCTCTGCACACTTTGCTCTTAGTGTCACCTACAAATTTTGACACACTACACTTGGCCCCAATTCCAAATTATCTATGTAAATCATAAACAATTGTGGTCCCAACACTGATCCTGAGGCACACCACTAGTCACTGATGGCCAACCAGAAAAACACCCATTTACCCTCACTCTTTGCTTTCTGTTAGTTAACCAATCTATCCATGTTTTTGATAAGAGAGGGGATTAAGGGTTATGGGGAGAGGGCGGGAAGGTGGAACTGAGCCACGACAGATCAGCCATGATCTTATTGAATGGCGGGGCAGGCTCGAAGGGCTAGATGGCCTACTCCTGCTCCTATTTCTTATGTTCTTATGTTCTTATGTAATACATTACCTGTAACACTGTGCACCTTTGTCTTATGTAGCAGTCTTTGGTGCGGGTCCTTGTCAAATGCCTTCTGGAAATCCAGATACACCACATCCAAAGGTTTCCCATTGTCCACTGCACGTGTAACATTCTCAAAGAGTTCCACCAAATTAGCCAAACATGACTTTCCCTTCATTAACCCATGCTGCATCTTACCAATGGGACAATTTATATCCAGATGTCTCGCTATTTCTTCCTTGATGATAGATTCAAGCATTTTCCCTATTGCAGAAGTTAAACTAACTGGCCTATAGTTGCCCACCTTTTGTTGACCTTTTTTAAACAGTGGTGTCACATCTGCTGTTTTCCAATCTGCAGGAACCATCTCAGAGTCCAGCGAATTTTGGTAAATTACATTAATGCATTTGCTATTTCTCCCACCATCTCTTTTAGTGCCCTGGGATGCATTCCATCAGATCCAGGAGACGTCCCATTAACTTGTCCAACATCATCTCTTTCGTGATAATACTTTCTCGGACCTCACCTGCCATGGCCTTCCTGTCATCAATTTTTGGCATGTTGTTTGTGTCTTCTACTGTGAAAACCAACATAAAGTACCTGTTCAATGCCTCAGCCATTTTCTCAATTCCAGTTATTACATCTCCTTTCTGATCCTCTAAAGGACCAATGTTTACTTTAGCCACTCTTTTTCATTTTATATATTTGTAGAAAAATTTGCTATCTGTTTTTATATTCTGAGCTAGTTTACTCTCATAAACTTTTCTTTAAAGCTTTTTTCGTGGCTTTCTGCTGACCTTTAAAGATTTCCCAATCCTCTAGGTTCCCACTAATCTTTGCCATTTTGTATGCATTTTCTTTCAATTTGATACCCTCCCTTAGTTACTTAGATGCCCATGGCTGATTTTTTTTCATTTTCTACAATCCTTCCTTATCACTTTTACTGAGCACTGTGAAAGATCACTTTGAAAGTCCTCCACTGTTCCTGAATTGCCCTACCATAAAGTTTTTGTTCCCAGTCTACCTTAGCCAACTCCTCCCTCATTCCTCTGTAGTCTCCTTTGATTAAGCACAAGACACTGGTATTGGATTTTACCTTCCCGCACACTATCTCTAACTTAAAATCAACCATACTGTGATCACCAACCCAGACAGGTACCGGAGTGTGGCAACTAGGGGCATTTCACAGTAACTTCATTGCAGTGTTAATGTAAGCCTTACTTGTGACTAATAAATAAATAAACTTCAAACTTTGAGGAGGCCACTTGGCCCATCGAGTCTGCTCTGACCACATCCCATCCAAGCCCTATCCCCATAACCCATATATTTACCCTAGCTAATCTCTCTGACACTAAGGGGCAATTTAGCATGGCCAATCCACCTAACCTGCACATCTTTGGGAGAAAACCAGAGCACTTGGAGGAAACCTACACAGACATGGTGAGAATGTGCAAACTCCACTCAGACAGTGATAGCACCAGGAATCGACCCTGGATCCCTGGTGCTGTGAGGCAGCAGTGCCGACCACTGTACCACCTTGACTGCTATTGCGCCACTTGTAAACTTCATGTTGAATTATAATTTCAAATCCCAGGTATTAAAATAACTGGTGTGCAAACTTCTGAAACTGTAACGTTTGAGACTAAAATGTGCTCTTAAAGATTTTTTTCCTCCAGTCACAGTGACCCTTGGATTAAGTGAGGCTCCAGATTATGTTGAAAAATATCCAAGTGCAGTGCCAAGGCTATTAGATTCTATGAATGGCATTTTAAAAAAATCCTCTTCCTGTTCTCCATTCACTTGGTAGGTTAAAAGCATTCTCTGCTGCAGGTTAGTGATACACTGTTGAATGTACTTTCAGTCATGTGGGAATTGGGGTGGCACAGTGGTTAGCACTGCTGCCTTACAGAGCCAGGGCCCCAGGTTTGATTCCCAGCTTGGGTCTGTGTGGAGTTGGCACATTCTTCCTGTGTCTGCATGGGTTTCTTCTGGGTGCTCCCCTTTCCTTCCATGGTTCAGAGATGTGTGGGTTAGGTTGATTGGCCATGCTAAATTGACCCAGGTTTCCCAGGGATTAGAAGGGTGAATATGTTGTGTTGCGGGGATAGGGTGGGATTGTTGTCGGTGTAGGCTTGAGTGGCCGGGTGTTCTCCCTTTACTGTAGGGATTCTTTCAAGTGTGGCCAGGTTCCTTTGTGCCTAGTGGACTAATGATCCCAAGGCGCTGTTCAAAGAGCAGGGAGTTCTCCCAGTATTTTGACCAACATTCCTTCCTAAAGCTATGCCATCGGGAAGGAACCCTCATAATTCATCATATTTTTGCACTGCTTTATGAAGAGGAAACAACAGCTGCGGATTTGCCTACAAAACACATCCTCCCAGTTCAAAGTAATTTGTTGTCTCTGAAGCTCTCTTGAAACGTGAAGTATAATAATCTATAAATCTATTTGTTGAAGATGCTAATTTGTGCTACACTGTGATTCAATGGCTACTGACAGCTCTTGGTGTGTTGCCTAAAAGGCTGCTTCTGTGATCCTTAGTGTTGAATTGCTGTTTGACTGTATATATAGATGTGACATGCGCATATTCTCAGCATGGGTTACACAAGAGAACTCCTAGAAGAACTTGGAAATGGCTGGCACTGGCCAAACTGGTCTTGTATATCTGAACCTGGTACTCCAGTAATACTGGCACCAATGATACTGGTTTTTAACATTTTAAGTTGTTCTTCCCTGGGGTGGCACAATGGTTAGTACTGCTGCCTCACAGTGCCAGAGACCCGGGTTCAATTCTGGCCTTGGGTGACTGTGTGGAATTTACAAGTTCTCCCCATGTCGATGTGAGTTTCCTCCAGATACTCCGGTTTCCTCCCACAGTCCGAAAGATGTGCAGGTTAGGTTGATTGGCTGTGCTTAAAAAAGGTGGCACAATGGTTAGCACTGCTTCTTAAAATCACTGTCAGAGGGAAAAAGATAAATGCTTGTTTGGAAACAAAACTGTGAGAAAGCTTATGCCATGTGAAAACATTTGCATTTGCTGCAAATTTAACATATTTATCCCTTGTTTTAGTTTTCTTCTCATCTCTTGAGAGCTGCTGACATACATCCCTGTGCAGTTCAGTGTCTGATTGATCTGCTGTTCTGGAGGTAGCAGCTAACAGTTGCAAGAATACTCCTTTGACATGAATGTGTGCGTTAATGTTGCTTCCCCTATTTCCACTGCAGAAGAGCTTGATCTAAATTTCATGCTTTTTCGCAATTATGTGACCGGGTTTGGGAATTCAGCACTGGAGGATAGCGGGCATAAACTTGTGTGCTGTTACTTGCTGATGCTTTTACACTGATGTTTTTAATATGCTCCCCAATCTGTCCCCATCCTGCTCACTGCTACTACCAAGTTCCTCCACCCCATTTGGAGGCAGTTAATCAGGATAGAACATGATTCCATGGATGCTAGCAGCTGTGGAGATCTTAACTAGCTACAATTTTTAAAATATCATTTACAGGATATGGATGTCACTGGTTAGGTCAACATTTATTGCCCATCCTTAGTTTCCCTTTAGAAGGTGGTGGTGAGCTGCTTTTCTGTGCCTGATGTGTGTAGACCTGAATATCAGAAGCTAAATCAAATCCCATCCTTCTCATATTTAATGATCACTTGATAATGGGAGCGGAAATCCAGAAAGTTTTCCTCTCCATCCTAGCCCAGAATGCTGAAAGTCAATTAAAAAAGGGCAAAGTAAATTTGTCGTCACATGAAGCATCATCAGACAACTTTGACACTTGAATTTGGTTCACTGCTCGTTCCTGCATGATTGCAAGTTATGAAATGCTAAATTAGTATCAAATTATTCAAAGCTTTATTTTTGTGGTTTGGTAAATGATTTAAAGGCCTAAATTTGAGCCATTGACCAGAAACTGAACTGGACCAGTCGTGGCTACACGAATAGGTCAAGTCTTGTGAGAATTCTGCAGAGATTACCTTGCTTCCTGATTTCCCCCAAGCCTATCCCCAAGTCACAGGGCACAAGTCAGTAGCGTGATGGAATGCATTGCACTTACATGGATGAATACTGTTCCAATAACACTCAAAGCTCAACACCATCCAGGATAAAGCAACCTGCTTGATTGCCACCTGAGACTTTCACCATTTTCTTCATCCACCACCAATGCACAGTGGCAGCAGTATGCACCATAGTATACTGACCAAGGCTCCTTTGACAGCATCTTCCAAACCCATAACATCCACCACCTAGAAGGACAAGTGCAGCAGATATATTGGAACACCACCACCCACAAGTTCCCCTCCAAGCCACTTACCATCCTGACTTGGAGCTGTATCACTGTTCTTTCACCACTGCTGGGTCAAAATCCTGGCACTTTTCCCTAACAGCACTATGGGTGTTCCTACAACACATCAGCTGCAGCGGTTCGAGAAGGCATCTGCTCAAGGGCAATTAGAAGTGGATAATAAAAATGCTGGCCTAGACAGTGATGCCCAAATCCTGTGGAAAAAATTAAAAAATTTTGTAGTAATACTGTAAATTCCCTGCTCAGAAAAAGGTGATTTGGCCCACGGAATCCATGTAGGCTTTCCATGAAGCAATCCAGTCTGTTCCACTCTTCACTCGATTCCCATTGCCCTGCAAGTTTATTTGCTTCAGGTGCCAATCCAGATTCCTTCTGAAATCATTAACCATTTCTGCTTTCAACGCCCTCGAGGGCAGTGAGTTCCAACTCATTCCCACTTGCTGTGTAAAAATCTTCCCCTCACATTCCCTCTGCAGCCTTTGTCCAAAATCTTAAATCTGTGTTAACCAGTCCTTGTCCCATCAGTTAATGAGAAGAGCTTTTCCTCCTCTACCTTTGATAAACCTGTCATAATCATTTACACCTCAATCAAATCTTCTCTCAATCTCCTTTTCTCCAGGGAGAACAAACTCAAAATTCCAACGCAGCTTTATAATTAACCCCCCCTCCATCCCTGGAATCATTCTGGTGAACTTCCTCTCATGGACCTTTACAACCTTCCTGAAGTTAGATGATCGCATCTGGATGGAATATCCTATCTAGTTAGAACCAAACCAGAGCTTTATGCAGCAAATATTAAGTGAATTAAAAGAAAATGATGTGTAGGTGAAGTGAAAACAAATAATGTTAGAAGCACACAGATCTGGCAACATCTGTGGGGAATAGAAAGCTACACTGATGTCTTGAGTGGACCCATTCTTATTTCTAGTGAAGAACCGTGCACAAGATGTTCACCTACCTGTCTTTTCCAGGTGCTAACCAACCTATAACTTATTCTAAGCAGGCAACATTTACAACTGTGATGGCATTTTAATACCTCCATTAAGTCACATGTGGTTCATTCTCAGGTGCAGAACCTATGAACGTGTCACACAATTCAGTCATATTCGAGAATTATTTTGTAGTTGTGGATATTGGATAATGCAAAATATAGGCTATAAAAATCTGAAGAAAAGTCATAGTCTGACATTTGAAATACATTTTCCTGTTACGACTGTCCAGACAGAGTTCCTTTTTTTAAATCAGGTTTTATATCTTTGAAGCAACCTCGCGCAGAGATGCATAACGCTGCTCCCAAAGGATCAGTTCAGGCAGTGAGCCAGTCAATAGAGGCTGGTGTCAGCAGTTTTTGCTTGAATTCGTGGTGCAGCATATGCAAACTGATGGATCTCTGACTAGTCCAGTTAAACGTTGTTATGGAGAATGCCTTGCAAGATCTGAAATTCCTCTTTTGTCTAGACATGTGTGTCAACTGTAAGGTCTTTTCATTCAGCTACCTTTTCAAATTTTTTGAAGCCCGGGAGGCAGCATCTAATATCTTTCACGGAAGAGATTCTGATTCTGTGTTGACGTTGCTGTTTAATGCATTGCTTGTGTTTGAGCTGTTAAGCCCCACAAAAAAAGAACCTATGTCTCCGCACTCATTCTGTTTTTCTTTGTGCATTGCAGGCACATGAGTGGAGCAAAAATGATGACCGACTGCTGCAAGCTGTGGAGCATGGTGACACCGAGAAGGTGGCAGCCCTCTTGGGCAAAAAAGGGATCAGTCCCACCAAGCTGGATAGCGAGGGCAAGTCTGCGTAAGTGAACTATAGACTAGCCCCTACTTTTAAAAAAAAGACTGCTTACAGAAAATAATTTTTTAATCGTTATCTAGTTTGTTTGGGATGGATTCCTTTTAAATTGTTCTGTGGTTTAATTACAATAGCTTATAGTTGTTGTATTATTTCTTCAGTACTGGATCTGAGTACAACTTCTGATCATTTGTTCTGCCTTGAATGTTGGAGACCCAAAAGGCAGGAGCTATTATGTTGGTGGTGGGAAATGCTGTTTAAAATAAATAAATTGTTTTTTTGATTAGGACCGAACGTTTGCTGTAAAGAATAAACATGATGCTTCTATTGTTTCCAGTCTCAAAATTCTATTGAAAATTACCTTTGGTACAGGACTTACAGAAAAAAAAATGCCTGCATCAGTGACGCATCCTGTATTACAAATCGTGACAATCAGTGATTGAAATTAATTATTTTATCAAACTTGCTTTTGACTGATATTTTAATATGAAGTGTTTAGAAATTAATCTGAATTGTCAGTAATATTGTAAAATTTGTACAATTCTGCAGAACTGCAGAGAAGATTCTCTGAGTGTACTCTTACAAGATAGGTCATCAATCTGTATCAGTCTTCATATATGTTGAGATTATCTTGGGAACCATTGCATTTTGAATCCATTTTGCGTGGTTAATAGATAGCTAAACAAACTGAATAAATGAGCAGCTTTGGATAAGGGGCAGATATCTTTCATCACTCCTTTTAAAAGGACTCCAGCTTTTTGCCTGGTACTGTGTAACCTTAATTCATGCAATTATAAATCAAGTTGAGGCAATATTTGATACTTGTAATTGACCTGACACAAAAATACTTCTTCTGAGGTAATCATAGTTTGAGTTTCTTGAAAGTTCTTGCATACAGTACTTTAGGCTGTAGCCCCATCAATCACATTGCTTTGAATTTGAAGGGTTGTGAAGTTTGCCCAGAGTAGCTAAACAAAATAGTTCTTTCGGATTGTAAAGCCCTTTTGAATTGGCACCTCACACCCGCACATTCCTGCAATTCACAGAATCAGGGGAAATGTAGTCATCTTTAGAGAGCAAAAAAGGCCATTCTTATGGAAATTGGGGATATTAGGATTAGCCTGAGTATTCCAGGGCCATATATATGTGTCTATAGGTATCTTTAACATAATGAAAGTCCCAACGCATTTCACAGGGACATTTTAAAGCAAAGTTTGGCACCGAGCTATGAAATGAACTATCAGATCAGTTGACCAAAAGCTTGGTCTAGGAGATATGTATTTAAGGAGAATACTGAGCAAGAGAGGTGTCGGGAGGGAATTCCAGAGCTTGGAGCCAAGGCACTTGAGACATGCTAAAGCAGTTAGAATTGAGGATGCACAAGAGGCCTGAATTAGAGGAGCACAGATGTTTTGGAGGGTTTTGGGCTTTAAGGAGATTACGGAAATTGGGGAGGGGGCAGCGCTGCAGGCTGGGAGAATCCCAGCCAAGATGTTGTTTAACTAGGATCCAATAAAGGTCAGCAGGCACAGGTCTGATAGCACGGTGGCATAATGGTTAGTCTTACAGAGATCTAGGTTCATTTCTGGCCTGGGCTCACTGGGTGGAGTTTGTACATTCCCCTCATGTCTGTGTGGATTTCCTCTCACAGTCCAGAGATGTGCAGGCTAGGTGAATTGACCATGCTAAATTGCCCCTTGGTGTCCAAAGAGTGGATTGACCATGTTAAATGCCTGGAGTTATGGGGGTAGGGCTAGGGGAAGGGTGGGGGGAGGTGTACCTGGGTAAGATGCTCTTTCAGTGAGTCAAAGCAAAGTTAATGGGCCAAATGACCTCCCCCCCTACTTCTGCATTGGGATTCTATAGTGACAAGACCTGCTGTGAATTAAGTCATGGGCAGTAGAATTTTGGATGATATGGAGTTTACAGACGATGTAATGTGGGAAACCAGCCAGGACTCCATTGGAATTGTCAAATCTAAAGATAACAAAGGCATGAATGAGAGTTTTGACAACAGATGAATAGACAAAGTGGAAAAATGTTACAGAGGTGGAAAAAGGCTATCTTAAGAGATGGTGTGAATATAAAGTCTGAAGCTCATCTCAGAATCAAGTGGAGCATGATATAAATACTTGGTGACATAAACCACCATGTCTTGTTCCACTTGCGAGAACACAAAGACATGTTAAATCTGCTATCTTGTGTAATTTAAGATACCAATTCATTTTTATAAAAAAAACGCATTAACTTGTGAAGGGTTAACTAATTAGTTAACTTCATAATGGTTGAAATGCTTTCTTGACCTCGTCTCAATGACATTTTTGGTTTCCAGAATCTTAGGGCCCCATTTTACCATTTTGATTCTAAGTGCTGAGCAGACCTGAAATTAGGAGTGTTTCAGATCTGACTTTTAAACCTATTCTCAGTCACCCCCAAAAGCACTCTGCCTGTAGAAAAATATCAACGAGTCCAAATCACATTGCACAAGCTTGTGGGTGGGGATTAACGCACCCGAAACTCTGCAGCTCCAATTGGCACCTCCACCTGTGCACGCGTAGAAAAAAAAGATAGAATGCTGCTCCCCTGCCACACCCCTCCCTCGCTGGATAACGTATCCCTCTGGTCCCCACAGGCAATGGCCCACACCCACAAAATTACTGACCCTTTTATCCCCCCCACCCACCAGTCATCCAGATCAATTGCACGCTGCTCCTCCTCCTCCTCCTCCTCCTTTCCCCCGTCCCCCCTCCCTAATTACAGGCATAGTGACAGCAGGAAGTATCTTTGTATACTGATTACTGTGAAGTTGCAAGTTTGGTCGATTGCTCAGTTTAGAGAATGTTACCAAGTTGGATAAATCTTTGCTGTGGGCCATGGACCTATGGCAAATTTGAATGATACTATTTGAATGATGCCATCAGATTGAATTTCTGCTCTACAGATATGGGCAAAACTTGGGTTCAGTAACCTGAAAGTAGTCTCATGTTCCAAATTTCTTCTCCTTTTCCACTTGTTTTAATTTTCACCAATACTGAAGGACATCAGTTGGGTTATTGTATAAAAATGAAAAATTGTGGATATTAAGGAAATATGCAAGCAGGGCAGGACAGTTTGTTTCTGTAAGTTGTACTTCAGTATTGCTAATTCCATAAATTGAAAAGAAAATAATGCCTCGGTTCTAAATTCACAATTTTTGTTGAGTTTATTAGCACAATCGTTTCTATTCCTACATTGACCTTTGAGGCAGAGAGATGAGGTGTGTTCATCACTTGCATCCGTGATCTCCCACTTCAGTACTAAAATTAATGCTGATCAGCAAAAAACATTAAGAAGTGCAAAGTTAGCATACGCTTGTAATAGCATTTCATTTCTGCAGGTGGAATTTTTTGTTTTTTCTTCAAAGTGCAGGACCAGGCAAGAAAAGTGATGTGCAGTTCGCTGGTTGCACAACTGGATTTTATCTCCATGTTGTGCGGCACTTCGAAGAAAAATCCCTGGAGGTATGTTCTACTGTGGAGATGCCGGCGTTGGACTGGGATAAACACAGTAAGAAGTCTGACAACACCAGGTTTAAGTCCAACCAATTTATTCAATAGTAAACTCACAAGCTTTCAGGATTTGCCCTTCATCAGGTGAATGGAGAGTTCTGGCCTCAGACAGAGCATATAACAGCACAGACAATTTACAGATTACTGATTAGAATGCAAGTTTTTACAACTAACCTGCTATTCAAGTCTCAAAGATGCCGACAGTGTGAGTTGAAAGAGCATTATGCATAGGTTAAAGAGATATGTATTGTCTCCAGACACATGTGTATTGTCTGGTGACAATACACATCTGTTCAACCTATGCATAATGCTCTTCATTGTGCGCACCTTTATTGTGGAGTCCAAGAGGCGTAAGCAAAAGTCATAGGTAGAAGAAGGATTGGAATGAGGTGCTCACTGAATGTTAAAATGGCGGCACGGGCTTGTTGGGCTGAAGGGCCTGTTTCCTGTGCTATGTTGTTCTTTGTTCTTAATTGCAGTGTTAATGTAAGCCTATTTGTAACGCAGTTAAACTTTTAAAAAATTGTGGCTGATTTTACTTGAGGATGGGGACTCAGTGGTGAGCATGCCCATGTTGTTCTGCATCATTTTCCAATTACTGCAACATTCCATGGATAAACTTAGAGAGTATAACATGCTCCACCTTGGCGACCTCATCTAAAAATTCACACAATCAGGTTTCCCATATACACTGACAACACACAGCTCTGTCTTACCATCATCTTGACTCTGATGTGCGCGCGCACTGGAAGAACAGAAATGTACTCCAACAAAATATTGGCAAGGCCAAAGTCATTCTCTCAGTCTATGCTGCAAACACCACATCCTATCCACCAAATCCATTGCTTTTCCTTTTAACTAGCCTGAGGTGAAAATATGCTATCACAAGCCTTACTTGCAGAGGTAGTGTCTGTTAGTCTTATAAAGCCTCAGTTTTAAAATTGTCATCACTGTTTCAAATTATTCAGTGGATTTTCCCCCACCTATATAGGAACTTTAATTTGGCTTCTTGTGCATCCCTAATTTTAGTAACTCCACTCCAGCTTTCAGCTATCTTGGTCCAAAACCAAGGCTTCCCAAACTGTGGGGCTCTGTGAGGTTTTGAGGTTGCAAGCTCCAAGGCAGCAATGGCTGCCATGGAGCTTGGCTTTATTTCTGACAGCGGTGAGGCCCTTTTAAATTGTCGGGTATTTTTGTTTTGATGGGAAAGTCCTGATGGACTGCTTTGAACCCTGATATCTGCTTCTGCAAAAAAAAAGCCTGTGACTAGGTAGGTGTCGCATCTTTGGGAGCAACCTTGCCTTTACATGAATTCCCCACTCCTACTCAACTCCTGCTTTGGTCAAGAACTAAACCCTCCAACTCCTCTTTTCTCCCCACCCTCCCTCAGATTTTCCCTTTAGGGTCAAATGAAATCTAGGGCATACATGGAGCCAAATCAGGAAAAATGTTTGCAAAGCGGTGCCCTAAAATCTGAAACCTTTTTTGCCTCTCTACCACTCCCTCCTCCTTTAGGATATTTCTTCAATCCTACACCTTTCTCATAACTTTTGGGCCATGAAATGTCTTGGGATATTTTGCTGTGGTAAAGAGGCAGTATAAATGCAGGCAGTAGTTATATTGTCAGTTGACTTAAAAGATAAATTAATACTTCCAGATAATTTTAAGACCCAGTTTCTTATTTGTGGAAATGGTGCATATTTTGATGAATCTTGGTAAGAGTTTTTGCAAACGTTTCCTGGAATATTAAAGGGAAGTAATTGGAGCGTTCTTTTTAAGCCTGTGGTTCATGGCCTATAAGTTGGATAGATTCTATGATTCAATACATTTAAATGGGCCATGAAGATTTCCTTATTTTATAAAGTTGAGCTAATGTTTTTAGAACATAGAACATTACAGCGCAGTACAGGCCCTTCGGCCCTTGATGTTGCGCCGACCAGTGGAACCAATCTAATGACCCTCTAACCTAAACTATTCCTATGTTATCCATATGCCTATCCACTGACCATTTGAATGCTCTTTTAAAGTTGGCGAGTCCACAACTGCTGCAGGCAGGGCATTCCAAGACCTCACTGCCCTCTGAGTAAAGAACCTACCTCTGACATCCGTCCTATAATTACCACCCTTAATTTAAAGCTATGTCCCCTTGTGTTAGCCATCACCATCCGAGGTAAAAGGCTCTCACTGTCCACCCTATCCAATCCTTTGATCATCTTGTATGCCTCAATCAGGTCACCTCGTAACCTTCTTCTCTCCAATGAAAATAACCTCAAGTCCCTTAGCCTTTCCTCATAAGACCTTCCCACTGTATTTTCATGTTATGTTTTGTGTGTGTAATCAAATCACCAAATTTCAAATTTTTGTCACTTTGAATCATTGAAGGAAAGACAGGAAGAAAAGCTTGCATTTATATTGTGAGTTCCATGACTTCCCAAAGCCAGTGAAGTACTTCTTTGAAGCATAGTCAATATTCTATTGTGGGAAATATGGCAGCCAATTTACACATAGCTAGGCCCAACAAATTTTATTGCTGAAGAGAGACATCTTGTACTCATCAGGAATTTTCCGAATTGATGGAGGTGTTGCATGGAGAAAACAGTATGGGACAGTTAACTGCCCAGTTTTGTTTTAATTCAAACTGTCAACTCTGGTCAAGGCATTGTCTGGAGAATGAACCATGGAATGACTGTTCCCTAAGCTTTTTTTTTAGTCGGAAAAGGCACAATATGTTCTTTCCATCTGCAAAAAACAGAGCCCTGTATGTGAATATAGGTGGCATTTTTTTCAACAACACTCAAGTTCAGTACTAACAAATGTTATGTTTTAATGATCAGATAATCTGATATTAAATATTGATGGGACAAATATTGGCTGTAATCTGCTGTTCTTAAGAACAATGCCATGTGTTCTTGTATGTCTAGCTGTGAGACAAATGGGGTTTGTGCTTAGCATTTCATTTGAAATGCAGCACCTCTGTTCTTTGATTCTGGAATTCAATGTTGCAAGTGTGGCAAATAGCACACCTTAGAAGACTGAATAAAAAGTAATAGACTGAAGTTAACAGTCGTGGCATAGTCCTGTGCTCTGGCAGAAAATTGCAGCTGCTTCTGGGTGTGATTAAAAAACTAATCCGGTACATGCCTGATCAGTGTCATGGCTGCCCAGTCCTGCAGGTTGAATGTCCTGCCTCTGAGAGCTGCCAACAATCCGTACAGACAGTTCTTCAGTACCAGCAGCTCCACAGGGAGTGGTGATCACCGTCCAAAATGCAGTAGGCCTTAGGATGACAAACAGCCATGGAGCATTGGAACCTAGTTAGGTGGGGAAGGCTCGCTGGAGGAAGTCTGGCAGGCCCTGGCGACCAGTGGAGGAGAGTTAGTACAAAAGATGGAGATGCAGGGCTTTGTGTTGGTGTGTTCCTGACTTCTGACAGGAGCCCTCCAATATGGAACGTATGCCTGAGAGGTGGGGACCTTCCCCACCCCAAGATACTGACAGATCCACCAGGGTTTGGCTGGTAACCTGCCCATCTAGCTTGGCCCCTACCCACCCCCTCTGCTGCTGATAGAATGGCAGGCAGAGGACCTTAATTAGCCCTAATTGGCTACTTAAGGCCTTTGGCATCTGATTTGGAAGACAGTCCCCAGCCCTTCCACTCTGGCCCTAATTGGGAAGAACTGGGAAAATGGCAGACTCTCCACCCCATAACTTCCTGGCCCATTTTATAGCTTCCCCCATCATATTCCTATGAGCAGTTTGCTGTTTTAAATTGATCTTATTAGGTGTCTAATTCTAACCAACTGCACCGGTTGTCTTGCTTTTGTGTTTTCATTCAAGAGCAGACTCTGTTTTTAAGCAGTGTGCAATGTAATGGACTGTGTCACCGTGGCTGTTCTTCCTGAACTCTATTGGGTGAGTTAAGTATAATTCTTAAAGGTCTGAAAGTTAGGCTATTAAGTCATGGATCATTAAAATGTTTATTTTGTGTTAAACATATCATCTTTAGACTCTGTATTGGTAGAAATTATTACTAAGAAATTTGTAAGTCATGTGGATGAATCCAGGCCCGGATGAGCACATCCCAGGCTGCTGTGGGATGTGAGATAGGAAATTGCAGGGGCTCCAACACAAGTTTTTAATTCCTCTCTGGCCACAGGGGAAGTGCCAGAGGACTGGAGGATGGCTAATGTGGTTACACTTTCCAAGAAGGATGGTGGAGATGAGCCAGGGAATTTTAGATCAGTGAGTTTCACATAAGTGGTCAGGAAACCATTGGAGAAAATTCTGAAGGAGAGAATTAATTTCTACTTGGAAAGACATGGATTGATTAGGGATAGTTGGCGTGAGTTTGTCAGAGGGAGGTCATGCGGAACAAATTTGATAGAATTTTTTGAAGAAGTAATTGAGTGTGTGGATGAGGGAAGTTCAGTTGATGTAGTTTATATGGATTTTAGCAAAGCTTTTGACAATGCCCCACAAGGGAGACTGATTGATTGAGAAGGTTGAAGCACATGGAATTCAGGGAAACTTGGCAAGATGCATCCAAAATTGGCTTAGTTACAGGACGCATATGATATTGGTAGAAGGCTATTCAAGTGACTGAAAGCTAGTCTCCAGTAGTGTACCACAAGGATCAGTATTGGGACCCTTATTGTTTGTTGTATACATAAGTTGTAGCAATGAGAATATGTGGGTAACGATCAGTAAGTTTGCAGATGACACCAGTTTTGGTTGAGTAGTTAATAGTGGAGAAGGAGGTTATAGCTGACAGGAAGAATTTTTTTTTATTCATTTATGGGACATAGGTGTCGCTGGCTGGCTGGCATCTATTCCCCATCCCTTGTTACCCTTGAGAAGGTGATGGTAAGCTGCCTTCTTGAATTGCAGTAGTCCACAAGCTGTGGATCGATCCACAGTGCTGTTAGGGTGAGGAGTTTGATCCGGTGACTGGGAAGAAACGGCAATATATTTCCAAGTCAGGATGGTGAGCGGCTTGGAGGGGAACTTGCGTGTGGTGTTATTCCCATGTATCTGTTGCCCTTGTCCTTCAAGATGAAATTGGTCATGGGTTTGGAAGTGTTGTCAAAGGATTTTTGTGAGTTGCTGCAGTGCACCTTGTAGATAATACACACTGCTGTTACTGAGTGTCCCGATGGTGGACGTGGTGCCAGTCAAGCGGGTTGCTTTTTCCTGGATGGTGTCAAGCTTCTTGAGTGTTGTCGGAGCTGCACCCATCCAGGCAAGTGGGGAGTTTTCCATCACACTCCTGATTTGTACCTTGTAGATGGTGGATAGGCTTTAATATATAGATAGATGGGTTGGTCAGGTGGACAGAACATTAGCAGATGGTATTTAACCCTAATAAGTATGAGATAATGACTTTGGAAGAAGTAACAAGCAAGGGATTATTTAATGAATGGTAGGACACTAGTTCAGAAGAAAAGATGGATTTAGGAATACATACTCACAGACTCTTGAAGGTGGCAGAGCAAATGAATAGAGCAATTAAGATGTCATATGGAACACTTGCTTTTATCAATTTGGCGTAGAATATAAGAGAAAGAAGGTTATGTTGGAGCTTTACAGAACCCTGGCCACTGCTGAAATACTGTGTGCAGCTCTGGTCATCCCACGATAGGAAAGATGCACTGGGGGTAGTAGAGTATTGGGGAGGGTGGGGGTGAAGAAGGTTTACAGAAGAGATTCATCAGGATGTTGCCTGGGATAGAGCACTTGAACAAAAGGGAGAGGGTGGATAGGGTTTGATTGCTTTTTTTTTTAGAACAGAGAAGGCTAAGGAGGGAACATGATTGGGATGTATAAGAATATGAGGGGTATGGACAGAGTGAGGAACCAGCTGTTTCCCCTGATTGAATTGTCAATCATGAGGGGGCATAGTTTTTGCGTGAGGACAGGAGACTCAGAGGGGAGTTGGGAAATATCTTTTTCAGTTGGAGGATGGTGGGACTCCGGAATGCACTTCCTAGGAAGGTAGTGGAGGCTGGAAACCTCACAATTTGTAAAAAAAAATCTATTTGGATGAGTGCTTGAAACATCATAACATTCAAGGATATAGGGAGAGTGCTGGAAAATGGGATTAGTATGACTCTAGTGGTAGTTATTGTCCGTGTAGACTCAATGGGCCGAGGGCCTTTTCTGCACTGTACAGCTCTGACTTTATGAATGAGTAATCTAAGTGTCTGCCCTTGCTTTCATTGTACAGTATGATTTATTATCCAAACATTTGCCTTAAGCTGAGCAAATTGTGGTTGCCTAATGTACATTCCTTGTGTACCAGCATTACTTTACTTCCGTCTTCATTGTGATATCATATTGATTATAGGAATGCACATTTCCATGCGTTGTAAGTTATGAATATTAATTTACATAGCCATTCAATGTACTTACCAAGTACATTGCTCGTCACAAAAGCTGCAATTGGTTTTTCAGTATCATAGGAAGAGCAAAATTTTAGGTTGAGGGAAAGGAGATTTGTATCTCATGTTTTCTTCACTGATTTAGTGACGTGATAGAAAATCTTCTCAATGTTTTTGTTATATTTTCATCCAATATGCCATCGCTTTATTTGCTTTCCTCTCTTGCCGTGTTGCTTTTATTTGAAACATTTAAGCCATTTGTGTACTGAAAATTGAAATTTTCGGAAATATAGTCCGAATCTTACCACCATTCACACCGGCAGATTTTCCCAGCCCGCCGCAGTGAACGGTGATTTGATCAGCCGCCAATCTCTCTGTAGCAGCAGGAGCGTGGCATATAGGCAGATAAGATCATGCCCGCAATGTTTTTAAAAACATACTTTGTGAAAGCTACTACGTAAATAAAAATGTAATACAAATACATATCGTTCCCATGAGGTAACAACTAGATGTGGAAATTTAGGTTGTTTTTGACAATGCATTCCAGAGTCCCATAATCCTCTGAGTGAAAAAGATATTTCCCAACTCCGCTCTGAGTCTCCTGACCTCACCCAAAAACTATGTCCCCTCATCATTGACAGATCAACCAAGGGGAACAGCTGGTTCCTCTCCCTGTCCATCTGTCTCATAATGTTATACATCTCAATCATGTTCCCCTCTTAGCCTTCTCTGCTCTAAAGAAAAGACAGGAAAATGGTTGAAAGTTCATTGTAGCAGTCAATCCGAAACAGAATTAAGAATTTTCTTTCTGATTGAGTGGGTGAACAGTTGCACATGAAAACTAATAAATTTAGCCTTTAAATTAAAATAATACAAAATTAAAAAGTAAAATAGAAAAATTGAGCAAATGCAGTAAAAAGTCAAAAGAGTGCAGAAATGTTCAAGCTGGTGAGCCCAATAAAAACATGGCGTTTATTTTAAACTCATTAAGCCTACTGCTAATTTTGCGTTAGTAGAGCAATGAACCTGATTCAGACACTTACAAAGCATTTCAGTCATGGCCAATTTACCTGCTCCATGTCAGCTTTCAGAAAAATAGCCAGACAAAGAGGATAGAATTCTTTGGTGCTGCCAGCAATCTAAGTGCTCAGGGTTAATGTTTAATGAATCTTATTGCTGTAATCATTTTCATACCACGTAGACTGTGTAATTCCAAGGTTGATGCTTGATAAACAAAATGCAGTATTAGCATCTAATTAATGGGTGGTTGCAGTTTGAGGAAGTTGGGTAGTTGCTCTCTTTCCATCAAATTTCATATGGTGAACATCTATAGGCTGCAGCTGAATGTGAGGGCCTGCTCCAAAAGTGCAATTGGGAGGTTATTTTGATTATTGCTAGAAGTTGGACGTTTGTTTAATTCTTGTAAGTTCTTTTTGAAAGTATGTGTTTTTGTGTAATAAGATTTAATAATACGTAATACAATAAAAAAAAGCTTGCATTCATGTAGCACGTTTCACAGCCTCTGCACCAAATTGCTTTAATGCTGAAGAAACACTCGTTATGTAGTCATCCTTGTAATGTCAGGAAGTATGACTACTAGTTTAGACATAGTTAGGCCCCACAGCAACAAGCTGACCTGTTTTAGTGATGTTGCTGGGGATGATTACTCGCTGAGACATCAGGGAGAACTTGTCCACTATTCTTCATATAGTGCCATGGGTTCCTTTGCCTGAGATGCCAGAAGAAGTCTTGGTTTATCGTCCTACCTGAAAGATGTCACCCTTTACATTGCATCACTCTGTGTGGTATTAAATTGATAGCCTAGATAATGTGACTGAAAGTGGAGCATGAACCCATAAGCTTCAAAGCCAGAGATAAGTGTGTTACCACTGAACCAAGACTAGCACCTTAATAATGACAGTCAGTGCTGCTTACTGAGGTTTCAGACCCTCTGGTTCCACTATATATAGTATTTTGTTGACGTGAAATGACTTTTGTATAACATTTCGTTGTATTTCAGAAGTTATTTATACATGTTATTATTGAACCAAAACTGGATTAACCTTGGTGTCCTATCCTCAGTTATTGAAGGAAAATAATTACATTATTTAAAGAAAAAGTTTATTTTTTAGTCTTAGGTAAGTTAGGCTTACATCGACACTGCGTTGAAGTTACTGTGAAATTCCTCTAGTCATCACATTCTGGCACCTGTTTGGATCAATGCACTTAACCATCACATCTTTCAAACTGTGGGAGGAAACTGGAGCACCCAGAGGAAACCCACGCAGGCGCAGAGGGAGCATGCAAACACCACAGTGACCCAAACCAGGAATTGAACTTGGGTCCCGAGTGCTTTGAGGCAGCAGTGCCAGCCACTGTGCCATCCCAATTATCATTGTAATGGTAATTATATCTTCAACTATTTTAGAAGGCAGAATGGGGTGCACATGGAGACAATCTGGAACAGGAATTGATTCCAAAAATATTGAAATGAGCTTTTGTGAAAAAATGCTAAAGTTACTGAAAGAAACCATTATTAGCATGTTCCCCGCCAGATTGACCATTGTTGGACCATTGACCTCCCACTGTTTGACCATTACCTATATTTTCCATACGTTTTGGGCACTGAATCTCTTTTGGAGAATGTTTGTAAGCTTGAAGCTGTAAACTTCTCTTTTAAAACTGGCAACCTCATTTAAAGCTAATTTGATCAAAATAACTTCAACTGGTTTTAGTTCCATGTTTTTTGTGAATGTATTTTTGTATTATGTCTCCTTACATGGAGATATTTTATAAATTCTTGATATAAATCTACATTTGTTTTATTCAAAAACCACTTTTGTGCACAAAGGGAAAAAGACTCAATTTCATTCATACCTATTATGATCACAGGATGTCCCATAGTGCATTACAGGCAATGGAGTACTTATGAAGTGTGTAGTCACTTCTACAATGTAGGAAATGTGGAAGATAATATATGTGTAGCAGGGTTCCACAAGTAATGCTGTGAAGTAAATTATCAGACTGGTTTTAGCTGTTGATTGAGGGATAAATGTTTGCCCAGGAACTTGGAGAGCTTCCCTGCCCTTCCTAAAATAATGCCTCAAGAATTTTTACATCAACTAAGATGTCAAATGGGGCCTCGGTATAAAATGATCTAAAAGACAGCACTTCCAACAATGTAGAACTATTGCAGTGAAGTCCCAGCCTCAGTTATGTGCCAACATGCAAGTGAAGAACCACTTTCTCCACTTTGTATTCCAGCTTTCTTGAGATAAAGGGCAACATAATTTCAGTTATTTTGGAGGTTATTTTTTGTACCAGTGCACTTTTGATGATTCAGTACATCTGCATCTAATTCCATTTGCTCCACCACATTGCTATTCTCTTACAGTTCTCCCTCTCTAATTTAAAATTTTTCAAGATCTAAGAACTATAAAACTTCCTTAACTTTCAAATTCAATGCTTGGCATTAGCTAGCAACTTCTTAAATTCTGGCCTGCGCAATGGATCTTGACAGTTAACCAAGGATGCTTAATGAAGATAACACTTTTTAAAAATAAGCTGAATCTGCCAGTCTAAACCTACTGCATTTTACTTTATACAATATTTCATTCCTAATATTCAAATTAAACATTGGTAGCTCTCAACTAACATTAAGCAAACGTTTTATCCTTTTGAAAATATAGGTTGTGATGATGTGGCACACATTAAGGCAGCTACACTTTCAATGCCATTTGGCAGAGCAAAGATAGGTGGCAGAGCAAAGAGTGTGGAGGAAGCTGAAAGTCTGCAAAGGGATATAGATAGTCTAAGTGAGTGGGCAAGGGTCTGAGAGTACAATGTTAGTAAATGTGAGGTCATCCATTTTGGTAAGAATAACTGCAAAATGGATTATTACTTAAATGGTAAAAAATTGCAGCACACTGCTGTGCCGAGGGACCTGGGTGTCCTTGTGCAGGAATCTCAAGAAGTTGGTTTGCAGACGTAGCAGGTAATTAAGAAGGCAAATGGAAATTTGTCCTTCTTTGCTAGAGGGATGGAGTTTAAAAATGGTGAGGTTATGTTGCAGCTGTTTAGGAAGCTGGTGAGGCCACAGCTGGAGTACTGTGTTCAGTTTTGGCCTCCTTACTTGAGAAAGGATACACTGGCACTGGAAGGGGTGCAGAAGAGATTCACTAGATTGATCCCGGAGTTGAAAGGGTTGGCTTATGAGGAGAGATTGAGTCGACTGGGGCTGTGCTCATTGGAATTCAGAAGAATGGGGGGAGATCTTATAGAAACATATAAGATTATGAAGGGAATAAATAAAATAGAAGCAGGGAAGTTGTGTCCACTGGCAGGTGAAGCTGGAACTGGGGGGGTGGGGGGGGGGGGTGCAGCCTCAAAGTAAGGGAAAGCAGATTTTGGACTGAGTTGAGGAGGAACTTCTTCACACAAGTGTTGTGAATCTGTGTATTTCCCTGCCCAGTGAAGCAGTTGAGGCTGCTTCATTGAGTGCTTTTAAGACAAGGATAGATAAATTTTTGAACAGTAATGGAATTAAGAGTTATGGTGAGCGGTAAGTGGAGCTGAATCCACAAAAAGATCAGCTGTGGTCTTATTGAATGGCGGAGCAGGCTCAAGGCCTACTCCTGCTTCTAGTTCTTATGTTCTTATACTCTTGGCAGACAGGCATGGCTTAAACTAGTACTTTCAAACTTTACTCAGTTTCCATTGAGACATTAAACTACAAAAGACATGGTTAAATGTTTTTGAATGAAATGTCACAATGTAAATAATTCCATAATTACTACAATATTACAAGATTCAAGTTAAGGTGCTATATTGGGGGAAGGCTAATTACGACAATATTAGGCAGGAACTGAAGAATGTGGATTAAGGGCAGATGTTTGAGGGCAAATTAACATCTGGCATGTGGGAGATTTTCAAGTGTTAAGTTGATAGGGATTCAGGACTGGCACATTCCTGTAAGGATGAAGGATAAGTATGGCAAGTTTTGGGAACCTTGGATAATGAAAGATCTTGAGCATAGTCAAAGGTAAAAAAGAGGCATTTGTCAAAGCTAGGAGGCTGGGAACACATGAAGCAAGTGTGGCATACAAGGAAAGTAGAAAGAAACTAAAGCAAGAAATAAGGAAGGCTAAAAGGGGTCACAAAAAAATCATTGACCAGCGGATAGACGGGGAGA
Source organism: Carcharhinus amblyrhynchos (assembly GCF_965287045.1). NCBI lineage: Eukaryota > Metazoa > Chordata > Chondrichthyes > Carcharhiniformes > Carcharhinidae > Carcharhinus > Carcharhinus amblyrhynchos. The sequence goes on along the minus strand of NC_137324.1, from coordinate 46,982,388 downwards.
GGGTTGGCCCACTCTAGGACAGGGGAGGGAGCCTGTGTATGGAGCCAGAAGAAATGGGCGAGGTATTAAATTAATACTTTGCATCAGTATTCACCAAAGAGAAGGACTTGGTGGATGATGAGTCTGGACAAGGTTGTGTAGATAGTTTGAGTCATGTTGAGATCAAAAAGGAGGAGGTATTGGTGTTCTTGCATAAAATTAAGGTAGACAAGTCCCCAGGGCCTGATGGGATATACCCCAGAAAAGGGCAAGGGAGGAAATTGCTGGGTCCTTGAGAGAATTCTCTGTATCCTCACTGGCTGCAGGGGAGGCACAGTAAGAAGTCTGACAACACCAGATTTAAATCCAACTGATTTATTTGATAGTAAACTCACAAGCTTTCGAGGTTTCCCTCTTCGTCAGGTGAATAAAGAATTCTGGCCTCAGACAGAGCATATAACAGCACAGACAGTTTACAGATTACTGATTAGAATGCAAATCTTTACACCTAACCTGCTGTTCAAGTCTTAAAGTGGCCGACAATGTGAGTGGAAGGAGAACTGATCACAGGTTAAAGGGATGTGTATTGTCTCCAGACAGTACAGTAAGTGAGATTTTGCAAACCCAGGCAAGTCATGGGGGTTACAGATAGTGCGACATGAACCCAAGATCCTTGTTGAGACCGTTCTCGTGTGCAGAACTTGGTCATAGAAGACAGAGGATAGCAGTGGAAGGATGCGTTTCTGAAGGGATCAGTGCTGGGACCTGTGCTGTTCATGCACAAAGTGGATAGTCAGAAGCTTTTTCCCAGGATGGAAGAGTCAATTACTAGGAGGCACAGGTTTAAGGTGCAAGGGGCAAGATTTAAAGGAGATGTACGAGGCAAATGTTTTAAAACAGAGGGTTGTGGGTGCCTGGAACTTGCTGCCAGGGAGGTTGTGGAAGCGGATACGATGGTGACTTTTAAGGGGTGTCTTGACAAATACATAAATAGGATGACAATAGAGGGATATGGTGCCCAGAAAGATAGGGGGCTTTAATTCAGCCGAGCAGCATGGTTGGTGTAGGCTTGGAGGAACATAGTACCTGTTCCTGTGCAATAATTTTCTTTGTTTTTAACAGAAACCAGGGATACATGTTGACAGCACTCAAGCGAATGTTTTCTTCTAAACATAAAGACTCAATTTTGATCAGACAAGTAGCCACATGTGTTCATATTCAGGAAGTTACCACTGTTCACAACCAGCAGACAGAAGCAGCAAAGTCATGGAAATTCTATATTGGAACTACATAACTTCCTACAGCAAAATTTCCTTTGGGGAATGGGGTAGTTGAAAGGAGAAATACTTGTCAGGTATAGCTACCTTTGAGTGCAACAGACAATCAGATGTAAATCTAATTATCCAGTAGCTTTTCCAAGGAGACTCGCTGGGAATTCTAGCTGATATTGTGGCTTTGGATTTGCTGCAAGATTTGGCCACAGTAAAATTAAAGGGCCATTGCGAATGTCGTACTGGAAATTGCTCACAGGAACAAGCATTATTATAAATGTAAATTAGATTATGTTCAGAGCAGCTCAAATATTTTAGGATTCTGGCTTTTTCTTAAATATATTAATGATTTAGATGAGGGTGTAGTAAATAAAAAATTTCCTTTGTGCCAAAATAGGGTTAGGGCAGATAATAAACAACAATTTAGTTGGATTCAAAAAATGGGCCAGTAGGTGGCAGATGTAAACCTCTTTGGATAGCTGTGAAATAATTAATATAGTGGTGAGGAACATGACAGTAATACTACATACTGATCACCAAAAAAATACAGTGATCATTATAGATAAATTTTTAATATTGTGAGCATGTTATTTGATTGCTGTAATTAAAAAACGGCCCTGGATTGCATCAGCAGGGAGATAGAGTGTAGATTTAAAGGGCTTGCATTATTGCTTAGTAAGTATATACCTGTGTTAGATCAAAATGGGCAGATAAATGCAGATGGAATTTAACCCTGAAAAGTGTGAGGTGATACAGTTTGGAAGGAGTCATTTGAGAAGGATGTACTCAATGAATGGTTAGACATTTGGAAGTTCTGTGGAACAAAGGGATCTTGGCATGTTTGTCCACAGATCTCATGAAGGTGGAAGGGCTTGTTAGTAGGCTGGTGAAAAGGGCATATGGGACACTTGTCTTTATTAATCGAGGCATAGATTACAAAAGCAGGGAAGTCATGTTGGACTTTGGTGAGGCCACAGCTAGAATACTATGTAACTGTATGTATTTAACTCATTAGTCACCCTTTGGACACCAAGGGCAATTCAGTACAGTCAGTCTACCTGACCACCATGTCTTTGAATTGTATGAGGAAACCGGAGCACCAGGAAGAAACCCACTGTGACAAGGGGAGAACAAACTCCACACACACAGTCACGCAGAGCTTGAATTGAACCCAATTGACCCAAATCACTGTGTCACCCCAAGATGTGCTGGTTTGGTATTTCTGTAGGTCATTTAGCAGAATTTTATTTCTGTAGCCACTGTGGGCTGCCTGTTCTTTCAATGCATGTTTTACAAGCAGGCTCTGTGGATCACCAATCTTTTTCTTGTGTAGCTAGGGAAAGTCTTAGGCTAATGCCTTTCGGCAGCACACTGCTTAGCACTGCTGCCTCACAGCACCAGGGACCCAGGTTCAATTGTGACCTCAGGTGACTGTCTGTGTGGAGTTTGCATGTTCTCCCCATGCCTGCATGGGTTTCCTCCGGGTGCTCCAGTTTTCTCCTATAGTCAAAAGATGTGCTGGTTAGGTGGATTGGCCATCCCAAGTTGCCCCTTAGCGCCATGGGAGATTAGAAGTTTAGATATGTGGAATTATGGGAATAGTGTCTGGATGTGATTGTTGATAGTGTAGGCTCGATGGGCCAAATGGCCACCTTCTGCACTGTACGATTCTGTGAACCCTGAAGTCACTTGTTTTGGGATACCTTATAATTAAAAGGATATGCGAGCGATGGGATCGATGCAGTGTGGGTTTATGTAGATTTGATAGGAATTTGCGGGAAATGGGAGGTTGGCAGATGCTGCTGTATTGAAAAAAGACATGAGAAATTGAAGCTTGTCTTCGTGAGAATTAGGAAGGCACATGACAGACGCATTCAAGGTTGTGAAGGGTTATAACAAAATAAATAGCCACTGTTTACACTATGTCAGGCAACGTGATAATGAAGGTGCATGCATTTAAGACATTCGTAAAGATAATTCTCAGCAAAGAGCAGTTAGAATGTGGAACTCTCTGGCATGACCATTGTTCAAATAATCCACACATTTTAAACCAAGACAGATGGTTCCTTGGGGAAAAGGGAATATTAAAAGGGCGGAAGTATGAATAGGAATTAGGCTGGGAGGCTCAAGTGGGGAACAACATTTCCACAAATTTCATGAACCATATGGGCCCATTCTAGAATTTAGATGAGCTGCAGAACATTATCGCTAATGGACAATGTGAAGCCAAACCTGCGCCAATTTTACACCACCAACAGCAGCCTGTTAAAAGATTCAATGTCTACAGTTTATGTAAACCAGCAAAATGGATGCTATCATTTAAACAGACTTACAATGATAGAGATGTTTCCAGCTAGATAATATGTGACTGGCGTCGTTTTTCAATTTTTGTGGGAGTTGTGGGAACTTTCAGAAGTTACTAAAATAAACACTAAACAATATTCATGATGGTTTCTCAGAAATGTGGTCATGTTAGTATTTAGACAAGTGATGGAAAAATTGGGTAAATGAAGGAAAATTGGTGTCTTGGTACATTTTGAAACTATTTGACAGTTTGTTATAAGTATCTAAACTTATGCCATAAATATCTAAACTTTACAACAATGGTATTTGTTTACTTCATGCTTTTTGCAACTTATATCAATGAAGTCTAAATCGCTTGCAATATGTTACACTGGCCCTTCTTTCCTCTCAGTATAGTTATAAGAAAAGCTGGTATTTATCAAGCAGGATTAAATAGTGGGTTAGGTGGATTGGCTATGCTAAATTGTCATTAGTGTCAGGGTGGCTAGCTAGGGGAAATGGTATGGTGTTGTGGGAATAGAGCCTGGATGAGATTGTGGTTGGTACAGACTGAATGGGCCGAATGGCCTCCTTCTGCACTTGAGATTCTATGACCTTAGGATGTCCCAAAGTGCTTTACAGCCAAGAAAATATCTTTGAAGTGCTACCATTGACATAATATGGGATTATGTTACTACGCTATAGCCTGCTTGTGCACGAATAAAGTCACATGAATAACAATGTAATAAAAACCAGATAATTTGTTTTAATGTTGGTTTGACCAGGATAGCACCAGGTAATTATTTCAGTATCTTAACAGAATGGCATATTGTTTTAAAAAGCAATACTCTTATTAGAATCTTGAGTATTCAAGTATACAGAAACCAGAGTTAGTAATGCATAACATAGATATTCTCAGCTTGTAAATGTTTACAATTTACTGATTATTAAGTTTTATTTTTTTCGCATTGAGCTTTTCTTTAATTCACTGTTGGACTTAATATTGTTGGTCCTTTTGAAGATTTGATGAAAGTTTTTGCTGTAAAAGGCTGAGTCGCTGTGCTTACATTCTGATAGACAGGGGAATTAAGGGTTATGGGGAGAAAGCGGGAAAGTGGAACTGATCCACTTCAGATCAGCCATGATCTTATTGAATGGCGGGGCAGGCTCGAAGGGCTAGATGGCCTACTCCTGCTCCTATTTCTTAATTGTGCGGAGGGTGTGGAGAGTCTGCAGAAGGATCTAGATAGGCTGGGCGAATGGGCCAGGAAATGGCAAATGGAATTTAATGTTGGCAAGTGTGAGGTGGTCCACTTTGGTAGGAAGAATGGTAGGAAGGACTATTACTTACGTGGCGAAAAACTGCAGCAGGCGACGGTGCAGAGGGACCTCGGGGTCCTTGTGCATGAGTCGCAAAAACCCAGCTTGCAGGTGCAGCAGGTGGTCAGGAAGGCGAATGGGATGCTGGCCTTCATAGCGAGGGGGATTGAATATAAAAGTAGGGAGGTCTTGCTGCAGCTGTATAGGGCATTGGTGAGGCCGCAGCTGGAGTACTGTGTGCAGTTTTGGGCGCCGCACCTGTGCAAGGATATTTTGGCCCTGGAGGGAGTGCAGAGGAGGTTTACTAGGCTGATACCGGAGTTGAGGGGGTTGAGCTATGAGGAGAGGCTGAATAAACTAGGCTTGTACTCGCTAGAGTTTAGAAGAATGAGGGGAGATCTCATTGAGACGTATAAGATGATGAATGGGATGGATAGGATAGAGGTGGAGAGACTCTTCCCGCTCAAAAAAGACAGTAGGACTAGGGGGCACAGCCTCAAGATAAAGGGGAGGCGGTTTAGAACGGAGTTGAGGAGGAACTTCTTCACTCAAAGGGTGGTGAATCTCTGGAATTCTCTGCCCGTTGAAGTGGTGGAGGCTGCCTCGCTAAATATTTTTAAGAAGCGGGTTGATGGGTTTTTGATAAGAGAGGGGATTAAGGGTTATGGGGAGAGGGCGGGAAAGTGGAACTGAGCCACAACAGATCAGCCATGATCTTATTGAATGGCGGGGCAGGCTCGAAGGGCTAGATGGCCTACTCCTGCTCCTATTTCTTATGTTCTTATGTTCTTATGTTTCATTCATATATTCCTGGTGTATTTGAAATATGCAAAAATTACACCCAAGAGATTTTTTTCAAACATTTCTTCAATTCATCACTAACAGAATTCTTTTTTGTGGATGCAGTGCAGTGGAATATTTTGAAGCTTAAAAAAAATCTTATACAGCGTAGTGTCAATGGCGGAGATTATTTTACATATTTTTGAGGTCCCGATAACTACTGTCTTTCCAGATTGTGAATAGGTTAGAGGAAGCAGAATGGATGCTTTTAATCATGCTTGACAAAGAAGTCAATGATTTCACATTTATTGGTGTGGGCAGGGGAGAAGGATTTAAGGAGATGTTTGTCTTGAGAGAAAGAGCTACAGATTATGGATGAGGATTCTCTGATCTTCTCCATGGCTACAGCATTCCAGCCAAAATTCAATTCGCTTTCAGTGGCACTGGAGAATCCCAGCCGCAAATGAAGATGAAGATTTTCAGTGTATATTTGAATCCCAGGAAGAAATTTTGGCAGAGTGGGGAAGACTCGATGGTGCTGAATGACATTGAGCCAGATGTGATAATGGAAGCCAGTTCTATGCCTGATGCATTCAGATTTGTATCTCCAGACTTAGTCATGAAGATAAGAACCATGCCAGGGCAATGACCAGGAAAGAAGAATGAAAAGAAATTTACTAGGATCGAGAGTATCAGAGATGGAGGGGATAGTTGCAGAAGAGTGAGGATAATAGAGGGCCAAAAGCTAAACAGTTGGGAGTTTAAAACTTCAGTTGTGACATAGGGGAAGAGTTTATCTTTGCAGGCTGGGAGAGTGGAATGGGAGTTGCAGAATGTAATGGTAAAAACCAATGACTCATTGAGCAATTCTACAGGGGGGCTACATGCGGTTCAACAACTGAAATTCTACACTAAAGAAGTACTCCAGCAAAAGATATCACAGAGATAGTAGAAGATTGTGAGATCAATGATATCAAATGTCAGAAATTAGAGGGTACAGGGAGGTACAGTAGTGGCTTTATTCTGGAGTTTGGACAAGGCAATATTAAAATACCTGCTGCCATTGGGACTATAGTGATTCGGGGAGGGGATAGGGAAGTGCTGTCGGTGGATGGCTGGGGAAACAGAGGCTGTAATAACTGGAATTTTAAACCAGTGATAAAATGGTAAGTTTGTAATTTGAAGCAGTTCACATTGGTCTTAAAAGAAAAAGATTAATCTACATTTTGTTCCTACACTTGAGAATAAAGCCATCACGGAGTCTTCACCTATCATTCAAGCCATTTTTCCTTTCCCCTTTGCTATGTTTGTAGGGAAAAGAATCTAACCATTCAAGATATCATATCTGGTGTTGAGAACTTTGAATGCCTTGGGTGTAAGAAATTCTTCAAAAGTAAATGTAAAAAAATGCTGAAAACACTTTTTTTTTCCAGTTTTCACCTGGCTGCCACAAAGGGACAGGCGGAATGTTTGGGAGCAATGCTCACTCATGGTGTTGATCTAACTGTACCTGATGGCTCAGGTAAGAAACTTGCTGCTAACCATATGAATTTGTTACAGAAAATGAAAATATTTTGTTGTAAATTATTGGATTACGCTGAAGGGTTTTGGGAAACATTTCCGAACTGAAGATTTTGCAGGCTCACACTTCCCTGGTGCAAGCACACCTCTTTCACTGAACACCATTCGAACTTCTTCAGCTTGGTTTTCACCTTGCCCACAGTCCCAAGATGGACCTGGCAAAAGCCGCCATTATACCTCCCTATACCCTCTCATTTCTGACATTTGATATCATTGATCTCACGATCTTCTACTGTCTCTCCTGTATGGGATTGTCCTGGCATGGCTTCACTTCTATTTGCCTCAATGTAGCCAACACAATTCCAGAAATGATTTTTCTTCCAACTACTGTGGATCACCTCCAGAGATACATTTTCTGACTGCCTTCCTAATTGATGTTCTGCCTGGGTGAGTGACATCATCCATTGATTTCCCCATAATATCCCCTGGATTTCTTCCTTCACCACTTCCAGTTGACCATCCATTAGACCAAAGGCACAACTTTTCCCCCTGTGTCCTTTCCATAGAATCATAAGATCTAGGAGCAGGAGTAGGCAATTCAGCCTCTCGAGCTGCTCTGCCATTTAATACGATCATTTCTGATTTCACCTCAGCCTCAACTCCATTTAGCTGCCCATTTACCATAACCCTTTCAATTACTTACTAATTAAAAATCAGTCCACCTCTTTCTTAAATTTACTCAATGTCCAGGCATCCACCATACTCTGGATAATCAATTCTACAGACTCAGGATCCTTTGAAAGAAGTAATTTCTCTTCATTTCTGTTTTAAATCTGCTTCCCATACCTTAAAACTATGACCTCTTGTTTGAGATTGCCCCTCAAGAGGAAACATCTTCCCGATATCTACTTTGTCATTCCCTCTTATAATCTATTGTACATCTCAATTCAATCCCCTCTCATTCTTCTAAACTTAAGGGAGTATAGTCCTAAACTGCTCAATCTCTCTTCATAAGTAAAATCCCTCAACTCTGGAATCAATTTAGTAAATCTCCTCTGAACACCTCCAATGCAACTACATCCCTCCTCAAGTGAGGAGACCAAAACTGTACACAATATTGTAAGTACGGTCTCACTAATGCTTTGCATGGTAGCAGCAACACTTCACTACTTTCATTCTCTATTCCTTTCGCAGCAAATGCCACGATTTCATTTGCCTTCCTTATTACTTGTATACTAGTTTTCTACAATTTATACACTAGGACACCAGATCCTGCAGCACCAAAGCACAATTAATTTTCTTATCATTTAATAATAATTTGCTTTTTTATTCTTCCGAACAAAATGAATAACCTCACACTTATCCTTGTTAAATCCCGTCTAATAATTTTGTCCTATTCACTTAATCAATCCATATCCATTTGTAAATTTCTGATTTCATTATCACAATTTACTATAGGAACATAGGAATTGGGAGCAGAAGTAAGCAAATTCAGTCCTTTAAACCTGCTCTGTCATTCAATCAGATCATGCTGATCTGTCCCTGGTCTCAAATCCATCTCCCGACCTGATCCCTATATCCCTCTTTGCCACTTTTTCTTAGAAATATGTCAATCTCCCTCTTGAAACCATTTAACAATTCAGAATCCACCGCGCTATGGAACAGCAAGTTCCACAAATTCACCACCCTCTGCGGGAAGCAGTTCCTCCTCATCTCAGTTTTAAATCTACCATCTCTCAACCTATACCTGTGGCCTTTTGTTCTAGATTTCCACATAAGAGGAAACATTTGGTCTCCATTTACTTTATCAATCCCTTTTAAAATTTTATATACCTCAATCAAATCCCCTCTCATCCTTCTAAACTCCAGCAAGTACAAGCCAAAACTATTTAATTTCTCCTCACATGACAGCCCCTCATCCCTGGAATCAATCTGCTGAACCTTCTCTGGACTGCCTCAAATGCCACCACATCCTTCCTCAAATAAAGAGACCAAAATTGGACACAATACTCCAGATGTGGTCTTGCCAACAACCTATACAATTGTACTTGCTTGCCTTCAGACCCAACAGTTTGCTCAGTAAGTGTTCCCTAGTGACGATGATAGCTCTAAGTTCCTCCCTTTCTCACAAGAGCAAGAGGATAGCCAGGGAAATGGTCGGTCCACTTAAAGATAGTGAAGGGAATCTATGCATGGAACCAGAGGAAATGGGTGAGATACTAAATGAATACTTTGCCTCAGTATTCACCAAAGAGAGGGACTTGATGGATGAGGAGCTTAGGGTAGGGTATGTAGAAATTCTTGATTATGTTGATATCAAAAAGGAGGAGTTATTGAGCCTCTTAAAATAAGAACACAAGAACATAAGAAATAGGAGCAGGAGTAGGCCATCCGGCCCCTCGAGCCTGCCCCGCCATTCAATAAGATCATGGCTGATCTGTCGTGGCTCAGTTCCACATTCCCACCCTGTCCCCATAACCCTTAATCCCCTCCCTTATCAAAAACCCATCAACCCGCGTCTTAAAAATATTTAGCGAGGCAGCCTCCACCACCTCAACGGGCAGAGAATTCCAGAGATTCACCACCCTTTGAGTGAAGAAGTTCTTCCTCAACTCCGTTCTAAACCGCCCCCCCTTTATCTTGAGGCTGTGCCCCCTAGTCCTACTAAGTAGTAAATAAGTCCTCAGGGCCTGATGGGATCCACCCCAGAATACTGAGGAAGGCAAGAGTGGAAATTTAGTGGGGTCTTGACAGGAATCTTTGTATCCTCATTGGGTACATGTAATTCCAGAGGACTGGAGGATAGCCGGCGTTATTCCTTAGTTTAAGAAGGGCAGCAGGGATAATGCAGGAAATTATAGGCCTTACATCAGTGATAGGGAAATTTATTGAAAAAATTCTTAGGGACAGGATATAGTCACATTTGGAAACAAATAGACTTATTAGTGATAGACAGCATGGTTTTGTGAAGGGGAAGTCATGCCTCGCTAACTTGATCAGGTTTTTTGAAGAAGCGATAAAGATGATAAACGAGGGAAAGGCAGTGGATGTTACGTGCATGGACTTTAGTAAAGCCTTTGACAAGGTACCTCACGGTAGACTGGTGTGAAAATTGAGTCACACAGGATCAGGGGAGAGCTGGCAAGATGGACACAGAACTGGCTTGGCCATTGAAGATAGAGAGTAACAGTAGAGGGGTGCTTTTCTAAATGGAAGGCTGTGACTAGCAGTGTTCCACAGGGATCAGTTCTTGGACCTTTGTTGTTCGTAGTATGTATAAATGATTTGGAGGAAAATGTAGCTGCTCTGATTAGTGAGTTCACAGACGACACAAAAATTGGTGAAGTCACAGATAATGATTGTCATAGGATGCAGCAAGATATAGACCGGTTGAAGATTTGGGTGGGGAAATGGCAGATGGAGTTTAATCCAGACAAGTGTGAGATAATGCATTTTGGAAAGTCTAATGCAGGCAGGAATTATACGGTAAATGGTAGAACTCTTAGGAGTTTTGACAGGCAGAGAGATCTGGGCGTACATGTCCACCAACCACTGAAAGTGGCAATGCAGGTGGATGAGGTAGTCAAGAAGATATACGCATGCTTAACTTCATCGATTGTGGCATTGGCTATAAAAATGTGCAGGCCATTCTGCAGCTGTACGGACAGAACCTTAGTTGGGCCTCATTTAGAATATTGTGTAGAGTTCTGTTTGTCACCAGGATGTGGATGCTTTGGAGAGGGTACAGAAAAGGTTTACCAGGATGTTGCCTGGTATGGAGGGTATTAGCTATGAGGAGATGTTGGATAAAGTTAGTTTGTTTTCACTGGAACGATGAAGGTTGAGGGGCGACCTGATAGAGGTTTACAAGATTGAGTGGCATAGACAGAGTGGATAGTCAGATGTTTTATCCTTGGGTAGAAAAGTCAAGCACTAGGGGATATAGGTTTAAGGTGTTTGGGGAAACGTTTAGAGGAGATGTGTGAAGCAAGTTTTTTATACAGAGGGTTGTGAATGTCTGGAATGCACTACCAGGGGAGGTGGTGGGAGCAGGTACGAAAGCAGCATTTTGAGGGGCAACTATCCTAATCCAGATATGATTAGGATGGGAATGGAACGATGCAGACACCGTAAGTGCATACGGTTATAGTTTGGGCAGGCTGATCACGCTCGCTTCACAATGCCAGTAATATAATGAAAGGCGAGAAACCAGGCGTGAAGCCGGTTTTTTACATCTCTTGCCATCTTACTATCTCGCCCCCCTGGTCGACCGCCAGGATGGGCCAGTAAGATCACCCCCTAAATGTTAATATCTTCATCTTTCTGATGTTGTCGAATGTGATTGTGATTGTTTCCAGCATTCAGCACGTGAGTTGGGTTTTCAGGCTCAGCAACCTTTCCTTTAATCTGAGCAATCATTGTCATTCAATTAATTATCTGTCACAATTCTTCCAAAAAACACCTTTTTTTCCTCGGTTACAGCACTTAGGATTCCATTAGCTTAAGTGACATTCTTGCTGGGAGGTTGCTGAATCAGAGAAAAGAAATGAAATGCATGTTATGTTCTGGGTTATGTTTCTCGTCTGCCAGTACAGTCTATTTTTAGCTATGAATTTATGACCATCATTCTCTACAAAAAACACTTCAGATTATAAATCCAGCTTCATTTTGTGCATATAAAACTGAGGAACTGATATTCAAGTGGCACTTCTATAATTTGCAGTTTAAAAAGTAGTAGTAAATGAACAAATTTTAACCCTTTCCCTCCTTGCTTGAATTGTAGGTTACAATGCTTTACACCTAGCTTCAAAGAATAGTCACCAAGAATGTGTGAAGAAGATCCTTCAGGTAGTGATGACTTCTGTTCTTACTATCTGTGATTGATACTTTAAATAATGGTTCTTTAACTTACAAGGAATACCAGCACAAAACTGGCAGAACAGTGATACAAAAGACAATAGAACATTGAACGGGGGTTGATTTATTTGTCATGTACTCGTAATCTCAGTTGGTTTTATTAATTAATGTTTTAAAGTTCAGGACAACTTTTTTGGAACATTGTCCAGTTTATTTGGTGGAAGTTGTGATCTGTTTTATTTCTGGCCAAGACATTTCCAATTCTAGGAAGACTTTACAATTATCCGGTATTGCCACACTCATCCGAGAATCTTCCTCTCACTGATGCCTGAGGGATTCATCATGTGGCCCTTTGCAAACGCTATGGCAACACAAGTTCTTGGCTTCTGTCAAGCTCAAATTACAACATTCTAGTGATTGATCTTTGAGGGAACATTATAAAGTTATATTTCTGTACATTTCCTCTTTCTCTCTCTCTCTCTTTGTCTTCCTAGTTCCTAATTGCTCCTATTTCATTTACTCTCACTTTTTTCATTGCTGCCCTCTTACCTCCTTTTGCCTGCCTGCCTGCCTACTTCCTCACACTCTTAGCCTGGTTACATAGCTCCCCTGTAACCACAACACTTCTATCTTTCTCACCCATCGTCTTTCTTTGTCTTCCAACCTTGCTTTTTATCTTTTCTGTACTCTCATTCACCCTTGTTTCCCCTTCTCACTTCCCTCTCTTTTCATCTCACCCTCTTTAATGTCCCCTTTTTCCAAAACGGATCTTTTTTTCTCTTTTCAGTTTCTTTTTGCTTTACACATCAACCTATTTTAATACATTTGCTTTCCTTTCTGTATTATGACTTACTCATCATTCCTATTTGTTTTGTAACTTTTTGCTTTTCTCCACCTTTCTCCCTCTGACCCATCCTTTCTATTAAGGCAAGCTTGTTGGATGAGTCTGGAAGAAAAGAAGACCTGCGAGGATGGAGACAGGGCTTAGCATCTGTGGTTTTAAGCAGAAAAACTGTAACTGCAATCAAAATTCAATTTATCTGTCTAAAAGTGCACCCTAATTTAGGTTAACTTTGTTTTAACATGGCTTTGTGACACTGCATGCTGATGTAAATAAAATTAATGTAATAATTGAAAATAGCAACAAGGTAAAACTGCTGAATGCCAGTGTTTAATTTAAGAAAACAAAAACAGACAAAAAGGATAAAACCATTTCTTCCAAAAACATTTGGCCTGGCTAACGTCTATTATCAAACCAGATTTTGTAACAGTGCACGTGGGGAGTGCTCAACCTAATTCTTGATTAGGGATGGCATGGTGGCACGGTGGTTAGTATAGAGGTTTACAGCATGGAAACAGGCTCTTCAGCTGCCCTTTTGTTTAACGCCTAAGTTGGCCCAATTGCCCACATTTGGCCCATATCCCTCTATACCCATCTTACCCATGTAACTGTCTAAACACATTTTAAAAGACAAAATTATACCTAGCTCCACTACTACCTCTGACAGCTTGTTCCTGACACTCACCACCCTCTGTGTGAAAAAATTGCCCCTCTGGACACTTTTGTATCTGTTCCCTCTCGCCTTAAACCTATGCCCTCTAGTTTTAGATTCCCCTATCTTTGAGAAAAGATATTGACTATCTAGCTGATCTCTGCCCCTCAGCCTTCTATGCTCCAGAGAAAAAAGTCCCAGTCTACCCAGCCTCTCCTTATAACTCTAACCACCAAGTCCCAGTAGCATCCTAGTAAATCTTTTCTGCATTCTTTCTAGTTTAATAATAACCTTTCTATAATAGGATGACCTGAACTGTACACAGTATTCCAAGTGTGGCCTTACCAATGTCTTTTACAACTTCAACAAGACAAGTCCCAACTCCTGTATTCAATGTTCTGACCAATGAAACCAAGCATGCCATATGCCTTCTTCACCATTCTGTCCACCTGTGACTCCACTTTCAAGGAGCTATGAATCTATATCCCTAGAACTCTTTGTTCTGTAACTCTTGCCAGCACCCTACCATTAACTGAGTAAATCTTGCCCTGGTTCAATCTAACAAAATGCATCACCTCACATTTATCTGAATTAAACGCTATCCACCATTCATCAGCCCACTGGCCCAATTGAGCAAGGTCCCATTGCAATCTGAGATAACCTTCTTCACAGTCTACTATGCCATCAATCTTGGTGTCGTCTGCAAAATTACTAATCATGCCTCCTAAATTCTCATCCAAATCATTAATATAAATGACAGATAACAGTGGACCCAGCACTGATCCCTAAGGTACACTGCTGGTCACAGGCCTCCAATTTGAAAAACAACCCTATACAACTGCCCTCTGGCTTCTGTTATCAAGTCCAACACTGACATCTCCACATCATTCTGTCATCAAGCCAATTTTGTATCCATTGGATCCTGTGAGATTTAACCTTATGCAACAACTTACCTTGCAGTGCCTTGTTAAAGTCCATGTAGACAACATCAACTGCACTGCTGTCATCTACCTTCTTGGTTACCCCTTCAAAAAATTCAAGCAAATTGTGAGGCATGATTTTCCACTCAAAGCCATACTGATTGTCCCTAATCGGTCCTTGTGTCTCTAAATATCTACTGATTCTGTCTCTCAAAATATCTTACAACAACTTACCCACCACAGATCTGAGGCTCACTGGTCTGTAGTTCCCAGGCTTTTCCCTGCAGCCCTTTTTAAACAGAGGCACAACATTTGCTATCCTCCAATCTTCAGGCACCTCACCTATGATTATCAATGATTCAAATATCTCTGCTAGGAGACCTGCAATTTCCTCCCAAGCCTCCCACAATAATGTGGGATATACCTCATCAGGCCCTGGGGATTTATCTACTTGATGCGCTTTAAGACTTCCAGCACCACCTCCTCTGTAATATGTACACTCCTCAAGACATCACAATTTATTTCCCCAAGTTCCCTAATATCCATGCTTTTCTGAACAGTAAATGCTGATGAGAAATATTCATTTAGATCAGACCCATCCCTTGTGGATCCGCACATAGATGACAATGTTGATCCTTAAGAGGCCATGCTCTCTCCCTAGTTAGTCTTCTGGCTTTTATGTGTTTGTACAAGCTCTTTGGATTCTCTCTTGCCTTATCAGCCAGAACAATCTCGTGTTCCCTTTTTGCCCTCCTGATGTCTCTCTTAACTCTACTCCTACATCCCCTATACTCTTCAAGGGATTCACTTGAGCCCAGCATGTCATGTGCCTCCTTCTGCTGCGTCACAGCACCAGGGACCCTGGTTCAATTCCCAGCTGGGCTCCACTGTGTGAAGTCTGCACATTCTCCCCGTGTTCGCATGGGTTTCCTCCAGGTGCTCCAGTTTCCTCCCCCAGTGTGAAAGATGTGCTCCCTCAGTGTACCCGAACAGGCACCAGAGTGTGGCAACTAGGGGATTTTCACAGTAACTTCGTTGCAATGTTAATGGAAGCCTACTTGTGACACTAATAATTAAACTTTAAACTTAAAAACTTAGTATTGAGGTAGGTGGTAAAGCATGCTGCTCAAACTGAAATAGAGGATGATTTACATTGCTTTCTTTACAGCTGCTCTTAAACCAGAAAAGCGGAGAAATCTAGTAGCTCTTTAATCACTAACAGAATAGTGTCAGTGTAGGAAAATGCCTGAGTGTTTTTATAAAAGCTAGAACATGGCTACTTGATTATCTGAACTTCAACTGTAAATGCCACACAGGACAGCGAATGATGGCATACAGGAGGCCTGTGAGGTTGAATTTGGCCTAGTGTTGGCAATTTAATTATTTTTAAGGTTGGTATGAGGAAAGACCAGGTTGGGCTTCAGCTGTAGATGTGCAATGTAGTGGCAATAGATGGACAGGTTACATAGGAAACTTTCCATCTTCCATCCAGAACAGATGCTGGCATTGGACTGGGGTGGCCACAGTAAGAAGTCTGACAACCCCAGGTTAAAGTCCAACAGGTTTATTTGGAATCACAAGCTTTCGGAGCGCTGCTCCTTCATTAAGTGAGTACAAAGGTAGGTTTCACAAACATGGCATATATAGACAGAGACACAATTACAAGATAATGGTTGGAATACAAGTCTTTACAGATAATCAAGTCTTTAGAGGTGCAGGCAGTGCAATTGGAGAGAGGGATCATCACAGGTTAAAGAGATGTGAATTGTCTCAGGCCAGGACAGCTAGTAAGATGTTACAAGCCCAGGCCAAATGATGGGGGTTATATGTCGTGTGACATGAACCCAAGATCCTGGTTGAGGCCATCCTCATACATGCAGAACTTGCCTATCAGTTTCTGCTCGTTTTTTCTGCATTGTGTATCTTGAAGGCCACTTTTGAGAACGCTTAACCAAAGATCGGAGGCTGAACACTCTTGGGTTCATGTCACACAACATATAACCCCCACCATTTGGCCGGGCTTGTAAAATCTTGCTAGCTGTCCTGGCTGGAGATAATTCACATCTCTTTAACTTGTGATTATCCCTCTCTCCAAATGCACTGTCTTCACCTTTAAAGACTTGATCACCTGTAAAGACTCACATCGCAGACATTACCTTGCAATTGTGTGATGGTCTATATATACTGTGTTTGTGAAACCTACCTCTTCACTCACCTGATGAAGGAGTTGCGCACTGAAAGGTCATGATTCCGGATAAGCCGGTTGAACCTGGTGTTGTGAGACTTCTTACTGTGCCCATTCAGAAAGACACATGGTTTGTTTCTTTTTCTCAATATGTGGTACCCCTTTGTTGTCCCATTGCAGCTGAAAGCCCATCTTCCAGTCTTTCTGTAGTTAGCATTTTGAAGTGGCATAACAGTCACAGTGCTGTCATTGCTTTGGATTAGTTAATTTCTCCGGTATGATAATAGGAAATGATCAAAATTGAAAATATTGTTTAATCTTCGTACTCTGTAGAATTAAATTTATGTGATACAGAATCTCTAATATAAATTTCAGTTCCATACTTTCGGAACGAATAGTTATGTCATCATTCCAAACTTAAGGTAGCTTCATAAATTTGACATGCAGTTGACATGCCATTTAACGTATAATAGCCCTGAGAGATAAAATACTTCAGTAAATTAAGTATTTAATTGTTTAACTCACAAGAAGAACACTCACTGTCTCATATTTTCCCCCGTGCTGTTATATCCATTGTATGTGTGAGACAAGTCCTGCAGTATGTCATGTCAGACTAATGAAAAAATGTGACGTGTCTCTGAACTAACATTGTTATTGTATCCAAAACAGACACAAAGTTCTAGAATAGAGCATAAATCAAATTTCTGCCACTTCATGTTTCTTAATAGTACAAGTGTCCTGTGGAATGCACTGACAGCAATGGGAAGACTGCCTTGCACCATGCAGGTAAGGAATATTATTTATTTAAACACATTGTTCATTTTATGACTGAGGGACTCAATGCTATTCTGTAAATACTTCTCTGATTTACATGAGGAATACCAAAAAGTTGATTTTTACCAATCTCCACAAGAGTGGTCCAGGGCTGCACTCTCTGGGAAGGATGTGAAAGCATTGAGGACAGATTGGAAAGGTTGGGACTGTTCTTGGAGCAAAGAAGACCAAGAGGAGATTTGATAGAGGTGTTCAAATTCACGAGGGGATTGGACAGAGCAGATAGGGAGAAACTGTTCTTGCTTGTAAAAGGATCAGGTATGAGATTGCAAAGATCTAATGTGATTTGCAAAAGAAGCAAATGTGATGTGAGAAAGAAATTTTTCACACAGCGAGTGGCTTGAGTTTGAAATGCCTTGAAATGTAGTGGAGCCAGGTTCAATCGAAGTTTTCAAGAGGGTATTAGGTTATTATTTGAATAGAAACGACATGCAAGGGTATGGGGAAAAGGCAGGATAATTGCACTAAGTCATAATGCACGTTTGGAGAACCACTGCAGATGCAATGGGCTGAATGGCCTCTTTCTGCCCCAAAACAATTCTGTGACTGAGTGATGCTGGGGTTGTCAGGAGGAGACCGAGATGGGTTTTCCACCATCACTTTCCTCTGAAGGTAATTCAAATGCTTCATCTTTGACTCTTGCACAGGTTGTGCTGGGTTCTCCCATCGTTGAGGACAGGAATATTTTTGTAGCCTGCTAGCCGTCCTCTTAGTTGTTTTATTATCTGTTAGCGTTCACGATTGGATGTAGCAGAACTGCAGAATTTCAGTCTGATCCATTGATTGTGGGATCTGTTAGCTCTGTCTATTGCTGTCTCTGCTGTTCGGCATGCGGGTAGTCAAATGTTGTAAATTCACCAGCTTAACACCTCATTTTTAGGTATATTTGGTTCTGTTCCTGGCATTTCCTTCTGTACTCTTCATTGAACTAGGGTTGATCCCTTGGGTTGGTGGCAATGGGAGAGGGGGAGATATGCCAGGTCATGAGGTTGCAGATTGTGGTTGAGTGCAATTCTGCTGCTGAGGACAACCCACAGCATCTCATAGCCTGTTTTCAGTTGCTGGACCTGTTCAAAATCTATCCCCTTTAACATGGTCGTCGTGCCACACTTCACAACATGGGTATCCTTAAATTTAACAAGGACTGTGTGTTGATCAGTCCTACCAGTATTGTTAAGGACAGTGTCCAGTTGGTTTTCTTGGTTCCTTTGTCAACTGCCACAGGTCCAGTTTGTACCTGGTCAGTAGTTGTGCTATTGCACCACTCTTGATAAATAAGAACATAAGAACTTAAGAAATAGGAGCAGGAGTAGGCCATCTAGCCCCTCGAGCCTGCCCCGCCATTCAATAAGATCATGGCTGATCTGTCGTGTCTCAGTTCCACATTCCCGCCCTCTCCCCATAACCCTTAATCCCCTAGCCTATCAAAAACCTATCAACCCGCGTCTTAAAAGTATTTAGCGAGGCAGCCTCCACCACTTCAACGGGCAGAGAATTCCAGAGATTCACCACCCTTTGAGTGAAGAAGTTCCTCCTCAATTCTGTTCTAAACCGCCCCCCCTTTATCCTGAGGCTGTGCCCTCTAGTCCTACTGTCCTTTCTGAGCGGGAAGAGCTTCTCCACCTCTATCCTATCCATCCCATTCATCATCTTATATGTCTCAATGAGATCTCCCCTCATTCTTCTAAACTCTAACGAGTACAAGCCTAGTTTATTCAGCCTCTCCTCATAGTTCAAACCCCTCAACTCCGGTGTCAGCCTAGTTAACCTCCTCTGCACTCCCTCCAAGGCCAAAATATCCTTGCGTAAGTGCGGCAACCAAAACTGCACACAGTACTCCAGCTGCGGCCTCACCAATGCCCTATACAGCTGCAGCAAGACCTCCCTACTTTTATATTCAATCCCCCTCGCTATGAAGGCCAGCATCCCATTTGCGTTCCTGACCACCTGCATCTGCAGGCTGGGTTTTTGCGACTCATGCACAAGGACCACGAGGTCCCTCTGCACCGTCGCGTGCTGCAGTTTTTCGCCACGTAAGTAATAATCCTTCCTACCATTATTCCTACCAAAGTGGACAACCTCACATTTGCCAACATTAAATTCCATTTGCCAGTTCCTGGCCCATTCGCCCAGCCTATCTAGATCCTTCTGCAGACTCTCCACACCCTCTGCACAATTTGCCGTTCCACCAGTCTTGGTGTCATCAGCAAATTTTGACACCACACACTCAGTTCCCTCCTCCAGATCATCTATATAAATGATAAATAGCTGAGGCCCCAGCACTGACCCCTGGGGCACTCCTCTAGTCACCAACCGCCAATCCGAATAGCACCCATTGACCCCCACTCTCTGCCTCCTATTTGACAACCAATCCTCTATCCACGCTAACACCCTACGCCCAACTCCATGCCCCCTGACCTTCTGTAATAACCTCTTGTGAGGCACCTTGTCAAACGCCTTCTGAAAATGACATTGATGACATTGAAGCCTTCACCCAGAGTACTTCGTGATCTTGCCACCCTCAGAACTTCTTCAGTTGAATATTCAACATGAGGCGGTACTGATTAGTCAGCTGAGGTGGTAAGTGGCAACCAACAGCCAATTTCCTTGCTCAAGTTTGACTTGATGTATGATATTTCATGGAATCTTGTGTCAATGTTGAGGTCCCCAGGCAACTTCCTCCTGACTGTATAACATGCTGCCACCTCTGTTGGCTCTGTACTGTCAGTGGAACAGGACAGACCAAGGTGACAATGTCTGGCACGTTGACTGTAATATTTGATTCAATGAGTGTCACCATATCAGGCTGTTCCTTGACAAGTCTGTGGGACAGCTCTCAAGTTTTGTACAAGCCACGCAATGTTACTAAGGAGACCTTTACAGGATCACCAGGGTTAGATGTGCTGATTCTGGTGCTATTCCTATTCATTTTTTTTTGTAGCAGTGGGGCAGATGGCAATCAGACAAAGTTATTGTAAGGGTCTTCTTCCTTACAGGGAGGATAAGAGGGGAGACACCTTTTTTGTTGACTAGAGGAACACCCTACACATTGGAAAATTGCCTTTTATGTTGCCTTAGTGGAGCGCACTTGCTTTGTACCGTTTTACCCAGCTCAGGATCAGGTTAAAATGCCCTTGGAGTCCCATATACATCATGGCATTTGTTAATGAGGCACCTGTTGGCATTCAATGGGAGCCCTTTTCAAAGTCACAAATGACATCTTCTGTGACTATGACAAAGGTAAGCTAACCCTCCTTGTTCTTTTGGATCTGTCCAGAGCCTTTTGAAAGATCGTTCCATCTTACTTCAGTTGTTCTCTGGGCGGTACTGCACACACCTGGTTCCATTCCTGTTTATCTGATCGTGGCCAAGGAATCACCATAAATTCTTCCCATTGCCAGACAAATACCTTTGGTATCTCCCAAGGATCTGTCCTTGGTTCCCGCCTATTTCTGAACCACATCCTGCCCAGAGGTGATGTTATCCAAAAACATATTATGCACCATACTGACACACGCAGCTTTACCTCACCACCAATTACCTGAACTCCACTGCCTCCCAATTTCAACAACACCCGCCCCCGCCCCTGCCCCCATACCCCATCAACACCATCCCACTCCCTAGCTACATCTGAGGCTGAGGCTGAACCAGGTTACGTCCTCATGTTATAATTGACTCCAGAGTTGAACTTCTGATCATATATGTGTAACTTTCTAAGACCAGACTATTTCCACTTTTGTAACATTTCGAACAGAGCGACATGGCGGCACAGTGGTTATTACTGCTGGCTCACCATGCCAGGAATCCGGTCTCGGGCAACTGTCAATGTTCTGTTTGCAGTATACGTGGGTTTCCTCCAGGTGCTCCGGTTTCTTCCCACAGTCCAAAGATGTGTGGGTTAAGTGGATTGGCCAAGCTAATTTGTCCCTTACTGCCCAAAGGGGAACTAGCAGGGTAAATACATGAGATTATAGGGATGAGGTCTAGGTGGGATTGTTGTCAGTGCAGGCTCGATGGGCCAAATGGCCTCCTTCGGCACTGTAGGGCTTCAGTGATTCTATGATTCCTGACTCTCTCCTGCTTCCCTCATCCAAGCTTTTGTTACCTCCAGCCTCGACTATTTTAACATAATTTTCCAGCATTTCACTTTCTGTAAACTTGAGATTATCCAAACTCTTGCTGCCCATGTCCTGATTTCAGGAAATGCCGTTCACCACCTTCTGTGTAGTCACTGACTGAGACTAGTTCCAAGTTAAGCAACGCCTCATTGTTAAATTTATTATCCTTGTTTCCAAATCCCTTTATGGCCTCATTCCCTATCACGGTCAGGTCACTTAAGCATCCCCCTGCCTTCAATTGCTCCACCATTCATGTCTGTAATGTTGCTGCCCAGGCTCTAAGCTTTTGAATTCCCACAGCTCACCCCTGCACACACACGCACACACAAATTGGCCAAGATTTTGATCATTAGGTCTAATATCTCTTTATAAGTTAAAGTTTGTTTATTAGTCACAAACAAGCTTAGAGTAACACTGCAATGAAGTTACTGTGAAAACCCCGTGGTCACCACATTATGGTGCCTGTTCGTGTGCGCTGAGGGGGAATTTAGCATGGCAAATGCACCTAACCAGCATACCTTTCAAACTGTGGGAGGAAACCGGACGAAACCATGAGGCATCTTGGCACTGCCCATGAGGCATCAGGCAGTACCAAGGGGCAAGGCCTAACGGGTGGGGGGAGGGGGGGAGGCAAGTCCTCTGGAGGTGTGGAGTCCTGCTGCGACTCTGCATTTGGGATGAGTGACAGAGGGAGGGAGGCAAACGATCGAGGCTGTGCATCAGATGGAAGGGAGGTGGGTCAGAGGTGCAGGGGGGACCGCCAGGAGTGGGGGAGATCGGGGCTGCTGATGGGGGGTGTAGCATCAAGGCAGAGTGGGGGTGGGGGAGGTGTTCGAGGCTGGCCCGGGCATATTTGGGGGTCCAGCAATTGGTCCGTGGTGAGTTTGCACAGTCGGCGATGCAGGGCTGGTGAGTGATTGAGCTGGCCAACAATCGGATGGCCAGCAGATAGGGTCCACTGCTTGTGCGCTGATCTGTCAGATCGGTGCATGCACAGTGGCCCACTCAGTACTTTGCTGCCAGCCTCTCCACCCACTGATTTTTGGACTAATTTACACTAGTGCACTGTGATGCACGCCCCCCACCCCACCTCCCCTGCCACTGACCCCTTCCCCCGCCCCTCTCTTAATATTCATATCTAGCAGAAACGTTCACAGCAGGTTTGGACAAACATAAACCAGTTGAGGGGCCTCTATCCAGGGGCGCAGAGGAAAATGTAGCCCCGAATGAGGGTGACATGGCTGGTCACTGCCCTGGCACAGATTGATGTTGCCCATTTACGTGTGATGGGGGAATCATATGCCAACGATGATTTTGATTGTAAGAGCGAGGGTCAAGATGGGAGTGCAAGTGATGATTGAAGGAGATAGGAATGCAGGAGATAGGATTTGAGGATTGGAATGCTGCCGATGATTGTATGAGTTCCATAGTCTAATGATTCTGATTTCAGAAAGTGGGGAATTAAATTCAGTAGTTGCTGCCGTTTGTGGGCTGATACCAGAAAAGAATAACCATGAAAGCTATCAGATTATTGTGAAAACTCAACTGTCTCATTAACCTCCTTCACAGAAGAGAATCTACCATCCCATTTAATCCGGGAAATCCATGGCGGGGGTGTATCATTGGCAGGAACAGAAGATGCGGCCAATATGAACAGCTGGAGAATTCTGACTATGATTTCAGGCCCTTACTTTGAATTGACTTCACCCCTTCAGCCCTTAGAGTAGCTGGAAATGGGCAGTAAACACTGCTTTGCAAAGCAGCACGGTGCCACAGTGGTTAGCACTGCTGCCTCACAGTGCCAGGGACCTGGCTTGGGTCACTGTCTGTGTGGAGCTTGCAAATTTTCCCCGTGTATGCATGGATTTCCTCCAGGTGCTTCGATGTCCTTCCACAGTCTAAAAATATACTGGTTAGGTGCAATGGCTATGTTAAATTCTCTGTCAGTGTACCCAAACAAGTGCTGGAATGTGGCAACTAGGGGATTAATAAATAACTGAACCTTTAAAAATTCTCCATGTCCTAAGGAGAATGGCCATGATACAGGCCTAAGAATAACAACTGGCAACTCACAATAAACTCACCAGGAGGTAACCCTGTGAGGGAGCAGATTTGGTTTTGAAGTATCATGGAGGTTCAGTGGTCTCCCTCAGTGGTCAAAAGATTATCTTGAGTACTTTTAAGATCTGGTTTAACACTGAACTGGAATTAAACTGCAGCATTGCAAAGATGTGAGATGCCTCTTGGGGGAGCTGTCTTTTGGCTTCAGTGCTGTTGGAAGTTAGATTAATAGCTAAGCTCTGAATTACACTATTCCTTTCGAAAACTTGCCTGAAAACGCTCTGCATCAACAGAAAGTACAGTGCAACTTCTGTCTAAAATGTCTGATTAGACCTGTATTGGAACCTGCTGTGCCACAATACACTCCAACATGATGGGATTGGGTTGGTGGCAGCAATACTCCTCATAATCATAGTTTTATTTTAAAAAACATCCTCTATTTTGGTCTTATAATTGTGGTATAAAATATAAATGTCATTTTTAAAATATATATAGATATATAAATGAAGCAAATGTGATTTATGTATGAGGACAGTAATAACTCTTCTTCTAATTCCTAGCTGGAAGCGGTTCTATTTCGATTGTTCAACTGTTGTGTGAACACAAGTGCCCAATTAATATCAAAGACACAGTATGTATCCACTTGTATCTTTTGTATAAATTTTATAGAGTCTAGCTGGACAACTTTTTGGATAGTTTAATCTATTACTTAAAGCTTAATCTAAATATATTAAGACTATAATGCATCCACTAACTGTTTTGCCTATTTTGGCCTCTTTTGTTGTTAACTTGAAACTACCTATTCATTTTTCTGAGCTTTGCTTGTTTTCATGGTGCGTGATCCTGTTTCGGAGGTATCCTAACTTGTGGCTTCACGTTAATATGGTCATTGTGGGGAGATTGCCGGCTTGGACTGGGGGGTTGGAATGCAGTTCTTTACAGGTAATCAATTTAAAATTTGTTTAAAACTTGATTACCTGTGAAGACGCGCATTCCAACCATTATTTTGTAAATTGAGTTTGTGTCTTTATATGCCCTGTTTGTGAACAGAACTCCCACTCACCCGATGAAGAGGCAGCGCTCCAAAAACCAGTGGCTTTTGCTACCAAATAAACCTGTTGGACTTTAACCTGGTGTTGTGAGACTTCTTACTGCATGTAAGGTGGTACAGTGGTTAGCACTGCTGCCTCACAGCGCCAGGGACCTGGGTTTGATTCCTGGCATGAGTCACTGTCTGTGCTGAGTTTGCACATTCTCCTTGTATCTGTGTGGGTTTCCTTCTATGCTCAGAAGATGTGCAGTTTAGGTGCATTGACCCAAACAGGTGCAGGAGTGTGGCAATTAGGGGATATTCACAATAACTTCATTGCAGTGTTGATGTATGCGTACTTGTGACAAATAAATAAAATTTACTTTTACTTTGCTTTAAGGTCAATGCCATGGGCCATTATACCAATGGGCCTCCAGTGCTGTCTGCCCCAGGAAGATTATGCCCATTAATATGATTAGATGATTTGATTTGTTTCAGATGTTTGTTTGCTCTGGGAATACATAACAATATGTCTTAAGAATTCTGTTACACACAGAGGTGTTGATAGGATTGAGAAAGCAATTTGGTCAAGCCTTAAATCACACAACACTTTTTATAGACTCAACCTGTTTTAATTTCATTTACAAAGAGAACGTTGAGCAAAATGTCTGCGTTGATTTGTTCCCTATGGCAACTGAGCAACATTCCCAATAATATTTGTGCATCTCCACTCTTCTATCCAAGCTAGTTGTTTTTCATCAATGACATTTACAATCTTGTTTAAAGTTGTTCGTGCTTGCCAGTTTTCTGCAACGTTTTGCCAGTTTATAATAGTTATAAATGAGTGCAAAATTGACCTTGCAAAAGTTACATCCAGTAATCTTTTTTTAAAAAAAACATGGTCACTGGAAAGTTATTCAGAAAAAAAAACTAAGAATATATTAAACTCTCCAACCTTCAGTCTGTTACTTCCAGAAAATGTAATTCTGTGTAGGCATGCCTTAAATAGGGTTTATAATTCAAATTTTAAAAGTCAGATCAGTTCTGTCCTTATAGATGATTGAGGTGTTCTGTTTCAGTTTAAATAGTTGCAATGTTTTTGTATATTTCAGGATACTTTTGTCAGTATTCTTGATGGGGTACATGACGTATAAATTGACATGTTTTGTAGTTAAGCTTTTAAAAATGCAAGTTGTGATGTTACTGTGGTGCTCAGAGCATACATTGATTTTCTGATGTCGTCATGTAAATCACCTGGAGCAGAATAAATATTGAATATGCCTCATTTCACGCCGTGCATTAGATTTTCCTAAGCTTAGAACTTCTACAAACCAAGGTGTGTCTAAACTAGCCTATTACTGGAATGCACTGAAAAAAATGGCATTTTAAGTATTCATCCCTATGGAGCGTTCAGTTTAAGCAACTATGGAATATTTATAGGAACTTCCTACGCATGCATAAGTAGATTCCAGAAAACCATTAAATGAGAGAAAGCTTTCCTCTTCATTTCAAGAAGCTTTTTATTTCCTCAGCTCCAAGGGGAATTTTATTCTGTTGAGTTTGCCCTTCCTGCTTTAGAAAGTATGCTATTTATATACCCCTTAGAACTGTTTTCAGTCAAATTATTTGGTACTTCTATTGAAGACACTTTGTATGCCTGACATGGATCTAGCAGCTGTTCATTTATCAGATGAATTATTTAAAACTCTGATTGTATTTATGTCACTGATGTAATCAAAACATTGGATTGGAGGATTGCGGATGTAGTTCCTATTTTTAAGAAAGGGAACAGAGATAGCCCGGGAAATTACCGACCGGTGAGTCTGACCTCAGTGGTTGGTAAGCTGATGGAGAGGCTTCTGAGGGACAAGATTTACGAACATTTGGAGAGGTTTGACATGATCAGGAATAGTCAGCATGGATTTGTCAAGGGCAGGTCGTGCCTTACAAGCCTAGTTGAGTTCTTCGATAATGTGACTGAACACATTGACGAAGGAAGTGCCGTGGACGTAGTGTACATGGACTTCAGCAAGGCGTTTGATAAGGTCCCCCATGCAAGACTTCTTGAGAAGGTGAGAGGGCATGGGATCCAAGGGCCTTTGGCCTTGTGGATCCAGAACTGGCTTGCCTGCAGAAGGCAGAGAGTGGTTGTGGATGGGGCTTTTTCTGAATGGAGGTCAGTCACCAGCGGAGTGCCTCAAGGATCTGTTCTGGGACCCTTGTTGTTTGTCATTTTCATAAATGACCTGGATGAGGAAGTGGAGGGATGGGTAAGTAAGTTCGCTGATGACACGAAGGTCGGTGGTGTTGTGGATGATCTGGAAGGATGGCAAAAGTTGCAGCAGGACATAGATAGGATGCAGGACTGGGCGGAGAAGTGGCAGATGGACTTCAACGCGGATAAATGTGTTGTCGTCCATTTTGGCAGAACCAACGGGATGAACGAGTACACTATTAAGGGCAGAAGTCTGAGTAGTGTTGAGGAGCAGAAGGATCTTGGGGTCCGGGTCCACAGGACTCTTAAATCGGCCTCGCAGGTGGAGGAGGTGGTCAAGAAGGCGTATGGTGTACTGGCCTTCATTAATCGAGGGATTGAGTTTAGGAGTCGGGAGGTAATGCTGGAACTTTATAAGACCCTTGTCAGGCCTCATTTGGAGTATTGTGCGCAGTTCTGGTCGCCTCACTATAGGAAAGATGTAGAAGCTATTGAAAGGGTGCAGAGGAGATTTACAAGGATGTTGCCTGGACTGGGAGGCATGCCTTATGAAGTTAGGTTGAGGGAGCTGGGACTCTTTTCCCTGGAGAGACGAAGGTTGAGAGGCGACCTGATAGAAGTTTACAAAATGTTGAGAGGGATAGATAGGGTGGACTCTCAGAGGCTATTTCCCCGGTTTGAAATGGTCGCTACGAGAGGACACAGATTTAAGGTGCGGGGAGGGAGGTTCAGAAGTGATGTTAGGGGTAAGTTTTTCACTCAGAGGGTGGTGAGTGAATGGAATCGGCTGCCGTCAGTGGTGGTGGAGGCGAACTCGCTGGGGTCTTTTAAAAGACTTCTGGATGAGTATATGGGGTTTAATGAGATTGAGGGTTATAGATAGGTCTGTAGGTTGGTCGGTGATGTGGTCGGCGCAACTTGTGGGCCGAAGGGCCTGTTTGTGCTGTAGTGTTCTATGTTCTATGTTCTATTATTCAAAAATTACGACTTTTTACTGTTGCTATTAGGATTTCTGTTTCTGTATAACTTCATACTGATACTATCTGGAGAGATTCCCTAACTTGAAATCTGATGAATACCATAGAGTAAAAAAACACCGTTTTCCTCCATGCTGCTGTCACCTTGATCTTTGTTATTTTGTGGGGTGCAACTAAACAAAGTCAAGTGCTTCACCACAGAACAAAGAGAATCAATCCTTGTGGAGAGTCTACTCTGGCTAACTCTCTGATAGATCATTGGAGAATAAGAAAGTTAAGAATGCCTAGGGCGGTGGATATAGGAGAGCCGGTGGATGTGGTCTTTCTTGATTTTCAGAAGGCGTTTGACAAGGTACCTCACAAGAGGTTATTGCAGAAGGTCAGGGGACATGGAGTTGGGGGTAGGGTGTTAGTGTGGATAGAGGATTGGTTGTCAAATAGGAGGCAGAGAGTGGGGGTCAATGGGTGCTATTCGGATTGGCGGTTGGTGACTAGTGGAGTGCCCCAGGGGTCGGTGCTGGGGCCTCAGCTATTTATCATTTATATAGATGATCTGGAGGAGGGAACCAAGTGTGTGGTGTCGAAATTTGCTGATGACACCAAGATTGGGGGAACGGCAAATTGTGCGGAGGGTGTGGAGAGTCTGCAGAAGGATCTAGATAGGCTGGGCGAATGGGCCAGGAACTGGCAAATGGAATTTAATGTTGGCAAGTGTGAGGTGGTCCACTTTCGTTGGAATAATGCTAGGAAGGATTATTACTTACGTGGAGAAAAACTGCAGCAGGCGACGGTGCAGAGGGACCTCGGGGTCCTTGTGCATGAGTCGCAAAAACCCAGCTTGCAGGTGCAGCAGGTGGTCAGGAAGGCGAAAGGGATGCTGGCCTTCATCGCGAGGGGGATTGAATATAAAAGTACGGAGGTCTTGCTGCGGCTATATAGGGCATTGGTGAGGCCGCAGCTGGAGTACTGGTGTGCAGTTTTGGGCGCCGTACTTACGCAAAGATATTTTGGCCTTGGAGGGAGTGCAGAGGAGGTTTACTAGGCTGATGCCGGAGTTGAGGGGGTTGAGCTATGAGGAGAGGCTGAATAAACTAGGCTTGTACTCGTTAGAGTTTAGTAGAATGAGGGGAGATCTCATTGAGACGTATAAGATGATGAATGGGATGGATAGGATAGAGGTGGAGAGACTCTTCCCGCTTAGAAAGGACAGTAGGACTAGGGGGCACAGCCTCAAGATAAAGGGGGGGCGGTTTAGAACGGAGTTGAGGAAGAATTTCTTCACTCAAAGGGTGGTGAATCTCTGGAATTCTCTGCCCGTTGAAGTGGTGGAGGCTACCTCGCTAAATATTTTTAAGACGCGGGTTGATGGGTTTTTGATAAGAGAGGGGATTAAGGGTAATGGGGAGAGGGCGGGAATGTGGAACTGAGCCACGACAGATCAGCCATGATCTTATTGAATGGCGGGGCAGGCTCGAAGGGCCAGATGGCCTACTCCTGCTCCTATTTCTTATGTTCTTATGTTCATTTTTTAAAAAAATTAACTCTTAAATATTCATTGTGGATGATAGATTCTTGGTTACTAGGTCTTGGAAGTCTGTGTTAGGTGTCACTGTTTTTCAGTGGATTTTAAGAAATGCAATGGCTTGTCAGTCATTCTTGGTTTGCTTTGACTATATTTGTATGACCATGATTTAACACGTGAATCCTTCAGCAAACTGAGCAGATCTTGAATCTCCTGATCAATTAATCTTCTATTTTTATAGTGGAAAGCATGAAATATCATGCACCTCCGCACCACTTTCAACAGATGTGTTCTTAATCAAGTGAAATTTTATGTTCCTCAAAACTGAACCTATAAGATTGAACTAAAAGCCTTTGCAAGATTGTTTTGGCTTAGATATATTCTATTATATTCCAGAGGAATTGCAGAAGAAAATCAACTTCTTAAAAGAAATAAATATGGCACTTTAAGATTTCATCTCGTCATGGGCATGTAGAGCAATCCAAACTCGAGATCACTGAATTCCTGAATGTTAATTGTCCAGTAGTGTCATCTAATGTGTCCATTTTCTATGGAACATGACTGAAATTTTAAGAGAAACTGTACTTGTTTTTAAAGAGCAAAAACTCCGGTAACTTGCAATCACTAAATATGATAGTGTATTCAGCAGCACACAGGGTAGATTCAGCATCCCATCATTGATACTCATATTAAAAGAAAATAAGATATACAGTTGACATGAAAAGAAAAAGAACTGTAGATGCTGGAAATGTGAATCGAAATCAGAACGCATTGAGAATGTACAGGTAGTTTAGTTATTTATTAGTGTCGCAAGTAGGCTTACGTTATCAATGCAATGAAGTTACTGTGAAAATATTTCAGTCGCCACACTCTGGCGCTGTTTGGGTACACTGAGGGAGAATTTAGCATGGCCAATGCACCTAACCAGCACGTCTTTCAGACAGAGGAAACCAGAACACTGGGAGGAAACCCGTGCAGGCACAGAACGTGCAGATTTCACACAGTGACCTAAGACAGGAATCAAGCCTGCGTCCCTGGTGCTGTGAGTGTTAACCATGGTGCCACCGAGCCACTTGTTAGTAATGTGAGAAGTTACTTTTTAAGTTAAAGCCATTGAACAAGAAGGGATTTGACTACTAATTTCTACTCCCCATCCCCAGCATTGGAAATTTCCCTAGACTGAGATTTTTCTCTTGCAGTCATAAAGGTCCATAAGTGTGTTTGGTTTATTGTCCCGTATCTGCTCAACAATGTCTGGGCTTTCTGCTCTCCCCGTAAACCATAGAATCCTGACAATGCAGAAGGAGGCCATTTGGTCCATCAAGTCTGCACCATATCTCCAAAAGAGCAACCTCCATCACCCTATCCGCATGATCCTATGCATTTACCATGGCCAATCCATCTAACCTACATCTTTAGACACAAAGAAGCAATTTAGCATGGCCAATCCATCTAACCTTCTGCAAGTCCTTGTTCTTCTTCTAATATAATGTCTATAGTTTGATCCATTCGCAAGGGCAAGAGACAAGGCTGAAATATTCTCAGGCACCTTCAACAAGAAGTACCAAGGTCCTACTTGGCTACTCCCTGAAGTTCCCCTAGTATTGATGCCAACGTCAAACTAATCTTGCATGAAATTGGGGTGCAGGGGATGCAATTGAGTAGACTGTGGCATGAAGACGTGGTAGCACTACTGCCTCACAGCGCCAGGGACGCAGGTTCAATTCCTGGCTTGGGTCTGTGTGGAGTTTGCACATTGTCTGTGTCTCTACTAACTCTGGCTGCACTTCCCGCTGTCTCAGAAAAGCAGCAGTATAATTAAGGACCCCATGCATCCTGGACATTCTCTCTTCCAGCTTCTTTCTTCGGGAAAAAAGTATAAAAGTCTGAGGTCATGTACCAACCAACTCAAGAACATCTTGTTCTCTGCTGCTGTCAGACTTTTGAATGGACCTACCTTGCATTAAATTAATCTCTCTGTGTACCCTAGCTATGACTATAACACTACATTCTGCACTCTCCTGTTTTCTTCTCTATGAACGGCATGTTTTGTTTGTATCGCACACAAGAAATAGTACTTTTCACTGTATGTTAATACATGTGACAACAATAAATCAAATCAAAACCTCCGGGTGCTCCGGTTTCCTCCCATATGCCAAAGATATGTGGATTTGGTGGTTTGGCCATGCTAAATTGTGCCTTAGTGTCAGGGGGACTAGCTGCGGTAAATGTATTGGGATTGGGCCTCGGTGAGATTGTGATTGGTAAAGGCTCAATGGGCCGAATGGCCGCCTCCTGAACTGTAGGATTCTTTGATTATATCACTGCGCAAAGACTGAATGGGCTCTGACAAAATCCTGCATCTAATGATGAAGGCCTGTGTACCAGAGCTATATGTTCTCTTTGTCAAACACGCAGTGACACTAACATCTGGCTGACCAATGAGGAAAATACCCAGGCCTGCTCTCTCCCTGTAAAGCAGCACAAACTTAACTCAACCAATTATCACTGTATCATCCTCTTCACAGTCACCAGCTAACTGATGGAAGAAATCATTAATAAATAGTCCTACTGGTGATGCTACTCACGATAATGTGCTCATTAACATCAGTTCAGATTTTGTCAGGCACTCTGAACAATCTCACTTCAGTTGTGATTCTTATATGGGTGTAATAGCTGGATACCAGTGAGAGTAACTGCCTTAAATATCACGGCAGCATTTGACTAAGCTTGGCACCAAGAAGCCCTAAGAAATTAACTAGTTCAGCATAGCACTGGTGATTGAATCTGGGAATACCCTAGTCAATTTGCCTTGATGCCACACTGAAGGGTTTCTAAAATAAATGTTAAAAATTAATGATCTTATCAGTACAAAGAGGTGATATGTGATTTATTTTTTTTCTCTGCCACCCTGCATTTATTTGGAATTCTAGGAAGGTTTTACACCACTCATCCAAGCTGCACAGAACAACCATGCTGAGGTGTGTCATTACCTGATGGATCAAGGAGCAGATATTGATGCAAGAGACAAGAATGGCAGGTAATAAGGTGCATCAATTCAAAATGTCTGTAATTCAAAAAAAAATCAATTGGAGAGCCAAAGGGCCTGTTTCCTATGCTGTATTGTTCTTTGTGCTGTTTTAGAGATTTAGCTAGATTTGTATGGCTCTTTATCCCATCCTCATCCTCCACATAATTAATGGGGGGGTTGGGAGGGTATTCATAGGTCCTGTTCACCATTAGCAGGAATCCTGATTGCCCATTGAATGGAGTGTCACAGCTAAAATGGGATTCCTGACAGGCGTGGGCACATTTGGGATTCACCAGGCCGGCTGCAATTGGGTTCCTGCCCATTATGTGAAACTGCTTGTTTAAATGTCATTCGCTCATTCAGCTCCGTCCTGCGATTCATGCACCTCCCACACAGGAACAGGCTTTGGTGCTGGTCATAATCTGTATGGGCCTGGCATTCAACCCCGAGGGGTGTAAAGGAGGTAGGTCCAGTGCCCATGTGCCCCTCCATAGCTGTTAGGTTGCAGAGGAAGTGTTCTTCATAGGTCCTGAAAGTTGAGTGGACTTGGGCTGGGGCGAGGAGTTGTCCTCGGCACTCTTCCCGCAGCATGGGGGTCTTGTGGCTAGACTGCCACATCTCGCCCTGGGAAAGGTGCTACGCTCTGACCTCTGAAAAGCCAAGCTGTTTCCCACAAATCCCACCCAACTGGCATGCCAGCACCAACAGTTTTCCCACTAAAGTGGGCACTTGGTGCTGATTCAGGTGAATCGAGGCCTGAATATTTGTAACAAAATACAGTTGCATTCTGAAAATGTCAGTGTTATGCATCAGTTTGTGAGAAAGTGTGTATATATATGAGCTTGTAATAGGATGTATGTATTGTTAATGTCATGAACCACTGAACAAGTAAGTCAATGTGTTCCCAGGACATGTGATGAAACATTGAAGGTGCTTGTTTCACAACATTGCAGGCAGATTTAAGTTGCTGTGACTTAAACATAGAGCTTTGTTTTTTGATTTGTGTAGTTTTTATAACTGGTCATTTTATAAAATTAGTTGATTTATAACAAGCTAAGTACGTAACTTTGCAAGAATCTACTTCTAAGTCAGTGTGTTGAGGTGTGTTGCAATGTGTTGCAGTCTAAGTGTGCATGCATTCTGATGCAAAAGAAGTCTTTTAACCTCACACAAATTCCCTTTTAAATTAAACTCATGTGAAAACTTTCACCATTTCTCAAACCTTTCCCCCCTTCATCCCAATGAAACTATCAGCTTCGCTGGTGTTCCCTGGTATCTCATGTCACAGCTCTATTGTCCTTTGGAAAATATGTCCATGTTCTCTTTTCTCACTCCTAATATGCTAATTTTCAAATTTATAGCAATGATATTTGAAATAGTTTAAAGTATATCTGAATCAGCTTTCTAATTTTCCTTCGTAATCTTGAAATGTTTAGTTAGATCACTTTGAAGTCTCTTTTTTATAGCTGGGATTCCCTGCCCCTGCTTTTGGCTGGCAGGAAGCTTGGTGGGGGTGGAGAATCCAATGGAAGTTACCAAATGGCTTTTAGGGTTGACAGGACTTCCCATTCCAATCGTGTGCCTTCCACCCCATTCCCTGCACACAAATGATGGAATGGGGTTCCTGCTGGTGGGATTTGCAACATGTCCTGACAAATGGAGAACCCACCAGGAGCACAGGCCTCCAGAGGGGTGAGGGTCACGTGCCTGGCCACTGTCTCTGGACACTGTTGTGAGTGTGTTGGGGGGAATTCCCACGTCCGTGGGGAAGATCCTTTTTAATTTTATTTTAGATCAAATTGACCCTTTTTTGGCTGAGGTTCCTGGTGGAGCGGGTTCATTCAGAGCCCACCCTGCTAGCATGACATCATGGAACTCACCTCCAGCATTTTCTAACTAAGTGTCAAAAAATATATGACTGGGAAAATCGGCAGTGGAGCCTGCACGCTACACGCGCTGCTCTTCCACTCATAATTAAAAACAAAATCGTAACATTCGGCCCTAATTTCCGGTAACCAACAGCAGGCTTAATGCTTGCCTTTAAACCCTGTGGAGATTGATATTTTTCCAGCTATTTGGTGACCATGTGAGGTCGAATTGAGGTCCCTAATCCCATTACTAGAACACCAATATGCATCGGCTTTCTGTGACTCATAACTCAGAGGATTGAGTTTATTCTGGCGGCCAAGTGACACTTCATTCCAACCATTCAGCTCATACGTCATGGCTGCTGTTTGAAAAGGCATCCTCAACCAGTTCTGCTTTAACGAAGCAGGAGCAGTAACAGAAGAAATGAAGGACATTAAATAAGTGTTGCGTTGCCAGGTAACGTTATAGGGGAAAGTGGCATACAGCCACAGCAGCCTTGTGGAGGCTGGGGGTGGGGTGGGGGTGGTGGTGGGCGGTGGTCGTGGAGGTGGAGAGAGGTGGTGGTGGTTACCTCTCAAGTAAAATACTTGCCTATTTTGATTACAAGTGTTTTGTATAAAGCAGGGAGAATCTGAAAATTCCATATTTTTCAGCTACTTAATGAGTAGCTTCTGAGAGTGAACAATGATGAAGATTGTCTAAACAGGTATTATAAAACAGCCAATCCCATAAGATACAATAAAAATGCTTTGTTACTCTGTTTTCAATATGTAACTTAAGTATGCCACTACACACAAGAATTACAAAGTTAAAATTATTGTGATTATTGTTGTAAAAGTATCATTGTATAATAATTCATGCTAGCTGTCATGCTATTGTAACCTATGGTAGAATATTGTGACAGTGCTGCTTTCTATTTTCAGGATCACCTTATCCCAGCAGTGAATCTGAAGGATGTATTGATTCAGGAGTTAAATGACTAAGTAAAAAGGATTGTGCAATACTGCTTCACAGTCATTCTGATCTTCCATTGGCCACTTGTACATGTGTATTGTAAACATAAAGACCAAATTCTTTAGACAAAATTTAAGGGTGAAATTTTTGGAGATGTTAGATCTCTAGAGAAATTAATCAAGTTGTTTAGAACCACTTTTTAAATGGTACAGTTGCAGCATGAACGGAAGTCTGTTTTATTTCAAGATTCTTCAAATCCATTGATGTATTTATATGTTACACTGTGGCATTACAGAAAGCCCTGCCTAGTTGCAGTGCTGATTTTCTTTCTTTTTGGTAGGCATTTTCTTCTACATTACCAGAGACGCAGTGCCTGTCACCAGCAAACTCACAGAATTGTTATGGTGCAGAAGGAGGCCATCTGGCCCATCGTGTCTGCATAGGAATCACAAGCGAGTAAACAAAATAGTTGCCCACATAAATGAGTTTCCCCAGCCAGCCCCTCCCATTGCTCAGTGCTTCCCTTTGCTCCCACCCTCCAGTTAATCCCCCATAAACACCGCATAATCTTGTGCATCATGTAGGAACAAGCTACCTACAGTGAAGGTGTGGACATTCACTTGTGTAATTTATATCAGGGCTGCTTCAGTCGCCTGGTGAATTAATGATACAGGGCATAATTTTTCTTGATTTTGTTGGTGACTGCTGAAACTGGTTAATTTTTCACGAGTGCAGCTAGAGCTAATGTCCATGAGTAAAAACATAATAAACATTAACAAATCCAATAATGAATTTGAGACAAATTTGTTTTTTCAGAGTTGCTTAGAATGTGGAACTTGCTAGCATTTGACATACTTGGGTATGATATTACAGTGGACCAGTGTTACTGAACTAGCGATCCAAGGCCTGTACTCCTGATCAAATCTCAGCACAGCAAGTGGTAAATTTAAATTCAATTAATTAAATTAATCCGGAAGGAAAAAGGTAGCATTAATAATGCATTGTTATAGACACCCATCTGGCTGACTAATATTCTTTAGTGCAGGAAATCTGCTACTTCACAATCTGCTCAATATCTAATTTCGCTAATAGGTTATTTGGTAGACTTACATTAACACTGCAATGAAGTTACTGTGAAAATTCCCTAGTCACCACACTCCGATACCTGTTCGGGTACACTGGCCATGCTACATTCTTCCTCAATGTACCTAACCAGCACACTTTTTGGACTGGGGGAGAAAACCGGACCACCCTTGGAAACATACATGGACACAGGGAGAATGTGCAGACTCCACACAGACCCAAGCCGGGAACCAAACCTGGGTCCTCTTAGCCAATACCACCTTAATCAAAAAAATAGTGGCTAAGAGGAGAGGAGACTTGTGAGAAGAAACATCAGCTGCCATGTAATTGTGACCAAAGGTTTACAGATAAATGTAAACAAAATAGAACTGGAGGGCCAAAGCTTAGAAATTGAAAAGGATTGTGACATAAAAGTACAAGAATAATTTGCCCAGGTTGCAAGTTGGAAGATAGGAACAAGCTGCAATAAAAACACAGTTAAAATATGAACAAATAAAAGAAAAGAATGTGAACAGTTTGGCAAGAAAAGCTCATGTTCCGGCTATTAAATGTACATTTCCTCTTAACATAATATCTTTATTGGATTTGTTCTGATAGGCCTTATTAGCTAAATACATCTCCTGTCCTGGGGTTCCAGGCTGCTGCTTTTAATGCTGCCCATTCTTTGTGATTTTTCTTTTCATCCTAGTCCCAGGAGGAATTTGAAATATTAAATAGCTGAGGTTAGCACACGATGTGATGTAGAATCAGAGATATCAGATTCTTCTGTATTTTGAGCCAATGATTCAAGAGCATTAGTTTTTTTTTCCCTCTGACCTAACAATGGAGTGATATACATGGAAAGCAATTTCTTTTAGAAATGTTAATCTTGTAAATTCATATTGGGCATTATTTTAATGACGAAGAGGTAGTCATAGAAGCTGAGATCTGACCGTTTCAGTTACAGAGCCGTAATTAATTTGCTATATGTTGTAATGAGAAATTGTATGCTGTTTGTAATTATGACTGGATTGGTAAATTTTATTAAGATTTGCTTATCATTCTTGTAAGCTTAAAATTCAACTTTTTTTTTAAATATTATTTTATGAGCACTTTCTGCTCATCCCTATTTGCCCTTGAGCTGAATGGTTTGATCAGCATTTCAGAGGGCAGCTAAGAGTCAACCACATTGCTGTGGGGTCTGGAATCACATGTAGACCAGATCAGGTTAAAAAAAAAAGGCAGATTTCCTTCTCTGAAAGAATTAATTAGCACTGCTGCCTCACAGCGCCAAAGACCCTGTTTCAGTTCCCAGCTTGGATCTGTGGGTCTGCATGTTCAACCCGTGTCTGCGTGTATTTCTTCTAGATACTCCGGTTTCTTCCCACAGCCCGAAAGATGTGCTGGTTAGGTACATTGGCGCCTGTTCGGGTACACTGAGGGAGAATTTAACATGGCCAGAGTGTCACGAGCATGGTATACCAGAGATGAGGGGATTAGCTTATGAAGAGAGATTGAATAGACTGGGTCTGTACTTGTTAGAGTTTAGAAGGCTGAGGGGGGATCTTATAGAGACTTACAAGATAATGAAAGGGCTAGATTGGGTAGAGGTAGAGAGATTCTTCCCGCTTAGAAAGGATAGCAGAACTAGAGGGCACAGCCTCAAAATAAGCGGGGGAGGGGGTGGTGGGGTGAGCTTAGAACGGAGTTGAAGAGGAACTTCTTCACTCAAAGGGTGGTGAATCTCTGGAATTTTCTGCCCATTGAAGTGGTGGAGGTTACCTCGCTGAATACATTTAAGTCACGGGTGGATAGATTTCTGATAACAAAGGAATTAAGGGTTATGGGGAGAAAGCAGGAAAGTGGACTGATTCACCAGATCAGCCATGATCTTATTGAATGGCGGGGCAGGCTCGAAGGGCTAGATGGCCTACTCCTGCTCCTATTTCTTATGTTATTATTTTCACAGTAATTTCATTATAGTGTTAATGTGAGTCTACTTGTGACACTAATAAATAAACTTTAAAAATTTAGTAAACCAGATGGGTTTTTACCACAGTCAATGAAGTTCATGATCACAGCTACAGATAATACCAATTTTACTACTAATTCGAGTTTTTAGCAGCCATGATGTGATTTGAAGCCATGTCCCCATGTAGTAATGATGTGGAGATGTCCTCATGTCGTAAATCTGATGCTTTTGGTTGGGTAACCTTTCCCTGGATTCCAAGTGAATTTGCAAAAGTGGATTAGATTAGGGCTATGCAACTTTCTTGCCTTCATGACTCAAATAGGAGCTTTGCCAGGGAGCACGGGGGCCACCATAAACTACTTCCGATTGTTCAAATGAAGGAACCTCGGTTTTTTGATTTGGAACTTATTCATCAGTGCACAATTGTGTAACAGACAATCTTTACTTCCCAAATTCACATGAGGCATGCCAACTGATAAGGAATAAACAACTAGAGCTTTATTGCCTAGAATTTAAGACAGGACTGAGCTACATATGGCTTAAACCAGGCTTTTGCTGCTTTTATGTACTTCAACCTGGATGTTGGTGCAGCAATAACAGGGTTACAATAAAGCAAGAGGTTAAATATTAACTGATTATTGTTATGTTAACTTGCTTTTGTTAGACACAGTATTTTCTGGAAGCAAATTCCAAGAAACACAGCAAATAAGGAATGGAAGCAAGGATAAGAGGGAGATGATTTGGAGTCTGGAGAAACTATATACTTATAGAGCAGACGAGTGCTTGAAAAGGAAGGAATGAACTACAGTTTGGGGCCATGCAGCAAGTCTCCTGTTGTTTGGGGATGTTGCTTCGCTGTCGCCGGATCAAAATCCTGGAAGTCCCTCTCCAATAGCACGCTGGATGTTTCAACACCAGATGGACTGCAGCAGTTCATGAAGGCAGCTCACCACTGCCTTTTCACAGGCAGTTAGGAATGGGCAATAAATGTAGCTTAGCCAGCAACCCCCACATCCCATGAATGAGCAGAAAAACTAAGGATAGAGAAATTGTGCTTTTGCTTTTTCGAAAAGAAGAAAGTAATCTTTCCTTACAACTTTCCCTTTGCACACCTGAAAGGATAGATGATAAGATATCCTCAGTCTTCTATTGTTATCCTCTATTGAGTGCTAAGGGGCACTTTAGAATTCTCTGTTTACATCAGTATGTCTTTGCTTGGTGCTCTCCTTTTGAATTTTGGAAACCTGCTGCCGAGTATGTTGGATCTCTCATTTCTGTAATGTTTTGAAGCACCAACCATGCCACCAGGTTGTTCTTGCATTAAGAATCTTTTTTAATGTTGTCTGTTTAGGAAGAAAGTCACTGTAACCCTGTAGTATAAAGGTGACCAACTGATCTGACTGCTACCACATTTCTTACTTTTTAAAACTTCATCCTAAACACTCTTTCACCTATTGGCATTTTTAACCTCGTCATGTTTTTCGTTGGAGGAATTTTTACATTTCATCCATCACTGAATGTACATTGCAGAAACTATTCCTCCTTTTCATATCAAGCATCTGTTTGCTCTTGAAAAGTTAACTTGCTATAAAGGCCATATTAATTCACCGCTTGTCCATTGCTTATGGAGGTAGATCTTTGCATCTTTTAATTCCTGGAAAGCTGGAAGAGGAAAGTTGTTGTTTAACTAGTGGAGCAGCTACCCTCCTGAATCAGTCCCCTCCTTTCTATTGTGGTCTTTCTTAGCAGTCCCTGTTTATGAATATAACTGTAGGAGCTATTGGGCTATTTTCCCCCTTGACTGTGTAAACTCTGAATATGTGTACCACAAACCCTTCCTCCACCGTTCATCCTCACTGTATTGAAATTAGAGGTAAGATTTTCCCAGCCCATTGGCAACAGGGAGACGAGGTGGGACAGGGAGGATGTTGGAGGGATGCAGCCAAGAGTATGGTGGGTAACTTATGACCAAACATCCCCAGTGCCAGGCTGGTAGCAGGATCTGTTGCCTGCTCGATGGGAGGGGCACACATCCAATTAGGGGGATTAAGGCTTTAATTAAGAGCAATTTAGCACCATAACCAGAATTTGCCATTTGTAGAGAAGACCTTCGCACTGCAGTGAATCAACACAGCCTTCACAACAAGTTAAATTTTTAAGAGCAAACAGATGCTTGACATGAAAAGGAGGAATAGTTTCTGCAATGTACGTTCAGTGATGGATGAAATGTAAAAATTCCTCCAACGCAAAACATGATGAGGTTAAAAATGCCACCCACTCATTTCAGATGGCCTCCCTGTGGCAGATATGGGGGTTTATCATCAGAGCCAAAGGCTTGATGCCCCAATGACAGGACTGGATGGATGAAAAGTCATTATCACAGCTGTTTCCAAGCTGTGGAGAGGTAATCCCCTTCTTCCTCCCTGATGTCCCTATTGGTTTCAGGAGACTTTTTATATTGGCCCACGATGCACATGGAAACATAGAAAATAGGAGCAGGAGGAAGCCATTCAGTTCTTCGAGCCTGCTTCACCACTCATCTTGATTGCATCTAATCATCCAACTCACCTTGAGCCTGATCGCACCTTGGCCCCTTTTCATTTGATTTCCTTCACCCCACCTCCATGTTGAAGTTCCCTCACAGTCTCCAACTTGTTTTAGCTGTGTTATGCTCTGCTGGTGGGACTGATGAGGCTGCAAAACTGTTGACCCTTTGATTGAACTGCCTGCATTGGAAGCCTGCATTCCATTCTTAATACAACATTGATGATAGAAGTGGCGAATTAGGAGGAGCGTGACTAGTGCATCACTTCCGTCAGTTCTGCTAAATTTTGGAGTAAGTTTGTAAAATGAATAGTGCACCCTTCATTAGCACATGCAGAGAGTCTGTGACCTATTTTGGGCAATCACCATGGACATCAATGTGGTCTCAAATTTCCATCACCGATCGAGCAGCGGTTGGTGGGTTCTTACATCAGAAAAATAGGTTCCACCACAGCAGTTCCTTTGGTCCATCTCCATTCCATACATCTTTCCTGCTCTGTCTTACAGCTCCATGTTTTCAAAGCTCAGTTTCAGAATTCACTTTGGAAGTTCCCAAGTAAAGTTTACGCAGTGATTGACCGGACATGCTATTGCCCTGCACCAGCAACAATCTGAAAATGCAATTTTAAGTCACAAACTTCAGATGAGTCTGACCAGAAATTAAAACCTTTTCTAACTTCTGGGTAATTATGGCACAGACCCAAATCAATCCCCACTGGAATTCTCCAGTCGACCCCCAGGCATTTTCTTCCACCATCCCCTGACATCTCAGAGGTCTCCCTCCACTCACCTCAGACAAGAATTCCCCAATCCTTGGGATCCTCAACCCTCGTCCTCCAGCCAGGCACTTCTCTTGCCCACTCCACTCTTCCACACCAGCCTCCCGAACCCCACCATTTCTCACTGGACCTTCAACTTACCTGCTTTACAGCAGTGATTGCTATATTGAATGAGCTACACTCGGACTAGGTCCTGGGATGCACTGCATTTCCTGGATCTCACCTGGCCTGAGTCAGAAGATTGGTCAAGACAGGATTTTGAGTAAGTAACTGAGAGCTAAGTGGCAATCTGATTTTGACTGTCACTGCAAGGAAGTTTAGGCCCTTAATCTCCTGATTTATCTCATCAGCATTTTGATTTATTATAGTTACATATACTAGTATGCAGTAAAAAGTATTGTTTCTTGTGTGCTATACAAAGCATACCATTCATAGAGAAGAAAAGGAGAGAGTGTTGCAGTCATAGCTAAGGTATAGTGAAATGTCAACTTAATGCAAGGCATTCAAAAGTCTGTTCTTGAGCCAGTTGGTATGTGACCTCAGACTTTGGTATCCTTTTCCCGATGGAAGAAAGTGGAAGAGAGTATGTCTGGGGTGCATGGAGTTCTTGGTTACGCTGTCTGCTTTTACCATGTCCCGCTCAGTATTACAATTGCGGGTCTTAATAATTTACATTTGTGCCTTAAAAAAAATGCATTCCTTACAATAGATGGTATAATGTACAGCAAGTGTTTCTGAGATTCATCACTGTCACTAAAACTGTAATGCTAATTATATGCTGCGGTCATAGCATTTATGAGTGATTCACATGGTTGTTTCTTTACCCTGCCCTAGGACTGCTGTAATGTTGGCCTGTGAGAATGGCAGTGGAAATGCAGTTGAAACGTTAGTCAAGCGGGGTGCCAACTTGAAGTTAGTAGATGCACTGGGTCATGATGCCCTTCATTACTACAAGCTCTCAGGAAATGTTGATGTCCTAAGTTTCCTTCAGGCTACACTTAAAAAGGATTCTGAGGATGCTGGTACGTGCCTTATCTGCTTATAATAAAGGAAATGGTCGAATTTGTTTCAACTTGACATTATCCTGCTGCAGATCAATATTCTAAAAATAAGATGCATCGTTTTTAAATGTCTCACTTCCTGCATTTAACATAATTCCTTACCATTAAAAGAGAAATGTTCCTGTTTTTAGCCATGTCTCTAAACAGAGCTATTTAAGATTAAGAAAAAACACAAATTTGCAATCAGTGTTTACGGGTTGAAATATGTGAAATGTACTTTGCACTGTTTAAGTACAAATTATTTGTTTCAACTGCTCTGTGGTATTAATGATCAAATGGAGGTTGGGCATTGAATTTAACAAGAAGCAATGAAGAGAATTAAGTGTGATATTTGCTGTATGCTCTGTAATCACTGTAGAATGGTGACTTGCCTTGTATTGGTGGTGGAATTCTCCCATTTTGAGGCTAAGCCTCATGGTGGGGCAGAAATGTAGAGTGCTCCCTGCTGCAGAGGCCGATGGGAAAACATGCCAACTCCTTTGGCCCTCAACTCATCAATTACGCAACCTGTGTTTAACGCTGTATTGAGTGACAGGGCAAACCTGGATAGCACATAGTCTGTCATTCTATCCAGGTGCCAAATTGAAAAGTCACCCATCTTCACTGACCCACTATTGAAGAAAGAAGGTGGGTCTCCTGAAAATGACAGCGTACCTCTGGGAACTTTCTGAGACTAGAAGATGAGCCCCCTGAGAATGATGATGGATCTCCAGGAACATTTTGAAGCTGGAAAATGGACCCCATTCAGGGCGCTGAACCTGGAAGGTCCACCTGCAGAGGCATCCCGACCTCCTGCCATAGTGTTTCAGGGTGGCTAGCAGCCACCATCCTGAACTCTTGAGGCAACCCCAGGCATTGCTCAGATGAGTCCCGACAT
Source organism: Carcharhinus amblyrhynchos (assembly GCF_965287045.1). NCBI lineage: Eukaryota > Metazoa > Chordata > Chondrichthyes > Carcharhiniformes > Carcharhinidae > Carcharhinus > Carcharhinus amblyrhynchos. The sequence goes on along the minus strand of NC_137324.1, from coordinate 46,938,873 downwards.
CTACAGGCCAAACATGTTTAATGCCAGCATGCTTTTCCACTGGCATCGTGGAGAATCTGGCATGGGACGGGTGGGGCCATCATCTGCTTGCCACTAAGAGCTACAAGTAAGGTTCATGCCAGCCTCTGGCAGGTTTTTCGCTCTGTCATGGAGGACACCAGCAGGAGACCCCATTGTAAGCTTAGATTGATATGAAACCGATTTCTGGGCTTCACTTCATAGAAACCATAGAAAAACCATAGAAACCTTACAGTGCAGAAAGAGGCTATTCAGCCCATTGAGTCTGAGCCAACAACAACCCCACCCACGCTCCATCCCCATATCCCTACGTATTACCCGCTAATCCCTCTAACCTACGCATCCCAGGACACTAAGGGGCAACTTAGCTTGGCCAATCCACCTAACCCACAGATCTTTGGACTGTGGGATGAAACCGGACCACCCGGAGGAAACCCGTGCAGATACAGGGAGAGTGCGCAAACTCTGCGCAGACAGTGACCCAAGCCGGGAATCGAACCCAGGTCCCTGGAGCTGTGAAGCAACAATGCTAACCACTATGTTACCGTGCCGCCCATATTCTCCCCCGGTGTACTATCAAAGATCGGAGGCCTGGGAGAATTCCAGCTTGGGTTTTCTGCATAGTAATTTCAGAGAAAAGATAGAACTTGTATTTGTATATAGTGCTTTTGATGACCTCTGCATAACCCTAACCTCTGGTCACTCCAAAGCCCTTACTGCCAGTGTAGTCACTGTTGTGATGCAGGGATAAACTGTGGCCAATTTACACATAATATCCCACAAACAGTAAGGTCAGGTAAAAGTTCGTAGTTTGCTTATTTTTTAGACACTATCTGTACTCATACTCTCAATATACAGTTTATTTATTAGTCACAAGTGGCTTACGTTCACACTGCGATGAAGTTACTGTGAAAATCCCCTAGTCGCCACACTCCGGTGCCTATTCGGGTACACTGAGGGTGAATTTAGCATGGCAGTTCACCTAACCTGCACATCTTTGGATTATGGGGGGAACCGGAGAACCTTGAGGAAACCCATGCAGGCACACAGAACGTGTAAACTCTACACACACAGTGACCCAAGCTGGGAATTGAACCCAGGTCCCTGGTGCTGTGAGGCTGAGTGCTAACCATTGTGCCTCCAGATGTGACAGATAAGTGCATGCAAATGTCTAGTCAGTTGTACATTGAAGGCTATATTGCTGAATGAACATAGCCCATGCTTGAAATCAGCAATGGTCCCTTTGCATTTGAAGATAAGGGATGTAACACTAGTTTGAGGTGCCCCCTGTAGTACAGCCTGAAGTGAAACCAGACCGACTGTCACGGAAAAGATCTCCTAGCCCACAGCACTACCAGAGCAGCACAGCGGGCTGGGGGAATCACCCTCTCTATTTCTTAAAAACAAAAGAAGTCTCCACATATTGTAAAATTATTACAACCTTCTTAATAATGAAAATTTAAAAGTGATAAAGTCATGATGACATATAGACCACCGCGGCTCAGATCTTCTGGTCTCCAATGATAGGAAGCCAGACATCCTCTGGTGGAAACGTGCAGGATCCCTTGGGAGTTCTGATGCAAAATCTCTCTGGAAATTGCCCAGGAAGTTTCAACTTCTGATGGGTAACTCCATAATCCTCCAGGACCCTGTGAAAAGGAAAACTTGGACTTGGAGAGTAGATGCTCCGATGCCTGCCATTGTCATTCACCCACTGCCCCAAAGTTGGATCTCTACTCACCCACACAATCGGACCCTCTGCCTTTACCATTCCCACCGAACCCCACCCCTGGACCTTCTGCCTTCCCCCCAACACCCCCCCCCCCCGATCCTCTGCCTTTCCGCCAACCCCATCCCTGAGCCTTCCGCATTTCGACCCACCCCACCCCACCCCACCCCTGGATGCCTCTCCCCCCCCCATCTCAGACCCCTGACTCTCCTCTCCCACCCATGGACCCCCCGCCCCCATTTCCCACCAACAACTTGCTCTCCTCAATGACCCTACGCAATGAGGAAGGACCCCCAGAGCAGACTGCCACATTTCTGAAGTTCTGGGCCAGGAATGTAGAGCTCCACTTTGGAGCAAACACGAAGAAGCCGACAGTGATGGGCACTCCTTGGACAATTTGGCTGTGTTTTTGCACCCCCTAGTGTCTCCACTAAGTAAGGACGACATTATCATTGGCAATATCCTGCTTTTCTATTATACATAAGCCATAGAAAATGAAAAATGTACGGTCTTAGCAAATTGTTCAAGTACACAAGTCAAAAAGAACAGATCTTGTATCCAACAGTTCCAGTTTGAACTTTGCAGTCAGTGTATTTTGGAGTAACTGAAGTAGGCCATGCAGCCCCTCAGCCAGTTCTGCCATTAGAATATGCTGATGTGTATCTCAACTATAGTTACCTGCCTTTGTCCCATATGTTGATATTTTAATTTAGCAAAAATCTATCAGTCTCTGTCTTGAAAATGTTAGTGGATCCTGCATCACTCATAGCCTTTGAAATTTCTCGTGTACTTAAAGCTGTGTTCCAAAAACAATCACTTGATGATGTTCCGGAGCTTCTATCTGATCAATTTCTTCTGTTCTCGCAGCTATGGAAGCAATTGATGGTCTGCTCCGATTTATAGAATGTCACTGATTTTATAAATTAATTTCAATAGTGAATGAGAAATTCTGGTCTTCTATCTCTCTCAGTTGCTGCCGTTAGTTGCTCTTGTGATTTAGTTATGCGCGCACACTTTCTGCCTGATTCCTTATTTTTTATTTTGCTGTTAATTACTTTGTGTGAGTAAGCCTAATAGTGGAACAGTCCTTAATTAAAAACTAACCCTTGGACATTCAAATCTCTAAGTGTTCTTTGTTTCTGACAGTTTCCTGCATGTCTCCTTTATTACTTTTTGAAACAATCATTCCCTGGGGTTGATCGTCACAGACTGGGTCAACATTTATTGCCCTTGAGAGGAGGATGCATAGCCCACTTGAACTGCTGCAGCCTACGTAGTTAATGAACTCATACAATACTATTAGGTTAGGGAGTTCCAGGATTAATCTCAAACAGTGATGCGACGGAGTACAGGAAAGAGATCGTGAATCTGGAGAAATGGCATGACAACAATATCTGTCCTTCAAGTTTCTAGGTGTTTGGATCACCAAAAACCTGCTGTGATACCTCCAAGCTGACGCTATAGTTAAGAAAGCCCATCAATGCCTGTACTTTCTCAGAAGGTTAAGGAAATTCAGCACGTCTGTTACAACTCACCAATTTTTACAGATGCACCATAGAAAGCATCCTGTATCACAGCTTGACATGGCTCATGTCTGACCAAGAAACTGCAAAGGGTTTTGAACGTAGTCCAGTGCATCATGCAAGCCTGCCTCCCATCCATTGAATTCATCTACACTTCCCACTGCCTTGGAAAAGCAGCCAGTATAATCAAAGGCCCCACACAACCTCCTTCTACCTTCTTCCATCGGGAAAAAGATGCAAAGGTCTAAGAGCAACTACCAATCGACTCAAGAATAGCTTCTTCCCTGCTGCCATCTGACTTTTGAATGGACCTACCATATATTAAGCTGATCTTTGCACCCGTCTGTAACTGCAACACTATATTCTGCACCCTTTCCTTTCCTTCTAACCTACGTTTTCCATGAACATTATGTTTTGTCTAGTGTGCAAGAAGCAGTACTTTTCACTGTATCCCAATACATGTGACAATAATAAATCAAATCAAAAATTTGACTGTGTGACTTGGGGATGATGATGTTCCAATACACCCACTGTCATCCTTGCAATGTAAATGAAATGTCTCTTGAGCACAGAAGTGTTTTATAGCTACGCAGTTCTGTTCAGTTTGAATAGAGAAGTGCTGTGCAGTAAGCATTCCTTTTTCCTATAGAGTCAATTCTCCTGTAGAGTCAATTCAGCAGAACAATTGAAGAATGAACTTGGGCCAGAAGTGTATTTGTAGTTTCTGATGAAACTGGTGAATCCAAATTCTGAATATGATTTTTAAATATTGTTAAATGTTCCCAAAAGCATATACGGCACTTGGCAGGGGAGGGGTGCAGGGAGTGGGGGGGTGGGGAACCAAAGAAAACAAATATGTCTGTCTCTGTGGATTCTTCTAATTAAGATCTGGGCGGTTTCTTCAGTGGAATCCCTGAAAGGTTTCTGCAAAAAAGCTAAAAGAAAAATCTTGAGGTTTAACTCTGAATTGAATCATCATTTGTAACTAAATGGTTAATTCACCAATAGTGGCCAGAATTCTCCGATCACTCACGCCTACTGCCACTGCCAGTGAGAATGGAGAATATGGCACTCAGCCAAATCTCCGCTCAATGCAGTGGGGTCAGAGAATCCCAGCGGCGGGTGAGATTGGAGAATCCAGCCCCGCATGTTTATATATTTTAAACGTATTCCCTGCACTTTAAGCATTCCATTTAATTTTGACAAGTTATAAACCTTTAAACATTTGTTTAAAAATTTGTAAACAATTTTAAATATTATTTACATTTATAATGTTTATAATTTTAAAATATATAAAGCGCACAGTGAAGTCTATAAATTTTAGAAAAGATCAAAATTATGCATTTTTTTTTAATCTGATGATCTGGCCAACTCAGTAGTTGAAAAGATTAGGGATGGTCTGATCATAACTTAGCAGCCAGTCAGGGTTCCTTAGCAACAAGAATAGCCCAGTATGACATGTTCTCAGTGACAAAGTGTGAAGTCTGATAATGTTCTACAGCTGTCATACAGGATCCACTTATAAATGGGTAACATGTTTGAAAACTGAGGTTGGGAATTAAGAGCAGAGTAATTTTATCATTGTCTGACGTAAGATTATTATCTATAAACCTGAAGTAAATTACTAAATTACTTAGTTTTCACTGGTTGTTGTGTTGTTATGCATTAATTTTCCTTTTTTTTCTCTTCCTGTTTTCTACTTCAAATTAGATATGAAATCAACGCAGGCATCAAAACAGGTAAAATTATATTTGTGAATTAACATGTTGAATTACTTAAAAATACCATAATGATTTCTGCATTGTAGCTCTAAGCATATTTCAACCATTACAACCTTAATGAGTACTTTGGCTTAACAGTCACCCTTTATGTTTAGATTGTTTCTGTAAGCAATCATAATTTTACTTTTTAATGAGAATGAGATGCTGAAATATCACATTTGCTCTCTTCCAGTAATTTCATTTTTCTCCTATACTTTACTGGTGTCCTTCAGTCAGAGTATGATACCAAGATTTCTTAGCAGCAATTTGAGTCATTGTCTCAAAGACAATGACTCAAATTGTCATTGTCATTGATTCAGAAATGTTATACAACTGTGAAGGGTTCCTCTCCCTCCATCTTGCAGAAAGCATTGCCAGCCTGGCTTTTCAGAGGAAGCCCCAATCTCAATGTTTAGAGACAGGCCCCCTTCCCCCTCACCCCTACAATCTCACCCGCGGCTGGGATTCTCTGACCCTGCTGCAGTGAGCAGAGATTTGGCTGAGTTCAAAATTCTCTATTCTCACTGTCAGTGGCAGCAGGGCGTGAGCGACCAAAACAGAGTTCTGGTAAAGACAAATGCAAAGTATTCATTTAACACTTCAGTCATGCCTCCCGCCTCCCTTTTAGATCCCTAATTGGCACGTGTACACCAAGGGAGAATTTAGCATGGCCAGTGCGTCTAACCAGCACATCTTTTGGGCTGTGGGAGGAAACCGGAGCACCCAGAGGAATCCCACTCAGACATGAGGAGAACGTGCAGACTCCACACAGTCACCCAAGCCAGGAATTGAACCTCGGCCCCTGGCGCTGTGAAGCAGCAGTGCTAACCACTGTGCCACCATATCACCCATTTACTATTTATATGCCTGTAGAAGACTTTAGCATTCCCCTTTTTGTTGGCTGCCATAATTTGGCTGGTGCTAAGGAAGAAAAATGGTGCAATTGCATTGTTCAGTTTAGTCTACAGACCACCAGCTAGTGGGAAGAATTCAGTGGAATCAATCTGCAGGGAATCATAGAATCCTACAGTGCAGAAAGAGGCCCTTCGGTCCATCGAGTCTGCAGTGAACACAATCCCACCCAGGCCCTATCCCCATATCCCTATATTATTTTACCCACTAATCCCTCTAACCTACGCATCTCAGGACACTAAGGAGCAATTTTTTTTAGCATGGCCAATCAATCTAACCTGCACATCTTTGGGAAGTTATAGAGTTGTTAAAATGGGGGACAATGTAGTTGCATTGTTTTTGTTCCTTAGCTCTCACCAAATTGATGGCAGCCAACATAAAAGGGAATCCTATAATCTTCTCATAATCCCTCTTTGCTTCGCTAATGTGCTTTTTCCTCTGAGCCATCTGTGTTCCTCTTGGTTCTCTGTTGGATTTTACATCACACCTGTCTTAAGCACACTTTTTCTTCTTTATCTTATTTTCTAACTCCTTTATCATCCATGGACCTCAGGATTTGTTTGTCTTAATTTTTCCCTAACATTTCAACTTATACCTTTACTGTGCCCAGACCATTTCTGTTTTGACAGCTACAGTTATTCTGGTCAGCATTTAACTCTAGTCTCTCTGGCACAGCTCCGATCTTGCGCCATTGAAATCAGCTCTCCTCCAGTTAATTATTCTTACTCTCATTTCCCAATGTCCCTTTATGCTGTCACCCTAAACCTTATGATATAATCATCACTGTCTGCTAAATGTTCCCCACTGATATTTTATCTATTCTGTCCACTTCAGTTCCAAGAACCAGGCCCAAAAGTACATCTTTTCTTGTTGGACTGAACATTGCTTTAGAAAATTGTCCTGATCATAGTCTACACACAAACAGTGACATGCATGCACACACTGGCACATGCTGTCGTGCTGACACACTCTCTTGCGCTGACATGCTCTCACATGCATACACACTCTGTTCAGTTGCAACCCATCTGGCCTGTACAAGTCCCATCTTCCCTAGAGCCAGTTCTAGTGTTCCTCTTGCACCATCTTTCCAGTCACGCATTCACAGTCTCCTATTTCTGTACACACTTGCACATGGCACTGGGTGTAACCCAGAGATTGCTACTTTTGAGGTCCTGCTTGCTAATTTTCCCTAAATTCTAACTGCAGGGTCACATCCCCCTTCCTACAAAGGTCATTGGTCCCAGCATGGACCACAACCCTGGCTGTTCGTCTAACTTCTTTCTAGAGAAATCTCCCAAAGAATGAGCCATCACGCAATTATTTGTTCATGGTTATCTTTTGTATGTGGTTGTTGCATATTAAATTTTATACCCCAATTCTCTGATAATGAGCTGATAATGTTATTAGCCAGGTAACTTTACAGCTGTAATACAAAAGCAAAATACTAAGGATGCTGGAATTGGAAACAAAAACAGAAAATGCTGGAAAATCTCAACAGGTTGACAATATCTGTGGAGACAGAATAGAGCCAACGTTTTGGTCTGGATAAGCCTTTGTCAGAGCTGAGAACAAAGAAAGTCCCAAAGGATTTATACTATGGGAGTGTGGGGGCGGCAGCTGGCAGGGGCTGTAATAAGACAAAGGAAATGTAAATGAGAATGAAGAAGGTTGAGAGAGATGTTAAAAGTGTCCATTAAATGATCAGAACGTGTGAATGGCAGGACAGATGGTTAAGGCAATTGCTGTGAAGGGCAAAAAGGAGAGCAAGAATGGAGAAGTGGAAAAATGGAACTGAGAAAGAAGGATGATAAAAATGGATGAATGAGATGAAAAGAAAAAACAGAATGAAATCGCAAGATGAGGTAGATGGCACTGCGGCACAGTAGTTAGCACTGCTGCTTCACAGTGCCAGGGACCCAGGTTCGATTCCTGGCTTGGGCCACTGTCTGTGTGGAGTTTGCACATTCTGAGGAGGGGAGGGAAGTGAGAGCAGTGGCCTGAGCATGTGGGTCAGATGCAGTCGAGAGCCCTGTCAACCACAGTGGATGGAAAATCATGATTGAGGAAGAAGAAAGACATATTGGCAGTGCTATTTTGGAAATTGGCATCATCAGAACAGATGCGGCAGAGGTGAAGGAACTGAGAGAATGGGATAGAGTTCTTACAGGATGTGGGAATGTGAAGAGCTCCTGTCAAGATAGTTGTGGGAATTGGTGGGCTTGTAATGGATACTGCTGGACAGTTTATCACCAGAAATGGAGACAGAGAGGTCAAGGAAGGGAAGAGAATTGTCAGAGATGAACCCATATGAAGGTGGTAGCTGAGTGGAAATTGGAAGGAAAATTTGATAAATTTTTCCCAATCCAGACGAGAGCATGAAGCAGCACCAAAATAGTTGTTAATGTACCAATAAAGGAGTCTGGAACAGCGAATGCTCCACATAACCCATCAAGAGACAGGCGCAACTGGGACCCATGCAGGTGCTCATTGCCACACCTTTTATTTGGAGGAAGTGAGACGAGTTAAAGAAGAAATTGTTGAGTGAGCGAACCAGTCAGCCTGATAGAGGAAAGCGGTGGTGAATGGGGATTGTCCAGATCTCTGTTCAACAAGGAAGCGAAGAGCCTTGAGGCCATCCTAGTGGGGAATGGAGGTGTAGAGGGATTGGACATCCACGGTGAGGAGGAGTTCGTTTGGGCCAGGGAAATGGAAGTTGTTGATGTGGCTTAGGGCATTGGAGGAATCATGGATTTAGGTGGGAAGGGAACTGGACAAGAGAAGAGAGAATGGAGTCAAGGTAGGAGGAAAATAAGTTCATTGGGGCAGGAATAGGCTGACATGATGGGCCTTCTGGGACTGTCCCGTTTAGGATTTTATAGCCATTGTTTTGAAGTTCCACAGAAATTTGAAAATTGCTTAAAAAGGTGTAAACCTCAGAAATCTTACAAACTGTTGGCAGAATCACACCTAGGATTTTGTTTCTAGTCGTTTTACTTCCAGAATGTCGGTGTTGCCAACAAAATATATGCTGTGATTCAACTATCAAGCAGCTATCATTGCATGGCAGACTGTCCGTTCGTTCTACTTTGTTGCATGGGATGAAATGTTATCTTCAAACAGGCACTGATTCTTCCTTAAGTTTTGAAATAATAGTAGGTGCTATTGTATTTTGACCTTACTTTGAAGGGATGTTGGAAGTTTTGAATTTACTTACTTATCCAATTCAATATTAGTGAGGGACCAAAGCACATTATAAGGTACAGCTGATTTTCACACTGAATAGAAAGGTGGCACAAAGATATAAAAATAATTTCACATTTGTAATGATGCTATCTCAGTTTCCTTAAAGAAGGTTGCTTGTCATTTACCCTCATTAAACATGAGTTGCAAAGTATAAAAACAAAATACTGTTCAAAATACTGTACAAAGCACTGGTGAGGCCACAGCTGGAGTACTGTGTGCAGTTTTGGTCGCCGCACTTACGCAAGGATATTTTGGCCTTGGAGGGAGTGCAGAGGAGGTTTACTAGGCTGATGCCGGAGTTGAGGGGGTTGAACTATGAGGAGAGGCCGAATAAACTAGGTTTGTACTCGTTAGAGTTTAGAAGAATGAGGGGAGATCTCATTGAGACATATAAGATGATGAATGGGATGGATAGGATAGAGGTGGAGAGGCTCTTCCCGCTCAGAAAGGATAGTAGGACTAGAGGGCACAGCCACAAGATAAAGGGGGGGCGGTTTAGAACGGAGTTGAGGAGGAACTTCTTCACTCAAAGGGTGGTGAATCTCTGGAATTCTCTGCCCGTTGAAGTGGTGGAGGCTGCCTCGCTAAATATATTTAAGACGCGGGTTGATGGGTTTTTGATAGGCAAGGGGATTAAGGGTTACGAGGAGAGGGCGGGAATGTGGAACTGAGACACGACAGATCAGCCATGATCTTATTGAATGGCGGGGCAGGCTCGAGGGGCTTGATGGCCTACTCCTGCTCCTATTTCTTATGTTCTTAAGTTCGGGTGCAGTCAGTTCTGATGAAAGACTACAGATCTGAAACATTAACTCTCCCCTGTCTTCACAGACGCTGCCTGATCTGCTGAATCTTTCCAGCATGTTCTGCCTTTAATTTGAGTTAGAAACATAAAAAATAGGAGCAGGAGAAAGCCATTTGGCCCTTCAATCCTGCTCCACCATTCCTGGCAATGTATTTTGAAGCAAGCAAACCATGCAAAAATCTACATTTAAAAAAATCAGATCTGCTATAATGTGGCTGCCAGGTTTTATCCTTTGAATGTCAGCTGATAAAAGAAGGATTTTTCTAGTGAAAATGATAGATGACACCTGCACTTTTCTTGCATTTTGTAACTTGACATGAGGTGTTGCATCAGGTTTTGAAATGGAATGGAATGTGTGGAGATGGTGAAATATGGAGGGGGAGGAGGGTAGATCATGTTGTTCACAGACATGATGAGGTGCACTGTGTTATGAAATGGATAAGAACTCTTTTGAGGCAAGCTTATAAACTTTATATGTAAATTTAGATTATTTTCTTCTCTTAACCCAGAGACTAGCATCTTTTCTTTTTATCTTGTTTATTTTTAATGGTGGGTGGAATTTTCCCATAAAATGGCAAAGGGACCAGAAAATTTTCTCCCCCCCCCAACAATATCTTTAATTTCCTTTCTTCTCTCTATTGATGGGATCAATCAATACAGGATCTCTTTTCTTGGGCTACATTATATATTGGATAATATATATTTCCATCTCTTTATCGCTTTCCCCTCATCTTAGTGTTTTTCTGCTCATCCAAACCTGTCTCTCATCAAAATTTACTTGATTTTATGGGTTAATTTGCAAATTTTCATTCAGATTTTTCACTTTCATGAAACAGCAAGCTATCAGAACAATATGGTCATGTAAACCCAATTCTCCAGGTAAAATGTATGGCAGACAAGGCATGTCATTCTTCATTTTATCTATATTCCAACTTAGCTGTCACTTCCTCAATGCTTACATTCTAAAATCTGAATTTTCTTTGCTTTGTGCATAGACTGGAGACACAAGCTTCCCACTCTACCTTTCACTGCTAGAAAGGATTTTAATGTCACATCATTAGCAGTTCCCCTGCTTATTCCTCCTGACCTGTATGCCTGTTGCAAACTAGGTGTTTTGTGGATGCCTTTTCGGATTCAGTGATGTCAAAACAATGGATTCTATGGTCTTTGCCTGTCAGAGTAGAATCTGAATGTCCAAGAGTCTGCATTAAAAAAAATTGCAACTAAGAGATGAAATATTGGTATCTTGTAGTCTGAATTGTCTACCCTGTCTTTCAGATGTGTCTTCCATGTGCTCCTCCAGTATGAAAAATATCCTTGCTGATTTAATTGAGACAAAACCGCCTATGACCAAGCTTTTGGTTATACCTTTGATCTCCTTTTGGATTGGTGTCTGTTTACTCTCATGAGAATTGCCTTTGGAGACTATACTGCACTAAAAGCACCATATAAATGCAAGATGTTTTTATTACCTGGCAGAGGTTCTTATTGAATTGCCCAAGAACAATATAAACTTCAGAAAGGTGGTTGTGCATTTCACTTATTTTTCAATAGATACATCAGTTTGCAAACATTTCCAGATGACAGTGGTGAATACCCTGTGTGTCCTGTCACCTGTGGATCAGCTTGTCTATGAGTCACAAGATTCTGGGTTCAAGTCCCACTCTCAAAAGCATAAAAGTCAAGTCTAACATCCAATACAGGGAATGAGGGTGTTAGAGATGCTATCCTTTGAATAAGAGGTTAAGTTCTGATTAAGAGTCATCCTAACTCAAAAAATTGGCTCTATTCTCTCTACACAGATGCTGTCAGACCTGCTGAGATTTTCCAGCATTTTCCATTTTAGTGTGTGTGGGAGAGGGGGGATGGGGGGAGGGGAGAAGGAGGAGGGGGGTGCAAAGTAGGAACTGCGCACAAAGCTGTTGAAGCTCTCACTTCGCTGCGGGGTCTCTCCACTGCAATGTTTGTTGAGCTGACCATTTAATACATGGTTTACTGCATGGCCTCAATGTCTTGCTTAACACCACCACCAAAGCTAGACACTGGACATTCTCATCCTCATGCTTATGTGTGCAAATCACTGGCAAGAAGGAACAACAGAAGTGAAAATCATATAGCTTCTTTCAAGACATCAAGATGCCTTGATGCATTTCCACAAAATGAATTTCTTCTGAAGTGTGGTCACTATTGTAAATGAGCCAACGTGGCAGCAATTTGCACACCATAGGCTTCCACAAATATTATCCCTCACCGTCCTCTCAACCGCACAGACAGCATGCTGCTAATGTTAAATTGACTAGGGCTTCATTATCACTAAATAGATGGGCTAACAGCATGAGTTGCACTGTTCAATGGAACTCACCTAATTGGAGACCTGATTATTAGGTGTTTACAGTGTAATTTAAAGCCACCATGCACTTCTTGAATGGAAGGCAGACTGGCTGCAGGCACATCTCAATATGGTGTTTCTTGCGCAGTGCAAAGTCCCACCACAAAATTGGTACATGCAACACAAAGTCAGCCCTGAAAATTACATGTAAATATACTTTTCTATCCTATTGACTTCTAATTGGCCTTCTCCATTCTCTTGTTGGAAACCTAACTGATTGCATGTGCTTGCATTGCTTATCCCCACCATGCTCACAACCTGTGGGCCTGTGAGTACACACTCTCTTGCTGAGCATCAGCAGCCAGAGATATCCAGTGCAATTGGTCAGAGATGTTTCCTGATTACTATAGTAACTCGAGGTGACTCAATGTGGCTTCAGTAAAAAAATGGGTGATTAAATTAATGTAACTACATATAAGGTCAGGGACTGACAGAACAGAACGTATGCAAAGGTTTACTCTCCAGCTTGTCTCCAACCGAAGGTCCTCCCCATCCCAGGACATGTGCCCTCGCATCCGATTGGCCCAGCTTTCTACACGGCCATTCCATTGAGTCCTGGCCGATTATGTGGCCTGCGGAGGATTGCCCTTAAAGGGGCCACGTTACCACAATTACCAAGACGGCTAACAAATCACTTGTGCCATATGTAGTATTTGGGGAAAGAATGTTCAAGCAAAATTCATTAACATTTTAATCACTTGTTTCTTCTGTGCCTTGTGTAAAAGGAAAGAAATCTGGGTGAATGCAACTTGTTTTAAAACGCCATTCTTAAATATAACTTTTCTCCAAATATGTCTGCGGAAAAGTGGACAAATTGTTTCAAAGTGTAATGATGCCCAACAAACCTCTCAGCTCTGCTAAAACGATTCAGCTAGTCTCACTCCCCTGCCTTAGACCTTTTTATCAGATTGCAGACCTTCTCGAGACTTGTGTGTTTCCGATGAGTCTAGTCTTGTCTAACTACTTCATCAGTCTTTGACAATTTGGGCTTGTGGAATTTACCTTTTCTCTATCAGTCTGTTTTGTAAGCCAGAGACCTGTTGGTGGGGTTCGATCAGCTTAGATAGCTAAAGTGCGATGCAAAATGATACCAATGACACCGGTCCAACTGCTGTACTGACTGTGTGGAGGCCTGCTTCCTCTCCTTGCAAAGTGTTGCTCCTCAAGTTATATAGAGCCAGTTGTCTCTTCCTAATGGAGAGACTTGGTCCTTTGTGGACTATGGCTAATTACCTACTTGTTGATATCAAAAGTGGCTTGGAACCCATTCTGTATGTCACTGTCGTTTCAGTTTAATTATCCATGTCCAGAAGGGGTTGTTGCTCCTTTCACATCGGATGCAAAGCTTGTGATTACATAGATATGTCTATATGGTCCATTTTTTTGAATTTGAGTTCTGCTTATGCATGTTAAACTCACAACTAAATGAGCATGCACAAACTTGGAACACAATAATAGATGAAGGCATGTATTAACTCATTGTATGAATTTAATATTCACAACTTTTACTAACAAAACTAACTCCTCTACATTTCTGATCTGTAAAATTTTCAGCTGGATCCTACCATTAAAATCTATGCAGTTAGAAGTGGAACTCCTAAAAAACGAAAAGCACCACCACCACCAACCAGTGTTATGCAGGTAAAAGGAAAAGCACCTAACTAATGGTCGTTAATTATGGCACAGTGGTTAGCACTGCTGCCTGACAGTGCCAGGGATCCAGGCTCAATTCCTAGCTTGGGTCACTGTCTGTGTGGAGTTTGCACATTCTCCCAGTGACTATGTGGGTTTCCTCCGGGTACTCCGGTTTCCTCCCGCAGTCCAAAAATCTGCAAGTTCGGTAGATTGGCCATGCTAAATTCTCTCTGTGTACCCGAACAGGCACCGGAATGTTGCGACTAGGGGATTTTCACACCAACTTCATTACAGTGTTAATGTAAGCCTATTTGTGACTAATAAATAAACTTTTTAAATATTGATAGCAATTCTATTGCATTGAATTTTCTAAGAATGGTTGATTAGTGAATTTCTCAGATTGATTGAAACAACATGTAGTCGGTTTATTTTTCTGTTCTGAACAAGGATTTACGACTGCAGTCAGCAAGTTAACTATTGATACTTTGTGGGTTTTTTTTGCCTAGGGTTCCCAGTCTAATGAGTTACTATCTCCAGATCCTCGTTCATCAGAATCTGAGCCATTTAAAGCGGAAGAAGCATCTGTTAAGGTCATTTTCCAATCTAATGTCCAATTTTATTTTGACGCACCTGTAGTCCAAAAAAGTGAGAAATGTTGTTATTTAAAATTAATTCTAAAATGCATACTTTTCTATGAAGATCTAGTCACAAAAAAAATAAAAATTTCAGATTTAGTTTTTGCTCTTTACTTAGCAGACTATAAAGTTCCACTGGAGCTCCCCATTCTGGGCTTTGTTATATTACTAATAAATCATAACTTTAACCCATTTAAGTTGCATTAAATAGCCAAGTTTAAAAGACAAGCTTACTGTACTTATTGTCACTGAAGAAGGAAGTGCAGTTATACAACTATGTGCTGATTAATATAAAGAATTATTAACAGCTTTGTTGATAATTAACTTGATGCCAAAGGAAGTTGCCCTTCTTTACGGAGTGCTTTAAAGAAATAGGCTGATTTTTAATCTCAAAAAATGAAGGTATGGATTGGCTGATGGGCAGCGAAAGCCTGAAAAAAGCTGCTTCTGAATAGAAACCAGCTTTCAACTCTCCATGTCTGATTTTAACTGAGACCAGAAGGTGAGTGGGCAGCTAATTGATAGGTTAAAGCTTTAGAGATGGTAACCAGCCTGCAAGCTTCATTGTCATTCAGCTTTTCAACTTTAAGAACATAAGAACATAAGAAATAGGAGCAGGAGTAGGCCATCCAGCCCCTCGAGCCTGCCCCGCCACTCAGTAAGATCATGGCTGATCTGTTGTGGCTCAGTTCCACTTTCCCGCCCTCTCCCCATAACCCTTAATCCCCTCTCTTATCAAGAACCCATCAACCCGCTTCTTAAAAATATTTAGCGAGGCAGCCTCCACCACTTCAACGGGCAGAGAATTCCAGAGATTCACCACCCTTTGAGTGAAGAAGTTCCTCCTCAACTCCGTTCTAAACCGCCTCCCCTTTATCTTGAGGCTGTGCCCCCTAGTCCTACTGTCTTTTTTGAGCGGGAAGAGTCTCTCCACCTCTATCCTATCCATCCCATTCATCATCTTATACGTCTCAATGAGATCTCCCCTCATTCTTCTAAACTCTAACGAGTACAAGCCTAGTTTATTCAGCCTCTCCTCATAGCTCAATCCCCTCAACTCCGGTATCAGCCTAGTAAACCTCCTCTGCACTCCCTCCAGGGCCAAAATATCCTTGCGCAGGTGCGGCGCCCAAAACTGCACACAGTACTCCAGCTGCGGCCTCACCAATGCCCTATACAGCTGCAGCAAGACCTCCCTACTTTTATATTCAACTGCTGTCAATAATGATTACTGAACAATGGGGAACCCCACGACTTCTGAGGTCCTGAAGTTTTGATGGATTCAGGAGATATGTGTCTATGCACCTACCTGATGGGGAGGGGGAAGAGAGGGAGCACGCATGGTGGCACAGTGGATAGCACTGCTGCCTCACTGCACCAGGGACCTAAGTTCGATTCCCGTCTGTGTTGAGTTTGCATGTCTTCCCTGTGTCTGCGTGGGTTTCCTCCCGGTGCTCCAGTTTCCTCCCACAGTCCAAAGATGTGCGGGTTAGGTGGATTGACCATGCTAAGTTTCCCCTTAGTGTCAGGAGGACGAGCTGGGGTAAATACATGGAGTTATCGGGATAGGGCCTGGGTGGGATTGTGGTTGATGCAGACTCAGTGGGCCGAATGGCCTCCTTCTGCACTGTATGATACTATGATCAGGAAGAATTTAATTAACCCTCTTCATGCCAGGAACAGGCTGGGAGGCTCGGCAGTGGGGATGTGGGGGTTGGTGTGGGCAGGAGGGTTATGGTAGGCACTGAACAATCGGGTGGGATGGTGCAGAGGGGAGAGCCTGTCACCATCCCAATTCAGTCTGATAAAATTGGGGCAGGGCAAGTCAAGGATGGCTTCCTGCTCCAAGGTAAACAGATGCCCTTAAGTGTCAAGTTAATAACCGAATGGCCTCATCCTGCAGCCTGTGATATGGAAGAGAACAGTACGTCACTTGGGGAGATTGTGGGTCACAAGCCCTCGAGATCCAACATCCTGTGGTACACAGAGGATCTCTCACAGGTAGTGGCTGCATCACTGAAAAAGCGTCCTCCCACCCACCGCTGCTCTCAATTAAAATTCCCCTGGCCAGGGTTTGCCTGACTGACCCGTGTTAGCCTGCCCCAGTCACCTGTTTTCCAGGACTGCCTACCTGGGGGTCTGTTGCAATTATAGCAGTGGCCAGTATGACTTCCAAAGGCACTGCCGGTACCAAAAAGTGGCAAGCCCTCTGAGTGTCGAGAGGGCGAGATCTTCACCACTGGCATGGCAATCTCAATGGCAGACTGTGGACTACTTGATTGACATTGAATCTATTTGGCGCTGCCAGAAATGGCCATGGCAGATTGCCACCAGTTTATTGGACAGTGCCACCACCACAACCAATGAATTCAGCACAACATTTGCAATTTTCTTGCAACATAAAATTATTTTTAAAACCCATTAGCAATTCTGTTTGGAGCTGATGAGCTTGCTCATTTTGATATATTTGTGGTGCAGGAGAGAGAGAGCGAAGAGGAAATGAGAAAGCTTCAAGCAGAGAAGGCAAATTTATTGGAGGTGATACAAAATCTCAATCAACAACTACGGGACAAAAACTCCCAAGAGGTATTTTCCTTTTAAAGTGAGCATATCTGCTGTTTTAATGGATGGTGGGCTAATTGTAATTTTCATTGTGCGGGAATCAGGGTGGCACAGTGGTTCGCACTGCTGCCTCACAGTGCCGGGGAGCTGGGTTCAATTCCAGCCTTGGTGACTGTGTGGAATTTGCACATTCTCCACATATTTGTGTGGATTTCCTCCTTGTGCTCCGTTTGCCTACCACAGTCGAAAAATGTGCGAGTGAGGTGGATTGGCCATGTTAAATTGCGCCTTAGTGTTTCCAAAGATGTGTAGGTTAGATTAACGATGGTAGACGTGTGGAACTACAGAACTCAGACGGGGAAAGATAAGGTACTCTAAGATACTCTGTCAGAGGGCATCAGTGCAGACTCAACTGTCCTTAGCTGGGCTGGCCAACGTGTGATTCCAGATCCAGAACAATATGGTTGACCCTTAAATGCCCTCAGGGGTGGGCAATAAATGCTGGCCCAGCTAGTGACACCTACAGCCCATGAATGAATTAAAAAAGAAAAATAATTGACCATGTTCCTGTTGGCCCTGCCTGTTTATGATAAGTTAAAATACCCTTGTGACCTACCAGCTGAGATTTCAGGTTTTGGTGTGATCAAAGTAGTGGAAGCGAGCAATAGTCACACAAAGACAATAGATGAGGAACGACAAAACATTAAATATAAAAGACTATTATGAGAACCAGACCTGCGTTCTTGTGGAGCATAGCCAGGGACTGCTAAGTGCTGACAGACCTCGTGTATTTCTTGCATGCGGGAAAGAAGGAGTCATATGGACCACACAACCTCCTCCTGCAATGTAGGGATTCTATGGGCATGATCTTACCTGCTGTCCATGCTTCCCGCTGCAGTAAAGTCGGAAAATTTGGCATCCAGCTAATTCACTGTTCACAGCGGCGGGATGGGAAAATCTCACCGGCATGAACAGTGATAAGATTTTGGCCTATTGTTCTTAATAACTTATTCTTAATAACTTGAATAAATTAAGTTCACATCACCCCAGATTTAATTGATTGAGGGAAAAGCCGGAGAACAAAATGAATGTCCAATTTCTGTTCCTTCAGTAATACTACAAGTTTTGTGCTAGATGAGAGCCTAACATAAGCAGCTGGCGTGTAATGTAACATGGTGTAAGGAAAAAGCTTAAAATTGTTGAATGTGTGAGAACCAGGCTTACCTTCACGTGAATATGCATGGAATATAATTCCATTTCAGAATGATTTTCAAATCAGAAATAATCCTTTTGAACATATGTTGGAAATTGAAACTCATTTATTCTTTATATCAATATTTTTATTTAATTTTAGGCACAACAGAGAAACCTCAGAAGACAAGACTGTAGGAATAGTGAAGAAATGCCATTTGATGCAATAGGTATAGTATAAAGTTACTGGTCTATACATTGTGCAGCTAATTTGATAATTGTGTAACTGATTTGCTTTTGCTAAATATATCCAAAAATTATGTCAAATGTATATAGGGGCGGCACGGTGGCACAGTGGGTAACACTGCTGCCTCACAACACCAGGGACCCAGGTTCGATTCCCAGCTTGGGTCACAGTCTGTGTTGAGTTTTCAAGTACTTCCCATGTCTGCGTGGGTTTCCTCCGGGTGCTTCGATTTCTTCCCACAATCTGAAAGATATGCTGGTTAGATGTATTGACCCGAACAGGTGCCAGAGTGTGGTGACTCAGGGAATTTCACAGTAACTTCATTGCAGTGTTAATGTAAGCCTTGTGATTAATAAATAAACTTTAAACTTTATCCTGCAGCATAAATGGGCCAAATTCAGTGCAAATTTGTAATCCCTTCCAGTGAAGCTATTCCATATTATAAATTGATTATGGGGTCAATTGTTGGTTTAAGAACCTCTGCCTTTAAGTGGCCAGACTCACTTCTGAGCCCTTTTTGATTACCAAAACCTCTCCTGAGCACTCTCCACTGCCACTCATAGCCCTTATTCTACTTGGAGCCTCTTTCTATGCTCCCCTTCGTCAATGGGATCTATCCCTCCTCCCTGCCTGAGGCGGTCTTATCAAGGTGCTCCCCTCTGGGTCAGATGATTCGGGTACATTTTGCCTACCTCGATCTACACGATGTAGTATTGCGCCTCCGGCTCCTGGCCCATGCATGGGGGAAATACTCGAGGCCAGTCAGCACTTAGCATTCCCTGTGAATGAATTTGAATATTTAATTTAACTTTTAGGTGATTTACATTCCAAATATGGCAAAGATCTCTTTTTTGGTGCCCAAATGTGTATTAATTTCTGATTTGATTGCCTCTTAGGTGGTGGAAGTGAAAAAACGGAAGCATTGTCTATAAACGAATCAACGCAAATAATGGCATTGCAATCCAAAATTGCCTCTCTTGTGGTGGAAAATAAAGAGCTGTGGAATATATTGCAGGTACTTTGGATAATCTGAGATTATTCACTCTTTATTTACCAATAGTTTAATTCCGTTCAATAGTGAAATCTGTACCTTCATGCTATGTGTGCTCTACCAATAGTTATTATTTGAAATCCATCAGATAAATCTGTTTTTGTATCTTTGAAATTTATGGTAAGAGAAATCATTCAAAATGGAAATATTTAAGCATATCCCTCGTAATATTGCTGTTGGGCTGAGGATGAAGCCGGAAGTAATGGAGTATTGGTTGCAGAGGCCAAGACCAAAGAACAAGCTGCGATGAAAGCATGTGTTCCATGACCTGTTAAAGTTGCGGAGAGCAAGTGTGTATGGAAGAGTGGTATTGAGGGATGCAAGGAACAAGTGGCTATGAGACGATGTGAAGTTAGGTTAGAACCTAGCTGTTTGTCATAGAATCATAGAAACCCAACAGTACAGAAAGAGGCCATTCGGTCCATCGGGTCTGCACTGAACACAATCCCACCCAAGCCCTTCCCCCATATCCCTACATATTTTACCCACTAATCCCTCTAACCTAAGCATCACAGGACACTAAGGGGCACTTTTAGCATGGCCAATCAACTTAACCCACACATCTTTGGACTGTGGGAGGAAACCAGAGCACCCAGAGGGAACCCATGCAGACACGAGGAGAATGTGCAAACTCCACACAGACAGTGACCCAAGTCGGGAATTGAACCCAGGTCCCTGGCACTGAGAGGCGGCAGTGCTAACCACTGTGGTGCCCAAGCTTATCTAACCACTGTGCTGCCCAAGCTCATCTTTGCTGAGCAGTTCAAAATTAATTCAGTGGGCTGACTAAATCAGGGACAGAAGATAGTGGTTGCATCTTGGAGAATTTTATTTTCTGAGGATGGTGAGTGTTTGGAACAAGCTGCCAGAGGTAGTAGTAGAGGCAAGTACAATTTTATCTTTTAAAAAGCATTTAGATAGTTGCTTGGTTACGATGGATATAGAGGGATATGGGCCAAATGCAGGTAATTGGGATTAGTTTAGGGGCTTTAAAAAAAAATAAGGGCGGCATGGACAAGTTGGGCTGAAGGGCCTGTTTCCATGCTGTAAACCTCTGAGTCTGTGACTGTATGAATCAATTTATGCAGTTGAAACAATGGGGGTGATTTTTATCATTTTTTTTCTAAGCGCTGGTGGGCTTGAAAGTGAGAGAGTTTCAAATCCGCCATTTGGTCGTGTTTTCACGCCTCCCCACTCTCCCCACCACACTCCCTCATTCGCGCTCTGCACAATTCTGAGTGTGAGCCTGTTGGTCGCTGCAAAAGCCTGTGGGCAGGGCTTAATGTACCCGAAACCCTGCAGAGGGTGGTAGTGCGCATGTGCAGGCCTCTGATGCTGAACTTGTGCTTTAGCAGTAGAAAGGGTCTGTGACAGCTACCCCCACCATGATCGCAGACCTGCCATCCTATCTCCCGCAGCTGCAGAGTGGCAGTGGGCCCCTCTCCCTCCTTCCCTGCCACTGATCCCTGCAGAGTGGCAGCAGGCCTCTGCCCCCCCGCCACTGGCCCCATCACTATTAGTCACCCCCTTGGAATTGCTCAGTGGGCATTGCCCAGGTGCCAGGGTGGCACTGTCAATCTCGCAGTACCCAAGGGGCTTGCTCCAGCCTCTCCAGGGGGCCTCAATAGCCTCCGGTTCCACTGGTGAGGCCAAGTCGACTGCTCCCCATTCGAGAGGAGCATGTCTATTCCTCATAGGCGCGAACCTCATTCAGCAAGGTCATGAAGAGGGGGGCAGCCAGTCCAGATGATTGAGCAGATGTTACACAGCATTTATAAATTTAAATACATTAACCTGTCTTTTGCCCATTTCCAGCGAGAGACTGCTCACAAAATGGCACTGGTCGAGCTAAACGCTTT
The DNA here is from genome assembly GCF_965287045.1 of Carcharhinus amblyrhynchos. Lineage (NCBI taxonomy): Eukaryota > Metazoa > Chordata > Chondrichthyes > Carcharhiniformes > Carcharhinidae > Carcharhinus > Carcharhinus amblyrhynchos. Next base: position 46,917,314 of record NC_137324.1, on the reverse strand, counting down.
AAGCTCAACTTTACCACTGTATCATGCCCGAAAATGTGTGCATCACGATGGTAAAATTGCCCCCAACTAGTGAGCAATAGAGTGAAACCTCACTACAAGTTGAGCTTGCGTTCCTGAAAATTGTGACATTTAAGTGTAACAACTCCAAGTAAATCATGGGTTCCCATAGGTATCAATGTTAACACTAAAGTTAGATTCCTTCAGACAACCAACTTACAAGTTCAAATACCCTACCGTACAAGTTATTTCTAATTGAAATAAGTTGCAAAGCAAAATAAATCACTGAATAAAACAAAAAAATTATGCAAATTCAAATTAGATAACATTATATCTCTCAAACAAGCCCAGAATGGCACAATTTGTGTTTCACCCACAGCACTCCTGAACCTCAGCTCAACTTGTTACTTGCATTCCTTTTCCTCTTTGCCTTTCTCTTTCTCACTCTTATTCTCTCCAGAACTCTTTTTTTGTTCTCATGACTCTCTCTTCTCTCTCTCCCCTTTCCCATTCTGTTTCTCCCTCACTCGCGCTCTCCTTCCTCACTCTTTCTGAGTCCAGAGCTTGAACCCCTTCCTGACAGACCCTGTCCCAGCGAGAGCTGCAGAAGGAGCTGACTCCTGCTCCTTGTATCCCGCCTACCACACACTGCATTACTTAATTGACAACCATCAACTTCAAGCCCTTGGCCTGCGCTCCTGCATCTTGGTCAGTGTTGTCTCCCTGCAGACTGAGCATTTAGTGACTGCAATAGTGGCTCCTGCATTGGAACATGTTGTTGGCTGGTCCAGAATTCAGCATGAGGAGGGCAGGACCAGCCTTCAGATGACATAAAACCAAAAATGGTGATGCAAATTGGAAAAAAAGCCCTAAAGAATGAATGATACTAAAGCAAAATTACTTTAACCAAACAACTTAAGTGAGCACTTACTGTAAAGCAAACATAAGCTTACTACAATTGTAGAGCAAGGTATGAGTCTATCAAATCCCACAGATTCCAAGTTGCATTATATTTACAAATAAAATCTGTGTATCTGTTGCAGTTCTATGTGGTGTGAAGCAGGCTGATTGGCTCAAAGTGTGAACATGTTTAAAAGCAACCAATGTTATTCTGAAGGAGGAAACTCAGTCCAACTATAGTAGCCCTCACAACACCCACCACACATGGTAATAGGTTAGGTTTGGATAATGTAGAAGAATTTGTTGTTATCTCCAGATCATTAGACCAGACCACAAGAAACTACAAAGGGTCATGAATGAAGCTTAGGCCATCACTCAAACCAGCTTCCCATCCATTGACTCCATCTACACTACCCGCTGCCTTGAAAAAGCAGCCAGCGTAATCATGGACCATGGACATTCTTTCTTCTACCTTCTTCTGTTGGAAAAAAAATGATACAATAGCCTGAGATCACATACCAACCAACTCAAAAGCAACTTCTTCCCTGCTGCCATCAGACTTTTGAGTGACCCTACCATATGTTCAGTTGATTTATCTCTACACCCTAACTATGACAGTAACATTATATTCTACAGGAGAGGCTGAATAAACTAGGCTTGTACTCGTTAGAGTTTAGAAGAATGAGGGGAGATCTCATTGAGACATATAAGATGATGAATGGGATGGATAGGATAGAGGTGGAGAGGCTCTTCCCGCTCAGAAAGGACAGTAGGACTAGGGGGCACAGCCTCAAGATAAAGGGGGGGGGTGGTTTAGAACGGAGTTGAGGAGGAACTTCTTCACTCAAAGGGTGGTGAATCTCTGGAATTCTCTGCCCGTTGAAGTGGTGGAGGCTGCCTCGCTAAATATTTTTAAGACGCGGGTTGATAGGTTTTTGGTAGGCAAGGGGATTAAGGGTTATGGGGAGAGGGCGGGAATGTGGAACTGAGACACGACAGATCAGCCATGATCTTATTGAATGGCGGGGCAGGCTTGAGGGATTAGATGGCCTACTCCTGCTCCTATTTCTTATGTTCTTATGTTCTCTCCTTTCCTTCTCCCCTATGTACTGTATGAATGGAATGCTGTGTCTCTATAACTTAATACATGTGACAATAATAAATCCAATTACGTCATTAGTCCTGACCTCAGGATTACTAATCCAGTGGCATAGCCACTCTGCTATGGTACCCCTATGATTGTTTAATGTTTACTTATCTTCATTTTAGCTTTATTACAATACAATTATAATCATTTATCTCCCTACCTAAAAATATAAAGTAAAAGTTAAGAATATTACTGGTAAGTGCTTTTTAACATTTTGGTTAGTTATATGTGAACACTTCATTGCCTTTAGCAGCTTAACAATTTACTGACATCAGTGCTAATGCCAAGTGAACCTCTTTGCCACAGATTAAACCAATATGGGGAAATGACAAATCAAGCCACAGTGATCCTTAGATCTTTATGGGTCTCCTTATGCAAAAAGCAACACATCTTTTGTGTGTATAAAAGACAGAAATTGCAGTCAGCCGTCTATCTTCACAAAACCAGATTTTCTAGAAATAGTTTTGTGAAATGTGTGGCCCTTTAAAACTGACGTCTTTGCTGTTTAACTGTGAATTTGATTTCAATTACAGACAAAGCATTCGCAGGACAAACTGACCAGCTTGTTGCCACAGGGTGAGCAGTCAAGGCAGAATCTAGAAACATCATTTGACCTCAATCTTAATTCGGATGATTCCCATTCTAATCTCTCAACTGATTACATCCAGCTGAAGGAATTGTATAAAAATGCTGAAGCTGAAATTACAAACCTAAGAGCAGAGATGTTTTCAAATCTGTCAAATAGTTCACTGCAAACTGAGAAATTGGAACATGGTACCAATAATACAGAGACAAAGGATTTTCATAACCAAGAAAAGCAACATGCAAAGGCGATGGGATTGTTGGCTCAATTTTCTGAGGAAAGCATGCAGACATTAGGAGAAAATAATGCGAATGGATATTGTTTGGAAATGAAACTCCGTGAGACACAAAACAAGTATGACGAAGCACTGAAAGAACTTTCGAGTCTGCGGGCTCAGGTACAACAAGATTTGTGCTCCAAGGAAGAACACATGTCTTCACCAAATTTGGAGGATCTTACTCAGCCCTATGAAGACGAGATAGAAGGGCTGAAGCAAAGACTTAAAAGAGCTTTGGAAGACGAGGAGAGAGTCAGTAACAGTTTGAGAGAAATGGAGGAACTCCTAGAAATCAAAGATAAAATTTTGGCGAAGTGCATGTCCGAGGAAGAATGTAGGGAGTTAAAAAAATCTCAAAGCTTACTTATTGAGAATACCACTCAAGAGAAGGCACTATTGATTGACAAGTATAAGGAAGCACAGGAGGAAATTAAAATGCTACAAGAAAAACTGAAGTACCAGCATTCTTCTCAGGAAAAGGATAACTACTTCCAAGAGATTGTGGCAGAGTTGAACAAAACAGTGGATGACTTGAATAATCAAATAACTGAAATCACACAGCGATACAATGAAACTCAAAGTGAGTTAAAAGAATTGAAGAATAAAAGAGCTGAAGCAGTATCCGAGCATCTTAATTCAAACTATATCCATAAAGAACAACACGAACAACTAGTGCAAGTTCTAAATGAGTCAGTAGATGATTTGAAAGAAAAGCTGTCGGAAATGGAATTGACGCTGAAGGAAGCTGAGCAAGACAATACAAAGTTGAAGAGGGACCTTGAGGTTCAAAAGCAGACTTCCATATCTCTCTCTGAGCATACCCAAATTAAGATGTCCCTTGAAAGTACCATAAAAAGTTTTAACGGCAAAGTGCGCCAGATGGAGCAAGAGCTTGAGCAGAAAAAAATAGAGCTGAACATAATGCAAGGTAATCTGGCCACAGAGAAGGCTGCTGTTCAAGAGGCGATGGTGCCAAAATCAGAGCATGAGAAGTTGAAGGTCTCATCAGAAGCAGAGTCACATCGTTTGACTGCTAAAATAAATGAGTTATTGAAAGAGCAAGAGAAGGCATCTGCTGAAGCCGCACAAGCTCGGAAAGACAACCTGCTTGCAAAAACTGAGCGTGATGCAGCTCAGACTCAACTTGGGGTCAAGGAACAAGAAATCAAGAGGCTTCGCAACAGGAGCCATGACATGCAGCAAGCTATTGATGAACTGCAAAAGCAAATTAAGGATTCCTTGAAACTTGAAGAAGATAAAGACAAGAAGGTAAGAGTTTACATCCAGTTTTGCTATTCATTTTTATTTTTGAACTTTGGATTTACCAATTGGAAAACTTCAGATAATTTACAAATGAAACAATAATATTCATCAATGAAATGATTTGTTTTTTATAAAATTTGCCACGTTTACTGTCAACCTTACAAAGCCAGTTACTGGAACTTGTACTGTTTATGCTATTAGTGAGATTCTGTAAACTTAGAAAATTATTTCTCAAAGTATGCTGGCTTCGCTTTCCTGCAATTCAGCTGTGAACAAAATATTTTGAGGTGATCTATTATATAAAGACTTCTTGTTAAGGAGGTTGGTAGGAAAGATAAGGGAATATTTACTCTTTATGCAAAGATGCAACTAAGAAAGTCTAGAAATTGAAAAATAGTAAAGAAAAATCAGTTTGGAGGAGGCTTTGTCAATACTGAGGAAGACTGTGACAATATTTAAGACATTAATAAACTTGCAGAATGGGCATGTAATTTTTAATATAATGATGGGAAACTGAATGGGGCAAAAGAACAGAGTGACATGGGAGTACAGATTCACAAATTACTAAAAACGGAAAGCAAATAAAACCACTCCTGTACTGTAGGGATTCTGTGATCATGAAAATGCAGGCCAAGAGTACTAGGTTTCCTTTCTAGAAGAATAGAATTGAAAGGAAAAGAGATTATAGGCAGAATTTAAAGGGGCAGGGGATAGGGAGAGGGGGTTTCACCCCACCACACCAAAGAGTCAGGGTGATTGCAACTGCCCACAGCCATCTCATTGCCCAGAAGCAGGACTTTTGCCCTCCTAAGTCAAAGCTGCTGATCAATCTCATTGACTGTCAACCCTGTAGTACCAGCAGCACCACTGAGAGCAGGAACTACTGGCAGACCCAGAGAAGCAGATACAGAGCCTAGGCCTCTTTTGATGTGGCAAAGCAGAAAGCCTTGGGTTTGGAGGTCTTGATTGAGAGGCCAGAGTAGTGTGCAGTAAAGGGGCCTGTGAAGAAGGCATTCATCTCCCATCTTGCCTAAGGTTTGAGGAGGATAATCCACTCGGTTTCTCGTACATCCCTTGTCTCCTCCCATCAACCTCAAAAATGCAGCTTGGTCAAGAAGTGGCCCTTAAGTGAAATTCTGCCCTATGTTAAACAATAGTTGGACCAGACTTTGAGTAAATGCACATATCTGGTCTCCAGATTGTAGTCATGATGTGGGTATGCCGGCGTTGGACTGGCGTAAACACAGTAAAAAGTCTGACAACACCAGGTTTTAGTCCAACCTATTTATTTGATAATATACTCACTAGCTTTCAGACCTTCAAGACCTTCAGGTCTTGAACAGCAGGTTAGGTGTAAGGATTCGCATTTTAATCAGTAATCTCTAAACTGTCTGTGCTTTATATGCTCTGTCTGAGGCCAGAACTCTCCATTCACCTGACGAAGGGGGTAACCCCGAAAGCTAGTGAGTATATTATCAAATAAATAGGTTGGACTAAAACCTGGTGTTGTCAGACTTTTTACTCCAGATTGTAAACAGAATATAGAGGCATTGGAGAACGTGCGAAATAAATTTACAAGAATGATTAAACAGACTGGGATTCATTTCTCTAAAAAAGGAAAGACTGGGAGCTGATTTAATGATTAAGTAATTAAAATTGTGAAAGGCTTCAATAGAGTAATTGTAGAAAGATTTTGGTTTATGCAGAGACGGAGAACATTGGATCATAAATTTAAGATAGCCATTAGATAACTTCAGAAGTATTTCAAAAGGAACGTCTTTCTCCAAGAGAGATGACACTCCAACAGGTTTAACCTGTTGGACTATAACCTGGTGTTGTGTGACCTTTATCTTGACCAGCCCAGTCCAACACTGGCATCCCCACATCACTTCTTCACACCACTTCACCAAGAGGGTGGTTGGAATATGGAGCTTGCTACCACATTAAATAGTTGAGGTGAATAGCACAGAAGCAATTAAGGAAAAGCTTGATGAATATAACATTTACACAAGAAAAGAAAATTTAGTCCTTTGAACTGTTCTTTATAATTAGTCCCTTAATATGTGAGTTAATCGGGTCATTCTTCTTTGAGCTCTTTTTATTAAATAATTGTTCCTTTTCGAATCGGGATTACTAAAGCCACTGATCACGGCCACAGTATTTAAATGGAGGTGTAGAGGATGCAAGTAGGAGAATGACCCAAGACCGTGTCAATGATGGGGATATTGAAGGGGCTCGCCAACTCTCAACTGGCAATGGTGAGAGAGTGTGGAGAGGACAACACCAGTGGAACACTTATCCTCTTCATAACCCACAAGCAGTGTAAAGAGGGGCCATTCACCATAGGTAGTCAGTAGCTCCAGCCTCCAGTTCACTGTTGAGTCTGCAGCAGACATTCATTGCAAATCCAGCTTATGACTGCACTGTAGGAACCTGATTTGGAAACAATCAGCAGTTCGGGCAGCATCTGTGGAGAGCTGAGTTAACGTTGCAGATTGTCAAAGATTATCAATCTACTAAATGTTTTGAGCATATTCTGTTAATTCATCCTGTGATAGATCTGTGTGTCTTTCGAGGTTCCTTATTATTAACATATAAAACATCTTGCAATCCCTGTGAATTGAAATTGAATTATGGAACAAGCCAGAGACAACATGGCCTATTCAACATGGTGGGTGACTTATCATATGTAACAGGCATTATTGCTTCTGTAATCAAAAAAATTCCCCAGTAAAATCCTTTGGAACAAGGAAATCTCAGCAAAGAATACAAATGGGGATTTTAGCTCATTTTGTTTTCTTCTTGGCATTGCATGATGAATCTGCCCCTTCAAACCAATTGAACTTATTGTATTTTGTTATCAAAACAGAACAGTGAACTGTCAAAGGAAGTAAGTAAATTGAAAGAGGCATTGAACAGCCTTTCCCAACTTTCTTATACTGCAAGCACTCTCAAAAGACAAAACCAGCAACTTGAGACTCTACAGCAGCAAGTGAAGCATTTACAGCACCAATTATCTGTAAGTACATAAATGTCTCCCTAAGTGTGTTTGTGCTATTTTAGATGTGTGTACTTTTCAACATCTAAGCTGTTTACTTGTACTTTCAGTTGTTTCCAAAAATATGGGGTTAGATTTTCATGTTTGGCTTAGGAAATACAAGTTAGGCCATTTCCCAGCCTTGGAAATTGAACCTGTCACTTCTGCACATACTCACCATGATTTCATCTCCAGGAGATGTGACCATTGAGGGTTCAGGTTCCCCAACTCCCAAGGGAGCATTGGATGAGTGCAGGTCCTGAAGTGGGCTGGTTGGAGGGATTTCCTCAGTTCATTGGGACATCAGGTCAGCTTTCAGTCACTATTCTTAGGCCACCAAAATCTCACGCTCAACCTTCACACCCCCCGAGACACCCCCTTGTACTCCACATATTTCCCCATAGCCCTGATATTTCCCATGACCCCTGATATTCCCCACATAGCTACTCACCCAGTATGCACTATTTGGAATCCTGTGGAACAACGAGAAGTCTTTTGAATGAACATGAAAAAAGTACACGTCTAACAATCTAATAGAACTGTCACTCAGAAATGATGCCAGCCATACTGAAAAAAAAATCTAGACCTGATTTAAAAAAAACTTATCATTCAGTTGCAAAAGCAAATATTAGGTAACTACATCAAATACACGCAATCCTTTAATAATCTCTTAACACGTTCTAACAAATCATGCACACAACCCCTAAGTTTTTCAGCTTGAAAATTAGCCAAGCATTCATAATGGGCTCACTAGTCAAGAGAAACCTTTGCAATTACGGACAGTGGAGCCTATTGAAACTGAAACAACAGATGACCGGGTTTTTTTTTGTAAGCTGCAAAAGATAGCCCAATCCATCACACAAACCAGCCTCCCATCCATTAATCAAGGATCCCATGCATCCCGGGCATACTCTCTTCCACCTTCTTCCATTGGGGAAAAAGACAGAAAAGTTGAGATCACGTACAAATTGACTCAAGAACAGTTACTTCTCTGCTGCCATCAGACTTTTGAATGAACCTAACTTTTATATTAAGTTGAACTTTCTCTACATCCTAACTATGACTGTAACATTACATTCTGTACCCTCTCCTTTCTCTCCAGTGTCCTCTATGAATGGTATGCTTTGTATAGTGTGCAAAAAACAGTGCTTTTCATTGTATGCCAATACATGTGACAATAATAAGTCAAATCAAATGACATGCCATTCAAACCAGTGCAGGGACAGGTTTTTTTCCCTCTAACTGAAAACTGCACAGCGTATTCTTTTAAATGTAAAACGTTGGTCATTTAAATCAGTTCCCAAGCACTGTTTACTTCAGTTTTGAATTGATAATGGTAGTACTCCCAAAGGGAAAGTACTCTTTTGCAACCTCAGCACTTATACAGTGCTGATCAATGCAGTGGTCAGCTTATATTTGCAGAACTGAGCCCAATAGTCAATCACTGCAGTAAAAATACACAACTTTTAGTACACCAACTAATAATGACATTTGCAGTTATCAAAACATTTAACACTTACCTCTCAGAATGTTTCTGACTCTTCAGCAGGATTACCCCGTGCATTAAACAAAACCTGTTTTCGAAAGCCTTCCTACTCAACTGCCTGACCCCATGAAACACTCGGAACAGCAAAAAAAACGGTTTGCCCCAGGGATCTCACTGACAACCTTGATATCAGAAAGTGTGCGTGCAGAATCACCACTTGACCCTAAGTCGCACCCTTCCACTGATAGAAACATTGCCTGTCTCTATGTCTCCATGGAAAATTTAAATTTAGCATACAGAAAATAAGGTTTTGGTGGTTCCTGACCCCATTTCCGACTCCAGGAGGACGTACAAATCCAGTCGTAATGCATGCTCCAAGAGCCCGCATTGTGCAGTGGTGATGATAATGAAACTGTCAGTTGTGGAAGACTGATAAGGTAGATGTCCAAGAGATTGTTTCCGCTGGATGAGGAATCTAAAACATGGGTCTCGGAACAAGGGGCCGATCATTTAGAACCGAGATAAGAAGAAAATTCTTCACTCGATGTTGGGAATCTTTGGAATTCGTTACCCCAGAGGATCATGGATGCTCCATCACTGAACGTTTAGTTGGACAGATTTTTGGTTTCTCAGGAAATTAAAAGGTGAAATTTGGGAAAGTAGAGTTGAAGCCCAAGATCAGCCACGATCACCTTGAGAGGTGGAAAAGGCTCGACAGGCCTTATGGTTTACCCTGCTCATATTTCTTGTGTTCCTGTATCAGTGTTCACCATCATTACCCAATGAAGTTGGTAACAACTTTGTGAATTTGTCCATGCACAAAATAACAAAGGTCCGAATATTACTGTCAACAATTCATGAAACACAAAGGAACAGAATCACAGGACCACTAATTAGTTTTAACACCAGGAAAAAGCATTTATTAAACATGTAGAATTGAATTCTAACACAATATTCCTTTACTCCCCCTTCGGCTTAACAGCTGCACACAGGTTTTAAGCTTAACACAGATGATGAATTACATTTAAAGTTATAGTGCTGCCATTAACACACAAAGTCCTATTTAAAACACACAGATTGGCTGTGGTCAAATACACAGACGCACACTGCGCTGAACCCATGTTAATGTTTGTGGATTTCTCCTCAGAGTCGCCCAGATTTTGTCATGAGAGTTTTCAACTTTACTTTCAAAAATGTGCTTTAAAATCTTCTCCCATTTGGGACCTTAGCATGTTTACCCGCAGAACTCTGAAGATGGAACGAGCATATGGGCCTTTATCGATCAAGGCACAAATTACAAAAGCAGCAAAGTCATGTTGAAATTGTATAGAACTTTGGTGAGGCCACAGCTAGAGTACTGTGTGCAGTTCTGGGTGCCACATTTATGGAAGGATGTGATTGTGCTGGAGTGGGTGCAGAGAGATTTACCAGGATGCTGCCTGGAATGGAATGTTTAACTTGTGGAGAGAGTTTGGATAGGCTTGGGTTGTTTTCATTGGAACAAAGAAGACGGGGCGACCTGATCGAGGTATACAGGAGTATGAAGGATATGGACAGCTGTTCCCCTTAGCTAAGGGTCAGTCACGAGAAGATATAGATTCAAGATAGTGGCAGGAGGGTTAGGAGTGTGTGAGGAAAAACATTTTTACTCAGAGGGTGGTGATAGTCTGGAATGCACAGGTGGTAGAGGCAAGTTGCCTCACATCCTTTATGAAGTAGCTGGATGAGCACTTGGCATGTCATAACTTTCAAGGCTTTGGGCTAAGTGCTGGTAAATGGGATTAGGTGGGGGTTCAGGTGTTTCTCATGTGTTAGTGTAGACATAATGGGCCTCTTCTGCACTGTAGATTCTATAATAATGCTTTCCCTTAACATTTCGTGTTTCAAAATCCAGTCGACGTTTTCCAAATTACTCTTTGAACACAGCTTCAGCTCCATTCTACCAGTGAATATCAAGCCACTTTGGTTTCCAGTTTCTTCTGTTCTGTTAACTCCAGATTCTAGTTTCCTTAACTAGCTGCTCTTCAGATAACCATTATCCCAGGGTATGTTTTCTCTTACAGCAAAATTGAGAGATGTTCTATCTCTAGCCTTCTAAACCAACTGCGTCTATCAAAGCTTGGGAGTAGCCTTCTCATTTTCTATATATCTCCAAATGCTCTAGCTTCCAGTTAAAACTAAGAATAAAAGCAGATGGTCTCCTGTTGCTAAGCAGTGCCCTTGCTGATTTATTAATTTTTCATGTCATAGCCCTCTCCAAGCATTCTAAGTTGTAATGTAACCAACTCTCAAGCATACAAACACTTTCGTTCAGTATGAATCTAACTATAAGTTTTACCCTTCAAGGCATAGAAATATTAAATTAAGCACATTTAAAACTATACCTTATTTCTGATGTTTACCAATACAAATATAAATCCCTCAGAATCACCTTTGTTTTCCTAAAATGAGGCACTCGTGTGCAATTGGCTACAGAGCACAGCAGTTAATGCATTATCCTTTCCACCTTTTGGAACTTAAAACAAGAGCATACGTTTATTTAGCACCTTTAACAGAATAAAATGTTCCGAAGCACTTTGGTTGCATAATCAAACTGATCCACATGAAATAATACAAGAAAAGACCAAAATCACGGTTAAAGGGGTAGGTTTTAAAGAACATCTTAAAAGATGGAAGTAGTGCGGTAGAAAGATTTAGGCAGAGAGTTCCAGTTCATCCGGCCAAGGCAGCTGAAAACACGGCAGCAAGTGGTGGAGTGATTAAACCACGGTTCCCGCGACCTACCAAAACCCCCTTGTCTCATCGGAACGTTGTCATGCATAGCTCCAGACAAACATTCCTTGAATATCCGCCACCTTCCTTCGGTACTTTTCCCTAAGAACGCCTCCTTCCAGTTTATTTGTCCAAGTAACTTCCTGACTTCTTCGTATCTCCCCTTACTCCAGACAAACACCTTCCTAGCCTGCCTGATCCTATCTCGTTCCAATGCAATTGTGAAGGAGATAGAATTATGGTCACCATTCCCAAGATGCTCTCCTACCGAGAGATCCATCACCTGCCCTGGTTCATTCGCCAGTACCAGGTCAAGTACAGCCTCTCCCCTCGTAGGCTTATCCACATACTGTGTCGGGAAACCTTCCTGAACACACCTAACAAACTCCTCCCCATCCAAGCCCCTTACCCTAGGGATATTCCAGTCGATGTTTGGGAAATTGAAGTCTCCCATCACGACAACTCTGTTATTAATACATCTCTCCAGAATCTGTTTCCCTATCTGCACTTCAACTTCCCTGTCACTATTGGGCGGCCTATAGAATACACCCAGCAAAGTTTTCGACCCTTTGCTGTTCGTAACTTCCACCCACAGAGACTCTGTAGATAGTCCCTCCACGGCACCCTCTTTCTCTGCAGCCATGACACTGTCCCTGATCAACAGTGCCACTCCACCACCTCTTCTGCCATCCTCCCTGTCCTTCCTGAAGCATCTGAAACATGAGTGCAGAGATCTCATAGGGTAGAGCTGAGGAGGTTACAAAGTTAGGGAGGGTCAAAACCACAGAGCAATTTGAAAATGAGGAAGAAGTTTTTAAAATTGAGAGATTTGAATGTAATAAAAATGAAAGTTGAAGTCCCAACATGAAATTAATTTCAGATGCTTTCAATTATTGTTTTAAATATATATTACAGTTGCTCTAATCACTGAAATGTAATCATTTACTTTATAGGATGCAAATCAACGACATCAGGAGGTAGTATCTGTCTATAGGATGCATCTTCTGTATGCAGTCCAGGTAAGTTTCTGTCATTATCCTTCATATCCTGAACAACACAGTGAGATAATCTCTGAATTGACAAGTTATTTTATTTCTTAATAATTCCTACTTTTATGATTCTTAATATTAAACATTGACATAGTTTCTGTTTCAACAACTCCCTTTGGCAAGGTATTCAAAATAATTTCTGCAGATAGAAATTCCTCCCAACTATTCTGCTCACTCTGTTAGTGATAATTTAAGAAATGATGATCCCATGTCACTGACTCTCCAACCAAAAAATGTATTTCCCAATATACCTAATGGAAACCTTCATTGAATCTCACCTTGGTCTTCTCTGCCTCTTAAAAATAGTTCTGGAATTTGTTTCTTTTCATGACTATAAAGGATATATTTGAAAAAGCTATAGCTTCAAATCTGAATTTATACACTGCTGCCATTGGCTTTACTTTGCTTTCTATAATGGAGCAGTCAAATGACACACAGTGCTCTAACTGATGCTATGTACAAATCTATCATAAACCTCTTCATTTTTGTGGCCTGTAAGTTTCTAATTATAAAGATTGAAAACATTTTATGGCAATATCCATCAGTTCTCATGCTTTCAAAGGTTTTTGTAAGTATTTATTTGTTCATAAGAAGTGGGTGTCTCTGGCTAAACCATCATTTATTGCCTATACCTAATTGCCCTTGAGAGGTTAATGGTGAACCCCTGCCTTGAACCACTACAGTCTGTGTGCTATAGATACACTATACTGCTGTTAAGAAGGAAGTTTGAAGATTTTGATTCGGGGACCGTGAAGAATGGTGACATTGTTCCAAGTTAGTATGGTTGGTGGCTTCAAGGGAAGTTACAGGAGATGGTGTTCCCATGCATTTACTGCCATTATCTTTCCATGTCTTTTTTTTATTCATTTGTGGGGCATGGGCGTTGCTGGGGTCCAAATTTTGGTCCATCCAGATTCTGAGTGTGGTTCACCAGGCATTTTGTTGCCTGTTGCCAATGTGCAGGGTTGCAACATTCTGCTGATTTGTGTCAGCGTAGTTTTTTTTCCCTACCCATATGACTGAAGTGATACACATGAAAAGCAAGGGCAAGTGAAGTGAGGAGCAAGCTGATTGCACACAACATTGACTGTGTAAGCTGTGCACTCCCTCTGCATTAGAAGTATAAGTATTTACCATTTGAAGTTAACAATTGTTCTATTAATATGATTAAGCATTTTCTATAACTCATGAAACGTTTGACAGATATTAAATATGTTTCATCTTATTCATGGGGTCATGGTAAGTGAAGAAGTCTGATTTCAATCTTGCAGCCCATTGAGATGAAGGAGGGCTATTGCATTAACTTAGGTTGTTTATCACAGTTGTAGATTTCCTTGCTGTTGCCACTGTATGTCAGTGGGGGATGGAATGACTATTTAAGGTGGTGAACAGGGTGCCAGTCATGTGGACCCGTATGTCATGGAGGGGGTTGAACTTCTTGAGTGCTGTTGGAGCTGCACTCGTCCAGGCAAGTGGAGAGTATTCCATCACACTCCTAACTTGTGCCTTGGAGGTGGTCAACAAGCTTTGAAGAGTCAGGAGGTGAGCTATTTACCACCTGATTCTAGCTTCTGACCTGCTCTTATAGCCACAATATTTGTTCATATGGCAGGTCCACTCCAGTTTCTGGTCAATAATAACACTCAGGTTGACATTTAATAGACTAGATGGGAGAAACTTACTCAGGTGAAACTTGCCCATGGTGTGCACTGAGCCAGAAGTTATCGAGATTGCTATCCTGTCCTTGAATCTAAACCTTCACACTTCCTTTGTAAGAACTCGATTCTTTCGATGTTGGGGGACCAAAAGTTAAATGGTTTTGTTTTAACCTTTTCTGAAATATATTTCCAGGGTCAAATGGATGAAGATGTTCAGAAGGCTCTGAAACAGATTTTGACAATGTGCAAAACTCAGACACAGATGAAGTGATATATATAAAACATTACATTGCCAAACTATGTCTAATGTCCAATTGCCACTGCTGTTAAAAAGAATGCGTATGGGATAATTGACTATTAAAACTGCAGAAAAAAAGTTTACAGGAGCTTTCTTTGTTCCATCCACTAATTGTACGTGTACCTTATTATATTAAGATATATGTAGCCAGTATATTTGTACCAGAATTCCCATTGCAATTTCATGGGGACAAACTAGTTTGTAGAGCTTTGTTGTTGTATTTGTTAATAGACTTATTTTGTTTGTTGCACATGCCATTGGAAATTCAAGCTCATGATACATTGTGGTTAGAGTAATGGCATGAATAACCAGAAGCAATCACATCTACCACCAGATATTTATCAATCCAATTGCACAGTAACCTAATAAATGTTATCATGGGGTACATAGGAAATGCCAAATGCACTGAAGAAGCTAATGTCATCTTTTCAACCTAAATTTGACTGGCAGATGTCCACAATGTGTTGGTATTGCTGGGGGGAAGTCAGTGCAAACTGATGTGCTAAAGGTCAATGTATGGCATGTAGCTGAAAAGAATTGGGTTAGAGTATGAAAAAGTAAGCATAGTACAGAAAAAGATGCCAGGGATGAACAGACAGTGGTCAGATGCAGAACATTTTGTACGTGACTTTTGATTATTGTTGAAAGCCTTAAATTTGAATTACTTCTTCTCCTGGCAGCTTATTTTGTGGAATCATGCCATTCCTTTCTGTGTACTTGCCCTTTTTTTTTACCATGGTAATGTCCAAATCTCAATTATGATTATAAGTACCACTAGTTTATTCAGTACTTTTGCATTCACTGCTCCACTCCCAATATCTCTGTACGCCGTACGATGTAGAGAAGTTGTGATGTAATTTCTTGTACTCAACAACAGGTTTTCCTGAAACCTTATGAGCAGAATTTTTCCAATGTTAATGTTTCTAGGGAGATTGTACAGCCATATAATGGTCTGGGGAGCATTCACTGGCTGGAGCTGGTCTCCCAACCCCTCACTTGGACAGAATTTCCCACGTCAGACAGTTGCTGTCAGTCTAATTCACTATGTAGAGATGCCAATGTTGGACTGGGGTAAACACAGTAAGAAGTTTCACAACACGAGGTTAAGGTCCAACACGTTTATTTGGTAGCAAAAGCCACTACCTTTTGGAGTGCTGCTCCTTCGTCAGGCAATCACCAGGCAAGAGTGCTCTCTTCCTGTTGGGGAACACTTCAGCAGTCACGGGCATTCATAGAACATGACGGCGCAGTACAGGCCCTTCGGCCCTCGATGTTGCGTCGACCAGTGGAACCAATCTAATGACCCTCTAACCTAAACTATTCCAATGTTATCCATATGCCTATCCACTGACCATTTGAATGCCCTTAAAGCTGGCGAGTCCACAACTGCTGCAGGCAGGGCATTCCACAACCTTACTACCCTGTGAGTAAAGAACTTACCTCTGACATCCGTCCTATAATTACCGCCCCTTAATTTAAAGCTATGTCCCCTTGTGTTAGCCATCACCATCCGAGGTAAAAGGCTCTCACTGTCCACCCTATCCAATCCTTTGATCATCTTGTATTCGGCCTCCGATCTTCAGGTAAGCGTTCTCTAAGGCGGCTTTCACAACGCATGACAGCGCAGAGTCGCTGAGCAGAGACTGATAGCCAAGTTCTACACACATGATGACGGCCTCAACCGGGATCTTGGGTTCATGTCACACTATCTGTAACCCGCACGACTTGCCTGGACTTGCAAAATCTCACTAACTGTCCTGTCTGGAGACAATACACATCTCTTTAACCTGTGCATAACACTGTCTCCACTCACATTGTCTGTACCTTTAAGACTTGATTATCTGTAAAGACTCTCATTCCAACCATTATTTTGTAAATTGAGTTTGTGTCTTTATATGCCCTGTTTGTGAACAGAACTCCCACTCACCTGATGAAGAGGCAGCGCTCCAAAAGCTAGTGGCTTGTGCTACCAAATAAATCTGTTGGACTTTAACCTGGTGTTGTGAGACTTCTTACTGAGTCTAATTCACTGGCAGGTCTGTAGTTGTGGCAACTGCTCAGACTACAAGTTGTCCCACCAAGCAAACTGACAAAGGTCCAGGATGGATGTAAATGTGGAGTCTTGTGGCAAGGTAGTGAGGGGGTGGGGGGTGGGGCTGTGGGTGAATGGAGGGAGACCCATAGGATGGGGGAAAAGAATTGAGGGACTTGCTTTTAAGATCAGGCACAGTGGGTGGGAGAGGTGGGGGATGACCTTGGAGCGTTTCACTTGATTTCAAGAGGGGGGGGGGGCAGTAATAAAGGCATACCCTGCATCTCTGAGGCCTGAGCAGGATGACCTGCTGGGCTTCATCCATGTACTTGAACTTCTCTCCCACCAGCCACACTGGGAAGGCTGGAAAATGGCACTTCAGTGTCATTAATTGGCCACTTAAAGGCCTCATTTGAGGCAAGGGACAGGGCAGGCCATGCTGGGCCTCACCTGCCTCCCATACAATTACTGTCAGGTTGGGGTAAAATGCCACCTGGAGAATTTTATGGGTTTCTCTGCCTGCGAACTGACTGACTGGCGGTGGGGTGTGGAGTCCATAAAATTCTGCCTTATATTTTGGTTTGCATTGTTAGCTTGTTCTACGTTCACATTGAAGATGTTTTACTCTGTTAGAAAAGTAGTTAACAGATGCCTCCCATTCTCCGTGAGCTAGTAGCATAGGGAGTTTGTTCATAAGGCAGTTATGAAAATTAAGAGGCAGTCTTATTAAAAACAAAATAGCTGAGGTGTTGAGCTTTTTCAATCACTTATACAAATGCTATTTTATGCAGTGTACAGTAAATTTTGATACATCTATTCAAAGCTGCAGCTGCATAATAATGATTCTTGGATCATTTGTCAAGAGTCAAAGTTGTAAATTAAGAAATCAGTGGTGAGATTTTTTTACTTGTTGTATAAGCCCTTGTGTCACAACCTCCTTCATATCGTACATAGCTAGCAAACTAGTTAGAGGATTTCACTATTTTGTACAACATTACTAATCTTTATCAGCATATAGATCTGAACAATACCTTTCGGTGTAGCCTAAACCACTGTGCAGATATACTTGCCATATTCTTATTTTTATGCGTCCATTAAAGTTTCACAGCTTGACATTTAGTGAGAAATTATAATCATTAATATACAATTCTAGAACTTTACATTTGAAGATCAATGTAGTAAGCTGTATTAACGGAAGTACTGCACGAATTACATCTTATTAAGTAGATAGGTTACTTTGTCATTCTTTACAGACTGATTGGTATTATGATTACCTCCCAGATCAAACTGTGTATGCATCTAATTAAAATTGACAGTATGGAAATATTGGAAGATTCTTTCCCTTGTATAAGGTTTGGAAAACATAAAATAATACTACCCTGTATTTGGAATTGTGTTTCAAGGTAAATCAAGGAAAGTCCTGCATCTTATTTATAATGCATTTTTTTTGTTGGGGGGGTGGAATGGTAAGGAGTACTGTTCCCTGTAATGAATGAAGAGCTGAATTCAAGTTCCTTGGAATCTATGTAGTAACAAGAACTTGCTGTTGAAGCTGTGTATCAACCAAAGCAGTGTTATTTCTTCATGTTAAGATAAAGGTGTGTTTATATTCTGAACAACCAAATCAAAGCATGGAATAATGAAGGATTCACCAGGATTACAAATTTATGTTGTAGCTTGCTCCACTGGGATTGTTAAAATATGTAGTTTCAAGCTACTTAAAAATTATTTGTTGTAAGTTTGCATTGAAGGGCGATTTAACTTATTTCTTCAATCAAGGTGGAGGAATCTGTTAAAACATCTTGGTTCCTTGTAATTTACTCAGTTACTTTATTGTCTGATTATTTTGTGTAGGTTTAAACTATTTTTTTCTAACATTGTGCATTACACTAAATAAAAGTGAAAACACAGATCTGGATTTTTTTTGCAGTTTGCAATTTCACAAGTACTGAATGATGAGTATTTGATTAATTTAACTGATAGTCCTAAAGTATTGCAGTCAGTCAGTGTGCGCTGGATTAACATGAACCATCAAGGCAACTAAATGATTCATCCAGCCCTGTTGTGCAGTGATGTTTCTACGTAGAA
The DNA here is from genome assembly GCF_965287045.1 of Carcharhinus amblyrhynchos. NCBI lineage: Eukaryota > Metazoa > Chordata > Chondrichthyes > Carcharhiniformes > Carcharhinidae > Carcharhinus > Carcharhinus amblyrhynchos. The sequence continues at coordinate 46,898,727 of NC_137324.1, read as the reverse complement.
CATGAAATTGCACAGAAAATTCTGCAGCTGGAGGAAGCAATTCTTGGAAGAGCAGCAGTTACGGGGGCGGAAAAATAATACGTTTTTCCACTGGTGATGATGACGCAGTACTAAAACGCGTGTTCTCCATTATCTTTCAAGTGGCTAATGATTGATGAAAAGATATTCAACTGTAGGAAGTGAACCTGATCTAGTTCCCTCCAATGTCTCGGCATAAAAATTCCTTCAGGTGCTCAGTGGATAGCAGTTTAGGCAAGAATTTGGGTTTTGTTTCCCCTCTTGCTCCCAAGAGCAGCTCTAGTCAATTGTAACATCCTGACTGCAGTCAGCTAACTGAGGACTGATCAGTGATTGACTTAAGGGCCCTTCTGGGCTACCTGGCAAAAGCCACATCGGAGGTCCTGAAGTGATTTGTTTCTATAGAGTACAACATTTCTAATAGTGATTGAATTGTTTGGGCACATTGATTTTTTTTTCATATATCAGCATATTTGGATAGAACATTTACGTAAAATGCAATTATCCTCGTTTAGAGCACCAAAAAGTTTGATTGTTGATGCAGTCGTGTGGTTTGTCTTCATTCTTCAGCCTTGCAAATGCTAGCCATAACTGGGGTCCTGTCCATTGAGCATGGCTAGCATGAAACCACACTAAGTCTAATGTATGATTGTTTACATTCTCAGGGCTTCATTGTCTGAAAGATATTTACTACATGAGTTTATAAATAGAGGCAGTTCAAAGCAACGTCATCTTCTGTGTCCGCCTTAATTGAAAACTTTGTAATTTGTACAAAGCAGTATCATTTGTGTTTATACAAAATGCTCCAATACTGCCTGCTCTGGTGAAAAGTTTGATAAAAATTGTGGCAGATAGGTAATTATGATGATGCCTGTTCTTGGGCCAACTTCCTTTAGTCCCACCCAAAGTGGATTTTCTGAAATGCTGCATTATGGTAAGTTGCACTGAGAAAAGACAGACAACTGGGGTCTGAGTCAAATGTTATGTCTTGCAAAGTTTGTTGTTGAACAGAGGACACTTCAGAATATTTTACAAGTTCAGCCACAATTTTGACAATACACAGGCAATAAGCCACATGATTAAAACATATTTATTGCAGCTGCCTATACTACAGCATTTTAAAATAAAATTAATGTATTTACCCCCTGTAATTCATTGACTTCAATGTATTTTCTGGATAATAAATGTTTTTTGTTATTGAAGGCTTCTTGAACTCTTGTGTTTATGATGCTTGAACATGACTACCATGCCTTCAGAATAATACTTATTGTTGCATATGGCATCTTGCTCAAGCTGACTGCAGATTCTGAAATTTTGGGGGTTTTTAAGGAAATGAACTTAATTCAAAACATCCAAAAGAAGTATGGCTGAGTTTGCAACTTGCTTGTTGGACAATCCAGCTTTCTTCTTGGCAGCAATAACAAAAGCATAATCAGGAGCTGAGGGATGCTTTCGAAGACAGTCTTGGGCCAGTCGATGGATCCCATTCATTCACCAGCTACAACACTCAACGTTAGCCAAAAAGCGGTTGAAGCTCCACGAAGTTATCGCTGTTACCTAATATCTGGACAATCCAGCTCATTATGGCAAGGAAATGGCTAAGAACAAACGATTTGGATAAAGAAGTAATAGTTACATAAAGCAAACGCTCAGAATAATAAATATTATGTAGTTGCAGCTGAAACTGGACATATATAAGTCATTCAGTAAGGAGAGAACAATTTTGAAATGGACAGAAATTCAGTAGGAACTAGCAAAATAGGGACAAGAGCAATAGAGGTCTTGCAGAGAGAGCTTGCGAAATTGTATTCTCAATTGAAGTACAAAATCTTGAGATTAGCACTAATGGTTTAATGCATTGGAAGAATTGAAAGGGGGAAGATTGGATATATAGTGAGGCAGAGAGTAAGGGTAAAAAGGTCATGTTTGGTTTGGTAAAATGTAATGAGTGGAGTGCCACAGGAGTCGGAGATTTGGATGAAATGATGGTCACTAAATTTGTCGCTGACCTCAACATAGATCAGAAAGTAAATTGTCAAGAGAAGGTAAAGTGTCTAAAAAGGAAACTAGGTTAATTCAGCGGACGCATAGTGTCTGGCATCTGTAAGGGGAAAGTAGCTTATAGGGTCACATGACCTGGAGGACCCAGGAAACCAATCAGGGTGGGGGCTCACGCTATCAAGCACGGCCTCAGATCAATTCCAGATATTGACTGAAAGCCAAACAGCTCCAAGACTCTGAGATATTGTTGTTTCACACCTAGCTAGTGAGCCAAAGCTATTAAGTTGGCAATGAGGATAAAACAGAGGACATGTGGTCTGAAGACTGAGAGTACAGAATCCATTGAGGTCAAAGTCAGGTTGCATATCGAGGTGTGTTGCAGGAAAATGCCTCTATTCGGTCGATTAGATTCCTTTGATCCCTCCATTGAGGATTGGACACAGCAGGGCAGGATTTTACAGCCTAACTTGTCCTGAAACCATAAAAGCCTGCCCATTGTCTGCTCCTCACCCGGTCCGATTCCTGTGGTGGGTGGGGCGGTAGAATTCTGGTGAGTATGTAGAAAGTCTCAGTTATCATCTTATAGCCAATGGAACAAGGGAAGAGGGGAAGAATAAGGCAATCCCTTTAAGTACCCTGATCTACACTGTAATCCGCAGCCTTACGTCCCCGATAGTGCCCAATTCAAGTAGATTCACCAAGGTAGTGGATTTGGTGAAGGCACACCACCATCCAAAGCCCTCTATCATCCTGCAGCATTTAAAGTTTAATTCCATCAAGAAAGCACTAGGAGAGACCATCACATTTACACTATGAAGCTAAGGCAAAATGCAGAGCACTGTAACTACGGGGCCACCCTGTACAATATGCTGAGACATCAATTATTCTGGAGTCAATAATGAGGCCACCCAGAGAAAGCTGTTAGCAAAGGCAAATATTAGTGTTAAAAAGGTGATGGACATGGTGCTGGCAATGGTGCACTAGGAATGGCACAAAGGAGCTTCCTGGTGCACAAAATGGTATGGTTCATCAGTTAGGGCAGGAAGCTGTAGACAGCAGTGATACCAAAAGCGAAGATGCTAGTTTTTTCTCATGGGACATAGATGTTGCTGTTTGGCCAGCATTATTGCCCATCCCTACTTGCTCTTGTTCAGAGGGCAGTTGAGAGTCAACTACATTGCTGTGGCTCTGCAGTCACATGTAGGCACAGGTAAAGATGGAAGATTTCCTTCCCTAAAGGACATGAGTGAACCAGATAGGTTTTTCCAACAATCGACAATGGTTTCATGGCCAGCAGTAAATTCTTAATTCCAGATTTTTATTGAATTCAAATTCCACCATCTGCTGTGGCAAGGTTTGAACCAGGGTTCCCAAAGCATCTCTCTGGGGGCAGAGGTAAGTATAGTTTCCTGGGGGAGAGGGACATAGCCAGATAGTGCCCTGGCATTGCCCCTTAGCATAGGTTGGCAGCAACCTGTGTGGAGGGCAATGACAGGGCTGAATTCTAGTGGGAGTTCTACATGTGGACTGTAGAAATGCCAGCGAGTTGGGCAGGAGGGTGGAGGGTGGCGTAAAGAAATGCTGATGATTATTGCATGGGGGTGGGATGTTGGAGGGAAAGCAGGTGATGTCTCGGGGGGGGGGAAGGTGATGTCAGGAGAACCCCTGATATCTCTATTGTGGGGAGGAGAGTTTTCTTTCTGATTGGAATGCCTTTTGAAGATGGCCCCCCCAATCTCTGTGGAGTCTGTTGCCAACTCTAGGAGTCCCCATCCTGCCAGAATGGCTGCATAAACCAGGCCCATTCTTTTGATTTCCTTAAATCTGCAGAGAAAACTTGTCTGTGCAAAAGGGGAGTTACATGCCAGTTTTCTCACTGAGCCGAACAGTTATCAAATTCTAATTGGATTGCTCCCAGCTAAGTAAGATGTATTTTGTGATAAGCTAGGGAAAATTAAGGGCTGGTGGTGACAATCTACATCGACCCAGAGACAACCCCACAGTTTTTCAGGGCCAGACCCATGCTCTATGCCTTACTAGAAAAGGTAGAATTGAAAAGGTTAGAGGAACTGGGAATCATCCAGCCAGTCCAATTTGAGAATGCGCAGGCCTTATACAGTCCATATGATAAAACCAGACAAGAGTAGCCCATATCTGTGGGGACGACAAATTGACAGTGAATCAGGCTGCCAAGCTAGGCAAGTACTCCATTTCAAAGATAGAGAATTTGTACACTAAACTGGGCAGAGGCCAATCTTATACAAAGTTAGATATAAGCCAGGCTTATCGGCAGCTTGAATTGTACAATGCTCCCTGAGGTTATGTTACGATTAACATACACAGGGTTTGTTTCAGTATATGTGCCTGAATTTCGGCGTATCATCGGCATGTGCCATATTCCAGGGAACTATGGAAAGTTTGTTGCAAGGATTGCCATCTACAATACTACACTTGGCCAATGTCTTGATAATGGGTTCAACAGGCCAAGCACCTAGCTAACTTGGAATAGGTGCTAAGAAAATTTTCTTCTGTCTTGTGTACTTCATCTACAATTATCTCATATTTTACTGTTGTATTTTGATAAAGTATTTGTATAATTTCATATTTAGATGCTGTTTTAATGTTTCAATAAAGCATTAGTAGAGTTTTATAAAATTTAATGGAGAAACATTTAACAAAAATGTTATAAATACAAAATTTTGGTGTCACATTTACATTTAACTAATCATTTTACTTTAGCAGCTGCACTGTGACATTTTGTTTAATTGCTTCAGCTTTTCAAATTTGCAGTAAAATATATTTTTTCTCTTAACACTGATTTTTTTTACTTCAACACAATGGTTCTGTCGTCTTTGTAAATAGGGAGGTAGGGGAGGGGGGAGGGAGGTATAGATGTGAGAATGCATAAGCAGGGCAGGATTTCGACATATTAATTGTACATTTTACATGTAGCCTGACTCTTCTCTCATGATATCTGTGCCTACGTTGAAGCCTCAAAAGAACTTCAGTGATTTTAAGAAACCAAAGTAAAAGTGTAATGTATCAGCAGTGGTGGAACATGATTCTAGATTTTCCATCTGCGCTGGATTCTGCAATACCTGTCAAGAGAGTTCACATTTTCTTACAGGACAGTTACACCAGGGAAACTCTTTAAATTGGGATAAATAGGTTGACATTGTGACAGTGGTTAGCACAGCTGCTTCAAGGGACCTGGGTTACTGTGTGGAGTTTGCACATTTTCCCCAAAGCCTCAAGCTTTGAAACTTCAGAATCCCCCGACCAGCATCCCTCGCTCCCTCCCCACTGTCTTAAACAGGCAAAGTTCCATAGCACAGGAGAAACACAAACTTTATTTCAGCCATCCTGCTGCACAATTGCAATTTAACCCCTCCCCCTAACCCCTATTAAGAGTCTCCCTGATGCAAGTCTTCTGTAAGATGATGTGAACTCTGTCTGACAGGTATTGCAGAATCCAGTGCAGATGGAAAATCTGGAGTCATGTTTCACCACTGCTGGTACATCACACTTTTGGTTTGGCTTCTTAAAATCTTCAGATTCCTCCCACACTCCAAAGATGCGCAAGTTAGCTTGGTTGGCTATGTTAAATTGACTCTTTGTGTCGGGGGATTGGTGGGTTGAATGTGTGGGGTTGCGGGGATAGGACCTGGGTGGGATTGTTAGCAGTGTCGGCTCAATGAGCCAAGTGGGATATCGCATTGGATCAGAAGTGAGCTGGCAAGATGGATACAGAACTGGCTCGGTCACAGAAGACAGATGGTAGCAATGGAAGGGTGCGTCCCTGAATGGACAGCTGTGACAGGTGGTATTCCTCAAGGATCAGTGCTGGGATCTTTGCTGTTTGTACTATATATAAATGATTGGAGGAATATCTAATTGGCTTGATTAGTAAGTTTGCAGATGACACAAAGTTGGTGGATTTGCAGATAGCAATGAGAACCATCAGAAGATACAGAAGGATATAGATCGGTTGGAGACTTGGGCAGAGATGGCAGATGGAGTTTAATTGGGAGAAATGTGAGATAATGCATTTGGAAGGTCTAATAGATAGGAAATATAGAGTAAATGGCAGAACCGTTAAGAGTAATGACAGGCAGAGGAATCTGGGTGGACACACACTCAAAGTGGCAATGCAGGTGGAGAAGTAGTCAAGACGGCATACGGCATGCCTGCCTTCATTGGCCGGGACATTGAGCTCAAAAATTGGCAAGTCACCTTGCAGATTTTTAGAACCTTAGTTAGGCTGCACTTGGAATATAGTGTTCAATTCTGGTCACCACACTACCAGAAAGATGTGGAGGCTTTGGAGAGTGTACAGAAAAGATTTACCAGAATGTTGCCTGATGTAGAGGGCATTAGCTAAGAGGAGAGTTTGGAGAAATTTGGTTTGTTCTCACTGGAACAACAGAGGTTGAGGGGCGACTGGGTAAAAGTCTACAAGATTATGAGGGGCATGGACAGAGTGGATAGTCAGAGGCTTTTTCTCAGGGTGGAAGAGTCAATTACCAGGAGGCATAGGTTTAAGGTTCGAAGGTAAGGTTTAAAGGAGATGTACAAGGCAAATTTTTTACACAGAGGGTGGTGGGTGCCTGGAACTCGCTGCTGGGGGAGGTAGTGGAAGCAGATGCGATAGTGAATTTTAAGGGGCGTCTTGACACATACATGAATAAGATGGGAATAGACGGATATGTTGCCTGGAAGGATAGGAGGCTTTAGTTCAGTCAGGCAACATGGTCAGTGCAGGTTTGGAGGGCTGAAGGGCCTGTTCCTGTGCTGTAATTTTCTTTGTTCTTTGGCCCCCTGCTGCACTGTAGGGATTCTATGATTATATAAACACTGCTTAAAATATATAGCAAAACCCAAATGGACTTAAGCTGAAACTTATTACAGACAGTGCAAATCCACTTTGTTATATATGGACACACTTTTTGCTGGAATATAGAGGATGTCATGACAAAGTTGTAATTTAAAAAAAAAATTCCTTCACCTCCTGTGCATTTCATTTATTAAATATCTTTTAAACACAATTTTTAAAAAATTAACTCACCCAAAGAACGGCTACAGTCTCTACTCACTGCAGCTTTTTGTTTATTCATTCATGGGATATGGGCATCGCTAGCTAGTCAGAATTTATTGCCTTCCCTAGCTGCCCTTGTTCCAAGAGCAGTTGAGAATCAAGCGCATTGCTGTCGCTCTGGAGTTACATGTAGGTCAAACCAGGTAAGGACAGCAAATTTCTTTCCCTAAAGGACATTAATGAACCAGATGGGTTTTTCCGACAATCGACAATGGTTTCATGGTTATCAGTGGGTTCTTAATTCCAGACATTTTATCCTGCCATGGCAGGATTCGAACCCAGGCCTACCAGAGCATTAGTTGCATTTCTGGATTAATAGTCTAGCAATAATACCAAAGCCCATTGCTCCTCTAAAGAGCAGAAAAAAAATCTGTGCAAATAAATAAGCATGACAATCATGACAGCTTTAAAAAAGTGAACCAGTGGTTTAAATTTGGCACGCTCTCAGCATGCATATTCAAGCGTCAGGATTTTCTTATTGTCCTGACACACATTTACATACACAATTCCCATCAATTGGATTCAGGCTGGAAGTTATAGGCCATTAAATCATATAGAATTCTGAGAGGAATTGATGTGGTAGATACCTGGATATATTTCCTCTTGTTGGGAAGACTCAAACTTGTGAATCCAATTTAGGAATAAGATTCCCATTTGTTTGATTAACAATTCACCAATGATCCTTAGGCAACACCTTCCAAATCCACGACCACTTCTATTTAGAAGGTCAATGGCAGCAGATAAATGGGAACACCAACATCTGCAAGTTCCCCATCAAGCCACTCACTATCCTGACTTGGAAATATATCACCGTTCCTTTGCAGTCAATAGATCAAAATCTTGGAATTTCCCCCCCTAAGGGCATGTTGGGCAATCCACAGAACATGGACTGCAGTGATTTAGGAAGGCAGCTCACTACCACTTCCTCAAGGGCAACTAGGGATGGACAATAATGCCGGCCAGCCAGAGATGCCCATATCCCATGAATGAATAAAAACAAATTATGACTATGAGGAAGAGAATTGTGTTTGTCTGAGGGATTTTGGTCTGTGGAGGCTGGTTCGTTGAATTTATTCAATGTTGAGTTAGAATTATGGTTAAGGGCAGATATGGAGGTGGGGTTGAGACCACAATCAGAGTAGCCATGATCTTATCAAAGGCCAGAACAGTTTCAAAGAGCTGAATGGCCTATTCCTGCTTAAAAGTCACATGTTCCTAGAAGTATGATCTCTAGTTAAGCTTACACAGATAACGATAGATAATAATCAAGACACATGCAATCCTGCCCAATAACCACAGTGTAGAGACATTGGAAGAGAATGGTGCATTCCACTATGCCAAAGGTGTAGCCAGGCCAGGAAGAATAAGGGATCATTTACCTTTGTTGCAATCGCGTAGAATGCTATCTGTGTCTTGATAAGAGCTGCTTTGGTTGTGTGATGATGGAAAACTGATTGCGAGTACAAATGCTGAGAAAGATGTTCATGGATTTGGCAGGTGACAGCCTGTTCAAGGATTTTGGGGAGGAAGGGGTGGTGGGGGGGGGGAAGATTTGGAGAGGAGATGATAGTTTGCAGGGGAGTCAGTGCTGAGTGGTGAGGTTCTTTTCGAGGAGACCTAGCCTTCGAAGTTTAATGATCATTGGATAACTGTATGATGTACTCCAGTGTGATCAATGCTGCAGCAGTGCCCTGGACCCTGGAACTGACACACCCTGGGATGGCAGCTGCAGCGGTGCCCTGGGACTGACACTCTCTGGGGAGGCACGGTGGTTAGCACTGCTGCCTGCCAATGCCAGGGACCTGGGTTCAATTCCAGCTTCTCCTCGGGCACTGTGGGGATGACACAATGGACCAGCGCTCACACTGATCGACGTTGCTGTCAGCACGCATGCGCACTCGTGTCCACTTGCGAATGGGCTCCCTCGGGTCGCAGCTCTGTTTCAATGACGAGATCCGATGATTAAAAGTTATCAATTATAACACCCACTTTCGGAATACGGTCAAACAAACTCTAAGAGTTTTGATTTATCCCGGAGGGAAACCGGGACACTATAATGACAAATCCAACGCCGGGGGGAGGAGGAGGAGGAAATGGCCGCCACCCGATGATGGGCGTGGCCACTAGCCAATCAGAGGGAAGGAAGACCAGTCGGGGACAGGACTGCGCGTGCGCGTGAGACGGACACACTCTGATTGACAGGAAAAATGACCAATCGGATATGAGGTATGGAGAAGGCCTGCCAATCAGGGCCAGGCAGGGGCGGGGTCAGAGCTCGGGAGCGGTGAGGCTGAGGGCAGCGGAGCGGAGGCTGAGGGAGCTGGAGTGAGGTTGTCAGGTAGGTCGGTGAGGGGAGAGCCTCATCCTGGACCCTGAATACGGCACTCTGCCCACCGTCCTGACAGGGCACTAGTGGTCGTTGAAGGATGGGCTCTGACTGCCTGATTGGTACCCCAGGCTTTTACAGGCACATCATTCGTTGTTGAACAAGGGGAGGTGATTGATTGCACTCAGGGCCATTGTCCATCCACTATATTCAGGTCAGTTTGGGAGAAATGGATATGTCATTCCCTGTTAATTAAGATGTGTCTTGAGTATGCAGTTCTCATCGCAGGGGAGAATTGATGTGTTCATAGATCCATTTATGATATCAGTATGTGATTATTAACGTGTGCATGTTTATCTATCTATCGTAATTTAAAATTATGTTTTCTGGTTCCCATACGTTTGAATTTTTTTCCCTTATTCATTAATGAGACATGTTCTTTGCATTGTATTGCCCTTTTGAAGAAGGTGGTTGTGTTGAATTGCTGTCTTTTTTTGTTTTTATTCCAATTCAATCAAATCAAGTCCAATTCAGAGTCTCATCAAGTTGAGACATTCCTGATCCAAGCTGACAACACAGTGAAAAGACAGGGCTCTCACCTCCTGTCTTGGGCTTAATCTACATGATCCAAGCTGATTAGAGTAGGCATAGCTCCTTCTCCAAGGCTTGATCTTCATTTGCATCTTAGCCAAAAGGCTGAGATGCAGCTTTAAAAAAATTGTTTCAAATGAAGCTAAAGTGTAACCTAATGACTTTAACCAAGCACAGCACATCAGTACTACACTTGATCTTAGCCAACTGCTGCAGTCCATGTATTGTAGGTACAGCCACAATGCTTCTAGGAGGGGAGTTCCAGGATTTTGATCCAGTGATAGTGAAGGAGCAGTGATATCTTTCCATGTCAGGATGGTGTGTGACTTGGAGAGGAACATCTAGGTGGCAGTGTTCACCTGTCTTCTGCTGTTCTTGTCTGAGATGGTGGTATTTGTGGGTCTGAGGCTTAGTGAGTTCCTGCATTTTGTAGATGAAGCACACTGGTGCAACTGTGAGTCAGTGGAGTGAGTTAATGTTGTTGATGGAGTGCCAATCAAGTGAGCTATTTTCTCCTGATGGTATTATGCTTCTCGAGTGTTGTTGGAGCTGTACTCATCCAGGCAAGTGAAGAGTGTTCCATCACACTTCTGACTTGTGCCTTGTCAGGATGGTGAACAGGCTTTGGGGAGTCAGGAGCTGAGTTACTTGCTGCAGGATTCCTAGCCTCTGACCTGCAATATTTATATTGCTAACAAAAACAGAAATGGGGAAAACTCAGGAAGCAGTGTGAAAAGAGAGTTAGCATTTCGCATTTGTATGATTCATCTTCTAAGCTTTGAAGAATTCATATGGATTCAAAATGTGAACTCTATTTTCTCTCTCTGTAGATGTTGCCAGACCTGAGTTTTTCCATCCGTTTTCTCTTTGTTTCAGATTCCAACATTGTAGTATGTCACTTTTATTTATGTGGCTAGTTCAATCTCTAGTTACAAGTAATCCCTAGGAGAGATACTGCCACTGAATGTCAAGCAGTGATGGTTAGATTCTTTCTTGTTGGAGACTTGTGTGGTGCAAATATTATTTGCCACTTGTCAGCTCAAATCTGGATACTATCCAGGTCTTTCTGCTTTCAGACGTGAACTGCCTTGGTATCCGCAGAGTTGCAAATTATGCTAAACAATGTGTAAACATCAGCAGATGTTCTCACTTATGATATTTTGGAATCATAGAAATTTACAGCATGGAAAGAGGCCCTTTGGCCCAACTTGTCCATGTCTCCCTTTTTTGTACCACTAAGCTAGTCTCAATTGACCCATATCCTTCTATATCCATCTTACCCGTGTAACTGTCTAAATGCTTTTTAAAAGGCAAAATTATACCCACCTCTACTACTGCCTTTGGCAGATTGTTCCAGGCACTCATCACCCTTTATATGAATAAATTGCCCCTTTGGATCTTTTTGTATCGCTCCCCTCTCACCTTAAGCCTATGTCCTCTAGTTTTAGACTCCTCTACCTTTGGGGAAAAAGTAGCAGAATCTAAAATTAGATGGAAGTAACTAATAGAAGGAAGGTCATTGTTGAAGCAGCTGAAGATGTTTTTGACTAGGATACTGCTCTGAAGAATCCCTGCAGAAATGTCCTGGAACTGAGATGATTGACCTTCGACAACCATAAGCATCTCCTAGGTATGCTAGGTATGTGTGCTAGGTATGACTTCAGTCAGCAAAGAGTTTTCCCCGGATTCCCATTGACTCCAGTTTTGCTAGGATTCTTTGATGCCACACTCTGTTAGGTGCTGCCTTGATGTCAGTGGCAGTGACTCTCATCTCACCTCTGGCATTCAGGTTTGAACCAAAGATATAATTAAATCATGACCTGAGTGACACTAGCGGAACCCAAACTGGGTGTCAGTGACCAGGTTATTGCTAATCAAGTGTTTCTTGATAGTACTGTTGATAGTCCCCTTCCATTACTTTACTAACGATCAAAAGTAGATTGGTGGGGTGGTAATTGGCCTGGTTGGATTTGCTCTACATTTTGTGTACAGGACAATTTTGCAAGGTAGGTGCCTGTGTTGGATTTGTAATGGAACATGTTGGCTAGGGGCACAGCAACTTTTGCAGCACAAGTCTTCAGTACTGTTGCCGGAATGTGGGCAGGACCCATAGCCTTTGCACTATCCAACGTTCTCAGCCATTTCTTGATATGTCGCAAATTTAGACTCTTGTTTGCCCTTCAAGGCAAAGATGACCATATTCATTATCTGAGGTGTTTGGTAGGGTTCCAGTGAATATGACTAAGCCAGTCCACAGCTGGAAAATTTGAGTATTAGTAGGTTAAGACAACCCAAACAATTGGGTTTTGGAGGAGTTGCTGGCTTGGAAATTGTTCTGCTTGCATTTTCTCTCTGCTTCTGATTTTTGAAGGACGATGCACTATTTTTCTTTGGTTGTGCAAGATGCACCAATTCTGGATGAGGTTCTCCCAGGAGTCATAAGACATTAAAAACCCCTCTAAGTGAAGTCTTCAGAGTGTCTTTGTTACACATTTTATGACCACCATTAGGGTTGTAGCATGGACTTGAATTCTCCATAGAAGATTCAAAATGTTGGAGCGTAATTGAGTGTATTTTCTAACAGCTTTCTGAGAGCCTGATGGATTTGGCCCCTGACTGCAATACAGCAGTAAATGTTACATCCTGGATGTATATTTGTACAACATCTAGTTCCTATTTCTTCGTAATTCATCAGTTATCTATATCGTATAATACAACAAGGTACAGATACCTAGCAAGTCAGCTAGCATTGATCTGAAAGTGATTAAACTTTGTGTGGGTGCCATTATTAAATTTTGTGGTCCCAAATGGTTGCATTCCTCTTTCAAGAATTGAAAATGTAGTTTTATTTCTCATAAGCTCCTGCACTTGTTATAAATTTGTGGTCTTTCTTTTACAATTAAATCTGTGCATCTTTCGAATTAATTATTGTATTACAAGATTTGATAAATTTAATCTTTTTTTTCCAAAAATGCTGTCTACAAATACACATGACAAGTGTGAAGAGAGCCTAATCAAAATTCAATCAATTTTGCTTGTAACATTTTGCCATCATTTATGGAAAATGAATTGAAAATTGCTTTGACACACTGAATGTTTGAAAGATTTTATTTTAGTGATATTATTCATGCTGCTATCATCAGCAAAGAATGACTGAAAAAAATAGAGGGAGAAATTAGAATATGAGAGTAAACCAGTGTGAAATATTAAAAACAGAGCTCTACAAGTAGGTGAAAAGATGGTAGTAACTAGAAGTAAATAGTGGTCCTTTAATCCTGTGTTCTTCAAAGTGGGGATCACAACCCACAACTGAAAAATATTGTGGACAAAGATGGTCCCCAAAGATAATTTTGATCATTTTTTTTCCATTTTCTCTCTGGACAAATTCTCATTGCCTTATGAACTGATCCTGTTAAGAAAAAAGTGCACGTTCACAAGGTTAAATTTAATACTTAGCCAATACACAAATACAATGGCTGGATTTCTCTGACCTTGCCTGTGGCTGGGATTCTCTGGTCCTGTTGCAGTGAATGGCATTTTGACCAAATTGTCCAGAGGCAGTGGAGTGAACAAGACTGGAGAATGCCACCCAATTTTTCATGATGAAATCTATTATTTTGAAATGATTTTGGGTTGAACATCGGTGTAGCTTTACATATAGGTCTGGTTCTGTTCTGTTTTGTAGCATTTTGCAAGATGGTTTGACAATGAGGACCTTTCATTTGCCAGTTTGAAGAGGAAGAGCTTAGTACTGCCTGATGCAATTTAAGTTACATGCACTTTATGAAAGGAAAAGGTAACAATTGGGAGAGGTGTATTTTTAGACTGCAGCAAATCCCATTTTGATTGCAACTATAGCAGTTGTTTGTCTGGTCAGTGGACTCTGCCTGGCTTCCAAATTTCCCATCGTGAAAGCAGGCTATAACTTCAGAGTTTGACAAGTATCACAATCCAATTCATTATTTTTCCCCTTTAATTCAAACAGCGAAATATTTTTATACAATTTCAAAGTGAGTTGATATCTGAAAAAAAATTGAGATTTTTTATTTAATTACAGCTGTGAATGAGAGAAAGGATAATCATCACATTAACCACAGCCTTCAATGGATCAGCAGAATGTAGTTATTGATGTGACATATTCCTATTCCACCTACCAAGGAGGTTTATTGATGGGATGATAACAGATAGAGGTAAATGGCAACTTCGCTATTAAGTAGTTTCCACCTGAAAGCAGCGTGGTGATCCAGTGAGCTTTGCATTCCAAAGGTGTGTCTTAAATGCGACAAAAGGAGAAAGTGCAGAATATAGTGTTAGAGAAAGATCAACTTTGCGAGTAAGGTCCATTCAGAAGTCTGAGCAAGCAGGAAAGAAGCTGTTCTTGAGTCGGTTGGTATGTGTCCTCAGACTTTTGTATCTTTTTCCCGATGGAAGAAGGTGGAAGAGAGAATGTCCCTTGGTGTGTTGAGTCCTTAATTATGCTGGTTGCTTTTCTGGGTGGGAAGTATAGACAGTGCCAGTGGGTGGGAGGCTGGATTGATTGATGGACTGGGCTTTGTTTGCGATTCTTTGCAGTTTCTTGAAGTCTTGGACAGGGCAGGAGCCACACCAAGCTGTGATACAACCAAAAAGATTGCCTTCTATGGTGTATCTATATAAGTTGCTGAGAGTCGTAGCGGACATGCCAAATTCCCTTAGTCATCTGAGGAAGTAGAGGCATTAGTAGGCTTTCTTAACTATAGCTCCAACAACATACAAATTGTTCGTGATCTGGACACCTAAAAACGTGAAGCTCTTGATCATTTCTACTTTGTCTCCATTGGTGAAGACAGGGATATGTTCCCCATTATGCTTCCTGAAGTTGATGACAGTCTTCTTCATTTTGTTGACATTGAGGGAGAGATTGTCATTGCACCACTTCAGATTCTCTATCTCTTTCCTGTATTCTGTCTCATCGTTGTTTGAGCTCTGACTCACCACGGTGGTGTAATCAGCAAACTTGAAAATTGAGTTTGAAGGGGAATTTGGCCGCACAGTCGCAGGTGTATAGTAAGGGGCTGAGGACACCCTAAGAGCCTTGTGGGGCACCAGTGTTGAGGATGATCATGGAGGAGGAGGTGAATCTTTAGTTTGATCAAGCAACCTTTTGGTTCTTTGGAGCTCCGGGCTAAATCTTGGGTTCAAGTTGGAAACATTCACTGACTAGACCAGGTTTTAGTTAATTTCTTGTCTTCTAACCAGATAGTTATTTCAGTGTAAAACTGTTTGTTGGTAAATGAAATTTGCCATGTACAAGATGGAATTACTTTGTTGTCAGGCAGCATCTTGGCTTTAAGTATGCAGAACTAAATGCAATTTACGGTCTTAAGTGAGGAAGATCAATTAAATTAATTTTAAATGCGGAAAAGTGAGGACCAAGCAGGCTTACCTGTCATGTTAAGTAGTAAATGAACATGACATGGGTCATGAGATACGGCCATTTGGTAAAAGTGGGTCTCCAGAAAGAAAGTTTGAAAAACACTGCTTTAGACTGAGGATGAGACTTTCTTTCAGTTCAGAAAGATGAGAATCTTTCAGTACCTATTCTAAGGGATAGGCACACTAATAAACAAAATGAGGTCAATAACTGGTTTGTTACTTAAACTAATCCAAAGGACTGGATGGGTCAGTAATGTATTAGAGGAGCTCTAACAGGCTAAAATACCCTCCAGGGCAGAGAGAATATCTAATAGTATGCACTAGGAGGCCATTTAATCTCTCAAACCTTTTCTGCCAATGAGATCATAGCTGACCTAGCTCCATTTACCCACTTTTACCCCATTTCTGTTAATACCATTGGTAACAAATTAATCTATCAATCCCAGTTCTTTTGTAATTTATGTAACCAGTTTAAATTTCTTGAGGCTGGCACTTAAGTGATAAATAGCCAGTAGAGTATTTTAAGAACTTCAAACAAATTTTCAGGTAAATACAGTTTTACTGAAATATTAAAATGTATTCATCTACTTAATGTATTAAATAGAAAATATCAGTTCAATTAAAGAGAAAAACAAGCCAACATTTCAGCTGTGATCTTAGAATCATAGAATTCTTACAGTGCCAAAGGAGGCATATCCTGAGTATATCTCATTCATTAAAACTGGTGGTCGGAAAGAAGCCTCAAAGATGTTTTAGGCAGAATTGTAAGGTGAAATTCCAAGGTCTTGCTTCAGTGACCTCCTAGCAAGGGAAAAATAATGATCTGGATCAGAGACTTGGCTGTACATGTATGTCCTCTCCAGTCAATTCCTTGGTTGACAGGAATATCGTGAAATCGATTCTATAGTGAGAGTACTTTGGACTAGCAGCACTCTTCGAAGAAGGATGACGGAAATGATTCTTTATTGCTGCTGCCAATCGTAAAGTCTGATCTATTGAATTATCAGTTTTTTCAGCTTCTGAAAGGTCTTTTACTCGTGTTTCTGCTATTTAAGCGCTAAAGGTTACGTGAGCTAAAATGGCTGTCTGAGGTTGGTGTTAAGAGGAGGTGTTTTTCTGCAGATCAGATCGGAGAGTTTTTTTTCACACGTCCTCCAGAAGAATGCTTCATACTGCTGCCGTTGCGCTGAATTTGAATCTTTATTAAAACCTCGTTGCTGATTCGAATTTAAAATTTAACTTGTGTGTTCATATCATTAACTTGCTATGCAGTTAATTCCACATAGCAGTAGCAGTTGTCACTGGCAGAAATAGGTTGGACTAAAACCTGGTGTTGTCAGACTTTTTACAGCATCAATTAATGCATAAATGTCGGATTTTATCTGATAACCACCCTGTGAAGTGCATTGAGACACATTGCCAAAGTTAAAAATGCTGAAAAAATATATTTTGCAATGCCAATTTGTTGTTGCTGGTTAAAAGAGCTTAATTCTATCAGACTGTTGGAATCTTACATAGACTCATAAATAATCAATGGGAATTGTCATTGAACATAGAACACTACAGCACAAACAGGCCCTTTGGCCCACGAGTTGCACCGATCACATCAACACCTACCAATCCATAGACCTATCTATAACCCCCAATCCCATTAAATCCCATATACTCATCCAGAAGTCTTTTAAAAGACCCCAGTGAGTTTGCCTCCACCACCACTGATGGCAGCCGATTCCATTCACTCACCACCCTCTGAGTGAAAAACTTACCCCTAACATCACTTCTGTACTTGCCTCCCCGCACCTTAAATCTGTGTCCTCTCGTAGCAACCATTTCAACCTGGGGAAATAGCCTCTGAGAATCCACCCTATCTATTCCTCTCAACATTTTATAAACCTCTATCAGGTCGCCTCTCAACCTTCGTCTCTCCAGGGAGAAGAGTCCCAGCTCCCTCAACCTGTCTTCGTAAGGCATGCCTCCCAATCCAGGCAACATCCTTGTAAATCTCCTCTGTACCCTTTCAATAGCTTCTACGTCCTTCCTATAGTGAGGCGACCAGAACTGCGCACAGTACTCCAAGTGAGGCCTGACAAGGGTCTTATAAAGTTGCAGCATTACCTCCCAATTCCTAAACTCAATCCCTCGATTAATGAAGGCCAGTACACCATATGCCTTCTTGACCACATCCTCCACCTGCGAGGCCGATTTAAGAGTCCTGTGGACCCGGACCCCAAGATCCTTCTGCTCTTCAACACTGCTAAGACTCCTGCCCTTGATAGTGTACTCGTTCATCCCATTGGTCCTGCCAAAATGGACGACTACACATTTATCCGCGTTGAAGTCCATCTGCCACTTCTTCGCTCAGCCCTGCATCCTATTTATGTCCTGCTGCAACTTCTGACATCCTTCCAGACCATCCACAACACCACAGACCTTCGTGTCATCGGCGAACTTACTAACCCATCCCTCCACTTCCTCATCTAGGTCATTTATGAAAATGACAAACAGCAAGGGTCCTAGAACAGATCCCTGGGGCACTCCACTGGTGACTAACCTCCATGCAGAAAAAGACCCATCCACAACCACTCTTTGCCTTCTGCAGGCAAGCCAGTTCTGGATCCACAAGGCCAAAGCCCCTTGGATCCCATGCCCTCTCACCTTCTCAAGAAGTCTTGCATGGGGGACCTTATCAAACGCCTTGCTGAAGTCCATGTACACCATTGAGTTGAATAATTTGGATATTCAGAAAGAAGAATGTAATACTAGGTAATGTAAACTATTACTTTGGCCTGTGCAGTCCAAGAATGAAGCATTTTTATCCATCTATGCTTAATAGATTGACTAGAAGTTTACAGAAAGAATTCCCTCTTCCTTGATCTCCAGTTACAAATGAGTAAAAATACTCCAAGCAGGCTCATACATCTTCTCAATATTTTCGGGCCTCAATCTAACAGTGCTGTAAAAAAAATTGCTTTGAGCTCATTGTAACATTGAGATTAAAAATAACACAATCTGTTCCTTTTTGATCTAGAATGAGGAATACAGACGTAATGTGCCATGGATGATTCTCGCATTGTACGATGTTCACGTCAAAACAGTCCACGATTACAATGGCAACAGAGACAGAAAATGCACGAGCACTACTTAAAACTTTCAGTACAGCATCGATCATCTCAAGCATAGGCCTAGGAATTTTCTGCTTCCTATCAGATCAGTGTTTACAATTTTCTTTAATCCAGAACAACTACTGGCTTAGGGCTCTTTCGGACAATGCAGTACATGGTGTCATTGGACTGTGGTCTTGGGCCATTGTGATTGGATTGAGAAAGAAGAGTGATTGTTATGAAGTGATTCTTGCTGGGCTTCTATCTTCTATCATTGACGTTGACCATTTTCTTGCAGCTGGATCCTTGTCCCTCAAGGTAAGAGTACACACACCAATCTCATATTTCTTTTCTATCATATCCGAACATGTAATTTGCTGCACACTTGCAGCAAACTGTTCACTGGGTGTTTAAGATTTTTCATCTAAAATTATATTTAAATATAGTGATGCTCACTTGCTCTTTGTAATTAGTTATAGTCACATGGTGACAAACTATAACACTATGTTATACATGAATGTTCCTTTACTTTTCTCAATTCACAGCTTTTTAGGTCTTTGAGATGTTTTTCACAATAATTGTCAGTGAATGAATATTTGGGCAGGCAGCTTGTTTGTTCAGGAAGTGGCACCATCACTCACCTAGTCGATTTAAGCAAATGAGCAATTAATCAAAGAATCCTTACAATGCTGAAGGGAAATTTGGTCCATTGAGCCTGCGTCAACAACAATCCCAACAGGTCCCATCCCTGTAACCCACACATTTACCCAGCCAGCCCCCTTGACATTATTGGGTAATTTAGCATGGCCAACCAACCTAACCCACACATTGGAGATCGATGCAGACACGGGGAAAATGTGCAGACTCCACACAGACCGTCACCCAAGGCCGAAATTGAACCTACGTCCCTGGAGTGTGAGGCAGCAGTGCTAACCACTGTGCCACCACGCTGAGATCTTATGGATTGTTTTCCAAATGGGATTCGAGTAATATGAGAAAATGCATTTGGGGAGGGCAAACAAAGCAAAGTTAAACACAATAAATGAGAGGATACTGAAAGGGATAGAGATGATGAAAGACGTTGGAGTGTGTGTCCGTAGATCCCTGATGGTGGCAGGACAGCTAGATAAGGTGAGAGAGAAAACATATGGGCAAGGTATAGATTACAAAAGTAGGGATGCAATCCTCAAAATATGTAAAACACTGATTAGGCCTCATTTGGAATTCAGTGTACAGTTCTGGTCACCACATTACGGGAAAGAAATAATTGTTTTGGAAAGAATACAGAGGAGATTTATAAAATGTTGCCAGGGCTTGACAATTGCAGCTCTGAAGAATAATTGGATAGGCTAGAATTGTTTTCTTTAGTTTGGAGGTGGCTGATGGGAGATCTAATCAAGGTGTACAAAATTATGAAGGGCCTGGATAGAATAGGCAGAAAAGACCTGTTTCTTGTGACAGAGAGCTTGGTTACTAGGGGGTGTGGATTTAAGGTGGTTGGTGGAAGGAACAGAGGGGGTGTGAGGAAAATCCTTTTCACCCAGAAGATGGGAGGAAGGAGATGGTGTCCGGAATTTGGTGGTGGAGGCAGAAACCCCTAACTCATTTAAAAGGTACCCGGATCTGCACTTGAAACGCTGTAGCCTGTAAGACTACAAACCGGTTTTGGAAATTGGAATTAGAATGGGAAACTGATTTATTTTCTTTTCTGTCTGACACAGACAGATGGCCATTTTCTGTGCAGGAGCCTTTCCATGGTTCAATGATTTTTATTCATTCTTGGGATGTGTATGTCACTGGCAAGGTGGCACATTCTCCCCATGTCTGCGTGGGTTTCCTCCCATGGTCCAAAGATGTGCAGGTTAAGTGTATTGGCCATGCTAAATTCTCCCTCAATGTGCCCGAACAGGCACGGGAATGTGCCAACGAGGGGATTTTCACAGTAACTTCATTGTAGTGTTAGGCCTACTTGTGACTAATAAATTAACTTTAACTTATGATGGATGGGGTGCTGACTAAGTGGGCTGCTTTGTCTTGGATGGGTGTCAGACTTCTAGTGTTTCATTGGAGCTGCACTCAAGGCAATTGGAGAGTATTCTGTCACACTCCTGACTTGTGCCTTGCTGATGGGCTTTAGTGAATCAGGAGGTGAGTTATACTTGAACCAGTACTAGTAGCCACAGTACTTACCTGACTGGTCCAGTTAACCTTCTGGTTGATGGCAACCCCCAGATGTGTAAGGTTGAAGATACAGCCATGTCGATGTAATTTAATATCGAGCTAAGATAGTTAGATTTCCTCATGTTGGAGATGGTCATTGCTTGACATTTCTATGACAGTAAGATTACTTGTCACTTATGAGCACAAGCTTCAGTGTTGTCCAGGTCTGGCCACATGCTGAAATAATATGCTGCTTTCATTGGTAGAGTTGAAAATGATAACTGAACAAAGGATAATCCATCAACAAACATCCCCACTTCCAATGTTATATAAGAGGGAAGGGTATTGAGGAGGATGGAGATAATTAGCCTCGGACAGTATCCTGCAGTGATATCCTGCAGTGATATCCTGAGTTGATTGTTTGGCAACAACTATAACCACCGTCCTCTTCTGTATGACTGCAACCACTGTAGAATTTCTGCTGTATGCTGAGCTTGATATTTTCATTTGATGCTTTGGTTAAGATATCACAGAGAGGCACAGTGGCTAGCACTGCAGCCTCACAGCGCCAGGGCTCTGGGTTTGATTCCCAGCTTGGGTCACTGCATGGAGTCTGCACATTCTCTGCATGTGTGCGTTGGTTTTCCTCAGATTGCCCTGTCTGAAAGGTGCATTGGCCATGCTAAATTCTCCCTAACTGTACCTGAACAGGTGCCAGAGTGTGGCAGTTTGTGGATTTTCACATTAACTTCTTTGCAGCGTTAATGTAAGCCTACTTGTGACACTAACAAATAAAATAACAGCTGTCCTAAAAAACTTGTGTGAAGGTGGCCAAAATTGGGGTTAAGGTCTCTCACTTATTCCACAGATGGTTTGAATATATAGATGTTGGGTGAGCAACAGGCTAAGATTGGTCACATATGAAGAATAGCCATTTTGAAAAATCATAGAAACCCTACAGTATAGAAAGAGGCCATTCAGTCCATCAAGTCTGCACCGACCACAATCCCACCCAGGCCCCCCCCCCCCCCCCACCCCCCCCCATATCCCTACATGAACCCACTGAACTCTTTGCCCCTTAGTGTCCTGAGATGTGTAGGTTAATTTTTAGCATGGCCTATCAACCTAACCCACACATC
The DNA here is from genome assembly GCF_965287045.1 of Carcharhinus amblyrhynchos. NCBI lineage: Eukaryota > Metazoa > Chordata > Chondrichthyes > Carcharhiniformes > Carcharhinidae > Carcharhinus > Carcharhinus amblyrhynchos. The sequence goes on along the minus strand of NC_137324.1, from coordinate 46,876,881 downwards.
TTTGGACTGTGGGAGGAAACCGGAGCACCCGGACGGGATCCCACACAGACATGAGGAGAATGTGCAAACTCCACACAGACAGTGACCCAAGCTGGGAATCAAACCCAAGTCCCTGGAGCTGTGAAGCAGCAGTGCTAACCACTGTGCTACCGTGCCGCCCAAACCAAAGTAAATTAAAACACCTTTGGTGAGATGCATCTATTGTAGCTAACTAAGTATTTTCAAAAGAAGCTGAGAAGTTCTATTTTTAAAAGCTAAATTAGCAACTAGACCTTATTAAAGCAATTAAGAGCTGGAGAGACAGCTGACTGATGATAAAACTCAGGAAATAGATGAATCAATTAAAGGCTAAACAAGTCTGATGAGAATGATGCTTCATGACATTATATCATTAGTGTTGGGAGAGTACCCAGAATTGAGATCCTATCCTGTATGATTGACAGCAATTAATAGGCATTATCAACCCCAGAAAGGTTAAATATATTGGCTAGAGTATATACAGATTCACTGTCAGGCTTAAAATGGCTTTGCAGACTACTAAAGCTTATTTTAATTATGTATTATGTGAGTTTGCTAGTCACATAAAACAATCTTACTGATGCTGTTAACAAGGTGTTTTGTGAATTGTAGAAGCATCCATTTTTTTAATGTGTATTAACTTGTACAAAAATAAATGCTGGAAGATCTGACAGCATCTGTGAAGAGTGGGCAGAACTAATGTTTTGAGTCTGGATGGCTCTTCTGATGTTGGACATACACAATGTTCAATTATTTAATTATGTAGTTCACGATATGCATGATATAAATTTATTTTAGCATTTTCTGACTGAGATAACCTTTGGTTTTTCAACTCTTCAGTTTTTATTCAATCCATTCTCAGGCTGCAGAAAGCTTTGGATATTCTTTCACTTGACATGATTATTTTCTTGTCCTCTGGTCCAGCTTTGTTTTGATCAGCCTTAAAAAAATGAGTTCTTTGCCTTCAACTACTCAATTTTACTGTAGGATTAAAATGTTTTCTTTCCTTTTCATGTATTTTTTTAAAAGTCATATTAGCATAATTTGCACATTTTCTGTTTTCTGAACTTAAAAAAAGCAAAGTTCCCCTTCACGAGGCCAAGATGTCAGGAAAACAGTTTACTTTCTCTGTTTCAAATTGACAATTCTAAATAGCTTTGTTCTCAGATTTTTTTGAAAAGAGTTTCTCAGCTTTTAAGTTTATTTGTTAGTGTCACAAGAGGGCTGACATTCACATTGCAATGAAGTTACTGTGAAAATTCCCCAGTCACCACACTTTGGTTCCTGTTTGGCACCGGAGAATTTGGCATGGCCCAAACAGCCTGCGTTTCGGACTGCGGGAGGAAATCCACGCAGACACTGGGCGAATATACAGACAGTGCCCAAGCTGGGAATCGAATCCCAGTCCTTAGTGCTGTGAGGGAGCAGTGGCAACCATTGTGCCATCGTGTCACCCCATTCTTTCCATAATAACCTGAAAGAGAGTTCCTGATCTGCACAGAAGTGCCAGATTGTACACACATACCTCTAGAGTGAGGTTTGAAATCACGACTCATGAATGGAGGTTGAGAGTGCCCTCTCTGATCCCCAGATGCAACCTGAGCAAAGAGTATTAATCCTCTGGATCCATTTCTCCTTTCATTTAAATATTATAATATTTCAGGATCTTGCCGTGTATTTTTACTTCTCTCTCCTTCCTCAAAATCTGACCAACTAATTGTGACCATATTCCTGGGTCAGGCTGTTATGCTTACAAGCATGATAGGAATGTAAAGGCAGTGAATAATTTACTGTAACTGTGAACGCTGGATATGCTAATCTGTACTTGGCATTTAGGAAAGATGAATTGCCTATTTACAGATTCTGCAAAGACTGACAAAATCCAAATTGTAACCATTACCTTAGCTGGAATGTTGACTTACTATATTTAGAACACAAAGCTGAGCACTTTCTATAAATGATTAACAAAATAACTGCTACATGATGGATTAAATTTCAACCAGTATGTTATTGAAACTTTTAACACTGCTGCAATGCTGCCATCTATCTGACGATGTCAAAAATTAAAATGAAAGCAGAAATACTCAGCAGTTATAACAGCATCTGAGAGAGGAACAGAATTAACATTTTGAGTCAAGTATGACCCTTTCTGAGAACTGAAGGAGGGTAGAAATAAAATTGGTTATATGCCATCGAAAGGGGAACAAAGGAGAAAAGCAAAGGTTTGAGATAGGATGGAGGGTGAGGGAAATTAAATGACAAAGATGATATGGAACTTAAAGGCAAAATGAGTAGTAATGGTTGTAGTAAAGTGACAAAGCGCATGTCCAGTTTAAATGTCAGACTAATGAACAATTCTGTCCGAATGCAAAAGCAATAAAAACCAGATTCAAGCCAACACGGGGGGCATAAAAAAAATTCAAAATGAACAGCGTTCATGATCTAAAAGCGTTCATCATCAAAAAGAACTGCAAGTAAATTGCTGCTTAACCTGAAAGGAGGAGTATTTGGGGCATTGGTTAGAGAGCTGAAATAAGGGTAGGTGTTACACCTCCTGCAATTGTGTGAGAAGGAGGTATTTGAGGAGTAGACCAGCGTATTGCTGAGGGAGCAGTCTATTTGGTAGGCTGACATGAGAAGATATGTTTGGTGGTGACATCATGCTGGAGGTGACAGAATGTGAAGGCTGATAGGAGCACGTGGGGAACCCTGTTACAGTTTTGAGAGGGAGAAAGGAGAGGAAGTGAGAATAGTGTGTAGGAAATGGGCTGAACTTGGTTGAGGACCCCATTAGCCACAGTGGAGGAATTTTTTGGTTAAAAAGAAAGACCCATCAGAAGCTTCTGAAGTATGGGCAATGTCAAGTCTTAAACTGGTTGTGCAAGTGTGAGTGAGTATTACTTTTTCATTAATTGTTTCCTCTTCCATATAAAAACAAATTACTGCGGACACTGGAATCTGAAACCAAAAAAGAAAATGTTGGAAAATCTTGGCAAGACTGGCAGAATCTGTAAGGAGAGAAAAGAACTGGTGTTTCAAGTCCAGATGACCCTTTGTCAAAGCTGGAGAAAGTGGGATGAGTTAAAGGAAAAGTTGTTGAGAGAATGAGTTCAGCCAGCAGAGGAGAGTGGTGGTGGATGGGAATTGTTCAGGCCTCTTTTTAAGGAAGAAAAGCTCTCAGGCCATTCTGGCATGGGATGGAGGTGTAGAGAGATTGCACATCTGTAGTAAATAGGAGGTGGTTAGGGCCTGCGAACTGGAAGCTGTCATGATGCAGGGCATCAGAAGGATCTAGGATGTGGGTGGGGAGGGAATGAAAAAGGGCTTTGACAAAAGGTCATCTGGACTTGAAACATCATTTCTTCTCTCCTTTATAGATGCTGCCAGATGTCCTGAGATTTTCCAGTATTTTCTCTTTGGTTCCTGTACCACTGCCGTGCTAGGTTGTAGTTCTGGCATTTCTGAAATTAGGAGGGTAGGCATGTGATAAGGGAGAAATTGGAAATCAAGTGGTGCACGCTCAGAAAATGCTTAGATTATCTCCAGCTTGTAAATTCAGTTTGCAGTTTTTAGTATTTGTTCTGCCTGCACACTTTTCCCTATCCACTTTGAGAACCTACTCCAGTCAAAATGCACCTCATAAAAGTGACCATGATAGTGTTGGTGTGTCAGTTTTGGGATAGGAAGCCTGCTATCTTTACTCATGTGACCTTGACTCCCAGTGAAGGATGGCAATAAAATATCAGCCTTAGCAGTGGAGCCCACATCCTGAGAACACACAAACGATTTGTTGCACTGAATTGGATTGTGCTGTCTGAGCTTATGTAGTGTGCCTGTTTTCCAAGCTGCATCAGTGTGATTCTGTTAATAACTTACCTCCAAACAAATGTGGAAAATTTCTGTAGTTTTCAGGAAGCAAATACTATATTGTACTTTTTTAAAAAAGGAAAGCTTAGGCTGAATTTGATATTCCTCCTGAGAGTGAGTTCTGAGGCAGGTGGGAACCATTTGATCAGACGCAAGGATGTGAGGTGGAGACCCTGCCAGCTCTCCTTGATTAAGTCCAGAGCAGGAAAGCTTGCAGTTGGCTTTTCAGCCAAGGTGTCAGTTGAGATTCTTGCATGGGCAGTTAATGTCTCACCTTGCAGCTTCTAGTATTTGACCAATGGCTGGTGGTGGATTTACTGTGCAGGGAGAATTAACAAATTCAGTTGGATTTAGCAGCAACCTTCTTGAGGGAAGAGGGCTATCCCACGTTCTCAGGCACTCAGTATGATTGAGGGAATGAGATTGGGATGGCCGGGATGAGTCAGGAGCCTGCAGAGAGTCAACATTGTGCCCTTTCTTCTGACCCTTGCACCCTCATTGTTCTTCCCTCTTTCCTTGGGGAATCTGATGGTAATCCCTAGTGAAGTCCCAAATCATTACTATTAGTAGCAGCTACCCCTCCTTGTCAAGCTGCTGATAATAGAGAACTGCTGACTTCTCATTGGCAGACAGCTCCAGGGGTGGGATTTTCATTCTACTGGAGGCAGTGCAGCAATTAAATATCCCTAGTGGAGCCAGAATTACCAGTGGTAGGATTCCCATTGACTTGTGCTTTAGAACTAGCTATGGCATAAGCCAGATTTTCAAATATAATGATGACAGCATTGGCATCTATCCAACAATGTAGAAAATTGTCTGAGTATGTCCTGTTCCTAAGGAGGAGGACAAATCAAACCTGGTTTGGTTTTTGGCGGCCAATTATCTTGGTTCCAGGATGTCACTGCAGGAGTACCTCAGTGTAGTGTCTTAGGCCCAACCATCTTCAGCTGCTTCATCAATGACCTTTCTTCCATCAAAAGTGGGGATGTTTGCTGATTACGCAATGTTCAGTATCATTCACAACCCCTCAGATACTGAAGCAGTGTATGTCTAAATGTAGCAAGATCTGGACAATATCCAGTATTGGGCTGACAAGTGGAAAGTAACATTCATGCCGCACAAATACCAGACAATGAACATCCCCAACAAGAGGGGTCTATCCATAGCCCCTTCCAACATTCAATGGCATTACCATCATTGATTTCCCCCACTGTCAAGTACAAGTGCATTAAGGTTAAGAGGAGTGGAAAGAGCAATAGATGCTTAGATCATGGCAGCATAGCTGCAGTAAGGAATAGAGAAAGACCAGGTTGAAATACAAAGGATCAAGATGGACAGTTGAGGAATGTGGATGCAGATTAAAGATGAGGGGAGTTTTTTGTCTCTTTGCCAATGTTGTTTTGGAGGATTGAGTTGGAACTGGGTGAGGAGTGGATGGAGTGCATAGTTCAGATATCTCTGAACTATGTGCTCCATCAATGGTTGCACTGATCCAGGCAAGTGGAATTAGTGATGAGAAGGGTTTGAGAGTTAGTAAATCCTCCTGTAAAGGGGAAGAATTTAATTGGACTGAAAGATTGCACTTTGATTAAATATTCTTTATGCATTGGTATTTTTGTCTTATCAAGTAGATATCTTGGAAATTGAAACCAGTGTTCTTTTTGAGCTATAACTTAAGATTTTTCCCCTACATATTATGGAATTGCAAGGCATACTAGGCAAAGTAATTTTTCTAAAACAGTAGACCTGAGCAAGCTGCATACAAATTTTATGCACTTAATTTTACCAGATAAAATGTTAACAGCCATCATTTTGAAATCAAATTCTGTGCAGTAACAGCTTTTTCTCTCTTTTAGGCTGCATTGCATCTCCCACAAAGACCTGCACTACATTGTTCCACAGTGATACCTGTAGTGGTTTTATCAATGAAGCTTGCTATGTGGATATTTAGACTTAAAGATTCTTGGTGTTTCCTGCCGTGGATGGTGACCATTTCTTGGGTTTCTCATCATATCCGTGATGGTATCCGACATGGACTTTGGTTCTGTCCCTTTGGAAATACAGCTCCTGTGCCATATTGGACTTACATAGCGATTACAGCCTCGTTCCCTCACCTTTGCTCAGTTCTAATGTATGTGACTGGCACTAGAGAAACAATGTCCATGTCCCATGGAATTGCAATTGATGTATAACAATATATATGTATATTTCTGTTAAAGATGATGCTCACTGCACTGAACTGGACATACCTACAAATGCCAACTACTGACCATTATGTAACTACTTTTTGTGAAACTACTTGTGTATCAGCAATAGGCTGTGTATAATAATTTAAAACAGCCTCAATCTCTGATATTCGAAGCTGCTATGTGTAAACGTGTAAGCGTTTTTCAAGAAACAGTGTTTTAAATTTGTATTTCCTTACAATTCCTGTTGTAAACATGATCAGTGGCTCACAGAATTATGTAATCTTTTCAATTGACTGAACTGTACTGTGATTGAAGGTTAGAATGAGGTAACATTTTATTATTTGTAATTAAAGACACTCTCAGTTTGATTGTGTTGGTGTTGAAGTGTGTTTGTTGAAAATTGATGCAAATTTGTGACAGTATTTTTGTCCCTCATAGGCAAAGCAATATTGTAGTAATTGATGATGGACAATTGATCTCCTGTAAACAGAGTGAGTACCTTTGTGAATACCTGGAACTTGTTATAATATCAAATTAAAATGAACTTGGTGTTTTCAGATACATCCCCTTTCTCTAATTGTATTTTAACATCTGAAGCTGCAATGCAGCCACTTTGACATTTTGAGAATGAATATTGCTTGTCATTTTGAAATTTTATCTACATTCTCATGCCTTCCACTAAATCAAGCAAAAGCACCAGTTTGTTTTCTGCAAGATGTGTACTTATTAGCCACGCTCAAATGAATTTTTCAATTGCTTTCATACAGCAAGTACCCTTTAAATTCAAATTAAAATCATAGAATCCCTATAGTACAGAAGGAGGCCATTTGGCCCATTGAATCTGCACCTACAACATTCCCACCCAGATCCTATTCCCCTAATCCCACAATTTACCCTAATCCCCCTGAAAGCAAGAGGCAATTTAGTATGGCCTAACCTGAACATCTTTGGACTGTGGGAGGAAACCGGAGCACTGGAAGAAACACATGCAGACACGGGGAGAATATGCAAACTCCATGCAGACAGTGACCCAAGGCCGGAATTGAACCTGGATCTTTAGTGCTGTGAGGCCTGTGACTATGCCACCCATAAAAGATCTATAACAATTTTTGAAACTTGGCAGTTTCAACAAAGATATTAGAGAGGAAGTTGGATTATAATTTGAAAAAAGAGAACGGGGAGGAGGAAGTAAGTGGCTCTGGTGAATTACTCCTTCAGTGAGCCAATATGCACATGATAAGCCGAATGGTGTTTTTCTGTGCTGTAACTAATTTAATATTCAATGATTCTGCCACCTTTTCAGGTAGTTTGGTGATTATAGTACTTGGCTAGTAACACTTGAGATTTGCAGATTGAATCCCATCCGTGGCATGCTGAGAAATTGTCATGAATTGATAAACCTGCTAAATGATGGGCTATCATCAAAAAAAATATGAAAGCTGCAGGTTTTGTATTTGACCTTGGGATGTGGATGTTGCCAGCAAGTTTGGCATTTATTGCCCATCCTCAGTTGCTGGTCAGATGGTGATGAGCCTTTAAATGCTCCCCTAATGCTGTTAAGTAGGGAGTTCAATAATTTGACCTAGCCGCAATAAAAAGGATCATACATCTGTCACAATAGGTTGTGACTTAGAGGTAATGGTGGTCTCCATGCCTCTGCTGAGCTTGTCTTTCTGGCTGGTGGAAGTCATGCATTTAAGAGGAGTTGCTGAACAAGCCATGGCAGCAATGCATCCTGCAGGTATTACACAAAGAAACCCAGATAAGCTGAATGGGTGGATGGGCTCTAGATCGGATGAATTGCTTTGTTCTGAATAATATCAAGCTTTTTTTTTATTCGTTCATGGGACATGGGCGTCAAGCTGTTTGAGAATTGCTGAAAACAGTGATCCAATGGAAAGCATGCTGCCAGATTCCTGATTTGTGCCTTGTAGTGTGGATACCGGAAGTGAACCATTCATCACAGGATAAGCAGTTTCTGAACACCTCTAGTAGCCATGGACATTAGCTGGTTGTCCTGGTTCAGTTTCTGGTTAGTGCTGATCCCAGGGTGCTGAAGACAGAATCAGAGTAAGAGCAACAAATGTGGTGTGAAATTGTGCACTCCTTTTAATTGGAGGTGGCACAAGTTCATGATGTACATTGCCATACTCTTTATTTAAAGAATTGTGAAACTACTGAACGTTCCGCAAGCATCAGAGAGGAATCCCTCTGTGACTCTTTCTAAAATAATTTTGTGGGATGTGAGTGCCGCTGACTAGGTCAGCATCTATTGCCCTTGAGAAGTTGGTGGTAAACTGCCTTCTTGAAATGCTGCATTCTGCGTGCTGTAGGTATACATACAGTGGTGTTAGGGAGTTCCAGGATTTTAACCCAGTGACAGTGAAGAAACGGTGATGTAGTTCCAAGTCAGCATAGTGTGTGGATTGGAAGGGAACTTAGAAGGTGGCTGTGTCCTCATGCATTTGCTGCCTGTGTTTATGGGTTTGGAAGGTGTCCATGGTGCATTGGTGAGTTGCTGCACTGTATCTTAGTGCACATTGCAGCCACAATGCATCTGTGATGCAGGGAATGAATGTTGAAGGTATTGGATGGGGTGTTTAATCAAGTGAGCTGCTTTGTCCTGGATGGTGTTGAGTTTCTTGTATTGGAGCTGCCCTTATCTGGGCAAGCAGAGAGTATTTCATTACATTCTTGATTTGTACCTTGTAGATTGTGGATCGGCTCTGAGAGTCATGTAGTGAGTTACTGTCCACAGAATTCCCGGCCTCTGACCAGTATTTATGTGATTGGTGAAGTTCAGTTTCTGGTCAATGGTAAATCCTATGATATTGATTTGTTTTTGTTGAAGATGACCATTGCCTGACGCGTGTAGCTCAAATGTTCCTTGCCACTGAAATGTCCTTATGATGGAGGGAAGGTCATTGATGAAGCAGCTAATGCTATGTTAGTCAGGGTTGCTACCTGCAGCAAGAACTCCTACAGCACTGTCCTGGACTCCAATGTCCATGTCTGTCTTTGTGTCAGAAATGATTCCAGCAACTGACAAGATGCTGCACATGTCTTAATGGGTGGTAAAAACCTTAAGACTGCACATAATTCCTCTATACAAAGCCCTGCTTCCCTTGCCACTTCATTTTTGATTCAGCTATTTCCATAATAAATCCAAATGGCAGCAGTTTGCAAACTGGATTGCAACCACAATTGGAGTCACTAACAACAAATAGGGTCAGGAAAAGTAGAATATGACAATGAAGTGCAAGTTGTGACATAAAAATATACATTCCGAGATTAATTTCAGCCATCAATCACTTTTCAGCATGATGTCTGTTACTGACAGACCGCATCTGTGATATTGATGCATTGATTTTTGGGGATTGCAGTTTTTTCTGGTTACGTGTGCATTCAAATGAAGAAAAGTCCTGTAATATAAGAACATAAGAAATAGGAGCAGGAATAGGCCATCTAGCCCCTCGAGCCTGCCCTACCATTCAATAAGATCATGGCTGATCTGAAGTGGATCAGTTCCACTTTCCCGCTTGCTCCCCATAACCCTTAATTCCCTTATCGATCAGAAATCTATCTACCCATGACTTAAACATATTCAACGAGGTAGCCTCCATCACTTCAATGGGCAGAGATTCTCTCAAAGGGATTGAGAGAAGAAGTGCCTCCTCAACTCTGTTCTAAACTGAACCGCCCCACCCCCTTATTTTGAGGCTGTGCCCTCTAATTCTGGTTTCCTTTCTAAGTGGATAGAATCTCTCTACCTCTATCCTATCTAGCCCCTTCATTATCTTATATGTCTCTATAAGGTCACCCCTCAGCCTTCTAAACTCCTATGAGTCCAGGCCCAATCAACTCAATCTCTCCTTATAAGCTAACCCCCTCATCTCCGGTATCAACCCCCTCATCTCTGTACTCCCTCCAAGGCCAATATATCGTTTCACAAATAAGGGGACCAAAATTGCACACAGTACTCTAGTTGCAGCCTCACCAGTGCCTTGTACAGTTGCAGCAAGACCTCCCTGCTTTTATATTCTATCTCCCTCACGATAAAGGCCAACATTTCATTTACCTTCTTGATCACCTGCTGCACCTGTAGACTGAGTTTTTGTGATTTCATGCACAAGGACCCCCAGGTACCTCTGCACAGTAGCATGTTGTAATTTTTCACCATTTAAATAATATTCCATTTCTTCCAAAGTGGATAACCTCACGTTTGCCAACGTTATACTCCATCTGCCAGATCCTTGCCCACTCACTCAGCCTATCCAAATCCTTCTGCAGACTTCCCACATCTTTCACGCAAGTCGCTTTCCCACTCACCTTCGAGTCATCAGCAAACTTTGTTACCTTACACTCAGTCCCCTCCTCCAGATCATCTATGTATATAGTAAACAGTTGAGGCCCCAGCACCGATCCCTGCGGCACGCCACTAGTCACCAACTGCCAACCAGAAAAGCACCCATTTATTCCCACTCTCTGCTTCCTGTTAGATAGCTAATCCTCAATCCACGCTAACACTTTACCCCCAACTCCACTGGGGGTAAAATTGTGAGTGAATAAGTTGTAATTCATACACAAGTTATTCAATTTGTCATAGACTATGTGTTATGGTTCAGGGCAGAAAATCCAGTGTGTTTTATAAAGTCTGAATCATACATTTTTGCATCTTGAATTTAGCTAGGATAAGCATGAGATATTTCACTTCAGGTCTGATTCAGATGACCCACTAAGGAACTTTTATCAAACAAAGTTTATTTAAGAATATAGTTAACATGTATAGTAAGAAAATTAACAAGAACTTTTATCAATTACAAACAAGAACCAAAATAATCACTATAAAAATAACCCTTAATGAAAAGCTCTAATGTGTTCCAATTAAAACCAAAACTTAAAATCAACAAAAAACCCTTTTCACAGGTTTAACACAGCACAGATTAATGCTCACTTGATAGTGGGATCGAGGCCATTAGTTGAATTCTGCAGTCCAAAGCTCTTGAGACATAGAACAGTCCGAAGGCAAAACAGCTTTCCAAAGCACTAGACAGACTCTTTGTCCAGCCCCCAACAACAGATTTTCTATTACAGAAAAACTTCCAGCTAAACAGCAGAATTTCCCAAAACCAGGGGGAGAGAGAGAGAAAAGGCACTGCTTTCAATATGATATCCACTCCCTTCTAAACTAAAACTCAAAAACCTGCAGCTCAGAACTGAAAATGAAAGAAAACCTTGTAACCTGACCTCCTAACCCATTGAAGTAGCAATAAAAAGGTATCTAGTAGCCAAGCTGGCAACAATGACATCTCTGAAGCTATGAGCTGCAAAAATCATGTTTATGTAAAAAAAACTTAAAGGGACACTAATGTTGCATGTGCAAGAATTCAAAATGAGAGCATATTGTCAAAAAGGGAAACCATTAACCCTAAAGCCAGATGCAATTCCACTTTGCTTTGAAATGATTGAAAAGTGTGGATGTGAAGTCCAGGCTGAGACAGCGCCCTGCACTGGCAGTATCTGATCCTGCTTTTGCCCCGATTGTCTCTCATGGCCGCTTCACTGAATCTCAAAGCCCAGCACTGACCATGAATTGGCGACAACCATTCTGCTTCTGAGTTATGGCCTGTCTTAGCCCAAGTCCTTGACGCTACAAAACAACTAGACTCCGAAAGCAGCCACCTGTGCCTCTGATATTTCCTAACCAAGGTCCATGAACTGGAGTGACTCAGATGAAGTACTGGACTGGTGAGTACATAAAATAATATCTTTATGAGATATGTTAAAAATGTCGGTATTTATATGATGGTCTATATTAAGTGAACTTTACATACTGAATGTTAACTGCTTTTGCTGTTTGCAGGGGTAACATTAATTTTCAATTATTAAAAGGAGGTTGTATTGGAAAACAGTTTGGGAATAGCTGCTTATGCACACACTTATGATGGAAGCTGGCTGTACAAACTTTTTTTGTGAAACCATAATTGCATCCTCCTTCCAGTGGTGGTCATTTAGAATATTTGTTTTACATTCCTTCAGCCTTTGATGTAGAGAAACTGCTCCAATGAACTTTATTGCCACAAGATTTGTTTAACACCAAATTGAGACATTCTGTAAAAATAGGATAATTTTACCAAGGGGATTAATTTATTCTTTGTGCCTTGGTCCAATTATGCTCTGCTTTTAATCCCAGGAGATGGCAGGAGCTAAACAGCTCAAAATAGTTTCTACTGATTTGATTTTATTATTGTCACATATATTGAGATAAAGTGAGAAGCATTGTTTCTTGCATGCTCTCCAGTCAAAACATACCATCCATAGAGTGCATAGAAAAAGAAAGGAGAGAGTGCAGAATATAGTGTTACAGTTATAGCTAAGGTGTAGAGAAAGATCAGCTTACTATATGATAGGACCATTCAAAAGCATGCAGCAGGGAAGAAGCTGTTCTCGAGGCGGTTGGTACATATTCTTAGACTTTTGTACCTTTTGCCCAACTAAAGTAGACAGAAAAGAGTATGTCCAGGGTGCATGGAGTCCTTGATTATGCTGGCTGATTTTCTGAGGCAGCGGGAAATGTAGATGGAGTCAATGGATAGGAGGCTGGTTTGCGTGGTGGCTATGATCACAACCCTTTGTAGGTTCTTGCAGTCGTGGATGGAGCAGGAGCTATACCAAGCTGTGATACAGCCAGAAAGAATGCTTTCTATAAAAATTAGTGAGAGTCATAGTGACATGCCAAATCTTCTTAGCCTTCAAAGAAAGTAGAGGCTTTGGTGGGCTTTCTCACTGAGTAATTTCACTCAAATTCCCCTCTAAATCACCTCACAACTACACATGCAGTCCTACAAGAGACTGACTGGCATTGGTGCATATGTGAATTTATTTGTGTATGCCTCGTTCACCTTTTAAAAGGTACTATATTTTCTACATGAAATAACAGTTGGAAAAATTTCTGAAACACATTATCCAAGAAATACCAAGTTTAATTTGGTATTTGTTAAACTCATGTTTTTTTATATGAGAGAGTTTAGAGTTTATCGGCAAGTATTTATAGTGGTTCTGCTGGTTGAAAAGACAATTCCATCTTGAAATTGACTTCTAGAATCCTATAACTTGGACTGATACAATACTGAAGCTGAAGGATTGTCCCTGAAAATTAAAGTTTATTTATTAGTCACAAGTATGGCTTACATTAACACTGCAATTAAGTTACTATGAAATTCTCCTAGTTGCCATACTCCAGAGCCTGTTTGGGTCAATGCATCCAACCAACACATCTTTCAGACTGTGGAAGGAAAACAGAGCACCCGGAGGAAACGCATGCAGACACTAGGAGAACATGCAAACTTCACACAGACAGTGACCCAAGATGGGAATCGAACCCGGGTCCCTGGCGCTGTGAAACAACAGTGCTAACCATTGTGCCACTGTGCTGCCTTGAAACTGAAGAAGTGTAAACCCAAACAGTTATTTGGGTTTCCTCGACATGTTCAGCTGGATGTTCAGGAAGTCGCACGTTGCATTTCAGTTAATCAATTATCATAGCAGCATCACAGAATCCCTACAGTTCAGAAGAGGCCATTCAGCCCATCGTATCTGCACTGACTCTCTGAAAGAGTATCTTAACCAGGGCCTCTTTCCACTTTTCCCCCCCTCCCTCAATCCCACCCCTGTAACCCTACACATTTATCATAGCTAATTCATCTAACCTACACATTTTTGGATACTAAAGGGAATTTTAGCATGGCCAATCCATGCTAAACCTGAACATCTTTGGACTGTGGGAGGAAACCGGAACACCGGGAGGAAACCCACGCAGACGCAAGGAGAATGTGCAAACTCCACGCAGCCCTCCAAGGCCAGACTTGAACCCAAGTCCCTGGAGCTATGAGGTAGCAGTGCTAACCACTATGCTACCATGACGCCTTAAAATGCACAGAAATTATTTGCAATGGCAGGAGGATATAGTCAATTGGCAAAAAAAAACACAAGGGTGAGATTTGGCCAGTCTTTTTTGCACTGTGAGCTGTTAGAATCTGGAATGTACTGTCTGAAAGGGGGTGGATATATAATACTCTTATAAAGGAAAAGGCTTGCCGGGCTACAGCGAATGAACAATGGAATGGAACTACTTGGATGGCTCTTTGACAGACTCAGTGCAAGCAGGATGGGTGCAAAATGGTCTCCTACTATGCAGTACAATTCCATAACCCTAAAGGGACAATAGCTTTTTCTTTTTGATTAGATTTAGCCTTCTGATCCACTGTACTCTTGGAAATCATGCCAGTTCTTACTTCTGTGACTGCAAAAATTATAAATAAGTTGGAGCGTTTCACATTCTTCACACTATATTTATAGACTCATCTGATCCCAGCCAGCAAGCCTACAGGGTGTGAGGTTTCTGAAGCAGTCTATTGGAAAGCAAATAAAAAAGATGTATAGTGTCTGACTCAAGACGCATTTGTGCTTCACATACAACAGTGAATAGCACGTTTAAAAAACATCTCATGCACCATGAAATAAAGCATTTAGTTTCTCTTGCACTGGAAAGGTAGAAAATATTTTTTTTTAAACAAGTACTTATGTTCAACTACTAGTACAGTTCCAAATTAATTCAGTTACTCATCCTGTACTAGTTTGAAAATTATGTATGACTTTTCAAATTTATTTTGTGTATGTTGCCAAAAATATGCAGGTTCAATGGATCAGCCATGGTAAATGTGTGGGGTTACAGGGATATACCTGACGTGGGCCTAGTCAAGATGTTCTTTCGGAAAGTCAGTGCAGACTCAATGGGCTGAATGGCCGCCTTCTGCACCATATGATTTTTATGGTTCAATGGTTCTGTTATGTGGTGTATTTCAATAAATTCAATTTGGAAGCATAATCTATTCTGTTTTAGACTTGCATACATTGAAGAAAGGACTTTAAACTAAATTGTGGTGAACTTGTTAAAAAGGGGAAAAGCAGTAATGCAGGGTATGTGTGTTGATAACCAGCGTGTGACAGAACAGGACAGTACATGCAAACGTAACAGTGCACTAGTGAAAATGGTCAGAGTAGGAAAAAATGACTTTACACTCACAAAGAGAGAGGGTTCAAGTGAAAGATTTAGAAATTCAAAGATAAAAGCTGAGGCAATAGACAAGTATATTGATTATCAAAGTGTAAGAGGCTCCATTGGACAGAATGTGACAAGAAAGTTTACTGCTAATAATACATCAACGATCAAGATAACTGCAGCAAATGGTGATTTAAAAATGTTGTTGTTTATATGAATGCAAGGAGCATCCACCGCAGGATCGATGAACTAGTGGCGCAATTAGAAATAAATGGTTTCAATCTAATGGTTACAAGGTGACCAAGGTTGGGAAATAAGTGTTCCAGAGTGCACTACATTTCAGAAAGAAAAGCATACTGGAAATCAAAGGAGTGGCCCAATAACATATGTAAGGACATTAGTGAGAAAAGATCTTGTTTTAGAAAATTGGGAAGTGGAATCAGTATGGAAGGAGAATAGGAATGACAAAGATCAGAAAATGTTGGTGAGAATAGTTTATAGTCTCCCTAATATAGGCTATTTCCCCGGGTTGAAATGGTCGCTACGAGAGGACACAGATTTAAGGTGCGGGGAGGCAAGTACAGAAATGATGTTGGGGTAAGTTTTTCACTCAGAGGGTGGTGAGTGAATGGAATCGGCTGCCGTCAGTGGTGGTGGAGGCAAACTCGCTGGGGTCTTTTAAAAGATTTCTGGATGAGTATATGGGATTTAGTGGGATTGGGGGTTATAGATAGGTCTATGGATTGGTAGGTGTTGATGTGATCGGCGCAACTCGTGGGCCGAAGGGCCTGTTTGTGCTGTAGTGTTCTATGTTCTAACCATAAGAGCATTAAATAAAGAATTATTGGAGCTTGTAAGAACAGCCAGTGTAATAGTTGTTGGAAGCTTTAATCTTATCACAGAACCCCAGCTGCCATCTTAGAAGCAATTCTGGATGAGCAATCGATGCTGGCCTTACAGGGCTCTCACATCCATTGAACAAAAAGAGACTTCATCTGATCCCTCAACCCTTTTGAAATTGTACTATTTAATAAATACTGCCTTTCTTCATTTATAGAGTTCATAGATTCCCTCTTGAGCAGAAAGAGGTCATTTGGTCCATCTGCAGGAACAAAAATCCCACCCAGGCCCATCCTTGTAACCCCACATATTTACCCCACTAATCCCTCTAGTCTATGCATCCTGGGACACTAAGGGGCAATTTTAGCATGGCCAATCAACCTAACCCACACATCTTAGGAGTGTGGGAGGAAACCAACACAGACATGGAGAGAATGGTGCACACAGACAGTGACCCAAGCCGGGAATTGAACCCAGGTCCCTGGAGCTGAGAGGCAGCAGTGCTAACCGTGCCATTGTGCCACCTCTTCTGATGTAAATAGATATCTTGACACTTTATTACATGGCAAATTTCATCTGCCATGTACCTTCCCGTTTCACTAGTTGATGTTGAACTGAAGTATGTTATTCATTGCATTTGTTGTCCATCCCTACTTGCTGGGCCATTTCAGAGAGCAATTAACAATCAACCATATTACAGTGGATCTGCGGTGATATATAGGCAGGCCAAATAAGGACAGCAGACTTCCTTTCCTAAAGGAACATCAGATGGATTTTTGCAAGAAGCTATTATGGTCACCATTACTAAGACAAGCTTTATATTCCAGATTTATTGATTGGATTTAAATTCCACCAGCTGTCATGGTGGGATTTGAACCATGTCTCCTGAGCATTAGCCTGGGCTGCTGGATTATCAGTGCAAAGACATTATCAGCATCTTCTTTTTCTATCCTTCCCTCCAACATTTCTCTACTTAACTGCAATAAGCTGAAAAATACCTTTTATGTATTGCCCTAAGGTGACAGCATCAGAAAAGTTGTGAAAATCTTAAATTGTGCGCTGTATAACAAATCTTCTTGAATTTGAGAAGCGTAGAGAACATGTCCAGTCTATATCAATGGGGACGAAGTGGAAACGATCAAAAGCTTCATGTTTTTCGGTGTCCAAATCACCAACAACCTGTCCTGGTCCCCCATGCCAACACTATAATTAAGAAAGCCCACCAATGCCTCTACTGTCTCAAAAGACTAAAGAAATTTGGCATGTCAGCTATGACTTTCACCAACTTTTACAGATGCACCATAGAAAGCATTCTTTCTGGCTATATCACAGCTTGGTATGGCTCCTGCTCTGCCCAAGATCACAAGAATTGACAAAAGGTCGTGCATGTAGCCCAATCCATCAAGCAAACTAGCCTTCCATGCATTGACTCTGCCGAGGCAGCAGGAAGTGTAGACAAAGCAGTCAGCATAATTAAGGAGCCCACGCATCCTGGACATTCTCGCTGCTACCTTCTTCCGTGGGGAAAAAAATACAAAAGTCTGGGATCATGTACCAAATGACACAAGAACAGCTTTGCAGTTGTCAGACTTTTGAATGAACCTACCTTGCGTTAAGTTGATCTTTCTCCACACCCTAGGTATAACTGTAACACTATATTCTGTATTTTCTTGTTTCCTTCTTTAAGATTGGTATGCTCTGTCTGTATAGCGCACAAGAAACAATACTTTTCACTGTGTGCTAATACATGTGGCAAAAACAAATCAAATCAAAATCAAAGAACATTTTGCACACAAAGTTTTAAGTCCATTTTGCATATGCTAATAAAAGTATCTCTTAAACACATGAGTACAATATAGCAAAACCACCTGTTCTAAGTTAATCATAACTGTAATTCTAGAAAATATGACTCCAATGGCACAGAGACAATAATCCAGTGCTTAGCTGAAAATACATTTATTGGAAATGACTGTAGAGCACTCCTGAGCCACTAGAGGATGCTATAAGTTTATTCTTTGCAAAATAAATGTCAATCCTATCTGAATTATCCGATTTGTGGATAAAGTAACATTCCTTTTCACAATTTCACCCTTCCGCAAAATATATTGATCCTTAAGAAGAAGTTCCTTACTGTAAAGTAGCTGACTCCCAAATACCACCTTACTAAATGCCAAATGCAACAAGATCTGGACAGTATCCAGGCTTGGGCTGGCAAGTGGCAATTAACACAAATGCCAGACAATGACCATCACCAATAAGAGACATGCTAACCACCGCCCCTTGACATTCAATGGTGTAACCATCACTGAATCCCCCACTGTCAACATCCTTGGGGTTACCATTGACCCGAAACTCAACTGGACTCACCACATAAACACAGTGGCTATAAGAGCAGGTCAGAGGGTAGGAGTACTGTGGAGGTTAACTCCCTTCTGATTCCCCAAGCCTGTCCACCATCTACAAGGCACAAGTCAGGAGTGTGATAGAATACTCCCCACTTGCCTTGATGAGTGCAGCTCCAACAAGATTCAAGAAGCTTGATATCATCCACAGCAAAGCAGACCACTTGCTTGGCACCACATCCACGAACATTCATTCCCTCCGCCAATGGCGCTCAGTAGTGTGTACTAGCTACAAGATGCACTTCAGCAATTCATCAAAGATCCTTAGACAGCTCCTTCCAAACCCATGACCACTTCCATCTAGAAGGACAAAAGCAGCAGATAAATGGAAACCGCCTGCAAGTTCCCTTCTAAGCCACTCATCATCCTGACTTGGAAATATGTCAGTATTCCTTCACAGTCGCTGGGTCAAAATCCTTCCCTCTCTAATGGCATTGTGGGTCAATCTATAGCACGTGGACTGCAGTGTTTCAAGAAGGCAGCTCACCACCATCTTTTCAAGGGCAACTAGGGATGGGCAATAAATGCTGGCCAGCCAGCAACACCCATGTCCCACAAATATTTTTTTTAATTCTCAATCATTTTGGGTTGAAAATACAGCAGAGCAGTTGCAGAACAAAAGTACGAATATACACTCCCTTGACACACATTACAATTTTGGAGGAGCACTGAAACAGATGACCAGCACTACTGCCCTAAGCAGGCAGAAACCTCATGAATGTACTGAAATTGGAAATGCTTAGAACCCTAACGCAATGTTAGTTTCCCACCGGATGGAGAATTAAGGACACACCCACAGACCATTGTAACTGAATGTTTAACTAGTGCCCCTTTAGGGGACTGTCAGAGACTATTGTTTTTCAGATAAGATTTGATTTTTAAGCTAATTGCATACAATTTACAACTTAGAAACAGGTCATTGGCCATACTCCATCACACCCTGTCAGCATTGGACAGGTCCTGAATAGGAGTCGGTGTCCTGAGGAGTTTTATTTTAGTTTTTTGTAGTTTATTTATTAGTTTACTTGTGATATTTACAGTAACACTGCAATGAAGTTACTGTGAAAATCCCCTCGTCACCACACTCTAGCGCCTATTCAGATACACTGAGGGAGAATTTAGCATGGCCACTGCACCTAACCAGCACGTCTTTTAGATTGTGGGGGGGGGGAGACTGGAGCACCTGGAGGAAACCCATGCAGACACAGGGAGAACGTGCAGACTTTGCACTGACAGTGACCCAAGCTGGGACTCGAACCTGAGTCCCTGGCGCTATGAGGCAGCAGTGCTAACCACTGAGAGAGAACATGGGAAAGTTTCACAACACTTAAAGGCTAAATACCATGCAAGAATGTAGAAACATTAAAATATTGTTTAGCTAGGAAATTATTTCAGACACATTTAAATATGTTACAATAAATTGTGTCCTTAGTAAGGCATTGCCATGACATGTCTGACAGCATTCTAGACCAAACAATTCAGCTGGTTGGGAAATGTGTGAGGAGAAGCAATTAGATGAGAGACAGGTAAGGCCTACATCTCTACTCATTCTAAGACATTTCTTAAAACCTACTTCTTTGACCAAGCCTTTGCTGCCCTAATAGCTCCTTTTATTTGTTCATGGCATATCAGCATTATTAGCAACTATTGAGAAGGTTGTGGTGAACTCTCACTTTGGCTGGTGTACACACAACGTTACTGGGAACAGAGTTCCAGGATTTTGACTCAGTTACAGTGAATGAACGGTGATAATTACAAGTGTGGACAGAGTGTAACTTGAAAACACACTGGCAGGTGGTGGTGTTCCAATGCAGCCACTGTTACAAAATATATGGCTTAGTGACAAATCTTGCTTTATAATGCTCCATGAAATGCTTTTGGCTGTTTCATTACATTAAAGGCCCAATTTAAATGTAAGTTATTGCTATTTTGTTTTACAGGCATTACTTTTGATCTACTGCTTAGAATGTTTGTTATTTGAACCAATGTTGATAGAAATATAGGAGCAGGAGGAGGCCATTTGGCCCTTAGAGCCTGCACCACCATTCATTACAGTTATGGCTGATCATCCAACTCTAACCTAATCCTGTTTTCTCCCCATAACCTTTGATCCCATTCACCCTAAGTGCTATATCTAGCTGCCTCTTTTGGCATCAACTATTTCTGTGGTAGTCAATTCCACAGGCTCACCACACTTTGGCTGAAGAAATGTCTCCTCACCTCCATCCTAAAGGTCTACCCCGAATCCCCTGGTTTCATTCCACTGGAAGCATTCTCCTTGCATCTACCCTGTTTAATCATGTTAGAATTTTATAAATCGCTATGAGATTCCGCCTTCATTTGCCTGAACGCCAGTGAAAACAATCATAATTTAGTCAATCTCTCCTCATACATCAGTCCCGCCATCCCTGGAAACAGCCTGGTAAACATTCGCTGCACTTCCTCAAGGGCAAGAGCATCCAGGGATCAGTGTTGGGACCACAATTGTTTACGATTTATATTGATGATTTGGAGTTGGGGACCAAGTGTAGTGTGTCAAAATTTGCAGATGACACTAAGATGAGTGGCAGAGCAAAGGATGCTGAAAGTCTGCAAAGGGATATAGATAGTCTAAGTCAGTGGGTGAGGGTCTGGCAGATGGAGTACAATGTTGATAAATGTAAGATCATCCATTTTGGTAGGAATAGCAGCAAAATGGACTATTACCTGAATGGTAAAAAACTGTAGCGTGCAGATGCGCAAAGGGACCTGGGTGTCCTTGTGCAAGAATCACAAGGAGTTGGTATGCAGGTGCAGATGCATACCAACAGGTAATTAAAAAGGCAAATGGAATTTTGTCCTTTATTGCTCGAGAGATGGAGTTTAAAAACAGCAAGGTTATGTTGTAGCTGTATAAGGTGCTGGTGAGGCCACATCTGGAGTACTATGTACAGTTTTGGTTTCCTTACTTGAGAAAGGATATACTGGTACTTGAGGGGTGCAGAGGAGATTCAACAGGTTGATTCCAGATTTGAGAGGGTTAGCTAATGAGGAGAGATTGAGTAGACTGGGGCTAAACTCATTGGAATTCTGAAGAGTGAGGGGGGGATCTTATAGAAACATATAAGATAGAAGCATGGAAGTTGTTTCCACTGGCAGGTGAAACTAGAACTAGGGGGCAATAACCTCAAAATAAGGGGAAGCAGATTTAGGACTGAGTTGAGGAGGAATTTCTTCACACAAAGCATTGTGAATCTGTGGAATTTCCTGCCCAGTGAAGCAGTTAAGGCTACCTCAATATATGTTTTTAAGGCGAGGATAGATAAATTTTTGAACAGTAAAGGAATTAAGAGTTATGGTGAGTGGTGGATAAGTGGAGTTGAGTCCATGAAAAGATCAGCCATGATCTTATTGAATGGTAGAGCAGGCTCGAGGGCCAGGCGGCCCACTCCTGCTCCTAGTTCTTATGTTCTTCCTTAGAAAAGATCAAAACTGCACACAATACTCTAGGTGTAGCCTCACCAAGGCCCTGTATAATTGCAACAACACATCCCTGCTCCTGTACATGAAACTTCTTGCAATGAAGGCAAATATACTATTTGCTTTCTTTATCACCTGCTACACCCGCATGCTTATTTCAGTGACTGATGCACAAGGACACCCAGGTTCTGCTGCACATATTCCCCTCTCCCAATTTACAGCCATTTACGCAGTAATCTGTTTTCTTGTTTTTGCTTCCAAAGTGAATAACCTCATTTTTAACCAAATTATGTTGCATCTGCCATTGATTTGCCCACTCACCCAACTTATCTAGATCATGCCAAAGGATCTCTGCATTCTTGTCACTGTCCACCTTCCCACCCAACTTGGTATCATCTGCAGACTTTGAAATATCACATTTTGTTCACTCAACCAAATCATTAATATATATTGTGAATAGTTGGAGTCCCTGCACCAATCCCTGTGGCACCCCAGTAGTTACTGCCTTCCAATTTGAAAAGGGCCCATTAATTCCTACTTTTTGTTTCCTCTTTGCCAACCAGTTTTCTTTCCAACTCAATACATTTCCCCCAATCCCATTCGCTTTAATCTTGCATGATAATTTCTTATGTGGGACTTTGTCAAACCTTTCTGAAAGTCCGAATATACCCACATCAACTGGTTTCCCCCATGTCAACTCGACTAGTTACATCTTCAAAGAATTCCAACAGATTTAAGACCATAAGACATTGGAACAGCATTAGGCCACCCGGCCCATTGAGTCTGCTCCACCATTCAATCGTGGCTGATTTTTTTCTCATCCCCATTCTCCTGTCTTTTCCCCATAACCCCTGATCCCCTTATTAATCAAGAACCTATCTCTGTCTTAAAGACACTGAATGACCTGGTCTCCATAGCTTACTGCAGCAAAGAGATCCACAAATTTACCACTCTCTGGCTGAAGAAATGCCTCCTCATTTCTGTTTTAAAGGATTGTCTCTTTAGCCTGAGGTTGTGTCCTCTGGTTTTAATTTTTCCTATTAGTGGAAACATCCTCTCCACATCCACTCTATCCAGGCCTCGCAATATCCTGTAAGTTTCAATAAGATCCCGCCTGCCCCCATCCTTCTAAACTCCAACAAATACAGATCCTGAGTCCTCAACCATTCCTCTTCATTCCAGGGATCATTCTTGTGAATCTCCTTTGGACCCTCTCCAAGGCCAACACATCCTTCCTTAGATATGGGGCAAAAGTGCTCACAATACTCCAAATGGGGTCTGACCAGAGCATTACACAGCCTCAGAAGTACAGCCCTGCTCTTGTATTCTAGTCCTCTCGACATGAATGCTAACATTACATTTGCCTTTGGCTGCCGACTGAACCTGCATGTCAACCTTAAGAGAATCTTGACCAGTGACTCCCAAGTCCCTTTCTGATTTCCTAAGCATTTTCTCATTTAAAAAATACTCTATGCCTCCATTCCTCCATCCAAAGTGCATAACCTCACATTTTTTCACATTGTATTCCATCTGCCACTTCTTTACACACTATCCTAGCTGTCCAAGTGCTTCTGCAACACCCCCTGCTTCCTCAGAACTATCTGTCCCTCTACATATTTTTGTATCATCTACAAACTTAGCAAAAGTGCCTTCAGTTCCTTCCTCCAAATTGTTAATGTATGTTGTGAAAAATTGTGGTCCCATCACTGATCCCAAGGCACACCACTAGTAGCTGGCTGCTATCCTAAGACCCCTTTATCCCCATCATCTTCTGCCAGTCAACCAATCCTCTATCCATGCCAGGATCTTACCCTTAACACCATGGACACGTAACTTACTTAACAGTCTCCTATACAGCACGTTGTCAAAGGCCTTCTGGAAATCTAAATAAATCACGTTCACTGGTTCTCCTTTATCTAACTTCCTTGTCACCTCCTCAAAGAATTCTAACAGATTTGTCAGACATGACCTACCCTTGACAAAGCTGTGCTGACGCAATCTAATTTTATCATGCACTTCTAAGTACTCTGCAATCTCATCTTCAATAATGGACTCTCAAATCTTGCCAATGACCAAAGTCAGGCTAACCAGCCTATAATTTCCTGTCTGCTGCCTCCCTCCCTTCTTAAACAGTGGTGTCACTTTCGTTACTTTCCGGTCCTTTGGGACTCTCCCTGCCTCCAATGATTCCTGAAAGATCACCACCAGTGCCTCCACAATTTCATTAGCTATCTCATTTAAAACCCTGGGGTGTAGTTCATCTGGTCCAGGTGATTTATTCACCTTCAGCCCTTTTAGTTTCTCCAGAACCTTCTCCCTAGTGATGGCACTGGGGATTTATCCACCTTCAATCATATCAATTTTTCCAGCACCATTTCTCTACTAATATTGATCTCCCTCAGTTCTTTCCTCTCACTAAATCTTCCATTCTTCAACATTCCTGGTCTGTTCAGTTTCTGGTCATTGGTAACCTCCCCACCCAGGATGAGAGTAGACAATTCAGTGAAGGTAATGCCATTGAGTGTCAAGGGGCGATAGTTAGATTCTTCTTTTTGGAGATTGTCATCGCCTGGCACTTACATAGCACAAATATTACTTGCCACTTGTCAACCCAGATCTAGATTATGCTCAGGTCTTGTTGCATTTGGGCATGGTCTATTTTAGTGTCTGAGAAGTCATGAATGGTGCTGAACGTTGAGCAATCATGTGTGACAATCGGCAGTGAACATCCCTTCCTAACTAATGAAGGAAAGTCATTGATGCAGTGGCTGAAAATGGTAGACCTAGTATGCTATCTTGAGGATGTCCTGGAGCTAAGACTGACCTCCAAAAACCATAACCATCTTCCTGTGTGCTAGGCATGACCCCAACCTGGGAAGAGGTACACCCCGAAATGCATCCCCCTCCCCCGCATCACTGAATCCTAATGACTCCAGTTTGATAATGCAATTGATCAAATGTGGCTTTGATATCAAGGATAATGGGGGAGAGAGAGGGAGTCTGGAGCTGGTGATTGGGGCTAGTCGGGAGTGGTTGGGGGGAGGGCGGAATCAAGAAAGCCAGCAATCAGTGGGGCGGCGGGGTGCAAAAGAAATCAGGAGGCCAGTGATGGTGGGGGTGGGGGTGGGAGGTGAGTAGAGGTAGTATGCATGTGCCGATCTCCCCCCGGCACCCTGGCAGATTGGCACATTGTATAGTGGCCCAGTCAGCACTATGCTGCTAGCCTCTCCAGCAAGATGAGACCTCACCCACAACTTACAAGCGTGAATCTCTCAGAGGCACTCTGTAGTGCACAGAGTTCCAGAGATACGTGTACTAAGCACATCCAAAAAAATGGGGGTGTTGGAATCTCCCTTTTTCCTGCCCATTGGGCACTTAGTTTTTTTGGGAGAATCCCGGCCATGTTGTCAAAGCGCTCATCAGAGCAAAATCACAGAAATATCAAATCTCAAAGGGATTGACAATTTATCTGTTTGAGGAGAGGGTGAGGATTGGTTGGCAAGTAGACTCTGATTGGTAGAGGTATCGCCCTGGAGAATGCACTATGGCACAGTTATGCTATTGATCATCAATGATCCTGCTTGCTCACTCTGTCCACCTTTGCATTATGTGGAAATCAAACATTTGGCTTTAATAACTTCATGAACGTTACAAAACTCTGGTTGCAAAAAGTAATTCTGTTCAAAAATATTTGGTTAGCTTTCTGCACCGGTCAAACATCCTTTATCCATACAACCAAAAGTGACTTTTTTTGAACAACTGTGCAGTTAATTTTGGGTTAATAAAACAATATATTATATTACAGTTGTAATAACTGTTAACAGCTAAGAAGCACGGTGTGTCAGAGTTGCAATGGAGAAACAACAGAGTATTGTACAATATAGCTAGCTTAGGCTATTGTAATGCAAGTAGATTGCAGACGATCTGAAAAATATCTGAATATTGAAACGCAATTGGCCCCAAGGGTTTTAAGAACATAAGAACATAAGAAATAGGAGCAGGAGTAGGCCATCTAGCCCTTCGAGCCTGCCCCACCATTCAATAAGATCATGGCTGATCTGTCGTGGCTCAGTTCCACTTTCCCGCCCTCTCCCCATAACCCTTAATCCCCTCTCTTATCAAAAACCCATCAACCCGCGTCTTAAAAATATTTAGCGAGGCAGCCTCCACCACTTCAACGGGCAGAGAATTCCAGAGATTCACCACCCTTTGAGTGAAGAAGTTCCTCCTCAACTCCGTTCTAAACCGCCCCCCCTTTATCTTGAGGCTGTGCCCCCTAGTCCTATTATCCTTTCTGAGTGGGGAGAGTCTCTCCACCTCTATCCTATCCATCCCATTCATCATCTTATACGTCTCAATGAGATCTCCCCTCATTCTTCTAAACTCTAACGAGTACAAGCCTAGTTTATTCAGCCTCTCCTCATAGCTCAACCCCCTCAACTCCGGTATCAGCCTAGTAAACCTCCTCTGTACTCCCTCCAAGGCCAAAATATCTTTGTGCAGGTGCGGCGCCCAAAACTGCACACAGTACTCCAGCTGCGGCCTCACCAATGCCCTATACAGCTGCAGCAAGACCTCCCTACTTTTATATTCAATCCCCCTTGCTATGAAGGCCAGCATCCCATTCGCCTTCCTGACCACCTGCTGCACCTGCAAGCTGGGTTTTTGCGACTCATGCACAAGGACCCCGAGGTCCCTCTGCACCGTCGCCTGCTGCAGTTTTTCGCCACGTAAGTAATAGTCCTTCCTACCATTATTCTTACCAAAGTGGACCACCTCACACTTGCCAACATTAAATTCCATTTGCCATTTCCTGGCCCATTCGCCCAGCCTATCTAGATCCTTCTGCAGACTCTCCACACCCTCCGCGCAATTTGCCGTTCCCCCAATCTTGGTGTCATCAGCAAATTTCGACACCCTACACTCGGTTCCCTCCTCCAGATCATCTATATAAATGGTAAAAAGCTGAGGCCCCAGCACCGACCCCTGGGGCACTCCACTAGTCACCATCCGCCAATCCGAATAGCACCCGTTGACCCCCACTCTCTGCCTCCTATTTGACAACCAATCCTCTATCCACGCTAACACCCTACCCCCAACTCCATGTCCCCCGACCTTCTGCAATAACCTCTTGAGGTACTTTGTCAAACGCCTTCTGAAAATCTAGAAAGACCACATCCACCGGCTCTCCTCTATCCACCGCCCTAGACACATCCTCATAGAACTCCAGTAAATTTGTCAGACACGACTTCCCTTTAATGAAACCGTGCTGCGTCTGCTCTATCAAGCAATTCCCTTCAAGATGCCTCGCAATTTCCTCCTTAATGACGGATTCTAACATTTTACCTACCACAGACGTTAAACTAACCGGCCTATAATTCCCCACCTTTTGCCTGGCTCCCTTCTTAAACAACGGCGTAACATTAGCCGTTTTCCAATCTTCCGGCACTTCCCCGGAATCCAGCGACGACTGGAAAATAACCACCAAGGCATCCACTATCACCTCCACCATTTCTTTCAGAACCCTCGGATGCATTCCATCCGGTCCTGGGGACTTGTCCACAATCAGCCCCTCCAGTCTGTCAAGCACCGCCTCTCTAGTAACAGTAATGTCATTAAGACCCTCCAGTCCTACCACCTTTCCATCGCTAACACTCGGCAAATTATTCACGTCCTCCTCCGTGAAGACAGAAACAAAAAAGTTATTCAATACCTTAGCCATATCCCCATCCCCTACCACTAGGTCCCCTTTCTCATCCTCTAAAGGACCAACGTTCACCCTAGCCAGCCTCTTCCTTTTTATATATTTATAAAAACTCTTGCTATCCTTTTTTATATTAAGCGCTAGCCCAGCTTCATAGTTTCTCCTACCCTCCTTTATCAGCTTCTTTGTCAATCTTTGTTGACATTTAAACCTCTCCCAATCCTCTTCTTGCCCACTACTCTTAGCTACTCTAAATTCCTCCGCTTTTAATTTAACACTTTCCTTCACCTCCTTCGTTATCCACGGCTTATTACCTCTCCTCCTATGGTCAAAAAGGACCGTCGGAATAAATTTCTGCTGAGCACCAAGAAAGATCT
Source organism: Carcharhinus amblyrhynchos (assembly GCF_965287045.1). Lineage (NCBI taxonomy): Eukaryota > Metazoa > Chordata > Chondrichthyes > Carcharhiniformes > Carcharhinidae > Carcharhinus > Carcharhinus amblyrhynchos. The sequence goes on along the minus strand of NC_137324.1, from coordinate 46,848,964 downwards.
CCTTAAAGATCCTCCACTGCTCCTCAGCAGACCCTCCCTCCAACACGCTCCCCCAGTCAACATTCGCCAATTCTTCTCTCATCCTACCGTACTCCCCTCTATTCAAACAAAGGACGCGTGTCCGGGAACCCACTTTCTCCTCCTCCATCTGCACCAGAAACTCCACCATACAATGATCACTCTCTCCAAGAGGATCCTTCACCGCAAGGTCCCTAATTCTACCTGCCTCATTACATAGCACCAGATCCAAGATAGCTCGCTCCCTCGTTGGCTCCAACACACACTGTTCAAGGAAATTATCCCGGCAGCATTCCAAGAACTCCTCCTCGAGCCCACCGCATCCAACATGGGTCGACCAATCAATATGCAGATTGAAATCCCACATAACTATGGCTGTCCCATTCCTGCACGCCGCACTTATTTGCGCGTTAACAGCCCGCCCCACCTCCAGATCATTATTCGGGGGCCTATAGACGACACCCACCAGCGTCTTCCTCCCTTTGCTGTTCCTAATCTCCACCCACAACGATTCCACTTTCTGCTCTTTGGGTCCAATATCATCCCTTGCTACCACCTTGATGCTATCCTTAATCAGCAGAGCTACGCCACCCCCTCTTTCCTCCTGCCTGTCCTTCCCAAACACTTGATACCCCTGGACATTCAGCTCCCAGTCCCTGTCACCTTGCAGCCACGTCTCTGTAACGGCCACCAGATCGTATCCATTTGTGTCGATCTGCGCCACCAGCTCATCCACTTTATTCCGAATGCTTCGTGCATTCAGATAAAGCGCTTTCATCCCAGCCTTCACCTGGACCCTATTTGCTACTCCCTCTATTATTGGGACATCCTCAGCCTCTTCCCTTACCTGTACCCTATCCTTAACTTTAGACCTTGTAACGTCACCTACCCTCGCACCCTCCCCCCCCCTAATTAGTTTAAAGCCCTGTCTACAGTCCTCTTTACTCGATTCGCCAGCACTCTGGTCCCAGCACAGTTCAGACCAACCCCATCCCGCCCGAACAGGTCCCACCTACCCCAATACTGGTGCCAATGCTTGACTGTACTATTTATTATCAAATGGTACAGACAGAACCTTATTTGAAAGTTTCCACCCGCATTGCTAGAATGGAAGAAATGGTTTCAAGTTACACATAAGAGAATGTGATGTTGCAATGTGTAACTCAAAAGCAGAGAACAAAACGTAAAAAAAACCCAGAATTATCGTTGCATGTGCCAAGATGTGGCAAAGAAGAGTGTGTAACTACTGTAATTCAATATGGAAAACAAGTCATAAATTTTAATACAGTTTATTTTAGAAACATGATTGGATACAAGAATATTTCATTACAGTATGATTAAAAAATAATTTTCAATGAACAAATAAGACATTTTCTGGCATTTTTTGAAAAATAAACTGCAAATGCAATTAAATCAGTCATATTTCCTGTAATGAAAAATTTGTGACAAGCTTTTCCTCAAAATAGATGGTAGAAAATAAATCGTAACAATAGTTTTTCATTTAAAAATAAATCACATTTTATATACAGGAGACAATTTTCTATAGCCAACAGATTATAGCTTATTAAACATGTTACAGGTACACTGCACAAAGTATTGAATATAGCTGGTGCAGAATTGTGACACTATATTTGAGTACTTGGCAATAGTATTTTTATTTGGAGATATTAAAATTCTAATACATTTTATTTCCAGCATTAGCCATTTCTCTTTCACAGAAACAGGCCTAACTACTGGAGACTGTCCCCCCTACCACCACCTCCCCAACACACACACACACACACAAACATGCCACGTTCTCATTGACCATTCATTTCTGCACCAGATGTAGAGGTCAAATACTAAATTTAGTTTCTTAGGTTACACATTATTTGAATTTAAAATTAAATATTTCCTCCCCTTCATTTATAATTAAAGTATTGCAAATTCTACCTTCAGCATTTGTACTGTACCTTCTGTCTCAATTTCTAATTCTCCAATTTCTCCAACAGCTCAATTCTTCAATACTGAAATTTATTTCCCCTCACCTTAAACAACTACACGTTCTCTTACGTAAGTCATGATAGCAGGGCAACCTCCCAAATTACCACAAACAAGTGCTGATTCAACCAAGAGTTGGTTTGGTTGACGGTCAAAAGCACTGTGTGGCCTGTTTTAAATTTCATAGTCACCCTAATGAAATGGAACAATTTATACTGTCAAATGTCAAAACTTCAAAAACACTGCACAGGAAGTTACACTATACTGAAATGAAATAGTACTGCAAACAGCTTTTAACCTCTGCCAGAAAAAAAACCCATCTGCCAGGTTTAAAGTGAGTTATTGCAACTTACATACTAAACACAGATCAGCTGGTAACAGATGGCAGTGATCCTTGACAATTCTTTTAGCAAATGACAATTTGTCAATATTCAGCCCATGTAGAAGCCAAAATTAACCAATTGTCTACCTTCCCTTTATAAAAACAAACTCAGTAAAATTATTCAGAGCTTGGAGAAAAATTCCATCCACCCTCTTGTTCCACACACCAAGATTTTTTCCTTGTCACATAACAGACAATTTTAAAATAACTCTTCACTTACCACATGAAGAGATCAAATTGTCAAAATCCATCAACACACTAGCCCAAACAACCCAAAGCCACAATGTGACATCAACTGGAAACTTTTCTGCTTTCTTATTTTCTCCCTTCTCTTGTAGTTGGCATTTTATTAAACTAAGATGTGGATAGGGCTTTTTGGCTTACTGAAGTTTGTAACACTCGTATTTGAACTTTTGGCCTACCACAACTGCATTTTAAACACTGAGTTTTGGCTTTGGATATAATTGGTGATTTAGGCAGTTTGGGAAGCCTCAATGTCCCAGCTCACATGCTGCCAAATACAAAACCCACGTGTGGCAGCATTTTAAAAATTCAATTTCAACAACAAAATTGGGTATTCACAGAAAAAGCATTTTGAAATCACAGTGAAAACCACAGCCCAAATTTAAATAATTGAAATTGAATCCAGAAGAGCCAGTTTAATTTTAGAGCCTCCACGAAAGCCTATGAACAAGTGCACTTAGTGGAAATTCCCAATAATGGTTAATTTGTTCTGAGAATGTTAGTTAGTCTTCTGTTCCTGGAATTTTTTTAAAGATTACTGCTAAAGAGCGCAGAGACTTGATTTGTGCCACATGGAATTTGCACTGGTTAGATCTATTTTGACCAAATTGTACCATAGGAAATAGCATAACAGATCTGCTTGGCTGTTGGCATCCCTAACATGACCACAATTTATTGTTCATCCGTAACTGCCCCTGAGGTGGTGGTGGTGGTGAGCTTCCTTTTTGAACCACTGCATGCCATGTGGTATAGTTGCACCCACAGTGTTGTTAGGGAGCGTGTTCCAGGATTTTGTCTAGTGGCACGCGAAGGAATGGCAATCTAGCACTGTGTCAGGATGGTGTGTGACTTTGAGTGGAACTTGCAGGTTTTCATGCATCTTGGCCCCTAAAACTTTATATCCGAGTTATTTTGTCTGAATTATTGTCACCTTTGACTAGGGAAATACTTAAATGAAAAGATAAGGTGTACGGCTTCAAGAGCAAAAGCAAACCTTGAATATTGCTTCAACCTTGGATGATGTGTATTGTTAGGCATCATAACGGAGTCATTCATACCTTTTAACTTCCCAATACTAATTACTATATACCATAAGTATTTTCTTTACTAGCTCTAGCCAACTATGGTACATATCCACTGGCTATAAATCTTAGCCTGGAAAGAACAGTCAGTTTTTTGGGGTCAGACAGCGAGAGGACATGCCCCTTTTCTTCATGTTCTGCCACTTTTCGTTCAGTTCATGTTCAACACTTATTTTCCCTTGTGATGCCTTGTCCTTATATTGTGGCTTGTTGTCTTCTTGTCCCCTGGAGTTTTCCGATTTTTATTTACACAGGTCTTTTTTGTGCAGAGTGGTGGACGGGGATATGTTTGTGAGGTGGGGATGGGGGGGGGGGGAAGGAAAAGGGGTTTCTTTTGTTCAAGGGTGGGGGGAGGTGGGGGAAGTTGAAACTTGCAGAGGTAAATAGGTGGCCTGGGGGGAGCTTGTGTACTGCACTGGGTAGAATCCCGAAATATTCTGTAAGTGCCTACAGCAGTAGTGGTTAACAAGGAAGCTGTTCAGGCCCTTTGGGGACCAGGAGGATTATCTGTGTGTGAGAGAGTATCAGGTAATGTGAGGGTGATGTGTGAGCACTTCTCTTTTGGGTTTCCCTCACTGATACGATTGAGGTGAATAAGACTGTGGGTTTCTCAGAATAGGGTGAGTAGGGAGTAGTTGTTTCCCTTGGTTGGGGGGTCCGAACTGGGAGAATAAAGGTCAGTAGATTTAGAATGCACTTGAGAAATGACCTTTTGTTTTAATAATCAGAGGGTGGTGGCCATCTGGAATGCACTGCTTGGGGAGGTAAATGAGGCCTAAAGTCTTACCACTTTTCACGTTGTATTCGGATGGGCCTTTGAGATCTCTTAATATTCGCTGTACTGGAACCCATGTAGGAAAATGGGGTTAACCCATCTTTAATTGTTGGAACAGATTTGGTGGGCCGAATGGCCTTGCCTTCAATGTATGTCTCTCTGGTGCTATGACTCTAAGTGATTAGACAGGAGTGGAGTGGTTGGCCTCTTCCCTATGGGTTTCCACCGAGCTCCTGTTCTCATTTCCTCTGTATGATTTCTGGGGGGGTGGGGGGAAACAGGCAAATGTTACTGTAGTGTCCAGTGACTTGTGACACAATTTAGTTGTGGGGGTAGAGGGTGATGTATTGAGGCTATGTCAGGTACTGGGGCTGGGGGGAAGGAGGAGGAGAGAGGTGGGCATGGTTTGGTGTACATGCGGGAGAGATTTTGGGTTGGGGTGGGGGAAGGGGAGAAGAAAAAAATATGGGGGGGGGGGGGTAGAGAAAGGGTGTTGGTGGGTGCCCCTGGGGAAAGAGGGTAGTGGAGGCATGGGTTCTGCTGTACTTTAGGTGGTTGGGGAGGAGTCTTTGTTGAGGTGGGTGTGTGTTAAGGGGAGGCAGCTGTTAGATTGGGGACTTCTGTTATGTTTTGTAATGCTTTATATAGGGGTCCCTGGGACTGGCAATTTATGAAGTTACACATATAAAATTACTGTCAAAATTATTTTTAAATGGGTGCCAACTTTCTCACTTAACTGCTATTACTACTGTAGAAGTTAAAAGTTAATCTGACATCTCACCCTATACAAAGTGGAGACCAAAGGTCACAATGTTTTTGTAATTAAGGCAATTGGTGAATTTTGAAGTATTGGATACACATGTGGCTCAGGTATTAGATTTGTGGCTCAGATAGGAAAGGTATATGAACTTTAAAAGATTGTAAAGACAATGTCATTAATTTGTGCTGAAAATTACGAACGGGGCTATGAACATTTCAAGTTACTTGATTCTCAGTAGGCATGTTAACTTTTTAAACATGGTAATAACATGCCACATGATGCATTATGAATTTCACATATGATTCACTACAGGCCTCATATATCAGTTGTAGTTCCTGTACCAATCATGAAAGAAGGATGAACAAAAAAGTATGCCTGGGATGCCAGAGTATCGGAAGTCTACTGTCTCTCTTCATTTCTACGCTATCCATTCACAATTGTAGCTCCTGTCATAAATGCCTGTCAATGACTGAGAAACACTGCCTCCAGAGCAAAGGCTAGGCTGGGAGACAGTTACAACTGACAGTTAAAACTTTAGTCAATACTTCTGGTGCACAGTCTCAATTTTACATCACTGATTTGTTCCATGCTACTGCAGGAAATATCTGCACGCATCAAGGATGTAGCAAATGCATTACATTTGGCAAAACTAAAGAGGACAACAGGAGAAACAAATACTTGAAATACTGCAATTTATAAAACTGCATACTGTGATTGTAAGTATCTAGTAGACCTATCCTTGCAATCTGAGGAGATGGTGGGGTAATGGTAGTATGACTGACTAGTAATCTAGGGGCCAAGTTAATGCACTGGTGCCATGAGTTCAAATCATTGCAGCTAGGAATTTAAATTAGATTTACAGATTTAAAGTAACAAAAAAGCTTTTACACAGCTTGTAGTTGGGACCTGACAATGTGCTGGAAACATGTTCAATTATAGCTTTCAAAAGGGAATTGGACTGTTCCCTGAAAAGGAAGAATATGCAGTGCTATGGGGTGAAGGGGAGGGGCAGAGCAGGCATAGCACTCAGAGACCTGGCAAGGATATGACAGGCTGAAATGTTTCTGTGATTAAATATTTGGCTCACACTTTTCACAATAATGCCCCACTAAGTAATCTAAATCAATTCTAAAATGCTGCCTTCATATCAATACCTAATGCTAAATTACTGTGCTTTCTCCATGTTCTTTGTAGGTTATTCACCCCTTGCCACGAATGGCTTCACAGACAGAACACATTCAATCCATTTGTATTTAAAAAAACATGCAAGCCTCTGAAGTTATCACAAACTTCAGCAAGCAACAATCGATCACTATTACATTGAGCACTGTTTGATCATTTCTACAACACCTCTTACGGGAACAGGATTATGCTACACTACGTTTGTAACTACTTCTGTACTTGTTGAACTTTTGTTCAATTATAAATGACCATTCATTAATGGAGAGAGAATTCAGTACTTCACAACGTACTAACACTCAAAAAAAATTTGTCTTTTCCCAACCCTTCGATGGGCAGCAGAAATCAAATCAAATTGCCCATGGCTTGCTCAATGTTTCCTAAATATAACAGACATTTCAAAATCAGAAAGAAACACATTTCTTTTGAAGTAAGAAGCTGTGTCATCACAATATTTGTGCTTTTTTAGCTAAAATTTATTTTTGAGTACTGCTTAAAAAAAACTGTCAAAGCTTTCCATCTTGCACTCATCAGGATAATTTGCAAGAATATCAAATATAGAGAACAACAATTTATACTGTATGAGAGAGTGCAGATTGATTGACAAGTGGACTCTAATTGGTAGAGGGATTGCTATGGAGAATGCGCCAATGTGAATTCAGCAATACTCGTACTACCCAATGATTATTCTTGACAATTTGTGCTAAATAATTAACAGTTCACCTGCTCTTTAAAGGAGGCTTTTTTAATTTGCTTATTGCTATAGAGATCAATAATGTTGAAAAATATTCATTAGCGGTGTCCAAAATCAACATCTACACCTGAATCAAAGTGTTCAAATTTCAAAATGATACAAGTTAAAAGATAGAAGTGATCGCAAATAAAGAAAATCCTACTGTTGCACAAAAAAGTGCAGGTGAAATCCATTTCTCAATTGTGAAGTGCTTTAAAATAAGCACTAGAAACAAAAGCAGGCTCAGATGCCCACACAAAATAACCAGTTTCTTCAGCTTAAAAGTAAAGTTTATTTATTAGTGTCACAAGTAGGCTTAGATTAACACTGCAATGAAGTTACTGTGAAAATCTCCTAGTTGCCACACTCCAGCGCCTGTACGGGTACATTGAGGGAGAATTTAGCATGGCCAATGCACCTAACCAGCATGTCTTTTGGCCTGTGGGAGGAAACCGGAACACCCAGAAGAAACCCACACAGACATGGGGAAAACGTGCAGACTCTGCAAGGGAGTGACCTGAGGCTGGAATCGAATCCGGGTCCCTGGCGCTGTGAGGCAGTAGTGCTAATCACTGTGCCACCATGCCGTCCCAGCTTGTTGGTATAATCTTTTAAGATATCATGTTGTTGCAGATTATTGGAGCAATTATAATTCAACTGGTCATATTTTCTAATGACTGCAGTAATTTTGCAACCCCAATTTGATGCAGATCATATTTTCTTCCAGCAGCTGTCCTTTGTATATCCTTCAGAAAGGACAATAATATTTCTATTGATGTGGTCCATAAAATTGAGACCTTAAAGACAGCAATGGGTTCTCCATATTTTATGTCGCTTCTCAATATCCAAACCTCATGGCAGAAACAAAACTACATCAAAAGATGTGTCTCACAAATGTGTGACAACGTAGCCACACTTTGGAAAGAGAAGTAAAGAGTGACTGAAAAATCAATGAAAGACAAGGTGTGATTATATTCAGGAAATACAACAATCTCACTGAAAAACGTTGGCTTCTATTCCACTTGAATAGTTTTGTAAAGCAAAGGGATTCTGTATTGGTAGATGATGACAAAATAATTAGTTAGTTCAAGCTAGTAATTTAGCTGGCAACCTCTGGATGTTTCCTTCAGTTTCAAGATCACTGGCCCATTCCTTCGTAATGTTTTTCAGTCGGCTGAAGAACGTACAACATTGAACAGATGCTTCACATGAGACAGTGGCTGGAACTCAATATGTATGCTCAGCTGTAAATGGAAAGCATCTACAGTGATACAATATCCAATGCTAATGATAAAACCAAAAATTTAATTTGTTACTTAGCCTATAGACATAGATTTTCTTTTAAGAACAATGACAAGAAAAGACCAGCTGGTCTGATTAGCCTGTCCTATCCTGGTTTAACATCTACATACTGTACACTTTCTCCTATATTGTTTTGCAATCTCTTTGGATAGGCAAAGGAAAATCAATTAAGGTAAATTAAGAAAAAAAACAAAGTCTAGAAAATTTCACTCTGATCTTCAAAGACAATCAGGCAACCTCCAAGACACCACTGTGACATCATGATGATCTAAAACTTATCCTCCAAGGTGACAATAGTCTCTCCCTTAATGTCAACAAAATGTAAGAGATTGTCATCGCCTTCAGGAAGCCTAGAGGAGAATATGCTTTTGTCTACATCAATGGGGACTAAGTGGAAAGGGTCAAAAACTTCAAGTTTTTAGGTGTCCAGATCACCAACATGTCCTGATTACATCCTCCACCCTCCCCCCCCCCCACCATGCCGCCGTTATAGTTAAGAAAGCCCATCAATGTCTCTACTTTCTCAGAAGATGAAGGAAATATGACTCTCTCCAACTTTTATAGATGCACCATATAAAGCATTCTTTCTGCTTGTATCACAGCTTGGTATGGCTCCTGCTCTGCCCAAGAAACTACAAAAGGTCATGAATGTAGCCCAATCCATCACACAAACCAGCCTCCCACCCACTGACTCGGCAAAGCAGCCAGCATAATTAAGGACCCCACGCACCCCGGATATTCTCTCTTCCATTTTCTTCCGTCGAGAAAAGGATACAATAGTCTGAGGTCATGTACCAACTGACTCAAGAACAGCTTCTTCACTGCTGCCATCAGACTTTTGAATGGATCTACCTTGCATTAAGTTGCTCTTTCTCTACATCTTAGCTATGACTGTAACACTTTCACATTTCCTTCTCTATGAACAGTTTGTTTTGACTGTACAGTGCGCAAGAAACAATCTTTTTCACTGTATATTAATACATGTGACAGTAATAAATCAAATCAAATCTACTTCTGTGCCATCCTTCTCAGAGAATCCCTACAGTGTAGAAGGCCATTCCACAAAACACATACCATCCTAGGCTGAAGGTTGGGGTGATGGGGAGGATATGACCAAGTGGTGACTGGCTCCAAAGCATCTACCAACAAACTGAAGCTGAAACAATGCAAGAGCCGATGATATTTTGATGTTTCCTGTCTCACTGTGTTTAAGTACTTTTAACCTAATGTGTTGTAATGGGATGACATATAAAGAACAAAGAACATTACAGCACAGGAACAGATACTTCGTCCCTCCAAGCCTGCAATGACCATGCTGCCCAACTGAATTAAAACCCCCTTCCCTTCCAGGCACTATATCCCTCCATTTCCATCCTATTCATGTATTTATCAAGACACCTCTTAAGAGGCACCATTGTAAGTGCTTCCATGACCTTCGAGTTCCAGACACCCAAACATACTGTTCATAGAGAAGTAAAAACACTTGCCTCATACATCTCCTCTAAACATTGCCTCTCACACCTTAAACCTATGCCCTCTAATAATTGATTCTTCTACCCTGGGAAAAAGCTCCTGTCTATGTACTCTGTCCATGCCCCTTATAATCTTGTAGACTTCAAACAGGTTGTCCCTCAACCTTAGTCGTTCCAGTGAGAACAAACTAAGTTTCTCCAACCTCTCCTCATAGCTAATGCCCTCCATACCAGGCAACATCCTGGCAAATCTTTTCTGTACCCTCTCCAAAGCCGCCACATCCTTCTGGTAGTGTGATGACCAGAACTGAACACCATATTTCAAGTGCGTCCTAACTAAGGTTCTATAAAGCTGCAACATGATTTGCCAATTTTTAAACTCAATGCCCTTGTTGAAGAAGGCGATCATGCTGCATGCCTTCTTGACTACCTTCTCCACTTGAATTGCCACTTTCAGTGTCCTGTGTACTTGTACACCCAGATCCCTCTGCCTATCAATACTCTTAAGGGTTCTGCCATTTGCCGTGTATTTCCTATCTGTATTGACCTTCCAAAATGCATTACCACACATCTGGATTAAACTCCACCGGCTATTTCTCTGCCAAGCTTCCAACCAATTTATATCCTGCTGTATCTTCTGATGGTCCTCACTGCTATCCGCAAATCCACCAACCTTTGTGTCATCCGCAAACTTACTAATCAAACCAGTTACATTTTCCTCCAAACCGTTTATATATATTACAAACAGCAAAGGTCCCAACACTGATCCCTGAGGAACACCACTTATCACAACCCTCCAATCAGAAATGCACCCTTCCACTGCTATGCTCTGTCTTCTACGACCGAGCCAGTTCTGTATCCACCTTGCCAGCTCACCTCTGATTCCGTGTGACTTCACCTTCTGCACCAGAAGACCTCACTGAAGTCTATGTAGATAACATCCACTGCCCTACCCTCATCAATCATTTTCCTTGAAAAACTCAATCAAGTTAGTGAGACATGATCTCCCCTTCACAAAACCATGTTGCCTCTCACTAATACATCCACTTATTTCCAAGTGGGAGTAAAAACTGCCTTGAAGAATCCTCTCCAATAATTTCCCTACCACTGACATAAGGCTCACTGTAATTGCTTGGATTATTCTTGCTACCCTTCTTAAACAAAGGAACAACATTAGCTATTCTCCAATCCTCTGGAACCTCCCCTGTAGCCAGTGAGGATACAAAGTTTTCTCTCAAGGCCACAGCAACATCCTCCCTCAGTATTCTGGGGTATATCCCATCAGGCCCTGGGGACTTGTCTATCTTAATGTTTCTCAAGAACCCTTTCTGATCTCAACATGACTCAAAATATCTACACACCCTTTCCCAGATTCATCATCGACCAAGTGCTTCTCTTTGGTGAATGCTGATGCAAAGTACTCATTTAATACCTTGTCCTTTTCCTCTGGCTCCATGCATAGGTTCCCTCCCCTGTCCTTGAGTGGCCAACCCTCTCCCTGGCTACCCTTTTGCTCTTTATATATGTATAAAAAGCCTTGGGATTTTCCTTAATCCTGTTGGCCAATGATTTTTCATGACCCCTTTTAGCCCTACTGACTCCTTGTTTAAGTTTCTTCCTACTTTTCGCATCTTCCACACTTGCTTCATGTGTTCCCAACCTCCGAGCCTTGATAAATGCTTCCTTTTTTTTCTTTGACTAAGCTAACAACATCTCTTGTTATCCAAGGTTCCCAAAACTTGCCATACTTATCCTTCATCCTTACAGGAATGTGTCGATCCTGAACCCCTATCAACTTATACTTGAAAGCCTCCCACATGCCAGATGTTGATTTGCTTTCAAACATCTGCCCCCAATCTACATTAGAACATAGAACATAGAACACTACAACACAAACAGGCCCTTCGGCCCACAAGTTGCGCCGACCACATCACCTACCAACCTACAGACCTATCTATAACCCTCAATCTCATTAAACCCCATATACTCATCCAGAAGTCTTTTAAAAGACCCCAGCGAGTTCGCCTCCACCACCACTGACGGCAGCCGATTCCATTCACTCACCACCCTCTGAGTGAAAAACTTACCCCTAACATCACTTCTGAACCTCCCTCCCCGCACCTTAAATCTGTGTCCTCTCGTAGCAACCATTTCAAACCGGGGAAATAGCCTCTGAGAGTCCACCCTATCTATTCCTCTCAACATTTTGTAAACTTCTATCAGGTCGCCTCTCAACCTTCGTCTCTCCAGGGAAAAGAGTCCCAGCTCCCTCAACCTAACTTCATAAGGCATGCCTCCCAGTCCAGGCAACATCCTTGTAAATCTCCTCTGCACCCTTTCAATAGCTTCTACATCTTTCCTATAGTGAGACATTCTTCAGTTCCTGCCTAATATTGTTGTAATTAGCCTTCCCCCAGTTTAGCACCTTGAGGACTACACTTATCTTTATCCATCAGTACCTTAAAGCTTACTGAATTGTATTCACTGTTCCCGAGTTGCTCCCCAAATGAAACATCGACCACCAATGCCAGGTCCAGTATGGCCCCTTCCCTAGTTGGACTATCTGTATGCTATTTCAAGAAGCCCTCCTGGATGCTCCTTACAAGCTCCGCACCATCCATGCCCCTAGCACTAAGTGGGTCAATATAGGGGAAGTTAAAATCTCCCCGTCAACAACCCTGTTACTTTTACATCTTGCCAAAATCTGCCTACAGATTCCTCTATCTCCTGCTGGCTGTTGGTGGCCTATAGTAAACCCTCAATGTTGTGATTACACCCTTCCTATTCCTGAGCTCACTGTATGAGCCCTGCGAGGTGTCCTCCAACAGTACAGCTGTGATATTTTCCTTGACCAGCTCCCCCATCCCTTTTACATCCTCCTCTATCCTGCCTGAAACATCTGTATCCTCGAATTTAAGCTGCTAATCCTGTCCTTAACCAAGTCTCTGTAAAAGCAACTACATCATAGTTCCAAGTACTAACCCAAGCTCTAAGTTCATGTGCCTACACTTCTTGCATGGAAACAAATACACTTCAGTCCACCAGACCTTCTTTGATTAGCAACCACACCCTGACTGTTCTTTCCCGGAGTCTTCTGGCCCTACTTTCTGGTTCCTGTTCATTTAATTCACCTTTACTTTGGTTCCCATGTGACACTAGCAAATCTCCCAGCCAGAATATTTATGCCCTTTCATGCAACCCTTAGATGCAACCCGTCCTCCTTGTACAGGTCCCACCTGTCCCAGAACAGATCGCGATGATCTAGATATCTGAAATCCTCCCTCCTACACCCACTGTTTAGCCATGTGTTGAGCTGCACTACCTTCCTATTTCTAGCCTCACTAGCACATGGCACAAGGAGTAATTCTGAGATTACAACCATGGAGGTCCTGCTTTGTAACTTTCTACTCAACTCCATAAACTGCTGCTGCAGGACCTCATCACTTTTCCTACCTATGTGGTTAGTACCAATATGTTCCATGACCTCTAGCTGTTCACCCTCTCCCTTCAGAATGCTTTCTGCCTGTTCAGAGACATCCTGGACCTTGGCACCAGGGAGAAAACATACCATCTTTCACGTCCACAGAACCACCTATCTGCACCCCTAACTATAGAATCCCTTATAACAATTGCTCTAGTGCTCTTTGTCCCTCCCTGCTTAACAACAGAGCAGCCATGGTGCCACAGCCATGGTCCCCCCGACCCCCACAACAATATCCAAAACGGTACACTTGTTAGAGAGGGGGACAATCACCAGGGATTCCTGCACTGAGTGGTACCCATCTATATGCCTGCACCTAAAACTTGTATCCATGATGCCTTCTGCCATCTTCATGCTAAGTGCATCCAACTGCTGCTCCAACCTATCCATGCAATCTGTAAGGAGCTGCAATTGGGTGCACTGCAGATGTAGTCTTCCAAGACACTGGAAGCATCTCGGATCTCCCACATCTCACAATTGCAGCACTTAACCCCACTGACTGACATTTCTAGCACAAACTAAATTATTTAAGAAAATTTATTAAACTTTTACCTTCACTTTTACCTTCTCATAGTAGCCCAGTGAAACAACAGTATGCAATAGTGAAGCTAAAGTTCTAGCCCAGTACTTTTACTACAATAACATATGTGCTCTACATTTTAACCAGATTTTTGAATAATTAATTTAAATAGCCCCATTTACACATCTTATATTTGTTCCAGATTTCTCTGATTTTCAATAATGAAGATTATAACAAGGTAAAGGTTTGCAGTTGTACAAGTTGGATACATACCACACTAACAAAGGGGCAATGCCTTCTTGGTCAGAATGTCATTCTTATCTGACTCTTGTCTTTTCCTTTTTATCCTGGGAATAAAATATATGTGGCAGATTACTACCCATCCCAATAATTTCAGTACCATTTTCTTCACATTCAGACAACAATTAAGGTGATCCATGAGCCAGCATACTGAGAGTTTGTTTTGTGTATGGAGGATATTTTATGAAGAACCTTGGCCCACAATTGATAGCTCACACCCAGAATGTCTGAACACCCTACTTGCTATTCTCGAGTTACAATTAGAATCACAGGTAAATTTTAAACAGCTTTTCTTAATTTATCACACCTTTATATTTTGGTTCCAACAGTTTATTTATTTATATTAATTAATGTATTTATTAGTGTCACAAGTAGGCTTACATTAACACTGCAATGAAGTTACTGTGAAAGTCCCCTAGTTGCCACACTGCTATGCCTGTTCAGGTGCACTGAGGGAGAATTTAGCATGGCCAATGCATCTAACCAGCATGTCTTTCAGACTGTGACAGGAAACCAGAGCAACCTCATATAGATGTGGGGAGAAAATGCAGACTCCGCACAGTTAGTGACCCAAGCTGGGAATCAAACCCAGGTCCCTGGTGCTGTGAGGCAGCAGTGCTAACCACTGTGCTACTGAAAGCTGTAAGTGATTACTGGCAAATTTTGGGAGACCTGGGGTCTTAAAATAAGTGGCTATTAAGATAGATGCATTGGTAAAAATTTTCCAAAATTCCCTAGATTCTAGAAGGTCCAATCATACTGGAAAATAGTGAATATAACTTCTCCATTCAAGAAAGGAGACTGACAAAAAGTAGAAAACTTTTGGCCAGACAGGCTAACAACTGTCATAGGGAAAATACTGGAACCTGTTATTGAGGTGGTTTTAGCAGGACACTTAAATAATCTCAATGCAATTGGGGTAAGTAAACATGGGTTTGTGAAAGGGAAATATATTTGACTAATTTATTGGAGTTCTTTGAGGAAATAACAAACAATTTTGAAATTTGTGGAACAGTGGATGTGCTGTACTTAGAATTCCAGAAGGCGTTGGGTCAAGGTTTTTATTTTTTCATGGGATGTGGGTGTCACTGGAAACGTGTAGCCCATCCTAACTGAGCATGAACTGAGTGCCTTGCTAGGCCATTTCAGAGGTAATTTAAAAGTCAATCACATTGCTTTTGTTCTGGAGTCACTGTAGGCTAGACCAAATAAAGACAGTAGATTTCCTTCCCTAAAGGACATTACTTGTCATTAAAACCCATTGGTTCACTAATGTTTGTTTCATGCTCACCACTATAGAGATTAGGTTTGAATTTCAGATTTGTTTAAATCTATACAATTTAAATTCCATAAACTGTCATGGTGAGATTTGAACCCATGAATTACCAGTCCAGTGAGATCATTACTGCTACACTACAGTCTCCTTTAAAGGTCCAACATCAAAAGTTACTACACAAAATAACAGCACATAGTGTAAGGGGTAACACAAGATCATGGATAGAGGATTAGTTAGCTAATGGGAAGCAGAAAGCAATGACAAGTGGGTCATTTTCAGATTGGAAAGATTAACAGGTCACAGGGATTAGTACTCAACTATTTAAATTTGTACCACTGACTTCAATGACACGAAAGTAGTTTGTGAAGATGACATACGGGGTGGGATTTTATGGCTTTGCTCATCTCAAAACTGTAAAATCCTGTCCAAGGTCAACGGACCTTCTGATTCCCGTGATGGGCAGGCCAGTAAAATTCCAGTCATGGAGTCCAAAAGAGAGAGCAAAAATGTGGGAAAATGTGAATTTGTCTACTTTGGCAAGAAGAATAGAAAAGCAGCAGATTATTTAAATGGAGAGAGATTACAAAACTCTGAGGTATGGTGAGATCTGGATGTCCTTTTACATAAATCACTAAAAGCAGGCCCAGGAAATCATTAAGAATATTAATGGAAACTTGGTGTTAATTGCCAAGGGAATGGAAAATAAAAGTAGAGATGTTGAGTAGGGATGTTTTGCTGCAATGGTACGAGATATTGCAGAGACCACATCTAGAATATGAAGTACAGTTTCGGTCTCCTTATTTAAGAAATGACATTAGTACATTAAAAGCAGTTCAGAGAAGGTTCATTCGAATGATTCATGAGATAAGGTGTTATCAGGAAAGATTGGGCCTGTCTCCATTGCAGTTTAAAAGAATGAGAGGCAATCTTATTAGAAATATATAAAACAAAAAAGAGTAGCTAAAGTAAACATTGGTCTTTTAGAGGATGAGAAGGGGGATGTAATAATTGGAAATGAGAAAATGGCTGAGGCATTGAACAGGTATTTTGTGTTGGTCTTCACAGTGGAAGACACAAATAACATGCCAAAAATTGATGACAGGAAGGCTATGGCAGGTGAGGACCTAGAAACTATCATTAGCATGAAATAATTCCAGTAGAAGCAGCTGAGGGACTTCACTGGTGCATTCTGGGAGAAGTGGGTCAAGCAACATCTACGTAAGAAATAGGAGCAGGAGTAGGCCATCTAACCCTTTGAGCCCGCCCTGCCATTCAATGAGATCATGGCCTGAAGTGGATCAGTTCCACTTTCCCACTTTCTCCCCATAACCCTTAATTCCCTTGTCTGTCAAAAACCTATCTACCCGTGACTTAAATATATCTAGTGAGGTAGCCTCCACCACTTCAACGGGCAGAGAATTCCAGAGATTCACCATCCTTTGAGTGAAGAAGTTCCTCCTCAACTCCGATCTAAACTGCACCCCCCCACCCCCCTTATCTTGAGGCTGTGCCCTCTAGTCCTGCCATCCTTTCTAAGCAGGAAGAATCTCTCTACCTCTACCCTATCCATCCCTTTCATTATCTTATACGTCTCTACAAGATCCCCCCTTATCCTTCTAAACTCCAACGAGTACAGACCCAGTCTATTTAGACTCTCTTCATAGTCCAACCCCCTCATCTCTGGTATCAGCCTAGTGAACCTCCTCTGCACTCCCTCCAAGGCCGAAATATCCTTGCGCAAGTGCGGCGACCAAAACTGCACATAGTATCAAGAAGTGAGAAGCAGAAGATCACCTCCAGTAATAAACAGGAGTTAGACCATCGGGTAGAAGAGACTGAGGGACTTCACTGGTGCATTCTGGGAGAAGTCAGACCAGCAACATCTACCAAGTGAGAAGAAGATCTGGTGTCAAGGAGCAGTAAGCCCAAAACACAACATTAGTATTTCCCTCCCCTTCTGGCCAAAAAAAAGGCCACTGTGAGAAGGTAAAAGTGAAGATAAGAGTTTTATAAATTTTTCTAAATACTTTAATTGGTGCTCGAAATGTCGGGCAGTGAGGTTAAATGCTGCACGTGGGAGATCCATGATGCTTCGAGCATCTCGGCCAACTACATCTGCAGGAAGGGCACCCAATTGCAGCTCCTTACAGAACACTTGGATAGGCTGGAGCAGCAGTTGGATGCACTTAAAAGCATGGAGGTGCTGGAAAGCATTATAAGTAGGAGCTTTAGAAACATGGTCACACTAAAGGTGCAGGCAGATAGATGGGTGACCACTAGAAGGGGCAGGCAGTCATTGCAGGAATTGCCTGTGGTCATCCCCCTGTCTAACAAGTATACTGTTCTGGTACTGTTGGGGGAGATGGCCTATCAGGGGATAACAGCAGCAGCCAAAATAGTGGCACCATGGCTGGCTCTGTTGTTAAGCAGGGAAGGACAAAAAGTACTAGAGCAATAGTTATAGAGGACTCTAAAGTTAGGGGTGCAGATAGGTGCTTTTGTGGACGTGAAAGAGACTCCAGGATGGTTATCTTGCCTCCCTAGTGCCAGGGTCCAGGATGTCTTTGAATGGACAGAAAGCATTCTGAAGGGAGAGGGTGAACAGCCAGCAGTTGTGGTACATATTGGTACTAACAACATAGGTAGGAAGTGTGATGAGGTCCTGCGGCAGCAGTTTAGGGAGTTAGGTAGAAAGTTAAAAAACAGGACCTCTAGGGTTGTAATCACAGGATTATTCCCTGTGCCAAATGCTAGTGAGACTAGGAATAGGAAGATGATGCAGCCCAACACATGGCTAAACAGTTGGTATAGGAGGGAAGGTTTCAGATATCTGGACCACTGGGGTCTCTTCTGGGGCAGGTGGGACCTGGAAAGAAGGACAGTTACATCTAAACTGGAAGGGCAAAAATATTCTGGATAGTAGATTTGCTAGTGTCACATGGGAGGATTTAAACTAGTTTGGCAGGGGGGTGGGAACCAAAGCAAAGGTGAATTAGCTGAAGGGGAACCAGACAGTAGGGCCAGTAAGACTCAAAAAAAAACAGCAGGCAGCATGTGGTTGCTAATCAAAGATGGGCTGGTGGACTGGTGGACTGAAGTGCATTTGTTTCCATTTCGAGAAGTGTAACAGGTAAGGCAGATGAACTTGGATTAGTACTAGGAACTATGTTGTTGTTGCCATTACAGAGACTTGGTTAAGGGAAGAACAGGATTGGCAGCTTAACATTCCAGGATACAGATGTTTCACACAGGATAGAAGGGGATGTAAAAAAGGTGGGGGACTACAGGTTAAAGAGAATATCACAGCTGTACTCTGAGAGAACACCTCAGAGGGCTCATACAGTGAGGCAATATGAGTAGAGGTCAGGATAGGGATTTACTATAGGCCATCCAACTGCCAGCGGGAGATAGAGGAACAGATATGTTGGCAGATTTTGGCAAGGTCTAAAACAGGGTTGCAGTGATGGGAGATTTTAACTTCCCCTATATTGGCTGGGACTCACTCGGTGCTGGGGGTGTGGATGGGGCAGAATTTGTAAGGAGCATCCAGCAGAGTTTCTTGAAACAGTATGTAGATAGTCCAACTAGGGAAGGGGCCATACTGGATCTGGTATTGGGGAATGAGCCTGGCCAGGTGATCGATATTTCAGTAGCGGAGCAGTTCAGGAACAGTGACCACAATTCAGTAAGCTTTAAGATACTGATGGATAAAGATGTGTAGTCCTCAAATTAACTGCTAAATTGGGGGAAGGCTAATTACAACAATATGAGGCAGGAACTGAAGAACGTTGATTGGGGAGGATGTTTGAGGACAAATCAACATCTCGCGTGTGGGAAGCTTTCAAGTGTAAGTTGATAGGGATTCAGGACTGGCACATTCATGTAAGGATGAAGGATAAGTATGGCAAGTTTTGGGAACCTTGGATAATGAGAGATATTGTGAGCCTGGCCAAAGAGAAAAAGGGTGCATTCGTCAAAGCTTAGAGGCTGGGAACACACGAAGCAAGTGTGGAATATAAGGAAAATAGAAAGAAACTTAAGTAAGGAGTAAGGAGGGCTAAAAGGCTTCACAAAAAAGCACTGGCCAGCAGGATTAAAGAAATTCCAAGCCTTTTTGTACATATATAAAGAGCAAGAGGGTGGCCAGGGAGAGGATTGGCCCACTCAAGGACAAGGGATGAAATCTACGCATGGAGCCAGAGGAAATGGGCAAGGTATTAAATGAGTACTTTGCGTCAGTATTCACCAAAGAGAAGGACTTGGCGGATGATAAGTCTGGGAAAGGATGTGTAGATAGTTTGCATGATGTTGAGTTCAAAAAGGTGATATTGGAATTCTTGAGAAACATTAAGGTAGACAAGTCCCCAGGGCCTGATGGGATACACCTCAGAATACTGAGAGATGGGATATACTCCAGAATACTGAGAGAGGCAAAGGAGGAAATTGCTGGGGCCTTCACAGAAATCTTTGTATCCTCACCGGCCACAGGGGAGGTCCCAGAGGACTGCAGAATAGCCAATGTTGTTCCTTTGTTTAAGAAGAATAGCAAGAATAATCCAGGAAATTACAGGCCGGTGAGCCTTACATCAGTGGAAGGGAAATTATTGGAGAGGAATGTTTGAGACAGGATTTATTCCCACTTGGAAATAAATGGATGTATTAGTGAGAGGTAACATGGTTTTGTGAAGGAGAGGTTGTGTCTCACTAACTTGATTGAGTTTTTCGAGGAAGTGACAAAGATGATTGATGAGGGTAGGGCAGTGATTGTTGTCCACATGGACTTCAGTAAGGCCTTTGACAAGGTCCCTCATGGCAGATTAGTGCAGAAGGTGAAGTTGCATGGAATCAGAGGTGAGCTGGCAAGGTGCATACAAAACTGGCTTGGTCAAAGAAGACAGACGATAGCAGTGGAAGGTTGCATTTCTGAATGGAGGGCTGTGACAAGTGGCGTTCCTCAGGGATCAGTGCTGGGATCTTTGCTGTTTGCAATATATATAAATGATTTGGAGGAAAATGTAATTGGTTTGATTAGTAAGTTTGCGGATGACACAAAGGTTGGTGGATTTACAGACAGCAATGAGGACCATCAGAGGATACAGCAGGATGTACACATTTCCTGTGCCGAGAGATAGCAAAGGGAGTTTAATCTGGACAAATGTGTGGTAACGCATTTTGGAAGGTCGAATACATATAGGAAATATACAATAAATGGCAGAACCCTTCAGAGTATTGATAGGGAAAGAATCTGGATTGTCAGGTACACAGGTCACTGAAAGTGGCAATGCAGGTGAAGAAGCTAGTCAAGAAGGCATACGGCATGCTTGTCTTCACTGGCCAGGGCATTAAATTTAAAAAATTGACAAGTCATGTTGCAGCTTTATAGAACCTTAGTTTGGCTGCACTTGGAATATAGCAGACAGTCTTGAGTGTCCTTTTGCAAGAATCACAAGGAGTTGGTTTGCAGATGCAGCAGGTAATTAAGAAGGCAAATGGAATTTTGTCCTTCATTGCTAGAGGGATGGAGTTTAAAAACAGTGAGGTCATGTTGCAACTGCATAAGGTGCTGGTGAGGCCACATCTGGAGAACTATGTACAGTTTTAGTTTCTTTACTTGAGAAAGGATACATTGGCGAGGGGTGCAGAGGAGATTCACTAGGTTGATTTGAGTGTTGAGACGGTTGACTTATGAGGACAGATTGCGTAGATTGGGGCTATACTCTTTGGAATTCAGAAGAATAAGTAAATTTGAGGAGATGCAAATTTTTAATTAGTAATGGGTTGAAGGATTAAGGACAATGGGCAGGAAACTGGAGTTGAAGCCTAGACAAGATCAGCCATGACCGTACTGAATGGCGGAACAGGCTCGAGGGGCTGAATTACCTACTCCTGCTTTTAATTCTTATGATTCTTATGTTAGTATTGAAATATTAAAAATAATTTTGTTTAAATAGTCTGCATATTTAATGATTAGAAAATAACACCCATTCTTAAGCACAAGTAAAAATCACAAAAACATGAGATCAAAAAATAATTCAATTACTGTTTTCATACCATAACAGGAATGTAGCGACTGCTATGGATATTCCAACTGAGATGGTAATTGAGATCAATATGATGATATCCCTATCCAGCAAATCAGAACCTGTGGTCGAAGCAACAGAAACAGGTCAGTTTATACAACATGGAACCATAAGTAAAGCAATGCCAAAATAGTCTCAATTCCTGATTTTATTAATGGATATTAATTCTATTTTTGAAAAAAAAGGTCCTCATCCTCTTTCTGAAATGATTTTCATTTCAATTTGTGATGAGTGTTACAGCACCCAAAGAGGCCACTTACTTGTCATGTCCGTGCCAGCTCTCTATAAAAGGTAATCAGCTAGTCACACTCCTTTGTCTTTCCCCTTAGCTCTGCAATTGTGTTTTCTATAGATAATTATCCAATTCCCTTTTGAAAGTCACAACTAAATGTGCCTCCATCACAATCTCAGGCAGTACATTCCAAATCATAACCATTTGCTGTGCAAAAAAGCTTCACCTCATGATATCCTCTCGTTCTTTAGCCAATCACTTAATTTTGTGCCCCTGGTTCTTGACCCTTCTGCTGGTAGGGTGCATTTCTCCCTATACATTACATCCAAACCCCTTGTGATTTGGTACACCTTGATCAAATGCTCTCTCAATGTTCTCTTCAAAAAAAATTGAACTGTCTCATCCCTGGAAGCATTCTCAGAAAATTTTATATGTTCTTTCTAAAGCCTTCCCAAACTTCCTAGAGTGTGAAAGTGTATTAAACGTTAATCCTTTCCTTCATTCAGTTTCTTTTTAAATAAAATTCGGAGCTTTTAATAAGAACATAAGAAATAGGAGCAGGAGTAGGCCATCTAGCCCTTCGAGCCTGCCCCGCCATTCAATAAGATCATGGCTGATCTGTCGTGGCTCAGTTCCACTTTCCCGCCCTCTCCCCATAACCCTTAATCCCCTCTCTTATCAAGAACCCATCAACCCGCGTCTTAAAAATATTTAGCGAGGCAGCCTCCACCACTTCAACGGGCAGAGAATTCCAGAGATTCACCACCCTTTGAGTGAAGAAGTTCCTCCTCAACTCCGTTCTAAACCGCCTCCCCTTTATCTTGAGGCTGTGCCCCCAAGTCCTACTGTCTTTTTTGAGCGGGAAGAGTCTCTCCACCTCTATCCTATCCATCCCATTCATCATCTTATACGTCTCAATGAGATCTCCCCTCATTCTTCTAAACTCTAACGAGTACAAGCCTAGTTTATTCAGCCTCTCCTCATAGCTCAATCCCCTCAACTCCGGTATCAGCCTAGTAAACCTCCTCTGCACTCCCTCCAAGGCCAAAATATCCTTGCGCAGGTGCGGCGCCCAAAACTGCACACAGTACTCCAGCTGCGGCCTCACCAATGCCCTATACAGCTGCAGCAAGACCTCCCTACTTTTATATTCAATCCCCCTCGCTATGAAGGCCAGCATCCCATTCGCCTTCCTGACCACCTGCTGCACCTGCAAGCTGGGTTTTTGCGACTCATGCACAAGGACCCCGAGGTCCCTCTGCACCGTCGCCTGCTGCAGTTTTTCGCCCCGTAAGTAATAGTCCTTCCTACCATTCTTCCTACCAAAGTGGACCACCTCACACTTGCCAACATTAAATTCCATTTGCCATTTCCTGGCCCATTTGCCCAGCCTATCTAGATCCTTCTGCAGACTCTCCACACCCTCCGCACAATTTGCCTTTCCCCCAATCTTGGTGTCATCAGCAAATTTCGACACCCTACACTCGGTTCCCTCCTCCAGATCATCTATATAAATGGTAAATAGCTGAGGCCCCAGCACCGACCCCTGGGGCACCCCACTAGTCACCATCTGCCAATCCGAATAGCACCCATTGACCCCCACTCTCTGTCTCCTATTTGACAACCAATCCTCTATCCACGCTAACACCCTACCCCCAACTCCATGTCCCCTGACCTTCTGCAATAACCTCTTGTGAGGTACCTTGTCAAACGCCTTCTGAAAATCCAGAAAGACCACATCCACCGGCTCTCCTCTATCCACTGCCCTAGACACATCCTCATAGAACTCCAGTAAATTTGTCAGACACGACTTCCCTTTAATGAAACCGTGTTGCGTCTGCCCTATCAAGCAATTCCCTTCAAGATGCCTCGCAATTTCCTCCTTAATGACGGATTCTAACATTTTACCTACCACAGACGTTAAACTAACCGGCCTATAATTCCCCGCCTTTTGCCTGGCACATGAAGCTTTTGAAAGAAGTTAACTAAAACGCCCACTGATCCATCAAGTCTGGTGCAGTCACACTTTGCTCTGCTACCTATTGAGCTTTGATCATTAAGTGCATTTCCTTCAACAAAAGCTCCCAACTCAAAATTAAAACAGAACGGCAAAAACACGCTTAAAGAAATTCTGCAGCCAGGAGCCTCTAAAGTAACTGTAGTAATAATGGACAATATTTAATGGAGATTATGGGAATTTTGCCAGCTGCTTGCAAAGCTGATGAGATCTCTGTGTTGCTGCTTTATAGGAAGACCTTCTGCAATAAATGCAAATCGGACACTTATCTAGGCAGAGGTAGGCCTTGCCCTGGATCAAGGGACAACTGGCAGAAGGGTGAGAAATCTGTCCACGTGACTTATTTGGGGGAGAGGTGCAAAGTTGACAGATCGCCCAATAACAGGATGCCATGCCAACAAATTCATGATATGAAAGGGCATTTAAATTCCACTCCATGTTATCCAATTTAAATGTTTTTTGAACTATCAATGTTAATTAAAAACTTTCTTGCATTCTCTTTGAAATTGCCACCTCACAACTGTCTGGTTGGGATTTTCTGATCGCACTCAATCCAAGACTGGAAAATCCGACCTGAGGTCAACGGACTTTTGCATGGTCCATGTCCTGCCCGCTATGATTCTTGTGGTGGGTGGGATGGGAAAATTCTTGGTTTCCCCTCCCTTGACTTCTCAATAATCTTTTTAAAACCCATTCTTTGGTTGAACTATCCTATTACTGGCTTCCTTGACTCTTAAGTCAATTTTTGTCTGATTATGGGTTTCTAGAAGGCAATGAAGTATTTTTCTATGTTTGAACTGCTATACAAATGCAAATTATTTTATTGTTTACACTAAAAAAAAGCATTTATTGTTGGATAACATGGATATTATGCACAGCAACAACTGACCTCTATATGCTTAATTGTTAAACACACACACACACACACACACACACACACACACACTCTCTCTCTCTGGACACACCGTTCAAACTGCTTTAATAACATAAATAAAATTTATGCCTGATTTCTTTACCCCATATGATTTATGGGCATATTCACACGAGCAACATTTTCCACTCATGACTTAGACCTGCTTCCCAATGGCATTTGGCATTAGACACGATTCCTTGACACAGAACCAAAAATAACATTAAACTCTGATCTTACTCGAAAAGGTTGAAGTTGGAGGAAAGGTAGGCTCTGTTGATTGACTGTGCGTGTGTGCAAACTCAGTCATCAATGTGCTGACAGTAGTTTGGATCATTTCTGTCGTAGTTTCTGGAATGTATAAATGTTAATTTATTAATAGATTTCCAAAGTCCAAACAAATTACGCAACAGGGTTTTAAATCCCAAAGGCCTGCATGAAAGAGGTTTCTTGTGTACCAACTTGGCTTGGGGAGCAAATGGTCTCAGCATTACTACTGCAACATTACGTCCACTCCCTCTCCACACATGTCTGTGGATTTTCAATTTTCCAAAGCTACAGAAATTCAACTTCCAAGTGTTCAAATTAATATTCAACAATGTAAACTAGCTGGATAGAATATGCAACACAATGCCCCAAGGAATGGCATGTAGTCAACTGAAATTTCATGTTATACCATCTGATTACAATTACTGAGAAGGATATTGCCACTACACCGTCAACAACCACTTGACTAGTCTTTTGTGCATCATTTACCAGCTAAAATCACCAGCTAAAAGATATATAAAATGAAAAAGAGTGGCAAAAATAAACATTGGTCCTTTAGAGGACAAGGGGGATGTAATAACTGCAAATGAGAAAATGGCTGAGGCATTGAACAGGTATTTTGTGTTGATCTTCACAGTGGAAGGCACAAATAATATGCCAAAAATTGATGACAGGAAGGCTATGGCAGGTGAGAACCTAGAAACTATTATCACAAAAGAGGTAGTGTTGGGCAAGTTAATGGAGCTAAAGGTAAAAAAGTCTCCTCGTCCTGATGGAATGCATCCCAGGATACTAAAAGAGATGGCAGGAGAAATAGCAAAGGCACTAGTGGTAATTTACCAAAATTCGCTGGACTCTGGGGTAGTTCCCACAGATTGGAAAACAGCATATGTGACGCCACTGTTTAAAAAAGGAGGTAGACAAAAGGCAGGTAACTACAGGCTGGTTCACTTAACTTCTGTAGTAGGGAAAATGCTTGAATCTATCATCAAGGAAGAAAGAGTGAGACATCTGGATATAAATTGTCCCATTGGTAAGAGTTGGCATGGGTTCATGAAGAGCAGGTCATGTTTGACAAATTTACTGGAATTCTTTGAGAACATTCCATGCGCAGTGGACAATAGGGAACGTGTGGATGAGGTCTATCTGGATTTCCAGAAGGCATTTGACAAGGTGCACACCAAAAAGTGCTACATAAGATAAAGGTGCACAGTATTACGGGTAATGTATTGGCATTGAAAGAGGATTGGTTAATTAACAGAAAGCAAAGAGTGGGGGTAAATGGGTGTTTTTCTGGTTGGCGATCAGTGACTAGTGGTGTGCCTCAGGGATCAGTGTTGGGACCACAACTGTTTACGAATTACATAAAATGATTTGGAGTTGGGGGCCAAATATAGTGTGTCAAAATTCGCAGATGACACTAAAATGGGTGGAAGAGCAAAGTGTGCAGAGGATGCTGAAAGTCTGCAAAGGGGTAGAGATAACCTAAGTGAGTGGGCGAGGGTCTGGCAGATGGAGTACAATGTTGGTAAATGTGAGGTCACCCATTCTGGTAGGAATAATAGCAAAATGTACCGTTATTTAAATGGTAAAAAACTGCAGCATGCTGCTGTGCAGAGGGACCTAGGTGTCCTTATGCAGGAATCTCAAGGAGTTGGTTTGCATGTGCAGCAGGTAATTAAGAAGGCAAATGGAAATTTGTCCTTCATTGCTAGAGGGATGGAGTTTAAAAACAGCAAGATTATGTTGTAGCTGTATAAGGTGCTGGTGAGGCCACACCTGAGTACTGTGTACAGTTTTGGTCTCCTTACTTGAGAAAGGATATACTGGCACTGGAGAGGGTGCAGAGGAGATTCACTAGGTTGATTTCAGAGTTGAGACGGTTGGCTAATGAGAGAGACTGAGTAGACTGGGGCTATACTCATTCGAATTCAGATGTATGGGGGGGATCTTATAGAAACATAACATAGAACACTATAGCACAAACAGGCCCTTCGGCCTACAAGTTGCGCTGATCACATCTATACCCACCAAGCCACAGAACTATCTAACTCCCAATCCCAGTAGATCCCATATACTCATCCAGAAGTCTTTTAAAAGATCCCAGCGAGTTCGCCTCTACCACCACTGACAGCAGCCAATTGCACTCACTCACCACCCTCTGAGTGAAAAACTTACCCCTAACATCTCCTCTGTACTTGCTCCCCAGCACCTTAAACCTGTGTTCTCTCGTAGTGACCATTTCAGCCCTGGGAAATAGCTCTGAGAATACACCCTATCTATTCCTCTCAACATTTTATAAACCTCTATCAGGCCGCCTCTCAACCTTCGTCTCTCCAGGCAGAAGAGACCTAGCTCCCTCAACCTATCTTCATAACCTATCTTCAACCAATCCAGGCAACATCCTTGTAAATCTCCTCCGCACCCTCTCAATAGCTTCCACATCCTTCATGTAGTGAGGCGACCAGAACTGCGCACAGTACTCCAACTGGAGTCTGACAAGGGTCTTATAAAGTTGCAGCATTACCTCCCGACTCCTAAACTCAATCCCCCGATTAATGAAGGCCAGTACACCATACGCCTTCTTGACCACATCCTCCACCTGCGAGACCGATTTAAGAGTCCTATGGACCCGGACCCCAAGATCCTTCTGCTCTTCAACACAGCTAAGACTCCTACCCTTGATATTGTACTCCTGCATCCCATTGGTCCTGCCAAAATGGACCACTACACATTTATCCGCGTTGAAGTCCATCTGCCACTTCTCTGCCCAGTCTTGCATCCTATCTATGTCACGCTGCAACTTCTGACATCCCTCCAGACTATCCACAACACCACCACCAACCTTCGTATCGTCTTATAAACGTATAAGATTATGAAGGGAATAGATAAGACAGAAGCAGGGAAGTTGTTTCCACTGGCGGGTGAAACTAGATCTAGGGGGCATAGCCTCAAAATAAGGGGAAGCAGACTTAGGACTGAGTTGAGGAGGAACTTCTTCACACAAAGGGTTGTGTATCTGTGGAATTCCCTGCCCATTGAAGCAGTTGAAGCTACCTCATTGAATGTTTTTAAGGCAAGGATAGATAAATTTTTGAACAGTAAAGGAATTAAGGGTTATGGTGAGCAGGTGGCTAAGTAGAGGTGAGCCCATAAAAAGATCAGCCCTGATCTTACTGAATGGCGGAGCAGGCTCAAGGGGCCAAATGGCGTAATCCTGCTCCTACTTATATTCTTATTAAATCAGCTTCCTCTTTTTCACATTATCATGTTCAGGATTGTCCTGCAACTGGAGGCCAGGCAAATGGGCTGTTCAATGCCTTAATGGAGTTTAATACGGAAAAGTGTGAGGTGATTCACTTTGGTAAGAGTAACAGGAGTACAGAATATAGGGCTAATGGAAGGACTCTTAGTAGTGTTGACGAGCAGAGAGATCTCGGGGTACATGTGCATAGCTCCCTGAAAATTGGCACCCAGGTTGATAAGGTTGTTAAGAAGGTGTACGGTGTGTTAGCTTTTATTGGTAGAGGGATTGAATTTCGGAGCTGAGAGGTCATGTTACAACTGTACAAAACTCTGGTGCAGCTGCACTTGGAGTATTGCGTACAGTTGGAGTACTGCACTTGGAGTATTGCGTACAATGTGCCTAGTTTGGGGGCGTTTAAGAGATCCGTGGATAGGTTTATGGATGGAAAGGGATTGGTTTAGGTTAGAGGGTCATTGTTTTTTAACTGGTTGGCGCAACATCGTGGGCCGAAGGGCCTGTTCTGCGCTGTAATGTTCTATGTTCTGGTCGCCGCATTATAAGAAAGATGTGGAAGCATTGGAAAGGGTGCAGAGGAGGTTTACCAGGATGATGCCTGGTATGGTGGGAAGGTCTTATGAGGAAAGGCTGAGGGACTTGAGGTTATTTTCATTAGAGAGAAGAAGGTTACAAGGTGACCTAATTGAGGCATACAGGATGGTCAAAGGATTGGATAGGGTGGACAGTGAGAGCCTTTTTCCTTGGATGGTGATGGCTAACATGAGGGGACTTAGCTTTAAATTAAGGGGTGGTAGTTATAGGACGGATGTCAGAGGTAGGTTCTTTACTCAGAGGGTAGTAAGGGCGTGGAATGCTTTGCCTGCAGCAGTTGTGGACTTGCCAACTTTAAGGGCGTTCAAATGGTCAGTGGATAGGCATATGGATAACACTGGAACAGTTTAGGTTAGAGGGTCATTAGATTGGTCGGCGCAACATTGAGGGCCAAAGGGCCTGTACTGCGCTGTAATGTTCTATGTTCTATTAATAACACTCTACAGTTGGCTACTGAATTGCAGAGAGGGAAAATTGAATCCCACTTCAGTCTGCTAATCATTCAACTGATAAAGCAGCTGGCTCAAATAGGTGCAGAACTGTTTCAATATCTTGGCCAATATTTATCGCTTCTTGTTTTGTAAAGTGGTTAATTTTCTTTTGGAATAATCTTCCAGAAAGTAATTAAATTGCAGAAAAATTGTAAACTGACTTATTGAATCCCAAGAGTTGAACTTCCTGTATTTGAAGGTCAGATGCATCATAAGGGAACAATTTAATTTCTTAATGAGGCTTATTGCTAGTATTTCCAATTACCTTTTAATGGCACATCAATTTCTTCAATGATGATTCTTTGCCAACTGCTCTCAATCATCCATGGCCAAAACAGAAAGTTGGATTTGCAACTCTCAAAACAACTGTGCAAGCATAATTGATGTGTTCTGTTGCTGCTTGTGCTAGGAAATGCTTCCGGCTTGTAAATGGAATAGGTGCAACCAAACTAACAGTCCAAACATATTAGGAAACCAAAACCATTTCTATTTGATTATTCTACAATGTCAATATGTTTCAAGTGCTTTTGTAACTCTGCACGTAGATAATGCTTACCACTCCTTGCAGTGACAAGTAATTCTGAACTCCAATCACTCCACTTTCCATTGTCAAAAGAATCTTTTGCTTTAACACGAATCACATACAGCTGACCAGAAATGGCATCCGTGATGGTTATAGTTTTCATTTTAGTCTCCAACTGAAAATGAAGTAGAAAATAAAAAGCTAGAAGGGTGCTGAATGTTGACATCATCAGTGCCCGATAGTGATCATTCCAGTAGTCAAAGCAACATTCTAACATCAATGTTCTTCTCACGAGAAAGTTCTGTTGTGACAGTAGACTACCTCAAATCCAGTGACCCAAAAAATGGCAGTTTCAAAAACTGTTCATTCTTTCTTCATGCCTCAGCAAACCTTGACCCTACTGGAACCAGCTCAGAAAATTTGGGTGATTTG
The DNA here is from genome assembly GCF_965287045.1 of Carcharhinus amblyrhynchos. Taxonomy (NCBI): domain Eukaryota; kingdom Metazoa; phylum Chordata; class Chondrichthyes; order Carcharhiniformes; family Carcharhinidae; genus Carcharhinus; species Carcharhinus amblyrhynchos. Next base: position 46,818,653 of record NC_137324.1, on the reverse strand, counting down.
CCAAGTGCTGATTTAGATTCATGTTTTCATTGACTCAGAAAAGATGTTAATGAGAACCAGGGACAAAACTCTTCACTAGTTGCAATCATACCCAGCACAAAGAAAGATGATCGCAGTTGTTGGACACCAATCATCTCAGTCCCAGGTTTTTGCCACAGGAGTTCGTCGGGAATTGCCCTAGGTCCAACCATCATCAGCTGTTTCATCAATGACTTTCTAAGGTCAGAAATAGGATGTTCATGGATGGCTACATAATGTTCACCAATATTCATGACCCCTCAAACACTGAAGCAGTCTGTGTCAAAATACAGCAAGACATGGACAATAACCAGCCTTTGGCTGATAACTGGCAAGTAACATTCATGTTGCACAAGTATCAGGAAGTGACCATCTCCAACAAGGGAGAATCTAACCACCTTTTCTTGATATTCAATGGCACTACCATCACTGAGTTCCCCACATCAATTTTCTGAGGATAACCATTGGGGAGAAAATGAACTGAACCAGCCATTTAAATAATATGGCTAAAAGAGCAGGTCAGAGGCTGAGAATTCTGCAGAGAATTCTGCGTGGGTGGCATGGTAGCACAGTGGTTAACACTGCTGCTTCACAGCTTCAGGGACCTGGGTTCAATTCCTGGCTCGGGTCACTGTGTGTGTGGAGTTTGCACATTCTTCTCATGTCTGTGTGGGTTTCCTCCGGGTGCTCTGGTTTACTCCCACAGTCCAAAGATGTGTGGGTTAGATTGATTGGCCATGCTAAAAAATTGCCCCTTAGTGTCCTGAGATGCGTAGGTTAGATGGATATGAGGGTAAAATGTGTAGGGATATTGGGTAGGGACTGGGTGGGATTGTGTTTGGTGCAGACTCGATGGGCCGAAGGGCCTCTTTCTGCACTGAAGGGTTCTATGATTCTATGAATAAAGATACAAAAGTCTGAGGTTACATACCAACTGACTCAAGAAGAGCTTCTTCTCTGCTGCCATCATAGATTTGAATGACTTACTTTGCACTAAGTAGATCTTTCTGTACCCTAGCTATGGCTGTAACACTACATTCCTCCACTTCTCAGAAGACTAAGGAAATTTCCTTCCTTAGGCATGTCAGCTACAACTCTCACCAACTTATACAGATGCACCATAGAAAGCATTCTTTCTGGCTGTATCATAGTTCGATTTGGCTTCTGCTCTGACTAAGAACGCAAGACACTGCAAAAGGTCGTGAATATAACCCAATCCATCACACAAGCCAGTCTCCCATCCATTGACTCTGTCTACATTTCCCGCTGCCTCGGAAAAGAAGCCAGCATAATTAAGGAGCCCACACATCCTGGACATTCTCTTTTCAGTTGGGAAAACAATACACAAGTCTACGGTCACATATCAACGTTACAAGAATAGCTTCTTCCCTGCTGCCATCAGACTTTTGAATGGGCTTACCTTGCATTAAGTTGATCTTTCTCTACAACTTGGCTATAACTGTAACGCTACATTCTGCACTTTCTCCTTTTCTTCTCTATGAATGTGATTGGACCGAGGTGGGCAGAGTAAGAAGTCTCAGAACACTGGGTTAAAGTCCAACAGATTTATTTGGTATAACAAGCTTTCGGAGCACTGCTCCTTTATCAGGTGAGTCCACTTAACCTGGTGTTGAGACTTACTGTTCTCTATGAACAGTATGCTTTGTCCATATAGTATGCAAAAAACAATACTTTTCACTGTATACAATACTATTTATTATTGTCACTGCATGTGACAATAATAAATCAAATCTAATATCAAATGACCTCCTAACCCCACCAAAGCCTTCCATCATCTACAAGGTTCAAGTGAAGAATGCGTATGCATGAGGTCTGCAGTCACTGATTTTTGTAATTTTGTATTTTTCCCATTTTGTTTCTGCTTTGATCTTGCTTTAAAATTAAAGTCGGATCTTACTTTGGAGACATTTATGTAAACCTAGATGTCATTGTGCTCTGATTATTGATCAATTATATAATCAGTAATAGATTTGGATTTTTACCCAAGAATTTTTCTTGCACATCAAATTCACAGCCACTATTTGACTGAACTTTGTAGATTTGCTGCCACTAAAAAAAGTCATATCTTTATTTCCATTGCTTTAAAAACAAGAACTATCATTATATTGAAATCAATCGACTGCACTCATGTGGCATCAAGTTCTGCACTCAGATCTCCAGGGCATCAAGCTATGCAGTATGTGTACTGCTTCCATTTGCTGAATGTTCAGCTGGTCAGTGACCAGCATTGGGCATGTGCTCGATTCCCAGAGCATGTGTACAACTCCTACATTCTGAACCACTCTAGGATCCCTGAGAAATTACAGGTCCACAGTGGTTGCAGGTCTGGCTCCTCGGGGACAATCGGTACCCACTTAGGAGAAAGTACATAACAAGGTGATCTTGCTGTCATTCTTCTTGCTTATAGTTGCTTCCCAGTGGTACAAGCACACCATGGCAGTCATCAAGTCTGGAAGTCAGCATGGCAAGGGCTAAATGCTGAGCAACAATCAGTGGCACTCTCACACCAAAGTGGTGTTTGAGTGGCATAATTGCGTGACTTGTTTGACTCCAGGCCGGTCCACTGAGTTACAGCTGAATGGTCTCAGCTGCAAGGAGTACTGATTACTGATGTGTCTTTCCATTAGGCTCATTCTTGTCAACTGCCCACGTCCAGAAGCCTTCATACCCAGGTATGAGTGGAACCATCAATCAGTGATGACCCCCCCCGCACCGCACTGCCCTTCCTTCTGTGAAGCTCTTCTCAGAAACCCATGCCCCCGGCTTCCGTTCCCTCTGTAAAGCCCTGGTATTCTGGAGTCAACCATCCTCAGTAAGAAGTCTGACAACATCAGGTTTAAGTCCAACCGATTTATTCGATAGTAAACTCACAAGCTTTCGAGGTTCCCCTCTTCGTCAGGGGAGCCTCGAAAGATTGTGAGTTTACTATCAAATAAATTGGTTGGACTTAAACCTGGTGTTGTCAGACTTCTTACTGTGTTTACCCCAATCCTACACCGGCATCTCCACATCATGTCAACCATCCTCTCCATGGAAAGTAGGACAGATATGATTAAAGTGTATGGGCCTGATAATGAGATGCAAATATATTATGATGTTCCCACCATTGAACAGGAAATACAGCCCGCCACTGATGAGGTAAGAGGGAACAATCATGGCAAGTTTTACCCCCGACGTATATCGTGACCAAAAGAGAAAAGGCAGGAAAATCTCAGCAGGTCTGGCAGCATCTGTAAGGAGAGAAAAGAGCTGACATTTCAAGTCCAGATAAACCTTTGTCAAAGGTCACCGTAAATCATGACGTTGGACTTTTTGCAAAATTTGCTGCTCCTGCCAATGAACCTACCCAACGCAAACAAGAGTGGAAAATCCCAGCCATGGACTGCAGCAGTTCAAGAAGGCAGCTCACCACCGCCTTCTCAAGGGCAATTCGGATAGGGTAATAAACGCTGACCTAGCCTGTGATGCCCACATCCCGTGAATAAATATAAAATAAATTTCCAACACCCCAGCGAATGCTAATCTCACCTGACCTAGCACAGATGTGACAAAGACAATTTGAGTCACCAAGTGAAAACAAAAGAATCCTGCAAAATTCAAAGAAGTAGAATATTTACCTGTGTATTGTACATGGAATCAGGCCATTGCCGATTCCTGCTGCAGCACAGGATGCCTGCATTGAGTTTTGATGTCAGTAAGGCCACCCAAATAGAAACCCCCAGGGCTTAAATTCAAACACTGCACCTGACTCCCTAAGTTCTGTGGCTATTTGTGGCCATCTTGCAGCTGGCCCAATTCAGTTCAAAGAGTTATTAAAAAGTACTGTACAATCTTGCATGAATTTAAAAAAAAAATGAGTTTTTGGTTAAAACAATCATTTCAGTTTGATTGATCTTTTCTCCTTTTAAACAGGGTGCACTGATGCGCAGGGAAGTGGAGGATAGGGGCGCTTTAGAGTTATTAAATCCAGTTCCTGAAAATTGAATTAACGTCAGTAGTGGCACGGCCATTAACCTAAAATGCCTTGCAATCACATCAGTTGGTTTCCGTGTCCCCTATTCTGTAAATTAAAACATTTGAATTTTAGTTAAGGCCTTCCGATTTCTTTCCCCTGAAAATCAGCAAGTTCTGAAATCCAGCATGGGCCCAATCCCAGGGTTGTTGGATTTGAGATACTCTGCACTGTATTCTTAAGCTTTAAATAGCATGCCGCATTAACACCCTTGCATGACCCCATCTCTCAGATCACTCACACTGCTATTCTTTGCTTTTGGCAGACTGCATAGGTTTCTCAGAACAATCACATATGCAGCCAACTGACAGGAGGTAAATTTTAGATGCCAGATTGGACCAATGCACAGTTTCACCTTCTTGGCATAGAAGTGTGAAGTGGCATATTTTGATAGGGAACCAGACAACACTGACTCACAGCAAAAGAACCAAGAAGTTAAAGTTAAAAGTTAATTTATTAGTCACAAGTAAGGCTTACATTAATGCTGCAGTGAAATTACAGTGAAATCCCCCTAGTCACCACAGGCACATGTTTGGGTCAATGCACCTAACCAGCACGTCTTTCAGACTGTGGGAGGAAAGCCGAGCACCAGAGGAGACCCACACAGATTCAGGGAGAACGTGCAAACTCCACACAGACAGTGACCCAAGCCGGGAATTGAACTTGGGTCCCCGGCACTGGGACGTGCTCCCTGAAAGGCTGGTGGCGACAGATTCCGAAGTGGCTTTCATGAATAAGTGTCTGCACCAAAAAACATCAGTAGGAATAGTTGGGAGCAGGGCTAGATAACTTCCCATTGTAGAGAGCTGGCACGGGTTCAATAGGCTGAAAGGTTTTCTCGTCTGCTGTGATTGTTTTCTGATTAGATGATCCCAGAAGAGCTGCTCCAGAAAAAAAAAACACTTACAAAATGGCTCCATCATTCCTAAAGTGCTTCATCTATACCCTTGTCCAAACACTAAACATCAGCCAAAACAGACTTGGAAATTAAAAAAAGAAAATGCTGGAAGTATTCAGATCAGACAGCTTGCAAAATTTGTTTTGTACAGAGCCCTAAATAAACTATATTCTATTGCCTTAAGATAACCTATTCATTTCCCAATCAGTGAAGCATTGGTGAAATTAAAACAGAAAATGCTGGACAAACTCAGCAGGGTCTGGCAGCATCTGTGTAGAGGGAAGCAGAGTTATGGTTTTGAGTCAATATGACTCTACTCCGCAGCTGAAGACAGTAGGAACGTGATAGATTTTATACCATGAAAGAGGTGGAGCAAAATAGATGGTGAGGGATATGTGGAAGCTCCGGAGAGATTTGAGAAAGATGTCACAGACACAAGATAAATGGAGTGTTAAAGAATAAGAAAGGTTAATAGTGGCCTAAAGATCAGATGGCAGAATGTGTTAATAGCAGGACAAGGGTTAGTGCTCCCCGAAAGCAAAACATAAGGACAAGGCGGTGTGCTGGCACAGTGTTTTGCACTGCTGCCTCAGCACCGGAGACTCGGGTTCAATTCCAGCCTCTGATCACTATCTGTGTGGAATCTGCACATTCTCCCCTTGTCTGCATGGGTTTCCTCTGGCTGCTCTGGTTTCTTCCCACACTCCAAGATGTGTGGGTGAGGTTAATTGGCCATGGTAAATTTCCCCTTAGCATCAGGGGGATTAGTAGGGAAAATACCTGGGGTTATGTGGCTAGGGCCTGGATGAGATTGCTGTCGGTGCAGGCTCAATGGGCCGAATGTCCTCGGTCTGCACTGTAGGGACTCTCTAAGTTACACACTTAGTTCAAATATGGATAAAAGAGCTGAACTCCAGACGAGGGGTGAGAGTGACAGCCCTTGACACCAAGGGTGCATTTGACTGAGTATGGCGTCAAAGAGCCCTCGTGAAACTGGAGTCAATGGGTATCGGGGGCAAATTCTTCACTGGTTGGAGTCATACATAAGAAGATGGTTGTGGTTGTGGAGGTCAGTCATCTCAGCTCCACGACATCTCTGCAGGAGTCTCCCAGGGGAATGTCCTACGCCCAACAGTGTTCAGCTGCATCACCAATGACCTTCCCTCCATCATAAGGTCAGAAGTGGGATGTTTGCCAATGATTGCACAATATTTAGCATCATTCGCGACTCCTCAGATACTGAGGCAGTTCATGTTCAATTGGAACAAGAGCTGGACAATATTCAGGCTTGGGCTGACAAGTGGCAAATAACAATCATGCCACACAAATACCAGGCAATGACCATCATCAACAAGAGACACTGTAACTACCGCCTCTTTACATTCAATGGTGTAACCATCACTGAATCTCCCACTGTCAACATCCTTGGGGTTACCATTAGCCAGAAACTCAAGTGGACTCACCACATAAACACAGTGGCTACAAGAGCAGGTCAGAGGCTAGGAATACTGCGGCATGTAACTCACCTTCTGACTCCCCAGAGCCTGTCCACCACTTACAAGGTACAAGTCAGGAGTGTGATGAATACTCTCCACTTGTCTGGATGGGTGCAGCTCCAACACACTCAAGAAGCTTGATACCATCCAGGACAAAGCAGCTGCTTAATTGGCACCACATTCACAAACATCCATTCCCTCCACCACCGACGCTCAGTAGCAGCAGCGTGTACTATCTACAAGATGCACTGCAGCAATTCACCAAAAATCCTTAGACAGCACCTTCCAAACCCTCAACCATTTCCATCTAGAAGGACAAGTGCAGCATATAAATGGGAGCACCACCAACTGCAAGTTGCCCTCCAAGCCACTCACGATCCTGACTTGGAAATGTATTGCCATTCCTTCGCAATCGCTGGATCAAAATAATGGAAATCCCCCCTTAATGGCATTGTGAGTCAACCACAGAACATGGACTGCAGAGATTCCAGAAGACAGCTCACCGCCACCTTTGCCAGGGCAACTATGGATGGGCAATAAATGCTGGCCAACAAGTGATGCCCATGTGCCACAAATGAATAAAATAAAAGCTGGCAACACTGGTGAGGTCTTGTTGCTGTTATAATCTGGGGAGATTCCCTCAAACAGAAATGTGGTAAATTGCCAGATAATCCAGTTCAATAATAATTGAGGCATTAATACTGGCAGACATCAATAGAATTGGTGTACTTTTATTCAACTAGTTCCATGGATCCTTTACTGCCACCAGAGGAAGCAAATAGGATCTTTGACACCTCGCCTGAAAAGATGGCATTTCTGACCAGTCCCTTTGAATAGCAGGACTGTGGAAATCCTCGAAAGAAAAATTGTTCACCAATGCTACGGTAGAAGACTAAAGTGAGAACCCCATCCGGGGAATTCATCTTTAAGTGTTTAAGGTCCTGAATGAACCTCAGTCCACAATCTTCTGACTCAGATCCGAGTGTTCGCCCATTCTGCCACCACAGCCATTAGCTGCCCAATTGACAATATTTCTGGAGGTACAGAATAAGTAAAGTACATGTTTTTATCTTTTAGACCCAAGTTCTTTATGTATTTATGGCTATTCCAACTTGAATGACTCAAGAAGATAAACAGCAAATCAGACATGTAGTAATGAAGACTGAATTTGTACTCTGATTTGGAAAATATGAAAAAAATATATTTTCTGTGCTACAGAAGTTTGACTTGAAATGGCAAACAAACTATAAATAGCGTATTTAGTTGTATTTTATGCCATGATTCAGTAACAGGATTGAGTTAATTTGTGAACTCTTCCAGAATGCTTAATGTGAAGCATCTTAATTAATATTAAAGTGATATTCAAATATAATTTTTTTTATTATTTAATCTCTCCTGCTCTCTGCCCTTTTACAGATCTTCCTTTTTGTTCTTCCTACTCCCCTACCCCTTTCCACTGAATTTTTTTTTCATTTTTATCTTTCATTTACAAGTAGACTCTGATTGGTAGAGGCACTGCCATGGAGAATGTTCTAGGGAACAGTTAACTGCTGTGCTTTAGTGTAAGTGAGTAATGCATAAGTGAGCCACATTGCAATCCTAATTGATAATCTTAAATTGTTTTTGCACACTCAGAATTATTTAGCAAGTGTTGTCCAATCGTGGAATCACATCTAATGTTGGATACTATGGGGCAATTCTCCCATCCTATTGCGCTGATTTTTTTTAGCACAGCACGCTGGGAGATTTAAGTGGCTTCCAATCTGTGCAGGGCGTCCAGACTGGAGTGGATCTCCACTGCAAGACTTCCACCACTGTCAGCTTCACACCAGAAATAGGTGCAGAGCTGCATTAGATACGCAGGGGGAAATTTGAATGTAATTTAAATGGCATTAGCGCCTGGAACTGAAGTCTCCGGGCCCACTAATCTCTTCTTCCACACCAGAAGTATTTCATTCAAGCGGGATTTATAGTAACTCCCCACTTGCAGGGAGCTGGCAACCCGAACCGGCTGGAGTGATGGGGGGTAATCAAGGCCCCCAGAGGATCGGATGCCAAGGGGATGCCCCAAGAAGTGGCATCTTGGCAGTGCCAGCTTGGGCCCCAGACCTCAAAGAGGACATTCTTACCAACTCGATGGAATCCCATCAGGCAGTGCAAAGGGCACGGGGCGTCCTGCTGCCATTCTGCAGGCAGGATCGTTTAGGGACGAAGGCCAGATATGTACAGGTCAGTGGGGGATGCGGAGGCCAGCAATGTCAGGGTCACTGGGGATGGGGAGACCAGTGACGTTCAGGTCAGTGGGGGATGGGAAGGCCAGCGATGTTCAGGTCAGTGGGGGATGGGAAGGCCAGCAATGTCCGGGTCTCTGGGGAATGGGGAGGATGTCCATGGTGGGGGATGTTGTGAGAGGCCAGCGATGTCTGTGTTTTGGGAGGGTTGGGGAGTGCAGTGGTGTTGTAAGAGGCCAGCATTGTTTTTTTTTTGGAGGGGGGATTTTTGCGGGGGGGGGTGGGGGGGGGAAAGAGAGAGAGAGAGAGGTGGGTTGGTGTTGTGAGAGGCCACCAATGTGCACAGGAGAACGAGAAGCAAGTGATAAGGCCAGCAATGTCCATGGGGAGTTGAGGGCACCGATTTCAATGTTAGAAAGGCTTGTTTATCTCCCAGGCACGTGTGCATGCACGGTGGCCCAGTCAGCATGCTGATTTCAGCCTCTTCAACAGGAATAGGCCTTGCCGCTGTACCCTGGACTCTTTCTAGCTAATGAGCTTTGCAGTGCAGAGTGTGGAACATAAGAACATAAGAAATAGGAGCAGGAGTAGGCCAACTAGCCCTTCGAGCCTGCCCCGCCATTCAATAAGATCATGGCTGATCTGTCGTGGCTCAGTTCCACATTCCCGCCCTCTCCCCATAACCCTTAATCCCCTCTCTTATCAAAAACCCATCAACCCACGTCTTAAAAATATTTAGCGAGGCAGCCTCCACCACTTCAACGGGCAGAGAATTCCAGAGATTCACCACCCTTTGAGTGAAGAAGTTCCTCCTCAACTCTGTTCTAAACCGCCCCCCCTTTATCTTGAGGCTATGCCCCCTAGTCCTACTATCCTTTCTGAGCAGGAAGAGTCTCTCCACCTCTATCCTATCCATCCCATTCATCATCTTATACGTCTCAATGAGATCTCCCCTCATTCTTCTAAACTCTAACGAGTACAAGCCTAGTTTATTCAGCCTCTCCTCATAGCTCAACCCCCTCAACTCTGGCATCAGCCTAGTAAACCTCCTCTGCACTCCCTCCAAGGCTAAAATATCCTTGCGTAAGTACGGCGCCCAAAACTGCACACAGTACTCCAGAAAACCCCACTGGAAAAACCAGTGCGATACTTCAGTTTTCACGTGAATTTAACACTTCGAATTTTTTTAGGAGATACGCGGCCTACGTTTTGAATCTTGTAAGCACAAGCTGGTTGGGTACAGTCAATACTTCGCCTGTTCTGAACAGCCAAAGAAACATGCTGTCCAAATTTGTATCATCAGACCTTCCACTAACCATGGCCAGACAGCTCTGCTTGAAAGCAAGTTACAGAAATTCTTGTTGGATTTGCCAGGTGGTGTATATCTTAGGATTCATTCTCACCGCTCACTGAATCTGCGTATATATGAGCTGGCCATATACGCATCACCTAGGTGATGTCCCTTTATGCCCTATCTTATCTGTGATTGGTTCTGCACAACATGAATTGGCCAAATTGTTGGGCAAGTTGCTGCAGCCAGTTTTGAGCAAGTTTTCCACTTATGTGGTGAAGGATTCCTTCACTTTTGTAAAGTCAATGCTGTACTTGCATGTCAATAGCAATTCCACGTCCATGTGTTCCTTCCACATTATTAACCTATTCACCAATATATCACTCAAGGACATTTGCACCATGTCAATGTATCATAGCGATATAGATGCACTGCCATTATCTGAATCCCTATTCATTTAACTTATGAACGCTTTGTTGCAAGGGAATTGGAGTTCAAGAATAAAATAGTTTTGTAACAATTGTACCCAGCTTTGATGGGACCACATCTGGAGTTCTTTGTGCAATTTTAATCTCCATATTTAAGGATGCAATTGTTCTGGAGGCAGTACAGTGAAGTTTCACTACACTGGTTCTTGGGATATAAGAGGGTGATCCTATGTAAATTTGGCCTATTGACTCAGAAATTAAGAAGAAAGAGAGGTGATCCCATTAAACCACTGAAGGGTGATAGAGTGGACATTGAGAGGTTGAGGCCACTTCCCATATCTGAGGACTCACCTTTTGATGAAGACAAACACAGACCAACAGAATTCTTTATCACCTCCAACATGTCAGCTCAAGCTTCAGCTAACTGAGGAAGAGTATTTGAGGACCAGGATTTCAAACTTTTGGGATGAGGGCATGGTTTTCCAAGCAGCAGTAGCCCTGTACCCCTATACACTTTGGAAATTTAGCAACCTGTTGCATCAGGAAATTTTAAGAGGGAAAATGGGAAAACTTCAGGAATATCTTCAAAGCATCTCTGAAGAGACCAGCCACCTAAACATTCTTACCAACTCAACTGAATACCTGGCCTGTGAGCGACCAAAATGAAGACAGTTAATTTGGGAAGGCTTTGCCCTGAACATGCAGAGACAAAGGTGAAATGTTGGGGAGAGCTTACAAACCTCCACACAACTCATCTAATTGACCTTTCAAGCAGAACCTGCCATCCCACGCATAGCGAAGTCTGCAGATTAACTGTCTCAGTACCCATCAAACCCAGCAACTGGAAGCAGGTTATCCTTAATCATGAAGGATTGGCTAAGAAAACAAGCAGTTTCCCCTATAACATAGGGAGCAAAATAGGCTGTTCTGTCATTCAGTAAAATCATAGCTGATCCAGTCATGGTCCCAGCTCCACTTTGCCATCTGCCCCCCATAACCCTTGACTCCCTACAAAATCTGTCTAACTCCCCCTACAATAAAATACAGGGGTGTTGAGGGTGTGGGGAAGGGGGGAGGGTGGTTTCCATCTCATAATAAGGGTTTATCACTTAAGATTAATATTGGGTGAAATTTCTTCGCATAAAGGGTTGTGAAACTTCAGATTTCACAGCTTTGAACGCTCTGTGGTTGAAGCCTGTAATAGATTTTTGCTCTCTTAAGAAGGTTGAAGGATATGGGGAAGAGGTGGGAAACAGGACCTGTAGTTGAAGATCAGCCATAATCATACTGTCTGACTGAGCAGGCTCGAGGAACTGTATAGTCTACTATTACTACTTCTATTTCTTATGCTCTTACGTGCAAACCTAACTTACATTCTACAGCATCCATCTTTTTCTGCAAAACAGCAACAGTGGGGGCGATTCTCCCATCCCAATGTGCACGTTTTTTTGGCAGGTCGGGATGGGAGAATCGCGTGTCAGCCACTTTGCAGGATTCGTGCATGCGTTCCCAACGCAAGCTCATCTCCCACAACAGAAGAACAGCAGTGGGAACTGCACTGGAAACCAGCAGAAAGAGAGGTAAGTGATTTAAATCTTTTTTAAAATGTATTTTAAATGTGTTTATTGGGCCCGGCACGGAGTTCACCAGGCCTGAAAACATTTCCCACCCCGCAAGGAGTATTTCACTCTGGCGGGGTTTACAGTAGCTCCCAACTTGTGGGAAATTAGCAAAAGACCCCACTGAAGTGAAGGGGGGGCGTGACTGGGGCCCCCTAGAGGGTCAGGTAGTGAAGGGGGAGCTGCCTGCTGGGCATGGGCACCCTGACAGTGCCAGTCTGTGTCCCTGGCACTGCCCAAGCAAAGTGCCCATGCCCAGGGGCACCATGGCACTGCCCACTGGGCATCAGTCACTGCCAAAGGGGCAGGGCAGGACCTATTGTGGGTGGGACCAAGGTGGCGATTGGCGGGGGTGGAGGCTCCGCTGCCCTGCATTGGAATCGGTCGGAGCTGGAATGAGGCCAGCTATTGGGGCGAGCTTGGTTGGGGGGGACGGTCTATTGCGGGGATGGGGGTTCTGGACATTGGACATTAGAGTGCTCTGGGATGGGGGTGATGAGTCGGGGCTGGCTCAAGAAGGCTTTGGGGGAGGGTGGGGTAAGGTGGTGGGGGGGGTGGGGTTGGCTGAAGGGGAAGCATTGCAGGTCTGACCAGTGATTGAACTAGCCAGGAAAAGGGGAGACTGACAGATCGGGGCCACTGCGCAGAGACGCGGAACTGTCAGACTCTGGCGTGAATAGCACCCCTCACCACACCCCCACCTCCCCCAGCACCCCCACTCCCCCCTGCGCCGAGCGTTTCATGATATTCCCGATTGTGACCTCTGCATTGCACAAAGTGTGGAGATTCAGGTTTGAAGTTGAACTGAAGAAACAGTCGAAATTTTGACCTGTTTTCTCGCCAATTCAGCACTTGTGGGAGTATTGCCAATTTGCGCCAGAAAACAGCAAAAATCACTTTCATGAATGAGTTGGTAGATGTAATATTCTCACCATTTATTTCTGCCTCCTTTGTGAAAGATAAATTTCATGCTTAAAGTAGGCAAGAAAGTTTATAAATAGGTATGAGTGAACCTGGAATTTGATTACAATAGTTGGTTTTGCATAGCACAAGATAGGTTGGAACAACTTCAAGGGACAATCCTTCAATTCTTACTTGAAGAAATAAGAAGTTACGTAAAGATAAACAAGGCATCTGTTGAAGATCTTTCCACTCTTTGTAGATGCATAATTTATCTTCAAATAAATATATATATTCAAAGGATTAAATCTACATAAATAATCTATTGCAATTAAAGAATCGCTACAGTACCGAAGGAGGTCATTTAGCCCATCGAGTCTGCACCGACAACAATTCTACCCAGGCCCTATCCTGTAACCCCATATAGTTACCCTGCTAATCCCCCTGACACTAAGGGTCAACTTAGCATGGCCAGTCTACCTAACCCACGCATCTTTGGATTGTGGGAGGAAACTTGAGCACCTAGAAGAAACCGACATTGACACAGGGAGAATGTGCAAACTCCACACAGACAGTGACACAAGGCCGGAATTGAACCCAGGTCCCTGGTGCTGTGAGGCAGCAGTGCTAACCACTGTGTCACTGTGCCTGTTAAAAAAAAATAGTTGGCCACACACCAAAAGTAAACTTTTTTACTCCTTTAGACAGGCACAAGAATTAAAGATAAACATTTATGCACTTTGCTTCAGTAAAAATTACGTTCCTAAAATTCAGATACCTACAGCAGTAAACTGAATTACAATAATGACAGCTCTACCCATGCCAAGAGCACAGTGGTAGACTTCACGTCAACACAAGGGTATTTCTTTAAAATAAAACACCGCAAGAAATACTGGAGCTTTAAGTAGTAACGTTGCAGCAAGAAAAGCTGTTAACAGATCTCCAAATTCAGCACCAGACAAATCAACACAACCCCCAAGTCATAACCTCAAACCACAGGTGAACTCACCCTTGACCAGTGATCACTTTGCTGAGGTTTGTATTCTAAGATAAATTTTAATTCGAAACGTTCACCCCACGATGGTGGATAATCCCACTGCACTTTTATCCTTGTAAGAGATCCAAAGACGGGTTCTGCTGTAACATTCGCAGGCGGATCCGGTTGAACTGCAACAAAAGGAGAGAATGTCTTTCTGTCGGAACAGTCAGCCACGTTACATCTGCATATGCTAATGACATAATTGTGGGGGAGGAATTTTAAAACCTAACAACATTTGGGTCAGGGTCAGGTAGGAACTAAATATGTAAAAAAGACTTCAAACCTAAACCAATATGCGTCAGAACCCACGCTCTATAGCATTGAATAAAGGTTGAAAGATGGGTGGCCAAACAAATCATTCCCAGTCAGTCATTTAAATAGTTTAATGAGGCTGCGTGCCTCATTGTGTTCCAGTTCCAACTCCAGCCTGACAGATTTTCCAAAGCACAGAAACCCAGCAGCTAAACAGAAAGGGAGGTAAGGACTGCTATGTGCCATTATCCCTACTGACTATTGCCTATCACACAGCCTGTCTCTTAATGAGGCAAATAATTTATTGTCAATTCCATAAGATTCAACTTCAGCTTTAACAAATATCTTTTGGAAGTCCATTCAAATACAATCTTTAAACATTCATTCTCTGTGTACTACTGTAGTCACCTCTTCAAAAATAAAAGCAATGCGGATTTTCAGTCATGAAATGACATGACTTGCCCACCTAATCCCACTTGCCAGCACTTGGCCCATAGCCTTGAATGTTATGGCATGCCAAGTACTCATCCGGGTACTTTTTAAAGGATGTGGGGCATCTTGTCTCCGCCACCCTCCCAGGCAGTGCAGTCCAGGCCATCACTACCCTCTGAGTAAAAAGGTTTTTCCTCAAGTCCCCACAAAACCCTCCCACCCCACATTTTTAACTTGTGCCCCCTCGTAACTGACCCTTCAACTAAAGGAAACAGCTGCTCCCTATCCATCCTGTCCATGCCCCTCACTCTTGAACACCACAATCAGGTCACCACTCAGTCTTCTCTGTTCCAATGTAAACAACCCAAGCCTATCCAACATCTCTTCATAATTTAAATTTTCATTTCTAGGCAACATCCTGGTGAACTCCTCTGCACCCCTGCCAGTGGGTTCACATTCTTCCTATAATGTGGCGACCAGAATTGCACACAGTACACCAGTTATGGCTTCACCAGAGTTCTATACAACTCCATTATTACCTCTCTGCTTTTGTAATCTATACTCTGATTGATAAAGGCAAGTGTACCATATGCCTTTTTCACCACTCTATTTACCTGCCTTTCCACCTTCAGGGATCTATGGACAAACATACCATGGTCCCTTTGTTCTTCAAATTTTCATAGTATATTCCTTGTCAAATTATTCCTTCCAAACTGCATCACCTCATACTTTTCAGGATTAAATTCCATCTGCCACTTAGCTGCCCATTTGACCATCTGGTCTATATCTTCTTATATCCCAAGACACTCAACCTCACTGTTAACCATTTGGCCAATCTTTGTGTCTTCAGCAAACTTACTGATCCTAACCCTACATTGTCATCTATGTCATTCATATAAATGGGGGCCCAGCACAGATCCCTGTGGTATGCCACTGGTCACTGGTCTCCAGTCACTAAAGCAGCTCTGTTACCACACTCTGTCTCCTACCACTACACCAATTATGTAGCCACCTTGTCGGATCACCCTGTATCCAATGTGCATTAGCCTTCTTAATAAATCTCCCATGTGGGGCTTGTCAAAGGCTTTGCTGAAATCCATGTAAACTACATCAACCACATTACCCTCATCTACACACTTGGTTACATGCTCAAAAAATTCAATCAAATTTGTTAGGCATTACCTCCCCCTGAGAAAACCATGCTGAATATCTCTGATCAAACTTGCCCCTCCAAATGGAGATAGATTCTCTCCTTTAAACCTTTTCCAGTAGTTTCCCAACCACAGACATGAGACTCACTGACCTGAAGATCCCTGGCTTGTCTCTACAGCCTTTCTTAAATAATGGAACAAAGTTAGCTGTTCTCCAGTCCTCTGGCACCTCCCTGGTGGTCAGGAAGGGATTAAAAATTTAGGTCAGAACCACTGCAATTTCCTGCCTCCCACAACAGCCTGGGACACAATTTATCCAGACCTGGAGATCTGTCCACTTTTACGCTCGCCAATACTGCCAATGCCTTGTCACTCCCTTTGATAATTTTCTCTAGAGTATCACATTCTCTCTCCCCAAGTTCCATAACTAACTCTTCATTCTCATGGGTGAAGACAGATGTGAAATATTCATTTAACACCCCCCCAATGTCATCTGCCTCCACCCATCCATTTGTCCCAAATGGGCCCTATTCCTTCCCTGGTTGTCCTCTTCCCATTGATATACTTACAGAATATCTTAGGATTTTCCCTACTTTTACCAGCCAGAGCCTTCTAACATCCCCTCTTTGCTCTCCTAATTGGTTTCTTAAACTCCATCATGCACTTTCTGTACTCCACTAATGTCTCTGCAGACTTATTCCCCTTATACTTGTCAAAAGCCTCTCTTTTCCTTTTCACTGTATCCTAAATGTCTGTGGTCATCTAAGTCTCTTTGGGTTTGTTACACATTTCTATTACCCAAGAGAGAACATGTTGAACCTGTACCCTCCCCATTTCATCACTGAACACCCCCACTGCTCTTCTGTAGATTTCCCCACAAGTAACTCGTTCCAGTCTACCTTGGCCAGATCTTGCCTAATTTTGTTAAAATCTATTCTTCCTCAATCCAAAACATTTTTCTGCAACTTGTCAATTTCTTTGCCCACAACAAATTTGAATTGAACCATGTTGTGGTCCCTATCACCAAAATGCTCCCCCACCAACACACCAACTACCTGTCTGGCTTTATTCCCCAGAATTAGGTTCAGCACAGTTCCTTCCATTGTTGGATCCTCTACATATTGACCTAAGAAGTTTTCCTGTATACATTTTAAGAACTCTACTCCATCTAAGCCCTTGACATGATGGCTATACCAATTAATGTTGGGAAAACTGCAATCACCTAATATAATTACCCTCCTATTATTTTTAAATCCCTCTGCGAATTGCACATACATTTGCTCTGCAATTTCCCACTGACTATCTGGGGGTCTATAATAAACACCTAGCCGTCCCTTTTTTATTCCTGAACCTTACCCTCCAAGATATTATCTCTCCTCATTGCATTATTAGTTAAGGATGCAGTTACTGCAATGTCTCCTCTTTTACCCCTCTCTGTCTTGCCTGAGGATTCTATATCTCAGGATGTTGCAGCAGCCAATCCTGCGCTTCACTCAACCATGTCTTTGTGATGGCTATTGTATCATTACTACATGTGTGAATCCGTGCCCTTAACTCATCCTTTTTGATTTAATACTTCTTGCATTAAAGTAGAGGCCCTCCTGTCTTGTCTTATTCCCTTGAAACTTACTACTGTATTCCTCCTGACTTGATTGTGTTTCTATGTTATACAGTGTCCCTATTCTGCTAACATTCAGGGTCGCTTTCCCTGCCATTTATGGTTGCACTGCAGACATAAGCCACAAAGAGTAGCAACAAGTACAATCAAAGCTCTAGCATTTTCAGTCTAAATGCATAATTATTCCAGACTTATGAGAACAAGACATAACACCCATCTTCCTATCAATGATATGATCAACTGGAGCAAGGGATGAGGTTGGGGTGTGAGAAGGGGGGGAAAGAGATGAATTCTGAACAAGGTCTGGAAAATGCAGTATTAACCACAGCAATATACATTCCTAAAATCAAAATTAACTGTAGCACAAACAGTACAAATTAATTGAGATACTGAATTTTAGATACAAGAAACTGGATTAGTTATCAACATCCCAAGGGTAATTAAGGATGGGCACTAACTGCTGGCCGTGGCTTGAATGACACTCCATTCACCACCTTTAATGTTTGATCCCTTCACCAAAGACTCATCGTAGCAGCAGTGTGCACCATATACAAGGTGCAATGCAGCAACTCACCAAGGTTCCTTTGACAGCACTTTCCAAACCTGTGACCTGTATCATCTGGAAGAGCAGTAACAGATGCACGGGAACACCACCACCTGCAAGATCCCCTCCAAACCACAGACTAAAATGGAACAACATTTCCCTTTCTTCACTGTTGCCATGTCAAAATCCTGGGCATGTTCTTGTCATCCAGTAGTAAGCTCCTTTCAACCATATTGGAGAAAGAACAAGGCCTGTGGTTTCAATAGGCATTTCCGCCTTGTTCTGCCCACTTGCCACTTGAGTTAAAGAATATCTTCTCCATTAAACCTCTTTCTTATTGTTTTGATTATGCCTAATTACAAACATTCCATGAAGACCAAATTTTGCTGCAATATTTACCTCTGTATAATTGCTGCTGGTTTAACCAAGCTACTGAAATACTAACAAACTTCCTGTCTCACTGTTATTAGACATCGCTATCATGTTAGTTACTTTGGCAAATTGTTGGACAGTTAATAGTTTATTTAAATAATCATTTTAAATTGCAACCAAAATGACAACAAAATAAGAGTGGCGACAAACATTACTTACCAATCTCCATTGTAAAAATTTCTAACAATGTAGTTCTGTGGCCAACAGGGTTGATTGCAGTTATATTTATAATATATGGCAGGGATGCAAACATTTGAGGATTGTCTATATGACAAACATTGCTGAGCAAGTCAGTGGTACAGTTCATAACTTTTCTGCTTGGTTTGCTGAAACAAAAAAAAGAATAATTCCTAGTGGAATTGGCAGGTTTAAATTTTAACAGCGTAATGTTTGCACTTCAGGCATATAGCAAATAACACTTGCCATTTTACAAACTTATAAGTGCATAAAATTTATGCAATATCCCTTGCAACTAAATGATACCTGACACTGGAATGCAGCCACGTTTGAATGGTGGTATTAGTACATTAGTAATCCAGAAACCCAGGGTAATTCTCTGGAGACCCGGGTTCAAACCCCACCAAGGCAGGTGGTGAAATTTGAATTCAATTAAAAAAATCTGGAATTAAAAATCTAATGATGACCATGAAACCATTGTCGATTGTCGTAAAAACCCATCTGGATCATTAATGTCCTTTAGGGGAAGCAATCTACCATCCTTACCTGCTCTGGTCAACATGTGAATCCAGACCCAAAGCAATGTGGTTGACTCTCAACTGCCTTCTGAAATTCCTATCAAGCCACTCAGTTCAAGGGTGACTAGGGGTGGGCAACAAATGCTGGCCATCTGGCAATGCCCACATCCCATGAATGAATAAAAGTGTCTATGAACTCATGTATAGTGTTTTCATACTCCAAACTTGTTCTTAAGGCACAGGCACTAAGAGTGCAAAGAAGTTACTCTACAAACAATGCAAGATGTCACTCTCTGAAGCGGAGAGCTATATTCACTTAAATCTGGTGTCCAGTCATGATCTGCTACCAGGATCAAGTTGCCCTTATGCTATAACATTCACATGAAGAGCTGTACACTGTTGCTACAGGGTGCTGAACTCTTTAAAGAATTTCTTGCAAGTCCTCTCTCTGGAATTGGATTCCCAAAATTTAAACACAACTATTTTCTCCTGCAGACGCACACAAGTAAATACTGAGCTGAAAGGGAATATGTTCAAAAATGGTGAACAGTGCTCTCCCAATGTGCCTTGCTGCCTGTCTGTTATATTGGAAGCTTGAGGTAATTTCATATCTGCAAAATTAGCACCATGAACCCAAAAGTCCATGCCACAATGTTCACTGAGCTCCTCTTATTCACCAGACTTGTTACCTCACCAAAGTTCCACAGATTCAACATACATGATCTGTCTCCCAAAGAGGCACACTCATTCCCCTCTTATTAATCATATTTTTCCAGCTGCTTCATTACTTTCTTCAATGGTTTATCTACTACAGTAGTCAGGCTTGCAGCTCTGAGGGATAATTTGGTGCTTTTTTTTAAATAAATGATCTGTCACAACTTCTGTCCTTCAGGAATCACAATTCCAATTTCCAAGATAGTCCCAAAAAATGCACCAGGCTGTGGCATATTTACAAATTACATACAAACTTATGAATTTGGTGCCTCAACCTTGCTCTTCCATTCAACAAGATCATGGCTAATCTGATTGTAACCTCAACTTCACATTTACACCTGCCCCTGCTAACTTTTCACGCCATTTGCTGATTAAAAATCTAACTAGTTCTGCCTTAAAAAGTCAAAGACTCTCCCTCCACCCCTTTCCAAAGACCCATGACCGTCAGGGACCAAAAAAATTCTAGTTAAAAGCAAATTACTGCAGATGCTGGAATCTGAAACCAAAAGAGAAACAAAATGCTGGAAAATCTCAGCAGGTCTGGCAGAATTTATAAGGAGAGAAAAGAGCTGACATTTCAAGTCCAGATGACTCCTTGTCAGCTCTTTTCTCTCCTTACAGATGCTGCCAGACCTGCTGAGATTTTCTAACATTTTTTTCTCTTTTTTTGGAAAAAAATCATCAATCTTAAAAGAATGGGCCCTTATTTTTAAAAAGGGACTTCTGGTTCTAGATTCCCCCACGACAGGAAATGTCCTTTCCACAGCCAACCTGTTAAGATCCCTCAGAATCTTATATGTATCAATCCAGATACCCCTTAATCTTCTAAACTCCAATGAATGAAAGCCTAATCTGTCCAACATTTCTTCATAAGACAATCTTCCTATTCCAGATATTAGTCTAATAAACCTTCTCTGAATGGCTTCTAGTGCACTTACATCCTTCCTTAAATAAGGAGACCAATAATATACAGTACTCCACATGTAGACCAGAACTCTTTGGCTGTTTACGCTGATGGGATTCTCTGGTCCCACCTGTGGTGCATCTCCCGCCATGGATTTCCCATCAGCGTGTGGTGACTTCAGTGGAAATTCCCATTGACAATGGTGGCACCAGAGGATCCTACCACCAATGAATGACGTGCTATTTCCCACCACTGAGAAAAATACTGAGGGGAGGCCAGAGAATCTCGCCTGTGATCTAACAAAGTATAACTTCTCTACTTTTGTATTCAATTCCCCTTAAACTAACACTCTATCAGCTTTCCTAATTACTTGTTGTACCTGCATACTAACGTTTTGTGATTCATGCATTAAGAAAATCAGATCTCTCTGCATGTAAGAGCTCTGTAATCTCTCACCATTTAGATAATAGGTAATTTTTTTATTTCTTCCTCCCAGAATGGTCAACTGCATATTTCCCCACATTTGTATCTTCCTCATTAGTGTAGAAGTTAATATCCCGGCCTGTCATGCGGGAAACTGGGGCTCAATTCCCCAACAGGGAGCTACCCAGTTCCATGACAGCGTGGCAGCAGCATTGCTTTGATTTAAAAGGCGCCATGGTGGCAGAGTGGTGAGCACTGCTAACTCACAGCACCAAGGACCCAGGTTCAATTCCCGGCTTGGGTGACTATCTGTGTGGAGCTTGCACGTTCTCCCCCTGTCTGCATGGGTTTCCTTCCACACTCCAAAGATGTGCAGGTTAGGTTGATTGGCCATTATAAATTGCCCCTTAGTGTCAGAGGACTAGGAGGATAAATATATGGGGTTAAGGGGATAAGACCTGGGTGGAATTGTTATTGATGTATGCTTGATGGGCCGAATTGCCTCCTTCTGCACTGCAGATTCTATGATTCTGTATTCGATTTGCCAAATTTTTTGCCAACTCACTTATTTATCTCCCTTTGTAGACTCCTTGTGGCTCCTTCACAACTTACTTTTCTACCCATTTTTGTATCATCAACAAAATTAGCAACCTTATCTTTAGTCCTTTATCCAAGTCATTTATATAAAGTGTAAAAAGTTGAAGTCCCAGCATTGATCATTTCAGCATACCACCTATCACATGCTGCCAATCAAAAAAATTTTACCTATTCTGCTTCCTGCTAGCTAGCTAATATTTGATTTGATTTATTATTGTCACATGAATTAGTATACAGTGAAAAGTATTGTTTCTTGCATGCTAAACAGACAAAACATACTGTTCACAGAGAAGGAGAGAGTGCAGAATGTAGTGTTACAGTTGATGTTGTCTACATGGACTTTAGCAAGGCCTTTGACAAGCTACTGCATGGTAGGTTGTTGCATAAAGTTAAATCTCACGGGATCTGACATGAGGTATCTAAATGGATACAAAATTGGATTCTTGACAGAAGGCAGAGGGTAATTGTAGAGAGTTGTTTTTCAAACCGGAAGCATGTGACCAGCAGTGTGCCTCAGGGATCAGTGCTGGGCCCACTGTTACTTGTCATTTATATTAATGATTTGGATGAAAATATAAGGGGCATGGTTAGTAAGTTTGCAGATGACACCAAGATTGGTGGCATAGTGGACAGTGAAGAAAGTTATCTCCAATTGCAATGGGATCTTGATTAATTGGGCCTGTGGGCTGACGAATGGCAGATGGAGTTTAATTTAGACAAATGCGAGGTAATGCATTTTGGAAGACTGAACCAGGGCAGGACTTACTCAGTTAATGATAGGGTGCTGGGGAGAGTTACAAAACAAAGAGATCTCGGGGCACATGTTCATAGCTCCTTGAAAGTGGAGTCATAAGTGGACAGAGTGGTGAAGAAGGCATTCAGCGTGCTTGGTTTCATCGGTCAGAACATTGAATTCGGAAGTTGGGATGTCTTGTTGAAGTTGTACAACACATTGGTAAGGCCACATTTGGAATACTGTCTGCACTTCTGGTCACCCTATTATAGAAAGGATATTATTAAAATAGAAAGAGTGCAGAAAAGATTTATGAGGATGCTACTGGGACTTGATGGTTTGAGTTATAAGGAGAGGCTGAATAGACTGGGGCATTTTTCTCTGAAGAGTAGGAGGCTGAGGGGTGACCTTATAGAGGTCTATAAAATAATGAGGGGCATAGGCAAGATAGATAGTCAATATCTTTTCCCAAAGGTAGGGGAGTCTAAAACTAGAGGACATAGGTTTAAAGTGAGAGGGGAGAGATACAGAAGTGTCCAGAGGGGCATTTTTTTTTCCCACACAGAGGGTGGTGAGTGTCTGGAACAAGTTGCCAGAGGTAGGAACAACCTTATCTTCTAAAAAACATTTTGATAGTTACATGGGTACAATGGGTATAGAGGGATATAGGCCAAATGCAGGCAACTGGGATTAGCTTAGAGATTTTAAAATAAAAAGGCAGCATGGACAAGTTGGGCCTGAGGGCTTGTTTCCATGCCATAAGCCTCTATAACTGAATGACTTTAGTCATAGCTAGGGTGTAGAGAAAGATCAACTTAATGCAAGGTAGGTCCATTCAAAAGTCTGATGGCAGCAGGGAAGAAGCTGTTCTTGAGTTGGTTAGTGTATGTCCTCAGACTTTTGTTTATTTTTGCCGATGGAAGAAGGTGGAAGAAAGAATGTCTGCGGTGCGTGGGTCCTTAATTATGCTGGCTGCTTTACCGAGGCAGCGGGAAGTACAGACAGAGTCAGTGGATGGGAGGCTGTTTTGCATGGTAGATTGGGCTATACTCATGACTTTTTGTAGTCTCTTGCGGTCTTTGGCAGAGCAGGAACCACACCAACCTGTGATACAACCAGAAAGAATGCTTTCTATGGTGCATCTGTGAGAGTTGTAGCTGATGTACCAAATTTTCTTAGTCTCTTGAGAAAGTCAAGGCATTGGAAGGCTTTCTTAACTATAGTGTCGGCATGGGGAGACCAGTACAGGTTGTTGGTGATCTGGACACTTAGAAATATGAAGCCATCGACCATTTCTACTTTGTCCCCATTGGTATAGACAGAGGCATGTTTTCCTTTAGGCTTCCTGAAGTCGATGACAATCTCCTTTGTTTTGTTGACATTGAGAGAGAGATTATTGTCGCCCCACCAGTTCATCAGATTCAGTATCTCCTTTCTGTACTCTGTCTCGTCATTGTTTGAAATCAAGCCACTATGGCGGTGTTGTCAGCAAACATGAAAATCGAAAATACTACCATTGATTAAGGATTGGCAAACAGACAGAAAACAGAGATTAGAAATAAACAGATCATTCGCAGGTTGGCAGGCTGTAACTAATAAGGTGCCATAAGGTTCATTGCTGGACCCCAGATATTCATAATTTGTTGTTTCCAAGTTTGCAGTTGACATAGAACTAGGTGGGTTACGTGAATTGTGGGAAGGATGTTAAGAAATTTCAAGGGGATCGAAGACGGATTAAATGAATGGGCAGGAACATAACAGGTGGAATATAATGTGGAAAATATGAAGTTACTTATTTTGGTAGGAAAAACAGAAGTGTAGAGTATTTCTTCAAGCATGAGATACAGGAGGTGCGATATCCATAGGGACTCAGATTACATTGTTCATAAGTCACTGAAAGCTAACATGCAGGCACAGCATACAATTAGTATGGCAAATGGTATTTTGGCCTTTATCGTGAGAGAATGAGGACATCAGCAAAGAAATCTTGCTGCAATTGCATAGAGCCTTGGCGAGACTGCACCAAAGAAAAGATATACTTGCCATTGAGGTAGTGCAACAAAGGCTCACCAGACTGACCCAGAATGGTAGCATTCTCCTACGAGGAGAGATTGAGGAGACTGGGCCTATAGTCTCCTGAACTTAGAAGAATGAGAAGTGATCTCATAAGTAAACTAAATTTTTACAGGGTTTATGCAAGAAGGATGTTTTCATCGGTTGGGAGGTCTTGAACAGACCATTTAAGACTGAAGGGAGGGGGATTTTCTTCATTCAAAAGATGTAAGTCTTTATGATTTTCTACGCCTAGAGGACTGTGCAGATTCAGCCAATAAATATACTGAACAGAGAGTGATTGATTTCTATATGTTTAAAACAATAAGGGATAGGATAGTGCATGAAAATGGTATTGAAGTAGAAGATCATCCATGATCTAGTGGAATTGTGGAGCAGGCTCAAGGCAGTGGGTGACTTACTCCTACCCTTATTTCCTGTTTCTTTCTGTGCATCAGTTTATGCCGATTGATCCAAATAGGGTCACTGTATGATTCTGCAATTGCTTTTCATTCCCTCTGATCACTGGACATTCAAAATGACAAACATCCTCAATGTTTCCACACACTTCCATGCAAATTTCACCTCTCTTACTGAGAGGATTTCCATTTGTTTCCTCATATATCTTAAATAATGGTGTCACTGATATTGATATCTATTTCCCATCTGACATCGTGCTGTTCTTGGGATCCTGTACTGGCTTTATTATTTCCTTAAATCATTTGCGTTCAATGTATGTCTGTTTTTTTCAGATGGGGTTTCACTTTCTTCACATATTTAATCTAGCTTTATATTTTAGCATTGTACAGCATGAAAGGGACAATCACAGATTCTTCAGTCTATTCATGCAACTGCAATTCCTTATCCCTGCAATCATTCAGGCACATCAGCTGAATTTATTAACTTTCTTATATTCATCTCTCTTCTCTGATCTATCTATTGATTTCGTTGTGGACAGTGTATTTTGTTTCTAAATCTTTGGTTTTCATCTTTTTTGACCACGCTATTTCCCAGTGGAATATGGTTACTCAGTAGTTTGGAGTATGCCTCTCTGGTCAACATCAGGCCACACAACTTGACAGGATTTTCAAATTAAACATTCACTATTTCTGCAGCAGCAGAATATCTAAATAAGATAAAATAGTGGTTTACATCTGGCATTGAAGTGTCAACATTTCTTCCCAAGTTATGTCCATGTTAAGGAACGTCCCATAAAACCTAATTAAAACTAAAGTCTTTGAAGCTTTTGCCAGATTAACTATGGAGGGAAAAAAAAATCCTTAAATTTCTTTCAGCAGGATGACTTATGAAAACTATTATCAATTTGGGTAGCACAGTGGTTAGCACTGCTGCTTCAAAGATCCAGGGACCTGGGTTCGATTCCCGGCTCAGGTCACCGTCTGTGTGGAGTTTGCTCATTCTCCTCGTGTCTGCGTGGGTTTCATCCAGATGCTCCGGTTTCCTCCCACAGTCCAAAGATGTGCAGGTTAAGTCAATTGGCCACGCTAAAAAATTGCCCCTTAGTGTCCTGAGCTGCTTAGGTTAGAGGGATTAGCAGTTAAAATATGTAGAGATATGGGGGTAGGGCCTGGGTGGGATTAGTGGTCAGTGCAGACTCGATGGGCCGAAGGGCCTCTTTCTGCACTGTAGGGTTCTATGATTTTATGAATTATCCCTCACTAGCGAGGAGGATTGTCTTCCAACAGTCCAAACATGGCTGATGAGTATGACTTGGGACTTGCAGGTTTTGTGGGACATTTGTTGTCAGGTAGAATGCCTGATCATATACAATAAAATTGTGTCACAGCTTATTCTTTTCATTGCTCTCACTTTTGTTGCCATAAGGATCCACCCAAGGTTGATGGGATGATAGCATCACTCCTCGCAGTGGAAAATGACTTTTACTAATATCACCTAATTGGGAAAGGACATGGACCCTCTACACAAAACTGGCCCAGATCTTGGGCCAACTATTCCAGTCAAAGTTCATCTGAGAACCAACCTCTGAGAAATTCAACTTATAAGAAATCTCAACCTGACAAGAATCCTTTGCTTTTCAAGTCTCTCACTTCAGCTTCAATGAATCAAAACCATCCAACAAACTACAGGCCTGCCGAGTAGGAGCATAAATTAGAAACTGGGATAATTGTAGTCTGTAGTGTGTGAGAGAGAGAGAGAGAGTGAGAGAGTGTGTGTGTGTGTGTGTGTGTGTGTGTGTGTGTGTGTGTGTGTGTGTGTGTGTGTGTGTGTATATGTGTGTGTGTATATGTGTGTGTGTATATGTGTGTGTGCGCGCACACGCGCGCGTGTGTGACTGCATGAGTGCAGTATTAGGTGGGATTTTACAGCCTCGCTCGACCCTAAACCAGAATATCCCATCCAAGGTCAATGGATCTTCTCATTGTCCACCCCTCACCCACTCAGTGTGCGGGGTAGAATTCCGGTGATTGTGTTTAATTTAGTGCAAGTATGGGAGAATAAATAGCCTATATATTTAAGCTCACAAAAGCTGATTGGTTGAATTATTTAATTAGGATGCATTTCAAGAGGAAGGAAATGCACACCCCTCACGTACAAAACATACTAATCACAGGCAGACAAATTTGGTTTCTGACCAAAATGTTCTGAAGAATTGATGGAAAAATTCAAATTGTTCAACAATTAAAATTAATTGGCCACAAATTAAGAGAGCGCAAGTCAGTTGCATATTTGACCTGGGAGCAGTAGATCTGAGCAACAAGCGCCCAAGAGGAAAAAATATTAACTTATCCAATACCATCCCTTATGTGCATGAACAAAATTTACAGCAAAAAAAAACTCTGAAGTAAAAACAGCTTCAAATGGATAGGTGGAAACTAAATCTAGGAACTTGCCAGAATGAGTCAGAAGACAGCAATTCTATTAAGATATCCTAAAACAACATTAACAGAACACTTTACAACTCCTCTAATTACCTTGTGACTCATGTTCCTGCATTAACTTCACAAAGTATACACATTATGATTTATTTAGCATTCAGTCCAAGCTGCAGAAGCATAGAAGTGTATAATCCACTTGACCAAAAGCCCACTAACCTTTCCAGTTGCCACAATTTGTGACATTAACAGCATGTCTGGATTGGGTTATACTTCTTTTAATACTGATCTGTCTTGCTGCTGAGACTAATCAGGTTGCACAAACATTTATCTTCTGTAAATATATAGCTATTAAATACCATTAACAAGATGCACACCAGTGGCTTTGTAACAAACTCCACAAACAATGAGAGGAAATATATAAAC
Source organism: Carcharhinus amblyrhynchos (assembly GCF_965287045.1). Taxonomy (NCBI): domain Eukaryota; kingdom Metazoa; phylum Chordata; class Chondrichthyes; order Carcharhiniformes; family Carcharhinidae; genus Carcharhinus; species Carcharhinus amblyrhynchos. The sequence goes on along the minus strand of NC_137324.1, from coordinate 46,790,872 downwards.
AGGCAATATTTGGTTAGTCATCCAATACAAGACAATGCAACCTTAGTTCCAATAATAGCAAACCTTTTATGTAATGCCAGTATACCATATGCTTTCTTAACCATAGCCTCTACCTTCGCAGGTAGAGGCTGTGGTTAAGAAGGCGTATGGTGTTCTGGCATTCATCAGTCGAGAAATTGAGTTTAGGAGTCAGGAGATAATGCTATGTAAGACCTGGTCAGACCCCACTTGGAGTACTGTGCTCTGTTCTGGTCACCTCATCACAGAAAGGTTGTGGAAGCCATAGAAAGGGTGCAGAGGAAATTTACAAGGATGTTGCCTGGATTGGGTGGCATGCCTTATGAGGATAGGTTGAGAGAGCTCAGTCTTTTCTCCTTGGAGCGACGAAGGATGAGGGGTGACCTGATAGAGGTGTATAAGATGATGAGAGGTATTGATTGAGTGGATTCTCAGAGGCTTTTTCCCAGGGCTGAAATGGTTGCCACAAGAGGACACAGGTTTAGGGTGCTGGGGAGTAGGTACAGAGGAGATGTCAGGGGTAAGTTTTTCACTCAGAGGGTGGTGGGTGCGTGGAATCAGCTGCTGGTAGTGGTGGTGGAGGCGGAGTCAATAGGGTCTTCTAACAGACTTTTCGATAAGTACATGGAACTTAGTAAAATAGAGAGTTATAGGTGTGCCTAGTAGGTAGGGACATGTTCGGAGCAACTTGTGGGCCGAAGGGCCTGTTTGTGCTGTAGTTTTTCTATGTTTCTATAATCTTCATATTAGAACAAATTTCAAATATATACCAGTTGGGAAATTTGTCTTATGCTGGAAGTTGACATTAAGCACAAATAGATAGCCAGGACTTACTAGAAAGTAAATCCTGTGCTCCATCAATCTTGACACAACTCACCAGTCCAACACCATGATGTGGAGCTAGCTAGCAGATAAATCTTAAGAGAAAACTTAGCAGCTAATACACATCTGGAGAGACCATGTCTAGAAAGTGATTCCCCAAATGTTCATTTTCTCCTGAAATTCTGATATGGCACGGAACAATTTCTCTCCCAGCTTTGTTTTTTTTTCTTACTAAGTTGTGGCATAACCAAAACTTTTTATTGCTCTTATTTGCCCTGAATAAATGATGATGGGTGTTGTACCCCTTGGCCTGCTGATTCTCACATGATGGCCAAGCTGGGTAGGGATACCAGAAATGTTACCCTGCAAAGATTTAAATGGGTACATAGGAACCGACAATTTCACAATTACACAATGCCTGAAGAAATCCTACCTATAGGTTGCAATGTACCGGGTGGGAAAGGCTGCCTCTTGATTCTTCCTCCATGAGCAAGAAATTCTATAAAAATTTGAAGCCTTGCAGTGCACCAATGGCTTACTTGGAGGATCTATTAATGAAACAGAAATAAAACCACTGTGACTGTTTTCAAAATCCTGGGAAAATAGTTAAAATCCTATTCCCTAAGAATTCAGCATGTGGTGGTCTAAACTGAAATAATGCAAGTACAAACCTGACAGAATTAGTTAAAATAAAATGTCTGTTAAGTGCAAATATAAATCTCATGTACAACAAATTTGAAATACTTGACAGAACATAGCTTAAAGATTATCTAATTAAGATGCTAACAGTCTTGACAGGTTCATTTTACCTGGCTGAGGAAGCTGGAATGTGGGACACAGTTTTTTAATAAAGGACTGGAGGATGGAGAGAAAGAGAAACTTTTGCACTCGAGGGGTTGTGAATCTTTTAGAAATCTTTACCCCAGCAGGTTCTGGATTTTCCATCATTGAATACATTTAAGATAACAGGTTTTTAGTCTCTCAGGGGATCAAGTGATATAGAGTGGGGGTTGTGAAGGTGGGGGTGGAGGGCCTAGAAAGTGGAATTGAGGCCAAAGATCAGCCATGGCCATACTGAATAGTGGAAGTGGTTCAATGGACTGAACGATGTACTCCTGTTCCTATTTCTTACATTCTCACTTAGATGACCTCGAGTGAAGACTCCGTCCCTGCTGTTTTATAATCAGACGCATGAAGGATTGCAAAGATGGCCACTAATGTTTCTGTCAGAAAATTGCCAGTTCTCCACAACACTGATTAGATAGCCAAGTAGTCCACTTTGTGGGGAGTCTTTGTGTGATATACCCTAATACCCCGAGCACATTACAAAGCTTGACTGTGACCATCTGGGTGCCAATGTATAAGATTGATACATGTATGAATACTTGCAAGCATTGATGTTCTCTGCTATATTGCTTTAATGTGGAGATGCCAGTGTTGGACTGGGGTGGACAAGATGAGAGGTCACCTGTCGGAGTATAACCTGGTGTCATGTGACCTCTCATGCTGCTTCATGTTTAGTAACTATAATTTGAGTTACAAAACATTAGAGAAGTAAAAAGGCTGCTGGGTGCTTCAGATCTGATTTACTTCACTTAAAGTACAGAACTGAAAGTTTAAAATTACTTTGCTGAATGAGTCCATGGAAATATAAGTTAATAGAAACTAAAATTAGATGGAACTTGCAAAATGTTGATGTTCACAGAACCATAAACATGATAGGCATCTGTAGGCAGCCTTGCTAGTGTTCAAAGTTATGTAGAATCTTTCCACATTAAAGACCTGCCAGTTTACAATCCCTCAAGTCAAGAGGTCCCTGAATTGCTCATCTGTTTCCTCATCTACATCTTCATCAAAGTCAAAATACGTTTTTTTTGGCTGTTGAGTTATTTATATGCAACGTAAACCATACTGATCTCACTGTAGATCAGTGTTAAAGATGCTCATTAATGCCACCAATTAGCTCCAGGTATAACTACCATGCGCTTCTGACAGAGCCAATCTATGGTCATTCCATAAAACCTCATTCAATCCCTCCCACCTTTGATAGAAGCTTCCAACTTTACTCAAAATGTTGAAGCATTTCCCATGATAATCCTAAACTACAATCAGCTTTAAAATGCTAATTGCAAAGATCAAAAGCCCCTTTGCAGCTAAAGGAACTATGGGTGCCATCTTAATAGCCACTCATACCACGATCCTGCTCAAGCAAGGTCGGAAAATTCGACACAGCCAAATCTCCGTTCACTGCAGTGGGATGGGAAAATCCTGCCAGTGTGAATGCCCATAGCATTCCGGTCTATGAGTTTTAAGAAATTGCTTCCAAACAGAAACTTGGTCACTGGGGAATTACACTTGGAGCTGAAGGCTATTAAAGGGAAACATTGTCTATGATGTATTGTAAAAATTCAATATTGAAGTAATACAGGTTGTCAAGCTGGTTTATTCTACTCTGCATGCTTTAGAATTATATCAAATTATTAACTTAGGCAGTTTTAAATTGCTCAAGGATGGTGCAAGCCAGATAAGTTGAATTCTATCTGAAAATTTTCCTTTGTTCCAAAAAAATGAAAAACAATAAAATGATTCCAGCATAATCTGAAATATTTATGACTGTTGCTGCTATGTGTAAATACCTTGGAAAGATGTAAATTAAAACTCAGTATATTTCAATAAAGAAAGACAATGTTATCATTTAATTATATTGTTCTCTATGTAACTAGACAACTTGCCAGGTTCAGGCTAGATACTTTTCACAAGGAAAAAAGAAATTCAACTGCATCATAAATTTGACTTACATCCAAGTTTTAGTTTGATCCAGTGCAGCAATCCTCCAGTACTGTCGTGACAACTATAATTTCCTTCCATGGGCAGGACTGCCATCAACAACACAAGATTTCCATATTGTACTTTTGTATCATTGGTTAGGGTCACAAGGCTTCCATTAACCTTCCACTGAATAATCCTGTTGATAAAAGTTACATGATATAAGAATAATACAGTGCATGTGATAAAACTTAAATAAAACAATATCACACCCCTCCACATCATAAATAAAACAAAGAACAAATCTTACTTCAACTTCTTGAAAAACCTTTCTCTGGGCTTATCTAGATTTCTGTGGATTCTCCAAATCAACTGAAAGCAAGTTTACATGGTTCATCTACTTTTACAGTTGGTGGGCGGGTCAATTGGCATGGCAGCCTTTACATTTTAGCTGCAACCTTGATCCGGTGTGGACTGAAATATCAAAGCTGAAATTAAACTTTGAAGTGACTGGGGACGGAAGTTTACGTTTGAAGATCCGGGCTAGACACTGATTGCAGCAATTTTCCATTGGGATTTATTCTGTACATGTCTGCTGCTCTTAAATAGTTCCACAGCAGCTGTCCCCTGGAAGGAGCCCATTAGAAACACTAGCCCACATCTACCCTTTTCAAAGCACTCAGCTTCCCCAGCAATGCTTATTTTTTTCCAGCACACATTTCATTCTGGCCAGCCAGCATAAAATCACATTTTGGTGCTGACTGTGGCCTGAAGCAAGTTCCGTGTCGCCTTCTGAGCCTGCCTATTGCGTGAACCCAATGGGTGCAAAATTCAGGCTGAGTGATTTCTACTCTGTGGGTTGCTAATCTTTGGAATATTTGTCCTTCGAGAACAATGGAAATGGGTCATTTAAGGTTGACTTTGATAAATTGTTGATCAACAAGGGATTCAAAGGGTCCCTTGTTGATCAAAGGGTGGGGGCGGGGGGCGCGTGGTGGGGTGGTGGCAGACAAGAAAGGAGTTGAGGCCAGAAACAGCCATGAACTTACCAAATGGCAGAGCAGGTTTGAGAGGCTAAATGGCCCACTTCTGTTCCCAGCTCTTGGAATGGTGGGAGAATAAAAGAGTTGTACATATTTTGCACGAGATAGACTTATTTTCTTTCATTTGATGCTGCCGATTATCTGGAGAATTTTAAGTGAGGACTGGCATGGCGAGAGATTGTACTTTTGATGAGTGTGCATGTCTCAAAACTGGGACCATTTTGCAACCTCTTCTGTATTGAGAGTCATCCTTCGCAGGTGCCATTTGGTAAGAGAACTTGGTAAGGGAAGAACTGATATGCGGGATGGCGGGTTGGTGGTGGGGGGAATAGGTGGCCATAACAAGAGACCGCACTTCCCTTGATCTCTCTCTTTGACTACTCTGCCAGCACCACTGGACCATGATTTCTCAGCCCCTGTCTTGGTCAGCACTGTTACTTCCTCTCCAATGCATCTCTGCAATCTACCGCTTGCACCATCATGGACATTTCATTGTCGTTAAGGCTGGTGGCTGCCATTTGTTTCTGACCTAACAGCAGCGATTGCTGTAAATCCTGCACTAACAATGCCTCCACCCTCTTGATATATTGCAGCCAGTGATTGACCATACTAAATTGCCCCTTACTGTCCAAAAATGTGTAGGTTAGGTGGGTAAGCCGGGGTAAATATGCAGGGTTATGGGGATAGAGCAAAGGGAAGGACCTGAGTGGGATGCTCTTTTGGAGAGTTAGTGCAGACTCAATTGGCAGGATAGCCTCTTTGTACATTGTAGGGATTTTATGGATGCCACCCGCTGCCCATCCAACACAAAACTGAAGATTTGAACTGCTAACAAGTTTTGTATAACGGCCTTAAAAGCCAGTTTAGCATGTTGAACTGGCTTCCTCTTGTGCTCCAACCATCTTGCTACAAATGAAAATACATCACGCCAGTCTTGTATCAAGAAATCAGCATGCCAACTCAGTGAACAGGTTTCCATGGCTACCAACCCCCGAGCCCACCCAGGGCAGAGTTTGAAAATCCAGCCACAAGGCTGTGCAGTCTCAGACAAATGCCTGGGAGCAAGAAACAGGCAGTGGCAAGGGAATGGAGTTTGTGGCAAGGACTGAAGACAATGGCTTCGAATTGCCCTATTTTTAGTTGGTGTGGAAACCAATGAAATATTTTGAAATGTGATCACTCCTGTGTTATGTTGGCAGCTTTAAAATGTGAATCTAATTGTAAAGATTAATTTTCTTACCTTTTAAACATTACGAGAATAAATGTTAACTGCACTGAACAGATAGCTGTACAACTTTCTAGTTACAAAGTATCACTTTGGATGTCAGCTGAATTGTAAATAAAGAATCTTTTGTGAATAACTTTGAGAAAAGTTTGCTGATTCTCTGCTTTCCCCCGCCCCCCTGCCAACTTCTTTTCTACCACAGATTCTATTGCAATCTACATCTGAACTGCTCATCTACCACATTTCAGTACCACATTTACAATGTCACCCTAATTGATTACACCCAAACCGTAGAATGTCTGCTCAGTTTCCCAACCACAAGAGTAGCAAAGCAGCAACGAACATAGAGTCGACAATGCAGTGCTGAAGTAAAATTCCCTCTCCCAACACTTCACATTTCAACTTGTTTTGTTGCAGGAAAGACGGATTCAATGAAGTTTCAGGAAAAACACTTTGCTGAGTATTGCATTACTATGACTACCTTTAAAAACAAACACTTACACAGCAGAAACTCATGAAAAATAGATCAGCCTTTTAAGGTGGTTAAAACGTTGACGGGTCACTTCTCTCGCTTCATTCCCATTAACATCTCTTTAACAAAAAACCATATTCAACCCTCCTGTCGTCAATTACTGCCCTTTCTCCAAAATTATTGAAAATACCAATTTCAAAAAAAATTCTGACTTCTCTTTTAACTCTCTATTTGAATGTTTCCTACGTGTCTTCTGTCTGTCTCACAGCAACTTGATCCTAACCAAGGTTAAAAATGACTTCACCCCTGCCCGTGAACATGGCTATGATGCTGTAGTAGTCCTTGTCCTCAACTCCTTGTAATGCTGAATGTGACAGATCATAACTAACTTCTCCAATGTTGGTCTTCCACACAATTATTCTCACACGTTTCCACACCTATCTGTATGAAAATTATGAACATAGCCTTCAGTTCGAAGCACCGCCCCCTCACCCACCCCACCCGAGATGGAGAAACTTACAATCTCCCAACCTACCAGCATCTGCTCCTCCCAACCTAAAAATCGAGACTAAGCAGGAAAAAGCTCTTCAGTGGCGACTTAAGGGCCTTGACAGGTGAATGGCTGGGTTCCCGCCCAAAGCCCTGCCCACTCAAGCGGGAAATTATGCCTGGATTTGAGCAAGTGGGTTCCCAGGGGAAAATCTCATCCACTCAATTTTGTGCCCTCCACCCCACACACTCCGCTACCTCAGACCCCATTTGGGGAAGGGGGGGAGGGTATGTTCCATGACTCCTCCTCTAAAAATCTCTTTGAAACACAATTCTTTTACCAAACCTCTTAGTACATGCTCAGTGTCTATTTTTTTCACATGCCATCATTTAGTATTTAAATATTTGAGGCTCTATATGAACAGGAGTTGTAGCAGAGGTCTTCTGATCCTAGTCAAAGCATCAGAACCAATCAACATCTTGCTTTCCCCAAGATAATGGACAAAATACAGTTTCTGAGCAAAGTCTGTTACTGCACAATACCACCCACAAAAGAGTTGGAATAATAACATAAAAGGATACAGCAAGCAAGAAAGGCACTTTAAACATGAATTCATGATTAGCCAGAACTTAACTAGAGAGTACCTGTCATTAGTAGCACTGCACATCAAGGTAATATCTGTTCCTATTTTTCCATACAGAACACCTAGGACAGAACAAAATATATTATAATGATTTTAGACTTTTCTCCCCCAGTTCACGTTCTGTAGCACTAGTGTCAAAAATGCATTGGCTATGACACTGCAATTCTTTAAAGGATGCAGATTTGAATGAATATGATTTAATCATTCACCACAGTACCATTGGATCATGCTCTCATCTCTGAGAAACTGCTCACTATTCCAGAATCAACCTGGAATGCAGATTATTTTCGCTACTGCAAACTGCTTTCTTGAACCTTTCTCTGCAAACCTCGCCTTTAGTAAATACAAGTTCTAGGTGGGCAAAGGCTTTGAAAATCTGAAGCATAAAGGGACTTGGGAGTCCCAGTTCAGGACCGTCTTAAGGTTAATATGCAGGATCAGTTAGCAGTTAGGAAGACAAATTCAATGTTAACATTCATTTTTAGAGGGCTAAAATACAAGAGCAGGGATATACTACTAAAACTGTATAAAGCTCTGATCAGATCCCATTTGAAATACTGTGAGCAGTTTTGGGCCCCATACCTAAGGAAGGATGTGCTGTCCAGAGGAAGTTCACACGAATGATCCCAGGAATGAAAGATTTGCCATGAGGAGCAGTTGAGGAGTCTGGGTCAATACTCGGAGTTTAGAAGGGAGAGAGAAAATCTAATTAAAACCTATAGAATTCTAAGAGGCCTAGATAAAGTGGACATGGAAAGGATGTTTCCACCAGTGGGAGAGACTAGAACCCGAGAGTACAACCTCAGAGTGAAGAGGTGCTTCTTTAAAACTGAGATGAGGAGGAATTTCTTCAGCCAGATGGTGGTAAATCGATGGAACTCTGCCACAGTAGCCTCTGAAGGACGGGTCATTGAATTTCTTTTAAAGCAGAGATAGATGGGTTCTTGATCAATAAGGGGATCAAGGATTATGGGTAGAAGGCAGGAGAATGGGGATGGGGATCATATCAGCCATGACTGAATGTTGGAGCAGACTCAATGGGCCAAATGGCCAAGTTCTGTTCCTATACCTTATGATCTAAGGAGTTCAAAGGATAGGACTTTCTGGATGGCAGGGTTTCCCAAGTCCTACACTTTGTCAACTTGAGGTCATCCAAAACTCTGTTAACCATGCAATAATACAAACCAAATCCCATTTGCCCATCACCCCAACTGCTCACTGATCTATACTTGTTCCTGACTAAGTAACACCTCAATTTTAAAGTTCTCATCTTAGTTTTCAAATCTTTCCAAAACCTCATGTCTATCCATATATGTAATGTTTTCAAACCCACAATTCTCTGTGATTTCTGCGCTTCTCCAATTCTGGCTTCTTGAAAATCCCCAAATTTAGTTGCTCTCAATTAGTGAATGCTGTGCCTTCACCTTTTAGAGCCCTGAGGTCTGGAGTTCCCTCCCAAATCTCTCCATTGATCTATCTTGCTTTCCTTTTTCCAAATATACCTCATTGATTAAGTTTATAGTCTTTTGTCCTCTCATTCGATAATGACCGTGAGCATTTTGGACTAATTATTTTCATGATAGGACATAAACACAAGTCATGCTTGGTGTCATAAAGCTACATTAAACGTAGCTGCAACACACTTTACGGTGGCACAGTGGTTAGCACTGCTGCCTCACAGCGTCAGGGAACTGGGTTCAATTCCTGGCTTCTGTCACTGTTTGTGTGGAGTCTGCATATTCTCCCCACATCTGTGCGGGTTTGCTCCGGTTTCCTCCCACTGTCTGAAAGACATGCTGGTTAGGTGCATTGGCCATGCTAAAATTCTCCCTCAGTGTACCTAAATAGGTGCTGTAGTGTGGCGACTAGGGGATTTTCACAGTGACTTCATTATGGTGTTAACGTAAGCCTACTTGTGACACTAATAAATAAACAGAAACATGTTTTGGCATTGTTTTCCCATCTTGCACATTCCCGTTATTGCAGGAAATTTGACAAATCTAAATTTGATAAAAGCAAAAAACATTATCAAACACCTATTGTTAATAAAGATTTTAAAAGGTTTGCATCACACTGAAAATAACTGAAGATTGTGTTATGTAGGAACTAATGTTCTAATGAACGGACTATTTACCACATCACGTTCCCTTTCAGAATAATTAAAATCATTTGAACTCTGAAGTCAACTAGTCACTTTTTAAATAAAAAGCCAATATTTGTATAATTGAAAGAGTTTAATTGTTTTAGCAATGTCTGTGTGAGGATGCAAAAGTTCACATGAATTATTGTTCAAGTTATGGAGAAATCAGTAAAATTTACCAAGTTCTGTAGATCAAACTTCTTAACCCATTCCTTTTAAGGGTTACAAGCCCAACGGATTGGTGTAGAGACAATCCAAGTTCATATTTTTGAAACTTTATAAATTCTTCTTTTCGGGTGTGTCTTTTCAAGTGAGTGCATTCTTTTCACATCCCCTCTGCCTCGTTTCTTTGTTATTAGCAAAAGTCCACTGTAAGATTTTCATCTAACTTTAACATCTGCCTTTTTTGCCTCACCTTCTCACCATAATACAACTGGAATAACGTTATTAATGGTGTGAGAGGCGGGGGGGGGGGGGGGGGGGGGGGGGGTCTTTCAGGTCAATTATTAATGGTGTGGGAGACTGAACAATTACACCATTATTCCATAGTGCTATACCCAAGCCTCAAAGGCACTAGATTTGAGTTGTTCTATATTTTCAGTTGTTGAATAAAAAGCAAATTCCAATGCCTCCTTCTTCCCTGCAAAATCCACCAATCTTACCTCCCCCTCTGAAAATTTCTGCTCCAGCTGGAATCAAAAGAAAAATTGTGGCTGTAACGATTACATGGCATAGGCAGGAGGCAGAACCAATCATCTGAAATGGGAACAAAATAATGGAAGTGAAATGGATTATCGGAAAACACAACAGAATTCATTTAACTCACTGACACAGCTAAAACCTGCCCATTTTAAAAGGGACCTTGAACAGAAAAGCTCTAACCTTCTGAAATTACATGTGTGCAGGAAATTACTACTATACCACAAATTACTGTGCCACAGAATATCCTGACATCTAAGTGCTAAAGTATTGACCTTTTCGCTTTCTCAATTAATAGAGAAATGCCAGTGCTCGTAAAACTATATCAGGCAAGGACAGTTAAGACTTTAGTTGTCAAGCAGAGAGATATGGTAAACGTATTGAATGACTAATTTCCCAGATACTTTTAAACTGCACTATATTAGTCTCCTCAGAGTGGGCTTTGCTTTCTTATTTATACCTTTAGAAATGAAGCACCCTAATTCTACTTAATAATACAGGAAGCAATTCCCATCAAGAGAATGGTGGCTAAAATGACCACATCATGTCACTACATATATTAAATAATAAAACAGCCATCTATACTGATGTTCCATTTGAAATCAGATTAAGAACTGTATTAAGAACCATCATGTGCTCTTACACAAAGACAAAAAAGGTCCATGATCTACGCTCAGAATATTTTATTTCGCTATACAGCAATGGAAACTTCTGTAACAGAGTTAGTTTTAAGTGACCTATTTGTTGTATTGTTAAACATTAGAAATAAGATAATAGATTTAAATCGGTTAAATTTAAAGTTTCTGTGTAAGAAAGGGTAAACCTAATCTACGTGTGGGGGTCTTGGTAATGTTCAAGCTGTGCCTCTCATGTGCTTAGAGAGGGCTACAATGTGAAAAGTAAACAAGCTGGGAGATGTAAAAGTTATTAGTTAGCAACCAGAACACCTTTTGAGGTTGAAAGGTTTTCTTTATAACTGAATTCATATTTGTTGGTTATAGAAGCTACAGAGGGAACATCTCTCAACTTTTCTAGAACGAAAGCTATACCATGGAGTAATGGTTAAGAAAACAAGTTCAGGAAACTTAAAAGAACAGCTCATTAAGGAAACTAGAGAGATGAACAGAAGTTTTTAAGAAGTCTGAAGTTAAAGTAACAAAAAAGGAACTGGAACTAGAGCACTCTTCTGTAAAACTGAGCCACGACAGAGCAGCCATGATCTTATTGAATGGTGGGGCAGGCTTGAAGGGCTAGATGGCCTACTCCTGCTCCTACTTCTTGCCTCGTTGGCTCGTGGGAGGCAAGAATGATATCTGAAGTTGTTCTAAGGTTTGTGACATTTTACTACAGTTTATGAAACATTATTTGAAATAATTGTGAAAACTGGTGGCTGGATTGGAGAGTTGGTCTAAAAGCATTTAAGACAAAGGAAACCTAAAAGGACAGGTGGAAAGCCTGGTACTGGATTCCTTGTTAAAACTAGAGTGGAAGTTTTGCTTTAAAGGATAGTTAGAAACCCTGGATCAAATTCTTGATGAAATCAGCTGATGGAAAGCATTGTTTGTCGGAAGATTTTAAAGCATTTAGGACTTTTTAGGAGTGCAGTTTGGAAACATTTGTATGATAATCATCTGGGGAGATTGGGAGAAGAAAGCAACAGAAGATCCATAGAGTGGCATCAAACATTTGTTTCAGAGTGGAGTGTTATATTGTATTATAATCAGACTTTTCATGTTTAATAATTTTTTTCTCTTGCCGTTAAAAATTAATGGTCCTGTGTTTCTCCACATTTTCTTAAAAAAGTAAAATGTTATGGTGTTCTGAGCCAGGGATCCATTCTGGGATCTTACCATCCTGCAGCAACACCAACTGGGATTGTGATACTACGCAGACTAATTGTACCACATTGGATTAGCATCAAGCTATTGTTCACTAATCCATGTATCCAACATTAACACAATTTCATCACTTGTACCACTAACTTTTGACAGTTCCATACAACAATGTCCTTCTTTGCCCACATGATACCTTTGCTTTTCTTTTTAATTGGGAAAGAATAAAAGAGAGAAAAAAACTATCTTGCAAAGCACAGTAACTAATAAACACAATTTTAAGTGGTTCATTTTTAGCATTTCCAGTTCTGATGAAAGGCTATTGACCTATTCCTCTCTCCTCCGGTGCTGCCTGGCCAGAGCTTCAAGCATTTCCTGTTTTCTTACAATTTTAAACATTAAATGTTTTTCAAACATAGCAACAAAATGCTTTGAACCTTAAAAATACTAATATCAACATTATTATATAAACAAACACAAGATATGCTACTTAACAAGAAACATGGAATTCTATTTTACCCTGACTCCAACCTCATACATTCTCTCGTTCCTGTGCTCCACTCTCAATGGCTATGTCTTCAGTTATATAGGTTCCACTCTCAAAATCTAAGGCCAGAATTCTGTGACTTCACCTGCAGCTGGAATTAGCCGATCCCACTGTTGTGAACGAAGATTTGGCTGAATGCCAAATTCTCAATTCTCACTGACAATGATATAAAGAACATGGGAGACTGAAGAGTTCCAGCTTAAATCACCTACTTTTTCACCCTTCTTCTCCTTTAAAATATTATTTAAAACCAACTTCTTCAACAAAGCTTTTGAGCAACACTTGATATCTTTTAGACTCAAATTTGTTCTACTTATTTTACAGTGAAGCACCTTAGAACATTTTCTTCATTAAGAAGCTTGATATAAATAGCACTTGCTCTGAAAAATTCTCTTCACTCAGTGGGTTGCTATTACTGAGTCATGAAAATTTGTCAAGAAAACTCAGAGGACGATCTTACTGGCTGCTGCAGGATTGGATGAAAAATTGGGCTCACGCCTAGTTTCTCACCTTTCACGATGTTACCAGCTCCATTCTGCCAGCGAAAACTTCAAAATTCATTTGTTAATTTCAATGCAATTATGCGTCCTGGACACTATCATCCAGGCTCACTTGCCCTTACCTGCTGTTCGGTGGAGGTCCTCACCGGCAAGGATAATATATGGTCTCCACTAACAGGGACCTAACGTAATGGCCTCGCTGGTGGGAACTGAGGTCACTGAGGCTCCATAGGTGGTCAAGGACATTGGCGGGCAGCACACCCTAGCACTACATGACACCAGTAGTGTCAAAGGCGGGGAGGAGGCATGACTGGGTTGGGGCAATGATGGGAAGGTGGGGGGGAGAAGTACTCTTCATGGAGTGTGGGAAGGGATTGGCCTGGGCAGTGTTTGGGGTGAGGGAGCATTGTCAGGGTGGAAATGTCCAGGAGGGGTGGTGACAGATCTCCCAGTGCACTGTGTACACTGTACAAGGTGCACTGGGAGATCAGGGCACATGTACAATGGCACCCCTAGAGCTCGGCTGCCAGCTTCCCAGTATGAATAGGCTCTGCCCACTCTCCCTGTTAATGGAAATGACATTTTGCCTCTTTTTTTAAAAAGTGCCATACGGTTGTGTCTGGCAGCTCACCCAAAAGATGGGTGCGATTCTCTCCCACTTTTCTCAGGCTCGTTCGGCACTTCAATCTTTTTTTCGCAAGATCGCCCCTTATTCTATCTTTGAAAATTGAAACACAATTTAAACCTTGGTAATGATTTAATATCAGCACTGCCTTTGAGGAGTTTTTCCAGAGTTTCACCTAGGGCAAAGAGTTTTCCAAGTTCAGGAGTAGCATGTATCCTCAAAGCTGCTCAGCTGCTGTGTCTACAGATCTGGAAGTCAGAGCAAGAAGTTCGTAATAGGTTCTCTGGACAACACTGCGGCTTTGTCTCTCTTGTATAAGCTCCAATATAACCTCAAGACTACTTCAGAAAACTGTGAGGCAATGTCCTTGGTGTGAGGCCTTTAATTCTACTCCTATTTGCATTTCCACTGCAATGCACAACCACTACCACAGTAATGGTTGCCATCAAATCTTTAAATTGGGCCTGAATTTCACCCTGCACCCACTGGCTACAAAATCATCCTCCAATCAATTAGCAGCCCATATCAGGGAAGACTCACAGGCTTTAACTATTCCCCTTTATATCCTTGCTCCAATGTCAGGTAGTGTGGTTCCAATGTTGGATTTTTGATTTGATTTATTATTGTCATATGTATTAGTATAGAGTGTAAATATTGTTTCTTGCATGCTATACAAAATATACCACTCATAAAGAAGGAAATAAAAGAGTGCAGAATTTAGTGTTACAGTCATAGCTAGGGTGTAGGGAAAGATCAATTCAGTGCGAGTTAGGTCCATTCAAAAGTCTGATGGTAGCAGGGAAGAAGCTGTTCTTGAGTCGGTCGGTACGTGACCGTTCCTAATCATATGACATCCTGCCCTCATCCTAACTAAATAAAGCAAAATACTGTGATGTTAGAAATGGAAAATGAAAATGTTATAAAAGCTCAGGCATGATAACATATGTGGAGATGTTCGGGTTGGTGACATTTTGACAGAAGTTTGACATGTAGTGGTTTTTAATCCAATGCAAAAGCAGGGAAAAGGTTGGTGGGGATTGGAGTGGCGTTGAAGGGGTGGTGGGGAGAGAACAAAATGGCAAAGCAGAAGGTCTTTTATAGTGACAGCGGAGGTTAGATAACTGAAGTCATAGTGATGCAGGGCCAAGTCAAAGAAAAAAGGGATGGGTCTGGAGAAGATGTAAACAATAACAATCATTATTAACAGTTGTATCCAAAAAAAGGGGACAGGTTATCACTCGAAATTGATGAACATAATGATAAGTCTAGAAAGCTGTAATGCATCCAACTGACAGGTGGAAGTGCTATTCTTCAAGTTTACACTGAACTTCATTGGCACAAGGACAAAGCAGGAGCGAGGTGAAGAATTAAAGTGACAAGAAGCTTGAGGGCCCACTTGGAAAGGCGTTCGGCAAAACAGTCACCTTACCCACAGTCAGTCTCCCCAGTGCAGGGGACACTGCATAATGGATAGAAAATATGATATCCTAAAACAGAAGTTAAAATTGTGAGTTGGGAAGGTAACCTCTTCTTGTTCTGGGAAGGGAGGGAAAGAGATATGAGAAATAGACACAGACAAGTTCCCCAGCAAGCACAGCCAGGAGCGTCCCATGTTGGAGAAAAGGGAAGATAAATAAATGCCCAGATATGGAAAGAGATGGAGAGGCTGGGAGAACATAACAGAATCATCACCTTACATGGGGATGGGGCAAGGGGCAACAAATAATAATGAAAGATATAAATTTAAAAAGAGTAAAAGATTAAGTTCAGGAGTAATTAAAGATGCAGAGGGTTAAATTTTTAAACAAAGAAGATGAAAGAGTGCTTATGTAAGTTGTATCATGGGAATAATACATGAAAAGAAAATGTGGAACAATTAGATAGTCTAACTATAGAGGAGTATTTATAAAATTGCCTTGTGGGACTCCAGTAGCAAAAGCACAAGTTCCAGTGGCAGGCAATCTAACACTTCAGGAAGGCAGAAAGGAAATAACAGTCTCTGTCACAATCTTATAAATATCTTTGCATATGGAAGTTGTCAGAATTGGAAGGTTTTCAGTGTAACATCTCTGTTGAAAAATCTTGTGATATGGATGTGGATACAAATGTAACAAGAAGCTTTCAAAAGGGAAATTTGATTAGTACTCAAAGGGAAAAGGCAGAGCTGAACATCTCCTTCAAAAAGTTGGCACAGGCATAAGGGACAAAACAGCATCTTAGTGTAATATCATTCAACGATGCATGCAATGCCAGCATCTCCATGTTCCTCCATTGCCCACCATTCCCATTTTTGAGTTGGTTTCACCTCAGTTTCATTTGTAGCTTACTGATAATTTTGTAATGAGATTGACGACAAAACTGCTTCTGACAACAATGTGGGCAACCAGTAGCTCCACCCACTGCCCAACCATTGTGTGAGAAAATAATAATCAATCCTCACATTCCCTACCAGAATGCATAGTGGAAGCAGTCTGCACAACTGTTATTAAAAAGGGAAGTGGAATAATAGTTGAAAAACGAATATTAGAAAAAGTCTGTGGGAAAAGGCAAGGGAAACAGGACAAAGTTAATAGCTCTTTTAGAGGGCTGACACGGACAAGGTGGGTCAAATGGCCTCTTTCTCTGCAATAAGGTTCTATGATTCCTTTGTGTGAGCTTCCACTGTGGTATTCCAGACCTCAGTCTTGGCCAAACCTTACCTTTCTTGAAAATATTTAATTTGGATCCTGCAGTGAGAATCAGGTTTACAAAATCCACCATTTTGCATAAACTTTCACTGAAATTTATTAATCAGAATTTTGGTGACTTTCAACAATCTTCCTCGAGTAATTATTCATAAGAGATTAGTGTTTCCATTTAGAATATTAGAACAAATTTTGAGCTTGTGCCAACTTGGTTATTTTTGAGCTAATTCCCCACTGGGTCCACAGTTGCATTCTTAAAATGTTTTCAGAGAATTTAAGAATGCTATACAGAGCTAAATGCATAAAGTTGCAAAGACCAACCACACCACACTGAATTTTAATTTCAATCTGATCCGCATGCCAGCTGAAGCATGGATCTGGAACTCAGGAGGGACTGCACTGATACATTAGAGACAATTTGTCAATTAGGGTGCTACCTCAGGGAGCCACCTTCAATTAGGTCCTGGCAGCCCAGCAGATCTATGCTGGACTTTTTGCAGGATGTATTCTGCACTCACTGCCACCGTTCTTCCAGCTACTGGAAGACCAACAACATTAAATCTGTGGGTTCAGCTAAACTGGGCAGTCCATCCAATCTGGAAAATCAAGGCAGTGGCCTAACTGGCTCTCCACCACTTATGGGCAAGTAGCCATCAACACCCAGAAGCCACCTGCCTCAGACACTGGAATATGCTGGCAGACTGGCACTCCAGCAAGTGCTGAGAAATTGCCAGGGCATGTGCCACCAACACAGCAGTGCCTCATGATAAAAATCTTTCCCAAGTATGAGAATTTTGGAAAAACTATCAATTGTGAATTAGCAGCCTATTTACCTCACAACTTATTTTCCTTTATCATCATCCATTTTGCACTACTTTCCACGAATAATGTCACCCCCAAAAGGCTTTGACTTCGATTATAAATCTCTCAGGTAGGCAGGGAAGCATCAAACAAGTGCTTAAAATCCAACCTTCCAATTCTTATTGCCATCCCAGCACCAAAAAATTTATGGAAGAAATTCAAGATGATTCCCACTAGAGGAGGAACAGTAGGGCAAAAGGAGCTTCATGGATAATGAAAAAGATGAGATTAAGACGAAACAATAAGTATGCTTATGAGAGATGTCTGGTGGATGAAAGAACCGAGAGCCAGGCTGAATATTGAAGACTCAGGGGAGAACTATAAAAACAAACACAAGAAGCAAAGAGAGAGTACATGGCAGCTAACAAAGCTGAACCCAGAAGACTTCTTTAGGCATATAAATAGGCAAAAGGCTGGTAAGAGAATAAGAAGGGCTGATTAGGGAACAAAAAAGGCACTTATGCATGGAAGTGTGCTGGGGTGGTGCTGAGATATTAAATTAACACTTTGCATCTGCCATTACTGATGTTGCCAAGGTCATGGTAAAAGAGCAGATAATTCAGTTGAAAGGTTTAAAACTGCTAACGTGGAGATAATGGAAAGGCTTTCTGTAATTCAAGTTAATAAGTTACCAGAACCAGGTTGCCTTTATTGAGGAAATGTTGGACAGGTTCGGTTTGTATCCACTGGAGCTTAGAGGATTAAGAGGCCACTTAAAAGATATATCCTGAGGTGTCTTGGGGGAGGGGTGGATGTGGAGACTACTCCCATGCTCTTTGTTTGCACAGAGAACAGTTTCAAAATTTGCAGATAATACAAAACTTGGAAGTATTGTGAACCATGAGGAACATACTGTAGAACTTCAAAAGTTCATAAGAAGGTTGGTGGAATGGACGGAAAACAGAAAAATAAAACAATTATTCCAGAGAACTGTGAATTGATGCATTTTGGTAGAAATAATATGGAAAGCCAATATGAAGGGAAGGGTACAGGAGCACAGGGACCTGGATGTGTAAATCACTGAAGGTGGCAGGACATGTTGAAAGAGTTCACAAAAGCTTACAGTATCTTGGGTTTTATCAATAGGGGCATAGAGTACAAAAGCAAGGGAGTTATGTTGAACCTGGACTGAGCAATGGTTCAGCCTCAGCCAGTTCTGGGCACCCCAAGGAAGAATATGAAGACATTGGAGAGTGCAGAAAAGATTCACAAGAATGGTTTCAACAGCGAAGAACTTCAGTAACATCAAAAGATTGGACTATTGAGTTGAGATTATTCTCCTTGGAGAACAGGAAGTTGAGAGAAGGTTTGATATAAGTATTCAAAATCATGTGGGCTCTGGACAGAATAGATAGGGAGAAACTATTCCCATTGGTACAAGAATTGAGAACCAGAAGAAACAGATATGCGGTACTTGGCAAAAGCAGCAAAAGCGACATGAGAAAAATATTTTTTATGCAATGAATGATAAAAATTTGGAATATACGGAGAGTGTGGTAGAGTCAGGGTTAACTCAACATCCTGGGGGTCACCACTGACCATAAACTGAATTGGACTAACAATTTAAATACTGCCGCTACAAAAGCAGGTCAGAGGTTAGGAATCCTGTGGCGAGTAACTTGCCTCCTGACTCTGCAAAGCCAGTGCACAATCCACAAGACACAAGTCAAGTGTCTGATGGAATGCTCTTCATTTGCCTGGATGACTGCAACCCCAACAACACTCAAAAAGCTCAACACCATCCAGGTCAATACAGACCACTTGATCAACACCCCACCTATACCAATGTGCAGTGGCAACAGCGTGCACCATCCACAAGATGCACTTCAGGAACTCACTGAGGCCTTTTCCAAACATATGCAGTACCAATTTGAAGGACAAGGGCAGCAGGACATGGAGATATCATCACCTACAAGCTCTCCTCCAAGACATTCACCATCCTGACTTGGAAATATATTGACACTCTTTCACTGTCGCTGAGTCAAAATCTTGGAACTCCCCCCTGAACAGCACTGTGGATGTACCCACACTACATGGACTCACTACCACCTTCTCAAGGGCAATTAGGGATGGGCAATGAATGCTGGCCTAGCCATTGATGCCACATCCCTTGAATGAAAAATAACTGAGGCTTTCAAAAGATAATTGGGATTGTTATCTGAAAATTAAAATTTTCCAGGGTCACAGGGAGGGGCAGTATGTGGTTTGCTCCTTCAGAGGGCCAGAACTATCATGATGGGCTAAATGTTCTCCTTCTATACTGCAATTATCCTATGATTCTAAAAAGAAATGTAAGTATAGTCAGCCCTCATTGTACCAATTTCAGGTATCCTTGCATAACCATGGTGCCTTAAATTGACCAAAGCACCAATGGCTCATAACTGGAAAACAGAAACTGGCAACTATTTACAATAGCGCTTGCTGTGAGGAAAATCAACAACTGACACCAGTTCAGATTACACATTTTGCGACATGCAATGTGCACATCGTGTACCTATCACTAATAAAACAAAACATTCCAACCCTAATCAATCTGCAGGCTCAACAACTATTTTCTTGTGCATTTAGATGACAAAAATTTGACATGTGGCAGTCACTCAGCACAAAGGAGGGACACCGGTAAAACAAAATACGATCAGGTACACATTAACTTTTAATCACCAAATTTTAAAATTTAGGTTACAGTATGTAATCTCCTCTGTCTGGAACGCTTGGGATCAAGAAATTTTTGAATTTTCTGGATTATGGAAAAATGTTAGGATGTGTTTATTCTAACAAAGTTAAAAAGGCTATCAGTCTATTCTCAAATAATCAATGTTGGAAACCGAATTCGGAAACTAAAGCAAACATCCAGAAGTTATGGTGTGACAGTGGTGGACATCACTACTCCCAAACCCCCACGAAGTGTAAAATTCATCCTTAGATCCATCAGATGTGCTTTACTTCACATTGGTAACCTATAACATATATATTTTTGGTGATCAAGCTTTAGTTGAAAGTTTAATATCAAATCAGATAAAATTTCAGTGGACCATTAAGATAAAACAATTGTGGCAGTAATAATAAGAATTATTGCATAGGAGGTGGAGAAAGGGAGGGTCTGTGTCTTGTACTGAACAAAAATGGTACCAGGAAGCAACAGGAAACATGGGACAACTAAAGCTTTTCTTTTTGAGGTGGGGGAGTGATAGGATGGATTTTTGTCGATACTACCTAGTGTAAATCAGGTGTGGAGAATCACACAACTTAGATCATGTAAAATTTTCCCTTCTTTCAAAATAATGCAAGAAAATATATTCAGGCGAGTTCTATTACTAACATGCAATTAATCCTATTTGAGTTATGCTTCCTGCATTCTACTCAAATGAGGCAGATGAACCTCTGCCCTTATGACTTTATGATACATACTCAGGAATAAACGTGACACTTTCTTGAGAAAGCTTTGCTGTACTCTGTTATTTTCAAGATTAACTCACACACACTAATGTTGAAAAATATCAAGGTGACCATTTATCTTTTTTCATTGACGTCACAGTGCTAAGCACGTTCAGTACAGCTTCGTCAGAACGGTGCCACCAAGCAAACACAGGAGAAGTGTTTTTCTCAACACAGGAAAGTGCTTTAATAAAACAACAGATGGCAGTAAATGTGGTAATCATACTGCACCAAACCATCGATGCATGTTAACTAAAATGGCTGGCCTCTTGCAAATCTCTTATTTTAAAATAAGTGTCTATTTTCATGCAAGAAACTGATACAGAGGAATTTTTTCTCTCGGGGAAGTCTTGCTAAAACTACACAAGGCATTAGTTAGACCACCCTGGAATACTGTGAACAGTTTTGGTCCCCTTGTCTAAGGAAAGACATGCCAACATTGGAGGCAACCCAGAGAAGGTTCACTAATTGATCCCAGAAGGGAGTAATTTTCTTATGAGGAGAGGTTCAGTAAGTTGAGCCTGTACTTATTGGAATCTAGAAGATTGAGAGAGTGACCTTACTGAGGCATGTAGGATTCTCGGGGGGGGGGGGGCTTGACAGGATAGATGCTGAGAGGTTGTTTCACCTTGTAGGAGAATCGAGGAAAAGAGGGGATACTCTCAGAGCAAGGAGTCACCCATTTAAAACAAAAATAAGGAGGAATTTATTCTCTCAGAGAATAGTGAATCTGTTGAATTCTTTTGAGGGTTGTAGAGACTGGGTCATTGATTTTTAATCAGTAAGGGAAATACAGGACATGGCAATAAGATGGGAAAGTTGAGTTGATTATCATATCAGGTCAGTTATGATCTCATTGAATGATGGAGCAGACAGGCTGAATGGCCTACTTCTGCTCCCACATCTTATGGTCTTCAACAAATTGAAGGAAAGGCAATTTCAAGGCAAGGCAAATACTGAAAAAATGCCATGTTATTAAATTATTTCTAGGATTATCTACCAGTAAATTCCAAAGACCTTCCCTTTAATAAATACAACATTAAAAGAGCTAAACTGAAGAAATATCAGCTGATTGTATCTGCAATTCAACAACATCTTTCAGTTATCAAACTAAAAATGGGGATCAACTGGGACTGACAGAGGTTAAAAGGAAACAACAGAATTTATTTAGCAATACAATCAAGTCTATAGATTGCTGCCTAACTCACTGTCAGTACTGTTTGTACTCTACCAGTAGTCCAAGGATATCAGGTTTTATGTTGCAATTTCATGTGAAGGCACCAAAGTACAGGTTATTTTCCAGGTACTTATATGGGAATAATAAACAGGCATTATTTGAACTAGTTATTTGAGTATGTACTTACATCCATACAAGCGAAGCTTAAAATATCTTTCACCTTAAAAACAAGCTTTACTGTTACTAGTTTACCTGCCATTTGACAAAACCAAGTTATCAGAATGACCTGTTTTAACTTGTGGAGAGGGAGAAGAAAGAAAAGCCCCAAAGAGAGTTTTGTTTTTTCTCAAACTCCAGTAAATAAATCATTTTCACAAAAATGTGGCTTTAAACTCTGTAGACCAGGGGAATGCTGTGTCTGGCTAACCCCCATGTCCCTGGCTTCTCTTCCTTATCCTACCTCTGTTACCTTAGGCATCCCCAAGGATCAACCCCTCCTCCCATTTTTTCATCTGCATGCTTTCCCTTGGTGACATTTGAGAATATGGCATTAGTTTTCACATCTACACTTATGACACCCAGCTCTATCTCAATAGAACCTCTCTCAACTCCTTTCTGTTGCTAAATTATCATTTGGTTCATCTGACATCCAGTTCTGAAGGAACACAAATTCCCCCCCCATTAAATATTATTAAAACTGAAGCTATTGTTTCAACGCCACTCCAAACTATCGTTTCCTTCCCTCTCCATTGCAACTGTCTGAGATTAAGCCAGCCTATTCAAAATCTTATGTCATCACAATTCAACTGGCTGGTGAATGAACATGAAGCTTGTCCTCCACATTGTGAATGCACAGAATCATCTTTTGTTTGCCTTTAGAAGAATAAAGGCATATAGGATTCTGATGATTTTTTTCCCTTAGGGAGAAACAAGAACTAGGCAGTATTGTTTGGAAATAAGGGGCCCTCCAGTATCATGCAGACGAGAAGAATTTTTTTCTCTCACAGGATTATCAGTCTTGGAATTCTCTTCCACAGGCAGTAGTAGAGGCTGGATCAGTGAATATGATTAAGATTGAGTTGGACAGATTTTTGCTGTAAAAGAGAGACAAAGGTATTGGGGGGAGGATGGGTTGGGGGGGGGGGTGCAGTTATCCTCCAAATCAAATCCCAAGGATCTGCAAATTAACTTTTTATTTCTCTTTATATATATAATATATTTAGAATAACATAGTTATAATAATATTTATGAAGCTGAAAATAGAAGGCATAACTATGAGCCTGAAGAAAGTTTTTCCTTACTTACTACTATGGGTGTGAAGTAGAGAGGAGGGAAAGGAAAGGATGTAATAATCAAGTTGCTTCAAGCCAAAAATTTAAAACATAATTCAATTTGCAAACCAATACTTTAGACCCTCAGGAGCTGAAATTGGACTTTTTTTGGCCTTATTTTGAAAATCCAGTTGAACAGGTAGATTAATTTTGAAGCATTACGGATATTCCAACATTATTTTTCACAAAAATTGCACCAAACATTTATCTTGGTATTACTAAAAACTTATACTTGCATTTATTAACCATGAAATGAAATGGATCATTTCTGTCACTAGAGGCTTTTACATTGGCCTAAGAGATGTGTTTCACCTCTTGTTTGGATGCATGGGTTTCATACTCTTGATGACAACTTCAATGAAAGCTTTCTGCATCAACCAAGACATACTTTTCTGGTCAATCAGTTTATACTGGAGCTACCAAGATCCATGTGCCACTAACCAACTGCACCAAGAACACCTCTAAATCCAGATTCAAAGCTTCTATGAATAGCAACGTTTGACTTTAGACATTGACTACTCCATGTTCTCAGTTGTATCATACTTCATATTTGTAAAAAGAAAATGAAGACAGTTCTGAAAGTATTGTAAGTGTACTTGAGGCAATCAATACAAAGGATCAAGTGAAGGTACATTTGATAAATCAAAATAACAGCCTTTTATGGTGAGAATGAAAAAAGGAATGCAAGAAGCTTTATAGCCGACTCCAGGCTTGTTAAAAAGACTAGATTGATCTAATGGAATGTTGGCCTTTAATCACAAGTGGACTTGAGTATAGTGAAGTCCTGCCTCAATTGTATAGAAGCTTGGTCAGACCGCACCTGGAGTAGCATGTTGTTTCCCTTTGGTTGGGCAGTCAAGAACCAGGGAGGACAATTTCAAAATGAGGGGTAAGCCACTTAGGATTGAGATGAGGAGGAATATCCTTACACAAAGAGTTATAAACCTTCAATTTTTTTTATCCCACAGGGCTATGGAACCTTAGTCATTGGGTATATTTAAGGTAGAGATTGATGATTTTCTGATAATGCAAACAATTATGACTATAATGTGTACAACAGGCATTAAAATGCCTAATCAGCCATGAATGTATTGAATGATAGAGCAGAGTCAACGAGCTGAACGGCCTACTCCTGTTCCTATGTTTCTAAATGAGACAGGTGTCTCTTTGGCAGGACGGGTGACTCACCATGAATACAACATAAAAGTTAAAAGCTTGTAAAACAAAGTATAGAGTAAAATTTAAAAAAAGGATTTGACATAAAGCCTTTTATAGGATGATAAGACTTGAGACACAGATGGAAGATCATGAGCTACAAAGGGATCCAGAACAATCTTTTCTGTTACGGGATGTAAGTGTCACTGGTAAGGATAGTATTTGTTGCCCATCCTGAACTGCTGTTGAAACTAGTGGCTTTCTACATCATTTTAGAGGACAGGTAAGAGTCATCCACAATTACTTGGATCTGGAGTCACTTAGATAAGTTAAGGAGATTTGACAGACGTATTCGAAACCACACAGCCCCTGAATGGAGTAGATGGGGGAAACTGCTTCCATTTATTTAATTTATTGTCAAATATATTGGTATACAGTGAAAAGTATTGTTTCTTGCACGCTGTACAGACAAAACATACCTTACATACAGAAGGAAAGAGAGTGCAGAATGTAGTGTTACAGCCATTAGCTAGACTGTAGTGAAAGATCAATTTAATGGTTAGCTTAGATGGGCATTTAGGCCGGCATGGATCAGTTTGGGCCAAAGGACTGGTCTCCGTGCTGTCGACTCTATGAGGTAGGCCCAGGTGAGTGGGGGAGGGAGATTCAATCGTAGCATCCCAACAGAAATTCAATAAGCACCTGAACGGAAAAGATTTGCTGGACAACATGGAAAAGGTAGTGTGTGCGACTCACAGGAATGCTCTTGCAGCAAACCAACATGGGGTCAGTGGGCCAAATGGCTCCTTTTGTGCTGTATCATTCTATTAAACAATGGCAGATGTAGGCCAAAACAGACAAGGATTTCCTTCAGTAAAAGGACATTAGCGAACCAGATGGGTTTTTATAACAAGCGTAATAGTTTTATGGTCATCAATTCTAACAGCTGGCATGATGTGTTTTGAACACATGTCCCTAGGTTATTGGCCAGGGCTTTAAAGAGAAAATGCTGGAAAATTTCAACAAGTCTGGCAGCATCTGTAAGGAGAGAAAAGAGCTGACATTTCGAGTCTGGATGACCCTTAGTCAATGGTCATCTGGAACTGACACGTCGGCTCTTTTCTCTCCTTATAGATGCTGCCAGATCTGCTGAGATTTTCCAGCATTTTCTCTTTTGGTTTCAGATTCCAGTATCCACAATAATTTGCTTTTATTAGCCTGAGCCTTTGGATTATGGATCCAGTGACATTATCATAACACCACTATGCCCATGTCTCTGCCCTGCTCTATAATCAATTATAAAGTACATTCACATGAGCATACTGGCACAAATTCTTATTTTTTTTAAAACAGTGCAAGTGAAGATGGAAGAGAAATTGTTGAGAAAGTTGGTTCTTTGCCATAACTAGATAGTTTAATCATTAATTTTTTTTTACAAAAAATATCCTAGATGGGTCAACAGGTGACCTGGAAGTGCTTTAAAGTTTATCCCACATGAGTTACAGTTCCACCAAATCAGACAGAAAGCCAAAGTGCATAAGGCTACCTTCTCATTCAAGGTTACATCCTCAGGAGCTCTTTCCTATTGGAGCTGGACAGAGAACAATTAACTTCGCAGATAAAATTAGCAAGATAAAGAAGCTGAAATTACAATCAACTAACAAAGACACTAAAACAGCAACTGGATGTGGAATGTCGGTTCTGGTTAAATATATTCAGTATTTTTATCCTAAATAAATTTTTTAAAACAATGAAAAGTTCTGATAATAATCATCTAAAATCAGAAACAAAGTAAACAGAAACAAAGTAAAGCAAAAATAAATGTCAAAGTTTGTTTTCGTCCATGGTTAATGTCAAAATATGATGCAGTAAGGATAACAATTTAATTTGCATTTATTATAACTTATGTATTGATGTAATGCAAAAGTTGTAATGTAACTGAATCTTCATGCATGAAAATAACAGCAATAAAACTATGAATAATTATACCCCCATCATATACAAAACATTCTTGGAAGCAGATGTTCAAGTTTCATCGTCCTCATGCCAACTGCCCAGCTAAAACCAAAACTATTTCAATAACTGATGAAACAATGGCACATTCATGGTTTTCTGTAACATAACCAACAAAATGGCTGTGTCTATAAAGAACTGTGACAGAATTAAATAGCCAACAAAATAGCTGCGTCCATGATGAACTGTTATGTGGAGATGTCAGCGTTGGACTGGGGTGGGCTCAGTAAGAAGTCTCACAACACCATGTTAAAGTCCAACAGATTTGTTTGGTATCACGAGTTTTTGGAGCGTTGCTCACCTGATGAAGCAGTGTTCCGAAAGCTTTTGATGCCACAAAAACCTATTGATTTTCAACCTGGTGATGTGAGACTTCTTACCATGATGAATTGTGATAGAATTAAAGTTATGCAAATAAGGCAAAAGAAAAATGCTGCAGATGCCGGAAATTTGAAATAAAAATCAGAAAATGCTGGAAATACTCAGCAGGTCAAGCTGTATGGTGGAGAAGAGGAGGTAATACTTCAGGTTGCTGTTTTGCAACATTTCATCAGGAAGTTAACTCTTCTTCTCTTCCCACAATTGCCACCTAATCTGTTGAGTACTCCCAGCATGTTGTTTTTATTTCACTCAACTGACCAATCAATTTCAAACTTCAAATGACAAAATATTGTGTCACGTGCTTCAAACTATAAAAGTTCCAATACAAAGAACGCTGATCTAAAAACATTTTTGGAGAAAATTTTTGCTCCATACCAGCAGGTGAAGAGGTTTAAAAATGTTCTTCCCATTATGGTCAACTGCCTTAGAAAAGTGTACATAGATCCTCCCTCAAACAAATGCACAAAAATGAAATGTTTTGCTGGCTCTTCATTTCCTATTTAATTCATCTAAAGCTTTACAAAGCTTGAGGTTGGAAGATCAAAGAGTGGCCTGGACAGCAGTTGCTTTATTTCTAAAGTGAAATTAACTCAACAATTAAACACAAAATAAATAATAGTGTGAAACCCATAGGATAAACAATGACATGGAAATGGAATGAGCACTGATAGGAAACAAAGAGCTGTGTGATACACAAAGAGTTTGGGATTGTTGGATCAAAATTCCCCCTTCTGCTGCTTCTTTTTTTTGAAGATATTTGAAAAGAAACAAGGAAAAAGAAAAGGCTCACACATTGAAACTCTAATTCATATTGTTTGCATTTTATTGAACGTCTTAACACTCTACATTGTACAGATTAATAACAAGATTAGAATTGTATAAAATAATTTTCTGTCTGAGTGCTAGGACCGCAGTAATCCAGCAAAACAAAAGGAAAGAAATTAAACACACCAATTTAAGAAAACACACTTCCCAGCAGTATGTCTCTAACTAAATATTGGAAAGAGTGAAGCCATTGTCTTCAGTTTATATCACAAACTCCATCCACCTCTCTTATCAGCACCTGATGCTAAAGCAGATTATTAACAAACTAAGTGCCCTACTCGATCCCAAATTCAATGGCACATCTACTCTGTAAACCTAAGCACACCCGGAACACTGCTTCCAATATCCTAACTTACACCAAGTCCATTTTAATCATTAAAAAAAGGTAAAGCTGCCATAGTCCCAAACGACCAGAAGCAACTCTCCTCTTTGAGGGGGAGAGATGACTTGTGGTGGTTTAAACTGAGAATCACCACACCACAGGCATGGGGCAAGGTTGAGAAGGTGGACCTTCATGAATTACCTCAGCCGGTACAGGAATCGAATCTGCGCTATTGGCATTGCTCTGTAACAGATGTCCAGCCAATTGAGCTGAGCCGATCCCCTCATTACTCATTACCCTATGCTTGCTCATGTGCATCGGCTCCCATTCCACAACACCTTCACATTAAAATCTCAGATTGAATTTTAATCACAAAGACTCCAACAGCCCCGAACGCAGAAAGTGATCCCATGTCAACCAGCAGCAGCATGGTTAGGCACATTGACCCAAATAGACTCTGGAATGTCATGACTAGGGGAATTTCACAGTAACTTCATTGCAGTATCAACGTAAGCCTTACTTGTGACTAATAAATTAACTCTAAAACTTAACTTTACCTAGAGAAGCATGCCCTCAGCCATGGCTAATAAAGTGGCTGCTGCCTGGGCTTTCATCGTGTGACCTCTTATGGTGCCACAGCCCTTTAAATCTTTGCATTCTTCCAATTCTGTCATCCTGCACATCCCTGATTTTCAGTGCTTAAGCTTTGGTGGCTGTGCACCAGCTGTGAAGCTCTAAAGCTCTGGGATTCTTCTCTATTTTTCTACCTCAATTCTAGGGCAGCATGGTGGCACAGTGGTTAGCATTGTTGCCTCACAGCAGCAGAGACCCGGGTTTGATTCCCAGCTTGGGTCATATGCTTCAAGATGAAAACCATTATCCCAGTACTGAAGAAAAGTGAAGCAGTGTGCCTTAACGACTATCGTCCGGTGGTTCTAACATCCATCATTATGGAGTGCTTCAAAAGGCTAGTCATGGCATTAATCAATTCCAGTCTCCCGGACTGCCTGGATCCACTACAGCTTGCCTACTGGTGCAACAGGTCCACAGCCGACATCATCTCCCTGGCCCTGCACTCAACCCTGTAACACCTAGATAACAATGACACCTATGTCAGACTTCTATTTATTGACTACAGCTCAGCCTTCAACATCACTATTCCTACGAAACCCATCTCCAAACTCCATGGCTCTTCCCTCTGCGGCTGGACCCTGAACTTCCTAAAGCATGGACCACAATCAGTGAGGATAGGCAACAACACCTCCTCCACGATCATCCCCGAAACCGGTGCCCCATAAGGCTGTATTCTCAGCCCCCGACTATACTACCTCTGACTGTGGCCAAATTCCCCTCCAATTCAATTTTCAAGTTTGCTGACGACACCACCGTAGTTGGTTGGATCTCAAGCAACGATGAAGCAGAGTACAGGAATGAGATAGAGAGTCTGGTGAACTGGTACTATGACAATAATCTCTCCCTCAATGTCAATAAAATGAAGGAGACTGTTATCAGCTTCAGGAAGCGTACAGGAGAACATGCCACTGTCTACATCAACGGGGATGAAGTAGAAAGGATCGAGAGCTTCAAATTTTTAGGTGTCCAGATCACAAACATGTCACAAACAAGGCACTAGACTGAGGTGACTTCTTGCAAGCCGAACCCAGCATACATCGAATTCTATGCTTCTAAAATTTCATTCTAACTTTTTTCATAATTAAGGCCCCATGCATTCCAGACTAACTCTTTTCATAATTAAGGATCCCATGCACCCTGAATATTCTCTCTTCAATCTTCTTCCTTCGGGAAAATGATACAGAAGTCTGAAGTCATGTACCATTCGACTCAAGAACAGCTTCTTTGCTACTGTTGTCAGGTTTTTGAATGGACTTACCGTGTATTAAATTAATCTTTCTCTACACCCTAGTACAACTATAACACTACATTCTCTCACTCCCTTCTCTATAAATGGCATGTTTTGTCTCTATAGCACACAAGAAACAATACTTTTCACTGTATGTTCATACATGTGACAATAATAAATGGTCCCCCTCATGCCGACACCATTTTCAAGAAAGCCCACTAACGCCTCTACTTTCTCAGGAGACGAAGAAAATTTGGCATGTCAGCTGCGAGTCTTACCAACTTTTACAGGTGCACCATAAATAGGCATTCTTTCTAGTTGTGTCACAGCTTGGTATGGCTCCTACTCTACCCTAGACAGCAAGAAACTACAAAAGTCATGAATGCAGTCCAATTCATCACGCAAACCAGCCTCCCATCCATTGACTGTGTCTGCATTTCTCGCTGCCTCGGCAAAGCAGCCAGCATAATTAAGGATGCCACACACCCCGGATATTCTCTCTTCCACCTTCTTCCGTCAGAAAAATGATACAAAAGTCTAAGGTCACATATCACAGACTCAAGAACAGCTTCTCCCCTGCTGCCATCATATCTTGAATGGACCTATCTTGCACTAAGTTGTTCTTTCTCGACACATTATGACTGTAACACTCTCTCCTTTCCTTCTCTATGAACAATATGTTCTGTTTGTAAAACACGCAAGAAACAATAATTTTCACTGTATGCTCATACATGTGACAGTAATAAGGCAAATCAAATCAAATCAGTGTCTGCCTGGGTTTCCTCCAGGTGCTCCAGTTTTCTCCCACCGGCCATATTAAATTCTCCCTCAGTGAACCCAAACAGGCGCCGGAGTGTGAGGACTGGGGGATTTTCACAGTAACTTCATTGCAGTGTTAATGTAAGCCTACTTGCCACACTAATAATTTAACTTTATCTTTTTCCCTCTCTTTAAAACTACTCCTTTTGGTCACCCATCTATTAACACTACTAACAATTATGCTTTTTTGCTAAATGTGGTTCTTTTGATGAAGACGTCACCACAAGTGAGTTAAAAGCATTTCATTTAGAAAGGAACGGGAAGACAAAAATGCTTTGAAGTCTTCCGAACTAACAAAACGCTCGTCGCAAAAATTAAAGCACGCACAATAATTGCAGTGCAGTAACTGGGAGAGGAAATTAAACAGTCTTTGAACTCCACCGTTTACAGAAACTTATAACTCACTGAAATATGCGGATGAAAACGGTGGTGAACGATATGGACTACAAACTGTAACGAATTCAGGCTGTCAATGGGCAAAATAATAGGCTTTGGCCGCTTTTCTTTGACGGAACTGACAAAAGCTACGGTTCTGCAAATCATGATTTGGGGGGGGGGGGGGGGAACAGGATTGATGAGACATTCCCTTATCGCCTTATTTTAAAATAAATCACAGCAGAGTACTGGTAATCTCTTGGGTAGTGCAACTGCGGAAAGACAAGCACTGTAGTTCATGAGTTACTGTTGCGAGGGTTACAGATACCACCAGGTCAAATTTTCCTGATCTTTAGCAGTGAAAGCAAAGTTAAATGATGGAGGGTCGCGCGGAAACTTTAAGTGCTAAAGTTTGGGAAAGAACCGCCCTGTGTTGTGTGTTCCGACGAGCAGTGAGGGCATAACCGAGCCAAGTGAAACAAATCTTCAACACCAACCTCCTCCCCGCCGACACAGAGACAAAAAAAATCAATCCCTCAGAAACTTAAGTCACAGAGCCACAACACACGCAGCAAAAACAAATTTAAAAAGTTCATTTCATCCATCCATCCATGCAACCAGTTCACATAGTGTCCCTGGTTACCTTGTGCGTTTGTCCGTGGCTTCAGCCCGCTGGGTCATCCATGTCTCTCTCTCTCCCTCTCGCTCGCTCACCCAGTCTGTGGGAACCAAGTCAGACAACACACTCCAGCTCGAGCAGCAGCAGCAGCAGCCCTGCCCTGTCAATCACTCCCGCGGCTCCTCAGGCTCCCCCTCCCCCCGC
Source organism: Carcharhinus amblyrhynchos (assembly GCF_965287045.1). Classification (NCBI taxonomy): domain Eukaryota; kingdom Metazoa; phylum Chordata; class Chondrichthyes; order Carcharhiniformes; family Carcharhinidae; genus Carcharhinus; species Carcharhinus amblyrhynchos. Next base: position 46,758,988 of record NC_137324.1, on the reverse strand, counting down.
CCGCTGGGCGGCCAGCAACATGTAACAAACACCGGATGCACCGCCTCCCTCCCCTCCCCTCCCCAAACTCCCACTCCCACTATTGGCCGGGGCTGCTGTCCATCTCCCAAGTCCGTCCCGTTAGGAGAACATGCCCCGCAGCATTGCCCACACTGAGAGTGATAGAAGACCCGACCGGGAGCTCATAGCGTTTTTCCGATGATGAAGGACTCCCTTTATTGAAGAGTGTTGGGACTGCAGGAACAGAGCAGTTGATTTTGCCCACAGCAAATTTCCACTCAGCGAATGTGATAATGATCAGGCCATCTGTTTTCTATTGAGAAATACATATTTGTCAGGACGAAAAGGATATGCTGCCTCACAGCGCTAGGGACCTGGTTAGATTCACAGCTTGGGTCACTATGTGTGTAGTCTGCAAGTTCTCCCCATGTCGCCGTGGGTTTCCTCTGAGCTCTCCGGTTTCCTCCCACAGTCCAACGGATGTGGAGTTTTGGATGAGCTCAAGTTTAAGGAAGATGAGAGCTGGTTAGGTGTATTAGCCATGCTAAATTCTCCCTCAGTGTACCCAAACAGGCACAGGAATGTGGCGAATCAGAGATTTTCACAGTAGCTTTATTGCAGTGTTAATGTAAGCCCAATTGTGACACTAATAAACTTTTTAAAAAGTTTAAACTCCACTGCCGCTATTGGAAATGGTGGCATGGGGTCCTTTACATCAGAGCAAGGAGAAAGCGCTGGAAAATCTCAGCAGGTCTGACGGCATTGTGGAGAGAGAACAGAGCTGATCTTTTGAGTTTGGACAACCCTTTGTCAGAGTTTAATCTATCCATCCTCATTCACTGCATTGGATGTTAAACTTGATTTTTATGCTTTTCAGAGTGCGACTTGAATCCTGTGACTCAGAAGCAAACTGGTCCATAAGTGTTCACCATTGTCATCTGAGGTGTTTGCAAACTGATGTGTCTATTCAAAAATGACTGAAATGCATTATCAACTTTCTAAAGTTTATATTGTCATTGGGCAATTAGATAAGAATTATATTACGTAATAGAAAAGATCTTGCGTTTATACGGTGCTTTTAGTGCAGTGTTGACTCCATAGGTAATTCAAATGATAGTAAACAGATACCAATCCAAAAAAGGAGATCAGAGGTATAACCAAAAGCTTGGACAAAAAAGGCGGTTTTAAGGAGAGAGTTGTTCTGATGTGGACAAGTCCCCAGGACCAGATGGAATGCCTCCCAGGGTGCTGAAGGAAATGGCGGAGGTGATAGTGGATGCCTTAGTGATTATTTTCCAAACCTCGCTGGATTCCAGGGAAGTGCCGGAAGATTGGAAAATGGCTAATGTTACGCCGCTGTTTAAAAAGGGTAGCAGGCAAAAGGCAGAGAATTATAGGCCGGTTAGTTTAACGTCTGTTGTAGGAAAAATGCTTGAATCGTCATCAAAGATGAAATAGCGAGACATCTTGAGAAGAATTGTTTGATAGAGCAGACGCAGCACGGATTCGTTAAGGGGAAGTCGTGTCTGACGAATTTATTGGAATTCTATGAGGATGTGTCTAGTGTGGTGGATGGAGGGGAACCGGTGGATGTGGTGTTTTTCGATTTTCAGAGGGCGTTTGATAAGGTGCCGCAGAAAAGGTTGTTACAGAATGTTAGGGGGCATGGAGTTGGGGGTAAGGTGTTAGTGTGGATAGGGGATTGGCTGTCAAATAAGAGGCAGAGAGTGGGTGTCAATGGTTGCTATTCGGATTGGTGGTTGGTGACTAGTGGAGTGCCCCACGGATCGGTGCTGGGGCCTCAGCTATTTACCATTTATATAGATGATCTGGAGGAGGGAGCCAAGTGTAAGGTGTCAAAATTTGCTGATGACACAAAGATAAGTGGAACAGCAAATTGTGCGGAGAGTGTAGAAAGTCTGCAGAGGGATCTAGATAGGCTGAGCGAGTGGGCGAGGACCTGGCAGGTGGAATACAATGTTGGCAAGTGTGAGGTTATCCACTTTGGCAGGAATAATAGTAGGAAGGACTACTACTTACAGGGCGAAAAGCTGCAGCATGCTACGGTGCAGAGGGACCTGGGGATCCTTGTGCATGAGTCACAAAAACCCAGCCTACAGGTGCAGCAGGTGGTCAGGAAGGCAAATGGGATGCTGGCCTTCATAGCGAGGGGGATTGAATATAAAAGTAGAGAGGTCTTGCTGCAACTGTACAGGGCACTGGTGAGGCCGCAGCTGGAGTACTGTGTGCAGTTTTGGTCGCTGCACTTGCGCACGGATATTTTGGCCTTGGAGGGAGTGCAGAGGAGGTTCACTAGGCTGATACCGGAGTTGAGGGGGTTGAGCTATGAAGAGAGGCTAAATAGACTGGGCTTGTACTCGTTAGAATTTAGAAGGATGAGGGGGGATCTCATTGAGACGTATAAGATGATGAAAGGGATGGATAGGGTAAAGGTGGAGAGGTTCTTCCCGCTCAGAAAGGACAGCAGGACTAGGGGGCACAGCCTCAAGATAAAGGGGAGGCGGTTTAGAACGGAGTTGAGGAGGAACTTCTTCACTCAAAGGGTGGTGAATCTCTGGAATTCTCTGCCCGTTGAAGTGGTGGAGGCTACCTCGCTAAATATATTTAAGACGCGGGTAGATAGGTTTTTGGTAGGCAAGGGGATTAAGGGTTGTGGGGAGAAAGCGGGAAAGTGGAACTGATCCACTTCAGATCAGCCATGATCTTATTGAATGGCGGGGCAGGCTTGAAGGGCTAGATGGCCTACTCCTGCTCCTATTACTTATGTTCTTATGTTCTTATTTTGGGAGGGCATTGTAGAGTTTAGGATCTAAACAGCTGAAGGCAATGTTTTCGATGAGAAACAGGAACACAATGGCGTTAGACAGTTGGAAGTGGTTACACTAAAAGGGAGATACATGCTATGGAGGGATTTTAACACAATAACTAGTATTTCTAATCAAGGCACTAGTGGACAAGGAGCCAATGTAGATCAGCGAGCATAGGGGTGATAGGTAAATGCAACTTTGTGTGAGCAAGGATATGGAGTTTTGGATGAGCTCAAGTTTATGGAAGATGAGAGCTGTAGGCCAACTAGGAGAACACTGGTACAGAGGCCAAACACAGAAAAACGTTGGAAAATCTCAGCAGGTCTGATGGCATCTATGAAAAGATAACAGAACTAACAACTAACATAGAGTCATAGAGGTTTGCAGCATGGAAACAGGCCCTTCGGCCCAACTTATCCATGCCACTCCTTTGTATTTAAGCTAGTCCTGATTGCTTGTTACCCATATAACTGTCTAAAAGCCTTTTAAAAGACAAAATTGTACCCGCCTCTACTACTACTCTGGTAGCTTCTTCCAGACACTCACCATCCTCTGCGTGAAAAAATTGTCCCTCTGGATGCTTTTATATCTCTCCCCTTTCACCTTAAATCTATGCCCTCTAGTTTTAGACTCCCCTACCTTTGGGAAAAGATACTGACTATCTAGCTGATCTATGCCCCTCATTATTTTATTTCTATAAGATCACCCCTCAGCCTCCTACACTCCAGAGAAAAAGTGCCAATCTATCCAGCCTCTCTTTATAATTCAAACCATCAAGTCCTGTTAGCATCCTAGTATTTTTTTCTGCACTGTTTCTGGTATAATAATACCCTTTCTGTAATAGATTGACAAGAATTGTGTAAAATATTCAAGTGTGGCTTTACTTATGTCTTGTACAACTTCAACTAGACATCCCAAATCCTGTATTCAATGCAGTAATTTGCATAGAGGGATCTGGAGATTTTAAAAAATGTGGATAAAGGTTTTTGCAGCAGACAGACAGGGGTTCAAGAGGAGCCATATTACAGAGATAGAAGTAAGGGGTCCTTGTAACAGCAGGATCCCAAATGAGATCGGAAGCTCTCCAGTAGGATACCAAAGTTAGGACCAGTCAGGTTCAGGCTGAGAAAATGGCAAAGGAGCTCCATGGAAGCAGTAGTTATATGTGGTGGGGCTGACTGGCTTTGGACGTCCCAATATTTAAATGAAAGACTGTGGCTCACCCAGATCTGGATGCAGACTGCCAGCACTGAGGTGTTGAGAAAGATATTGGTGAGGTGAACAAGTGATCAGTGACCAAGAGAAACTTTTTTCAATTTGATGTTATCCCAAGCCCCATCTCCATTCTCATGTGGATGTAAAAAAAATCCCAAGGCATTGTTTCGAAGAAGGGCAGTGGAGTTATCTCAATGTCTTATCATAAAATCATAACATGCAATATAAGCATAGCTACTGTTGCTTCCCAACTGGGAAGATCCCAGAATGAAACCCTGGCTCAAAAGACTGTAATGTTTACTTTTTTCTTTATATAATATGTGGAGGAATAGAGTCATAAAACAGCTACTTAGTTTTAACAACAAGAAAAAACATTTATTAAAAATGAAAAGTTAGATTATTAGACAATACTCATTTACTCCCCCGTAAATTTAACAAATACATTTAAAGGTTAGCATTAGTTAAAATTACATATGAAGCTCTAAAAGTTTCATTAACGCAAAAAGTCCCTTTTAAGCACACAAGCTGAGTGTGATCAAATACGTACACTCCCCTCTGAATTCAAGTTAATGTCTGTGGATTCTCCTCAGATCCACCCAGATGATTGTTATGTCAGAGTTTCTGAGCTCCACTCCCAAAAACATGCTGCAAATTTTTCTCATAATAATGCTTTTCCTTAGCAATTTGCATTCTGAAATCCAGACCAGGTTTTCCAAATGATAGTTTTAAACAAGGCTTCTGCTCCACATTTAACAGTGAATCCAGTCCAGAATTCTACACCACCACTTATGGCTTTCCTTTTCTGAATTGCTTTTACATGAATTCTGAGATCCAGCCATCGATTTCTATAGTTGTTTCAACTCAAGTTCCCTAGCTCGTAGTAAAATCTCACAAACCTGAAAATCACTTCAGATATCTGTCTGGCGTCATAGCCCTCTTCTCAGCTTGGTCTGTCATTACTGAACAGTATTCCATTCCAGCACCCTTCACCTCAGACTTTTTGGAAATTTCACTTCATTTCTCCAGTTTCCTTAACTAGCTGTTCTTCAGATTTCTGCATTTGTTTTCTTAAACTGGAGAAACCATGATTTGGCTTTTTTCTAGCAAAGCTGAGAAAGATGTTCCCTCGCTAGGTTTCTAAACCAACTGCTTCAGGCAGAACTGGTCCAGCTGCGTTCTTTCTCACTACCAATCTTTAATTACAATCTACCATCAAACTAACAGTAAGGTGCTCACCTTTGTGCAAATTTCACAGCAATGCCAGATGAACAGAGATGCACAGTTAAATACAAAAATCTGGAAGTTGCTGTTTGAGTTGCACTGCTCTGCTATTGGCTTTTTGAAAACTGCATCTCACCATTCAAATGTATTTCAGTTTTGTTCATAACTCTATTTAATTTAATATCACAGACATAATCATCTCTCTCCTTTCCCTTTTACCCTGATTTAAATTCTTTCCAGTTTCCTTTGTGATATTTTGATCTAATTGTGGAAAAATGCAAAGGTAGTTGAGCTTGATATTGTTGCTTAGATCATGGTTGATTGCCAATGTTATTTTCTAAAGAACTGTTGGATTAACGCAAATGGACTTGGCTATGTTCTTCGGTTCTTCATAGATTTCTGAAAGCCGGTTACTATTTCAGAATCTGGTTGAATTGAATTCTGCAAGAGTCTAGCAGAAAATAAAATCATAACAGCAACAGAATCTTTGAATGGATAATCTTGATATATGAATTGTAAAAGTTTACTTAAATATATGGAATTATAAACATTTACAATATTAAGGAGGCTGTTCGTTTCATCATAATTATGCCTGTTGTTTGCCAGAGTGGTTCAAACTTCTTGAATCTTTAACTTCCTTTGACTCATATATTGTTTTCAGTTTTCCCTTCAGACACACCGGAGACTGTTTTCTCCAGCAATTCTGTTCCTTGCCCCAGCAGCCTTCTGCTTTAAACAGTTTGTGATATTTACCTATAATTTACTGCTGTAAATTATTCGATAATAAATGTATTTGATTGCTTTTTTAGCTGCATGAACTTAGTTGGCTAGCAATATCCATTATCAGTGAAATTGAATGCATAGGAGAATCCCTATGCAAATTCTAGTCTGCAAATTCCCACAATTAAAACTGCGGGTGCTTAAAATCTGAAACGAAACAGAAAATGCTGGAAATACTCAGCGGACCTGGAAGCATCAGTGGGGAGGGAAACTTGCATTACTGATCTTTCATCGAAAAGTTCTGACGAGCAGTCATCAACCCAAAACAGTACCAATGTTTCCCTCTCGACAGATTCTGCCAGACCAGCTGTGTATTTTCAGCATATTCTGTTTTTATTACTACAGTTACTGTTAATTGTTAGACCTAATCATATTGGCTGGAATTTTCCTGCTGCTGTTGCCAGTGGGTTCTCTGGTCCCATTGCAGTGAATGCAGCTTAGGCTGAGGACAACTTCTCCATCTTTGCTTGCAGAGGTGGTGAGAATGAACAGCTGAAGAATACCAGCCATTATGTCTGTAAGAAAGTGAAAGTTACAGATTTCAGATTGTACTCTTGGGAGCCTTGTTGAGCTAAAGAATTGTTTTCCACGTATCCCATGAGATACATTGTTATAAATACTTTGCAAAAGTCAGGATACATAGTGTCTATTAAATGATCAATTCTGTTTGATATGCAAAACAATCTAATACATTTCTTGAGCTTGACCTTCTTTTCAAATGTTCACTTTTTGTCTGGAAATATATTAGGTACTTCCTAATTGGTACTTTGGCAGCCACCTCTCTCAAAGGCTACCATTGACGAGAAGATTCAATACTGGATCAGCTGCGTCAGTTCAGTCTTCTACAACCTAAAAGTGTTTGACAACAAAAACCTCCACCAAGGTGCAGAAGAAGACTATTCAGCCCATCGAGCCTGCACTATCAAAAACCCCACCCAGGCCTTATCTTCCTCACCCCATGCATTTACCTGCTCATCTCCCCAACACAGAGGGGCAACTTATCATTGTCAATCAACCTAATCCTCACTTCTTTGGAGTATGGGAGGAAGCTGAGCACCAGAAGAAACCCACACAGACATGAGAAGAATGTACAAACTTCATGCAGACAGTCACCCGAGACTGGAATTGAACCACTGTGCCACCGTGTCACCCACTTCGGATTTCCTAATGGGAGGACCATTGAACAATACTAGTGTCTTTCTTGTAACAAGTTCCACACCATTTAGACAAAACTCCTGTAAAGTCAACTTTAACAGACTGGAGTCTGCCTAGATGGCAGAAAACTGTGTCCCCCATTAGGATTTGTTTCCTTAAATCTTAAATGGTCAATGTTCCAGAAGTGGACAAAGAAAATACTTTAAAGCCACCCTGAGATTTATTTAAACATAGCAGTGTTGACATTAATGATTGAGAGGACCTTGCTGCCAATCATTCAGAATAGCTATAACCTGTCTATCAAGTTGCATCATGCTTTGAGTTACAACATCTTAATAATGAAGCAGAACAGTGGCAGAGAGGAAAGTAAAAGGAATAAATTGTGCGCAGTGGATCCTGCTGCCTCTTGGGACATCCTGCCCAATTTGCTCAAAGATCTGAGGTTAAAAAATCAGCCTGTTCTATTACATGAGGAGCCATGGTAGAAACTCATCATTCTTGAATTGAAGGCCAGCCAATGATGATATTCACTTTAAACTGGAATTATAACCTGTAATTTTATGGAACGTACTTGAGCAGTTTCCTTAATAGATTCCATTGTTCTTCCTGTTATGAATGTTGAACTAACAGGCTGTGCGTTGTTGAGAATTTGCTCTGACCTTTGTCTAAAATTTGGAACAACATCAGTTAATATCCAGATTTCTTGAATAACTGCATACTCAATAATATATTTTTTTAATGACTATTGAATTATGATTCACCATGAAATTATTTGCATTTTCTGCCTCTTCAAGATTTAGAACAGATATTGGCATTAAGTTCAACATTTCTACCATCTTATTCTCCTGGGGATGCTGTTAAAGTGTGTCAATGTGGAGTACAATTCTTTGGGTGGTAACAGTACTCTATGATATTGCACCAATAGTTGGCATGTGTGAGCTTAGATAATGACCAGGAAGATTATATGACAGCCAAAACTAATTCTGTCTTTGCTCAACAACCACACATATGCAGTTTCCATCAGAGATTACTGAAGGCCAATCAAGACTGGGAATTGTGTTTGAGTTTTCTATTATCTGACCAGGAGCATAGATGCCAAGTATAGCACTAGATTACATTCAGCCAATTTAGTGCAGCCTGGGAATTCAATTTGATACCGTCCTGGTAGTAGCCATTAGTATCAAATGTAAGTTTGTGTTCTATTAAACAAACATTAAAAAAAACTTAATTTTAATTTATTACTTTTTAAAATCCTTTAAAAAGGATTTTGTTGTAGCTGTCACGAGCTGCCCATCCCTAATTGCCTTTGCAGGGGTATTTAAGAATCAATCATATTGTTGTGGATCTGGAATCACATGCAGATCAAACTAGGTAAGGACGGCAGCAGATTTCCTTCCCTAAAGGACATTAGTGAGCCAGATGGGTTTTTATGACAATGGTTTCATGGTCATCATTAGATTTATAATTCCAGATTGGTTATACCATGGTGGGATTTGAACATGGAATCCCAGAGCATTACCCTGAGTCTCCAGAATACTAGTCCAGTACCAATGCCACTACCTCTCCTTATTTAGATGGACGCCATCTTTAGTTACAGGAGTGAATCTCCTGTGACATTAATTATTTTAAACATGATGTGAAGATGCCACTGGGGTGAGCACATTAAGAAGTTGCACAACGCCAAGTTAAAGTCCAACAGGTTTGTCTGGTATCACGAGCTTTCAGAGCACTGCTCCTTCATCAGGTGAGTGGACCTGATGAAGGTCTATTTTAAACAGACATGAACCTTTATTTTATATTGCCATGCAATATGATACAACCCATAATACCAGATGTCAAGGGTTGATGTATATCATGTACCAGTGACTTATCTATTTGGTTGCAGAGGTATGACATCTATTAGATGCCTAAAGAGCATAATGTGAAAAAGATGAAATTCAAAGCCCGTGCACCAGTCTCACTTCAGCCTACAATTTTATTGAATAATGCATTGCCATAATGAGATGGGGGCAAAAGTGCAGCACTCAGTAACTGAATATGAATATAAAACAGTTTTTGTTGCTGAAATCGATTCCTTTGAGGTGGCTGCTTGATGAAGGTCCACTGCTCTTCTTTATATATCACTGGCAATAAATTATTGCTTTACCGTCCATCTACATTCGTTTTTTTTTCAGGTGGCTTCATCCAGACCAGAATGATGATCCCTTCACCCTTAGTTGCATTAAGCTGGCAATCAAAGATTTGTTTGCCAAGGTCTGGGATTTTATCACACTTCCTGTGAAATGCTTTCAACAGGAGGAAAGAGCCCCGCAGATAGCAGGATTTCCATAAGTGCAAAAAAAGACCAGAATCACACAAATAAAGAGATCGGGGGTTGGGGGGGAGGAGGTGGGAGGAGGGGGGAGCTGGACCAGGCAGTGGACTGGGATATGGAGAGATAACATAAACAGATTTAAACACATGGATGCGAATTTTACAACTAAGGCAGAACGCTACCAGGAAATAATAAGGGTTGTGGGACGAGGCGAGTACTGCTGCCTCAGTGCCAGGGACCTGGGTTCAATTCCCAGCTTGGGTCACTGTCTGTGAGGAGTTTGTAAATTCTCCCTGTGTCTGCTTGGGTTTCCTCTGGGTGCTCCAGTTTCCTCCCACAGTCCAAAGATGTGCAGCTTGGGTGAATTGTCCATGCTAAATCCTCCCTCAGTGTATCCAAACAGGTGCCAGAGTGTGGCGACTCGGAAATTTTCACAATAACTTCATTGCATGGTACATGTAAGCCTACTTGTGACTATTAAGTAATACTTAAGGCTAGTGGGTAAGTGAAATTGGTGAAGCACACTGGTTGTAGAGCACTGAGTGAGCAAGATGTATGGAGGATGCAAGACTTGCTAAAAGAGCACTGTGCTAATTGAAACTGGAAGTGATAAAGGGATGAATAAGGATTTCAGCAGCTGATAGCCAACTCAGAGGTAGGTGATTTTGAAGGGGTGAAAATAGGTCAGATGATTGATTGTGGTAGAGAGAAGATGAGTTTAGTGACTCAACTTAGAGTAGGACAGGGCAGCAAGTTTTCAAACAGTTTATGTCATCTGAGACAATGGTTAGAGAGGGGATCAGAGCCGTTAAGGATAAAAATATTCTTTGTACCCACTTCTTTTGGATGGATTTCAGCTTTTGCATGGTAATGTGCTTGTTGAAATTGCCACACTGTTTCAGGGCAGGTCGGAAACTAATCAACATTTGGAGTTTCCTGCTGGAAATTAATCCCAAAGTCTCTAGTGTGAGATTGTCATGAATATTCCTTGCAGTTGGGATTTTCTTCCAGATCATCTTCAGGACCCTGAGTTGTGTGATATGTAGCATCCTTCATACAGTTGAAGAATAGGTCTGCACTGCAGGACACATTCAAATTGATCAAATTAAATATGGCAAGTTTTGCAGTGCTTCAGCTCACTTCATGCAATTCCACCAAGTACACAAGTATAATGATGGGTACTTACATATAAAAAAGAGTGACTTTTAATTTTGATTTGGATATAGACATAAGAATGATTTTTTTTGAGAAATATGTTGATTATGCTTGATTCTGTACGGCCATACAGCTGAATAAATCTTCTTGTAGACTTTAGCCTACAGTGTTTTCTACAGTGTTTGTCGCTACAGTGTTTTCCACTGATTTGGAATAAATTGAGGCACATGGTGGTAAACTATTGTTAAACATTTCCTTGTCCTAGGACAATTCTATTGCAAACAACCTTAGTTAAGGTCAAATTCCATTTCATGGTGCAGGTTTGCCTACATAAGCTGTTTTATCAGTGCCCAGCAATTTTGACAATCTGCAGGCTACTGAATAGATAAGAAAACCTGAAACAACTTAAGAAACAATAGGATACAATGAAAGATGATAAGAACATAAGAACTTAAGAAATAGGAGCAGGAGTAGGCCAACTAGCCCTTCGAGCCTGCCCCGCCATTCAATAAGATCATGGCTGATCTGTCGTGGCTCAGTTCCACATTCCCGCCCTCTCCCCATAACCCTTAATCCCCTCTCTTATCAAAAACCCATCAACCCGCTTCTTAAAAATATTTAGCGAGGTAGCCTCCACCACTTCAACGGGCAGAGAATTCCAGAGATTCACCACCCTTTGAGTGAAGAAGTTCCTCCTCAACTCTGTTCTAAACCGCCCCCCCTTTATCTTGAGGCGGTGCCACCTAGTCCTACTATCCTTTCTGAGCGGGAAGAGTTTCTCCACCTCTATCCTATCCATCCCATTCATCATCTTATACATCTCAATGAGATCTCCCCTCATTCTTCTAAACTCTAACGAGTACGAGCCTAATTTATTCAGCCTCTCCTCATAGCTCAACCCCCTCAACTCCAGCATCAGCCTAGTAAACCTCCTCTGCACTCCCTCCAAGGCCAAAATATCCTTGCGTAAGTACGGTGCCCAAAACTGCACACAGTACTCCAGCTGCGGCCTCACCAATGCCCTATACAGCCGCAGCAAGACCTCCCTACTTTTATATTCAATCCCCCTTGCGATGAAGGCCAGCATCCCATTCGCCTTCCTGACCACCTGCTGCACCTGCAAGCTGGGTTTTTGCGACTCATGCACAAGGACCCCGAGGTCCCTCTGCACCATCGCCTGCTGCAGTTTTTCTCCACTGATAGGTTCTTTATGGCTGCGTTAGTTTAGACTAGACAAATTACTTTCCTTATTTATATTGACCAATAACCTGTTGTCTTAGTTCTTTTTTGGAGGGTGTTTTCATCAGTATTTCATTTCGATTTTGCTTGAGGCAACTAAAGCTTCTCAAATTGACCACAAAAGGATTAAAAATCTGATATCTTCAGTTGAAAATCAGAAAGTTAACAAGGGTGTGTAATTGGCAGGAATGTTTATGAGTTTGGCAGTAATATGTCGTACTCCAGGGGTCAGCCAGCCACATGTTTGTGAGTCAATATAATGAGAGGTTGGGGCTGTTCCCAGGGGCGTACATCGAGACTGCTGCTGGATGTGCTTCAACTTGGTAAATGACACTCTTTGGTCTGCCTGAAACTTGTCTGTCTTGCAATGCAGAGAATTGTACCAACCAAATGTTGCAGACTAGCGCATTCCAAATCCCAAGACTACATGCTAAGGGACGCACCAAAGGTTGGGATGCCACCACACAGGCGCAATGTGGGAAGGTTACTGTCTAAGACCTATCAGCCAGAGTGAACTGAGGGGAGGGAAATTGTATAGAACGCCCTCAGGCCACATGACTCACATTGAATGTATACAATGAATATTATATGTATCACTATTGTATGGAAGAATCTCAGAGTGCAACTTGATCTTGGTAGACAACTTAAATACCATTGTACCATTTGTAAGGAACATTTTGAAATGTCTGTAATGTTCCTTTAACTGTATTGAAGCACATCAGAGTGAATCATGATGTTTGTAGTTAACCTGAATATTATGGCATTTTGTGTGATGGCCACTTTGAAATGTTTGCAATGCTTTTTCAAATATTTTACAAATAAAGTACACTTTTGCAAAAGAAGAAGGGTTTTTCCTATTCAACAGAATTCAGCCACAAGTTGAGAAACGGTAATACAGGATATATTTATTTGTCATAACATTCTGTGTAACAGTTTGATACTTCCAGTTAAGTGAGCGCAAGTTCCAGATGAGGAAGTGATACCATGACAACTGAATAAAATTTATCTTGGCATCTTAAATCACCTGGCTTGGTCATTTAAGGTTACCAAAGCAGAAACATCTATTTCAATTTCTTGACAGTGTTTAATTCTAATTGGACTCAAAATTGAACTTAAAATTGCAACTAATTTTCTTGCCAGGTTAATTAGGTATGCAGAAATTATTTAAAATTGTGAGCTGCATTTTTAAAAATAATTTTAATACTATCTTCCTGCTCCAAGGGGAGAAATTACTGGTCTTATCTCAAAACTGTAGTCTGAAAATTCTGAGGAAGCTCCTTTCCACCACTTTTTCAGACTCAAGGGTCTCACCAAGGCTACTGTCAATTGCTGCCAAACCTCTTTAATCTTGCACCCAATTGCTCTTGCAATCAGTGGCCAGTTGCCTGTTTACTTGCCGGGTGCATTTCCATATTATCTCATGGTTACTTTTGAACAAGGACAGCCAGATCTATTTGGCCATCACACTTTCATTATCTCACCATTGAGGAAAGGTTTTTGTTTGCATCCCTTCAGACCACAATGGAGAGTTTTAAGTTTTTGACCCTCATGGTCCATCTGCCATGATCGGCCACTCACTTAGCCTGTCTAACTCCTCTTGAGATGTCTTTGCATCCTCCTCATATCTCCTATCTAGATGCCAGCAGAACATGCAATGGCTTGACTGCAGATGCTGCTAAGGCAGCATTCTAAGAGAATTGCCTGTTGCATATTTCGGGCACTCACAGGGAGGAGGTGTACCAGCAAGGCATCCTATGGGCTTCATCCCAGGACACTTCACCTGTTCTCTGTTGCTCCATTTCTTCTCTGTCAGCAACTCCATCACCTCCAGCAGGTCAGGCCAAAAAGAGTGCACCCTTAGCAGGCCAGGTATTCTAGACCTTAGACCACCAGAGGAAGCCCGATAGCAGCTCCCTGACTGCTTGAGAAGGTGCACCTGGAAGGAGGTTGAGCTGCCTTATTCCACACTTGCATTGCCATTGGTGTGCTAAAGCTATGGCTAAAGTGATGGAGTGCAGTTCCAAGTGCATATCCGTCAGAAACTGTGAGTTCTGATGGACCTAGATCTCCAAGGTGTTCATCACCCTTCCTATGGAGGCAGCCAAATACCACATGTTGGAGCCACGACAGCAGGCAGAATGTGGATGGACTCTTCCTTTCATCCATTCAGTGCGTGGCCTTCTGCCTAACGTTCCCTGCCTGTCTCTACATCTCCATCAGGTGACTTATGGCCAAGTTCAGAGGCTCATCATCTGCATAGGACTGAGTAGGGGCCTGGTCTCCAGCAGTCCTCCATGTGTCAGGGACAATCAGTTGTCACTTCCTCTTTCCTCTGTGGACTCGTCTCAGTGATTGCTCACCAGTTTGTGACCCTGAGCCTGCTCTGAGTTGTGCATCCACCCAGGTGAACATAGCTGCCCTGATGGAGGGTGCAGGTGAACACAGTGACGGTGCTTCCTCTGAGGATTCTGATGCATCGTCATCAGAAATGGGATTGGGGCTGGGTTGATGGCTGGTCTTCCTTCTGGGTCTCCCTCTTTTGTTGTTGCCTGGAAGGGAGAAAATAAACATTAGTGTTGCCTAAGCAGGTTCCTTCATTAAGTGAGTCACACTTTCTGGGCACATCTGACAATTGTAGACTTTGGGTATCCTTACTGACTTTCTGCGAGAGTCCTATTTCACATTCAGCACAGGCAGGATCCAAATCCTCCCCGCGAGTCTTGCAGCTTCCTCCTCGAATGGAGTGAGTATTTAGCTATCAGCCAGCCTGTTTCCGATCTGGGCACACTGCCTTCTGTTGTGTAAGATCATGTCCTGCAGGGGGACAGAAGGGTTGAGTGTCATCCCATGGATGCATGAACAGTGTAGGAGCACATGTGCCTAATGTCAGCTCCTGAATCCTCCCTGGTAAGTAATTAAGCAGGATGTAATTCAACTGAAGGAACAATGAGAACATGAAGGAGCTGGCACACATTCAGTGCTCATTTTTGTTTTTACACATTTACAGGTTATTGGTATCGCTGGTAAGATCAACAGTTATTGCCCATCCATAATTATCCTTGTGAAGGTGGTGGTGGTGAGTTGTTTTCTTGAACAGCTGCAGTCCATATGGTGTAGGTACACCCACAGTGCTATTAGGATGTGAGTTCCAGGATCTTTACCCAACGATAATGAAGGAATGGCAATATGGGGCCCAACTTTACCACTGAGTTGCACTTGTTTTCAGGCATGAAAACTCAGTAAAGTTGGGTGTGAGATGAGTCGCACAATCCATGCCTATCTCTATCTGGTTCTCCCTTCAGCATGGCCCAAAAATGGCAGCAATCAGGGCCACACGCGAGATGGTTGCAATGGCCATTTAAATGCATTTGATTATATTTCAATTGAATTAATGGGCTGCATGTCCAACTTTACCAGCATTTCCCCCTTTACCACTGTATTCGCCAATCTGGTGCGAAACAGACATGCTCCATAAAAGTGAGGGTTAGTGAGGAGGTAAATGCATAGTGTCCGATGGTTCCCTGCTACTTATGGGGGTCCTTTTGTTGCAGTCATTTTGTTTCTCGGGTTGGGGGGGTCTTTCCAAGTGCGTGGGGAGGTGAAGGGCTGTTGCTCAGCAGAGTGTCTGATGTCCAATTTGCAGTACGAACCAGGGTCTCAGCACTGACCTCAGGTCTTGTGGAAGCTGCTGGGTCCTAGAGCGCTCCTCACTCTGCCAGCTGAAGGATATGCACAAAGCCCTTGTACTGCTGCAGCCTCTGAACTTTTTGAGTTCACAGCAGTATGATTCTGGGAAGCATCTGGGTGGGGGAATGGGGGGGTCTGTGATTCTGGGGAGCATGTAGGTGGGGGAATTGGTGGTTTGTGATTCTGAGGAGCATGTGGGTGGGGGAATGGGGGATCTGTGATTCTGGGGCGCATGTAGATAGGGAAATTGGGGGTTCTGTGATTCTGGGGAGCATGTAGTTGGGGGAATGGGCAGTATGGACAGTGATTGTTGATGTGTTAGGGGCAAACAGAGTTCCTTAACCCCTACATTGTTCCCCTCCATCTCCAACCCTCAGCACCCCCCTTCAGAGTGACAAAATGGCTTTTCCGATGCAACCGACTGATCTTGCTGTTCTTTTGGTTGTTGATGGAGCTGAGAAGGAGGAGCAGGAAGAAGAATCACAAGCACAGGAGGCCCAGGCCTTACCATTTGCAGGTGTCAAGGGAGATGACCACCAGAGGTGGGAGGTGACCACCATTCACCAAGAGGAGAGGCGCAGAAGCAGAGATCCCGGCAGTTCCATGCACAAGTGTCATTTGAACAGATGTTGGACACCGTGTGCCACCAATGGCTCTGCTTTCGAAAGGAGACCTGTTGCACTGCCGAGGTGTCAATGCCCAGGTGGCACCAACCCCCCACCATCTGGCCCTGTGGGAGGATCCACTTGCTCCCCCTTCACTCCAGCAGGGCCAGCCCAATATTTCCCTGAAAGACCTACTGTAAACCCTGCTTGAGTGAAATAATCTGATGGGTTGGGAGAGGCAAATGGGATCAGAGAATTTAGTCCTGAGTCTGCGAATTGGATTTAAATCATATTAAAAACAGATGAAAATGCCTTATCTGATCTTCCCGCCAGTTTCCATTCTGGATCTGACAGCGCATGAAATCTGGCATTGGGGGATGCTCTCACTGCGGGAACACATGCATGAATCCTGCACATATCCGGCCATGAGATTCTCCCACCCTACTGTGCTAGAAAATTCGCGTGGTGGGTAGGAGAATTGCCCTCACCATATATTAAACTGATCTTTCTCTACACCCTAGCAATGATTGTCACACTACATTCTGCACCTTCTCCTTTTCTTCTCCCCTATGTACTTTATAAACAGTATGTTGCCTGTACAACACTCAAGAAACAACTGCATAACAAAACATAAAAGTTTTTTAAAGAAGTTTATGTATTACTCACAAATAAGACTTACATTAACACTGCAATTAAGTTACTGTGAAATTCCTCTAATCTTCCATTCATGTTCATATATCAGATGAGGACTTTGTGGGTCAGCACAGAAGAGTACATTGATGGGTACATTGAGATGCTGACTGCATTGGCCAGTCAGACAGCCTCCTGCCATGGTCAAGGAGCATGGAGAAGTTGACAGAGAGCATGCTATTGAACTTTCCTTCACTTTGATCTCTTCCCCACATCTCTATCATCCTGCAGACCCAGAGGCACTGGTAGTGTTGCAACATTCCGGCACCTATTCAAGTACACCGAGGGAGAATTTAGCATGGCCAGTGCACCTAACCAGCACGTCTTTCATATTGTGGGAGGAAACCGGAGCACCTGAAGGAAACCCATGCAGGCACAGAGAGAAAGTGCAGATTCCGCACAGACAGTGATTCAAGCCAAGAATTGAACCTGGGTCCTTGGTACAATGAGGCTGCAGTGCTAACCACTGCGCCACCGTGCCACTCCTGAGCTGGAACCAAGTCCATTTACCCTAGCCAGTTCCCCTGACACTAAGGGTGGATTTAGCGTGGCCAACCTGAAGAACTGAAGAAACCCAAAACTTTATTTTCTTGTGCAATACCCAGTTCTCTCTGAAGTCAGATGCCAAGTGTTGATTTATTTCTTTAATGAGAGCTATCACATAAAATAAACATTTATACTGGCTTTCCAAATGTTTGCTAAAAATATGCCAAGCAGGCAGATCTTATCATGACATATTTAAGTTTATTTATTAGTGTCACAAGTAGGCTTACATTAACATTGCAATGAAGTTGTTGTGAAAATCCTCTAGCCATCGCTCTTTGACACCTGTTCGGGTACACTGAGGGAGAATTTAGCATAGCCAATGCACCTAACCAGCACATCTTTTGAACTGTGGGAGGAAACCCAAGTACCTGGAGGAAACTCATGCAGACACAGGGAGAATGTGCAGACTCCACACATGATGTGGGTATGCCGGCGTTGGACTGGCGTAAACACAGTAAAAAGTCTGACAACACCAGGTTTTAGTTATAAATAGGTTGGACTAAAACCTGGTGTTGTCAGACTTTTTACTGTGCAGACTCCACACAGACAGTGACCCAAGCCAGGAATTGAACCCAGGTCCCTGGTGTTCTGAGGCAGCAATGCTAACCACTGTGCCACCATGATATTTACATAGCTAGAAGATTGGCTACCTAACAGGAAGCAAAGAGTGGGCATAAATGGCGTATTTTCGGATTAACACAGTAAAAAGTCTGACAACACCAGGTTTTAGTCCAACCTATTTATTTGATAATATACTCACAAGCTTTCGAGGGGACTGCCTCTTCGTCAGGTGAATGGAGAGTTCTGGCCTCAGACAGAGCATATAAAGCACAGACAGTTTAGAGATTACTGATTAGAATGCGAATCCTTACACCTAACCTGCTGTTCAAGACCTGAAGTGGCTGATAATGTGAGTGGAAGGAGCACTGATCACAGTTTAAAGAGATGTGTATTGTCTCCAGACAGCACAGTGAGTGAGGTTTTGCAAACCCAGGCAAGTCACGGGGGTTACAGATAGCGCGACATGAACCCAAGATCCCTGTTGAGACTGTCCTCATGTGTGCGGAACTTGGCTATCAGTCTCTGTTCAGCGACTCTGCGCTGTCGTGTGTCGTGAAGGCCGCCTTGGAGAATGCTTACCCGAAGGTCAGAGGCTGAATGCCCGTGACCACTGAAGTGTTCGCCAACAGGAAGGGAACAGTCTTGCCTGGTGACTGTCGAGCGATGTTCATTCATCCGTTGTCGTAGCGTCTGCATGGTCTCCCCAATGTACCATGCTTCGGGACATCCTTTCTTGCAACGTGTCAGGTAGACAATCAGGTATCTTCGGATTGGCAGGATTTGATGAGTGGTCTGCCACAGGGCTCAGTGCTAGGGCCTTAAGTCTTTATTGTAATCAGGGAGCAATGTTGGGATGACACCAGCGGTGTCTTTTTGAGCTCAGCACTCCAGCTGAAACTATCATTTAACTTCCCATATCTGATCAGCAGCAAGAAGGACTCTGCAAGCACATCACATATATTTATTATCAGCTACCTGCCGGTTATGTCTGTAAAGTCTACAGATGTAAAAGTATTGCTTAGGCATTGCTAAAGGAGCCTGGAACTGCTTTGCTGGGGCCTCAGAATTTATTGGGAACCTAAATACATGTACTGGCTGGTCGGTACACATGATGTAGAGATGCCGGCATTGGACTGGGGTAAACACAGCAAGAAGTCTTACAACACCAGGTTAGAGTCTAACCAATTTATTTGGTAGTAATTTTACAAGCTTTCGGAAACGGTGTTCCTTCGTCAGGTGTGTGGAAGGTTCTGATCAGAGAAAGGCATATAAAGTCACACACAGTTTACAGAAAACTGATTAGAATGCAAGTCTTTACAGCTAACCTGCTATTCAAGCCTTAAAGCTGCAGACAATGTGAGTGGAGATAGCATTAGACATAGGTTAAAGAGATGTGTATTGTCTCCAGACAGGACAGTAAGTGAGATTTTACAAGCCCAGGCAAGTCATGGGGGTTACAGATAGTGTGACATGAACCCAAGATCCCGGTTGAGGCCATGCTCATGTGTGCGGAACTTGGCTATCAGTCTCTGCTCAGCGACTCTGCGCTGTCGTGTGTCGTGAAGGCTGCCTTCTGTAACCCCCATGACGTGCCTGGGCTTGTAAAGTCTCACTTACTGTCCTGTCTGGAGACAATACACATCTCTTTAACCTATGTCTAATGCAATCTCCACTCACATTGTCTGCATCTTTGAGACTTGAATAGCAGGTTAGCTGTAAAGACTTGCATTCTAATCTGTTTTCTGTAAACTGTGTGTGACTTTATATGCCCTTCTCCGATCATAACCTTTCACATATCTGACGAAGGAACACTGTTTCCGAAAGCTTGTAAGATTACTATCAAATAAATTGGTTGGACTCTAACCTGGTGTTGTGAGACTTCTTACTGGTTGGTGCACATCAGGATTCCATAGTAGTTCACTCAATGAATTTGAAAACCATTCAGCCAACAGGTGTAAAGCTGCACAACGGGCCCTGCACTGGCAATCTCTAAAAAGTTGCCCAAATGGCAGGGAAGGTAGTTAATAAGAAATTCTGCAGTTGTAACTGACTGAATGTTCACTGGAGTTCACTTGAAGATGGTGTTGTAAGTTTCTGGACTAGCCAGAGAGTGTTGTCGCAAACTTACAAGGATTGCAGAGGACAATCGTAATGGAAGTCATATGGTGAGAGTATTAGCATGTGTGTCCTTTCCACAGTTGGTGTGGGTGCAGCAGTGTCAGTGCCTCTGGGTCTGCAGGATGATAGAGGTGTGCGGCAGAGACTGAAGTGAAGGAAAGTTCTACAGCATGCTCTCAGTCAACTCCTCCATGCTCCTTGACAGTGACAGGAGGCTGTGTGACTGGCCAACACAGTCAGCATCTCAATGTATCCATCAATGTACTCTTCTGGCCCATAAGGTCCTCATCTGACATATGGTCATGGATGGAAGATTGACGAGCTAATAGGAAACAAAAAATGGGTATAAATGTTGCATTTTCTGGTTGTCAGGATGTGACGAGTGGTGTGCCTCTTCTTCAGTGATGGCATGTGACTCTTTCCCTTCCTTCTTGGGCTGCTCTGGCTAGGTTGGCAACAGTTCTTGGGAATGTGAAAGCAGGAAATCAGAAAGGGGAGGTTATGGTGAAGGAAGGTAGTGGGTGGGAAGCAAGAAGTTTCTGGTCACACCATTTCAATTTGACTTCATTTGTCTGAGGGTGAGATGAGAATGAGAAAGGGCATATTGCAGGAATTTACCAGCATGTCTTCAATATTCTTGGATGTCATGGATTCTATCAGCACCATGAACCTTAAAGTCGTTCTCTCCATACTACTCAGGATGCAGGCATCCTTGTCTCCATTTGGCTCTGCTCTGCTCCATTCTATTGTGTGCCATCTAGTCCTGCAAGACTGAAGACAGAACATCAAGATTATGCAACGCTGTGTTTGGTGATGGTATTACCATAGCTGAATAGTTAGGGGTCTGTAGGGCAGTGAGAGGTGAATCTGAGGCTCACAGAATTGGTGGGTGCATGAAGGGGTGTGGTGAAGTATCTGGATGTCAGCTGTGCGTTCTGGGTGCTAGGGGTGCTTACAGTTGTGTGGTGGGGTGCATTGAACTTTGTGAGAGTTTGGTGAAGTATTGGATAGGGTATTGTCATGTGAAGATACATACACTGACCTCAAACACACATGTGATGTGTTTAGACTTCCTGTGGTGATGTTGCAGGGTCCTCTGGTCCACTCACCAGGAATGGAGCTTCCTGGTCTGCAGTGGGCCCAAAGCATATCTAATAAAATTAATGAAAACACTTTTTCCTTTTCAGTGGAAGGGGAGTCACAATGCGCAAGGCGCAAGGACAGACTGGAGGTGCTGACCTTAAGTCAGGTGAGTAGTATGTATTCACATACATGTGAATGTAGAGCCAGTTCCATTGGTCATAGAGAGGTTTTTGGAGGAGGTTATGGCCCAGCGGACAGAGAATAGGTTGGAGCAAGGTATGAGAGATGTAGGGTAAGACTGACATGTGAAATCCACACATCTCCATCACTTGTCCTTTCAAAAACTTTTGATTAGCCTAATGTCCAATCTAAGAAACGATCAAAGCTCATGTATACTGATTCCCTAATGGTCTTCGAGACTGACATTTTATCTTCCTTCTTCAGATGAAACATTCTCTATGCAACAATCCTCCCTTGACCTCAGATGGTGTTCACATAACATCTTCCCTCTGCACTGATCTCTAGGAACAGGCATGTTGTGGTGCCTGTGTTTCAGAACAGAGGGCAGTACACACTGGTCACATTTGCTTGAGAAGCTGGCAGAGGCAGAGAGTCCCCAGGATGCCAATAGTCAAAGGGGACCAGGGCCATGCTGAGCCTCTATTAGGTGGCAAATGCTGAATGTCCTAAGAACATGGAGTCCAGATAGAGACATGAGTAGATCTTACAGAATCATAGAATCTCTACGGTACAAAAGGAGGCCATTCAGTCTGTCCAGTCTGTGCTGACCACAATCCCACCCAGGCCCTATTCCTGTAACCCTCATTTACCCTGCTAATCCCTCTGACGTTAGGGTCAATATATCAAATCCAATCAACCTAACCTGCACATCTTTGGACTGTGGAAGAAAACTGGGGCACCCGGAGGAAACCCACACAGACACGGGGAGAATATGCAAACTTCACACAGACAATGACCCAAGACTGGAATTGAACCCAGTCCCTGGCATTGTGAAGAACAGTGCTAACCACTGTGCCAATGTGGTGCCCCTGAGTGCTGCCCCTCTGTTGTCTCTGGCAGAGATTTCTGAGGGTTTGTATGTTAGAGGATTCTATGCAGAGTTCAGTCTTTCCATTAATGCACCGGTCTGAATGTACACCATTCTCCACAGACAGAGTGGAGACGCAGCTCCAGGGAATCAATCAGGATTTCTGGTGTTGTATTCAGATCTACGAACCCACAGACTGGCAATAATCTCAGCAGCTCAACACCAATGTGAGAAATGATGAGTTCCTAGTGATTCTATTATTACCCTGTCCACTTCTGGTGAGCACAGACATTCAAACAAGTCTCATGTTGGCAGATGAGCTGCAGGTCCAACTGGGGGCTCCTCTCAGGGCATTCCTGGTCTTGATAGCAGCCCCTCTGCCAGTGAGCATCACATCTGAGGACTCCACTGAGGTATGCCCAGCAAATGGTGCTGGAGTTTCTCACCCAGTTGGGGCCTACATAGGCCCCAGCAACTAGATAATATTTGCCAAAGTCATCAAGGCTGACGGAGCATTTGAGCCAGCTGTCTTACATTGGTTGTCATAGCAATTCTCAGCACGTTGAAGATTATTTAGCAAATGTTGTCCAATCTGAAATCACATCTAACACTGTGCGTTTTCAGTTTTGCAAACATAGTTAGAGTTTGTAATTCTCACTGCGAACAATGGCTGGTACACATTGTTTAATACAATCCGCCAGTATTTGTGACATACACACTGAAATTCTGCCTATCACATAGATGAGTATGTGGTGTACAATTTTTAGTACCAGAATAATGCTAGCTATGTAGGCCATATGTCCCAAATACTAAATAACTAGTATCGCTAAATAATCCTGTGTACTAAGAATTACACAATTGACCACCAATTGAAGATTTTTTTAGTCATTCTGTTCTGGTTCTTAAAATCTGGCCAATCTACTGAGCTATCATTAATCTTTGCAGATTTGTACGATATTTCCTTTAATTTGATACTATCCTTAACTTCTTTGTTTAGCCACAAGATGATGCATCCTTCTCAAAATGTTTTTCTTCATAACTAATAAATCTTCTAAACCTGAGTAAATGAAAATATAAGGGTATGAAAGCAGAACTAACTAAAATGAAACTAATTTAAAATGTAGAATAGTAGAGTTGCAGTGGCAGACCTTTAAGGCAATATTTGATTACTCTCAGCGAAGATTTATAAATCTAATAAATTTATCTAATCTGCTTTCATTTTCATTTACTCAGGTTTAGAAGACTGGTCTTAGACTTCACCCCTTCAAACTGAATATGAAATTCTTTCATAATATAATAGCTGTCACCTGAAGGTTCCTTTACTGCTTCTATTTTCAATTTTTCTACATTACAGGAAGGATGTAATTGCACTGGAGAGAATGCAGAGGAAGTTTACAAGAATGTTGCCAGGGCTAGAGAAGTTCGCTAGGAGGAGAGATTGGATAGGTTGGGGTTATCTTCCAAAGAAGGCTGAGGGGTGACTTGATTGAGGTGTACAATATTAAGAGGGGAAGAGATAGAGTGGATAGGATAAAATTGTTTCCCTTGGTGGAGAATTCTAGAACCAGGAGATATGGATTCAAGACAAGCGGCAGTAGGTATAGAGGGGACATGAGGGAGAATGTATTTGTATAGAGGGTGGTGGGTGTCTGGAATTCGCTGTCCGGGTTGATGGTGGAGGTAGAGACCCTAAACTCCTTTAAAAAGACCCTGGATCTGCACCTTAAGTGCTGCAAACTACAGGGTTATGGGCTGGGTGCAGGAAGGTAGGATTAGAAAGGGTACCTGGGTGTCCTCAGGTTGGCATGGACTAGATGGACTGAATGGCCTCCTTCTGTGCTGTAACCTTTCTATGGTTCTATGGAAGGTACAATTGATTAGTGCAGTCAATGACAAGTATGATGGGCACTGGCTGCTTACATTATTCAAAGGTAAATGCAGCAAAAGATTGGCATGCCATTTGCTTTACTTTGGGCTGGATATTACAGCCACAGTTCAGGCAGGCAGCACCTCCCTCCAAATGCTGCGTGATACTGTCAGGTCAGCAGTCTAATGTTATCATGCCAGTGTCTGATATTATGGAAGGCCAGTAGGCGTGGAAATCGGAGGTGCTCCCACCATTTTGAATGACAAATTAACAGCAATTTTAGTAAAGAAAAGCAAAAATATTGCGGAAATTTGGAATGAAAACAGAAAATACTGCATAAACTCAGCATCTGCAGAGAGAGAAACAGAGTTAACGGGTGGGATTTTCCGGCTGCGATCATCCAAAGACTGGAAAATCCCTTTGCCTGATCCACCCCCGGCCCGCTACAATTCCTGTGGCGGACAGAACAATTCCGCCCAACAGTTTGAGTCCATATGACCCTCTACAGAACTGGCAATTTTATGTTGCTTACTCTAATCTTTGGTTGTTGGACAGGCAACGGTCAGGGATTGATACAACAGTTACGTGGAGGCAGCACAAAGGCAGGTGAAAAGAGACGTTGGCTGCACGTAGCAGAAGAGAATGATGGTGGCAGAATTTTATGTTTTAGGCTTTATTTATTCAGAGTTCTTCTTAGACTGCCTAAGAAATAAAAAGAGAGTAGGAGGACAGGGAGACTTTAAATTGGTGGCTATATCCGACTTATTGTTCATGGCATGACCCCTCTCTCATCTGACGCCCTGGCACAGATGCCCGATTGGGCACTGAGCCCCGTTAATTCCACTCATTGGCCAGCCTTCCTGACAGGCAGTCGGTAATAGATTGTCTCACTTGGTTTACTGAACTCAGATGGTGGGGGCGGGATCGAGCAGGCCACACACTTTCTGTTCTGCCTCAGGCCTCCTTCAATGTTAAGATGTTAAACACATACAAGTGCCATGCATACCTCTTCCGAGACATGAATACAATTCTCAAATCTCAAAAGACGCCTGTGACACTGCTCGACAATTCTAGAGCAGCACACTTTGAATGAACACAGGTTCTATCGCAGCCCATGCACCCATTTTTCAGGGCCTATCCAATTTAGGGCTCATCCGCGTGCCACCAACTGTGGTAGTAATTGCCCTTAACTCCTACATAGCAACTCAAAAACAATCCAAACTATTGGGTGGGAATGAAAATGAATCAGTCTCAACACCAGAAGCAAAATGAGAAACATTATTTGTATCTTGTACGGCAGCTTTCTTGACAAATATGCAGTCTTGGCTAAGATATATGCAAGCAGAATCAGCACAGCCACGGGGAGACAGGAATCCTAACATAATGCAGATATAGTGAAAGTGCCTCAGGGTCTTCACTAATTTAACTCCCCCAACATCTTCTAGTAATCCTTTCATCCTTATTATACAAGCTGCTGTTCCAACAGTTGTCAAAACTTTGGCAACAGCTCTGAAGTGTTTATCGCCCACCCAAAAAAACTTGCTTCTTACAGATTCCCAGATTCCCCGGAGGTAGTGCAGCAGAGCGACACTTCAAATGAATGCAAATGCTGGCACCAGCAATCATGATTTTACTCTGAACACAAGTTGGCTGAGCACCAAGTCCACACTCAAAGCACTGTTTGGACCTAAAACCCCAAATCTGGAGACTGTCCATCATCCCAGAAATAAAATTGCCGACTTTTTAAATAATAGCACTGTTTTCCTATTATTGCTCCAGAATTTAATTGGACAGGTTCTACAGTACAATTAGCCAAGATTATTACAGGAATCTCTTCAAGCTCAAGTGGATGTATAATATGAGTAAAACATTAACCCTGATCACATTAAATCTGACTCATGACTGGTCCTGTTTCTATTACTGGCTGAGTTTGACCATCTCACGCATTACCATATCTGCCTTTCTGTAGCTAAGACCACCTCACACTCAATGATCATTCTGGAAAAGTGCTTGACTTCCCTGCCAATGACTAAATACTTCCTCTGACTGTTTTTCATTTTCCTGCACTGCCTTCCCATCTTTCATTTTGATGTCAAATACACTGCACACAGAAGCTTATAACATTCTCCCAAAGTATAGAGACTATCCAGATAGTAACACTATCTGCACCATCCCTCTGCTGACCAACCCCTAGTGCCCAATCCCAATCATGCTCTCAGATGGGCGGCATGGTAGCACACTGGTTAGCACTGCTGCTTCACAGCTCCCGGGACCTGGGTTCGATTCCCGGCTTGGGTCACTGTCTGTATGGAGTTTGCACATTCTCCTTGTGTCTGCGTGGGTTTCCTCCGGGTCCTCCGGTTTCCTCCCACAGTCCAAAGATGTGAGGGTTAGGTTCATTGGCCACGCTAAAAATTGCCCTTAGTATCCTGAGATGTGTAGGTTAGAGCGATTAGTGGGTAAATATGTAGGGATATGGGGATAGGGCCTGGGAGGGGATTGTGGTCGGTGCAGACTCGATGTGCCGAAAGACCTCTTTCTGTACTGTAGGGTTTCTATGATTTCTATGATCCCCCATGCTGCACCCTCTGAACCTCTGAATCACCTTCAGCTCACTCTCTCTCTGCCTCCTGCAACACACCTACTGCTCACTAATCTTCCCCACTCACCTCAATTAAGTGTTCAATGACCTCGGTGTTTGGCCACCTTCCATAGGAACCCTACAGTACAGAAAGAGGCCATTCGGCTCATCAGGTCTGCACTGACCACAATCCCATCAAGGCCCTACCCCCATATCCCTACACACTTACCCATTAATCCCTCTAACCTACACATCTCAGGACACTAAGGGCAATTTTTTTTACCATGGCCAATCAACCTAACCTGCACATCTTTGGACTGTGGGAGGAAATTAGAGCACCCGGAGGAAACCCACACAGACATGAGGAGAATGTGCAAACTCCATACAAACAGTGACCCAAGCCAGGAATCGAACCTAGGTCCCTGGAGCTGTGAAACAACAGTGCTAACCACTGTTCTACCGTGCTGCCCATATTCCAAACTAAAGGTTGTGAGCTTTTAGAAATACTTTATTAACCCAAAGCAGCCCAGCATGGATTTGTTAAATACTGTGGATGCTGGAATCTGAAACAAAGACAGAAGATGCTGGAAAATCTCAGCAAGGTCTTAGAGCGTCTGTTGAGAGAAAATTTAGACTTGTTAATGACAGATTCAGGCCACTGCAAAGGCCCTGATAACATTCCAGGAATAGTACTGAGGACTTGTGCTCCAGAACTTGCTTCTCCCCTGGTCAAGCTCTTCCAGTACAGTTATTACAACAGTGGCATCTACCTTACAATGTGGAAAATTGCCCAGGTACGCAAAAAGCAGGACAAGTCCAACCCAGCCAATTACTGCCCAGTCTATTCTTGATCATCAGTAAAGTCATCGACTGTGCTATCAAGCAGCACTTGCTCAGCAACAACCTCCTCAGTGATGCCCAATTTGGGTTTCACCAGGGTCACTCAGCTCCTGACCTCTTTGCAGCCTTGGTTCAAATAAAGAGCTGAATTCCAATGGTGAGGTGAGAATGACAGCCCTTGACGACAAGGCTGCATTTGACCGACTGTGGCATCAAGCAGCCCTAGCCAAACTGGAATCAATGGGTATCGGGGGTAAACGCTCTTGGTTTGAGTCAGACCTGGTACATAGGAAGATGGTTGTGGTTGTGGAGTCAGTCATCCTGGCTCCAAGACATCGCTGCAGGATTCTCTCAGGGTAGTTTCCTAGGCCCAAAAATCTTTAGCTGCTTCATCAATGACCTTCCCTCCATCATTAGGTCAGAAGTGGGGGTGTTTGCCGATGATTTTGCAATGTTCAGCACCATGGGTGACTCTTCAGATACTGAAGGAGTCTATGTTCAAAAGCAACATGATCTGGACAATATCCAGGCTTCGGCTGACAAGTGGCAAGTAACATTCGCGTCACACAAATGCCAAGCAATGACCATCACCAATAACAGACACACTAACCATCTACCCCCTTGACATTTAATGGGATTACCATCACTGAATCCCCCACTGCCAACATCCTTGGGGGTTACCATTAATCAAAAATAACGAGAAACTCAACTGGACTCACCACGTAACACAGTGGCTACAAGAGCTGGTTAGAAACTAGGAATACTGCAGCTAATAACTCACCTCTTCACTCCCCAAAGCCTACCCACCATCTATAAGGCACAAGCCAAGAGTGTGATAGAATACTCCCCACTTGCCTGGTTGGGTGCAGCTCCAACAACACTCAAGAAGCTTGACAGCATCCAGGAGAAAGCAATCTGCTTGGTTGGCATCACATCTACAAACATTCAATCTCTCCACCATTGACACTCACTAGCAACTGTGTGTACTATCTATAAGATGCACTGCAGCAATTCACTAAAGACCCTTAGACAACACCTTCCAAACCCACGACCACTTCCATCTAAAAGAACAAGAGCAGCAGATACTCAAGAACACCACCTCCTGAAAGTTCCCCTCCGAGCCACTCACCATCCTAACCTGGAAATATATTGCCAGTCTTTGCATTTGCTTGGTCAAAATCCTGGAATTCCCTCCCTAATAGCACTGTGGGTGAACCCACAGAACATGGACTACAGCGAATTAAAAAGGCAACTCACCACCACCTCCTCAAGGGCAACTTGGAATGGACAATAAATACTGGCCAGCCAGTGATGCACATGCCCCAAAATGAATTTAAAAAAGGATTAAATTCAGAAAGACCTGAAAACAAGCATATTTTGGCCTTGGAGGGAGTGCAGAGGAGGTTTACTAGGCTGATACCGGAGTTGAGGGGGTTGAGCTATGAGGAGAGGCTGAATAAACTGGGCTTGTACTCGTTAGAGTTTAGAAGAATGAGGGGAGATCTCATTGAGACGTATAAGATGATGAATGGGATGGATAGGATAGAGGTGGAAAGACTCTTCCCACTCAAAAAAGACAGTAGGACTAGGGGGCACAGCCTCAAGATAAAAGGGGGGCGGTTTAGAACGGAGTTGAGGAGGAACTTCTTCACTCAAAGGGTGGTGAATCTCTGGAATTCTCTGCCCGTTGAAGTGGTGGAGGCTGCCTCGCTAAATATTTTTAAGACGCGGGTTGATGGGTTTTTGATAGGAGAGGGGATTAAGGGTTATGGGGAGAGGGCGGGAAAGTGGAACTGAGCAGCGACAGATCAGCCATGATCTTATTGAATGGCGGGGCAGGCTTGAAGGGCTGGATGGCCTACTCCTGCTCCTATTTCTTATGTTCTTATGTTCTTATAGGACTACGAGACACAATTATGCAGTAACCCTTTCAGTGTAGGTAGCATGTTAAATCCATGTTGTCTGTTGGTTACATAGTTGCAAAATGTCTAATACTACCCATGCTGTGCATTGGTTGCAAACATCAGCCAAATATCATTAGTGAATATCACCAATTAAAGGCATATATATACCTCTTAAGTAGAAGATGCAGTGAAGCAGGAAGAAATGGCTGATGTCCTTCATGAACTATAACTGAGCTGAAAAGGATTGAAGGATAGCTGAAAATGTGAGACAGCGTGCACCAAGGTTTTTTTTAATTAATGCACTAGAGGCCTTGCTGGAATAAGTGAAAAGGAAGAGAGATATTCTCTAACCACAGGGAGCAGGAGACCTTCCAGACATGGCTAGAAAGCATTGGGAAAAAAATAGGACTTGATGTCAATGCCAGGAATGCTCCTTTCGGAGTAGAAACAGAAAATTCTGTAAACACTCAAGTCAATGATCTTTCATCATCAAGAACCTAGACAGAGGGCAGGAAGAAGTTTAATTATTTCAGACAAGTTGTTGAATTGCATGTGTTTGTCTTCAAAAAACCCATCAGACCAATTGCATCACTAGCCTGACCCACTTCTCAATTCATTATATCCCATTACCCACCTACCAATCATTTCAATCAATCGGGACTCAATCTTAATGTTCAGATATTTCATAGAATCATTTAATTCCTGCAGTGCAGAAGGAGAACATTTGACCCATCAAGTTTTCACCAACTCTCCACGAGAGCATCTTATCAAGCCCACTACTTCACGCCATCCCCATAATCCCACACATTAACCATAGCCAATCCCACTAAATTGCACATCTTTGAACTGTGGGAGGAAACTGCTGCACCCAGAGGAAACATAAGAACATAAGAACATAAGAAATAGGAGCAAGAGTAGGCCATCTAGCCCTTCAAGCCTGCCCCGCCATTCAATAAGATCATGGCTGATCTGTCGTGGCTCAGTTCCACTTTCCCGCCCTCTCCCCATAACCCTTAATCCCCTCTCTTATCAAGAACCCATCAACCCGCTTCTTAAAAATATTTAGCGAGGCAGCCTCCACCACTTCAACGGGCAGAGAATTCCAGAGATTCACCACCCTTTGAGTGAAGAAGTTCCTCCTCAACTCCGTTCTAAACCGCCTCCCCTTTATCTTGAGGCTGTGCCCCCTAGTCCTACTGTCTTTTTTGAGCGGGAAGAGTCTCTCCACCTCTATCCTATCCATCCCATTCATCATCTTATACGTCTCAATGAGATCTCCCCTCATTCTTCTAAACTCTAACGAGTACAAGCCTAGTTTAATCAGCCTCTCCTCATAGCTCAATCCCCTCAACTCCGGTATCAGCCTAGTAAACCTCGTCTGCACTCCCTCCAGGGCCAAAATATCCTTGCGCAGGTGTAGCGCCCAAAACTGCACATAGTACTCCAGCTGCGGCCTCACCAATGCCCGATACAGCTGCAGCAAGACCTCCCTACTTTTATATTCAATCCCCCTCGCTATGAAGGCCAGCATCCCATTCGCCTTCCTGACCACCTGCTGCACCTGCAAGCTGGGTTTTTGCGACTCATGCACAAGGACCCCGAGGTCCCTCTGCACCGTCGCCTGCTGCAGTTTTTCGCCCCGTAAGTAATAGTCCTTCCTACCATTCTTCCTACCAAAGTGGACCACCTCACACTTGCCAACATTAAATTCCATTTGCCATTTCCTGGCCCATTCGCCCAGCCTATCTAGATCCTTCTGCACGCAGAAACCCACGCAGACACAGGGGGCAGAATTTTACCGGCACATCTGCCCATATTTTGTTCGATCCCGCCTGAGACCAATGGAGAATGCCGTTCTCCGAGCCTTGCCCACCCTTGGAATCGAGGCAGGCATGCTGGTAAAATTCTGATCAGGAAGAACGTGCAAACTGCACACAGATATTCACCCAAGCTGGGAATTGAACCCAGGTCCCTGGTGCTGTGAGGCAGCAGCGCTAACCACTATGTCATCCTGCCACCACGTCACCTGGGCTTAAAAATAAGGGGTCTCTCATTTAAGGTGGAGATAAAGAGAAATATTTTTCCCTAAAAAATGGTGGTTAATCTATGGAACCTTTTCCCCAGAAAATGGCAGGTACAAGATAATTGAATAATTTTAAGGCAGAGGTAGATAAGGAAGTCAAAGCAAATCAGGCAGTAGGTGGGAGTGTGGTTTTAACATCACAATCATATCTGCCATGATCTTATTGAAAAGCAAAGCAAGCTTGAGGGGCCAAATGACCTACTCCCCCTAATTTCTTCACTATGTGGAAACTTCAGGATGCCTCGGGTATTCTTGGTATCTACATTTTACCTCATTTTACATTTTACATCTACTTCCCATCCATTGACTTTGTCTACACTTCCTGCTGCCTCAGCCAAGCTGCCAGCATAATTAAGGACCCCGTGCACCCTGGACATTCACTCTCCCACCTTCTCCCATTGGGAAAAAGATACAAAAGTCTGAGGTCACATACCAAATGACAGAAGAACAGCTTCTTCTCTGCTGCCATTAGACTTTTGAATGGACCTATCTTGCATTAAGCTGATCTTCCTCTACATCCTAGCTACGACTATAAAACCACATAGTGCACTCTCTCGCTTCCTTCTCTATGAATGGTATGCTTTGTCTGCATAGCGCGCAAGAAACAATACTTTTCACTGTATACTAATACATGTGACAATAATAAATCAAATCAAATCAAAATCAAGTTTTCAGGAAATGCTTCCACCTGCTTGAACTCAGGATTCTAACCTTGAGGGCTAGCTGGATTCACGAGTAGCTGAGTGTTCCCTGGACTGCAAAAGGTGGTCATTCCACAGTCAGTTGAGTTCAGAATTGTACGTGGTGACTCCCTTATATACCTCTGCCTTAAAATTATTCAATTACCTTGTACCTGCCATTTTCTGGGAAAGAGAGTTCCATAGATTAGCCACCATTTTTAGACAAAAATATTCCTCCTCATCTCCATCTTAAATGGGAGATCCCTTATTTTTAAACCCAGGCGGCATGGTGGCAAGGTGGAACAGCACCATGGATCCAGGGCAGGAAGAGGCAAGCAACACACAAATCCTTCAGGAAGGCGGCTCACTCAAACTGATGCTCAGCATTGACAATACCTTGGAGGAGCCTTGTCTCAAGTGAGGTTTTGCATTGCTCTGCTGCTTTTGCCTGCTTCTGATTTCTTGATTACACCACCCCCCCCACCCCCGCAACTCTCCCCCTCCTCCACCAACACTGCTCTTGATGCTATGGAACCTTGACATGTCTGCTAAATCTTACCAACTTCTACAGATGTACGATAGAAAGCATTCTTTCTGGTTGTGTCACAACTTGGAATGACTTCTGCTCTGTTCAAGACTGCAAGCAACTACAAAGGGTCATGAATGAAGCCCAAGCCATCACTCAGACCAGCCTCCCATGCATTGACACTATCAACACTTCCTGCTGCCTTGGAAAAGCAGCCAGCATAACTAAAGACCCCACATACCCTGGACATTCTCTATTCCATCTTCTTCCGTCGGGAAAAAGACACAAAACTCCAAGATCATGTACCAATCGGGTCAAAAACAGCTTCTTCCCTGCTGCCATCAGGCTTTTGAGTGGAATTACCTTGCGGTAAATTGATCTTTCACTGCACCCTAGCTGTGACTATAACATTATGCACTCC
Source organism: Carcharhinus amblyrhynchos (assembly GCF_965287045.1). Classification (NCBI taxonomy): domain Eukaryota; kingdom Metazoa; phylum Chordata; class Chondrichthyes; order Carcharhiniformes; family Carcharhinidae; genus Carcharhinus; species Carcharhinus amblyrhynchos. Next base: position 46,725,841 of record NC_137324.1, on the reverse strand, counting down.
CTCCGCTCCTCCTCTATGAATGGCATGTTTTGTATGTGTAGCATACAAGGAACAATACTTTTCACTGTATACGAATACATGTGACAATAATAAATCAAAACAAATCAAATCAAATCAAATGAAAAGTTGGATAGACCCCTATGCTGCCTAATATTATGTTGACTTGGAACCAATATTTGCTGCCCACAGCCTGGCGGTGGTAAGGTAATAATTGGTCTTTGGTCAGCGCAGGTTGACTGATTTGTTTTATGTTACACATGTCTACTCCTTTGAAAATGTGCAGCATGAATTCTGGAGGGTTTATATTCATTGTTGAATTTAATCAGACAATCAGGGCAGAAAATGGCAAAAATAAACAGCACTAGGCTGGTGGACAAGCACCAAAGGAACTTTTTGTTCTAGTTCATGGACGATGGTTGGATGGAAGCCAGGTCTATTCAGGGTGACTTTAGTAAACAGCTTTTGTAAAGTCATTTTCATATCTCTCATGTCAGGAAGGGAAAGTGCGCAAAATGTATTCATGTGGCATTGTGAAAAGATTCAGAACTGTTATTTAAACAACGTTATTTATGGCTGCAGACATATTAAAGAAAAGAAACAGGCAAAACAGAAAAAAATATACCAAAGGCCATGAAAAATGAGCCAATTTATAAACTCAAATCATATGTATTTGTTGAACATTGTCCAAGGCCCTCCCCTCTCAACTCAATTTCAAGCACTGTGGTCAACTGATACCTTTGTTAAATGACTGGCCACTTAGGCATTGGATAAGAAAGGGATCAAAAGCAGCCAATTTATACATAACAAAATTCCACAAACAGCCATTGGATAATAGCCAGGTCATGTCTCTTAGTGATTAGGAATAAATACTGACCAAGACTCCATAGAAAACTCCTCTTTTTTGAATATTGTCATTGGATCTTATGTGTTCACCTGAAAGGGAATGTGGCACGTCATTTTAACATCCAAAAGATGATGGCTGGGATTCTCCCAAAAAAATTCTAAGTTCTCAACGTGCAGGAAAATGGGAGTAAATCTTGTGGGGTTTTTTAAAGCATGATTTCCAGGATGAATCTCTAAGCACCACAGAGTGCCCCAGCTTGATATACTCTGGAAATCAGTGGGTGGGCTTATTCCTGCCTGAGTGGCTGGAATGTAGCAAAGAACAACAGGCTTAAGGATTATTAGTATTTTAGAAACCAATAAAGGGCCACCAAAAAATTGATAAAATAAGGGAAAACAGAGAACATAAGAGTAATCTAACCAGGAATATGAAAACAAATTTTAAGACTTTTTCCATGTATATAAAGAGAATAACTGAAGTAAATGTTAATATGTTAGTAGCAGAAATAGGAGAAATTACCATGGAGAATGAAGAAATGATAGGGGCATTGAACAAATATTTTGGACGTGATCTTACCATTTTGCCCTGCCAGCTAATGTGTGGAGCGAGCTGGTAAGATTGGGAACGAGCTGAGAAATTGGGTTTGCACCTGATTTCTTGCCTCTTGCGATCTCATTGGCACCGGATATCCAGTGAGGTCAACCTTGTGCCCAAAAAGGGCATGGGGCTGATTGTAATATTTAAATTCCATGCTAAATAGAATTAAATATTGCAAGTGAGTCTGGGACGCTATTGCCTGGGCTCACTTGCCCCTGTGGTCTCACCAGTGGATGTTCTCACCAGCGAGGATCTCATATGGTTCCCATCAATGGGATAAGGGCACAGGCAGCAGAGCTTTGAATGACATTAAGTTTAGTGTTTTCTTAACAGTCAACACAATATGCTAGGCCTTAACTGAAAGTTTAGAGTTCATTCCCATGGCTCAATTCTTCTACACTGACTTTGGCTTACACTATGTGTTGGAAATTCATAGAATTGGCATCCAGCACAAGTTCTCTGTTATTTTCTGTGTCCCTTGTTGTAATTTGTTGGAAGATAGGTTGGATCCCTGTAATCTGAGTCCCTAATCATGAATGATTCTATCAACGTCACAGTTAAAGAATGTTAACTAGTGGATTTTAATTATTTATGATGAGAAGCGCAATTATAATTTTCTCAAGATTAAACTAAATGCTTCATAATGGTACAATCTCAGATAAAGCACATCTCTGGAAAAGTACAGGCTTTGGGCTAAGGGTGGACTGAAGTGTAAATGAACTTGCTATTAACGACAGATGGAGGATCCAGTAAGTGGAACCATTCTCTGGTTAATATCAGTACTGGATAAACAACATTCCATATTTCAGCTTAAATGGAATTGTTAAAGGCTACAATTTGAAAAATTCTGTTTTAAAATGGATTACTCTTTTTGTGTTTTTAAGTTATGGTCTACATTATGATCTGCACTCCTTACTAACTGTGAGAGTTTAAATTAAAAACAGATCCAACTCCTTTGGATAAAATGAGCATTGCTAAATATAGTTTCATTTTTAAATGATGAGTTGTATCTCTGGTCATGTCTATCCAGTACTGCTCACATGTCAATTAAGCTAAGGAGGGTTTAAAGCTAAACTAAATCTTCTCCTAATTCTCTGACCTGTCACAAAGATATGTTAAAAAAATAAATAATGACTGTTTTATTTCTGTGCCACAAATTTTGTACAGTGGCTGCTGTCGCCACGTATTCTAAATCCTGCAAGGAGTTCAAACTATTTCTAGTGCCTTCAGTTTTCACAATCCTATCTGCAGAATGCATGAAGTTTCAAGTGCTTTCTGATTTATGGTATGTGTCACACGGTAGGGTCATATTTGTCCTTGCTATGTTGATGACCATTTGGTGAAGTGGGTCATTCACTTCATTACAGGACTGGATGGACTTTTATTCAATAACAAAAACAGAAAATGCTGAAAAATCTCAGTAAATCTGACAGCATCAGCGGAGAGAGATCAGGGCTAATGTTTCACTTCTGGATGATTCTTCTTCAGAGCTGCATTTTTATTCGATTGATTTGAGGCAGTCCTGTCCTTTGTAAGGAAACAGCTTCTTGGCATACAAATACAAATTTTTCCTGAGGATTAGGTAAAAAAAAGCATCATATTCGCATCAGTTTTGGAGTGCATTGTTTATTCATTAGTGTCACAAGCAGGCTTACATTAACACTGCAATGAAGTTACTGTGAAAATCTCCAGTCCCATACTCCGGCGCCTGTTCGGGTACACTGAGGGAGAATTTAGCATGGCCAATGCATCTAACCAGCGTATCTTTTGGACTGTTGGAGGAAACTGGAACACCCAGAGGAAACCCTTGCGGGCATAGGGAGAACCTGCAGACTCCGCACAGACAGTGACTGAAGCCGGGAATAGAATCTAGGTAGGCAGTAGTGCTAAACACTGTGGCACCATACTATCCACTTCATGTCACATTGTCTGCACAGCGACAATATAATGCTTTCTATTTAAGCTATCACTTGGTAGTACAGAATTTGATTATTGTGGAAGAGAGACACACGTTGCTGAAGCCTTTCATCCTGCGCTCATCAAGACAAACACATTATGCTCATTGAGAAGGACAAATTTCAAAGAATCATAAGCTTATACTACAGGAGATAAAGGTGCTGATTGGAATGCAAGCCGACTTTGATTGTTTGAGATGCTGTCATGGAGAAAGCGTTGGTGAATTATAGTTTCCCCAAGCTCCTTGGTAATTCGGAAAACATGTTCCTTTTAATTTTCAGAGCGCAACTGCCTGGGCATGAATGTATATTGCTTCTAACAAACATAAATTAGCTATGTTCCAAACTCAACTGATTATCTTAAATTGGTTGTTAATACAGCTGAAATTTGCACTCTGTGTACTTGGTAATGCCCAGGAACTGAAATTCATACATGAAATTGCTCAATTATGGCTTAGGTGGAATGTCATTGTGGACTGATGGCACCATCCTGTTAAGAGTAAAATATCACTCACATAGCTGCCGCATAATGGCAGCATGAAATGGTGTGTCAACCTGCTGTTCAAATTTTGAGATAGTTTATCTTTCCAGGACAATTTGAGGTAGACCAGTTACTTTCCAGGCTCAAATGTGACGGTCATCAGCCCAATTACCAGGTTCCCTGCAGGATAATGGCTTTCCTGATCCGATCATTGTGCACTGTGTATTGTGCAAACTCTCATTTGACCAAGGTCATGTATGAAGTTCAGAGCCGGTATGATGCCAGGTACATCTCAGACATTGGCTGATCAAATTAAACAGCATGTTTCCTTTATTGTTTGTAAAAAGCAGAGTACTGACTGTACTCAAGCAGCCCTGGGGCCTCAGCTATTTACCATTTATATAGATGATCTGGAGGAGGGAACCGAGTGTAGGGTGTCGAAATTTGCTGATGACACCAAGATTGGAGGAAAGGCAAATTGTGCGGAGGGTGTGGAGAGTCTACAGAAGGATCTAGATAGGCTGGGCGAATGGGCCAGGAAATGGCAAATGGAATTTAATGTTGGCAAGTGCGAGGTGGTCCACTTTGGTAGGAATAATGGTAGGAAGGATTATCACTTACGTGGTGAAAAACTGCAGCAGGCGACGGTGCAGAGGGACCTCGGGGTCCTTGTGCATGAGTCGCAAAAACCCAGCTTGCAGGTGCAGCAGGTGATCAGGAAGGCGAATGGGATGCTGGCCTTCATAGCGAGGGGGATTGAATATAAAAGTAGGGAGGTCTTGCTATGGCTGTATAGGGCATTGGTGAGGCCGCAGCTGGAGTACTGTGTGCAGTTTTGGGCGCCGTACTTACGCAAGGATATTTTGGCCTTGGAGGGAGTGCAGAGGAGGTTTACTAGGCTGATACCGGAGTTGAGGGGGTTGAGCTATGAGGAGAGGCTGAATAAACTAGGCTTGTACTCGTTAGAGTTTAGAAGAATGAGGGGAGATCTCATTGAGACGTATAAGATGATGAATGGGATGGATAGGATATAGGTGGAGAGACTCTTCCCGCTCAGAAAGGATAATAGGACTAGGGGGCCCAGCCTCAAGATAAAGGGGGGGCGGTTTAGAACGGAGTTGAGGAGGAACTTCTTCACTCAAAGGGTGGTGAATCTCTGGAATTCTCTGCCCGTTGAAGTGGTGGAGGCTACCTCGCTAAATATTTTTAAGACGCGGGTTGATGGGTTTTTGATAGGAGAGGGGATTAAGGGTTATGGGGAGAGGGCGGGAAAGTGGAACTGAGCCACGACAGATCAGTCATGATCTTATTGAATGGCGGGGCAGGCTCGAAGGGCTAGATGGCCTACTCCTGCTCCTATTTCTTATGTTCTTAACTTTAATTAGAGTATAGACCTCGATTCACAGATGTGGATCAGGAGGTCTGTTTCATGCATAAGGATAACAGCTTTTTACTTCTATTCTTAGTTAAAGGCTTTATTGAACTGATCAGAAATGACAGCCTATAGTCAGCATGCCTAGTTACAGAATCATATGACTGTGGCAAGGCAGATAGATCACTGGCAATACGCTTATTAAGTTTGCATTTCCAAAACCCAAGCATCGTCTTTTTCATATTGAACAAAAAAAAAACAAACACCCTCTTTTTTCCCAGTGAACAAAAAACGTATTTGCATAAATTATTCTGTGTGACTGTGAGTTACCCCAATTACCCACTATATGCTCATTTTTCTCACGCAATACCAATGGTTTTCTGTATTAGTCAGCCTTTGGACATACGCTACACACATAGAGCATTGCTCAATTATGGCTTAGGTGGAATGTCATTGTAGACTGACGGCACCATCCTGATTTTCCCATGCTAGCAAAATCTACGATGGGTGGGCGGAGAATTTGGCAGGAGGCCCAAAAAGCACTTTTACGCAAGCATAAATAGACAGTGAAACCTTCTTGAGGTGCCCACCATGGCAGATCAGAAACTCCGCTGGAAGCTGTTGTGAAGCCAACTGTCATCCCAAAATAGGATTGAAATGAAGGCCCTGCAGGAATCTTGATCCCGTGCCCAATTCCCCACAACACCAACAGGAAAACACATCAGAACCAGCATGGTGTGTAGAAGTCAAGGCTTACTTGAAGAAGGTCTGGGGTGCTCTGGATTTCAGAATGGAGGCGACCAGTGACAATGGACCCTGAAACACCACAGCAGTGATTGGGGAAGCATCTATCAGGTGAATGTTCCAGACTTAGTGGCTTTGAGGAGGTCTATTTTCCGGTCTCAGAGAGTTTCTGGAGGTCCATCTTCTTTCTTTAAGAGTGTGTCAGCAATGTTGGGCACATTTTCAATATGACGCCCTGGTATGACAGCGCAACCTGGTGCTCCAGGAAAACCTGGCAAAGGAGGAGCTGATGGAGGGAGTCACATCCGCTGATAATGAGTCTGATGCTGAGGTGGATGAGCCTTGCCAGCCGGCTGCAGAAAGTGGTGTGCAGGAGCCAATGGATGCTAAGGAAATGCAAAGTTCTTGGATAATGCAAAGATTTCACTTGCAATGGGTTTTTGATCATATTGGCCATATTCACCTTTTCTTGGTATCTTTCATGCATCAACAACTGGGTTGCTTCTATAGGCGACAATGTAGGGGTAGCAAATAAGCATGATCAGAGAAACACACAGGAGTTCATCACCTTCACCAGTATGCAGTTAATCCAAATCAAAACCATCACAATACACACATGAAACAATAATGCAGCTGGAGCATCAAGCCAGAAGAGCAATTATCTGATAGCAAAATTAATCAACAATCTGGATAACTTGCAAGACTGAACAATCATCCTTGTGAACCACCATGTAACAGATGTGGTGTTTTATTCAATAGTTTATGGGTGCTATGCTGTGGGGCCTCTGTCTCACTTCCAGCTGTGCTGAAGACAGGCTGCTGATTATTATACCCCTTTGCCTGGAATGACTTTGGTGCGTGGTCTCTGGTCACCTGAGACCATGAGGGCCCTGGTGTGGTGGGAGTCTTTCCACACAGTGGTGGACGGTTCAGCTGTTCCTGTTGCACCCTGAGGCATATCTGTCCATGGTAGAGGGGTGGAAGAGAGGCTGGCACCATTAGAAGGGCTTTCAGAGGTGCCCACCTTATGATGGTCTATTTGGCCATCCCTGCTCTCCTTAAGTGACCCGCTTGGCCAAGACATTCAGCAATTCTTGACTTGACATCATGCCTGTCCATATATGGTTCTATCTTCAAAATGGTTACACACTCACCCTGGCATATCATGAGCAGTAATTCAGCCTCTATAGTCAGTGTGACCATGTCCATTGGATGACTGTTTGGCTACTGACCTCCTCTGGGAGCTCCATCGAGGCTGCTTTTTTCTGGCTGGGAAATTTTCTCTTCCTATCAACTGGCATGTGAACCTCCCACTGATCACCCATAGACTGAAGGAACATGTGCAGGCACAGTCATGCTTAAACTATGGGGATGTCCTTGGCCTAGGTCGCTCAATAGCTCCTCTCTCCAGAATATGGTTGCCTTACATCCTCTGTGATTTGATTTGATTTGATTTATTATTGTCACATGTATTAGCATACAGTGAAAAGTATTGTTTTTTGAATACTATACAGACAAGGATATCGTTCATAGAAAAGGAAAGGAGAGGGTGCAGAACATAAAGTTACAGTCACAGTTAGGATGTAGATCAATTTAATATGAGGTAGGTCCATTCAAAAGTCTGATGGCAGCAGGAAAGAAGCTGTTTTTGAGTTGGTTGGTACGTGACCTCAGACTTTTATATCTTTTTCCCAACAGAAGAAGGTGGAAGAGAATATCTGGGGTGTGTGGGCTCCTTGGCTATACTAGCTGCTTTTCTGAGGCAGCAGGAAATGTAGACAGAGTCAATGGATGGGAGGCTGGTTTATTGTGATGGATTGGGCCTCGTTCACAACCCTTTGTACTTGCTTGGGATTTTGACCAGAGGAGGAATCATACCAAGCTGGGATACAACCAGAAAGGGTGCTTTCTATGGTGCATCTTTAAAAATCATTGAGAGTTTTAGCTGACATTCCAAGTTTCCTTAACCTCCTGAGAAAGTAAAGGTATTAGTGGGTTTCCTTAATTATAGTGTCAGCGTGGAGGGGCCAAGACAGGTTGTTGGTGATCTGAACACCTAAAAATTTGAAGCTGTTGATCATTTCCACTTTGTCTCCGTTGATATAGATAGAGACATGCCATCCACTACACTTCCTGAAGTCAATGACAATCTACTTCATTTTGTTGACATTGAGGGAGAGATTATTGTTGCTGCACCAGTTCATCAGATTCTCTATCTCATTCCTGTATTCTATCTCATCATTGTTTGAGATCTGACCCACTACTGGTATCATCAGCAAACTTGAAAATCGAGTTGGAGGGGAATTTGGCCACATAGTCATAGGTATATAAAGAGTATAATAGGGAGCTGAGAACACAGCCTTGTGGGTGTTGACGATGATCATGGAGCAGGGGCAGCATGGTGGCACAGTGGTGGGGCAGCATGGAGGCACAGTGGTTAGCACTGTTGCCTCACAGCTCCAGGAGCTGGGTTCAATTCTCAGCTTGGGTCGCTGCCAATGTAGGCTTTGCACATTCTGCCTATGTCTGCCTGGGTTTCCTCCCACACTCCAAAGATGTGCAAGTTAGGTCCTTTGGCCATTCTAAATTGCCCCTTAGTGTCCCAGGATGCATAGGTTAGAGAGATAAGCTGGGTAAATATGTGGGGTTACGGGGATAGGACCTAGGTGGGATTGTTGTCAGTGCAGACTTGATGAGCCAAATGGCCTCCTTCTGTACTGTATAGATTCTATGAGTGTTGTCACCTATCCTTACTGATTGCAGTCTTTGGGTTAGGAAGTCTAGGATCCAGTCACAGAGAGAGCAATTGAATCCTAGGCTATGGTGGTCCTTGCTCTAGGCCCCTCAATAGCTCCTGTCTCCAGCATATAGTGGCCTGACAGCCTTTGTGGAGAGATAGTGAGAGTGAAAAAGGAGAGTTGAGACTTTTCACTTGACATTTGTTACTCAGAAGGGACAGGTTTGCTTACATCTTCTTTCCTCTCTGACAAGAATTCTGAATGAGACAGTGCTGGCAATGTTGTCAGTAAAAATTAAAAAAACAAGCTGTTAACGGCTGCTGCTCCAATATTTTGAAGGATTTTACACTCTTCAGGGTCAAAACCTCAGGTTGCAAATCACTGTGTATGGTGCAGCTCCCAGAGACCCATGCCACAATGCCTTTAAATGGGAGGCTGTCATCATCCTTAGGATCACAGCCTGTCTCCTCTCTCCCAGAAAGTACCAGACAAGAGGAATGACTGTTGGCTTTCTTATTCAAAGTTGTTGACCAGCTTCTAACCAGCTGGCCATTAATTAGTCACAAGACACTTGCATCTTTAAAGAGTAGGGGTGGGAATGAGCAAACCATACTCTTCTGCATTGGACTCCTGTCCACTGTCAGGAAGCATAACATTCAGCCCTCGATACACTCTGACAAGGTGAGTGCACACCCATTCCTCAGGATATGCCTGTGGAGCCTTAGGGAGCATGCCTGCCCCTGAGCATGGGAGGATTGTGAGCTAACAGCATTTCACCGATATCTAAAAACAGCTCAGAGGGAGAGTGCTACAAAGGAATTGTCATGAGTGAAGGTTGCATCAGCTAATATATTTGAGTCGATGGCATCCATGATAGAGGACAACATCAATTTATCTAATCCCCTTTTCACCTTGTAGAAGAAATAGTCTCATAATGCCTGGAGGAGGGAGTTAATCTCTTCATAGAGGTGGAGAGACTCTTCCCGCTCAGAAAGGATAATAGGACTAGGGGACACAGCCTCAAGATAAAGGGGGGGCGGTTTAGAACGGAGTTGAGGAGGAACTTCTTCACTCAAAGGGTGGTGAATCTCTGGAATTCTCTGCCCGTTGAAGTGGTGGAGGCTGCCTCGCTAAATATTTTTAAGACGCGGGTTGATGGGTTTTTGATAAGAGAGGGGATTAAGGGTTATGGGGAGAGGGCGGGAATGTGGAACTGAGCCACGACAGATCAGCCATGATCTTATTGAATGGCGGGGCAGGCTCAAAGGGCTAGATGGCCTACTCCTGCTCCTATTTCTTATGTTCTTATGTGATCACAAACCTGGAGGAGCCATGGATTTTGCCAGGATTGTGGACACGAGGAAATTGGGCATGGCAAAATAGATCTCCATGGTGATTAGAGAGTGTAATGCATTAATTAAGGGAGTGTATTTCACTCCACCCCAAATACTGAACATTGAGTTGCATTGGGTGGGTGCACATAAAGACTGCTTTTTTTCTCCTATAGCAGTTGATGCAACTGAGTGACTTGCTATTCCATTTTGGACAGCGTTCAAAAGTCCGCCACTTTGCCGTAGATCTGGAATGATATGTTCAGGTAACAATGGCAGATTCCTTCTCCTGAAGGGCATTTATTTGTAAGTTTGATATCTTCAGATGTTTTCTCCCCATGAGGAACAGAAATGTTGGAAGGATTAGCAACCTTGTTGAACTGCATCATTCCTTCTGTGCCTGAAGGGCATGAGTAAAGCACATGTGTTTTTAACAACAATCTGGTAGGTGCCTGCTTATTATTAATAAGGCTAGCATTTTATTCCATTGTCAGTGTGGGTGGGATTCAAATTCTCCAGAAAGTTAGTCCAGGTCTCACATTCCCACTATGATCCTGACCTCTGCAGAGAAGGACAGCAATAAATTTCAAGAAGATATTAACAAATTTGTAGAAGTGCTTATGGATGGCAAATTAATTTCAACATAGGAAAATGTGGGAAATTTTATTTTGGCGAGAAAAATAAGAGAGTTGCTTATTATCAAGAAAATAATAATGACAATGGGGTGAAAGAGCTTAGGGATTTGGGAGTACAAGTCCACGGATCTGGTGACAGAAACGGAGGGTGAATTCTTTTGCTCCCCCCAGTGGCCTGAATTATGTTGTTAAGACAACTAAATTTAGCAAGGTGGAAAAAGTCAGTTTCCGCTGAGGAGAAATTAGTTTGGACTTTTGTTCTCATCACTTTGATGGTGGGGTAAATGCATGCTGGGTTTCCTGATCATCCATGTCAAGAACCATATTTGCAGTCATGTGCATTTCATCAATGCTCAAGAAAAGGTCAACTTGCCAGAATTACATTCTCCCTCCAAGCGAAGTGTCCCGTCAGTGAATAATAAAAAGGATCTATTTCCCACTTGTATGTGTGACATGGACACATAAGAGTCATAGAGGTTTACAGAATGGAAACAGGCCCTTTGACCCAACTTGACAATACTGCCCTTTTTTAAAACACTAAGCTAATCCTAATTGCCCCATTTGGCTCATATCCTTCTATACCCACTTTACCCATGTAACTGTTGAAATGCTTTTTAAAAGACAAAATTATACCCACCTCTACTATTGTATCTGGCAGCTCATTCTAGACACTCACCACCATCTGTGTGAAAAAATTGCCCCTCTGAACTCTTTTGTTTCTCTCCCCTCTCACCTTAAACCTATACCCTCTAGTTTTAAACTCCCCTATCTTTGGGAAAAGATGTTGACTATCTAGCTCATCTGTGCCCCTCATTATTTTATAGACCTTTATAAGATCATCCCTAAGCCTCCTACGTTACAGGGAATAAGGTCCCAGTCTACCCAGCCTCTTCTTATAACTCAGACCCTCAAACCATCAATCCCTGGTAGCATCCTAATAAATCTTTTCTAGGATGCACCAGGAAAAACTTCACTCCATCAACTATGAGATATGTAGGCAATGCTTTTGCCTACCTGCAAAATTTTGGGTGCCTGTATCAGAAGCTGCGCCAAGGCTGGGCATGGGAGGCAAGACTGGCAAGGAGGGGAAGATAGGGGCAGGACTAGGTAGGGTTAATAAGTAGAGTGGAGTAGTGAAAGTCTTGTTGGGGAAGTGGCACAGAAAAGGAGTTGAGGCCGGCACAAATCAGCCATGATCGTATTGAATGGCAGGGCAGGTTTGAAGGGCCTGGTGGCCTATTTCTACTTCTATTTCTTGTGTTCTTGTGATACTGGGCCCCAGGCACCAGGATGTAGAGAACTGTGAAATGACAACAAAGAACAAAGAACAAAGAACAACCCAGCTCGGGAAACAGGCCCTTCGGCCCAACAAGCCCGCGCCGCCACATCACCCTACACCTATTCTACCCTGCGTGTCTACGAATAGAACCCCTGACTTAGCCAGATTCAGGGGAGAATAGTGTCAATTTGGTAAAACCAATCAGCCTAAGAGCACATCTTTGGGGTGTGGGAGGAAACCGGAGCGCCCGGAGGAAACCCACGCATCCACAGGGAGAATGCACAAACTCCCACAGACACAGGCCCAAATCCATGTATCTGCACAGCTAGCAGTGCTAGTCACCAAGCTGTTGCGGCGCCCTTCTACCGGTCCAGGATCAAGCACACACACCGACACGAAGTACTAGGCCACTCCTGGAACCTCCAAGAGTAGCCCACGCACGACCCACCGTGTGCATGCCCCTCGTTTGACAACGAGGTGGACCTCCACCTGCGGAATAAAAGACAAAAACGTTAATCACAAGCCTGCTTTTCCGGTGTCTCCCGAGGTTCTAACCCTTATTTAATACCCCTACCATAACCCTCCATCCTCGTTTCACTCATGTGCCTATCCAACTGAACCTTAAACGAGTCCAATGTTCCCGCCTCCACCACCCTACTCGGTAGCGCGTTCCATACCCCCACAACTCTCTGCGTAAAGAACCTTCCTCTCATATCCAAATTATATCTCTCCCCCCTCACCCTTAAATCATGTCCTCTTGTATTTGTTACCAATCTAGGGAGCAGTCTCTCACTATTGACTCTGTCTATTCCCTTCAGTATCTTATATACCTCTATCATGTCCCCCCTCAATCTCCGTCTTTCCAAGGAGAACAGTCCCAGTTTCTCCAACCTTTCCTCGTACCCCAGCCCCTCCATGCCAGGCAACATCCTGGTAAACCTCCTCTGCACCCTTTCCAGAGCCTCCACGTCCTTCCGGTAGTAAGGTGACCAGAACTGGACGCAGTACTCCAAATGCGGTCTAACCAACGTTCTATACAACTGAAGCATTAGACGGCAGCTTTTAAACTCTATCCCCCTTCCTATAAAGGCTAGCATTCCATAAGCCTTCCTGACAACATTCTCCACTTGTGTCGCAACCTTCATGGATTTGTGAACCTGCACTCCCAGGTCCCTCTGTGTTTCTATACTCCTAATTTGTCTACCTTTAATCACATAGCTCCTCTCTACATTATTCCTTCCAAAATGCATCACCTTGCATTTGTCAGGATTAAATTCCATCTGCCACCTATCTGCCCACTGCAGCAACCTATCTATATCCTGTTGTATCACCTCACAATCCACTTCGGTACCCGCCAACCCTGCCATCTTGGTGTCATCAGCAAACTTGCTGATCACACCACCTACGCTCTCTTCCAAGTCATTTATGTAGACTACAAAGAGGAGAGGTCCCAGTACTGAGCCCTGCGGCACACCACTGGTCACTGGCCTCCAGCCGGACAAAGTCCCCTCCACTACTACCCTCTGTCTCCTATTACCCAGCCAGTTCTCAATCCACCTAGCTACCTGACCTCGTATCCCATGCGCCTTAACCTTTTCTACCAGCCTACCATGAGGGACTTTGTCAAACGCCTTACTGAAATCCATATAGATGACATCAACGGCTCTCCCATCGTCAACCGTTTTTGTCACCTCCTCAAAGAATTCCACCAGATTCGTAAGGCAAGACCTCCCTCTAACAAAGCCATGTTGCGTATCCCCAATCAGACCGCAACGCTCCAAATGCTCATACATCCTACCCCTAAGTACTTTTTCCATTAATTTCCCTACCACCGATGTCAAACTCACCGGCCTATAATTTCCAGGGTTATCCCTGCTACCTTTTTTGAACAGCGGTACCACATTTGCTACCCTCCAGTCTTCTGGGACCTCACCTGTGTCCAAAGAAGAGACAAAGATTTGCGCCAGAGGCCCAGCAATTTCATCTTTCACCTCCCTAAGCAGCCTGGGATAAATACCATCAGGCCCCGGAGCTTTATCCGTCCTTACGCTACCTAAAAGCCCGAGCACTTCCTCCCTCGTAATAGATATTTCCTGCAGCTGATCCTCAGCTCCCTCTAACAGACCGCACGATTCTGAACCCCTCTCCTTCGTGAATACCGACGCAAAGTATTCATTCAGGATGGATGCAAAACTGTGAATTATGTTGTGGATGAATGGGATCAGTGATAATGAGGAAAAAGCAGGATTAGGCTATTGAGTTGGATGATCATGATGAATGACAGAGCAGGCTCGAAGAGCCAAATGGCCTCCTCCTGCTCCTATCTTCTATGTTTCTATGTTAGTATTGCCCTCAGAGAGAGTGGTTCAGCAGGACAAACTATTGTGTGATATTGATAAGCATTCATTAGTCTGATTTTGTTGAGAGCTGTCAAATTTGCATCCTGCAATGTCTTGGCATTGGGGAAAGGTGTAGAGCAATCATTTTTGACACAGCAGTCACTGATAACTTATTCCCTTCATAGATACTGATGAACACTCAGGAGATGTGCCAGGGTATTACTTTCATGACCTGACATCTCTATATTGTCCTTCTCACAAAGGGCAATCCTTTCTATGAGCCCTAAGTCAAAGAGTGCACAGTCACACAATGAATTCCATATAGATTTGTATTCTGTTGCTTCGCAGAGGATTCCATAAAACAACTCTAGGCAGCTGCTTAGGAACAAACTAGCATCCTCACAAGTAATAGGCAACATCATCTGGATCATCACACACCTTTAACATCACCCACTCATTCCTGTCTAGCACATATTTCAAATATCACCAAGTGGAATCAACTGGCGCAGCATGGTGACAGAGTGACCTGAAGTACTGCTCGCAGTGCCAGGGACTTGGGTTCGGTTCCTGGGTTGGATCACTGTCTGTGTGGAGTTTGAATATTCTTTCTGTGTCCGCATGAGTTTCCTCTGGGTGCTCCGGTTTCCTCCCACAGTCCAAAGATGTGCAGGTTAGGTGCATTGGCCATGTTAAATTCTCCCTCAGTGTACCTGAACAGGTGCCGGACTGTGGTGAGTAGGGGATTTTCACAGCAATTTCATTACAGTGTAAACATAGAACATAGAACATAGAACATTACAGCGCAGAACAGGCCCTTCAGCCCACGATGTTGTGCCGACCAGTTAAAAAACAATGACCCTCTAACCTAAACCAATCCCTTTTCATCCATAAACCTATCCACGGATCTCTTAAACGCCCCCAAACTAGGCGCATTTACAACTGCAGCAGGCAGGGCATTCCAATCCCTCACCACCCTCTGGGTAAAGAACCTACCCCTGACATCCGTCCTATAACTACCCCCCCTTAATTTAAAGCCATGCCCCCTCGTGCTAGCTTTCTCCATCCGAGGAAAGAGGCTATCACTATCCACCCTATCTAAACCTCTAATCATCTTATATGTTTCAATAAGATCCCTTCTTAGCCGCCTTCTTTCTAGCGAAAACAACCCCAAATCCCTCAGTCTCTCCTCATAGGACCTCCCCTCCATACCAGGCAACATCCTGGTAAATCTCCTCTGCGCCCTCTCCAAAGCCTCCACATCCTTCCTATAATGTGGGGACCAGAACTGCACACAATATTCCAAGTGCGGCCGCACCAGAGTTGTGTACAGTTGCAACATGACGTTGCGGCTCCGAAATTCAATCCCCCTACCAATAAACGCCAAGACACCGTATGCCTTCTTAACAACCTTATCTACTTGATTCCCAACTTTCAGGGATCTATGTACACATACACCTAGATCCCTCTGTTCGTCCACACTATTCAGAGTCTTCCCGTTAGCCCTATACTCAACACATCTGTTATTCCTACCAAAGTGAATTACCTCACACTTCTCCGCATTAAACTCCATCCGCCACCTCTCGGCCCAGCTCTGCAACCTGTCTAAGTCTCCCTGCAAACTATGACACCCTTCCTCACAATCTACCACACCTCCGACTTTGGTGTCATCAGCAAATTTACTAATCCACCCAACTATACCCTCATCCAGATCATTAATAAAAATTACAAACAGCAGTGGCCCCAAAACAGATCCCTGAGGCACACCACTCGTAACTGAACTCCATGACGAATATTTACCACCAACCACCACCCTCTGTCTCCTATCTGCTAGCCAATTCCTGATCCAATTTCCTAGATTACCCTCAATCCCATACATCTGCATTTTCTGCAGAAGCCTTCCATGGTGAACCTTATCAAACGCCTTACTAAAATCCATATATACCACGTCAACTGCCTTTCCCCCATCCACCTCTTTGGTCACTTTCTCAAAAAACTCAATAAGGTTAGTAAGGCACGACCTACCCACTACAAAACCATACTGACTATCTCCAATCAATTCATTACTCTCCAAATAACTATAAATCCTATCCCTAATAATTTTTTCTAAAACCTTGCCCACAACAGAAGTAAGACTCACCGGTCTATAATTCCCGGGGAAGTCTCTGTTCCCCTTCTTAAACAATGGGACAACATTCGCTATCCTCCAATCTTCCGGTACTATACCTGAGACCAACGACGACCTGAAGATCAGAGCCAGAGGCTCTGCAATCACCTCTCTTGCCTCCCAGAGAATCCTAGGGTAAATCCCGTCCGGACCAGGGGACTTATCTATTTTCAATCCCTCAAGAATATCCAGCACATCCCCCTTAACAACTGCAATACTGTCTAGTTTACACCCCTGCAACCCAGTGTTCTCCTCAGCTACATTCATGTCCCCCTGCGTGAACACCGAAGAGAAATATTGGTTCAATGCCTCTCCAATCTCTTCCGGTTCCACACACAACTTCCCTCTGCTGTCTGTAACTGGCCCTAATCTTGCCCTAACCAACCTTCTGTTCTTAACATACCTATAGAACGCCTTAGGATTCTCCTTAATCCTACAGTAAATGTAAGCTTACATGGGACTAATAAATAAACTTTAAATTTAACTTCCATTGCTCAATGTCATGCCTGAGGTGAGTGGAAACCAATTAAGGAGCAGCAGTCAGACTTTAAAAGGGAGACAAAATAACATTGCAGGGAGGCTTGAAAAGTTATGGTCCTTGACAATGAATAATACGTTTTTCCAGGTCTTATAGTCGTAAAGTAAAGGCCTTGTGAAGTGCACTTTGGTGGAAAGACTCCAAAGTCAGTTATGACAAATACTTGTAATGTCCACAAATCATAGCCCGCTGTTATGGTACGAAAGTTATAATTTTGCAGGAGACTCAAGAGAGTGAGAGAATGATTCGGTATACAACAAGATTAGGTTCACACTTCGTACCTTTATTTATCCTTACTTATCTATCCTTATTTATCTATGGTATACAATTACATTATACATACAGTATTGAGCACTCAAAAAGAAGAACAGCTACAATTACAGTCTACAGACGGTATTAAGAAGAAGAGTTACATATATTTACCATCAGGACTGTGCCTTCATCCTTCCAACGACTGGGGAGCCCATTTCAGTCTCGGTGAAGGACCAACACGTTGTCCCGATAACGACCGGGCGATGCGCGCTTATCCCACGGTTGAGTGTCCACCGAGACAATGGGAATCCCCCTTTTTAAAGGCTGAGGAATGAGTTGATCAGGCTCATTCCTCTGCTCTGATATCCAATCAATGACAGTCCTGAGAGTGTTCACGTGCTGTTCCCGAGTACTTCACGCGATTACGTGAGTTACTGTGCATCACCTTTATTTACTTGCTTGTGCAGTTTGGCACGTATACCTTTGTTTATGTACGCAAATAGGGCTTTTATCACCTTGTTTGCTTATGTATGTAGTCTGGTACATACGCAAATAGGGCTTTGTAAGTTTTAGTGTTGAAGAATCTTTAATGTGTTTTTTGGATTGTATTGAGTGCCCTGTTAACATTCTGTGATCTAGGAGGCATTGTTTCGCGGACCAGACATTGATTACTTCTATTACATTCAGCCCTTGGTCAGCGAAGCAATGCATCATACACTGCTCGTTGCTTTAATTTTTGTAAATAACGACAAATACATATATTACTAATAGTTAAGATAATAATGAATACTAATAATATAACGATAGGATGTATTAATATATTCCACATTTGTTGTGCCTGTGACGACCATCCTTCAAATAAAGACCACCATGAGTGGGCAGAATCTTCTTCAATAATTTTACTAAGGTGCTTCAATTTTTGTCCTGCTATTGCGGTTTGAATAATTAATTTGGTAACGTTATGATAATGTGTTTTGGCCATCT
Source organism: Carcharhinus amblyrhynchos (assembly GCF_965287045.1). Classification (NCBI taxonomy): domain Eukaryota; kingdom Metazoa; phylum Chordata; class Chondrichthyes; order Carcharhiniformes; family Carcharhinidae; genus Carcharhinus; species Carcharhinus amblyrhynchos. The sequence continues at coordinate 46,707,588 of NC_137324.1, read as the reverse complement.
GCTCCAACTGTTTGGATTGATTTAAAATTTGCTGTTGATTTTCTAAAGAAATGGAATAATCTGAATGAAGCACATCCCACTGTATAGAGGTTATTGCATCCGTCGTGGAATAATTGGTTAGGAAGTAAGTCCGATTATGCCATGACCAAATATAAACTTTTTTTACACAACCCGAATAGGGATAATAGGGTAATTGTGGATGCGGGTTCATAGTGGCCACACACAGTGTATGAGGCCCTACTTCAAACAAAGTGTCTTTCGGGTCCTGGTGTGTCCATTTACACACGCCTTGTCTTTGTAGGCACAAATTATCATATCCTGTTCGTAATGAACAAATACGACCTCGGTCTGTCACGTAGCAATCAGATATATCATATGTATGATAGGTATCAATATTTAACCACGTTCCCGCAGTTCCCGCTGGGAGGACGCCGACTCTCGTACCTCCCAGTCACCCATGTCTCCCAATTCTCTTAATCTCGTCGCCCCTTCTCCTATTGAAATCTCAGCCCCTAATAACACTGCCATAACCGCCCCTTTATATTGCGGGGGAGCTGTCTTAATAATAGCCTTCCGTTGAGAAGCAGTAAAGGGCATATTATCTAATTCATTCGCGTGCCCGGTTTCTACAGCAGTCCGCATTCCCAATTCCCTCATTCGGTTGACTGCTTCCATCAAGGTATGCCACGGACCCTCTTTTTGGGGCCAAGACCCCGGATCTGGATGTCGCAACATGACAGCATTAGCCATAGTAGTTAATAGGGTAGTGTCATGTTGCAACAGATCCAATTCTGTTTTCACTGCTCCCCGTACCACGGGATCAGTACATAAATCAATAAAATGCTGTCCATCCTGGCTATCTATCTCTATCTGTCCAGCCCCTTGGTCATACAGCCTCACCAGCCATCAGTCAAGCGGCTCCCCCGATCTCTGTCGCATACGTTCTCTTATGTCTGACAGTTCTTGTTGTGTATAGTCTTCATACACATCTGCTCTATTCATTCTACCATCTGGCGTCTGACAAATACGCCGTCGCACTATAGGCTTGACCTGCACTGGGGTCGAATCATCATCTAAATCATCATCCTCCCCTTCTGACTCCCAAATATCTCTTTCCCAAATGGAGGGGTCCCACTGTTCGGCTAGCGTGGTGGCCACAAAGGCTCGCACCTTCTTTATATTGGGTGTTCATTTCTTTTTAGCATTCAATTTAGCAACTTGCATCGCAGCCTTTTCAGCTACGCCTGTCACTTGTTCCAATCGTCGCCTAAGCAGCTCAACTTGTGTTTGGGCCATAGAGGCTTGCCCCTTGGCATCCATAAAATCTTGCCTAACCTTATCTAACTCTTCACACAGCTGGCCAGCCTGCCCATGCTGCCTTCTGTAGGCAGCCAACACGATCCATAGGCGGTCCTGCAACCCCCTCCACGGATCCTTTACATTTACAGGGACCTTCTGGAGACATTCCTCCAGGGCAGAAACATCCGCTCCCTGCAGAGCTATTAACCAACATTGGGGCGGTCCCCCGCCCACATGTATGAGTCGTGCCACCGTCTGATAGGGAGTACCATCCCATTCAGGCAAGACTTCAGGCACAGGCTCTTTCCCCTTCTTACTTTTCTTAAACATTGCCTTAAACATTGTTGCCACCGAACCAAATTCTCTCTCCCAGCTGCAAAACACAAGATCCTGCCGTCTACGCCAAATGTTATGGTACGAAAGTTATAATTTTGCAGGAGACTCAAGAGAGTGAGAGAATGATTCGGTATACAACAAGATTAGGTTCACACTTCGTACCTTTATTTATCCTTACTTATCTATCCTTATTTATCTATGGTATACAATTACATTATACATACAGTATTGAGCACTCAAAAAGAAGAACAGCTACAATTACAGTCTACAGACGGTATTAAGAAGAAGAGTTACGTATATTTACCATCAGGACTGTGCCTTCATCCTTCCAACGACTGGGGAGCCCATTTCAGTCTCGGTGAAGGACCAACACGTTGTCCCGATAACGACCGGGCGATGCGCGCTTATCCCACGGTTGAGCGTCCACCGAGACAATGGGAATCCCCCTTTTTAAAGGCTGAGGAATGAGTTGATCAGGCTCATTCCTCTGCTCTGATATCCAATCAATGACAGTCCTGAGAGTGTTCACGCGCTGTTCCCGAGTACTTCACGTGATTACGTGAGTTACTGTGCATCACCTTTATTTACTTGCTTGTGCAGTTTGGCACGTATACCTTTGTTTATGTACGCAAATAGGGCTTTTATCACCTTGTTTGCTTATGTATGTAGTCTGGTACATACGCAAATAGGGCTTTGTAAGTTTTAGTGTTGAAGAATCTTTAATGTGTTTTTTGGATTGTATTGAGTGCCCTGTTAACATTCTGTGATCTAGGAGGCATTGTTTCGCGGACCAGACATTGATTACTTCTATTACACCCGCAGTGCAGATTATCACCACCCTTAATGAGCAATTTTTGCGAGGTGACAAAATGTGTGCCCCAGATACAAGGGTTACATGTGAAATGTTCAGACATCATTTTTGAGCTTTTGCTCATGTTGCTGATGTGAAAATAAAGATTAAGATTGAGCAAGACCTGATAAAACTGAGGGAGATATTTGTGGGTGGGTCTTTTGATATCTTTGAATTGATGTGGGATCTTGCATTATATTGATTAGCCATTCAATACTGGAGATGGAGAGAAGGATTAAAACAAAATATATTTACAATAGTGCAGACTATGGCCAGGATTCTCCAACCTCGTCCAGGCTGGGATTCTCTGGTCCCACTGCTGTGAACGGAGATTTGGCTGAGTGCCAAATTCTTCATTCTCACTGGCAGCAGTGGCAGTGCATACAATATTGAATAATTCCGGTATATTTACAGTGACTAAAACCTGTGCCACTATTGTGCATTCATTACTTCTGAGGTGCAGCCCTGATATCCATAGCAGAGATGGAGATAGTCGGCTGACCACTAGTCAGCTTCTGTTAGCTGAGATGATGATAGTGAGCATCCTCTGGAACCCCAAAGCATGGGTGGCCCTGGCCTGCTCAGGATCTCCTGTTGTGGGGCAAGTGCGCCCTTCTCAGACTTACCTGCTGGAGTTGATGGGGTCAAAGGCCGAGGGGATTTCGAGCAGCATGACACCACTAGAAATTCATTGGCAGTGCCGCCAGAGTCCCTGAGTGGTGATCTTCATCCCTTTGGATGCCCGATTGTCACTCTTTGAGGAGAAGGGGCATCTAGAGGAAGGACAAAGTGCTCTGCTCCATCGTCTTGCCTACTGTGAGGGGACTAGTGGTATTATTGATAGACTATTAATCCAGAAACTCAATTAATATTCTGGGGACCAGATTCAAATCCCATCACAGCAGATGGTGATATTTGAATTCAACAAAAAAATCTGAAATTGAGAATCTACCAATGACCATGAAACCATTGTCCATTGTTGGTAAAACCCATCTGATGCACAAATGTCCTTTAGGGAGGAAAATCTGTTGTCCTTACCCGATCCGGCCTACACGTGACTCCAGAGCCATAGCAATATGATTAACTCTGAACTGCCCTCTGAACAAGGGCAATTAGAGATGGACAATAAAGCTGGTCAGCCAGCGACACCAATGTCCCACAAATGAATAAAAAACTTACTCTGTATTTCTTTTATAAAATATATATAGATATATTCATGAATATTTCTTAAATTTTAAAAATTGGACAGTGACCTTTTAAAATGTGAAGATATGTTGGTTTGTGTCCCTCGAACAAAAGGAACTATCTGGCATTATTGCAGAAACTTTTACATTGCCATCTCTGTCGGTTGCAGAAACCAAATTCAAAGTGAACTGTACAAAGGCCATCTCCATTTCATAATCAAGGCTGGCCAGCTGGAGCCTACTTATAATCTGCTAGGACAAAGGCCCTGCAACCTTCCTTTCAATTCTTAATGTTAGGGACATTGAGCCACCTTGGGAACCCCAGATTAGTGATAAAAATTCCTTGCCAAAGAAATGTAGAGTGGTGGGTCTTATGTGACATGGCTCTCCAGCTTATGTAACCAGGCAGATTGCCTTACGGTACTGCAGAATCTCAGTCTGTCATTTTATCATCCGACATGCATCCTCACAGAAAAGAAGCTCTGCTCAGATTGCATACCTGGCCCCATCTACACTGCTTTTTCTCCATGATCTTTGACCCCATTCTCCTATATCTAGTACTATATCTAGTCATCTTTTAAATACATTCAATGTTTTGGCATCAACTACTTCCTGTCATAATGAATTCCACAGGCTCACCACCCTTTGGATGAAGAAATGTCTCCTTACCTCCATCCTAAATGGTCTACCCTGAATCCTTAGGCTGTGGCCCTTGGTTCTGGACTCCCCCACCATTGGGAATATTGTCTTAGCATCTACCCTGTCTAGCCCTGTTAGAATTTTATAAGTCTCTACATGATCCCCCCTTATTTGTCTGAACTCCAGCGAAAACAATCCTAACCTTGCCAATTTCTCCTCATACTTGGAATCAGTCCCGCCATCCCTGGAATCAGCCTGGTAAAACTTTGATGCAGTCCCTCGAGAGTAAGAACATCCTTCCTCAGGAAAGGAGACCAAAACTGCACACAGCACCCTAGGTGTGGCCCCATCAAGGCCCTGCATAATTGCAACAATATATCCCTGCTCCTGTAGTTGAAACCACTCGCAATGAAGGCCAACATACCATTTACCTTTTTTACTGCCTGCTGCATCTGCGTGCTTACATTCAATGACTGGTGCACAAGGACACCCAGGTCCCGTTGCATACTCCCCTCTCCCAATTTAATCTGCCTTGTTGTTTTTGCTTTCAAAGTGAATAACCTCACATTTATCCAAATTATATTGCATCTGCCAATAATTTGCCCACTTACCCAACCTGTCCAGATCATTGTGGAGGACCTTTGCATCCTCGTCACAGTTCATTCTCCCACCCAACTTGATATCATCTGCAAACTTTGAGATGTTACATTTAGTTCTCTCATCCAAATCATTAATATATATTGTGAGTAACTGGGATCCCAGCACCGATCCCTGTGGCATCCCACTGCCTGCCAATTTGAAAAGAATCCATTAATTCCAACTCTTTGTTTTCCCTCTGTCAACCAGTTTTCTATCCTTTTCAATACACTTTCCCCAATCCCATGCACTTTATTCTTGCACAATAATATCTTGTGCGGGACTTGGTCAACTGCTTTCTGAAAGTGGAAATATACCACATTGACTAGCTCCCCATTGTCAATTCTACTAGTTAGATCTTCAAAAAATTCCAAAGATTTTTCCTTCATAAATCCATGTTGACTCTGTCTGATCCTGCCACTGCTTTCTAAATGCTCTGCTATAAAGTCCTTAAAAATGGATTTAAGAATTTTACCCACTACCAATGTTAAGCTTTCTGGTCTATAATTCTCTGTTTTCTCTCTACCTCCCCTTTTGAATATTGGAGTGACATTTGCTACTCTTCAATCTACATGCACTGTTCCAGGGTATATAGAGTCCTGGAGGATGACCACTAATGCATCCACTATTTCTAGAGCCATTTCCTTAAGTAACCTAGGATGTAGATTATCAGGCCCTGTGGATTTATCCGCCTTCAATGCCATCAATTTTCCCAGCACCATTTCTCTACTAATATTAATCTCTCTCAGTTCTTCTCTCTCATTAAATCTTGCATTCTCCAACATTTTGGGAATCTGATTTATGTCCTCTTATGTGAAGACAGAATCAAAGTATGAAGGAATTGTGGGGGGGCGTAAGGTGGCACAGTGGTTAGCACAGCTGCCTTACGGCGTCGGAGACCCAGGTTTGCTCCCCAGCTTGGGTCACTGACTATGTGGAGTTTGCATGTTCTCCCCATGTCTGTGTGGGTTCCCCCCAGGTTCTCCGGTTTCCTCCCACAGTCCAAAGATGTGTGGGTTACGTTTATTGACCTGAACAGGCACCAGACTGTGGCAGATTGGGGAATTTCACAGTAACTTAATTGCAGTGTTAATGTAAGCCTTACTTGTGACTAATAAATAAAGTTTTTATTTTTATTCAGTTGCTCAGCCATTTCTTTGTCCCATTTCCTTGATACTTGACTAGTTTTCCAGAGGCACAATGGCTCCTCTAGACATTGTGGAGTCTCAATAAGTGGTATCAATTTACTTATTGTCACTGTAGCCTTGGAAAGATCTCACCTGGGGTGTGACTGTTTCGTGCCATCTGGGATGTAGTTATTTGTAATTTGTCGCTTGTTTGCCTGCAGTGAATGTGAATACAATAGTCAGGCTGTCTGTTTAACCCTTTCCATTCTCTCCTTTCCTGCTGCAGCCCACACTCTGTGGGTTGCCCTGCTACAGTGAGAAGCGATAATTGATGGTTGTTTAGAACAGCACCTACACTGGAGATTGTTCACAGTTGTTGTCCACATGTTGTTGATACGTACCAAATAAGAGTCTCACAGGCTTGTTAGGAGACTCTGTTCTCACCTTCTGTGCAGGAATAATCTTTGCCCTTGCCAGCCAGCTGCTTGTAGGCGGAGAGTATCCTCACCTCCAGGATACTCCCTCAGGTCTTTGCTCCTCTTTCGAATTATGGGCAATTTTGCCCTGATAACGGCAGGTGGATTGACTGTGAGCATTATAGATGAAAGGGCAGTTCAAAAGCACACATGCCTGTTGTATATGCTCAGCTCTCCTCAGTAAAAGCTTAACAGTTATTTGTGAAGGTACATGATATGGCGATTTTAATAGCAGATATTCAGTGCTGATGTCCCATCTGCTGGTTGTATGTGGTATCAATGTACAGTCGAATCTTTAGGCTGCCCGATGCCCTTCTGAGAGTGAGAGTTTGAAGTAAGGAGAAGGTTTACGTACCCTGAATGAGTGCATCACATCATTCACCCCAACTAATCTCCCAACTACCCTTCTGGCTACCTCTTAACTATCCCCTCAATGCCTGACTGCTTCCCAGCTCCATACCCTTTTGCACCCCTGGCTACCTTCCCATCTACCTTTCCAGCTATCATCCACCTTCCCAAATACACTGCCACCCTCAACTATCCAAACCTCTGACTGCCCCTCCATTCTCATCTACTCTCCAGACCCCAGACTATACCCATATATTGAGGATTTCTCAATAGCTGCACTGCACTTTTCTCACCTGGCCTGGGATGGAAAGATACAGTTTCATGGAGTGAAATGGCAATCCGACTGTGATTTCCACTCCTTGGGAGCTCTGGTTGAAACCCCAGTTCCAGTTGGCAATCTTCATACTTTTAGGAAACTGGTTAAAAAAATTACTGCAGATGCTGGAATCTGAAACCAAAAGAGAAAATGCTGGAAAATCTCAGCAGGTCTGGCAGCGTCTGTAAGGAGAGAAAAGAGCTGACGTTTTGAGTCCAGGTGACCCTTAGTCAATGCCTTGACAGAAGGCTATCTGAACTTGACACGTCAGCTGTTTACTCTCCTTTCAGATGCTGCCAGACCTGCTGAGATTTTCCAGCATTTTGTCTTTTGCTTTCACACTTTTCCCTTGCATTGCATATTGCCATTCTTTTTCTCCTCCTGGCATCACTCCATGGTGGCACTTCTCATCCTCTTCCATTATTAATGAGATATTTTCCACTTTCATCCACATAATTCCCCTCATTTCATCCAGATACTTTCATACACCACTACCAGCTTCACTTTCTCACTGGAACTCTCCATTCATCTCCTTCACTCCAATTTTGAGAGCTAGAATGCTGATCAGGGCCACAATTGTTGCAATAGGTTTGTGTCATCTAAGATCCCAAATCTGCACATTATAACAAGCTTTCATGTTTTCAGTAACCGGGAATGTAGAATGTAGAGGAGATTAAAATCTGTTTACCTACATTTGAACTGTTTCCTTGGAACTTTAGTCTCCTGTGTTTTATAAACTCCAAACAGGATATTCTAAATGTACTTTCCCCTACCCCCAACAGTGGACCCAGGGATCAGTGCTGGGTCCACTGTTATGTGTCATTTATATTAATGGTTTGGATGAGAATACAGGAGGCACGGTTTGAAAGTTTGCAGATGACACCAAGATTGGTGGCATAGTGGACAGTGAAGAAAGTTATCTCCAATTGCAACAGGATCTTGATCAATTGGACCAGTAAGCTGTCGAATGGCAGATGGAGTTTAACTTAGACAAATGCGAGGTGATGCATTTTGGTAGATTGAACTAGGGCAGGACTTACTCAGTTAGTGGTAGGGCGTAGGGGAGAGTTACAGAACAAAGAGATCTAGGGGTACGTGTTCATAGCTCCTTGAAAGTTGAGTCACAGGTGGACAGAGTGGTGAAGAAGGCATTCGGCATGCTTGGTTTCATCTGTCAGAACATTTCTTGTTGAAGTTGTACAAGACTGTGGTAAGGCCACACTTGGAATACTGTGTGCAATTCTGGTCACCCTATTATAGAAAGGATATTATTAAACTAGAAAGAGAGCAGAAAAGCTTTATTAGGATAGTACCAGGACTTGATGGATTGAGTTTTAAGTAGAGGCTGGGTAGACTGGGACTTTTTTCTCTGGAGCGTAGGAGGTTGAGGGGTGATCTTATAGAAGTTTGTAAAATAATGAGGGGTACAGATCAGCTAGCGAATCAATAGCTTTTCCCAAAGATAGGGGAGTCTAAAACTAGAGGGTATAGATTTAAGGTGAGAGGGGAGAGACACAAAAGTGCCCAGAGGGGCAATTTTTTCACACAGAGGATAGTAAGTGTCTGGAACAAGCTGCCAGAGTTAATAGTAGAGGTGGGCACAATTTTGTCTTTCAAAAAACATTTAGGTAGTTACATGGGTATGATGGGTAAAGAGGGATATGGGCCTAATGTGGGCAATTGGCACCAGCTTAGAGGTTTAAGAATAAAGGGCAGCATGGACAAGTTGGGCCTAAGGGCCTGTTTCCATGCTGTAAAACTCTATGACTCTACCCGTACTGGAAGCATAATTCATCACATATATTATTTCATTTTTCTCCAGTCTCTCACTTCCTCAGACTTGCCACCTCGTCAAAGTTTTTACTACTCAGACTTTAAAGTCACCTCTCCACAACTCTTTGATTTATCATGGCCTTTGTCCCATTCTTTTCAACCTTGATGATGTCCTGCAGTGTCGCCTTGAATCTTCACTGATGATATTGCTCAACGAAAATCTAGTCAATGTCAACACTTGCTGTGATATCTTATCACATGACTAACCTTGGCACACCATTTAATTGTTTGGCATCATTCTTCAACGACATGAACATAGAGTCATAAAGTCATAGAGGCTTACAGCATAGAAATAGGCTCTTCAGCCCAACTTGTCCATGCCGACCTTTTTTTTTAACCACTAAGCTAGTCCCAATTGCCCACGTTTGGCCCATATCCCTCGATAGCCATCTTATGCATGTAACTGACTAAATGCTTTTTAAAACACAAAATTATACCCACCTCTACTACTACCTACGGCAGCTTACTCCAGACACTCACCGCCCTTTGTGTGAAAAAAATGCCCCTTTTGTATCTCTCCCCTCTCACCTTAAACTATGCCTTCTATTTTTAGACTCCATTACCTTTGGGAAAAGATATTGACTTCCTACCACATCTATGCCCCTCACGATTTTTATAGACCTCTATAAGATCACCCCAAAGTCTCCTACACTCCAGGAAAAAAGTCCCAGTCTATTCAGCCTCTCCTTATAACTCAAATCATCAAGTTCCACTAGCATCTTCATAAATCTTTTCTGCACATTTTATAGTTTAATATTATCCTTTTTGTAATAGTGTGACCAGAACTGTACATAGTATTCCAAGTGTGGTCTCACCAATGTCTTGTACAACTTCAACAATCTATCACAACTCCTTTATTCACTGTTCTGACCTATGAAACCAAGCATGCCAAATGCCTTCTTCACCACTCTGTCCAGCTGTGACTCCACTTTCAAGGAGCTATGAATCTGTACCCCTTGCGTTATTTGTTCCATAACTCTCCCCAACTCCCCAGTCTACCAAAATGCATTACCTCACATTTATCTAAATTAAACTCCGTCTGCCATTCACCTGACCACTAGCCCAATTGAACATGATGTGGATATGCTGGCGTTGGACTGGGGTAAACACAGTAAAAAGCCTGACAACACCAGGTTTAAGTCCAACCGATTTATTTGATAGTACACTCACAAGCTTTCGAGGTTAAGCTCTTCTTCAGGTGAATGGAGAGTTCTGGCCTCAGACAGAGCATATAAAGCACAGACAGTTTACAGATTACTGATTAGAAGATTAGAGAGAGACAGCGCGCGCGAGTGAGAGAGAGACAGCGCGCACGAGCGAGAGAGAGACAGTGTGAGCGAGCGAGCGAGAGACAGCACGTGTGAGCGAGAGAGAGATCAGTAATCTGTAAACTGTCTGTGCTTTATATGCTCTGTCTGTGGCCAGAACTTTCCATTCACCTGAAGAAGAGCTTAACCTTGAAAGCTTGTGAGTTTACTATCAAATAAATCGGTTGGACTTAAACCTGGTGTTGTCAGGCTTTTTACTGAATTGATCAAGATCCAGTTGCAATTCTAGATAACCACCTTCACTATTCACTATGCCATCAATCTTGGCGTCATCTGCAAACTTATTAACCATGCCTCCTAAATTAACATCCAAATCATTAATATAAATAACAAATAACAGTGGACCCAGCACTGATCCCTGAGGTACATCGCTGGTCACAGACCTCCAGTTTGAAAAACAACTCTCTACAACCACCCTCTGTCTTCTGACATCAAGCCAATTTTGTATCCATTTGGCTACCTCACCCTGGATCCCATGAGGTTTAACTTTATGCAACAACCTACCATGCGGTACCTTGTCAAAGGCGTTGCTAAAGTCATGTAGACAACATCAGCTGCATTGCCTTCATCTATCTTCTTGCTTACCCCTTCAAAAAACTCAGTCAAATTTGTGAGACATGATTTTCCACTCACAAAGCCATGTTGACTGTTGCTAATCAGTCCTTGCCTCTCGAAATACTTGTAGATCCTGTCTCTCAAAATACCTTCTAATAACTTACCCATTACAGACTATAAGCTCTCTGGCTTGTAGTTACCAGGCTTTTCCCTGCATCCTTCTTAAACAAAGGCACAACATTTGCCACCCTCCAATCTTCATAGCAATAACATAGCTTAAATCTGATTATTAACAACTCTTTATTTAATAACTTGGATCACATTACCAACTTGTGTGTTTGCAGTGGGGATAGCTTATACATTTGCATCATCTGTAAAAATCAGTTTGCCCAAATACATGGAGATAATATATAAAGCAATCAGCTTCTTCTTCAATAACATAAAAAATCATGTCCTCCTTTTCTCTCCTAAAGCAGTGACTCATGTTGATACCTAAATAATGGATAGTCATTTGGATCAGTCAGTTTATTTTTAGGGTTGATATATGGTACCTAATCTAGCTCTTGAGTCATTCTACATAAACTAACTCAATTCCAAGGACGCTTGTCTCACACCAAAGTTCTCAAAGTCTGAGTAGGGCACAGTTTGGTGCAATATTTCAAGACACAGTTTAAAAGAGCCAAACATGAGATGACCAGCAAGATAACCAACAAAAGAGAATAATATATTGGCTTCAGAATTTGAAGAATGCATGTGATTTTACAGGACATATAGCACAGAAGAAGGTCATTCAGCCTAACAGTTGTTTATGTTTCACCCCAAAGCATTTGCACCTATCTTGTGATTGCAGTGCCAAGTGGAAGATACCTCCTGTGGTCCCAGTTATGCCAGTCTTGAACCAATTCCATTAATTCCATGTGATATCAAGAAACAGCATTGCATACTTAAAGGCTTTGGGCACTGTCAAAATTCCAGCAGTAGTACTGAAGACTTGTAAGAACATAAGAGCATAAGAAATAGGAGCAGGAGTAGGCCATCTACGTGCAGCTTCTGATCTAGCCCTTCGAGCCTGCCCTGCCATTCAACAAGATCATGGCTGATCTGAAGTGGATCAGTTCCACTTTCCTGCTTTCTCCCCATTATCCTTAATTCCCCTGTATATCAGAAACCTATCTACCTTTGACTTAAATATATTCAACAAGGTAGCCTCCACCACTTCAATGGACAGAGAATTCCAGAGGCTCACCACCCTTTGAGTGAAGAAGTTCCTCCTCAACTCTGACCTAAACTGTCCCCCCCACCCCCTTATCTTTAGGCTGTGCCCTCTAGTTCTGCTATCCTTTCTAAGCGGGAAGAATCTCTCTACCTCTACCCTATCTAGCCCCTTCATTATCTTATATGTCTCTATAAGATCCCCCATCAGCCTTCTAAACTTTAACGAGTACAGACCCAGTCTATTCAATCTCTCTTCATAGGCTAACCCCATCATCTCCGGTATCAGCCTAGTGAACCTTCTCTGTACTCCAATATATCCTTTCACAAATGCAGTGACCAAAACTGCACACAGTACTCCAGTTGCGGCCTCACCAGTACCCTATACAGTTGCAGCAAGACCTCCCTGCTTTTATATTCTGTCCCCCTCACTATAAAGGCCAACATTCCACTCACCTTCTTGATCACCTGCTGCACCTGCAGACTGGATTTTTGCAATTCGTGCACAAGGACCCCCAGATCCCTCTGCACTGTAGCATGCTGCAACTTTTCACCCTTTAAATAATAATCCCTCCAACTATTATTTCTACCAAAGTGGATAGCCTCACATTTGCTAACATTATACTCCATCTGCCAGGTCCTCATCCACTCACTCAGCCTATCCAGATCTCTCTGCAGACTTTCCGCGCCTTCCATGCAATTTGCTTTTCCACTCATCTTCATGTCATGTGCTGCAGAATTTAGCCATATCCTGAGGCAAGTTGATCCAGTACAGCTTCAAAACTGGCATCTACCTGACAATGTGCAAAACTACCTGGGTATGTCATGTTCACAAAAAACAGAATCAATCAAATCCAACTAATTCCTACCCTATTAGTCAACTCTCAGTCATCACCAAATGATGGTAGGGGTTAAGTGATAGATTTATTTGGCAATATTTCCATGGAAACAACTTGCTCATAGATGCTCAGCTTGGGTTCTTTTGTTTTATTCATTCATAGGACATGGGCATCATTGGCTAGCCAGCATTTATTGCCCATCCTTGGTTGCTTTGGAGAACGTGGTTATGAGCTGCCTTTTTGAAACACTACAATCCATGTACTGTGGATTGACCCACAATGCCATTAGGGAGGGAATTCCAGGATTTTGACTGCAAAGGAATGGCAACATATTTCCAAGTCAGGATGGTGAATGGCTTGGAGGGTAACTTGCAAGTGATGGTGTTCCCATTTATCTGCTGTCCTTGTCCTTCTAGATGGAAGTGATTGTGAGTTTGGAAGGTGCTGTCTAAGGATCTTTGATGAATTGCTGCAAGTGCATCTTGTAGATCATATACACTGCTGCTACTGAGGTTTGGTGTGGAGAGAATGGATGTTTGTGGATGTGGTGCTAATCAAGCGGGCTTCTTTGTCCTGGATGATGTCAAGCTTCTTGAGTGTTGTTGGAGCTGCACCATCCAGGCAAGTGGGGAATATTCCATCACCCTCCTTTGAAGATGGTGGATAGGCTCTGGGGAGATATGAGCTGAGTTACTCACTGCAGTGTTCCTAGCCTCTGACCTGCTCTTGTAGCCACTGTGTTTATGTGGTGAGTCCAGTTGAGTTTCTGGTCAATCAGAACCCCAAGGATGTTGACAGTGGAGGATTCAGGAATGGCAACACTGCTGAATGTCAAGGGGTGGTGGATAGAGTGTCTCTTATTGGTGATGATCATTTCCTAGCATTTGTGTGGCATGAATGTTACTTGCCACTTGTCAGCCCAAGCTTGGATATTGTCCAGATCTTGTTGCATTTGAATATGGGCTGCTTCAGTATCTGAGGAGTTGCGAATAGTGCTGAACATTGTGCAATCATCATCGAACATCCCCACTTCTGACCTTATGATGGAGGGAAGGTCATTGATGAAGCAGCTGCAGACTTTTGGGTCTAGGACCCTACTCTGAGGGACTCCTGCAGAGATGTCCTGGAGCTGAGATGGCTGACCCTCCACAAACACAACCATCTTCCTACGTACCAAGTACAACTCCAGCTAGCAGAGAGTTTGCCACCAATTGATTCCAGTATCTCTAGGGCTCCTTGATGCCGCACTCGGTCAAATGCAGCCTTGATGTCAGGGGCTGTCACTCTTGCCTCAGCTCTGGAATTCAGCTCTTTTGTCCATATATGAAACAAAGCTATAATGAAGTCAGGAGCTGAGTGACCCTGGCAAAACCCAAACTGGGCGTCATTGAGCAAATTGTTGCTGAACAGATGCTGCTTGATAGCACTGTGAATGATCCTTTCCATCATTTTACTGATGATCGAGAGTAGATTGCTTGGGCGATGATTGGTCAGATTGGATTTGTCCTGCTTTTTATGTTCAGGGCATACCTGGGCAATTTTCCACATTGTTGGGTAGATGCCAGTGCTGTAGCTGTACTGGAAGGACTTGGCCAGGGGGAGTGGCAAGTTCTGGAACACAAGTCTTCAGTACCATTGCCAGAATGTTATCAAATGTTATCTTTGCAGTATCCAGTGGTACCAAATGTTCTTTGATATCTCTGGGGAGAATCGAATTGGCTGGAGATTGGCATCTGAGTTGCTGTGGACCACTGGAGGAAGCTGAGATGGATTATCCATTTGGTACTTCTGGCTGAAGATTGTTGTGAATACCTCAGCCTTATCTTTTGCACTGATGTGCTAGGCTGTTCCATCATTGAGGATGAGGATATTTGTGGAGCCTCCTCCTCCAGTGCGTTGTTTAATTGTCCAGCACCATTCATGACTGGATGTGGAAGGACTGCAAAGATTAGATCTAATCCGTTGGTTATGAAATCACTTAGCTCCGTCTATCACTTGCTGTTTTTGCCATTTGGCATATAAGTAGTCCTGTTTTGAAGCTTCACCAGGTCATTTTTAGGTATGCCTGGTACTGCTCCTGCATGGCCTCCTGCACTCTCCATTGATTCAGGGTTGATCCCTTGGCTTGATGGTAATGATTGAGTGGGGGATATGCCAGGCCATTAGGTTGCAGATTGGGCTGGAGAACAGTTCTGCTCCTGTTGATGGCCCACAGCGCCCCATGGATGCCCAGTCTTGAGTTGCTAGATTAGTTGGAAGTCTGTCCCATTTAGCACGGTGATAGTGCCACACAAAACGATGGAGGTTATTCTCAATATGAAGGCGGAACTTCATCTCCACAAGGACTGTGCGTTAGTCACTTTTACTGATACTGTCATGGACAGGTACATCTGTGGCTGGAGATTGGTAAGAATGAGGTCAAGCATGCTATTTGTTGGTTCCTTCACCACCTGCTGAAGACCCAATCTAGTAGTTATATCCTTTAGAACCTGACCAGCCCGATCAGTTAGTGCTGCTGCCAAGCCACTCTTGGTGGTGGACATTGAAATCCCCCATCCAAAGTACATTTTGCACCCTTGCCACCCTCAATGTTTCCTCTAAATGCTGTTTAACATGGAGGAATACAGATTCATCAGCCAAAAGGTGGATGGGACATGGTAACTAGTAAGAAGTTCCCTTGCCCATGTTTAACCTGAAGCCATGAGACATCATGGGGTCTGGAGTCAATGTTAAGGATCCCAGGACAACCTCCTCTTGTCTGTATAGCACTGTGCCACCACCTCTGCTAGGTCAGACATATCCAGGGATGGTGGTGGTGCTGTCTGGGCTGTTATCCATAAGGTATGATTCTGTAAGAATGACTATGTCAGGCTGTTGCTTGACTAGTCTGTGAGACAGCTCTCCCAATTTTGGCACTAGCCCCCGGATGTTAGTAAGGAGGACTTTGCAGGATTGACAGGGCAGTTTATTTTGCCATTGTCTTTTCCAATGCCTAGGTCGATGCCAGGTAGTCCATCCAGTTTCACTCCTTTGTTGAGACTTTGTAGCAATGATTGTTACAACTGAATAGTTTCCTAGGCCATTTCAGGGCGCAGTTGAGAGTCAACCATATTGCTGTGACTCTGGAGTCGCATATAGGCCAGACCAGGTAAGGATGGCAGATTTCCTTCCCCAAAGGACATTCTGCCAGGACTCCTTGACCCAGACCTCACTGCAGGCATGGTCCATATGTGAACAAAAGATGTGAGGTGACTGTCCTTGGCATCAAGGCAGCATTTGAGCAAGAGTGGCATCAAGGAGCCCTGGAAAGACTGAAGTCAATAGGAATCAGGCAAAATTTCTCCACTGGTTAGAGTCACACCTAGCACAAAGGAAGATGGTTGTTGAAGTTGAAAATTATTTTGGTCCTACAACATTGCTACAGGCTAGTATCCCAGGTCCAACTATTTTCAAATGCTTCAGAAAGGTTTTAAGAAATAAGAACATAAGAACATAAGAACATAAGAAATAGGAGCAGGAGTAGGCCATCTGGCCCTTCGAGCCTGCCCCGCCATCCAATAAGATCATGGCTGATCTGTCGTGGCTCAGTTCCACTTTCCAGCCCTCTCCCCATAACCCTTAATCCCCTCTCTTAAAGTAATGTCTGAAGTGGGGATGTTTGCTGCTGTATGCACAGTGTTCAGTGCCATTCACAACTCTTCAACGACTATGTCCACCACAGTAACTGACTTCATTAGTCAGCGTGTAGAAGATTGTGCACCAAAGAAGCAAATCCGTGTGTTCCCCAGCCAGAAATCATGGATGAACAGGGATATCCGCTAGTTGCTGAAGTCCAGGTCTGAGGTGTTCAAGTCAGGCAACCCTGACCTATATAAGAAAGGCAGATACAATTTAAGAAGATCCATCAAAGATGTCAAAAAGCAGCCCTGGACCAAGCTAGAGTCCCAGGCTAGCCACACCAACCCTCGCCAACTATGGCAAGGTCTGCAGGCTACAAAATGAAAACATGTAAAATCACCTGTTCCAACACAACCCTCCCTGATGAGCTCAATGTGTTCTATGCCCGTTTTGAGCAAGAGGTCAGCGAGAGCATGTCCTCCACTCTGGAAGCCTGGATGAACCCGTATCTGAAGTCATCATTGCAGATGTCAGGGCAGCTTTCTCAAAGGTCAACCCATAGACAGTGACTGGCTCGGATGGGGGACCCAGACGTGCACTCAGGTCTTGTGAGGATCAGCTGGTGGGGGTATTCGCAGACATCTTTAACCTCTATTTACAACAATCTGAGGCCTCTATCTGCTTTAAGAAGATGAACATCATTCTGGTACCTAAGAAAAACCAAGCAGCGTGCCTTAATGTCTATCGGCCGGTGGTTCTGACATTCATCATTATGAAGTGCTTTGAAAGGTTAGTCATGGCTCGAATCAATTCCAGCCTCCTGGACTACTTAAGTCCACTCCAGTTTGCCTACTGCCCCAACAGGTCCACAGCAGACACCATCTCCCTGGCCCTGCACTCAAGCCTGGAACACCTATATTAAAAAGACACCTATGTCAGACTCCTATTTACTGAGTACAGCTCAGCCTTCAATACCATTATTGCCACGAAACTCATCTCCAAACGCCATAGATCCTCGACTTCCTAACTCACAGACAACAATCAGTAAGGATAGGCAACAACACTTCCTCCACAATTATTTTCAACACTGGTGCCCCACAAGGCTGTGTTCTCAGCCCCCTACTATACTTCTTATACACCCATGGCTGTGTGGCCAAATGCCCCTCCAATTCGATTTTCAGGCTTGCTGACGACACAACTGTAGTTGGTTGGATCTCGAACACTGACGAGGTGGAGTACAGGGGTGCAATAGAGAATCTGGTAAACTGGTGCGACGATAATAATCTCTCCTTTGATGTCAACAAAACTAAGGAGATTGTCATTGACTTCAGGAAGTGCAGGGGCCCTTGTCTACATCAACGGGGACATAGTAGAAAGGGTCAGGAGTTTCAAGTTTTTAGGTGTCCAGATTACCAATATAACCTATCCTGGTCCCCCCTTGCTGACACTATAGTCAAGAAAGCTCACCAATGCCTCTACTTTCTCATAACACGAAGAAAATTTGGCATGTCAGCTACGACTCTCACCAATTTTTACAGGTCCAACATAGAAAGCATTCTTTCTGGTTGTATCACAGCTTGAACATAAGAACATAAGAACATAAGAAATAGGAGCAGGAGTAGGCCATCTAGCCCTTCGAGCCTGCCCCGCCATTCAATAAGATCATGGCTGATCTGTTGTGGCTCAGCTCCACTTTCCCGCCCTCTCCCCATAACCCTTAATCCCCTCTCTTATCAAGAACCCATCAACCCGCTTCTTAAAAATATTTAGCGAGGCAGCCTCCACCACTTCAACGGGCAGAGAATTCCAGAGATTCACCACCCTTTGCGTGAAGAAGTTCCTCCTCAACTCCGTTCTAAACTGCCTCCCCTTTATCTTGAGGCTGTGCCCCCTAGTCCTACTGTCTTTTTTGAGCGGGAAGAGTCTCTCCACCTCTATCCTATCCATCCCATTCATCATCTTATACGTCTCAATGAGATCTCCCCTCATTCTTCTAAACTCTAACGAGTACAAGCCTAGTTTATTCAGCCTCTCCTCATAGCTCAATCCCCTCAACTCCGGTATCAGCCTAGTAAACCTCCTCTGCACTCCCTCCAAGGCCAAAATATCCTTGCGCAGGTGCGGCGCCCAAAACTGCACACAGTACTCCAGCTGCGGCCTCACCAACGCCCTATACAGCTGCAGCAAGACCTCCCTACTTTTATATTCAATCCCCCTCGCTATGAAGGCCAGCATCCCATTCGCCTTCCTGACCACCTGCTGCACCTGCAGGCTGGGTTTTTGCGACTCATGCACAAGGACCCCGAGGTCCCTCTGCACCGTCGCCTGCTGCAGTTTTTCGCCACGTAAGTAATAGTCCTTCCTACCATTCTTCCTACCAAAGTGGACCACCTCACACTTGCCAACATTAAATTCCATTTGCCATTTCCTGGCCCATTCGCCCAGCCTATCTAGATCCTTCTGCAGACTCTCCACACCCTCCGCACAATTTGCCTTTCCCCCAATCTTGGTGTCATCAGCAAATTTCGACACCCTGCACTCGGTTCCCTCCTCCAGATCATCTATATAAATGGTAAATAGCTGAGGCCCCAGCACCGACCCCTGGGGCACCCCACTAGTCACCAACCGCCAATCCGAATAGCACCCATTGACCCCCACTCTCTGCCTCCTATTTGACAACCAAGGCTACTGCTCTGCCCAAGACCACATGAAGCTACAAAATGTTGTGAATGTAGCCCAATTCATCGCGCAAACCAGCCTCTACTTGTCTATTGACTCTGTCTACACTTCCTGCTGCCTTGACAAAACAGCCAGCATAATTAAGGACTCCATGTACCCTGGACATTCTCTCTTCCACCTTCTTCTGTCAGAAAAAAGATACCAAAATCTGAGATCAGGTACCAATCAACTCAAGAACAGCTTCTTCTCTGCTGCCACAGACTCTTGAATGGACTTACCTTGCATTAAGTTGATCTTTCTTTACACCCTAGCTATAACTGTAACAGTACATGCTGCAGTCTCTCGTTTCCTTCTCTATGTACGGTATGCTTTGTCTGTATAGCACATAAGAAACAATACTTTTTACTGCACACTAATACATGTGACAATAATAAATCAAATCAAATCAAAAGTCCGTATGCAGCAAGGCCTGAATATATTTAGGCTTGGGCTGATAAGTACCCGATAACATTTGTGCCACAAAAGTGCCATATGACCACATATAGCTTGAGGGAATTTACCTTTTCCCCTTGACATTCAACTGCATCACCATTGCTGAATTTCCCACCATCAACAGCTTGCGAATTACCATTGACCAGAAACTTAAGAAAATTAGTCATTTGAATACTGTGGCTATCAGAGAAGGGCAGCGGATGGGAATTCTCACCTCATGACTCCCCAAAGATTGTCCATAATCTGCAAGGCACAGGTCAAGTGTGAGAAGGAGTACTCTGTATTTGCCTAGATGCACTCAAGAAGTTGAACAATATCCACTTGATCAGCACTCCATCTACTATCGTAAATGCTCACACCTTTCACCACTGATGCCATCCTGACTTGGATATTGCCCATCCTTCACTGTCACTAAGTCAAATCCATCTAACTCCCTTGTACAAGATGGACGACAGTAGCTCACACCACCGTCACAGCCACCTTCTTAATGGCCATCAGGGATAATCAACAAATGCTAGCCTGGTCAACAATGCTCACATCCCATGAAAGAGTGAATTAAACAAAGAAGAACAGTATAAAACTGAGAACCAGACCTCCAGGAATTGGGAGATGCTTCTACACAGGACAGGCGATCAAAGTTGGAAACTCTCTTCCGCACACAACAGTTGAAGGTAACCAATCGTTGATTCTAAGTCTCTGATTGATTGGTTTTTATTAATCAATAGCATTAAGGAATATGGGGAAAATGTGGCAAAAGAAATTAGGTTGCAGATCAGCTATGAATCTCTGAATGGCAAAATGAGCATGCGGGGCTAAATGGCCTACCTGTTCTTAAGTTCATTCTTATTTTTTTAACTCATTCGTGGGATATGTGCATCACTGGCCAGCCAGCCAACATTTATTGCCCATCCCTACTTGCCCTGACGAAGATGGTAAGCTGCCTTCTTGAACCCTTGCAATATACAACTGAGTGGCTTGCTAGGCCATTTCAGAAGCAGTTGAGAGTCAACCACACTGCTGTTTCTCTGAAGTCACATATAGTCCAGACTAGGTGAGGACAGCAGATTTTCGTCCCTAAATGACTGTAAACCAAATAGGTTTTTCCGACAGTTGACAATGGCTTCTGGGTCATCAATAGATCCTTAATTTCAGATATATTTATTGAATTCAAATTCCACCAGCTGCTGTGGCAGGATTTGAACCTGAGTTCCCAGAACATTAGTTGAGTTTCTGGATTAATAGTCTAGTGATAATACCACTAGTCTGTCATTCCCCTATTATATTATGTTATAACCTTTTGCCATATCTTTCACTGGGAGGCTGAAAGAGTGCCTGGAGAAATTACAGATTGAGTTCAGGAACACTCCCCCCCCGCCCCCCCAGTCCCCCACTCCTCCCAGCCCCTGCAGATTTTCAGAGTTCATCACGTAGAGTTATCTAAGATATCACCTGACTACTTGTATTCACCTGAAACAAAAAGGAATGTGAATGAATATTTTTACAGTGGATGTTTTTGTGGGGAATCAGTCTTTTGCTGAGACCCTAGTTTTGTGAGAAGCAACCCTGTGGTAACAGATTTCTCATTTCTTCACACATCTTTATGAAAAAAAAGACAAAACAGACCTCAATTGCATTTTGTGACTCATGATTTATTTATTTTTGCTGTCAGCTCATGTTCCTTGTCCAACCTGACTCGTACAGCTGTAATGACATCATATTGTTTTCATTGATTACAGAGTAAAAATCATTACAAATTCACCGCTTTAAAAATTTAAACTGTGTCGTAAGAGTTGCCTCATTTCTTCACTCAACATGGTGACTCATTTTTGCAAAACATCAAAACCAAGGGAAAACCTTCAGAAACCAGTGTCCCATAACTCTCCAGTTTTTACTTAGAACTCCAATAGCTGGTTGTGCATAGCAGGATTAAACCCGATGATCTCAACTTGACCTCATACAAAACTAAGGGCAGAATTTTACACTCCCCCAAGGCACGTTCTGAGGCAGGGATGGGGGAATGGGGAATGCGGTGCAGCGGCAGTGGGACAGCATCACATTGAATGGATGGGTGAATCCACCCACCCAAACCGATGCAATATTGCACTTGGGTGGGCAGCGCCTTGAAAGGGAAAGGCTGGGAAATGGTGGGAAACCCACCCATTCAGGTTCCAATAAATGGCCACTTATTAGTCTTATTCCACTCAACCTCAATTTTGAGGCTGGTCGGAGTGGGAACAGGTGCAGATAGTGTGGGAAAGTGACATTAAACTTTTCCTCATCTCAGGGGGAAAAGAAGGAGTGCTCACACTGAAGCACCCCCCCCCCCCCCCGCCCCCCCCCCCCCCCCGATTTCGGGTACTATCCCCCTTCCTGGAACATTAGAACCCTGGGACTCCTGGCTCTCTGGTCTACTGACTCCCACTCCCCAATGCTGTGAATGCCCCGTCCATCCCCCAGCCTCCCTTACCCTCCCATCTCTGAGACCACCTGAACTTTCCTTTTAGAAATCTTACCCTAAATGATGGGCTCATCAGCTTCAGTAGGGGAGGGGTGGCAGCTTAGAGATGTTACGTTAAGTGCAAAAAGAGTGGGAACATTGGATGAGGCAAGTTATTAGGCTACTGGCGCAGAAGGCAGAAATAGTAAGGTATATGATGCATTCAACGCACCATCATGATGCTTAGGAAGGCAAGCTGCCAGTCACTGTAATGAGTTTAGGACCTCACACACCATAAGCCCCAAAGTTAGTTATGGGAAGTCATCAACATACCATGACAGCAAACTTGCAAGTCGGAGTAGCTACAAGCAGGATAGCGAAGGACAGGAAGAGAAATTAAGATGATGGGCCCAAGGCCATAATCCATCAATGTTGAAAAGAATGAGGAGGATATGATTGAGGAAGCATATGATTAATAAGCAAGAGAGAGCTTAAAAAATAGGAGCAGGAATGGACTAGATGGCATTGACAATGTTTTATACAACTGTAACATAATTTTCGAGCTTTTATACTATAAGATGATGAATGGGATGGATAGGATAGAGGTGGAGAGATTCTTCCCGCTCAAAAAAGACAGTAGGACTAGAGGGCACAGCCTCAAGATAAAGGGGAGGCGGTTTAGAACGGAGTTGAGGAGGAACTTCTTCACTCAAAGGGTGGTGAATCTCTGGAATTCTCTGCCCGTTGAAGTGGTGGAGGCTGCCTCGCTAAATATTTTTAAGAAGCGGGTTGATGGGTTTTTGATAAGTGAGGGGATTAAGGGTTATGGGGAGAGGGCGGGAAAGTGGAACTGAGCAGCGACAGATCAGCCATGATCTTATTGAATGGCGGGGCAGGCTCGAAGGGCTAGATGGCCTACTCCTGCTCCTATTTCCTATTTCTTATGTTACTCGATGCCTCATCCGATGAAGGTAAGCATGTCATATGCTTCTTTCACCACCTTTTCCACCTATGCTGTCATTTTTAAGGATCTGTGTACCTATATTCCAACATCTCTCTGTGTGTCTAGGCTCCTGATGGTTCTGCCATTTATTTTATAGCTCCCACCTGAATTGGATCTACCAAAACGCGTCACCTCACATTTGTCCAGATTAAATTCTATCTGCCATTTCTCTGCCCAATTTTCCAGCCTGTCTATATCTAACTGTCTTCTCTCAAAATCTTCATCACTATCCGCAACTCTGCCAATCTTAGTGCTATCCACAAACTTGCTAATCAGACCAGCTACATTTTCTTCCAAGTCATTTATATATATTACAAACAGTGAAGATACCAGCACTGATCCCTGCGGAACACCATTAGTTTCAGACCTCCATTCAGAAAAACACCTTTCCACCGCTACCCTCTGTCTTCTATGGCCAAGCCAGTTCTGAATCCATCTAGCTAGTTCATCCCTGATCTTATGAGATTTAGTCTTTTGCACCAGCCTGCCATGAGTGATCTTACTGAATGCCATACTAAAGTCCTTGTCAATCATTTTTGTCACCTCCTCAAAAAACTGAATTAAATTAGTGAGACATGACCTCCCTCGTACAAACCCATGCTGTCTGTCGCTAACAAGACCATTCAATTCCAAATGTGTACAGATCCTATTCCTGAGAATCTTCTTCAACAATTTTACTATCACTGCCGTCAAGCTCACTGGCCTGTAATTACCCAGGTTATCCTTGTTACCCTTCTTAAATAATGGGACAACATTGGTTATCCTCCAGTCCTTTGGGACCCCACCAGTTCCAATGAGGAAACAGATTTCTGTTAGGTGCCCAGAAATTCCTTTGCAATAAGGACCAACATACCATTTGCCTTCCCAATTGTACTTGCATGTCAACTCTCTGTGTTCCTTTTACAAGTACATCCAAATCTCCTGGCCTGGATTTTCATCTGCAAGTCAGGAAATATGCAAGTATGGTTAGGAGCATTCCTGGCTCAGTGAAACTGAGCAGTGAAAATGGCTTCCCAGACATCAATGTTTTGGATCGGTTGTGGGAGAGGGACAGTGCAGTTGGGATATGTTAGAAGTTGGGGAAGACAACCACAGATTTTGTGAGGAAGGTGCCTGGTGCGGAGGCAGCTGGGTAGAAGGCTGCCTTGGAGCACCAGCATTGTGCCTAAAACCTTTAAAAAGGTTAAAGCATGAAATATTCATCCAGTCCTCACCTATCACCCACCCAAAGGCTCCTCATGTGCCATATTATGCTACTTAATGTCCTGTATCAACTCCATGGCCTTTTATAACTCTATGCCAACTGAGTGCCAACACATGCCAATTCGTGTCACACACCCCCTCACCTATCAGTTCAACTCACCTACAATCACAACGGGCAGATATCAGGGGTGGGATTTTCCGGCCACATTCACACAAATGCCAGAAAATCCTACATGAAGTCAACGACCTTTGCATGGTCCATGTTCCAGCTGTTCCCGTGGTGCATACGATGGGAAAATTCCCACTCCAGGAGTCTTGCCAGGATGAGATGAAATAAAGTTTCAGAAAATGAAATTCTAAATATCTATCGCTGACTTCACTATATTAAAAAAGGGTCATTCATAAAAATTGCTACATTTACATATAATGGTAAACATTTCATTCAAGTCCATAATCCTTTTAATAATAAATATTAAAATTTATAGCCTCACTTCAAGGAATCTATAACCATTTCTAGTTGTCAATCAAACTGTGAAATGACAGGCCCCCTATTCTGATAATGATAAGCACCTCGCCACTCCTCCTCCTCCTCCTCCTTCTCCTCTCCCTCCTGCTCCAGCTAGTCTCCCCGCTGCTGGGTGATGTTGTGCAGAACACAGCACACAGTTATAATATGTGAGACACGCACACGGTCATTCTGGAGGCCCTCCCAGAGTGGTCCAAGCAGTGGAACTACATCTTCAGTGGGCCGATGCACCAATCTACGATGGACTAGATGGCTGCATGGGCCTCATTGTAATGGGTCTCCGTCTCGGTCTTGAGCCTCTGCACAGGCATCATCAGCCATGACCTTAGCAGGTAACTTTTGTCATTCAGTAGCCACCCTGGGAGCCTGGGCTGGTCTTCAAAGAGGCCAGGGATATCCAAATGCCTGAGGACAAAGCTGTTGTAGGCACTGTCCAGATGGCATACATCAACCTGCCTGCCTGCATGAGATGGTCACATGTGATCTATACATTGAAAGAGTGGAAACTTTTTCTGTTGATGAATGGTTGCATTGCTCCATGTGATGCTTCATGTACTGCCCTGCCTGGGTACCTGTGACCTGCTGCACACATCTGTGCACGGACGTCTGGGCGATTCTAATGTGGTCGCTACTGGGTGCCTAAAATAACACAGATGCAAAAAATTCAGGACACCTTCACATCCACAGTGAGAGGGTGGCGGCCCCCCGCCCCCCCGCAAAACCACACCCCCCCCCCCCCGCCCCCGCCCCCCTGAAGTGCCAGGCCTGTGAGCACTTCACAAATGGGTCGCACTGTGGTCTTGGACAGGCGCAGCCGACGACAGAACATCACCGCCGAGAGACCCTGAAATGATTTGCGGGACCTGTACCACCTTGCCCTCGGCACTGCCGCTTTCTATGCACCCTCTTGGGGGTCTGCTCATGCATCTCCTGACCCGCAGCGCTCCACCACCATAAATGCCAGCTTCAAATCTATCAGTCCAGGATCCATATTCTCAATGGGGTTTGGAAAGAGCAAAGAATCACAGATTAATGTCATTGGCTGCATAGACCAAGCACCACCTCAATCCCTCACTTGGGCTAGTAACTCCATTTGTAGGTGCTGGCAACACCACACAATCCATGGTGCCATGTGTGACCCAATTAGGGTTGTGTGAGATTCCCATGATGACAAAAGCTGGCACAGATTCTGCAGGTCAGTGTGCAGCCGTGGGCACTGCGTACCTTTGAGCCATTGCCATGTGTGCAACTGCAGCACCCGTTAGAGGCATGTCTGGCTGATCTGTGTCCGAGGGCAGGGACAGACTGAAAATCATCACCATATGGGAGCCCAGTGACTGCAGATTCCATACAGTCCATGTCTGAACCTCTGCACCCCGGCCTGAAGCAGCAGCTGCTTCTTCTGGTTCGGCCTCAGTCAGCACTCCTCAGAACCCAGTGCAGTCCCTGGACACACTCTGCGGCAAAACAATGCCACTGCACTGCACGGTGCTGAGCAGGACTCCTGCAGGGATGCTCCCCCACAGAGCTCGGAGAAAATAGAAGCACCCCCCCCCCCCCCCCAACCAGCCCCCACTCCCCCGCCCACCCCCTACCCCAGATATCATTGCTCCACCGGTCAGCACCTGAAGACAGCCAGGAGGAAGCCCAGCAAGCATCTCCAGGGCCTGCCTGCAACATTCCCCATGCTCCACTTGCAGCACTTACCTCCTCCTGCCAGTTCACGGCTGCCATGCAAGGTTGAGATCTTTATAAACCTACTCTGATTCGCGCCAAAGTGACATCACGCCAAAGAGGTGGGAGAAGCTAACATGGGCGGAGATTGCTGTGTCGATCCCGATAATGGCATGGTAAAGTATGGTAAGTGATGCAAATCAGCAGCACGCTGATTTTCAGCGAGGTACTGGCGGTGCCATTTTATTCCGGTTGGGAGATGCACACAGGCCAGAAACACTCGCGGGGATCTACAAAATGGCCGACATGTACATCTCCCAACCCAACACACTAAAAAATGTGAGCATTGCGATGGGAGAATCGGGTCTGCAGTGTCTGAGAAAAGTGATGGAGGCAGATTCAATCGTGGCTTTCCAAAAGGAATTAGTTAAGCATTGGAACAGAAAATAATTGCAGGAAAAGGAAAGGGAGCGGTCACAGCTAAATTGGTCTTGTGGGCAGCTGGCACAGAAATGATGGGTTGAATGGCGTCCTTTTTGCTGTGATCATTCTAAGATTGTTTTTTCTCTATCTGGAGGATACACTAATATAATCTGAAAGCAAAATATTGTGAATGCTGGAAGTCAGAAGTAAGGACAGAAAATGCTGGAAACACGCAGCTGGTCTGGCTACGTCTGTGGAGAAAAACAGAGTTAACATTTCAGGAACAGAATATAACCTGAACCGAGTGATTCAAAGAGTCAAGCTTGGCCTCATTCAGTGAAAGGCATGAGTTAGGTGTAAATGTTAGACAGTTCCTTGATAAGGAGTTACGATGAAATGGTTGAGATTTATCTGATGTCTTGATAAATATTTAACAGGCTATCACCAATTCAATGTTATTACAAGGCTTTCTGCAAATCTGGGTAGAATGTATCATTAAGCTGCCATTGTAATGTAGGGATGCTACACCCTTAAAGAAAATAAGTTAATGAGGCAGACTCTCCCTTCTGAAACCACATCAAGTGCCCGCAGTTAGATTACTTTCATGCTAGCTCTTGAAGATTGATTCTGTAATTTTGCTAATTATTGGTGTGGTAATAATGGACCTAGGATTGTTTCACACAGGAAGGAAATGTATCAATATTTGTATACTCAAGGTAAAAAGTGTCAGTGCCTCAATGGGTTTTGACCTGATTAATATTTTATGCATCTTTACAGACAGCTTGAGCATTCAAGATTATGAATGTCAAACCGCTCACCCTGCTGACAGCAGCCTGAAGCCAAGTCTGTTGAAATGATTGGGGTAATCTACTGAGGGGTTTGGGGGGAATGACTCTGATGATTGTGGAGTTAGGGGTAGTGTTCCGCTTGCTTCTAGCTCCACAGGACAAAGAAAATTACAGCACAGGAACTGGCCCTTCGGCTCTCCAAGTCTGCATCGACCATGCTGCCCGACTGAACTAAAACCCCCTACCCTTCTGAGGATCACATCCCTCCATACCCATCCAATTCATGTACCAGTCAAGATGCCCCTTAAGAGTCACTATCGTATCTGCTTCTACCACCTCCCCTGGCAGTGAGTTACAGGCATCCACCACCCTCTGTACAAAAAAAGCCTTTCTCCTGCATCTCCTTTAAATCTTGCCCCTTGGACCATAAACCTGGGTTATTCTTGCTAACCTGCTTAAACAAAGGAACAACATTGGTTATTCTCAAATCCTCTGGGCCCTTCCCTGTACATGGAGATGCCAGCATTGGACTGGGTTAAACACAGTAAGAAGTCTCACAACACCAGCTTAAAGTCCAACAGGTTTATTTGGTAGCAAACGCCACTAGCTGGACTTTAACCTGGCATTGTGAGACTTCTTACTATGACTTCCCTTGTAGTCAGTGAGGATATAAAGATTTCTCTCAAGGCCCCAGCAAATTCCTCCCTTGCCTCTCTCAGTATTTTAGGGTATATCCCATCAGGTCCGGGGGACTTGTCTATCTTAATGTTTCTCAAGAACCTCAAAACCTCCTCCTTTTTGACCTCAACATGACCCAAGCTATCTACACACCTTCCCCCAAAACTCATCATCCACCAAGTCCTTCTTTTGGTGAATATTGACGCAAAGTATTCATTCAATACCTTGCCCATTTCCTCTGGGTCCACGCACAGACTCCCTCCCCTATCGTTGAGTAGGCCAACCCTCTCCCTGGCTAACCTCCTGCCCTCTACACATGTATAAAAAGCCTTAAGACTCCCTTCCAGTCCTGCTGGCCAACGATTTTTCATGACTCCTCTTAGCCATTCCTACTCCTTGCTTAAGTTTCTTTCTACTTTCCTTATATTCCACACTTGCTTTATGTGTTCCCAGCCTCCAAGCCTTGACAAATGCTTCCTTTTTCTCTTTGACTAGTCTCACAATATCTCTCATTATCCAAGGTTCCCAAAATTTGCCATACTTTGCCTTCATCCTTTCAGAAGAAAAATCCTTATCGATGAAAAGCTTACTTTAGTTGGCAGCTGCAGTAAACTCTGGAGAATATACAGGCATACTGCTAAATTGGTTCGTGCAGCGCCAGAGAATTGGCATTGCATACCAATTTCTATCTTTCATATCTCACAGCACAATTTCAGGGTGAGGGATTTTGATTCCTCTTGTTAGACCAACCATAGATCAGCGTTAGGGGGTTGGCTCAGTGGTTAGCACTGCTACCTTGCAGCACCAGTGACTTGGGTTCGATTCCGGGTTTAGGTTACTTCCTGTGTGGAGTTTGCATGTTCTCCCCGTGTCTGTGTGGGTTTCCTCTGTGTGCACCGGTTTCCTCCCACAGTCCGAAAGATGCGCTGGTCAGGTGCTTAGACCATATTAAATTCTCCTTCAGTGTACCTGAACAGGCGCTGGAGTGTGCCAACCATGGGATTTTCACAGTAACTTCATTGCAGTGTTAATGTAAGTCTACTTGTGACTAATAAATAAATAAACTAAATAAACATTGTGCCCTGAGAATTGTGCGATTGTCTAATCTTGCTTTCAGCTATTAGGAGTGAACTTCCTCGGGAAAAGGTTTTTCGCACTCAGCTGCTGTGACTTTGGAAAGGAAAGTGGCAGGAACACCAGCAAAAGACAATGACCTCAACTTCTGACATTTTCTCAGGATTTCTGCAATTCTTACACTAAAATTATGGAGGGTTCGCAAGCAAAACCTTGCAGAAATACAAACTTTGAAAAATGCATGACTTTGCATTGAGGAAGGAGTTATTTTAGTCAGCCAAATCTCCAAAGAAAGTCCATTGTTCAGGAAATGAGGGAAACAAATCCAAAATAAACCTGAATTGGGAATTTCCTTTATTTTTGTAATTGCTACCTCTTCAGTTTTTTAAAGAAAACTGATCGAGGGCCTTGTGGCGATTGTCCTTTAAGGATCTATCTGCAGAGTAATTTTTTAAAAAGTTTATTTATTAGTGTTACAAGCAGGCTTACATTAATACTGCAATGAAATTACTGTGGAAAGTCCCCTAGTCGCCACATTGCAGTACCTGTTCAGGAACACTAAGGGAGAATTTAGCATGATCAATGCACCTAACCAGCACATCTTTTGGACTATGGGAAGGAACTGGAACACCCAGAGGAAGCCTGCACAGGCACAGGGAGAAAGTACAAACTGCGCATAGACAGTGACCCAAGCTGGGAATCGAACCCAGGTCCCTGGTGCTGAAAAGGCAGCAGTGCTAACCACTGTGCCACCCTCAGGTCACGTGACCCAGGGAACCAATCAGGGAGCAGGGTAGGAGATCACCCTGGTGAGCTTGGGTTTCTCTTCCAGAACCTTCTTGGGAACTGACCAATAGCCATAAGGCTGCAAGCCTCTGTATTATAGCTATATGTAAATAAACATTGCAGTTGTTATTTACTGAACTGGCAAACAGGAACAATTCAATTCACTGTGACAGCAAAGATGATATATTCCATGAAGGCTGGAATTCTTCGCTGTCAACAAGAACAGAGAATTTGGCACTCTGCCAAAACTCCATTCACAGCAATGGAACCAGCGAATTCCATCCACAGGCAAGGTTGGAGAATTCCAGCTAAAATATTATCCCTGCCTAGGGCTTTCTTGGATGTGGGCTTGCAAGTGAGAGATACCTAAACAGGGATAATGATTAAGAACTGCATTCACCATTGGTAGCCCCTTACTCAAAGGGGTCTGTTTATTTACCAACGTGTTAAATGCTTTGCTTGTCATGTTTCTTGCATAAATTGTATACTTACATGATATGAGCATACAAACATACAAATTAGGCAGATATGCACAAAATGAAAGAATTATTATGACGCAGAAGGAGGTCATTGGACTCATCATGGCTGCACTGGGTCTCTGAGTCAGCCTTATGATTTAGTGCGATACTCCTGCCTTTTCTGTGATCTTGTGTCCTCTTGAATGCCTCAATTGATCAATATGCAGTTTCTATGAATGGCTAAAGTGTTGCATATAATGATCAACTTGGGCATTACTAAGTCTGACAGTCTTTTTATGTATTTGCAGGCATTTGGAAATCTTATGAACTTGTGTAATTATGGCAAAAATAATTTTTTTTTGGTTCTGATCCAGGCTTTGTGAATCTCTGCAAATTGTATTTGTTTTCCTTGTCTTTGATTGTAGAATGACCAATACTATAAATGAGTGTGAGATGATGCGCTTGGAGGAATAAGGAGTCCACTTACTCTTGAAAAATAGGAATCCTAATGGGGTAGAGACACAAAGGGATCTAGCTGTACATATTTGCAATCCATATATCCTTATGTGGCTCAGCAAATCCTTTAACATTTTGAGACGTTTCATTATGCAACAGGTTCTGTATAAACGTGAGCTGTTGTTGTTTATCTGAAGTAGCAACAATCTTATCAAATTCATATGAAACAATAGGGTTCATTTGTTGAGGAATAGAATTCAAACAAAGTAAAACAATATCAAACCTATATGGAACATTGCTTCACCAAATGGTCTTCGTATTACAAAAAACTCCACACAGACAGTGACCTGAGCTAGGAATCGAACGTGGGTCCCTGCTGCTGGGGAATAAAAGGAAACTAGATATGAACATGAGGGAGAATAAAGTAGAAGAATAGATTGATGAGGTGCAATAATGAGGTATGATGGGGGAAGAGCACGTGAAATATAAGTCCAGCCTGTTTCTGTGCTGTAAATTCTATGTAACATGAGCAAAGATAAAATCTGACTTAATTGGTGCTCTTACTCTATTCAGACACTAGAGTGAGCCAGTGACCACAGAAAAAATCAGAACTTCTCCGAAAGAGCTTTCCTGGTGGAGAAAACCAGTCGAACTGAGCTGTAATCATTGAGGAAAACTGACCATTTGGGTGTATTCATAGTACATATATGACCTGTAGCACAAAGTCTGCCCACCACGGGAATTGTAGCTGACGAGGTGGGGGTGGGGTGCGTGGCAGATGGACGGATGGACAATGCAAAGGTCCGTTGACCTCGGTGGGATTTTCCAGTTTTGGGGTGGGCGCCTCCGGAAAATCCCAACTGGTGTATGGTTTGGAGGGCAGCTTGCTTGTGGCGGTGCTGTTCACTTGTGGCTGGAAACTCTTGAGCTGAGACGCAGTAATTTTACAACATGTGGCAGTGGAACACTCCAGAACGATTTAAAATTCTTTCACAGGATGGGAGTGTTTATTGCCCATCCCTGATTGCCATTGAGAAGGTGGCGGGGAGCTGTCTTCTTCAACTGCTGCACTCCAAGTGGTGTTGGTACATCCAAAGTGCTGTGAAGGCAGGAGTTCCAGGATTTTGACCCAGAACAGTGGGGAAACAACGATATATTTCCAATTAAGTCAGGATGGTTGGGGGCATTTTCCCATCCCGCCTGCTATGGGAATTGTATCATGCGGGAGGGTGGGGAGGGGAGGGGGGACTGACAGACCATGCAAAGGTCTGTTGACCTCGAGTGGGATTTTCCAGTTTTGGGGTGGGCACCTCTGGAAAATCCCACCTGGTATATAGTTTGGAGGGGAACTTGCTTGAGATGGTGGTGTAAGTGCTGCCCTTGTCCTTCTAGGTGGTAAGGGTCATGGATTTGGAAAGTGCTCTGAGAGAAGTCTTGTTGAGTTGTTGCATTGAACCCTGTAGATGTCACAATGCCAGCTGATGATATGACTGGACAAGTCAGATCCCAGAGTGCAACCCTGCTCACTAGATCTTATCTTTTATGTTTTATTTAGGGAAGTGGATGAACAGAGTCACACAGCTGCCAATCAACTTTTAACAAAAGAATGAAACATTTGTTAAACAAGAAAAGTTTAACTATAATACACTACTCCTTCACCCCAGCTATACGTTTGCAAATGTACATAGATTTGTAAGCATAACACAAGCTACAATTTATCTTACAGTCTAATGTTCTTGATAGGTACATAGTCCATGTAAACTCAACAGGCCAAATATGGTCAGGCACACCACACTCTGAAACTGGGTTACAGATGCCACCCAACATAACTTCAGTAGATTTCACATCAAATCCCCCCAAATTCTTGTCATATCATGAGCCAACTGGTCTTGGAAATCTGACTGTCACACAAGATTTTCCAATCACCACTCTCGAAGGATACGTTTCAGTATCTCTTCCCACACAAGGTATTTTCTCTGATGCCTTACCAATGATGCACATCCAGGTTTCAATCTGTCGTTTCAGTATTACTCTGCCTTGGCACACCATGGGCATTTTAGCTTCCACACAGTCTTTCAGATACTCAGCCGTGCTAACAGAACACTATGGCTTCACAGGGTGTATTAAGGTGACCAAACTTAGGATTACTTTGGAAGTTTGGTGTCTCGCTAGCTGATTTCTCCAGGTCTGCATCTTACAGCTTTGTCATTAACCAGAAGCCTCTCTCTCTCTCTGCCCCTTTCCTCACCTTCAGTATGGCATGGTGGCACAGTGGTTAGCACTGCTGCCTCACAGCGACAGGGACCTGGGTCCGGTAACATACACCGGTACAAGTTATGTACAGGCATTTTACACCTGTACAGAAAACTTTAGGGTAGGATTTCCCAGGCCTTCTTGTTGGCAGAATCTTCCAGTCCCACTGAAGTTGACCACAGTGGCATGTTCCCCAATGGCAGGTTGGGCAAGCTGTGCAAAACGCCCTACTCATCAGTGGGACTGGAAGATCGCAAGCTGAGCCTCCTCTGCTTTTTCTTAATTCATTTATGGGACATGGTCGTCACTGACTGGCCAGCATTTATTGCTCATTCCTAGTTGCCCTTGGAGGCCAGATGAGAGTTGACCACATTGCTATGGATCTGGAGTCACATGTAGGCCAGACTAAGGACGGCAGATTTCCTTCCCTGAAGGACATTAGTGAACCAGATGATTTTTTTCTGACAATTGACAATAGTTTCATTGTCATCAGTAGATTCTTAATTCTAAACTTTTTTACTGAATTCAAATTCCACCATCTGCTGTGGCAGGATTCGAAGACAGCTGAGTACCTGGATTAATAGGCTAGCGATTATACCACTAGGCCATTGCTTTTCCTACTGCTGGAAAAACACTGTGGGGAGCAGGATAGGGGGAAGAAAATCTAGCTCCAGAATCTTATGGAATAGATTGTTTTAGAGCCAATTAATTGGGGTGGCATGGTAATACAGTGGTTAGCACTGCTTCCTCATGTCACCAGGGACCTGGGTTCAATTCCTGGTTTGGGTCACTGCCTGTGTGGAGCCTGCACATTCTCCCCGTGTCTGCGTGCGTTTCCTTCAGCTGCTCCTGTTTCCTCCCACAGTCCAAAAGACATGCTGGTTAGGTGCATTGACCCGAACAGGCGCAGGACTGTGTCAACAAGGGAATTTCACAGTAACTTCATTGCAATGTTAATGTAAGCCTTGCATGTGACTGATAAACAAACTTTATTTTATATTTTAAATTTTGAAGTGTAATCATGTTGTTACCTGGAGAAATGTTGAAGTCAAATTAAACTTCAAAGTTGGACAAACCACAGATTAATCAATGGCCTGATAAACGTTCTTTAGTTTGATTTGATTTGATTTATTATTGTCACATGTATTAACATGTGTGACAATGATAAATCAAATCAAAACAAATCAGCTCCGAGGGAGAATTCTTGGGCCCCACCATTGAAGAAGCATCACAGCTGTCACCCCCAGCCAATGTCACCACAAAGACTCACACCTCGGTGGAATGACAATGAACACAGGCTTCTGGGTCACTCACTGGTGAGCACCTCACAGCTGAAGATCCACAGCAGGTGGAGGCAGGGATATCCAAGGAACTGGCACTTGGAAGAGTGCTGGAGACCCAGGACTCTGCTGAGCCCCTGGCTGATGATATGTCTCTGGACCCATTTGTTCCCGAGCTGATGGAACTGCAAAGGCAGAATCACAAGCAGCAGTAGGGGTAACAATGTCCCTCCGTGAACTGCAGTTAGGTAATGGTGACCTTACACCCATTGTGGGACTCCTCACCATCTGCTACTCCCACTCATCCCCTAAGTGAGAGGCAGCCAGAGCATCCCTATTCTGGCCCTGTCCACTACCCAGCATTCTTCTTCCTGTTGCTTGGCATCATCAGGCCCACTGCCCTCATCAACATCCTGCTCATCCCAGCAGATCTGGCGTTCACACGTCTCCTGCAGGTTTATGTTGTCTCCTCTCTACAGCACTAAGTTATGGAGAGTGTAGCAGGCTATAATAATGCGGGAGACTGTCTGAGGCCTATATTGTAGGGAACTCTTGTAATGCTGTTATTGGAGGTACTAGACAGATTGGCTGACAGATCTCCAAGGTGAGACTTCCTCCCAAGTGAAGGATGGAAATCCCACCTTATGCCAATCAATGTTTCTTAGAGTAGAAAATGGCAGCGAGGCTGTTTGAGTCAGTTGGGGATATGTTCCATGCAATTCTGAAAATTAAGACCCATAGCCTTGGTGACAGATTGAATAAAGGGTTAAGAAAGATTGCAATTGAGGATTAGACTTTCAAGAATCAGGTTGAAAACCTGTCCGGATTGAAGATATGAAAGTCTACCCTGTATACCAATCACAAGGGTGCTGAATGAAATTTCCTCCGTATTCCTGTTGAGAATTTGACAAAAAACATCTATCATTTGTCTCTTGCTGGAACAGAATTGGCAGTCACGCTGAGGCCAATGATGGATGCCTGGCTAGGGAAAGGAAATTTTACACTGGTGTGAAATAAATGCTCTTCTATGGTTGGGTGGAGGCACTTCGCTGAGGCATTCTAGAGTTTTATTTGACACTTCAAACAGCTATTGGGGGTCCCTCACGCTTGTAGAGAGTGCCAAAAGTGAGAACTGTTCATTCCTTGCACTATTATCCTTTGCCTTGATAAACAAACACACGAGATGAAGAATTGAAAGTGAAACCAAGTAGAACAACTTCCATTTACATAGCACCTTCAACTGAGCAAAATATTCCAGGAGTATAATCAGAACAGAAATTGATATCAGCATAAAGAAGGTATATTACGAATGGTGACTAAAAACTTGGCCCGAGAGAGAGGTATTTGTGGGGGGGCCCTAAAAGGAGGGATGAGATAAGAGAGGTTTGGAAACAGAATTGCAAATTTATGGCCTAAATGGCTGAAGGTGGGCAGCATGGTGGCACAATGGTTAGCACAGTGCTGCCTCATAGCACCAGGGACTCGGATTCAATTCCAGCCTCGGGTAACTGTCTGTGCAGAGTTTGCACATTCTCCCTGTGTCTGCATGGGTTTCCTCCATATGCTCCAATTTCCGCCCAAACTCCAAAGATGTGCGGGTTCGGTGGATTCGCCATGGTAAATTGCCCCTTAGTGTCAGGGGATTAGCAGGGTAAATACATGCAGGTACAGAGATAGGGCCTGGGTGGGATTGTTGTCGGTGCAGACTTAATGGGCTGAATGGCCTCCTTCAGCACTGTAGGGATTCTATGATTCTACAAGGAACTACTAATGGCGGGCTGCAGGGAGTAGAGGGTGTACAAAATGTCAGATTTGGAGGAAAACAGAGTTCTTGGAGAGCTGTTGGGCTCAAGGAACTTATGGAAATCCTCAAGAAGGGATCTGACAAAGCAGCAGTATAATTGATGGCAGGTTTATCAGCAAGTTCGTGCACAATGCACACTTACATTAACACATGGTGCAGGCTTGATCGATATCATTTTCCTTGGATAATTAGTTGTTGTCAAACAAAGACTCGGTAGGTCCATTTTATTTATTGGTTTAAATTTTACTGTTATGACATTGATTGGTTGCTATGAACTTGCCACAGTATCATTTCATTGTAGGCACGCAATTCTTTCATTGTGTGGGAACAGCTGGAGCATATGCTATAGCGTTGAAGGCATTTACCGTTCTGAGGTAGGAAAAGCAAGACTTGCCTTTCTCAATCACTGGATACCCCAAAGTATTTCAAAATACCTCACAACTGCTGAGATAGATCTTGAAATGTAGTTATGGTTATAACGTAAGGAAATTTGGCAGTTGACTATACACAATAATAGTCTTGCGAACATTAGTGAGATAAAGGGCTGGGTTTTACTTGCCCCTGCCTGCTGTTTTAAGGGAGATTTGGGGGCTGTATGGTTAGCCCACTTCCTTCTCTGCCATACCCAATCTAGTCCCCATAATACGTTAGGTGGGCAGATGCCAAACTTAAATGGATAATCAAAGAAGCAAGAATAATAACTTTCCATACCAAAATATTGTTGGCCTGGGCAGTCAGCCAGGAGTGAGCAGTTCCTGCACATTTCGGGGACTCCTATCCTCAAGATGGAACACTTCCACACCGTCTGCTCTACATAATCTGGCCCCTACTCTCCTGCTCACCCCCATCCCTGCCCTCTAGGATCTTCCCTGCCCTAAAACACTAAGTCTTAATGATCCTGGGCAGCTACGATTCTCTTTGAGCTTCTTCTTGCAGTCCCAGCTGTGCCCATCACTGAGCTCTGGTTATTACTAGGATTGATGGAACTGCTGGTCCATCAGCTAGCCTGTATCCAATTCTCCCTTATTAATAAATATCCTTTCTGTTCTTGATGAAGTCTGTGAGCATTATTACATTTGGCAACAAGGATAACATGTGTTATGAGGCCACCACTTCTGGCCTGTCACGTGTGAGTACCCTGTTTAATTGAAGGCTGACAAAAGAAATACTCACTCGAATGCCTGTTTTTGGGTGAATGGACCAATTTGAGATGTTGCTGGGCCCTTAGGGGCGGATGCAGAACAGTCCTGAATTAGCTGATGCAATCAAAAATTTAATAACGTAAAAAAGAAAAAATAAGTTCAAGAAAAAATAATCTTCAGAAGCAAGGGTTGTGATTTTGAATAGCTGCAGTTTTTTGAAGATAAGAGCTCACAGAGAGCAGTGTTTTAGATGAAGAGGGATAAATGCTCCAACAAACTGTCCCAAAAATGCAAGAAAACAAAAAGGCTGAGATTAGGCTCCCAACCATAGCAGAGATAGTGGAGATTCTGGGTAGCGATCCTGGCACTGAGGGATTGCAAGCAGCAGGGTTCCGAAGTTTTGGGGAGAAGTCCCCAGTATATTTTAAAAGAATAAGTTTAAAGGTTTTTATGGAAGATGTTGGATTGCCCACTGAAATTTACAAGAGAAGCCAGCCCATTGGGGAGAGGAGGGAGAGCGGACAGCCAGCCAAAAGGGAAAAAGTTGCAGAGATCACCAGAAGGGCTTTTTACCAGTAAAAGAGAAGTTTTAAAAATGTATAAAAAAATGTTCCAAAAGGAGTGCCATGACCTCAAAAATGAAGGAAAACCACAGAACAAGTAGTTGCTGACAGCAATAGAAAAAAAACAGTCTGAAAGCGGTAATGCATTTAAAGGGGTAACACATTTTATGTGGCAATGCACTTAAAGCACAACTGTAGGAAGAAACAAGTACCAGTAATAAGATTACAGAAGGAGGACAATGGAAGGCCCCAGAAGGAGGGCAAAGAAAGTTCACAAAAGGCAATGAAAGACACGAAATGACCAAATGAAGGATAAAGAGAGAATTGCAGAATGGAAACAAACAAAACTTTGCCAGAAACAGACCCGGCCAACAGTGAAGTCAAAAAGCTTTTAAGACAAGTAGAAATGAAGGTCCCAGTTGCAAAATGCATACTTTAAAATGAACATGATGGATTCACCTCAGAAGAAACACCAAAATTATAGACTTCAAAAGAAACTAGGAACGGTGCAATGTAGAGAGGGATCAGGAAGAACAATTAAAGCTCTAGAGAAGATACTAAAACAAGATGAAATAACTGACAGCAAACGTTTAAAGTCACAAAAATTTACAAAATGAAGTTAAGAAAAAGGAGAATTTAATGAGACAATGTAGAATCAGGTGAACTCCATGAAAAAGCAACCAGAAAATAAAAGCAAGTCCAATGAAAAACTGAAGCAGGAGAATAAAGGCTTGAAGAAAGGAAGCTTGACAATGAGAAATTAACTAAAAAGATAAAGACATTGGGGGCGATTCTGTCAAAAAAGTCCTAAGTGTCAAATTTGTGTAAAAACTGGAGTAAATCATACTTTTTTTTCAGCAGGAGTTTCAAAAAAATCTCCCACACCCTGTGCACTGCAGAGTGCACTCATGTGATTCACTCTAGAATTCAGTGAGCAGGGCCTCATCCCACTGGAGAAGCCAGCAGCATAGTGCTGAGTGGGCCACTGCACATGCACCAATCTGTCAGCCTCCCGATTGCCGGCCAGCTCCCCCCCGTCAACTCCCGCATCGTCAGCTGTGTCACTCCTCCCACAATCCAATTGCTGGCCCCCCGAACATGCCTGGGCCTTCCACTGACAATCCCAAACCAACAACCTGCAGTGCTTCCCCAACCGCTCCAGCAGGCTGTTCCCCACCCCACCCTTGCCCCCATCCCAATGGCCATCTCTGATTGCTGGCCTCCCTCCCTCCCCCATTGATTCTGACTGCAGAGTGGACCCCCAACCCTCTCAGATTGTCCCCAAAAGCCCCTCCCCATCAGGTTCCAGCCCCTTGGTGGGCAGTGCCAGTAAGGGACCTGCCAAAGTGGCACCACCATCAGTGCCTGATCCTTTTGCGGGGCTTTGATTGCCCCTGCTTCACTCCAGCAAGGTCGGGCCGCCAGCCCCCCACAAGTGGGGAGCTATAATAAACCCTGCTGGAGTGAAATACTCCTGGCGGCAGTGGGGGGAGGGAGACTGGCAGGCCAGTAGACTTCAATCCCAGGCTCACTAATGCTATTTAAATTATATTACAATGAGCTGCCTTTTAAAGGCAGTTCTGCACTGATTTCCGTGAGACATGCAGAGGCCCAGACACCCAGGGCAAATCGCATGAATCAACCACTGCTTGAGTCTCCTGGCCCGCTACGCTAAAAAAAAGCAGCGCAGCGGGATGGGAAAATTGCCCCCATTTAAAAGCTGAATCAGCAATTCAGACAGAGAAAAAAACTGAGATTGTGTAAGACCATAAGGCCATAGGACGATAAGACACAGGAGCAGAATTAGGCCATTTGGCCCATTGAGTCTGCCCTGCCATTCAATCATGGGTGATTTTTTCTCATCCCCATTCTCCTGCCTTTCCCCCATAACCTCTCCACAGCCTCCTGCGGCAAAGAGTTCAACAGATTCACCACTCTCTGGCTGAAGAAATTCCTCCTCATCTCTGTTTTAAAGGATCGTCCCTTTAGCCTGACGCTGTGTCCTCAGGTTCTAGTTTTTCCTACTAGCGAAAATACCCTCTCCACGTCTACTCTTTCCAGACCTCACATTATCCTGTAAGTTTTAATAAGATCCCCCCTCATCCTTCTAAACTCCAACGAGTACAGAACCCAGAGTCCTCAACTGCTCCTCATGTGACAAGCTCTTCATTCCAGGAATCATTCTTGTGAAGCTCCTCTGGACCCTTTCCAAGGCCAGCACATCCTTCCTTAGATATGAAGCCCAAAACTGCTCACAATACTCCAAACAAAATTGCTGAACTGGCTACTTGAATGGAAAAGCTGCAAACATGCTCCATGTAAGACTGTATTTTGAACTGCACATGGTTAAAGCCTACCAATAAGAACATAAGAAATAGGAGCAGAAGTAGGCCATCTAGCCCTTCGAGCCTGCCCCACCATTCAATAAGATCATGGCTGATCTGAAGTGGCTCAGTTCCATATTCCCGCCCTCTCCCTATAACCCTTAATCCCCTCGCTTATCAAAAACACATCAACCTGCATCTTAAAAATATTTAGCGAGGCAGCCTCCACCACTTCAACGGGCAGAGAATTCCAGAGATTCACCACCCTTTGAGTGAAGAAGTTCCTCCTCAACTCCGTTCTAAACCACCCCCCCTTTATCTTGAGGCTGTGCCCCCTAGTCCTACTGTCCTTTCTGAGCGGGAAGAGCCTCTCCACCTCTATCCTATCCATCCCATTCATCATCTTATATGTCTCAATGAGATCTCCCCTCATTCTTCTAAACTCTAATGAGTACAAGCCTAGTTTACTCAGCCTCTCCTCATAGCTCAACCCCCTCAACTCCAGTATCAGCTTAGTAAACCTCCTCTGCACTCCCTCCAAGGCCAAAATATCCTTGCGTAAGTGCGGCGACCAAAACTGCACACAGTACTCCAGCTGCGGCCTCACCAATGCCCTATACAGCTGCAGCAAGACCTCCCTACTTTTATATTCAATCCCCCTCGCTATGAAGGCCAGCATCCCATTTGCCTTCCTGACCACCTGCTGCACCTGCAGGCTGGGTTTTTGCGACTCATGCACAAGGACCCCGAGGTCCCTCTGCACCGTCGCCTGCTGCAGTTTTTCGCCACGTAAGTAATAGTCCTTCCTACCATTATTCCTACCAAAGTGGACCACCTCGCACTTGCCAACATTAAATTCCATTTGCTAGTTCCTGGCCCATTCGCCCAGCCTATCTAGATCCTTCTGTAGACTCTCCACACCCTCCGCGCAATTTGCCATTCCACCAATCTTGGTGTCATCAGCAAATTTCGACACCATACAATAAAGGTATATAAAGGTATTTATGTTTATAATAAAGGTATTTATGTTTGGACACAGAAGCCTCAAGACCTCATCAATGAGCCATCACCACTGCAACAACAAACAAAACCCATGTTAAGTATGTAATGTGACACAGTGTCATAATATGAAACTTCGGTAGTGGATCAAGTTCGATCCCTGAAATTATTATCTGTGTGCCATAACCAGTTGACCTCATGTCAGAACGGATCATTCATAAACATGTGGATCACTTGAGGAGTAGAGAGATGTTCCAGCAATAAGTGTTGAAGACAAGAAATTCAAGCCTGTAAGCACTAAAGCACCTATTATAGACAAATCTGATGTCTTCATGGCAGCAAGTAGTAATGAACTGCCTGTGCGAGGAAGACGTAACAGCTATTTGCAGGTCTTGTTAATGTCGATCTGGTGAAAGCAGCACAGACTATAGAATTTTGCTTTTCTTCAAAAAACAGAAAAACTTTACATAGCAGAGTTATTAGTACTACTGCTTGACAGAAATTGACAGGATTCAGAAACTCAATGCAATTTGGTCAGATTTGCAGATGATACCAAACTGGGAAAGGTTGTAGAATGACAGGAGGCAAGTCAGAAATTAGAAAATTATTTGGACAAAATATGAAAGTGCACAACTAAATCAAAGTTGACAAATGCAGAATGTTATATATTAGGAAAGAGAAATTGACGACAAACATATTTTAAAACCTACCTTAAAACAACTCAGCATGAACTTGCATTGGTGTTAATTTTCCAAAATTCCCTAGATTTGGAAAAGGATCCATTAAATTGGAAAATAGCAAAAGTAACTCTTTTAATGGATGGCACAATGGCACAGTGGTTAGCACTGCTGCCTCACAGCACCAGGGACCTGAGTTCGATTCCTGGCTTAGATCACTGTCTGAGCGGAGTCTGCACGTTCTCCCCGTTCTGTGTGGGCTTCCTCCAGGTGCTCCGGTTTCTTCCCAAAGTCTGAAAGACATGCTGGTTAGGTGCATTAACCATCCTAAAATCCCCCTCAGTGTGTCTGAACAGGTGCTGGAAAGTGGTGACGAGGGGATTTTAACAGCAAATTCATTGTAGTGTTAATGTAAGCCTACTTATGACACCAATAAATAGACTTAAACTTAAAACTTAAATATATCATAGACAGGAGTTACAGAGACATGGTCACACCCAAGGCATAGCCAGATGGATGGGTGGCAGCCAACAAAGTCAGGCAGTCAATGTAGGAATCCCCCATGTTCGTTCCCGGCTCTAACAGGTATACTGCTTTGGATACTGTTGGGGGATGGCCTATTAGGGGAGAACAACAGCAGCAGCCAGTGCAGTGGCACCACGGCTGGCTCTGTTGTTCAGCAGTGAGGGTCAAAGCACAGAAGAGCAACAGGCATAGGGGACCCCATAGTCAGGGGAACAGATAGGTGTTTCTGTGGTTATGAAAGAGACTCCAGGATAGTGTATTGCCTCCCTGGGATCTGGGGTGTCGCTGAACAGCTGCAGGGCATCCTGAAGGGGAAGGGTGTTAAGG
Source organism: Carcharhinus amblyrhynchos (assembly GCF_965287045.1). Lineage (NCBI taxonomy): Eukaryota > Metazoa > Chordata > Chondrichthyes > Carcharhiniformes > Carcharhinidae > Carcharhinus > Carcharhinus amblyrhynchos. The sequence continues at coordinate 46,664,421 of NC_137324.1, read as the reverse complement.
CAGAGGTCATGGTATGTGTTGGTACCAATGACATAGATAGAAAGGGGAATGAGGTCTTGCATCAAGAATTCAGGGAGTTAGACAATAGACTAAGGAGCAAGATCTCTCGGGTTGCAATCTCTGGATTACTGCCAGTGCCACGAGCTGGTGCCACAGAAAGAGGAGAATAGCACAGCTGAATGTGTGGCTTAAGAGTTAGAACATAGAACATAGAACGTTACAGCGCAGAACAGGCCCTTCGGCCCTCGATGTTGTGCCGGCCAATTAAGAAAAAAGCAATGACCCTCTAACCTAAACCAATCCCTTTCCATCCATAAGCCTATCCACGGACCTCTTAAACGCCCCCAAACTTGGCACATCTACAACTGCAGCAGGCAGGGCATTCCAATCCCTCACCACCCTCTAGGTAAATAACCTACCTCTGACATCCGTCCTATAACTACCACCCCTTAATTTAAAGCTATGTCCCCTTGTGCTAGCTTTCTCCATCCGAGGAAAAAGGCTATCACTGTCCACCCTATCTAAACCTCTAATCATCTTATATGTTTCAATAAGGTCCCCTCTTAGCCGCCTTCTTTCTAACGAAAACAACCCCAAATCCCTCAGCCTCTCCTCATAGGACCTTCCCTCCATACCAGGCAACATCCTGGTAAACCTCCTCTGCACCCTCCCCAATGCCTCCACATCTTTCTTATAATGCGGGGACCAGAACTGTACACAATACTCCAAGTGCGGCCGCACTAGAGTTTTGTACAGTTGCAACATGATGTTGCGGCTCCGAAATTCAATCCCCCTACCAATAAACGCCAAGACACCGTATGCCTTCCTAACAACCTTATCGACTTGATTTCCAACTTTCAGGGATCTATGCGCATATACACCTAGATCCCTCTGTTCATCAACACTATTCAGAGTCCTACCGTTAGCCCTATACTCTACACATTTGTTATTCCTGCCAAAGTGAATTACCTCACACTTTTCCGCATTAAACTCCATTTGCCACCTCTCGGCCCAGCTCTGCAACTTGTCCAAGTCTCTCTGTAAACTATGACACCCCTCTTCACTATCTACCACTCCTCTGACTTTAGTGTCATCAGCAAATTTACTAATCCATCCTTCTATACCCTCATCCAGATCATTTATAAAAATTACAAACAGCAGTGGCCCCAAAACAGATCCCTGAGGCACACCACTTGTAACCGAACTCCATGACGAATACTTTCCATCAACCACCACCCTCTGTCTTCTATCAGCTAGCCAATTCCTGAGCCAATTAACTAAATCACCCTCAATCCCATACATCTGCATTTTCTGCAGAAGCCTTCCATGGGGAACCTTATCAAACGCCTTACTAAAGTCCATATATACCACGTCAACTGCCTTACCCCCATCCACCTCTTTGGTCACTTTTTCAAAAAACTCAATAAGTTTAGTAAGGCATGACCTACCCTTCACAAAACCATGCTGACTATCTCCAATCAATTCATTACTCTCTAAATAACTATAAATCCTATCCCTAATAATTTTTTCTAATACTTTGCCCACAACAGAAGTAAGACTCACCGGTCTATAATTCCCGGGAAAGTCTCTAATCCCCCTCTTAAACAATGGGACAACATTCGCTACCCTCCAGTCTTCTGGCACTATACCTGTGACCAACGACGACCTGAAGATCAGAGCCAGAGGCTCTGCAATCGCCTCTCTTGCCTCCCAGAGAATCCTAGGGTAAAGCCCATCCGGCCCAGGGGACTTATCTATTTTCAAACTCTCAAGAATATCTAGCACATCCTCCTTATCTACTTCAATACTATCCAGTTTACAACCCTGTAACCCAGTGTTCCCCACAACTACATTTACGTCTCCCTTCGTGAATACCGAAGAGAAATATTTGTTCAGTGCCTCTCCAATCTCTTCCGGCTCCACATATAACGTCCCACTGCTGTCTCTGACTGGCCCTAATCTTGCCCTAACCAATCTTCTATTCTTAACATATCTAAAGAAAGCTTTAGGATTCTCCTTAATCCTTTCAGCCAAAGTCTTCTCGTGTCCTCTTTTAGCTCTTCTTAACTCACTCTTTAGCTCCCTCCTGGCTAATCTATAGCTTTCCAGTGCACTACCTGAGCTTTCAAGCCTCATCCTGACATAAGCCTCCTTTTTCCTTTTAACCAGCGAATCAACTTTTTTAGTGCACCACGGTTCCCTTACTTGACCATTTCCTCCTTGCCTGACAGGGACATATTTGTCAAGGACTCGCAGTAGCTGTTCTTTGAATAAACTCCACATTTCGGATGTTCCCAGCCCCTGTAGTTTCCTAGTCCAACCTATGCTCCCTAATTCTCTCCTAAAAGCCTCATAATTACCCTTCCCCCAGCTATAACTACTGCCCCTAGATTCATGCCTATCCCTTTCCATCACTAAGGTGAACGTAACGAATTGTGGTCACTATCACCAAAATGCTCACCAACTTCCAAATCTAACATCTGGTCTGGCTCATTTCCCAGCACCAAATCCAATATAGCCTCACCTCTAGTTGGTGCAGGAGGGAAGGTCTTAGATTCCTGGACTGCTGGGACCATTTTTGACAAAGGTGGAACCTGCGCAAACAGGATGGTCTACATCTGAACCAGAGCAGGACTAACATCCTTGCTAGTGGACTTGCTAGTGCTGTTGGGAAGAGTTTAAACTAGTTTGGCAGGAGGAGGGGACCCAGACTGTTAGCAGAATAGAGACACAGTATAACATAGAAAAGCAATCAGGTAAGAATGAATACAGCAGTAGTAAATTTCAAGGGAGTAAGAGAAGACCCTCTATTTTAATTCAAGGAGTATTAAAGGAAAAATGGATACGTTAAGGGCGAGGATTGACGGGTGTAATTATGATCTAATAGCCATCACAGAGACATGGTTGAGTGAGGGGCAGGATTAGCAGTTCAATGTCCCAGGATATAGAACCTTTAGGCGAGACAGAGGATGTTGTTAAAGAGAAGGAGGCATTGCATTATTAGCTAAGGAGGCACTTACTGCAGTGAGTAGAGATGATATCTTGGAGGGGGCATTGAATGAAGCTTTGTGGGTAGAGCTGAGGAATAAAAAAAGGACAGCTACATTGCTAGGCATTTATTATAGACCCCCAGATAGTCCATGGGAAATTGAAGAGCAAATAGGTGTGCAATTCACAGAGGGATTTAAAAATAGAAAGAGGGCAATTATATTCGGTGATTTCAACATTCCCAACATTAATTGGGATAGTCATCATGTTAAGGGCTTAGATGGAGTAGAGCTCCTAAAATGTATACAGGAAAACTTTTTAGGGCAATATGTAGAGAAGGAACTGTGCTGAACCTAATTCTGAGGAATAAAGCTGGACCAGTGATTGATGTGTTGGTGGGAGACCATATTGGTGATAGTGACCACAACGTTCAATTCAAGTTTGTTATGGACAAAGAAATTGACATGTTGCAGAAAAAAGTTTTGGATTGGGGGAGAATAGATTTTAACTAAATTAGGCAGGATCTGACCAAGGTAGACTGGAATGAGTTACTTTTGGGAAAATCTACAGAAGAGAAGTGGGGGTTGTTCAAAGATGAAATGGGGAGGGTACAGGTCCAACATGTTCTCTCTAGGGTAATAGGAAGGTGTAACAAATCCAGACAGTCGTGGATGACCAGAGACATTCAGGGTATGATGAGAAGGGAAAAAGAGGCTTTTGACAAGTAAAAAGGGAGTCAGTCTTTGGAGGCATTAGTGGAGAACAGAAAGTGCAGGATGGAGCTTAAGAAATCAATTAGGAGAGCAAAGAGGGGATATGAGAAAGCTCTGGCTGGTAAATGACATAGATGACTATGTGGGGGGTGGGATTAGTAAGTTTGTTAATGACACAAAGATTGACTGGATGGTTAACAGTGGGGTTAACAGTGTTTTGGGTTACAGGAAGATATTGATGAAATGGTTAAATGGGCGGATAAGTAGCAGGTGGAATTTAACCCTGAAAAGTGTGAGGTGATGCACTTTGGAAGGAGTAATTTGACAAGGAAATTTACTGTGAATGGTCTGACACTGGGAAGTTCCAAAGAACAAAGGGACCTTGGCGTGTTTGTCCATAGATCTCTGAAGGCGGAAAGGCAGATTAATAGGATGGCGAAAGAGACATATGGCACACTTGGGTATAGATTACAAAAGCAGAGAGTCATGATGGAGATGGTGATGCCACAGCTGGAGTAGTGTGTGCAGTTCTGATTGCCACATTATGGGAAGGACATGACCACATTGGAAAGGGAAGAGATTTACCAAGATGCTGCCTGAGATGGGACATTGAAGTTATGAAGAGAGGTTGGATAGGCTTGGGCTGTTGTTTTTGGAGCAGACTGAGGGGTGACCTGACTGAGGTGTTCAAGATTATGAAAGGCATGGACAGGGTAGATGGGGAGCAGCTGTTCCTTTTAATTGAAAGGTCAGTTACGAGGGGACACAAGTTAAAAGTGAGGGGTTTAGTGCGATTTGAGGAAAAACCTGTTTACTTAGATGTTGGTGACAGTCTGGAATATACTACCTGGGAGGATGGTCGAGGTGGGATGTCTCACATCCTTTAAAGAGTACCTGAATATATACTTGGCACACCATAACATTCAAGGCTATGGGCCAAATGCTGGCAAGTGGAATTAGGTGGACAGGTCAGGGCATTTCATGCATCAGTGCAGAGTTGATGGGCCAAAGGGCCTCTTCTGCACTGTAGTATTCTGTGATCCTGTAATAATTGCCAAACTCATGGTTATAATCCTGCTCTATAAGCCTAAAAGTGCGGTGAAAACTGCTTCGTTCGTGACTTTCAAAAGGAAATTGGATATTTGAAAAGAAAAAAAAATGAAGAGTTATGGTCCCAGAGTAGAAGAGTAGGACTAATTGGATAGCTCTTTCAAAGAGCTGGCACAGAAAAGGTGGGTTGAATGGTCTCCTGTACTTAATGAGTGTAAGAGATTCCAATAAAAATAGTTTCCAGAGGATTTTTATTTTGCTGAAAGTAAAATTAGACTTTTATATGGTAATGTTTCCATATTTCAGACCAATAAATATTTGGATAAAAGGTTCCAACAAACAATTTCAACACAAACCATTAATTGACTCAACATTGCCTCTGGGGAAAGCAGCATGTGGAAGCTAAGGCTAATTAGTAGAGATCGCCCTTGTGTTATATTATGGTAGCTTGTTATATAAGCCTAGGAACAGTTTTATGCTCTATTTCCTAGCTGGATTATGGATGTATAAAGTGGCAAGATGTACAAGGGGAGATGTTAAAATACATTAAAAATGCAAGGAAAAAATGTTGTATTTTGAGCCAAAGAAAAGAATATTATTTTCACGCCCTTTATCTTTATTTTCATAAGGCATTTTTCAAGAGATCCAGGTTGCCAAGTGTAATGAATGCCCCATCAGGTATTCTGCCTACCTCCCAATTGGTAAATTACCTATAGGGAATATGATTAATACAGCAGCACACCTCCAATATTAAAATGAGGGCCAGCCACAAGAACAGCATCATTGTTTGGTCGTGGTTGCGGTAGGGAAGGCACTGGTGGTGGCATAATGGCAATGCCACCAGACTGGGTTTAAGGTTAATGCTGGTGAGGGTCTGAATATGAATCCCACCACATCAGATGGTCGAATCTGAATCCAATAAAAAAATCTGGAAATAAAAGTCTAATAATGACCAGGAATTGATTGTCATAAGTAGTGGGGTGTGGAATGCACTGCCTGCTGTGATCGTGGAATCGGACACTTTAGGAACTTTCAAGCAGTTATTGGATAGGCGCATGGAGCACACCAGAACGATAGGGAGTGGGATAGCTTGATCTTGGGTTTGGACATAGTTTGGCACAACATTGAGGGCCGAAGGGCCTGTACTGTGCTGTGCTGTACTGTTCTATGTTTCTATAAAAACTCACCTTTTTCACTAACGTCCTCTTCAGAAGGAAATCTGCTGTCTTTATCTGGCCTGGCCTACATGGGTGCATTGACCTGAACAGGCACCGGACTGTGGTGACAGGTGAATTTCACATTAACTTCATTGCAATAGAACAAAGAACATAGAACAGTACAGCACAGTACAGGCCCTTTGACCCTTGATGTTGTGCCGAGCTATGTCCAAACCCAAGGTCAAGGTATCGCACTTCCTAAGATTCAAGTAAACCTTACTCGTGACTAATAAATAAACTTTACTTTAAACACTGGCCTAGTCAGCGATGCCCACATCCCGTAAATTAATTTTTAAAAATTGCCTCAATGACTGACTGCTTGATCCATGCAGCAGAATAAAATTGACTTTCGCAGGAAAACAGGTAATATGAAACCACTTAAGGTAGAACTGGATACACTTTGAAAGAATCAGCAATTAAATAATGGCAGTTTTATGATGGCCTAATGGCACAGTAGCTATTGTACCCACCTCTTAGCCAGAAGCTCAAGTTTCAAATGCCACTCAAGGAAGGCACTTTCATAATGTGGCCACACAGGTTGAGAATCATCTTGTAAATCTTTCCAACAAAGGCAGGCAAAAAGAGTCAGTGAGACTCCTGGTCAGCCGTGTGCCTGCAGTATCTTGCCAAGCATAACCGTAGACCAAGAAGTCTGTAGTTTCCAATACCCTTTTAGGGTATGGTAGTTGAAGAAGTTGTTTTTGAACTGGCAGTTGACCTGTGGAATATTTTCTAGCTTGATATTTCCCAATTTAATAGAATCATAGAATCATAGAATCCTACAATGCAGAAAGAGGCCCTTCGGCCAATCAAGTCTGCATCGACCACAATCTCACCCAGGCCCTATCCCCATATCCCTATACATTTACCCACTAATCCCTCTAACCTACACATCCCAGGACACTAAGGGGCAATTTTAGCATGGCCAATCAACCTAACCTGCACATCTTTGGATTTTCATCATTCAAACAATGTTTGACTGTTGAAGAAAAGAAAACTTGCGGTGGCACAGTCATTGGCTCTACTGCCTCACAGTGCCAGGGACCCAGGTTCAGGTCTTTGTAGAGTTTGCACTTTCTTCCCATGTCTGCGTTTGTTTCCTCCAGGTGCTCCAGTTTCTTCCCACACTCCAAGGAGTGTGATTCGATTGATTGGTTATGGTTAATTGCCCTCAGTGTTAGGGGGACTAGCAGGCTAGATACATGGGATTATGGGGATAGAGTCTGGGTGGGAGGGCTGTCAGTGCAAGCATGATGGGTTGAATAGCCTCCTTCCGCATTGTAGGGATTCTATGATTCTATGATTCTTGGGTAAAGGAGTAGTGTTTCAGTGTATTGATTTCACAGTGCTTAATGTCGACTCTGGATGCAGACAGCTGATCAGCTCCATTTAAAATATTTATCATGAAGAAGATAGAGGTCAGTTTTAGAAACATAAAACCGTAGAAGATTGGTGCAGATCCTTCAAGCCTGCACCACCATTTAATACGATCATGGCTGATCATACACTTTCAATATCTTGCTCCCACTTTCTCTACATACTCCTCACTCCTTTAGCTGCAAGGGACACGCCCAGTTCCCTTTTGAACATATCTAACGGACTGGCCCCAACAGCCAGTTGGGGACTAAGGTACATATTTGGATGCAGTCCTCAAGAGTGAACTGTGATAAAATAGCAGCTCTATGTATTATGTCAGTAATCTTCATAGCCATCGGTCTACATATTTTGCAATTTATTCTGTTCACCAATAACCCATAATTCGCAGCATTATTAACAGCTGATGGTCATTGTCGAATTTGTTTTTGGCAGGATATATTTTGAAAGTGCAGTAAATCCGTGGTGAAATGCATGAACATTTCATAGAAACTCACATGCCCTTCAGTCCTGAGATGAAAAAAAAAATCTTTGCAATTTCATGTAGAGGCCTGAAGTGGGGGCCCCATTATCCAAAGTTTAAGCCAGCTGACAAGTATACTTTTTGTGCCAAGACCAATTTGCCTTATGTCTGAACAAGACTACTGGAGAACAAAGCAAGTGATATAAACATCTTAATTTAATGTCAATCTGTTAAATATTGCCCTGGATATGATGAAGTGACAGAGTGTTCTGCCAAAGTGTATATCATGCCATTGAAACTGCAAACCCAAAGGACATGATTTCAAGGCATGTTTGTACAGTTTTTTTTAGTTCTATGATTTATTTACAGATGCAGAACTATAAATGCGTAAAACCCAATGGTACAACAAATTGCAATTATTTGTTTCTTTAAATAGTTGAATCCTTTCGCTACCAATAAGGAGTCATTTTTTAAATGAATCTATTCAAGCTTGCTTAACCATTAATGAGTGGGTGCTGATCTGTCAAAAGGAACACTTCTTTTCAACCTACCAAGCGTAGCTATTTCCTCAGCTCAATAAATCAATCCAATGATTGCCTGAATACATACAGGCCAGAGAGATTCCTGATTCAATTCCCAGTCTATGCTCTGCTGGCCAGGTTCAACTGTGGAGTCAGCTCTGTTGCTACACTTGACCTCAGTATGTCTGCTCAGGAGAGAAATATTAGCTGTTATTCCCATTCTTGGTCACTGTCCAAAGAGCCCTGTTTTAAGTGTACATGTATAGATATCACATGACGATAGGGTGGCGCTCATGAGATTCAGACTACAATTGAAATACAATTGAAAGGTATATCAATGAATGATTGCTGATTCAGCAAGGTACTGAAGCCAGCAACAAAAACTACGGAAACAGAACAGTGAAACAGAAATTTGGCACAAAAATCTCTTGCCTGTTCTATATTAAAAGTAAATCCTGTGCTTACAAAGTTCCATGTTTAGAATGGAACTGGTTTGAATCTGGTTTGAAAGCAATTGTGGGGTATCAGGGTGAATGCAGATAGAATTGAATGTTGTGTGGAAGATGGTGGATCTTGAATTTCTACTTGAAGGTAAATACAGGGTATACATACTTGCGATAAATTAGATAGGTCGTCTGGACTTTTGCTTGATTTGGCTTGGTATGGCAAGGAGAAACTTTGGACAAACTTTCCTCAGGAAATTGAATAGATTGATGAAATCAACAACTGAGAATATTGTGCAGAATCTTTAGAAGGACCAAACTTGTATTGAATCAACTTTAGGCAAGATGCGAGGGTGTTAGGAAGGGTGCAGAGAAGACTTATGAGAATGGTGCTAGGAAAGTGGAGCTTCAGTTTATGGATAAATTGCAAAAGCTGGGACTATTCTTCTTGAAGAGGAGATTTGATAGAGGTACTTTGAAAACCAAAGGGAACTAGACAGAGTAGAGAGGGAAAAATCATTCCTATTGGTGGAAGGGTGGAGAGTCAAAGACTACAGGTGATTTGCAAATGAAGAATTGGTGGCATGAGAAAAAAAACATTTTTACACAGCAATGTGGTTAAGATCTGGAATGTATTGCCTGAGAGTGTGATGAAGGCAGATTCGATTATAATTTTCAAAAGTAAATTGAATTGATTTCAGAGGATCAAAAATTTGCAGGGTTATGAAGAAAAGGCAGTGGAATGGGATTCTGAATAGTCCTTATACATTGATGGGCACACCAAGTTAAAATAGCCTCCTTCTGTGCTGTGTCCATTCTATGATTCTATGATTAGCAGTGATAGAACATGAACTTTTCTGAAAAGAAAGACATGTTGGTGGAGCTGAAAATCTTCCACTCACCTGGAAATGTCGTAGTAGCTGTGGTGGAATTTTTCACAACTGTCAAATCTTGAGCAGAGTTTTGAGAGTGGGTTGCTGGATGTTGATTGCCCTGAAGCCACCTTGATGAGATGGAAGCTCTTACTAAAACAATTTACTGTTTCAGCTTTATAGTTGCAGCCAGGCAGGGAAAAGCCTCAAGGAAGAGCTGTGTTGAGTTAACACAGCGTGGCGGAGGTATACATTCTGTTGAGGGGTCTCGTCACATGTTTTTCATTTGACTTCATTGTTTGTAATATAGTTTGTTAAATTAAATGATCTCAGCGGTTTGCCACATGACCATTTTAATGACAACACGGTACCACACTGCTTCATGGTATCTAAGTTTTAACATGGTTCAGATAATGAATTTTCTTTAAGATGAACAGGGAAGTCCTCAGCCTCCCTTAGTCAATGCCACAAGGAACATGTTGGCTGATTCTTTCATTCGCTGCTGTTTTAGGGACATTTCAATGAATAAAATGGCTGCCACAATCACTTATGTAGCAGTAGTAATGGCTTTGGGATGTTTCTGAGAGACGTGATAAGTTGTATATGAATTCTATAATTAGACAGAAATGAAAAATCTGAAGCAGCTGTCCTCATGATTTATCAAAGCAGACAAGAGGCCTTTGTGTTTATAGATACAGAGATTGCATTTGGATTGATGGACAAAGAGTTTAGCGCATGTTTATAAATACAAAACTGATTTTTGATCTCCACGACTGCTCGGTGTTTAGAAACCAGAAGAATGTATGTTTAGAAACGCAGAGATCACATCTGCAAGCTTGACCGGCAGATGTTTCAATAATACAGAATGGATGGTTAAACTAATTTATTTGACTGTAAAAAATACATTTGTGATAATGGAATTAAGCTAAAAGTAGACATAAAAGCTTCTCTGAATCACTGTGTAACATGAAACCAAGCCAGTCTCAGAAAGATCATGGAGTTTTTGTCCAACACACATTGCCTGGCTTCGGACATGAAGACAGGATCACTTTATTAAAGTCTTGAAGGGATGCTTGTGCCAGCAGAACTGTACCAAAGTGTGAATGGGTACCTCAAACAGAATCAAAACTGAAAGTGAAAGGAATCAACGTCCATCAGCAATCAATATGCTATTTACAGCTAATCTGAACATTGGGTGACATCGTGGCACAGTGGTTAGCACTGCTGCCTTACAGTATCAAGGATCAGGGTTCAATTCCGTGGCAGAGTTTGCACGTTCTTTGGGTTTAATTTTAATTTGCCATATTTTGCTTTTGTTGTTTAGTCACAAAATTGTTGGCAATTGTTTTAATCAGCATTTCCCAAAAGCACATATACTCTTTCATCAGTGTTAAATTATACATTCATGAAACCAGGAGCGACTGACATTCTGACTTTTTTTATATGAACCCAAAAGCTAGGAACGAATTATTTTGTGAATAAATATACAGGACAGCAATATTCACTATTGCACTGCAGTCATGTGCCGAGTAACACTACATCAGCTTTTCATTCTACCTTGGAGCTGGAAGAAATAAACTTGATGAAGATCCAGGATTTCGAATCTAAAATGCAATGATTTTGAACTTTGGGAGCCAGAAGACATAACAGGCAGATTGTCAGTGAAAATCCAAATACTTTAAATTAATTTAATGCTGAATTAGATTGAAATCTCTGCTGGGTAGGGACTGCACATCTGGCCAGGGATGGTGATGGTGGTATCTGAGACATTATCTGACTTCCGTGATTCTGACCATGTCCCATTCTCCCAAATTTGGCACAAGTAAGGAAGACTTTACAGGGTTGCCGGGTCTGAGTTTGCCACCGTCATTTCTGGTTCCTAGACTGATACTGGGTGGTCTGTCCATTTTCAATGCTTATTGATTTTTGGTACAACAGAGTGGCTTGTTAAGCTATTACAGAGGGCATTGAAGAGTCAACCAAATTGCTGTTAGACTTTTAAACAGTAGACTTTTAATCTCAGGTTTTTTAATTGAATTCATATTCCACCGCCTGCCATGGTGGGATTTGAACATAGGTCCCTAGAGCATTAATTACCCTCGGTCTCTGGATTACTAGCCCTGTGACAATACCATCATGCCACTGTTTCCCCTTCACCACTGCTGCCACTGTGAATGTTAGAGGTGGTGGATGGAGTGCCAGGAAAGCAGGCTGCTTTGTCTTGGCAGTGTTTGTTAATGAGTGTTGTTGGAGTTGCATTCATCCAGGAGAGTATCCCATCATATTCCTGACTTGTGCCCTGTAGGCAGTAGGCAGACTTTAGGGAGTGAGAAAGTGCTGCAGAATTCCCAACTTCTCACCTGTTCTTGTACCCACAGTATCTGTATGACAGGTGCAGTTCAGTTTCTGAGCAAAGGTAACCCCAAGGACGTTGATAGTTGGGGATTCAGTAATGATAACGCCACTGAATATCAAGGGGAGATGGGTGGATTCTCTCTTGTTGGAGATGGTCATTGTCTGTCAGCCCAAGTCTGGATATTGTCCAGGTTTGCTGCATATGGACATGGACTGCTTCAGTATCTGTGGAGTTACCAGTGCGACTGAACATTGTGTAATCTTCAGCGAACATCCTCACTTCCAGCCTTATGGTGGAAGAAAGGTCATTGATGAAGCAGCTAAGATGATTGGGACTAGGGCACGATGCTGTGGAACTTGCATTGATGTCTTGGAAATGAGATGGTTCATCCTCCTTTGTGCCAAGTATGACTCCAACAACTAAGAGCTTTCTCCCTTATTCCCATTGATTTCAGTTTGTTAAGGTCCCTCAACGCCATATTCAGTCAAATGCTTTCTGCAGTCACTCTTACTTCACTTCAAGTTCAGCTCTTTTGTTCATGTTTGGAATAAGGCTGTAATGAGGTCAGGAGTAAGTGACCCCGACAGATCCCAAAATGAGCATCAGTGAGCAGGTATTTGCTGAGAAAATGCCACTTGATAGTTCTGTTGAAAACACCTTCCGTCACTTTACTGATGAGGAAAGAGAGTTGGAGCAGCAAAATGAGTTAAAGAGAAAATTCCAGACCTTGTGGGCTGTCGGAGGTTGTAAATGGGTGAGATCATGGAGGCATTTGAAAGCAAGGATGAGAATTGCAAAATCAATGTGCTACTTAACCAGGAACCAGTATAGGTCAGTAAATCCAGGAGTGATAGACGAATAGTACTTGGAACAAGACACATGCAGCAGAGTTTTGGATGGCCGCACCTTTATGGAGGCTAGAATGTGGGAGACCAGTAGGAATACATTGAGATAATTGATTCTTGAGCTAACAAAAACATGGACAACTGTTTCAGCACCAGCTGAGCTGTAAAAGGTTCTGAGTTGGCAGAAATTATGGAAGTGGAAATAGGTGGTCTTAGAAATGGCACAAATATATTATCAGAAGTTCACCTTGGAGTTGAAATGTTATTATAAGGCATAATGTGTTGATGGAACGCAAATATATATTTTTTTAATGGTGAGTACTCTCAATATGGTGAAGTCTGCCTTAAACACTTCAAATTTCATTTCATCTCATTCAGCTGAGTCATGAGGTCTGCCCATTGTGCTTCCTGGATGAATTGGCATGTTAGGTGTAAGGGCAAAGGGTGGTGGGTTTGGGTTATGAGTTGGCATGAATTATCACTAAGTTGGCAAATGGGCCATGAAGAGCCATGGGTGAAGATAGAACATAGAACATAGAACACTACAGCACAAACAGGCCCTTCGGCCCACAAGTTGCGCCGACCACATCACCTACCAACCTACAGACCTATCTATAACCCTCAATCTCATTAAACCCCATATACTCATCCAGAAGTCTTTTAAAAGACCCCAGCGAGTTCGCCTCCACCACCACTGACGGCAGCCGATTCCATTCACTCACCACCCTCTGAGTGAAAAACTTACCCCTAACATCACTTCTGAACCTCCCTCCCCGCACCTTAAATCTGTGTCCTCTCGTAGCGACCATTTCAAACCGGGGAAATAGCCTCTGAGAGTCCACCCTATCTATTCCTCTCAATATCAGGTCGCCTCTCAACCTTCGTCTCTCCAGGGAAAAGAGTCCCAGCTCCCTCAACCTAACTTCATAAGGCATGCCTCCCAGTCCAGGCAACATCCTTGTAAATCTCCTCTGCACCCTTTCAATAGCTTCTACATCTTTCCTATAGTGAGGCGACCAGAACTGCGCACAATACTCCAAATGAGGCCTGACAAGGGTCTTATAAAGTTCCAGCATTACCTCCCGACTCCTAAACTCAATCCCTCGATTAATGAAGGCCAGTACACCATACGCCTTCTTGACCACCTCCTCCACCTGCGAGGCCGATTTAAGAGTCCTGTGGACCCGGACCCCAAGATCCTTCTGCTCCTCAACACTACTCAGACTTCTGCCCTTAATAGTGTACTCGTTCATCCCGTTGGTTCTGCCAAAATGGACGACAACACATTTATCCGCGTTGAAGTCCATCTGCCACTTCTCCGCCCAGTCCTGCATCCTATCTATGTCCTGCTGCAACTTTTGCCATCCTTCCAGATCATCCACAACACCACCGACCTTCGTGTCATCAGCGAACTTACTTACCCATCCCTCCACTTCCTCATCCAGGTCATTTATGAAAATGACAAACAACAAGGGTCCCAGAACAGATCCTTGAGGCACTCCGCTGGTGACTGACCTCCATTCAGAAAAAGCCCCATCCACAACCACTCTCTGCCTTCTGCAGGCAAGCCAGTTCTGGATCCACAAGGCCAAAGGCCCTTGGATCCCATGCCCTCTCACCTTCTCAAGAAGTCTTGCATGGGGGACCTTATCAAACGCCTTGCTGAAGTCCATGTACACTACGTCCACGGCACTTCCTTCGTCAATGTGTTCAGTCACATTATCGAAGAACTCAACTAGGCTTGTAAGGCACGACCTGCCCTTGACAAATCCATGCTGACTATTCCTGATCATGTCAAACCTCTCCAAATGTTCGTAAATCTTGTCCCTCAGAAGCCTCTCCATCAACTTACCAACCACTGAGGTCAGACTCACCGGTCGGTAATTTCCCGGGCTATCTCTGTTCCCTTTCTTAAAAATAGGAACTACATCCGCAATCCTCCAATCCTCTGGAACCTCTCCCGTCTCCATTGACGACGCAAAGATCATCGCCAGGGGCTCTGCAATCTCTTCCCTCGCCTCCCACAGTATCCTGGGGTACATCCCATCTGGTCCCGGCGACTTATCTACCTTGATAGAATTCAAAAGTTCCAACACATCCTCCTCCTTAATATTCACGTACTCAATCCTTTCCATCTGCTGCAAATCCATAACAAAATCTCCCAGATCGGCTTCCACCGTGAATACTGAGGCGAAGTACTCGTTAAGCACCTCCGCCATTTCTTCTGGTTCCACACAAACCTTTCCCCCCTCACCTTTTATCGGTCCTATCCCTTCTCTTCTTATCCTTTTACCTTTCACATATTTATAGAAGGCCTTGGGATTCTCCTTAATCTTACTCGCCAAGGTCTTCTCATGACCCCTTCTGGCTCTCCTAATTTCCCTTTTAAGTTCCCTCCTACAGTCCTTATACTCCTCAAGATCTTTAACATCTCCTAATTCCCTGAACCTCTTGTACACCTTCCTTTTCTTCCTGACTAGGTTCAACACATCCTTTGTGCACCACGGTTCCCTCGACCCACCAAAACCCCCTCGTCTCATCGGAACGTTGTCATTCAGAGCTCCAGACACACATTCCTTGAATATCTGCCACCTTCCTTCGGTACTTTTCCCTAAGAACGCCTCCTTCCAGTTTATTTGTCCAAGTAACTTCCTGACTTCTTCGTATCTCCCCTTACCCCAGACAAACACCTTCCTAGCCTGCCTGATCCTATCTCGTTCCAACGCAATTGTGAAGGAGATAGAATTATGGTCACCATATCCAAGATGCTCTCCTACCGAAAGATCCATCACCTGCCCTGGTTCATTCGCCAGTACCAGGTCAAGTACAGCCTCTCCCCTCGTAGGCTTGTCCACATACTGCGTCAGGAAACCCTCCTGAACACACCTAACAAACTCCTCCCCATCTATACCCCTTACCCTAGGTATATTCCAGTCGATGTTTGGGAAATTGAAGTCTCCCATCACGACAACTCTGTTATTAAAACATCTCTCCAGAATCTGTTTCCCTATTTGCACTTCAACTTCCCTGTCACTATTGGGCGGCCTATAGATTACACCCAGCAAAGTTTTTGACCCTTTGCTGTTCCTAACTTCCACCCACAGAGATTCTGTAGACAATCCCTCCACGACATCCTCTTTCTCTGTAGCCATGACACTATCCCTGATCAACAGTGCCACGCCACCACCCCTTCTGCCACCCTCCCTGTCCTTCCTGAAGCACCTGAAGCCTGGCACCTGAAGTACCCAGTCCTGTCCCTGAGACATCCAAGTCTCCGTAATGGCCACCACATCACAATCCCAAACAGCTATCCACGCCCTAAGCTCATCTACCTTATTCACTATACTCCTTGCATTAAAATATATACACTTCAGCCCCTCAGTCTGGGCATTTCCCATCTCCACCACCTGTCTAACCTCCCTCGCATACTGCCTGCGGTCCTCCCCTACCTGGGAGCGAACCTCCTCCGTCCCAGTTTCCCCAACACAGTTCCCTCCCCCCATCCTTTCTAGTTTAAAGTCCCCCCGGTAGCCTTAGCCAGTCTTCCCGCCAAGATACTAGTCCCCCTGGTATTTAAGTGCCACCCGTCCCTACTATAGAGGTCCCACCTACCCCTAAAGAGGTCCCAGTGATCTAGGAACCGAAATCCCTGCCCTCTACACCAGTCCCTCAGCCACGCATTCACCCTCCACCTCATTTCATTTCTTCCCTCATTCTCCCTTGGCACAGGCAGCAATCCTGAGATTACTACTTTCGCTTTTCTCTTCCTCAGCTGCCTACCCAGTTCCCTATAGTCCTTTTTCACAAGTGCCTCCCTCTTCTTACCTACATCAGTAGTACCTATATGTACTACTACCTCCGGTTCCTCACCCTCCCCTTTCAGGATGTCTGGGACCCGCCCAGAGACATCCTGGATCCCAGCCCCAGGCTGGGGAGGAGCATGCACTGGCACGGAAAATCTGAGAGGCAATGGGCATATGTGTTGGGCGGTGAGTATGAAGAAAGGGTGAGGAGTTATGGCTGGAGGGATGTTTCATGTATTTGAATTTTGGACACAGTGATGGAGCATAAGGCAGACTTTCTTCCCAGCACATTTCTGCACCCAGCAACATCCTCAGTACTCTGGAGCCACCCGCCTTGATATCTAATAGAGGCCACTCCTTTGGACTGAAAACTTGATGTCTAGACAGCCAGCAATTGGGTTCACAGAGTTAGGAATTCTCTCAACTCTGTATAACCTACGCACAGTTGAAAATCTTGACATGAATTTCACTCTCGCTATTTCATGATCAGCTCACAGGTGTCACCTTCTTGAATTTTGTTTCTTTTGCTTTCCACTGTCAAATTACTTAGTGGAAAGCTTCACATATATCTGTCTGGAATCCTGCCTCTTTCCTTTTTGCTGTGTCTGCTCAGGTTATTAGTCCAACACTTGTGTACATATAACAGGATTTTCTAATACCGAGAGTGAAATTCAATGTCCCTGCATTTCAAATCTCAATCCCAGGGGTGGGCTGGGAGGCATAGAGGGCAGAGTTAGGGCATGTGGTTTGGGATGCTGTATAATCCAATGGGAGTGAAATGAAGAGCTAGTCATCTTCTCAACTGTCCCCATTTCAGTAAAGGGTGGAGAAGTTCTTCCTTCCCTTGGCCAATTGTGGCCCTTAAATGGCCAATTAAGACCCCTTCCCTCCATACCAACCATGCCTCACAATGGCCTGCTTGACAGGCATCCTTGGGGATGCCTGCCCCATTAATGTCTCTTCTGGTTGTCCAGCAATGTTTTTATCCCAGGGTCTACTGCAGTACCAGTAGTGACAACTACATGACATGAAAGTGGGAACTTCACCTTCATAGGCATGGGAACTCTGACTGCACAGGCTACCTGACAGCCATTTCACTTAATAAGCGTTCCAAAAAATGGTGGCAGCCCGGTTGCCAGTGAACATGACCACTGCTGAGACCATCACATTTAACCTAGTCTAGGCTTTCAGAAAATATATTTTACTTGTTGCCTACTTTTGTTATCTTCAGAGACTTCTCAGATTAACCCTTGTAAGTCTGGAGCAGAAACTGTAGTCTTAATCACAGTGACATTTCCTTTCTTTGCTTTATATTGGTAGTCAACTGTTGTTGTGATAACTGTCCTAGATCAAATTATAATTGTTTCTTGGCCATTCCTAGGAATATTACTGCATATTAGAATATGTAATTTTATTTATTTACTAGTGTCATAAGTAGGCTTACATTAACACTGCAACACATAACATATTACTGTGAAAATATGTCTATATGTTTACTCCAAATCTTTCTCCCATACCCAGAAAAGTGCAGGGATAGAATCCACTTCCTTCCACTTTTAAAAATGATTCTGCTACTTACTTACACATACCTTCACCATCACCCCATCAACCCTCCCCTCCATGCCCACCTATGTCATGACCCCCCCTGCATAAATCTTCTGCCTGGTTCCTTGCAATTTTTTTTCTCTGTTTATTAAGATTTCTAAGTTTTTTGGCCAAAGAACAGCAATTTCTGACAGAGATGCATTGTGGATCCTTTTTGAAGGGAGTTAACTGGATGACATCTTGGGCAGGATTTTATGTTCTCGCTTGTTCCAAAACTGTAAAACCTCGCCCATGTTCCATGATCCACCCCTTGCCCCCTCTGGTTTCCATGGCGGACAGGACTCTGGTTTCCGAGGCAGGCAGGTCGGTAAAATTCTGGCCCTGAAGAGTGTAACTTTGCTTATATGTTTGTCAGGAACTTGTTAACCTCCATCTACACAACAAAAGCTATGGCTGCACGATTAACGCTGAAAACGGAATTGAATTGACTTTACCTAATTTTAAGTGACTAATGTACTCCCTCTACTGGTTTTTATTTACAAATGTTTGATCTGATTTCATTTCATTTATTATTGTCACGTGTATTAACATACAGTGAAAAGTATTGTTTCTTGCGCGCTATACAGACAAAGCATACCCTTCATAGAGAAGGAAACGAGAGAGTGCAAATTGTAGTATTACAGTCATAGCTAGGGTGTAGAGAAACATCAACTTAATGCAAGAAATTGCATTAAAGCATTGTTAGAGAGTTTATAAAAGTTAGAATAAAGTTTTAGAAGCATAGAACGAGAGTAAAAGATAGAAGGTATGCTGGGCACAGCTTGCAAGAAGTCACCTCGCTCATGCGCCATCTTGATACCCAAATGTATGCCCGAAAACATAAAACCCTGAAATATTTTGCATGTACCATTTGTTTAATGCTCATATTTCCTTCACTAGATGTACTATGGTCTCTGTACATTGTTCTCATTAAAAACAGTGCAAGTTAAGGGCATTTATCTATTGTAGTGTAGGTCTGTCAGAAATTTAGTTCTGTTCCTTAAACCCTGAGTCAGCACTCACACTCAATATTGCTCTGACAGCGGACGTCCACCGGATTAATAAATCCAACACTTAACCAAAGTTCCCATGTCGACTCATTTCGATGTCACCAGGCTTGTCTCCTCAAACATTGGCCAGGAGACCTAAAAAATACGTGAGACAAGAGACAGAGCAAAACTTAAAGGTCAGAAGTTGTGATATTAAATACTAATGTCCTAAGACTATAGCGGCTTTTCTTTTTAGGTTCATGCTCTTAACTGAGCCCAGTCAGCATAAACAAGAGTAGGTGACAAACAACTCATGAAATTTCTTCTTATTATTATTGGCCACAGAAGCTGGACACAAGAGAGACAGGGAGGTTACCAATTCACGAAGTATCAATAGCTGGCATTGAACCGAGATGCTCTCAGTTCACATCAACACTTAATATCCACGTTCGAGATGGTCATTCCTCAGAGTAGCTTGAAGTTAAGAGTCAGGAGGCATTTGTGTTCTGTGCGATGTGTGTAAAATGAACTACTGTTAATTTCCAACTTCTCTGATGTGACAGCAAAGAACAGAATTGGGCTCTGCTGTCATTCCTGCCATCCGCTGTGCATCTTGAAAAGACAAATGAGAAATGTAATGAGTTGGTTGCTGATGGGCTTCTTAGCTTTCATAGTGCATGAGCTGTGGCTTCATGGTACCATGCTTGTCTTTGAGCCTAGGCTTCTGTGTCTGCAAATCCCACAACAGATGTTTGAGCATAAAGATTTCTAGACTGAAGCTCCAGTGTAGATCTGAGGGACTGCTGCACCTACAGCAGGTACACCCTCTTGAGTGTGATGCTAAAACTGAAGCTCTGAAGTGGATATAAAAGTATTCATGACACTATTTCAAATATCAGGGCAGTTCTTTGAGTGTTTACCATGAGCTAAAATTGTTCATTTATTCTTATCACACTTGGTGATATTGTGCACAAAGTACTTTGGCTTTTTATCTCAACATTGCAAATTAAAGAAAACATGTCAGTAAATCAGAGTTGGACTGTGTTGAAAGTGCTTAGTGATGAACTTGTGATGAAAGTTAAACTTACCTTTGCCTGAAGTTCGAAATTTAGGAACTGCAGTCCCTGTTGGACCTCAGGTCTCCCACAGTTGTGCCAGCTGGGAACTGGCTGCACATGCGTCGTTCGGTGATAATGCAGATCAGGCAACTTGATATAGAGCAATACAGTAGTTACTGAGTAAGTGCTCCAGTGACAGGGACAAGTGAGGGGAAGAGGTAGAGATTACAAACCAGGAATGGGGACAGGGAAATGTCCCAAAATGTCCCATGGTCCCAGGTAAGGGATAAAAGACAGGGAACAGATTAGATTAAAGAAATAAGTTAGATTAAAAAAAGAAATGAGAAGTAGATTCCAAATTAAAGAAAAAACTGGAGGGAGCAGACATTAAGCAAAGTAGGCACGAGAAGAATCATGAAGATTTGCAAGGGGGCCAAAGATTAAGGATTCTGTGTGGCTGTTGTTGGGGCAAAAGAATCACTTTGTAGAAACAGTGTTCAGATTGGCATAGCTGAAGATTTAATGCCTGGCCAGGCATCTGAGCATCTGCCTAGGGGAAAATCTACCTTATTGAGGTTTATAGTAAGTGGTTACTTGAGATTTAAACACTGCTATGTAATGATGTAATGACCACACTTGGTAAAAGCACTTAGAGTCGGCAGGGCACAGTATTTACTTCGAGTTTTTTTTAAAATTCGTTCGTGGGACATGGGCATTGCTGGCTGGCAAGCATTTATTGCCCATCCCTAGTTGCCCGAGGGCAGATGAAATTCAACCACATTGCTGTGGCTCTGGAGTCTCATGTAGGCCAGGCCAGGTAAGGACGGCAGATTTCCTTTTTTCCCCACAATCGACAATGGTTTCATCGTCATCAATAGATTCTTAATTCCAGATTGCTTTTTACTAAATTCAAATTCTGCCATCTGCCATGATGGATTCGAACCCAGGTCCCCAGAACATTAGCTGAGTTTCTGCATTAATAGTCAAGCGATAATACCACCAGGCCATCAGCTCCCTGGGCGGTTGAGTGGGTGACATCCATGCCCATCACTTAGAGTGACTTGGCAGCTCCACTATTGATCAAAGTCCTGAAGGCCATATCTGGCAGACTAAGCCAGCACAGGAGGTCAGAGAAATAAATAAAAAGGAAAAGTCTGGTTAACCTTACCTTCAGCAAGCTACTTGTCCGATCTGTTTGTGACAATATTGGTACGAGTAATTACAGCACATTTTGTTGGAGATAAATCCCATCCTCACACGGACATACTCTCCAACATGTTGTGTGACACAACCATCATTCTAAATAGGATAGATTTGGAACAGATCTAGCAGCTGAAAACTGGGCATCCATGAGGTGCTGTGGGTCATTAGCAACACTAAATTGTATTCAAGCATAATCTGTATGTAACTACATGGTCCAGTATATTTCTCACTTGTCCATTATCAATAAGCCAGTGGATCAGTCTTAATTCAACGTGGAAAGAGGCCATGTCAGGATCAGCACCAGGCATACCAAAAATGACATACCAACCTGGCAAAGCTACAACACAGGGCTATATGCATGTTAAACAGCAAAAGTAGCAATACAGACAGCAAAGAGATCTACAACCAGTGGATCAGAGCAAAGAGAACTGCAACAATGGACCAGATCAAAGCTCTGCATGGCTATTTGCAAATCGCGGTGAACAATTAATAATTAACTGAAGGAAGGGGAAGAAGGTCCAGTAACATTCCCATCCTCATTGATTGGGAAACTCAGCATACCAGGGCCTAAAGAAAGTTGAAGTATTTACAACTGTCTACACTTCCTGCTGCCCCAATAAAGCAGCCAGCATAATTAACGAGCCTACACACCTCATACATTCTCTCTTCCACCTTCTTCCATCAGGAAAGAGATGCAGAAGTCTGGGGACTATACCAACCGATTCAAGAATGTCCATCAGACTTTTGAATGGATCTACCTCACCTTAAGTTGACTTTTCTCTACACTTGAGCAATGACTGTAACACTACATTCTGAACCCTCTCATTTCCTTCTCTATGAACAGTATGCTTTGTCTGTGTAGCACACAAGAAACAATACTTTTCATTGTATGTTAATACATGTGACAGTAATAAATCAAATCAAATCAAAAAACTATCTTTAGCCAGAAGTGCTGAGTTAGTGATCCACCTTGGGTTCTGCCTGTGATCACCATTATCACAGACGGCCGTCTTCAGCCAATTCGCTTCATCCCAGGTGATATCAAGACTGAAAGCACTGGAGATTGCAAAGGCAGTGGACCCTGACAACATCCCAACAGCAAAACTGAAGACTTGTGCTCCAGAACTAGCCCTACTCAGCCAAGCTATTCCAGTACAACTAAAGCACTGACATTTACCCAACAATGTTGAAAATTATCCAGGGTATATTCTGACCATAAATAAGAAGACTAATTCAATTTGACCAATTACTGTCTGATCAGGCTACTCTTACTCATTAGCAAAATGATGGAATGTGTTATTAACAGTGCTATCAACCAACACTCGATCAGCAATAACCTGCTTACTGATGGCCTGTTTGGTTCTCATTTGGTGGAGATGCCAGCATTGGACTGGTATGGGCACAGTAAGAAGTCTCACAACACCATGTTAAAGTCCAATAGGTTTATTTGGAATCTGAAAGTTTGTAATTCCAAATAAGCCTATTGGACTTTAACCTGGTGTTGAGAGACTTCTTATTGTTTGGTTCTGGTAGGATCACTCAGCTCCAGACATCATTGTAGCCTTGTTCCAATCATGGATAAAAGAGCTGAGCTCCAGAGGCTCAATAAGAATGAATCCATGACATGAAGGTTGTTTTTGACCAAATGTAGCTTCAAGGAGCCCTAGTAAAACTGAAGTCAGTGGAAATCAAGGGAAAATCAGGTTGGTGTTATACTTATTACAAAGGAAGGTTAATGTGGTTGTGGAGACCAAGCATTTCATGCCCAGAATATATCTGCAGGATCTCCGACCAGCATACAGGAGTTCCAGACATTACTGAAGCAGTTCCTCAGGGTAGTATCCTAGGCACAACCATCCTCAGACGTTTCTTTAATTACCTTTCCTTTATCATAAGGTCTAAAGTGGGGATGTTTGTTGATTGCTGCAGAGTGTTCACCATTCTCAACTCCTCAGACACTGAAGCAGTTCGTGTCCTTAATTAACAAGACTTGGATGAAATCCAGGCTTGTGTTGGTAAGTGGCAAGTAACATTTGTACCATATCCATGGTAGATAATTACCTTCTCTAACAAAACATGATCCTCTTGACAATCAATGGCATTACCATAGCTGATTCTCCACTATTGACATCCTGGTGGAGAGGAGGGGGGGTGGAGGTGGTGAGAAATGGGAGGTCAGGGGGGTGCGGGGTGGGATGGGGTGTGGTCACCATTGACCAGAAACTGAACTGGACCAGCCACATAAATACTGTGGCTAAAAGAGAAAGTCAGAGGTTAGGAATTCTGCAGCAAGTATCTCACTCTTGATTCTCCAAAGCCTGACCATTATCTACAAGGCACAATTCAGGAGTGTGACGAAATACTTTCCACTTGCCTGGATGAGTTCAACAACATTTAAGAAACTCAACACTGTTCAGGACAATGCAGTCCATTTGATTGGCACCTCATCAGCCACCTTAAACGTTCACTCCCTCTATCATTGATGCACAGCAGCAACAGTGTGTGCCATCCATAAAACGTGTTGCAGCAACTCACCAAGGCTCTTTTGACAGCATCTGCCAAATGCACGACCTCCAACACCTCGAACAAGTGTGGTAGATGCATGGGAACACCATCCTCTGCAAGTGCCCCTCCAAGCCACTCACCATCTTGACTTGGAACTATATTGTCATTCTTGCACTGTCAGTGGGTCAAAATCCTAGAACTCCCTTTCAAACACCATTATGGGTGTACCTACAGCAGATTGACTGCCAATGTTCAAGAATATGGCTCACCACCACTTTTCCAGAGGCAATTAAGGATTGTCAACAAATGCTAAAACTATATATGTTTTATATATATATGGGAGTATGGGAATAGCAATGTAAGAATAACTGTTAGAGTTTTAGGAGAAAGAGCAAAAACAATTTTTAATACGCAGCATTGTGAAGCTATGGATTGCAGTATCAGAGAAATGATTGAAGCAGAAGCCATTGCCAGAGTAGTACCTCAGAACGTTTCTCACTCCACTGCCATAACTTTGCTGGAAGTGTGAACTGCCGCATTTCCATTGAGGTTATATTGACAAAGCAGGAACAGTTCCAAGGATATTCATGTCAACTTTCCAGATAGCTAGTTGAAGGAAATTGGGAGAAAGAATATGGAAACAGGGGAAGCACAACAGATAAAGACTTGGTCATTTAAAGGATAAACACTAACATGGGATAATTGAGCTGAATGGACTATTTCATGTTGTAATTTTGCTATAGTTCTATGTAGGAGGAAGAAGAGAGTTAAGTACTGGCTATTACCAACAGAATAGGAATACAAAAATATAAGTAAAGACAGACTTTATCCTTTCAGCCATATTTTACAACATAAAGGCAATTAATAAACTGGCAAAATAGAAACATGCCACAAGGAAGTGCCTTTTTGTTCCTGGACTCAAATTCTCCAATTCAAGTCACATTTTATTTCCACAGCAACTGGCAATGAGCCAAATTTTCTAAATTTGCCCTTTGTTTTATTTTAATCAAAATACTTGGAATCTTGAATGAACTCCAAGTTCTGATTGCATGCAACAAAATTGTACTCAAATCAGGAAAAAATTGATTTGCAATACAGGGTATTATCTTGTATAACATTAAAAGGATTCTCATCCTCTAAGTCGTCTTTCCAATGAGTTAGTTATTAATTTGAGTTGCGAGGACTAGATTTCCTGCTTTGTTATGTCGAAGTGGTCAAAATCAGATAGGCAATAATTCCATTAACCCCTGTTAATCCAACCCTACCTCAGTGATTTTCACCTGGAAGTTCTGACAGAGACCAATTCATTGGTACGCTGTAAAGATTTCAATGAGGGCCATGAGGTTGGCTCTTGGAGTATGAATTCCTTATTGAGGTCATTTCTACAGGTCCAGGGAGCAGGCGAGCGGGGGGTGGGGGGTCATCCGAGAGCTGACTGTCTGCTCCTCTACCACGGCTATGTTCGCGATTGGTTGTCTCTGGAAAAGAAGCACGTGGTGTCCAAGGGCACAGTTGATGCCTTCCATGCCCATTGGGCACCACAGGGACTGGGGTGTATTATTGACCCCTTTAATCACATTTTAATTTGAGTTTCCTTTCTGTTTTGTTTTGGGCGACTCCCCTCCTTTTAAAGGGCTGCCTCTTTTGAGTTATCTGTGAGTTAATTTGAATTTCTTTATTTGGTTGGGCAACAAAAGATGTCCCTTACTGACATCATAATTGCCTGCCCAATCAGGGAGTCTCATCTGTATATAAAAATGGGAGTGTCTGGGCTTCTGGCCTTCTGAATTTTGATTGTGCATCAGAAGCACTCTAGGAGTGGAATTGAGTTTGTAAATAAAGGGAATCTGGTGGGGGGATGGTGGTCTCTGAGGAGTTATTTCAGTGACAGTGAGGAAAAAGAACACCCCTAAGGATCTTGCTTGTTAACAGCTGGCTTGGCATTAGGGGTAAGCTATTGTTGGGCATCATGCCTCTGTTTGGGAAACAGGACTCTTTTGACCCAGCCATGAAGGGCTAGGCCTACTATCTGGAATGTATGTATTACTTTTTTTTTAGGGCTAATGACATTGTAGCACATGAAAAGCAATGGGCTATTCTTCTGACTACTTGTTGGCATTTGCCATTATTCACAGCTTAACCTGCCTAGAGGGACCAGATACCAAAAACTTCCAGGAATTGGCAGACCTCGTGAGGGAACATTATGACCATATGACCATACGCCCCTCTAGTCCTGAGAAGATACTGGGGCTGAATTAATGATGAAGGGAAAATGACTGACAGAATCTGTGAATAGGGGTGATTAAAAATTTTCAGCAATTTAGATTTCCTGTCTAATGCCACCTGCCAGAAGCTGCTGTTGGCATCAAGTGTCAGAACACTGTGCTATCGGAGAGCTTGGTCAAGCTGTTGTATGCCAGTGGATTTCCCTCACCACTGCCTTGTTGAATTGACACAGATACAATTGGATCTGTTTGCTTTCAGACAACCCAGAAATCATTTAGTTGGCTGAGTGATGGAAAAGATGACTCTCACCTTGGTCATTTCATCCAGGTTTTTTATTCATTTGTGGGACATGGGCATTGCTGGCATTTATTGCCCATTCTTAGTTGCCCTTGAGAAGGTGGTAGTGAACTGTCTTCTTGAATTGCTGTGGTCCATGTTCTGTGAGTTGACCCACAATGCTGTTAGGGAGGGAATTCCAGATTTTGATCCCAGTGACTGTGAAGGAATGGTGATACATTTCCAACTCATTGAGTGGTTTGGAGAGGAACTTGCAGTTGGTGGTGTTCTCATGTATTGGCTGCCCTTGTCCTTTGAGATGGAAGTTGCCATGGGTTTGGAAGGTGCTGTTTAAGGATTTTGGTGAATTGCTGCAGTGCATCTTGTAGATAGTACATGCTGCTGCTACTGAGTGTTGGTGGTGGAGAGATTGAATGTTTGTGGATGTGGTGCTCATCAAGCAGCTGCTTTGTCCTGGATGGTGTCAACCTTCTTGAGTGTTGTTGGAGCTGCACCCATCCAGGCATACGGGTAGTATTCCATCATATTCCCAACTTGTGCCTTGTTCATGATGGATAGGCTTTGGGGAATAAGGAGATGAGTTATTCACCATAGTATTTCTAGCCTCTAACCTGCTCTGTAAACACTGGTGAATCCAAGTGAGTTTCTGGTCAATGGTAATCCCAAGGATGTTGACAGTGGAGGATTTAGTGATGGTAATATCATCCAAAGTCAAGGGGCAGTTGTTAGTGTTTCTTATTGGTGATGGTCATTGCCTTGGCATTTGTGTGGTGTGAATGTTACCTGCCACTTGTCAGCCCAAACCTGGATATTGTCCAGATCTTGTTGCATTGGAACATGGACTGCTTCAGTATCTGAGGAGTCATGAATGGTGCTGAACATTGTGTGACCATCAGTGAACATCCCACTTATGATGGTGGGAAGGTCATTGATGAAGCAGCTGAAGATTATTGGCCCAAGGACACTCGTCCTTGAGCTGGGATGACTGACCCTCTACAATCTCAACTGTCTTCCTATGTACCAGGTATCACTGCTAGAGGAGTGTTTGCCCTGGTACACAGATTCCAGTCTTGTTAGGACTCTTTGACACATTTGGTCGAATGCGACTTTGATGTCAAGGGCTGAAACATTCAGCTCATGTCTGGAATTCAGCTGTATTGTCCATGTTTAAACCAAGGCTGTAATGAGGTCAGGAGCTGAGTGACCCTGGTAAAATCCAAACTGGATGTCACTGAGCAGGTTATTACTAAGCAGGCATTGCTTGATAGCATTGATGACCCCTTCCATCACTTTACAGATGATCGAAAGGCTGATTGAGCAGTAATTGGCTGCGTTGGGTTTGTCCTGCTTTTTGTGTACAGGACACACCTGGGCAATTTTCCACATTGTTGGGTAGATGCCAGTGTTGTAACTGTACCGGAAGAGCTTGGCTAAGGGAGTGGCAAGTTCTGGAGCAAAGTCGTCAATGCTATTGTTGGAATGTTATCAAGGTCCATTGCCTTTGGAGTATCCCCAAGGGTTAAGGGGAAAGGCAGAGAATCGGGATGAGAAAAATTATCAGCCATGATTGAATGAATGGCGGAGCAGACTCGATGGGCCTTGTGGCCTAATTCTGCTCCTACGTCTTATGCTCTTATCCAGTACCACCAACAGTTTCTTGATATCACGTGGAGTGAATTGAATTGGCTAGAGACTGGCATATGAGATGTTAGGGACCACTGGAGGAGACTGAGATGCATCATCCACTTGGCACTTCTTGCTGAAGATTGATGTGAATACTTCAGCCTTATCTTTTACACTGCTGAACTTCTCCATCATTTAGGATGGAGATATTTGTAGACATTTCTTCTCCACTGAGTTGTTTAATTGCCCACCACCATTCATGACAGGATGTGGCAAGTTTGCAGAACTTGGATCTGATTGTTAGGGTCCAGAGTTGATGTTAAGGACTCTCAGGGCAACTACTTCTTGACTATATATTGCTGGGTCTGTACAGTTAATGGGATAGGATGTATCCAGGGATGGTAATGGTGGTGGTTGAGGTGTTATCTGTAAGGTATGATTCCATGAGAGTGACTGTTTGGCTGTTGCTTGACTAATCTGAGACAGCTGTCCCAATTTTGGCACTAGCCCCCAGATGTTAGTTAGGAGGACTTTGCAGGATTGACAGGGCTGTTTGTTTTTTCTGGTATCAACCTAGGCACCGGATGGCCCATCTGGTTTCATTTTTTTGAGTCATTGAAGCAATTGATACAACTGAGTGGCTTTCTAAGCCATTTCAGAGCCAACCACATTGCTGTCAGGAGTCGCATGTAGGCCAGACCAGGTAAGGATGGCAGATTTCCTTCCCTAAAGGACATTATGGTTTTTTCTGACAATAGACAATGATTTTATGGTCATCAGCAAAATTCCAGATATTTTTATTCCACCAGCTGCCATGGCAGGATTCAAACCCAGGTCCCCAGAACATTATCTGGATTTTTGGATTACTAACTAAGCAATAATATCACTAGGCCATTGCCTTCTTTCAGTTGCTGTTGTACTTGTTTCATAAACCAGTGTGATATTGTCTGTGGTGTCAATAAGCACACTGGTTTCTCAGTGTTCTGCTGTGTATTCAATCACTTCAGCCCAATGAAACTTTTTGAAAAATCCTCTTTGAAATCAGATCCTTGCTGGCTAATTTTGTTGATCTTTTGGATGAGGTTGAAGTTGACACTGAATTTCCTGTTTAGGAGAGAAAATTCTTGGTTGAGCATGCATAACATTTTCTGTATCTGTTTGTTTTTGAAGCATTACCTGCAACATACATTTGACCTGAATCTTGATGCTTCCTGGTCTGTGTAACTGTGTGGTAGGTAGCTACTGGGATCTTTTAGTTTCTCAAGAATAATTGTTGTACTTCTTGGTCTGTGGGTCATTGATTTCATGGATACATTTGGAATCCTCTCAACTTTCGACTTGTGTATCTTTCAAAGTGTCCAAGTGGCTGCAGTGATTTTTGGACATTGCTCATGCCAGTGAGATCTTTTGACATGGCAGCGCTGACATGGTCTGCCACCATCTCGTTTTGCTTGGATACTGTTTTCATTGCCCTAATCTCCTTGCCTTTTGTTGCTTTGAGCTAGACTATTGGGATTGCTCTGGACCATGGCTTAGCTTCACTGTGTAAAATGGATTGATTTTGCTGGCAGAGAGCTGGTGCTCCAGCTTGCCCCTTTTTATCCTTCTCTTACACTACTTGAAGATTTGGGGCCTGAGTCCAATACTAGCATCGGGCAGAGGCAGGAAGATCCAATGAAGTGACTACTCTCCTGATTTGGAGGTTGCAGAAGATGGTTTTGAAACTTTAACTGTCAAATACTGTTCTTGCTATGCCTCTAACTTCCTACTGTGCTGGCGCTATCAAGTCTGTAGTGGCAATGGTTATCAGCTCAGTACAAAGAGGGGGTAGTCCTTTCTCTTAGTAATTCACTTTATTGCTTATCATTGTTAGGCAGTGTACAACACATCATGCAATTTGTACCTAAGGAAGAAGCATACAGATTGTCCAAGAAAAAAAGTCTGAGGATTGGGAGCAGTTTAGAATTCAGCAAAGAAGGACCAAGGGATTCCTTAGGAAAGGGAAAATATAGTACAAAGGTAAGCTTACAGGGAACAAAGACTGATGCTAAGAGTTTCCATAAATACATGAAGAGAAAGAGGTTGATGAAGACAAATGTAGGCCTCCTACAGACAGAAGGGGACAAAAATGGCTGAGTAATACTTTGGTTCTGTCCCACAAGAGGACACAAATCAAATACCAGAAATGTTGGCAAATGCAAGATTTAGTGAGGGAAGAACTGAGTGAGATCAATATTAGTCAAGAAATGGTGCTGGGAAAATTAATGGGATTGAAGGCAGATAAATCCCCAGGGCCTGATAATCTACATCCCAGAGTTCTTAAGGAAGTGATTCTAGAAATAGTGGATGCATTGGTGGTCATCTTCCAGGATTCTAGAGACTCTAGGACAGTCCCTGCAGATTGTAGGATTGCTAATGTCACTCCAATATTTAATGGGAGCTAGGGAGACAACAGGGAATTATAGGCCAGTAAGCTTAACGTCAGTAGTGGGGAAGATTCTCAGAACCATTATCAGGACTTTATTGCAGAGCATTTGGAAAGCAGTGGCAGGATCAGACAGTCAGCATGGATTTATGAAGGAGAAATCATGCTTGACAAATCTGTTGAATTTTTTGAAGATGTAGCTAGTAGAGATGACAAGAGGGAACCAGTAGATGTGGTATATTTTGACTTTCAGAAAGTGTTTGATAAAGTCCAGCACAAGGGATTATCGTGCAAGATTAAAGCGCATGTGATTGGGGGAAGTGTATTGAGATGGATAGAAAACTGGTTGGCAGAGCAAACAGAGTAGGAATTAATGGGCTCTTTCCAAATCGGCAGGCAGTAACCAGTGAGGTGCCATAGGGACTGGTGCTGGCTATTCACAATATATTAATGATTTAGATGAGGGATCAAAATGTAACATCTCAAAAGTTTGCAGATGATACTAATTTGGATGGGAGGGTGAACTGTGACAAGGATGCAGAGATCCTTCATGATCTGGACAGGTCAGATGAATGGGCTAATCAGATGCAGTATAATTTGGATAAGTGTGAGATTATTCACTTTGGAAGCAAAAACAAGAGGCAGCTTACTACCTGGATGGCTGTAAATTGGGAAAGGGGAGTGTGCAGTGGGACCTGGGTGTCCTTGTGCTCCAGAAACTGAAAGTAAGCATGCAGGTGCAGCAGGCAGTAAAGAAGCCAAATAGTATTTTGGCCTTCATTGCAAGAGGTTTCAATTACAGGAGCAGGGATGTTGTAGCAATTATACAGCCTTTGAGGCCACACCTAGAATATTGTGTGCTGTTTTGGTCTCCTTTTCTGCAAAAGGATATTCTTACTTTTGAGGGAGTGCAGCAAAGGTTTACCAGGCTGATTCAGGGGATGGTGGGACTGATGTATGAGGAGGGATTGACTAGGCTAGATTGTTTTCACTGGAGTTCAGATGAATGAGGCAGGATTCTCATTGAGACTTATAAAATTCTAACAGAACTGGACAGGGTAGATGCAGGGAGGATATACCCAATGGTGGGGGAGTCCAGAACCAGGGGTCACAATCTGAGGATATAGGATAGACTATTTTGGATGGAGGTGAGGAGATATTTTTTCACCCCAAGTGGTGAGTCTGGAATTCATTACCATAGCAGTTTTTGATGCCAAAACATTGAATGTATTCAAGAGAGGGTGAATGGGATCAAAGGTTTTGGGGGAGAAAGCAAGATTAGGCTATTGAGTTGGATGGTTGTAATGAATGGCAGAGTAGATGTGAAGGGCTGAATGGCCTCCTACTGCTATCTTCTGTTTCTAGGTATCAAAACTATGCAGTCTGAAATGCACTCCCATTGGTTTCCATGGCAATTCCAATGTAATCACAGAATTTGAGAAATATTACCCAGAGTTACCCTGGCCAGGTGTCAATCTTGGGGGGGAGGGGGAGGGGGGGGGGGGAGGGTACGAGGGTAGGTGATGTTACGAGGTCTAAAGTTAAGGAGAGGGTACAGGTAAGGGAAGAGGCTGAGGATGTCCCAATAATAGAGGGAGTAGGGGGCATGAGTATGGTTGGTGGCGTTATGGCAAATAGGGTCCAGGTGAAGGCTGGGATGAAAGCGCTTTATCTGAATGCACGAAGCATTTGGAATAAAGTGGATGAGCTGGTGGCGCAGATCGACACAAATGGATATGATCTGGTGGCCATTACAGAGACGTG
This sequence comes from Carcharhinus amblyrhynchos, assembly GCF_965287045.1. NCBI lineage: Eukaryota > Metazoa > Chordata > Chondrichthyes > Carcharhiniformes > Carcharhinidae > Carcharhinus > Carcharhinus amblyrhynchos. Next base: position 46,632,102 of record NC_137324.1, on the reverse strand, counting down.
GCTGCAGGGTGACAGGGACTGGGAGCTGAATGTACAGGGCTATCAAGTGTTTAGGAAGGATAGGCAGGAGGGAAAAGGGGGGGGGGGGTGGTGTAGCTCTGCTGATTAAGGATAGCATCACGGTGGTAGCAAGGGATGATATTGGAGCCAAGGAGCAGAACGTTGAATCGTTGTGGGTAGAGATTAGGAACAGCAAAGGGAGGAAGATGCTGGTGGGTGTCGTCTATAGGCCCCCGAATAATGATCTGGAGGTGGGGCGGGCTGTTAACACGCAAATAAGTGCGGCATGCAGGAATGGGACGGCCGTAGTTATGGGGGATTTCAATCTGCATATTGATTGGTCGACCCATGTTGGATGCGGTGGGCTTGAGGAGGAGTTCTTGGAATGCTGCCGGGATAGTTTCCTCGAACAGTGTGTTGGAGCCGATGAGGGAGTGAGCTATCTTGGATCTGGTGCTATGTAATGAGGTGGGTAGAATTAGGGACCTTGCGGTGAAGGATCCTCTTGGGGAGAGTGATCATTGTATGGTGGAGTTTCTGGTGCAGATGGAGGAGGAGAAAGTAGGTTCCTGGACACATGTACTTTGTTTGAATAGAGGGGAGTACAGTAGGATGAGAAGAATTGGCGAATGTGGACTGGGGGAGCGTGTTGGAGGGAGGGTCTGCTGAGGAGCAGTGGAGGATCTTTAAGGAGATCTTTCTTGGTGCTCAGCGGAAATTTATTCCGATGGTCAAAAAGGACCGTAGGAGGAGAGGTAATAAGCTGTGGATAATGAAGGAGGTGAAGGAAAGTGTAAAATTAAAAGCGGAGGAATTTAAAGTAGCTAAGAGTAGTGGGCGAGAAGAGGATTGGGAGAGGTTTAAATGTCAACAAAGATTGACAAAGAAGTTGATAAAGAAGGGTAGGAGAAACTATGAAGCTGGGCTAGCGCTTAATATAAAAAAGGATAGCAAGAGTTTTTATAAATATATAAAAAGGAAGAGGCTGGTTAGGGTGAACATTCGTCCTTTAGAGGATGAGAAAGGGGACCTAGTGGTAGGGGATGGGGATATGGCTAAGGTATTGAATAACTTTTTTGTTTGTCTTCACAGAGGAGGACGTGAATAATTTGCTGGGTGTTAGCGATGGAAAGGTGGTAGGACTGGAGGGTCTTAATGACATTACTGTTACTAGAGAGGCGGTGCTCGACAGACTGGAGGGGCTGATTGTGGACAAGTCCCCAGGACCGGATGGAATGCATCCGAGGGTTCTGAAAGAAATGGTGGAGGTGATAGTGGATGCCTTGGTGGTTATTTTCCAGACGTCGCTGGATTCCGGGGAAGTGCCGGATGATTGGAAAACGGCTAATGTTATGCTGTTGTTTAAGAAGGGTGCCAGGCAAAAGGTGGGGAATTATAGGCCGGTTAGTTTAACGTCTGTGGTAGGTAAAATGTTAGAATCTGTCATTAAGGAGGAAATTGCGAGGCATCTTGAAGGGAATTGCTTGATAGAGCAGACGCAGCACGGTTTCATTAAAAGGAAGTCGTGTCTGACAAATTTACTGGAGTTCTATGAGAATGTGGCTAGGGCAGTGGATAGAGGAGAGCCGGTGGATGTGGTCTTTCTTGATTTTCAGAAGGCATTTGACAAAGTACCTCAAGAGGTTATTGCAGAATGTCGAGGGACATGAAGTTGGGGGTAGGGTGTTAGCGTGGATAGAGGATTGGTTGTCAAATAGGAGGCAGAGAGTGAGGGTCAACGGGTGCTATTCGGATTGGCAGATGGTGACTAGTGGAGTGTCCCAGGGGTCGGTGCTGGGGCCTCAGCTTTTTACCATTTATATAGATGATCTGGAGGAGGGAACCGAGTGTAGGGTGTTGAAATTTGCTGATGACACCAAGACTGGGGGAACGGCAAATTGTGCGGAGGGTGTGGAGAGTCTGCAGAAGGATCTAGATAGGCTGGGCGAATGGGCCAGGAAATGGCAAATGGAATTTAATGTTGGCAAGTGTGAGGTGGTCCACTTTGGTAAGAATAATGGTAGGAAGGATTATTACTTACGTGGCGAAAAACTGCAGCAGGCGATGGTGCAGAGGGACCTCGGGGTCCTTGTGCATGAGTCGCAAAAACCCAGCTTGCAGGTGCAGCAGGTGGTCAGGAAGGCGAATGGGATGCTGGCCTTCATAGCGAGGGGGATTGAATATAAAAGTAGGGAGGTCTTGCTGCAGCTGTATAGGGCATTGGTGAGGCCGCAGCTGGAGTACTGTGTGCAGTTTTGGGCACCGCACCTGCGCAAAGATATTTTGGCCTTGGAGGAAGTGCAGAGGAGGTTTACTAGGCTGATACTGGAGTTGAGGGGGTTGAGCTATGAGGAGAGGCTGAATAAACTAGGCTTGTACTCGTTAGAGTTTAGAAGAATGAGGGGAGATCTCATTGAGACGTATAAGATGATGAATGGGATGGACAGGATAGAGGTGGAGAGACTCTTCCCGCTCAAAAAAGACAGTAGGACTGGGGGGCACAGCCTCAAGATAAAGGGGGGGCGGTTTAGAATGGAGTTGAGGAGGAACTTCTTCACTCAAAGGGTGGTGAATCTCTGGAATTCTCTGCCTGTTGAAGTGGTGGAGGCTGCCTCGCTAAATATTTTTAAGACGTGGGTTGATGGGTTTTTGATAAGAGAGGGGATTAAGGGTTATGGGGAGAGGGCGGGAAAGTGGAACTGAGCCACGACAGATCAGCCATGATCTTATTGAATGGTGGGGCAGGCTCGAAGGGCTAGATGGCCTACTTCTGCTCCTATTTCTTATGTTCTTATGTTCCCTCTGGATGCTGTCACCAGAGTCAGAGGTTTATGGCATGGAAACAGTTCCTTCAGCCCAACTTGTCCATGCCACTCCTCTTTTTATCTTAAAGCACTAAGTTAGTCCCAATTGCCCCTGTTTGTCCCATATCCCTCTAAAGCCATCTCACCCATGTAACTGTCCAAATGCTTTTTACAAGACAATTGTACCCATCTCTACTACTACCTCTAGCAGCTTGTTTCAGACAGTTGGGGGGAAAAAACCTGCCCCTCTGGACACTTTTGTATCTTCCCCACTAAACCTATGCCCTCTAGTTTTAGACTCCCCTACCTTTGGGAAAAGATATTGACTATCTAATTGATCTATGCCCTCATTATTTTATGGATGTCTATACAATCCCCCCTCAGCCTTCTACGTGCCACGGGAAAAAAAGTCCCAGTCTATCCAATGCCTCATAACTCAAACCAAGTCCTGGTAATGTCCTAGTAAATCTTTCCTGTACACTCTCTAGTTTAACAATAATAACCTTGCAACGTAGAGTCTTCCTTGTTTGTGTGGTTAGTCTCTGGAGATTTTGCTGTAGCTGGTCCTGAAATTCCCATTCTTATCCAGTTCTTTAACTGAGATATGGTGTGCCTTTGTTTCAAATTTCCTCACAGCCCAAAGTCTGAGGTAGAATTGAAAGCAAAATACTGGAAAATCTTAGCAGGTCTGACAGCGTCTGTGAGGAGAGAATAGTGGCAATGTTTTGAATGTAATGACCGTTTTGCTTTGAAGGATCATCTAAACTTAAGAGATTGATTCCATTCTCTCCTCACAGATGCTGTCAGATCTGCTGAGATTTTACAGCACTGTTTTTTTTCCCTGGGTAGGATTACCTCATTGCTCTCTGGCTAAACAGTTTATGTCTAACAGCATTTCCTTTGTAACTAAATAAACAAAACTAGTTCAAGCCAGTTTCAAGCTTCAGGTTACTGCAGATCAAGTAGAATTGCAGATTTTAGCTGCTGTTTCTCAGTCCCTCACCAACAGTAGCATTCTTTTAACAAAGCAGGTTTACTGGAGGTGTAAACAACCTTTTGCTCTGAAATAGAGTAACTGTTAACATCTAACCAGGCAGTTCCAGGCCTATCTTGTTTTAGAACATTACAGCGCAGTATAGGCCCTTCGGTCTTGGATGTTGCGCCAACCTGTGAAACCAAATCTAAAGTCCATCTAACTTGCACTATCCCAATATCATCCATTGACAGCCATGATGTGGAGACGCCAGTGTTGGACTGGGGTAAGCACAGTCAGAAGACTTCTTACTTGTTTTGACAAAGCTGATTGTCCAAGGCCTGTCTGCATGAAAACTGTTCCAGCTCTGCAATATGCAAATTGCAGAGTCAGACAAGGTTTAAACTTGGCTTCCACTTTTCTAGTTTTATCCATGCTCATGAAAAATGATAAATGTTTCCATTAGTTCTGGAGGTCATGGGTCACCTGCCTACACTGGACAATACCCAGCCTTAAGCTGACAAGTGGCAAGCAACATTCATGCCACACAAGTGCCTTGCAAACACCTAACAGTACATTTATATGAATGATTTGGCAGAGGGAACTGAATGTCAATTTGCAGGTGATATAAAATCTTGGTTAGGCTGCATTTGGCATACTGTATGCAGTTCTGCTCACCACACTGAGAAGGACCTGGAAGCTTTGGAGAGAGTGAAAAGAAGATTCTCAACAATGTTGCCTGGTCTCAAGGGTGTTGGCTATGAAGAGAGGTTGAATAAACTAGAATTTTTTTTACTGAAAAGATGGTGGATGAGGGGAGACCTGACAAAGGTCTACAACACTGAGAGGCATAGACAGGGTGCATTGTCAGGCTTTTCCAAAGTTTGAAGTATCAGTTACAGGGTGGCACATGTTCAATGTAAGGGGAAAATTTAAGGGAGGTGTACTGGGAACATTTTTCATGCAGATAGTGGTGGGTGCCTGGAATGCACTGTCAGATGATGGTGGAAGCAAGCACATTAGCAACATTTAAGAGACATCTGGATAGGTACATGAATAGAGGAATATGGAATGAATAAGGGCAGAAAGTTTTTTTAGTTTAGTTAAGGCATCATGATCAGCACAGGTTTGGAGGGCCAAAGGGCCTGTTCCTGTGCTGTACTGTTCTTTGTTGCTTTGTTTTACTTATTAAAGAAAGGATATTATTGCCTAGAAAATGTGCCAAGAAAGTTCACTTGATTCCTGAATGAAGGTGCTCTCTTTGGAGGAGAGGTTGGACAGGTTTGGCCTATATCTGTTGGAGTTCACAATCACATCAGTCATAATTTTATCAAATGATGGAACAAGCTGGAGCAATTGAATGGCCAAGTTTTTCAAGGTAAGTGCAAGGTTCAACTTGTTCATTTTGTTGTCAAGAATCAGTCCCTGCTATGAACCTAGTAACACACATGTATGATTATTCAAGAAGTGCTGCCTAATTATAGATTCTCAAAGAATATGTTCAGCCTTGCACCTTTTTAGAATTACTTGGAAACATGGGAAGGTTATAGTTGCTGATTTGCCTGCTCTATGGCAATGCCTTGTCAAATCAGTCAACTTACCCATCAATCAACACCTTTTCTCCTGCAGTATAAATAATTTTGCTTGTTTGAAATTTTGCATTCTTGCACTTATCCTGATGATAGCAAGATGAAAAACTTTGGCAACATGGCTTTTTTTCAGTAATATTAAATTCTGACTGTTTCTGATCCTCTTGTCCAAAACTACCTGAACTGATGTATCAGATTAGTTGCTTTCTCCTTTGTGCCCAAGTATTAAACTTACAAATTACTTTTAATAAATTTTAACCTGTGCCTCTGTCACCATGGCAACCAGGCCATATGGATTTGAATCCAAGTAGATTTTATAGGATGTCACATCCCTCCTCCAAACTATTTCATTTTTATCTTGAATTCAAGTAGATAGTTTAAAACTATTTTTGTAAAGTCCAACTATCATACCAAAATTGTTTGAGCATGTTATTCTTTCAATGTTGAATTTAGGTATGAATCTAATTCCAGATTGTGGGAGAAAGCTTTTTCATGTTAGAGTGCATTTACCCTCAACTGATTTTATTTTGTGCATTCTTCACTCGTACAACATGATCCATAGCACAAAAATGCAAATTTTTCATTCAAATATTAGCAAAATATTAGACTTGTGCACTAAGAAATGCTCATCTGTGGTTCAATTTGACAACTAATCAGTGAATTAAATTTTAGTCTTGATTTGCCATGCTCTATCTAGACCAATTTTTTAAAACAAAAACCCATAGTACATTTCTAATCATAAACCTTTCCCTGTGTTCTGTTCTCCTGATTCCCTTTCCCTGCTTCTGGATTTGCTTTGAAACTGTTCCATCTTCCAACTTCTGAATAAAGGTCATTGGCCAGAAAGATCTCTTTTCCTCTCCCAAGGTGCTGTCTGACCAGCTGAAAATTTCTGATGTTTTTGTCTATATTTTGGATTTCCAGCATTTGTGGTATTTAGCTTTTCATGTACTAAATTTCTTTATGCTTGATTTTTGACTTTTTAGTCATTGACCGGTAAAGCACATAGATCAGTGGCCCAATCTGGTGACCGTGGGCCTTTGTGATTTTTGAGCCATCGTACTCATTTAAATCTGGAAGGCCAGCTGCCAAACAGGGCAGGCATGGTGGCAGGCAAATTAAGTTCTTGGCAGGAGGAGCATCACAATTGCAAAGAGTGAGCTTCCATAATATGGTAGCAGCCTAGGTTATTTCAATTGATATGAAACTTACGTTGGGTGGGCTCCTTCAATTTCTTTGTTCAGGCAGTGGACAACAAAGGCTCTGACATAAGTTCAAATTTACAGCAGAGGATCCCAACTTCCACTCTAACATAGCTTCTGATCTGAAACAAGTGAACCGGCTAGTCCTTTCAAAATGCAGTCAGCTGGTAGATTTGGGGCATCAAGACTATAACCCCATTCTTCTCCTAGTTACTATCTGGTAACTAGGAGTTACTATCTGGTAACTAGGAGAAGAAATGAAAATTGACTCCCTCAATTTAACAAGTAAAAGTGTAACACAATTTACCAAAAATGTAAAAATTTAAATAGTGGTTCAATGGGAATTTTACCAAACATATTCATTCATTAACATTGACAGTTTAGATATTAGACTTCAAATTCTTAGCTATAGCTACCTTCTTCTGGAATCTCAACTAACATGTGCAAACATCTGGCAAAGGAATTTGAGATCAGAGCACTCTGAAGTGAATAATCAGGAAACCTCTAATGTATATAAGATTCCCACTACAAATAAGCAAAAATTTGTTTGGTTATTTGAGCATGCTTTTAATACACAAAGTAGAAGAAATGCTTGTTATTTCTTTACAAAATCTTTAGTACTTTTTAATTTCCAACTGCAATTTATTTCTGCTGTATTGGACAAGTCAAATTTAAATTTCATATATACAAATTACGCAGTCTTAACAGATTTATAGAGACTGTGAACAGCAACAATAGTGATATTATAAACTCACTGGAACACTAGTTTAAAAAAAGTCGGTCTCTTTAGCCAAAAGTGCCAAGTGGATGATTATACTTGACCTCCACCTAAAGTCCCCATTAATATTGATTTGCACTAACAACTAAAGGCTTGGGTGTTATGGGACACAACTTTGAAATGTGCAAATTGCATGCAACTTGGAAGTGCAGAGAACATTAAGGAAGAAAGTAATAGACGTCAAGAGGACGTAGGTTGGTGAATTGGGGGCATAGATGATTTTCAATGCAGAAAATTACTAATTTTCTACATTTTGATAGGAAGAATGAGGAGCCACAATGTAAGCTCACTTGTGCAAATTTAACCAGACATTTGGGGGATAAAGTTTAAAGTCAGACATAAAAGACTCCCTAATTTTTCAGTTGGGCTGTTGTTGTCTGTCTTGGTCTGGCACTTGCACAGCATCAAGTCCCTCGCTTGCCTGGACAATAAGGTGCATCTATCTCTGGAAAGCTGACCTTTTCTGTCTCCTTCTCTTTTCTTCAGCAATTGGATGAACCTCTTCCACAGCACATGGTCCCCATCAGGACAGTAATCTCAGGTTCCTCTGCTGGAGTCCTTGCCTCCAGGATAACCCCATCTCCAGGCCCCGTTCCCTTCCACACTCATTTGTAATTTCAGCCTTTTGCTACTGAAAAAAAGTCTACTAACAGGCTACCTTTAGCAGCAGGCTATGCTACATACAGGCATGGTTCTGTTTTCAGGCATTTTCAACCATCCCTTTGCCGTTTCCTCATAACTGGTGCAAATTGTTCCCATGAGACTACTGAAAAAATGGCATAGGCAGCACAAATTTGCAAATAGTTGCCTATTAAACAAGCTCAATAGATATTTTTTGGCACTTTTTAAAATTCATTTGTGGGACATGGGCATTGCTGGCTGGCCAGCATTTATTACCCATCCCTACTTGCCCTAGGAGAGCAGTTGAGTCAACCACATTGCTGTGGTTCTGGAGTCACATGTAAACGAGACCAAGTAAGGACAGCAAATATCTTTCCTAAAGGACATTTGTGAAACTGATGGGTTTTTTCAACAATTGACAATGGTTTCATGGTCATCAGTAGATTCTTAATGCCAGATTTTTTTTAGATTCAAATTCCATTAACTGCCATTGAGATTTGTACCTGGCTTGGGTCACTGTCTGTGTGGAGTTTGCACATTCTCCTTGTGTCTGTGTGGGTTTCCTCCAGGTGCTCTGGTTTCCTCCCACAGTCTGAAAGGTGTGCTAGTTAGGTACATTGATCATGCTAAATTCTCCCTTGTACCTGAACAGACACTGGAGAGTGGCAACTTGGGGATTTTAACAGTAACTTCTTTGCACCATTAATGTAAGCCTACTTGTGACACTAATATATAAACTTTAAACCATGCGACAAGCTGTTCCTTCTTCATGGTGCTTCCTGCGATGAAATGAAAACTCATACTAAACTATGAAAATCCTTAATTCTTCCCTCACTGCAATCTGAGGGTTATCAAAGCCTGAGATTAGCTTTGCCTAGCCATCACATCTTAATTGACTTTGTTTCCTCCTTGAATCAAGCTTAATGTTCTGTAATTTTAATCTCAATATCTTAGTCTTATGATTTATAGCAGTTTATTCTGAATATCCACATTATGATAACAACTGTGTATAGAGATATTCAAATTATTCACAAATCACTCATTATTTCCACACCTATTGTACACTGAAGGTTGACATAATTTATAAAGACAGCAATGATCAAATGGTACCATATTTTTCAGTGTGAGACAACTTTTTCCTCCAGAAGATCAGACCTCCTTTTAAATGCTGCTTCAACTTATCTACTGTTTAAGTGGATCTTAGATGGTGACACCTTATAAATAAATCCAAGCAATCCTCATGCCTCATACCAAGATGCCTCCAGTCAAGTCACATCAATCCTATATGGCAGCACTCAAGCTGGAAGTTGTGAAATATGCAGAAGATAATGACAGGAACATGACCACTCACCATAAATGCAGAGCCATGAAGAAAAGTAATGATGTAGAGCAGAAGGAGGCCATTCATCCTCCTGCCTGTGCTGGTTAGAATTAATCACACTCCCCTTACTCTTTCCCCAAAACTGCTTTTTACCTTTGTTCCCATTTGATAATTTTTCCCAATTCTTTTCTGCTTGCCACTATTGTTCTTATCACATTTCCTAGCAGCACATTGCTCATTGCAAAAACTTCCCCTGCATATTTTTTCCCTCATGTCATTTCTATTTCTTTGTTAACTACATTAAATCTGTGTCCTTTGGTTACTGACCCATCTACTGCTGGAAACAGTTTCTCCTTATTTACTCTAATGGAGCTCTGAAAAGCTCTCCCTGGAAGTTGGAGTGGAGGCAACTTCAATCGAGGCATTCAGTTAATTTATTAGTGTCACAAGTAGGATTATATTAACACTGCAATGTAGTTACTGTTAAAATCTCCTAGCCACCACATTAGATGATTATTTAAATAGAAATGATGTGCAAGAGTATGGGGGAGAGGCAGGAGAAAGGCCCTGAGTCATAATGCACAGCATCTGGAGAACTGGTGCATACAAGATGGGCCAAATGGCCATTTTCTCATCCATTAAAATTCTGTGAAATGCTTCATGATTTTGAACAACACTGATATCTCCGCTTAGCCTTCTCCACTTCAATGAGAACAACCCAAGCTTCTCCAGTCTCTCTATATAACTGAATATTTTGCACCCTGTCAGAGACCTTGACAACCTTCCTTATTTGTGCTGTCCAAAATTGAACACCATACTCCAGCCAAGCATTACCAGCCGTCTTATATAGGTTTGGTATAACCTCCTTGCCACTATATTCCTCCATTAACAAAATCAAATTCCACATTCTTTTATACCAGCCCTCTTGATTTGTCCTACCACCTTTAAAGGTTTATGTACACGCAACCCCCAGGTGTCCGTGTTCCTGAACTCCCTTTAAAGCCATGCCATTTACTTTATATTGCTTTTTTGCATTCTTCCTACAAAAAACGTTATCACTTCACAGTCAAGTTTCATCTGCAATGTGTCTATCTATTTTCCCATTTCCTCCTTACGTCTGTTACAATTCTCCTCTTTGAAATGTAGCAAACTGTTCCGTGTGATCTGCCCACTTGCAAACCGAGGTCTGGGTCATTATATAGGTAATTTTCTGTTAATTGTTTTCTGATACCTAATCAGAGCAACAAAGGTGAATACTTTGCCACTGTAGCCAGAAAATGTTATCAAAGTAACGATGAATAAAATATGTACATTAATTATGAACATCCTTAAGTACACTATTGTGCACAGGATACAAAAGTGCCATGGTCTTTCTTCATGCTTCTAAAGCCATTTAAGTTGTTTATCTTTTCCTGTGTCTGATTATTAGCAAAGGTGGAAGATTAAAGTAATTGTCATTGGATATTGTCGATGCTTGATATTGTCGATCCATCCAGGACTGGATGGAATGCATCTGAGGGTTCTGAAAGAAATGGCGGAGGTGATAGTGGATGCCTTGGTGGTTGTTTTCCAGATGTCGCTGGATTCCGGGGAAGTGCCGGATGATTGGAAAGCGGCTAATGTTACGCCGTTGTTTAAGAAGGGTGCCAGGCAAAAGGCAGGGAATTATAGGCTGGTTAGTTTAACGTCTGTTGTAGGTAAAATGTTAGAATCCGTCATCAAGGAGGAAATAGCGAGGCATCTTGAGAGGAATTGCTTGATAGAGCAGACGCAGCACAGTTTCGTTAAAGGGAATCGTGTCTGACAAATTTACTAGAGTTCTATGAGGATGTGTCTAAGGTGGTGGATAGAGGAGAGCCGGTGGATGTGGTCTTTCTGGATTTTCAGAAGGCGTTTGACAAGGTACCTCACAGGAGGTTATTGCAGAAGGTCAGGGGACAGGGAGTTGGGGGTGTAGGGTGTTAGCGTGGATAGAGGATTGGTTGTCAAATAGGAGGCAGAGAGTGGGGGTCAATGGGTGCTATTCGGATTGGCGGATGGTGACTAGTGGAGTGCCTCAGGGGTCGGTGCTGAGGCCTCAGCTATTTACCATTTTATATAGATCTGGAGGAGGGAACCGAGTGTAGGGTGTTGAAATTTGCTGATGACACCAAGACTGGAGGAAAGGCAAATTGTGTGGAGGGTGTGGAGAGTCTACAGAAGGATCTAGATAGGGTGGGCGAATGGGCCAGGAAATGGCAAATGGAATTTAATGTTGGCAAGTGCAAGGTGGTCCATTTTGGTAGGAATAATGGTAGGAAGGATTATCACTTATGTGGTGAAAAACTGCAGCAAGCGACAGTGCAGAGGGACCTTGGGGTCCTTGTGCATGAGTCACAAAAACCCAGCTTGCAGGTGATCAGAAAGGTGAATGGGATGCTAGCCTTCATAGCAAGGGGGATTGAATATAAAAGTAGGGAGGTCTTGCTGCAGCTGTATAGGGCATTGGTGAGGCCGCAGCTGGGGTACTGTGTGCAGTTTTGGGCGCTGTACTTACGCAAGGATATTTTGGCCTTGGAGGGAGTGCAGAGGAGGTTTACTAGGCTGATGCCGAGTTGAGGGGGTTGAGCTATGAGGAGAGGCTGAATAAACTAGGCTTGTACTTGTTAGAGTTTAGAAGAATGAGGGGAGATCTCATTGAGACGTATAAGATGATGAATGAGATGGATAGGATAGAGGTGGAGAGACTCTTCCTGCTCAAAGGATAATAGGACTAGGGGGCACAGCCTCAAGATAAAGGGGGTCAGTTTAGAACAGAGTTGAGGAGGAACTTCTTCACTCAAAGGTTGGTGAATCTCTGGAATTCTCTGCCCGTTGAAGTGGTGGAGGCTACCTCGCTAAATATTTAAGACATGGGTTGATGGGTTTTTGATAAGCGAGGGGATTAAGGGTTATGGGGAGAGGGCGGGAAAGTGGAACTGAGCCACGACAGATCAGCCATGATCTTATTGAATGGCGGGGCAGGCTCGAAGGGCTAGATGGCCTACTCCTGCTCCTATTCTTATGTTCTTATGTTGAGTCATCTTACTGTGCAAATTAGTACGTCATTCTATTACTTTGCCAAGTCTGGAAAATTAGTTTCAAAAGAGCTGCTGGATTTTGGTTCTCCAGATCAATTTGATGCATTTTCTCTTTTGCTAAGATTAGTAATGTCAGGTACAATCATGTGAGCAGCTATGGATCTGAGAATCACAGTATTTGCCCAAGTGCCTTTCAAATGCTTTTAATCATAGTGGACACACACTCCAAATAGTTGGAGATGCACTGCTTGAGCTCCATGGCTACTCAGGCTACGATCGAGAAATAATGACAAATTCTGAAAGATGTGCTGGTTAGATGAATTGGCCATGTTAATGAATCTGCTTCCAGGCAGTGCATTCTAGAATAGTTTCCAAAATATTAAAACAACTTTCTTCCTTTAGCACTCTGTACTTCTGTTTATAAAGCCAAAGGGTGGGGTTTTCTGGCCGCACCCACCCCTAGGTTGGAAAATCTCACCCCAAGTCACAGGTCTTTGCATGGTCTGTGTCCTGCCCACTACGATTCCTATTAAGGATGCAGAGGAGATTTACAAGGATGCTTCCTGGATTGGAAGGCATGCCTTATGAAAGGTTGAGGGAGCTAGGTCTCTTCTCCCTGGAGAGACAAAGGTTGAAAGGCGACCTGATAGAGGTTTATAAAAGGTTGAGAGGCATAGATAGGGTGGATTCTCGGAGGCTATTTCCCAGGGCTGAAATGGTTGCTACGAGAGGACACAGGTTTAAGGTGCTGGGGAGCAAGTAGAGGAGATGTTAGGGGTAAGTTTTTCACTCAGAGGGTGGTGAGTGAGTGGAATCAGCTGCTGTTGGTGGTGGTAGAGGAACTTGCTAGGGTCTTTTAAAAGACTTCTGGATGAGTACGTGGGACTTAATGGAATTGGGAGTTACAGATAGTTCTATGGCCTGGTAGGTATGGATATGATGGGTGCAACTTGTGGGCCAAAGGGCCTGTTTGTGCTGTAGTGTTCTATGTTCTATGTGACTTATTCTGTTTGATTAATATTTGTCACTTGTCAACCCAAGCCCAGATATTGTCCAGTCTTGCTGCATTGAAGGCAGGATCAATCTTTGCAGGTCCTAAGTAATTCTTCTGTCCCCAGGAAGACAAATACCCAATATTAACAGAACTATATACTGGCCATCTGAAAATATCAAATGAAGATGCTGGCCAGGAGTTACAGGTGATAGTTTGGTCTTGATTCCAACATGACAGGCTTGGTAATGCAATGTAACCTCTGCCAGGAAAATAAAAACGCCAATCCTCAGCCTCCCTACATCCATGGAATGACCTGATAGGGCATGGGTGCATGTACATGAGGACTTTACTGGTTCCTTTATGGGTTCTATGCTTTTAATCATAGTGGACACACACTCCAAATAGTTGGAGATGCACTGCTTGAGCCCCATGGCTACTCAGGCTACAATCAAGAAATAATGACAAATTCTGAAAGATGTGCTGGTTAGATGAATTGGCCATGTTAAGTTCTCCCTCGTTGTACCCAAACAGGTGCTGGAGTGTGGCAACCGGGGGATTTTAATGTAGTTGCATTGAAATGTTAATGTAAGCGTACTTGTGACACTACTAAGTAAGACTTAAAAAAAGCAAATCTCCAACATGCATGGAATACTGGAAGCTCTGGTTTCCATAAGGCACAGCCTTTACTAACTGATTTCCAGAACTTTGTTTTCCAATGGTAAACAACAAATGAAGTGGCAGAACAGATGGTTCAAATCTTCCCAAATGGTATGAAGAAATAACCAGTAGCATCCATGGATGCTAATTGGCATGTTTTTTTTGATTACCCACACCACAACAAGCTATGGAGGGGACACCAGTTTTATACCACATTGAACACATTATTCCCAAATTGGTAGGGGAAAGTGGAGACTCAACAGGGTAAACAAAAATGAAACTGAGTCCTCAAGGGCAGAAAGAACTTTTGCAACTGGTGATCTGGTTCATTGAAGAAACTTCAGGGATGAGCCCAGATGGGTCTCTGGGATCATTATGGGGAAAACAGAATCAGCATCTTACAATGTTAAAGTTAGGGTAAATCCCTAAATGCGCTTACACCACTGTACAGCTAAGGAGTCCTTGCCCAAGACACCCTGCCACTGGCTGTGGAGATGACCACTGCTAGTGCTAGCCTTTAGCTTGAAGCTGCCTCTGCATTTGTCCTTCCAGGTAGCGAAGGTATGGAAGCTGAAGAAGCGGGCTTCTGAGCTGAGGCAAAATGTGAGAAAGAACCAGCTTTGGTAAGTCTGCAATGCTCCCTCAAGTTGAAGGCCCCTGTTCAGCATACACTGCCTGTCCCAGCCCCAGTTTCCATGGACCTCCGCCTGAGCTTTCAAGTGCCAAAAGAACATCCTTGCTATGGGGATGCTGGGAGAGACATGGATCTAATGGTGGGGGGGTAGTATGTAACAATGGCCACAAAGGCCATGGGAGATCATCAATAGATCTGCCCATGGGCTTCATGGAGTACAAGTTACCTTATCGTGCAAACGGAGGTTTGCCCAGTGGGAAGCAGTCAGTGGAGGGTTTTAAGCCTGTAAATTTATCCAGACTGGAGTTATTGGACCTGAGGTGAAGATTACCAGAGTATAAGCTTCAGTGATGGCCCTTTCCTTTAGTTCACAATAAAGGGTGTTGGTGATGGAAACAGATGTGTGTCTGAATTATTACATTGCCCACCACTATTCATGGCTGGATTTGACAGAGCCGCAGTGCTTTGACCTGATCAATTGGTTGTGGAATAGCTTTGCTCTATCTATGACTTGCTGCTTTATGCAGTTTGGCATGCAAATAGAATGATAGAATCCCTATAGTGCAGAAAGAGGCTATTCAGCCCATCAAGTTTGCACCGACTGCATCCCACCCGTGCCCTATTACCGTAACTCCACTTATTATTTACCCTGCTAATCTCCTGACATTAGAGTCAATTTAGCATGGCTAACCTGCCCATCTTTTGGATTTCTGGGTTGTAGCTTCACCAGGTTGACAACCTATGTCATTTAAAATCTTTCTTTCCATTCATTCAAATGATGGTTTTATCCCGGTCTGACCACCTGAGCTTGTCAACAAAGAATTATGTTGTAACTGATGGAAGATGTGGCTCCCACAAAATTTTTGGAAGTCTCACTGTAACTGGTACAAGCAGCTTTATGGATGGCACCAACCTTCTCATTCTCTCTATTCACTGCTCAATAAGGCAACTCATACTCTGAAGCCCATGGGCAGATCTACTGATGATCACCCATGGCCTTTGTGACCATTGTTACATACACCCCTTTAGATCCATGTATCTCCCAGTGTCCCCATTGCAAGGATGTTCTTTTTGGCACTTGGAAGCTCGAACGGATGTCCATTGAAGGTGGGGGTTGCAAAGATTGTGGAGACTCTAATACTGAGAGTCTTATGACAGCATTATAAGCTAGATTGCAACTACTGCCAAATCTTCTTTTAGCATCAATTATTTATTAGTGCTTGTTATGGTGCGTTTGCAAAATATTGAATAAAATATAGACAGGAGTGGCTTGTGATTACAGTACATTGAACTCGGCCTGGTTTTTTTTCTGGTTTGCTTAGGTAAATGTCTTAAAATTAGCCCATCCAAAGGAGATACAATTGCAAAGTTATCAGAAGGAAGATCATGCAAGTTGGAAATAAAAGTAGAATAGCCTGAACGAACAGTGAGCAATTCAGCAACTTGAGTTCATCTCAATTATTTTGAATCCCATTGAAAGATTCAAGCTGAAGTGTCAGCCTGTTCTTTCATTTTTAGACACTGGCTGATATGTAGATTTCCAGCTTTGTTGATTTTATTACATTTCAGAAATTCTTGTTTGTAGTGGCCAGCAGGGGGCATGTTGTATCAAGATGAGTAGAGTGAACACCTAACTTCATCAGTCATATATTTTGCTCAGAAAATACAACCAAAGCTCAGTTAATGTCAATCATTAATTCTGACATTTACTTGTGATTTATTTTCTGTAGAATCCTGAGGGTGCAGAAGGAGGGTGTATGGCCCATCGAATTTGCACTGACCACAATCCCAGCCAGGCCCTATTCCCATAACCCCATGTATTTGTCCTGCTAATCCCCTGGCATGAGAATCAATTCAGCACAGCCAATCAACCAAACCAGCATATCTTTGGACTGTGGGAGGAAACTGGAGAACCCGGAGGAAACCTGTACAGGAGGATGTGCAAACCCCAAACAGACAGTGACCTGAGGCTGGAATTGAACCCAGGTCCCTGGCCCTGTGAGGCAGTAGTGCTAACCATTGTGCCAAGGTGGTGATATGACTGGAAATGAATGATCACCAATTTTTATATAATTGTATAACTGTATAATGCTTTTCTCCTTTTCCTATTTTCCTTGCCTGAAGCTATTGATTCACACTGGGCTGTTTGGGCAGCATGGTTGCATAGTGGTTAGCACTGCTGCTTTACAGCACTAGGGACCTGGATTTGATTCCTGGCTTGAGTCATTGTCTGTGTGGAGTTTGCATTTTCTCCATGTCTGTGTGGGGTTTCCTCTGGGTGCTCTGGCTTCCTCCCGTATTGTGAAAGACATGCTGGTTAGGCGCATTGACTTGAACAGGCTCTGGAGTGTGGCAATTAGGGGAATTTCACAGTAATTTCATTGGAGTGTTAATGTAAGCCTTACCTGTAACTAATAAATAAACAATTTATTTCATGGGATATGGGCATCGCAGGCAACTTTTTTGTTGCCCATCCCTAGCATTACTTGCATTTCAGATGACAGTTAGGAGTCAACTATATTGCTGTGGGTCTTACATAGAACACTCCAGCACAAACAGGCCCTTTGGCCCACAAGTTGCACCGATCATATCCCTACCTACCAGGCCTATCTACAATCCTCAATCCCATTAAATCCCATGTACTCATCCAGAAGTCTCTTAAAAAGACCCCAGTGAGTTTGCCTCCACCACCGATGGCAGCTGATTTCACTCACTCACCATCCTGAGTGAAAAACTTACCCCTGAGTCTTGAGTCACAAGTAAGCCTAACCAGGGAAGAATGACTGATTTCCTTTCCTAAAAGACATTAGAGGAGATAAAGGCACCACCAGGACTTTGATAACTTAATTGAAAGTCTAATCTTTGTTGCTAAGCTTAGGCAATGAAGTTGCCAGTCCCATGGGTAGATTTACTACTACCTGGGCAAAAGGATTAAATCCAGCTTGTGACCAGTCTGCCTTCCCCGTACCTGCCTGCCTCAAATGATACGGATAGAGAGGATGATATCAAGCAGCCATCCTGCCAGTGAGCTAATTGTGGCTCTTATGTGGGCAAGTAATGTCCATTTAAAGAGCCTCATCTTACCACTTACCCAGCAGCAGAGCAGCCAACACCAAGCGGTCAGATTGGCAGATTTCCCTCCTTACCTCCTTAACCAGGACTATCACAGGGTCTATCCAAGTTGTAACCACAGACAGTTTGCCCTCTCCCTAATGGTCTCTCAAACCCCAACCTCTACTCATTACCCCAAACTTTATGAAGTTCTGATCTATTTTGGTTTGCCTCCTCATCACCCAATTTGCATGTGGGGACCTAATGTAGTATTTCCTGTACTAAATCAAAATACTGCGATTGCTAGAAATCTGAAATGAAAACAGAAAATGCAGTATAAACTCAACAGGTCTGGCAGCATTTGCAAGAGGAACAGCTAATGTTTGGATCTACAGTACTCAATATTTGATTTTATTGTCACATGCATTAGTATACAGTGAAAAGTATTGTTTCTTGCACGCTACAGACAAAGCATAAGTACACAGAAGGAAAGAAATGCAGAATGTTACAGTCATAGCTAGGGTGTAGAAAAAACAACTTAATACAATGTAGGTCTAGTCAAAAGTCTGACAGCAGCAGGGAAGACACTGTTTTTGAGTCAGTTGGTGCGTGACTTCAGTTCTTTGTATTTTTTTTTCCTGCTGGAAGATAGTGGAAGAGAAGATGTCCAGGGATCGTGTGGAATTATGTTGGCTGCTTTTCTGAGGCAGCAGGAAGTGTAGATAGAGTCAATGGATGGGAAACTGTTTTGAGTGATGGACTGAGCTTCGTTCACCACCCTTTAATTTTTGTTTTTGTGTGGTCTTGGACAGAGCAGGAGCCATACCAAGCTCTGATGCAACCAGAAAGATTGCTTTTTATGGTGCAAGAGTAAAAGTTGGTGAGAGTTGTAGTGGACGTGCCAAATTTTCTTAGTCTTCTGAGAAAGTAGAGGTATTGGTGGGCTTTCTTAACTAAAGCCTTGGTGTGGAGGGACCAGGCCAGGCTGGTGATCTGGACACCTAGAAACTTGAAGCTCTCAACTATTTCCTCTTCATCCCTGTTGATGTACATATGTTATATATACAATATATATGATGTCAATGAATATGTTACCTATGTAGTATGTCCTAGTTTGCTGCTGATACAAATCTAAGTGGAAATGTGAGTTGTGAGAAAGATGTAAGGAGGCTTTGGGATTGAGACAGACTAATTGTGCAATAATGTAGCAAATATTGTAGGAAAATGTGAATTTATAAACTTTGGTAGGAAAACCAGAAGTTTATAAATCCCAGAATCCCAGCCACGGTGAGATCTAATCACTCTTGCCATAGTGTTTCTTAATTGGTGAGGAATTATCGCTTTACAAAACATCTTCACTTAGCCCCCAAGCATGACCCCAACCTCCTGGTCACTTTCCATTTCAACTCAACATCTTCCTCATGCCCATATATCTGTCCTTGGCCTGCTGCAATACTCCACAGGTGGCACAGTGGTTGCATTGCTGCCTCACAGCATCAAGGATCTGGGTTTGATTCTTGGCTTGGGTCACTGTCTGTGTGGAGTTTGCACGTTCTCCCCATGTCTGTAGGTTTCTTCTGGGTGCTCCAGTTTCCTCCCACAGCCTGAAAGATGTGCTGGTTAGGTGCATTGACCTGAACAGGTGCTGGAGTATGGCAACTAGGGGAATTTCACAGTAACTTCATTGCAGTGTGAATGTAAACCTTACTTGTGACTAATAAATAAACTTTAGAACTTTTTACTCCAATGATGCCCAACGGAATCTGGAGGAACAACACCTCATCTTTCAATCAGTCTCGTTACAGCTTTCTGGGCTCAACATCGAGTTCAACAAATTTAGACTCTGCCCTTTCTCCTCCATCTTAAACCACCCCCTCTTCCATTTGTAGTTTGTCAGTTGTTTTTCAGCACTTTGGGTTTCTTGATCAACACCACCTCTCCACCCACACTTGCCTACCTGTCCCTGGCTGCTCAGTTGCTCCCACTAACACATTCTGCTTTCTCACCTTTTGCCATGATTAGCATCCTTCATTCTTCAATGACATGATTAATGCTCTGCTTTATCTCCTGTCTGTGACAAATTTGTCAGTATCACCTTTGCCTGACATATCCCTATTCTACTAATCTCTCCCAACTCCTCTGCCACCTTTCTAGCTATATAATTCTGTACATTTCTAACTTTCTTTTTATTCTGTAGAAGGGTGATTTAGATTTGTAGTTTAAAGTACACAAATATTGAGCCAGTGGGTCTTGAAATTGCATGATGAACAATAGCATCACTTACTCATTTTTTATTGCAAATTCTTTTAGTTATTGTAAGAGGAATTTTCTTGGTGTCCAGTATTTGTTGACCTCACTCAGCAGAAGTTACCTTTTCATGCTCCATTGTATTAAAAGAATTCAGTCTGTATATCACTGTTTCCCATCTTGCTGCATTCAGAACAAAGTTGATATCCAGTTTAAACTTAATGCTTGGTTAATTTGTGATTATACAATTTATACTATCTTTGCAGTTTATAATACCTTTGCATATTTTGTTCCAGGTACATTGTGAATTCTCATGGACTGCAAAAGACAGTATATAGTTAAAGAATGAAAAGGAATTTATTGCTAATGCATGCATCAAGAAAGAGACAGTCAATGAGGGTTAAACATCTTCCCTGAGTTTATATTGCAAGGCAAAATTATTATATTGCTCTGAACATTTCAGTATCCCATTCAATCTCATCAACCAGACTGGAGGGTCCATTCATGATATTAGACATTATTACCTTTGCCAATAAGGTTCCACATGTCAACAGGAATAGGAGATTATTAGTTCCTTGCCCATGTAAGTCCCTTCCCCTTTACCTAGGAAACCGCACCCACGTCATTACCAGTGTCCAAGGCCATTGTTAACATTTGTGATTTGTAATTGGTGAAAGGAGTCACACTTTCTCTGGAACTGGGGCCTCCTTTAACAGCTTGAGAGACTGCTCCAGCCTCACTACCCATGAGTGAATTTACTCCCTTAAATACCAAGCCTATTAAACTTGCCTTTTGCACATTCAAAAACAGATAACAGAAGTTACCTTTGTGCTCCATTGTATTAAAAGAATTCAGTCTGTATATCACTGTTTCCCATCTTGCTGCATTCAGAACAAAGTTGATATACAGTTTAAACTTATAATGCTTGGTTAACTTGTGGTTATACAATTTGTAATATCTTTGCAGTTTATAATACCTTTGCATATTTTGTTCCAGTACATCGTGAATTCTCACTAAATGTAAGGAACTTTATAATTACCTTGATCTAGTCTATTTATTATAGTAAAACTAAAATGAAGGGCCACATTCTAAGAATTCTATGCTACACCCCCATCAGTTATCAAGTGCAATTTACTATATCTGGATTCCTGATTCATCACATCTGCCTAATGTACTGGGTTACATTGATATAATTTGTGTGAAAATAGAAATGGTGCATTCAAGCACTGAAAAATGGATGAGTTTGCTCAGGATTATTCACACCAATTGCTTTAGAAGGGTGATAAATTCCATAGGCTAAAAATTGGATTGTGCCATTAATCAAGAGCGGGTATCACAATTTACAGCCTGTAACTCTGGTTTGGTAGTTGTGGGCAGCATACAAGTTTGGCTCTGCTTACTCTTTTCAATTAGTATAATGTAGGATCATGCGACTCCTGTTTTGCTGACTGCCCCTGTTCTCAACAGGGGGCTGGACAACTCTTAGATGCAACTTGTCCCTTTTAAATGGGTGATGCATTGAATAACATGAGATTTCTGCTGAATATTATTGCTGCAAATCTAAAGAAAGAAAAGGGAACTGCAGGGCAGAGAGGGGGCTCCCAGGTCAGATGCTGTGCAAGAGGCCTTTGTGGTGGAGGTGGTGGAACCATGTTTTCGCAGTGAGGGGAGTGGTGACAGCAGGCCTTCAAAACCAACTTTCACAAGGAATTAGGAGCAGGTGAATTCCTGGAGTTTGATCCTAGGACCTAGCAACAATGGCATGAGGTGTTTATGGAGCAGGAGGTAGGTATTCACCTTGAGCATTCCCTTGGCACTGGGGCAGCATGGTGACACAGTGGTTAGCACTGCTGCCTCACAATTCCAGGAACCCAGGTTTGATTCCTGGCATAGGTCACTGTCTGTGCAGAGTCTGCATGTTCTCCCTTTGTCTGCTTGGGTTCTTTCCAGGTGCTCCAGTTTCCTCCCACACTCCAAAGATGTGCAGGTTAGGGGGACTGGCCATGTTAAATTCACCCTTAGTCTAAGAAGGACTAGCTAGTGTAGTTACATGGGGTTATGGGGATAGAGCCTGGGTGGGATTGTGGTTGGTGTAGACTTAGTGGGCTGAATGGCCTCCTGCACTGTAGGATTCTATGATTCTATATCTACTGATCTCACATGAGTAGTCAAAACTGTCATGAGATTTCCTACCTCCAATTCCATTAACATTTCTCACTGCACAATACACTATTCACCTTCTTAAGAAGTCCCAGACTTGCTCAATAGGGATAAGGATGTTTTGCTGCAATTGTATAAGGCATTGGTGAGGCCACACCTGGAATATTGTGTGCAATTTTGGTGCCCTTATCTGAGGAAGGATGTCCTTGCTATAGAGGGAGTACAGGAAAGGCAGGTCTGTCATACGAGGAGACTAAGTCGGTTAGGATTATATTCATTGGAGTTTAGAAGAGTGAGAGAGGATCTCAAAGGAACTTATAAAATTCTGACAGGGTTAGACAGGATAGATTCAGAAAGAATGTTCCCAATGGTTGGGCAGTCCCAAACTAGGGGCCATAGTTTGAGGATAAGGAGTAAATCTTATGGAATTGAGGTGAGGAGAAATTTCTTCACTCCAGTGTGGAATTTGTTACTACAGAATGTAGTTGGGCCAAATGTCTGATTTCAAGAAGGAATTAGATATAGTTAGGGCTAAAGGGATCAAGGAATATGGAGGGAAGGAGGATCAGGATATTGAATTTGATGATCAGCATGATCAAAGTGAATGGCAGAGCTGGCCCAAAGGGTCAAATGGCCTGCTTGACATTCTAGTTTCTATGTTTCTATAACTCAAGTCCAGTGAATGACTTGTAGATTCTGCCACATGAGGCAGGTTATGCATCAAGGACCAGATGAGATATTTGGAAGTTTATGCACTCTAACACCTCAGCTTTGCCTCTACGTGCTCTTGACAATTTCCTTTTGATGGTTTCCTTGCCTTTCCAAATGAACCTTCTTCATTTTGACCTGTCACAAGGCACAGTCTACCATGTGCCATAGAATCATACAGTGCAGAAGAAAGCCATTTGGCCCATTGAGTCTGCACCAACCACAATTCCACGCAGGCCCTATCCCCATAACCCCCATGCATTTACCCTAGCTAGTCCCCTGATGCTAAGGGGCATGGCCAATCCACCTAACCTGCACACCTTTTGAATTGTGGTAGTACACACATCAGCTCTCCCATTCCTCATGGGTACTGGATTCCATGCTGGACATGCCAAATTGGAGATGAAGTTTGCCTTCCTATAACTTGCTCCAGGGTGGATGAAAATTTCACTTGTGGTCATATTGATTGGAACAAAATTTAATTGTAGCCCAGGCTTCATGTGAAGCCTTGGTAGCAAATTATGATAGGGGTTGAAATGTTATCAAATTGTAGTTTAGTCTGTCTGATTTTAATTTCTACTTTCGTTCATTTTCACCCCTACTGCTTGGTGACAAATTGGCGCAGGATTATACATTTCTTGTGGAACCTGCCCAACTGTAACACCAATGAAAATTATTTGGGTTCTAGAAAGAACAGGCAATTCACACTGCCAGTTTAACACGAGTAGTGAAAGTGAATAGTACCTTCAATATATTTGATATATAGTATTAATACGATTATACAGTGTGTAGTAAAAGGTCTATCAACTTTAAAATCAATCTTGTGATCAGGTGGAAGCATTGACATTGTTTGCTAGGTAAGTAATATTCCATAGTTGCTTTAAACTAAACAAAAAATAAAAAATTATGCAGCGCAAGTAGAGATGCACTGAAATCATAGAATCCCTGCAGTACAGAAGGAGGTCATTCAGTCCATTGAGTCTGTACCAACTACAATCCCACCCAGGCCCTATTCCCGTAGCCCCACACATTTATCCTGCTATTCCCCTGACACGAGTCAACTCAACATGGCCAATCGACCTAACTCACGTCTTTGGAATGTGGGAGGAAACCAGAGCGCTCAAAGGAAACCCACACAGACATGGGGAGAACATGCAAACTCCACACGGAGACCTGAGGCTGGAATTGAACCTGGGTCCCTGGTGTTGTGAGGCAGCAATGATAATCATTGTGCTGCCTATTTATGATCACTTATTTTAATAGACAAAGTGGAATAAACAGTTTTCTCAAATGAGAGCGAATATTTTAGTCACTCTCTTGTGATTTTGTCCATAGCAAGTTAAAGAATATGGAGTTAGAAATCTAACAATCCTGGACTTGCCATTGTGAACTGGGTGTTGGGGGTGATATATGTTCCAGAACTGGGTACACAAAGCTCAAAGTTAGTCTGAAATCTGCAGATGCATACCCAGGCAAAGTATACCTCAGTTTGTATAGATTGTGGGAACAGATGGTAGGGAGGCATGGGGTTGGGTTGAAGGAGATTTACATTGAATTTGACCAAGGTTATATCTAAGCTGAGGGTACTTGATGGTGAGATGCCAGCATTGGACTGGAGTGGGCACAGTAAGAAGTCTCACAACACAAGGTTAAAGTCCAACAGGTTTATTTAGTAGCCCAAGCTTTTGGAGCACTGCTCCTTCATCTGGTGAGTGGAGAGTTAGGCTCACAAACAGGGCATACATAGACAAATTCTCAATTGAAAGATAATGGTTGGAACCAAGTCTTTATAGGTAATCAAGTCTTTACAGGTACAGGCAATGAGAGTGGAGAGAGGTTTAATCACAGGTTAAAGAGGTGTGAATTGTCTCATGCCAAGACAGTTAGTAGGATTTTGCAAGCCTAGGCCAAATGGTGGGGGTTACAGCTAGTGTGACATGAACCTAAGATCCCAGTTGAAGCCACCCTCCTGTGTGCAGAACTTGGCTATCAGTTTCTACTTGGCGATTTTACATTGTCGTGTGTCTTGAAGGCCGACTTGGAAAAGCTTACCCGAAGATCAGAGGCTGAATGCCCTTTACTGCTGAAGTGGTCTCTGACAGGAAGGGAACACTCCTGCCTGGTGATTGTCGAGCGGTGTCTGTTTATCCGTTGTCGTAGCATCTGCACGGTCTCGCCGATGTACCTTACCTCAGGCCACCTTTTTCCACCAGAGAATACTTGAGGTTAACACTGAATTCAGAACAATTTTTACTTCATTCTCCCAGCACTAAAAGCCAGAAACATTGCAATAGTTTTTGACTTTCCATTCCTTTCATTACAAAAAAGATAGTGAAGCTTTGCTATAGATTTGGAATACTAAAGGAACCAAAAGAGTTAAGGATGTAAAATTAACTTGTGGAAAAATACTATGTCAAAAGCAACTTGCTATTTTTATACTGAAGTGTGAAATATTTGCACCTAAATCAACTTCTCTAACTGAAGCCCAAGAAGGAAAAATGGATTAATGGTCGTAGAGTGTGGGAGTCAGGTACTTGGTAAAGAATGCGATGTACTAAGCAGACTAATTACTGCTATAGGGAAGTGTCTGTGACTGAAACTCTGTACAGAATCCCTCCTACAGTGTAAGAAGCCTGCACCAACAAGAATTCCACTCCGGTCCTATTCCAGTAACCCTACATATTTACCCTAATAATCCCCCTGACACTGAGGGGCAATTTAGCATAGCCAATCCACCTAATCGGCACATCTTTGGAGTGTGGGAGGAAACCAAAGCACCTGAGAGAAATCCACGCAGACACAGGGAGAACATGCAAATTCCACACAACAGTCACCCAAGGCTGGAATTGAACTGGGTTCCTGTAAGACAATACTGTGAGACAGTAGTGCTAACCACTGAAATCAGATGTGCTTCAGCTTCCCATTTTGTATATAGATCCTTCCATTTTCCACTAAAAAATATACATTGAAAGAAAAAAATCAGGACACTCCTTACATCCCTCATCTGTACACAATAATAAATGACAGCTTTATTGTGCATAGGTTCAACTGACAGTTCAATCCATGATGTCATCATTCATAAGGAAAAAACAATTCCCAGAACAGTTTCATTTAGAAACACTAGTAGTGCTGAGGGGTGAGAGGTGGTGGGATATTGATGCAAGTGCTCGCAACTGCTATGGAACTGGAAGGAACACATTCAAATTTATTGTGTTGGAAGTCTCTATCCTTGGGCTGCTGGGTAGGCTGCATATAGATCGTCATGGCACATGGATTAACACTGCTGTCTCACAGTGCCAAGGACCTGGGTTCAATTCCAGCCTCAGGTAACTATCTTGTTAATCCTCCAGAAGGAACTCTTCAGTTGTAGATAATAAAATAAAACAAAACTTACTCCAACTTATAAATCAGAGAAAAAGATTCAATAAAGAATCTTCATTACGCCAACACTCAAGGCCTCACCCTGAGCCATTCCAAGCTATTGCCAATTTCCAACAAATTTTTATTTATATTGCGTCAGCTGACACCACATCACTTTGTCACTGGTTACTGGGTCAGCTGACTCTTAAAGCTTTTTACCATTGGTCACATGATGACAAATCCAATGTCATCATTGGTTATATTCTAACATATCAGTGTGGAATTTGCACATTCTCCCCCTATATATGTTGTTTTCCTCCAGAAACTCCAGTTTCCTCCAACACTCCAAAGATGTACAGGTTAGGTGGATCAACCATGCTAAATTGATTGTGTCAGAAGGATTAATGGGGTAAATAGATGGGGTTATGGGGATAGGACCTGGGTGGGATTGTTTTCAGTGAAGACTCAATGGGCCGAATAACCTACATTTGCACTGCAGGGATCCTATGATTCTGCATGCAATGGAGTCGACTTGGCACTGGCTGCATTGAGGACAGTCTATAATTTCCAAAGGGAATTCTGAAAGAGACATTAGGCACTCTAATTGCATACACCATCAAGTTTCTAGGCTATGAATTCTCTTTATATTTTCTCTGTCCTCTTTGTATTGATATTTCTCTGTCTTGCCTGATGCACAACTACCTCCCTTTCAATTCTACATCTCCACCCCTCATTCTTTCCACTTTTCTTTTTGTCCTCTTCTACTTCTTCCCATGCTTTTTCTTATTTCATTCCAGATTAGGTCAAAATAAAATGAGTTGATCCAAAGGACTTGTATTCAACATTCATTATTTGGCTTACCCAAATAATTGAAGCAATTGGTCTGGAAGTTGTTCTATCTGATTCCCTTTCTCTGAAACTACTCAATTATGGGCTCAAAGTGGAAAGGTAGGAAGCGCACACACTTCTAACTCGAAGCACACTAACTACCACATTATTGAAGGACGAAGAGTTTGTAACCTTTACACAAGAGTAATGGCCATGTGAGGAGAGTCTGACTGTGACAAGGTTACAGGGTTATCTGTGAATTTAGTGAGATTGTGTTTTGCTAAGTCTACAGAAGTCTTCCTGGGCATGCTTTCAACAATATAGAATTAGCCAGAAAATTTTTCTGAGTTTAAACAATGAACAGGATAAGTTTATTGACCCTACTTCTCAAACTTAAAAAAAAACTTACATTATTCTCTGCCACCATTCATATGTCAGACACATTCTCTGGGGCCCACTTATACTCATACAGATGATAAAACAAGAGGATAGGGTTAAATATGTTTTATAGTTTGTGAAGAAGATAAGCAATCAAAGAAATATAAGGTCAAATGTCCTTTGGGTGGTTTTGATATAATGATTACACCTTGTGGATGTTTTGTTTTCTTACTTAATTTAATGCACTCCTGTAATCTAAAAATGTTCTTCTCCAAGACTTCCAATCTTGGATCAGATTTGGCTTTTCATTTGCCTAATCTGAAGATTTTAATTTACCATCTATGGACATATCCCTCCTTTAGCTGTTACTGCTTTAAATATTGTTGCCCTTTTAAGAATGCCTGTGCAGTAAATGGTTCTTTCCTCAGCAAGATGGCTACACAGTAGTTTTGGGCCAGAACTTGCTTCTTCAAGCCTGAAAATTGACTACAAGGAGTTTCTTTTTAATTCTGCGTGCAGTACTTTTTATTTCTTTTTCAGTTCAGCTTGGTCACCACCTGTTGTGGTGCCAGCTATGGACTTCCTGGTGCAACTTCCTTGCAGTGGCTTTCTGAATGTGTTCATTCTAGTGGCTTCCTGTTTTAAAAAGGTAAGTTCAGACTTTTAACTATTTATCTTGCTCTCCTTGTGATTTGACTAGGGTGACGGGGGAATATAATGAGGAAATTAGGCATCTGACTGAGGATGGGAAGGGGCCTGTTAATGAAATCTTGTGTCAGATGATCTTTACAAAGGGAACCCCAAACTCTGAAGCTGGGATTGCCGGTGGATTTTCGACTGAGACTTTTTATCAGCAAATCCCACCACAACAGCATTGCCAGTGTCAACGGGAAACACTCCGGTTTTCCCACTGGCGGCATCACTTAGTTTTTAGAATCACGTCCTTTATGCTTTTTTTTTTATCCTTCTTGTCAAAATGGACCATTTCACATTTTCCCACATCGTGCTCCATTTGCCAAATGTTTACCCAATCTTTTTAACCTGTCCACGTCCCTTTGCAGTCTCCTCATATCCTTTTCACAACTTACTGTCCTACATATCTTTGTGTCATCAGCAAACACCACATCCATATCTTCGGTCCCTTCATCAAAGTCATTTAAATAAATCATTAAAAGTTGAGGTCTCAGCATTCACCCCTGTGACACTATGCGTTACACCCTGCCAACAAGAAAAAAGACCCATTTAAGCCTACTCTCTATTTCTGGTTAGCAAGTCAATCTTCTATCCATGCCAATATGTTACCCCCTACAACAAAACATTTTATTTTCTGCAACAACCTTTGATGTAGCATTGTATCAAATACCACTGGTTCCTATTTATTCACAGCTCCTGTTACTCCCTCAAAAAAACCCCAATAAATTGGGTACACATGGTTTACCTCTCTCAAACTGATGCTGATTCTGTCTGATTATCTTGAATTTGTCTAACTGCCCTGTTATGGCATCTTTAGTAATAGCTTTTAATATTTTCTCTGTGACAGATATGAAGCTAACTGGTCTGTAGTTTCCTGTTTTCTGCCTCCCTCCCTTTCTGAATAAAAGTTTTAAAGTTTAAAAGATTATTTATTAGTCTCACAAGCAGGCTTACATTAGCACTACAGTGAAGTTACAATGAAAATCCCCTAGTTGCCACATTCTGGCACCTAAGAACATAAGAACATAAGAAATAGGAGCAGGAGTAGGCCATCTAGCCCTTCGAGCCTGCCCCGCCATTCAATAAGATCATGGCTGATCTGTTGTGGCTCAGTTCCACTTTCCCGCCCTCTCCCCATAACCCTTAATCCCCTCTCTTATCAAAAACCCATCAACCCGCTTCTTAAAAATATTTAGCGAGGCAGCCTCCACCACTTCAATGGGCAGAGAATTCCAGAGATTCACCACCCTTTGAGTGAAGAAGTTCCTCCTCAACTCCATTCTAAACCGCCTCCCCTTTATCTTGAGGCTGTGCCCCCTAGTCCTACTGTCTTTTTTGAGCGGGAAGAGTCTCTTCACCTCTATCCTATCCATCCCATTCATCATCTTATACGTCTCAATGAGATCTCCCCTCATTCTTCTAAACTCTAGCGAGTACAAGCCTAGTTTATTCAGCCTCTCCTCATAGCTCAACCCCCTCAACTCCGGTATCAGCCTAGTAAACCTCCTCTGCACTCCCTCCAAGGCCAAAATATCTTTGCGCAGGTGCGGCGCCCAAAACTGCACACAGTACTCCAGCTGCGGCCTCACCAATGCCCTATACAGCTGCAGCAAGACCTCCCTACTTTTATATTCAATCCCCCTCGCTATGAAGGCCAGCATCCCATTCGCCTTCCTGACCACCTGCTGCACCTGCAAGCTGGGTTTTTGCGACTCATGCACAAGGACCCCGAGGTCCCTCTGCACCGTCGCCTGCTGCAGTTTTTCGCCACGTAAGTAATAGTCCTTCCTACCATTCTTCCTACCAAAGTGGACCACCTCACACTTGCCAACATTAAATTCCATACTGAGGGAGAATTTGGCATAGCCAATGCATTTAACAAGCACGAAAAGAGAAAGTGCTAGAAAATCTCAGCAGATCTGGCAAAATCTGTAAGGGGAGAAAAGAGCGGACGTTTTGAGTCAGATGACCTTTGTCAAAGCTGATAGCTAACCGGCATGTCTTTTAGAAAAAGGAGGAAACCGGAGCACTCAGGGGAACCCCATCTAGATGTGGGGAGGATGTGTAAATTCTGCACAGACAGTGACCAAGCTGGGAATTGAACCCAAGTCCTTCACGTTGTAAAGCAGCAATGCTAATCACTGTGCCGCCCTTTAAAAGAGTTACATTTGATGTTTTCCAATTTAGTGGAAGCTTCTCCATTAAATCTAGGAAATTTTGAAAAAATAACACCAATGCAAGTTCATGCTTAGCTTTTTTAAGACTGTTCTTAAAATGTGTCTGTGGTCTATTTCTCTTTCCTCTATGTAACATTCTAGATTTGTCGACTCCTATTTAGTTGTGCACTCGTCCAAATAATTTTCTAATTTGTGTCTTGACTCCTATGATTCTAGAGCCTTTCCCAGTTTGATATTTACTGCAAGTCTGACCAGGTTGCTTTGAGTTTCTAAATCCAGGTTAGAAATGTAAATGGAAATAGTGAAGTTCCCAGCCCCGAGACACACCACTCGGTACTTTCTCCTGCTCTGACATAACTCATTTAATAAATACCCATTGTTTCTCACCCTTGAACTAGCCTTTTATCCATTCCCAGGATTTCTCCTGATACCCCATAGCTTTGAGTTTAATTAATATCCTTTTCTTGAAACTTTATCAAAAGCCTTTTGGAAGTTGCAGTACACCAAGTCACTGGGCTTGTCACAGTCCACTTGGGTTGTCACTGTCTCAAAAAAGACAAGGACGTTGGTCAGTCAGGATTTTCTCCTTCTGAAAACATGCTGACTGCTGTTAACTAGCTTATTGTTGTAAGATTATTCTCAAATTTACTTCTGATAATTGATTCTATTATTTTACGAGGAATGAAAGTGAGACTGATGGGTCTGTAGTTGCCTGTGTCTGTCTTGTCATGCTTTTGAATATGGGTAGCACATTGGCTTGTTTGCAATCTGCTGGTACCTCTCCAGTCTCCATTGACTCATTCATAATGATTGTCAGTGCCACACAAATCTCCCTGCTAGTCTCTCTCAGAAGTTTGGAATAAATACCATCTATCTCTGGGGATTTATTTGTTTTGAGCCCATTTAGCCTGTCTAGGATTTCAATCTCATTAATAATGAAGCCAATTGATTTATCTTGTGATGTATTTGTCTGCTGAGAGCATGATACTATGCCTTTCTTTGTGAATACTTGAAATAAACTTTCAGAGTATTTATCACTTTGTACTTGTCTCCAGTTTGAAGTCTGTCTGTGCCTTTTATGGTTTTCACTTTTTGTCAGACTGTCTTCTTGTTCTTTGTGGTATTGAAAATGTCTTTTGTTATTATATTTAGCCCTAGGAATTTTGCTTTTTTTCGAGGTTTCTCTTTGTCCCCCTGGTTTTAAAATGTGCTTCTACACTGTCTTATTTTCATCCTGGAAAACTCCCTTTTACTCCCTATATTGGACTGTTTTCCCTTTGTCGTAATTTTAAATGGTTTGTGAATCCATTTAGGGTTATTTCCAAATCTTTAATTCATCTATAAACCCTTCCGTGGTTTCAAACATTATCTTAGAATATTCTGGCACGTTAAGCTGCTACGGAAGGATAATTTTCTGTGGGATGTTGGAATGCATCCAAGGGTTCTGAAAGAAATGGTAGAGGTGATAGTGGATGCCTTGGTGGTTATTTTCCAGACGTTGCTGGATTCCGGGGAAGTGCCGGAGGATTGGAAAACGGCTAATGTTACGCCATTGTTTAAGAAGGGTGCCAGGCAAAAGGCGGGGAATTATAGGCCGGTTAGTTTAACGTCTGTGGTAGGTAAAATGTTAGAATCCGTCATTAAGGAGGAAATTGCGAGGCATCTTGAAGGGAACTGCTTGATAGTGCAGACGCAGCACGGTTTCATTAAAGGGAAGTCGTGTCTGACAAGTTTACTGGAGTTCTATGAGGATGTGTCTAGGGCGGTGGATAGAGGAGAGCCGGTGGATGTGGTCTTTCTGGATTTTCAGAAGGCGTTTGACAAAGTACCTCACAAGAAGTTATTGCAGAAGGTCGAGGGACATGGAGTTGGGGGTAGGGTGTTAGCATGGATAGAGGATTGGTTGTCAAATAGGAGGCAGAGAGTGGGGGTCAACGGGTGCTATTCGGATTGGCGGATGGTGACTAGTGGAGTGCCCCAAGGGTCGGTTCTGGGGCCTCAGCTTTTTACCATTTATATAGATGATCTGGAGGAGGGAACCGAGTGTAGGGTGTCGAAATTTGCTGATGACACCAAGATTGGGGGAACGGCAAATTGTGCGGAGGGTGTGGAAAGTCTGCAGAAGGATCTAGATAGGCTGGGCGAATGGGCCAGGAAATAGCAAATGGAATTTAATGTTGGCAAGTGTGAGGTGGTCCACTTTGGTAGGAATAATGGTAGGAAGGACTATTACTTACGTGGCGAAAAACTGCAGCAGGCGACGGTGCAGAGGGACCTCGGGGTCCTTGTGCATGAGTCGCAAAAACCCAGCTTGCAGGTGGTCAGGAAGGCAAATGGGATGCTGGCCTTCATAGCGAGGGGGATTGAATATAAAAGTAGGGAGGTCTTGCTGCAGCTGTATAGGGCATTGGTGAGGCCGCAGCTGGGGTACTGTGTGCAGTTTTGGGCGCCGCACCTGCGCAAAGATATTTTGGCCTTGGAGGGAGTGCAGAGGAGGTTTACTAGGCTGATTCTGGAGTTGAGGGGGTTGAGCTATGAGGAGAGGCTGAATAAACTAGGCTTGTACTCGTTAGAGTTTAGAAGAATGAGGGGAGATCTCATTGAGACATATAAGATGATGAATGGGATGGATAGGATAGAGGTGGAGAGACTCTTCCCACTCAAAAAAGACAGTAGGACTAGGGGGCACAGCCTCAAGATAAAGGGGGGGCGGTTTAGAACGGAGTTGAGGAGGAACTTCTTCACTCAAAGGGTGGTGAACCTCTGGAATTCTCTGCCCGTTGAAGTGGTGGAGGCTGCCTCGCTAAATATTTTTAAGACGCGGGTTGATGGGTTTTTGATAAGAGAGGGGATTAAGGGTTATGGGGAGTGGGCGGGAAAGTGGAACTGAGCCATGACAGATCAGCCATGATCTTATTGAATGGCGGGGCAGGCTCGAAGGGCTAGATGGCCTACTCCTGCTCCTATTTCTTATGTTCTTATGTTCTTATGTTCTTATGTCTTGCGATATCTACAGTTTGACAACGTCCTATGTTTAATCCCTAGCCTACTTCAGTTGAGCCAGCAATGGAGATCCTCCAATTGGGACCAGTGTGGAGGGAATTTAATTCCTTCCTCAGGAGCAGTCTAAGAGACAAGGATGGTACTGGTAGAATGCAGAGTGAAGAGGGCAGAGTGCCTATTGCCATTCCAACTTCCCTCGATTAAACCAAGGATGGGGAAGGTTGAGGTAGGCCTTCCCACCTGGAAACCAATTCAGGCAATTGTACATGTGGGGAGGCCACTCAGTTAAAGCTGGCAGATTCCCTGTGGATTTAAGGAGGTCCTCCTTATTGGGTATGCTGTGGCCCCTGCTTGACCCCCAGCAAGGGTCACCCCTGCTGAAATACCTCCATACGAATGATTGATCCTGCTGTCTCTCTGGGTGGCGACTCCCACAGTCCCACTTACATTCCGAGTGCTGGCTGGTCTGGGCCTGCTGTAGTATCAGTAGTGGCATCCACTGGCAGGCAGTTAGCTGCTAGATTGCTGTTGAATCCTGTCTGGCCTTCTGAAAATGGCCACAGTCAGTCATTCCATTCCACACGATCTCAGTGTTGGACTGGAGAAAGAAACAAACCATGAACTTCCCTCAACATAATTATACAACACCCAATTCCTAGGAAGCCTTTGAATGCCAGATCAGAACAGAGTCAAGCACGACTGTCATAACCCCATCAGTTGAATGTTGGCAACACATTGTTAAAGACCATTTGTAAAGAATGGTGACAATGGCAAACAATTGGAGGACCACCACTTTCTATGAAATGGCAATATTTAAGATGTTGCTTTCAGAAGAGGAAGAGAAAATCTTTTTAAACTAAATAGTAAAAATACAAGTCTTGGAACTATGGTTTTAATAAAAAATCATAATATGGGGCTCCCACCTTTATAAACATTTCCTTCCATTCTTTAATTTCTTAACGTCTGTTATTTGTTCAAAAGTGATTGACATTCCTTTGAATAGCTTGGAAAAGTGATAGTGAAAAATCCCTGTCTATGCAGCCTCTCCTGAACTTTTCAGTCAGTTGTGTTTTATTAAAGAAGGTGACATGTTTTTGTTCCTTTTTAAGAAAGTTCAAAGTATTCTTTTCTCTTTATTGGGTGATTCAAGCCTTTCATAACTAATTATTTTAATGGAAATAGAACACAAAAAGAAAATATGTCTGGATATATAAACAGAGACATACTCATAGATCCACACTGCAGGGGGCACAGACCAACATAAAAGGGTAGGGAGTTCATGAGGTTATACTTTGTTATTTTATACCTCTGAGTTATGACTACCAATGTAAGTGAGTTATAAGACATCTTTTGGTCAAAGTGCATTTCTTTGTAGTGGAGGTAACTGGAACCCCAAACCAAGGCTTGTAGCTGAATCTCCTGGGGTCAATGGCACAATATGAAAAACTACGTAGTCACTTGAACTCCTTATCTCTGATACCTATTTCTTGACTATTGAAATGTGAGGTTTGATCACTTTTAAGGTTCGCTGACACTTCTGTGTCTGGGAAGCCTCCTGGTTGAGGATAAAATCATAGGGGAAAGGCAGAAAACAGAAATGTGCAATGCTTTGATAAATCAGGGCAGTACAGTGGAAAGCATTGCTGCATCACAGCACCAGGGACCTAGGCTCGATTCCTGGTTTGCGTCATTGCCTGTGCGGAGTCTGCACATTCTCCCAGTGCCTGCATGGGTTTCCTCCAGCTGGTCCGAAAGATGTGCATCAGTCGTACTAAGTTCTCCCTCATTGTACCAAATAGGCACCACACTGTGGTGACTAGGGGATTTTCACAGTAACTCCATCGCAGTGTTAATGTTAATTCACACTAAATAAAAAAATAAACATTTTGATACATTTACAAGAAGTATAGATTTTAAAGATTTAAATTTAGCTGTAATCACATCCTGTCACTGTCCATTGATGTGTGACTGGATGAAATGTTTTATTTTCTAAGCATGAGTCAGTAAAAATGTTATATTTTTACTAACAAATGAACAAAACTGTTATGTAACTGAATGTTTGTTAATGTGTTAACTTTTAACTATGGTTGCCATACTTTAACTACTCCTTATTGTGCTCCTCAACCTTTCTGCATGTGGTCAACACAACCATCTTCTTCCAACACTACTACTCTGTTGTCCAGTTCAATCCTTTCTAGTTGGTCTCTCGCTTATCCAGATATAACCAGACTTCTCCCCTTCCATAACCACACTATTAGGTGTTGAATCCACCATAGATCCATCAGGGGAATTTGATCCCTTCATCTACATACTTCCCTTTAGCAATATCATCTAAAGACGTAGGCCTGAATTTTACATTCCTGCCCACCATGGGAATCAGTGGGCGGGGGTAGACCATGAAAAGGTTCATTGACCTTGGGTGGGATTTTATGGTTGCGGAATGAGTGAGGCCGTAAAATCTACCCATAGGGTCATGTACCCTAGTGACACTCGGATCATATTTTCCACCACCTGCCTCAACTCACCTGCTTTATTTAAGTACTTATTCAATATTCAATTACAATATAAGGGATAACAGATTTAGCCCATTCAGCCCTTGACCCCTGCTTTGCCATTTTAATAAGATCATGGTTGATCTTCTTCCTTAGCTCCACCTTGCTGCATTATCCCAATACTCCTTGATTTTCTTGGTTCAATATCAGGAAACATGAGGTCAATTGATTTGGATCCAAAAATTACACACTGGAAAATCGGAAATCTTCCTAACAGTTGGAAACTAGGAATTGCAATAGAGCAAAGGGAGAAAATTCACCAAAAACCAGTGTATAGGTATGGAAAAGAATAAAAGAAGTTCATGGAATGTTTGTAGGGTGCTGGAATATAAAGGGGAGGAAGGTATCTTTCAGTTGTACAGATCGTCAGTTAGACGCTATCATCTGACGTATTGTTATCAGTTTTGTCGACTAAACATCAGGAATGATATGGTAGCTTTGGAAGAGATGCAGGTGGTGATGTTCCCAGATATCTGCTGTTCTTGTCTTTCTAGAAGGTAGTGGTCCTCTTTTTGGGCCTTCATCAACTCTCCAGGCCTCCATCACATGGATTAATATCCATTATGTATGGGTGTGATTAGGAATGACATCACCATACCTTCATTACCACTTGGTCGAAGTCTTGGAGATGCCTCCCCAGCAGCATTTTAGGCTTAGCTACATCACGTGGACTGCAGCAGTGTTTCAAGACAGCAATGCACCAAACCACCTTTAGAGCAATTAGAGATGGACAATAAATGCGGACCTTGCCGGTGACTTCCGCATCATTTTTAAAAAGATTCCTGATCCATCCCACCAAATATGGATGGTACAAATTGGGATGTTTAAGAACATAGAACAGTACAGCACAGGGCAGGCCCTTCTTGTGCCAAACATGAGGCCAAATTAAACTAATCTCTTCTGCTTGTGCTTGGTCCATATCCCTCTCTTCCTTGCATGTATTTGTCTAAAAGCCCTTTAAACACCCATATCATAACTGTCTGCACCACCATCCCTGGCAATGTGTTCCAAAGACCTACCACTCTATGTAAAATAAAAAATGACCCTCACATCTCTTTTGAACTTCCCCTTTCCCCTCTTAAGTGTGCCCCCTAATATTTGACATTTCAACTTTGAGAAAAAGATTGGGACTATCAAACCTATTTATGCCCCTCATAATTTTATAGACTTCTATCAGGTCTCCCTTCCACCTCCAGAGAAAACAACTCAAGTTTTTCCAAGCTCTCCTTATAGTTCATAGCCTCTAATCCAGGCAGAATCCCAATAAACCTCTTCTGCACCCTCTGCAAAGCCTTTACATCTTTCCAGCAATGTGGCGACCAGATTTGAACGCAATGCTTTGTGGCCTAACCAAATTTTTTTAAAGCTGCAGGATGGCAGCCTGACTCTTGTACTCAATGTCCCAACAAATAAAGATAAGCATGACATATGCCTACTTTACCATCCTGTGTGGCCACTTTCAGAGAGCTGTGGACTTGAATTCCAAAATCCCTCTGCACATCAATGCTGTTCAGGGTCCTGCCATTAACTGTATATTTACCCTTAATATTTGCTCTCCCAAGGTGCAGCACCTCACATCTGCCCAGATTAAACTCCACCTGTCATTTCTCTGCCCATATATGTAGCTGATCTATAATTCTGCTGCATTCTTTGACAACTTTCTACACTATTCACAACTCTACCTATCTTTGTGTCATCTGCAAATTTACTAACCAACCTACCTCGGTATATCTCAAAAAGCAGAGCTCGCAGAGTGGAACACCACTCGTCACAGACTTCCAGCCAGAAAAGCACCCTTCACCACTACTCCCTGACTTCTATGGACAAGTCAATTCTGAATCTAAGCAGCTCAGTCACATACATCTTAATCTTCTGGATGAGCCTACCATGAGTGACCTTGTTGAAAGCCTTACTAAAATCCATGTAGACAACATGGTAAGGTAAGGGACCCTCTGATAGCGCTCTACCCCCATCAATCACCTTTGTCACCTCCTCAAAAATCAATCAAGTTAGGAAGACATGACCTGCCCTGCACAAAGCCATGCTGAATTCTCCTAACTGCACCATTTCTTTCCAAATGCATGTAACTCTTATCGCTTAGAATCCTCTTCAATAGCTTCCCACCCATCGATGTGAGATGATAATTTCCTGGATTATCCCTTTTTCCTTTCTTGAATAGAGGAGGAACAAAATTACCTCTCTATTGGCCAGTGAGGATACAAAGATCTTTGTCAGGACCAACAGGCCCTGAGGACTTATCCACCTTAATGGTCTTCAATAGTCCTAACACCACCATTTTCTTGATGTCAAAATGCTCTAGTATATTAGCATGCTCCGCACTAATGTCATTATCCTCCATGTCTTTCTCCTTGGTGAATAGCGGCACAAAGTGCCCATTTAAGCTCTCGCCCACATCCTCTGCCTTCAAGGACAGGTTCCCTCCTTTATCTTGAGTGGTTCTACTCTCTCCCTAGTAATTCTCTTGTTTTTAATGCATGCATAAATACCTTGGGATTCTCTTTATCTCTACTTGCCAAGGTCATTTCATGGACCGTTTTTGCTCTCCTAATTTACTGCTCGAGTTCTTTCCTGCTTTCTTTATATTCCTCACGGCCCTGACCACTTCTGGCTTCCTAAACCTCACATATGCTTCTTTTTTCTTTTTGACTAAATTCACAACCTCCCTCATTGTCCAAGGCTCCCTTGCCTTACCATCCTTGTCCTTCTCTTTACTGGAACATGCCGGTCCTGAACTCTGATCAGTAGATCTTTTAAACAACTCCCAAAAAAAATGTCATACGTAGACTTGCCCAAAATCAACTGCTCCCAAGTAACTGTCCCTAGCTCCTGCCTAATACTGTTGTAATTTTCCTTTCCCCAAGTTCCTGACTTATCCTTGCTCATAACTCCTTACGTTTTAAGATAGCTGTGATTGCTAGTTCCAAAAGTCCTCTCCCACTGACAGTCACCTGGCCAGGCTCATTTGCCAGTATGAAGTCCATATGGCCCTTCTCATTTTGGACTATCTGTATACTGTTTCAAGAAACCCTCTTGTATGCATCTAACAAATTCTGTCCCATCTAAGCCTTTTGCTCTAAGGAAGCCCCAGTCAATACTGGGGAAGTTAAGGATGCAAATGAGCTTATGAGGTTTTTTTATTACATTTGTTGTAGGTATTGCAGTGAATGTTGCTTTTGCTCAGAAGTTGATGCTCAATTTAATTCTGGCGCTTTCAACTTTCCTCATCTGCAGGTTACTGATAGCCTCTAGCTCAGCGAGCTCCTGTAACAAGTGCAGCAGACTGATGTAAATGTGACCCAACTACTGAAACGGTTCAGATTCCAGTGGACCCTTTTGGCTTTTGAGCAGGCACCTCATCAACTTGGTATGCAGAAGTATACCCCAGAATCACCCCGGCAACATCCCCCTCAGCAATTTATCTTAAAATTGAAAGTAGATGAACAAAAAATTAGACAATCTAACCTGTAGACGTTAGTGTCAATTTGTGAAGACTTTCTTCTCTTTTCTCTGCATACAGTTATCTCACAGAGTGTATGCTTCAGTGGTCGTCAACTGACTTCCAGTACTGTATTTTGCTGAAGTGGTCATTATTCATATAAGCCTTGACAATAGGAGTCACTAGAGTTTGAGCTATTTATTCCCCTGCCTCGCTCCCAAGTGAGCTAAGACCAATTGTCATACCAAGATCTTGCACATATTGAGAAAAATCAAATCAATGTAGGTCAAGAGTTGAAACTGCAGGCTTATTGTTTCAAATAGTATAGTTCGATTGAACCAAAATATATATTGGGTGCTTGTTTAAATAATTCCTCAGAATGGCCCAAAGCTCATTGGTTTGAAGCTTTTTGACTTTTTTGATTTGGATTTGATTTATTATTGTCACATGTATTAGTATACAGTGAAAAGTATTGTTTCTTGTGCGCTATACAGACAACACAGACTTGTACTCAGCACTAACACAACATTGCCAAATTTCAAACAGAGCAACAATTTATACTGCATGAGAAAAGGGAGATGATTGATTGACAAGTTGATACAGATTGACCATAGAGCATGGACCAGTGAACAATTGTCCTGCAGGATCTGTTTAATTTAAAACAGGTGCAATTTCTATTTACACAATAAAAGCAAGTTACGCTGTAAAGGTCCAAAAAACTCAACTTTACTGTTCAAAATTGATACATGGAATATAATAGAAGCTGGGTTATAGGGACACTGATAAGTAGTATTGTCACAGAAAAATGATAAAACGCAAATGCAAAACACAAATATTGTGTTTTGGATTATTCATACATGATGCAGTTACTCACAAAATAGAGAGAAAGGAGGTACACAACAGTAAAAACTCTTCTAGAAGTTTGTATAGGGAATTACACAAGTATGAGTCATGTGGTCATCTATGACTGAAGGAGTTTCTGCATTGTGTATTGCAGCAGATCAGGTAATTTAAGCAAAAGTTTCTGGAAAAGACTACAGCAATTGGAACAATGGTAGAGAGTAACTTGATAAAGCAATTGTCATTCAATGCTGTTCTCTTTAATGCAATATTTGGATGAGTCCACATTCATCAGTCACAGCAGGGTAACTTCCACCAGGAGTACCTCTGATATATTTAACCACATGCAACAGAGTACAACCATAACATACGTTATGGGAAACAAGAGAAAGCTAAGCTTTAATAAATATAATGGTAATCATCTTTGATAAGAATAAATTGCTGTTGAGTGATTTTCCCTTTGGTATAATAGAAATAGTCTTATCAGGACTCCACAGAATAAAGAAACTGTGAGAGATAAAGATGTACAATCCACCAAGTAACACACCTGAAGGGGCATGCCACAATGGTTTGAATGCAGAGGTAGCCAGGTGAATACTGACCCATAGCAACTTAAAAAAGTCTTCAGGTAGGTAGTTGCGGTTTGCTTTTGAATGTTTATTACAATGCAAATATATGAAGAGATCTACTTGTTTTAATGTATGTTTGTAGATAGAGACTACATTTCGAAAAAAAATTGTAACGCCAGTGAAAAAACAATAGGATTCTTTAAATGAATGACTAGAGCTAAAATTGTCCTTATTTGGATAAAGGCCTGGATTGTTACATTGACAAAGTGCCTCTCTATCACTTTGAAAATGGCGGTGGAGGCCAAAGTCTGAAGACCTTTTGGTGGAGATCAGGTGGCTTTTGGGACTGTTAACAGTGGATATGAGTGTATGTAAAAAATGTACAAACTCATTGTAACTGTAAAGAGTTGTCAAGAGAAAGAATCAAAAATGTCAAAAGCAGTTGTCAAGAGAAACTGTCAAAAGTAGCAAAAGTAACTATCACAAGTGTCAAAACTTTTAATACTCCTGCCCTTTAAATGATTGAAAACACTGTGTGGCATGTTTTAAAAAAAACATTGCTTGCTATTTTATTCTGTTGACATAAGCCTGAGTGCTAAGAATACTGGATTTGTGCTGCATAACTGTCATCACAATCTTCCATTATCCATGTGGGGGAACTTCCATTTTGCAATTTTATTGACAGTTCCAAATGGTTATAGACTCTTTGAAGCAGAACTGTGAATTCCAATGCTTGTTTTGTAAGGGATCACATACTTGAATTGAATATGTGGTCTTTTAAGGATTATGTAATTGAAGGAATACAAATTTAGTGAATGGAATTTTATGAATGGGAGTTTAAGTAGACACATACAACTTTATTTAATCTCAGCAAGGCTTTTGAGGTCTGCCAATGTAAAGTGACTGGGCGAGTTGGCATGAGATGTGCAAGGGAAAACGGTGGTGGTTGTGGGGGGGGGAATGGGTTGACATCAGTTTACACTAAGTTAACAAAGAGATTATAATCAGCTGTCGGGGTGCTGAAGGGCATACAATGGCAGTGTATGAGGGGAACATGGCAGGTGGGTGGAGATTCATAGATTGGCATGGAAGTATAAATGTCCATGAGGTGCACAGGTTGGCATATATGAGGGGCCATAGGAGTAGATAGAGGATATGGGCTAACATGGCTGGGGCATGTGTGGTGGTAATGCAGAGTGAGGATTAGAGAGCTGTTTTGTGTTTTAATGCTTTTGATAAACTCTGACAAGGTGCTGATGCATCAAGGTACATCTGTCACCCAAGGTCTGCATCCGGCAGCTTCGCATTTGCTTGGGGTTGCCCGACCCAATTCTTATAGAACTCTGTTACCTTGGGATGAAAACCCCAACTTCTGGAGCACTTTCTCATGGGTCACATTAGCGGAGCTGGGAATTGTCCTAACTCCACACTCCTGACCTGGGACTGAAAATTCAGGCCAAAGTTTATCACAAACCATTGAGTCTTTAGAGCATGGAGCCAACATCCTTTCCCTTAAAAGAAACTCTGTAATAGGTTTTACTGAATGTTTGCAGTTACCCATTTTTTTTTACTATTCATTCAAGGGACATGGGCGTCAGTGGCTGGCCTACATTTATTGCCCATCCCTAGTTGCCCTTATACAAGTGAAAGGCCTTTTCAGAGGGTAGTTGAGAGTCAGCCACATTGTTGTGGCTCCGAAGTCACACACAGGCTGGACCAGGTAAGGATGGCAAATTTCCTTCCCTCGAGGATGTTAGTGAACCAGATGTATTTTTCAGACAATCGACAAAGATTTCATAATCATCAGTAGATTCTTAATTCCAGATTTTTTTTTATTGAATTCAAATTCCACCTGTGGTGGGATTCGAACCAGGGTCTCCAGCACATTAGCTGAGTTTCTGGATTAATAGTCTAGTGATAACATCACTGGGTCATCGCCTTCCCATATTTGATGGACACTACATTTTGGAAATAAAAATTAAGTTAATGAAATTGCATGAAGTTGGATTTAATTTAACTGTAAAATTTTGAAATTATTAAATAAAAATATGATTTATTGAGGAACTTTATTTTAAAGAGATGGTATTTAGTAAGTGCATTATCATAGAATAATGCATAAGTTTCAAATAGATTTGGTGAATATGGTAATCGCTTCTATATACACAAAGAACCTTGGAAATAAATCAATTTCCTACATATTCAATGAGGCATCACTGTTAGATGACCATTTTTTAATAAGTGAGCTCTTATTTTTGCTTTTTTATTAAAAAAGATCAAGTTTCTAATTATTATTCTACTTCTAACATTTAACCACTACTTGTTAAATAAGTCATTTTTGCAGGATAAAATGTTAAATTCTTTTACAGAAGAACTTTTAGGACTGAGCTACTGACTTCTGTAAAACTAATTCTATGCTGATTATTAATTCATAGACAGATACAGGACTCTTGTCATTGTCCCTGCACAACTAAATTTAAGTTAGACCTGTGCCCTGTCAAGTTTATGCAGATTGCATTATTGGAAAGTATGTGAGAAGTTAAAATGCTTCTTATTACATTTTTTATGCTTTTCAAAATCTTTGTTTTTAAAGAAAGCTAACAAGCAATGATAATGTGTTTTTTTTCACAACAATACTACTGTTATAATCGACTAGCATACAAATACATTTTCCAGTAAAAAAATCAATGCAGTCCATCACAGGCATATCAGGATATAATGTTCATAGTGGAGCATTACAGTCCATCATTTCATGTCAGCCATAAGTACAAAAAATTGTTTTAAAACAACTGTGATAAAATTACAGGCCACAATCCTTAAGCTGAAAGGTTTCACAGTACTGTTACAAACAGTATCCTGTCATCTATTAGCGTCCGCTATCGCTACACAGATGCAGGTATTTCAAAAAGCAGAGCATTGTGGTCAAACGTTTATGGAGATCACGGTGTCTTTGGCATGATGATTTAGCTGTATGTGGTTGGTTTCTTTCACATTAAGTTTTGAAAATATTTTCCTCATCAGATGCAAGATTAAATGGTATTCGTTTGCCCATCAAAAAAATATATCTGCAGAACGATGTGTCCGGTAGGGATCCATGCTTTTGCATTCCTTGAGTTTATGTGTCTGTGTCCAGTGAACTTTCACAGGGATCGGAGCTTCACATTCCTATGAGTTTTTTTTAAGGAATAACGTTGAAAAAGAGATGCATTGGATCCACATCCACATGTGCAAAATAAAAAGCATGGATTCTCATATTTGCTTTTGTCTTTGATTACAGGAAAGCAAAAGTAATCATCTGTTGAACAAAAAGAAAAGTGTTGTTAGATAAATTTCCAAGTGAAAGTATCTGTTTCTACTATATATGTAAAATAGGGTCAAAGGTCTCTACTTTAATCTGTCTAATGTAAGATATTCTGTTAGCCACGGGAAGCATTATTCTTCAATAATGACACTCAAACTCTGGATAAGGCAATAATGACTCATTGACAATGGAGAGAACATTATAAGAAGTTGCTCAATATGATGCTTATCCATAATTTAGGCAACAATGCTGAGAGCTAATTATAAAGGTTCCACTTTGAGTGGTCTGATGCTATTGTATTTAAGAAACTTAAAAAAAACATTTTTCTGCTTATCAATTTTAATGTATCTGACTATTTCTCAAAACTGTCTGATTCATTTTCTGACCCACCCCTTTACCATCAAACGAAAATCAGAAAGTTCCATTTCAACCACGTCAACAAGTTTCCCTTTCAGGTGCTGAATGACCCATAGTGCATTTCCATTTGAAAATAAGAACACCTTTTTTTGCCTCTGTGGAT
Source organism: Carcharhinus amblyrhynchos (assembly GCF_965287045.1). Classification (NCBI taxonomy): domain Eukaryota; kingdom Metazoa; phylum Chordata; class Chondrichthyes; order Carcharhiniformes; family Carcharhinidae; genus Carcharhinus; species Carcharhinus amblyrhynchos. The sequence continues at coordinate 46,587,629 of NC_137324.1, read as the reverse complement.
TTTTATGCAAAGGTGAAATAACAGATTGGATGTGCGTAGTTCATTAGAGATACAGTGATGGGTTATGAGATTGAACGACCGTTTAGAACAACGTACTTTTCGTGACATTGATTCAACAACAAATTCAGTGCTGTGTGTTGTTAGTCTTATCGTTTGCTGAGATTTTACCCCTGATGGATCACAGAAACTAGTTTTTACTGGGTTGTTATCCCACTTATACCAAATACATTATATGAAAATGATAACAATTATTTAACATTATTTCCAAAGTTTTCGTTTCACAATTCTTAATTTCCTTATTAATTGGTTTTCCTTCTATCTTTGCTTTTGCCTTTTTGTTTCAACCCAGGAGAACAGGTGCAGGACTTTCTGCACAACCTGCTGCATGTTTCACTGTGGCGGAGCCTGCCCACCGGTGGTCCTGATGTTATCAGTGGGCTTACCTATTGAATGCAACCCTAGCCACCGGAAAACCTGTGGCAGAGTTGAACTGATGGCAGGATCAGAAAATCCTGCAGGCACAAATGGCTGAAAAATTCCAGCTGAGGCATGGGCAATCTTTTAAAAGTCCTGCTCCTCTCCAAAGAACATGGTCATTAAGTCAAAGTAAACATAAGTTAACTATGAAAGTTCTCAGTCTCTCTCTGACTTGTTGCACACTTTAAAACCCCACCACTGTTTATTGATTTACAATCTTTTCCTCTAGCTCCTTCTAAATCAGTGGGCCCTGTTCTTTCACTTAAGTTGTTCAATTAAACCGAACTACACCTAGGAACCTTGATCAGAAGGCAACATCCTAAATGGAGTTACAACCCACCATATAATCATGCAGTCTTTAGTTTTCATTAATGTTTAAAGAGTGCAGACACTTGCGTGTTGTTCAATAGCCATGGGAATTAGTAAAATCATATCAACCACAGATTGCTTTCCTGCATGTTGGAATATAGCAGAGCATCAAATTAAGAGGAAACACAAACTGTTCTTCCTGCTATCCATCATGAATTAGCATGAGGATTTGAAAACATTCAGTCCTGACAGTTTTGATTAATTGAAGAGGTAACAAAGCACTTCACATTCATCTTTAGTGTAATACATTTGTATTTACAAGGAGCTCAGAGTGAAAAGGGCAGAGTTCAAAGACTGTTTGAAATCTTTAATTGATGTACATTGGTGGGTTTGTTTGGTTGTTGTGATTTTTTTAGTGAAACTCTTGTACAAATCATAAAGCAGCCTTCCCAAACTTTTTCCTGGTGTGACCCCATTCCAGGCTGTATGTGACCCAATGGGTAGCTTCAGGCATAGAGCAAGTAGGGGAGGGGTGTAACCATAAGACTTAGGAGCAGTAGTAGGCCATTTTTAGCTCCTGGGGATAGGGATGTTTTAGCTCCTGAACTGGGTTAATTGGGGGAACGTGGTTGGGTGGGTATTCTAATGAAGAGTTGGGGTGTGGGCATTTTAAGATTTAGAAACAGTTTTAACATTTAAAGAGCTATTTCACAATACTCAGAAAAGGCACATCTCAATGAGAAAGACTCCGACACACTGGGCTGAACAACATGGGACAGGGCCAACATGCCTCCCCCAACCCCCACCCCTGCAGAAACAATATCAGCATGAAGCCAACATGCTCTGTGCCAACCTACCATTGGCCATAAAGCTCAGCAGAGCAAAAGAGGTGGGGAGATTAAGAAGGACTGAGTAGGACTTCCACCCCTCTTGGGGAGTAAGTCTCACCCTATGGAGCTGCTGGTCAATTGGTTTGTCTGGCACCTCCATCAGTTCCAGTAGACCACGAAGGGGTCATTGACCACTGGCAGGACTGGATCTCTGGAGCAGGTAAGTTTGTGATCTTGTGCTCAGAGTGTTTAGATTGGTTAGAGAGAGGAGTAGGAGAGTGAGGGGATGTTTCTGAGAGGGGAATGAAGTAGGAACAAAGGGAGAGGTCTGACCCAATTGGGAAAGGGCTGTCCCTCATCAGTGGCCAAATTTCAACAATTTCTATCAATGACTTGGATTAAGGGACTGGGTATATGGGAATGGGATTCTCAGGTTGCCCTGCAGCGTACTTTTCCCAGCGGAAATGGCTTGCCATTGACCACTGGTGGGATCTTTCAGTCTCGCTGCTGTATACAATGCTTTTCATGACATTTCTAAAGTAAAGTTTATTTATTAGTCACAAGTAAGGCTTTCATTAACACTGCAATGATGTTACTGTGAAATTCCCCTAGTTGCCACACTCTGGCGCCTTTTCGGGTCAATGTACTAACCAGCACGTCTTTTAGACTGTGGGAGGAAACCGGAGCACCCAGAGGAAACTCATGCAGGCACGGGAAGACTGTGCAAACTCAACACAGACAGTGATCCAAGCTGGGAATCGAACCCAGATCCTTGGAGCTGTTAGGCAGCAGTGCTAACCACTGTGCTACCGTGCTGCCCTGTCTCACCTCCAGGAAACCCAGTGTGAGGGGGTCACCTTAGGCAGGGCCAGAAGATCCAACTGGTGGGAAGGCTGGAAAATCCAGCCTATGGTTGCTCAGATTTGCTGATGACATAAAGATAAGAAAGTAAGTTGTGAGGAGGACATAAGGGGCGGAATCCTTCTGTTTGCTGATGTGTGGCAGTAGAGAGGCTAACAAGAGCTGAAAAGTCAGAAATCCTCCAGTGTAATATCACGTTGCAATTCTCCCAATGGAAGGTTAATGGGGGGTAGATTGTCCCATTGGCTGGTGGTACGAATCCTCTTTGCATCTAATGAATGTTCATTAAAACAGCCCATCAGGCCAATCTTGCATCATGCCAGGGTAAAACCGTGCCAGTCAAAAATCTGATTGCTAAAGAGTGCTGTGCACATTCAGTTCGCAAGAGTCTTTGGAGTGAGTGCAACAACTTTTTGACATGGTGCTGCACTGCTCCTGATGCACTGTTCACCACTCTGCCAGGGCATCTGGTTTCTGCCTTCATCTGCATGCAAAGTTGGTCTTCATGGACAAGCACCCTTTGACCATCCTATAACACTGAGTCAGATCAGTATAGCGCCTGAGCTTGGGGAAATTTAGGGGTCTGGGGATGGAGCGCAAGGTGAGGGTGGAGGCAGGGGGAGGGGGTTGCTGGTTGAAGGACTAGCCTGATGAAGATAAGTGGGCTGTGCAAGGAGGTGGGGTTGCGGGGCTGACAAGCACTTACAATGGCAGGCAGAGAGGCAAGGAGTGGGTAATGGAAGGCAGAGGGAAGACCAAAGGGAAAGAAGCTGGGTCCCGCAAGGCTGCATGAAAAGTTCACAAGTAAGGGGTCAAAGGGAAACTGTCATATACTTCACTTGTTGGATAGGAGTGGCACGGTGGTTAGTGCTGCTGCCTCACAGTGCCAGGACCTGAGTTCAATTCCGGCCTTGGGTCACTGTTTGTTTGGTCTGCACGTTCGCCCTGTGACTGCATGGGTTTCCTCTGGGTGCTCTGGTTTCCTCCCACAATCCAAAGATGTGCTGACCACGTTGATTGGCCATGCTAAATTAACCCTAGTGTCGGGATTAGCAGGGTAAATATGAGGGGTTACAGGAATAGGGCCTGGGTGGAATTGTGGTTGGTGCAGATTCGATAGGCCAAACGGCCTCCTTCTGCACTGTAAGATTCTATGACTTTCTATGATAGCTTGTGGGCTGGGTGAAAACAACAGTACAGGGTTATTAGTAAGTTATTGACTTTAGAGGCTTGATCTGGGCTAGGCAAATCTGCAAAGCACAAACTAAACACACGGCTAGACTACTAAAGCGACAGCTCCAAATATACAACAGATGTCACACTATTTACTGAAAGGGAATGCATGAAGACTCCAAATGTGGTGACTGGAGGTCCCAGTGGGGAATGGGAGCCTCGCAGATAATGGGCTTGGGGGGAAGAGTGATTGAATCAAGGAACAGACTTCTCCTTGAGGCTGCTAAGCCTTTTTCCTTTGAGTTGCTGCCATTCTGCTCTGGTGAGAGTGTAATACTAATGTCCTGGACTGGCATATAAATATGATTCCAGGACCTTCCAAACATCAGATGAGGGGGTGGATGGATAAACCCACTGCTGGCCTGCCGGGTGATTTGGAGGAGAGTTTGCATGCACATAATTAATCTGATTCCAAGCACAGATTCTGGCATGAGATCCCAACATTCTGACCAGCGGGAATGGTGCAGCCGTAGCCACAACACCGCACCCCCCCAGCCCCTGTCCCTTTGTCTCAAAATGGGAGAATTCTGCCTGTGGGGTCTGCAAAGGGACATAGCTAGTTGAGTGAACCAGAAGGAAAATGGGGCAGATGGATTATAATGTTGGAAAATGTGAATGTAGTGGCAGGAAGAATAGAAAAGCAGCATATTATTTAAATTGCAATGTTTGTGGAATTCTGCATTACAGAGGGATCTGGACGTTCTGGTATATGAGTTGGGAAAAGTTACTATACCGGAGCAGCAAGTGATAGGGAAGGCAAATGTACAACTGTTACTTCTTGCAGGCAGAATGTAACATAAAAGTAAGATGTGTACACAAAGTAAGACTACATCTTGTCTGCTGTGTGTAGTTTTGGCCTCTTTTTAATTAAGAATGATATACATGCATTCGAAGCAGTTCAGAGAAGATTCACTTCTCTGATACCTGGGATGGTGGAGGCGCTACCTTATGAGGAAAGATTGGACAGGCTGGGTCTGTATCCATTGACGTTTAGAAGAATGAGAAGTGATCTTCTTGAAACAGATAAGATTCTGCGGGGCCTAGGCTGTGGGTTCTGAAAGGATGTTTCTTTGCACAGACTAGAACCAGGGGACACAGTTTAAACATGGGGATCTTCCATTTGAAACAGAAATGAATCTTTGGAATTCTTTCCTGCCCTGGAGGCAGGGTCAATGCATATTCTTAAGGTAGAGTTGGATAGATTCTTGCTTAACAAGGGAGTGAAAAGTTATCGAGAGTAGGCGGAATCAGATCAGATCACAATCAGATCAACCATATCACACTGAATATGCAGGTGAGCTCTCCTCCAGGAAGGATAGCAGCAGATTCATCCACCTTACCCTTCAGCTGATGTTTGGGAGGTCCTAGGCTCGAGGGGCTGAATGGCCTACTCCTGTTCCAAATTCCAATGTCTATCTAACCCTGTTAGAATTTTATTCATTTCTAGGAGATCTCCCTCGCTCTGAAAAACTCAGCAATACTCAAGAAACTTTAACCAGGTTTTTGGATAAAGCAGCTCACTTGATCAGCATCCAATCCACTATCTTAAACATTCACTTCCTCTACCACTGATGCAAAGTGGCAACAATGTGTACCATTTACAAGATGGACTTCAGTAACGTGCTAAATTTTGTTAGCCCCTTCCAAACTCTCAACTCCTGCTCATTTTGAAGGAAAAGAGCAGCAGATACATAGGAACACAACCACCTGCAAGTTCCCCTCCAAGTCACACACCATTTTGACTTGGAACAATATTATTTTCAATTTTTCATCATTTAAAGAAATGTACCAAAATGGTATGGACTTTATCTGGCCACACTGCTACAGTTGCCAATATTCTGATATATGCTCCTGAAGGAACACTTGGAATCGTGATTCTTTGTTGCACCGTTACTCGGATAGGCTCAATAGACCAGGCAATCTACTTCAGTCTGTATGTACATATGTTTACCAATGGTTAGGGATGCACACTGATGTAAAGGCTGATCATTTTACAGATCAATGGTGGGCCTTTATGTCACTAGTATTGCAGCTAGGGTATCTGCCAATAGAATCAAGCCACAAAAAAAAAACTGAAGGAAGCTATTGGGCTGAGAAATTCCTGAAGCTCCTCATATTTTTTGGTGATAATGTTCTCACAGTGGCACTGGTAAGGAATTCCAAGATGCTGAAATAATAGTGTACGTAGATTCAGGGTGATGGCCTTGGCAGTGCAACAGGTAAATTAACCCCAAGAGTTAACTCAGAATAAAGGACTGGAATCTATACCTGTATTTTTGACAATGGGCCATTGTAACATTTTTGACTGTTGAGTCCTTTTCCAAACAGATGTCCAAATGCTCCAGCTGTGCTTTGCACAGTGCACTGGAATGTAAGTCAGCTGCACTGTGACATAGCAGCATTGTCAACAACTGCTTGCATAACCATCTTCTCACAAGTATAACATGTAATTTCCAGCGATGCTGTTAATCCACTGGGCATTTTCACAGCATTGTACTGAGAAGTCTTCACAAAAATAATCCCTTTGAGGTAAAAGGAATTCATGGCTTGCAACAGACAAACAGATATGCATTTTACATCAGGTCTAATTTGTGAAGAATCTGTATTTTTTAAATATTTACAGAATTTAGTCGAGGAAGAATTAGATCAATGTAAAATTCAAGTGATAATTTGAGCCATATTGCAGGCCCAACTTGTGACTGGAATATCCCTAACCACCATAAATAATCTGATCAATTTTTTGCTTCAGCAACCTGTTTCTCTGCTTCGTTGTTGTCATTCTCTGCAGCTCCTCCAATGATCCCCTTTCTTCAGCTGTAATTACCATTCCTGCATTCCATTTTCTTTAATAACTCTTACCTTGTTATCTTTAATGGACCACCTCGCCCTCTCACTGCTGGCTGCCTGATTGAAACTGTCTACTTCCCTTGCTTTCTCCGTGATGCTCACCACATTTTCTTAATGCAATACATGGTAATCTATCATTATAATATTCATATGTGCTGTAATTATTCATTGTAAATATTCATATGCTGCAATTAATGTGATAGCTACCATTAAACCCAACTATTCAAATGCACTTCAGGCTGGTATCCCATAAAAGAACAAAAAACAAAGAACAGTACAGCACAGAAAAAAGGCCCTTCGGCCCTCCAAGTCTGTGCTGCTCATTGGTCCAACTAGACCATTCGTTGTATCCCTCCATTCCCAGTCTGCTCATGTGACTATCCAGGTAATTCTTAAATGATGCCAGCGCGTCTGCCTCCACCACCCTACTTGACAGTGCATTCCAGGCCCCCACCACCCTCTGCGTAAAAAAGTCCCTCTGATATCTGAGTTATACCTCGCCCCTCTCACCTTGAGCCCGTGACCCCTTGTGATCGTCACCTCCGACCTGGGAAAAAGCTTCCCACTATTCACCCTATCTATACCCTTCATAATTTTGTACACCTCTATTAGGTCTCCCCTCATTCTCTATCTTTCCAGTGAGAACAACCCCAGTCTACCCAATCTCTCCTCATAGCTAAGTCCCTCCATAGCAGGCAACATCCTGGTAAACCTTCTCTGCACTCTCTCTAAAGCCTCCACGTCCTTCTGGTAGTGCAGCGACCAGAATTGGACACGGTACTCCAAATGTGGCCTAACCAGCGTTCTATACAGCTGCAACATCAGACTCCAGTTTTTATACTCTATACCCCTTCCTATAAAAGCAAGCATACCATATGGCTTCTTCACCACCTTCTCCACCTGTGCTGCCACCTTCAGGGATTTGTGAACTTGCACATCTAGGTCCCTCTGTGTTTCTATACTCTTAATGGCCCTGCCATTTATTGCTCCCCCCATAGTCAACCCTTCGTAAAAATTGAAATCATCCAGAATTCTACTGCCTGTATCTTAATTTGCCAAGTCCCATTCCGTCATCACCCCTGTGCTCACAGGTGTACACTGGGTCCTGGTTAAGCAACATCTTGAGTTTAAAATCCTGATCCTTGTTTTCAATCCCCTCTGTGGTCCTATCTCAGTAATTTCCTCCAACCCAGCAACTCTCCCAAGACATCTTTAAAATTAGCACTCCTCATGTAGATGGCAGCAATGTTCCGTGAGTAGTGAAGCACAGATATCGATATTCTAGATTTGTGGCCAGCTGGAAACTTTGTCCATTATGTGAACTAGATGGAAATTACCAGCTGCACTGATCTGTGTCAGAATTGCCAAAGTAAGTTGTGTGTCAGGGACACTATTATGTTTACCCCTACATGTCGCAATAGTTGAATCAGTTCCACAAAATGCAACACAATGCGCAATCACAACATTTGGTTCAAGGGTTTAAGCAATGGTTTCACTAAATAGGCATTTCCCCGATAAAAATACAATTGTGAAAATAAAGGAATGCTGCACCTTACCAGATAAATAAAATCAGGATCATGCCAAGGAACAGTGTCATGGATGATTCCACTCTTATAGAATTGTTATTTTGCTTGTTGGCTTCAGCACTTGGTGTTGTACCAGTTAAAGGTTCTGTCACAGCAATAAAAGAATTGTCAAATTGACAGCATCAACTTTACAGTATCCCAATATTCAATAGTTGACAGCTTGTAATTATTACTGTTAGCCTGTTGCTATTACATCTCAGTCAAAGGCCCACTCTTAAAACTGCCTTGGGGCAAGCGCGTTCTTTTCCAAATGCGCTCATCCCAAGACCGGAAAACCCTGCCTCTGGTCAATAGACCTTTGCATGGTCCGCCCCCTAGCCCGCTAGTATTCCCATGGTGGGTGGGACAGGAAAATTCCCCTCTGGGTTTATGCTGACTTAAAGGTCTTAAATGTTCAGCATGGCTGGTGGGGTTCTACTTGCATGTGTCTCTGTCTGCCCTTCTAGAGATTTAACAAGTATTCAAAATTACATGGAAAGCACAGAGCTGCCTTGGTGTTCTGGTCAATATTTCTTTCTCAACCAAAACCACAAAATATGGTGGAATTTTCCTGGCCCGCTCACCACGGGAATCGTAACAGGCGGGGGGAGGGGGGGTGTGCGGAGGGGGGAGGTGGTGTGGACTATGCAAAGGTCCGTTGACCTCGAGTCTTGGAGTGAACACAACCGGAAAATCCCGCCCATAGATTAACTACCTTTGATAAAAACAGAAAGTGCTGGAAATCCCAACAGTTCTGGCAGCATCCATGGAGAAAGAACTGGAGATTATTGTTTTTGGAACTTCCTGGCACACAAAATAGTTGAGTGCTATTGCTTATGTAGCATTCACAGACTTATTATGCACAACTATGCATTTCACTGTTCCTGGGAAAAGCAATAAGTTGCTGAATAAACACAAGTTGTTCCTTTTGCTCCTAACATGGAAGCTTGCCAGACAAGAGTCAGGGGACTGAGAAAAATCTGAGACACTTGCTCCCATCCTGTAAGTCCCATCCTGGGAGTCAGTCTAGTAAAATTACCCTTTAAAATGTTATTTCACTTTGTTGACTTTTTCTTTAGATATGAATTTGTTTTTTGTTTGCTCGAATGAATAATTGTGCAGATGAAGGATCTTACCGTTGCAGGAATTTTCACTTGGCTTTGACATTCAGATACAGGTGGGATGCCAGTTAAGCTCATGTTACACTGTCTCAGTGAGTCAGGCTCTCAACAACAGAAAAATGTTGAGTTCTGTGGCTGTGTTTCCCATTTCACACACTGATCAGCCCTTGGGCTTTTGCGGTTGGGACTAATGTTGTGCTGTGGAATAATATTCATCAAAAATTGCCTGAACTTTTTTGGAAGCTGTCTGAAATTTTGTTTTCACTTGTTTTTAAGAAGGTGTTATCATGCCAGTTTTTGGAATGCTTAGCAATGATCTTTCCTGAAAGTACACCCAGGATAGAAACATAGAATCCTTCCAGTGCTGAAGAGGCCTTTCAGCCCATTCAGTCCACACCGACTCTCTGGCATAGTATTTTACCCATGCCCATTCCCTGCCCTATCTCATAACCACACATGTCCCATGGTTAATCCATCTAACCTACACGTCTTGGGACACTAAGGAGCAATTTAGCATGGCCAATCCACCTAACCTGCATATCTTTCGACTGTGGGAGGAAACTGGAGCACCCAGAGGAAACACACAAAGACACGGGGAGAATATGCAAACTACACACAATCGCCTAAGGTCAGAATTGAACCCAAGTCCCTAGTACTGTGAGGCAGCAGTGCTAACCACTGTGCCACCCTGACACTAGACTGGCCAATGGATGGAAGGTTGTCTTTCAGTAGGTGTTATATCTGAGTGAATAACAGTCCTGTGGTTTTCAACTCACTGGCCCAGATTTTCCAGCCATTCTGGCCAACAGGATCTTCTGGCCCTGTGGCGGGTTCCTGGCAGTGGCAGCATGGGTGAACTATGAAAACTTTGTAGACATCGGCGGGACTGGAAGATCCCATTGGCAGTCAATGATGAGCCATGTTCACTGCCGGAAAAAAAACCACAATTGGGGATGGGGTGGGGGGGGTGAAAAATTCCACCCATTATTGACATGTTTAAACAGATGTTAACTACACACAGTGGGATGGTGAGGTGGGGGAGAATGGTGGTGAAGATGTGATTTTAATGCTTGCAGCTTTCAGATGCAGCTTGCCGGATTGTAAACTATGAAAACTGAGCAACCCAGAGGCCACCAGCAGGTAAGTCACTGTTGCAATTGGGGTGATTTTTGCAGACTGCAAAGGTGCTCATGGCTGCAACACTCCATATTTCCCTTGTAGGGCACTCCACAAGGACAAGTTTTAAATTTAACTGAGTGCCTGCCAGGTTTTACTGAGTGGTTCAGCAGCTGCTCCACACAATAATCACACAAAATTATATTGAGCTCTTAATGAGGTCCAAACGTGCCTTTATTCATGTGTCTCCTACCTGAACCAGACAGGCTTCCAAGAAAACAATGGCCACAGGGGTGGGAAAGGGGCGCTAAGAGCCCATCTTGGAATTTAATACCTGTTCTGTCCTGTTAGCACTGGACAGAAATTAGAATTTTCCCTAATAACTCCTCCTCCCCACCCCCTTATCCAAGACTAAGGAGAGAAACATGTATGCTAGATTATTTCTCCTGATTGCCATTCAGTGGCAAGTGTATGCACATTGACATTGACAGGGTCTGCTATGTTGACTCACAATGAAACAGTTTTTTATGTTCACCATCCAGGCTCACACTAAACAAGCACCACTTGAACATGGGCTGGAGGAGCCAAATCATGTATCACAGAATCCTAGAGTACAGAAGGAAGCCATTCAGCCCATCAAGTCTGCACCGACCACAATCCCACCCAGCACCCACTACTGTAACCCTACACATTTACCCTGCTAATCCTCCTGACACTAGGTTAATTTAGCATGGACAATCAATCTAACCTGCACATCTTTGGACTGTGGGAGGAAACCACAGTTGCCGGAGGAAACCCACGCAGGTTCCGCACAGAAAGTGACCCGAGGCTAGAATTGAACCAAGGTCCCTGTCGCTGTGAGGCAGCAGTGCTAACGATTGTGCCACCGTGCTGCCCGTATGCCACCCATTGATGTAATCCCAAGGATTAACACCACCAGAGAAGATGCGAGATAAAGCAACAGAAAAGTACAAACGTTTGTTCTGCCATTTTAGCAGAATGTGAAGGCATTTGTGAAACAAAATTTGGATGTTCATCTGCTCAGGATTCAGTTCAAAGTCATGTCTCAAACTAAATTATATATATAGGTATGTACACATGCACACCTACACATGCATATCCACATACCAGTGGCAGACCCCAGCAGGCATAAATTCTCTCTCCTTTATTATTTTAATGATGTTGTCATTTGCTTTTCATGTTTGAGTTTCACCATACTTCCATATGTCACGTGAGGTATAAAACAGAGAAGCTGGCAGCTCTGACGTACCATTGCTAATGTTCTCTTCGGGCTCATAACTTGGTGTCAATGGTGTCCAGGGGGTAGCATGTACAGCCTTACTCCATTCACTCCAGGTGCCAACCTCGCTGTCCTTAGCAGCAACTTGTATAATGTGTTCTTTCCCTATATATGCATCAGTGATTGTATGAAATGGAACATCTGTCACCTCGACCTAGGAGCAACAAGAAATAGGTCATCAGCAAATGTTCAAATGAGTATATTTCAATGTTTTTCAACCAGTTAAAAAATAAGTTAACCCTTTTTAAATGCCATTCCTCTGTAGTGATCCAAAAGTCATAGGCATACACCAAAATGTTTCTGACCACAAATATTTCATCACTTAATCTTCTCAACCTTAGTGATACGCAACACTTGCAGTTTTGCTTTTTCAACTGGTTTCTCAATAAATGTAAAATATAAAGGCATCTAACCATTTAAAGGAGCTCAACAATACTTGTACAACACTTCAAACGTTGCCTAAATCATTAAAAGACTTATGATAAAATAAATAAATTACACAGTGACACAGCGGTTAACACTGCTGCCTCACAGTGCATGTACCCGGGTTCCACTCTCGGCTTGGGTCACTGTTTGTGTGGAGTTTGCATGTTCTCCCTGTGTCTGCATGGGCTTCTTCTGAGTGCTCCAGTTTCCTCCCACAGTCCAAAAATGTATGGGTTAGGTTGATTGGCCGTGCTAAATTGTTTTCTAGTGTTAGGGGAATTAGCAGGGTAAATGTGTGAGGTTACGGGGATAGGGTCTGGGTAGGATTGTAATTGATGCAGGCTCGATGGGTCATCAAGCAGATTGAAATGAAGGTCAGGCTTGAACAGAGGGAGAAAAGAAAAACAGAAATTGAAAGGTAGAGAAAAGAAAGCTGACCTTGTTCTGAATATGTGGTTAAACCCTGACTGACGTAACACAACCAATCGCATAGCCATATTCAAAATACTTCAATAACCATCATAATCAATATTAACAGCGGAAATCTGGCCCAACTCCAACTTTCTCTTCAGCTCACATATCTTAGAAGATGTACAATTTGGAAGGAAATCAGTATTCCTAAACCAGCAAAGCTTAATTCTAGCCAAGCTTAGTCGAACTGGAGAAATTCAGATAAGCTTGGATTTCCAGTCTAGATTTAGACTTGTCCTTCGTGGAAAGAATCAATCCATAAAATATGTGGAAATGGAAGTATAGGAACCACAGAGGACGTTAGTTGGCATCTGAACAAAAATAAAATGTATATGAACATTTTTAGTATGCTCTTTCAACTGACCACTTTTATTGAAAGGTCACATTTAATTCTGGATCTGGACGATTATTAGTTGACTGGAACAGCTAAGTGACTTGAAAAGCCACTAAGAATTTACCACGTATTTTAGTCATGCATGTGGCAGATAGGTAGGCTTGGCAGTTTTCTAGCCTTATATTGTTCTGTGGGAGCACTGAAGAGAGGCTGCGATTTGTGAGTGGAGAGCATGTGGGTGAGTACAGCGACTTCTGTCTTTTTTTTAAAACTAACTTTGTTTTAGTTTTTTTGCTTTAATTTTTGCACCGGAAGTAGTTGCTAGGGCACTCGGGTCAAGTTTTTTTTTTCACCTTTAAAAGTGTACTTACCTCGGGGATCCGGCCTCATTGTTCCGTGGGAGCACTGAAGAGAGACTGCGATTTGCGAGTGGAGAGCTTGTGGGTGAGTACAGCGACTTCTGTCTTTTTTTTAAAACTAACTTTGTTTTAGTTTTTTTGCTTTAATTTTTGCACCGGAAGTAGTTGCTAGGGCACTCGGGTCATGTTTGTTTTTACCTTACTATAAATTAGACCGGAGGGGATTCCTGATACTCTACATAGGTAGAGTATCCCAGCTCTCCCCCCTCCTCTAACCTAAAAAAGAGAGAGAGAGAGAGAGAAGGGGGCTCTGACTGAGAGCAGGTAAGACTGCTTCTGTTTTTGAGTGTGCTGTAAGGGCTTTGGCTCACAGGGCCAAAGAGATAAGGGTGAGGCAAGGTAAGTTATAAGTTTTTTTTGCTTTTTCCTCTGGGTTACTAAAAGGGGCAAGTATGAGTGTGAGGCCAGTATGTTGTTGCCAGTGCAACATGTGGGAGGTCTTGGAAGCTCCTGGTCTACCAGACATTCACACCTGTGCTCGGTGTGTGGAGCTGCAGTCCCTACGGAACCAGGTTAAGGAGCTGCAAATGCAGCTCGAGGACCTTCGGCTCATTCGAGAGAGTGAGGAGGTTATAGATAGGAGCTATCAGCAAGTAGTCACACCAGGGCAACAGGAAGAAGGCACTTGGGTAACTATTAGGAAAGGGAAACCTCAGGTGATGGAGAGCACACCGGTGGATGTCCCCCTTCAAAATAAGTACTCCTGCCTGAGTACTACTGGGGGGGACAGCTCATCTAAGGGAGGAAGCGGTGGCCCGGTCTCTGGAGCTGAGCCAGTATGTCAAAAAATTAAAAAAGAGAGCAGAAAGGTAGTGCTAATAGGGGACTCCACAGTGAGGGGGGCGGACAGGCGTTTTTGTGGACGTAGACGTGAGTCGTGGATGGTGGTTTGTCTCCCTGGAGCTGGGATCCGGGATGTCTCTGGGCGTGTCCCAGACATCCTGAAGGAGGAGGGTGAGGAACCAGAGGTTGTAGTGCATATAGGTACTGCTGACGTAGGCAAGAAGAGGGAGGCAGTCGTGAAAAGGGACTATAGGGAACTGGGTAGGCAGCTGAGGAAGAGGAAAGCGAAGGTAGTAATTTCAGGATTGCTGCCTGTGCCACGGGAGAATGAGGGCAGGAATGGAATGAGGTGGAGGCTGAATGCATGGCTGAGGGACTGGTGCAGAGGGCAGGGATTTCGGTTCCTAGATCATTGGGACCTCTTTAGGGGCAGGTGTGACCTGTACAGTAAAGACGGGTGGCACTTAAATCCCAGGGGGGCTAATATCTTGGTGGGAAGACTGGCTAGGGCTACTGGGGGGACTTTAAACTAGAAAGGATGGGGGGAGGGAATTGTGATGGGGAGACTGGGACAGAAGAGGTTAGCTCCCAGGTAGGAGAGGACTGCAGGCAGTATGAGAGGGAGGTTAGACAGGGGGTGGAGAAGGGTAATGCCCAGACTGAGTGGCTGAAGTGTATATATTTTAACGCCAGGAGTGTAGTGAATAAGGTAGATGAGCTTAGGGCGTGGATTGCTGCTTGGGAATGTGATGTGGTGGCCATTAAGGAGACTTGGATGTCTCAGGGACAGGACTGGGTACTTCAGGTGCCAGGATTCAGATGCTTCAGGAAGGACAGGGAGGGTGGCAGAAGAGGTGGTGGAGTGGCACTGTTGGTCAGGGACAGTGTCATGGCTGCAGAGAAGGAGGATGCCGTGGAGGGACTATCTACTGAGTCTCTGTGGGTGGAAGTTAGGAACAGCAAAGGGTCGAAAACTTTGCTGGGTGTATTCTATAGGCCGCCCAATAGTGACAGGGAAGTTGAGGTGCAGATAGGGAAACAGATTCTAGAGAGATGTAGTAATAACAGAGTTGTCGTGATGGGAGACTTCAATTTCCCAAACATCGACTGGAATATCCCTAGGGTAAGGGGTTTGGATGGGAGGAGTTTGTTAGGTGTGTTCAGGAAGGTTTCCTGATGCAGTACGTGGATAAGCCTACGAGGGGAGAGGCTGTACTTGACCTGGTACTGGCGAATGAACCAGGACAGGTGATGGATCTCTCGGTGGGAGAGCATTTTGGGAATGGTGATCATAATTCTATCTCCTTCACAATTGCATTGGAATGAGATAGGATCAGGCAGGCTAGGAAGGTGTTTGTCTGGAGTAGGGGGAAATACGAAGAAGTCAGGACTTGGACAAATAAACTGGAAGGAGGCGTTCTTAGGGAAAAGTACCGAAGGAAGGTGGCAGATGTTCAAGGAATGTTTGTCTGGAGCTCTGCATGACAAGGGGGTTTTGGTAGGTCACGGGAACCGTGGTGCACGAAAGCTGTGGTGAACCTAGCAAGGAGGAAAAGAAAGGTGTACAAAAGATTCAGGGAACTAGGAGATGTTAAGGATCTTGAGGAGTATAAGGATTGTAGAAGGGAGCTTAAAAAGGAAATTAGGAGAGCCAGAAGGAGTCATGAGAAGGCCTTGGCGGGTAAGATTAAGGAGAATCCCAAGGCCTTCTATAAATATGTGAAAAGTAAAAGGATGAGAAGAGAAGGGATAGGACCTATAAAAGGTGAAGGGGGAAAGGTCTGTGTGGAACCAGAGGAAATGGCAGAGGTGCTTAATGAGTACTTTGCCTCAGTATTCACAGTGGAAACTGATCTGGGAGATTTTGCTACAGTTTTGCAGCAGATGGAAAAGATTGAGTATGTGGATATTAAGGAGGAGGATGTGTTAGAACTTTTGAATTCTATCAAGATAGATAAGTCGCCGGGACCAGATGGGATGTACCCCAGGATACTGTGGGAGGCGAGGGAAGTGATTGCAGAGCCCCTGGCGATGATCTTTGCGTCGTCAATGGAGATGGGAGAGGTTCCAGAGGATTGGAGGATTGCGGATGTAGTTCCTATTTTCAAGAAAGGGAACAGAGATAGCCCGGGAAATTACCGACCGGTGAGTCTGACCTCAGTGGTTGGTAAGCTGATGGAGAGGCTTCTGAGGGACAAGATTTATGAGCATTTGGAGAGGTTTGACATGATCAGAAATAGTCAGCATGGTTTTGTCAAGGGCAGGTCGTGCCTTACGAGCCTGGTTGAGTTCTTCGAAAATGTGACTGAACATATTGATGAAGGAAGTGCAGTGGACGTGGTGTACATGGACTTCAGCAAGGCGTTTGATAAGGTCCCCCATGCAAGACTTCTTGCGAAGGTGAGAGGGCATGGGATCCAAGGGTCTTTGGCCTTGTGGATCCAGAACTGGCTTGCCCGCAGAAGGCAGAGAGTGGTTGTGGATGGGTCTTTTTCGGCATGGAGGTCAGTCACCAGTGGAGTGCCCCAGGGATCTGTTCTAGGACCCTTGCTGTTTGTCATTTTCATAAATGACCTAGATGAGGAAGTAGAGGGATGGGTAAGTAAGTTCGCTGATGACACGAAGGTCGGTGGTGTTGTGGATGGTCTGGAAGGATGTCAAAAGTTGCAGCAGGACATAAATAGGATGCAGGACTGGGCGGAGAAGTGGCAGATGGACTTCAACACAGATAAATGTGTAGTCGTCCATTTTGGCAGAACCAATGGGATGAACGAGTACACTATCAAGGGCAGGAGTCTTAGTAGCGTTGAAGAGCAGAAGGATCTTGGGGTCCGGGTCCACAGGACTCTTAAATCGGCCTCGCAGGTGGAGGATGTGGTCAAGAAGGCGTACGGTGTACTGGCCTTCATTAATCGAGGGATTGAGTTTAGGAATCGGGAGGTAATGCTGCAACTTTATAAGACCCTTGTCAGGCCTCATTTGGAGTACTGTGCGCAGTTCTGGTCGCCTCACTATAGGAAGGACGTAGAAGCTATTGAGAGGGTACAGAGGAGATTTACAAGGATGTTGCCTGGACTGGGAGGCATGCCTTATGAAGTTAGGTTGAGGGAGCTGGGACTCTTTTCCTGGAGAGACGAAGGTTGAGAGGCGACCTGATAGAAGTTTATAAAATGTTGAGTGGAATAGATAGGGTGGATTCTCAGAGGCTATTTCCCCGGGTTGAAATGGTCGCTACGAGAGGACACAGATTGAAGGTGCAGGGAGGCAAGTACAGAAGTGATGTTAGGGGTAAGTTTTTCACTCAGAGGGTGGTGAGTGAATGGAATCGGCTGCCGTCAGTGGTGGTGGAGGCGAACTCGCTGGGGTCTTTTAAAAGACTTCTGGATGAGTATATGGAATTTAATGGGATTGGGGGTTATAGATAGGTCTATAGATTGGTAGGTATTGATGTGATCGGCGCAACTCATGGGCCGAAGGGCCTGTTTGTGCTGTAGTGTTCTATGTTCTATATGACATCAGTAATCCAAATGAGGGCAATCCTATACCTCAGTTGTTTCATGGGCGCTATATGAACAGGTTTCATCGAATCGTGAGGAAGGTAGATTTTAATTCTCACCATCACCAGAATGCTGGCAAACTTAAATTTGAGGTGGTCAACATAAATATCCAGTTGTCACTCTGCCAGAATTTACTGTGAATGCCAGTTGACCCACCAGGCTGCATCTGGCTGTTAAATCAACCAGCAAATGAACAGGAGATGGATATTCAGTCCCTTTGGGCTTCCTCAGCATTTAGTTAGATCATGAATAAGCCTTAGCTCAACTTCATTCACCTTTGATCCATATACTGTAATGCCCTTATCTCACAAAAATCTATTGATCTTTAAAATTTCAACTGTTCCGTCATCAGCAGCCTTTTGTGGGAATGAGTTGCAGATTTGCATTAGTTTTTGTGTGAAAAAGGGCTTCCTGCTACTAAATGAACAGGCCCTAATTTTAAGACTATGCCGAATTCTTCCAGATTCCACCAGAAGGAAAAGGTTTCTCTCTAAAGGTCCCAGATCATTTTAAACACCTTGATAAGATTATCCCTCATCCATCTAAACTCCAAGGAATAAAAGCCAAGTTTCTACCAAATGCCCTGTTCATATAACCCTTTGTGTCCAATATCATTCTGGTGAATTTGACGAGGTTGTTGAAGACTCTGTACTAATGAAGCATTCTTCTTCACTTCTGAATTCCATCATTCTTGAGAGAAAGGCCAACATTCACTCGTCTGGTTTTCTTGCCTGTGCTCTTGCTCCACTGTCACTATTGGGGTGCTGCACCAGTTTCACAAATTACATTAGGAAGCCAGACTACACCCAACAATTTTTCTATTTTGGCAGAAATGTGAGGAAAGGATACATTTTTTTATATAGAATCCTTACAGTGCAGAAGGAGCCTGCACCGACAACAATCCCACTCAGGCCCTATCCCGTAACCCTATGTATTTTACCCGACTAATCTCCCCCTGACACTCGGGGACAACTTAGCATGGCCAATTCACCTAACCTGCACATCTTTGGAGTGTGGGAGGAAATTGGAGCAACTGGAGGAAACCCATGCAGACATGGGAAGAACTTGCAAACTCCACACACTCATCCGAGGCCAGAATTGAACCCAGATCCCTGGAACTGTGAGGCAGCAGGGCTAACCACTCTGCCACCCATGCTGCCCCAACTCCCTACAAGAATAATTTTGCTGATAAATAATTTTTTATAGTAAAGCAAACTTTATTCAATAATGTAGTTAACTATAACTCTAACAAATGAAAGAGTGTAATTATTACCCATTGGGCAATACTTAAACATGAAATGAAACAACTCTAATTTCTAACTACTTATCACTGTTTCATTTCCAAATAAGCAACGTCCTTCTTACAAACGCAAAAATATTTTAAATACAGTTAGCAATCATAAAACTACTTGCTATAATGAGTGTTAACAGCCTTGAAGCTTTCAGAGGGATTTTGTAGAGCAAACACCTTGCAAATGTAAACTTCAGCCAGAACTGAAATTTGTTTTTTTTCTCTGCTACATACTTAGCACCTCTCATTAATCACATTATCACATGACCCTACATACCTAAACCCACTTCCACTCCTTCAATCAAACACCTTAGTGGACCTTTTCTTTTTCTTTTTGTAAACAGAAATCCATTATCTCTTTCTTAAGTAAACACTACATGGCTAACATGAGTAATTATCCTGCTTTCCCAGCACCTGAACTGTATTCCTCCAGATACATTGACTATCTGTAGAAAAAAAAACTTCAAAACAGTCACTTCAAACATAAAATATATCAAGAGCAAATAATCATTACATCATTTCCCTCCCACCTTGGACCTACCTGTCTGCTGGCTTGGAATGTACAGCTGATGGCAAATTACTGAAGCTTAGCCAATACTATGCCTCCTAAATGATAGTTAAAACGTAGCATCAAACTTCTACCCTCTTTTATCATAACTACTACACGGCAATGATATTGGTACATAAGGAACAATTACCCATTTTCTCTCGCAGAAGCTGATAGACCTGTGATACATTTCAGGTTTTTTCAAGATTTATGTGGGAAAGGAAGGGAGGGGGTTTGATTTATTTACATGGCACTGCTTGTCAATGCACTAGCAAACTTCTTTGATTCCCTGTGATAGCCAATGCTGCATAGTGCATCCTTATGATCTGGCAGGTGGCGATTGCCAAGCTAACCAAATCCCAAAGGGAAAATTGGCAAACTGTTTTGCCAAAATCAGGAGTAAATTAAAGAAAAAGAAAAGCAAACTTAGACACACAAGATTACATTTATGCAGTTCAAATTAGACTTTCAGAACATTTCCCCAAAATATTTCTACTTGGTTAGACTCTGAAATAAACAGCCCTTTAGGCAACAATCCCTATAAAGACTTAATTTGTAAAACTTCCAGTAATATTACCACAAGGCACCTACTGTTATTATAGGATTAATATGCCACAGGAATTTTCTCTCTCTCTCATTCCACAAGTTTTGTAAATCCTGTTTTCTAAAGACAACGGACCTTCTTCTGGGCTGATTGCAAACAGCTCACTGTATGTTGTCAAAGATGTTTCAAATAGAGCACACTCCAGGATCTTACATGGCCATTCCCCTTAATACAGCACCAACTTTTCATTAAATACATTTTTTTCTCTTCCATCTATAAAACCATTGGTCAGAATTTTCTGGATGTTCCTGCTTGTGGGATCTTCCAGAACCACCAATGGCGATCTTCCCATTCCTGGTGGCGGTGGGTCAATATAATGGGAAAGATCCCTCACTGCCAGCCAATGGTGGGCCACGATGATGTACCACTGAATAATAAATGCAGTGTACCAGTAATAAGTTCCCACCTGTAGAACTGTCTGCCATTCTGCCCGCAAGGGAGTGTTTAACAAGGTCTACAGTGCAGACAAACACACCCTCCTGTGCTGAAGTCAGTGAGATTCATGTCAGCTTGGTTTAGTGACTTCCCGTGCTAAATGTCGATGAGGTTCAAAAATTTATTGGATGTGTTCGCTTTTCAGATTTACAGGTAAAGGAGCTGTATAAATTCGAACTGTATGTCCAAACAGCTTAATTTTATAGTCAACTGGAGTTCTGCCATAAACAATGTGGTATAATTTGGTTTATATTTTTAAAAATACAGTAAGTTTATTTATTAGTCTCACAAGTAGGCTTACATTAACAATGCAATGAAGTTACTGTGAAAATCCCCCAGTCGCCGCACTCCGGCGCCTGTTCAGGTACACTCAGGGAGAATTTAGCATGGCCAACGCACCTAACTAGCACATCTTTTGGACCGTGGGAGGAAACCAGAGCACCTGTAGGTAACCCACACAGGCAAGGGAAGAAAGCACAAATTCCACACAGACAGTGACCCAAGCTGGGAATCGAACCCAGGTCCCTGACTCTGTGAGGCAGCAGTGCTAACCACTGTGCCACTGTGGAAAGTTTGATCTGATTTGAAATCAAATGTTCTGGCCCTTTTGGACTACTCAAATGCTTAAAATACTGTACACCTTTACTTTGGCAAAAGAGCAAATTCAATCAAGTATACATATTTTTTCAAAATCAATGCCCCTGACTGCATTAAGTTGGCTCACCCAATAGTTCAATCAATAAATGTACTTACTCTCAGATTTATTTTTCTCAGAACCAAATCATTACTTGTGAATAAATGGAGCTGCTAATGGTTTAGTAAATGCATTAAACAATACAAACCAATAAGGTTCTATATGCGGTCTCTGGTTTCTGCTGAACAAGTTGGTCTCAACTGCATCAGAGACTGGTGGATTGCAGATTTGGAGTATTGGAAGAAGAGAAATGAGTCATAGAATCAGCTTTTCACTCTGGGGTGAGAATCAGGAGATACAAATTTTCTCATCATAGAATCCCAACAATGCAGAAGGAGGCCACTTGGCCCATCAAGTGTGCACCAACAACAATCCCATCCAGGCCCAGGTATTTGCCTTACTAATCCTGACATTAACAGGCCATTTATCATGGCCAATCAATCTGACCTAAACATCTTTTGAACTGTAGGAGGAGTTCAGAGCACCTGGAGGAAAACCAAACAGACACGGGGAGAATGTGCAGACAGTTATCCAAGGCTGGAATTGCAACTGGGTCCCTGGCGCTGTGAGGCAGCAGTGCTACCAAGATGATTTTTAGCAATGCAGGTTAACACTTTATTTGCAAGACAGCAAGATACTACAAAAGGTTGTGAATGTAGCCCAGTCCATCACACAAACTAGCCTCCCATCCATTGTCTACACTTCCCACTGCCTCAGCAAAGTAGCCAGCATAATTAAGGACCACAAGGACCCCGAACATTCTCTTTTCCACCTTATTCCATCAGGAAAAGATACAAAAGTCTGAGGTCATGTACCAACTAACACAAGAACAGCTTCTTCCCTGCTGCCGTCAGACTTTTGAATGGACTGCCTTGCATTAATTGTTGATCTTTCTCTGCAGCCTAGCTGTGACTGTAACACTACATTCTGCACTCTCTCATTTCCTTCTCGATATAGGTACGCTTTGTCTGTATAGCGCACAAGAAACAATACTGTTCACTACGCTAATACATGTGACACTAATAAACCAAATCAATCAGGGGAGGCAATGGCCTAGTGGTATTATCACTAGACTATTAATCCAGAAACTCAGCTAATGTTCTGGGGACCTGGATTTGAATCCTGCTACAGCAAATGGTGGAATTTGAATTCAAGCAAAGATGTCTGGAATTAAGAATTTAATGATGACCAATGAACCATTGTCGATTGTCAGAAAAACCCATTTGGTTCACTGATGTCCTTTAAGTAAGAGATCTGCCATCCTTACCTGGTCTGGCCTATATGTGACTCCAGAGCCACAGCAATGTGGTTGACTCTCAAAGGTCAAAGAAAATTACAGTGCAGAAACAGGCCCTTCGGCCCTGCATCAACCATGCTGCCCACTTTAACTAAAACCCCCTACCCCTGCGGGGACCCTATCTCTCGATTCCAATCCTATTCATGTATTTGTTAAGACACCCCTCAAAAGTCGTTACCGTATCTGTTTCCACTATCTCCCCTGGCAATGCGTTCCAGGCACCCATCACCCCCATGTAAAAAATATGCCTCATATATCTCCTTTAAACTTTGCCCCTCGCACCTTAAACCTGTGCCCCCTAGTAACTGACTCTTCCGCCCTGCCAAAAAGCTTCTGACTATCCACTTTGTCAATGCCTCTCATAATCTTGTAGACTTCTATCAGGTCGTCCCTCAACCTCCATTGTTCTAGTGAGAATTAACCAAGTTTCTCCAACCTCTCCTCAGAGCTAATGTCTTCCATACCAAGCAACATCTTGGTAAATCTTTTCTGTACCCTCTCCAAAGCTTCCACATTCTTTTGGGAGCGTAGCAACTAAAATTGAACACTATATTCCAAGTGTGGCCGAACTAAGGTTCTATAAAGTTGCAACCTGACTTGCCAATTTTTAAACTTAATGCCTCAGCCGATAAAGGCAAACATGCCATACGCCTCCTTGACTACCTTCTCCACCTGTATTGCCACTTTCAGTGGCCTTTGTACTTGTACGCCCAGATCCTTTTGCGGAGAAGTGTGAGGTAATCCATTTCGGTAGGAATAACAGATGTGTTGAGTATAGGGCTAACGGGAGGACTTTGAATAGAGTGTAGGTGTATCTAGGTGTATGTGTACATAGATGTGTACATAGATGTGTACATAGATGTGTACATAGATCCCTGAAAGTTGGGAATCAGGTAGATAAGGTTGTTAAGAAGGCGTACGGTGTCTTGGCGTTTATTGGTAGGGGGATTGAATTTAGGAGTCGCAGCGTCATGTTGCAACTGTACACAACTCTGGTGCGGCCGCATTTGGAGTACTGTGTGCAGTTCTGGTCCCCACATTACAGGAAGGATGTGGAGGCTTTGGAGAGGGTGCAGAGGAGGTTTACCAGGATGTTGCCTGGTATGCAGGGGAGGTCCTATGAGGAGAGACTGAGGGATTTGGGGTTGTTTTCACTGGAAAGAAGGCGGCTAAGAGGGGATCTTATAGAAACATATAAGATGATTAGAGGTTTAGATAGGGTGGATGGTGATAGCCTGTTTCCTCGGATGGAGAAATCTAGCACGAGGGGGCATGGCTTTAAATTAAGGGGGGGTAGTTATAGGACGGATGTCAGGGGCAGGTTCTTTACCCAGAGGGTGGTGAGGGACTGGAATGCCCTGCCTGCTGCAGTTGTAAATGCGCCTAGTTTGGGGGCGTTTAA
The DNA here is from genome assembly GCF_965287045.1 of Carcharhinus amblyrhynchos. NCBI lineage: Eukaryota > Metazoa > Chordata > Chondrichthyes > Carcharhiniformes > Carcharhinidae > Carcharhinus > Carcharhinus amblyrhynchos. Next base: position 46,563,710 of record NC_137324.1, on the reverse strand, counting down.
GAGATTGGTGGATAGGTTTATGGACGAAAAGGGATTGGTTTAGATTAGTGGGTCAATGTTTTTTTTTAAAAATAAGACTGGTCGGCGCAACATTGTGGGCCGAAGGGCCTGTTCCGCGCTGTAATGTTCTATGTTCTATGTCAGTACTCTTAAGGGTTCTGCCATTTACTGTATATTTCCTATCTGTATTAGACCTTTCAAAATTATTACCTCACATTTGTACTCAACTGCCCTCGGGTAACTAGGGATGGGCAATAAATGCTGGTCAACCAGCGACACCCATGTCCAATGAAAAAGAAAAAAGAATCAAATCATATCCAGTCCATAGTCTATTCTAATGCATCTGAAGATGTTTACACCTTTAAAATGTTGTTCTTTGAAAGCTTGCCAGTTGGAGTAATTAACAACCTGACAACCACATTACCTCATGTCCACTCAGCTTTTCCAATTATGTCACTGTCATCACTCACTTTAGTAAATGCAGATATAACTCATTTCATAAGTTCATGCCTCCACTCTGTTGATGTGATTTAGGAAGGCTTCTGAAATGCAGCCACCTGAATGAAAATTGCAGAAGCTCTGCAATGTCCACTTCCAGAATGGTACTTGCAATTTCTGAACAGCAGGACATGTGCTCTGCTGAAGATTGCTGGAGATGGAGGCAGGACTTGTACTTCTGCCACTCTTACGTAATTCCCAACTCCGTGCAGCCCAAAAACGGAATCACAAAATGAGGCCCATAGAGTTATTAGGGGATAGAAAGAGGCTATTTGGCCCATTGAGTCCATGCTTGCTCTTTGTAAAACAAACTAACCAGTCCTATTCCCCTTCTCTATTGCTTAATTTCCTTTTGAAAAGAATCGAGCATGTCCACATCCGCCACCTTTGCAGGCAGCAAGTTCCGAGTCATTGTCACTTACATTGTCGTTCCTGTTGACATTTCCCTTGCACACCTTGCCCAAAATGATATTGTTTTTAATCACTTTCTAATGATGCCTTGCGTGAAAGTAAGATGAGCACCTGATCAGAGTTGACAATGATACACACGATGAATGAATAGTATTGCAAACTTTTCCTGATTTTTTTTCACTCCCAGTGATGTGAACATGGAATTATTGTGCATTGCGAGTTGCCCTGAGAAGGTTGGTCTTCGTCTTAAAATGCCACAATCCATGTAGCAAATGTACCCCCAAACGAGCAGTTAGATGGTGAGTCCCAGAACATTATCCCCAAAACAATGACAAAAGCAAAATACTATGGATGCTGAAATCTGAACCAGAAACAGAAAATACTAGAAAATCTCAGCAGGTCTGACCGCATCTGTGGGGAAAGAATAGAGCCAATGTTTCAAGTCTAGATAACACTTCATCAGAGCTCAAGATGAAGTGATAATGTCCAAGTTGAGATGGTGTGTTTTCCCATCCACCTGCTTCCCTTTTCTACGTAGGTGATAGAGTTTGAGGGTTTTCAAAATGCTGTTTTACAACCCTTAGCATGTTCCTCCAGTGCATTTTGCAGATAACTGACTCCTACTTGTGTAAATGCTTTGAAGAGTCACAGAATACCTAGCTTCTGACCTAGCAGCCACAATATTTACATAGGTTCAATTGAGTGCTTGGTGAATGGTAACCTCTGGGATGCTGATGCTGGAGGACTCAATGGTAATCCAGAATATCAAAAGGTAGTGTTTAGGCTTTTTTCTTCTTGAAGATGGTCACTGATGCGTGTGTAACGTGCATGTTACTTGTCACTTGTTAGCCTAGGCTGCATGTTATCCATGTCTTCATTCATGTGGGCACAGACTGCTTCAGTTTCTGAGGAATTGTAGATTAGGTTGTATACGACAATCACTAGTTGATGCAGCTGAAGAAGGTGGGGCTCCAGAATGCTGATCTAAGAAATACCTCCACTGCAGAAGTTCACCAGAAGTGTGGGGTTTCTGCTACACCTACAGCAAAAATACAGTTGTGGAACAGTGGTGGCTTCAAGGAAATGCCAGGACTTTATATCCATACACAAGTGTATGTCATAGTAAGTCAAGAACAACATGGATATGGAGACTACGGTGAATGAAAAAGATTCTGAGATTCTGGAGTGTGATATATTTCTCTTTGTATCCTGGAACATTGAGTAGTTTTGATGGATCTTTTTTGACAAACACACAGATTTGAAAGCTGCAGACAGAATGTGTCTAATCCAAGGGCTAATGTATTCCAACAGTTCAAAGGAAGTGTACGACATGCTCGATTGACATTATGATTAATGAAGAGGGATCACGCGAGCTGGGTGAACGGATGCAACTTTTTCCACCCTCTCCTCAATCTGTTTGTCCGGGGTGAATAAAAGTTCACTGCAGTCAGGGGTCACACTTGCAATGCAATATTCCTGCTGTTCCCAGATTTAAAATCGTCATCCCCCCATGGGGAACCATGGTATGAGAGCTACCCGTGGTCCTCCTTAGCTAAAAAAACAGGTGTGAACTGAGTTTTAAAGACTGGAAAAAAAATTAGGCCACTTGAACACAGCAGTATGAATTAAAGACAGGGGGGAGGAAAGATTAGTGCTAAAATAAGCAGGGTATTTGGTCCTATTAAATTCATATTAATTAACCATTTTACTTGAACTTCCAATAAGCCTTAGGACAGCACCAAATGTTAAACTGACACTGAGGGCAGAATTTTACGCTCACCCAGGCAGGTTCTGGGGTGGGGGTCGGGAATGTAAAATTGCACGGGACAGGATTCCCCCAAGATCCCACCTGACCCAACTTGGTGGGGCAGACAGGCCCTCGGATTGTAATCCAATGCTTTTCTCTCCTAAGGCTTTTAATTGGCCACTAAGGGCCTTTTCCTACCCCGCCTCACTTTTTAGGCTGGTGGTTGCAGAACCACCAGCCTAAAATGGGGAACAGAAAAGAAAACCATTTTCCATCTTGGGTGGAAAGTTGGGAGGCAAATGCCTCATTCTGAAGGCATTTTCAGATTCGGGATGACTGTCCCCTCCTGGGACCTGGAAGCCTCTACTCCACGGCCTTTCCCCTGATGTTGCTATTGCCCCCTTCCCTATCCCCAGGGCATCCCCTACCCTCATGCCACTGAGGCTTATTTTATGAATGGCCCCGGGACATAATCCCAGGCAGGGTGCTGCAGTACCTCTTCTGACCACTGCAGCACTTTGCCTGGATGGGTTGGAGAATTTCCCACCAATTGAATTGAATAAGAGCTGTCCACAGTGGGACTTCCTCCCAAGGGCAGTCAGAAGGCAATGGACTTCTGAGAGTAGGCTGGCACACGTTACATGTCCATTCTCAAGGATGGCGAGTGCCAACCTCTCGTCGTCCTGAAAATTCAGCCCTAAATGTTGCAGAAGCACATTAAGTTACTAATGAACATTTCTTGAGAATTCAACCTTGTACTGCCAACGTTTTCTCCACGAAATGCCAGTCATTTGTATTTTATTGTACAAATAAACTCATTCAAGTTGTTGGTGGGAACAGAAATCAGGCACCACATTGTCCTGTTACACATTCATACAGGTTTGAGCTGCTGAGAGAACTTTTCCCCCAAACTTTCTCCCTTTCTCATGTTCAAAATTACTTGGGTGCAATGTTATTGGGATGCGGGCATGCACTGAGCCATATCATAGGAAGAGTTACCAGCCTCTGGTGACTGTCGAGAAAAAAAAAAGCATTGTAACTGTTCGAAAGGGGGTTGGGGTGGAGTGGCTGAATAGTCAAAATAGCAGGGGGCACGTGAACAATATACCTATTAGCTCACTGTTCCCTCGGAGGGAAAAGAATGAAAATTATAATGAAATTGTGGGAAAGCACCAATATTTGCAGAAATTAGAGCGGCACGGTGGCACAGTGTTTAGCACTACTGTCTCACAGCACCAGCTTGCACAGAATCGATTCCCAGCTTGCACAGAATCTGCATCTTTTCCCTACATCTGCGTGGGTTTCCTTTGGGTGCTCCGGTTTCTTTCCACAATCCAAAGACATGCTGGTTAGATACACTGGTCATGTTAAATTCTCCCTCAGTGTACCTGAACAGGCACCAGCTTGTAGCAACTAGGGGATTTTCACAGTAACTTCATTGCAATGTTAATGTAAGCCTACCGGTGACACTAATAAATAAACTTAAGGCTGTTTTCTTTCTGTCAGATTTCTGAGCTGTAGCATTGTGTCTGAAGAGTTGGTCAACAGCTTCTTAAAAGAAAAACAATCCATTATAAAGGCAGCTTTTATCTCGAAATTGCAACTTGCTTGTGGGTACATCTGAAACACAGACATGTTTTCTAATTTAAATGTGCATATATAATTCTAGGTGTCTCTATTAAATTGCTTGTGATTTGCAGAAACAACGGAGTATTTTACAACAAAGTTTGTCACTTCTGAAACCTTTTGGACAATAGTTTGGTTTGTGAACTTGATATTCCAGTAAGTTTGTTTTTGACTGGAAATACTTTGACATGTTTCACATGGTGCATAGGCTATATTGTCAGGTACCTACATCCAAAGGTGTGCAGATTAGGTTGATTGGCCATGCTAAATTGACACTAGTGTTAGCGGGATTAGCTGGGTAAATGTGTGGAGGAATGTGAGTAGAGCCTGAGTGGGATTATGATTGGTACAAACCTGTTGGCCAAATTGCTCCCTCTGCACTGAAGGGATTCTACCTGAAGTGATTTCAAATTGTCACACTATTCAGAGCCTCTAGCTCAAATCCATCACCAGAATAAGGTTTACAAATAAATAAGGTCAATAAAACTGTTGTTGTGCTAATTAAATGAGATGGGGTTACTTGTTTAATCTTATTTTTTCTGGATGGTGTTGGGTAAATGCCATGTGCCTCCAGTGGTGTTAGGTTGTTTTTTTTCTCGGGGGAGGGGAGGTGTGGTGTTGTTTGAATCTGAGCATTCCAGAACAAACAAAACTACTTCAAAAAGTCTATTTTCTAAATAGAAACTTTATAATACGGTTCAAATGGAAACGTAATTGCTTCCACCAATCCTACAAATCAAATGAGGCAAACACAAAGAGAAAATGGTTTTGTCATGATAAACCCGGGCAAAGTTATGATGTCACTCGCTCATTATTAACTTTGTTGCCATTCATTGTTGTATCTTGGCTGGTAATTTTCCGCCCGTCACCACCAAGGATTTTCAGGCGGTAGAGATGAGTTGCCATTGACTGATGGGTCCCCCACGGCAATGGCCATTGCCATGGCGGTGGGAGAGAACAGAAAATGCTGCTGGAAAACCCATTGCAGGAGGGTTGGAAAATCCTGTCCCTGATTAAATTTTACAAATGCAAATCCTCATAACTTTTTCTTTGTTGGCTGAAATGTGGTACTAGCTCTGTGAGAACATTCACTGTTACTGTGTTATAATTTTAACAAGCTTTCTTTCTCCCCTTTCTTTTCCTGATTTAGACTAAGGGGGATAAAATTATGAAATGTTACAGTACAGACAGATTCCATGTGGTATTCACAGCTGTGCTGGTTCTCTGAAAGAGCGATCGAGTTTGGTCCACACCCATGCTCTTTCCTATTTTGTTTCCAATGCAAGCATTACTCCAGTTAAATTCTGAAAAATACTAAAGCTTGTTCCATCACTCTTTCAGTCTGCGCATTTCAGAACATGACAGCTTGTCTCCCCCGTTTATTTCTGCCAAAACATTCAAATCTGTGTCCTTTGGTTAACCACCTGGATGCAATTTCTACCAGTTTGTTCTATCAAAATTCCTCAATATTTGAATACCCCTATAATGTTTCCCCTTAATTTCCTTCACTCTTATTGAGAACAATCCAGCTTTTCCAGTTTCTCCACATAAGTGCAGGATCTCATCCCTGGTCCCATTCTAATAAATCTTTTGTGCACTCTCTTCATGACCTTGACATCCCTATTAAAATATAATCCATGGACCTTGTCATGTCATGTGTGATTTTTAACAGTGAAAATGACAGCAAATGATTTGGACAGACTTCCATCATTATCATCCAATATCTACATACCCAGTTTGCAGTAGATGTTACAGGATAATGATCAGAAAGAGACTAACGATTTCACCCTCCTGGTTGAGAAGAAGCCACTTTCAGCACTCTGACTGCTCCAAGCTGATCAACTAACTCACACCCAATCGATAATCCAGCAGAGAGACTTCATCGAGGAATATTCTGGGAGAAAGCATTGCAGTTACTTTGATTGCAGAGTGGGTAGAGGAAGAACTCCTCCAGAGATAAACAGGAGAAGAACGTCCAGCAGAGGTGGCAGAGCGGCTTCACTGAGGAGCATTCTGAGGAAAATCAGTTATTTTATATTACATAAACAGAAGTAACTTTACCCTTTCCGTCCATTTCTGGAATGCTGGATATCACACATGGAGAGTATTAGGAGCACCAGTGACAAGTCCATCAACAAGAGAAGAACAAAGGAATCATGTCATACAGCCATAGAATCAGGCCTTTCAGCCCACCATGTCTATGCCAACCATCAAATACTGCTCTACACTAATCCTATTTACCAGCACTTGTTCCATGGCCTACTATGTCATGGCGATTTAAGTGTTTGTTCAGATGCGTCTTAAATGTTGCAAGAGTACCTGCCTTCCATGTTTCCATCACCCTCTGGATGAAAAAATTTTCCTCAAATCCCCTCTAAACCATTAACTCCTTACTTTAAACCTGTGCCATTTGGTCTTAGAAACCTCTGCCATGGGGAAAAGATTCTTACTATCTACTCTATTTATGCCTTTGTAATTTTGTATATTTCTATCATTCCCCCTCAGCCTTTTCTGCTCCAGGGAAAACAAGCCCAGCCTGTCCAATCTCTCCTCATAATTAAACTTTCCACCACAGGCAACACCCAGATGAATCTCCTCTACACCCTCTCCAGTGTGGTCACATCCTTCTGATAATGTGATGACCAGAACTGCATATAATACTCCATCTGTGGCCTCATCTGTGTTATATAAGTTTGTACCAAGACCTCCCTGCTTCTTTATTTTATGTCCCAGCTACTGAAGACAAGGATCCTATATGTCTTCTTCACCACCCTATCTAACTGTGCTGCCGCCTTCAGGAGCTTATGGAATTGTACACAAGGTCCTGTTGTTCCTGAATTCTCCCTAAGGAGTATTTCACCGTTCATTGCATATACTTTACCCTAATTAGACCTTCCAATGCTTCACCTCACACCTATCCGAAATAAATTCCATCTGCCGTTGCTCTTTCCAATTTACCAGCTGATTGACATCAGTCTGTAGCCTAAGACAATCCTCCCCACTAACAACACCACCAATTCTCATGTGATCCGCAAACTTACTGATTATACCTTCTTCATTCACATCAAAGTCGTTAACGTATATAGCAAACAACAAGGGTCCCAAATCACAGGCTTCCAATCACAAAAACAACCCTCCACCATCACCCATTGCCTCCAACTAACAAGCCAATTTTGGATCTAATTTGCCAACTTGCCTTGGATCTCATGGGCCCTAACCCTCTGGATCAGCCTGCCATGTGGGACCTGGTCAAAGCCTTTTTGAAGTCTACGTAAATCACGTCAACCGTACTACCCTCATTAATGTATTTAGTTACCTTGTCAAACAATTCAATTCAGTTAGTTAGACAGGATCCCCCACCTTGTCATTAGGAGTGCAATACTGCAATGCATACCTGACATCAAATATAGAAAATTACAGAAAGATAGATTGAATGTTTGGACATGCAATGCGTGCAGACATTTAATTTTCAGAAAACAATGGAATAAGTTACTGAGCCAATGGTAACTGGCATCACAGAAGTCATTCAGATGAGATATGTTTGTGTCTTATGCATTTCCTCAAATCCCACTTCTGCAACATCTCATAATCTGGTACAATGTAGAAGCTGCACCTTGTTGTTATTCCCAATCCCAACCTGTTCCCTCAGTTCGACCCTTCCGCTCATGCATTGGGATTTTCAGGCACTATGGAACTGCCACGTGGCCAGCCAATGAAAGTGGAGCATCAATTCATTCTGGGTTCCCAGTGGCCTCAATCCCACAGTAATTTTATACTGAGGCAGGCAAGGGCTCAGATCTCAGTCCTCAGTCTGTCCTTCCCCCAATACCCTTTCCCGTCCAACCTCAATTTTAAGGCTGGCTGGAGAATTTACCTGGCTTGGGGGAGGCCTAAAAATGAGTGGGCACGGGCCTTGGGCAGGAGGGAGGGGTGGCATCACCATAATACGCCCTATTCCAAATTTGCCCCTCCACTCTCCCCATTAAGGTTCAGTGGCCACTAGATGTCCTCTCCCCCCACCACCCTGCCCCAACATCGCAATCGCCCACTTTCCACATCCTCTGCCAATCAGATTGACTGGCTGCTCTCTTAAGGAGGGGCTTTCTGCTGAGTGATGGGCAGAATCCCACCTGAGCTAAATTGATGGTCATTCCAATGTGAAATGGCTGTGGGGCATTCAGAGTCAGTGGGGATGTGTTCTTTGCCCAAAGACTCTTTGGATGGAATGACGGAAACCCAGTTCTCTAAAATATTCAGGTGGAGATCTCTGAGGAAGAAGTATTACCACTTGATCTGACACGAACGAACACCACCTCAGATACTAGCACTCCACCTATCTTACATGGTAGGATAGAAGTGGAATCTGATCATGATGAGTCAATGGGCACAAGTGGGTTGCAACCAGATGAATGGAAATAGTGGGATGTTCGTCTGGAGATCATGGGCTTATTCTACTGCAAGGTATTCAGATGAAGGAAGTGGCACAGTGGTTAGCACTGTTGCTTCACAATGCCAGGAGTCAATTCCAGCCTCAGGTGACTGTCTGTGTGGAGTTTGCACATTCTCCTTGTGTGTGCATGGGTTTCCTTCAGGTGCTCAGGTTTCTTCCCACAGTCCAAAGATGTTTAGGTTAGGTGGATTAGCCATAGTAAATGCGTGAAGTTATGGGGAAAGGGCAGGATCCAGGGTGGATTTGGGTATGATGCTCTTTCAGGCAGTTGGTGCAGACACAATGGGCTGAATGGCCTCCTTGTGCACTGTAGGGATTCTACAGTTCGATTCTATGAAGACTTCTATGGGGTGAGGTATGGGAAAAGACTGATGGGTATGCATACCAAAATACCTGATGGGTATACACACCAAATATTGACAAGTATGCCAGAAGGCTGGTTGTCACTATCAAGAACCATGAAGGAATACAAATTGTCCTGCAAGGCCATCTGCAATCACCCCCAGTGAAAGTCAGTAACTTCCATCAACCCTGCTGCAGCACTGTGTAGTAACACTAGACCAGCCAAACGCACCCAGAAGATAGATGCTTAGAGAAAGCACAAGGTTAAATAGCTGAGTATTGTACATATTATTGGAAGTGTGCTTGAATAATATTGTAGAGAGAAACAATTTCTGCTGGTTGAGGCATCGTCTGAACATTAGTGCCAAGTCTTTCAGGATTGAAGTTAGGAAAAAATTCAACAAGCAAAGAATGATAAACATTTGGAACTTCCTTCTGCAAATGTGGAATTCTGGTTGCCTCACTACAGGAAGGATGTGGAAGCTATTGAGAGGGTGCAGAGGAGATTTACAAGGGTGTTGCCTAGATTGGGAGGCATGCCTTATGAAGATAGGTTGAGGGAGCTAGGTCTCTTCTCTCTGGAGAGACGAAGGTTGAGAGGCGACCTGATAGAGGTTTATAAAATGTTGAGAGGAATAGATAGGGTGGATTCTCGGAGGCTATTTCCCAGGGCTGAAATGGTCACTACAAGAGGACACAGGTTTAAGGTGCTGGGAAGCAAGTACAGGGGAGATGTTAGGGGAATGTTTTTCACTCAGAGGGTGGTGAGTGAGTGGAATCGGCTGCCGTCAGTGGTGGTGGAGGTGAACTCGCTGGGGTCTTTTAAAAGACTTCTAGATGAGTATATGGGGTTTAATGGCATTGGAAGTTACAGATAGTTCTATGGCTTGGTAGGTATAGATGTGATCAGTGCAACTTGTGGGCCGAAGGGCCTGTTTGTGCTGTAGTGTCCTATGTTCTAAATGACAACTGAGGCTCAACCAATTGTTGTTAATAAATCAGAGATTATTAGTTTTTTATTCACCAAATGTGTTAAGGAATCTGAAGGAAAATGCAGACATATAGGAGTTATGCTATAGATCAGTTATGGTGGATATGGTTCAGACTGGCTTACTCTATTCCTAGTATCCTCCATGCATATTGATCAGTTTGGCCATGAGGTAGTCAGGGGCAGACTCCCCACCACTTTTTTGTCTTGCTCAACTCCTTAACCAGTCAAAACCAGTGGGGTTTTTTTTCATTCGTGGGACATGAGCATCACTCGCTGGCCAGCATTTATTGCCTAAACCTAATTGCCCTTTAGAAGGTAGTGGTGAACTGCTTTCTTGAATCACTGCAGTCCATGTTCTGTGGGTTGACCCAAAATGCTGTCAGGGAGGGAATTCCAGGATTTTGGCCCAGCAACTGCAAAGGAACAGTGATATATTTCCAAGGATAGTGAGTGGTTTGGAGGGGAACTTGCAGGTGGTGGTGTTCCCAGTTATCTGCTACCCTTGTCCTTTACAGAGGGATTACAGAGTAATATTCTGTAGTTACTAACTCCACGTTGTGTCTAAGCTGAGTGACGAGAGTCACCATCTAACTATTTACATTTATTCACTACTCACACTACTGACAGTTTTGTTAACCAACTGTTGTGGACGAATTAAAGTTTTAATTAATTCCAGTTAAGCTGAAAATCTCAAATATTGGGCAGAATGCTAAGCATGGTGTGCCATTCCTGATGGTGGAACAGGAATTGAACACCACTCTCGCTCTCTTGCTTGTTACTAGTTACCACACAATTATAAGAACATAAGAACATAAGAACATAAGAAATAGGAGCAGGAGTAGGCCATCTGGCCCTTCGAGCCTGCCCCGCCATTCAATAAGATCATGGCTGATCTGTCGTGGCTCAGTTCCACTTTCCCGCCCTCTCCCCATAACCCTTAATCCCCTCTCTTATCAAAAACCCATCAACCCGCTTCTTAAAAATATTTAGCGAGGCAGCCTCCACCACTTCAACGGGCAGAGAATTCCAGAGATTCACCACCCTTTGAGTGAAGAAGTTCCTCCTCAACTCCGTTCTGAACTGCCCCCCCCTTTATCTTGAGGCTGTGCCCCCTAGTCCTACTGTCTTTTTTGAGCGGGAAGAGTCTTTCCACCTCTATCCTATCCATCCCATTCATCATCTTATACGTCTCAATGAGAGCTCCCCTCATTCTTCTAAACTCTAACGAGTACAAGCCTAGTTTATTCAGCCTCTCCTCATAGCTCAACCCCCTCAACTCCGGTATCAGCCTAGTAAACCTCCTCTGCACTCCCTCCAAGGCCAAAATATCCTTGCGCAGGTGCGGCGCCCAAAACTGCACACAGTACTCCAGCTGCGGCCTCACCAATGCCCTATACAGCTGCAGCAAGACCTCCCTACTTTTATATTCAATCCCCCTCGCTATGAAGGCCAGCATCCCATTCGCCTTCCTGACCACCTGCTGCACCTGCAGGCTGGGTTTTTGCGACTCATGCACAAGGACCCCGAGGTCCCTCTGCACCGTCGCCTGCTGCAGTTTTTCGCCACGTAAGTAATAGTCCTTCCTACCATTCTTCCTACCAAAGTGGACCACCTCACACTTGCCAACATTATTATAATTAAAACTTAAAATGCCAGCGGCGTGCATAGGAGTCACATATGATCACACAGTGAGGGAGATTTGTCAGTGGTGAAACTCGCCGTCAGCTGACAATGCAGCAGGTCTGTACATTAAGAAGCTTCGCCGACCAAGAGGTAGTTTCTTCACCATGTGGCATGATGGTTAGCACTGCTGCCTCACAGTGCCAGGGACCCAGGTTCAATTCCCGTCTTGGGTCATTGTGTGGAGTTTGCACATTGTCCCCATGTCTGTGTGGGTTTTCTCTGGGTTTTCTGGTTTTCTCTCACAGTTCGAAAGACATGCTGGTTAGGAGCACTGGCCATGCTAAATTCTCTCTGTGTACCCGAACAGGCGGCGGAGTGTGGCGACTACAGGATTTTTACAGTAACTTCATTGTAGTGTTAATGTAAGCCTACTCGTGACACTAATAAAAATAGATAACAAACTATACTTTCCTGCCCACCTCCATTGCCATTTATTGAGAGCACAATGGTGGCAGGGGTGTTTTTCAAATTTAAATTGTAAATATTTCACATCATGTTAGCTTAATTTTATTCATTTGCACATCATCATTATTTGTTGAGTCTAGTTTAGGCAGTGAGCAAAATGTATTGGCACGGCTCCTAGTTGGCATGCATTTATGACTACAGGGGAGTGAAAGATATTTCCTTATTGTGGAAGAAACTATGTTGTATCTTTGCATTCACTTTCGATTGAATATTCATTTTTGTGTCTAGTGTTGTACTCGAAACTTTGTGGGAGATGGCTGAATTTGCAGGATAACGGGCCCTCTCTGCTATGCAATATAGAACAATAAGAAGTCTAACAACACCAGATTAAAGTCCAACAGGTTTATTTGGTAGCCCAACTCTTTGGAGCACTGCCCCTTCGTCAGGTGAGTTATCAGGGAGCATTGTGACTTCATCCCCTGATGAAGGGGCAGTGCTCCGAAAGCTTGTGGCTTGTGCTACCAAATAAACCTGTTGGATTTTAATCTGGTGTTCTGAGACTTCTTACTGTGCTTACCCCAGTCCAAGGCCAGTGTCTCCATATCATGCAATATAGAATACAGCATGGAACAGTTAACTGCCCAGTTTTGTTCAAATTCAATCAGGCAGACCAACTCTGATTGGTTAAGGCATTGTCGGGGGAATGAATATTTGCATTCTCCATGCCAACATCTGCACCAGAGTCCATTTGTCAACTAGTCAGCATTTTCTTCTCGTGTAGTACAAGTTGTTGCTCTCCTTTGCTGTCGGTAATTTCTTGTGAGGTGCCCTGACAAGTGCAAGTCGAAAAGCTTTGATAGCATGTCTCTTTTTTTTTGAGGAATACTCAATGTCGAGAAGCACGTACAATTCATAAGATGGCTGGCTAGTTACAGAAGACGCAAGCTCCGTCCCCTCCCATCCACATTGCAAGTGTTGCAAAAATTGCTGAGCGTTGCAAATTGAAAATAAAAATGCAGGTCACAAAATCAGCCACGTATTTGTTTATCATTCCAAAGAAGCAGAAATAGACAATGGAATCTATTCTAATGTATGCAATTGGGCTATTTATTTTTCTAAGGAAGAAATGTTTTTCCCCCCAGGAACCAATCGCAAAATAATTAATTCAGTGTTTGCAAAGGGTGTATTAGAATTTTAAGAGGCAGCGCTGCCAGATCCAGGACCACCAACCCTGTCCGCAGTGCTGGCTGATTGTTAGCAATGGGAGCGGGGAAATGATAACAATCCGAAGAATCTGCAGTGAATAAACTCCAAACACAAAAATAGGCGGAAAGGCAAGTTGCGAGAGAGATACAAAGGACTCTATTTTACCATTTTGATTCAAAATGCTGGGCGGACTTGAAATTCTGAGTGTTTCGGATCCGACTTTTAGACCCGTTCTCAGGCATCCCCATATGCAATCTGCCTGAAAAAAATAATCAATGATTCTGAAGCCTGTGGGCGAGGCTTAATGCGCCTGAAACCCCGCAGTTCCAATCGGCGCCTCAAATTGCGCAGAAAATAAGATAGAATGCTGCTCCCCTGCCACTTCTTTCCCAGGCTGGATAATGCCTCCCCCTGGCCCCCACATACATTGCCCATCCCCACAACATTACTGACTGCCTTATGCCCCGCCCCCGCCCCAGTACCCCGATCAATCGTGGGCCCCCCCTTCCCCCTTACCCAACTGATCTCACACACAGTGGCAGCAAACCCCCTCCCCCCTTTCCCCTCACTGATCTCAGGCAGAGCATCAGCAGACCCCACCTTCCCTCTCTCTGACCTCAGGCAGAGGAAAAAGTCTGACAACACCAGGTTTTAGTCCAACCGATTTATTTGATAGTAAACTCACAAGCTTTCGAGGGGACTCCCTCTTCGTCAGGTGAATGGAGAGTTCTGGCCTCGGACAGAGCATATAAAGCACAGACAGTTTAGAGATTACTGATTAGAATGCGAATCTTTACACCTAACCTGCTATTCAAGTCCTAAAGTGGCCGACAATGTTTGTGGAAGGAGCACTGATCACAGGTTAAAGAGATGTGTATTGTCTCCAGACAGCACAGTGAGTGAGGTTTTGCAAACCCAGGCAAGTCACGGGGGTTACAGATAGTGCGACATGAACCCAAGATCCCTGTTGAGACCGTCCTCATGTGTGTGGAACTTGGCTATCAAACTGTCTGTGCTTTATATGCTCTGTCTGAGGCCAGAACTCTCCATTCACCTGACGAAGAGGGAGTCCCCTCGAAAGCTTGTGAGTTTACTATCAAATAAATCGGTTGGACTAAAACCTGGTGTTGTCAGACTTTTTACTGTGTTTACCCCAGTCCAACGCCGGCACATCCACACTCAGGCAGAGGGGCAGCAGACCCCCTCTTCCCCCTCACTGATCTCAGGCAAAGTGGCAGCAGACACCCCCTTACCCCCCCCACTGATCTCAGGCAAAGTGGCAGCAGACACCCCCTTACCCCCCCACTGATCTCAAACAGAGTGGCAGCAGACACCCCCTTACCCCCCCCCACTGATCTCAAACAGAGTGGCAGCAGAACCCTCCCCGTTCCTCCACTACAATCCCTCCATCAAGATGATCCTGTCCACATATCCCTGGGCCTCACCTTCCCTCCCTGCTTAAGACCACCACACCCCTGCCCTGCCCCACACTTATTTGGTCCTGGACTCCAGGGCTTAAATATGGGGACTATCTGTAGTTCCAGTCCTAGTCACTACATCCACGAGCAATGCTGGATCTATAGAACTTGGCCAGCAGCTTTGAGGTGAGACTTCCAGCAAAATGAGGGGTGGAAATCCTGTTCCAAGCCAATAACTCCTCCATTTGTTAAATGGTTGTGCAGCTGTAATTAGTGGAAAATCCTACTCCATTTGTCACATATTACCAATCATAGAATATCCTTTTATCCCTATCTTCTTTCACCTTCCAATCAGCTGCCAACCCATGTCATAATGTTTTCTCCAATTCCATGTGCTCAGTTAGATTACTGAGGCAAGACCTATCCTTCAAAAATCTATTCTAACTTCCTTTGATCAGCACATACATGCATATGTGCTTAGTTGCTCAGTCTCTGAGAATAGATTCAAATAATCTCCTCACAACTAATGGTTAACATATGGATCTATATTTATTTGGGTTCTCCTTTTTTCCCTTCTAAAAAGATAATTTTATATGCATATTTCTCCTTCAACTGCACGGAAAATTATGACTACTGCATGTACAATTTTCCAAATCTATTAATTTAATAAGATCATGGGCAGCACGGTGGCTAGCACTGCTGCCTCACAGTGCCAGGGACCCGCATTTGATTCCTGGCTTGGGTCACTGTCTGTGTAGAGTTTGCACATTCTCCCCGCACCTGTGTGGGTTTCCTCCGTATGCTCTGTTTCCTCCCACATTCTGAAAGACGTGCTGGTCATGGACCCACTGATAGAGCAAGCCTGTCACAGGTTTCTGGGTGGCAAGGGGTGCATTCAATGAAAATCCCATTGACAACAGTGGGACCATAAAATCCCATCACCAGTGAGTGGCGTTCCACCTCCTGCTACTGCCAAACATGCTGTGGAGGGGGAGAAAAATCCCACCCATGGATTTAGAAGGCATTATTAAAAGGGATCTTGGGAAGTTGTTGCAGTGTATTGTGTAGATGGTATACACGGTTGCTCAGTCTTTCTCTCCTGTGGGATTGTACCTTCACTGCACCTCAATTATCTCCCCCTTAAAATCAGCTCATTGCTCAATTACAGCTTTGCCTGCCAATATTTTGGTTTCAATTTACCTGTTCTCAATTCTCAACCCACTGAAATTGGCACTCCTCCAATTAAGTATCATTACTTGAGATTGCTCCTTGTCCTTTTCCCTTGCTAATCTAAACCTTATGATACGTCATACAACTATAGAATCTCCATTGTGCAGAAGGAGGCTATTATGCCCATTAATTCTGCACTGATCCTCCGAAAGAGCATCTTACCCAGGCCCGCCCTATCCCCGTAGACCCACGCATTTACCATGTCCACCTAACCTGCACATCTTTAGACTTGATCACTGTTTCCTAAATGTTCCCCAACTGACATCTGATCCACCTGACTCACCTCATTCCCAGAATCAGATCCTGTAATGACTCCTTCCTAAATGGATTGGAAACTTACTTCAAGCAAATTCCTCTAAACATGCTTCAGAAACTTTTTCCAATCTTTTCCTTTTAAATTATTTATATCCTTGTCATTTTGGGATAATTAAACTCCAACGCGTTTATTTGGAATCAGGAGCTTAGAGCACTCTGAAAGCTCATGATTCCAAATAAAGTCCTGTTGGACTTTAACCTAGTATTGTGAGACTTCTCACTATGCCCACCCCAGTTCAAGGCCAGCAACTCCACATCATGGATAATTAAAATCCATCCTTATAACTGTTCTATGGATTCTGCATCTCAGCGTCACTTAGCTGCAAATTTGGTCCTCTTTACCTTTTCCACTAGGCCTAATGTACCTGTGTCTTGGACAAGAATATTATCCAGTTCCCACATGGATCTTGTTTTTGATTCATTCATGGGATATGACTGCATTTACTGTCCATCCCTAGTTGTCCTTCAACCAAGTGGCTTGCTAGGCCATTTTGGAGGGCAGTTGAGAATCAACCACATTGCTGTGGCTCTGCAGTCACACGTAGGCTGGATCAGGTAAGGACAGCATATTTCCTTCCCTAAAGAACATTAGCAAACCAGATGGGTTTTTCTGACAATTGACAATGGTTTCGTGGTCATCAGTAGATTTTTAATTCCAGATATTGGTGGTGGCAGGTTTGAACCTCCAGAACATTAGCTGAGTTTCTGGATTAATAGTATAGCAATATACTCCTAGGCCTGCCTTTCCGTACTTCTATTTATTAAACAACTAAATGAAGAGAAATAAACTTGAGGCTTAAAGAAACACTTGCCAGTGACACACCAATTGGGCACTTCCCTTGTGCCAATGGCATTTAGTTTATCGGTAGATTAATATAAGTGCTTCACTTAATTATCAATTTATCACATATTTTAAATTTAATAACAAACAGGAAACCTTTTTCTTGCTCTCCCTAATTTTAACTTTATCCACCTAGATCTGATTATACTCACAATTACATTGTAAATGATATAATATAAAATATCATAATTTAAAAATCACAGCCACTAAATTGTATGGTGCAAAAAGGAGGCCATTTGGCCCATCATTTCTGCAATGGTTCACTGAATGAGCAATTCACTGAGTGCCACTCTCCTGCATTCTCCCCATAACATTCTTCCTTTTCAGATGACAATCCAGTTCCTTTTTGAATGCTTCATTTGAATCTATCTCCGCCTCACACACAGGCAATGAATTCTAGACCTTAACACGTATTCCAGACCTAGGGCGAAAAAGTTTCTCCTCATATTGCTTTTGCTTCTTTTGCTGATTACTTTTAATCTGTGCTCTCTTATTTTCAATCCTTTGACAAGTGAAAAAAGTTTCTCCCAACCATTCTGTTCAAACCCTTCATGATTTTGAACATCTTGACCAAATCTCCTCTCAGCCTTTTCTTCTCCAAGAAAAATAGATAACTTCTCCAATCTATCTTCATAACTGAAGTTCATCATCCCTGGAACCATTCTCTTGATTCCTTTCTGCAGTTTCTTCACAGCCTTCCACAACAGGACATAATACTCCATTTGAGACCGAGCTAGTGTCTTATATAAATGGAACATAACCTCCTTGCTTTTGAGGTTGATGCCCCTATTAATAAAGTCCAGACTATGGTATGCTTCATTAATAACACTCACTCTGTCCTACCACCTTCAGTGTCTCATGGGCCTTTATACCCAGGCTCCTCTGCTTCTGCAGCCCAGTTTGAGTTGCATGCTTTATTTTGTATTGTTTCTCCATGTTCTTCCCAACAAAATGAATCACTTCAAGTCCCTACATTGAACTTCAATCCGTCACCTGTCTGCCCATTTGACCAACTTATCCATGTCGTTTTGTAATTTTATGCTATCCTCCTCATAGTTCACAATGCTTCCAAGTTTTGAATCATCCACAAGTATTGAAATTATGCTCCGTACAAGCCATAGAGTCATACAGTACAGAACAGGCCCTCCCATCCTCTCTCCTCACTCCATCTGTACTCCCACCCTCAGTCCACCTGTGCTCCCACCCTCACTCTTCATTCTGCTCTGCTCCCACCTCATTTTGTGCATGAATCACAAATGGCTAGCATGCAGGTACAACAAGTAATTAGGAAAGGTAACAGATGCAACAGACGTTGATAGATTTTTTTGATCAACAAATGGGTGAAAGGTTATTGGAGATAGATAGGAGGTTAAAGTCAGATCAACCATGATATTATTGAATGGTGGAGCAGGCTCCAAGGGCCAAATGGCCGATTCCCGCTCCTAACTCATGTGTGTACATTCATATTAGTCATACCACTCCCCTCTGAACTTTGACCTTTACTTGTTTTTCAGATTGGAGGGAAGTGTATGAAAGGAGACCCCTGGTGGAAATTTAACCTCAACATCTGCCATCGAGCCATTCATCTAACTTATCCAAATCAGCCTACAAGCCTATGATCTGGTCCAAATTACTAACCGTTGTCCATATTTTTGTGATAGCTGCAATTTTAAAATGGTTCCGTTTAAGCCTTTCTCCAGATTGTTTTGATTGCTTTGCTTTAGATCATTAATAAAAAAGGATGAGCAACAATTTTACCAATATTATACAGAATTCCATTCATAAATGGACACCAATCACATTTACTTCTATTAAAAACAGTCTTCTGCTTTCATGATTTGAATCAGCCTAACTGTCCTATGAGTTTCATTTTTTTCCTATAGGATGTGATACTTTATAAAATCTATTTTGGAAGTTGAGCAAAACAACATCAGTCAGGTCGTCCTGATTCCCCCACTCTGATCACCTTCTCAAATAACTCAATTGGGTTAATGAAACAGGATCCACATTTCCTTACAACTGCTGACCTCCAATAGCTAATACTCAAGTCAAATTCACTGGCATGTAATTTCCAGGATCTAATTTCTTCCCTTTCCAAATAATAGGACCAAATGAACCAGCCTCCAATCTGTAGGAAACAACCTAGAACTCTGCGAGTTATTGAATAACTAAGAGCCAGTGGCTCATGTGCAACCTCCCCTATTTTCCCGAGCACTCTGGGATTAATGGCATCAGGTCTGAAACATTATTACTTTTAAGTGCCTTAATCTTAGCTCAAACCATTTCTACAGTTACTCCTAATGAAGCAGTTTTAGCTACAAACCTATTCTGTAATCTTGGAGTCACGGCAGAAGTGAAATGTGATGCCAATTATCTGTTTAAGTTGTCAGCCACATCTTGATCTTTACACATAACCTTCCCTGACAAATGCCTAGAAGGGAACAATGAAGTCCTTGATTATTGTCTTAAATTCTAATGTAAGTAAAAAATAAGCTTGCTATCACACTGCAATTATCTGCTATACTTTCTCTGCTGCTATTTTAGCATTCCGTATGTTGGCTTAATGATGCTTAATTTTTTTTGCTGCATTCTTGACAACAGAACTGGAGTCCTTTGTTTTTGTATCTGTTAGTTTGTCTTCAAACATTTTTGTTTTGCTATTTAGACTTCATGCTTTCATAAACCGTTTTTTTTACACAAGAGACTTATAAGGCTTTCTCGTCTTTCAGCATTAATTATAAAAAATCCTGTTTTTATTCAAACACACAGCCAATGTATCTCCTCCAAACACTTCTCGATGAATTTTCCTCTTTGAAAAGTAAGCACTGACCTGAATTTATCTCAGCTCCTAATAATGATGTAAAAGATGCAGGAGGCTCTGTCACTTTCCTAACATTCCCCAATTCAGACAGCAGGGGCGGTGACGTGTACGGGGGAGGCAATGCGGATTTTGGAAACAACAGCACCTGTAAGTTCCAGGCAGCAGTCTGCCTAACTCTCTTTAATTGTAGCTGAGGACCAAGGGCTAAGCTTAACAGAATGAGATTGACTTCAGGAAATAATATTGAATTGGCCAGAAATTTGCATAAGTAATGAAGGAGATCGACATTTCATCTTCAGGAGATATCAGGAGGTCTTTCAAGAGGATCTGGGCAGAAATGCAATGTTTGAAAGCTAAAATTTGTGTATCCTGAGGCTACACCAAAATTTTACAGAGCAAGACTGTCCTATTCACTACACGAGAAGGTGGAGTTGTGGGAACAATAAATTAACATGAATCAGGTGGTAAAAATTGGATGGGTTTCCCATACCTGAAATAGAGGACCTGTACATCAAGCCAGCTGGAAGTTTAACCTATATAAAATCAGAGAGAAGACATGCATACCAACACTGGAATTGGATGAAGCATCTGGGGAGTTCATCACTATCAACACACATAAGGGCCTAAACACTACTTGGAGTCTCATTGGCTTGTGCAATCTTTCAACATGCAATGTTGAACTCTGAGTTATTGAATAACTAAGAGCCAGTGGCTCATATGCAACATCCCCTATTTCCCTGAGCAGTCTGGGGTTAATGGCTGGCGTTGGCAGTGCCAGTTGGGCACCAGGCAGTACAAACGGTGTGGGGCTTGAGGGGGCAGTGATCGTGGGAAGCTGGTGATATCTGAGGAAGGGGAGGTGACTAACAGATCTCTCTGTTCTTTTGTATATTCTACTGTGAGCAGCCAGTTTTCCAGCAATCTTAGACCCCACCTCCTCCCTCTACTGGAGGGAAACTGATTTACGCAAAGTGGCATAAGATTGTATTTGAGTCCTCATCAAAAAAACTAACCTGAAACTCTCCCATTTCCACATTTGTTTGGCACTTAGAATGTTTTTGGTAAGATCACCCCTGTTGAGTTTGAAAACAGAATGGAAATAAGTCAGCTTGAGGAAGGGCCGAATAGTGTTCCAATGGGAACTGGAGGCGTGATCTGCATTGCTGCACCTTTACAACTGAGAAGTCTAATTTCTGACAGTCAAAGCGAATGTACCTCTGCTGCTGAGGCACCCCCTGTTGAGTTGTGTTGCTCCTAAAGGGAGAATAAATCCCCTGACACACTGACTTTACAATGGAGTGTGTTAAAGAATTTAATTATGGTGTTATATTGTGAACAGTTTAAACTTTGTTGCTTTGTGTTAATAAGGGAATTAAAAGGGGAGGGATATAGTAGTGAGGATTTGGAGAGTCAGGTGATCCATTCACCCAATTGGGCTGAAGTGTGCAAATCCTGGGGTTAAGTGTAGGCTCTCCCAAGCAGCCTGGAGTTGAAGTAATTGGTAGCCTCTTTCCCTCACTCTGTAAATTGTTATTTCTGTTAATATATTGCTCTTTAGTTACTTCACTTGTTGATCGTCACTCTTCCCAAGATATTATGTTCCCCCGAAGGAAGATGGATAGTATCACTATAAACTAATTTCATCAATGGTCCTTCGTGGAACTCTTGCTTTTACATTGAAGGAGGAAAGAATCATGGACAAGAAATGTCAATAGTAATCTAATTACTTCCCCCTCCTTCATGTGTTTTGTGGGTTCCTTAATGGAAGGATAGTTAACATTCCCTAAAAGACTCCATTATTCTGTTGCTTTTCCAAGTTTTTCAATGTTCCCTGTCCTGTTTGTATCTATTTCTTTGGAAGCCTATAGCACATGCCAAGATCAAGCTTGGACCAGAAGTTTATGTAGCTGCCACTTCTATCGCAAGCTAGGTCTTCAACAAATAAACTTATACCCACCTCCTTGCAACCTCAACCTTCCTTTCAGAATTCCATTTCTACTTCACTTTTAATCTAAATCTATTATCTAGCCAGATTTCAAAGGTACTTATTGTAGCTACATTCTCTATGGAAGGAAGAGCAAGTAATCCTAGCCAATCCTGTAATTTTGGAAATCGGATATTACGACAATTTTACTGAACAACTTATGGTTTACTCTATGTAAACTTGTTTGATCCTGTAATTGATATTCATACTATTGACCTTACCGTCTTATCTCATAGTCTTAATGGAATGGCCCACAAAGAGCAATGGTATTTCATAGCTCAGAAATAATAATTAAAGTACATGCAATAGACAAATTATCATCTTTATCTGTAACATGTTGTTTTTCACATGTAAAACATTGAATGTGAAAGCGCAAAACTGGCAATTCTTCTCTTATAACCCTTTAAGCTGGTATTTTGTCCAACACAAAGAATGGACGGCTGTTCCCACTAATCAGTTAAGATAGGATGAGCAAGAATTGCTCCTTTTTCATGGATTCTCCTTTTCTCCTCCATCTCTATTTGGCCCCTCAGCGAAATAACAAACGCATTTCAGGAATATGTCTGGCACTGATAAACCACTATGTGGTGAATCCCAGGCACAAGCCCATTTTCAATTACTCTGTGGCTCACCAAGTTACAGTGACAAGTGTTGAGTCACCAATTGACCCAACACAGTTGGGAGAGTGTACAATGATGATAACTCAGTGGCACAGACTGCTACTGTTAGTTGCAGCAAAAAATATTTTGACACAGGCGTGATTCGGCAAGTTTTCCTGGAATTTGCTGGATTTTAAAATTCTTATCCATCTTTACAAATTCCTCATAACCTCCTTACCTCTGTAATTTACTGCAGCAATGCAATCCTTCAGGATAGCTGCACTCCTCAAATTCTGCCTTCTTAAAATCCCCCTGACTTTGCTCTCTCCATCACTGGCAGACATGCCTTCTGTTTCCTAGACCCTAAGTTCCAGAATTCCCTCTGTGCACTTTTCCATCTCTATCCTTTAAAGGCACACCTTAAAATCTACTACTTTGACCATGCTATTGATCAGTTGACTTATATCATCTTCTGTGGTTCAGTTTCATGTTTTATTTCATGGGTTGTTTTCTCTGGAGTGGCAAATGCTGAGAAGGGACCTAATAGAAGTCTATAAAATTATGAGAGGCACAGATAAGGTGGGCAGTCAGGATCTTTTTCCCAGAGTTGAATTGTCTAATACTAGGGAACATGCACTTAAGGTGAAACGGTAAAGTTCAAAAGAGATGTGACAGGCAAGTTTTTTTTTACATAGAACATAAGAACATAAGAAATAGGAGCCGGAGTAGGCCAACTAGCCCTTCGAGCCTGCCCCGCCATTCAATAAGATCATGGCTGATCTGTCTTGGCTCAGTTCCAAATTCCCGCCCTCTCCCCATAACCCTTAATCCCTTCGCTTATCAAAAACCCATCAACCCGCGTCTTAAAAATATTTAGCGAGGCAGCTTCCACCACTTCAACGGGCAGAGAATTCCAGAGATTCACCACCCTTTGAGTGAAGAAGTTCCTCCTCAACTCTGTTCTAAGCCGCCCCCCCTTTATCTTGAGGCTATGCCCCCTAGTCCTACTATCCTTTCTGAGCGGGAAGAGTCTCTCCACCTCTATCCTATCCATCCCATTCATCATCTTATACGTCTCAATGAGATCTCCCCTCATTCTTCTAAACTCTAACGAGTACAAGCCTAATCTATTCAGCCTCTCCTCATAGCTCAACCCCCTCAACTCCGGCATCAGCCTAGTAAACCTCCACTGCACTCCCTCCAAGGCTAAAATATCCTTGCGTAAGTACGGCGCCCAAAACTGCACACAGTACTCCAGCTGCGGCCTCACCAATGCCCTATACAGCCGCAGCAAGACCTCCCTACTAGTGGTAAGTGTCTGGAAAACATTGCCAGGGTGATAGAGGAGGCAGATACGATAGGGGCATTTAAGAGGCTTTTAGATAAGCACATGAACATGCAGGGAATATAGGGATATAGACCAAGGGCAGGCGAAAGAAATTCATCTAATTTGGTGTCATGTTTGGCACAACATCGAGGGCTGAAGGGTCTGTTCCTGTACCGTACTGTTATATGTCCTAATGTTCTATTGAATTGTCTTACGACATTTCATCATTCCCAAAGGTGCTATAATGCGCAAGTTCTGGTTTTGTTGTTGGGAAAGACATCCAGCAGAGGAGGAAATGAAAGTTGGAAATGAGGTGAATAATCCTCACCCTTCTGAACTTCCTTAGTAACCAGTTGAAGTATAACACAAAGAAAACCAAGATCATTGGCCCCAGGATGCACCAAGAGGTGGGGAGGAAGCCAAAAGCGGACAGAAAGATGGGGATCATGTCAAATTTAACGTAATTAACATTTTAAAATTCTGTTTCCCACCAAGTGTGCAGCCAGCACATTCACACAACGGCCAGCTTCCAGATAAGGAAGCTACTGTTAATGGTCAAAGGCTGCAACCAATGACCCCCCCACGTACAGGCTGTAGCAATTAGAAGGTTGGTGGGCTGCAGATCAGAACTTGTGTTTGGGTTGGTTGACTGTGATCACAGGCAGTGAGGAAAGAGGTCATCAGATATTGGAAGAAGTGGTTGACTAACATGGCAGTGTAAGGGAAGAAATTAGGATTGGCTGTATGAAGGCTTTCATGGGGGTGGGGGTGAGGGAAGCACTCTTCATCCTCCAGGCCCACAAAAATTGCTACAAAAGACATTTTGGGAGGTAGCAACTCTCCCCATCCCACGGGGTTTAAAGAGTCTTGGGAAACCCATGCAGTATTCATTACATTTAAATCACGTTTCTATTTGTGTGGTTGATACCTGATTTAAATAGGCTAATGAAGAGTCCCACCTCTCCATCCTGCACACAAACCTGCCACAAAACCTGGAGCTATAAAGATGCTGGCATGCATCTAGGTGAGGGGTTAGGGTCACATTTTGTGCTTTTTACAATTTAACACCCTTACCACTTCTCCCTGCCTATCACGGAGGAAGGATGGAGGGGTTTGTGGTGGGAGGTGGGGTTTAATATTGATACCTTTGGCTGAGACAAAAATGCAAGACCTTAGTTAAGTGAGATTTATTTTTGGAAGTGCAGTTGACCAAATTGATAAATATTTAGCATGAACTTAAAAAACAAATACTGACAATATTAGTCACTGGATATTCATCCTCATGTGAATAGGAGAGCTTAGTGATAAAAAGACTGCTTATAGCCAAATTTAAAGATAACGACACGAGATAGTTTACTATTAAATTATTGAGGTTTATTAAGTGTATCAGCAATTTGCATCTTCCAGATATCTACACATCTTAATGTTTTAGTGTGGCATTAGTGCCACACTAAGTGTGACATTAGTGCCACACTAAGTGTGACAGAGTAAATGAAGATCCAGCAGTCCAAAAGTGGACATCAAAGAGATGTTATAGGTAATTATCAGCATTAGCCTGCACAACGTCACAATCTGTTATTCCTAGTTAGTTCAGTACTGTGTGTGTGTGTGTGTGTGTGTGTGTGTGTGTGTGTGTCAGGAGTAGCACCAGGAGTACCTTGAAATGAGATATTAAACTAGTGAAACTGCTGCTCAGGACCAAATGTATGCTCAACATCAAATTGAGCAGCAAACTTTAAACAGGGCCAACACAGGGAATCCCAGCAGGCAGGCCCCCAAATACAGCAATTATATAAGGAAGTGAATAATCAGCCTTTCAAATGTTGGCCAAGGGATAGAATTGTTGGGAATCACTGTTGCCTGACAGGCTGTCATTAAAAATGAAGTATAGTCTAAAACAAGGCTGCTTTTCCACACAAATATTTCATTCTGCTAGATTCCATGTCTTTATAATTATACCAAATCCATATATGGACATACGAACAGGAGTAGAAGGAGGCCATTCGACCCCTTTGAGTCGGTTACATCATTCAGTAAGATCACGGCAGACCTCATTGTGGTCTCAACTCCACATTTCCACTTACCCTCGATACCGTTGACTTCCTTGCCTGTCAAGAATCTATCTACCTCTACCTTAAAAAAAATTTCATTGACTCTGCTTCCATCAGAGTTTCAGGAAGAGAGTTCCAAATACTTTCTGTGTCCCTTTGTTCTAGCCTCTCCCACAAAAACATCATATCTGCATCTTGTTAAGACACCTCAGAATCTTATATGCTTCAATAAGATCACCTCTCGTTCTTCTAAACTCTGGTGGATACAAGCCCAGTCTAAAATAACTTCTCGCCCCATCCCAGATATCAGTTGAGTGAACCTTCGCAGAACTGCCTCCAATGCATTTATATATTTTTTTAAGTAAGGAGGCCAAAACTGCACACAGTGCTCCAGATGTGGTCTCACCAACAACTTATACAATTGTAGCAAAACACCCCTATTCTTATAATCCATTCCCCCTGCAAAAATCTGGCTAAAATTAATTAAAATGGAAAAGCTATGTGTATCAGAATTTTCCTGGGATGACAAGGAAGTTCTTATTGCGTCCTGACGAACAAATTATTTATCAAGTAATATCACTAAAAACTTACTTGATAATTTTTCTCATTGCTGTTGGTGAAACTTTGCGATGTGCAAAGTGGCAGCTGATTTTCCCATGTAACAATTGTAACTGCACTTCAAGGCAGAATTTCGCGCTTGTCGTGTGCGTGTGATCAGCGGGCCCAGAAGCAGACGTGAAATGTGCTTCCATCCATGATCACAACTGACACCCAATTTCACACTGGCTGGTCAATTAACTGGCAGCCAGTGTGAAATGTGTGCTGAGGGAGCCAAAAAAACCCTGCAAACTCTCCCTGCAATGCAAATTCCAGTGACTGACAGCATAATTCATAACACCTCCACCCTCAGACATTGTTTATTTTGTTTCATCCTGGACAGTCTATCCTGCTCTGGTCGAGTATGAAGTGAAAATGTGAAGGCCAACTGACCTTCCTGTCAACCGTAAAAGCACACAGGCCACCTAAAATTTCCAATTAATTGCCTCCTTGATGGGCTTGATTGCCTACTTAAATTGTCAGCAAGTACCCTTCCGAGTTCTGTGCACACCTACTGATCGTAATGTTGTGCACACGCATGAAGTCTTTGAGATTCATGCCTGATGTCCTCAAGTGCTATTTCATGCATTTTCGGGTTGGGCACATGCCCACCCAGTCAACTTAAAATTCTGGCCCAAAAGTAATTGTAAAATGCTTTGGGACATCCTGAAGGTGGGAAAGCAAGTTATTTTCTATGAAACAATGAGTAGCCTAAGCATGGATATTAATGTGAACAAACTGTGCTTCATGCACATTTATCCACTGATGACCCTGCTGAAAAATCAAACAGACAATGTAAGAAATCAAACAGGGAATTCAGAAGAAATTCCTTTAGATAAAGAGTGATGAGTGTGTGTAATTCTTTACCACAGGGAGCAATTGAGGTGAACAGTATATAGTATAGTTAAATTTAAATGCAGCTTGATAAGCATGTGAGAAAGAAGAAAATTAGAGGGTTACATTTATAGGAATGAGGAAAAATGGGTGAGGGTTTGAATGGAGCATAAACGCCCATGTGGACTGGTTGACCAAATGGTTCATTTCTGTGTCATTTATCACGTGACCAACACCACCCTCGAGACTTCCGCTCTTGGTAATCCGTCAGCATCTGTCTGACAAACTAACCAAATCAGGTCTATTTAGAGATGTCTCTTGGAAGCAGCAAATACTGTCCTTGCCTTAAATATGTATAATTTAATGTTCGGAGACAAAGGCATTTTATATTGTGTATTAAGGCAGGAAAGCTCAGTTCTCAGTCTCCATCAAACTTGCAGGATGAGATGCCCAGCAGGGCTTACTCACTTTTTACTGTGGCAAAACATGGGCGAGATTCAACATTGGGAATGGAGGTAAAGCAAATAGCTGGGGTTTGTCGAAGACCAAGATCAAGTCCCCTAGTTACTATCTTGCTGGGTGTATGCCAATGGCAACCTAAGAGGCGAAAGACACTTAAAGAGGAGAAATATAAAACAGTGAAGAAAAAAATTTCAGTCCCTCACTGCTTATTGTAGAAAAGCTATGAGGCATCATTCCTTGTCACTGTATACTACTACATGTGACAATAATAAATCAAATCAAATCCGTTGCTTTTTTTGGTCTGGTGATTTAAGTCCTGATTTTTTTTGCCATTTTGGAATATATACTGTGTTAAAAGAAACAGTTTCAATAATTAGAAAAATTAGCACCAGATCAATCTGACATTTTGCTTGAAATTTCACTTAATCACAAAAACATTTTAGGGAAACATAAAGCTATCAAATCCAACTTTGCAACATGATTAAACATTTGAAGAGAATAGGAGCGCCTCAAGATATGCCATCAGCATTTCCTCCAAAAAAGACAACATAGATCATGTTTCAGTTTTTAAAAGAAAAATCAATTTGAACCAAGCAGGCAAGAAGGTTTCAGGTTTTATTCTCAGTGTGCGCTAAGATAGCTGGGGATCTTAGCTATCTTAGCAGGACAGAGGGCAGATATGAAAATTAGCCTCATCGTCCTCAGGTTGAGATGGGTAAAAGATCAGCATGAGTTTCTGCACCATAGTGCCATTTTTTGACCTCTAATGGAAAGTGAGCATGTGTTCATTTCAGATGAGGACAGGATTCACTTGGGTTGGGATTCCTCCTCCCCACTCAGCCTCATTGTAAGCAACAGCCTAAAGGTTCACAAATGAAGACTGACCATTTTAACTGAGTTGCTGGTGGGCTGAATTCCCTATGGACTTCCGATAGATAGGGCTGAGCTTTATTGTGATCCTCCCGCAGTTGAATAACTCATCAACATTCACCGAGTTGGGCACACAAATATAAAGTGAGCACTTGGGCAATATACTGAAATGCGGCCACCATAACAGAATTGTTCTCAGCCCCTTTACTAAAAGGAAGAATAAATACAACATTAAGCTAAGCGAAATAAGGAATGCAAAAAAAAATCTGTAAATCCCAGGTTTAACTCTCCAATCTGCATTGAATTAGCTATAAATACAGTGGAATCCTGTTATGTGGTGTAGGCTGGGATGGCAATATAACAGGGTCCATATACCAAGAACTGTCGAAAGCATTTTGTTTCAGCTCTCCTCTCCTTAGCAACCCGTTCCTACGCTTCCCTACTCTCTTTGTTTGAATGTTTAAGCGTTTCAGAATGTTTCCTCTATTGTTCCATAATATGAGTAACTGAGTTCACAGTCATTTGAGTTGTACTAAAATATTACCAGAATCACATCCGGCGTTAAAGCTTCTGGTGGTTTTGCACTATGCTCGCGATTCTTTTGAAAAATTGATGTGTGGGAACATATTGCTTTCATATGAGGGATCCCGTTCCATTTTTCAAAGTCTTCTTTTGTGCCCCATGAAGCTTACAAGAAAAAAGTACAATCATTCTCTCTTGCAAGGTTTGCCAAAGTATTTTCATGACTAGATGGATGTTCCCATTTTTAAACACAGACGGAAGGCTCAACTACATCAGCTCTGCAGCAAGTTTCTGAGCCAATATTCTTAAAACAAAAATATTGCTTATTTAAAAAACAGGATAAATTCAGTTTGTTCTCTGGCTTTATACTTTTCTCCCATTCTACATCATAACTTTCCTCCCTCAAATGGTGCAGAACATCAGTCTGGCAGATGTTTTATGACGTAACAGGTGTGTGTGTGTCTTCAAAGCTGAAAAAGACATTCAGTGCTGAAAGGGGTAATTATGGCAATTTATAAGTTCTCCCTTTGGCTCAGTTGGTAAGTGGAATAGCCAGTATGGAACTGAGCCATTTAAACAAGGAAGGTCCCAGATTTAGTTTTCCAGTCTGCATTGAGTTAGCTGCTAAGAGCCAATAGGCATACCACACTTGCTTTCAGTATCACTCAAATAAGAAGTGAAAGAATCATGCAAAGTCACATCAGGCACAACCATATCTCCTGATCATTATTGAGTTGAAATCTGGTATATCTAGGCATGGATCGTGAACAGGTTAAGGCCTAGCTGTGAATTTTCCCTGCACTGCAGGTCATATTGCCAGCTGAGATTTGGAATTACAATTGTGAGGGCTGTGAAATGGGCTGTTGACTTAGTATCATCCACTGTACACTATTACACAGGCCCTTATAATCCAGGAGGCTAATGTACTAGAGAGAGTGGGCAGGATTTTCCAGCATTGCTCATCCTAAAACCATAAAATCCTGCCTGAGGTCAATGGACCTTTCCATGATCCGGCCCTCACCTGCTCCAATTCCCATGGCAGGCAGGATGGTAAAATTCTGGCCAGTGTCAATGGGACTGTCCTCGTCTGTGAGTCCAGCAGCTATAGCAAAAGGGAAAAAAGGATTAGAAAGCTGAAGAAGTCACTGCAATTTACACAGGGGGTAGGATTTTCTGGACTCACCCATCTGGGATCAGAAATTTCCACCCAAGGTCAAGGGACTTTTCAATTGGCCTGGAAATCTATCCCATTGTTCCCATAAAGGACCTGCAACCAGTTAAACTCCCTGCATAATCATTTGACTATTTAACACGGCTGTTGAAATTACTTGCTAAACAATTTGGGATGGCATCTCGTCAACATCACTACACTTTGTAATTGAGTCCAAAAGTGATGACTGAATATATTTAAATTAACGTTTCGCTAAGATGTCTCTGTTAAGTTGAATAACATTTTTGATTTTGCCCTGGCTCTGTGTGTAGTATCAATGGAACATAAACGTACCTTGGGGATAAAATAACAAAACCTAGGAAATGTTTTAAGTTGATTCCATTTCGTATCTAATTTTTGTGCCTCCTCTCATGAAAGTGCTGACTTGCTTTAAGATGTGATTGTGTAAGCTATTAATTGTCCCCCCTCCTCATCTTGTCCAGAGGGTCACAGCCATTGACTGGGACAAGGGATAGGGGTGGGTTGTTCTTGTATCGCTTCCAAACCTGATTTTGTCTTCAAATACATGCCCGCACACGCAAACACACACACACACGCCCGCTCACACAGCTGCATGGGGTGGGAACTGTGGCCCAGGAACAACATATTGCACATGCCATGATCATAGCCAAATCAGGAAATATTCCTAACCTGAATTTCTAAGAAAAAAAACCAATACAATAGGATAAAAATCACATTATTTTACTTAGCTATTTAAACCGCAATGGTATAAATATGTTAAGGACTGAAGTAAATTGATAAAATGAAGTGTGCTCTTAACAGGAAAGAGTTTTGTTTCTTGGGTAAATAACATTTGTAAATATTTAGCAATTTAATTCAGAATTGCAATTCTCAAAAGCCTGGGAGTTAAACTATATCATCTGGACTACAATAGCTCCGATCATCCAAGGGTCATTTTAAAAATGGAAAAGGCCAATGTGGAGGTTATATCAAAGAACTGCACATTTCTTTAATCTGGCCGTAGCCACAGACTTACAAAGTCCCATGCCTCAGATGTATTTTTTTCTCTCTCTCTCTCTTCCTGGGTCTGTTTCTTAAAGGCTTTATGCTGCTGCCAAAACTCACTTTGCCCAACCATCAGCAGTCAGATTAATGGTCAATCAATACCCAGTGCATTGCGGAACCATTAGCATTGCAAAAATCAGTTATTCAGCTGTCTCCTGTGACAGCTATCTCATGAAAGTCTTTCCTTCCCCTTCCCCACCCCCCACCCACCCCTCCTTCTAGGAGACGATTTCTACATCAAGCAGCGCTACACAAGGGATAAAAACCATGCTAATGTCATTTTGCCAAGTGTGCATTAATAATACAGTTTTGGCAGGTAGCCATTATTCCTACCAAGAGATGTATGATCGTTATCACCGCAGACTGACATCCAGATGGTCCTGAAAGGCCCAAATCCCTTCGCAACTTGGGCAAGGTATCTGGTGTCACCGAGTCCCGGCATAAAATATGTTGCCTTAATGCTTAACGGTCACGTTTTCCTTTTTTGTTCTTGTTCTTTAACCTTTATTTTACTTCTTTGTTCTTGGGCACATTGTCCTAGGCTTCTGTCTGAAACCGTTTCCATGGAAATCATCCATTTATCTTCTATGATGTACTGGCTTTTAAAAAAAAAACCACTGGATAAAGCAAGGGATATGAACATGCATCAATTTTGATAACAGATGACATTTTCGTAGTATTCTTTTAATGAAAAACATTAAATCAAAGTCATGCCTGGTGCGGTGTCTCCTGCCATTGCGTTTTGTGTTTCAGTTAATTCATTACAGAACTGATGACTAGATATAGTTCATTCATCCTCTGTGCATGATCAATTTGTTATACATGCCAAACCTTTAAATGTATTTGATGGTTAATAAATTGTACCTAACTATGGGGCTCATTTTGCTTTTTTTTTAAAAAAGGGCTTAGTCAAGTAAAATCAATATTTTATTATATTCAATTATTTGTGTTATTTTTCTTCTTAAAGGAGACATAATCCCATTTCTAATATGGGCCTGCCACGTAAGCTTTTATGGCTAGTTTAGACTGAACCTTTGTAAATTGCTGCTGGCTCTGAAACAGTTATGCATAGATAGTTACATGTTTGTGTCCAACCAACTCCACTCATCTTCTAAAGGAGTTTACTATTGTTCATACACGATTCTGTGTGGACTGACAGCGCTCCTGTACTCCACCCTAAATGACCATTCTTTTGGGGGAGCCAAGACAGGAATGTTGGAAAAGCTATTCAGTAGGACACGGTGCCAAAACTGAACACAGCCTTATGCTGTAGAATGTACTTTCTAATGGGGATTGTTAGATAGTGACCAGAAGCTAAAACCCTTGCTGATTCTATCACCTTAAGGGGGTTGAGGTAAATTATAGCTGTCTCCAACTGCTGCATTGACTAAGATGTGTCAACTCAGCACAGACCACAAATTGGCTTCTCTGTATGGTTTGATACCACAATGGGTGAAACAGAACTATTTACTTTCTATTTTCTGAATTTATCTACAAAACCATTAGAGAATTTTAAAAAAATTAATTCTTGGGAAGTAGGCATCTTGACAAGACTAACATTTACTTCTCATCCTTAATTACCACTGAGCAGGTAGTGATGAGCTGCCTTCTTGAACAGCTGTGGTCCAGGTGATGAAAGTATTCTTACTGCTGTTAGGTCGGAAGTTCCAGGACTTTAACCCAGTGATGATATTTTGATGGATTTTCAAGTTAGGATGTCATGGAAATTGAAAGGGAACTTTAAGATGTTTCCAGGTGATTGTTGCTCTCATCATTCTATATGTTGGAGGTCACAAGTTCAGAAGATAGTGCCAAACCTTGGCTAATTACAGCAGTTTATCTTGTAGTTCTGACCATGGAGTCATTATGACCATGAGAAAGGTAGTTAGCCCCATCAAGTTCATGTTGCGTCTCTGAGAGCAACTGAATCAGTTCCATTCTCTCACTCAGTCCCTTTAGCCGTACAAATTTATTTGCCTCAAGTGCCCATTCAATTTCCTTTTGAAATCATTAATTGCCTCCGCTCCTATCACTCTGTGCTCCAAGTTCTTATACCATCAGCTAATGAGAACAGCTTCTCTTTGTCCAACTTATCAAAACCTAATATAAACTTGTCCACCTCGATTAAATCACCCTCAATTTCTTTTGTTCAAAGGACACAGCAATCCCTACCAGAGCTAAAGAAGGAACAGAGCTAGGCCCAAATATTAACTCCTCTATGTGATCAACAAATCCATTCCCTATACATTTATACCCTGAGACAATGATGACTCATCAAAACCTGCCACAGGTGTAAAGCAGTAATTGTACAAGGGTGACAAGTCCAGCTTCTTCAACCTAATCTAAAATCCCTTATCTCTAGAACCATTCTGATAATCCATCTCTGTATTATCTCAAAGGCCCTCACATCTTGCCTAAAATGTGGTGGTCAGAACTCAATAAAATACTCTACTTGTGTCGTCACTAAAGCTCTATAAAGTTTCAACATAGCTTTCCAGTTTCTGTACTTAAGGGGAGGAGATTCTCCCAGCCCACTGCACTGTTCTAGCAGGGCTGGGAGACATAAGCAGAGGCTGTTTAGTGGACTCTCTGCTGGGCGCCATGGCCTCCATGCGTCTCCGGGACCCGAATTTCTGGCGGCATCAGCATGGAGCTGATTAAAACATTTAAATTTTCATTTGAATCTGATTAGCAGGCTCGGGACTGAAGAGGTTAACAACAACTTCTCACTAGCGGGGAGCTGGCGGCCCGACCCGCTGGAGTGAAGGGAGGCCATGGAGGCCCCTCAAGAAATCGGAGGTTGGGGGTACCCACTGGGCAAGTGCTAGCCTGGGCCTCTGGCACTGCCCAAGGGGCAAAGTAGCAATGTCTAGGGGGCAATGTCAAGGGGGCAGGACCAGGGATTGCAGTGGGGAGAACGATTTGGTGGGGGGGGGGGGGTTCCACTGCCAGTCTGCACTTGGGATGAGAGACAGAAGGAGGGAGGCCAGCGATCAGGGCATGGGAGGGATTATAGGGGCAGCACTGCGGGGTCACAGGGCCGGCCAGCGATTGAGTTGGCCAGCAATCGGGAGGTCGGCAGTGCGGGACTGTTGCGCATGCATTGATCTGTTTGACAGATCGGTGCATGTGCATTGGCCTGCTCAGCGCTATGCTGCCAGCCTCTCCAGTGGGACTAGGCCCCGTCCACTGATTTTTATCGTAATTCATGCTAGGGCTCTCTGCAATGCTCAAAGTGTGGCTGATTCATTTTTGAAAATTCTGGTGAACACACCAGTCAGTTACTCCAGTTTTTACACAAATTCAGCAAGTAGAATATTTCTGAGAGAATCCTGGCCAAGATCTCTGTTTATGAAGCACAGGATCCCATATGCTTTGATAATTAATCTTCCAATATGTACTGCCACCTTCAAAGATCTATGCACATGAACCCCCAGATCTCTCTGAAGAGTCTCTTGAATTGTACCATTAAGTCTAGATTGCCTCTTCGTATCTCTTCTTCTAAAGTGCATTATTTCACATTTTACTATTAAATTGCACATTCTGTTAGCCTGACTTCAGACATAAGAACATAGGAATATAGCACTTGGGAGCAAGAATAGGCTATTCATACCTGCTTTGTCAATCGATATGATAAGATTGATCTGATTATGGTCTGGACTGCACTTTTCTGCCTGCCCTGTATTCCTTGACTCCTTTGTCTATCAAAAATCTGTCTAACTCAGCCTTAAATAAATTCAATGTTCCCGGCTCCGTTGCTTTCTGGAGATGAGAGCTCCACAAACCAATGACCCACTGACAGAAACATTTTCTCCCGATCTGTCTTAAAAAAGAGAGACCTCTTACGTTTAAGCTGTGTCCCCTAGTTCTAGTCTCTCCCACAAATGGAAAGATCCTCCTCGTATCCCCTGTATCAAGTTCTCTCAGGATCTCGTATGTATCGATAAGATCACCTCTAAACTTCAACAGGTATAGGTCCTTTGTTCAACTTTATATAAACATTTCATTCCAGGGTGAGTCACATGAATCTTTTCTGAACTGCTTCTAATGCAATTATACTATTTTACAAGTGGAGAAATACTTTACACAGTATTTCAGAAGTGGTCTCCCAATACCGCTGCAATAAAATTTCCTTATTTTTATATTCCATTTCCCTTGCAATTAACACCAACATTCCACTTGCTTTTCTAATCACTTACTGTACCTGCACACTAACTTTCTGAGATGCACAAACCAGCACACCCCGATCCCTCTGTACCACTGAGTTCTGAAATCTTACTATCTAAATTGTTTACTGCTTTTACATTCTTCCTACCAAAGTGAACTAGTTCATATTTTCCCGCATTACACTTCATCTGCTAAATTTTTGCCCACTCTCTTATACCCCCTTGTAGATGATTTACCTCCTCATGACAATTTACTTACCTTCAAGACCACAAAAAACTGCGAAGGGTCATGAATGTAGCCCAATCCATCACGCAAACCAGCTTCCCATCCACTGACTCTGTCTGTACTTCTTGCTGCCTCGGCAAAGCAGCCAGCATAATTAAGGACCTCATGCAATCCGGATATTCACTCGCTCACCTTCCCCCACCAGGAAAAGATACAAAAGTCTGAGGTCACGTACCAACTGACTCAAGAACAGCTTCTTAGAACATAAGAACATAAGAAATAGGAGCAGGAGTAGGCCAGCTAGCCCTTCGAGCCTGCCCCGCCATTCAATAAGATCATGGCTGATCTGTCGTGGCTCAGTTCCACATTCCCACCCTCTCCCCATAACCCTTAATCCCTTCGCTTATCAAAAACCCATCAACCCGCGTCTTAAAAATATTTAGCGAGGCAGCCTCCACCACTTCAACGGGCAGAGAATTCCAGAGATTCACCACCCTTTGAGTGAAGAAGTCTCCTCATAGTTCTTCCTTGCTGCCAT
Source organism: Carcharhinus amblyrhynchos (assembly GCF_965287045.1). Taxonomy (NCBI): domain Eukaryota; kingdom Metazoa; phylum Chordata; class Chondrichthyes; order Carcharhiniformes; family Carcharhinidae; genus Carcharhinus; species Carcharhinus amblyrhynchos. The sequence continues at coordinate 46,527,314 of NC_137324.1, read as the reverse complement.
CAAACTTTTGAATGGACCTACCTCACATTAAGTTGATCTTTCTCTACACCCTAGCTATGACTGTAACACTACATTCTGCACCCTCTCGTTTCCTTCTTCTTGAACGGTATGCTTTGCCTTTATAGCGCACAAGAAACAATACTTTCCACTGTATACTAATACATGTGACAATAATAAATCCCTATCTTGGTGTCATCGGCAAATGTAACTACATACACTTAGTTCCTCAATCCAAATATGTGATTGTCATTATTCTCATTACTTGCCACATCTCCAAGTTTTGCATCATTTTTATTCTGTATTTCAACATACAGAAATAATTATAACAAAGTACAATTTTCCTATTGCTGGACTTTGGGAAACACAACTCTTTACCATCTTCCAGTCTGAAAAATAACCAATTACCATGACTTGCAGCTTTCTGTCCTTGGGATGAATTTTTAGTTCAAACCACTGAATTCTGTGGTCATATTGCAACCATGATAAAGGAATGAATGCTTAAGGAGGTGGATGGGATGTCAGCCAAGTAGATTAATACGCCTGAATGTTGTGAGCTTCTTGAGTGTTGTTGCAGCTGTATTTATCCAGACAAGTGCAGAACATTCCCTCACACCCATGACTCATATCTTGTAGATGTTACAAAAGTTCTGGAGAGTCAGGAGGCGAGTTATTTGCTGCAGAATTCCCAGCCTTTGATCTGGTTTTGGAACTGCAGTATTTATGTGGCTTGTTCATTTAAGTTTCATGTCAATTGTGACTGCCTTGATGTCTATTGTATTCCCGTTGAATATCATGGGTAGGTACGGCACGGTGGCGCAGTAGTTAGCACTGCTGCCGCACAGTGTCAGGGACCCAGGTTCAATTCCTGGCTTGGGTCACTGTCTGATGGAGTTTGCACGTTCTCCCTGTGTCAGCATGGGTTTCCTTCCACAGCCCAAAAATGTGCAGATTAGGTGAATTGGCCAAATTCTCCCTCAGTGTACCCGAACAAGTGTCGGAGTGTGGCGACTCAGCAATTTTCACAGTAACTTCATTGCAGTGTGAATGTAAGCCCACTTGTGACTAGTAAATAAACTTTACTTTAGGTGGTTAGACTGTATCTTTTGTAGGTGGCCATTGTCTATCACTTTTGATTGATATTTGCTTCCCAGTTTGCTGCTTCTACCACCAGAATAGTGGGAAAATCCACCCTAGCTTCAAAGATAGGATTATCATGCTTCTGGATATTCTTATTGATTGCATCTATATCATTTTTAACTTATTACCTTGTCATTTCTCCAGCTACTTTCCTTTCCTTCACACAGACAACCCAAATGATAAGGCTTCTGCTCTGCCCAAGACCACAAGAAGCTACAAAAGGCCATGAACGTAGCCCAATCTATCATGCAAACCAGCCTCCCATCTATTGACTCTGCATACACTTCCCGCTGCCTTGGAAAAGCAGCCAGCATAATTAAGGACCCCATGCACCCCGGACATTCTTTCTTCCACCTTCTCCCATCAGGAAAAAGAAACAAAAGTCTGAGGTCATGTACCAACCGACTCAAGAGCAGCTACTTTCCTGTTGCTGTCAGGCTTTTGAATGGATCTACCTTGCATTAAGTTGATCTTTCTCTACGCCCTAGCTATGACTGTAATACCACATTCTGTACTCTCATGTTTCCTTCTTTATGAACAGTGTGCTTTGTATAGCACAGAAGAAACAATACTTTTCACTATATGCTAATATACATGACAATAATAAATCAAATCAAATTGGGCCAAGACTGATGGAATCCAGTCAGCAGGATAAGCTGCAATGAAAATACCAGGAAGGTGCGGTACAAAAATTGTATGGTCTTGAAATGTCAACTCTGTTTCTCACTCCACTGATGCAACTGGATCTGCTGGGTTTATGAAGTACGTTCTGTTTTTATTTCTGATTTCTAGCATCCACAGTGTTTTGCTTGTATTTGAACAATTTCCTTGCTTACCTTAACATCTATCTTAAAAAATGTACTTACCTAAATGAAAAAAAACATTAAATGATGCTACTATAAAAGGAAACACAATTTCCTGTTTGAAAGTGGGAGCTGAATTAAGAGATAAAAGCACTCACATGTTGCCAGTCATCCAGAATGACTGGCTTGTACCTCAGGAAGTACTTGAGGGGGATCGAATCTGGCTCCGGCCACGTCAATGGATTCCTCCATTTAACCTCCAGTCTGCGAGGGGAGTCAGGAATTCTATTTACTTCAATTATCTCTGGAGGGTCTGGCTTCACTAGAGGTAGAAAAAAAATCAGCCCTGTAAGAATTTGCTTTGTGCATGTCATTCCATTACGTTGCAAGCAAGGTTCACCCCTCAGAACTGAAGAGGCAATTTTATATCATATTCAAAAATGACATGAGAATAATTTTCATTCCCTTCAGCTTCCAGCAATGTGTTGTAATCATGGATAACACTGTACTCCTTCTCTATTGTCATTTATAGCTCCACGTGAGTTCAAAACTTCTCCATTCTCCTCCGTGTTCCAAGGGGATTAGGTGGTTGGCAGGGGAATCATTGTTTTCAAGATGCTTTTACATTTAGTGCTTCTGTAGCTTAGGACATGGGGGACCAATGTTCAAGTGCCAGTTCATTTCATTTACATTGCTGGAAGTCAGCTTTCCTTTATAATTTTGCTGTCATGGGAACAGGAGTAAGTGTTCAACCCCTCGAGTCTATTTGCCATTCAAGTGGATTATAGCTGACCTGTATAGAATCATAGAATCCCTACAGTTCAGAAGGAAGCCATTCTGCCCATTGAGCCTGCACCGACAACAATCCCACTCCAGGCCCTATCCTGTAACCCCAAATATTTAGCCCGCTAATCTCTCTGACACTGAAGGAGAATTTAGCATGGCCCATCTACCTAACCTGCGCATCTTTAAAGTGTGGGAGGAAACTGGAGTCACCTGAGGCCAGAATTGAACCTGGGTCCCTGGTGCTGTAAGACAGCAGTGCTAACCACTGCAACAGTATACCTCAACTGCCCCTCTTTGCCCTGTAACCTTTAAAACCGTTGCATAATGAAAATCCATCAATCCCAGTTTTGAGATTTTCATTAAGACAAGCTTTTGGAAGGTCATTTGATTTTATTCTCTGAGTTCCGGATATCCAATACTCTTTTTATGAGGATGTACATCCTGACATCACCCTGAACTGCCTAGCTCTAATTTTAAGTTGATGTCCCTTTGTCAGTCTAACTTTAGCATTGCTGATACAGCGGAAGTGGCTCATTGATACTGCAGTCCTTTCATCTAAGCAAAACAAGCACCAAAATAAAGTTGTCAAAATAGACAAAATCCCAGTGAAGGTCCATAAATGTAGAATGTCGCCAAGGTTGAGAATTAAAAGAGATAAAGTACATCAAGAAGTTGGGGATATCTTTGACCTGCAGGATGATTCTGCTGAATTTTACCAGAAGGTAAATTGGCTTAAAAAAATTTGCTCATATCTGAGTCACTTGAATTTAAGGGAATAAAGAAAAGAACAGGGATAACAGCTAAATAAGCAAGATCAAAGAAAGTGAAGGTTTTGCCTGTGACAAGGAAATCAAAGGTACAGATGAGGCAATGGTTGAATTAACAGCTGCAGAACTACTTTTCACCATACACTAATACATGTGACAATAATTAATCAAATCAAATCATAGCGAACTGAAGTTCTACTCTACTTCCTTAGAAGACTAAGGAAATTTTGCATGTAAGCTACAACTCTCACCAACTTTTACAGATGCACCATAGGAAGCATTCTTTCTGGTTGTATCACAGCTTTTTATGGCTCCAGCCCTGCCCAAGACTGCAAGAAACTAAAAAAGATCATGATGTAGCTTAATCCATCATGCAAACCAGCCTCCCATCCATTAACTCTGTCTACATTTCCCGCTGCCTCGGCAAAGCAGCCAGCATATGCAACCCGGACACACACTCTTCCATCTTCCTCCACTGGGAAAAAGATACGAAAGTCTGAGGTCACATACCAACCAATGCAAGAACAGCTTCTTCCTTGCTGTCATCAGACTTTTTAATGGACCTACTTCGCACTAAGTTGATCTTTCTCTACACCCTAGCTATGACTGTAACACTACATTCTGCACTCTCTCTCTTTTCCTTTGCTATGTACGGCATAGTCCATGAGAAACAATATTTATCACTGTATACTGATACATGTGACAATAATAAATCAAATTTAGCATTTTGGAAGTGCTGTTGTAAAAATTGCTTAAGAAAATTTCAGGAGAGAGTGCAGCAGTGTGGGTGATGGTAGCGTGTGCAGCAAAAAAAAATTGAAAGGGTGGGTATAGGGCAGTCAAGGAATCGCTGCACCTGACCGCATTGCGGATAACGGAAACTCAGAATAAATTGTCTGAAAAAGATTGAAATTATTAGCTTAAAGATGGTTTTTAAAGAGCTAGGAGTACAGTTGCACAGTGGTCATATTCAAAAATTAGTCATCCTGATGAAGGTCTGTAGATATTAGTTTAAAATCAGTTCATGGAATCAATTTGGAATGTAGACGAGTACCAATAATGATGACCATGAAACTTCTAAATTGTTGCATTAACCTACCTGATTCATCAATGTCCTTTAGGGAAGGAAACCTGCCACTTTACTTGGTCTGGTCTCTTTGTGACTTCAGGTTCACAGCATTGTTTGACTTTTAACTACTCTTTAATATGGCAGAGCAAACCAGTCAGTTGTATAGTTGTAAGTGCTTGTCATGTCTTGGGAATGACTTAAAAGAAAAACAGAGGTGGGGTGGATTCTGCTTGTGCTGCATGGGAAGCTGAGGGATTGGCCATCAGACACTTCCACTGTGCTCAATGGAATACATTCAGTGCCTTGACAACAGAAACATAACCTATGTTCGCATTCAATTCTCTTCATAAGAGAAATGATTGTTAAAGATCTGTAAAATATGGTCAGACTATAATGCATTTCAGAAAACAAATAGTCATTGCATGAACAAACACATTATGGAATTTAAGAGATGAAAAACTAGTTTTTCCTATCTCATGTTAAGTTGATCTTTCTCTATACCCTAGCTATGACTGTAACACCACATTCTGCACCCTCTCTTTTCCTTCCCAATGTACTCTATGAACAGGCAACATGGTGGCACAATGGTTAGCACAGCTGCCTCACAGTGCCAGGGACCCAGTTCAATTCCCGGCTTGGGTCACTGTCGATGTGGAGTCTACGTGTCTCCATGGGTTTCCTCCAGGTGCTTTGGTTTCCTCCCACAGTCTGAAAGACACACTAGTTAGGTGCATTGGCCATGATAAATTTTCCCTCAGTCTCTCCAAACAGGTGCTGGAGTTGGCAACTGGGAGATTTTCACAATAACTTCATTGCAGCGTTAATGGAAGCCAACTTGTGGAACTACTAAACAAATTTTTAAAAAAATGAACAGTGTGCTTTGTCTGTCTAGCACATAAGAAACAATACTTTTCACTGTATCACAATACATGTGATAATAATAAATCAAATATTCATAGTGATGTAGAGCCAGCAATATAAAAATGCAGTGCGATATTTATTAGAGAGAAACGTTTCTAAAATTGTGATGTGGTAGCAGATTCAGAAGATAAACTATGGAAACTAATCAATGCCTTTATGGCCTGATTAATGCTTCCAATGTTTGCTTTCCATTTTGCTTAAAATATATTATGTAGTGTTAATCCCGCAATGATTTATTGGTAGCATAAAGGAAACTTTCAGGCATCTTCATGATGTATGTTGGTGATTGTAGACGGGGTTAACTGGTGTAGGGGGCTAGAACAGGCTGATAAACACAATCATAAATTTGGGAACACTAACACAACACTAACGCTAAAATGAATGATCTCGGACTATGGGAACGTAAGACAGCCAGCTCTGAACGATTAACAAATATTTCTCATTTAAAACATGTACTTTGACTATAGAAGATGGATATGTTTTGCTTTTGGTTACATTTTGTGAAACTTTAGTCAGTGACAAAACACAGGGTGAGGGAAGGAACAACACATTCACTGAAAGGGGTAATGCTATCAGCAGTGCTCGGGAACAAGATGGCTACCAATGCTAGCATTATGAATTGGGTCATACAACTCGGAGAGATAAGCAAGTGGTGAGTAGACACGAAGAATTTCTTGGGTCGGACGAGAGTCACGTGTTCAATTTGGTGGGAATCATTTCACTGTCCAGCGTCCCTTATTGCCGGGCAACAGAATGAAGGCAATGTCCGTAAATTAATAACAAATGAAATCCCATTGGGTCATGATGTGTATTGTTATTGGCTGGAGTTAATGACAGGATGATTATTGACTGATTTGTACTAATGTCTACTGGATAATGCCCACCGGAAAGTATGGCAATATGATTTTGGGAATTGCCCTTCGAAAGGACATTGTTTTTCAGATTGATATCCGGCCTGTCCGGATTCTATACGTTGAGTGCAGGGCTTCCTCATATCATTCTCCCATTTGATCATTTGGTTGTCAACATCAGTACACTGAATTTTTGAGTCTTTGTATTTTGCTCAAGTCTGAGCAAATCCATAGCTTTGAGAGGAAACCCCCATGTACAGTAATTTATTATGGGATGGTACTGGGGAACTTGAAAACTATGTTATTACTTTGAGTGGAGTAGAATTTGGAATTGGGAATCAGGCTTGTCATAGAAGCCCTACATTGCACAAGGAGGCCATTCAGCCCTTCAAGCCTGCACCGACAACAATTCTACTCAGGCCCACTCACTGTAACTCCATGTATTTGCCCTGCTGCTCCTGCTGACACTAAGGGGCAATTTAGCATGGCCAATCCACCTAACCTACACATCTTTGGACTGTGGGAAGAAACTGGAGCACCCGGAGGAAACTGACATGGACACAGGGAGAATGAGTCACTGACAGTCACCCAAGGCTGAAATTAAACCCTGTAATGTAGCAGTGCTAACCAATGTGAGCTTGTGGAGAGTTTAAATATGTTGATTTAGATATGATGGAGACACATTGACCAGGATCTTTCAAGGAGTGGCAATGATCATTGGACTGCTGTTGCATCCAGAAATTTGCTCCAACTGATGTAACTATGCATCAGGACCCTCCGATGAATCTTCTGGCAGACCCCCTGCTCACCTCTCCTGTGCTAACTACACCCCCCCCATCGCATATCCAACCCCCTCCCCATTGACCTGCCCCCTGCATGCCTCCTCCTTGCATAACCACCCCAGCTTGCACAGCCCCCATCTGCAGAATCTCCCCCCGCCCTTCCCCCTGCCTTTTGCTTCATTATTCTGACAAGAGATTTGTGGAATTAAATTTCCATGGGTTGACGATGATATAATTGGGAAAAGGGTCGTGATTTTAAAATTATGATCTATTGTAGACAGCTAACAAATGGACAGATGCTTTCAAACTGAATTAGCACCAGCATAAAAGTGCCTTAACATTAACTTTAAAGCAACAATCAGCTTTTCCAGTTGCTAAACATTACCTATGGAATTCTCATTAAATGACACAGTTGAAGAGTTGGATCCGAGTGCATTTTTTGCCGTTACAGTCACCGTGTACTTGCTTGTAGAAAACATTTCCAGAAATTTTATGTTGCACCTGTTCTTGTGGTTGGGGTCCTTAATGGTCTCAATTTCTTTCTCTCCATGCCTGCAAAAACAAAAACAGTTGTAATATTGTCAGCAACAAATAATTACTTTTCTAGAGCAGAAACTTCAAATCATTTCATGACATTGGGGTTGAAATCTTATTGTGCAATATTTATATGATGTGTTAAAACATGTTTGTTCACATAGTACAACAAACTTTCGCTACACTAAACATAATCCATTCTTCACACATTAGAAAAGTTATGGAAAGACAACACTTGGTGGCTCTGTAAGTGCACTGCTCAGTGTGGTACGAAACTTTTCAATACAATAAAGTTCCAAATCTATGCAGGGAAAACTGGAGCAGTAGAGTTGGCCACAACATCAGGAACACTAACCTAGATCATGTATTCAACTCCTGCAGGGGGATTTGAATCCTCTACCTTTTGAATAAAGTTACTGTGATATCAAATGAGCCAAACTGATTAATTTTCCAGCAATATAGGCTTAACCTCAAGTAATTCTTCTTCATTGTTCAGTGTTTCTGGGCATGCAACAGGAAGGCAGTGACAAACAGGAGTCTGGTCACAATTCAAATGATAAGCAAGTGAATATCAGTATTTTGATATTTATTTATGCACGATGGCTTTTTAATGAAGACCCTTTGTTGAATTAGGTACAATCCACATCATTTACACATGACTGGAAATGTCATCATACCTTTGAATCTCATCATGGAGTGACAGCTACATTTGCTTTTGTAAATACTATTTGGAAATTTTTTTGTCCTGGGAATAGATGAAAGATGTGGACAGATTTTGCTAGTGGGACAGTCTCTGAGGGAGACGGTTGATTGACAACTCTATACCCAGATGGACATATACCTTGGGCTGCCTTTTTGCCTCACCAGTTCTTCTGGTCATAGTGTACTGCGGTTTATGTCGAGATCATTTTGAGGAACATCATGGGAATTAGAAATTGCCACACATTGAAACTAAAATATGATTGCAAGTCTATGCACTATTCTTTTATCTTTGTTACCAAGTAGGAAATATGTTCAAGGTTTTGTAAGAACAGTGCAAGTTTCTACTATTCCTTTCCATGGCTCATCTATTACTTCTAATGAGCTCATGCTACAATTAATAGCCTAAATCATGATCCAATCTTGTTTATTCTTCTACTAGAGAAAGTCACAAAATGCATATTGTGTACTGGAAATAAAATACAGTAAAGTTTTTTCATTCAACTCATGGGCAGTCTACAATATCAGATATTACACTAAGACCTCAGTTTAATTGTTAGGGAGGGTGCATTTGAATAAGGAGTGAATCTTCTATGAATAAAACACTTAGAATATTAAGGTCAAAAGGATCAAAAGACTTGAAAGAAAGAAACATAATTGGTTACAGGGGTCCAGTCTGTACCAATTTGTTGCCTAACAACTTGGAGAACAAGTCAAGCTAGTGACAGTGGGCATGATTTTAGCAGTACTTGGAAAAGCAGCCAGCATAATCAAGGACCCCATGCACCCTGGACATTCCCTCTTCCACCTTCTTCCATTGAGAAAAAGATACAAAACTCTGAGGACACGTACCAACCGATTCAAGAACAGCTTCTTCCTTGCTGCCATTAGACTTTTGAATGGATCTACCTCGCATGAAGTTGATCTTCTTCTATACCCTAATTATGATTGTAACACTACATTCTGCACCCTCTCATCTATACGGTATGCTTTGTCTGTATAGCGCACAAGAAACAATACTTTTCACTATATATTAATACATGTGATAATAATAAATCAAATCAAATTAAATCAAATACTGGGGCAGTGACATTAGCTGTCATTGACTTTGTGCTCTTACAGGGATTTGTTGTCCATCAAAATGATGCTCAATCCTCTAGCCCCTCTGCAGAACAAAAGAACACAATAGCATGGAATGTTTAACATTAGCCATGGTGTCCCTGACATCTGCATAATGACATCTACAGAGGAGGAATTTGCCAATGATCAAGGTGAATGACAAGGCAGGACTGTCAATAAAACAGAGTGAGGATGTCTGTAACTGGACGTTGAGAACTGCACACACAGGTGACACACATGCTGCTGCTCTGGGAAAGGGATTGTACATAACTGTGTGTATTGTCCACTACAGGTCTTCACAGTCAGGAGTCACATTGCCCATAGTAAGCCAGATCTCCACCTCAGAGGGTGATGAAACACAATCCTCAGAGAATGAACCAACACACCATTCCTCCACACCCTCCACGGGATACACTCTCAATTAAGCTCAGGGTCACAAACTGGTGAAGCCATTTTTTAAAAATCCATTTATGGGAATTGTGCACTGCTGGCTAGGTTAGTACTTATTGCCCATCCCTGATTGCCTTTGTGAAGGTGGTGTTCAGATGCCTTCTTGAACCACTGCAATCCATGTAGTGTACGTACAGCTGCAGTGCTGTTTGGAAGGGAATTCCAGTGTTTTGACTCAGTGAGAGTGAAGGAATGGCAATATTTTTCCAAGGACGGTGAGTGACTTGGAGTGGAACTTTCAGGTGATAGCATTTCCATGTAGCTGCTGCCCTTGCCCTTCTAGATGGTAGCTTTTGTGCATTGGAAGAGGTGGCCCAAGGAGCTTCGGTAAATTCGTGCAGTGCATCTTGTAGTTGGTGCACACTATTGATATTGTGCGTTGTTGGGGAAGAGGTGCCAATCAAGCAGACTGCTTTGTTCTGAACAGCGTCAAACTTCTTGAGTGTCGATAATGAGTGATTTAATGATAGTAATGCCATTAAATGTTAAGGAGTGATGGTTAGACCCTCTCTTGTTGGGAATGATCATTGCTTGGTACCTGTGTAGTATGAATTACTTAGCACTTATCAGCCCAAGCCTGGATATTGTTCAAGTCCTACTGCATTTGGACATGGACTACTTCAATGCCTTTAGCGATTTTCAGCATTTTGATCCAAAGACAGTTTGGCCTGGCAAGTGGCAAGTAACATTCATGCCACATAAGTGCCAGGCAATGATCATCTCCAGCAAGACAGAACCTAACCATCACCCACACTGAACATCCTGGGAGTCACTATTGATCAGGAACTGAAATACAAATACTATGACCTGCAAGAGCAGGTCAGAGATTAGGAATTCTGTAGAAAGTAACTCACCTCCTGACTCCCCAAAGCCTGTCTATCATCTACAAAGCAGAGACAGGAATCTGATGTAATACTCTCCACTTGCCTGGAAGAGTGCAGCTCCAACAACTCAATAATGTCCACACCATTCAGGACAAAGGGAGAAAATCCATGGCAATGCCACCACTTGGAAATTCCCCTCCAAATCACCAACCGTCTTGACTTAGGACTATATTGCTGTTCATTCACTGCCACTGGTTCAAAATCCTGGAACTCTCTTCCTCACAGCACTACACTACATGCACTGAAGCAGCTCAAGAAAGCAAATTACCACAATCTTCCTTTGGGCAATTAGGGACGGGCAATAAATGCTGGCCTAGCCAGTGATGCCCACATCCCATGAAACATTTAATAGTGTTGGCACTTTTGAAACCAGTAAAAGGCCACACAACACCAGGCTGAAGTCCAACAGCTTTATTTGGTAGCAAAAGCCACTAGCCACTAGCTTTCAGAGCACTCGCTGCTCCTTCATCAGGTGAGTCACAGGATCACAGACTAGAGTCACAGGCTCTGGCGTTTACCCCAGTCCAATGCCGGCATCTCCCATCATGACTTTTAAAACCAGACAGGCCTTTTAAGGGATTGATGCTTCATTAAAAGTCAATCATGGCAAACGTGTAGGGTTATGGACACCTCAGAGGCAGTGGCAAATCTGACCTTCTAGACAAGTGGTGGCTTTTATGTTTGTCAACTTCGCTACTTTTTAATGTTTATTTATTATTGTCACAGGTAGGCTTACATTAACAGTGCAATGCACCACTGCCTCAGCAAAGCAGTCAGCATAATTAAGGACTCCACACACCCCGAACATTCTCTCTTCCATCTTCTTCCTTCTGGAAAAAGATGCAAAAGTCTGAGGTCACATACGAATTGACTCAAGAGCAGCTTTTTCCCTGCTGCTGACAGATTTTTGAATGGACTTACCTTGCATTAAGTTGATCTTTCTCTACAGTCTAGCTATGGCTTGTAACACTACATTCTGCACTCTCTACTTTTCTTCTCTACGAACAGTATGTTTTGTCTGTATAGCACGCAAGAAACAATACTATTCCCTGTATGTTAATACATGTGACAATAATAAATTAAATCAAAACAAATCGATAAAGTTACTGTGAAAATCCCCTAGTTGCCACACTTGGTGCCTGTTCAGGTACACTGAGGGACAATTTAGCATGGCAAATGCATCTAACCAGCATGTCTTTCAGACAGTGGGAGGAAACCGGAGCACCTGGATGAAACCCATGGGGAGAATGTGCAAACTCCACACAGTGACAAGCATGGAATTGAACCTAGGTCCCTGGCACTGCGAGACAGCAGTACTAACCACTATGCCACTACGTTGGCCCCTAGTTAGTTCAGGGAATTGGAAGTCGCTGGAAAGCTAGCGTGTTACTCGTCCCCTTATCAGCTTTCAGAAGCTGTTGAATCAGCAGTGTTTGCAATCCATGGAGTTCTTAGCTAGGCCTTACCAGGGTTGGAATATATGTGACTGAGTCACGTGTGACCTCCTTCCAAGTGAGCAGCCTGTGAGGCTTTGATGAGGCCGTGTGTATAGGCTTGCTCATCATGCCAAGGGCCTGAAGTCTTTTCCCTTCTAGATGCCAAGATTGTGGGCTTGTAATCTGTTTAGTTTGGAGGGAGTGTGTCAGATGTGGTGTCACTTTCACGGCAATAGTTCTTGAGGTGGAATACAAGAGATATTGTAGGGGCCTCACTGTGGCTGAAATTGGGATGATTGTGGGTCTAATGGGCCTGTCTGCTCCACTTGCCTTGGAATCTAAAACTCAACCATGCAACACCCCAGGGTCTTCTGTTTCTTTCCCATCATCCTCATGTGAAGGTAAATCTGACTCCTCCATTTTCTCAGCTGCAGACTCCTCAACTCTTTGCTGCCTGGGGTTGTGTGGGGCACAGCAGATCACAATGATCCATGAGACTGTGTGGCACACACTGCAGTGGTCTGCCTGAGTGGTCCAGGCAGTAGAACTTCATCTTCAGCAGTCCAATGGTCTGTTCTTTGTTGAGGCATGGGAGGAATGGTACTTTGTATCTGCTAGGCTTTCAGGGTAACTCCTCAGGGGTATCATTAGCCAGCTATTCTAACACCTGGGAGCCACCTTTGCTGTTGTGAACACACAGCTAGAGTGACTGAGAATACAGCAGGAGGGCTCCCTTGGAAGCAAGCACGCCTGCAGGATTTGTTACCAATGATTACAAACCAGCTGCACATTGATGAAACAAAACCCCTTCCAGCTGTCGCAGAAATGCAACTGTCCTGATAACTCAGCACTGGAACTGAATTTAACAACTCTTGTTCTGAAGGTCTGTGGAGCCTTGTTCAAAGTCACCAGCCCTTTGGAACATTGTACGGACAGATTCCCTGTGCATGTCTGACTGGGACATGACACACATGTCCCCCGTGACGTCCTGGGATGACTTGCTGGCATTCAAATTGAAGGCCAGTGAATTTTAAGGTGACTGGCATCGGATTGCCTCCCATTCAGGACTACAGATCTTCCTGTGGAAACTGATAAAGGTCAGTGACTGACAGGGCATCCTTCTCTGAGATCACCATGTGTGATAGATTCACTTAGATGCTAATGCTCGCATCTCACTGGCCTTGGCTGCCAACATCGTGAGCTTCCTGACCCAATGCTGCTACCTTCTTGTCCTTCTGGCCATATTTGCACCTAGCCCTGCATTGTCCTCTTGCCAGTTCCTCTCCTTCTACATCACAAAGCACTGAGTGCACGAGACCCATCCCATCTGGCTGAAGTCAAGTACAGACAGAAGATCTGGTCAGCAGACTATTTGGATCTCCTTCCTAACTTGACGACTGTCCATTTACCATATCCTGGACCCGCCCACCCTACCATGGCCAAATCCCTCCTTAGCTTTGCTTCTAGCTACTTGCTCCAGTTGTCACAGCTATGTCTCTGGACATACTTATGCTGACTCTGGAACTGCAAGCCTTTATTCTGCCCAACCCCTCCTCCCCCTCCCACTCAGTCACCTTTAACTGATCTCCATCACCCTTAACTAGCCACCCATCAACCTTGTCCTGCCTTGTTATCCTTGAGCCACTCATCATCCCCTTTGATCAACTGTCTGTCAACCTTGACCTGTCTTCCCCACCACTTGTCCTAACTGAGCTGTCTGCATGTCATCCTGAACCTGCCCCTTGACCCCTTGATCTTCTAACCGTTATCCTTTACCCTCACTCTATCACATTGAACCTCTTCAGCTGCCTGTGACTTTCCTGACCCTAACATTGACACTCGATGTCCCTTCTATCATGTTTGAGCTGATAGAAATACGCTGTTCCTTCGTCAGAGTGATCTCACCTGACAAAGGAACAGCGTTCCGAAAGCTTGTGGCGTTTACTATCAAATAAACCTGTTGGACTTTAACCTGGTGTTGTGAGGCTTCTTACTACAAATTGATTCCAGGATGAGATGCCTGGCAAAGGGACACTGGAATTGAGTTGATCCTCCAAATCAATGTTGTTATTTGACTGTTCAGACCAGACAAGCAGTCCTGCAGGAGATTGTTCCTAACTGCCCACAGAAGCTAGATCATTCACAGAGCCTGAGCAGATAAACCTGCCATTTGGAGTTGGGATTCTTTCTACTCATCTCTGGATACATTCACAAATCAATGCCGAAGCGGACAGTGTGATCTCAGCTGGAGGTGCTTAACAACACTATTGTAGCCATTTGGTTTTAGATAGTTAAACTCTCTTATGCTATCATAGAATCCCTACAGTACAGAAGTAGGCTACTGGGGAGTACTTGATATTTACCCTTGTCAAATCAGGTACGATGCCAAAGACTGCACCTCTCATACAAGGCAAATGGAAATGGTCATAGAATCCATACAGTGCAGGAGGAGGCCATTCAACCCATCAAGCCTTCACCGATAGTAATCCCACCGACAATAGCCCCAACTCTGTGAACCCACCTATTTACCCCAGCTAGTCTACCTGACACTAAGGAGCAATTTAGCATGCCCAATCAACCTAACTGGCACATCTTTGGATTGTGGGAGGAAACTGGAGCACCCGGAGGAAATCCAATCAGACACAGGGAGAATATGCAAACTCCACAAAGACAGACAGTGACCCAAGCCTGGAATTAAACCCAGATCCCTGTGAGGCAGCAGTGCTAACCACTGTGCCGCCTTTTTGTGCATTTACCAATAATGTTGTTTGGAAGCTCTTGCACATGATTAATAGTTTTCATGGGTGTCAGGCATGCAACTGCGAAAAAAAAACAATCTCTCTGCAAAGCTTTTCTATCTTTACTTTAATGTCCTGAATGCAGCTTTGTCATTATATATGGTGAATATCATTGAATCTCTAATATAGCTTTTTTAAAAGTTAATGTTAGACTGCTTCTGCTCTCAAAAACATTAGAAAAAAAAGAACAGTATGAGATGAGGTTTCATGTAGCTTTCTGTGGTCTCTTTTGAATGCAATATGGATATCTGCATTGCTAAAGAATGACCTTGATAAGTAATTTGCATTGAAATGCATTTGGAGTCTTGGCACCAGATTGACTTCAAATGGAAATTAACATTTTATATGTATAATTCAAACTCAGGAACCCAGAGGCTAATGATGATCCAGCAGACAGCACGCTCAGAATGTCAGACAGTGGTTGTACTACATATGGGGATACTGGGCTGCATTACTTTCCATTAGTATGGGAACTGACAGTATCATTAAGCAGAGTTACATTTGAGAAATATTAATGAAGCAAAGCCGGTGAGTGCCAGTGAGGCAGGGAGGTGATTATCACTATGGCAAAGGAACCACAAAATATATTAACCTCTTAGGCACCACTACATCTGAAAAAAAGCATTTGACAAACTTTCACCAGCACAAAACATTCCACAGAGTTTGAGGAATCTCTACCTCAAAGTGCGCTTTTATGCCTATTTGTACAAGGCTTTGATAACTGCGTGATGCCTTTGCAGGCAATGGGAGCATACTTGGTTAATTTAATGCTTAACTTGAATTAAGAAGAGTCCCTCTCTGACTTTCATATTATTGGTAAGGGTGTCAGTGTCCACATGTCTTTATTTATTGTGAAAAATCTCTTTCTGCCTTTTCTTCTTTTATGGAAAACTCTTGAAACTCTTTGAAATCTGCTAGCTTACAAAACTGTGTACTGCCAGACAACTGTGCCACAGATAAAGATCTCTAGGTTAGCTTTGCCTCTGCATAAAGCTTAGACAAATGTAAGGGGGTGGGAACCCTGTAACAAACATTGAGTAAGAAGTCTCACAACACCAGGTTAAAGTCCAACAGGTATTTTTTTACATTCAATAACAGGACCCTTTGACAAAGGGTTGTCTGAACTCAAAACATCAACTCTTTTCTCTCCTTACAGATGCTGCCAGATCTGCTGAGATTTTCCAGCTTTTTCTCTTTTGGTTTCAGATTCTAGCATCCACAGTAATTTGCTTTTGTCCTCTGGGTATTATTCGTTCTTTCAAAGAAACTTTTAACTAGCATTTGTAGAGATTTATCATTCAAGAAGCAGTACTTCGGATCTAGTCCTAAGATTATTGGTATAGTTTAGACCCATTGGCCCGTAGTTTCTGTGTAGTTACATCCATTTACTTCAGTGAAATTTACCTAAAAGTGATAAAGATAACAAAAAGAATTGAAAATTTTTTACGCACAAATTATGTTCAGTACAAATTGAGTTTCTGCAACTTTTGCACTCACTTAAAAATCATTGCGCAGGAATCAAGGCCAGCTCTCCAAAACTGATTACACCCTGAGATTTAATTAATCACCACTGGGAGTTTCTGCTAATCATGTCTGTTTTTTGTCTTTTGAGGAGACTCAAACTAGTTCTTCTGGGTGCAGAACACTAAATAGGCATGTTTGCAATCTTTTGAATGTAATTCTTCCTAACAAGTAATATTTTGTGAACCCAATATAATTAGGAAGTTGTTCTGCATAGCCTTTTGAAAGTTATTTTTAGTTACATAAAATTGGGTTACTCACTGGTATAAGCTGAGACACTCCAGTTAAAATGCTTCTTTTTTTGCAATTAATCCCATTTTCAACTATATTCATTAAATGGCAGCAAGTTACCACTTTTAAATGTACCCAATCAATATTTTTCAACCTAAAACATTTTTTTAAGTTGCATTTTAAAAATACTGCCAAATTGTGTCGTTTTGCAGCAAGTTTTATATTTGTTGATATGCGGAAGTGGTTTCAGCAGCGACATCGGGAACAGTAACTTCTCAAAATTAGCATAATTTTGGACATAATGGGCTGGATTTTCAGAGAGTCCTGGAGATTGTGTGGAGCGAAAATGGCATTCTGGATCAAATTCTGGGATTGCCAACCTCATTCCTCGGGTTTCCAATTTTCAGGATTGCCTTTTAAGGGTTCGGGTTTGTATTGGGAACAGGCTTGTACCCTGAACTCCAGACCTGGCTGGCCCCATCGCAGTGACAGGCATGCCTTGGACTGCCGCAATTTTCAGAGTGAGACTAGCATTTCAAAGAGTTGTGATTGATGGCACCTCTGGAGCGTTTTAAACAATTGAATGCATGAGAGAATCCTTTGGAAAGTAAGTTCAAAAGGCCCTCCTTTTACCTCCACCAACTGCCATCCACCCTCTCCCCCATACCCATATCCCTTGCATGCCTTTCACCTACCGTGCACTGTAAAGGCCAAATAAATAAATGCTATGGTAACAATAGAATGTCTGAAAACAGCTTTCAAAAAACGGTCATTCATTGATAAAATTCCACTTTTGTCACCAAACCTTCCTTTTTACTACAGGCCAATAAAACTAACAATTGTCCAAACGTTTTAATATATCAAAAGCTGAAACTGAAAGCACTTGAAGCTTCCTCATCTTGTGTTAATAAATGGACAGAAGAAATCATGGAGACAGGGAAGTCAACCATATAATGTTTTCCCTGGGGCTCAGATCTCAGTATTCTAAGGAATTTCTGAGCTCTCAGCCAAGCACAATATGCATTCTTGGCCCAGAACCTTCCTGACTCCCGCTAACTGCCTCGAGGATGGAAATGCAGTCCAATGTATGTCCACATGACTATTGAGCCCAAAGTGGAAACTCTGCCTATTTAGTAGTCAGTGATACCAGAAATATCATTAGGCTTTTGAAATGGGAACAAGTAGCTTATCCATAACAGTTGTATTCAATATAAATTTGTACCAAATGTTTGTTTCCACAGAACCTATCCATAAAAAGATGCAAGTTTTTATCTAAAAAATGCAAGAAAGCATGGAATGAAGAAAAAGCCATTCTTTATGTTATATCAACATAGCTTCAAATTTAACAACACTTAAGAAAAATAAATCAGAGGTAAGAAGCACAGCTAAACCAGAACAGACCTTACAGTGATGTCAAATTCTGTTGGAATGTAAGTTGGGCTTAACAGCTGCCATGTGCAGTAGAACGTCTCTGGGTAAGCATTTGATCGGCATACAACAGTTGGTGTCACTGGAGGATCTAGTTTGGAAAAAAAACAAGAAATAGTAAATGCAAAATGGATGTAACATTTGGCTAGTATTGGCACAGGCCATTAAAAAAATCTTTCGGAAGTTCAAAATATTCCTCTTATTGGCACTCACTCTCTTTGGCAAATTATGATTCCGATTTACACAGGAGCAAGCTGCACTGAAGGTATATTGGCTCCGTGAATGCCAGTAGAAAAAGAAAATTAATTTCTCAGCATGCAGGAGTTATGAAGGAATTGCTAATGGTTTGCTAATGTGTAGTCCACCCAACCTCTTAAGGGCAGACTAGCCAAAGCAAAGCAAGATGAAGATGGACACTAATGGGACAGAGTTCTACACTGGTTCATGCCATGGCCTAAGACTTCTCCTCTCATTCAATTCAATAAACACAAAAATCCTTGGTCACCACAGGCCAAAGTTGAAAACTATTTTTATAAAATAACATTTTATCTCAAGCAAAGTTCGAAAAGAGAACCTACTAATTATATTAGTTTGAATTATATTTATTTTTGCGGATCAGTTGGTTAGCACACTTGCCTCTGACTCAATGGAATCCTGGTTCATGTTCTGATTCAGAACCTCAATGACAAGATCAAGGCTGTCACTCCAGAACATAGGGCGGCAGGCGGGGGGGATGTGTGTGTGCTGGTGCCGGTTATCACAAAGCCTCTCAATCATGAGCAATGAACACACTTTACGACAGGAGTCAATTCGATAAGTTGTGGCCATCCTAAAAGTTTACATGCATAAAGGATCCAAGGCAATAGAAACTATGGGTGGGAATTTTTGTCGCGCATGCCCCAAGACTGATAATTCCCACTTGAGCTCAACAGGCCTTTGGTCCACCGAATGTTGTGTCTTGCCCACTACAATTCCTGCAGTGGGCTAGATGGGAGAATATTGTTTGAGATAAATTTGAGAGGAATTTACTGGAGAACTTGTATGATAAAACAAAAGAAGTGTAAAGTTTGTCACACTTATTGTATTCTACTTGAGAGTAGAGGTGAACTGCAATCAGGAATTAAATTGCAGCAAAAAGGAACACCCACATGCATCTTTCCCCTCTCTCTTTGAATCTCTCCTCTTTCTCTTTGTATCTCTCCCCTCTCACCTTAAACTTATGCCCTCTATTTTTAGACTCCCTACATTTGGGATAAGATATTGATATCTAGCTGATCTTTGCCCCTCATTATTTTATAGACTTCTACAAGATCATCCCTAAGCCTCCTACACTCCAGGGAAAAAAGTCCCAGTCTATCCAGCCTCTCTTTATAACTCAAACCATCAAGTCCCAGTAGCATTCTAGTAAATCTTTTCTGCACTCTTTCCAGGTTAATAATATCTTTCCTATAAAAGGGTGACCAAAACTGTATACGGTATTCCAAGTGTGGCTTTATCAATGTCTTGTACAACTTCAACAAGACATTTCAGTAGCTGTGGAAGCACGATATAAATGTGAGCTCTTCATTCTTTTTCTTTCTTTCAACTGGATTCAGTACACAAATAACATCTAGTTCCCTTGGTTATACTTCAGAGTCGCCTAAATAACTTGAGAACTATTTAGCAGATTTTCATTCAAATTAAGGCATTTTTTAAGGCAACTAGGAATGGACAATAAATGCTGGTCAGCCAACGATGCCCATGTCCCACTAATGAATGAAAAATAAATAAAAATTTGAAAACTGTGGGAGCAGAGTAAGAAATTCCACAATTTTAAGGCTCTTGTGAAAGAGTTACAGAATGAAGCAGTGTGATCAATCTTGATTTCAAAGTGGGGATCTCAGGGGAAAAAATGTGGGAATGGCATATTTACAGCTTTGAAGAAATGAGAGAGAAATTCCAAGTAGCACTAACTGTGGTAGAATTGATAAGATGGTGACCAGATACGTGCCCTCATTTAACAGTGCTCAGGTACATGCTAGCATGCAAACACTGTTATGGGAAAGTCAGCATTCTACCACAATGTGGAGAGAAAACTCACAACTTCACTGAACAAATGAAGTGTCAGTTTGTTTTAACCTGATACTGTTCATTCTTGAATAAAACCAATTTAAAAAAAACAACTACCAAAAAAGTGAAAGCCACGGTCAAAAATTGCTCTTAGCTTGGATTTCATTTTACAACACATTTTTCTGATAATTAAGCATACAAAGCCCTTGAAATTTATTCTCCCCGAGACTTAACAGTGCATATCCAAGAACATTTAAACGCATGACCTGACATACCATCGCATAGACAGCATGTTCACTAAGCTTAGTGCACCTCGGGGGGTTAATTCCCTCATACAGGCTAATCCATTGAATCCCACCAAGGATAATGAATGTGTGAATACATAAATGAAGGTACCGTATTCTGCAATTAAAATATTCTCAGCAACTATTCAGTTCCCTGCTGGAATAAGCCTGATCTCACTTAGAGCTCAGCAGTAACTTTTATCATTAACTAAACATGATTGTACTAACCAATGTTTTCCGCAAGATTTTCAACCATTCAAGAAACACTACACAGCCCTTAGAGTTGTGCACATTAGTCCCACAATACATTCTAAATTCCCAAGTCTTAGTTCAAGATGATGAACATTTAAATTGCTGTCAATTATTACTGTGGGAAGTTTGAAACACATGCGGACACTTTGGTTTTTAAACACCAGAAGATTGAAAATATTTTTGGATTTATTCAAGGGACGTGGGCATCACATGCTGGTTCAGAATTAATTGCCTATCCCTAATTGCCCTCAAGGTGGTGGTGATGAGCTGCCTTCTTGAACCCCTGCAGTGGAGGTACACCCAAAATGCTGTTTGGGAGGGAGTTCCAGGATTTTGACTAAGCTACTGTGAAAGAATAGTGATATATTCTCAAGTTAATATGGTGAGTGACTTGGAAGGGAACTTCCAGCTGATGGTGTTTACAGGCATCTGCTGCCCTCTTTCTAGGTCCTGAGTTTGGAAGTTGTGGCCTCAGGAGCCTTAGTGAGTCCCTGCAGTACATCGTGTAAATGGTGCAGGCTGCTACCACTATTCCTTGGTTGTGGAGGGAGTGAATGTTTGTGATGGATGCCAGTCAAGTGGGCTACTTTGTCCAGGGTACTGTCGATCTTCTTGTGCGTTGCTGGAGCTGCATTCATCCAGGCAAGTGGAGAGTGTTCTATCACACTCCTGACTTGTACGTTGTATATGGTGGATAGACTCTGGGGAGTCAGAAGATGAGTTATTGCCATTGGATTCGTAAGCATTGACCTACTCGTGTAGCTACAGTATTTGTATGGCTAGTCTATTTCAATTTTCCGGTCAATGATAATCCCATTATTTCCAATGATAGTGGGGTATTCAGTGATAGTAATTATATTAAATATTGTGGGGCAATGGTTAGATTCCTTCTTGCTGGAGGTGGTCATTGCCGGGCACTTGTATGATGTTACTTGCCATTTGTCAGCCTATGCCTGGATATTGCTCAGATCTTGTTGCACTTCAACATGAACTGCTTCAGTATCTAAGAGTCACAAATGTTGCTGAACATTATGCAATCATCAGTGAACATCCCCACTTCTAACTTTATGACGGAAGGATGATCATTGATGACATAGCCAAAGATGTTTGGGCCTAGAACACTATCTGAGGGACATCTACTGTGATATAAGAACATAAAAATTAAGAACAGGAGTAGGTAAGTCAATCCCTTGCGTTTGTTCTGCCACTCAATACAATCATGGCTGACCTTGTCTCAGAGTCAACTCCATATCCTGCCCATTCTCCATAACCCTTCAATTGCTAATTATAAATCTGTCTAGCTCTTTCTTAAATTTACTCAATATCCGAGCTACCACCACACTCGAGGTCAGCAAAGGAAGTAGTTTCTCCTCATCTGTTTTAAATATACTACCCCTTATCCTAAAGCTATGACCACTGATTCTAAATTGCCCATAAGAAGAAGCATCCACTCAACATCTACCCTGTCAATCTCCTTTAGCCTCTTGTATAGGCAGTTGGATTACTAACAAGAGCCCATAGAACTCTGAGGTGCTCTCCATTGCGCAAAAAGCCTGGAAATATCCCACTCCAGACAGCATTTACAGTAGCAGTGGACCATTTAAATTGCTAGCTGCCTACAGAAGTGAAATGTTGCAACGCCTAGAAAATGATTTTAGTTCAAGTAAGAGGTCTCAACTTGATGGATTTGTTTGGAGAGATCCTGGGATGCATTTGGTAAAGGTAATGCTTCATTTGGGAACATGAAAAGTTAACATGATTCTGCATAAAAAATGCACAAACACATTGGAACTGTCAAGATACTGCCAAAGCTGTCAAGGAACTGTCAAAGTTGTAAACAAATTGTCAAAGCTATGAAAGCTGCCAAAGAACTGTTAAACTGTCCAAAAACTATTAAAGGACATGAGGTGAGCTGACATGGAGGGGGTAGGGGCAAAGGGTGGTGGTGGGTGAGGCATAGAGGCATAAATAGCCATGGGAATGTGGAGGGCATGAGGGGCTGTGGGGAGTGGATGAAGAGCACTGGCTGGCACTGGGTTATGAGGTGGCATAGGTTCACATAAATGGTGCAAGGGGAGTGTGTGGGGGGTGGTGGTAGGGAGGTGTTGAGGGGTTTTGTTTGATACTTTTAAAATATAAATTAGTAAGTGCCAGCGCACAGAGGCAGGCCTTCTGCTCAGCCCATATCCACTCCTGGCACCTCTGTACTCATTTAATCCACTCAGCCTAATATCCAATCCAGCTTTCTTCCCTAGAACAAAAATGCCACCTGCAGATGGCCATTTATCAATGTTGGATTCTCAGAGCCCAGAACTCTTCCATCTCTGTGGGCCCAACCTGGGAGCAAAAATCTGGGCCACAGACTTCAGAACTGTTATCTCTACCTTCTTTTAAGATTCACCATAAAATTTACCCCTTTGACCATCCTTGTATCCTGTGCTTTCCTGCTTTGGTTCAGTGTCAATCTTTGTGTGTGATTCTGTTTCTGTAATGTGGCATTTATCTTCCTAAAAGGTATGATATAAATGCAGATTGCTGTTGGTTTCTGGTCTCAGTGAATGAATGGGCAGTTTTCCCACAGACATCAGGGCTCCAAAGGCAGCACCAAACTAGGTTCCCAAGACAACCTAGAGGGCTGGCAGCTTTTGAGCTTGAATGGCCACAGAAAGAAAGGTGAGCACTGATGAGGCATCTCAGAGGCCATGAGGTTGCCTCAGCATGGAGGCAGGCTCAGAGGTGAAAATTTAACTCAAGATTTTAGAGGAGACAACTGGCAGGCCCATGATATGGGAGGGGGAAATCACTTTGGTAGCAGCAATTGGGTCTGGGGTATCTTTGGCCTCCTCCTTGGAGCATGGAGCCTCCCACCTGCCACAGAGGGGCCCTGTCCATAAAACCGGTGGTCTCCGGATGCATGAGTGGCTGCTCCTGGTGCTGCCATCACCCACCCAACCCATTCATTTCCCTCTGCTTCCAAGTCCCTTATCACAGGTTGGGAAATTTCAGCTCAGTGAAGGTCAGCAAACTCTGACAGCAAAGTGAGTCAGAATTGAGTCCAATTATGTGTACCCTCAATATCAGTGCCTAAGCATTCATCAAATATTCTTCTTTCCCTGTAGAGAGATCCTGGGGCCTATGATGATGGCCTATGGTATTATAACTAGACTGTTAATCCAGAAACTCGGTTAATGTTCTGGGAACCCGGATTTGGATCCCACCATGGCGAATAGTGGAACTTGAATTCAATAAAAATCTGGAATTAAGAGTCTACTGATAACCATGAAACCATTGTCGGAAAAATCCATCTAGTGCAATATTATACTTTAGGGAAGGAAATCTGCCGTCCTTATCTGGTCTGACCTACGTGTGACTCCAGACCCACAGCAATGTAGTTGGCTCTCAACTGCACCTCAAAAGGCAACTAGGGAGGGGGCGATAAATGTTGGCCAGCCAGCAACACCCATGTCCCACGAATGAATAAAAAAAAACATCAATTACATTCTTGTGTAAAATCCTTTACTTAGTACAGGCCAGGGTTTGAATGTGAGCCTTCAGATTTGAATGGCTTAGTTCCTGGGGTTAGTGTCCTTATCCACTGGTGGGTGGCACTGAAAAAGCAGTTTTAACAAGCAGCCTTGCCCACCCCCCCCCATCAACCCTTTACAATTGACTCAGATTTTATCAATTCACTCCACATGTTTATACATTAATTTCAGGTCTCAGCTCATCAGTCCAGTGTTTAACTCTCCTCTGCAATGGGACTGATTTTCTATGTGAACTGAGGAAACAATAAAATGCAGGCTGATATTTTGTGAGGAATGAGTAACAATGGGAATAAAGAGGGCGTACTTTCATTGGGATAGAAATGGCTGCCCTAATACTTCTCATTGATTTCCATGGTGTTTGCTTATTGCCCCACTGGAATGGAAACCAAGCTTCTCCAAGACTAACTGACTCGAGGTTAACAATTGAAGCATTAAAAAAAGTGACGGGGGGGGGGGGGGGGGGGGGGGTGGGGGGTGCGGAAGGGAGGGAGGTTTGGACAAAATAGTGACTCGGGTAAAGTGACATTATACAGGACTTGAGGATTGTTCAAACTCTGCTTTTAAGAAAAACAGATCCTGTGTTTTGTTGTTATGGTTGCAACTTTAGGAATGGTTGCAATTTTTCTTTGTCATCAGTCTGGTTGTTAGGGGAACTCTTACTGTTCAATGCAGAAATTTCTATTGCACTCTGATTGAAAGGCACTGGTTGCTAGAGTTTAAACTGTCAACATTTTCCACTATATCCCTACAAGGAGAGGAAGAAATCCAGTTAAGCTTTACCTTTAAGTTATTACCAGTGGCAAGTACTGCTGCCTTACAGCACCAGGGACCTAGGTTTGATTCCCAATTTGGGTCACTGTCTGTATGGAGTTTGCACATTCTCCCTGTGTCTGTGTGGGTTTCCTCTGGGTACTCTGGTTTCTTCCCACATTCTTAAAGATGTGCTGGCTAGGTGGATTGACCATGCTAAATTCTCCTTCAGTGTACCTGAACAGGTGCTGGAGTGTGGTGACTAGGGGATTTTTCACAGTAACTTCATTGCAGTTTGAATGTAAGCCTACTTGTGACTAATAAATAAACTTGAACTTTTTACCTGATCAATAAACCATGCAGTCTAGAGTGGAAAGAACAGTGCTCTGTCCAACAATTCATAGAGACCTGCAGGTGTATCTAAACAGCTGGGGATGCTCATCAACTGAAGACTGAGAGCAAAAGATGAACATCAATTATAGAAAGGATGTTAAATGTGTAACTCTCTTGCACTGGGAACTGAGTGTTGGACCAACAGAGTGCATTATGCCATTGTGAGAAAATAAACACACATAGAATATTTCCTCTGATTTTAAAGCAATGGAAGGAATGAACTGTATATTTGATAAGTCCAACAGTGAAAGAATTAAAAAATGTATTGAAGGCAGGCGCATGGAAAATGGACACCTAAAAGCATGCGGGAAACGGAAAATTAAAAATTAGAAGTTATCGATGATTCATTTAAAAACTGGTCACTGATAACTCGAAGTAAATATCTCCAGTATAATGCAGCAAAACATCCACCCAGCAAAAATGTGCAGACTGCAATCTTTTTTTACTAAGAGCATTCCGTTCTTGAAGTACGCTGCAGAATGCAGACAATACAAAGAATTCTGCACCCTGTGGAAAAAATACGGTGACCCAACTGCAAGTGGTGCTTGGGTGGTCCGTGAATACCATTGGACTATACTATGAAAGAATGGTTTATCTGGGTTTTCCTGCTTTGTGAGTCACTAAAGAAATTAAAGCAATATTTCCCTAAATATACATCCTCCCTCTGTTGCTGTTAAGGTCAAGCCATTGTCTTGTGCGGTTGATGCTTTGAATCAAATGTGGGAAAACTCCATTCAGAATTACAGTGAACCTTTGTTTTTGTCCAAGAGGCTGATTCGAAAAGTGTCAGATATGCAGGCACAAGAATCAGCGATTCTCCCAGCGTTGCTAACATGTAAGGCTGCGTCACTGCTGCTGAAACTTCCTCAGACTGACATCACCTTCTTCAAAGCAGAGCCTAAAAGGTGTCTTTTTAACACTCCCATGACACAAGATTCAACAGCAATCACAACAACAAACTCAAACAATGCTCCAACCAAGGCAAACTATATTTTTTAACTTCGACTTGATGGACATCAAGTACTGCAGCATTCTTTGTGGAAACATAAATATTATCAGTAACATTTATTCTTAATATTCCCTGTACTGAAGGCAGGCACATTTTAAAAGGTGTTTTTTTAAACTGTTATTGTCTCAAGCAATAGGTCATAGAAATGCTATTCCAATAACATCGCTACATCATGCCTTTCATGATAAAATTATTCCTGTTCTCTTTTCCTTTGTGGTCTGTTGAATATCAATGATTGCATGTGACACCGACACTCAAGAAGCTGGACACCATCCAGGTCAAAGCAGCCCGTTTGATTGGTCCCATCCACAAACATTCACTCTTTCCACCACCACCAAATAGTGGCAGCCACGTGTACCGCCTACAAGGTGCACTGCAAGAAATCGCCAAGACAGGACTTTCCAAACCCACGACTACTACCATTTAGAAGGGCAAAAGCAGCAGAAACATGGGAGCATCATCACCCGGAAGTTTCCATGAACCATCCAGACTGGTAAATATATCACCATCCCTTCACTGTTGCAGGGTCAAAATCCTGGAACTCCCTACCTAACAGCACTACGGATGTACTTATAACTTTGAATATAGGAGTTAGGACATCTTGTTGAAGTTGTTCAAGACATTAGTAAGGTCACACTTGGAATACAGTGTAGAGTTCTGGTCACCCTGTTATGAAATGACATCCTTAAAGTAAAAAGAGCTCAGAAAAGATTTACTAGAATGCTACCAGGACCTGATGGTTTGAGTTATAAGGAGAGGTTGGATAGACTAGGATATTTTTCCCTGGAGAGGCGATCTTATAGAGATATATAAAATAATGAGCATAGATCAGTGAGATAGTCAACATCTTTTCCCAAAAGTAGAGGAGTCTAAAACTAGAGGGCATAGGTTTAAGGTGAGAGGAGAGAGATATAAAAGGGTCCAGAAGTGCAATTTTATCACAGAGGGTGGTAAGTGTCTGGAACAAGCTGCCGGAGACAATAGTAGAGGTGGGTACCTGGGCCAAACACGGGCAATTGGGTCTAGCTTATTGATTAAAGGGCAGCATGGACAAGTTGGGCCGAAGGGCTTGTTTCTATGCGTAAATAACAAAGGATTGAAGATACCTGAAAGTCGATCGTGCCAAGATTGGGTGGGGGGTTTGCATTTAAATCTCTACGGCACTTTTATCCATCAGTTGTCAGATGTCTTTTGAACACAGTGCTAAGTCATACATATTGTTGGATTTATGGCAGCTCCCTTGACATCCCACCTAATTTCCTTTCCCACTGAATTCTTGTAATGCTTTGCATGGTTGGAAAATAAATTTGAATCTTCCACCTCATTTTAGTCAGGGTGTCATTCTATAAAGATGTTCAGCATCTGTGCATGCTGCCCATAGATTGAGATGAACTTCATTTCAAATGGGACTCTGCTAACAAGAGACAAGTCACAAAAATAAACAGCCAGTTTCAAACTCACTGCACCACACACATCCCTCAAGTCCATAGATTTACTCAGCGGAATTGTTTCACAGGGAAATTTTGGCAGGATGATAATTGTCTGGGGAGTTTCTCCAAATCATGTCTTTTCTGACTGAATATTATTGACTGACATCTTGTAAAATACAACACACTTTAGGTCTGTTGCAGTAAACAATCAGCTCAGCTTAAAATTCATTTAGAGATTTAGCTTTTTTTTTCAATTAGTGAATACATTGCCCCCAGTGTGGAACCCAACCATGCAGATCAAGAAGGTCGTCAATGTATGTTGGGTTATCAGGTCTTAGCCAGGGCAGTGATTAGGGTCTTACAATTGGCTTTAGCACATAATTAAAAGAAAAATCACTTGTATAGCTGCTGTGACTACTGAGTGAGGGCAAGACTGAACTGGCCTGCGTCTATCCTTCTACGTAGGAGGCATTGTTTGAAATAATCAACCTGTCATTTAGTCATGGAAACTGCTTTTACTTTTTCTAAGTCACCCTTTTATTTCCTTCATTTCCCAAGAATTGTGATAGTTGAGGAATGTTCAGGCTCAGCGAAGACTCTTTAAAGTTAAGCAAATTCCACACAGTCTTTTATAAAATTTCAAGCATTGTGCAATACATGTGACCCTATGATAATGTAGACATGTACATGATCTTGATTTCTTCCAAAGGTATCATAATCTGGAGCCCTTGAACTGTTGTCCATTATTAAAGATGGGTTCTAAAGTATAGAGTAATAATATGTAGCATGTGGTCCTTGTGTATTTTGTCTCTTAGTTCCTCACTGGTCCCATGTCTAAACAGTCCTCATTTTTCACTTGGTCAGTTTTGCATCCTCCGGTATAAAATCTAGCAGCGACTTCTTTGTTTTTGTTACTCTTTCATGACTTGTCTCTGCAATCATTTCCAGCCTTTCCTTTTTTCTGTGTGTTGTGACGATAGTGCAGCTTTAAGAGATTTTTTTAAAATCATGATCTCTGCAGCTTACAGCCTCAGTTTGTTTTCCTCATTGTTGCCAGGCTCACTACAATAAGTTATTTTATTGTTACTTAAATGGCTTTAAGTGGGGTTGTTTGTGTTTACACTGAACATAAGAATATAAGAAATAGGAGCAGGAGTAGGCCATCTAGCCCTTCGAGCCTGCCCCGCCATTCAATAAGATCACGGCTGACCTGAAGTGGATCAGTTCCACTTTTCCACTTTCTCTCCATAACCCTTAATTCCCTTGTCTGTCAAAAACCTATCTACCCGTGACTTAAAATATATTTAGCGAGGTAGCCTCCACCACTTCAACCGGCAGAGAATTCCAGAGATTCACCACCCTTTGAGTGAAGAAGTTCCTCCTCAACTCCAATCTAAACTGCACCCCCCCCCTTATCTTGAGGCTGTGCCCCCTAGTCCTGCTGTCTTTTCTGAGCAGAAGAATCTCCCTACCTCTACCCTATCCATCCCTTTCATTATTTTATATGTCTCTATAAGATCCCCCCTCATCCTTCTAAACTCCAACGAGTACAGACCCAGTCTATTTAGTCTCCCTTCATAGTCCAACCCCCTCATCTCCGGTATCAGCCTAGTGAACCTCCTCTGCACTTCCTCCAAGGCCAAAATATCCTTGCGCAAGTGTGGCAACCAAAACTGCACACAGTACTCCAGCTGCGGCCTCACCGGTACCCTGTACAATTGCAGCAAGACCTCCTTGCTTTTATATTCTATCCCCCTCGCTATAAAGGCCAGAATTCCACTCACCTTCTTGATCACCTGCTGCACCTGCAGACTGGGTTTTTGCGACTCATGCACAAGGACCCCCAGGTCCCTCTGCACCATAGTATGCTGCAGCTTTTCGCCCTTTAAATAGTAATCCCTCCTACTATTATTTCGGCCAAAGTGGATAACCTCACACTTGCTAACATTGTACTCCATCTGCCAGGTCCTCGCCCACTCGCTCACCCTATCCAAATCCCTCTGCAGACTTTCCACACCCTCCGCATAATTTGCTTTTCCACTCATCTTCGTGTCATCAGCAAATTTCAACACCCTACACTCAGCCCCCTCCTCCAGATCATCTATATGAACGGTAAATAGCTGAGGCCCCAGCACCAAAGCCTGCGGCACTCCACTAGTCACCAACCGCCAACCAGAATAGCACCCATTGATACCAACTCTCTGCCTCCTATTAGACAACCAATCCTCTATCCACGCTAACACCTTACCCCCAACTCCATGCCCCCTAACCTTCTGAAGCAACCTTTCGTGCAGCACCTTATCAAATGCCTTTTGAAAATCGAGAAACACCACATCCACCGGTTCCCCTCTGTCTACCGAACTAGTCACATCCTCATAGAAATCCAATAAATTCGTCAAACTGGGATTAGTTTTATGATCTTGCATTGTTAAGAGGATGGTCATGTGTTTTGGACAGTTTTTTTCAGGGAGTTTTGGCTTTCATTTTCTGTTTGGCTGTAGTTAAGAGTTGATTTTTAGAAGGCAGAGCAAGCTAAAAAGTGTTTCCCTCGCTCCTGTTGTTTTGAAAGTTATATTGCTGAGCTGAAAACAAGATGTGCTGATGTCACTTGTATCCATTTAATTCATTCTGCCAAGTCTGGTCTATCCTTGTCAAGACAGAGAAGTTGCTTAATAGACAAGCTGATGGGGACCACAAATCTATTTATTGACATTGTCATAGGCTATTATCTACTGTAGTTCTTTTGCAGGAACTTGTTTGTTAAGTACTGACCTCACTAGTTACATTTTAGCACAGAGGACCGGGAGACTCAAATGGAGCCCAATTTGCGTGATCAGCACTGGGCCCAAATGCCAGATTTCCAGAGCCGTCAGCTCCGTGTTGGAAATCGGCGTGGAGCTGCATTAATTATGGAAATCTTAATTTAAATACTATTTAAATGGCATAATGAAATAAAAGAATGACAAGGGTGAGTTAAAGACCCGTCAAGGATAGTAGCGGGAACTTGTGCATGGAGTCAGAAGAGATAGGTGAGGCGTTGAATGAATACTTTTCTTTAGTGCTCACTAAGGAGAGGGGCCATGTTTTTGAAGATGAGAGTGTGATACAGGCTGATAGGATGGAGGAGATAGATGTTCTGAGGGAAGATGTATTAGCAATTTTGAAAAACCTGAGGGTTGATAAGTCCCCCGGGCCAGATGGGATACATCCCAGGTAGTTTGGGAGGCAAGGGATTGTGGAGCCTTTAGCTTTGATCTTTGGGTCCTGACTGTCCAGGGGATTGTGCCAGAGGACTGGAGAGTGGCAAAAGTTGTTCCCCACTTCAAGAAAGGAAATAGAAATGACCCTGGGTAATTATAGGCCAGTTAGTCTTACTTCAGTGGTCGGTAAGTTAATGGATAGGGTCCTGAGAGATAGGATTTATGACCATTTGGAAAGATTCAGTTTAATCTGGGATAGTCAGCATGGTTGTGTGAGGGGTAACTCCTGCCTCACAAATTTGATTGCATTCTCTGAGGCTGTAACTAAGTGTGTAGATGAAGGCAGAGCAGTTGATGTCGTATACATGGATTTTAGTAAGGCGTTTGATAAGGTTCCCCATGGTAGGCTCATGAAGAAGATAAGGAGGTGTGGGATAGAAGGAAATTTGGCCGATTGGCCAACTAACAGGCTGTCTCATAGAAGACAGAGGGTGGCGGTGGAGGGAAAATTTTCAGACTGGAGGCCAGTTATCAGCAGTGTACCACAGGGATCAGTGCTGGTCCTCTGCTATTTGTGATTTTTTATTAATGGCTTGGAAGAGGGGGTTAGTAAATTTGCTGATGACACCAAGATTAGTGGAGTAGTGGATGAGGTGCAGGGCTCTTGCAGGCTGCAAAGTGACATTGATGGGATGCAGAGCTGGGCCAAAAAGTGGTAGATGGAGCTTAACCTTGATAAGTGCGAGGTGATTCATTTTGGTAGGACAAACTTGAATGCGGATTACAGGGTCAATGGCAGGGTTCTAAGGAATGTGGAGGAACAGAGAGATCTTGGGGTTCATATCCACAGGTCTCTGAAGGTTGCCACTCAAGTGGATAGAACCGTAAAGAAGGCTTATAGTGTGTTAGCATTTATTAACGGGGGTTTGAGTTTAAGAGCCATAGGGTTATGCTGCAACTATACCGGACATTGGTGAGACCACATTTGGAATACTGTGTGCAGTTCTGGTCACCTCACTATAAGAAGGATGTGGAAGCATTAGAGAGAGTGCAGAGGAGATTTACCAGGATACTGCCTGGTTTGGAGGGTAGGTCATATGAGGAAAGGTTGAGGGAACTGGGGCTTTTCTCTTTAGAGCTGAGGAGAATGAAAGGCGACTTAGAGGTTTATAAGATGATGAGGGGGGTTGATAGAGTGGACGTGCAGAGACTATTTCCTCAGGTGGATGTAGCTGTTGCTAGGGGGCATAACTAAAAGGTTCATGGTGGGAGATATAAGAGGGATGTCTAAGGTAGATTCTTCATTTAGAGAGTAGTTGGGATGTGGAATGTACTGCCTGCTGTGATAGTGGAGTCGGACACTTTAGGAACTTTCAGCGATTATTGAATAGGCACATGCAGCACATCAGAATGATGGAGAGTGGGATAGCTTGATCTTGGGTTTGGACATAGCTCAGCACAACACTGAGGGCTGAAGAGCCTGTACTGTGCTGTACTGTTCTATGTTTCTAGCAGTCCCGGGACTGAAATCTCTGGGCCTACTAGCCCCATCATCCCTATGCCAGGAGTGTTTCACTCCAGTAGGGATTACTACAGCTTCCCATTAATGGCGAGCTGGCAGCCCGACCTCGCTAGATGAAGGGGGACAATCACGGTCCCCCAAGGAGTCGGGTGCTGGAGATGACCTTGGACACTGCCCAAGGGGCAAAGTGCCAATGCCTGGCAGCACCTTGGCAATCATGCTGGCCAGTGATTGGGAGGCTGGCAGTACGGGGCTGGTGTGCACACACCACTCTTGGCACTGACAGATCACAACATGCATAGTGGCCCGCTCAGTGGTATTTTCCAAAGAGAACATACTCCCGCCTGAAGCTTTATTGTGAGATTCACGTTAGTGCACTCTGCAGCGCAGAGTGTGGGAGATCCATTTTGAAAACCCTGCTGAAAAAAAACCAGTGGGATTTACTCATTTTTGTGTGATTTCAATAGTTGGAATTTTGTGGGAGAATCATACTCTATGGGCCTGATTTTACCATCACATTGTTTTCAGGTGCAAAAACCTGGTAAAGTCGGGCGTGAGGCAAGTAGCGTGATCTGCACCCGCCTCTGCACTGGTTCCCCCTTTACCGAGGCCCGAAAATGACCACAATCGGTACTGCGCATTTAAATTAACTAAGGCTGCATACATTTGGCAGGGAGCAGCTGTCCCCCTTGGTTGAGGGGTCGACCTTGATATGATTTGATTTATTATTGTCACATGCATTAGTATACGCTGAAAAGTATTGTTTCTTGCGTGCTATACAAATAAAGCATACCGTTTGTAGAGAAGGAAACAAGAGAATGTAGAATAGTGTTACACACATAGCTAGGGTATAGAGCAAGATCAATTTAAATGCAAGGTAAGTCCTTTCAAAAGCCTGATGACAGCAGGGAAGATGCGGTTCTTGAGTCGGTTGGTATATGGCCTCAGACTTTTGTATCTTTTTCCCTGAAGAAGGTGGAAGAGGTTATGTCCGTGGTGCAAGGGTCCTTAATTATGCTGGCTGTTTTGTCCAGACAGCAGGAAGTGTAGACAGAGTCAATAGATGGGAGACTGATTTGTGTGATGGATTGGGCTACATTTACTACCTTTTGTAGTTCCTTACGGTCCTGGGCAGAGCAGGAGCCATACCAAGCTGTGATACAACCAGAAAGAATGCTTTCTTTGTGCATCTGTAAAAGTTGGTGAGAGTTGTAGCTGACATGCCAAATTTCTTTAGTCTTCTGAGAAAAAAAAATCATGAGGAGACATAGTTTTAGGGTAAAGGGCAGGAGAATCAGAGGGAATTTGAGAAAGAAATCACTCAGAGGGTGGTGTGAATCTCAAATGCACTGCCGCGAAAAGTAGTGGCGGCCAGAAATCTGGATTTTTAAAAATTATTCGGATGAGCACTCGATATATCGTAACACTCAAGGAAATGGGACAAATGCAAGAAATTGGTAGTAGTAGTTATTGTCAGTACAAACTCAATGGGCCTTTTCTGCACTGTATGACTCTACGCCTTTATTAATCTACTCCATTCTGATGGAACTCCCCACAGAAAAGCTGCTCATTTCTCTGAAAACTGGGATCAGAAGACCCTGGAGGAAATGTGCAGCTGCATCGAGTCGGAAAAATTTGCGAGTGCTGCAGCAATCGATCCATCATTGCTGCTTTCAGAAGATCTGAGACTTTATTTCTTTCTCAATTAGTATCTAAGTATACACATACTTAAAAACAATGCATACTCAACTTCAGTCAAAGTAAAACTCAACATGTTGTATCTGGATTTTTATGCTGAAGATATGACTCGTGGCTAGTTAAAATCCATAAAATACTTTGCTGCAAGATTTCTCAGCAGGCTATTAACAAAACTCCTGGTGGGTATGTGGAACTTAATGAGTGCAGCAAAACCAGAGCCAGACTCTTAATTGCCCAGTTTCCAACATTTACTAGCTGGTCTGTTTTGGTCTTCTATCATACACCCTTTTACACGCCTGGTGCTAAAACTATCAATTGCTTCAGTAAACTTGAAAACTAAAAATAGTACATGGGGTGCCACGGCAGCACAGTGATTAGCACTGCTGTTTCACACTGCCAGGGACCTGGGTTCGATACCTGGCTTGGGTCACTGTCCGTGTGGATTTTGCACGTTCTCTCCATGTCTGCGTGAGTTGCCTCCGGGTGCTCTGGTTTTCTTCCACAGTCTGAAAGACATGCTGGTTAGGTGTATTGACCCAAACAGGCATTGCAGTGTGGTGACAAGGGGAGTTTCACAGTAACTTCATTATAGTGTTAGTGTAAGCTTTACTTGTGACTATTGAATAAGCTTTACTTTAGAAACTTTTAGTTTTAGGAGGCGTCAAAATCCAAAGAAGGGCTTGTGGGTTTTGGATTTAACACTAATGATGAACATTTATTGAAAGCCTTAATAACAGTTAATGATCAATAATTTTGTATTCATTTTAAAAAGTATATTTTTAATTTTTTTCTCTAATTTAGTTTTTTTTTAATAATACAAAACTATTGGTTATTATTTTTTCAATACATTTTCATCAGTAGCATAGAATCCAAACTCTACTTGCCTTTTCTTGGATTTTGATAAAGGTTGGCACCTCGTAAAACTATTTAAAAAAAAAAGCCTACTAAAAACTGAGCAGTTGGTACTCTTCTTTAGCCAGCAACAGAAAATATCACGTTCATTTATAGCATTCTCCCATGATTACATGATCAGGTCCAAACTAAGTCAACCTGCACCAGCGCTTACTCTGAATTTCAACCAACCTGCAACTGTATCTGGATTAGTGTTCCTTCAGGATATCTAAAAAAAAAATTGTGGTGGCCATAAATACATGGTTCAAATTACTAAGGCTGCAAAGCTCAAGTCTGAGCTGTCTGGAGTTCAAACACAACAATGTTGTGTTGGAAAGGTTAAAGCAAAAGCACCCCAAATGAAGGAAGGCTCACATTGCCAATAGTGACAGGACAGTGGAGTTTGCGTGCAGAGAATTCAAGGAACGCACAGTGGAGTTTGCGTGCAGAGAATTCAAGGAGCGCGCACACACACACACACACACACACACACACACACACACACACACACACACACACACACACACACACACAGCAAGTGGGCTCACATGAGCACCAAATGTTTCCGTAAGCTTCACCAAGTGCAGTGGACATGGGCCAGAGCCCCAACATCTGGAGAATTTTAGAAACAGACAAGAGATTATAAGCAGGTCACCAACATCAATTCTTTATTCATAGTTAAAACCTGATAGGGTTGAATACTGGGGATGGATAGATGCCAAAACATGAGCTTCAAGCAGAAAGAGGTCCTTAATTATCCACCTGATGTTGCACACCACATTTTCAGTATGCAGCAGAGACTGAAGAACAGCATTTTGAGAGTAACTCATTGATCTGAGGAACAATGTTGTCAGAAAAGTTTATTGATGTGAGGAACTGGCGCCGATTCCTTTTTTTGGCACAGCCAAGAGAACATAACGCCATTATCACCTGCATCTCTTTAAAAGGGGGTAAGGGGTTAATTAGTTCCAGAGATCGGAGGGGAAAAAAGCCCAAACTTATTTAAGCATTTTTATTTAATTATTTCTCAATTTTCCCTCTTCCCTTTGTTTTGCTCTTTCACCCAGCTGCTCACCTCCCTTCAGTCCTCTGCAGCTGGGACTGCGGTTAAGCCAGCCAAACTCATTTTATACAAATGTATCGTTGCTCAGATTAATTACTTCAGGGCATTAAGGTTTCTTCAAGTTAAGAAGTTTCACAGATAGCTTTGCATATCTGATTAATCAACATGCCAACCCAGGCACAACTCAAGAATATGGTTGCCAACTTCTGACAATTCAGGTTGGGCAGGGCGAGAGAAGTGGAGGGAGACTGAAATGATGGCTCTGCTTCTTCTATCTTTTTGCTGATTTGAAGAGCTTATCATTCAAGTTCAGATATAGCAAAGTCTTGATCTGGAAATTTTATTACCTACCATTAAAATTATTTTAAATCAAGTGAATATGTTTCATTAACAAAAATTGAAAGTAAAATTTAGGAACAAATGAAGCTAACAAAAAAAAACCATGTTGCATGATTACACAATAAAAATATTAAGGCACCGGAAGCATATTTAATCCCAATTGGAATGACATTGGGCTGAGCGGCAGCAAAATCGCTCCACATCAATAGAATGAAATGATATAGTGAAATGGCAACCTGTTTTAGATCATGGTTACACTAGTGGCACAGGGGTTAGCTCTGCTCCTCACAGTGCTAGAGACCCGGGTTCAATTCCTGACTTGGGTCACTGTCTGTGCGCAGTCTACACATTCTCCCCCTGTCTGTACCGATTTCCTCCGGTTGTCCCCCACAGTCTGAAAGACATGCTGGTTAGGTGCATTGGCCACACTAAATTCTCCCGCAGTGTATCCAAACAGGTGCCGGAGTGTGGTGACTAGGGGATTTTCGCAGTAACTTCATTGCAGTCTTAATGTAAGCCTACCTGTGCAACTAATAAATACATTTGATGTGTGCCTTTCCGTATGACTTGCATTGACCACTTTAATCTCCAGCATGTACACTGGGCTCAGAGTCAGAGTGGCTTACTTTGCATTGTCAGGCTATTTTTGCTGTAGTACATGAAGTTTTGTTTCTGTTTTGTGTTTCATCGATGTTGGTTGTTACAGAAATCATATATTTTTCAGTTTTATCGTGCATTTTGTCCATCCTGACTCCTGTTTGAAGTTGTATTTTCATCAAAATCAAATAGAATTTAATTGCTTTTAAGTAACACTAAAACTTGATAGCTGAACTAGTAGCAATGTTATGTAAAATTTATATCACAGAGGCTGGGCATTCAGCCCGATTGGAGAATGCTAATAATTGCCCTCCACATGAATCTTGCCCCCTGCACCTTACTTGATCTAATGCTATCAGCATATCTTTCTATTCCTTTCTCCCTCATGCATTTATCTGGCTTCCCCTTAAATGCATCAATTCTATTAACCTCAATTACTCCTTACAGTAGCAAGCTCCACATTTGCACCGCTCCCTGAGTAAAGATGTTTCTTCCAAATTCCTGATTGAATGTATTAGTGACACCATTATCCGTTGATTGATTATCATTCTTTTGCAAATAGAAAATGGACTTGTAACCTGAAACTAAAGCTACACTAAAGATAAAATGCATCAGCTGGAGCACAGTATTCCAGAGGTTGCAATTTCACGTCGCACTCTTTGCAAGCTGAAAAACTACATTTTGTAAATCTGGTTAAAAATGTAGTCTAGTACCCAGAAAAACTTTAAATTCAACTCCAAAGCTGCTAGCAATTTACTGAGCTCTCTAATCAACTGAAGCATAACAATACTCAACAGCATTTAAGTTATCGGCAACTTAGTAGAACAAATTAAGATAAAAACACTGGGAAGAAAGCCATTTTGCTAGATTTCTAATGTTATTTACATGTCTTTACATCCATTGAAACAAAATCCAAAACACCATGGCCTGGCGTTTCCACTCAATTGTTGCCGTTTCCTTCAGTGTGGCGTAAATGGCACAAAAGATCAAAACATTTTAATTCCAAATTACTGAGTTTTAAAGTTAAATTCCCTGAGTTTAAAAGGATTGCACTAGAAACATGAGCTGCCCACAAAACAGGCCATGCCCCAAGATGGATTAATCTCCATTTAGAGTTTTCATCTGTTTGCCGGCCTCTGAGGACGCTCCAAAATCTAAGCTGAATTTTTTGAGTGCAAGAACACTACCTGTTGCATTTTGGCATAGAACCATAGAACACCGCAGCACAGAAACAGGCCTTTTGGCTCTTCTTGGCTGTGCCAAACCATTTTTCTGCCTAGCCCCACTGGCATATTTTGAATGATTTTTTCTTTAAATGTACTAAAGAACTGACTACTGTATCCTCAATCCAACTGGAACATCTGTGTTTTCTTTTAAAGGTCACTGTCAACAATTGGACTGAAGAGCAACTTCTTCATACAGAGGGTATTATGTACATAGAATGAGCTGCTGGAGAAAATGGTTGAGGCAGGTACAATAGCAACATTTAAAAAGCATTTGGATGGGAAAGGATGAGATGGATATAGGGCAAATGCAGGCATTGGGACTAGTTAGGAGAGCACCATGGACAAGTTGGTCTGAAGGATCTGTTTCAATGCTGCATTGCTCTATCACTCTAATTTCAAAATTGGGTTACACAGGTGGCAGAGTAACATTGTGATTTTGAATGTTCATTGGTTATGATAAACGCAGTTTCAGCTTATTAATCATGTTACCAAGTTATGACCCATAGGCAGATCAAGGAATATTTTTAAAGCAAATTATTTTTTATAAAAACAATGTTTTTAATGTTGGTTTGCGGTAGACAGTGTGTGTTGCTAAAAGCAAAAAGGTATGCAAACATGTGCAGAAACAAAAATGGGTTGGAGAGCAGAAAATAATTTTCAAAATGGGTGGAATTTTGAGTGGAGTTTGGACTAGAATTGTCTATTGCACCCAAAGACCACTTCTCATACATTATAAAATTGTTGTTTCCCTTGACATTGATGTTCTTGTAATTGTTCTGATGAGTGAAAGTTGAAATTGTTTTTTCCTTCAGCGATGGTCAAGTTTTGTATTGTCAAATGACTATTTACAAGTTCCATGCTTTTTAAAAAAGATATTTGTTTTTCTATTCTTATGTGAGAATCATCTCACATTTTCTTACATAATACTCTGTTGCATTGTTGATTAAAATAAAGAAAACCTGGAAAAGGCAATTTGAGAATGAACTTCTGGTTCTATGATGCCATTGGTGGCAGTTAGTTTATATTTGAAATTGGACTAATTAACCAATGGCACAGTAAAAATATTTCTTTCTTCACCTTTATTACTCCTTTGACTTTTTAGTTACCAGAATGAGCACTGTTTGTAACTATTTGAAAACTCCCTAGGATTTTTAAAATTTGTTCCAGCTACACAGCAATTGATGCAAAGCAAAACCATTGAGGCCAGCTCCCTACACCACCCAAGATTTTTACCACAATGACGACAGCTATACCACTGCATTTCCTACATTATAACAGGAACTATATTTCAAAAGTACATTATTGGCTGCAAAACGTTCTGAGTTGTCCAGTGGTCACAAGAAGAACTATATAAATGCAAATCTTTCTTTAGTTGCCTTGCATCATTCTATCAGAGAAATGGCTCTTTAAATGTAGCACAGTAAAACTGTGCTATAAAAGACCTATTTAATTATAAACTGTCTGTCTGATCAATTTTGTCACTTAACGCCATGGTTAAAGTTTTTTTTAATAATGTCATAAATAGGCCTACATTAATGCTGCAATGAAGTTACCATGAAAATCCTCTAGTCGCCACATTCTACACCTGTTTGGGTACACTGAGGGAGAATTTAGCATGGCCAATGCATCTAACCAGCACATCTTTCAGGCCGTGGAAGGAAACTGAAGCACCTGGAGGAAACTCAAGTAGACATGGGGGTGGAATGCGCAGACACCATATCGTCACCAGAACTGGGAATTGAACCCCTGACCCTGGTGCTGTGTGGCAGCAGTGCTAACCACCATACCACCACGGGGATTGATAAATACTCAAGGAAAATTATTAATATCCCAACAGATGCAAGCACACAAAAAATTTCAATGTCATCAAGCTCAAAACAGACTCACAGGAAAGTCCAAATGAAAATTTCTTGTGGAGTGTTCTATAACATCTCATAGCATAGATTACAAGTTTCCTGGAAAGTTGCTGGATCATTCTTGCCAGCTTTGACTCCAGACAAATCCCTGAGTATCTTGCCCCAGGCACTGCCATGAAATAGTTCAGTCAGGAATCTGCTGCATGTCAAGGAATGTTACATTCCCACAAAAATGCTGAGGATTTCTGAGGTTCAAATAACTCTGGACACTTAACAGGCAGCATTGGTTATGACTTTAACAACATGTAACATGTAGGAAATTCTATTCTTGATTCTTTTGGTGAGAGAGTAGAAGTAAAACATTTAGGCTCCCCTTTTACCAAGCAACGGCAAGTCCACAAAGATGAAATGACTGTGATACATCAACTGCCGAGGCAACAATAAAAGTTACCTATTTTTTTAAAAACTTTTTGGTG
Source organism: Carcharhinus amblyrhynchos (assembly GCF_965287045.1). Taxonomy (NCBI): domain Eukaryota; kingdom Metazoa; phylum Chordata; class Chondrichthyes; order Carcharhiniformes; family Carcharhinidae; genus Carcharhinus; species Carcharhinus amblyrhynchos. The sequence continues at coordinate 46,486,518 of NC_137324.1, read as the reverse complement.
TTCAAGTTTCCCAGTTGAAAGCGAACACTCTTTCTAACGCACAAGAAAATGTTGATTTTGGCTCTGAAGTTCAGAAAAGTAACAATCTGTGTACAAATGTTTCCTGGAGAGACCTGTGGGAGTTTGGGGCTTCCACTATACTGTCTTTGTGCCTCAGGGATTTGCTTCAGATGCAGTCTGTTAAAGAACTTTTCTAAAATCTGGTTTCCATTCCTGGCTTTCTGCCAGTTCTGGAGAAAAAGTCCATGTATCATTAAAGCATAATGTAGAAGGGTACTTTCTCACCATAACCAAACATTGAAACCCAAAGTTGACAGAACCAATCAAACCTACTGAGCAATGACTGAGCAGGCATCAAGGATCATATGCCTCAATCCCAATCCTTCGTCTATCAAATCATTTTTAAAAATTTGCTTCCTATTGCAGTGTGCACCTTATGTACTGTACAACATGAGTATATCACAATGTTAAAAATGACTGGTTATAGCAACCAAAAAAAATTCCAATAAAACAAAACGAGATAAAACAAGGCAAATGGAAGCCTTTATAGCGAGGGGGATAGAATATAAAAGCAGGGAGGTCTTGCTGCAAGTGTACAGGGCACTGGTGAGGCCACAACTGGAGTACTGTGTGCAGTTTTGTTCACTGCTTTTGCAAAAGGGTATATTGGCCTTGGAGGGAGTACAGAGAAGATTCACCAGGCTGATATCGGAGATGAGGGGGTTAGCCTATGACGAGAGATTAAATAGACTGGGTCTGTACTTGTTAGAGTTTAGAAGGCTGAGGGGGGATCTTATAGAGACTTACAAGATAATGAAAGGGCTAGATAGGGTAAAGGTAGAGAGATTCTTCCCGCTTAGAAAGGATAGCAGAACTAGAGGGCACAGCCTCAAAATAAGGGGGGGGGGTGGGGGTGGGGGGGGCGCAGTTTAGATCAGAGTTGAGGAGGAACTTCTTCACTCAAAGGGTGATGGGTCTCTGGAATTCTCTGCTATCTCGCTGAATATATTTAAGTCACTGGTAGCTAGATTTCTGATAGACAAGGGAATTAAGGAGAAAGCGGGAAAGTGGAATTGATCCACTTCAGATCAGCCATGATCTTATTGAATGGCGGGGCAGGCTCGAAGGGCTAGATGGCCTACTCCTGCTCCTATTTCTTATGTTCTTATGACATACTCCTATACTTCTGAAATCCATCTTGAAATTTTGCTTGAAAAGCAAGTGTGAGGTTCTCCACTTTGGCAGAAATAATAGTAGGAGGGATTACTATTTAAAGGGTGAAAAGCTACAGCATGCTACGGTGCAGAGGGACCTGGGGGTCCTTATGCATGAGTCGCAAAAACCCAGTCTGCAGGTGATCAAGAAGGCGAATGGGATGCTGGCCTTTATAGCGAGGGGGATAGAATATAAAAGCAGGGACGTCTTGCTGCAACTGTGCAGGGCACTGGTGAAGCCGCAGCTGGAGTACTGTGTGCGGTTTTGGTCGCCGCACTTGCGCAAGGATATTTTGGCTTTGGAGGGAGTGCAGAGGAGGTTCACCAGGCTGATACCGGAGATGAGGGGGTTGGACTATGAAGAGAGACTAAATAGACTGGGTCTGTACTCGGAGTTTAGAAGGATGAGGGGGGATCTTATAGAGACGTATAAGATAATGAAGGGGATGGATAGGGTAGAGGTAGAGAGATGCTTCCCATTCAGAAAAGACAGCAGGACTAGAGGGCACAGCCTCAAGATAAGGAGGGGGTGTGCGGTTTAGAATGGAGTTGAGGAGGATCTTCTTCACTCAAAGGGTGGTGAATCTCTGGAATTCTCTGCCCGTTGAAATGGTGGAGGCTACCTCGCTAAATATATTTAAGTCACGGGTAGATAGGTTTTTGGTAGGCAAGGGAATTAAGGGTTATGGGGAGAAAGCGGGAAAGTGGAGCCACTTCAGATCAGCCATGATCTTAGTGAATGGCGGGGCAGGCTCGAAGGGCTAGATGGCCTACTCCTGCTCCTACCTCTTATGTTCTTATTTTGGCATACGCATAGAATAGGATCATGCGGAACAGAAGAGACCCTTCGGCCCATCAAGTCCACACTGACACAGTAGAAATACCTGAACTCTCACCTGATCCCATCTGTTAGCCCATAGCCCTGATTGAAAACCTTTGCACAAATCATTCTATGGTCAAACTAACTTAAGGCAAATCTGAAATTTAGCCTGTCAAATGACGTTCTATGTAACCATAACTATCAGCCACAAGTAAACAGCAAACTTTAAAACTACAACAGAACTGTCAATCTTGGTTAGAGTTATAGTGACAGAACAATCCCACAACTGTAGCCATGACAGTGCCTTTGAGCTGAATAAATCTGATTTCATTTGCGAATCTTTGCTAACTGTATCTGCACTCTGCACCAGATGTCTGTCAAACTTGGTACCTCAGCAGAAAATATCACAGGATTAACAGTGGAGAAGGAGACCGTTCAGCCCAACATGTCTACATCGACTCTCCAAATGAACAATTCACTCAGTGGCATTTTCTCACCTGTAACCCTGCACATTCTTCTTTTTCAGATAGCAATCTAGTTCACTTCTGAATGATTCAAATGAACCTAACTCTACCACATTCTACAACAGTGTATTTCATATCTTATTCACTCGCTGCATGAATATTGAGACACTGGATTTGGTGCACTTCCCCTAAGACCTGGAGATTCTCATAAACCGGACATCCTCTGAATGGATAATGGTTAGGCATATATAGAGTTAATGTAGAACTGAGTCTAGTACTGCTGCAACAGTAATGTAAGAGAACACATGATTTGTATCAAACATCAGTCTAATATGTACCAGCAAGAATGGAAATAGCTCCTAGTTTGTACTGATCATAAATAGTTTTATAAGTCAGTAAAGACTTACAGTTAACCTACATATGGGTATGAATAACTCTTCAGACATGCTAAACTGTAACTAGCACCTTACAACCTGGTGACAGCCTGTGGAAGAAACCAAGACCTCACAGAAAATGCAAAGAAAATCAAAAGTGTTGGAAGACAGAAAACAATTCAGCAAAATAATCTGATCTGAAAGCAACTTCCAGAAGCAGAACTGCAAAGGAAAAGCTGTCAGGAAAAGGCTTGGAAGCTGGAGGCAGAAATTTAAAGTTCTCTACTGCAGCAGAAGACTCGATGAAACTCCTTTTGGAAGTCTAGATTCTAATCCCAGACTGTAGGGTCAGTAGCCCGAGACACACTGAGCTAAATCTGTAAAAGCTCCAGGCTACAGCAAATCCTGAAAAATCTTTAAATAATCCTGAGTCGGAAGTGCACTTTGAAAAAACTTCTCATTAAAACCTGATCCCCGAGTCAGTGCCCAAACATGTGTCTGAGCTTGCTCTCAAATGAAAAAATAATTCATTGTGTAATTTGGGAGAATCACTATTTCTAAACTCGACTAGGAGAAAGCAAAAGCCATAATTCAGCAAATCATGACTTTAAAATAAAATGCTGAGCAAGAGAGCTCCATAGGCATTCAATCCAGGCAGCTCTTGTTGATTTTTTTCCCCAAGCTGAGCACGATCACCACTATTGCAAAGCCCACCAAAGCTGGAACTCTTAAAGCAGTACCTACACTTTTAAATTTTTAACCATTGATCAGAATTCCACTTATCCAGACAATTTGGAGTGATTCAAGGGCCAAATCAGTGGAAAATTGGGTGCCCTGGACAGGAGAATTTCTAAATTGTGGGGAAAAACAGGTCTAAGTAGCAAGTCAAAAAAGGTCCAGATTTTATACTAGTATGGTGAACATGTGGTTAAAATGGTCCTAATCCTAATAAAATCAGGAAAACTCAGCCAGAAGAAAAAGTGCTGGAAAATCTTAGTAGCTCTGGCAGCATGTGTAAGGAGAGAAAAGAGCTGACATTTCAAGTCCAGATGACCCTTTGTCAAAGCCAGAAACACAGCTGGACACAACAGCACAGAAAAGGCACTCAAAGCAGTTGCGGCATTGAAGAATTAAAGAGCAAATCGGCAGAGAAAACTCTAGAATGTTTCCAGGAGGAATTCAAGAGGTACAAGAAAGAGACAAGAGAGCTGAAGGAAATGATTGGACATTTGGAAAAAAATCTTGGAAAAACGTTACATTTCCAAAAATATATCTATGGAGAGATGCAAAATTGGAACCTCAGATGGCAAGAGCAAGGAGAACTTCTCACAATAGCATGTGAAGTGTCCCAGAACCAATTAACAGGATTGTGGATATACCTGCACAGCACATCAACATAAACATGGCAGCTCACCACCACCTTCTCAAAGGCAATTAGGGATGGGCAATATATGCTGGCCTAGGCAGCAATGCCCACATCCCATGAATGGATGATAAATAAAATCTTCCAGTCTTGTTTTACCACCTTACAAAAAATAGATTACAGAATAGGAACTTGAAGGATAGCAGAGAGAAATTATGCTTTACAAAATAAAAATTGATCAGTGCAGAGGATTAGTTTTCACGGTGGAAAGCTGAGTTTGTAAAGAAAAAACAAGAATTGATGAGAACACTTGGAATGTTACTGACAGGAAGTAGAAATGCTTAAATAATGAACTTGTAGAAGTACATACACCAAATATAAACCTTCAATTAAAACTTGATGAACTTCAAGCATCAGAAACTTCTAGTAAGCACTGTGTACAATGTCAGGAACAGGAGAAAGAATCAGAACAATTGCTCGAAAGCAGAATTAACAACCAAAACTGATGAACTTCTTGAACTACAATCCAATCTGGACAGGCTGAAAGTTCCGATCTGCCATTTGGATGAATATATCCAGACTTTGAAAGCAAAGAGAAATTCTACAAACCAGATTGACAATCTAATGGGTAAATTGGAAAAGTCCAAGCAACAGTCAGTGACCATGGAGGAAAGCTTCATAGAATCTTTGCCGGGTCAGGTACCCGAGTTGGGTTCAAGAAGCTATCGAATGTCCCATCGGGAACAAACATATGGACCTTATTCTCTATTATAACTCGTAAACTAATCTCTAGACTATTAGGCATTTCGATTTTTATCACAAGCAGTAATTGTTCCTTCATCCAGCTGAGAGACACAGCTGAACAATCTTTCAGTCTGCATAATTTGTCTTGAGTTCCATAGTACTGGGAAGGGTGAGTGACACCATTAGATTAATGACTTCTGAATAATCTAAAAGTTCATTTGAAGGTCAGTACATAATGTGCAGCTTTCATCTGCAGGGAGATAACAGGATGGCCAATGCCCAGTAGAACAATTAATCTCTCAAAAATTTTGCAGAATGACAGGTACCAAGGAGGAATTATAAGCCAGTGACTCTTTCTGGAAATTACACATTCATGAATCTTAGTTGAACATCTTTCTGGTGAGCTCCATGGTGAAATAGCCTGCTAATATTCATGAGAAAGGGACAAATGCACAGGGTACCAGGAAGTGACCTGGTTGCCACCCATGGGATCTCGTCTGACATGAGGACACGGGGGACAGAAAATGCATATCATATATCTCTATGTACTCGTATTAATTGCCACTTATCAGTTAATGATGCTACAAGCTGTTCTCAGTCTCTCATAAGAACATTTCGGAAAGTGAGGTGGGGAAAATCTATTGAGCCTCTCAGGCTTTTTATGGGAAGTCAGTTGTTGACCAGAATCCATTCAGACTACTTGAATTTCCCTTCCCACTCTTTCTGCTCCTGCAAACACAATGAATATTTCACAGCGGCATTGAAATCCACATGTTTCCTTATTAATCCCTGAAAAACATCATGGCAACTGTTGTTTTAACTGGGGATTTTCTATGAACCAGCATCAAAATAATCATTAATAACCCAAGCCATGATTGTGCTCCACATCTGACCCCTATTCTGTGCAATGGAGAACCTGATAAAGGAAGGAAAATCTATTGCTCAGGAAATGCTATTTTCTTTATTTTAAATAGTCTTATCTGGCGGCATGGTGGCACAGTGATTAGCATTGCTGCCTCATAGCGTCAAGGACCCCAGTTTGATTCCAGCCTTGGGTGACTGTGTGGAGTTTGCACATTCTCCCCATGTCAGCGTGCATTTCCTCCAGGTGCTCCTGTTTCCTCTCAGTCCAAAGATGTGCTGGTAAGGTGGATTGGCCATGCTAAATTGCCCTTTAGTGTGCAAAGATGTGTAAATTAGTTAGGTTAGCCATGGTAAATGTACAGGATTTCTTTCTGCACTATAAACAAGGAAGATATAGACAAGATGGTCAAATGGCCGGATAAGTGGCAGATGGAATTTAACCCTGAAAAGTGTGAGGTAATACACTTTGGAGTAATTAATAGCGTTGTATAGACCTTTGGTGAGGCCACAGCTGGAATACTGTGTGCAGTTCTAGTCACCACATTATAGGAAGGATGTGAACGCATTGGAAGGGATGCAGAGGAGATTCACCAGGACGTTGTCTGGGTTGGAACATTTAAGTTATAAAGACAGGTAGGGTAGGCTTGTGTTGTTTTCTGTACAGCAGAGAAAACTGAGGGGCAACCTGATTGAGGTGCTCAAGATTATGAGAGGCATGGATAGGGAGCAGCTGTTCCCCTTGGTTGAAGGGTCAGTTACGAGCAAACACAAGTTTAAAGTGAAGGGTGGGAGGTTTAGGGGTATTTGAGGAAAAAAAAACTTTTCTTGCATAGAGGGTAGTGACAGTCTGGAATGCACTGCCTGGGAGGGTGGAGGTGGTATGCCTCACATCCTTTAAAAAGTATCTGGATGAGTACTTGGCATGCCATAACATTCAAGGCTATGGGCCAAATGCTGGCAAATGGGATTAGGTGGACCAATGAGTCTATACCAACATACTGCCTTTCTTATGTTGGTATAGACTCGTTGGGCCAAAGGGCCTCTTCTGCACGGTAGTGTTCCTGTGATTCTATAGGAATTCTATAAAGTAAACTTCTGCTTTCTGCTGTTTGGTTTTAATCATTGTTTTTCATGTAATTAATTTACTTATTTTTTTCATTTGTCTAATTATTACAAATTTCATTCATTTTTAAAAGCTGGACTGGATAACATCTTTGGCTCTCAACATCTTCAAATTAATTGGTATCATATTTAAATTCTTAAAATTATGACATTAAGAAACAACCTGGGGTATAGCTATTGTTTTTTGTGTCTATTTTACGAATGTACAACTCAAGACACTTCTTTAAGCTGAATTACTTGGGTAATATGCTTTTTTCATGTTCCAATTTCCCTCCATTAATTTTGCTTACTTGTATCTTTGACTGTTCAAACTTGCCCTCGCTGCAACCTAAGAACCAGCTGAACTTACTCATCTAACCGCTGCCGCGCCTGGCCACAGCTGGCCCACAACACTCCCAACATCAACCCTCAGTCTGCACGCTCCCAGACTACTGATAAATGTCTGTTCACTGTGGGATATCTTCTGCTTTCAATTCAATTCAATTCTACATACAACAGATCTGAGGCAAACAGCAAACAGGAACTGCCTTTCAACTCAAGAGAGACACTGGGAGGAAACTTAGTATTTCAGGTGCCTCACTTCTCAGTTTATCCAATTTGTCAATCTTTTAAAGCTCGGTTCCAGTCAATCCAGAGAGATCAATGGGTGCCTCATAATGATACTATCTAAATTGAAGAGTATTTTAGAGGTAAACGCAAGGCATACTGGAAACCTGAAATAAGAACAGAGATTGTTGGAAATGCACAACAGCTTGCTCTGAGGAGAGGTATTCACTTGAAACAATTATCTTTCTTTCTTCTTTGGATGCTGACTGACTTGCTGTACATTTCCAGTTACTTGTATTAGTGAAAAAACATTTTGAGTAAAATTACTTGAATTGATACCAACCTGCATCAGACTGAAAGGAGGAGTCACTAAATGTCACTGTATTCTCCATTTCCCGCACAGTTTATAAAGCCAAGTTACTGTATTTACTGTGGCAAAAAAATTATTGTGACTATGCCTCCAACTTGCTGACAAGACCATTTCAGATTCTCATATGTTTCTTTTTTCAAAGGTCTGTTCGCATTTTACAGTTCCCTCTCCAAACGAGCTAATGCCTGCAAGATTGGACATTGCGCAAGGCAATCTTCAAAATCTTATTCTGCAAGAAAACAGGCTAAATTGTATTCTGCTAACTGTTTCCAGCCCACTGTAATAAATTGTTGTAATCTTTGTAGATCAGTCAATAGTAGGACACAGGTTCACGCTGCAACACGTGGAGTGTTCTTAATCTCATCTGGGAGAGGAAAATGTAGACAATACAAGAGGCATTTCCACAAGGAGATGAATGGAATTCTGATTGGTAAGTCATTCAGGCTGTTTATTGATGCCTTGCGTAGGTAAAGTGGTGTCTGCGAGCAGATTGTTTATCTAACTTCTCAGCTGAGTAATAGCAAATAAATGTAGGTACATAGAGGAAGGGAAAATAATTAACATAAAGAAATCAAATTTAAACAAAAAATGTACATATAGATAGAATTTTAAGAGCCTGCATCTGTATACGTTTCTGTCAACTTTTCTTATTACAGAATTCTATATCCACATTTGGAATTCAAACTTCCAAAGTAAATATGCTGAAAATTAAATCCTTTTGCATGTTTACAATTATAATGGACAAGGGAATTTTTAATAGAAATATAAAAATATGGACAAATGTATGACTTTAAGACATAAATCAATGTGTTTCTTTGGCAAGGCCAGCCTTTGCTGCTCATCCCTAATTAATCAAGGAAAGCTGAAGGCAGATAAAATCACTGGCCCCGATGCACCCCTTCCTGATGGGTTCAATACATTCAATGCCCGTTTTGAGCAAGTGGTCAGTGAGAGCATGCCCTCCACCCCGGATACCTCAGACGAACCTGTATCCGAAGTCAGAGTAGCCTTCTCGAAGGCCATCCCATGGAAAGCAACTGGTCTGGATGGGGTATCCGGACGAGAACTCAGATCCTGTGCAGATCAGCTGGCGGGAGTATTTGCAGATATCTTAAACCTCTCTTCACAACAATCTGAGGTCCCCGTCTGCCTCAAGAAGACAACCATTAGCCCAGCACTGAAGAAAAGCCAAACAGTGTGCCTTAAGGATTATCATCCGGTAGCTCTGACATCTATCACTATAAAGTGCTTTGAAAGGTTAGTCATGGCACAAATCAATTCCAACCTCCCAGATTGCCAGGATCCACTACAGCTCACCTACTGCAGCAACATGTCCACAGCAGACGCCATTTACCTGGCCCTGCACTCAATCCTGGAACACCTAGATAACAAAGACACCTATGTCAGACTCCTATTTATTGACTACAGCTCAGCTTCAGCTCATTATTCCCACAAAACTCATCTCCAAACTCCTACGGCTTCGCTCCTCCTTCTGCAACTGGATCCTGAACTTCCCAAACCACAGACTGCAATCTGCAAGAGTCAGCAACAACAGCTCCTCTTTGATTATCCTCAACACCGGTGCCTCACAAGGCTGTGTTCTCAGCCCCCTACTATACTTCTTATACACCTATGACTACGTGGCCAAATTCCCCTCCAGTTCGATTTTCAAGTTTGCTGACGACATCACCGTAGTGGGTCAGATCTCAAACAATGATGAGACAGAATACAGAAATGATATAGAGAATCTGGTAAACTGGTGCAGTGACAATAATCTCTCCCTCAACATCAACAAAACAAAGGAAATTGTCATTGACTTCAGCAAACATAGTGGAAAACATGCCCCTGTCTACATAAATGAGGACAAAGTAGAAATGGTTGAAAGCTTCAAGTTTTTAGGTGTCCAAATCACTAATAACCCGTCCTGGTCCATCCACGCTGACACTATAGTAAAGAAAGCCCACCAACACTTCTACTTTCTCAGAAGACTAAGGAAATTTGGTATGTCAGTTGCAACTCTCACCAACTTTTATAGATGCACTATCAAAGGTAATCCTTCTGGTTGTATCATAGTTTGGTATGGCTCCTTCTCTGTCCAAGACCGCAATAAACTACAAAGGGTCATGAAGGAAGCCCAGTCCATCACCCACACCAGCCTCCCACTCATTGACACTGTCTACATTTCCCGCTGCCTCGGAAAAGCAGCCAGCATAATTAAGGACTCCAGACATTCTCTCTTCCACCTTCTTCCATTGGGAAAAAGATACAAAAGTCTGAGGATACGTACGAACCGACTCAAGAACAGCTTCTTCCCGGCTGTCAACAGACTTTTGAATGGACCAATCTCACATTAAGTTATCATTCTCTACACCCTAGCTATGACTATGACTGTATCTTCTGCACTCTCTCCTTTCCTTCTCTTTGAATGGTATGTTTTGTCTGCATAGCGTGCAAGAAACAATACTTTTCACTGTATACTAATACATTTGACAAAAGTAAATCAAATCAAATGAAAAGCTATCTTCTTAACTGTTGCAGTCCGTATGGTACAGGTACACCCACTGTGCTGCTATGAAGGGAGTGCTGGGATTTTGACCAAATGACAGTGAAGAAATGGTGATATGGTTCCTGGTATTCCCATTCACCTTCTACCCTTCTCCTTCTAAAGATTGAGATTGTGGGATTGGAAGGTAAAGTCAAAGGATTCTTGGCAAGTTGCTACAAGAAAGACACCGTTGGTATTGTGCGCTGGTGGTGGAGGGAGTGAATTTTTCACGTGGCGGATAGCATGCTGCTTAACATCGAGTGGTGCTGAGATTCTTCAGTGTTGCTGGAGTTGCATTAATTCCATGTCCATTAACCCCTTCATCTGAAGAATATAATTGGACTTGCATCATGTACATATTACCATAGTAGATCAACCAATGTTTCAGGATAAAATCTACAGGCAGTTTTCTTAAGAGAAAGAATCCGATAATCATACAGAGCCTCATCACCTAACTGCACATATCCCTGCACAGTACCTTTTTCAACTAAACTAAAATTTGGGACAGTCATTCCTTGGTTCATTCCCCATCGCAATACCTTGACCAATTAGAGTCAACCTGCCTGGTTTGAGTTTAAACAAATGTTTGACAATTAACAGTTCCCAGGTACATTATCCAAGGCACCTCCTCTACCAGAGTCCACTTGCCAATTAATCAGTACTCTCTTTTCATGCAGTATAACTTGTTATTCCCCTTATAATTAGTATGCTTGTCAACCTGTCCTGATGAGTGCAAGTTGAAAATCTTTGACAGCATGTCTCTTTTTTCAGCAACACAAGGTAATATACAAGGTCACTGCATAAAACGTTAATTGTTAGAAGTGATAGAAGACTGGTAATATAGTGGTATTGTCACTGAACTAGTAATCCAGTGGCATAGGGTAATGTTATGGGTACATGAAAACCATAGAAATCCTACAGTACAGGAGGCGGCCATTTGGCCTATCAAGTCTACACCGACCACAATCCCACCCAAGCGGTATTCCTGCAACCCCACGCAGGGGTTCAAATTCTAGCATGGCAGCTGGTGGAATTCAAATCCAATTATTTTTTAAGGATGGCACAATGACACAATGGTTAGCACTGCTGCCTCAGTGACACGGACGTGTGTTCAATTCTGGTCTTGGGTGACTGCCTGATGGAGTTTCCACGTTCTCCCTGTCTCTGCGTGGGTTTCCTCTAGATATTCTGGTTTCCTTCCACGGTCCAAAGTTGTACATGTTATGTGGATTGGCCATGCTAAATTGCCCCTTAGTTTTCCAAGATGTGTGGGTTAGATGAATTAGCCATAGGAAACATGTGGCTAGGGCGGGGTGGTGGGTCTGAGTAAGATACTCTGTCAGAGAGTCGTTGCAGACTCGATGGGTTGAATGGTGTCCTTCTGCACAGAAGGGATTCTACGATTATGTGAGAGTAGCTGAGCTAAATTCAAAAATAATGTTTCACTGACAGCGAGTTTTCAAACGCTTAGAAACAATAAGCCTCTGGGATGTTTCAGTAAGTTCTATTTGTAAGTTAGCCCATGCAAATCATTGTCAGCTGTGATTCAGTTGTAGCACATATGCCTTTAAGTGAAAAAAAAAAGGCTGTGGGTCCAAATCCCACTTCAACAATATCCAGGGAGGTATTTCAATCTCCCTTTTTAAGGAGTATTGCACTGTTGGAGGCATTGTCTTTTGAATGACAATAAACAAATTCCAACAACATTCTGATGAGACAGGGAAGTTTTGGTAGGTTACAGGAACCATGGTGCATGAAAGTTGTAACGAATCTAGTCAAAAAGAAAAGCATACAAAAGGTTCAGGAAACTAGGTAATATTAGGGATCTAGAGGAGTATACAGCTTGTAGGAATGAACTTAAGAAAGAAATTAGGAGAGCCAGAAGGGGTCATGAGGAGGCCTTGGCAGGTAAGATTAAGGAAAACCCTATGGCGTTCTACAAATATGTGAAGAGTAAAAGGTGACCAAAGAGGTGGATGGGGGCAAGGCAGTTGACGTGGTATACATGGATTTTAGTAAGGCGTTCGATAAGGTTCACCATGGTAGGCTTCTGCAGAAAATGCAGATGTATGGGATTGTGGGTAATCTAGGAAGTTGGATCAGGAATTGGCTATCAGATAGGAGACAGAGGGTGGTGGTGGATGGTAAATATTCATCATGGAGTACAGTTACGAGTGGTGTGCCTCAGGGATCTGTTTTGGGGCCACTGTTGTTTGTAATTTTTATTAATGATCTGGATGAGGGTATAGTTGGGTGGATTAGTAAATTTGCTGATGACACCAAAGTTGGAGGTGTGGTAGACTGTGAGGAAGGGTGTCATAGTCTGCAGGGAGACTTAGATAGGTTGCAGAGCTGGGCCGAGAGGTGGCGGATGGAATTTAATGCGGAGAAGAGTGAGGTAATTCACTTTGGTAGGAGCAACAGATGTGTCGAGTATAGGGCTAACGGGAGGACTTTGAATAGTGTGGATGAACAGAGGGATCTAGGTGTGTGTGTACATAGATCCCTGAAAGTTGGGAATCAAGTAGATAAGGTTGTTAAGAAGGCGTACGGTGTCTTGGCGTTTATTGGTAGGGGGATTGAATTTAGGAGTCGCAGTGTAATGTTGCAACTGTACACTACTCTAGTGCGGCCGCACTTGGAGTACTGTGTGCAGTTCTGGTCCCCGCATTACAAGAAGGATGTGGAGGCGTTGGAGAGGGTGCAGAGGAGGTTTACTAGGATGTTGCCTGGTATGGTGGGGAGGTCCTATGAGGAGAGACTGAGGGATTTAGGGTTGTTTTCGTTGGAAAGAAGGCGGCTAAGAGGGGATCTTATTGAAACATATAAGATGATTAGAGGTTTAGATAGGGTGGATAGTGATAGCCTTTTTCCTCGGATGGAGAAAGCTAGCACGAGGGGGCATGGCTTTAAATTAAGGGGGGGTAGCTACAGGACGGATGTCAGGGGTAGGTTCTTTACCCAGCGGGTGGTGAGGGATTGGAATGCCCTGCCTGCTGCGGTTGTAAATGCGTCTAGTTTGGGGGCGTTTAAGAGATCTCTGGATAGGTTTATGGACGAAAAGGGATTGGTATAGGCTAGTGGGTCATTGTTTTTGTAACTGGTCGGCGCAACATCGTGGGCCGAAGGGCCTGTTCTGCGCTGTAATGTTCTATGTTCTATGTTCTATGTTCTATGAAGTGTGAAGGAATAGAACCTATCAAATGTGACGGTGGGAAAATTTGTACAGAACCAGTAGAAATAGCAGAGGTGCTAAATAAATACTTTACTTTGGTATTCACAGTGGAAAAGGATGTTGTGGTTGTAGTGCAGGCTTGCGGCAGACTAAAAAGCTTGAGTATGTGGATATTAAGAAAGAGGATGTGTTGGGACTTTTGAATAGCATCAAGATAGATAAGTCGCCGGGACCAGATGGGATGTATCCTAGGTTACTGTGGGAGGCCAGGGAAGAGATTGCAGAGCCTCTGGCGATGATCTTTGCGTCATCGATTGAGAGGGAAGAGGTTCCGGATGATTGGGGATATTGTTCCTATATTCAAGAAAGGGAATAGAGATAGCCCAGGAAATTATCGACCGGTGAGTCTAATCTCAGTGGTTGGTAAGTTGATGGAGAAGATCCTGAGAGACAGGATTTATGAACACTTAGAGAAGTATGGTATGGTCAAAAGTAGTCAGCACGGCTTTGTCAAAGGCAGATCATGCCTTACGAGCCTGGTTGAGTTTTTTGAAGATGTGACTAAACACATTGACGAAGGAAGGGCTGTAGATGTAGTTTATATGAACTTCAGCAAGGCATTCGATAAGGTCTCCCATGCAAGATTTATTGAAAAAGTGAGGGGGCATGGGATTCAAGGGGACGTTGCTTTGTGATTCCAGAACTGGCTTGCCCGCAGAAGGCAGAGAGTGGTTGTAGATGAGTCTTTTTCTGCATGGAGGTCAGTCACTGGTGGAGTGGCCCAGGGATCTGTTCTGTTTGTGATTTTTATAAATGACCTAGATGAGGAAGCGGAGGGATGGGTTGGTAAGTTTGCTGATAACACAAAGGTTGGAGGTGTTGTGGATGGTTTGGAGGTATGTCAGAAGTTGCAGCATGACATAGATAGGATGCAAGACTGAGCAAAGTGGCAGATGGACTTCAACCTGGATAAATGTGTGGTGGTACATTTTGGCAGGTCAAATGGGATGAAGGTATATAATATTAAGGGTAAGACTCTTAGCAGTGTGGAAGATCAGAAGGGGTCCAGGTTCATAGGACTCTCAAATCGGCTTGGCAGGTGGAGGATGTGGTTAAGAAGGCATATGGTATACTGGCCTTCATCAATTGAGGAATTGAGTTTAGGAGTCAGGAAATAATGCTGCAGCTGTATAAGACCCTGGTCAGACCCTACTTGGAGTACTGTGCTCAGTTCTGGTCGCCTCATTACAGGAAGGATGTGGAAGCCATTGAAAGGGTGCAGAGGAGATATACAAGGATGTTGCCTGGACTGAGTGGTGTGCCTTATGAGGATAGGTTGAGAGAACTCAATCTTTTCTCCTTGGAGAGACGAAGGATGAGAGGTGACCTGATAGAGGTGTATAAGATGTTGAGAGGTGTTGATCGGGTGGATTCTCAGAGGCTTGTTCCCAAGGCTGAAATGGCTGCCACAAGAGGACACAGGTTTAGGGTGCTGGGGAGTAGGTACAGAGGAGATGTCAGGGGTAAGTTTTTCACTTAGAGGGTGATGGGTGAGTGGAATCGGCTGCCGGCAGTGGTGGTGGAGGCAAATTCGATTGAGTCTTTTAAGAGACTTCTGGATGAGTACATGGGACCTAATAGGATTGAGGGTTATAGGTAAGCCTAGAAGGTAGAGATATGATCGATGCAACTTGTGGGCCAAAGGGCCTGTTTGTGCTGTAGTTTTTCTATGTTCTAAATACCTCGTCTTCAATTTTAATTGAACCGAAAAGACACATTGGGGCACTATTGATAAGATGAATAATGGAGTGCTCCTCGGCACCTGGCCAATATTTATCCTTCAATCACATCATTAAAAACAGAATTATCTGGTCATTATGACACTGCTGTCTGTGGGACCTTGCTGTGCACAAATTGGCTATTGCATTTCCAACAATACAAGAATAGTTACATTTAAAAATATATATATTTAATTGACTTTAAAACACTTTGGGATGTCCTGCCACTGTGAAAAAATGATACATAAATGCGTAACTTTTCTATATTAATTTCATTCTTTACTGAATGTGAAGCAATTAAATCCTTTGTCAATCGCAACATTTTTAGTAACTCAAGTATTCCACATTTATTGCATGATTGTTTTATTCTGAAAAGGGCTCGGCTAACCTCAGTGGGATTTAACAAGTGCCTAATTACTTGTTGGTACAACATTAAAGAAATGCCCGATTCAGTGGTAATACCATCATCAATATGTGCCTGCTTATTTTTCAAATGCAGAGTGTGGTTTCCAACACCTCAACACTGGTAGGAATTGCATATGTGCTGGTCTTTGTGGACCTTACAGGTTACAATCAAACAAGCAGAGATTAAACAGTGCATGGGAGGTAATTATGGTTGAGGACAAACTGTTAAGCAAAAATGTACATCGTAACTCATTTGAAAACACTGCCAATGTTGGCAGACCAAGATTATTTTTAAAGTTTCTACACTTTAGCTTCATTAACGTGTTATCCTATGGCCAAAGGTGCAATATATATGGTGGTGGTCTTCTCAAATCAACATATCACTTAGCACTTGGCCATTGGGAGACAATTGTAAGCCAGCAGAGTGTAAATTGTTCCAATTTTTCTATTCTCCTTGATTAAATTATAGGACACATTATTCTTATGTCTCAATTAATCTGACTGATTGATTATGAGCTAACAGAACTCACTCAACTCAAGCGAGTTAACCAGGCTGCATCCTCAATGTGATGGCTTCCTGGGTAACAGCCAAGCATTTGAGCTGTAGTGTTGCCCAGATTGCTACTGTGTTATTAATGTGAAATTGAACAGAGTGCTGTTACTCTCAAATATAATCAAAACAAATTAAGCAATGAATGAAAGCCTAACTATATAATTTCTAGCAATTAGACCCAACAAACCATATTTTTCTATAGCAACCTACTTAATTCTTTATCTCTTAATCTGTCCTCTTCCATCAATTTTTCTTTCAATCTAATGATACTGTTTGCTGGAACAGCATTTCCTGCTAACTGCTTTCACAATTCTATTACTATTTTGTTAAAAATATTACGCTTGACATCCATTTTTACACTTAGCCTTCATTTTTAATTTCTGCTCGTAAGTGATCCAACCAATCTCTGGCCTTTGCTCATGACCTCACTCAATAAGTAGCAACCTATAATTCAACCCAGCAACCAGGATTAAAGGAAGGGGCCAAATTACCTTCAAAGTAAGCGTGCAGGCACAGCAGGCAGAAAGAAGGCAAATGCCGTGTTAGCCAAATGAGTTACGATGTACATTTTTGCTTACCAGTTTGTCCTCAACCATAATTACCTCCCATGCACTGTTTAATCTCTGCTTGTTTGATTGTAACCTGTAAGGTCCACAAAGACCAGCACATATGCAATTCCTACCAGTGTTGAGGTGTTGGAAACTACACTCTGCATTTGAAAAATAAGCAGGCACATATTGATGATGGTATTACCACTGAATTGGATTTGAATATGGGGATAGAAATGTTTTGCTGCAATTGTATTGGGCATTGATGAGGTTACATCTGGAGTACTGTGTGCAGATTTGGTGTTCTTATTTGAGGAAGGATGTCCTTGCTATAGAGGGAGTACAGCGAAGACTTACCAAGTTGATTCTTGGGATGACAGATCTGTCATATGAGGAGAGAGACTAAGTCAGTTAGGATTGTAGTCATTGGGGTTTAGAAGAGTGAGAAGGGATCTCAGAAATGTAGAAAACTCTAACCAGGGGTTAGACAGGGTAGTTTCAGAAAACATGTTCCCAATGGTGGGGGAGTCCAGAACTAGGGGTCATAATTTGAGGATAAGGGGTAAACCTTTTAGAACTGAGATGAATAGAAATTTCTTCACCCAGAGGGTGGTGAATGTGTGGAATTCACAAATGTAGTTGAGGCCAAAAGTTGTTTTGTAGCTCTTGGGACTAAAGGGATCAAGGGATATGGTGGGAAGGAAGGATCAGGATATTGAATTCCATGATCAGCCATGATCAAAATGAATGACTAAGCAGGCTCGATGGGCTGAATGGCCTACTCCTGCTTCGAGGTTCTAGGTTTCTAACCTCCTTTTAATCACTCTTAAGAGATTGTATCTTTCTAAGACTGATGAGTCTGCTGGGTGTCAGATGCAAGAAAGACCCGTGATGAAATTTTCCTGTCCCGCCTGCCACAGGAGTCGCAGGACATGGACCATGCAAAGGTCTGTTGACCTCGAGTGGGAAGTTTTGGCCTTGGGGCAAGTGCAGCCGGAAAATCCCACTCAAAGTTGTGAGTTGCAATAATCCAGGTGATTGAAAAGAGTGCAGATTCTGACTGTCCAAGCACACATATGAAGAGGGCATCAGGGCTGCCTATGACCAAGGCAATATACCTTAGTATGGTCACTAAAACGAGAGAAAAAAAAGAGATTAAAAATTTTTATAAATTAATGTAAAGTAAATGGACCATACAGAAAAATGGGCACTTCTTAAAATAAATTTCTTTCTGACATAGTTCCCTTCTTTGGAAGTCTTTGTGGACCTTCAACATTCTCACTGTTTGTGTTTATTTTTCTTCAAACGGATCTCAAAGTGAGAATTTCAAGCCAAGATGCAGCAATTAAAGATTTGCAGACAAAACATGGCTGACTACATTTACACAGAGCTCCAAAAATTATTTACCCAACATTATAAAGCAAATGTTTTTCACACATACATCTGCTAATCTTTATAGCCCCTGGTCTGTGAGGAACATCTCTAGAACTGGATATTAAGACTGCTAGACAAAGTAGTTAGCTTTGTTAGGCAAATGATTTTGACTCAGAAATGACCCAAAGTTGGGAACTGGAAGGAATTATTCATACTCTGCTGCCCCATAACCAACAGCAGATTAAACATTTGTGAATCACTGGCCCACTACTTAGACCTTATGAGATGAAACAGCAACAGATATTGTGCACTTCATAATCTCAAATGTAATATTAAAATGCCACAAGTGACAAAATGGTTATCACTGCTGCCTCACGGTGCCAGGGACACAGGTTCAATTGCAGCCTTGGGTGAGTGTGTGTGTGTGTGTGTGTGTGTGTGTGTGTGTGTGTGTGTGTGTGTGTGTGTGTGTGTGTGTGTGTGTGTGTGTGGAGTTAACATGTTTTCCCCATGTCTGGATGGGTTTCCTCCAATTTCCTCCCATGCTCCAAAGATATGCTGGTTAGGTAGATTGGCCATGTTAAATTGTCCCTTAGTGTCAGGGCACTATCAGGATAAATATGTGAGATTACAGGGCTCGAGCCTGGGTATAATTGTGACTGATGGGCTAAATGGTCTCCTTCTGCGCTGTAGGGATATTATTCTACAAATCACTTATGGAAGATATAATTGCTTTGCAAAATATCCGGCATTTGTTTTGTACGCAGAACGATCAAAAGCTTTAGACATTCTGACCTTGGGAAATATACATTTTGTAATATCCTCAGTGAACTTTTCGAAATGATGACAGATTATGAAAAGAGCTGACAACTATCTTTCAATCAACTTGTTCACTTTGGTGAAAGGTTCAAGTACCAAAGTAAAAAAAAAATAAAATTGAAACTACAAGGGGAATGAAATAATATATCTTCATCCAACAACAACAGACTTGTGGAACAGTTTAGCTGCAAAGGCGTTGTCAAGATCTTGGGAAGATTCATTTAGGAGCATTCAGAATCAAAACCACATGTACCATTAAGACACTCCAACATGCCCCACCTGGCGCAGATCGTGTTGATCCCAGAGAATAGCATGCAGGCCTAAAAATCGTTTTCTTGCCTGATGCCAAATAGTTTGAGACTGTCCTGGCCCCTTTTCAATGGCACAAACAGGATCATACCCAGAAAGGGCGCAAGTCCAATTTGCATGAATTGACTGGATCTCAATCTTAATAACGAGTTTGGCATGCGATTGTCCCTACCTCCTGGAATGCTCCTACCTACCCGGCAGGAGGTCACGCTGCTGTCAATCACTACTGGTCTCAACTAGCAGAGATCTGGCATGATGACCATGCTAGGGGTTTCTGAGGCCATGGAATCCCAGGATGGCTGGAAGCATGGCTGAGTGGTGTCCATCAGGCATTGCCCATCTGGCATTCCAGCAGTGCCCACCGGGCTCTACATTACTCGCACACAACTCACCTCTCTCCAAAAAAGCGAACAAGTATGGGAGGATTGTGGTGCAGACTGCGTCTGAGAGCGAGACCTGGATCACTCCTGTTTTTCCCTTGTTATGACATTTGGTTGTTTTATTGAGAGAATTCTACCCATAGATTCCACTAAAGCAGACTGTTTGCTGTCTATGCCCAGCTATAAATTTAAGTTGCCATTCAGGATTGAAGGTAGCAGGGACCGTTTTGAATACATGGGCCATTGATGCCAGTGGTTACTTTAGGGGACATTTTCACCTGACATTTATTCTGGAATCTCCAGTGTCACGTGCCTCTTTTGATTCATTTTCCAACTCTCTGCTATGTTCCTGCTTTCTGGTTCTGTGTTTTCTTCAGTGATGGTAACGTGTGAAACAGCCAGGGTACACTGGACTGTGTTCGTGTAATGCACTTTCCCCATTTCTCAAAAATTCTAACCCCAGCACTGCTATAATGTTGCATGAGGCTGCACAGCACAATCTAGCTTTTATTTTGCAGCTTGGCTTGTTTTGTTGGAAAAAGGATGGGTTATTGTTACCAGTCTATGGTCATAAGGTTTGCATTTCTAAAAGGCTCTCATATTGCAGGGAAACCTGCCTTCTTGTTCTCTTTATTTAGTCTGATAGGCAATCAGATTTCCATCATGAATTATGTATTTGAACATGTCCGGCTGATAAATGAACCACTTCCAATGACCTGAAGCACAACTCACTTGTAAAATTGTCACTGGTACGTTGAATACATACTTTCATAAGGATTTTCAAAGCAGGCTTGGTAAACTGTACAGATTGAGAAAAAGCCTGGTAGGACCTAGTGTAGGAACATGTACGTGTCTAAAGCATTACATTTCAATGAACTGCACAGTATAAATCAGTGAACTCACTGGGTGTGAGTTATTGATAGACCAATAAATCCCATAGTGTGCTATGACAAGAGATAAAGCAAGATCGTGAATTATATAATATTGAGGCTAAGGTTCATGAAAAAAAAACAATTTCTCACACAAAAACGCTTCCAGATAGTTTTAGCTATGATTGAATTTGTTTTCCTATTACTAATTGACATAAAAAACAGGTTTTTGATAGATTGAGGTGAATTCAAAAATTAATCTGTTCTTTTCTAGGTAATGTATATGAATATGCATTTGAATTGTCAAAACCTTACAGGAGGGTTTCAAACCTTCTGTAAGGTTTCAAAAATTATGTTAGCTTCTGGAATGATGGGATTCCCTGGAAGTATACAGGGGATACAGGAGTATACTCAAGAGGAAATTAGGAGGTGAAAAGGGGGCACGAGTTAGCTTTGGCTGAGAGGATTAAGGTGCACCCAAAGAGATTCTTTCAATATATTAAAGGAAAAAGAATAACTAGGGAGAAAATAGGTCCCTTCAAGCACTAAAGAGGACAGATAGATGTGGAACCGCAGGAGATGGGTGAAGTTCTCAATGAATATTTCTCATCTGTGTTTATTGTGGAAAAACACATGAAGACTTGGGAACCTGGGAATGTCACTGGCGACATATTGGAAACAGCTCGCATTACAATAGAGGAGGTGAAGGACACATTAAAGTGTGTGAAGGTGGATAAATCTCCTGACCAGGTATATCCAAGAACACTGCGTGAGGTTAGAGAAGAAATTGTGGGAGCCCTGGCTGAGATATTTACTTCATCATTAGCCATAGGTGAGGTATCAGAAGGTAGCAAATGTTGTGCCCTTATTTAAGAAGGGCTGCAAAGAAAAACCTGGGAATTACAGACCAGTAGGTCGAATATCTGTGGTGAGTAAGTTACTCGAGAGGATTCTGAGGGATAAGAATATACAGGCATTTGGAAAGATAGGGCTTGATTAGGAGTAGTCAGCATAACTTTGTGCATGGGAGATCATGCCTTACAAATTTGTTTGAGTTCTTTGATGGAGTAACCAGGAAGGTTCGTGAGGGCAGGGCAGTAGATGTATTCAGTAAACCCTTCGATAAAATTCCACATGGTAAGCTGCTCTGGAAAATTAAATCACATGGAATCCAGAGACAGCTGGCAAATTGGATGTACAATTGGCTTGATGGTAGGAGGCTGAGGGTATTGGTGAAAGGATGCTTGTCAGACTGGAGGCCTGGTGACTGGTATGCCTCAGGGGTCAGTGGTGGGCCCATTGCTATTTGTTGTCTATATCAATAGTTTGGATGAGAATGTACAAGGCATGATCGGTAACTTTGCAGACAATATTAAAATAGGTGGTGCTGTAGACAGTGAGGAAGGTTATCAAAATTGCAGCAGGATCTTGCTCAGTTGGGAAAATGGGCCAAAAAAAATGGCAACTGGAGCTCAAAACAGATAAGTGTGAGGTGTTGCAATTTGGAAAGTCTGATCAAGATAGGACTTTCACTGAGAATGGTAGAACCTTAGGGAGTATTGTAGAACAGAGACACCTTGGAGTTTAGATGTATGGTTCTCTAAAGGTGAGTCTCAGGTAGATAAGGCAGTGAAGAAGGCTTTTGGCATGCTGGCCTTCATCAGTCAGAGCAGAGTATAGAAATTGGGAAGTTATGTTGCAGTTGTACGGGTTGGTGGTGAGTCCACATCTGGAGTATTGTGGTCAGTTTTGGTTGTCATGCGATGGGAAGGATGTTGTTAAACTGGAGAGAGTGCAGAAAAGATTTACAAGGATGTTGCCAGGACTCATGGGACTAAGTTAGAGGGAGAGATTGGACAGGCTAGGACTCTTTTCTTTGGAGTGGAGGAGACTGAAGGGTGATCTTATAGGTGTGTATAAGATCATGAGGGGAATGGATAGGGTGAATGCGCTCAGCCTTCTTCTCAGGGTTGGGGAATCGAGAACTAGAGGGCACAGATTTACGAGAAGAAAGAATTAATGGGAACCTGAGGAGCATCTTTTTTTTAAATAGAGGGTAGTACATATGTAGAATGAGCTGCCAGAGGAAGTGACTGAAACAGGGACATTGACAATATTTAAAAGGTATTTGGACGGATACATGGATAAGAAAGGCTGAGAGGGATATAAGGTAAATGCAAGCAAATAGAGTTAGCTTAGATAGGCATTTTGGTTGGCATGGATCAGTTTGGGCCAAAAGGTCTGTCTCCATGCTATAGATTCTAAGATTCATTTCAGAACACTTAAAAAAAAAAGCTAACTTTGGTTACTACAATTATTTTAGCGTACAATGTTAGAAAATAAGGTTAGCAGTTTCTTATCAAGGAAAAGATATGCTTATTTCTGAAAGGATGGAACAGTCCATCTGTATCTCTCCCTCCCTCCTGTCCAGTTATGACTGTGGTGAAAACATTGGGTCCAAGTGTGGAAAGATTTGTCCATTTCTGCATAGCTTTGCTGAATCAACCTTGTCACTCAACCTTCCACCACTCCAGATCAGAGTGACTGGTCACACCATTGTGGGTTGGTTTCTTTTTTTTGCTGATATTTCAGTTCTATTCAAAACAGTTTGAACATCAACAAGGAGATTTGAATAACTTGAATACCACAGAAGAAAAAGAAATTCAGAGCTTCTGAGACATCTCCAGTTGGCTGCCCAGATTACCAGTCAGACTTCCCTTACTCACCCCTCTGTGAGCAGACCAAAGGCACCGGAACAATGCATAGTATCAGACAGATGGAGTCAGAGAGGAGCAACAACCACTTTTTCTGTTATTTTTTCAATATTTTGTTTACTGCTGTAAGTCAAATTACATCAAAGTGTTAAACAATAACCTAATCTAGTTGCTTGTATTGAGTGCAGTCGAGTGACATGAGGAGAAGTGCATAATTCTGATTTCCCCATCATCCACAATCATTTAGTTTCTCAGTGTCTCATTCAGTGATAAAGACGCCATTGACTTGGCACACTGAAATCTTTACTTCAAGTCACTCATTTAGAACTTAGTTTTTGATGGGGCAGGGCTCAGAATTATCTGTTTCAATATCTTGCAATATAATCTGGGCAATCAGTCTTTCATCTTTGAACAAACTATTTAGGGATCCCTATTGTCATTGGTACAGTATGGTGACCCTGGTCTGATTTCAAAACTCTTTTATCAAGAGGAAGGGTGTTACATTGAAGGCACAGTAACACAAATGGTGAAAGTAAAGTATGCTTTTCAAATCTATGAGAAAATGGGATATTCACGCTTTAAGAAACATGAGATACTATGGATATATAATTCTGATACGACCGTTTTTATTTCATTGTCCCATGTGTACTGGGCCATTGAAAGTAAGTGTTGCGCATAGTCAAGGAAAAATGGAACACAATCGCTGGGAAATTCAGATCACTAATGTCTGATGGTAGGGCGCTACAGGTGTCTCATGAGGTCCAAAATGAGATGCATGCACATGTCTGCAGCAAATTGCGCCAGACACTATGTTGGTGAGGAAGCAAGTGTGCATGCAGTGAACATCTGACAGAAATAAGCAGAGTTAGCAGATTGTGTCAACTGGTTACACTATTCATTTGACACCACATGCTATTTGCGTGGCAATGAATACCCTCTTTTAACTTTGCACTGTTCAGAAATAGGAATTTCCTCCACTAGTACAATTTAAAAGGACCATCAACTACTTGCACGTCAGTAACCAACCGACTTGTGTTCTGGCTGTTGGTATAATTCTACAAGTGAATAACAGTGTTCAAAAATCTACAAGGACTGATGTGACAGGTGCTGAAGGATATTTAGCTGGCTTCAAAGAACAAAATTACAACACAGGAATAAGTCCCTCCGCCCTCCATGTCTGTTCCAGTGAGAACAAACAAACAAAGTTTCTTCAACCTCTCCTCATAGCTAATGCCTCTATATCAGGCAACGTCCTGATAAATCTCTTCTGCATCCTCTCCAAAGTCTACTGGTAGTATGGCGACAGAATTGAATACTATATTCCAAGTGCAGCCTGACTAAGGTTCTATAAAATTGCCACATGACTTGCGAATTTTTAAACTCAATATCCCAGCTGATGAAGGCAAGCGTGCCGTATGCCTTCTTGACTTCTGCACAAACCAGTTGCTTTCAAACATGAATGCACTAATTATTGAGTCATAATGGCAGGCAAGGAAGCCATTCAGCCCACAAACTCCATGCCGGTTCTCAGCATTATCAGTCCAGTCAGTACCTGTTTTTAGACTTCTGTATCTTTTCCCAATGGAAGAAGGTAGAACAGATCAAATCCGGGATGCATGCATGACATTGAGGGAGAGATTATTGTCATTGCCCTATTTCACCATATTCACTCTCACTCTTCCTTGTACTCTATCTTGTCATTATTTGAGATCTAACAACTGCACTGGTGTCAGCAAACTTGAAAATCAAACTGGAGTGAAATTTGATCACGCAGTTATATCCTTCTTCCATCTACCCTGTTTAGTTCTGTTAGAATCTTATAGGTTTCTATGAGATTCCCCCTCATTCTTCTGAACTCCAGTGAATACAATTCTAATCAACTCAATCTCTCCTTGTATGTCAGCCCTGCCAGGAATCAGTTTGGTAAACCTTCTCTGCACTCTCTCGAGCAAGAACACCCTTCCTCAAAAGGAGACAAAAACTTCACACAATATTCCAGGTGTTGCCTAAGGCCCTGTATAACTGCATTAAGACATCCCAGTTCTTGCACTTGAATCCCTTCATTATAAACACTATCTATTCTGTTCTATGGTGCAACTACTGATAGGGGACAATTAATTACTCCTGCAAACGACTTCTTACCCTTCCTAATTCTTATCCGTATGAAAACTGATTCTAAATTTTGCTCTTTCTACCAATGTCATCTAGCTTCCCGACTTTTCAAAATGTAAAATACCCTTCAAAATTCAGGACCTGGCCGTGGTCACTTTGCAACTATCAAGTCATACATATTTATTATCTTTGGTAATAATTCATCTATTTTGTTATACATGCTATGCACATTCAGCTACAGTATCTAAAGTTCTGGATTACGACCATTTTTTGCGATCTTTGGCCTTATCTGATGATACACTCTCAAGTTTGCACATTCTGTCCCTTGTTGCCACATTAGTTATTATTACCCAAATCATTACTCTGCTGTTTCACTTTAATTTACCACATCTTCCCTCACTGGATTCCTATCCCCTTCTACTTAATTCAAAGCCCACTCTACTGCCCAGTTATACGACTCATCAGAACTCATAGTTCCTGCTTGGCTCAGGTAAAGACCATCCCAACAGTACTGTTCCCACTTTTCCTAGTACTGGTGCCTGCGACCCATAAATTGAAACCCATTTCTTCCCCACCAGTCTTTGCGCCATATCTCTAATTTTATTTTCCCCACACCAATTTGCTTGTGGGTCAGGTAAAATCTAAGGGTTATTATTCATCTTTGTAGTCCTGCCTTTAAATTTACACCTTACTTGCTCATAAATTGTAAGCAGATCCCCAATCCTTTTCCTAATCCTAACTACGTTGTCAGTACCCATGTGGACAATAGACACTGGATGCTCCCCTATGCATTGCAAGCTCCTGACCATCTCTCATTAGGTGTCATGAACCTTGCCACCAAACAGGCAACGCAACCTGTTGGAATCTTGCTCTCAGCTACAGAAAGCCTTGTCTATCCCCCTGACCATACCACTATTCTCTCCTGCCACTACATTCCTATTAACACCCCACACTTGAATGGCTTCCTATTACACTATGCCTTGGTCAGTTAGCTCATCCATCCTGCAGTTCTTGCTCTCATCCATCCAAGCTGCAAGAACCTCAAACCTGTTAGACAATTGTTAGGGTTGAGTCTCCTCCACTTCTTGATCACCTTACCTGCCTCACTTGAATAAATCAGAAGAGTCTATCATAAGGAGTTAGGCTGTCTTCTGGAACAAAGTGTAACTTTTCCTTTTCCCAATGCCTCACAATGTCCATAGCTCAATCTCTAGCTCATCTTCTCTGGGATGAAACTCCTCGAGCTGCAGACAGTTACGCAGATGTGTTGCCCTAGATCACTTAGGCTTCCACTCCTCACATTCTGGAGCCACATTTCATCACCTACCCTGCCATCCTTAATATTTTTTAAATTAATGTGTTTCTTAATTTATAAATAATGAACCCTACAACTAATAGGTTTTAATAATGCTTAGTAAACATTACTACTGCTACTTAAACCAATTATTAATAAATTACACAAGTTTTGGATGGTAAATGAGTAAAATACACAACAATCATTTACCGGTTTCCCAGATGTGATGCCACACTTCAGTTGGTTTGTGTGATACTACTCTCACCCCTTGTACTGCTTTAAGTAGTGTCCCACTCTCTCACTCTGTGTTGTCTTAAATGGTATTTTACTCTCTCTTCTCATGCATTGTTTTAAAGTGTCCCACTCTCTCATTCTTTCTCTGTGTTGTTTTAACTAGTGTCCCACTCTTTCGCTATTTCTCTCCCCTTCTGCTGTTTTGAATGTTGTCTTGTTCACGCTCTCTCTCTTCTCGCACTCTTTCAAATGGCGTCCCACTCTCTGGCCAGAATTTTACCACCTCGCCCGCCTCAGAATCGAGACTCGCAGAATGGAAATCTCTGTTGGCCTCAGGCAGGATTTTACAATCTTGCCAAGTGAGGCTGTAAAATCCCGCTCTCTGTCTCTCTCTCTCCTCATGCTCTTTTAATGTTGATAAATGGCAAGTAACATTCATGCCACATAATGTCAGGCAATGACTATCTCCAGCAAGAGAAAGCCTAACCATCTCCTTTTGACATTTAGGCACATTACCATTATTGAATCCAACTGTCAACATTGACCAGAAACTAAATTGACACAGCATATAAATACTGTGGCTAAGAACAGATCAGAGGCTGGGAATTCTGCAGTGTTGACCATCTAACAAGGCACAATTATGCTTTGTCTATATAGCACATAAGAAACAATACTTTTCACTGTATACTTATACATGATAATAATATATCAAATCAAATCAAAATTCTGGACTGTGATGGAATCTTCTCCACTTATCTGGATGAGTGCAGCTCTAACAACATTCAGGAAGTATAACAACATTCAGAACAGTGTACAAGATGTAGTGCAGCAACCAACCAAGCCTTCTTCAACAGTACCTTGCAAACGAGAGCCTTTAATCACATAGACAAATATGGGGAGCAAACTCATGGGACCATCACCACTTGTAAGTTCCACTCCAAGCGAAACACTATCCTAATTTAGAGCTATAATCGCCGTTCCTTCACTGTCGCCGAGTCAAATTCTTTGAACTCCCTTCCTAACAGCATTGTCATAAGAACATAAGAACTTAAGAAATAGGAGCAGGAGTAGGCCATCTGGCCCTTCGAGCCTGCCCCGCCATTCAATAAGATCATGGCTGATCTGTCGCTGCTCAGTTCCACATTCCCGCCCTCTCCCCATAACCCTTAATCCCCTCTCTTATCAAAAACCCATCAACCCTCTTCTTAAAAATATTTAGCGAGGCAGCCTCCACCACTTCAACGGGCAGAGAATTCCAGAGATTCACCACCCTTTGACTGAAGAAGTTCTTCCTCAACTCCGTTCTAAACCGCCCCCCCTTTATCTTGAGGCTGTGCCCCCTAGTCCTACTGTCCTTTCTGAGCGGGAAGAGTCTCTCCACCTCTATCCTATCCATCCCATTCATCATCTTATACGTCTCAATGAGATCTCCCCTCATTCTTCTAAACTCTAACGAGTACAAGCCTAGTTTATTCAGCCTCTCCTCATAGCTCAACCCCCTCAACTCCGGCATCAGCCTAGTAAACCTCCTCGCCTCGATGTACTGCACCGATTGAAGAAGGTGGCTCACTACCAGCCTCACAGGGACAGTCAGAGATGAACAAGAAATGCTGGCCTAGTCATGAAGGAAGAAGGAACCAAGCTTAACCAAACCAGTACTCAATTTACAAATTTTCTTTCCTGTTACTTTGAACTTCAGTATTGTTCAATACTTCACATAGATTTCTCAACAAAATAAGCCATTCTAATGATTATTTACAAAGGTGTTTTGGAATTATTTAAATATTAGTTAAACTGTTTGTTTAACAACAATATTTGAAACTTGGAAATACTTAAACATTTTTATTCCCAGTTCACAATTCAACATCCGGTCATTTTCATTCAGCTCTTATATTTAGAAATACTCTGCTTTTATATACGTTCTCTACAGTTTTATCTGTGTCCACTTGCATATAATGCAGTATTCAGCATCCAAACCTCTTCACAATCTTCTTTCCAGATGTTATGCAAAAGGGGATGCATATATTTTGAAACCAGAGAGTTCACTCATCAAAGGTTAGCATTTCCTATTGACTCATGTACAGATAATAAACAACGGGCATTGCATCTATTTTATGAATCACTTGAAGTCTGAATCATCCTATATCTGTATCACTACATATTGCTTTCATTTGTCTGATTTTAGAAACATTAATTAAACACACTTGTATTTATGAAGTGCAACCACCAGCTTTTAAACCGCTCACCAGCCAGTCATGACAAGGCAGTTGAAATTGCTTTTCTGTTATGAGCCAGTAAACGCAGTGCCCAGTATCAAATCGGACCAATATGATCAGAGTCACCATTTCTACCTGAAATCAGTTTTGCAGTGATAAGATCAGACCTGAAATCAATTACTTGCATGAATAAAATGATATAAATTATCCCCCTGCCATTTTGAAGAAAATATTTTGAGTACTGTCTCTAATGAGTTACTATAAATATGATGCACAAACTAAACAACAATTGTGTTTCTGCATCAGATGTATGCTAAGCTCAAGGCAGTTATACTGGAGGATGCACAGAATGCCTACAGTGCGGAAAGAGCCTTTTGGCCTATCAGGTTTGCACCCACTCTCTGACAGAGCATCTCACCAGGCCCTGTCCCCAGTATCCCTTGTGTTTACCCCGCTAATTCCCCCTAACCTCCACATTTTGGGACTCTAAGGGACAATTTTACATGGCCAATCCACCTGACCTGCACCTCTTTGGACAATGGGAGGAAAAACCAGAACAGCCGGAGGAAATCTATGCAGACACAGGAAGAACATGCTAATTCCGCACAGTCAGACACCCAAGACCAGAACCGAACCCAGGTTCCTAGAGTTGTGAGGCAAGCAGTTAGCAGTGCTAACCACTATATGACCGTGCCACCCCATAATTTTTGATACTTGCTTTACAAATTTATTTCCTACTCACAAAGATACAGCTAAATGATTAACGCTCATATCAATGGAATTGGTTTTATAATGTTTTTCAGTTTGATTTATTTTGCTCAGTTAGATGAATTCAAAGCAGAGTGCAAATTGACCACAGCATCAGCCTTGCATTTTTTCCTGAAAACCTTTTCCACCTGTGAAGGAATATTGGGACAGGCAAACAATGGAAAAAGGTCTACCACTGACCAGAAACATAATACTGGTATCAAAGAAAGCATCTTCCTCATTGTCCAGTTACTTTTGCGATCTAACAGTACATTGCCAAAAAAAAGGTACAATATCTCTTCAAAAGGGAATTTGATGCATTCAGTGCTACAACATGGTTTGTTGGAGAAATCAGATGCTGAACCAAGAATAACTAACTGATCCTTTAAAATCAATTAATACTTTCATAACTCCAGGTATAATGCACATCCTTTACCCAATTTCCTCCAAAGACAGCAAATGGTGCTTGAAATACAATCTTCTGAACAATTTAAATGACTGGCAGCAGATACATTTGTTATTTATATAATGGCATAATGACTGTTTTGTGTCCTTTTTAAATTAGATTGGGTTACATAAATTAATAATTGGGCACAGAATCAAATACTTAAAACTGGTCATTTTTGAACGCGGTATAGATTACATTTTTAGAAATTTGGGATCAAACACAATTCGCAAGCTGGATGGGCTTCTTGGTCAACTAGTTAAATTGTATCATTTTTTGAGGCTGTTTTACGAGTTGGTTTTAAGGTCTGTTTCCTGTGATAATAAAAAGCTAGGAGTACACTCCCGAATTGGATTTGAGCCAGAATAAGAGGCATCAAGGGACAACATAAACATTTTTAACTTACCCTCCCTCCTTCTGTCATTAACTTTTACATTTTACATGCTTTCTTCCTTCAAAGTAGAAATGACCAACATCCAGCTAGGGTGTGTCAATTACATTTATGATGACACAGATTTAGCAAAAAGCGGCACGGTAGCAGAGTGGTTAGCACTGCTGCTTCTCAGCACCAGGGACCCAGGTTCAATTCCCAGCTAGGGTCATTGTCTGTGTGGAGTTTGTGCGTTCTCCCCGTGTCTGCATGGGTTTCCTCCCATGTTCTGAAAGATGTACTGGGATTGATCCGAACAGGCACCGGACTGTGGCGACTAAGGAGATTTCACAGTAACTTCATTGCAGTGTTAATGTTAGCCTTACTTATGGCTAATAAATAAACTTTATATAGTAAATAAAGTAAAGGCAAATGCACAGGGGGTGATTCTGAGCCCACACTCTCCATCTACGGTGTGCGTTCAAAATCCAGAGAATGTGATTTGCACTATCGAGTTTCCAAGTTCCAATCTTACCGGTTCCTGGCCGGTAGAGTGGTCTGAGACATGCCATGGGACCACAGAAAGCTCATTTTAATACATTAGTGAGCATTCTCTCCAGGACTTGTCCTATCCCCCCACTAGATGTTCAGTGGCACCGGTGTGCCATCACACCAACAACATTTGAAATAGGTTCACCTGGACATGAACCGTAGAACCATAGAAAATTACAGCTCTGAAACAGGCCTATTGGCCCTTCTTGTCTGTGCCGAACCATTTTTTGCCCAGTCCCACTGACTTGCACTTGGACCATATCCCTCCACATCCCTCTCATCCATGAGCCCATCCAAGTTTTTCTTAAATGTTAAAAGTGACTCTGCATTTACCACATTATCCAGCAGCTCATTCCACGCTCCCACCACTCTCTGCGTGAAGAATCCCCCCTAATATTCCCTTTAACCTTTTCTCCTTTCACCCTTAACCCATGCCCTCTGGTTTTTTCCTCGTCTAGTCTCAGCGGAAAAAGCCTGCTTTGCATTCACTCTATCTATACCCATCTATCATATCTCCCCTCATTCTTCTACGGTCTGGGGAATAAAGTCCCAACCTATTCAATCTCTCTCTGTAACTTAGCTTCTCAAGTCCTGGCAACATCCTTGTGAACCTTCTCTGCACTCTTTCAACCTTATTTACATCCTTCCTGTAACTAGATGACCAAAACTGTACACAATACTCCAAATTCAGCCTCACCAATGCCTTATACAACCTTACCATAACACTCTTGCATCCCACTCTTTGTTTTTTGGGGATGGATACCCTTTGTTCCCAGTGATGCTGCTGGAACTAGATAGTTGTTGGCCAATCAAATGGTCTCTTTTTTATATTCATCCATTCATGGGACATTGGCATTGCTCACTGGCTAGTATTTACTGCCCATCACTAGATGCCCTTGGACGGCAGTTGAGAGTCAACCTCATTGTGATGACTCTGGAGTCACATGTAGGCCAGACTAGGTAAGGATGGCAGATTTCTTTTCCAAAAGGACATTGGTGAACCAGATGGGTTTTTCTGACAATCAACATCAGTAGATTATTTGAGATATTTTTATTTTTATTGAATTCAAATTCCACAATCTGCAGTGGTGGGATTCAAACCTGGGTCCCCAGAACATTCGTTGAATTTCTGAATTAACAGTCTAGCAATAATACCAATAGGCCATTGCCTCCCCTCTCAGAGCTAGGAACTCCTACCATATGAAAGGCCTGTCTACAACCAATTAATGCACTCAAGAGTGTTAAGTAGCTGCAAGGTAGATGTCCCGAGTAGCAGGATGGCAGCAGTGGGGCAAGTGTTGGGGCAATACAAGAGGGTGGAAATCAGTTCCACTTTCTTGGTGGCAAGGCAAGAAAGCAATCCACTTGTTAAATTCTGCTCTGAGTTATTGAGGGTGGCGCTGGGATCCTGGCTCTGTTAGGCAGCAGTGCTAACCACTGTCCCACAATACTCTCACCAGTGTTTTCTGACCCTTGCTATTCTTAATTTCTACTTGTACTGATTCTACTCATGATCTTCTGAGGCCAGATTCTTTCTCATTATAGAACTTGTGTCTTCTACTCTGAAGATAGACAGCAAATATTTGTTCAATGCTTTCTTCACCACCTGGCCACCTGTGACTCCACTTTCAAGGAGCTATGAACCTGTACCCCTAGATCTCTTTGTTCTATAACTCTTCCTAAACACCCTACTATTAACTGAGTAAGGCCTGCCCTGGTTCTTTCTACCAAAATGGATCACCCTGCATTTATCTAAATTAAACTCCATCTTCCATTCATCAGCCGACTAGCCCAGTTGATCAAGGTCCCATTGCAAACCTAGATAACCTTCTTCACTGTCCACTATATCACCAATCTTGGTGTCATCTGCAATCTTAGTAACCATGCCTCCTAAATTCTCATCCAAATCATTAATATAAATGACAAATAACAGTGGACCCAACACCAAACCCTGAGGCACATGATGGTCATAGGCCTTTAGTTTGAAAAGCAACCCTCTACAACTACCCTCTGCCTTCCGTCATCAAGCCAATTTTGTATCCATTTGGCTACCCTACCCTGGATCTCGTGAAATTTAATCTTATGCAACACCTACCATGCGATACCTTGTCAAAAGCCTTGCAACCGCACTGCCCTCATCTACGTTCTTGGTTACCCCTTCAAAAAACTCAAACAAATTTGTGAGACATGATTTTCCACTCACAAAGCCATGTTGACTACCTCTGATCAATCCTTGCCTCTCTAAGTGCCTGTAGATCCTGTCTCTCAGAACACCTTCTAACAACTTACCCACAACAGAATTGAGGCTCACTGACCTGTAGTTCCCAGGCTTTTCCCTGCAGCTTTTCTTAAACAAAGGCACAACATTTGCCACTCTCCAATCTTCAGCTATCTCACCTGCGGCTGTCAATGATGCAAGTATCTTCGCTAGGGGACCAGCAATTTCCTCCCTAGCCTCCCACAATGTCCTGGGATATACTTCATCAGGTCCCGGGGATTTACTTACCTTTGTATACCTTAATACTTCCAGCGCTTCCTTCTCTGTTATATGTACACTCCTCAAGACAACACTATTGATTCTCCCAAGTTCCCTAACATCAATGCCTTTCTCAACAGTAAATAGTGACGAGAAATATTCATTTAGGATCTCACCCATCTCTTGTAGATCCACACATAGATGACTTTGTTGATCCTTAAGATGTCCTACTCTCTCCCTAGTTACTCTTTTGCCCTTTATGTATTTGTAGAATCTCTTTGGATGTTCCTTGCCTTATCTGCCAAAGCAACCTTGTGTCCCCTTTTTGCTCTCCTGATTTCTCTCTTAACTCTACTCCTATACTCTTCAAGGGATTCACTTGACCCCAGCTGCCTATGCATGTCATATGCCTCCTACTTATTCTTGACCAGGGCTCAATATCCAGGGTCCCCTGCTTCTACCAGCCTTGCCCTTCACTCTAAGACGAATGTACTTATCCTGAATCCATATTAACATACTGTTGAAAGTCTCCCACTTACCAAGTGTCCCTTTGCCTGCCAACAGACTCCCTCAATCAACTTTTGAAAATTCATGTCTAATACCATCAAAATTGGCCTTGCCCCAATTTAGAATTTTAACTTTTGGGCCAGACCTATCGTTCTTCATAGTTACCTTAAAACTAATGGGATTATGGTCACTGGTCCCAAAGTGATTCACCACTAACACTTCTGTCACCCATTCTTCCTTATTTCCCAACAGGAGGTCAAGTTTTGCCCCCTCTCTAGTCGGGCCATCCACATATTGAATTAAAAGTTCCTCCTGAATACACTCAACAAATTTCTCTTCATTCAAGCCCCTAATACTATGGTTGTCCCAATCAATGTTGGGAAAGTTTAAGTCCCCTATTACCACCCTATTTTTCTTGAAGCTATCTGTAATCTTCTTACATATTTGCTCTTTAATTTCCCACTATCTGGGGGCCCATAGTGCAATCCTATCAAAGTGATTTCCCCTTTCTTATTTCTCAGTTCTACCCTTGTAGACTCAGTGGGCGAACCCTCAGATATATTCTCTTTCAGTACGGGTGTGATGTTTTCCCTTATCAAAAGTGTAACTCTGCCTCCTATTTTACTTCCTGCTCCATCTTTCCTATAGCATCTGTACCCTGGAACATTGAGCTGCTAGTGCTGTCCCTCCCTTAGCCACGTTTCAGTAATTGCTATAACATCCCAGTCCAATATACCCATCCATGCCCTGAATTCATCTGCCTTGTCCATCAGGCCTGTCCTCCTTTACCATTCTGTCTGACTTTCTTGGGACTGGAATATTTATTGCCCATCTTTGATCATTTTGTGACCACGTCTCTATAATGGCAATGAAGGGCCCTTTCTCATCAAGACTGACCAATAGCAATGCCATGTCCATTCATCATTGCCATCCTATTCAATAATATACAGCTCAGGAAAGCACCGTTTGGGGGTGGCATAGCTGCCTCACAGCACCAGACACCCAGGTTCAATTCCAGCCTATGGTGACTATCTGTGTGGAGTTTGCACATTCTCCCTGTTTCTGCATGCGATTCCTCTGGATGCTCTGGTTTCCTCCCACAATCCAAAGATATGCAGGTTAGATGGATTGGTCATGCTAAATTACCTCTTAGTGTCCAAAGATGAGTAGGGTTAGGGGGATTAGAAGGGTAAACATGTGAGGTTATGGGGATAGGGTCAAGGTGCTCTGTCAGAGATTCAATGCAGGCTTGATGGGCCAAACAGCCTGCTTCTGCACTGTAGGAATTCTATAGTTCTATTACCATTATATCACGGTCATCTAGATGGATTGCTATTGTCTGAATTTGTACACATTGAACTTGGCAATTGATGCAGCTGAGTTCAACTTTAATGGCACTATGTGTAAATAGATGGTATTGCCATAGGACTCTCTCTAGGTTCACCTCTTACTTCCCATGAGAAACATGTCTTCAATGAAGTGAATTCTAGCATCTTACATCTTGCGTATTTCTAATACATAGGTATGTATGCTATATTTGAATCTGCAGATTTGGAATTTCCTTATGTAATTGGCTTCATCATGTGCTCAAATTCACCTTTCAAATGGAGCTCCTTTTCCTCTATGTGCTAGTTGAGAAATCTGCCAATAGATACTTCTACTGCTGTCTACTGCAGGCCTATTGTCACTGGCCAATATATGTGTTGGTATCCCTATGGTTTTACATGCTAGAAGATGCCTCATCAGCAGCCTTACAAGTAGAATGCAAGCCATTTGCTCACATTGCAAGCTTGATGCTGAAAGAGGGCACTTCAAAGCTAACATTATGATTACTCTGAGCTGATTATTGATCGCTGTATATCAAGCAAACTCATGGCGCCTTCACAGAGTCCTGAAAAGTGTCCAGTCTACCTCAGATTAACAGGTAAATTGTCTCAGAATTCTGAGCAACAGCTAAAGTTAATTGTTTCATGTCGCAATAGAAATACAAATGATAATATGCACTAACAGGATGCATATGCAAGCAACCTTCTGCCTTCATGTGTATGTGAATTTTGATGCCAGCATGATGCTAGATATATATGCCCTTGTCCCAATGACTGGTGGATCGTATCAAACATCATGTCCCTCTGGTTGTTTGCAACAGGCAAAATACAGACCCTACCCAACTGGCCCATGCCTTTAAAGGTCAAAACACAGTGTCCAACATTCGGTGTGATATGCATTTGGACAACACTTAACAAACGATCCTGATTGTCAGTGAATTCTTAGCACAACCAACTTAAGATGATCAGTACAGCTCACATATGGTTCATTTGTGAAAGCTGGAGGCCAGATATAATCATACATAAGGTCATGCCTTTTGCAACCAGAAGGAGCATATCCACACAATACATAATTTTCAGGTAAACAAAAGTTTGGAGTACAGCCACTGCCTAACCCATTCTCCATGGTGATGCCTTGACCAATCAGAGCTGACCTTCCTGGTTTAAGTTTAAACAAAAGCTTGGCAATTAACCATTCCCAGGTGCATCTCTACCAATAAGAGTCTACTTGCCAGCCAATCAGCACTCTCTTCTCATTCAGTATTAATTATTGTTTCTTTCACAATTACTCTTCTTGCAACTCTTTCTTGAGAAAAAAGTTTTGATGATATGACTTTTTTTAAAGCAAAGAATTAATTTTGCAATGATAGCTTTAACCACAATCAAAGCATTTTAAAATCCATCAAATGCATTATATTTCGATGCAGAGTTCATCAAACTAATTCTGAATCATTTTGGCTACTCTGGAGAAGGTGTGGCATTTTTGATTTCATAATCATCCTTCCACAACAAACCATCTTCCTCTCCATCCACTGAATTGGATATTCCGAATGTTTGTAATATCTGATGACGTTTTATGCACTAAAAGCATCACACAATTTAATGAGAAAAATCAAACAGGGCAGCATGCATATTTCCATTTTGAAGGTTTTATTTCTCTGCCAATCTATTCCATTCAAAATAGACCACTGAATGGTCTATTGAGACACAAATCCAACAGTTCAATTATTGATATTAAGCCCCAGTGTAACTGTACTTTGGCTGCTATTTCCTCTAAGGCATTTCCTGATCTCATTAGTTAATGGGATTTGTACATGCTCCATACAAATGAGCTGTGTTATTTCTGTAGGCTACCAGGTAGCCTATTCCATACATTATAAATCAGGAATTTCACTCCATCATCATCCCTCCTACCAGAGATAAGGACATGCACAGAAACTCCTGCAGGGAGCTTGATATTCAGCAAAATTGCCATAGGGTTTAATTTTATTCTGTCAGCTATGCAAACTGGTACCATCAATCATGTCCTCTCCTATCTTATGATTTCCACAATTTGATTGCTTGACATATTGAAATTCATGGGTGTTTCGTTCACGTTGCTGACGTGAAGTAACAAGTATTCACGGTTTTTGCCACCATCTGATGATGAATTGTGGGAAACTGGTAATTTTAGCATTGAGATCTTGGTGTTCTCTGAGTGATTTGGTCTTCTGCTACAATACCAGATTATTTTATTCCATAAAGCAGCTACACCAAAGTTTAAAGTTTATTTATTAGTGTCACAATTAGCCTTACATTAACACTGCAAATGGAGTTACTATGAAAATCCACTAGTCATCACACTCTGGCATCTGCGCACCTAACTTGTGCATTTTTGGACTGTGGGAGAAAACTGGAGCACCCGGGGGAAACCCACGCAGACATGTGCAAACTCCACACAGACAGTGACCCAAGCTGGGAATCAAACCTGGGTCTCAGGTGTTGTTAGGTAGAAGTGCTAACCACTGTGCTGCCCCACAGTGATTATATTTGTTTGGTGAAACAAATATAATTAGCAAATATAATGAATTTTAGCTTGAAACCAGCTTCATACTTAATTCATTTTGTTGGAAGACTCATTTGTTTGTGGCTCTCCAAATAGGATCTGCTCATCTCAGCATGTTTTAAACTCCCTTGCCCTTATCGCCTGCTTGATCCAATGCGCCCAGTTATAAGGCAATGGGAAATAAATCTTGGATTTGTGAGGTGAAAAATTAACATTGATTACTAGTGCGAGTATATCATATCATGGATCAAACGGGGTAGGGATGGCATGGTTGACTGATATGCCAAGTATATCCAAAAGCATGATCTTGGGGCTGGAGAATTTGTACATCTACTACACCAAGATCAACGATATTAATATTGTTCTGTTAGTAGAGAATATACAAGTTGTTTCTCAGAAGCACTCGAGCCCACACTACAAAGCACAGAAAATGCAACAATTAAAAATGGAGACAATACGCTAGCCTTCTAGATTTTCAGCAGCCTTCCCCTGCCAGCCTAATACTGCACATCTGGCCAATGTCACTGGGCCAGGCTCAATTATTTAATTTTGATTAAGATGTTTACTGTTTTCTTCATGTTTACAAGGCTATCATTAAAGTTTGTTTGGAACAACAGACAGAAAAAAAAAACAGACACATATAACCCTATGAACACTGAGGGAGAAGTGGGGGTGGGGGGAGTAAAACGTTGGTGAACGATTCATTGATCATTCTTTTTTCTTTAGCGGCTTTACATAATCAAAAAAATAGAAATCTTCCTGGCCGCCAACAAGAAACAATGTGCTCCTTTGTTAAGTATTACCCATTAATATACCACGGTTGAAATGCTGCCAACCATGCACTTGATTGTGAATTGGCAGGCTGTGGTCAGCACGTTCTGCTGAAATGTGGGCAAGAGAACAAAATCAAATCAACTTCTGCTCAGATGTTTGGCGAGATCCATGCAGTGCTCATTGTAGTGCAGCTGACTCCAGATAAAGAAATGGAATTCTGATCCAGCAATGGAGAGGCAGTGAACCAAATCGCTTTCCATTCACTCGCAGAGACACAGAGTTCTTCCTTCAGAGCAATACAACTACTTGGTTATATAATCTGGCTTACAGGGCAAAATGTTTTTTAATTACTTCGCCTCTTACTTCTCCTTTATTTACCATCTGCATCTGCTTTCTCGCACACTTGCAATCTCTCGTGAAAGATTGTATTTCACCAAGAAATTATTTTCATTTCAAATTCTTGCAACATGTGTGATTAACTAGGCTGAGGTACAGATCTGAAAAAAAATACATTCTTTATAAACATTTGAATCCCAATAGAAAGGGGGCCCAATTTCAATGGCTCCCCAAATTGGACATGGGAGTGGTGACATGCGATTAACAAGTGCCCAAAGTCTCTGGAGCGGGCAGCATGCTCACTTTTTGCTGTCTGTTAATTTGACAGTACCCAGCAGCCAGTGCTCA
Source organism: Carcharhinus amblyrhynchos (assembly GCF_965287045.1). NCBI lineage: Eukaryota > Metazoa > Chordata > Chondrichthyes > Carcharhiniformes > Carcharhinidae > Carcharhinus > Carcharhinus amblyrhynchos. Next base: position 46,446,887 of record NC_137324.1, on the reverse strand, counting down.
TCGCACTGTGAGGCAACCGTACACCTCAGAATGGGGTCCAGAATGGTGCGAGGCTGGGTCCAGTTAAAGCAAGCCTGTGATACTCAAAGTCAACCTCTAGATATGAAAGGGAATGTTCATTCTGGTTGGTGCAAGTACTGGAAGTCATTCTAGAACTAATTCTGACCTGGTATTAAAAAACTCAACTCAATCATTGCACAACATTGGAGAGAGTTGGCTCTGTGATTTTCAGATGAAGCACTGCAGACCTCAGTCAGGGAGGTGCAGAGGAGAGATGTGTCACTATCCACAGTAGGGATAAGTGTTAGGTAGTAAGCCATCTTGACAAACTCTCAGAAGGCAGTGGGAGCAGATAACCATGGAAGTCAGTGCCTAGAAACAAGCTACAAGGACCTTGTAGCAGGTCGTCAAAGTCAGTGAATGCATCTTCAAATACCATATCCCACCAAATTGTTGACAAGCCTCAGACATGACTCAATGCACCACATTCCCATCACTCACCTATTAACAATCTCTACCATTCAGGATTCATTCTGCATCTCACCTATTGCACACATTTCCAGTTATTCAAAAATCCATACAATGCAGAAGAGGCCAATCAGCCCATCAAGTCTGCACTGACTTCCTGACAGATTATCTTACCCAGGACCTCTACCCACTCTATCCCTGTAACCCCACGCATTTCTTATGGCTAATCCACTTAACCTGCACACATTGGGACACTAAGCGACAATTTAGCATGGCCAATCCACCTAACCTGCACAATCTTGGAATATGGGAGGAAACCAGAGAAAACCCATGCAGACACTGGAGAACATACAAACTCCACACAGACAGACACCCAAGGTCAGAATTGAACCCCGGTCTCTGACACTGTGAAGCAGCAGTGCCACCATACCGCCCACCTATTCAACCATGACAACAACACAGGCAAATAGATTTCATGACACCCATTGACACAATTTCCTATAAAGGAGAAGGTGGCTCACAACTGCTTGCAGCGTTAACCAGATACAGGGAAAGGCACTTTGTCCTTCTGCCTCAGAGGAGAGGGTGTTCTCCACCACTGGAGCACGGTTATCAGCAGAATTAAAACACTAATCCTCCTCTTCACATCTGACTTCCTCTCCATTCCACAATTTCTTCTGATTTAGAGGCTGCGGCCGGTGTGAGCATCCTACTCACAACTACTTCCCTCACCAGAACATGACACTTTTGCCTTTCTTAGGTTGGCCCCTGCTTTCCAATCCCTTCAAGGCCTCATCCTTCCCAATCTCTGTAACCTCCTCCAGTCCCCTAAGGTTTCAGCAGTCCTTCAGTTCTGGTCTTTTGCACATTCTTAAATATAATCACTACCATTGGTGGCCATGCCTTCAGTTGTCTCTAGGTCGTGAGATTTGGCGTTCCCTCCCCGAACCTCTCCACCTTCAAGATGCTTCTTAAAATTGACTCTTCAACTAAGCTATTGGCCATATATCCTAAGCATATCTCCTTTTGTGGCTTGCAGTGACATTGTATTTGATAATCAAGCCTCTAAAGTACTTTGGGACATCTTGCTGTGCTAAAGGCACCATATAATTTTAAATTGTTGTTGTAATGACAGTCTTATAATATATTCTAATTGCAATAGATCACAAATGCTAAATAATATTAATGGGTTATTAAGTTTACTCAGTTTTGATATAAATTTGGTACTAAATCACCTTATGGTATGATCAGCCATGATCAATATGAACGGCAGTGCAAGCTCGAAAGGCTGAATGGTCCTTCTGCTGCTCCTATTGTCTATGTTTCTTCCTTCTTTCAATTAACTGAGAATTGTAACATGGCCAGGGAGAGGTGGAAGAGTAGGAAGTGAGTGATGAAGAAGAAAGGCCACCGCACAATGTCACACTTGCAAACAACCACCAGCTCAGATACTGATACTGCACTAATGTTGAAGAATAATATAGATTAAAACATATAAATTGACCCAGATTATAAGGCAACCCCATTTTTTCAGTGCCAAAATTCATGTTTAGTCCTGTACTCATTGTGCAACTCAACACCCTTCCCTCACCCCCTTTTCTACTAAGAAATGTTATTCTCACATTAGGAGTCAGTGCCAATTCTCCACCTCTGAAATGCATGTTTTGCTCACCTTATAAATCAGTGCATGTAAGTAAGCAAGCAACATGGGCCAAGTTGCTAACAAGATGTGGGAGTTTAAGACATGCCCACAAAGAATAGATCGCACATGGCGAATGAAGAACAGAAATTAGTCCTCTGGCAAAAAGGAGGAAGTCTGGATCTGGTTTCAAGTTAAACATCATAACATTTGTTGACTCAACAAATAACTGCACTTCAGCAATGGACGCCACAACAAAGACTTCTGACTCCAATGTTACATGAGGGGGCCATCTCAGACCTCTGACATCTCCTTCCCAAAAAGGCAGTAGCCTTCTATCAGCCAGACTTCAACCACTGGGTAGCTGTGTCAGAACACTAGGATAGGCAAAAGCAAGATAGGCAGGAAGGGAATGCACACAGCTAATTACTTGACATTTGTATGCTATATGGTATGTTACTAGCTATCTTCATAATGCAGTTACATCAAGAAATATATAGGGTACTTCCATGTAGCATACAATGATTTGAGTCTGGATATCACTGCAGATCAAAAATCAAATCACTGGAAGGCCTGACAATGGCCTCTACAATGAAAAAAATTCTTTCCCTCCTGCCAGAAATTCATGTTTCTATTGCACTATATTAAAGGAGAGAAAGGAAAAATCCCAACTTGGATTTTCATTCCCAGGCCACATGTGCAAAGGTGGGCGAACTCCTGGCTTCACCTACCTGTTCTTTAAAAACGGCTGTCTAGACATCAGATTTTGGGTCCCGGGATGGGAAGGTTTGCTGGATTAGAAGTCGGGATGGGGTATAGAGTATAGGAGCTGCCGTCTAATGCTTCAGTTGTACAAAACGTTGGTTAGACTGCATTTGGAGTGCTGCATCCAGTTCTGGTCACCGGAAGGACGTGGAGACTCTGGAGAGAGTGCAGAGGAGGTTTACCAGGATGTTGCCTGGCATGGAAGGACTGAGTTACGAGGAAAGGTTGGAGAAACTGGGACTCTTCTCCTTGGAAAGACGGAGATTAAGGGGGGACGTGATAGAGGTATATAAAATACTGAAGGGAATAGATAGAGTCAATAGTGGTAGGCTGTTCCCTAGATTGGGGACAATTACGAGAGGTCACGATCTAAGGGTGAGGGGGGAGAAGTATAATTTGGATGTGAGAGGAAGGTTCTTCATGCAGAGGGTTGTGGGGGTATGGAACGCGCTACCGAGTAGGGTGGTGGAGGCAGGCACGTTGGACTTGTTTAAGGTTTACTTAGATAGACACATGAGCGAAACAAGGATGGAGGGTTATAGTAGAGGGTATTAAATAGGGTCAGAGCCTCGAGACGACACCGGAAATGTAGAATTACACGTTAACGTTTTTGTCTTTTTATTCCGCAGGTGTCGGTCCACCTTGTTGTCAAATGAGGGGCATGCACACGGTGGGTCGTGCGTGGGCTGCTCTTGGAGGTTCCGGGAGTGGCCTAGTACTTCGTGTCGGTGTGTGTGCTTGATCCTGGACCAGTAGACGGGCGCCACGCCACAACAGCTCAGTGACTAGCACTGCTAGCTGTGCAGATACATGGATTTGGGCCTGTGTCTGTGGGAGTTTGCGCATTCTCCCTGTGGTTGCGTGGGTTTCCTCCGGCCACTCTGGTTTCCTCCCACACCCCAAAGATGTGCTCTTAGGCTGATTGGTGTACCAAATTGACACTATTCTCCCCTGAATCTGGCTAAATTGGGGTTCCACTCACATACACACAGGGCAGGGTAGGTGTAGGAGGATGCGGCGGCGCGGGCTCGTTGGGCCGAAGGGCCTGTTTCCCGTGCTGGGTTGTTCTTTGTACCCGGGAAGAATGAGGGGAATGACGGGTGCAGGGCACGCTCACTATGTCCAAAATTTAAAAATAAAGATGAAAAAAATGAACATCCCTCCAGCCCTCATTTCCCTCACCTCAACACACATACCACTCCCCCCATAGTTCCTCATACCCTCCATGCTGACCTACGTCTCACCACCTACTCCCACAGCTCTTTATAGTCCACATGCCAACCTCGCATCAACTCATGCCCACATATGATTTCCCAGCCAACACCTTATACCTCCTATGTGAGCGAGCCCGGTATCCACTGTGCAGAGATGTGATAAAGTAAAGTTCTATTAGGACCTAAGGCCTGGATTTTAACCAGGACTCTCCACAGTGACAAAAAATCATAGAATAATAGAACAGAGCCATAGAATCCCCATGAGGCCCAGCAAGTTTGTACTCCCTCTTCAACAGAAGACCCCACCAGACACTTCTCCTATAACCCCACATATTTACCTCACTAATCCCTAATCTACACATTTGGGACACTAAGGGGCAATTTAGCATGGACAATCCACCTCCTGCACATCTTTGGACTATGGGAGGAAACCAGAGCACCCAGAGAAAACCCAAGCAGGCGCAGGGAGAACATGTAAACGCCACACAATCAGTCACCCAAGGCTGAAATTGAACTCGGGTCCCTGGTGCTTTGAGGCAGCACTGCTAACCCTTGTGCCATCCACTAATCCTAGATGAATATTCTAGGTCCCGCCTCTAAATCCAGCATTTTCATTCTCCATGAGGGCAAGGCAGAGTCAGGCCAGGGTTCAGGAATGCCCAATTCACAGAGACAACTTCCAATTAAATCACTAGCTGCCTCCATTGAAGTGGGATTTTGGAAAACCAGGAGCATGAAATTTGAAGTGTGCAGATTAGACTGGGTAAGAGGAGTACTGAAATTACTGGATTCATTTTGATAGCCAGTATAAGGTTACCTTTGAATAGGATCCTAGAACACATCTGATATCCTTTGGGATTGTTAAAAGTGACCATGGTTATGTACTTTTTATGTACAGTCTCATTGAAACTGTCAAGCTGTAAATATCTGTCCAGCTGTCAAGGAACTGCTGAAGAGTTGTCCAGCTGTCAAAGCTATCTAGGAAGCAACCAAGGATACTTGGTTGAATTGGCATGGAGGGGGGGCAACGCAAAGGATGGTGGGTTTGGGGCATGACTTGGCATTAAGTTGGCATGGGGATAAGGGAAATGAAGGACTATAAATTGGGATGGGGTATGGGTAATGGGGTGTAGGGAGTGGGACATTAGTTGGCATAGGGGTGTGTGGGGTGAACAGGAGTTCACATGTGGCGGCATGAATGGGACACAGCAAGTGTGTGGAAGGTGGGAGAAGGTGAGGGCTGAAGGAATTTTGTGTGTTTTATTATTATTCATATATTTTAACATAAAATTGGAGCAGAGAGGCTGGCCTTGCACCCACCCACCTCCTCACATGACAGACTATGCATTTATCTCTTTGTCAACAGAAAATCAGACATATGGGCAGAAACTTTTAAAGATCAAGTTCACCGAACCAAGAAATCACCAAACTCCCCAAACCCGACTCGGGATGTAAATCCGGGCCTAAGGCCGGGATTTAATTCTCCCACCCCTGCTCCACACAGAGGAGGCTTGCCACTGGCCGACAGCAGGGCCCTCTGATTCTGCTGAAGTCAATGGGAGTTTGAGTTGCTCGCCAGCCATGCCACTGGAAATCTGCCACACATGATCACCTTCGATTGGACTTCAACATCCCACTGGCAGGTAGGACTGGAAAATGTTGCCCCAAGTGGCTACTGCAAACTTCATGACATTGCAAAAACATTCATTCATACCAAAATTACTATTTTACATTCTTTCGAGTAATAAAGTCTTATGACTACATGCATTTAAGTGTGTGCTCAATTCTTTATAGCAAAAAAAATAGAATTCATAGCCCCACTTGAAAGAGTCTATATTCACTTGGAACTGCCAATCAAACTATGAAATGGCAGGCGCCTTTCTGTAATAATGGATGGATTAATCAATCAGCACTAATCTAGTAATGGAAGCCCTCAGAGTGAAATAACAAACATTTTTTTCACACCCTACATTTCAAAGATTTAACGGGAAGGGCCTTTAAATGTTTTGGCATTTTTTGAGACGTTCATTCAGACACTTCTGCCATTTTTGCTATGACAGAAGGGCTATCCATATTTAATATTGTCACAGCTCTCAAAAACCAGACAAAGCAGTAAAAAATGAAATATTGTCTTCATGGATTCTTCTTCGTTATCACTTTTGAAATTTATGTTGGTTTTAAAACATTGCAGCCAAGACAGAGGTTATCCATTCATTCAAAAGCCAACACCATGGTTAATGAGCAGTCTATAGGAGGTGTGTTTTGTTAGCTTGGTTATGTCAGGATGTTACAGGGTCAATCCTGGTATAATCTGAGCTCATCATTTTGGTTGGTATCTCAGCCCTTGTGTTGCAGCAAGGGATGGCAGCAAGCTCAGATGTCACTTATGGAGGACAGCCTAATCTGAGGCCCAATCTACTTTTCAACCATATAAAAGAAAAATACCTTATTTGAAGATGGGAGTCAATCTGTGTACTATCCAATTTAAAAAAAAATCCAATTCAATCAAATCAAGTTCAATTCAGAGTCTCAATAAATGAGACATTCCCGATCCAAGCTGATGAGGCAGGGACTTGATCTACATGATCCAAGCTGATTGGAGTAGGCATTGGTCCTCCTCCAAGGCTTGATCTCATTTGCGTCTTAGCCAAAAGGCCAAGATGATGCTTTTAAAATTTGCTTCAAATGAAGCTAAAATGTAACCTAATGACTTCAACCAAGTACAGCATGTTGATAATCCACATGATCTTAGCCAAAATTATCCAATATTACTTCCTCAAGCCAAGCCGACAAAAAATAGTTGATCTATCTTTATGCTGTTTGTGGGACTTTGCATGCAAAATCTTTGCACACATGACAATAAGTTTTACACTTAAGTAGCAATCGATGATGTGCATTAAAATTATCTGAGATAAAACATTATATAGAGCATTTCACACTTTATAGAAATAGAGGACCCTTAAATGCAAATAATGTGATTACAATTTATATTCCCCATTAGAACAATAATTTAATCCTTCAAGAAGGTCTCATGCTTTGTTCCAGGAGTCCTCTGAATACATCAACTACTTAAAAAACAAACATTTTGCATACTTCCAATTTGCTACAAACACCACACCTTGCAATTACTCATCTCCAAAGGATTTTGTGACTGTCAAAGGGCTTTGCACAGTTTAGCTTTGAATCCGCACTGCATCCCCTAAAGTTTTAAGCTGAACCCAAGATTTTGCTTTCCCTTCTTCCTTTAAATGCAACAGTAATTTTCAATAAACAACCAACTTGTGTTTGTTTTGCGTAGAATGAGATTAACTATAACAAAACATGTGAAGTATGAAAGAATAATGGATCTTGAAACAACACCCTGGAAAACTTTGGTGCGAATGTCAAGAACATTTGGGCACAACTTAACTTCTTCTGTCTCTCAAATCATCTCCTCGTTCATCACAAAAACTGCACTTGCACCTTCATTTTTGCTGACCTGATGCAAACGCAGGGCAAACTTCATACTACATTTATAGTCCACCCATCTATCCACAATCTTCAACACACTTCTATATATCCATTGCCAGCCACTCTTTGTTACATGTTACTAGTTACTTCTTGTGTAACACAATCTCATCCTTGAGGCAGAAGTTGAGGAATATAAACTCAGCATTTATATATCAAATTCAGGTCAGTTGTAGCTCGCTGATGTACTTTAACCTAAATAAACTTCTACAACAGAACAACTTATTTTACTACTTACAACAGGATTAAATTATACAAAAATGAACAGGAAATTGGTATTTTAAAATCTATAACATTGAGACAGCTGGTAGCTTCAGGGAATTCTCTTCTCCCATGGTCCAGCCAATTGTTGCTTCTTAAGGTTTCAGCTGGAAAACCATGGCACTGAAAATTTCCTACTCATATGTCAATTCCATCACCCACATTCATGTTACATTGTCATTGCACATCAATACACCATTATTAAAATAGTAGGTTTTGAAAAACATTAATATGGCTTTTCTGATCTTTCCTCTCCATCCTGTTCCTTCCCTTTGTACAACCTTAACTTTATTTTGACGCAACAGATCAGGCTTCAAGTATTTGATAAATGTGGTTCCTTTTGAAAGAAATAAAATTCACATGCATTTTCTGAAATTGTTCCCTTCAACGCTGCCCCCAATCAGCCTCCCCCCACCAAATAAAGGTTTTTTTTGTAATCAAAACAAGTACCGGAATATTAAATGATTGGGTCTGATATAGAATTTGATTTTCATCAGTTAATGTTTGATTATCCTGAAGGATTGATCTAACTGACAGTTCATTAATTATCTGATGCCAATTATGTTACATCATTGGTAACACTATGAATTGTAACAATTAATTGTAGCAATTTTTAAAAATGTGCCTAAAGCTTTGTCCACTTTGTCTTATTGGGTGGAATTTTCCCACTTTTTTTTGCAGAGTGGCGCAACAGGAGGGAAAGCTGGGGTGGATCTATCATATACATATTAAGTTGATCTTTCTCTGACTGTAACACTACATTCTGCACCCGCTTCTTTCCCTCTCCTCAATGTACTCGATGTTTTGTCTTTACGGCGTGCAAGAAACAATACTGCGTTTCTCCCATCCTACTGGGCTGCCTCAGGTGGAGGCCATTTGGCAGACTTCCCGCATGAGTGCCACGACTTCCATGGTCTCCAGCTGCTGGATTTCTGGCACCATCAGTTTCGCAATAGAAGTTGGCACAAAGCTGCATAATTAATTTAAATGCTTATTGTTCATTTGAATCTATCTGAAGTCTCTGGGCCTGCTAGCCCCCCCGCCCACCCTCCCCCACCCCTCTGCCCCAAAACAGGAGAGTTTCAGTCCAGCAGGGTATACAATAGCTCCCCACTAGCAGGAAGCTGATGGCTCAACCCTGCTGGGGTGAAGTGAGGGCATGGAGGGTCAGGGGTAAGATGGACACCCCCAGGCATTGCCAGCTTGGCAGTGCCATCTGGCCTTCTGACACTGCCCAAAGGGCAATGCCCAATGTGGCTACCAGGCATCGGGCACTGCCAAGGGAGCGGTGTCTAATAGGGGGGACGGAGGCGGCGGCAGGGCACAGTTGCCATATTTGCTCGGTGGTGACAAGCCAATGATCGGGATGGGGGGGGGGGGGGGGGAGTGGAAATGGGGGATGGAGGTTGTGACTGGCTCACACATGCCCTGGAAGCCAGCGATCGGGGGATGAAAATCGGAGGGACAGCAATGCGAGATTGCGAAGTTGGCCAACGATCGGGAGACCGGCAGTACCGGGCTACTGTGCATGCCCCGATCTCCACTCAGCGCTATGCTCAGGCCACTCCAGTGGGAGTAGGCTGCCCCTCACACAGATTTTTAATGAGATTCATGCTAGGGCACTCTGCAGAGCACAAGAGTGTGGGAAATTCATTTTGAAAATCCCCACTGAAACAAAAACAGCTGCATTCATTCCTGTTTTTACACAAATTCAACACTTAGAATTTTCTTCAGCGAATCTCACACAAAACTTTTTATTGTATCCCAAAACATGTGACAATAAGTCACTACAGTTTGGATTTACCCAGGTTTCATTCTTTTCTGTGTGATATTTGTATGAGCTTGTAACCTATGGTGGAGGTCAAGGCCTGGATATCAAGGCTGGCACAACAACATGGTAGGAGTTTTTAGGCTCTGGCATTTCACAGTTCATTAAAGAAAAGAAACAGTACAGCACAGGAACAGGCACTTCAGCCCAGCAGGTCTATACCAACGCATGTCTCTGTAATCTACTTTTCGTTGTCTCTACATGGTCCATATCCCTCTATTCCCTGCCTATTCATGTATCTATCCAGATGCCTCTTGAATGTTGTTATACAATCTATTTCCACCAGCAACACGTTCCAGGTATTCACCACCCTGTCTGTGAAAAACATGCCTCTTACATGTCTTTAAATCTTTCCTCCTCTCAACCTATGCCTCTGATTAATTGGCCTTCGACCCTGGGAAAAAGACTCCGACAATCCACTCTCTCCAAGCCTGCCATAATCTTGTAAACCTCTTCCACGTTTGCTGTCATCATTATGATATTTTATATTGCACACTAGATTTTATTAAGAACATGCAAAAAACAGTTGAGTTAGATTAATGTCTTTTCTATTACTAATAGTCATGTTGCAACTCTTTACATCAACAAAGTAATAATAGACACTGCAGAGCCCATGAGCTAACAAACAAGTCAAGAAGTACCTCTGGAAAGCTAGTTAAGTTGAAAACTCTCATAAATTGTAACACTACACATCTCTTACGGTCTTCTGGACTCAGTGTGCAAGTGGCACGTAGTGTAGTTAAACAAGAAAAAAAAGCACAGAATGCAACCACATCAAAGTCTTTGAAAAACAGAATCTCAAAATTCAGCATTTGCCGCTGTGGAGAAAAGAAAGAGAGCATTACAGTTTTCAAAAACCCAGAACAGTACAATTTTTATATGCTAATCTCAGGATAGAACCACTGTTGTAACAAACAGGGGTTTGGCCATATGGAGAATTTATATAACAAACTACATCAAGGAAAAGGAAAAATAAAAGAAACACAGTTATGATGGAAATATGGGAATGAGTTAAAGACTTCAATGCGGGAAAGCGATCCTGACAGATCAAACACACGTTTGTTGTCTTTTGACTCTGGCTTTAAGTGACCTGACATGGAGAGATGGGACGCTTTATTAAGATTCTCTCTCTGTTATTTCATGGGATGTGGGCATCACTGGCAAGGCCAGCATTTGTTGCCCATCTCTAATTGCCATTAAAGTGCCATTTCAGAGGCCAGTTAAGAGTCAACACATTATGCTTGATGGGTCTTGGGTCACATGTGGGCCAGACCAAATAAGGATTGCAGTTTCTTTTCTTTAAGGACATTAGTGAACCAGATAGGTTCTTTCTTACTACAATTGAGAATAATTTCATCATCACCATTACTGATGCTAGCTTTAAGTTCCAGATTTTTTTATTTATTGAATTTAAATTCTGCCAGCTGCCGTGGTGGGATTTGAAATCATGTTCCCAAAACATTAGCCTGAACCCTGGAAGTACAAGTCCAGCAACATTACCAGTATGTCACCAGGCTGCACTCTCTCGTCTCCTTCTCTATAAATGGTATGCCTTGGCTGCATAGCACGCAAGAAACAATACTTTTCACTGCATACTAATACATGTGACAATAATAAATCAAATCAAATTTATTTGGAGAAGTGAGCGGAGTTGAATGAAAAGGGTGGGTGCTGGCAGTGAATGGGGATGTTTGAGGAAGAAGTGGATAACTCTGAGGCCATGCGGGCGAGGGATAGAGGGGCAGAGGGTTTGGATGACCAGAGTAAAGAATAAATGATCAGGCATGATTCGAGTATTTCACCATCCCACCCAAAGGCATTCCCTTTCCACCTCTAAGTTGCCACCAATGAGAACACAAGATCCTGCTTATTATGTGGGATCAGGCCAAAATAGATATAAAGAGGAGATCTCATCAATGCACGTTCATGCTGTCCTCTGCATATTCTCCAATCCTAAGCCGAGGAAATGGGTCAGAGTTTATTACCTATGCTAGATTAGTCCTTGACAGGATTTGTGGGTTCAAGAGGCAGCTTGGAGTTGTTTAAGAGTTACTTAGACAGGCACATGAGCGGGATGGAGATGGAGGGATACAGGAGACTGTTTTAAATAAGGTTCAGGAGCCAAGGGGCATACACATGATGGGTCGTACGAGGGCTGCTCTTGGTTGTTTCGAGAATAGCCTAGTACTTCACGTCGTTAGTGTATGCTTAAACTGGACCAGATGCTGGGCAACACGACAGCTCCGTGACTATCACTGTTTGCTGTGCAGACACATGGATTTGGGCCAGTGTCTGTGGGAGTTTGCACATTCTCCCCGTACTTGCGTGGGTTTTCTCCGGGTGCTCCGGTTTCCTCCCACACCCCAAAGATGTGCTATTAGGCTGATTGGTGTAACAAATTGTCCCTAAATTAGTCTTCCCTCAATGTGGAATGCTGTCAGCATAGACAAGGGTCATGAGTGGAGGGGGGACTCAATGTTAAAATGGCGGCGCGGGCTCACTGGGCCGAAGGGCCTATTTCCCGGGCTGTTTTGTTCTTTGTTTTTTGTTTTAGCTCACAGGGCAAGAGTAAGTTCAAAGAATCCTGGTGTTGAGTCAAAATTATTCTTAAGGGTATAAGAGGATTAAATGTTCTAATGAAAGGCCTGCATCAGACAAAGGATTCAGTAGGCCAGCAAAGGTGAATCAAAAGCCTCCTCACCCCAGGAAGATACCTCAGAATCACTACTGACATTATTACTCCAACAGATTTGCTCTGATGTTTGAAACACTCATGATATAAAAAAAAATGAACCTGCTTAAAACACCAACATTTTGTTCTAGCTGCAGGCAGTAAGACAGGGTAAGGCTTGTAGTAAGAATGAGCCTGTACCAGAAATGGAGACAGAAAGTTGAGGAAGGGAAGTGCCATAGATAGACTTGGTGAATGTGAGGGAATGGCAAAAAGTGCCTAATGCGACCTTTACTGGAGCAGCCCAAATGCAATGACCCAGGGAGAAATTCATAGGAAACCTGGGTCATCTGCCACCTCTTCCCAGTTACATTTGATCACAGGAGAATTATCCATTGGTGGTCCCCATAAGGGTAAGCAAGGCAAATCTTGAGCATGTAGTGAGGTAATGATAGACCAGCATTGGGATTCAGATGGAACTGTGGAAGAAGATCGACTTTTTCGGCCAATTATTTATCAGAACCTATTTGGAAGTAGTGGTGTGACTGAATTTTAGAAATTACGGACAGGAAGAGGCATTTTGGCCTATCATGTCTCTGTGGAGTCTTCTTTTTCAACTAAGGCCTAATCCTTATTGTAGTCAGGATGGGCTGTGACTGCAATACAAAGGTACCAGCTAAAAAGCATGTGCCAAAAAATGTCAGATTAACATTTCACTGATTGAAGAGAACTGTCAGCTCCAATCTATAAAATCATGTTGAAACTGGGAAGCCAGTGAACAGCACATCTTTTGTGGAGCTTCCCAACTTAATATTGATCCAAGCAGGCAACAGTACTTGGCTCCCATTTGCATCATTTTCCAGAGTATAAAAGTGACACTAACATATTTGTCCTGCATTTTCCTTCTGTCCTCTTCTCTACTTTTCCTCTCCATCATTCTCTAATTTTCCTCATTATTCTCTATCTTATCCTTAATCTCCTATTAAATTTACACATAATTTTAATAAGGGTCTGCCACTGAAATCAAGAGTGGTTTGAAATCCCGACTCAGTATCTTTATGACACTGGGCGGGATTCTCTGGCCTGAAAACTGGAGATTCCTGTCTGACTTCAACGGACTTTCACATGGTGCACCGCCACCACCACACACCACCGCTCCCCCCCCACCCCCCCACCCCCCCATCTGCTAGAATTCCAGTTGTGGACAGGATGGGAGAATTCCAGCCAAAATGCAAATCCATAATTTAAATCAAAATGGATTAATAAAGAAAGTAATGAATGTTACAGCCATTCATGCCAGTGGGATTTTCCTATCCCGCAGCAGTGAAGGGGGATTTGGCTGGGCGCCAAATTCTCTGACTTCATTGCAGTGGGAGCGTAGTGTGATTGGCTGCTAAAGATCATACCGTAAATGTATATTCCACGGTGCCTCTCATGATACCGTATTATCAGTTAAAAGGACTCACATGTTCCCATTTTGAAGCTATGTGCTGGCTCACAGTTGAGGTTATTGTGCAATAGTTTTGTAATTGCATTGACCAAATCGAGAACAAGTGTCCTACAGTTTACAAGCTTTTAAAACCTTAGCTTGGAGTCTTCCAAAAGCTATTTTTAAATATACCTTATCTTCTTACTTGTTGTTTTCAACTTTGATGTTGTTCTGGACTATGGTCCTTGACTCTTTACCAAAGTTGGTCAATAAAGCAAATTTTGAGTTGGTAGCAATATGGCTTATTTCAGAATAATGCTGGGATTAATGTTTTAAAGTCAATTCCTTCCAAGTATTATCTACTTATCCAGGGTTTGCGTGTACTATGATGAATTAATAGAAAGAATATCCTGTTGCACAATTCTTGTACTCACAAAAATACAATAGAAAATTTCCAAAAATGCAAACTGTGTCATGCTAGTTTTAATTTGCTGGATTTATCACTCAAAATAGTATAAGCAATGCTTCATGCAGAACTTGAATATCATTATGAGTTGAAGATGTGGTAATATGACTTATCTATTCAAAAAATATCAACTTACTAAGAACAAACAAACAAAGTGATTCAGTCAACAGGAGTGAGTACAAAAGTTCATGTAGAATACGAGATTCTATTTCATTTTCTATTCACTTATCAGCAATGTTGACTTAAAGTCTATTTGCTTAAGTGTGCTGGATTTGTATATAAGTGGACATGACTGTAATCTAATTTGCTTGCTTTGGGTGATACCCTTCAAGGGTGAAACTTAGTAGGTTTGAAGTAAAAATTCATCAGATACCAAAGATAGTTCAGCAGAATGCTCAGACTTAGTAAGATGCCTTTTTGTTATATTTCCCCAATCTACCCTCATCCATAGTAGGGAAAGGTTAGAGGCTAGAAAAGCAAAAGGGATCATCTATCTAATGAAAAGCTTTTACTTGTATCGTTTTAAGGGTTATCAGAGGAGTCTTAGAAAAATATTGCTGGATAAGGGTGCAGTACACAAGTCTTCAATTGAATAGGGCTTCGAGAATTAAACGATCTTGAGAAGAAAATAAATGTTTGGAGAGAGTTTTTGCAATGGAGCAGTGGGAATTCTATGTGGAGTCAGAGCACAGGATGACACCAAGAATACTGATAGACGAAGGAGGATTAAGCCATCAACTTTATGAATAAGGGCTTGCAGCTATATAATGGGCCAGGCATAATGAGATAACATTTAGTCTGCAGTATCTATAGCTTCCATTGTAGATACACAGCGACTGAGCTCAGAATTCTTTTATACAAATAAAAACATACATTATTGAAGTATATATCCAGGTGGAGACAGTGGTGTTGGGGTAATGTCACTGGAACAGTAATCCAGAGGCCTAGGCTAATACTCTGGAGACTTGGGTTCAAATCACATTGTGGCAGCTGGTGGAATTTAAACTAAATTAATACATCTGGAATTGAAAGCTAGTCTCAGTAATGGCAACCATGAAACGATCATTGATTACTGTATAGATCCATCGGGTTCACTAATGCCCTGTGAAGAAAATCTGCTGGTCTGACCTGCGTATGACTCCAAATCTACAACAACGCCCCCTGCAAAAGCCATTCAGTTTAACGGCAATTGGGGATAGGCACAAAATGTTGTCCTCGCCAGTGATCTTATAAAAGAATTTTTTTTTATGAAGTTGAATCACATTTCTCTCTCAGTGTCAAAGAAAATAAAGTTGGCCAGAGCACTTAATAGTAAAATTTCAAACATCCAATCAGTATTGCAATAAACCCATGAAGTGTTTTGTTTCCAAGTTGACATGATTGCTAGTCAAAAGGAGGCTGTACTTGTAAATCTTTGTAATTTTTTTTAACCTTTCATAGTTTTAGTATGTCCTGTTCTCTGACCAACCTCCCTCAAACCCAGCCCTTAGCCACATCTCTCCCTTTTTCAAAATACACCAAAATCTCATTCTCTTTGTCTGTCTGTGCCTTCATTTTCCCTCTTTCTTGTTCTCTTCTTCCAAAGTCTGGTTATTCTTCTTCAGCCAATAAAGATCCCTGAAATATCTTTCCGTACACAAGGAGTGCTGTAGAAGTGTGGATTGTTGTGGTAGTGTCTAGGCCATGCTCCCATGATAGATTCAAATGTCAGCTTGCCCCACTTGGTATTGTTTCAGCTCTGTATTAGAAAATCATATCTTCACCCTGGGTTTTGCACGAGTAATGCAGGCTGACACTCCAATGAAGTACAGAAGCACTGCTGCTATAATGGGGACTGTATTCTTTCACAATTTACTGCCATCAAAAGCATTGTAACTTCAGTGTAGTTTAGCCATTCATTCTTGCAGCACTAACACTTCCCCTAGAAGGCCATTTTCCTCCCTTATATACTTTGGTAATCATACAATCTTAGATTGTCAGTCCTTATTGCACTTTATGGCCAAGCCATTGATAATTTATTTTTAATAATGCTAGAGTTAACCATAATCTTCATTTTATTTGTAGTAATCTATTTCATTTCCCTTTCACATCTTCAGTGTTTTCATATGGGAGAAGCAGAGGATTAGCTCAAATTGGGAACTACGTTGATTCCAACTCTTTAAATGACAGCACATGTAAAAAGGATCCCAACCCTACATCTAAAACAAAAATGGGCAGGTTTTTCAGCAGATGTAGAGAGTAAAGATAGACTAATAATATGTAATGGAAGAAGCTGTCCCCACTCACAAATGGATTGAGAACAAGTGGGCACAGATTTAAGGTGATCTGCAAAGGAAGCAAATGCGATATGAGGAAACCTCTTTCACACAGCGAGTGCTTCAGGTCTGGAATACAGTGCCTGGAAAAGTGATGGAGACAGGTTCAATCGATGCATTCAAGAGGGCATTAGGTGATTAATTCAGTGGAAACAATGTGCAGTGGTGCAGGGAAAAGGCAGGAGAATGGTGCCAAGTTAATTTTCTCTCCAATGGAGAGCCGGTGCAGACACAATGGGCCAAATGGTCTCCTCCTGCGCTGTAACAACTCTGATTCCTATGCAGACTCTGATTTTTTTCTCTACTGGGTGCTGATGGACCTGCTGTGTATTGCTAGTGAACATTCTTGTTTTGTTTTCAAATAGCCAAATGCTGAGTAATCCTCCATGTCGCTGAAAGGGGATAAATACCAATAGATAAAGCTCTGATCCTTACATAATCTGTCTTTAACACCAACACAAGCTGATGATATCCAACTCAGTTTGAAAGGAAAGTCTAAACTTTCATTTATTTTTCCAAATAAAAAAACATTTTATCCAGAGAATCCCAAAATATCCAATATTTAGAGACACCAGGGAATCGGTGGGTGGGTTTAAGCACAAGTAAGTGGATTAACATGGTTTCCTTTTGCATTTGTGCTGAGCTGATGTTGCCCTAAAAGTAAGTGAAAGTTACGACAATACACTCAATGGTTGCTGCTGAAGTTATTATTTCCCCCTATCATAAGCTCATTTTCAAGACTTGTCAGTCACATTATTCCAAACTTATTTATTGACGCTGAGATCGTTTCCTTTAAAGGTACAACATCTTGATAGATCCCAATAAAAAATAAACACTTTAAAAGCACTTACTTCCAACATTGATTGTTACTTGGTTCTTCAACCTTCCACTGTGTTTCTCATGACAGCTGTATGTTCCGCTATGTGTTGAATCTAGGTTTCGGAGAGTGAGGTTGGTGCCTTGAAGAAGTTGGTCTTCATTATGACCAGTCACATGGCCATTAAATCTCCATATCACTGAAGTATGACTGTCAGATGTCTCACACTGCAGGGTTACATTGCTGCCAATTCTTTTGTAGTATTTCCTTCCTTCTGAAATGAGAGAAAATACTTAGAGTCATAGAGGTCATAGAGATTTACAGCATAGAAACAGGTCCTTCAGCCCAACTTGCCATGCTGCTGATTTTTTCTAAAGCGCCCAATCTAATCCCAATTGCCCGCATTTGGTCCATATCCCTCTATACCCATTGTACCCACGTAACTATCTAAATGCTTTTTAAAATACAAAATTGTACCTGCCTTTACTACTACCTCTGGCAGCTTGTTCCAGAAACTCACCACCCTCTGAGTGGAAAAATTGCCCTTCTGGACACTTTTGTATCTCTCCCCTCTCACCCTAAACCTACGTTCTCTAGTTTTAGACTCCCCTACCTTTGGGAAAAGATATTGACTATCTAGCTGATCTATGCCCCTCATTATTTTATAGACTTTTATAAGATCACCCCTCAGCCTCCTAAGCTCCAGAGAAAGAAGTCCCAGTCTATCCAGTCTCTCCTTTAACTCAATCCATCAAGTCCCAATAGCATCCTAGTAAATCTTTTCTGCACTTGTGGTGTTACTTTAGATGGAAGTTAAGTATTGATCCATGTGACTCCTATTTTTTTTTCCACTGAAGGTACAGACTGAGAACTGCTTCTACCTATCATAAAAGAATCCTTACTGTGCAAAAGGAGGCCATTCAGCCCATTGAGACCATACTGACAACTATCCCACCCAGGCTCAGTCCCTGTAATCCATATTTCTAGTCCTTCTGACACTAAAGGGCAATTTAGCACGGCCAAAAAGCCTAACCAGCATATCTTTGGACTGTTGGAGGAAAGCAGAGCACCCAGAGGTAACTCATGCAGACACAGGAAGAACATGCAAACTCGACACAGACACCCAAGGCTGGAACTGAACCCAGGTCCCTGGTGCTTTGAGGCAACAGTGCTAACCACTGTGCCACTCCATACCAATACCTCATTCAGGTGTCCATTTTTGATATCTGAATCTACAGTAGGAGAGTTGGCAAGCTATACATCTGATTGGAGGCAGGATTCACTGGAGTAGGATTTATGTTGGATCTTTGCACGTATTAGCTTATAGGCCATCAAGCCTCCTCTCCCCCCACTCCCCTACCTCCAATCTTGTTTTCATTATTAGCTACTTTAACTAAAACTGGGCATTGAATCTGGCCTGTAAAGCATTCATGATGTGGGTATGCTGGCGTTGGACTGGTGTGAACACAGTAAATAGGTTGGACTAAAACCTGGTGTTGTCAGACTTTTTACTGTAAAGCATTATACAGCAATAACCAATATATTGGCCCATTGAATGTCATTCCCTTAAATCATCTGAAGTCTGTAGACAGAATATAGAACCATACAGCGCAGAAGAAGCCCTGTGGCCTATCATGTCCATACTGATACATCAGTAACACCTGAACTCCCACCTAATCCCATCTGAGAGCACTTGGCCCGTAGCCTGTAATGTTATGACATGCGAAGTGTTCACCCAGATACTTTTTAAAGGATGTGAGGCAACCCGCCTCTACCGCTCTCCCACTTTCCCAGGCAGTGCATTCTAGACCGTCACTACCCACTGGGTAAAAATGTTTCTCCTCACATCCTCCCTAAACGTCTAAGTCCTCACCTTGAACCCATGTCCCCTCATGATTGATCCTTCAACTAAGGGGAATAGCTGCTCTTTATCCACTCTGTAGGTCACCCCCTCAGGCTTCTTTGCTTCAACAAAAACAACCCAAGTTTATGCAACCTCTCTTCATAACTTAAATGTTCCATCCCAGGCAGCAAC
This sequence comes from Carcharhinus amblyrhynchos, assembly GCF_965287045.1. Lineage (NCBI taxonomy): Eukaryota > Metazoa > Chordata > Chondrichthyes > Carcharhiniformes > Carcharhinidae > Carcharhinus > Carcharhinus amblyrhynchos. Next base: position 46,427,472 of record NC_137324.1, on the reverse strand, counting down.
CTAGTAAATCTCTATTCACCTGTGCAACCACATCCTTTCTATAATGTGGCAACCAGAACTGCACACATCACTCCAGCTGTGGTCTCATTAAAGTTCTATACAACTCCAATATGACTTACCTGATTTTGTAATCGATGCTTCGACTGATAAAGACAAGTGTCCCATATGTCTTTTTCACCACCCTACAGCCTTCAGAGGTCTGTGGAAAAACATGCCAAGGTCCCTTTGTTCCACAGATCTTCCTATGTCCTACCATTCATTGAGTACCTTCTTGTCAAATTACTCCTTCCAAGTATGTGTATAAAATGTTTCATTGAGTTACAGAATAAGCTGGAACTCTGACTGTGAAGATCGTTTGTTAATACTCCCCTAAAAATATATTGGAATAACAAAATGGAAGCTAAAAATGTTTGATTACCAATACTACAAAGTTCTATGTAGACGTACGATGGTGAGAAATTGTATTTTGTTTTCCATTTAACTATTTATCTCACATGCACTCTAATTTTTTTTCCAATTTCTCTTGTTCTACTTCATCCTTTGTGTTATTCTTTCAGCCATTCCCTCTTGTCTCTACCTTTTATTTTCTCTCTTCTCTTTCCTAACTAGCTCCCACACTGCAGGGTTGCATTGGGATTTCATTAAGAAGCAGCTTTGAAATGTAATCTAACACCACAATGGCAAATCGCAGAAGCTTATTGAGTTTGGACAATCAGTGATAGAGATTAAAGGGTTACTTTCAGAATAGCACATGGAATGTAGGAGATCCAGAGGATATGACTGAGCCTCTTGAGTGAAAAATTGCCAGAAAAAGCAGGCGGTTTGATTAAATCTTACTATGCTTACTGTCAGAGGAGGAAAGAAATGTCAAGGGCGTAATTAAAGGCTAGTTTCCCATACTCCATTTTTGAATGAGATCATCAAAAGAACAGGTGGTGATTGCAAAGCCTACTGTTCTTAAGGGCTGCATTAAAGATGTGAAGAGGTACATTTATAAGACTCCATCACATAACATCTGGGCTGGAAATGTAGAATATTTGGAAATAAAGTAATTTTTAAACTTTTTCTCATTTCCATATTTCGCAACATGAATTATTACTTGTGTCTTCCAATGACTGAAGTATGTGATGAAAGGTGCTGTTATTACAGGAGCAGATCAGCTAGCTAAGCTTCCTATCTTAGGCATCTTGTCTTACGGCTGTGCCAAGAACTAAACAACACAAACTACCCCAAGAACGTAAGCATTTTTTTGAACAGATAAATGTCATTAAGCCCATCAAATTTCTTCACATTTTCATACGTAAGCTCAACATATCCTTCAATAATTTCAGAAATTGATGATTTCAATTGTTTCCTCAGTTCAGTTATCCAAAGAATTTCTACTGTACAGAAAGAGGCCATTCAGCCCATCAAACCTTCACTGTCAACAGTCCCACCTACACCCTATTCCTGTAACCCGACATATTTACCCTGTTAATCCCCCTGACATTAAGGGCAATTTAGCATGGGCAATTGATCTAACCTGCACATCTTTGGACTGTGGTTGAAAAGCAGAGTATCTGGAGGAAGTCCATGCAGACATTAGGGAGAACATGCAAACTCCACATTGTCACCCAAGACCAGAATTGAATCTATTGTCAGGCAGCAGTGCTAACTACTGTGCTGCCCTCGAATAATTTCTGAAATGGATTGTGTTTCCTCAGCCCATTTAGATAATTACCGTATTCTCAATCATAGGAGAAGGACCACTTGACAATGGAGCTACCCAAAGACAGCACTGAACCAAGCTAGAGTCCCACTCTAGCCACACCGACCCTGCTGACTATGGCAAGGTCTGCAAGACATAACAGGCTACAAGATGAAGGCATGCAAAATCACCAGCTCCAACACACCCCTCTCTGATAAGCTCAATACATTCTATGCCCATTTTGAGCAAGAGGTCAGTGAGAGCACGCTCTCCATTCTGGAAGCCCTGGATGAACCTGTATCTGGGGTCAGAGCAGCTTTCTTGAAGGTTAACCCATGGAAATCAACTGGCCTGGATAGGATTCCGGGACGTGCACTCAGATCCTGCACAGATCAGCTGGCAGACGTATTCACAGATATCTTCAACCTCTCTTTACAACAATTTGAGGTCGCTATCTATTTCAAAAAGACGACCATCATCCCGGTACTCAAGAAAAACCAAGCAGCGTGCCTTAATGACTATCGGCCGGTGGCTCTGACATCATCATTATGAAGTGCTTCGAAAGGCACTTTTGATTCATGGTATGAATCAATTCCAGCCTCCTGGACTACCTGAATCCACTATAGTTTGCCTACCGCCGCCACAGGTCCACAGCAGACGCCATTTCCCTGGTCCTGCGCACAACCCTGGAACACCTAGATAAGAATAATGCCCATGTCAGACTCCCATTTATTGATTATGGCTCAACCTTCAACATTATTATTCCCATGAAACTCATCTCCGTGGCCTTGGCCTCAGCACCTCCCTCTGTGACTGGATCCTGAACTTCCTAACTCATAGGCCACAATCAGTAAGGATAGGCAACAACACCTCCTCCACGATCATCCTCAACACTGGTGTCCCACAAGGCTGTGTTCTCAGCCCCCTACTACTATACTCCTTATACACCTATGACTGTGTGGCCAAATTTCCCTCCAATTTGGTTTTCAAGTTTGCTGATGACACACCATAGCGGGTCAGATCTCAAACAATAATGAGGCAGAGTACAGGAATGAGATAGAGAATCTGATGAATAGATGCTGCAACAATAATCCCTCTCTCAATGTCAACAAAATGAAAGAGATTGTCATTGAAGCGTAAAGGAGAATATGCCTCTGTCTACATCAATTGGGACAAAGTAGAATGGGTCGAGAGCTTCAAGTTTTTAGGTGTCCAGATCACCAACAATCTGTCCTGGTCCCCCAATGCTGACACTATAGTTAAGAAAGCCCACCAACACCTCTACTTTCTCACAAGGCTAAGGAAATTTGGCATGTCAGCTACAACTCTCACCAACTTTTCCAGATGTACCAAAGAAAGCATTCTTTCTGGTTGTATCACAGCTTGTTATGGCTCCTGCTCTGCCCAAGACTGCAAGGAACTACGAAATGTCATGAATGTAGCCCAGTCCATCACACAAACAAGCCTCCCATCCACTGACTTTGTCTACACTTCCCTCTGCCTCGGCAAAGCACCCAACATAATTAAGGACACCACACACCTTGGACATTCTCTCTTCGTCCTTGGGAAAAAGATACAAAAGTCTGAGGTCATGTATCAACCAACTCAAGAACAACTTTTTCCCTGCCGCTGTCAGACTTTTGAATGGACTTACCTTGCATTAAATTGATCTTTCTCTACACCCTCGCTATGACTGTAACACTACATTCTGCACTCCCTCATTTCCTTCTCTATGAATGGTATTGGGGCACCACGGCAGCACAATGATTAGCACTGCTGCTTCACAGCACCAGGGACCTGGGTTTGATTCCTGGCTTAGCTCACTGTCTGTGTGGAGTTTGCAAATTCTGCATGGGTTTCCGCCGGGTGCTCCAGTTTCCTCCCGCAGTCCGAAAGATGTGCTGGTTAGATGCATTAACCTGAACAGTGTGTGGTGACAAGGGGAATTTCACAGTAACTTCATTACTGTGTTAGTGTAAGCTTTACTTGTGACTAATGAATAAACTTCAACTCTATAGATAGTTACATGGGTACGATGGGTATAGAGGGATATAGACCAAATGCGGGCAATTGGGGTTAGTTTAGGAGTTTCAAAAAAAAAAGGGTGGCATGGACAAGTTGGGCCGAAGGGCCTGATTCCATGTTGTAAGCCTCTATGACTCTATGTTTTGTTTGTAAAGCGCGCAAGAAACAATATTTTTCACTGTATGTGACAATAATAACTCAAAGACAACTGTAAAAACTACATTGTTTTCAAAGTGCTATGATTGGATTGCAATAATGACAGAATGTGTTGGAGCAGCAATGAATTGTGACACTGAATGTGCTTGCTGTGAACCCCTACACATTGCAGCTGTGCCATTTTGAAGATGATGTGGAGATGCTGGCATTGGACTAGGGTGAGCACAGTACAAAGTCTCACAACACCAGGTTAAAGTCCAACAGGTTTATTTGGTATCATGAGCTTTCAGAGCACTGCTCCTTCATTAGTTGAGTCCTTCATCACTCACCTGATGAAGGGCCAGTGCCCTGAAAGCTTGTGACACTAAATAAACCTGTTGGACTTTAACCTGGTGTTGTGAGACTTTGTACTGTGTTCATTTTGAAGAGATACTGTTCAGAGGTTATAAAAGGCTTTCATGACTGACAGTAATTCAAATCAGGAGAATTCTCCAAGTCACTTGTGGTTTAAGTGTGGAAGTGGGCACTCCTGGAGGAGTTCCATCAGGATCAAGGAGGTGAGAGAAGTGCTGAGTGAAATTCTCCAGGGGTGGGCCATTACTGTTTCTAATTCCCATCAATAATTTAAACTCACAAAACAAATGCAGATTGAATAAATGTGCAGATGGTACCAAGCTAGGAGAGGCAGCGGAATTGGAGGAGACAGTTCAGAAACTACAGTACGAGCTAGACTAAATATGAAAAGTGGGAGAAACAACAGCAAATGAAATTTAAAACCGATAGTAATGTAAAGTACTGCAGAGAATAATGGAAATGGAGCAAAATATATACTCCAAGGACAGTGCTAAAAATGCCAAAACTAAAGTTGAAAGAAGCATCGGAGTTCTACTGCTCCAATGGTCAACATCTCTGGCAGGAATCAAAACAGCCAATAAAGCCTTGAACAACAGCCAAAATAGCAGAAGTCTGATGAAGGCATGATCAAACTAAATATTTCTGTCAGACCACACCTTGAGCACTGGATCCAATTCTAGCACTGAAACACAGTGGAGACACTGGAGCATCAGAGACAGATATCTCTGGTGGAAGAGGGTCTCAGTATGATTAAACTCTGGGAAAGCATGGACTATAAAGCCTAGAAAATGTAATTGGAAATACGTTTAGATTAAATTGCAAGGGAGAACAGGAACCACTATTACAGTGCTAGTAAAGAACAGACTTAGGACAGATATCAGGATATCCTTCTTCATAAAAGGGAATAACAATGGAGTGGAAAACATTTCCGCTGTTTCCTGCAGAAATCCATGGATAGGAATTCTGGAAAGAGCTGTGGAGATGAAAGTCCTGGAGTTATTTAAAAGAATTGATTGCTGGAATGAGAAGAGGGAAAGGATTCAGGATCATTTTGAATGGACAAACCAGGAATGGATAGACCAAGTTATCTTTCTCTTGATAGATAGTGATTGATATGGAATTCTGCTGCCATCCAACTCATATCCTGCACCCTCCACAGATCAGATGAAGTTTTGAGTTTTAAAATCAGCCTTTATTCACACTATAGCGAGGAAATCTGTCTTTTTGATTTGAATTATTATTGTCACTTGTAGTGGGATACAGAGAAAAGTATTGTTTGTTGTGTGCTATACAGGCAAAACATACAATTCATACAGTACACAGGGAGACAGAAAGAAGTGCAAAATATAGTTTTGCAGTTACAGGTAGTACATTGTTAACAATGCTCAAGAAGCTCAACCCCATTCAGGAAAAAACAGCCTGCTTGACTTGCAAATCAATCCACCATTTTCAACATTCACTCCTTCCACCAACAACACACAATAGCAGTGTGTAACAACTACAAGAGACACTGCAGGAACTCACCAAGGTTCCTTAGACAGCACCCGATGCAAGTTTCCCCAGTTCTCCTCCAAGCCATACACCATCCTAACCTGGAACTATAATTGCCTTTCATTCACAGTTGCTAGGTCAAAATCTTGGAGTTCTTTTCCTTGTTTCACTGTGGGTGTACCTACACCAGAAGGACATCAGCGTTTCAAGAAGGTGGCTCATCACCACTTTCTCAAGGGCAACTAGGGATCAGCAATAAAAATGCTCTCCTAGGCAGTGATGCCAACATCCCATGAAGAAAAATTTAAAAAAAGTAGGAAAACATGCATCATGAGCATAGATTTTAATATTTTGTTGTCTGAACTTCTCATTTTTGTTTCTTCTAGGGTTCCAATACACTATCATACACAAACTTACTTTTCCGCAATCCTCATGTCATTAAAATGCAAATGCATTATCTTACCACTGACCCTCCATTTTCCACTCTCCACTGCCAAAAGCTTAAAACCATAGATATAGGAGCAGAATTAGGCCATTAGGTCCACTGAGTCTGCTCGCCTGTCAGTCATGGCTGATATGATTCTCATCCCCATTCTCCTGCCTTATCCCCGTAACCGTTGATCCTCTTATTGATCATGAACCCATCTATCTCTGTTTTAAAGATACTCAATCATCTGGCCTCAGATTCACCATGCTCAGTCTGAAGAAATTCCTCCTCATCTCAGTTTTAAAGGCACACCCCTTCACTCTGAGGTTGTGTTCTCGAGTTTCAGTCTCTCCCACTAGTGGGAGCATCATCTCCACATCCATTGTATCCAGGCCTCTCAATATTCTGTATTCTTTCATCCTTCTAAACTCCATCGAGTATAGACCCAGGGCCCTATTTTACCATTTTGATTCTAAGTGCTGGGTGGACTTGAATGTGGGAGTACTTCAGACAGACTTTTAGACCTGTTCTCCAGTGCACCCATACACACTCTGCCTGAAAAAAAAATCAGCAAGTCCAAATGGCACTGCACAAGCCTGTGGGTGAGGTTTAATGCACCTGAAACACTGGAGCTCCAATTGATGCCTCCAACTGTGCATGTACAGAAAAAAAAAAGATAGAATGCAGCTCCCCAACCATATCACTCCCAGGTTGGAATAATATCTCACCCAGGCCCCCACAGACATTGCCCCACCCCCACAACATGACTGACCCTCTTATCCCCCCACCCAGAATGATCCCAGGCCCCTCCCCTTCAGCAATCTCATGCAGAGCAGCAGACCCTCCCCCACCCCTACCCCACCAATGATCATAGGCAGAGTGCAGCGGACCCTCCTTCCCCCTCACTGATCTCAGCCAGAGAGATCCATCTCCCCGCCTCTACCCTGCAGATATCAGGCAAGGCGATATCCTTCACCCCCAACCCTGGACTTGCCTGCACAAGACCCCCCCGCCCCCATCTCCTTCGGACTCTGATGGCTCTATAGCACCTCCCCTCTCTCTCCCTGTCCTCAGTGATTGAGGCACTGATCCATCACTTGTACCAACCCTCCCCCCTCTCTCCCCAACAGCACACCTGCAAGTGCTCACTTGCCTTCCCCTCAATGCTAACAAGCAAACCGCATGGAACTTGCTGGAATGCTCTGTCAAACTACTTGCAGCTGTTCTGCCCTAACGAGGGGCAGCTCCATTAAAAACTCAAGAATGTGCAGGCAGGTAGACATTCCTGCACAAAATGTGCACACTACTAGCAGTCCCACACCCTGATTTTCTGAGGGTGACTTGGGCTGGCTGCTGGCTGCTGGCTGCTGGCTGCTGGCTGCTGGCTGCTGGCTGCTGGCTGCTGGCTGCTGGCTGCTGGCTACCAGGGGGGTTGATGGTAATGAGGCCTGGGAGGAAGTCACCACCTCAGTCAGCGCCAGGGCACTGCCCTCTGAACTGCAAAGCATTGCTGGGAAAAAAATCAATTACCTCATCTTTGCAGCAAATTTCATCCAGATTCCTCCATCCCCAGCACCCTACAAGCTTCCAGCTCCTGACCCCCAAGCATCTTCTTCCTATCCCTCCAAGAGCCCCACTGTGCTTGCCCTCTAAGGGCCACTGCCTGATGCTCTGCAGGAGTCACACCATCATTTCTTTCATGGCTCCTTCTGTCTCCATGGGAGAAGACCAACCATAATACCCATGAGAAGGCGAAGACAGGGGGTGGTAAGCCAGACCTATGGGTCCTCACCCCCTTTGAGAAGTGAGTGCTAGGGCTATTAGGCGAAGGGGAGATGTGGGCTATCAGTGACAGCATAGTCAGGCACCTGTCATTCCTCCACTTACCTTGAGGCAACTTCTCGGGGGCATGAATTTTGAGTGCGAGGGGCAAGTTTTAAAGGAGATGTACGAGTATGTTTATTTACACAGAGAGGGTAGTGGGTGCCTGGAATTCACTGCCGGGGGAGTTCTTTAGATGCAGATACGATAGTGACCTTTAAGAGGCATCTTTACAGCTATGTGAATGAGATTGGAATAGAGGCATATGGTCCCCGGAAGGGTAGAGGGTAACAAATCAAGTTGGTGGTGTTGTGGATTGTCTGGAGGGATGTCAGAAGTTGCAGCGTGACATAGATAGGATGCCAGACTGGGCAGAGAAGTGGCAGATGCGGATAAATATGTAGTGGTCCATTTTGGCAGGACCATCAGGATGCAGGAGTACAATATCAAGAGTAGGAGTATTAGCAGTGTTGAGGAGCAGAAGGACGTTGGGGTCTGGGTCCATAGGACTCTTAAATTGGCCTCGCAGGTGGAGGATGTGGTCAAGAAGACGTATGGTGTATTGGCCTTCATTAATCGAGGGATTGAGTTTAGGAGTCGGGAGGTAATGCTGCAACTTTATAAGACCCTTGTCACACCTCACTTGGAGTACTGTGTGCAGTTCTGGTCGCCTCACTAAAGGAAGGATGTGGAAGCTATTGAAAGGGTACAGAGGAGATTTACAAGGATGTTGCCTGGATTGGGAGGCGTGCCTTATGAAGATAGGTTGAGGGAGCTAGGTCTCTTCTCCCTGGAGAGACGAAGGTTGAGAAGTGACCTGATAGAGGTTTATAAAATGTTGAGAGGAATGGATAGGGTGGATTCTCGGAGGCTATTTCCCAGGGCTGAAATGGTCACTACGAGAGGACACCTGTTTAAGGTGCTGGGAAGCAAGTACAGAGGAGATGTTAGGGGTAAGTTTTTCACTCAGAGGGTAGTGAGTGAGTGGAATTGGCTGCCGTCGGTGGTGGTAGAGGCGAACTTGCTGAGTATATGGGATCTAATGGCATTGGAAGTTACAGATAGTTCTATGGCTTGGTGGGTATAGATATGATCGGCGCAACTTGTGGGCCGAAGGGCCTGTTTGTGCTGTAGTGTTCTATGTTAAATCAGATGGGCAGCCTGGTCACTACAGGCTTGGAAGGACGAAGGCCTGTTCCTGTGATATAATTTCCTTTGAACGTAGAACAAAGCACAATGGAGAAATGTGAATCATGTGTTTGGCATCACAGATTCCTCCCCCTCCCTTGCAATTAACCCTTGTGTCCTGTGTGGCAGGGACAGATCTGGACGCCCCTTCCTGCATTGCAGAGCCTTCTGAACTCTAGGCCCCTACTGCAGCTCCCCGCCCATCCTGGTCCAGACAGTTCTTGGAGGATATGGGTGAAGAGACCTTTGAGAGTGCCACAGTTTAGGCATCAGCTTCCACCTCACAACTCACCACCCCAGACACTGACACGTCATTGGGTCCAGTTAGTGATGAGACTTCTGGGTCACTCTCTGGTGAGCACGACACATCCGGTAATGTACATCAGGTGGAGGAGGGAATGTCCGACAACTCTGGCATGCAGAGGTGAGGATTTAGCTGGCCCCAGGCTATATGCTGGGCCTTTGAAATCACCTGTCCCTTAGCTGCTGGAGATGCAGCAACAGAGCCAGGGAATGTAGGAGGGCTGACAGCCACACTGGACCAACTGTGAGACTGCTGGGAGGAGTCCCAAAACTTTAAGGCAGACCAGCTATTGCCTGTCTTGGTGCTTCCTAGGCCAACACTGCAAGGGTGGCATCTGGAGTGGAAAGCCTGGGTCAGGGGATCCTCACCCTGAGTGGCAGGCTCCAAGCAATGACTGAGTGACAGCAGGCAACAGCTGAGGGACTGAACAGCTTCTTGAGATTCTGTGGACCATGCAGAGAGGCTCGAGAGTTTGCAGGAGACCCAGAGGGATAGCACTGAGACACAGCGGGCAATGGCAGCAACCCTTGAGAGCGTGGCCCAGTCGCAGAGGTCATGGCTGAGGGCTTGCAGACCATACCTCAGTCTCAGAGGGCATTTGACGTGGCCACTGAGAGGTGGCCCCGACTCAAGTGGCCATCGCAGAGGGCTCGACCACCATGGGTAGAATGCAGGTGGTTGGCCGTCCCATGAAGTGATGCAGTGGCCCAGTGGAACCCCAATGGAGGAGGAAGAGCTTGAGCCCATGCTTGGACCTTGCAGCCACGCCTTCTGACCCCCCCCCCCTTCCTGATATCAGGGGCAGTGGGATGAGGGAGGTATCATGGAAACATCCCAGATACTTGGAAGCCAGCCAGGGCCCTCAAGGTGAAGGACTTCCAGGGGATGCTCACCACGCGCCTCACAGGCCACAGGGCATGGTAGACAGCTAGCCCCTTCCACCTCTGACGTACATTCTGGGGAGTCACTGAGAGGTAATGGTCGGCCACGTAAGGTTCGGAAGTTGAAGTTGTAGTTGCACTGAGATGGCACGGGTAAAGGGCTTCACTAGCTAGGAAGATATTTAAGTGCATTAGCATTTTCTGTTCACAAGTTTTTATGTTAGAACATCTTACTCAAACAACTTTATTGTTAAATGTTTTTTCACTACCGACCTGCAACTAATTTGTCTCAAATAGGAAGCCTCTTCCGTTGGTGATCGCCGGAGGGCTGCTTCATGTTGACATCAGTTGGGAAGGCCCCTCAATGCTGTGTCACTGAGAAAAGAAAGCCATTGGTTCTCCAGACCCTACAAGTGATTCCCTCCTGTCCTCCACCCCACCAGCCTCAGGGCCCTGTATGGGGGTTTCAGATCCCTTACCCATTACACAGACATGGGCCCAATGCCAGCATGCATGCAGAGCTCAGATAGGAGTCAAACTAGTTTGCATCAGGGTATCATCATAATGATGCTTAGCGAGTCATCATCACCCTCTTGCCTGACAAAAAATCTCACCAACGCAGAATACCCAGGCCCACCACTCTGGTGTGACAATGTTGCAAGATATTGAAGGAATTTGGGGTAGGGGGAATGGAACCCACAGACACAAGCCCCTGGCAAGTGAACCACCTGATGATCAGGGCCTCCCTTGCCACCTTCGCATGCCTCATTTGGGCTGCCCTCCAGCGCCTGGTGGTGTTCCTCAGTGTGCTCTTCCTCATCTTCCTCTTCCTCCTGCTGGTCATCCTCCACTGCGACACTCAGCTGGTCACTCTTCATGCCCTCCTCCTCCTCTTCCAATAGGTCATCTCTCTGTAGAGCCAGATTGTGCAAGGCACAGCACATGACCACTATGCGGGAAGTGTTCACTGGGTTGTACTGGAGCGTCCTGCCAGATTAATCCAGGCACCGGAATCGCATTGAGGAGCCCAATGCACCTCTCCAATATCGCACAGGTGACTATATGGGCCTCATTATAGCGAGTCTACGCCTCAGTTACAGGCTTCCGCACAGGCATCATCAGCCATGTCCGAAGCGGGTAACCCATATCACCCACAAGCCACCCCCACAGCGTAGACTCCTCCTCGAACGCCTCCAGTATGTCTGAGCTCCTGACAATGAAGACTGTTGTGCAGACTATCTGGATGTCTTGCACAGACATACATAATGTTCATTCTCTGCCTTTTGGCTAAGATCAAGTGTAGTATTGACATGCTGTGCTTGGTTGAAGTCATTAGGTTACATTTTAGCTTCATTTGAAGCAATTTTTTAAAGCAGCATCTCGGCCTTTTGGCTAAGATGCAAATTAGATCAAGCCTTGGAGGAGGTGCTATGCCTACTCCAATCAGCTTGGATCATGTAGGTCAAGCCCAAGACAGGAGGTGACAGCCCTGTCTTGTCAGCTTGGATCGGGAATGTCTCAACTTGTTGAGACTCTGAATTGGACTTGATTTGATTGGATTGGAATAAAAACAAAAAAAAACTGTTCTTAAAAAAATGTTCATGTTATGGTTGCACGTGAGTTGAACATTCAGGGAGTGGAACCCCTTTCTGTTGATGAATCTCTGCAGATTCTGTAGGGGGGCCTTGATGGTGACATGTATGCTGTCGATGGCCCCGTGTACGTTGGGCATCCCCACAAAGGCTGCAAACCTTGCAGCCCAGGCTTTCTGATAGGCCTGGTCCAGGTTACATTTGATATACTGCCCAGCCCGGACATACAGGGCTTCTGTGACCTGCTTGACAGGGGTATGCACAGCTGATTGGGAAATGCCACAGACATTTCCACTAGGGGTCTGGAAGAAACCAGTCACATAAAAGTTCAGAGCGGCCATCAATTTGATATCCACTGAGAGTGGGTGGCTGCCCTGCCTCCAGGTGTCAGGTCCTGCAACATGTTACACTGTCTCCTTTCAGAGGCGGAGATATCAGGATCCCAGGCTGCTCATATGAGAAATCCTTCATTCCTGGGACTATTCTTGTCAGCCTTCTCTGGAACCCCCCTCCAAGGCCGGCACATTCTTCCTTCGGGATGAGGCGCAAAACTGCTCACAATATTACAACATGTTAACCTTAAAGGGCCCTGAACCAGAACTCCCAAGTCCCTTTGTGCTTTAAATTTCTAAAGCCTTTCCCTTCACATCCCTCAGTCTTTTTTTATTCTTAAAAATCTACAGGCTTTTGAAAGCTATGCTTGGGTTAAATCTATTTCGTGGGTTACCTCGTCTTTTCATATTCTTTTCAACCTTGACAGCATTCTGTACAATGCCCTTCACCGTGGTTCTGAGTAAGCCCTTTTATCAAAACACAAACATCATTTTTGTTCAGCTGGCTAGAGTTTATTCCATTCAAGGATTTATGAATTCATCTTTGATAAAGGAAATCATCTCAATCCCAGAGTCAGTACTATGGTCAGGTTTGCCAAACCAAAGCTTGTTTTATGTGGTATGAAATGTGACTATTGAGGTTTAGGGGCATGGTTTTGTGGAATGGGTCACAAGGTCAAGACCACATTGCTTTTGTACAATGACTCATGTCTCAAATACTGAATGGTTGGCAAATGTAATAATTCAAAACATATTGTATATACACTTTTTAACATTCAACAACCCATGTGGTTTCCACAGAAAAAGAAAACAAGCATATAGGCTGGGTCTACTCTCTATAAAGTATGGAAACTGTCCCTTCAATGCAGATTTGTTTCCTTTGATGTTTACACCGTCACAAATAATTGGTCATAGTAATGATCTGTGAATGTACAGGTCAAGCCACTGTCATTGCAATCACTTCCAAATGGTAATTTGGACTTTTAAATGACCCGGCCAGCAAAGACTTGCGACAATCCGATTAAAACCAATTAGGACTTTTGACGAGAGCATGTTTCAAAAAAAAAGGTACCTCATGTAAAATCAAAATTTGAAACTTCAAACTGACATGTGCCCTGAGTTTTCTGGTAGGTTGTGGTTTTTTGAGGCAGCACAGTAATTAGCACTGCTGCTTCACGGCGCCAGAGATCAAGGTTCAATTTCCGGCTTGGTATACTGTCTGTGTGGAGTTGCACTTTCTCCCTGTGTCTGCATGGGTTTCCTCCAGGTGCTCCCACAGTCTGAAAGATGTGCTGGTTAGATGCATTGACCCAAACAGGTGCTGGAGTATGGGAATTTCACAGTAGCTTCACTGCAGTGTTAATGTACTTGTGACTAATAAATAAATAAGATTTGTTATAGATTTGTGTGATCTTCATTAATGTTTCATTTACTGATACCCATTTTAAAACAGCCACTGCCTCTAATAATTAATTATTTGAACTAATGAATGCAGACTTATGCAAAAACATGACCTCTTATAACTCGCAAATCAGTTTTGCTGAAGTGCTTTGTATTGATGAGAAGCACAGACAACTCTGAACTGCCTCTGAACTGATTTCTGAATAGCAGCTTTAGAGCACCATGAAAAGATACTGCAACAGAGGGCAGCATGGTGGCAGTTAGCAAAGCTACCTCACATTGTCAGAGACCAGGGTTCCGGACCTGGGTGACTGTGTGTGGAATTTACATGTTCTCCCCATGTTTGCGTGGGTCACCTTTAAGTGCTCCAGTTTCCTCCCACGGGTCTAAAGACGTGCAGGTTAGATTGATCGGCCATGCTAAATTGCCCCTGGGTGCCCCAAGATGTGTAGTTTAGGGGGATTAGGAGGGTAAATATGTGGGGTTACAGGGATAGGGACTGGGTGGGATTACTGTTGGTGCAGGTTCGATGGGCCAAATGGCCTTTAGAGATTCACCTGGACTTCAGGTTGATCACAGAGTGCAGAGCAAACTTTAAAAGTTAGCTACTTGGGAATGATTTAAACAGCATTTTAATCCCTATTCATGTCTCCTTAGGTCTGCACAGTATTGAAATGAAGGATTTCCTGAAATTAGGATGCACTGTTTAGAATTCAACACTTCTTTCTCAGCTCCTCTGAAACTGGGGATATCCTTAACTCAGTCTTCAATGCCTCTCAAGTCTCTCAACTGTTAAAACTCAAGACTTGGGGTCATTTAAAAACAACTGTCAGACTTTCATTTTAATTCACATGATACTTCTCACCGCGGGGGTGGAACCTGCCTTGAACGCTGGTTAATGGAAATAAAAATCGAGTAGGATGTAAAATAGGCTGCCAAATAGGGGAAGGAAGCACCCATGGAGGGGGCAAGACCTTGGTGGGAGGGACAAGTCCGATACAGGAAGGGGGCCTTAAGGAAATGATTCCTTCACCACTCCCCACTTCCCACCAGAGGCCTTAGAAGGGTGGTCTACTGGACTTCCTCCCCATCCCAAATCTCCTCCTCTGCAGCATAAAAATGGGCTGGGCAGGAAGCGACCCTTAAGTGGCCATTTAAGGGCATCATTTGGGTGAAAGTGGATGGACCACCCTAGGCCTTGCCCACCAGCCCCATAAAATTGCAGCTAGGTCAAGGCCCACCCACAAAACTGCTAGCGGGGTCTGTAAAAATTTTCCCACTGAACATAACTATATATGTTGAGTCAAACAAACGGAATTGAAATTGAATAGTTAATCACAGCAAACTAATGAAAACCAGGACAGGTAATGAGTGGGATGGGAATAACGTTTTATATGAACCAGCCAATGCACTACAACATGGAAATATGCCAATAAACTATCAGCCAATCATCAATTAATCCGGGTAAGACTATAAGAAACAGGAATAGGGGTAGGCTATTCGGCCCTTTGAGCCTGCTCCACCATTCAATAAGATCACAGCTGATCCAACATTCCTGATATCCACTTTCCTGCCCTTTTCCCATAACACTTGATTGCCTTACTTATCAAAAATCTATCTCTGCCTTAAATTATACACAATGTCTCTGCCCCCACAGCTTTGTGGCGAGGAGTTCCAAACACTCAGAACCCACTGAGAAGGAATTCCTCATTATCCCTGTCTTAACTGATACCCCTTTATTCTGAGACTATGTTCTCTGATCCTAGACTCTCCCATGAGAGGAAACATCCTCTCAGCATTCACCTTGTCAAGTCCCTCAACAATTCATTATGCTGCTGAAATGATTGAATGGTTTTAAAACAGCAGGATTTACTCTAACAAAAACTTTAAAAAATACATACTTTTACATGTATGGTGGCATTATTGCTAGATTATTAATCCAGAAACTCAGCTAATGTTCTAGCAGCCTGGATTCGAATCCCACCATGGCAGATAGCAGAATTTGAATTCAATAAAAAATATCTGGAATTAAGAATCTACTGATGACTACAAAACCACTGACGACTGAAATAATTGTCGATTGTCAGAAAAACTCATCTGTTTCAGTAATGTCCTTTAGGGAAGGGGATCTGCTGTCCTTACTTGTTCTGGCCTACATGTGACTCCAGACCCACAGCAACGTGGTTGACTCGCAACTACCCTCGGGTAACAAGGGATTGGGAATAAATGCTGGCCAGCCAGTGACGCCCGTATTCCAGGAATAAAAATGTGAATGACCACATTTCAAGAAAATAACTATCTTATTCCTGATCAGTGATCTCAGCAGGAAAGCTGATGTCTTTTCCAATTTTACTCTCCTCTCTCAGAGGCATTCCTTGATTCCACTATAGGTGTTGCAATGTGAGATAATATGACAAGGAAGCTTTAAATCATAACAATGATTTATTGAATAAACTGTTATACCTACATACAGACAAGCTTAGTACAAATACAAGTTTTGTCCCACCCATTCCTGGGGTCACAGTGCAGGTTCCACCAATCTGCGCCCTATCACTTGATCGGTTGAGGTTGGAGTGCTCCATTCTGATAGGTCCTGTGAGGTTCATGTGACCCATAAATGATTGACCCTTAAAAGGGTTGCATCATCAATGTAGGATCCCACCTGACTTTACCCAAGTTATCGTTTGTCACCTGTTAAGCCTGGATAGCAAGTTATAGTGGGCTATTCAACTGTGGGGAAATCACATGTCCAACGCTGTCCTCAGCAGACATTCCACTTTCCAGCTGCTCAGCAACAGGTATCCTGGGTGATGACATCCTCTCACATCCACAGGATGCGGAGTTCAATCCAAGCAGTCTTACTGTTAAGTGGGCTTTACAAAGAGTGGGAAAGCACAGATTGTTGTTTAAACATAGAAACAAGCTGGTTTCCATGAACCATCAAGAAAGTAAACCTCTCTCAGCCCACCCACCCACCACTGCAGTTCAACCCTACCTCCTTCCCTTCACCACCTCCCTCCCTCCCCTCCCCACACCATCCCCTCTCCCCGACCCTTTTGCCCCCACCCCTCATCTATTTCTGGACACTATTCCTTCCTAAAGCTGACATTAGTCTTGAACACACAAACACTAAAACATGTGAATCAATTTGTCAGGCATTTTAAACCCAGCATAATTATCATTTTGTAACTGGCTCCAAGTCCTGTTAGGATTAGTCAATGAAGCACAAATGGTTATTACTAAAGCATTTGCAGCCACCGGCAATTGATCGATGTCAATCTCCCCTTTAAATCCTTCAGACATTATAAGATGCCTGGTATTATGCAGTAATGCACTGCTTTCATGTCTGCTGGAACACATCAATAATTTGTACACTATTTATTACATAGTTAAATAGATTGAGGCTTGTCCTTCAGGTCACCTTGTCCAATAGCTACCTGTCTTAAACTACCAATTTAATTAATAACAACTGGCATCCAGGATTTAGCAGTTCCTTGCTCACATGCGACATGTAATAATGTAAGTAAAACTGACAAAATTGATTCTCAACCATGAATAAACAGCTATCTTTTAACACTTAAGACTGGAATAAAATTCAGATAAGGTAGATACGTACACTAAATCAATGGATGGCAGAAGGAAAGGTAGGTGAAAGTATTGATATCCATAATGCTCCCATTTGAACCTTAACTTGCCCTTCTCTTTGTCCATTATGGATTTTTAACATTTTCTGTTTATAATTTAAGATCTACAACATTTACAGTTTCCTTTGAATCTCCGTGCAACTGGACTTAAATGTTAGGGCCAATTTGAGCGGTTCCCTGCATGGGTTTAAACTGGTTGGTAGCAGCGAGAAAATGACATTGAGCATGACTGACATACCATCCCAATTCTACTGGGGTTCTGACTTGTCCTTCTCCTCCCTGTTTTGGTTCCCACCCATCACCTCTGCTGCCCCCCCTCCCCCAGCCAAAATGTGACTTGTCCACTGCCACTCTACCCAATCAGTGGCATGCAGTTGCTACCTATAGCTTGCAAGTGAAACTTATCCGGGCCCATAGGTTTCGTATGGGCTCCAGGTCAGCACAAGCCATCACACACAGTCATTTCCCTGTTGATTTTATATCCATTTTGACTGCAAGTCAAATGTCTCAGTAAATGCTCTCCTATTTATACCTTTCAAAGGAACCTTCCAAAATTTTGAAAACTCTCAAATAGATTTTCTCTTTAACTTTCTCTATTGGAAGGAACAAATTTAACATCTGAGCGTTTTTTTTCACAACCATAACCTCTTATTCATGGGTGGCACTATAGCACAGTGGTCAGCACTGCTGTCTCACAGAACCAGGTTCAATTTCTAGCTTGGGTCTCTGCCTGTGTGAAGTTTGCACCTTTTATGTGTCTGCATGGGTTTCCTCTGGGTTCTCTGATTTCCTCCCTCAGGCTGAAAGACGTGCTGGTTAAGTGCATTGACCCAAACAGGCACCAAAGTGTGACGACTAGAGGAAGTTCACAATAATTTACAGTGTTAATCATGGTGTGGAGTTGCCAGTATTGGACGGGGATAGGCACAGTAAGTAGTCTCACAACACCAGGTTAAAGTCCAGGTTTATTTGGTAGTACAAGTTTTCATCACTCACTTGATGAAGGGGCAATGCTCCGAAAGCTCGTGCTATCAAATAAACCTGTTGGACTGTAACCTGTTGCAGTGTTAATGTAAGCCTTACTTGTGATTAATAAACAAATTTTACTTTTATTCTAGTGACTGTTGACTACCCCATCTGTGACTAACATTCTTGCTATAATGTTATCCAGAACTGTACACAATACACAACTGTGACAATGTTATGTTTGTATAAATTAAACATGGCTATGATGCATTTATTTTAAATATTTCTGCACATAACACCCAGAATGTCTTCTGATTTTCTTTACATTGTTCCAAATTTTTAGATACTTCGATAAATTACAATAATTCAGAGCATTAAAAAGAACAAGTCACTGAAACGTAAAATGATCCACAAAACATTTGTTTTAAAAACTCAAAATACTATTTATTAATTGGTAATTCAAAAGAATTACAACAACTTTGCAGTTGGTTTTAAGAGACAAGCATCCCAAAGGATACATAGCAAAACATCTGGTTCAAATTCCTTTTAGACAGTGCATCAGTCAAGATTGGCAGCTCTAACTTTTGAGTTCACTTGACATACACTTTTCCTGTGAATCACTTAACCCTTCGAGACTTATCGCGGGATCAGATTTCACTGGTCCATTCACATAGCCAAAAGGCAATTTCTAACTGTGTTGTTGACAGCTTCAGAATATTTTCTCTAAATGGAAGATGAGTGCAAATCCAGTCTCACCTGATTTTAGTGATATTAAAAAAGTGAAGTTCAAATCTAGTATAAAGCAGATGCTGGGAATTTGAAGCAAAAATAGCAAAAACTTGAAATGAAAAGTAATTCAAGTGACAGTTGTGAAGAGAACAGGTTGATGATCTATGTTTCAGGTTATTTTTTTAAATTGATTCTTGGGATGTGGTGTCACTGGCTAGGTCATCACTCATTGCCCATCCCTCATAACCATGGAGAAGGTGTGGATTGGGAGTCATGTGTCACCAGACTGGGTAAAGACGGCAGGTTTCCTTCCCTAAAGGACAATGAATCAGATTTTTTTTAAAAAGACAAAACAACAATAGTTTCATGGACATCATTAACTTTAATTCCAGAATTTTTATTGAAATTTCACCATCTGTCATGGTGGGATTTGAACCCGGGTCTCTAGATCCTGCCCTGGGTCTTAGGGTTACTAGTCCAGTGACAATACCACCATAACACCACCTCTTCCTTGAAGCAACTTGGGATATCCAATTCATTAATGATGCTATATAAGTATCAGTTATCTTGTAAACGTAGGCAGGCTTTGGGGAGGAGGGCGAGTTACTTGTTGCAAGATTCCCCGTCTCTAACCTGTTCATTTAGCCACAGTATTTGTATAACTGGTCCAGTTAAGTTGGAGGTCAATGACAACTACCAGAGTTAACAGCACAGTGTTATACAGGACTGGAGAGCCTTCAACATTGACTCTGGATCCTGCAAAGTTTCAAGGTACCAGGACAAACATGGAAACCAGAAAAAGTCTTACCAAGTACAACCTACATCATCCCCCTTCCAGTTGATGCATGACTACTCCCCCATGTGGAACACCACTTGGAAGCAGCACTGAGGTTAACAAGAACACAATGTACTCTGAGTAGGAGACTTCAATGTCACAATGAACCTGGTGTGTTACAAAAATCACCATTAATGAACAGGGCATTTTACTCCGGATTAATGGAGCTTAAATTCTCCTGAATGCCATATTTAACCTCATATCACAGGGTATCTGGATAACTAGTCTAGTGATTTTCTTTTTATTCTTTCATGGGATGTGGGCATTGCTGGCTGGGTCAGCATTTATTGCCCACAATTAAATCCTCTAATTGCCCTTGAGGGGACATTTAAGAGCCAATCACATAGCTGTGGATCTGGAGTCACTTGTAGGCCAAACTGGTAACGACAACAGATTTCCTTGATTTTTACGACAATCAACAATGGTTTCATGGTCCTCATTATACCTTTCATTTTTATTCAATTCAAATTTTATCACCTGCCATGGTAAAATTGGAACTTGAAGCTGCAGAACATTATCATGGGTCTCTGGATTACTAGTCCGGTGACAACCCTACCACATCACTGCCTCCATCTCACTGCTCCCCTCCTTCAAATCACTCTCCCCTCTTCTGACCCCCTCACTTTCTCCCTTGCTCATCTCTCTTCTCCCTACTGCTCACTACTTCCTTCTCCCAAGCCCCTTTGCTGTTTCCCTCTACTTCCTGCTTCACTCTGTCTCACACAATTGCCTTCCTCCCTCTCACTGCAGCTCTCCCAAGCCTTTGCTCATAGTGAGAATTGGCAAGGAGAATAAGTGAAGCAGTGAGTGTGGGGACAGCAATTGGAAAGCAGTGAGTGGAAGCAGAGCAAAGCAACAAGCAGGAAGGGATGAGGAGGTCAGGATAAGGAAACAACAAGCAGGAAGGGATTGGGGTAAAGAGAGGAGTAAAATTAAATTACCTAATAAACAAGCCACACTCAGACAAAACCACGCTGTTAGGATCTGTCTATATATGGTAGGGCAGCAATTAAAAATGACTAGAGCTCGTAGAAGCACAGTGCAAACAGACTACAGAAAATACACAATTTATTTAATAGATTCCATCTGCACCATGGCTACATGAGCCCGTCAGTTTTGTTTACTGTGTTGTATGAGGTTTGTCCTTATAATGAACACTATGTGACATTTATATTATTGTTACAATCACAGTTGATGTTGCTAATGGGCAGTCAGATCCCAGAACGGATCTTGGCTTGATAGAGCATAACTTTTTTTTTGTTTTGAGGCACTGAACAGAATCACAGAACTTTTAACAAAAGGAACAAAACACATTTGTTAACCAGAAAAAGACTAGTTATAATACACTACACTACCAGGACAGCACGGGGCAACGGTTAGCACTGCTGCCTCACAGTGCCAGTGGTTACCACCTTGGGTCACTGTCTGTGTGGGTTTCCTTAGGTACTTCGGTTTCCTCCCACAGTCCAAAGGTGTGTGGATTAGGTGGATTGGCCATGTTAAATTGCCCCTTAGTGGCAGGAGGACTGGCGAAGGTATATGCATGGGGTAATGGGGATAGAGCCTGGGTGGGATTGTGGTTGGTACAGACTCAATGGACCGAATGGCCTCCTTCTACACTGTAGGATTCTACGATACTCCTTCATCCAGCTACACCTTGATGGATACAGATTTATAAAGATAACACAAGTTACATTTAATACTCTAAGGTTCTCAGTAAATACACAATCCAGGTAATCAGTGAGTGAAATATGGTCAGACACACCACACATTGAAACCAAGTGAGAGTTTCCACCCAATACACTTTAAAGTGAAACTAAACAATAGACATGTAGGCACACCTTTATTAAAAATTAAGCTAAACTAAATGTTAACCTTTTCACAGCACACAAGTACAGCAACACAAATGAAGCTCAAACTTAAAACAATATCTTTTTTTATCATACACAATGCCAATAAAATTACTTGGATTACCTTTATTTCCTAACATTATCACTCTGTCTTTCAGTGCTGCAATATGAACAAAAAGTGCCTCCTTAAATCTCAAGTCCTGTCTCATTAGCTGGATTTGCAGGATACTTTCAGTAACAAAAGATAAAAAAAACCACATTGATGCAATTGATTGCTACGTGATCTTAGCTCTTGGTTGAGATCTCACCTATCCCAGCAATGCAGTGGTTCCATTCGTGATCTTTTATGGACCTTCCACAACATTAACGGTGTCCGCTTAAAGTAATTAATCTAACTACGTGGGTTCTGATCTGTGTTGGTGGCAGTGCTCGCAAACCATTCGATGCAAGCGAGGCAAATTTGGAGAAACAAAAATCCTTTGAAGGAGGTTCATTGGTAGAAGTGAGGAATGATTGTGACTGAAACATGAATGGAGCCAGAATTGCAGCATTGACAGTGGCACAGTGTGAAGCACTGCTGCTTCACAGTGCCAGGGACCCAGGTTCGATTCCCGGCTTGGGTCACTGTATGTGTGGAGTTTGTACGTTCGCCCCGTGTCGGCATGGGTTTCCTCTGGGTGCTCAGGTTTTCTCCCACAGTCCAAAGACATGCTGGTTAGGTGCACTGGCAATGCTAAACCCTCCAGTGCTCCCAAACAGGCACTGGAATGTGGCAATTAAGGGATTTTCGCAGTAACTTCATTGCAGTGTAAGCCTACTTGCGACTAATAAATAAACTTTAAATCATGGAGTACCATGAGAGAAAGCAGAGAGCTGTGCAAACTATAGCATATATATGCATGTTGTGCACAGATGATGAAAAAGAAGGCAACATAAATATCATCAAGCAGGGTCAAATACAGAGGGTGAATATCCCTTCTAAATAAATCATACTTTCATCACTGTTGTTGATCTAGAATGTGTTGTGAAGTGCTCTACATGGTCTGACAAGGCATGGCAAAGCTGAGTGTCTCTTAAGTCCATCAGAAGTTGGCTGAAAGACAGCTTGAAGCGACCAGCAGGCAAGGAGATAATTTACAAGTTACTTTAGGGATCAGTGCTAAAGCTGTTTCAGTTTATATGAAGACTTGGAAGCAGGGACAGAAGTAAAACTGTCCAACTAGCAGATGATACAATACTGCAAATGACTGCAAACATAAGAGGGCAAGCTGATCAAATCCAAGGAGAATCTGGATTGGTCAGGGAGCTAAGCTGACAGGCACTGGATGCTAATTAAATAAATTTAAGTTTATTTATTAGTGTCACAAGTAGACTTACATTAACACTGCAAAATCCCCAGTCGCCACACTCCTGTTCAGGTGCACTGAGGGAGAATGTAGCATGGCCAATGCACCTAACCAGCACGTCTCTTGGACTGTGGGAGGAAACTGGAGCACGCGGAGGAAGCCCATGCAGATATGGGGAGAACGTACAAACTCCACATAAAAGTGACCCAACCCAAGAATCAAATCCGGGAACCTGGCGCTGAGGGGCAGCTGTGCTAACCACCTGAATTGAACAAATGCAAGTTATGAGATTGGGATATGTGAACCATGGTAACGCAAATAACTTCAGGACATAACTGTAAGCTAGAGTGGCTCACTTTGTAGCGCTCCTGCCCCTGAGCCAGAAGTTCTTGGGATTCACTGCGGGACCTGTTGGCTACTGAAGAACCCAACCGCTGAACAGGCAAACCAGTGTGAATGAGTGCTAGCCCCCAGCTTGGATGAGTGAGTAGAGTTAGTGGCAATAAGAACGTGCAGCCATTAAACCACCTGCCAAATCCAAAAAATGATCGTTGATACAGAGGAGTGATCAATCAGCATTACAGAAAAACCCAAAAGATATTCAAACAACAGTATGCCATATGACAGAGGAACTTGACAGTAATAGTTGGTTAATCACTGAAGTGAATAGTGCTTAAATCAAGAGGAATGAATCTGCTTTGCCCAAGACCACAAGAAATAGCAAAGGATTGTCAATGTAGCCCAATCCATCATGCAAACCAGCCTCCCATCCATTGACTCTGGCTACGCTTCCCGCTGCCATGGGAAAGCAGTCACCATAATTAAGGACCATGTGCACCCCTGACACACTCTTCCACTTTCTTCCATCGGGAAAAAGATAAAAGTCTGAGGACTCAAGAATAGCTTCTTTCCTGCTGCCATCAGTGGTCTTATCTCACACTAAGTGGCAAATGTTGTTCCTCTCTTCAAGAACGGAAATAGGAATGACCCTGGTAATTATAAGCCAGTTAGTCTTACTTTGGTGGTCGGTAAGTTAAAGGAAAGGGTCCTGAAGGATAGGATTTATGAACATTTGGAAAGATGCAGCTTAATCCGGGATAGTCAGCACAGTTTCGTGACAGGTTAGTCTTGCCTCACAAATTTGTCTGAATTCTTTGAGGAGGTAACTAAGTATGTAGATGAAGGTAGAGCAGTTGATGTCGTATACATGAATTTTAGTAAGGCGTTTGACAAGGTTCCCCAAGGTAGGCTCATAAGAAAGTAAGGAAGTGTGGGATAGAAGGAAATTTGGCCAATTGGATAAGTAACTGGCTGTCTCATAGCAGACAGAGGATGGTGCTGCAGGGAAAATTTTCAGACTGGAGGCCAGTTACCAGCGGTGTAACACAGGCGTCAGTGCTGGGTCCTCTGCTATTTGTGATTTTTATCAATGACTTGGAAGAGGGGGCAGAAGGATGGGTTAGTAAATTTCCTGACGACACCGCGAAGTAGTGATTGATGAAGTAGTGGATGAGGTGGAGGGCTCTTGTAGGCTGCAAAGAGACATTGATGGGATGCAGAGCTGGGCCAAAAAGTGGCAAATGGAGTTTAACCCTGATAAGTGCGAGGTGATTCATTTTGGTAGGACAAACTTGAATGCGGATTACAGGGTCAATGGCAGGGTTCTGAGGAACGTGAAGGAACAGAGAGATCTTGGGGTTCAATTCCACAGATCTGAAGACTGCCACTCAAGTGGATAGAGCTGTGAAAAAGGCTTATAGTGTGTTAGTGTTTATTAACAGAGGGTTTAAGTTTAAGAGTCTTGGGGTTATGCTGCAACTATACGGGACCTTGGTAAGACCACATTTGGAATATTGAGTGCAGTTCTGGTCACCTCACTATAAGAAGGATATGGAAGCATTGGTGAGAGTGCAGAGGAAATTTACCAGGATGCTGCCTGGTTTGGAGGGTAGGTCTTATGAGGAAAGGTTGAGGGAGCTGGGGCTTTTCTCTTTAGAGCAGAGGAGGATGAGAGGTGACTTAATAGAGGTTTATAAGATGATGAGGGGGATAGATAGATTGGACCTGCAGAGACTATTTCCTCGGGTGGATGTAGCTTTACTAGGGGGCATAACTATAAGGTTCATGGTGGAGGGATGTTCGAGGTAGGTTCTTTACTCAGAGAATGGATGGGGTGTGGAATGCACTGCCTGCTGTGACAGTGGAGTCAGACACTTTAGGAACTTTCAAGCGGTTATTGGATGGGCATATGGAACACACCAGAATGATAGGGAGTGGGATAGCTTGATCTTGGGTTTGGACATAGCTCGGCACAACATCGAGGGCCAAAGGACCTGTACTGTGCTGTACTGTTCCATGTTCTATGTAAGTTCATCTTTCATTGCACCCTAGTTATGACTGTAACACTACATACTTCATTCTCTCCTTTCCTTCTCCATGAGTGGTATGCTTTGTCTGTATAGCACGCAAGAAACAATGCTTTTCACTGTACACTAATAAATGTGACATTAATAAACCAAATTAAATGGAATAGAGCACAAGAGCCCAAGGTTCAATTCTTATCCACCTCTAGCAGCAGATTTGTGTACAAAATGTTATGAGAAAGATATTTAAGTAGTGAAGAGGGTTCTCTGAAGGGCAAATTCATAGATAGCTGAGATTAGACATTAGTTATGGGTAGCGGGTTCCTGAATCTGAGGATGTTTAAATAGAGAAAACTCAGAATTGTTAGAGTGCAAAAGGAGGCCATTCAACCTACCTGCACTGGCTCTCCAAATGAGCATTATGAATTAATTTCATTCTCCTGACTTTTCCCCATAACCCTCCACATTGTTTATATTCAAATAATTATCTAATGCCACCTTGAATGCTCTCATTGAACCTGTCTCCATCACACTTTCAAACAATGCATTCCAGATCTGAACCACTTACCGTGTGAAAAGATTTTTCCTCACATCGCATTTGCTTCTTTTGCAAATCACTTTAAATCCATGCCTTCTCATTCTCAATACTTTTACAAGTAGGAACAGTTTCTCCTTATTTGCTCTGTGTAGCCCCCTCATGATTTTGAGCATCTCTATCAAACCTCCTCTTAACCTTATCCTCTTGAAGGAGAACAGTCCCAATCTCTCCACTCCATCCTCATATCTGAAGTTTCTTATCCCCAGGACCATTGTAAACTTCTACCTTCCTAAAATGAAGGACAACAGTCCCAATTGTTCAAATCCATCCTCATAAATGAAGTGTCTTAACCCCAAAACCATTCTTGTAAATTTCGGCAATCTTTCCAATACATTCAAATCCTTCTTAAAGTGTGAGTTTACAAGAAGTGTCCAAAATCTTAAAACCATGCAGACCAAACATGGGTCAACATTTTTAGAAATTCTACAGGAGGGCATAGCCTCAAACTTTGAAGGGCAAAAATGAAGAGACATGTTCAATTAAACTACATTATGCAGAAAAAACAAATTCAAGAGAGAATTGGATCATAATCTGTAGAAAACTGCTGAAGGTTATGAGATACTGAGAGATGTGATATTGGCCTGATGGATTTCAATAGTCTATTCTGGTCCCACACTTTTCTATATGATAAATAAAAGCTTGATTAATAATCATAGGGAATGGTATGAGGCAGACCAACTTTGTTGTGATATTGCAGTAAATACAATTGTGAATGGATAAGATTGTGAAAAATTTTATTTAAGAAAATATGGGCAGCATGGTGGCACAGTAGTTAGTACTGCTGCCTCACAGCACTCAGGGACTGGGGTCCAATTCCCAGTCACTGTCTGTGTGGAGTTTGCACATTCTCCCTGCGTTTGCGTGGGTTTCCTCCAGGTACTCCGGTTTCCTCCCAGTCTGAAAGACGTGCTGGTTAGGTGCATTGACCCGAACAGGCGCTGGAAAGTGGCGACTAGGGGAATTTCATAGTAGCTTCATTGCAGTGTTAATGCAAGCCTTACTGTGACTGATAAATAAACTTTAACTTTAAAATGTATCATACTAAATCTGTCTGTCAACAATTATACCGAAATATACCAGCGATTATTCGGATACCAATGCTTGTAGTGCTGCTGTTTACTATTAAAAATAATAAACAAAATTTCAAAATCTCAGATTGAAATCAAATCCAGATCCCTCCACAGCTAGTAGGAGTCAAAGCCTTCAGTGATTATTTTTGATTTTTTTTAATGTCAAGCTGTTTATCTGCTTTAGATAGAGAAATAGAGAATTATTTCACAACTTATCCAGTCTAGTATTGAATAGATAAGATGTTTAATTAGAAAAAGAATATATGATTAAAAGGAAAATTTTGAGCATCTTGATGAACCTAAGGAGTTATAGGTGTTTTCCCCAAATGTTGTCCTTTGATTTAGGTACTAATATGAGAAAGGGTCATTTATTGGTGAAGCAGAAAGTTATTATTGCTGCAGAAAGCTCCTGGTAGGATTTTCAATGGACTTTTGGCTGAAACATCACATCCCCCTTTCTCAGCAAGGCTGGAAAATCCCTGCCATTGTCTCAGTTATAACTGCTTTGCAATCCATTGCTAAGTATTAAAAATGGGTCATTTTTGTTAGTCCCACAAACCTGTGAGGGTGGGGTTGGATACAGCAGGTGATGCAACCCGTACCTGAATAGTTTAATCTAAAGTCTAATCTCATGTTTGAATAATAGCCACTTGGACAAAGTGACAGTGTGGCTATTACCAGCATGACTCAGGAAAGGCACAAGTGGACCTTTTGAAATCGTTAAGTAATCCAGTTTGGAATTTTTAAGATTTATTTCTTTTCCCCCTGCTTTGATCGGAAAAGGTTAACAGAAAATGAGTGAACCAGAAGAACGTGAAAGGAAACTCTTTGTTTACCAACTCACCCTGTCCACTGTGGTCTCGAGCGCACACCACCAAAACAGCCAGCACCACACAGTAGGCAGAAGCAAGAATATTTGCCATCTGTTAAGAAAACAATTGGACTCATTAGCATCAGTCAAAGAGACAGCTCCTGGATACAACCTACAGAGCAGCACTGCACATGTGATTGTCACCCCATTAAAAAAAACACATCCTCTTACTAGGACTTGCCTGTACAGACCACAGGAACTAAAGCCAAATGAACAATAGCAATCTGTCACCCTACATGACTGTGAGCACTAAGACTAACTGCCTCGGTTACACTTCATATGAGAAAAATTGACAGGTAGAAGTTTAAAGTCAATTGCCCGAGGAAACCACACATCCAATGGTCCCTTGCTGGGATTAATGTAAACCCATAGTTGTTTTTCCTCATGTTTTGATTGCAAGGATAATAAATTCTATCACAATAATTTTTAAAATAAGCATGTCTGAATATGAGTAAGTCTTGTAATGGAATATCACAATCGTCAGCAATATTTTTGGACTCGGACTATCACCAAGTTGTTTTAAGTTCCAGATTGATTAGAATTCAAAAGCACAGTGCCAACTAATAGTGGCTGTGTTTGTTGATAGCGATGAAGGATGGGATGGAGTTTGGCGCGCACAGTTGGGGAGGCCAAGAGATATCTTGGCAATGTTGGGAGACAGAGAAAAATAGTTCAAGAGAAGAAAGAATGAGATGGGGAAGGAAGAGTACAAAGAGGAAACAGAAATAACCATTGAATGTCATCTCAGGGTGAGTGAAGACAGCCTGGTGGATTTTCCTGCCATTATTTTTAAACTGATGGACGAATAAATGTCCCACAATGGAACGCTGGCAGACGGACGCTAAAAGATCGCAGTGCTGTTTTTGAAGAGCACCCCAATGAAAAAAAACTAAAATAGAATGCCTACCCCCTCCCCCCACATAATCACCCCTCCTCTCCCTGCACTATGGAACTTCTCCCTCACACCCTCACCATGGAATGCCTCCCCTCTCCTCACACCATGGAAATACCCTCGCAGAATTGGAATATTCCCCTCGCTCCCCCACAGAACACCTGCCCTGATAATTACATTTAAATCTAAATGCGGATCCCAATCTTTAAAGTCAGGATTCCCATTACATCATTGATAGGGATAACTGATCGGTGAAATCACGCCGGAGCGGAAGCTGTTTTGAGAATCTCGTGGATTCTGCACCCATGCCATCATTTTAGGGTTCCCCCCCCCACCCCCAGTCAAAAACAGGAGTGGAAAATCCCTCACCCCCAATTCTCAGAACTATTCAGCTCCAGACTTCAACATAGCCTTGATGTAGGCGCAATACCTGAGAGAAAAAAAGCATATTTGTCCTCTATATCATGATAGCATTCAAATGAGTTTGATACCAAGGCACCCTCACAAAACGGAAGTTAATGGGAGGCAAAGAGAAAACCTTCCAAACGGGAATCATGCTTGGCACAAAAGAAGATTATTGTGGTTATTGGAGGTCAGTCATCACAGCCTTAGGATATATGACTGTAGGAGGAACTTGTGGAACTGTCTACAACTCAACCATCTTTCACTGCTTCATTAATGGGATCAGAAATGAACTGCTTACTTACAATATTCAACTTCTTTGACAATTCCTGTGATAATACCAATTTACAGTGATATAGATAACATTCAGATTTATGCTGACACATTATATTCTTGTCATCAAAGTGCCAAGTGATGACCATCACAGACGAGGCAGTCCAGTCATCACCTTTACCTCTTCAGATAAATCAATAATAAATGACCGATTATCAACATCCTGAACATCATTAGTCAGATCTTCAACTGATCCTATGGCCACAAAAGGAGGGCAAGGACCATGTGTATATGAAAAGTGGTTCAACTCCTGACCCCTCAAAATCTTGCTACTATCGGCAGGCAAGTCAAGCATGGTATGGAATATTTACAACTCACGTGGACAACATGCAGCTGAAACAACAGCAAGTTCATCCATCCATGATAGAACAACTCAATTGCTTTTTGGTGCCTCTGCTAGGGGGCCAAATATCTACCCTGCTATCCTCACACTACAGGGTGTGCTGCAAATTATGCTACCTCTTTGCAGCCTTTACCACCAAGGACAAGCACAGCATTGCTGTGGGAGCAACATCTTGACTTAGCCATATATCATTTCTTCCTGATTGCCACTGGGTCAAAATCTTGGAATTTTCTACTTAACAGCATTATGAAAACAATACTGCTGGGAGTTGTAGTTTTTTCAAGGAACAGGAGTAAGCTCTTGAGCTTCTATCTGCCATTCTGTTAGATCATGGGTGCCCTGTACCCCACTTTCATCTGTCTGCCTTTGTTTCAAAACCCTGTTAGTCACAAAAAAACCTAGCCACCTTGATTTTGAAAATTTTAATTGATTCTAAATCCCCAAACTTTGAGAATGAACCACCCAACTCCCAAGAAAAAGAAATAATATTGAAATATAAATTCAAATAAAATATTCAAAATGCACATCAGATTTCTCATCATCTGAAAAAAGGCAAGCTGATATTTCAAATCTAGCCCTTCAACATCCAGAATGTTAAGCTGATGTTCCCCTTCAGTTTGACTGGCCTGTATTTTCTTATCTCAGATTGAGAAAGGGATGCAGAGAGAGAAAATAGAGGGAAAAAAATTGCAATTAACAAGGAGGGCAAGGCTAGTGTATAGGTACTCCTTTACACAGTTGAATAACAATTTTGCAGTACAGCACAGACTAATTCCAATCATAAAATTAGATCAGACATGTGGTAAAGTTGTTGGCGCTGTCAAAATCATGTCAATAAATACAAAATATGTATACTCCAGGAAGAGATGGTTAATATTCCTTCCAATCTAAATGCTGCCCTTTATTTTTACCTATCACCCCTTCTGGAGTCATATACCAGCACAGGAAGAATAGACTTCTGACAATTCCATTCCATAATTGGACACTGAACTGAGCTTCCATTTTTGTTCTCCTTCGTTTTGTCTATTCTTCACTTTTCATTCCCCAGTAATGTGGGGAGGTTTCTCAGACAAGTTACTACCCCATTGGCTGACAACACCCTTTTGGTAAATTTGGACTCCTTAAGTTGCTCCTACTATTCTACTCTGGAAGTTCATTGGGAGATTTTCTCTATTTACTGTCTTCAGCATGATCCTAAACACAAGTCTAACAGCACGTAAACTAGAAGTAGAAATATGCTACTTGGCCCCTCGAGCCTGTTCCGTCACTCCTTTAGATTGTGGTTGTAATTCTCTGACCTCGTCCACTGCTGGGATTATCCTGTCTCGCTGCTGTGAATGGAGTTTTGGCTGAGCGCTAAATTCTCTACTATCGCTGGCAGCCAAGGCATGTGGGAATAGAGAATTCCAGTCCATTGCTGATTTGATCGTGGCCTCAACTCCATATTACTTCCTACCCCAATAATCTTTGACTCCCTTGTCAATCAAGAATCTACCTACCTCTGCCTTATAAATATCACCAACCCTACCCAAGTTAAGTTTATTTATTAGTCACAAGTAAGGGTCACATTAACACTGCAATGAATTTACTGTGAAATTCCTGCAGTCGCCACACTCCAGCACCTGTTTGGGTCAATGCACCTAACCACACGTCTTTCAGAATGTGGGAGGAAACTGGAGCACCCGGAGGAAACCTATGCAGACATGGGGAGAATGTGCAAATTCCCCACAGACAGTGACCCAAGCCAGAAATCAAACCCAGGTCCCTGATGCAGTGAGGCAGCAGTGCTGACCACTGTTACCATATTGTCCACCTCTGCCACCCTTTGGGAAAAAAGAGTTCTGAAGACCACAACTCTGAAAAAAATTCTCCTCATCTCCCATGTGTTTATCAATTACCATGTTGATGATTTAGGTTGAATAGCATTCAAAGAAAAAAAGTTTTAGACCATAAGATATAGTTAAGATACAGGAGCAGAATTATGCCATTTGGTTTTTGATTATATGAGTAAAAATGATTTCTAATGTAATTCTTTAGACTAGAAAATCGAAGAGTTCCTGTAAAGCTATCAGTTTGAAAACATTACCTCGATATATGCACTGCAGGAGAAAATGAGTCCTATAGTAATCAAAAGTAGCATACATCTGTTAACCTGCTGTTTAATTCTCTGTGTAACAAAAAATACTTTCCAGAATATGTAAAGTCTAAAATGGGCTATCAGGGCAAAGAATTGAATGCTTTGCATTTGAGGCACTGAAATTAGGATTAGAGGGGTTTTTCATCAGTGGTAGGCAAAGAACAAATGCAATTCCTTCTTTTTTATCCCAGCAAGTGAGATATTTCCCATTCCAGGCATCCACTTTTTAATTGTTCAAAGTGATTTATAAACTTGAAAGGAACAGATTGCAGTCCTTGCCAATAGGCAGTGACAGGAAACACTTATTTGTGGTGTATCAAACTGCAGTGATAATGAGGCAGCAAACAGATGAGGTAGGTGTGCTGTGATACAAGCCATGTTCTATAATGAAAATGAGGTGAAGAACTCTCATCAAAACAGGAACTTTTGTTTCATGTATTGCCAGTCGGCGAGGCATTAAATTACAGTACTGAGGCTATGAATTGCCAAAGGCAATGTTAACTCTAGCCACCTAGAGAGAAAATCACTGTTCAGAAAAGATGAAAACCAAAGTAGTGACATCTGCCTTCTACATATGGTTTGATGTGATGCAACAGTCCTACATTTATATCACGGCATGTCTGGATGCCTGGATTTCAATCAAAGTAATTATTATTGAAAAAGCTGGCTGAAGGTACATGGCAACAACTGAGGTTAAAGAACAAAGCAGAGCCCAAATGACAAGGACAAAAGACCTCAGTAGAAAGACGAAGATTCAGGCAGCTGCTTGAATATTGCAACTCTGTTTTGTCCGAGTAGTGATGGTAAGAAACAGTATATTTTTGATTATATTGTTTTGTCCACATGGCTGGCAACCATTGATTTTTAAATATCAGGGAAGGGGTTTCTGGATGACAAATGTGTCCAGGCATACTTTGACTTTTGAAATACTGTGGTTTTTGGGCCAGAAGGTTGTAAAATACCAGAATTTTTTAACAAGAGGCAGGCAGGTTCTGAAACAATTCAACTTACCCATTGTGTACAAAAATGTTGTTTCATTAAGCAATGGTTTAGTACATTGGTGTTCTTAAATGCTGTCCCATTATGGTGTACAATGCAACAATTGAAGGCAGATCATTTCCAACTTATTTTGGTGATTTGTTTTATTTATCATTGTGGAGAATATTGTTGTCACCAATTCGCAGGAAATGTTCAGCGAGTCAGGCAGCTGAGGGAGAAAATTTCAGACCATTCTGAAAGGTCAGCAACACAATGCATTAATTCTGCTTTTCTCTCCACAGGTGCTGCTTGACCTAAGTTTTCCAGCATTTTTTATTCAGATTTCCAGCACTACCACTTAAAGCCAGCTGGAATTGCTTCAAACAAATCTGCACCTCTTACATGGGAGGTGCATAGAAGCTGCAGCAGATTCTGAGGCTGGGATTTTCCAGCAACCTGGAATGGGTTTTCTGGTCCTGCCAAAATCAAGAGGGTTTTGCATGGCTTGTCCATCTTACCACTGGGGAAAACACTCATTGGTAGAACTGGGAAGTGCTGCTGGCAAGAAAGACTTGAAAATCTCACCCCAAGAGTCTTTCTACTTGTGAATCTGACTTGTGAAAGGATAAAGAGTGAGGCAGAGTAAATTGAACAATGGGTAGTGAATCAGAGGAAAGGAGTAAATCTGATGCCAAGACCAAGGAGGATTTACTTAAGTATATAACAAGGAAATGGCCCCTGCAGGAGGTCAATATGCATCATTATAGATCATAGTGATCGTATGAATCAGGTACAACACTGGACACCAGAATTCTCTTATACAACAGTCACATGAGACATGGGGAAGTCGTCTCAAAAGTTCAATAAGGAAAAATGGTTGCATCAATAAACAAAACTCAGAGTATCAGTGTATCAGAGTAGGGTAATTGAAACCTGTAGAGAAGAAGAATCATAGAATCCCTACAGTGCACAGGAAGACTATTTGGCCCATTGAGCCTGCACCATCCACAATCTCACCCAGGCGTTATCCCATAACCATCTGCATTTACCCTAACTAGTCTCCCTGACACTAAGGGCCAATTTAGCTTGGCCAATCCACCTAACCCACACAGCTTTGGACCGCAGGAGGAAATTACAGCAGTCGGAGGAAACCCATACACACATTGGAAGAACGTGCAGACTCCGCACAGACAACAGCCCAAGCCAAGGATCGAGCCTGGGTCCCTGGCTCTGTGAGGCAGCAGTGCTAACCACTGTGATACTGTGCTGAAACAGAAGAGAATTGACAGAGAGATAATGGAGATGTAAAAACAACTGACAATATGAAGAAATGAATCCTGGTTCTGCTCAGGCAATGTCTGCTTAATGGAATTCCAGAAGCAGTATAGAAGAAAAAAAATTAGAGAGACCTAAAACAAATGCTAAAATTGTGTGAAAAGAAAAGACAACCAAATTTGATTTGATTTATTATTGTCACATGTATTAACATAGTGAAAAGTATTGTTTCTTTCGTGCTATACAGACAAAGCATACTGTTCACAGAAAAGAAAACAAGAGATGGCAAAAGGTAGTGTTACAGTCATAGCTAGGGTGTAGAGAAAGATCAACTTTATGCAAGGTACGTCCATTCAAAAGTCTGACAGCAGCAGGGAAGAAGCTGTTCTTGAGTCACTTGGTACATGACCTTAGACTTTTTCATCTTTTTCCTGATGGAAGAAGGTGGATGAGAGAATGAAAATGGGTGTATGGCGTCCTTAATTATGCTGCAGTTTTGCTGAGGCAGCGGGAAGTATAGACAGAGTCAATGGATGGGAGGTTGGTTTGTGTGATGGATTGGGCTACATTCTCAACCTTTTGTAGTTCCTTGCGGTCTTGGGTAGAGCAGGAACCATATCAAGCTGTGATACAACCAGAAACAATGCTTTCTACGGTGCATCTGTAAAAGTTGGTGAGAGTTGTAGCTGAAATGCCAAATTTCCTTAGTCTTCTGGTGGGCTTTCTTAACTATAGTGTTGGCATGGCGAGGGCTAGGACAGGTTGTTGGTGATCTGGCCACCTAAAAAGTTGAAGCTCTTGACCCTTTCTACTTCGTCCCATATTGATGTAGACAAGGGTATGTTCTCCTTTATGCTTCCTGAAGTCAATGACAATCTGCTTTGTTTTGTTGACATTGACGAAGAGATTAATGTTGCCACACCAGTTCACCAGATTCTCCATTTCATTGCTGTACTGTGTTTCGTCATTGAGATCCGACCCACTACGGCGGTGTCATCAGCAAGCTTAAAAATCGAATCACAGGGGAATTCGGCCACACAGTCATTAGGTGTATGATGAGTATAGTAGGGGGCTGAGAACATAGCCTTGTGGGGCATGATTGTGGAGGTGGTGTTGTAGCCTATCCTTACTGATTGTGGTCTATGAGTTAGGAAGTTCAGGAGTCAGTCACAGAGGGAGATGCCAAGGCCCAGGCCATGGAGTTTAGAGATGGGTTTCATGGGAATAGTGGTGTTGAAGGCTGAGCTGCAGTAAATAAATAGGTATCTGACATAGATGTCCTTATTATCTAGATGTTCCAGGGTTGAGTGCAGGACCAGGGAGATGGCACCTGCTGTGGATCTGTTGCAGTGATAGGCAAACTGTAGATTTTGAGGAGTGAGAAATTTCTTGATTTGTAAATGAACCAGTTTAAGAGTGTGTGTGTCAGTTGCACTTTTGTGTGTGTACAGAAGTTGTTTAACTCTGTGGTCCTGCCCTGGATGCTGTGTGAAGTTTGTCATTTGTATTATGTGTATATTACTGGTAGAATTTTGCCATCTGCAAGGGACAAATTTTGAGAAACTATCCACCAATGACTTTGTTCCAGAATTGAGTGAGGAAATAATAAATGTTTGTGCATGACATCTATGAACTGTTGGGTCAGCTGAAGCAGTATGATACTGTGGCCTCAACTGTCCTCACTGTGCG
Organism: Carcharhinus amblyrhynchos; assembly: GCF_965287045.1. Classification (NCBI taxonomy): domain Eukaryota; kingdom Metazoa; phylum Chordata; class Chondrichthyes; order Carcharhiniformes; family Carcharhinidae; genus Carcharhinus; species Carcharhinus amblyrhynchos. The sequence continues at coordinate 46,391,492 of NC_137324.1, read as the reverse complement.
AGGACAGACCAGGGGCAGTGCAGCTGAGATGACAAAAACAATGAGTCGCTCAATTGATAGTTGGAAAGTGACGAGGAAAAGAAAATGGTTCTGACATGGTCATGCCAGAGCAGATCATGTATTTTTCTGTGATTCCAAATGGGGAGAGCCCCACTCCGGTATTTTGTTTGGAGGTCTTTATAACAATAAAGGGAGACATGCATGTGCAGTGCAGTCAACACCACAACTACCACATGAATGTGAGTAGGGTTTTCACAGGGACTGAACTTCATGGTTATAGGAGATAAAGAGACTATTCTTGAACCCATGGCGACACCTTGCAACATGGCAGTTCCTTATGTGGGTTTAATACAACAAGACTGCAACATGGAGGAGTTCAGGAAAGACTATGTGCATAATAATGGGGAGAGGACCTAGGCGGGATTGTTGTCTTTGCAGGCACAATGGGCTGAATGGCCTCCTTCTGCACTGTAGGGTTTCTATATTTCTATAACTGGCTTGCATATTGAGGTAGAGAGTACTTTGTAATCACTAGCTGGAAGCAGTATCACAGATTTGTCTGGTTGAGTACTGCTTCTTCTGTCTCATTCCACTTATTCTGTCTGTCTTGGTATTCATGAAGGGACTAATACCTATCAACATTATGCTCATATTCTGAATGTCATGGAAAGTCTAAAGGCCAGTTTGTACATGCAAGTTACTCAATTTAGATATGAAATACACCCCTCCTTGAACATTTGATTGCACTTTGATGGGATATTAATCTGTCTAGGAAACACTATTACCAGTTCCAACAATGTACCAAGTTAATCAGAACTAGCATTAATAATCAGAAAAACAGGCTGTGATGGTTCAAAGTTTAAAGCTGAGGTATGAATGCATGCATCCATCCCTGGATACAAGTCACCTTTCATGTATTGGTGGTGACAAAGCCAGTAATAGTGCTATACTGACAGATAAACCATGCTAAATGGGTAAAGAAGCAAAAAGCCAAGGTATTGAAATGGCTAATGGCCCAAATCCAACAAAATATTACCATACGAAATCACCTTGAGACAGTGGGGCGAATTTTCCCATCTCACCTGCCACAGGAATCAGAGTGGGCAAGGGCAGACCATGGAAAGGTCCATTGGCCTCAGATGGGATTTTCTGGTTCTGGGACGAGTATGGCCGGGAAGTCCAGCCCAATGCATCAAATCATCGGTAATTCAAGAGATGTCCTTCGAAGAAATAACATCGAGGGAGGCTCTAAGGATATATTGAAACCAAAAGAGAAAAACGCTGGAAAATCTCAGCAGGTCTGGCAGCATCTGTAAGAAGAGAAAAGAGCTGACGTTGAGTCCAGATGACCCTTTGTCAAAGCCAATACATACAAAGGATATACTAAAATTTATTGCAAAAGTGCAGTGGAAGTAAGTTGTAACTTGCCAAACTGTTTTTTCAAAACTGCTACGATTGTGTTTTCACAAACGACCTTTGACACAGAAAACAACTCAACTCAAGAGATGGCTACACAGCCACCTGTCAGATGGTTGAACTTAAAAAGGAAACAAAAAAAAGGTATATGCACCAGATGTCTTGTGGTTAAAGGATCACATGTGGAGAAAACCAGCTATGCGTGGTACTTTGGACTAAGTTCAGTTTGATGTGGACCAGAGACTCGTCACAAATCTGATAAATCATGCAAGAGGCACAGAATAATTGGACACAAAGGCAGTTGCTATGCAGACACAGGACAAAAAGGAGGCAAAGAATAAATCAGAATGGCACTCTCAAAACAAGATGAGAAAAATTCCTCAGAAAGTGGACTGATCCTAGTCAGATCAGATTCTGTTAACCTGTAGTCAACATATATTGGGGGTAACTATGTTTTTATTAAAAAATGCTTTGTAACTGTTTAGTTTCCAGCTTTCTGCTAAAAAAAACTGTTGGATTTACAGTAGAATTGCATCACTTGTAATTCCCAATCGCTCAAACATTACAGCCTCCTATGACTGGAGGCTGGAGGTTGAGGACACAATGTGAACAGAGGTCAATGCAAAGTAGAACTTCACAGATCTGGATTCAATGCTGGTAGAAGTTTAAGGATCCCACCCAACAGATTTAGGCTATGGTGCTCCAAAATGGCATTGCTGGCATCAAATCAGAGTTGTACATTGATTGATGCCATGATCTGCCTGCTTGGCATATTATCCAGTGGTCGTTACATGCACACTAATCCCTTTATCAATATTGCATTCATCACAACATGTCTGAAGTGTGCACACATGCTGTGAATTCTGAAATCTTAAGGGACATTGAAGTGTCAAAATTATAAAATTATCCCAGCATCTAGAGGGTGGCACGGTGGCACAGTAATTAGCATTGTTGCCTCAGCACGAGGGACCTGGGTCACTGTCTGTGCAGAGTTTGCACATTCTCCCCGTGTCTGTGTGGGTTTCCTCCAGGTGCTCCAGTTTCCTTCCACAGTCCAAAGATGTGCTGGTTAGGTGCATTGACCTGAACAGGTGAGTGCGGCGACTAGTGGATTTTCACAGTAACTTCATTGCAGTGTTAATGTAAGCCTTACTTGTGATTAATAAAAATAAACAAACAAACAAGCATTTGTAATGTCATACTTACAACAGCAGACCAACTGTTCCCATATTCCAATTCCTAAACCCTGCTCAGTCCTTCTTAATTTATGCCAGTTAGTATGACTTTGTCCTCAAAGGTAGCATCAGCTGTCAAACCTAATTTCTTTCAAAACACTTCTACAATTGAAAGGAAGATTTTCATCGCAGCAGTCTTAGGTTAGTTAAGTTATGCTGACAGCACATTATCCATTTTAAGAGGTTAGGCACACTCTCTCAAGGGGACAGGGGAAAAGCTGTTTAGTGAGTCACCATGAACTACTGTCAAACATCTCCTTGCATCCAAATCAAAAGTTTGATTGATACCGACATCAGATTGAGCCATCTCATTCTAGGTATCAAGTGAATAAGTACAGGGGTGTGCCAATCAATCCCTCAGGCCTGATCCACCAATCAGTCAATGGCTCATCTGTACCTTAACTTCATTTACTTGCTATTGATCCACAGTTTCTAATACTTTTATCAAGCAAAATGTTTCTCAATCTCAAGTCTTGAAAATTTCAAATTTTCTACATCCACATCCAAAACTTTTCCAGATTTTTCTTACCATTTTGTGAAGTTCCCTAATTTAACCCACGACCTCTCCCAAAATTTACAAATTGTGCCTCCTTGTTTTGATTTCATCTACTGGAGGAAATCCTTCATCTGTATTTATGCTATCAAATCCTTTTATCACTCTAAACATCTCGATTAGATCATTCCTAAACATTTTAAATGCAATGGAATACAATCCCAACCTCCCTTCATAATGCAACCCATCTGAGGTAAATATATTGTAATGAAATATAAAGAAGGGAAATTGAGATGGTTCATAAATGGGCAGGGTGAGAAATAAAATCGCAGACAAGAATCCTCCTCATGACACAGTAGCTGGATGTATATTCTGTTTGATGCTGAACCATCCTGGGTTCAAATCTTGGTGTTTACTAACCTAAGCTGTGGAGTTGCCAGTGTTGGACTGGGTTAGGCACAATAAGTAGTGTCACAACAGCAGGTTAAAATCTAACAGGTTTATTTGGTAGTACGAGCTTTTAGAGCGTTGCCCCTTCATCAGGTGCCCTTCACATGAAGGAGGAGCATTCCAAAAGCTCATGCTACCAAATAAGCCTTTTGGACTTTAACCTGGGTGTTGTGAGACAACTTACTGTGCCTAAACTCAGTTGAGCAGTGGTAGAATTGATCTAAATGCTCTGGGAATAGTGTGTTGTGGCTACTCAATTATCTATATTGGAAATCACATGCGAATGTCAACTGAGGATAGTTTGAGGTTCAGTGGTGTTGCCCCTTCAATTGAATAGCATGTTTACACTCAGGGTCAGATTTGCAGCATAATGCATTATGCTTGAATTGGGAAATTTCCCAACTCAGCAGATCCATGTCTGTATAAATGTTCTCCACACATACCACTTCTGCTCCGGGGTGTCAGAGGTGGGATCAATTCATGATTACCACCCCAGGAAGCAATTCGGATGTGACCACAGAGGTGGGAAAATACTGAGGCAAGCTGGTTAGAAGTTCTGCCTTGGGTCATTCCAGTTGTGTCTCAGCTGTATTACAAGGTTGTGAGGCTCTTACCTCTCTCACCTCCGCCATCCACTCCTCATGTCATGTCCTCACTATTTCCCTCATACAACCTTCATTCCCCCATACTTCCTCCAAACTACACCAAAGGAAACAGAAGGCTATACATCAGTTTCTCTGAAAGATCTTAAAATGAATTCTTGGCTGAGTTCCAAAACTTACCAATGGATTAACTCAACAGATGTTCATTTTCACAGGTGAAAATAAAGTGACTGCTTTGATCGTTTGCCATCTTTATGAGGTTATAATAGGCTATTCTTTCTTTGAACTTTTTTTTCAATGACTATGTTTAATTGGACAATATCAACAGCTGTGAAGGAAGGTAAAGCTTCTGTTATTGATACTGTAATGGCTCTGTCTGGTTGACATTTTTATAGGGTTGTAAGAGCAGTTTTTCAAAGGAAATTTCAAAACGGATGTTTAAGTGCATTTTTAGATTTATCATTGTTTCATTAGTTCTTTAGGACATCCTGATTAGATGGGCATGGAGGATGACAGGGGAGGGGGTATAGAAGGGGTGCAGAGGGCATGGAAAGGGTAAGAATTTTTAGAAATATCTTCCAAAAAGATTCCTGAATCTATACTATGGTTCATGACTCCTGAGGGGCTATGAAACAGGTGGCCTTGAGAAGTTTGATTCCATGAACATTGCGGTGAGATATGAGATGTTTATACCCGCAATGGAATGGGCAAGGTTAGGAATGCACCCTTATCCCACTGGTGAAAATTGCCAACACTGAGAATTGCAGCAGGGAATCCCAGAATTCCGATGGCCATTTTTAAAGGCAGCTGGAGTCAGCCAGACACTGCAAAAATCAGGGAGGTGATTCTCCCATCCCATCGTGCTCATCTTTTAGCACAGTGGGGCAGGAGATTCCAGCAGTACCCAATGCGCGGGATCCACTCTGGGCCGCTGATGTCTCCCAGTGCTGGATTTCCGTCAGTGTTACATCCGTACCAGAAATTGATGTGGAGGCGCAGAAATTAAGGTAATTAACATTCTTATATATTTTAAACGTGATTAATGGGCCCGGATCCGAAGTCTCCAGCCTCTCTAGCATTCCCCTCTCCCCACGCCCCCACCCAGCCAGATTAGTTCCCTACAGCATGGTTTACAGTAGCACCCCACTTTCAAGGAGCTAGCAGCTTGACCCTGCCAGAGTGAGGGGGGAGTAAATCAGAGCCTCCCCCAGAGGGTCAGGTGACAGGAAGGGTAGTGCCCCCTGGCACTGCCCAAGGGGCTAAGTGCCAAAGCCCAGGAGGCACCTTGGCACTGCCCATTGAGCAGTGGTGGTGGTGGTGGGGGGGGGGGGGGGGTGGGGGGGGGGGGTCCAGCTGCAACTCTGCATTGTGATCGGTGGAGAAGGGAGGGAAGCTGGGGCTGCAGGGGAGGAGGGATAGTGATCGGCAGTGCAGGGACACTGTGCATGCACTGGTCTTGGCACTGTCAGATCAGCGCACACGCAGTTGCCCACTCAGTGCTACGCTGCTGGCCTCTCCAGCAGGAATAGGCCCCGCCCACTGAATTCTGGAGTGAATCATGCTAGTGTACACTGCAGTGCACAAAGTTTGGGAGATTGATTGCTGAGAAAAAAACAACGTGATTTACTCCAGTTTTCACACAAATTCGACACTTAGAATTTTTTTGTGAGAATTCCAGCCCAGGCGTTTATTGTCAAATATGTTAAAAATGGGTTACTGAAAGTGAGATAATGGAAGGTGCTGTCACCTGAGGAAAGATAATCCTACTGTGAGACCCTTAGGAGAATAAAACAACGAGTGAAACAGTGATAGTAAATTGATGTAACATAGGAGAAATATTTTAAAAATACAAGTAACATAATGCTAAAGAAGCTCAGAGTAATCACTGCTGAAATAGAACTCATCCTCATGCCAACCATCTTGCTCTGAATTTGAGATTGCAATCTCATTGTACAGCTCAGGGGCTTTAAGCTGTAGTTATGTTTCTTTAAAAATTGATGTTATCGTCTTCAGAGGCTTAAAAAGAAAATTCCAGCTGATAAGTTTCTGACAGAACCACACAACGGAACACAGAATCTCGTTCTGGTTACAACAATCAAAATCAAAGCTCGGTTGTTATTGAGTTCCATATATATCAAAAGACGCTTCTCTTAAAAGCCAGGGAGGTACTTATTGATTATGTAGTATTCCAAGAAAAAGAGAAACAAAAATGACAAAAGTGATATGATATATCTGTTCTGGCTTATAACATGCCTCCTTTGCAACTGATCACTCCCAGATGCTTAAACCCACTATAGAGCAGTAAATATAATTCTTATTAATATTTCCTAATAGAAAACACATTGAGGTTGCAGTATTGAAAAAGGCAGTGCTATTCAAAGGACCAGAACAAAATTGGATTCCATTTTATGCACTATTTGTTTGATCTAGGTTATTTTTGACCAGGTTTAGCATGACAACCCTTTATAAGTGAAAGGAGATACAAATTATTGTTTTGTGTGCTAACAACAGGAGATTTAGCAAATTGCTTGCAATTGGAAAGGATTCAAATTCCAGGAGACAGAAATAAAAAAAAGGAAACTAAGAGGGCAAAGGAGGAATCAAATTCCATGTTTTTCACCTTTTTTTAAATTCATTCGTGGGACATAGACATCGTAGGGTGACCAGCATTTATTGCCCATCGCTAGTTGCCCTTGGAGGGCAGTTGAGCATCAACCACATTGCTGTGGCTCTGGAGTCACTTGTAGGCCAGAACAGGTAAGGACGGCAGGTTTCCTTCCCTAAAGGACATTAGAGAATCAGATGGGTTTTTGTGACAATACACAATGGTTCCGTGGTCATCAGTAGATTTTAATTCCAGATTTTTTTTAATGAATTCAAATTCCACCATCTGGTGGGAGTCAAACCCTGGTCCCCAGAACACCTGAATAGTGTACAGCTGTCTCATGTCACCTGAGAAGTACATTAAAGTGGACAGTAAAAAGGGGCCCTACAAATACTTAGGTCCTGATATTTGTAAAGCCAGAAGGACTCCAGACCAAAATGGCATGGGAATCCAGAATCCAGAAGTCGTGCTCGTGAATCCGGCACTCACTATTTTCACCGGGGACATTTTTCACATACCGGTCAGTGGTTCTTGGAGGCAGTTGCACATTTAAAACTGCTACTGCCTTAAACGAAAGCAAAATTTTGATCACCTAGATCTCTGAAACAAAGCCTCTGGGTTTTAGATGTTTGAGGAAATGGGCTGGAGTTATTTGGAGGGGTAAGAGCAGGTCTTCTTTAGGAGAGGTCAGGTGCTCCTTTGGGATTGTTAAGAGCTGACAGAAATGTGCATAGAAAGTGGATAAGGCCAACGGAACTGTTGTGCTGTAAAGTCTTTGAAATCACCTGCTGTTTAAATTTTGAAACACACACAGGAGTATTATTAAAGTATGATACTGACCCATACAAGGTCTGATGACTAAAAGCTTGGTCAAAGGGCTAGATTGTTAAGAAGTGTATTAAAGGAGGTAGAGAGGTGAAGGTGGGTGGGGAGAGGATTCCAGATTTTTGGGCCCAGGGAATTGAAGGCACAGCCACCAATGATGATTGGAATTGCATCTGAAGCCAGAATTAGTGGAGCGCAGATATTTTGGAGGATTCTGTGGTTAGAGAAGATCACAGAGATAAGGAGAGGCAAGACCATGGAGGGAATTGAAATAATGATGAGAATTTTAAAATCAAAATATTGATAAATTAAGGGACAATGTAGGTCAGTGAGCACAGGGGTAACAGGAAAATGAGACTTGTTACAAGTTGAGATATAGGCAGCAGTTTTGGGTGACCTCAGGTTCATGGAGTGTAGAATGTAGTTGAGCTGAGAGGCAACAAAGGCACAGATGAGGGTTTCAGTAGCAGCTGAGCGGAGGTAGGAAAGAAGATGGAATGAGGTTAGAGGTAGGAATGAGCAGTTTTAGAAATGGCCTGAACATGAGCTTGGAAGCTTATTTCAAGATAAAATGTGAAACCAGCGATATGGCCAGTCTGGCTAAATCTCAGACTATTGCTAAGCTGGAGCTGATAGTTAGGGAATGGAACATGCAGAAACAATCGCTTCAGTCTTCCCAATGTTCATTAGAGGGAAAAAGTACCCAGTAGTAGATGCCAGTAAACTTGTCTGATAACATAGCAATCAATGAAGAAGTGACAGTTTCTGTGAATCAGACGCTCCTTTCCGGTTCCTAAAAATCATTCTTTTTTTTTGTTTGCTTTAAGTCTGTCTTATTTAAACATGCAAGAAATAAATTGACCAGGTGATCTATCCACAGGAGACTAACAATGTTATTCTGTATCTACATCAGAGTGGCCAGATATCAACCTGGCATTTCACTTTCCTGTCAAAAGATATTTTCCCCTAACCCCTGATAACTAGTGCCATAAGAAACTTAATGTGCGGATAACTGTATACACTGACATGCACCAATTGTTTCATTTTCCCCTTTCCAGGTAATTTGACTTGTCACTCCTCCAAAAGCTGCAAACATACAAAATAGGAGTAAAAGGAGGTCATTCTGTCCCTCAGGTCTGCTCCGCCATTCAATAAGATCATGGCTGATCTTTTTGTGTTTTGAATTCCACATTTGTATCTACACCAAATAACATTCAATTTCCTTACCCATCAAGATCTACCTACCTCCACCTTGAAGCTGTCCTGCTTTATAAAATGCTTCCATTGTAAACGATATGATCAGCAACACTTATTAGATCTCAGACTTGCTGGGATTATTGTGTTGAGATAATGAGGTTCCTCAAATGTGATTAGATGATTGAACATGTCTTCTTAAGAGTGGGTCAAGTGTCTTTCAATTTCCTTTGTCTAAAGATTGTTATGTTTGTAATTTTTTCTAAGGTGCGCCCACACAAATAATATGGAAGGGGTAATTGTAAACCTCCATGACTATCTGAGTCTGGTCAACATAGACTGCAGAAGTTGAGTGACTTCATTGAAATCTGGAAGCGAAAACAATAACTGGCCAGCAGGCACCCGGACACTGTCATGATTTTGAGTTCACACATGCTTCAAGCTCACCAGGCTCAGGGGATAAATTCACAGCTTCATTGTCAGTATGTGATGATTGCCCAACTAGTTTCAAATTGAGAATAGGCTTCAGTGACAGAATCACACCTACTTTGAATTGAGTTCAATAAAAAGATCAAATGTTGGTAATGTACAGCAGGTCAGGCAGCCTCTGTGGACAGAGACAGAGTTACAGGAAGGGGTATCTGGTCAATGGTGTAACAGAAGGTGAGCAAGAATGTAAAACTCACAGTAAGGTGGTAGAATATGGAATTGTAGTTTTGAGGAAGTAGTTTTGATCTAATGGGGTGAGGAAAACCAAAGGTATGGGATGTCTAAACATTTCTCCTTCCTCCCTGCCAAGAAAGTTTGAAAAATGGCCTTTAGTGACCTCTTCTGGTCCCACATGTCTTCTGACTTCTTTAGTAAGCAAAATATGGGCCGGAATTCTTTGGCCATTCACGCTGGCGGGATTCTCCTGTCCTGCCGGCAGCACACCGTCACCTACCAGCATGGGGTTACGTCAATGGGAATTCCCTTTGACAGTGGTGGGACCAAAGAATCCCACCACTAGCAAATACGCCGGCAGGAAACACATAGAACGTAGAACATAGAACATTACAGCGCAGAACAGGCCCTTCGGCCCACGATGTTGCGCCGACCAGTTACAAAACAATGACCCACTAACCTAAACCAATCCCTTTTCGTCCATAAACCTATCCACGGATCTCTTAAACGCCCCCAAACTAGGCGCATTTACAACTGCAGCAGGCAGGGCATTCCAATCCCTCACCACCCTCTGGGTAAAGAACCTACCCCTGACATCCGTCCTATAACTACCACCCCTTAATTTAAAGCCATGCCCCCTCGTGCTAGATTTCTCCATCAGAGGAAAAAGGCTATTACTATCCACCCTATCTAAACCTCTAATCATCTTATATGTTTCAATAAGATCCCCTCTTAGCCGCCTTCTTTCCAGCGAAAACAACCCCAAATCCCTCAGCCTCTCCTCATAGGACCTCCCCTTCATACCAGGCAACATCCTGGTAAACCTCCTCTGCACCCTCTCCAAAGCCTCCACATCCTTCCTGTAATGTGGGGACCAGAACTGCACACAGTACTCCAAGTGCGGCCGCACCAGAGTTGTGTACAGTTGCAACATGATTGGAAGGCCAGAGAATCGCAGCTGTGACGTAGGCTTGAGGGGCTGAGTAGCCTACAGATACATGGATTTGGGCCTGTGTCTGTGGGAGTTTGCACATTCTCCCTGTGGTTGCGTGGGTTTCCTCCGGGCACTCCGGTTTCCTCCCACACCCCAAAGATGTGCTCTTAGGCTGATTGGTATACCAAATTGACACTATTCTCCCCTGAATCTGGCTAAGTTAGGGGGTCCACTCGCATACACGCAGGGCTGGGTAGGTGTAGGAGGATGCGGCGGCGTGGGCTCGTTGGGCCGAAGGGCCTGTTTCCCGTGCTGGGTTGTTCTTTGTTCTTTGTTCCTGTGCCTAATTCAAATGTTGGTAAAACATGCCTCTTTGAGCAAACATTCAGGCACTCAACCTATTATCTCCTTCATTTGTTCAGTATCAGGTGCTCTAAAGCAGCATCTAGAGACCTTTGCTATGTTAACAATACTAATTTATGTTTTGTTGTTGTTGTTTTCCTCAGCAAGTTATTTTTAGCATGTTCTGTTGCAAATCTTCATCCCAAACGATCAGGGATTTATTGTGCCAGGAAATTGTACATGAAAATAGTTGGCCTAAATTGAGCTGTTTGTTCTGTTTCGCAGCATGAGGCTGATACTCCAATAATCTGATAAATAACTACATACACATACTGTAGAGCAGTGTATCCTTTCTGGCCACAGAACTCTTTTGACCTCAAACGTGTTGAGGGGACCCTGGAGAAACATTGTAATGTTGAAGAGTTAAAGCACAAAATTTTATCATTTTGTGCTCTAGATACAAATGCCCAAAAAGAAATTTTAAAAAAGCATTTTCTATTTTTTAATGTATACATAATGAAAATGTTCTGACTCAACAATGTACTTATGTATTAAGCGAGGAAAAATGCTGCTTCTTTTGCTCACAAATTCATGAGATATGATGCTGGAGAGCTGGATTCCTATATCAGAGGCACACACATACTCTCTCCCCTCACATACTGGTGGAATCTGTTCTCCATGCTCACCTCTCTCTTTTTTTAAATGCTTTTTTAAAATTTCTTTTTGGGCGTTTGTATCTAGAGCACAAAATAATAAAATTTTGTGCTTTAACTCTTCAACATTACAATGTTTCTCCAGGGTCCCCTCAACATGTTTGAAGTCAAAAGAGTTCTGTGGCCAGAAAGGATACACTGCTCTACAGTATGTGTATGTAGTTATTTATCAGATTATTGGAGTATCAGCCTCATGCTGCGAAACAGAACAAACAGCTCAATTTAGGCCAACTATTTTCATGTACAATTTCCTGGCACAATAAATCCCTGATCGTTTGGGATGAAGATTTGCAACAGAACATGCTAAAAATAACTTGCTGAGGAAAACAACAACAACAAAACATAAATTAGTATTGTTAACATAGCAAAGGTCTCTAGATGCTGCTTTAGAGCACCTGATACTGAACAAATGGAGGAGATAATAGGATGAGTGCCTGAATGTTTTCTTTCCCTCCAACACCTGCTCTCCCCATGCTTCAACGCCTGCACTACCTTCCCATGGTCCGTTCTCTCCCTTGCTCCATGGTCCATACTCTCGGTTACCCATGGCCCGTGTTCTACCTCCCACACTGTGCCCTCACCCCAGGAATTATCTCAAAAGACTTTCCTGCTGTTTCTAGTCTGTTCCATCACATGTGGATTTCCCACTAGATTGGATGCTTTTAGACTTACTAGGGAGCCTCTCAACAGCCAATTCAGGGAGAAACCAACCTCTGATTTGACAAGCAGTACTACAGCATTTTCCTAATGTACATCAACTGAATGCCACAAGTTGGACAAGTCTGGTCTACCGCAGAGCCCTTGATATGTAATATATAACCCCGGGCTTCCGTGGAACACAATTCGGAAAACCCTGCTGTACAGGGATAAGAAGACATGGCTTTAAATGGGTATTGTGTTAATGAAAACAGCAAATCTTTTGGTTTTGTGTTCAATTAATGTGAATTGTAAATTATATATTTCAATTTGATTAATGTCAGTATGTTCTCTCTTTGTAAACACTTAAGATTTGCCAAAATTCTTTTCACAAAGATAGACAAATAGACAAAAACTACCCTTAAAAAGTATGGTGCAGCAGCATATGGTAAATTGGAATGATTTTCCAAATAGGAGATTTCACTTGAAACGGTGGCCTGAATGAAAGTTCACAAGAAGGCTTTCATGAAGTGTTAGTATTTTGATACATAAGTATATTTGTTTACTATTATTTTTAAAAGGCCAATTTTTTTTTACTGTCTATGAAGTCTATGAACTAAACAAGTAGAATAGAGATAAAATCAAATCTTATTTATTGTCTCAACGATAGTTACAGTTCCTATTGCATAAGATTGTGGCTTTGAAGATTCGGAATAACATAAACTTTGCCGCAGTGTGAGATTGGCCTCTCGACAGGAAATTGTGCCAAGACTGCAGTCCCAAGGGAAAGGACATACACAACTGTTTGTTTCTTAGCCTGCCCTTGCTCCTGCTTCCTCTCCCAACAAGAGCTCCATCAAAAACATATCAATAATCTTTCTCTGGCACATGGAGTGCAGTCTATGGCTGGAGCCACGCTGAAGTCTACAAATGAATCCTATTACTCTGTCTAATGGTTCCCATCTAACTAATTAAAACTGGGCTTTTAATTTTGCTTGCAAACTTCAAAAATAAAAAAAAACTGAAGCATATTTTCAGATGGTTCAGCACTGGCAATCTTGAAACAGACAAATTATGTTAAATTCCTTCACTGTAGTCTTTCTTCTGATTTATTATTTTTGTCTCTTGTTTTGTAATTGCAATTTTCTGCCAAAATGCTTATTAATCCTGAAAAATCTGGAGTGTTTTTGGCTCCAACTGGGATTTGAATTGGAGGGCAGATGGGGTAAGACACAAGTATCCTTTTCTCATAAGGGGATATGTTTAACAGAAGGTTTTTCTAAAAGGCGGTTATCGGGAAAAAACAAGGTGTTCAAAAGTTGAATAAAATTTAAATGGGAGCAGTGGAGGGAAATGAAAATCAAAGTGGTCATGAGGGTTATTTCCTCTTGCAATTCTAGTAAAAGAAAATGCCCATGTTTAATAAATGAGCCAAAAGATGTGAACAGCGCTTACAGATCGATATACTTAAAAAAAGGGTGTTATGACATTGAAGAGACAAGATCCACATGAAAGAGGAGATTAGTGAAGGCAATTAAATTATATCAGACACAGTAAGTGAGTTAACACTAGTCAGTTACTAGACTGAGACCAAATTTTTCCACATTTTACAGATAAAATGAGTGGGGAAGTCAAGATCACAGGGAATAGTGAATGGACTAAAGTTAAAATTAGAAAGAAAGCTATGGAAGCTTGTAAAGCTACTTAAGGCATTATATTAGCAAACAGATCATTTGTAACCACAAGTCATCAATGAAACAAATCTTGGAAGGTAAGAAAAGATGCTCACAGTTCACAAGGCACAAGGACATTTTAGCCATCACACATGCTTCTGACTAACAAGCAGATGGCCACGTGAGTCATAAAGACAAAACCATAGGAATGATAGTTTCCTTGCTTGTAACTAATGCAGTCAATTTTGGGGAAAGTTTGTATGGAATACTCAAGCGGACAAGAGATTCACTGGTGGCAGTTAATGATGGAGAAACACAACATGTTTGCTTTTAAAGGCACATTCACAAGACTGATACAAAACACAAAGATAGGAAATTGATCGTTCTCAGGTATCTCATGTTTGGAAAAACAGCATACACCAAGAGAATTAAGGATGTTAATTATTGGTTGGGAAAACTTCAAACATAATTCTAACCTCATGGATAATTGGGAACAGTATCAGAATACAAAGGGCTGGCAGAGGGAGAACAAATGGCAACAAAACCAAATCACTTGTAAAGTACAGTAAGGCAGCTATTAAGAGATGCTGAAATTGGTCAGAAGCAATTGGGGGAGAAGGACAGTATAGAAATAGGATTCATAGTGAGGCAGACTGTAAGGAAGAAGGGACTCAACATTTGGTATGGACAAACCCAGAGAAGTTCACACATACTGGCGACCACATTAGGCACGCATTTAGGGTCTTAACAGAAACAAAGGTTATTGGAATCCCTAGGGAGAGAACTACCTTGGAGATAGATACTTCACAAAAAGGACTAGAAAAAGACAAATTGACTGCATTTGTTTCAAAATTTTTGTTTGTATTTCAAGCTAATTACTCCCAGCATTGAGCAGACAACATTAGCTTTGGTTTTGGAACCATGCATTTTTATATCTAAGTATTTAGCATAAGAATTATAGTACAGACCCACCAAAAGCCACTGGAGATGATTTGATCAAAACCATTGACAAGTGCATCGCCAAAATTGCAACATCCCAATTCAAAGTTCTGACTGTGAGATTAGGTACAATCCAGATAACTTGGTCACATCAGATAGACTTTGCAGATTGCCGAATCCAGCAAAACAGAAGATCTATCAATTTGTTTAACTTGCATCGAACTTGGAAGGCACTCTCAAAATTGATCCGGTACATCTTGTGCAACATAAATACAAGCAGCAATAAGTGACACGGGAAGATTCCATGCTGTAGAAACCCATTGCAGAATGGTCTGATTTAATTTAACATGTCCACAAACATGCAAGACAATTTTAGCCTGAGTGGAACAAACTTGGCATCTTCCAGGAAATCATTTTGAAGACAGGCAGCTCATCATATCAATAACTTCCATCATTATTCACTGACCACTTGAGAGCCTCAATAGGTCCAAGGGAGGGCTGGCTGGTGTTTAGGCAGTGGAAAGGCCACATATTGGATTTTACATCAACCTTCCCTCTTAACCCCCACAGCTTTAATACCAGTCTACAGGGGAGTTTATACATCAGCCCATGGAATCATTGTACAGAAGGTAGCTTTTCAGCCTATTGTGCCAATGCTGGTTTTTTGAAGTAATGAGCAGATGCATCCCAATCCCCTACAGCCCTACATACAGTTTAAGAACATAACAGGAGTAGGTCATTCAGCCCCTCGAGTCTGCTCCACCCTATACTAGATCATGGCTTATCTCCTACCTCAATGCCAAGTTGCTGCACAACCCTCCCATCTCTTGTGATCATTGGCACCTAGAAATCTGCTGACCTCTGCTTTGAATGTACTTGATAATTGAGCATCCACTGCAAGTAAATATCCAATTCCCTTTTGAAAGTTATTATTGAATCAATATGAACTGCTTTTTCAAACCGTGCATTGAAGGTCAAAACACATTGTGAAAAAAAAATTTTCTCCTTCCCCTCTCCTTCGATACTTTTACTAATTACTTGTGTCCTCTACACAGACTATTGAAACTTCTTGTAATTTTGAACACTATTGTATTGCTCCTTAATCGTGTGTTGCAAGTACAGAAATAACTTAACCAATACAAATTATATTTTATAGTTCTTTATTATTTCACAAGTAATAGTTCTTAGGGGATTTTCACAGTAACTTCATTGCAGTGTGAATGTAAGCCTACTTGTGATTAATAAGTAAATTTGTGACTATTAAATAAACTTTATAATTCAACTTGATTGCAAAATCCAGTTTTGATAATTTGTTTTAATTTCTATTGCTTACTTTTTATTGAACTCTAAAAGATTCAATTGATGGCTGAGTACAATTCTTGCAAGAAATAAGAGTATTTTAGTCAAAAAAGACATTCTAAGAAGCAGTTCTTTGAACAGCTCTCTCTGTTGGTTATCACTGGAGTTCATAGATCATAGAATTTTACATTGCAGGAGGAGGCCATTCAGCCCATCATGTCTGCACCGACCATAATCCCACACAGGCATTATCCCCATTACTCATGCACTTACCCTAGCTAGTCCCCCTGACAATAAGGGGTAATTAAACATGGCCAATCAACCTAACCAGCACATCTTTGCACTGTGGGAGGAAACTGGGGCACCTGGAGAAAACCAACGCAGACATGAGGAGAATGTGCAAACTCCACACAGAAGCCGGGATTCAAACCCCATCCCTGGCATTATGAGGCAGCAGTGCTAGCCACTGTGCCACCCAGTTCTTCAGGGTAACTGATCAAAGTCTTCCTAACTTGTTCCACTAAAGAATCTCTTCCAGCTGTGTACTCACATGCGTGAGCTTGGTTGACCCCAGCAAATTCCTACCAGGATAATCCAAAATTGAAGGTTTAGTACTTAATTACTTGCCCAACAGATCCATGGTTCCCCATTCACTTTGCATCCCATCCTGCATAATTCCATCAGTCATGTTAAAGTGATCAGAACAGAATATTTTCTTCATACACTCTGGGTGATGCTCGATATAGTTAGAATGTTATTATTATGTTTGGCTAAAGCAAAATCAAGCTAATGGTTACTATGGCTCAGTAACATACAATTTTTTTTTAAGTAATTTGAAGAATTTTACTGTCATTAAGCAAAAGTGCAAGAAATCAAAAATATAACTGCAATTATAAATAATGGAGATCAGGTCAGGGGGTACCAGGAATGGTAAAAGTTGACAGGAACAGCAAACATTAAACATCACTCACTCAGCAACTTTTAATACTTTTGGTGCTTTTACTTTGAAAATACAGAACATGCGCGTACATGATAGCTGATGGAGCTCAGAAATGTTTGTGTCTGTACTATACATTCCAAAATAAAAAATACAAAACTGAAAGAGAAAATGCTGGAAAATCTCAGCCAATCTGGCAGCATCTATAAGAAGAGTAAAAAGAACTGACATTGTGAGTCCAGAATGACTCTTTGTCAAAGATGACCCTTTGTAAAAAAACAAATAAAATGCTGGAATTACTCAGCAGGTCAGGCAACACTGAGGAGGGCAAGAGAAACAGAGTTAATGCTTCAGGGTGATGGTACTGCCTGAGCTGCTAAGTATTTCCAGCACTTTCTATTTTTATCTCAGGTTCCCAGCCTCTACAATATTTTGACATAGCACTCCTGAGATTGAGAAAGACACAGCATCCTGTCTGTGAAGGCTCTCTATCTGCTCACGCATTTTTTTTTGAGTCTATTGATTAGACAAGGACTGAAATGCAGTTTGGATGGCACTGCGGATTCTTTTAAAAAATAATCTCATTTTTATACTGTCAAAATTTTCTCAATGATTCCTGCCAGAAGTATGATTCCATGAATGTTGGTTGCCCTCCAGTACCTGGGATCAATGTACCTGCACAAGCATTTTCAATAAAGGTCACTGGATGCCAAGCAGACATAGAAAATAGAAGCAGGAGTAGGCCATTCAGCCCTTTTGAGCCTGCTCCACATTCATTTCGGCCATGGCTGATCATCAATTCAAAATTCTGATCCCACCTTCTGCGCATATCCCTTGATCCATTTAGCCCTATTAGAGCTATATCTAATTTCTTTTAGAAATCACACAACATTTGGGCTCACCTACTTGGTGGTAGTGAATATTATAGATTCACCACTGTCTAGATGAAGAAATGTTTCCTCACTTCATGGGAACTCTGGCCAATTTCTTCCTCCCTAACCTAAGCATTGATGTGGAGTTGCTGGTGTTAGACTGGAGTAGGCACAGCAAGTAATCTCACATCACCAGGTTAAAGTCTAACAGGTTTGTTTGGTAGCATGAGCTTTTGCGGCACTGCCCCTTCACCTGATGAAGGGGCAATGCTCCGAAAGCTTGTGCTACCAAATTAACTTGTTGGACTTTAATCTGGTGTTGCGAGACTACTTACTAGGCATTGAGCGTGACTGTTATACCTAACAATGTCCACTTAAATCAAAATGACTTGGAAAAATATATTTAATTATCGAACTAGATCCTCAAGGGTTAACTTAGCTTGTACAAAATGGTAGTGTATCTATTACAGCTAATGCTTTCTTTAAGAATTCTGACTCTATCTTCCATAATATACTCCCTCTGCTCAATTATTTCCCATTGGCCTCTATCTGCTTCCTCCGACGGAACCACCCGTGGACACTGGTTTCATTTTCACCTTCCCTTTCAAACCAGGTTTCAAGTGTATCCCATTTTAAAAGCAAACAAGGTTTATTTTCTTTCAGCCGTGCACTGAGAGCAAAGGCCTCCCAAGCTCTTCCCTTTAGCATCTGACAGGGCCATTAGGATTCGATTCCCACAGCTCCGACCTTTCACTGCAAATTATCCAGACAATCCATTAAACTGCAGCACATTATTTGGCTAATGCCCTGCTAGATTAAAGATGGGTGAAAATATTACATCAAAGCCAACTGTGGTCATTGTGACTTACAGTAATTGTGTGCTTCAAGCGGCAGTGGGAAAAAGCAAACAATGGCCACTATGTGTGCCTATTAGAAGGTTACAATAAAATGATACATTTAATTTAATTTGTAAATTGCACATTAAGTTTATCCTTTTTTCTTCTGGAAGATTCTGTCTCTTGCAGGAATATTGTTTCTCAGATGGCAATTTATCATGACCAAGACAACAAATGATCGGAGGCTACTTGATTCAAAGTGTCAAAGGCATCACAGAACTAAGTTCCATCTTCCACAGATGTCCACTTGCGTGCACTTTCCAGATAGCAGCCAGCAGTTAAAACCTGGCATTCCCCTTTCTTATCCTTTCAGTACTGAGACAGATATACACACCCCAATGTTACACCATCTGATATCAGTGAACTCAGCAGCCTGGAGATCAAGCCAGGGAGGCTTCTGGCCTCTGCATCTCTTTGCCAGGATCATAGATAATTAAGTCTAGGTTGAGTCATTAAACATGCGGGGGTTATTGGGTGCTTGAAAAATGTGCATCACCTTGGGATGAGCTTGGTAATTTATTTGTAGACAAATGTGTCTGATATCATGGTGTGCATAACCTATTTTAAAAGCAGCTGATGTCAGTCTATATACAACACAATCACAGATAAAATGTGAACTAATGATACGCAAAGCAATTACTTCATCTTTTCCTGTCTCTGTTTGGAATAAGAAGAGTAAGGTATTAACACTGCAATGAAGATACTGTGAAAATTTCCTAGTCACCACACTTCAGCACCTGGTCGGGTATACTGAGACAGAAACTAGCATGGCCGATACACCTAACCAGGATGTCTTTCAGACCATGGGAGGAAACCAACGCAGACACAGGGAGAACATGCAAACTCCTGCACAGACAATAATCTAAACAGGGAATCGAACCTGGGTCACTGGTGCTGTGAGGCAGCAGTGCTAAGCACTATGCCACCTCTAATGTTTTCTATCGGATGTTGATAATAGTGCACCATAAAATGTAGAACAGTACAGCACAGGAACAGGTCCTACAGTCCACAATGTTATGCCAAACAGGATGCCAAATTAAACTAATCCCTTCTGCCTGACTTGGTCCATATCCCGCTATTCCTTGCATATTCATGTGCTACCTAAAAGCCCTTATTGTATTGCCATGAAATATCACCCGTAGTTGGACATAACACACAGTATTCAGTGTTTGCAGTTTATCTACTTACTGAGAATATCAGATTAAAAATTATCCAGTGTGTTTGCTGTTTTAATTTGGATCCCACTTACAGAATCCCTCTTTACAGAAGAGCTTTTTCTCCACTTGAATCTTTTTTATATTTTTGTGCCTACACAGCAACCAGTCTAAGTAATTTGTATGGCATCAGGCATTGCTGTGCAGAATGTGAAATGTTTGCTGTAGATTATCACAATCACTAGTTACACAGCTTGTATGGAGCCTTTGGGCCTGGTGTTGATGCTGGGAAAGAGTCGACTGGGTTTTAATTAATGTATCTGGGCAAATGAAATATTTAAAGATCTTCATATATTTGAGATAAGTCAAAGTCACAGGGCTGAGGAAATATCTTTTAAGTTGCAGCCTGAAAGACACAGTTAAATTTTTAACAGCTTTTAGGAGAAGTAAAACTTCCTTACAAATTCCCACAGATCAATCAAAACAAATTCTAATGGCACAAAAGTAATTCTGTCAGTGAAAAAAAATGCATCCATTCAGAATTCAATATTCAATCAATGGCATTCATCACCATTATCCATAGCCACAACCATTGGAAAGAGATCACAACAGAAATATGCTGAATCACTTATTTGCTTAAGTCATGTTCACACCACAATGGCACAGTGGTTAGCACTGCTGCCTCACAGCGCCAGGGAACCAGATTCAATTCCTGACTTGGGTCACTGTCTGTGAAGAGAGTGCATGGCCTCCCCATGTCTCCATGGGTTTCCTCCAGTTTTCTCCCACAGTCTGAAAAATATTCTGATTAGGTGCATTGGTCATGCTAAATTCTCCTCCAGGGTACCCGAACAAGCACCAGAGTGTGGTGACTAGGAGATGTTCATAGTAACTTCACTGCAGTATAAGTACCTGTGACAATCTCGTTTCCTTCTCTATGAATGGTATGCTTTATCTGTATAGTGCAAAATGAACAATACTTTTCATTGTATGCTAATATATGTGACAATAATAAACAAACTTTAACATCGCTCCAAATCCTGCAATGAAAACAATTTTGTCCCAAAACAGTTCACTTAATCCATGCGAATAATCTCTCCAGTTTAGCCACAACACTTGGGAAGTAGAGAATCACCTTCCATGTGTAAATGGGTTCTCCGCTGAACCACGATTGAATGTGTTGAGCTCCAGGGAAATTAATCTCCACAAATTTAATGGAAAGCAGAAAATTACTTCCACTGCAGACACCCAGAATGAAATTGGAGTAGGAACTGGACCTCATTGAATCCATTTTATAGATGTAAAACAGGCACATGAACAGCCAAGGATTTGGAGTCAGGCCATATTTTTTTCGAAGAGAGTACCTGGTGACTGCAAGAAACATGTTTGACTCCTTACATTTGTAAACAAGGGGCCTAACTCTCTTTAGCATGCCTGCACCAAATTGAATGGTGCTGGGAGCAATCTAGACTGCCATGATTGTATCACACTCACATGTTGCCACTTCACTCTCCTTCCTGTGACTTGCCTTTGGGCTTCTGTTAGCATTGCAAGTAGCCCAAACATCATTTTCTCAAAAACAGTTGGGTTTTACAATTGCAACTATACTTGGTAAAATGTATTTCATTGATTATAAAAGATGCCCTGAGGTCAAAGATGCTATATATGTGCAAGTTACATTTTTCTTTAGCGTTGAGCTAGCCACTAGAGGCTCTAGATGTTGGATTGACTTTTCAAACCCCACAAAGGCTGACATAAACTGAGAATTCCTGAAATGGGGAATAATTTCATCTTATATTTTCTCCTAAACTGCAATAATGTTTGGAGACTATCACAGTTTCATCAAAAGTGTTTCAGCCTGGACAAAAAATTTGTGCAAATATATAAAAAGGAAGAGGCTGGCTAGGGTGAACGTTGGTCCTTTAGAGGATGAGAAAGGGGAGCTAGTGGTAGGGGATGGGGATATGGCTAAGGTCTTGAATAACTTTTTTGTTTCTGTCTTCACGGAGGAGGACGTGAATAATTTGCCGGGTGTTAGCGATGGAAAGGTGGTAGGAATGGAGGGTCTTAATGACATTACTGTTACTAGAGAGGTGGTGCTCGACAGACTGGAGGGGCTGATTGTGGACAAGTCCCCAGGACCGGATGGAATGCATCCGAGGGTTCTGAAAGAAATGGCGGAGGTGATAGTGGATGCCTTGGTGGTTATTTTCCAGACGTCGCTGGATTCCGGGGAAGTGCCGGAAGATTGGAAAACGGCTAATGTTACGCCGTTGTTTAAGAAGGGTGCCAGGCAAAAGGCGGGGAATTATAGGCCGGTTAGTTTAACGTCTGTGGTAGGTAAAATGTTAGAATCCGTCATTAAGCAGGAAATTGCGAGACATCTTGAAGGGAATTGCTTGATAGGGCGGACGCAACACGGTTTCATTAAAGGGAAGTCGTGTCTGACAAATTTACTGGAGTTCTATGAGGATGTGTCTAGGGCAGTGGATAGAGGAGAGCCGGTGGATGTGGTCTTTCTGGATTTTCAGAAGGCGTTTGACAAGGTACCTCACAAGAGGTTATTGCAGAAGGTCAGGGGACATGGAGTTGGGGGTAGGGTGTTAGCGTGGATAGAGGATTGGTTGTCAAATAGGAGGCAGAGAGTGGGGGTCAATGGGTGCTATTCGGATTGGCGGTTGGTGACTAGTGGGGTGCCCCAGGGGTCGGTGCTGGGGCCTCAGCTATTTACCATTTATATAGATGATCTGGAGGAGGGAACCGAGTGCAGGGTGTCGAAATTTGCTGATGACACCAAGATTGGGGGAAAGGCAAATTGTGCGGAGGGTGTGGAGAGTCTGCAGAAGGATCTAGATAGGCTGGGCGAATGGGCCAGGAAATGGCAAATAGAATTTAATGTTGGCAAGTGTGAGGTGGTCCACTTTGGTAGGAAGAATGGTAGGAAGGACTATTACTTACGTGGCGAAAAACTGCAGCAGGCGACGGTGCAGAGGGACCTCGGGGTCCTTGTGCATGAGTCGCAAAAACCCAGCTTGCAGGTGCAGCAGGTGGTCAGGAAGGCGAATGGGATGCTGGCCTTCATAGCGAGGGGGATTGAATATAAAAGTAGGGAGGTCTTGCTGCAGCTGTATAGGGCATTGGTGAGGCCGCAGCTGGAGTACTGTGTGCAGTTTTGGGCGCCGCACCTGCGCAAGGATATTTTGGCCCTGGAGGGAGTGCAGAGGAGGTTTACTAGGCTGATACCGGAGTTGAGGGGATTGAGCTATGAGGAGAGGCTGAATAAACTAGGCTTGTACTCGTTAGAGTTTAGAAGAATGAGGGGAGATCTCATTGAGACGTATAAGATGATGAATGGGATGGATAGGATAGAGGTGGAGAGACTCTTCCCGCTCAAAAAAGACAGTAGGACTAGGGGGCACAGCCTCAAGATAAAGGGGAGGCGGTTTAGAACGGAGTTGAGGAGGAACTTCTTCACTCAAAGGGTGGTGAATCTCTGGAATTCTCTGCCCGTTGAAGTGGTGGAGGCTGCCTCGCTAAATATTTTTAAGAAGCGGGTTGATGGGTTCTTGATAAGAGAGGGGATTAAGGGTTATGGGGAGAGGGCGGGAAAGTGGAACTGAGCCACAACAGATCAGCCATGATCTTATTGAATGGCGGGGCAGGCTCGAAGGGCTAGATGGCCTACTCCTGCTCCTATTTCTTATGTTCTTATGTTCTTAACTACATCAGAAGGTATCCAATCTGATTGCTGTTATGCTCTGGTTATTAACTGGTTTCAAATGTTCCAGAGTTTACTGAACACATTGTTGAATTGAATTATTTCCCTGAAAAGATCTCCTTTGCGTGACAGCATAACCCTTCAATTGCAGAAGACACATTGTACATCACCAGAACAAGCAGGAGTCTGACTGCATTTGCAGCATCACTTTAACTCATATTTCTTAAATTGCTCCCCCAACAGGCCATCACAGATACTTCAGGACAAGGCCACACCTGGTGGATCTGAATTGTGACCTGGTTTTCACCTGTTACATTGAGCTTCCACCAAGGTTAAGAGTAACAAAATTGCCAGAGATTTGAATCCATTTAAAAAAAATAACTACCATTATATAGGGGCAGCACAGTGGTTAGCACTACTGCCTCACAGCACTAGGGATATGGGTTTGATTTCCAGCTTGGGTCATTGTACAAAACTCCACCCATTCTCCCTGTGTCTGCGTGGGTTTTCTCAGGGTGCTCCAGTTTCCTCCCACAGTCCAAAGATGAGCAACTGAAAATATGGATGTAAGCTATAAAACCATAAAGGAAGCACCATTGCTAACTTTCTCTAATAGTAGTAAAAGGATTAATGGAGTATTCAGATCATAACAGATGCTTTCCTTTCTAAACCCCAACATCTGCAGAACATGTTAAATGTGAGACAGAACATGCTGACCATGGATCTTTAGGCAGTTAGAGAACACTTAATTATTCTGTGGTTGCTTTTTTCACATTTTTATATTTCAAAAATAGTTGGTGCTAAATTTGAATAGATTTTTTGTCTAGAACTGCATAATTTCTAAAATCAGCTTGACCCACCATTTTGACAGATCACAGCTAATCTGTACTGCCAATCCATTAAACCATTTTGTTCCATACCCCATATCCATATTCTAATTGAAGAATTATCCATTGAATTTGATCTGAGAAGTAGTACAACTTTGGCAAAGCAAGGTCCACATGTCCATTTTGTAGTCGAAAATACTTTGAGTTCACTTCAAGTTCTAATTTTATTATGCCTGTTTCCCCCCCCCCCCGCCCCCACTTTGAATTCTCAATTAGAGGAAATAGTTTATTTCCATTTATCCTGTTATTGAATTGTAATATGCTCGCTTAATATAAAACTGTTGTTCCTTGGGCTTTATTTGTAGTCAGTGGAAGTGAAATAAAAGCGGGCCTGAAATGCTTAATTTATGCATTTTAGTGTAACATCAGTGACGTAGTTAAGTATCAAATCCTGGGATGTGCATCTTTGGAAATTTAGAAGTTGAATTAGTGGAGCTTTGTATTATAATATGCTCACTATTAGCTAGGTTGAGGTGGAGCAAAATCATTAGGCCATATCCCAGAATCATAGAATCCCTACAGTGCAGAAGGAGGTCATTCAGTCCATCGAGTCTGCCCTGACCGCAATCCCACCCAGGCTCTGTTCCCGCAACTCCTTATATTTACCCTGCTAATCCCCCTGACACCAGTTAATTTAGCATGGCCAATCAACCTAGCCTGCACATCTTTAGATTGTGGGAGGAAACTGGAGCACCTGGAGGAAACTCACGCAGACAAGGGGGAGAATGTGCAAACTCTACACAGTGACCCGAGGCCAGAATTGAACCAGGGTCCTTGGCGCTGTGAGGCAGCAGTGCTAACCACTGTGCCACCTGCTGGAACATTAACAGCATGTTAACAACGCACCCTGTGAATTCAGTACAAAATCAGCCTGAAAATTCAGCCAGGGGATTGAGAGACAACTTGAATTGAAATTTTCTATATGTTATTGGCTAATTTACACCAGTCTGCCATTTGCTTTACATAAAGAGCATCACGCCCTTTGCTTTCCTGTTTATTTTTGATGTGGAGCTGACATTGGACTGGGGTGGGCACAGTAAGAAGTCTCACAACACCAGGTTAAAGTCCAACAAGTTTATTTGGTAGCACGAGCTTTGAGCGCTGCTCCTGCAGGTGAGCAGAGAGTTGGGTTCACAAACAGGGCACATAGAGACACAGACTCAATTGCGAGATAATGGTTGGAATATTTAACATGGTCTACAGATGTTGGGGTCTAGAAAAGAAAGCATCTATTATAATCTGAATACTCCATTAATAGCCCTTTATTACTGTTAAAGAAAGTTAACAACGGTGCTCCCTTTATAGTTTCATAGTTTATGTCCATATTTTTGGTTTGCCTGTTCCTGACACAGATCATGTGCCCACTGGGAATGTATGACATCAAATCCCTTGCACACAATAGGATGGATTTTAAGGAATCTAAGAGTGGGGAACATGGCATTTCAGGAGTCCCAACCACCCCTGTAATTATCATGGAGTGCCAAATAGGAGGCATTTCAATTTCCCAACAGCAGGTTGAAGTGTAGACATGAAGTCAGATGTGTTTGTGGCATATTGTGCATTACTCCAACTGGCTGTATGCTCATACTTACTTGCACGCCATGAGAATTCATTAATCTGAAATAGCTTTCAATAAAGCCTTTCAATGTTCAATTGAGGCATTCAAGAAGGCATTAGATGACAATTTGAATAGAAACAATGTACAAGGGTTGGGGGCAAGGACAAGGGAATGGCACTGAGTCATAATGCTCATTGAGAGTCCATGCAGACAATGGGCAGGATTTTCCAGCTGTGCTCACCCCAAGGCTGGAAAATCCCACCCACTACAGCTCCTGTGGTGGCTAGGACAGGAAAATTCTGCCCAGTGGATTAAATGGCCTTCTGTAGTTCCATAATGTCAGAGCTGTACAAGAATCTATTGGCACCCGGTTCATGATCAAGTAAAGGTGAAGTGCGCTGAGTAATATTAGTAGTTTTCCTTGTTTAATTCTATAGAACCAGGGACAATCTTGGGGGCAGTCAGTCAGTTAAGGTA
The DNA here is from genome assembly GCF_965287045.1 of Carcharhinus amblyrhynchos. Classification (NCBI taxonomy): domain Eukaryota; kingdom Metazoa; phylum Chordata; class Chondrichthyes; order Carcharhiniformes; family Carcharhinidae; genus Carcharhinus; species Carcharhinus amblyrhynchos. Next base: position 46,364,974 of record NC_137324.1, on the reverse strand, counting down.
AAAACACGAGGAACCTAAATGGCAGTGTCAGTAAACTCTAAATGAGGGTCCATCACGATATGTTGGCTGGCAGAGTTCTTTACAGGGCTCTGAGTTTAACAACAACGTTTCAATTCCCTTTTGAGATGGTTATTGCACAGTGTCCTTTGCAATGTACAGGGAGGGCTGCCAGAGCCTGAAAGCTCAGCCATGTCCCACAAATGGTGAGTACAACATTGGACACTAATATGAACATTGAGTAATAAGTGAACAAAATGTCCCAAATGCCGCTGTAATAATGGTGTGGCAACTGTGAGGCATGTCAATGCAATTAACTCTGACTAATCTTGTCTTCAACAAATAACAATGATGCACACATGGATAAAAGTGAAAGCAATGTCATGTGAAATATTTACAAGTGAAATTTAATTTTGAAAAACAGTCAAGCTCCCTTTGTGCTCTCAAGTCTTTATGTTGATGGCTGTGTAGTTGGTCAGGGAATTTGTAGCTGTTTTGCAGCCAACAAGTACTGCATTGTCAGCTGATGGTGGGTTTCATCAATGGAAAACTTCCCCAGCCACTTTCACATGCACACTGCTGGCACGTCAAATTTTAACTATAATTGCATGAGGAAAAAGGCAAAAGAAGAAGTGATTTGGGACACAGTTTCAGTTACAACATCAGAAATGGCACGCTGCCAACAAATTCCTGGCCAATGTTTCATCAGTTCACTTCAGATAATAGATGCAATTCCGTGCGCTATGCACACATTCTTCCAATTGACAAGGTTTGCTATTAGGAATTTGTGACTAGAAAAATAACATAACAGCCTCTTTTTTCCTTCCCCAATGTGAAAAGCTGCAGCATGCTACAGTGCAGAGGGACCTGGGGGTCCTTGTGCACGAATCACAAAAACCCAGTCTGCAGGTGCAGCAGGTGATCAAGAAGGCGAATGGAATGTTGGCCTTTATAGCGAGGGGGATAGAATATAAAAGCAGGGAGATCTTTCTGCAACTTGCTGCAACTGTACAGGGCACTGGTGAGGCCGCAACTGGAATACCTTGTGCAGTTTTGGTCCCCTTATTTGCGAAAGGATATATTGGCCTTGGAGGGAGTACAGAGAAGGTTCACCAGGCTGATACCGGAGATGAGGGGGTTAGCTTATGAGGAGAGATTAAATAGACTGGGTCTGTACTCGTTAGAGTTTAGAAGGCTGAGGGGGAATCTTATAGAGACAAGATAATGAAGGGGCTAGATAGGGTAGAGGTAGAGAGATTCTTTCCGCTTAGAAAGGATAGCAGAACTAGAGGGCACAGCCTCAAAATAAAGGGTGGGGGGGCCAGTTTAGAACGGAGTTGAGGAGCAACTTCTTCACTCAAAGGGTGGTGAATCTCTGGAATTCTCTGCCCATTGAAGTGGTGGAGGCTACCTTGTTGAATATATTTAAGTCACGGGTAGATAGATTTCTGATAGACAGGGGAATTAAGGGTTATGGGGAGAAAGCGGGAAAGTGGAACTGATTCAATTCAGATCAGCCATGATCTTATTGAATGGCGGGGCAGGCTTGAGGGGCTACTCCTGCTCCTATTTCTTATGTTCAATAAGAAGTCTCATAACACCAGACCAAAGTCCAACAGGTTTATTTGAAATCATGAGTTTTTAGAGCGCTGTTTCTTCATCAGGTGAGTGGAGAGTTGAGTTCACAAACACGGTGCATGTAGGCAGAGACACAATTGCAAGATAATGGTTGGAATGTGAGTCTTTATAGACAATCAAGTCTTTACAGGTACAGTCAGTGTAAGTGGAAAGAGGGATAATCACAGGTTAAAGAGGTGTGAATTCTCAAGCTAGGACAGTTGGTAGGATTTTGCAAGCCCAGGCCAGATGGTGGGGGTTATACGTAGTGTGACATGAGCCCAAGATCCCAGTTGAGGCCACCCTCACGCGTGCAGAACTTGGCTATCAGCTTCTGCTCTGTGATTCCACGTTGTCATGTCTTGAAGGTCACCTTGGAGAACCTTTACCCAAAGATCAGAGGCTGAATGCCCTTGACTGCTGAATGGTTCCCTACTGGAAGGGAACACTCCTGCCTGGTGATTGTCGCCCGGTGCCTGTTCATCCATTGTCATAGTGTCTTCATGAAGTCACCGATGTACCACACACTGGGACAGCATATGGGGTAAACAACACTGAGACACGTGAGCATGTACTGTGTACCTGGTGGATGGTGTTCTCCATGTCGATGATCTGGCATGTTTTGCAGAGGTTTTCCCTTCCCCTGTCATGTAAAGTCAGAGGTAGACACTACCTTCTAGGATGAATGAAACATGTACCACCTTTGTAAACTTCTTCATTCACCACATGTCTCCATCCTGTCCGTCAATTAAGCATAGTAATGATAAGATAGAAGAGAAACAAGAGAGCCCGTGTCATCAATCTTCCGCTATTGGTTCTCTGTATAAGGCCCTTCATCTGCTTCTTCCACAAATGAACCATGACAAGTTGCATAATTGAAAAATAACAGACTAACTGAGTTGAAAGCATTAGACATGCAAGAAGGCAGGAAAGCATGGACACAGAAAAGGTAATTTAGCAGATCAGTATCCTTTCTTTGACAAGGCAACTAGCAAACATCCTTATGGAACATTAGGCAGTTTACGGACTTGCAAGTTTGATTAAAGGGAAACCAGCATATTTATTTATATACTATCTGTCTTTGATTTTCATTGGTTGCTTTCAACAATGATATTTACATGGGATGGGAATGCTTAGAGTCAAAATTATACTTTGAAAAGGAGACAAAATGAACAGTAGTCAAATAACCATCAACTCCTCCGTCTAATTTCCTTTTCAACAGATTATCGGAAAGAAACCTTGGATGGGTATACAGTGGGCATCCAATTTGCTACCACTGATTTGTGCATCCGTTAACACAATGTTATCTTCATCAGGTCACTCAAATTATTTGGATCGTCTTTCTTGATAATTTCCTTCTAATCTTTCAATTTCATTTCTAACAAGATATTTGTACATTCCCTTTTCAAGCAATTGACAGCCAATTGTATATTCCTGCTGGAAATTTGTTCCACATCACCAGTCAGCCTGAAAATCATCTAATCTCTAGTCTTGCTTGAAGAGACCTGATTAAATTCTGCTCTCCAATTTTGTGTTCAGAACCCAAGTAAATAGTTTGTTTGTGTTCATCCTTCATTAATTATAGAATCCCTACAGTACAGAAGGCAGCCATTCAGCCTACCCAGCCCTTTTTCCTGTAACCCCACATATTTGCCTTGCTAATCCCCCTAATGTACACATCTTGGGACACTAAGGGGCAATTTAACATGGCCAAATGACCTAACTTGCACATCTTCGGACTGTGGGAGGAAACCGCAGAACCCAGAGGAAACCCAGGCAGACATGGGGAAAAACGTGCAAGCTCCACACAGACAGTAATCCAAGGCCGGAATTGAACCCAGGTCCCTGACATTATGAGGCAGCAATGCTAACCACTGTGCCACCGTGTCACCCACAGTGGCAAGCGTTGCTGAGGCTTAATATTGTAAGCATCTCAGCAACTTTAATTTCTGCAACATGTATCTTCTTAGTATCCACTTCCCAATGAAAGTCAGTCAAGTCTGTTTATAACTGAGCACAAGAATCATTCTTGCAAAAGTCTTCTCTAAAGCTTTTTGTATTTGTCAATGATCTACGCCAGGTGAATGTAATTTGCTTCGCCCCACGGTGAAGGGTCCTGGGATAGAAACCCTGTGCAATGCAAGCCGGTACTTGAATCCATTTGTGAAGATCAGGAAAGTTACTGGAACACTTTCCGTTAATGATAAGACATCCAAGTCTTTTTCCCATCCCTCTGTCAATAAAAACTCAATTCACATGTACACACTTTTGATGGTCCCTTTTTCGATGCACACATCTAAGTTTTTCTTAATGCATCTGCCAATTGATTCGGAAATCTTTGCAGACTATCAGTCTCACCTGCTTCCTGTCACTTATCCACAAAGCTTAGTGTCAGAAATTAGAGGATTCCAAACACTCTGGACATTATTACTTAAGACTGTAATTAGCTGGGGGAAGAAAAACACATTCACTGGCTGTTGCCCAGCAGAATTCCTCTCGTTGATCATCATTTTCAAGTCTTCCATCACCAAATTAATTTAAATAACATAAGAACTAGGAGCAGGAGTAGGCAATTCAGCCCCTCGAGTTTGCTCTGCCATTTAATACGATTGTGGCTGATCTTATCTAGGCCTCAATTCCACTTTGTTCCCCATTCTCTATAACTCTTCAACTCACTCTAATTATAAAAATCTATCTCCTCCTTACTTTTATTCAACGTGCCAGCATCCACCATACTGGAGTAGTGGATTCCACAGACTCACAACCCTTTGAGAGAAATCATTTCTCCTCATTTCGGTTTTACATCTGCCACCCCTTCTCCTAAACAATGATCTCTTGTTCGAGATTGCCCGACCCAAGCATCCATACCATATCCACTTTGTCAATACCTTTTATCATATATACCTCAATTAGAACTCCTCTCATTCTTTTAAACTTGAGAACTTGGCCTAAACTGCTCAAGCTCTCTGGAATCAATCCAGTGATCCTCCTCTGAACTGCCTCTAATGCCAGTACATTCTTCCTCAAATAAGGGGACCAAAACTGTACACAGTACTCCAGCTGTAGTCTTGCCAGTGTCTTCTACAGTTGCAGCAACACTTCCTTACTTTTATGCTTTATTCCTTTAGCTATAAATGCCAAAATTACATTTGTTTTCCTCATTACTTGCTGTACCTGCATACTAATTTTCTGCGACTCATGCACAAGGACCCCAGGTCCCTCTGCACAAAAGGGTTCTGAAGTCTCTCTCCATTTAGATAATAAGCTGCCTTTCATTTCTCTGACCAAAATAGATAACCTCACATTTATCCATGTTAAACTCCACCTGCCACATTTTGGCCCACTCACCTAACCTAAATCCATTTACCAGTTTCTTATTTCCTCCTTACAAACTTACTATCCCACCTACTTTAGTGTCACCTGCAAATTTAGCTATAGTACCTTCTATCCCTGTATCAAAGTCATTAATATAGATTGTTAATATTTGGGCCCCAAAGACCAAGCCCTATTACATCTTACCAACAATAAAACTATTTATTTGCACCTCCTGCCTCTCTCAGTTAGCCAGTCTTCTATCCAAGCTAATATTACCCACCCCCCATCTGAATCTGGGGCGGAATTCTCCCAAAAAAATTCTGAATGACAAATTTGCACGCTGGTTTTGTGGGAGTTCATAGAAGAATCTCCCACACTCTGCAATGCAGAGGCCACCAGTATGAATATTAAATTTTAAGGGGTCTTTTCCAGCTGGAGACTGAAATCAGTGCACTCAGCAGGCCACTGCATAGTAGCCCGCATAGATGGCCTCAATTACTGGCCAGCCCCGTGACCCCCACAATACCAGTTCTCTGTGCCCCCTACCTCAATGGCCTACCCACTGCCCCCACTCCCCCACTCCCCACCCCAACCATTCCTGGGCCAAGTCTCAAACATGTTCCCTTACTGGCTTGCACTGATCTTCAGCAACCCTCACCAATGCCCCACCCACCCCCCCATGCCAGCTGACCCTGATCACTGGCCTTCCTGCTTCCCCATCAATCCCTATTCAGAATGGGAAAGTAGGTAGAGGGAAGCGGGACCACCTCAAATCAATTGTCCTCTAAGCCCCGATCCCCATATGCCCCCAAGCATTGATACTTTGCCTCTTGGGCAGTAGCTGGGGCACAGGCTGGCACTGTCAGGATGCTAATGCCCAGGGGGCAACCCTGCCACTTGACCCTCTGGGTGGCCCCTGATTGACCCCCTCTCACTCCAGTGGGGTCAGGCCACTAGTTCTCCAAAAGTGGGGAGCTATAGTAGTCCCCGCTGGAGTGAAACACTTTGGAGGTGGGGTGGGATTAGGGTGTGGGGGCGGGGTGGCGGTGGGTGATGCCAGATGAGATTAAACTGACCATGTTAATGGTCTTTGTGGCTCCCCATCAAATTCCGGCACAGAGCAGACACCGCCGGAAATTCAGCACTGGGAGACTGTAGTTGAACATGAACCCCAGGAATAGGCCGACACAACAATCTCCTGGCCTGCTGCATTAGAAAGTTAGAATTGCAGCCGTGATCTTACCTTGCATATTAACCTTCTGTGCAACACTTGTCAAACACTTTCCTGAAGTCCAGATATACTACACTACAGGATCTCCATTATAAGAACATAAGAACATAAGAAATAGGAGCAGGAGTAGGCCATCTAGCCCTTTGAGCCTGCCCCGCCATTCAATAAGATCATGGCTGATCTGTCGTGGCTCAGTTCCACATTCCTGCCCTCTTCCCATAACCCTTAATCCCCTCTCTTATCAAAAACCCATCAACCCGCGTCTTAAAAATATTTAGCGAGGCAGCCTCCACCACTTCAATGGGCAGAGAATTCCAGAGATTCACCACCCTTTGAGTGAAGAAGTTCCTCCTCAACTCCATTCTAATCCGCCCCCCCTTTATCTTGAGGCTGTGCCCCCTAGTCCTATTATCCTTTCTGAGCTGGAAGAGTCTCTCCACCTCTATCCTATCCATTCCATTCATCATCTTATACATCTCAATGAGATCTCCCCTCATTCTTCTAAACTCTAACGAGTACAAGCCTAGTTTATTCAGCCTCTCCTCATAGCTCAACCCCCTCAACTCCGGCATCAGCCTAGTAAACCTCCTCTGCACTCCCTCCAAGGCCAAAATATCCTTGCGTAAGTACGGCGCCCAAAACTGCACACAGTACTCCAGCTGCGGCCTCACCAATGCCCTATACAGCTGCAGCAAGACCTCCCTACTTTTATATTCAATCCCCCTCGCTATGAAGGCCAGCATCCCATTCGCCTTCCTGATCACCTGCTGCACCTGCAAGCTGGGTTTTTGCGACTCATGCACAAGGACCCCAAGGTCCCTCTGCACCGTCGCCTGCTGCAGTTTTTCGCCATGTAAGTGATAATCCTTCCTACCATTATTCCTACCAAAGTGGACCACCTCGCACTTACCAACATTAAATTCCATTTGCCATTTCCTGGCCCATTCGCCCAGCCTATCTAGATCCTTCTGTAGACTCTCCACACCCTCCGCACAATTTGCCTTTCCTCCAATCTTGGTGTCATCAGCAAATTTCGACACTCTACACTCGGTTCCCTCCTCCAGATCATCTATATAAATGGTAAATAGCTGAGGCCCCAGCACCGACCCCTGAGGCACTCCATCCGCCAGTCCGAATAGCACCCATTGACCCCCACTCTCTGCCTCCTATTTGACAACCAATCCTCTATCCACGCTAACACCCTACCCCCAACTCCCTGTCCCCTGACCTTCTGCAATAACCTCCTGTGAGGTACCTTGTCAAACGCCTTCTGAAAATCCAGAAAGACCACATCCACCAGCTCTCCTCTATCCACCGCCCTAGACACATCCTCACAGAACTCCAGTAAATTTGTCAGACACGACTTCCCTTTAACGAAACCGTGCTGCGTCTGCTCTATCAAGCAATTCCTCTCAAGATGCCTCGCTATTTCCTCCTTGATGACGGATTCTAACATTTTACCTACAACAGACGTTAAACTAACCGGCCTATAATTCCCTGCCTTTTGCCTGGCACCCTTCTTAAACAACGGCGTAACATTAGCCGCTTTCCAATCTTCCGGCACTTCCCCGGAATCCAGCGACGTCTGGAAAATAACCACCAAGGCATCCACTATCACCTCCGCCATTTCTTTCAGAACCCTCGGATGCATTCCATCCGGTCCTGGGGACTTGTCCACAATCAGCCCCCTCCAGTCTGTCGAGCACCGCCTCTCTAGTAACAGTAATGTCATTAAGACCCTCCATTCCTACCACCTTTCCATCTCTAACACCCGGCAAATTATTCACGTTCTCCTCCGTGAAGACAGAAACAAAAAAGTTATTCAGGACCTCAGCCGTATCCCCATCCCCTACCACTAAGTCCCCCTTCTCATCCTCTAAGGGACCAACGTTCACCCTAGCCAGCCTCTTCCTTTTTATCTATTTATAAAAACTCTTGCTATCCTTTTTTATATTAAGCGCAAGCCCAGCTTCATAGTTTCTCCTACCCTTCTTTATCATCTTTTTTGTCAATCTTTGTTGACATTTAAACCTCTCCCAATCCTCTTCTCGCCCACTACTCTTTGCTACTCTAAACGCCTCCGCTTTTAATTTAACACTTTCCTTCACCTCCTTCGTTATCCACGGCTTATTACCTCTCCTCCTACGGTCCTTTTTGACCATCGGAATAAATTTCTGCTGAGCACCAAGAAAGATCTCCTTAAAGATCCTCCACTGCTCCTCAGCAGACCTACCTTCCAACGCGCTCCCCCAGTCCACATTCGCCAATTCTTCTCTCATCCTACCGTACTCCCCTCTGTTCAAACAAAGGACGCGCGTCCGGGAACCCACTTTCTCCTCCTCCATCTGCACCAGAAACTCCACCATACAATGATCACTCTCCCCAAGAGGATCCTTCACCGCAAGGTCCCTAATTCTACCCGCCTCATTACATAGCACCAGATCCAAGATAGCTCGCTCCCTCGTTGGCTCCAACACACACTGTTCAAGGAAACTATCCGGCAGCATTCCAAGAACTCCTCCTCGAGCCCACCGCGTCCAACATGGGTCGACCAATCTATATGTAGATTGAAATCCCCCATAACTACGGCTGTCCCATTCCTGCACGCCGCACTTATTTGCGCGTTAACAGCCCGCCCCACCTCCAGATCATTATTTGGGGGTCTATAGACGACACCCACCAGCGTCTTCCTCCCTTTGCTGTTCCTAATCTCTACCCACAACGATTCTGCTTTCTGCTCCTTGGCTCCAATATCATCCCTTGCTACCACCCTGATGCTATCCTTAATCAGCAGAGCTACACCCCCCCTTTTCCCTCCTGCCTATCCTTCCTAAACACTTGATATCCCTGGACATTCAGCTCCCAGTCCCTGTCACCTTGCAGCCACGTCTCTGTAATGGCCACCAGATCATATCCATTTGTGTCGATCTGCGCCACCAGCTCATCCACTTTATTCTGAATGCTTCGTGCATTCAGGTAAAGTGCCTTCATCCCAGCCTTCACCTGGACCCTATTTGCCGTAACGCCACCAACCATACTCACGCATTTCCCTCCAAAATCATTTATATATATTACAAACAGCAAAGGTCCCAGCACTGATCCCTGAGAAATGCCACTTGTCATAGCCCTCCGTTCAGATACGCACCCTTCCACTGCTACCTTGTCTTCTTTGGCCGAGGCAGTTTTGTATCCACCTTGCCAGCTCATCTCTGATCCCATGCAACTTCACCGTCTGCACCAGTCTGCCATGAAGGCCCTTGTCAAATGTCTTACTGAAGTCCACGTAGACAACATCCACTGCCCTACTTTCAATCATCTTTGTTACTTCCTTGAAAACTCGATCAAGTTCGTGAGACATGACTTCTTCACAAAACCATGTTGCCTCTTACTTATATGTCCACTTATTTCCAAGTGGGAATAAATCCTGTCTCAAAAAATCTTCTCCAATAACTTCCCTACCACTCATGTAAGGCTCTCTGGCCTGTAATTACCTAGATTATTCTTGCTACCCTTCTTATGCAAAGGAACAGCACATTCTATATTAATGATTCGGAAAAGAGAATTTATCTGCAAATTCGGAGATAATATAAAGTTGGTTGGAAGGGGAATGCAAAGGTGGATAAGCGCGATTTGGACAGGCTGAATGAGTGGGCATATGCATGGCAAAAGCAGTATATTGTGAATAAATGTGAGGTTATCCCCTTTGGTACAACAATAGAAAGGCAGATTGTGAATGGATGTAAATTGAGAAAGATGGATACTCAGCCACACCTTGGTGTCCTTGTGCACTGAATGTAAACGTGCAGGTACAGCAGGCACTAAAGGAGGCAAATGGTATGTTGGCCTTCATAGCAAGAAGATTCCTATATAGGAATAGGGATTTTTAAAAATTCTTGGGTGTTGCTGGCAGGCCAGCATTTATTGCCCTTAAGGTGATGGAGACTGAAACACTACAGCCCACGTGCTGTGGGTTGACCTGCAATGCTGTTAGGGAGGGAATTCAAGGATTTTGACCTGGTGACTGCAAAGGAACCATGATTATATTTCAAAGTCAGGATGGTGAGTAGCTTGGATGGGCAATTGTAGGTGGTGGTGTTCTCATGGACTTATTGCCCTTGTGCTTCTAGATGAAAGTGCTCATGGGTTTGGAAGGTTTTACTGCACATGTACAGGGCATTAGTGAAGCCATACCTGGAGTATTGTGTGCAGTTTTGGTGTCCTAATCTGAGAAAAGATGGTCTTGCTACGGAAGAAGTGCAGTAAAGGTTTACTTAGTTAAAATGCCTATCTATAGCTCTAGTTATTGCCATTCACCAGGACTCTGGTCGCAGCATGATTCAGATGAAGACCATTCCTATTGGAACAGTTCCCTCCTTCCCCAGTACTGGTGCCAATGCCCACACCAACCTTTGAGCCACACATTTACCTCTTCCCTTATTGCCCTTGTGCCAGTTAACTCATGGCTGAGGTAGTAATCCTGAGATTACCTTTCTGGTTCTGCTTTCTAATTCAGCCCCAAGCTGGTCATATTTCCTCAACAGGGCCTCTTTCCTTGCTCTACCTGTGTAGTTGGAATCTATGTGGAACATGACAACTGGCTCTTCCTGCTCCAAGTTCTTCTGTAGCCCAGATGTGAGACCCTGAACACTGGCACCAGGTAGGCAAAACAACCTATGGGACCCTCATGCCCCTAACAAAGAATCACTGATTGTGACTACTCTTCTCTCCCCCCACTTGAATGGCACCCTGTACTATAGCCCTTGCACTCGCCCACACAGGGATCAAGAATCTTAAACCTGTTGGACACTTATTATTCACTATTTGCAGATCTCAGAAACAAATTTGGAAATTAAAAATAACTTCCAACAATCCATTGGAGCTGTCACTCAGATATAGTTGCTATTAAAAACAAATCCCATTCATGAAACCTGTTCAAGTTAGCAAAACAAATGAACTTTTATTCAGTATTCACAAACAGAACACAGCTAACCCTTTAATTATCTCTATAAATTACCAAAATATTCACATGGGCTTTTGTAACATTTGAAACCCAGCCAAGCATTCATAATGGCTTATAAAACCACTTGGGAAATACAAACAGCTCTTGAAATTCAGGAACAGATTTTTTTTCCTAATCTCCGCAAGATGGTCTGTGAATCAAAACAGTCCAGCAGAATGTGGTTTTAAACTAATCTGACAGCTTTAGCTTGGTTTACATGCTTAAAGGGCTGCAGAAATTTTTAAAAAATCATGTAACTTCAAGCATTTATATCTATTCTATAAATTTCAAATGGCCATATTGTGTCACCTGTGAGATTCACACCTGACCTGCTTCACCCTGTCAGCAAAAATGGAATCTGTCAGAAATGGAGCGGGGTAGGCATTCCAGATTTGGGTCCCATGACTATTTTGAAGTCTCTGGACTCTTTCAATCCATGAAAATCTGTGGGTTCTGCGTCTTGACTATAATATTTTGACATGGATGTCCAAATGTGGCCAACCAATATAAAATTGTGAGAAGTGTCTGCTCCTGAGCTGTCAAGAAGGTCCAGGCAAAAGGGTCTGCAAAACAGCTGTCAATCACCATCACTTCATTATGCTTAGCTGGAATTTATCTTCAAATCAGTGTTTATCGCTGTTATCTGATCAGTGATAGGAGATGACTGCTCATGATTTAATTAAAACAAACATCCATTCATCAAATGAAGGTGACCTCTGACAATGACAAAAATGATTTTCATTTGGGTGTCAACTGGCCACAGCATTCACATTTAAATTTTATCAACTCCCACACATGAAAAATGCTACAGTCAGCTCATCTAGAATTCAACTAGTGTGTTCTGCGCTGAGAAATACCCTTTGTATTATTGTTGTATTGTCAGAAACTGCAACTTGGGGGTTAAGGTAAGATTCCAGATACAAATGTGTATATTTACCCGCAAAGCTAAACTTGATATTTATAGGCATTTATGTTCCAGCAGGGGTCACTAGATACTGATAATGGGAGGGAGCTAGACAATTGGGTTTAGTCCTTATCCCAGAAGTACTGAAACCTACTTGTAATGCCCTTTCCACTACGTTTGCTGAATACTGTTATGTTAGCCAACAATAGGGAATGAGCCAATTCTGAGGGGCTCAATATCACAAAAATATGTTTTCCAAAAAGCTACTGGAGGAACTCAATTTTCCTCATAAACCACATTTGTGATGCCCCGAATATTTTCCATCTATACAAGTTACTCTCGATTGGTAGATCATGCCCAATAATTGCCTCCTTGATAATTCAAGTATATACAAAAATAGGTCAATTTAATTGAAATATATTTACATTGATGTAAAGTGGAAATTAAATCACTTTGCAACTACAACAAATAACTTTATGGTTGGCAATTCTATCAATTTTAATTATTCAAGGAATGTGGAATCTATTGACAATGCCAGTATTTATTGCCCATCTTCAATTGTCTGAGAGGTGCTGAACTGTCTCTGTGTACTAAAATTCTGTCAACCACCAGATGAGCATGTTGAAGATCTAGCATGAAGATTTTAAAACCTAAGTCATCAGATGGATTTATTTCCTTCCATTTTTTATTCATATTTTTACCGAGTGAGGTTGCACACATGGAAGAGCAATGAAGTTTCTTGCCACTTCAAGGGCAATGAAGAATGAGCAAAGGTAGCCTAGATAGTGATGTCCATATCCCACAAAAGGAATTTTTAAAAGTATCCTTCAGATACCACAAGGGGAAGGGGGATAAAAATATATTTATTGATGGCTTCTAGTTTAAATTTATTAGTCACAAGTTGGCTTACATTACCACTGCAATGAAGTTACTATAAAAATCCCCTAGTTGCCACATTCCGGCAATGTTTGGGTACACTGAGGGAGAATTTAGCATGTCCAATGTACCTAACCAGCATGTCTTTCAGATTGTGGGAGGAAACCTGAGCATCTGGAGGAAACCCACACAGACATGGGGAGAACGAGCAGATTCCAGACAGGTAGAGACCTAAGCTATGCTGGGAATTGAACTGTGTGAGACAGCAGTGCTAACCACTAGTCATTCTTTGTTGCCCTTATCTGTTATGCACAAATACATTCTGGTAAAGCACTGGGCATAGTAAACTCTTCTCCATTATACTCCGAGTAATTGCAAATCAGGGGTACAATCCCGAGATTTGAGCTCTGTTATATGACAGTGATTTCCCCCAAACAGCTGGTAGAGGATTGCAAAATGTTCTATAATTTCATAACATTCTTCTGAATCTTTTTTATATCAGCAATAAGATTTGCAGTCAGAAAAGAATACAATGTGGAACAGAAACATCAGATATGATGAAAAAAGCAGTAAGATAAAACATGGGGGCAATCTTGAGTTTTAAAAGCAAGAGGAAACAATAAGAAACCTGGGGTTGTACAACTTATAGGTCATTGAAGAGTGAGTTTGAGCAGAAACAATTCATTAATAAGTTTAAGAATTAAAGTCAGAAGATTTTGGAACTTGACCTCTCATTCCCTCCAGCCTCACTTGCATTGAGGAAACCCTGCACCTGCTCTTGTGTTTTTTATTCAGCTCAGATTAGTGAATGTACTGATCAGCCAATGGCCATTTGTCCCATACACTTACAGCTCTCACTTTTCAGCACGCGGTGTCTCAGCTTTGAAGTCAGTTCAATGCAGAAAATGCAAGGCAAATGTCAGGCAGTTTGGAGAACAAAGCCCAGCAAAGTCAGAAGATGGCTTGTAGCAGTGCAGCACTCAAGCTTTCAGAAAAATAGAATGTAGAGTGAGATTTTAGCTCGTAATAGGCAGGAAGAGAGAGATGTTTTGGCTTTGTGCAGAAAGTTAAAAATCCTGTCATTTAGATCACTAAATGATTGAAACGGAGTGTACAGAAAGTGCAATGTTAAAATAGCGAGATGGCAAGTAAAAATGCAACTTCTTGAAATGCAGGTTCAAATCCAAAGCAGACAGATGAGATGAAGGCCTCATTCATGATGAGTGTCTAACGGTTGTAATTTAAATGAGGTGTACTTCAAATCAATTGTACAAACTTTCATCATAATTCACACAATAAAATAATGAAAGTAGGCCTGCTGTTGAACCTCTGTAATCCAGTAAGGAAGGAAGGTTTTGACAAAGGTTTGACAAATTCTCAGAAGCCGTCATACCCACCATTCAGACACATCATGGAGGATTGGTCAATTAATCCTCCTCCTGTCACAAGCAGGTCAAGGGATAAGCATACCATATCATTACAATTTCAAGATGAATGTCATTTTGCTTTTATTAGATTATTTTAGAATTCAGTAAGGGAAAACCATCCTTCAGAAGCTTTATTTACATAGTGAAAAACAATTTCAAGATTGTATTTTGCTTCAATCTTTTTCTGTCCAAGTCAACATCCTGTCTAGTCACCAATTAAATATTCTATAGGATTCTTCTGACAAGCCAACAAATCCATTCTTGTAAGTATTCTGCTTTGGAGCCTGTGTGAACACTAGACTGGTGCCAAGAATAGCAGCTGAAATCAATCGTGGAGGTAATATGATTTTCTAATACATTTTCCTTCATTCAATAAATTCTTGCAAAGAAATTCTTTACATTGCATGGACATGGACATAAAATACCCTGAAGTATTTTCACTATGCTGGCTGGAATACTTGAAAGTATTTCAAATCTTAAGCAATTGATTAACTGGGCGGTAGGACCTAGAAGTTTATTTATTTATTAGTCACAAGTAAGGCTTACATTAACACTGCAATAAAGTTACTGTGAAATTCGCCACACTCCGGCACCTGTTCAGATCAATGCACCTTACCAGCACGTCTTTCAGACCATGGGAGAAAACCAGAGCACCTGGAGAAAACCCATGCAGACATGGGGAGAACATGCAAACTCCACACAGTGATCCGAGCTGGGAATCAAACCCAGGTCCCTGGCACTTTGACGCAGCTGTGCTAACCATTGTGCTACTGTGCCGCCCTGTGGAAGTTGCAGGGTTAGTTGAAAGTATTAAAAGAGATAACTGGCAAATATATAAAATGTATAGTCTTAAATACTGATCAGATTGTTTTGTTAAATTGCAAAATCTAATGAGAGGTTAAGGCCAATAGTATGGAACAGTAACATTTAAGAAAACTAAATGAAAGGATGAGAAGAGGCAATGGCTAGGTAACATCAGGTTCAACCACCTGACAAGATTTCTCATACATCAGCAAATTAATTTTTTTAATTTGGAAAAGTCAATTTCATTCTCACCCCAACCCCAACCTTGTGGCAGCCTTAATGCTGGATTGGTAACAACAGCCTGAATTTTAGGACTTTCCAATGAAATCAAGGGTAAGATTGCTTAAGTGCAGAAATTGTCCTGCATGAAATCAATAAGTTCTGAAAGTAATGAGTAGCAACTGCAATTCGGACCACTATTCAGCTGACTTTGAACCAAACAGACGAGATGTGGGGGTAGGGTGTTAGCGTGGATAGAGGATTGGTTGTCAAATAGGAGGCAGAGAGTGGGGGTCAACGGGTGCTATTTGGATTGGCGGATGGTGACTAGTGGAGTGCCCCAGGGGTCGGTGCTGGGGCCTCAGCTTTTTACCATTTATATAGATGATCTGGAGGAGGGAACCGAGTGTAGGGTGTCGAAATTTGCTGATGACACCAAGATTGGGGGGACGGCAAATTGTGCGGAGGGTGTGGAGAGTCTGCAGAAGGATCTAGATAGGCTGGGTGAATGGGCCAGGAAATGGCAAATGGAATTTAATGTTGGCAAGTGTGAGGTGGTCCACTTTGGTAGGAAGAATGGTAGGAAGGACTATTACTTACGGGGCGAAAAACTGCAGCAGGCAACGGTGCAGAGGGACCTCGGGGTCCTTGTGCATGAGTCGCAAAAACCCAGCTTGCAGGTGCAGCATGTGGTCAGGAAGGCGAATGGGATGCTGGCCTTCATAGCGAGGGGGATTGAATATAAAAGTAGGGAGGTCTTGCTGCAGCTGTATAGGGCATTGGTGAGGCCGCAGCTGGAGTACTGTGTGCAGTTTTGGGCACCGCACCTGCGCAAAGATATTTTGGCCTTGGAGGGAGTGCAGAGGAGGTTTACTAGGCTGATACCGGAGTTGAGGGGGTTGAGCTATGAGGAGAGGCTGAATAAACTGGGCTTGTACTCGTTAGAGTTTAGAAGAATGAGGGGAGATCTCATTGAGACGTATAAGATGATGAATGGGATGGCCAGGATAGAGGTGGAGAGACTCTTCCCGCTCAAAAAAGACAGTAGGACTAGGGGGCACAGCCTCAAGATAAAAGGGGGGCGGTTTAGAACGGAGTTGAGGAGGAACTTCTTCACTCAAAGGGTGGTGAATCTCTGGAATTCTCTGCCTGTTGAAGTGGTGGAGGCTGCCTCGCTAAATATTTTTAAGACGCGGGCTGATAGATTTTTGATAAGAGAGGGGATTAAGGGTTATGGGGAGAGGGCGGGAAAGTGGAACTGAGCAGCGACAGATCAGCCATGATCTTATTGAATGGCGGGGCAGGCTCGAAGGGCTAGATGGCCTACTCCTGCTCCTATTTCTTATGTTCTTATGTTCTTATGGATAGTAGATTATCTAGAACTTTCTACAGTATAAATCAGACACCAAAAGTGAAAGTATTTTCATTGAAAAAAAAACTTGCTGTTGAAGCTCTTTGCCTTGCATGTCTGAGGACAGATTGCAAGACTTCCATGAAAATAAAGATGTTGATTAGTTGACAGTTAACTCTGTTCAAGACACTTCCATCATGAAAGACCAGGGAATGATTGTGCTCACTCAAAAAGGCACAATGTCTGGGCATATTCCTTTTGCCTGCAGAGGATAGGTCCCTGTTTAAGACTATATTTAGCTTCTAGCAAACACAAGGGAGCCAGGGTGCTGACTGATGGCCTTAAATTGCTTCTTAATGTAGTTATGAGCACACTTGGGATTGTTCAGCAAGTATTGTCCAATTACAGACTCACATCCAATTTTAAACATTATAATCTGAGTTTTATAAACACTTGCTAGTTTTGTACAGTCAATACACTACCTGTCGCAAACAGTTGAAGGGGCATGCTGCCAGTCATTGGCTCACCTGCCATATATGTTTAGCATTCATACATCATAATATTCTGTGGTATGCATAATGTCTTTTCAGCTTGATGATAAGTTACTTACAAGATCCTGGGCAATCATAACAGGATGGATGTGAAGACTCTTGTAGGAGTCAAAATAAGGAGTCACCCATTTAAGACATAGATGAGGAAAAACTGAAGGGTTATGAGTTTTGGAATTCTCTTCCTTGAAACGCAATGGAGGTAAAGGATGGGAATTTCTGGCCGTGCAGGCCCCAAGCTGGAGATTCCCACATGAGGTCAATGGGCCTTTGCGTGGCAGGGGCAGGAAATTTTCCAGGTTAGGTGGAAATATGGTGACCAGATTAAAATCAGATCAGCCACGATCTTAGTGAATAGTGGAGCTGGCTGGAAGTTATAAAAGAGATAACTGGCAAATATATACATGTATTCTTAAATATTGATCAGATTGTGTTGTTAAATTGCAAAATCTAATGTGGGGTTAGGGCCAATAGTGTGGAACAGTAACGTTTGAGAAAACTAAATGAAAAGGATGAAAAAAAGGCAATGGTTAGGTAACATCAGGTTTAACAGCCTGACAAGATTTCTCATGCATCAGCAAACTAATTATTTTAATTTGGAAAAGTCAATTTCATTCTCACCCCAACCTCAATCTTGTGGCAACCTTAATGTTGGTTTGCTAATAATGCTCTGGTCCTAGTTCATATGTTTGAATATATGGATGTTTGTATTATGACAGCATCCTGTTGTGGAAAATACCACTTAAATTCATTTTTACATGTGGTCATCACTAGCTATACCAGCATTTTTATTGGCCATCCCTAGTTGGCCTTGAAAGTGCTGTTGAGCTGCCTTCTTGAACCACTGCAATCCCTGAAGTGTAGGCATACCCATAGTGCTGTTAGAGAGAGAGTTCCAGGATTCTGATCCAGCTACAGTGAAGTAACATTTGCAAGTCAGGATGGTGAGTGGCTTGGAGGGGAACCTCCGGATGATGGTGTTCCAAAGTATCTGTTGCTCTAGTCCTTATAAAGTTGTCATGGGTTTGGAAGGTGCTGTCTAAGGAACCTTGGTGAGTTCTCAAAGTGCATCTTGTAAATGGTATACATAGTTTCCACTCTTTGTTGGTGGAGGGATTGAATGTTTGTGGAAGGTGTAGCAATCAAGCATCTGTGTATCCTGGATGGTGTTGGGCTCGTGTTGTTGAAGCTACACTCACCCAGATAATAGGAAAGTATTCCATTGCATTCCTGACTTGCACCACGTAGATGCTGGATAGGCCATGGGGAATCAGGAGGTAAATTATTTGCCACAGCATTCGTAGTTTTTAAACTGTTAATAGCCACAATATTTGGCTGGTCCAATTCAGTTTCTGATCAATGGTAACCCCAGATGTTGATAGCAGGGGATTCAGCACTGATAATGCCATTGAATATCAAGAGGAAATGGTTAATCCTCCCTTGTTGGAGATGGTCATTATGGTCATTGCCTGACATGTTACTTGTCATGCGTCGACCCAAACCTGGATATTATCCAGCTCTTGCTTGGATATGGACTGTTTTCATATCTGAGGAGTCACGAATGGTGCTGAATATCCCCACTTATGATGAAAGAAAGGTCATTAATGAAGTAGCTCATAGTGGCAGCACAAAACCACTAGCTTCACCTATTGCTCAAATTTCAGACACCTTACTCTTCCAGGGTAATGTGAGGTAGAAGAGGCACCATTTCTTCCAGGTCCAAATGTGACAGCTGTAAGATTATTTGTCTGTATGCACAATACACAGGGGGCAATGATCTGATCTGGATAGGCATTATCCATGTTCTTCCCTTTGCATTCTTATTGTCCCAATAAACGTGCAAGGCAGAACACATAAACAGGAGGTAACTAATTTTTTTTTAACATGTGTTTGTGACATGGAAACATCTTATTAAGTTTAATTTGTTTCCAGGATCAGCAAATCAAACATGAGGACCTGATCACACACAATGGTCCAAACCTGTGCTGAAGCCTACCTGATCACTTTAGATATGTGAGAAACAAGGTTTTCCACAATTTTCTAAAGCACAAGCTATAAATGTAACAATAGTTTTCCAGCCATAGATATTCGTCCACATTAAATATTTTACAAATGTCTAAAGATTCAAAGTCATGAGTTCTGAGCTTTGTTTTTTTTTAAAAAAGAAAATTT
This sequence comes from Carcharhinus amblyrhynchos, assembly GCF_965287045.1. Taxonomy (NCBI): domain Eukaryota; kingdom Metazoa; phylum Chordata; class Chondrichthyes; order Carcharhiniformes; family Carcharhinidae; genus Carcharhinus; species Carcharhinus amblyrhynchos. Next base: position 46,345,514 of record NC_137324.1, on the reverse strand, counting down.
CGTGGAAAGTATCCTAACTTTTAATAAACAAATGTTGGTGTCTGTGCAGGAAATGTGTAAGCTTCTATTGCCTCCTACACTTAATAAAAATTCTTGTCTGATGGACCTTTAGATAGTGAGATAAGGCGTAAATTCCTATAGATATGTTCCAGCTCGACAGGAAATGAAAAGGTTGGCAGCAGGTTAAGACACCAGTTTTGTCCAGAGGATGCTCAGCTGCAACCTGAGTCAACTTTAAAGGGAGCAGTTTTGATATAAAACATATGATCCAACCAGACTAAAGTTAATAAGTCAGTCTAATCAATTATTTCACTCCAAAAAGGTCATAGAGATGCACTTGACTGCCCTGCTCCTCAACCATCAGGGTTTATAACACTATAACATTCCCAATGATAAGTTAAAAAGAATGAGCCTCAGCTTAAATAACCCTTTCAACAATGAATGAACTCCATGGAGTTGGAGGATTCAACTTGATTTCCTGTTTGTTCAATTCCACATCTGAACAACAACAAAGCTATAGTGAAAATTCCCTAGTCATCACACTCCAGTGCCTGTTTGGGCACACGAAGGAAGGATTTAGCATGATCAATGCATCTAACCAGCACGTCCTTCAGACTGTGGGAGGAAACCAATACACTTGAAGGAAACACAAGCTGACACAGGGAGATGTCCCAAGGCACTTACAGAAGTGTATTCAGAGTAAAAATTGACAAGTAGCCCAAGGATATTAGGATTCATGAAAAAATTATGTTCCAACAGGCAAGTCTTATGGAGGATCTTAAGTTAGAGAGATGACAAGGCAGAGAGGTATGAAAAAGTTGAATAAATGACATAAACACCAACTTCAGACCCCATGAAGTCTCACGGCATCAGATCAAGCATGGGCAAGGGAATCTCCTGCTGATTATCACAGACTGAGGGTGGCAAGGGCACAGAATGTACTCTGGGTGTGGGGGTTTCAATCTCTATCACCAAGAGTGGCTGCGTAGCACCACCACTGACTGTCAGAACCCTAAAGGACATAACTGCTAGACCAATCTGTGGTAAGTGAACCAAGAGGAGAAAACATATTTGACCTCATTCTCAACTATTTGTCTGCCACAGGTGCATTTGGCAATGACAGTGTCAACAGGTGTGACCACCGCACTGTCCTTGTGGAGACAATGTCCCATCTTCACATTGAAGTACCCTCCGTTGTGTTGTTTGGCATTCCCACCGTGCTAAATGGATCAGATTTTGAATGGATCTTAACTGAAAACTGAGCATCCATGAGGCACTGTTGGATATCAGCAGAGAATTGTAATGAACCATAACCTTTAAGCTCATGGACCAGCATATCCCCCATTGCCACTGAACCAGGGAATCAACCCTGGTTAAAAGAAGTGCAGAAGGACATGTCATGTGTGACACCAGACATACCTAAAAATAAGAATTAACCTGATGAAGCTACAGCATCAGACTACTTGCTGACCAATCAGCAAAGCAGCAAGTGACAGACAGAGCCAAATGACACACAGAACCAATGAATCAGATCTAAGCTCTACAGTCCTGCCACATCCTGTCATGAATGGTAGTTGATAATTAAACAATTCATTGGAGGAGGGCGCTCCACAAATAGCCCCATCCTCAATGACAGGGAAGGGTAAGGCTGAAGTATTTGCAACCACCTTCAGCTTGAATTGACAAGTGGGTAATCCATGGGCCCAGAAAATTAAAATGCATTTTTTATTCTTTCATAGAATGTGGGTGTCACTGACTAGGCTAGCATTTATTTCCTTTCCCCACTTGTCCTCGGGAAGGTGGTGGTGAGCTGTCTTCTTCAGCCGCCCCAGTCTCTGGAGTGTGGATACGTGCATAGTGTTGTTGGAGAAGGAGTTCCAGGATTTTGACCCAGCCAGTGAAGTGTTATAATTCCAAGTCAGGATAACAGGTGACTTGGAGGGGAACATCCAACTCGTGTTCCTCCCCTGCTGCCCTTGCCCCTTGAGATGGTAATGCTTGTGGTTTTGGAATGGACTGCCCAAGAAGCCTTGATGAATTATTGCAATCTATTTTGTAGATGGTACACAACTGCCCATTGGTGGCTGTAAGTGTGAATGCTTGTGGAAGGAGTAGCAATCAAGTGGGCTGCATTGTCCCTGATGGTGTCGATTGTTGGTACTGCATTCATTCCAGCAAGAATAATCCATCACACTCCTGATTTATGTCTTGTAGATGGTGGACAGGGGATTGAGATGAACAATGCCTTAAAGTTACTTAACACAATAATACAAAATGTCAAATTAGTGAGGCACTATTGTTTGGGCAATAAAGGCCCAGATTTATGGGTGGATTTAGAAAAACTCACCTGCATACTCATGCACTTTGATGTCCCCAGGATTCTTGCCTTTTCACATAGGGGTCAAGTTCATAGCATTTTGCAAGCCGTGATGGAAGCTGGAACACTCTAGCTGATCACACTGGTGGGATCTTTAGGAACTGTTGATGGGTTTCCCAGAGTGAGGGGTGCAGTCAATGAAAAATCTCTGAGGAGCAGGATCAAAAGATGCTACCACTGGAGAATGGCATACCACCTCCCACCATGAGAAACACACCGTAGGGAAGTCAGAGAATCCTCCTCAGTGTGATGAGTGTGTACGCGCACGTGGACCAGTCAGAAAGTCTGCCTCACTTCTCCAAGAAAGAAGTCTCACAACACCAGGTTAAAGTCCAAATAGGTTTATTTGGTAGCAAACACCATTAGCTTTCAGAGTGCTGTTCCTTCATCAGGTAAGTGGGAGTTCTAAATTGTCAGGTCTAAATTGTTTTAATTATTTCCAGGAAAAGTTCACTTGAAATTTAGGTTTCCTCAACATCCATACTGATGTCAAACATACTTGTTGGTGCACAATTCCCTGCAGCAATTTCACATAGAACCAGACACACAGCCTGCAATAAATTTGTGTATGACAAAATGTGCAGTGCTATCATAGTCATTGTACTGGGATATCAATGGTTTGGAAAAAGAAACAAATGTGAAAGCTATTGTTGTTAGCCGAATTAGATAACCCAGGACTACTTTTTCTTAAATCAAAATACCCCTTAGGGTACAGTTGATGAATTCACTGTCCAGTGTGGATTTGATTAATAGAGCAAAAAGGTTATAGGTTTGACAGTTTATGCCAGGTTATCTCAGCTAAGCCTGGGTAGTAGTAGCAGCGAGGTGCAATTGGCTCCATTTTATCTGATATAGAGACTTGACATACTGTGATATTATGGAACAGTGAATATGGTATACGTTACTGGACTAGTAATGATGCATGACAATCATTGCAATGTCAGTAAAGCTAAGGAGATAGTCATTGATTTTTGGAAGTGTAAAGGAGAACATGCCCCTGTCTACATCAAAGAATTGAAAGTGGTCAAGCGCTTCAAGTTTCCAGGTGTTCAGAACAGCACAACTTGTCCTGGTCCCTCCATGTCGGCACTACAGTTAACAAGGCCACCAATGCCTTTACTGTCTCAGGAGGCTAAGGAAATTTGGCATGTCCGCTACGTTGCTCACCAACTTTTACAGATGCATCATGAAAAGCATCCTTTCTGGTTGTATCACAACTTGATTAGGTTCCCACTCTGTCCAAGGCCGCAAGAAATTACAAAGGGTTGTAGAACGTAGGTTAGTCCATCACACAAATCTCCCAGCCATTGCCTGTCCACACTTCCAACTGCCTTGGAAAAGCAGCCAGCACAATCAAGGACCCCTTACACCCTTGAGATTCTCTTCCACCTTCTTACATCAAAATCCACCTTCTTACATCAGAAAAAGATACAGAAGTGTCAGCTCATGTACCAGCTGACTCAAGAACAGCTTCTTCCCTGCTGCTATCAGACTTTTGAACGGACCTACCATATAATCAAGCTGATCTTTCTCTATACCCTAGCTATGACAGTGACACTATATTCTGCACCGTCTCCTTTCCTTCTCCTCTAATGTACTCTATGAATGCTATGCTTTACCTGTATAGCACAAGAAACAATACTTTTCACTGTATCCCAAGACATGTGACAATCAAGTACAGAGACCCTATGTTAATAATACATAAACAGATGAGAAAATGCACATTTATTCCATAAGTGATCCGAATAACCCAAGAGTGGCAAAATCATAAGTTGTCATGTCATGACTGATGCCCACGACGTTTTCTATTTTCCATCCTCATCCCTGTCAAATTTTACCAACCCCTGTAGTGAAGGTGTTAACATTGGGATGGTAATGGTTATATCATGAGTTTAAGAATCCAACAGACCCAGATGAAAGATCCAGTAGAGCAATGAACTCCACTGTGGCAGATTGAGCAATTGAATTCAGTTTAAAAAAACAAAAAGGGAAGCTTACTGTCCTCACCTGGTCTGGTCTATATACGACTGCAGCCCAACACCAAGGTGGTTACTCTGAAGTGACCTAGAAATATGTTAGAAGATCATGAATTATTGATTTTGATGTGATGAACATTTTAATGGCAACTCACATGAAGCTTATGCATCATGGTTAAAGTTATAATCCATTGTTAACATTTTCATTTTTAATGCTAATTTATCAGCATTTTAGTTACATTGCTCTGTTTCAAAAAGGTACCATCATGAGCAGAGCAGATGTTTTGATTACTCCATTAAGTAATGTGAGCTGCTTATTGCACTGTGGAAAATGCACTTTGAAATACAAGGAGTGATGATCAAATATTAAATTCAAGGCTGTTCTTGTGGCTCTAAATAAAACTCGTTTTGCCAGAGAATTAGTCAGCAGGTACAAACCTATAAATCTCCAAATGTTACAGATTTTGTCACTGATATTTATCACTTTGTCAATTGACTTTCAACAGGTTTGTTTACTCATGTCTCATCACGTTCAGACTGATATTACAATCCAGTGGAACAAATCTCTAGTAAAAGCAGGCACACCTAGAATCGTAAAATCTTACAGCACAGAAAACAACCACTCAGCCCATACATTTTTCCAAATTTATCCCTCTATATTTGCACCCATAATGAATTGCCACATTGCTCTCTGGAATTTTGTCAACCAATGCTCATGCAACAGTACTTCAGATCACAAAATCCTGACAGTGTAGAAGGAAGACGTTTGGCCCAACCATAATCCTACCCAGACCCCTATTCCTGTATCTCCACATATTTATCAGAGATGGGGGAGAAAATTGCTTGTTTAGCCAAAATGTACATGAATTGGGAGAGTGGGTTGGGTGCAATGGCTAGGGGCAGCAACATGCCATTTTAACATTCATGTTTGGAACTGGTTAGGTAGTGGGGTAGAATTTTAAATGACAAATTAGCAGAGAATGAAAAAAGTTAAATGGATTCATGTACATCAAGCATCAGTTTCTTTTAAAAAAAGAAAAGGATTTCAATCCAATAATCAATAGGTTTCATCAAATCCCTACAGTGCAGAAGCAGGCCATTTGACCCATTGAGTCTGCACCAACAACAATCCCACCAAGCCCCTATCCCCATGGGCTCACATATTTACCTTGCTAGTCCCCCTGATGCTAAAGGGGCAATTTACCATGGTCAGTCAACCTAACCAGCACATCTTTGGACTGTGGGAGGAAACTGGAGCACTCAGAGGAAACCCATCCAGTCACAGGGAGAATGTGCAAACTCCACACAGACAGTGACCCAAGCCAGGAATTGAATCCAGGTTCCTGGCATTGAGGCAGCAATGCTAACCACTGTGCCACCAATTCACAAGAAAAGTTCATTTTACGGGTTAGCACTGGAGATCTTAGATTAGTTGGTAGATGGGATTAGATTGTTAAAATTAATCTAATCATTTGCAGGGTGAAAACCGTTATAAAATCAATGAATGCTACATTGAGATTGATTTTAAGTGTCCAGCTATTATGAAAATGGGAGAGGTCCTGATCTAGTTTTGGGCAAACTTTCACCTCCAATCATATACACTTAATCTGGGCTAGACTGTTTCTAGTTGATGCAGGCAGTGGGCTGGGCTTAATTTGCCAGCCAGCCTGCAGACCTCTGTCTGCACATGCATAATAGCAACTTTAGAAGGAGCCATTGCACATGTGCAGACCTCTGATGCTGCATATGCAAAATTCCAACAGACAATGAGACTTGTTAGGCCCCTGCTGCTGCAAGCAGCCTCACACTTTCTCCACCCCACCCTCCCCACTGCAATTGTGGGGGCCCATGGCTGATTGCTCCCCCCCCCCACCCCGACCTCACCCTCAATCAGGCCATCTCTTCAAGCCCTGTCCCCAGGCAATGCCTGCTGGTCAGAGTCAAGGTGCGAGACTGGCACTGCCCAAGAGACAACTGCCTTGCCGTCTGCCTCCCATTTCACCAACTAGGCCAACATGATTGTCCACCATTCACGGGGAGCAGGTGTTTCCCCTCACCCGAGAGAATCTCTCCCAGTGAAGCCATAAAAGACAAGTGAGCCTGGACAGTTCAGTGCTGGATTTGCTAAACAGATATAAAAGATTTAAATTAATTTAAATAATTTATTCAGTCTCTCGCCCATTTCCGGTGAGAGGCTGACCTCACTGGAAATCTGCCTTGTGTAAAATCACGAGATCGAAAAATCGTGCGTGATCCCATTGATGTGTGGGGCGAACTGGTAAAATTCCACCCACATTTCCCTGTTGTTAATGGAGCAGAAACTTGAAGCACTAAAATCTCAAGATAAGCAGTGGTTAGTGAGTGACAGTTACAAGTGTGCTTATTTTGTTTTTACAGAGAATATACTGACAAATGCTACTTTTAAAAACTAATTTCTTCAAAGAAAGAGGGATGCAGTGTTGTCTTATGTAAAGCTTTTAATTACAGCCATTTTGCAATAGGGAAGATGTTCATTTGTGTGATTATAATAACCAGCATTTTCACTCACTTCAGTTAATGGAAATAAAAGTTCAAGATACAGAATGTTGAAATGTCAAATGGTTGGTCCAATGTAGATTCCAACCAAAGTCCAGCTCATTTGGTTCACCCATATGATATTCCAATACACTTGGAAATACAAAGTTATGACAATATCACAGCTATAATACTGAAGACATGGTACACAAGCTAGTTGTTACGTTCCATTATCCTTATGACACAGACATTCAGTCTGTCATGACTGTTTTGATAGGTCAGTTAAGGGTTTTATTTCTATTTGTTGGACGTGAGCACCACTGTCTGGGCCAGCATCTATTTTCCATCCCTAGTTGTCCTTTAACTCAATGGCCTGCTAAGCCACTTGAGAGACAACCACATTCCTGTGCATCTGAAACCACATGTAGGCCAGGCCAGGCAATGACAGCAGATTTCCTTCCCTAAAGAAAAAGGGCAAAGCAAACTGGATGAGTTTTTAAATGACAATCGACAATGGTTTCACGGTCACCAGTAGATTAATTCAAGAATTTTATTGGATTCAAATTTCACCCCTTTTGCCATGGTGGAATTTGAACTCAAGTTCCAGGGCTTTAACCTGATTCCCTGGATTAGTCCAGTTGTGAGATTACTATCAAATAAACTGGTTGGATTCTAACCTGGTGTTGAGACTTCTTACTGTTATTAGTCTAGTGACAGTACCACTACCTCCCTCTGTCCCCTATATCTTAGAATGAGTTTACTTGGTCAGCAATGCCCATGTGGTGGTGGTGGCAATGGACCAAAGTCACCCTAGCTGGAGAGGTTGCTACTCTTGTGAAGTTAGAACTTTTATAAAATGCTAAAAGTAGAGGGCATTACATTGTCCCTTTAAAAGGTATGTTTTCTCTGTTAAAAGATGCAAGTATGTAAGGAGTCCAAAATGGAACATTTGTATTGGAGGGACAGGGAGCAGTGATGCCAGGACAACAAAAAAAACTTTTGAATTTTTTTGAGTTCAGCCAATTTGAATCTGGCTTTTGAAATTAGCCAGTTTAAATCAGGCACTTGGATTCAGCAACATATCAGATTTAAATTTGACGGTTTTGGCAACCTGAGACCAATCCTATTGTGGGGGATGTTGATAATGTCACCACAGTTATAAAAAGCGGTGGCAGTGGAACAACTGCCATCTGACAGAGTAACAGCCTCATTCATGTCTTAGAGAAAGCTCCATCTTGATAGCGAAGGTACCAAAGACAGAAGAATCAGAGAAAGCCCAGAATATTCCAGAAGACGCTAAACCTAGGTTGTAATTCAGAGTGACTACAATTCTATTGCGGGAGTTGTATTTATCTAAACAGCATTCTATTAGAATCGTGTGTATTCTTTTTGTTAATAGTTTAGTTAATTTGTTTATTGTTAGATAAACAAATGACTTACTGACTTTAAATAGAGTATCAGGGAGGCATGATGCAGGCAACACTGTAGCACAGTGGTTAGCACTGCTGCCTCTCAGCTCCAGGGACCCAGGTTCGATTCCTGGTTTGGGTCACTGTCTATGTGCAGTTTGCACATTCTCCCCATGTCTGTGTGGGTTTCCTCCCACAGCCTGAAAGATGTGCTGGTTAGGTGCATTGACCCAAACAGGTCAGGCCTGTTTTCACACATGAACACCTTACGTAGCTTTTTCACCTGGAATGACAAGTTTTGATTTGGTTAAAGTTGGGTGAAGGAATACCTGGAAGTCTTTGTATTTGAAGCACTGATGCAAAGGATTCTAATTTAACTGCAAATGTTTAATGACTCTCAGCTAGTGTCAAATAGTAAAGAAGATTAGCCATATAACTCCCATTGATAATGAAGAGGGACAAATCTATCCTAGCCAACTGCCACCCTATCAAATTCTCCAAATCAAAAAGAAATAGGAGGAGTCATCAATAACATTAGCAAGTTACACCCGCCACTAAATAACCTGCTCATCACTCAGTTCAATTTTCACTGGAATCATTCAATTCTGGACTCCACAGTATCCTGATCCAGATATGAACATAAGAACTGATTGTTAGAAGAACTAGAATAATTGCCCTCCACGTCAATTCAATTTGATATCAAGGAACCTTAGTAAAACAGGCATTGGTGGGAGCTGAGAGAGAGAGAGAGAAAAAAACCTTCAAGAAGCAGGAGTCATTCTTGACACAAAACGAAAGTTAGTGTAGCTGTTGGAGACCAATCAAAAGAACGCTAAGATATCACTGCCAATTTCCTCTAATAAACCTCTTCGATTTCATCTTTCTTCCATCAAGAGATGAGGAGTAGGACTTATGATTTAGTGTTGGGCTCCATTTACAGCTCTCATGATAAAGCAGTCATTGCAGGATTGAGATGTCACCTTGACTCAAACTGACAAGAAGCAGCTAATAATTGCACCATTCAAGTGTCAAATAATAATGTGGGACACTTTAGAATAAGAACAGTACAGTACAGTAACAGGCCAAGCCTGCACTGTTCACTTTGTCCTATTCAGATCAACTGCCTGTATCCCTCTATTCCCTGTCTGCTCATATGTCTATCCAAATAAGTCTTAAATGTTGCTAATGTGTCTGCCTCAGCCACATCCCTTGGTAGTGAATTCCAAACCCCCTCCATCTTCTATGTAAAATACTTCACCCGCACATCTCCACTGAACCTCCCCCCCATTATCTTGAACTTGTGCCCCATTGATAAATGCCATTTCTGCCCTGGGAAAAAGGTTCAAGCTGTTCACCCTTTCTATATCTCTCAATTTTATAAACTCCTATCAGGTCAGCCTTCAGCCTATATCTTTCCAGGGAGAATAATCCCAGTTTATTCAATCTCTTACAGTTAATATCCTCCAAACCAGGCAACATCCTGGTGAACCTTTTCTGTACCAGAAGGATGTGGAGGCTTTGGAGGGAGTAGAATGGCAACCAGATTTGGACACAGTACTCCAAATGTGGCCTAACAACATTTTTTAACATATGTAACAATTTGCCAACTTTTATATTTGATGCTCCATATGATGGTAAGCATACCATATGACGTCTTCACCATCTTTTCCACCTGTGGTGGATCTGTGGACTTGTCCTGTGTGTCTGCGCTCCTGATAGTTCTGCCATTTGTTTTATGGCTCCAAACCGAATTTGAACTACCAAAATGTATCACCTCACATTTGTCCAGATTAAATTCCATCTGCCATTTCTCTACCCAGTTTTCCAGCCTATCGCGATCCTGACAATCTTCATCACTATCTTCAACTACAGCAATCTTAGTTTCATTCGCAAATTATCAGACCAGTATGATTTTTCCAAGCCATTGATATATATTATAGACAGAGGTCCCAGAACTGATTCCTATGAAGCACCACTAGTTACAGACCTCATACAGAAAAACACCTTTCCACCGCTACCCTCTGTCTTCCAAGGCCAAACACATTAAGAAGTCTCACACACCAGGTTAAGATCCAACAGTTTTATTTGGTAACACAAGCCACTAGCTTTCGGAGTGCTGCCCCTTCATCAGGTGAGATCATGGCCAAGCCAGTTCAGAATCTAGCTAGTTCACTCTTGATATTTAACCTTGTGCATCAGCTTGCCATGAGACACCTTGTTAAATGCTTTACTAAAGTCCATGTAGACAACATTCGTGGCCCTTCCCTGGTCAATCATTTGTCATCTCAAAACATGACCTCCTTTGTACAAAACCATGTTGTTTGTTGCTAATAAGACCAGTCCCAAATGTGTATAGACCCTCTCCCTAAAAATCTTCTCCAACAGTTTCACTATCACTGACATCAAGCTGAGTGGCCTATAATTACCTGGTAAATAACGAGATAATATTGGCTATCCTCCAATGCTCTGGGACTTCACCTGTGGCCAAATGAGGAAACAAAAGATTTGTCTCCCTCAGTAATCTGGGATACAGGCCATCTGGCCCCAGGGATTTGCCAACCTTAATGTTTTTTAATACGCCTAACACTTCCTCCCTTGTAATGATATCTTACTCCAGAGGGTTTACTTACCCTTCCGAGTCACCATCAATCAATCAACGTGTCCTTCTTTGCATATTGATGCAAAAGACTCATTAAAGATCTCACCCACTTCCTTTGGTTCTATGCATAATTTCCCTCCTTTGTCCTTTTTTTGCAACCCAGAAGCGATTTGCTAATCAGCCCTGTTTCAAAATGAATCTGTTGAAGACTACTAAATGACCAATTGGATTGCTTCACCTGCTCAGGACAAAAAGCTATCACACTGACATTAAAAAGTTAAGTGTATTTCACTCAAGATGAATAAACTGATTTGATTACTTCAGTTTGATTGATGAGGCCTAAATTCTAATTGCCTTGACACAGTCAATTGATCTTGCCCAACTTCACGGACAATTTGTTAAAATTTTTTTTTACATATTAACATTTCCTCCCTTTAGACTCCATTGTACATTTAGGTAATGTTGTCACCCAACATTTGTTATCTTAATGAGATCAGTGCTTTTGGTAGATAAACAAGAACACATCAATGAAGGTACAGCCTTAATATTCCCAAAATTGAAAATCACAGCAACCAACATGATGTTGCAATTAAACAACTGCTGAACAAACATCCAAGGATAGCTACAGAAAGTCACATCATGCATGGAGTCTTTATCATCTCATAAAAGACGAGCTGTTACCATTAGAATTCATCCGTCTTCCTATTCACATGACCTTTCGTTACCCTTTTTGTAATTCTCCTGCGTTTCCCATATCACTGGAGCTGACAGCAGCTGCAGACCGCATGAAAGCACTCTGGGTAATTTGACCATCTCTAAACTGTCCCCTTGAAGAGCCTCAAATAACCAATGTATGTATGCATTTTTGTTTGAAAAGACTTGCTGTTAAAGGGGCTTTGTTGACTGGCTTACCATGCTATATGATTTGTCAGGCTGAAAACACCAAAGTATGTTTTCACTGGTTTGACATACATCAAAAATTAGAATTGTGGATGTGAAACATCTGCTGCAGCAGAAGATTTCACTTGCACGGAGTATGACAGTGTTACAGTGGATGTTTCTCAAAGATGTTTATGGAAATAATGGGTTGGATTTTCATTCCCGAGTTCTGAAAGTGCAGGTCAGGAATGCCCATATGTCAGGCACGCATCCCATGGGCCGATTATCAAGGAAGCCACCAAGTAAGTGTTTGATTCTAGGAGCCCCATCCAACTGAAGTGTGAGAGTCTATAAGATTAGCAGCCTCACAGTCAGAGGTGGGAGCTGACAATGTAGGAGAATGAGGGCACCTCAAGATGAAGATGCCCACTGAAGAATTAAAGGTAGTCTCAAAGTAAAGAGTGGCCACCATTTGGTGGTCTGTGGCCAGAGCAGATCTACATTTGCTGAGTTTTAGCAGCAGATCTGTTTTTATACAAGATTTCCAGCATCTGCAGTATTTTATTTTTATATTTAGTTTGATTCACTGGGCAGGAAAATAAAGTTTACAATATGTGGGATTACAACAAGTGTTCTTATTGGTCCTAATGCAATAAGTTTGTGTTCTTTATCCTTGACTACTTAAAAACAGAAACCAATAAAACCTGCTGTCTACAATACCACCTCAAATCATGTCATCTAGTATCATAAGTGAAAGTTTTCCATTCAAAGCTCTTTTGTGAACTTAGTCAATGGCCTAAAGAATTTATTCACACATTTTACAAATGTAGTACAAATCAGTGAGGTACAAAGTTTTGATCCCAGCCATCTATTGGATAAACTGAGATCAGCCAAGTGGTAAGAGATGCGTCACAATTGATTCCAGCACCTTGGGTTAGGTTGGGGCTGAGAGAGAGATGGTTAAAGGGCAGTCATGACTGCTAACAGGCACATTTCTTGCTGTTGATCACGGTCAAGAAAATCAGTTAGAAGATGTATGGGTACTGGCATGAAAACAGCATCAAACTCAACTGTTGAGCTATAGTTAGGTATCATGCTGAAAGCTCAATCAATAGGGATTATTTGAGCAATATGAGAGATAAATTCAGTGAGCACCAGTTATCTTCACAAGTAATACCATATTGAGGAGTACAAAGTGTGGAAAGTGAGTAGAGAGAAAGCCTCAAGCTGGGGAAGACTGCAAGACCCAAATATAAAGGACAGGAAAGCAATCAAAACATTTTTCCAATACACTGAAGTCAATGCTTGAACAAAATGAGGATTGGTGGATCAAGGAAACGTTGATTTGTTAACTTTTAAATATCTCTGTCCCATTCTGGAGGAAGGTGAAGAGAGACAATTTAAAATTAAACCTTACCTGCACAGCCGACTCCCATTCACTATAAATGTAAATCAACCATGCCATTTGGTTTATGTGATTGGCTTTCTTCTGCCAATGATTCATCATTACTTCTGGGGCTCTGAATTCTATCAACTGGGTGAATACTGCCACACTGTTCATCATGCAAGTTTTTCCTCAATATTATCATGACACTTGTATTCATTACAGGGAAACTAACTTGAAGACATTATTGAGCTAGGCAACTCCGCACCACCCTCTTCACTGTATCTGAAATCAAACTCACAACTGGAATGAATCTGCCTTCATTCATCATCTTTATACTGCCAAGTCATTTCAGCAGTGTGTGTGTTTTAATCAGTCTCCTCATGCTATTAGATGTAGTGATGGCTCTAAAGCACATCATTCAGTAATATCATTAATGCTGACTGCTGAACAATTAAAGCCATTCAAAAGAGACAAAACTAATTATCACGCTGTTGGAAAGGTATCATTCACTTCAAGATATTGTTTAAGGTGTTAAATAGCTTTAACCTATTTAATTTTTGAAAAGCCTTTTTATACTGAAACTTTTGAAGTCAAGAAATAATAATCTACTATCATGGCTATTTATGCTTAATGATCAGAGCTGGTTAATCAATGTTTAGATATGAAGGGTAAAAAAAGCTGTTTACAGAACTCAATGAACCAAAAGGTAATCTTGCTCAAAGAATGTATTACAATTTTAGTATGATAAATTCAGCTTGAAAAGTTGTGCAATACTGTATTAGACCAGAGATACACCTGGATCTATAATTTCTGTTATGGGGAAAATTGTCTCAAATATCTCCATCCGTTCAGCTCTTCTGAAAGAAGGGAATGCGGAAAGAATAACCCATTCTCATTAATGCATTTCATATTAGATGCTTCATGAGACCAATCGTTTAACTGAGAATTTACCTCTGCAGCAACAACCCAGAAGTACCTGAATAGCTCCCCAAAAATTAGGCTAATTGGATATTTCATGTATTTGCCTGGGTTTGGAGGGATTGTCTTAATGAGGAAAAGTTAAACAGGTTGGGATTCATTGAAATTTAGAAGAATGAGGGGTGATCTCACTGAACTATATAGGATTCTTAAGGGAGTTGACAGGGTAATTGCTGAGATGATGTGTCCCCTCATGGGAGAGTCAAGGACCAAATGGCATAAACTGAGAATAAAGGGGCACCAATTTAAGACTGAGATATGGAGGAGTTTCTTCTGAGGATCGAGAGTCTTTGAAATTCTGCCAGAGAACTGTGGGGATAGCGGCCTTGTGATATTCAAGGCTGAGACAGATTGATTTTTGATCAGTAAGGGAAACAAGAGTTATGGGGAAAGGGCAGGAAAAAGTGGACGTGAGGAATGTCAAATCAGCCATGATCCTATTGAATGGTGGAGCAGGTTCAAGGGGCTGAATAGCCCACTTCTGTTCCTATATATTATGGTCTTTTTAAAATATGTGACATAACTGAATCAAACCTGTACTTCTCCACAAAACAACTGCTTCTCAGTGGTTTATTCACACACACTCACGTTAATAGAATGAGGTGTAGTTCTGAAATTGTACCTTATGTGGGGTATCAGGGTGGTAGAGTGCACTTGGGTTTTGAGCTTGTATAAAATGCAGCAGAGAGAGAAGGGTTAGCACATGTGGGCCGGAATTTTAATCGCCTCACCTGCTGCAGAGTTGGGGTGGACGCAGCTTGCAAAACGGCATTCTCCTTTGGCCTCGGGCGGGATCTTACGAGCTTTGTGTGGGCAAGGCAGTAAAATTCTGGCAATAATGTCTCATGAGTTCCCAATCTCAACACTGGAAGGCAAAATACTCCCCAAGCAGGGAGGGAGAGTTACCCTAATATTAGGCTTTGCATACCTCCTAGTGACCAGGTGCCCACCATCTGAGTTATAGATGCTGAAAATTATGTGAACCATCATGAAGTCTTGCATAGCACTTTATCATGTTCTTATGTGCCAATGGGTTACATTGAACAGTTCTTAAAGGTGAACGTTGATTAAAGAGAAAGCAAAATCATGTAGAGAGAGTCTGGTGCTTTAATTAACAGTTTTCACCTGTAGGATCTGGCTTGTTGAGTGTGGTATTGTCATAACTCCATTTCAAATCCAAGGTAGCTATAATACAGACTTGTGAAACTCCTGACAGTCAATGAAATAGCAAACAAACAAAATTCTGCATCCTTACCTCATGTCCATGGCAAAATTATCTTGATGTCTTTAGTAATATGAATGGTCTTTGAGGCTCTTGGATGAATTGAGGTGGTAAGATTAATTTCTTAGCCCTTGGCAGTAGCCCCGTAGATGGAGCTTGTAACGGATAACCTTGCTCTGTACATTTCAGAATTCATCACTCTCCTGTGCCACCCTTCCCCCCCACCCTGATTAAATAGTTTCTCCTCAACTCCCCCTTTAATCCTTCTGCCTTTTACTTGTAACCTATGGCGTCTAGTGACTCTGTTTTTAGAAATCCTTCCATATTCCCTCTGTGAAGGCCCCTTCACTATTTTATGTACTTCACTCAAATTTTCCTTCAGCCTCCTCTATCTCAAAAATAAAAACCCCAGCTGATCCAATCTTGAAGCTTGACAGAGTTAAAATCAAAAACAGTAAGAAAAAGAAAAAGCAGTAATATGGAACTTATGGATTCAGTGAGAAGCTTTGCAGGTGAGAAAACAAAAAGGTATTTAAAAAAACACACATCTGCTTTCTAGGAAGGATCAAAGACTTGAAAAGAAATTGCAGTAATAAAAAAAAGGAGCCAGACAGAGCAGGTGTGAGGAAGCACTTCAGGCTTAATGGAGTGTCAGCCCTGGAGCTGTCAGTCAAAAGAATTCAGCAGTTAATGGACTATCAGTTCCTTATTTAAAACAAAATTGGGCTAATCCCCTCTTTGTTTCATTCAAGATAAAAAAAGGATAATCCCCTTAGTGAAAATGAATGCTCCTGGACATCAAAGCATTTCAGAAGTTTCAGAGCAGCTCAGGCTTATGGGAGAAAGCAAGGGGATCACCCCAGTGAAACTGACATTCCTGTCACTCAAAGCACTTCAAGTCTAGTTACATCTGGGTCATCTGAAATGAACTGAGGGCAATCTCTACTGTAGAACATAGAGTGCTGCTATTATTTGTAAGGCTTCAGGTGTTCAAAAGCCTTGCATATTAATAAGACCAGGCTGTTTCAATGATTGTACAGAACACATGATTTTTTTTTTAAGCAGAAAATGTAAACCAGAGGTCACCATCCTGAGTCATTTATGTTTCCCAGAGCAGGAAGAAGTAGAGCAATGAGACCCCATCCTGGGAATATGCTCATAGGTCAACCTCTCCCCAACAGCCCAAGACCCCTGGCAAGGAATCCATGTTCACAGAACCCCTCCCCTTACCCCTGGTTCTCACTTGCAATGACTATGAGAGAATGGCATCCGCAGGACTTCCTGTTCAGGTGAAGCGGGTGGGGAGGCAGCAGAATGATACAGGGAGGCCAGAACATCTGGTCTCAATAGTACTTGTGTTTAAATGGATTCAAGTCAGCTTTTAACGGGCAAGAACCTAAGCGGGTCAGGGGCAGTGGTCCGGTAGACTTGCAACATGTTTTATGCCCTATTTGGCCCTTTTGCCTGACTAATGATTCCCATCAGTGATACTTGGGATGGAATTGTCCTAGTTTGAGAGAAAACTGACATGAAGCTGACCTGCTGCACAGGGAAGTCTTCTCTCCACATTCTCTGGCACTCTGCCCTGCCAGTGTTGTTTGCAGCGCTGGGGCAGGGCCACAAAGGATACCCCCCCATGCCACCATAAGCATTGATGATACCCCTTTTCTCACATGCATCAGGATACCCAACCCCAAATGGTGCTCCCCAGAGACCCACCTCAGCATTGCCTCTGTATGTCTCATAAGAACATAAGAACATAAGAAATAGGAGCAGGAGTAGGCCATCTAGCCCTTCGAGCCTGCCCCGCCATTCAATAAGATCATGGCTGATCTGTTGTGGCTCAGTTCCACTTTCCCGCCCTCTCCCCATAACCCTTAATCCCCTCTCTTATCAAGAACCCATCAACCCGCTTCTTAAAAATATTTAGTGGTCTCACACCACTTGGGGCTATAATTGTGCCCCCAGGAGGGTCATCATCGCTGATTGTTTTTGAAAACAAGTAGTGATTTGTGCTGGTGTGATATCATGCCAGCTTTGTAGGGAAGATATGTTGAGGGTGGACGTAGTGGGTCAAGCCCACTAATGATATTTCATCCCGGGCGTGAACCTGATCTTACCATTGGAGGGGTGTGGGGAGGAGTGGGGGGGCAGAGGTGGGGGGAGGGGGTGGTGGTGGGGGGTGGGGGGGTGGTGGGAGGAAAGCCCAAACCAAAATCTCACCAGCATAATCCCGTTTTTGGCCTCAGGATTCAGCAACCACTACAGGATTTACATCTGTGGCTAATGCAGCCTCGAGATTTGCTGTGTGAGTACATTGGAAAAAGGTAAGTAAGTGAAGGCCGAAACTGGTACATGAAACAAAAACCAGCTTTATTACAGTTTTGATTATGGCATCAGTTATTAACAGTGCATTAGGGGAGAAGGATTCAGCAACAAGATTGGCTGGTGCTCCAGACATTTATTACTATTGGACATTTGATTCTGAAACAAGTATAATTTCTGAAATATACACAATTTCAGTATGAACATTTCAGCACAACATGAGACTGCCAAGTCCTATGGGGCTAAACTGTTTACTGTATCCGTTTCTCCTTGGTTTGCCATGTGACTGTTACTGATGGCTTCAGAAATTCCCAAAAGCCATTAGTCCTTAGCTAGGATTCTGAATACACCTTAATTAAAAACTTCATACTGGTGGTGCTTTTTATGAACAGAGTAAAAGCAGTAATATAGAGATCCAAGAAAGAATAGTCAAACAGTTGTCATATGCCAGGGGTTCACAGCAGAAACCACAGATTTACATTGTGGCATCCATAACAAGGCAGCGCCATTACATGTGTAATCATTTTCAAGTCTTGATGGTAGTGTGTGGGTTTGCCCAGCAGCAGGGCATGTGAAATACTTCATTGGTGATGAGCAAGGGAGCAGACTTTCAGAATATTGATTTTGAAAACTGTGATGGTCAATAACAACAACAAGCCATGTCACTGATCAACTCTTCTGCCACTGTCTCCACAAATAGAAAAATAACTTCACTGGAGGTAAAGTCAGAGTGGAAACTGATGATAGTGATGTGATGCAATTACAATAGCAGCCTGCAGCTTACATCATCCAAGACTACCTAATATTGTCAATTGTTCCATTTTCATACACTGGTTTGTCTTACCTTTCTGGTTCAAAATGTTGGCAAAAATATAATAAAATGTATTACATAATATTTGCAGCACAGAAACAGACCACTTAGTCCATGTTGGTGTTTATGGTCCACATGAGGCTCCTCCTATCCTTCTAAAATCTACCATTATGGACATCTACTCCCTTCTCCATTACTCATTTTTGTCTCTTTACATACATCTATACTATGCACTTCAACCATTGCCTGTGGTAACAATTTCCACATTTTCACAACTTTTTTGGGGTAAAGAACTTTCTTCCAAATAACCTAAACAAAAATCCTCACTACATCCAATTAAAAGTCATCCTCTCTGTATCCAATCTAAAAAATATTTCATTAGATCACTCCTCAGTTTTTTTCAAGGGAAGAGAGATCCAGTTGGTTAATCCTTCCCTGAAATATATATCCACACAATCTTCTCTAGACCCTTTCCAGGGCTTTTACTAACAAGGCAGGTGCAGGTGCAGATGTGTTTAGTCAGTTTGTTGTATATTTTATGTGTACAACAAGTTTAATGCTTTAAAATGTCTGTACCTATGCTCTAGTTTCTAGTAGCTTCTCTGCTTACATAGTTCTGAGTCAGCATTCAGGCTTAACCAATCAAGTACAGCGAGCAGACTAATGAAATTGAGCACAGAACAATTAAACTGTTGTCCATTGGATAGAAAATTACATGCTATCCCAGTGTGACCATTTTTCGAAGCTCTAAAGGAATTCAACGCCTATCAGAAGGCGAGTACAGAGCATGGTGGGCAATACTGGGACTGCAGCAGGCCCTGGAGCAGCCAGCATGGAAAAGGCAGTGCAGATAAGCTGGCCGTGTGCCCGGGGTCAATTAGGCAGGCCCCAGAGATGGAGACAGTGGGATTTCGCAGTGTGATGGGACCATTCCAAGCAGGGTAACCCTTGCCCAATCATGAGGGACCCCTCCCCTGATTCCCACAGGCAGACCACCAGATTTTACGTGGTGGCCTCCTTACATGGTGTTAACCAACCCTTCCCTAACAACTTGAAAAATACTCGTAATGGTGGGATGAGGTCTTTATGTGGCTTCAATTGGCCTCTGGGCACGAAAGCCATCGTCTACTTTCCCCGTTCAACTTAAAGGGAGTCGGAAAGGCGCTTGACACACATCTCACCTTCCCTCCCTACTCTACACCACCCACCCTCTTTTTCCCATCCCTACCATGGAAAGCACTCCAAAAGTTCGGAGTTTAAAAATCACAATCTGGCGAGTTGTTGCATCTCTAAATTTAATTATTTTGTAGGCAAGAAAATGAAAACAGTTAAAAGCCGGCCAACTGTTGTAAACATCAATGTTCAGTAATGTCCTTCAGGAGTGAGAACTTGCCACTTACACATGATTCCTACACTATGTTATGAGTTTTCAGGGCAACAAGGAAACCAATGCCACCTAGCCACATCCTGCATCTCTTGCATCCTAGGGAGTTTAAATAATTCTGCCTCTATTAATTCAGACAAGCTTGTATCTAATTTCAGAACCTGCCATGTGATAACCCCCAAGCAGTGGAGGTTGGGTTGAGAATGGGAAAAGAGGCAGGGAGCAAATTCATTCAAAACAGGGAGATAAAATGAGTGTTGCTCCTAAATACACTGATGCATCTCCAGTAACTTTATTTCTGGGGGTCAGTTTGCTCTTGGCCATAATCATGGAAAATGATAAGTCACCTGCAGAGATTTGAGGGAAAGTTATAGAGCGCAGAGAACTTTTTGACAACATAATTCCTGGACATAATTATCTTTACATTTTAAATTGTGTTGATGCAGAACAGCACAGTACACTGGTTCAGCTCAGGAAACACAAATTAATGGAAGCATGCTTGGCATGAGCCTATATCAGCAGAGAAAAATAATACATTTTGTGATACCATTAGGACTACAATCAAATGGATATGTTACACATGTTTCCTGTATTTATACATTAGATTTAACAATGTTACACTAAGTATTGTATAATTTAGGAGAAACAATTATATACAAGGAGCTGTATGTTTCCAGTTAGCATTGCTGGCAGTGGAATTGTTAATATTATTCCATCACTAGCAATTTGACAAATACAAATATTTCAAAACCAAAAAAAACTAGGGCCAAGAGGAAAGTTACGCAGGAAACATAGATGATGCATTGGATTGGTGTATACTGTTCCCAGGTGAAATCTAATATAGACGATTGGAATGAATGTTTCTTATCTTTCTGCAGGACACTTCGCATCAAATAAGTTTTGGAATTCTTAATCCGGTTCCAATTCCAAGTGAGAGTGAGGCATTAGCACGCTACCTCTGATTTGGCACCGATTGGCAATCCTACCAGGCTGGCCTCAAGGATAAACCAGACAGCCAGTCACCAAGAGCAACGTTCCTCTGACAGAAATTTCACCGGTAGTACAATGATAAATACAATTAATATAAATTCGTGTAACAATAATATTGTACAAATTTAAAACATTAATTTCTAAAGGCATTCATCTTGATGTGACATGGGTTTTAAGTAAAGCAATATTGTTTTTTGTAATTCCCTTGCTCTTGGGTTGATATCACACATGTGGAAATAATAACTCAGATTTAAAACAATTAATAAGAACATAAAACCAGGAGCAGGAGTAGGCCATCTGGCCCCTCAAGCTTGCTCCGCCATTCAATAAAATCATGGCTGATCTTTTCGTGTACTCAGCTCCACTTACCCGCCTGCTCACCATAACCCTTAAATTTTTGAACAGTAAAGGACTTATCAATCCTTGACTTAAAAACATTCAATGAGGTAGCCTCAACTGCTTCACTGGCAGGGAATTCCACAGATTCACAACCCTTTATGTGAAGAAGTTCCTCCTCAGCTCAGTCCTAAACCTGTTGCCCCTTATTCTGAGGCCATGCTTCCTAGTTCTAATTTCACCTGCCAGTGGAAACAACTTCTCTACTTCCATCTTATCTATTCCCTTCATAATCTTATAAGTTTCTATAAGATCTCCTCTCATTCTACTGAATTCCAATAAGTATAGCCCCAGTCTACTCAGTCTGTCCTCATAAGCCAACTCTCTCAACCTAGTGAATCTCCTCTCCACCCCCTTCATTGGCAGTATATCCTTTCGCAAGTAAGGAAACCAAAACTGTACACAGTATTCCAGCTATGGCCTCACCAGCACCTTATACAACTGCAACATAACCTCGCTGTTTTTAAACTCCATCCCTCTTGCAATGAAGGGCAAAATTCCATTTGCCTTCTTAATTACCTGCTGCACATGCATACCAACTCCTTGGGATTCTTGCACAAGGACACCCAGGCCCCCTGCACAGCAGAATGCTACAATTTGCTGTTTAAATAATAGTCCATTTTGTTGTTATTCCTACCAAAATAGATGACCTCACATTTACCAACACTGTACTCCATCTGCCAGATCCTCGGTCATTCACTTAGACTATCCATATCCCTTTGCAGACTTTCAGCGTCCTCTGCACACTTTGCTCTGCCACCCATCTTAGCATCATTTGTGAATTTTGACACACTACACTTGATTCCCAACTCCAAATCATCTATATAAATCGTAAACAATTGCGGCCCCAACACTGATCCCTCAGGCACACCACTAGTCACTGATCGCCAACCAGAAAAACACCCATTTACCCCCCACTCTTTGCTTTCTGTTAACCATTCATCTATGTTAATACATTACTCCCGTAACACCGTGCACCTTTATCTCATGTAGCAGCCTTGGTGCGGCACCTTGTCAAATGTCTTCTAGAAACCAGATACACCACATCACGGGTTCCCTATTATCGACTGTGCATGGAATGTTCAAAAAATTCCACTAAATTAGTCAAACGTGACCTGCCCTTCATGAACCCATGCTGCACCTTTCCAATGGGGCAATTTATATCCAGATGTCTCACTTTGTCTTCCTTGATGATAGATTACCATTTAGCATGGTGAAGAAGTGATCAAATTTGTCACAAAATCTATGTCAAAAGTCCTATTCTAAAATGCCATAACTTTCGTAGTACAACTTCTGCATTTTACCTCTAGCTGCAGTAATTTTTAAAGTCGTCATCCCCGTTATAACATGAGAACACATCAACAGTTGCTCGGCTACACTGGAAATCTGTAGATTAATCTGCATTCTTAATATTCTTGATTCTGGAACAGTCATTTATTTTGCAAAATAGTCTGCAAGGGATACAAGAACATAATGCAAGGGAAGGATGGGCTGGGATTTAGCAAATGTTTATTCTGTGGAAAGCGGATGAATGCAATACTTGCTAATTGCAATAATATGATTGAAAAATAGTTCAATTCAAATTGTTCTATGAATCACAGCAAATTGATTGAAATCAGCAAAAGGTCGATTGAAAGGAAACATTGGGATGGGATGAAGTCCTGTATGACTAAGCCAATGGAAAATAACTTGGGAATATGCTAACCAACCAATAACCCATCATGCAAACTAACCAATCACATCCAAAAGAGCTCTTTCACAAACTCTTGTGTAAGCCTGTGAAAAGACATACATAGTGGCACTTAAGACAAAGGGTAGGTATTGATGGGAAGTCCTCGAAGCAAAAAGGCAGAAGTTGTGAATTGACTGGAAAAATTCTGGTGAGCCAAGCAGGAAGACCTCAATCATAGGTCACCACTAAGCAACTTAGTCATCTCAGATTGATCACTTAAGATGCAATTAAGATTTAATTGAAAATGTTTTATTTAAATTTTCTCAATACAAGTGTTCAGATTAGTGCAAGGTTGTATCAATTTTAATTCTTGTCTGCAAACCTAGAAAAGAGATAAAAATCAACAATAAGGAACAGAAGCAGGGGAAAACCATATGGCCCAGCAAGCCTCCTGTACTATTCAATACAGATCATGATTTTCAACTCCATTTTCCCACTGGGCTGGGAGAATCCAAGCCATAGTCTCCAATTTAGAAAGAGGGGTAGAGAGAGACAGCAGAGAGAAGAGGCTGCAGATTTTTTGCAAGCTGGATTTAGAAGGGAGCTATCTCTAACCAAACAAATATATTCTGCAACCAACTAAGGAATCAAGATGATTTATCCTGATGTGGCAGAAGGGAAGAATAATCAAAATAGGCTTCAATACTGCTAAAGGATTTGGGAAATCACTCAGTGAAGTCCTTGGTGATGATCACGCAAAGTTATTGTTTGTGACATAAAACCATGAAGACAACTGTGGATTATATTCTATAAAAGGACTATAATTCTGTGGAGTGTGATAAGTATAAAAGGGAACACACTTTAGTTAATTATGTTTTCAGTGATGTTTACAATAATCATCTGAAATCAAAACTCATTCTCTTTTTCACACTTCTAACTAGCTTCCTTATTCCAACTTTTCCTGATTGTCATTCTCTGCTGTTCTTTTCATTCTGACCAGCCACTCTTTTGATGTGCCCCTCAACTTCTTTAGTGAATTAGAGATGCTGGGTCCTTCCACTGGATGTGTTCTTTTATAGTAGGAACACACTTTTTCTGAAATATCCTCGACTTGCCACTGCTTCTCTAGTGATGCATTCCCTAACCTAGTATTCCAGTTCACTTCGGCTAGCTCAGCTTTTATGCTCACTACTTTCCCATTGAAACTGGCTAAAAAATTCAATCCTGTTGTGGTTGCTGCTACCGAGGGATGCTGTCGCTAGTCACCTGACTGAGAAATTGGAATCAAAGATTAGCAAGCAAAACTATAATTGATCAACAGGTTGGCTTTAGATGAGGGAGTTTGGGTACAGTCGAGGTAAAGGTAAGAGGGAATACATCGAGCTCCCTGAATAAGGAAAGAATAAAGGTGCAACAGAAAAAAAGATGTATAACATAACTGAGAGTCAGGCGTATAGAACGTTCAGAAGGGAATTGGAAAATAAAGAATGAGAAGAGACTGGCAATTATAGGGATTTCTAAATCTAGACATATAAATTGTAAAAAAGGTGTGGGGCTGATGAGAGACTCAAAATGGGAGTTACACTTGGGGACAGAGGGCACAGCTGAGGTGTGGAATGAGTATTTTCAAATCTGTCTTTACCAAGAAAGATGATGCTGCCCAAGTCAGAGTGCAGCAGGAGGTAATGAGACATTTCAAGAGTTTAAAATTGATCGTGAGAAGGTATTAAATAGACTGGCTATAAATCACGAGGACCAGATGAGTTGCACCCAAGAGGACCAAGTAAGGGTGGAAATGCAGGAGGCGCCTTGCCACAATTTTCCAATATTCCTCAAGTACAGGGATGATGTCAAAGGAGTGGATAATTGTAAAATGTTAAACTTTCTTCCGAAGAGTGTAAAGTCTAACAATACTGTTACTTGAATTTGTGGTGGGAAAGCCTTTAGTAAAGATAATTTGGGACCAAAATTTGCAATCCTATGGATGAATGCAGGATAATTAAGGAAAGTCAGCATGGATTTGCAGCTGTATAGGGCACTGGTGAGGCTGCAGCTGGAGTACTGTGTGCAGTTTTGGTTGCCACACTTACACAAGGATATTTTGGCCTTGGAGGGAGTGCAGAGGAGGTTTACTAGGCTGATTCCGGAGTTGAGGGGGTTGATCTATGAGGAGGCTGAATAAACTAGGCTTGTACTCGTTAGAGTTTAGAAGAATGAGGGGAGATCTCATTGAGACATATAAGATGATGAATGGGATGGATAGGATAGAGGTGGAGAGGCTCTTCCCGCTCAGAAAGGACAGTAGGACTAGAGGGCACAGCCTCAAGATAAGGGGGGGGGTGCGGTTTAGAACGGAGTTGAGGAGGAACTTCTTCACTCAAAGGGTGGTGAATCTCTGGAATTCTCTGCCCGTTGAAGTGGTGGAGGCTGCCTCGCTAAATATATTTAAGACGCGGATAGGTTTTTGATAGGCAAGGGGATTAAGGGTTATGGGGAGAGGGCGGGAATGTGGAACTGAGACACGACAGATCAGCCATGATCTTATTGAATGGCAGGGCAGGCTCGAGGGGCTAGATGGCCTACTCCTGCTCCTATTTCTTATGTTCTTAATTACGCATTTGAATTTTTTAATGATGTCAGAGAGGGTATACAGAGACTTCCAAAATGCATTTGACAGAATGTTGCACAAACTCAGAGTTCATGGAATAACAGGGACACAGGCAACATCAATATGAAATTCGCTGTGAGGAAACAAAAAATAACTGAACGGTGGCTTCTGGACAGGGGGAAGGGTCTATAGTGGGGTTCTCCAGGAGTCAATATTAGAATTTGTGGTATGTATTAATGATCTAGATTTCTAACATGGAATGTGGAAGTATTCTGCACCATTAAGATACTGTTTACATAGTTAGTTTGAAGGAATGGGCAGACAAGGGGCAGGTGAAATTTAATGCAGCGATTTGTGATACGATTCATTTTGGTAGCAAGAACATGGAGCCAATGAAAGATAATTAAAAATATAGGGTACAATTGTAAAGAGCAGAAAATTGTGGGTCCACGTGGACAAATCACTGCAGTTGGAATGGCAGGTTGAGGGTTGTTAATAAACCATACAGGATCCTGGACTTTACAAACAGAGGCATTGGGTACAAAATCAAAAGGGATTAATAACAATGTTTTTGGTTCAGTCTTAACTAAATGAAGTCACTGGAGGGTGCAGAAATTCACAAATTGTTCCAGGGATGAGTTAGGCAGAGATTCGAGAAGATGTGGTTATTCTCCTTGGAGAAGGAGATAAAGATCTGAACAGACTAGATAGGGAGAAGCCATTCCTATTGATGAAGGATCAAGAGGATAATGATTCAAGTTGTTGAGGACCCATCTGGGGACTATCAAGCACTAGGAACTAAATTAAAGAACAGGTCCTCAAGGGTTATAATCTCTGGATTACTACCTGAGCCACCTGAAGATTGGCATAGTGTAGAGAAAATTAGGGAAGTTAACATGTGGCTAAAAGAATGGTGTAGGAAAGAGGGGTTTCATTTCATGGTGCATTGGCATTAGTATTGGAACAGGAGGAATCTGTACTGTTGGGACAGTCTTCACCTGAACTGATCTAGGATCAGTATTCTAGTGAAAAGGATAAATGGGATGGTCACAAAGGTTTTAAACTAGCAAGTTGTGGGGAAGGGAGGTTGGGGGGGGGGGAAGAGAAGAGCAAAACTACAGGAAGTAGTATAGTTAACAGAAATCCAAGCAGCTGTGGGGAAAAGGTTTCAACGACATCAAAAATAAGGGTACTTTCTCTGAGTGCTCGTAGCATTTGAAACAAGGTAAATGAAACAAGGTAAACAGTTAATGAGCATGATTTGGTGGCCTTAACAAAGAAGTGGTTGCAGGATGGTCATGATTGGGAGTTAAATATCCAGGGGTATCAGACTGTTTGGAAAGACAGACAGGAAGGTAAGTGTTGTGGTGTAGTTCTGATATATAAAGGATGGCATCAGGTTGGTTGAGAAAGATGATACAGGTTCTATGGAAAAAAGGCTGAATCTATTTGGGTGGAAATTAGAAATCGTAAGGAGAAAAAGTCACTGATAGGCATAGTCTATAGGCCATCAAATAACATCACGGTGGGGTGAGAAATAGACAAAAACTGTTGCATGTAAAAATGGTACAGTAATTATCATGGGGGATTTTAATCTACATGTTGATTGGTCAAACCAGGAGTTCATGGAAATGTATCTGCGACAGGTTCCATTACATACTGTTCAAGGAAACTATGAGGGAGCAAGCTATCCTAGATCTGGTCCTGTGAAATGAGACCAGATTAATAATTAATGATCTTACAGTTAGGGGTCTTCATGTTTTGAATGAATAACATTCAAACATCTAATTTGAATGTTGAATAAAAACATTCAAAACATTGAAAACATTCAAAACATTGAATGTTTTTAAGGCAAGGATAGATAAATTTTTGAACAGTAAAGGAATTGAGGATTATGGTGAATGGGTGGGTAAGTGGAGTTGAGTCCAACAAAAAGATCCGCCATGATCTTATTGAATGGCGGAGCAGGCTCGAGGGGTCTGATGTCCTACTCCTGCTCCCAGCTCTTTTGTTATGTTCATGATTTTACATAGCAAGTCATGAGGATCTGAGAATGTGGTGGAGACAGATTCAAGTGTAGCTTTCAAAATAGACTTTTGGATCATTATTGGAAAAAGGTAGGGAGCGACATCAAGTGCACTGTTCTCTGAGAGAGCTGGAACACATGCGAGGCCAAATAGAGTGTTTACAGCAGAGAAGCCGGCTATGTGTTTTTTATATCTTCAACATTCAACTCTGTATTTGAACTCCTCCTCACATTAAATAATTTTGCTTAACTGCATTCTCGTTCCAATCTCTATTTCTCTCTCCACAGAAGGCGCCAGAGTTGGTGAATATTCTGAGCATTTGCTTATTTTTAACCAGAAGCATGTTCTCTATCTTTTAGTGTGAGAAGGCATTTTTATTTATCCCCTGAACTCCATATGGTTTTCAATTTCACATCAACATGGATTGCTTAGCAGAAACTTCCAAAATAAAATGAGATATACAGGAGTATCTCTAGGTTATCATACATCATAAACAAATTTGAAAAAGAACCTCTTGAATTTTAACAAAAATTTGAAGTATCTTCTTTGAAACAAAAAAAAACCCAAGAAGATTTGACCAAGATTCTCAGAGATTCATTTTGTCTGACTGGAAAGTGATGTGTGACCAGCTGTACAGCTGGTATCAGACTGTACAGTCTGTGGTATAATCATGCCGCAATCTCCCCGGGAATGATAAGATTTTGAAAGCACAGGATATTGTAAATGTTCTTTACAACTAATTTAATTTCCTGTGCTGCACCACATTTCCAGAGTGAAGTGACAGTGATTTGGTGATCTACAGACTAAAAGAATACTGGATTTGAGAGAGACAGTCTGCAAAGGATGGAGAATCTATACTGCACACCCACTGGTATTACAGGACACGTTTAAACAGCAAGTCATTCTGAACATGTGCAAAGGGTTCGGACAAAGTCCTAAACTTCAAGTACAAAGCTGACATTTTCTAGCAAAGTTTTAAAAGCAAAAATTGATTTATTAGTCACAAGTAAGGCTTACATTAACACTGCAACAAAGTTACTGTGAAATTCCCCTAGTTGCCACATTCCAGTGCCTGTTTGGGTCAATGCACCTAACTAGCACGTCATTCAGACTGTGGGAGGAAACCGGAGCAAATCCACACAGACACAGGGAGAATGTAAAAACGTCACACAGACGGTGACCCAAGCCTTGAATCGAACTTAGGTCCCTGGCACTGTTGAGGCAGCAGTGATAATCACTGTGCCACCATGCAAACTATTAGGTTCCACATCAATATGCTTTTTGCATGTTCTTCCTCTTCCCTGCATATTTGCTGTGTCAATACAGCTCAGTATGCTTTCTTCTCAATCTCACCCTTGCAGGATGTCAGAACTGTGGATAGCCCCCTCTACATGGAATATTCCTTCCTTCTGCACGTTATTGGTTTTTAAAAGGCTATCTAATGACCGGCTCTTGGATACGTTTCTTTCAGAGCTGATGCTGTACCATAGGTCTTGGATTATACCTCAACATTCTCAATTAAGCATAATAACTGGCCACAAAATTGGAGTACTGCTGTAAACCAGAGAGACAGCAGCGTGGATTGAAACAAACAGCTGGAGCTTGGACATAAAACTAGTGAACATCAGGTGTAAAGTGGACATCCCAATGTTGCTCAATGCTTAGGGCCTTCTGGAAATTTGTTCTGCTCAAATAGAAAAGAAAATAGGCCATCGATCCATTACCACCCGTTTCTGCAACCTTGCAAAGCAAACTTAGACCTCATTGTTTCATCTGTTAGTAACCACTGATGGAAGTTCAGATTTTTGTCCAGTAAGTGGATGAAGTTTCATCAGCGTGAAAGGCCTATAACTCATGAATGCCATAGGCAAGAACAAGTTGTCAGCTCTTTCTCATGAGTGAATTAAACCCAGTAATGTACCATGACCAGTGCAATATTCTATTTATTATACATCTGTTACTGTTTAGATGTGGGAAAAGATAATAAAAAACAACCATTTTAAGCTCTAAAAAAGGTAGTTGGAAGCTCAGAAGGCTTAATAAAAATCTTGTGGGGATTTAGAATGTTTTGATAGTTGTGTGGTGCACTTGCCGATGGCACAGGCAAGCATGGTGTGTCATACAAGCACTGGGTGATATTTTGACAGGTGTGCAAAATGATCTGGCCTTTCACCGCTGTGAAACCTCTTTGGCTGTACTGCAATAGGTTTTTATCTGCCACAATATGGATAACTGAGTGGAGCTCTAGAAATGTTGGGCGGAAATTTCCAAATCTGCCAGTGCTAGGTGTTATGGTGGCTAGGAGAAGCAGGTTTAGGGAGAGTCCAAACAAAAAAAAAAATCAGTTTCCCACCAGCAGGAACACAGTTTGGAATTTTCACCTTCAAGTCTTCAGTCAAAGAAAGATTTTGGGACGTGTGTATTGCTGGCTGGTCCAACATTTGTTGCCTATTTCCAATTGCTCTTGAACTGAATGATTGGGGCATTTAAGAGTCAACCATATTGCTGTGGGTCTGGAGTCACATGGGCCATACCAGGTAAGGAAGGCAGATTTTCTTCCTTAAAAAGGGCATTAGTGAACAAAATGGATTTTTTTAAATAATTGACAATTTATGGTCATTGGACTTTTATTTCCAGATTATTCAATTCAAATTTCACTAAACGCGATGGGATTTGAACCCTGGTCCCCAAAGCATTATCCTGGTTCTTTGGGCAGGAGCTTATGGCAGCTCTGGTGGCCTGTCTGAGCCTGCTTCTGTTGTAACAGAGCAGGTAGATTAGTTTGAACAGGAAGAATACAGCAGGTCACAGTAATTATTTCATGAAGGGCTTGTCCATACTGGCTTGCTGGGAGAGACATTCTTGCCTTTCCTATTGGGGTAATCTTTATATTTGCCTGTCAGCTCAACAGTATCCTCTTAGAAGTAGGACATCTCCTGAATGTATGAACATAAGAACATAAGAAATAGGAGCAGGAGTAGGCCATCTAGCCCTTCGAGCCTGCCCCGCCATTCAATAAGATCATGGCTGATCTGTCGCGGCTCAGTTCCATCTTCCCGCCCTCTCCCCATAACCCTTAATCCCCTCTCTTATCAAAAACCCATCAACCCGCGTCTTAAAAATATTTAGCGAGGCAGCCTCCACCACTTCAACGGGCAGAGAATTCCAGAGATTCGCCACCCTTTGAGTGAAGAAGTTCCTCCTCAACTCCGTTCTAAACCGCTCCCCCCTTTATCTTGAGGCTGTGCCCCCTTGTCCTACTGTCTTTTTTGAGCGGGAAGAGTCTCTCCACCTCTATCCTATCCATCCCATTCATCATCTTATACGTCTCAATGAGATCTCCCCTCATTCTTCTAAACTCTAATGAGTACAAGCCTAGTTTATTCAGCCTCTCCTCATAGCTCAACCCCCTCAACTCCGGTGCTGTTCCTCCTGCAAGCTGGGATATGACCCTATGGTTGTGGGCTGGTGAATGAAGTGGAGCACAAGAGATGGAGGAGAAGTTGGGAAGCATGCATGTCTGTTTTGTGTCCCAAGCCCTCCTTAGTAAAAGCTGAGGATGGGGTTTGTGCAGCACGATAGAAGAATTGCTGATGTTAAACGTCAGTACTGATTGTGGGAATCCCTGAGCAATGTAACCTGCGAGTGCCAAGACACCACCCTGGATAGGAGAAATATGCTCAGTCCTCTCAGGAACTGAAGTTGTCTGTGGGATCCTGAACAGAAGGAGCTACCTGGTAATACTGGAGAAATTTGAATCTTGTTGTTCCTGATGAAACACTAACGACCCTCTTGTGGACTGCACAAACAACCATCTGCATTTCATATCCTGGGCTGGTCAACTGAAATCTACTTATCTGCTAAGACAAAGGGGCCTGTAATCTTCTTTTCAATTTTTAGTGAATGAGGTATCTTAGGGATCCAGAAAGACAGTGCGAAGACTTAGCTGAAAGTGGTTGAAGAAATAAGATAAAAATCACCACAAAATCTTTCCCTACAATTTTCAGATAGTGAATACAGATCAAAATCTGAAATCAGATATTAATGTTTCATCTTTTCTTCTGTATGTGTTTCTGTGAAATATTGTTTGCTGACAAGAGTTTGAGCTCATATGCCACTGTGGGGGTGTTCTGTTCTGCTTCAGCCCACAAAGCCCAGTTATTTTGTGTTTGGAACCTGCATAGTCTCTCAGATAGTCACCTGTAAATGAGATTTGATCACCTAAACTTCACTATTACTGTGGGGCCTGACAGTTTGATGGCATATTTGAACTTGACTGGGTGGATGCAGCTCATTTCTGGCAGGGGTGCAGTCTCTACTGTTTCCATTGGAAATCCAGGCACTTCTGAAAACTAGTCTGGTACATAGGTCATTAGAGAGTGTTGGCATCTTTCTCTATCTATTATAAAGAACATAAGAAATAGGAGCAGGAGTAGGCCATCTAGCCCTTCGAGCCTGCCCCACCATTCAATAAGATCATGGCTGATCTGTCGTGGCTCAGTTCCTTTCCTGCCCTCTCCCCATAACCCTTAATCCCCTCTCTTATCAAAAACCCATCAACCCGCGTCTTAAAAATATTTAGCAAGGTAGCCTCCACCACTTGAACGGGCAGAGAATTCCAGAGATTCACCACCCTTTGAGTGAAGAAGTTCCTCCTCAACTCCGTTCTAAACCACCCCCCCTTTATCTTGAGGCTGTGCCCCCTAGTCCTACTATCCTTTGAGCGGGAAGAGTCTCTCCACCTCTATCCTATCCATCCCATTCAACATCTTATACGTCTCAATGAGATTCCCCCCTCATTCTTCTACACTCTATCGAGTACAAGCCTAGTTTATTCAGCCTCTCCTCATAGCTCAACCCCCTCAACTCTGGCATCAGCCTAGTAAACCTCCTCTGCACTCCATCCAAGGCCAAAATATCCTTGCGTAAGTACGGCGCCCAAAACTGCACACAGTACTCCAGCTGCGGCCTCACCAATGCCCTATACAGCCGCAGCAAGACCTCCCTACTTTTATGTTCAATCCCCCTCGCTATGAAGGCCAGCATCCCATTCGCCTTCCTGACCACCTGCTGCACCTGCAAGCTGGGTTTTTGCGACTCATGCACAAGGACCCCGAGGTCCCTCTGCACCGTCGCCTGCTGCAGTTTTTCTCCACGTAAGTAATAATCCTTCCTACCATTATTCCTACCAAAGTGGACCACCTCACACTTGCCAACATTAAATTCCATTTGCCAGTTCAGTCAATTGGTTTTATATTTGTACATTAAGCGTAGGGCAAGCAGGAGAGGTGGATCCCCAGTCCACCTCAGCCAAAACTGGAATTAAAATTCCTGTAGTAGAGAATGAGGCCATTCAGCCCAAAGAGTCTATACTAACCACCCAGGTCCTATTCCCCTAACCCTCACACATTTACCCTGCTTATCCTCCCGACACTAAGGTCAATTTGGCATGGCCAATCAACCTAACCCGCACATCTTCGCTCTGTGGGAGGAAACTGGAGCACCTGGAGGAAACCCATGTAGACACCAGGAGAATGTGCACAAGTGACCTGAGGCTGAAATTGAACCCAGGCTGTTAGCATTATTCTTGGGGGGGGGGGAGCGCCTGTCATACTTGACCAGCTACTGTGCCTTTCATTGGCTCACAGCTCTTGAAGGCAAGAAGCCCACCTTCAGCCAATGTGTGCATGCACAGCTGGTGGGCAGGGAAAGAAATACTTTGGGGCATCCTCTAATGGGCACAGGCTCAGGAACTACCCTTCTAGATCAGGGGCTTTCATCTAACAGTTTAGGTACAGGTTCCCTTGTGGGAAGAGACCCTTCATTTGTCACTAAATTGGACGCAACTCTCTATTAGCCCACTGGAAGTGGTAAAGTATATGCAGGGGCAGGATGTTGCTACCATGCATCTAATTTGATGTCCTGTCCCACCTACCAAGCCACCCATGGGGAGAAAATAAAATTCCAGCCCATGTTGGTAAACTATTAAACCACAAACTCTTAGCTAGTGTTCTGGGGACCTGGATTCAAATCCTGCCAAGACAGATGGTGGAGGGTTAATTCAATGAAAGATCTTGAATTACAAATATATTTCCCATGAAACCATTGTCAGAAATCTGCTGTCCTTACCTGGTCTGGCCCAGATGTGACTCCAGAGCCACAGCAATGTGGTTGATTCAACTGCCCTCCAAGGGCAACTCGGGATTGGTAATAAATGCTGGCCAACCAGCAATGTCCACATCCCATGAACAAATTAAAGAAAAGGTGCAAAATTGGCCGAGTGACAGGAAAGAGGAGAGTAGGTGAATAGGTGTTTTTCCCTAACTGAAGGAAGGCAAACAGTGGCATTCCCCAAGGATCAGCACTTGGATTACTTTTCATTTGATGCATTGGTGTACAAGGCATATTTCAAAATTTGAAGTGACAAAATTTGGAAGTATAGTGAACTCTGTGGGGAGAATGATGGATTTAAGGTGACTCAAGACAGATTGGTGGAATGAACAGACATAGATGAACTTTAATACAGAAGTGTGAAATGATACACTTTGGTAGTAAGAACAAGGAGATAATGTGGACCAGAGGAGACTACACCATTTAAAAAAAACAGCACTGGTTGCCACAAAAGCAGCTAAGTTGAAGAGTCCAGTGAAATTGACAGGCCAGGGAGAAGTAGATGGTAGAGTAGGTGTTTACAATGCTCAGCCAGTTGTTAGAAAGAGGTTTTAATTTCTAACACTGAGTAAATATAGGTGCAACTCTGGCAAAACCACCCAAAGTTTTCACTATATATAAAAAAATGCACTTTCAGATGGTTCCTGGCAAAGGGCAATTGCTGTGGAAACCATTGCCTATATGTTCCAAAAGGAATTCCCCAGCACATCTTTGGGGAAACCTCTGAATCTGATACTGGAGTGCTCTGGTCCAAAAGGGCAAAATTTCTAGAGGAATGTAAGAACAAAGACCTGGGGGTATTTGTTCATTAAATTACTGAAGGTGTCAGAGAAGATTGAGAAAGCAGTCAAAGGCAAAATGGAGAGTGAAAAAAAAATCACAATTTATGATAAAGCCATAAAAAGGTGTGTTCAGAGTTCACATATCCATTTCTGGACGCCACACAAGGAATTGTGAAAGCTTCAGAGAAGATGCAGAAAATGTTTAGGAGAATGGTTTCAAGGATGAAAGACTTCTATTGGAAGTTGGAGTTATTCTCCTTGGAAAAGGATGAAATAGGATTTAATGGTGGTAATTAAAATCTGGACAGGATAGATAAGTAAACTGTTCCAATTGGCATAACAGTCCAGAGCCAGAGGACACCAAGGTGATTGGCAAAAAGAACTAAGTGACATTTATTCAAGGGTAGCAAGAAGAAGCCAGATAAATACAGGCCAGTTAGTCTAATGTGGTAGGAAAATTATTGGAAAAAAATTGACAGAATTAATCAACACCTGAAAGGCAGGGATTGATGAGGGATAGTCAGCATGGATTTGTTGGTGCGAGATCCTATTTTTTTTTTGAAAAAGTAACTAAATATAGGATATATACAATGAATGGTAGGTTCCTAGAGTGTATTGAGGAACAAAGGGACCTTAGTGTACAAGTTCATTGATCCCCGAAGGTGACAGCACAGGTAGATAAGGTGGTGAAGGCGGCATACAAAATGCTTGCTGTTATTAGCTAGGGCACAGAATGTAAGAGCAGGGAGGTCTTGGTACAACTTTATAAAACATTGGTTAGGCCACAGATGGAGTATTGTGTGCAGTTCTGGTCACCATACTATTGGAAGAATGTCATTGAACTGGAGAAGGTGCAGAGGAGATTCACCAGAATGTTGCCCAGCAGCTAAGAAGAAACTGGATAGGCTGAGCTGGTTTTCCCTGGAGCAGGAGGATTTGATGGGACATACAAATCATGAGGCATAGATAGGGGAGATTGTAAGAATCTTTTCGCTATGGCAGAGGTATCCAAGACCAGAGGACATAGTTTTAAGATGGAGTAGTAAGTGGTTTAGAGAGGATCAGAAGAAAACATTTTCCACCCAGAGGAGTGGAAATATGGAACATTCTGCCTGACGGTGGAGGAGGCAGGTGATTTCACAATATTTAAGAAGCACCTGGATGAGCAGTTAAATCACCAAGGCATAGTAGGCTTTGGACTAAGTGCTGGAGATTTGGCATGTCAGCTACGACTCTCACTTTTACAGATGCACCATAGAAAGCATTCTTTCTGGTTGTATCACAGCTTGGTATGGCTCCTGCTCTGTCCAAGACTGCAAGAAACTACAAGAAGTCGTGAATGTGGTCCAATTCAGTAAGCAAACCAGCCTCCCATTCATTGAATGTCTATACTTCCCTATGCCTCAGCAAAGGGCAGCAACATAAATTAAGGACCCCACACCTTCTCTCTTCCACCTTCTTCCATCAGGAAAAAGATACAAAAGTCTGAGGTCACGTACCAACCGACTCAAGAACAGCTTCTTTTCTGCTGTTATCAGACTTTTGAATGGACTTACTTTAAGCTGATCTTTCTCTACGCCCTATCTACGACTGTAACACTACATTCTCATTTCCTTCTCCAAGAATGGTATGCTTTGTCTGTATAGCATGCAAGAAACAATACTTTTCATTGTATGCTAATAAATAATAATTCAAATTAAAATGGAATTAATATGGATTTGAGTTATTTGATATAGACATGGTGGACTGAAGGCCTGTTTCCTCATCATATGGAAACTTTTACATAACAAAGGTTTAGGATCTGGAATACACTGCCTAAAAATGTGTAGAGGAGATACATTCAATCATAGTTTTCAAAAGGAATTGGATAAGCCCCTGAAGAGAAGATATTTACGGTGCTACAGGACTAGTCGAATTACTTTTGCAGAGTGGGCCTTCTTCTGTGCTGTAACCATTTATCAACAACGTAACTTAGGAAACACATAACTGGATACAGAAATCTCTGGTGCCTGATGCAGAGTACCTCGTGGAAACAATGGGCAGCAGAAAGTAATGGGATCCTTCCACAGTCCCACAAGTCTGCTTGGTACATTAAAATTCATCCCATTGCATTCTTGTGACTCCTCTGCATTATGAAACACAATTGGTAGGATTCTTCTACCTTGCCTATTTAATCTTCAGAAAATGAAGAGGTAAAATTTGTAGCCACACCACATGAAGAACTGAGTAATTGGATTGCATTATTTGCATTCCAATCAGCCACGTTCCCTTCTACGTTGTGATAAAAATTCTTAGCAGGGACAAACAGTGACTGAGGCACATTATTCAAGCTTCATGAAACTATTAGTACAGAGGGTTAGCACAGTACAATCTGAAGAAAATCTACAACTCAGACAAATACATTCAAGCATCATTAAGTGCCGAGCAATTTCAATTTAGTGTTACAAGTAGGCTGCAATGAAGTTACTGTGAAATTTAATTGTGGTTTGCTATGTTTCTGTACTGGATAAATAGAAGGCTCCCCCACCCCGCCAAGCAAACAGAAACAAAGCTGCAAGCTACAATTACTACAGGATCATTTCTGCTGCTTGCCCTCCAACTTTAACCAGCCAGAATGCACAGGATCTTCGGGAGGAAACCTCATTTGCATGGGTCTGGCAAACACCCACGTTGCTACAAGTGTATCTCTGCACTCACTTCTCCAATGCAGCTGGAAAATCGGTCATATACACCAGTTACTCAGAAGTGGTTGTCAAGGCTTTTCCTAAAAGCCCCATTCTACCCCTCCTGGAGGAGGAACTTGTGCTTGCAAACACACTGCACAAGTGAGAAGGAATAACCATCTCCAACAAGAGGGTAACTAACTATCTCACCTTGACATTCAATATCATTGCTGAATCTCCACTGTCAACATTCTGGATTATAATTGACCAAAACATTGAACTGGACTAGCCCTATAAATAGTGGCTACAAGAGCAGGTCAGAGCTTGGGAATTCTGTATTGAGTAACGTGCCTCTCCATCTTCGACAAAACACAAGTCAGAAGTGTAATGGAATCCTTTCCTGGCTGAGTGTGCCTTTAGCAACATTCATGAAACTTGACATCATCCAGGACAACAGCATCTGTACCCATCCACACCTTAACATTCACTCCCTCCACCAGCGCTGCACAATAAACAGCAATGTGTACCACCTACAAGATGCACTGTAGCAACTTTACCAAGCCTCCTGTCCAAACCCACAACCTCTACCATCTAGAAGGACAAGGACAGCAAGTGCATGGGAATACAATCACCTGCAAACTCCCCCCATGACTTTCAATCACCATTCCTTCACTGTCCTGGAATTCATCCCTAACAGCACTAACTTTGGTGACACCAAATGAACTGACCGCAACGATTCAAAGCAGCTAACCACCGCCTTCTCAAGGGCAACTAGAAGTGGGCAACATGTTCTGGCCATGGCAACATCACTCATATTCCAAGGGATATTAGTGAGTGGGCAAAGATCAAGAAATTGCTAAGCTCAGATGCAGAAAGATCTGAGTGTTGTGATGCATGAAGCAGAAATGCTAGTTTATAGGTACAAGTAATTTTGTTTTTTATTCATTCATGAAATGTGGGCATCACTGGCTGAACCAGCATTTGTTGTCTATCTCCAACTGCTCTTGAACTGAGTGGCTAGCTAGACCATTTCAAATGGCATCTTTAAGCGTCAACCCTATTGCTGTGGATCTGGAGTCACACGTAGGC
This sequence comes from Carcharhinus amblyrhynchos, assembly GCF_965287045.1. Lineage (NCBI taxonomy): Eukaryota > Metazoa > Chordata > Chondrichthyes > Carcharhiniformes > Carcharhinidae > Carcharhinus > Carcharhinus amblyrhynchos. The sequence goes on along the minus strand of NC_137324.1, from coordinate 46,307,255 downwards.
TAGACCAGGAAAGGATGGCAGATTTCCAACCCCAAAAGGACATTAGCAAACCAGACTGGTTTCACGATCATTAGACTTTTAAATCCATATTTTAAATTAATTTTTACTAAATTCAAATTTTACCATCTGCTATGGTGGGATTTGAACCCAGGTCATTAGCCTGAGTCTCTAGATTACAACTTCAGCGACAATGTCATTGCTTACCCTTAGGAAAGCTCATACAAAGCTGCTGTTTATTGCAAGGGTGTTTTGTTTGTACAAAACACTGGTGAGACCATACCTGGTGTAGAGTATTGGTCTCCTTATTAAAGGAAGGATGTAAATGCTTTAGCAGCAGTTCAGAAGAGGTTTGCGAAACTAATACCAGGAATAGGCAGGCTGTCTGGAGGAAAGATTGGAAAAGATAGCTTCCATCCACTAAGATGCCAAGACCCCAAGTTGTCTTGACAGGGAGAATGTGGAGATGTTTCCTCTTGTGGAATAATCTAGAAATAAGGGTCATCTATTTAAGGCAGATAAGGAAAGATTTTCTGATGAGTCTTTGGAACTTTCATCTCCCAAAAGGCAGTGGATGCAGAAGGTAGATTCATCCACTTGAAATGAAGGACCAATCAGAAGTCAACAATGTTGTCCTTGACAAGACTAACCAAATCAGACCAATGACGCAATTGTCTAACCAATCACATGGAAACACTTGTATTTATTCTGGAGGAGATTCACAATAGAAGGCAGAGCCACAAGCAGCAAAAACAAAGCTCCCAGTTCCATGAGAAATCCAGTAAAATAGGATGCTTAACTATTATGTGCATTTAATTTACTTAATCATGATACTGCCAAAGTGGACAGTTAAGTAGTAGTAAGAGCAGCAATTATTTTTCTGTATTAAGTTAGGAGTTATCTTCTGGTTTGTGTTTATGAAAACCTATTATTGTGATCATTTTGTAATCTTAAGAGGAAGATGTTACAATTATGAGGTTCATTAGAATGGCCTGAACTTTTGCCCTCTGAGGAACTGGCACTGGAAGTCCTACCCCCAACATATACCCATCATTATTGTAGGGTTGGTGAACAGGGATCTTTGTGAAGAGGCAGTTAAATTCCAGCTGCTTTCAGTCTGATGTGATAGAGGATATTTAAACTGAAGTTCTTTGAGGGGTAGGATACCTCTCAGTGTCAGAAGGAAGCTCTCAAGGCATTTACATCTAAGTATTGGAATAGAAAAAAAAGTACATGCAATCTGTCTGTTGACATAAACCTAAGGTCTACCATTACAGGATTAGTGTCGAATGGCTGATTTCATACTCATTATCAGTGGGTGCCTGGAAGTTCTGATTGGTTCACAGTTCAAGTGCTAAGTCTTTGAACAAGGTTTATGAATGCAACTACTTGTACTCAGAAGTTAAATGTAGTGAATGTGTTTTAATCAATCAATGGGAATTCATTGGAGAACTTTAGTTCATCGCCAGCATGGACCTGGATATTGGGCAAATTGGCGTGAAGGGAATAAGGGCAAAGGGTGGTGGATATGGGTTGGCACTAAGTTGTGTAAGGGCTAATGGCCATGAGGGTGCATAGGTTGGCACTGGACTGTATGAGGAACAATGGTGGAGGGGGTAGGGGCATGAGTGCAGCATAGGAATTTAGGGGAGGTGAGGGGGAGGTGCAGTTTGGTGGTGATGAGTTCCACAGGGCTGTTTTGTCAGTTCTTCACTCCACACCTGGGACAAAATACTGAAGCATTGAGGTGGGTCTTTAACCTACCCTACAGTTCATGGTTGCCAAATGAATGCTTTCCAGGAGCAGTGGCACTCCCAAATCTCGATCCTTTTGTTTAACTCAGAAGTGCTCAGATTTGGAGACAGTGGCAATCTGTGTGCTAATAGTGGATAGACTGCAAGTTTACAAATTCCCAAAGTGTTGAAAACATTGCATTGTTAACATGCATGCTTTAAACTGTCCATTTATTTCTTAGACTAAAAAAGTTAGGATCTCAAGGATAACTCATTAATGTTTCTACCTGGATTCATGTTGCCATGGAGATGGGCTTTTGGGTAAAAGGTATCCAAGATATTCCAGAAACTCACTGAGGTCTTCCAGAGGCCGGGAGAGAAAGGGCAGCTTAGCTCACCATGCGGGATAGAGTGTGCGCTCAGATTGGTAGGATCAAATTTGTAAGGTAATTTCCTTTCCCAAGATGGAAAAGAACACAATAATCACAGTTGAGTGGTTCCAGGAGAATTGAATCAACACTATATAATATGTGCCTGTTATTGAGTTGTATTAAAAATTGTTTTAATTTCTCTTCCTCCCGCAATTCTCATCCTGTTAAGTCCTAATCCCAAAATGGACATACGCAATGAGATAGATTGAAGATTCTTCCCTTTAGCTAAAGTTTGGTGAATCTTCCAGTGTGGTACAAGTACAGTTTATCCTATCTGACCATGAGCACCCACCTGATTTTCTCTCAGAACCCCAAATTAGTGACTGCCAACCTGTCTCCATTGTAAGGTGATTCACAATTGGCCATGTATCCAGTTAGGGATGCTATAACTTTTCTTTAGACCCCCAACTTCATTTTATTTTGGAATTATATAGACAGTTTAAGATAAAATGGTTTACAAACTGGATATACCTCACACCTCAGGCTTAACAGTTTACCCATCAGCATAGCAGCTCTGGTCACTGTTCATTAAATGTGAAAAGCTTGCATCTTCTTCCCAGAAAAATCATATGGCCCATTGAGTCTGCACCAAAAGAGGGTCCCACCCAGGCGCTATCCTCATAACCCCACACATTTACCCTCGCTACTCCCAAACCTACACATCATGGGACATTCAGGGGCAATTCACTATGGCCAATCCACCTAACCTGCACATCTTTAGATTGTGGGAAGAACATGGGTCTTTGGTGCTGTGAGGCAGACGTGTTACTCACTCCACTGCATCCCCAGGACCACCTTCATACTTGCGACAGGCATGTTATAAATTTCCACTTATTCTTATTTTGGAATGAATAAAAAAGATACAGAAAATAACGTTTGTCACAAGTAAGGCTTACATTAACACCACAATGAAGTTCTGAAAATCCCGTAGTTGACACACTTTGGGTCAATGCACCTAACTAGCATGTCTTTCAGAGCACCCAGAGGAAACCCACACAGACACGAGGAGAACATGCAAACTGCACACAGACAGTGAATCAAGCCAGGAATCGAACCAGATCCCTAACACTGTGAGGCAGCAGTGCAAACCACTGTGCAGCCCATAAATTAGATGATTGTTTTAAAACAGGCAGGTAAAAGAAAGACAGTTTGAAATGGCATCAGTTCAACAAGGTATTCATCAAATGTAGTTCAGGAATTATAACAAAGTATTCCTGATGATATTTATCTAATATTCAATTGTGCAAAGTTACAAAACTGGCAGACCTAGAGACAAAACCATTAACTACCACTTGTCAAATCGTTAAAAATGTGAAAACTACACCACAATTAAGTGTTGTGAGCAGAGAATGACTCTGGTCAACATCATGATCACTTTGAAACGGAGCCTGAGCAGAGAATATGCTGCTCCAAAAAGCAATATAGCCTCCCTTAAAGTTATCTGGAAAGATTTGAAATCTAGCTCTTAAATTTTCATGATTAGTTAGATCAATCTATTTCTCTTGTCACAGAAAGTACATCAAGAGATACTGAAATCTGCTCTAACCTGGAAGCAGTTAGCCACTTCTGGTTTGCGATATTGTGAGTGCACACCAGTTGTTCATCATATCACCAAATGCATCAATCAACCTATCACCACATGATGAATATTAGACAGTCAATGTGCATATGAACAAAGAAATATCTATTTCCATGCAACATTTAACTCAAAACTGCTTCTTTAATATGGTACAAATATGAAGAGTGTTCAGCAAACCACAGTGGCATTGGTTTTGATGTAGGATGACCAGGGTATTCTACACAGGGAAGTAATGTTTCACTTCTTAGCATTCCGAAAGTGTGATCAACAGCTGGATTGCGTTATCATACCAGGAAGGGTTGTTGAAGCCAGGGTACCGAACTTCAAGAGTAGATGCCTTAATGAGAGTGCAATATTTCAAAAAATTCCAAGATGGCACCGGAATGAGGCGACTTCTTGCAAGCTGTGCCCAGCATACCTTCTAATTCTCTCTTTCACTATTGTTCTTTCTGTACACCTTAGCTATGACTACATTCTGCACTCTTCTGTGAACGGTAAGCTTTGTCTGTATAGTGCACAAGAAACACTTTCACTGTACACTATATATGTGACAATAATAAATCAAATATGTTTTTGGAAAGGAGTAAGCTAAAGAACTTTTTCCCCTTCTGAATCTATTCTGTAGTGTGCCATAAGATTCAGTGCTGGGGCCTCAATTTGTATTCAATATTAATAATTTAGTTGATGAGATGAAAAAGGGTATCCAAGTTTGCTGATGATACAAAGCCGGATGGGATGGGAGGAATAACAAGGTTGTAAATGAAGTATAGTACAAGAAAAAAATTGCTGTTCTGAGAGACTTGGGTGTACTTCTACAAGGATAATAAAAAGGAAGTTACACGCAGAGACAGCACGCAATCAGGTTGGCCTTTATTGAACGGGATAGGAATCAAAGAATAAAGGAAGGTTAGCCAAAATTATACAGACTTTAGTGAGACCATACGTGGAGTACAGTTTGCAGTTTTGGTCTCCATAGAGTTGTTGTTCATCCACCGATGAGGACCACGACATTAGTCATTTTTGAAGCTGGATGGGATGTGCCTGAAGATGACTGATCAGGCCAATTTGGGCATGAAATGTCCTGGCACATATTGGACAGGCTTGTGTAGGCGCTGTAGTTGCGCAGGTGGCTCTGGACTTGCACAGGTTGTGCTTAAGTTGTGCTTCAGCAAGGACCTTGCTTCGTAAGCTGGACAGCCCTTGTGGATGAGGCAGCGCCAGGTAGGGAGGTTTTGTGCCAGCGTTTCCCAGGTGGTCGTGTCAATGTCAAGTGACTTCAGGGAGGCCTTGAGTGTGTCTTTGTAACGTTTCTTCTGCCCTCCGTGCGAGCGTCTTCCAGCAGAGAGTTCCCAAAAAGGAGCTGCTTGGATATGTGCTCGTCTGGCATACCGATGACATGACCTGCCCACCGGGTCTGTGCTGTCATCAGCAATGTGTAGACAGAGGTTGACTTGCTCTAGAGAGAACTTCAGTGTCTGGTACTTTGTCTTGCCATCAGATGCGTAATATTCTGCGAAGACAAGTCATGTGGAAATGATAGGCATGCAAGACAGCTCACCGATACATAGTCCACGTTTCATAGGCATGCAGGAGGGTAGTGAGTACCACAGTGCTGTAGACCTTCAGTTTTGTTGCTGGGCTGATTCCTCAATGTTCCCATACAGTGGAGCGCAGTCTACCGAAAGCAGAACTTGCCTTTGCTATTCTGCAGTTAACTTCTTTAAATAGTCACTGCTTGGGAGAGGTTGCTGCCAAGATAAGTGAACTGGCCCACTGCCTGTAGTTTCTGCCATTTGATTGTGATTATGGGTTCTGTGTATGGTGCATGAGGAGCAGGCAGGTGCATGACTTCAGTCTTGTTAATGTTGATGGTGAGTCCAAAGTTGTCACAAGCCGTGGAAAATTTGTCCATACTGACTTGCATCTCTGGCTTTGAGCCAGTGTACAGGACGCAGTCAGTCATCGGCAAAGAGGAAGTCTCTCAGAACAGTCTCCTTCACTTTGGTAATACCTTGAAGTCTCCTCAGGTTGAAGAGCTTCCCATCCACTCTGTACTTGAGGCGGATTCCAGCAACACTGTCCTGGAAGGCATCATTCAGCATGGCAGTAAACATCATGCTGAACAGTGTGGGTGCGAGCACACAGACTTGTCTGATGCCATTGGTGACTGGGAATGCCTCAGAGGATTCTCCACCATCCAGTACTCTGGCCATCATGGATCTGGCGTACCATCTGAATGAATTTGGGCGGGGGTGGCAGCCGAACTTTGTAAGCCAACAAAGCCTGTGGAGGATCATGTCAGTGTCGAAGGCTTTCGCGAAGTCGACAAAGGTTGTGTAGAGCTCACAATTCTACTCCTGATACTTCTCCTGAGGTCGGCACGCAGCAAAAATCATGTCAATAGTCCCGCGACCTTTGCGGAAGCCACACTGACTCTGGAAGCAGGCCCAGCTCCAGATGAGTGATCAGATGATTTAGCAGGATTCTTGTGAGGGTTTTTCCTGTGATGGAGAGCAGCGAGATTCCTCGGTAGTTGTTGCATACTTGCCGATTGCCCTTCCTCTTGTAGAGGCGTACGATGGAAGCATTTTTAAGTTTGAGGAATGGATCCTTGCTTCATAAGGATGGAACAAGTACAGGACCAGCAGCTTTGTAGATCTCTGCAGGTACAGCATCTACCCCTGGGGCTTTGCCACTGGATAACAGCTTTCGTGACTTTGGCTACGACCGGTGGGTCATCCATGCTGTTGATCAACCTGGGGAATCCAGTCTATTGCCTCATTGTTAATAGATGAAAGTCAGTTGAGGACGGCTTCAAAGTGTTCAGCCCATCTCTGCAAGATCTGAGCCCTCTCTGTAATGAGAGTTATACGATCTGTACTCAGAAGGAGGGGAGCTCCCGAGAGACTGAGGTCCACAGAGAGTGTTGAGTGCTTCATAGGGCGTTTCTGTGTCAGCGTATCCTGTATTTCATCTGCCTTGGTGCTCAGCCAGGCATCCTACATTTTACAAGTTTATTCTGGACTGTCCTGCGAGCACTGGTAAAAGCATTTTTTTGGCAGCTGATGATGGGTCATTCTGACATGCCTGATGAAGGTGGTGCTTTTCAACAAGTATAGCCTGTACCTCCTCATCAAACCAGTCATGCTGCTTGCAGGTAGAGGGTCTGAGCATCTTCAGTGCAGATGAATGGACAGCATCCCTGAAGCGTTCCCAGTCATCCTCAGCGCTGCCTATGAGGTGTAGGTCAGCAAGCTTGATTTCTAAGTCTTCAGCCAGTGCTGAAGCTGTGCTGGGGTTTTTTAGCTTGGCTGCATTGATTCTTTTCATAACCTTGCTTCTTTGTGGTCGCCTTTTGGGTCTGATGCAGAGCCTCATTTTGGAGACAATGAGCCTGTGATGTGTCCAGCAGTCAGCACCACACATGGCCTTGGTCACTCTGACATCCTGCCTGTCTTTTCTCCTGACAATGACATAGTCGATAAGATGCCAATGCTTAGAGTGGGGGTGCATCCAGGAGGTCCTGTTACAGGTAGGCAGACGGAAGGTTGTGTTGGTGACGAGGTTGTGTGCTGCACAGTCTTCATTAAGAGTAGGCCATTACTGTTACACTTGCCCACTCCATGCCTCCCAATGACTCCCTGCCAGATTGCAGAGTCACACCCTACTCTTGCATTGAAAAATTGCCAGTCAAGATCAATTTGTCGGTATTGCTCATGCTGGTAGTAGGGTGTCTAGTTCTTCGTAGAGTTTGTCTTTTATCTCATCTGATTTGTTCATTGTGGGGGCATAGGCATTGATCAGGGTGGCTTGACTTCTGTAGCGGAAGCTGTAATGTCATATGCCGGTCATTCACACCCTTGGATAGACTAGCAAGTTTCCGAACAAGGTGACTCCTGATGGCGAATCCAACTCTAGCATCACGATGCTCATCACTGCCACGACCGCTCTAGAAAAAAGTGTATCCACCTCCAGTTTCAGTTAACTGACCTACGTGGGCAAGACAAGTTTCACTCAGGGCTGTAATGTCAATGTTGTACCTTGCAAGCTCTCTGGCAACTAAGGCTGTTCTTCTCTCTGGTCTGTCTGCTGTAGGGTTGTTCAAAAGTGTGCGCGCGTTCCAAGTGCCAATGGTGAGCGGTGTCACCTTGTGTTTTATTTTGTTTGACCGCAAGATGGGATCCCCGCCAGCCACGGTAAACTGGCCAGGGTGTAGTGAAGCAGGCAATGTTTAGGGCACCTTTTCTAGCCCCTCCTCACTCTATGGAGGTGAGCAGTGCGTTCCTGAAGAGGACTGCTCAGTCGCCCAGGTAGATGCTGAGTTTGATTGCTGCTTCGGTCAGCAGAGAACAACCATTAGCCCTGAGCTGCCTGTATATGGGTCCATGACTACAGCTCCCACTGCTGCTTTGTCGCTCACTCATCGCCACAGGACTTCAAAGGTTGAACGGGATGGTGATGATGATAGTGTTGAGACAGGTGCTTGACTTAGATTAAAGTGAGGGAGAGTTGCGCAGCGTCAGCCTCATTCTCTCTTCCCAATTCCCTTCTGGATCCAGTGGCAAGAGTCAAGATGGCTGGAGATGGGACTAAGCACAGTGGATGACCAGGATGTCTTCTGTATCTTGTCCTGCTCTTTGTGTTGCACAACGCTTGCAGAGACTGACTTCTTGACCATTGGACCTTCCATTGGTCTCATCCGCTCAATCCGCTGGAGTCTGTCTTCACATGCTGGGATAGACAACTCCCTATCTCACTGAAGGTTGAGACCTGTCAGTTACCCTCACCTGGTTTAGCCGGCTTGTCGAAGCTGTTGCCCGGGCCACTGTCACATGCAAACAGTGATGGGGAGCCACAAGTGAGAGCTGAGTGCCTGGTGGGGACAAAGGGTGGACAAACCACCCTGAAAAGGACGCAACATGTTCCCCCATTAGAGGTACTACCCCTCCCTGACACCCCATATGGTAGACTTACATTGGAAGTGGAGCAGCAAAGGCTCACTAGATTGGTTGCTGGAGAGGTCTGCCCTGTCACTGGATGCTGAATAAACTGGGCCTATCCTCACTGGAGTTAAGAATGAAAGGTGATCATCAAAATATACAATCTTCTGAAGATGTTTGACAGAAGTTGGTTTCCCCTGGCTGCAGAATTTAGAACATGCAGGCAAACCTGGAATAAGCAGCCAAATCTTCAGCTTGAGGAGCCATATCTTCTATCCGAGAGGGTGGTTGTTGATGCTTCATCATCAAGTGTACTCAAGGCTGAAATTCACATGTTTTTGGTCTTAGGGGAATCAAGGGTTTTGGGAAGCAGGCAGAAAAGTGAAGGCTAAAGATCATACTGAACTATAGAGCAGGCTTGAGGGACCATTTGGTCTGTTCATTTTCCTATTTCAAAATGAGCAAGAGCATTTTAACATCATTCTTTCATTTCTGAAGATAATGAGAATATCAGAGGCATGGGATAGAGCCAATAACTTTAAAAAAGTTAATTAAAATACTGAGGATGCTGGAAATGAAAATAAATACAACCATGGAAAAATCTCAGCAGGTCTGGCAGCATCTGTGAAGAGAAGGAGTTAATGTTTTAGATCAAAATGATTCTTTCACAGAACTCAAAAAAGATTCAGTTTATTTTACTGGATGGACTATTACTTTTACCTAGATATGACAGCATTCTTGAAAACAGTGAGCTGGATCCCCAGAAGAGGAGCTAGAAACAAGTAAGCCAAAAATATCTATGGCCTAAACACAACTGTCAAGAGCACAAATTACCATCACTGTTTTCCATGGAAGCACAACAGTACATTCAATTGATGCTTATTATTGGCAAATTTGATGACAGGCCTTGGCCATGATTGAAAACTAGGAAATAAAGAATGCACATTAAGAATAGCAGCGAAGCTAAGCTTTGGTTTTCCATCTGTGGGTGCAGAAGGGAAATCTTAGGGACCTAACACTTCAGATTTTTTTTCTTCTAAAAACAGAATGAATGCAATGAATTTTGAATCTCGAATCTCAACGCAATAAAATGAAATGTGACCTGGGTGTCACAAGGCACAAATTGTGAATTTAGGATTGCTGACTTTAGTTGGACTCTATGACCAATGGGATATTGCTTTTTTCATACTGTGCATTGAAGAACTACTTAAAAATAATTTATCCATCCTTGTTGACTGTTCCAATTATCACTACCTATAAGCTAAGCTCATTGCTACCAGTATCCTATCTCAAGTCCAGTTTACCCAATATCCCTGCGCTTACTGAAGGATGTTTGCTGCTTTTCCAATAATTCTTCTACATTAAAATTCTCACCATTATTTTCAAATCCCTCGATGACCTCACCCCACTGATACGTTAGCTTTCCAAGCTTCACAAGATCCCAGTGGCTTCCTGTGGGTCCCCAATTTTAATCTCACCACCATTGGCAGCAGTGTCATCAGTTACCTTTAAAGGCTTCCCTTCAAAAATATTCAGGTAGAGTTTAAAAGAGAAACGTGTTGCTGAAGTATTTTGTTTTGAACTCTTCAGAACAGAAGAAAATCAAAATTTCAAATGATCACTGTTTATATTAGGAAAATTATGCTGATTATAGGTACAGAGGCACTGCCATGGAAAAAGCAATAGGGAACAATAAGTTCCTAGGTAATTCAAAAAGGCACATCTTCCTTTTATTTGAAGTGAATATATGTCATTTCCAGCAAGTGTAAATGAGCCGCACCACATGCTTAACTGATTACCTTAAACTAGGGCTACTGCAGCTATCAGCACTCTAGGATTGTTCAGCAAGTATTGTACAATTGCCAAATCACATCTGTCATTCGATGTTTTGTTTTAGCTTCTTCTAGTGCAGGCTGGTTGGGCACAGCCTGTGCTCTGCCAATTACAAACCAGCAACATGTCTTTGATTAGATTACCCAATTTTTGGGATGTGCACCCCACATACCTAACATTGTACTCTATACATGAAGTTGCTCAAATGTGTGGTAGGTAAAACACTGGACTGACGGCAGAATCATGTTAGAGGAAAATATCACCCATGTAGCCACTGCATAGAAGTAACGTGAAATAGGTTTCTTAGCCAGTTGTTTAAATGTTTGAGATACCTTAATCTATATAAAGGGAAAAGAGGTTAATGAGGGAAAGTGCAAGGCCCATTAGAGACCAAGGAGGTAATCTGTGTGAAGCCTCAGGCATTAGAAGGGTGTTAAATGAATACTTCCCACAAGAAGAACATTGTCCTTTTTCCTGAATCTGTGTCTATGAGAACCTTGAGCAGTTTGACATAGAAACAGGCTTAAAAATGGACAAATTTGTTACATTCCAGACTGTTGTGGGGGCAAGGCAGGAAATTGTAGGAGGAGGGGATGCCAGAGGATGGCTAATGAGGTTCCACTTTAAGTGTGGTAGAGAAGAACCAGGGAATTACAGACCAGTGAGATTCACGGCTGTGGTAGGGAAACTATTGAGAATATTCTGAAGGTGACAATTAATGGGTGTAAATTGAAAGAGATGGATACTCAGCAAGACCATGGTGTCCTTGTGCATCAGTTGCTGAAAGTAAGTGTGCAGGTACAGGGGGCAATAAAAGAGGCAAAATGGTATGTTGGCCTTCACAGACAGAGGATTTGACTGTAGGGATGTTTTTCTACAATTGGACATTGGCGAGGCCACACCTGGAGCACACTGCGGCAAAGGTTTACTAGGCTTATTCCTAGAATGGCAGGTCTATCATATGAGGAGAGACTAAGTAGATTAGGATTATATCCACTGGAGTTAAGAGTGAGGACAGATCTCATGGAATCTTATAAAATTCTAACAGTGTAGATTCAAAAAGAATGTTTCCAATGGTGGGGTTGTCCAGAACTTTGAGAATAAGGGGTATATCTTTTAGAAAAGAGATGGGGAGAACGTTCTTCACCCAGAGGTGAATCTGTGGAATTCATTACACAGAAATGAGATTCTTAAGTGTTCAAGGGCAGAGATATGCTCTTCCTACCAGATGTGGGAGATCCAGAGCTTTGTAACATCCCTGACAACTTTGTCTGCAGGAAGTGTGACCAGCTGCAGCTCCTCATAGACCATGTGAAGCAGTTGAGCAGAGCTGAATACATTGCGGAGATGCAGGGGACAGACAGTGTAATAGACACTAGTTTCAGGGAGCTGGTCCCGACAAGTAGCTGGGTGGCCACTAGGAGACATAGACAAGGCAGGAATCTGAGACAGGTTGAGGGAGACCTGATAGCGGTCTTCAAAATTATGAGAGGCATAGGCAGAATGGATGGTCAGAGACTTTTTCCAAGGATGAAAGTGTCAATTATAAAGGGGCAGAGATTCAAGGAGAGAGGGGGAAAGTTTAAGGGAGATGTGCAGGGGAAGTTTTTTATGCAGAGAGTGGTGGGTGCCTGGAACATGCTTCCAGAGGAGGTGGTGGAAGCAGGCACATTAGCAACATTTAAGAGGCATCTGGATGGGTACATGAATAGGGAGGGAAATGGTCACAGTAAGAGCAGAAGGTTTAAGTTTAGTTAGAGCATTATGATCGGCACCAGCTTGAAGGGCTAAAGGGCCTGTTCCTGTGCTGCACTTTGTTGTCTGACTTCCAGAAGAAATTAGCCCCGTGAGCCACATCTGTAAGTTTATCTCTACTTGGAAAGGCATAGGTTAATTACAGATAATCAGCATGGCTTTGTCAGAGGGAGATGTTGCCTAAAAATTTCATAGAATTTCTCTGAAAATGATCAGTGTATAGATGAGGAAAATGTAGCTAATGTCATTTAAATGGATTTTAGCAAAGCCTTTGACAAGATCCCACATGGGAAACTGATGAGAAAGTTGAAGAGCATGGAATTCAGGAAACTTGGGTGCGAGATGGTTTAGAGCAACTTGGCAAGCTGGATCCGAAACTGGCTTAAACTAGGAAAAAGGATGGCAGTAGAAGTCTATTTCAGTGACTGGAGGCTAATGTTCAGCGCTGAGTCTTTTATTTACATAAATGATATAAATGAGCATATGGGATGGGGAAAATGATAAGTAAATTTACAGAAGATTGGTAGGGTGGTTAATAGTGAAGGTGGTTGTAGATTACAGCAAGCTATACATGGTTTGATAAGACACAGCAGTGGTAGAGGATATCAGAATCCCTATGATGTAGAAAGAGGCCACTTGTCCCTCCACCAACAAAATCCCATCCAGCACTATCCCCACACCCCTATTCATTTACCCCGCTTGTCCCCTGACACTAAGGGGCAATTTAGCATGATCAATCAAACTTGCTCATCTTTGGACTGTGGGAGGGAATCAGAGCATCCACAGGAAACCCACACAGACAAACAGTGACCCAAGGCTGGAATTGAACTTGAGTCCCTGGTATTGTAAGGCAGCAGTGTTAACCACTGGCGTTGTTCCATGAGGTGATGCATTTTGGAAGAAGAAACAAGACAAGGGAGTAATGAATGCAGGGCACCGGAAACTCAGGAACCAAAGGATCTTGGGGTACTTATTCAGATTCCTGAAGGCAGCAAAGCAGAAGACTAGGGTAGCTAAGAATGCATGTGGGACACTTGCTTTTATCAGCTGTGTCACAGAGCACAAGAGCAAAGAGGTAATGCTGAAGCTGTACAGAGCACTGGTTAGGCCACAGCTGGAGTACTGGTCACCTCAATATATTTCACTTGAGGGGGTGCAGAGGGGATTCAGCAAGATGTTGACTAGGATGGAGCATGAGCTATAAGACACTGGATCGGCTTGGACTGCTTTCCTCAGAGCAGAGAAGAGATGTGATTGAGGGTATGGACAGGATGAATCGGGAGCAACAGTTCCCCTTGGTTGAGGGGTCAAGGGAGCATAGTTTTACAATGAGGAGCAGGAGATTCAGAGGAGACTTGAGAGAGAGAAAAAAAACATAGGCTGATGAGAATTTGGAATGGACTGCCTGGAAAGGTAGTGGTATCTCAAACTTATTTGAATGAGCACTTGAAATATCATAACATTCAAGGATGTCGGACAGGTGCTGGAAGACTGAATTAGTGTGACTTTAGTGATAGTTATTGTTGGTGCAGATTCAATGGGCCTTTTTGCACTGTATGACTATGATCTTGTCTACCTCAGATTACCATGGAATGGCAAAATAGCAATTACTGCATAAAATCATTCCAGATAAATGCTATTTTCCACTAAAAGGATGCAGCCTGTCAGTCCATAAAGTAAATTTGCCTACTGAACAATTAAGCAAAAATCACATGAATTTCAGAACTGATGGGATCCTAGTCATGTAGGCCACTGGTTGGCTGATAACATGTTCCTCTGGCTTTTCATAAACCATTTTCAACCTTGCATTCTCTAGAGGATCTGGGTTCATGATCCTCCAGAGAAACATTTCTAATTTATATCTGAAATGGGAAAACTCCTTGTTTTTAAACTATGTAACCTTGTTCTAGTCTCTGCCACGAGTGAAAGCATCCTTTCAACATGCATCCTGCCCAGTCCCACAGAATCTTTAAACTGTTAAAAAAAACAGCTTTCATTTGTCTAAACCCAACAGATGCAGGCACATCTCATTCTCTTGCCTCACAAGAACGAACCTTGCTGTTAATTCATTTACATTTCCACATCACTTGCTGGCAAAGCCAGATCCCACTGTACCTCAAAGATTTTGTAATCTCTCTACTTAAATAATAATCCACATTTTCCCAGATTATTCTCCATCTGACCACTCACTCAATCTATCCATATCCTTCTGCAGTATGTCCTTTTTCACAACTTACCCAAATTTAGTCTCCACGAATATAAATTGCAAATAGTGGAGGCCCCAGCACAGATCCCTGTGGCACTCCACTCATTACATCTTGCCAACCTGAAAAAGACCCATTTATTGCTACTCTCTCATGCTAATTTATGTTACCTCCATCACCACAAGTTCTTATTTTGTGTAGTTGCCTTTGATGTGGCACCTTGTCAAGTCCCTCCTGGAAATCCCAGTACATGCATGGACAGTTTCTCCTTTATCCACATTAGTCAGACAATTTCTTTCATGTTGACACTGCCAAATTTAATTGAGATTTTCTAAGTGCCCTGCTACAACTCCTTAATAATAAATTCCAGCAATTTCCCCATGATAGATTAACTTCTGTGTGGTTTCCTGCTTTCTTTCTTAAATAAGGCTGTCACATTCATCTTTTCAGAATCTAGGAAACTTTGGGACATTAAAACCAGTGTATCTACTATCTCAGCAGTCCCAGATGCTGCACCCTTTCCTTTCTCCTCACTGGAATATACTGAATATTATGAAATAGCCCTTTAAATACTCATCATGTCCCTGCCAACCTATCCACCCACCTCCCCAACTTAATTTCCCAATGCACTTTAGACAGCTGAGTCTTTCTGCCCTCATAATAGCCCTTTAAGCTTAAAAAACTCACCTCAGATCCACTCCTCTCTCCCTCAAAACAGAAGGTGAAATTTAATCATATTATGATCCCTGTTACCTAGGGGTCCCTTCACTATGAGGTAATTAATTAATCCAGTCTCATGCTCTCTGGTTGGGGCTACAATATGACCAAAGAAATCTTCTTGAAAAATCACTTGGATTAACTCCTCCTCATCCAGGCTACCTGTGCCAATCTCATTTTTACAACCTGTATGTCAATTGAAATCACCCATTATTATCAGCGTACCTTTCTCACAAGCTTCCATTATTTCTTGGTTATTGTTATCAGACCTATAACCACTCCCTTCTTACCTTTCTAATATCCACCCAAACTGATTTTACATTTCGATCTCTAGAACCAAGTCCATCTTTTTCTATTGTACCAATGTCATCTGACTAAACAGAGCTCTCTACCACTTCACCTTTCCCTGGCTTCCTGTAATTATATTCAGGTCCCAATCTTTGTCTGTGAGAAGCAACATTCATAAGCAGGGACCCTTTCATTGCAAACAAAAGGAATACATTCACTGCACCCGATTAGTGTAGCAATCCAGGAAAATAACAGATGAGGCCAAAAATCCAACTTGTGCTGGCCAAAACTTATTAGCGTCAGAGTGCCTGGATTTCTATATCATCTCTCCAATGAGATATCATGCCAATGTGAATCACTAATGCTCTCCACCAGCTGAAGACTGCCCACTTGGCACCATTGGTTGGGTTCTATGTGTGCCTGGAAACCCACAGAGTGCTAGCAACCCATGTCAGTGTGGCAGGACAACATGCTGTTGATGAAGGGGAATGGGAGGAGGTTGGGACGCCAAGTGCTCTAACACTGGTTTTACCAGCATGTGTAGGCTCCATGCCCCACCACCCTTATCAGCACCAAGCTCACAGCTGTCAATAAAATGTGAGTGCTGGAAGATTGCAGTGTGGAGCTCTGTTCCCCTATCCTTAGGCTTGAAGAGATGACTGTGGTCTTTCAATTACTTCCAAATGTTTTAATGTATTAAATTCAATGCTTTGGTTACAAAGCTGTGCAATGGAAGTCCATTAATGCAGTTCTGATACCACTACGTTTTCTGCTCAGCAGGGGTTGATGGTGCAGCTATGAAGGGGCTATTTATCTTCAAAGTTATGATTAGTTTTTTTTAACTAAATATTTATTTTGAGAATTCATGAGAATTTCAGATTTCCCAATCTTTTCATCAGGCTCAAGCATTCTTTTCTGTCATTTAAAGTTCTTTCACAGGATGTGAGTATCACTGAGTAGGTTAGCATTTGTTGTCTATCCCCAATTGTCTTTACTGGGTGAGAGAGCATGGAGAGGTAAAGGGGTATGAGTGAGTGGGCATAGGGTGGGGGTTAGAAAGCCTCACTGACCTACTGAACTAATGGCCCAGCAAACAGAGGGTGGACTTTCTAACCTGGTCTTGGCATCATCCCATCTCCATTTTGGGAGGCATCAGTTCCAACTTCAGCCTGTTGTCTTCTCTTGGGGGGTGGGGGGGGGGGCACAGCCACTCATTAAGCAGAATCACAAACCTGCTTGTTCTGAATTGCATGTTCTTCTGGCAGACCACAATGTGACACTGAAGCAATCCGTTAGCTCACCATCCCCTCTATTGGATGGATGGAGGAGATAAAAGAGGGAAAAGAATGAAAAAGAAAGCCATAGCATGATTGCTTATGAACTCTGAATTTACTAAAGAAAACGCCTGCTTATCTTTGTAAAGTGGAGAGCAACTAACCGAGACATCTCAATGACCTAATCAGCATTGGGAAGAACAAACTATGTCTGACAGAGTTAGTGGGCATTAAGTTACATGGCACAGTGGAAAATAACACAAATATTTTGTGAGATATTATCTATGTTAATTTTAAAACACGTTAATAATGAGTTGAAAACAATTATTTTCACCTCGCCTGGCCTTGGATTGCTCCTTAATTGGCCAATTAACTAACCACTTACGAGTCATCTGAAAGCAGTTAACGGATTCCATTTGGATTGTGCAAGGAGTTGTCTCAACATTTGGATGCTTGCCCTTCAGCTGCATTTACCCATCAATTCTATAACTTGATCAGTTTGCAACTTCATTTACTCTCATCATCCCCAGGGCATTGCTGCGATTCCTCCACCAATCTATTTTCATTTTAATTATTGTTTTCTGCTGCTTTGACAAGCAGAAGGAAATTTATAAAATAACAATGGTCTATTAGTTTGCTGACTATTGGAGGCTGAACCTGCATTTTGTCTCTTGGATCTAAAAGGTAGACACAAACACAATCTCTTCCCTTCCGTGGTATCCCCCAATTGCTCTCCATTCCCTTCCATATAAAATCGTCACAAAATTAACCATAATACCATGTATGATTATGGAATTTTAATATAGCAGAAAACAAATGTCATCTCTGAAGAGCATCAGCTGATTCTGTCCAGATGCACTCTTGACTGTTTGAAACTTGAGTGCATTAAAATCAGAGGCTATTATATTCAGAATTTTTTAAACTGTAAAGGCTTCCCTTCATGACAACTTAAGGTTTGTAATGTTACGGCTGCTTGCCTGGTCATTCTCTCTCTCTCTCTCGCCTTCACCGTCACTGGAGTGTGGCAACATCCATATATGTTAGATCAGCACTGGCACAGACCTAGGGAGCTGTTTGCCCAGCCAGCCTTTTCTGGCTAGAAGAGAGTGATAAAGTGATTGCAAACTTAAAAGCTTTTAAGCAGCATTAGCCAGATCCTTCAGCTTGAATCAACATCGAGGTGAAATTCCAGTCTCCACCCCCCACCCCCCAACTCCATCCAATTCATTCTCCAAGAACCTCTCTCCTAACTGATCAGCATCATAAGATTTAAAAAAAAATCAGTAATATATATATAGTTAAACACAGCTTCGTTTGATGCAAATTGCGAAAACCACATTTGCATGCTACTTCAATATGCTGAAAGTGGGATCTAATATCATTTGAGGAAACTTCAAATAAAAGGTCAAGGTACAAGGTAGGAGTGTCATTAGACAGCAAATGATGCTGCAACATTTTGTATCTGATGCACACAAGAATAGGGCATCATCGCCGGGTTCTGCAGGTCCATTTTCTACAATAGCTCTCTCTACACGTTCACATTCTATTCCACAACATGCCTTTGGAAGCTGTGCCGAGCAAGTATCACGGTGAGAAGTTCCTGAGTTCACGCTTGGAGAGCATTTGCATTGTGCCAGGGACTGAAGCCACAGAAGATTAGGATCCTAGATAATTACAGCAAGGAAACGAAGACTCTCACAACATCACATGCAGCTTTTGGACAAAAGCTTTTTCCTTTCATCATATTCTAACAAAAAAAACGCACACCACTTTCTTTTGAAAGAATAATAACTGCAATAAATCATAAAATTGAACCGCAGCCACAATTATTATTCATTGGTGTTAAAAATGTTTGGTGATATATTTTTCGCTGCAATCCACCTTGCAACTCATTTTTGGAGCACTTCCACTCCAAGCTACCCTTTTTCAGCCGTGCAAACAGGGCTGCCTCACACAGTTCCCCATTGACACATCCAGAGAAAACCTCCGTCTTTCCCACTTCTCACAACAACCTTCTTGTTAACCTTCATGTTGCAGCCAGTTGCAAAATAATTGCGCTTATAAACTGCTCAAATAATTCGCGTCACAGAGGAAGAGAGAGGATTTCAGACAAACCTTGCCAGGGATCAAACTTAATATAACGTTAGTATAAAGTCTCAGTATCAAAGTGAGACACGTGAAAGAGTCGATACCAACGTATATATGCCACAGATATTTTACAGACACATGGCACGATTAAACTGTCCACAAGTAACAAGCTGAATAAAAATGGGACACGTTCTCACTCACTTATACTGCATAAAAGATTAAATATTCATTCATCGCCTACCCCGAGGGCCATTTTTTTTTTGTTGCTTTCCAAATAGATGCTATGATCCTGGTAAACAATAACATTTTTTCTTGTAAACACCTGCCGGTACAGGCGATTATAGTGAATTTGTGAGAGGAGTGACTCATACATCATGTCATCCCATCACAGCGCTCATTAAAAATATAGCACAGAATAAGATTACCTGTAGATATTTTCCACAGAACAATTGAAAAAATGGGTTGTCATCCCTATTAAATGGTAACACTGCAGCGTCCGGGAAGGCCACTTGACTTTACCGGAAAATTAATAAAGGTCAGTCCAAAGGGACAGACAGTTCCTGAAGCCTCTCCATCTCAAATGTACGGAGTCCCAGTTTCAACACTTAGCCTTCAGTCCACCCACTCCTGACTCTAAAAGCATCATGTTTGGAGAAATAAAGAAAACAGGATACTCTAAAGCTGCTGGCAGCTGGATTTAAAAAAAAATCCCCTTCAGCCTGCATTTATATTTGCTTGGAAGCTTTTTCTTCGAACTGACTAACGGTCGTGTCCTGCTAATAAACGGCGTTGGGAGATTAGCAATTAGCAGCTAGCAGTGATAAGCTAAACAGTCCCTTGATCTGAAGGTTTTTGGAAGTAATAGAGCACTAGCAGGGGGAAAAAAAAGAGGAAAAAGCAAGAGGATTTCCGCTAAATCTAATCAATCAGGAATGCATAATAGCTTCCATGCAGAACTGCTGACACTGGGTCACCAGCTTCTGTGACCCCTAAACACAAGACCAGCACTACAAAAAAAGATGAGAGAATCCGAGCTAATTGTCTAGCAGTGCAGTGCTTTCTTCACTTTTCACCCAGCAGTACAGCTTCAACCACACCCGCACATTTCATGACAATCCAGTGAACATCTTTCATCCTCATTATTTCAATTTATCGCTTGGCTTTTTTTCCCACTAAACTCCCTCTACCTTCTCAGCAAACGCATAGGCAAAGCAGAAGATAGAAATGCATTAATTTAAATACTGTACTAAGACAACATTGTATAATTGTAAAATATAATGCACAGCACCAATAAAGGAGACTATATATAAATATATATATATCTAATATATATATCAGCAGCACATTCAAGCCTGTTGTCATTTTATCTCACTTACTGAAAACGCTCTCACAGTAGCACCTCTCAGCAGAAGAGAAAGTTGCCAGTGTTGCCAGATTATTGCTACTTTGCCACCAGCTGCTCTGCACTGGATGCAGATTAAAGCACTTTTAAACTCCAGAGCCTCACCATGTGACCAGGCAGTCATTTGTGATGGGCAGAATAAATTATCAGGCGAGCCTTGCACCCCCTAGCCAATGTTTGGGGAAGTGTAGCTTTCTCACTCGTGTCTGCCAAACCTCCTAGAGCACAGTCTCCAGTCAAGCAAAGGAAGATTAAATATATTTTACGTACACATATTACAAATATGTATCTGCTTTTCCAATATTGACTTTTTTTTTGTTAGGAAACGTAATGTGGGGGGGGGGATGTTGACAGTGGGTGAGGTTGGTGGTGTTGGAAGTTTAATTGATTGGGGAAGTCTTAAGTTTATTTCTTTGTGTGTGTTTATTTCTCGCTTTAACCCTCTCTGCTTGGAATGCAAGCTCCGAGCCGCTTTCTAAAGCACAGCAGCTAAACACACAGTACACATTAACAAATCAATACAAACAAAGGTCCTTGAGTCTCTGCATAAAACATGAGGCTCTTCTGAGGCTCTTTATCCTAATTGAGCTCTGATCCTGCCACCTCATTCAGAATGCACTATCTGATGCCTCAGCTGACAAGCATGGGGAGATTATATATATGCATACACATATATATAAATATATATATATACGTGCCAGAAATATGGAAATGATATCAATTTTTCGATGACTGCTCCATTTTTCCCCGCACAGCTGCTGCATTCATTTACTCAAAATAATGTAGAGTGCTGTTTATTTGAACTGTCTTAAAATTTGACATTCCTTTAAACATCTTTGTCCCGTGGCTCTCTGACCGACTTTCCTCGCAGAGTTTAGCACACATGTAACCATCAGCAATGGAATTATCAGAAAAGTTAGGCGTTAGTTTGATGCGATGTGGTCTGGCCCCCAAGAACAGATTCAAAGAAAAGCCAAGTCAACTTCGTGGATACTGTTAAGCACTACAAAGATGTTCCAGTGTCCTGAAACGCTTGACAGATCCTTTATTTTACCCTTTCTTCTTTTCTCTTCTCCCTTTGTTTCATTTTCTCAACTGCTCTTTTCAACGTTACTGGAGGTCTGCTTAATCCTTCGTCTATACGTTTCTCTAAAAACTCAATAAAACTGGTGTGAAGTACCTGGATGGGTCACAGATAAAATTGGTTCCTATCTGCTGGAGTTGCTATTTGTGATGGTTGTAGGAAGAATTTTGCCCTGGAATACTATTACCATTGGGAGTTTTGTCAGTGTCAGTAACGTTTTCCGTAGGATATCTGAAAACAGCACCCGATTAGAATCTTTCTCTGACCCACTCTTGCTGCATTGGAATCTGATAAATGTACAGCCATTTTGCCAAGAAATGCTATGCTTGGCTGGGGATTTTTAATCTTCAGAATGAAACAGCCAATTTGCAAATCTTTATGCTGCATTTAATCATTCACTCAACTATTCAATCTAAACAGTAATAGCAGAAAACACTTAAGAAATCGTATTTCACACAAAAGTGATTAGGCTTCTAAAAGCATACTTGAAGTTTGGCAGCATTTTGTGTATTTAATGTGCTGATCATTAAAGAAAATCTCTAAGCTAAATTACTAACAGGAGAACTATTAAAACTCAAACATGTAATTGATGCTGAGAGCGGCAACAGGGTTATGCCGCTGCCAGACTTTGCAAAATACATCAAGAGATGAAGTGGTTGAGGGTCGGGGGGGGGGGGGCGGTGGGGGGACAGGGTCTGCCTGTTCTGATACAAATCTCTCATGTTATCTGCCCCACTTTGCACATGCCTGTGTTCACACACTTTTTGCACCTCTGGTATATTTCCCCATCGTAATGGCATTGCTCATAGAACATCGTAAACAAAATGTAATAAATGTAAGAATTTCATTGATTGATAATTACCTAGTAGGTAACTGAGCCATACAGAATAGTGAAGTCCGAAGTATTATGGCAAGCATGTACTGAGTTACCCAACTTCGATTTTTTTTAAATGCACATACGCAGTTCGGACATCACTTGCTCGGCCAGCATTCGTTGTCCCACCCTAATTGCACCGGAGAAGGTGGTGGTGAGCTGACCTCTTGAACTGCTGCAGTTCCTGCAGCTTAGGTGCATGCACAGTGCCGTTAGGGAGGTATCTCCATACTTTCAGCCCAGCAACAGGGAGGAATGGCAATTTATTTCCAAGTCAAGATGATGAGGGACTTGAAGGGGAACTTCCAGGTGGAGGTGTTCCCATATGTCTGCTGCCCTTGTCCATCTAGATGGGAGCAGCCATGGGTTTGGAAGGTGCTGCTTAAGGAAACTTGGTGAGATCCTGCAGTGCGTTTTGTAGATGGTACACACTGCTGCTATTGTTTGCTGGTGTGGATGAAGGTGCGAGGCGACAGGAATGGAAATGTGACAGTTGACCTCATCACTTTTGCACTAAGGACAAGAAAAATGTAATTCTGCTTTTGATCGTGACTTCTCGCACCATGCTGCAAAGTGCAGGTATATGAATATTGAGGTGCGGGCAATGTTTGGTATACCTATGACACATCCCATGGCCAAATAGTCCCTTGATGCAGTTTAGTCTGATGCTTAAGACTAGACAAGATTTTTAAATTACTGGAGAAAAGTTATTCTACCTTGATTAACTGTTCTCACATGATTGTGGATGAAAAGGGAATAAAATGAATAGGGAAAAGAGACTTTCCAGTCCTGTGTGGTTTCAATTGTATTATGAGGTCTTTGTTTTTCTATGATTTCAATGGATTCCCAATGTGTTCTAATCCAGGTCTTAGTCACACTTCCTTCAGTTTGTAGCTAGAGTACACACAGCAGTTAGCAACTAAACTAATAGAAAATAAGTTCAAACACTTGAACTTTTAATAATTAGATGTGAATCTGATTTTCTTTAAATTTTCCCATTTCCACTTCAAGACATTAATTCCAGATGCAAATCACACCCCCGTGCCCATTCTGCAAATATAGTAGAAAATAGCTTCAGGCTACTAAACGACGAAGGGCATTGTGTGGTTCAATATTGCCCTCAGCCAATGACAACATATACCCACGACTGGTGTCACCAAATAGATGATGGAGAGCAGAACTTGCATTGTCTATCCCCAGCTCTTGGGGCATTAGAACCCCAACACTGCCTTGGTTGAGATCAGAAGGCATGCCACAGATGTGGCATCAAAGTTGGGGCCTTATGGTCTGTGGCACAGTATCACACCAAACTAAGGCTAGCTAAAGCAGTCAGGATTTAAAATCACTGATAGGACCATCTGGTTTAAAACATTATGGTTTATTTAACATTGTTGCTTTATCTGGTGTCAGCAAGATTCTAAGTTTCTCAATAAGAAAACATATCAGGGCTGTGGTGACTGCGGAGGTAGGTAGAGATGGGGTGGTTGAGGGTTGGGGGGACAGGGTCTGCCTGTTCTGATACTTGCACAATATACCAAGGACCATGAGTGGATCCTGGTACAGATTGATCAATGTGGAGGAAGAATCTTGCTGTGCTCCCAATTTGAAACTGCTATGCTCTTACTGTGGTGATTCCAGATGAAAGCCGAGACTTTTCCTGTGTGTGGTTAAATCCCTTATGGAATCTGCATAAAGGAACTACTCCTGGTGCGTTGTAAACTTCAAATAATGTATGGGTGACTGTTCTCAGTAAGCCACCACACCTTTAATATGTGCTGGTAAAACAGCACTAGTTCAGCTCTAGGCAGGTTAAACCACTGTACAATGATGAGAGAGAAACATGCACATGTGGTTCCGATAATGCCTGACTCTGTCCTAGATATATACTCCATAGGAAAACAATTGTTTGACAGCCTGATTGTTTCTCAGCCAAATTGGTATATATGGGTTGGCACTGGAATTCTCCTGGATCAGTATTATTCCTGTATTTGATGTCAGCAATATGTATCTTTCATCAGTGATAGGCGGTATGGTCCCATTGTCTGGGAGATTGGTTCAAATGCAAATATAGAATTCAAGTATTGTAGACTTTCCATGCCGTACGAATTAGGAATGTCCCAGGACCAAATCTTGGTCCATGTTAAATCAATTGATTCCAACAGGAGGCCCAAGGCCAGGGCACATAATCTGGGCTGATGCTCAGATACAGTACTGAAGAAGTACTGCTGCAACGTTGAAGGTGCCTTCTCTTGAATGAGATCTTAAACTTAATCTTGGTCTACCCTCTCAGTCTGATGTAAAGGATCCCATGGCAACATTTGAAGAAGAGCAGAAAAATTCTTCCTTGTGTCTTGGCCAATATTTATCCATCAGTCAACATTACTAAAACAGAATATCTGGTCATTACCACACATTGCTGGGTTACAAAGTGGCTGCCATGGGTCCAAACTGCAATATTAGCTGCACTTCAAAATAACTTCAATGGCTGAAAAATCACTTTGGGACATTCTGCACTTGTGAAAAATGTTATATAGAAGCAAACTCTCTCTCCCTAAATGGAATGGATGCTACATTTGACTTCAGCATCTTCAGCTGCAGAGGAGAAACATGAACTAGAACTATGGCTTACCCTTATAGCTATGCAACCCCTTCTGGAGGTTATAATGTGCAAACACTGAGTGAGGATAGGGATAGACTCAGTTAAATTGTTTCCAATGGTCAAATAATCTGTCAATATTTACAGTCTAACCTCACAAGTGCAGATTGGCTGCTTGAGTGAGTGACATGGGAAGAAACAGACAGGAAGAAAGAGCAAAAATTATTGGGAAGAAACAAAAAGATGAAGATAATAAGGGATGATGGAAGTATGCCAGAGAGTAATAGAGAAAATTTCTACAATCCAGTAATTGAGCAGAGTTGGTTGTGTAGTTGTAATATAGATGGATTGGGAATCTGGAGACTTCAGGGACATAAGTTCAATTCCCATCATGGCAAATGAGGAATTTAAATTCAATTAATTAATAAGCCAGGAGTAAAATATTAGTCTCAGTAATAATAACTATAAAACTACTGGATTGTAATAAAAAAGATTTCTGGTTCACTCACATTCTTAAGGGAAGTCAATCTGCCGTCCTGACCCAGTCTGGCCTATGTATGACCCCCCATACAGACCACAGTAATGTGGTTGACTCTGAGCTCTCCTCTGAACTGGCCTAGCAAAACAATCAGTTGTACTAAGCTGCTACAGAAAAGTTACGGATCAAGAAGATGGCCAATCACTGCCCTCTCAAGGGCAATTAAAGATGGGGAATAAACGCTGGCCTTGCCAGTGACTCTCATTTTGAGAAAGAATTTTAAATATTGAGAGTTAGGTTGTTGAGCTTATGCCAATCATTTTCAAAGGCTGGCTCAATGGTACAAATTAACAGCTTTAATCCACTATCTGTATGTGCAAGGCAAGTGACATACAGACCCCAACTCAATGTTTTGGTACACGCATAACATGTATTTTACCAGTTTTTCATGCAAGCATAAAAACATCAAAAATGCACTATTCTTGATGAGATATTGTACTAACTATACATATCCCGCTCATGATAAAATGTGCAGTCATAGAAAGGAATATAGATGAGTTTTTATGAATGTCGTTGATGTTGTTTTTGTGTGGTTTCATTCATTGGAGACTAAAGAACAAGGTAACTGAACTTAGAGAGAGTGCTTATTCACTCATAATTATAAGCAGGAGGTTATGGAATGTCCTCAGACACCAACGATGAAAAGATCTAGTGAGAGAACCTAGCAATTTGTATACAATTAGCATTAGATTATTTATGCCAAAAATAGGTTGTAACCACTGGCAAATGCAGAGAAATCATGGTCGGCCTCTCTGGTCTTTAATTGAACCAATACTTTAGCAGCATTGCTTATTGTACGTCAGACCTTATTTTACCCAATAGTCTGCTTTTTGTGTGTCTAATCTCCCTCTATTTCACCAAGTCATTATTCTTCATTTATAATTCTAAGTGGGTAAGTGCAGCAAATTATTTGATCTTTAAAGTTGACCCCCATCCTGCACACAAATGAAGCCCACAATACATGACAGCTGAAAGTTAAAAGTTTATTTATTATTGTCACAAGTAGGCTTACATTATCACTACAATAAAGTTACTGTGAAAATCCCCTAGTCACCACGCTCTGATGCCTGTTTGGGTACACTGAGGGAGAATTTAGCATAGTCAATGCACTTAACCAGCATATTTTTCAGACTATGGGAGGAAGCCAGAGCACCCGGAGGAAACCCACGCAGACACAAGGAGAACGTGCAAACTCCACACAGACAGTAACTCAAGCCGGGAATCGAACCCAGGTCCCTGACAATGTGAGACAGCAGTGCTAACCACTATGCCACCGTGTTGCCAGCAGTTGAAGGCACTGCTATTGTTCATGAAGCAGAGAATAGAATGGAAAGAGTGGAGGATTCACACTGGCACAGAGGATGTCACCGCTCAATATCTGAAACCAAATGAGTGCTACGTAATGGAGTTGAAACACAGGAGAGAAATAATGGAGGAAAAGAGAAAGTTCAACCCTTCCAAACATTATGGAGAGGTTAAGGTAAAAGAGGAGAGTTAGTATAGCAAAAGGTATGGTTGTTGATTTTGACCAAAACATTCTTAGTGTTATCAACATGACCTAAACTGAACTGAACGCAGAGTAATGGTGAGCTTAGAGAACTAAGTGGTAATAAAGGTGACTGACGAAAGGGAACTTGTTGAAGAGGATGGAGGGTTTGAGCATGATGTTTTTGAGAGGATGTGAGGATGGAAGTTTTGAAGGGTGTCCTGATGAAAAATACTCACAGACAATGCCAGCAAGCTTTGGGATAAGTGTGAGTATGCATGGGGTCATGAGTTTAGATGGGATGCGAACAGAGGAAAGATTTCATAGTTAAGCTAAGTCTGAAGGGTGTTATGGTTATGGAGAATGATACTACTTACAGTAATCCAGCTAGATCTCAGAGCAGGTTCCAATGATAGTCATTTACTGGTAGTGACAGCAGTGGCAGTCTGTGAGATAATCAGTGGGCACAGGGATAATGAAGAAGGAAGCAAAGGAAGTATTGACTAAGTCCCTGGATTGAGGCAAACATGTAGTAGCTGTAAAAGCTAGAGAAGATAAAAATTGGCAGACTGAGTGGGTGGTGCTAAGAGAGAGATGGAGGTTATTTCTTTCCATGGTCAAAGGGGTCTGGTTAAATTGTACACACACACACATGAACAGATGTGACTGGAGAGTGTTCAGGAGTTGGAACTGGCTGATTTTCACCCTCCCAAGGAGTGCTAAAGCCATTTGAAGGTGGAAAAAGAATATAGATAGTGAGACAGAGCAGTAAGTGATGAGAAGTAACTTTGTTAGTGATTTAAACATCAGAGATACCAAGGCTTTGAGTGTGTATAACATAGGTATCTGGCTGTGAACGTAATGAGTAGGTGAAGTTGAATGAATGATAGCCGGACAATCAGTGAACAATCAGTGGAAAGGACTCCAAGGAAACTCGGATGAGTGTTTACTATTCTCTAGAGAAAAATCTGGAGTAAAATTTTCAGTTGGTATTTTCTTCCCGGAGTAAAGACAATGATTGTAACACCCAGCTCAAACCACATCTGAACTGGCCTAAATCGACGCTTACTAGGATAGAATCTTCGATATTCTGTGGGATGGTATTATTCCATTATTACTCCATTACTGCTGTTTGTGGGAGAATGCTTTACATTAATTTGTTGCTGTGTTTCTTGTATTGTAAGAGTGGCTACAGTTCAATAATAGTTACTTAGCTACAACGTGCAGTGGGACATCCCTTGGAGATGAAAGGCACCATATAAATGCAAGCTCATTCTCTCTTCTTTCTCTATGCCTCCACTAAAATTGAACAATGCCTATCCACCAAGTCATTTGGGAGCCTTATTCCAATCGTCCTTTCCTGCTAATTGTTTAAACAATCAGCAATATTTTGTTGCATCTCTTTTAATGGAGAAATGAGCCAGTTGCTCTGCACTGTACGTTTACTCACATGCTAATTCACTAGTGTATTCTCTTTCATCACTATTGTGAGTGAAAAAAAGGCAGTGACCCATTATATACTTGTACTGACCTTAATGACCAGGGGAAATTCATGTCAAGTCCTCTGGGGAAATAGAGATTGATAATATTTTGCATAAATCTCACCACCAGAGGGCGAAGCAATGCTTTTCCCTCACGCAGTGGATTCTGGGCTGGATAATATCACAGTGACTGTCTGTGCTATAAAATTCAATCACTGTGCTATAAAACTTTCCATAGAATCTGGAGACATTAAAAAAAACTAATAAATATTTGTTTTGCTTATAAGCCAAAATTCTGTGGAATTTTTCATAGTGGTGGTACAAAACACAGACCAGCTACGCTGATATTACCCTTCCCAGAATGCACTCTGTGAGAAAGAAGTATAGATATCTAACCTGTTCCCAAAGAGTGCTGATCTCCTGCGCCCCCCCACAACTCCTGCACCACCCACACTCATACACTGGAAAATTAAAACACACATTGTTACAAAGTTCAAAATTTATTCAGAGCACAGAATTAAATGGTTAATATTCAAATTTAAAACTTGATTTGCTCTCCCATGTGACATAAACATTTCATTTCTATATAATTGACTAAAATGGTCTTTGGTTTTATACAATGCATTGATTTTCTTAACTTTGTCTTAACTTGCCCTCCCCACCTATGCATGAACACAATTCACCACTGTCAGATGCAAATATGTAGGGCAATTTGATGCTGGTTGAATTCTGATCTTAAGTCGGTCTGCCTGCCTGAAAGATCTCAGACACAGAATAGCCAAACTCATGACCTCTCCACACCTTACTTTCTAAATTCTTAAGGATTTATTTATTAGTGTCACATGTGGGCTTACGTTAACACTGCAATGAAGTTACTGTGAAAATCCCCTAGTTGCCATACTCTAGTGTCTGTTTGGGTACACTGAGGGAGAATTTAGCATGGCCAATGCACCTAACCAGCATTTCTTTCAGATTGTGGGAGCACTGGAGGAAACCCATGCAGATATGGGAAGAATGTGCAGGCTCCACATAGACAGTAACCCAAGCCAGGTATTGAACCCAGATCCCTGGCACTGTGAGGCAGCAGTGCTAACCACTGTGCCACCGTGCTGCCCCAACTTTAACAAAAAAACTTTAAACTTAAGCTTTAAAATTTATGCCTTCATAGGGAAACACTTTTCTCAAGTGTTGGGTGAGTGTGAATTATCACACACTTACGTTATATATTTGCAACACTTTCTCTCTTGGTTAAATTGAATGACATGTTCTGAGATACCTTATACCCATTAATGGCGAGCAGAAACAAAATACTTCACATTGCACATGCAACTGGCTTTAAGTCAAAGCAAGGCTGACTGGATGATATTTGTTCTGCTGGCTTTTACTGTCCAATCATAGAACCATAGGCTTCCTACAGTGCAGTAAGAGGCCATCAGGCCCACTGACTCCCTGAATGACAATCCCATCTAGGCCCTTCTCTCTGCCCTATCTGTGTGCATTTACCATGGCTAATCCACCCACAAAAAACAAAAAAAAGTACAGCACAGGAACAGGCCCTATGGCCTCCAAGTCCATGCCGATCATGATGTCCTAACATGCTTGGAGTGCAGAAGGGCCTGTTCCTCTAACTCATCAACACCCACTATTGACTTCCTGTCTGTTACTATTGACCAGAAACTGAAATGGATTAGCCATATAAAGAAAGCTACAAGAACAGGTCAAAGAATACCTGTGCCAAGTAGCTCATCTCACTTCCTAAAGCCTATCTACAATTTACAAGGCACAGTTAGGAAAGATGAAATATTCTCCACTTGCCTGGTTGAGTGCAGCTCCAACAAAGTCATCCAGGGCAGAACAGCCTGTTCAATTGATATCTCTTTAACAAACATTCACTCCCTCCACCCCTGACACACAGAATAACAGTGTGTACCATCTACAAGGGGTGGGGCATGAAGAGGGGGGGGCAGCATGTTGGGAAACATGAAAGGAAGGGCATATAGGGATCATGAAGGGAGGGCATGTTGATAGTCATGCAGGCACATCCATTGGGAGGGCCTCAATGCCCCAGTGCCGGCAATCCCTGTTGGGGTGAGGGTGGGGAAACATGCTATCGGTGAGTGGAGGAGTTGGGGAGGTCCCAATGTTCTTGAGGGGAGGGAGGGCTTCTCCCGGTGCTCTAAAATTGGGGCACTCTGCCAAAATGTGAGTTCAGAGAAGAATTTCCCACGCCCTATGCACTGCAGAGGTCCCTAGAGTGAATATCAGTATGAAACTGGGGCGGGGCCTATCCCCGCCAGAGAGGCTGACATCTTAGCACTGAGCGGACCACTGCACATGCACCGATCTGTCAGTGCTGAGATCAGTGCACGCGCAGTGGCCCTGCACTGCCCGCCTCTCAATTGCTGGCCAGCTCGATCACTGGTTGGCCCCACGATCCCTACATTTCTGCCTCTCAGAGTGCCCCTCTCCCCCCACCCCACAGCCCGATTGCTGGCCTCCCAATCACTCCCAGGCCAGCCATGAACCCTCCTCTTAGCTCAATGCGATCTCCAGCCCCTGCACCTCCCATCATCACCCCATCAAGCAGTGCCTCTCCCACCCCTCCAAACCCCTGACCTCTCCACAGGCTAGTTTATTCAACCTCTCCTTATAGCCAACACTCTCAAGACCAGGCAACATCCTGGTGAACCTTCTTTACATTCTCTCCAAAGCTTCCATGTCCTTCTGGTAGATGATGAAACATAGTGGCCATTAAGTTGGGGTGATTCCAATAGTACTAACTTTAGCAGTTGAGCAGCTGGTTTGGAGATTCTTGGTTTTGTAGGTAAGCTAAAAGGAATTGTTCTCTTTCCTTTTCAACTTTGGTTTTGCTGACTTGTAACTTGCTTCCAGGAGTCAGATTTTTTTTACTTGTAAGCATAGGGATGACCAATAGATGTTTTTTCGCTGTGAACTGTGGGTAGAGGCAGAGAGATTCTTTCTACTTAGAAAGGAAACAAGAACTAGAGGACACAGCCTCAAAATAAGGGGGAATCAGTTTAGAACAGAGTTGAGGAGGAACTTCTTCTCTCAGAGGGTAGTGAATCTCTGGAATTCTATGCCCATTGAAGCTGTGGAGGCTACCTTGTTGAATATGTTTAAGTCACAGATCGATAGATTTCTGATCAATAAGGGAATTAAGGGTTATGGGGAGCAGACGGGTAAGTGGAACTGAACCACTTTCACATCAGCCATGATCTTATTGAATGGTGGGGCAGGCTCGAGGGCCTAGATGGCCTACTCCTGCTCCTATTTCTTATGTTCTTATGATCTTCTTGGCACATACTTGCCAATAGAACTATAAAACCAGAGAAGAACACAGAGACCAGGGTTGTAGTTGGTTCTTTGACCCCTTTTCTTGTGTCTTCCTGGAAAGGGAAAATTGCAAACATGTCTTTCATCCAGAAACTGCTTTCTTTTAACTCACATCATGTCTACGGTCTGAGGGATAACTTACAGGATATGGTTTCAGCTGTGATGATAATCAGCCTCTGTTATCTCCATAGAAGATTACAGTTCAGTTTTTGCACTGCAACTCTTCCTTTCGCATTCATATCTTCCTTTGAAGTGTCACTGTCTGAAAAGGTGCAACATTCAGTTCTCTCCGGACTAGTTGGTCAAGTGTAATCCACATAGGAATTCCAGCAAATAGTTACTTCACAGTTTCAGCTATATGTTGCTTGTATGTCTTTCTTTAAAAAAAATACATGTCTTGCTTAAAATTTCAGTATCCATAAGTAGTTGGGGTCTATGTGAGCCATTGTCATGGCAACAATAATATTTCCTATTACCAACACTCTCAACATTAATTGAGCCAAATTATGGGCAGCTTTGCATTATAAATTCCAATTGGGATGTTTTATTACATTTAAGTTATTATAAAAATGTAAGTTTTTGTTGACATTGACCAAACTCCTTTCAGATGGGATCATTAAGAAAAATGAAATATTCCTGGATGATCAAACTTGGATGCATAAACTTCAATGAAGGAACCAAATGTATGGTAGCTAAATTTGCCAATGACCCCCAAATAGGTTTAAAAAAAAAGGTTGTCAAGAGTAGGTAGAGAGTCTGCAAAGGGATATAAACAATTTGAGTGAGCGGGCAAAGAAATGGCAGATAGAGTTTAATACAGGTAAAATGGTAACTTGTCCAGTTTGGCAGGAACAATAGAAAAGCAGTGTGTTATTTAAATAGAGAGAGATTGTAGAACTCAATGTAGAGAAGGATTTGAGTGTTCTGGTGCTTGAAACACATCAAGTGTGTTTCATTAGTGTGCAGGTTTAAATTTATTATTGTCACAATTAGGCTTATATTAATACCACAATGAAGTTAATGTGAAAATCCTCTAGCCACCACATTCTGGCGTCTGTTCAGGTACACTGATGGAGAATTTAGCATGGCCAATGCACCTAACCAGTACATCTTTCAAACTGTGTGAAGGAAATGGAGCACTTGGAGGAAACTCACGCAGGCACAGGGAGAACACGCAAACTCTGCACAGTGACACAAGCAGGGAATCGAACCCGGGTCCCTGGTGCTGTGAGGCAGCAGTGCTAACCACTGTGCCACCGGTGGTCCATAAGATACATCAAATGATTAGGAAGAAAAATGGAATGTTGGCATTTATTACAAGAGGAATTCAATATAAAAATGGGGAAGGTTTATTGTAGCTGTACATGGCTTTTGTGAGACCACATTTGGTCTTACTTGAAAAAAATTATAATTGCTTGAAAAGCAGTTCAGAGAAGGTTCACTTGATGAAAGGCTTAACCTAGGAGGGTTGGGGAAGAGAGTGTAGTCAAGGGGTCAAGGTTAGTTGAGGGTAGAGGGGTGGTCAGAAAGTCCAGTTGGGGTGTGGAAGTTGTAGTTGGGACCAGGAGTCTTTATTCTCCTCTGTGTGTTGCACTCAGATGATCCTTTACATAGGTCTGTTAATGTGATCAATGCTTAAGACCTCGTCGAATGATCCTTGCTTGCACCAAAACATTGTGCTGGGGGGGGGAGGGGGGGGGGGGTGGGCGGGCACCTATTCTTAATGCCTGAATAATTTTAACATTTCAGTAAAGTACATTACAGGTATGAAATCTGTAAAAACCGTTGAAATGATTTTGTTTCACTAGATTTCCCCAACAATCATCCAACTTATTTTGGATGGGAATTTGGTGAAAAATAAACAAATTTTAGAAAGAAACTCAGAAAGTTACAATTGTTTCCTGCACCAGAAATTACAACTGTGCACTTAGTGTGTTTATCTAATGCTAAGGAAAATGATTTTGGAGGTGGGGGGAGGGGGTGGGGGGTGGCGAATTCTCCCAAAAAAATTCTAAGTGTCACATTTGGATAAGTATGGGAGTAAATCCCACTGGCATTTAAAAATAAATCTCCCACACTCTGTGCACTGCACAGTGCACTGGCGTAAATCACGGTAAAATGCTGAGGGTGGAGCCTATCCCTGCTGGAGAGGTCGGCAGCATAACACTGATCAGGCCACTGTGTCTGCATATGCTGATCCGTCAGCACCGAGATCAGCGCATTTGCAATGACCCCTGGCTCCTGGTCCCAGATTGCTGGCCAGCTCAATCACTGGCCAGCCCTGTGATGCCCACATCGATGGCTGTGCGACCCCCCCACACGGCCTGATCACTGGCCCCCGAACATGTCCGGGCTCGCCTCGACACCAAACTCCCCACCCCTCAGCAGCCCTGATCTCATGATAGACCTCCCCCACTACTGGCAGCCCCAAACTCCCGTCCGCCCCTGTAGGCCAGCCCCGATCATTGGCCTCCCTCCCTCTATTAGTCAGCCCAAATGTGGAGTATCAGTAGGACCTTCCACCTCCTCCCCCAGAGGCCCACCTCATCAGGTCCCACCCCCATCAGATCCTTCCCCTCTAACACAGACCAATACCCAGTGGGATAATACCAAGATGTCCCCGAGGTATTGGTATTTTGTCCCTTGGGCAGTGCTAAGGGGGCCCAGGCTGGCACTGCCAAAAAGGCAATTCCCAAGGCTGTCCCTTTTACCCCTGACCCTCCTTGCCCATCCTTCACTCCAGAAGAGTCGAGCTACCAGCAAATGGGGAGCTATAATAAACCTCGTTCAAGTGAATCACTTCTGGCGGGAGGAGAGAGGCTAGTGGATCAGGAGATTTCAGTCTTGGGTCTGCTGATACTATTTAAAATATATTTCAATTACCTTCAGTATACATGATGCAGCTCCATGCTGATTTCCGACACAGACCTTACGGTGCTGGAAATCTGGCATTGAGAGATGCGTGGAGGCCCGGACCCCAGTGCGAATTGTGCAAATTAATCACCACTAGAGTCTCCTGGCCCACAGCGCTAGAAAAGCACACACGGGATGGGAGAATCACCCCCATTATTTGGATGGGCTTTGGCCCTAAATTTTGAATGAGAAAATGTGGACTTTTTTTAAGAGCGTTTGGTTCATCTTCAGTATTGTTATAAGGACATTATTCTCTTTTTTTGCAGCAAACTTGGTCTTTTATTCTGAGTTGAATACCCAGCAAGGAGTAGAATGCACAAACATAGTTACAAACAGATATGCCCTGAAAACTGGGGTCAGCAAACACAGGTTGACTCATGTCACGTATTGTTCATTGAAAGAAAGATAATAATAATATCTTTTATTCCACCATTGTAGTGACACTAAATAGGTAACCTATGTTAGTGAGTGGTCTGCATAATTGGCCCTCCTTCACCTCAGTGAAAGATACAAGATTGAAATCAGGCTTGTTCGCATTCAGAACCCTGATGGGTCACATGAAGCCCATGGGTCACAGGTTTCCCCAAAACTGAACTAATAAATAGTGTCAATGAACTGTGTAACTAATTGTCAGTCATCATTTATCATCAAAGTACAAGAAATAAAAGGAGTTGGTCAATTGCCCCCTCAAGCTTGCTCTGCCATTTAAGGAAATCATTTTGATTTGATTTGATTTGATTTATAATTGTCACATGTATTTGTATACAGTGAAAAGTATAGTCTCTTGTGTGCTATACAGACAAAGCATACCGCAGATAGAGTACATATGGGAGAAGGAAAGGCGATGGTGCAGAATGTAGTGTTACAGTTATCTCATGTCACTGGAGTGGTCTGATTTGATTGATTTGATTTTATCATGGCTGTTCTGACATGGCCTCCTGCGTGCCCCCTTGACTCCCTTACTTCAGAATTCCTACAGTGCAGAAGGACGCCATTCGCCCTGACTCCCTAACAGTGCGCCATACCCTTTCCAATCAAAAATTTGGCAAACACATCCTTGATTATGTTTAATGATCCACTCTCATTGCTTGATGGGGAAGAACATTCCAAAGACTAAGGGGTGGCATGGCGGCACAGTGGTTAGCACTGCTGCCTCACAGAGCCAGGAACCCGAGTTCAGTCACTGTCTGTGTGGAGTTTTGAGCATTCTCCCTTTGTTTGTGTGGGTTTCCTCCAGGTGCTCTGGTTTCCTCCCACAGATGTGGAGATGCCGGTGTTGGACTGGAGTAAACACAGTAAAAAGTCTCACAACACTAGGTTAAAGTCCAACCAGTTTATTTGATAGTAAACCCACAAGCTTTCAGAAACACTGTTCCTTCGTCAGGTGTGTGGAAGATTCCTCCTTTTACTGTGTTCCTCCCATAGTCCAAAGATTAGGTGGACTAGGTGCAAGTTTAGGTGGATTGGCCATGCTAAATTACCCCTGAGGGCCTGATTTTACCATCAAGTTGCGCCTGTTTACAGGCACAAAAACTTGGTAAAGTCAGGCGTGAGACGAGTAGC
Organism: Carcharhinus amblyrhynchos; assembly: GCF_965287045.1. Classification (NCBI taxonomy): domain Eukaryota; kingdom Metazoa; phylum Chordata; class Chondrichthyes; order Carcharhiniformes; family Carcharhinidae; genus Carcharhinus; species Carcharhinus amblyrhynchos. The sequence goes on along the minus strand of NC_137324.1, from coordinate 46,271,125 downwards.
ATGATCCATGTCCACCTCCACAGTGGTTCCCCCTTTACCAAGGCCTGAAAATGGCCGCGATTGGGACCGTGCCCAAAACAGGCGTAATGGCCATTTAAGTGCTTTTGCATGCATTAGGTGTGGCTTTGCATTAGTATTTTTTAAATTATACTAATCAAATCCTCAACTAACTAGTCCTAAAATAAAACAACATTGGTTATTGTCGCTTCTCGCTCTTTTGGCTAAGATCAAGCATCGGATCAAGCCCAAGATGGGGTGCAATGCCTTATCTTGTTAGCTTGGATTTGTTTGTCTCCTTCAGTTTGAATTTGAATTTGGTCTTTGGAGCAAGCAAGAAATAGATTTGTGTGGTCCACTCTGAGCATTGGCTTTGTAACTTTAAGAAGGGAAGCCTTGATGTGGAAATGCCAGCATTGGACTGGGGTGAGGATAGTAGGAAGTCTCACAATGCCAAGTTTATTTAGAATCACAAGCTTTTGGATAAACAATATTGGTAACTGGTATAACATCTACAAAAAATGATATTGCGGATAGAGACCAAATTAGGCTTTGTGTGCCTTTTTACTAGTAATGATAAGAAAAACATTGCTATTCTGGTAGTGAACATTGGCTACCACCAGGGGTCATGAAACATTAGCAAGGAAAAAGAGAAAAGAGCAAGGTTGAAGTAAACATATTTTATGTTTTACCATCTGTAGATTTCCAGTTGTGATAAAGAATACCGCTTGCCTCTGTATATAAGTTTGAAACAAATATTCCAGCCTTTCTATCATGTATGCCAATCTACAGGGCACATTTCCTGGGTTAATTCTGTTCATCAGTAGCAACTTACAATTAAAATGTACCTTTCTATAAAAAGAGGGCAAGGTTTACTATAAAATGAAAGAGATTGAGCAGGAAAATGGAAGGATGCTCCATAAAGAGAATGAAAGCATGATAAAATGAGTACATTTGAAAGGGCAATGAATGATAATAAAAGTGAAGTTTAAGGATAATGCCAGAGACCAACAACTGACAACTTGCATTTCTATAGCACCAGTAACATAGTAAAATACATGCTTGACAGTATCATTATAAAACAAGATTGGACCCTGAGTCACCTACAGCGATATTACAACAGGTGATCAAAGGCTGGCGGGGAGAGATGGGTTTAAAGAGTAACCAAAAGGAGAAAGAGATAAAGAGGCAGAGAGGTTTGGAAAGGGATTCCAGAGCTTTGTCTCCAGTCAGATGAATATGTAGCTGCCAATAGTGGAGTAAGAGTTATAAAAGGCACAATGGCTGAAGGGGAAGGCCGCTATATAGAATTAGCTCACATTACTGCCATAATCTCATTCATTGGCAGAACAGGTTTGTGGAGCTAAATGGCCTACTCCTTATTCTATGTATCCATGTTCCTGTAGTTCTCTGTTGTATGGTGAAGCAGTGCTGGGGGTGATGCAGGGGGATGGGTTCAGTAAATCCAGTGTTGGTGGGCAAAGTTAGATGAAGAGGGGTTGAGGTAGCTCTCGTGCAACATAAACACAAGCATAGCTCAGCTGGGCCAAATGGTCTGTTTCTACATTGTAAATTCTACTCACTTTTGTGTGCATCTGCTGCAACTCAGGGCAAGACACTATGTTAGAAGCATAGTGCAGCTAGGAGGGTGACAAGGGTAAGACATTAGTGGCCAGTGAAGGTCAGTGGCTGATAAATGAGCAGAACATCCAGGAGGATACACTTCAGTCTTTTGAGTTCTCAACGAACTTGGAACTTTTGATGATTGATGTGAAGGCAGACAAGAAGGATATATCTGGCACAGTAGTAAACATACAGGTCAAAGTATCAACCAAATTAAGGCAGTGGCATGATGGTAACAGGTTGTTGGAAGGAAGAGGCTGGATATGGAACTTGAAGTTCAATTTGGGGTCAGATGAGGCATACAAGATTTCCCAACTTCTTGTTCACTCTGAGCAGATAGCCAAACCAGGAAGGTAGATGAGCTATTTTAGACAGAAAAAGACAGAATGGCAGCGGCACATCACGGTGACACAGTGGTTAGCACTGCTGCCTCACAGCGCCAAGGGCCAAGTTCGATTCCTGGCTTGGGTGACTGTGTGGAGATTGCACATTCTCCCCGTGTCTGCATGGGTTTCCTTCAGGTGCTCCAGTTTCCTTCCACAGTCCAAATGACATGCTGGTTAGGTGCACTGGCCATGCTAAATTCTCCCTCAGTGTACCCAAACAGGTGCGGGAGTGTGACGACTAGGGGATTTTCACAGTTACTTCAATGTAGTTAACGTAAGTCTACTTGTGACACTAATAAATAAACTTAACTTTTTAGCACAGGCAGGCAACTTAGCTCACTAGGCCAAGAGGTTAGTATATAGATCGGATTAACCTGGGTTCAATAACTATTCTGGCTGAGGGAGACTTGGGGACTGCACTCTAATCCCACTTGTCCTAGAAAGAATCATTATACTTTGCTGGGATTTGGCACAAAATCGCCAAGGTACTGCCTTTGGGCAGAGAACTGAAGAGAAAATGGCAGAAACTAGTCAGTAATAACAGTGTTAAGGACCTGACATCAGTATTGCCATGGCTGCTGGTGGAAAGGCCTGAATTTAAAGGTGCGAAAAGCAATGTAATTGCCTGCAGAGTTGATTACGGTAATTGTATAAATAAGACACCCAATTTTTTTAAAACCAATCTGAAATGTTTCTCTTTTCACATTCACTCTGATGCCCCATTACACTGTAGCAGGCAACCAATCACTGCTGTATCAATTCTCTGGCCAATTCTGCTGCCAGGAAGGACGGAGAATTTGGAACTCAGCCAAATCTCCGTTCACTGCAGCGGGATGGGAGAACCCCACTGGCGTGAATGGCTGGAGAACCCATGAAGTCGAAGAGATCTACAGCACAGAAAAGGCCAGTTGGCCTATCATGTCTGTGCCAGTCAAAAACAACAACCTAACTATTCTAATCATATTTTCCAGCACCGGTCCATGGCCTTGCCTGCCAAAGCACTGCACATGCACATCACAATACTTCTTAAATGTTATGTTTCAGGCAGTGAGACCCAGATTCCCACTACTCTCTGGGTGAAAGGGTTTTCCTCATAGCCCTTCTAAACCTCCTGCCCTTACATCATGAAGTTCAGAAATAAAGATTAGCATCAGTCTTGCACCTTTCACCATACCTAACATGTCCCAAAGACAATGAAGTCCTTTTGAAGTGATGTCATCATTGTAGTGGAGGAAACATGGCAGTCAATTTGTGCTAAGCAACTTCCACCAACAGTAGTGTGCTAGTGGCCAGATAATCTATTTCAGGTTTTGGTTGAGGACTACATGTCAAGACACCAGGCAGAACTTCCCTGCTCTCAATTAAAGACCTTTTACATTCACCTGAGGGGGCAGACGGGGAGTTGGATTAACTCTCATCAAATGACAATTTCTCCTACAGTACAGCATGTATCAGTCAAAATTGTGTGTTCAAATGCCTGAAGTAGGACCTGAATGTGCAACCTCCTGACTGGGGTGGGAATGTTACAACTGAGCCAGAATTGACACCTCAAAGAAACAATTAACACAAGAAAAAAAAGTACTTTGGGCTATTGCACCATCATTTTGGAGGTGGAGTGGGATATCTGCCCACCTTCAAGTCATGTTGATGACAGGTCCCATAAATAGCATGTTATAATAGACTGAGGTATGCCAGCTGTCCAAATGCAGACTGAAATGTCTCATAGGGGCACAATCCTTGCAGGAATAAAATACTCAGAGGAGAGGTCAAGACCTTGTTCAACAGATGGATTAAAAAAAACTTGCTGTGTCTAAAAGGGGCAATGGGAACCCTAGTGGAATCAGGAATCATGGGTGACCAGACTGAAACTGGACTAAAGAAATGAGCAGCAGACTTTGAAGAGCTGGTCATGCATATTCTCCAAATGAAGATATGGAGGAGAAGGAGCTGTCTTTCTGGGCCAAGAACTGAGAGCCCCATAGAGGGAAGATACAATGTCCCTCATTGGTTGCTATGGGAGTGAGGACTACTTCCTCGAGCCTCAGAAAAAAATTAAGTGATTTCACTAAAGCTTCATCTGCTCCCCAAGACCCTTCCTTATCTTCTTTATACATGCAGATCATCATTCACTACCCTCATGCTATTAGAGTATTGAGAAGTGGAAATGTGATCAGATAGTGGGGAAGAGAGGTTCTGGCTCCCAAGCCTGCCTTCTCAGCTCCCTAGGTTACTGTTCTAAAATGAAATGTGCTACATGAGCATAACAATCACACAGACACACCAATGGCTGTCTTGGAGAATCTGAAATCCAATGCCATCTCAGCAGTACAAAGCAATGCAACTTGGAATGGATGATGACAACATGATCTTTACCAAAAGCCCGCTGATAGAAAGGACTCCAGTAGATCTTGCAGACTCTGAAAGTTCTGACCAGGGGCGGCACAGTGGCACAATGATTAACAGTGACAGTGACAGGGACCCGGATTCAATTCCCAGCTTGAGTCACTGTCTGTGCAGAGTTTGCATGTTCTCCCCGTGTCTGCGGGGGTATCCTCTGGGTGCTCCAGTTTCCTACCACAGTCCGAAAGACATACTGGTTATGTGCATTTGCCATGTTAAATTCTCCGTGTGTACCCGAACAGGCACCAGAGTGTGGTGACTAGGGGATTTTCACAGTAACTTCATTGCAATGCTAATGTAAGCCTACTTGTGACACTAATAAATAGATTAAAGAAAAACTAAACCGTCCCAGAAACCATTTTCTCCAAATGGCTGCTCAAGCTGAAAATAAATGCTTTGACCCTCGTTCTGGGAGCCCTATTACTCATATTCTGCAGGATCTAATGGGTGTCATCAGGTTTGCAATTTGAATCCAGGACCTAGCAAAAGTGCTATGGTTAGAATCAACTTCAATGATGCCTGTTTCTACAGATCAAAGTGTGATCTTCAAATACTTGCCTATGTAGCAAGCAGTATATATGAACAGACTGCCCATATAACTGCAGTTTTGATACAGGTAGCAAATTCAGGCCCTCTGTTGCTAATTCCATGCCCAATTTTGCACTAAGAATATCTTGAAATTTTAGCCCCTTCATTTTGATGTGGTTAATGTTGATTTCAACTTCAAGGGGTCAGCTGGGATTTTACCGGTTAGCCTTGCTCATCGATAAGCAGAGCAAGCTGGTAAAATCATGCAAGAGCCGAGAGATCAGGATCATGCCAGATTTTGCGGCTTTCGCTATCTTACGAGAGCTGGATTTCCAGTGGGGTCAGCCGCTTGCCAGAAAAGGAGCGAGAGGCTGAGTAAGTTATTTAAATATATTGTAATGTTGATTTACATGGCGTTAGCAAATCCAGCGCTCAATGGCAACAAAACGAAGGAAGTTGTCATTGACTTCAGGAAGTGTAAAGGAGAATATGCCCCTGTCTACATCAATGGGGACGAAATCAAAAGGGTCGAGAGCTTCAAGTTTTTAGGTGTCCAGATCACCAACAACCTGTCTTCGTTCCTCCCGTGCTGACATTATAGATAAGAAAGCCCAACAATGCCTCTACTTTCTCAGAAGACTAAGGAAATGTGGCATGTCAGCTACAAATCTCACCAACTTTTATAGACGCATCATAGAAAGCATTCTTTCTGGTTGTATCACAGCTTGGTATGGCTCCTGCTCTGCCCAAGACTGCAGGGAACTACAAAAGGTCATGAATGTAGCCCAATCCATCAGACAAACCAGCTTCCCATCCATTGACTCTGCGTATACTTCCCGCTACCTCGGCAAAGCAGCCAACGTAATTAATGACCCCACGCACTCAGGATATTCTCTCTTCCACCTTCTTCCTTCGGAAGAAAGATACAGAAGTCTAAGGTCGCGTACCAACCAACTCAAGAACAGCTTCTTTCCTACTGCTGTCAGACTTTTGAATGGACTTACCTTGCATTAAGTTTGTCTTTCTCTACACCTTCTGCATGACTGTAGCACTACATTTTGCACTCTCTCGTTTCTTTCTCTATAAACGGCATGCTTTGTCTATATAGTGTGCAAGAAACAATACTTTTCACTGTATGTTAATACATGTGACAATAATAAACCAAATCAAATCAAATCAATTGTCTGGGCTTGTTTGCTTCTTTGGCCTTGCCAGGAGATGTTCTGTCTGGCAAGGAAAACACCTGCTCCCCAGTAATGGGGAATAGTCGTGTTGGCCTCACCAATAGAACTGAAAGCCACAAAGGCTCTTTCAGGGAGGCTGAGAGCAAGGGAGGTGCCCCTTGGACAGTCCCATTCTGGCAATGCCAGCTTGTCACCTTGGCACTGCCAGCCTGGCACCTTGGTATTGCCCACCAGGGGCAGGGCCTTTGAGGGAGCCTATGAGTGTGGGGCCTATCAGTATGGAGAGGAAGAAGACCTGCTGTGCATCATGATTGTTGGGGAGGGGGAGCGTTCAATCAGGGCAGTGTGGGACTTATGATCAGCCATGGGCCCCCTGTTTGTGGGGGGTGGTTTGTTCAGGCTGTCTGAAGCAACAGAGACCTAATAGCACTCTCTCTGTCTGTCAAATCTCTGGTGTTGCTATTACACATGTGCAGGTCTGCACACGTATAAGGTCTGCACATAGCTGCTGCTATTACACACGTGCAAATCTGCACATGTGCAATTATTCTCTCTATTGTGCATATGTAAACCTCTACATAGAGGTTCCTCTGCAGGCTGGCAATGAATTAAGCCCAGACCACTGCCTGTAGCAGCTAGAAACAATCTAGACTATTTTTCTGTGCACTATATGCACAAGATTGGGTGTGAAAACTCACCCAAAAAATGGACCTGCAACTTAGCCATTTTTACTCTAGTTGGATACTTAGAATCAACCTTGTAAAATTCCACCCATTAAGCCATATCCTCGCTGATCCATTCACAGTACAAGGCAATATAAGAATGCATTTGTTAAATATGTGTAAACCTTAAAGTCAGTTTCCTTTCTTACCAGTGTGGTCTTTATGAACAAAATTCAGAGCTGTGTAATTTGACCTGCATATTCTTCCTTCTCCCCTTCAGAGGCAGTGCCTCAGAATCTGGGATGATTTGCCACCACTCTAATTCGATGGGTTCCGATATAGCCGATAAGTCCAACATGTGATCTGCAGACTTGGCCTTGCATCACACAAGTGATGCTTGAAGGCTAGCTGGATCATTTTGAGTTCTCTGTGCTCCCTCCAAAGCCTCTACTTCACCTCTGCATATTCCCCAACAAAGCCAATGTGTCTTTCTGAATGAGTTTTCTCCATTTTGGATATATTTGGCTAGATATTGGGTGTTAAACAGCTGCATAAGCCTGGAATAGGGCAGACTGGAATTGAGCATTTATTACAAGCTGTATGGCCTGCATGGTAACACTGCTACCTTACAGCGCAGAGGGTTCAATTCTGACTGTCTGTGTGGAGTCTGCACATTCTTCCCCGTGTCTATGTGGGTTTCACCTGGGTGCTCCGGTTTCCTCCCACACTCCAAAGATGTATGGGTTAAGTGGATTGGATGTGATTAATTGCCCATTAGTGTCAGGGGATTAGCAGGGTAAATATGTGAGGTTACAGGGATAGGCCTGGGTGGAATTCTTGCCAGTGCAGGTTCAATGGGTTGAATAGCCTCCTTCTGCACTGTACAGATTTTATGATTCTATGATTTGCAGCATCTTCTGTTTGAAACAGACTTTTTTGCATCTGTTCATTGATCCCCTCCGTAATATTGTTTTGCCTTGTGGCAGCCAGTTCTGGCTGCATTCAGGCTAACTAGGTCTACAGGTAGTCTGACAGCAGGATAAACAAACAAAACAAGTGTTTAAAATTTACTGACCTGAATGTGGAGCTGGGAGGAAAAGAGTCTTCCCTTAAATCGCTATCAAAGCCACACAGACTACTATCCCTTCCCCAGTCTCATCTCTGCTCTCCTTGATTCTGGCCGCTGTCCTCCCTGATTGCCACCACCTTCCCTTCCAACCACATCTACTCTCCTTCCTGCACACAGCTACCCTCCCTCCTGGTTACAGATACTGGTCACCATTTCCAAGCCCATGTCCATCACCTAACCATCCGGTAGTTCATCTGGATGATTCCCAGCCTCAAATGTGGAACCATAATATTAACTTACCAAGTAATTTCATCACTTTTATTTAGTTTTAAGTTAATTTATTAGTGTCACAAGTAGGTTTACATTAATACTGCAATAAGTTACAGTGAAAATCCCATAGTTGCCGAGAATTTGGCATGGCCAGAACACCTAACCAGCATATCTTTGGACTGTGGGAGAAAACCAGAGCACCCGGAGGAAACCCACACAGACACGGAGAAAATGTGCAGACTCCGCACAGACAGTAACCCAAACACGGGCCTTTGTGAGGCAGCATTGCTAACTACTGTGCCACCATGCCCATGTATTTTCATGGGATCAATGCTGCGGTTACTCTCAAACTCATTCTTTCCCAGGATTAATATAATGCAACTCCTTATCGTTCATCCTCTTCTACAGTCGAAGACCTTTCAAAACCTAAGCTTGACTCAACCTAACCTTTTTGTCTTGATTTATTTCATCCTTTCTCCTACTGTTTTCAACCTGCAATATGGGGGTCTGGCCTTTCACTCAGTACTGCGATTAAAGAAAAAAAGCTCTTTGTTACCACTGTTTGTCACATAAAGCCTTTGGAACGCTAAAAGACTTCATTGTTTACAGTTTACGGTGAATGTTTATTTTTAAATCTGTTTGCCTCACAATTGGATTTTTCTCTTGCAACATCAAGGATCAAGTTGAAACAAATACCTCGTGTGGAATGGCACATGCATTAAATTTAGTCTTCTCCAACATTTATATACCTAACGTAATCAAAGTGGCTGCAACGCGCACACTCAAATTAATTCAAAACTAATTAAAACTTGTCACCAGTATGCTTTCACATACTCTACACAGGTTAACTCAGCAGGGGATATTTTCAAAGGTTTACTTCTGGCATGAACTTTTATTATGCTTTCCTTCCTTCAAAAAAAATCACTCTCATCAGTTAATAAGCCTCAAGCAAGATTAGTGATTAAAAGAGCTTTTCTCACAGAGCAGTGGATATGTGGGACAGATTGCTTATGATAGCGGCCAATGTTAGACTGATTCAGGAAAAGGACTGAATAAATGCGTGGGGCTAATGTTTAAGAGCATTCTTATATTTTATAGTGCCCGGGAGATAAAGAATCACATCGGCATAGGGAAAAATTGAGTGGGGAGAAACATTCCCGCATAATTGAGCCCACATAATAAAAACACGGGCAGGCACCTTTAGAGTTATGTGATTCTCCCTGCCTGGTTTTGACCTATGCATTCCTCTCAGACAAATCTTTTATGCCTCGGCTGTTTAAGAGGAAAATCTGTTTGTATTCACTTGTAGTAAAGTTGTATACCTGAGTTTAAGGAGTAAAGAAATGAAATTTCTACCCCATCTGTCCACCCAATTTGAGAATTGGATTGAAGGTTTTAAGTATACTTATAATCAGAGATGATTAAATGCTCCACAGGGACAGGATGATTCCTGTTCTACACTATTTCTCATGGGAAAAAAAAGCAACCAGAGTTATGGTGATGTGGCAATAGATAATCTTGAGTTGTGCTTGATTACTTCTAGGCCTCAGGATTCCTCCTTGGGGATAAAATCCATAATGTTGAGGAAGAAAAGGTTTGACGCGCTCAATGACTTTTACTTGTCCTTTGTTGCTTTACGCTAACAAAAATTACACATTCCCGTTCAAGAAAACTTCCTTTATATAATCTCCCTTGTTGGTGATCCATTGATTCAATGCTAAATTGTCAAGCTGTCTTCTGCTGTATTAAATCTTTTACGAAAGCTTTCAGGGTTGACATTGGCATGTGTTGTACTTGTTTATCAGGCGTAAAACAGGCAGAACATTGACAAATTTAGCCGTCCGTCGGCCTTGGCCCTGTCTGTGCACACATTCAGGCCATTGCTAAGTATGTTGGGCACATTCTTAAGGTGTCCACCAATGCTTTCTTCAGTTGGCCTCAGGTCCTTGATCCTTTGCATATATTAATTAGGATCCCTGCTGGGAAATTTGAATGGAAGAGGTGGCGGACTCTGCTGCATTGAAAATCCTTCAGCATCTCTGAGTGGCCCACAGCCAATAATAAGTTTAAAATATTTCTTAAGATCTTTCCTGCAGAGCCCATTTTCTGATGTCTCATTGCTTCTCTGACCACTGTCCCTGTTCTTGGCAGTTATCTTTCGGCTGCTTATCAGTAAGGCAATCGACCCGACAGTCGGTCATTGGGACTGTTCTCACTGCCTGTGAGGACAAGGGTGGCACTGGCATCAAGCCCGTAAAAATGGTAACATGCCCTGAGCTCTGTTGGTTGGGTACATGAAGCACTGAACCTGGACGCAACAATGGCTGTGGATGAACTTCCACCTTTTTGTATTCTCTGCTTTGCAAGCAGTTCACAGTGAGCCATCTCAGAATAATTCAATGCCAAAGGCCCTCAACAAAGTCTTAAATATCATTAAATTGAAATGCAATTCCTATAATCACAGGAGTTGCTGATCATTTCACAATGGAGGGAGAGATTTTCTGCCTTCAGCCAGATTTATTGCTGTTGCGAATTGATTTTTCAACTAGTTTCCACATAATTTGCTGCATTTATAGCTCAGATCCCACTCTGCCCCAACAAACATTTTATTCTTCACTGTGGCTGTGGTCGTTCGTCTAGTTTTTGCCTTTTTAAAATTAATTCATGGGATGTGGGCATATTTGGCTGCTCTTACCTGCCCACCCCTGGCAGGCAACTTTCGCCCACTCCCCATTTGTCAGTACCTGTTGTAAGTTCCGCCAATGTCACATTATATCGGCAGCGGGGGCGGGGGCATGGGTGGGGGCTCCTGGCATGTAGCAATAACACATCGGGGAGGCTCGCAAACGATATTTAAATACATGGCACTGGGGTTCCCGACCATTAGCAGGAGGCAGGAACTATCCCAACGGGAAATCCCACCGCCGTAAACGCGGTTTTGGGACTCCTGTAGGAATCTCCACCCCCTCCAACTTCTCCACTGGCCAAAAACGGGGGCAGAAAATTCCCCCATTTACGCACATATTAACTAATTTACAGCTATTCTAACCCCGATTGAAAATCTTTTATTTCCAAACAATGAATTTGAATGAAAACTTCAGTTTAAAGAGAAAGTAATTACCAATATGCCTATTTCTCTCGGATTTCACACTAATATTCTTCTGACCCTGTTCTCTGGCCTCTGATCACATGCAATCCCACTTGGCTCTCCCTCTGTTCTTGCTCTTGCTGCTGCCACTGTTCCTTTACCTCCCTGCTGGTCTCACTTTCGTTTTTTTTTGCTCCCATTGCTGCGGTCTAACCATCCACTGACCTTGCTCTGTCCCTGCTTTCACTTCTGCCATCATTTGCTCTTTTATTTCCCCGCTGGTCCTGCTGTCTTTTCTGCCGCCCACCACTTTCTTCACCTCACCTACAATATGCAATGGCCAGAGTCACTTCAATCACATCAGAACTTGGACAGGAACAGCAAGAAGAAGAGAAGAGGAGGGATTGGGGGGGGGGGGGGGGGAGGGGAGCGATAGGGGTAGTAAAATGGAGACGGAGGGAGTTGGGGAGAAACTGGACCATTCTTTGGTTGTGTATTGGAGGAGAACACGTTACTGATGCTCCAAGCAGGAAAGGGAAAGAAGCCTTTCATTGTGCTTTGGGGTCAGGACAGAGCATTAAATAAGGGGGCAAGGGGAGGTAACTGCCAGCCTTACTGGAAGGAGCGAAACAGTAAGCCTGCTTGATTTAAGGGAAATTGAAGGATAGGAGTGCCAGTTTGATCTGAGAGGAAAGAGGACAACTTCAACAGCAATGAAAGAGTGCCACCTTGAGTTAGAGAAGGAGAAAGTATCTTTGTGATCGTGGTGGTGAGTGGATGGGGTATTGTTTGTCTGTAAATCAGATCAAAAGTATTTAGAGTGCCTCAAAGAACTAAGATATTTGGTGTGTTTGTTGTGGCGATTCCTGTGGGATGCCAGAAGGTAATGATCCAGATTCTAATATTCTGGTTGCTCTGTTGGAAATGTAATTGTCATCTTTTTTTCCTTTTTTCCATGAATTCAAATACATCGGGCAGAATTCTCCCCAAATATTCCAAGTGTTGAATTTGCATGAAAATTGGAATATTCACGGTGTTTTTTCTCAGTGGGAGTTCAGACAAGAATCTCCCACATTGTGCACTGCAGAAGCCACCAGTGTGAATATCATTCAATTTCAGGGGGCTGGGCCTATTTCTGCCAGAGAAGCTGAAATCAGTCTGCTGAGAGGGCCACTGTGCATGCCCGGATCTGTTAATGCCAACATCAGTGCATATGCAGTGTCCCCGCACGAAAGCCTCACCGATAACTGGCCAGCTCGATCCCATTCCGACCTTTCCCAGATCCAGCCCAACCACTCGCTCCTGGCCCGCTGCAATCTCCAGCCCCCCTCCTGACAGTAACCCTCCCACCCGGCAGTCCCAACCCCATCCCCAGAGTCCTGAACTCCTCCCCGCAATGCCAACCCCCCTCTAACCAAGCTGACCACACCCCACCCCAATCACTGGCCTCCCCCTTCCCTGACCTAACCCGACTGCACAGTGATAGCAGGACTCCCACCCCACCAATAATCCCTTATAGGCCCTGCCCCGTGCTTGTTGGGCAAAGTGCCCCCTGGGCATTAGCACCCCTGTGGGCAGTGCCAGGGGCACCGGCTGACACTTCCAGGGTGCCCATGCCTAGGGGGACCACCCCACCCTCCGACCCCCTGGGGGGGGCCCAATTGCGCCCTTGGGGGCCCTCACTCTCATGTATAAAGCATACTCCCATAATAGACCTATTTTACCATTAGCTGTAGCACAGCAGATCTGCTGGTGAAGTTTTAAAGTTTATTTATTAGTCACAAGTAAGGCTAACATTAACACTGCAATGAAGTTACTGTGAAATTACCCTAGTCGCCACACTCTGACACCTATTTGGGTCAATGCACCTAACCAGCACGTCTTTCAGACTGTGCAAGGAAACTGGAGCACTCATAGGAATCCCATGCAGACACAGGGAGAATGTGCAAACTCCACACAGACAGTGACCCAAGCTGGGAATCGAATCTGGGTCCCTGGTGCCATGAGGCAACAGTGATAATCACTGTGCCACTGTGCCACCCATGAGGTGCCTGATAATTTTGACATTGCAATATCTATTGAAAATAGTCTTCCATATTTTATACAGACAATGTAGATTGGAATGATGACGAAGGTTACTTTAACATAAAAAGATTTAGTAGGTTATTAACACTGTAGACACTTCTGCCCTGAAGGGTAGTTGGAAGTTTTGAGCTCACTAAAGGATGATGACTACTGTTATGCAACCTAACCAAAATAAAATCTTCCTCTAAGGAACAAGCTGTTTACTAAACATACATCATACTGAGTCACTCATTATAAGATCCCTGTGGATCATCACTGTCAGCACAGTTTTGGGAAAGGGAGGAATATCGCTTGAATACAATGATAAAAATAGAGCTGATTATGACCTGATGAGTCATGGTTTAGTTGAGTATGTCACCATGATCAACAAAGCATTAGTTAGTTTATGTCAATCCAAATGACTGATGGACATATTATTTGGAAGTTTTGGAGTCAGGCATAAGGTCCATAGTGTCCAAAGGAAGCAGTGGTGTCATGGTATTGTAGCTGGACTTGTAATCCAGAGACCTAGGGTTTGCATCCCACCATGTCGGATGGTAAAATTTGAATTTAATAAACATCTGGAATTAAAAGTCAAATGATAACCATGAAGCCATTGTCAAAAAAAAACCAATGTGACTCACTAATGTTCTTTAAGGAAGGAAATCTATTACACTTACCTGGTTTATCTGTATAGTACACAAGAAACAATATTTATCACTATATACTAACATATGTGACAATAATAAATCAAATCAAATCAAATCCAGGCATCTGGTAGAGGCAGCTGAGGGACTGGTGCATTCTGGGAGAAGTCAGCCCAGCAACATCTATTAAGAAGTGGGAAGCGGAAGAACCCCTCCAGTAATAAACAGGAGTTAGGGCATCCAGGAGAGGCAACTGAGGAACTTCACTGGTGCATTCTGGAAGATGTTGACCCAACAACATCTAGTATTTTAATTAGTGCGAGAAAGGTCAGTCAGTGGGGTTAAGTGCTGCACTTGTGAGATGTAGGAGATCCGTGACGTTTCCAGCATCTCAGACAACTACATCCACAGGATGTGCACCCAATTGCAGCTCCTTACCGACTGCATGGATAGGTTGGAGCAGCAGCTGGATGCACTTAGGAGCATGAAGGTGGTGGAAAGCATCATAAATAGGAGCTTTTGGGTCACACCCAAGGTGCAGATAGATAGATGGGTGACGGCTAGAAGGGGCAGACAGTCAGTGCAAGAATCCCCTGTGGTTGTCCCCCTGTCTAACAAGTAGACCATTTTGGACACTGTTGTGGGGGATGGCCTATCAGGGGATAACAGCAGCAGCCAGAGCATTGGCACCATGGCTGGCCCTGTTGTTAAGCAGGAGGGACAAAGAGTACTGGAGCAACAGGTATAGGGGACTCTATAGTTAGGGTTACAGATAGACGCTTCTGTGGATGTGAAAGAGACTCCAGGATAATATGTTGCCTTTCGGATGCCAGGGTCCAAGATGTTGCTGAACAGGCAGAAAGCATTCTAAGGGGAGAGGATGAACAGCCGGTGGTCGTGGTACATATTAATGACATAGGTGGAAAGATTGACGAAGTCCTGCAGCAGTTTAGGGAGTTAGGTAGAAAGTTAAGAAGCAGGACCTCCAGTATTGTAATCTCAGGATTACTCCCTGTGCCAAATGCTAGTGAGGCTAGAAATAGAAAGATAGGACAGTCAACATGTGGCTAAACAGCTGGTGTAGGAGGGAGAGTTTCAGATATCTGGACCATTGGGATATCTTCCGGGGCATATGGGACCTGTAGGTTGCATCTAAACTGGAAGGGCATAAATATTCTGGCCGGGAGATTTGTTAATGTCACATGGGAGGATTTAAACTAGTTTGGAAGGAGGGTAGGAACCAAAGCAAAGGTGAATTAACTGAAGGAAAACCAGAGTAGGGCCAGTAAGACTCAGAGAAAGAGCAAGCAGGGTGTGATTACTAATCAAAGAGGGTCTGGTGGATTGAAGTGCATTTGATTTAATGCGAGAAGCGTCACATGAAGGCAAATGAATTCAGAGCTTGGATTAGTACTTGGTACTATGATGTTGTTGCTATTACAGAAACTTTGTTAAGGGAAGGACAGGATTGGTAGCTTAACATTCCAGGATACAGATGTTTCAGGCAGAATAGAGGGGGATGTAAAAGGGGTGGGGGTGTTGTTCTACTGGTCAAGGAGAATATCACAGCTGTACTGCGGGAGGTCACCCCAGAGGGCTCATACAGCAAGGCAATATGGATAGAGCTAAGGAATAGGAAGGATGTAGTCACCCTTTTTTTTTGGGGTTTACTATTGGCCATCCAACTGCCAGTGGGAGATAGAGGAACAGATATGTGGGTAGCTTTTGGCAAGGTGTGAAAGTAACAGAGTTGTTGTGATGGGAGATTTTATCTTCTCTGACATTGACTGGGACTTACTAGTGCTGGGGGCATGAATTGGGCAGAGTTTGTAAAGAGCACCCAAGAGGGCGTCTTGAGGCAGTATGTAGATAATCCAACTAGGGAAGGGACCATATTGGACCTGATGTTGGGGAATGTGCCAGGTGGTCGACATTTCAGTAGGGGAGCAGTTTGGGAACAGTGACCACAATTCTGTAAGCTTTAAGGTACTGATGGATAAAGATAAGTGTAGTCCTCAAATTGAGATGCTAAATTGGGAGAAGGCTAATTACAACAATATTAGGCAGGAACTGAAGAATGTAGATTGGGGGCAGATGTTTGAGGGCAAATCAACATCTGACATGTGGGACTCTTTCAGGTGTCAGTTGTTAGGGATTCAGGACCAGCATATTCCTTTAAGAATGACGGAAAATATGGCAAGTTTTGGGAGCTTTGGATAATGAGAGATATTCTGAGCCTAGACAAAGAGGCTAGGAACACACAAGGCAAGTGTGGGATACAAGGAAAGTGGAAAGAAACTTAAGCAAGGAATAAGGAGGGCTAAAAGGGGTCAAGAAAAGTCATTGGCTAGCAGAATTAAGGAAAATCCCAACACTGTTTATACATACATAAAGAGCAAGAGGGTAGCCAGGGAGAGGATTGGCCCACTCAAGGACAGGGCAGGGAATCTATGTGTGGAGCCAGAGGAAATGGGTGTGGTATTAAATGAGTACTTTGCATCAGTATTCACCAAAGAGAAGGACTTGGTGGATGATAAATCTGGGAAAGGGTGTGTAGATAGTTTGAGTCATGTTGAGATCAAAAAGGAGGAGGTATTGGGATTCTTGAGAAACATTAAGGTAGACAAGTCCCCAGGGCCTGATGGGATATACTCCAGAAAACAGAGAGAAGCAAGGGAGGATATTGCTGGGGCCTTGAGAGAAATCTTTGTATCCTCACTGGCTATAGGGGGGGTCCCAGAGGATTGGAGAATAGCCAGTGTTGTTCCTTTGCTTAAGAAGGGTAGCAAGGATAATCCAGGTAATTAAGGTGAGTCTTAGAATAGTGGTAGGGAGGTTATTTGCATGATGGATTGGGCTACATTTACAACCTTCTGTAGTTCCTTGCAATCTCGGGCAGAGCAGGAGCCATACCAAGCTGTGATACAACCAGAAAGAATACTTTCTATGGTGCATCTGTAAAAGTTGGTGAGGGTCATAGCTGACATGCCAAATTTCTTTAGTCTTCTCAGAAAGTAGAGGTGTTGATAGGCTGTCTTAACTATAATGTTGGCATGGGGGGGTCCAGGACAGATTGTTGGTGATCTGGACACCTAAAAGCTTGAAGATCTCAACCCTTTCTACTTTGTCCCCATTGATGCAGACAGGGGCATGTTCTCCTCTATGCTTCTCGAAGTCGATGACAATCTCTTTCATTTTGTTCACACTGAGGGAGAGATTATTGTCGTATTGTAAAATGCCAACTATAAATGTACTGATAGGACTCTTTAATTGCAGTCAAGCTATTTTCATGTTCGTTCGGCACATAGAATTTTTTTGGAAAGATCGCGCTCTGTGACTGTTGCTGCTCCTGAAGTCTGCAGTGTCTGTCCAGTATTTGTTAATAATAAAGCTTCAGACTCTTTTAATCCTAATAGTCTGAGGCCTTTTTGGGATAAGAGGAACATTTTCAGGATGGCAACCTGTAACTAGTGGAGTGCCAAAAGGATTAGTGCTGAGGCACAATTATTTACAATATATATTGGTAACTTGGACGAGGGAAGTGAATGTACTATTGCTGAGTTCATGGATGACAAGCGGTGGGAAGACAAGTGGTGAGAATGGCATATTGAGTCTACAGAGAGATATAGGCTGGTTAAGTGAGTAGGCATAACCTTGGTAGATGAAATATAATGCAGGAAAGTATAAAATCATGCATTCTGTTAGGAAGAATAGATGAGCTGAATATGATTTAAACGGAGAAAGTCTGCACAAAGATTCAGCACAGAGGGATTTGGGGTCTTTGTGCTTAAATCACAAAAAGCTAACATGCAAGTTCAGCAAGTAACAGGGAAGGCAAAAGGAATATTGTCTTTCATTTCAAAGGAAATAGAGCATAAAAATAAGGAAGTTTTGCTAAAACAATACAGGGTACCAGTTGGACCACAACTGGAAAAGAACAAAGAAAATTACAGCACAGGAACACACCTTTCGGCCCTCCAAGCCTGCACCGACCATGCTGCCTGACTGAACTGAAACCCTGACACTTCCGGGGACCATATCCCTCCTTCACGTCCTATTGCCCCTGAAAATTCACTATCATATCTGCTTTCAGTACTGTCCCCAGCAGTGTGTTCCAGACATCCACCATCCTCTGTGTAAAAACCTTGCTTTGTACATCTCCTTTAAACCTTGCTCCTCGTACCTTAAATCTACGCCAGCTAGTAATTGACTGTTCTACCCTGGGAAAAAGCTTCTGACTATCCAGTCTGTCCTTGCCCCTCATAATCTAGTGGACTTCTATCAGGTCGCCCCTCAACCTCCATCGTTCCAGTGAGACCAAACCAAGTTTCTCCAACTTCTCCTCATAGCTAAGGCCCTCCATACCAGACAACATTCTGGTAGATCTGTTCTGTACCCTCGCCAAAGCCTCCACATTATTCTGGTAGTGTGGTGACCAGAATTGAATTCTATATTCCAAGTGCGGGTCTAACTAAGGTTCTATAAAGCTGCAACATGACTTGCTAATTTTTAAACTCAATGCCCCAGCCGATGAAGGAAAGCATGCCATATGCCTTCTTGACCACCTTGTTCACCTGCATTGACACTTTCAGTGACCTGTGTACCTGTAAACCCAGATCCCTCTGCCAATCAATAGTCTTAAGGGATCTGGCATTTACTACATATTTCCTATCTGCATTAGACCTTTCAAAATGCATTACCTCACATTTGTCCAGATTAAACTCCATTATATCCTGCTGTATCCTCTGAGGGTCCTCATCACTATCCACAAATCCACCAACCTTTGTGTTGTCTGCAAACTTACTAATGAATTCATTTTCCTCCAAATCATTTATATATATTACAAACAGCAAAGGTCCCAGTAATGATCCCTGAGGACTGCCACTTGTCACAGCTCTTTGTTCAGAAATGCACCCTTCCACTGCTACCCTGTGTCTTCTATGATTGAGCCAGTTCTGTATACATCTTGCCAGCTCACCTCTGATCCCATGTGATTTCATGGATCATGGGACTTTGTCAAAGGCCTTACTGAAGTCCATGTAGGCAACACCCGTTGCCCTATCCTCATCAATCATCTTTGCCACTTCTTCGAAAAATTCAATCACGTTCGTGAGACACGACCTCCCCTTCAAAAAACCATGTTGCCTCTCGCTAATACATCCACTTATTTCCAAGTGGGAGTAAATCCTGTCCTGAAGAATCCTCTCCAATAATTTCTCTACCACTGTCGTAAGGTTCACCGGCGTGTAATTATTTGGATTATTTTTGCTATCCTTATTAAACAAAGGAACAATATTGGCTATTCTCCAATCCTCTGGGACCTCCCTGTAGCCAGTGAGGATGCAAAGATTTATCTCAAGACCCAGGTGATTTCTTCTCTTACCTCTCTCAGTATTCTGGGATAGTTTCCATTCAGCCCTGGGGATTTGGCTACCTTAATGTTTCTCAAGAACCCCACTACCTACTCCTTTTTGATCTCAACATGACTCAAACTATCTACACACCCTTTTCCAGACTCATCATCCCCCAAGTCCTTCTCTTTGGTGAATACTGAAGCAAAGTACTCATTTAATACCTCATCCACTTCCTCTGGCTCCATGCATAGATTGCCTCCCCATCCTTGAGTGAGCCAATCCTCTCCCTGGATACCCTCTTGCTCTTTGTATATGTATAAAAAGCCTTGGGACTTTCCTTAATCCTGCTGGCCAGTGATTTTTCATGACCCCTTTTAGCCCTCGTTACTCCTTGCTTATGTTTCTTTCTACTTACCTTGTATAGCATTGTGAATACTGTGAGCAGTTTTTGTCCCCTTATCTAAAGAAAGAGATACTGGCATTGGAGGCCATCTAGAAAAGGTTTACTTGGTTAAGGAATGGGTTGGAGGGATTTTCTTATAAGGAGGTGTTGAGTATGTTGGGGTGGCAAAGTAACGCAGTGGTTCGCTCTGCTGCCTCACGGCATCACGATCCAGGCTCGATTCCCAGCTTGGGTCACTGTCTGTGTGGAGCCTGCTGGTCTTCCCTTGTCTGGGTTGTTTCCTCTGGGTGCTCCGGTTTCACAGGTGCCAGAGTGTGGCGACTGGAAGATTTTCACAGTAACTCCACTGTAGTGTTAATGTCAGCCTATTTGTGACTAATAAGTAAACATTTAACATTGACAATAGAGAGTTAAAATATCTTCAGCAATGTACCTGTTAACTATCTCCGTAAGTGGCTTTCTTCAATATGGACTATAAAACTCTACGGTGTGGTTAATCTTTCTGCCAAGGAAAATATACATTGCATCATTTATAAATGCCTGTTTACCAACACTTCCAAATGAGCTTGCAGTTAAAACGCTCACATATGCAAAAGCGCTCAACCATCTCTGCTCTCACAAGGGCAGACCTGTTAATTTAACTGGAACAGGATTATAAGAGTCATTAGCATTTAATTAGACATTCAGGTTCATGCCAAGATCACAAGGGCTACTGCAATGTTCAGAAGTAAACTTTTCTTGGAGCCTATGTATTTTTCTTCTCAAGTACATCCTTGATATTTATCTGAACTTTGTTTTATGAAGCAGTGGGCCCTCTGCTCCCCAACAAAGAAGCAAGGAATCAGTGGAATTATTATTAGTCTGTTAAGGAATACTGAAAAATAGTTAAGGAACAGCATAGACACGATTGTGTCAATGGCTTCCTTTAACACAAGCATAATGAAGAAAATAAGACTACTGGCGTTGTATACCCGTTTTTGACTTTTCAGTGACTCTCAGACATTGGAAATTGCTTGTTTGACAGTGCTCGCTTCCATCCTTATAGATAGGGCCAGATTTCTGCCATAAAAGCAGAGGCTCAAGGGGGGAAATCTCCTGATTCCGCAGACATGTCTCAATGGAACCGTATGACTTTCATTCCAGGGAAGAGGTGAAGAAATAATTGAGTTGGGCAGCCATCTCTGAAAGCAGTTCACAAGGGGTGCGGAAGCAAGCATGCTGAGATAGTCTGGTTAGAAAGCCCTCCTCAGTTCTCAGAAACTTTGGCCCAGCTTTATAAAAGGCTATTAGGCCATCTAATCTACATTATTAACTCCTTCCACCTCACTGAGCACCCCCACCCCTCCACCCACTATGCCCCTTCATATCCCCATGCCATCGGTATGGCTACTTACTCAGTGTTCACCACAAATAGATCTCAGGAGCTATGTAGACATTAATAAAATTTGACTTATAACAATCTAACAGGGCTATCACTTGCGTACACTTGATATTGGGGGGAAAAAAACCTCTCATTCATGAAAGCCATTCAAAGATTTTACATTCTCTATAGTGGTCGATCTATCTTAACAACAAATAAGGATCTATTCACTAACCTTATTAAAAACAACTAATCCTTCAATAATCTCTTAAAACTGTCAATCAAAATGTGAAGTCAGTCCCTACCTCTGCTGAGATAGATGGTTTTGGAAACTCGGTAAAACATTCATAGTGGGCTTAACTGTGATAACAGACACTGGGAAATGTGGATAATGAAGTCTATTGAAAGTGTAGATGATTTTGTTTTCTCCTGTGTGACAGCAACTGCATTTAGTTTTGGTCATTTTACTCAAAATGCCAGCTGCTGCCTGTTTTTTTTGCATCTTTAAAAGGCTGGGGATTTAAGTAACCTCAGAGCATAACACTTAACAGGTGTTATTTGTCCTTCAAGAATATTTACATCTCCTATAATTTTGTGATTCACACATTGCAAATTACGGCCCTTGGAACAATGAAAATGGGGGTGGTTTGAATACAGCACTGATTTTCAATCGGCTCTTCTGAGTTTGGGATTCCCGACTGTGTGATTCCTGCCCTGCCCTCTTCCCTTTGCAGGCAAAAATTGGGTCTGCCATAAACGGGAGCACTATTTCCCATACGTTGCTCATAGCAAGTGAGTCAAAGATTATGGGAGGCAGATAGGAACTAAAACCATAGTTAGTTCAGCCATGATGGTAGTGAATGGTGGAGCAGGCACAGTGGGAATGGTCTACTCCTACTCCTAATCAGTACTCCACATAGAACACTACTTGAAGAAAGTGCTGCAGTTGGCAAGGGCACAGAATGTGTACTGCATGGGGGTCTTCAATGTCCATCACTAAGAGTGGCTCGATAGCATCGCTACTGATTCAGACGGCTGAGTCCTAAATGATTTAGCTGATAAACCGGGTCTTTAGGAGGTGTTGGTGAGGGAAAAAAACCTACTTGAGCTCATCTTCATCAACCTACTTGTGTCATCTGCAGGAGAGACCACTGCACAGTCCTTGTGGGGGCAAAGGCCCATTTTCACATTGAGAATGCCCTCCATTGCATTGTTTAGCACTACCATTGTGGTAAATGGGATAAATGTCCAGTAGATCTAGCAATTCAAAACTGGATATCCAGGAAGCACTGTGAGCCATCAGCAGAACTGTATACAACCACAAACCGTATTTCATGGTCCGGCATATCTCCCACTCTATCACTGCCACCAAATCAGGGGATTAACTCTGCTTCAATGAAGACTGCAGGAGGGTGTGCCAGGAGCAAGCTGGAATAAGGTGAAAATCTGATGAAGCTGCAGCACAGGATTTATGTCAAACAGCAGAAACAGCAAGTGATGATCAAAGCTAAGTGATCCCACAACTAACGGATAAAGTTTATGTATTAGTCGCAAGTAAGGCTTACATTAACACTGCAATGAAGTTACTGTGAAATTCCTGTAGTCGCCACACTCTGATGCCTGTTTGGGCTAATGCATCTAACCAGCACATCTTTCAGATTGTGGGAGGGAACCAGAACACCCGGAGGAAACCCATGCAGACACAGGGAGAATGTGCAAACTCCACACAGACAGTGACCCAAGCCAGGATTGACCACGCATCCCCGGCACTGTGAGGCAGCAGTGCTAACCACTGTGCTACCCTGAGGATCAGATAACCTCTGCAGTCCTGCCATATGCAGGCGTCAATGGTGCTGGACAAGTAAACAACACACTGTAGCAGGACTCTCTACAAATATCCCCATCCTCAATGATGGAGGAGCCCAGCACATCAGTGCAAAAGACAAGGCTGAAGCATTTGCATCTATTTTCAGCCAGATGTGCTGAGTGCATGATTAACCTCGGATCCCTCCTGAGGTCCCCAGATGCCAGTCTTCAGCCAATTTGATTCACTCTAAAAGATATCAAGAAACAGCTGAACTACAAAGGCTATGGACCCTGACAACTTTTCAGCAAATGTACTGGAGCCTTGTGCTCCAGAACTAGCCACACCCCTTGCCAAGCTGTTCCAGTACAGCTGCAACATTGGTATCGACCAGGCAATGGTGGAAAAGTGCCCAGATATGTCCTGTACACAATAAGTGAGATGAATCCAGCCTGGCCAATTTCTGTCTCATCTGTCTACTCTCGATCAACAGTAAAGTGAGAGAAGATGTTGTTAATCCTGCTATCAAGTGGCACTTACTCAACAATAACAAGATGAATGATAGTCTGTTTGGGTTCTTTCAGGGCCACTCAGCTCCTGACCTCATTGCAACCTTGGTCCAAATATAGACAAAAGAGCTGAACTCAAATTGTGAGGTGTTAGTTGATTGCACTTAATATTAAAGCAGCATTTGAACAAGTGTAGCAACAAGGAGCCCCTTGCAAAGCTAGAGTCAATGAAGATCAGAGATGAAACTCTGATTGTGAATTGCAACCCCCATGTTCAAAAGGGTTTTGGACCAACTTCTAGCTCCATCTGTCCTTAGTATCCAGAGAACCCTTACGGTGCAGAAAGAGGCCATTCAACTCATTGGGTCTGCACCATCTCTCTGAAAGACCATCCCACCCAGACCCTCCACCCACTCTATCCCCATAACCCCATGCATTTACATAGGACATAGAAAAACTACAGCACAAACAGGCCCTTCGGCCCACAAGTTGCACTGATCATATCCCTTCCTACTAGGCCTACCTATAACCATCAATCCCATTAAATCCCATGTACTCATCCAGAAGTCTCTTAAAAAACCCCAACGAGTTACCATGGCTAATCCATCTAACCTACACATCTTTGAACACTAAGAACATAAGAAATAGGAGCAGGAGTAGGCCATCTAGCCCCTCGAGCCTGCCCCGCCATTCAATAAGATCATGGCTGATCTGTCGTGGCTCAGTTCCACATTCCTGCCCTCTCCCCATAACCCTTAATCCCCTTGCCTATCAAAAACCTATCAACCCGCGTCTTAAAAATATTGAGCGAGGCAGCCTTCACCACTTCAATGGGCAGAGAATTCCAGAGATTCACCACCCTTTGAGTGAAGAAGTTCCTCCTCAACTCCGTTCTAAACTGCCCCCCCTTTATCCTGAGGCTGTGCCCTCTAGTCCTACTATCCTTTCTGAGCGGGAAGAGCCTCTCCACCTCTATCCTGTCCATCCCATTCAACATCTTATACGTCTCAATGAGATCTCCCCTCATTCTTCTAAACTCTAACGAGTACAAGCCTAGTTTATTCAGCCTCCCCTCATAGTTCAACCCCCTCAACTCCGGAATCAGCCTAGTAAACCTCCTCTGCACTCCCTCCAAGGCCAAAATACCCTTGCGTAAGTGCGGCGACCAAAACTGCACACAGTACTCCAGCTGCGGCCTCACCAGTGCCCTACACAGCTGCAGCAAGACTCCCTACTTTTATATTCAATCCCCCTCGCTATGAAGGCCAGCATCCCATTCGCCTTCCTGACCACCTGCTGCACCTGCAGGCTGGGTTTTTGTGACTCATGCACAAGGACCCCGAGGTCCCTCTGCACCGTCGCACGCTGCAGTTTTTCGCCACGTAAGTAATAGTCCTTCCTACCATTATTCCTACCAAAGTGGACAACCTCACATTTGCCAACATTAAATTCCATTTGCCAGTTCCTGGCCCATTCGCCCAGCCTATCTAGATCCTTCTGCAGACTCTCCACACCCTCCGCACAATTTGCCGTTCCACCAATCTTGGTGTCATCAGTAAATTTCGACACCATACACTCGGTTCCCTCCTCCAGATCATCAATATGAATGGTAAATAGCTGAGGCCCCAGCACCGACCCCTGGGGCACTCCACTAGTCACCAACCGCCAATCCGAATAGCACCCATTGACCCCCACTCTCTGCCTCCTATTTGACAGCCAACCCTCTATCCACGCTAACACCCTACCCCCAACTCCATGCCCCCTGACCTTCTGCAATAACCTCTTGTGAGGTACCTTGTCAAACGCCTTCTGAAAATCAAGAAAGACCACATCCACCGGCTCTCCTCTATCCACCACCCTAGACACATCCTCATAGAACTCCAATAAATTTGTCAGACACGACTTCCCCTTAACGAAACCGTGCTGTGTCTGCTCTATCAAACAATTCCCCTCAAGATGCCTCGCTATTTTTTCCTTGATCACGGAAGCAATTTAACACAGCCAATCCATCTAACCTGCACATCTTTGAATTGTGGAAGGAAATTGGAGCACCCGGAGGAAATCCATGCAGACACAGGGAGAACATGCAAACACAGACAGTGACCCGAGGCCGGAATCGAACACGTGGCCCTGGTGCCATAAGGCAGCAGTGATAAGCACTGTGCCACCATGCTGCCCCATTAATTTTGTTTCTCTTGGTTTAAAAGCAGCCAATACTGAAGCTCAGGTTTTTGCCAAAAGCAGTGGAAAGTGTCCACGCAAGCTTGCTAAGTTCAAACTTTAGCAATTCACACAAAAATTACAGTACACTAGTACAAGTATAAGAACATTTCCCTCTTGACCAGAAAGTCAAGGGATGCCAGCTGAATGAATTTATCTATTAGTTGTCTGCATTTATTAAGTTCTTAAAAACCGCTAGATTAAGCATCACATGGATGTGAATCATAGCTTCTTGGGTGTGAAGTGGTTGAAGGGAAGGAAAACGTTGCGTCACTTCAGTGACCCTGTCAAGTCATGTCTGCTGCTTGCTAACCACAGACAGAGCGTTTGCCCTGGTCTCCTGGTTCCAGGAGCATTCATGGTGAGAATAGTCTGCAGTTGAAAGAAAGTAGGGCAGAATGGGAAAGGGGAAATACCGTCCAAATATAGGGAATTAACAGAAAAGGCATCTATGTACCCTCTGTAGAATATTTCTGGCATGTTTAACTGGCAAAAACATAGACCAAAAGATAAATATCCGTTGAATTTTAACTTCATAAGGCTTACAGCCAGAAGTGAAATGCTTATTGGAATAGCAGTACTGTATGCTACTGGATATCAAGTTGGGCAAGCTGCCTATTAATGTGACAAAGTGTGTACTTTGGCAGAACGATGTTGACTTGTCAATGGAATTAACAACAAAACCTATGTTTTTATTTCCTTAGATGAAATATCATTTACAAAAACTTTTTAACTAAAGTAATATTGTGGAGCAAAATACAGATTAAATAAAAATATACCCAGTGCATTCATACAGAGGTGAAAGTCATTGTGTATAAATATATAAATGATGGGTTTTAAAGTTAGAAGTTTATTTGTTGGTCACAAGTAGGGCTTATATTAACACTGCAATGAAGTTGCTGTGAAATTCCCCCAGTCGCCATGCTCCGGTGCCTGTTTGGGTGCACTGAGGGAGAATTTAGCATGGCCAAAGCACCGAACCGGGTGGAGTGTGAGAGAAAACTGGAGCACCCGGAAGAAACCCACATAGACACAGGGAGAAATTGCAGACTTCATACAGACAGTGACCTAAGCATGGGCCCCAGGAGGGATGGTGTTAAGGGTACTTGTGTTAAAAGCTGCATCTTGGTTGAGGAGATCCTCAAAGTGCTCTCTCCAGCAAGCATTGACTGCCTGTCTGTGTTTGATGAGTGCCTCTCCAAAGGCACTCAGTGGGTTAGGTCCCTGGATACTCGGACCATAGATGATTTTAATTGTGCTGAAGAAGCCATGGATGCCAGCGTTGCCAGTGAGTTTCTGAGTCTCCTGCACACTTTCCACCTACCATCTGTTCTTTAGGCCTCAGGTTCTTTGTTGCACCTCAGCCCTCAGTTGCCCATAGACTTGTTTCCTCTAACTCAAGTTTTGGTGAAGCTGCCAGCTCAGGAACATCCTGCGTTTGTAGTCAAGGAGATCCTGAATCTCCTGATCATTCTTGTCTTGGTGTTTCCTAGCCGAGAGCCTAAGCATCTCCTCACTGCTGCTGACTGTGATGGTTTTTAAGGTAGACCAGGCGCTGTGGGACTCTGCGGTTTTGGCCCATTGGTAATCACCAAGTTAGCTGTGAGGCACCAACTGAGCAGGTCTTTCTTCTCAGCATCTTTGAATCCAATGATATTGAGTTTCCTGTGGCAGAGTTTTCTCTCCTGCTATACTGGGGGCCAGGATGATGGAGATGGTCGAGTGAATTGGACGGTGATCAGTCCAGCAGTCAATGGCTCCAGTTGTGGTGATGTGAACATCTTTGCGATCCCTTGCTCCAGGGACCTGGGTACAGGCAGCACGGTAGCACAATGGTTAGCACTGCTGCTTCACAGCTCCAGGGACCTGGGTTCAATTCCTGGCTCACATCACTGTCTGAATGAAGTTTGCACATTCTCCTCATGTCTGCGTGGGTTTCCTCGTCCTTCGGGTGTTCCGGTTTCTTCCCACAGTCCAAAGATGTGCGGGTTAGGTTGATTGGCCATGCTAAAATTGCCCCTTGGTGTCCTGAGATGCGTGGGTTAGAGAGATTAGCAGGTAAAATATGTAGGGATGTGGGGGTAGTGTCTGGGTGGGATTGTGGTCGGTGCAGACTCGATGGGCCGAACGGCCTTTTCTGCAATATAGGGTTCTATGATGATATAGTCTATTAGGTGCCAGTGCCTGGAGTGGGAGTGTTGTCATGAGGTCTTCTGGATGTGCCCCTAGCAGAACAGGGTATTCATAATGACCAGGTCATGTCGTAGACATTTTGTCAGGAGGAGAACTCTGGTGGCATGTTTTCCCTCATGCCTTCCCTGCCTAACACACCTTTCCAAAGGTTTGCATCCTCCCAACTCCAGCATTGAGGTCACGCAGGAGAATCAGCTTATCTCCCTTTGGGATGTGGGACAGCGATTGCCTCTTTTGTCTCGGCTGTTGCCTCCAGGTTTGGGAGGTGGGCATTGATGGCCGTAATGCACTGCTTCTGGGGCAGGGAGAGCCATAGGGTCATGTCATGTTCACTCACTCCACAGGGGTGCTCACTGAATTATTTGGGCAATTTGTTTTCAGAAAGTGTAACGACCAATTGTTCTTTGAGCTGGCCTCCTCCTGCCAGTCATCTCTCACACACAGGGCAGCAATGTCAATGTTGTGGTGTCGGAGCTGCCATGCTATGATGGCAGTGTGATGTTCAGGTCTGTTAGTGTTGGGGTGCGAGGACATCAGCAGCAGGGCAAGAGGAGCAACGAGAACAGCAAGGGGGCAAGAGTGATAGCAGCGGGGTGAGAGGGGCAGCAGCAGGGGAAGAGGAGCAGCAGTGGGGGGGGGGCAGTGAGGAGCAACAGCGGGGAAGAGAGGAGCAGCAGCAGAGGGGGAGAAGATTAGCAGCGGTGGGCGGGGAGAGATCAGCGGTGGGCGGGGAGAGATCAGCGGGAGGGGGGAGAGAGGAGCAGCGATGGGGGGAGAGAGAAGGAGCAGCGGCGGGGAGAGAGGGGCAGCAGTGGGGGGGAGAGGGACAGCAGTGGGGGGGAGAGGGGCAGCAGTTGGGGAGAGAGGGGCAGCAGTGGGGAGAGGGGCAGCAGCGTGGGGAGAGGGGCAGCAGCGTGGGGAGAGGGGCAGCAGTGGGGGGGAGAGGAGCAGCAGTGGGGTGAGGGGGATGAGACTACAAGGCATGAGAGAGACGGGGAAAATTACATCACACTTAAAAATTGACGCAAGTGACAGGCAGGCAAATGCTCGGTGGACGGTATGTGTTTGTTAGTCCCCATCTTACAGCAGAGCCTGGTCTCCACTGAGCTCAGATTTCCCTGTCACTTGGCCAAGACCACACTCTGCTGGGACTGTGTGGTGATTAGGGTGCAATGACTGCCCCAGATTAAAAGAATCCACACATCGTCTTCTTCCACCTCAACTCCACCCCACCCAACCAAATGAATTTGGGGACCAGGAACATCAGCACTCATATGGACAATGTCAGAGTGTGGAAGAAACCATCAGCAATCCATGTCAGGACCTTGCACAGAGCTTGGAGCCCATGCTGCCAAATATGAACCAAGGGGTCAGCTCATTTAATATAGCAGGGGAACTCCCAGTCATGGAGGATTTCCTGACTATCCTGACGAAGGGGAAAAGCCCCGAAAGCTAGTGGCATTTGCTACCAAATAAACCTGTTGGAATTTAACCTGGTGTTGTGAGACTACTTACTGTATTCTTGTGGAAACTCAGACAGCTGCCAGCTTGGCTTTGGGGGTCACTGTTCACAACAGATTATCAAGTCATTCCTGCACTCTATAATCAGGCCACAGGAATACAGGAGCACAATCAATGAGAAAGCTGCCTGGAGTCACGCTTTCCCCCTTCCTAAAACATCAGTTGGTGTTGGTGGATACAGATCCAATCGAGACATTTTAGATAACCAGGCAAAGTCACATCACTTCAGCACCAAATCTCAAGCTGATTTGTTTGGCATGATGAAAATGAATACTTCTCATGCAATGCCCTAACTCCTAATCAATGTAGTACATTCAACAAGGTCTAGTCCAAATGTACCTTCAAAAGCAACAATTTAATAACCATTCATAATGCCACCTCCTTGTATCTATGGAAATGCAAATACAGATGTTCACCATTACACAAAGTATAAAAACAGCTGCATTCCTTCACCTTCAAACAACTTGAAAACACAGGTGTGCAAGATAATAGGAAAGGTGGAGGCCATGGAAGGATCTGAAAACTCAAATAAGAATTTTAAGACATTGCTCAACCAGAAACCAATGCAGGTCAGCGAGCACATGGTGACGAGGACTTGGAGTAACTAAGGTCACAGGCAGCAGGGTTTTGGAGGACTTCAAGTTTGTGGAGGATGGAAGATGGGAGGCCACCAGGAGAACATTGAAAGACTCAAGACGAGAGGCAACAAAGGCATATTGAACACTTCTGATTACTGTACCACACAGCTGGCACAGACAGGATGGGTTAAATAGCCTCCTTCTATGCAGCATACTACTCTGTTTCTGTGCTAATATCATAAATCACCTTGTACATAACTAATGGTATGAATTCATGTCCCATTAGGGACCACTGTAGCACACTGCATTGGTGTTCCAACATAAATTGCTACCATGCCACACTGAATAGATATTTTTACCTTACTTCAATCCAGTGGGAAAGTCTGGATCCAATACAAATGAAGGATATTTGTTCCAATCGGTCTTGGGACCGGCACTGAAAATGGGAAACACCACAATCCTTATTCCCCATACATCTGTCATGATGCAAAATCAACATAAAGTGAGCTCCAGCTGTATCTCAAAATGCAATATTAACTATTCATACACATTTTTAATTAAAAGGTGAAATGCAAAATGTGACTTATGACATTAGCATAGATCCATAGCAGTCTAATGCACATAAGGAGGCCATTTGGTCCATTGTGTGTGGCCAGTTCTTTAAGAGCACTCCAACAATATTCTCTTGTCTCGCTCTCCTGCTCCCATGCTCTCCTCTCATCATTCCCTACTTGCTGTTGCTTCAAATAGTTACCTGCTTTTGCCTTGAAAGATGCGATGATCTCTGCCGAACTATTTCCTGTGGCAAAGAATTCCATTCTCTAACAGTATTCTGTATGAAGAAATTTCTCCCAAATCTCTATCTGTGCTGTCTTACTGGTATTTTAGAATTGTGGACTGCTCACTGTTTCATCAGCCAGATAAAATAGGGTTTCTCTACTGGCACTAACACTGCCTGTCATAATTTTCAAACCATGTATTGAATTTCCTTGTAGACTTCTCTGCTCCTGTGGAAATAAACCGAGTGTCTCAAGTATCACCTCATAACTATGATTGATCATACCTGATATATTGGTGCATCTTAATTGCAGTAGCATAGTTCTCAGAAGATTCCAGCTATATACCCTTAAGAAGAAGGGGGAATTGAAGGTGTGGGGGTCAGTGGTCACCCCAAACTCTCTGTTGAACATCTCCTGCTGGCTCGTTATATATCACCACTTGGCTTTGAACGTAGGAACAGAAGTGGGCCCCTCGATCAGAGCTGATCTGTAACCTCAAGGGCTTTGTTCCAGATTCCCTGTTAGCTTCACTTGACATGAATCCATCAGTCTTAGACTTAAAAATTCCAACTGATCCACAGTCATTTGAGAAAGAAAGTTTCAGCATTGCATTACCCCTTCTGCGAAAATTATTTCCTGACTTTACTCCTAAAACTCCTGCCTCAAAATTTAAGATTACGCCCTCGTGTTCTGAATTCCTCCAGCAGAGGAAATCGTTTCTCTTTTACCTACACTATTAAATTTCTTTTTTTTTTGTTTTAAACATCTTGATTAAATCATTCCTGATATAATTCTCGTGAATCTACACCATACCTTGTTCCAAAGCTGAAATATCTTTCCAGCTGTCTGATGCCCAAAACTGAACACAGTTCTCCAGATGGGGTCTGTAGAACTGAAACATTAAATTCTTTACTTTAGTATTCCAACCCTGCTAAGACCAACATTCCAGTAACATTTTGCATATTCTTTATATCATGCACCAGCTCTGCACACCGAAACCCCATTTGCCTTGCCACAGCACCCAGCATTAAGAAAATATTCCAATTCGACGTTCTCATCTAAAATGAACTCACACATTTTTCTTTATTCTTTCATGGGACAGGGCCAGGATTTATTGCCTATCCTTAATTTTCCTTGAACTGAGTAGCTTTCTCAGCCGTTGGGGCAGTTAAGACTCAACTACATCCACTATAGCGCTGAAGTCACAGGTAGACTAGACTGGGTAAAGACAACAGATTTCCCTCCCAAAAGGACATTAGCGAACCAGATAGTTCTCCATTACTGGGGCTAGCTTTCAATTCCAGGTTTAGTTTTGATGTGGTGGGATTGGAACCTGTGTCCTGAGAGGCCTGGATTACTATTCCATTGAAATTGTCTGTCATTATCTTGCCCATTTTGTTGGCCTGGCTATGCCACTTTGTAATAACTCTCACCCACATGATTAACTGTGCCTCCTAACAGTGTGATCTGTAAATTTGGGTATACGACTCTCTATTCCTTCATCCAGAAAGAACGTAACCGATGGTGGGGAATCCAGAACTAGGGTTCATAGTTTGTGGATAAGGGATAAATGTTTTGGGACTGTGATGAGAAGAAATTTTGTCACCCAGAGAGTGGTGAATCTGTGGAATTCACTACCAAGAAAGTAGTTGAGGCCAAAACGTGATGTGATTTCAAGAATAAATTAGATAAAGCTTTGAGGACTAAAAGGATCAAGGAATATGGGGGTAAGGTGGGTTCAGGATATTGAATTTGATGATCAGCCATGATCAAAATGAGTTGCAGAACAGGCTCAAAGGGCCTAACCCCAACCCCAATGTTTCTATTTTCTATTGGTCTCTGTTTCTATGTAATTCATTAATATAAAGCTGAAAAGCTGTCGGTACAATCTGGATTTGTGGGAAACCTCAGTTGACACCTCTGAAGAAGAATCATGCAGACTAGAAACGTTAACTCAATCTTCTCTCTCCATAGATGCTGCCAGAGCTGCTGAGTTTTTCCAACATTTTCTATTTTTGTATCATTCAACACCATCTAAATCTCTTTGTTTCCTACCGTCTGACCAAATAAAAATCCGTTTTGCAAGATTGCCTCCAATCCCATGCAGTCTTGCGCAAATTGCATCTGTTCTGAGCCTTACTAAGCATCCCTGGAAGTCAGTACAAAGAGCAATAATTGACTCTCCCTAATCCGAGAAGAAACTCAAGCAACAGAGTGTTCAGATTTGATGCTAAATAAGAAGAGAAGGATCCAGACGCATTCTCAGGATGCTAGCAAGCATTTATTTCCCATTTCTGATTGCTCTTGAGGGTTTGGTGGTAGCTCTCTTGAATCACTGCAAAACCAAACCTCACCTACCAGTTCCAGAAGGTAAATGTTGTTCTTTCTTTAATTTTGATTTTTTTTTGTTGAAATTTACATTTCAAATAAAATAAACTGGATATGGCCTTCAGAATTCTGAGACTGTGGTATTTCAAAAATATATTTTTTTAAGATGTATAAGTTGGCACAAAAGAAAAAGAACTGGGATAAAACCTGTTTTCACTTCATAAATAAAAGCAAGAGTGCTGGAATACTCAATCGGTCAGGCAGCAGCTGTGGAGAGAATCGGGGCTAAAACGTTTTGTCATCAGAACTGCGGAAAGATAAAAATGTAAACATTTTTGAGCCAGTGAGGGTGGGTGAGGAGGCACGAAGAATTAAATGGAAGATCTCTGATAGGATAGAAGGCAGGAAAGATTAAATGACAAAAATTGTCATGGATGCAAAAAAGTGGCAAAGAAACAAAATATGTGCCCAGATGAGGCATGAATAGCTACACAGCAGCCATCTAAATCCAACATGAAGGAATACAGAAAGTAATGAAAGTAAACCAGCAAAAAAAGGAACAAAATGGAGGCAGAGATTATGAGCTAAATTTGTTGAATTCAGTTGGGGCCAGAAGCCTGTGGAGTGCAAAGTGTTTGTTTCACCTTACTTATACTGACTGGGACAATCTTGCCAGTTTGAGAGATCTCCCAGTGCCACTGTGTACACTTATATACAGTGCATTGGGAGATCAGGGTGCATGCATGAATGAGCTCTGTTCACTCCCCTACTGGTGAGAATCACACTTCGCCTCATATGATTGCATCTCTCCCATTTTTATGCTCATTTAGCACTTAGAAGTTTTTTGGTGAACTTGCCCCCTTGGACTTTGCATCTTTAAAAACATAGATTGAGGTTTTCCAGTTCCACCTGCTGCTCAGATTGCCTGGTCCACCAAAAGTCGATGAACTTTTGACTGAGGCACCGAATCTCCTGTGGTGGATCCCGCCATGATGAGCCCGGAAAAACGCTTGCCTTGGTCATATGTTATCTATGAGGATTTAAGGTAGCAGCATTTTTGAAATTAACCTTTGCTACCCAGCCTTTTAGTGCTCAGATAAGAAAAAGGGAAACAATTTAAATTGATAATGTGTGCAAATGTTATTTGGTAGAACTCAACCCATATTTCAATGCTACTTAGAATCCATATGTGCCTTTTATATTTGGTGTTGGAGTCAGAAAAGATCCATAACTGTTCATGATAAAGAAATTATAAATTATATTTATCTAAATCATAGGCTGAGATCTGTCAAAGTATCCTATACAGACATACGATTGTATTATAGGCAAATAGGAATATACAGGACTGGACAACATTATTAAAGTTTGTCCCAAAGCCTAGGAGGTGCAACATTCCCATATCCCTTAAGTTCTTTCTTCACCAAGTCTCCCTTGACTGTGGTGTAGCATATCCTATTTGCCTCTGTCATTTTCTTTTCCTTCTTCTCCAGTTGTGTATTGATCATAAGGACATACATGAGAATAGTCATTGCAATGCCACATTAGAGAGTCCAGACAGAAAGGAGGGAAGAAAAAGATTCCCAAGTCAGAAAGTGCCAGAAGGAAATTTGTTGCAGAGTTGATCAATTATTTTTCCGTCCTGAACAACGACTGCAAACTCAACCCTTCCACAGGTTTAACTTAAATCAGGTGAAATTCTGATGTGAATGGCAGAATGTCTGGGACAGCAACTTTAATTCTCATTATCCTGTAATTTACAGACCTGGGAAAGGGCACGTCTTCTGCCAGCAGCCAGTTCTACCAGAATTTGCTGCATCTGACTCATGTTCTAAATTCTGGACCTCTCCAGCTGAGCAAACCCACCTTTCACCAAAACGAAATTGACATGACAGATTCCTGATATTGGATTTATGCTGTGATCCTACAACTGGGGAACACAAGATTAAAAATGGAAAAGCCTCAGGCAAAATTGGATTGGTTTCTCCATAGAGTAATATATAAATGGTGTGGTTTTCCTTGAAGGTAATGAACAAGATATTTCTCCCCATTTGAAGTGTTGATTGACTATCCAGATATGAAAGGAAGTGAATGTCATAGGAATAAATATGTCTAGACCATCAAATGCTCTGCAGAACAGGTAGAATACAGATGGTTTTATTCTTGTAGAGATCATGAGAATGTCATGCAGTGAATGCAAACAATTTGTGTTGAATAATACAATGTTAGATTGAGATCCTGCAGATTTCACCTGATTACTTTTAGCGGACACTCCCTATTTGTCTCACGAACATTGTCAAAATTTTAGACAAAATGTCAAGGTTCTTGAATTAAGATTTTCTTTTTCTGTGTCTGTAAGCATATAATTCCTTGGAAAGTCATGCACTATGAACCTTACCTCTTCAAAAGAAAGCAGAATGTGGCTTCACTACTCCTAAACAAAGGGCCAACTCCTATCAGTTGAGTTCATCTGATTTGATTTGATTTGATTTATTATTGTCACATGTATTAGTATGCAATGAAAAGTATTGTTTCTTGCGTGCTATACAGTCAAAGCATACCATTCATAGAGAACATAAGGGAGAAGGAAAGGAGAGGGTGCAGAATGTAGTGCTACAGTCACAGCTAGGGAGTAGAGAAAAATCAGCTTAATATAAGGTAAGTCCATTCAAAAGTCTGATGGCAGTTTGTACATGTTCTCAGACTTTGTATCTTTTTCCCGACGGAAGAAGGTGGAAGAGAGTATGTTTGGGCTGCATGGGGTCCTTGATTATGTTGGTTACTTTTTCAAGACAGCGGGAAGTTCAGACAGAGTCAATCAATGGAAGGCTGGTTTGCTTGATGGACTAGGTTACGCTCACAACCCTTTGTAGTTTCTTGGTTTAAGCAGAAACTGCAATATATACAATTGTTGAAGTATGTATATAATTTGCTGTGTTTTAAATATAAATTGACTTTTTAGGATAAATGTAATGTTTCCCAATATATCCCAATAGTGTGCGATTTGTTAAACCCATGAAAGAATCTTAAACCAGCTAAGTCTATGAGTAGAATCTTGCTGAGATGTCAGGGGGCTTGCCAGCCAGCAGCTTTGTCTGAGCATAAAGCTGTCTGTTCTTAAATTGGCCAAAGCACTGGGATCGGATGTGATGTATCCAATGACACTGAAGGAAATGAACATGGAATTTGCAGGGTTACTGGCTATAATTTTTTTAGTCAGCTTAAAATTCAAGCATCCTAGAACCCTACAGTGCAGAAAGAGGCCCTTCAGTCCATCGAGTCTACACCAAACACAATCACACCCAGGCCCTACCCACATACCCCTACATACTATACCCACTAATCCCTCTAACCTCCAGTATCCTGGAAACTAAGGGGCAATTTCTTAGCATGGCCAATCAACCTAACCCGCACATCTTTGGACTGTGGGAGGAAACCAGAGTACCCAGAGGAAACCCATGCAGACACAAGGAGAATGTGCAAACTCCACACAGACAGTGACCCAAGCCGAGAATCGAACCCAGGACCCTGGAGCTGTGAAGCAGCAGTGCTAACCACTGTGCTACTGTGCTGCATTGCACTAGATGACTGGAGCATTTGAAAAATTACACCATTGTTCAAAAAACATTGCAAGGATAAGCTCAGCATCTACAGAACAGTTAGTTGAACTTCAACAGTGGGAAATTCTGCCAATTCAATTTACCCCACGTACTATCAAGAAACAGCAGAAGACACTGGATACAGTAAATGCTATGGGCCCTGAAAATATTCCAGCAATACTACTGAAGACTTGTACTCCAGAACTTACTGGTCCCTCCAGCCAAGCTATTCCAGTACAGTTCAAACACTGGCATCTACCTGGCAATGTGGAAGATGACCCAAGTCGTCCCTGTGTATAAGAAACAGGATAAATCCAACCCAGCCAATTACCACGCCAGCAGCCTATACTTGATCATGAAAAAGTGATGGAAGGGTTATCAACAGTGATATCAAGCAACACCTACTCAGCAATAACCCTGTTCACAAATGTTCAAGTTGGGGTCTGCCAGGGTTACTCGGCTCCTGACCTCATTACAGCTTTGGTTCAATCATGGACAAAAAGAGCTGGCTAATACAGGTGAGGTGCAGGTGACTGCCCTTGATACCAAAGAAGCATTTGACCGATTATGACATCAAGGAGCCCCAGTAAAACTGGAATCAATGGGTGTCAGGGACAAACTCTCCACTGATTGGAGACATACCTGACACACAAGAAAGATGGTTGTGGCGGTTGGAGGTTAATCACCTCAGCTCTAGGACATTGCTGCAGGAGTTCCTGAAGATATGTCCTATGCTCAGCCATCTTCAGCTGCTTCATTAATGATCATCCCTCCATCATAAAGTCAGAAGTGGAGATGTTCACAGAAGACTGCACAATGTTCAGTTCCATTTGTGACCCCTCAGACACTGAAGCTGTCCATGTTCAAATACTAAACAATATCTAGGCTTGTGTTTACAAGTGGGAAGTAACATTCGCATCACACAGGTGACAGACTATGACCATCTACAACAAGGGAGGATCTAACCATCGGTCCTTAGCATTCAATGGCATTACCACCATTGAATCATAAGAACATAAGAACATAAGAAATAGGAGCAGGAGTAGGCCATCTAGCCCTTCGAGCCTGCCCCGCCATTCAATAAGATCATGGCTGATCTGTTGTGGCTCAGTTCCACTTTCCCGCCCTCTCCCCATAACCCTTAATCCCCTCTCTTATCAAGAACCCATCAACCCGCTTCTTAAAAATATTTAGCGAGGCAGCCTCCACCACTTCAACGGGCAGAGAATTCCACAGATTCACCACCCTTTGAGTGAAGAAGTTCCTCCTCAACTCCGTTCTAAACCGCCTCCCCTTTATCTTGAGGCTGTGCCCCCTAGTCCTACTGTCTTTTTTGAGCGGGAAGAGTCTCTCCACCTCTATCCTATCCATCCCATTCATCATCTTATACATCTCAATGAGATCTCCCCTCATTCTTCTAAACTCTAACGAGTACAAGCCTAGTTTATTCAGCCTCTCCTCATAGCTCAATCCCCTCAACTCCGGTATCAGCCTAGTAAACCTCCTCTGCACTCCCTCCAGGGCCAAAATATCCTTGCGCAGGTGCGGCGCCCAAAACTGCACACAGTACTCCAGCTGCGGCCTCACCAATGCCCTATACAGCTGCAGCAAGACCTCCCTACTTTTATATTCAATCCCCCTCGCTATGAAGGCCAGCATCCCATTCGCCTTCCTGACCACCTGCTGCACCTGCAAGCTGGGTTTTTGCGACTCATGCACAAGGACCCCGAGGTCCCTCTGCACCGTCGCCTGCTGCAGTTTTTCGCCACGTAAGTAATAGTCCTTCCTACCATTCTTCCTACCAAAGTGGACCACCTCACACTTGCCAACATTAAATTCCATTTGCCATTTCCTGGCCCATTCGCCCAGCCTATCTAGATCCTTCTGCAGACTCTCCACACCCTCCCCCACTATCCCCCACTATCAACATCCTGGGGTGGGGGTGGGAGTTACCATTGACCATGAACTGACCTAGGCTAGCCATATAAATACTGTAGTACCAGAAGGTCAAAAGCTAGGAATCCTGCGGTGAGTAACTCATCTCTTGACTCCCTAAAGCCTGTATACCATCCATAAGGCATAGGTCAAGAGTATAATGGAATACTCCCCACTTGCTTAGATGAGTGCAGCTCCAAAACACTCAAGAAGGTTAACACTATCCAGTCAAGGCAACATGTTTGATTGCTCCCCCTTGAAGTAAATGCTGGAGTACAAGTCTTCAGTACTATTGCTGGAATATTGTCAGGGCCCAAATACATTCACTCCCTCCACCACTATTGAACAGTGGCAGCAATGTGTACCATCTACACGATGCACTATAGGAACTCACAAAGTTTCCTTAGACAGCATCTTCCAAACCCATGACCGCTACCGCCTAGAAGGACAAGAGCAGCAAATAGTTGGGGACATCACTATACAGTGGGTCCCCTCCAAGTTACTCACCATCCTGACTTGGAAATATATCACCATTCCTTCATTGTCACTGGGAAAAAATCCTGGAACTCTATCCATATGTACCTATGCCTCAAGGATTTCAGTGGTTCAACAAAACAAACCTCCTCCACCTTCTGAAGGGCAACTAGTGATGGACAATAAATGCTGGCCTAGCCAATGATGCCCACATTCCATAAATGAATCTAAAACACTACTAGAAATGATAATTCAGGACAGAATTTATAGTCACAAAGACAAAAGCGGGTTAATTCAGAACAGCCAGCATAGGTTTCTTATGTTTAACCAATGTGCTGAAGTTTTTTTTGTAGAGGTAACAGAGAGGATTAATGAGGGCAATGCTGTTGATGTGATGTACATGGACTTCCAAAATGCAGTTGATACAGTGCCATTCAATAGACTTGTGGGAAAAGGTAAAGATCATGAAATAAAGGGGACAGTAGCACATGCATCCAAATAGCTGAATGACAGGAAATTGAGTAATGTTTAATGGATGTTTTATAGGCTGGAGAGAGTTTGTAATGGAGTACCCCAGGGGTTAGTATTGGGACCCTTGCCTTTTCTGATATATGTTAGTAGCCCAGACCTTGATGTAAAGGAAGAATTTCAAAATTTGAAGATGATATAAAACTTGGAAGTAATGTAAACCATAAGGATGACAGTGCAGAACTTCAAAAGCTCATAGGTATGTTATTGGAACGGGCTGATGGGTAGCAGATGAAATTCAACGCAGAGAAATGTGAAGTTATACATTTTAGCAGTGAAAATATGGAGAGACAGAGTAAATTAAAGGATATTTCTCTCAAGAGGGTGCAGGTGCAGAAGGATCTGGGTGTATACTTGCGTAATTCATTAAAGGTGGTAAAGTGGGTTAAGAGAGCAGTTAATAAAGAATACAATTTCCTGGGCTGGGGGCATAGAGTACAAGAACACCATTCTGTTTGTCCTTTCTGTCATTTCTAGTATATAAGTAGAAACCCTCCATGGATGATGTGAATGACAGCAGCAAAGAAAAGAAATGCCAAAGCATGTCAGTGCCAGAACAAAACCATGTCTGACTCCACCATGGATCTCAAAGTGTTCCAGTATCAGCCTGCCATCGTTGATCTTACCCATCCAGTTGTGATGGAAGTGGGGACCCCACTGAGCAGTTTTATCTAGCAGCTTAAATAGACCACTTCAGCTCACATGGTCAAATGCTGTGGTGAGATTGATAAAGGCGATACATACAGTGGTCTTCGCAAAGGATGGCCCGTTTCACCGCTACAGTCTGGAGTCAGTCGAGAACTGTTGGTTCTTACCTAGATGGGCTGTATAGCTGATGTTGATATGAGGGCAACACTTCTGCTTTGAATGAGAAAACTTTAAGTGTTGCACCCTAACGCTGATGCACACCATGGGGTGATCCATACCATGGTCAGCATGCTGGGAGCTGTCTGTGTTGAGAATGTCGTTTAGAGAGACATGTTGGTGATGCTAAAGTCCATCAGGTGTTGAAGCCCATTTATTCAGAAAGAAGATGTTAGTTACACACAGTGCATGATAGGAGTGAAATACAAGTAATCTTTGTATGTTCTCATTTATCTGTCCCAGTCCTGATGTCCAAGGAAGGATGGCCATACCTCATGATCTGTGTTGACTTTTGCACTGAAAACTCCTGGTAGGTAAAGATGTTCTGCCTTAGGAAGTCTTGATATCAGTATCAAGCTCCTCACAGAATTGGTGCCTTGCCTCTGTAGTAGAGCACAGCTTCGGAACACGGATAATCATGAGATTAATTAACACTGTTTGTCTCGGGAGGTGGACAGAGAGAACACATTCTGAACACTGCAATTCCCTCCTAGTCACGCCACCTTGATTTCGAATTGTATCACTGTTCACTGTCACTGGCTCAAAATCCAGCAACTTCTTTCCTGACAGCACAGTGGGTGTACCTACACCACATGGAATGCAATTGAAGAAGAAAATTCATCACCACCTTCTCAAGGGTGTTGTGCAACAAATGCTGATCTAGCCAGTCACACCGACAATCCATGGAAGAATTTTTTTTTCTTATATTGTGGGGGTTTCTATCATCAAGAACAGTCACTTCCTTAAAGAGCTGACATCTCCCTCATAGATTTCCTCCATATATTTGTGCTGCCAGATGAACATGTTATTTTTCTCTTTTAGTGATCCTCTGGGGAGGCATGGTTAGTAAGTTTTCCGATGACACTAAGATTGGTGGCATGGTGGACAGTGAGGAAGGTTATCTCCAATTGCAGCGGGATCTTGATCAATTGGACCAGTGGGCTGACGAATGGCAGATGGAGTTTAATTTAGACAATGCGAGGTAATGCATTTTGGTAGATTGAACCAGGGCAGGACTTATTCAGTTAAGGTAGGGTATCAGGGAGAGTTACAGAATAAAGAGATCTAGGGGTATATATTCATTGCTGCTTGAAAGTGGAGTCACAGGTGGATACAATGGTGAAGAAGGCATTCAGCATGCCTGGTTTCATTGGTCAGAACATTGAATTCAGGAGTTGGGACATCTTGTTAAAGTTGTACAAGACATTGGTAAAGCCACACTTGGAATACTGTGTGCAATTCTGGACACTATTATAGAAAGGATATTATTAAACTAAAAAAGAGTGCAGAAAAAATTTACTAGGATGCTACCAGGACTTGATGGATTGAGTTATAAAGAGAGGCTAAATAGACTGGGAGTTTTTTCTCTGGAGCATAGGAGGCTGAGGGGTGACCTTATAGAGGTCTACAAAATAATGAGGGGCATAGACAAGGTAGATAGTCAATATCTTTTCCCAAAGATAGGGAAGTCTAAAACCAGAGGACATAGGTTTAAGGTGAGATGGAAGAGATACAAAAGAGTCCACAGGGGCAATTTTTTCAGTCAGGGGGTGGTGAGTATCCGGAACAAGCTGCCAGAGGTAGTAGTAGAGGCAGGTACAAGTTTTGTGCCACGCGTAGCAACCTTGTGCACTTTATTAACCAGCAGCAAGACATTTGCCAATTTCATGGACATGGTTCAGACATTCCAAATTGCCATTTGAAGAGTTGTCATCTTTGCCTTTTTTCCGTTTGTTTGCCTGGTTGTGATGGATTCCATTCATTTATTGAGCAGAGACTTCAAGCTCTCTGCTTGAAGAGACTTCAAGATGGACTGTATGTTGTTGCAAATGTGCTAGTCAGAAGGCGAATTGAGAAATCCCTTGCTCTTCTTCAAATAATACTAGAGAATCTTCCATTGAAACAGGCAGGTGAGGTGAGCTTTTGTATTTCAGCCAAAAGACAGCATTTCCTGAGGACTGTACTTGTATCAGCCTGGATTATGGTTGCCAACCTGCAGCAGACTCTAAAGAAACACACGGGAGGTGAAATTGGACCTTCTGTTTCCCATTTTCCATCTATAGGTCCAACTTCCAGGTGCTGCATATTAACCAATGCTATATTAGTTTGGCTGTCATTAAAGGGACCTCTGGAGTGTTCCATCAAAAAGGTTACTATTTAAGGAAAAATGTACCAAAGGTGAGGGACATGGAGTGCTC
The DNA here is from genome assembly GCF_965287045.1 of Carcharhinus amblyrhynchos. NCBI lineage: Eukaryota > Metazoa > Chordata > Chondrichthyes > Carcharhiniformes > Carcharhinidae > Carcharhinus > Carcharhinus amblyrhynchos. The sequence continues at coordinate 46,228,563 of NC_137324.1, read as the reverse complement.
CACTTGGCCCCATATTAATGCTGTCAGTCACGCCTCATTCCATCCTGATTATTTGTCCGCCGTTCTTGATCTTAGGTCCTTTGGCAGCCACCCTGAGTGGTCAGTCTTAGCACTTTCTCCCCCTGCATAACCCCTGAGGAGCCATGGTACACAGCTTGTACTGCTGTACCAATTGAACAAATTCAATTCTCTCAAGCTCACATTCTTGGGACCAGATGTGTAGCACGCACACTCCCAATCTCCCCCACTTCCGATCCCAACCCCCACTAAGTTAAAATCCACTCTATTCATTTTTTAATTTGATCTATTATTTGGTTATATTTTTTCTTTAATGTGGTTATAAAATCCTTATTATTTCCCTTTAACATTTCTTTTGCTTTTTCTTTGTACTTTCTATATTCCCCGTTTCACAATTTTTTGGAGAACTTGCTCAGTGATATAAACAGTGGCAGCTTTGTATGATAGTGCAAGATTAGTGAGACACAAGGGAGACTTTGAAACCCAGGAGGTGTTGCGGAAAAGGGCCTCCAGTGTCAGAGGCTAAGTTGTGGAGAACGACTGCATGAAATTCTATATTTCATTTGATTTTCTTTTGATTTAACAACATTTTCAGCCTTAAAAAGAACAGACTGCTAAACGACTTCTTGAAAGTATAAGACAGTGAGCAGTATAGCAAAGGAAATGTAAAATAATACTGCAAATGAAGCCATGACAGTAAGACAAGGGAGCAGAAAACATATGTCAGATTCATGTCTGCAAGCCCTTGTTATACAATGAGTGATCGATACTTGGGATGAGCTTTACATGGAGCTGAAAAGCTGATACAAAATAACTTAATTGTCATTTGAGGACAAAAAGGGAAGCACTGAATTTTTTAATTAATAAATTAAAGATGATGAATTATCTTTGGTAACTTTATAGCCCAAGTAGCAATGCAGTTATTCTGGGGTAGTTGTTCTTTCGCTATCATTATATTTTCTACAGTTAATTAAGCACAGATGTGTCGCACTTTATTTTTAACTGAAACATCAATTAAAATAATGCCAATTTTGCATTGAATGTTAATGAACATTGGTTTGGAAACTTCTTATGACCTAAGTGACTATTTGATGGAAAGTAAGCATATGGGACTGGCAAATTGTAAGTTGTGGCAATCCTTTGCCTCTTGTCTACTAATCTCCATGTTCTGAATGCCTGTTGAGGTTGTATATTCTGTCAAAATGTGCAAAGCCTTCATTAACAATATGAATCCACCAATCAATGCTGCCAGATGATACAGTCTGCAATTTTCCTGTTTTCACTCATACATACTGATTTGCCCATTTGGGACCTCTCAACAACAAGGGCAATAAGTAATACAGTTAAAAAAATACAAGATCCTAATGTACTGGACAGTGGAGTGACGGGTTAAGTAATAGGAGAGGTGGTTGAACATACAGTCAAACAGAAATCTTTTGACAAGTTAGTCTAGTTAAGATCCAGAGAGAATTAATAACATGGATTTATGTAAGATAGCAGTCCAATTGAGTGGAACCAAAACAAAAGGAAATTCTTTCACCAGGTGAGATAAAGCAGAGGGCGAACCATGCAAATATTTGTTGACATTGGGCAGCATTTTACGGATTGGGGGCGATTGTAACTGGAGAAAACACACCCAAGGTGGGAGAAATGTGTATACAAAAACTAGCTGGGATTTAGGACTTGGGGGAATTAAAAGAGTAGTTAGAAACAAGCCCATGATGGATTTTTCTATACACAAGAACAAGAAGTTTAAATGAACCGTTTGAAAGATAAGAGTCACTAAAGATCAACATGGATGAAGTATGAATGATATCCAATACAGGAGAATGCAAAAGTGATTACTTTTTGGACTTATTGAACAGATTTTTCCACAGGTTACACCAATGGAGTAGTTATCAAATGTTATTCCAGTTTATTGTTTTCAGTGTAGGCACCTGTTACTGAGTCACTGTAGCTACTTGATCATTATGTGGGGTATGATCAACATAGTTGAGTCGAAGGTAAAATAATTTCTGTTTAAGACTATCACAAAGCATACCCATTGTCATACAGATGTGGTGTGGAGGTAGGAAGTTCTCTTATTTAAGTTATCTAGTTGAAAACACAGACAGTAGCAGTTTAGATTTGGTGTGGAAGGCATCTCACTGGATTGAGAGAGTTAACAGGAGATCAATATGTGTCAGGCCTGCACTTTAAGCAGAGAAAATATGAACTTTCTTATTTATCTTGCAGAATGTGCATCGGGTATAAGTTCATTTTGGATTTTGTGAGGAAAAACAGCTGGAGAATTTGTGTAGCTTGTAGCTAGAAGAAAGCATCTACAGTGGTCCTTGTAGAATATAGCAGCAGAAAGTAGTCTGCAGAGTTAACTTAGAAGCTGTGAGAAGGCAGTTGTGCATCAGCTGGTAACCAAACAAAAATGTTGAGGCATCCATGTGCGGTATTAAATAAAAGTTGGCGTGTTGCTCAGCAAAAAAAGCCAAAGTAAGGATCTGCATGAAATATTAGCTCAAAGAATAGTTGGGACACAGAGGAGAGTTAAAATGAATACTAGAGGGCAGCAGCACACCTCGTGGATTTATGAATCAAGATTGATGTAATGTGTAAAGTTTTGGGGTGTGGTAATGAATAAAACTGAGTTCATAAAATAAATAGTTATAAACAAATTTAATAATTATATAGAGTTAAGTTAATAGTGCTTGCTTTATTTAATGCTTCTTGTATGCAATAAAGTTTCTTTTTGTTGAAAATGTGAAATCTTGTGCTCTAATTCTATTAGAACTGGTATTCAGATTTTTCTTTAAAGTTAATGGTCCGCAACAGAATCAAACAATATCTATTCACTATGCTCTTGGATTTCCCAAAGTTCAGGGAATCATTGTTTCACCCATGGGTGCAGGGATAGGACCTGGATGGAATTGTTGTCGCTGTTGACTTGATGGGCCAAATTCCATCAATGTTCAGCATGCCACTTGCCATCCACACCAATCATTCAAGTAAATCATAGAATCTCTGAAGTACAGAAGAAAACCATTCAGCCCATCAAGCTTGCACCAACAACAATCCCACCTTGGCCCTATCCCTGTGACCCTGCATATTTACCCTGCTAATCCCACTAACACAAAGGGACAATTTGACCTGTACGTCTTTGGGCTGTGGGAGGAAACTGGAGCTACCGGAGGAAATCCAAGCAGACATGAGGACAATGTGCAAACTCCACACAGACATTGACTCGAGGCCGGGAATTGAACCTGGGTCCCTGGTGCTGTGAGGCAGCAGTACTAACCACTGTGCCACCATGCCACCCAAAAGGAGAAGAATGGCCCAAAAACATCCTGTAGAGATGGGAACCTATTACCTCTACCTTAAATTCATGTCACAGCCTTGAAGAATGAGAGACTGACCAGGCTAGTTTTGGAGCAGTTGTGTTGGAACCAGCAAAAATATTCCTCTTTACCTTTGTATGTAAATCTGCATGTCTATACAGCTAATGTAGCTTCCTGTACTTGGAGCTTAACATTCAATTTAGGGCAGAGCAGTCAACACCCATTCTAGGCACATGGTAAAAAAATAGAATAAAATGCCCTCATCTACCCTGACATCATTTGTTCATCATGACATTTGTAGTAGGGCAGCATCCAGTATAGGGGCAAATCCAGGGTGTGCATGTAACAGCAGAAAAAGGAATGTCTAAGAAAGGGTTAAACATAGGGTCCAACTTAACTGCGGGCATACATATCCAATTAACATCTCAGACTGCCAACACAGTTACTTTACAGGTGAGATCATCTCAAGTCTGTGGAGAACAATGCAGGGTTGATACTGATTAGCAAAGCTCCACTGAGTTAGAGAAGCCTTTGTTCTTAGAAACTGGGGAGATGGGATGGTTATCACACCACCGAAACCTATTTATCACATACACATCGCCCTTATATCACAAAACAGATTGACAAGGATTGCTGGACACAACCAATTAACATGAAGTACCCAGGACAATAGACCCACCTAATGTGACCAACGATAATCAATTCAAGCTATTTGTATCAATGATATCCTGTATTACAATACTCTGTATCCCAGAGAACAGTGTAAGTGATGCGTACAGCCTTTGTTTCTTCAGAATCAGCCTCGATACAGACTGGACTTCACTGGGTCCGGGCTGATTCTCCCTCATGCATGTGGAAATTAAACCATTTTACTGAAGCCTGACACAGACTCAAGGACTCCCCGTTTATCCCCTCCTACAATATAAGAACATAAGAACATAAGAAATAGGAGCAGGAGTAGGCCATCTAGCCCTTCGAGCCTGCCCCGCCATTCAATAAGATCATGGCTGATTTGTCGTGGCTCAGTTCCACATTCCCGCCCTCTCCCCATAACCCTTAATCCCCTCGCTTATCAAAAACCCATCAACCCGCGTCTTAAAAATATTTAGCGAGGCAGCCTCCACCACCTCAACGGGAAGAGAATTCCAGAGATTCACCACCCTTTGAGTGAAGAAGTTCCTCCTCAACTCCGTTTTAAACCGCCCCCCCCCCTTTATCTTGAGGCTGTGCCCTCTAGTCCTACTGTCCTTTCTGAGCGGGAAGAGTCTCTCCACCACTATCCTATCCATCCCATTCATCATCTTATACGTCTCAATGAGATCTCCCCTCATTCTTCTAAACTCTAACGAGTACAAGCCTAGTTTATTCAGCCTCTCCTCATAGCTCAACCCCCTCAACTCCGGCATCAGCCTAGTAAACCTCCTCTGCACTCCTCCAAGGCTAAAATATCCTTGCGTAAGTACGGCGCCCAAAACTGCACACAGTACTCCAGCTGCGGCCTCACCAATGCCCTATACAGCCGCAGCAAGACCTCCCTACTTTTATATTCAATCCCCCTCGCGATGAAGGCCAGCATCCCATTCGCCTTCCTGACCACCTGCTGCACCTGCAAGCTGGGTTTTTGCGACTCATGCACAAGGACCCCGAAGGGCCTGTACTGCGCTGCAATGTTCTATGTTCTACATCCTTCTGGTAGCGTGGTGACCAGGACTGGGCACAGTATTCCGAATGTGACCAAACCAACATTTATATAACTATATAACATAATTTGCTAACTTTTATACTCAATGTCCCGGCCAGTGAAGGAAAGCATGCCATATGCTTTTTTCACCACCTTTTCCACCTATGCTGCCATTTTTAAGGATCTGTGGACCTATATTCCCAGATTTCTTTGAGTGTCTAGGCTCCTGATGGTTCTGCCATTTATTAGATAGCTTCCACCTGAATTGGATCTACCAAAATGCATCACCTCACATTTGTCCAGATTAAATTCCATCTGCCATTTCTCTGCCCAAATTTCCAGCCTATCTATATCCTGCTGTATTCTCTGACAATCTTCATCACTATCTGCAACTATACCAATCTTGGCATCATCTGCAAACTTGCCAGTCAGACCAGCCATGTTTTCTTCCAAGATATTTATATATATTACAAACAGCACTGATCTCTGTAGAACACTGCTACTTACAGACCTCCATTGAGAAAAACACCCTTCCACCACTACCCTTTGTCACCTATGCTAAGCCAGTTCTGAATAAATTGAGCAAGTTCACCCCTGATCCTGTGTGATTTAACCTTTTGCACCAGCCTGCCACGAGGGACCTTGTCAAATGCTTTACTAAAGTCCATGTAGACAACATACACGACTCTTCCCTCATCAATCATTTTTGTCACCTTCTCAAAAAATTCAATCAAATTAGTGAGACATGATCTCCATCATGCAAAACCATCATGCAAAACTGTCTGTTGCTAATAAGACCATTCAGTTCCAAATGTGCATAAATCCTACCCCTAACAATCTTCTCCAACAATTTCGCTATCATCAACGTCAAGCTTATTAGCCTATAATTCCCCGGGTTATCCTTTCCACTCTTCTTAAATAATGGGACAAGATTGGCTATCTTCCAGTCCTCTGGGACTTCACCTGTGGCCAACGGGGAAACAAAGGTTTCTGTTAGAGGCCCAGCAATTTCATTTCTCGTCACCCTCAGTAACCTGGAATTTGTCTATCTTAATGCTTTTTAATGCACCTAAAACTTCCTCCTTTGTAATGATGACTTGCTCTCGAGGGTTTACATACCCCTCCAAGATACCATCAATCAACATGTCCCTCTCCTTTGTAAATATCGATGCAAAGTACTCAAGAAGGATCTCATCCACTTCCTTTGATTCTATGCATAATTTCCCTCCTTTGTCCTTGAGTGGATCAACTCTTTCTCTAGCTATCCTTTTGTTCTTAATATATGTATAAAATGCCTTGGGATTCTCCTTAATCCTGCCTGCCAGGGATATTTTGTGACCCCCTTTTGCCCTCCTAACTCCCTGTTTGAGTTCTTTTCTACTTTCACTGTATTCTTCAAACGCTTCATCCGTTTTTAGTTGCCTAGACCTTACGTACGCATCCTTTTTCTTTTTGACTTAGACTCACAACTTCCCTGGTCACCCATGATTCCCAAATCCTGCCTTTCCTGTCCTTCGTTTTTACAGGCATACAACTGTCCTGTGCTCCAGTCAAATACTCCTTAATAGACTCCCACATTCCAGATGTGGAGTTATCTTCAAACAGTCTCTTCCAAACAACAGCCTTCAAATCCTGCCTAGTTCTTCCCCCAACTTAGCATGTTAACCCTCGGACAACACTGTCTTTTCCATGAGTATCCAAGAAGTTATGGAACTGTGGACGCTATTTGCCACATGCTCCCCCACTGTAATTTTGATGACCTGGTCGGGCTGATTCCCTAGTACCTGGTATAGCCCCCTCTCTGGTTGGACTATTTACATAGACACAATCCCCTCCAGTATTGAGAGAGGTAAAGAGGATAACTTGTTCCAAGGACTCAGAAATGATGTGGCAAGGCCTCCAGTGTTATTGGTGCATCCTAGCAAATCTTATGATCTATCCAATTAGCGTAGGGCTGTACCAAGATCCATGAAAATCATGGAGCAGGGGAGGGAGAAGGGTAAATCAAGGAAATCAGTGAAGCTAAGGAAGATGGTCCCAAGAATAATTTTTGGGTGGCCACCAGCACTTGAGACCAGGTTCAGGGACCTGAGGAGTGGGTCCAAATCATTCCAGAAAAGGTTGTTGAAGATGATATAGTGTAAAGAGTCTCCAATCAAAGGAAACAACCAGATATTGACAAAACTGAGATATTCAACAGATCATTCAGTCGAGTGCTGAGATTAGAGAAGTTCAGAAGTAAGACAGAACAAAGCCACAAAAGACAGCAGAAACAATTCAAGTAATGAAATAGATATGGTCCAGTAGAGGTCTTGGAGAACGAGAAGAGGATATTAATCAGATTGGTACCAGGGATGAAAGACTTCAGTTGTGTGAAAAGTCTCGAGAAGTTGAGATTGCTTTCGGCAATCAAATCAAGGAGAACGGAATATTTTCTAGAATTGTTCAAAATGAGGGGTTTTGATAGAGTAAATAGAGAGGGAATGTTTTCACTGGCAGAAGAGTAAGTAATCCAAGAAAACAGATTTAAGGTAATTGGCAAAAAATCCAGACGGAAAATAAGGACAAATATTTTTATGCAGCAAGTTGTTATGGTTTGAAATGCAGTGCCTGAAAATATAGTGGAAGAACATTCAATAGTAGCAATAATAACATTGGGTGGCACAGTGGTTAGTACTGATGCCTCGCAGTGCTAGGGATCCAAGTTCAATTCCCAGCTTGAGTTGCAGTCTGTGAGGAGTTTGCACCTTCTCCCTGTGTCTATGTGGGTTTCCTCTGGGTGCTCCAGTTTTCTCCCACAGTCCAAAGACATGTGTGTTAGGTGGATTGGCCATGCCAAGTTGCCCCTTAGTCTCAGAGGACTAGCTAGGGTGAATGCATGGGATCCCTGGGATAGGGCCTGGGTGGGATTGTAGTCGGTGCAGACTCAATGGGTCAAATGACCTCCTTCTGCACTGTAGGATTCTATGATTCCATGATTGTAAAAGGATTTGCAAAAGCAAAAATTGAAATGCTATTGGTACAGTGTTTAATGTGAGCAATGATAGTTTCATCCACTGGTTTGAGGACTGGCACCAAGTTAAGTGCCAATCAATTTGCCAGTGACTTTCTTCTTCCAAGGTCCTTGAAAGAAGAAAGCTTGCCCTCAAGAGCTATTGGCCAATTGGTAACTAATAACAGTCATCAGAGACAGCGCCAGTGGCCGAGGCTCAAGATCACTTGGGGACACAGCTTAAATGTAAGTGCTGGTGAGAAGAGATCATGAGGTGGGAAAAGGGCAAGAGGGGTTGGCAGTAATGACCGAAAGTGGCTCACAATGGGTCTTCCCTATTCCCGATGCCAGGACCCTAGATTAGGAACTGAGTGATCAGTAAGAGAACCAGCTTCACCTACATCACCCCCTGCCTCCCCCTCCTGCCAGAATGGTAGCAATCTGTGAACAGTTAATACTAGTCATGGCACAATGAGGCCCTTAAATGGACATTAATTATCCACTTGAGGGCTTCAATTGGCGACAAGGCCATCCGTGAGCCCTCCCCTGCCAGACTTAATTGGGAGCAAGGAGGAAAGGCAGCAAAGCCCCCACCTGCCCAAATCCCTACCTGCCAACTCCTCACCAGTCTCTCACCTCCACCTGCCAATGCTCTACCAGTCTCCTACCTCACTTGCCAGTACTCCTCCAGTCTCTCACCTCCACCTGCCAATACTCCAACAGTCTCCTACCCCCACCTACCAAATGTCCGTCAGTCTCCCATCTCCACCTGCCAATGCTCCACTGGTCTCCCCACTACCTACCAACCCCCACCCCTCCACCAGTCTCCCACCTCCACCTGCCAACTCCCTATCGATCTCCTGCCCTACCTACCAACTCCCTACCAATTTCTCACCTCTACCTGCCAATACTCCACCAATCTCCCACCCCCACTTTTTGATTTTTGATTTGATTTTGATTTGTTCTGATTTATTATTGTCACATGTATCAGCATATAGTGAAAAGTATTGTTTCTTGCATGCTATACAGACAAAATCATATAACTCTACAGTGCAGAAAGAGGCCCTTTGGCCCATCGAGTCTGCACCGAACACAATCCCACCCAGGCCCTACCCCCATATCTTATACCCACTAATCCCTCTAACCTATGCATCTCTGGACACTAAGGGGCAATTTCTTAGCATGGCCAATCAACCTAACCCGCACATCTTTGGACTGTGGGAGGAAAGCGGATTAACCGGAGGAAACTCACACAGACACGAGAAGAATGTGCAAAGTCCACACAGACAGTGACCTGAGCCGGGAATCGAACCCAGGACCCTGGAGCTGTGAAGCAGCAGTGCTAACCACTGTGCTATCGTGCCGCCCTATGAACATACCATTCATAGAGAAGGAAACAAGAGAATGCAGAATGTAGTGTTACAGTTATAGCTAGGGTTTAGAAAAAGATCAACTTAATGCAAGGTAGGTCCATTTAGAAGTCTGAAGGCGCAGGGAAGAAGCCATTCTTGTGTCAGTTGGTATGTGACCTCAGACTTCTGTATCTTTTTCCTGACTGAAAAAGGTGGAAGAGAGAATATCCTGTCAGTCTCCCCCCATCCCACTTGCAAACCCCCTGCCAGTTTCCCACCCAAGTGAATGCCCCCACCGCAGAACATACCGGGGGGGAAGGGAATAAAATTCCGTCCTTTGGGTGGGTCTAATTGAATTGCTCTTCCAAAGAGTCAGCACAGACATAAAGGTTAGTCCGCTCTTTTTCTCTGTTGTAGAGTTCTATGATTCTATTTGAGAATGTTGTCTCTAAAGGGGCAGAGATAATATTGAGGAGGGCTTCCCAAAGAGAATGAGAGAATAATTAAACATTTATAAGATGTTCTGCACTGCATCTTGGCTTTCAAGGAAACGAGGTGGTAGTCAACTGCATGGGCTGGATTTTACCTTTCCCCCATCAGCGGGTTTGAAGGTGGAGGCCACATAAAATCCAGTGGATGGCTGCCCACCTGATCACCCCCCAATCTGACTGAAATTTGGCAGGGTGACAGGAAAGTATCAGGCAGACTGTCTGTCCTTCGGCCTATTGATGCTCTTACTTGGCCCATTAATGGCCACTGCTGGTATTACAGCCACAGTGGGAGTAAGCCCACACATGCAGGAAACCCAGCAGCTTTCACTGTGTTGGTTAAGGTTGGGGAGAGACATAATTTTTGGGATCCCAGGCACTGCCCACAGGTCATTCTCTCATTTACCTTCCCCAGAACTCTGAACTCAAACTTACCCTCACTGAGACCGCGACTCCAGACTTACATTGACTCCTCAGCTCATTAGGACTGCCTGTAGGCCCAGCAACAGCAGGAAAAGTAGCTGCTGGGACTTCAGAGCTGCCATTGTATCTGATTGGCCAGCAGTTCTCTAAGGCGGGATTTCCTCTTGGGAGGCGATAGCCTAGTTATATTATCTCTAGAATATTAATCCATAAACTCAGCTAATGTCCCAGGGATCCAGATTTGAATTCCACTGTGTTGGAATCAATTTAAAATAATCTGGAATTAAGAATCTACTGTTGACCATGAAACTGTTGTCAATTGTTGGAAAAAGCCATCTGGTTCACTAATTCCTTTAGGTGAGGAAACCTGCTGTCCATCCCTGTCTGGCTGACATGTGACTTCAGAGCCACAGCAATGTGGTTGATTCTCAACTGCCCTCTGAAATGGCATGGCAAGCCACTCGACGAGGGATGGGAAATAAATGCTGGCCAGCCAGAAACACACATATCCCACAAATTAATAACAAGAAGTATGGTGTGAAAGTCTCGTCCTAAAGCAATTAACCCAGCTCCCACCATTAAATTGCTGTAGGAAACTGTCAGGATTTGGCTGGCCTCCTGCCCCAATTTAGCTGGGTTAAATGAGAGCCAGGGACTAAGAACTGTGGCCAGCACCCAGTAAAATCAGCCCATATATATGGTGATTGTACATGAACCCAGGATGCATTAAAAAAAATTCCAATCTATAAATATGCAAGATATTCCTAATGCTTGGAGTCTTATAACCACATATGTATCAAACAACCCAGAAGTATCACATGATTTATTTATTCTGTTCCAATCCCTTCTGCTCCAAAGTATGTGGAAGAGATCGCAGACTGAATTATACGATCAACAAGCTACTGTGTAACACAGATACAGTGATCAAAAGAATGTATGGAATTCTTAAAGTACACTTTTATACCTACACTGATCAGGAGGTGCTGTGCAGTATGTCTTGTGATAGGGCAGCCAGATGTTTGTGGTGCACTGTCTCCAGCACAGTTTGCCGCATGGAACACTGGCACTGGTCAGAATCTCCATGAAGGGAGAATGCATGCCTTTGAAATAGAGGACATCACGCTACAAAGCCCATTTGGGCAGATAACGTCTTTGCATTGGCAAGGAATGAAAAGGAAAGTATTATTCAGGTATTAATGCCACATAATAAAAATACCATGCCTGCATTTAGTCAGCGGGATTTGAACCCAAAGTAAACGGATATCCTTTCACCAACTTATTCTCCATGTTCCATGCAACCAACTTGATTTTGCAAAGCAAGAAATTTAAGGAAAGTACATGGCTGCTTTGCCATAAGAAGAGTACAAATCAGCACAGATTATTGATCAGCTATCACTAAGAGTGCTGTGCATACTGGTGAAAATATTGCTGCTTGTGATTGTTACATAAAGAAAATTACGAAGAAAGTTATGTTCAAGATTATAACGACAGACAAATTGTTCACCATGATGAAGTATTCAAGTAAAAATGGGGGCACAATGATGGGCAGCAGCTGAACAACTACCGATTCTTAAAACCTATACAAGACTAGCTGAGAAATGCCTTCCCGTGTCTGCTTCTAATGTTCCTGTTCCTTGCCCATGATAGGGCATTGTTTACCCACCATTTCGAGCTGAGCTAAATCATGGCTACTCAGGTTAGGAATTTAGTAAAATATAAAACATTCCAACTGAGATCTGCCAGTTGTGTAGGATCACTTTCAGATCCTGAACATTCACCCTATACCTGCAACCTCCATTGATTATTGCATCTGCTCATTTTGGGTGAAAACTGTATGGTTAGTTTTTGCATTGATACATCCTGATCTCAGGGTGAGTGCTAATATCGTCCTCTGTGGCACTACTGACACTTCAGATGCAAAATGTAAGTTTTTGTCCTTGGAGTTGGGATGACTTGTTGGGTCTGGGAAGTCGTGTTTGATGAATTTATTGGATTTCTATGAGGATGTGACTAGTGCGGTAGACAGAGGGGAACCGGTGGATGTGGTGTTTCTAGATTTTCAAAAGGCGTTTGATAAGGTGCCTCATGAAAAGTTGCTACAGAAGGTTAGGGTGCACGGCGTTGGGGGTAAGGTGTTAGCGTGGATAGAGGATTGGTTGTCTAATAGGAAGCAGAGAGTTGGTATCAATGGGTGCTATTCTGATTGGCAGTTGGTGACTACTGGAGTGCCGCAGGGATTGGTGCTGGGGCCTCAGCTATTTACCATTTATATAGATGATCTGGAGGAGGGGGCTGAGTGTAGGGTGACGAAATTTGCTGATGACACCAAGATGAGTGGTGAAGCAAATTGTGCGGAGGGTGTGGAAAATCTGCAGAGGGATCTGGATAGGCTGAGCGAGTGGGCGAGGACCTGGCAGATGGAGTATAATGTTAGCAAGTGTGAGGTTATCCACTTTGGCAGAAATAATAGTAGGAGGGATTTATATTTAAAGGACGAAAAGCTGCAGCATACTACGGTGCAGAAGGACCTGGGGGTCCTTGTGCATGAGTCGCAAAAACCCAGTCTGCAAGTGCAGCAGGTGATCAAGAAGGCGAATGGGATGCTGGCCTTTACAGCGAGGGGGATAGAATATAAAAACAGGGAGGTCTTGCTGCAACTGTATAGGGTACTGGTGAGGCCGCAGCTGGAGTACTATGTGCAGTTTTGGTCGCCGCACTTGCGCAAGGCTATTTTGGCCTTGGAGAGAATGCAGAGGAAGTTCGCTAGGCTGGTACTGGAGATGAGGGGGTTGGACTATGAAGAGAGATTAAATAGACTGGGTCTGTACTCGTTGGAGTTTAGAAGGATGAGGGGGGATCTTATAGAGACGTATAAAATAATGAAAGGGATGGATAGGGTAGAGGTAGAGAGATTTTCCCACTTAGAATGGATAGCAGGACTAGAGGGCACAGCCTCAAGATAAGGGGGGGGCAATTTAGATCGGAGTTGAGGAGGAACTTCTTCACTCAAAGGGTGGTGAATCTCTGGAATTCTCTGCCTGTTGAAGTGGTGGAGGCTACCTTGCTAAATATATTTAAGTCACGGGTAGATAGGTTTTTGATAGACAAGGGAATTAAGGGTTATGGGGAGAAAGCGGGAAAGTGGAACTGATCCACTTCAGATCAGCCATGGTCTTACTGAATGGCGAAGCAGACTCGAAGGGCTAGATGGCCTACTCCTGCTCCTATTTCTCATGTTCTTATGTTCTTAAGTTGTACAAGACATTGGTATGGGCCACACTTGGAATACTGTGTACAGTTTTGGTCACCCTGTTATAGAAAGGATATTATTAAACTAGAAAGATTGCAGGAAAGATTTACTAGGATGCTATCGGGACTTGATGGTTTGAGTTATAAGGAGAGGCTGGATAGACTGGGACTTTTTTTCTCTGGAGCGTAGGAGGCTGAGGGGTGATCTTACAGAGGTCTATAACATAATGAGAGGCACAGATCAGCTAGATAGTCAATATATTTTCCCAAAGGTAGGAGAGTCTAAAACTAGAGGGTGTAGGTTTAAGGTGAGAGGGGAGAGATACAAAAGGACCCAGAGGGGAAATGTTTTCACACAGAGGGTGGTGATTTGCCAGAGATAGTAGTAGAGCAGACACAATTTTGTCTTTTAAAAAGCTTTTAGGCAGTTACATGGGCTATAGATGATAGGGACCGAATGTGAGCAATTGGGATTAGCTTAGGTGTTTAAAAGAAAAAGAGCAGCATGAACAAGTTGGGCCGCAGGGCCTGTTTCCATGCTGTAAACGTCTATCTATGACTCTAATCCAGAATGATCTAAGACTAAGAGAAAATATGAACACCCTGAAGATTATGTAATGAACCTATTCGCTACTCACATGCATTGCAGAGTAAAATCCCCTAGTCGCCACATTCCAACGCCTGTTCGGCTGCACGGAGGGAGGATTTAGCATGCCTTTCAGGATGTGGGAGGAAACTGGAGCACCTGGAGGAAACCCATGCAAACACAGGGAGAATGTGCAGACTCTGCACAGACAGTGACCCGAGCCTGGAAACAACACCAAGTCCCTGGCATTGTGAGCTAGTAGTGCTAACTGCTGTGCCACTGTGCAAGGCCTGCCTATTCCTAGCTGCCCTTGAGAAGATGATGGTGAGCTTATTGAATGAAAATTGAATTGGATGGAAGAAGTAGACTGGTTTGTCTATTTAAGGCAAATGATATCAGAAGATAGTAGATACAATGCCAAAATAAGAAGCATAGAGATAGCCAGAAGTGACTTTGTGAGAATGAATGTTGTTTTCATGGTAAGAAATCTCAAGTTTGCAACATTGAATAAATTCATAACGTGCTACTTTCTATCCTCTTTCCTCAGAATGTCACAGAAACTATAAATTAACATTTAAAGTTTATTTATTAATCACAAGTGAGGCTTACATTAACACTGCAATGAAGTTCCAGTGAAATTCTCCTCGTCGCCACACTCCGGCGCTTGTTCGAGTTAATACACAGTCTTTCAGACTGTGTGAGGAAACCAGAGCACCTGGAGGAAACCCACACAGACATGGGGAGAACATGCAGATTCCCCACAGACAGTGACCCAAGCCGGGAATAGAACCCAGATCCCTGGCGCTGTGAGGCAGCAGTCCTAACCATTGTGTCACCATGTAAATAAAGATCTGTGAAAAAAATTATAGGCCTTTGAAATGTGAATGCTAAGGCTTGTGCCAAAAATTCATATACAGATCATAAGACCAAAGAGGAGATGCTTTCAATTATAAGAACAAAAGGAACTCTAAAAAGGAGGCATCCAGAAAGGCAAATGTCAGGACTTCAACCATTTGTCAGAGCTGAAAAGCTACGGAGATCTCTTTGTAAAGGCAAAGTGGAGGGCAACAGAAAGACGGGTTGACCTTAAGCATAGTTGGATGATGGGTGTCCCAGAGCAGTTGCAGTGGATGGCGCAACACAGGTGAGGGTGACATAACATAATGGCAGAGCCCCTGACAGGAGAAGCTATAAACAGCAGAATTCTGCAATTCTGAAGAAGGACACAGGCCAAAACACTGATCTGCCTGTTTTTTCCGTAGATCCTGACTGATCACTGGTTTTCTAACATTTTGTACTTTTGCTTCTTTTCATAAACCTTGCTTGTTTCTCTTAAGTACATGTTCTATTTGCATAATCTCATGGTGTAAGTGTTACCACATGATAAATTATATGGAGCAACAACTGCGAAGATACTTGAGTAATTGTCATTTGTTTTCATTTTATTGCTTAGCTTACTACCGTGGTAACATTAACGTGCCAGGAGCATTAGTGGCATTCCATTGGTCGGAATGTATAGTTGTATTTAGTACCAAAATATTTATGGCACATGGTGCCATTTATGGTGGTGCTGCTGGATATTTCTAAATTGCTTTTTATTAATCCAGCACAATTCAGGTCTTACAAAATTCCTAAAAGGAACTATCATCAACAAACACAGGCAGCATGGTGGCACAGTGGTTAACGCTGCTGCCTCACAGTGCCAGGGATATGTATTCGATTGCTGTCTTGGATCATTGTCTGTGTTGAGTTTGCATGTTCTCCCTGTGTCTTTGTGGGTTTCTTCTAGGTGCTCCGGTTTCCTCCCACAGTCCAAAAATGTGCGGGTTAGGTTGATTGGCCATGCTAAATTGCCCCTTAGTGCCAGGGAGTCTAGTGAGGGTAAATGCATAGATTATGGGGAAAAGGGCCTGGATGGGATTGTGGTCAGTGCAGACTTTTTCTGCACTGCAGTTTCTATGATTCTATCAACAGTTGTCCACTTGGTGAGTGTCAATACATTTTATCCCACCTGGGTGGAAATTGAAGGTTTTCACATGAGGAAAAAGAAGAAGAATCAGCAGTACTTCACACATTTTCCCAGGGAAATAATAACAGGCAAGGCTTGAAAATCACTTTTTTCTTGTCATCCAGGTATTTGGCTTGTTTATGGTATTAATGGGATTCAACCATGTAATGTCTTAACTGTGTTAGGGATTATGCAACTTAAATAAAAAGAAAAAGATGTGATTTGCACTTGGAGATTCAAGGTAATAGCAACAGATTTGTTGTAGGAGATGTTGCCTGTACAGAGTAGAAAATGAAACTAAACAGGAACCTGTGAAACATCCCATTGACAGCACAATCAAATCATGTGACCAGCTCTTAAAGTAATCATTCAACCATTTAAATATACAACAAACCATATTTCAAATGGGGAGAAGGAAAGACAAATAAATTCCCTGTGATATGGTTGAGCATGTTATTGACTAAAGGTATGCTTTTCCAGGTACCCTCATCCCCAATTTGCCTTAACCATTCAAACATCTTTTGTGTCTTTAATTTCTCTCAATCCTCCATCATAGCTCTGTCATCATCTAATCACTTAACAGTTATGGCCTGTGTGTGTGCATATCTGCATGCGTGTACATGTGTGTGGCTATTTTCCCCTATACTTCTTCCCTTACTCTGTTCTATCTTATAGAAATGTTAACTTTGTTTTATTTTCTGCACCGAGACTACCTGGTTTATTAGATGCTTCACAGTGGAACCACATAAGCACTACATCTTGATCTTTGCTCCTTCGCTCACTTCACTCTACCTCAGCAGCACCCAGTTACATGTGTCTTTGACTAGGATCCCTAATAAAATTAATGCCCTTCTTCAGTGGAAATGAGAGACAAAGGGGACATGGAGTTTTCAATTGCTTTATATTAATAGCACAAACTGGGCAAAATTGATTTGCTTATTGATTTCTTCTCCCCGATTTATGAACAAAATGGTGGACTTATTGTGTGGAGTTCCAAGTAAAAATGAGCGAAACAAGTAGTTAAATAAACATTAACTAGCACAAACCTTCAACCACTCAGAGAGTGGTTCTACCAGACCAGTGATCAACATGAATAGGGACAAATTGAAAGGTCTACAGTGCTGGACACACAATCATGTGGCCTCATATCCAAAAGATTAATCTTTACAATGGTAAACAAGAACTTCATATGGTTCATTCAGTCAGTGTTATGCCCAGCAATTTGTCTCTGAAGGGCAAAAGGTTGAATAATATGTCAGTGGCATTACCTTGATAAGCTGTAAATAGAATTTTATTAATGCATGGTAGAAAAGCAAGCTAACATTTTGTGAAATCTGACATACCAAATAAACACAGGATGTGACTGTTTTTTCATTAATACTAATTGTACTTATTTTCTGGTTCAATAGTTAAGCGATTAAATCTTGGTCTGCATGTGTTTTCAATGTACCAAAATAATTTGTCATTTACCCTAATGTAAAACATTCCCCTTAACTGTAAAATGCAGAAAATTGGTTCTAGCCAACAAATTACACACTACTAGATTGAGAACGAAGCTTAAAACGTATTCCATCTGCATCACATTTTAATGATTTAAGTTCAATTTCCATACAAATTGTTTACAGCAGTTTCTACATGACTTGCTCTCGATCGGATGTCCCACCTTGTAATCCTTCAGTAAGCTAACCAAGATCATTACTCATGAGGGTTGGAGAGTTGCCCACCATCTACCAGAGGGAGCCATATGACAAACACAAGCATGATGCAAACAAACATTAATGTTCAGTGCCATCTATCCGCCCAAAGACAAGGGCAATTTTTGAATCCAATGAAATGATTGATTCATTTGGTGTAGTACCACCCAACACTTCCCAGGATCAATGGAGCCCAACAGTAAAGCCTCAAACTTGAAAGCATTCCACAGCACAGTACTTTGTGCATATGTTGATGCAGACTATAGCTGGTGATTACTGGGTCTCCTGCGATGTAAAATCTAGTGTCTAATATATCCAGCGCAGTTATTCTCACTAAAACAGAAATGGAGCTGAAAAATTAGCAATGACTTCACTGTTTTCCTTGGGTTGATGAGGGAAGTCTGAATGGATTTTAGCAAGGTTTTAGATAAGATTCCACGTGGTAGACTGGTCCTAAAAGTAAAAACCCAAGGGACCCAGGCAAAAGTGTTACGTCGAATCCAAAATTGACTCAGAGGCAGGAAGCAAAGTGTAATGATTGACAGCTGTTTTGATGACTGGGTGGCTGTTTCCAGTGATGTTCTATAGGAATCAAGACATGGGGCCTTGCCTTTTGTGATAAATTTAGAATCATAGAATCCTACAGTGCAGAAGGAGGCCATTCGGCCCATCAAGTCTGCACTGACCACAGTCCCACTTTGGCCCTATCCCCGTAACCCCATGTATTTATCCTAGCTAATCCCACTGATACTAAGGGGCAATTTAGCATGACCAATCCACCTAACCTGTTAATCTTTCCTGTGTGGGAAGAAACATGCAAACTCCACACAGACAATGACTCAAGCCAGGAATTGAAACCCTGTAGTGCTAACCACTGTGCCACCATGCTGCACCTTGCCACAATGCCACCCCTAATAATCTGGATTTACATATGGGATGCATGATTAAGCTGTTTGCAGAAGGTACAAAAAATAGCAATGTGGTAGATAATAAAGAAGAAAGTTAGAGATTGCAAGAAGATATCAATGCACATTCAATTAGGTAGAACAATGGCAAACAGTTCATTCTGGAGAAATATGAGATATTGCATTTGAGGAAGGCCAATAAGGCATAGAATACATCACAAATGGTCGGATTTTGAGAAAGATTTATAGTTCTAGTTACTACACCACAGGAAAGTGGAGATTGCATTGTACAGGATATGTCCATGACATGTTGAGAATTTTACTTCTAAGGCAGTTTAGATAGGTTAGTATTTGGATCAAGGGAGGCTGAGGGGAAACCTAATTGAAGAGCATAAAGTCATGAAGAGTCTAAATACAGAGAATAGGAAGACCCATAATGTTGATTTGGCCAACATCAGCAGGCATGGATTTAGGGTAAGAAGTAGGAGTTTAAGAGGAGATTCAAGGAGAGGTTTTCTTCCCCTCTAAAGAGCGGCGAAGATTTGGAACTCACTACCTAAAAGGCAAAAACCCTTGTAATATTTGGAAAGTGCTTGGATATGCACTTGACATGCTGTAACCTACATACCAAGTGGTGGGAAGTGTGATTACAGTGGATGGTTACATAGGAGACAATAGGCCAAATTACCTCCTTCTGTGGTACAAATTACTACCAGTCTACCTATTCAGAACATAATAGAGTCCTGTTTTGTCACAAATGCCCTCTCTAGGGCAGAATGCTAACCTAACTTGGGTGGCTGCAAAAGGTTTACAGTCCTATTTAAAGAAGAGAAGGAAGTTCTCCTGATGTCCTGGCCACAATGTTCCTTCAACCATCATCAGCGGAAGCAAATTGTTTGGCCATTCATTCTTAATTTGCAGTTTATCAGTCTTGCTGTCTGCATATTGGCTGCTATATTTGCCAGTTACAGTAGCAACTGCACTTTGAAAACAGTACTTTTTTTATTCTTTTCATGGGAGCGAGCACCATTGACAAGGCCAGAATTTATTGGCCATCCCTAATTGCTCTTGAGTAGGTGGTGGTGGGGTAAATTCTTGAACTCCTGCAGTCCATACAGTACA
Source organism: Carcharhinus amblyrhynchos (assembly GCF_965287045.1). NCBI lineage: Eukaryota > Metazoa > Chordata > Chondrichthyes > Carcharhiniformes > Carcharhinidae > Carcharhinus > Carcharhinus amblyrhynchos. The sequence goes on along the minus strand of NC_137324.1, from coordinate 46,208,716 downwards.
TTCACAATGCTGTTAGGAAGGAAGTTCCAGGATTATGACCCCAGTGGCAGTGACGGAACAGCGATACAGTTCCAAATCAGCATGGTGTGTGGCTTAGAGAGAAACATGGGAAGAGTTCTGCAGCGTGATTTAGGGTGGAATTCTCCTCCAAATGTTCTAAGTGTCATAATGGCAAGATTAGTGGAGTGATCTTCGCCGGTGTCCCAGGTGCACTCCACCACACAATCCTCCCACATTCAGTCACTTATTTGATGAGTTGGAATTCTCATGCCAGTACTGGGGGAGTGGAGCCTAAACACACTGGTGAGCCCAGCTTCAGAGTACATGGGCACTGTTTCACAAGGGCACCTGGATCTCTGATTTCACTAGGAGACCCTCTCCCTCACTCCACAGACATTGGGACTAACCACCCCCTCTCCACGCCATCAGCAGCATGTTCTCTCACTGCTCCCCAGTATGGGTCACCGGCCTTGGGGCCCTCCCAATGGATCCCCCCATCCATCTCCTGACATGCCCTCAATTCAACCCCCCAACATGGCCCTTCATCAATACTGCCTTCACAATTCACCCCTGCATAACCCTCCTCCTCAGATCCTCCCAGCGTAGCCCACCTTGTCGTGGCCCCCGCTCAGGCTCCATCCTCTTGGCACTGCCCCTAGTGCACTGGCAGTGCCCAACTGAATAAACAGGTGGTATCCAACCTGCACTGCAAGTTGCTTTGTATATTTTAATGCTATTTTAATCAGCCTCCTACCCCTTCTGGGTGTGAACCGGTTTGCGTCATTAGAAAGAAGTTGGGAGAATCGCAGACTATTTGGCACCAAGTGCAAAATGTATTTGTAGGCCCATACGCTAGTCTCTGGAACTGGCACAATCTATTAATGGCGCATTGAGGACAGAGAATCATCCCCTTAATGTTATAGATGTATCTTAATGTGTATTCATTATTTTTCTCACTTTCATATAACAACATTGTTGCTTGTTCTTTGTGTTTGAACAGAAAATGGATCAAGTCCTAGTTTCCACTGTCTATTCTAGTTCTGCCACCTTGTCAACAGTCAGTTCCCCCAACCTTGTACTGATCCACTATGAAAGCTGCAGCACTCCATTTCTCTGTGTGTTGTGTTATTTAAAGACCATGGTTAATGCCTGCCTGTAATGTACAGCTGGCAGATTAGAACATGAGCCAGCATGTTGCCTTTACATCTTGAATTCAACCAAGATGATGTGAATTAAGTACATTTACTCAGGGGCTGGCCTGTTTACTTCCTTCAAAGCAAAATCAAACTACTCCACATTGGAAGTATCAAAGTTAATTCATTACCTCTTAAATCGTCAGATACAGTACCTTGCAATATAACATGATCAGGGAATATTATTAATAGATAATAAAAAAGGTCTTGAACTCAAGAATCATCTGAAACGCACAGTGAAAATGCACAGCAGGAAGATGGCTGGCTGAGAGGAAGATCGCTAAGGTTCAACTCCCAGGGAGCTGTGCACACCGACGTGCAGGATTTGCTTTCAATGGTCACACACCAACTGCACGTTGATGGAATTCAAATCCCTGCAGTCGATGAACATCAAGGGCTGATGTCAGGGAGCCCAGATGGTCACAATTGCATCCTGCACTCTTGGGAGCCCAGAGATAGCTGTGAATCTCGTGATTCACTAAGCCTTGACTATCCTCATTCAGAGCAAAGTTCACATAATGATGGACCCTCCTTTAAAGGGCATCGGTTACCTCCTGAATGCAGCAATGTGTTGCTGATTGTGACAGGCCACGCAGATCCCCGGTTTCTCCCTGGAAATACTCAGGGACAAAAAAAAGATATTGAGTGCTCCCAACACCTTCAAGACCACAAGCAGTCCCCAAACCCCATGTGGAGTCAAGTCTTCTTGGAGTGTGAGGCATATATTGCAGACAAAATCGTTGGACAATTGCAGTTTTGTCCTGCACTGCCTCAGTAAGTCAACGTATTATTTACCCTTTTAATGTACAATCATTTTTAGCTATGTTACTGTTTTCGTATTTCTTTTATATGAATCAATTTAGTGAAGTTGTGGAGTTAACCCTGTGTATGTCTGTAATCTGTCTCATGGTGGTAACATGGAACACTGGGATAAAAGAAGACCAAAAATTTGTAAAGAATTGTATTGAACTGCACTGTGGCCTCAAAAAATAAGGCATGGTGGTTAATTTAGTTAAGTCAAATCTTTTCTGGCTTCAGTAAAGTTCTGCAAAATGACTTAATCTATAGCAGAACTCATGCCAGGGAATGTAAGCAGACAGAGCCTCATTAATGCCAGTAAACATACTGCTTTCTCCCAGCTTGGAGATTGGTAACAGTGTCAGAAAAAATAGAAGAGTCAAGCTGCCTTCAAGTCTGGGTGGCATGGTGGCACAGCGGTGAACACTGCTGCTTCACAGCACCAGGGACGTGGGATCAATTCCTGGCTTGGGTCACTGCCTATGTGGAGTTTGCATGTTCTCCCTGTGCCTGTGTGAGTTTCCTCCAAGTAGTCCGGTTTCCTCTCACAGTCTGAAAGATGTGCTGGTTAGATATGTTGACCCGAACAGCTGCCGGAGTGTCACAGAAACTTCATTGCAGTGTTAATGTAAGCCTTACTTGTGACTAATAAATAAACTTTAAAAAACTTTATTTTCGGTGTGCGCTTAGAATGGAGCTTATCAGTGACATCTGCCAAGGAATGGGAATGAGCGCTGATCTAATTGAAGACCAATTAAATGGACTGAAAAGCAGGTTTTACCTTTAGCAAACAAAGGTTTAAAGAAAGATTCCACAGAGACCGAGTAAGCAGAGGCTCCTGGCAACATGGAGGGTTTATTGTCCATGAATGACCTTTCAACAGACGGCTGAGAGATGTTACAGTCTCTACCTGGTCTAAACGTTCCTTTGCCTCTCCACTGGTTAAAACTGGCACAACAACTTGGATGAAGTTCCACCAAGGTGATACACCTTTATTAAACAACAAAGCAATTGTACACAGTCACAACAATGCTGCCATTAACCCGCCATTGGGACAATCGCGACGTGATATTACACAAGCAGCTTTACAACGTTTGGCTCCCATTAGATTCTCTGCTCCCGCTTGCCATCAAGCTGCAGTTGACAACATGGGAGAATTCCACTCACTGCCATTCATCTGGTGAATATAACTACATAACGCTATTAGGTAGAAGCTCCAAAGGTTTTGACTCAGCTATGCTGAAGGAATGGTGATAAATTGTGTGTGACTGTCATGAACTTTGAACTCTACAGTGTTTGTGTTTTGAAAAGTATCTTTAACTCAAAGTAAAACAGAGAATTCTAAATAAACCTCAGCTCGGAGGCTTGCTTATGTGATCTGGTTGCCATGAGGAAAGTCTTAAAAATAACGTTGAGTTAGAGTGGCAGTTCTAACAGTTTCGCAGTATCTTAGATACAACCATAGAAACATAGAAATGATACAGCATAGAAGGGGACCATTCAGGACATTTTGCCCAAGCCGACCCAAGATGCGCTTTCTAATCTCATCTTCCTGCACCTGGCCCATAGCCCTGCAACTTATAGCACCTTTTTAAATGAGTTTTGTGTCTCTGCCTCCACCACCAACTCAGGCAGCAAATTCTAGATCTTCTGCAAAGAAATGTTTTTTTCTCATGTCCCCTCCAATTCTTCTGCCACATAGCATGAATCTTTGACCCATTTTTTTAACTATCTACCAAGGGAAATAAGTTCCTCCAGTTACACAAACCCAGCCCTGCCCAAATTCTAATAAATCTAGTCTGCACTCTCTCCAGAGCAATTACATCCTTCCTGTAATATAATGACCAGAACTGCATACAATGCTCCAGTTATGGGCTCACCAGTGTCTTATATAGTTCCATCATTATATACCTACTTTTGCATTCTATACCCCTGCCAATGAACAGTAAGATGTCTCACAACACCAAGTTAAAGTCCAACAAATTTATTTTGTATCACGAGTTTTCGGATCATTGCTCCTTCATCAGGTGAGTCTACCAAGATCTTGCACTTCATCTACCCCTCTGAGTATATTCCCATTTATTGTGTATTCTCTTTTACTGTTTGAGCTCCCTAAATGCATTACCTCATACTTATCAGAGTTGAACTCTTTCTGCCACTTTCCTTCCCACTCCAGCAACCCATATATCATGTTGGAGCTTGCAGCTATCCTCTACATTATCCACTACATGGCCAAGTTAACATAAGAACATAAGAACTAGGAGCAGGAGTAGGCCATTTGGCCCATCGAACCTGCTCCGCCATTCAACAAGATCATGGCTGATCTTTTCGTGAACTCAGCTCCACTTATCTGCTCACTCACCATCACCCCAATTCCTTTACTGTTGAAAAATTTATCTATCCTTGCCTTAAAAACATTCAATGAGGTAGTCTCAACTGCTTCACTGGGCAGGGAATTCACCAGATTTACAAGCCTTTGTGTGAAGAAGTTCCTCCTGAACTCAGTCCTAAATCTGCTCCCTTTATTTTGAGGCCATCCGCCTAGTTCTAATTTCACCTGCCAGTGGAAACCACTTCCCTACTTCTATCTTATCAATTCCCTTCATAATCTTATATGCTTCTATAAGATCTCCCCTCATTCTTCTGAATTCCAATGAGTGTAGCCCCAGCCTACTCAGTCTCTCCTCATAAGCCAACCCTCTCAACTCCAGAATCAACCTAGTGCATCTCCTCTGCATCCCCTCAGTGACAGTATATCCTTTTTTAAGTAAGGAGACCAAAACTGTGCACAAGTATGGCCTCAGCAGCACCTTATACAGCTGCAACATAACCTCACTGCTTTTAAACCCCATCCCTCTAGCAATGAAGGACAAAATTTCATTTGCCTTCTTAATTACCTACTGCACCTGCAATCCAACTTTTTGAGAGTCGTACACAAGGACACCTAGGTCCCTCTGCACAGCAGCATGTTGCAATTTTTTACTATTTAAATAACAGTCCATTTTGCTATTATTCCTATCAAAATGGATGACCTCTCATTTACCAACATTGTATTCCATCAGCCAGACCCTCACCCACCTGCTTAAATTATCTGTAATCCTTTGCAGATTTTCAACGTCCTCTGCACACTTTGCTCTGCCACTCATCTTAGTGCACTTGCAAATTTTGACACACTATGCTTGGTCCCCAACTCCAAATCATCTATTTAAATCATAAACAATTGTGTCATCTGCAAATTTCCCGATTGTGCCCCCCCTTCATTGAAGTCCAAATTGTTAAAATATAAAATAAACAGCAGGGGTCCCAACACTGAGGCTTGCAGAATACCACTTGAAACAGCTTTCCATTTGCAAGGGCAACCATTGACTGAACCTTACTGTTTGTTTCCTGTTACTAAACTTTGCATCCAATTCTCCACATTGCCCTGTATCCCAGGGGTGTTACCTTTTTGACCAATTTGCCATGTAGGACCTTGTCAATTGCCTTACTAAAATCCATGTAGACAACATCCACAGCACTACTCTCATCAATCCTCCAGCACTTCCTCAAAGAATTCAATCAAATTGTGAGGCATGACCTTCCCTTAACGAAGCCATGCTGACAATCCCTGACTAGTCCATGCCTTTCTCAATGACAGTTTTTCCAATTGCTCAGGACCGATTCAAACAACCTTTCTGCCAAAGTAAGACTAACTGACCTATAAATGTTTGACATTTCCTTTGTACCCTTTTTAAGCAATGGAATCATATTTGCATTCCTCCAGCACCTCATCTGCGGCTAGTGAAGATTGGAAAATAATCCTCAGAGCATCTGCTGTTTCCCCCTGACCTTTTTCAACATTCTAGGGAACAATCCATCAGCCCTGACAGTTAATCCTTTTTCAAGGATTCCAACTTCTCTAACACTTCCTCTCTCATGATTATTTTATCCAATATTTCACATTGCTCCTCTTGGATTACTTTATCCACATCATTCCTTTCCTCTGTGAATAGGGGGACAAAAAATAATTTTAAACTCTTCCCTTTTCCTCTGCATCTTCACACAAGTTGTCTTCTTCATCTCAGATAGTCCCCACTTTTTCCTTAACTATCCTTTTGCTCTTTGTCTGCTGGCAAAACATCTTTGAGTTTTCTTCAATCTTGCTTGCTAATATTTTTTTCATGCCCTTTCTGATTTCCTTGTTCCTTTTTTCACTTGATCCCTGTATTTTCTATACTCTAGCATAGGATAAAGAAGAACTGCTGTCTAAGTTGTAGAAACACCACAGCTTTTGTGGTAATAACCAGACAGAATGCTATTGGAAGTTTGATTTATCTTCAAGAGAATGGGAATCAAACAGATGGGGCTCTTGAATATTTAAGGAGTGGAGAGTCATCAAGCTGTGCATTGCTGATGTTCATCATGAAAAGATTGTCAAAGGACACCTTCAACTCTGTTAGTTCATGTGAAATTACCTTTGCTTTTGGTTGATGTGTTAGTTGCCTGTTCATTAATGCTTAATCTTTGTTGATTTTAGTTTAACTGTTACAGTAAAAGTCTTAGAAAGTGTAACCGTGTCCATCGATTTATCTTTGTCGATTGCTCAGGAAATTAATCTCTTTCAAAAGTTATCAATCTCTACTGGGATCATTACATTGACATATGGGAGGATTGGAGTCAATTGTGTTCCCCTGTATTTGCTGCTTTTAACATTCTAGATGGTGTCAACTTTGTCTCACTCATAATAATCCTACTCTTAGTAGGTTGTGAGTTTGAGTTCTCCCACAAAAATCTGAATACATTACCCAACCTGGTATTTTAATCTACTACCAAGGGAATGTCACACTGTCAGAGGTGCCATTTTTGGGTGATACATTAAATAGAGGCTCCACTCCATCTGACTGCTTGAGTGGAGGTAAAAGATCATGGCACTAGTTCGTCAAGGAGCGCAGGAGTTAACCCTGGTGTCCTGGCAAATATTATCCCTCAAATAGCATCACAAAAAGACAAATTACCCAGTCATTGTCTCATTACTGTTTGTGGGATTTTTGTTGTGCAGGTTTAGGCCAGCACAGTGATTAGCACTGTTGCTCACAGTGCCAAGGCCCAGGTTCAAGTCTGGCCTTGGGTGACCATTTGTGTGGAGTTTGCATGTTTTCCCCATGGGGTTTTCACTGGGTGTTCCAGTTTCCTCCCCCAGTCTAAAGATGTGCAGGTGAAGTGGATTGGCCATGCTAAATTGCCCCATACTGTCTTAGGATGCATGGATTAAGGGGAATTAGAGGGCTAAATATGTAGGGTTATGGGAATAAGGCCTGGGTAGGATGCTTGGTTGGAGAGTCAGTGCAGACACAGTGGGCCCAATGGCCTCCTTCTGCACTCTAGGGATGCTATGATTCTATGAAGTTACCTGTCATATTTCCTACATTTCAAAAGCATATCATATTTCAAAAAGTACTTCATTGGCTGCAACATTCATTGAGACAGTAGCCACAAAAAGTGCTATATAAATGCAGGTTTATTTTACTTTTTGGAAGAGGTTTAGTGTGTCCACTTTTGAACATCTCCAGTGCAGAAATATCACCACTCTTCTGAACAGGATAATTGATCAATCTCATTGAGTGCAAACAGCTGTTTCATTGTCAGAGTGACCTCCAGAGACCTGGAGGGGAATGTTTGTCTCAGTGAGGGAGTGGGAATGACAGATAGCTCCTCTCCAGTATTTTTTTCAGTTTATGGCAAAGGGAAAGAAATAGAAAGTTCAGCTTCATCATGAGTTAGCTGACATGGGAGTGAAGAGCATTTTCACATGCAGCTGCTTTCTTCCCTCCTTTTCCATTGACTTGGCACACAATTGTTCTGCTTATTTGTCATGAGTACATGGTTTGACAATTCCTTGGCATTATTAAGAGGATGGAATGTTTTCTGGCACCTGATCTGGACATGCCTGCGTTGTCACTTGTTGAAATAGCTTTATCATTTTCTGGGTCCGACTCGGGTGTATCTGACCACGAGTATCTTTCATATTGATCTATATCATCATTTTGTTTTTGATGTCTGAACTGAAGAATCTTGCAATTTTTGTTTTGCTCTGCCCTTTTTTAAAAGACATCTTTATTACATCATTTTTCCCTTTAATTGTAATTGCAAGGTTGTCTATTACCTCCATCCACCTTCAGAGGTGGAAAAGAGTTGTGGAGGTAATGTTTTGCCTCATTAGTATTGAGTTAACACAGCATTGTAGAGGTGTTCCCACCACTGAGTACTCTCTCCATTTGTCTATTTTTGTTTTTGCTGACCCAGTCAAGTAACAATATGGGCCTGATCTTCCGCTGAGTGGCTGTCAGAGCTGGACTGCCACTCTGCCCCTACATCCTTACCTTGATATTTGTTTGATCGTCTCTCACTCAACCTTCCATCTCAGGTTGGGCAAGAATTGTGTAGTGCAGTATACTCATGGGCGGCACAGTAGCACAGTGGTTAGCACTGCTGCCTCACAGCTCTAGGGACCTGGGTGCGATTCCCGGCTTCAGTCGCTGTCTGTGTGGAGTTTGCACATCCTCCCTGTGTTGGTGTGGGTTTCCTCCGGATGCTCCGGTTTCCTCCCACAGTCCAAACATGTAAGGAGTAGGTTATTGGCCATGTTAAATTGCCCTTTCGTGTCCTGGAGTGCATAGATTAGAGGGATTAATGGGATAAATGGGTGGGGATAGGGCATGGGGTGGGACTGTGGTCGGTGCAGACTCAATGGGCCAAATAGCCTTCTTTTGTACTGTGTGGTTTATGATTTGTAAATCCTCCAGTCAAGCGCTGCTGAATTGGACTGAAAGAGGCTATGTCCCCCTTGTAGAATCACCAGCTGCCATAAATCAGGGAAGCTTAAATGTTCTGCCATTTTTAAACCAAGAAGATGGTGAGGTTAGGCAAGGAGATCAGGTTATAATTTGGACTGAGGGTGTCAGCCAGTCAGTGTGGTGGGCGTGTGGGGTTAGGGAAGGGGGCTTTTGGGCCAGCTGTAGGAGGATCAGATCAGTCAGGAGGTGGGAAGTTTTTGGGAGGATGGGGAGGCAGGTAGTGGTTGCCAGTCGTTTAGCAACAAGGAGAGTTGGTGGGCATTCTGGGGTCAGGCCAGGCCAGGGGGCATAATCATGGATTGGGGAAGTCCTGTGGCGTAGGGGGAGTCCCTTGAGTGCGAATGGGGGAGTCCCATCAAGGGGTCAGTCCTGTGGGGTTGAAGGGGAGTAGTCATGGGGTAGGGAAAGTCCCCTGGGAGATTCAGGGATGTGAGGTGAGTCCCATTGGGGGTCATTGTGGTCTATACAATAGGTGCTCAGAAGTCAGAGTGGTTTTGATTCTTTTTAACTTTTACTGTGCAAATACTGAAGTAATATTGTTTGAACAATCCGATGTTTGCAAATTAAATCACAAGTTTTGGATGATCTCTAGTGCAGAGCAATTGCTAATCAGAAGTCTGCACTTCCCAGGCAAATGCCATGCAATCCTTACTTTGGATTTCTGGGGTGAGGGTTCCCCAGTGCACTTTTGGGATACTCCACAGGTACGAAGTGTGGAGCTCAGAGATTGCAGCCCTGTGTCATGTAATAGTATGCTCACAACACCTACAAGAGAAATAGCTTTGGAATATTACAAGGACAAACCATCTTAAAGATAGAATAGATCAAATTTGTGTTTAGATGTTTTCTATAGACACGTGAACAATCAATGGCTTGGATTTTTTGGCTGCGCTTGCCCCAAAACCAGAAGATCCCAGCTGAGGTGAATGGACCTGCCCATGGTCCGCCCCATAGCAGGCGGGATAGTAAAATTTGCCCCAATATATCTGATAAATGCTGATTTCTTATAATTTACTGAATAAATGTAACTCAAACATTTTGTTTCCATTTTCAATAGCGAGATTAACTGTACAGGTTGGAAACATCACAAACAGATAAGAAGAGCTTAGCTTTGGCCCACAGGCAAATGTACATTTGGATGGATCATGATGAAACGTTCCTGCTCACAGCTGTAGAGTTTTAGCATGCGATGAACTTCATAGCATCCTTTGCATTTCCCAGCAAGTCCAGTTTATTGAAGTTTGAAAGTGCAGCCTCGAGGATTCCTTTAATCATAATGCTTTGTAATGGTTTTTTTTTAATGAAGGCTGCACTGATGGCACTTAAAATCTGTCAGATTGGAATGTGTTTATTTGCAATAAAGAAATACAGTGCAGCCTGTATGTATCATTCTTCTATATGAAACAGCAACAACAAGACTTTTTAACATACGATTCTTTATATTTCTTATAAGTGTCTGGTGATGGATGATAGTGCTTCATATGCAATTTTTTAAACATTTTCCCATACAGTGCCAAACACTGAAACAGTCATTCTGGTGGGAACTTAGCATTTACAGATTTTAAACGATTGGAATGTGGACAATGAAGCTATAACCTTTCCTTTGTACTTTGCAGCGCAGGGCTTGCTTTTTAATGGAATACAATTGCAAGGATAATTTGTTTTTTGTTAACGAAAGGCTTCCCAAATGAACTTTCACATTCCATACCAGTGCATGAACATTCCTGTTGGAAACACCAGAAACGCAATAATTCAAAGTTAAGAAATCCCCACTGTTTCTATGCAATTTTATCCAGAGGTCAACTACTTTATGACTTGTGCCCTTTGACACCATTAAGGCAGGACTTCTGCCCTTTGACATCAACCAACACAGCTACACACGTACTTAAAACAATTGCCACCATTAGGCCAGATGTGTGTTGCTGACTTCCTTTTCCTTTCTGACATGGAATTTTGCTCAAGGGAGTCATAAAACAAACAGCGACTGCATTCTTTTTCTGGGAAAAAGATTCAAAAAGCAACATAATATTTCTTCTAAATTGGAAAATGTGACCTCTGGTGTACAATATTTCCTCTGGTTGAGTGTTGGAAAACCTAATGGAGAATTTTCGCAATCCTTCAGCTAACTGGTGCTCCCGACAGCCACATTAATAAATGTTATATGCCACAATAAATTGGTTCCGTTATAGCACTCTCATTCTATTGCAATTAATGCTTCTTTTCAGCTTAACAAATTCAAGTCCCCACTGTTGATGGGAAAGGTGCACGTTATAGTTCAAGTCCCAAATTGAAAGAAGGTTCTCCAACTGGATATTCTCCAACTTCATCTCTTTCTGTCCTGAAGGCACAGATTTAAGGTGGCAGGTAGTCCACAGAGTTATTTACTTATTGGTGTCTTCCCAAGTGGTCATTCTGTATGTGAGAGCCAAGGCAGTAATTGACCCAACCTACCAAAACAGTAGGTAGGAGAAGAACATAGCCAAGCCTGATTCTACCTTCACCCAAGTTCCAAGCACATTTTTTCCCACCAGGTAGCTACTGGATCAAAAATCCAGGGTGATATCCCCCCTGATCTATCCCAAGAACAGTGAGGTGAATTGCAACTAATATAGCAGAGATTGATCAATTCAACAAAGAACCACAGAATGACACAGCACACGAAGTAGGCCATTTAGCCTGCATTAGTTATATAAAAGGGCTTTCCATTTAGACCCATTCCCCTGCCCTTTCCCCATCCTTCAAATCCTTTAAGTTGATATTCAATTACCTTTTCAAAGTAAATACTGCATCAACACCCACCATCCTTTCAAATTGGGTATTTCTGATCATAACAAAAGTAAAGTAAAAGTTTATTTATTAGTTACAAGTAAGACTTACATTAACACTGCAATCAAATTATTGTGAAATTCCCCTAGTCGTCACAGTCTGGTGCCTGCTTGGCTCAATGCACCTAACCAGCATGTCTTTCAGAATGTGGAGGAAACTGGGGCACCTGGACGAAACACACACAGACATGGGGAGAATGTGCTACCTCCACACAGACAATGACCCAAGCCATGAATTGAACCTGGGTCCCTGGCGCTGTGAGGCAGCAGTGCTAACCACTGTGCTAGCCTGTCGCCCTAGTAATAATAAGTTGTTTACAAATAATTCTCCTCATCTTGCCTCTGGTTCATTCACATATTGCTTGCAATTTGTGTTTTAAGGCCACTGCACCTTCTGCCAGTGAAAACAGTTTATTTTCTTTAATCTACCATTACCATTTGTGATTTTGAGCACCTTAATATATGCCCCCTAATCTTTTCTATTTCATGGAGAAACCTACCTTCTTTAACTTCTTTGTGGAACTGATGTCCTTCATACCTCACTTCCCACTAAATCTCTTTTCCTTTCTCTCAAATGTCTTGACATCTTTCCTAAACTTTAATGCCCAGAGCTGGATACAATACTTGAATTGGAGCCAGACTGGGCACTATCTTTATTAGCTGTGCCAACAGAGTAGATCTTAATTACAGATTAGAACAATAAATATTTGAATGTTATACAATGTGGCAATAAAATTTATAATGCAAGTCTGGTCAAGCCTATAGTTTGCTGAGCTCAACCTCAATTTGCAATTTTTAAAAATTCATTTACGGAATGTGGGCATTGCTGGCTAGACCAGGATTTATTATACATGCCTAGTTGCCCTTCAAAAGGTGGTGGTGAGCTGTTTTCCTGAACCGCTGCAGTTCCTGAGATGTAGTTATGTGCACAAAGCTGTTAGAGTTTGCATTTGAAGGTTGAGGAGTAACTTAATCAAGGTATAAAAAACGTTTATTATTGGGAACCATGTTTTCATTGCCAAAAGGCCCTAAGCCACAGTGGTATAGTGGCTAGCATTGTTGCCTCACAGCACCAGGGACCCAGGTTCAATTCTGGCCTTGGATGACTGTGTGTGTGGAATTTACTCGTCCTCCCCAAATCTGTGTGAGTTTCCTCTGAGTGCTCTGATTTCTTCCCATAATCTAAAGATGTGCCGGTTAGGCTAATTGGCCATGCTAGAATTGTTCCTTAGTGTCCCAAGATGTATAAATTAGGGAAATTAGCAGGGTAAATATGTGGGGTTAAGGGGATAGGGCTTGGGTAAGTTGTTCTGCCAGGGAGTTGATACAGACTCGATGTGTTGGTGGGCTCTCTTTGCATTGCATGGATTCTATATAAGCTCTGGACATCCTATGCTAAACCTTTCCTACCTCACTATTTTGCTTTTAGATGCTCTTTAAAGCATGTGTCTTAGACTAAGTTCTTGGTGGATTGGTGTCAAGATTTGTTTGATAATGCTGCTGTAAAGTTATTTCAGACATTTTGCTACACTTAACATGCTATTGTAAATGCATGCTGTTGTTGTAGTCATTAAGGGATACAGTGGGCCCGATACAACAAAAATATTTCCTCCATTGAGGAATCCAGAACAATGGGGCATACTTTGATTTGATTTATGAATGTCACATGTATTTGTACACAGTGGAAAGTATCATTTCTTGAGTACTACACAGACAAAGTCTACCGTTCATAGAGAAGAAAAAGAGTGCAGAATATAGTGTTACAGTAGAGAAAGATCAACTTAATAGAAGGTAGGTCCATTGGAAAGTCTGATGGCTTAAAGGTAGAGCAGATCACTGAGACATGAAACCACAAAGCAACTTTCACACAATGGGTAGTGGAAATCTGGAACTCTCCCCCAGTGGAAGCTAGGTCAACTGCAGCTTTCAAAAATGAGAGAGGCAAATATTTGGTTAAAGGAATCAAGGAAGTTAGAACAAAGGTGGGAAAATGAAGTTGGAGTCTAGCTAATCCATGATGTAAAAGAACAGTGGAACATGCACAAGGAGCTAAATTCCTGGCTACTATTCATTGTTCCTATAACTCAGCCTAACACAGATGGTTTAGCAATAAAGTAAAGGTTACATATGATGCCAGCAAGTCTGGATGCTGACAAGTAACAGCCACAAAATCACTGCTCCTGGCATGATAATGTTATTTATTTCCCATATGCCAAATATTAATCCTTCTTCCATTTTGTCCTACCATCTTGGTGATAGTTTCTTCCCCTTAATAACCTCTACAAGCCCTCAATGATTGGCATTATTGATATCTTTAACTTTCCAGGAATCTGTGTTTCCAGTAACCATCAAGCTCAATAAGGCATCGGACCTTGTTCTAATTCCCTTTGTTAGGAAAGGACAATTTATTTTACTTAAAATAAAAACAGAAAGTTCTGGATAAATTCAGCAGGCCTAGCAGTCCCTGTGGAGAGAGAAACAGCGTTAATGTTTTGGGTCTGATGGACTCCTCTGCAGGACTGAAGAAAGATAGAAATGTAAAGAAATATGTAATTGGAAAGAGGCAGAGGAGGTGTGCCTCAGTCTATCTCTTTTCTTTCATTCTTCCCCCAGTCCGCTGACCCTTTCCAACTATAAGGGTCCTCTGATCCTTTGCAATACTGGCACAGTGGAACAATGGTTAGCACTTCTGACTCAGTGTCAAAGGCCCTGGTTCAATTCCAGCTTGTATGGAGTTTGCACATTCTCCTTGTGTCTGCTTGGGTTTTCTCTGGGTGCTCCAATTTCCCCCACAGTCCAAAGATGTGCAGATTAGCTGGCTTAGTCATGCTAACTTGCCCTTTAATGATTCACGATGTGGAGGTTAGGGGGAGTTAGCAGGGTAAATATGTGGGGTTATGGGGACATGGCCTGGATAAGATGTTCTGTACAAACTTGATGGGTCAAGTAGCGTCCTTCTGGATTGTAGGGATTCTATTTTATGATTCTATAGAATTCATTTCCACATTTCTTCGATTATGTAAAAGAGACTTTTAGACCCGAAACGTTGACTTTGTTTCTCTCCACAGATGCTGCCAGACCTGCTGAGTTTATCCAACAATTTCTGTTTTTGTTTCAGGTTTCCAGCATCCGCAGTATTCTGTTTTTATTTGAATATTTTACCTGAGCCAAGTTTTTCTGAAGATCAAAGTGTTCTTTCTTGAAGAAGTCTACACAATCTTCCTAATATCCTGGAATCATTTGGATGTCAAAGACAGCCCAAAGCCATGCTTAATGCAACCCTCCACTGATATGTATAATACGAGTAGCAGAGAGCTCATGGATTCCTTCATCTGTAAACTGGGAATCCGCCATTTTCTGCTCTTCCTCGCACACTGCCAGGGACCTGGGTTTGATTCCCAGCTTGGGTCACTGTCTATGCAGAATGTGCACATTCTTCCTGTGTCTGTGCGGGTTTCCTCAGGGTGCTCCGGTTTCCTCCCACAGTCTGAAAGTTGTGCTGGTTAGCTGCATTGGCCACGCTAAATTCACCATTAGTGTATACAAAAAGGTACCGGAGTGTGACAACTAGGGGATTTTAACAGTAATTTCATGACAGTGTTAATGTAAGCCACATTTGACTAATAAATAAGTAAATAAAACTATCCCAGTTTCTGAATTTACCCTTGATTTCCAGGCATTCTATCTCCAACTGGCTGGGCAGAATTCTCCCATCCCGCCTGCCACAGGAGTTGTAGCGGGTGGGGATGGACATGCAATCGGGCAGGAATCTCAGACTTTCAGTCAAGTGCGGCCAGAGAATCCTGCCCTATAACTTTTTTAAAATCATTAGCCATCTTTCTCCCACCATCACAAAGCTAATTACTTCCTTAAGACCTGTCTCTTGACTCCTCCATCCCCTCACACTTAGATCCTCAGAATTCAATTACTTTTCCAGTCCTACATATTCACCGGCATTGCTAAAGCTCTTATTGTTCAGGATCTGTTTCTCTCCCACTCAAAACTGCTTTGTCCCACCACTCAAATCCATTCATCCTTTCTAAGCCATCTCTGTCCCATTCAGACCTGCAAATATTTTGCAGCTACAACATCCTATATCACCGGAATCCTTTCAATTGATTTCCAAAATGTTCACTGAACATAGAGCAAAGTTTTCAATGCCAATATGATTGTATTCATGAAACCAAAAGAGAAAATGGTTTGTCAAAGCTTTGACAAAGTGTTGTCTGGACTCGAAACATCAACTCTTTTCTCTCCTTACAGATGTTGCCAGACCAGCTAAGATCTTCCAGCATTTTTTTCTTTTTGTTTAAGATTCTAGCATCTGCTGTAAGTTGCTTTTACCTTATCTATGCCCCTTGTTATTTTATAAATCTCCATAAGATCAGCCCTAAGTCTCCTGCGCTCCAGGGAAAAAAATTCCGTTTATCCAGCCTCTCCTTATAACTCAAATCAGCAAGTGCAGGTAGCATTCTAGTAATTCTTATTTGCACTCTTTCTATTTTAATAATGTCTTGTATAACTTCAACAAGACATCCCAGCTCCTGTATTCAATGTTCTGTCTAATGAGACCAAGAATGTCGAATGCCTTCTTCACCACTCTGTCCACCTGTGACTCCACTTTCAAGGAGCTATGAACCTGTACTCCTGGATCTGTCTATGAACAAATACCCCTAGATCTCCCTTTCATCTCTTAATATACAATTATTTCTGGGAGGTTATCTGTGTCTCCTACACTAAAGACAAACATAGGTTATCAGTTCAACGCTTCCAACATTTCCTTATTTCCCACTATTACTTTCCTAGATTCATAAGAACATAAGAAATAGGAGCAGGAGTAGGCCATCTAGCCCTTCGAGCCTGCCCTGCCATTCAATAAGATCATGGCTGATCTGTCGTGGCTCAGTTCCACATTCCCACCCTCTCCCCATAATCCTTAATCCCCTCGCTTATCAAAAACCCATCAACCCACGTCTTAAAAATATTTAGCGAGGCAGCCTCCACCACTTCAACGGGCAGAGAATTCCAGAGATTCACCACCCTTTGAGTGAAGAAGTTCCTCCTCAACTCCGTTCTAAACCGCCCCCCTTTTATCTTGAAGCTGTGCCCCCTAGTCCTACTGTCCTTTCTGAGCGGGAAGAGCCTCTCCACCTCTATCCTATCCATCCCATTCATCATCTTATATGTCTCAATGAGATCTCCCCTCATTCTTCTAAACTCTAACGAGTACAAGCCTAGTTTATTCAGCCTCTCCTCATAGCTCAACCCCCTCAACTCCGGCATCAGCCTCGTAAACCTCCTCTGCACTCCCTCCAAGGCCAAAATATCCTTGCGTAAGTGCGGCGACCAAAACTGGACACAGTACTCCAGCTGTGGCCTCACCAGTGCCCTATACAGCTGCAGCAAGACCTCCCTACTTTTATATTCAATCCCCCTCGCTATGAAGGCCAGCATCCCATTAGCCTTCCTGATCACCTGCTGCACCTGCAGGCTGGGTTTTTGCGACTCATGCACAAGGACCCCGAGGTCCCTCTGCACCGTCGCACGCTGCAGTTTTTCGCCACGTAAGTAATAGTCCTTCCTACCATTATTCCTACCAAAGTGGACAACCTCACATTTGCCAACATTAAATTCCATTTGCCAGTTCCTGGCCCATTCGGCCAGCCTATCTAGATCCTTCTGCAGACTCTCCACACCCTCCGCACAATTTGCCGTTCCCCCAATCTTGGTGTCATCAGCAAATTTCGACACCATACACTCGGTTCCCTCCTCCAGATCATCTATATAAATGGTAAATAGCTGAGGTCCCAGCACCGACCCCTGGGGCACTCCACTAGTCACCAACCGCCAATCCGAATAGCACCCATTGACACCCACTCTCTGCCTCCTATTTGACAGCCAATCCTCTATCCACGCTAACACCCTACCCCCAACTCCATGCCCCCTTACCTTCTGCAATAACCTCTTGTGAGGTACCTTGTCAAACGCTTTCTGAAAATCAAGAAAGGCCACATCCACCGGCTCTCCTCTATCCACCGCCCTAGACACATCCTCATAGAACTCCAATAAATTCGTCAGACACGACTTCCCCTTAACGAAACCGTGCTGTGTCTGCTCTATCAAGCAGTTCCCCTCAAGGTGCCTCGCTATTTCCTCCTTGATGACGGATTCATTCCCTGGATGGTCAATATTCAATTTAATTGTTCTTTTCTTTTTTAAAAAGCTCTAGAATCTCTTACTATACATCCACATATTTCTAGCTAGCTTTCTGCCAAACTCCAATTTCTCCTGAGTTTTTTTGTTATTCTTACATCTTTTTATATTCTGTCCAGTCTTCTGACCTGCCTCTAACCTTCGTATAATTGCATGCCTTTTTAATTTCCTTAATTAGCCACAAGTAATGCATCCTTCCCTGAGAGACTAGGATATCTCTTTGCTGAGTATTATGAAAAATACCTTAAATTTCTTTCACTGCATCTTAACAAATCCTTAGCTTAATTCTTCACTATATTTTGGCCAGATCTGTCTTCATACTCCTATAATTGCCTTTATTTAATTTTAAAATACTAATCTGAGGCCCACTCCTCTCTTCCTCAAAATGAATTCAGAATTCATTCATGTTATGATTACTGCTACTTAGAGACGAGTTTACAATGAGACCGTCAATCAACCCCATAATATGAGACATTACCAGGTAGAATAGTCTGCTCTCTGGTGTAATTCATTTTTGAGCAAGACATCAATTTCTCCCTTCTCATGGTTAGCCGTGGCTCAGTGGCAATACACTCACCTTTGAGTCAAATGTTGTAAGTTCAAGCCCCAATTGAAAGATTTAAGCACCTAATCTTGACTGATGCTGGGGGATTTTCACTTCATTACAATGTTAATGTAAGTCTACTTTTGACACTAATAAATAAACGTTAAAGCTTTAAACTTCAGCAGAATACTGTGGGTGTGCTGTATGGTGAGTTGAATCATATTATGGATGAGACATTAAACCAAGGCCCCAGCTGACTGCTTAGGCCAATGTGGAGGATCCTACGACATTAGTCCAAAGAAAAGCAATGAAGTTCTCCTCTGTGTCCTGCACAATATTTATTTCTGTATCAGCATTACACGAAAGAAAAGTAATATCCAGTCTTCTCACAGTGCTGCTGGTATTTGCAAATAAGCTGATATATTTCCTAAATTGCAAGAGTAACTACATTTAAAGGTGCTTTGGCTTTAGGGTTTTGGAAGCTCTTGAGGTTGTGAAAAATAGCTTATAAAAGCAAGTTTTATTGCTTTCTGTTTATTGCAAAAGTATGATGGCTTGCAGTTGGGCAAAACTAATCAGATGAATAATCACAAGAAACATCAAGGCACAGCTCAACAGGAAGTACTACAAATATCTTAGGCATATAAACAAAAACTGCAAAATATCATGTGATATCTGCATTCATAAAGCTAATATAGATCGCTTGAAATATTAAGAAGCGAAGAAATGGACTCTGGACTCAGTTAGAATGGCTTGCATATAAAATAATAAGACAATAGAACTCCTATAACAATAAAACTGGCAAAGATTGAGAATACAAGAAGTCTCACAACACCAGGTTAAAGTCCAATAGGTTTATTTGTAGCAAACGCCACTAGCTTTCGGAACTGGTTGTTCCTTCGTCAGGTGGGTGGGAGTCCTGATCACAAACAGGGATCCGTACATATATACATAATACTTCACATTTTTTGCACGACTGCTACAAACTGGAGCAGTATTTAACACAGATTGAAGCTGTCACATACTTAATAGGCTGTGAAGCAGCCATGTGTGCACAAAGCTTGGTGGGAACATTGCCAGGCACAAGGTATTTACCCAATATATTGCCTTCAGTTGATCAATAAAGAACTTTTAGTGGCTATTGCATTCCAACAGCAACATTGCCTGTATATATTTATTTCACAAAATATTATTTTCCCTCAAGCTCATTGTGATTTTAATGTTTGCAATAAAATTCATGATAAGGTCCACGGTTTGCTTTGCAAACAATTATGTCATCACAGTTCTGGTTATTACACAACAGTCATGCTACCTACCTGGTGTCGTCGTTTCTCCTTTACTTGTTTCAGAAAATATATGTTTTTCAGATATATAAATGTCATACAATTATATCATCTGATCACCATGCCCTAAAATGCCAACAACTTGTCGAATAATCCAAAGGCAAAACACTTCGCTTTGAGCCCCCAAACAAATCCCGTTTTCACATAAGCCAGCGACAGCTTTGATTAGAAAAAGGAAAGCTTAACAAGTCTCGTCTTGTCAACAACATTGAAAATGTCGACACTAAATGTTCAAAGAGACAGCAACTATTGCACAAACTTTCATAGACCAAATTTAATGGCTGTCAAAAGGATAATCCTCAAAAATCCCTTACAAATGCCTGAGGTTTCTTGATAAAGTCAAGGATGTTTCTTTATTTCTCCATCGTTAAGTTGAAGCAAACAAGATGAATTTATGTCTTAGCCGGGGATTATTGCTACAATGGTGTAAAATTATCTTTTTGACACAAATATGGTTAATATTTTTACAGGCTGGAGGACAATTGTAAGCCGATTTAAAACAAAATGTTTGAAGTTGTAACTATTTGCACCACTTTGACAACAGAACTCACTCTATTCAATTAAGGTTTGCCTGGAGTCCCAGAATGTACCATGCACTCATCCAGGTGAAACTGCAACTACAGATTGAGGGGGAAGAATGCCAAGAGATTGGAATTGGGTCAAGAAAGTGTGTGCTATTATGTCAGAGGTAGCTGCATCTTTGCAGTGAGGTTGTGGAATGACTTAGGGGTAGCTATAAAGAGTTTGAGATTGCAGTGCTGGATCTAACAAAGGTCAGCAATAGTAGGAATGATAGAGAAACTGGATAAGATGTAAATGGGAGAGTTTTATGCAAGTTATACTTTATTTAAGGAGCAACTGAAGAGGCTCTTTGGAGCACATCAAAGTATTTGAATCAGTCGGGTTGAGTATATCAATATTGCTTGGTGAATCTTCCAGGATTATCCTGAAGTTTCCAAGTATTAAAGATTAATCTCCTGAATACATCTGTGAGAATCCCGGAAGAAAAAAAGTTTTTAAAAATTTGTGCATTGCACCTTAAAAATTTTTTTTGAACATTTTCAATTACTATTTATAAAATTATGGAAATTGGAACAAAGGCTGTTTTGTTGCAGAAGCAGTGGTGTAATGTTATTGTTGCTGGACGAGTAAACCAGCGAACCAGCATAATGCTCTGCAGACCTGGGCTCGAATTCCACCATAGCAGATGGTAAAATTTGCTTTCAATAAAAATCTGTAATTTAAAGTCTAACAATGACCACAAAACCGTTGTCGATTGTCAAAATCCATCTGGTTCACCTTTATGGAAGGAAATCGGCCATCCTTACCTGGTTTGGTCTATAAGTGTCAGCAGACCTGCAGCAATATGACTCTTCAGTACCTTTAGGGATGGGCTATAAATATTGGCCCAGCCTGTGACACCCACATCTCATGAACAAATTTTTTTTTAAATAACCTAGCAGGATAGTTTGGAGACTGGAGGTATAAGTGATGAAATCTTCAGGAATGTGTTCAACCATGATTGGAAAATCAGGTATAACCAAATTATAATCACATCCCATTTCCTGTAGAGACTCTATTCCATTCTTCCAATTCCTCTGCCTCTAATGTATCTGTTCCACTGATGCCACCTTCCAAAACGCTGCTTCTGACATGTCTGCGTTTTCATGAATCGAAGTTTCTCCCCCATTATGGTTGATAAGGCAGTTAGTTGGGCTCGTCCCATTTCCTGCAGCTCTGCTCTCACTCCTTCCCCTCCCTCCGTCCCAGGACCATGATAGTTCTCTCTTTTCACCCCACCAGCCTCCACATTGAAAGCACCATCCTCCGCTCTAATGGCTATTATTACCAGTGTGCAAATATAGCATGCCTTGCTTGTTTGCATCATATCATAATACAACGGCAATGGAGGTAGAAATAAATTGATTTGTGATGGCACAGATATGTGATTGAAAACTCACCTTGTAGCCAGATGTGATACTGATGCTGTGAATAACATTATGGGTGGGATTTCCTGTACAACCCTTCATGTGTTTTGCGGCAACTGAAGTGACCCACGATTGGCAACAGGATCTTCTGGTCTAGCAGGTGTCAATGGAACTCCCCTTTGGATTAACCCCCCCATGTGCCAGGAAACCCACAGTGCGGATGTGCCATCGGCAGGACCGGAAGATCCAGCTGGCATGAGGGAGATGGAAAATTCCAGCCAATGTGCCTGAAAGTTTGGTGGAAGCAACTTCATTAGTGACTTTCAAAAGGAAATTGGATATTTGTGAAGGGAAAAAATGCACAGCTACTGGCAAGAGTAGGACTAATTGGGTAGATCTCCAAAGACCTGGCACAGAAAAGATGGGTTGAATGGTCTCCTTCTGTGCTTAATGAGTATATGAGATTCCAATAAAAATAATTTTCAAAGGATTTTTATTTTGCTAAAAGTAAAATTAGATTTTTATATGGTAATGTTTCCATATTTCAGACCAATAAATATTTGGATAAAATGTTCCAACAAACAATTTCAATACAAACCGTTAATTGAAACACTGCCTCTGAGGAAAGCAGCGTGTGGAAGCTAAGCTTGATTAGTAGAGATTGCCCTTGTGTTATATTGTGGTAGCTTGTTGCGAGTTATATAAACCTAGGAACAGTTTTATGCTCTGTTTCCTAGCTAGATCATAGATGTATAAAGTGGATGCACTGCTAGTAATCTTCCAAGAATCCTAAAGTTCTGCAAAAGACCCTGAGGACTGGAAAAGTGCCAATGAAGCAGCCTTATTCAAAAAGGGAGGGAGTTAAAAAAGAAGATAACTATTGGCCAGTTGGCTCGACATCTGTCATTGGGCAAATGTTAGAATCCTTTATAAAAAAGATGCAATAGCAGAGCATTTAGAAATACACAATGTAATAAAAAATGGTGAGGATGACACAAAGGGGAGGCAATGGTCTAGTGGTATTATTGCTAGACTCTTAATCCAGAAACTCAGATGCTGTTGAGGGGACCTGAGTTCAAATCCCCCCACAGTAGAAAGTGGAATTTGAATTCAATAAAAAATATCTGGAATTAAGAATCTACTGATGACCATGAAACCATTGTCGATTGTAGGAAAAAAAACATCTGATTCATTAATGTCCTTTAGGGAAAGAAACCTGCAGTCCATGGCCTACATGCGACTCCAGAGCCACAGCAATGTGATTGACTCTCAACTGCCCTCTGAACAAGGGCAACTAGGGATGGCTATAAATGCTGGCCAGTCAGGGATACCCACGTCCCATGAATGAATAAAAAATTTTGAATTCACGTAAAAATTTGAATAACTGCTGCTGTTTTTTTTTACCCTATTTTTAAAATGAATCTCCCACACTCTGAGCACTTCAGAGCGTCCGAACGAGATTCACTCTGAAAATCAGTGTTTGGGGCTTATTCCCACCTGAGAGGCTGCAGCATAATGCTGAGTGGGCTTCTGTATATGCACCGTTCTGTCAGAGTGGAGATCGGTGCATGCACAGTGGCCTCACACTGCTGGTCACCTGATTGCTGGCCTGTTTGCTGGTCAGCCCTGCAACCCCTCACCGCTGCCGCTCCAACACCTCCACTCCCTGACTGCTACTTTCCCGGAAAGGTACCCACATATGACCCCTCCTCTGCCCTGCCCCAATCTCCTCGACAGCCCCCCTCCCACCACCCCTATCAGCCCCAACCATCCCAAACACATCCACAACCCCCACCCTGATGGCCAACTCTGATCACCTTCTCCATCCCTCTGCCCACGAACCCAATGCATAGTGGCAGCAGGACCTCCCACCTCCACCAATCGCTTCCCCCATAGACCCTGCTCCTCCCAATACGCCTCACCACCCCCCTCCTCTGACCCCTCCCTTGGCATTGCTTGATGCCTGGTGGGCAGAGCCAAGGTGCCCCTTCAGCTTTGCCACTTTGCCCCTTGGGCAGTGCCAGGGGCCAAGCTGTAACTGCCAAGGTGGCAATGTCCAATGGGCACACCCCTCCTTACCCTGACTTTCTGGGGGGTCTCCATGGCCTCTGCTCTCTCCAGGGGGTAAGCCACCAGTTCCCCGTCAGTGGGGAGCAGTGGGAAACCCCGCTGATTTGAGTCACTCCTAGGAGTGGGAGGGAGATGCTAATGGACCTGGAAACTTCAGCCCCGGGCCTGCTAATGAGACTGAAATTCAAATTTTAACACGTAAATCAGCTCCATGCCAATTTCCAGTATGGAACTGGTGATGCCAAAAATGTTGGAGCTGGAGATACACAAAGGCTGTGGCGCCCAGCGAGGAGCCTGTGAAACAACCCCTGCTGGTGTCTCCTGGCCCATTGCGCTGCTGGAGCAGTGAAGCAGGCTGAGAGAATCGCCCCCAAAGAGTCTACTGAGGTATATTGACTGGAAGTAAGAGGGCAAAAACTTGAATTAAAACGTAGGGAAACGTTAAGTTATGCACCTTGGTAAGAAGAATAAAGGAACTGTATATTATTTAAATGGAGAAAGACTGCAGCACAGAGGAGTTTGGAGATCCTCATGCATAAATCACAAAAATCTAGCATACAAGTTCACCTGGTAAAGAAAAGTTTATTTATTAGTCCCACATAAGGCTTATGTTAAAATTGCAATAAAATTACTGTGAAAATCCCCTAGTTGTCACACTCTGACACCTGGTCGAGTCAATGCACCTAACCAGCACATCTTTCAGAATGTGGGAGGAAATCGGAGCATCCGGAGGAAACCCACGCAGACACGGGAAGAACGTGCAGACTCCGCACAGACAGTGATCCAAGCTGGGAATTGAACCCAGGTCCCTAGCACTGTGG
The DNA here is from genome assembly GCF_965287045.1 of Carcharhinus amblyrhynchos. Taxonomy (NCBI): domain Eukaryota; kingdom Metazoa; phylum Chordata; class Chondrichthyes; order Carcharhiniformes; family Carcharhinidae; genus Carcharhinus; species Carcharhinus amblyrhynchos. Next base: position 46,184,148 of record NC_137324.1, on the reverse strand, counting down.
AACAACGGTGCTAACCATCGTGCCACCTTGCTGCCCTAATTGGGAAGGCAAATGGAATGTTGGTCTTTATTGCAAAGGGAATGGAGGATAGAAATAAACAAATTTTGCTAAAAACTATGAAACACATTAGTTAAACCACATCTGAAATATTGTGAACAGTTTTGGTCCCCTCATTTAAGGAAAGATGGACTGGCATTGGAGGCATTCTAGAGAAGCTTCACCATGTTGATCCCAGGAATGGAGAGATTTTCTTATGAGGGGAGATTAAATGGTTTGGGCCTATGCTCACTGGAGCTCAGAAGAATGACAAGTGACCTTATTGGGACATGGAGTATTCTCAGGGGGCTTGATAGGATAGATGCTGAGAGATGTTTCCCCTTGTGGGAGAGTCTAGGATCGGAGAGCATCATCTCAGAGTAAGGGTTGCCCAGTGAAGACAGAGATGTGAAATAACTTAAAGGGTAGATTTTCTGAAAGTCATCGCCTTTATGAGCTGGAACTACCAGCCAAGGTATCCAGGCTCCTTTGCCGAATGTTTCATTCCCTCTAACTACTTCTGGGTTCCAACTGGAATAATACAAATACCCCAGTCCATGGGTCAGTGGCTTCACTATGAAGCATGATGTGGATATGTCGGCGTTGGACTGGGGTAAACACAGTAAAAAGTCTGACAACACCAGGTTTAAGTCCAACTGATTTATTTGATAGTAAGCTCACAAGCTTTCGGGGTTTGTCCCTTCATCAGGTGAATGGAGAGTTCTGGCCTCAGACAGAGCATATAAAGCACAGACAGTTTACAGATTACTGATTAGAATGCAAATCTTTACAAGCTCTGTCTGAGGCCAGAACTCTCCATTCACCTGATGAAGGGACAAACCCCGAAAGCTTGTGAGTTTACTATCAAATAAATTGGTTAGATTTAAACCTGGCGTTGTCAGACTTTTTACTGTGTTCACTATGAAGCAGACAGAAGTTTCATCCCAACCCAATCCATCCCTAAAACACCCAAGGGGAATTTTAAATTTAGAATGTGAAAGGTTTTTAAACAATATTATGTGGAACAATTTAAAACATATCGTCATAAGAACATAAGAAATGTTTGCTGTAACATTTAGGGTGCCTGTCATTGATGTTCAGAACCTAAAGGAACTTATAAACTGATAGCAGCAAATTTCTCGATAAATCGATCATGTAAATGAAAATTGCAAGGATGTACATCAATCTTGCAAAGTAATTTGAAGCATTCACCTCCCTCTTTCCGATTCTGATCTGATCTACTTGTTGTTGTTGTTTGCTGGTTCCAATGCATAGAGCCTGGCCGTTCACGTGCATCATGGCTTGGATTTTACGCTACGTGGAGGGATCACAACAGCAGAAGTGAATCCTCTGCCCAATCCTGCAATTTCACTGCAAAAAAGTGCCAGCCATTTAATGGCTGACTAGTGTTAGTGCAGCTCCAAACTGAAAATGAAAAAACTTGCCAACCAGCTTTTTTCTTAACAATGCAGAGTCATAAATATCCCCAGGAAAAATAAACAAGCCCCCTTTTAAGCAGCAACAAAAAGACATCTCCAGTCAAGAAAAAACAATTGAAGCTAAAAAGGCCATTACAACTGCAGAAAACATGATTTAGAAAAAAAAACTCTTAAAGTTACACAAACATCACACCGTACAGACACTGCAAGAATGTGCAAACTCCACACAGTCACTGGCATTGAACCCAGGTCACTGGCACTATGCCACCATGCTGCCCTGCAGCCATGTCTTAGAGGAACGAGTCTTTCCTGTCTACCCTATCAAAATTTTGTACATTTCAGTTAGGTCATCCCTTAGCCTCATACCCTTAGTGCAGTCCAAGGACTGAACTGAGAACCTTTCTGGTCTACATGAGTTAGTGGCACAGCCGATTATTTATTCAGCCAGAAAGTCATCAAGGGAAGTTTCACCCACAATATTTGTTTACACCAGCAGTGAGAGACTATCCATATCCATCGTATTTTTTAAAAGGTGAAAAACTTCAAACTAAATCTATCCTTCTAACATCAGAGTGAAACAGTCAGTATCAGTCAAAATTATTAAAACTTTTCATATTAATCCGTTATCTATTTTGGTGAGCTGTTTCAGTAATGATTAGATGTACAATTAGGACGTGAAGTTGAATATACACTTTGTACGAAAAGAACCCAATGATACTTCTGAAAACAGCTAGGATGTAATTTATTTGGTGTGTCATTTTAGCCTGCTAGTTAAACCTTAAAACTCATATAATGTACAAAGGTTAAGAATTGCATTAATAGAATATTCAAAGAAAATATTAAACTACTCTTCAAACAACAGCACATCAATTTCTGCTGTAGTAAATGTGCCCATTGCAATAAGAAAATGCAAAACTTGTGCTGTTATTTAAGATCAATGGTACACTTACAAACTGAAGAATGAAATAAATTTGGCAATGAGTTTGAGATTGTACATCGATCCCAAATTCGGCTGCTGCCCTTGCAAGAATGATGAGTGTTTTTAATCCTGTACTGAATGTGTTAAAGGTGACCTGTCTGCCTTCATTCTATTTCATCTGGTATTTAAGTCTCAATAAAATGGTAACAAGTAGGAGAGATTTTGTATGATTTCCATCACACCATTTTGAAAGGGCATCCTGATTTTCAGTTAAAAAAAAGAAGGAAAACCTCCACGTATACAGAGACTCACCCACACGAACATTGACAAACACTGCACCCATTCCCCCCCAACGCAGGTACTGCCCCCCTTAGACAGACAGGAAGAACACCCTCCTACGTACATGGATTAACCCTCACACGCACACAGGCAGGGTACACAAGAACTCCCATGGACCAGATCAGAGGATGCCTCCACCTGCCATTGCCTCTTGGCTCTGCCCCCTGACACATTGTGGGTGGCACGGTGGCACAGTGGTTAGCACTGCAGTTTCACAGTGCCAGGAGCAGGTTTCAGTTCCCAGCTTGGGTCACTGTCTGTGTGGAGTTTGCACATTCTCCCTGTGTCTGCATGGGTTTCCTCCAGGTGCTCCGGTTTCCTCCCCCAGTATGAAAGGACGTTCAACAACCCTGCTATTCATTTGTTATTTATTAGTCACAAGTAGGTTTACATTAACACTGCAGTGAAGTTACTGTGAAAACTCCCTATTGCCACAATCCAGCGCCTGTTCGGATACACTGAGGGAGAATTCAACATGTTCAATCCACCTAACTTTCCGTGGGAGGAAACTGGAGCATCCAGAGAAAACCCACGCAGACACAGAGAGAATATGCAAACTCCACAAAGGCAGTGACTCAAGCCAAGAATCGAACCTGGGTCCCTGGCACTGTGCTGCTATTTCAGGTTAAAGGGAAATTTGAGAGCTATATTCAAAATCATGAAGGGTTTTGACAGAGTAAATAAGGGAAACCAGGAGGTGATCTTAAACCTGCATTCTCTATCCACAGGGTCAGTGGCAGAGGCTCAAGATCTCGTCAAACCCAAGGTTTCTTGCTGGTGAGATTGCGTTTTCCAATTTTTCAATTAGGTTTACGCCTATAACTTTGACTTCATTTGATTTATTATTGTCTCATGTACTGGTGTGAGTGAAAAGTAAGTGAACAGTCCAAAGATGTGGGGGTTAGGTGGATTGGCTGTGCAAAATTGCCCCTTATGTCCCGGGATGCATTGGTTAGAGAAATTAGTGGGGTAAATATGTGAGGTGACGGGGTCGGGCCTGGGTGGGATTGTGGTCAGTGCAAACTCGATGGGCCGAATGGCCTCCTTCTGCATTGCAGGGTTTCTATGATTCTATTGTTTCTTGCAAGCTGTAATAGACAAAGCACACTATTCACAGAGCACATAAGGGAGAAGGAAAAGATGGGGTGCAGAATACAGAGCTATGGTTACCGATAGGGATAAGAGAAGGATCAGCTTAATGTATGGTAGGTCCATTCAAAAGTCTGATAGCAGCAGGGAAGACACTATTCTTGAGTCACTTCGTACGCGTTTTCAGACTTGTGTATCTTTTCCATGACGGAAGAAGGTAGAAGAAAGAATGTTGGAGTGTTCGGGGTCCTTGGTTATTCTGGTTGCTTTGCTGAGTTGGCGGGAAGTGTAGACAGAGCAGTTGCAGATCCACAAACAAATTTAAATGAAGCCTGACAATGAAAATGGATGAGGTTCCTCAGGAGTGTCGTTGGGTAGATGGTACAATCACTTGTTCACTGACCACCTAGCGTGCACTATAATTGAAAATTGGCTGTATTATTTTGTTAAGCCACTGACAAATTGACACTATAAAAACATCATGCTGGAGAGGAGATTGTGGTTCCTACTTTAGGGTCAGAAATGACCACAATATTGGAACAGAACATTATTGCTGTTGTAATGAAATTGAAACTTTCAGCACTATAATGGTAGCACTTATTTTAAAAAGAATTTTAGCAGTCAACTGGGGCTCCTCTGTGGTTTTTGGTGAAAAACAGACTTCTGTTTCTGAGCTTGCTTCTCCTCTAAGCATACTCTTGGGTGATGAGTCACCAACTCTTTTGTACATTTATATCAGTCTCTAATTACTTGTCTGCTCCCTGTTTACATGAACAAATGGTCGCAGAGTTTTTTGCTGATGCTTGAGTCAAATCAACAGTTGTCCAAATAATAAGAGTGAAACACAGCAGATGCTGGAAATCTGAAGTCAAAAGCGAAAATGCTGGACAATCTCAGCAGGTCTGGCAGTATTTGTGGAGAGAGAAACAGAGTTAACATTTCTGGTCTGTATAACTCTTCCAAGACATATGGACTAAAATTGTTAATTCTGTTTCGCTCTCTACAGATATTGTCAGACCTGCTGAGATTAACCAGCACTTGCTGTTTTTATTTGTCTGAATAATTGGTTTACAATAATCTCTTTTGCATTTTTCTTACCCTTTTGTGGGATTTTAGTGGTGATAACATTTGATCGCCAGTGATATTGAGAAGCTGGTGCTGGCCTGCCATTTGAACCACTGCACCCATATTGCTGCTGGGCAAAGAGTTCTAGGACTTCAATCCCATGGTAGTGAAGGTTTGGCAATATAATCCCAAGTGAGGATGGTGTTTGGCTTGGAGGGGAAGTTACAGATGATTGTGCTTCCATCTGTTAGCTGCCCTCATCCTTCTAAGTGATGGAGATTGCAGGTTGGAAGGTGCTATCAAAGGAGTCTTGATGAATTGCTGCAAAGAAGATTGCACTCTGTGCATACTTCTTATCTGTCACGATGGGCCTGATGTTACTATCTCGTTGTACCTGTTTTCAGGGGATAAAGTTGGGCGTGAGGCGATCCGCACCTACTTCCGTGCTGGTTCCCCCTTTACCACTGATCTCAGGCAGAGTGGCAGCTGCCCCCCCCGCCCTCCCCCTTACTGATCTCAAGGGAGTGGCAGTGGACAACCACCTCCCCCCCCACCCCCGACTGATCTCAGACAGAGGGGCAGCTGACCTCATCACCTGCAAGTTCCCCTCCAAGCCACACGCCATCCTCACATGGGATTATACTGACGAACCTTCACTATCATGGGATTGACTCCTAGAACTCTTTGTCCTGCAGCAATATGGGTGCACCAAAAATGGACGCAATCGAGACCACACCCGAAACAGACAACTCAACCATTTAAATGCATCTGCATGCATTTAAATTGATTTAATGGGCTGACCGCCCAACCTTACTGGCACTTAACCCTTTACCAACACATTTGCCCATCCAGAATCGGCACGAAACAAACATGATCCGCAAAAGTCCGATTTGGGCGCTCCAGTTAGTGAGGGGGGTCGGTGTTGAGCGTGCGATGGCTCTCTGCTTGAGATAGATGGGGGAGTCAGCTGCTACTCTGTCTGAGATCAATCAGAGGGAAGGGGGGATTTCTGCTGCTACTCTGCCTGAGATCAGTGAGGAGGAAGGGGGGAGTGGCCCATGAACAGTCTAAGTGGCAGGGGCATGGGAGGGATAATGGGGTCAGTAATGTTGAGGGGTGGGGCAATGTCTGTGAGGGCTATAGGGAAGCGTTTTGCAGCCTAGGAGGGACTTGGCAGGGGAGCCATATTCTATCATTTTTTTTCTGCACATGCGCAGTTGGAGGCACCGATCGGAGCTACAGGATTTCAGGTGTGTTAAGCCCTGCTCACTGGCTTGTGCAGCGTGATTCAGAATCACTAATGTTTTTGCAGGCACAGTGTGTACAGGGCACCTGAGAATGGGTCTAAAAGTCAGACCTGAAACACTCCCAGTTTCAAGTCCGTCAGCACATAGAATTGAAATAGTAAAATAGGGCTCTATATGTCCAGGATGGAAAAATGAATGTTGAAAGTGGTGGATGGTGTACTGATCAAGTGGGTTGCTTTGATTTGGATGGAATTGAGCTTCTTGAGTGTTGTTGAAGATGCACTTATCTAGGCAAGTATTCCACAAAACCTTGACTTGTGCCTTTAGATGATGGACAGGTTCTGGTGAGTCAAGAGGTGAGTTCAGAATTATCAGCCTCTGACCTGTTCTTAAAGCCACAACATTAGTAGAGCTGGTCCATTTCAGTTTCTGATCAATGATAAATGCCACAATTTTCATGATGGGAGATTCAGCAATGGAAATATCAATAATGTCAAGTGGAGATGGTTTGATTCTCAAAGCTGAGAGCAAAGGGAATCAGCAGAGACTTATACTATGAGACTGGGGAGGGGTGATATTGGACCAAGGAATAGAAATGAGAAAACAGAAGACTGAGAAGATGCTAAAAGTGTTCATTAAGTGATCTTAATGCGAAAATGGCAGAACAGGGGTACAAATTGTTAAAGGACTGCTTGAGGAATGTGGCAGTTGCCTGAAGGTTGTGGGGGGTTTGTGGGGGGGGGTGCGCAATGAGAGGACAAGGAGGAGAGCTGGAATAGAGAAGTGGAAAAATGGAGGTGAGAACGGAGGATGATAAAAATGATGAATGAGATGAAACAAAATGAAATAAGTGGAAATGGAGTGAAGGTGGAGGGGAGAGTTCTGAAGTTATTGAACTCAATGTTCAGTCCAGAAGGCTGTAAAGTGCCCAATCGGAAGATGAGGTGCTGTTCCTCCAATTTGCGTTGGGGTTCACTAGGGCACTGCAAAATGCCAATAGCATCAGTGAGTAGATTATTGCAATATAAATGTTCTCGATAAAGTTGTTGGCGACACCTTTCATGCCTTTGATGTTCGACATACGAGGTAATGATGGGGACACCTAAAGAAACAACCAAATCACTCAATTGCCCCACCTATCTGTCAAATAGTTGTCACATTTGTAATTATGTCAAATTATTTATTAAATAAAGAATTGGAACTGTGGAAAATGAATAATTAAAAAGCTATTGTTAAATCAGAAAGCTGTTTGCTAATTCTGACCTGCTTGAAATAAAAGGTATTATTTTGTTAATGCCTACATGAGTGTCATGCCCCGTACAGCCAAGATATGTTATGAACTTTAAGATATTCCTTTTAATCATTGGACACAAACAAGCTGCAAATCATGTGACTTTTCACATTTGGACTCCAGATAGTGTCAAGTCTCTGTTTTTTTTATTCATTTGTGGGATATGGGAGTCACTGGCTGGTCAGCATTTATTGCCCATCCTTAGTTGCCCGAGGGCAGTTAAGAATCAACCACATTGCAATGGCTCTGGAGTCATGTGCAAGCCAGACCAGGTAATGGTGGCAGATTTCCTTTGCTAAAGGACATTAATGGACCTAATGGGTTTTTCTGACAATTGACCATGGTTTCATGGTCATCAGTAGATTCTTAATTCCTGATTTTTTTTAATTGAATGAACAATCGCATTGATATTTTGGAATTCCCCCTTCCATCATTGAATGCCTAGTATCCAGCACTTAAAAAATACTAATGAAATCCTTTCATCATTTTAAGTACCCTATCGGCTCACCCACCTTCTCTTATCTAAAAGAAAGGGCTCCAATAATCTTTTTCTAGTAATCATACGCTCTCCTTTCTATCTTTATACAATTTCTTATTAGTCTATATTAGAGCATAGAACATAGAACACTACAGCACAAACAGGCCCTTCGGCCCACGAGTTGCGCCAATCACATCAACACCTACCAACCTACAGACCTATCTATAACCCTCAATCTCATTAAACCCCATATACTCATCCAGAAGTCTTTTAAAAGACCCCAGCGAGTTCGCCTCCACCACCACTGACAGCAGCCGATTCCATTCACTCACCACCCTCTGAGTGAAAAACTTACCCCTAACATCACTTCTGAACTTCCCTCCCTGCACCTTAAATCTGTGTCCTCTCGTAGCAACCATTTCAACCCGGGGAAATAGCCTCTGAGAGTCCACCCTATCTATTCCTCTCAACATTTTGTAAACTTCTATCAGGTCGCCTCTCAACCTTCGTCTCTCCAGGGAAAAGAGTCCCAGCTCCCTCAACCTAACTTCATAAGGCATGCCTCCCAGTCCAGGCAACATCCTTGTAAATCTCCTCTGTACCCTCTCAATAGCTTCTACATCTTTCCTATAGTGAGGCGACCAGAACTGCGCACAATACTCTAAATGAGGCCTGACAAGGGTCTTATAAAGTTGCAGCATTACCTCCCGACTCCTAAACTCAATCCCTCGATGAATGAAGGCCAGTACACCATACGCCTTCTTGACCATCTCCTCCACCTGCGAGGCCGATTTAAGAGTCCTGTGGACCCGGACCCCAAGATCCTTCTGCTCTTCAACACTACTCAGACTTCTGCCCTTGATAGTGTACTCGTTCATCCAGTTGGTTCTGCCAAAATGGACGACTACACATTTATCCGCGTTGAAGTCCATCTGCCACTTCTCCGCCCAGTCCTGCATCCTATCTATGTCCTGCTGCAACTTTTGCCATCCTTCCAGACCATCCACAACACCATCGACCTTAGTGTCATCAGCGAACTTACTTACCCATCCCTCCACTTCCTCATCCAGGTCATTTATGAAAATGACAAACAACAAGGGTCCCAGAACAGATCCTTGAGGCACTCCGCTGGTGACTGACCTCCATTCAGAAAAAGCCCCATCCACAACCACTCTCTGCCTTCTGCAGGCAAGCCAGTTCTGAATCCACAAGGCCAAAGGCCCTTGGATCCCATGCCCTCTCACCTTCTCAAGAAGTCTTGCATGGGGGACCTTATCAAACGCCTTGCTGAAGTCCATGTACACCACGTCCACGGCACTTCCTTCGTCAATGTGTTCAGTCACATTATCGAAGAACTCAACTAGGCTTGTAAGGCACGACCTGCCCTTGACAAATCCATGCTGACTATTCCTGATCATGTCAAACCTCTCCAAACCTCTTAGATAATAAAGAATGAGAAAGGTTGAAAGTGGCAAAATAATATAGTATAGAAGGACAAAAGAACAGGCAGTATAAAAAGAAGCATTTAATAGTTTTATTTGTTATAAAGTTCTATTTGAGGTAGTTTTCATATCTGCATTGTATTATCATTGGAATGCTAGTCTTACTTTGATCCTCTTAGAGCAGTAGCCCAGAATAATGCTTCTTGGAATCATAAGATAATTTGAAGTTTATTTTGCTCAACATCGCTTTTTTTAGTCTATAAAACACCTTGGGATGTTTTTCTACATTAAAACTGCATTATAAATTCCAACTGCTGCTGTCAAAAGAAAATTGATTGTGTGCAGCTATTCAAATAACCTCAAATATGCAAATCTTTGTATCTTTAGTATATTATATTTTGTAATAGATCAATGTACAAGCCGACCACATTTATGTGTATTATCAACTGGTCTAATCTATCACCACACAAAATTCCTCAGATTGTATTGCATCTTCTCCCTCTTACACAATTTTGGTTGATTGTCAAATGCAAGTTATATATCCAGATATCCACCCAGAGCTTGGTAACCTTGGTAACGTAACTCAAAGATATGTAGATTTGAGATAGTAGAGCCAAAATTGTGTGGCTTCTGCCCAGATATAGTGATGCAGACCCTGTTCCAAACTCAGAGACATTAGCTGGGGGAGGTTGTCAATGCTCACAAGGATGTTTTACCAACAACCACCTTGGACCACCTTTGTAAGGCAGAGTGACCCACAGCTCCTCTTCCTGATTTCACCAAAACCCTAGTAAGCTAAAGAAGAAATACATTTTGCAAGACTTCTGCTCAGAAGGGAGCCATTCTGCCTCATCAGAAAAGAAAGACTTTCATTTTACAGAACACCTTTCATGACCACCTCTAAGGGCACCTTTCACGACCACCATCATTGAAATAATGTTGTAAAATCTGGCTGCCAGTTTTCAAACAGCAAGCTCATATACACAGCAATGTATTAACGATGGACAATCTTTTTTTTTCTGAGATTAATTGAGGGATAAATATTGACCTGGGATCATTTTCCTTTGCCTTCCAATGGGTTTATTGGCTGGAGTTTCTATGGGACTCATATCTACTGAATATTCAGCCAAAGGCTAGAGTCAGCACGGCGGCACAGTAGTTAGCACTGTTGCCTCACAGTGCTAGGGACCTCAGTTAGATTCCTGGCTTGGGTCATTATTAGTGTGGAATTTCCAAGTCTGAAAGATGTGCTGCTTAGGTGCATTGACCCTAACAGATGCCATAGTGTGGTGACTAGGAGAATTTCACAGTAACTTCATTGCAGTGTTAATGTAAGCCTGACTTGTGACCAATAAATATACTTCACTTTTATAATGGAGGTATTCCCAGCCCCTTCTGAAAACTCCTCTGGAATGCTCACTTAACAGAAGCCGAACTTTCCCCCATCAAAGGAATTTCTCATAAAGAGCACACGTGGGATGGGGTCCTGGCAGAACGACCTTTCACCTGGTTTTCCAATCCCTCACAACAGATCTATCCCAAATTCACTTTAGAATTTCAGATTTAACTTCCCCAAGTGAGCACTCAATTCAAATTTATAACTTCAAGAAACAAGTTCACAATCACAATATGAGAATTGCTCTGTGAGTTATCTCTCTGAACTGAAGCTGAAAATGTTTGAAAGGTTGATTAATACAGGTTCAATTACATTTTACAACATTGCGCCCCCTTGTGTTGCTTCAGGAGTGTTATTGTTGCCAGAATGTTCAGCAGGATGAATGAAGCCACATGATAAATCACACACGCCTTCACTTGGAACATTGCAACGTAGACCAAGCCACTGGCAAAATAAATTCAGAACAAACAGCCTAAAAGATACTGAGAGCTGAGTGTTGATATAAAGCTTCTGGTTATGTACAATCCCTTTAAGAACAACTATCTTATCCTTCCCTGACCTATTCAATGTAAGCAAACTCCTTGCTTGTCCCCCTCCTTTTCCAACAGCTCTTTCCTGCCTAAAGGAACTCTCAGCTCCCCGCAGTGAGAAAAAAAGCATTCAGCCATCATTCAGCTCCACCTTGACTTCTGGACATGAAAGGAACTTACCTTTGTACAGTCTTAAAGATCTTAAGTGGCCAAGCTGTGTGGAGCAAAGTTGTATGGCTGGAGGGTCTGCCAATCATCCACTTCTCTCAGAGAGCTCAACATTCTACAACACTGATATTTACATTATTTTTTTAAATCTGCTTAAGGTTAGCCCTGAGTCAGATAAAAGTAATGTTCTAGCCTGCATATGGATCTATAGAGCAATAAATCCCTTTGCACATTTCCAGTCTGGTTTAGATTCTTGAACACTAAACACTTTGTTTTTCTTTCTCCCCTTTCCTACCCTGTTCTCCTGAGGCACTGATACTGGTTTGGAGTGTGGTTTGTTCAAAATATTGCCCAAGTAGCCATTCTTCATGCATGAAAATAAACGATCACTGCCAATTGTATAACTGTGAAGGATTCACAGTCAAGCCTGACCCTCTCCTCACACGACACCTACTATTCAAAAAATGTCACTAGGCAGCAATATCACACCTGATATTTCCCCCTTCAAGTCCCTTAGTGCTGTGGCCAGTTGCAGCACCTTCAATACTGTCAGCTCAGACTGGGAATGAAACAGAATGGGATAACAGTGGAAAATATGTCTGAATTTTAAGGTCAGGCTTACCATTGACTTACTGTAATGTGCAACCTCAATCTTCAGATGCTGCTGGCCATCTTCCCCTGCCTGCTGCTTACAGATGCCACTGGAGAGCAGAGTGCAACTCTGCCCCATCCACCTCAGTCGCCAACTGCTTCTTAAACTTATGTCTTTGGCAGCAGTCGATGGAATTTTACCCGGTACTTTGAGACAGGTTCAGTGAAAGGGTGGTGAGAAAAATGAGAGTAAAAAAATGCGTCAGGCCAGTTTACCAGCATGTTCTCTGGACCGGGGTGAGTTGGAAATGCAGGCAACCCAACTGGCAACAGCCAAGAGTTTAGTGAGCAGTATAATTAGGCAAATAACTACAATCTTCTACCATTCCTGCCATTGACCCTGTGGATTACAGGGTCAACAGCAGGGTTCTGAGGAATGTGGAGGAGCAGAGAGATCTTGGGGTTCATATGCACTGATCTCTGAAGGTTGCCACTCAAGTGGTTAGAGCTGTGAAGAAGGCTTATAGCGTGTCAGCGTTTAAGGGGGTTTGAGTTTAAGAGCCGAGGGGTTATGCTGCAACTATACCGGACGTTGGTGAGGCCACATTTGGAATATTGTGTGCAGTTCTGGTCACCTCACTACAAGAAGGATGTGGATGCATTGGACAGAGTGCAGAAGAGATTTACCAGGATGCCGCCTGGTTTGGTGGGTAGGTCTTATGAGGAAAGGTTGAGGGAGCTGGGGCTTTTCTCTTTAGAGCAGAGGAGAATGACAGGCAAATTAATAGAGGTTTATAAGATGATGAGGGGGATAGATATAGTGGACGTGCAGAGACTATTTCCTCGGGTGGATGTGGCTGTTACTAGGGGCATAGCTATAAGGTACATGGTGGAAGATATAGGAGGGATGTCCAAGGTAGATTCTTTCTGCAGAGAGTGGTTGGGGTGTGGAATGGACTGCCTGCTGTGATAGTGGAGTCGGACACTTCAGGAACTTTCAAGCGGTTATTGGATAGGCACATGGAGCACACCAGAATGATAGGGGGTGGGATAGCTTGATCTTAGGTTCGGACATAGCTCGGCACAACATCAAGGGCTGAAGGGCCTGTACTGTCTCGGTAAATTCCTAGTCTTGGTAAATTCCGGAACAGCATCTTGTAGAAGGTACACACGGCAAAGTAAGTGTGGTAATGGATAAAATAAAGGGATATAGGCTGTGTCCTGATGAGGTGTGAATGGCTATGTAGCAACCTTTGAATGTAGCATGAAGGGATAAAGAAGGAAACAAGCCATTCCAATCTTTTTACAGATGCTGCATTTCTTGCCGAGTACCTCCAGTATCTTTCATTTTAATTTTAGATTTCTGGCATCTACAATATTTTGTTTTAGTATTACTGAATACTGCTGATCTGGAGGCCAAATCTCCTCTCAATTCCCCTGAAACATTTTAGCCTGGGGCTACAAAGAACCAAGTTTCTGTATGTTGCCATGAGGAGGCACAGCTAAGTCTTTGCTCATGGAAAGATTTTGTACTGACAGGGAAAGACATAAGGCAGGATTTTCTGGCACCCATCACACAGTATGTTTACGGGCGGCAGAGAATGTTCCGGTCATGCCTATGTCTGCTGTGATTTGCGTGGCTCGCCCATCCCACCACTGGGGAAACCATGCGGGGGCGGGGGGGGGGGAAGCTGGTGGTGGGGAATGGAGAGGGTGAGGGAGTTGCTTTTGACACAACTGGAAGATTCTGCCAGTGGTCGGGGGGAGTTGTTAATGGGCTGGAAAATCCTAGCCTTTTACTTCTCCTTTTGACGTTGCCGCCAACAAGCGACATAGGCTGAATATGAGAAGCAAACTAACTCACAAAAGAGGAAAGCATGCTAACTCTCTTCGCCCACACACTAGATGCATTACATCACTGTGTTGAAGTCAGGTTACTAGTTCAGTTCAATATAACTACTGCACCCATTATATGCATTCTTGTAAAAAATAATATAATAAGCCTCTAGAGAATGCAAGTATTTCTGTTTAATGAAACATTCAACATGTTTTAATTTTCTGATAGTTTCTATCTGTATTCCTTGCAAAAATCAATTCTAATAGAACCAGCTTGCCCTTAGATTGAGTTATCCACTGTATTCTCAAGGTTATGCAATAACATCATAATTTGAGCACTTTAATGTTTTTTTCTCACAATCCACACTTAATGTCACTGGTTTACAACCATATGCGGCTAAAGGCCACATCCATTCTCTTACAAACTTCAGTTTTACACTCTTTACGAGTCCCTAGCCTTTCCAAATTGTTTCCAGCCCGGTCACCTGGCTTCTTGCCATTTCAATGAAACTTTCATTTGCTTGCTGCCTTGACCCTTCTTTGTGCTGTCTCTATATAAAATGGGCACCTTGTTCTACTTTCTCACCACCAGTTCTAATCATTAGGCGTTGAAGCTATTGTTCGTTACCTTGACTGATCTTACGTTTGTTCAATGTGGACACCAATCAACTATTTTATCAGAATCTTTAGCCATGTTTTATATTGTTACAACACAATTGATAGAACTAAATATGTTTAAGTGAAGGGAATAGGACAGAAATCGGTTAGTGTTTAATTGATGTTTTTTGAACTTGTTAGATGTTAACATTCAGTGTCCCCACACCCCATGCACACCCCCTTGAACTATACCTAAACTATAGACTTTCCCAATTAATATAAAGTAGTTGAATTTGGTTGTGAGGGACACAATGGTAAAATTTTTGGATTCTTCAGTGTAGCTAACTGTGAAATGTAAAAGTTTTCAGGGGGATATAACCAAACAAATGGATTAGACAGAGAGTCGTCAATTGAAATTTAATGTAAAGAAATATGAGGTGATACTTTCTGGGAAGCAGAGTAAGGAGAAGAAATATTCACTAAAAGAACACTTTAAAAAGAGCAAAGGAACAGGGTGACACAGGGGTTTAGATAGGCAAATGCTTAAAAGTGAGGGGGTAAATTAATGACGTTATTAAAAAATGTGAGTGGAATGTTCTGATCACATCAGTGTGTACAACGATTTGTGTGGCTCACAAAATCAAAAAATGTTGTTATGTGGCCACAGTGTTTGTAAATCAAGACTTAGATTACAAAAGCAATGAGGCAACATTAAAATTATGTGAAGTATTGCAGTTAGGATGTTGCAATATGCCAACCATCCACTTTGTACATAACAATCAACATCTGGAGCACCTGTAGTTGGTATCTCGTATCCACATGGTTTGCATTGCTCTGGATTGCACCTTGAGCCAAAATGGCTCAGCTCTTCTGCATGTGAGTAGTGAGGTGCTTAGCAAGAAGAGACAAGCAGATGGAGAACTAAGCAGCCAGCGAAACTTTCAGATCTCCAATTCAGCCTTATTTGTTTGTCTTCTACCCCTTTAATTTTATTTTATTTGCAAGTAGAACCAGCTTTCCCTTGGATTGAGTTATCCACTGTATTCTCAAGGTTGTGCAATAACATCATAATTTGAGCACTTTAATGTTTTTTCTCACAATCCACACTTAATGTCACTGGTTTACAATCCTATGCGGCTAAAGGCCACATCCATTTATTTGCTAATGAATTAGTGTACATTTAACATCCCGTCTCTTTCGGCAGAAACTTGTTTCCAGGCTAACTGAGCATTCTGGTAAAGAAAGTGAATCAAGCACCATATTCTAACCAGGGTGATTCTTTTGCTTACCTGCAGGCAATACAATCTGATTCTATTGATACTGCAACAATGGTTATAAGATAGTAAGTGGATTTTCTTTTCATACTTTTTTTATTTAAATGCATTTTGAAAAGCATTTTAAAAAAGAGTTGTTTTGTGGAGGCCTACTTCTTTCAATTCCCCCTTTCCTGAGGGAGAACGAACAAAATGACTTGCAGTTACGCCAAACTTTTCACATCCTCAGAAAAGCTCAAAGTACCTTGCAGACAATTTACTACTTTTGAAATGTAGCCACAGTTGTAATGTAGCTGAAATTGGACAAAATTGATACAGCACAGCCAACAAAGACATAATTGATCGTTCATTGTTGTTTTGGTGGTGCCGGCTCATAGGTGAATGCTGGTCAGAACAAAACGAGATTCACCCCGCTCCTTTTTAGATGGGACCATGGAATCCTTTACATCTGCCTGAAAAGGAAAGTAAGCCTTTAGTTCACTGTCATATTCGAAAAGCCGCCATCTCCAGCATTAGGAAGATAGGAACACAGGATTTGGGAGCAGAAATAGACAAATTCAAACCTACTTTGCCATTCAATCAGATCATGGCTGATCTCTCCCTAGTCTCACATCCACCTCCCCACCTGTTCCCCATATCCTTTTATCCCTTTTTGAAATATATCCATCGCCTTCTTGAAACCATTCAACGATTCAGACTCCACTGTGCTATGGGGCAGCAAATTGCATAGATTCACCATTCCCTGCAAGAAGTACTTCCTCCTCATTTCACTTTTAAATCTCTTACCTCTTTTAAAGTAAAGTTAATTTGTTAGTCGCAAGTGGACTTACATTAACACTGCAATGAAGTTACTGTGAAAATCCCTTCGTTATCACATTCCAGTGCATCACACTCAGGGAGAATTTAGCATTGCCAATGCACATAACCAGCATGTTTTGGACTGTGGGAGGAAACCGGAGCATCTGGAGGAAACCCACACAGACACGGGGAAAATGTGCAGTCTCTACACAGACAGTCACCCAAGTCGGGAATCGAACCCAGGTCCCTGGTGCTGTGAGTCAGCAGTGCTAACCGCTGTGCCACCATGCTACACCTTTCAAGCTATACCTGTGACTTTTTATTCTAGATTGCCCCATAAAAGGAAACATTTGGTCTACATTTACTTTATCAATAACTTTTAAAATGTTATGTACCTCGATCAGATCCCTTCTCATCCTTCTAAACTCCAGCGAGTCTAAGCCCAAACTGTTTACTCTCTCCTCATACATCAACGCTTCCATCCCTTGAATCAATCTGGTGAACTTCCTCTGAACTGCTCCACTGCTATCATGGCTTGGTCACAGAAGACTGAGGGTAGCGGTGGAAGGGTGTTTTTTAGGATGGAGATCTGTAGCGCGTGGTGTTCTGCAATGATCAATTCTGGGGCCTCTGTTGTTTGTAGTGTATATAAATGATGTGGAGGAAAATGTGGGTGCTTGATTAGTAAGTCTGCAGATGTGATGACGATTGGTGAAGTTGTTGATAATGCTAGGAATTGTCAAAGGATACAACTGAGTATAGATAGATTACAGTCTTGGACACAGAAATAGCAGATGGAGTTTAATCTGAACAAATCCGAGGTGATGCATTTTGGAAGATCAGATTTAGGTGTTAATTATACTGTAAATGGCAGAACCCTTCAGAACATTACAATACAGAGGGATCTGGACATGCAAGTCCACAGTTCCTTCAAAGTGGCAACACAGGTGACCAAGGTGATTAAGAAAGCATATTGCATGCTTGCATTTGTCAGCTGGAGCACTGAGTACAAGAGTTGGGAAATCATGTTGCAGCTGTTCCTGTTCTGTACATTTCTTTGTTCTTCTTTATTCTTTGTTCTTTGTATCCTTTATCCAGTAAGGAGGCCAAAACTGGACACAGTACTCCAGATGTGTCTCACCAACACCCTATACAATTGCAACAATGCCTCTCTATTTTTATACTCCAGACCCTTTGCAATAAATTCCAACATCCCATTTGTCTTTTTTATTCCTTGCTGCACCTGTGTACCGACTTTCTGCAATTGCAGTACCAATTAGCACTGCATGGACACATCTGTCTGGATGATACCAATGAGCTAAGTTACCAAACTGGACCATTATGTTGCATGAATTTTACACCTATTCACCTGGCTTTGATTTGAATTTTGGAAAATATTGGACTGAGTACAAGAAGGTAGGAAAAGTTAATGTTATCTGGATTATTAAATCCATCTGCTTCTGTGCTTCCTTTCTTGGGATTAAGTCCTAGGTAGCTGAAGACCATCTTAACTGCACTTACATGGGTCTTTAAACAGATGTTTATGACAATCGTTTTATTTGCTTCCTATGTATGTTACAGTCATCAGCATTTTGCACTAACATCAGCAGCTCATGTGTGATAATATTAATAATCTTGGGAGACATATGGGAACACTAGCATTTTTCAAACCCATGACCACTTCCATCTAGAAGGACAAGGGCAGCAGATAAATGGAACACTACTACCTGGAAGTTCTCCTCCAAGCCACTCACCATTCTGACTTGGAAATATATCACTATTCCCTTACTGCTGTTGGGTCAAAATTCTGGAACTCTCTCCCTTATAGCATTTTGGGTGTACCTACATAACATGAGTTGCAGTGGTTCAAAAATTGGCAGTTCACACCACCTTCTCAAGGGCAATTCATGGTGGGCAATAAATGCTAACCTAGCCAGCAATGCTCATATCCCTTGAATCATAGAATCCCTACAGTGCCGAAGGTGGTCATTGGGCATTCCCCTATCACCCAAACCACGTTTATTTACACTGCTAGTTCCATGACACTAAGAGGCAATTTAGCATGGCCAATTAACCCAACCTGCACATCTTTAGAGTGTGGGAGGCAACTGGAGCACCCAGAGGAAACCCACACCGACACGGGAAGAATGTGCAAATGCCACACTGTCACCCCAGGCCGGAATCGAACCTGGGTCCCTGGAGCTATGAGACAGCAGTACTAACCACTGTGCCACCATGCCGCCTTAGAAAATGAATTAAACAAGCCTTGGTGTCTCAGGCACAATTTAACATCTGCAGATGATACAAAACTTGGAAGTATTGTGAACCATGAGGAGGATAGTGGAGAACTTCTAAAGGACACAGGCAAGTTGGTGGAATAGGCAGACAAGTGGTGGAAGGAATTTAATAAAGAGATGCATGAATTGATCAATTTTGGTAGAAAGAATACAGAGAGGAATGATGTAAAATGAAGGATGCAATTCTAAAGACACTGCAGGAACAGAGGGACGTGTGTATATGTGCATTGAACGTTCATTGAAGTTGACAGGGCATGTTGAGAGAGTAGATAATCAATCACACCGCATTCTGCCTTTAATAATTGGGACATAAAGTACAAAAGCAAGAATCTTATATTAAACTTGTGTAGAGCAATGATTCAAAATTAGCTGGAGTATTGTGTCCAGTTTGGGTGCTATGTTTTAGGAGTGATGTGGGGCATTAGGGAAGGTGATGAAAAGATTCACTAAATGGTTTCAGGGATGAAGAATTTCAGTTACATATATAGACTGGAGACGTTGGAATGGTTCTTCCTGAAGAAGAGAAGGATGAGAGGAAATTTGACAGAGGAATTCAAAACTATGAGGGGTCTGAACAGAATAGATTAGGAAAATACTGTCCCGATTTGTGGAATGATCAAGAATGAGGGGACGCAGATTTAAGGTAATTTGCAAAAGAAGCATTGGAGATATGAAAAAAAACTATTTCACACAGAGAGTGATTTGGATCTGGAATGCACTGCCTGACAGTGTGGTGGAGGAAAGCTGGGGAATGACACCACATAAATTGTTCCTTCATAGTCTTCATCCAGTCAGCGCAGACACAATGGATTGATTGAATGGCCTTCTTCTGTGCTGTAACCATTATAATGACAAAGAACAGTACAGCAGAGGAACATGTCCTTCAGCCTTCCAAGCCCAAGCCCTATCTGAACTAGAAAAAAGCTGAAGAGAAAATGCTGGAAAATCTCAGCAGGTCTGGCAGCATCTGTAAGGAGAGAAAAGAGCTGATGTTTTGAGTCCAGCTGTAATTTGCTTTTAAAAAACAACTGCACTTACTAGGTCCATATCCCTCTATTCCCTCCCTATTCATGCTCCCATCAAATGCCTTTTAAATGTTGCTAATGTGCGTACTTCCACCACCTCCTCTGGCAGTGTGTTCTAGGCACCCACCAGTCACTGCGTCAAAATTTTACCCCGCACATCTTCCTTAAATTTACCCCTCTCACCTTGGATCTTTGTAATTGTCCCTTTGTAATTGCCCCTTTGTAATTGACACCTGGGAAAAAGCCTTTGACTATCCACACTGTCTATCCCTCTTATGATTTTGTAGACCTCTATCAGGTCTCTCCTCAACCTCTGTCTTTCCAGTCATTCCATTGTGTGTTTCTGTTGTCGCTAACAGGCTTTCAGAGAGTATCAGTGGCAGCCATTATAAATTAGCACTTTTCAGTCTGCACTTATTTTCCATTTAACTCACCTCAGGAAGTTATTTGTTCACATGCTGGCAGCTTCTCGGATATTGGTGGCCCTGATGGTGTTTCTTTGGAGTGATATGTACACAATACCAGAAATTTCAAGGCTCATGAGAACAATCAGGAAGGAATAGGCTGCATTTTGCTCCCATGAGAAACACATGAGGCAGCTTATGGCTTTGCAGGAGATCACAGAGCATTGTACAGCTAAGAGGAAACTCATTTATAATAATTTCATCAGCTTTCATAAGGCTTTTGATCTAATCCCCAAGCATCCTTTATGTAGGATGCTGCTGTAGCATTAGCCTAAATTTTGGATCCTATCCAGCTTCACTGTCCATGTAAGAGTAAGTGGGAGCACCACACAAGCTATTGTTTTTGAAAAGGTAATAAAGCAAGGTTGTCCAGCATCGCTTTTGGCTGGCAACGTGTAGCCTGGGCTTTACTGAAATGTGTTCTGGGTTATAAATGATTTTGCATTGATGACAGACTTACATAGGGATCGAGTATGTTTCACTTACCGTCAATTTTGCCTTCAAAAGCATGATTTTGGAAAGTGCACATAATAAAATGTCAAAAACCAAACCTTCTGGAGGAAGGGCGCATGCCCTCCAGGTCCCTGCGGATATAAGCTTAATTCCATTAGTGTTCATGGCCCCCTTTCAGAAATTTCTATGTTCATCAGTGCAAAAAGGCACACTTCTAAAACACTTCATTTTTATTTTCAACTTTAATACAACTGATGAAATATTGGCTACAGCCACATAATAGATCATGACAATTTCAGGCCCCATTGCACTCCCATTGCAGTGGCTTTCCTCATATACCTTTGGTGAGGTCATTAAGTTTCAGTTTTCAAAGAAAGCAAACCAAATTGTGGAATGTGCTCCCAAACCAGGACTAAAAATCCCCAAGTCCATTGCAATAGAAAGCAATTTAATTTATTCAGTTGCCTTGAAAAAATGACTTTTGACATGTACCTTTTATTCAAATGGATAGATCAGCTGTATGTTTGTTTTTGAGTTTTCAGCTTTTGAGAGGCTGTGTCAGCTTTTTGGAAGTTGTTCTTTAGTTTATGCAACATTTACAGCTTTCATTGTTTGACATTTGAGTAAATTTTTAAATTCATGCCCAAACATAAAACTAATATTCAGACCGGCCATCTGTATAGAAACCAGTAAAATCAAGGTAGATGAAAACTGAGTAGATTATATAAAACATTACCAGTCAACATGCCAGTTGGATGTCCAGATTGCAAGTTGTAAATCTTTCCAGTCATTTCCAGATTTTTGGAGTATATCAAGGCTACGATTTCAGTACAGAAGGAATTCACTAAAATGTCCTGCTGCTAACTCCTCAATAATGAATTCCAGAAGTTTTCCATTGTCAGGTGTTAGGCTAACAGACCTACAGTTTCCTGAGTTCTGCCTTGGTGATGCATTTCAGCTTTCCAATTTTCAATGTTGATTTGTCAAGTTTTCCCAATATTTTGGCCTGCTGCTAAGCTTTGCAGGATTGTACTTTTCTTTCAATTTAATACCATCCTTAACTCTTAGTTAGCCATCGAAGGTGCATCCTTTTTAGTATATGTTTGACTGAATATATTGGTGGAACATTCTGTTCACCCCGAAACTGCCCCAACATTCATCACATTCAAGCATTTTGGACAAGTGCTGAAAAATGGGATTGGTGCAACATTAATTTGTTATTGTCAGTGCTGGTTCAATGGACTGAAGAGGCTCTTCTGCACTGTATAACTCGATGGGCCCTATTTTACCATTTTGATTCTAAGTGCTGGGCAGACTTGAATTTGGGAGTGTTTCAAATCTGACTTTTAGACCTGTTCCCTGGTGTCCCCATACGCACTCTGCCTGTAAAAGTATCAGCGAGTCTAAATCACGCTGCACAAGCCTGTGGGTGGGGCTTAACACGCTCAAAACCCTGCAGCTCCGATCGGCACCTCCAACTGCACACGCGCAGATAAAAAAAGATAGAATGCGGCTCCACTACCACTTTGCTCCCAGGCCAGATAATGCCTCCCCCAGCCTCCACAAACATTGCCCCATCCCCACAACATTACTGACCCCCTTATCCCCCCAACCCCTCCACTACCCAAACAGATTGTGGCTCCTCCCCACTTTTCCTCACCGGTCTCAGGTAGAGTAGCAGCGGTCCCCCTTCACCCCCAATAATCTTAGGCAGAGTGGCAGCGGTCTCCCTCCCTTCCCAATAATCTCAGGTAGAGTGGCATGGTTCCCCTTCCCCCTGAATGAACTCTGGCACAGTGGCAGCAGACACTCCTTGCCTGCCCTCCCATAATGATCGCAGACAGAGTGGCAGCAGACCCCCTTTTCCCTCCAATGATCTCAGGCAGAATGGCAGCAGACCCCCCCCTTCCCGCACACTGATGACAGGCAGAGAGATTCACCCTCCACCCTACAGATATCAGATAGAATGATTCCCCCTCGCCCTACCCCAGACCCGTCCGCACAGGACCCCTACCTCCTCCGGACTCTGACGGCTGTGTGACACCTCCTGCTCTCTCCTCTATCCCCAATCATTGAGGCATTGATCCACCACCAGCCACTCTCCTCCCTTTCTCCCCCTCCCCATCAGCACACCTGCAAATGCTCACTTGCCTTCCCCTCAACCGCATGGAACTTGCTGGAATGCTTTGTCAAACTACCTGCAGCTGACCCTCCCTAATGAGGAGCAGCTCCATTAAAAACTCAAGAATGGACAGGCAGGCAGGCATTCCTACACAACCAACCTGTTGATTTTCTGAGGGTGACCTGGGGAGGCTACTGGATGCAGCAGAGGTGAGGTGGGACACCCTCTTCCCCCCCAGGAGGATGTAGACCAGGGGGAGGGCTGATGGAAATGCAGTCTGGGAGCAAGTTGCTGCCTTGTCAGTGCCATGGCTCTGGTCTCCTGAACTGGGAAGCAGTGCTGGAAAAAAAAACCTCATCTGTGTAGCAAGGGTGAGTGTTGAACTCCATCTTGTATCTGCCCCCAGATCCTCCCATCCCCAGCACCCTGCATGCTTCCAACTCCTGACTCCCAAGCATTTCCTATCCCCTGAAGAGTCCCACCGCACTTGCCTCTAAGGGCCACCACCTGATACTCTGCAGAAGTCGCGCCATCATTTCTTTCATGGCTCCTTCTATCTCCACAGGAGACCAACCATAACACCCATAAGAGGGCAAGGACAGGGGGTGGGGAACCAGACCTCTGGGTCCTCATCCCCTTTTGAGGAGCAGGTGCTGGAGCTGTCAAGGGAAGGGGAGATGTGGGCTATCAGTGACAGTGTGGTTGGACTGTTATCAAGGTGTGAGCACCTGTCATTCCTCCACTCACTTTGAGACAACTTCTTGGGGGCATGCATTTTGGTTTGAAAGAGATGTACAAAGCATGTTAATTTGCACAGAGAAGGTAGGGGGTGCCTGGAACTTGCTGCCAGGGGAATTTGCAGATGCAGATATGGTAGTGACCTTTAAGGAGCATCTCTACAGCTATGTGAATGGGATGGGAAGGTCCGCAGGAGGGCAAGAGGTACAAAACAGATGGGCAGCCTGGTCACTACAGCTTGGAGGGCCAAAGGGCCTGTTTCTGTGATATAATATTTTTGGTGCTTTGCTCTATATTCAATGGAGAAATGTGAACCACTTGTTTGGCATCCTGGATTCCTCTTCCCTCCCTTGCCCTTAACCTTTTGTCCTGTGTTGCAGGGATGGATCCAATGTCCCAGGGCCTTCTGGACTCCAGGCCTGTATTGCAGCTGCCACCCACCCTGGTCCAGGCAGCTTGGATGAGTCCTCAGAACATATGGGTGAAGGGTCCTCTGCGGTGGCACAATTTTGGAGTCCACTTCCATCTCCAACTCTCTACCCAAGACGCTGACACGTTGGTGCATCCAGTTAGTGGTGAGGCTTCTGGGTCACTCTCTGGTGAGCACAACATGTCAAATGGAGGAGCGAACATCCGAGATATGGGGGCCTACTGGAGGTGAGGACTCAGCTGGCCAAAGGCTACATGCTGGGCCTCTAAAATCACTTCTCCCTCAGTTGCTGGAGATGCAGCAATGCTGGAGGGGCACACATAATATTCATGTTATGTTCGCACACGAGTTGAATATTCGGGGAGTGGAACCCCTTTCTGTTGATGAATCTCTAGGGGGGGCCTTGAGGACAACGTGTGCAGTTGATGGCCCTGTGTACATTAGACATTCCCACAATGGCTGTGAGCCCTGCCTTCCTGATGGGCCTGGTCCAGGTTAAATTTGATGTACTGCCCAGCTTGGGCATGCAGCCAAATAGGGCTTCTGTGACCTGCCTGACACAAGTGTGCATGGCTGATTGGGAGATGCCACAATGTCTCCGCTAGGGATCTGGAAGGAGCCAGTCACATAAACGTTCAGAACAGCTGTCGATTTGACAGCTCAGTGGGTGCCCCCAACCCTGCCCCCTCCCTGCCTCTATGTGCCAGGTCCTGCAACAGGTGGCACAGGAGTTGCACTGTCTTCTTTCAGAGGTGGAGATGTCAGCGGCGCACGGTGTCTGACATCTGTTCAAATGACACTTGTGCATGGAACTGCCAGGGTCTCTGCTCCTTCCTTCTCCTTCCCCCTCCGCAATGCCCCACTCCTCACCCCATCTGGGTGAATGGCAGCCAGCACCTGCCTCTGTTGGTCCTCTCCCACTACTTCTGTAAGTGGTACGGCACGGGCCTCCTGGGCCTGCAACTCTTCCTCCTCCTCCTCAGCTCCAGCAAGATTGATTTGTTGCATTGCAAAAGCCATCCAGTCACCTTGAAGAGGGGGTATGGAGATGGAGAGGAACACATATAGAGGTTAAGGGACACTGCTTACCCCTAGCACATTAACAGTCATAGCGCCCCCCCCCCCCCCCAATTCCCCCAGCCACATGCTCCCCAATCACAGCTCCTTGCAAAGTTGAGAGGCTGCAGCAGTGCAATTTGCAAGGGCTTATGCACATCTTTCAGCTGGAAGTGAGCTGAGTGCACTAGGACCCAGCAGCACCTCAAGACCCAAGGTCAGTGCTGAGACCCGGATCCATGCTGCAAGCCGGATATTGGAGACCCTGCTGAGCAATAACCCTCCACTGGTCTCTACCCCTCCCCACACTCGCAGAGTCCCCATGACCCGAGTAAATGGCCACAACAAAGAATACCCATGAGCAGCAGAGAGCCATTGGCACCTCCTCTCTAACACTCACTGATGGAGCATCTGAATCAGACTTTTGGGGAGCATGTCAGTTTCACACCGATTCCGGATTGTCAGACGATGATAAAGGGGAAATGCTGGTGAGGTTGGTCTTGGTCCTGATGGCAGCCATTTTTGGGCTTCAGTAAAGGGGGAACTGGTGTAGAAGTGGGTGCAGATCATGCTATTTGCCTCATGCCCAACTTTACCAAGTTTTCATGCCCGAAAACAGGTGCAACATGATGATAAAATCGGGCCCTATGACTCTATGACTCTGTCACCCACAACTTTCCTGAATCTTCTCCGTGGACCCCTCCCTTGCAATTCCAGCAATGCCCATGAACTTCTCTGGTGTTGCTGGGACTGCTAGACTTGTCAGCCAATCAAATTAGTCAACAACTCAAGGCTAGGGCGTCCTTATTTCGTCAAATCGGTGAAAGATGTTCTTTAGTCTGCCCAAAGCTTGTTGGTATTTTAGTACAGGCTTGTTCCAACCAATTGTTGCAGATTGGCACTTTATAAAAGCCCAGAGCTATGTGCTGACCCTGATCTATATGAGAAATGATGTGGATATGCCAGTGTTGGACTGGGGTAAGCACAGTAAAAAGTCTGACAACACCAGGATCATCAACATGGATGACATCATCACACATGAGAATACCATCCACCAGATACACGGTAAATACTCTTGCAACTCGGCCAACGTTGTCTACCTGAAACGTTGCAAGAAAGGATGTCCCAAAGCATGGTACATTGGGGAGACCATGCAGACACTATGACAACAGATAAATGAACATCGCTCAACAATCACCCAGCAAGACTGTTCCCTTCCTGTTGGTGAACACTTCAGTGGTCACGGGCATTCAGCCTCTGACCTTCGGGTAAGCATTCTCCAAGGCGGCCTTCACGACCGCGCAGAGTCGCTGAGCAGAGACTGATAGCCAAGTTCTGCACACATGAGGACGGTCTCAACAGGGATCTTGGGTTCATGTCGCACTATCTGTAACCCCCGTGACTTGCCTGGGTTTGCAAAACCTCACTTACTGTGCTGTCTGGAGACAATACAGATCTCTTTAACCTGTGATCAGTGCTCACATTGTCGGCCACTTTAGGACTTGAACAGCAGGTTAGGTGTAAAGATTCGTATTCTAATCAGTAATCTGTAAACTGTCTGTGCTTTATATGCTCTGTCTGAGGCCAGAACTCTCCATTCACCTGACGAAGGGACAAACCCCGAAAGCTTGAGTTTACTATCAAATAAATCGGTTGGACTTAAACCTGGTGTTGTCAGACTTTTTACTATGCAAGAAAGCCAGACACGATCTGAGGAGATCCATTAAAGATGTCAAAAGACAGAATTGGACCAAGCTAGAGTCCCAGGCTAGCCACACCGACCCCTGCCGACTATGGCAAGGTCTGCAAGACATAACAGGCTACAAGATGAAGACATGTAAAATCACTGGCTCCAATGCACCCCTACCTGATGAGCTGAATGCATTCTACACCCGTTTTGAGCAACAGGTCAGCGAGAACATGCCCTCCACTCTGGAAGCCTGGATGAACCTGTATCTGTGGTCACCATTGCAGATGTCAGGGCAGCTTTCTCAAAGGTCAACCCATAGAGAGTGACTGGCTCGGATGGGGGACCCGGACAAGCACTCAGACCCTGAACTGATCAGTTGGCAGGGGTATTCACAGGCACCTTCAATGTGTCTTTACAACAATCTGAGGTAGCTTTCTGCTTCAAGAAGATGGCCATCATCCCATTAAAATAGAAATGCCAAGCAGCATTCCTTTAATGTCTATCGTCCAGTAGCTCTAACATCCATCATTATGAAGTGCTTCAAAAGGTTAGTCATGGCATGAATCAATTCTAGACTGCCTGTAACCACTACAGTTCACATTTCACCACAATAAGTCCACAGCAGACCCCATCTCCCTCGCCCTGCACTCATCCTTGGAACATCTAGATAACAAAGACAGCCAAGTCAGACTCCTATTTATTGATTACATCTCAGCCTTCAACACCATTATTCCTACAAAAGTCATCTCCAAACTCTGTAGCCTGGGCCTCAGGCTCCTCCCTCTGTGACTAGATCCTGAACTCCCTAACCCACACACCATTATAGAATCATTAGAAAAACTACAGCACAGACAGGCCCTTCAGCCCACAAGTTGCGCCGATCATATCTCCACCTACTAGGCTTACCTATAACCCTCAATCCTATTGAATCCCATGTGCTCATCCAGGACTCTCTTAAAAGACCCTAATGAATTTACCTCCACCACCACTGACGGCAGCCAATTCCACTCACCCATCACCCTCTGCGTGAAAAACTTACCCCTGACATCTCCTCTGTACCTACTCCTTGGCACCTTTTAAACCTGTGTCCTCTTGTGGCAGCCATTTCAGCCCTGGGGAAAAAACCTCTGAATCCACCTGATCAATACCTCATCATCGTATACACCTCTATCAGGTCACCCTCATCCTTTGTCTCTCCAAGGAGAAGGATCGAGCTCTCTCAACCTAGCCTCATAAGGCATGACAGCCAATCCAGGTAACATCCTTGTAAGTCTCCTCTGCCCCCTTTCAATGGCTTCCACATCTTTCCTGTAATGAGGCGACCAGAACTGAGCACAGTACTCCAAGTGGGGTCTGACCAGGGTCCTATACAGCTGCAGCATTGGTCAGGAAGGCGAATGGGATGCTGGCCTTCATAGCGAGGGGGATTGAATATAAAAGTAGGGAGGTCTTGCTGCAGCTGTATAGGGCACTGGTGAGGCCGCAGCTGGAGTACTGTGTGCAGTTTTGGGCGCCGCACCTGTGCAAAGATATTTTGGCCTTGGAGGGAGTGCAGAGGAGGTTTACTAGGCTGATACCGGAGTTGAGGGGGTTGAGCTATGAGGAGAGGCTGAATAAACTAGGCTTGTACTCGTTAGAGTTTAGAAGAATGAGAGGAGATCTCATTGAGACGTATAAGATGATGAATGGGATGGCTAGGATAGAGGTGGAGAGACTCTTCCCGCTCAAAAAAGACAGTAGGACTAGGGGGCACAGCCTCAAGATAAAGGGGGGACAGTTTAGAATGGAGTTGAGGAGGAACTTCTTCACTCAAAGGGTGGTGAATCTCTGGAATTCTCTGCCCGTTGAAGTGGTGGAGGCTGCCTCGCTAAATATTTTTAAGACGCTGGTTGATGGGTTTTTGATAAGAGAGGGGATTAAGGGTTATGGGGAGAGGGCGGGAAAGTGGAACTGAGCCACGACAGATCAGCCATGATCTTACTGAATGGCGGGGCAGGCTCGAAGGGCTAGATGGCCTACTCCTGCTCCTATTTCTTATGTTCTAAACTCAATTCCTCGATTGATGAAGGCCAGTATACTATATGCCTTCTTAACCACATCCTCTACCTACAAAGTGGATTTGAGAGTCCTATGAACCCAGACCCAAGATCCTTCTGATCTTCCACACTGCTAAGAGTCTTACTCTTAATATTATATTCCTTCATCCCATTGGACCTGCCAAAATGTACCACTTCACATTTATCCGGGTTGAAGTCCAGCTGCCACTTCTCCACCCAGTCTGGCATCCTATCTATGTCACGCTGCAACTTCTGACATCCCTCCAAACTTGTCATCGGCAAACTTACCAACCCATCCCTCCAGTTCCTCATTCAGATCATTTACAAAAATCACAAACAGCAAAGGTCCTAGAACAGATCCCTGGGGCTCTCCATTATATCAGTAAGGATTGGCAACAACACCTCCTCCACAACCATCCTCAATACCAGTGCCCCACAGGGCTGTGTTCTCAGTCCCCTATTATGCTCCATATACACCTATGTGGCCAAATTCCCCTATAACTCCATATACAAGTTTGCTGACGACACCACCATTGTGTGTTGAATCTCAAACAATGATGTGACAGGAATGAGATGGAAAATCTGGCAAACTGGTGCAACGACAATAATCTCTCGTCAATGTCAACAAAACGAAAGATTGTCATTGACTTTAGGAAGTGTAGTGGAAAATATGCCCCTGTCTACATCGACAATGAAGTAGAAAAGGCCAAGAACTCCAGGTTTTTAGGTATCCAGATCAGATCTGTCCTGGTTTTTTCCTGCCCCCCGCCCCACTGCTAACATTATAGTTAAGAAAACCCACCAATGCCTCTGCTTTCTCAGAAGACTAAGGAAATTTAGCATCTTGGTTACGACTCTCCAACTTTTACAGATGCACTATAGAAAGCATTCTTTTTGGTTGTATCACAGCTTGGAATGGCTCCTGCTCTACCCAAGACCAAAAGAAACTACAAAAGGTTGTGAACGTAGCCCAGTCCATCACGCAAACCAGCCTCCCATCCATTGACTCTGACTACACTTCCCGCTGCCTTGTCAAAGTAGCCAGCATAATTAAGGAGCCTACACACCCTGGACATTCTCTCTTCCACCTTCTTCCTTTGGGAAAAAGATATAAATGTCTGAGGTCATGTACCAACCGACTCAAGAACAGCTTCTTCCCTGCTGCTGTCAGACTTTTGAATGGACTTACCTTGCATTAAGTTGATCTTTCTCTACATCCTAGCTATGACTGTAACACTATATTCTGCACTCTCTCATTTCCTCTTATGTGTGGTATATTTGTCTGTATAGTGCACAGGAAACAATACTTTCACTGTATACTAATATGTGACAATAATAAATCAAATCAAATGTTAAGGGATGCTTTGATCAAAGTTTTCAAAATATCAAGGGAACGGAAAGGACTGTTGGAGAGAAGCTATTTGCGCAAGTTGGAGAGTGTAGAATTGGGGATATAGTCTAAACCTAAGTTTGGCTCTGTCAAGTCAGGAAGTGCTTTTACACAACATGAGTATTTTTGAAATTTGTTTCCATAAATGTCAATTAATGCAAAATCAATTGTTAATTTTAATCTGAGACTTTTGATTTTCATGACCCAAACTTACTAAGGGGTATGGGGCAAAAGTGGACACATGGATGGAATTTTTCTGTCCTGCCCACCACAAGAATCATAGAGGCAGGCAGCAGATCATGCAAAGTTCCAATGACCTCAGGCTGGATTTTCTAGCCTTAGGGAGAGTGCGACCAGAAAATCCCTGGGCTGGAGCTAGTAACAAATCAGTTGGGATTTCATTGAGTGGCGACAGAACAGGGCCAAGTGGCTAAATGCCCTTACTCCTGTTTCTATCTTTCTACTTATAGCACTTGAATTAGTTCTTCTTAGACTGGACCATCGTTCAGTAGCCTTCAACTGGTTTGTGGTGATGGCACAGGGACCAATTGCAGAGTGAAGGCATCATGACTACTACGAGGATATTGATTTCATTTGATTTATTATTGTCATAATAGTGAAGTATTGTTTCTTGTGCGCTATACAGACAAACCATACCATTCACAGAGAAGGAAAGTTGAGAGTGCAGAATGTAGGTTATTGTGATAGAAAGTGTAGTAAAGATCGACTTAGGCCAATTCAAAAGTCTCATGGCAGTAAGGAAAAAGCTGTTCTTGAGTTGGTCGGTATGTGATCTCAGACTTCTGTATCTTTTTCCCTAACTGAAGGTGGAAGAGAGAATGTCCGGATGCTTGGGGTCCTTTATTATTCCTGCTGCTTTTCCGAGGCAGGGGCAATGGATGGGAGGCTGGTTTGCATGGTGGATACATTCACAACCGTTTGTAGTTCCTTGCGGTCTTGGGCAGAGCAGGAACCATACCAAGCTGTGATACAACCAGAAAGAATGCTTTCTATGGTGCACCTGTAAAAGTTGGTGAGAGTCGTAGCTGACATGCCAAATTTCTTTAGTCTTCTGAGAAAGTAGAGGCGTTGGTGGGACCAAGACAAGTTGTTGATGATCTGGACACCACATTGGTCATTGACCTGATGATTCATTGCTAATGGAATCCTATCAATAGGATTTTGAGGGACTGGAATTCCTTATGGGTCTTATCGACATGCAGTGTGGAAAAGCAATGTGTGTGCAACCAATGACATCCTGAACAGTGGGAAAGCCTGTAATCCTAGTAAAGCCACATATTCACTCTACCTTATATCTACTGGAAATGTAGTTCGATTTCTTTTGAGTGACCTCCAATGTAACAGTGGACAGAAATGTTGCAAGTATTTCCAGCTCCTGCATAGAAGGATTCAGACATGTAAAAGTTCATCAGCATAGTCACTGGCAATGCAATTCTTGCCCTGCACTGAAGTTGCAATTGTGATTACAGCAGATGGCAGACATTTTTTTCTGTTTTTCCTGAGGTGAGCATTACTCAAGGCCAGCATTTACCCTTAATGAAGCTAAGATGTCTCACACATTTTACCTTGCTGAGGTTCACATCAGAGAATTGCTCCCTGCTCCTGCTGCGAGCCTTTTCCCTCTCTACTTCCTCCTCCTTCCTTTCCCAGCACCTTGTCTTGCTCTGATCATTTGCCAAAACATGCTGTATTCCAAGGAAGATACCATGACTTTACCTGGTATGAAACCAGTTTGGGTGGAAGCCCTGAAGTCAGCGAGAAGTCCTTCAGCACCTGCCATGCCAATCCCTGTAGACTTCTGCAATTTACAAGAACAATGGAGAGCACCAAACCTTTGCATCTTAATGACAGTCAGAAGAAATCAACCACCAACTCACTAAGTAGTAGGTGTTCCCTGTAAATAGATTTTGTGTGGCCCTTCCTCTGCTTAACACATGTTGGTCTGTGGGAGGTAAAGAGAAGGTGTCGGCTGATGAGTTGAGCAGAAGTGTGGGTGGCAGAAATGTGGGTACACCTCATTTTCATACCCAGATGGCACCCACCAGCGATACCCAAACAACTGATCCCTGTTTGTGTGCTCTAATTTGACAGTAGTTCTAAGAAGTGGACAAGTATCTAGTTAAGACCTGAAACAAAAGCCATAAGGATAAGTTTATTTCAGATGATGCAATATTCTGTGGCACATGATGATCTCTGTGCTGCTGGAACAACGGAAATGCTATCTGTCAAGAACATCTGGCTGAGTTTGAATAATGAACCTGTAAGTAAAGATAGATAATGTAGGCTTTTATTAAAACCACTTTTGGAGGGAAGGGAACTACTTCAGACTTTTATATCAGGAGAGTTGATCAAAGTGGTTGCATGTGGCTGGTGGAAAAATGGGCCAAATGACCTTTTTCTCCCTCTCATTTTATAATCCCTTATTCTTTTCTTATGGGAAAATTTGTAAAAGGCAGAAACAATATTGGATATCTGTCCAATTGTCACTCCAGCACAGTGCTCTCCTGCTTTCAATGTTGGTATTCTGGATTAGCACAACTTTGGCTGATGTATCACTCCTCCAACAGCACCGGAATCAACCCATTAAGGTGCAATAGAAAGCAAAGATTGAATGAAAGCCAATTAATGCAATAAATCATAACCACGCTACAGACCATTAGCTGAGATAACTATGTGCAAGTGGTTCTAATTTGTAAACTATTGATCATTAAAAATCAAAATTTGCTGTCAGTGGTGTTGTGTGAGCACTTAACATATTCATATCTATTTCCTCCTTTCAGTATTTTAATGAAGGATTTAAATAATTTATTGAACTTAAGCACACTAAGCATATATACACTAACATTGCTGACAATAGTTTATAACAGTTCGTGGCAACCCATTTCTGCGAATGGCTTTATATTTCAGATTTCTAACCTACAGAGCAAAACCATGGTGCTCTTCAGTTATTCCAGGCAACATGGACCACTTACCCCACCCCTGCCGTTGAAATCCTTAGCTACATATCGGTCATATTCATGATCAATAATTGTAGCGCTCCCCATGCTGAACTTTTATGTTTTGTTTTTAGTTTTGTTTCTTAGAGTCACAAACCCAATGTACAGAATGGATAAGGTAACCCCTTCATCCATCTTGCTTGTTCCAAAAGCTCATTCAAATTCATAGTGAATTCAATTCATGACCCCCACAAAAGAGAAGAAGTGGATCTAAGCTGGCAAGAACAGGCATTATACCTGATCTCGGGCTTGATCCTACACTCAATCTTAGCCAAAAGTCCCTATTACCCATCCTTTGCAAACTCCAATTTGTCCAAATCCACCTACATCATGTCCAGATCTAAGTCCCACCTTATCCACTACCTCACCCTTCTTGATGGGCCCACATTCATACCCCACCCCTGAAGCATCAAATTTAAAATACTTGTCCTTGGGATAAAACCTCGCCATGGCTTGTGCCTCGCTACATCAGCAACCTCCTCCTTGCCTTTTGACTTTGCTATGTATTCCCTCATCCATCATGTCAGTATTTCCAATTGCATAAACCCTACCACCTGGAACTCCATCATTAAATTATTTTACTTCCATGGCCATCAAAACAAACACCTCAAAACTCCTTTTCTTAACCTAGCTTTGTGTCATATCCTCTGCAATATTCCCACTTTTCAACTCCCCACTCTTCCTTGTTCTTTTGAAAAGCATCTTGTGATGTCTTTTGTTTTAAATAATCACATAGGATGTTATTTGTGATTTTGGCGGGGGGGAGAACCCAATTGGAGCATTCAAACATTTAGCTACAGATTAGTTGGGTTCGGATTCGGGAGGTAAATGGACAGGAAAGGCAGGGTTGGAGATGGGATGGACAGATTGTGCTGCTGTCTTAACTTTACAACACTGCCAGTGACAGAAAAATACTCAACTCTTTTGAGGGTCTATAGAAATCAAGTTTTAAGGTTGTTAAAATGGTGAGAGTTTCAACAATAAAAAAGATAGCTTTGTCAGATAGGGCAGCGCAGTGGCACAGTGACACTGCTGCTTCACAGTGCCAGGAACCCAGGTCCAATTACACCTTAGGTCACTATCGGTGTGGATTTCACATGTTCTCACTTTACCTGCATGGGTTTCCTCCAGGTGCTCCAGTTTCCTCTCTCAATCCAAAAATGCGTGGGTTAGGTTGATTGGCCATATTAAATAGACCCTAGTGTCAGGAGGATTAGCAGGATAATATGTGGGGCTACGGGAGTAGAGCCTGGGTGGGATTGTGGTTGGTACAGACCTGATGGGCCAAGTGGCCTCCTTCTCCACTGTAGGGATTCTATGATATAGTGCCATTAGCATATTGAAATGTCCCAAAATATTTCAAAGGAGCATCGTAAAGCATATAGAAAAATATTAGGACAGATGATTGAAAGATTGTCAATGAAATAGGTTTAAAGGAGGACAGTCAGATAGAAAAGCGAAGAGGTATAGGGAAGAAACCCCAGAGCTTAGGGATTTGGCACCTGAAGGTGGGATGGCCTGACTGAATGCTGAAGAGGCTGGAATTGGAAAGGTTCTGATATCTCCAAGGACTGTGCGATTAAAGGAAATTACAAAACCTCGAGAGGCGAGACTAACAGAGGGATTAGAACCAAGGATGCAAGTTCTAAAATCAAGGCATTATTTAACTGGGAGCGGTTTAAGAAGACAGCTCATGGTAGAGAAAGGAAGTCAGGAGTTCTTTCATTTCAGGATGACCCGAGAATAGTGAACATTTTTGGCAGACAGGACCTGAACTAGATGTGCTCCAGCCAAATTTGACTGGGAAAGACTAAACCAGTTGCACACCATGGGCTGAATAATAAGATGGGGGACTGCATGGCACACCACCACCTCTGCCCCAAGCCCAGAATAATGTTGGCATGGAACCAACATGATCCCAAAGCAGCCATACATACTGTGGGATGGACTAACGAGGATTAAGTGAGAGTTCTGCTCCTTATTGGATTTAGGGGAGGGAGCAGGTTAGAAAGAAGGGGAGGTTTGACCTTAGGGTGACTGCCCTATGATCGGCCAAGAGACCAAGAGCAATTCCCCTCCCCCTCAACACCCCCCACCCCTATCCCCACCCTCCCTCATTTTCCTTCTGGCCCTTTGTGTACCAGAGTTAAAAATTCAGCCATTCCTCTCCTGTCCTGCTGCCCACATCGCATCAAATTGGGTTTGATGACAATTATTAATTATTCATTTAAATATGGCAGGCAGGCCATTGATTTCACCCCACGCCTCCATATTATGTGGCTGAGCTCACGGAAGGGAAGGTGATGAAATTGGCAACCACCCAACTTTAAGTGCCCCATCTCCCCTCCACAGGAAACACAGGGGAGGCATACGGAATTCAGCCCCATTTCTGCTCAGATCTGCACTCCTTGGACTTCCATTAAAATAAAGACGTTGCTGAGGGGAATAAGCAGACTGTGGGAGAGCAATGGTTTTAATGGACGCTGGGTGATCAAGAGTGGCAATGAGATGAAGAAAATGTCATGATGAAGCAAGGCATGAAATGACATGATACATGGGCTGTTATTCTATCAGAACACATGAAGTTATTATTTATTAACTGATATGGTTGAAGCATTTTGCAGCAATTTCCATCACAATTAGCAGCACGGCAAAAAAGGGACAATAAACAAGTTCAGGTTCAAGTACTAAATACCCAGAATGTGTCTCCATTTTGACTTGTCGTTTTTACTATAATAGTTGAGAGATATCCAAACCTTGGAAATTCAGTACAGACATGATACACAGATGAAAAATGCAGAGCAGGGCAAGTATAATCTGTGTCCAATGTACATAACGTTGAAAAATTTATCGTCAGTAATTTTTCTAGGATGATATTCAGGATTTGATCTCTGGCTCCTTTCAATGTTTGACGGTCTGCTTATTCATCTGAACAGTTTGTCTTATTTTGCTGCAGAAACTATTCATTTTAAGCCAGCATGCACTAAAAGCCAGCATTCTCTGGCAACAATTTACTAGGTAAGTCGAAATCACGAGACTGACCTCAGCTTGGCAACTTCACCTCTGAGGCTTGGAAAGATTTAGAATGGAAAAAAATATACTTCTTGACACAAAGGGGGCTTTTCTAGAGTGGAGGCAAAAGAGTCTACACTGTGTTTGCCAGGAAGTGGTGTGCTGAACTTTGCTGTCACCTCACACCATTTTGTCACAAGCTTAGATGAAAGTGTATTCCTTTCCTTTTAGCTGTTAATGCTGTAGAGCTGAAGGTGGGCAGAGAGTGGGGGTGGGAGGCAAAGTGGGGGGGTACCAGAGATGAACAATATGACAGGAGTTCTTATGGTACGGTTTCTTTGTTCACCATGGATGTATGTGGATGAAAGTTAGGTTCAAATCCCCCAAAATACTGTGTCAATTTTCCAAATTATTGTTCCTGAAAAGTAAGAGAATCTGACACTTCAAACAAAGTGCGCAGAATTAAAACCATGTGTGTTATCACAAAGGCTTTGCGACCTACATTATCCAGACCCCTCAAGGTTATAAAGTGATTACAGATTTGTTCACAGTCTATCCAAATTGACCTACTTTCCCTATTTTTGCCTGTTTGCAAACTTTGTTAAACGCAATGAGAGAAACAGCGTGCTGTTACAATGGCTAGGATGGCAACGTAACACTACTGTAGATATGGGTTCAGGCTTTAGGATAATATACAAGTTTTCCAGTCATACTGTAGTGGCTTCTTTGTAGCTACCATTCTACCTGGTAGGTAAAAGTGAAACAAAACGTGCAATGAACCAAATGAAACTGTAAAACAATTTATAGGTGCCTTTAGGGTTATGCATTTTCTAAAACTTGTAAATCTACATGGCTCCCACAAGCATCTGTACCACAGATTTGCATCAGATTGTTATTGGTTTAGATTAAGTTGTGTATGTCCATTATCCATTTGGTGACAGTAAGAAGTTTCACAACACCAGGTTAAAGTCCATCAGATTGCTTGTTCCTTGAAGGAACAGTGCTTCGAAAGCTCACAATTCCAAATAAACCTGTTAGACTTTAACCTGGTGTTGTCAGACCTATTACTGTGCTATCCCCAGTTCAACGCTGGCATCTCCACATCATTCAGCTATTACAGCCATTTTTCACCCTACCCTCCCCATCCTCCACCCACTAACAGGAATGCAGTGTTTGCTTTTCTGTGACGAATGGTAAAACAGCCCCTATTCTGCAAAGCAAATGTACTCCTTGAGTCACTAATAGTAGCCAAATCCTTTGTCAGGGAACTGACCATGCAAACTAAAAACCCAAGCTGATGCAAATTTGGCTAATACAAGTTGGCCCAGCCAGACTTCTTTATA
The DNA here is from genome assembly GCF_965287045.1 of Carcharhinus amblyrhynchos. Classification (NCBI taxonomy): domain Eukaryota; kingdom Metazoa; phylum Chordata; class Chondrichthyes; order Carcharhiniformes; family Carcharhinidae; genus Carcharhinus; species Carcharhinus amblyrhynchos. Next base: position 46,146,519 of record NC_137324.1, on the reverse strand, counting down.
AAACTGTGTAAGGTGAGCATCTGTTTATAGATTGCACAGTCCAATTTGTTTAAACCCTGTCAGTTCAGCAGGAATAAGCAACGGTTATTACATCCTATCATAATATTTCTCAGGATGCAATACTGTGAGTTATCAACAGGATACTGTGTGGTATACATATGCACTGATCTTGCCAGAGTTTGTGGGATCAGTGGAAGAGCATCTAATTAGGCAAGTACAGATTGCCACATCACAAGGAGCAACATCTGCTAAACAGGGCCAAAATCTATGGCTAGAACTTCCCATTCTGGGATGTAAGTTCTGTGGTAGGAGTGGAAGTGGAGTGATTTCCACTGGAAGGGTCGGGGGAAACAGTATATCTGGCTTTGCATGACCTTGTGCTGGTCACTCATTACATTTGCATCATGAGAAGCGCAGCAAATCCTGCAGAAGGGGCAGGCAGGGAGTTAGCACCTCCACCATTACATCATGGGGTTGAAGGTCCAGGGGCCATATTTAAAGGATAGCCAGACAGCCCTGTATTCACTGCAAATTCCGAATTCTGCATCAACCAGAATCTCGCAAGAAGATAACATGTGGCTCCACAGTTTTGGTAAATGTATTTATGTGATGCAAGCATCACTGGCTAGGCCAATATTTCTTGCCCATCCCTAACTGCCCTTAAGAAGCTGGTGGTGAACTGCTTTCTTGAACGGTTGCAGTCCTTGTGATATCGGTATAACCAGAGTGCTGTTAGGGAGGGTGTTCCAGAATTTTGACCCAGCAACAGTGAAGGAACAATGATATATTTTTCAAGTCAAGATGGTGAGAGGTTTGAAGCGGAACTTACAGGTGATGGTGTTCCTATGTATCTGATCACCTTGTCCTCCTTTGGTCGTGGTCCTGGATTTGGAAGATGCTGCCAAAGGAGCCTTAGTGAGTTGCCAAAGTGCATCTTGTAGATGGTATGTACAGCTGCCACTGCGCATTGGTGGTGGAGGGAGTAAATGAGAGGGTAGCAATCAAGTAGGCTGCTTTGTCCTGGATGTTATGAAGGTTAGCACCAGTGGGTCCACAGGAAAACTGTCAGCAGTGTAGTAAAAAGATGAATAATCTGCTGTGCTCTGGCAGATTGACACTGTGTGATTATTGCAAAGTGACACTCATAACGGCATCAGGCATTGCAAGCGTGCATGCGAAGTCACAAGTATGCCAAGCAGGAGTTTGGGTTGCAGGACTCTGCAGCAGATGGGACACGTAGATTGAATGTGTGCCAGTCACTTTGTGCTATCAATTTTCTTCAGTTGCAGCTTGTTAGTCAATTACTGGGGAGGACACAGGAGCTGCCATAGGCAATCACACTGTTCATGGTCCCCTAAGATGGCACTCAATCCTCTGTCTTTCTGCTGATAAGAACACATAGAGGAAGGAGGGGCCAAGACCAGAGGCAGCCTGCCTAAACCAGAAACCTTCCCCCTTTCTAGGGGGAGGCTGCCAAGTTAGCCAGTGCCTGTGCTGAAGGCAGGCTAGGACTCCAGCAAGCCTCCTGTCTGCAGTTGTCAGGTACGTTGCCAGAGAGAGAGAGATTGTTTAGATAATGGAATCTGCTTAGGCATTCACTAAATCTTCCTTTTCTCCATTCTGGCTACCAGTAAGAAAAGGAGGAGGCTCATAAAGGAGACCATCTGCAAAACCAAACCCCAGCCCCAATTCTGAGGAGGATGCATCAGAATTTTCAGAGGAAGCATCGTCACTATGTTCACCTGCACCCTCCATGTTTCACCTTGTGGATGCACAACCCAGAGCAGGCTCAGAGTCACAATCTGGTGAGAACATAAGAAATAGGAGCAGGAGTAGGCCATCTAGCCCTTCGAGCCTGCCCCACCATTCAAGAAGATCATGGCTGATCTGAAGTGGATCAGTTCCACTTTCTCGCTTTCTCCCCATAACCTTTAATTCCCTTGTCTATCAAAAACCTATCTACCCGTGACTTAAATATATTTAGCGAGGTAGCCTCCACCACTTCAATGGGCAGAGAATTCCAGGGATTCACCACCCTTTGAGTGAAGAAGTTCCTCCTCAACTCCGATCTAAACTGCACCCCCCCTTTATCTTGAGGCTGTGCCCTCTACTCCTGCTGTCCTTTCTAAGCGGGAAGAATCTCTCTACCTCTACCCTATCCATCCCTTTCATAAGAACATAACATAAGAACATAAGAAATAGGAGCAGGAGTAGGCCATCCAGCCCTTCGAGCCTGCCCCACCATTCAATAAGATCATGGCTGATCTGTCGCTGCTCAGTTCCACTTTCCCGCCCTCTCCCCATAACCCGTAATCCCCTCTCTTATCAAAAACCCATCAACCCGCGTCTTAAAAATATTTAGCGAGGCAGCCTCCACCACTTCAACGGGCAGAGAATTCCAGAGATTCACCACCCTTTGAGTGAAGAAGTTCCTCTTCAACTCCGTTCTAAACCGCCCCCCCTTTATCTTGAGGCTGTGCCCCCTAGTCCTACTGTCTTTTTTGAGCGGGAAGAGTCTCTCCGCCTCTATCCTATCCATCCCATTCATCATCTTATACATTATTATCTTTTATTATTTTATTATTTATCTTATATATTATTATCTTTCATTATCTTATACTTCTCTATAAGATCCCCCTTCATCCTTCTAAACTCCAACGAGTACAGACCCAGTCTATTTAGTCTGTCTTCATAGTCCAACCCCCTCATCTCCGGTATCAGCCTAGTGAACCTCCTCTGCACTCCCAAGGCCAAAATATCCTTGCGCAAGTGCGGTGACCAAAACTGCACACTGTACTCCAGCTGCGGCCTCACCAGTGCCCTGTACATTTGCAGCAAGACCTCCCTGCTTTTATATTCTATCCCCCTCGCTGTAAAGGCCAGCATTCCATTCGCCTTCTTGGTCACCTGCTGCACCTGCAGACTGGGTTTTTGCGACTTGTGCACAAGGACCCCTGGGTCCCTCTGCACCGTAGCATGCTGCAGCTTTTCACCCTTTAAATAGTAATCCCTCCTACTATTATTTCTGCCAAAGTGGATAACCTCACACTTGCTAACATTATACTCCATCTGCCTGATATGAGTCCACAGTGGAAAGAGCAAGTGACCACTTGATATCCCTGACACATGGAAGACTGCTGGAGACCAGGACCCTGCGCAGCCCCATGCAGATGATGACCCTCTGAACTGATGGAGATGCAGAGACAGGCAGGGGAACATCAGGCACAGATGTCAGGGGCTATGCACAGACCGGACCGAAGTTTGGAAGAGTCCATCCACCTTCTACCTGCTGTCATGGATCCAGCATGTGGGTGCTTGGCGGCCTCCAAGGAAAATGTTGCAGTCACCCTGGAAACCCAAAAGTCAGCTGAATGCAGCTTCTCTTAGTTGAGCACTCAGACTTGCTCTCCATCACTTGATATACTGATACAGTGCAACAGTGGCTAGACAAGAGGGGGACAGGACACCTCGACCTCCCTCCTGATGCCTCTTGTCCTCAAGGAGTTGGGGAGGTGCCACCAGCACCGAGAGATATTAAGAGTACCAGCCAGGCAACTTAATCACAAGGTGCTCTGCCGCTCCAGCTCCCCTCTCCCCTCTGGCCTCACCTTCAGCAGGCCAGATCAAGGAGGATGTTCCTGCACCTGAGCAGGAGACCTTTAGCAGGCTGGGGCCCTCATGACACAGTACTTTGCACTGCTGCCTCACAGCACCAGGAACCTGGCTTTGATTGCTGGCCTGGATCACTGTGCAGAGTCTGCACATTCTCCCTGTGCCTATGTGGGTTCCCTCTAAGTACTCCAGTTTCTCCCACAGTCCGAAAAATGTGCTGGTTAGGTGCATTGGCCATGTTAAATTCTCCCTCAGTGTACCCGAACAGAGTGTGGTGACAAGGGGACTTTCACAGTAACTTCATTGTGGTGTTAATGTAAGCCTACTTGTGTTTGGTGCAGACTCAATGGGCCGAAGGGCCTCTTTCTGCACTGTAGGATTCTATGAAAGTAAAGCTCTACTTGTGACACTAATAAATAATGAACTTTAAAAATAAACTCTAAGCTTTACACCACCAGAGGATGCCCTCCAAGTTCATAACAATCAACAGAGCATAGCAGTCAGGCTACCTCCACCTCAGCTGTGTTTGTTGGGGCTGCGTCAAGATATAGTAATAGGAAAAGAAAGATAAAGAACTTGAGTGTGCATCCATCATATGTACTTTTGGCAATTGCAAATACATGTTCACTTGCACCATTTGGGAGTGTCCTGGATTGTCACCTTGTTGCTAGTTGGTGTCCTGATGAGTGCAAGTCTTTGATAGCATGCCTCTTTTTTTAGCAACTTTATGTGGAATAATGTATCTGATATCTCTTCTCTTGATTCTTTCAATATAAGTGAGTGCAATCCATCCAGACCATCCTCTTTGAGCTTGTTTAGTTTACTCAATATATCCCTTTTTTGTTGACATATGCTACCCAATATGAACATAAGAACATAAGAATAGGAGCAGGAGTAGGCCAACTAGCCCTTCGAGCCTGCCCCGCCATTCAATAAGATCATGGCTGATCTGTCGTGGCTCAGTTCCACATTCCCGCCCTCTCCCCATAACCCTTAATCCCCTCTCTTATCAAAAACCCATCAACCCGCGTCTTAAAAATATTTAGCGAGGCAGCCTCCACCACTTCAACGGGCAGAGAATTCCAGAGATTCACCACCCTTTGAGTGAAGAAGTTCCTCCTCAACTCCGTTCTAAACCGCCCCCCTTTATCTTGAGGCTGTGCCCCCTAGTCCTACTGTCCTTTCTGAGCGGGAAGAGTCTCTCCACCTCTATCCTATCCATCCCATTCATCATCTTATACGTCTCAATGAGATCTCCCCTCATTCTTCTAAACTCTAACTCTTCTAAATTCTTCTAAATTCTTCTAAAAATGATCCTATGGTTTTACAATCCCACACAGGCCCTATTCCCATAACTCTATGCATTTGCCCTAACTAGTTCCCCCGACATTAAAGGCAATTTATCATGGCCAATTAACCTATCCTGCATATCTTTGGACTCCAGAATCTCCAGAAAAGGCCGAGAGATTATTTTGGATGGGGCAAGGTGGAACAGGAGGGCAGCGTACTGATACCTGTAACATTCCAAAGTCAAACACTCCTTTCTGTTATCAGTACACAAAGAATAAAGAACAAAGAACAACCCAGCACGGAAAACAGGCCCTTCGGCCCAACAAGCCCGCGCCGCCGCATCACCCTACACCTATTCTACCCTGCGTGTCTACGAATAGAACCCCTGACTTAGCCAGATTCAGGGGAGAATAGTGTCAATTTGGTAAAACCAATCAGCCTAAGAGCACATCTTTGGGGTGTGGGAGGAAACCGGAGCGCCCGGAGGAAACCCACGCATCCACAGGGAGAATGCACAAAGTCCCACAGACACAGGCCCAAATCCATGTATCTGCACAGCTAGCAGTGCTAGTCACCGAGCTGTTGCGGCGCCCGTCTACCGGTCCAGGATCAAGCACACACACCGACACGAAGTACTAGGCCACTCCCGGAACCTCCAAGAGTAGCCCACGCACGACCCACCGTGTGCATGCCCCTCGTTTGACAACGAGGTGGACCTCCACTGCCCAGCACAAAGTCTGCCATGCTCCCACAACTAGCAAGATGCAGCAGTGTTCATATTTAACAAAATTTGTAGCGTGATTATCTCCAGAGATTATAAAACGTTCCACAGATGGCTTATTCATATACTGGGAGCTTGGGGGTAATTCGGCAATCTTGCGGGGAGCCGCAATTACATGGATTATATGTTGAAGAATTTGGGGTACAATGTTGTGCTTCATCTTGTTACCACAATACCACAAAAAGTGGGTGGCTTAGCTATTACAGGATACCAGACCACCCAAACAAGCAGTAGCCTTTCAATCATTTTCAATGGATGCTTCTCTTATTTATGGCTTCACCCAACAAGTGAAAACCAATTTTTTGTTGGCTTCTTTTACATTCAGTCTAAATATTCAACAGAAGGATATAATTGTGTAAGATGACAATCCATCATTCAACAATATACAAATGTTTCAACTTAGTATACTTAAACTAGTAGTAACTGAAACAAAAATTCATCTGAAGTCTTGAAGCTTCTCATTTTGCAATATATATTGCATCATGAGGTTAGATAATTATAACCAGAATAGTTTTGTTCCTTTTATATTGACCTGTTGGGAGAATTCAGTAACTCCATCACTGAAAGTTGCAGCAGTACATTAAGTGAGCTTTGTTCCCATTCTTCCTTCCTCACTATCTCTTTAGTATCCATGATAAAATAATACATGAAGATTGAGATTTTCCACTTGATATGAAATAACATTCAGATGAAAATTGAAAACAAAACCTTTATCCAAAATCAAAACAAGCTTTTCTTCCAGTGTCTATATTTGTTTCTAAGATTGAGTTTCCATAATAGTCATCTACTCTTTGCTTTCAGAGTTGTCCTTTTGTGTCTTGATTAATAAGGGGATGAGGGGTTATGGGGGAAAGACAGGAGAATGGTAATGAGAAAAATATTAGCCATGGTTGAATGGCGGAGCAGACTCGATGGGCTGAGTGGCCGAATTCTGCTCCGATGTCTTATGGTCTTATAGTCCCAAGTCTGGTAACTTTTAACCCTGAAACTGTTTCTCTTGGTGAGGACTTTCCTAGAGAGTTTCCCTGTAGTTAAACTAGGCAAATAATCCAGCCTCATTTTAAATTATTGCAAATTGAGTGTTTTCAAGCCAAGTGCAGGTTCACACTGCAGTGTGAACATAGAGACTTTCTGCTTTTACCTGTTTCTTCAGTCTCTCTCTCAGTATTCTGATACTATCTTGAAATTAAATAGACAGTTAAAATGCAAACGTTACAAAGCTTGATATTCTTTACACCTTTCTGGGACTTTGAAGCTGGCCAAAACTAGTATAAGCGAAAACAGGGGTAAACCCTGATTTTTTTTTAGCGTGATTTTCAGAATGAATCACCCACACTCTGAGCATTGCAGCATGCTCCAGCATGATTCACTCTGAAAATCTGGGGATGAGGCCTATTCCCATTGGAGAGGTCAGCAGCATAGCACTGAGTGGGCCACTGAACATGCACCGATCTGTTAGCGCCGAGATTGAAGCAAGTGCAGTGAGCTGGCAGTCCTGATCACCCCTCCCCCGAGAAGCTCTGACCTCCCTCATCAGTTCCAGTGCGATTCCCACCACGCACCCCCCCACACACACACACACACACACACACACACACACACTCCACTATCCCAGCGGTCCTGGCCACCAGCCTCACGCCCTCTCCCACAGCCCCCACTCCCTGGCAGCCCTGACCCTCCCCTCCCCACTCAGATGGTCAGCCTCAATTGCCGTACTCCCTCTGCCTGTAATGATGAATGCAGAGTGGCAGTGTGACCCCTCAATAGGCCCCATGCCAATATGCTCCACCTTTTCTGGCTCCACATCTTCCACATTGCCTAATGTCTGGCGGGCAGTGCCAAGGTGCCTCTTGGGCATTGCCAGTTTGCCCCTTGGGCAGTGCCAGGGTGCCAGGCTGGCACTGTCCTTGGGCACTCCACCTTACCCAATCCCTGAGGGGGGACCTCTTGTCCTCTGTTCGCTCCATTGGGATCGACCGACTGTTCCCTGTTAGTGGGGAACAGTTGTAAACCCCGTTGGAGTGACCTACCCCATGGTGGAGAGAGGAGACGCTCACGGGCCCAGAGACTTCAGTCCCAGGCCCACTAACGATATATAAATGAAGATTTTTATATTGTAATGAGCCCCACGCTGATTCCCGGCACAGAGCTGGAAATCTTCGGCTGGGAGTCGTGCAGAGTGCTAGGCACCCAGTAGGAAGCCTGTGAAATGGCCTTCGCTGGTGTCTCCTGGCCCACTGTACTGCGAGAGCAGCACATAAGGCTGGGAGAATCACCCCCAACTATCAGCATAGCTGTTTCTGCCATTGTCTATATGTGTGTGCCCCTCGCACTTCCTTTCTGTTAATACAACCTAACACTACACACCATCCCAACACCCAGACACCCCAGGCTCTTGAATCTTTAACAAACAAGCCATCCAGGCCTTCTGTCAGCAGAAACCAGAGCTGGTCAAATGACCCCTTCATTCTCCCATTTTGCCCGAAATAAACACAATCCCAAAACATAACAATCTTATAAAACCCCACTTTGTAACACAAAAGTGACATTCCTCAAGTGGGACATTAGACTGAAGCTGTGTTTCCTCTCCCAGGTGAATGTAAAATATCCCATGACACAATTTTGAAAAAGAGCAGGAGGGTTATCCACATGAATATCCATAGAGTCCTAGCCAGTATTTATTCCTCAATTAACAGCAGATGAAAAGCACATATAAGCACATATTTTTCATTCATTTGTGGGCTGCCAGCATTTATTGTGTATTCCTAATTTTCCTTGAGAAGGCAGTGGTGAGCTGCTTTCTTGAGCCACTGCACTCCAAGTGGTATAGGTACACCCACATTGCTGTCAGTGAGGGAGTTCCAGGATTTTGACCCAGCCACAGTGAAGGAACAGCAAAATATTTTCAAGTCAGGATGGTGAGTGACTTGAAAGAGAGCTTCCCAGCAGTGGTGTTCCCATGTACCTTCTTGAAGGTAGCAGTCATGTGTTGGAAAGGTGCTGCCTAAGGAGACCTAGTGAGTTCCTGCAGTGCATCTTGTAGGTGGTACAAATGCTACCAGTGTGTGTTGGTGGTGAAAGGAGTGAATATTTATCGATGGGATGTCAATTAAGTGGGCTGCTTTGGCCTGAATTGTGTCAAACTTCATGAATGTTGCTGGAGCTCCACTCATCCAGGCAAATGGAGAGTATTCCATCACAGTCCTGACTTGTGCCTTATAGATAGTGGGCATGCTTTGCGGAATCATAGAATCCTTACAATGCAGAAGGAGGCTATTTGATCCATCCGTCTGTGTTTATTGTCCAACAGAGCATCTTACTCAAGCCCTAGCCCCATAATCCTATATATTTACCCCGCTAATCCTCCTAACATCTCTGTAAACAGAAGGGCGAATCCACCTAACCTGCACATTTTTTGACTGTGGGAGGAAATAGGAGCACTCATGCAGATATGGGAAGAATGTGCAAATTCCACACAGACAGTCAATTGAGGCCGAAATTGATCTCGGGTCCCTGGTGCTGTGAGGCAGCAGTGCTAATGACTCTGCCACCATGCTGCCCTTCAGGAGATGACTAACATGATTCCATGTGATTGTCTATTGCACAGAGAGCACAAAGCCAGCACCAGGCATTTAGAAAACTGTGCCATACAGCACTGTGCCAAATTGTTTTTCCATAGACCAGCTGGTTTTGTACTTCCTAGGCAGAGCAGATCATTATATGGACATAAGATAGGCTGGGGTTGAAGGGGAGGGGGTTGGTGTAATTTAGCACCAGGCACAATTCCACTCAATCCCAGCCTCTTTTATTTCTGCTCAATGTGAAATTACAACATGGGAAAAAGCACCTCATCTCTCAATGTCTACCCGCAAGACCACATTCATGTTGGCGTTAGAAGATAATGCAGGGCCAGAGAGATCGTGTCACCTAGTCTTGCCATTTTGCACTGAACATAAGATGCGGATTGCTTGCATTCCATGGTGCAAATGCAGCCCATAATACGACTTCATGGATAATGTTGTTTAACAACAGATGAGATCATTTCATACAAAATGGTCAGTGGCTAACGTCGCCTTCTTTCTAAAAACAGGTCTGTGATCTGCAGCTAATCAGGCACCTGAATGGTAGCAGGCATTTTAAATGCCCTCAGAGCCCAATACCTTCAAGTGACTCACTCAACGCCAGGATATGGAATAGAGTTTCAGTGGGAGTAGCCCATTTAAAGACGGCAAAGGTTCAAATTTTGAGAAAATCTTGAAGACCTGGACTTAGAAGGAAAAGTGAATTTTGACTTCACATTAAGTTTGAACATCCGCTATACAAAATGTGGTTTAAAATTTTCCCTATAGTCACAATAAAATGCAGCTAACTTGAGCTGAGGCATAGATTAGTGCCGAATAGGAATTAAAGATCCCCAATATACATGTTACAGGTCTGACTGATTTAAGACTCCTGTAATTGATGGTAATGAATCCATTTATAGTCAAACTAGTCTTGATGCTATCAACTGCTACCCAGAAGAGAACACTTCATCAAGTAGCAATGTTGAATCTGCTGAATAGCTGAAGTGGAGTAGTTAATGGAACTCTTTGTGAGTTATACAGGCTTCTGTATTGCTCTTGAATTTTGTGAAAGACTAAATACTGTGTGCTAGCATCTCCTCAGCCCCATCCATTCCCCCATCCCCAACTATCAACGAGTGGAAGAGAACTCCTTCCTGGCAATTTCAATTTTATTGTACCATAATTAAACAATTTTATTCCAGCCGTTGAAAGATCAAATCATACACCTTCTCTATTATGACTGGCATTTCCTAAGTGGGTAATGTACTACAGCTCTTCATATTCAGAATTTTTCTTCCAAAGAAATGTTGCCCCATTATTCCCTCATCACTCGAGAATATTTGTACGTGGGCAAAGTATGCAAGGAGAATAAGGTTGTTCTTTCAATTTGAACTCCACATGGTACAGATAAAAAATTGTCTGCGACTCCAGCTTTCAGCTTTTATTCATTAATATTGAACTGTTTCCAGGGAACTAAGGAAAAGGATTTGGAAGTATCAGTATAATAAGAGGAATGACCGGAAGCTAGCTTAAGACAAGCCTTGAATAAGTAGTTAAGGTGGAGACAGAAATGCAAAGGTGGAGTTAGTATAGGGAGAAAATCCTAAAGAATAGGACTGAGGCAGCCAAAGGTTTTGCCTCAAATAGGTGACACAGAGGAAAATATGAACATTTGGCCACAGATATCTTCTAAGCTTTAGTGCAGTCAGATAATAATATACTTGAGCCAATTATCTTACTTTACGCAGGCTGGTTCACACTGCCTTATATAATACTGATAAGTCTTGGATCATGTTTGTTTCTTGTGGGGACAATGAATTGGATTCAATTGGATTTTGAAATTGGTTTTTATGGCAAGCAAGGAGATGAATTTGTGTCCAACCCAAACAATCTGAGCATTGGTTTTGTAACTTTAAAGATGGGGTAACAAAAAAATTTTAAAACTCATAGTCCAGAGAATTTGAGGCCAATAATTACCATGATGTTTGTGAATTTGAATTCAATATAAAATATTTTGGAATAAAAAGATTGTGGAACTTTGGTCACTCACAAGCAGCTACAAAGGGTTGTGAATGATGAAGTCCAGTCCCTTACACAAACCAGCCTCCCATCCATTGACTCTGTCTGCACTTCCCACTGCCTCGGAAAAGCAGCCAGCATAATTAAGGACCTCATATACCCTGGACTTACTTTCTTCCACCTTTCTCCATCAGGAAAAAGATACAAAAGTCTGAAGTCACTACCAACTGACTCACAAACAGCTTCTTTCCTGCTGCCATCAGATTTTTCAATGGAACTACCTTAAATTAAGTTGATCTTTTTCTCCACCCTGGTTATGACTGTAACATTACATTCTGCATGCTCTCCTTTCCTTCTCCCCTATATAATCTATGAACAGTATGCTTTGTCTGTGTAGCTTGCAAGAAACAATACTTTCCACTGTATACCAATGCATGTAAGAAGTCTCACAACTCCAGGTTAAAGTCCAACAGGTTTATCTGATAGCATGAGCTTTCGAAGCACTGCTTCTTCATCAGGTGAGTGGAGAGTTGGTTCATAAACAGGGCATATATAGACATAGACTCAATTGCAAGACAATGGTTGGAATGCGAATCTTTACAGGTAATCAAGTCTTTACAAGTACAGACAATGCGAGTGGAGAGAGGGAAAATCACAGGTTAAAGAGGTGTGAATTGTCTCAAGCCGGAACAGTTAGTAAGATTTTGCAAGCCCAGACCAAATAGTGGGGGTTACACTTACTGTGACATGAACTCAAGATCCTGGTTGAGGCTGTCCTCAATTGTATGGAACTCGCATTCCAACCATTTTCTTGTAATTGAGTTTGTGTTTATATATGCCCTGTTTGTAACCCAGCTTTCCATGCCACCTGATGAAGGAGCAGCGCTCCGAAAACTCATGATACCAAATAAACCTATTGGACTTTAACCTGAGATTGTGAGACTTCTTACTGTGCCCACCCCATTCCAAAGCCAGCACCTCCACATTATGGCCGCCACTGACTCCGCTGGCTCAGAGTGGAGGGGGTCTCCAAGAAGTTCACACATATTAACACAGACATTAAGTTTCTACAAAGATGCAAGAATGCAGACAAAATCCCAAAAGGACTACAGATCACAAAACCACTCAAGTTGACCTATGACACAGACTATGCTGTGAGACTTTGCCATCACACCTCTCTCACACTCCTCGACGATCTCATATTCCAGCTCTACAACTGCAACCTGGAAACTAAGATAGAGTCCATACTCTCAACGTGCGCTCAGGATGCAGCAGAGCAGCTGCGAAACATTGCCAAGCAGATGAGACAATGAAACTATGCTATCTACGTGCACACCAAGAACAGGAAACTTGAGAAACTAGGCGTCATCACCAGCAGCAACCAAGCCTTCCCCGATACAACGGTAGAAAACAATATCACTACAGGGAAGTCCACTGTCAACTTGTCAGACTACACATTTCAACCAGACGAAATCGGAGCTCTCAGCCGAGGGCTCACTTTCTGCCTCGCCACCAAAATGGACCCCATCAGTCTCACAGTAGACACAAAGGAATTCATCAAGCGAATAAGGCTCTGGGAGTTCTTCCACAAACCCCAAGAGGCCAACAGTGAACCCAATGAGACAGCCAATAAACCGGAACAACGGACAGAGAGATCTACGTTGCAGCAACCAAAGAGGAAGGAGTCGAATTGGACCCCTCCGGAAGGCCGCTGCCCTCGACTGGACATGTATGCCCAAGCTCTCAAGAGGCGTGTCAATGTCAGATTCATCAGCTGCACTCACAAGACAGTCCCGAATGTAACCCAAGCACAATGCAACATCATCCACGCACTCATGACCAACCGCAACATCAAACCAGCAGATAGAGGAAGGGCCACAGTCATTATGAACAGAATGGATTACTGCAAAAAGCGTACTGACAACTGAACAACCAAGAACACTCCAGACAGTTACCTGCAGATCCGACCAAAGAATAGACCCACCAACTTTACAGATTGATCAAGACTTTTGATCCAGACCGTCAGAGCACCCTCCACGCTCTCATGTCCAAGTACTCCCCGCATTAGCAATCTCTACTGCCTCCTGAGGATACACAAGGCCAACACACCCAGCCGTCCCATTGTATCAGGCAATGGGACCCTGTGTGAGAACCTCTCCAGCTACATCGGGGACATCCTGAAACTGATTGTTCAAGGAACCTCCTGCTTCTGTCGTGATACCACAGTCTTCTTACAGAAACTCAGCAGCCATGGAGCAGTTGAACCATGAACATTCCTTGTCACAATGGATGTCTCGGCACTCTACACCAGCATCCCCCTTGACGATAGCATTGCCTCAGTACTCAATACCAACAACTGCCAATCTCCAGATGCAATTTTACAACTCATCCACTTCATCCTGGACAACAGTGTCTTCACTTTTAACAACCAGTACTTCATCCAGACACACAGAACAACCATGGGACCACATTTGCACCTCAATATGCCAAAATCTTCATGCACAAATTTGAACAAGACCTCTTCACTGTACAGGACCTTCAACTGATGCTATACATCGATGACATTTTCTTCCTTTGGACTCATGACAAAGAATCAGAAAACAACTATATGATGACATCAATAAGTTTCATCCCACCATCAGACTCATCATGGTCCACTCTCCAGAACTGGTTGCATTCTTGGACACATGCATCTCCACCAAGGATGGTCACTTCAGTACTTCACTGTACCGCAAGCCCACGGATAACTTCACGATGCTCCACTTTTCCAGCTTCAACCTAAACACGTCAAAGAAGCCATCCCCTACAGACAAGCCCTCCATATATACAGGATCTGCTTAGATGAGGAGAATCGCAACGGACACCTACAGACATTGAAAAATGCCCTCATAAGAACAGGATCTGGCATTCAACTCACTGATCGAGAGTTCCGACATGCCACAGCATAAAACCACACCAACCTCCTCAGAAGACAAACACGGGACAAGGCCAACAGAGTACCCGTCATTGTCCAGTACTTCCCTGGAGCAGACAATCTACAACATCTTCTTCGGAGCCTTCAACATGTCATTGATGAAGATGAACACCTTGCTAAGGCCATCCTCACACTCCCACTACTTGCCTTCAAACAACCGTGTGATCACAAACAGACCACTGTATGCAGCAAACCAGGCAGCCTTCAAGAGAATAGCGACCACAACACCACACAACCCTGCCACGGCAACCTCTGCAAGACATGCCAGATCATCGACATGGGTGCCATCATCACACGTGAGAACACCATCCATCAGGTACACAATGTATACTCATATGACTCGGCCAACATTGTCTACCTGATATGCTGCAGGAAAGGATGTCCCAAGGAATGGTACATCGATGAGATCATGCAGACGTTATGACAACGGATGCATGGACACCTGTCCATTCAGGAAACACTTCAGCAGTCAAGGGCATTCAGCCTCTGATTTTCGGGTAAGTATTCCCCAAGGCGGCCTTCAAGACACACGACAAAGCAGAATTGCCAAGCAGAAACTGATAGCCAAGTTCTGCACACATGAGGACGGCCTCAACCGGGATCTTGGGTTCATGTCATACTATCTGTAACCCCCACCATTTGGCCTGTGCTTGCAAAATCCTAACAATGGTCCTGGCTTGAGACAATTCACACCTCTTTAACCTGTCAGCATTCCTCTCTCCACTCTCATTGTCTGTACCTGTAAAGTCTTGATCACCTGTAAAGACTTGCATTCCAACCATTATCTTGCAATTGAGTCCTTATCTATATATATTTTGTTTGCAAACCCAACTCTCCACTCACCTGATGAAGGAGCAGCACTCTGAAAGCTTGTGCTACCAGATAAACCTGTTGCACTTTAACCTGGCATTGTGAGACTTCATACTGTGCCCACCCCAGCCCAATGCTGGCATCTGCACATCATGGCTACCAATACATGTGACAATAATAAATCAAATCAAATTAAAACTTCTACCTCACTTATGGCAGAATCTCCTCGATCATATGCATTTGTCTGCATGTCTCCTCATCCAATTGCATCATCACTGACAAAACTGGCTGTAGTCACCGTTTAAAACACTAGTATCCTACATTTGTCCTTGCTCAGAGAACCTCCTCAAAATACAAACAGATTTGCAGGCACATTATCACTTGAAGCAGGTACAAGGCCAGTGTTATAGGATATTGCAGCTTTTAAACTTGATTTTGGAGATATAGGCAGCTCTTTTGCATGGTATACCAATACTTGATGTTCTAATGATGAATGAGGAACAGGAGGAAGATAGCCAGATACAGAAGGTCCAGAAAATGAGGGATCACCAGCAAAGACCTCACCCTATTTGCAGGTACTTGGCCGAGAGGTATTATAGATCCCAGCTGAGATTCTAAGAACTGAGAAAAAGGATGTTAGACAATTCTCTGACTTGCTCTAGGATGAATTAAAGCTGTGGACCATGCAGGACAGGTGTAGGATTAGTAAAGGAATAGTGAGGGCCTGTGTCTGGCAGATAAATGATGCCCTTTCCAGGAGCATGGGAGAGTTCACTAAATTTCTAATGTCTACAGAGGATTTTTTCTCTGGATTACATGTTTGCCCAGTGTGTTCAGTGGAACACAAATGGCACTACAAGCTTCTCTTTGGAACCTCCATAGTGCTTTGGACAGAAGTGGAGAGCTGCTTTTTTGAACTGCTGCAGTCCGTGTGCAGTCACAATACGCACAGTGCTGTGGGTGCATATCTTACACATCAACATGTGGTGAAAGTTGTGTGCCGCAATGCATTAATCACAACTCAGTAAACGTACGCATATTCAGGGGCGGGTAACCAGTAGAAAGATGCTTATTTTTCTTTGAAGTGGTAGTTAATGCAGTTTCATGTCTCTCAGACCAGAGCAAAGGAAGAAATTCAATTTGGTACATTCCACCACCAAGCAAGTGGTTGAATGAATGTAGAGGAGCTAAAGAGCCACTTCAGGGATTTGGACAGATCTTGGACAGAATATTCTTCAGACACAGTAGTGAGAATAGACATATGTGTTGCAGATGGCACAACTATACAATGGCAAATGTTGTGGAGCTTGACGTACAAGAGCAGCCAATCAAAGGAAAAGATCCTTGACTAAAAACTAGAAAGTGCAGAAAAACTGAACAAGTCTAACAGCATCAGTGGAGAGAGAAATAGAATTAACGTTTTGAGCCCAATTTGTTTTATTCGCTGACGGGATTTGGGAGTCAGTGGCTAGACCAGCATTTATTGTCCACCCCTACTTGTCTTGAGGAGACAGTGGTGAGCTGCCTTCTTGAACCACTGCAGTTCATATTTCGTAGGAAAACCCACAGTGTTCTTCAGGAGAGAATACCAGGATTTTGACCCAGTGACAGTGAAGGAACAATGTAAAACTTGGAGGGGACATTGCAACAAGTGATATTCCAATGCATCTACTGCTCTTGTCCTTCTAGATGGTAGAGGTGGCAGGATTGGAAGGTGCATAGTAGGAGCCTTGGCAAGTTGCTGAAGTGTATCTTATAGATGATAAACACAACTGCCATGTGTGTCGGTGTTGGAGGGAATGCACGTTGAAAGTGGTGGATGGGGTGCACAGAGGGCTATGTTGCCTTGGATGGTGTCAAGCTTCTTGAGTGTTACTCAAGCTCCACTCATACAGGCAAGTTGAGAAAATTCCATCACACTTCTGACTTCTGTCTTAGAACTCTGAAGGAGGAATTTGTGCTAAAGAGCAGTCATTTTGGACTTGAAACATTTACGCTGGCCAAGATTTTTACCATGACAGAGCGCTTCATTGTGGTGTGAAAATCCCAAAATTGGCTGAAAATTTGAAGCTCCACTCCTGAAGCTGGCATTTCCCTTCTTCCCAGTGTTAGGACTGGGTCTGAACTTGATGGATCCTTTGGAAAATGTTGAAATATTTAAATAACTATCTAATTTCTTGAAACAATGCATTTTTGATCAGTAGCAATAATAGCCAGTGTTGTAATGTTCTAGCTAAGTAGCTTTCTCCCTTCAATTACAAAGAAGGAGCTCTGTCCAAGATAGCAAGAAACTAAAAAAGGTCGTGAATGTAGTCCAATCCATCATGCAAACCAGCCCCCCATCCATTGACTCTGTCTACATTTCTCACTCCCTCGGCAAAGCAGCCAGCATAATTAAGGAGCCCACGCACCCCGGACATTCCCTTTTCTACCTTCTTCCGTCGGGAAAAAATGCAGAAGTCTAAGGTCATGTATCAACTGATTCAAGAACAGCTTCTTCCCTGCTGCCATCAGACTTTTGAATGGACCTACCTTTCATTAAGGTGATCTTTCTTTGCAATCCCAGCTAGAGCAATGGCAGCCATGGCTCAGTTGGTAACACCCTTCCCATTAAATCACAAGGTTCCAGGTTCAAGTCCCACTCCTGAGCTTGAGCACAAAACTCAAATACTGTATGCTATTCCAGTGCAGTGCTGAGAAATTAAACCAAATCCCCATTAACCTGTCAGGTAGGTCTCGTGCTACTATTTTGACGTTGAATAGGGGGTGGTATTCTTGGTTTCCTGGCCTATTTTTATCCCTCGAAATTTAACTGGTCATTACCATATTACTATTTGTGGGAGTTTGCTGCATGCGAATTAACTACTGCCTTTCCTACCGCAACTTCATTTCAAAAGCATTTCATTGGCTGTAAAGCACCTTGAGATGTCCAGAAGTCATGAAAAGCAATATCTAAGTGCTTTTCTTTCTTTTGTCAGATCTCTCATGGTCCCAGCAATAGGTAGAAGCCATGATTCATATTATTCTCCAGCTGGTCATCCAAACCCGGAAGTGCAGAGGTTTCAGTTTCCATTAGAGTGCAAGCCTTGAACTGGTCCTCACTGCCCCTTGTCGACAAACCTGCTACATTCTCCACTCAAGGAACTACCCTCTCTATGGCTCGAACAACTTTTCTGGCGCTAATGCAGAAAACTCAGACTTTAAACCCCCTTGAAGCTCAACGTTCTGGTGAGTATATCACATGCAGCGTCCTCATGCTCCTCTGCCTGTTTGTAAAAGAAAGCTAAGAATCATAACCTTCTTGAAAAGACTTTGACTGAAGATTTGCCAAAGGAAAAAGCAAGTTAAAATTTCCCATTCAGAAATTGAGCATTATTTTACTGTTCATCAGGGGAATCCAAAGTCTTTCGTAATAACCCAGATTTAACCCTGACTTCTATTTATATTTTGAACATTCCTGATATGTTTCCAATTCTGACAAAAAGTCGTTGACCTGAAATGTTAGCTGTTTATTTCGCCACAGGTGCTGCATGATCTGCCCAGCATTTCCAGCATTTTCTGTTTTTATTTCAGATTTCCAGAATCCACAGTGTTTTGTTTTTGTAATAAGAGGCGATTAGTTGCTTTTGTCTGTAAGTGTCTGTTTTGCGTTTACTACCTACCATAGCATCAGACTGTTAAATCCAGAGGGTAAGCTGCTGCAACTGGGGAAATTATTCACCCTTTGGCTATAAAAAGCCTAACTTGTTACATTCTGCCTTTGCAGCATTGCATATGTGCTCATGATTTTCATCAACCATGTGTCTCAACATGCTGCTTTTCAAGCATTTTGTACTTTTGTTTCAGAAGGACCTTGGGGTCTGGGTCCATAGGACTCTTAAGTCAGCCTTGCAGGTGAAGGATGTGGTCAAGAAGGCGTATGGTGTACTAGCCTTCATTAATTGAGGGATTGAGTTTAGGAGTCAGGAGGTAATGCTGCAACTTTATAAGACCCTTGTCAGACCCCACTTGGAGTATGTGTGCAGTTCTGGTCGCCCCACTACAAAAAAGATGCGGAAGCTATTGGAAGGGTGCAGAGGAGATTTACAAGGATGTTGCCTAGATTGGGAGGCATGCCTTATGAGGATAGGTTGAGGGAGCTAGGTCTCTTCTCCCTGGAGAGACGAAGGTTGAGAGGCAACCTGATAGAGGTTTATAAAATGTTGAGAGGAATAGATAGGGCAGATTCTCGGAGGCTATTTCCCAGGGCTGAAATGGTCGCTACGAGAGGACACAGGTTTAAGGTGCTGGGGAGTAGGTACAGAGGTGATGTCAGGGGTATGTTTTTCACTCAGAGGGTGGTGAGTGAGTGGAATCGGCTGCTATCGGTGTTGGTGGAGGCAAACTCGCTGGGGTCTTTTAAGAGACTTCTGGATGAGTACATGGGATTTAATGGGATTGAGGGTTATAGATAGGCCTGGTAGGTAGGGATATGATCAGCGCAACTTGTGGACCGAAGGGCCTGTTTGTGCTGTAGTGTTCTATGTTGTATTTCCAGCATTTCTATTCTAGTTTCTTTTTATGTCCTTCATGAAAACTGGTTAATGTGTTCTATATTTTTCAAGTTATTGAAGTGATGAGGGGAGGCAGTGGTTTAATGAAATCACCGCTAGACTACTAATCTCAGCTAATGTTTTGGGGATCCAGATTGAATCCCACCACGGCAGATGGTGGAATTTGAATTCATTAAAATGTATCCAGAATTGAGAATCTACTGAAGAACATGAAACCATTGTTGATTGCCAAAAAAGCCTATCTAGTTCACTAATGTCCTTTAGGAAAGGAAATCTGCCACCCTTACCTGGTCTGGCCTACGTGTGACTCCAGAGCCACAGCAACATGGCTGACTCTCAGCTGCCTCAGGCAATTAGTAATAAGCAGTAAATGCTGGCCAGCCAGCGATGTCCATGTCCTACAAATGAATTTAAAATATCATCCAACTCAATAGTCTATTCAGGGTGGCATGGTGGCACAATGGTTAGCAGTGTTGCCTCACACCGCCAGGGACCTGTGTTCGATTCTGGCCTTGAATGAATGTCTATGTGGAATTTGCACGTTCTTCCCATGTCTGCATTTCCTCCGGTTTCTTCCCACGGTCCAAAGATATGCAGGTTAGGTGGATTGGCCATGCTAAATTGCCCCTTAGTGTCAGGAGGATTAACAGGGTGTTAGGAGGATTAGCAGGATGCGTGATTACAGGGATAGGGCTTGGGTGGGATTGTTGTTGGTGCAGGCTCAAAGGGCCAAATGGCTTCCTTTTGAACTGTAGGGATTCTATGACAAATTGACTCTCGGTTGATACACATTTGGACTGTGCTATCAATTAAATCATTCCTGTTTTGATCACGTGGAGATTCTTTAAAGATTGGAAAAAACGTGACAGCACTACTTTAAATATCCGGCTCCTTTATTTGCATAGCGCTGGGTATTACACAAAAAGCGACTTAGAATTATGTGCATAGCTTGAGTCCCATAATAATTGTTAAATGCTACAGTGGCTGGTTGACCATGGTTCAATAATTTACTGGCTCTGCAACTTTCCTTGTATGCGCTGACTCAAGGCGCTGTCTGGGCTACCTTAATTCAATTACACTAAGAGTAATAATAGCTTTAAACACAAGATGTGACTGGGATGTTGGCTGTCTCTCTTTGCAGTTCATGATTGGGTAAAGGTTTTAACCTTGTTGCCGAAATGTTGAAGTATTCTTTCAAAAGACTGAACGGGAAACAGAGAAAAGCACAAATTAGTTCCCTCAGAGGAAAGCCAGGCTAATAAGGGAAACAATACAAATTATTTAATCCCAGCCAGCAGCTTTATCATCTAAGCATTAATTTGTCATGGATAAATTAATTTCCTTTCTCTATATTGTATAAGCATGCTCTCCAATGTAGAAGAATCACTTAGACTGGAGCCTCAGGACTTTCTGTTATGGTATAGTACAGATAATCTAATTGCTGTAAGTTAGCTTTTGGCAAAGGCAGCCTCACAGACGCATAGGATTCCGAGCTGGAGAAAACCATTACAAATGTTTCAAACAACATGCGACAGAAAAGGTATACATATATATTTTGTATACATATATATATTACAAGTGCACACATGTACGTCTGTGTGAAAACTGTTCCCTGCAGGGAGAGAGAAGCAGGTTCTAATGGTTTCAGCATTTCATTTAACATAAACTCAAGATTGCGAATAGGAAATAAAAGGGCTTGATTATTAAAACATGGCTTGTAACTCATTAACAGGAAAGTTCAAGTTCCATAATCCAGTATTTCCTTCAATGCACTAAATAGACAATTACATGAAAACCGATATAAAATACAGGAAAGGACTCTTAACCATCTGAGTTTGCTTAACATACATTCACATAAAATTATGTTAATAGGTGCCAATAGATCACATTCCATGGGATTGTCCAAGCTTGCCAAATAGTGTAATGAATGGGGCGTCAGAAAGGAGGGCTTGCTTTGTTTTTGTTTTTTCGCTGAAAGAAGTGTGTCTGGAAGCAGATATTGGGGTCACCCATCAAATTGTTTCCTGTTAGTGACCTGGAAAGATTAACATTTGGAATGTTTTCTGTCTCACACCTCTCTGGCTGTGGTCTCTACTTCCTGTTAAACCCGTGTCCTGAATGCACCCATGTGTATAATAATTCTGTCAGTGAACCGGTGGCAATCACTGGTGTAATGACTTTGTCAGGTTCCAGGTGCTGGATGATAGAGTTGTGTGTTCCACGGTGAAAGTGATCCACTGCACTTTAGTCTGAAGTGCTGATGTTACGGAAGAAGCAATGAGGAAAGGAAAGAAATACATAACAGTCCTGAAAATCCTGGGGCCCAGATCTGCCAGCAGATGTGCAGCGGATGTGTGGGAGAACAGTGCGGATGTCTGTCACTTTCAACTCCCACCTACCCTTCCACCAACACCACCCCCAACATCTCAGGGTCCATGCAGATGTCACTTCATTCAAATGGCAGTTACCAGCATACAAGTTACTATGGGGGGCATCCTTGTGTCCTGCTGAGAAAAGGAGGATGGAAAAAATCTCTTTAGCTGGCAGCACCACTGGCCATTTTCCTGCTATCTCTGGCCCCTTTTCTAAGCATAGGGAAGCAAAATAAGGCTAAGAAAACTTAGCCGGGTTCAGGCCAGGATCCCCAAGCGGGCCCCAATTCCACTGCAAGCACCCTATACACTGGACTCGTCTATTCGCCATCAAAGAGGTCAAAGCTGAGATGCTTCTGGACGCCCTAATGGAAACTTGTAGCTTGGACTGGGATCCAGCATCTTTTCTGTAACCCTTCACTGTCCTCCCAATCAGCCAACTTACACTGATACTGCGCAGTTGGCCACATACAGGTTGGGAACCAACATTTCACATACACACATACACACACACCTGTATACACATACACTTAGATGAAAATAGACTATAATTCAGTAATTTTTTTTAAAGCTTAAGGCATAAGTGCTGCAAAACTTCAAACCTGAGGACAAATTTTCCGGCCAGGCTGAAAGTCAGGAACTTCATCCACTACAATCACGAACTCAGAAGCACACTGCCTATGATTTTCCAAGTACTACATTAGGGCCAGAAAACCATGGGCAGTGCCAGCCCATACACCCATTGCTGTTTTCACGGAGTCAAGATCCTCACTGTGATTGTGCAATTGGGAAGTGAGCCCTCTAGTGTAGACATTGTTAATTACAATCTTGTGATTGTAAACCTCGTACTACGACCAACCGATGTTATTTTTAGGATGTGGACACTGTCGAGGGAGGCTCTTCTGTATTACACTCCTGGACAGGGTACTTTGTTATCTGACAGGCAATCATTCTCTGAATTTTAATCTTCAACCTTGCTCAAGTTCATAACTTTTGCTGTTTCTCTCATTTTTCACATGTCACTTTGTCAGTTCCCCTTTGAAATTTGAAATAAAAACAGAAAACGCAGGCATGATTCAGTAAGTTTGGCAGATCTGTGGTGCAAGAACGAGAGAAATGGCGTTAACATTCCAGGTCACAGGACTTCCTTCAGAACAGACAAAAGGTCTGGAGCCTTTGAAGAATGCCCTGAAATGTTAACTCTATTATCTCCCTCCTCCACAGATGTTGCCCAACTTTCTCAGTATTTCCAGCACTTTGTGCTTCTACTTCAGAGTTCTCACCTTAGCAGGCATTTTCTTTTGACGCAGGGTGGGATTTTCCACGCAATCCACGCTGCAGCAGAGGTGGCCCACGATTGGCCTCCGGTGGTGGGATCTTCTGGCCCCACTGTTATCAATGGGCTTTCCTGCTGAATGCACCCCACGCTGCCAGACAACACACAAAATGAGTGTGCCGTCAGCAGGATCCCGCAGGTGCCAGTGGCCAGAAAACTCTGGCTGGCTCTCCTTTTGAACTTGCATCTACCTCCTCCATGTGCCCTTCCAAGCTGAAGGAATATCATTTCCATCTCTTTTCCTTACCTACATCATAATTGTGTTGAAGACACCTCAGTTGGTCTCTACATCTGTTTCCTTCTCCCTGAAATGATCTGGGGGCAATAGTGATGTTTCATTGGATGGCTCCTTGAGGCATTCTGACTTGAAAATGAGGCCCATGCCCAATACTGGTGACGTACCTCAGGACTCACTGGTCAGACATTAGGAGTGGCCTCTGTGTCCGAATTCCTACTCCATGGTTTTTCTGCTTCTTTGCTCACCAGCTAGTGACTTGCCCTTGGTTACAGAAAAAAATGGGCAGGAGATCACGGACTGAGGAAAGCAAAAGTGAAAAACCCCAGCCATCACATCACCTCATGTTCAAACTCAATCTTCCTCCTCCCATCTAAAGCTTTCAAAGTTCAAGCTTGGAATTCCTTACTCGTGCAGTCCTGATTTAAATGTTTTTCTATCAGATCCTGTCTGATCACATATTCTTTACAAACATTGCCACCCTTTTGGGAGCACTGTACTGAGAGATTAATCCCTGCAGTAGGCAGCAACTGGCTACTCTGATAATTATGCTGTTCATGCGCCAAGGTTTCTGCTGCAGGGCAATCTTTTGCAAATCAGTTTTCTTACATCTAGCACTTTTATTTAGGTCTATGCGTGGGAGGTCAGGATGTTTCAAGCTTGCTGTGTGGAATGTACCGGCAAAAGTGCTTTCTCAGAAGAGTGAGAGAAATTCAGTGAGCATGGCCAACTTGGTCATTATCACTCCCCTTAATGACCTTTAATAAGGTACACAGATTCGAAGCCTGTAAATTATTTTCCTTATGTAGCAATGTACATGTGCAATTAACCAGTGCTCATTCAACATGAGCAATACAGAAAGATTGTGTTTCTTGCTGATTTGAATGATTGTTGAATGCAGGTAGCGTTAACCATGCTATCCATCAGGCTGCATGCATCAGAAGAGGGTTCTATATTGTAGCTTCTGAGCATCACTTAAAGCTAGCTTCACTTTTAAAAGGGGAGCTTTCCATTACAATGCAGATGTCCATTAAAGGGCATTGTGACTAATGCAGGTGCAGACAGCAATTGAATCTGTAAAATGGTGCAAGATGCCAAAGCATGGGACAGTACAAGTTCCAAGGTTTCCGGACACTACACTCTAGGTCTTGATAGAGGAGGCAGGTGATACAAAGCCATCAGCCCGATTCATGAACTCTGTTTCTCTCCCCATAGGTACTGCCAGACTTACTGAACACTTCCAACATTTTCTGTTTGGGTTAATACCCCTCGTCCCATCCTCACAGACTCGGCACTGCTACCAGTCTCATACCCACACCCCACAGCTTGCACACAGTGGCAGCTACTTAACCATGGCAGCCGCATCAGCTAAACAGGTTACGTAACACCCATGGACACACTCTCTCGCAGGATGAACTGACACAAAGTCAGAGGCAACAGGAATGAACCAGAAGAGGTCTGGCATGTGCCTGCGTGTCCTAACCCCCATGGTAGAGAACAGTTGCCTATTTCCAGGAAGCCCATGGTCAGTGGCAGGGTTGAAACCAGCAAAACTTATGGTACAAAAACAGAAAACACCCCACAATCTCAGCAGGTCTGAGAGCATCTGTGGAGAGAGAATAGAGCCAACATTTCAAGTCAGGATAACCCTTCATCAGAATTCTGGGAAAAGCACAAGTATGATTAGTTGATCTTGTATAGAATATAAAGTGTGATTTCATTTTTTGAAAAATGGTTTGGAATGTTTATTTTGCAGTAACTTTTGTTTTTGCAATGTGGCTAAACAGAGGCTAAACAGTAACAGAGGAAAAGTAAGGTGTAGGATTGTTGTTGAATGGAGAACTGTGGTTGTAGTTGTCAATATCACACTTGGAAGAGTTCTTCAAGGACAACGAGGGTAAAAAGGGTCAGAGTCGGCTTACTCTTTCCTTTGCCTTCCTCCACACACTCCTGATATTCCTGTCATTCAAACTCCAACCTCTCAGCTGGCAATAGCTGCCCGCACGATGGCAAACATCTGATCACCCATTTAGCTGATTACTTCCAGGATTCGTTAGGGCGTTTTAGCCAGTATAAGTGTTTTCTTCAGCACATCAAATGGTCTGTCCTATCTCATTTCATGCAGCTGCAAGGCTTTCATACAGCGCATGTGTGCACTAACTATGCAACAAAGTCATCAGCCACATGCCAATAGATAGACGTTGTTGCACAGTAGTCATTCCTTTGGTTTGTTATGATGGTTCAAATGCAACTGACAGAATGGACTGTCACAGAATGAAAGCATGATGGCTGCTGGAAGAACACCAGGCAATCGGTAAGAATAGGCAACAACCCTTCCTCTATGATTATCCTCAACACCAGTGCCCCACAAGGCTGTGTTGTCAGCCCCTCACCCCTTACACATTTATGACTGTCTGGCCAGATTCTGCTCGAACTCCATTTTCAAGGTTGCTAATGACATCATCGTAAT
Organism: Carcharhinus amblyrhynchos; assembly: GCF_965287045.1. Taxonomy (NCBI): domain Eukaryota; kingdom Metazoa; phylum Chordata; class Chondrichthyes; order Carcharhiniformes; family Carcharhinidae; genus Carcharhinus; species Carcharhinus amblyrhynchos. Next base: position 46,120,504 of record NC_137324.1, on the reverse strand, counting down.
GCGTTGGATCTCAAACAATGGTGAGACGGAGCTCAGGAAAGAGAGAATCTGGTGAACTGGTGGAACGACAATATGCTCTCCCTCAATGTCAGTAAAACAAGGGTGATAGTCATCCACTCAGGAAACGTAGTGGAGGACATGCCTCTGTTTGCATCAATGGTGATGAAGTCAAAACAGTCGGGAGTTTCAAATTTCTAGGTGTCCAGAATAGCAACAACCTGTCCTGGTCCCTCAAGCTGACACTATTGTTAAGAAAGCCCACCAACATTTTTACTTTCTCAGAAGGTGAAGGAAATTTAGCATGTCTGCTAAGACTCTCACCAGTTTTTACAGATGCACCATAGAAAGCATCCTTTCCCAAAGATCACAATTTAGTGTGGCTCCTGCTCTGACCAAGACCACAAGAAACTACAAAGGGTTGTGAACATATCGCAGTCCATCATGCAAACCAGCCTCCCATCCATTGACTCTGACCACACTCTCTTTTCTTCTCCTCTATGTACTCTATGAGCGTATGCTTTGTCTGTACAGCACGCAAGAAACAATACTTTTCATTGTATCCCAATATATGTGACAATAATAGATCAAATCAAATCAAGACCTATCAATTTCACTGCCTATGTTCACACATCAGCTGGATGTTGAAGGAGTGGAATCCCTTTCAGTTTCTGTTAGGGCAGAGGTGACATGCAGCACCTGGGGGAGCCTGCAATTCTCCCTTGATCTGCCTGTTACTTTCTGGCAAGAGGGAATGAAATGTAGTGAGCTCTCTTTGCAGACTGAGCCTCAGGAACCAGCCTTATACAAGAGGAGATGGCAAATTGTGAGGTGTTGCAAACCTCTCTAGCTTCAGTCTGGAAGGAGCCAGACCCACAAAAAGAGGCCCATTACAAGAATCAACTTCACAGCTACTGGCAATGCAGCCTTTAACCTGCTCTGAAGCTGTAATTATGGCTGCAGCAGAGGAAAGATATCAATGTGCATAGACATCTCTGCCAGTGTTCCTAACCATGGTTCAGCTAGAGCAACTGCTGCCTAAAGATCCTGAGCAGATATCACCTCTTGCTCAGAGCCCTTCTTCTTTTACACTATTGTTGTCTAAGAAAGAGTTTAGGGTCTGAACAGTAACTACTTATCGTAAACCATACAAAACTGTTACAAACCTCTTCAGTCCAAGCCATAAGCTTTCCCCATTCAGACTCTTATCAGCCTACCACTAATCTTGTGACTCCCTTTACATCATCATCTTTCTCTGACCCACATTAACTCTTTCAGCCTTGAACACCTAATACTAAACCTCACCCCAAATATTTATCCAAATTTTTACTTCCATGCTCACCCTCCTTCCCCACTCCTCTCCCCTCCAGGTCTCTGATTTCATGGGTTTAAATTGTCTGGAGGTTTCATGACTCTCCCTGATTTTGTTCATTTGAAGCGAGAAGGATTGAGAGTCTCAACTTGTATTTCTTTGTTCTGACTTGTCTGTTTTTCAGATGAAGCTGCAGTGTTTGATGTTTTGTCTGTCTCAGGTCCTACATCTGGTTCACCCAAATGTATGATAGAAGATATGAGGAATGCATATTTCTGTTCCTCCTTATCGTGCTTTCTGAGGTATATATTCAGTTAGACTCTTGTTGAACCACATCCCTCAGGACAATGATGCCTTTTCTGCCGAGGTCTCTCATTTAAACCTTGTCTCAACTTGGATAGGTGTCTGGTATGGTACCTCCCTTTGTAAGTGGAAGCTTGTTGCTTTCTGTAGGGCTGTTTTTGAACTAGAACTTTCTGATAGCCTGATATAACCTCTGGGGCAGCATGGGAAGCTGAATATAAAGTTTTCTGCTGATTAGCAGTTCTGGTGGTGCCAATCCACGTCGCAGTGGAGCAGACTAATTTGTCAAAAATGCCATTGGAAAGTCTCATCATTTATTTTCAAGAGTGTTTTAATAGGTCAGGCACCCCTTTCTGGATAGGAAAACCACAATCACAAAGATGCCTTTCAATGACTTAATGACTGACTCTGTGCATTTTGTGTGTAAACGCGTCACTTGGATCCACTGAGGGAAGTAGCTGACCGTGAGGACAAAGGATTTCCCATTGTGCATAAATAGATCCATTTCTAAACATTCCCATGTTTAGAATCGAGCAGTGATAAGGGGTTCGTTCTGGGCAGTTTAAAATCATTTCTTCAATCTCTCTTGATATTCCCAGTCACCAGAACACTAGTTGGACTCATGTTCTGCACTTTGTGATGTTGTGGTATATTCATGCAGAGTGTCTGGTCAGAGTGAGATGGGAGAGACCAACCTCTCACCATACAGTAACAGATCATTAAGTATGGCTTTTCCTTTCCTGGAAGATGGGTATCGCTGGCTAGGCCAGCATTTTTTTTCCCATCCCTAATTGCCCCTGAGAAGCTGGTGGTGATCTTCCTTCTTGAACCACCCCACAGTCAATGAGACACAGGTACACCCACAGTGCTGGGACAGAAGGAGTTCCAGGATTTTGACTCAGCCATGGCAAAGGAATGACAATATATTTCCAAGTCAGGATGGTGAATGGCTTGGAGGGGAACTTGATGTTCCTGAGTGTCTGCTGCCTTTGTCCTTCTAGATGTGGAGACACCAGCGTTGGACTGGGGTAAGCACAGTAAAAAATCTTCCAACACAAAGATAATGTCCAACAGGTTTATTTGGTAGCACAAGCTTTCGAAGCGCCACTCCTTCATCAGGACTGAAAGCTGGTGCTACCAAATAAACCTGTTGCACTTTAACCTGATGTTGTGAGACTTCTTACTGTCCTTCTGGATGGAAGAGATTGCAGCTCTGGTGAAATGTTTCTGTTGTACAAAATATATTTTCATGATGATGTCACAGGGAGGCTGCTGTGGCCAATACTGTATGCATTATTGACAGTTGTTGCCACATTCTTCATTTTGCTCTTACTCTTAATGTATCTGTTATAGCTGCTTGAAGCTCATTGGCCGTTATGTTGTCATAATCTGGAAATAGGACTATCAGTTCTAAGGTACATATCAGCCTTTAGCTCTATTTGTTTACCTCGTACTTTTTCTCTAGCGATAGAACATAGAACATAGAACATAGAACATTACAGCGTGGAACAGGCCCTTCGGCCCACAATGTTGCGCCGACCAGTCTTATTTTTAAAAAAAAACATTGACCCACTAATCTAAACCAATCCCTTTTCGTCCATAAACCTATCCACCAATCTCTTAAACGCCCCCAAACTAGGCGCATTTACAACTGCAGCAGGCAGGGCATTCCAGTCCCTCACCACCCTCTGGGTAAAGAACCTGCCCCTGACATCTGTCCTATAACTACCCCCCCTTAATTTAAAGCCATGCCCCCTCGTGCTAGCTTTCTCCATCCGAGGAAACAGGCTATCACCATCCACCCTATCTAAACCTCTAATCATCTTATATGTTTCTATAAGATCCCCTCTTAGCCGCCTTCTTTCCAGTGAAAACAACCCCAAATCCCTCAGTCTCTCCTCATAGGACCTCCAATAGTTATTGTATTTACTTCTTCCCCCACCCCCTACTTTTGCCTTTTGATTATTGAGTGTTTTTGGAAAGCTATTAGTGTCTCCTACCATGAAAACTGGTGCAAAGTAATCTTTTAACGCCACTGCCATTTCCTGGTTCCCCGTTATTATTTCCTCAGTCTCATTCTCTAACAGACCTACGTTCATTTTGGCCTATCTCTTCATTTGTATATATTTAAAGAAGCTGTTACTACCCATTTTTATATTGCTAGTTTACTCTTATGGTTTATCTTCTCCCTCTTTCTTGGTGTCATCTTTTATTGGTTTTTAATGGGTCCAGCATGATGCTTTTGTTGCTCACGATATCACCTAAAAACTGAATGGAGAATTTAGAGAATTCATACTTACTGTTCAGTGTTAATCCTGCTTCCTACAAATGGTTCAAGCAGTCTTGAATCTGATGTTGTGTTCCACGATAGTTGTTCCATGGGCAAGGACATTGGCAGATAACTTCTTTTAGGCCTGTTAAGATGGCTGACATTGCGTGCCAAAAATCTCAGGTGCTGAGGTAATGCCAAAGGGCAAACGACTGAAGCAAGTTCTGCTGTATCGGGTATTACAAGTTGTCAGTAGCATAGACATTGGTCGGGATTTTACAACCTCTCTCGGGTGAGGTTCGTAAAATCCTGCCCGAGACCAACAGAGAATTCTGTTTTGCGAGCTTCTACCTTCCCGATTCTGGGGCAGGTGTGCCTGTAAAATTCTGGCCTTTTTGTCCAGCAGGACCTGCCAAAAGCCACTGTTGGAGTCAAGTTTCAAAGACATTGCAGTCTTGGATAGTTTGGTCGAGCTGTTGCCCACTGAGGACATCAGGTGAGTTTCCCTCGGTATAGTCTTGTTAAGTTGCGAATGGACCCATTTGGTTTCAGAACCGGGACTGACCTGGAATACCATTCTGTCAGCTGAGTGATAGGGGAGATGACTCCCGTGTTGACCCTCATCAAGTTGCGGTTGCACTTGCTTTGTAAGTAGATACAGTATTTTCCTTGGAATAAATAGGCATACAAATTTGGCAGCATTTCTCTGTGTTATACTGTATTCAGTCTTCAGTCACCCCAGTCTAGTGAATAGTTTTGGAAACATTTTTAAAAATCAGAACCAGATCCTTGCTACTTAATCTCTTCGATCTTTTGGATGAAGTTGAAGTCGACACAAGCTTTTCCTGCTTGGAAGAGAGAATTCTTGGTTGTGAAGCTCATATAATATTTCCCATATCTGTTTTTTCTTATGATGGAGCATTGCTTGCAATGTATCTTTGACCTGGAGCTCAATTCCTCCTGGTCCATACAATTGTATTGGACAGGGCTGTCACACTTGCTGCTGTCTCTAATTTTAAATTAGTCATGTGCCCATTGACGCATATGTCAGCATTCCAGAATGTGTATCTGGGACCTTTAATCTTGCTTAGGGTTGCTGACCCAGCCACAGGGAAGGCACAAATATTGGGCTTGGAGGCATGGTTGGCATAGACGGCAATTGCAGACACTGCTACTCCTGCCATGTCTCTCTTGTGTTTGTCCTTCCAGCTACTGGAGCTTGTGGCTCAGGAGGCTTCTGTCCAAATCTTCACAAAGGAGGACACAAATAGTGCACCAGAAATGTTGGGAAATGCAGAGTTTAGCGAGAGAGGGGAACTGAAGGAAATCAGTATTCGTAGAAAAATGGTGTTGGGAAAATTGATGGGATTGAAGGTGCAGCAGGCGATAATAAATGGTATGTTGGCCTTCATAGCGAGATGATTTGAGTGCAGGGAGGTCTTGCTGCAATTATACAGGGCCTTGGTAAAACCACACTTGGGATATTGTGCTGTAGATACAAGCAGGCACAAAGACCTGGGCTGGAATGTTATCGGCCCGCTGCCCCAATTCTAGGGGTGGTGAGGCTCAGAGAATGGCATTCTCCATTGGCCTTGGGCAGGATCATATGGAACTCGGGAATCATGCCAATACAATTCTACCCCTAGAGTCCAGGCAGTAATGATTTGATTTGATTTGATTTGATTTATTATTGTCACATGTATCAGCATACAGTGAAAAGTATTGTTTTTTGCGTGCTATACAGACAAAGCATACTGTTCACATAGAGAAGGAAACACAAGAGAGAGAATACAGCATTACGTCATAGCTAGGGTATAGAGAAAGATCAACTTAATGCGAGGTAGGTCCATTCAAAAGTCTGATGGTAGTAGGGAAGAAGCTGTTTCTGAGTCGGTTGGTATGTGACCTCAGACTTTTATATCTTTTTCCCGATGGAGAAAAGCAGAAGAAAGAATGTCCAGACTGCATGTGGTCATTAATTATACTGGTTGCTTTGCCGAGACAGCGGGAAGTGTAGACAGACTCAATGGATGGGAGGCTGGTTTGCGTGGTGGATTGGGCTGCATTCATGACCTTTTGTAAATTCTTGAGTCTTGGACATGGCAAGAGCCATACCAAGCTGTGATATAACTTGGTATGGCTCCATACCAGAAAGAATGCTTTCTATGGTGCATCTGTAAAAGTTGATGAGAGTCCTCTATAAGCCAAATTACAGATGGAACAACACGCCCAGAGCTGATGGAAGTATTCAGTCTACATTGCCACTCCTAGAATTGTTCCAAAGTGCTGAAGGCTCAACACTGGGACGATAGGAAGATGAGATTCTCCAGAAGCAGAACAGCTTAAGGTTTGCATAAGAAGGGCCAGAAAGATTAGGTCAGTACTTTATACCGTAGCAGCCATAGCAGATGATGTTATTGAAAGACAGGACATCAATGAGGCTTTGAGATCATATGAAGAAGTCCTCTAGGCATTTGAATCATATTTCAATATTCAAAAAATTTGATTATTGAGTGAGCAAAATTCAATAAGAGGAGACAAAAACTGAGTCAACCCTTGGATTCAATTACAAATGACCTGTACAGACTGGCAGAGAATGAGATTCTCAGTGATGAATTAATACACAATCATATACCGGTTGGGGTCTTAGGTTAAACCCTTTTAAATCATTTGCAAGCGAGGGAAGATTTATCTCTCACAAAGACAGTACAAATAGCACAACAGACCAAGCTTAGGAAGCTAAACAGAACAATTGCTCTTGCCCCCAAAAGAAAGGATGCTGGGAAACCTCAGCAGGTTTGGCAGCATCTGTGAGAAGAGAAAAGAGCTGAAGCTTTTAGCCCAGATGATCCTTTGTCAAAGCTGAAAGGCATAGAAAGTGGGAGATATTTATACTGCAGGGTGAGGGAATGAAAGATGAATCATAGCTGTACGGAGAGAAAAGTACTGAAGAAATAATGCTTCAGTCAAGAGTTATCATTATTGAGCATAAAAGAATGCTTCTAGTTAAGACTTACTAACAAGGTTCATGAAATTGTCGATGAGCAGTCCAGTAATATATGCAGAAATGAATTTCCGTCCCTATTTTCAAGTTTAAGAAAGCTTTAAACATTTTTTGTAATCATCCTAATGGCAGCCTCTATGTGTCCCTCCACAATGAAGAAGAGACCTCATACACTTGTAAATAAAGTAAAGAGTGAGATTGAGCACGTTACAGCAAGTGGTCATCTCTCCAGCAAACAAAGTGGTGCTCTGGAATGGTCACAGCACCAATGCTTAACGTCTTGATTAGAATCTGTCTGGCCTTGATCTAATTAAACAAATCAGTCTAACATGAAATCCACCCAATGGCATCAGTGGATGAAAGTTTTGCCAAATTGGTACAGTGCATCCTCTTGACAAAATTTAATGCTAACAGTAGCTTTTGGCAGTTGTCTCTAGGCAAAGAATCCAGATTGTTAACTACTTCTATCACTTCATTTGGCCACTGTTGTTAAACAGGTTACCATTCAGAATTGCTTCTGCATCTGATGTATTCCAAAGAACAATGACTCAGATGCTGGAAGGCATAGAAGGTGTAATCTGCCAAATGGACGACTTCTCGTACATGGTTTACTGAGGGAAGAACATGACCATCGAGTGAGAACAGTGCTACAAGAAGCAGGCTTGACAGCCTATAAAAAAAATTATTATGGCACATTGAGCAATCTATGGGGATTACTGCTGACTGACAGAAAACTAACGCCATTCTAGAGTTCTCACAGTGTAAAAACATAACAGAATTACAAAAGAATTCCTTGGAGTGGTCAATCAAGCAGGCAAGTTTCTTTAGAAATTGGCAGAAATCAACAAGCCATCATGACAGCTGTTTAGACAAAGTCAATAGTGGTGCTGGAATATAGATCAGCAAAATACGTCTGATCAGGTCAAAAATCTCTTCATTTTATCAGAAATTCTAATGAACTATGATCCAGAATTACTAACAACAAGAGAAGGCTTGGGGCAAAGCTGTTTCAAGTTCAAAAAGATGGACAAACAAGATCAGTTTATTATGTCTTGAGATCGCTCATAGACACAGAGAAGAGGCATACAATCACTGAGAATGATGCACTAGCAGCCAAACTAGGGCGTATGAGAAGTTCTGTCTCCAAAAATGTGTAGATCAGGTAGATCAGCTATGGTAAATTATGTCATACAGTTAAAATTAGTGCCATTGTCAACACATTCAGAATGGGGCTGCAATAATCCTCTTCCAACTAAGAAAACTAGGACGTCACTAATATCCCTTTCAAACTGATCGTAGCTGGACAAAAATGGGATGAATTTAAAAAATAATCCTACTTAGGCAAAATGCACTAAACCCAATTAGGCAAAATGAGCTAAACCCAATTTGCCATTGCCTGTCAGGTCAAGTGGTCTCTCCAGCCTCAAAATTGAAGGACAGCAATTTTGGTGAGTTAGTGCAGGTTGCTGGCACGTATGGAATCATAACTCAGCAAGAGTCAGTGTCTTCAGACATGAGATGAAAACACTGAGGAGAGAAAATAACAGCACCTTATTGTCGCCAACACCTCATACCAGATGTCTTGGCTGAGCAGCACAAGGGAAAACCCACGTTTTGCATCCAGGGCCATGAAACCAACTGACTTTAAACAGTCATATTTTACTAATTAGCACATTAATGCGATTGAGGACAACAGGGAGGCTCCATAGGGAATTCAATCACACAGTGCAGGTGGCAAAGGTTAACATCAAGGATATTGAAATATGTCACATTGCTGCCATTTCCGGAAAAAGTTTATACAAATAATGGTAATGCTCGCCTAATGTTGCTACATCTGCTACTTACGTTGTAGTTCAATCACCTTGACTGCATTACTGGTACTTACTGTGCTGTCTCTTGCCCGAAGCAGCCAACAGCATTGAAACACCCCCTCGAGTATAAAAAGCCAGAATCTGCTCAGTCATTTATTCCAAAAGAGAAAAATCTCCTCTGTATTCCCCTGCTGCTGCCACTGCCAATTCATTTTTACAACAAAGCAACGTGATTCTTCCACTCACAAACTAGTAGAAAGGTTCTCCCTGAATTTATTCTTAGAATTGTGAACGTTATCTGGTGAAATTAAAGATAAACTAAAGGAAATGCCTAGTGCATTGAGAGTGTTGGTGCAATTGCGCAAACTCATTAAATTTTTCTCTGCATTTTTGGCCGCCGCGGTAGTACAGTGACTAGCCAGGCACTGCTGCGTCCCATTTTGGCAAACAGTGCACTTCCAGGGCAGGTTGGACTCCAAATATAATGACTCAAAATTGGTCCTTCCAATGATGATTGAACATCCAAAAAAATGTACGATTTCTCCTTCTGTAGGGTAAATTCAAATCCATGGAGAGTCTAGACAAATTGGGATTATCTTCCCTAGAGAAAATTAAGTGGAAACTTTATGGAAGTGATTAAAATTATGATGGGCTTTGATACAGTAGAAAGAAATGACCTGCTTCAAGCGGCAAGAGAGTCAATAACCAGAGGGCATAGATTTGAAATGACTGGCAAAAAACTCCCATGAGTGAATGAGAATTTTACTTTTTTTGCACTGCTCTGTTATGCATTGGAGTACACTGCTTGAAAAGGTAGGAGAAGCAGATTCAAAAAGTTAACATTACAAGGGAGATTGAATTTATAGAGAAAAAATGCTTGCATTTATATAGTGCTTTTTACGACCAGCAGATGACTCAAAAGCACTTTACTGCCAATGAAGTACTTTTTGAAGTGTGGTCACTGTTGTATTGTAGGAACATGGCAGCCAATATGCGCATTGCCAACTTGCAAAGACAGCAATGCAATAATGACCAGGTAATCTGTTTTTTGTAATGTGGATTAAGGGATAAACAAAGGAGAAAATTGCAGGGCTACAGGGAAACAGCAAGGAAATGAGACTAATTGGACAGCTGTTTCAAAGAGATGGCACAAACTTGATGGACTGAGTGGCCTCCTTCTGTGTTTCAACTGCAATCTAGCAATTTTGCAATTCAAGAGAGCAGCCATGTTCAACTAGTGCTAAGAGCTATAGCCTGGATCTGGTCCATGTTAGCTTGGTTTCTGGCTGCTTGATGTCCCAGTGTACCAGCTGGGACATTAACCAAGTTCAGGATGTTCCACGTTGAGCTTTAAATGGACCAGTTGTTAGACTGCATCAAACAACATTCAGTTCCAAATCTATCATCATCTGCATGTGAAGAAAGACATAGGGGTGCTCCACCCAGCCCCAAATTATACAGTGGAGGGTGCCTCCACCCCAGTTACTACGCTCATCTAGCATCCTGCACCACCATCACCAACACCACCCTGGTAACCCTCCAGCGACTGATCTCACTTCAGCCACCAACTGTAACTGTACTCTCGCACCCCTGGTTACCAATTTTCCCCCTCATTCTCCTGTCATCTAGTCATTCCTACCTGCTGATGAACATTCCAGTCAATGATTGCAACAACAACCCCTACCTCCCCAGTTTCTTAATGCACAACTGGTGTTTTATTTAACACACTCCAAACAGGAAATAGCAGTTTGAGTGATAATCACCCCTGCTATAGAATTGAATATCACCTTCTCCACCACTGCTAAACCTAGAGTGCAGAATTTATTAGCTACAAGGTGCACTGTAGCAATATTTCAGTAAAACCTCCCAGTCCCAATCTCTACCCCCATGAAAGACAAGAGCAGCAATATTGCAGGAACATTGGCTGCGATTCCCCCAAAAGTGCTGAATTGGTGGGAAAACTATTCTAAATCCCAACTGTTCTGTCAGTTAATCTTCCCACTGAATCTCCGCACTCTGTGAGCTAAAGAGTTCCCAATCGTGAATATCATTAAAATATTCACACAGGAGTTTGACAACTCTGGAGCTCTGCGTATGCATAGTGGCCCCAATCTGTCAACCTCCTGTTTGCTGGCCAGCCCGGGAACCTTGCAGTGCTGCCCCTCCAGCCCCCCCCGGATGACCCGATCACAGCCTCCATACCAATTCCTAGGCCAGACCTGATGCCTCCTTGGCCCATAGTGCCCCAACGTCCAGGCCCCACCCCTCAGCAGTGGCGATCCCCCAAAGCCCTCAGCCCAGCAGACCACCCCCTCTGCTGCTAACCCCTCCTAGGTGCCAGACCCCCCTCAAGGCAGAGCTCTACCCCCCAGCCTGCCCCAATCGCTGCACTCCCTCCAGCCCAGACCGATTCTGTCTGCAGGGTGTCAATAGGAACCCCCCACCCTCACCGATTGCCCTAGGTCACGCCCCATGGCACTGCCCAATGCACAGTGGGCAGTGCCAAGGTGCCCCCTATGCATAGGCACTTTGCCCCTTGGGTAGTGCCAGGGGAACATGCTGGCACTGCCAGAGTGCCCATGCCCAAGAGGCACTACCCCCCACCGTTCGACCTCCCCCGGGGCCTTGATTGCCCCCCCCTTCATTCCAATGGGGTCTCCTGCTAGTTCTACAAACATGGGGAGCTAGTCTAAACCCTACCGGATGGAGTAATCCTGGCGAGTTGGGAAATTCAATCGGGACCCGAAAGTTTCTAATAATGAATAAAAATCCATTTTTAAAATACATGTAGAAAAGATTTAAATGACTTACCTGTCTTTCCGCCAGTTTCCAGCGTGGTCTGACCGGCAACTGTTCGCAGACTCTTGGACATGCGCATGCATTCCCAGCACATGCGCAAATCCTTGTTCAAGGCCGTAGATGTGAGTCTCCCACTGCAACACAACAGAAAAGTTGCAGGTCGCAATGGAAGAACATGGCAATTATTTCCTGCATATCCAGTTCAAACCAAACATCACCCCAATATGGGGGCACATTTAACTGCTCCGTCATTGTTGCTGGGTCAAGATCCTAGAATTTCCTGCCTAATACCACTGTGCATCATCATCACATGGACTATAGTGGTTCGAGTTCATCACACTGACTCAGAGCGTCTAAGCATGGGTAATAATTTCAACTTTGCTCAAACTGACCACATTTCTGGAACTTCACTCAGAGAGTAGTGAATTGCTGAAATTCTTCAGCAGAGAGGGCTGTAGAGGTTGTGTCATTAGCTATGTTCAAGGCTGAGTAAGGCAGATTTTTAATCAGTAAGGGAATCAAGGGTTATGGGAATAAGATGGGAAAGTGAAGTTTAGGATTATCAAATCAGATCAGTCATGATCTTATTGAATGGCAGAGCAGACGCATTGGGCAGAATGGCCTACTTCTGCTCCAACATCTTCTGGTCTTATGGTCTAACAAAGAAAATACAGGTTGCCTTATCCCTCTCTGTTAAAGGATGTAAACTTGACATCAGCCTGCAGCACAGCAACATATTCCTTGGCAACGTCACATACACAAAACATTTATGTTCGTTTAGGAAATACTCTTCCTCAAATTTGCATTGAATTAGAAAAATGTCCTATTTTTATGTGGTTTGTTCCACATTAGGAGCTTAGATTGAGAGCAGGGAGAAATTAATTCCACTGGGAGGACAATCGGTAATCAAGATTTAAGATCATTGGTGACAGGACCAGGAAAAATCTAGAGCGGGGGGGTCATGGTCTCAAGATAACAGTTTCAAAGAATAGAATCACTACAGTGCAGAAAAGAGCATTCGATCCATCGAGTCTGCACCAATTCCCTGAAAAGGTACCTTACCCAGGCCCTCTCCCCTGCCCTATTCCGTAACCCCAGGTATTTCCAATGGCCAATCTACCTAACCTACACATCTTTGGACTAATCATTGGATTAATCATTGAGAACTCAAATGAGGAGAAATTTCTCATGAATCTTTGGAACTATTGAACCCAGAGGGTTGCAGTTGATCCATCGTTAATTATATTTAAGGTTGAGATAGACAGATTCTCGATTTCTCAATGAATAAAGGGATATGGAGAGTTGGGCAGGAACGTTGAGTTGAAATGTTAGATCAGCCATGGTGGTATGGAACAGCAGAGCAGCTCAGGGCATTCATATGCTCTACTCTTGCTCCTAATCCTCATGTCCTTATGAGTTGAAAGGGCTTTTTTTATTAACAAGGCTAATGGCTATGATCTGAAATGCACTGCCTCAAAGAGTGGTGGTAGAAGAGTCAATGGCAATTTTCAAAAGGGAAAAGTATGTATTTGAAAAGTAAATAAATTACAGGACTACAGGGAAAGAGCAGCTGATTGTGGCTAATTGGAGATTTTTTTAAAAGGATATGCACGATGGGCTGAATGGCCTTCTGTGCTGTATAATTTGGCCTTCAGTAAAGGGCCAGACAGAATGTCTTTTGTGGCTAGATATAATTTGGAAAATACACAGATCTATTGCGGAATTCAGCTGGACTCATATATCTCTGCTGCAGTATTTCCAAGATGAAAGTTTAGTTACATTTTTCATCCCATTAATGTATTGCTGTTGGCTGCACCAAAGTGTTGCCGACTTCAATAAGACCAGTTCTCCAGGCGTGTGATAGCAGCTGGATGCTTAACAATTCATACATTTATTTTTTTTATTGAAAAACACATAAAACAGCAAGTTTCATATGAGTGATGACCTTTCCTTGGAAAACTGTGAACTCCTGGGGCTTGATTCCAATTTCCAGTTATAGTGCAGCAGGGGCTTGTGTTCCCTGTGAAATGTGAGCTGTCTGATCCAGTCAGGAGTCAGTAAGCTAGGTGATTGTAAATCTACCTGATTTGTAGCACATGGATTCAATTCAAATCAGCTAGATGCAAATTGAAATGGTCACATTCATGTAAAGAAAGTAGCTGCCTCACTCATTTTTGGAACAGAATAAATCAATATGTTCCTAAGTGTAACACTTTCAACGCGAACACGACCCAGAGTTGAAAAGGTTACCCATTCAGGCATCCCATTATTTCTTGGGTTTGCCAGACACAGGTATGGGTTATCAGAGGAGATGCCAGCAAGGCTGAGAGGGTTTCTGTACTTCAAGACACAATGTCCAAAGACTGCCAAATCTTTGAGCTTCACTTCATCAGCACCATAGAATCTTCAGGAGGGAACAATGGCCTAGTGGCATTATCGCTAGACTATTAAACCAGAAACCCAGCTAAGGTTCTGGGGACCCAAGTTCGAATCCCACCACAGCAGATGGTGGAATTTGAATTCAATAAAAAATATCTGGCATTAAGAATCTACTGATGATCATGAAACCATTGTTGGTTGTTGGAAAAACCCATCTGGTTCACTAATGCCCTTTAGGGAAAAAAAATCTGTCATCCTTACGTGGTCTGGCCAGGTGATTGTAAATCTACCTGATTTGTAGCACATGGGTTCAATTCAAATCAGCTCAATGCAAATTAGATGGAATGCCAACATTTCCTACACATGACATTCTCCCAGGTGGTGTTATTGCCTCAGAATCTATCTCGAGTACACAGTGTTCAAATGCAAAATGAACCATTATTTGGTGGAACACTATACTATAAGGTCATGAGAAGGTCCTTAACCTTCCCACTGGAGCAGAAGAACACAATTCAGTCCCTCATGTTCAATTAGATTATGGCTGATCACCATCTCATTCCATCTGTTCCACATCCCTGGATAGCCTTACCCAATGAAAATCGATTACTGTGTTGAAGTCTATAATTGTTCAAATGTCCACAGGCAGATCCAGCTCAGTTCCTGGTCAATGGTAACTCCCAAGATGTTGTACAAAGACCATGGAGAGACAATATAAAAGGGTACAATTCTAAATGGGGTACAGGAGCAGAGGACCTGGGTGTATTGACGGTAGCAGGAGAGCTTGAAAAAGTAGTTAAAAGAGCATACAGCACCCAGGCTTTCTGAATAGGGACAAGGTGGAGGCAATGGCCTAATGTTACTATTGCTAGACTATTAATAAAGAAGTTTAGTTAATGTTTTGGAGAACATGGTTCAAATCCCACCATGGCAGCTGTGAAATTTGAATTCAATAAAAAATTTTGGGAATTAAGAATCTTCTGTTGACCGTGAAACCATTGTCAATTGTTGGAACAACCCATCTGGTTCAGCAATGTGGTTGACTCTCAACTGCTCTCTGAAATGGCCTAGCCAAGGGCAGTTAGGGATGGGCAATAAATGCTGGCCAGCCAGCGATGCCCATATCCCATGAGTGAATACAAAAAAGATAGCTATGTTAAACTTGTCTGAGACATTGGTTCAGCCCAACTGGAGTATTGCATCCCATTCCGGGCACCACATGTTAGAAAAGGTGTGGTGGCATTAGAGAAAATGTACAAAAGATTCACACAGATGGTCCCAGGGATGAGGAACTTCAGTTACTTTGAGAATAAGAACAAAGAAAAGGAACAAAGAAAATTACAGCACAGGCACAGGCCCTTCGGTCCTCCAAACCTACACCGACCATGCTGCCTGTCTGAACTAAAACCCACGACCATTCTGGGAACCATATCCCTCTATTCCCATTCTATTCATGTATTTGCCCAAACACCCCTTGAAAGAAACTGAGACTATTTCATTTATAGAAGAGAAGGTTAAGAGCTAATTTGATGGAGGCATTCAAAATCATGAGGCAACTCAGAGGGAGCCGGTACAGAAAAATATTCCCAATAAAGGAAGGATCAAGAACAAGAGGGCCCAGATTGGAAGTTATTGGCAAAAGGAGCAATGAAGATACGCCAAAAAGGAATTTTCACACAGCAAGCAGTTAGGATCTGGAATGCACTGTCTGAAAGTCTGGAGGTGGCAGGTTCAATTGAGACTTTCAAGAGGGAATTGTATTGTTATCTAGAAAGATGGAGTGTGCAGGGCTACCAGAAAAAGGCTGGAGAGTGACACAAAGTAAATTATACCAAAAGAGAACTAGTGGAGACGCGATCAAGCAATTATTCTTGTCCAGCGCTGTGATAATTTGATGATTCTATTATCTTGCCAAGGCTTCCTTGACAGTATTTTTAAAAACTGTGACCATTACTACCTAGAAGGTCAAGGCCAGTAGACACATGAACAAAATCACCCTTTGCAAGTTCCCCTGAAGTCAGACACCCACTTGGAACTATATTGCCATTCCTTCACTTTCACTGGGTCAGTACCCATCTCAACACCACCTTCACAAGGTGAATATTGGTGGACAGTAACTTCTGGCCTTGTCTGTCTCATTCATATGCCAGGACATGGTTACAGTTGCTTACTGCTGCGCTTTGCCACATAATGTTAAAGAAACACAACAAACTAACTTTCACAGCTTAAATTCAGCAACCTATTCAGTTTGGGTTACTGGTCAATCATTTACCATCTGGTTTGCATTGGGAGAAGAATTCAGGAAAAGTCGATTATATAAATAATGATTGTGAAGTATGCAGAAGTAACTTCCATGTCTATTTTCAATTTGAAGGACTTCAGAAAAATGCTGAATGAGTAAAAGAATATATAAACAGTTTTAGATCTTTCAGCCCTTTGAGCTGGTCAAGCATTTACTTAGAGAATCAGTAATATGTAGCTTAACCCTATTCACCCTACATAATTTAGTGACACTTAATACCCTTGTGTAACAGAAATGAATTAATCGCACTTTTAAAATATTCTACTAAACTAGCCTCAATAGCTTTAGAATGGAAACATCCAGCACAGAAGGAGTTCATTTACCAATCATACCTAGGCCCATTCTTTAAAAAAACTGTCCAATTTAGTCCCCACACTAGAGCTTTTTACCCATAAGCCTCCAAATTCATGTTCAACTCCCTTTGAAAAGTTCCTTTGGAATCTGATTCCAATCATGCAGCAGGTTGTGAGACAACTCACACTAGGGAAGGAAAGAATTTACTTGTCTTTGTCCCCACCATTCTGTCATCAGATGCAACTATTCACGTTCCATGTCAATATTGCAAACCTTAGTAACACTGTAAAGAAATCTATCCTCATTTCCCCTCTAGTTCTTCTGTCAATTATTTTAAATCTTTGGCTATTGACTACTGACCCATTTGCCATAGAAATTTATTTTACCTGCTTGGTCTGTCAAAACCTTTCATGAGAAGAAACTTCAAAGAGTTATGAACATAACTCAGTCCGTCACACAAAACAGTCTCCTATCCATTGACTCTGTCTACACTTCCCGCTGTCTCAGGAAAGCAGCCAGTATAATTATGGGCCTGAACCACTCCAGACATGCTCTCTTCCACCTTCTTCCATGGGGCAAAAGATACAAAAGTTTGAGAATACATACCAACCAACTCAAGAACAGTTTCTTCCCCGTTGCCATCAGACTTTTGAATGGACCTACCATATATTAAGTCGATCTTTCTCTACAACCCAGCTATGACTGTAGCCCTATATTCTATACCCTCTTCTTTCCTTCTCCTCTATGTACTCCATGAATGATATATTTTGTCTGTATAATGTGCAAGAAACAATATTTTTCACTGTATCCCAATACATGTGACAATAATAAATCAAATCAAATAACTTTGAATGCCTCCATTCTCCTTAACTTTCTGTATCAAAGAAAATGATCCCAATCTCTCTACACACCTGAAGTCCAGAACTTTGACATCAATTGTTAAGTGTGATGCCAAGAATTATACACAATATTGCAGCTAAGACTTATTAAAGATTTGTAAATGTTTAGCCTGATATTTCTAATCAATACTTCTATTTGCAGACTTAAGTGTCTCATATGATTTCTTAACAGCCCCTTCAACTTGTTCTGTGTTATATATTTGGGGTAATTACAGTGTTGTCGCATGGTCCCTTTAAAAGAATGATCGTGTGATCACATTGTGATGTGATCATGCCTTCTGGCAGCTTGTGGGCAGTCTAGATCTTAACTCTGTACAGTGAACATCTCTGAAATGAAACATTGTCTGCTATTTCCATCCGAACCCTTGTGTGGCACTTCTGTGTTATTTGCTATCAGACCCTGCAGCACCAATACATTATCACATTCTGCCACTTATAAATATCTGCATATAGACACCCTTAGGTTCCTCTGATCTTGCACCTCTCTCAACATGGCACCAATTGGACTACACCATCTCTCACTGTTATTTCCCTCAAGGTATATCACTTCAAACTTATCCACATTATACTATAGTTCCACGTATCTCTCCATTTCATAGGTAGAGATAAGTCTACCATTGGATTCTACTTGCCCCTCCCTTTTCAAATTTATCAGTGGGAAGCCAAAAATCAAGCCCTATGTCTCATTTATTTCTCCGGGCCCATGGAAAATGTGGCATCTCCCATTCAGCCTCACATCACTGCAACAAGAAGGCTAATCAAAACACATACCTCTGAACTGATGTGTACAGTCATGCCAAGAGAACCAGAGGATTCAGGCTATTTCCCATGTGCAAGGTTGCGTAGACTGCATGCATGTTGCCCCCCACCTATCTCTTGTGCCTTCAAGGATGGATACTTGCCGATTAAGGTTGCTGGTTCCAGTGTGGAACCCGAAAACTGAGGCAGAGGAGCACCATAACACGAGCCGCACTGAAAACAGAGTGATCTTTGAGCAGATTATACGGCTATTCAAAATGAGGTGCAGGTGTCTGGGTCAATTGGGTGCCTCTCTTCAATATCCCTCAGTCTCCTGAACAGTGATGCCTTGCTGCACTTTACATAATGTGGTGCAGCAGAGTGGGGAGGTCCTGTCTGCTGCAGGCATGGTGGAACACAGAGGAGGTCACTGGTAACAGGATGCTGAAGGGGTCATTGGTTGCTGAATGTTTACCCTACTAACCCCCCGGCACTAAGGGGCAACTTAGCATGGCCAATCCACCTAACCCGCACTTCTTTGGACTGTGGGAGGAAACTGGAGCACCCAGAGGAAACCCACGCAGACACAGGGAGAATGTGCAAATTCACCCAAGCCGGGAATTGAACCCAGGTCCCTAGTGCTATGAGGCAGCAGTGCTAACCACATGCTGCCCCGTGCACGTTCTCCCCCTGTCTGCGTGGGTTTCGTCCTGGTGATCTGGTCCCCTCCCACATCCAATGATGTGTATGTTAGGTGGATTGGCCATGATGAATTGCTTCTTGGTGTCACGGGTCTAGCTTGGGTAAGCGCAAGGGTTATAGGGAGAGGGCCTGGGTGGGATTGTGATTATGCAGATTCAGTGGGCCAAATGGCCTCCTTCTGCACTGTAGGGATTCTATGATTCTGAATCTCAAAAATATTCCCCCGTTGGACGAAGTAAAAGTCTACAGAAGCTGGTTATCCAGGTCTGAGGCATTCAAGGCAGGCGACCCTGACTGATGCAAGAAAGCCAGATATGATCTAAGGAGATCCATCAAAGATGCCAAAAGACAATACTGGACCAAGCTAGAATCCCAGGCTAGCCACACTGACCCCCGTTGAATATGGCAAGGTCTGCAAGACATAGCAGGTCACAAGGTGAAGGCATGTAAAATCATGGGCTCCAAGGCACCCCTCCCCGATGAGCTCAATGTAGTGCATGCCTATTTTGAGCAAGAGGTCAGCGAGAATATGCCCTCCACTCTGGAAGCCCTGGATGAAGCTGTATCTGGGGTCACCATTGCAGATGTCAGAGCAGTTTTCTTGAAGGTTAACCTACAGAAAGTGACTGGCCCAGATGGGATATCCAGATGAGCACTTAGATCCTGCACTGATCAGTTGGCGGGGGTATTCACAGACTCTTCAACCTCTCTTTACAATGATAGAACAAAG
Source organism: Carcharhinus amblyrhynchos (assembly GCF_965287045.1). Classification (NCBI taxonomy): domain Eukaryota; kingdom Metazoa; phylum Chordata; class Chondrichthyes; order Carcharhiniformes; family Carcharhinidae; genus Carcharhinus; species Carcharhinus amblyrhynchos. The sequence continues at coordinate 46,100,968 of NC_137324.1, read as the reverse complement.
AACAAAGAACAACACAGCACGGGAAACAGGCCCTTCGGCCCAACGAGCCCGCGCCGCCGTCCCACTGTCTCAGTGTCCTATTCATGATTTTAGTCTACGCCTAATGTGCCAGGATCAGGGAGGTCCAATTTAGGGACAATTTAGTACCCAATCAATCAGCCTAAAAGCACATCTTTGGGGATGTGGGAGGAAACCGGAGTACCCGGAGGAAACCCACGCAACCACGGGGAGAACGTGCAAACTCCCACAGACATAGGCCCAAATCCATGTGTCCGCACAGCAACAGAGATAGTCTCTGAGCTGTCATGTTGCCCTCGAGATGGTCCAGTTTAAGCACACTAACGACATGAAGCAATAGGCAACTCCCGAAGCAACGTCCAAGAGCAGCCCACTACAACCTGCCGCATGCATGCCCCTTGCTGGACTTAAATGCCTGTGGAGACAAAAAATTCATTATTAAACAGGCAAAGACTGTAACATCCCTGAGGCAAAACGTATTCCCAAGCCTACAATGTTTAGTAAGGCCTACTATATCCCCCTATATGTAGCCCGCTCATGTGGCTGTCTAAGTGACTCTTAAACAACCCTAGCGTGCCTGCTACCACCACCTTACTCGGCAGTGCATTCCACACCCCCACTACCCTTTGCGTGAAAAACTGCCCTCTAATATTTGTCTTATACCTAGCCCCCCTCACCCTAAGCTCGTGACCCCTCGTTCTATCCATTTCTAATAACGGAAAAAGCTTACCACCATTTACTCTATCTATCCCCTTCATAATCTTATAAACCTCTATTAGATCCCCCCTCAGCCGACGTCTCTCAAGGGAAAACAGCCCAAGTTCATTCAATCTTTCCTCGTAAGACATCTGAGATGATGTAAGATGATTCCTCGTAAGATGATCTGAGGTCCCTATCTGCTTCAAGGAGACGACCATCATCCTGGTATCTAAGAAAAGTCAAGCAGCATGCCTTAACAACTATCGTCCAGTGGCTTTGACATCCATCATTATGAAGTGCTTCGAAAGGCTAGTCATGGCATGTATCAATTCCAGCCTCCCGGTCTATCTGGATCCATGATAGTTTGCCTACCGCTGCAACAGGTCCACAGCAGACACCATCTCCCTGGCCCCTCACTCAACCCGAGAATACCTAGATAACAAAGACACCTATGTCAGACTCCTATTTATTGACAGCAGCTCAGCCTTCAACACCATTATTCCTATGAAAAACATCTCCAAACTCTATGCCTGGGTCTTGCCTTCTCCCTTTGTGACTGGATCCTGAATTTCCTAACTCACAGACCACAATCACTAAGGATGGGCAACAACATCTCCTCCACAATCACCCTCAACATGTGTGCCCCACAAGGCTGTGTTCTTAACACAGTTGAGAACACCCCTACCATACTTCTTATAAATCTATAACTGTGTGGCCAAATTCCCCCTGACTTGATTTTCAAGTTTGCTGATAACACCACCATAGTGGGTTGGATCTCAAACAATGGTGAAATAGATTACAGGAATGAGATAGAGAATCTGGTGAACTGGTGTGGCGACAACAATGTCAACAAAACGAAGAAAATTGTCATCGACTTCAGGAAGCGTAGCAGAGAAAATGCTCCTGTCTACATCAGTGGTGACAAAGTGGAAAGGGTAGAGGAGAACATGCCCCTGTCTTCATCAATGGTGACAAAGTTGTCAGGCTTGAGAACTTCAGAGTTTTAGGTGTCCAGATCACGAACAACTTGTCCTAGTCACCCCATGCTGACAGACACTATAATTAAGAAAGCCCACCAACGCCTCTACTTGCCCGGAAGTCTAAGGAAATTTGGCATGTCAGATACTACTCTCACCAAGATGTACTATAGAAGGCATTCTTTCTGGTTGTACTACAGTTTGGTATGGCTCCTGCTCTGCCCAAAACTGCAAGAAACTACAAAACATCGTGAATGTAGCCCAATCCATTACACAAACCAGCCTCCCATTCATTGACAGTGTCTACATTTCCCGCTGCCTCAGCAAAGCAGCCAGCATAATTATGGACCCCACGCATCCCTGACATTCCCTTTTCCGCCTTCTTCCGTCAGGAAAAAGATACAAAGTCTGAGATCATGCACCAACCGACTCAAGAGCAGCTTCTTTCCTGCTGCTTTCAAACTTTTGAATGGACCTTCCTTGCATTAAGTTGATCTTTCTCTGCACCCTAGCTATGACTGTACACTCCATTCTGCACTCTCTTATTTCCTTCTCTATGAATGGTATGCTCTGTCTATATAGCACACAAGAAACAATACTTTTCACTGTATGTTTATACATGTGACAATAATAAATTAAATATCCTTCAGTACCTCACCAAATAAACTATTCTTCATGTGGAATATTTAAATGAGGATAGGCTAAATAACTAGTGAGAGCATCACAATCACAGAAGAAAGGAGGCATTGAAAATCACTCAGGAACTAGGCTACTGTTTATCAGCTCTCTCATGCTGACGTTCTGAACTCAGTCACCACCTCATTCAAGGTTAACTAATACATTACAGACGCAAGATTGAACAGAGGGACTTTTCCAGTTGGTATGACTCAGTTCCACATTGGCCAGTGAATTTGCCTGCTCAGAGAACAAAACAAATAAAATGTTTAGTGACGTTTTAGGCACTTAGACAGATTCCTAAATATTACATTCACAATGATACTCCACAGATGGGAAGTTTCAGAATTCATCAAAACAGGTTGAATTTTTCCCTGAAAAATGGTCAAATGCACAATTAATTTTGGGTATTTTTCTTACTTCATCATTAGAAACTATTCTATATTTATTTCATGTTTCTATATATAACACATATATGCTATAGGTATTCTACATTTCAATGAAACACTTCACTAGAAATTGACAGCAAATTGTTTGTTTGTGGTTGTCACGTTAGTGGTGATTTTCTGTCTCCATGCTGTGACAGCATTCCTAAATCTCCATCAATCCCAATTAGAAGCAGTGATGAGGAGATGCTGATGTTGGAGCAGGGTGGGCACTGTGATGAAGGAGCAGTGCTCCAAAAGCTTGTGATTCCAAATAAACCTGTTGGACTTTAAGACGACGCTGTGAGACTTCTTACTTTTAGAAGCAGAGATAAAACATTTTCGACAAATGTTGGGAAAATCTTTGTGCCAAAGGTTGTGAAAGATAATATTTGACAGAGAAGGTCTCCACCACCAGCAGCAGCTTGTCTATTTACCCCATCAGGGCAAAGTTACAGCCAATTTTGTAAGTGAATGTTTTTTAGTGTGTGAAGTATTTACGCACTGCTGTTCCACTGATTTAATATTTACTGCACTCCATACATGTCTTCAGTATAACCTTGTTGGAATATGGCCATTTGTTTTCAAAAATGTACAACTGCCAAGTTCCAATTCTGCCAAGGATATTTAGCATTCACTTAGCAGAGAAAACAAGGAAGAAAAGAATTGTACATGACAACCTTAGACTTGATTTTGTTTTATCTGTTGATACTTGTAGCTAGCATTTACAGGTTTATATGGTGGAAAAATATTCAATTTGAAAGCACAGTCCACTTGCTCTTTGGATACAAGTCCAGTTTTCAAACCATATTTGTTGCTTAAATAGATTTCACTCAGCATAACTTGTTTAAACTGAAATCTCTTGATTGTTCCGCTGGTTAATACAGTTTGCACACAGTGTAGAGCTGACCCTGACAGAACATGAAATTCCCAGGTTTTTAAACCCTGCCAATCTCATTTACATAGTTTACACCATACCTCTACCCAAACACACTCAGGCCCATTGCAGTGGCTGGTGGCAAGGAGCAGGAATTCAGATGGCAAGAGGTTGTTGCTGTCAGAGACTTGCAGTAACAGTCCACAGTGGTCAATTACCTTTTATATTCATTCATTGGATGTGGGGACCACTGGCTAGACCAGCATTTATTGCCCATCCCTAATTGCCCTTGAGAAGATGGTGGTGAGCTGTCTTCTTGAACTGCTGCAGTTCATGTGGTGTAGGTACACACACAGTGCTGTTAGAGAGTCCCAGGATTTTGGTGCAGCAACAGTGAAGGCATATACTTCTCTCCTTTCATTGTAAAAATTGTTCATACCTTCCAACAGAGAATACAATAGAATTGTTTCTTCCTGTTTTATAACTGAGAGCTCATCTTTGACAGATAATAGCTCAAATTCCAAAATCTTTATTTCAATAAGTCGATATTTAATTCTTTTTCAATGTTTCAATGGTTTTACCTCTTCAGTTAATTTTCCACTGTCAAGGTTCTCCCCTTCAACTTCCTCTGAAGCCTCTCTTCTTCGATTGCTTGTTGAGACTTGACAGTTACCAATTCAATTGCTTTATTTCAGTTTTATAAGCACTGCACTACTTAGTTTCTTCTATAAACTTCTTCTTCAAGCTCTATTTCTATTGATTCAATTCTTCACTGGATGTGTTATTGATCTTATGTTCTAGTTGCTTATTTCTATTGTCTTCATTAACTTCTCCTTCCTCTAAATTTTATTTTGCAAATTCTTGGAGCTTTTTTTTCTCCAAGTTTGCTTGTCATCTTGCTGTTTTAAAATCTTCTCTAGAGCTTTACTTCTTTTTGCTGACTGTTGTTTAAGTACTTCCATTGCTGAGTTTTCCATTATGTTCAATAATTTCTTGTTTCTTTGGGAAATGTTTAATTTCTGTGTTTCTTCCATTTTCTTATTGAATTCATAAATGAAACTTTCATTTCCGCTTTGTCTTAACTTCAGCCAAACATTTGTTTGCTACTTTACTTTCAAATCCTTTTGCAAGCTTATTAATCTGTTCATTCAGCTTAGCTTTTCTGTCCTCCAAGGCTTTGAGATTTAGTGTCTCGGTTATATTTTCTAATCTCATTTCTAGCTTCTCGTTTTTTTTTGTTACTCTTCCTCTCGGGTCTTTCACTAAAGTTTATCTGTGTAGCCTTACATTAACACTGCAATGAAGTCACCGTGAAAATCCCCTAGTCACCATGCTCCAGCACCTGTTTAGATACATTGAGGGAGACTTTAGCAACCTAATCAGCACGTCTTTCAGATGGTGGAAGGAAACTGGATCACCTGGAGGAAACCCATGCAGACATGGGGAGAGCGTACAGATTTTGCACGGACAGTGACCCAAGCCAAGAATTGAATCTGGGGTCTCTAGCACTGTGAGGCAGCAGTGCCACCCTGTATTGAATTTGGGGGTATTCTTTCTTCTATTCTCCCGCAGGGCATTTTTAAATATTCCATGCTGTGGGAATTTTCCAGGTGGGATTTGAACCCGTGCTCCCAGCCTATAAACCTGGACCTCTGGATTACTGGTCTAGAGATTATGTCATCATCTCCCCTATGACTCAGAGTGCAAATACATCTATTATTAAAAACTGTGCCAGAGATTAACAAGGCCAGAAGAAAAGCAAACCAAATATTAGTCTTTATTCCTGGAGGAATAGAATTGAAAAATAGGGAAGTTAAGCTAAACCTGTATTGATCTTTTTTGAGACCACACTGAGAGTTATGAGTGCAGTTCTGCTTCCCAATTATAAGAATATAGAGACACTTGGGTGGGTGCAGAGAAGATTGCAAGGATGATACCAGAAATGTGGTTATAAATACCAGGAAAGACTGGATCTCCTTCCTTGAGAAAAGAAGGCTGAGGGGTTGACCTAATAGAGGTCTTTAAAATTATGAAAGGTTTTAAATGAATAGGGAAAGATTGTTTCCTCTTGTGGAGTCCAGCATAACTAGAGAACATCATTACAAGATAGTCACCAAGAAATCCAATAGGGAATTCGAAGAAACATCTTTACTCAAAGAGTGGTAAGAATGTGGAATCCGCTACCATAAGCAGTGGTTTAAGTGAAAAGTGTAGCTGCATGAAGAGAATTAGAAACAGATTTGAGGGATAAGGGAGTAGATGATTTTGTTAGTAAATTTAGAACTGGAAAGTTATGAGGAGGAGCATGAGCTCTGATCTCTGTATTTGAATAAATTTCATAAATAAAAGTCTGCAACGAATAAGCGTTGCTGCCCTAGATTATGGTACCTCTACTGAGAGAGAGCTAATTATACATCAACTAATCTTTCTGACTAATTATCTCTAATCAACTCAAATTAGTGATTATAGTGTCTACTTAGACTGCAATATGAATAATTATAGGTTTAATTATGCAAGTTGAACTTTCTATACTTAGAATTCCAGCGTACTCTTGGACTGGGGAGTTGGGAACAAGGGAGGCAATTAAGGTATTTGCAATTATTGGAAATCAGTGGTGCATGACTAAATATATCAGATTCCTTCTGAGAGATCTGACTTACTCCCCCTTTTTTAAAGAAAGATTTTCAATTAGCTTGCATTACAAAACACCAGTTAGATACTTATTTGTTTCTTGACAGTTTTATTGGCATTTTCATCACCATTTACTTGATTTATTATTGTCAAATGTATTATCATACAATGAAAAGTATTGTCCCTCGCACGCTATACAGACAAAACATACCATTCATAGAAAAGGAAAGGAGAGAATGCAGAATGTAGTGTTACAGTCATAGCTAGGATGTAGAGAAAGATCAACTTAATGCAAGATAAGTCCATTCAAAAGTCTGACAGCAGCAGGGAAGAAGCTGTCTTGAATTGGTTGGTATGTGCCTCAGACTTTTGTATCTTTTTCCTGACAGAAGAAGGCAGAAGAGTGAATGCCTGGGGTGCGTGGGGTCCTTAATTATACTGGCTGCTTTGCTGAGGCAGTGGAAAGTATAGACAGAGTCAATGGATAGGAGGTTGGTTGATGTGATGGATTGGGTACATAGAATATAGAACACTACAGCACAACAGCAGGGTACATTCACAACCTTTTGTAGATCCTTGCGGTCTTGGACAGAACAGGAGCCATACTAAGCTGTGATAGAACCAGAAAGAATGCTTTCTATGGTGCATCTGTAAAAGATGGTGAGAGTCATAGCTGACATGCCAAATTTCCTTAGTCTTCTGAGAAAATAGAGGTGTTGGTGAGCTTTCTTAACTATAGTCCCCGTCGATGTAGACAGGGGCATATTTTCCCTTACGCTTCCTGAAGTCGATGACAATCTCCTATGGCATAGACCAATGGCACAGACCAGATTATCACAAAACTATTTCAAATGCATTTTTGTATCTGCATGAAGAATAGATTGTCCCTGTAAGTACATCAAACTCAGACTGTTTATCATCTTGTTACTTGTAGCCAAGAAAACCTTAAATGCAGAATCATAGAACCGTACAGCACAAAAGGAAGCTATTTGATCCGCCATGCCTGGGCCAGCTCTTTAAAAAAGCCAACCAATTACTTCCACTCCCATGATCTTTCCAGAGAGCCCGGCAATTTTATTTCCATTTTCATGGAAATATTCAATTCCCTCATGGAAGTTATTATTGAATCTCCTTCCAAAGTGCATTTCAGGTCTTAACAACACTCATGTATTAAGTTTCAAGTTGTTATCCTTACAGCAGATCTCCAAATTAGGATGCTATTTCTTATTGAGAAACAGGAAATAATACTCACAATCCTGATTTAGGGTGTGGTATGGTAAGGTCTGACTTGAAATGTGAGACAGACATAACGGTAACTGTACATTGAATTAAATCATTGCTCAATAAATCGTAAGAGATGGTTCTAAGAGACAAAATAAAACATTATATATGAATTCTCTTTCTTTTCAATCCTGTCATTAAAGTTTTAAAGTATATTTCTTAGTGACACAGGTAGGCTTACGTTAACGCTGCAATGAAGATTCTGTGAAAATCCCCTAATTGCCAGACTCCAGCACCTATTCGGGTACACTGAGGGAGAATTTAACATGGCTAATGTGTCTAACCAGCACGTCTTTCGGGAGGAAGCCACAGCACCTGGAGGAAACCCACGCAGACACGGGGAGGACATGCAAAATCCACACAGACAGTGACCAAGCTGGAAATCGGACCTGTGTCTCTGGTGCTGTTGCCACCGTGCCGCCCATATACACTCTCAATAGTTTCCATTTTAACTTCCGATTTCCAGTCTTCTTTAGTTTGATTTTTCTTTTTTTCTCCAGTAGTTTGTGCAACTTTGCATTTTGGTGCTAGGTTTTAAAAAAAAGGATGGAAGAGAAACACAAGCTTCAGGTGGGATGTCAGTTGTTATTATTTATTAAGATACAAGATGTATATATGGTTAAAATATTGAGCCTGAATGATAATGTCAGATTTATAAACCCATGTTCCTGAAGTTCCAGTCTAGAGGCTGACACTGCATGTGCTGAAAGAAGGTGAGAAAATAGAATGAAACCAGGTTCCACCAGAACTCCACATTATTCAAAGGAAATTTCAATGGGATAGGGGTTGTGGTGAGCATACATGAATTTTCCACCTGCTTCCCTTGCATCAAGGGTTTGAGGATAGGAGATATCCTTACACTGCCTTAGGAAATTTTGTTTAGCTCACCACCTGATAGGTCCAAAAAGAATCAATGCAGATTACAAATTTGGAAGTTGCAGAATTGGGTCCCTTTTTGGTGTGGAGTGCCTCTCAGACTTTGTCTATCGTCTATAATCACACAGGGCCACTACAATATTCCAGACCACTGTGATGGAAAGCAATAATACACCTTTAAAATTGTCATCCCAAATGTTTTGATATAATGGCTGGATTTTTCCAGCCATTTCCACCAGTGGGATCTTTTGGTCCCGCCGATAGTGAACCCCTGCCGTGGGTTTCCTGGCAGCAGGGGCTGCATTAAACAGGAGCATTGGCAGCAGTGGGACCAAAAGATCTTTTGGTCTCATCGCTGCCAATGACAGGTCACCTCCAGTGTGGCGAACTATACCCTGAGAGGGTGAAGAAAATCCCACAAATTGTAACAGCTGAGTGTTTTATTAAACTGCCCTCTCCGTTGGAGCTGTGTAAATAAAGTTTTTGATAATGGCTCCCTGCAGTTGAGTTATCCTTTCTTAGTGCAACAACTATAACTCCATCCAGACAGCTTGGATTGGGATCTACAACTAGATCATGAGTCACTAGTTGTATTCTGCTAAACTTCCACTGGTTAAGCAAGCTTCCCGAAATCTTGGGTGGCTGTAGAGTTAAAAACCAAGTTAAAGGTTTGTGGCAATAGAAAACAGAATATATTGGAAATAAAGAGCAGGTCATTCAGCAGCTATGAACAGAAGGCAGGTTAATCTTTGAGTGCCTGCACTTCATGTACATTCACTATAATATAGTACATGTCTCCAGGAGACATGTTTGCAAAGAGATGCAAGTTAACGGGTTAAATTTCCCAAGTGTCCACCTTAACTTCAACATCAGTTAAGTCCCAATTAAAGTACTGCATCCAGTTCTGGTCACCACACATTGTGCAGGATGTGAGGGGCCCTTAGAGAGTGCAGAGGGGATTTATCAGAATGGTTCCCCAATGGAAATGTCACAAGGTTAGACTGGAAAAGCTGGGGTTATTCTCCTGGGAGTAAAGGAGTTTGAGAGGGTGTACAAGAATATGATAGAATTAGATTCTTTATTCATTCGTAGGGCATGGGCATCACTGGGTGGCCAGCATTTATTGCCCTTGAGAAGGTGGTGGTGAGCTGCCTTCTTGAATTGCTGCAGTCCAGTTAGGGAGGGTATTCCAGGATTTTGACCCAGTGGCTGCGAAGGAACGGTGATATATTTCCAAGTTGGGATGGTGAGTGGCTTGCGGGGATATTGCAGGTCATAGAGTTCCCATGTATCTGCTGCCCTTGTCCTTCTAGATGGAAGTGGTCATGGGGTTGGAAGGTATGCAAGGAAAAACTGTTACCATTAGTTGATGGTACATGGACTAGAGAAACAGGTTTAAGATTTTGAGTAAGAGATACAGGGAGGATGTGAAGAAGAAATTATATTAGGTATCAATTCATGACTAGAAAGGCCTTTTACAGCCAGATTCAGGTAGTTGGAAATGACGAATCGTCAAGTTTTGCCTGTTTTACTTTTGGGGAAGGAATGACTGGAATTATGGGTCATTTGCAGCTGTTTATTTAAAAAAAACTCCAAATACTGAGGGTGAGAAGGATGGGCTTAACGCATAGTTGTTAAATTGCCAACCTGAACAAGAGGGAAATTCTTCAACTTGGCAGCACCTAACACTTGTGAATGGGCATGCTGTTCCTGCCTCAAGAACATAAATCAGATATTTTATCTTTTCATTAAGAAAAAAACCCACTAAACCACACAAACCACAGTTGAATGAAGCCCTTCTTAAATGCCCATCATTTAACTTAATGGAAAATGAGCTTTTCAACTCAGTCAGATGGCAACCACAAGTAAATGTCAAGAAGTCAGCAATTGTAGAAAGTCTCCCTGGTTCTTCAATGTATTTCTGTGCATTCCAGAAGTGTCTCTTATAAAGTAACCATTGCTTTTTTTATCCCACAAGCTGCTAAGCCCCCGCACTTTATGGTCACAAGGAAAAAGAACTGACCCACTAAACGCTGTACAAAGTAAACAAAGGGGAAATGATATTTCTTATTGGGATATTTTTCAATATTAAATACAGCCCAGTTGGATTATACTAAATATGTAGCTTATTTCTAGACTTGCATATTTAAATATTTGCTACATTGCAGAAATGAGAAATTGTACAGTCTTTCTGGTGGTCTTTTTTTTTAATGCTAACCACTAAAATATATCCCCCACTATCCTCATAAGAGTATAAGAAACACAAGCAGGCATGGGTCATAAGGCACCTCAAATGTGCTTTGCCGTTCAGTAAGATCATAGCTCTGATCTTCACTTCAACTGGACTTGCCCATCTGTTCTGCCTAAACCTCAACTCCCCTACTGTTTAAACCGCCATCTCAGTTTTGGATATATTCAGTGAGCTAGTTTCTATAGCTCTATGGGGATGGAGAATTCCAAAAATTCACTACCATCTGAGAAAAAAAAATCCTTCTCATCTCCATTTTAAATAGAACCCTTATTCTGAAACTATGCCCCAGCTCTGGTTCCCCCATGAGATGAAAGAAACATCCTGCAGTATCTACCTTGTCATTCCTCTCAGAATCTAATATGTTTAAATAAGATCATCTCCCATTTTTCTAAATTATGATGACAATAACCCTACCTTTCTTCCTAAGATAACATCTTTATCCCAGGAATCAGCCTATTAAGATTTGTGTGAACTGCTTCCAATACAAGTGCATCGCTCCTTAAGTAGGGAAACCAAACTGTAGAGGAGGTGTGGCCTCAACAACATATTGTATAAATGCAACAAAACTTCCATACTATTATACTCCAAACCCCTTGCAATAAAAACCAATATTTCATTTGCCCATTTAATTATTTCTTGTACATATGGGTGTGATTTAGTGGGCCCATTAGCCACTAAATACCGCGAGAGGCCAAAAATGGGATTTGTGCCAGCGAGATTTCAGAACGCGATCTTCCCAGGTCCTCGCCAATGACATGATCAGGCGCACCGGTATAATATGAATTTCAACCCATTAGTAAGTGCTTAACAAGCATAACCTCACATCTTCAGCCCTCATTGAATATTTGTACCCACCATGCAGGCACAAATCACTACTAATCTTTAAAAACGGGAACCAGGTGCCATGACCTCTGAGGGGGAGGTGAGCACCACTGTCCCAACTAAGCAACGGGGAATCCAAGCAGTCAGAAGCCACTAGGGACTTCTGGGGTGGAAGGGGTGAGAGAGAAGGTGCAGGTGGACTGTTGGAGTGAAGGGGTGTATGGTGGAGTGTTGGAGTGCAGGGATGTATAGGGGTGAGAGAAAGAGGGCAGCTGTTGGGGCCATAAGGCTCTATACATGAGCAAGTGTTGTGGAGCTGTTTCAATGCAGCTTGATAGAATGTGCTTGATAGAACTGTTCAAATGACCCCAGGGTGGGCGAATCAGATGCTTCATGCCATAGGCATGGTGTTTGCACACACAGATTCCTGCATCCATGTTGACATACAATTCCCAACATCATGAGCTCTTGTACGGTAATCTTTCATGTGGCATCCTATCAAATGCCTTTTGGAAATCCAACTACACCACATTTCTTTGCTCCCCCTTATCAATCTGCTCATCACATCTTCAAAAGAGCCTAATAAATTTGTAAACATTATCTTTGCAAGGGGGAATTTACTACTTTATTATTCCTTTGCAATCTTGGATTAATATAAATCTACCTGAAAGACTTGGAGTAGGGTTCAATATATTTTAATTAAGAAATGTGATCAGGTAAATAACAAAATTGCTTATATTTCTCAGTCACTAGCTTGCTCAGAATGTGGTCAGGAAATCCTGGAACTGTAGGATCTTGCTCTTCCTATCTGAATCTTATATTTAAAACACTGATATCTCCTTAATGGATCAAAGTCATACATTTATTTTTCTTGTCTCCCTTGCTGAAAGCACTGGGTCATGTTTGCATATGTTTCACTGAGTACGAGCAGGCTTCCTGAATATTTAGAATGGGTATGCCTCATGCTCAAGTGTCAATCTATGAAGAGTATTAATAACCAAAGCCTGGAAAACATGCAAGGAACTTACTATTCCCACTGGGGAGCTATGTAGATCAAATTATCAGAGCTCCAGTGTTGTAGCTTTATCTCTTATCTCCCTGAAAATACAACTTCCTGCCTGGGAGCATCACTATCACAGGCTTAACCAAGCCAGTCTCCAATTATTCATCTGTAGCACATAAAAATTGACTGTGAATGTTCTGCTGGATAGACTGTCAATAACAGATTCAATTCCAAACAAATTAACTGATCAAAATTATTCCGAGAGATTAATGCCATGGGGGTCAAACACTTTTGCTTTTTCAGATAGGGTCTCTCGAATATTCAGGAACCTACTCACTTCTGTCAGATAAAAGGTGTTGCTATGGGAATCCACATGGGGTCCAGTTATTTCTGTCTATTTTGTAGGATACGTAGAACACTGTTCCAGCTTTCCCAGGCCCTGAAATGACCTTTCCGTCTATTACATTTGACGACTGTGTTGGTGCTGCTTCCTGTGCTTAATCCAAATTGAAAAAAAAATCACCCAAGCTTCCCATTTCTACTCACACCTCATCTTTACATCTCTGACTCTTTAATTCCTTTTCTGAGCTTACGTGTCACCATTTCAGAAATGGATATTTGATAGTCATTTAATACAAGGCAGAGTAGTTTTGCAGAGTCCAATCATATCTCTTCTGATGATTCCCCTTTCGCTACTTGAGCTTCTCAAATGGCCTTCTGTAACCTCAACCAATTGTCATTCATCTGTAGTCATGAAGGCTTTGGCATATCTGTCTCATTTCCCACAATGGCACTCGTTTTTTACACCCTGCGTTCTCCATATCAACTGCATGATCTCTTACACCAGGCACACTTTGCCTCTGCTTTCCAGAGTTTATTTTGTCTACAATATCCTTATTTATTCTTCCATTGCCCTGACTTTCAGCTGCCTTTACCATTAGAACTTTCCTCTACAGCCAAAACTGCTATTCCTTTACCTTTTCCCGGACTAACACCAGCATTCCTTCCAGCCTTCTTCCCGTAACAGTAAGTTTCTTTTCAAATAATCATCCAATTCCCTCTTGACTGCTTTGATTGAATTTGCCTTTACCACACCCTCATGCGGCGCAGTCCAGATCTGTGAGAAAATATATTTTCTTGTATTGCTTCTTTTATCATTATTTTAAAACTGTGCCCTCCAGTTCTCAATCCTTTTGCCAATGGGAATAGTTTCTCTCCATTACCCTGTCCAGACCCCCATGATTTTAAAAATATCAAATTTCTCAGTCTTCTTTTCTCCAAGGAAAACAATCCCAATCGGTCTTCGTAACTGAAATTTCTCATCCCTGGAATCATTCTCAGAAACTTCTCCTGCACTCTGTCCAATGCCATCACAACTTGTTTTACATAAGTTTAACATAACTTTTTTTGATTTGATTTATTATTGTCATATGTATTAGTATACAATGAAAAGTATTGTTTCTTGCATACTACACAAAACATATTGTACATAGTGAAGGAGAGAGCGCAGAATGTAGTGTTACAGTCATAGTTAGGGTGTAGAGAAAGATCAACTTAATGTGAGATAGGTCTATTCAAAATTTTGCTGGCAACAAGGAAGAAGCTGTTCTTTAGTCAGTTGGTTCTTAAACTCAGACTTTTGTATCTTTTTCCCGATGGAAGAACGTGGAAGAGAGGATGTCCGGGGTGCACGGGGTCCTTAATTATGCTGCCTGCTTTCCCGAGGCAGCGGGAAGTGTAGACAGTGTCAGTGGGTGGGGGGCTTGTTTGCGTGACAGACTGGGCTTCATTCATGACCCTTTGTAGTTTCTTGTGGCCTTGGACAGAGCAGGAGCCTTACCAAGCTGTCATACAACGAGAAAGAATGCCTTCTATGATGCATCTGTAGAGGTTGGTGAGAGTTGTAGCAGACAAGTAGAGGCATTGGAGGGCTTTCTTATCTATAGTATCGGGCACGGAGGGACCATGACAGGTCATTGGTGATCTGGACATTTAAAAATTTGAAGCTCTCGACCATTTCTACTTCATCCTTATTGACATAGACAGAGGCATATCCTCCACTACGTTTCCTGAAGTTGGTATCTCCTTTGTTTTGTTGCTCTTGTATTCTATGCCCCTATTAATAAAGCCTCAGATAGTGCATACTTATTAACTGCTCTTTCAATTTTCCCTGCTACCTTTAATGACTTTGGCACATATACAGACAGGTCCTCTGCTCCTGCAGCCCCTTCAGTGTTGTACCTTTTATTTTATACTGTTTCTCCATGTTCTTCCTATGGGGTAGCATGAAAGTGCAATGAGTTAGTACTGCTGCACAGCGCCAGGGTCCTGGGTTCGATTCCTGGCTTGGGTCACTGTCTGTTCTCCCTGTGTCTGTGTGGGTTTCCTCCCATATCCTGAAAGGTGTGCTGGTTAGTTACATTGACTCCATAAGGTGCTGGACTGTGGTGACTAGGGGAATTTCACAGTAACTACATTGCAGTGTTAATGTAAGCCTTACTTGTGACTGATCACCTCATATTTCTCCACACTGAACTTCATCTGTCACCTCTGCACCAACTTATCAATGTTCTTCTGAAGTTTCACACCATCTTCTTAAAGCAGCTGAATAAATTAAGCCTATACTCTCTGGAGTTTAGAAGGATAGAAGATAATTGAAACATGCAAGATTCTCAAGGAGCTTCCTATGTGAACACAGAGGTTTCTTCCTCTGGCTGGGGCATCTAGAACACAGGTCACTGGCTCTGGATATGGATGAACCTTGTAGGACTGAGATGAGAAGAAATTTCTTCAATCAAAATGTTTGGAATTCTCAAGCCAGGAAGTCGTGGATGCTCCATTGTTGAATATATTTAAAGCTGAGATTGACAGATGTTAGGTTTTTCAGGGAACCAAGGGATAGGACGAAGCAGGGAGGAAAATAGAGGTAAGACAGATCATCAACCACAATCATTGAATAGCACAGCAGGGGCTATATGTTCTCATACAGCCAGGGACTTGGGTTTGATTCCCAGCTTGAGTCACTGTCTGTGCGGAGTCTGCATGTTCTCCCTGTGTCTGCATGAGTTTCCTCCAGGTGCTCCGGTTTCTTCCCACAGTCTGAAAGATGCACTGCTAAATTCTCCCTCGGTGTACCCATACCGGCGCCAGAATGTGGCAACAAGGGGATTTTCACAGTAACTTCATTGCAGTGTTAATTTAATCCTAAGTGTGACACAAATAAATAAATAAATACTCTTTCCCCTATTTCTTATATTTTTATGTTCTTATGATTATAACACCCCCTTTCAAGTTTCATGCTGAGGTCCCCGCGTTATCAATAAGCAAGCTAGAGGAATGTACAGGTACAAGGCCATAGTGGACCTTTTGGCTAGGGCAGAACTGTGATGAAAGAGAGATGCATGGTTCATCTTTCAGAACAAAGTTTAATGGATAACAGATTACACTAGTATGGCTACAGTGGACATTAAAGGTTTTTGATTGTATGTTTTACAAAAAAAATTCCTAAAAGATAAGACACTTTAGACACTCATCAATACAAGGTAAAATTGTGATGATGCATGTCTGTTACAATTTCGTTGAATCCCTTCATTTTTCTGTCTGATTCTGCTTCAGCTTGTAGTGAACTTCTGGTAGATTCCTCAAGCGCTCAGCAGCCTGCAGGTTAAAGGATGGTTCAGTCACAGCAAGTCATCATTGAACTGACACAATAGATTAATTAAAGTGCAATTTCGGGACTGACAGGAGATTATGAACGTAATATTGCTGCAAAATCTTCTGCCACCTGCTCCAGTAACATCTGTCAGGTGTAGATTATGTTCAGCTAAGTAACTTGTGAGTCTAATGGGGTAACGTTTTCAAATCTATGCCTGATCTGTTCAGCCTTTCATCTATCCAGGTGTCTCCGGGTGGGTGAGATACGTACAATACAGGTCACAACGTCTGGCAGAAGTTAGAGACTCTAGGCAGTGCTTGCTGCGTTATTACAGTATCTCCTTCAAAGCTCCCTGACTGCAGTAATGGAAATAGACAGCAGCATCTCATACAATTGTGTAATTTCTAAGCTGTATCCTTGGAAAGCTACCATTCCTAGTTTGATAGCTTCTATAAATTTGATCGCTTTGCACAGTTTTTGAGTCCAAATCATTGACGAAAACTAGAAAGAGGAGTGGACCCAGCATTAATCTTTGGGGTTCATCACTTTACTTTTCCCCTTCTCGTTATAATTCCTTTAGTTAGGTATTTTTAGCTTTCATTATAGATGATCTGGAGGAGGGAACCGAAATTGCTGATGACACCAAGATTGGTGGAACGGCAAATTGTGCGGAGGGTGTGGAAAGTCTGCAGAAGGATCTAGGTAGGCTGGGCGAATGGGCCAGGAACTGGCAAATGGAATTTAATGTTGGCAAGTGTGAAGTTGTCCACTTTGGTAGGAATAATGGTAGGAAGGACTATTACTTATATGGCGAAAAACTGCAGCATGCAACGGTGCAGAGGGACCTCAGGGTCCTTGTGCATGAGTCGCAAAAACCCAGCCTGCAGGTGCAGCAGGTGGTCAGGAAGGCTAATGGGACGCTGGCCTTCATAGTGAGGGGGATTGAGTATAAAAGTAGGGAGGTCTTGCTGCAACTGTACAGGGCACTGGTGAGGCCGCAGCTGGAGTACTGTGTGCAGTTTTGGTCGTCGCACTTACGCAAGGATATTTTGGCCTTGGAGGGAGTGCAGAGGAGGTTTACTAGGCTGATACCGGAGTTGAGGGGGTTGAACTATGAGGAGAGGCTGAATAAACTAGGCTTGTACTCGTTAGAGTTTAGAAGAATGAGGGGAGATCTCATTGAGACATATAAGATGATGAATGGGATGGATAGGATAGAGGTGGAGAGGCTCTTCCCGCTCAGAAAGGACAGTAGGACTAGAGGGCACAGCCTCAAGATAAAGGGGGGGGCGGTTTAGAACGGAGTTGAGGAGGAACTTCTTCACTCAAAGGGTGGTGAATCTCTGGAATTCTCTGCCCGTTGAAGTGGTGGAGGCTGCCTCGCTAAATATGTTTAAGACGCGGGTTGATAGGTTTTTGACAGGCAAGGGGATTAAGGGTTATGGGGAGAGGGCAGGAAAGTGGAACTGAGCCACGACAGATCAGCCATGATCTTATTGAATGGCAGGGCAGGCTCGAAGGGCTAGATGGCCTACTCCTGCTCCTATTTCTTATGTTCTTATTCCTTCAATCAACTTATTAATTACAACCTGTCCACAGGTTTAAGTTTAACTAATAAACTGTTGTTTAGAATGTTGTTAAATGCCTTTTGGACATCTGGGTGCAATATCCTGAATGACTTCTTATCTGTTGTATTGCTTTCTCAGAAAAAGGCAAGGAAATGACAGCATCTGCCTCTTCCAAATCCCTGCTCACTCCTGACAATCAATTCCACTGGCTGGGAATTCCCAGCTGGTTCCACTGGCGGGATCTTGGGGTATTAGAGAGGAGGGAATCATATCCATTATTTTACATGGGGTTGAAGTGAGGTTAATAGGTCTGTGGTTACCCATGTCTATGTTTCCAATCTACTGGTACTTAAACTGTGTCTGTAACTCCTCCTTCATCTTGCTGAACACACTGGGATAAATGTTGCCCTTAGATTATAACAGTTTTGAGGCCTTTTAATCTGTCTACAATCCTTGTCTAATTTATATCAATTTTACCTACTTTCATTATAAACTTTTATGGTGTAGGTATCTTCGCAATGTTGTGAGGTAGGGAGTTCTGGCATTCAGATGATGAAGGTGGATAATATATTTTTAAGTCAGGGTGGTGAATCACCTTCTTGAATCAACTGCAGTCCATGTGGCTTGGCACACTCAGTGCTTTTCAGAAGGGAGTTACTGGATTTTGACCCAGCGACAGTGAAGAATGGCAATATGGTTTCAAGTCCAGATTGTGTGAAGCTTGTAAGAAAACTTCCATGTACATTGCTATGCATCTGTTGCATGTCTTTCTGGGTGGTAGAGGTTGTGGCTTTGGGAGGTGCTATCAAAAGAGCTTTGGTGAATTGCTGCAGTGCACTTTCTAGATCAGACACCACTACAGCTTCTATGCACCAAAAGTGGAGGGATTGAATATTTAAGGTGGTGGTGGATAGGTGACAATCAAGCAGACTGCTTTTCCTTGGATAGAGCTGAGCTTATGTTGGCAAAGCTGCACTCGTCTGATCAAGTAGAGAATAATTCTTCATACTCCTAACTTGAGCCTTGTCAATGGCACGCAGGCTTTGGAAGTCAGGAGGCAGGGACATGGCTATCAAGTCTTCCTTTGTAAGCAAGCACTCAAAATATTTGCTCATGTGGAAATAAGCCAATCTGCATCTGTTATGCCTCTTGAATTTTAGAGAGCAGTAAATTCCACAGAGAGGGAAAAATGAGCAATTTTTCTAGTAGACAGTTAACATTGTTTCAATATATTTTCTGCGACGTGACTATGAACGTGTGCAAAGTGACCTCTGTGCTCACCTGTTCAGGTGTCAGATCTCTTTGGGCCTGAGCTAGCAGCTCGTACCCCACCATGAATTTTCTGATTGTTGCAGACCGTAACAATGGTGGGTAGTAGTGAGCATGAAGCTGCCAATGAGAGTTGTCATCAAAAATGGACTGTCCTGTGGGGGCACCTGTTGAGATACAATTGTATTATTAACACAACAGTGGCAGGTATTGTTTATATCAGTGTGAGATTGAGTACAACTTGACATTTCTACATTCCAAATACTAAACTATGTCTTGAATGGTTAACAAATTAGTGTCAAATTAATAACCATTTCTCGTTGTGGCCTCATGCCCATTTGGAATTACTTCACAAAATGAGCAAAACAGCCATTTGACTGCTTTTTAGAGTCAGTACGTATTGGTGTTCTCTCAGTGGTGTGCCAACATTTTATAAATATTAATTTACATGCTCACCTCGAATCTAAGGAATTCACCTTCACTGCTTCATTTGGAAGCTATGGACTGATGTTAAACTTGCGGTAGGTGTACTACAGAAAGGATGAAGAGCAACGTGTGCAGGTCTGCTGGAGTAAGGCCGGGGATATTTTAAACTTTTGAGTTTTCGATACCATCTCTAAAGACTGGCTGTCATCTGACTAGGAGTGGGATTTTGTTTGTTGCCAAGATTAATTCTTCTGGGTCCAACTGCAAAGGAGTTCTTAATTTATTGAACCTCTTCTGGTAAGAGATCCATCTGGCAGCCAATTTCCACACTGCATTCAGCACTGTGGTAGGATTTAACATTCTGGAGACTAAGTACAGTAGCAGGTAGGAAAGTCACCATGATTCCCACTGGGCAGTGGGTCAGATGAACCTATGTGATCTTTCATTTTTTAGTTCATTAATTATGCATCAGTGAGGCGTTTGGCAGCTGGGGGAGGCAGGCAGGGATTTGATCATCCCACCATTACTTCATGGGTTCAAAAGTCGTGGCACCATATTTAAATGGCACCTGGGCAAACATTTGCTCACTGCAAGCCAGATGTTGCATTGTTCAGGTAGTCCATAGTATCTCAATGGTCCTAACCTTACTCTTCACTGTTCAGCAAGGCCACCCTGGGGATCCTCCTCCAGGCTGTTCAGGAAATGTGGATTGCCCTCTTTCCTCGGGATGTGGGCAGGAGGCCTTCCCACCTGTTCACAACGGCTTGGGAGGAGGTTGCCAGGGAGGTCAGCACCCACGGTAAACAAAAAAGAGCCACCCTCCATTGTAGGAAAAGGAGGAACGATCCGCTGCTCTCCGCCAAAGTAAGTGAACCTTCTACTCACTTCAAACTTACATTCTCATAAGGGCATCAGGTAGTCAAAACCATATATGACCAGCAGACGGGACATCAGCAGTAGATGTCTGCTAGCTACTTTAACGTCCCCAATCACATGCAAGGTCCCACACAAACTGTATCTTAATCTCTTATTGGCAAGGTCTGAGCACACACAACAGGCATGCATGCTTCTGAACTGCTTTTATATCCATGGTGATTACAGGCAATCCGTCTTTATACAGGACAAGGTAACCCACAACAAAAAAAAAATGAGGACTAGGGCAGAGGGGACCCAGAATTGAGGATGCATTCTCCCTATAACAGGCCATGGAGCAGGGTAGGAGGGTAGGAATCATCCCTGCACAAAAGACGATATTGGCCTTCCCAGCGAGGGCGCATCCCGTATAAATCGGTCATATGCAGGCAATGATTATATGAGTGACCACAATGTAGGAGACTGCTTAGTTAATCACTTGTGACCTCTCTATTCCAGCTATCAGCAAGCAAAGATGAAGGGTGTCCTCCTGCAAGAACTCAGCCTCTGCCCCAGACCAGCTCAGATGAGGATGCAGAACAACCATCCGGCGTACACCTGCATTCTCCACCAGCACAGATACAGGCATATCCATGGGACAAGTTCTAGAGTCGACTTGGGTTCAGAATCTGGTAATCAACACAGACATAGCTGGCGGATACATTGTCAGCCAAAGTACCTGACACTCAGAACGCTGCTAAAAACCACAGCTCGGCTGAATTGGAATGTGATGATGAGCCTCTGGAATTGGCCCTGAGAAAATTTTGGAGGTGCAGGCTTAGGCAGGGGAACATTAGGCAGAGTTTTCAAAGGTTGTAAGCAGACTGGACTGAAGGCTGGCTGAGTGCGTCCATGTTTTCATGGGTTGTCATGGGTTCACATTACAGACACTACAAAGTCTCCATAGGAAAGGTGGTGGCCACTTTGGAATCTCAGGTCCAGCAGATTCTGCTGGATTTGTGCTCAGAACTGCACACCATTCTGTGCACGGCCATCACGGCACAGAGGGGCTTTATCTCACCCAAGACTGGAACCACAACATGTGTGCCATGCAGAGCCTTCTCCCATGGCCCATTCAACCCCAGGACAGCGCCTTCAATATGCCCCGATGATGTGGCCTCAGCCCAGAGAGAAACTCTGACTCTCCCAAGGATAGTCTCATAAACCTTTTCCCTGGACAGTCTTTCACTACTCCACTCCGTTCCTTGACCATCCCCTACTCGTGTCTCCATCACAGCCCTCCTCTCTCATGTGCCCCCACCCACCTCCCTGTCCGGCCTCCATCTCCACTCTTCCCCTCTCGTGTCAACATCCAGCCCTGTCTCACCTGTCCCCCCTCATGTTTCCTCACCAGCCGTACCTCTGTCTCCTTTGTTGCCTCTAGTACTTCACCCCTTTCCACCCAGTCAAGTCTCTGTGTCATCCCTCTCCAGTGGACTTGCCTCCATCTTGCCTCGGTGCCACTTGTACTGCAGGAATGTGATATTTTGCTGTCACGGTCTTAAAAGTAATATCTATTGAGCTCCAGGTACTGGCAGAATAGAAGATCGCCAGGTGCTGCAGCACCATAAAGTTGGGGAATGCAAATGTATTTCCCAATATCGATCGTTGGGAAATCTGACCCGCTATCAAAAAGTCAGCAGAACAATATTCCAAATTAATTTTCCACCAGCGGAAACAGTCTTTCCCAATCACACCAAAACCTGCCACGATTCCCACTGCCATTAGCGAGTCACGCAACCTGGAGTTAAAATCGTGCCAAGATCCAAATGAAGTCAGCAGACCCCAACTGACTGTGGTGAGTGCCTTACGTTCTTTCATAAATGGCTCAACCCCTCCTCATTCTCATCGCCTGCAGGAGCTTAAATTCAAAGTTTCATCATACATTATAGAGGGCAAATATTAAAAACCTTTCACCACATTAGCTACTGTGGAACTGAGTTGTCAGAGGCCAAATTAACTGATGAACATTATAATAAATCAATAAGGGAAACACAGTTTAAATACTCAGCAGAATAGCCTGGGTTAATGTGAAGTAGTTTATATATTACTTTACCCAAATAATCACTATATCCATTTCCAATTGAGAATAGAACCACATTTTCTAAATTGAACTGTCAGACTTTGAACACTCAGTACTGCAGCCATCACCCACCCCCAGTCATCTCCTTCCAAGAAAAAACTGATGAGGTCCTGGAACTGACATCTACACCAAGCACTCTAAATTCTCTTAAAATATGACCAGAAGGTAAATCAGGACTTAAATGAAGTAAGATTTCGCTGCTGTTCCAGCCTGTTCAATCCTTTTATCCACTCTTTCCTCAAGCAGCAGTCTGATCCCAGATCAAGACATTAAGGGCGTATTTTACCATTTTGATTCTAAATGCTGGTCGGACTTGAAACTGGGGATGTTTCAGATTCGTCTTTTAGACCTGTTCTGAGGCACCCCCATACGCACTCTGCCTGCAAAAATATCAGTGATTTTGAATCGCACTACACAAAGGTGAGTGCTGAACCCCACTGCGCATCTTCCTCCAGATCTCCCCGAGATCTCCTCATGCCCAGCACCCTGCATGTTTCCAGCCTCTGAACCCCAAGCACCTCCTACTTATCCCCAAGAACACCACTGTGCTTGCCCTCTAAGAGCCACCACCTGATACAGGGGGGTTCACATCATCATTTCTTTTATGGCTCCTTCTGTCTCCACAGGAGAAGATCAACTATAACACCAGAGATAGGGCAAAGACAGGAAGTGGTGAGCCAAACCTCTGGGTCTTTCACCCCCTTTGGAAAGCAGGCACTGGAACGTGCAGGGAAGGGGAGATGTGAGATGTCAGCAACAGCATGGTCAGCTAGAGTCAAGAAGTGAGCATCTGTCATTCCTCCATTCAGTCTGAGGCAACTTCTCGGGGGCACGGGTTTAGGGTGCAAGGGGTAAGGTTTAAAGGCGATATAGGAGGCATATTTATTTGTACAAATAGGATGGTAGGTGCCTGGAACTCGCTGCTGGAGGAGGTCACTGAGGCAGATATGAGAGTGACCTTTAAGGGGCGCCTTTACAGCTACATTAATGGGATGCGAATAGAGGCACATGGTCCCCAGAAGGTTACAATTCAGATGGGCGGCCTGGTCACTGCAGGCTTAGAAGGCCGAAGAGCCCGTTCCTTTGATGTGTAACCTTCTTTGTGCTTGTTTCTATGTTCAATGGTGAAATATGAATCACGTTGTTTGCATCCCAGGTTCCTCTCCCTCCCTTGCATTTAGCCTTGTGTCCTGCGTCGCAGGGACAAATCTGGATGCTCGGAGGCCTGCTGGCATTGTGACTCCCACTATGGCACCCATCCATTCTGTTCCATACAGCTCAGACGAGTCCTCGGAGGATATGGGTGAAGGGTCCTCTGAGGGTGGCACCGTTGTGGCGTCAGCTTCCACCTTGCAGTTCAAAATCCCAGATACTGACATGTTGGTGGGTGCAGTTAGTGGTGAACCTTCTGGGTCACTCTCTGGGCAGCATGACACATCTGATAATGTACATCGAGTGGAGGAGGGAACATCTGAGGCCTCTGGCATGTGGGGTCTGCTGGAGGCAGAGACTCAGCTGGCCCCAGGTTACATGCTGGGCCTCTGCAATCACCTCTACCTCAGCTCCTGCAGATGCAGCAACAGAGCAGTCGCTGGGTCAAAATCCTGGAATTCCCTTCCTAATGGCATTGTGGATCAACTCACAGAATGTGGACGACGGCAATTCAAGAAGGCAGCTTACCACTACCTTCTCAAGGGCAACTAGGGATGGGCAATAAATGCTGGCCAGCCAGCAACACCCATGTCCCATGAATGAATAAAAAGGGACAGGGAATGCTGGAGAGGCTGATGGCCACATTGGACCGACTGTGAGGCTGTTGAGAACTTTCAGATGGACCAGCCCAATGCACCTCTCCACTATTGCATGAGTGGCTACATGGGCCTCATTATAGCAGGTCTCCGTCTCAGTCACAGGCCTCCGCATAGGCGTCATCAGCTATGTCCGAAGCAAGTAACCCGTATCACGCACAAGCCACCCCTGCAGCCTAGGCTCATCCTCAAATGCCTCCGGGATGTCAGAGCTCCTGGCATGAAGCTGTCAAGCACGCTGCCAGGGTGACTTGCACAGACATGCATAATGTTCACACTGTGGTCACATTTATGGAGTGGAACCCCTTTCTATTGATGAATCTTCGTGGATTCCACGGGGGGGTTCTTGAGGGCAATGTGGATGCAGTCTATGTCCCCCTGTACATACGGCATCCCCGCAATGGCTGCAAACCCTCCATCCCAGGCTATCTGATGGGCCTGGTCCAGGTTAAAATTGCTGTACTGCCCTGCCTGAGCATATAGGGCTTCCGTAACCTGCTTGACACAGGTGTGCACAGCTGACTCAGAAATGCCATATAACTATCGCTAGGGTCTGGCAGGAGTCAGTTGCATACAAGTTCAGAACGGCTATCAATTTGATAGCCACTGAGAGTGGATGTCCCCCTGCTCTAAGGTGCCAAGTCCTGCAACAGGTGACATAGGTGTTGCACTGTCTCCTTTTGGAGTTGGAGATGTCGGTGGCATACAGTGTCCGACATCTGTTCAAGTGACAATCGTGCACAGAGCTGCCGGGGTCTCTGCTCCCTCCTTCTCCTGCGCCCCCACTCCTCTGGGTGAATGCCGGCCACCTCCTGCCACTGGTGGTCATCTCCTTCTACTCTTGCAAATGGTAAGGCCTGGGTCTCCACTGCCTGCAATTCTTCCTCCTGCTCCTCCTCCTAAACTCCAGCAACAACCAGAAGAACAGCAAGATCAATGGGTTGCATCGCAAAAGCCATCTCATCACACTGAAGGTGAGGGGTTGGGGACAGTTGCAGTTGGAGAGGAACACATGTAGAGATTAAGGAACACTGCTTGCCCCAAGCCCAACAACAGTCACTGTATATACTACCCATTCCCCCACCTACGTGCTCCCCAGAATCTCAGCTCCTTGAAAAGTTGAGAGGCTGCAGTAGTGCAATTTGCAAGGGCACATTCTTCAGCTTTAAGAGTGCTGAATGCACTAGGAACCTGCAGCATCCACAAGACCCAATGTCAGTGACAAAGAGCAAAAAAAAATACAGCATAGGACAAGGTCTTTCAGTCCTCCAAGCCTACACTGATCATGTGTTCCTAACAACACCATCCATTTGTATCCCTCTATTCCCAGTCTGTTCATTTGGCTACCTAGATAAGTCTTAAATGATCCTAGCATGTCTGCCTCAACCAACTTGCTTGGTAGTGCATTCCAGGCCCCCACCGCCCTCTGCGTAAAAAAAATCCCCTGCATCTCTGTATTGAACCTTGCCCCCCTTACCTTGAACTTGTGACCCCTTGGGTCTGTCATTTCTGACCCGGGAAAAAAATTCCAACTGTTCACCCTATCTATGCCCTTAATAATTTTATAAACTTCTATTAGGTCACCCCTCAACCTCCATCTTTCTAGGGAGAACAATCCTAGTTTACTCAATCTCACCTCATTGCTAATAGCCTCCATACCACGCAATATCCTTTTCTGCACTCTCTCTAAAGCCTCCATGTCCTTCTGGTAATGTGGTGACCAGAACTGGATGCAGTATTCCAAATGTGGCCTAACCAATGTTCTATATAACTGCAACATCATATGCCAACCTTTCATACTCGATGCCCTGTCCAATAAAGGCAAGCAAGATATATGTCTTCTTCACCACCTTTTCCACCTGTGCTGCCACCTTTGAGGATCTGTGGACTTGTACGCCCAGATCCCTCTGTGTGTCTATACTCCTGATGGTTCTGTCATTTATTGTATAGCTCCCCCCTGCATTAGATCTACCAAAATGCATCATTTCGCATTTATCTGGATTAAATTCCATCTGTCATTTCTCCGCCCAATTTTCCAGCCTATCTATATCCTGTTGTAATCTCTGACAATGTTCATCACTATCCACAATTCCAGCAATCTTTGTGTCGTCTGCAGATTTACTAATCAGATCAGCTACATTTTCTTCCCAAATCATTTATATATATCACAAACAGCAGAGGTCTCAGTACAGAGCCCTGTGGAACACCACTAGTCACAAGCCTCCAATCAAAAAAAGACCCCTCCACTGCTACCATCTGTCTTCTATAGCCAAGCCAGTTCTGTACCCATCTAGCTAGTTCACCTTAGATCCGTGAGATTTAACCTTTTGCACCAGCCTACCATGAGGGACCTTGTCAAATGCTTTGCTAAAATCCATGTAGATGACATCCACGGCCCTTCCCTCGTCAATCATTTTTGTCACCTCCTCAAAAAATTCAACCAAATTTGTGAGGCATGATCTCCCTCGTACAAAAGCATGTTGTCTATCACTAACTCAGGTCAGTGCTGCAAATCGAACACCCTGCTGAACAACAGCTCCCCCACCCTCACAGAGCACCCACCGATCTGAGAAAGAAAATGGCCGCAACGAAAGAAGTAAGCAACAGAGAGCCTTCAGACGCTAATCTTTTACCTCCTCACTAACGTCACTGATGCAGCGCATTTAAATGGCTGTCCCGATCACAGCCATTTTTGGACCTTGGTCAAAGGGAAACTGGTGCTGAGGCAGGCACGGATCACGCTACTCGCCTCATGCCCAGCTTTACCAAGTGTTCACACCCGAAAACTTGCAAAATTTGATGGTAAAATCGAGCCCTAAAAGCCTCTTTTCATTTAATGGATATTTACTTCAAGGACATCTCATAACATGGCATACCTTACATTAGAAAATTGACATGATTTAAACATTTTTGGATCATGATTCCAGTAGTTATGTAATGTTTGAGGCATCTGCTTTATTGTGAATGGTAACATAACAGCAGCCTGCTCTCTCACACAGTTCATTACAAGATTTCTTCAACCTTACCATGCCATCCCATAGAGTAGGGAAATGAGACTTCAAATAGATTGTCATATTTTATCAAGAGTCTTTTCATAATAGAAGCAAGACCTAAAAAATTATCAAATGAAAAATTAGTTCGAATAATACATCTTCATCATCAACATTTGAACATGAAATAATGCAAATAAAAACCTGCCTGGATAGTTTACACATAACTCCCTCTCCCCAAACCAAGAAATTGGATTTAAGGCACTCAATTTTAGTTGGAAATTAGTTCATTTGATTGTCTCCCAAGGAGTTAAAACCAGCTGCATTCACACAAGCTATGCCCATTGTGAGATATCACGAGAATCATTTTGACTCCTGACACCAACTTGAAAGCATTCTTGGAATCTTTGCCATACTCATATGTCAGGCAACAGGATATGGGTTCTTAATAGCCCGCATAAGGAAGTGCATCCTTTGTAATTTCAGCATCACCAAATGTAACAAGACTAGAATTATTTCCGCTAACTGCAAAGACTGGGAATAGAGGCACTGTCTGCAAATCAGACCTCTCAGGAGTGAAACTAGGAATCATCTCTTCACACACAGGGCAGAAGAAGTTCGGAACAGTCCTCCACAAATGGCAATTAATGCTGGGCTAATTGTTAACCTTAAAACTGAGATATTAAGATTTTTCATAACCAAAGGTCTCAGGAGAAATGGGGTAAGGATGCATGTATGGAGTTAAGTCACTGATCAGCCATGAATAGCAAAATAGGATCGAGGGTTTAAATGGCCTACACCCGTTCCTGTATCCATAAGCAATGTGCACATAGGAGGTTCCACAAGCAGCAAGCAGCTGGAGTCAGACCTAGCAAAAACCACATGGTTGTGGTTTTTGGAGGCAATCATCTCAGTGTAGGATGCTGCTACCTGGGTTTCTCATGGCAGTGTGCCAGGTCCAAACATTGTTAACTGCTACACCAATGACCTTCTCTCCATCACAAGGTTATAACATACGAACGAGGAGCAGGAGCAGGCCATTTAGCCCCTTGAGCTTGCTCCACCATTCAATAAGACCATGGCTGATCTCTTTGAGGGCTCAGCTCCACCTACCCACTAGCTCACCATAACTCTTAATTCCTTTACTGTTCAAAAAAATCTTTCAATCTTTGCCTTAAAAACATTCAATGAGGTAGCCTCAACTGTTTCACTGGGCAGCGAGTTCTTGATTCACAACGCTTTGGGCAAAGAAGTTCCTGCTCAACTCAGTCCAAAATCTGCTCCCCCTTATTTTGAGACTATGCTGCTCCCCACCCCCCCTCCCCAGTTCTGGTTTCACTGGCCAGTGGAAAAACAACCTTCTTGCTTCTATCTTATAACATTTTGAAGGGAATAAATATATTTCTGTAAGATCCATCTTCATTTTTCTAAATTCTAATGAGTATAGTCCCAGTCTACTCAGTCTCTCCTCATAAGCCAACTCTCTCAACTCTGGATCAATCTATTGAATCTCCTCTGCACCTCCTCCAGTGCCAGCATATCCTTTCTCAAGTAAGGAAACCAAAATTGTACACAGTACTCCAGATGTGGTCTCACCAGCATCTTACACAGCTGCAACATACCCTCCCTGTTTTTAAACTCCATCCCGCTAGCAATGAAGAACAAAATTCCATTTGCCTTCTTAAGTACCTGCTGCAGCTACAAACAAACGTTTTTCAATTCATGCACAAGGACATCCAGGTCCCTTTGCACAACAGCATGCTGCAATTTTTTACTATTTAAATAATAGTCCATTTTGCTGTTATTCCTACCAAAATGGATGACCTCACCTTTACTAACATTAAAGTGGAAATGTTCACTGACAAAGTGTTTGTCTTCTTTTGTCACTTCATAACTAATTAAAACAGTCTGTACACATGCAGCAAGACCTGGACGCTATTTAGGCTTGAGTTGATGGCAAATGGTCTGTTACATTTGCATCATACAAATGCCAGGCAATGACTGGGATGAAGAAGTTATGTGAGCCTGCTTGTGAGTAATAAATAAACTTTAACGTTACCTTTTTTAACTCGAGAAGTATGCCTATTATCTAGCCCCACTACATCACTGTTTTTTTTTAAATTCATTCACAGAATGTGGGCATTGGGCTGGACCAGCAATTACTGCCCATCCCTGACTGCCATTTCAGAGCATTTGAGAGTCAATCACATTGCTGTGGCTCTGGAGTCACATGTAGGCCAGACTAGGTAATGACACCAAATTTCCTTTCCCAAAGGACATTAGTGAACCAGACGGGTTTTTATGTTAATCGACAATGGTCATCATTAGACTTTAATTCCAGATAGTGAATTCAGATTTCACCAACTACCGTGGTGGGATTCAAACCCAGGTCCCCAGCTATTTCCCTGGATTACTAGTCTATTGACAATACCGTTATGCCACTGCCTCCCCTCCAAGTCACACTCCATCCTGACTTGTCACATCACTGTTCCTTCATCATCAGAGTCAAAATCCGCAAATCCACTGCCCAACAGCAATGCGGGTGCATCTATTCCACAAGAACAGCGACAATTCAAGGCAACTCACCACCACGTCAAGAGCAATAAATGCTGGTTTTGTCAGTGATGCTCATTCCTGTAAATGAATTTAAAAAAGACCAGGCAATCTGTTTCTTCATGGTATTGGTTGAGAAAGGAAACTTGGTCAGAACACTGGACGATTTCCTCAATGTTCTTCAAACTTTGTGGACACAATAACATTATGCTGTGCCTTGGTTGGTACTATATGAAAGGAGGCATGTCAGGGTAACAAATAAAGTTAAATAGCTTCTAATAAGGCTGTTAAATGTTATTGGGATTAGTAAAAATAAGCTTAACACAAGCATTAGTTTAAAATTCAGAAAAATAGTAACATATTAGCCATACCAAAAATAACACCATTATTGGAGGATAAATTAATTTATACATCGACACCAACTCCACTGCAAAGCAGATATTATGCTAAAAATGTTCATCACTGATGTAATCATTGACCTACAAATGACTCCCAAACCAGCAAGCCTCAATTTTAAAATTTTTAATTCCTCCATGGACTCAGCCCTGCCTATATCTGTAATCTCTTCCGATCCGAACCCTTTGAGATCTCTGTGCTCCTGCTATTCTGGCCTCTTGAACATCCCCAGTTTCAGGTGCAAGACTAGGCTATTTGGCCCTTCGAGCCTGCACCACCATTTAATATATGGCTGATTATGCACTTTCAGTATCCTACTCCCACTTCCTCTCCATACCTCTTGATCCCTTTAGCCACAAGGGCCATGAGCAGCTCCCTCTTGAACATATCTAACGAACTGGCCCCAACAGCTCTCTGTGGCAGAGAATTCCACAGGTTCACAACTGTCTGAGTGAAGAGGCTGTTTCTCACCTCAGTCCTCAATGGCTTACCCCTTACTCTAGAATGTGATCCCTAGTTCTGGACTTCCTATCAGGAATATTTTTCCAGCATCTAGCCTGTCTAGTCCCATCAGGATTTTATATGTTTCTATGAGATCCCCTCTCATTCTTCTAAATTCCAGTGTTACAAGCCCGTTCAATACAGTTTCCATCATTGTTCCTTTGGCTGTCCAGGCTCTTGGTTCAGAAATTTCCTTCTGAACTTCTACACCTCTCTCTCCTCCTTTAAGATGCTTCTTAACAACTAACTCCTGATCAAGCTTTTGGTCACCTGTCCTAATATCTCCTTACATGGCATTGTCAAGTTCTATTTAATAATGGCTCATGTAAAGCATCCTGGGACATTTGATTACTTTAAGTGTGCAGTGCATAAGGAAAACCTCACATGTGACAGTCACATTATAAAGCAAACTAAACTTTCATTCCGTTATTGGCACTGGATTATATTTATATATTCAATAAAATATATCATTTAAAAGAGGCAGCTTAGCCAACACTACTGGAACATTTATAGTGTCCCTTGCTTGAAAGATTTATGCAATTAACTAAAAGTAATGAAATGTTTGTGTATTATATTTCTTCACCCCTCCCTATCTCCTCCACCCCCCCCCCCCCCCCCAACTCCTCCAAAATCCCATTCCACGAATATGAGATAACTCTGTCCTTTTCATGAGGCTGGAGTGAATCCAAGCAGTTTCTCTGGAGTTGGCCCCATGCTTAGGGTGTTATCCTAAAAATCTGACAGAAATCAGATATTTCCAACTCTGGTAATTACTCACAGGCATATATCCTATAACTCTGATTACGAGACCACCTTAATTTTAAAATAAAATCCAAATAAAGCTCTGCTTTCTTGGCCAGTTAGCAACAGAGATGACCATCTATCCAGAAAGAAGTATTTCATGGTCATGGCATTGGGTGCGTGCTGCAATGACAAGGATAAGAAGTACACACAAAAATTTAATATTATGTAGCATTTAATTAATTAATGTAAATTGGTCTCTCGTGTCTTTGTGTCTTAACTGGCTTCATGTTTTTACTTTGTTCCCTTGGTAATGCAATACATTACAAAATATTCTAAGCCAAGTTAAAGAATGAATTTTGGCTGCACACGACAGGAAAGGCACTAACGACATAATTAACTGCTTTAACCTCTCTCACCTTATGAGAAACTCTTAAATATGTACATGCACAAGAAATAAAAATAACTTTCTTACTGTCCCTTTCTTTATCAGACAAGTCTTGTAAGCGAAGAATGTGTCTCCTTGGAAGAAGTAAAGTCTGAAAAGGCCATATCGCCCAATATGGAACGACCACCAACCAATCTTCATTTTCAACCACAATACGTTCCTTCAAGACCAAAAAAACCATTAAAAAAGCATTAAGGACTGTTTACTTCATTCAAACCACATAATTACAACTGGGCAGTTAGCTGTAGGCCCATCAAAGTTTGCTAACTTCCACTGGGAACATTAAACAGGCAGAATTACATCCATGTGAGTATCTTTCCAGTTTGCAAATTTAAAGGCGATTTAGCTGCAACGGTGAGGTCATTAACCCTTACATTACCTGCATAATATTTTGCTATGACTGGGGATAAAGTAATGAGAAATACAAAAGGAAAAGCAACATGCTATTTACTTCCCTCCTAGGTTTATCACATCCCAGGCTAAAGCAAGTTTGGTCTAGAATTCTCCCGAACAGGTCTATTAATTGCTGGTCTTCAGGGTAGATCTAAATGACGCCTGAAGAGAATGGGCTTTAGAATTGCATTTAGGGGCAGGCAATTTTATAATACACTTTTGATCTTTTCTTTTCTCATATAAATGTTAAATACTCCCTCACAATTTCGTCTGCACTACTGTGAATTGCACCTACTTCATTTATTTGAATTTCTACCTTTAACACTCAAGCCTGATCCACAATTCCTGTCCTATCGATAGAAACCAAGCAAGGATATTATTTCCACATTTTATGTACAAGTTTATTCATTAGTGTCATAAACAAGTCACTGTGAAAATCCCCGAATTGCCACACTCCGGCACCTGTGCGGGTACACTGAGGGAGAATTTAGCATGGCCAATGCACCTGACCAGCATGCTTTTTAGACTGTGGGAGAAAATTGGAACACCCAGAGGAAACCCACGGGGAGAACATGCAAACTCCGTACAGAGACCCAAACCGGAAGTAGAACCTGGGTCCCTGGCACTGTGAAGCAGCAGTGTTAGGCACTGTGCCACGGTGAATTGCTACGATACATTTGACGAAATAAAATACTCTTTGATTTATTATTGTCAAATGTATTAGTATATGGTGAAAAGTATTGTTTCTTGCACACTATACAGACAGCATATCGTTCATAGAGAAGGAAATGAGAGGAAACGAGAATGTAGTGTTACAGTCATAGGTAGGGTGTAGAAAAAGATCAACTTAATGCAAGGTAGGTCCATTCAAAAGTCTGACAGCAGCAAAGAAGAAGCTGTTCTTGAATCAGTTGGTATGTGATCTCAGACTTTTTATCTTTTTCCTGACAGAAGAAGATGGAAGAGAGAATGTCTGGGGTGCATAGGGTCCTTAATTACGCTGGCTGCTTTGTTGAGGCAGCAGGAAATGTGGACAGAGTCAATGGATGGGAGGCTGGTTTGTGTGATGGATTGGGCTATATTCATGACCTTTGTTGAACACAGAACATAGAACATAGAAAAACTACAGCAAAAACAGGCCCTTCGGCCCACAAGTTGCACCGATCATATCCCTACCTACTAGGCTTACCTATAACCCTCAATTCTATTGAGTCCCATGTACTTATCCAGAGTCTCTTAAAAGACCCTATCAAATTTGCCTCTACCACTACCGACGGCAGTCGATTCTACTCACCCACTACCCTCTGAGTGAAAAACTTACCCCTGATATCTCCTCTGTACCTACACCCCAGCACCTTAAACCTGTATACTCTCGTAGCAACCATTCCAGCCCTGGGAAAAAGCCTCTGATAATCCACCCGATCAATACCTCTCAACATCTTATACACTCCTATCAGGTCACCTCTTATCCTTCATCCCTCTAAGGAGAAAAGACCGAGTTCCCTCAACCTATCCTCATAAGGTATGCCACCCAATCCAGGCAACATCCTTGTAAATCTCCTCTGCACCCTTTCAATAGCTTCAACATCCCTCCTCTAATGAAGCGGCCAGAACTGAGCACAGTGCTCCAAGAGGGGTCTGACCAGGGTCTTATAAAACTGCAGCATTATCTCCCGGCTCCTAAACTCAATCCCTCAATTGATGAAGGCCAGTACACCATACGCCTTCTTGACAACATCCTCTACCTGCAAGGCCAATTTAAGAGCCCTGTGGACCTGGACCCCAAGATCCTTCTGATCCTCTACACTGCTAAGATTCTTATCCATGATATTATACTCCTTCATCCCATTTGACCTGCCAAAATGGACCACTACACATTTATCCGGGTTGAAGTCCATCTGCCACTTTTCCACCCAGCCTTGCGTCCTATCTATGTCACGCTGCAACTTCTGACATCCCTTCAAACTATCCGCAACACCACCAACCTTCATGTCCTCAGCAAACTTACCAACCCATCCCTCCACTTCCTCATCCAGGTCATTTATGAAAATTATAAACAGTAAGGGTCCCAGAACAGATCCTTGAGGCACCCCACTGGTGACCGACCTCCATGCAGAAAAAGACCCATCTACAATCACTCTCTGCCTTCTGCGGGCAAGCCAGTTCTGGATCCACAAGGCAACAGCCCCTTGGATCCCATGTCCTCTCCCTTTCTGAAGTAGCCTTGCACGGGGACCTTATCGAACGCCTTGCTGAAGTCCATATAAATCACATCTACTGCTCTTCCTTTGTCAATGTATTTAGTCACATTTTTAAAGAACTCAACCAGGCTCGTAAGGCATGATCTGCCATTAACAAAGCCGTGCTGACTACTATTGAGCATACTAACCTTCTCTAAACGTTCATAAATCCTGTCCCTCAGAATCTTCTCCATCAACTTACCAACCACTGAGGTTAGACTCAGTGGTCGGTAATTTCCTGGGCTATCCCTATCACCTTTCTTGAATATAGGAACCACATTCGCAAGCCTCCAATTGTCCAGAATCTCTCCCGTCTCCATCGATGACACAAAGATCATCGTCAGAAGTTCTGCAATCTCTTCCCTGGCCTCCCACAGTAACCTGGGGTACATCCCATCAGGTCCCAGCGATTTATCTATCTTGATGCTATTCAAAACTTCCAACACATCCTCTTTCTTAACATCCACATACTCAATCTTTTCAGTCCACTGCAAGCCTGCAGTACAACTACCCAGATCTTTTTCCACTGTGAATACCAAAGTAAAGTGTTCATTAAGCACCTCTGCTATTTCTACAGGTTATGTACAAACTTCACATTTTATAGTTCCTATTCTTTCATATCTCATCCTTTTACTCTTCACATATTTGTAGAACGCCTTAGGGTTCTCTTTAATCTTACCTGCCAAGGTCTTCTCATGACCCCTTATGGCTCTTCTAATTTCCTTCTTAAGTTCCTTCCTACAAGTCGTATGCTCCTCTGATCCCTAACATCTCCTAGCTCTCCCAGCTATCTTTTGTACGCTTTACTTTTCTTTTTGACTAGGTTCATTACAGCTTTCATGCACCACGGTTCCCGTAACATACCAAAACCTCCCTGTCTCAACGGAACGTTGTCGTGCAGAACTCCAGACAAACAATTCTTGAAAATCTGCCACCTTACTTCGGTACTTTTTCCCGAGAATACCTCTTTCCAATTTACTTGTCTAATTTCCTTCCTGATGGCTTCATATTTCCCTTTACTCCAGATAAACACTTTCCTAATTTGCCTGATCCTATCTCTTTCCAACGTTAGCATAAAAGAGATAGAGTTATGATCACTATCCCCAAGATGCCCTCCCACTGAGAGATCCGACACCTGTCCAGGTTCATTAGCCAGTACGAGATCGAGTACAGCTTCTCCTCTCGTAGGGTTATCCACATACTGTGTCAGGAAACACTCCTGAACACACCTAACAAACTCCTCCCTATCCAAACCCCTTACCCTAGGAATATTCCAATCGACATTTGGGAAATTAAAGTCTCCCATCACGACAACTCTGTTATTACTACACATCTCCAGGATCTGTTTCCCTATCTACTCCTCAACATCCCTGTTACTATTGGGCAGCCTATAGAAAACACCCAGCAAAGTTATTGACCCTTTCCTGTTCCAAAATTCCACCCAGACACTCCGTAGACAATCTCTCCACAGCCTCCACCTTCCCTACAGCTGTGACACTATCCCTGATCAACAGTGCCACTCCCCCCTCCCTTTTGCCTCCTTCCCTGTCCTTTCTGAAACATCTGAAACCCAGCCCCTGAAGTATCCAGTCCTGTCCCTCAGACATCCAAGTCTCTATAATGGCCACCACATCACATTTCCAAGCAGCGAACCACCCTCTAAGCTCATCCACTTTATTCACCACACTCCTGGCGTTAAAATAGACACATCTCAAACCTTTGGCCTTAGTGCTCTCCTTCTCCATCACCCCTCTATTCTCACTCTTACACTGTCTACATTCCTTTTCTATTTGTAAGCTAACCTCCTCGCTCCCAGTCACCTCATCTCGATTTCCTCCCCCAACCTTTCCAGTTTAAAGTCTCCCCAGTAGCCTTAGCTAACTTTCCCGCCAGGATATTGGTCCCCTTGGGATTCAAGTGCCACCCGTCTTTTTTGTACAGGTCACACTTGCCCCAAAAGAGGTCCCAATGATCCAAGAACCTGAATCCCTGCCCCCTGCTTCAGTCCCTCAGCCACACATTCATCCTCCACCTCATTCCATTCCTGCTGTCACTTTCCTGTGGTACACGTGGCATCTTCCTTTTCAACTATCTACCAAACTCTCTATATTCTCTTTTAATGACCCCTTCCCTCTTCTTACCTATGTCAGCGGTATCAATATGTACCACTACCTCTGGCTCCTCTCCCTCCCACCTCAGAATTTCTGGGACGCAACCAGAGACATCCCAGATCTCGGCACCAGGGAGGCAAACCACTATCCGAGACTCCCATCTGCCTCCGCAAAATCGCCTGTCTGATCCCCTCACTGTAGACTCCCTGATTAATACTGCCTTCCTCCTCCTTTCATTAGCCCTCTGAGTTACAGGGCCAGTAGTTTCTTATCGTCTTGAGCAGAGCAGAGCAGGAGCCATACCAAGCTGTGATACAGCCTGAAAGAATGCTTTCTATGGAGCATCTGTAAAAGTTGGTGAGAGTCAATAGCTGACATGCCAAATTTCCTTAGTCTTCTGAGCAAGTAGAGGCATTCGTGGGCTTTCTTAACTATGGTGTCAGCATGGGGGGGCCAGGATATGTTGTTGGTAATCAGGACACCTAAAAACTTGAAGCTCTCAACCTTTTAAACTGTGTCCCGTTGATGTAGACAGGGCATGTTCTCTTTTACGCTTCCTGAAATCATGACAATCTCCTTCGTTTTGTTGACATTGAGAGAGATTATTGTCGCCGCATCAGTTCACCATATTCTCTATCTCATTCCTGGACTCTGCTGCATCATTGTTTGAGATCTGACCCACTACAGTGGTGTCATCAGCAAGCTTGAAAATCAAGCTGGAGGGGAGTTTGGCCACACAGTTATAGGTGTATAAGGAGTATATTACTGGGCTGAAAACATAGCCTTGTGGGGTACAGGTGTTGAGGATAATCATGGAGGAGGTGTTGTTGCTTATCCTTACTGATTGTGGTTTGTGACTTGTAAAGTTCAGGATCCAATTGGAGAGAGAGGAGCCGAGGTCCAGGTCACAGAGTTTGGAGATGAGTTTCCTAGGAATAATGGTGTTGAAGGCTGAGCTGTAGTCAATAAATGGGAGTCTGACATAGGTATCTTTGTTACCTAGGTGTTGCAGGGTTTTGTTTATGAATTGACAGTCCAATATCATATGCCATTGTTCGCTTTTCTCAAACAGCAATAAATTATCATATGCTTCAAACTCAACTAATTCAAAACTGAACTGTCCTTGCCCAAATAGTCTTTCTGTAACAAATATCATAACCATTAAATCCCCAGTGTAGAAGGAGGCCATTCAGCCCACATAGTCTACACTGACTCCGTGACGGAGCATCTTAGCCAGGCCCTCCTTCCGGCCTGTGTAACTCCTCGCGTTTAGCAAGTCATCTTTGATCTGAAGTACTGGCTAAGATGACCTTTAAACTTAACGATTTGAGCATCCTTCAAGCCAACTTCAGCTCATCCAAAATGCTGCAATCATATCCAGAGTTGCACCAAGTCCGGTTCAACCATCATCACCTCCATTCTCGCTGACCTACAGTAACTCCCTGTATAGTAATGCCACAGACAAAATATCCTTGCGCTTTGTTTAAATCCTTCCATGGCACTTTTCCACTGCTGTAACCTCCTCTAATTTTACAATCCTCAAAAATGCTACAATCCTTCCAATTCTGACCTCTTGGGCAAAGCTGATTTCCTTCACTGCTTCCTCGGCAGCTGGATCTTTTGACTACCAAGGCCCTGCTTTGGAATTCCCTCCCTAAACCTTTCCTCCTCATTCACCTTCATGAAAATGTTCTTTTTAAAACCTACCTCTACCTCCTAAATCTCACTGCGTGTCAAATTTTGTCTGATTAAACTGTTAGTAAAGCCTGGGGACATTTTGCTATTGTTAAATGCAACTGTTGCTGCTGATACAAAGAGTGCATCTTTCCCTGTCTCACTCAGCCATGTGTGCAAAAATAAGTGGAACATCCTGGAAACAGTGGAATTGCGAAACACATCTAAAAGTAAACAACGAATGACACTCAATCTTGTCTCATCTGCTAGTACTAGAATATCAGGAAACTAATCATGAAATGTCTCTGAGCGGATAGAAGAACACATACAGCTTAAAAGTTTTAGTTTTGTACATGAAGAGGACTGAAACATCTTGAAATATGATATACGCACTATTAAGGAGCTTGCATCCTGGCCTCTCAAGTTGTTTGCAGGTGGACAAGTCAATACGTTCCTCATTAATCAAGAGGCTGACATTTCACATAAACTTATGGAAATGGACTCCAATGTTAAAATGCGGAGGCTTCAGAACACTGCTGTCATCATCAAATGGGATTCGGAAGTCTGCACGGCATTGGGAACAGTTATCCAGCTGGGACTTTCCTGAACTTGGACAATTAATGGCCAGTGGGTGGGCTTGTCATCCAATTAAGAATGTCAAGTGGCCTCTCAAAGTTAAAGGGCCGATAGGCAATCCAGCAGCAGCGAAGAAGCATATGGCTGCCCTTTCAGGTAAATGAGGGAGAAAGAAACAATTCCACATCCTCTCACCTTGGTATCCACATGACTAGGGCCTAAAAATCAACCCTGACAACAGAATTCATAGATTTTTTATGCAGCAGAAAGAACTTGTTGCATTTCCACCCAAATGGCAGATTTTTTTCCAGCTACTTGTTCTGGACTCGATTGAAACTTGGATCTCCAGCAGTGATTAGCAATCTGTGACAGAAGCATCAGCTAAACAAGGTCACTTAACTCCTGGACTATTGGTGTTTGAAGGGAACATGATCAACGATTCATTAATTAAAAAGGACTGTCAGTGGCATCAATTTGAACAAAACCGGTTCCTGTCATGTAAAATACACTTAGGTGCGGACATCAAAACCACTTCCGAGGCCCTGGTGCAACTTTTAAATAATTGGTCACATAAGAACATAAGAACATAAGAAATAGGAGCAGGAGTAGGCCATCTAGCCCTTCGAGCCTGCCCCGCCATTCAATAAGATCATGGCTGATCTGTTGTGGCTCAGTTCCACTTTCCCGCCCTCTCCCCATAACCCTTAATCCCCTCTCTTATCAAAAACCCATCAACCCGCTTCTTAAAAATATTTAGCGAGGCAGCCTCCACCACTTCAACGGGCAGAGAATTCCAGAGATTCACCACCCTTTGAGTGAAGAAGTTCCTCCTCAACTCCGTTCTAAACCGCCTCCCCTTTATCTTGAGGCTGTGCCCCCTAGTCCTACTATACACATCATGTGTACTGTCACAGTACACATCAAAATTAAAAAGCTACATAAAAATCATGGGTCAAATTAATATTTATTGAAAGTAATGATTTTTAAATAATTATGAACTAAATCATTGTGTTGGTGTTCAGCAGTGAGAGGAATGATGTAGGTACAGGAATCAGGGTGAAGGACTGTGATACAATTAAAGAAATTAACAAACTGTGAGGTAGTTTTGAGTGATCTGGCAGGCTGAAAAGTAGATAAATCTCTACTATGCATCCCAACTCTTTTGAGTGAGGCAAGGGAGGAAATAACAGGGGTGCTGGCAATAATATTTTATTTCCTCTCTGGCCACAGGATAATTTCTGGAGGAGAATCAATGTGGTACAATTATTCAATAAGGGAAGAAGGATTAAACCAGGAAACTACAGGCCAGTCAGTCTAACCTCATAGGTAAGAAAACTATTGGAAGCAATTCTGAGAAACTAATCTGCATTTAGAGAGGCAGGGATTAATCAAGAACAGTCAGCATGGTTTTGTTAAGGGAAGGTCGTGACTGACCAACTTGATTGAATTTTTCGAAGAGGTGACTAGGTGTGCAGATGAGGATACTGCATTTGGACTTCAACAAGGCTTTTGATAAGGTCTCACATTGGAGACTGATAGTGGAGGTAAGAGCCCATGGGATCCAAAGAGATTTGGATCCAGAATTGGCTGAGTGGCAGGACAAAGACGGTGATGGTTGAGGGGGGTTTTTCTGACTGGAAGCCTGTGTCCAGTAGGGTTCTGCAGGGACCAAACACTCGCCACCCTGTTTGTGGTTTATATAAATGATTTAGATTTGAATGTAGAAGGGTTAATCAGTAAGTTTGTGGGTGTACGAAACTTGGTAGGGTGTAAATAGTGAGGACAGCCTTTGATTACAGGAGGATAGAGAAGAGCTGATAGATGGGCTGATCAGTGACAAATGGAATTCAATCTGAGTGAGGTGATGCACTTGGCCAGGATAAACAAGACAAGGGACATAACATGATGAACGGACAGGACAGTGGAAGACACCGAGGATCAGGGAGACATGTACACCAGTTTCTTAACAAATCAGGACTGACGCGTAAAGTGGTTAAGAAAGCATATAAGAACATAAGAACATAAGAAATAGGAGCAGGAGTAGGCCATCTAGCCCTTTGAGCCTGCCCCACCATTCAATAAGATCATGGCTGATCTGTCGCTGCTCAGTTCCACATTCCCGCCCTCTCCCCATAACCCTTAATCCCCTCTCTTATCAAAAACCCATCAACCCGCTTCTTAAAAACATTTAGCGAGGCAGCCTCCACCACTTCAACGGGCAGAGAATTCCAGAGATTCACCACCCTTTGAGTGAAGAAGTTCCTCCTCAACTCCGTTCTAAACCGCCCCCCCCCTTTATCTTGAGGCTGTGCCCCCTAGTCCTACTGTCTTTTTTGAGCGGGAAGAGTCTCTCCACCTCTATCCTATCCATCCCATTCATCATCTTATACGTCTCAATGAGATCTCCCCTCATTCTTCTAAACTCTAACGAGTACAAGCCTATATGTTGTACTTGCCTTTATTAGCCAAGGCACACAGTTTAAGAGCAGAGAAATATATGCTGGAAGTATACAAAATGTTGGTTAGGTCACAGCTAGAGTACAGTGTGCAGTTCTCGAATCCACATGACAGCAGGGATGTGATAGCACTGGAAAGGGTGCAGAGGGGATTCATCAGGATGCTACCAGGGCTGGAGAGTTTGAGTTATGAAGAGAGATTGAATAGACTGGGGTTGTTTTCCTTGGAGCAGAGAGAACTGGGGGGGGAAGGCGGACATGATTGAGGGATAAAGACAGAGTAGACAGGAAGAAACTTTTTCCCTTGGTGGGGATCAATGACCAGGGGCTTCAAGGTAAGGGGCAGAAGGTTTACAGAGGATAAGAAGAAAAATATTTTCACCAGGGGTGGAGGAGTCCGGAACTCACTGCCCGAAAGGATGACAGAGCCAGAGGCCCTTATAACATTTAAACATAAGACATATAAGGAAATGGGCCAAGGACTGGAAAACGTGATTGGAACAATTGGGTACTTGTCTTTGACTGATGCAGACTCAAAGGGCTGAAGGCCTTTTTTCTGTACTGTAGATCTCTTTGACTTTAATTGTTCACTGTGCCTTAATTGAAAGGAATTATGGGATGATAAAGAAGGCACCCAACAATTTCAAACAAATAGGGGGTGATTTTCTGGCCTCTCTGTGGCATATTTCTCATGGCAGGAGGTAGCACACATTTTGTTGGTGACAGGATCTTTTAATCCTGCCGTTGTCAATAAGATTTCTCATTGACTGCATTCCATGATGTCCAGAAAGCTGTTGGCAAGACCAGAAGATCCCATCCGTGTTAACCACTGGAAAATTCCAGCCGTAGTCTCTGTTACAGAATTAGCAACACTTGAGACAATTGTTATCTTGGTGGAATTTTCAAAATTATGTATCCATATAATGTTGCTGAGAGATAATTATCCTTAGGGCCTTAAAAATACATACATTGAAAAAAGTTAAACCACACTGATATTTCAGAAATTTTTCAATACTCATACTTAAAGAATTAGAATTAAATTGATATAGAATTAAAGGGGGAAAGGGTTACAACATATTGCCAATAGGTCGACTTAGCTCAGAAATCCAGGCATGTTCGTGTTTTTTTTAAATTACTGTTAATGTCATTGCAGCAGGCCCAGGAAATACTGTTAAGATAGGCCTGCACCCAA
Source organism: Carcharhinus amblyrhynchos (assembly GCF_965287045.1). Lineage (NCBI taxonomy): Eukaryota > Metazoa > Chordata > Chondrichthyes > Carcharhiniformes > Carcharhinidae > Carcharhinus > Carcharhinus amblyrhynchos. The sequence goes on along the minus strand of NC_137324.1, from coordinate 46,058,441 downwards.
AATGTTGTCCAATAATGCTACTAAATTAAACACTATGGAGATTTCACAATAAATCTTCATCGTATGATGATCAGCTACAAGAAAAGTTAATAAAAACAAGTTCGCTTTGAAATTTTATCAATTAAGCAAAATGATGGTAAGTTGTGTGGTTTGGGAACTGTCGGTTGTCCTTAAAAAAGCCAAAAACAGGAAGATGCATGTTATGTTTCTGCTGGTAAGAAATCTGTCAGAACCCTTAATGTGGTAGAAGGAAGGCATCAGCTGTACTATTTCAAACAAAACCTTTGGTAATGGTTCCCACAGTTTAAAATCAAGAACCTAAAACAACTCAGTCAGATAAGAGATCAAAAGTGGAAAGCAGTCTGCATGCATTTATTGTCAGCAGATTTGGTATTTTCCAGCATCTTAGGGTCAAGCAGGTTACAAGAGCTGACTTGCAAAGGCGTTTGGTTCTCATCTCGATGTACATTCTTTGGTCGCTTCTGACAACTTAAAGACCACTATACATTTCATAGAAATGGGATAAAAATTAAATTCTTCTGTACCGAAGATTAACTTTATTCTTTCCTGGTGCTTACTGCTGGCGGACAGATTATTTATCGAGTAGTGATAAGCTGCTTCATGCATCTCTAGATATAGGAGTTACTAAGTATAAGATAATGAATGACAACACTAAGCAATTAAAGACTAGGTATTCCATGGATGAGGTTACCTGTAGGATTTTTAAATTAGTTCACATGCTTGGTTTGATCCAATCTGAAAATGACAGTATGAAACTCTCTTGACACTTCCCTTTCTCAACAATACACCTTCGCCACTTATTACAGAGGATGATATTACTATATGAATCATTCTTAGGCTCTTTGAACAATATAAAAAGAAATGTTACCTTTTTGGAATTACAATAGAAAATATTGGAAATGTACAATTCATTGATCAGCAATTGTCACTACTTGCACTAATCCAGCTTTTACCATATTAAAATATATATTTTAGACAATGAATTACTTGTTGAAATGCAATAATTGTTACAATGTCAACTGAAATTTCTGCTTACAGGTTCCAACTTAAACATCTTTATCAAATACTGAGCAAACAAATGTAATTTTATCTTTCATGGGATATGACGTCACTGGGCCAGCATTTATTGCCCACCCCTGAAGGCATTTAAGAAACAGCGACATTGCTGTAGGCCAGACCAGGTAAGGATGGCAGAGTTCCTTCCTCAAAAATTTTTTTAAATATTTCTGATTTCATGGTCATCATTAGACTTTTAATTCCTGAGTTTTACTGAATTCAAATAACAACCATTTGCCATGGTGGGATTTGAACGTGGGTTCCCAGAGTGCTAAAAGCAAAATACTGTGGATGCTGGAATCTGAAACAAAAACAGAAAATGCTGAAAAATCTCAGCAGATCTGATAGCATCTGTGGGGAGGGAATAGAGCCAATGTGCTGAGTACACATGATCCTTTGGCATATTGCCCTGGGTCTGTGCATTATTTGTCCAGTGACACTACTACTATTCCACTGCCTCCACAACAAGATGGAATCTGTTTCTCCCAGTGAACTGCCTGCAGGAGCCAGGTTCCCATATGTGTAGCTTTCATCAACAGACATATTGCAGGCCCAGCAGGTAATCCTAAACTGGCTGTTGTTCAGCAAGCGCTGCCTAAATTTAGAATTACATCTAACATTGGACATCACATTGAGCTTTGAAAGCATGAGCTGGTTGAGTACAGTCAGTGCTCTGCCTATTGTGTACAGCCAAAGGGACATGCAATCTACCAGTTGTTGACCTATGCACATAGCATTGTCACTGCAGGCGAAAAGAATACATCCAGGCATTGCAACTTTTTGAATAAACAAAAACACAGGGGACATTAGTTTCCTGGTGCATGTGACATTACAACATTTCAATCGTTCACAGCCAACTTCCCAACCATCAGCAAATCCTGTCCTATGCAGTACAAATTGCTGTTCCCTTTGAAACTTGTCAATCCTTTCATGCATCTGAACCAGCACACCTTTCAGACTGTGGGAGGAAACCGGAGCACCCAGGGGAAACCCACGCACTCTATCATAAAGTTACACACGTGCAAACTCCACACAGACAATGATCCAAGCTGGGAATCAAACCCATGTCCCTGGTGCTGTGAGGCAGCAGTGCTAACCACTGTGCCATCATGCTGCCCAGCTCATTCCATTCATGCGTGCAAGACAAAAAGCTTCTACGTCTCTTTTTTCAGCAATACTCAAGATCTAAGCCATAATCTTCCATGTTATTACACTAACACTGGAGGGATTGAATGCTTAAGCCAAAGGATGTGGTGCTTGTCAAATGCACTGTTTCGAGAACAGTGAAGAATATTCCAATACTCCTGACCTCTGCTGTGCAGATTTTAGGGAGGCTAGCCACTCACGACAGAATTCAGAGGCTTTGAACTGCTCTAGCAGCCATGGAATTTAGGTGACTGCCTTATGATATGGTTTACCCAATCATTAATTACCCTCCCATTCCTTCCCTTTAGTTTCTGATCAATGGTAGCACCCAGGATGGCAAAAGTAAGAAACCTGACAATGGTAAATGCGGCACAGCGGCACACTGGTTAGCACAGCTGCCTCTCAGTGCCAGGAACCTGGATTCAATTCCTGGCTTAGGTCACTGTCTGCGTGGAGTTTGCAGGTTTTCCCCGTGTCTGCATGGGTTTCCTCCAGGTGCTCAGGTTTCCTCCCACACTTCAAAGATGTGCGGGTTAGGTGGATTGGCCATGCTAAATTGTCCCTTAGTATCAGGGCGAGTAGCTAGGGTAAATGCATGAGGTTATGGAGATAGGGCCTGGGTGGGATTGCGGTCGGTGCAGACTCGATGGGCTGAATGGCCTCTGTAGGGTGCTATGATTTTATCTACAAATACCATTGAAGAAATGATTTTGTTTAGCAGTCTCTATGCTTGTTTTTCTGTTCATTGTCATCCAAGACTTGGAGCTAGCTAAAGAAGGGTATGGAACTTTATGGATAATGTGTGCACTGTACTTCAGGTGAATAAAGATTCCAGCCAGGAATTTCAATAACAGAAAATTGGCAGATTGTGCAGAAATTTACTGCCAATCTCCTTAGCACACATTGGCTGGAATCTTTTGGACTTTCACAATGGTGAGATCTTCTTGTCTCACTGATGACAAAGCAACGTGTTCCTTGGAGGCGGGCGGGGAGGTGGGGTGCAGACAACGGAAAACTCCATTGACAGAGGTTGGACCAGAAGACCGATGGCGGGTCACCTCCACTGCTGTGAAACATGTGCAGTGTGGGAACACAATTTCACTGAAATGTAAAATCGAGTAGAAATGCAATCATGGCACGTTTTCAAATTTTAAAACAAAAGATTTTGCTGCCGTAAAAATGTAGACACAGAAAATATCCTGCAGGTCTCAAGAAGTTTATTGACAAAAAAAAATCTGAAAAGACCAGAAGTATAATTTGAGTCCTGTTGCTCAAAAGATTTTAGGTGTAAATTTAGAATATTTGTGTACATTGCACTTTAGCATGGAATTGGAGTTTTGTTAAAGAGTGGCTGAGAGGGCTAGAATACAAGAGTAAGGATGTACTTCAGATGCGGTATAGGGCTTCGGTCAGACCCCATTTGGAGTATTGTGAGCAGTTTTGGGCCCCATATCCTAGGAAGGATATGCTGGCCTTGGAAAGCGTCCAGTGAAGGTTCACAAGAATGATCCCTGGACTGAAGAGATTGTCGTATGAGGAACGGTTGAGGACTTTGGGTCTGTACTCATTGTAGTTTAGAAGGATGAGGGGGGATCTTATCGAAACTTACAGGATACTGCAAGGCTTGGATAGGGTGGACATGGAGAGGATATTTCCATTAGTAGGAAAAACTAGAAGCAGAGGGTATAACCTCAGGCTAAAGGGATGATCCTTTAACACAGAGATGAGGAGGAATTTCTCTGGCCAGAGAGTAGTGAACTGTGGAACTCTTTGCTGCAGAGGGCTGTGAAGGCTAGGTCACTGAGTGTTTTTAAGACAGTGATAGATGGGTTCTTGATTATTAAGGGGATCAAGGGTTATGGGGAAAAGGCAGGAGAATGGGGATGAGAAAAATATCAGCCATGATTGAATGGAGGAGTGGACTCGATGGACTGAGTGGCCTAATTCTTATGGTGTCAGTGCAGGTTTCATGGAATTGATACAAAAAAAGTCCAGAAATTTGAAAACAGTGTACAAATCAGTTACAGGTCATTGACACCTGAATTTACCCAGTATTTTGTGCTGAAGATCTGCATTTCACATACCCTTCATTGTCTCAGCATCTTAAGTCTTCAGGAAATTCCAGGTCACCCTGTCTGTGTGAATTTCAGAAATATGGTTTGGAATTATCCAGCTGACTTAAAAAAGGAAATTTGTTTCTTGAACAGATGCAGGACATAAAAATCTTTGAACTTTTATAAATGTTCTAACTAAATCGTTGTTTGCACACAAACATTTGGGAGAACACATTTTCTGTATCTTTGACTGATTGTTATCAAGTTTAAAAAGGGTATACAGTTCCAAAGACCATCAACAAATTAGCATTCTCCACCTAAAATTCACTATTTTTAAATAAATTTCTTCATATTTGACTTGTTGCTGAAACACTACAGCTCTTTTCAGAAGGAAATAAAATATCCTAAAGGAAGACCCACTAGTTCTGAAATGCGTGCCTTCAGCTTCTTGCTGTCAAAACCAAAGAACACAAAGCTGAACACATGCAAGATTTTCTTCGTAAGTTTTTCTACACAATACACACCGACTGAGCCAATGCCATGACTGGCATGCACCTTTTCTATATCATAACAATATTATATTGTATAAGTAATATTATTTAAAGGAATCTAATTGAGTAGATCAGATTACATCCATGTCAGCTGGTTCAGTGAGAAGACCATGATCCAATTACAGAAGGAATCTGTCCATTTCAATTTGTAATTGATTTCTGATTGAGCACAGGCTTGTAATAGACCAGCACTTTGGGTACTAAATCTGGACTTCACATTAGTTAGTAACTAATTTATTGTGAAGGAGGTTAGGGTCAAATTAGTGTCAAATAATTTATCAATGTCACAACATTACACAAGCAATGTCTCCATTTTTTAAAAAGGACACCATTTACATTTACACATGAACACCCTAATCATCAGAAAAGATCTAGAATCTGCAGACCCTTTTCCCAGAATAAAAAGCAGCATCCTTCAGACAGGGCAGAAAATAAAGAGCAGAGCTCCTTCACAGTAAACTCTCTGTGCTAATGATATCATTGATGGTAAAAAGGGCTGGTTTTCACAAGGAGAGATGAGGAAACAGGGCTCCATACTGGTTACCAGTTACACAGTGAAGTTGATATAAGACCTGAAAAAAAAGTCACCTGTATGGTGACCCAAAGCAGTTGGAGGTGGATAAATAAACATTCAGGACTTTTTCAGCATAGACACTTGGATTTTTTTTTAGAAACAGAATGCAGTCCAAACAAAAAGCTCACCACAAATGATTACAGCATTTCACATTTAGTCCCATAGAACATACGCAGGGATTAACTTCTGAAGTTAGCCATGACAAAAGCCTACGAGACTAAAGGCATGGCAAGTAGAACAATTTACAAGCATAGTTAAAGTACTGAGCATAATGTGCATTTTCCTGGCATAAAACTACAAAACAAATGAAGCTCTACTCATTCTCTTAGCCTCATTGCATGAAGATGTAGTTGTAAATAAAGTGAAGGAAATATGCACGTAAAGTCATGGCTAATAAAAGAAAGACAGATTCTATGTACAAGTAGCATTTTATCAAGATGTTAAAACTAACCATTTTTTGAGATTCTAACTTGGCATATTCCAACAGCATTGGCACCTTGTGGCAGTTGTAATAGTCCCGTTGTGTCTGATCCGCTACTCTTGGCTCATTGGGAAGAAAGGAACTAGCCCACACCTGAAAGATGCAAAAATGACTCTCTTGTAAAACTGAACAATAGACCTTAAAAATGTTAGATTGTGAAAATGTGTGAAGGCAAATATAATCAACTAATTTGATCTGTGACATTTTGATCCTTCCTGAAAGTACACAACTGGTAAAGAGTTAAACGTTTATTATTTGAGTACTGAGACAACTTTTGACTATAAGATATAGGGACAGAATTAAGCTATTTGGCCCATGGAGTCTGCTCCACCATTCAATCATGGCTGGTAAGTTTCTCAGCCCTATTCTCCCACCTTTTCCCCATAACCTTTGATTCCCTTGCCAATCAAGAACCTATCTATCTCTGGCTCAATCACCTGGCCTTCACAGCCTTCTGTGGCAATGAATTCCACAGATTCACCACCCTCTGGCTGAAGAAATTCTTCCTCATCTCAGTTCTGTTGTCTTCAGATCCTAGTCTCTCCTACTAATGGAAACATCTTTCCCACATCCACTCTATGCAGGCCTTTCAGTATTCTGGAAGCTTCAATGAGATCCCCCCTTATCCTTCTAAATTCCATTGAGTACAGACCCAGAGTGCTCAAATGCTTTTCCTTAAATTGAAGTGCCATAAAATTATCAGGACTCCAGCTTTGATATTAAGTTCCCAATTGGTAAATTACTGGTTAGGTTTAGATATGAGGGGGCCCCAGGGGAGAGGGTGGGGGGGGCCTCCAATTTGCAGGGGGCACGGATGAGGGTGGCAGCAGGAAATTCCGTGGGCGAAACACGGTTTACATTGGCAGGATTTCCTGTTCCAATTGTCCTCACCCTCCCACCAATGACATGACGGGAATCCCAACATTGAATGTCTGGGTCGCTATTTTAAATGTATTAAAATTATCACATCTTTATGCCTGCTAGCAACCTCCCCCCCACTTCCCTGTTAGATTGAGCACGTCAACATGAATCACAACACGTCTCCCACGATGTGCACCTAGTGAGCAGAACCCGGTGTGCAGGTGAGTACATCCTCAGGGGGAAGAGGGTCATGCCCAGGTAGAACATAAGAACATAAGAAATAGGAGCAGGAGTAGGCCATCTAGCCCTTCGAGCCTGCCCCACCATTCAATAAGATCATGGCTGATCTGTCGTGGCTCAGTTCCACATTCCCGCCCTCTCCCCATAACCCTTAATCCCCTTGCCTATCAAAAACCTATCAACCCACGTCTTAAAAATATTTAGCGAGGCAGCCTCCACCACCTCAACAGGCAGAGAATTCCAGAGATTCACCACCCTTTGAGTGAAGAAGTTCCTCCTCAACTCCGTTCTAAACTGCCCCCCCTTTATCTTGAGGCTGTGCCCCCTAGTCCTACTGTCCTTTCTGAGCAGGAAGAGTCTCTCCACCTCTATCCTATCCATCCCATTCATCATCTTATACGTCTCAATGAGATCTCCCCTCATTCTTCTAAACTCTAACAAGTACAAGCCTAGTTTATTCAGCCTCTCCTCATAGCTCAACCCCACTTTATCTGATTAAGACCCCCCCCTTAATTTCTTTTAAAACAAGTCCCCAACTGACCCAATTAATTGCCACCTCTTGTCAACCAGCCTTCTTCTCAAAGAACTAACACCAGGAACAAAATATTTCAGATGGTGGGGTTTCCCTTCCTGCCATCCAAAAGAATCTGCAAGGAAAATATCCCCACTGACTGTGACTGCCACATAGCCATTTCACATTTGAATGATTATTAATTGACTGTAGCTGAGACTCCTGTCCCTCACTCAGAAATCCCACCTTAGATTGGCAGGCAGCCAATCTAACTGGCCAGCAGCTCTCTGGTCCCTGCAGTGACAGGAGCTGTGGTGGACAGAAGGGCACTCTTGCTTCAACAAGCTAGAGTCTAAGCTATGGGACCGGACAGAAAGGTGCATTTGGGGGGTTCCAGGGTAGGCCAGGTGGCCGTCACCAGATCTTAAGAGGGTGGGAACCCAAAGTCAGAAGGGAGCTCCTGACGGAGGAGTACCCCACCCCTGTCCTTCTCACCCAAGACCTAAGCTTGTTTATTTTCAGGTTTCCCCTATGTCACGTAACCCCTCCCACTATTGCTTTATGGGTTAATTTGACATCTCAATGATGAGATCTTGAAACTTGTATGTTGAAACAAAAACCATTAATTGTTGACCTGTAACTATGCATGGATCGCAGTTATTGACATGAATGGCATCATCTCCATGCCTCTAGAGTCTTATACGAGTCTATTACCATGTGACCCTACACATCATACTGTGGGCATTACAATTTTCTAGTCTCACATTATTCCTTGCTCTGCCAGCACTTTTATGTTACAATGGTGCACAGGCACACAGAACATCATACAACACTCATTAACCTAAAGAATTGAGGCTGGGCAGGAAACAGTGTTTAAGTGGCCAATGATTGGCCACTAAGGGCCTCAACTGGGGAAAGCGTGGAAGGCCCATCAAAAGCCTTGCTCTCCCCGGTGTAAAATCGCTGCGCGGTCAGGGCGTGCCGAACTCAGATCCTTCAATTTCATTCTCTGCTTTCCCCACCCCTATCTAAAGACCTACCAGTGGGGCAGCACGAAATTAAGGCCAGCAGAACGTGAAAAGATGGGCCCTTTATATAAAAAGATTAAAATGATGGCAGAAGTGGTGATATTAAACAAACCTTACAATTAAGAAAAGCTAGAGCATTCCTTTAAAGAAATAATTTATTTGGAGACAAAATCTTTTATTAATTTTGTTGTTGTGTGTTTTCCTTCAACATCCTGTTAAATTTACTTTGATGAATTCCATGGCTTCTATCCTCAGAAATTTAACACTAACCCAAAAAAGTTACACGTGGATCTGTTAAATTAGACTACAGACTTTGAAGTAAGTAATTTCCTATGTATGATGATATCCAGGTGCACTCAGGGTCTGTGCTAACATGAAGATATCCAGGTGCATCACACGCACACTAGAAGGGATCTGCATTTAATTTCAGGAGACAAAGTACATGTTTTCTTGCATCCCTGCAATGGACTTACCAGAGATCTTTCACACCAGCAGATCTAGTCAAATCATCACTCGCATGGATAGAAATATAACAGTTAACTTATGGGGTAGGCAGCTCTTCTGGTTTTCTTACAAAACCGTTAAAATGGAATACATTGCTATTTGACAATCCATGCAGGGCAATTTCTGTTCCTTTATTAATTTTAATCGAATCTGGCATTTCAGACTTGCCTGAGAGTCAATCTGGAGCCGACCAAACCCAGCTGGGTTAAATGGGTCATATTTGGTTGGCAAGCTGTAACTAATGGAGTGCCACGGGGATCAGTGCTGGAACGTCAACTATTTACAATATACATCAATGACCTGGATGAAGGGATTGAACGTATGGTAGCTAAATTTGCTGATGGCACCATGTATGTACGTAAATAAGTTGCAAAGAGGAGATAGAGAGTCCATAAAGGGATATGGACAGGTTTAATGAGTGGGCAAAGATCTGGCAGACGGAGTATAAATGGGCAAATATGAACTTTGGCATGAAGAATATAAAAGCAACATGTTACTTAAGCGAAGAGAGATTTCAGAAATCGGTGGTACAGTGGGATCTGACTATCTCATACAGGTATCAAAAAAGGTTAGTGTGCAGGTGCAGCAAGGAAGGCAAATGCAGATTAGGAAGGCAAATGGAATCTTGGCATTTATTGCAAGGGGGAACAGAATATAAAAATAGGGAAGATTTACTGCTGCTGGGAATTGAACCCAGGTTCCTGTGCTAACCACTGTGCTACTGTGCCGTTACAGGAAAAGGCGAGGGAGTGGGGCTAGAAACTTATCAGCCATAATTGAATAGCGGAGCAGACTGAATGAGTCAAATGGGTGTTGGCAAGACTACACCTGGAATACTGTGCACAGTTTTGGTCTGCTAATTTAAAAAAAAGATACAAGACCATAATGTACAGGAGCAGAATTAGGCCCTTTGACTCGTTCAGTCTGCTCCGCCATTCAATCATGGCTGAAAAGTTTCTTTCCCACTCCCCCGCCTTTTCCTGTAACGGCACGGTAGCACAGTGGTTAGCACAGGAACCTGGGTTTGATTCCCAGCTTGGGTCACTGTCTGTGTGGAATTTGCACATTCTTCCTATGTCTGCATGGGTTTCCTCAGAGTGCTCCGGCTTCATCCCACATTCTGAAAGATGAGCTGGTTAGGTGCCAAACTGTGGTGACTAGGGGAATTTCACAGTAACTTCATTGCAGCGTTAACTTGTGACAAATATATAAACTTTATTAAACCTTTGATTATCTTACCAATCAAGAACCTATCTCTGTGTCTTAAATATACTCAATGACCTGGCTTCCACAGCCCTCTGTGGCAATGAATTCCATAGATTCACCACCCTCTGGCTGAAGACGTTCCTCCTCATCTCAGTTGTACACTAAAGTTGTGCCCTCAGATCCTAATCTTGCTTATGAATGAATACATCTTCCCCACGTCCATTCTATCCAGGTATTTCAGTATTCTGGGAGTCTCAATAAGATCCCGCCTCATCATTCTAAACTCCATCGAGTATAGACTCAGATTCCTCAAATGCTCCTCATATGTCAAGCTTTTCATTCCTGGGATCATTCTCATAATTGTGTTAGAAGCAGTTCAGAAAACGTTCACTTGACTCATCCAGGGGAAGGGGCCTGATCTTGTGAAGAAAGGTTGAACAGGTTGGACCTGCACCCACTGGAGTTTAGAAGAATGAGATATGAGGATGTTTCCACTTGCGGAGAGACTAGAATTAGGGGACACAGCTTGAGAATAAGAGGTCTCCCTATTAAGATGGAAGTGAGGATTTTTTTTCTCTCAGAGTGTCATTAGCCAATAGAATTCTCTTTTCTAGAAAGAAGTGAAAGTTGGATCAATTAGTTTATTCAAAGACAGAATTGGACCAGATTTTTGATATATAAGGGTTTTGGTAGAGGGGAAAATAGAACTGAAATCACAACCAGATCAGTCATTATCCTATGGAATAGTGGAGCAGACTTAGAGGATCAAATGGCTTATTCCTACTCCTAAGTCCTAAATTCCTATGATTCAGTACTCAGCTGGTAAATAGGTTTCCAGCATTGTCAAGTCCCAGATCAATAGTATACTGGTCCAAAGCACTGAGCCCACTGATAGCAGTGGAGTTACTCCAACGTATATATAGCACCTTCCAAGAGCTTGCATCGTTGGTGACCTAAATGGACTCCAGGGATTGTAAACCAACAAGATCTATGATAAATAAGGTAATTCCTGTCAAATGGACACTAAGAAAATGCTTAGAACAGAAAGTCCTTCTCCAATGTTATTTTGATCACAAAAATCAACACCTTCATAGGGGACTCTTGAAAAAATTGTTTGAAGAGCTTTTTTACAAAGCAGACCAATAGCCAACACAACCCTTGGTTCTGTACCTTGATTAAACTGTTTTCTTATGCACTTTGCTCCCCTCTACATGTCCCAGTTGTTTTTTCTTGTCTGTAACAAGTAGAAAACAACGCCGGGAAAAGAAACTGTTTCCAGCCTTAACTGTTTCCAAAATAATTACATCTATTACCAATGTCATGGTTAAGTGGCCCATCAAAATAGAACCAATTGCTTAGTGACTAGCTGTTTATTTCCAGCTACCTTTGTGCTTAAAACATATTTTAGATAGTTCTCAAATATTATACTTATCCATTTCAACGCAATTCCTGTTTCTGTTCAGTCTTTGGCTGTATAATTCTTTTGTTCAATTACCTCAGCATTTGAGTTGCTATCCTAAATAGCTTTTGTTGCATTTATTGATTTTTTGCATCATTTTTGGTCCATTCCCCTTATCCTCTCTTTCATTCTCTGGTCAACTCCCCGAAGGGGAACCAACTACTGACCACGGTATAAAAAGAGTGACAACTGAAATTCTCAAAATGTCAAGAAGAATATAAATAACCATCAATACAGCCACTGGGTCACTTTAGTGGAACACAAGACACATCCACCAGCTAAACGCTGGAAAGACCAAAACCATCTTTGGCCCTTGTTGCTTAGCCTGTGGGTGGAATACTCCCATCCCTCCCATGGCAAGTTTGCTGGTGGGCTGAAGCAGAAGAGAATCTAGCAGTTCCAAAAAGTTGGAAACCCACCAGTGTAAAATCACTTGTCAAATTTCCCAATGATGGGATAATGGCGGGTCAATTTTCCTGCTAGCTGACAGCGTGAATGTATTTGCATCTCATGAATGCACATTTAAACAGCCGCCCTTTGGCATCTCATTAGGCCTTCCAAACTTGCATCATGCCAATGTGAAATTATGGTCGTTTAAAATCCAATGAATAAAGGGTGGTGTGCACAAGGCAATCATCTGTTCACAAGAGACTTTGGGATCAACGCAACAACCTTCCTGCCATAATGCTGCACTGCTTCTGATACGGTGTTCACCAGTCAGTTGTGCCGTCTATCTCCACGCCGTGCTGGTCTTCATGGACAACACCATACTGCTGGAGCCAAGGACCCTCTTGTCTTACCATCAGTACAGGTAAGTACAATGCCTGGGATTGGTGAGTACAGGGTCTCCTTCCCCTTGATGCTGCGCATCAGTGTATATCTAGAGAGCGTTGTGCTGCAGGACTCATGTAGCCACCACGAAGGTTCACAATTCAGCCAGGGGTGGAGTGCAAGGTGAAGGTGACAGGGGAAAGGGAGGGGTGGTAATGACTAAGACAAAGAGGGGAATGTGGGAGGAGAGCTGTGCAGGAAGGGTGGGGAAACGAACGAGGGCTCACAACGGCAAGTACAACAGTAAAGAGGTGGATGAAGATGACGAACAATGAAAGGCTGAGGGGGAAGACTGAGAGGAGAAAAGCTGCACTCTGACAAAGCTGCATGAAAAAGTCATACACAAGGTAGCCAAATGAATACCACATTATTTACTTGAAGGTGATGCACCAAGACTCCAGACACAGTGGGTAAAGGTCCAAGGTGGTCATGGGTGCCTCGCAGGTGATGTGGTTGAATTGAGGAACAAGCTTCTTCTTGAGGTGCTGGTCTTTTTCTTCTGGGTTGCTGACATCCTGGTGAAGTCAGGTGGGCTGGAGAGATTGACACGATTGTGCTGGAGTGGTATTTAAATATGGCATGCAACCTTCGAAACACCAACTGACAGCAGACATGCCAAGTGACTTGGGGGAGAGATCCTGTGCATAACTGCTGAGGTTTCAAGCACAAAATCTGGCATGGGATCGTCATTCTAGCCTGCAGAAAAAGAACCTGCCACAGTGTTTAGTCTCAAAAACTGAGAATTCCGCCTATTGAACATAGAATATTACAGCGCAGTACAGGCCCTTGGCCCTCGATGTTGCACCGACTAGTGGAACCAATCTAATGACCCTCTAACCTAAACTATTCCAATGTTATCCATATGCCTATCCACTGACCATTTGAACACCCTTAAAGTTGGCGAGTCCACAACAGCTGCAGGCAGGGCATTCCACGCCCTTACTGCCCTCTGAGTAAAGAACCTATCTCTGACATCCATCCTATAATTACCACCCCTTAATTTAAAGCTATGTCCCCTTGTGTTAGCCAACACCATCCAAGGAAAAAGGCTCTCACTATCCACCCTATCTAACCCTCTGATCATCTTAACATAAGAACATAAGTAGGAGCAGGAGTAGGCCATCTAGCCCTTCGAGCCTGCCCCGCCATTCAATAAGATCATGGCTGATCTGAAGTGGCTCAGTTCCGCTTCCCCGCTTTCTCCCCATAACCCTTAATTCCCTTGCCTACCAAAAACTTATCTACCTGTGACTTAAATATATTTAGCGAGGTGGCCTCCACCACTTCAACGGGCAGAGAATTCCAGAGATTCACCACCCTTTGAGTGAAGAAGTTCCTCCTCAACTCCGTTCTAAACTGCTCCCCTGCCTTATCTTGAGGCTGTGCCCTCTAGTCCTGCTGTCCTTTCTGAGTGGGAAGAATCTCTCTACCTCTACCCCATCCATCCCCTTCACTATCTTATACGTCTCTATAAGAACCCCCCTCATCCTTCTAAACTCCAGCGAGTACAGACCCAGTCTATTTAGTCTCTCTTCATAGTCCGACCCCCTCATCTTGTATGCCTCAATTAGGTCACCTCTTAACCTTCTCCTCTCTAATGAAAATAACCTCAAGTCCCTCAGCCTTTCCTCATAAGACCTTCTCACCATACTAGGCAACATCCTGGTAAACCTCCTCGGCACCATTCTTATAATACGATGACCAGAACTGTACGCAATACTCCAAGTGTGGCCGCACCAGTTTTGCACAGTTGCAACATGACCTCACGGCTCTGAAATTCAATCCCTCTACCAATAAAAGCTAACACACCGTATGCCCTCTTAACAACCTTATCAACCTGGGTGCCAACTTTCAGGGGTCTAAGCACATGTACACCGAGATCTCTCTGCTCGTCGACACTACCAAGATTCCTTCCATTAGCCCTATATTCTGTACGCCTGTTATTGTTATTGTTGCCTCTGTTATTGTTGCAGATTCCACCCCACTCACCAACCTTTGATTCAGACTGAACCAGACTGTTTACAACCTCAACATCCCATATAACACTGAGCTCTGTTTCTGACTCTCTCTAGCACAAGGCCCCTACTATCACACTCAGAATATTGCCCTTCTTTCCCCTTCAGTCTATTCAATGCTAAATTCATCATATTTGCCTTTCTCAGAGATTTAATTCCTCCAATGTTCTCCTTGCTGGGAAATCACCCATTACAATCTCAATATTCTCTAAAACTATTCTGCTTGCATCCTGTTCTGTGCTAAATCTCATTTGCCTGTTCTCCCCAACCTAGAAAACCTACACTGGTTCCCAGTCTAATCCCTGCATTGCCTTGCAATTTCCATAACCCTACCTCCATCACAAGCCTCAATGCCCTAAACCTATGACTCAAGCTTTTTGTGCATGTCCTCCCGCTCTCTTCCAGTCAATGCGCCCTTGGCCACCTGAGCCCCATGCTCTGGAAATCCCCGTCCAAACTACTCCCTTTCCTCCTTCCAAAACAACCAGCACTCTGCAATTCTTCAGATTCTCCCATCTACATTTCATTCCTTGGCATTTGCATTTAATCCACTTGGTTTTGATGTTAAATGTTTGTGCCGCCATGTTCCGGGTTCCCTTGCCAGGAGGATGAATCATTCTGTCACTACCTGGTCTGGCCACAGCAATGGAAACTCCCAGCAATTCCTTCTTGTATCTACATGTGGCACCAGAGCATGGGAGTTCCACTATAAGTTAAAAATGTATCCTTTCTCAGTCACTCAAGCAGGTTGTTTCAATTAGCCCAAGGGACAGAAATAGCACACAGGCTCCCTCTGGTGTGTGAAGCAATCATTGTGCATTACTCTATAAAATATAAAAGATAAGCATATTTTTAACTTGTTTTATTAATTTCTGGCATACGGACAACACTAGTAAGGTCAGCATTTACTGTTCACCTTAGTAGCCTTTGCAAAGGCGGTGGTGGTTCAAGAAGAAAGCTCACAGCCACTTAAAAGGTCTCAACTGGTGTGAGGATGTGCGTGTTGCCCGAGGCCTTACCCACTGCCCATTAAATCACAGCCATCTCAGGGGCGGGCGGGTAGGCAGTGAAAAAGAGACCAGTGGAGTTTTACAGCTCCCCTACTCCCTCCACAAGCCCATCTGTCGGGGATTGCAAAATTCCACCCAAGCCATAGACACCTCCAGCAAAAGCACATTTATTGTCAAATCCTAGTTTCCCCAAGGCAGCATGTGAGACCTTTCCTGTGGACAACTGCAGTCCTTGTGCTGATAACAAATCTACTTGAAAAGCTTAACAATAAAAATGACAGAACCCAAGCAGAATACAGGCTATTTTGTTCACTGCTTCGAAGTACTGAAACCCACTTCAGATATGTAATTAGAAATGATTTTGGAGTCGCTTCCCACGGATAGGAATCAGTAATGTTTTTTCAGTCTTGCTCGCTTTTAGTAAAGCATTCACATAAAGTGGGAATATTTGCACGATTATTCCTGTTCATAAATTCCTTGGAAACTCTACATTGACTACATTTGTTTATCCTGAACAATACTGATGTTGCTGCAGTGTGTTTTTTGGAATACAACAGCTTACTCCTTGTTCTACTGCTTCTTTTTCCATTTCTAAAGCGATCATTCAACTTCAAAGAAATGGCATTTACAGAGAACAGCAACTTCTTAAACAGAAGTTTCATTCCCCCTGCCAGTATGCCTTCCAATAATGGGATCATACTGCCACCTAGTGATTTAACTGTTAACCATAAAAACTGTACATAAGGGAGGTCCCACTAAAGAAGTCAAATTTACACAAAACAGTGGACACTAAAATGGGAAGCACAGGACAAGGAGCAACTTGATGCCAGAACAGCAAAGTGTGTACAAGTACATGGATTGTGACCATGGAGGGAATTGAAAGTAATCAAGAGATTACTGAAGTTATTTACAGAGGAATAGGAGTCAGTGAAATTCAGTGTGTGGATAGAGTAATTGAATTTGGGGAAATCGAATGAACGAGGATGTTGCCTTTTGTCTTTTCAATGAATGGTTATCTGTGGAGGGTTGAGACAGCAAGGCAGGCAAAGTGGGCATTCAAGAAACTGTGGTTCAAAGTGATAAAAGGCTTGATTCTGACAGCAGTGAGGGGAGATAGGGACAAAGTTACAAATGTAGATGAAAACATCTGTGGTAACAAAAAGATTTTTAAGTCAGGTATTGGTGGATATGCTTTTGGTCACTTGTCCTAAAATTTCTTTAAGAGGCTCAGTGTCAAACTTCATCTGATAGTGCTTCTGTGAAATGTTATCAGATGAAGTTATTGTTGCTACAATTGTATTGTGATGGACTGATAAAGAGGAATGCACACTTATTAAAAATGGAGGCAAGTAAAACTATAAAGGAACGACAGATTTCTGAAATAAATAACCTTTGTTAGCTTATTAGATCATAAAACTGAATAAAATTGGAACTTGCACTAATTTGTTTATTAATTTTAGAAATTTTGGCAGGAATTTTCCAGCCCTTCCTGCCACCAGGACCTTCCCGTCCCACCAAATTCGATGGAATTTTTAACGGCTCATTGAATTTGCCATCCCAAAATTCCACCCATAAAACGGAATGAATTTTGTTCAATTAAAAATTTATTTATTAGTTACAAGTAAGGCTTCCATTAACACTGCAATGAAGTTACTGTGAAGTTTCCCTAGTCGCTACAGCCCAGTGCCTGTTTGGGTCAATGCACCTAACCAGCACATCTTTCAGACGGCGGGGGGAATCTGCAGCACCCGGAGCAAACTAACGCAGACACGGGCAATCATGTAAACACCACACAGACAGTGACCCAAGCCAGCAATCGAGCCCAGGTCTCTGGCACTGTGAGGCAGCAGTGCTAACCACCGTGTCGCCCAATTGCCATAGCCATTATGAGACATACATCAATTCCCTGCAGCAGGGCACATTGCAGTCCTTTAATTGCATGGCCTAGACAGCATTCTTTATCAATATCATTGAATACTGCCTTACATTTCGTGGCCTGTAACACTGCCTGTCCAGGTGAATCAGGCTAAGGCACTACATGAACAAATTTTTCCCCCAAAACCTATTACCTAATTTTTCTTTCTAGTGTGCTTACAATTATCCTTTTAAAGGAAAATAATTTACATCTGTGAAATACTCAAAAAGATGTCAACATTTTACATCTCTTCCCAATGTCAAACATTCTCAGGTCAGACACTGATTAATCACAGGGTCATGTTTTCTACAACTTCCCCAATGGCAAGTGATTAAAGATGCTGCCTGGTTTAGATCAGCAAGCTCCAATTCCAATTCCCAGGCTCCGCTGGGGCACTACAATGACCTCCAGTGCTCCAGGAGTGGCAACAATAAGAAACACCTCTGCTAAGACTTGTACTTAAGATGTACACATAAAGAACAGACACCTGAAAAATGTATTTTCAACCTAACCTAAGAGAAGTAACCTTTTTTGTACAGCAGGAGGACTTTCATTTCCAACACTGCATTTTGTGTATCTAAAATGCGCACAAGTGTAGGTACATTTAAGCACCAAGTCAACAAATAATTGTAACTGAATGAAAGCTACTAAACCTTTTTTATTCATCCATCAATGAACATGGGCTTCGATGGCTGAGCCAGCATGCATTGCCCATCGTAATTGCCTTTAAGAAGGTGGTGGTGAGCTGCTTTCTTGAACCACCGCAGTCCATGTGGTGTACATACGCCCAGAATGCTGTTAGGATGGGAGTTCCAGGATTTTGACACAACCAAGTCAGGATGGTGAGTGGCTTGCTGGGGAACTTTCAGGTGGTGGTGTTTCCATGTGACAGCTACCCTTGTCCTTCTAAATGGTAATGGTCATGTGTTTGGAAAGAGCCTTAGTGAGTTCTTGAACTGCAATTTGTAGGTAAGACACACTGCTGCCACTGGGAGCCAGTGGATGTTGAAAGTGGGATAGCGTGCCAATTAAGCAGGCTGCTTTGTCTTGGATGATGTCAAGCTTCTTGAGTGTGCTGGAGCTGCACTTATCCAGGAAAGGGGAGAGTATTCCATTACACTCCTGACTTGTGTTTTGTAGATTGTGACAGGCGTGGGGAGTCATGGGGTTCCTAGCCTCTGATCTGCTAGCATAACCACAGTATTTATATGGCTGGTCCTGTTAAGTTTCTGGTCAATAGTAACCCCCAGGATGTTGATATGGGGGAATTCAGCAATGGTAATGGCAGTGCACATCAAGGGGCAATGGTTAGGCTCTCTCTTTTTGGAGATGGTTATTGCCTGCTACTTGTGCGGCATGAATGTTGCTTCCAAATACTGTCCAGGCCTTGTTCCAGTTGGACATGGACTGCTTTTAGTATCTGAAGAGTGCAGAAGGTGCTAAAATCATCAGTGCACTTCACTACTTCTGACCTTATGATCTCATTGTTAGGATGGCCATGAAGGCCACGGGGATTGTTGACAGAGCTCTGTGGGCTTCATGGAGTATGGGCTCTAAAGATGTGCAGGTCAGGTTGAACTGCCATGCTAAATCGCTACTTAGTGAGTGGGGGACTAGCAGAATAAATACGTGGAGCGACAGGGATAGGGTCAGTGCAGGCTCGATGGGCTGAATGGTCTCCGTCTGCACTGTAAGGATTCTATGATTCTATAATTGAGCAGGCTAAGGCTTGCCCAGTAGGAAGTATTCAGCATGGACACTTAAACCTCTTACTTCACCCTGACCAGTGTTGCACTACCTAGCTATGAGCCGTGGGAATGGTCTCTTCCTTTGTTCATGATAAAGGTCTCTTGGTGATGGGAAACTGGCTTTTGGCTGAATTATTACAATAGCAACAAGGAAAAAAAAAATTCCATCTCCCTCCTCCGGACAACCCCCAAGTCAAGAACCTTCTCTGGTAAGTAAAAGCCATTATGTCTTTTTTCAGAAACCCTGAACCTTATGATACCAGTGAGGAAGACTGGACCCAGTACAGTGAGCATGTGTTACTCCTTCTGCGCTAAAAACATTGAAGGAAATGAAAAACAACAGGACATATCATTGATGGTATGCAGGGCCCTACTTCCAGATTCCAAAAACAAAAAGAAAACCAAAATGGTAGCTTTGTCACATAGCAGGCAGACAACTACTAGATCACAACATAGTAAAGAAGAGCACTGAAATCTCACAAATCCCTACATTTAAAGATAAGTTGGTTTCAGTTTATATTTCTTTGTACTAAAACAACTTACTCAAACAACTTGTGGAATAGAGCAGGATTAAAATGCTTAAATGACTCTAATGAAAGATGCACAACCCAAATTGTCGTTGGAATGTGTGAATACAAGGTGCACAATGTGTAAACTGCCTTACCTGACAATGTGGGTGTGGGTTTGAACATCCCATCATAGCACCTTTATTTTCAAAAATCTGAAATCAAAATATTAATCAAATCTGTGAGAAACAATGACAACATAAGTTACCATTTCACTCAAGTTGATCAGCAATGGATGCATGCATTCTTTACAAGTTTGAAAGAAAACATCTGAAAAGAACTGGATCAGCAACAAAATTTGCTCCTAAGATTATTGGGTATTGCTAAATCGGAATGTGATTTCTGATCACACCTTCAATGTTCCTGTAGACATTTTTAAAGGTACTTCATGTCACCCAACTTGGTGAAAATCCAGTAGTTCTTACTGAGCCTTTTATTGATATAGTCCTACTGATATAGTGGAGGATCTCCTTCACTGCAATCTTAGTGCCTCAGTAGCTGTTCACTCAAGTAGTGGCTATTCAGCAGTGTCTGGGTCTCAATGACTTACTAATCAGGGTCAATATCAATTCACAGCCCTGGCCCTGCAGTTTCAGTACAAACCTCAGATTCCCTCAGCAACGTCAAACAAAATTAAAAATAACTTTGGCGAATGGGATGCTGGCCTTCATCGCGAGGGGGATTGAATATAAAAGTAGGGAGGTCTTGCTGCGGCTGTATAGGGCATTGGTGAGGCCGCAGCTGGAGTACTGTGTGCAGTTTTGGGCGCCGTACTTACGCAAGGATATTTTGGCCTTGGAGGGAGTGCAGAGGAGGTTTACTAGGCTGATGCCGGAGTTGAGGGGGTTGAGCTATGAGGAGAGGCTGAATAAATTAGGCTTGTACTCGTTAGAGTTTAGAAGAATGAGGGGAGATCTCATTGAGACGTATAAGATGATGAATGGGATGGATAGGATAGAGGTGGAGAGACTCTTCCTGCTCAGAAAGGATAGTAGGACTAGGGGGCACAGCCTCAAGATAAAGGGGGGGCGGTTTAGAACAGAGTTGAGGAGGAACTTCTTCACTCAAAGGGTGGTGAATCTCTGGAATTATCTGCCCGTTGAAGTGGTGGAGGCTACCTCGCTAAATATTTTTAAGACGCGGGTTGATGGGTTTTTGATAAGAGAGGGGATTAAGGGTTATGGGGAGAGGGTGGGAATGTGGAACTGAGCCACGACAGATCAGCCATGATCTTATTGAATGGCGGGGCAGGCTCGAAGGGCTAGATGGCCTACTCCTGCTCCTATTTCTTATGTTCTTATGTTTATGTACTATCTAAACTGTATAAAAATTTTGAAATTTTGCCACTCAAGCTTCATGGTGTCAGTAAATCTTATGCCTGGTTATATGAAAAAGATTGCATTTATGAAGTATCTTTTATGATTTCAGGATGCACTGAAATGCTTTCCAACTAATAAATATACTTTTGAACTGTATACGCACATAAAGTATCATGTGATGTAAGTAATTGCAGTAAACTCTGGGTACTGTAGTCTACTACTGATTTATGGTGATTACAGCACTCGATGCATTGCTAACAAATAACATTTAAAATCCTTGCATCCAAACCAGGTTGTATTTCTAAGTCAATCCCCATGCTCCAGAAGAGTAGGCCCATGGGGAGGACAAAGCATTAAGTAACCAACTTTTCTCAGGATTCTGTATGTTTTTGCGGCTATGTCTTTTCCAATTTCTTACCCTAACCTGACTGAAGACGAAAATGGATAATGGAGAATTAAAGAACAAAATTAAAAAAGCAATTTGATTAGTTGACATTGTGGTACATACTATCATGGAATAATCTGACAGCTCAATTTTGTCAAATACTTGCTTTTTGCTGCTATGGTATATACACACACACAATGATCTTTTACTAGTATACTGCAAGCCATTAAGATTTTAGGTCACAACGAATTCATATGATAAATAGTGTACCTATCAATACAATTTTCCACAACACTTCACTGACGTATTTCTACATTTCAATAATCCCGAATCCCACTTGCTGAACCAAAAGGTCTGGTCCCTTTTAAAGATGTGGAGATACCGGCATTGGACTGGGGTAAACACACTAAGAAGTCTCACAACACCAAGTTTAAAATCCAACAGGATTATTTGCTAACAAAAGCCACTAGCTTTTGGAGTGCTTGGTGCTCCTTCATCAGGTGAGTGGGAGTTCTATTCACAAACAGGGCACATAAAGACACAAACTCAACTTACAACATAATGGTTGGAATGCGAGTCTTTACAGATAATCAAGTCTCAAAGATTCAGACAATGTGAGTGGAGAGAGTGTTAAGCACAGGTTAAAGAGGTGTATATTGTCTCCAGACAAGACAGTTAGTGAGATTTTGCAAGCCCAGGCAAGTCATGGGGGTTACAGATAGTGTGACATGAACCCAAGATCCCGATTGAAGCCGTCCTCATGTGTGCGGAACTTGGCTATCAGTCTCTGTTCAGCGACTCTGCGCTGTCGTGTGTCGTGAAGGCCGCCTTGGAGAACGCTTACCCGAAGATCAGAGGCCGAATGCCTGTGACTGCTGAGTGTTCCCCAACAGGAAGAGAATACTCTTGCCTGGTGATTGTCAAGCGGTGTTCATTCATCCGCTATCGTAGTGTCTGCATGGTCTCCCCAATGTACTATGACAACCTTCGTTGTCATTAGGCATGGTAAAGAGAGCCACAGCAATGTGGTTGACTCTCAACTGCCCTTCAAGGGCAACTAGGGATGGGCAATATACGCTGGCCAGCCAATGACACCCATGTCCCACAAATGAATAAACAAACTTAAGAGTAAATGTCACAATTGCTTTACAGGAGCTACATACATTGAACTATGTACTGAGATCTTAGGACAGGAGATCAAGAACTTGATCCAAATATGTAAATTTTAAGGAGCTTCTTGAATGAGGAGAGATAGATACGACAGAGATATCCAAGTATTCTGTCACTCGGGGAAAACAGCACATGAAATAGGGATGGAGGACCGTATTAAAACAGATACATATGGTTCCGCATGCTAGGAATACAGAAGGCATATGGCACATCTACTTAAAACCATAAAATGAATGGCTTTCTGCCTCTGGTTACCTGCACCCACTGATATGTCGATCCTAGTTCCACCATGAGTTCTGCCCATTTGTCAATCACGGCTCTGATTTCTGAAATGGACATCAAGGGCAGGGTAATGTCGGAATGTGGATGGAAACACATGACCTTACTGAAAGAGTCCAAGACACAAAGCAATAATTAAAGGACTGTACCATCCCTGTAATATGGAACACTTAATTACCACAAAACAAATATTACAATACTGAGCTTGCAATGGATGTCCAAAAATAGAATTGCCACCTATGCAGTTTTTATCTAACAGTTCACTTCTGCATTATCCAGAAATTGCTGCAGTATAAGCCAAGAAGCTCCTTCAACAGCACCTTCCAACTTTACAACTTCTATCATCTGGAAAGGCAAGGTCATAAAACATAAGGGAGTGCTACTGCCTGCAAATTCTCCCTCATCCACATATCATCCTGACTTAGGATATAAGCAGTTTCATCACTTGCACTGGGTCAAAATCCTGGAAATACCTTCCTAACAGCACTGAGTGGTACCTACATCGATTCAAGAAGGCAGCTCAGCAACACCATCAGAACGGTAATTACAGCTGGGCAACAAACGCTGGCCTAATCAGCGATGCTCACATTTTTCTGAAGGAATTAGAATGCAGAAAGGATTTACTAAAATGCTACAGAGACTTGATGGTTTGAGTTATAAGGAGAGGGTGGATAGACTGGGACTCTTCTCTGGAGTGTAGGAGGCTTAGGGGTGATCTTGATATCTCAGAGGGTGGTGAATATCTAGAACAAGCTGCTAGAGGTAGTAGTAGAGGCGAGTACAATTTTGAATTTTAAAAAGTGTTTAAACAGTTACATGGGTAAGATAGGTATAGAGGGATATGGGCCAAACACGGGCAATTGGGATTAGTTTAGAGGTTAAAAAAAAGGGGTGGCATGGACAAGTTGGGTCGACGGGCCTGTTTCCATGCTACAAACCTCTATGACTCTATGAATAAAAAATGCCACCAAAGTAGCAATTTTACAAACCCACGGTCCCTACAAAGATAGTCTCCAACCAGAAGAGGATATGAGGGATTTCAGCATGAAATTCCTCTATTTTTTCAATAAAAATAAAATCCAATTAATATTTCCCTCTCTTTAGTCCTGACTCAACATTGAATTCATTATTACTCTAACTGGCATTAGTAATAAGAGTCTTTGCCGTTCATTTCATAATTTTTCAATCTGATTAATCAAGGAGATAGTTACTGAGCCTGTTCATAAGAACACAAGAACTAGGAGCAGGCATAGGCCATCTGGCCCCTCGAGCCTGTGCTGCCATTCAATAAAATCATGGCCGATCTCTTTTGTGGACTCAGTTCCACTTACCCATCCGCTCACCATAACCCTTAATTCCTTTACTGTTCAAAAACTTATCTATCCATGCCTTAAAAACATTCAATGAGGTAACCTCAACTGCTTCACTGGACAGGAAATTCCACAGATTCACAATCCTTTGTGTGAAGAAGTTCCTCCTCAACACAGTCCTAAATCTGCTTCCCCTTATTTTGAGGTTATGCCCCCTAGTTCTAGTTTCACCCGCCAGTGGAATCAACTTCCCTGTTCTAGCTTAACTATTCCCTTCAAAATCTTATGGTAAGTTAATGGAAAGGGTCCTGAGAGATAGGATTTATGACCATTTGGAAAGATTCAGTTTAATCTGGAATAGCATGGTTTTGTGAGGGGCAAGTCCTGCCTCACAAATTTGACTGAATTCTTTGAGGAGGTAACTAAGTGTGTGGACGAAGGCAGAGCAGTTGATATACATGGATTTTAGTAAGGTGTTTAATAAGGTTCCCCATGGTAGGCTCATGAAGAAGATAAGGAGGTGTGGGATAGAAGGAAATTTGGCCAATTGGATATGTAACTGGCTGTATCATAGAAGACAGAGGATGGTGGTGGAGGGAAAATTTTCAGACTAGAGGCCAGTTACCAATGGTGTGGGGTCTGAAGTAGGGAAAGGGTTAATGGATTTTGTATCTTGCATATGTCACAAACATAACCCTTCCGCGTGACTGATCTTCTCAAGCTTATGCTGCTTATACTACTCTTGGCATTAATATAAGTTATTTGTTCATGTCTTACATGCTTTAATTCTCATTTTTATAAAGGCAAAGAGGTTAATGTGATTGTTATTTTGTAGTCTTTGCAAATCTTACTTATTTGTGTTAGTTGGACGTCATTAGAAAAATGGTAGTTTACAATACCGGCTTCTGACAGCTCTGATGGCAGATCGCAATACCAGCTTTTAACAGGGAGGGTCCTGCTGGGACAGCCGTGATCACACAAGTAACTTCAAAGACAGGGATACTGGTACTGCTGCAGAAGGGTTTTGAATCGTGACCAGATGAAGCCTGTGTCATGACCGTGGCTGCCAGCTGGACTGTGAATCATGATTAAATCTGGGGCTATATCACGACCAAGGAAGGAAGACCCGGAGTTCTGGCCGGAATGGGAAACTTGTGTCGTGATTGATACTAAGACTCATGATGTATAAATGCCCACTTGTGTTTGTGTTCTATGAGAAGTTTAGTAGTCCATTGTAAGGAACCAGTTTCTCCCTAAACTCTGGAATAGACCCCAAAGCTTTGGAATAAAAGCCACTGTATTTTGACTCACTAACAGTCTGAGGTATTATTTTACGTACAACATTTGATGCTGAAAGCCAGGATCTGTTTGCGGGCTTAGGTTGAATGGCCACAATCTGGGTACTGGAATAGATCACCAAACTTAATACAGTGAGTCAAACTACAGTGGGGAATGATCTGTGAAAAGAGTATGTGATGAGAGACTGTGAGAGTGTGAAAGGGGTCTGAACTGAACATATACGGACAAGGAGGCATTTGTCTTTAAAATACAGCCTTAGACCGGTTGTTAAGAGAGGAAATCCCCACGCGATGGTCAGGAGTTTGAAGTGGGTGTAAAAGATTGTAGAAAGGTGCCTGGAATGTGATGTTCAGACGTGAGTATGAAAGAGACTGTCAGTGATCACCAGAATTGAAGGAAAAGCCGGCTTAAAGGTCTAAGCTTATTAGTATAAGCAGTGATACAGAGGGATTTGACCACCCCTGACAGGTATTACCAGACTCTGATAAGAGCAGTTTGGGAGTTGGAGAGCGAGAAGGGAGATTAGGAGACTCCAGGTGGTGAGTATAAACTTATCTGTATTATGGCAGGATCACAAGGACAGTGGGGAGTCCCGGGAATCCTGAAAGAGGGATCTATTACTGAGAGGGACAAATTCATTAAACACATGAGAAAAGGGGGGTGCGGGGGGGGACTCATCTCGTTCATTAGGCCAACAACGAAAATGGTTGGAAAAGGAAAGAAAGACAGAACTAAGAAAATTGGAGTTCTCTTTGTTCACCAATTGGCCAGATTAATTGTACAAGTCTCAATCTCAGATAAGAAATGGGCTGATGGCAAAGTAAAAATCAAATGTTGGAATCGCGCAATAGAGAAGTAGAAAAGAGAAACCAAATTTTTGAGAAGTTTCTGAATTTGGCAAGCGACTCTTTAGATTATACCAAGAATGTTCAGGAGTGCCCGAATGTGCCTGAGCAGATAGAGCCTTTTTACAAGCATTTAAAATGGGCTGTCACCAGTTCACCAAAAAATCCTTAAATTGGGAATTCTTAGTACGCAGAACTATGATGAATTAGTAGAATGGGCATCTGGAATTAAAGATGGGCCAGATGAGAAACCCGAAGGAGAAATCTTAAGTTTTGTATTTCAGTGTATTTGTGGGATCTGGTTGTTTGTTGAATGTAGGTGGTTGTTGTATTGGATTGAGAGCAGGAGTTGTTTGTTCTTGTGGAGTATTTATTGCGGGTAATAAATGCAATGCTTTACACTTTGTTTTAACATCAAAGGGGCTGAGGCAGTGTTAGAACTGTTGAAATTTTAAGTATAAGATTTTTTGAATTTACTTCTGTTTTTGAGTTTAATTACAACTGGAAGAAAGAAGAATGAAGACAACGTCTTAATCTTTTCTCTATTTTCTTTCAATATTTTATTTTCATCCCAGTTTAGGATGTTGGATTTGAATAAAGGATAATGTGGAATGAATGTTGGAAGCTTCCACATGTGTCTGTGTGTTTAATAAAGTAGTTGGGATGTTTATGTTTTCGTTGTTTTTAATGTTTCAATATTCTTTCCCTAGTTGTGATTTTACAACAGTGGGTTTGATACAGAGTTTAATAAAAATTGGAGAGTAAACTGGACTTTCAAAATCAAGGTATATAAATTGAAGTTTGAGATAACCAGTTCGAATTTGGAATAATTCTGGGTTCAAATTTTGTTAAGAAGGGATTTAAACCTTGGAAGGAACCATGTGCTCTTTCCTTTGATTTGAAGAATTTGTTTGAGGCTAAGTTAATTCATTTAGCTCCTAGCCAAAAGTATTTTTGTGTTTTGTTTTCCGTAGATGGTTCGTGTATGACAAGCAAGAGTGTTTATCACAACCTAGTGATAATTGAGACTTGAAGAGTTTGGTTCATTCAGACTTTCTCATTGTTAACTTTTGAATTAAAGTGACTGGTTACACTTAAATGTTACAGTTTCTGACATTTTAAATTAGAGTAAATGGAATGCACAAAATAACCAACTTATAAATGGGAAATTGCCTGAATTTACAAGAGGTAAATAAGTTTAACTTTGACAAATAGAAGGGTAATGGAAATAGAGTCTGTATGGGTTTCATGTTTCAAAGAGGATGTATTGAAACATGTTCTCAGTTTGTGATGGAGCCATTTGAATGTGAGACAATGTTACAAAGCAATATCTGTTTGTTTTGTGACTTTGTTATACTGAGTAAATGTTATCTGTGGTAATCCTCATGTTCACATATAAAATTTGTTGAATTGATGTATGTAAATACTAGTATGTTGGGAGTTAATTTTCCTGAAAAGCTCTGGGCTCTGGAGAGTGTCAATGACTTTACAACAGGTGATGGGATTTTTTTTCTAGCATTTAGTTATTTGAGGTTATAAGAGTTAAAATGCTTAAAGGGAAACAAATAAACCATTTGTGCCAATTATGTTATTCATAAATAAATTGGAAGACAGAATGACGGAGGAGTTTCTTCTATAATTTGTTAAACTGATAGGAAAACTTTTGAATTACTTTTAGCTTGTACTTTGGTTACATTGTGTTAATTGGATCATAAAAGAACATGGTATCTGTGTGCCAGAAGGGGATAA
The DNA here is from genome assembly GCF_965287045.1 of Carcharhinus amblyrhynchos. Classification (NCBI taxonomy): domain Eukaryota; kingdom Metazoa; phylum Chordata; class Chondrichthyes; order Carcharhiniformes; family Carcharhinidae; genus Carcharhinus; species Carcharhinus amblyrhynchos. The sequence goes on along the minus strand of NC_137324.1, from coordinate 46,030,308 downwards.
ATTTTGAGCTGTGACTGGAAGTTTAAATCTGAAATGGTAACTGTGACAAAAGAGGTGTTTATTATACAAATCTGGATCTTTTTAAATAACGAATACTTTGGAGAGTTAAATCTACCTCTTCAGCACTTTTTGGGTGCATGACCCTCTAAAATCCAAATTTAAATGTTATTTCCTTTTGCATTTGTATCAATGATTTATTATTATCCTGTTCATAATTCTGAACCTAAAATGGTTTTTAGAATATGTGATTATTTGTATTTGTAGCGTGTTGTTGTGTATAACTTCTGGACTATCAATATGTTGTGGGGATGTATTATTACTGTGCATGCCATGTCTTGGCCTTGCTTAACTGTTGAGTGACTGGGGAATTCCTGACAGACACTGGTCCTGAGTTTGTAATCCGTCATGCTTCGCGTTCAGGACGGAAGAGAGATATATGATGTGTGCCTCCCATGTTTACAGACATGGGCGATATCCATAAAGGGGATCAAGTCCTGATTGATTGATTGGCAATGACCAAAAGAGGCGTGAAACTCAACCAGGAATGAGCTATAACAATGATGACCATCGCCAGCAATGACCAGCAGTTGGAGAGCCACCACACCCAAGGAGGAAGGAAGGAAAGAAAGCCAAAACCAGAGTGCCAGACCAAAGAACTAGACTACACAGAGGATGATTGAGACCAATGCACAGATAAAGGCCAGTGTTTGCTTGGGTACTTGCCGGACACTTAAGGTTGGGTCAAGGTCTTGTGTTAGACTTGAACTTTGGTATTTTCCTGTAAGATAACTTATTGTTAGTTGAGTGGGTGCTTATTGATTGTGTGGACACAAAAAACCCCAAGTTGTCTTTTGTTTTTAACTGGGGGTGGGCCCATATGCTGGTAACATTTGGCTTTGGATTGGTCATGGGGCCATGCTTGGGCCTGGCCTGGACCAAAAGGGGGGAGTGAACTGGGGAAAGGGTTAATGGATTTTGTATCTAGAATATGTCACAAACATAACCCTTCCTCATGACTGATCTTCTCAAGCTTATACTGCTCCTGGCATTAATATAAGTTATTTGTTCATGTCTTACATGCTTTAATTCTCATTTTTATAAATACAGAGTTTAATGTGACTGTTACTTTGTAGATTTTGCAAATCTTACTTATTTGTGTTAGTTGGACATCGTTACACAGATGGTAGTTTATAATACCGGCTTTTGACAGCTGCTGATAGCAGATTGCGATACCGGCTTTTGACAGGAAGAGTCCTGCTGGGACAGCCGCGATCGCATGTTCTATGTTTCTATCCTTCTATATTATTTGTTTCTATAAGATCGCCGCTCATTCTTCAGAATTCCAATGAGTGTAGCCCCAGTCTACTCAATCTGTCCTCATAAGCCAACCCTCACAACTCCAGAATTAACTTGGTGAATCTCCTCTGCATCTCTTCCAGTGCCAATATATCCTTTCTCAAGCAAGGAGACCAAAACTGTACACAGGTGTGGCTTCACCAGCACCTTATACAGCTGCAAGTGGAGGGGTAGTATCTCTGGTGGGAGAGCATGTTGCATCCTTTGTCCCCAACTGGCACTCAGCTCTCACCTGTGGCTCACGTAGCTGTTTGCATGCGACAGCGGATATACTGGCACTGGAAGAGGTGCAGAGGAGATTCACTAGGTTAATTCCGGAGTTGAGAGGGTTGGCTTATGAGGACAGATTGAGTAGGACTGGGGCTACACACCCCGGGCAACAGGTTCAACAAGTCGGCTAAACCAGGTGAGGGTAGCTGACAGGTCTCAACCCTTGGTGAGATAGGGAGATGCCTATCCCAGCATGTGAAGACAGACTCCTGCGGATTGAGCAGACGAGACCAATGGAAGGCCCAACGGTCAAGAAGTCAGTCTCTGCCAGCTTCGTGGAACACAAAGAGCAGGACAAGATACAGAAGACGCCCTGGTCATCCACTGCACCTAGTCCCATCTTCAGCTGTCTTGACTTTTGTCTTGCCACTGGATCTAGATGGGAATTGGGAAGAGACAGTGAGGCTGACACTGCGCAACTCTCCCTCACTTTAATCCAAATCAAGCACTAGTCTCGACACCATCATCATCGTCCTGTTCAACCTTTGAAGTCCTGTGGCAACGGGTGAGCGACAAAGCAGCAGGTGCAGATATACTGGGAGCTGTCGTCACGGACCTGCACACAGGCGGCTCAGGTCTAATGGTCATTTTCCGCTGAACAAAGCAGCAGTGGAACCCGGCATCTACCTGGGCAACTGAGCAGTCCGCTTCAGGAATGCACTGCTCACTTCCGTAGAATGAGGAGGGGCTAGAAAAGGTGCCCTAAACATTGCCTGCTTCACTGCACCCTGGCCAGATTACCACGGCTGGTGGGGATCCCATCTTGTGGTCGAACAAACAAAATAAAACACAAGGTGACACCGCTCACCATTGGCACTTGGAACGCGTGCACGCTTTTGAACAACCCTACAGCAGACAGATCAGAGAGAAGAACAGCCTTAGTTGCCAGAGAGCTTGCAAGGTACAACATTGACATTGCAGTCCTGAATGAAACTTGTCTTGCCAACGTAGGTCAGTTGACTGAAACTGGAGGTGGATACACTTTTTTTTGGAGCGGTTGCGTCAGCGATGAGTGTCATGATGCTGGAGTTGGATTCGCCATCAGGAGTCACCTTGTTCGGAAACTTACTAGTCTACCCCATGTGACATTACAGCTTCCGCTACAGAACAGAAGTCAAGCCACTCTGATCAGCACCTATGCCCCCGCTATGAACGACCCGGACAAGATGAAAGACAAGTTCTACGAAGAATTTGTACTATCAGCAATACCGACAAACTGATCTTGCTTGACAATTTCAGTGCAAGAGTAGGGTGTGACTCTGCAATCTGGCAAGGAGTCATTGGGAGGCATGGAGTGAGCAAGTGTAACAATTACAGCCTACTCTTAATGAAGACCTGTGCAGCACACAACCTCGTCACCAACACAACCTTCCGTCTGCCTACCCATAACAAGACCTCCTGGATGCACTCCCACTCTAAGCATTGGCATCTTATCGACTATATCATTGTCAGGAGAAAAGACAGGCAGGATGTCAGAGTGACCAAGGCCACGTGTGGTGCTGACTGCTGGACACATCACAGGCTCACTGTCTCTCCAAAATGAGGCTCTGCATCAGACCAAGAGGCGACCACAAGGAAGGTTATGAAAAGAATCAATGCGGCCAAGCTAAAAAACCCCAGCACAGCTTCAGCACTGGCTGAAGACTTAGAAATCAAGCTTGCTGACTGACACCTCACAGGCAGCGCTGAGATGATATGCTAATTTCCAGAGGCCAGGAATTTGAGATACAGACAACCAAATACACAGAATGACAAATCAAAGAGGAAAATGGCATAATTGTCAATATCCTCAGAAGCAGTTCAAATCCAACAGCCTGAGAGGCCGGTCCACAACTCACAGCCAGATGGCCCGCATACAAGTCCTAGACCTAAGGCAGCAGAGAAACCTTTGTAAAGGCAGTTTAAATATCTCCACTAGACTAGGAAAAGATGTTTCCGAGACTTGATCCTCAGCCTTACATTGGACGCCAACTAGATTTGACATAAAGATATATTTTTGAACAAAAGGGTAGTTTTTACACATGTATTCAGTGATTCATATGCTTAATTTTCTTATTGTAATATTACATGTTTTTTTTTATAAATTTATTAAATAGGCTTTAATAATTGGTATATGACAATTGGACTGATCTGAGTAATTATTGTCACATGTATTAAAATGAAAAGTATTGTACCTTGCACGCTAAACAGACAAAACTTACCATACATTAGGAAGGAAAGGAGAGAGTGCAGAATGTAGTGTCACAATCATAGCTAAGATGTAGAGAAAGATCAACTTAACGCGAGGTAGGTTCATTCAAAAATTCTAATGTTCTTGAGCCAGTTAGAGCCATAACAGGGGTTTATAGCATGGAAACAGGCCCTTTGGCCCAACCTGTCCCTGCTGGTTGGTACGTGATCTCAGACTTTTGTATCTTTTTCCTGACAGAAGAAGATGGAAGGGTGTATGTCCAGGGTACATGGGTCCTTGATTATGCTGGCTGCTTTTCTGAGGCAACAGGAAGTGCAGACAATGCCAAAGGATGGAAGATGGATTTGAGTGATGGGCTGGGACTTAGTTCATGACCATTTGTGGTTTCTTGCAGTCTTGGACAGAGCAGGAGCCATACCAAGCTGTGATACAACTGGAAAGAATACTTTCTATGGTGCATCTGTAGAAGTTGGTGAGAGTTGTAGCAGACATGCCAAATTTCCTTCGTCTCCTGAGGAAGTAGAAGCATTGGTGGGCTTTCTTAACTATAGTATATGCATGGAGGGACTAGGACAGGTTGTTATTAATTTGGACATCTAAAAACTTGAAGCTCTCGACCATTTCTACTTTGTCCCCATTGATGTAGATAAGGGCATGTCCTCCACTATGCTTTCTGAAGTCAATGATTATCTCCTTTGTTTCCTTGATATTGAGTTAGAGATTATGTCATCGCACTAGTTCACCAGATTCTCTATCTCTTTGCTGTACTCTGTCTCATCATCGTTTGAGATCTGACCAACAACGGTGGTGTCATCAGCAAACTTGAAAAACAAGTTCCATGATATACAGAGGGAATCTTTCAGACAATTCTTTGTCGTGTTTGTTTCCTCTCTTTGCTTAAAAAAATAAAGCCACTATAAAAGATATAGATTTTCCATTGATACCATATATATTTATAACATCTTCACTTTATAAATTCTCACAGAACAGGTATTTACCAAGCTCCTCTAGCAGCTTTTGTCTGGAACAACGGGTGCTCACCGAGACCTAGGGGTTCAAAATAAAATAGGGTATTACTTAAAAGAAGTGGAATCCAAGGAAATCACTTCTACTGAGTATTTAAATTGATTTTATAATACAAGTGTGACAAGATTGGTCCTTGTACATGATATAATTTTTGCCCTTTAGTTCAAAACAAGTACTTACAAAACCTTCAAAACCCAGTGGTAAAGTGGTATTGACTATAGCGGTGTGAATTTTTAATTAAAAAAGAAATCTGGAATTAAATGTCTAATGGCAACCATGATACCATTGTTGATTGTCGTAAAAACCCATCTGGTTCACTATTGTCCTTTAGGGAAGAAAATCTGCCGTCTTTAACTGGGCTGGCTCACATGTGACTCCACATCCACAACAATGTGGTTGACTCTTAAATGCCCTCAGGAATGGGCAATAAATGGTGGCCTAGCCACCAACATCCACATGCCATGAATGAATTAAAAAAAAGATTATCTAGTCACTTCTGTTTGCTTCAGGAACCTTGCTATCCACAACTTGGCTGCTATAATATAGTGGCAAAGGTAATTAATTGGTTATAAAGCACTTTAGGACATCCCAAGGTCATAAATAAGATGATAAAAATGCAAGTTCTTCCTTTCTTTCTTGACCATTGACGGCTTCCTTTTTCCTCTTACCTTCTAGGAAGACCTGAAACCAGAATTAGAGCTCTGAAGAAATTATTTCATTGACTGTTGTTTCAATTTTAAGTTTACATACAGTGTTTCAAGCAGGCTTACATTTACACTGCAATGACTTTACAGTGAAAATCCCCCTGTCGGTGCTTGTTTCTGAGGGAGAATTTAACTTGGCCAATGCACCTAAACAGCATGTAATTTGGACTGTGGGAGGAAACCAGAGCACCCAGGTCCCAGGCACGGTGAGGCAACGGTGCTGACCACTGTGTCACCATGCTGCCCCTTGTTTATGAAGGATGGTGAGCCAAGATCATCTCAGCCTACAGGGGAGATTTTGATATAAGGATCTTGGGGAGGCCTTAGATCTAAAATCCAATGGATACTACAGTAAGGACAGAGCAATACTCTGACCCAATGCTGACTGTTTTTCCTGCCACTTTGAAAATGAACATTGAGCTGTACTATCCACCATTAATGGTAAATCGGAAAACCAAGTTAACAAGCCTAACACTTGGCACTGGGCTCAGACAGAGAGTGACTGACGTTAGGGTGAATGAGGAGCAAATTTTGAATTCTGTCACTGCACACATGGCTAGCATTGTATTCCTCAGCTCGCAAAGGATACAGGTGAGAACTATTCTTCAGACTGGGACTGAGAAATCAGGGCTCATGTTTATTGCGGAGAAAGCTGTGATCTACTTAACAACACAAAAGGATATACGGTAATGTGAGAAAACACTTGCGGATGATTAACAATAGAATTCCCAATCCATACAGGACAATTGAAACTGTTGCAAGATTTTAGAAAATATTATAATAGATGAGAATGGGGTTTAAAGTACCTGGGTCTGGAGCATCTGGTTGTAGACTTGGAAAATCATTATCAAACACGTAAGTACTTTCATACTCCGGGTTCACCTTTACAATGGTGAAATGAAAATATGAATTATTTTCTGACACATCTGCAACAAGCATCATTCGAATAGTCAACTTTACAGTAAATGGTTCCTTTGGAAGATCAAATGCAAACGTTCCAACAGATGATATGATTTAAAGAAGCCATGTCACCATGCAACATTGAGTGTTAGTCTATGGGCTCAAAAATGGTATCAGGTACAGGAATTACAATGATTTTTACTTTTAAATACGTTTGTATCTTTGAAAAGTAATCTTGCAAAGCTAATCACACAAATTTACAACTGTGTAATCCCCACCCACCAAGAGCTACCATCCAATCTAGGCCAACAGCTCTTCAATGCTCGGCACCGCCTGGGCATTAATTTCTCATTGAAGGGCCTCAATTAGTGATGGAGATGAAGGTGTATCCACAACAGCCTTCCTGCCATATACTTATTCAGGCAGGGTTCCAAATTGATTAAATGCCCCTCACTACCAAACTCACCACCAAGGCCTGCATTAATTTCACCCATTATTAGTCAAGCGACAACTATCCAGGCACACATTTTATCATATACCAGAATTACTAAATTCAGTAATTGAAGAGTACAAAACCAGTCTGTTGTAAAAACACAGGTATACACAAGGTATCCTTTTGATAACGGAATCTGTAATTCCCTAGTCAGTCTGTCCTGCACACAATTCCAATACCAGAGTGGTAATTGACTCTTAGTGCTAGCAATGAAAAATAAAATCTTATTCCTCCCTCCTCTCCCCAATTAGGAGAGAATAGAAAAGGGATTTCTCGTGAAACAATTTTAATTTTAAAGGGCACTGATCTCCCTAACTTGACAACTGAGATTCACAAATCAGCCTCTCAAATTTTCTGAATCATTTTCAAGGCATCAAGATCTTTTTTAAGGCAACATGGCTAAATTTGAAGATGAGATCTGACAAATGAACTATTATAGGTTTCAAGCAAAGCATTTTGTTTTATTAAAGAATCTTGAGATGAATCCTTGTATCAGTCTAACCTGACTAATAAAATCTCACATTCGATAAGAGTTGATAACTTTCGACCTTAACTGCACTATGGACAACTTGAAGAACTAAAATTACATATCGGCTGTTGTACATATTTAAATTCCCTTGGCCCTTAATATATACATCCATTTAGTGTATCTAGATTAGTTTGAATGCTGTCGGGAAATGTAATATTACCAATCCTCGATCTGCCAATTTTTAAAATTGTTTGTAATTCTCCTATTCCTGTCATATCAGTAAAACAAAATACAAATTGTTTCAGTAAAGGCCAATGGTAGTATACCCTGCATCCAATTTGTATCTCAATGGGGCCCAATTTTAACTCATTCAAAATCCATTTACCTAGACAAATTAAACTCAATATATTTGTACAAAGGATTCTGTGAAGCAGTATTTCCAGAAGGTGCTGAGAACTAGAGCTATACTTGAGACAGAGAAGAGAAATGCCAATCAGCATGACTGCTGACTTCATAATTCAAAATGCTGAATAGTTGATGTAGAGCAGCATTGCCCACTGGACTACAGTGCCATAAATCAGCAATCACAGAGCATCTGTTGTCCTGCCTTTTCAGCTGTCCATGTTTGCTCTTTTATTGACTTTCTATACATTGTAGCTACAACATGGCTTGCAGGTTGTGGATACCATTGGCTAATTGAGGGATTAGCTCAACCAACTTTTAATGGCATTTCGACCATAAAAAGCTCCATTGCCTTTCTGCAGGGACCCATCTACCTAAAGGCACAGACATTTTCTGGAGTTGATTGCTCACCTATTCACCACTTGGTCGTTGACCAGTCTGCCATCAACACAATTGCAGGTTTTAACATCTGACCTAACAGTCGACTCAATCGCAGCAGAGGAAACAATTGTAATAGCTTCCAGATTATCTATTGAAATAACAACCCTATGCAACTAACTTCAAGAAGCCAGGGCTGTAGAGTGGCCAAGGACCTAATCTAAAAACTAATCTTGCTCTACTATTGACGCTTCAATATGACAAACATGAAAAACGTGTCATGCATCAACGAGGTTTATTAACTACTAACACTAATTTCAACACTGTATGCATATCATATATACGTTACCTCTCCATTTGCTCTTGTAGCTCCTGGACAGAGAGGGTTAGCTGGATCATGTCGTGCAATGTTCACTTCTGCTTGTTTCTCAACTTGTCCCTTCCAGGGACGTTTCATCCGGTGAGCAGAGACCAGGACCCACTCATCACGAAGAGGGTTGTAGCGGATATGCTGGTGTTCTAGTTTTAGAAACAAATTGAAAACATGGTGAGAACTATCTTATTTCTTTATTTTTCCTTCCCTACTACTCACTGCTGCATGATCAGTGCAATGAAGTTATTGTGAAAATCTCCTAGTCGCCATACTCAGCACCTGTTTTGGTACACTGAGGGAGAATTTAGCATAGCCAACACTATTTAACCCACATATCTTTTCAACTGTGGGAGGAAACTGGAGCACCTAGCAGAAACCCACGCAAACATGAGGAGAACTTGCAAACTTGCACAGACACCATCCCAAGTTAGGAATTGAACTTGGGTCCTTGGCACTGTGAAGTGGCAGTGCTAACCACCGTGCTGGTAATAAATGGAGAAGCAAGAGGAGGCAATTAGAGGAAGTCCAAGGTCTGGACATTCACCACGATGGAAGTGACTGAATCCTAAAGTCCTGCCCCCCCTCCCCCCCCCCTCCCACCCAGCACAATACATACTATTTTCACTGGAGCAAGAATGGACTTAGGTCAGGATTTCCACATGTTTTACATAGAAATCAGCAGCTGAACCCACTCATGTGTGATTTTGTGTTACATGTGTTTGAAATCTGACATGTACACATTAGACCTGATAGGAAAGGTACTTTTGGATATGGTCTCAGTACATCTTTGGGGGCAATCAGATACTTTTTGGTGGCAGTCAGGTGCCTTTTGCAATCACTAAAAAGTGTATAAATTCATTGGACCTGTGAAATTTATTGGAGCTATGCAAAACAAGTGTTAAACTTGCTAAGATTAACTGTCAAAGCTATTAAAAACTGTCAAGATGAACTGTCAAAGACAGCTGTCAAACAGTCTGAAAGATGTGCTGGTTAAGTGCATTGGTCATGCTAAATTCACCTTCACTGTACCTGAACAGGCACTGGAATGTGGCGACTAGAGAATTTTTACAATAACTTCATTGCAGTGTTGATGTAAACCTACCTATGACACTAATAAATACTGCCAAAACATGGGAAGCTCCTGCCTTTTAATTCTTTGAAAAAAGTGTTTTGACTGCTTAAAAAAGAACACTACTTCCTATTTCACTCTGTCCGTTGACATAGGCCTTAGGCTTACCATTACTGGATTAGTGCTGCATCACTGATTGCACAATTATCCATCTCCACAGTAAGATGCCTGCCATTTCACTGTTTGACAGCTGCAAGCGGTTATGGAATTCCAATGCTTGTTTAAACAGAGGATTACGCATTTGAATGAAATGCTTGTTATCAGTAATAATGTAGGTGAAGGAACATAAATGAAATAACGTGTTTTCTTTTAGTCTTCAAAAGTCACTTGGACTTTATCTTGTTTCTCAGCATGGGTCCTGAGATTTGCCCATGGTGGGTACTGGTTGAGTGGATATGGTAAGTGCAAGGGCAAAGAGTGGCAAGACATGGATGTGATATGGGGAGTGTGAGGACTGTTTTATGTTTAAGTCTTCCACAAAGTGCCAGTGCACATGGCATTCTTTCCACCCAGCACCCCTCTGCACTTGGAAACCTTTGCGGTAGGAGATGGGTTGGAAACTCTACAAAGTTACCTTAAAACAAGCATTACTCCCTCCTCCTAGTCATATTGAACTTTCATGATGAAGAAATTTGAAAAGTAGCGCAACAAGGATGTCACATTTCAAAGGTATAACAGACTGATGTAAATTAACTGGGGTATGCTGAGGAAGGACAGATGGCAGAACATGGAGATGGACATGGCCAGATTCTTAATATTCCTGAACCACGTTGTGTAACACAATCACAAATCAGGCACTTACAAAAGGTTTATTTCAGCCCAAATGATACTAATTAATTGAAATAGGCAAAGGGGATGATCAACTTAAATATTCGTGACTTTTTCCTTGATACTCCAGGTTACAAACTTCAGAATTTTGTTTTTTTTCCAGTGCTGACTCCCTTGGCCTAGTGCTTCATGTCGTTAGTGTGTGCCTAAACTGGACAAGATACTGGGCAAGACGACAGCTCAGTGACTATCGCTGATTGCTGTGCAGACACATGGATTTGGGCCGTTGTCTGTGGGAGTTTGCGCATTCTCCCCGTGCTTGCGTGGGTTTTCTCCGGGTGCTCCGGTTTCCTCCCACGCCCCAAAGATGTGCTGTTAGGCTGATTGGCAGGAATAAATTGTCCCTAAATCAGTTTCCCTCAACCTGGATGGCCACAAAACTTTAGATAGGGGTCATGACTAGAGAGCTGGACTGGTGGTGTTGAGATGGCGGCGCAGGCTCGTTGGGCCGAAGGGCCTGTTTCCCGGGCTGATTTTGTTCTTTGTTCTTTAAACTAAGCTATTCAAGTTGGAAGGGGGGGGGGGGGGCGGTGGGAGGTAGGGGTGAAAGTTTTCATGCATTTACAGTCATGACTTTTAAAGGGCATCTTGACAAATACATGAATAGAATGAGAACAGAGGGATATGGTCCCTGGAAGGGTAGGGGGTTTTAGTTCAGGCAGCATGGTCGGTGCAGGCTTGGAGAGCTGAAGGGCCTGTTCCTGTGCTGTAATTTTCTTTGTTCTTTGTTCATTGCTAACTTCTTCACAAGTGCTCCAAGCAAATGAAAAATCAACCAGTCTAAAGGACTAACAAAATTAATTCAGAGTTTGATTAAATACTTACACTTGGGTTGTATATGCATATATTTAACCCATGCAAGGGGATGGCCAAGTTGGTTAACTGAATAGCTTCATACATTTAACTGTATTTTACATTTGCGTAGTGGTGTTCAATTCTGAAGACTATTAGTATAAATTAGAAACCAAGGTTAGGTAGTTATTAACAGTATCCATAATAGGTAACTACATTAGATCAATAGTTCTGCAATTGAGCAACAGTAATCCATATGCATCAACCTTAGCAAACTTAATGATGCTTAAAATACAAAAGTTTTAAGTATTACCATCAGAAATTAAAATGGAATAGATATTTCTTGTAACTTCACAGAAGACAAAACTCACCAGAGAAAGTTAAATCCTGTCTGATACCATTTAGATACTATTGTATTGATGTGATAAATGCTAATTACAGCCAAAGTCGCACAGTAGCATTCGCACTGCTGCTTCACAGCGCCAGAGACCTAGGTTCGATTCCCAGCTTGGGTCACTGTCTGTGTAGAGTTTGTATGTTCTCCCCATGTCTGGGTAGGTTTCCTCCGGGTGCTCCAGTTTCCTCCCACATTCTGAAAGATGTGCTGGTTAGGTGCATTGACCCGAACAGGTGCCGGATGGTGACATCTAGGAGAATTTCACAATAACTTCATTGCAGTGTTAATGTAAGCCTTACTTATGAGTAATAAACTGTACTTTAAAAGTCTCTGGTGCTGAAAATTAATTGTCAGAAACATGAGGTCTTCTTCATTCAAGTTTTAAAATCAGACCCAATTTTTAAAAACTTTTCCTGTTTCTTTTTTCTCTCCCTTAATCTAATTTTACTCCCCTCCTTTACTTGCTACTCTTTCTGTTCCTGATTTAACACTGAATTCACCCACTTTAAAACTAACGCCACTTTCTCAATCCTGGTGCTTTATTATTTAACACTCCTTCAACCTGATGGATTAAGGAGATACTCTCCTCATCAGGACCCAGGTGCCTGTGGGAGCTTCCAGAAACCTGGGGCACAAAAATGTTTGAAAACCTAAGTGTGTCTAAGAGCAAAAGAAGTGATTCCCTTTGCCACAGAAAATTAATATGCAGCTCAGCAAACAAACGTTCCAAGTAAATAGATTAAGCAAGATTTCGCACAAATAAATGGATCACAGCAAAAAATAACTTATCTGCAGAATTGACAATTCCGCTTTTTCAGTAAAACAAGTTTCTGTATTAATGTTAAGTTACCACTGGGCTCGAAGATCTGCTTGCTGGTGACCTGGGGGTCCATCGCGAATCCAAGACTGTCAATCACCGACCTCTCCCCTGCAGATTCTCTGGAGATCAGTTACCGCAGAGCTCTGTGTCGTGTGATAGTTAAGGAATGTGTTTGATTGCAAACAACGGCAGCGATTGTATATAAAACAAAGCAAAGGGCACTTGTCTCCAACCTTTGACAAAATCACTTTTAAACCCACTTTCCTGGATTTTTTTTAAACACCCCCACACTGATCAGGCCAACCATAACTAAACCCTAAAACATGGCTGTACCTGATCTCATCCCTCCCCTTTCCTACTCCTCCCCATGTATGCAAATCACTAAAATCTAAAAGACAAGTCTTTAAACATAACAATAAAACTAATAATTTATTAGCCTTTAGAATTAGAGGGTGAGAATATAGAGAGGGAGTTTTCTTAAAAAGTAAAATGTATTTATTAGTTGTAACAAAGTTTATTTATTCGTCACAAGTAAGGCTTGCATTGACATAGCAATGAAGTTACTGCGAAATTGTCCAATGCCATACTGATGTGATATATCCCTGGTTAAACAACATCTGAGTCATAGAATTATTGAATCCCTACAGCGTAGAAAGAGACCATTCAGCCCATCGAGTCTATACCAGCTCTCTGACAGACCATCTTATCCAGGCCCATCCCCATGACCCCATATATTTACCTCACTAATATCTGTACCCTACACATCTTTGGACACTAAGGGATAATTTAACATGGCTATTCAACTTAACCTGCACATCTTTGGACTGTGAGTGGAAACTGGAGCACCTGGAGGAAACCCACGCAGACATGGGGAGAATGTGCAAGCTCCACATAGACAGTTGCCCAAGGCTGGAATCAAACTCAGGTCGTTAGCGCTGTGAGGCAACAGTGCTCACCATCTGGAGTACTTTGTACAGTTCTTGTCATCCAGCCTTAGGGAGAATATATTAGCCCAGGAGGAAGGCAAAGTAGATTTACCAGAATACCAAGCAAATTCCAAGGAAATTTTTAGCTGGTTGGGAATTTTGGGACAAGGGGAAACAACCTTAAAATTTGCCATTGGACATTCAGAAGAGAAACTAGGAAAGACTTTTCATGCCAGGAGTAGTAGACATATGGTACTCTCTCTCACAAAGACAGTTCAATAAATAGTTCTAAATCTAAGATCAATTTTTTTTAATTAAGAAAGGAGGATATAAAATAGTGCCTGCTAAGATTGAAAAGGTAGGAATCAGTAAAGCAATAGAGGAATTGAAACAAAAGGCTGATGACTTACATAAAAACAAAAAAATGCTGGAAATATTCAGCATTTGTGTTGTTAACATCTGTGGGGGGAGAGAAAAATAGAGTTAACATTTTAGGTCTATGACCTTACATCACAAATTTACTTGAATCTTTCAAGGAGCAGGTGGCACGGTGGCACAGTGGAGGCAGCACAGTGTCACAGTGGTCAGCATTGCTGCCTCACAGCACCAGGGACCCGGGTTCGATTTCTGACTTGGATAACCGTTTGTGTGGTGTTTGCCTTTTCTACCTGTGTCTGTGTGGATTTCCTCTGGGTGCTCCAGTTTCCTCCCACAGTCTGAAAGGCGTGTTGGTTAAGTGCATTGACCTGAACAGGCACCAGAGTGTAGCGACTAGAGGAATTTCACAGTAACTTTATTGCAGTGTTAATGTAAGCCTTACTTGTGACTAATAAACTTTTTTTCAATCATCATTGGAATGCCACCCCCCATTCAAACTTTCCCTGCCTCAACACTTCTGCACGTTCCTTGACCAGTCTTCAAAGCTCGCTTTACCAGAGATGTACAGTGCAATGTCTCTTCGAGAGGTCTGTCACAGGGCTGTAGAGTTGCAGGGAAAGGCAAAGAACAAGAACAAAAAACAAAGAACAGTACAGCACAAGAAACATGCCCTTCGGCCCTCCAAGCCTGAGGCGCGCATTGGTCCAACTAGACCATTCGTTTGTATCCCTCCAATCCCAGGCTGCTCATGTGACTATCCAGGTAATTCTTAAACGATGCCACCATGTCCACCTCCACCACCCTACTTGGCAGCGCATTCCAGGCCCCTACCACCCTCTGCGTAAAAAACATCCCTCTGACATCATAATTATACCTCGCCCCCTCACCTTGAGCCCGTGACCCATCGTGCTCATCACCTCCGACCTGGGAAAAAGCTTCCCACTGTTCACACTATCTATACCCTTCATAATTTTGTACACCTCTATTAGGTCTCCCCTCATTCTCCGTCTTTCCAGGGAGAACAACCCCAGTCTACCCAATCTCTCCTCTTAGCTAAAAGGCAGGACGTACCTCGTTTTAGGGCACTTGCTGCTGTATAGTGAGTTTAAGCAATCAGTGTAAAATGCTAATGAATGGATGTATAGCTAAATGAGTAGGGTAGCAGGTGGATGTGATGGCAGGAGAGAATACGGTAGCTCGGTGGACGAGTAGTAGTTGGCTGTGGAGGGTGTTAGCGAGGTGGTCAGGGATGGTAGTTAGATGATCGGAGATGATGGTTGGGAGTAGTCAGGGATCACAGGCTGGGGGAGGAGGAATGTTGCATATCCAAGTAAGTACATTGGATCTGTCCAATTTCTCTGACTCTAAGATAAAATCAAATCATTACAGATGCTGGAACCAGAAACAAAAACAAAAATTGCTAGAAAAATCTCAGCAGGTTTGACAGCATTTATGGAGAGAGAACTGAGCTAACTTTTGGGGTCTGGATGACTCAGTTAGCCACTAGCCCTGTTCTCTTTCCACAAATGCTGCCTAAGCTGCTGAGCATTTTATTGTTTTATTTTGTTATTTCAGATTTCCGGGATCTGCAGTATTTGGCTTTCCTTTGAGGTGAGATGCACAGGGTGAAGAGCATGGAGATGAACTCTACACGAGTTGAACTGCGTTTTTCAGCTGCAAGCGGTTTTTTGTAAATCGATGCTTGTCATGATCATTCTCAGTCAGTTTCCATCATGGGTGGGCGGGTGCGAGTAATGGAGAAATCTCGGGATAGCTTCCAGTCGGCCATCACCGGCCGCCTCCTCCTCCTCCTTCCCCCCCCCCCCCCCCCCCCCCCCCCCAAACCAACGGCCGCCTCGGGCTCCGACAGGCAGAGGGAGCTGTCCGTCAAGGGGAGGGGCTGGCCTGGAGCAGACTGCGCCTTGGGAAGCAGGCCAGGCGGCTGAGGAGAGAAGCGGCGGCCGTTGTGCGGACCCGGAGCCGGACCGAGTGCATCGTCCCGGCCGCCCTCCCCACTCCGCTCCGCTCCGCCGGGCCCCGCTGTCTGAACCGCCCTCCCCCAACCCCGGGCCCCGCTGACGATGAAGCTCGCGCTCTGCTGCCGCGCCGTTGTCCTGGTGATTCTGGCCGGGCTCGCGCTCTGGCTGTTCCGCGCGTGGCTCAGCCGCAAGCAGCACGTGTTCAGTAAGGAAGAAGTGGCCAAGCTGGCCCGGCAGTACTCGGGTATGTGACTGATCAGGCAGCTGCCTGTACCCAGCAATGTGTGTGTGTGTGAGAGATAGAGAGCTGAGAGTGGAGGCTGCGTCCAGCACAGTGTGTGCGTGTGAGATAAGAGAACTGAGAATGCGGGCTCCACTTAGTATTGTGTGTGTGTGTGTGTGAGAGAGAGCTGAGAGTGGGGGCTGCGTCCAGCACTGTGTGTGTGATGGAGAACTGAAAGTGCGGGCTGCACTCAGTACTGTGTGCGTGAGATAGAGGGCTGAGAGTGGGGGGCTGCACCCAGCATTGTGTGTGTGAGAGAGAGATAGAGAGCTGAGAGTGCGGGTTGCACCCAGCACTGTGTGTGTGACTGTGGACTGCATTGCAAAGCCGCATTCCCTGTTTGTTCAGGCCGCATTCAGTCCTGAAAAATCCGCACTACACCAATTACCATTTCGCCACTCTAGATCATTAACATCTATCGTGACAGAAAAATGTTGCTGGAAAGAGTCAGCAAGAGGGAGGGAGAACCAGAGTTAACGTTTCCAGTCGATATGACTCATCTTCAGAGCCTCTATCTCACCAGCTGAGTGAAGACAGCTATCAATTCTTTTGATAGTGCTGTCAGTCAGCACTTTGAGCAGTAACTGATTCACCAATGTTCAGTTCATGCTCTGGGACCATTCAGCTTCATACAGTGTAACAGCTTTGGTTCAAATGTGGACACACGAGCTGGATTCCATATGGGTGACAGGTGCTATCTTTGAGGATCCTTTGCCTTCTTAGTAGCACTGTTCCCCCTGAGCTTGAGTTCCAGTCCCATTGTAAGTCCACAATTCTGTCACAGTATTCAAGATTTGTCTTCTGGTTGAGATGCCTCTCAATTCCTTGATTTGACGAAGGGCAGCAGAGAAACAGATTCTTTGATCATTATCTTATTGGTGCTGATCGGAGCTTTACATGTACAAGTTGCCTGTCCCATTTCCTTAATTATAATTGTGACCACTTAAAATAAGGTACGTAATTGGCTATAAAGTGCTTTGGGGTTTACTGAAGTCATGAAAGTTATTATGTAAATGCAAGTTTTTTCCCTTGATATCAAGGGAGTATTTGAATGTGTGGCATCATGGCACTGTAGTGAAATTTAAATCCATGAGCATCGAGGACAAGGGCAGCTGACGTGTGGGAACAGCATCAGATACAAATTCCTCTCCCAAGTCTCACCCAATCCTGGCCTGGAACTACATCATTGTTCCTTCATTGCTGGATTAAAATCCTGGAACTTTCTCCTGAATGGTACTTTGGGTGTACCTACACTACACAGACAGCAATTGTTCAACAGGGCAGTTTATCACCACCTTGAGGGAGATTAAACAGGAACAATAATTGGCTGGCTTTTCTAGTGACATGCACATCTCGTACGTGAAGAGAACTACAGTTTTGAAGGACCCTTCGAAGGTTAAGTATGGATTTGGGGCCACATATGAAACGAGTGAAACGTGATGCTCTAGCTTCACAACTAACTTTGGACTTAAACCAAAAGTTTACTGTTGTGATGGGAAACTGCTTTGCATTTGTGTTAGTGCATTGTAAATGCTACTGTGGCTGCTGTCCTTTACACTGGGTTTGGATTAGTCCTTGGCTCTGAATTTACACTGACTTTGCAGACAGGAATTGGTTGCAATCAGCTGTGAATGCACCCCTGGTTCACTAGTAGTCTACTGAAATGTAGGCAGTGTAATGGAAATAATGTTTGCTGGATCAAAAATGTTGGAACTCCTTTCCTCACGACATTACGGATGTACCTGCACCACAAGAGCCTCCTTCAAAGGTAATTAGGAATGAAATGCCAGCCGAGCCAAAGACAGTTGCATCCTGTGGAAAGAATAAAAACATTACACTTTGTATGCTGGCTGAAATGAGTGCAGGCAGTGTAATGGAAATTGTTTATGTCAAGTGTCAATTCCCAACATGTTTGTCTTGCAGCTTTAAGATGAATTATCTAAGGCATTTCTTAAAGAAGGAAAATCAGATGCCTCTGGGACTTTGTGAACCATGCACGTTGTTGTTCTGACAGAATTTTAAATCAGACAAGCTACTGACGTTTCGTACAAAATGGTTAAGCTTGAGTCATTGTTAAGGAAACATAGGGCTAGCTTTTATTGTGGAAATAACAGTGAAACTACCAGTGCAAAGTGGATGGGAATCCTGGACATGGTTAAGTGCAAAAATCCGGAGGTCACCGTATGAATTGCACTCTACTCAAATTGGACGTTGTATTCACTATTCGGACTTGGTTCAGGATGTACTGCCCATTAACAATTTTGGTACACAGTTGCTTTTCCTGTTCATGTTGGTCTCAGATGCCCTGTAGTGAATCCTATGTACAATTCAGATGTTTTACTGTCAGCAAATTGCTGTGTACAAGCTCACTTAAGGTAACCTCCATCAACTTAAGGTTATCCTAGACTGCCTGTATCTTAACTGATTTCATGAATCTTTCACCCATCAACAGCATGTTTACTGACCCACATTGGCTCCATCTGTCAAGTTTTACTTTTAAACAGTTTATCTCTTGTTTTCAATCCTTCCATGGCCTTGTCCTCCCCACCCTCTCCATCGCTGTAACCATCCTTGAAATCATTGCACTTGATCAATTCTGACCTTTGTGATTTCTGATTTTAATTGCTCTATTATTGATAACTGTATTATCAGCTGCTTTACCCCCAAACCCTGGAAATCTTTCCCCAAGTTTGTCTCTTTGCTTTTTAAGATATTCCTGTAAAACTTTTGACCGATGTTCTGGTTACTTGTCCTTATTTGAATTGCTGTCAAATTTTGTTAATGGTGCTTTGAAATATCTTGGGATGTTTTCCTAAGTTAAATGTGCTCTATAAATGTTAGTTTTTATTAATTTGTTTACTTAAAATTGATGCTGTTGGTCTGCTTCCAAGTATTTGGCATTTTGTGCATTTCCCAAGGACAGCACAAAGGACCACAGGGGATGATTGATAATTTGTTAAAAGATTAACATTTTATTACTGATGGAACCATACGTGATCCTGTTCCATCGTATCTAGCCCTTGGAATATGGTACATTTTCTGCTTTGCGTTTATTTATATTTTTCTATGAGATTAAGCACATAGCATTTTCAATTACTACATGGAGTATGAACAATTTTAAATCTTATTTCGTTCGTGGTGTCTCTAAGTTTTCTTGATGGCTGATGCAGTTCCTGCATTGAGAGCAAATATCAGCTGATCGTAAATTGAAATACTTGGAACTAAAAGAGACAGTGTTGAATTCCAGTTAAACAAGAAAATGCACAAGTAGCATTGAATAGCAAAAGACATTTTGCTCGAATAATTAGAATGAAAATCCAGTGCACAAATTAGTGTTTAGTTCATTCTTTTCTACTCACTGTTAATGACTGAACTGCAAATTTAGTTTGCTAAATATTGACTTTATACTGGAAATCTGATAAAGAAAATGTGAATTTCTACTTTACTGTCCTTTCTATCTTAGTGAAACAATAATCTCTCCCTCAATGTCAACAAAATGAAGGAGATTGTCATCGACTTCAAGAAGCGTAAAGGAGAACATGCCCCTGTCTACATCAACAGGGACGAAGTAGAAATGGTCAAGAACTTCAAATTTTTAGGTGTCCAGATCACCAACAACCTGCATATTACCCCCCCGCCCCCGCCATGCTGACACTATAGTTAAGAAAACCCACCAAAGCCTCTACTTTCTCAGAAGACCGAGGGGAATTTGGCATGTCAGCTACAACTCTCATTGACTTTTACAGATGTACCATAGAAAGCATTCTTTCTGGTTCTGTCACATCTTGGTGTTGCTCTGCTCTACCCAAGACTGCAAGAAACTACAAAAGGTCGTGAATGAAGCCCAGTCCAGCATTCAAACCAGCCTCCCATCCATTGACTGTCTACACGTCCTGTTGCCTAAGAAAAGCAGCCAATGTAATTAAGGACCCCACCCACCATGGACAGTCTCTCAACTTATTCCATCAGGAAAAATATACAAAAATCTGAGACCACATACCAATCGACTTGAGAACAATTTCTTACCTGCTGCCATCAGAATGAACATACCTCACACCTAAGTTGATCTTTCTCTACACCCTAGCTATGATTGTAACACTACATTCTGCATTCTCTCTTTTCTACGAATGGTATGTTTTGTCTGTACAGTGTGCGAGAAGCAATATTTTTCACTGTATACTAATAATGTGACAATAAATCAAATCCAATATTTTTGATTGTGTTTCTTTGCAAATATGCCATCCTGTTTTGCACAGGATCTGAGGGGCTTCAATATTGCAGTAACAGAACTAGATAATGTTGACTGTCTTTTCTTTTGAACCAAAATACACACAATTAATGATCCATGAATTCAGTTTCTAAGATGTGTTGAACATTTCAAACAGTCCACAGTTAGATTGACTACTCCATTTAGCTACATTGTATGTTTAATATTCTTTTATGTGCCAATTTTCTTGAGTATGTAATTGTGTGCAATGCTTTTTCTGTATTTGCACAGAAAAAAAATAAAAGCCACTCCTATTTTTTGGAAGGTGCTGATGAATTGCTGGGTGTGTGCTTCTAACACTCATTTCGGTCACCATATAAAGCGTAATGTTTTTATGCTTTTGCAGGATGCAACGGCCGTTGGCTCGGCTAGCAATTTATCCCTAATTGCCCTTGAGAAGGAGGTTTTTGTGGTGCAGGTACATCTGTAATGCTGTGAGGAAAGGAGTTCCAACATTTTGACCCAGCAAACGTAATTTCCATTACCCTACATTTCAGTAAACTACTATTGAACCAGGGGTGCATTCACAGCTGATTCACTTAGCAGGCAAGAATTGGTTGCAGTGTAAATTCAGAACCAAGGACCAATCCAAACCCAGTGTAAAGGACAGCAGCCACAATAGTATTTACTATGTACTAACACAAATACAAAGCTGTTTCACATTACAGCAGTAAACTTGTGGTTTCAAACCAAAATTGGGAAGGAATGGCAATATAGTTCTAAGTGAGGATGATGTGTAGATTGGGGAACTTGCAAGTTGTAGTGTTTCCATGCATAATCAAATGCTGTCTTAATGTCAAGGGCAGTCACTTTCGTCTCTCCTGTTAAGTTCCATTCTTTTATCCGTTTTTGGACGAATGCTGTCATGAGGTCAAGAGCTGAGTAGCCCAGCATTTTATATGATGTTTATCCAAAGCATTTTTTTCTCGAAACAAGTGTATTTTTATTCAATTTACTGCCAAACCACATTGGCATCCTATCAATGATTATTTAACAGTTAACTACATCATACCATGAAAATATAATAAATTGCCACAATCTAACTGCAATCCAGGAAGGTACTTCAAGTGTTCTTTGATAGTTATGCCTTGAGCAAGTAATGGAAATTTGAATAATAATGTGAACTTTCTTGTGGCACATAGTTTGCTTATTCAGTGTGTTGTACCATCTGCAGATATCTACATTGGGTGACTAAATGAATGACTCAATGTACAGTGTACCAGTGAGAGAAACAAAGCCTAACATCTTTGTGCAGAATTATGCAGTAAATTACTGAAAGTGAGAAATGCTTTAATGAAAGACAGTTATTGGAAGCAATAGATTTTGTTTTGAATCATAGTAATATAAAATGATGCTCTATTTCAGGTCTTAATCACGAGCAGGCATTCACAAAAATTGTGATTGAGTTGAGGAAAAAGTACCCTGGTCACATACTTCCAGATGAAGACCTGCAATGGATCTTTGTGAATGCTGGTGGTTGGATGGGTTCCATGTGCCTTTTGCATGCATCCTTAACTGAATATGTGTTGCTCTTTGGTACAGCATTGGACACTGGGGGACACTCAGGTACAGTATAATTGTTTACTCAATTGCATTATGTTAAGAAACTTTAAGAATTCCAATATTGGGTTTCTAGTTTGGGAATTTTTACATATATACAAAAATTAACCTGGTATTAAAAATGGTGATTGATTTCCTTCCATCCATGAACGATATTGGGAATGCAGCCTGAAGAATCTGGTGAGGTTAGGTGAAATCATGTGCGCATCTTTTGGTGGCTGAACAAGTGGATTCTGAAAAGACAAAGCTTACCGCATGTGCCACAAGTGAAGTTGCCTCTTACTGGTAGTGCAGGGAGATCTGTCCTCATGCCTTGTTTGCTGGACTGGCATTTGCTTCAGAAACAGCATGTCAACGTGGTGACAAATTCCTGTCCACAGTTGGTAAGGTTATTTTCATCAGCTAGAGATTGCCATTTGCTGTGATTGATGTTGAAACCTTTCATTTCTCTTATCAGTGTCCTTGAATTGGAGCTTTGGGTGCCCACTCCTATGGTCTGTTGGTAGGGGCTATCTCCCCACGTAGCATATCCATTGGAGATGCAGCCGTTCTGTGCTTATGCCTAAGCTGGTGAAACTGCCTATAATTCGTGCTAGTATGTTTGCCCAAGAAAGGGCTGCTTCATTGTTGACTTTGTCTTTCCATTGATGCTGAGAATATGTCATAGACAGCAGAGATGGAAGTTATTGAGTCTTTGTTCTTGGTAGATGTTAGATTTGCTGCTGGACAGCAGTATATTGAAGATACAGGCCTTGTAGATATAATCTTGATTCTGAAGGTCAGTTTGTTGTTTTGCCGTGCCTGTTTTATTAGTCGGTCAAAGTTGGTGGCTGCCAATCCAATACATGTGCTGAGCTCTTTATTAAGGGAAATGTTGTCGCCAAGGTAGCAAAATTTGCTGACTTCTAGTAGTGGTGGTGAAGTCCAATCATACAATCAGATGGGATGCTCCTCCACATATCAAAACCAAAAGCTAAGGGACAATATGGCATGACCTTCTCAGAAGACTTATGTATGTTGATGGTCCTGAATCATCCATCCCATGCTTGTCATGTTTTTCCCTCCCAGTCAGTGTCAGGAAAACTAATAATGAGACAGAGTTGTCTCTGCCTGTGATTTAAAAAGAAATGGTAAAGCAAACTAAAGAGATTTTGAGCTACAGTGATATGAAAGAGATAAAATAGGTCTGTGGATACATTGGGAATACAAAAATTATACATATTCTATTCCTGTCAAGGTTAAACAGATCCAACAAAATAATTGTGTTAAAAACCAATTAGGCTCACATCTGGCTAAGATGGTGAGCTGATGAGCTATACAGAGAGTGGAAGGTCTCTCAGATGTATAAATTAGGTAATCTTGTTCAGCGTGGTTGTGGTGCTTCAATTGGCTTTGATTCTCCTGGAATAGTGAAAGGGGAAATGAACTAGTGTGAATCCTATTCCTTATTACTATCCAGGCACACCTGGTAGAAGTAGGTCTGGGGATGTTGCACCAAAAACTGATCAAGTTTAGTTTTGATAGCCCCACAATCAAATTAAACTGATTCTAGAGTTGCACATGAATAATAGATCCTTGGGAAAGATACCAAAGGGTGTCTGTAAAACCATATCACAATAAGTAGCAGCGCATGTGGAGTACTAAATTGTCAAATATATGAAGGCATAGAGTAATGAACCAGAATTGTTAAAATTGCGGTGCAGAAGATCATTGTGCTTATTCAGATGCTAAGTCTTTAACTGGAGATGTCTGCTGTAATCCTTTTACTTGCCCTTTCCCTTCTTCCTTTCTTTCTGAATATTATGTTAATGATAATCTCTGCTTCATTCTTTTGATAAAGCATTTCATCTGCTAAAAATTCTCATTATTAAAACTTCCTTGGAAAATCTACATCAAAGATGCAATATATATTAGTGGATTTAAACCTTGGATGTTTCTGTTCTCCAAACTTCACCTTCTCTGCATTTAATGTAGCTGTACTGATCCCCCTATCCTGCTCAGTTATATATTCTTCTGCAGTCTATTATGCCTGTATCCAAATTATTTATAAAGGGAAGCAGAATTTCCACTCATATCCTTGACGCACATAGCTACCTACATTTCAGTTTTTTTCTAAATTGCCTCTGCTCTTTTTTTTGTCCTTTCAATATCACCCACCAGTGCAAAATCATCCTAGAGAACAAGTGTAATCTGTCATTTTCTACACTATCAAACCTCATCATAAACCCATGCCATCTGTCACTTTCTGACATCTCTACCGAGAAGTGCAAGATGCTCATAGCCACCTTCAGAGATCATCCACTCTGCTTTTGACCATTCCTGCATCTTAGTTCCTGTAAGCACATCCTATCTCCAGGTTTAGCTTCATTCCCAATATTGTTTCTGTTATCACATTTTAGTTGATATTTAAGTCAAGTATCTTCTTGAGATTGTTTCCCTCAGTATGAACCACCTTCGTAACAACTCCTCAAAAAAAACATTTTGAGACCTTCTGTACTAACAAACTGCCTCACCCAAATTTCTCAATTCCTGAGATTTTGGAGGGGTTGGTTTCCTCTTTGAGTGACTTCAGGAATAAACTTTTTAAACTCATGACCATCTCAACAACGATAATTTGCCTTTTATACTGCACTCTTAACATAGCAAATTATCTCAAAGTACGTCATTTGCAAATTGGACTGAAGCCTTCAAAGCTCTGGCTTCAGATTCCATTTGCCTTCTGATAACTACTTAAAGAAAAGGAGCAAGCACACCAATGTAAATTATTAAGGCAAGACAAAAGTCTGTTAAGCCCAGAAAAACATGTATTTTAATTTCAATTGACTCTTGACCTGGTATTTAAGAGCATAAATAAGCCAATTACATAGCTGTCAGTCCCAGTTCTCTGTTTAGATGCATCTTCCCCTCGGCACATCCAAAGCTAAAGGAAAAGGCACTCAGTTTTCAGGGACTATTGCCTATCTCAAGACAAATTCTTTAATTGCAAGTTGTTTACCTTTCGATAATATACTACCAGCTGGTTCTCGCTATTGTCTTTCTGATCCAGGCAATGGGCCAAATGGAAGTTATTAAGAAAATGCGATGATATTGGTGCTGGATAGTTCTCAGCACTTTGATACATTTGTTGTCTGGTTTAATGCATTTCACATTTGAAATAGAAATGAGCATTGTAAAATTGCAGCTTGTTGCCTCCGTAGTTATTCTTGCATGTGTATGGCCAATGCTTGTTATTTATTTTTATATAAATTTGCAGGTCGATACTGGGCTGAGGTGTCTGACACTGTTGTCTCAGGAACCTTTCAACAGTGGAAAGAAGGGACAACTAAAAGTGAAATGTTTTACCCAGGTTAGTTTGTCCAAGATGCAGAGAAGCACTTGTCTCTATTATAGTTAAAAAGTAAATTTTATTTATTAGTCACAAGTAAGGCTTACATTAACACTGCAATTAAGTCGCTGTGAAATTCCCCTAGTCGCCACATTCCTGTTTGGATCGATGCACCTAACCAGCATGTCTTTTGGACTGTGGGAGGAAACCAGGGCGCTCAGAGGAAACCCACGCTAACACAAGGAGAATGTGCAAATTCCACACAGACAGTGACCCAAGCCAGGAATCGAACTTGGGTCCCTGGCGTTGCGCTAACCACTGCGCCACTGAGCCACCATCACTCCAATGATAGTGAGTGTTCTGTTGATCTTTCCTAACTGTAGGTATATTTCATAAAATCCCTATGTGCAGATGAAGGCTATATGGCCATTGACGCTGTACTGACAACTATCCTACCCAGGTCCTATACCTGTAACCCCACATATTTACTCTGCTAACTCCCCGACATCAAGGAGATTTACCTAGCAATCAACCTAACCTTGTACAACTTTGGACTGTGGAAGGAAAACCATGCAGACACAGGAAGAACATTCAAACTCCAAATAATCACCCAAGGCTGGCATTGAACCCAGGTTCCTGAGCTGAGGAAGTAGTGCTAGCCACTGTGCTGCAATGCCAACATCAAATTTTTCTTCATCCAGCACAAACACATGGTGACAAATGGCCACTTTCTGTGATTATTTTATGATTCTATATTCATTGTATTAACCCTGGAATCATAAAATAATACAGCACTGCTGCTAACTGTATCCAATCGGTCACAGTCCTCTGCTCTATCTCAAGTTATACAATTTTTATTTCCTTTTTAATTCTCTGGTTTTTAGCCAATCATCTTAATTGGGACAACAACTTGTCTTGAATAT
This sequence comes from Carcharhinus amblyrhynchos, assembly GCF_965287045.1. Lineage (NCBI taxonomy): Eukaryota > Metazoa > Chordata > Chondrichthyes > Carcharhiniformes > Carcharhinidae > Carcharhinus > Carcharhinus amblyrhynchos. The sequence continues at coordinate 46,004,139 of NC_137324.1, read as the reverse complement.
ACAGCAAAAATATCTCCAGGTGCTTCACATGAGTGATCAAACCAAGTAAGTGAATTGGGACATAACTGCTCAGAGTTGCAATGAAAACCAAAGAAGCACAAAAATCTAGAATTGGAGAAAAGAAAGCTGAGAGGCAACTTGACAGAGGTATTCAAGATCCTGAGGGGTATGAGTACAGTAAATAATAAACTGTTCCCACTCAACTGAGCATCAAGAATTAGAGGGCACAAATTCAAAACAATTGCCAAAAGAAATAAGTGATTGGGGAGGTGAAACTCACCCAGTGTGGTTGGAGCCTGGATCAAACTTCCTGAAAGACTGGTGGAGGAGAATTCAAGGGAATTGCATTGCTATCTGAAAAGAGAGAATATGCAAGGGGGTAAGACAAGGGAAAGGGATGAAGTGGAATGCTCTTTCAGAGAATCATTGCACACTTGATTTGAGGAATGGCTTCCCTCACTAAAGATGCTGTGTATAGAAATTTGTAATAAATTAAAATGTTGTTGAAATAATTTTCACTTGATCCAAGTGGCAGGAGACACATTACCTGCCCCTTGTAGTCAACGAGCAGTTATCGGGCCAGTTTTACAATGGGTAGGCAATCTTCTTTATGTAACGCGTAAAGATGGAATGCTTGGACGCTCCTAATTTTGGTCATGACTAATGCTACCTATATCAGCCAATACAAAATCTCTAATTTTGCAGATGCACCATAGAAAACATTCTTTCTGGTTATATCACAGCTTGGTGTAACTTCTGCTCTGCCCAAGACTGCAAGGAGTTACACAAGGTCGTGAATGTAGCCCAGTCCATCATGCAAACCAGCCGCCCAACCATTGACTCTGTCTTCCCGCTGTCTCGGCAAAGCAGCCAGCATAATTAACCCCATGACCTCAGACATTGTCTCTTCCACCACCTTCTGTCGGGAAAAAGATACAGAAGTCTGAGGTCACATATCAACTGACACAAGAACAGCTTCTTTCCTGCTGCCAACGGACTTTCAAATGGACCTTTCTGTATACCCTAGCTATGACTGTAACACTACATTCTACACTGTCTCATTTCCTTCTGTTTGAACGCTATGCTTTGTATAGCACGCAAGAACATGTGACAGTATCAAATCAAATGAAGGGAGATGATAGATTCCAAATGGGTTGTGTATTCATTCTGGATACCAGTTGAAGAATTCTCATCTGGTCTAAACAGTTCGTTTTTGTATTCTCTGTAGGTGACACTATAGTCCATTCTGTAGGTGAAGCCACATCAGTTCGCTGGAGTGCTGGAACTTGGATGGTTGAATATGGTCAAGGCTTCATTCCATCCATGTTGGGATTTGCACTGTCTGATACGATCTTCAGTACACAGGATTTTCTTACTCTTTATTATACGATATCCATCTACGCAAAAGCACTTATTTTGGAAGCCAACACTTACCTCACGGAAGCTGGGTTATTTTGAAACTCGGGAGGAGAGCCTTTTGCAGTGCAGACTCTCTTGTTGGTGTCCATTTGACGTCGGTTTATATCACCCAAAGGCTGAAAATTGTGTTCATGCTCCTTGGTCCTAGAAACTTTTGCTTTTTTTGTATGCTACAATAATTTTTCAGACACAATTCCAGCCTTTTAGGTACTCTAAGTTGAACATCACTTCCAAGTATTATGTAAAATCTAAAGTATGGAATAATAGATCTTTGACTGTTTCCATAATCTCGCTTGTGTGGTGTCAATTTAGATATCCATGTTTTGATGCACCTTTTATAATTAGTTTAAATGATTAAAAAGTCCTGTGCTATGAAAATTTTTTAACTCCTATAGGTGAATCTTTAGTAAATCTAAGCCTGAAGGTAAAAGACGTCCCTTTTTAGGTTCAGATGGTCACCTAGATGTTTAGTTCTGCAAATCCAAACCATTAAATCGGACAGATTTATTACTAGATTAAATTGTTAATGGGGTTTAAATATTTAATTTTGTGTACTCCTATATTGTATACAAACTCAAGTTAATTGTTATCATTTTCCACATCATATTTGAATGTTTATTTTTATAAACTAAATCACTGTAGCAGCTTGAGCTGTGATAAGATGCATAATGTGAATGTCTTTAAATATAAAAAACCTCATTAATTTGTTGATTTAATTGAATTGATTTGGATTTGTAAGCATTTTAGGGAATGTCAGGATCCTAGACTGGTCAGGTGCATTTCTCGTGTTGGTCTTGGCAATCAATAGCAGCGCAGCTTCATCTAATTTTCATTTGGGTGAATGCCTTACTTTTCCACTCATGCATTCTGATCTCTCCTGCACAGGGCAATGTTCCAAGCACCCCCCCGCCAACCTCCAAACTGCCCACATTTTAATAAAAGCAAAATACTGTGGCTGCTAGAAATCTGAAATTGTTTTTAAAGTGCTGGAAATATTCAGGTCTGGCAAGATCAGCGTGGAGAAACAAAGTTACCATTTCACATCCAGTATGACTCCTTTTTGGAACCAGTTTTTTTTCTTTCTGAAGTTATTTAAGCGCTGGGGAAATTGTTCTTTCTAGTTCTGGTAATGTGATCATCATTCTTGATGTTTGCCCAAGTTCAACCAGTAAATGGCGAAGTTTAACAAAATCTTTAAAGTGTGTGTCCAGATTAATCTTCATCCAAAGAGAAAAACTTGTCTAAAACATGTTGCTTCTGGTTTGAGGTCAGTTTAATTTAAAAGTTTATTTTTGCTTCTGGAATCCTCAGAGCTGTATGCCTCAAACTTGGGATAAATGTGTAATAATTCAAATGTAATCTTAAAACATAGATAAACAATGCATGGATTGTAATTGTGTGTGGATCGATTTTTTTTTAAGCATCAGCTTAGTTAACAAAAACAAGTGGTTTAAATTGTTGTACAAAATGAACTGTAACAACTCCATCGGATTCTTAAATTGTAACTGTACACTTGACCTTACTGCTGTTGATTTTTTTTTTAAATCCTGTTTTTCTGATTTAGTCAACCTCAAAGGAGTAGTCCAGCCTTCCACTAGCAATTCTACAAAAGGATCATCACTCAAAATAACCGGTTTTTCTTCCAGCTTAGGCCTGTTGTGCACTTGTGTGTTCTGTTTAAATTTAACATTAATTTCAACTGCTCTTTTGACACTTTTGGTTTTGATTTTAAAGTGATCTTGGATTGACACATGAAGGGTGTTCTTGGCCACCAACCAATTCGGCACGCTGAGGCCCAAAAGGAGTTTGATGTTCAGGGGCTGGCTTGTCCATGAACCTGGTGGGTATCGATGCCTGGCTGGTAGCAGGGAGCAAACATTTGGACCACATGATATTGCCACTGGGATCATAGAACCATTCCCTGTAGTCAAACAGGTAATGAGAGAGAAGGTCCAGCGGTTCCAAGAGTGGAGTGGAAGCCTGGGAGCTAAAGAAGTCAGAGATTTACTATGTCCCAGCTCTCAAAAAAACTTCACAATTAAAACATGCCAATTCTGACCCTTGATCCATTGGCAACAGATTTGGCCTAGTCAGGAAACCAAGGTTATTTAGACCTCTGGTTAAAATGGCAGGGGGTGGGTCTTGATGATTTTCTTAGAGCCCAACTTCTTTATTTAAAAAGAATCCCACCAGCGTAAATTTGTAATCCGTCAGACCATAGCAAGAAATGAGTGGGTAAGTCCCTGCACCATTTAAAACTTGGTTCCACTGGGCAGGGAATTGACGTTGAAGCCTTTGTGTCATTTGATAGTAAACAATTCTTAATTTTTAATTAGCTGCTGTTAGACAGTGCAGGCAAGATAGTCCTGCTACTGGAAGTAAATTCAGTTGTGTTGCATATGGAATAGGGTTAATGTTCCAAAATTATGGAATATAATAATTGCACTAATTTGTAAATGTGTATAAAAGCTCTGGAATTCTACTAAGTCAGTTAAATGGTTTGATGTTACGTTCATTTCTGGGGGTGTTCTGTGGAACAATTAGGATTTTGGCTTTTCTCTTTTATTTTTACTTATGAGTTAATGAATACTTATGGTGAAGCAATGGAAGAAAGGTAACTGAAATATAATCTTTCTTGATGACTTCTGATATAATGATGGCATCTGCTTTATAACCAAACATTTCTCCTTTTTCCAGAAATATTCTTCCAAGTATTGAAATAATTATTTTTCTTCCAACCTATTGTCCTACTTGTATTTGAAGTAAACTGCTATATTCCTGCCTGAAATAAATAGTACTGGGTGTAAGTGGCCTTTTGGTAACTGTTATTTGCATTGCCTTGTAGTCTTAGTCTGAAACTATTTTAGTAAGCAAAGCTAGATTGCTGTTGTGATCATTCTTCAGTTTGACCCTCAACTCTCCCCACCCCCCAAAAAAAATCTATTGGATGTACTGTATCAGAAGTTGCAAATTTTGCATTCTTATTACAGTCTACTTAAAGTGAAGAGTAAACCGCTTCTGTAAATGGTTTATGAGAGAAAGCAAGGGATATCCCAAATCTTTGCTTTATTGGGATATTTATTTTAGGCAATTTAATTAATAAATTTAAAAGAATGAGTCACCTATCTTTTCCCCCACCCGCTTCACAACACACTATGGAGCTTGATCTGTAAGTTTATAAGTAATCCACGCCAAGTTTCTATAACTGAACCTCATCTGAGGACAAGTGGAAGTTAGTTGGCACATCTGACCTTGAGAGACTGGGGGAATGTGAGTTACATTTTGAAGCTCTGCATCTAGGTACATGTATTACTCAGACACAAGATTTGTAGCTGCAATACTGATACAGTTAATCTTTCATTTAGCGTTCATATGGTTGTCTTCAAAGATTTCCGTTCTAGTTCATATTTTTAAGAATATTGCTACAAGAATTCAGTACTAAGGTGATTATTCAAACATTGGGGAAGCGGTGGTGCAGTGGTCTAGTGATCCAGACGCTCAATAATGCTCTGGGGACCTGGGTTCAAATCCCACCATGGCATATGATGGAATTTAAATTCAATAAAACACCTGAAACCATCTGGTTCACTAATGTCGGTACTTGCAGGGAATTTGCCTTCCCTACCTATTTTGTCCCATGTGTGAGTCCAAACCCACAGCAATGTGGTTTACTCTAAAATGGCTACCAAACCACTCAAGGACAACTAAGGATGGGCAATAAATCTGGCCTAATCAGTGATGGTAAGAGGATGCTCCTTGTTTTCTCTAGGGCGACACAGTCGTTAGCACTGCTGCCTCATAGTGGCAGGAACCTGAGTTCAATTCTGGCCTTGATTGACTGGAGTTTGCACATTCTCCCTGTGTCTGTGGGTTTCCTCCCACTGTCCAAAGATATGTAAGTTAGGTTGATTGGCCATGCTAAATTGCCCCTTTGTGTCCCAAAATGTGTAGATTAGAGGGACTAACAGGGTAAATATGAGGGGTTACAGGGATAGGTAAGATACTCTGTCGGAGAGTGGGTACAGACTAAATGGGTTGAATGGGCTCTTTCTGCACTGTGGGTATTCTCTGGTTGATCTTGAAGTTAAAGTAAGTTTACATCCAATCCAATGCAATATAATTTATGAATTTCACACAGCCACTAAAGTTACATGTTCTAAAGTTGCATACATAAGGTTTTTTGATGCCTTAACACTGAAAACATGCCTGATTCTTTAAGCTTACCTTTGTAATTGCATGTGAGGGATGTATGCAATATGATGTCCTTCTGTACAGTTAGCCATACAGTGAATGTATTCAAATTATTGGCTTTGACTTGAAGCTTTTAATGTGGTGTTTGAAACTTATTTGAACTTAAAGATTGTTAAAAGTAGAAAAATATTAAATCATTATGTAAAGTGCCACAAGAGCCTTACCCAATTATTTATTAACATATTCTAGTTTCTTTTAAAATGTTAGATTTTAACATTCTGTAAATCAATTTGTCTCAAATTATATCTATTGTCAAACCTGAATTCAAACTATTTATGTATTTGACAGGCAAGCTTTCAAAATAAATATATAATCTGCTTTAATAAATGCTGCATCTTAATGACAGTGTTCCATGCGCTTCATGCCTTTCAGTTAAAGCCATAGTAAATGAAGACATTGTTGGTTGAATCAAGCATTACATTGCCAACTTGAGTTTGAGTTGGATAATTGATATAACCGTTGACAAGCTTACTGGACCCGCCCTATCAGTACTGGTTAAAACAAGATAGAAGCTAAGTATTCTATAATGAGCAGCTTAAGTTGTAATCTCAATCTATCACAATTGACAACATCAGAAATATGGTGGAATACTCTCTCATCCACACCATTAGAATGGTTCAGCGTGGCTGTAGTACATGTGATCTACAGGGGACACTGCCGCAACTCACCAAGTGTACTTTGAATGAAGTTGAGAGGAAGGCTCTGGTCAGTGAGAAGGATGAGAGCAATGATGTGGGTATATGTCCTAATTTGGATATGTATAAACCATTTGCTCTCATTGTTGCTTGAAACTGTCTCCCCTGGGGCAGTATGGTGGCATAATGATTAGCACTGCTGCCTCACAGCGCCAGGGACGTGGATTCAATTCCTGACTTGGGTCACTGTCTGGAATTTGCACGTTCTTCCTGTGTCTGCATGTGTTTGCTCCGGTCTTCTCCCACAGTCCAAAGATGTGTGGGTTAGGTGAATTAGTCACGCAAAATTGCCCCTTCAGTGTCAAAGGGCCTAGCAGGGTAAATGCATGGGGTTATGGGGATGGATGGGATTGTGGTCAGTAAAACCTCAATGGGTTGAATGGCCTGCACTAGAACTCCAAGCACAATTTGAGAGCAGGGAAGGTGATTAGACAAAGACTGCAATGATTCAAAAAAAGCCCCCCTCTTCAGAGTAGCAATGGATGTACAAAAACAAAGTGGCTTTGACAGCATTGCCCATAATCCTACATAATTAGAATATAGTTTGGTGCTTTTGTTTCTAATGGTCTTCTGTTCATTTACACCCATAACTTCCTGGCTCCCACTGTCAGATTCCAGGAGTGGGGAGGGGGTGGATGTACTGGGAAATCCCTGTTGCAAGTTCCCAATTAAGAGTTTGCAGATCAGTTGTCCAGAAGTACTAACTTCCCCTGGACAATTGTGCTGTGCTGGGGACCATCCCAACAAAACAATTTGAACTGCCAACTTTGGATGGTTCTGTCAGTGTTACAGTCATAATTACTTTGAAAGAGTTTACAAAAATAAAAGCACTTTTAACTTAAGCATAACTATTTTAAATACCCAGATTGGCCCCCACATGGAATAGCACTCCCACACTTCGGTCCTCCAACCACCTTTCTGACTCTGCATGGGGTTCTTTACCCCTTGTGCCTACAACTGAAACCTGCCACCCGCCACCCACCCCCCACCTCCCCTCCCCTTATGTTGCCCTGACCCCTCTCTTCCCTCCACCCCAAATGATCCAACCTCACCCCCTTATGACTCTATCCCTCCAGTCCCAACCTCCCCGCTCCCTCATTTTCCCTCCTCCCTGACACAAGTCTTCCAACCAGCCAAATCCCATTTACTTACCTTAGATACTTCCCTTCTCCCTGGCCTGTTAATTTCATTGGGCCCTTTAAACCTGCCTGTTTTATGGCAGCCAGTGCAGTAATAAAAGGGTGTGCTGTGGCCTCCATGATTACGTTGTGGCTTGCAGGGATTATCTTTCTGCAGGCCCCAAGCAGCTCAAGCCAGAAGAAGTTTTAACAAAGTTCTCCTGAACAGGTAAGTGTGTTTTTGTAATTCTAATGGGCCATGACCTTCTAATGCTAGTTGGAAGTTAGTCCATTGGAGGTCAGTGACTCATTGGATGCCAGAGGCAAAATACTTTAACATTTATGGAAATTGACTTTTTGGTTACTTGTGCCTCCCATTAGTTAGCACATAGTAGTAGCACACGCTTATTCAAATCTGCAAGTCCTTCATCCATTTCATACAACTTTTATCTAGGTGATGCTAAGCAGGTAGTTTATACTATAATACTGACCCTTCAATCGCTACTTTAAGTAAGCATACAACATATTGAACACAACCAATTGGTCCAGTTAGATTATCCTAAAGCGTTATGATGCCTTGCTCCTAGTGATGTAGATGTTACCTACCATTTGGAGCATTGTCACCATCAAGGAGAGTTCAAAACCAGATAATCTTGTGGGGGTGGGGATGGTTTAGGTGATCAAAACTAGTCCAAGCGAACCTATTAAGCCTGAATGATATTTCTGGTTACCCAGCATTTGTACATGTGCCTGAGCTAGAGTCAGGTCTGGCACTCTTGTAAGTATAAGAAACAGATTTGTCACACAAGCCTGCTCTCAGGGTAAAAAAGTGAAAACAGACAATTAGAGTCCAATGTCGGGGAAGTGTGAGACCATCTCTAGGTACAAAGGAGAGGTCAGTGGAAGTTAGGAACTGGAGGACCAGACAGATTTAAAAGCATTTCTCCAAAGGTATACAGGTTAGTTGATTGGCCATGCTAAAAAATTGCCCCTTAGTAGCCTGAGATGAGTAGGTTAGAAAGATTAGTGGGTAAAATATGTAGGGATTTGGGGGTAGGGCCTGGGTGGGATTGTGTTCAGTGCAGACTCGATGGGCTGAAAGGCCTCTTTCTGCACTGTAGGGTATCTATGATTCTATGATTCCAAAAGCTGGTGGACATGTACAAAAAATAAAAGGCTAGAAACAGATTTTTTCATTAAACAAATTTGGCTTTGATTGGATATAATTAATCATAGTCCCTACAAAAGAGACATTACAGATCCAAGCTGATAAGACAGGTCCCACTTTTCCTGTCTTGGGCTCAGTCAACAATATCCAAGCTGACAGGAGCAGGCATTACACCCCCTCCAGTGCTTGATCTGAGCTTAATCTTAGCCAAAAGGCCTAGATGGCATTTTTAAAAATTGCTTCAAATGAAGACTGTGTAACCTTATTGCCATAAGAACATAAGAAATAGGAGCAGGAGTAGGCCATCTAGCCCCTCGAGCCTACCCCGCCATTCAATAAGATCATGGCTGATCTGAGGCGGATCAGTTCCACTTTCCTACTTTCTCCCCATAACCCTTAATTCCCTTGCCTACCAAGGTCCAGGAAGGAGCTAAAGAGAGAGTTAAGAAGAGGACATGAGAAGACTTTGGCGGATAGGATCAAGGAAAATCCTAAAGCTTTCTACAGGTATGTCAAGAATAAAAGATTGGTTAGGGCAAGATTAGGGCCAGTCAGAGACAGCAGTGGGAAGTTGTGCGTGGAGCATGAAGAGATAGGAGAGGCACTGAATGAATATTTTTCATCAGTATTCACACAGGAAAAAGTCAGTGTAGTCGAGAATACTGCGATACCAGGTAATAGACTAGACGGGATTGAGGTACATAAGGAGGAGGTGTTGGCAATTCTTGAGGGTGTGAAAATAGATAAGTCCCCTGGGCCAGATGGGATTTACCCTAGGATTCTCTGGGAGGCTAGGGAGGAGATTGCAGAGCCTTTGGCTTTGATCTTCATGTCGTCATTGGCTTCATGTATAGTGCCGGAAGACTGGAGGATAGCAAATGTTGTCCTCTTGTTCAAGAAGGGGATTAGAGACCATCCTGGGAATTATAGACCAGTGAGCCTTACTTCTGTTGTGGGCAAAGTTTTGGAAAGAATTATAAGGGATAGGATTTATAATCATCTGGAGGGAAATAAATTGATTAGGGATAGTCAACACGGTTTTGTGAAGGGTAGGTCGTGCCTCACAAACCTTAGCAAGTTTTTTGAAAAGGTGACCAAAGAGGTGGATAACGGTAAGGCAGTTGACGTGGTGTATATGGATTTTAGCAAAGCGTTTGATAAGGTTCCCCATGGTAGGCTATTGCAGAAAATGCAGATGCATGGGATTGAGGGTGATTTAGCAGTTTGGATCAGGAATTGGCTCACTGATAGAAGACAGAGGGTGGTAGTTGATGGGAAATATTCAACCTGGAGTGCAGTTACAAGTGGTGTACCTCAAGGATCTGTTTTGGGGCCACTGCTGTTTGTCATTTTTATAAATGACCTAGATGAGGGTATAGAAGGATGGATTAGTAAATTTGCTGACGACACCAAAGTTGGAGGAGTTGTAGACAGTGAGGATGGATGTTACAGTTTGCAGAGGGACATAGATAAGCTGCAGAGCTGGGCCGAGAGGTGGTAGACGGAGTTTAATACAGAAAAGTGTGAGGTGATTCACTTTGGGAAGAATAACAGGAGTACAGAATATAGGGCTAATGGAAGGACTCTTAGTAGTGTTGACGAGCAGAGAGATCTTGGGGTACATGTGCATAGCTCCCTGAAAGTTGGCACCCAGGTTGATAAGGTTGTTAAGAAGGCGTACGGTGTGTTAGCTTTTATTGGTAGAGGGATTGAATTTCGGAGCTGTGAGATTATGTCACAACTGTACAAAACTCTGGTGCGGCCGCACTTGGAGTATTGCGTACAGTTCTGGTTGCCGCATTATAAGAAGGATGTGGAGGCATTGGAAAGGGTGCAGAGGAGGTTTAGTAGGATGTTGCCTGGTATGGTGGGAAGGTCTTATGAGGAAAGGCTGAGGGACTTGAGGTTATTTTCATTGGGGAGAAGAAGGTTACGGGGTGACCTGATTGAGGCATACAAGATGATCAAAGGATTGGATAGGGTGGACAGTGAGAGCCTTTTACCTCAGATGGTGATGGCTAACACAAGGGGACATAGCTTTAAATTAAGGGGTGGTAATTATAGGACGGATGTCAGAGGTAGGTTCTTTACTCAGAGGGTAGTAAGGTCATGGAATGCCCTGCCTGCAGCATTTGTGGACTCGCCAACTTTAAGGTTGTTCAAATGGTCAGAGGATAGGCATATGGATAACATTGGAATAGTTTAGGTTAGAGGGTCATTAGATCGGTTCCACTGGTCAGCGCAACATTGAGGGCCGAAGGGCCTGTACTGCGCTGTAATGTTCTATGTTCTACCAAAAACCTATCTACCCGTGTCTTAAATATGTTTAGCGAGGTAGCCTCCACCACTTCAACGGGCAGAGAATTCCAGAGATTCACCACCCTTTGAGTGAAGAAGTTCCTCTTCAACTCTGTTCTAAACTGCTCCCCCCCCCCCCCCCCCCCCCCTCATCTTGAGGCTGTGCCCTCTAGTCCTGCTGTCCTTACTGAGCGGGAAGAATCTCTCTACCTCTACCCTATCCATCCCCTTCATTATCTTATACGTCTCTATAAGATTCCCCCTCATCCTCCTAAACTCCAACGAGTACAGACCCAGTCTATTCAGCCTCTCTTCATAGTCCAACCCCCTCATCTCCGGTATCAGCCCAGTGAACCTCCTCTGCACTCCTCCAAGGCCAAAATAGCCTTGCGCAAGTATGGCGACCAAAACTGCACACAGTACTCCAGCTGCAGCCTCACCAGTACCCTGTACAGTTGCAGCAAGACCTCCCTGCTTTTATATTCTACCCCCCTCGCTATAAAGGCCAGCATTCCATTCGCCGCCTTGATCACCTGCTGCACCTGCAGACTGGGTTTTTGTGACTCATGCACAAGGACCCCCAGGTCCCTCTGCCCCATAGCATGCTGCAGCTTTTCACCCTTTAAATAGTAATCCCTCCAACTATTATTCCTGCCAAAGTGGATAACCTCACACCTTCTACCAAGTGTGGGATCAGCAAACTACACTTGATCTTAGCCAAAAGGCCGAGAAAATTACTGCACAGAATGAGGACATATCTCTGCTGACTCAAAAGAGCCATTTGCTATAATCCCCATTCCAGACCTTGGTTTATAACACTAAACTCAGTGTTGTGAGTTGGAGGCCTTGCAAGTGCATTTGCAAGTTTTTTTACGCAATATAGTTTCTGCCTCTATCACCCTTTCAATCAATGAGCTCCAGATCCCCACTATTCTTTGGGTGAAAATATATTCTCCTCAACGTCCTTCTAATCCTAGCAGTTAATTTAAATCTATGTGCCCTAGTTATTGATCTCTCCTAATGGAAGTAGATCCTTTCTATCGATGTGATCTCAATCCCCATAATTTTATACAACTCAATTAAATCTAAACTTAGCCTCCTCAATTTCAAAGAAAACAAACTCAGCCGATCCCAAATAAGCAAAATACCATAGCTGCTGGAATCTGAAACAAGAACAGAGGACACTGGAGAAACTCAACAGCTCTGCTATGTATCAGGAGAGAAACAGGGTTAATGCTTTGAGTCCATGCTCTTCATTAGAACTGAAAGGAGAACGTAGAAACTACAACAAAAAGTAGCAACTTGAAGAACAAAAGACAGATAGCCTGGTATGGGGGAGAAGGATATATTGCATTAAGGCAACGAAAGTATGGAGTAATTTTTTAAAAGGGAGGTTTAAGATGGAGTAGAAAGGTCAAAATTGGAAGTTGCCAAACTTAATTTTGAGTCCCCAGGACTAATAAGGTGCCCAACCAGAAGATAAGACACTGCTCCTCCAGCTTGTGCTGGGCTGCATTGCAGCAGGCCAAGGATGGACATGTGGGCATGAGTCAGAATGGCATGTAACAGGAAAGTTGGGGTCATGCTTGCAGACTAAGCGAAGTTTTTCTGCAAAGCAGTCACCAAATCTACACTTAGTTTTTGCTGTGTAGAGGAGACTGTGGCCAAATGGGCCATCTAAAATAGCGATTTGTAAAGCACTCTGGGACAATTGGGCAAGAACTAAAATGGCAGACCACAGCCTAAAATACAGAGATAAACAGGCTGCAACTCAGACAACTGAATACACAGGATATGGACCATTTCCAGGACAAAAGGGACTTTCTGGTCAAACTAGGTTGTTTATCAGACATAGGGGTGCCGTAACCCCTTATTTGGGAGGTAGGTGCCCCCAGCACCTACAGACATGGCTGTTGGGGACACACCCAGAGATTGGTGTGGCAGCACCCAATTGGACTTTATCGATCAGAGTGATCAAGTTCTGATTGACTGATTGGCAATGGCCAAAAGGGACGTGAAACCCAATGGGGTTTAGGGGTACTGCACAACCAAGACTCACTCTCTCCCTCCCTCTCTGACCCCACAAATGAATTACAACAACAGTGACCATTGCCAGCAATGACCAGCACGAGGAGAACCACCACAACCAAGAAGGAAGGAAGATCGGAGCCAGAGTGCCAGGCCAGACCAAAGGACCAAACAATGCAGAGGACGACCGAGACCAACGCAAAGATAAAGGTCAATAACTGCTTTGGTACTTGCCAGTCACGCAAAGTTAAGGCAAGATCTTGTATTGGACTTGAACTTTAGTATTTTCTGTAAGATAACTTATTGTCGGTTGGGTAGGTGACTATTGATTATGTGTTTTAAATAAATATTGATTATACTAACAAGATGTCTACTTGCAGTTTTTTGTCCATCGTATGAGGGTTAAAACAGACTGTGTGGCAGGCACGACAAAACCACATTGGAAGCAGCAAATACAAGACCCCAAGTTGAAGGAAGTACAAGTGAAACACTACTTAACCTGAAAGAAGTGTTTGGGACCCAGAATGGTGAAGTGAGAGGAAGTAAAGGAACAGGTGTTGCACCTGCTGTGATTGCTTGGGAAGGTACAGTGAGAAGGGGAATTGGGCGTGATGGAGGAGTGAACTAGGGTGTGATGGAGAAACTGATCCTTGTAGAATGTTGACAGGAAGAGCGAGGGCAAGATGCATTTCATAGAGTCATCATGCTGGAGCGGGGAAAAATGGTGGAGGATGATCCTTTGAATGCAGAGGCTAACGGGGTGAAAAGTGAGAACAAGGGGACCATATCATGGTTCTGGGAGAAAGGGAAGGAGTCAGGGTAGACGTGCAGGAGATGTGTCTCGTCTGGTTGAGAACCCTGCTATCCATAGGTTGGAGGAAACATAAGAAAAAAGGTTTTTATGTTTCGCACACACGCCCCTTTGTGTTGCAGCTTTCTGCAGTTGTTCTCCACGTAAATAATATTCTGTCCTTTTCTCCCTTCCAAAATGAACAACTTCACATTTTCCCACCTTACACTCCGTTTGCCAATTTCTTGCCCATTTACTAAGCCGATCAATATCTCTCTGTAAACTATTTGTATCCCTCTCACCTTTCCACTTATTTTTGTGTTATTTGCAAATTTGGTTACAGTATTTGATTTTAATTTATTATTGTCACATGTATTGATGTCCAGTGACATTTTTGTTTCTTGTGCGCAATACAGGCAAAAACATACCATTCATAGGTTCATATGAGAAGAAAAGGAGTGGGTGCAGAATAAAGTGTTACAGTTATGGCCAAGGTGCAGAGAAAGATCAACTTAATATAAGGTAGGTCCATTCAAAAGTCTGATGGCAACAGGGAAGAAGTTGTTCTTCAGTCGACTTTTGTATCTTGTTCCCAATGGAAAAGGTAGAAGAGGTGCGTGGGGTTCTTAATTATGCTGGCTGCTTTGCCAAGGCAGCGGGAAGTTAGGCGGGATCAATGGATGGGAGGTTGGTTTGCACTATAGATTGGGCCACATTCACAATTCTTTGTAGTTCTTTGCGGACTAGGTCAGAGCAGGAGCCATACCAAGCCGTGATACAACCAGAAAGAATGCTTTCTATGGTGCATCTGTAAAAAGCAGTAGGAACCATAGCAGACATGCCGAATTCCCTCAACCTCCTGAGAAAGTGGAGGCATTGGTGGACTTTCTTAATTATAGTGTCAGTGTGGAGGGACCAACGCAGATTGTTGGTGATCTGGACACCTAGAAATTTGAAGCTCTTGATTTAAAGATGAAGTTACTGTTTATCAATTAACTGAAGCAAGGGTCTCAGTTAATGGGAAAACTATTCCCATTAGCAAAGGGATCAAGACCCAGAGGACAGAGAAGATAATTGGTAAAACAGTGACTCAAGTCTGGAGTGCACTGCTGGAGATTGTGATGGAGACAATTTCAATTGATTTGATTCTATATGGAAGTGGTCATAGGGCATTCATGACCACTGAGGCATTCAAAGGAAAATTAGATGATAATTAGAAAATAAACAATGTGCAGGGTTACAGATAGAAAGCAGAATGGTACTGGATGAAATGCCCATTCAGAGAGCTGGTGTAAACACAATAGACCGAGTTGCTTTCTTCTGCACTGTAAAAATTCAATACACCATGATTTACAATGGTGGTGGGTAGCCTGTGGCCTGGGGACCAACCACATGCAGCGTATCTGGGTTCTAAGTGCAGGCCACATGACATTTTGTTGACCGTTGCCCACTCATAGGGTTGCCACATTCCGCTGATTGCTGTCCACATTTATTTTCCCCCTGTTGGTATGACTGAAAAGATATGCACATAAAGCAAGGACAAATAAAGTGAGGTGCGTGCTGATTGCACACAATATTGACTGTGAGAGCCATGCACTCTGCATTCAAAGTGAAACATTTGCCCTGTATTAAATGTCGTTCATGGGGTCATGGTTAATAAACAAGCCCAATTTCAATCCTGCAGCCCACTGAGATGAAGGCGGGCCAATCATTTAGCCTACTCACTAGCCTACTCACTACTCACTACTCACTAGGTTACATTTTGCATGTGCCACACTGACATCAAAAAATGGTCCAAGGCACTGGATACTGCAAAGGCAATGGGTCCTGATAACATTCTGATACTGATGCAGTCCATGTTCAAATGCAACAAGATCTGGACATATACAGGCTTAGCCTGACAAATGGCAAGTGACATTCACAACATACAAATGCCAAGCAATCAACATCACCAATAACAGACACTCTAACCACCGCCCCTTGACATTCAATGTGTTACCATCACTGAATCCCCCACTATCAACATCCTTGGAGTTACCATTGACCAAAAACTCAACTGGACTCACCACATAAATATAGTGGCTACAAGAGTAGGCCAGAGGCTAGGAATACTGTGGCCAGTAACTCACCTCCTTACTCCCCAAATCCTATCCACTACCTACAAGGCACAAGTCAGGGATGTGATGGAATACTCCACACTTGCCTGGATGGGTGTAGCTCCAACCACACTCAAGACGTTTGACACCATAAAGGTCAAAGCAGCCCGCTTGATTGGCACCACATTCACAAGCACCCGCTCCACAAGATGCACTGCAGAAATTCACCAAAGATCCTTGGACAGAACCTTCCAAACCCATGACCACTTCTATTTAGAAGGACAAGGGCAGCAGACAAATGGGAACACCACTGCCTGCAAGTTCCCCTCCAAGCCAATCACCATCCTGACTTGGAAATATATTGCCATTCCTTCAGAATCGCTGGGTCAAAATCCTGCAGTTCCCTCTGGAATGGCATTGTGGGTCAACCCACAGAACATGAACTGCAACAATTCAAGAAGGCAGCTGCTCACCAGCACCTTCTCAAGGATAGCTATGAGATGCCCATGAACCACAATGAAAAAAAAACTACATTTCCCAGGGAAAGTTGGGGGGGCAGAGGTGCGCCTGCGCAGTGACAGTCCTGGTTGGTTGCCAAGGTAAACACAGTAAGAAGTCTGACAACACCAGGTTTAAGTCCAACCGATTTATTTGATAGTAAACTCACAAGCTTTCGGGGTTAGTCCCTTCGTCAGGTGAATGGAGAGTTCTGGCCTCAGACAGAGCATATAAAGCACAGTTTACAGATTACTGATTAGAATGCGAAGCTTTACACCTAACCTGCTGTTCAAGTCTTAAAATGGCCGACAATGTGAGTGGAAGGAGAACTGATCACAGGTTAAAGAGATGTGTATTGTCTCCAGACAGTACAGTAAGTGAGGTTTTGCAAACCCAGGCAAATCACGGGGGTTACAGATAGTGCGACATGAACCCAAGATCCTTGTTGAGACCGTCCTCATGTGTGCGGAACTTGGCTATCAGTCTCTGCTCAGCGACTCTGCGCTGTCGTGTGTCGTGAAGGCTGCCTTGGAGAATGCTTACCCGAAGGTCAGAGGCTGAGTTTTGGTCGCCGCACTTACGCAAGGATATTTTGGCCTTAGAGGGAGTGCAGAGGAGGTTTACTAGGCTGATACCGGAGTTGAGGGGGTTGAGCAATGAGGAGAGGCTGAATAAGCTAGGCTTGTACTCGTTACAGTTCAGAAGAATGAGGGGAGATCTCATTGAGACATATAAGATGATGAATGGGATGGATAGGATAGATGTGGAGAGACTCTTCCCACTCAGAAAGGACAGTAGGACTAGGGGGCACAGCCTCAAGATAAAGGGCGGGGGGGGGTGCGGTTTAGAACGGAGTTGAGGAGGAACTTCTTCACTCAAAGGGTGGTGAATCTCTGGAATTCTCTGCCCGTTGAAGTGGTGGAGGCTGCTTCGCTAAATATTTTTAAGAAGCGGGTTGATGGGTTCTTGATAAGAGAGGGGATTAAGGGTTATGGGGAGAGGGCGGGAAAGTGGAACTGAGCCACGACAGATCAGCCATGATCTTATTGAATGGCGGGGCAGGCTCGAAGGGCTGGATGGCCTACTCCTGCTCCTATTTCTTATGTTCTTACGAATGCCTGTGGCCACTGAAGTGTTGGCCAAGGTAGCCAGTTGGTTGCCAGTCCTGGTTGGTTGCCAAGGGGTGGGCGTGTCGGAGGAAGAGGGCGGGGCTTGTGTACGGTGGGCCGACAGTAAATAGAGGGACATGTTAAAGGGGAGGGAGAGAGCCAACAGCCAGGAGAGTGAATTCAAAACCCGAAGCGGTGTTAAACCAGTGAATTCAAACTTTGCTCTGTGTAGTTTTTTTTTAAATTCCCGTGTCGACGTCAATCATCCACAATATTTTTTTTTGGGGGGGGGGTTACGTTATAAAGTGATTTTAATGGGCGATTGGATGGTAAGATAGTTTATAATCCGAATATTATCGACCGCTGCGGTGTTCGCCCGCCTGCCCCTTGGTTAGGACAGGCTCGGGGCCTCCCGGCACACCAGGCCCTGCTCCCTCCCTCACAGCCCGAGGCCGGAGGCCGTGCCCCCCCCCCTCTCAGTCTCAGCAGGCGGGAGGCCGGGTGCGCTGTCTGTCTGTGTGTGTGTGTGTTTTTTTGGGGACGATGGAGGATGGAGGCTGCGGCCAGGTGGGGAGGTGCGGCGAGCACGGCAAGAAGCTGGCGTATTTCTGCCGCCAGGAGCAGCTGAAAGTGTGCAGCAAGTGCGCCATCCTGGGCTCGCACCGAGGGCACCCGGTGGTGCCGGTGGAGGAGGCGCTGAGCGAGCTGAAGGTAGGTCCCTGCACACGGTCACAACCCCTCCATCCTTAAAATTACAAAGCCAGTGTTCGGAGTGCCTCTGACAAAGGGTCATCTGTACCGGAAACAGTAAGTAGTCTCACAACAGCAAGCCCGACAGATTTATTTGGTGGCCTGGTCTTGTGAAAACTACTTACTTGTGCCTACCCCAGTCCAACGCCGGCAACTCCACATCATAGCTTGCACTCAAAATATGACCTGTAGATTGATTTGCTGGAGTTCGGACGAGTAAGTTTTAAAAAAACTTTATTTAAAAGTTTTACTTATTAATCACAAGGCTTGCATTAAATCAAGGCAAATTATTGCGGATGTTGGAATCTGAAACTGAAAGAGAAAGTGCTGGAAAATCTCAGCAGGTCTGGCAGCATCTCTAAGGAGAGAAAAGAGCTGACTTCTCAAGTAGTAATTTGCTTTTGCTCAGAGTGGACCAGCCAAACCTCAATCCATTATAAAAGCAATGATGTAGGGATGCCGGCATTGGACTGGGGTGGACATACTAAGAAGTCTCACAACATCATGTTCAAGTCCCAACGGGTTTATTTGGAATCACAAGCTTTCAGAGTGCTGTGCCTGCATCAGGTTTCCTTGCATACAAAAGCAAATTGCTGCAGGTGCTGAGATCTGAAACTGAAAGAGAAAGTGCTGGAAAATCTCAGCCTGGTCTGGCAGCATCTGTAAGGAGAGAAAAGGGTCATCTGAACTTGAAATGTCAGCTCTTTTCTCTCCTTACAGATGCTGCTAGACCTTCTGAGATTTTTCAATGTTTTTTCTCCTGGGTTCAAACGTGAGGGGCGGACCGTGAAAAGGTCTGTTGACCTCTGGTGCGATTTTCTGGTCTCTGGGAGAATGCAGCCAGAAAATCCTGCCCAGAGAATCTGGCAAAATGGTGCGATGACAATCTCTCCCTCAATGTCAGTGAAATGAAGAAGATAGTCATCGACCTCAGGAAGCAAAGTCGAGGACATGCCGCTGTCTAGATCAACGGGAATGAAGTGGAAATGGTCAAGAGCTCCGAGTTTCTTGGTGACCAGATCACTAATAACCTGCCTTGGTCCCTCCATGCTAACGCTATAGTTAAGAAAACCCATCAACACCTCTGTTTTCTCAGGAGGCTAAGGAAATGTAGCATGTCCACTAAAACTTTAATTAATTTTTACAGATGTACCATAGAAAGCACCCTTTCTGGATGTATCACAGCTTGATATGGTCCCTGTTCTGTCCAAGACCGTAAAAAGCTACAAAGAGTTGTGAACAAAGCCCAGCCCATCCAGTCTCCCATTCAGTGACTCTGTCTATGTTTCCCGCTGCCTTGGAAAAGCAACCAGCATAATCAAGGGCTCCACTCACCCTGGGCATACTCTCTTCCACATTCTTCTGTAGGAAAAAGATACAAGTCTGAGGTCATGTACCAAATGACTCAAACAGTTTCTTCCCTGCTGTCATCAGACTTTAAAATGACCTACATATATTAAGTTGCTCTTTCTCTACACCCTAGCTATGACTAACACTACTTTCTGCACCCTCTCCTCTATGTGCAAGAAACAATACTTTTCACTATTTCTCAATGCACATAACAATAAATCAAAAAAAGAAGCAAGTTTATTTAGTGCTGTGTGTACGCTGTTTATAGCTGGTGCTGCCATCCTGTCAGAAATTGGTCCGACTGAAATTCTGCTTTGAACTCCCCCAGATTTCTCCTGCTACCTGCCACCCAGTGGATGTAGATAATTCTTGAAGGGCTTCCACTGATTTCCTATTCCTGCATCTCCTGAGAAAGTTGTGGTGGAACTGCGTCCTGGACCGTTGGCAATTAGTGTGGCATGTCAGTGAAACTCTCAGGATGTTAAATAGGGAATATTGATCCAGTGATGCTGGAGGAATATATTGATATAAATATTCATGTATCTAGTTGACTGTAGCACCACACCAGCAAAGACAGTGACATATTGGTAATGTTGTTGGATGAGTAATCCAGGGACATGTTCTGGGAACACCTGTTCAAATCCCACTATGGCTTCTGGTGATTTTTGAATTCAGTTATAGGTTGGAGTGTTAAAGCTAATCTCAGTAATGGTAACCATGAAATAATCATTGATTGGTGTAAAAGCTGTTTTTTAGATGTGGTCTACTAATTTCCTTTTAGGGAAGAAAATCTGCCATCCTGATCTGGTCTGGTCTACGCATGACTCCAAATGCACAGCAGTGCAGTTGACTCTTAACAGTGAAATGACCCAGCCAAGGGGTGGCACTTCAGTTAACGCTACTAACACATGGCACCAGGGGCCCAGGTTCTGAGCCTTGAGTGATTGTATGGAGTTTGCAAGTTCTCCCCATGTCTGCATGAGTTTCCTCTGGGTGCAGAGGAAAATTAGGATAGCATGATGGCGCAGTGGTTAGTACTGCTACCTCACAGTTCAGGGACCTGGGTTCGGTTCCTTGCTTGGGTCACTGTCTGTGCAGAGTTTGCACATTCTTTTCGTGTCTGTGTGGATTTCCTCCGGGTGCTCCAGTTTCCTCCCATACTCCAAAGATGTGCGGGTATGATTGATTGGCCATGCTAAGTTGCCCTTAGTCACCTGGGATGTGTAAATTAGAGAGATTTTTGATAAATATGTGGGGTGACGTGAATAGGGCTTGGGTGGGGTTGTTGTGGGTGCAGACTCAATGGGCCGAATGACGACCTCCTGCATGTAGGGTTTCTAGGAAATTCTATTCTCCGGTTTCCCGTTCAAAGATGTACAAGTTAGGTGGATTAGCTATGTTAAATTGCCCTTAAAGTCCCAAGATGCGTAGGTTAGGAAGATTAGCAGGCAAATACATGGGGTTACAGGAATGGGTAAAATGCTTTATTAGAGAGCTGGTGCAAACTTGATGGTCCAAATGGCTTTGGGGATTATATGAAGCCATTCATTTCAAAAGCAATGGGGACAGGCAACAAGTGCTGGCCCAGCCAGTGACACTCACATGCTCCCAAAGAATTTTTAAAAAAATCAGTGTATCAAAGCATTCGAGGACCCACTAAATCATGTTGAAACAACTATTGCAATTGTTCCCCTGTGAATTTGGACAGATTCCATGTGTCCAGCCACACTTGAGTAATTCAGCCATTTTTCACCAGGATTGGAACCTGTCCCTTCCTGTTCTCTGGTGTTCAGAACAATACCAGATAAGATGGAATGATTTAACACAGACTGGTGAAGAAATCTAGGCCTTCTCTGCTCTTCAGGGCTCAGTATTATATTTGATTTATTATTGTCACATGTATTAACATACAGTGAAAAGTATTGTTTCTTGCACACTATACAGACAAAGCATACTGTTCATAGAGAAGGAGACGAGAGTGTGGAATGTAATGTTACGGTCATAGCTAGGATGTAGAGAAAGATTGACTTAATGCAAGGTAGGTCCATTCAAAAGTCTGACAGCTGCAGGAAAGAAGCTGTTCTTGAGTTGCTTGGTATGTGACCTCAGGCTTTGTATCTTTTTCCCAATGGAAGAAGGTGGAAGAGAGAATGTCCGGGTTGCCTCGGGCCCTTAATTATGCTGGCTGCTTTGGCAAGGCAGCGGGAAGTGTAAATAGAATCAATGGATGGGAGGCTGGTTTGCATGATGGACTGGGCTACATTCATGACCTTTTGTAGTTTCTTGCAATGTTGGGTAGAGCAGGAGACAAACCAAGCTGTGATGCAACTAGAAATAATGTTTCTGTAAAAGTTGGAGAGAGCTGTAGCTGACAAATTTCCTTAGTGTTCTGAGAAAGTAGAGATGTTGGTGGGCTTTCTTAACTTCAGCGTCGGCATGGGGGGAGCCAGGACAGGTCGTTGGTGATCCGGACACTTAAAAACTTGAAGCTCTCGACCCTTTCTACTTTGTCCCTGTTGATGTAGACGGGGTATGTTCTCCTCTATGCTTCTTGAAGTCAATGACAATCTCCTTCATTTTCTTGACATTGAGGGAGAGATTATTGTCGCCACGTCAGTTCACTAGATTCTCTGTCTCATTCCTGTAATCTGTCTCATCATTGTTTGAGATCTGTCCCACTACGATGGTGTTGGCAGCAAACTTGAAAATTGAACTGGAATGGAATTTGGCCACAGTCATAGGTGTTTAAGGACCATTGTAGGGGCTGAGAACATAGCTTTGTGGGGCACCGGTGTTGAGGGTTGTGGAGGAAGTGTTGTTGCCTATCCTTACTGATTGTGGTCTGTGAGTTAGGAAGTTCAGGATCCAGTCACAGAGGGAGGAGCCAAGACCCAGCCCATGGAGTTTGGAGATGAGTTTCATGGGAATAATAGTGTTGAAGGCTGAGCTGCAGTCAATAAATAGGAGTCTGATATAGGTGTCTTTGTTATCTAGGTGTTCCAGGGTTGAATGTAGGGCCAGGGAAATGGCATCTGCTGTGGATCTGTTGGGATAATAGGCAAACTGTAGTGGATCCAGGTAGGCTGGGGGGCTGGAGTTGATTTGTGCCATGACTGGCCTTTCAAAGCATTTTATAATGATGGATGTCAGAGCCACCAGACAATAGGTTTTTCTTAGGTACCAGGATGATGATCATCTTCTAAAGTCGATAGGGACCTTAGATTGTTGTAAAGAGAGGTTGAAGATGTCTACGAATACCTCTGCCAGCTGACCTGCGCAGGATCTGAGTGCTTGTCCAAGTACCCAGTCTGGGCCAGTCGCTTTCTGTGGGTAGACCTTCGAGAAAGCTGCTCTGATATCTGCAATGGTGAGCTCATACAGGTTCATCCAAGGCTTCCAAGGTGGAGGGCATCCTTTCGCTGACGTCTTGCTAAAAACGGGCATAGCATGCATTGAGCTCATTAGTGAGGGGTGCAATTTTACATGCCTTAATCTTGTACCTGTTATGTCTAGCAGACCTTGCCATGGTTGGTGGGGGTCTGTGTGGCTAGCCTAGGACTCTAGCTTCGTCCAGTACTTATTTTGGCATCTTTGATGGCTATCCTTAGATAGTATTTGGCTTTCTTATATAAATCAAAGTTGCCTGACCTAGAACTCCTCAGACCTGGACTTCAGCAAGCAATGGATATCCCTGTTCATCCATGGTTTCCAGTTGGGGAGCATGCAGATTTGCTTCTTTTGCACACAGTCTTCTACACGCTTACTCATGAAGTCAGTTACTGTAGTGGTGTACTCATTCAGGCTGATCGCAGAGTTTAAAAATACTGACCGGTCCACTGACTCCATGCAGCTCCGTAGAAGATCATCCGATTCCTCAGACCAACATTGGACGACTTTCTTTGATGGATTCGCCCACTTTGCTTGTAAGCCAGGAGCACAGTCTTGTGGTCTGATTTGCCAAAATGTGGGCAGGTGATAGAGCGGTAAGCATGTTTGATATTTGTGAAGCAGTGGTCTAGGATGTTTGAGCCTCTGGTGGAACAGGAGGCAGTGTTGGTGGCAACTTAGTAGTGTGCTCTTGAGCTTGGGCTGCTTGAAATCCCGGCCACGATGAACAAGGCCTCAGGATGTTTCTTCTCAAGGCTATTCGTAGTTGTGTATATTACATCCAGCGTGATCTTCACGTCTGCATGGGGTGGATGTAAACTGCCATCAAGATAATGGACATGGGCAGCATGGTAGCACAGTGGTTAGCACCGCTGCTTCACAGCTCCAGGGACCTGTGTTTGAATCCCGGCTCGGGTCACTGTGTGGAGTTTGCACATTCTCCTCGTGTCTGCGTGGGTTCCCTCTGGGTGCTCTGGTTTCCTCCCACTGTCCAAAGATGTGCGGGCTAGGTTGATTGGCCATTCTAAATTGCCCCGTAGTGTCCTGGGATGCATAGGTTAGAGGGATTAGTGGGTAAATATGGAGGGATATAGGGAGATGGGGCCTGGGTGGGATTGTTGTTGGTGTAGACTCGATGGGCCAAATGGCCTCTTTCTGCACTGTATGATTCTACGAGATGAACTCCTGCGGAAGTAGGGGCAGCATTTTAGCATCAGGTATTCTAGGTCTGAGGGAGCAGAAACTTGCCAGTGTTGCTACATCTAGGCACCACGAGATGTTGATTACGAAGCAAACCCTACATTCCTGAGCTTTGCCTGAGGCTGGTGTATGGTCCATTCGACGGACTAAGAAGCCCTCTGGTTGTAGGGCACAGTCCATGAAGCAGGAGTGAGCCATGTCTCCATGAAACAGAGTACTCAAAAATCCTTCAGTTCTGTTTGGAAAGTGAGTCTGGTTCTAAGTTCATTTAACTTGTTTTCCAGAGATTGGACATTTGCAAGCAGTAAGCTGGGGAGGGGGGCCTTGGGACTGCATTGTTTCTCTTTCACCTGCAGGCCTGCACGTTTTCCACACTTTCTGGAGTGGCTGCTTCTTTTTGGGCCTGGGACACGGTGAGAGTAGTTTGCGATGTTAAGGGTATACATGTGTCCAATGGGGTTCTT
Organism: Carcharhinus amblyrhynchos; assembly: GCF_965287045.1. Taxonomy (NCBI): domain Eukaryota; kingdom Metazoa; phylum Chordata; class Chondrichthyes; order Carcharhiniformes; family Carcharhinidae; genus Carcharhinus; species Carcharhinus amblyrhynchos. The sequence continues at coordinate 45,979,518 of NC_137324.1, read as the reverse complement.
CGCTCTGAACGGTGTGTGGATGATTGTTGCCTTGCTTGTGGTTCCTGTGTTGGTAGATGGGTCTGCATGGCCAGGTGTTCCGGGTTGTTGTCGGGCTGCAGTTTGGCTTTGCTGGTTGGTGCATATCCAGACCACGCTCTGGTGTGGACGGATCGAAAGCAGTAAATGGGTGACGTCCCTGGGGTCACAGATGAGCCAGTAGTGGGGTCTGCTGAGTTACTGTCAGGGCAGGGTCTTTTTGGAGGTCAGAGGATCTCTGCAAGTAATTTAAAAGAGCAGTGTTAGTGATAGGCAGCAAGAGTTTATTTTTAGAAGTGTGGGGCTACTGTAGAAGGAGGGAGTGACGGGAGTGCTTGGAACCTGCAGAAGGTCGCAGCTCCCTGGATCAGAGGGGTTGGGGGTGGGGAGGGAGTGGGCTCCATCCTCAGAGATGCAGGTTGTTGAAGACCAGTGAAGTGAAGGTGCCAGCTCCCGCGGTGTTTTCCTGATCTCTAGGAATCTTCCGAGTGTAGGCCCAGACTTCTAGGGCGCTTTCCTGGTCTCTGGAAGCCGGGGTGATGTCATCCCCTGCTCTGGGACTGCAGTGCAGGCTGCTGCTCACACCTGAGCATTTTCGGGTCAGTCAGATCGGGTGTTTCCAGAGTCCTAAGGATTGTCAATTCTGTAAAATATTGAATTAAAGCATTTAAAAGAGTTAGATTGAAGTTTGAGAAGCACAGAACAAGAATAAATGATAGAATTTGAAGGTATGATGGGCACAGATTACAAGAAGTCACCTCGCAGTACAGCCCAGGGATAAAACTAGACTTGGTTTTCAAGAATTTTTTTAGGCTGTCCCTAATGCTGGTTGGTAATGTTCTTCTCCCAGCAGAATGTTCAAGCTTTTTTTCTATTTTAAAAAGGAATTGCTGTCTGCACACTTGGTGAAATTGGAAGCAGAGAGTTCGGAACAGACCTCAAGATTGGAGGAGATTGAGCGCAACATGAAAGCAGCCCAGGTAAGGAATTCTGGGTGCAAATGGATAATTATCTCCTAACTCTTTGCAGAGTGGGTCCACGTGTGCACGCTTAATACTTTGTCTTCTTCATGGGAATCCAGCCAATGGTTAGCAGCAGGATATTTGACTTTACAGTGGCATTTTAGAGTTGAGTTTCACACACTTTCCTGCAGTACAATGGACGAGGAGTTCTATCTGACTTTATATCCTCTGTCCTAACACTTAGGGGCGCTAAATTTGTAGAGACTAGGGACTTGTTAGGTGCCGGACTGTGGCGACCAAGAGAATTTCACAGTAACTTCATTGCAGTTTATTGTAAGCTTTACTTATGACTAATAAATAAACTTTAACTCTTAACTTTACTGGTCTATCTGGCTCTAGATAGGGTACCCAGGTGCTGTAACATTTTGGGAGGGGGCTTATCGCATTATTTTACCTGTGGAGAGGGCAGGAAATTGTGATTCAGCAAACGATGGGTAACTGAGGCATTGAGATCGGACTCCCTTGGTGCAGTTAACATAGAACACTACAGCACAAACAGGCCCTTCGGCCCACGAGTTGCACCGATCACATCAACACCTATCTATAACCCCCAATCCCATAAAACCCCATATACTCATCCAGAAGTCTTTTAAAAGACCCCAGCGAGTTCGCCTCCACCACCACTGACGGCAGCCGATTCCATTCACTCACCACCCTCTGAGTGAAAAACTTACCCCTAACATCACTTCTGTACTTTCCTCCCCGCACCTTAAACCTGTGTCCTCTCGTAGCGACCGTTTCAACCCGGGGAAATAGCCTCTGAGAATCCACCCTATCTATTCCTCTCAACATTTTATAAACCTCTATCAGGTCGCCTCTCAACCTACGTCTCTCCAGGGAAAAGAGACCCAGTTCCCTCAACCTAACTTCATAAGGCATGCCTCCCAGTCCAGGCAACATCCTTGTAAATCTCCTCTGTACCCTTTCAATAGTTTCTACGTCTTTCCTATAGTGAGGCGACCAGAACTGTGCACAGTACTCCAAATGAGGCCTGACAAGGGTCTTATAAAGTTGCAGCATTACCTCCCGACTCCTAAACTCAGTCCCTCGATTTATGAAGGCCAGTACACCATACGCCTTCTTGACCACCTCTTCCACCTGCGAGGCCGATTTAAGAGTCCTGTGGACCCGGACCCCAAGATCCTTCTGCTCCTCAATACTACCAAGACTCCTGCCCTTGATAGTGTACTCGTTCATCCCGTTGGTTCTGCCAAAATGGACGACTACGCATTTATCCGCGTTGAAGTCCATCTGCCACTTCTCCGCCCAGTCCTGCATCCTATTTATGTCCTGCTGCAACTTTTGCCATCCTTCCAGACCATCCACAACACCACCGACCTTAGTGTCATCAGCGAACTTACTTACTTACCCATCCTTCCACTTCCTCATCCAGGTCATTTATGAAAATGACAAACAGCAAGGGTCCTAGAACAGATCCCTGGGGCACTCCACTGGTGACTGACCTCCATTCAGAAAAAGACCCATCCACAACCACTCTCTGCCTTCTGCAGGCAAGCCAGTTCTTGATCCACAAGGCCAAAGGCCCTTGGATCCCATGCCCTCTCACCTTCTCAAGAAGTCTTGCATGGGGGACCTTATCAAACGCCTTGCTGAAGTCCATGTACACCACGTCCACGGCACTTCCTTCGTCAATGTGTTCAGTCACATTATCGAAGAACTCAACTAGGCTCGTAAGGCACGACCTGCCCTTGACAAATCCATGCTGACTATTCCTGATCATGTCAAACCTCTCCAAATGGTCGTAAATCTTGTCCCTCAGAAGCCTTTCCATCAGCTTACCAACCACTGAGTTGTATACTAACCCCTCAGACCCAGCCTAAATTATGATTTTTTTTTTTATTCTCTGTTCTTCCATTCCAGGAAGAAGCTGAGATGCTCCAGCAACACGTGCAAGAAGATTTTGCCACTTTGCGGAGTTTCCTAGACTCTGAGGAAAAGGTTTTGTTGGAATGGATAGCTACTGAGAAGCAACGTGTCCTGGAGGACTTGGAAAGGCTAAAAGCCAAATGCTTACAGAGGGCTAAGCATCTGAGCTTGCTCGCGGATCCCTGTAAGGCAATGCTGCACACCACCAACCTGAGTGATTTATTTAAGGTAACCTGTTATGAGCCCATGGGCAGGTGCCTATTTACTTTACCTGCCCTCCTTTTACCCATTCACTAAAAGAAATGAAACAAAATGTACTTTTTTTTTCTGCATCTGCCATTAGTTTAGCAACTGTAATGTACTGTCCCTGGAATTGGAGAGATGTTGGAAGGAGAGGAAGAGCCATGCATATCCTCTGATATCAGAATTTGGCTTGAACGAAATTTAAGTTCCGTGTTCAAAAGGTGAAAGTTCAACACCTGACATCTTGCACCATCAGAGAAAGGATGCCCTCGTTCATTTTGCCTCCCTGAATTTGAGCCCAAATCCTACCCAAGATGTGCTGCATTCTGATTTGGATATTTATCACCATTCCTTCATCCTTGCTGGATTAATACCTGGAATTTCACATCAGTGTCATTATGGAAGCAACCTCACCACAATGAATCTCCGTAGTTCAAGGAGAAATACAGCATCCTCTACTCACAGGAAATATGCAGGGGCAATAAATGCAACCTAGCCAGAAATTGTTCACCAACTGATTTAAAAAAAAATAAGATCGGATTCTTCCAACCTGAGCTCCTGTCAGTGAGATGAGATTTTCATGCTCTTTGTGCTGAATTTTAGTGGCAGTCACAATGATGCTAAGTGCTTTCAACCTTTTTGTTACGTTTCAGTCAGTTGCCTCTGTGGTGTTTGGTGGGGAAGTCAGGAGATGGTTCAGTCACCAGGGCTTTTTCAGTAATTTGCTCCCAGTTCTCTCAACTTACTCTTTTCTTGTTTCAGGTGCTGAACATTTCCTCTGATGGGTGAGATTAAAGTATAACCTCTGCATTTTGTTTCATTTCAGCTTATGCCTTCATCTTTTCACCTGTCTTTCTTTCTTTCTGTCTTTGTCATGTGCTATATTATGATCTTTGTCTCTTGGCCTGACTATTTTGGTTTTCTTACTCTCTTACATGGTCTCTTTCCTACCACCTCTCTTTTCCTCCATTTCTTCATTTCCATATATCCTGCAACATTAATCAGCTAATTGTTTCATTATAGTTGTCCTTATGAAACAGTGAATGACCCCATTGTGCGTTTTGAGACTGAGAAGTTTTGTGGTCCGCTACAGTACAAAGTTTGGAAGAGGATGCTTCAAATAATTCAGACAGGTAATTAAGTGATTTTTAATCCCAACTTCTTCTGATGAGAAATTTAACTCCCTCCTCTTCATTTCATCAGTGGAAGCTAGTCAACAAATATTCTCTAGTAGGATTGACAGACTGAGCTGTTCAGCACTCAAGTTCCTGTGCAAATGAAACCAATGGAAAGGAAGTTGGATGGAAGACAGGTCAGCCTACCTGTGCTTTTATCTCCCAATTTTCACAACTCCCACCACCACCACCACTGCCTTCAAAGAACAAAAACAGCCTGGGAAACAGGCCCTTCTGCCCAACGAGCCTGCACTGCCATTTTAACATTACCAGTCCTCCCTCCACCCATGACCTTTATCTATGCTTGTGGCATTCCACATTGAGGGAAAACTAATTTAGGGACAATTTATTACCTCCAGTCAGCCTAATAGCACATCTTTGGGGTGTGGGAGGAAACCAGAGCACCTGGAGAAAACCCATGCAAACACGGGGAGAATGTGCAAACTCCCACAGACACTGGCCCAAATCCATGTGTCTGCACAGCAAACAGTGATAGTCACTGAGCTGTCGTGTTGCCCAGCATCTGGTCCAGTTTAAGCGTACAGTAACGACATGAAGTGCTAGGCTATTCTCGAACATCCAAGAGCAGCCCTTGTACGACCCATCGCGTGTACGCCCCTCGTTGGACAACAAGGCGGACCGACTTAAAACCTGTGAATTAAAAGAGGAAAAACATTAGTATCATTCCACATCCTTATACATTACCAGGGACGTCCCAATGCTAATGAACCTTATTTAAAACAATCTCCTATATCCTTCCATCTCCAACCCACTCATGTGCCTGCCTAAGTAACTCTTAAACAACTCCAATGTGCCTGCCTCCACCACCTTGCTTGGCAGAGCACTCCATACCCCCACTATCCTCTGTGTGAAAAACCTCCTTCTAATATCCGTGTTATACCTCTCCCCCCTCACCCTAAGCCCTTGGCCCCTCGTACTGTGCATTTCTAACATAGGAAATAGCTTACCACTGTTTATCTATACCCTTCATAATCTTATATATCTCTATTAGATCCCCCCTCAGTTGCCGTCTTTCAAGGGAAAACAGCCCCAATTTGCTCAATCTTTCCTCATAACCCAGTCCTTCCATACCAGGCAACATCCTGGTAAACCTCCTCTGCACTCTGTCTAGGGTCTCCATGTCCTTCCGGTAGTAAGGCGATCAGAACTGGACGCAGTACTCCAAATGCGGCCTAAACAACGTTCTATACAACTGCAACATTAGACTCCAGCTCTTATAGTCTATATCCCTTCCTATAAAGGCTAACATTCCATAAGCTTTCTTCACAGCCTCTTCCACTTGTACTGCCACCTTCAAAGACTTGTGCACTTGCACCCCCAGGTCCTGCTGTGTTTCTATACTCTCTATAGGTTTACCCTTTATCATATAACTCTCCCCTGCATTATTTCGGCCAAAGTGCATCACCTCACATTTATCAGGATTAAACTCCATTTGCCATATATCTGCCCAATATACCAGCCTATCTATATCCCGTTGTATTGCCAGACACTGTTCCTCACTGCCCGCCAATCCAGCCATCTTAGTGTCATCTGCAAATTTGCTGATCATACCACTTAGTCCCTCTTGCAAGTCATTTATATATACTACAAAGAGAAGAGGTCCCAGTACTGAGCCCTGCGGCACACCACTAGTGACCTCCAGCTCGAAAAGGACCCTTCCATTACTACTCTCTGTCTCCTCTTACCAAGCCAGTTCTCAACCCATCTAGATACCTGGCCTTGTATCCCATGAGCCTTAATCTTTTCAACCAACCTACCACGAGGGACTTTGTCAAACGCCTTACTGAAATCCATGTAGATGACATCAACGGCTCGTCCTTCGTTGACCGTTTTTGTCACCTCCTCAAAAAATTCTACCAGATTCGTAAGGCAAGACTTCCCCTTTACAAAGCCTTGCTGCGTATCCCTAATCAGATCGCAATGCTGTAAGTGCTCATACATCCAATCCCTAAGAATCCTCTCCATCAACTTGCCGACCACTGATGTCAAACTCACCGGCCTATAGTTACCAGGGTTATCCCTCCTACCCTTTTTAAACGACGGTACCACGTTCGCTATCCTCCAGTCCTCTGAGACCTCACCTGTGTCCAAAGAAGAGACAAAGATTTGCATCAGAGGCCCAGCAATTTCATCTCTCGCCTCCCTAAGCAGCCTAAGATAAATGCCATCGGGCCCCGGAGATTTATCAGTTTTAATGCTACCTTAAAGCCCTAACACTTCTTCCCTCATAATGGATAGTTCCTTCAATTGGTCTACAGCTCCCTCAAAGACTGTACCAGACATCAAGCCCCTCTCCTTCGTGAATACCAATGCAAAGTATTCATTCAGGATCTCCCCCATTCCCTTGGACTCTAAGCACAATTCCCCTCCTCTGTCCCTGAGAGGACCGATTTTTTTTTCCCCTAGCCATCCTTTTGTTCCTAACATAGGAGTAAAACACCTTTGAATTTTCCTTAATCCTACCTGCCAAAGCCATTTCATGCCCCCTTTTTGCCCTCCTAACTCCCCTTTTGAGATCCCTCCTACTTTTGCTGTATTCCTCCACCGCTGCCTCTGTTCCCAGTTGCTTAGACCTAACATAAGCCTCTTGTTTCTTCCTGACCAAGTCCTCATTTCTCTAGTAATCCACGGCTCTCTAATCCTACCTTTCCCATCCTTCCTCTTAACCGGCACTTGTCTTTCCTGCACCCATTTCAGTTTTCCCTTGAAAGACTCCCACATGCCTAACGTGGACTTGCCCTCCAACAGCCTATCCCAGTCTGTATCCCTAAGCTCCAGCCTAATCTGGCTGTAGCTAGCCTTCCCCCACTTTAGCACCCTCCCCTTAGGACAGCACTCATCTTTTTCCATTAGTATCCTAAAGTAGACAGAGTTGTGGTCACTATTAGCCACATGCTGACCTACTGCAACCTTGACCACCTGACCTGGCTCATTGCCCAGAACTAAATCCAGTATAGCCCCCTCTCTAGTTGGGCTATCTACATACTGCTCCAAGGACCCTTACAATACACATCTTACGAATTCCTCCCCGTCCGAACCCCCAGCTCTAGGCACCTTCCAATCCACCCCAGGGAGATTAAAATCTCCCACTACAACAACCCTGTTCTTCCTACACTTATCCAAAATGTCTCTACACATACCCTCTTCCACTGCCCGCGGGCTGTCGAGCGGTCTTTAGTGCACTCCTAGCATAGTAATCACTCCCTTTCTACTCCTCAACTCCACCCACAGAGACTCAATTCCTAAACCCTCCATATTATCCTCCCTCTGCACTGCTGTGATGTGCTCCCTAACTAACAGCACCACTCCCCCTCCTCTTTTCGACCCTCCTCTGTCGTGCCTAAAACACTTATACCCAGGAATATTTAGCTGCCAGTCCTGCCCTTCCTTTAACCACGTCTCCATCACTGCCACTACATCTAAATTCCTCGCGAACATTAAGGCCTTAAGTTCATCCGCTTTACCCGCCACACTCCTCACATTAAAACAGATGCACTGAAGACCTACAGGCCCACTTGGATCCTCCTCCTCCTGGGAGATTTTCCTCTCATTTAGACTTACCCTGTTACCCAACTCACTCCCAATCCCAGTGCCTACTGAGCTATCTGTCTCCTCCCCAACCCCCCTCCATATTAATTTAAACCCTGCCGAAACACTCCAGCTATCCGCCCAGCTAAAATAGTTGTGCCCTTCCCATTTAAATGTTCCCCATCCCAATTGTACAGGTGTCCTTCCCTCACAAAGACTTCCCAATGGTCTACAAAAGTAAAACCCTCTGTCCTGCACCAATCCTTCTGCCATGCATTAAGCTGTAGGATCTCATTATTCTTAGCCCCGCTATTACTGGGCACGGGCAGCAGCCCAGAGAGTGCCACCTTGGAGGCCCTGCACTTCAGTCTGGCCCCCAACTCCTTGAACTGCCTACGTATATCCCCCCTGCTCTTCCTTCCTATGTCCTTGCCTCCTATGTATATAATTATTTCCGCCTAGGTCCCTTCGCCCTTCAAAATTCCCTCTACCCTCTCCGAAACATCCTGTACCCCTGCTCCGGGGAGACAGACGACCGTCCTGGAGTCTTGCTTTTGCCCACAGAACCGCCTGTCAATTCCTTTAACCCTCCCATCCTCCACCACCACCACCACCAAAATGGCTTTTTAACCATTGGAGTTCTCTTCAACATAGTCGAATGGGGAATATATATTCAAAGTGATACATAGAATCCCTAGAATGCAGAAGAAGGCCACTTGACCCATCGAGTGCACCAACCACAATCCCACCCAAGCTCATCCCTATAACTCCACTTATTTATCCTGTTAACCCCTGACACTAAGGGACAATTTAGCATGGCCAATTAACCTAATCTGCACATCTTTGGACTGTGGGAGGAATCAGCGTACCCAGAGGAAATCCATGCAGACATGGAGAGAATGTGCAAACTCCACACAGACAGTGACTCGAGGCTGGAATTGAATCCAGGTCACTGATGCTGTGAGGCAGCAGTGCTAACCACTGTGTCACCAATACACATCATCTTGGATTCTAATAGGGTTAATGTGAGGGCACCCTTTGACAGGATCCCCATTTCTTTTTCTGTCTGACATTTGCTGACCAATTTCTGTTTTTATTTTCCATTCAGTGCCTGAAGCTTACACCTTTGATCATTTGACTGCTCACCCTCACCTTGAAATCTCGACAAACCGACGGTCTGTGATTCCACGTTCTGAAGCTTTGCCAGTTGATTACAGAGATGGTCGATTTGACAGCTGCCTTTGTGTTCTTGGCACTGAGGCAATTTCGATGGGGAAACACTACTGGGAAGTGACTGTCAACAAGAAGGCCAAATGGGATCTTGGAGTTGCTTACAGTTCTGTACCCCGTCATGGGGATATTATCTACCGGCCTAGCAGAGGCATCTGGTGTTTGACATTGAGAGATGGCTATTGCTACGAGGCCTGTGATGAGCATGACGTCCAACTGGAGGTCAAACATAAACCAAACCGTATTGGTATCTACGTGGATTATGAGGGTGGGGTGGTGTCGTTCTTTGATGCTGAGATTATGCAAATACTCTATGCCTTTCGAACCCATTTCACAGATCAGCTTCTGCCTTTGTACAGTCCATGTGCAGTTGAGGAGGGGGTCCTGGGTGACCAGCGGATCACTATTTTCAAATTGAATATGTGATATCAATGAGGAGAGTATTCCTTGCTATGTGCTGCCAGGTTCAATCAGTAAAGAGAGTGAAATCATTGCGTTTAGGGCCAATATGCATGAACAGACAAAATAAAGCTTTGTTTTAATGCTGCATGCCTCTGTTCCTTCTCTCCTGTGTTGATGCTCCTATTATTAGAATTTGATCAAGAATGTTTTGCTACCCACAGTGCCAGCTAGGCTGTGTGTAGAATTATCACCTTTTACAGTCTGTTTCAGCGATGCAGTGCACTCTTCACGTAAGCCCACCTGGTAATTGATGACTAGATGTTCAACAATGGAAGCAGGAACTCCAAGTTCAGTCTTGTCCTCACATGTTCACTTGTCTGTTGGAGCCACTTGATAGTGATCAGGAGCTAATTTTCACTGCTATTAACCCAACAGGATTGGAGATGATTATGATGCTATCTCATGGGGATTAGTTTACATAAATTGGCCATGGAATGAACTTAGGTCATTTCTTTTCTGTGATACTGAAGATCACAGGAGGCTAGGCAGTTACCAACAACGAATGGGGAGCCAGAGTACAACTTCAGGGAACGATCACCCAGGATGGCGCAGCAGCTTAAGGAACTGATGGAAAGAAAGATTGACCGTGGGAATAACTTGTGTTGCAAAGGGGTCTTTGTGGTTGAATAACATGTGAGACAGAATGATGTGGTTAACTGTCATGCCAATGGACTTTGTGGTGAATGCTGAAATTGAAGTGCAACTTACCCTCCCCATCCTACAGATTGAGGAACTGCTTCATAATATGCAAACACTGGACTTTGTTCACCACTGCTGGTTAAATTCAATGTGTCCAAACAGGAACTTAGGCCTTTGTTAATGGACAGGGACCCTCTTCCTCACCAACCTGCACGAAATGAACAAAGCTCACAGGAGTAAAATTCCATTGCTGAAATCAGTTAATTCAGTTGCAACAAGACTGTTTATTAACCATCTGTAACTTGTTAACAATAATTCACAAAACACATTTTAAGACTGATTTATTAATGCAGCTATGACTTAATAGCAATAAGAAGTCACAGGAAGAACACAATTTAGTGTGGGAGCTCTGCTAGGGAATGGGTGGATTTGCAATTGGAACTGGGAGACATTGGGATTGTTGTTCAGAGCGGCTGTTAACTGGTATCTGGTGATCTATTTAAAAGGTCTGTTGATGCACACAACAAACCCTGAACCACCCTTTGTGGTGCTTGGTTCAGGAATAAATTCCAATCTGTGATAGTTAAAACTGATTTCAGCCACACCCAGAGGGAAAATCATTCTAATCATTGCACTACAGAGCTCACTGGATAATGTGCTTGTGTGTACAGTAGCTGCCAACAACTATGAGATACCCTTCCTTAGTCAAACTCCTTTATGATATTCCTAGTTAGGTTAACTTGGTGAACACCTGTGAGACCAAACTCTCCATTCACCTGACGAAGAGGGTAACCCCTCGAAAGCTTGTGAGAATATTATCAAATAAATAGGTTGGACTAAAACCTGGTGTTGTCAGACTTTTTACTGACCAAACTCCAACAGAGTCCAATACTTTGAGGAAAGGAGAGGAGAAATAATACAAGGTCTAATCCAAAAGAATGGATAAAGATACCACTTTGATTTTTTTAATTACATCTGCAATGTTTTAAAATGCTGGTCATGCAAATATATCTAGGTTTACAGTCACGATTGCCCATCTTTATTAGAAGTGCTCCATCTAATGGCCAAGATGAACACAATCAGATCCTGTCCACCGAATGACAGTTTACACAAAGCCATTGAAAAGTATAGAGTGCTGAGTACTTTGGCATAGCTCCCAGTCTGCTGCAGCAAAGTCATAAAAACTCCACCAAGCAGTGGCATTGCCAATAAAAGTGGATACTGGAATCTGAAACAAAAGAGAAAATGCTGGAAAATCTCAGCAGGTCCGGCAGCACCTGTAAGGAGGGAAAATAACTGACGTTTCGAGTCCAGATGACTCTTTGTCAAAGCATTGACAAAGGGTCATCTGGACTCACGCTGAGATTTTCCAGCATTGTCTTTCTTTGGGTTTCCAATAAGCCCTGCCAAGTCTGTGATGGTAGCACAGCAGAAACTCCCAAGACCAGCACATAATCAATTTCTGATGATCAGCTACCTTTAATTCACAAAGTGATATGTAAAAAATGTACATCATAAACTGAATTTTTGAATGGAACACATGAAGTGTAAGAGGATAGGTGCCGAAAGAACCAGCCACTACCCCCGCTCCCACCCCACCTTCCCAGAGAGTCTAGAGGCAGTGGCTCAGAATAAGAGGTTATCCATTTGAGACTGATGAGAGGAGAACTTTCATTGCTCAAAGGCTTGTGAATCTTTGGAATTCTGTATCACAGAAAGCTGTTGATGTGCAGTCAACGTATACATTCATAATTGAGATCGCTTTTTAGACTCTAAGGAAACCAAAGGTCTTATCAAAAGCATGATCTTATTGAAATGTGGAGCAAGCTTGAAAGCATTATGGTCCTATATATTACGAAAAATTCTTACAGAGACTTGGGAACAAGTTAAACCATCTTTGTGGAATGTCCATAGCACCTTCACAGCCAGACTCTATCATATTTTCCAGTGTGCTCAAAATGATGGGTATATCTAAAAACTCTGATGACTTTAGCAGATTAGAGACCATCCCCTCTCCCTTGTGGGTGTAATTTCAGTGTAATTGCTACAATTTCTTATTGTATTTAATCACTCAGTCATGTCATGACAAGCCAGTTGTAGTTTGTCTCCAGCTTCTCTGTCTTTGACCGTCTCTCCTGTACATTTTCCTGTGAGTTGAAGCATTTCCTCCGTGTAATTAATAAAAGGTCAGATGGTTGCATCTCTCTTACCCCACACCCTCACCTTTGGAATCTCCTTGCTATGGTTATGGGCAATTCTTACCCTTGCAAGCTGAATGCAAATTGAAAAATAATCTGACTGGTGCAACATTTTATTTCACTCACGTGTTAGTAATAATTCCATGGATAGAATGCTTCCAGGTCTGGAATATGTAGCAATCATTTCTCTTTTTGCTGTTAAGGGGCCAATTTTAAGATGCTTTTTTTTAAATAAAGGAGGCATTGTTGCCCTGGAACAACTGCTGGAGCCACTTACCACCTTAATGATGTTGTGGAGATGCTGGTGTTGGACTGGGGTGGACAAGATGAGTGGTCACACCACACCAGGTTATTGTCCAACAGGATTATTTGAAATCACAAACTTTTGGAATGCAGTTCCTTTGTCAAGTGAAGGTCAACCCTTAGGTTTGGTTGTCAGACAGCTCCATGTAAGAGTCAGAATCGATTCAATTTCCAATTATTCCCAACTGGTAATTCCCTTGGAGTGTTGATTTGGTGCCCATCACACATAATCCATGTCAATGACACACGCATCTCAGAATATCTGGGCTTCATGGTGATAAGTGTGTTATAAAACAAAGAATGACACTGAGCTACACAAGGAGTCAAATAACTAAAGGTTTGGTGAAAAATGAAGATTTTAAGAATTGCCTTAAAAGAGAAAAATGAGTTGGAGAGGCAAAGAGGGAGGGTGTTCCAGACTTGGAACCTAGGCATCTGAAGGCCAATGGTGAAGAAATTAAAATTGGGGATGCACAAGAGGCCAAGTTCAGAGAAATCTGGGAGGATTGTGAGACAAAGACATAGAACATTACAGTGCAGTACAGGCCCTTTGGCCCTCAATGTTGCATCGACCAGTGGAACAAATCTAATGACCTTCTAACCTAAACTATTCCAATGTTATCCATATGCCTCACTATCACGGCATGGTGAGGTAAGGCCATTTGAAAACAAGAATAAGAATGATGAGATCATTTGACTTGTGATGTTGATTAAGAGATAGCAAAAACACAAGCATTTGGAGCAGGATTAGGCCATTCGGCCCCTCAAGCTTGCTCTGTGATTCAATATGATTTGATTGTGGCCTCCACTCTATTTCCCCCCCAATTCCCCAACACCTGCCACTGCCGCTGCCACACACACACACACACACACACACGTAAGGATGCGATTGTACTGGAGGGTGTGCATTTATCAGGATGCTGCCTGGATGAAACATTTAGGTTATGAAGAAAGGTTGGGTGGGCTTGGGTTGTTTTTGTTGGAGCAGAGAAGACCTGATCGAGGTCTATGAGATTATGAGGGACATGGACAGAGTGGTTGAGGAGCAGCTGTGTACCCCTTAGTTGAAGGGTCAGTCACAAGAGGACATAGGTGCAAGATGAGGGGCAGGAGGCTCAGGGTGGATCTGAGGAGAAACCTTTTTACCCAGAGGGTGGTGACGCTCTGAACTGCACTGCCTGGGAGGGTGGTAGAGGCGGGTCATCTCAATCCTTTATAAGAGCACCTGGATAAACACTTCGCACATCATAACATTCAGGACAATAGGCCAAGATATGCCAGATGTGATTAGGTGGGAGTTCAAGTGTTTCTAATGTGTCAGTGCAGACTCAGTGGGCTGAAGGACCTCTTCTGTGCTGTATGATTTTATGATTCCATAACCATTGACTCTCTTGTCGATCAATAATCGATCTAACTCTGCCTGGAACATATTCAATGATGCAGCCTGCACTACTTGTTGAGAGAGAAAATATTTTATTTATTAATCACAAATAGTCTTACATTCACATTACAACTAAGTTACTATGAAAATCACCTGGTCATCATACTCCAGTGCCTGTTCGGGCACACTGAGGGAGAATTTATTATGGTCAATGCACCTAACCAGCACGTACTTTGGACTGTAGGAACTTACCGGAGCACCTGGGGGAAATCTGTGCAGACACAGTGGAAACATGCAGCCTCTACACAGAGCCAAGTCAGAATCAAACCTGGGTCCTGGCACTGTGAGGCAGCAGTGCTAACAAGTGTGCCACTGTGCCACCCATATTATATCGCTTCTTAAGTAAGGAGATCAAACTGTACACAGCACAATTAAGAACATAAGAAATAAGAGGAGGAGTAGGCCATCTAGCCCTTCGAGCCTGCCGTGCCATTCAATAAGATCATGGCTGATCTGAAGTGGATCAGTTCCACTTTCCCGCCTTCTCCCCATAACTCTTAATTCCCCTGTCAATCAGAAACCTATCTACCTGTGACTTAAATATATTCAGCGAGGTAGCCTCCACCACCAACGGGCAGAGAATTCCAGAGACTCACCAGCCTTTGAGTGAAGAAGTTCCTCCCCTGATTTTGAGGCTGTGCTCTCTAGTTGTGTATACAGAAACTAGTAGAACTTGATTGTTCTTTTTCAAATAGTACCATGGGTCCTTTTGTATCCACCTGAGGAAGGGCAAGCTCCTGTTGGTCTGACCCCACAGAAACATAATACATTTACCAATTTGGGCCTTTTCTGCCCTGGCTCCCTCTTAACAATGATTCAATCTGTCAGGAAAACCACTGCAAAATCCCTGCTTAAGCCACTAACAAAAATTTCAGTTGGGTCTGAATGATGTAAGCAGGATGCTACATACAAGTGTGCAGAAAAACCCCACTGGCTCTGGGTTGGTGTCCCTTGCCGCTCTCTGTTCAGTCGAGCCCTATAAGTTAAGGAATGTGAGCCCTTGGTACCTATGGGGAGGCATGTAACCTGAGTGACTTTAACTGTGGACCTGCCCTGCTTCCACTGGATAAGGGTTAAATTACCTCATTTATTTTTCCATAGGCCTTACATTTCACCAGCAGATGGCATCCTTGTCCTGTTGCAAGCCTCAAATCTCTTACTCATAACACCAGCATTCAGAAGACATTTTCAAAAAGCAATTTTCTCCGGAATTCTTCAATCAGTTCCAACTTTGGGAAAAGTTTGATGAAAACCCTGGATAAATTATATCCATGGGGTTTCAGCTAATTTGCCAAATATACAGTGGCTGATCAGAAGAAACCACCCCCTCTGCCCCCCACTTCCCTCTGAGCTGTCCACCCCCAACCTGACCCCACATCTCCAGAGGAATTTCCCAAAGACAGGGTTTTGTTCTGCCAGATTGCTCATTATTCTAAATTGTGAATCATTTTGTTTTCAAAGCCTGCCGATACCGACTAATATGCTTCATTTGCCATCATAGCTTTTTCCTTTTGATTGCCGAATAAAATGGTGGACCTTGTTTGAGGCGTGGCACAAAGGAACTCTTGCAATCATTGCTCACAATTTACTGGTTAGTTTATTTCCAAGATGACTGGTTTCCCTGTGACATGCACCAGCTCATGGCTGCAAGTATCATCAGCAAGGCATACGCTAACTCTCTGCTCAGGGCTTTACTCAGCCTTTTTCCCTCACTTTCTTCTCTTTCCTCTGGGGTAAAGGTTTTAACCTTTCTGCAGTGGCTGATAAGCTGGCTGACATTCAAGCAATCTCTCTGTGGGCAGTTAAGGACTGGAATCTGCACCCATCACTCAATGGACAGGAACGCGATTGGGTTAATCTGTCACGAAGAGACGACGCCAGCACTGTTTAAAGATTTAGATGTGTGCAGCTGGTAAGAGTATTGTGCACTGTATCCTTTCCCATTTAAATGTACCGTACATGCCACTTATCTAAACACAAGCGGGAAGTCACAGCCTTCAGAGTAATGTAAGAAGTCTCACAACAGCAGGTTAAAGAATTATGAGCTTTCAGGGCACTGTTCCTTCATCAGGCAAAGGAGCAGCACTCCGAAGGCTCGTGATTTCAAATAAACACGCTGGACATTAACTTGGTGTTGTGAGACTACTTACTGTGACCACCCCAGTCCAATGCCAGCAACTCCACTTCAGAGTGGGGACATGAATGTAGCTGAGGAGGACACTGGGGTGCAGGGGTGTAAAATAGAAAGTATTGCAGTTGATACCAGGGATGTGCTGGATATTCTAGAGGGCTTGAAAATAGATAAGTCCCCTGGTCCGGATGGGATTTACCCTAGGATTCTCTGGGAGGCTAGAGAGGTGATTGCAGAGCCTCTGGCTCTGATCTTCAGGTCACCGTTGGTCTCTGGTATAGTACCGGAAGATTGGAGGACAGCGAATGTTGTCCCATTGTTTAAGAAGGGGAACAGAGACTTCCCTGGGAATTATAGACCAGTGAGTCTTACTTCTGTTGTGGGCAAGGTTTTAGAAAGAATTATTAGGGATAGGATTTATAGTTATTTGGAGAGTAATGAATTGATTAGAGACAGTCAGCATGGTTTTGTAGCAGGCAGGTCATGCCTTACTAACCTTATTGAGTTCTTTGAGAATGTGACCAAAGAGGTGGATAGGGGTAAGGCAGTTGACGTGGTATATATGGATTTTAGTAAGGCGTTTGATAAGGTTCACCATGGTAGGCTTCTGCAGAAAATGCAGATGTATGGGATTGGGGGTAATCTAGGTACTTGGATCAGGAATTGGCTAGCAGATAGGAGACAGAGGGTGGTGGTTGATGGTGAATATTCGTCATGGAGTTCGGTTACGAGTGGTGTGCCTCAGGGATCTGTTTTGGGGCCACTGCTGTTTGTAATTTTTATTAATGATCTGGAAGAGGGTATAGTTGGGTGGATTAGTAAGTTTGCTGATGACACCAAAGTCGGAGGTGTGGTAGATTGTGAGGAAGGGTGTCATAGTTTGCAGGGTGACTTAGACAGGTTGCAGAGCTGGGCTGCGAGGTGGCGGATGGAGTTTAATGCGGAGAAGTGTGAGGTAATTTATTTCGGTAGGAGTAACAGATGTGTTGAGTATAGGGCTAACGGGAGGACTTTGAATAGTGTGGAGGAGCAGAGGGATCTAGGTGTATGTGTACATAGATCCCTGAAAGTTGGGAATCAAGTAGATAAGGTTGTTAAGAAGGCATACGGTGTCTTGGCGTTTATTGGTAGGGGGATTGAATTTAGGAGTCGCAGCGTCATGTTGCAACTGTACACAACTCTGGTGCGACCGCACTTGGAGTACTGTGTGCAGTTCTGGTCCCCACATTACAGGAAGGACGTGGAGGCTTTGGAGAGGGTGCAGAGGAGGTTTACCAGGATGTTGCCTGGTATGGAGGGGAGGTCCTATGAGGAGAGACTGAGGGATTTGGGGTTGTTTTCGCTGGAAAGAAGGAGGCTGAGAGGGGATCTTATTGAAACATATAAGATGATTAGAGGTTTAGATAGGGTGGATAGTGATAGCCTTTTTCCTCGGATGGAGAAAGCTAGCACGAGAGGGCATGGCTTTAAATTAAGGGGGGGTAGTTATAGGACGGATGTCAGGGGTAGGTTCTTTACCCAGAGGGTGGTGAGGGATTGGAATGCCCTGCCTGCTGCGGTTGTAAATGCATCTAGTTTGGGGGCGTTTAAGAGATCTGTGGATAGGTTTATGGACAAAAAGGGTTTGGTTTAGATTAGTGGGTCAGTGTTTTTTTTTTAAAAACTGGTCGGCGCAACATCGTGGGCCGAAGGGCCTGTTCTGCGCTGTAATGTTCTATGTTCTATGTTCTATGTTCTAACAGATACCATTTAGTGCCATAGGCACTGTGTCTTATCATCTTAAGCTTTCATAAAGTACCTGTTTCAGTTTATTGCCCTTTTTCTTGAATTGTACAGTTCAGAAAAGAATTCTGGGTTGTAAAAATCTGCAGTGAAAATAGTAAATGGAAATGGACAGTCTCTGAAAGAAGAAGAAAGATTTAATTTTAGTTTAATTCTGTTGATGTGTCTCATCCAAAATGCTAGTCTGGCCACTCTGTCAGATTTGGAAATGTTATGCAGTAATGACATCACTAGACCAGTGCACTAGAGATCTGGATGAATAATAATGAGATCAGGAATGCAAATTTTACCAAGGCATTTAGAGAATTTGAATTCAGTTCATGTAAAACCACTAACTTACCAGCAGTAAGTGTGAAAGATGTCCATAAAGTCAAACTGTTTTAGCGTGCTTGGGGATGTATTTTGCATGGAGGCCGTGGAACCCATTCCCAGCTTAAATGTCAGGAGCCTGCGTGCTTCTGTGAACTTATTTTATATCCATCAACCTGTTGATTAACTCGGAATGTGATTTCTGCCCCTATCAACATAGAACATAGAACATTACAGCGCAGTACAGGCCCTTCAGCCCTCGATGTTGCGCCGACCAGTGGAACCAATCTAATGACCCTCTAACCTAAACTATTCCAATGTTATCCATATGCCTATCCACTGACCATTTGAACGCCCTTAAAATTGGCGAGTCCACAATTGCTGCAGGCAGGGCATTCCATGACCTTACTACCCTCTGAGTAAAGAACCTACCTCTGACATCGGTCCTATAATTACCACCCCTTAATTTAAAGCTATGTCCCCTCGTGTTAGCCATCGCCATCCGAGGAAAAAGGCTCTCACTATCCACCTGTTAGGGTGAGTGGGCGACACGACCACTACGGACTCAGGGTGAAGTTCAATAACGGCACAGCTCTATTTTCTTTTTACGTCAACGGAGAAGCACAGTCCGGACAAACAATCAGACTGTCCCACAAGTGTTCTAAAGACTCCCCCACGACGGGCTATAGTTATACCTGAACTTCGTGTTTCAAATGCTAATCCTTTATTAAGAGTATTTGACTTCAGCCATCCTGTTTCGATGTTTTCGAGTGTCGGAGCAATTATTTTAAGTGTGCGTTAATCGTTTTTGTCTGGTTGGTTATCAATGGTCTAGAATCTCTGGGGTTTGAACCATAGGTGTGTTATTGATCTCAAGAGCTTTGAGGGGCCAGGGATGCTTCCTTAACTGTGTTAATTTTAGGTGTCTCCATGGGTTGTTTGACTGGTTTAGAAGTGCTGATTTTGATGGGGTGGGGATGTGTTCTTTAATTTAGCTCCTGTAGGTGCCATCCTGTCCAATTTCTGTTATGTGCTAGCCCTCATTTGCATTCTAAAAGCATGCTCTTGCCTACTGATCAATGTCTGTTACTTTGTGATTTTAGTGGAGGGCTCTGAGGATAACTTTAGTTTGCTTCCATTTTGTGTGCCCAATTTCATAAAATTTGTTGTCCAATAACACACCCTATCTAACCCTCTGATCATATTGCATGCTTCAATTAGGCCACCTCTCAACCTTCTTCTTTCTAACGAAAACAACCTCAAGTCCCTCAGCCTTTCCTCATCAAGGAGGAGTTCCCGCCCCAGGGAGCTGCCAGTTAATCAGATGGCTGGCAGCTCTCCACACCCAGGAGATAGACTGGGAGTGATGCTTAGAACTGGGACTAGATGCAGTCCCTAACAAAGAGCAGCCATGTTGGCAGATTCCCCCCAAGTAAGTGCAGTTTCACTGAGGCCAAGTTGGCAGGCTCCCGGTGAGGTGGGTGTGGGATCAGTTTAGTGGAATAGTGATGGGGGACACACAGTGAAGAGACTACAGC
This sequence comes from Carcharhinus amblyrhynchos, assembly GCF_965287045.1. Classification (NCBI taxonomy): domain Eukaryota; kingdom Metazoa; phylum Chordata; class Chondrichthyes; order Carcharhiniformes; family Carcharhinidae; genus Carcharhinus; species Carcharhinus amblyrhynchos. The sequence continues at coordinate 45,959,591 of NC_137324.1, read as the reverse complement.
TACCTTGAGAGGGACTGACAAAGTGCCCGAACAGGGCACAATTCTCCCAGCTGGCAACAGGGCTGCCAAGTGCTTAATTGGCCTTGGCACTTGCCATGCTGGTAAAACACCATCAGTTGAGGAAGCAGGTCCATGGATGAATGTGCCATGGTTAAAGTACCAGTGGTGGTGATAGGCAATGGGCACAACCCTATCACGGTGTCTGATTTGATGGCCCCCTTTACCCAGTATGGTCTATGTATAACTCCAATTCTATACACAAATGGCTTTGACAGTTAACCTCCCTCTGAAGTGACCATGGATTGTATCAAACACTTACTGATGGCTCAAGAAAAGGGTCCACCATCAGTCTCTCAGGGCAATTAGACTTAACGGTGCCCACATCTCAAGAATGACTTTAATGTTTACATTTTGGATTAACCTGTTGAACTTTTCCAATTGGAAAAACAGACTTTGGATAGGGTTTTTCAGCTCTGCCCACCACCGGGATCATCCAGCCTTGCTGATAGTCAGTGGGCTTTTGGGTGGGCTACTGAATCTCCTGTGATGAGATCCTGCTATGATGGACCTGAAAAATTCCAGCCTTTGTTGCTTAACAAAGTACGGAATTAGGACCATTTCAGAGATAATCCTCATCCAAGGTTCAATAATTGAAGCACCATTTCATTTTATGACAAAGAAAACTCTCTGTGGATTACTAATATACATTACTAGAAACATACATAGAAACTAGAAATAGGAGTAGGCCATTCAGCCCTTCGAGCCTGCTCTGCCATTCATTGTGATTATGACTATTCATCAAATTCAATATCCTGATCCTGCCTTCCTCTCATTCCCCTTGATTCCTATAGATTCAAGGGCTGTATCTAATTCCTTCTTGAAATCACACAACATTTTGGCCTCAACTATTCTCTGTGGTGGTGAATTCCACAGATTCAACACCCTGAGTGAAGAAATTTCTCCTCATCTCAGTTCTAAAAGGTTTAACCCTTATTCTCTACGACCCCTAGTTCTGAACTTCCCCACTGTCAGGAACAGCCTCTCTGAATCTACCCTGTCTAACCCTGTTAGGATTTTATATGTTTTTATGAGATCCCTTCTCACTCTTCTAAACGCCAACGAATACAATCCTAACTGATTGAGTCTCTCCTCATGTGACAGACCTGCCATCCCGAGAATCAGCCTGATAAATGTTCGCTGTACTCCCTTTATCAAAAGAACACCCCACCTCAGATAAGGACACCCAAAACTGCGCACAATACTCTATTCCTATACTCAAATCTTCTCGCTATGAAGGCCAATATACCATTTAGCTTCTTTATTGCTTGCTACATCTCTGCTTTACGTTCAGCAATTTACACCCGTTCAATTAATAATCTGCCTTCCTATTTTTGCTGCTGAAGTGGATACCCTCATAATTATTCACATTATACTGCATCTGCCATGCATATGCCCACTCACTCAGCCTGATCAAATCATGTCGAAGCAGCTCAGCCTCCCATCAAACTTTGTGTCATCTGCAAATTTGGAGATAATACATTTAGTTCTCTTTTCCAAATCATTAATACATCACGTGAACATTTGGGGCCCTAGCACAGATCCCTGCAGTACCCCACTAGTCACTGCCTGCCAGTTGGAAAAAGACCCATTTCTAAGTCTTCGCTTCCTGTCTGCTAACCAGCTTTTGATCCATCTCAAGACACTACAGCAATCCCATATGCTTTAGTATTCTGCTATGTGAGACCTTGTCAAAAGGCTTCTGAAATCACATCCACTGGTTCTCCTCAGTCTAGTAGTTACATCCTCAAAAAATTCCAGTAGATTTGTCAAGCCTAATTTTTCTTTTGCAAATCCATGCTGACTTTGTCTGATTACAGCATTGCTTTCCAAATGCAAATTAGGGAATTTGTATTTGCAAAGGCAGGGAATTATAGGCCGGTTAGTTTAACGTCTGTTGTTGGAAAAATGCTTGAATCCGTCATCAAAGAAGAAATAGCGAGGCACCTTGAGAAGAATTGTTTGATAGAGCAGGCGCAGCACGGATTCGTTAAGGGGAAGTCGTGTCTGACAAATTTATTGGATTTCTATGAGGATGTGACTAGTGCGGTAGACAGAGGGGAACCGGTGGATGTGGTGTTTCTCGATTTTCAAAAGGCGTTTGATAAGGTGCCACACAAAAGGTTGCTTCAGAAGGTTAGGGGGCACAGAGTTGGGGGTGAGGTGTTAGCGTGGATAGAGGATTGGTTGTCTAATAGGAGGCAGAGAGTTGGTATCAATGGGTGCTATTCTGATTGGTGGTTGGTGACTAGTGGAGTGCCGCAGGGTTCGGTGCTGGGGCCTCAACTATTTACCATTTATATAGATGATCTGGAGGAGGGGGCTAAGTGTACGGTGTCAAAATTCACTGATGACACGAAGATAAGTGGAAAAGCAAATTGTGCGGAGGGTGTGGAAAGTCTGCAGAGGGATCTAGATAGACTGAACGAGTGGGCGAGGACCTGGCAGATGGAGTACAATGTTAGCAAGTGTGAGGTTATCCACTTTGGCAGAAATAATAGTAGGAGGGATTCCTATTTAAAGGGCGAAAAGCTGCAGCATGCTATGGTGCAGAGGGACCTGGGGGTCCTTGTGCATGAGTCGCAAAAACGCAGTCTGCAGGTGCAGCAGGTGATCAAGAAGGCAAATGGGATGCTGGCCTTTATAGCGAGGGGGATAGAATATAAAAGTAGGGAGGTCTTGCTGTAACTGTACAGGGCATTGGTGAGGCCGCAGCTGGAGTACTGTGTGCAGTTTTGGTCGCTGCACTTGCGCAAGGATATTTTGGCCTTGGAGAGAGTGCAGAGGAGGTTCACTAGGCTGATACTGGAGATGAGAGAGTTGGACTATGAAGAGAGGCTGAATAGACTGGGTCTTTACTCGTTGGAGTTTAGAAGGATGAGGGGGGATCTTATAGAGACGTATAAGATAATGAAGGGGGTGGATAGGGTAGAGGTAGTCAGATTCTTCCCGGTCAGAAAGGATAGCAGGACTAGGGGGCACAGCCTCAAGATAAAGGGGGAGCAGTTTAGAATGGAGTTGAGGAGGAACTTCTTCACTCAAAGGGTGGTGAATCTCTGGAATTCTCTGCCTGTTGAAGTGGTGGAGGCTACCTCGCTAAATATATTTAAGACATGGGTAGACAGGTTTTTGGTAGGCAAGGGAATTAAGGGTTATGGGGAGAAAGCGGGAAAGTGGAACTGAGTCACTTCAGATCAGCCATGATCTTATTGAATGGTGGGGCAGGCTCGAAGGGCTAGATGGCCTACTCCTGCTCCTATTTCTTATGTTCTTATGTTGTACTACAAAATCCTTGATAATGGACTTGAGCAACATTTCTACTACCAAAGTTAGGATCACTGGTCTAACGTTCCTTGTTTTCTCTCTACCTCCCCTTTAGAGCTTCATTTAATCTTTTGCCAAATTTGTCCCCTTCTCTCCCTATCCTGCTTCTCCTAAAAGCATTTGATTCCAGTCTGGGATACAATTACATTTGTATATATCTTGCCCATGTCGCCACACACAAACTTTGACAATGATTGTTAGCAACTTAGCCCATCGTTATCAATGATATTACAGCCAAGCTCCCATCCTCTCCTCGGCCAACATAAATTTGCCCTTCCAGGATGAATTGCTGAATAATGGTGTGGAGTGGGGATTCTGAGCAATTTTACTTCCTCTAACCGAGAAAAGCTGATTGTAGCTATTCAACCCAGGTCGGGGGCTTAGCTAAGATTGAGTAACAGCCCTGATTGGAGATTGAAATTGTACACCTAGCGCAGTGAGTCATTGGGTGAGCCACATTGTTTTTTTACATTTTAATCTTTTGCTGTAAACTGCAAAAACTATTCTTTTGGTCTGAAACTATTACTGCAACCCGAGATGCTTGTAAATGTCATTGTAGCCTGCAGCCAGGCCTATAATAGTTACTGCAGATCTGTTAAAGCTGTGGAGAAAGAGATGTGACAGTCCCATAAGTGCTGAGTATTATAGTTTCTATACAAATATACTTTTCTTTTAGTGCTTAGTGTGTAATTTTTCTTTGTAAAATAAATTGCAACTGAAAAAAGGCCAGCGATAACAAGCTCCAGTCTCACTGTACCACACTTGACAGGAACTTTAATCATTGAGATCTGATGCCTGCTCTTTTAAGCTCTCCATCTCCTTCTTGAAACCTCTGAGAGTTCTTTCCAAGTATTCTTGCAATAAAGTCCTGTTTGATGGACATATTTTTATATATATTCATGTGAAATTTCATATGAAATTTCAGGGTGCTTCCCTATGAACTACTTTTGAAATATAGTTAGTAAGGTAGGAAAATATGGGAGTCCATCTGTTCACAGCATGATACCACAAGCATGAAATGAAATGATCAGCTATCTATTTTTCATAGCTGCTTTTGCGGTACAATCATAAAACTCCCTGATCTCCTTCAAATAGTGCCACTGGCTTGTTTATGTTCACCTGAACTGGCAGACTTTGATTTAATTATCCAACAATGCAATACATCTTCAGTGCTGTTTTGATGTGTCAGCCTGGATTATGTTCTCAAGTCCTGGAAATGAAATCTGAAAATGATGTCATATTTAGCCCCGAGAAGAGCCATCACTAAATTCTCCTAGTTCCACATCCACAACATCAGCCGACCCCAGTCTTGCCTCTGCTCATCTGTTGATGAAACCCTCTTTCATTCCTCTGTTTCCTCCAGAACTGACTATTCCAGTGTACTCCTGATTGACCTCCCACTTTCCACCTCCATATCATAGAATCATAGAATCCCTCCAGTACAGAAGGAGCCCATTCGGCCCATTGAGCTTGTACTGACCGTAATCCCATCCAGGCCCTATTCCCGTAAGCCCACACTTTTACCCTACTAATTCTCCCAGCATTAAGGGGCAATATAGCAGGGCCAAACAACCTAACCTGCACATCTTTGGATATGAAATACCCACATATTTGATGTTGGCCCATTCACGGGCTGCCCCTGTTCTAACTCACACTTTCATCTATTTAGGGCGGCACGGTGGCACAGAAGGTAGCACTGCTGCCTCACAGCACGAGGGACACAAGTTCAATTCCGGCCTTAGCTGACAGTTTGCATATTCTTCCCATGTTTGCGTGGGCTTCCCCCAGTTGCTCTGGTTTCCCCCCCACATTCCAAAGATGTGTGGATTAGGTTGATTGGCCATGCTAAATTACCCTTTAGTGTCAGGGAGATTTGCAAGGCAAATACATGGAGTTACAGGGATAGGGCCTGGATGGGATTGTTGTCAATGCAGATTCAAGAACAAAGAACAAATAAAATTACAGCATAGGATCAGGCCCTTCGGCCCCCCCAAACCTGCACTGACCGTGTTGCCCGACTGAAACCCCCTACTCTTTCTGTGAACCATATCTCTATTCCCATTCTATTCATGTATTTGTCAAGATGCCTCTTAAAAGTCAGTATTGTGTCGACTTCCACTACAGTAGTTAGCACAGTGCCAAGCACCCGAGTTCGAATACTGGCTCGAGTCACTATTTGTGTGGAGTTTGCACATTCTCCCCATGTCTGCATGAATATCCTCTGAGTGCTCTGGTTTTTCCCACAGTCTGAAAGACATGCTGTATAGGTGAATTGGACATGCTAAATTCTCCCTCAGTCTACCCAAGTATGCACTGGAGTGTGGTGACTAGAGGATTTTCATAGTAACTTCATTGCAGTGTTAATGTAAACTTACTTGTGACACTAATAAATAAACTTTATTTCCCACCTAATCAGATACTGAAGCAGTTCATACCCAAATGTAGCAAACCTGGACAATATCCAGGCTTGGGCTGACAAATAACATCCCTGCTACACATTTGATAGGTACTGACCATCTTCAGAGAGAGAGAATCTAACTATCACCTTTCATATTCAATAGTATTACCATCACTGAATCCTCCACAAACAACCTCATGGGAGATACCATTGACCAAAAACTGAACTGGGCCAGCCATATAACTACTATGGCATCAAGAGTAGGTCAGAGGCTAGGAATTCTCACCTCCTAATTTCCTTGTGCCTATCCACAGTTTACAAGGCACAAGTAGGGAGTGTGATGGAATACCCTACACTTGTCTGAATGAGTACAACTCCAGCAACACTCAAAAAGCTTCACACCATCCAGATCAAAGCAGCCCACTTGATTGGCACCCCATCCACTAACATTCTCCACCCTGCCCCCCCGCCCCCCAACAATGCAGTGTTTATCATCTGCAAGATGCACTATAGGGACTCACAAAGGTTAAAGAACATAAGAAATAGGAGCAGGAGTAGGCCATCTAGCCCTTTGAGCCTGCCCCGCCATTCAATAAGATCATGGCTGATCTGAAGTGGATCAGTTCTACTTTCCCGCTTTCTCCCCATAACCCTTAATTCCCCTGTCTATCAAAAACCTATCTACCAGTGACTTAAATATATTTAGCGAGGCAGCCTCCATTACTTCAACAGGCAGAGAATTCCAGAGATTCACCACCCTTTGAGTGAAGAAGTTCCTCCTCAACTCTAATCTAAGCTGCCCCCCCCCCCCTTATCTTGAGGCTGTGTCTTCTAGTCCTGCTATCCTTTCTAAGCAGGAAGAATCTCTCTACTTCTACCCTATCCATCCCCTTCATTATCTTATACTTCTCTATAAGATCCCCCCTCATCCTTCTAAACTCCAACAAGTACAGACCTAGTCTATTTAATCTCTCTCAGACAGTACCTTCCAAATTCACAACCACTACCATCCAGAAGCACAACGGCAGTGGTAAAAATACTCATTCACCAAGTTAGAAAAACACAACTTTTTTATATTGCATATTAAGGTGGCCAACTCACTTTAGCAGCAAAGAATGAAAAGGTTGCCACACAGTGATTACTTAACCAGTGTTGCTTACTTACAGTCCAGGATGGAAGAGAGGAAAAATCTCCCGAATGCCTCTGATGATGTCACCATATAATCATGTGACACATTGCACAAAGATGCGTTGGCTTACAATTCATAACATCCTTCCCCCTTTGCTCCAGTTGTGCAACAACTAACATTAACTTTACTCTTACTTGCTATGAGGAACAATTATTTACAATCAGTACAATAGTCTTTTAGGTAGGCATCAGTTCTGCTTAAGCAGAATCCATCTTTGCTGTCATGCTCTGAGTAATCTGTTCATCACTTGTCTCTGACACATCATCTGATAAAGTTGGTTCTTCTTCAGTTTCTACAGATGCTATTAGTTCAACAGCATAGAATCAGAATTCGACTCAATCGTGATCATAGGTTCAGGGATTTCCAAAACCTGAGCATCAGATACTGGCCTTTCAGATACTGGCTCTGCAAATTCTCTTTTTGAAGCAAGGATTTGATCTATATATCTCCTTCAAACACTCTCATTATCAGTATAGACGGGATATGGAACAAGTCCCATCTTTGCGAGTATTGTGACATGTATCCACTTCTCGCTTGAAGAACTTCTCGGCAAAATGCTTTTTCCTTGACCAAAACTTTTTGTTTCAATGTCTGTTCATGGCGAGTAACTTGGTTTTGTTGTTGCGCTACTAGGGTAGAAATATCAGGTGGTTAGAGCAATTCAAATTTGGTTCTCAACTTGCTCTTTAAAAACAATATTGCCAGTAAACCTTTGGTTGTTGCATGGCTGTAGGAAAAAAGAAGTTTTTTTTTATTTTTACTAATGTATTTTATCCTTTGATGCTTTAATGGCATTCTTCATTAACTGTACTAACTTCTCTGCCAATCCATTAGTGGAAGGGTGATAAAGGTTTTGGTAGGTTGGTGGTGTTGTGGATGGTCTGGAAGGATGTCAGAAGTTGCAGCAGGACATAAATAGGATGCAAGACTGGGCGGAGAAGTGGCAGATGGACTTCAACGCGGATAAATGTGTAGTAGTCCATTTTGGCAGGACCAGTGGGATGAACGAGTACACTATCAAGGGCAGGAGTCTTAGCAGTGTTGAAGAGCAGAAGGATCTTGGGGTCCGGGTCCACAGGACCCTTAAATCGGCCTCGCAGGTGGAGGATGTGGTCAAGAAGGCGTATGGTGTACTGGCCTTCATTAATCGAGGGATTGAGTTTAGGAGTCGGGAGGTAATGCTGCAACTTTATAAGTCCCTTGTCAGGCCCCACTGTGCGCAGTTCTGGTCACCTCACTATAGGAAGGACGTGGAAGCTATTGAATGGGTGCAGAGGAGATTTACAAGGATGTTGCATGGATTAGGAGGCATGCTTTATGAAGATAGGCTGAGGGAGCTGGGACTCTTCTCCCTGGAGAGGTGTAGGTTGAGAGGTGACCTGGTAGAGGTTTATAAAATGTTGAGAGGAATAGATAGGGTGGATTCTCAGAGGCTATTTCCCCAGGTTGAAATGGTCGCTACAAGAGGACACAGATTTAAGGTGCAGGGAAGCAAGTACAGAGGTGATGTTAGGGGTAAGTTTTTCAGTCAGAGGGTGGTGAGTGAATGGAATCGGCTGCCGTCAGTGGTGGTGGAGGCGAACTCGCTGGGGTCTTTTAAAAGACTTCTGGATGAGTATATGGGATTTAATGGGATTGGGGATTATAGATAGGTCAATGGATTGGTAGGTATTGATGTGATCGGCACAACTTGTGGGCCGAAGGGCCTGTTTGTGCTGTAGTGTTCTATGTTCTATGTTCTAAAGCGGAGTCCTGATATGGTGTATGCCATGGTTTCTAAGATAGTCCGCAAATCCCTTGACACGATTTGAGTTGAAATATCGCTAATTAACTGCTCCAGGTTTCCAAATCGTGCAAGTACTTTGTCTAGTTACTCAATTGTCTTTTCAGAAGTTGTCATGATTTCAGGCCATTTGGAATGGGCATTTACCAGGAAGAGAAACATATATCCTTCAAAGATCTCGCAAAGTCAACGTGAACTCTTTGCTATGGTTGTCTCAGCCAATTCCAAGGGTGATGTGGTTGAAGAGGTGGAGTATTTAGTATCCTGGCACAGGAATGATACTGTCTTACTCTTTCTTCAATCTGTGTGTCTAACCCTGGCCACCAGAAATAACTCCTTGCGAGTTTTTTCACAAGTATGACTCCTGGATATCCATCATGAAGTTAATCCATATACGATTCTGCAAGCATGGAAGGATGATGACTCTAATTCCCAAAAGCAGTTGTCCATTTTGTAGCATTAACTCAAGTTCCATTTTTGGTATGGCTTGAATTTCAGATTCCTCTTCTATTCATCCAATGTTATGTCCATGACCTTCCCCATCATTGAATCTGATCTATTACATTTTTGCACTTGAGAGGCTGTAATAGGTAAGTTTAAGTTTATTTATTAGTGTCACAAGTGGGCTTACATTAACACTGCAATGAAGTCACTTTGAAAATCCTGTAGTCGCCACACTCGGGTGCCTGTTCGGGTACACTGATGGAGAATTTAGCTTGGCCAATGCAGCCAACCAGCACATATTTTAGATACAGTTTCAACCTGTAAAAAGTACAAGATGTTCACATAGTTCTCCTGTGATTCAGGTTTGTTGTGAATTGGTAGAAGTGATAGAGTATTGGCGTTCACATGTTCCTCAGATCTTCTGTGTTTCTCTAAGAATTTCTGTAATGTGTTCTTTCCATCAAATAATTGGTTGCTTGCAAAGTTAGTTTGATTTTGTTTAAGCACACTCTTCCAAAAAGTGCAAGAAAGTTCCCTTTCGCTACATGTCATGGCAATTTTTCAGATTGACGTTGATTCACGTTGCACCATTATATAATTGTTCACTGGACCCCCCCTCCTGTGGTTCTCAGGTTTATATTAGACATTTTATGGTCCATTCTTGAGCTTTTGTTGATATTGATTTTCAGAGATAAGAGATACAGTGGTCCCGTATATACTTCCATTTTGATTTTTCTTCCCATTCAGTTTTGGACAGACCCGAAATCTCTGTATTACCTTGCATTGATAATACACCAAGTTTTAGTTCTTTGACTTCCATAGACATTGTGGTTTCCTAGGAATCTTCATTGTCTTAGGTTATTCTCTAGACTTTTTTGCAGATTTGTGTGCATTCTTATATTTACCCACCTTCCAGGTTTGAGGATTCTGTCTGGTCCAATATGCTTTTGTTATGTGACTTTCCGCAATTATGACATTCATTTTCTTGACACCAACATTCCTGCGGAAAATGCCTAATATGGCATGTCTATAGCATGCTTGTGTCCTGAGGGATTTTCTCTTCTCATTATACGTCTTGTTTATTTTAGTGCCAGCTCCAATTTGGGAAGCTTCTTTATGGCCAATTCCATGGATACTGCAATCCCAACAATAAGTTTTAGTGTTAAGGAGCCTTTGGTGAACAATCACCTTTGAATTGATTCATTTTGAAGTCCACAAACAAGTCTGTCTTGCAGAGTGTCTTTGAGGGTCAGGCCAAGCTCACAACTCTTTGCTAGTTTCTGTAGAATGGCTACAAATCATGGAATATTTTCACCCTCTTGTTGGTTCTGTCAATGAAATCTGAATCTCTCTCCAATATGATTAAAGGTTTGGGTAAGAAGTGTTCTTCAAGGGTCTTTGAAGTTTTGTACCAGGTTTGGAAGGATAGACAAAACTTTGTAATAGAGTGAATATTTTCTGTCCTATTACACTCAGAAAAGTTGCTACTTTAATTTTATTTGGTATCCTGTTCGCAGCAAGGTAATATTGAAATTTTGCATCATAGCTACTCCACAATTTCACATTATCACCAAACAGTTCCATAGTGCCACTTTTCCCACCATCGCAATTACCAATTCTTAAGTTGCAGTACTTTCTTTAACTTCTCTTTCCCTCTAATTTCTTTATTCTTCCAATTTACTTCGCTTTTTTTTTGTTCCTTTAAAATATATATTTTTTTGGTTGAACTGTAGTTTTAAGAATATGCTTTTTTCCATTTTCGTGAACACCAATCTGTTTTAAAACCAGGAGATTTCAGTCGGAATTCTCCCATCTCGCCTGCTACTGGAATTTTAGGGGGCGTGTTGCAGAGAATGTGAAACGCCATTAATGGTCGGGCGGGAATTCCTGGCTTTTAGACCAGCGCAACTGGAGAATTTTGGCCTTCATCTTTAATTCTGCTTAATCTTGGTTACTATTATGTTATTTGATTTACTTTTTGAGCAATTGTTTCTCTAAAATAAATTTCTCTCTCTGAGTCTCACTGAGTTCGAGGACCTGACTCTGCAGCCTGCCACATATTGAAGGCATGCAGCTGGAAAAGACCCCAGTTTCAGTCAGTAAATTTGTTTTTACACAGCCTACTTCTTTATTTTCTTACCTTCCTCAATTTCTAGGAGATTTTGAGTCCAACGATTGTGTTGTTTGTCTAGTATTACCGTTGATATTCTGGCTGAAGTATTTTTTTCTTTTCCTGCCTGTGACTCTCTGAGCATTTCCGAGGTCACAGTTGAGTTAAAAATGAAGGAACGTTCCAGAGTGCTTGTTCTCAATTCTAAAATTAATGTTCATCCTTAGCAAAGGCTAAAAACCCATTCCCAATGGTCAGATTTACTCAATGATGGAGTGGTCTCCTGAAAATTGTTCCTTGACTCAAGGTTGAAATTGTTTCTTCATTTTTTTTACTGGAAAAGCATTCTCACCAGCTTTGTCTTTTGCCATTGCATACTATAGTGGTCAGCACTTTAACAGCAAAGATAAACGAATGAAATGTTTGCCACACAGTGGGTTGCTTAACCAATTCCTTAGACAGGTGAAATATATGAAGAAGTTTGAAGAATGCAGCAATTGTTTTACTTTGTTGAAAGCTTCTTTCTGGTGAACCTTCCAACACCAATGCCAATGTTTCTTTAGCAGAATATGCAAAGGGACAAATAACAACAACAAGTTTAGTAAAATAACACCCATAGTAATTTAGCATTCTCAAAAATGACTTGTGCTCAGAAGTGCTTTTGGTGGCCACTGCCTCTTTTATGATCTTCACCTTGTCTTCCATGGGGCGTAATCATTGTACATCTACATGGTACCCTGGGTAGGTTATCTCAGTGGTTTGAAAAGTACATTTCTCTTTCTTGAAGCAAGCTCCAGCCTCTTGAAATCTCTTCAGCATCTCCTCTACATTTGTTTGATGTTTGGCTTCTATCAATCCAGTTATAAGAACATCATTGAGGTATACCACAACTCATGGCAGCCCCTGCAACAGACTCACCATTGTCCTCTGGAAAATTGCACATGCTGAACACACGCCAGAAGGCAGACACATGTATTGAAATAACTCTTTTTGTGTGTTAATCGTGATATAATCTTGGGGCGTGTCATCTAATTCAAGTTGCTGATATGCATGACTCATTTCCAGCTTTGCATAAGATTGATCTCCAGCCAGCTTTGCATACAGATCTTAAATCTTCAAGATTGGATGTTTATCCAACATTGCAGCTCAATTAACTGTTAACTTGTAAGTACCACAAATGCAAATGTCTTGTCCAGTTTCCAGGCAGGAACTATGGGTGTTGCCCATTCCGAAACTGAATTGGCTGGTTAATGCCCAGTTCTTCCAATCATTTAAAATCAGTATCTACTTTCTTTCATAAAGGATATGGTACTGGTCTCACCCTAAAGAATCAAAACATCACCTTTGGATCCATGTAGATCTTTGCTTGCAGGCTTTTTATTTTGCCTTATTCACTCATATTTTTTCATTAGTTCGAGCAGTCCTCCTCCTGCAATTGGAAAATATCCGTGCAATTTAACTTAATTTCTTTAAATTAAATGTGTTCGTGGATGAGGAGGCTTGGTCTCCGCCTGTCAGTATGATCAGTGGGAGTTGGGCAATTTTGGAACCACGCTGAATGATATGTTAAGGGACAGGTTAGTCTATGGGGTAAAAAAATGATGTTATTCAATGGAGGTTACTTGCAGAAGTCAATATAAATCTTAACTAAGCAATAGAGATAGTGCTAGCAATGGAAAGTGCTGAAAAAGGTCCATAAAAGGGCGTGAAAAATGGTGCCATTCACCAGTTGGGGTGGGAACCTACAGTCAGATGAGTATTACCAGGGTGATCCCTCATCCTGTTTCTGATTGGTTCATGATGTGGGAATGCCGGCGTTGGACTGGCGTAAACACAGTAAAAAGTCTGACAACACCAGGTTTTAGTCCAACCGATTTATTTGATAATACTCACAAGCTTTCGAGGGGACTGCCTCTTCGTCAGGTGAATGGAGAGTTCTGGCCTCAGACAGAGCATATAAAGCACAGACAGGCGAACACTTCAGTGGTCACGGGCATTCACCCTCTGACCTTCGGGTAAGCATTCTCCAAGGTGGCCTTCACGACACACAACAGCGCAGAGTCGCTGAACAGAGACTGATAGCCAAGTTCCGCACACATGAGGACGGTCTCAACAGGGATCTTGGGTTCATGTCGCACTATCTGTAACCCCTGTGACTTGCCTAGGTTTGCAAAACCTCACTTACTGTACTGTCTGGAGACAGACAGTATTGTTCCGTTGGAGCAGAGTCGAGAGGCAGCGATTTTAGCGAGTAAGGAGGCAGTAAAAAGGTGCGTTTTTTTTTTCTGTTTATTTTGCTTAACTGTTTAATTCTAGTTTCAGTTGCGAGTTTTTTCGGCGGTTTTTTTTAAATTAGTTAGAAACCGGAAGTCGTCACTAGGGCGTCGACCGGTAGTTGTAGTTTTTTTTTTCAAGCCCCTAACCCTATAAATTAGTCCAGAGAGGATACCCGATTCTCTACACTAGTAGAGAATCCCACCCTCCCACCTCCTCTAACCTAATTATAAGTGTGGGGAAGTTTTTTGTTATATTTTTTACTTTTTTTTGCTGTTACCTGTTTCAGGGATGGCAGTTCGGGCAGTGTGCTGCATCTCCTGTGGGATGTATGTGGTGAGGGAATCCAGTAGTGTTTCAGGGGATTTTACTTGTAGGAAGTGTCTTAGATTGAAGCTTCTGGAGGAGCGTGTTAAGGAGCTGGAGGTGGTATTAGATGAGCTCCGCGTAATTCGTGAGGCTGAGAGAGACATTGATAGGAGTTTTAAGGAAATAGTCACTCCTAGTAATCAGTCTTGGGTCAATGTCAAGAGGAGGGGAAAGAAGCATGTGGGAGGAGAATCCCCTGGGGCTGTTCCCCTCCAAAATAGGTTTTCGGTCCTGGAGGCTACAGTTGAGGAAGCATCAACTGGGGATAGCCAGAGGGAGCAGGACTCTGGGGGTGAGCCTATTGTAAAAGCTCAGGTGTCTAGGGGATGCAAGAGATTGGGCCTCGTGATTGGGGACTCTACAGTTAAAGGGATGGATAGGAGAGTTGGTAGTAAGGGTAGGGATTCAGGGCTGGTGTGTTGCCTACCAGGGGCTGGGGTCCGGGATGTGTCAGAGAGGATATTCAAGACTCTTAGGGGAGAGGGTGATCAACCCCAAGTTATCATTCATGTGGGGACACATGACATAGGGAGGCTAAGGGAAGGGGATATTAAGCAGAGTTTCATGGAGTTGGGATGGAAACTAAAGGCCAAGTCAAACAGAGTGGTTATCTCTGGACTCTTGCCTGTGCCACGGGATAGTTTAGAGAGGAATAGGGAGAGGGAAAGTTTGAACTTGTGGCTGAGGGGATGGTGCAGGAGGGAGGGGTTTAATTACTTGAGCAATTGGGGCTCATTCTGGGGAAGATGGGATCTCTATAAGAGTGATGGTATACATCTGAACCAGAGGGGAACAAATATCCTGGGGGGTAAATTTGTGAAGGCTATGCGGAGTGGTTTAAACTGATTCAGAGGGGGGGTGGGATCCTGGGTAGAGGGGGTGAAAGTGAGGGGGGCATAGAAGAGGATGGCATTGCACGGCATTGTGAGGGTGGGGCGGAGCGAGGTTTGAAATGTATATACTTTAACGCGAGGAGTATTCGCAATAAGGTGGATGAACTTGCAGCGTGGACCAGTACCTGGGACTTTGATGTTGTGGCCATTTCAGAGACGTGGATAGAGCAGGGTCAGGAATGGATGTTGCAGGTGCCAGGGTACAAGTGCTTTAGTCGGAGTAGAGAAGGAGGTAGAAGGGGGGGTGGAGTAGCATTATTGGTCAAGGACTATATCACAGTGTCAGAGAGGAAGTTTAATGAGGATTTGTCTGTTGAGGTAGTATGGGCAGAAATTAGAAATAGGAGAGGAGAGGTCACCCTGTTGGGAGTCTTTTATAGACCTCCAAAAAGTTCTAGAGAGGTTGAGGAAAGGATTGCAGAGACGATCCTGGTTAGGAGTGAAAGTAATAGGGTAATTGTTATGGGGGATTTTAACTTTACTAACATTGATTGGAATAGCTATAGCTCTAGCTCGTTAGAGGGGTCAGTTTTTGTTCAAAGTGTGCAGGAAGGTTTTTTAACTCAATATGTAGATAGGCCAACTAGAGGTGAGGCTATATTGGACTTGGTGCTGGGAAATGAGCCAGACCAGGTGCTAGACTTGGAAGTTGGTGTGCTTTTTGGTGATAGTGACCACAATTCGGTTACGTTCACCTTAGTGATGGAAAGGGATAGGCATGAACCTCGGGTCAGTAGTTTTAGCTGGGGGAAGGGTAACTATGAGGCCATTAGGAGAGAATTAGGAAGCATTGGTTGGACTAGGAGATTACAGGGACTAGGAACGTCTGAAATGTGGAGTTTGTTCAAGGAGCAGCTACTGTGGGTCTGTGATAGGTATGTCCCTGTCAGGCAAGGAGGAATTGGTAGGGCTAGGGAACCGTGGTGCACGAAAAAAGTTGATTTGTTGGTTAGGAAGAAGAAGGAGGCTTATGTTCGGATGAGGCTTGAGGGCTCGGGTAGTGCAGTAGAAAGCTTTAGATTGGCTAGGAGGGAGTTGAAGAGGGAGTTAAGAAGGGCTAGAAGAGGGCATGAGATGACTTTGGCTGATAGGATTAAGGAGAATCCTAAGGCGTTCTATAGGTATGTCAAGAATAGAAGGTTGGTCAGGGCAAGATTAGGGCCAGTTACAGACAGTAGGGGGAAGTTGTGTGTGGAACCGGAAGAGATTGGAGAGGCATTGAACCATTATTTCTCTTCGGTGTTCACACAGGACGATATGAATGTAGCTGAGGAGGTCACTGGGGTGAAGGGGTGTAAAATAGAAAATATTGTAGTTGATACAGAGGATGTGTTGGATATTCTAGAAGGGTTGAAAATAGATAAGTCCCCTGGTCCTGACGGGATTTACCCTAGGATTCTATGGGAGGCAAGAGAGGTGATTGCAGAGCCACTGGCTCTGATCTTCAGGTCGTCGTTGGTCTCTGGTGTAGTACCGGATGATTGGAGGACAGCGAATGTTGTCCCATTGTTTAAGAAGGGGAGCAGAGACTTCCCTGGGAATTATAGACCAGTGAGTCTTACTTCTGTAGTGGGCAAGGTTTTAGAAAGAATTATTAGGGATAGGATTTATAGTTATTTGGAGAGTAATGAATTGATTAGAGATAGTCAGCATGGTTTTGTAGCGGGAAGGTCGTGCCTTACTAACCTTATTGAGTTCTTTGAGAAGGTGACCAAAGAGGTGGATAGGGGTAAGGCAGTAGATGTGGTATATATGGATTTTAGTAAGGCGTTTGATAAGGTTCACCATGGTATGCTTCTGCAGAAAATGCAGATGTATGGGATTGGTGGTAATTTAGGTACTTGGATCAGGAATTGGTTAGCAGATAGGAGACAGAGGGTGGTGGTTGATGGTAATTATTCATCATGGAGTTCGGTTACGAGTGGTGTGCCTCAGGGATCTGTTTTGGGGCCACTGCTGTTCGTAATCTTTATTAATGATCTGGATGAGGGTATAGTTGGGTGGATTAGTAAGTTTGCTGATGACACCAAAGTCGGAGGTGTGGTAGATTGTGAGGAAGGGTGTCGAAGTTTGCAGGGTGACTTGGACAGGTTGCAGAGCTGGGCCGCGAGGTGGCGGATGGAGTTTAATGCGGAGAAGTGTGAGGTAATCCATTTCGGTAGGAATAACAGATGTGTTGAGTATAGGGCTAACGGGAGGACTTTGTATAGAGTGGAGGAGCAGAGGGATCTAGGTGTATGTGTACATAGATCCCTGAAAGTTGGGAATCAAGTAGATAAGGTTGTTAAGAAGGCATACGGTGTCTTGGCGTTTATTGGTAGGGGGATTGAATTTAGGAGTCGCAGCGTCATGTTGCAACTGTACACAACTCTGGTGCGGCCGCACTTGGAGTACTGTGTGCAGTTTTGGTCCCCACATTACAGGAAGGATGTGGAGGCTTTGGAGAGGGTGCAGAGGAGGTTTACCAGGATGTTGCCTGGTATGCAGGGGAGGTCCTATGAGGAGAGACTGAGGGATTTGGGGTTGTTTTCACTGGAAAGAAGGCGGCTAAGAGGGGATCTTATAGAAACATATAAGATGATTAGAGGTTTAGATAGGGTGGATGGTGATAGCCTGTTTCCTCGGATGGAGAAATCTAGCACGAGGGGGCATGGCTTTAAATTAAGGGGGGGTAGTTATAGGACGGATGTCAAGGGCAGGTTCTTTACCCAGAGGGTGGTGAGGGACTGGAATGCCCTGCCTGCTGCAGTTGTAAATGCGCCTAGTTTGGGGGCGTTTAAGAGATTGGTGGATAGGTTTATGGACGAAAAAGGAGTGGTTTAGATTAGTGGGTCAATGTTTTTTTTTAAAAATAAGACTGGTCGGCGCAACATTGTGGGCCGAAGGGCCTGTTCCGCGCTGTAATGTTCTATGTTCTATGTTCTATGTTCTAATACACATCTCTGTAACCTGTGATCAGTGCTCCTTCCACTCACATTGTCAGCCACTTCAGGTCTTGAACAGCAGGTTAGGTGTAAGGATTCGCATTTTAATCAGTAATCTCTAAACTGTCTGTGCTTTATATGCTCTGTCTGAGGCCAGAACTCTCCATTCACCTGACGAAGAGGCAGTCCCCTCGAAAGCTTGTGAGTATTATCAAATAAATCGGTTGGACTAAAACCTGGTGTTGTCAGACTTTTTACTCTGATTGGTTCACCAGGTCATGTGACCTTTACCCAGCAGACTAAGGAAATTTGGCGTACCAGCTATGATTCTCACCAACTTTTACAGATGCACCAAAGAAAGCATTCTTTTTGGATGCATCACATTTTGCTATGGCTCTTTCTCTGCCCAAGACTGCAAGGAACTACAAAATGTCGTGAATGCGCCCAATCCGTTACTCAAACCAGCCTCCCAAACATTGACTCTATCTACACTTCCTACTGCCTCGACAAAGCAGCCAGCATAATTAAGGACCTCACACACCCCAGATGTTCTCTCTTCCGCCTTCTTCCTTCAGGAAAAAGATACAAAAGCCTGAGGTCACATATCAACCAACTCAAGAACAGCTTCTTCCCCGCTGCCATCAGACTTTTGAATGGACCTATCTCGCATTAAGTTGATTTTTTTCTACATCCTAGCTGTAACTGTAACACTACATTCTCTCATTTCCTTCTCTATGAATGGTATGCTTTGTCTGTATAGCATGCAAGAAACAATACTTTTCACTGTATAGAACATAGAAAAGTACAGCACAGTACAGGCCCTTCAGCCCTCGATGTTGTGCCGAGCTATGTCTGAACCCAAGATTGAGCTATCACACTCCCTATCATTCTGGTGTGTTCCATGTGCCAATCCAATAACTGCTTGAAAGTTCCTAAAGTGTCCGGCTCCATTATCACAGCAGGCAGTGTATTCCACACCCCAACCACTCCCTGAGTAAAGAATCTACCTCCGATATCCTTCCTATATCTCCCACGATGAACCTTATAGTTATGCCCCCTAGTAACAACTACATCCACCCAAGGAAATAGTCTCTGAACGTCCACTCTATCTATCTAAATAAAAAAGGATAGCAAGAGTTTTTATAAATAAATAAAAAGGAAGAGGCTGGCTAGGGTGAACGTTGGACCCTTAGAGGATGAGAGGGGGGACTTAGTGGTAGGGGATGGGGAAATGGCTGAGGTCTTGAATAACTTTTTTGTGTTGGTCTTCACGGAGGAGGACGTGAATAATTTGCCGGGTGTTAGAGATGGAAAGGTGGTAGGACTGGAGGGTCTCAATGACATTATTGTTACTAGAGAGGCGGTGCTCGACAGACTGGAGGGACTGATTGTGGACAAATCCCCAGGACCGGATGGAATGCATCTGAGGGTTCTGAAAGAAATGGCGGTGGTGATAGTGGATGCCTTAGAACATAGAACATTACAGCGCAGAACAGGCCCTTCGGCCCACGATGTTGCGCCGACCAGCTTTTTAAAAAAAAACAACAACACTAACCCACTAATCTAAACCAATCCCATTTCGTCCATAAACCTATCCACAGATCTCTTAAATGCCCCCAAACTAGGCGCATTTACAACTGCAGCTGGCAGGGCATTCCAGTCCCTCACCACCCTCTGGGTAGAGAACCTACCCCTGACATCAGTCCTATAACTACCCCCCCTTAATTTAAAGTCGTGCCCCCTCATGCTAGCTTTCTCCATCCTAGGAAAAAGGCTATCACTATCTACCCTGTCTAAACCTCTAATCATCTTATATGTTTCAATAAGGTCCCCTCTTAGCCGCCTTCTTTCCAGCGAAAACAACCCCAAATCTCTCAGTCTCTCCTCATAGGACCTCCCCTCCATACCAGGCAACATCCTGGTAAACCTCCTCTGCACCCTCTCCAAAGCCTCTACATCCTTCCTGTAATGTGGGGACCAGAACTGCACACAATACTCCAAGTGCGGCCGCACCAGAGTTGTGTACAGTTGCAACATGACGCTGCGACTCCTAAATTCAATCCCCCTACCAATAAACGCCAAGACACCGTATGCCTTCTTAACAACCTTATCTACTTGATTCCCAACTTTCAGGGATCTATGTACACATACACCTAGATCCCTCTGCTCCTCCACACTATTCAAAGTCCTCCCGTTAGCCCTATACTCAACACATCTGTTATTCCTACCGAAATGAATTACCTCACACTTCTCCACATTAAACTCCATCCGCCACCTCGCGGCCCAGCTCTGCAACCTTTCTAAGTCACCCTGCAAACTATGACACCCTTCCTCACAATCTACCACACCTCCGACTTTGGTGTCATCAGCAAACTTACTAATCCACCCAACTATACCCTCATCCAGATCATTAATAAAAATTACAAACAGCAGTGGCCCCAAAACAGATCCCTGAGGTACACCACTCGTAACCGAACTCCATGACGAATATTTACCATCAACCACCACCCTCTGTCTCCTATCTGCTAGCCAATTCCTGATCCAATTACCTAGGTCACCCCCAATCCCATACATTTGCATTTTCTGCAGAAGCCTACCATGGTGAACCTTATCAAACGCCTTACTAAAATCCATATACACCACGTCAACTGCCTTACCCCCATCCACCTCTTTGGTCACTTTCTCAAAGAACTCGATAAGGTGGTTATTTTCCAAACGTCACTGGATTCTGGGGAAGTGCCGGAAGATTGGAAAACGGCTAATGTTACGCCGTTGTTTAAGAAGGGTGGCAGGCAAAAGGCGGGGAATTATAGGCCAGTTAGTTTAACGTCTGTTGTGGGTAAAATGTTAGAATCCGTCATCAAGGAGGAAATAGCAAGGCATCTTGAGGGGAATTGCTTGATAGAGCAGACATAGCACGGTTTCATTAAAGGGAAGTCGTGTCTGACAAATTTACTGGAGTTCTATGAGGATGTGTCTAGGGCGGTGGATAGAGGAGAGCCGGTGGATGTGGTCTTTCTTGATTTTCAGAAGGCGTTTGACAAGGTGCCTCACAAGAGGTTATTGCAGAAGGTAAGAGGGCATGGAGTTGGGGGTAGGGTGTTAGCGTGGATAGAGGGTTGGTTGTCAAATAGGAGGCAGAGAGTGGGGGCCAATGGGTACTATTCGGATTGGCGGATGGTGACCAGTGGAGTGCCCCAGGGGTCGGTGCTGGGGCCTCAGCTTTTTACCATTTATATAGATGATCTGGAGGAGGGAACCGAGTGTTTGGTGTCGAAATTTGCTGATGACACCAAGATTGGTGGAACGGCAAATTGCGCGGAGGGTGTGGAGAGTCTGCAGAAGGATCTAGATAGGCTGGGCGAATGGGCCAGGAACTGACAAATGGAATTTAATGTTGGCAAGTGCGAGGTGGTCCACTTTGGTAGGAAGAATGGTAGGAAGGATTATTACTTACGTGGCGAAAAACTGCAGCAGGTGACGGTGCAGAGGGACCTCGGGGTCCTTGTGCATGAGTCGCAAAAACCCAGCTTGCAGCTGCAGCAGGTGGTCAGGAAGGCTAATAGGATGCTGGCCTTCATAGCGAGGGGGATTGAATATAAAAGTAGGGAGGTCTTGCTATGGCTGTATAGGGCATTGGTGAGGCCGCAGCTGGAGTACTGTGTGCAGTTTTGGGCGCCGTACTTACGCAAGGATATTTTGGCCTTGGAGGGAGTGCAGAGGAGGTTTAGTAGGCTGATGCTGGAGTTGAGGGGGTTGAGCTATGAGGAGAGGCTGAATAAACTAGGCTTGTACTCGTTAGAGTTTAGAAGAATGAGGGGAGATCTCATTGAGATGTATAAGATAATGAATGGGATGGATAGGATAGAGGTGGAGAGACTCTTCCCGCTCAGAAAGGACAGTAGGACTAGGGGGCACAGCCTCAAGATAAAGGGGGGGGGGCGGTTTAGAACGGAGTTGAGGAGGAACTTCTTCACTCAAAGGGTGGTGAATCTCTGAAATTCTCTGCCAGTTGAAGTGGTGGAGGCTACCTCGCTAAACATTTTTAAGACGCGGGTTGATGGGTTTTTGATAAGCGAGGGGATTAAGGGTTATGGGGAGAGGGCGGGAATGTGGAACTGAGCCTTGACAGATCAGCCATGATCTTATTGAATGGCGGGGCAGGCTCGAAGGGCTAAATTGCCTACTCCTGCTCCTATTTCTTATGCTCTTATGTTCCCCTCATCATCTCATAAGCTTCCAGTAAGTCGCCTCTCATCCTCCTCCGCTCTAAAGTGAAAAGCCCCAGCTCCCTCAACCTTTCCTCATAAGACCTACCCATCAAACTAGGCAGCATCCTGGTAAATCTCCTCTGCACTCTCTCCAATGCTTCCACATCCTTCTTATAGTGAGGTGACCAGAACTGCACACAATATTCCAAATGTGGTCTCACAAAGGCCCTGTATAGTTGCAGCATTACCCCACAACTCTTAAACACAAACCACTATTAATAAACACGAACACAATATCAGCCTTTTTCACAGCTCTATCCACTTGAGTGGCAACCTTCAGAGATCTGTAGATATGAACCCTAAGATCTCTTTGTTCGTCCACATTCCTCAGAACCCTGCCATTGACCCTGTAATCCACATTCAAGGTTGTCCTACCAAAATGAATCACCTTGCACTTATCAGGGTTAAACTCCATCTGCCACCTTTCGGCCCAGCTCTGCATCCTATCAATGTCTCTTGGCAGCCTGCAAGAGCCCTCCACCTCATCCACTATTCCACCAATCTTGTTGTCATCAGAAAATTTACTAACCCACCCTTCAGCCCCCTCTTCTAAGTCATTGATAAAAATCACAAATAGCAGAGGACCCAGCACTGATCCTTGTGGGACACCACTGGTAACTGGCCTCCAGTCTGAAAACTTTTCCCCCACCACCACCCTCTATGAGACAGCCAGTTACTTATCCAATTGGCCAAATTTCCTTCTATCCCATACTTCCTTACTTTCTCCTTGAGGAACCTTATCAAATGCCTTACTAAAATCCATGTATACGACATCAACTTCTTTATCTTCATCTACACATTTAGTTACCTCCTCAAAGAATTAAATCAAATTTGTGAGGCAGGACTTACCCCCCCACAAAATTGTGCTGACTATCCTGGATTAAGCTGCATCATTCCAAATAGTCATAAATCCTATCCCTCAGGACCCTTTCCATTAACTTACCGACCACCGAAGTAAGACTAATTGGCCTATAATTACCAGGGTCGTTCCTATTTCCTTTCTTGAAGAGAGGAGCAACATTTCCACTCTCCTGTCCTCCGGCACAATCCCTGTGGACAGCGAGGACCCAAAGATCAAAGCTAAAGGCTCCGCAATCTCATCCCTTGCCTCCCAAAGTATCCTAGGATGTATCCCATCTGGCCCAGGGGACAAATTGTCACATGTTAATACATTTGACAATAATAAATCAAATCAAATTAAATCTAATCAGATTCTTCCTTAAAGGGGCAATCACCACTGCAGCAGATACATGAGAACCTGGAGGTTCCCCTTCCTGCCACTCACCATCCTGATTTGGAAATATATTGTCGTTCCTTCACTGTTGCTGAGTTAAAATCCTGGAACTCCCTTCCTGACAACACTCTGGGTGTACCTACACCACATGGACTGCAGCAATTCAAGAAGGCAGCTCATCACCACCTTCTTAAGGGCAATTAGAAATGAGCAATAAATTGCTGGCCTAGCCAGCGGTATCCACATTCCTTCAATAAATGATAAAGACTACAATGGCAGAGAGATCGTGTTAGATATTATTAAAGATCATTTTAAAACTGAGCTTGAGCCAATAGATAACGGGCAGACTCTTACTGAGAAATGGCAGTGTTGCTTCCAGTGAGAAAACTGATGTGTTTCTCTCCAGAGAAACCCATTGATTTCCCCTTCAGACTTTACAACACACTTAAAAATCATCATGCAGGTGGAAACCTCAACATGCCAGCAAAACCCCACTGCTTGGAGATCAGGGCACCATCTTTAAACGGTGCCATGATCAAACCCTGAGTAAACTTCCCCTGCAACCCACCACAGAGGTCTCAGGGATACCGCTCCCATTCCCCACCGCCCTCCCCCTCCCCGCCCCTGCTAACAGTCAGCACTTCTCCACTTCCCTTGATCATCTGCCCCTTCTCCCCCTCCCCAAACATCAGCCCCTTTCTTCCCAACTCACCCAATCATCAGCCCCTTTCACCCCTCTCTGATTATTGGACCATTCACCCCCCCCCGCCCAATCATTGGCCCCTTTGCTCCTTCCCCAATCGTTGGCTCCTTTTCCTCCCCCACCCGATCATTGGCACCTTCACATCTTGCCACCAACATAACAGTGGTGCCAACATGGTAGTGTCAACCTATGTCAAGGGTCAGTGCCAGGAGGCATTGCCAGGGCACTACCCAGCTGTGTCCTTCTCTCCCAGGGACTATACCTACATTTACAGTCCCAGGGCGACCCCCATGACATGTCCACGTCTAGGTCAATCTGTGGTAAATGGCACTGGTGCCCGCTGAATATCCAATGATGGGATAAGCCCCTGAGAGAGTGATCATTAACGACATGCTAAGCTATGACAATGAGCTTTCTGCAGTCCCGTGGCGTGTTCCATGTCAATCCACCGACAAGGGGCTAGTAAGATCAGAACTGAGAAATATGTTGGCACAAATTTTGCTCTCGGATTTTGAGTACGCCTGGCCATTCTGGCAGATGGAGCATGCGGGGTCAAAATCACCCCCAAAGTTTACAACAAGCACCATATGGATAGAGAAGAGCAGTGGGCTGAGGATAGAAACTATAGGGAACGGGAAAGTGAAAGAATGTGCTTTAGATTATCAGCAATTCTTGTGAGCAGCTAATCTAATAAAAATCCAGTGGTATAGTCCACTGAAGGTTAAAACCTGGAAATCACTGCAAAACATTTTCGGGATAAGTGCCAAATACATCAATGTCAACTTCTCTACTTCTTTTATGAAGGCATCAGCCCCTTTATTCAAAATACCTCAATGTTTCTATTAAAATAATGGAGAATGAAATATGTTAGGAATTTGTGCCTTAAGTATATGTGTGAAGTTGGATGTAAATCACTGTAAAGTGAAGGAGTAGTTTTCTGACCAGTAAATTAATAGACTATATGATAATTATATATCAGTACATCTCCAGGGATAATCAACACTTGTGCGGTGACTAATTCAGATTAAATAGTGGTTGGGTCCCATACTGAACTTGTTCCACTGCTTACTCGTGCTTCTGTTTGCAAACGAAAAATCTACAGATCAAAAAGGAAACCAGGAGCTATCTTGGGATGAATCATCATTCATTACACTTTGGAATGCTACAACAAGATAATGAAATAACTCCCAGCATGTTGCACACAACATCTGTAATCTGTAACATCTGCAATACTGGCTTTTTTGTTTTATAAAACAGATGTTTTTATCACCTTGCTCCCTTCCCAAGATTGCATTCAGCACCTGATACCATGCCCCAGTGACATTTTTTTAAAGTCTGAATCAATGGAATGTGTTTAGTGGAAGTAATTTCATCAGTGGGAGAGAATATCACAGGTGAACCAAGTTCTGTCTTTGCCCAGTTTTTACCCACACACATACACACAAATGCATTCACTCAAATTCACCTCATGCATGCATGAATACCCATGCATACATACATATGCACACATCCATTCCATAGAACATAAGAACTAGGAGAAGGAGTAGACTATCTGGCTCCTCGAGCCTGCTCTGACATTCACTAAGATCACAACTGATTTTTTCGTGGACTAAGCTCCACTTACCTGCACGCTCACCATGACCCTTCATTCTTTTACTGATCAAAAATCTATCTTTGCCTTAAAAACATTCAATGAGGTAGCCTCAACTGCTTCAACGGGCAGGGAATTCCACAGATTAACACCCCTTTGCATGAAGAAGTTCCTCCTCAACCCAGTCCTAAATCTGCTTCCCCCACTTATTATGAGGCTATGTTCCCTCGCTGTGGTTTCACCTACCAGTGGAAACAACCTTCATGCTTCTATCTTACCGATTCCCTTCATAATTTTCTATGTTACTATAAGACCACCCGTTATCCTTCTGAATTCCAACGAGTATAGTCCCAGTCTACTCAGTCTCTCCTATAAGCCAACCTTCTCAACTCTGGAATCAATCTAGTGAATCTCCTCTGCTCCCTCTTCATTGCCAGTATATCCTTTCCGATCAGCACCCAAACGCTGCCTTTGTTAACTGAACCACGAGGTAAACCTTTGCTGCACCTTTACATTCATGAAGTTGCATAAGAACTAGGAGTGGGAATAGGCAACTTAGCCCCTTGAGCCTGCTATGCCATTTAGTACGATCATGGCTCTTCTCATCTCAGCCCCGACTCCATTTTTCTGCCTGTTCTAAAGATGTTCCAGAAAAATATTAAAAACTTCAAAAAATCTAAACTGCCAAATTTTCAATATTGTATGAATTAATAATTAATTTTATCATTTAATTTTGAATATACTAGCAATGATGCTAGTATATTCAAAAAAATCTACCTGAGAGTACTGAGTACTGAAAAACCTGTAGGTTTTTAAATTCTAAAATATTGGACCAGATCTCCCAGCCGCCGGATCATTGGAGATCCAAGATGAGAGTAGGGACCGAGCAGATGACCAATGTTCTGACCTCTGGGCAGAGTGTCTGAGGTGTTTTAACTTCTGGTGGGCACAGCTCCACAAATGTCTCTGATTCTTCTTTGCACAGTTCCAATTTATGTACCTGAATAATTACCTTAGAAACATTAGACAGAAACAACTGAGGCTAACTATTGTGCAACTACAGATCTAACAACCACCACCCCCACCATCCCGCTCCCCCCCCCCCCCCACCCCCGCCCCCCTCCCCCAATCACTCACACTGACTGCTGGTTTCTCTAATAACTCTCTGACTAAACCTCTTAATCCCTCAAACTGCACCCTCTAACACCCCCAACAACATTCCACCAAAACCCTCAACCCAGCCCAATAATCACTCCCAACCACATTAACCCTGGCCATCCACTAACACTCTGAGTAACCCCATTTCCCAACATCACACATAGACTCAGCTAACCCCCCAAAAAACACCCCAATTAGACCTGACTAACCCCCTCATCCAACTTTCCAATTGGACCCAACTAAACCCCCTCAAACAACACCCCAATGAAACCCGACCACTCCCCCCAAAAACATCCCAAGTTGACCCAACTAACTTCTAAACACCCCAACTAGACCTGACACTCCCCAAACAACACCCCAAATAGACCTAAATACCCCATCATCCAGCACCCCAACTAGACCCGACTATCCCCTCACCCAACACCCCAGCCAAACCCCCTCAAACAAACCCCAACCAGGCCCAATTAACCCCACAAATAACAGCCCAACTAGATACAACTATTCCCCAAACAACTCCCCAACTTGACCCAATTACCCCCTAACCAACATCCCAACTAGACCCCACGAACACCCCCAACCAACACTTCAACTAGACCGGACTAACCCGCTCAACCTACACACAAACTACACCCAACTAACCCCCAAACAGCACTCCAACTGGACCCAGATAGCTCCCTCAACCTACATCCCAATAGATCCAATTAGCTCCCTCAACCAAAACCCCAACTAGACACAACTAACTCCCTTAACCAACATCCCAACTGGACCTAACTATCCCCAAACAACACTCCAGCTATACGACTACCATTCCTGACCACGTGAATTCCAACCACTTGACTATGCCCATCACCTGACAGCTACAGCCCCTGAACCATTCCAACTAAACCTGATCTGACAAATCCTCCCAACCCACTCTCGACTACCCACTTCACCTATCTATCCACCCACCCACCTATCCACTCATCCACTTGCCACCCAGTCCAAGTATCATGCTGCCACCTATTTCACACCCTATCTATTCCCAGCTGCTACCCTACTTATTGTTCACCTCACCCACTCAGGGACCACCCTATCTACTGGCCACCTCACTCACCTGTCAGCTCACACACTTGTCACCCTACCCACCTAACAACTTTCCACCCTACTCACTGGCAACCTCATTCATCTATGGGCCACCTCGCTCACCTGCCACCCTACCCCTTTACCTCACTGCCCTGCTCACTTACTCACTTAGCTAACCCACCTACCTACTCCACTGCCCTGCCCATTCATTCATTCATTCATTCACTAATATTTATACTGGACATTTCATAGAATCACGACAGTACAGATTAAGGCCATTCATTCAATTGTGTCTGCACCAACTCTCTGCCAGAACATCTTACACAGGCCCAATACCCGTAACCACACACATTTACCATGGCTAATTCACCTATCCTATACCTCTTGGACACTAAGTGGCAATTTAGCATAGCCTGCATATCTTTGGACCGTGGGAGGAAACCAGAGCACCAGAAGGAAGCCCACAGACTCACGGGGAGAAAACGTGCAAACTCCACACAGATAGTCACCCAAGGTCAGAATTGAACGCAAGTCCCTGGCGCTATGGGGCAGCAATGCTAAGCACTGTGCCATTGTACCATCCACATTCAGCCATTGGAAATGCCAAGGATTTGGGGTAGTGGGGGAAGGTAGGTAGGAGTAGAGGGAGGGGCGAGGGATGGTTGCTTCCTTCATAATGGAGGTTGGGTTAATATTAACGTCAGTAATGAATTATTCATATTTATCACGTTATTAGAATTACACATCCAGTGGTACACAGCCCAGCAAGACATCCAGAGCAGGAAAAGAATGAACTTGAATTCATACAATGTCTGAAACGTCCTCAGGATGTTCCACAGCACTTCATAGCCTATGAATTTCCTCTGAACTTTAATGTCTGCTGTTTTGTAAGACAATTAAAGCATTAATTTGTGTGCATTGAAGTCCCACAAACAATTAGACGTGTGTGCAGTTAAGCTACTCTTGGCACTGTTGGCTGAGGGGCAAATGTTGGCCCGAGCAACCACACAATTTATCAAGAACCAGCAAAGAATTCCCTGACATGCCATCAATGACTTAGAGTTAACTAGTTATGAGCTTTCCAATGAAACTTGCTGCTGATGTACACATCAGCTCCAAATTGAATCAAACCCTTTAGGACTGAAGTGAGGAGAGCGTGGTGAACGTATAGAATTCACTACCACCGAAAATAGCTGAGGCCAAAACGTTGTGTGATTTCAAGAAGAAATTTGATCTGGCCCTTGGCGCTAAAGGGATATGGAGGGAAGGGAGGGTCAGGATATTGAAATTTATATCAGTCATGATCATAATGAGTGGCAGAACAGGCTTGAAGGGCTGAATGGCCTACTCCTGCTTCTAGAATCTGTGTTTCTATGTCTGCTGTGTGTATGCAAATCCAACACAGTGAATTTCCATATGATTTAAATTTGCAATGAAGTTCTGAAGTGCTTCCTTCTTGACCTATTATATCCAACTCTGTCTACAGCACAGAGATGTATATTCACATTTTCAACCTCAATGAAAAGATACATAAAACGTGAAATACGTTTTTTTTGTCATAAAAACTCATTTGGTCCATTCATGTCCTTCATGGACAGAAATCCATTCTTACCTTGTCTGGCCCACATGTGACTCCAGACCCAGAGCGATGTGGCTGACTCTTAACCATCCTCTGAAATGGCCTCGCAGGTCACTCAGTTTAAGGGCAATTAGGGATGGGCCACAAATGCTGGTCTTGCCAGTGATGCTCTCATCACATGAAAAGAACAAAGCAAAAAAAAAGGAGCATCTTACATGATTGAGTAGGGGCTAGAAGGTCTCATTTAAATAATGAAAATCTTCCAAAATAGTTCAAAGGACTTAAACTACAGTAACATGTTATATCTGCAATAATTTAAATTAATAGACCATCTTTAAAATAGTAAATAGGTCAAGTTACTACGCGGGAAAATGACCAGAAAAAGATTGACACTGAGTCAGAGGAGTCATTAGGACAGTGGCTAAAAGCTTGGTTGGGTAAGTGTTAATAGGCACCTTAAAGGAGAAAGGAAAGTGAAAATATGGAAGGACATGAAGGACATGAATGGACCAAATGAGTTTTTATGACAATCAGTGATAGTTTCATTGTCACCATTACAAACTTTATATTCCAGATTTGTTAACTGAATTCAAATGGTGGGATTTGAACACATGTCCCCAGAACAATTGATTGGGTCTCTGGATTACTAGTCCAGCAACATTACCACTGTACCACCATTGGCCCCACATATCCATCAGGAACATACTACTAAAATAATTAGTAACATCAAGTAATGTATTCTTTAAAATAAATCTCCTTGATTTTGAGGACTGTTACTTAACAACAATAAAATTCCATAGCTCTGTAGAGAAACAATCCCATGTTGAATGTTTGAGACAAGTAGTCTCCTTCTGTATTATAATCTCTATCATCCCATAACTGTAATTGATATGTATAATATCTTGGAGTTGTATTCCAGAAATAAACTTGCCTTGTCACAAAGGCAAGATGTATAACACTTGAAATGATCAAAACTGCAAGTACTGAAATTTCATTGTAAAGACGTATTAATCAGAAATAAAATTTCATATTCTCTCTAATTATAGAAAATATCATGAATTACAATTCTTAATCTTTACATTGCACACTGTTTATACATAGCGCTAAAATACAATTATTCAGAAATTCAAGAAGCTATGAACTGAAACATTTAATACTTTATCTTTCAAAATTACAAGTATAAATGTTTGGTTTTATCCAAGATGGCACGGGATCATGGCAACCTCTTGCAAGTTGTTCCCAGAATACCCTCTAATTCTATCTTTTATTCTAACTCTTTTATACTCTCTAACAATGCACTTTAACATCTTAGCTATGATTATAACTCTACATTCTGCATCCTCTCCTTTCCTTCTGTCTGTACGGTATGCTTTATATAGTGCACAAGAAACAATACTTTTCAATGTATACTAATACATGTGACAATAATAAATCAAATCAAATCAAAAACATGGAACAATATTTTGTTGCAGTAAATGTGCCGTCCCAGCGAATTGTGAAACACCATTTTGTGCCTGTGATATACATATATTCTCGGCCTTGGCTTGGCAATCACTTGGAGATGAAAGAGTGTCAGATTTCCAGCATTTGCTGATTTTTTCTCAACAAAAATAAAACCCCAATGTACATGCACAAGCCACTCAAATTGTGATGTCTGTCTGATTAACACCAAGCCATAAAATGACTTACTTGTTGGGAATCTCTTTTTTTTCACCAACCTATTGTAACGTTAATGATTGCAAGTGGCTCACTATTTGGTAATGTGTATATATTGTATATACAAACTGCTTTATTCACCCACACTACCCATGCAAGCACATCAGAAAGTGCAGATTATTTTCCTGTAATTTTGCACTTCTGATTTCAGTCCTCCTTTGTGTTGTAGCAGATGGGATATCACAAGTATTATTCTTCATTACTGTCGACCCCCCCTCACCTGTGCACTCACCTCATCATGTCCTGAAGCTAAGACAGTTTTTATGCATTGAAAAATAACAGATGGTGAGTGAGTGAATGAATTACAAATGAGTACAATATCCATCCATCCTTCATTTGAGACTTGAAAATGTATGAACAAAGGAAGCAAAAACAACACAGCCCACCTACACATCTGTACATCACATGAATTATCTGTAATTCAGTGCATTGGTGACTGTGGAGCCAGAGACTCTATTCTTCAAAAGAGGAAAATATTATAGTCTGTATGGACAGGTAATCGCTGATTGAAGAGATTTATGGAGAATAACTAATATCTAACAAAATAAGGTTTTTTTCAGCTGCATTTTTTTAATTTGTTCATGGGATGTGGGCATTGCTGGCTGGACTAGCATTTATTGCCCATTCCTGAGGACATTTTTCTTTAACAGTCAACCACGTTGCTGCAAATTTGGATTCACATGTAGGCCAGAATAGGTAAAGATGACAGATTTCCTTCTCTAAAGGACATTAGTGAACCAGAAGCAATTTTACAACAATCGACAATGGTCTCATTGTCATCATTAGATTTTTAATTCTAGATTTCTTTTCTCATTGGATTCAATTTTCACCATCTGCCATGGTGAGATTTGAACCAAGGTCCCCTAAACATTACCCTAGGTCTCTGGATTACTAGTCCTGTGATAATACTACTAAGACACCGTGTCTTCATATGGATAAGGAAATTCATGTGAATATTACCTAAATAGGCTTACAGGAGGCAGTTGATAATCATCCACAGACTGTTTTTTTGTAGACAAAATGACAGTAATTTGAATTAGAGGTAATCTTGAGAGAGGGTTGGTAACGAGTTAGGAGACAGAAGACAGAAAGTAGGGCTATGAGTTAATGTTCTCTGGTGGATCTTATAAGTGGAGCTCCATAGACACTTTTATGGAGCCTCAACTTTTATCCTATATGTTAATAATTTAGTTAAAAGAAGAAGAGTTTGCACATGACATTAGTTAGGAGGCATGATAAATTGTGTGGATAGGAGCAGAATGCTACAAAGGAACATGGGCAGAATAAGCAAATGGGAAAAGTTATGGTGGTGGTCTTCAATGTTGGGAAGAGTGAAGTCAGCATCTTTGGATCTGAAAATAGTAGATCAGAATATTTTCTTAATGGTGAGAGAGTAGGAGTTGAGGATGAGCAAAGGGATGAGCGCAAGTAAACACATCTGGTTCGCTAATGTCCTTTAAGAAAGGGAACCTGGTCTGGCCTACATGTGAATCCAGAGCCATAGTAATGTGGTTGACTCTCAACTGTCCTCTGAACAGGGGCAAATAGGGATAGGCAATAAATGCTGGCCAGCCAGAAATGCCTATGTCGCACCAATGAATAAAAAAAAGGCACTTATGCACATAAGCACATAGATGCAAAATGTGAGGACAAAAAAAAGTTAGTCCTTCTCCAAGTTAGAATGCAACACTGAGCATGTGATGCTTCAATTGCATTAAAACCTTGGTCAGACGTCATTTTGAATAAATGCATTTTGGGTACTGCACCTTGGGTAAGAGACGTTTATGGCTTTGGAAAATGTATAATGCAGCTTCATCAGAAGGTTATCTTGGCTTTGAAGATTATATTGTGAAGATAAGATGCAGATTATCTTGTATTATCTTGAGTTCAGAAAGTTGAAAAGTAAACCAATTGATGTGTTTGAAATGATAAAGGCATTTGATAGGGTGAATACAGGGCACTAAACTATTTGCTCTGGTGTGGGAGTCCAGAGGAGGCCACAATTGTTAAATTATAAGTACCCATTGAAAATTGAATTCAGGAAATACTTCTTTACATAAAGGATACTGGAAATCTACAACATTGTCTCCTCAGAATGCTAAGAATGGCAGGTCAATTGAAATTTACAAGTATGAGATAAATAGATTTTGTTCGGTAAAAATATGAAGGAGTATATGGCCTGAAGGTGGATAAATGGAGTTAACATACAGATAAGTGACAAAGTAATTGGTCAGTGAAGCAGGTTTGAGGGACTGAATGGCCTAGACGTGTTCCTGTATGTCAAAATCAGATGAGCAAATGTCAGTCAAAGAATTTAGCAATGAAATGTATAAGTTCTCCAAATAAAGGGTGATGAATGTAAAGAATGGACTTCCGTAGAATCATAAAGGAACATACCCCGGAACAGTGTCTTATTATATAAGTCATATGCTTCAACATAGAGGAGAGGTCCTATAGAGTTTCTACAAATGAATGAGCTAAAATAGGCTGAATAAACATCCTCATCTTGTGAAATTACTACGCTATTTCTAGATTTTATTTCTGGGGGGACTGATTTAAGATTCACAAGCAATTGCTTTATCTGGGGGAAATGTAGCAGATACTGGACAACAGGATAATGATTCATTTTACCTAGGAAGGTGTTACTTCGTAGAAGGCTCAGTACATTTTTTTTTACTTAAGTTCTCCTGGTTTTTCAGATTGGAATGTTGACCAAGTCATGTGATATTAGGTTAATGGGAGGAGCTAAGCTTGAAGCAGGAAAAAACAGTTTCATTTTCAATCTTTAAAGGGAATTGGTGATTGGAGCTATTAAAAGAAAGAAACCGTATTTCTTGTGCTCTGAAAGCTCTGATGTTACCCAAGTTAGAGCAAGTAAATATATGTTTGCTAATATCTTCAAAGTGGTGTTTCAGTCTATAAGAGAAATATTGCATAATTGGAACAGAAGTAGTAATGAGTTAGAAATGAGGAGTTGTTTCTTTTCATGTTTAAAGATTGTTCAATGGTTAAAAGTTAAACTGTTTCATTTTGTTGGTATTATACATGAATAGTGTTATGAGTAAAGCTTGTTTTGCTGAAAAAAATCCCTAATTTGACAGTAGAATTACTCCTGAGGTGAAGCATCCTTTCCTCACATTTATGCCAAAATAGAAAAATTGTTGAGGTCTAGACTGACTTCATCATACACCTTGGAGTATTGCCCTGGCACTCTAACAATCTTGCAAAACAATGATTTTGTGATACTGTGACTAGAGTTGACAGCCCATGACTGTGTGTGTGTGTGTGTGTGTGTGTATGAAAGTGAGTGTGTGAATAAGTGAGAGCGTAGATACATGTATGTGTGCATCAGTGGGAATGAGAATGTGAGTTTATGTGTGTGTGGAGTGCGAGAGTGAATGTCTGTATGTGGGAATGGGAGAGTGAGCGTCTGTGTGTGTGAGTGAGAGAGTGTCACTGTGTGGGAGTGAGAGAGTTTCTGTGTGTGGGAGTGAGAGAGTGAGTGTGTGTGGTAGTGAGAGAATAAGTGTGTGTGGGAGTGAGACAATAAGTGTGTGTGTGTTTGGGGATGAGACAGTGAGTGTGTGTGGGAGTGAGAGTATGTGTGTGTGTTTGGGAATGAGAGGGTGTTGTGGGAGTGACAGAGTGTGTGTGGGAGTGAGGGCATGAGTGTCTGTGTGTGGGAGTGAAAAGTGTCTGTGTATGTAAGTGAAAGAGTGAGTGCGTGTGGAAGTGAGAGAGTGTGTTTGTGTGTAGGAATGAGAAAGTGAGTGTGTGTGGGAGTGAGAGAGTGAGTGTCTGTTTCTGCTTGTGGGAATGAGAAAGTTTGTGTGTGTGGAAGTGAGAGAGTGAGCGTGTGTGGGAGTGAGAGAATAAGTGCGTGTAGGAGTGAAACAATAAGTGTATGTGTGTTTGGGAATGAGAGAGTGAGTGCGTGTGGGAATAAGAGAGTGTGTATGGGAGTGAGACAGTGTGTGTGGGAGTGACAGCATAAGTGTCTGTGTGTGGGAATGAGAGTGTCTGTTTGTGGGAGTGAGAGAGTGAGTGCCTGTGTCTGTGTGTAGGAATGAGAGAGTGAGTGTGTGGGAGTGAGTGAGTGAGTGTGTGTGTCTGTGTGTGGGAGTGAAAGACTGAGTGTCTGTGTCTCTGTGTGAGAGTAAGAGAGTGAGTGTCTGTGTCTGTTTGTGGGAGTGAGTGAGTGAGTGTGTGTGTGAGTGAGAGAGTGTCTGCGTCTGTATGTGGGAATGAAAGAGTGAGTATGTGTGGGAGTGGGAGATTGAGTGTCTGTGGGAGTGAGAGAATAAGTATGTGTGGGAGTGAGCGTCTGTCTGTTTGCGGGAATGAGTGAGTGAGTGAGTGAGAGAGTGTCTACGTCTGTATGTGGGAGTGAGAGAGTGAGTGTCTGTGTCTGTGTGTAGGAATGAGAGAGTGAGTGTGTGTGGGAGCGAGAGATTGAGTTTCTGTGTCTGTGGGAGCGAGAGAATGAGTGTGTGTGGGAGTGAGTGAGTGAGTGTGTGTGGGAGTGAAAGAATGAGTTTTGTGCCTGTGTGTGAGAATGAGAGAGTGAGTGTGTGTGGGAATGAGAGAGTGAGTGTGTGTGGGAGTGAGAGATTGAGTATCTGTGTCTGTCTGTGGGAGTGAGAGAGTGCGTGTGTTGGAGTGAGTGAGTACCTGTGTGAGAGAATGAACGTGTGGGAGTGTGTGAGTAAGCGTGTGGGAGTGAGCGAATGAGCATGTGGGAGTGAGTGAGTAAGCATGTGGGAGTGAGAGAATGAGTGTGTGGGGGTGAGAGAATGAGTGTGTGGGAGTGAGATGGTGGAGGCTTGTGGGAACGTGAGAATGAGTGAATGTGCCTTGCTCCCAATCTCAGATTTAACACCTAGGATGGGGTTAATTGGCCGCACCTGCCCCAAAACCGGAAAAACCCACCGGAGATCAATGGACCTTTTCATGTCTGCCCTCCCCTCCACCTGCTATGATTCTCATGGAGTGCAGGACAGAAAATTTCCCCCTCAATCTTACTACTGTATATCAATATGCTCTCAAATCCACTCGGTTGTGGGAGTTCTACTGCCTCGCCCGCAATGGAATCAGAGCAGGCAAGGGGTGGACAATGGAAATGTCCATTGGCCCCAGGAAGGAATTTTCAGTCTCACTCGAGCGAGGCCATTAAATCCCACCCAGTGTGTGAGTGAGTACCCTGACACTAGATGTGAGCTTGGCACATGCACTCTATCTAACCCTTGCACACTCTGGTCATTTTTATTAATTATTTCTTTAAAAATGTGACTATTTATAAGCAGTTGTTTATTTTCCTAATCCCAAACCTTGTTTTAGAAGCAGATATGACAGTGACTTTTAAGGAGTGTCTTGACAAATACATGAATAGATAAGAATAGAGGGATATGGTCCCTGGAAGGGTAAGGGGTTTCAGTGCAGTCAGACAGCATGGTCAGTGTAGCCTTGGAGGACCAAAGGGCCTGTGTTGTAATTTTCTTTGTTATTTGTTCTTTGAAATTCAATTTAATGTTATGTCCAGTCTTATCTTTCCAAAATTTGCTGATTGACTTTTTGAGTGAGAAAGAAATGACGATGTGGCCCCAAGGTTGGGCAAGCCTTGTGTAGGTGGTAACATATTAGCGTGGATATAGGATTGGTTAGCTAACAAGAAGCAAAGAGTTGAGATATATTGATCATTTTTGGATTGACGAGCTGTAACTAATGGAGAGTCACAGGATCAATGCTGGGTCCTCAACTGTTTACAATCTTTATCAATGATAGGTAGGGAAGTACATTGTGAAGAGGGCATAGGAAGTCTTCAAATGAATATAAATAGGTGAAGTAAGTGGGTAGAAATTGGGGTATAATGTGGGAGAATGTGATCTTTGGCAGGAATAATAAATAATAATAAAGAAGTAGCATGTTATTTAAATGGAGAGAGGTTGCAGAACCTGCTGGTACAGAGGGATCTGGGTATACCAATACAAAAATCAGAAAAGTTAATATTCAGGTACTGCAAATGATTAGGAAAGCAAATGGAATTTGGTTGTTTATTACAAGGGAAATGGCATATAAAAATAGGGACATTTAATTGCAGCTGTACAGAGGATTTGTGAAATCACATTTGGAGCACTATGTACAATTCTGTTCTCCTTAAGACCGGTTAAAACTGTATCAGAAGCAGTTCAGAGAAAGTTCACTTGGCTGGGAACTGATTCCTGGGATGAAAAGATTATTTTACAAGGAAAGGGGAGGAAATCTATGGGTTTTTGTAGCTCTTCTATCTTAGATCTGGAACTAGCAGCACATTCTTAATAAAGCACAGTGACACAGTGGTTAGCATTGCTGCCTCACAGCATCAGGGACCTGGGTTCAATTCCCAGCTTGGATCAATGTCTGTGTGGAGTTTGCACATTCTCCTTGTGTCTGCGTGGGTTTCCTCCAGGTGCTCTAGTTTCCTTCCACTGTCCAAAGATGTGTGGGTTAGGTGGATTGACCATGCTAAATTGGCCCTTAGTGTCAGGGGGGATTAGGTAGGGTAAACGCATAGGGTTATGGGGATAGGGTCTGGGTGGGGTTGTCGTCGATGCAGACTCAATGACTTCCTTCTGCACCATAGGATTCTATGAACCTTCTTTACATTTTACTATTACCCACTAGTGTGGCAACTGATTACTTTTCTCTTTGTGGTAGCTGCTCTGTTGATACGTAATAAGATCTGGGCGGAATGGTAGCAGAATGATTAGCACTGCTGCTTCACAGAGCCAGGGACTTGGGTTTGATTCCCAGCTTGGGTCACTGTCTATGTGGAGTTTGCAAGATCTCACCATGTCTGCGTGGATTTCTTCTGGATGCCTCAGTTTCCTCCCATATTCTGAAAGACATGCTGATTAGGTGCATTGACCCAAACAGGCGCCAGAGTATGGCGACTAGGGGAATTTCACAGTGACTTCATTGCAGCGCTAATAAATAAACTTTGAAAAACTTTAAAGATCCTTAAATGATTTGATGTTTCCCCTTTTGGGAAGAGACTAAAACTAGGGGCACAGTTTAAAAATCAGGGGTCTTCCATTTAAGATGTAGATGAGGAGAATTTGTTTCTCTCACTATCTATGGTCATTATCTATGGAATTCTTTGCTCCAGAGGGCAATGGGACATGAATATTTTGAAGGCTGAATTAGACAGATTCTTGTTTGATAGATAGATTATTGTTTGATAAGAAGTCAAAAGGTATGGAGGTAGGCAAGGAAAATAGAGTTGAGGCCTCAAACTGATCAGCCAAATCTTACCAAATAGCAGAGCAAGCTCAAAGGGTCGAATGGCCTAGCTCTGCTTCTAATACGCATGACTATATCGAAGTCTGTATGTTCAATTCACTCCAAGAAATATCAAGAAATGACTAAAAGCATTGAATGTGGCAAAGGCTAAGGGCCTTGACAATTACCTAACTGTTGTAGGAGGACTTGAAATCCAGAACAAGTCATGTCCCAATGCCACTGTAACACTGGCATCTACTTGACAATGTGGAAAATTGCCCAGGTAATTCCTGTCTATTAACAGAAGGACAATCCAATCCAGACAAATAGCACTATAGCACTTACTCAGCAATAGCATACTCACTGATACTGAGTTTGCACTCTGTCAGGGCCACTGGGCACCTCACCATAGACTTTGTCCAAGCATTGATGTAGGAGCCGAATTCAAGAAATTAGATCAGAATAACTAGCCTTGTCATTAATGCCCATTTGACCCAGTGCAACATCAAGGAGCTCTAGTAAAATTAAAGTCAATGGGAATTAGGGGAAAACTCTCCACTGGTTGGAATCACATCTAGCACAAAGAAAAGTAGCTATGACCACTGGAGCCCAATCAACTCAGCCCTGAGACCTTGCTGCAAGGAAAAAAGACTTCATCACCTCATCAATGATCTTCCACCTCATAACTTGATATCAAAAACATTCATTCCATTTGGAGTTTAGAGCTGTATTGCTCTGGTGGAACACAGACTGAGCATCAGTGAGCAGGTCATTGCTTAGTGAGTGCCTCTTGATAGTGCTGTCAACGACACCTTCCATTACTTTGCTGATGATCAAGAGCAAATTGCTGGGCTGTAATTGGTGGATTTGATTTGTCCCATTCATTTGTAGACAGGACAATCCATAACATGGTGGCACAGCAGTTGGCACTGTTGCCTCACAGTGAGAGGGTACCAGACTCAATTCTGGTCTCAGATGACTATCTCGGGTGAGAGTGTGGAGATTGTACACTCTCTCCATGTCTGTATGGGTTTCCTTTGGGTACTGTGGTTTCCTTTCACAGTCCAAAGATGTGCAGGTTAGGTGGGTTGGCCATGCTAAACTAACCCTGTGTCAGGGGGATTAGCAAAGTAAAAATGTGGGATTACAAAGATAGGGCCTGGGTGGGATTGTTGTCAGTGCAGGCTCGAAGGGCCAAATGGCCTTCTTCTGCACTGATTCCGCTCTGTGATTCAATTTTCTACCGTGTTAGGTAGATGCAAGTTTGTAGCTGAACTGGAACAGTTTGATGAGAAGCACAGCTAGTTCGGGAACACAGACTTTCAGAATCACAATTGGAATGTTGTTTGGGTCCATTTGCCTTTGCCGTATCCAGTGTGTTCAGCCATTATTTGATATCACATGGACTGAATCCAATTGGCTGAAGACCGGCATCAAGAAGGGCAAAACGATCACTCACTCAGTATGGTTGAAGGTGAGGATTGCACAGCTTTGATTGGTCCTGTGTGGGATTGCTTAGCTCTGTCTATTGATTAACTATTCTAACCTCCGTTTGACATTTTTCTACAATGAAGGTGCTATATAACTACAAGCACAAGCAATTATAGTAGTTGTAATTATAGTTATAAAAACTGTTGGCTAGAAATGCTTGAGATTCCATCCACTGCCTGAAACACAAGGGATGGGTACCTGCATCAACACCTGTAATCCAGAGGTTCCCACCTTTCAAACATGAGGGGATTTTGGAGATACACCCTGCCCTCCATCAAGGAAAATAAGCTGGTCTGCCCAAAGATGTAATTGCCTGAGATTTGTCTTCCCTGCTGTTGCTTTACTACGACTCTCAGTATCCACTTACCATTTGAGTATTGGCGTAGTGGAAACTCTATAAAGTACTGTATAGAAAATATGTTGACTCATTCAGGCTATTAGACCTAATGGGAGTTATAACTAGTGGGAGTTCTGGAGATACCTGGGATCCAATTCATCCTTCTTTCAACGTAAGGTTACACTTAATGGAAGCGTGGGATATTTGTCTATTCCCTCTCCATCAAAATTTCTCCTTCGGGCAAGGAAAGCATGGAAACACTGCTGGTGTGGGTTCCAGCTGCAATTTCTTGCTTTCCTCCACTCACTATGTCAGCTTCCCGTCTTCAAAACATTTGGGTTTCTAGACCACTGTGTGTAGAATGCACTTTCTGCCTATCACACTGGATTTGCCTGTCACACTTGAAGCGTCACACTCATCTTTCAGTGCCACAACTCAAAAAGAAATATAAGAAACAAGAGTCACTTTACACAGGAACTAAAATAACTGCAACATCTGAATGGCCTTACCAATCACATTTATAAAAAGACAGAGCTATGACCTGCAGCTTGAAGAATAATTAAGCAGTTACATCATTCAGGATTTACTTAACAGTAATTAATATTTATGTCCATAACATGTGACACAGTTTCACCTTAGCCTCAGGCCAACATGGCCTGTATTACATGCTATAATGTTCCTGCCCTTATAAAACAGCATATCATCTGAAGTAAGTAATGTGCATATTAATTTTTGCTGGGATTGAAAATGGGGATGGGGGGAGTGACAGGTTGACTACTTGTTGCACAGATCTGCCTCTCCATTTAAATCATAAAATTAAAATTCACTCAGGCTAGAAGTTAGATAGCTTTAGCTTGCTGGTGCAAAACAGGAGCAGACCGACAATCCCTGCGCTGAAACAGATAGGTCCAATTAAATTCAATGGAGAGCTGTGGACATCTGCTACTTGTGACCAGGCTGTCAGCTGGCAAGGGAGACATCCTTTCAGGTCACTGCAATGACCCTCAGGTAGATCCTGGGATAGGAAGGAGTCAATTAGGAGGCAACAGGTTACTGTCTTTAGGACTGCGTCTTCTGGTTCCACATTCAGATTGGAGTGCTTTCAGAAGCTTGCTTTTGGTGGTGTTCTCCAGGGGTCTCTTTGAGGTCCACTGATCAGGTTACATCCAATCCTACTTATCCTATAGCAGTTTCAGAACCAACAGTGTTCATAGCAATCCAGTTTCGGGGGGAGTCCTAAAACAAGCATTTTGTTTCCCTAAAGGACATAACTGCTAGACAGGGATTGTGGCAGGTGGTGAGGGAACCGAAAAAAAGGGAAAAACATACTTGACATCATCCTCACCAACCTGCCTGCTGCAGATGCATCCATTCATGACAAAATTGGTAGGAATGGGCACCGTACAGTGCTTATTGAGATGAAATCCCATCTTCACATTCAGGATATCTTACATCATGTTGCGTGGCACTATCACCATGCTAAATGAATTGACTTTGAACAGATCTAGCAACTGAAGATCGGGCATCCATAAGGCATGTTGGGCCATCAGCTGCTGCAGAATTATAGTTAACTGTAATCTACATAATATTAAATAATATCTGAAGGTATTGGATACTGAAAAAGCTATGGACCCTGGCAATATTCCAGCAGTAGTCATGAAGATTGGTGCTCCAGAGCTTGCCACGCCTCCTAGTCACTATTATCTACCCGGCATTGTGGAAAATTCCCAAGCTATACCTTGTACACAAGAAACAGGACAAATCAAACTCGGCCAATTATTGCCCCATCAGTCCATTCTTTGTCATCAGCAAATTGATGGAATGGGTCATAAACAGTGCTATCAAACAGCACTTACTCAGCAATAATCTGCTCACGGACACTCAGGTTTGGTTCTGCCAGATCACTGTCCTCATTACAGCCTTGGTTCAAACAAGGACAAAAGAACTGAATGTCAGAAATGAAATGAGAGTGACTGTCCTTGACATGTTTGGATATCAAGGGGTGAACAAAACCTGGATGATATCCAGGCTTGGGCTGACAAGTGGCAAGTAAGCCACACAGATATCAGACAATGACCAACTCCAACAAGACAGGATCAAACCCATCACTCCTTGATATTCAATGGCTGTTTCCCCCACTATCAACATCCCGGGGTTACCATTGACCAGAAACTGAACTGGACTAGCCATATAAATATTGTGGCTACAAGAGCAGGTCAAAGGCTAGAAATCCTAAGGTGCATAATTCAGCTCTTGACCCCTCCAAAGCCTGTCCACCATTTACAAGGCACAAGTCAGCAGTGTAATAGAATGCTGTCCTCTTGCTTGGATGGGTGCAGCTCAAATGGCTTGATATCATCTAGGACAAAGCAGCCTACCTAATTGCTACACCGTCTACAAGCATTCAGTCACTCCACCACCAGCAAAATCGGCAGCTGTGTATGCCATTTGCAAAATACACTGCAAGATTTTACAGAGGTTCCTTAGGCAGCACCTTGCAAACTCATTCTATCTAGAAGGATGAGAGCACCATACATCTGGGAACATCAACAACTGGAGGTTCCCCTCCTTGTCACTTACCATCCTAACTTGGAAACATATCACCATTCTTTCACTATCGATGGGTCAAAATACTGGAATTCCTTTTCCAACAGCACCATGGGTGTACTTACAACTTATGGACTGCAGTTATTCAAGAAGACAGCTCACCACCATCTTCTGAATGGTAACTAGGGATGGGCAATAGATGCTGGCTGAGCCAACAATATCTATGTCCTGCAATTTTTTAAAAATCCCTAAAATATTTACACATACAGATCAACTCCTAACTTTGTAGTGGTATGCAGGCACAGTGATAAGCACTTCTGCCTCATAGTGCTAGGGACCTGGGTTCAATTCCAGCCTCGGGTCACTGTCCATGTGGAGTTTGCACATTGTCCCCTTGTCTACGTGAGTTCCCTCCATAGTCCAAAGATGTGAAGATTAGATGGATTGGCCATGCTAAATTGCCCTAAGTATCTGGGGAATAGCAGGGTTAAAATGTGGGGATAAGGTGATAGGGCCTGGGTGGGATTGTGGTCAGTGCAGACTCGATGGGCCAAATGACCTCCTGCACTGTCGGGATTCTATACCTTCACGCTCTAAACATTGCACTTCAAACTGTTGCAATTTGCCACAGAGGCAAGACAACCTTAAAATGTTTCATTCTTCAGAAATTTAGTCTTCTAATTGATCTCAGGAGTTGAGGAGTCACTACAATTACCTGAATGTGCCTGCAGCTCTGCACGGGAGCACTGGAATGGACAGGAGTAGTTCAACACAAATTCATCCTGACAGCTGAACATCACAACTGTACCTCCAGATTGCCCATCAGCAATGTTACAGAGCTCTATGATATCTAGAGGAGAGTGTGTGTGTGTGTGTGTGTGTGAGCAATTTCCAAGTTGACATCCTGGACCAGATTCGGCTTCCAATAATGATTAGAAACCGTTTGAATTTCGCTTTTTCGGTGGCTTATCGTATCACCTAAAAACCACAGCACAACTTGATAGCTGCTTTCTTGATTTCCTATCGTTTGGACAGAAGTCTTTTCCTCCTTTTCTGACTCGTGAA
Source organism: Carcharhinus amblyrhynchos (assembly GCF_965287045.1). Classification (NCBI taxonomy): domain Eukaryota; kingdom Metazoa; phylum Chordata; class Chondrichthyes; order Carcharhiniformes; family Carcharhinidae; genus Carcharhinus; species Carcharhinus amblyrhynchos. Next base: position 45,915,815 of record NC_137324.1, on the reverse strand, counting down.
AATGACACTTGACGATGAGGCTCGGCTTCTAAAACAGGCATAAAAAGATCTCCGATATAACACCCAGGTAATCATTTACTTTACAGGTGACCAGCAACAGCCGGCTGGTCAACAACACCAACAAAAAGCAGCGGGAGGATGGAGGGAACCTTGCACCGTTGCCAACATGATTCTGCTTCATGTGATGTCCGCACTCATGCACTTTCCAGCAGGGGTCACTGGATGTCAATCAGGACTGGAAATCTTGGCTGACATTGTTTTTCCCCTTCCAGCAGATGTTGGAATGTTTTATTGCTGTTTGACTCAGGGAACTGAGCACAGCCCTGGAATCTAACGGGCCACCCCTGTGCTAGCTCCACACTGGGGTTAGTACATTCACACGGCGATTCTTCAGGGAAGGCCTATGTGTTCGCTGTATATCTACAAGACGCATTGCCAATGTAGAGATCCTGCAAAACAGGATGTATTGCCATGGTTAAACTGTCACAACATACTCCGATTTTGTTACTAAAATCATGCCAAAATATGTTTAATCTACACAAACATAAGCATCTATGAAAGCAAACTAATCCAAAACCATTTGTATAGATTTCCCATCAAGTCAGGACCACATCCTAGAACACATCTGGCAGCATTATTTGCATCAATAGTTACGCCCTGTCTTTATACTCCCTACATATTTATTTATTTGTGTCCGACTGTGTTTAATGTACACGCCTCAATGCAAATACAAACTCAGCATAAACTGCTCGTATTAATTACTCAGGCAGCAGTGAAACCTGTTGCGTAATGGTTTTTTTAAATGCTCTGTTTTGGTGGCCGCGAGTTGTGTTTTTTTTTCAATGTTTAACATATCTTTAATCCGTGGAACAAATTAAAAATAAAACCTCCAGCCACGGTTCTCTCTCTGGCCATACCACTCTTTCCTTTGCGGCGTTGGTTACTGTCAAAGAAAGCCATCTGCTTTCTCTATTTATGAACTGTCTGGATGTTTGATGTTTAAATATCTCAGCCTCCTGCACCCAGCGATCTGGCACTTTGTAACTTGCCACCACACCCAGTGCTCTCGTTGGTGTAAGTTTCCCATATGCTGAGATCAATAAGTCTTGGAGCTGTCACAATACGGTGACTTCCCCACGCTCCCCTCCGCCCCGAGCACCCACCCTCTCTCTCCATGTAAATATGTTCATTATCAGCCTTCCTGATCTCCAATCTGAGGGACAGACTATGTGTGGACAATTTAGAATGAGGGTCCAACGTTAAGAGTGTTCGTTTCCATCCTTGCCGTAGGTTGTTGTCCCATCACTTTAAACAAAATCGTGGGGGCGGTGGGGAGATGATTGGGAGTGGGATAGGGAGGGGGGAAGGGGATGGTGTTTGTGCTCCCTTTCCCCCTTTTTTTAAAATCAGATTTAAACGACTCTAGAAGCAGACAGAAATGGAGTGCTCGATGCATCTGATCGTCTCGTTCCCCTACTCGCCAAGTTTGCGTCGGGCAGCTTGCTCCTCTAGAAAAGGGGCAATCCGCTGAATTGACCAAAGCAAAACGAATAGAACAAAAAAAAATAAAAGTGTACGTTTAATCTGTGCGGATCCCAGGGATAGCTGAGGTTTCCTGTACAGTTGGATTGAGGAGGGATGTGTCCAGGCTGGTGGTGGGAGCGGGGTGTCAATGCACTCCCCCACCCCCCAGCCCCCCTCCCTGTGTTAGACTCCTGTCTCTTCTATTTATCAACAAATTGACGTCTATTTAGCAAATGGGAGCAGAGGTCTGGCTCTGTCAGACCAGGTTACGCAAGCGCCCCAGCGCTTTCCAGCCACTTGTTGCAATCCGAGGGTGATATTTAATGGTTGGCAGTAAATATGCGTGTGTGATATGTGCATATCTCTACGTTTGGATGTATGTTGCACGCTGCGAAAGGAACGCAGAGAGTCCCCAGCGGGATTGGATCGGGAATATCGAAATCCAAAAGGCAAATCTGGACGGTCCGGAGCGAATTACTCATGTGGATTCCGAACGAGGAAAGTAAAACATAGCAAGAAACACACACACACACACAAAAGATAGATCATGGTTGACAACGCGAGTATAGTGGCCAAAGCAACACTGGTGAGGGTGCTTTTTTTAAAAAAAATCATTTGTATGTAATATATACATTTTCTCTCCCCTTCTCTTTCTCTGGTCTCAGATCGCCCGGAGGCGTAACTCGGCAGCTCTCTCTCCCTCTCTCTCTCTCTGTAAATATTTTAATCAGGTTTGGCGGTGGGGGGAAGCGATTTTTACAGAGATAAAGTGTTACTAAACAGGAGTCGTGACAAGATCTGCAACCCGTCAAAGGAGAGAGAAGACAGAGAGAGAGAGCAAGAAAATGAAAGGGGAGATTGTTTAATCTGGGAAAAGAACAAGCGATTGGATTTTGGCAGAGAAAAAATATATATACACAGAGAGAGATAAAACAGAAGGCAGGACTTCAGGGAAATAAGTACTAAAACCCGATCGTCAGATAAAGGACGGGGCTTGGTTTCGTGTGTTGAATTTTGTTTCTCACGAAGGTAAATTGTACATTCTTAAAAGACAAAAAAAAGATCAGCGACGATAAAGCGTTGAAACTTGTGATGAGAGATCGCTGTGAGAGAGAGAGGAAGAGAGATGAAAAGTGTGGAAATGGTCGGCAGCGAGTTGAATAAATGAATGAATGAAAGAGAGGGGAAGTGCACGTTTGCCCCCTGAATCATTACCCCTAAGCCACCCCCCCCACCCCCGACCCAACCCTGGTACATGTTAAAAACAAGTTTTGGAGGGATCCAAACCAATCCAACTCTTATCCGTTTTATTTTTTTAAAAAAAGCAGGAGGTGATTAAGTTGTAGGAAATAAATTAAATGTAACATGGAGGGCTGGGTGGGGGGTGGACGCTATGTCTTTTGAGTATTTGAAAACAATCGCAACAGCTTTGCCGAGGCTATGCCTGGTGGTTGCCAAAGGATCACCGAGGGAAATCTGGCAGTATGGTAAGAATGTTTTTTTAAATAGAAAGATACTTCCTGTCGCCGGGGAAGAGACGGGAGTCCCGGTGTAACCCATTCTGGGATTCGCAGATAGGACTTTCCACTTACAAATGAGGATTTGTATCCTGTAATTTATTAGCGAGACACTTTTGGTCTGTAGTTTCTGCGAAGCTAACCTGGAAGTGTATTTTTATGAGTTGTTGAGGGGGGGGGGGGAGGCCGCGATATGCCGGAGTCACTTTCTGAAAACAGTGTTTAATGAGGGGCCGCACAATAGGAGCAGGTATTATTTAATTGAGTTTATGATAAAGAGTATTTTCGGTATACAGCGTTGCGTGCCAGCGAATAACAGTTAAAACAGATTGAATTGTTTTCTATCAAATTATTGGATGCCTTTTTTTTGAACAGCCCCCCCCACCCCCGCCACCACTCTTTCCTACCCCAAAATGGATAAACTTTTTTAGCCAGAAGAAATCACAGCGATAACGATTCGGAATCGATTACCCCGCGAGTTATGTTGAGAGAATGAATTGGTCTTTTACAGGGTTGGATTGTAGAGTGATCTGCGTGCAATCTTTTCGGCAACTGAGACTGAGCTACATGGATATGTGTATGTATGTGTAAGAAGCGGCGATTCGTTTCTTTCTCCCCAGAAAAAGGTGCATATTAAACTGGCATCAAATGTTTGAGGGTTTTTGAAAGTGCACTTTTGGATCAACTCTTGAGATTTTAGTTTCCAATCCCTGAGATAAATGTAATGGAGTTCTGCCACTCTGATAAGTTAACTGTCCAATAAAGTTCACTTAATTTCCTTTGAGTGTGTTGCAGTTTGGATTTAACTGGGGTTTGTGTAAATTGTTGTTAAAAGCGGATCGCAGGCGAAGTTTGATGAAAGTTGTCGGCATTACTTTTTTGTTGTTTCCCTTTCATTTGTACCAGCACCAGGGCTTAGCAGCCTCTAATGGACTCAGTCTGATCTCTTCTGGAAGTGCACACTACCAGGCTCCTCAGGGCATGAAGCTGGAAGCGGTGATGGAAAACCTGCAGAGGCAACAGCAGGCCAGGCTGGAGCTGGAGGAGAGGCAGAGGAAGGAGAGGGAGAGAGATGTGATACGAGCCGGAGGTGACAGCCAGCAGCAGCAGCAACAGCAGCAGCAACAAGCCATGACCGCAGCCGTCCACCAGCAACTGGCAGCAGCCCAGCAAGCAGCCGCCCTGGCAGCGGTCCGAGCCGCGGCGATGGCCGGCTTGGGAGACGCCGGACTCGGGTCGAGCGGGGCCCATCGGCCGCTGATCGCAGCGCCGCGCCGCCGCGTCCCCTCCGCCGTCTCTGATTCCGAGGAGGAAGAGGAGCTGCAGCGCGACCCCGAGCCCGGGCTGGACGAGGGGGCAGAGGAGAGGGACGAAGAAGAGGAGGGGGAGGAGGAGGAGGAAGACGAGGAGGAGGAGGAGGAGGAGGAGGAAAGCATGGAGAACAGTCAGATCCATCGCGCTTCCGGGGTGCCAGCCCCCGGGCAGACTCTCAAAGGTACCCCAGTGCAGCTCTCCAGGTTCGGGCAACACCACTACCCCCTCCCCGGTCAGTCTCACTCTCCAGTCGGGATCCCCCAGCAGTCGCAGTCCCAGCAGCAGGAGTGGACGTACGAGGAACAGTTCAAACAGGTAGGCGAACTCCACTTAATGCTGTGTTGTGATCTTGCTGTAGTTGCCTCCTCATTGCAAGGGGTACCGAGCATCCACTTCAGCTAGGCACGGCTCAGAGTTAGATCCTAGGACGTGACTCGCTGCTCGGGTGTGTTTGTATTGGACCATTGCAGCTAGCAGGGACCTATATACCACCCCTCCATTCTGAGTTTGTATTGTGTTTTATTGTGGGTGAACTCCTCCAGTAGGCGAATGTCCAAGTTTGTACTTTTTGCTGTGTGTTTGAAACAAGTGGGACATCCTAATGTTGGAGGATTTAGTTTTGAAGTGGTATTTCCTCAATTGAAAAAGCTGGGCAAATGTTGACATATAGATATAACAATTTAAGTTTGTACATTAATTGCACTTATAGATTGGGAGTACAGACTAATGGCTTTAAACTGTCCGTCGTTTGTGCTGTATATCATATTACTTTATACTGAAGAAAATCAAAGGTAAAATGTCTGTATCATGTAATTTGCAACAGGTAGTTTCCCTTGATTTCATGTTACTCTTCACTTTAACCGGTTTATACTGCTGATTAGATTAAATCTCTCCATACTCAAGACAGTGCCTAAAGAATGTTATGCCCCCGCCCTCTCCACAAGCTCATTGTCAAATGCTAAACATTTTTCACTGAAAAGTCAAATTACATCATAGTTAATTGTCTATCTTTGACTTTTCATAGTGCAATTTACAAAAAAAAATTCCCTTCCTGTTCTGTGCCACCGTGTTGATCAAGTGTGAGATCTGTGGCAGTAAGAATATACAATTTCTACCAGGACAGTTCCAATGTTATTTGTAGCAACTTTACATTCAATTTTTTTTAACACTTTCCCCTCTGCACATTAGATCAGTAGTCAGTGTTCTTCTTTCGCTAATGCTCAGAGGAGAGGAGATGTTACATGCTTAATGTTAAAACAGATCATTTGACTTTATGATGCATAAAATCCAGATTATCTGAAAATGCTATCCCAGATTCAATCCTGAGTTTGGCCAAGAAAGTCGAGGGTCACTTCTGACCAAAGCTGGAGGAAGTCACTCGTATATCCATTGTTATGGCATTGCAGTGAAAGTGTGAATTCACAAGACAGCCTGTGTCAATTTGTTGAGGCTTCCTTGAAATTCATTCAGAATAGCTGAGCTAAACAAACCAAGAAGGCTCCAGGTCTTTTCCAAATTTGATCATCTCAGTTATTGTGCTATTCAATGTGGTACATTATTTTTGGCATCTCTGAGCTAAGAAAGGAAGGATTGGCCCGGAATCCAAGAAATTGATGATGGAGTTATACATCATATACATTGTACAGAATATACATTGTACAGAATAGGCTGTGATTTGCTCAGTCAAATAGACTGCCAACAGTGCCAATGCTTACACATAAATATGAGCAACTTGAATGCAGTGCCAGAGAGTGGTGATAGCTGTGGAATTCTTGTGCAATGAAGAATCATCATTTTCAGAGGAGGAGGGGGAGGGATGGCAGAAACAAGAGCATTATTTTTTAAAAAGCAAACAAATGTATTTTCTTAATTTTAATCTTGCAATTATGAATTTTATTCAGCACCTTTAACAAAATGTTTCATGTTGTGGACAAACCCAAGTTAATTTAATGCTACATCACATAAAGCTTGTGCCTGGATTATTGTTTGTAGTCTGTAAACCATGTTGAATGACATTGTATCCTAATATGATGGAATCAGTTCAAGCAGACCTTAGTGCTCTATTTGCAACATTTTCATCCATACAGTACAGTCTAGTGAACTGGCATATGCTAACTTTTCAGGTGTACGCTGAAGCCCATATGTGTGCAACCTGAATGTGTATGAATATGTATATGCATACTGTTGTGTGTAGGATTTTGTTATGCCCTGATTCCTCTGCATTTCTGCATGTTCAGTCCTATTTTATACCTGAGTATAGCTAGATGCTACCTTTGTTCTTCTGTGTACACCACGGCTTTACTGTAATTCGTGACAATTTTCTGATGATTCTGCTACTTCCACACAATACATATTGCCCAGTAATAGTGATGTAAGTTAGCCAACATAGCCATGCTCATTAAAAATAGTAGCGTGATCGAGTAACTCAATTACATGGGCCTATATGCCGAATATCAAAAAACGTTTACATGCCAAGTAACGACAGCCCAACCTATTAAATGTGATCGCTGAGAAAACAGAGCAGTTCCAACAGGTCACAAGTAGTGGTTAGTCATGTCAGAAGCAAAATGTGGATGTTGAAATCTGAAATTAAAAAAAAATGCTAGAAATACTCTGAAGGTCTGTGCAGAGAAAAACATAATTAACATTTCAGGTCAATGACTTTTCATCATTTTGCAGTTCGTTGCATACTTTATTTTCTTGCCCATATATATTGGTGGAACAGATACACTTCAGTAACTTTCATGTGTCCTTATTATCAGCTGATATTAATGCAGTTAATTTACAAGGGATTTACTGCATTAAGAAGAGTTAGGTTAAATTAAGAACAATTGCTTTTTTTTTGCAGTTTGTGACAACAGTTCAGATCAGTGTCAGAGCAAGATTAGATGGGAGGAGAGATGATTTCAAATTTATTTCAAATGAGAATTTCCTTTGACTAATCCATTCAATTCTAGGTACTTTGTAAAAATATATCTCACTTGTAGGAAAGTGTTAACCCATCACACCTGCAAACATGAATCACAGTAGTATTTGTGAAATCCCTGCTATTTTATTCAAATTTGCTTTAATTCATCTTTGGGTCTATTTTTATATATCCCAGCTTGTAATATACATTCAAAATTTTTATGACCTTGAAAACGTCTTCATTTAGATAAGACAAAGCAATAACACTATAATATTCATAAATGGATGCTGTGACAATTATACAAGTTGTCAGTGGTTTACAGAGAACACCGACATGCTTGGGATTGCAAGAGTCCATTGAAAAATTGTGTACATCTAACAAAAGCACCAGCCTAGCTCTGTAGCTGCTTATCAGACCTTCTGATATTAAATCTTGCACACCAGAAAGTTCAAACTTTGATCCTCAGTCTGTACCATAGAATCATTTAAAGTTTTAAAGTTTATTTATTAGTCACAAGTAAGACTTACATTAACACGGCAATGAAGTTACAGTGAAATCCGCCTAGTTGCCATCGTCCAGTGTTGTTCGGGTCAGTGCACCTAACCAGCATGTCATTCAGAATGTGGGAAGAAACCGGATCACCTGGAGGAAACCCACACAGACACTGGAAGAATATGCAAACTCCACACAGACAGTGACCCAAGCCAGGAATCAAATTCGGGTCCCTGGTGCTGTGAAGCAGCAGTGTGTGCTACCATGCCACAATTCCTACAGTGTAATAGAAGGCCATTTGGTCCATCGAGCCGAAACTGACAACAATCCTCCCAGGCCCAACCCCGTAACCCCATGTATTTACGTTGCTAATTCCCCTGACACTAAAGGCAACTTAACACAACCAATCCACCTAACCTAACCATGATAGCTGAAGTTAAAGTGCAGCAATTGGCTTTGGCCTTTGTGGCCTGGATAGGGTAGGGGGAAGAAATAGCCAGGGTTTCTGTTCACGATCCAGTGACCCATGCTGAAAAATAATTAGACATCAGATCAGGAAAGAATTAGAATCGGCCTCAGTGCTCCCCCCACTACTGCCACCACATAAGCAAAGTGATTGTTGATGCTGTGAAGAGTGATCTGTAAAGATGACAACTTGAACAAGGTATCTGAGGATGCTGAGCATCCTTGAGCTGTTGCTCAACATAAGTGAGAGCCTTCAGTACAACAGGAGTGAAAGCTTGATAAAATAACATTCGGTAAACAAAACGATATCCACTTTACCTTGCATGTCTCAAAGCTGAGTGCCAGGGATTTGATGGGAATGGTGCAGGTTTAAGAAACTGAATACAAAAATTGAAATAGATATGCATTAGAATTAATTTGTGGTTGCCCATTTCATCTTTTATATTACTGGGCAAAGAAAGGAGGGACGACTAAGGCTGTTAACCAAAGCTATCAAAAAATGGTTTCCAGCAGTGTGGAACTGCTTTCCCATCTGCTTCTAATTTGCAAAGTACCAGGTATCAATTATAGGCTGAGCTTAATTTGACATGGAAAATGGAAGCACTAACAATCTCTGATCATTAGGATTATTTTGCAATACTTTTCTTCCTGACCTCTCCTTAGTATACATTGTTCATCAGGCTCATTTGGAATTGCTTAGGACTACATGTGAACTGTTGCTCAAAAGTGAGTATAACTGGAGGTAATTGTTAACAGAAGTTTGGCTTTTATACACACGTATCTGCTCCTTGTACTGGGAGCAAGATTTTACATAGAGTGTTGGGTGTCAGGTCTACAGAGTGCAAGATAAGGACTATTTATAAATTACACATTGTAAGTAATTGACAAAAGACACCAAAAAAGGAATTGGATTGATTGTATTGTATTCATTCTCTTTTGATTGGCAACACAATTAATCATAGAATCCCTACAGTGCAGAAGGAGGCCATTTGGTCTATCAAATCTGCACTGAATTAGAAACATTAGTATATTCAACAAAATTGCAAGTTCTGGATTGAAGTCAATCACATTGCTTGGGGTAGCCCAGTGTCACTGTATGTTGGCCCGGTGATTTTATTCTCTTACATTTTGTCTCTCCTCTCTTGAAAGTACTGAAATTTGATGATCATTCTCCATAAATTCCAGTTTCCTTATGTTGCCTTGCCTAAGTCATTATTTTTATTGTGTGAGCCATAACGGTACATGTTGGTTAACTAATTGACTGTGTGGGTATAGAGGATAGAGGTTAACTGGGAGAATGTAAGCAGCTCCAAACCTAGACTTATCCAATATCCAAACGCATTAAATAAAAAACAACAAAGGTGTAATTTCTGGAAACCATGAAACGATCATGCTGAGAGGATATTTCTCATCAAAAAGGAATCAATTACGAGGGAGGGCGGCATAAGTTCAGAAAAAAGAGTCTCCCATTTAAGGCAGAGATCAGGAGAAATTTTCTCTCTGAGCATTGTTAATCTTAACAATTCTTTACCTCTACCTTATTCTCAGTTCTGGAAATCATGAATTATGAGGGGCATGGACAGTGTGGATAGGGAGCAGCTGTTCTCCTTTATTGAAGAGTCAGTCATGTGGGGACACAAGTTCAAAATGAAGAGGGAGAACGTTTAGGGGGGACATGAGGAAAAATCTTTTTACCCAGAGGTAGTGATGGTCTGGGATGTGCTGCCAGAGAGGGAGATAGAGGCGGTGTGCCTCACGTCCTTTAAAAAGTACCTGGATGAGCACTTGGCATGTCATAACATTCAAGGCAATGGGGCAAGTGTTGGTAAATGGGATTGGGTAGGTAGGGGGAGATGTTTCTTACCCGATGAGCAAAAGGGCTTCTCCTGCAGTGTATGATTCTGTGTAAAGCAGAAAAACCCAAAAACCTCACAGCATGTTACTAGGCTTCTGTCAACAGGACAGACAAGCTGCACAGATCTGAGTGAGCTGCTGCTTGTTTGTAGCTTCCTCTGTTTTTGGTCACTGGATAGTGTTTAGAAATAGTGGTCCTGTGGCTGATATTTCCTCTCCCTAGCCTGGGGTCGCTGTGACCCATTATGACTCTCGAACGGACGCCCAACTGGGCAAAATGAATTCCAAACCCTTTCTACACCACGCAGTGCAGAGTCTGTGAGCTATTAAAGTGCACTTGAATAAGCTGACTGTGTCTGATTCAAACAGGGTAAAATGACACAGAGATGTTGTCACAAAGGCATTATGTTACATTAATTTTAAGAGTGGATGCGTCACCCACAGAGTGAATACTGCTTGAGATCATAGCTGCATTTTAATCACTTCACCATTGGTGGTCGTGCCTTCAGTTGTCTAGGCCTTGAATTCTGGAATTTCATCCCCAAGCCTCTTCACCTCTCTTTCCTCTTTTACGATTTGAAGTTTATTTATTAATGCCACAAGTGAGCTTACATTAACACTGCATTGAAGTGACTGTGAAAATCTCCAAGTCGCCGAACTCCGGCTCCTGTTCAGGTACACTGAGGGGGAATTTAGCATGGCCAGTGCACCTAACCAGCACATCTTTCGAACTGTGGGAGGAAACCGGAACACCCAGAGGTAACCCACGCAGACACGGGGAGATGTGCAAACTCCGCACAGATCCAAGCCAGGAATCGAACCTGGGTCCCTGGTGCTGTGAGGTAGCAGTGCTGACTGCTGTACAGCATGACACTTCTTAAAACCTACTTCTTTAATGAAGGTTTTGGTCATCCCCCCTAATGGATCCTAATGTGGGGCTTGGTGTAATTTCATTATGTTAATGCAACTTTATGAATATAAATTGTTGTTGTGAGAAATAACATAAGCAAAAGGAGAATGAGGAGTCTATTCAGCCCCTCAAACCTGCTCTGCCATTTAATAAGATCATAACTGATTTGATAGTGGTCTCAACAGCACTTTACTGCCAGCTCTTTTTACTCCTGAGTCTCTGAGTAAATTAAAACTCTATCCACTTCAACAATTATTATATTCATTGACCCAACCTCCATTAATTTGATTTGGTTTGATTTATTATTGTCATATGCATTAGTATACAGTGAAAATTGTTTCTTGTATGCTATCAGAAAAAGCACACCATACATAGAGAAGGAAAGGAGAGAGAATGCAGAACTAGCTGGGGTAAATGCCAGCGGTATGGGGATAGGGCCTGGGGGGGGTCAGATTGTGGTCGGTGTGGATTCAATGGGCCAAATGGCATTCTGCACTATACGATTCTATGATTTTCTGATTCAGTCATAGCTAAGTTGCAGAGAAAGATTATCTTAATGCGAGATAGGTCCATTTTAAAGTCTCATGGCAGCAGGGAAGAACCTGTTCTTGAGCCAGTAGGTATGTGCCCTCAGACTTTTGTATCTTTTTCCTGCTGGGTGAAGGTGGAAGAGAATATGTCTTGGTTGCATGGGGTCCTTGATTACGCCGGCTGCTTTTCTGAGGCAGAGGGAAGTATAGACAGAGTCAATGGATGGGCAGCTTGCTTGCATGATAGACTGGGCTTCATTCACGACCCATTGAGTTCCTCGTGGTCTTGGACAGAGCAGGAGCCATACCAAGCTGTGACACAACTGGAAAGAATGCTTTCTATGGTGCATTTGTAAAAGTTGGTGAGAGTCATTGTGAAAATGCCAAATTTCCTTAGTTTTCTGAGAAAGTAGAGGTATTCGTGGGCTTTCTTAACTATAGTGCTGGCATGGGGGAACCAGGACAGGTTGTTGGTGATCTTGATACCTAAAAACTTGAAATTCTCGATCATTTCCACTTCATCCCCATTGATGTAGACAGGGGCATGTCCTCCATACGCTTCCCAAAGTCAATGACTACCTCCTTTGTTTTGTTGACATTGAGGGAGAGATTACTGTCATCACACCAGTTCACCAGATTCTCTATCTCTTTCTTGTACTTCGTCTCGCCATTGCTTGAGATCCAACCCACTATGGCAGTGTCATTAGCAAACTTGAAAATCGAGTAGGATGGGAATTTGGTCACACAGTCTCAGGTGTAGAAGGAGTATAGTAAGGGGTGGAAGACACAGCCCTGTGGGCACCGTGTTGAAGATGATTGTGGCGGAGGTGTTGTTGCCTATTCTTACTGATTGCTCTTTGGGATAGAAAATTGCTAAGATTAATAACACTCTGAGAGAGGAAATTTCTCCTGATCTGTGTCTTAAATGGAAAACTTCTTATAGAATCATACTATCATAAAATCATCCAGTGCACCAACTCATGAGAAACACCTGATCTCCCACCTATTCCATTTACTAGCATTTGGCCCATAACCTTGAATGTTATGACGTGCCAAGTGCTCATCCAAGTACTTGCTATAAGATGTGAAGCAGTGTGCCTCTATCACCCTCCCCAGGCAGCGCGTTCCAGACTGTCACCACCCTCTGGATAAAAAGGGTTTTCCTCACATCGCCCCATGCCTCCTGCCTCTCACCTTGAACCTGTGTTCCCATGTGACTGTCCCTTCAACTAAGCTGCTCCTTATCCACTCTGTCCAAGTCCCTCATAATCTTGTGCACCTCGATCAGATCACCCCTCAGTTTTCTCTGTTCCAACAAGCGTATCCAACCTGTCTTCATAACTTAAATGTTCCATCCCAGACAGTATCCTGGTGAATCTCCTCTGCACCCCATTCAGTGCAATTACATTCTTCTGATAACGTGGCGACCAGAACTATACACAGTACTCATGCTGTGGCCTCACCAAATTCGGTAAAACTCCAACATGATTTCCCTGCTTTTGTAATCTATGCCTTGATTGATAGACAAGTATCCCATATGTCTTTTTCACCACCGTATTTACATGCCCTTCTGCCTTCAGAGACCTGTGGACAAACATACCAGGTCCCTTTGTTCCACAGAACCTCCTCATGTTATGCTGTTCATTGTCAAATTCCTCCTTCCAAAGTGTATCATCTCACACTTTTCAGGGTTAAATTCCATCTGCCACCTGTCTACCGATTTGACCATTCCATCTATATCTTCTCGTAGCCCAAGACACTCACTGCCAAACACATGGCTGAACCTCAGTGTCTTCCACAAGTTTACTAATCCTGCCTCCCAATTAGTCATCCTTGTTGGTTATGTAAATGACAAATAATGGAGGGCCAAACAGAGATCTCTATGGTATGTCACAGGTCTCTGGCTTCCAGCCAGTAAAGCAGCCTTCTGTCTTTCATAACTTTTCTGAAATCCAATATGAACTACGTCAACTGCACTAGCCTCATCGACACACCTGGTCACCTCCTCAAAAGATTCAATCAGATTTATAAGGCATGACCTCCCTGTGCCGAAGCCATGCTGATTATCCGTCAGTAAGCTTTGTCTCTCCAAATGGTGATAGATGCCCTCCTTCAGAATTGTCTCCAATAGTTTCCTTACCACTGAGGTGAGACTCACTGGTCTGTAGTTCCCTGGCTTAACTCCTTATTCTGAAATTGTGCTCCCCAGTACTTGATTGCTGAATGGAGGGAAATGTTATCTCAGCAACTACCTTGTCATCCCCCTCAGAATCTTATACCTTTCAGTAAGATCACATCTCATTCTTCTAAACTCTGGTGCATATAGGTCCAGCTTATTATCTTGTTATGAATGCTATATGGATTCTGATGAAAAATCCCCAGTTGTCTGTATCCCCTTGGCAGAATATCATCTATAATCTTATCTATGTCATTGGTATCCACATGGGCAAACACAACTGGACCTTTCCCTTCCCACTCCAAGTTCCTGTCTAGTTCCTGGGAGACACTGTCTTCCCTGTTGGCATACAGCAAGCAGCACAGTCTTCAGGACTCATACGCATTGTTGTATATAACAGTATCAGTGCCCTGAAATGTAAAGTCCCCAACTACTGCTATATTCCCTTCCACTCCCCCAACTTGAATGATGCCAAACCATGGCATTGCGGGCCAGTTTTCCCCTCTTCCCAGGAGTCTTTGCTCTTGTCCACATAAGCGGCACAAACCTCGTTACCTGTTGGACAGCTGCAAGGACTGAGGCTCCTCCAGCGTCGCCTTCTGGATCCCCATACCTGTCCCTGACCACAGGCTATCTAATGTCAGTATCCAAAGTTCTGACTCCGAGCTAGAGTTCCACAAGCTGCTAAGAATTACTGCTGATGTGGTTGCTGTGGATCACACCAGATCCCACATGTTACAGCAGCATCACATCACCTACCTTGCCATCTCTATTTTAAGCTGTTCAACTAATTAGTATTTCATTTTTTAAAATATTATTCAATGATTATTTGTTGGTGTATTAAGTAGTTTAGCCATTTAAGCTACCAATTTAAATCAGTGCTTAAATCCCCTCCACCATAGCTTAAACTACTGTCCCAGTTCAGAGAAACAAAATTATGTACAGGATTTTCCAGCCTTGCTAATCCCGCAACCATAAAATCCTGCCCAAGATTAACGGACCTTCCCATTGTCTGCCCCTCACTGCTCTGATTCCTATGGTGGGCGGGGTGGTAAATCTCACCAACTTAGCTGCTTTCCTAACTAATGCCTCAACACCACAGCTTTCAGGTCTCACTGTTTCTCACCATTCCTTTACTTGTAAAAGTCCCGAACAACACCTTCTCCTTCAGTATATGAATTCCCTCATTCAACAAATTTCTAAGTTCCCGTTTTGACCAAGAGAGCATGCCCTCCACCCCGGAAGCCTATACCCGAGGTTACCTACAGACCACAATCAATAAGGACAGGCACAGCACTTCCTCCACGATCATCCTCAACACCAGCGCTCCAAGGCTGTGTCATCAGCCCCAGCATGATGGCTCAGTGGTTAGCACTGCTGCCTCAAAGCACCAGGGACCGGGGTTAGATTCCTGGTTTGAGTCACTGTCTGTGTGGAGTTTGCACTTTCTCCTTGTGTCTGTGTGGGTTTCCTCTGGGAGGTCTGGTTTCCTCCCACAATCTGAAAGACATGCTGGTAAGGTTCATTGACAAGAATAGGTACCAAAGTGTGGCGACTAGGGTGATTTCAGAGTAATTTCATTGCAGTGTTATTGTAAGCCTTACTTGTGACTAATAAATCAGCTTTAAAAAAACTTTTTACGATACTCCTTATACACCTATGACCGTGTGGTCAAATTCCCCTCCAACTCGATTTTCAAGTTTGCTGATGACACCACTGTAAGTGGGTCATATCTCAAACAACGATGAGGCAGAATACAGGAATGAGGTAGCGAATCTAGTGAACTCGATGCAACAACAATAATCTCTCCCTCAATGTCAACAAAATGAAGCAAATAGTCATCAACTTTGGGAACTGTAGTGTAGACATGCCCCTGTCTACATCAACAGGGATGAAGTGGGAATGGTCAAGAACTTCAAATTTCTTGGCGTCTAGATCACCAACTAACTGTCCTGGTCTCTTCACACCAATGCGACAGTTAGGGAAGCCCACCGATGCCACTACTTGCATAGAAGGCTGAGGAAATTTGGCATGTCAGCTACAACTCTGAACAACCTTTATAGATGCACCATAGAAAGCACTCTTTCTTGTTCCATCACAAGTTGGTATGGCTCTTGATCTGTTCAAGACCACAAGAATCTACAAAGGGTCATGAACAAATCTCTATCCATCACACAAACCAGCCTCCCATCCATTGACTCTGTCTACACTTCCTGCTGACTCAGAAAAGCAGCCAGCATAATCAAGGACCCCATGCACACCAGACATTCTCTCTTCCACCTTCTTCCGTTGGGAAAAAGATACAAAAGTCTGAGTTCATGCACCAACCGACTCAAGAACAATTTCTTCCCTGCTGCCATCAGACTTTTGAATGGCTCTGCCTTGTATTAAGTTGATTTTTCTCTACACCCTAGCTATGACTGTCATATTACACTCTGCACGCTCTCCTTTCCTTCTTTATGAATGGTATGCATTGTCTGGTTAGTGTGTAAGAAACAATACTTTTCACTGTTTACTAAAATGTGACAATAATAAATCAAACTAAAACATCACATCAGATCAAATCAAAAATTGAAGCTGTGCTGCATTGAGTTGGCCTCCATGCTACTTCCTCTGAATGGGAGATTCTACAACTGCAATACCTACTGGGTTGAAACACTTCAGCATGGCCCTTCTCTTCATTGCTTCCCTACTGGCAAGGTATTCTTTAATTACTTTTGACAGAAGTTGGCATAAAACTCAAAAAGAAAATGGATAATAAGAATATTGGATTAAATTGGGGCATGACTCCAACAGTGTGCTGTTTAAGTTAAAGCTGCTTGCAGGTCACAGCTACAAGTTCACCTTTGTTCAGAATTTAGTCCGAGTCCAATGCTTTCTAGGCTGACCCCAACCCCCTCCTTTCTCCATCACCCATAAATATCAGCTCATTATGTTGGCATTACCCTATCCCACTCCAAGCTCTGCTTATCCATCAGCACTAACGCTGCTGACCTGCCATCTTTCTGTCTGATTTCAGGGAAGTAATTGAAGGGAACTGCCATTGAAGCTCCTTATTCTCCAGCTGAGTCCAGTGCCACTGACATCCGGTTTTGTGGCTGAGCATCAGGATGCGTTGACCAATGCAGATTTTCTCTTAAGTCCTATACGAAGCCCCAGCAACCAGAAAGTGGCCGTAAATGGTGACTCCTAGGCAACTGTGCACATACAGGCTTGAATGTGTCCAGTTATATATCTATCAGTGGTGAATCAGCCTCACAGTATCAAAGTGATTACATTCAATTCGACCAGCCATCTTTGGCAATGTTGCAGAACCAATTTAGAAAGCAGTTGTGCAATATGTCATGAGAAAGATTAATCTAGCTCTGATGAATGTTCAATCAGAGTAATCTAACTTAGATTATTTTAGAAGTAACAAGCAGATTTATTTAGTTTCATTCACCTAACTGATTTTTTTAATTAGATGTTTTTAACATTTTCATTAAGTACTCTGTTCAATTCTAGGAAAGCAGCAGACTTAGCCAAATCTGTCTTGACGAGGCTCTGTTTTCCTGCCGGATTCTATTTTGGGGTTTAAACATGTAACTAAAAATTGCAATGAAATTGTAGTGCCATATTTTTGATTTGATTTGATTTATTTTTGTCAAATGCATTAGTCTACAGTGAAAAGTATTGTTTCTTATGTACTGTACAGACAAAGCAAACCATTCATAGAGAAGAAAATGAGAGAGCGTAGAATGTAATGTTACAGTAATAGCTAAGGTGTAAAGAAAGATCAACTTAATGCGAAGTAGGTCCATTCAAGTCTGATAGCAGCAGGGAAGAAGTGTTTGAGTCGGTTGGTACGTGACCTCAGACTTTTGCATCTTTTTCTGATAACATAAGAACATAAGAAATAGGAGCAGGAGTAGGCCATCTAGTCCTTCGAGTCTGCCCCGCCATTCAATAAGATCATGGCTGATCTGTCGTGGCTCAGTTCCACTTTCCCGCCCTCTCCCCATAACCCTTAATCCCCTTGCTTATCAAAAACCCATCAACCCGCGTCTTAAAAATATTTAGCGAGGCAGCCTCCACCACCTCAACGGGCAGAGAATTCCAGAGATTCACCACCCTTTGAGTGAAGAAGTTCCTCCTCAACTCTGTTCTAAACCGCCCCCCCTTTATCTTGAGGCTGTGCCCCCTAGTCCTACTGTCCTTTCTGAGCGGGAAGAGTCTCTCCACCTCGATCCTATCCATCCCATTCATCACCTTATATGTCTCAATGAGATCTCCCCTCATTCTTCTAAACTCTAACGAGTACAAGCCTAGTTTATTCAGCCATGATGGACGAATGTGGAAGAGAATATGTCCAGGGTGTGTGGGGTCCTTAATTATGCTGGCTGCTTTTACAAGGCAGTGGAAGTGTAGACAGAGTCGATGGATTGGAGGTTGGTTTGCGTGATGGATTAGGCCATGTTCAGGATCTCTTGTAGTTTTTCGCAGTCGTGGGCAGAACAGGAGCTGTACCAAGTTGTGATACAACCAGAAAGAATGCTTTCTTTGTTGGATCTGTAAAAGTTGGTGAGAGTTGTAGCTGATGTGCCAAATTTCCTTCGTCTTCTTAGAAGGTAGAGGCATTGGTGGGCTTTTTTAACTATAATGTTGGTGTAGAGGGGCCAGAACGGTGTGTTGGTGTTCTGAACATGTAAATACTTAAAGCCTTCGACCATTTCTACTTATCTCTGTTGATATAAACAAAGGCATGTTGCCCACTACGCTTCCTGAAGTTGATGACAATCTCCTTTGTTTTGTTCCTTTGAGGGAGAGATTATTGTCATCACACCAGTTCACCAGATTCTTTATCTATTTCCTGTACTCTGTCTCATCATAGTTTGACCCACTATGGTGGTGTCATCAGCAAACCTGAAAATCGAGTTGGAGGGGAATTTGGCCACACAGTCATAGGTGTATATAGAGTATATAGTAGGGGGCTGAGAACACAGCCTTGTGAGACACTGATGTTGAGGATGATCGTGGAGGAGGTGTTGCCTATCCTTACATTTCTGCATGTGATTGATTCTGCTGTCAGCCTTAGTTCAGGGATCTGTGCAATTTTACCATCTCTACCATTTCATTGAATCCCTACAGTGCAGAAGGGGGCCATTTGGCCCGTCAAGCCTGCACCGACCACAGTCCCACCCAGGTCATATCCCCTTAACCCCATGTATTTACCCTGCAAATCTCCTTAACACTATGGGGCAATATACCATGGCCAATCAACCTAACCCCGCACATCTTTGGACCGTGGGAGGAAAACTGAGCACTCAGGGAAACCCACACAGACACGGGGAGAACATGCAAACTCCACACAGACAGTGACCTGGCACTATGAGGCAGCAGTGTGAACCACTGTGCCACTCTCTCTCAAATATCTCTATCTAATAGTGAAAAAAAAAGAAAAGAATAAAATGGAGAGAGTGAGGACAGGGAGAAGGAACAAAAGCTATGGTGGGATAGATGGTGGGAAAGACTGAGGGAATTGTTTGAGATGGAGGGTCTAAAGGTTTGGTTATGGAAACATTGAGATATGAACAGCAAGAACATGGTCAAAGATGAGGGTAACAAGAATCAAAGCTGAGTGCTTTTTTGTTAGATATCACAGCAGCATCAAAACGGAGAGAGTTACTAATATTGTTCTACGCAGCGGGAGTTTAATGGCCTAAGAGTGGTCTCCAATGATGGAATGGAAGACGTGGTGGCAAGGAGAAGCCCAGTGTTAATGCCAATGGATAGTACCTTTGGCCACCTGAGATTGGAAATGATTGCTTAGGTTGGGTGGGATGAGGCCCTAATAAGATTTGAAGGTTAGGGTGAGATTGCAAAGTCATCTTGCTGACATGTGGGTAGCCGTGGAGCTTAAGGAATATTGGAATAATAAGGGTTGCGCTAGTATGCAGTGGGGCACATGGGATGTGATATATTGAATGAGTTGAAGCTTGTGGAGGGAAACCGGCTTGGGGAGCATGAGAAAAGTTATATTTTGAGGCAATAAAGATGTGGATTTTTAATTGAGTGGCAGGGTGGTGGCAGTGAAAACTGCAGCCTTACTGATGGAGCACTAATGGAAAGTGAATGGGACATGAGATTCCTTGTGTCAAAGCTCAACCAGATTTGGTAGCTAGGAGACAAATGGAGTCAAGAACAGTGATGCTAGTGGCAGGCAAAAAACTGGTTCCAGTTTCAGCAATATTAGATCCGAGGAAACGTTAGTGTATTTAGGTCTTGACGGACAGGCAGTTGGAGAATATAGCAACAGCTTTTGGATGCATGGAGGAGGCAGATTAAAATATTATTGCCAACTGTGATAAATGATATTGTCCTCAGCTGTGTCTCAACAATGAAGAGGAAGGAGCCAAGGATGGATGATTGATCAGATGATGTTTGTGATGGTTGAGAGGCTCTGTAAATATGTTGGGAACTACACTGGAGGGCACTGATATATGTAACTGCTGGGATTACTTCATGTAGATATTTAGGGCCTATATAATATTCAGTGCACCATTGATCTTTGGGTCCCTTTAGTTGTGATCCCCTATATGGTAACAAGAAGAGCCAGTCATCCTTGACTGATCTTGTGCGCACAGCCTAGGTGGAGGCAGGTACAAGGGAGGAGGTTGTCAGTCCAGACCCTCAGGCAGGAAGTAATAGCCTGTATATGGCTGTGGAGCTAAGAGAACAGAGAAAATTAAAGTCATCCTAAAAAGAGGATTAATAGGGAGGATGACCTTTATGGTGCAGAAAGGGTAGGGAGATTAGCATCAGGCATCCAGATCAGCTGAATGCAGATCTTTTGTTTAGCGACTGAAGTAAAGTCAGCAATAAAAGATGGAGTTATTTCTGACTTGCAATTTAGAATCGTTAAATAAGCACCATTTATACTCAGGAAGGTCTAACTTTGCATGGATGTTAAATGGGCAGCCAATCCTAGTTTCACTGGTTTCACATGTCCATCAAGTTCCTCCCGTACTTTTTATCTAATAAGATACTGTAGTCATAACAATCCAGATTCACACTATTAGGGCTGAGGTCATGCATTTTCAATTGTCTCCTCTTCCTTTTCCTGAGTTTTTTTTGCCATGATTTGTAGAAATGCTTATTCTCAAGTCAATGAAGGGTCATCATTATAGAGGTCTATAAGATAATGAGGGCATAGATCAGCTAGAAAGCCAACATCTTTTCCCAAAGGTAGGGGAGACTAAAATTAGAAGGCATAAGTTTAAGATGAGAGGGGAGAGAGACAGAAAGGTCCAGAGGGACAATTTTTTCACACAGAGGGTGCTGAGTGTCTGGAACAAGCTGCCAGAGGTAGCAGTAGAGGCGGGTACAATTTTGTCTTTTAAAAAGCATTGAGATAGTTACATGGGTATGATTGGTTTATAGAAATATGGGCCAAACGCAGCCAATTGGGACTAGCTTAGTGGTTAACTAAAAAAAGGGATGGCATGGACTAGTTGGGTCGAAGGGCCTGTTTCCATGCTGTTAAACTCTATGACTCTATGATCCTATCTGGGAAAGTCAGCAGTGTAGTGTGGGATGGTGATACAGCATGCCACAAACAGGTACAATTTCCATCTCGTACGTATAAACAGAATCTTTCATGGTAGATGACAAGGAGCGGGCCTGCTAAATGTTTTTCTTTGAACTCAGACATGTTAAAGCCAATTGTACTGAACCCCGTATTGCCACCAGAACCAGCTGTATTGGGCCCTGGCCAGTCTTTATGGCTTGGTTATATATCAGACATTTACCACTGACAGGACTTGATTCTTAGCTGACAGAACTCTGGCCTGTTTTGGCAACAGAGAGGCCTGATTTTATTGAATGATTCTGCAGCTCCTTACCCAAAATGGTTATGCTGAAGCGGCTTGCTGGATTCGAACTGGCCGCAATAACGAGCTGAACCAGTAAGTATATTGGGTTGACAGGGAGGGTGGAGACAGGCTGGCAATGAGCCAGATTTTTTTGTAGGCCTGCAGCCTTCTGCTCCTCTCCCGCCTGTACAAAAGATAATTTAACATCACCTTTCCAGGTCGCCTGTGGCATCATTACCAGTGAGACTGGTCAGATGTGCACAATGTAGGCCCAAATTATTCTGGTCAGAAATTACAATGTGTGCCTGATATCTTTTTACTTGGCTCTGTGTCAAATTTTCCATCAAGTTTCTTCTCTAAAGTGCCTTTGGATGTTTTGTTACGTTAAAACACTTAAATACGAGCTGTCATTGTTGTTGATGTACGTCATGGGATTCCAATTTCTATATTAAAAGGGGCCTAACACCCGAAACAGGCAGGTATGTTAGGTACCCATGGTAGGCCCCTGTTAAAGTGTCAGTGGGCAGAATCTCAGTGTTAATGGAGCGGTAAATCTACAAATTCCATTTTGAGGCCATTACTGGCCCATTAGTACTGACTTCAGCAAGATATACTTGACCCCAGCCTTTAAGGGAGCTGTGCCCAAGATATTTAAAGGATCTGTGTGGTCTGGAATTTTGTTTGTAAAACAAAGGCCTGGGTTCGTAACCTTGCCAACATGATGACATCGTCACTGAGTGTTGATATCTTCAGTTCCACCAATTCACATGTGTTGAAGCAAGGCTTCTGAGGAACCGAAAATTGCAGGGAACAAGAAAAATAGCCATTTGATCTCTATTGACAAAACCTGATGCCAGATATTCCAGGCTGGTATAAACACCAACATTTCCAGCTGTTGAAGGATTGCAAGGGTTGTATTAGAACTTGGCTAGAGTGTTGATTCAGATTGGGCACATTGAACCCCTACAGTGCAGAAGGAGGCCATTGGGCCCATCGAGTCTGCATCACCACAATCCCATGCAGGCCCTATTCCCGTAACACCATATGTTTACCCTGCTAATTCCCCTGACATAGAATCAATTTAGCATGGTCAATCAAACTAACCTGCACATTTTTGGACTGTGGGAGGAAACTGGAGCACCCGGAGGAAACCCACACAGACACAGGGAGAATGTGCAAACTCCGCACAATGACCTGAGGCCAGGATTGATTTTGACTTGATTTATTATTGTCACGTGTATTAACATACAATGAAAAGTATTGCTTCTTGCGCGCTATAGAGACAAAGTATACCATTTATAGAGAAGGAAGTGAGAGAGTTCAGAATGTAGTGTTACAGTCATAGCTAAGGTGTAGAGAAAGATCAACTTAATGCAAGATAGGCCCATTCAAAAGTCTGACGGCAGCAGGGAAGAAGCTGTGTTTGAGTCGGTTGGTACATGACTTCAGACCTTTGTATCATTTTCCCAACAGAAGAAGGTGGAAGAGAGAATGTCGGGGTTGTGTGGAGTCCTTGATTATGTTGGCTTCTTTGCTGAGGCAGGGGAAGTGTAGACAGAGTCTATCGATGGGAGGCTGGTTTGTGTGATGGATTGAGCTACATTCACAACCTTTCGTAGTTCCTTGCAGTCTTGGGCAGAGCAGGAGCCATACCAAGCTGTGATACAACCAGAAAGAATGCTTTCTATAGTACATCTGTAAAAGTTGGTGAGAGTTATAGCTGACATGCCAAATTTCCTTAGTCTTATGAGAAAGTAGAAGCGTTTGGTGGGCTTTCTTAACCATAGTGTCAGCATGAGGGGATCAGGACATGTTGTTGGTGATCTGAACACCTAAAAACCTGAAGCTCTCAACCATTCTGCTTTGTTACTGTTGATGTAGACAGGGGCATATTTTCCTCTACACTTCCTGAAGTTTATGATAATCTCCTTCATTTTGTTGAAATTGAGGGAGAGCTTATTATTGTTGCACTAGTTCACCAGCTCCTCTAACTCATTCTTGTACTCTGTTTGAGATCTGACCCACTATGGTGATGTCGTCAACAAACTTGAAAATCAAATTGGAGGGGAATTTGGCCACACAGTTATAGGTGTATAAGGAGTATAGTAGGGGGCTGAGAACACAGCCTTGTGGGGCACCGGTGTTAAGGATGATTGTGGAGGAGGTGTTCTTGCCTATCCTTACTGATTGTGCTCTGTGAGTTAAGAAGTTCAGGATCCAGTCACAGAGGGAGGTTCTGAGGCTCAGGCCTTGGAGTTTGGAGATGAGTTTTGTGGGAATAATGGTGCTGAAGGCTGAGCTGTGGTCAATAAATAGGATTCTATCATAGGTGTCTTTGTTATCAAGGTGTTCCAGGGTTGCGAGCAGGGCCAGGGAGATGGCGTCTGCTGTGGACATGTTGCAGTGGTAGGCAAATTGTAGTGGATCCAGACAGCCCGGGAGGCTGGAATTGATTCATGCCATGAATCGAAAGTGCCTTTTGAAGCACTTCATAATGATGATGTCAGAGCCACCAGCCGATAGTCATTAAGGCACGCTGCTTGGTTTTTCTTAGGTGCTGGGATGATGGTTGTCTTCTTGAAGCCGATAGGGAGTTCAGATTGTTGTAAAGAGAGGTTGAAGATGTCTGTAAATACCCCCACCAGCTGATCCATGCAGGATCTGAGTGCTCGCCCGGGTACCCCAGCCGGGCCAGTCGCTTTCTCTGGGTTGATCTTCGAGACAGCTGCTCTGACATCTGCAATGATGACCCCAAATACAGGTTCATCCATTGCTTCCAGGGTGGAGGGCATACTGTTGCTGGTTCTTGCTCAAAGCAGGCGTAGAATGCATTGAGTCATCAGGAAGGGGTGTGTTGGAGCCGGTGATTTTACATGCCTTCATCTTGTAGCCTGTTATGTGTTGCAGACCTTGCCATAGTCGGCAGGAGTTGGTGTGGCTAGAGTGGGACTCTAGCTTGGTCCGGTACTGTCTTTTGGCGTCTTTGATGGATCTCCCAAGTCCCTGGTGGTGTGAAGCAGCAGTGCTAACTATTGTGCCACCGTGCCATCCCATATGCACTGTCCACGTTGTGATGTCCTCAATGGTTAACAGCAATGAGCAGTAGGAGATTCGAAGAAGTAAATGAGTGCACTGAAATGACCTGGGAAACATATTTGGACAGAATCACTCCATCGTGGGAAGATGCAGACAAACACTACTTGCTGGCAAGAAAATAGGAAATAGGGTTGGGAAATCTTCTAATCTGGCTCACATCCAAGAAAATTAGATCTCAAGATGTCTTGTTTTATTGCATTCTGATAAGAGAACTGTAATAGAAATAACATATGCTTATTTGTCATCAAAATGGAAGAAAAAGTATTTGAAATTAGACTTTCTTTGCTGAATTTTAATTTGTGTTCCTGGCTTTGTTGAACAGGTATTTAATGCTTGAATGGTTGACAAATGGTTGAGTGTGGCTGGGGTGGGGGTGCGGGGAGATCAAAGTCATATCATTACCAAAGTAGTTAGTCCAGGTATTACAGCAAAGCAGAGGTGTAAGCTGTTGACTGTATTAAAAACCTGTTTCACAGGCTGCAGCAGGAACCTGCTCCCCATGGCTGCAGCCTGGATCCCATTGACAAGATGGACTGATTGGCACAATCCCAGTTTTCAAGGCAAAGATAAATCGATTTTTGAACAATAAAGAAATTAAAGATGTTGCTGAGTGGGCGGGTAAGTGGAGCTGAGTCCACGGAAAGATCAGCCACGATCTTATTGAATGGCAGGGCAGGCTTGAGGGGCCAAGTGGCCTCCTCCTGCACCTTGTTCTCATGTTCTTATGAAGCCACACCTCCCCTGGCATCACCAGCTGAAAACACACACCTTGAGGTCTCTTTTCAGCTCAATGACAGTAGTTGTGTACATGATTTCCAATTTTTTACTCCTATCTGTGTTTTATTGCCGTTTCCTCACAGCCTGTCCGACTCCCACTCTCCCCCTCCCTGGACCTCCATTCCCTGCCCTATGACTTTGTGGCCTGGGTCTGGAGCTGTCAACTAGGGAGTTCCCCAGATCGAAACTTCAGCAAAGTTATATCCAGCAGGGCTTATCATTTACCTGAAAGATATAGCCACGCGTGAACTTACTGCTGGTGCTCTTGTATTTGATTTTAAGGAAATGTTCTCAGGATGGTGGGCTAACCTGTCTGGACAGATGATCCATCTTCAGTCTGTCTGATTAAGAGTTTTAAAAGAAACACAGAAAAAGCAGGAAACACTCTGCGGGTCAGACAGCATAAAAACATAAGAACCAGGAGCAAGAGTAGGTAATTCAGACCCTCGAGCCTGCTCCACCAATCAGTACGATCATGGCTAATCTCATCTCGACCTCATCCCCACCTTCCGGCCTGCTCCACATAACCCTTCATCCCACTACTACTTAAAAACCTATCTGTCTCCGGTGCCCACTGCAGACTGGGGTACCTGTTTCCACAAATGCACAATCCTTCGAGTGAAGCAATTTCTCCTCATTTCTGTTTTTAATCTTCCACCTTTTGGCCTAAAACAATGGCCTCTGATTCGAAAATGTCCAACAGAAGGAAAGACCTGCTCTACATCTACCCCGTCAATGCCCTTATTTACCTCGATTGGAGCTCCTCTCATTCTTCTGAACTCCAGCGAATATTGGCCTACACTGCTCAATTGTTGGGGTTGGGGAGGAACCCTGTGTTGGGGGGGTAATACATTGGCGAGGCCCACTAATGTTAATTTAATATATCACAATGGGGTTCACAACCTTTCATGGCGGGAATCCCATTAGGTTGAGAGGCGAGAACAATTGAACGGGGAAGTACCGCTGGAGTGAACACCATTTTGAAATTCCCGCTTGATTCTCCACCCCTGCTGCCATTCCTGCCTGCCAAAAACAGGGGTGGAAAATATAACACTCCCCCACCCTTTAACTCTTGCTTTTCTCTCCACGTATCTTTCCAGACCTGTTAACTTTTTCAATACTTTCTGTTTTTATTATCTTTGTAATGAACGGAGAAACATATGAGATCATGAAGGGAATAAATAAGATAGAAGGAGGGAGGTTGTTTCCACTGGCAGGTGAAACTAGATCTATGGTGTATGGCCTCAGAATAAGGGGGAACAGACTCAGGACTGAATTGAGAAGGAATTTCTTCCCCCAAAGGGTTGTGAATCCATGGAATTCCCTGCTCAGTGAAGCAGTTGAGGCTACCTCATTGAATATTTTTAAGACAAGGATAGATACATTTTTGAACAGTAAAAGAATTAAGGGTTATGGTGAGCGGGCAGGTTAGTGGAGCTGAGTTCACGAAAAGTTCAGCCATGATTTTATTGAATGGCAGAGCAGACTTGAAGGGCCAGATGGCCTACTCCTGCTCCTAGCTCTTACGTTCTTATGTAAGGGACACTGAGGAGGAAAATGTGGTATCCCATTTAGCGTAGAAATTATTTACTAAATTTCCCATGTTCTCTCAAATGGCAGGGACTCGCTTTAAGTCATTGTGCTAAAATGTCATTTACTTTTTTTTGCTGCGTTGATTTTTGCTGCACACCACCTTCAGGAGAAGTGTCAGGAGCAGAATCGCGAGCTCTACACAACCTTTGTTGACCTCGTGAAAGCCTTCGACACTGTCAGCCGACAAGGCCTTTGGAGGATCATGTCAAAGTTCAGCTGTCCCCCCAAAATTCATTCAGATGGTACACCAGTTCCATGATGGCATGGTGGCCAGAGCACTGGATGGCAGAGAATCCTCTGAGGCATTCCCAGTCACCAATGGCATCAAACAGGGCTGTGTGCTCGCACCCACACTGTTCAGCATGATGTTTACTGCCATGCTGAATGATGCCTTCCAGGACAGTGTTGCTGGAATCAGCCTCAAGTTCAGAGTTCAACCTGAGGAGACTTCAAGCTATTACTAAAGTGAAGGAGACTGTTCTGAGAGACTTCCTCTTTGCCAATGACTGCGCCCTGTATACTGGCTCAGAGCCAGAGATGCAAGTCAGTATGGACAAATTTTCCACGGCTTGTGACAACTTTGGACTCACCATCAACATTAAAAAGACCGAAGTCATGCACCAGCCTGCTCCTCATGCACCATACACAGAACCCATAACCACAATCAAAGGGCAGAAACTACAGGCAGTGGGCCAGTTCACTTATCTCGGCAGCACCCTCTCCCAAGCAGTGAATATTGATACAGAAGTTAACTGCAGAATAGCAAAGGCAAGTTCTGCTTTCGATAGACTGTGCTCCACTGTATGGGAACTTCGAGGAATCAGCCTAGCGACAAAACTGAAGTTCTACAGCGCCATGGTACTCACTACCCTCCTGTATGCCTATGAAACGTAGACCGTGTATTGAAGACATGCAAGACAACTCAATCATTTCCACATGACTTGTCTTCGCAGAATATTACGCATCTGATGGCAAGACAAAGTACCAGACATTGAAGTTCTCTCTAGAGCAAGTCTACTATCAGTCCAAACATTGCTGATGAGAGCGCAGACCTGGCGGGCATGTCATATCATCCGTATGCCAGACGAGCGCATATCCAAGCAGCTCCTTTTTGGGGAACTCTCTGCTGGAAGACGCTCGCTCGGAGGGCAGAAGAAACGTTTCAAAGACACACTCAAGGCCTCCCTGAAGTTGCTTGACATTGACACGACCACCTGGGAAACGCTGGCACAAAACCACCCTACCTGGCGCTGCCTCATCCACAAGGCCTGTCAAGCTTACGAAGCAAGGTGCATTGCTGAAGCGCAACTTAAGTGCGAACTGCACAAGTCCAGAGCCACCAGGGCAACAACTATAGTGTCTACACAAGTCTGCTCAAAATGTGCCAGGACATTCCGTGCCCGAATTGGCCTGGTCAGTTATCTTCGTAGACCTAGCACCCAGCTTCAAAATGACTAATAGTGTCGAGGTCCTCATCGACGACAATGGATGAACAACAACATTTACTCTTCAGCTTTAACTTTTGAACTTGTCTTGGAACGTTATGTTCTCAGATGTCTTCATCCGCATCCACATTTGTCATCTTATAGATTCTTCTTACAGACTTCAATGGGTTATTTTTCTTATACATCATTGGTGTAGAGGAAGTTTGCCATGTCCAACATGCTTTGGCATTATGGCCCCTTTTTGCCATAAATCTTGCACTTGTTTTCCCTGTTCCAGCTGCTCCCCACTCCCCTGCTGAGCATACCACTTGTGCGCACCAGTGAGCTGTTTGTAGTTTTGCAGATTTATTTCTAGCAATCTCCATTTTGTGGATCTTCACCCCAACTCCTATCTGTGAAGCCTTTTTTGCAGTCAACATCATTCAGTCTACAATTCCTACTGCTGATTTAAGAGTCAATGTACTTTCAGTGAGCAGCCTTCAGTGGATAGCTTTTTTCCAGAGTCCATATACTGACCTATTGCGAAGAGTATTATCGAGCTTCGCACCAAATCTGCTACTGTGTTAGCCTTTGTAAGGTCACCGCAACTGAGAAATGATTTAACCTTCCTCCTGGCTTCGGTCCTTTCTGCAATGACGAATGGTTTTGGTGAGAAATGCTCTTCCAGGACCTTTGTCAATTCATTGGTGGTTTTAACTCCTGACTTTGCTGGGTGGACTAGACTTTGTACAAACTAAAACAAAAATTGGGTTCTACCAAACTGAGCAATGTTACAACCTTTAGATCATTCGGTATTTGACTTGTTTGGAGGTAGTATTGGAACCTTTCTTCATGATTTCCATGTCTCATAATTTTCATCAAATACATCTGTGGTGCCACCTTTGCTCGCCATTTTGGTTACCGGCTAATCCCAGTTTCTATCCTTTCTTCAGTTTCCCCCACCTAACCCCCACGCTTTTCTTTCTTTTTTTCTTTTAGATTTGTAGTTCAATTTCCTTTCTTTTTCTCAAACTACCCTTGTAGACTGCAAGAGATCTTCCTATCTAACTATGCCAAAATAAAAGGAATTCTTCCTTTTTCCTGAGTAGTAGCTCCTTTAAGACTTTGTTTTTCTGTCTGTTCCAGTAGCTGTTACACTTCGTCAAGTGCGTGGCCTCTACAGCTTGGAAATCTACCCATTTTGTTTAAAGGATAAATAAAATTTTTTGTATCTTGTTTACCCACTGTTTCTTTCTAAACCTATTTTTCTCTTTGCATTGATGGTTTCTTTTCCTTGCCTTCAATCACCTTTTTGATCCAAGTGCTGGATTTTAATTTTCAGAATCCAGTCTAAATTTTTTTATACATCTCACTCATCGTTGATTTTCTCTTTTTAAGTCTTGACCAGGAGTTTCAATGAAAAGAAAAGTAATAAGGTGCCTCACTCGTGGGTTAAAGTCAAACACCATGGAAGTTTATTTAGATTTCGCTTGTCCAAAGTTCAATATGAAAGTGCCCCAAAAATCCCTCTTCTTACATCACTACAGGTAACGTGACATCCTACTTTACATACATGACAGTACAAAAGCAGGTCATTTGGCCCATCAAGATTGTGCTGGCGTTTTTCTCCGCTTGGGCAACTGAATCTCATCAGATAGACGAGTGAGACATTAAATACAAAGTAAAGGAGTAAAGGTAAAAGCCACAATTTGTATCATCTGCAGTTCTGTTAAAAGAAAAGAATTTCAGTTCTGAGAAAAGAATTTTACTACCCTGCCTGCCTTGGGAATTGGAGCAGGCGAAGAGCAGACCATGAAAAGGTCTGTTGATCTAGGGTGCAATTTTCCGGTTTCGGGATGAGTGAAGCCATAAAATCCCGCCCATGAAATCACTAAATATAACAGAATTGTGGCTCAGCTGTCGTTTTGGACAATTTTCTTGATATCCGTGTTGGGGCCCCTGATGTCAATGGGGTTGTTGGGGGGGTGGAGGTGGTGGGGGCGGGAAGGGGCTGGATTAGGGTTAATGAAGAGCATCCTGATGTCCATTGGTGGGGAGGGTCTTTAAATTTAACGTTGAAATTGCAGCAGACTTTAAAAAGGAAGTCCCGATCTCAGATTCCCAGTGTTGCGAGTGTGTTTAGGCCCTGAGCCCCCCAGCTGGCTGTGTGACCTGTGGGAAACTATTAGAGAAACTTCTGAAGGAAAGCATCTGTCTCCACATGGAGAGGCAAAGCTTGATCCGGGATAGTCAATATTGCTTCGTCAGAGTGAGATCATGCCTAACAAATTTGATAGACTTTTTTGAAGAGGTGACCATGTGTGTAGGTGAGGGTAGTGCAGTCAATGTGGTTTACATGGATTTCAGTAGAGCCTTTGACAAGTCCCACATGGGAGACTTTTAAAGAAGGTAAATTCACGTGGTATACATGGTAATTTGATAAAATGGATTCAAAATTGGCTCAGTTGTGGGAGACAGAGGGTGATAACAGAAGGCTGCTTTAGTGACTGGAAGGTAGTGTCCAGTAGCATACCATAGGAATCTGTGTTGGGCCTGCTATCATTTATCATTTATGACTATATGAGGGGGGGTGGGGGGGTGGGGGAGGCAGGATTAGTAAGTTTGAGGATGATGCAAAGATTGGATGTGTGGTTAACAGCGAAGCGAAGTGTCTTGGGCTACAAGAAGATATAGTTGGAATGGTCAAATGGACAGATAAGTGGCAGATGGAATTTAACCCTGAAAGGTGTGAGGTGATAAACTTTGGAAGGAGTAATTTGACAAGGAACTAATCAATGAATGATAGGACACAAGGAAGTTCTGTGGAAAGAAGAGACCTTGGCATGTTCATCCACACATCTCTGAAAGCGGAAAGGCATGTTTGTCGGGTCGTGAGAAAAGCGTATGGGACACTTGCCTTTATCAATCAAGGCATAGACTACAAAAGCAGGGAAGTCATAATGAAGTTGTATAGAACTTCTTTGAGGTTACAGCTAGCGTATTGTGTACAGTTCTGATTGCCACATTATAGAAAAGATGTTATTGAACTGGAGGGGGTGCAACGGAGATTCACCAGGATGTTACCTGGGATGGAACATTTAAATTACGAAGAGAGGTTGTAGGCTTGGGTTGTTTTTGTTGGAACAGAGAAGACTGAGGGGCAACCTGATATAAGATTGTGAGAAATACAGACAGAGTGGATAAGGAGCAGCTGATCCCCTTAGTTGAAGGGTCAGTCATGAGGGGACGTAGGTTCAAGATGAGGGGCAGGAGGTTTAGAGGGATATGAGGAAAAACCTTTTTACCCAGAGGGTGGTGACAGTCTGGAATGCGCTGTCTGGGAGAGTGGGTGCCCCACATCCTTTAAAAATGAGCATTTGGCACATCATAACATTCAGGGCTATGGGCCAAGTGTTGGCAGATGGGATTGGTTGGGAGTTCAGGTGTTTCTAAAGTGTGGGTGCGGGCTCGATGGGCTGAAGGGCCTTTTCTAAGATGTATGATTCTATGATCCTCGCTAGTACTCTGAAATTGCACAAAGTGCTGTTAAATCAGGAGAGAAAAGAAGACTGTGAAGCTTCAGTGAACATTTGGCGCAAAAATTGCACCCATTAATTCTCTGTATCCTTCCACAGATGCTGCCAGGCCTGCTGGATTTATCCTGCACTTTCTATTTTTATTCCAGAATCTCCTGCATCTGTAGCATTTTGCTTTTATTTTAGTGTTAGCTACAGGGCAGATCTTATGTGATAGTGCAAAAGTGCTGACAGCAAGTAAGTGGCCCGTCTTGTGCCTGTGTATGCATTTCTTCTGACTTCATTTGGGCTCACAACCCTCTATTACTCAGTTTGCATGATTGCACAGTCAAGATTTGCTGCCATAATTCACAGAGAAAGTCCTGTGTAAAGGTCTGTGCTGTCACCTGTAACACTTATGCAACAGTATGTAGATAATACCAATGAGATGGCACTGGAGTATTTGGCTGCAGAGCATTAGCTGAGCAGGTACGATTTTTTAATTTCTGTGCCACTGGAGTGTCAGCAGTGGACAATATGATTGCTGGAGCAAGCTGCCAAAGCCAATTGTTTGTTGTTTAAATGGAGGATGAGAACTTGCTCCCATGGCTCACCGGTACAAGTTTTATATTGTGATCATGTATACCCTGCTGACCCTGGGAAGATCCATGGACATCAAGTTAAAAATTGTGGCCATTTAAATTATCATTAGGCTTATTTATATAACCATAAGACATAGGAACAGAATTAGGCCACTCGGCCCATCGAGTCTTTCAATCATGGATGATATTTTTCTCATCCTCATTCTCCTGCCATTTCCCATGACCCCTGATCCCCTTATTAATCAAGAACCTACCTATCACTGTCTTAAAGACACACAATGACCTGGCCGCCACAGTCTTCTGTGGCAAAGAGTTCCACAGGTTCACCGCTCTCTGACAGAAGAAATTCCTCCTCATCTCTGTTTTAAAGGGCTGTCCCTTTAGCCTGAAGTTGTGCCCTCTGGTTCTAATTTTTCCTACTAGTGGAACCATCCTCTGCATGTCCACTCCATCCAGGTCTCGCAGTATCCTATAAGTTTCAGTAAGATTTATGGGATGTGCTAGTGGCCTAGGAACTCTCCCTGCAATGTAAATGGGATGAATTCCATACCCTCAATGAGTTGAAGCCTACAGAACAAAACAGTGAATCCGGATGTTAGAGGTTGGTCAGTATTCTTCAGTTTTATCTGAGAAAGTCATGTGTTGATTACGAGGGTGTTGTCGAAATTTCTTTTTGTTTAACTTCTGTGTTGTGCTTTCTCACTCATGGTCTCTCTAATTGTCCGAGAGCAGTAAAGAATGACCCTTTGTCAGAAGTAATTAGCCCCAAGCTGTGATGTTACGTGGTGAAGTCCTGTTGAAATTGTACCAAGGTAAATAATCGTGTGAGGACCCCTCCCCCTCTCTTACTTACCTTTGACGTAAATCCATATATCTCAGGTATCAGCTATTGCATGTTCACATAAAGAAGAGCTTCATCTTGCTACATATGTTTTGGGGCAATATTTTCTCATATATCAAGATTACAGGGCAAACTTAATCTCGGTCCATATGTTCAGTAGCTAATGTTTTCTCAGATACAGCATCCTTACTTACCAAGGTCAGAACCCACGGTGTGATTTTAGGCCTCAATAGTTTTGCATTGTCCTTTATTCAGTTTGGTACGTGATGCACAAATTAAGTAACATGATGACTGTATGCACATTTAAAACTTCAACTGATTGGTTAGGTGTTGAAAATGTGGGTGACTTTGCTTTCCTTTCTGAGGATGGGAGTGATGCTGGAAAAGCCACATGCACCGTTCAGCCCGTTTCCTGGAGAGAACGGTGTGGGCCTTCCTCTTGAACTGCTGCAGTCTTTATTCCCATGGCATTCCTACAATGGTGTCACACAGTAAATGTGACGATCCTTCCCCACACAGGGAAATACTTCACACAGAGCATCAGAAGCTTGCTGTATGGTGGCAGTTTTCATTGCAACTATCTGTGCCACAGAGAATTGCTGTAAGTGCATCTGATTCCACCAGCCAACTTATTTAAATGATGTTCATGAGGGCATTCATGTTTGCAAATGTTTTTTACCTTGAACAGATTTCCTTCTTTGTAAAGGTGCTGACACTTTAAATATAAACATGTTGTATTGTACCATTGAATGGAAAAGGAATTTCTTTTCCCTCTTCTTTAATGTTTATGTGGGAATAATGTGACCATTTATAAAAGTGATGTGAAATTGGAATTCCTGATAATCCTCTATTGATTATCACTTGTAGAGAGATGACCTCACAATCCGAAACCCCTCATTGTGGACATCAACACTCATTTATCACACAGGCCATCACTTGTCAGTCACGGCTCCTGCTTTTCAAAAAAAAAAGTCACAAAAGAAATTAAACCTTCCTCAGAATGTATTTTATTTAACTTCTGGTCAAAATGTGTGTTCTTCACGATGAGCTGTGTGAGCATTGGTTTCGGGTTCCAGTCTCATTCAAAAACTTCAGGGTAGGTGAAAATATCGAAGCAGAGTACAGCTGTCTCTACTACACCCCTACAATTTCATTCAGCCCAATCTTGGGAGAACACCCTTTACACCAAAATGACCCTTTTTCCATTTTCCACATGAGTCATCTTAAATGACATTGATCATTTATTAACTATTATTTACATCGTGGTTCATGCAAATTGGGAATTGGACTGAAGCTGCCCAAGCTTATTCCATATAAGGGCAATGCAGTCTGCAGATGAGTTTTCCCTTTGGATTGGATATGTCCTGGGGCCTTCAGGTGAAAGGTTGACTTAGTGTCTCATCCGGCGCCCACAGGATGTGTTTTATAAAACGTTTCCAGTTGATTGGATGACGTGAATATTGAAATGATGTGCTGAATTTTGTGACTTTAATTTTGAAAGAGGGTGCAGCTTGCTTTCCAGCCTGTGCCCTGGAGGTGAGAGAGGGCATATGCCTTCTGGTCCACTCATACCAGGAAGTGTCCAACTGAGAACTCGCTTCGCTGCCAATTAAGGAGGGGTGGGTGAGCTAAGGAGATAGGAAGGTTAAACATTTTTGCAAAGCAAAGAGAAGCCTTTATTTTAGTTGCAATGAGAGTATTGCAGGGGTGAATGGCCTCCAAGAGGGTGCAACAAAATGAATGTAAAAGAGACTAAAAAGAAGATATCTCTTCATCTCGTGCAGTCTCCAGGAGAGGCAAACCTCTGTCTTTGGTTGACTGCAGGTATGCTGTTTCTGCCATTTAAAGTTGGCATTGCCCGTGACTGTCAAAACTGCTGTGCAGTAGCCTCCTGTGAGTTAAGGGGTTATAAAAACTGGAGTGGTCCTGTTCCCCACTGAAAAAAATTAATTCTCCTTGAAAAATGACCAACAACTGCTTCATTAGCAGTCTCAACTGCCTTCTGGCTGCTGATGTATGTGTTCCCAATGCATTTTTCTATCCATTTCCTGGCCAACGCAAGGACCTGGCAGAATCCACTCTACCCCCGAACTCAGGATTCTGATGGTAACTGTAGCCATTCTCATTTCACTCTGAGCGTGTGCTATCTTCATTACTTATCGATAAGATTAGAATCCTGTAAACATTCGCAAGCATACAATATTCCATACTTAGTTTACAGCTGTCAGTAAACTTCCTTGCTCGGATGTGCTACTGAGTCCTCATTTTGTTCTATACTGATAGCAATTATATAGCTGCCCTATTAAATGTCTTTTCAAGCGCATCTGTTTGGTTCACCCAATGTGTCACACAAAGTGGATTCTGCTGAATTTAAGTTGCATGAAAGAATGCAATAGAAGGTGATTGGTTGTCCTCAGTGACAAATGCTTTGCTATTTCCATTAAAAAATGAAGCAAAATTTAGAGTGTAGAGAAGGTTGGAATGCAATCATTGACTACTTTACAGTGCATGAAATTGATGAAGAGAAGAAAGGGACATGCATCTGATTTGTTGATAGGAGAGTGTCTGAATATCCAAGCACATCGTTTAGTGTATTTAAGATGATAAATTTGAGATATTTTATTTGAATTATGTCAATGATGGAGCAGCTTTCTTAGCTTTCCTTTTCTGTGGAATTCTATCACTTACTTTGCTGTTTGGGATCGAGCTATAGGATATGCTGTTCACCAGCTCACCTCAAGCCTCCACCAGTGGTTCATTGTTATTTACCTCTGCAATGTTCACAGGGCCTTGACTATTTATGTTCCATTCTGCATTATTAATAGAGGAGGGTTTTGCAGCCTGTCTCTGTGGTGTAGTGGAGCCTGATCTGGATCTCACTGTACCATGGGACTTCGCAATCCTGCACCTGTGACTTACATTTTCTGGCCACAGACCATCCCCATTGGCTGAGGAGGTCCATATAGACTTGGAATTTGGTGGAAACTGTATTGGCGGCTTTTAGTGAATGAGTGGACTGATTGAAAAAAAATAGTCCCACAGCACCTACTGGGGTTGTCAATGTTTGTTACTGGTGATGCTGCACTACATGTGGTGCGATAAAACATCAAATCCGGACAAGGGCCGGGATTCTCCGATCTCGATTGCCCCACCACCACTGCCAATGAAAATGGAAAATTTGGCAGGCAGTCAAAACTCTGGCTGGAATTCCTCATCCATTGCTGGGATTCTCCAGTGCCGCCGCAGAGAATGGAGATTTGTCTGAGTGCCAAATCCTTCATTCTCGCTGGCAGCAGTGGCGGGAGACTGGAGAATCCAGGCCTCCACTCACTGCAGCGAGAACGGATAATCCAAGCCATGGGCGAGGATGGAGAATTGCGGCCACGGTGTTTAAAGGTACCAGGGACATCAGAAAAAGCTATCCTGAGGCTTGAGATATTTATCTAGGGAGTGTCTGATCTGAATAGTATAGAAAGACCCAACGTTTGAGAACTGCAGTGTCCCGGAATAAGAAGGGGAAGGGCCTACCAGTTTACCCAGTGTCAGGAAACCTGTGTGCATACATTTATGAGAGTGTAAGTGTACAATTGGGACCAAGTTCAGCTTTAATGTCTCCTGAAGTCGAATAGCCTATCGGTATTGAGTGGCAAGGTTTACACATGACTGATTGCCATTTGAATGATATATCGAAAGGTGGTGACACCCATGGAACTGTAGCTCTGCAAGTTGTCATGAGGAGAGAGTTGAGAGACGGGCAATGGCATTTGAAATGTTTTATGCAAATCACAAAATTTGTTGAATCCTATGACCAAGGCCATTTGGAGCATTATAACGTCAACATTTCTTTCATCCATTATATGGCACTGTGCCGTATAATAAGTGGCATAGGTTGTGCCCATATTTCCAAATGTTTATTACCACTGCTAATACAAGCTGTTGATAAGAATATCTTTTGGAAAAAGATATGGAATAATAATTAACGAAAGATATTAATTTCATTAAAACGTTTCATATTCCTCAATGGGTCAGCAAATTTAATGTAATCAAAGGTCAAACTGCTGATTAGAACATAATATTACAGAGTACCTTAAACTGGAACTGAAATTAGAATCGTTTTACAAGCTGCAAATGATGCCACCTGATACTACTTGCATCTGCTCGATACCAGATGCTTGGTGTCTGATATCTTCTATCTTAAACAGAGGTGAAAGATACATGGTCCAACGGCACATTTAGAATGAAGCAACTCAGAGTGCACTCTGACTTGTGTGTGTGGTATTTACTTCACTTTCTCAACGTGTTAACAAGCATCCTTACCTTTTGCAATCTCTCACTTCCGTGTCTGCATTTCGTAGATTGTGAGCTGCAAACCAACTACAAATTGCCAAGAAAAGTCAGCAAGTGTACAATTGCTTAATGTGGACAGGTGTACAATAATATTATGGGTAACAGAGAGAAATTGGAATCAAAACTGAATGGCTCTGTCTGCCACTCTATTCTCATTCTGCAGCAGGTTTCATCCGGCTGGTGTTTGCTCGTAATTGAGGCAGTTGACGGCTGCAGTCAGGGCACTCATTAGCAAATGCTAATTGGGGTCCTATGAGACCCCAAAAGCATTTTAATATCTGCAGAGTTCCCACTATGGACACTGCATGGAGACGCGGTGGTCAGTACTGCTGCCTCACAATGCCAGGGACCAGGGTTCAAATTTAGCCTTGGGTGACTGTGTGGAGTTTGCACTTTCTCCCTATGGCTGCGTGGGTTTCGTTCAGGTACTCTCATTTCCTCCCAGCAATGCTCCGAAAGTTTGTGGCTTGTGCTACCAAATAACCTGTTGGACTTTAACCTGGTATTGTGAGACTTCTTACTGTTCCTCCCATAGGTTTATTGGCCTTTTAAAATTAGCTTTTAATTTTAGGGGGTTTAGCAGGGTAAATATACGGGGTTACTGGGATACGGCCTCTCTGAGATTGTTGTCAGTGTAGGATAAATGGGCTGAATGGCCTCCTACTGTGCTGTAGGGATTCTGTGATGCCCTGCTCAGTAAAATGTGATGAACAAGAAGGAGAGACCTTATAAGGAGACTTACCTTTGTGGGGCTAGGGAAAGCAGGATTGCTCTTTTGGACCCCATAAACAAACTCTAGGTCTCTGCTGCCCTGTTTTGATCTGCATGGACCTTCTAAACCCTCCTATTGGGCTAGAGGTCAACCATAGCCAACAGGCTATGGTTGACCCTACTGGTTTTCTGCACAGGAGTTAAAATTGCCCTGGCAAAGGTTTTAATTTTTGAGCAGGATTAGATGAAGATTCAGTTTAAGGTCCTCAATCCGTGTCATCAACACTGTTCCTAAAGTAGCCAGAATGGTTGAGAGTCACTGGGTGGTTAATAATCAAGTAGAATGTGGTTGAAGTAAAATAAAATTTCTGGATTCAATTGTAAATTCCCGATCAAGAAGAGAAGTAGCAGATACAAAGTGGTCACTGCCACACAGAGCAGGAGAGAATGGCACTCCAGGCATCCACTGCATATCTCCTCCTGTTGACTTAATTACCGTATTGCTTAGAGGGCTCCACCTGCCCTCTTAAGCTGCGACTTTCTTTACAAGGGAAAGGTTAAATATGAATAGGGAAAAATAAACTTGTAAGACTAATAAAGAAGCTGCAATGTGAGGCAGAGAGCTGGAATGTGAAGGCTTTGTTAAAAATAGCCCAACAGCTTTTGATAAAATAGCAACCCTGGTGGAAAGAAAATACTCAAAAAGAAACCTCCATGGTGAATAATAGACAACCGAACAGAGTTTGGGAAAGTTGGAGATTTTTCAAGAAGTCAATGGTGAATGTCTGTTAGATTTAAAAAGGCTGCCATTTTCTTTCCACCCATTTTCATTTAAATCTGTTTCTTCCCCTTGGTTTTGGTTTCTCTTACCTTGGTTTCTCCTCTGTGGGTGGCACGATGGCACAGTGGTTAGCACTGCTGCATCACAATGCCAGGGACCCAGTTTCCATTCCTGGCTTGCATCACTGTCTGTGCGGAGGCTGCATGTTCTCCCCATGTCTGCGTAGGTTTCTTCTGGGTGCTCCAGTTTCATCCCACTGTCTGAAAGATGAGGTGGTTAGGTGCTAAATTTTCTTTCAGTGTACCCGAACAGGCACCAAAATGCTGAAACTGGGGAATTTCACAGTAACTTCATTGCAGTGTTAATGTAAATCTTACTTGTGACTAATAAATAAACTTTACTCTTCATTTACCTAGTGATAAGGCTTCTAACCTTAGCTCCTAGTGTGTGATGAGTTATTTGACAAAAAGGGACGTTGAATCCTAACTCTCTCTTGTCTTCGCGCACCTTTTTATACATTGGAAACAAATGGTTTGTAACCTGGTCTGTTCTTTCTCTTGTTTAGCCCAAACACTGAGGTCAAATTACAAGAGCACAACACAAGAACATAAGTGGTGTTCTTTTAAATTGAATAACTCAGCTCAGACTAGTGCCTTCATCTGTTTGGCTCACACTAGACGACCAAATCATTAGGAACAGAAGCTTTTAATTGACTTTTAACTTCAACCAACTCATGAAAGGATTTACTTTATAAATATTACTGTATGAGCCTTGCAAAACCAATGCCTGTCTAGTTGCAGTATTTCTGATAGGAATTCTAATTCCTGTCGCTCCATTGGGAATTCTAATTTTGTTTCTCCCAAAAGTAACAACCCAGCTGCCCTTTAGATATCAAATCGGACCAATGGAGTAATGCATTCCAAGAGCATCTTAATAGTACATTTTTCCAAAATGACATACAAAGGCAGCATATTAACAGATGTGATCTATAAGAGAACTGGAGGTCTGTACCTCATAAAGATGATCATTTTACCAGGCAGAGCTTGGAAATATCACTGTATAATGCCACCCATGAGCAGCGTTAACTCTTTAGGGTCTCGAATGTGGAGTTTACTGACAGTTCAGGATTTAATTTCCTGACAAGATTTTAGCCAGCAGTTTATCTTTTTGCCAGTTGGTTACAGCCACTGACCAAATGGAACTGGTAGTCCTCAATGAAAGCTTGAGAAATTTTTTATTTTTGCTATTCTGTACCTCTGAAAATCTTCAACTTGCTAATTCTGAAGAACTTTCTAGCCTACAAAGTAATGATGAAAATTGTAAGGTGGTTTATTGGTCCTCCAACGCAGGAAGTAGCCATTTAACCCATCATAGAATCCCTGTAGTGCAGAACAGGTCATTCAGCCCATCAAGTCCACACCAACGCCTGGCTAAATTGCCCCTTAGTGTCCAAAGGGTGTAGGTTATGTGGATTAGCCAAGGTAAATGTGCGAGGTTACAGGGATAGGATTGGGGAGATAGCCTAGTTAAGGTACTCTGTCATAGAGTTTATAGAATCATAGGAACCCTACAGCACAGAAAGGGGCCATTCAGCCCATCAAGTCTGCACCAACCACAATCCCACCAAGGCCCTACCTCCATATCCCTATGTATTTACCCACTAATCCCTCTAACCTACACATCTCAGTTCACTAAGGACAATTTTAGCATGGCCGATCAACCTAACCCGCACATCTTTGGACTGTGGGAAGAAAGCGAAGCACCTGGAGGAAACTCACGGAGACACAAGGAGAGTGTGCAAACTCCACACAGACAGTGACCTGAGCCGGGAATTGAACCCAGGTCCCTGGAGCTGTGAGGCAGCAGTGCTAACCAGTATGTCGCTGTGCCTGGGCTGATTTTTTTCATAGAGCTATCCATTTAGTCCCAATCACTTGCTGTTTCTCCATAGCCCTTTATGCTTTCATCATCCTTTCAGCCAGTGCATTTCAGATCATCTTAACTTGCTGCATAAAGGAAACTTGCATTTGGGTATTTTGGCAGATTTTGTAAATTTCTATCCTCTGGTTGCTGTCACTTCTTCCAGTGTATCAGCATGTTTTCCTTATTCACTCTACCAAAGACACCATCAATTTAAAGACCTTTATTTAATCACTCCTTAATTTTCTTTGCTTCAAGGAAAACCATTCCAGCTTCTCTAGTTCCTATCATTCTGGTAAATTTTGCACTGTCTCACAGTGAGGGGATCTTTAGGGAAGATTTGGAAGAAATAGGTTGGCCATTCACGGATTTAAATCTTTTTATTTTCTTGTTACCATCAGGCCAGGAAGAGTGTAACTTTTACAACAAGGAGTATCTTTTTGTAACTATTTGACATTCAATGTAATGCATCAGGAAACACAAAATGATAATTCCCAAATAAATATACACAGGGTAACAGGTGGCAGGGAATCTGTTTGAAGAATGCAACAACCAAGGAGTGCAGATGATATCATAAATCACAAAAGTGTAATTTGAGCAGGGTACGAATGTCATTGGAAACCCAAGAGCCTGTTATAGCCTTGCACACAGAGCCTTTTTTAAAAAAAAAGTATGATTTTTTTTCCCCCACTCAGCATTCATTTATAATATTCTACAGAGTTCTGATAGCATTCATGTTTTTATGTTATTCTGTTACAACTGTCCATATTAAGTTTCAGTTTTGTAAAATTGATTATGAAAATGATTGACTGTATTGTGGATTTGCTGTGCTAAGTGTCTTGAGATATTTTTCTACATGAAAGGCAGAATGCAAATATAAATTGTAATTGTTATTGTGGAAGTGACTAAAATACGTTATGGGATTGATCCAGTGTGTTATGAGACTGTATTGGTGCAATGCTGGATTGATCTCAGCAATTGTAGAATTGGCTCAATGTATGATCGTTTCATTTCAATGCTGCATTGCCTCAATATATTCTAGCAATAATGAGAGGGCTTTATTTGTTAGTAAGATTAAGGATGTGAGAAAGAGACAGAATTAATTTTTCCCACCTAAGATATAGCAATTATTATAACACCACATTTGTTCTCAAGATGTTGTAAAATAAAATACTGCCATTGAATTTTATTTGAAGTGCAGTCATTATTCTAAAGTAGAAAAGACAGTGGATAATTTGCAGTTATCAAGGTCCCAAAAATAGCAATATGGTCATGATGTTTGATTTGATTTATCATTGTCACATGTATTAGTATGCAGTGAAAG
The DNA here is from genome assembly GCF_965287045.1 of Carcharhinus amblyrhynchos. Classification (NCBI taxonomy): domain Eukaryota; kingdom Metazoa; phylum Chordata; class Chondrichthyes; order Carcharhiniformes; family Carcharhinidae; genus Carcharhinus; species Carcharhinus amblyrhynchos. The sequence goes on along the minus strand of NC_137324.1, from coordinate 45,873,344 downwards.
GTATTGTTTCTTGCATGCTATATAGACAAAGCATACCATTCAAAGAGAAGGAAATGAGAGAGTGCAGAATGTGGTGTTACAGTCATAGGTAGGGTGTAGAGAAAGGTCAACTTAATGCAAGGTAAGTCCATTCAAAGTCTGACAGCAGCAGGAGAGAAGAAGCTGTTCTCGAGTCGGTTGGTTCGTGTCCTCAGACTTTTGTATCTTTCTCTCGACGGGAAAAGGTAGAGGAGAGAATGTCTGGGGTGCGTGGGGTCCTTAATTATGCTGGCTGCTTTGCCAAGTCAGTGGGAAGTGTAAACAGAATCAATGGATGGGAGGCTGATTTGTGTGATGGATTGGGCTACATTCATGACCTTTTGTAGTTCCTTGCGGTCTTAGGCAGAGCAGGAGCCATACCAAGCTGTGATACAACCAGAAAGAATGCTTTCTATGGTGCATCTGTAAAAGTTGGTGAGAGTCATAGGTGACATGCCAAATTTCTTTAGTCTTCTGAGGAGAGACTGAGGGATTTGGGGTTGTTTTCACTGGAAAGAAGGCGGCTAAGAGGGGATCTTATTGAAACATATAAGATGATTAGAGGTTTAGATAGGGTGGACAGTGATAGCCTTTTTCCTCGGATGGAGAAAGCTAGCACGAGGGGGCATGGCTTTAAATTAAGGGGGGGTAGTTATAGGACGGATGTCAGGGGTAGGTTCTTTACCCAGAGGGTGGTGAGGGATTGGAATGCCCTGCCTGCTGCGGTTGTAAATGCGCCTAGTTTGGGGGCGTTTAAGAGATCCGTGGATAGGTTTATGGACGAAAAGGGATTGGTTTAGGTTAGAGGGTCATTGTTTTTTTAACTGGTCGGTGCAACATCGTGGGCCGAAGGGCCTGTTCTGCGCTGTAATGTTCTATGTTCTATGTTCTGGGAAGTGGAGGCATTGGTGGGCTTTCTTTATTACAATGTCGACATGGGGGACCAGGACAGGTTTTGGTGAGCTGGACAGCTAAAAGCTTGAAGCTCTCGACCCTTTCTATTTTGTCTCCACTGATGTAGTCAGGGGCATGTTCTCCTTGTCGATGACAATCTTCTTCATTTTGTTGTCATTGAGGGAGAGATTATTGTTGCCGCATGAGTTCACCAGATTCTTTATCTCATTCCTGTAATCTGTCTCGTCATTGTTTGAGATCCGACCCATAAAGTGGAGGTGTCAGTAAACTTGAAAATTGAATTGGAGGGGAATTTGGCCGCACAGTTGAGGCTGCATAAGGAATATAGTAGGGGGCTGAAAATACAGCCTTGTGTGACAAGATCATCTTGAATGTTTAGTATTGGTCAGAACACTTTCCTGAATGAATTGTTCCCCATGGGACCTTTTACATCTATCAAAGTGGCCAGACAAACCCTTGGTTTAACATCTAACCTGACAGGCATTTGGGAGAATTGTACAAAGGCACAGGAAGTCCCACAATTGAGATCAGAAATGAATCCTGAGTCCACGAGGCAGAAGATGGGCCTGCAGAGGGTGATATCACTGGTGATAACCAATTAAGAGGCTGCTGCTAGAACTGTCATCCAAATGAGATCAATTACCCACAGAACTACCAGCGATAGCTTCTGCTACGACTCCATACTGAGGTCTCCTCAAGACGTGGTTAAGAATCTTATTCAATGTACTGGGGCCAGGCAGGCAGGTCCCAGAAGTCAGAGGGGTGAATCTTCCACTGGTGGTGACAAAGCTATGGAGAACAACCGTAGACACTGGGGTGTGTTTTTTGTTGGGAGGGGAATCCGCTCAGAGCCATGAGTTTCCTCCAGGTACTCCGGTTTTCTCCCACAGTCCAAAGATGTGCAGGTCAGGTTGATTGGCCATGCTAAGAAATTGCCCCTTAGTGTCCAGGGATGCGTAGGTTAGAGGGATTAGTGGGTATAATATGTCAAGATATGGGGCTAGGGCTTGGGTGGGATTGTGTTTGGTGCAGTCTCGATGGGTCGAAGGGCCTCTTTCTGCACTGTAGGGTTCTATGACTCTATGATGATAACCAGAAAAGAAGCCTAGCACCCACCCAAACAGCCATGAGGAGGCAACACTGTAAAGTGGGTGTTCTCTCCACACAGTTTAGGGTGGGGGGGGGGGGGTGCGGTGAGGGGTGGGGGGAAACCTGCCAACACCAGTAAAGTGCCAGCATAGTGTTTTAAAATGGCTGTTAATTGGTCAATTTATTGAATTAATTGGTCACACCCTTCCAGTCAACAAGCCCCTGCCTTTCCTGTTTCTGGGGACACCCAATAGTGCCATGGCGGTGGGATGTTAGACTTTGTTCCCAATACTTTCTGCTAGCCATTTTATCAGTCCTGCTGCCTCCTCACCCATCTCCTGAGGGCTGGTAAATTTCAGCCCAGTACCTCTGCCAATGCAATACTACTTCTGTATTTTATTGAAACGTTTGCCTAGAATATGTGCTGCAGCTTCTGAAGTGAATTTGGACCCACATCCTTCTGACTCAATGGCAGCAATACTACCATTGACTCTTGGCTGATACCATGTTGGCTAATCACCGTGGGTACCACCTTGCTCCTTTTTAACTTGTGCAGCAGAATCTTTTACAGTGCCTGAAACTGCAGACAAGAATTAGGATTTAATATCTCATTTGCAGGATGACACCTCTGACAATGCTGCACTCCCTCAGCACTAAAATGCTAGTTTGCATTAAATTAAGTCAAGGATCCATGACTTTCTCACTAAATGCAATGACTGAACCAAGGTTGAGAACGTTAACTCTGCTCTACATTACGTCTTGCTTTTATTGAGCGTTATATACTAAATTGGACAACTTAGTCAAGTGTGAAGAGTGTTCCAACTTTCTACCATATTTTACATGCCAAAGTGCTTCTTGACTTCAATCCTGAAAGGTTTGGCTCTAATTTTTTGGCTGTCTTCTTGTCCTAGATTTCCTAGTTCACAAACAAAGGCCGGAATGTTCCATCAGTTCATGCTGGCGGGATCTCCTGGTCCTGCCGACGGGACACTTGCCATAGTTTCCAGGCGGCAAGGGGTGCATTCAATGGGAAAGCCCATTGGCAACAGCAGGACCAGAAGATCGTGCTGCTGGACAACGGGAGGCCGCCTCTGCCGCCACCGCATACGTGTCGGGTTGCGTGGAAAATCCGGCTCAGAATTTCCATCTATGTCATCGTTTCCTCTTTTCTCTCCTGGAAGTGCCGACTCTGCTGGGGGGATGTGGTGACCAGAGACCAGGTCACCCCTGATATCTTGCCCATGTATCCATTCTTACTGTAAAGGACTAGGCAGTGAGCATCAGCAAGTGTTTGAGACCTCGCAGCCAAGCATGAGAATGTGCTCACCTGATATCCTGTCAATTATTGCAAACCGAATCGGCAACCTTGGCTGATATCTCTGCTCTGTAGCCAAAGGTGCTGAGGTCAGTTGTTGTCCTCTGACTGGCCTCTATGGTGAAGGTTACTGAGTGGGGAACTTGGAACTTTTCTGGTCTCTGTGCCTTAGTTTCACAATGAACAATTGGGAGTAATAAAATTGCTTTTAAAGAGTGTTGAAGGGTCAGCTTTCATACAATAGGAAATAAACTGCTAATATGAAAGGATAGAGCCCATGAAGTAGCATTTCCCAGTGTCCAAGACTCCAAAATGTGTTCCTAGGATGTGCTAATTCAAGCTCTAGGAGAACATAATGGAAGTTTGGGCAAGGTTGTCAGCAGGTCCCACAGGGTGTCCTGCCCACTACATCTTTACCCACCTGGTGCAGAGCATTGCCGCCTGGCAATGCACATTGGAACATAAAATCGCCTGTCAAATCTGGCCTTTAAAATTCAGCCACCATACCAGGACAGCTGTATCTGGTGCAGAATATAAGAACATAAGAAAATAAGAAATAGGAGTCGGAGTAGGCCATCTAGCCCCTCGAGCCTGCCCTGCCATTCAATAAGATCATGGCTGATCAGTTCCACTTCCCCGCCTGCTCCCCATAACCCTTAATTCCCCTGTCTATCAGAAATCTATCTACCCGTGACTTAAACATCTTCAACGAGGTAGCCTCACTTCAATGGGCAGAGAATTCCAGAGATTCACCACCCTTTGAGTGAAGAAGTTCTTCCTCAACTCTGTTCTAAACTGCACCCCTCCCCCCTTATTTTGAGGCTGTGTCCTCTAGTTCTGGTTTCCTTTCTAAGCGGAAAGAATCTCTCTACCTCTACCCTATCTAGCCCTTCCATTATCTTGTTAGTAAGTATCTTGCCCAAGATACTTGTAAGTATCTTGTAAATAGTTAATCAAACCACAGAAATTCACAAGACATTAACGTAGAAAGCACTCTTACACAAGGATATTATTAAACTACAAAGAGTGCAGAAAGAATTCACTAGGATGCTACTAGGACTTGATGGTTTGAGTTGTATGGAGAAGCTGGGTGGACTGGGACTTTTTTCTCTGGAGCATAGGAGGTTGAGGGGTGAGCTTATTGAGGTCTATAAAATAATGAGTGGCATAGATCAGCAAGATAGTCAATATCTTTTCCCAAAGATAGGTGAGTCTAGAACTAGAGGGCATAGGTTTAAGGTGAGAGGAGAGAAATATAAAAGGGTCCAGAGGGGCATTTTGTTCATACAGAGGGTAGTAAGTGTCTAGAACAAGTTGCCAGAGGTAGTACTAGGCAGGTACAATTTTGTCTATTAAAAACCGTTTAGACAGTTACATGGGTAAGATGGCTATAGAAAGATATGGGCCAAATGTGGGCAATTGGGACTAGCTTGATGATTGAAATCAAAAGGGCGGCATGGACAAGTTGAGCCGAAGGGCCAGTTTCCATGCTGTAAACCTCGATGACTCGACGGCACTAAGTAAAGTTTCATATCCTCGCTGGATCAAGCATGGCTGATTTATACACTTTAATAATTTGAGGAAAGAAGCAGTGGGTTCTCAGCGTCTCAGCTATGTAAACTCCCGTCAACAACCAGTTGACAGTTTCTATTTAGGAGCTGAATGAGAAGTATCAGGGCCTGTCATGTATAATTTAATTCGCAGATGTAGACAAGTGCATTTGGCGTTAAGATCAGATGTCTGGCCTTTAGATTCCTGACCTGTGTTGTCATTTATAGGAAATCTCCCTGTTCATCCTAACTCACAGATCATTGTTCCACGCAGCAATGGAAGTGCCTTTAATTTCCTTCACAGCCTTAAATTAGCTGAGAAGGGCAGTGTGTAACTGTGGCTGGAAGAAACTTAAGTAATAAAAAAAACTTGCCATGATTAACCGTTACCTCACCAAGCATTGCGCTATTTAGGTTTACAGTGATTTGGGTTCCGTTTTCCCTCAGTTTCATGCCATTTATCATGAGCATGTTCTGTCCCATAAGCAATGAGTTTCCTAGGTACCAGAAAACCACATTGGGGCCCAGTTTCCTTTGCGTTCCCGGAAGCAAATCAGTAACATAGAAAAATGTTTGCCACCAGTGTCACTTGCGTTGGATTTGCCATTTTAGTTGTTCCTTCCTCTCCACACCCCCATCCCTCCAGCCACCATTGCCCAACCCCCACCCCTCCCATAACCCTCAGTGACACCATCCCCGGTGACCTTTTCCTGGTAGTAGAACATGCTGAACTTCCCTTTGAAATCAGGAGTGGTCCAGGAGCAGAATCAGGAAATTCTAAGCATGTTCTTGCACAGGAAGCTCACTGCTGTTCAAATCTGTGCTAAAGTCAAAATGGGGGCAACTTTGATGTCAAGGGAACTAATACATATTACTGAACTGTTTGCACTGTATGTATAAACAGAGCTTTGTGGAATGCAGCACTGTATATCTTCCATAAAACAACAAGTTGCTGCTACATAGACAATTGGACACAACAAAGTTTTCAAACATCTTTATAGTATAGTCAGCAGAGTTCATACCATTTTGCTAAAAAAGAAACCATAGTGCATCTGGAAATTTTATTTCAATTCTCCAGAAGGTAAGTACGGCACTTCATTGCTTAAAGTTTATTTATTCGTGTCACAAGTAGACCTACATTAACACTGCAATGAAGTTAGCGTGAAAGTTCCCGAGTTGCCGCACTCTGGTGTCTGTTTGGGGTCACTGAGGGAGAATTTATCATGGCCTGTGCACCTAACCAGCATGTTTTTCGGACTGTGGGAGGAAACAGGAGCACCCGGACGAAACCCTTATCAACACGGGGAGAACATGCAGACTCTGCACAGACAGTGACCCAAGCTGGAGATTGAACTCGGGTCCCTGATACTGAGAGGCAGCAGTGCTAACCACAGTGCCGCAGACTTGTTACAGTATGCACTATTTTATATCTTTGACAAGTTGTGAAAGGGATAAGAATGCAGACATGAACCAGCAATCAAGCAAATTATGTAACGTAAAACGTAACAGGCACATACGGACTGAGAACTTAGGACTCAGGAGCAAGAGAAGGCCATTTGAACCTTCAAGCCTATTCCGCCTTTCGATAAGATCATGCCTGATCTGATTGCGGTCACAACTCCATCTTTCTGTCTCTTGACCACCACCCCTCCTCCCCCCACCCTCCCTTATCTATCAAAAATCTGTCAAACTCAACCTTGAATAAACTCTGGCCCAGCCTTCACTGTTTCCTGTGGAAGAGACTAACAACCCTCTGAGAGAGAGAAAAAAATCTATCTTAACATATTATTTTTTAGCTGCGGCCTCTAAATCTGGTCTCTTCCACAAAAAAAAATACATGCACCCTTCATTCACCCCGTCGAGTTATCTACCATGTGCGTTTCAATTATATTGCCTCTTATCCTTCTAAATTTCAACAGGTATGAGCCCAACCTGTTCAACATTTTTTCATTAGATAAGCCCTTCACCCTAGGAATGAATCCGGTGAGCCTTCTCTGAACTGCTTCTAATGTTGTATATCCTTTTTCAAATAAGGAGACCAAAATTATACAGAGTATTCCAGATGTGGTCACAGCAAGGCCTTGTACAGTATAGTAAGACTTCCCTATTTGAAATTCCATTCCTCTTGCACTTAAATGTCAACATTCCATTTGCCTTTCTAATCACTTGCTGCACCTGCGTACTAACTTCCTGTGGTACACACAGATTCATCTCCACCAGGTCCTGCAGTCTGTATACTCAAAAGGTATCCTCCTTTTCTATCCTTCCTACCAAAGGGAACAAGTTTATATTTTCCCGAATTACATTCAGGCCTGAATTCTCCAATGTCAGTGAGAATGGAGAATTTGGCATATAGTCAAATCCCACCCGCAGGTGAGGTTGGAGAATTCCGGCCTTCATTTGCTTTTTTTCCCTCCACTTATTTAACCTGCAGATTCTTTGGGCATAATTCTCCCATTTTGAGACTGGAATTCTCCAGCCTCGCCTGGAGCTGGGATACTCCAATTCCATTGCAGTGAATGAAGAATTTGGCTGAGTGCTAAATTGCAGGCTACTATCGCTGGCAATAGTAGCAGAGGGGCGCGGGACTGAAAAGTTCCAGCCTATGTGATGGGAGTGGGAACAAGGAGTGTTTCCTGTTGCAGAGGCTGATGGGAAAAAAATGCCAAATATTCTGGCACCAACCTTTTTAATTATGGATATTTTGCACCATAAAGTGTTAAACTAAAAGCGGAGGAATTTAGAGTAGCTAAGAGTAGTGGGCGAGATGAGGATTGGGAGAGGTTTAAATGTCAACAAAGATTGACAAAGAAGTTGATAAAGAAGGGTAGGAGAAACTATGAAGCTGGGCTAGCGCTTAATATAAAAAAGGATAGCAAGAGTTTTTATAAATATTTAAAAAGGAAGAGGCTGGCTAGGGTGAATGTTGGTCCTTTAGAGGATGAGAAAGGGGACCTAGTGGTAGGGGATGAGGATATGGCTAAGGTCTTGAATAACTTTTTTGTTTCTGTCTTCACGGAGGAGGACGTGAATAATTTGCCGGGTGTTAGCGATGGAAAGGTGGTAGGACTGGAGGGTCTTAATGACATTACTGTTACTGGAGAGGCGGTGCTCGACAGACTGGAGGGGCTGATTGTGGACAAGTCCCCAGGACCGGATGGAATGCATCCGAGGGTTCTGAAAGAAATGGCGGAGGTTATAGTGGATGCCTTGGTGGTTATTTTCCAGACGTCGCTGGATTCCGGGGAAGTGCCGGATGATTGGAAAACGGCTAATGTTACGCCGTTGTTTAAGAAGGGTGCCAGGCAAAAGGCGGGGAATTATAGGCCGGTTAGTTTAACGTCTGTGGTGGGTAAAATGTTAGAATCTGTCATTAAGGAGGAAATTGCGAGACATCTTGAAGGGAATTGCTTGATAGAGCAGACGCAGCACGGTTTCATTAAAGGGAAGTCGTGTCTGACAAATTTACTGGAGTTCTATGAGGATGTGTCTAGGGCGGTGGACAGAGGAGAGCCGGTGGATGTGGTCTTTCTAGATTTTCAGAAGGCGTTTGACAAAGTACCTCACAAGAGGTTATTGCAGAAGGTCGAGGGACATGGAGTCGGGGGTAGGGTGTTAGCGTGGATAGAGGATTGGTTGTCAAATAGGAGGCAGAGAGTGGGGGTCAACGGGTGCTATTAGGATTGGCAGATGGTGACTAGTGGAGTGCCCCAGGGGTCGGTGCTGGGGCCTCAGCTTTTTACCATTTATATAGATGATCTGGAGGAGAGAACCGAGTGTAGGGTGTCGAAATTTGCTGATGACACCAAGATAGGGGGAACGGCAAATTGTGCGGAGGGTGTGGAGAGTCTGCAGAAGGATCTAGATAGGCTGGGCGAATGGGCCAGGAAATGGCAAATGGAATTTAATGTTGGCAAGTGTGAGGTGGTCCACTTTGGTAAGAATAATGGTAGGAAGGATTATTACTTACGTGGCGAAAAACTGCAGCAGGCGACGGTGCAGAGGGACCTCGGGGTCCTTGTGCATGAGTCGCAAAAACCCAGCTTGCAGGTGCAGCAGGTGGTCAGGAAGGCGAATGGGATGCTGGCCTTCATAGCGAGGGGGATTGAATATAAAAGTAGGGAGGTCTTGCTGCAGCTGTATAGGGCATTGGTGAGGCCGCAGCTGGAGTACTGTGTGCAGTTTTGGGCACCGCACCTGCGCAAGGATATTTTGGCCCTGGAGGGAGTGCAGAGGAGGTTTACTAGGCTGATACCGGAGTTGAGGGGGTTGAGCTATGAGGAGAGGCTGAATAAACTAGGCTTGTACTCGTTAGAGTTTAGAAGAATGAGGGGAGATCTCATTGAGACTTATAAGATGATGAATGGGATGGATAGGATAGAGACTCTTCCCGCTCAAAAAAGACAGCAGGACTAGGGGGCACAGCCTCAAGATAAAAGGGGGGCGGTTTAGAACGGAGTTGAGGAGGAACTTCTTCACTCAAAGGGTGGTGAATCTCTGGAATTCTCTGCCCGTTGAAGTGGTGGAGGCTGCCTCGCTAAATATTTTTAAGACGCGGGTTGATGGGTTTTTGATAAGAGAGGGGATTAAGGGTTATGGGGAGAAAGCGGGAAAGTGGAACTGAGCAGCGACAGATCAGCCATGATCTTATTGAATGGTGGGGCAGGCTCGAAGGGCTAGATGGCCTACTCCTGCTCCTATTTCTTATGTTCTTATGTTCTTATATTCAGTAGTAGGGTAGGCCTGAATGGCATGTTGACAATTGTTACGTCCGAGTGCCATATTGAAAAGGCATTCAACATTATTGACCCACTATAGCACAAATAAGGATCTCTTGGAAATGAGGGTAGGTCCCTGAGGGCACTCTGAGATTGGAGGCTGGACCTCCTGAGAATGAAGATGAATCTTCACGAACACTTAGGACTGGAAGATGGATCTTCCTCCTGGATATCTTATATGGCAGGTTCACCTGCAGATGCATCCCTGAATCACTGCTGTGGTGTTCCAGGGTGCAGGATTGCAGGCAGAATTCCATCCTGAGCTCTGGAGATTGCCCCAGTCATTATTCAAATGAATCCCGCAATCTGCATGCCATGAGGTGCCAAATGTGTTTCATGCTGGCGTGTTTTCCCACTGGCATTGTGGAGCATCTGGCATTGGGGGGGATTGGGCTTTCATCTACATCCCATTAACAGGGTGCAAATGAGGTTCGTGCCCGTCTCAGGCAGGTTTTCTGACCCACCAAGTCAGGCACTAGTGGAAGATCCTGCCAAAGATTGATGTTGGTGCCAATTTCAGGGCCGACCATCATATTCTGCCTCCTTGCGCGTCATTGAACCCACTGGCAGCAGCTTGGGAGAACTCCACCCTCCATCTCCTTTTGATAAGTTACTGTCCTCCTTATCATGGAATCATTGACAAGTTTCATATGTTCAGTCCCTTCAATCAAGTCATTGATATAGATTTTAAATAATTGAGGCCCCAACACTGATCCATATGGCAGGCCACTAGTCACAGGTTACAAACCCCCAAAAAATACATTTATCCCTATTATCTGCTTACTGTTGGCTAACTAATCCTTTATCCATGCTAATACGTTACCCCTTACACCATGAACTTTTGTTTAGTAACCTTTGATGTGGCACCTTATCAAATGCATTTTGGAAATCCAAATGCACTACATCTACAGATTCCCCTTTGTCCAGTTCTCTTTGTTTCTTCCTCAATGGACTCTAATAAATTAGTTAAACACAATTTCTCTTTCACAATGCCATATTGACTTTTTCTGATCCCATTTTGATCTTCTAAGTGTCCTGTTATAACCTCTTTAATAATGGATTCCAGCATTTTGTCCCCAGCAGATGGTAAGCTAACTGGCCTATAGAATCCTGCTTTCTGTCTCCCTCCTTTCTCTAATAATTTGCTATTTTCCAATCTGCTGGGATTTTTCTAGAATCTAAGGAATTTTGGAATATTATAGAACATAGAACACTACAGCACAAACAGGCCCTTCGGCCCACAAGTTGTGCCAATCATAACCATACCTACCAGGCCTTAGAACTATCTGTAACTCCCAATCCCATTAAATCCCATGTACTCATCCCAGCGAGTTCGCCTCTACCACCACCGACGGCAACTGATTCCACTCATTCACCACCCTCTGAGTGAAAAACTTACCCCTAACATCTCCTCTGTACTTGCTCCCCAGCACCTTAAACCTGTGTCCCCTCGTATTGACCATTGGGTCAATAGCCCTGGGATATAGCCTCCGAGAATTCACCCTATCTGTGCCTCTCAACATTTTATAAACCTCTATCAGGTCGCCTCTTAACCTTCGTCTCTCCAGGGAGAAGACACCTAGCTCCCTCAATCTATCTTCATAAGGCATGCCTCCCAATCCAGGCAACAACCTTGTAAATCTCCTCTGCACCCTCTCAATAGCTTCCACATCCTGTAGTGAGGTGACCAGGACTGTGCACAGTACTCCAAGTGGGGCCTGACAAGGGTCTTATAAAGTTGCAGCATTACCTCCCGACCCCTAAACTCAATCCCTCAATTAATGAAGGCCAGTACATCATACGCCTTCTTAACCACATCCTCCACCTGCAAGGCCAATTTAAGAGTCCTATGGACCCAGACCCCAAGGTCCTCCTGCTCCTCAACACAGCTAAGACTCCTACCCTTGATATTGTACTCATTCATCCCATTGGTCCTGCCAAAATGGACCACTACACATTTATCCATGTTGAAGTCCATCTGCCACTTCTCCGCCCAGTCTTGCATCCTATCTATGTCACGTTGCAACTTCTAACAACCCTCCAGACTATCCACAACACCACCAACCTTCGTATTGTCGGCAAACTTACTAACCCATCCCTCCACTTCCTCATCCAGGTCATTTGTGAAAATGACAAACAGCATATTATAATCAATGCTTCTATTATCTCTGCACCTTTAATGGATGCAGGCCGTCAGATCCTGGAGATTTGTCAGTCTTCAGGTCTAATAGTTTTCCCCATATCTTTTCCTTAGCTATGGTAATTATTTTAAGTTTCACCCTGACTTCCACCTCTTAATTTTCAAGTGTCTTTGGAACATTTTCTAAGGTTTCTACAGTGAAGAAATGACACAAAATACCGGTTCAACACTTCTGCCATGTCCTTGCTTCCATTATCAATTCCCCAGACCCACTCTCTGAAAGATCGGTGGCACAGTGGTTAGTACTGCCACCTCACAGTGCCAGGGACCTGGGTTCAAATCCTGTCTTGGATGACTGCCTATCTCTGTGTCTGTGTGTGTTTCATCTGGCTGCTCTGGTTTCCTCCCGCACTCCAAAGAGGTGCAAGTCAGATGGATCGGCCATGTTAAATTGCCCCTCAGTGTCAGGAATATTAACAGGGTAAATTTTTGGGGTTACAGGGATAGGGCCTGGGTGGGATTGTTGCCGGTGCAGACTTGATGAGCCAACTGGCCTCTTTCTGCATTGTAGGGAATCTACAATGCCCAACACTCAGTTAACTGTTTTGCTTAAGCCCTGTAGAAACTCTTACCATCACTTTTTATATTTCTTGCTAGCTTCCTGTCTTATTCCAATTTCTCCTAACCTCTGTCTTACATCGCTGCCCATTGAAAGATCCGTCAGAACTACAACTATCAAGGCCCAAACCCATTATTTCTAACTCACTGTTCTCACTTCTCATTTCCTCCAACTATCTGAGGCCCCTTTATCCTTTCCCCTCCCGGGTATTTTGCTCTCCTTAAACCATCTGTCTGTTTATCTTCTTCCCATCATTTGAAAACCTTCTGAAAATTTGTCTCTTTGATCAAATATCTCTTACCCACTCCATTCCTGACTCAGTGTGGATTTGCCTTTTGTCTTGCTTTGAAGGTCTTGGAATGTTTCTTTACATTGAAGGTTTGGATATGTTACTATGTAAACACAAGTTGCCATCAAACAACTCTTGTCAGTAAGTGGGGTGTATGCTGAAAGCTGTTCCCTGTTTTCACACCTTTCCCACTTCACATCACATTGTCCTGAAATCATGACAGAGGAGGCTGGCAGTTTGATAACAAAGAATTCATAGAATTCCTACAGTGCAGAAGGAGATCATTCAGCCCATTGAGTCTGCACTGGCTCTCTGACAGAATATCTTACCCATCCCCACTCACTCACCCTTTCCCTCTAACCCTACACATTTACTATCTAACCAACTCATTTTTGGACACTAAGAGGCAATTTTACCATGCCCAATCCACCTAACCTGCACATATTTGGACTGTTGTCGGAAACTGGAGCTCCAGAAGAAAATCACACAGATATGAGAGAATGTGCAAACTCCACACAGTCACCCAAGGCTGGAAATGAACCTGGGTCCCTTGAGCTGTGTGGCAGCAGTGCTAACCAGTGCTAACCTTCTCCACAACCATCCTCAACACCCTCACAAGCCAGTGCAGACTCAATGGGCTGAATGACCTCCTTCTGCACTGTAGGAATTCTATGAATTCTTTGTTGTCAAACTGCCAGCCTCCTCTGTCATGATTTCAGGACAATGTGTTCTCAGCTCCCTATTATACTCCTTGTATACCTATGACTATGCAGTCAAATTCCCCTCCAATTCGATTTTCAAGTTTGCTGACAACACCACCATAATGGGTCAGATCTCAAATAATGACAGGACAGAGAACAGGAATGAAATAGAAGAACAAAGGAGATTGTCATCAACTCCAGGAAGCGTAAAGGAGAATATGCCCCTGTCTGTCTCAATGGGGACGAAGTAGAAAGGGTCGACAGCTTCAAGCTTTAGGTGTCCAGATCACCAACTACCTGTCCTGGTCCCCCTATGCTGACACTATAGTTAAGAAAGCCCACCAACGCCTCTACTTTCTCAAAAGACGAAGGAAACCTGGCATGTTAGCTACGACTCTCACCAGCTTTTATAGATCACCATAGAAAGCATTCTTTCTGGCTGTATCACAGCTTGGTATGGCTCCTGCTCTGTCCAAAACCACAAGAAACTACAAAAGGTCATGAATGTAGTCCAATCCATCAGGTAAACCAGCCTCCCATCCATTGACTTTGTCTACACTTCTTGCTACCTCAGTAAAGCAGCCAGCATAATTAAGGATCCCACGCATCCTGGACATTCTCTCTTCCACCTTCTTCTTTCGGGAAAGGATACAGAAGTCTGAGGTCGCCTACCAACCGACTCAAGAACAGCTTCTTCCCTGCTGCTGTCAGGCATTTGAATGACCTTACCTTGCATTAAGTTCATCTTTCTCTACGCCCTAGCTATGACTGTAACACTACATTCTGCACTCTCTTGTTTCCTTCTCTATGAACAGTATGCTTTGTCTGTATAGTGCGCAAGAAACAATACTTTTCACCGTATGTTAATACAGGTGACAATAATAAATCAAATCAAATCAAAATCAAACCCTGACACATGCTGAAGGCGTCTGTCTGGATTACATATTACCAACTGGAAAATGATACCTTATGAGCTCAGGTGTAGCAATGCCAGTATTTGCATATTAGAAAATACTTGACACTTGGAATGTTATAGCTATTCAAAGCATGACACTCAAATAGTTCTTGTGCACTGAGTTCCCAAATACACTGCGGCCTCATTATAACGCGATGGTTGGGGTCCATAAAATGTTATCACAAAAAAAAGGTGTCGCGCTAAATCAGGGTTCAAGAAAATCAGTGTTCAAACTGACCCAATGTTGACCTAACATCCTAAAACACCCCTATTATCGCCCTATTTGACCCAATTTTTTCACGGTTACCATCTGGCAAGTAAATTGCCTTTTAATTAAAGAATTCCATGAATAAATCATTGTTGTTACAGTAGAAATTAAAACACAAATTAATTTTTAGTAAAGCTTTTTAATAAACAAAACAAAACAACAACAGTTTATTTCTTAAAAAAATGATTAGTGTTCCTTGCTTGAACGTAGCTTTTTGCTGGCTGGGAGCGAAATCTAGAATGCTTCTGAGTTGGAGGATTTTTATGTGGTCCACCTCCTGGGTCTCCAGTCAATGGTCTCTTAGGTCCCTGGAAAGAGCAAAAAAAGGGTCCAGTGATTCATCGCATTATATCCAAATTCACGCTAAATCAGGGCCCATAAAATTGGGATTTCACTGTATGTCCTTCTGCCTGGACATTTCTCAGCCTGTTGGGGGATTGCGGTTTCAATACCATGTCTTTCAATAAAAATCAAGAATAAGTAAGGAAGAGGCTGAATGGCCTGCTCATGCTCTTTGTTTTATGTTCAGATGTTTATGCACAATTCCATCGAGATATTTACTTTGAAAAGAATGAACATGATTTGGGACTATTTAAAAATGGTGAAAAAGGAACAGAAAAGCATTTTGTTTCATGACAATGAACGGAAAAGCAATTTTGTTTCGGGATAATGAAAGATTCAAATAGTGAAAGACACCAGTTAAAAATCAGGACATAATAACTAAGGAAGGAAGTCAAGCAGAACCTATTCACCAAAAGTTAATATGGTTGTGGTATAAATTGCAGGAAAGACCTGGAGTAAACAATATAAATATGATTTTGGAGGAAAGTAATTGAGGGACATGGTGAGAGAGGGTTATATAATATTACATATAGTGTTTACAGCAGGTCTTTGGCCCAATAGGCCCATGCCAATATTTATGCTCCTCATGAGTTTATTCATCAACATATCCCGCTTTTCGCCCCTCATGTGTTAATTCAGTTACCCCTAAATGTATCCGTTCTGCTCACCTCAGCTAGTTGTTGTGGTGGTGGATGTGCACATTCTAACAGCTTTCTGAGCAAAGAGGTTTCTCCTGAATTCCCTGTGGGAACTATTAGGAAATGCTTTCTATTCATGACCCCTGGTTTTGGTCTCCCTTGTAAGAGGACTGATCAATAAGGAACAAGCTTGCCGAGTGCAAAGGTTTTCACCAAAATGATCTATGTTTTTATGAGCAATGTGTCATTGAGGGCACAATGTTATGTTATCTGTTAGGTTTAACACTCGTAAGACTGACTGTGTAGTAACAATTAATTGCCACGAGTTAATACTTTCATTGCCACTGCCAATTCCAGAAGTGTAAGGCTCTCCGATACAGTATTAATGTGAGTTTGAAAACTGTAAAAAAAAAGCAGTTTTTTTTAACTATTTATTTATGGGATATGGGTGCCACTGGCTGAGCCAGCATTTATTGCCCATCCCTAATTGTCCTTCAACTGAGGGCATTTAAGAGTCAGCATATTACTGTGGATTTGGAGTGACATACAGAGACCAGATCAGGTAAGGATGTTCTTCTGCTAAAGGATTTCTAATGTGCCTGATGTGTTTTTACGACAATTGATCTTTAATTCCAGATTTTTATTATATTCAAATTTCATCAGCTGCAAAGGCAGGGTTTGACCCTTGGTCCCCATGTTATTAGTACAGTGAAAATGTCACTACTGCACTGCCTACCTTACTTTACAATACAGCGGATGCAGGAATCTGAAACAAAAACAGAAAACGTAGAAAATGACGGCATTTTCTGTTTTTGCCTCCCTTAGCTTGATCATAGAATCCCTACAGTGCAGCAGAAGGCCATTCAACCCATCAGGATTACACTAACCACATTCCCACCCAAGCCCTATTCTCATAATTCCACATATTTCCCCTGCTAATCCTTTGACACTAAGGGGCAATTTAGCACGGCCAATCAATCTAACCCACACATTAGATGGGATTTAATGGGATTGAGGGTTATAGATAGGCCGGTAGGTAGGGATATGATCGGTGCAACTTGTGGGCCAAAGGGCCTGTTTGTGCTGTAGTGTTCTATGTTCTATGTTCTATCTTTGGACTATGGGAGGAAACTGGAGCACCCGGAGGAAACCCACACAGAATGTGCAACTCCACATAAACAATCACTCAAGGCCAGAATTGAACCTGGGTCCCCAGTGCTGTGAGGCAGCAGTGCTAATCACTGTGCCACCATGCCATCCCATCTGTGGGTAGAGTTCAAAATTAACCACAAATGGAGATCATGAATTAAATATTCCACCATTCCAAGCTGTGAAATTGAATTTAAACGGTGAGGAAATTTGTGGGTTAACACCAAAAGAAAATGCCTTTGGAAGGTTCATTAATGTTCTTTAAACAAGGGAAGTTCTCACACAGCCCGGTCTAGTTGCATGTGGTTTCAGTCCCTTATGCTACAGTCATCCTGAACTATCCTCCATTGACAATACTTTCTGCTTTGTCTGTGTTACTCACATCTCAAGAGCAAATAGAAATTGAAATTCTGGGGACAATTCTCCCCAAAAAAATTCTAAGTGTCAACTTTGTGTAAAAAATGAGTAATTCCCACTGGTTTTTCAGCAGGAGTTTCAAAATGAATCTCCCACACTCTGTGCACTGCAGACTATACTGGCGTGAATCAGGTTAAAACCTAGGAGTAGGGCGTTTTCCCAATGGAGAGGCTGGAGCATAGTGCTGAGCGGGCCATTGTGCATGTGCCAATCTGTCAGTGCCGAGGTCAGCGCATGCGCAGTAGCTTGCCTGTATATGCTTGGCTATATATAATATGCTTGGGCCTATATATTATATCTTCTATAATATCTTGATACCTGTTGCCATTGATCACAAGGCTGGGGTTGCTTGATGTAAAACCTTTACTGAGGGGCAGCCTGACTGCAATCTTTGGGGGTGCTGTCTGTGAGTGTATGTGTGCTGATGGCGGGTGTATAGTGTATGTGCTGATAGTGAGAGTGTGTGTTGATGGTGGGTATACAGTGTGTGCTGATAGTGGGAGTGTGTGTTGATGGTGGGTATACAGTGTGTGATGATAGTGGGAGTGTGTGTTGATGGCGGGTGTATAGTGTATGTGCTGATAGTGGGAGTGTGTGTTGATTGTGGGTATACAGTGTGTGTGATGATAGTGGGAGTATGTGTTGATGGTGGGTATACAGTGTGTGTGATGATAGTGGGAGTATGTGTTGATGGTGGGTATACAGTGTGTGCTGATAGTGGGAGTGTGTGTTGATGGTGGGTATACAGTGTGTACTGATAGTGGGAGTATGTGTTGATGGTGGGTATACAATGTGTGTGCTGATGGTGGGAGTGTGTGTTGATGGTGGGTATACAGTGTGTGTGCTGACTGTGGGAGTGTGTGTTGATGGTGGGTATACAGTGTGTGCTGATAGTGGGAGTATGTGTTGATGGTGGGTATACAATGTGTGTGCTGATGGTGGGAGTGTGTGTTGATGGTGGACATACAGTGTGTATGCTGATTGTGGGAGTGTGTGTTGATGCTGGGTATGTAGTGTGTGTGCTGATAGTGGGAGTGGATGTTGATGGTGGGTATACAGTGTGAGTGCTGATAGTGGGAGTGTGTGTTGATGGTGGACATACAGTATGTGTGCTGATTGTGGGAGTGTGTGTTGATGCTGGGTATGTAGTGTGTGTGCTGATAGTGGGAGTGGATGTTGATGGTGGGTATACAGTGTGAGTGCTGATAGTGGGAGTGTGTGTTGATGGTGGGTATACAGTGTGAGTGCTGATAGTGGGAGTGTGTGTTGATGGTGGGTATATAGTGTGTGTGCTGATAGTGAGAGTGTGTTGATGGTGAGCATACAGTATGTGCAGATAGTGGGAGTGTGTGTTGATGGTGGGTATACAATGTGTGCCATTAGTGGGAGTGTGTGTTGATGGTGGGTATACAGTGTGTGTGCTGATAGTGGAAGTGGATGTTGATGGTGGGTGTATAATGTGTGTGCTGATAGTGAGAGTGTATGTTGATGGTGGGTATACAGTGTGTGCTGATGATGGGTATACAGTGTGTGTGCTGACAGTGGGAGTGTGTGTTGATGGTGGGTATACAACGTGTGCTGATAGTGGGAGTGTGTGTTGATGGTGGGTATACAGTGTGTGTGCTGTTAGTAGGAGTGTGTGTTGATTGTGGGTATACAGTGTGTGTGCTGATAGTGGGAGTGTGTGTTGATGGTGGGTATACAGTGTGTGTGCTGATAGTGGGAGTGTGTGTTGATTGTGGGTATACAGTGTGTGTGCTGATAGTGGGAGTGTGTGTTGATGGTGGGTATACAGTGTGTGTGCTGATAGTGGGAGTGTGTGTTGATGGTGGGTATACAGTGTGTGTGCTGATAGTGGGAGTGTGTGTTGATGGTGAGTCCACAGTGTGTGTAGTTTAACCAATTATGGTTGGTCATGGAATCTGGGCCATGAAAAGCTCAGATATTTATTTTGTCATTTAGAAACTGGATGATGCTAGAATTGAGAAGTTCCTCTTTCCAAATGACGGATCATTAAGATATTCTCACACCCATAACCTGTGAAACCAGAGGAAACTTGAATGAAGTTCATATTGTGCCATGAACTAATGCATAACCAAGTGCTTTGAACAAAAATGTTGAAAGATGTATTTTGAATGTGGTCTAAACAGAGTTAGTATCACCTTTAATTAATGAAGTGGCTTTTATCTTTTAAGTTATACTCATTTTCTATGTCATACAACATCTACTAAATGAGCTCCTTGCTGGGTAAATATGTGCACAGTGGAACCACACTGACCAGGATGATCCCAGCAACAATCTCTGCTAAGTTAGCTAATTCCATTTCTGCAGCCACTGGAGATCAAAAATTACCTCAGTGTCTCTGAGCTAAAGAAGGGAGACGTAGATCAGGACTCCTGTTCCTCTAACTATCCTGTTACCGGGGGTGACGGGAAAAGGTTTGACCCTGGTGCTCCCTAGCTGTGAACAACCTGCTTAAATGCAAGGGGTGCCTAACTGAAGAGAGAATTTACTCATTGACTGTGAGAATGAGGGCAGTAGCTGATCCTCTGTACAACACCCACAACCTGAGTAAAGACCAAAGAAAATTACAACACAAGAACAGGTCCTTCTGCCTTCCAAGCCTGCACTGACCGTGCTGCCTAGTTGAACTAAAACCCCCTACCCTTCTGGGGACCATATCCCTCTATTCCCATTCTATTCATGTATTTGTCCAGACATCCTTTAAAAGTCACTGTTGTACCTGCTTCCACAACACCCCTGCAGCAAGTTCCAGACACCCACCTCACTCTATTTAAAAAAAAACCTCCTTGTACATCTCCTTTAAACCTTGCCACTCACACCTTAAACCTGTGCCCACTAGTAATTGACTCATCTTGGGAAAAAACTTCTGACTATCCACAGTGTCCGTGCCTCACATAATGTTGTAGACTTCTATCAGGTCGCCCTTCAAACCTCTGTCGCTCCAGTGAGAACAAACCAAATTTCTCCAACCTCTCCTCACAGCTAATGCCCTTCATACCAGGCAACATCTTGGCAAATCTTTTCTGTACCCTCTCCAAAGCCTCCTCATCCTTCTGGCATTTATATAATGCCTTTAATATAGCAATGTCCCAACACACTTCACAGGAGAGAGTATTGAGCCACACTAAACCACATAAGGAGATATTAAGACATTTAGTCAAAAGATTTCAGGTAAGTTTTTAAGGAGAAGTGAGAGATCAAAAGGTGGAGAGATTTTGTTAGGAATTCCAGTGCTTGGATTCTAGCTTGACCTACAAACAAAAAAAATAGTAGTAGCTGGATGAGGCCATTCAGTCCCTCTAGAGTTCTCTGCCACTCAATAGAATCATGGCTAACCTCACTGTGGCCTCAACTCCGCATTCCCAGCCAAAGCCCCAATAACCTTTGACTCTCTTGTTAGTCCAATATCTATCTGTTTCAGCCTTAAGAACATTAAGTGATCCTGCTGCCACTGCTCTCTGGGGAAGAAAGTTCTATAGCCTCATGACCCACTGAGAGAGAAACTTTTGGCCTTGTCTCTGACTTTTTAAACTGTGTCCCCGAGTTCTGGTCTCTCCCACAAGAATCCTCTCCACATCCATTCCATCAAATCCCCTGAGGATCTTTTACATTTCAGTAAAATCACTTTTCAATCTTCTAAACTCCAATGGATACAGGTTCAGTCTGTCCATTTTTTTCTTATAAGGTAGCCCCCCGCTACCCCCCCACACAATGAATCAGTCAAGTGAAACTTCTCTGAGCTGCTACTAATGCACTTGTGTCCTTTCTTAAATAGAGAGACTGCAACTGTGCACAGTACTCACAATGTGGTCTCACCAATTCCTTTTATAACTATAACAAAACATCCTTACTTCTTTATTTCATTCCCCTTGCATTAACTTACAACATTCCGTTTATCTTTCAAACCAGCAAGTTATTCTGTGTTTAGGTCAGGAATAACAACATTCCCAATCCTTTTAGTTATTTGTTCATGGAATGCTAAGCCAGCATTTATTGTCCATCTCTAATTGCTCATCAAAAGGTGATGCTAAGCTCTCTCCTAAATTGCTGCAGTTCATTTGGTGTAGGTACAGCCACGGTGTTGTTAGGTCTGAAGATTCAGGGTAGACCATTTAGGATGGAGGTGAGGCGACATTTCTTCACCCAAAGAGTGGTGAGCCTGTGGAATTCATTACCACAGGATGCCAAAACATTAAATACATCCAAGAGGTGGCTGGCTGTAAGGTAATTGGAACAGATTTAAGGTAATTGGCAAAGGAAGCAATGGCAATATTAGAAAATGCTTTTTTATACAGCCAATGTCACAACTGGCGTGATATCACAGTGGTTAGCACTGCTGCCTCACAGCGCCAGGGACTTGGATTCAATTCCCGGCTTGGGTCACTATCTGTGTGGAGTCTGCACATTCTCCCCCTGGCTGCATGCATTTCCTCCGGGCGCTCCGGCTTCCTCCCACAGTCCAAGATGTGCGGGTTAGGTGGATTGGCCATGCTAAATTGCTCCTTAGTGTTAGGAGGACTAGCTAGGGAAAAATGCATAGGAATATGGCCTGGGTGAGTTTCTGGCCAGTTCAGACTCAATGGGCCAAATGCCTTCCCTCTGCACCATAGGGTTCTATGATTGGTTAGGATCTGGAACACACTGTCTGAGAGCGTGGTGAAGCAGGTTCAATCGAGACTTTCAAGAGGGAATTAGACTCTCATCTGAATAATAAAACGTGGGCAGCGCTGCAGGGAAAAGACAGCGAAGTGGCAGTAGGTGAATTGCTCTTGCATAGGGCCAGCATGGAGATAATGGGCTGAATGGCCTCTTATGCTGTGACCATTCAATGATTATGATCCTGGCTTCATCAAGATTGTTGGTGGGTGATTGATGGTGGTGATGTGAATTGAGCAGTGGCTGAGTCCAGTGGTGCAGTTGCTAGGATGGAGCATTTGACCTCACATTCACTGACCCTGGGCACTTCTGTGAACTCATTACATTTATTATGACACTGCATCTAGATCCTTGGGACTAGATTCCTGACATGGATCCTAATGTCTGTCTGCTCCCTCTGTCCTGGAGGGCTTTCTGGACTCGTGAGGATGCAGGACTTCTCTCCTCCTTTTTATCTCCTTCATCATGGCCTCCAGATGCAGAGTTGGAAAAACTGGGTGCCTGTTCTTCCGTGTTCAGCAATTCTTCCACCTTTCCAAGCCCACAAACGCATCCCAGTATCTGCTCCAGCCACATTGCACCCACTATTTGAGAAGTACTTGCTGGCATTAAACTTACTTTTAGTGCCACCTCTTCTTGATGCTTGTCCTCCTGCTGATGTGTGCTACCAGTCAACAACACATTTCTGGCTGGTTGCACACACAAATCATTAATATAAGGCAGCACAAAGGTACTCTATTAAATGTCAATTGTGATCCTCATTTTCAGTGCACTTCACAAGTTGTAGAATCATAGCATCCCTACAGTAGAGAAAGAGGCCATTCAGCCCATCGAGTCTGAACCAACTACAGTCCTACCCAGGCCCTATTCCCGTCACCCCACATATTGACCCTGCGAATCCCCCTGACACTAATGGACAATTTAGCATGGCCAATCCACTTAACCCGCACATCTTTGGACTGTGGGAGGAAACCAGTAACACCCAGAGGAAACCCACACAGACACGTGAAGAATGTGCAAACTCCAGACAGGCAGTGACCGGTGCCAGAATCGAACCCGGGTCTCTGGTGCTGTAAAGCAGCAATGCTAATCATGTGCCACCATGCTACCTGTGACACTTCCTAATATTGCCATTGCTCTTTTTGCCAATTACCTTAAACCTGTGCCCTCTGCTGCCCTTGACCACCGTGCCACCGTGCCACCGTGCTATCTTACATTTTGTACATTATGTACATTTTGTGCATGGCCCATGAAACAAGGGTACTTGAGAACCATATCAACAAATTTTATTGTGTTTTGCAACAGTTGCTGGATTTTCGCTGGAGTCTTCCTGGTTTCACACACCTACTGCAGAAGACAAATGATCTTATAATTGAAGGACCACAGCTACAGATTAATGTCAAGTTGTGCAGCACACTTGGAGAGCTGATCAGGGTTGTATATAGAACACACATTCTTTTGAAACTACACATGGTGGACAAGGACATAAGTAAATAGAGCAATGTGAAGTTTAAGAATTTGACATAAGGCGCAGGATTGGGGCAATATGGTCAAAGCCATGAAAAGCATAAATCATGACTCAGAGTAGGGGAGTCACGTCTAAATTATGAGCTCAACAGCTCAGGGCAGCCACTTGGCTGAAATGAGATAATTCAACACAGACCAGGGAACCAAAGGTAAACCCTCCTGGCCAGTGTGACCCAACCCCAACCACAATAATGAATGCATTTATTATCTGGCCCACTGGAGTATCATGCACTATGATCCTGAGATGGTAATGTGGGAGCTTAGTGTTTGAGCACTTAGCAAATGCATCATTACAGCACAGGAACAATACAGCACTGAAACAGACCCTTTGGTCCACCAAGCCTGCACCAAAACGCAGTTTCCATCCCTCTGTTCGTGTCCCATTCATGTGTCTGTTAAGATGCACTTTAAATGTTGCTAACATGTCTGCTTCCATCACCTCCACTGGCAGTCCATTCCAGGGACCCTCCACCCTCTTTGTGAAAAACTTACCCCACACATCTCTCCTAAACTTATCGCCTCTCACCATAAACCTGTGTCCTCTTATAATTGACCCTTTCACCTCTGCCTATCCATCCTATCTATGCCTCTCATAATTTTGTAGACATCTACTCCAGAAGACAAATGGTTTTATAACTGAAGGACTGCTGTTACAGATTAAGGTCAAATTGTGCTGCAAAATTGGAGAGCTGATCTGGGTAAAACTTCCTCTATATATAAAACACTCTTGAAACTACATACAGTGGACCAGGACCTAAATAAATAGAGCCATGTAGGCTGTATGATTTTAACATAAAGTGTGGGATTGAGGCAAACAAAGCCATCCTGCCAGGATTTAAGTAGCATTCTCCTTTAAAAATGCCCTATTTCCACTACAAATTCCTCACAAACGTGTTGATGGTTGTGTGGCAAACTGTTCATGGATTAGGGATTCATTACCACATTTTGAAAGAAATATAGATAACAGCTGCATTTGGGATTGCTGCATTTAATTTTGCTCCCTTCACTCTAGTAAATGCTTTGAAAGCAAAACTTCCTTTTTGATGTTTGGCTCACAGCACAGTGGGGATGGACAAGATGTCTGGGCCGGAAATCAGGACCAGTCTGACTCAGGTTTGGTGCATCAGGGTAAGAGTCCTTGTGAGATCTCAGAATTCTCCCTTCCATAAACCACAAAGTCCAAATGTTCACGCTTTGGACTCAGCCTCCAGTTTGACGTGTTAAGGTCAATCCAGGTCAAATCAAATGAAGGCTGATTCACACATCTGCACAGCAGGCCTGTCGTTCAAATATCTGTTACATATACCTCCTGTGGAAATGTACAAACTTTATTATTTTACTTCAGTCATTTCTTTTTGGTGGAAATTGAATATTTGAGGTGAATGTTAAATTGTTGAGAACTTTGTAGAAGCTTTAAGTCAGCTTGCTCCAATGCATCAGGGTACAGATTAGCAGTGGTTCAGCGAAGGGAAGATTTGCATTTATATAGCGCTGTTTTCATGACCACAGGATGTCTCAAAGCTCTTTACAGCTAATTAAGTACTTTTAAAGTGTAGTCACTGTTGTAATGTAGGTAAAACATCAGCCAGTATGTGTTCAGCAAACCTTCACAAACAATAATGTGACAGATAATCTGTACTGTGTGATGTTGATTTGTGGGATAAATATTGGCATGGACAGAAGGTCCAGGATTCTACAGCCCCGCCACAGTATGTCTCCTCCTGATGGATGGGACAGGCCATTTAAATTGCTGCTTACTTCAGTGAAATCCTGCAGGGCACGAGGAGCCGTAACATCCCGATTCAAGTCCCCCACTCTTTTTTTTATAATACTGCTACAAAAGTATTTTACATCTGCCCAAGCAAGCGTATGGGGCCTCAGTTCAAGCACTCATCTGAACGATGGCCATCTCCAACACTGTCCTGGCGGAATCCAACCTGAGCTGGTTATTGCTGTGTGAGTTGCCATGCACCAACAATCCCTCATCTTACTTCACTCTATTGTTGATGAATTTGGCCATGATGCAAATATAGAAGCTAACACAAAATCAACATTCTGGACCAAATTTCTAAACTGCATCATGCCATTTTTCATACACATGTGAACAAGTCAACTTTGTGCATTCCCTTGGTGGAAGTGTTCCATGTGCCTTTGCCTGATCCAGTGCTCCCATGAAATCCTTTCCCCAGTCGCTGCAACATGGATGGTGGAAGGTGACTGACTTTCAGTGGTGTAGACTGCAAATGGCCTTGGAGGAGAATCTCCACCAGCTGCTGCCCTAGAAGGCCCAGTTGCACACTGCACCGAGGTCACACAGCAGTAAGGAAGATGCTTTTAAGACACATCATGTGCATGGCTGTGCAAATCAGTTTTGAAAGTGCTGCGTGCTGTAATGAGCAAAAAAGAAATTTGAGTGGTATTGGCTCCAAGCTCTGTGCAAAGCCCTGTACCAGCTCAGTGCCAGACACTTCCGAAGTCCTTTAGTGTGGGCTTTCTGGCAGGCTTCCCAATACACTAAGCATTTTGTCATGTATTGCCGTCAGTGTTCGTCTATAGGCTATCCCATTGAAGTGCTCATCTGAGCCCTTTGTTATAGAATGTGTGTATGACCTACCCTCCAACATGTTGGAACCTGTGTTATACCTGTTTTCTGCCTTGTCTGGTGTCTCATCAGGTGTAGATCCCACCCGCATGCTATTGCGTGCAGCATTTGAAGATGTGAAATCGGATGACAGTGCAACTTCATTATCATTGCCTTCTGATAGTCAAAGAACAAAGAAAATTACAGCACAAGAACAGGCCCTTCTGCCCTCCAAGCCTGCACCAACCATGCTGCCTGACTTAACTAAAACCCCCTACTCTTCTGGGGACCATATCCCTCTATTCCCTATTCTTGTATTTGTCCAGGCGCCCCTTAAAAGTCACTATCGTGACTTCCACTACCAACCCCAGCAGTGAGTTCCAGGCATCTACCACCCTCTGTGTAAAAACTCTGCCTCGTACATCTCCTTTAAACCTTGCCCCTCGTACCATAAACCTGTTCCCTCTAGTAATTAACTCTTCCACCCTGGGAAAAAGCTTCTGACTATCCACTCTGTCCATGCCTCTCATAATCTTGTAGACTTCTATCAGGTCACCCCTTAACCTCTGTCATTCCAGTGAGAACAAACCAAGTTTTTCCAATCTCTCCCCATAGCTAATGCCCTCCATACCAGGCAACATCTTCTCTGTACCCTCTCCAAAGCCTCCACATCCAGAATTGAACACTATATTCCAAGTAAGGTTCTATAAAGCTGCAATATGACTCACCAATTTTTAAACTCAGTGCCCCGGCTGATGAAGGCAAGCATGCCAAATGCCTTCTTGTCTGCCATTTACTGTATATTTCCTGTCTGTATTAGACCTTCCAAAATGCTTTACCTTACATTTGTCCAGATTAAACTCCATCTGCCATCTCTCCGCTCAAGCCGCTGACCAATCCATATCTTGCTGTACCCTCTGATGGCCCTCATCGCTATCCGCAAATCCACCAACCTTTGTGTCATCCGCAAACTTACTAATCAAACCAACTACATTTTCCTCAATCATTTATATATATTACAAACAGCAAAGGTCCCTGCATTGATTCCTGAGGAACGCCACTTGTCACAGCCCTCCATTCAGAAACACATCCTTTCACTGCTACCCTTTGTTTTTTTTGACCGAGCCAGCTTTGTATCCACTTTGCCAGCTCACCTCTGATCCCATGTGTCTCCACCTTCTGCACCAGTCTGCCATGAGGGACCTTGTCAAAAGCCTTACTTTAGTCCATGTAAACAGCATCCACTGCCCTACCCTCATCAATCATCTTTGTTACTTCCTCAATCAAGTTAGTGAGACACGACCTCCCCTTCAGAACAGCACGTTGCCTCTCACTAATATGTCCACTTATTTCCTAGTGGCAAGGTCACACCTCTTCAGTAGCTGAAAGGAGAAGGGATCAAGGGTGAGATTTTAATGTGGGAAGAGAGGGAAGTCAAGAGCTAAAGTCAAGAGCTACATGCCCACACCATCTGCAGCTTGTAAATCAGAAGTGTATATGAAATGAAGAGATAGTGGGATGTGAGAATTAGATACAATTACACCATGGCCTTCAACTGATTTCAACCATGTCACAGGCCACATTCTCAGCAATGTCCTTCTCCCATTTGCCAGCATCATCTGTGCTATTGGGGTTCAGGCACTGAGTCATTTCCCTGCTGTTAAGTGCTGTGCCTCTTGTTCTGCACTAGTCTGGTGACACAGTGGTTAGCACTGCTGCCTTACAACGCCAAGGACCCAGGTTCAATTCCCAGCTTGGGTCACTGTCTGTGCGGAGTTTGCACGTTCTCCCGTGACTACATGGCTTCCTCAGGGTGCTCCTGTTTCCTCCCACATTCTGAAAGACATGCTAGTTAGGTGCATTGACCCGAGTAGGTGCTGGATTGTGGTGACTAGGGGAATTTCACAGTAACTTCATTGCGATGTCAATGTAAGCCTTATCTGTAATTAATAAATAAACTTTATTTTGTCCTGCAAGAGAGAGAGAAGTGTGCCAATGAGTGTGCCAGTGCAATTTGTTTGGCTTATGAATCTGTCGTGGTTGAATAGTTGGCAGAACACCCCAGCTGTACAGGGTACAGGACATGTCTCCTTTCCAACTTCTCCACCAGTGCCTCCAATGCAACACCTGAAAACTTCTCTTATGTTGGATCAATCTTCAATGTCAGAGTTACTACATGCCCGACACCCAATACCTGCTCCAGCCACATTGCATCTTTCCTTTAAGAGGTGCAGGCTGGCTTTAAAAGGTATTAGCTACCCACGATGCTGGTGCCTTGCTGATGCATCCAGTCACTCTGCATTGTGGTCACTGCTGGCTGAATGCTTAGACAATTGAAGCAATCAAACAAGACAGATTGCGCGCACTACCTGCATCACAATCCATAGCCAAGAACGTATCGCACTCCGCAGGCCTTTTTTTGGTGGTTACCAATTTAGATCCCCAGTCTTTATCCACAATAATAAGTGCACTATATGAGCCGGCCAGTGGAATAGTAGAGTGGGTGAAGCTTTAGCTGTGTATAGCAGAAGCATTATTTAATGGACTAAATCTAGTCATCCAGTGTGAGTGTAATCCCTTGGCATCTGTCAAATGCTTGTGGAAGATTTGTATCTCACTTGACTTGCCGTGTGGCTTTAAAGATTACAGGGCTGGTGTTTTGTTTAATAACCGGTCTGTCTGGCATGCTGCTTGTTCCCTAATCCAGTTGGTCATCCAGTTAGCGCAGAATTAACAGCGCAGTGCAAAGACAATTTCTGCAGATCCAGAAATGATTGGAAAATATTTTTGAGTGACTGACCAATGTTGCCAAATGTTATATAAAAAAAAACCTTCTCTTCCTGGTTTAAAGCAAGTTTCTTTTCCTATTTTCTGAGAGCACCCCTCCCCACACACTGTGCAGCCACTAATGCCATTCATTATTGACTAGTCAAAGAGTATTACAACATGTCAGACGCCGTCATTTTCCTCTGCTTTCCCAAGCCCAATTTTGTAAGGTGAATGAGGAATAAATATTCATATTTGCAAATAAAGGCAAAAATGTTTGCTTTATTGACAGGATACTGGCTGCCTTGGGCGAAATCTTACCAAAAAAAAATGGCAGTGTTATTTCCAGTGAGAAAACTCTCCAGAGAGCACTTTGCCAAACCAAATCAAAAGGATGTGATTCACGGAGTTATGCAGGGGAACCGGGCTGCAATATGTTGGCAAAACCCAGCTGCACTGAGATCTGGGCACTATCTTTAAAGGCACCCCATTCAGGGCAACAGGAAAGGTCCACTCCAGCCCACTATGGAGGTCTCAGGGCCTTCCCCGGTCTATTCAGGAATGAATCGACAATGGGGAGTGGTAGGGTGGTGGTGGCGGGTCGTGGGGTGGGGGGATGGTGGTGGTGGCGGGTAGGTGGAGGGTGTGCATAGACAGTGGGGTGGGAGGGGGACATACAGTGTGAATGGACAATGAGGGGCGAATGGACAGTGGGCGATGAATGGACAATGGAGTGTGTGAATGGACGGTGGGGTATGTGAATGGACAGTGGGATGGGTGAATGGACAATGGGGTGGGTGAATAGACAGTTTGGCGGGTGTGAATGGACTGTGGGGAAGGGTGAATGGGCAGTGTGGGGAGGTGAATGGACAGTGGGGTGTGTGAATGGACAGTGGTGGGGGGGTGGTTAATGGACAGTGGGTGGGGATTAATGGACAGTGGGGAGGCTGTGAATGGATAGTGGGGGGGTGGGTGTGAAATGACAGTGGGAGTGGCACGAATGGTCAGTGAGGTGGGTGAGTGCGAATAGACAGTGTGTGGTGTGTGAATGGACAGTGTGGGAAGCGGATGTGATTGGACAATGGAGTGTGTGAATAGACAGTGGGGGGAGACGTGAATTGACAGTGGGCGTGTGAATGGGCAGTAGGGGGGGTTGATGGGCAGTAGGGGGTTAATGGACAGTGGGGGGGGTGAATGGACAGTGGAGGGGTTGATGGACAGTGGGGGTGTGTGGACAGTGGGGAGGTGAATGGACAGTGGTGGGGGGTGAATGGACAGAGGAGTGAATGGACAGTGAGGGGTGAATGGACAGTGGGGGGGGTGAATGGACGGGGTTGTGTGTGAATGGACAGTGGGGGTAGTGAATGGACAGTGGGGGAGGTGACTGGACAGTGGGAGGTGTGTGAATGGACAGTGGGGGGAAAGTGAATAGACAGTGAGGGGGTGGGTGTGAATGGACGGGAGGGTAAATGGGCAGTGGGGGAGGGGGTGAATGGAGAGTGGGGGGGTGATTGGACTGTGAGAGGTGTGCATTTCTGAAGAAGTTCCTTGTGACTTATCCAGACTCTAAGAGTAGAAATGGCAAACGCTTGAAATTTTCTTTATTTAAATAAACATGCAACTGAGTCGATGGTTAAAAAGAAAAAGGAGGCTTATGTTCGGATGAGATTGGAGGGCTCAGATAGTGCACTAGAAAGCTTTAGATTGGCTAGGAGGGAGTTGAAGAGTGAGTTGAGAAGGGCTAAAAGAGGACATGAGAAGACTTTGGCTGATAGGATTAAGGAGAATCCTAAGGCGTTCTATAAGTATGTCAAGAACAGAAGGTTGGTCAGGGCAAGATTAGGGCCAGTTACAGACAGCAGGGGGAAGTTGTGTGTGGAACCGGAGGAGATTGGAGAAGTATTGAACCAATATTTCTCTTCGGTGTTCACGCAGGGGGACATGAATATAGCTGAGGAGGACATTGGGTTGCAGGGGTGTAAAATAGACAGTATTACGGTTGATAAAGAGGATGTGCTGGAAATTCTTGAGGGGCTGAAAATAGATAAGTCCCCTGGTCCGGATGGGATCTACCCTAGGATTCTCTGGGAGGCTAGAGAGGTGATTGCAGAGCCTCTGGCTCAGATCTTCAGGTCGTCATTGGTCTCTGGTGTAGTCCCGGAGGATTGGAGGATAGCGAATGTTGTCCCATTGTTTAAGAAGGGGAACAGAGACTTTGCCGGGAATTATAGACCGGTGAGTCTTACTTCTGTTGTGGGCAAGGTCTTAGAAAAAATTATTAGGGATAGGATTTATAGTTATTTGGAGTGTAATGAATTGATTAGAAATAGTCAGCATGGTTTTGTAGCAGGTAGGTCGTGCCTTACTAACCTTATTGAGTTTTTTGAGAAGGTGACCAAAGAGGTGGATGGGGGTAAGGCAGTTGACGTGGTATACATGGATTTTAGTAAGGCGTTCGATAAGGTTCACCATGGTAGGCTTCTGCAGAAAATGCAGATGTATGGGATTGTGGGTAATCTAGGAAGTTGGATCAGGAATTGGCTATCAGATAGGAGACAGAGGGTGGTGGTGGATGGTAAATATTCATCATGGAGTGCAGTTACGAGTGGTGTGCCTCAGGGATCTGTTTTGGGGCCACTGTTGTTTGTAATTTTTATTAATGATCTGGATGAGGGTATAGTTGGGTGGATTAGTAAATTTGCTGATGACACCAAAGTTGGAGGTGTGGTAGATTGTGAGGAAGGGTGTCATAGTCTGCAGGGAGACTTAGATAGGTTGCAGAGCTGGGCCGAGAGGTGGCGGATGGAATTTAATGCGGAGAAGTGTGAGGTAATTCACTTTGGTAGGAGCAACAGATGTGTCGAGTATAGGGCTAACGGGAGGACTTTGAATAGTGTGGATGAACAGAGGGATCTAGGTGTGTGTGTACATAGATCCCTGAAAGTTGGGAATCAAGTAGATAAGGTTGTCAAGAAGGCGTACGGTGTCTTGGCGTTTATTGGTAGGGGGATTGAATTTAGGAGTCGCAGTGTAATGTTGCAACTGTACACTACTCTAGTGCGGCCGCACTTGGAGTACTGTGTGCAGTTCTGGTCCCCGCATTACAAGAAGGATGTGGAGGCGTTGGAGAGGGTGCAGAGGAGGTTTACTAGGATGTTGCCTGGTATGGTGGGGAGGTCCTATGAGGAGAGACTGAGGGATCTAGGGTTGTTTTCGTTGGGAAGAAGGCGGCTAAGAGGGGATCTTATTGAAACATATAAGATGATTAGAGGTTTAGATAGGGTGGATAGTGATAGCCTTTTTCCTCGGATGGAGAAAGCTAGCACGAGGGGGCATGACTTTAAATTAAGGGGGGGTAGCTACAGGACGGATGTCAGGGGTAGGTTCTTTACCCAGCGGGTGGTGAGGGATTGGAATGCCCTGCCTGCTGCAGTTGTAGATGCGTCTAGTTTGGGGGCGTTTAAGAGATCTCTGGATAGGTTTATGGACGAAAAGGGATTGGTATAGGCTAGTGGGTCATTGTTTTTGTAACTGGTCGGCGCAACATCGTGGGCCGAAGGGCCTGTTCTGCGCTGTAATGTTCTATGTTCTATGTTCTATGTTCTATGACACAGTGGAAATCAGAGAGCAAAATTCAGCAATGTTTCCCCAGGGTGCATCTTTCTCAACACATAGAAACATAGAAACTAAAAGCAAGAGTAGGCTATTCGGCCCTTTGAGTTTGCTCCTCCAATCATTTTGACTGTGGCTGATCACCAAGTTCAATATCCTGATTCTCCCCTTTCTCCCCTTTCTCTTGATCCCTTTTGCTCCAATAGCTAAATCTAATTTCTTCTTGAAATCACACAATGTTTTGGCCTCAACTACATTCGGTGGTAATGAATTCCACACATTCACCACCCTCTGAGTGAAGAAATTTCTCCTCACCTCAGTTCCAAAAGGTTTACCCCTTATCCTCAAACTACGATCCATAATTCTGGACTCCCCCCACCATCGGAAACACTCTTTCTGAATCTGCCATGCTAAAGTTTTACAAGTTTCTATGAGATCCCCTCTCACTCTTCTAAACTCCATGAATGTAATCCTAACTGACTTAGTCTCTCCTCATATGACAGACCTGCCATCCCAGGAACCAGCCTAGTAAACCCTCGCTGCATTCTCTACATCTAATGATTCAAGGGCAGAAGTCTGAGTAGTGTTGAAGAGCAGAAGGATCTTGGGGTCCGGGTCCACAGGACTCTTAAATCGGCCTCGCAGGTGGAGGATGTGGTCAAGAAGGCGTATGGTGTACTGGCCTTCATTAATCGAGGGATTGAGTTTAGGAGTCGGGAGGTAATGCTGCAACTTTGTAAGACCCTTGTCAGGCCTCATTTAGAGTATTGTGCGCAGTTCTGGTCGCCTCACTATAGGAAAGATGTAGAAGCTATTGAGAGGGTACAGAGGAGATTTACAAGGATGTTGCCTGGACTGGGAGGCATGCCTTATGAAGTTAGGTTGAGGGAGCTGGGACTCTTTTCCCTGGAGAGACGAAGGTTGAGAGGCGACCTGATAGAAGTTTACAAAATGTTGAGAGGAATAGATAGGGTGGACTCTCAGAGGCTATTTCCCCTGGTTGAAATGGTTGCTACGAGAGGACACAGATTTAAGGTGCGGGGAGGGAGGTTCAGAAGTGATGTTAGGGGTAAGTTTTTCATTCAGAGGGTGGTGAGTGAATGGAATCGGCTGCCGTCAGTGGTGGTGGAGGCGAACTCGCTGGGGTCTTTTAAAAGACTTCTGGATGAGTATATGGGGTTTAATGAGATTGAGGGTTATAGATAGGTCTGTAGGTTGGTAGGTGTTGATGTGATCGGCACAACTCGTGGGCCGAAGGGCCTGTTTGTGCTGTAGTGTTCTATGTTCTATGAATACCTGGGTTCCCAGCCTAAAAAGCACAATGAGGTTTTGTTGACTGCATTTTCTGCTAAGTAGGTTTTTATAAGAACGTGGGAATTTATGAATTAATTATCTCTTAAAAAACTTTTTAAACAGGCTCTTATTGTCACAATAGCGTTCATTAGCTGCATCTAGGATATATAATGGATGAATGGGCATGGAAGTGCCATAGCTTGGTATGAAGTGTATGCAGGGCCGTAGGGAAGTGGGTGAGGGTGTGAGATAGCATGAATGGGGCTTGGATTGCATGTGGGGTGATGAGTGGGTGTACTGAATGTCTGACTGTTATCATTATAACTGGGATGAAGTCACAGAGCACCAGGGTGGGCCTTTTAACAGCCCACCTCTGCAGCCAGCAGAATCCAAATTCTTTCTGGGGAAGGCCAATAAAGTTCCTCCTGTGAGCTACCTAATAGGCAACTGAGCCATTGAGACGAGCAGTGTTCCAGATTTAATCACTGATTCCATTGAACTAGCCGATCTTAACTGAAGCAGCAGTCGGGGGAGTTCATTGCTTTTAGTATTCCTGGAATCAACCAGGCTTTCAGCTCCAGACCATCATGTACTGATGTCTGCTGGAATGTGCATTTCTGTGAAAATTGGGAAAGACAGGAAGGGCCAGAACTCCTAACTCGCATGATTGTAAAGCCTGCCCATCGCTTAGTGTCTGGCCTCAGAAATGAGGAGTGCGCCTATAGAACTATAACTCAGAAAGTATCATTGCCTTCAGCAAATGGGAGTGTAAATTTGGAAAAGGCAAAAAAAAAATGATACGGCATTAAATATTAAGCAGTAAGTACCACTTGACATTTCCTTGGTGAACTGGATAATGAAGCTGATTTTGTTTTGCACTGGCCGCTGAATATGGCATAACACAGCAGGCTTTGAATGATAATATTTATCCAAGAGCTTGCTGGTGACTAATTTACGAAGGCAGGCTAAACCCTAATTACAAGATGCATTAGATAACGAGGCTGCCCTCTGTGTGTTTGAGATCTGCCTGCTGCTGCTTTTTGAGCTGATACCAGGGAGTGTGACTGTCAGAAAGAAGAAACTGATGGGTCAGAGAGGTTAAATTGAACAAATCCGGTCATTGACTTTCTGTCTTCTTCACCTTCGACTAATATCATTATCCCAAAACCCCACATAGTTTTATCCTAAAACCGTACATAGCAGGTCCAGTGACTTGTTTGTTGCGTGGGTGGTGGCAGTAGTGGTATAGTGGGGGAGGAGGGGGGGGGCGGTGACTGGGAGGGTGTTCAAGGAGGAGGGGGATGGGATGATGGGACATGTTTCTAAATCAGACCTCCCACTGAGCATCTTTTTTCCTTCTTAACTATTGTTGAGTGGCTGACTCTGGGGCCAAGGATCAGGAAGCCTTTGGTACAGTGAGGACTTGAAAATGACGGAAAACAAACAAAGGCTTAGTGGCCTGATCTCCGGAGACAGGGAGTGGGAATACCAACCTCTATTTATTAAGAACAGTGGTTCTGAGGAGGATTACCGCACATGCAAGGAGATACACAATTGGTTAAATTAGATATTTTTATCTGTTATAATCCATTTTGTGAACTCCCTGCAGTGTTTTGGCCACTTTAAATTGCCAGCTGTTTTGCAGGCTGTTCTAAGGTTGGTGGCTGCCCTTATGGTTGACCCCAGTTAGCGACAGCCTCCGACAGATTACACCATGGAACAAAGCTCGACTGAGTCACCGTGAACCCTCAACATCCTTAGACATGTACTTTACCATAGCAATCACAGAGAGTGGATAAAAGCAAAATGCTATGGATGCTGGAACCTGAAACAAAAACAGAAAATGCTGGAAAAACTCAGCAAGTCTGGCAGCATCTGTAAGGAGAGAGAAAATAGAATTAATGGTGATTTTGATTCGAAATGGGTCCCCAGTTGGCTCCTTTCATTCGCCAACACAGCAGCGTTCCGGCACCCTACCCGAGTCTCCGACTGAGATCATGTCATTCTGCGTGGACCTAGGGAGTGAGTTTGTAACTTTATGGATCCTATGACCTGGTATTAGGAGCTGACTTCACTGACTGCAGTGTTGCCAATTTAGATCGCTCGAAAAGGCACAAGACTTCATTTTTTTCTCATTGTTTAGAAGTGGCAGTTTCAGTGCCTGAAGAGCTACTTTTATGAGGGAGGGTGAGTCTGAATCAAAGAGCTTACACAGATGTAGGAAAAAACGCTGTGTGGGAGTAACTTCAAAGCCTCCAACTGATCCAAGGTGTTCAGATGATACCTGAAAGATCACCAAAGCCTGAGTGGTTTATGAATGTTACCTGAAGCCTGAGGTCAGGTTACAGCTTTTCACTTAATCCTTGCAATCTCTTCCTCTGAATACTGACATTTTTTGGTTGCTACTTGCAGTGAAAAACATCCAATTCTTATAATATTCCAGTGTTTCCACGAGTGGGTGGATTACATTCAGTTTTATACTTGCATTTTTGGTGCCTTTCTGGTCAATTTACAAAAAAAATCTTGCTGTAAATTACAGAAATGTCATGTGGAATGTTTGGTAATCAATATTTGCTTCTGTCCAACTATTTTGTAGTATCATTCAGATCCTCTTTGATGTACCTGATATATCTCTCTTCATAACTAATCTATTCTTTATTTCAAATCAGTTTCTGTTGGTATCAATCCCGGGCCTGAGTTTCCAGGATGGCAAACAATGGCATCCCTGCCAACTCTGACAGGCCTGTTTGCCATTTGAGCATTGATTGGCAGCAGGTGGAAATTGTGTCCATACTCTCCCAACTAGGAGAGCGGTCGGCCAATCTGATTGACTAACAGCTTTCCAGCCTATCCAGACACAGCACTCCAGTAGCTGGAAGAGGTACTGTAGTGTCGTGCCTGAGAGTAAGTCCTGGGACCGCAGATCTGGTAAGTTCCAGGGGTCCTGAAGTGGGAAAGGAAGGGGTTGCCCTGGGGCATTGTAAAGCCAGTGATCTCACTATTGGGGTTTAGGTTGGGGGGGGTGGGTAGAAAGAAGGCCATAGATTTCTGGTCTCTGAGAAGAGGATACCTCTAGACTGAAGAAGGGGCTTTCCAGATCTGCCTGGTGTGTTGTAGTCCTGCAACATAGGAATAGACTCCTGCCAATGTAATTGAATCTGGGGAGTTTATAAAATAGCAGCTTATCCACTCTTGGGCTAATGAATGGCCATTCAAAGGCCTCATTCTGCCTCTGCCATATATTACGTGTGGCTGGGGAAAGCCGAAGTAAGCTTGGCAGCTTTCGCTTCATGGGCTGATGTCAGGCAGCAAGGGGGATATATTAACTTTTGGGGTGGAAAGAGTGGGGGTTCACCTGTGCCTACTGGAGACACCACTTCCCCCAATTTAAGCCTCTCACCTCTGGTCCCTGAAACATGATCACCCCACCCTGCAACCCCCGCCACCACCACCCTCCCCCCCCACCCCACCCCCTACTCCCCAGCCACCCCTCTTCCCCAACCAACTCCCAACCCCTTGATTAGGTCTGCCAAAATCCAAAATCCCTGGAATTGTCCAAGGTCAGAGATCCGTGACCTTCCCTCTTCAGGGACTGCTGGTATAGTGCCTGCTGTGGCCATTACTCTGTTGTGGCACTGCTGGCACGACAGAACTGGCAGTAAATCAGGTGGGTGGGCTAACCGGACTTTTCAGTTGTAGGGTTCGGTTTGGGAGAGAGGGGGCACGATTGCATGTCCTGGTAAAGTTCAACCTATATTGTGTGAGCTTTTCCATTTAATTCTCTACACATTGCGTTCCAAGGCTCAGCTGGGCTTGGAGAAGCCCACCTGAGCCTCTGTATCAGTCATAGGACAAGGAAATCCTTACTTATCATGAAGTCAAGGTAATTACTTGATTTTCTGTCTTGTTTCAGATGCAAGTTTCCTCAAGTTTCCTCTAGTTATGGTTTATTTGCAAATAAAACACACTCTACTTATGTGTGGGGGCAGCCGAGTGGGGGGTGGGGAAGGATGGGACGCTGAGGGGAGGGGGTCTGTGGTATCTTCCACTGCTGTACTCTAAGTCTGAAATGGTCTTCAATGACTAATTTGCAGATAGGTTATCTGCTCATGCACAGCAGCATCATCATTCCCCTCATGCGCAACATCAACACGACAGTCAAGAAACAATACAAAAGAACTACAATCAGACACAAGGACGGTTAGCCAAAGAAACAGATATCACAAATGGTTAGCTTGGTCAGAAAGGGAGGCATTTAGGATGTTTTAAAGGAGGAGAAGAATTGACATAGTTGAGAGTGTTTTTGAGTGAATAAATTACAGAGCATCAGGCCTAGATGGCTGAAGCATCACTTCCAACAGTGGAATTAAGAGGATGAAGGATACATAAGCTGAAATTGATGGAGGAAAGCAATGATCTGGAAAATTGACTGGATGGAGGAGATAATGGACATAGAGGATGCGACAATGCCATGGACGCATTTAAATGCAGTGATCAGAACTGTAAATTGGAGGCTTTTAGAACCAAAAATAAAATGCAGCCCAGCAATGAATGGTACTTTGTGTGTGGGTTAGGATATGGGCATTTGAGGTTTGGATGAGCTGAAGTGTATGGAGTATGAAGAATGGAAGACTAGCCAGGAAAGCATTAGAACCATCAAACCTGCAAGTGTCGAAAGCATGGAGGGGACTTTCAGCAGTAGAGTAGCAGTAGTGGAGAGGGGATGGACTAGTGGCTTTATTGCTACATGATTAATCCAGAAACCCAGCTAATGTTCTGGGGAATCAGGTTCGAATCCCAACACAGCAGATGGTGGAATTCAAATTTAATAAAAAAACTATCTGGAATTAAGAATCTACTGATGGCCATGAAACCATTGTTGCAAAAACAAATCTGGTTCATTAATATCCTTGAGGGAGGGAAATTGGCTGTCCTTACCTGGTCTGGCCTACATGTGACTCCAGAGCCACAGTAAAGTGGTTGACTCTCAACTGCCTTTGGGCAACTAGGATGGGCAATAAATGCTGGCCAGCCAGTGAATAAAAAAAATCTCATTACAAATAAAGCAGGAAGGCTGAGACGGGCAGAGGCGGATGATAGTATAGAGGTGGATATCGGCAGTCTTTGTAATAGGAAGGAGAGATTGGGTGGCACAGTGGCACAGTAGTTAGCACTGTTGCCTCACAGCTCCATGGGTCTGGGTTTGATTCCTGGCTTGTGGAGTTTGCACGTTCTCTCCGTGTCTGTGTGGGTTTCCTCCGGGTGCTCTGGTTTCCTCCCACAGTTCAAAGATATGCGGGTTAGGTGCATTGGCCACACTAAATTGCCCCTTAGTATCCTGGGATATGTAGGATAGAGGGATTAGCAGGGTAAATGTGTGGGGTTGTGGAGATAGGGCCTGGAGTGGGATTATTGTTGGTGCAGACTCGATGGGTCAAATGGCCTCCTTCTATACTGTAGGTTTTCTATGATTCTATGATTCTGAATTGAAGCGAACACCAAGGTTATGAGATATCTAGTTGAAATTGAAGGCAAATGGAAGCAATGCCAATAGCATTACCAATAGCAGAGGTTGAAGACAATGGCTTCAGTCTCTGCAGTATTTCACTGGAGGAAATTATCACTCAGCTAAGGCCAGATTGGGAGGAGACAATATGAGGAGGTTTTGGTGGAGCGGGAAAAGGAAGGAAGCAGCAGCAGCACCAGCTGAGTGAATGTTCTCAGTATGGTAGCAAAGAAGTCCACGAGCTGCTTGTTGTTGTTGGAAGTGAAGACAGAGGGGGAAGGGGGAGAAAAGAAGCTAAGGTAGGTCTTTTCCTTCAGATGATCCTGAAGTGTTGTACAGTCAGACCTGATGGCTAGTTCAATCAGTTGTGCACCTGACTTTTGATTAAGCCTTTGCCATTTGGACTTGAGGGAGCCAAAATGGACAAGGCCATGCCATGGGGAATGATCTAGATGGGAAACAGAAATAACTTTGAAAATTAAAATTAGTGAAACTGGCCACTGTCTTGCTTTTACCTGTTTTAAATTAAAGTTTGGACTTAGTGATCAAGATGTAGCCAGGCCCTGAGATTAAACGTCACTCTACTATAGAAGGAGAAAGATTGCATTTAAGTTGTAGCTTCCATGATCTCAGGACATCCCAAAGCACCTCACAGCTAATGAAGTACTGTTAGTGTGTAGTGATCGTGATAAATTAAGTGCTGTGCCTACTAATACCTTCAGTTCTCTTTCCATTTTAGGTTGCACTATTTCAACATCACTCTGTATACTTCTCTATTTCCCTGAGATTAAACGTCAGTCTACTGTAGAAAGAGAAAGATTGCATTTAAGTTGCAGCTTCCATGATCACAGGACATCCCAAAGCACCTCACAGCTAATTAAGTACTGTTAGTGTGTGGTGATCATGATAAATTAAGTGCTGTGCCTACTAATACCTTCAGTTCTCTTTCCATTTTAGGTTGCACTATTTCAACATCACTCTGTATACTTCTCTATTTTTCATTTTCCCCATACATTATATTTATTGACCGGATTTTGCTAGCCCACATACATATTGAATCTGAATGCAGCTTATACTTTATCAGCTTCCTCTTCAGATTCAATTGCTCTGTCACTTTTAGTTTTAGTATTCCTCATAGATCCTGAGATGACAGATGTGAAGTGATATGTTTTGAAGAATTTAATTTACATATTCCCAGTGAGGAACACATAATATCTCAGAGAGCTTTGTTGCTTAAAGGAAGACATGTGATCAGGCCTGCGGTGTACCCCAGAGAGTGTGGCCTTTGGAGGGAATCCTGTTCTTTTTTAACCAGCTTTCTTGAAACCAGAAATGAGTGGTTAACCATGTGCTTCCTCCAGCATCTATCGCATGCCTGTCTGCATCAGAGTCATGTACATGAGAGAGAATGACAGGGAGCATTAAAGTAATTGCTTTTGCGCAGCTGCTGGCGGCATGATTGAGAAAACCACTACGGCATTACCTTGACAAGCACTGCAGTCCATTCTCAGCATCGCAGCAGGCACTTCCTCAATCAGGAGAATTAGATTGAGCTGCTGAATAGCACATTATAGTTTCTGCGTCAACACAGGATTTGAAAGTGTGTAAGAAGTTGGACATTGACAAATCAATTCAGAAGTCAGTAACTGTAAGACTTAAAATTGTAGAGCGCTTTAAGGAACCTCTGAAGTAGTCACTATTATAATATAGGAAATGCAGCAGCCAATTTGCTCACAGCAATGTCAGCACAAACGGGGTGTGATGATGACCAGATTATCTGTTAGTGATCTTGGTTGAGAGGTATATATCAGCCAGGAACAAGAAAACCACCCCCCTGCTCTGCTTTTTCATCCACTCTAGGAGCCCCATTTAAACTCTGGGCAAATGAATTTTTTTTGAGTGATTTAAAATCTCTCCAAAGCTTACTTCAGTATCTCACTTGAAATTTTTCATCTAATGAAGTGTACTTAACTAAAGAAATATTTGGATTTAGGAAAGTCCAAAATCATAAGACTCATAAGATTTGATTTGATTTATTATTGTCGCATGTATTAGTGTACAGTGAAATGTTTTGTTTCTTGCATGCTATATAGACAAAACATACTGTACATAGAGAAGGAAAGGAGAGAGTACAGAATATAGTGTTACAGTCATAGCTAGAGTGTAGAGAAAGATCACCTTAATACGAGGTAGGAACTAAGAGCAGGATTAGGCAGCCAATTGAGCCTGTTCGGCCATTTAATAGGATCATGTAGAGGTATTTGCTGAAGCCAATCAGAATACAAAATGTTTCAGGTTTAGTCCCTTGTTTATGTTCAATTATCTGCCGCCATTCCCCATGGTGTTGCCTTGATCAATCAGAGTCCACTTACAAACCAATCAGCCCCCTTTTTCTAATGCAGTATAAATTGTTGTTCCCTTTGAAATGTGGTATTCTTGCATCTGTCCTGATGTGTGAAAGATTATTAAAGATGTTATAACAGGGCACTTAGATTATTCAAGGCAATCAGGCAGAGTCAACGTGGTTTTATGAAAGCAAAATCACAACTTAACCAACCTATTGGGGTTCTTTGAAAAAGCAGCAGGTGCTGCTGTAGATAAAGGGGAATCGATGAATCTGTACTCAGATTTTCAGAAGATAGTTAATGCATTCATCATGAAAGGTTGTTGGGGAAAATAAAAGTTTCTGGTATGGGGTAACATATAGGTATGGATAGAAGACTGGTTAGCTAACAGGAAACAGACAGTGGGCATAAATAGCTGTGATAGAGGATCATCGAGACTTGAAATGTTGGCTCTATTCTCTCTCCACAGATGCTGTCAGACATGCTGAGATTTTCCAGCATTTTCTGTTTTTGATTCCAGCATCTGCAGTATTTTGCTTTGATATAAATAGCTCATTTTCTGGTTGGCAGGATGTAATGAGTCATATGCAGTGGGGATCAGTGTTGGGTCCTTAACTCTTTACATTTTGGATAAAATATTTGGATGAAGGGACTGCTGGTATGGTTATTTAAATTTGCTGATGACTCACAGATAGGCAGGAAAATAACTTGTGAAGAGCACATAAGGAGACTACAGGACAGTATGGAACGATGAGGTGAGTGGGCAAAGATCTGGCAAATGGAGTAGAATGTGGGAAAATGTGAGGTTTTCCATTTTGGCAGGACAAATTAAAAGAAGAACATTATCTGAAATGCAGAGGGATCTGGATATCCTAGTGCATGAAAAACAAAAGGTTAGTATCTAGTGCAGTAAGTAATTAGGAATGCTCATGGAATGTTACTGTTTATTGAAAGGGGAATGGAAGAATAGGGAGATAATGGCTCAGTTATTCAAGACATTGGTGAGACCACAGTACTGTGTACTGTATTGGTCTTCTTATTTAGGGTAAGATGCGAATACATTGGAAGCAGTTTGGAGAAAGTTGACTAGATTAATATCTAGAATGGACATGTTGTCTCATGAGGAAAGGTTGGACAGTCTAAGCTTGTATCACTGGAGTTTAGAAGAGTAAGAGGTGGCTTAGTTGAAGCATATGAGATTCTGAGGGGACTTGACAGGGTGAATGTGGAGACAATCTAAAGCTAGGGTCAACCGTTTCATTTTTGTCTCTCAGCAGGTTGTGAGACTTTGGAATTCTCTTCTTCAAAAGGTGGTTGAGATAGAATTTTTTGAGTAATTTTAAGTACAA
This sequence comes from Carcharhinus amblyrhynchos, assembly GCF_965287045.1. Classification (NCBI taxonomy): domain Eukaryota; kingdom Metazoa; phylum Chordata; class Chondrichthyes; order Carcharhiniformes; family Carcharhinidae; genus Carcharhinus; species Carcharhinus amblyrhynchos. Next base: position 45,830,502 of record NC_137324.1, on the reverse strand, counting down.
GTAAGTAGATTCTTGATAAGCAAGAAGGTGAAAGGTTATCGGGAAGGCAGGAACATGAAGTTGAGATTAAAATTCTTTTAGCCCTGATCTTATTGAATGGCCATGGATCAGGCTCAAGGGGCGGAATGGCCTATACCTAATCCTAATTCATATGTTTGTATGTTAAGATGAATGGTTTTGACAGCATGGGGGCGGTTCTCCCATTCTGACCTACCTATTTTTTGGCGGGCTCAGTTGGGGGATATGTGTGTGTGCCAATTCGTGGGATTTATCGGGAACGCATGCACGTCTCCTGCCTCTGGAAGGCAGGTGCGGTTGGGACCATGCAGGAAACTGGTGGAAAGACCAGGTAAATCATTTTAATTCATTTTCAGTGTTAGTTGCATATGATTATTGGACAGGGACTGAATTCTCCAGGCCTGATAGCATCTCCCACCAGCCAGTGCAATTGCAATCTGGCAAGATTGAGAGTAGCTCTTCACTTTCAGGGAACCAGCAGAAGACCCCACTGGAGTGAAGGTGGGAGGCAATCAGGGCCCCTGCAGAGGGTCAGGCAGTGGGGGCATGGTACCCCCTAGGTATGGGCACCTTGGCAATAACAGTAAAAAGTCTGACAACACCAGGTTTTAGTCCAACCTATTTATTTGATAATATACTCACAAGCTTTCGGGGTTAGTTCGGGGTCCAACGCCGGCATACCCACACCTTGGCAATGCCAGCCTATGCCCCCGGCACTGCCCAAAAGGCAAAGTTCCATTGCCCACGGTGCCTTGGCACTGCCCACCAGGCATTGGGCAGTCCAAGAGGCCAGGGCCTAGAGGTGAGACCAAGGGACAACCTAGGGGTTGGAAGGTCCTGCTGGCACTCTGCCATTTGGATCCAGTTGACACTGGAATGCCAGCGAACGGGGTGGGCTGGGGGGTGTTTGCTGGGTGGATCTGCCTCTGTGTCCTGTGGTTGGGGGATTAGGGGGGTGGTGCTGGCTGGGGAAGGGAGGTTGTGCCGGGCTGTGGGGGCTCTGCCTCCCAGGGGCAAATCTGCCTCCCACTGGCGGAGGGAGGGAGGGAGGAGGAGAACAGGTGAGAAGTTGTTGGGACTAGCCTGGGAGTGCTTGTCGGGCTTCGTTGGGCTGTGATTGGGCCATGGGGGGGGGAGGTGTGTGGGTGGGAAGGGGGGTGGTGAGTGAAGTGGCAGGACTGCAAAGCTCTGGAACTGTCAGACTCTGGTGTGTAGGAGCCATCCCCGAGCTTTTAGTGATATTCACAATCGTGATCTCTGCATTGCGCGGACTGTGGGAGATTTGAGTCTGAACTCCCACTGAAAAAAAAAATCGCTACTCCTGGCCCATTCAGCACTTAGAATTTTTTTGGAGATCTGGGCACCATGACACTAATTTCAGCCAAATTTCAATTCAATATTGCCAAGCAACTAAATATTAATAAATTAAATCTTCCCGCTCAAAAAAGACAGTAGGACTAGGGGGCACAGCCTCAAGATAAAAGGGGGGCGGTTTAGAACGGAGTTGAGGAGGAACTTCTTCACTCAAAGGGTGGTGAATCTCTGGAATTCTCTGCCCGTTGAAGTGGTGGAGGCTGCCTCGCTAAATATTTTTAAGACGCGGGTTGATGGGTTTTTGATAGGAGAGGGGATTAAGGGTTATGGGGAGAGGGCGGGAAAGTGGAACTGAGCAGCGACAGATCAGCCATGATCTTATTGAATGGCGGGGCAGGCTCGAAGGGCTGGATGGCCTACTCCTGCTCCTATTTCTTATGTTCTTATGTTCTTAAATATGCCTGTTATCTGGGAGGCAGATCCCAGACTTCACTGGTGATCCATTGGTAAATAGATTACCTGGTACCTGAATTAAAGTTTAACTTTATTTATTAGTGTCGCAAGTAAGCTTGCATCAACATGGCATGGTGGCACATTGGTTAGCACTGCTGCCTCACAGTGCAGTGACCCACGTTCAATTCCAGACTCAGGTCATTGTCTGTGTGAAGTTTGCACATTGTCTGTGTGGGTTTCCTCCGGATGCCCCGGTTTCCTCCCACAGTCTGGAAGACATGCTGGCTAGTTGCATTGACCGAAACAGGCCCTGGAGTGTGGCAACTATGGGAATTTCATAGTAAATTTATTGCAGTTTTAACGTAAGCCTTACATGTGACTAATAGTTTTACTTTAACAATGCATTTACTGTGAAAGTCCCCTTTTTGCCACACTCTGGCACATGTTCGGGTACACTGAGGGAGAATTTAGCATGGCCAATACACCTAACCAACACATTTTTCAGATTATGGGACAAAAAAAAAACAAGCACCCGTAGGAAACACATGGGGAGAATGTGCAAACTGCAAAGTGACCCAAGCCAGGAATTGAACCCAGATCCCTGGCATTTTGAGACAGCAGCGCTAACCACTGTGCCACTATGCCATCCAGCGGATCAGGAAAATCTGAACCTCAATCTCCTGCATGTGCTGAGTTATTTACCTGGGTACAAGTGAAGGCATTATAGTTATCTCAGGCTCCTTAAGGCAGAGAGGGGAAAGCTCAGCCAAGATTCCTCTTGCTGATCATTATTGAGTGACTCCTACTGGAAAGTGTGCATACTTAAACACTGGGTTGAGTGCTGGATCAGGTTCGTTGTGTTGATCCTTGTGGATTGAAAGCCTGCTAATGGTTATAATCCAGGCCCACGTGCTGGCACATTGGAACATACCCAGCACAAGATATGCTGAGATGCGTCAGGCTGTCTGCTGACCCTGTTGGAGTGTGGTTGTGACAAATAACCTTGTAGAATGCTTTACATTTTGACAGTCTTCCATTATGTTCCAAAACATCTCAAGCCTCTGTGGTAGCTCAGCAGATTTATCTAGGAGCTGCTGCTTTACACTGAGGTTTTTTTATCTTGCAGTTACAACAGTAAATGCACATCCCAACTCCAGTGGCAAAATTGTCGGTCAAGTTTTTTGTTGGTACACAATTTAACTATTCAGTAAAGCAGGCAGATTAACAGGGACATAGTTCACTTTTCACTCAGTCAGGGGATACTCCAGCACGTGATTCAGGTCTGGAATGCATTGCTTGGAAGTGTGGTGGCATCAGGTTCAATTAAGGCATTCAAGAGGACATTAGATGATCATTTGAATAGAAACAATAGTCAGGGGAATAGGTGGAAAATGGCACTGAGCCATAATGCTCTTTTGAAGAAGTGGTGCAAACTCATGGGCTAAATGGCCTTCTTTTGCCTCATAATGGGAACACTATTACTTGCAAATTCACTTCCAAGCCACTCAAGACCCTGATTTGGAAATATATGGCTGTTCCTTCACAGTCTCTGGGTCAGAATTCTGGAATTCCCTCCCTAATGGCATTGTGGGTCAATCCACAGCACGTGGACTGCATCGTTACAAGAAGACAACTTACCGCCACTTTCTGAAGGGCAACTACAAATGGGCAATAAATGCTGGCCAGCCAGCGACAGCCATGTCCCACAAATGAATTAAAAAGACCAATATTTTAAATTTTGTTTTACAGGAGGTTGGCATTGCTGGCTGGGCCAGCATTTATTGCCCTCTACTACCAAGGGCATTTGAGAGTCAATCACATTACTGTGGGTCTGGGGTCACGTGTAGACTAGATTAGTAAGGACAGTAGATTTCCTTCCCTAAAGAACATTAGTGAACCAGATGAGTTTTTAATGACAATTGACAATGATTTCATAATCATCATTAGAACTTCTAATTCCAGATTTTTATGAATGCAAATTTCCTCATTTGCCATGATGGGATTTGAACCTGGATCCTCAGAGCATTGTCCTGGGTCTTTGGATTACTAGTCTAATGACAATACCGCTCGGCCATCACCATCCCCTAACTTTATAAATCTGTGTATATCACTGACATGGCCAATATTTGTTACCCAATACTAACTGCCCTTGACAGGATGATGGTGAACCACTTTCCTAAAGCACTGCAGTTCTTTTTGGTGAAGGTACTCCCATAGTTCTGTTAAATAAGGAGTTCCAGGTTATTGATGCAGGGATGATGAAGGAACTACGATTTGCCTATGATGTTGAATAACCTAGATAGAAACTTGCAGACTTTATCTTTTCCATGAGATGCCCATATCCTTGCAGGAAGTTGAGGGCAGAGATTCACAAGATGCTGTCAAAGAAGCCAAAGGGAGTTACTAGTACAGTGCATCTTGTAGATAGAACACAATGCAGGCATGGTACGTCAGTGGTGGTGGAGGGAGTGAATATTGAAGATGGACGATGAGCTACCAATCAAGTGGGTTGCTTTGTCCTGGATGGTGTTGAACTTCTCAAATGTTGCTGGAGCTGCACATATCTGAACAACTGGACAATCCTGACTTGTGCATTGTAGATAGACTTTGAGTCAGGAGGTGAGTTACTTGCCATAGAATTCCCAGTCTCTGACTTGCTCTTGTAGCCACAATATTTACATGACTAATCCAGTTCAGTTCCTGGTCAATGCTAAGCCTCAGTATGTTGACAGTGGGGGATTCAGTAATGGTAATGCCATTGAATGTCAAGGGGAGATGGTTAGCCTCTCTCATTGGTGACAGTAATTTCCTGGCATATTTGTGATACTAATCCAAGTTTCAATTTTGTACACATCTTGCTGCATTCAATCATGGATTGTTGCATTATCTAAGAGTTGCAAATGGAACTGAACACTAAGAATACCAATGAATACTCCAACTTCTGACCTTATGATAGAAGAAAGGTCATCAATGAAGCAGCAGAAGATAGTTAAGCATAGGGCACTTCCCTGTGGAACTCTTGCCTTGGGACTGATATAATTGACCTCCAACAACCACAACCATCTTCTTCTGTGTGAGATATACCTTCAACCAGTGGAGATTCCCATTGACATTAATTTTACTGGGATTCCTTGATGCCATACTAAGTCACATATTGCCTTGATGTCAGGGGCAACCATACCAACCCATCTCTGCAATTCAGCTCGTCAGTCTGTATTTAGCCCCAGGGTGTTAGGGGCAGAACCTAAGCTGAGCATCTGTGAACAGGTTGTTGTTGAGCAAGTGCCACTTGATAGCACTGTTGAATTGTCCATCACCATTCCTGACTGGATGTGACAGGCTGCAGAACTTTGACCTATTGGTTTTGGGATTTCTTACTTCTGTCTCTAGCAGCTGCTTCTGCTGTATAGTATGCCATGTTCTCCTGTACTATAGCACCTCATTATTAGGTACACCAGATTTTGCCCCTGACATGGTTAAGAACTGACTGATATGTGTAGAACAAGCTGGAGAATTACTGAGCAGGTCTTTGGTTTGATTTCCTACCTGCTGGGCTAAGACCTAAGGCTGCAATTGGTCTTTATGCCAAAGGTGAGTATGGTATAAGGGGAGAGGGGAGGGAGAAAGCATGATTCCTATGTTCCTCCTTCAATGTTGCTACTTGGTGATGTTTGCTAGGAATGTGTGTCTATGGGTGATGAAGTTTTTTTTTGCTTGACACTTCCCATTTTAGTATAAGCACATTAGTAATAAAGGCTCATAGAAATATAAGAATTAGAAGCAGAAGTAAGCAAATAAAGCCCTCTGAGCCTTTTCCACCATTCAATCAGATTATAGTTGATCTGTAAGATGAAGGCAAGAAACCGCAGATGCTGGAATCGGAAACAAAAACAGAAAATGCTGGAAAATCTCGGCATTTTCTGTTTTTGCATTGTTGAGCTCTACCTGGTCTCAAATCCACCTCCTCACCTGTTCCCCATATCCTCCCTTATCCCTTTTTTTAATTAGAAATGTCCTCTTGAAACCATTCAACAATGCAATCTCCACGCTCTATGGGGCAGCAAGTTCCACAAATTCACCACCCTCTGCGAGAAATGGTTCGTCCTCATCTCAGTTTTAAATCTACTGCCTCTCAACTTATACCTGTGCCCTCTTGTTCTAGTTTGCCCCATAACAGGAAACATGAAAGAATAATGACCATTTGGATAAGGTACCAGATGACGTGTCACAGGAGCACCAAGTGAATACACCGAGAAGTCAAGGCAATCAATTGAAGAGGGGAGAACCTTGGGGAAAATATGATAAACTTTGTGGTAGAAAGCTTCTATCCAATGGAAATCACAAATCTAAAATAGAAGCCACTTGCACACATTTGGCTGAACATTGGTGTGTGTTCAGTCTGTTTTTTGGATTGAAAATGGGTATGTAGCATATCAAGTTAGGAGTGAGACTGTGAGGCCGTTTTATTTAAAAGTGTTTTGGACCTGTTACGGAGATAGGAAGCAGAAGTTGGATATGTTTCTGCGTCAGGGATCTACTTCTGGTGGACAATTGACTGAAATTTAGGTTTTTGTGAGAGTGAGTTTATAATTGGTTTGGAGACAGGTTTCCTTTCCAATCAGAGTCACTTGGGGCAGCAGTGGCAATGGGTTAGATGAAGATATGCAAAACAGCCATTACTGAGGCTGCTGATTGTCATGAGGGAGGGATCTGTGATTTGTATCAATGTCTCACATTGCAGCACAGGGACCCAGAGGCCTGACATCCATGAGGAAGAGAAGGGTGCTCCTTCTTCCAGAGGGTGACAAATGAAGGCCAACTCCTCCTGCAATTCAAGTGTCATCTCCTTCTACCTCAATTTCCTCCTTCTCCCTTTCAGGTATCAGATGGAGCCAAATCAGGCTTGCCCACTGTTCTTATGACTACACAATGCCAGGCGATGCCAAAAGTTCTTAATGCTAGCTCCTTCTCTGATGTGAGGGCTGTTATAACTTTGACTTTAAAGCAATAAGCCCTTTCAACATGTGATCAGCCATTCTTTTAGCTTCACAAAATTTACCAGTCTCCATGACTTGCCCCCAACCAAGCCCAGGCTGGGCCTTCAGCTGGTCTGAGGCAGAGAGATCTTAAATGCTTGCTGCTTTCAGCATTGAGAATAATCTTTACAGAGAGGGGCATTTAACAAGCCCTCAACTAGCTTGACTGGCTTCAACAAAAGGGCAAGTTGCAGGCCCACGCTACATCCCCCTCACCCACCCCCCGGCCCTCATTAAACTGTCTGGAATGGAGTTGGGATGATGGCACACACAATGTCATTGCCATTTCTCCGAGACCTCTGATCTGGTCTGACTTGTACCATGAAGACCCAGCCCCAGCTGTGCCTTCCTCAAACTGGCTATCTAAATCTCTTGTGAGGATATATCTGTGCCTTTTCTTGCTATGGGGAGAGGGAGTGATGCAGGGAACTGTGAGGTGCCTGACTGAGGCTGACAAGGTGGCACAGTAGTTAGCACTGCTGCCTCACAGCGCCACGGTCCCAGGTTTGACTTCCGGCTTGGGTCACTGTCTGTGTAGAGTTTGCACATTCTCCTTGTGTCTGCATGGGTTTCCTCCCACAGTCTGAAAGATGTGCTGTTTCGGTGCATTGACCCGAATAGGATTAGGGGAATTTCACAGTAACTTCATTGCAGTGTTAATGTAAGCCTTACTTGTGACTAATAAATAAACTTATTTTTAATGGGCAATTGGGACCTCAAGTTGGGTGTTAACTATAGGAACAGAATGCTCCATAAAAAATTTACCCCCTAATAAAAAAGCATTTTGTTCACAATCTGATCTGCACTTTGATATCCATATTACATTGTCCTTATTGTGTACTCTGCTGGAACTGTAATAAAATGTGTAACTGCAGAGTTGCTGTTTGTGGTGACCCAATGCCCTCCCATAAAAACACTGTAAATGAGAAGTGGCAATCCCATCACATTGACTGGAAAATATTTTGAATAAAAAGCTGACTAATACCAACAATATTGTGTACATTTTACAACAAGTGGGAAAACAAAATGCCGCCTAACAAGCGACAATCGAAAGTTTGCAATGTTGGCAACTAACTATGGGATCACATTACTTTCCCTATAAGTATGATTGACTGCTGTTTTAATAGCAAAGCCATTTGGAGAAGTCGCCACCCACTCTGGTCCCTCTTCTTTCCCTGACTTTTTATGTGATGTACTATAGAGGGAGTACAGCGGAGGTTTACCAGGCTGATTCCTGGGATGGCGCATCTGTCATGTGAAGAGAGACTAAGTTGGTTAGGATTATATTCACTAGTGTTTAGAAGAGTGAGAGAGAATCTCATGCAAACTTATAAAATTCTAACAGGATTAGACAGGATGGATTCAGAAAGAATGTTCCTGATGGTGGGGGAATCCAGAACAAGGTAATAGTTTGAGGATAAAGGGTAATAAAGTATTTAGAACTAAGGTGAGGAGAAATTTCTTCATCCAGAGAGTGGCAAGTCTGTGGAAGTCACTACCACAGAAAGTAGCCAGGGTCAAAACGTCGTGTGATTTCAGGAAGAAATTAGATGTAGCTCATGGGGCTAAAGGAGTCAGGCGTGATCAGGATATTGAATTTAATGATCAGTCATGATCAAAATGAACGGCTGAATGACCTAGTCCTGCATTTAGTTTTTATGTTTCCATTATCCTGTAGGTGCTGTCATTATTCCAGTACTTTGCCCAAACCACCGCAGACTGTTCTCCACATCCAACCCTGGCCTTCTCTGATAAAGGTGCCCAACTTTTTGTTCCGGGAGTCACTTGGTAGTAATCAGAAGTGAGCATCCTGCCTAACTTTATTCCCATCCTTAGCTTGTTAAAGCCAACTCTACCAGGCCTGCTATCTGAGGGGATTGAATTCAGAACAGGTTGGTGACTGAATCTGGGGCAGCATACAACTCACTGCTGTGGCATTAAGTCAACCATGGGCCTTCTTAGGGAAATTTTGAAACTTATTTTAATTAAACAGAATTTGACAGCTAATTATGAAAACCTGTTGTGTAACAATCTCCTGCAAAGCCCATGGGTCTGTCACTGTGGCTTTGAAGCAAGACCCCAAAAGATCTTTAGTTCCGTTATGTTTGCTCATTATTTTTACATCTCCCCTGTCTCTTTTTTCATCTGGGCCTTCCATTCATACCCTATTTGATTAAATTTATCTCCCTTTGTTCGCTACAAAAGCATATTGTAATAATACAACTGTTGCTTTCTAATGAGATAAAGAAGCCACTGTACTGTTGCTGTACAGAAACCATGTAGTCAGTGAGATTAAGCCAATAAGTGACATTTGCATAACTATGCAGTTCTAGAAGGCTCTTATTGGCGTGAGTAATAATGTTGCTTTGAGTATGGCTGCTGTACATGAGTGCTTACATTGGCTATTTATTGTGCCCTGTCACTTGTGTAATTTTTATTGATATTGCAATTATAAGCCTTGGATGAATGGCCTGACAAGTTCTTGCCATTGTTTGTAATCTTTGAGACCTGCAGGCTTTAGGTTTCAAAATTAAGAATAGAAAATTGTTTTTCAAAAATGCCCAAGGGTGGAAGCACAGACGGAAGAAAATACACTTTGAAAGTGATGAATAAACTACATGAAGGCTCAGTTGGTGATGGAGTAGTGAGGCTTGCAGAATGTAAAAGTCCCAGCTTTGGCCCTTGCCCTGCGATGAAGGAAAGACAGCATACTTCCAAGTCAGGATGGTGAGTGGCTTGAGAGGGGAACTTCCAGCTGGTGGGGTTCCCATGTGTCTGCTATCCTTGTCCTTTTAGGTGGTAGTGGTTGTAGGTTTGGTAGGTGTTGCCTCTGGAGTCTTGATAAATTCCTGCAGATCTTGCAGAGTATAACACTGCTGTGTGTTGGTGGTGGAGGGAGGCAATACTTGTAGATGGAATGTCAAGCAAGCTGCTTTGTCCTGGATAGGTTTGATTTGATTTGATTTATTGTCATATGTATTGATATATAGTGAAAAGTATTGTTTTTGCGTGCATACCATTCATAAAGGAGGAAACGAGAGAGTGCAGAATGCAGTGTTACAGTCATAGCTAGGGTGTGGAGAAAGATCAACTTAATACAAAGTAAGTCCATTCAAAAGTCTGACAGCAGCAGGGAAGAAGCTGTTCTTGAGTGGGTTGGTATGTGCCCTCAGACTCTTATATCTTTTTCCCAAAGAAAGAAGGTGAAAGAGAGAATGTCCGGGGTGCATGAAATCCTTAATTATGCTGGCTCTTTTGCCGAGGCAGTGGGAAGTGTAGCCAGAGTCAATGATGAGAGGCTGGTTTGCGTGTTGGATTGGGCTATGTTTACGACCTTTTGTAGTTCCTTGCGGTCTTGGGCAGAGCAGGAGCCATACCAAGCTGTGATATAACCAGAAAGAATGTTTTCTATGGTGCATCTGTAAAAGTTGGTGAGAGTTGTAGCTGATGTGCCAAATTTCCTTAGTCTCCTGAGAAAGTAGAGGCGTTGGTGGGCTTTCTTAATTATAGTGTTGGCATGGGGGAACCAATAAAAAGTCTGACAGAACTCTCCATTCACCTGACGAAGAGCTTAACCTTGAAAGCTTGTGAGTTGACTATCAAATAAATTGGTTGGACTTAAACCTGGTGTTGTCAGACTTTTTACTGTGTTTACCCCAGTCCAACGCCAGCATATCCGCATCATGGGGGAACCAGGACAGGTTGTTGGTGATCTGGACACCTAAAAACTTGGAGCTCTCAACCCTTTCTGCTTCGCCCCCATTGATGTAGGCAGGAGCATGCTCTCCTTTACACTTCCTGAAGTTGATGACAATCTCCTTTCGTTTTGTTGTCTTTGAGGGAGAGAGATAGTATCAAGTTTTCTGAGTGTTGTTGGAGCCCCACCCATCCAAGTAAGTATCATGTATTCCATCACACGCCTGACTTGTGACTTGCAGATAGTGGACAGGCTTTGGGGAGTCAGGATGTGAGTTACTCTCTGCAGGATTCCGAGCCTCGCACCTGCTCTTACAGCATGTGCTGGCGACCACTCACCATCCTGACTTGGGAATATGCTGTCTTTCTTTCACTATCGCTCAAAGTCCTGGGATTCCCTCCTGCACAGCACTGTAGAAGTATATATGACACATGAACTTCAGCAGTCCAAGACAATTGACCACCACCTCTTCAAGGACAATTAGGGATGGGCAATAAATTCCAGCCTAGCCAGCAGTGCCCACATCCCATGACTGAATTAAACAAAACGTTGTGGCCAGAGTTTGGTAGGTATGAAACTGATGAGTGGGATGAAGTGAGTGATAAGAGAAAGATAATCAGAAGAGATTTAATCATGGAGCATTAGGTGAATGTTAAACTCACTGAGAATGAATTGTACAGCATAATGGAGAGGTGCTTGACTTCAAACACATTTGATACTTGGGATAATGATGAAGAATTTTTTAAAATTAATTCTTTCATAGGACGTCACTGACAAGACCAGCATTTGTTTTCCATCCCCAATTTCTCTTGAATTGGATGACTTTCCAGACCACTTCCAAGGGTAGTTAAGAGACTTCCACATAGAATCATAGAATCCCTATATTGCAGAAGCAGGCCATTTTGCCCATCAGATCGGCACTGACCTCTGTCACAGAGCATCTTCTCAGACCCTATCTCTGTAACCCCACATATTTGCCCCATTAATCCACCTGCACATTTTTGGATCGTGAGAGGAAACTGGAGCACCTGGAGGAAACACATGCAGACATGGGGAGAAAGTGCAAACTCCACACAGACGGTCACCCAAGGCCAGAATTGAATCTGGATCACTGTTGCGGTGAGACAGCAGTGCTAACCCGTGTGCCGTCATACCAACCTGTGGATCTGGAGTCGCATGTAGGCTGGACCAGGTAAGGATGGCAGATTTCCTTCCCTAGAGGGCATTGGTCAACCAGATGGGTTTTTACAACAATGAACAATAGTTTCACACTCACCGTTTCTAAGGCTAACTTTATGTTCCAGAGTCTTCTATTAATTGAATTTAAATCCCACATGCTTGGCATGTGAACCCCCATCCCCCAGAGTGTTAACCTGGGCATTTTGTCTGGTGATATCCCCCCTATGTCACCGTCTTCCAAGTATAAGAGTCACGAAAGAGAAAAGGGAAGATAAGATGCTGAAAAAGATAATGAAGTATTAAAGATCAGGGGACTGGGAAAGGTGGGATTTAGAGTAGGGAGCAACTTCACTGTTACAGTAGCTTGTGAGGTGATGCTGGGCTTGAGGAGACAAAAGAATGAATTGTGTAGCTAGGCCAACTGGCCTGGGTCCTGAGGAATGAATGACATTGATAGGCCATGTTTCTCTCTGACTTCAAGCTTCCAATATCCTTAGTACCCAAATTGTGTGTTTCCAACTTCAGCCTTGTGATTGTGGGAAGATTCTGAACAGAAATGATGAGCATTTATTGTGGGAAAACCCAAGTGTAACATATTGCAGTGATTCTCAGCATTCTTTTGTTCTCTGGATAAGTAACCAATCTCCAGAGCTGGTTTCCTTGCCTGCCTTCTACTTTGCCCTATGCTCTCCATGATGATGGGGACAAATCAATCAACATCCCCTCTTTTTTTTAGTCACTGGTTTGACTGTTTAGTCAATGATTTGCTGAATTCACAAACATTTTTATCCACTTAAACAGAAGTAGTCAAAGGTGTTTCAAAATCCATTTGAAGTGAATGAAGTATCCTATTGTAGACTCAAGGACCACTGTCTTGGTATTTGCTTTCATTTCCACGGACTAGAATCATAGAATCCCTATAGTGCAGAAGGAGACCATTCGGTTTATTGAGTCTGCACCGACCACAATCCCACCTAGCCCCTATCCCTGTAACCCCACCTTTTTACCCTGCTCATTCCCCTGACACAAAGGGGCAATTTACCAGGGCCAATCAACCTAACTAGCGCATCTTTGGAGGAAACTGGAGCACCTGAAGGAAACCCACACAGAGATGGGGAGAAACTCACATAGACGGTGACCTGAGGCCAGAATCGAACCCGGGTCTCCAGCATTGTGAGGCAGCAGTGCTAACCACTGTGCCACTGTGCCACCGTGCTGTCCCTCTTATAAGCATGGAAATACAAGTGAATGCTGTAAGGTGGTTAATATAACATGCAAGAATGAGTTTTCAGGATGATTTGAATTCAGCCAAATGATGTAGGTTGAATTTCACACTGAGAACTTCCTTTTAAAGCATGTCAGCAAGAATAGTAATGACGGATCCTCCTGTCATTTCAGCAGATTAGTGATCAGGAGTGTTCATGCTGTAGATTGGTGTCATCTGATATGTGATGTTAAGCGGCTGGGATTCTCCAGCCCCGCTGCCATGAATGGAGATTTGGCTGAGCGCCCAAGTTCTCCATTCTCGCCAGCAGTGGTAGCTGGGCTTACCACATCGGAGAATTCCGCCCAAGGTTGCGAAACCCAAATGCTGGAAGCTGAATATTCAGGAAGAAAGGAAACGAAGGTGGGGTAGCTGTGTTAATGAAGAACAAGGTCAATACCATAGTGAGAAATGATACAGATTCAGAAGACCAAAATTAGGAATCAATTTAGGTGACGATAAGAAATAGCAAAGGAAAGAAGTCACTGGAGAATAAAAATATGGAAGGCTTGTAGAACTGTACAGGTCATTGGACTGTGCCTAGAGCATGGCACAGTGGTTAGCAGTGCTGCCTCACAGCACCCAGGGATCTGGGTTCAATTCCAGCCTCAGGTGACTGTCTATGTGGAGTATACATGTTCTTCCTGGGTCTGTATGGGTTTCCTCAGGGTGCTCCAATCTCCTGCCACAATCTAAGAATGTGTAGATTAGGTTGATTGGCCATGATAAATTGTCACTTGACATCACAGAGACAGGGGCCTGGATGATATTATTGTTGGTGTGGGCTCGATAGGCTGAATGGCCTCCTTCTGCACTGTTGTGATTCTATGATTATTGTGTACTTTGTTTTGGTTTCTTAAGAACATCTCCTTTTGCTATATGGGAATCCTCCATTCAAGCCACATGGACAATCCAATGAAGCTTTGATGAGCCTGATCTTGATATCAGTTATACAACATCTTGAAAAAAATTAAGTGTCAGGACTTTTGTCCTGCAACTTGATGTTGCAGATAGATCTTAAGCAATGAAAGACAGTAGTGACAGCTGCTAAAAGAGATAATAAGTCAGGTTATGTAGAAAACCTACTGCAGTGTTTTAACAAGAAATCTGATGGTATCTCTTCTGCCCAATGGTTCCGCATTTTAACGTATCATCATCAGGTTCCAGGTTTCATGCCTTATCTCAACCAAGTTCGCAGTAGTGGTCAGAGTAAGGAACATAACTGTTGTCTTCACCCTTGTAGACTGTGAAGGGAAAAGAGAAGCCAGTTTTTCTGCTTCTGATCATTACTCATCGGTCTCCATTTGAAAAAAAACGCCTGAATGTCAGGGTTAAGGGTCTTTCAAACATATTTCCACATTCCTCCATAAATTATGTGCAGATTTATTTTGAGCTGAAGCAGTCAGATGGCAAAATATAACCTCCTCCATCCACTCATGGCATGCGACAACACCAGAAAATGCCAACTCCGAATCATCAGCATCCTGGGGTCACCGTTTGCCAGAAGCTAATCAGGCCAGCTATATCCACACGTGGCAACAAGATGTGACCTACTGACCTCTCTGAACCTTTCCACCTTCTATAACACTTACATTGGAAGTGTGATGGATTACTCACCGTTCATCTGGATGGCTACAATAACTTAAAAAGTTTGACATAATTTAGCACAGATCCGACCATTTCATTCATATCGTGGCCACTGGACATAATTTTCTGACCTCAGAGTGTCAGCTTTAGAATGGCGGGATGGGATCTATCGGCAGGGCTTCCCAAAGCATTCCCACCTCCGGAGGAAGGGGCAGGTAGGAATACAAATTGGCTGCCTAAACCACGAGGCCTGGAAGCCAATTTCTGTACTAATGGCCCTGATTAGGGGTGATTCTCTGCCCTTGCTGGCATCTTGCTGGCTGTGGAGTGTCCTGCTATCCTTCAACGTCAAACAGAGGTCGGCAGCTTAACAGAGGTAGGTTGGTGGTGGGATGGCTAAGAATGAGTGGGTCTGGGTAGGCCACAGGCATTGAAAGACTCCCCTATGGTCCAAGCAACGAAGCGGAGGGGTTTCTTCATTTTGCAGTGCCCATGGGGTCCCCGACCTGCTTTAGCAATATCCATCTCACCCAGTAGAGTGATTGAGGCTTGAGAGCTTCCAGACCTGTGGCTGGGCCAGTGTCATTGAGAGTCCTTAATTTTACAGCAAGCATAGAGATATTTATTAGGAGGTCACCTCTTGTAAAAATATCTCCCTGATCTGTCTCCTGGCAAATGCAACCTGAGACCCCACTTTTGGTCCCAGTGTCGGTACCAAAACCCAGGGGAAAATACTGCCTAAAATATGCGCTGTCTGTCGTCTTATTATAATGATATAATACCTTGGGTTTATTTACTGTACAGAAATGTACAAGACACAAGGCTCAAAGGGTTTTTAGTAATGGGTTTATTTATTCAGACTAGGCATATGAGAACAGTCGTACATCGGTATGAAGCTTGAAAAGCTCTGTGTGTTTGTGCTCTGCTCAAAGCAAAAGTGAAACAAAGACGAGATCACATGCCACATTTCCCTTCAAGTGATGTTATGCCCATATCCTTTAAAGGCAAAAGACAATGTCCACCCTTCTTCGTAAAGATACTTTCCCCCTTACAACAAAATATACCTATTTACAATGCATGTTCAGGTGCAGTTACCATTACATAGTGCATTGAACTGATGACTCCCTAAAGCGTAATCTGTGATCCTGTAATGATAACCTTGTCTGGAAGTTTCTTTAATTGCTCACAGTGATCTGTGGGATTCTCCTTCTTGGATGTTGTTCCTGATTGCATTTGGGATCTTTTCCTAGGTGTAGTAAGACTGCATAATAGCCGATGAGTTGTAATGAATCTGATTTGTTCTCAGTTGCACCTTTGTGTGTAATAACTTTGTAGGAGCTTGCTTCTGGACTGACACTTGTCATCTCAATTGGTTGCTACATGCGTTCTCTGGGGTCCTGGAAGCGCACTTGTCCCAGCTGTAAACTTGTCAATTCTGCACTTACATTTTTAATGTGCATGTTTGTCATCATCTCTTGTAGGTTTAAAAGTTGCAATCTAGTTTCTGAGACAGTAGAACAGTAGTGCAGGTTAGGCTGATTGGGCATTTTAAATTGTCCTTTAGTGTCAGGGGAATTAGTGGAGTAAATATTGGAGCTTTGGAGAGAGGGCCTGGATGGAATTGTTATTAGTGCAGGCTCGATGAGCTGAATGGCCTCCTTCTGCATGGTAGGGATTCTATGAGACTAAGAGCAGGTAAATTGATAGATGCTGACATTGGTAGACACTGACATAGACATTGCAGTTCTCTGATTACCTCTTCTAATATGGGGAATTTATAAGGACAACATTTCAAAGCTGTGTTTAAGCGTCACGGATCAAGGCATACTAACAAAAGACAGTCAAAGAAAGTCATAGGACAGGATTTTATGGCCTCACTCATCCTGAAACTGTAAAATCCCACCTGAGGTCAATGTTCTTTCCTCTCGTCCACTTCGATTTCCATGGCAGGCGGGACAAAAAGATTCTGGCCATGGAATTATATAGTACAGAAAAGGCCCTTTGCCCCATCGACTATGCACTGACAATAACAACGACTAAAGGCGCACTAATCCTATTTTCCAGCATTTTTCCCATATCCTTGAATGTCACGATATTTCAAGTGCTCATCCAAATATTTTTTAATGGTTGTAAGTTTTCCAGCCTCTGCTACCTTCCCAGCCAATGCATTCCAAATTCTCACCACCCGCTGAGTGAATTTTTTTCTCTTAAAATCCCTTCTGAGTAAGAACATAATAACATAAGAACTACGATCCGGAGTAGGCTATCTGGCCCCTCAAGCCTGCTCCACCATTCAGTAAGATCATGGCTGATCATTTTGTGGACTCAGCTCCACTTACCCACCCGTTCACCATAATCCTCAATTCCTTTACTGTTCAAAAATGTATCTAACATTGCCTTAAAAACATTCAACGAGGTAGCCTCAGTTGCTGCACTGGGCAGGGAATTTCCACAGATAAATCTCCTGTACCTCATCCTAAAAATTATGTACCCTCCACAATTGATCCCTCAACCAAGGGGCTGCTTCCTATTCACTCTATCATACCCCTCATAATATTACACACCTCAATCATGTCCCCTCTCAGCCTTCTCTGCTCTAATTCAATTCACACCTATCCAGTCTCTCCTTATAGCTCAAATGCTGTATCACAGGCAACATGCTGGTGAACCTCCTCTGTACCCCGCCAAGTGCTATCACATCCTTCCTACAGTGAGGTGACCAGAACTGCACATAGTACTCCAGCTGTGGCTTAACTAATGCCCGGTACTACTCCAGTATTACCTCTATACCACGACTGATAAAAGTAAGTGTGCCATATGCCTTCTTAACTACCCCATTCACCCGCTCTGGTGTCTTCAGGGATCTGTGAATAAATATTTCAAGATCCATCTGTTCCTCCAAGCTTCCGAGTGTCATTTTTAAATATTCCCTTGTCTTGTTATTTTTTCCAAAGTGCATCACCTCACACGTATCAGGATTAAATACTATCTGCCACTGCTCTGCCATTTTGACCAACCCACCTATATCTTTCTATAACCCACAACCTTCTTCTTCACTGTTAACCACCTTACCAATCTTGGGGTCATCTGCAAACTTACTTATCACTCTCATCTATGTCATTGATGTATATAACAAACAACAAGGGACACAGCAAAACCTTGTGGCATGCAGCAGGACACCATCTTCCAGTCACTCAAACAGCCTTCTACCTTTGTATCCTATTACTAAGCCAGTTTCGGATCTATCTCACATCACTTCCCTAAATTCCATGTGCTTCAACCTTCTCAATCAATCTCCCATATGGGACCTTGTCAAACACTTTGCTAAAATCGAAATAAACTACATCAACTGCACTTCCCTCATCCACACATACAATCACTTTTTTGAAAAACTCTATTAAATTTATTAGGCATGATCTCCCTCTGACAAAGTCATGTTGACTATCCCTAACAAACCCATGACTTTCCAAGTGGAGATTAATTCTCCTTCAGAATTTTCTGTTTCCCTACCACTGATGTGTGACTCACTGGTGTGTAATTCCTGGTTCATCTTTACCATCATTCTTGAAAAGTTAGCCATCCTCCAGTCCTCTGAACTTTCCTCTACAACGATCCATCTTTCTTTATAACATGTGATTAAGCTTTACCAATCTGTGTACTCTTTCAGTCTCCTAATGATTCTGTCTTTCTCCATTTTGTCTCATTCAACCTTCAATTTGTCCTATGCATGGATGGTGCATGTTTACTGTGGATCAATTGACATTGCATTCTCATATAACTGCTCTGTTGTAGCTCCCTTGGAACTGTCAATTTAGTTGAAACATTCTGGGTATTTTAGGTCATGAACTGAAGTGATAGGAATAATTTCTGGGGTTGATTTGCCTTGTGATGTCTGACTAATTCTGTGGATTGTTACTAGAGTGAGGTCACGTCAGACCTACAATCACTGGATTTTCAGTTTCCATCTGTAAAACATCTGTGACACCAAGGAAGATTGATTGCACTTGCACGCCAGGACTATGGATCTTACACAAGGAATTAGTGAACCGTTGTATGCTGAAAGTTTCACAGCAGTAGATTTCACCGTGGACTTCCGCATCTGTGGATACGTCTTTCAGAATTCACAGAGATAGTATGTTGGCACTTGTCCCGTGTCAATCTTAGCCACTAACAAATAGTTCTTAACATTCATAGGACAGACAATTTGAATATTGGCAAACATTTTGGATGGTGTGATAGCATGTGTGTTTTCACACAATTGACGGTGCTCTTTGTCACACTGTGCACATCGTTGTCACTCTCTGGTTTGTCAATCGTGTGAAAACACGTTAAAGTGTATGTCTCTGACAGAATATTGAACGATCATTCTTATTGCTTGAAGGTACCGATTGTTTATGGGAAGTTTGGATCAGTTGATGACTATGTAGCTGCATCAGCCGTTGCTCTGCATGATTGCTGCTGACAATGGCCCTTTCTGCCACATGCCTTACAGAATAGATGGAAAGCTGAGCATTTCCTTGGTGCATAGAGAAGACCACACATGTCTTGCTAGGTTCAGGTGTCCTAGTGAGTGCATTAACAATTGGCGTTGTACTTTGGACCTTTAAGCTTTGTCAACCCTGTGAGGATTGCTTTGTACTTGCATTCATCCTTGAAAATCTCTTTGGTGCTATACCTTTTGGATTTGTCTAGCAGATCTTTCTGGAATGTTTCCATGGGAGCGTGATCAATAACTGAACAATTCTGTCTTCTCTGTGGTTGAAAAATCACAATATGTAGAGTTTTCTCTGCACCTGCTGATGAAGTGGTCTATAGGTTTAGTAGGCTGTTGTCAAAATGACACAAAATTCCAGTTGATGAATATAACCTGATTTTGAACCAGTCTTCCAATGTAGTTAATGAGCGAGATTCTCCGGCCTCCCAGCCATGTGTTTCCCACTGCTGGGAGATGGCCTGTTGTTTGTTACTGCCGGGATTCTCTGGTCCCTCCGCTGTCAATGGGAATTCCTCTCAATGTCACCCCACGCCGTTGCAAACCTGTGGGCGGGGGGGTGCGCTGCCGGCAGGACCAGAGAATCCCACCAACATGAACGGCCAGAGAATTCTGGCCTATGTCTTTTGGGGATCCTTGCGTTCTTTTGCTGTTAATTCCTAAAGTGTTCAGCCTGTATAGATCTTCATTCCCAATTGCTGGGTGTATTCTAATGTTTCCTTTGCCTAATTCAGATACACCTGAATCAAAAAACCATAGCTCTCTCTATGTTGCTTAAACATACTGAATTTGGATAATAGGTCAGCTACATCCCAATTCAAATTGGGAAATCTTGTGGACCATCTGCCAAAATCCCTTTGACTTTCCTTCTTTTGTAATTCCTAGGATGAGTGTCACAGTAACTGCTTTTGCATACTTCTCTGAAGTTCCACCCAAGAGGATGAATTGTGGTGGGAACGCACCATGGAGTAATGATCTCTTTGCTTTTTATTCAAATTATTGTTCAGCAACTCCTGAAGACACCTGATATAATTGCAGCTTCTCTGGCCCATTATTTATGAATTTTTTTTCGTTGTCTCTCCCTTGCTTGCTACTGATTCAGCCCAGTCTTTCACCTATCCCAACTGAGCTAATCTGGATCTGCTCCTCACGCCATGCTGTCCCACTCATGGAACTGAAAGACTGTGTGCTGCAATCTTAGCTCGAGGCATCCAGCTGCTTACCAGCTCTTTATTTGAGTACGCATTTGTTGCCGCGCCTCCAAAACGTTTCTTCACAGTCAGCATGCTATGTTTTGAACACTCTCTAATGCTGTGACTTCGCTGTGATGTGAACAAAATTTGAGGGTGCTCCCCAGCCATGTAGCACAATCTAAGGCAGTTCACCACGTCATATCTGCGCTAAATCTTGCTGCCATCTGACATCGGCACTGATCACTATGTCATGTTATTAAAGCAATGCAATTCTTGCAATTTTGATTTACTGTAGAGGACTCGAGGCACAGTTACTCACAAAGGATTGGGTAAATACGTAATGGGTTTATTTATTAAGACTAGGCACATGAAAATAGCTATTGCATAGGAGCAGAACTTCCGGACATGTGTGTGTTTGCTCTGCTTAAAGCAAAAATCAACCGAAGACGGGATCACATGACACATTTCCCTTCTAGTGATGTCTTGTGTTGACATCCCTCAAAGGCCCATTACAACATTGCCCATCAGTGTATTGCAGCAGCAGTAAGCACTCTCTGCAGGATGTGTTGCAGTAATGTCCCAAGTTCACTTTGACAGCATGACCTAGCTCTGCAACCTCCACCAGCCAGAATGAACAAGGATTGCAAGATCATGCGAACACAATCAGTTTGAATTTGCCTTCCAGATCACACAGCATTCTGACTTGGGCTTATATTGCTATTCCAGTATTGGGAGAGTTTTCCAGTCTCACACACCATGGGAATTGTAGCAGGCAGGGACGGGCCATGCAAAGATCCGTTGACCTTGGGTGAGATTTTCTGGTTTAGGGATGAGTGTGGCAGGAAAATCCTGCCCATTATGTCTGGCTCACAATCCTGGAGTTTGCTTCTTACCTCATTGTGAGAACATTAACTCAAGCAATACCTTCTCACTGCTAGGGATGAGCAACACATGCAGGTATGTCTATGTCTGGTGATTAGGGCAGGTACGTGACCTGCTCTCAGGACTCTGAAATGATGCTAATAATCCAGTAATGAATAGGTTACTATCTTGATCCTCATTTTTAAACATTCCATGACCCTACTTTTGCGATCTCCTCCGTAAATACATGACAGCTCACCACCACCTTCTGAAGGACAACGAATGATAAGCAAGTGTTGCCAACATCGCATAAATTGAATTTTTAAAAAAGCACCTCCTTTCTGCCTTTGCATCTGAGGTCACCAAGGCCATCTGGGCTGCAGTTATGGTGCAGTCCAAACAATAGCTCACGTTGTTGAGGAATGTCTGCTCACTAAACTTGAAAGCGGGTTTAAGGAACTCCAAATGGCCAATTGCTTGGTTCTGCGACTGTGCACACACTAAATAAAACAAGTGGATAAACACATCTTCATTGGCTGTTAAGTGACGGCACAGATGTCCCCTCCTGAATGTTCAATGTTTTAACTTTTAGAAATGTATCCTTGATTGGGACATTGGTGTTACTGGCAAGGCTGTCATTCATTGACACTCCCTGTGGAGGTGATTGTGGGTGTTCTCCTCAAACCCCTAAGTAGGAGATTCATACAATGCCATAGCTTCCTAGACAACTTGAGAGGGTAGTTAGCCATGTTGTTGTGGGTTTGCAAACAGATATTGGCCAGAATGGGAACAAAACGGCTGTATTCTTTCCCTGAAAGGTATTTGTGGACCATTTGGTCTATTATGACAACCCAGCAATTTTTTGGTCACTTTTACTGGTGCTGGAGGTTTTTGTTGTAAAAAACTGAATTCAAATCCTCAAACTGCCCTAACGTAATGTTTAGCTTTTCATTAGATTCTTAGTTCAGATTTCAGGATTACAATTCCAGTAATATAAATATGTTACAAATCACCCAGGGATTCCGTGTTGCTGTGGCAACATGCACTTTTACCTGCGTGTTGCAATCTGGAGCTTTGGGTAACGATGACAGAGGCTGCAACTTTCTTTTTATCATGTGACCGGCCAGGAATCTCTTTCTCACTCTTTAACACCTGTCATTAATGTATGTTGGAAAGATTTACAGGTTGATAATCAACCTGGTCGGTTGTGTAATGAATGTACCCGAAGGACCTCTGCTCTTCTCACCACATATTCAATGTAGAATATTGTACCCCAGTATGGTCCCAATCTGCCCACACTAAAATTATAACTGTGCAACTCAATTCAGCCATGCACATCATCATGGGTGCGCTTCAATCAATTTACTGCCTCTGGCTCTCGGTTCTCAGCAATATTGCTCCCTCCTACGCCCCCCCGGAGGACTATTCCAACCCAAGCCTGTCCTTATTCAGTGACCCTCCTCAACTCACCAGCAGTATGCCTTCCTTCACATTTGGTTAAACCCACCATGCTGGGGATGAACAGCCGGGCACCTATGGCAGGAGAAAATATCCACCAGAAACCACTCTGTCATTGTAGCCCCCATTGTTTGACCACCCAGCTTTGATCCCCCACATAGAGTCATAGTCATGGAGATTTATATCATAGTAAGAGACTCTTTGGCTCATCATGCATATGCATAACCATTAAGCACCTATCTGTTCTGATCCCAATTTCCAGCACTTGTTCTGTAGCTTTGTTTGCTATGGCATTTCAACTGCTCATCAAAATGCCTCTTAATGTTGTGAAGGTTCCTGTCTCTACCATGCCTTTCAGGCAGTGAGTTCCAGATTCCCACCACAATTTGGTTAAAAAGATTTTCTTAAATTCCCTCTAAATCTCCTGCCCCTTACCTTAAATCTGTGCCCCTCGATCATTGACCCCTCTGCTAAGGAGAAAAGTGTTTTTTCCTATCCATCTGTAGTAATTCAATCAAACACCAGCTTCCCGTCACCAACACCCTTTATTGTGCACCAATGGAAAAGGTTGCTCCTGCAGCTTATAGTCCGGTAGTCTTCACCTTAGGCCTACAGCGCCAGTTCAGGTAAAATTACAGGCTTAAAATCCTCCACTGGCTGCTTTCTAATGGATGAGCCTAATAGCACATACTTCACAAAGTTCACAGGTAGATCTATTGATGATCCCTGTGGCCTTTGTGGTCTTTATAACACTAGCCTATCTGTGTCCCTCAAAATTTTATACATCTCAAGTGAGTGCCCTCTCAGCCTTCTCTCCTCTAAGGCAAACAAACTTAGCCTAACCAACTTCTCTTCAAAGCTACCTCCTGCCACTAAGCCAATTTTAGATCCAATTTGCCAAATTTCTTTAGATTCCATGGGCTTATACCTTCTTGATCGGTCTCCTATGTAAGTCCTTGTCAAAATCCTTACTGAAGTCCATGTAGATCACATCAAGTGCACTGCCCTCATCTATATACCTAGTCATCACCTGGGAATATTCACTCTATCAAATTTATTAGATATGGCAATTCTGGGCATTTTGAAACCATTCCTGGTCTGGTCTATGCCCCCATGCTGAGATCAGTGGGGTTGCCAAGAACATCTGGGCTACAGCTATGGTTCAGTCAATGACTCACATTTGCTAGATCTGAAGGCAGATGTTAAAACTTCATCCCACCAGCCTGGTTCTGCGTATATGCACATACTAAATAAGTAAATATGAATGCATTTTCCTGGGCCCTCAAGTCCTAGAGGGTGACTTAAACATGGAGCTACTGGCTTAGGCGCAGAAGCCGGCTGCTGCTGCACCTTAATGTGTTTTATTTTAGTAGCTGAGGAAGATTCCAGTGTTGACAGCAACCACAACTGGATTTTTAAAGGTGCAAAGGAATGATTTTCAAGATGCCTGAGGCAGAAGTTCCAAAGGTTAATCTCTTTGGGTTCCTTAGCTCTACCTGTACTTCGAGACTTTGGTGGGGCTGACTCACCCTGGAATTATAATAGGGCTCACTTTGCAAATGTTAAATCCTTGATAATATTCCAGTGTTTGAGAAACTCCCCTGGGCTACCCTTATCGGTTGCTGGTCAAAGGACCCGGATTCCTCTTGCCAGGTCAAAGTGACAACCTGTGGCTATAGTGGAAACAATTATTTTGCCGACTGTGCTTGGGGGAAAAGAATTTAAACCTTCATAAGAGATCTCCGCGTGACTTGTGGCCTCAGCGCAGCCAAATAATTTTATTTTTGCATTGCTCCATTGAAAAGAATTGAGTCAGCACTAAGACGAAATGGCCTTGGAAGGTTCACGTTTTAATGGTGTGGTTTTTGCAAAACCTCTACACCGCTCTCAGTCACTTATCCAGTCTGTGATGTGCTGGCTCACTGATAGCCCTTTGCACTCTTCTGCTCAGTTCTTTATTTTTTTGAAGGCATCAGCATTTTGCCAGTTTAGTGACTGCTGAGTAGCATTGTGATTCCAGCCGCTGGGCTGCTGGAATTAAACCAGTCCCCCGGTTTAACTATCAGTGACATCTGGCTATTGTTTGACATTCATGCAGGTCACTGAGCATGCCTAATGGAAGGGGCTGGGCCCCTGCTCGGAGTCACCTGATAACTGTGTCTTTTTAAAGAAAGATGCTTTTAATGGAAAGTTGACACCTGTTTGGACAAAGGCTGGTCGGGCTGTCTTGGCACTTAGGGTTGATGTTGTGCAGTGGCCAGTGTAACTCGAGTACTGTGAGGGCATTCTGCATTTAAACATTAACCCTTTAATCCTTTGAAGGCAGCAGTGCTGTTTTTTGTTACGCAGCAAACAATAACAATGCGAGATTTAAGAGTTTCCCATTTTCTTCAGGGTACTGTAGGGGTGTGTCCCCATTCATTCTGTCACTTTGTTCTCATGATGTTGGGTTATATATAGAGTTACAGTCTCACTGTGAGAAGAACAAGAGTAGGGTGCTCCCAACAGGCGTTCCTGTTAGCCACTTACACTCCGCCCCACATGTGGCGTACCAAGCCGCTTATCTCAGCACTCTAAATTCACCTCTTTTTGTATCTTTTTCTTCTAATTTACACCTCTCTCCTTTTCTTCCTTCCTCTTTAACTGTAACCGTTACCAATCTGGTTTTCAGATGGTTTGTTCACAAGACTCTAAAATAGAAACTACACACAAAAGAAATCTGGATTTTTTTTTTAGATGGGATTCTATTTTGAATTTCTCCTCACGATCATATACTTAATGCACAATTTTTGATAGAACTTAATCTTCAGTGAAATGAACAAGCCTATGCGTCCCTCCTTAATCTCACCTCTTGGATGTTTGCAAAGTGTCAGCAACCCTATTTTTTCAGACTACAACATGTTCAAAGACTGGCAACACCTGCTAAAAGCAACAAAACATCAGCACTGATGGGAACTGTGTTGGCTGTCATGGTGTTTAAAACAAAGGCAGGTTTTTACTTGATTGGTAGCGTAACTCAGTATAATTGGGAGAAAGCTTTGTTCTTCCACAAGAGTGGGAAAGCATCCATTTCAAACTTGTTACTGTCATAGCAAGTAAATAATTACATATTTGTAATAATAATTGGTGTTTATTTACAGCAGCACGTTGGGACACTGGTTAGCACTGCTGCCTGACAGCACCAGGGTTTGAGTCAAGCCTTGGGTGACTACATAAGAAATAGGAGCAGGAGTAGGCCATCTGGCCCTTCGAGCCTGCCCCGCCATTCAATAAGATCATGGCTGATCTGTCGTGGCTCAGTTCCACTTTCCCGCCCTCTCCCCATAACCCTTAATCCCCTCTCTTATCAAAAACCCATCAACCCGCTTCTTAAAAATATTTAGCGAGGCAGCCTCCACCACTTCAACGGGCAGAGAATTCCAGAGATTCACCACCCTTTGAGTGAAGAAGTTCCTCCTCAACTCCGTTCTGAACCGCCCCCCCTTTATCTTGAGGCTGTGCCCCCTAGTCCTACTGTCTTTTTTGAGCGGGAAGAGTCTTTCCACCTCTATCCTATCCATCCCATTCATCATCTTATACGTCTCAATGAGATCTCCCCTCATTCTTCTAAACTCTAACGAGTACAAGCCTAGTTTATTCAGCCTCTCCTCATAGCTCAACCCCCTCAACTCCGGTATCAGCCTAGTAAACTTCCTCTGCACTCCCTCCAAGGCCAAAATATCCTTGCGCAGGTGCGGCGCCCAAAACTGCACACAGTACTCCAGCTGCGGCCTCACCAATGCCCTATACAGCTGCAGCAAGACCTCCCTACTTTTATATTCAATCCCCCTCGCTATGAAGGCCAGCATCCCATTCGCCTTCCTGACCACCTGCTGCACCTGCAGGCTGGGTTTTTGCGACTCATGCACAAGGACCCCGAGGTCCCTCTGCACCGTCGCCTGCTGCAGTTTTTCGCCCCGTAAGTAATAGTGTGGAATTTGCACGTTCTCCCTGTGTCCACATGGGTTTCCTCTGGGTGCTCTAGTTCTCTCCCACAATCCAAAGATGTGCAGATTAGATGGATTGGCCATGCAAAAATTGCCCCTTAGTGTCTCAAGATTGTAGATAAGAGCGATTAATGAGGTAAATATGTGGGGTTATGGGGATAAGGTGGGATGCTGTCGGAGAGTCACTGCTGACCTGATGGGCCAAACTCTATGATTCTAATAAATGTTCCTGGATTGTCAGTTTTGTTATGAACAATTCAACACTTTGTTCTATAATGGCTTATAGCATCCTCAATGATTTGTAACTACATATATCCCTGCATTTGTAACTGAGCTGCACAGACCAGGAAGATTCTTGTTTGATGCTGGCATGTGGTGAATTTGTTGCTCTCATGAAGGATGGCACCCTAATTGGCCTCTGTGGCCTAGGCTAGTTTAAGTTTTAAGTTTATTTATTAGCATCACAAATAGGCTTACATTAACACTGCAATGAAGTTACTGTGAAATTCCCCTAGTTGTCACACTCCGGCTCCTGTTCGGGTACACTGAAAGAGAATTTTTAGCATTGGCCAATGCACCTAACCAACACATCTTTTGGACTGCGGGAGGAAACCACAGCACCCAGAGGAAATCCACGCAGACACGGGGACAATGTGCAGACTCTGCACAGACAGTGACCCAAGCTGCGAATCGTCCCTGACGCTGTGAGGCAGCAGTGCTAATCACTGTGCCATTATACCATCCTAGAGAGGTGGAAGAAACTTTGCTCCTAATCATAATACATTGCCCCTGCTGGAAAGTGTACGAATATGAATAAAAGTTGACTTAGTCACTGTGCCTCTCTCCACCTACTCTAGTTAGGCTGTCAATGTTTGAATGATACTGGTTCATAAGCTGGCCTTGGATATGTATAGCGCCTTAAGATGTCAGACTATGCAATCTTAGCATTTTGCCTCTTGGACAAGTTTTGCTGAATGCAAAGATATAAAAAGAAACTCACCTACTGTTAGCATGTAATGAAAGAACTCAGAAACGCCACTGGTCTTTTTCTGCTATGTTCAGACATAGGATGAGCTTACATAGCTTTGGCATTTGCTACATTCAAACACCACTCTTGTCACTTTGCACATGCAAGAAAAAGTGCCGGACTTAACTCTGTGTGAATGCTCAGCCAAATTTTGTAAATTAGGTGGTCAGGTGAACCAGAGTGAAATGACAGCAAGTTCCAGCACTTTATAATTCTGGTTGTGAAATGATTTTTTTGCCTCTGTGGGAATCTTCCTTAGAGCAATTCAACGATGAGAAATTTGGGGTATGTGAAGTATGCAATGTATGTGTAGTATCAGGACCATACTGCATTGAGATACTGCACAAAGTAATTACTGTGGGAAGTGTAATTACATTGCAGCAAATTGAAAAGTCAAGAATGTTGCATCTTAATTCCGTGATAATTGGGTAAACCTTCATTTAATCTTCCCATCTCTCAAATCATGTTTTACTTGGAATGCGGACCCCTCTGCTAGCTGACCTATATCGCTTCTCGGCCTTTTGGCTAAGATCAAGTGTAGTATTGACATGCTGTGCTTGGTTGAAGTCATTAGGTTACATTTCAGCTTCATTTGAAGCAACTTTCTAAAGCGGCATCTGGGCCTTTTGGTTAAGATGCAAATTAGATCAAGCCTTGGAGGAGGAACTACACCTACTCCAATCAGCTTGGATCATGTAGGTCAAGCCCAAAACAGGAGGTGAGAGCCCTGTCTTGTCACCTTGCATCAGGAATGTCCCAACTTGTTGGGGCTCTGAATTGGATTTGATTTGACTTGATTGGATTGGAATAAAGTTTAAAAAAAAGACTCCCAGTTAAGCAATGTCTCGATTTTAAAGTTCTCACCCTTGTTCTCAAATCCCATACTGGCCTTGCCCCTCCCTATCTCGGCAGCTTTCTCCTGCTTGCTTACCCTCTCTACTATCTGTGCTCTTCTAATTCTGGCCCCTTGCGCAATCCCCAATTTCAATTGTTCTGTGATTGGGGGTTGTACTGCCTTAGCCCTAAGCAGTGGAATACTTAGACACCTCCTTCCTCCTTTAGGACCCTCCTTAAAATCTGCTTCTTTAAACTAGCTTTTGCCTTTTTGCTCTAACATTGCCGTATGCCGTTCAATGTCACATTTTGCCTTACAATGTGCATGTGAAGCACTATATAAATATGTTGTTGTTTCTATCTAAAAAAAATCAAGAACTACTCAAGTTCTTTGCTTTTTCTTTCATCTACCATTTCCAGAATTGATATGAGAGGATAAATTGCTGCAGCAGTAACTTAGTGGGTAAATATACTGACCTGTGTGAAATCTATACTGATCTCTAGCAGGATTTTCCAGCCTCGTAGCGAGTACGGCTGGAAAATTCTGCCCCGATCTGTATAGTGTTAGTTAATCTTATCCCAGCTGGCCCTACGGTGCTGTATTCAGCCATAGTTCCCTTAAGCTAATAAGTAAAAAAAAATTAGGTTACGAGGATAGATTTTATGATTCCTATGATGTGAAGGCTTACTGGTTGCTGACAAGAGTCAGGAAATTGGGGGAATCAAATCTTGTGACTGATTCCTGGGGTGCCCAATTTTTCAAGTGAAAATTTGGGGATATGTTCTGAAATATTTTACCACTGCATCTATGGTAAGTATTGCAGATCTTTGTAAATGTGTAAATGTAACATATTGGAGTGTTAATCCTGAACCTGATTGCAAAATCAGATTGCTCCTCCTTCAGCCACATAGATCCCAAGGATCACATTACATAAACCAATCCATTTGTTTCCAGATTTGTATGACCAGGTTCAATAAGACCCCAGACTTATGCTTACAAGTTATAAAATTGACCAATCATATTCTACCCAAAAGAGATTCTGTGACACATTACCACTTTGACAGATCCTCACCCATCTTCCTGAATATCCCTAACTATAACATTTCCAACATTATTAACATCTAACAAAAGTAAATCTGAAACAAAATTGTGCATGCATCTGTAAACCGCCAATTACTTTGATTTGTCTGGGGCTAATGGCCAAGCAGACTTCAAGCATAATTAATGTTTTTGACTTGAGGTACATCTTTCCCCTTTAATCCTGAAACCTCTCCGCTCAACCAAAATTCTATGATTTGATTTGATTTGATTTGTTATTGTCACATGTCTGATGGCAGCAGGGAAGAAGCCTTTTTTGAGTCGGTTGGTATGAGACCTCAGACTTTTGTATCTTTTTCCCGATGGAAGAAGTTGGAAGAGGGTATGTCTGGGGTGTGTGGGGTCTTTGATTATGCTGGCTGCTTTTCTGAAGCAGCAATAAGTGTCAACTGTATTAATGGATGGGAGGCTGATCTGATTGATAGATTGGGCTTCATTCACAATCCTTTGTAGTTCCTTGCAGTCTTGGACAGAGCAGGAGCCATATCAAGCTGTGATACAGCTGCCAAAAATGCTGTCTCTGGTGCATCTGTAAAAGTTGGTGACAGTTGTATTGGACATGCCAAATTTCCTTAGTTTCCTGAGAAAGTAGAGATGTTGTTAGGCTTTCTTACCTAAAGTGTCGGCGTGGACAAAGCAGGACAGATTATTGGTGATCTGGACACCTGAAAGCCTGAAGCTCTCGACCATTTCTATTCCATCTCAATTGATGTAGACGGGGGCAAAAGATACAAAAGTCTGAGGTTGCGTATAAACCGACTCAACAGCTTCTTCCCTGCTGCTGCCAGACTTTGAAATGTACTTACCTTGCATTAAGTTGATCTTTCTCCACACTCTACCTATGACTGTAACACTACATTCTGCACTTGTTTTCTTCTCGTTGAACGGTATGTTTTGTCTATATCGCGCGCAAGAAACAATACTTTTCACTGTATGCTAATACATGTGACAATAATAAATCAAATCAAATCAAGCATGCCTTCCACAATGTTTCCTGAAGTCGATGACTATCTTCTTCATTTAGTTGACATTGCGGGAGAGATTATTGTTGTCACACCAGTTCATCAGATTCTCTATCCCTTTCCTGTACTGTGTTTCGTCATTGTTTGAGATCTGAACCACAATGGTGGTGTCATCAGCAAACATGAAAATTCAATTGGAAAAGAATTTGGCCACATAATCATGGGTGTATAAGAAGTAAACACTGATTGGGGGAGTCTGTTGGCCGGCAAAAGGACATCTGGTAAGTGGAAGACTTTC
The DNA here is from genome assembly GCF_965287045.1 of Carcharhinus amblyrhynchos. Taxonomy (NCBI): domain Eukaryota; kingdom Metazoa; phylum Chordata; class Chondrichthyes; order Carcharhiniformes; family Carcharhinidae; genus Carcharhinus; species Carcharhinus amblyrhynchos. The sequence goes on along the minus strand of NC_137324.1, from coordinate 45,799,744 downwards.
AACAGTGTGTAAAACAGGGTTCAGGATAAGCACATTCCTCTTTAAGTGAAGGGCGAGGCTGGTAGAAGTAGGGAACCCTGGATGACTCGAGATATTGAGGCCCTGGTCAAGAAGAAGGAGAAGGAGGCACATGGCGTGCATAGGCTGCTGGGATCCCTTGAAGAGTTTAGAAGGTGTAGAAGTAGAGTTAAGAGAGAAATCAGGAGGGCAAAAAGGGGACACAAGATTGCTTTGGCAGATAAGGCAAAGGAGAATCCAAAGAGATTCTACAAATACATAAAGGGCAAAAGAGCAACTAGGGAGAGACTAGGGCCACTTAAGGATCAACAAAGTCATTTATGTGGGGATCTACAAAAGATGGGTGAGATACTAAATGAATATTTCTCATCAGTATTTACTGATGAGAAAGGTATACATGTTAGGGAACTTGGGGAAATAAATAGTGATGACTTGAGGAGTGTACATATAACAGAGAAGAAGGTGCTGGAAGTCTTAAAACGCATCAAAGTAGATAAATCCCCAGGACCCGATGAAGTGAATCCTAGGACATTGTGGGAGGTCAGGGAGGAAATTGTAGGTCCCCTAGCAGAGACATTTGAATCACTGACAGCCACAGGTGAGATGCCTGAAGATTGGAGGGTGGTAAATGTTGTGCCTTTGTTTAAAAAGGGCTGCAGGGAAAAGCCTGGGAGCTACAAGCCAGTGAGCCTCACATCTATATTAGGTAAGTTATAAGAAGGTATTCTGAGAGACAGGATCTGCAGCATTTAGAGAGGCATGGACTGATTAGGGACTGTCAGCATGGCTTTGTGAATGGAAAATCACGTCTCACAAATTTGATTGAGTTTTTTGAAGGGGTAACCAAGAAGGTAGATGAGGGCAGTGCAGTTGATGTTGTCTGCATGGACTTTAGCAAGGCTTTTGACAAGGTTTCACATGATAGGTTGTTGCATAAGATTAAATCTCACAGGATCCAGGGTGAGGTAGCCAAATGGATACAAATTTGGCTTGATGACAGAAGACAGAAGTTTGTTGTAGAGGGTTGTTTTTCAAACTGGAGGCCTGTAACCAGTAATGTGCCTCAGGGATTGATGTTGGGTCCACTGTTATTTGTCTTTTATGTTAATGATTTGGATGAAAATTTAGGAGGCATGGTTAGTAAGTTTGCAAATGATACCAAGATTGGTGGCATAGTGGACAATGAAGAAGGTTATCTCAGACCGCAATGGAATCTTGATCAATTGGGCCAGTGGGCTGATGAGTGGTAGATGGAGTTTAATTTAGTTAAATGTGAGATGATGCATTTTGGTTGATTGAACCAGGACAGGTCAGTTAATGATAGGCAAAGGGGAGAGTTATAGAACAAAGCGATCTAGGGGTACATGTTCATAACTCATTGAAAATGGAGTCACAGATGGACAGAGTGGTGAAGATGGCATACGGCATACTTGGTTTCATTGGTCAGAACATTGAGTATAGGAGTTGGGAAGTCTTGTTGTAGTTGTATAAGACATTGGTAAGGCCACACTTGGAATACTCTGTATAGTTCAGGTCACCTTATTATAGAAGGGATATTATTAAACTAGAAAGAATGCAGAAAAATTTACTAGGATGCTACTGGGATTTTATGGTTTGGAGTTATAAGGAGAGGTTGGATAGACTGGGACTTTTTTCTCTGGAGCGTAGAAGGCTGAGGGGTGATCTTATAGAGGTCTATAAAATAATGAGGGGCATAGATCAGCTAGATAGTCAATATCTTTTCCCAGAGGTAGGGGAATCTAAAACTAGAGGGCATAGGTTTAAGGTGAGAGGGGAGAGATACAAAAGGTCCAGAGGGGCATTTTTTTCACATAGAGGATGGTAAGTGTCTGGAACAAATTGCCAGAGGTAGTAGTAGAGGAAGGTACAATTTTGTCTTTTAAAAAGCATTTAGAACATTACATGGGTAAGACTGCTATAGAGGGATATGGGCCAAAAGTGGGCAATTTGGACTCGCTTGGTCATTGAAACAAAAGAGCGGTATGGACCAGTTGGGCCAAAGGGCCTGTTTCCATGCTGTAAACCTCTATGACTCTCACGCAACATCTGAAACCTGGGACGTCCAGGAGCACAGTTGCACTGAAGTGTCAGCCTCCATTTTTGTGTTCAAGTCCGAGAGGAGGAATTGAACCAACAACTTTTTAATTCAGAAGCAGGACCCCCCACCAGCTGAGCCATGGCTGACATCCAGCGGAATAAATGAGACAGATCAACTAAGCAAATGGAAGAGAAGTAATGCAAAAATAGCGAGGGCATCATAGACGTGCAGAGAAAGTGATAAAAACAGAGCAAGTGGAAAACAAACAAAGAGATGAGTGCAAACAAGAGAAAGAATCAAGATAAGCAGTGACACGGTTACAAGAGAGAGATTTCATTTTTGTTCATGAGCAGTGCTATTCCTTCTGTGTACATTGTTTCTCAGAAAACCACAATTGAATGAACAGGAAGCAGCAGCAATTGTAACGTAGCCTGCATTAATAGATTACGTACACTGGACAATGGGAACTCTTTATTTGATGAAATCTTTGCTTGAGTGATATTCCTGGAGAGCCCTGTTGTGGCCTACCTTCCTAATGAAGTCCTCTGTTACAGTTTTCCTGGGGAGTGAAAGTTGTAGCCAGCCAGCAGATTGGGATTAAGGTCTGCTTCAGCCAGTCAGGCCCAGGATAATTTAGAATTCACTTCTTGTGAATGTGGTCTCTGTATTTTAAACTAAATTGGCTCTTGCTTTCAGATGGGAAATTGCAGAAGTACGTCAGTCGGAATATTGACTGGGGGTGTAATGCTAGTCCAAAACAAAGGGAAAGAAATAAAAAGGCAATTACCCATGCATGTGAGCACAGCAGATTCTGTTGGCTGACTCAGGTTAGGTAGATTGGCCATGGTCAATGCACAGGATTGCAGGATAGGGTGGAAGAGTGAGCCTTGATAGAGTGCTCTTTCAGAGGGTCGCTGAGACTTGGTGACTCCTTCTGCACTGTAGAGATTCAATGACTTTGTAGGAATGCTAACTTCTGTGGTGCCTGCAGAAGTGACTAAGATCAATTTTGAGATGGAGATAACAGTTTTTATTGTGAAGTGGTGATTGTGCGTGCCATATTTGCTGAATTCTAACCCTTTACTAATTCAAGGGACTGTCTGATAATAAAGCACTGGCCTGGAAATTTAAAGTTAAATTATTATAACAAATCCTCCTTTTTCATTTTTAGCAATGAAGTTTTTTAAGTTGAGGAATCTAGATCGGAAGTCTAGGTTTCTGATGCAAGAAGTTTGAAAAAAATGAGGGCAATGTAGGAGGTATGAGATACTGTAGTCGCATAGATCTTTATCAGCGAAAGAGAAGAAAGATGTGCATTTACAAAGCACCATTCATGACCTTTGGATATTCAAAGAGCCATAGAGTCATTGAGGTTTACAGTATGGAAACAGGCCCTTCAACCCAACTTGTCCACGCCACCCTTTTTTTAACCACTAACCTAATCTCAATTGCCCATGTTTGGCCCATATCTTCTCTATCCATCTTACCCATGAAACTGTCTAAATGCATTTTGAAAGACAAAATTGTATCCCCACCCCCCCCACCTTCTACTACCACTGGCATGTTGTTCCAGACACTCACCACCCTCTTTGTGAAAAAATTGCCTCTCTGGATCCTTTTGTATATCTGTCCTCTCACCTTAAACTGATGCCGTCTAGTTTTAGACTCCCTTACCTTATCTATGCCCCTCATTATTTTATAGACCATTATAAGATCACCCCTAAACCTCCTACACTCCAGCGAAAAAAGTCCCAGTCTATCCAGCCACTCCATATAACTCAAACCATCAAGTCCTGGTAGCATTCTAGTAAATGTTTTCTGCACTCTTTCTAGTTTAATAATTTCTTCCTATAATAGGGTGACCAGAACTGTACGGACTATTCCAAGTGTGGCCTTACCAACGTCTTGTACAATTTCAACGAGACATTCCAACTCCTGTATTCATTGATTTGACCAATGAAACCAAGCATGTCGAATGCCTTCTTAACCATTCTGTCCACCTGTGACTCCACTTTCAAGGAGCTATGGACCTGTACCCTAGATCTCTTTGTTCTGTAACTCTCCCCAACACACTTCCAAAGCACTTTACAACCAGTAAAATACTTTTGCAATATAGTCACTGTTGTACTGCAAGAAAAACTGTAATCAATTTGCACGCAGCAAGTCCCATAAACCGCTGTATGTTCATGGCTAATCTGTTTTTGTGTTAATGATTGAGGGATAAATATTGGTCAAGATACTGGGGATAGCTGTCCTGCTCTTTTTCGGATGAGATCCTATAGCACTGTTATGCACTGAGGAAGTAGACAGGGACTCGGTTTAATATCTGATTCAAAAAATGGTACCTCCAACAGTGCAGCATTCCCTCTGGAATGTTAGCCTAGATTTGATCAAATCTTTGCAATGGGCCCTGAATCCACAACCTTATTACTCAGGGGCAAGGCAGCTACCAGCTGAAACACAGCTTTTTGATTTGATTTGATTTATTATTGTCACATGCATTGGCATATAGTGAAATGTATTGTTTCTTTGTGCTATACACACAAAGCATACCTTTCATAGAGAAGGAAATGAGAGAGTGCAGAATGTAGTATTACAATCATAGCTAGGGTGTAGAGAAAGATCAACTTTATGCAGGGTAGGTCCATTCAAAAGTCTGACAACTGCAGGGAAGAAGCTGTTCTTGAGTCGGTTGGTAGGTGACCTCAGACTTTAGTATGTTTTTCCCAACAGAAGAAGGTGGAAGAGAGAATGTCCAGGGTGCGTGGGCTCCTTAATTATGCTGGTTGCTTTGCCGAGGCAGTGGGAAGTGTAGAAAGAGTCAATGGATGGGAGGCTGCTTTGTGTGATGAATTGGGCTACATACATGACCTTTTCTAGTTTCTTGCAATCTTGGGCAGAGCAGGAGGCAGACCAAGTAGCTCATTTGAGAAATTCAGCAAAAAGAAGAGAGCAACATGCAGAAAAGTAGCTGAAATAGTATTGATACAAATAGAGACAGAGGAGCTGGAGCTAAGAGTTGCGAGTCGGATTAGACTACAGATGTTCATTATGGCACATAATACCTTGAGCAGAGCCCTCATTTTTCAGGAAAGAACTGGCAACTTGATAGTTACTGATGCTGGCGCTCCTTTAAGGAAAGCTTCAAATCTAGTTTATCTTTATGGTTTGTTCATTTACCAAGATTTTATTTGCAACAAACAATATTTTACAGCCATATAATTGTCAGTTATAAAAGTTAATGATTGTGGCATTAAGCTGTGCTGAGGCTGTACATGTCAAGGGGTTTATAATCTGGGTAGACACAAGAATAAGATGATGGACAATAAACTTTAAGGAATTTTACCTCTGGGCTCATTTGGGGAAAGAATTTGCTGAGGTGACCTGCTTTTCCTGTCTGGAAGCAGTGAATGTTTAATATCACTCTCTTCCTGTGCAGGTTGATGTATTTCCCAGGCAAAGCATGTTCGTGCACATTACAAATGCTGCCAATGTTAAGTTGGTTGCAGGAGGGAGTGGAGGTGAGCTGCCACCTCCAGAAGCTGACTATTCTCTCTTCCACCTTCTTCTGTTGGGAAAAAGATACCAAAGTCTGCGGTCACCTACCAACCGCTTCAAGAACAGCTTCTTCCCTGCAGCTGTCAGACTTTTGAATGGACCTACCCTGCATTAAGTTGATCTTTCTCTACACCCTAGTCATGGCAAAGCAGTCGACTGTCTCACTGTTTAGCTGGAGCTTGCAGGAGTGTTTAAAGATCAGGAGATTGTAGAATAAAGAGGATAAAAGAGTCACCATAGAATCCTTACAGTGCAGAAGGAGGTCATTCAGACCATCAAACCTACACTAACAGCAATCCCATGCAGGCCCTATCCCTGTAACCTCACCTATTCACCCAGCTAATCCCCCTGACACTAAAGGGCAATTTAACAAGGCCAATCAACCTAACCCGCATATCTTTGGACTGCAATAAAGTGTTAGTTTCTTTCGCACTATGATAACTCACTTTGCCGCTACACTGCCCTTGATGCAGCTCCAACTTCAGCAGCAGTACTGTAGTGTGAGACTGTCTGGCCACTGCTAGAGGAGAGGTGGTGCACCCAAATATGAAAAATGGACCTCCTGACTGGTGGAGGTAAAAAACCCAGAATCAATTTGAGAAACAGTTGAATCCTACAATAGGGCTAAATGACCTTTGTGATCTACTGTTTTTCTATAATTTAGTGCAACAAAAAGAGAATATGGACCAGCTGTTTCTGCCACCATTTTTCTTACTGCAGGCAGGCAGGCAGTGCAAGCCATTAACCCAATTTTCATACCATGAATTCTTTCTTAACAAAAGAATGCAGGAGGAAGAACCTAATTTCAATCCCAACCAAATAATGAGGGAGGTGATTTCAGTTAGGACGTTGGAAAGGCTCTACAATAGACTTCAGTGCTCCTCAGTTAGGGAGCATTAAATTGATGTCCCTGTTCTTTTCAGTGATTCCTTCTGGACACACATCTTGGAACAGGGCAGATTGAGTTTAGCACGTGGTCAAATAGATTGCACTGTCACAACTTGCACTTGAGCAATGGGTGAGGTATTTGAGGTGACCAGACGTGCAATATACCTATCAAGGATGACATGGGGTAAAGGGAAGATTTAAAACATTGCAGGAAGAGAGGAAAATGAAAAAAAATAGGAATCACAGTGGCACAATAGCACAGTGGTTAGCACTGCTGCCTCACAGCGCCAGAGACCCAGGTTCAATTCCAGCCTTGGGTCACTATCTGTGTGGAATTTACATGTTCTCCTGTGTCTGCGTGGGTTTCCTCCAGGTGCTCTGGTTTCCTCCCCCAGTCCAAAGATGTGTGGGTTAGGTTGACTGGCCGTGCTAAATTTACCCTACTGTCGGGCAGATTAGCAGGGTAAATGAGGGTTACGGGAATAGGGCCTGGGTAGGGTGGTGGTCAGTACAGACTTGATGGGCCAAATGACTTCCTACAGTACTGTAGAAATTCTATCCTATGATTATCTATCACATTTCAGTCATGAGTCTGTTAGAGACAATTACGACATACTATATCTGATTTCTTAGCCAATTTATTGTAAGCTGTGTGACATGAATAAATTGGGTTTATCATTGAAGTTGGAATATACGATGTTTGCATAAGCAAGAAAGAAGGTTCACAAAGTTCAAACTTTGGAGTTTTCTATCTGGCATGCAATGATCTTACATTAACTCATGAAAAAGGACTGCACGTGTCATTTAATGAAAGCAAAGTCTGTTAAGGTCTTAGAGTTTCTTTCTCAACAAAGAGTTGGGGGAAAGAGGAGCAGATATGTAGACAATTCAATAAGGTGTGTAAGAATAATAATTATATTATTAATTATATTCAGGGATTTCAACTTACCAACGTAAATTGGGATTGTCATAATGTAAATGGTTTAAAGCAGATCCTGAAAAATGGGATTAGTGCATCTTTAGTGTAAATTACTTTTGATGCACACTTGATGAGCTGAAGGGCACTTTCTGCGCTGATGCAATGACTCTATGGCTGAATAGGAGCTTCCTCTTTCAGCAGGCACTATATAGTAAAGCACAGACAAAAATAGCAAACACATTTTACATGTGTTCTATTTAAACTGAAGTACACATCATCTTAATATAAATCTAATATTCCCCAATATATGCTGAACTAAGTGACACAACTGGGATAGCTCTAAGAAGAAGATGGTGGAAGTGGGTTGGAGGAGGTTGCTATTGATCTCAGAGTCCCTTAACTAGGGAGAGGGACATATTATCCAACGTTTCTGATCCTGGCCTCTGTCCAGTGTTTATCTTCAGTCTCATAATCAAGGGCAATTCACCTTCACATTTGCCTGCTGCTAAGCCAACTGCTGCGTACAAGGCTGATGAGTTTGTGACATCTTAATTAACTCACGTTCTAATTGTTGCCCTTATACACAACCTTGAGAACTGTTGTGGAATTAATATACTCCAGTGTTTTTCTACCTTTATTCATCCATAGCCTTTTCTTTTTTTAAAATCTTTGGAAGATTCTGCTTATCCCTCATTACTTTGTCTTTTTTCTGGCAAAGTCATTGAATCACCTGGAAATGGGAGGTGGGGGATGTGGTGGGGATGGGGGCGGGGATGGGTGGAGCACTGGGGATGGGTTGGGGGTTATTTCATTATTGCAGCTCTCTTGATACGATTTAAATTCTGAATTTACATGGCATGAAGAAATGCCTAGATTGGATTGTTAATGACAACCATCACTCACGTAGAGTTCAAAGTGCATAAAATATCTTGGGTTGATCAGTGTTGCCTACATTTGATGTTGTTTGCCTTTGAATGGACTCTATGACTTCAAGGTCAGCAATAAGGTTAGTTCAAAGGGCGTACAGGCCTCTGCAAAACTGACTTCCTATCTGCAACTGACTCAAATCTGGGCAGAAGGGGAATGAGTCAGATATAAAACCTGTTTTTTTTTCCCCTGCTTTTCACAGTTGTGTTCTGGTCATTTTGTTTTGGCAGCCTGTGGAAACAAGCAAGGGATCTTGTAAAATTAGTGCACGGATCACCCTTTTCAAATGCTGTTACTCAGAGAGGCATAGACCAATTCTGCTGTTAAACAGTCAGTGAGTTAGAAAACACTGGCTGCAGCTGAATGATCACAATTCTCTACCAGCGATAGCAGGGTGGAGGGAAACTGTGAATTTTCTGGTGTACAGGCACACAGAATGGTTAAGATAAACCATCAACATGTTTTATTTCCAATTAGAAGTAGAAAAGATTTGAGAGCGATGGAAACCTCTAAGGTAATCGTCACAGGCTATGTTGATAGCAAGGTGACAGTTTTAAAGCCACATTAGTTCTGCAGGTCAGAAGCAGTGCTTATTTCATGTTTCTTTGTGGCTGGATGTCAGTGCTTTATACACAGGGGTATAGTGTCTACAATCTTATAAATGTGCTTTATCTGGAGCACAACCCCAAGAACATCAAAAATGCATATTTGGTCCATTGGCGTGCCTTCTTCTTCTTCAACCTAACTTCCCAACTGAATTTTTAATGATCTCCAGAACCTGCTACCTTGCGTGATGGATTATTTCAAATGCTTATTGTCCTCTAAAGCCATTGTGTCCTAAGGTATTGATATATTAGATTTGAGTACCAGTAGACGGACTTGTGAGGACTGTCCTAAATTTGTCTCTGCAACTTATTCATAATAAATGGGTGAGGTAATTGCATATTTGGCGTGCAGGAAGGCAAGGGACAACAAGTGTCTAGACAAGTTGGCAGAATGCCATATGATAAACGCAAAGTCTGATGGAATAATAATCCACTTGTTTCGACAACAATGTTCAAAAATGTTTCAAAAACAGACCCTTTAACATCAAATTCTTATACCAATGGGTAAATCACAACCACCATTGCACCCTTTTAAGTTCATCAGATGCCAGACAAATCCACATATAAATTCAGTGAGGGAGAGGAGATAAACAGAAGGAGAAAAACATGGGTCATTTTTGGTCATGGCTGTTGCTGCTCCTGGTATGTCCTCCTGCACTCTTCAGTGAACCATGATTGATTCCCCCAATTTGATGTTAATGATAGGGTGAGCGATATACAAGATATATTGAGTAAGACTTTGCTGCTGCTGATGGCCCACATAAATTGAGGGATGCCCAGTCTGGAGCTGCTAACTGTATTCAAAATCTATCCCATTTGGCACAGCACTCGTACCACACAACTCAATGGAGGATATCCTCATTGTGAAGATGGGGCTTCCTCTCCACAAGGACTGTGCGGTGATCAGTCTTGCCCATACTGACATGGACAGCTGTATTTGTAACAGATAGATTGATGAGGACTTTCAAATAGGGGAAGACAGTGGTGTAGTGTCAATGTCATGGGACTACTGATCCAGTGTCCCAGGGGAATTCTCTGAGGACATGGGTCGAAATCCCACTGCAGCAATTGAAATTGACTGAATAAATCTGGAATTGAAAAGCTTGTCTCAATAATGGTAACCATGAAAACATCATCAATTGTTGTTAAAAACCCATTGGGTTCACTAATGTCCTTTCAGGAAGGAAATCCGTCATCCTTTCCTAGTCTGACCTACATGTGACTTCAGAAGGACAGCAATGTGGTCGACTTCTCAACTGTCCTCTGCTGAGCAAGCCCTTCAGTTTGAGGGAAATTAGGAGATGGGTGACAAATGGTGATCTTGCCAGCAATGCCCACATTCAATGAAAGAACAAAGAAAAAGGAAAGTAGATTTTCTCCTCTTGTTGGTTCCCCCACCACCTGCTGAAGACTCAGTCTAGCAGTCTTGTCCAATAGGAGTCAGTGTAAGCTCAGTAGTGGTGCAATTGAGCTAGTCTTGTTGATGGACATTAAAGGCTGCCAGCTACAGTACTTTCTGTGCCCTTACTAACTTCCGTGCTTCTTCCACTTGATGTTCATTATGGAGGAGTATGGATTCTTCAGCCAAGGTGGGTGAGGGAGGGGTGTGCAGGTTGCTTTTGGTGGTAATCAGCAGTCGGTTTCCTTGCCGATGTTGGATCTGATGCTATGAGACCTCGTGTTGTCCAGAGTCAATGTTGGGAACCCAGAGCAACTTCCTCTTATTTTAATGTAATTTCGTACGCCAGTGACCTTTTTTTAATTAGTTAAGGGAATGGGAGAATTGCAGGCAAGTGCATCATGTATAACACAATCCTAATTGCGACATTAGTGATGAAGTATTGTCTTGATCTCCTGCAGCCTGTCAGGTGTCAATATATGGGGTTTATACATGGGTTTCAGATATGTTGTTGAAGAAGTATTGTTTGCTGCTGTGCATCTTGTAGAGATGGATTTCTCATGATTGTTGCAATGTTGATGGTAGGAGATTCAGTGATTGTAATGTACCATTCACTGCTGCACTGCCACCTCTAACTGTTCTGTACACCCGTGGAACAGACATAACCAGGGATGACAATGTCTGCATAATTGTTTGTAAGGTGTGGTTCAATGAGTATGACAATGTGAAGCTGTTGCTTGACTATTCTGTGAGACTGCTCTCCTCATTTTGACACAAGTCTCATTAAGAAGGCCTTTGACAGAGTTGGGTGCGTCTAGGTGGATGCCACTACCCCATTCTCTCCCCTTGATATACAGCTGGATCTTGCACTGTAAAATTGGCACTAAACACCAATGTTGAATAATTGCTTCGTTTCTTCTGATTTATTTTTCGTTACACTAATCTGTTGCTCGGCTTTACTTTGAAGTAATATTTAGAACTCACTTTTTATTTAGCATTTTTGGGTCAACATTTGTTTGCAGCACCACTTCAATGAGATCAATGCAGAATGCAATGTGGGACACACAGATAGGCACATGACATGTTCTGCCAACAGGGTATCAGCATAAGTCTGTGCAGATCTTTTTGAAGCTTCACCAGTATAGATTAGAGACGATGTTGGGGATCCCCGGTCCCCATTGATCTTTCTAGGTTGCATAGATTAGCCCGTTCAATCATAGGGTGGCACAGTGGTTAGCACTGGTGCCTCACAGCACCAGGGAACAGGGTTCAATTCTGGCCTAGTATGGACTGTGTGGAGTTTGCGCTTTCTCCATGTGTTTGCGTGGGTTTCCTCCAGGTGCTCCGGTTTTCTCCCACAGTCCAAAGATATGCCACTTAGGTGGGTTGGCCATGCTAAATTGCCTCTTAGTGTCCCAAGATGGGTAGTTCAGGAGGGTTAGCAGGGTAAATACATGAGGTTATGGGAAAAGGGCTTGGTGGGAAGTCAGAAGTCAGTGCTGACTTGATGGGCTGAATGGTCTCCTTCTGCTTGGTAGGGATTCTATGATTAAACCTGAGCAGTTGAGTGGTAGGTGGAGCACTTATTTTGGTATTCACCATTTTCAGGGTGTTAATGGGGATTGTAGTAGCTCTGATGTAAAGTTTAGCTGAAAATGTTATCACTCATGGGTGAGGTAATTGCATATTTGGCGTGCAGGAAGGCAAGGGACAACAAGTGTCTAGACAAGTTGGCAGAATGCCATATGATAAACGCAAAGTCTGATGGAGTAATAATCCACATGTTTCTACAACAATATTCAAAAATGTTTCAAAAACATTCCCTTTAACATCAAATTCTTGTACCAATGGGTAGAATACATATTGCGCATTCCACCCATTGTTGCCTCAAAATTAGCATCTAGAATTAGAGTCCCATCTACAGCAGACATACAGAGATTGTCAGCCAAAATGGAAAGAAGAATAAACGGGGTGGTCTGTGTTTCCGTGTGATTTCTCTGTCACTTCTTCTCCATTCCTATACAGCGAGGGAAATAAAATTGACCCGACAACTCTAGACATAGACGTAGAATCCCCAGTGCAGAAGGAGGCCATGTGGCCCATCGAGTCTGCACCGACCACAATCCTACCCAGGTTCTAACCCCGTAACCCCATGTATTTACCCTGCCAGTCCCTCTGACTAAGGGGCAGTTTAGCATGGCCAATCAACCTAACCCTCACATCTTTGGATTATGGGAGGGAACCGGAGCGCCCTGAGGAAACCCACACAGACATGGGGAGAATGTGCAGACTCCAAACAGACAATGACCTCAGGCTGGATCTTTCTTGGTAATATTTAATCTGCTTTACATGAGGATTGCTCTTGCTGCTGCTCTCCACATCTTCTCCAGTGTATGCCTGCATCAGTTTTGAAGTCTAGAGTCCAAAATTGTGCACTGTACTCCAAATGAAGCTTGACCTTTGCTGATTTATACTCAGCCAGTCAGGCCTTGTGTAAATATTGGCTGCAATTTTGCCCCAAGCCCACTATCACTGCTTATCCTATATGGTCACTTCTCCCTTTCATCTCTTATCCAACATCATGCAGGTTTATTTTAACCTGACCTGCCTTCACTCGTTCGATAACGAGTGAAACCAGGCAGCGTACCCAATTCTGTTGACTTCCTGCAGGCTGCACTGGTTAAAAAGCCTCTCACATATTTCCCTTAATTCTTATTTTCTTTTTCCTCCTTGTCTTTAAAAACCTTAATGTTCACCTTTTGAACCAAGCTTTCAGTTACCCAACCTAATGTGTCATTACTAAGCATGCAGGATAGTTAAGTCATTGGCAAATGAACTTCAATATTGATAGGTATGTGGATGTACATTTTGATAGAAGAATGAAAAGGTCAGATAGTCCTTGGGAAAGAGTGTATTGAAATGTGGCAGAGGAGCAATGTGCATCACTGAAAGCAGTAAAGTAAGTTAACAAGTCCAAAAAAGAAGCTAACTAAGTGGCAGTTGTTACTTCTAAAGGGATAAATTTGAATTGATTTGACTTATCAAATCACAGCTTCTGAAGAAGCTGTTTCAGACTGTGGGAGGAAACCAGAGCACCTGAAGGAAACCTATGCAGAATTCACACAGACAGTGACCTAAGACAGGAATCGAACCCGGGTTCCTGGCCCTGTGAAGCAGCAGTGCTAACCACTGTGCCGCTGTCCCACTGTCCCACACTTGTCACATGAATTAGTATACAGTGAAAAGTATTGTTTCTTGCGTGCGGTACAGACAAAACATACCATTCATAGAGAAGGAAATGAGAGAATGCAGAATGTAGTGTTACAGCCATAGCTATGGGGTGCATGGGATCTTTAATTATGCTGGCTCCTTTGCTGAGACAGTGGGAAGTGTAGGCAGAGTCAATGGATGGGATAGAGTTGAAAAACAGAGAAGTGATGTTAAACACATATAGAAACTTGATTAGATATTTGGAATACTGTGAATAATTCAGCTCCCTCCTTTATAAAAAGGAAATAGAAAGACTGGTGAAGGTGCAAAAAGAATTTACAGTATTGAGGGTTTATACCTGCAGTTGTTTCCTCTTGCTAAATGTATATACCTGATAAAAGTCATTAAGATAATGAAAGAATTTGACTGGGCAGTCATACAGAAGACATTTCAGTTATGGGAGTGGAGGGCCATAAATCTACTGTAACATGAATAATTCCAATACATAATTCAGGAGAAACTTCTTTATTCAGAGAACGGTTACTGTATGGAACCTTTAAGTTTAACTTTATTTATTAGTGTCACAAGTAGGCTTACATTAACACCGCAATAAAGTTATTGTGAAAATCTCCTAGTCTCCACATTCTGGCATCTGTTCAGGTAAACTGAGGGAGAATTTAGTATGGGCAATGCACTTAACCAGGATGTTTTTCAGACTGTGGGAGGAAACCGGAGCACCCAAAGGAAACCTATACAGAATTCGCACAGACTGTGACCCAAGACAGGAATCGAACCTGGGTTCCTGGCCCTGTGAAGCAGCAGTGCTAACCACTGTGCCACTGTCCCATGCTTGTGACCACAAGTAATAGTTGATATCATGAGCTGAAGGGCCTGTCCCTGTGCTGTACTGTTCTATGTCCCATGACCGATACATTTAAGAGAAATCTGGATGTACATTTGAGGGAGAAAGAAATAGAGGGATGTATTAATGGGGGTTAGATGAAGAATGGTATGAGCATAAATACCAGCAATGACCTGCTGGACTGAATGGTCTTTGTCTGTGCTGTAATTTCTATGTAATGTTCTGTAATATCATGAAATCTCTCCCTTGGTGACTCAGTGTCCACTCCTTTACATACTATGATTGCTTCTCTCCCTTGGCAAAGCACCTTGGCTATGTACCTACATTGCCATTACAATATTAATCCAGATTGTTATTTTTTATCCCAACATTCCATTTGCTAACTGAATACATTCTCGACATTGTGCATGGTGAATCTATTGTTACTCCCAGCTCCTTTTCTAAGTCTTCCTACGCTGATTCTGTTGCCTTCACTGATTAGCCGTAAAGCTTCTTTCGTCAAAAGGTGTACAATGCTTTGTATTAGTCAGTATTATATTTCAGTTACTATTTGTCTACGTATTTACATAACAGTTCTAAATACTGTTGTAAATCATTAGCTACTCCCTATTATAGTTTTGTCTGTAACTTTAACAAGCTTACAGTTATTTTGGACATTAAGATCATTTATCCAGGCATGAAATAATAGTTTTTATTAAGAGTTCTTTAGGTGATTTGATATTGATAGATTTCCCTGTTCATGTCTAGAAAGAAGATCTTCTGTCCATTACTCTCTTGCTTTTACTTTTTGTAGCTTGTGCTGTCAGCACTGAACACCGCAGTTGGAAAGAGACACATTTGCTTTATCAGTGAAAATATTGTTTAACAGCGTCACCCTTTCACTTCCATGTATTCCATGGTTCCAGTTGTCTATTAAAATAATTGCATGGGTTCCTGATGCTGTCAAGGACCTTCTACTCTATGGTATCCATGTCAGGAAGGGAGACATATGAGGCTAACTTGTTGGGGCCCGATTCTTCCAAAGGCTGAATTAGTTCAATTGCTGGCCAGCCCGGGACCCTTGCGATACTGCTCCTCCAGCACCCCGCCACGACCAATCCTCGGTCAGCCTGGCCACTCCCTCATCCTGGAGTGCTCCAAATTCTAGCAACCTCCGCACCCCCCCCCCCAACCCCGGCCCACTCCCTGCCACCAAGGCCAGACCCCCACGCATGGGAGGCAGATCTCTCACCACCCCCCGGAGCCAGATCCCCCTGGCAGCCCACCTCCCCCTTCAGCCTGCCCCGATCACTGGCCTCCCTTCAGCCCCAACTGATCCCCATGCAGAGTAGCAGTGGGGGTCCCCCACCCCACTGATCGCCCCTAAGCTCTGTCGACATTTGGCCCCACCTTTTAGCACTGCCCCATGTCCGGTCAGCACTGCCAGGGTCTCCATGAGGCAGGGGGTGGGGGGTGCCGGATTGCTCACCCTTCACTCCAGTGGGGTCTCCCACTCGTTCCCTGAAAGTGGAGAGCTATGCTAAACTCCACTGGAGTGAAATACTCCTGGCGGGATGGGAGATGCTATTGGGCCTGGAATATTAATCCTGGGCCCAATAATCATATTTAAATTACATTATACATCGATTAAAATGAGCTACCTGGCCTTCCCGACGGTTTCCAGTGCGGTCCCCACCGCGCATGCTCTCCTGCAGTGGGAGACCAGTATGTGTCAGGAACACCTGCACAAATTGGCGCACGCTTCCTAAGGCGACCCACCAAAAAAAATAGCGGGTCAGCATGGGAGAATCACCCTCGTTTTCTTCATGTCATTGGCAGGAATCTGGCAGAATGGATCACCCCTTACAAAACCTGCCCAATTTTCATTTCATTGTTTTTTTGACATCTGGAATAAAACTCTGGTACCAACCTACCTCACACTTCCTATGAGTGTGTGACTAACAAGAGCAACTTGCATTTATGTAGCACCTTTGATGTAGTGAATCATTCCAAATTGCTTTGCAAGAAACTTAAAGATTGACATCGAAACTTAAAAGGAGATTTTAGCATAGATGTCTAAAAGCTTGGTTAAAGAGTTCAATTCTGAGAGTTTAAGAAGAGGAGATAGAGGTAGAGAGATGAAGGGGTTTAGGAAGGGACAGCTGAAGGCATGACTGTCAGTGATGTAACAATTAAAATAGGTATTGCATGAAATAGCAGAATTGGAGGAGTGTGGAGGTCTTGGAAGCTTGTGGAGGTTATGGGGATAGGGAGGGAAAAGGCCATGGAGGGATTTGTAAACAAAGGTGATGATTTTAAAACAGAAATGTTACGGGGCTTGGAGCCAATGCGCATGGGGGTGATCGGAATGTGGACTTCAATGCTGTGAGGATATGGTGGCAGAGATTTGGATGAGCTCAAGTTTGCAGAGGGTACAATAGCCAGGAAAATATTGGAATAGTCCAGTCTCAAGATAACAAAGGCATGGAAGTAGGTTTCAGTGGCAGATAAGCTGAGGCAAGGGTAGAGTTAAGTAATGTTATAGAGGTGGAAGGAGGTGGTCTTATTGATAGAATGCTCCACCCACAGCCTTGAAGAATTCAGCACAGCAAACATGGATGACTGATCAAATACCAATCAATCAAACTATTGAACATTATACCTTCTCCACCTTGTAAAGTAACACTTTGTTTTGAATTAAATAATTCTCAACAACAAACTTTGCTTTTTCCTAAGTTGTTTGTCATCTATATAAGAACATAAGAAATAGGAGCAGGAGTAGGCCATCCAGCCCTTCGAGCCTGCCCCGCCATTCAATAAGATCATGGCTGATCTGTCGCTGCTCAGTTCCACTTTCCCGCCCTCTCCCCATAACCCTTAATCCCCTCTCCTATCAAAAACCCATCAACCCGCGTCTTAAAAATATTTAGCGATATCAATATCAATATCAATGATCTGGATGATAATGTGGTAAATTGGATTAGCAAATTTGCTGATGTGACAAAAATTGGAGGTGCAATGGACAGTGAGGAAGGTTTTCAAAGCTTGCAGAGGAGTTTGGACCAGCTAGAAAAATGGGCTGAAAAATGGCAGATGGAGTTTAATGCAAATAAGTGTGAGGTATTGCATTTTGGAAGGACAAACCAAGGTAGAACATGCAAGGTAAATGGTAGGACACTGAAGAGTACAGATACATAATTCCCTAGAAGTGGCGTGACAGGTAGATAGGATAGTAAAGAGTTCTTTTGGTACTTTGGCCTTTATAAATCAAAGTATTGAGTATAAGAGTTGGAATGTTATGGTGAGGTTGTATAAAACATTGGTGAGGCCAAACTTAGAGTATTGTGTGCAGTTTTGGACACCTAATTAGAGGAAGGGTATTAATAAGGTTGAAAGAGTGCACAGAAGGTTTATAAGGATGTTGCCGGGACTTGAGAAACTGAGGCAGAGAGTGGGGGTCAATGGGTGCTATTCGGATTGGCGGTTGGTGACTAGTGGAGTGCCCCAGGGGTCGGTGCTGGGGCCTCAGCTATTTACCATTTATATAGATGATCTGGAGGAGAGAACCGAGTGTATGGTGTCGAAATTTGCTGATGACACCAAGATTGGTGGAACGGTAAATTGTGCGGAGGGTGTGGAGAGTCTGCAGAAGGATCTAGATAGGCTGGGCGAATGGGCCAGGAAATGGCAAATGGAATTTAATGTTGGCAAATGTGAAGTTGTCCACTTTGGTAGGAATAATGGTAGGAAGGACTATTACTTACTTGGCGAAAAACTGCAGCATGCGACGGTGCAGAGGGACCTCGGGGTCCTTGTGCATGAGTCGCAAAAACCCAGCCTGCAGGTGCAGCAGGTGGCCAGGAAGGCGAATGGGATGCTGGCTTTCATAGCGAAGGGGATTGAATATAAAAGTAGGGAGGTCTTGCTGCAGCTGTATAGGGCACTGGTGAGGCCGCAGCTGGAGTACTGTGTTCAGTTTTGGTCGCCACACTTACGCAAGGATATTTTGGCCTTGGAGGGAGTGCAGAGGAGGTTTACTAGGCTGATACTGGAGTTGAGGGGGTTGAACTATGAGGAGAGGCTGAATAAACTAGGCTTATACTTGTCAGAGTTTAGAAGAATGAGGGGAGATCTCATTGAGACATACAAGATGATGAATGGGATGGAAAGGATAGAGGTGGAGAGGCTCTTCCTGCTCAGAAAAGACAGTAGGACTAGAGGGCACAGCCTCAAGATAAAGGGGGGGCGGTTTAGAACAGAGTTGAGGAGGAACTTCTTCACTCAAAGGGTGGTGAATCTCTGGAATTCTCTGCCCGTTGAAGTGGTGGAGGCTGCCTCGCTAAATATATTTAAGACGCGGATTGATGGGTTTTTGATAGGCAAGGGGATTAAGGGTTATGGGGAGAGGGCGGGAATGTGGAACTGAGACACGACAGATCAGCCATGATCTTATTGAATGGCGGGGCAGGCTCGAGGGGCTACTCCTGCTACTATTTCTTATGTTCTTATGTTCTTATGAGTTACAGAGAAACGTTGAATAGGTTAGGACTTTATTCCCTGGAGCATAGAAGAATGAGGGGAGATTTGATAGAGGTGTATAAAATTATGATGGGGTATAGAGTAATTGCAAGCAGGCTCTTTTTACTGAGGCTAGGGGAGAAAAAAACTAGAGGATATGGATTAAGGGTGAAGGGGGAGAAGTTTAAAGGGAATATTAGAGGGGGGCTTCTTCACACAGAGAGTGGTGGGAGTGTGGAATGAGCTGCCAGATGAAGTGGTGAATGCAGGCTCACTTTTAACACTTAAGAAAAACTTGGACAGGTGCATGGATGAGATGAGTGTGGAGGAATATGGTTGAGGTACAGGTCAGTGGGATTAGGCAGTAAAATGGTTCAGCACAGCCAAGGAGGGCCAAAAGGCCTGTTTCTGTGCTGTAATGTTCTGTGGTTCTATGGTCCTAAGTGCAGAAATAGTCTTTGAGACCAGAAGTTCCCTTTGAATTGTGATCAGAACTACTCATGTGATATTGTGATTCTTATCAACTTGATCCATTGGATGATCAACATAAGAAAATGTACCCTCATAAGCATGGTCCACTTATGCTTGATTTTGCCCAACTAAACCCTTGTTACATTGCGAACACTGGTAAGAGTTTTCCCACTTGAGTGTACTCTAATATGAATCTGTAATCTGTAATTCTTGTTGAAAGCTTTGTCACAGAAGGGTCACTGATAGGAGTGCTCACTTTGTGGCTTCAAATGTGCACATCTAATGTTCCACTGCTGGTAAACATTTGGCTATGATGTGGCCAAACCTTCTCTTCCTCTGTGCCCTGTCATGACGCCTACGTGTAGAGGGAATCACAAAGGCTTTGTCATGTTGATCGCATTTGAAATTTCTTCACTGTTGTGTCTCAGTCTCTGCAGGGAAAAGGAAGCCCAAAACAAAGCCTTACACTTGTTGCACTGGAGTGGTCTCTGTGAAGTGTGCCTTCATAGTTCTTTTCATTTTCTTGTGAGCAAATCCCTTTCTGCAATGTTTCCATTTGTAGGGTTTGTCTTCACAATGGATAATTTGTTGTTCAGTTACTTGATCTAGCCATTTGACAGATTCAGCAGAGAATCCCACTGCTGGCAAACATCGCACCACCTCCCACCTGCAGGAGGCATGCGACTGGGAAGCCAGAGGATCTCACGCCACTTCTTATTGAATGTCCATCAGTCTCCACAGAGTGTCTCCTTTTGTGAAGGCATATACATGCTGTATTTCATTCTGAGGAAGAGATTCATCCTCCTATCAAAAAGATTAAGTCTTTTTCTTTCAATGATCAGATCATCTTTACAAGCTGGCTCTACTTAAAGCATAAGTTGTACTTTTTCTCTTGTGCAGGACACGGAGTTGTGACTCTATCAGCATAATTCAAAGCACTGTTTATGAGCACATGATGGGACACATGGTGATAATATTACTGTGATCTTCTTGTCCGTAACCTTTTCACTTGAGCTGGTTGGGCTGCAGCGAGGGGGATTGAATATAAAAGTAGGGAGGTCTTGCTGCAGCTGTGTAGGGCACTGGTGAGGCCGCAGCTGGAGTACTGTGTGCAGTTTTGGGCGCCGTACTTACGCAAGGATATTTTGGCCTTGGAGGGAGTGCAGAGGAGGTTTACTAGGCTGATGCCGGAGTTGAGGGGGTTGAGCTATGAGGAGAGGCTGAATAAACTAGGCTTGTACTCGTTAGAGTTTAGAAGAATGAGGGGAGATCTCATTGAGACGTATAAGATGATGAATGGGATGGATAGGATAGAGGTGGAGAGGCTCTTCCCGCTCAGAAAGGATAGCAGGACTAGGGGGCACAGCCTCAAGATAAAGGGGGGGCGGTTTAGAACAGAGTTGAGGAGGAACTTCTTCACTCAAAGGGTAGTGAATCTCTGGAATTCTCTGCCCGTTGAAGTGGTGGAGGCTACCTCGCTAAATATATTTAAGACGCGGGTTGATGGGTTTTTGATAAGAGAGGGGATTAAGGGTTATGGGGAGAGGGTGGGAATGTGGAACTGAGCCACGACAGATCAGCCATGATCTTATTGAATGGCGGGGCAGGCTCGAAGGGCTAGTTGGCCTACTCCTGCTCCTATTTCTTATGTTCTTATGAGTTTAAGGGTACATTGCTGCGTAATCTCTTCAAATCTAAAATCGCACATTCGATTTGAACAGCCAAGGCCTTTTCCAAGGTGAAATCTTCAATTGTCACAAATTTGTGCATAGTTTAGTATATCAAATTCACATATAGAAGCCAATTGCCACAATGCTGCCACATTTTATTTGTATCAAACATCAAGACAAGATGATACACGATACATTGTTTGATAGACTTAGTATTTAGCTGGGATCTGTGATGCAGATATGGAATGCTTATCAGTTAATCATCACAATTCTTCAGTCTGAAGTATTTTTCGAGAGCTCTCACTAGCTTGGTAAATATAAATGTATACTTTGCTCGCATCAAATGCTCGTATGTTCATTAAGTTTAAATTTAAGTTTATTCATTATTGTCACAAGTAGCCTAACATTAACATTGCAATGAAGTTACTGTGAAAATTCCCTATTTGCCACACTCTGGTGCCTTAAACACTGAGGGAGAATTTATCACTGCCAGTGCCCCTAACCCACACATCTTTCAGACTGTGGGAGGAAACTGGAGCCTCTGGAGGAAACCCACACAAACAAAGGGGAACATGTGGACTCCGCACAGACAGTGACTCAAGCCGGGAATTGAAGATGGGTTCTTGGCGCTGTGAGGCAGCAGTGCTAACCACTGTGCCATCTCAATCTTCTTGCTTGAGAAAGGGTATGAATGTCTTTTGTTACAGACTACTGCTACTCTATTTGTCCATTCCAGTAGGAAGCAAGTAGGTCTTAAATCCCAAAACCCATCATTCCTCCAACATGGGAGGAACTCCCAATGATTACAGAAATGAGTTTGGAGCTGTAAGAACAAAGAACAATACAGCACAGGAACAGGCCCTTTGGCCCTCCAAGCCTGCACCGACCATGCTGCCCAACTTAAATAAAACCCTGTACCCTTCCAGGGACCATATCCCTCTATTCCCATCCTATTCATAAATTTGTTAAGATGCCTCTTGTAAGTCACTACCGCATCTGCTTCCACTACCTCCCCCTTCAACGAACTATCAAACGTAAATTGAACTACCTTCAACAATCCTTATCATCACTCTTGTTATATTTTCACCAGCTTGCTGTACATTTGAGATGTCTGATTTGTCTCAGAATAATGCAGAAATTACAGTAGTTTCAAATCTAAAACATTTGTTTACAATTCTTTAAAACATCTCAGGACACACAGGATTTTCTACACACACACACACACACACACGATCTCATCTCAGAGCCTTCCATCTTTCTGGGACTTTCTCCATTTTCTTAACTGTCTGTCTCTACTCACAGGCTTCAGCAATCCAGCATGGTGAGCATGGATTGAGGAACCAACGGACGTAATCAAACATAGATCAATCAAACTAGCAAACAGGATACAGTCGAATCCTCATCTTGAGGATCAAAAATGATGGCAAAGTTGTGAACAGTCTAATTTTATCTCAAACAGTTACGAGGGAGACGCATGGAGTGGGTGGTAAAGAAATGGAGTCTGTGGCTATTTAGCATGCCAAATTAGAGACTAAATATCATTAAGTGATTTTTAGGTGATGTGTTTAATACAATTGCATGGCAAACAAGTTTCTAACATTAGAAGCAGTCACCACCAACCACAAATTGTAACCTCTAGCAATATAGCTATGGAATTGCAGATGTGAAAGATATGAGAGGTTGACTTCCCATGGCTTCAATCACTGATGCTGCACCCTGTTAAAGATGTATTGCTCTGGCCTGCAAACTGTCGATATGAATCCAATTTGAGCTGCCAGACTGTGGACAGATTTATCTTGACGCTCTTCATCATGTAACCATAACAGATTGACTTATCTTATCTCCTTGGTGATACCCTGCCACAAGAGTGTTAGCATTTCACCCAGGGTTCTCAATAGAAAGAACATCTATATCATGATAATTCACATCTAGTCATTGGAAACACCATTGGCAGGTATTTCCTCTGAGATTTTTCTGATCAGCCACCCTAACTCTGGCAGCAAATTTGCAGAGATCTCGGTTACATGCTTATTCAGAATTTCTGTAAATCTTCTGCAGAGGTTATGACAGTTATTCAGGAAAGCTCGAGTGAAAATTGCCAACGCATGAAATGTTGGGATGAATCAGTTAGGATGATTTGGAGTCAGGTGGTAAGAAACCAAAACCTTAAAATGTTTCAACCAATTAAGCTTTATTGAAGTGTAACTACTATCATAATTTGATACACACAGCCGTCAACATTTGCACAATAAGCTGTTTCGTACAAGAATGTCCCAATAACCAGTTGATCTGATCTTGGCAACGTATAGATATTATTGAGAAATTGGGAAAATAGCAAAGATCTGTTACATCCACTCATGAGGGCAGATAAGAACTCACTTGAATATTGCATCCGAAAGGAGGTACCTTCAACAGTGCAGCTCCTATTTAGAACTTCACTGAAGTGTAATTCTCAACCATTTGTTCAGGTCCCTGGAGTAGAATTTGAGCTTCCAGGCTTCTGAATCATAGCTGAGAACCAGACCAATAACATGGCTATCTCGTACAATCCATGTGAATGTAAAATTATACACTGCTCCTCCAAAACCTTTGGCTAAAATTGACCCAATTAGTTGTACCATCTCTTGGAAAACTGCAGTTTCTCAGAAGTATCAACTTCAAGCTCCTATATTCTACAAATGGAACCTAACTAAAGGTTTCTTCAACTGAGAGAACTGCTGAACTTTTTTAAATGTAGCAAGCATTCACGTAATTTAACTATTATCACTTATAACAAATGTGTAATAGGTTGGCGCTGTTTGTAGGCCCGGTTGCCATGGTAATGTTTTGGCAAGAATCTTTGTGATTTTATGATGTTAGGGGGATGATGGGTCAACTAAACTGACTTAAAGCTGGAACAATGCATCAATTTGTAAAATTGCTCCTGAGAAACAAAGGTAATATTTTAATATTTTTTAGCTGGGCCCAGAAATGAAAGGATCAAAGAAAGATATTGAAAATGGATAGCCACAAACTATGTACAATTTATCCCATGGTGAATTATGAGATATTGTGATTATGGGTTGAATCTAATGTTCAAGATGGTGGTCCATTTCATCAGCCAGAAAGCTGGGGGCAAACCCACTGTAGCCATTTTGAAAAGTACCAGTACCAGTGAAGAGGGTTGGCAGCTTCTGAGTCAGCAGTGCCACGGGGAGCAGCAGCTTTGAAGGAATTGAGGGAAGTGGAATTCGGTTTACCAGGGACACTTAGATAGCAGAGAAAAATTGAAGGAAGAAAGAGAGGAAGGGAGTAAGGATAGAAGGAAGGAGAAAGGAATTTATAAGGTTTATAAGATGATGAGAGGGATTGATAGAGTGGACGTGCAGAGACAATTTCCTCGGGTGGATGTAGCTGTTATTAGGGGGCACAACTATAAGGTTCATGGTGGGAGATATAGGAGGGATGTCTGAGGTAGATTCTTTACTCAGACAGTGGGTGGGGTGTGGAATACACTGCCTGCTGTGATAGTGGAGTCAGACAGTTTAGGAACTTTCAAGCAGTTATTGGATAGGCATATGGAGCACCCCAGAATTATAGGGAGGGGATAGCTTGATCTTGGGATTGGACATAGCTCGGCACATCATTGAGGGCCGAAGGGCCTGTATTGTGCTGTGCTGTTCTATGTTCTATTTATGTTCATCCAGATTTGGTGGAAAACAGACGTGCTGCAATCTGTCAGTGCGGTGAAATGAAGATTTCAATATGCTAATCAGCTCTGCACTGATCTCCAGAACAGAGCTAATTACTCTGAAAAAAAAAGGGCCAGGGAGACTTGTGACTGGCCAAATGCTGGTTGTGAATCCGGCTAAAGGCCGTCTGCTGTTGTCTCCCATCCTGCTGCCCTACTTGAGTAGCACTGCAGGCTGAATGAATCCCGGCCAACATATTTGACCCAATGCCTCCAGACTTCATGAGGTATAGGGCCAATGTTGAGGCAACTCAGTCCCTACTGTATACCACTGCGCTGCCACCTCTGCTGGGTATGTGCTGCCAGCGGGATAAGACATATCCAGGATGGTAATGTCTAGGACATTATCTGTATGGTATGATTCCATCAGTTTGACTATATCTTTGCTGTTGCTTGACTAATGTGTGGGATAGTTCTCACAATGTTGGGACAAGCCCCTAACATAACAGCCGGTCACTGAATATGTCATAATTTGGAGCTTTTGTTCTGACCATATGAAGAGATGTTTTGTCAAACGTATTCAACAAGACAGCAAAAGCATGATTTATTGTTTTCAGTATTTCTCTGCTTCTGCAAAATGTGTCATACAAGGTGGGGAGAAGTTTAGCCATCATCATGTGATTCTTTTGTAACTTGTAAGATCAATTATCCCTCCCTATTTAAATTTAACCTACTTGAGCAAAATAATAAAATGGGGGTGCTGACAGTGTGTCATAACAGGGGAATGAAATTGGAAATTGAGTAATTTTTTTGTCCATTTTGCAATATATCTACACATATAAAATCCTTCAGGTAGCATAGTGTTTCCAGACTACTTACAAATGTGCTGCATGTTAATACCTGAAAAATAATGGCTCTACCTCTGGGGTTCTGCCCCTGGAAGATCAAAAGCCTCCTCCTCCTCTGCTGGGCCATATGCAATGGCACATCAGTCTTGCTGTTGCTGCTTGATAGCAATAAAAAGAATTGCCAGTTCCACTGGCTGCACTATTCTCTTGTATCAAACCCTGAAAGGAAGCAAACATCAAAGCGAGCAATGAGGAGTCCTGACAATTCTCTGAGCCATAGCCCTCTTGGGATCTGAGACATTGCTTATGTACAACCCACTGGTGAATGCCTTTCCAATGAGCCTCACTTCCTCCCCTTCAGTGCAGTTGCCCCTCTCAAATTCACCTGAATGATGCACTTTGATCCTTGAGAGCCTCGAGGGGCTGCGTAACCCCCTTATGGGTGAGGAGTGAGAGCCGTTGAACACATTCAATGTGTTTTAATCTCAGGGGGGTACAGGACACTGCCACTCATCATGATCTGGAGGGGGTGAGTGATGAGCATATTCACCATAATGTCTTGCACAGGGGGGACAACATCTGTGTCCCTGTTACAAAGGCATGAGTATTATACTTGGGTTTCAATGCTTGAGCACTAGGTTTCCAAAGAATAACCTATGGGTTGCCGATCAGAGGCACACTCGTGCATTGCAGTGCTGACTGAATTGGCACAATTGACTCATCAAGGAAGGGTCAGGGAGCTGATTAGGCAACTGGCTTTCTCTTATGGCAAGCAAGGCATACCTAATGCATATGGAGACTGCAATTTGAGGTCAACATCAACCTTAAAAGGCACCCTCATTCCCCCAACTCTCATGAGCTGTGGATTATATGAGCCTTCCATCTTGAACAGCCAGCCACCCAGATACTAATCCCTGACAGCCTGGCTTCCATAACCAGTGGCCTTGACCTTCCAGACAGCTCATGGCCTCAGGTCTGAAAGTGCAGTGGGGATCCATTCCAACTGCACATGTCCTCCCTCATGTGTGAGAGTCTTCAGCCCTTATGAGACTGGGGACCACCACTCGTCAGAGTGCCCCACTATGCCCATGCTGCCTGACATCTCACAGGACCCAGATGTCACTCCAGATGGGCAACCAGTCAGCAGTGATATTGCCACAAGTCCAGCAAGGAGGACATAGGAAGTGCAACCTGCAACCAGCTGCTGAACCCTGTAAGCCTCGAGGCTCACAGCCATGAAGGGTCCCTCCCCCCCAAGATGCTGAGATTGAACCCCCACCCCGCAGCACTGGGTTGTGCTTTTCTGGGCCCAGTGCAACCTCTCAGTTGCTTCCTCAGCAATTGACACCCTGGAGGGTAATGGAGACCTGAGCACCCACCTCCAATATCTCCTATAGAGGTGAGGTCACCAAATAATCATTCTTATGCAGTCGTAAATTTTGATTTGACTGGATTTACGATTGCGTCATGTATTGGGATCAGTGAAAATTATTGTTTGCTATACAGACCAAGCATGATGTTCATAGAGAAGGAAAGGAGAGGGCACAGAATGTAGTGTTACAGTCATAGCTAGGGGTGTAGAAGAAGGTCAACTTAATATGTGGTAGGTCCATTCAAAAATCTGATGGCAGCAGGGAAGAAGCTGTTCTTGAGTCAGCTGGTATATGTTGTTGGACTTTTGTATCTGTTTTCTGACAGAAAAAGGTGAAAGAGAGTTTGATGGGGTGCGTGGCGTCCTTAATATACGCTGGCTGCTTTTCTGAGGTAATGGGAAGTGTAGACAGTCTCAATGGATGGGAGGCTGGTTTGCGTGATGGATGAGGTTTCATTCATGACCTTTTGTAGTTTCTTGCAGTCTTGGACAGAGCGGGAGCCATACCAACCTGTGATACAGCCAGAAAGAATGCTTTTCATGGTGTATTTGTAAAGGTTGGCAAGAGTCATAGCTGACATGCCCAATTTCCTTAGCCTCTTGAGAAAGTAGAGGCAATGGTAGGCTTTCTTAACTATAGTGTCAGCAAGGGAGGGACCAGTGATCTGGACACCTAGAAAGTTGAAGCATATGTCGGTGTGAACTCTTGTTGGCACCCAGTGATTATTCAGTAAGGGGGGGGTTTGGTGGGGTGGGGAGTGGTAAACATAGAAACATAGAACAGTACAGCATAGTACAGGCCCTTCGGCCCTTGATGTTGTGCCCAGCTATGTCCAAACCCAAGATCAAGCTATCCCACTGTCTATTGTTCTGGTGTGCTCCATGTGCCTATCCAATAACTGCTTGAAAGTTTCTAAAGTGTCCGACTCTACTATCACAGCAGGCAGTGCATTCCACTCTCTGAGTAAAGAGGAGGATGGGGAGGGGGAAGTCCCAGTGGGAGGACTCACTGTATAACTAACTGAGGTTCCTGACCTTCTGTGGGAGGAACCTTGTTATATCACTGGCATACGGTCTGGAAAATTGGGAAACGCGATCTCGCCAGCAAGAACCATGCTTCCCAATGCTAGCTGGACTTTGCATCCACCATGCTGTTCTTGCCGAGGGCTCACGTGGGCTGAAAATCGCTCCGGTGAAATATTTTGAAAGTGGAGTGACTTATTATGCTCAAAGCATACATAGTAATGACCGATTCATTTGATTTCGGTGTTAAGAACATAAGAACATAAGAAATAGGAGCAGGAGTAGGCCATCTAGCCCTTCGAGCCTGCCCCGCCATTCAATAAGATCATGGAATGCTGACTGAAACGTTGCATAAACATCATGTTTCGAATCGTGCCATGGGATTTTTAACATCAAAATTAACAAGTAGACTGAGCCTTTGTTTGATGTCCTATCAAAAGAACATGCCTCTAATCATGTAACCTGAGCCTTGGGAGACAATAAGGATAGAATAAAGGATGTTATATCTATTACTTTAAAAACATTTAGAAATGTTTTTTTCACTTTAATGTATTAGTTTGGAGTTCAGGGGGAGACATGGTGGCACAATTAGCACTGCTGCTCACAGTGCCAGGGACCTGCTTTTGATTCCCACCTTGGTTCACTGTCTGTGTGGAGTTTCCTCCAGGTGCTCTGGTTTGAAAGACGTGCTGGTTAGGTGCATTGCTAAATTCTCCCTCAGTGTACCCGAACAGGTGCTGGAATTTGGTGACCAGGGGATTTTTACAGTAACTTCATTGCAGTGTTAACGTAAGCCTACTTGTGACACTAATAAAGAAGTTTAAACTTGTATAGTTCATGAAGTTTGAGTAAATCCATTCTGGCCATATTTATTTCAACATCACACTACGTGATGTAGCTGAAGAAATAACCAATCAGTGTAAGAAGACAGAAGTTTTTTTAAGCCCTGAAGTCAGCTTAATGGCTCATTTCCATTTGTACTTACATTCTCAAAGGGTTAAAATGACTGTACTTACGTCCAATGAGTCTATGACAAACAATCACAAGGTGCAATGAATAAGCAGAAACCAAGTTGCTGTTTAATGATGCGTGTGAATTATCCACATGCAACACAATGAATACTAATTACGTTGGATTAAACTGGATATATCAGAGTTTGTTAAAGATTAAACAAGGTGCTGAAGGAAGGAATCACGTACGAGTGGCGCAACTTTGTATTTCGATGCAAAGGATTTCAGTCGTTCAGTTCATTTGAATAAAAATATTGGTTTAATACTGCATTAAGCTCAGATCACATTTCTAAGTCATTGGTGAATTGTATGGCTCAGGGCATAAGTACTTGTATCTAATTTAACAATTTATAAAGTGGCTTTGTGTTGATCACGTCTCCCTTCACTTTCTGCTTTTCGCTCCATTCTCTCAAGGCACTGACATGTACTGTGTTGCAGTTTGTTGGTTATTGGGTGCCCTACAGCAGCTCAGCAAAATTGTTTTTCTTCAGTGGCAAGCTACTTAACCAAAGAGAGCATCATACCTGAGGGCTTTACCTGAAACACTCAGCTCTTGACCTCATTAAAGCCTTGGTCCAAACATAGTCAAAAGACCTGAAAGCAAGAGGTGAGGTGAGAGTGACTGTCCTTGATGTCAAGGCAGCAACAGAGATCAAAAAGCCCTCAAAAACCTGAAGTCAATTGAAATCACGTGGAAAATTCTGTGCTGATTGGAAAGTCATTCCTGACATGAAACTACAACGCTGTTCCTTTATTGTCATTGTTTCATTTCTCCCTTTAACCCAGGGGGAACACGTTCACTGACTATGCATTTGCCACCAACCAGCTAAGTTGGAATTAACTTGGCGATCTAACCTGAGTCCTTCTTGGTCTGTGTAACCTGGTCTTATTCGACTAACTGACTGAGTTCATATAAAACAAAGCAAAGTATCATCTGTCAGCAAGACTGTCAGGATCTGAAAAGGTTTGCAATGGGATGAACGCCTGTTTCCCTGTTAGTTTCTAAGTTTCAGCATGTTGCAGTACTGAGTCATACTGGTCAGGACGTTCCTTGGTTTGATCTCTAGTCAGGGTGGAGTTAGCTGATGTGAGCCAGGGATAGGGCCTGGTTAGGATTGTTTTGTCTTGAGGGGTTTAATGGCCTCCTTCTGCACTGTAGGGATTCTTTGATTCTAAATATGTGCCAGGATCTGTGGGGAAAGTCCTGATTTATGGCTGATATTTTACCTTGCAGTAAAAAAAGACAAATTGCCTTCATAGTGAGAGGATTTGAGTACAGGAGCATGGATGTCTTGATGCAATTATACAGGGCCATGGTGAAGCCACAACTGGAGTATTGCGACGATTGTCCCATTCCGACCCACTAATATTTTGGCGGGTTGGGTTGGGAGATGCAAACGTGTGCTCGATTCACAGGATTTACGCATGCATTCCTGATGCATGTGCATATCCCATTGCCGGAAATCCGGCGCAGTCGGGACCATGCAGGAAACCGGCGGGAAGACCAGGTAAATCATTTTAATCTACTTTTAATGTTGTTTGAATGTCATTATTAAGCCTGGGAATGAATTCTCCAGGTCAGATAACATCTCCCACAACACCAGTATAAATTCACTCCAGCGGGGTTTAGAGTAGCTCCCCACTTTCGGGGGACTAGCAGGAGATCCCGCTGGAGTAATGGGGGGTGAATTGGGGACCTCCAGGGGGTCGGGTGGTGGGGGGGCTGGCACCCTGGCAATGCTAGCCTGTGCCCCCTGGTGCTGCCCAAAGGGCATAGTGCCCATGCCCAGGGGCATCTTGGTATTGCCCATTAGGCTAAGGGAGTGGGGCCCGGGGGGGTGAGGCTTAGGGATGGTGCTTAGGGGGCAGTACCAAGGGGATGGGACCTATTGGGGACTGGGCTTAGGGTGAGGCAGGTTAGGGTGGGGGCTGAAGGGCGACTGGTGGAGGGCCTTGCTGCCACTTTTCATTGGGATTGGTCAGGGCTGGAGGGAGGCCAGTGATTGGGGTGAGCTGGGGGGTGCATCCTCAGGGAGGGGGAAATCTGTTGTGATGGGGGTGCTGGAGATCATGGCGTTCTGGAATGGGGGAAGGGAGAGTCTGGCCTGGGAATGCTCGTGGGAACTGCGATCGGGCCGTCGGGGGAAGCTGGGGATGCAGTACTGTGGGGTTCCTGGTCTGGCCAGCTGACAAACTGCAGGCTGGCAATTCGGGGCCAGCGCGCGTGCATAGAGTTCTGGAACGGTCAGACTCTGGAGTGAATTGGCCCTGCCACCCCCCGAGCTTTTATTGATATTCACGATTGTGACCTCTTCATTGCGCAGAGTGGGGAGATTCGAGTCTGAAGTTGCATTGAAAAAAATTTGTGAATTACACCACTTTTCCTGCAAAGTCAGCGCTTAGAATATTTTTGGGAGCATCGCCTCCATCGTGTGCAGTTTTGGTCTCCTTATCTGAGGAAGGACGTTCTTGCCTAAAGGGAGTGCAGAGAGGTTTGCCAGTTCGATTCCTAGGATGGCAGGACATACTGAATTGATGAGCAAAGAGACATTGTAGGTTATTTAAAGTGACCATGCCATTAAATTTGACTTGAAACAAAATGGCACTAAACAAGATTTGATGTGTCAACACTGATCTTATCTGGGGCGTTGTATTGTGCATTGGATAAAGATTTTTTTTCCTTTTCTGGGATGTGTGCATCACTGGTAAGGCCAGCACTCATTAGCCATCCCTGTTTGCCCTTGAGAAGGAGGTGTTGACTGGCCTTCTTGAACCATTGCATTCCATCTGGTAGAGGGGTATGTTGGAGGAAGGGGATTTTGAATTCATCACAGGGAAGGTAGCAGCGATATATCTCCAATTCGGGATGCTGTGTGCCTCAGAGGGGAACTTGGAGGTGCACTGTCCACTGCCTTTACGTCTCAAGGTGGTAGGACTTTGTGGATGCTGTCGAAGCATCCTCAGTGAGTAGCTGGAGCATATCTTGTGGATGGTACACGCTGCTGCTACTGTGTGTCGGTAGAGGAGTGAGTGAATATTTATAGTTGGTGGATGGGGTGCCTTGTCCTGGACGGTGCTGACCTTGAGTCTTGTTGGAGCTACACACATCCAAACACGTTTAGGTGTGGGAAAATAAAGGCAATTGGAAAATTTTAATCCACTCTTTAAAGCAGGTGTTAGTAAACTTAGAAAAGTAGTAAAAAAATAAGGAAACTCAGTCCTCTCCCAAGGATTTGAACATTTCGCCACTTTGGCACCTTCCATCATCTACACATTGAGAGAGTCACCACAATAGTTGTCCCTCTCCGACAGGAAGCAGTTTCCTTAAATTAGCTCAAATTCTAGACAGTATTTAGTGTATCATCCTGTTTTACTAACAGTTACTTATGCAACAGAATTGGCCACTAAGTTTTTTGGAATGTGTAGCTCTGATATGTCTGATAAGAGATGGTTGTTTGAACGTATTCACCACAACAAACCTTAATTTGCATCTTTAGTATCTCCTCCACCTCTGGAAAATATGTCATATAAGGTGGGGAAAGGTTTAGCTATGTTATGTCATTCTTATGTAATTTTTATGATCAATCAATTACCCCTCCCTATTTAAGCTCAATTCACCTGAGCAAAATAGGAAAGGGAGTGCTGACAGCGTGTCAAAAGCATGACAGGGGAATGAAATTAGAATTTTGATTTTTTTTTGTCCACTTCACATAATATCAATGCACACAAATTCAGGTAGCATAGTGTTTCCTGGACTATCTTCAGATGTAACCCCATTTTAACATATGAAAATTAGTATGATGTCAGACACTCACATAAAGCAAAAACAAAGCGGCGTGGTAACATTCAGTATATCATTATTGAATTCTGTGTCTCAACACATAATATTATAGGATTATAGTAATGGCCATGGAAAGAGCATTCAAACTGCGGCTCAAAGGCTGATAATCAACTTGGAAATCCTTCCACCGCTTCCCTACTTTTCCCCAAAGGGTAAAGTAACAATGTGTGTATGAAATACGTTTAAAAAGACTATAATAAGCATGTAAATTAGTGGTACAAACAGCAACTTAGTAGTGCAGAATTTGAATATTGCTGAACAGACTGGAGATACATGTTGCCAAAGCTTTTGTATCTTGCACCCATCAGAACAAATGATCCTGGAAAGGCAAAGGCCGTGATTCTCCCAAAAAAGTTCGAAGTGTCAAATTTGCGGGAAAGCTGGTGTAAATCACGCTGGTTTTTTTCAGTGTGACTTCACACAAGAATCTCCTGCACCCAGTGCAATGCAGAGGCCACAATTGGGAATATCATTCAAAGCTCAGGGGGCGGAGTGTATTCATGCTGGAGGCTGACAGTCCCGGGCTCCTGTGCATGCGCAGCGGCCCCTATCTGGCTGCCTGCAGTTTGCTGGCCAACTTGATCGTTGGCCAGCCAGGGACTGTTGTGTGCTGCCCTCAAATCCCACCCCGATCATGGACCCCCGTCCATTTGTGGGTCAGCCCCGAACAATCCCACTCTTGGACCATCTGATCTCCAGCCCCCCGCCCACAGCAGTACAAATGACAAACCCCCTGGCAGTACCCCACCACCACCCCCCCCCCCCACCCCACAACCCCCACCCAGCCAAGCAAACCACCCCCTCCCCACCCCTAGCCCACCCTGGTCACTGGTCTCCCCCCCAACCCACACTGATCCCAATAGCAGAGTAGCAGCAGGACACCCCACCCCCACTGATCGCCCTGAGGCCCCGCCCCATCATGCCCCATCCCAATAGGACCCACCCCTTTGGTACTGCCCCATGCCCAATGGACTGTGGCAAGCTGCCCGTTAGGCATGAACACTTTGCCACTTGGGTAGTGCTGGGGGCATAAATTGGCATTGCCAGGGTGCCCACCTCCTTGCTGCCCAATCCCCTGGGGTCCCAGTTGCCTCCTTTCATTCCAGCGGGGTCAGGCCATTCGTTCCCCAAAAGTGGGTAGCTAGTCTGAACCCCTCCTGGCGGATGAGAGATGCTAGCAGGCCCGGAGAATTCAGTTCTGCTAATTATATTAAAATAAGATTAAAAACAGATGCAAAATACTTACCTGATCTTCCAGCCAGTTTCCAGGGTGGCTCAAATGGTGCTGGATATCTGGCGCTGGGAGATGAGCGCCCTGTGGGAGCGCATGTGCAAATCCCGCGATTCAGCGGGATGGGAGAAGAGCCCCCAAAATATCTAAAAAAAAATGAATAGCGGATTAAACAAGTCATTCCATGTTGCTACCATGCAGTGGCTATGTGAGGGGCATTTCCTTTTGACAGGATGCTGCTATCAGTCCAAAAGAGTATTGCAGTCTATCGCACATTGAGCAATGTCATGCATGAATTTCAGTGCCAGTGTAATGCCAGATATGTAGGCTCAAAGCAAACAGCATGTTCCTTCAGTTGTAGTATTAAACAGAATACAGACCGTACTCAAGCACTACTGTTCGATGTAATCCTGTGATTGACCAACACTTGCTGAATAAACCTGAAGGTCCTATTAGCTACACTAATAACCAACTGAAGATAATCAATCAAGCTTGTAATGTGGCTCCTGTTTGCTTGCTCAAACTGATAAAAATTCATATGCAGGGATCCATTCTCTATAAGGAAAAGGAATATGTTCATGCCTCGTGCCTTTTTTTGAATTATTCAGGAGTTTAGAAAGCCCGTAGCTCCTGTGACAGTGCCTCTGCCAATTGGAGTTGACTTTGTAATCACTCAGTGTCTTTGGGTGGGATTTTCCGGCTGTGCTCACCCCGAAACTGGAAAATCCCACCGAAGGCCAGTGGGCCTTTCCGTGGCCCGCCACCCACCTGCTCCGATTTCCATGGAATGGGAAAAATTTGCCCCCTTATCTCCTGTAGGATAAATCTTTCTGTTTGAAATTTGGCATTCTTGTGATGGTGGGGATGAGTTACAAGAATGCCCCCAGAAGAATATCTCTCTTTAGTAAAAGTATGTGTTAAAATACTTGGCAAAAATGATATTATTTTATGTACTCACCAGTATATTACTTCATTTGAGCCACTGCAGCTCATGACCCAAGGGTGAGGGAGCAGCAGTCACTATAGATGTTCACATTTTCATTCACATTACTGATCTACAGCAATATCAGACCGAGGTTCCCGAAAGACCATCCTGATATCATTGAGTTAATTTAGGGCAAGTCAAATAAACTTTTCATTTTTCACTAAGGATTTCAGTCCCTTACCTCAACACCTCCCCTATCCCCACACACACACACACACACACATACACACACACACACACACAGCAATCAGCACCTCTCATTTCCCTCAGACTCTGCAATTGCCCCTTCCAATCAGACACATGCTGTAACCAACCCCTCCCCCTAACACACACACTGTAATGACTTCTTCTGCCCTCCATGAATATTGATTGTAATCTGTTTCTGTCACCCACCAATACAAATACTGTAATGAGCTCCTCCCCACCATGCATACACACTGTAATCAACCCCTCTCCCTGATACACACTGTATCCCAGAGTACACATTGTAATCAGTTTCTGCCCCCACCATAACACACACTGTAATCAGTGCCCACCTCCAGCCAAAGCCCGAGCCAAGGCTACCTGTGGGCCTGCAGGTGACATTTCTTAATGGTCTTGAGAAGAATAAAATCCCAAATCCAGGAGCTGAGGAGGGCAAGGGCTGGCCACACACCACCTGATCACCAGCGCAGGGTGCAGTTGCAGAAGAAAGGGAGCTTATCACCCCAGTCGCTGCCTTTGTGACCCCAAGTGGGAACCACTGCAGGAACATGTGCTTATTACACTATAGATTGTATACTTCAGAGCGTTAAAATTACGAACAAAAGAAAGCCAATAATTTCCAGCTGGTTGCGTGTGACCTGTTGCTTTGCAAATGTCCACAAGCTTCCCTCACCAGCAGCAATTAACCTCTGATTGACCCAAGTCTTTATAAGTCTTCAAGTAACACAGTTCTACCACAGCAGCAGAATAATACTTTGTGAAATTCTGTCCTGATGGGTGTATCATTTCACTAACTGGTATCATTACTATGAAGGTTTACACACATTGATTAAAATATGTTTCTAGCATAATAATTCTGGAAATTGCTTTTAGCACCAGCCTGAGCAGCAATCCCATATGTAGCTTCCTCTGAAACTGGGCAGCTAAACCATTCATGTTCATAAGACCATATGAAACAGGAGCAGGAGTAAGCCATTTAACCCATTGTGTCTGTTCCCCTTTCAATAAGATCACAGTTGACCTGATTATGGCCTAAACTCCATTTCCTGCTTGTTCCTCCATTAGCCTCAATGCGCTTGACAATCAAAATCTTTCTAAGTTAGCCTTTAATAAATTCAATGGACTCAGCAGCCACTGCTCTCTATGGAAAAGAGTTCTAAAGGCTAACGATTCTTTAAGAGAAGTTGCTCCTCACTTTTTTCTTAATCCCATATTTTTAAACTGTGCTGTTGATTTCCCCATGAAAGGAAACATCCTCCCAAGATCTACTCTGTTAAGTCCCCTCAGAATCCTATATGTTTCAACAGGATCATGTCTCATTTTTCTAAACTCCACTGAGTTTAGGTCCAATCTGCTCATGTTTTGCTCAAAGGACGACTGCTTCATCCCAGACTCAGCCTAGTGAATATCTTAGTGGAATGCCAAGGGGTGGTTCGGCTGTCTTATTGGAGGTAGTCCTTACTTTGTTCATCTAGGGTGTTTATTTATCAGCCGGTTATCATCTAGCTATTACTACATGGACTACTTCATCATCTGAGGAATTTGGAGTGCTACGGTGGCACAGTGGCTAGCACTGCTACCTCACAGCACCAGGGGCCTGTGTTCAATTCTGGCTTTGGGTCACTGTCTGTGTGGATTTCCTCTGGGTGCTCCTGTTTCCTTCCAGAGTCCAGAGCGGGTTAGGTTGTTTGGCCATGCTAATGCCCCTTAGTGTCAAGGAGATTAGGATTGTAAATGTGTGGGGTTGCGAGGATGGGGGCTGGGTGAGATAGTTGTCGGTGGGCCGAGTGGCCTCCTTCTGCACCATAGATTCTATGATTATAAATTCAGTTGAATACTGTACAGTGCTGCCATCAGTGAATAGTTGTTCCTCTGGCCTGTGAATGGAAGGAACATCTTTAATAGGCAGCTGATGATAGTTGGGCCAAGGGTGAACTCACACAGCAAAGCACAGGGACTGAGACGATTGGACATCAACAACTATCATCATCTCCTTGTATCAGGCATGACACCATCACTGCTGAGTTTATCTCTAATCCCTTTTGACTTCAACTTGTTGTCAAGGACACAGACTTTAACTGCACCTGAGCCATTCAGTTTGTGTCTATGTTTGGAACAAGGTTGAAATGAAGTCTAGGGCCAAGCATTTCCGATAGAACAAATCTTGACCATTGTCTAACAGGTTTTTCTTGAGAGGCTGTTCTTCACTTGACAAGACTGTTGATGACTCCTTCATCAGTTTGCTCATGACTGGGACTGGGTTGATAGGTCAGTAATTGGTCTGATTGCATTTGTCCTGTTTTTCTGTGGTCAATTTCTGAATTATCAGGTTGCAGCTGTACTAGGATAGCTTAGGAGGATGCGGTGTTATTTCTGGAGCATAGATCTTCAGCACTACAGCTGACATACTGGGGGGAATCTTCCTGTTCTGCCTGCCTAGGGAATCGTAGCGGGTAGGGCTGGGGGGAGGGGGGTGTGGACCATGCAAAGGTCTATTGACCTCGGGTGGGATTTTCTGGTTTTGGGGCGAAAATGCCACCCCCTATCAGAACTAGTAGCCATTGCTGTGACCAGTGCATTGACCCATTTCTTGATGTTGCATGAAGTGATTCACATTGGCTGAAGAGTGTCATTTGTGATGGTGGAAATGTGGGAATCTCATGAGCAGGATAAAAAAAATGATCCACTTGACATTTGTGGCTTGAACATGCTTCAGTCTTATCTTTTCCATTCATGTCCATGCTGTGCCATCACGGAGGACAGGGGTCTTCTTTGGTTAGTTACTTAATTGACCACCACTACTGATGTAAAAGCTGTAAATGCTGAAGATCTGAAATAAAAACAAAAATCATTGGAAAAATCAACAGCTCTAGCAGCATCTGTGAAGAAAGAAACAAGAACTATTTGAGTCCAATATGGCTCTTCTTCGGAACGGGTTCCAAAAGCAAGTCTCATTGGACTCGAAACGCAAATTCTGTTTCTCATGAATGTTACCAAGCCTGCTGAGATTTTTTCAACACTTTCTGTTTTTATATCATGATTTATGACTGGATGTAGTAGGATTACAGAGCTTTAACCTGATCCATTAGTTGTAGAGTTACTGAATTCTGTCTATAGCAAGCTGTTTCCACTGCTGAGCGTACATGGGACTGCTGTGCTCAAAGCTTCATTGAACCAAAGTTGATCATTTATCTTAGTAGCAATTGAAGAGTGATAGACTTTGAAATCCGACACCCAGATTATATTTGGTATTTTGTGTAGCCTGAGTGTTTTCTCCAAGCAGTAACAGTGGTGAAGGAGTCCAATGGAAAGTCCATCCCTAGTGATAGAAAGAGAGAAAGTGAGGGATTTGTTGGGTTGTGAGATAACAGTTTGTAATCGGCAAACTGGGTGGCACGTTAGTACAGTGGTTAGCACCAAGGACCTGGATTCGATTTC
Source organism: Carcharhinus amblyrhynchos (assembly GCF_965287045.1). Lineage (NCBI taxonomy): Eukaryota > Metazoa > Chordata > Chondrichthyes > Carcharhiniformes > Carcharhinidae > Carcharhinus > Carcharhinus amblyrhynchos. The sequence continues at coordinate 45,761,039 of NC_137324.1, read as the reverse complement.
CGTCTTGGGTCACTGTTTGTGTGGAGTTTGCATGTTTTCCCCGTGTTTTCGTGGGTTTCCTCTGGGTACTCTGGTTTCCTCCTACATTCTGAAAAACATTGACAGAAACAGACACCGTACTGTGGCGATTTGGGGAATTTCACAGTAATTTCATTACAGTGTTAATGGAAGCCTTACTTGTGACTAATAAATAAACTGTAATCAGTGCAATTCTAATACTGACGATGGCCTGTAACACTTCAAGAATGTCCAGTTTTGAGCTTCTAGATCCATTTTTGATCCATCACATTTCATATATGCTACGATGAGGATTTTCTCGATCTGAAGATTGGACTTGATCCTTACAAGGCCTGTGCAGTGGTCGCTGCTACAAATTCTGTTATTATCAAGGCCACCTGTAACAGTTGAGGATAAGATCAAATAGACTGTTCATTTGTGTTGATTCTCTCCCAAACTTGCAAGCCAGTCTGACAGTTTAGCCCTCAGGATTTGGGATCACAGTTAGTGGTGGTGGTACTATCCATGGTAATAGTCATTGAAGTCCCCATCCCAGTTTATATCCTATGCCTTGCTTAGCCTGAGTGCTTCCTCCAACTAGTAGTAGTAGTGATGGAGTTCTGATTCAATCACTACTACTTCAGCCTTTCTACTGGTAAAGGCCAAAGTTCTCTGACTGTTCATGCCCCACTGCTAGTGTCAGTGAGAATGGAGAATTTGGCACTCAGCCACATCTTCATTCACTATAGCAGGATCGGAGAATCCCAGCTCCAGATGAGGTTGGAGAATTCAGCCCAATGTGTGTTAACTTAGCCTCAGAGGAGCAGCTCCCTGCAGATAGAAGGAAAGGGAGAAGTCTAAAAAGAAAAGGGGAGAGTGAAGACAGGACCATTATTTTGGTCCCAGGGCAGCACAGTGCCACAGTGATTAGCACAACTGCCTCACGGCACCAGGTTCCATTCAGGCCTTGGATGACTGTGTGGCATTCTTCCCATGTTTGCATGGGTTTCCTCCAAGTGCCATGGTTTCCTTCCATAGTCCAAAAATATGCAGATTAAGTGTATTGGCATTGCTAAATAGTCCCTTAGTGTCCCAAGATGTGTAAGGTAGGGGGATTAGTGGAGGAAATACATGGGGTTAAGGGGACATGATGGGTAAGATGTTCTGCTGGTGCAGACTCAATGGGCTGAATGGCCTCCTTCTGCACTGTAGGGATTCTATGTATAGGGATGGAATGGAGAATAAGGTGACACTTAGATGATAGAATTCTCTGCATTAGAGTAAGAACAGTGATTTTCATGTCTGGAACTCTGCATTGATGCAGAAACCCTGTAATCCTGTTCTGCTGCCACTCAGTTACATTTTACCCTGTTGGAATTCATGTGGTCAGGAAGTAAGTATACAATGAGTGGATGTCTTGACCAGTATCAGTGCAGCTGGGCCAGCCACAGCTGTGCTGAGGCACTGACAGGTCTAGCAGGAGAAACATCAGACAGGAGAGGGTTGGCTCTATTACACAAACTTTTCTTTTCCTTCTACCAACTGATCTCTTTGTTTTTAGCCAAACCCACTGCAGTCAGTCTTGTGAGCCCCACTTCTTTCTTCAACAAATTTCCCTGTTTCTTTTCAGGTCTACAGTATGTTGAGGCTACCAAAGGCAGGGCTAGCAGGAATTGTGGTAGCTGGCAGCCTACCAGAAATGGCTGGAAGAGTTCGTCTCCCTGCCTCAGTAAAGTCCCACACTCTTGGGATTGAGAGAAAATCCAATACAGACGGTCCATGCATCAAAAACATACACCTTCCTTACCCTCACAGTGCCAGGGACTTGGGTTCGATTCCAGCCGTGGGTCACTGTTTGCACATTCTCCCCGAGTCTGCGTGGGTTTCTTCCGGGTGGTCCGGTTTCCTCCCACAGAGAAAAAATGTGCAGAATTGCCCCTTAGAGCCCCAAGGTTAGGGGGATTTGATTGGCCATGCTAAATTGTCCCTTAGTGTCAAAGGAACTAGCAGGGTAGAGATGTGGGATTATGGTGATAGAGCCTGGGCGGGATTGTTGTCTGTGCAGGCTCGATGGGTCGAATGGACTCCTTCTGCATTGTAGGGATTCTATTCTATGATTAGCGGGGTAAATAGGTGGCATTATGGGGACAAATTTAGAACAACTTCTAAGTAAGATGTTATGTTGAAGTGTCGGTTCAGACTCAATAAAGCAAATGGCCTCCTTCTGCACTGTAGGCATACTATGTTAATATGACCCAAAATTCACCACAAATATGGATCATGGATTTTCAAGGCCCGGGTGTCAATTGGCTATTTGACTGTAGAGAGTATTGTAGTACGATCTGAATCAGTCATTCCATATATACCTCACGCTGGAAATGCTGGATAGTGATGAAGATGGGGATCTTGATTAACTTTTCCACTTCTATGTCTGGAACACTGAAGTGCTGTCTTTGCCAACTGTACACCGCAGATCAGCTAAATCGGCCCGGAGAGCTGCATCCCTGCGAGCTGCCAATATCTGGAGGAAAGGAGCATGTGAGGGTAGAAAATTGGAATATAAAAGGCTAGCGTAGGGAGGTAGCTATCCCAGTGTTGCTCTCCTGCTACAATATTTGCTTTAGCAGCTAACAACTCTTTGGAGACAAACTACCTCGATATAAATTGGGTTTAGTTGGCAATCAGGCCCAGCTCTGACAGCTCATACAGGACTGGCAGACTTCCAAGAGAGTATGTACGCCATGACAAGGGCTATTTGTTTCTGTTCAGTAACTAAATACCGCAAGGCAATACACTGCACTTACTAATAAGTATAAATAGACAATCATTTTCTAATGGGTTATTTGACCCTATTTGTTACTCGCTCTTGTCGTCCATTAAATAAAAAAATCTTGGTTGAAATCTTGCCTGTTTCTTGTTTTAATAGTTTACAATTTACTTTGTGAGTTTTCATTCATTAAAATGTTCCTGAATGTGAATATTGAGTACCTTGCCACTTCTTGGTTAAGTATTTTTATTCCATCTCGGGATCTTAAACGAAAACTCCTTCCATTCATTCTAACCTTGTTCTTTCTGAACCTCCCCGAGTATGTGATTAGTCTAATCTTTTCTCCATTCTTCTCAGCTTGCTCCTCGGAGTGCAATTCTAAAGCAATGAATCAGTTGACAAACGTTCTACTATTATCCTGTCAGTCTTGCTGTGAAATCCCACAAAATGGTTATACCTTGGTGAATGAGGTGCAACCTGGCTTTCAACACTCTTAACACCCGCAACAACTAATTTGATATCTGCAGTTACACGGAGTTAGGTCACAGGTTAACTATGATCTTAATGAATCGCGGAGTGGGCTTGAGGGGCTGAATGGCCTATTCCTGTCCCAATGTTCCTCAGTTTCTCTATTTTGATTTTAAAAATACACATATTTTTAAAAAATCTTAAGAACCGTTTGCGAAATTTTAGGTCCTACCTTAATGCAATCATATAGTGATTTATTTTTGCTATTTGAAAGTTTAAATTATTTAAAAAATGAAGGATTTCCAATGCTTCTAACTTTGCGTCTTGTTGTGAGAACAATGTGATTGTCAGCCTGCCCTACCTAGTGACAGCACTGATGCTGAACACCTTCAGATCCCCTTGACTTGGTGCCAGGTTTAACCTGCCATTGGAGAAGGGGAGAAGTCACTTGAGCTTTGGGTCAGTTTTCCTGAGGTTAGGGGAAAACACTGTTTCTTCATTTGCTATTGTAAAATCCAGCCCTTCTACTGGTAATGGCCAAAATTCTCTGACTGTTCAATACCCCTCTACCAGTGTCAGTGAGAATGGAGAATTTGGCGCTCAGCCACATCTTCATTCACAGCAGTAGGATCAGAGAATCCCAGATGCAGGTGAGGTTGGAGAATTCAGCTCAATGTGCTTTAACTTAACCTCAGAAGAGCAGCTCCTGGTTGTGCCTGTCTGACTTTTCCTGACTTTTATACTTTTTGCATTTTGTTAACATTTTGCTCAATATGGGAATTAGATAACTCCAATTGTGGTTACTTGTTTGTACTTTCACAATAATTTGTAACACCTTTAAGAAGGTAAAACATCCCAAGGAGCTTCTCAGGAGCATCAGCCAACAATATGACACAAGCACCACATGAGGAGCTGTTAGAGCAGATGACCAAACGTTTGGGAGAAGATATAGGTCTTAAGGAACGGCTTAAAGAAGAGAAAAGAGGTCGGGAGGTGGAGGGGTTTAGGGAGGAAATTGCAGCACTTAGTGCCTTAGCAGCTGGTGGTGGCACGATTTAAAACCAGAAATGCCTAGGAAGAGATAGAAGAAGATTACTGAGAAAGGTAGAGTTGAAGCTATGGAAGGATTTGGAAACAAAGGGTGAGAACTTTTAAAATTAAGGTATTGCTAAACTGAAAGTCTATGTGGTCGACGAACGCAAGGGAATGATGCACGAACAGGATTTGCTGTGAGTTAGAACATGGCCAGCAGAGTTCTGGATGTCTTCAGGTTGATGGAAGGTAGAAGGTGGGAGGTCAATATTAGACTAATCAAGTCTAGAGGTAAAGGACAAGGGGTTCTTCAGCAGTGGACAATGCAGGAATGGATTACGGAAGTGGTATAGTGATGGTATGTGTGTGTGTGTGTGTGTGTGTGTGTGTGTGTGTGTGTGTGTGTGTGTGTGTGTGTGTGTGAGAGAGAGAGACTGGAAGCTCATGCCATATTTGGCACCAAGATTGCAAACATTCTGGTTCAGCTTCGTGGACTTGTTTTGGAGTGGAGTCAGTGCACAGGGAACAGAGGTTGTACCAGCAACTAAATGCAGTGGCATTGGTTTTTCCAATATTTTGTTGGAGGAGATTTCTGCTGATTCTTTTATTTATTTATTTATTTTACGGGATGTGGATATCACTGGCTGGACTTATTGCTCATCCCTAATTACCCTCCATTTCAGATGGATCACATTGTTCTGGGTCTGGAGTCAGGTGTAAGCTAGCTGGCTAAGGACAGCAGATTTCCTTTCCCAAAGGACATTAGTGAACCAGATGGGTTTTTACGACAACCAACAATGGTTTCATGATCATCATTAGGCTTTTAATTCAAGATTTTCACTGAATTCAAATCTTACCATATGCTGTGGCAGGATTTGAACCTGGAGGGAGAGATGCAGCATAGAAAGAGAGATACAGATGCGCCATAGAAAGCATTCTTTCTGACTGTGTCACAGCTTGGTATGGCTCCAGCTCTGCTCAAGACCACAAAAAAACTACAAAAGGTTGTGAATGTAGCCCAATCTATCGCGCAAACCAGCCTTCCATCCATCAACTCTGTCTACACTTCCCGGTGCCTCGGCAAAGCAATCAGCATAATTACAGACCCCATGCAACCTGGACATACTTGCTTCCATCTTCTTCCATCAGGAAAAAGATACAAAAGTCTGAGGTCATGTACCAACCAACATAAGAACAGCTTCTTCCCTGCTGCCATCAGACATTTGAATGGACCTACCTTGCATTAAGTTGATCTTTCCCTGCACCCGAGCTATGACTGTAACACGACATTCTGCACCATAGTTTCTTGCTCTATGAACAGTATGTTTTGTCTATATAGCGCACAAGGAACAATACTTTTCGCTGTATGTTAATACATGTGACAATAATACCTATGCTCAGCAAAACTATACGCATTCACTTTTCAGATGGCATCAGTGGGTGTCTGATTCTGACACTGAACCCATTCAGATGATGGCACTTTGGCCAGTCTTTCGAATCTGCCCAAACAGAGCTCGGGGTTGCTTGCTAAGGCATTAGGGGAGCTGTACAAACATTTGAGATGGTTCAAAAGAGTCAAACTTGTTTTCCAATATCTATTTTTCTGCCCATTTAAATTGTAACGAGTACATTATAAACAGGATGTTGAAAGTTACAGAGTGAAGTGAAACATTCCTGATACTGATCGGGTTAGCTGGCTAACCTTGAACATTTGGCTAGCCGTTTTAAGAGAGACTGCTGCTGACATCAGAGTGTGACCTGATTGGTCTTAAACAGCCAAAAAGACTCTCCCACTAATTTCTTTTGAATATATTTCCAGTGGTTACTAAGTAGCCCAGGCTTTTATTACCGTGACCAATATATTCTATTACTCCAGCAATTGTCCTGCGAATCTGATTGCCCTCACTTTTTTGGACTTTAGAATGTGAAGCTGCCACATCTAAACAGACAACCTTGCAATTCTCACACTGGTACAGGATGTCAGTGTTGACCCTTTGCCCTTCAGCAGTAATGTAACTCTCTTCCTCCTCCCACTGCCTTTATACAGTAACACTGTTGTCGATTGTTCTTCTATTTGCCCAGTAAGCAATTTTCTTTATTTATGTTCCATGTTATAAACCAGCCACGACTGAAAAGAAGGGCTGGGCTTCTAAGTCATTGCCACTCTGACTCTGCAGAAGTGATTCCTAATCGTTCTCCCAGTTGAGGAGTGACACTCAGAAGGAACCAATTCAACAAACCAAAGAAATCCAGCCTGTCATTTTCCATCCACTGGTGTGCAGGCAATCACAAGATTTCTACTATACTCCTTATACACCCATGACTGTGTGGCTAAGCTCCCCTCCAACTAGATTTTTAAGTTTGCTGATGACGCCACTGTAGTGGGTCAGAATTCAGACAATGAGACAGAGTACAGGAATGAGATATAGAATCTGGTGAACTGGTGCAGCAACAATAATCTGACGAAGGAGACTGTCATCGACTTCAGGAAGCGTAGTAGAGAACATGCCCCTGTCTACAACAATGGGGACAAAGTAGAAAGGGTCAAAAGCTTCAAGTTTTTAGGTGCCTAGATCACCTGTCCTGGTCCTCCATGCTGACATTATAGCTAAAAATGCCCACTAATGCCTCTACTTTCTCAGAACATTAAGGAAATTTGGCATGTCAGCTACGACCCTCACCAACTTTTACAGATGACCATAAAAAGCACTCTTTCTGGCTGTATCATAGCTTGGTATGGCTCCTGCTCTGCCCAAGACCGAAAGGAACCACAAAAGGTCATTAATGTAGCCCAATCCATCATGCAAACCAGCCTCCCATCCATTGGCTCTGTCTACACTTTCCACTGCCTCGGCAAAGCAGCCAGCATAATTAAGGGCCACACGCACCCTGGACATTCTCTCTTCCACCTTCTTTCATCGGGAAAACAATACAAAAGTCTTGAGGTCTTGTACCAACCAGCTCAGGAACAGCTTCTTCTCAGCTGCTGTCAAACTTCTGAATGGACTTACATTGCATTAAGTTGATCTTTCGTCCTAGCTATGACCATAACACTACAATTCTGCGCTTTCATTTCCTTCCCTCTGAATGGTATGCTTTGTCTGTGTAGCGCACAAGAAACTATACTTTTCACTCTGTACTAATACATGCGACAATAATAAATCAAATCAAATTAAATCAAAGGTCCATTAAACACACAGTGAAATCCCACAAACAGCAACTAGACCAACAACTAGCTCATTTATTTTGACTGAAAGAAGAATGTTGCTTTTCCTTTAATTGTGTTGACATCACAAACTAAAATCCATATTCTGCCACCATTTACATAGGTAGTACTTGACCTGGGCATGACCTTCTGAGATGATCATCCTGACAATAAAATCCTCTAGATGGGAATAATCTAAAGATGGGTGTTGAAGATAATTAGAATTGACAGGATTTGAGGTTATTAGTTGAAATGTGACCTACACAGATCAGTCTATATATCAGACGAGATTGCTATACAAATGATTTCTTGTCAATATCTTGGATCTTCTGATTTACTGGATAAAGTTCTTTCTAGATGGAAAGAATGATGGCCACTGAGGTGGGCTGTAACTGTTTGCTCTGGCAGCTTGTTCCATTGTGGGAATATCTTTAAGAAGAATGATGACCAAGGCACCAGAGAACTCTGCTTTTCTTCAAATATTCCGATGTGGTGTTCCACAGGGATTTGTGCAGAAACCATTGCTGTTCACTATTTAGAACATAAGAACATAAGAAATAGGAACAGGAGTAGGCCATCTAGCCCTTCGAGCCTGCCCCGCCATTCAATAAGATCATGGCTGATCTGTCGTGGCTCAGTTCCACTTTCCCGCCCTCTCCCCATAACCCTTAATCCCCTCTCTTATCAAGAACCCATCAACCCGCTTCTTAAAAATATTTAGCGAGGCAGCCTCCACCACTTCAACGGGCAGAGAATTCCAGAGATTCACCACCCTTTGAGTGAAGAAGTTCCTCCTCAACTCCGTTCTAAACCGCCTCCCCTTTATCTTGAGGCTGTGCCCCCTAGTCCTACTGTCTTTTTTGAGCGGGAAGAGTCTCTCCACCTCTATCCTATCCATCCCATTCATCATCTTATACGTCTCAATGAGATCTCCCCTCATTCTTCTAAACTCTAACGAGCACAAGCCCAGTTTATTCAGCCTCTCCTCATAGCTCAACCCCCTCAACTCCGGTATCAGCCTAGTAAACCTCCTCTGCACTCCCTCCAAGGCCAAAATATCTTTGCGCAGGTGCGGCGCCCAAAACTGCACACAGTACTCCAGCTGCGGCCTCACCAATGCCCTATACAGCTGCAGCAAGACCTCCCTACTTTTATATTCAATCCCCCTCGCTATGAAGGCCAGCATCCCATTCGCCTTCCTGACCACCTGCTGCACCTGCAAGCTGGGTTTTTGCGACTCATGCACAAGGACCCCGAGGTCCCTCTGCACCGTCGCCTGCTGCAGTTTTACGCCACGTAAGTAATAGTCCTTCCTACCATTCTTCCTACCAAAGTGGACCACCTCATACTTGCCAACATTAAATTCCATTTGCCATTTCCTGGCCCATTCGCCCAGCCTATCTAGATCCTTCTGCAGACTCTCCACACCCTCCGCACAATTTGCCTTTCCCCCAATCTTGGTGTCATCAGCAAATTTCGACACCCTACACTCGGTTCCCTCCTCCAGATCATCTATATAAATGGTAAATAGCTGAGGCCCCAGCACCGACCCCTGGGGCACCCCACTAGTCACCAACCGCCAATCCGAATAGCACCCATTGACCCCCACTCTCTGCCTCCTATTTGACAACCAATCCTCTATCCACGCTAACACCCTACCCCCAACTCCATGTCCCCTGACCTTCTGCAATAACCTCTTGTGAGGTACCTTGTCAAACGCCTTCTGAAAATCCAGAAAGACCACATCCACCGGCTCTCCTCTATCCACTGCCCTAGACACATCCTCATAGAACTCCAGTAAATTTGTCAGACACGACTTCCCTTTAATGAAACCGTGTTGCGTCTGCCCTATCAAGCAATTCCCTTCAAGATGCCTCGCAATTTCCTCCTTAATGACGGATTCTAACATTTTACCTACCACAGACGTTAAACTAACTGGCCTATAATTCCCCGCCTTTTGCCTGGCACCCTTCTTAAACAACGGCGTAACATTAGCCGTTTTCCAATCTTCCGGCACTTCCCCGGAATCCAGCGATGTCTGGAAAATAACCACCAAGGCATCCACTATAACCTCCGCCATTTCTTTCAGAACCCTCGGATGCATTCCATCTGGTCCTGGGGACTTGTCCACAATCAGCCCCTCCAGTCTGTCGAGCCCCACCTCTCTAGTAACAGTAATGTCATTAAGACCCTCCAGTCCTACCACCTTTCCATCGCTAACACCCGGCAAATTATTCACGTCCTCCTCCGTGAAGACAGAAACAAAAAAGTTATTCAAGACCTTAGCCATATCCCCATCCCCTACCACTAGGTCCCCTTTCTCATCCTCTAAAGGACCAACATTCACCCTAGCCAGCCTCTTCCTTTTTATATATTTCTAAAAACTCTTGCTATCCTTTTTTATATAAAGTGCTAGCCCAGCTTCATAGCTTCTCCTACCCTCCTTTATCAACTTCTTTGTCAATCTTTGTTGACATTTAAACCTTTCCCAATCCTCTTCTCGCCCACTGCTCTTAGCTACTCTAAATTCCTCCGCTTTTAATTTAACACTTTCCTTCACCTCCTTCGTTATCCACGGCTTATTATCTCTCCTCCTATGGTCCTTTTTGACCATCGGAATAAATTTCTGCTGAGCACCAAGAAAGATCTCCTTAAAGATCCTCCACTGCTCCTCAGCAGACCTACCTTCCAACGCACTCCCCCAGTCCACCTTCGCCAATTCTTCTCTCATCCTACCATACTCCCCTCTATTCAAACAAAGGACGCGTGTCCGGGAACCCACTTTCTCCTCCTCCATCTGCAACAGAAACTCCACCATACAATGATCACTCTCTCCAAGAGGATCCTTCACCGCAAGGTCCCTAATTCTACCCGCCTCATTACACAGCACCAGATCCAAGATAGCTCGCTCCCTCGTCGGCTCCAACACACACTGTTCAAGGAAATTATCCCGGCAGCATTCCAAGAACTCCTCCTCGAGCCCACCGCATCCAACATGGTTCGACCAATCAATATGCAGATTGAAATCCCCCATAACTACTGCCGTCCCATTCCTGCACGCCGCACTTATTTGCGCGTTAACAGCCCGCCCCACCTCCAGATCATTATTCGGGGGCCTATAGACGACACCCACCAGCGTCTTCCTCCCTTTGCTGCTCCTAATCTCCACCCACAACGCTTCCACTTTCTGCTCTTTGGCTCCGATATCATCCCTTGCTACCACTTTGATACTATCCTTAATCAGCAGAGCTACGCCACCCCCTCTTTCCTCCTGCCTATCCTTCCTAAACACTTGATAGCCCTGTACATTCATCTCCCAGTCCCTGTCACCTTGCAGCCACGTCTCTGTAATGGCCACCAGATCGTATCCATTTGTGTCGATCTGCGCCACCAGCTCATCCACTTTATTCCGAATGCTTCGTGCATTCAGATAAAGCGCTTTCATCCCAGCCTTCACCTGGACCCTATTTGCCGTAACACCACCAATTGGGACATCCTCGGCCTCTTCCCTTACCTGTACCCTATCCTTAACTTTAGACCTCGTAACGTCACCTACCCTCGCACCCTCCCCCCCACTAATTAGTTTAAAGCCCTGTCTACAGTCCTCTTTACTCGATTCGCCAGCACTCTGGTCCCAGCACGGTTCAGACCAACCCCATCCCGCCCGAACGAGTCCCACCTACCCCAATACTGGTGCCAATGCCCCATAAATTCGAACCCATTCCTCCCACACCAATCCCTGAGCCACCCATTCACTTCCTTTATCCTGTCAACCCTACGCCCATCTGCACTCGGTTCAGGCAGTAGCCCAGAGACGACCACCTTGTCGGTTCTACTTTTTAATTCCATTCCCAGCTTCTCATACTCCCTCCCCAGATCCTCAGTCCGCACTTTGCCTACGTCGCCGGCACCCACATGTACTACAACGACCGGGTTCTCACCCTCCCACTCCAGATTCCTCTGCAGCCCAGCTGCGACATCCTGTACCCGAGCACCAGGCAGACAACACACCCTTCTGTGCACTTTGTCATTGTGACAAAGGACAGTGTCAATACCCTTCACCCCACTATCCCCAATCACTACTACGTTCCTTTTCCCCTTCTCTTTGCCTATGTCCTGCTGCATCACTGTACCATGTGCAGTTTGCTCACCAACCTCACCTGCCTCGTCCTCTTCCAGAGTGGAAGCAAGAACCTCAAACCTATTATGCAGATTAAGAGGCTGAGGCCTCCGCTCCTCACCCCCCTTCCTCCTCCCAGCAGCCCCCTTTTGTCCCTGACCCTTAGATTTAGCCAGTCTAGGGGGGGTGGATGTCACTTACACCCCATTGACAATGGCACCCTCTCTCCCCCTGATGAGCCTCAGTGTCTGTAGCTCAGAGGCCAGCTCATCCACCTTGAGCTGGAGCTCTTCCAGCAACCTGCACTTACTGCAGACATGGTCACTGGGAAGGACCCTGGGGTCCACCAGTTCCCACATCATACAGAAACCACACATCACATGCCCCTCCATTATTCACTGTAATTTTTTATGGGGAAAATTTTTTTTCCTTGTTTCTTGCTGTAGTAGTTTTGAAAAAATTTTTTTTCCTTGTTTTTTCTAACAAACTCACCTGGCCTTTTTTCCTTCAAGCCCTTTTTGATATTAAGCCCTATTAGCTCACTCTGCTTCCCACTCACTCCGCTGCCCGCTCAGACGCTGCCCGCTGTCTACACCTGGCCTCCTTTTAAAAATTTACGTAAATGATTTGGACTTAAAAATCAGAAGTAGAATGGCATTGAATGTGGATTTAAAGAAGTACTGTTGCAATAAAGTTACAATAAAGTGGCACAGTGGCACACTGGCTAGCACTACTGCTTCACAGCGTCAGGGACCTGGGTTCAATTCCGGGGTTGGGTCACTGTCTGCCTGGAGTTTGCCCGTTCGCCTTGTGGCTGCATTGGTTTCCTCCGGGTGCTCCGGTTTCCTCCCACAATCCCAAAGACGTGCTAGTTATGTGCATTGGCCATGCTAAATTCTCCCTCAATGTACCCGAACAGGTGCTGGGAGTGTGGTGACTAGGGATTTTCACAGTAACTTCATTGCGGTGTTAACGTAAGCCTACTTGTGACGCGCTAATAAATAAACTTTAAACAAATGATTTGCACCTCTTGTTTGTATTATCAAAAGTTGCAGATGACACCAAATCGGGAATTACAGTTTACACTGAGGAAGACTGTGGCCAAATACAAAATGATGTTTATATTCTATCCACTCCTTGGTCAGTCATCAGGAATTGTGTTTCAAGTGAGGTGAGCGGGATCATTTAGTTCTCCTGGTCTCCCCTTCCATTTGGAGATGGGATTTGGTATAGTATCCAATTAAAAACAAAGCCTAGATATGGTGAAACCCATCTAATTGAAACAAATGAGTTTGAGAGACATGCAATCTTGACACTGCAGCTGTAAGGCCATTCACATGGCCTTAGATAGCCTGGTGGCAAAGTGCCCAAATTCAAATAGTGCTCTGTGCAATTACAGCGTTGGTTGCCAAGAGGTTATTGAGTGCATTGTAATGCTTATCGTTATTGCATTTATTTAAATAAAGATAACAGAGTTGTTAGATAACAAAAGTCTTCATCAAACATGCATTCCCATTTCAAAATCCAGTTGCTAGTTGACAATGTTAAAAAATACCAACAAGTAAAAAAATGAGCTGGCAGAGTGTACATTTTAACACGTTAGGGAGTATGTTTAAAATTGGATTATTGTGGCTGTGAATGGTGAAATTCTTCACTATACAACCAGGCAATGTGGAGAACATAATGCTGATTGGGAACATTGAACTAGTGATCTAAAACTAGGAATCATTTTCAGGCATCGGGAGGGGGGTGTGGGTAGGGGATCAGTTGGGGACATCGGTGCTGGCCCAGAGAGGTCCAGAAGGGCAGGGACTGGGGAGCAGGAGAGTCTGAGGGGCAGTGGTGCTGGGTCTCAGGACTTGCCAGCAATCAAGTTGGCCAGCAAACAGGAGGCCAGTAGGAAATCCACTTTGCATGTGTCAATCTTCGCTCTGTGGCCCACTCAGCATTATGCTGCCAGCTTCTCCAGTGGTAATAAGCCATGCCCAAATCTTCAACTTGAACCTTGCTAGGGCACTTTGCAGTGCTCAGAGTGCAGAGGATTCATTTTGAAAATCTCGCTCAAAAAATCGACAGGAATTTCTCCAGTTTTTACCTGAATCTGGCACTCAGAATATTTTTGGGAGATTCATGTTCTTTGCTGGCAATCCCACCTTCCAAGTTGGAAAATTACTCTTTGGAGCCAATGCGAACATGTGCCCTGATTGCCATTGTTTCAATATTGGAGAAGACCTTAAAGTAGAGGTGGTGCTGTCATGTTAGGATGCCTAGTGGGGAAGGACTGAAAAGACACGGACATTACTTGAAGGTGGAATCCACCAACAGCCTCAACTGAGAGGAAGTGCTGGGCCTGACTTTAAGGGAAGAGGTCTTGCCACTGGGAGGAATTAGGGTCTTTAACCTTTGTGTCTCAAAGCCCACTCCACTTACTGCCTGAAGGTTCTGGGCGGCAGGAGTGCATTAATTATAAGTGACGTTCTCCCAAACCCATGGGTTTGTGTGGCCCACTGTCCCCTGCCATTTTCATGAGCTGGGTGGGGCTGATGGTCAGCTGACCACAAAGGAGTCAGAGGGAGGAAAATTCTGGTTCAGGTGGTGAGGGGACAGGGGGGGCCACTTCGAAACTTTTTCTCATTCTTGGCTGAGATCCCATCTGATGTCCAGCAGTGCTGCTCTGCTACTGGAATTTCCCATCTGAGATCACAAACATATACCATCATGTCAGGAAGGCGAATGGGATGCTGGCCTTCATAGCGAGGGGGATTGAATATAAAAGCAGGGAGGTCTTGCTGCAGCTGTATAGGGCATTGGTGAGGCCGCAGCTGGAGTACTGTGTGCAGTTTTGGGCGCCGCACCTGCGCAAAGATATTTTGGCCTTGGAGGGAGTGCAGAGGAGGTTTACTAGGCTGATACTGGAGTTGAGGGGGTTGAGCTATGAGGAGAGGCTGAATAAACTGGGCTTGTGCTCGTTAGAGTTTAGAAGAATGAGGGGAGATCTCATTGAGACGTATAAGATGATGAATGGGATGGATAGGATAGAGGTGGAAAGACTCTTCCCGCTCAAAAAAGACAGTAGGACTAGGGGGCACAGCCTCAAGATAAAAGGGGGGCGGTTTAGAACGGAGTTGAGGAGGAACTTCTTCACTCAAAGGGTGGTGAATCTCTGGAATTCTCTGCCCGTTGAAGTGGTGGAGGCTGCCTCGCTAAATATTTTTAAGACGCGGATTGATGGGTTTTTGATAGGAGAGGGGATTAAGGGTTATGGGGAGAGGGTGGGAATGTGGAACTGAGCAGCAACAGATCAGCCATGATCTTATTGAATGGCGGGGCAGGATCGAGGGGCTAGATGGCCTACTCCTGCTCCTATTTCTTATGTTCTTATGTTCTTATGTCCTTGTTCTGCTGTCCATTGCCAGTATTGTTACTAATGTACTGCAACATTGGGATAGGGCAAAAGCAGCCTTGTTGAAGATCCTTAAGAAAAAATACATCCATGATAGAGGTTGCTTGATGGTGGCTCTATAATCTGGAAAACAGTCCATTTTTCTTCGACTAATGTCTGAATTCAGCCTTGTGGGGTCTCGTGGGAAGGCGTAGTGGTATTGTCACTCAACTGGTGATCCAGAGACCCATGGTAATGTTCTGGGGACCTAGGTTCCAATCCCACCATGCCTTTGGTGAATTCTGAATTCAATAAATAATCTGGAATTAAAAGTCTACTGATGACCATGAAACTATTGTTGCTTATTGTAAAAACCCATATGGTTCACTAATGTCCTTTAGAGAAGGAAATCTGCCGTTCTTGCCTGGCCTGTGGCCTACATGTGATCCCAGACCCATAGCAATGTGTTTGACTCTTAACTGCCCTCTGAAATGGCCAGATAAGCCACTGAGTTCAAGGGGAACTGGGGATGGGCAATAAATACTGGCCTAGTCAGTGACACCCACTTCCCATGAACAAACTTAAAAAAACTTGCACTGCAAGATTATCTGCTTCATACAGATAATCCACCACAGGCCATGATAGAGGGAAGACTGGTGGGATGTGTATGGAATCCCACATTAATGCTCCAAAGTGATGCCAGGATTGGTATGAAGTGGGTGGCAAAGCACCTCTCCCCACCACCACTACCTTGGCTTTAACTCAAAGATCAGTTTACCTGCCCTGCGTTAGCACGGTTCACATACAGGAGCTGATAATGAGACATACACCAGATCTCTATAAGCCTTACAGCGCCAGATGTGAACAAATTGTCGGCTTCTAGCCTGCCGTGCAGTGTGTGCTTTGGAAGCATTCCAATAACAAGTTTGGTGCGTTGCCAAGTGCCCTGTTATTCATATGGAGGAAAATTGCCTGTGACACTGATATAATTTTTACATGATTTGATGTGACCTGAGGTTGTAATGAGTGATGGTATTGATCGGGTGTGTTTAATTGCTTCTCTTTCTCAGACTTCATTGTGTACTGAAGAACTGATTGCTGCTGTCACTTCAACACTGTAAATATTTTACAGTTATGAATGCTACTTTTCTACTTTAAGCCATTACTCAGTTTAAAGAGTATGAAATGTTTCCCCTTTGCTTCCTGCAGCTTATGGTTCTGGTACAGTTTTACAGTAACAGGGAGACTTCTAACATTTTGTCAGGTGTGAGCCTTCACAGTGAGTGTTGAAAATGATTTCATAGAATCCTACAGTGCAGAAAGAGGCCACTCGGCCCATTGAGTCTACACTAACCACAATCCCACCCCGGCCCTATCCCCATATCTCCACACACTTACCTACTAATCCCTCTAAACTATGCATCCCGCTCACTAAGGAGTAATTTAGAATGGCCAATCAACCTCACCCACACATCTTTGGACTGTGGGAGGAAACCGGAGCACCCGGAGGAAACCCATGCAGACACGGGGAGAATGTGCAAACTCCACACAGACAATGACCCGAGCCAAGATTCGAACCCAAGTCCTTGGAGCTGTGAAGCAGCAGTGCTAACCACTGTGCTACCGTGCCGCCCTAATGATTTGGCTGAAAGTCACACCGCACCTGGCACCTGAACATAATAAGAAGTCTCGTAACGCCAGGTTAGAGTCCAACCAGTTTATTTGATAGTAATCTCACTATCA
This sequence comes from Carcharhinus amblyrhynchos, assembly GCF_965287045.1. NCBI lineage: Eukaryota > Metazoa > Chordata > Chondrichthyes > Carcharhiniformes > Carcharhinidae > Carcharhinus > Carcharhinus amblyrhynchos. The sequence continues at coordinate 45,744,325 of NC_137324.1, read as the reverse complement.
AATAAACTGTCTGGACTCTAACCTGGTGTTGTGAGACTTCTTACTGTGTTTACCCCAGTCCAACGCCGGCATCTCTACATCCTGAACATAATCCTAGAGGATGCTTTCATTCAGTGGGTGTGGAATCTTGTGAATTTGATTTGATTTATAATTGTCACATGTATTAGTATAAAGTGAAAAGTATTGTTTCTTGAATGCTATGCAGACAGAGCATACAGTTCACAGAGAAGGAAACAAGAGAGTGCAGAATGTGGTGTTACAGTCCGAGCTAGGGTATAGAGAAAGCCGCTGCCTCAGCAAAGCAGCCAGCATATTTAAGGACTCCACCTTCTTCTGTTGGGAAACAATACAAAAGTCTGAGGTGACATACCAACCAACTCAAGCGCAGCTAGTTCCCTGCTGCCGTCAGATTTTGAATGGACTAACATCACATTAAGTTGATCTTTCTCTACACCCTAGCTATAGCTGTAACACTACATTCTGCATTCTCTCATTTCCTTCTCTATAAACGGTATGCTCTGTCTGTATAGCACAAAAGAAATAATATATTCACTATGTTAATACATGTAACAATAATAAATCAAATCAAAAATCAACTTAATGCAAGAGAAGTCCATTCAAAAGTCTGATGGCAGCAGGGAAGAAGCTGTTCTTGAGTTGGTTGGTATGTATCCTCATATTTTTGTAGCCTTGTAGAGAGAATGTCCGGGGTGTGTGGGGTCCTTAATTATGTTCAATAATTCATAGAATCACAGAACCATACAGTACAGAAAGAGGCCCTTCGGCCCATCAAGTCTGCACCGAGCACAATCCCACCCAGACCTTACCCCCATACCCCTACATATTTTGCCCGCTAATCCCTTTCACCTAAGCATCCTAGTACATTAAGGGGCAATTTTAGCGTGGCCAATCAACCGAACCTGCACATCTTTGGACTGTGGGAGGAAATCGGAGTACCCGGAGGAAACCCACACAGACACGAGGAGAATGTGCAAACTTCACACAGACAGGGACCCGAGCCAGGAGTTGAACCCAGGTCCCTGGAGCTGTGAAGCAGCAGTACTAACCACTGGGCTACTGTGCCGTACAGCCGCATTGTGAAGTTCCTGGGAGTGGGAATGAGGTGGGTGAGGCAGTTAACTGAGTGTGAGGCAAAATATCAGCTTCCTACTGGTGGGATGGAAATTGCTGGTGGATTGCGCGCTGATCCTGTTTCCTGATAGCAAACAGCAGGAACCGATTCTTAATACAGTAGCATGTCACGCATGCTCGCTGAAACGCAATGGCCGGAATCTTATTGCCGTTCACGCTGGCAGGATTTTCCATCCTGCTACATTGAACAGAGTTTGGCTGGCCGGCAACTTCTCCAACCTCATCGCAGTGGGAGTGTGGCATGCACAGCAGGTAAGGTGGCACCCAATTTCACAAATTGTACCTTTGTAAATAAGGATGCAGCAAGTGAGAAACATGTGCTTTCAGATTTGACAGTTGGTTAGCAGTGGCATTCAGCAGGTGAAGTAGTCTGAAGTAGTCTTCCTGATGGATTTGGACAGAGGAGGAACTTCTTTTCTTGAATGGGGAGCTCTGTGGGACCACAGGAGAGGAATCATTGATGCACTGAGATCGACTAATAACTGTGAAAGGGAAAGGGAAAATGGCCATCCTCCATGGAGAACAGAAGGAAGAAGCTGGACTACACAAGGAATGTTAGTGTCTACAGATGGTGAGTCAAGCACAATTGAAGGGAGATCAGTGGTTATACAGGGACAGTCAGTGGTGAGAATTGAGGGCAATAGCAGGTCGTGGATGATCAATGGAGGGTCAAAGATGACAAATGGCACGTTGAGTTCTGGCCAGAACTCTCCGTTCACCTGACGAAGGGGCTAACCCCAAAAGCTTGTGAGTCTATTATCAAATAAATCGGTTGGACTAAAACCTGGTGTTGTCAGACTTTTTACTGTATTCTCGTTGCAGCCAGCTTTCAGCCAGAATGAAGTCCCTGCAAGATCTCTTGATGTCCTCACTGTCACGTGTAAATACCAAAATATCCCATTCAAAGTACAGCAAGTCTATTCAAAAGCTTTTGGGAGATACACCTGGTACCTAAGAGTGGTTCCCCAGGCTTCTCTCCGAACGCTACTTAAGAGCGCACATTTATACCCTCCCAGTCACGTACACATCTTCTCATTCTCAGCAGGTTCCCAGGCTGTGGGTTGTCCTCCATCATGGGAACATGGCTGCCTTAGTGTCTCTTCATGGTTATCTCAAGACCGCAATTGTTGGTGGTGTGATTAGCCCTTAGCTAACATACAGGCCGGCAAAACAATTTTATGTTCATAAGTTGTATAGCATATAATATGTTGATACATGACACATAAGCAGAACATAACAAATATATATGAATGTATATATGAATATATATTCATGGCATGCAAACTTCACTATGTTAGGCAAAAGTCCACAATATTAAAGACACAAACATAGATATGAGCTGGGTCAGCTCTATTTCCGAATGGCCTATCATAAACTTGTGTACAACAGCAAGGACAGCTGCAGTCTCTTTGTCTGGGACACATGAAAACAAGTCAAAAACAAATCTTACAATACTTTTTTACCATTCTCCAAGTATTACAAAATTCATTAACCCATTCCCTACTGCAGCAATCTGTGCCTAGAGCTCACTAATCTTTCTTTTCACACTCCATATGTTCACATACATGTTTTCCCCCTGATTCTGATCCCACAAATCACCTGTTATTAGTAAGGATCATTGAACAGCAATCCAGGCTGTTTTGTTTGTTCCCCTCTGTAGTTCAAGAGAGCAAAGAGTGAACTGTGTTGCCCTAACTGCTACCCAAAACAGGATTAATTAACTTACTGGACCTCATTATGTGGGCCTGAACTCTACCACCATGCCCTCCACAGAATCAGTGCGGGCAGAAGTCCAACAACCGAAATGACCTTGGGCAGGAATTTCCAGTCTCGCCTGAGGGGATTAAGGGTTATGGGGAGAGGGCGGGAAAGTGGAACTGAGCAGCGACAGATCAGCCATGATCTTATTGAATGGCGGGGCAGGCTCGAAGGGCTGGATGGCCTACTCCTGCTCCTATTTCTTATGTTCTTATGTTCTTATGTTCTGAGCGAGGCCGTAAAGTCCCACCTGAGATCTTTTGCTTTGTTACAGCCTTTGCCTGACTTATTGAAGAACATACTATTTTACACTATGTGTAAAGACCCATCCACAACCACTCTCTGCCTTCTGCAGGCAAGCCAGTTCTGGATCCACAAGGCCAAAGCCCCTTGGACCCCATGCCCCCTCACCTTCTCAAGAAGTCTTGCATGGGGGACCTTATCAAACGCCTTGCTGAAGTCCATGTACACCACGTCCACTGCTCTTCCTTCGTCAATGTGTTCAGTCACATTTTCGAAGAACTCAACTAGGCTCGTAAGGCACGACCTGCCCTTGACAAAACCATGCTGACTATTTCTGATCATGCCAAACCTCTCCAAACGCTCATTAATCTTGTCCCTCAGAAGCCTCTCCATCAGCTTACCAACCACTGAGGTCAGACTCACCGGTCGGTAATTTCCCGGGCTATCTCTGTTCCCTTTCTTGAAAATAGGAACCACATCCGCAATCCTCCAATCTTCCGGAACCTCTCCTGTCTCCATTGACGATGCAAAGATCATCGCCAGGGGCTCTGCAATCACCTCCCTCACCTCCCACAGTAACCTGGGGTACATCCCATCTGGTCCCGGCGACTTATCTATCTTGATAGAATTCAAAAGTTCTAACACATCCTCTTCTTTAACATCCACATACTCAATCTTTTCCATCTGCTGCAAATCTGTAGCAAAATCTCCCAGATCAGTTTCCACTGTGAATACTGAGGCAAAGTATTCATTAAGCGCCTCTGCCATTTCTTCTGGTTCCACACAGACCTTTCCCCTTTCACCTTTTATAGGTCCTATCCCTTCTCTTCTCATCCTTTTACCTTTCACATATTTATAGAAGGCCTTGGGATTCTCCTTAATCTTACCCGCCAAGGCCTTCTCATGACCCCTTCTGGCTCTCCTAATTTCCCTTTTAAGCTCCTTTCTACAATCCTTATACTCCTCAAGATCCTTACCATCTCCTAGCTCCCTGAACCTTTTGTACACCTTCCTTTTCCTCCTGACTAGGTTCACCACAGCCTTCGTGCACCACGGTTCCTGCGACCTACCAAAACCTCCCTGTCTCACCGGAACATTGTCGTGCAGAGCTCCAGACAAACATTCCTTGAATATCCGCCACCTTCCTTCGGTACTTTTCCCTAAGAACGCCTCCTTCCAATTATCTTCCTGATGTCTTCGTATTTCCCCTTACTCCAGACAAACACCTTCCTAGCCTGCCTGATCCTATCTCATTCCAATGCAATTGTGAAGGAGATAGAATTATGATCACCATTCCCAAGATGCTGTCCTACCGAGAGATCCGTCACCTGTCCTGGTTCATTCGCCAGTACCAGGTCAAGTACAGCCTCTCCTCTCGTAGGCTTATCCACGTACTGTGTCAGGAAACCTTCCTGAACACACCTAACAAACTCCTCCCCATCCAAACCCCTTACCCTTGGGATATTCCAATCGATGTCTGGGAAATTGAAGTCTCCCATCACGACAACTCTGTTATGGTGTTATGGTGTACTGGCCTTCATTAATCGAGGGATTGAGTTTAGGAGTCGGGAGGTAATGTTGCAACTTTATAAGACCCTTGTCAGGCCTCACTTGGAGTACTGTGCACAGTTCTGGTCGCCTCACTATAGGAAGGACGTAGAAGCCATTGAAAGGGTACAGAGGAGATTTACAAGGATGTTGCCTGGATTGGGAGGCATGCCTTATGAAGATAGGTTGAGGGAGCTGGGACTCTTCTCCCTGGAGAGACGAAGGTTGAGAGGCGACCTGATAGAGGTTTATAAAATGTTGAGAGGAATAGATAGGGTGGATTCTCAGAGGCTATTTCCCCGGGTTGAAATGGTCGCTACGAGAGGACACAGATTTAAGGTGCGGGGAGGCAAGTACAGAAGTGATGTTAGGGGTAAGTTTTTCACTCAGAGGGTGGTGAGTGAATGGAATCGGCTGCCGTCAGTGGTGGTGGAGGCGAACTCGCTGGGGTCTTTTAAAAGACTTCTGGATGAGTATATGGATTTGATGGGATTGGGGGTTATAGATAGGTCTATGGATTGGTAGGTGTTGATGTGATCGGCGCAACTTGTGGGCCGAAGGGCCTGTTTGTGCTGTAGTGTTCTATGTTCTATGTTCTATGTTCTATTACAAGTTTCCAATACTTGCCATCACTGTTTACAGTATTGACTTTGAATCAGATTGAAGATAACTCAAGTTATGTTGGGGTAGAGTTTCCCACCATGTGGTTTTCAGGTAGGCATTTACTTGATAGTGATGGAGCAGGTGCAATCCATTGGAAAGCAAGTGGCCTGAGCTCCTGACCGCAGTAAAATTAGATCGCTCAGCCTCACAAAACAATGGTGGCCATTATCACATTATTGTTCGAGGGAGCTTGCTGTGCAGAAATTAGCTGACACATTTCTTACTTTATAATAGTGACTACTCTCAGCAGTACTTCATTGACTGTGGAACACTTTGGAATTTCTTGAGGTGGTGAATGGTGCTATATGAATGCAAATCATTCTTTTTTTTCCTTTAAATTTCCAATATTAACTAAGCTGGCAACATCCCACTTTCCTTGCTGACGATGAAGAATGGCCACTTGGAGGAAGGTTATTGGAAATAGTGGGGGCGATTCTCCCATCCCATCGTGCTAATTTTTTAGCGCGGCGGACCGGGAGAATCATGTGTCGACCGATTTGGGTGATTCCTGTGAGTGTTCGCGTCGCGATTGCACCTCCCAGCCTCTGCACGGCGACAGAAATCGGCTGGGAGGCGGGCCTGAGATGGAAATTCTGTTTTAAATTCATTTTAAGTGTATTTAGCGGGCCCAGGATGGAATTCACTGGCCCACTAGTATCTCTCATCCCACCCCCAACGCCCCCCCCCACCCCCCAGTACAACCTAAACCGGAAGTGTTCAGACTAGCTCCCCACTTTGGGTGAACTAGCAGGATGACCTCACTGGAGTGAAGAGGGGGAAGTCTGGGCTCCCCAAGGGTTTGGATGGTGGGGGATTGTGACGCTTGGGCATGGCCATTTTGGCATGCCAACCTGTGCCTCCGATACTGCCCAAGGGGCAAAGTGCCCATGCCTAGGGGACACTGCCCACCGTGCATGGGACAGCACCAAGAGGGTGGCTTCTAAGGGGAGCGGGGGGGTGGTGGGTGCAAGGTGCAAGGCCAGCTGGGGACAAGGCCTAGAGCGTTCCATGGAGCAGTCCCAATGCCACTCTATATAGGGATCGGTTGGGGCTAGAGGGAGGCCAACTAATGGGGTAGCCTAGCTGGCGGGTGGGGATAGCTGCCTCCCGGGGTGGGAGAGAGGGCTCTGCCTGTCACTGCTGGGCTGGGGCAGAGCTGGAGATAGCAGTGCTCTAGGAATGAGGAGGGGGGGGGGTGGTGCGTGGAGGGGCTGACCCCAGACTAGTCATGGGGGCTGTGAGCAGGCAGAGAAGGGGAGGATGGAGGGACAGCACTGCAGGGGTTCCAGGGTGGCCAGCGATTGAGCTGGCCGGCAAACTGCAGGCTGACAGTTTGGGGCTACTGCGCACGCGCAGATTTCCAGAACTGTCAGACTAGGGCGTGAATAGACCCCACCACCACTCCTGAGCTTTTAATGATATTCCTGATTGTGACCTCTGCATTGCACAGAGTGTGGGAGATTCTTCTCTGAAGTCACAAAGGAAAAACTAATATGATTTACACCAATTTTCCCATGAATCTTTTTTGGGAGAATTGCAGCCAGTATGTGCCTACAACTAAGTGACTTTCAGGAAGGAGAACAGAGAATTGGGAGGGAATTAAGTGTGCTGGAAGAAAGTACTGTATTCAGGACTGAGGGTGCATTACAAGGTTAAAGTGCACTTGCCCAAAGTTTCTAAGGACCATGTCTTCCTGTTTATCCTGATTCCTATTGAATACAGAGTTCCAAAGGAAATGAAAGGATTCAGTACAAAAATCATAAATAAACTGTTGTGTTTTGTCACACATTTGGTGTCACCAATCTGCTGGAAAAGTACAAAATGATTACAGCAACCACATCAAAGGGGAATAATGCTGAAATTGGAAGGTTAAATGATTATCTGGCAAAGGGAAGGGTGTGTCAGAAGGGACTGCGTGAGGCAGAAAGTATTATTACTTGGGCAGAGTGCTTTTCACCAATTACAATGAAAAGGAAACCAATCAGCTTTATTCAGACCCCTCTGCTGGAGAAACTTACTAACCAATCATATTTACCCAGAGCTACTGGAGAAACTTACAGCAATTACATCTAAGTTTAAATTTATTTGTTAGTTCCACAAATAGGCTTACATTAACACTGCAATGAAGTTACTGTGAAAATCCCCAAGTTGTTACACTCTGACCCTTGTTAGGGTACACTGAGGAAGAATTTAGCGCGGCCAATGCACATCTTTCAAACTGTGGGAAGAAACCAGAGCGCCCAGAAGAAACCTACGCAGACACGGGGAGAACATGCAAACTCCACACAGACAGTGACCCAAGTCAGGCATTGAATCTGGGTCCTACCTACACTGACATGCTGGAGAAACTTACCCCTAAATGTTTTTTTTCTCTTTTTGTCCATGAATGGCAACAGCCATCTTCCGTCGCTTGAAGGATAGCCTATAGCCTTCCCACTAGTTCAGATCTACTTGCTTACAATTTTATCATGTTCAGCGTCATTCATGACTCCTGTAATAATTAAATTAACTATCCAAGGCTAGATGACAGGACCTGGATGACATCCAGCCTTGTCAGCAGGTAGCTTACGTGTCATATAAGTGCCATTCAGTGATCATCTGAGGCAAGGAAATGGTTAGCCTTCAATGGTACCAACATTGTTGAATTTATCTTCATCACTGTGGTGAGGATTACCATTGACCAGAGCCTTTACTGGACTAGCCAAATCAACAATGTGGGCACAAGAGCAAAGCAAGGAATGAGCTGTTTGTAGCTACCTACAGAACAATGGTAAGAACAAAAAAACACACCTTTCACATAGTAAAATGCTACAGGGGACTTCACACGGGTGTATTCAGGCAGACAGGTTTAGGGAGGAAACTTCAGAACATTGGGCCTCGGCAAATTGAGGCATAACTGCAATGGTGGAGTGATTATTATTGGGAATGCACAAGAGGCCAGAGTGAAATGGATGCAGAAATCTCAGAGGATTGTAAATCTGGAAGAAAGTACAGAAATCAGCAGAGGCAACTCAGGGAGTGATTTGAACGCAAGGATGAGAATTTCAAATTCTAAGCATTGTCAGACAGAGAGCATAGGTTAGTGAGCAGAAGGGCGATGGGTGAAGTGGACTATGTGAGTTAAGATCCGTGTGGCAGACCCTTGGAGCTATGTCCGTAGAGGGTTGAAAATGGGGGTATTGGCCAGGAGAGCTTTGGAATAGTTGTGAAGTAACAGAAAAGTGAATGAAGCTAAGGCAATGGAAGGATCTTTAAAAGCCTCAGTATCATTTACAAAGCTCAATTCAAGAGTATGATGAAATGCTCACTATCACATGGCTACTGCTACAACATTAACTATAATGAACATTGATGCAACTCACCAAGCTTTCTATCACAGCAGCTCCCAGGCCTATGTCCTCTGCCATTAAGAAGGTTCAGAGCAGTAATGCCACAGGAACACTATTCTCTTCCCATTCTTCTTCAAGTCACACAGCATCCTGACTTAGATTAAACTTCAACGCACTGTCACAAAAGTGAGTGGTTATCTTCGCAAGGACTACTGACTGAGCCTAGCATCTTCCAAGTCTTTTTCTAGAAAGCACAGGTAGTTTGATAGCTAAAAGTAGGAGGTTACCAAGAAAGATAGGGCGAAATTTTATGCTCCCTCGAAGGTGGGCTCTGCGGCTGGGTAGCCTAATATTGAATGGACGGGTTTCATCCCTGGGAACCCATCCATCCCCTGATGATTGCTGCAGTAATGATTCCCACTGATGTTACATCATGCTGGCAGGTGGGAACATCTGAGGTTCCTGGACAATATAGCATTAAGCCATCTAATCAGATGTTAATTAATTTAAATTTATTCAAATCAGGACGTGAACCTGATTACATTGCCAGTGGGGGATTGGGAAGATCTCATTCTGCGATCTCCCTGGCGCACATCCCACTATGGCCTTCTCAGGAGGGTTTCTGCCTTTCACAGCGGTGAGTGTGGAAATTCCCCCCCTTTATGGCTCCATGCTGTGGCTTTCAGTCCCATACCAGATCTTCAGCATAAAAATCAAGGCTGAGATTCCAGTGCAGTACTGAGGGAGTGCCAAACTATCAGAGATACTACCTTTTGCATAAGACATTAAACTGAGTCCCCACCTGACTACTTGGATGGATATCAAAGAGCACATGACACTATTTCACAAAAGAGCAGGGGAGTTACACCTGATGTCCTGGTCAATATTTATTCATAGAATCGTAGAATCCCTACAGTGCAGAAGGAGGCCATTCGGCCCATCAAGTCTGCACCAACCACAATCCCACCGAAGCCCTGTTCCTGCAACCACACATATTTACCTTGCTAATCCCCCTTACACAATTTAGCACGGCCAATCAATCTAACCTGCACATCTTTTGATATCTATTCTCCAATCACCATCCTAAAAATAGATCCTCTGCTTAATATTACAGTTCTGCGCTCTTGCTGTGCACAAATTGGCTGCCGCATTTCATGCAAGAATGACCACACTTCAAGTGTAAAATGTTTTGAGATAACTGGTCGCCATGAACAGCACTGTCTCAATGCAAGTCTTTTTTTTAAGTCCTTAATGGTCTTTAAAAAAAAGGGATCAGTTGTATTAGTGCAACAATTCTACAGGATACTATTTACAGTGCATTTGTTAACACGATTGAGTAAAATCCTTATGTGCATTCATCCAACCAGATCATTCACCTGTTTAATTTAGTGACGTCCTCAAATGAGCAAATACAGGAATTTTAAAACAGAAGCAAGCTAACCAGCATGTTACACTTTCCTTGTAGTCCAATCACAAAACTCATTGGGAGTTTTACTTAGTGCAGGGTGGGTGTGTGCATATGGGTGTGTGTAAGTGAATACTGATGCCGATACATCCAATCCCAATCACCTTGCATAATGAACGCATGCCTGTCTGTGTGTTTGGGAAGCTAAAGTCTCCCATTTCTCCTTATGGTCTGCTGACAGACTTTTGATGAACTTCTTTTTTTGTTTGACTTTTTTCCAGCCAAATCAGGAGGAGGAAAATAAAAAAAAGCCTTGCATTATAACCGGCAGACACATGGGAATTAGTCATGTCATCGGGAACACGTGTAAAGACTATCAATCACTAAAAGAATGTCTGAAGCCTCCCAGGAGAGACCAGACAAACCAGCCAGCATTTATTGGGAGGGTGGGGTGGGACAAGGAGACAAAAGCTTGGCTTTCAAAGTGCAATTGTTAATAAAACATTTTTGAACCATTGCATTCCTTAAAGAGACAGCATCTCTCAGTTGGCATAAAAGGGCTGTGGCTTGACCTCTCCTGTTGTGCCTATTCAGTAGCCACAAATACAACACTGATCCTTAGTGCTTCTTTGTCTGTGTGCTTGCCATCCCCCACTGACTTGGGTTTTTAAAACGCTGCTAACCTTTTCCTGTTTTGTGTGCGCCGTATCCAAGGAATGTGAATCTATACTCGAATTAGCCAAAGCGATGCAACCAGAAGGCTGAAGTTGTTTCCAAGAGCTATTTTGTTGAAAGGACAGTGCAGTGGATCCCTCTCGCTAGCAACTCAATGACATGATGGAGAGTGAAATGCTCCTGTGTCGGAAATATGTTTTAACCTCAGCAAATTATCACATTTCGGGCTATGTGAAACCGGAATCCAAGGGTGCTGGGAATTCATTGACGCCAGTATTTTGGCACAATCTGTTGGAAATGACCCATCAGCACAAATCATCACAGAATGTTAAACATGAGTTACACGCAGAACCATTTAAACTCATCTTTATTCTGACCTTTTACACTGGTTTAAGAGTAAAGTCACCAGATCAGAACCCTCCTGCAAAACTAGCCATGCCCCCCAGGTCAAAATGGTGAGATTCCACTGACTGTGCTACTTTGCGAGCATTCTTCAAATTTTCGTAGATGTGCAGGCAAAAGTTGACATTTTTTAATGGTATTGTGTGACGAAATATAGTTGATTTACTGAGAGACTGAGCAATGTACACCAATGAAATTATTAAATGGTTCGATGTAGTTTTATAGGTTCTCTCCAATGATTTTGAATCAAGTTACTTGCAAGTGATTAGTGGGTGGCACAGTTGCAGACTGGTTAACACTGCTGCCTCACAACTTCCCAGTACTGTTGCCTCACAGCTCAATTCCAGGCTTGGCTGACTGTCTGTGTGGAGTTTGCACACTCTCCCTGTGTCTGAATTTCCTCCGGGTGCTCCAGTTTCTTCCCACAGTCCAAAAATGTGCAAGTTAGGTGGATTGGCCATGAAAAATTGCCCCTTAGTGTTCTATGATGTGTAGGTTAGGGGGATTAGTGGGATAAATGTGTGTGGTTTTGGGGGGTAGGCCTTGGCACGATGCTCTCAGAGAGTCGGTTCAGATTCGATGAGCTGAATGGTCTCCTTCTGCACTGTAGGGATTTTATCATTCTATGAAATGGTAGATAAGATAATCAAATTAAAATAATTTATTTCAGCAATACATCCATACTCATAAAATGCACCTGATTACCTCTCTTAACGTGCAGTGATGAGTATTTTTTAATGCAAAGAAAAATGAAAGAATTTGTTATGACCTATTACAATCCAATAATCGCTTGAAAGTTCCTTAAGTGTCCGACTCCACTATTACAGCAGACAGTGCATTCCACATCCCAACCACTCTCTGAGGAAAGAACCTACCTCGGACATCCCTCCTATATCTCCCATATACCATATAGTTATGCCCCCTAGTAACAGCTACATCCACTCGAGGAAATAGTCCCTGCACGTCCTCTCTATCTACCCCCCTCATCATCTTATAAACCTTTATTAAGTCACCTCTCGTCATCCTCCGCTCCAAACAGAAAAGACCCAGCTCCCTCAACATTTCCTCATATAACCTACCCTCCAAACCATGCAGCATCCTGGTAAATCTCCTCTGTACTCTCTCCAATGCTTCCACATCCTTCTTATATTGAGGTGACCAGAACTGCACACAATATTCCAAATGTGGTCTCACCAAGGTCCAGTATAGTTGCAGCATAACCCCACGGCCCTTAAACTCAAACCCCCTGTAAATAAACGCTAACATACTATAGGCCTTCTTCATGGCTCTATCCACATGAGTGGCAACGTTCAGAGACCTGTGGATATGAACTCCAAGATGCTTTAATGCTTCATTGCAGCATTAAAGTAAGCCTACTTGTAGCTTGTAAACTTTAAACTTTGATTACAGCCAAAGCAAAAACTCAACCTCCTGAATTTTAAAATGGAAGTCACTGTTGTGACTTGATGGATTTTTTTTTAGGCTATCATCAACTAAACTAGATTTCTTTCATTTTTAAACATTTTACTTCTTGTGTCTGCCATTTATTGCCTGCCCTGATCATTCCCTGAAGACATTGCTACTTGTTAGATTATTGGAAGGAATGGGACCTCACTATGACTCCATCCTTAAAGCAGGGGGCTGGGTCACTTAAGTTTAGGTACTAATTGGGGTGCCTATCCCTAAAACCTTACTGTCTCATTGACAGGCTATTTCCCCTCTTAAAAAAAATCACTTCAAAAGCAATTTATTAGATGTAAAGTGCTTTCAGATGTCCCGAGGACTTCACATAAAAAAAGCAAGTTTTTTTCTCTTGGGCATTTCACGAGCAGTTCTGCCTCCTCAATGCCAGGCTTGGAAGACCAGTGAATTGGTGCAGTCAGTAGAATCTAGAATAAGTAGCGCCTGAATGGAAATGGAGAGGGCGATTCTCCCAAAACTGCTGAATTGGCGGGAAAACTGTTCCAGATTACGACTATTTTCTCAGTTCAGCTTCTTACCCGAATCTCTGCACTCTGTGCACTGCAAAGGTCCCAATCGTGAATATCATTAAAAACTCGGGGGCATGGGGCCTATTCACGCTGAAGTCTAACGGTTCTGGAACTCTGCACAGAGATAGCTGGGCAGTCCAGAAGCTCCCCCACAGCCTGATTGCAGCCCCCACAACAATTCCCGGACCAGCACTGACCCCTCTCACCCCAAAACGCTCCGATGTCCAGTCCATTACCCCCCCCCCCCCCAAGAGAGACGATCTCCCCACCCCCCTCACCCTGGCACACCTCCCCCGCTGACACCACCCCCCCGAGCTCAGACCACCCTGGAGACAAGCCCCCCTCCCACCCAGCTCACCCCAATCGCTGTCCTCTCTCCATCTTCCAGACTGATCCCCATCCAGAGAGGCAGTGGGATCCCTCACCCCCACTGATTACCCCTAGGCCCCGCCCACAGTAGACCCCGCTCTCTTGGCACTGCCTGATGCTTGATGGGCAGTGCCAAGGTGCCCTCTGGGCATGGGCACTTTGCTGCTTGTGCAGTGCTGGTGCACAGGCTGGCACTGCCAGGGTACCCATGCCCAGAGGGCAGCACTACCCCCACTGCTGAACTCCCCTAGAGGAGCCCTGATTGCACCCCCTTCATTCCGGCAGAGTCTCCTGCTAGTTCCCCGAATGTGGGGAGCTACTCTAAACCCCACCGGAATGAAGTACTCCTGGCGAGGTGAGAGATTCAATCGGGACCAGCAAGTTCTCGATAATGAAATGTAAAACATATTCAAAATACATTTAAAAAAATTCAAACAACTTACCTGTCTTCCCGCCAGTTTCCAGCGTGATCTGCTCTCCAACTGTTCTCCGGCTCTGGGAGATGCGCATGTGCTCCCGGCGCTTGTGCAAATCCCTGAATAAAGCCGGTGACGGGCATCTCCCACCCCGACCTGCCAGAAAAGTTGTGGGTCGAGATGGGAGAATCACTCCCGGAATATGTGCAGCTTCATTCAGCCAACCAGAGTGTGGGCAAAGGGTGTAGCTCTCACTCCACAGGCCATTGACATGAACAGATCTTACACAGCCATTTCAGAAGGCTAACTATAAAACAACTGCAGGAAGACAAACTGCTCAGCAGTACAGTTGTTTGCCCATTACTCTCAATGACGGAGGAATTCTCCCACCAATCTAAACAGGATACATTTCACAGCAGATTTCAGCTGTGGTTGAGTTGGTAGTGCTCCCATCTCTGAGTCCAAAGGTTGCACTTCTATTATAGTATTTCAGGGAGTTGAGCATCTCATTCAGCCTGATGCTTCAACGCAGTACAGAGTGGGTGCTACACACTAAGAAGCATCGTGTTCTGGATGAAACTCAAGTTAAGGCCATCCCAGCCCACTCAGGTGTACGTTGCCTGCATCACATCTGTGGCTGTAAAGTGTTTTGGGCTGGCCTAATGTTGTAACAGATACTTAATTAAACTAAGTTCTTTCTTTCATTCAAAACCAAGAGTTATAATAGAGTGAAAGTTTTGTCAAATTGCACTTCTGCAGTCCATATCTTTCCGCATTAAAGAGGCTACCTGAATGTTTAGAAGGACAACAGTAGAACTTTGATAAGGGCACTGTATCTCTCAGCACTCAAGTGGCTCAATAGCTAAGGGGGCGATTCTCCCAAAAATGCTGAATTGGTGGGAAAACTGTTCTAGATCACAATTGTTTTTTCAATGCAGCTCCCCAGCCGAATCTCTGCACTCTGTACTGCAGTGGTCCCAATCTGTCAGTCCCCCAGTTTGCTGGCCAACTCAATTGTTGGCCAGCCCAGGATCACTGCAGTGCTGGCCCTCTAGCCGAACCCCACCCATGACCTGATTGTGGCCCCCACAACAATTTCCGGGCCAGCCCTGAATCCCCCCTCCCCCCGGATCGCCCCGATGTAGAGCCCACCCCCTAGTAGTGGCGATTCCCCCACCCCCTTCACCTCGGCAGACCGCCCATGACACCCTTCCCCCCCCTCACCCCCGGAGTCAACCCCACCCCCCCTCCCCTGGAGGCAGGCCCCCCTGGCAGACGTAAGCCGAATACTGAACAAAGCTTTGGCATTTGGCTGAAAGGCATTGAAGGCATTACTTTGCTCCCAGTCACAATCACACCTAACACTCGACTGGGAATAAGTCTGTACGATAATGGTTGTTGCAGGATGGAATTGGGCCAACCAATCTGGAATGAAGTGTAGAGGCAGACGCCAGAGCTGCTGGGTATGAAGGCTCTTTAAAGGGCGTCTCAGTGCTGTAGGTCGATTAAAGTCATGGCCTTTCATTCCACATTCCTCACACTCTCTTCACCCTCCAAACACTCTCCATGCCCCTTCTATGCCTCCTCTTGCCCCATGGCAATCTCCAAGAGCCCCTCATGTGCCCTTGCTAAGCTATGGCACCTCCATGCATACATAATGAAAGTTGGCTGAGAGCCCACACAGCCATTATAATTCTTGAACACTTGTATTCCCAGAGGATACATTGTTTGATGAATAAATCGGGCTCTCTGATCTCTGCTGTCAATTTCTGATGGAAGCAGTTTGAGCTGAAATGTCCACTCTGTTTTCTGTTTTCCTACTTCACATGCTATCTGGCTTACTTAGTATTTCTGGTATTTTGTGTTTCTATTTTTATATCAAATTTCTAGCATTTGTGCTATTCTACTTTGTTAAAACAGATTATTTGGTCATTATTAAGGTAAGGTCACATAGTCTACTGTCCCCTTTGAGGGGGAGAGCTGACTGGATGTGATTTAACCTGGTGTTGTGAGACTTCTTACTGGAGATGATTTAACCAGAAGATCCCTACACCTCAGGTGAGGGATAAGGTTGAGAAAGCAGGCCTTAATGAATAACCTCAGCTAGTACAAGAATTGAACCCACACTGTTAGTATTGCTCTGCATCACGAGCCAATCGGTCAGCCAACTGAGCTAAACCGACTGACCATTATTATGTTGCTATTTGTGGGAACTTGCTGGGCACAAATTGGCTGCTGTGTTTCCTACATTGCAAAACGATTATACTTTGTAAAGTGCTTTGGGACATGCTGGGGTTGTGAAAGAGGAGAGATAAATGTTTCATTTTCAAATGCTCTTACTGGGTTTAGTTGTGCACCCCCACCACCAGCAAGAGTTTGGGTAAAATATAGAGTGAAATCAGAATGGGCATGAAATCTTCTTAATTATAAAAATACCCTGAAATTTACATTCAAGTGTTTTACAAGGGTACCAAATTAATATCAAGTATTTCACATTGCAGGACAAGTCGACGTGTCCGTGCCACTCCTATTAAGAAATAAGCCCTATTTTCAGCTCTTGCGTTTTGTCTCAGAAATGTCTCAATACAATACTGCAGACTTTGCTTTTTGTGTACTGCGGTGAATTTGATTCCAGTAGCCATGCATGATTATCTGCACCTTTAATTGTGAAAGCATGTGTCTCACCGCACTTTCAGACTAATTTCTTGTCTTTACATGTCATTAATTATTCAGAGGGATCAGCACTGTTGGAGCTAGATAGTTGATCAGAATGTTTCACCTCCCCAAGCAATTGTTCCTGGTTGTCCAGACAGCTCCAGTGTTGTTAGCTTGTCCTAAGCTTTTGATGAAATGTCAGCACGTTAATATGACTATCTATGACGATAGTCATTTATGATGGAAGATTTCAGGATGCATTTGTGCATTAGGAGCAGGTGGGTTCAAAACTAATTCAGGACATGGTCTCCTTTCGAGTAACTGTAGACATATTGGCCGGGATTCTCCCAAGAAAATTCTAAGTTCTCAACGTGCGGGAAAATTGGACTAAATCTCACTGGTTTTTTGAGCGTGATTTCCAGAATGAGTCTCCGATACTCTGTGCATCACAGTGTGCCCCAGCGTGATTCACTCTGGAAATCTGTGGCGGCGCCTCATCCCGCTGGAGAGGCTGGCAGTATAGCACTGAGCAGGCCCCTGCGCATGTGCCAATCTATCTTTCACTTAAATGAATAAAATGACCCTAAATTTCAATTGTTTGTGATCACACCTGGAGTTATGATTTCCTGAACCGTGACTGTTTTCCATTTTCTCTTTGATGTTGAGAAGATGTGAAATCAATGCTACCCTTTCCATTATATATTACTCTAACTTGAGAAGTAAATTACAGGTTGTCATCATACATTCAGCTGGGTAATAATTCACATTTGGGTGGGTTCCTATCAAGCTGCACTGCATGCTGACAAGCTGCTTATAAACATTGAACGTTGAAGAGCAGTCATTTATCTCTTCTTAAATATTGCTTTACATACAGTATAACTGAGCGCTATGGGAGAGTGCACTGTGAACGCTGCCTGAAGAGTGGTTAATCTATGCATTTCAGGTTAAGTGGAACTCTTCACTTTGGCTTTTGGGAGTCTGCTTTTCTTTAACACGTAACACGCCAGCGTCCACCCACTTGCATTGTGTAGAAAATGAGAAGTATCTCATTTACACTAGTGAAACATGATGCTGGACTAAAAATAACCCATCCGTGCATTGTGCAGTGTCAGCAATGCAGCATTTTCAGAATGACTGAAGGAGAGGAAATTAAACTGTATGGCTGCAGTACAGCCCTTTTGGCAGCAACTGCAACTGGGGAACAGAATTTAGTCACACGCAGTAAGTACGGTGTCATTCATATTCTCAGAGTTACCATTGGCAGGTACTAAACGTTTCCAGTGATACACTGCAGAAAGAAAAGGCTGGTATTGACCCCTCCAACAGCTAAAAATCAAATGTTTAACTTTTGTTAATAATTTGCCTTCGTTTCTGGAGGACAAAGTAGCAAAAATACAATGATGCGAACCCAAAGCTTAACTCTGCTGATGGTGGAGCACTTGAATGCACTGGTCCGTGCCACAGTGAGTCAAACAGTCAGAAAGTTCCCAAGTTTGAATCCTGTTTCTGCTGGGTTAGCTGATTTCATCTAGAGCATTGGTTAGACCATTACAATGGGTCTCAATGCATGTTCGTACGGAGGCCGGGGGAGGAGGAGTTGGGTGGGTCCGAACACAAATGGGACAGAAAGAAATAAATCAACCGGGATTCCTACTTATTCACTTTCCAGTGGGTTCTGTGGAAATTTACCATGTGATGTTTGGGTAGGGACAGATTCACACCCAGTAGTAATATTGCCAAAGTGTTTTCTAAGAATCATTAAGTTAAAGTGGGTTTTCTCCGGGTGCTCCCGTTTCCTCCCACACCCCAAAGACGTGCTTTTAGGCTGATTGGTGTCAATAAATTGTCCCTAAATTGGATCTCCCTTAATCTGACGTACATATAATTCCCTAAATTTGCACCCCTTTATTGTGGAGTCCACTAGATGTAGACAAAAGTCGTAGGTAGAAGAAGGACTTGAATAAGGCACTCACTGAGTGTTAAAATGGGCGGAGCAGGCTTATAGGGCCGAAGGGCCTGTTTCCCGCGCTGTGCTGTTCTTTGTGTGTCACAAGTAGGCTTCCATTAATGCTGCAAGAAAGTTACTGTGAAAATTCCCTAGTCTCCACACTCTGGCATCTGTTTGGGTACACTGAGGAAAAGTTTAGCGCGGCCAATGCACCTAACTAGTGAAGCTAACTCAGTGAAACTGGTGATATGGGTGAGTTATTGCAAGGCATCCATTATCTCTGGAACTATGCAGGCCAGCAAGTAAATCAGTACCCTCGCAATTGAAGGTGAGAGAAAGGAAAGGGTAGGAATGGGATGAAGAAAGGGCATTCTGTAATAAAACCGGAAAATGATGAAAAATCTCAGCAAATTTGGCAGAATCTATGGAGAAAGAAACAGAGTTAACATTTTAACTCCAACTGACTTTTCTTCAGAACTGGAGAGAGGTCGAAGTACTTTGGCCAGGATTTCCTTGCCCTTCCTGCCAGTGGGATCTTCCAGTCTTGTCGAAGCTGCCCTTTGTGGCGGGGTTCTGTGCCGGCGTGGCCAGTGAGCAGCGCAACTGTCAGGAGGTGAGTTACTTGCTGCTCAATTCCCAGCCTCTGACTTTCCCTTGCAGCCACAGTATTTATGTGACTGGTCTAGTTAAGCTTCTGATCAATGGTCAACTCCAGAATGGTGATGGTGGGGGTTTCAGCAATGGTAATGCTGTTGAATATCAAAGGCAGGGAATTAGATTCTTATTAGTTGGAAAAGGTCATTGCCTGGTATTTGTGGGGCATGAATGGTACTTGCGGCATATCAGTGCAACCCTGACTGTAGTCCAGGTCCTGTTGCATGTGTGGAAATAAATGTTTTGATATCATTAGCAGACAACCCAACTTCTGAATTTATATTGGAGGGAAGGTCATTGATGAAACAGCAAATGATGGTTGGGCCCAAAACTGTTCAGTGGTGTCTCAGCTGCTGCTCCTGGAAAACCCTTTTACATTTCTTCCTCAATCAGGATTGGTGCTCTGACTGTTTGATAATAGCGGAGAGTGGAAAATGCTGAGGCAGGAGGTTACATTTTTTTTGTTTATATCCAATTCAATCCAATCAAACTCCAATTCAAAGTCTCAGGAAATGAGACATCCCCGATCCAAGCTGACAAGACAGGCATTCCACTTCCTGGGCTTGATCTACATGATCCAAGCTGATTGGAACAGGCATTGCACCTCCTCCAAGGCTTGATCTTATTTCCATCCTAGCCAAAAGGCTGAGTTGCTGCTTTAAAAAATTGCTTCAAATGAAGCCTCAGTGTAACCTCATGACTTCAACCAAGTGCAGGATGCCAAAACTACATTTGATCTTAGCCAAAAGGAATGGAATACAATTCTGCTGCTGCTGGTGGTCTTAAAATGCCCAGTTTTGAGCTGTTTGATGTGTTCTAAATCTACGCTTTTTAGTGGTAGTGCCACATAGCGCTGGGTGCTCTTAATGTGAAGTGGTAACATCTTGTCCATAAACATTCTGTATACAATTTAACATTGATTATCATTCCATACAGTATTGACTGAAAATACATATTGTGCAGGGTGTTTCCATCACTTTAACTTCAATAGAAGATTGACTTTCGATTCAAATGCAATAGCCAAATCAATGATACTGTTGCCAAAAATTACAATTCCAGTGTTTGCAACTTCAAAGTGATTTGATCAGATCTGAAATACAAACATACCTTCTGGCAAAGATTTACATCTTTCCTGATGAGCAGGTTTCTGCAGATGGAAATTGTTTGCAAGTTAGAAAGAGACAGGCTTCCTGGGACAGCTTCACAGGAAAAGGGCATCATTGTATTTTAATTTGATTTTACACACAATGCAATTTTTATTGTTTCTAATTAACTGGCACCAGAGGTTACGTAGAAGATGCAATCCAAAGTGGATCATTAGTGCTTTTCTCATCGACTGTTGTAACGCATGTTGTTGGAGCTAAAGCAATTATTTTAGACCTTGAGGGTTTATAGGACACTTTTTCACCAACGTCTGATCAGTACACGTTCTTTCAAATTGTCTTGGTTTTTCTGCACTGGGGACCTTTATAAGCTGCGTGGCTTGGTGTCCCACCATGCAGCGCATCATCATTCATGCCATTTTCCTCTAATCCTGGCCTGTTATGCATTCCTCGTTATAATTGCTCCACCATCGGTGGCTGTGATTTCAGTTGCCTAGGCCCCAAGCACTGGAATTCTCTCCCCGTACTTTCTTTCATTTCTTTCCCTTTGAGACGTTTCTGACGACATATCTCTTTGATCAAGATTTTGGTCATCTGAACTAATCTCCTTATGTGGTTTGGCTTCATATTTTGTTTTATAAGTACCTTGAGATATTTCATAATGTTAAAGGAGGTATATAAATATAAGCTTTTGTTGATGGAGTTTGCCTCACAGAAACAATTAGACAATGAAAAACATTTTGCTTGCACCTAGGACATTCCCATAATGGGGCTTCCACTTGTAACAGGGGAGATTGCTGCACCTTTTTATTTGTCTGTTGACATAAGGAACAAGAGGCCATGTCATGAATAATGTAACAAAGCCGAGACTTTCATTCACTTGTTTGATTCAGAAAAGCAGACCTTGTCATGAGAGGAGAAGGCCAGTTAATGGGTTAGCAATTACACATTATTCATTGAGTTTGAAGCAAAGATTTCCATCTCAGATTGTTCCATACCAATAAGCCTCTGTATACCAATAAAATCTAATTCTGCAAAGTCATTGAATTGTCTGAACTAAAGTGAGTGACCAGAAAATTCATGTAATTGGAATATAGAATGCAAACCAACCTTTGCACAGGGGAGCAGTTTTTTCTTGGTGGGGGGTGGTGTGATTGGTGAATAGGATGTGAGCATGTTGGGTGGATGTTGATTGCAGAAATTGCACTCTCAAATCAATGGCAATGAACTGAAACTGACATTTCTGTTATTGATTTTGTCTCTCTTTCTAATTTAAAAAGATTTGATAATTCATCTGTACTAAGCTTTAACAGCAGGAATTGAATGGTGGCATTGCAATATGTAAGGTGTGTTCCTCTGTAACAACACATAGTTAGCTTTATTCATTCTTGGGATATTAGTATCACTTTGTAGGCCAGCATTTTTTGCCTGTCCCTAATTGCCTTCAAGAAGTTGGCAGTGAGCTGTTTTCTTTGATTGCTGCATTCCTCATCTACATGTACCATCATCATCATCTATTCCCTTCTCCCTTGTATGATGGTCAGGCTTCCCCTGAGTTGCTTCAACTGCCCCAGTGGGAGTGACTTCTGCATTCCTACCACTCTTTGGGTAAACAATTTTCTCCAGAATTCCCTATTGAATTTCTTGCTATCTTATATTGATGAACTCAATGCTCTACCCAACAAGAGGGGCCATTCTCTCTATTCTATCAAAGTCTCATAATTTTAAAGAACTCTTAAGAATATTTTATAGCCTTTTTTGAGGGAAAAGTGACCCAGCCTGCCAATCCTTTCCTGATACATCCGCCTGTGCATTGCACCCACTACACTGCCTCAGTACTCTGTTTATAATATGGTGACAAGCATTGCACACTATGTAGTCTCACCAAGGTTTGATACAATTTTAGAATTACTTCTCTACTTTTCAATTCTGTCGCTTCAGTGGTAAAGCCTAATGTTTGATTTTTTTTTTCTCCTGTGGCCTTACTAACCTGTGGCACAGCATTTAATGATGGGGTATTTGTACTGTGAGATCCTTTATTCTTCTCCCATACCTAGACTTACGCCTTCCCAGTAATAAGTGCTGTTCCCATATGTCTGCCAACCTTGTCTTTCGAGGTGGAAGCTGCTGTTGCAGGATCATTGGCAACTTCCTGTAGTGCATCTAGTAGATGTTATAACTGCTGCTACTGTGCAACAGTTGTGAAGTTTAATGTTTAATGAAGTGAATGTTTATAGGTTGTGAATGTGGTGCAGATCAAGTGGGCTGTTTGTAATTGTATGTTGTGGTTGTGGTTGTTGGAGATCAATCATCTCAGTCACAGGATGTTATAGGAGTTCCTCGGGGTAGTGTCCTTAGCCCAACAATCTTCTGCTGCTCCATCAATGACCTTCCCTCCATCGTATGATCAGAAATGGGAACGTTTGCTGAAGACTGTATGAGAACGCCATGTTGACCTCATGTATTTGGCAGCAACACCAGGGAAGCTTTTCATGCAGAAAGCGGTGGGTGCCTGGAATGTGCTGCCTGAGGAGGTGGTGGAAGCAGGCACATGAGCGACATTTAAGAGGCATCTGGTTGGATACAAGAATAGGGAGGGAATAAGGAGATATGGACTGAGTAAAGGCAGAAGGGGTTTTATTTTAAGTTTACTTAGGGCATCATGATTGGCACAGATTTGGAAGGTCGAAGAACTTGGTCCTGTGCTGTACTTTTCTATGTTCTAGGTTGCTGCATTTGCAGAGGATTTCACATGGTTTGTGAGCCTGAATCACAAATGTCTACCTCAGGTTGTTTCAAATAAATAAGTTTCTGATTACCAATGCAATTAATTCTACAGTGTCACTGGCTTGTCAAGAATAATAAGCCAATCACAAACAAAGTTAGTGACATGGAGCATGGAACACAATAAGCTATTGACAAGGAAGCAGTTGTCTTGGAGGGAGAGTTCTGTTGCATCAAAACAGACTAAGCTGGATGAAGACAGAATGATGAGTGAAGAGCAGGGGTCCTCCACAAGGGCAAAAACCTACCGCTTCCACCAGAAATAGGAAAGTGAATTCCTTTTTACAACGAAGGCAAGACCACTTGTTAAAAGATGTAGCCTTGGATAAAAGAGGTAATTTGGAATGGCATGACAAGACAATGCATGCAAAATTTCAAGATAATTTCCCTTTAAACAGCACCATTCAGACAAAGAAAGTTGAGGAGTTGAAGGGAATGTTGCAAGCTCAACAGTGACTCTTCAAAACCTGTGGCTGAAGGCAAGGCTCACAAAAAGGCATCTTTTCGCATTAGCCATTTGCTGGCAAAATCGACTTGGGTGACTGTGCAGAGTCTGCATGTTCTTCCCGTGTCTGTATGGGTTTCCTCCTGGTGCTCAGGTTTCCTCCCACAGTCTGAAAGATGTGCAGGTTAGGTGGATTGGCCGTGCTGAATTCTCCCTCAGTGTACCTAAACACGCAATGGAGTGTGACGACTAGAGGATTTTCGCAGTAACCTTATTGCACTGTTAATGTAAGCCTACTTGTGACACAAATAAATAAACTTTACATTTTAAATATAAGAAACTGTCCATCGATGGCAAAGTTATCAAGGACCTGTGGTGGTTGCTGTTGACACCTTGTTCAAAGACTTTAAAAACAAACATGAAATTGTGACTGCCAACAAGAGTATGTTGCTTGGCAATTTAACAGTAGCCAGAATGGTGGAATTGCTTTCCAAGAATGCGTCTCAGCAAATACACCAAGACTTATCAAGCTGTTAATGTTTCTCACTGCAGTTTGATGCATCAGTAGATGTGACTGATATGGCCCAGTCAATGGGCTTTGTTTGCGGGGCATTCAAAGATGCAACAACAAGGGAGGACTTCCTCACTCTTTTGCCATTCAAAGAGCGTACAAGTGGCGACGATGTCTGCAACAAACTTAAAAGGAATGTGATTGAGCAAAACATTCCGATCAAGAAACTGGCTTCAATCACAACTGATGGTGCACGGTCAATGCTGGGTGTCAATGCAGGCTTTGTTGCACTTAGCAGAAATGATCCTGAATTCCCCTCCTTTGTCAATCACCAATGTGTTGTCCACAAACAAGCACCAGCAAGCAAGGTTATTGACATTTCTCATGTATTGACAGTTATTGTCAAGATTGTCAACTCAATTCGTGCCAGAACTCTGCAACATTGCTTGTTCAAATCATTATTCGTTGAGCTTGATGCTATCTACGGCGAGTTAATCCTTCATGCAGATGTGAGATGGATAAGTTGAGGAAAAGCTCTCCAGAGATTTTTAGGTCTGCTCCCTGAAATTGTCACCTTTCCTAAGTCAAGAAATGCAGTGCACAGTGAGTTATCAGATAATGCCTGGTTGCTAGATTTGACATTTCCTATGGAAATAAGTGCAAAATTGAATGATCTGAATTATAATCTGCAGGGGAGTGGCAGAGACTTGTCAAGCATGATCAGTGCAGTGAGTGTGTTCAGGTTGGAACTGGACCAGTGGTCCTCCCAGTTAAAGAACAAAATTAACGAGCATTTCCCAAATCTGGAGAAAATCCAACAATAAATCAAACAGAAAGGGTTCCATCCAGACAAATTCTGTGGCCACCTGAACAAATTGGAAAAGGAATTCACCAGATGATTTCAGGAGGAGAACAAGATGGAATGAATCATTATGCTTGTATCAAATCATTTCTTTCAAGTGGACTTTGGAGAACTAAGAACATAAGAACTCGAGCAGGAGCAGATCATCTGGCTCCTCGAGCCTGCTCCGCCATTCAATAAAATCACGGCTGATCTGTTCACTTACCCACCCATTCACCATAACCCTTCATGCCTTTACTGTTCAAAAATTTATCTGTCCTTGCCTTAAAGACATTCAATGAGGCAGCCTCAACTGCTTCACTGGGCAGGGAATCCCACAGATTCACAACCCTTTGGCTGAAGAAGTTCCTCTTCAATGCAGTTCTAAATCTGCTCCCCCTTACTTTGAGGCCCCTAGTTCTAGTTTCACTTGCCAATGGAAACAACATACCTGCTTCTTATCTATTCCCTTCGTAATCTTATATGTTTCTATAAGATCCCCCTCTCATCTTTGAATTCCAATGAGTATAGTCCCAATCTACTCAGTCTCTCCTCATAAAGGCAGCATGGTAGTACAGTGGTTAGCACTGTTGCTTCACAGCTCCAGGGACCTGGGTTCGATTCCCAGCTTGGGTCACTGTCTGTGTGGAGTTTGCACATTCTCCTTGTGTCTGGATGGTTTCCCCTGGGTGCTCTGGTTTCCTCCCCAGTCCAAAGATGTGTGGGTTAGGTTGATTGGCCATGCTAAAATTGCGCCTTAGTGTCCTGAGATGCGTTGGCTAGAGGGTTTGGCAAGAAAATATATCGGATATAAGGTAGGGTCTGGGTGGGATTGTGGTTGGTGCAGACTCGATGGGCCAGATGGCCTCTTTCTGTGCTGTAGGGATTCTATGATTCTATGAAATTCCAGCAGGAGTTTGAACAAAGCAGTGGACTTGTCACAGAAATAATCGCCATACAAAATTACAGAACTGAAAAGTAGGGCAAGTGACAAATGCTTTTGGGGACTTGGAAACAGAGAGAAATACCTCCTTCTGACAGAATGAAGGCTTAATTTGTTCCACATACCTCTGTGAGGGGGCATTTTCTCAGATGAAAATCGTCAAGGTAGGACTCTGAAGAGTGCAGTTGAACAGAGATATCTGGGAATACAGGTACAGAATTCCCTAAAAGTGACGTCACAGGTGGATAGGGTCATAAAAGAGTGCTTTTGGTACATTGGCCTTTATAAATCGGAGTATCAAGTATAAAAGTTGGAGTGTTATGGTAAGTTTGTATAAGGCATTGGTGAGGCCGAATTTAGAGTATTGTGTACAGTTTTGGTCACCTAGTTACAGGAAGGATGTAAATAAGATTGAAAGAGTGCAGAGAAAGTTCACAAGGATTTGCCAGGACTTGAGAAGCTGAGTTACAGAGAGAGATTGAATAGGTTAGGATTTTATTCCCTGGACCGTAGAAGAATGAGGGGAGATTTGATAGAGGTGTATAAGATTTTGATGGGTTTAGACAGAGTGAATGCAAGCAGGCTTTTTCCACTGAGACTAGGGGAGAAAAAAACCAGAGGGCTTGGGTTAAGGGTGAAAGGAGAAAAGTTTAAAGGGAATGTTAGGGGAGGCTTCTTCACGCAGAGAGTGGTGGGAGTGTGGAATGAGCTGCCGGATAAAGTGGTAAATGCGGGGTCACTTTTAACATTTAAGAAAAACTTCGATGGGTTCATGAATGAGAGGGGTGTGGAGGGATATGGTCCAAGTGCAGGTCAGTGAGACTAGGCAAAAAATGGTTCGGCATAGACAAGAAGGGCCAAAAGGCCTATTTCTGAGCTGTAATTTTCTATGGTTTCTATTTTTAAATCCAAGTATTGTCCTCACCCCACAGATGCCCACCTGATGGACTGTGTGAGACTAGCCATCTCAAACTGTGACCCAGACTTCACAGCAGTCACAGAAAGTGTGCAAAGTCCAGGGGTCACACTAAGAATAGTTATGCATAAGTACATTTTGGGTGATTTTAGTAAAGTCAAATTTTTAAGAGTGGATCCCATGTTGCATTTTGATGCTAAAAGTGATCTTGTGCTTGGAAAGGTTGGAAACCATTGGCTTAGATGGTCAATCTGCCTGTGTGAACTCAAGACAGTGAAAACTTGCAGACTCATAATGTTGCAACTGACACTGTTGCGTACTTAACCTGTTTCTCCACTGTTGTTGGTCAAGCTCCTGGAACTCCCTCCATAGTAGATAGCACTGTGGGGCACCTTCACAACATAGACTGCAGTAACTCAAGAAGGTGGCTCGCACTACTTTCACAAGGGCAATCCAGGGATAGGCAATACTAGTATTTCAAACAGGAATAAAACACAGTGGTCTTGCAAGCACCAGATTTAGGAGGAACACTGGATCCTGATTAGAAGTAAGCACTTAGGTTGATTTTTTTTACTCCCCTTCATTCCAAGGATACTCTGGCCAACTATAATTCTACAAATACTGAAATTAGTTAACTCATTGCAAGTCCGGATCCAAACTTAAGATCTTCCTGTTGTGTTAAGTTACGCACTACATCACAGAGGAGAAACTGGATAATTTTGTAACATGGAAAATTGTTACAAATTCGCTCAATCATTATTTCCAAAACATGTTTTAAAAGTAGATTCGAAATACTCAGGTTATCATATTCAAATTTCCTGTTCCTGCCTCCCTCCACACTTTAACCAAGCTAACTGTTGAGCATGACATTGGACTCGATATTACCCTCGTGTTGTGCCCGTTTTCGGGTGTGAAAATTTGGTAAAGTCAGGTGTGAGGCGAGTCGTGTGATCCGTGCCAGCCTCCGCGCCGGTCCTCCTTTTAACAAGGGCTGAAAATGGCTGTTGTCGGGACCATGCCCGAAACGGACGTGACGTCAATTTAAATGTATTTGCATGCATTTAAACTGACTTAATGGGCTGCACGCCCAAACTTACCAGCAATTCTGCCCTTACCACCCACCCTGTTCGCCCATCCAGATTTGGCGCAAAACAGGCATGGTCTGCAAAGGTCCAGCTTCTGAGGACGTAAGCTTTTTCCGCTATTAGAAATGGATAGAACGAGGGGTCACGGGCTTAGGGTGAGGGGGGCTAGGTATAAGACAAATATTAGAGGGCAGTTTTTCACGCAAAGGGTAGTGGGGGTGTGGAATGCACTGCCGAGTAAGGTGGTGGAAGCAGGCACGCTAGGGTTGTTTAAGAGTCACTTAGACAGCCACATGAGCGGGCTACATATAGGGGGATATAGTAGGCCTTACTAAACATTGTAGGCTTGGGAATACGTTTTGCCTCAGGGATGTTAGTCTTTGCCTGTTTAATAATGAATTTTTTTGTCTCCACAGGCATTTAAGTCCAGCAAGGGGCATGCATGCGGCAGGTTGTAGTGGGCTGCTCTTGGACGTTGCTTCGGGAGTTGCCTATTGCTTCATGTCGTTAGTGTGCTTAAATTGGACCATCTCAAGGGCAACATGACAGCTTAGAGACTATCTCTGTTACTGTGCGGACACATGGATTTGGGCCTGTGTCTGTGGGAGTTTGCACGTTCTCCCCGTGGTTGCGTGGGTTTCCTCCGGGTGCTCCGGTTTCCTCCCACATCCCAAAGATGTGCTTTTAGGCTGATTGATTGGGTACTAAATTGTCCCTAAATTGGACCTCCCTGATCAGGCGTAGACTAAAATCATGAATAGGTCACTGAGACAGTGGGACGGCGGCGTGGGCTTGTTGGGCCGAAGGGCCTGTTTCCCGTGCTGTGCTGTGTTGTTCTTTGTCTTTGTCTTTGTCTTTGTAAGTTCCAAGCTTCCTCTCTTCGGTTTGGTGGGGGGGGTGCAGGTTGGAGGTGGGTCAGATGGCTCTGAGCATCAGATCAATAGGTTGGGGAGGGGGAAGTGGGTCAGATGGCTTTGTGCGTTAGATTGATGGGTGGGGGGAAGGTGGGTCGGGTGGCACTGTGCATGAAATCGGTGGGGTGGGTGGGAGGTATGGGAGTTGGGAGGGCTCACTGCCATTCTGCCTCTGTTCAGTGAGGGGGAGGTTGCGGTGGGGGGGGGGGTGTTCTGCTGCAACTCCGTGTGTGATCAGTGGGTGGGGGGGCGTGTGGGGAAGAGGTCAGGGGACCTCAATTGTTCTGGGTAGCGGGGGGTGGGGTGAGGATAAGGGGTCAGTTATGTTGTGGGGATGGGGCAATGTTTGTGGATGCTGGGGGAAACATTATCTGGCCCGGCAGCGATGTGGCAGAGGAGTGTTTTTCTGTCTTTTTCACTGTGCGTGCGCAGTTGGAGGCACCGATCAGAGCTGCGGGGTTTCGCCCCTAGGCTTCTGCAGCGCAATTCAGAATCACTGCCAGTTGATCAGGCAGAATGTGCATGGGGGCACCAGAGAATGGGTCTAAAAGTCAGATTTGAAACATTCCCAGTTTTAGTCTGTCCAACATTTAGAATGAAAATGGTAAAATAGGGCCCATCGAGTCCAATATTTCAGTCCCTGGGCCTTGTACTCTGGAAAGAGAGGAAAGGGTCAGAACTCTTTAGTTTTCTAACCTGATCACATTAAAGATGGTACTCTGTGCTGCTAAAGAAGGAGATAATTCTGAATTGTGAGTGGGAGGCCTGAGTTCCAAAGTTTATCTAGTGTTATTAAGTGAGTTTATTGCCAGTTTAGGTCAACATGGTTATAATGGAGTGAAAAGAAGGAAAAAAAGACTTGCATTTAGTTAAAGTTCATTTATTAGTTACAAGGAAGACTTACATTAAATTCCCCTGGTCACCACGCTCCAGCACCTGTTCGGATCAATACACCTAACCAGCACATCTTTCAGACTATGGGAGGAAACCAGAGCACCTGGAGGAAACCCACCCAGACACAGGGAGAATGTGCAAACTCCAGACAGACAGTGACTCACGTAGGGAATCGAACCCAGGTCTCTGGCGCTGTGAGGCAGCAGTGCTACCTATGGTAGCACCATGTCATGCCATTATATAGCACTTTTCACAAATGTTGAATGTTCCAAAGTGCCTCACAGCCGGCGAAATACCTGCTGAAGCCTAATCATTGGCGCAGTGTAAGAAATGTGCCAGCAGATTTTCTCACAGCAAGTTCCCACAAACAGCAATGTGGTCATGGCCAGATAATCACAGTAACTTCATTGTAGCGTTAATGTAAGCCTACTTATGACACTAATCAATAAACTTTAAACCCTGTTGCAGTTATATTGGTTGAGCGATAAATATTGGTCAGAACGTTAGGGAGTGCTTCCTCGGTGTTGTTCAAAATGATGGCACGGGAATGTTTCTGTCCACTTTAGAAGGCACTTAGATTAACATCTCAAGCAAAAGATGGATTAACCTAATGTCATGTTAAATCATGTGACATCGCTGGCTAACAGGATTCTGATTATTGTTCCATGCTGGCCACTTGACACCACAGATCAACCAGATTGTAGCATTGGTCCTCACTAATCATGTGACACGGTGGACTAAATGAATTATTGGAAGCAACATTTGATGCCGGTTTTGACTACCATAATACCTCCCCCCTTTATTCCTTCAGTAATCCTGCACTCCTGGCAGTTTATCCACCCTTTATGACCTGCCCCCTAGCAATTCTAACTGAAAACTTCCCTCATGCTATATGATTTAGTGCAGAAAGAATTACAGTCATTGGAATTGAAAATAATCATAAAAGTTATTAAAGGGGTAGGGAAGTGATCTTATCATGCCATCAGGACCAAATAAAACAGTGACATTCCTCAGTTTACAGTCATAAATACACACACGTCTTCTCAAGTTTATTCGGCTCCAACATTCATCTACAAGATGGCCCCTGCGTTATCTTTATCCTTCATTATAACAGTGACAACGATTTATTTTACAAAGTTAACGAGCATAACCTTCTAAACACAGCTGTATCTGGCTAAATTGAGAGCTGCAGGAGACAGGAACTATTTGACATACAGCGATAAAGTGGGAAACAAGCTGTAACTATGCATTATTGATGGTAAAGCGACATAAAGAAATTGCTTTTGATCGTCATGCATAATTCATGGCAGCACATGGTGATTTCTCTACTTCCACCTCCATTTTCCTTCGATAAAAGACTCTGCCCTTCACCACTCAATCCCCCTCCCTCCCCCACTACATCACCCACAATCTGGGGTAAAATAACATAATTATAAATTGATGAGATAATACTCTACATGAACTTAGCCACTCTGTCTGCAGCACTGGACTTGTCAGGTTACGTAAGGCTGCTGGTTAGGGAGATTTGAGGCATTATTTTATGGGATAAGTACCAACAGCCATGTGAAATGTTGAAACTGGGGATGTGTAATGAGGGATCTGGGCTTATGTGACATTTCTCTGCTGAAATTTAAGGCATGGTGGAGCCGGGGGTGGGGGGAGCGATTTTTTTTAGAAAAAAATGTTATTGAAGAGAATAATGTACACCTGGGAGTGATTAGCAGGCAGGAATCTAATTGAGGGTTTGAATGGTTTCTATAGCGAATAATGGATACCTAGGAGTGATTATTGGGCAGGAAGGGTTCAGCTGACATAGAGCAAATTATGCATGGCTGGGAGTGACTGCCAGTCAGGAATCTAATAAAAAGGTTCATATAACACCATAAATCTTGATGGAAGTGAAACCTGAATAATTTCTTTTGGCTCCTTGTACCCTGAGTTTAACCTAATACCTCAGAATCGCTCTACACTAATTCTTCCTACAGTTTTGCATTGGTGTCAGTGAGGTTTCTGTTGTATTTGTTTGTTCTGTTAGCTTCCTGTGGTAGAGGCGATGTGAAAACCATTCTGTGCGTCTCTTTCCGTGCTGATAGTCACAGAAAATGTAATCAATGATGTAAGATCATTACAGGGCTTTATTGAGAAATGATCTGCTGTTGGGCACCAGGATGATGCATGTCCAGTGTGTGTGTAACACCAGAATACGATTGCAGCTATTGCTGGTTTCCCCAGATACAAGTTGTGCACAGGGGAAATCGCACACTACTCTGTAAAACTTAAATCTGTCAGCTTCGTAATCCTCCAGGCTTTTCCAGCAAGATATTTGCTAATAGCATTTAACAATGGCACAGATTTATCAATGGATCAATACTTGCAATGAAAATTAGACATAAAAAAGAAAATACACTGATTAAAAAATAGGAACAATCCATTAATTACAGGGTGCTCTTCATAGTCGATCTTAAATATTCCTTCCTTGCATTTCTAATTCTGTTTCACTAGGATTCTTTCAAAATACAGCTGTCCCCTCCAGCTTGTTCCAATCGCCTCCCTCTTGTAGTCACAGATTTATGTTGAGGTTTGTTCAATGGATCTTCGATGTATGAGTCCAGTTATTCCAACAGGCAGGATGGGGTTGATTTTGTGGCTATGTCCTGTCTGCATTGAAAGCCTGGGTGCATATGGAAGGCAGTCAGTGAACAGAGAAGGAAGTTCTGGCTAGAGGCAGGGGCACTGAGGGCAACAAGCACCCTCAAATATCATCCCTGCTGAGGATCAGTTAACTCAGAACACACCAGCAGCTTGAACTTCCTCATCTCTTACAGTTCTGTACTAAACTGGACAGTGCTATTCTCATAAATTCCTTCAGAGAGGCACCCACCCCCACATTCTTGCCTGGAAAAATCAAGGACCCCACACACCCCAAACATACTCTCTTCTACTTTCTTCCATCAGGAAAAAGTTACAGTGGTCTGAAAACACATACCTACCAACTCAAGAACAGCTTCTTCCCTGCTGCCTTCAGACTTTCGAATGGTCCTGTCACATACTAAGCTGATCATTCTCTATACCCTCCGCATAACGGTAACACTATATTTTGCATCCTGTCCTTTTCCCCTATGTAATCAATGAACTTTGTCCGCACAGCGCACAAAAAACAATACTTTTCACTGTATCATGCCTGCTACATGTGACAATGATAATTCAATTCAATCCAAATTCACTTTTCTTTGTGTTTGTGCGGTATGAGATTGGCATGTGCTGTGGGGAGAATGCTAAGATGCTGCATAGTGACTTGGACAGGCTGGCTGATTGTGCAAATACTTGGCAAACCCAATATAATGTGGATAACTGTGAGATTATCCACTTTGGTGGCAAATACAGGAAAGAAGATTATTATCTGAATGGTGGCGGTTTAGGAAATGGGGAAGTGCGATGTGACCTGGGTATCATGGTGACACAGTCGCTGAAGGTTGTTATGCAGCTACAGCAGGCGGTGAGGAAAGCTAATGGCATGCTGGCTTTCATAGCAAGAGGATTTGAGTATAGGAGCAATGATTTCTTGCTGCAGCTATACAGCACCCTGGTGAGGCCACACCTTGAGAATTGTGTGCTAGTCTGAGGAAGGACATTCTTGCTATTGCGGAAGCTCAGCAAAGGTTCACCAGATTGATTCCTGGAATGGCAGGGCTAACATATGAAGAGAGACTGGATCGACTGGACTTGTACTGACGAGAATATAGAATAATGAGAGGGGAACTCAAAGAAACATATAAAACTCCAATGGGACTGAACAAGCTAGAAATGGGAAGAATGTTCCCAATGTTGGGGAAGTTCAGGATGAGAGGTCAAAGTCCAAGAATAAGTGGTAAGCCATTCAGGACTGAGATGAGGGAGAACTTCTTCACTCAGAGAGTTGTGAACCTGTGGAATTCTTGACCGCAGAAAGCTAGGGGAATTTCACTGCATTGCAGTGTTAATGTAAGCCTTTTTGTGACTAATAAATAAACGTTTAGCTTAACTGTTGGGGCCAGTTTGTTAGGTATGTTCAAGAGGGAGCTGGACGTGGCCCTTGTGGCTAAAGGGATCAAGGGGTATGGAGAGAAAGCACGAGTGGGGCACTGAAAGTGCATGATCAGCCACGTTCATATTGAATGGTGGTGCAGGC
Source organism: Carcharhinus amblyrhynchos (assembly GCF_965287045.1). Lineage (NCBI taxonomy): Eukaryota > Metazoa > Chordata > Chondrichthyes > Carcharhiniformes > Carcharhinidae > Carcharhinus > Carcharhinus amblyrhynchos. The sequence continues at coordinate 45,710,513 of NC_137324.1, read as the reverse complement.
TCAAAGGGCCGAATGGCCTACTTCTGCACCTATTTCCTATGTTTCTATGAGATGGTTACTGTTGGTCAGGTTTAACTTTGATCTAGTTCAGTATTTCAGGCACCCCTGTGCCATTGTAGTAAAACAGCACTGATCTCAGATGTCGAGTTACTTTATGAACAAACGTCTTGAACCTTTGCATTCAACCTGTACAGACTCAGCCTCACTTGACATAAGAAGTACATAAAGCACCTGTGAAAAAATGTTCAACAATTGGAAACCTCCATCAGAATCTTATAATTACAGCTGTTACATAATAAAATAGCACTAGCCTGTAATTCATGATGTCTTCTGAACTATGATTGATTCAGGTCAGGTGTTACTTATGATTGGTTCTATTGTTTGTTAGTCATCCTGTGGAGATAAAAGAGTTGCGCATGCTGGAATTCTGAAATTAAAGTGAAAAACATCAGAGATGAAAGCAGGTCAATCCACATTCAGATAGATTAGCATTTGTCAATGCATCAATTTCAAAGAAAATATTGAGAAGTTGTTACTCACCTGATAAAGGAACAGCGCTCCAAAAGCGAGAGGTTTGTGCTATCAAATAAACCTGTTGGACTTTAACCTGGTGTTGTGAGACTTCTTACTAAGTTGTTACTAACCCAATGGTCCTGAATTTCTGAAGAATAAGTGGTGCAAGTCAACAAGAATTGGAGCATTGCCAGTAGGAGATCAGCCAAGATCTGGAGGATCTGTTTAGAGCACAAGTACTGTTTGACCCATTGTGACATGGAGAGGGGGTAAGGTAGTGCAAGGAATTTCCATGCAGAGGTAAGATACTCTTTCAGAGAACTGGTACAGAATTAATGGACTGAATGGCCTTGTTCTGTACTATAGGGATGCTATGATTCTATGTGCTCTTTCTCCTCATATTTTGCAGATGAATTTGAATCCATATCTATTAGTTATTGACACATTGCCAGAAGGATTAAGTTTTCACTATTTACTCCATCAAAACATTACATCGTCATCTCTTAAATGTTTTTGTTTCGAAGAGAACAGCCCATTCCTTCCCTCAAATCTGAAAGCCAGATTTTAAAGCTGCATTTGACTCCAATACAAATGGTGACGTGGCGCAATATCCCACAAGAGGTCAAAAGCAAGGTTCTTGCCAGCGAGATCATCTGGTTTGGTCGTCCCTGCCTCCTGCCATTGCTGTAATGAGATTCTAACCAGGAAGCTCAGGAACTGCATTTAAATACATTAACTTGTTATTATATGGCTTTCACATAATATCGTCCCTCCACTTTGGGATTCATGTGATAACACATTGGTGAAGTTTACAACAGGCTTGGAGCAACGTGAATCAGGCAAAGAGACCATACCATGGATGGGAGATTTGGGGTGGGGGGGTGGAAACGAAAGTTAATCAAAGTCTCTGGGAGGTGGGGGGAGTGGACATATGCAGACAGTGCCCAGGTACCGGCACTTGGCACTGCCCCCTGCATATTACTTTTCCTGCCAGGTCCAGCCCAGAAAATTCCACCTGAAGTCTTTCATCCCTGGTGACATTCTGGCAGTCCTCCTCTGAACCATTTCTAAGGCTTTTACATCTTTCCTGGTGTGCTGCCCAGAATTGGCCACTAAACAACTCCATCTGAACCCTAACCAGTCATTTTGATAATTATAGCCTGAACTATTTATCTTTGTGTTCAGTTCCTCCATTTATAAACCCTTGTACCCAAAATGCTTTTCTTAACCAATTATGTACAAGAGCGCCAAGGTCTCTCTGCTATCCACATGTTTCAAAATGATGCTATTTATAATTTATGGCCTTTTGATATCAGCCCTCCCAAACTGTGTCACCTTCTGCTTTTCAACACTGAATGCTTCTGGTCACCTCACCATCATGAATATGCCACCTTGATGCTAGTCACTGTCCTCCTTATGATTTATTCCTGTTCCAAGTTTTGTATGGGAAGTTTTATTTAAGTTGGTCTTTCTTTCCCCTTTTGCAGTCTTGGTGCCATGCATCATTTATAAAATACTTTCTTGGGATTTGGGAACTGTTGAGCAGGCTGGCATTTATTACCGATCACTGGGTTCCGATGAGGAGATGGTGGTGGATCTCCTTCTCAAACTGCTGCAGCTTGTGAGTTCATAGATATTGCTCCAATCTCTTCACTATTGCTGAAACGTAACTGGGCTGTAGGAACGAAAAAAGAGTATTGGAATGTGACTCACTCTCTACTACTCTTACTATACTTCTTGGCACATTGTGGTCCCACTCATGGAGATTATGGGAGAAACTTTAATCATATAATGCCATTTTAAGTCATGCAGACTTTAAGCCTATTTATTAGTCACAAGTAAGGCCTACATTAACACTACAATGAAGTTACTGTGAAATTCCCCTAGTCACCACATTCCAGTGCCTGTTTGGGTAAATACACCTAACCAGCATGTCTTTCAAACTGTGGGAGAAATCTGGAGCATCTGAAGGCAACCCACGCAGACACGGGGAGAATGTGCAAATTCCACACAGACAGTGACTCAAGCTGGGAATCAAACCCAGGGTTCTGGTGATGTGAAGCAGCAGTGCTAACCATTGTGCCATCATGCCACCCATAAGACATTAATGAACCAGATGGGTTTTTGCTGGCAATCAACAATGGTTTCATGGTCACCAATAGATTCTTATTTTCAGAATACGTTTTTCCTCATGGTAAATCCAGCTGAATTTAGTGTGGGTGGTGGATAGTACAGTTGTATACCGGCTATCATATGTGGGATGGTGAGGTTAGCAATGTCATTTGAAAGCAGTGTTCCCTCAGTAGCACCATGAAGAGCCCATTGTCTCCTTTCCACCCCTGATGGCCCAGTACAAATTAAGAAGCTATGATGTTGGCACCCTGGTAGATCAGCACCAAAGGGTGTCCACTGACAGCAAAGACAACATGGGTCCCTGCAGGATGTTTTCTCCAAACCAAAGAAGATACAAGTGCAATCCAGGATACCAGTGCTGCAATATGTCATTGTAACTGTAGTGAACTTTGTTCAGGAGATTATTGCTGGTCCATATGTACCTTCCTCAGACATCAGGTACTTAACGCCGGAAATGTGCTTTGGAACTAACTGTGTAAACATAAGGTAACAAGTTTTAATAAGATGTGTGGTTTTCCCATGCATTGCTCCAACAGGTGCTTTGAATTCGGTCCTGTAACCTAACAAGGCCAAATACAGAAAACCAGTAGTCAGTGCAACTATATACGCAGTAGTCAACATTGAATGCAGTAAGATCTGTGTTCAATTTAGATTATCACTGAAGATTTTAATAACTGAGCCTTAGAATGGGCAGTTCCCAATGTTCTGCTGACAGAGTTCTGTCCTGGAACCTTTTTCATTGAATGTTCTTATAATTGCCCCAAAACAGAGTCCTGCAAATTTGCATATGCTGCAAATTGTTTTGAACATAAATCCGCTGTCACCAAGGAGACCCTGACTAGCCTTTCCGATAGGATAGAGACCTATTACTGCTGAGGTGACTTCAGGCAAACTCACAAAATACAGTTACTTTGAGATTCATCAAACAAACCGACCTCTGAAAGTATCTTTTTGTTGTCCAGACAAGTTTAGATGTGGAGAGAGGAGCTGAATCGTAGAGATGTGTCGGAACAGGCTTCATGCTTTTATCCGGGTCCACTGCTTTCAAATTGTACAGCTGACCTCATCACCCCATTTCATCAAATCATAGAATCCACATGGTGCAGAGAGAGGCCACTCAGCCCATCAAACATGCATGATAACAATCCCACCCAGGCTCCATTTCTGTAACCCCATACATTCTCCCTGCTAATCCCCCAGACACTTTGGGACAATTGAATACTGCCAATCAACCTAACCCGCACATCTTTGGAGTGTGGGAAGAAATCGGAGCACCTAGAGGAAACCCACGCAGACACAGTGCTAACTCTACATGGACAATTACCTGAGGCCAGAATTGAACCCGGGTCCCTGATGCTATCAGGCAGCAGTGCTAACCACTGTTCCACTATGCTGCCCTTTATGTCAGCACAGACTTCAAGCAGGTACACAATTGCACTATCCACCAGCCACATTAAATTGGCATAGAGATAATATTGCTGGACTAGAAACCCAGAGACCCAGCTTTGTGTTCTGGGGACATGGGTTTGAATCCCACCATGGCAGCTGGTGGAATTTAAATTTAATAATTCTAGAAGTTAGCCTCGGTAGTGATAATTATGACAACCATCATTGATTGTAGCAAAAACCTGTCTGGTTTACTAATGCTCCCTCAGGGAGGGCAATCTGTTGTCCTTAATTGGTCTGGCCTACATGTGACTCCAGACCCAAAGCGATGTGGTTGACTTTTAACTACCGTCTGAAATAGCTGAGTAAGTCACTCAGTTCACAGCAATTTAGGATGGGCCCAGCCAACAATGCTCACATCCCCTGAGAGAATAAATGAAACATTTATGCCACGTGCCTTGAAAGAATAAAGAAAATAAAATTGCACTTGACATCAAAGTAACATTTGTCTAAATACAGCATCAATGAGCCTCAGCAAAATTCCACTGGTTGGAGCTATTCCTAGCACAAAGGAAGATGGTTATGATTGTCGGCGGTTGACCATCTCAGCCCCAGATCATCGCTGTCCCTCAGAGTAGTTGACCCATGCCCAATCAGCTTCAATTGCTTCTCTCCATTATAAAGCCTTAAGTGGATATGCTTGTTGATGATTGCATGGTATTCAATCAAATTCTCAACTCCTCAGATACTGAAGCAGTTGACACCCACAGGCAGGAAATCTGAACAACATTCATGTTTGGACTGATAAGTGGCACGTTATGCGGTTGACTCTTAAATATGCTCTGAAATAGCCTAGCAAGCCACTCAATGCAAGGGAAATTAGGATGGGCAGCAATTGCTGAACTGGGCAACAAATGCTGGCCTAGCCATCTGTGCCCACATCTCCTGACCAAATAGAAAAAACATTCAGACCATATAACTGCCAGGTAATGACCATCTCCAACAAAAAGAAACCACCACCTCTCCTTGACATTACCTTCATCTAATCTCCAGCATCAAAATCTAGGGAGGTCAAAATTGGCCAAAAACCCAACTGAACCAGTCATATAAATATTGTTACTGCAGGAGCAGGTCAGTAGTTGGACATTCTAACTGATGTAACAATACAGTAGTGAAATACCCTATACTTGCCTGGATCAGCATAGCTTCCACAAGTCAAGAGCTTCAACACCATCCAACAAGCAGTCTCCTTGACTGACATTCCAATTACCATGCCAACATCAACATTCAATCTCCTCCTCATAGTAGCAGTGTGTACCATCTGCACAACAGGATTCACTGAGGTTTCTTCAATAGCACCTCCTATACCAAAGTGACCAAAGAGGTGGATGGGGGTAAGGCAGTTGACGTGGTATATATGGATTTTAGTAAGGCGTTTGATAAGGTTCACCATGGTAGGCTTCTGCAGAAAATGCAGATGTATGGGATTGAGGGTAATCTAGGAAATTGGATCAGGAATTGGCTAGCAGATAGGAGACAGAGGGTGGTGGTTGATGGTAAATATTCGTCATGGAGTCCAGTTACGAGTGGTGTGCCTCAGGGATCTGTTTTGGGGCCACTGCTGTTTGTAATTTTTATTAATGATCTGGATGAGGGTATAGTTGGGTGGATTAGTAAATTTGCTGATGACACCAAAGTCAGAGGTGTGGTAGATTGTGAGGAAGGGTGTCATAGTTTGCAGGGAGACTTAGACAGGTTGCAGAGCTGGGCCGAGAGGTGGCGGATGGAGTTTAATGCGGAGAAGTGTGAGGTAATTCACTTTGGTAGGAATAACAGATGTGTCGAGTATAGGGCTAACGGGAGGACTCTGAGTAGTGTGGATGAACAGAGGGATCTGGGTGTGTGTGCATAGATCCCTGAAAGTTGGGAATCAAGTGGATAAGGTTGTTAAGAAGGCATATGGTGTCTTGGCGTTTATTGGTAGGGGGATTGAATTTAGGAGTCGCAGCATCATGTTGCAACTGTACACAACTCTGGTGCGGCCGCACTTGGAGTATTGTGTGCAGTTCTGGTCCCCACATTATAGGAAGGACGTGGAGGCTTTGGAGAGGGTGCAGAGGAGGTTTACCAGGATGTTGCCTGGTATGGAGGGAAGGTCCTATGAGGAGAGACTGAGGGATTTGGGGTTGTTTTCGCTAGAAAGAAGGCGGCTAAGAGGGGATCTTATTGAAACATATAAGATGATTAGAGGTTTAGATAGGGTGGATAGTGATAGCCTTTTTCCTCAGATGGAGAAAGCTAGCACGAGGGGGCATGGCTTTAAATTAAGGGGGGGTAGTTATAGGACGGATGTCAGGGGTAGGTTCTTTACCCAGAGGGTGGTGAGGGATTGGAATGCCCTGCCTGCTGCAATTGTAAATGCGCCTAGTTTGGGGGCGTTTAAGAGATCCGTGGATAGGCTTATGGATGAAAAGGGATTGGTTTAGGTTAGAGGGTCATTGTTTTTTAACTGGTCGGCGCAACATCGTGGGCCGAAGGGCCTGTTCTGCGCTGTAATGTTCTATGTTCTATGTTCTATACCCATGACCCCAGCGTCTAGCAAGACAGTGGCACCAGATGCATGGGAACACCACACTCTGCAAGTCACATACCAACATAACTTGGACATTTATCGCCATTGCTTCATCACCAAAACCCTGAAATACTCTAACTAATGGCATTTTGAGAGTACTTTCACCACAACTACAGCAGCGGTTCAGGAAAATGGCTTGCCACGACCTTCTCAAGAGCAGTTAGGGATAGGCAATAAATGCTGGCCTTGTCAGCAACACTAAAATCCCTTGAATGAAAAAAATAAGATCTTATTATTGGTTATTTGAATGTGAGATTGACTGCGACATGGAGGTTGCTTGAGGCTAACGGTACATGCTGGCTGCAATTTGCATTAAATATTGATTGTATTAGCTGTCAGGAAGCTAATGCCCTGCAGTCCCTGATACTTGGTGAGCAGTCTTGACCGTTTAGTCCATCAGGGCTCATTAGAAGGTGGAAAGACTGTAACACTGAGCTGATCGATAGCTGTCTTTTGGGCTTTAGGAAGATTGGGTCAGTAAAAAAAAATCAATTTTCACTTTATTGATTTGAAAGATACATACAATCAAAAGGAAGAATTAAACATCAGTTTAGCTGATGTTCAAAAAACCAGATATAAAGATCCATCATAATAGACATCATAGATTTCTTGTGTACATCTTTATTTCTCTTTTTCAACATGGCAGTGCAAACAATGTCTTCAGCCTTATTTACATAGGATTAGTATTAATATCTAAGTAGTTGGCATGATGTGATCTGTGTGGTTAGGTATATATTTCTTTGCACTCAGTTGCCTGAATTTAATTCTCTTTTCATGCACAGGATTTTCAGAGTGGCTGCCCAGTTTGCAGAACCTAAGCTGAGACGATATAACCAAAAGTGAGCAAGTATTAAAGCTTGAGGAGAAACAATCCCAAGATTTCAATTTGTTGAGCTGGAGGGAAGTGCAAAATAGGAGAGAAAGTTTGGGGGAGGTGGGCAATTGAAGCTGGAGATACAGATTAGGAGCCCCAAATTGAGTTAAAGTTTAGGATTAGTTAAATAATTTTAAAGTTTTATTTCCAGAGTGGAGTCTTTCCTGTGAGGAAATTATGGTTACGATATTGTAGCTCCAGTTTTAATATTGCGCTCACTATCAGTAAAGCAGCAGAGCATCCTCTCTAAACAACGTCTGAAAGTCCCAGTTTTGCTAAGATGGCAGAAATGAGTGCGAGTTGCCTCATGGAACCAGCTGACCTGCCATTTCTAATCTAAAAGGCTTTCTGAGACTTTGGTCCACCATACACTTGGTTGAGGAGTACAAAGCCTGCAAAAGTTTTAGAAGGATGCAGTTCCCTTGTATCGCTGATGGAATTTCTCAGAGAAGCGTCCCAGCCTCAACCATCTTCAGCTGCTTCATTGGTGACCTTCCGTCCAATGTAAGCTCAGATGTAGGATATTCACACAAGTTTGTACGGAGTTCAGCATCATCTTGACTCCTCAAATACTGAAGCCACCTGTGTCCATAAGCGGCAAAGCCAGGACGACATTCAGATTTGGGCTGATAATTGGCAATCGACATTTGCACTGCACAAGTGCAGGTTAAAGACTATATCCAACATGGAAAATTCATTTTCCCTTGGCATTTAAAAAAATTACCATCAACGTCCTGGTGGTTACCATTGGCCAGAAATTGAACTTAACCAGCCACATAAATACTGTGGCTGCAAAAGCAGGTCAGAGGCTGGGAATTCAGAGCTGAGTAACTCACCTCTTAACTTCATATAGTCTGTCCACAAGTAATGAGTATGTCCGGAGCAAATCTTAACTCCATCTAAGACAAAGCACCTGCTTGATTGGCACTCTGTCCATTACTTTACACATTCATTCCTTCACAATCAGCACACCATGGATGCATTATGGGCCATATCAAGATGCACTGGTGCAACTCGCCAAGGCTCCTCTGACAATAACTTCCAAGCCAGTGACCTCTATTACCTAGAAGAGCTTAAAAAATGGGGTGGCATGGTGGCACAGCGATTAGCACTGCTGCCTCACAATTCCAGGGACCAGGGTTCAAATCTAGCTTGGGTCACTGTCTGTGTGGAGTTTGCTCATTCTCCCCGAGTCTGTGTGGGTTTTCTCTGGATGCTCTGGTTTCCTCCCACATGTGCAGGTTAGGTGGATTGGCCATGCTAAATTGCCCCTTGGTGTCAGGAGGACTAGCAGAGTCCTTCTGCAGAGTAGGATTCTATGATTCTAAATGTGTGTTTGGAGACAAAAGACCTCAGTTTATTGTTGCAATGGCATTCGCTGTCTCCTCACAAACTCACCATTCTCACTGAAACTATACAGTACTCTACAGCTCCCCAGGGAAAATCCATCCTCAGCACTTTGTAAGGTGTTGTTGAAAAGCGACAGCCAAGTTACTGAGAATAATGAAAGCAATCATTAGTTCTTACTGCTGCTCCAGAAAACAGCACAGACTGGGGAATGAAGCAGGGGCTTTTCCGATCTGTAGGGCTCAGCTACTCTCTTCCATAAACCCATGGAACCATTGAGGAAGCTGATTTGTTCTTTCTTATGTCCTTAAATAAACCTTTTCGAACAGAACTGCAACTCGGAGGACTGTAACGGTTGAATGTCTTCTACAATATTCTCTTACATCTGCACAACAGGAGTCAGTTTGGCCGATGGTTATGCAACTAAATTATTAATTGCACCCTAGTGCTACAAGCTTATTATTTCTTAATGTAGTTTCATTTTGTTTCTTTAAACTTTAAATTAATAAAAGTTTATTTTGCAGTGAATAATGGTTCTGTTATGGGCAGAAGTACAACCATGTATAGCTGTAAGAGAAAGCAGGATAATTGTGAGATTGAACAAGCGCTGCATGGTTGATAGTTTCCCGAGAGCGTGCAGGGTTCTTTGGGATTCTCAAGGAAAAGGATGGACCCTAATGATACATTGTGATGGAACTATTCCTGGGGCACTCAGGAAATCTCCCAAATATCCACATGGACTCTTTGCCCCTCCTTCCCCCTTTCTCCTGCCTTTCGTGACATTCCCAGAATAGCTCAAAACGTGTCCAATACCACATTAAAAATGAGGATAGGTTTTAGGTCACCTTTCCTGTGAGCCTACTTCTCTCTCAATTATAAGAGTCTTTATGATAATAGCTGGAGTTGACCTCATCTGAGGATTATGGAACATTTGGATATTGAAAACTGATTAGTTGAAATTATGACCCAATGGTTTTTGAGATAATTGATCTCCTTGCTTGTGGTGAGAGTTCTGCACTCTTTAGTTGGGCAGCAAGATGGCACAGTGGTTAGTGCTGATGCCTCACAGCACTAGGGACACTGGCGGTTAAATTCCAACCTTGATCACTGTGCGAAGTTTGCACATTCTCTCCGTATCTGTGTGGGTTTCCTCTGGTTTCCTCTCACAGTCCAGATATGGGTTAGGTGGATTGGCCATGCTGAATTGCTCCTTCGTGTCAGGGGACTAGCAGGCATTCCAGGGATAGAGCCTGTGTGGGATTGTTGTTGGTGCAGACTCAGTGGGCCAAATGGCCTCCTTCTGCGCTATGGAGATTCTATGATTCTAACTGTTGTTAGAGAGGACATTGTTTAGCCTCAGCTACACAGTTTTACTATTTTAAGTGTTTCAGAAATATAGAAAAATATATACAGAACAAATGTAAATAAAATACACAATCCCTGTACTAACTTCCTAGACTGTGGTTATATGACATGACTAATGTGCTTCACTTATCAGCTTAACCTTAACAGAAATGGTAACCATTAACTTAATATATTGATGACTAGACCTGGTACTTACCAGTTCCATATAACATAGCTGTTCACGGCATGCTGTGTACACCTTTTTATTTTATTTACTCTGATAAATATTTCTGAGTAATAACAAAAATGATTTTTCCTCTGATGAATGTTTCAGCTGGTTCCAGTGAAAATATTTGAAGTAGCTTATTTCTGATCTTACCTCCTACTTTTGAAAGACCACCATCAATGGATTTTCAAATGGGTGATGGGTCACCTCACAGATGCAAATACACTTTATTTATTATGCAAACTACAGCAGGGTGCACAGAAGCAAAATAGAAAACATAACTCACCACCACCTTCTCAAGTGCAGTTAAGGATGGATAATAAATGCTGGCTTAGCCAGCGATGCCCACATTCCAAGAACAAATACATTTATTTAAAGGAATTGTCCACTCACTGGTCTCCTTCCCCAGATTGCCTTAATACAGCCCCTCAATGTCTCTCCACCCCAAATCTCGCCCCACCATTCTTTGAGTAAATAACCTGGCTCGACTCAGTAATGGAGCTGTCAGATTTCCTGTCAATTGGCTAGCTGCCTCTAAGCTCTCATTGAACATTGACAACTTGGCAATCACAGTCAATGAAGACAACACTGAAAATAGTTTGTGTCTTTCACACTATTGAATTGGCTTCATCCACTGTTTTCCCAACGGGCACCAGATGATGGTATGTTCGGTAACTTTATCATTCAGCGCCCAGGTGGATCTTTGATGTACTTGAGGAGCAACGTCTTTTCTCTGTTTTGATAACAAATATTATTTTTCACTGGGAGACCAGTGAGTGGACAATTCCTTTCTTTCAATTTATTTGTTCTTGGGCCTCACAGCTCCAGGGACATGGGTTTGATTCCTAGCTTGGGTCACTGTGTGGAGTTTGCACAGTGTCTGCATGGGTTTCCTCCAGGTGCTCTGGTTTCCTCCCATGGTCCAAAGATGTGCAGGTTAGGTGCATTGGCCATGCTAAATTGCCCCTTAGTGTCCTGGGATGCATGGTTAGAGGGATTGGCGGGTAAATATGTGGAGTTATGGGGTTAGAGCCTGGGATTGTTGTCAGTGCATACTCGATGGGCTGAATAGCTTCCTTCTGCACTGTAGTGATTCTATGATTCTTGAGGGGCTGGAAGTCCCCTCATATGTGAAACTGATTTGCTATCCTTAGTGGTTTACATGACAGCAGTCCCATGATTTGTTCGCAAGGATCTATTTGGTTAGTCTAATCAGCATTGTGCGCTTTCCCCTATGCCCACATGTTGTTCAGATTGGCAACAAGTCTTATGTGAAAGGATGATCTGGGGTTTTGGTACCTGGCGTACACAATTGGGAGGACAGCTGGGTTGTGATGCAGAGTGACACCAACATCGCGGGTTCAATTCTTGTCCTGGCTGAGGTTATTGATGAATGCGCCACCTTCTCAACCTTGCCCCTCACCTGAGGTGTAGTGATCCTCAGATTAAATCACTGCCAGTCAGCTCCCTCCCTCAAAGGGGAGAGCTGCCTATGGTCATCTGGAACTCTGGCGACTTTTACACAAAAATATTGCCATGTTCAAGAGTTTTCGAATTAAGCTACCATTCCCATAGTGTTTGAGTTTCCCTGGTATGAAGTGTACACTCTATCCCCACTTATATAAGCCCAGAGAAGGTAGAGAAATCCCTCAAGTGTGTCTAGGATATTACTGCAGTTTAGCGAGATGAAACTGCAGCATTTACCATCACCGAGGTATATCTTCACAGTTTTATCTGAGCAGGTGAATTCTAACTGATAAAAGAATGACTTGGAATGCTCACAAAAGGAGACGGAAAGATTCAAAGTTTAGAGTAATAGATCGACCCTTGTGTGTATTACAATGAGCAAGCATGGCTCATCAGTTTCCAACAGAGGTCATTGGGAACTCCCTTGGCCTGACCTGGGGTTGCTGAATCAAGGTGACCCAAAAGAAACTCCTTTTTTAAATAATATTCTGTTATGGGATCTGGGTGCCATTGGCCAGACTAGCAATTATGTTGTCTATCTCTAATTGCCCTTCAGAAAGTGGTGGTGAGCTGCCTTCTTGTATTGCTGCAGTCCATGTGGTGTAGGTACATCCATAGTGCTTTTAGTAAAGGAGTTCCAGTATTTTGACCCAGAGACTGTGAAGAAATGGCAATATATTTCCAGTTTAGGATGTTGTGAGGCTTGGAAAGGAACTTGTGGGTGCTGTTCGCACTTGCCTGCTGTTATTATTCTTCTAGGTGGTAGACTTTGTGGGTTTCGAAAGCGGTGTCTAATGACCCTTGATGAGTTGTTGCAATGAAACTTATAGATGAGACACACTGCTGCTACTATGCATCGATGACACATGTTGGAGGTCGTGGATAGTGTGCCAAGCAAGTGGGCTGCTTTGTCCTGGATGTTGCTGAATATGTTAAGTATTGTTGGAGCTGCACTCATCCAGGCAAGGAGAGAGTGAACCATCACTTTCCTAACTTGTACTTTGTAGATGGTGGACAGACTTTAGGGAGTCAGGAGGTGAGTTACTCCCAGCCTCTGACCTGCTCCTGTAGCCACAGGCTCTTTCTGTTCAGTTTCTGGTCAATGGTGACATTCAGGATGTTGATAGTGGGAGAATCAGCAATGGTAATACCAAGAGGAGATGTCAGGTCATGATGGTTAGATTCTCCTGTGTTGGAGATGAGCCTTGCACCTGTGTCATGCATTTCTTGCTACTTGTCAGCCCAAGCCTGGAAGTTGTTCAGTCTTGTTGCATTTGGACATGGAACTTCTTTGGTATCTGAGGAATGGTGCTGAACGTTGTGCAATCATCAGTGAATATCCCCATTAAGGATCTTTTGATGGAGGGAAGGCCATTGATGAAACAGCTGAAGATGTTGGGCCTTGGACGCTATCCTGAGGAACTTCTGCTGCGATGTCCTGGAAATGAGATAAATGCCTTCAAAAACCACAGTTATCTTTCTTTGTGCCAGGTATGACTGCAACCGGTGGAGAGTTTTCCCTGATTCCTATTGATTTCATTACCTTGATGCCGCACTCAATCTTGTGACCCTGATGTCAAGAGCAGTCATTCTCACCTCGCCTTTTGAGTTCAGCTCTTTTGTCCATGTTTGAACCAGGTCTGTAATGAAGCCAGGAGTTGAATGGTCCTGTCAGAGCCCAAACTGAGCGTCAGTGAGCAGGTTGTTTCTGAATAAGTGCTGCTTGAATGTAAAAGCAATAATTTTCCTCAGTTCTTTCACTGGATTCCTGTCAAAATGCCTGTGGAATGGATTGGAAAGCTGTAAGGTGTGGCCTTGATTGGGAATTCTTACTCAGCCTTGCGAGAGTTAGAGTCTTTGCCGTTGCCTTACAAGGCCGATAATACAGACATCCAATATGGGAAATGTATTTGTTTTATTAGAAAGGGCTTAAAGTTGGGGGTGGGAAGGTGTGGTTGGACAAGTTTGGAAGATTGCATGAGGTCCCCAGGGAGACGAGGGAAATTTCCTTTTCTCTCCCACCTTCACCCCTTCTCAGTGGGAACTAGATCCTAGAGTTTTCAATAAGGAATCAGTGAGAGCTTAGAATGTGCCTATAGGGACATTGGTGTTCAACTTAATGAGAATGTATGTTGCCATTGATCCTGCACAGTCTTTGGATGTGCATATGGACATTCAGTGCTTCCTTTCAGGTGATATGGTGGCACAGTGGTTAGCACTGCTGCCTCACAGCACCAGGGACCTGGGTGATCCCTGGCTTGGGTCAGTTTGTGTGAAGTTTGCATGTTCTTCCTGCGTCTGTGTGGGTTTCCTCTGGGTGCTCCATTTTCCTCCCACAGTCCAAAAGATATGCTGGTTAGGTACATTGGCCATGCTAAATTCTCCCTCAGTGTACCCAAACTGGGGCCGGAGTGTGGTGACTAGGGAATTTTCACGATAACTTCATTACAGTGTGAATGTAAGCCTACTTGTGTTACTAATAAGTAAACTTTAAAACTTTAAACTTTAAAAAGGCCACTAATGGCAGATTGGATTTGAATTTATGAAGCTGATCAGAAATTAATAGATTGTGGAACAAAAGTTTTATCTGTAGCCATACAATTTGATAAAATTGAACAATGAACTGGTTTAGTGTCAAGAGGCTTCACTATAAGTCATGAGGATGGAAGTAAGTGTACAGGGACAAGCCTTAAACTCTGACTCAAACATCAAGACTTCACTATATTGGAACAGTAAAGAACTTCTAGTTTGAACTTGAGTGTGGTGCTTGTATGTGTCCTGGCACTTTCAATTCTCCAGCTTCATTATCATGTTCCAGGATAGGTGTTAAAAAAGGGGGCAGCATGGACAAGTTGGGCCCAAGGGCCTATTTCCATGCTGTAAACCTCTCTGACTGTAATCGACTCCCTGTTGAAGCCAATGGTCGTGGCTGTCAAACAACATAAGGCCACCTCTGGGGACTGGAGGAAAGGCCCGCACCATGGCAGAAATGGTTGGAGAGGTCGAGTCAATTGCCAGGGGAAGGGCAAGGAAGCTCAGGAATTATTTTGGGGGCTAGGAGGAACAATTAAATATTAACAAGGTCTCAACTAGCCTCCTGTGGATGTTCATTATACCCCTGAAAACCTGGCCTAAAATAATGGCAACTTTGAGAGCATAGGGGTCATGTCAGGTAATACGTCAGGTAGTTTTCCCATGGAGCAGGCAGGGTTAAAAGTGCTCCTCAGGTAACTTTGAAAAATGCAACTTAAGCACTTTAATAAAATGAAATATGATGTTTAAATGAATTTTGCAGGATTATAGCAGAATTTCAGGACTAAAATATGGCAGTGTGTTTCTCTGATAACTCAGTGGCTCAACTCACTACCCTCTGGGGAGGTGTTTTTGTTGTATAAACCTTTCATTGAAGTCAGTGGAAATAAAAATTGAGAGGAGTGTAAAATGGACTGCCAGTTGACTATCAGCTGTTTCATACAAGTGCACAAAATGAATTTCTCTGAAGCTGAGTGATTCAAATCAAGGAACTCCCAGGTGGACTGTGCTGAGTTCATTGATCTTCGCTACAACTAACCTAGAAGGAAGGGAGGCTTGGTTAGGGATGCCATTCATTGTGATCCTTCATGGTTAATACACACATTAAAATATTAAGTAAAGACAAGATTGAGCTTGTCCTGCTGTATGCCCATGATTGTATTGTCTGCTGACCTCACACATCAAGGATAGTCACCAGGACAATGTATCAAGCCAAAGCCTATGACAGGAAAAGGTAAAAATTAGAAGACAAAAAAAAATCAAGTGAAATGTAATGATATTAAACCCAAGGCTTTCTAAATAGGAACATTGATACTCATTGTTTAGGAATAGTAACTGAACTGTTTCAGCCTGGAAGCCCTTCAGAGATATCATGAATAAATAATGTTCTTTGGCTCTGTGCTCTCTTTAATTTATCCATTTGACATTTGGTATTACAGAATCGGGGCAGAAATGGACAGAATGCAGTCTATACAGTGGCTTAAGGCCAAGCCAATTCAGTTCTTGCAGGCCCATCAATTGTAGCCAGTTAATTATTCTCATAAAGGTCTTCTTCTGGGATGTCCTCTAATTATTGCTATTGTGCTCTCGTGGAGTTAGAACTCAGTGGTATTTGGATAACTTACCTGACTTAATCCATCAATGTGTGAAACAAACTGCGAGCATGCTCAGATTAACTGGTTTATACATCTCGTGTATTGTTTGTGAACTATGAAATGTTCTGTGAACTATGAACAGAGGCGGCATGGTGGCACAGTTGTTAGCACTGCTGCCTCACAGCACCAGCAACCCAGTTTCAATTCCTGGCTTTGGTCACTGTGCGGAGTCTGCATGTTCTCCCCGTGTCTGCGTGGGTTTCCTCTGGGCGCTTCAGTTTCCTCCCACAGTCCAAAAGACATGCTGGGTAGGTGCATTGGTCATACTAAATTCTCCCTCAGTGTACCCAAACAGGCATGGGAGTGTGGCGACTAGGGGAATTTCACAGTAACTTCATTGCAGTGTTAATGTATGCCTACTTGTGACTAATAAAATGCTGGAAATGCACATCTGCATGAAGGAACCCTTCAACAGAACTGATGGTGAATCCAACCTGAAAAGTTAAGATGCTGTTCTAACTCCAGATTTTTATTATAGAATTCAAGCATTCCATTTCCTTTTACCTTTTGCAGTCACTTTTGCAAAGCTTCATTGTGACCAGATGGAAAACAGAACCGGAAAAAGAGGCACTGTCCGGAAAATAGGTCAGAGATCTGACTCGTGAATAATGTCAGAAATCACAGGTTGGCCAGCTTCCCTCGTCCGTGGCTTGTTTCCCAGTTATTTGTAACCGCCTGCTATTAGTTTCTGGTGAATTAAGAGCTTGCACTGGAAGAGCAGCTGAGGCTGGCTGTGAATTGAAAGTAGCACCAACCTTGCTCCCCCCCTCCTTCCCCTCCCAAAGTGCAGTGAATGCTTAAGGAGGTATTTACAAAGGCAGCTTCTATTGGCCGGAAGATGTTGTTATTTGACCATCTTTCCTTGTGTACCAAGTTTTTTTTTCGCTCCCTGAAACAGGGAACAGCTGTGCAGCACATGGCTTGATTTGCAGCAAAATTGAATTTGAGCCTTGTAATCTGCAGCGATGAGAAACACTGTCAGGCTGCGAGTTGTAAATTTTACCTTTCTCAGGCAATTTAGCAGCTTGTCAAGCCTGTACGGTGCTTATTATTTTAGTAACCATGGTAACTAAATGTTTTTGTCTCTGGTACTTAAAACTTTGACCCTAAAACAGAGGGTGCCCACCCTGAAGAGCTGGAGTAGTATGTCCACTGATAAGGAGGGGCGGTAACTCACTATTCTTCACCAGTTAGCATCAGAGTTGCAGGGTCCCGCAACTTTGTTAACATTAACAGTTTTTTGAAAAACTAAATTTTAGCCATCCTGCTAGATTACTAGATAAAGGCATCACTCTGTGCAGTATTGAATCACATAGAACAGGAAAGCCTCAGGCCATCTTGATCAGCCTCAGCACCCTCTGGCCCAAGAACATCAAAGAAATCAGCCAGGGCTCTTACTGCTAAATGGCAACAGGCATTGATGGTAGGTCTGGTTTCGTCAGTGGTTTGTATCCCCCTATCCCACTCCCACCATTGTCAACCAGACTGATGACACTCATAGACAGGCCTCACGAATGAAGATTGTCACATTCAGTAAGTAACAGGAACAAGCTGCCAGAGGTAGTAGTAGACGAGAGTACAGTTCTGTCTTTTAAAAAGTGTATAGACGGTTAAATGGGGAAGATGTTCATACAGTACATAGAGGAGCAGGAAAGGGGAGGATTCAGAACATAGTGTTGCAGTCACAGATAGGGTCTAGAGAAAGATCAGTCTAATATATGGTATGACCAATCAAAGAAGCTGTTCTTCAGTCAATTGGTACGTGGTTTCAGACATTTGCATCTTTTTCCCGATGGAAAAATGTTTGTCCAGGGTGCGTGGAGTCCTTGATTACATTAGGTGTCTATTTTTTTCCTCTCTGAAGACCTTGCATTCCTGGTGATTTACAGGTTCTGGTGCAGGCCAGCACTTACTTCACATTTCAGGGACAGGCTTTCTTCTCAGCTCACTGCTTCATTTCCTCGGCAACAAGCATTGGCTAACTCACTATTATGGTACCTGGAGATATCTGGCCACAGGGATAGGCTGGATTGGAGAGCCTGCAGGGTTCCCAATTATAGCACAATAATTAAGCAGGCTAGTATGACATTTTGTTATAACTGTTCCTCTCCTGGGCATCTCATCTTGGAAATAATCTGAATCCCTTCGTTTTTTGGTCGTATTCCCAAGGTCTTGTTTGTGCACTCAGATAGTGAAAATAACCCATGACAAGAAGGTTGCAAGCTTCTCTGTTCTGATAGATGCAGCATCTATTAGGTGCCCAATGAATAACCCAGTGATAAAAATTAACGCCATGCACTGTCCATCAAAAGTTCACAAGGTAGCCATAGGAAGTAGGAGCTCACTAGTCTGCGGTGCGTAACTATGTGCAAAAATACAATGAATGCCCTCTGAGTCACTGTGACACTTTAAGATGTCAAGTAAGGGCTGATGCAACAGTTCTGTTTTCCAAAAGGCTGAAGTCTTGCTGCTCTTTATACTTGGTTCCGTTTTGTTTCAGCTTTGATACAGCAAGGAAGATGGAGGATAAAGGTTTACAGGAAGGAAACATGTCCTTCGGCCCAACTTGTCTATGCTGTCCAAGTTTTACCACTAAGCTAGTACCAATTGCCTGCATTTGGCCATGTCGCTCTATAACCATCTTCCCAAGTAACTGTCTAAATGCTTTTTAAAAGACAAAATTGTACCCACCTATACTAACTAACTACCTCTGGCAGCTTGTTCCACACACTTGCCACCCTCTGAGTGAAAAAACTGCCCCTTTTAATCTCTCCTTTGTCATCATAAACCTATGCTCTCTAGTTTTAGATTCCCCTCCTGTCACAAATCTGTCCCAAAGCATAAGCATCGTCAAGGGTGCAGTGTACTTAACTAACTAGCTGAAAGCCAAATTGCTTCAATTCAGCCAGCGATGGAATTGCACCTAACAAGAAACTCTGGGTAGGCTGCCAAGTTTATACAGGTAATTCTGGAGTTTGCTTAAGCAGTGGTGACCACCTGCAGGAAAACATTAGAGTTTGGGACAAATTCTTTTCTGGCATCTGAGAAGACTCAGTTCCAGTGAATTGTGCCAGAGAACACAGTATGGATATGATCAGCGCAACTTGTGGGCCAAAGGGCCTGTTTGTGCTGTAGTGTTCTATGTTCTATGTTCTAACAGTTTTCCACGTGACTGTTTTGTGTCATTAGTTGGAGTAGAGCGATTGGCTCAGTGCCGGGGTCTCAGGCTTACTGATGAAAAATCAGAGCTGAGCATGTCTTTATGAGAAGCTCTAATGTGCAATCGGGTGACAATGCTTGATTCATCCAGCATGTTCTCAGCAGTGGCAAATTTTCCAGTACTTTTTGAGCCTGAAGGGCAAATTTGTTTGAAGTTCCTTCAGAAAAACTAAAGAGCAGACACTGTTTCAAGTGTAATCCAGTGTAGAGAGGTATTGGTGCTTGAACAGAATCCAGTTTGACCCCACCATGGAACTCAAAGTGTTCCAGCATCAGGCTGTCATTGCTGATCTTACCCATCCTGTTGTGATGGAAAGTGGGGATCACGCTGAGCAGCGTCAGTGGGTAACCAATTTTATCCAGTCTTACCCAGCAGCTTAAATAGGACACTTCAGTTCACATAGTCAAATGCTGTGGTGAGATTGATGAAGGCGATATGTAAAGTGGTCTTAAATGTTCAAGACATTTCTCTTTCAGCGGCCACACTGAGGGATCATTTCAATCGTAGACCATAAAATTTTAAAACCATTCTGGAATTGATGTTCAGTTGGAATCTGCAGTCTGATGGGGCAACACGAGCCAATTATTTCCCATGATGATGTAGCAGGGGAATGCCTCGACAGTTGTTGCAATTGCTTTGCTTGCCCATGTTGTGCAGGGTCACAATCTTTGCCTCATGTATATTATGGTCCATTGCCCCTTTTCTCTAGCAGAAATGGAAATGTTCATACAGATATTGCAGGGTTCCTGTGCTTGTTATGGGTTCAGGATGCATACCATTACCACGTGGATCTTTTTCCAAAGGTAAGTGGATCAGTGGCTTTGCTAAGATCCAGTATCCAGCTCTGTTATAACTTCCTCCACAGCAATATTCTCTCTAGACTACAACTCAAAGTATGTTCTGCCCCATCTGCCCATTGCAGTTTGTGATGACTTATCTTGCTTTTATTTTCAATCCAGCCATTTCCTTTGCTGATGGACTTGTTGCCTTTTTGACCCCTACATAAATGTCCCTAGCATTTCCTGTGTCAAAGGGCATATGAGTATTCTGGCAGAGTTGTAACCAGTAGTCAGTTGCACATTACCCAGCGGCCTGTTGGATTTTGCTTTGATTCCAACTGTCCTATCACCACTGGCCTTAATGTATAGAATCCAGTCACCTCACAGTTCCACCTGGCCTGTCAAAGGACATGTGGAGTTGAGGTATGCTAAGTGGGTAAACTGATGTGAAAATTGTCTTTCCATATGTTGACTTCAGCTCAGATTTATCCCAATTTTGCAATCACGACAACAATAGGTCTAATTAGAGAGAAAGGGCACTTAGACTGAAATACTCATCATTGCATAAATTCTTATAGTGAAATTTGTTGCCTAATTGAATCTCAGTGTATTTTGACTGTCAGTTTATTGGTCAATGCCAATTTTTATTTTTCATGGAGGTTAAGTGTTTGTGGATAACACGTTGCTGCATTGAGCAGTAAATTCAAAGAGTAATGTGGTAGAAGTTTGTGTATCCCCCAAATGCCTACCCAGTTTCCTTTTGAAATCATTGTTGGTCCTTCAGCAACTGGTGCTTATGTTCCACATGAGCCATACCTATCCATCACTGTCGAACCCTATCAGCAAATAATCTATTCCTTTCTCCTTTGTATGTGTATCACTACTGTTGACCTCAGCTACTCCTTGTGGTAGCAGTTTCTCATTCCAATCATTCTCCAGCAAAATAAATTTTCCTGAATTCCCTATTGAATTCATGAAAATGTTACATCTCTTTTATATTTATAACCACTAGCTTTGGACTCTTCCACAAGGTGCAAATTCTTGCTGAGCTACAGTTTCATGAGTCCTGATGGATCTCTTATATCTTATCAAAGTGGTTATGCTTTATGTATGAGCATAGACTTTGAGTGCCGGGTTTCAACCAGGGGTGCATCACAGTTGAGCTTCAACTTCTACTCAGCCACTAACTCTTATGTGAGAAATAAAAGAATGACCAGGGTGAGGTTAGGGCCAGTCAAGGATAATAGTGGGAACTTGTGCATGGAATCAGAAGAGATAGGTGAGGCGTTGAATGAATCCTTTTCTTCAATGTTCACTAAGGAGAGGGGCCATGTTTTTGAGGATGAATGCGTGATACAGGCTGATGGGATGGAGGAGGTAGATATTCTGAGGGACGATATATTATCAATGTTAAAAAAAACCTGAGGGTTGATAAGTCCCCTGGGCCAGATGGGATACATCCTAGGTTACTCTGGGAGGGACGGGATGAGATTGCGGACCCTTTAGCTATAATCTTTGGGTCCTCACTGTCTACGGGGATTGTGCCAGAGGACTGGAGAGTGGTGAATGTTGTTTCCCTCTTCAAGAAAGGAAATAGGAATCACCCTGGTAATTATAGACCAGTTAGTCTTACTTCAGTGGTCGGTAAGTTAATGGAAAGGGTCCTGAGAGATAGGACTTATGACCATTTGAAAAGATGTAGTTTAATCCAGGATAGTCAGCACGGTTTCTTGAGAGTTAAGTCCTGCCTCTCAAATTTGATTGAATTCTTTGAGGAGGTAACTAGGTGTGTCGACGACGGTAGAGCAGTTGATGTCGTATACATGGATTTTAGTAAGGTGTTAGATAAAGTTGCCCATGATAGGCTTATGTAGAATGTAAGGAGGTGTGGGATAGAAGGAAATTTGGCCAATTGGATGAGTAACTGGCTGTCTCATAGAAGACAGAGGATGGTGGTGGAAAGAAAATTTTCAGACTGGAGGCCAGTTATCAGCGGTGTACAAAGGGATCAGTGCTGGGTCCTCTGCTATTTGTGATTTTTATCAATTACTTGGAAGAGGGGGCTGAAGGGTGGGTTAGTAAATTTGCTGATGACACCAAGATTGGTGGAGTCGTGGATGAGGTGAAGGGCTCTTGCAGGCTGCAAAGAGACATTGATAGGATGCAGAGCTGGGCCGAAAAGTGGCAGGTGGAGTTTAACCCTGATAAGTGCGAGGTGATTCACTTTGGTAGGACAAACTTGAATGCGGATTACAGGGTCAATGGCAGCGTTCTGAGGAATGTGGAGGAACAGAGAGATCTTGGGGTTCATATCCACAGATCTCTGAAGGTTGCCACTCAAGGGGGTAGAGCCATGAAGAAGGCTTATAGTGTGTTAGCAGGAGGTTTGAGTTTAAGAGCTGTGGGGTTATGCTGCAACCATACTGGACGTTGGTGAGACCACATTTGGAATATTGTTTGTCATTCTGGTCATCTCACTATAAGAAGGATGTGGAAGCATTGAAAAAAGTGCAGAGGAGATTTACCAGTTTGCTACCTGGTTTGGAGTGTAAGTCTTATGAGGAAAGGTTGAGGGAGCTGGGGCTTTTCTGTTTAGAGTAGGGGAGAATGAGAGGTGACTTAATAGAGGTTTATAAGATGATGAGGGGGATGGATACAGTGGACATGCAGAGACTATTTCCATGGGTGGACGTAGCTGTTACTAGGGGGCATAACTATAAGGTTCATGGTGGGAGATATAGGAGGGATGTCCAAGGTAGATTCTTTACTTAGAGGGTAGTTGGGGTGTGGAATATACTGCCTGCTGTGACAGTGGAGTCGGACGCTTCACAAACTTTCAAGCGGTTATTGGATAGGCACATGGAGCACACAAGAATGATAGGGAGTGGGATAGCTTGATCTTGGATTTGGACATAGCTCGGCACAACATTGAGGGGCTGAAGGGCCTGTACTGTGCTGTACTGTTCTATGTTCCTATGTTTCTATGTAAACAATGACGCTTTGCAGTAGGGGTTACTGAATAGCAATCAGGAATGGATATCTTGACTGATTATGCAGAGATATTGTTTTCATTGCTGTCAGTTAGTCTGTTTAGACCATAAGATGTAGAAATGGGAGTCGGCTATTCAGCCCTTTGTACCTGCTCTGCTATTTAATAAGATCATGGCTGATCTAAAACTCACTAAGTCCACTTCCTGCCTTAACTGTATAACCTTTAATTCCCCTACAATTTATTGATCTCAGCCTTAAAAATGTTTAACGACTCAGCCTCCAAAGCTCCCTGGGGTAAAGAATTCCAAAGATTCACCATTCTGAGAGAAGAAATTCTTTCTCAAATCCATGTTACATGTGTACCCCCTTATTCTGTGACAATGACCTCTGGCCCTGCACTCTTCCATGAGTGGAAACATCCTTCCAGTATATACCCTGTGTAACCCCCTACAAATCTTATGTGTTTCAATTAAATCACCTCTCATTTTTCTGAACACCAAACAGGACAGGCCTAACCTGTTTAATCTTTATTCATATGTCTGTCCCTTCAAACCCGGGGTTATCCCAGTAAACCTCCTCTGAACTGAGTCCAATGATAATTGATGTTTCCTTGAATAAGCGGACCAAAACAGTACACAACATTCTAACGGTGGCCTCACTAGTACTTTGTACAGTTGCAGCAACACCTCTACTTTTTTGGTCCAGCCCTATTGAAATAAAAGCCAACATTCCATTTGCCTTCCCTATTACCTCCTGCACCTTCTGCTAGCTTGCTGGGTTTCATGAACAAGGATCCCTCAAGTCATTTTGTGCTACACCTTTCTGTAGTCTCTTTCCATTTCAATAATAACCTACCTTCTCATTCTTTCTCCCACAATGAACAATCTCATATTTTCCCATGCTGAATTCCATTGGCCAATTTTATGTCCACTTACTTAACCTTACTTAACATTAAAGTTTATTTATTTGTTACAAGTAGGCTTACATTAACACTTCAATGAAGTTACTGTGAAAATCTCCTAACCCTCTCTGTAAACTCTTTATATCCTTCCTATCTTCCCTCCCACCTTTGTTTCATTTGCAAATTTGGCCACAATATACTGTGCTCCTTCCTCCATATCACTAATATATATTACAAAGAGCTGTGAACCTAGTGTTGCTCCCTGTGATAATCCACTGGTTACTGCCCTCCAATCTGAGAAAGACCCCCTTATTGCTACTCCTTGCTTCCTGTTAATTATTTTGTAAGCGACCCACATCACTAAAATGAATGGATGGAATTCAGTGGAATTTGGTACACAGATAGGGAATGGCCCTATCTGTGAATTGAGCTGACGAATTTAGATGTTGCCAGTTGTTTGATTTAGAGTGTTGTGGATTGTTTCAGCTGCTGTGGTGGAACTTGTCACTGTTCAGTCAAATGTGAGCAGAATTTTCAGAGCAGATTGTTCACTATAGCTCAGTCTGAAGCCTTCACAGTGAGATGGAAGGCCTTAATAAAAAGATTGATTCTTTTTCTAGCATTGCAGTTGCAGAGTGCCAACCAGACAGGAAACCGTTTCAATGAAAAATTGTGTAAATGTAATAATGTTGAGTTGACACAGCATGGTAGAGATATGCTCAACATTGAGTGCTCTCTTCAGTTAAATAACACTGATGCAATCCCATTGACTGAGATCATCCAGCTAAATATTGGCAATTGTACCTCTGGTTGGTGTTTATCAGCTACAAGTAGTTTTTATTATCAGAGTTATTAAAGAGCCATCTCTTGAATCCACTTAAATGTTTACTTCACTCGACTTCCACAAATATATTGTCCTTTGGGTGAACAAGTTTCACCTGACTTCATTCTTTCTCTTTTTTGCCTATCTTTTAAGCTGCAGCACTTAGAACCATAGAACCCTACAGTGCTGAAAGAGGCCCTTCGGCCCATCGAGTCTGCACTGAGCACAATCACACCCAGGCCCTACCCCCATATCCCTACATATTATACCCACTAATCCCTCTAACCTCCTCTACCCTGGACACTAAGGGGCAATTTCTTAGCATGGCCAATCAACCTAACTTGCACATCTTTGGACTTGGTGTTCATCCCATTCCTAAGAGTGCCTGGATCAATTTTGTCAAAGCCTTTATAATCTTGAAAATTGCAATAATGTATGACAGCACACCCTACAATACTCCATCTACCAGTCACATAATTGATAATATGGATTTACTTATGTTATTGTTTATAATGTAAACGGTATTCTCTCCTGGTGATCATGTGTCGATTATTACTTCATAAAGTCATAATTCATAATCGTTTAGTTTGGGCAGTAACATGCTTTGGTGACCTGAATCACTGTGACCCTTAGGGTCCGATTTTACCATTTTCATTCTAAGTGCTGAATCTGGGCGTAATCCAGATCCGACTTGGAAATCTGCTATCAGGCGCTCCCACTAGCACTTAGCCTGAAAAAAAATTGCGGGTCTGAGTTGCGCTGTGGGTGGGGCTTAGTGCAACCGAAATGATCAGAGCTCTGAACTGCGCATGCGCAGTTAGAAAAAAAAATTGAAAATTACTCCCCTGTCACATCGTTTCTGGGCCACAAAAAGCAGATAAAGCGGCCTGGGAGCAAAAAGCAAGAGCAATGGTTCCCCACAGACATTGCCCCCAACCCCACAACATTACTGTCCCCCTTATCCACTCACCCCTTCCCACTACCCAGACCGATTGCGATCCTCTGCCCCCCTTCACCCCCACCACAGCGGACTCCCCCGCCACCCCTGCTCCCCCCACCACTGAGCAATTGAGCCTCACCACCTCCCCCCCCCGGCCTCACTCCCCCAGTAGCAGTGGTGGTGAGGATAGAGAGTAGCAGAGATGGTGAGGATGGAGAGTAGCAGAGATGGTGAGGATGGAGAGTAGCAGAGGGTTGTAGCAGCAATTAGTAGGTGTGAGGGTGGCAGCAAATTATATTCTACCATGAGAAGAGAATAAATAAACAGATCGAAGTGGGTGCATGGGTTGAGATGGGTGGAGTAAAGGTGGTGAAGTGGTGGTGAGGAGTGGGATTGAGGTCATGATGCAAGGAAAATAGTAGCTATCATTGTGGCATTGTAGTTTTAGTCTATTGTCATGCTCTTCCCAGCTCAAATTTCAGCTCAGTATTTTTAACAAACCTTGTCTTTTTTTGGTGGTGGTGTCCAGAAGTTCCTTCAAGAGCACACAAGTGAGAGCAGCAAGAGTAGACCACAAGACCCACTGAGCTTAGTTTTTTGATTCATTCGTGGGACATGGGCATCACTGGATGACCAGCATTTATTGCCTATCTCTAGTTGCACTTGGAGGGCAGTTGAGAGTCAACCACATTGCTGGAGTCACATGTAGGCCAGACCGAGTAGGGACAGCAAATTTTCTTCCTTAAAGGACTTTCATGAATCAGATGGGTTTTTCCGACAATTGACAATGGTTTCATGGTGATCAGTAGATTCTTAATTCCG
This sequence comes from Carcharhinus amblyrhynchos, assembly GCF_965287045.1. Lineage (NCBI taxonomy): Eukaryota > Metazoa > Chordata > Chondrichthyes > Carcharhiniformes > Carcharhinidae > Carcharhinus > Carcharhinus amblyrhynchos. The sequence goes on along the minus strand of NC_137324.1, from coordinate 45,683,928 downwards.
ATATTTTTATTGAATTCAAACTCCACCATCTGTTGTGTTGGAATTCGAACCCGAGACCCCAGAACACAAACACATTACTGGATTAATAGTTTAGCGATAATACCTCTAGGCCATCGCCCACTACAATCAGAGCTGATCTTGGGCTTCAACTCTGATTTGCAGCTTTCTTCCTACGTCCCTTGATTCTCCAAGAGATCAAAAATCTGTCTCAGCCGTAAATGTATTCAAAGATGGAGCGTCCGCAACCCTTCGGGATGGATAATTACAAAACCCTTTCAACAATGTGATTTCTCCTCATCTCAGTCCTGAGATGAAGCCAGCCAGGCTGCAAGTGTTTCTGGTCTGTCACTGGGAGGCTGCCTTCAGGCAGCTACACTGTGCCCAGGTGCTTCCAGTGACTCACAGGCAGATTGGTAAAACCAGAATCGGCCTCTATCAATCAGTCCTCATAGGGTTTCAACAAGGTCGATTGGCTGCTTGCCAGCAAGTGGCTGTTTTGCCGCACCTCCTGCTGGGATGAAGTTGAGTATGCTGATCAGCTGTCCACCCAGTTTCATACCTTCCCCTGTCAAATGGGTCTACTGTGAGTTGGATTTATGTATATTCATCAAATCCGGATGATGTATTTAGGAGCCTTCATGGGCATCATACTGTTGCAGCCTTGGGCTGTTCACTTCAAATTACGCTAAGTACTCTAATTTGCCAGAATATTTGGGGGAGTCCACGAGAAGGGAACGTAATTTTCAAGCTAGGCCATTCAAGGTTGTTGTCAGGAAGCAACTATCGCCAGATGGATGGCATAAGTCTGGAACTCAAAACTGTTGAGGCAAGGAATTGAAATTGAATTCTTCAAAACTGATGTTGATATAATTTTTGTTAGATGATTTCATGTTACAACTGTACAAAACTCTGGTGCGGCCGCACTTGGAGTATTGCGTACAGTTCTGGTCGCCGCATTATAAGAAGGATGTGGAGGCATTGGAAAGGGTGCAGGGGAGGTTTACCAGGATGTTGCCTGGTATGGTGGGAAGGTCTTATGAGGAAAGGCTGAGGGACTTGAGGTTATTTTCATTGGAGAGAAGAAGGTTACGAGGTAACCTGATTGAGGCATACAAGATGATCAAAGGATTGGATAGGGTGGACAGTGAGAGCCTTTTACCTCGGATGGTGATGGCTAACACAAGAGGACATAGCTTTAAATTAAGGGGTGGTAATTATAGGACGGATGTCAGAGGTAGGTTCTTTACTCAGAGGGTAGTAAGGTTGTGGAATGCTCTGCCTGCAGCAGTTGTGGACTCGCCAACTTTAAGGGTGTTCAAATGGTCAGTGGATAGGCATATGGATAACATTGGAATAGTTTAGGTTAGAGGGTCATTGGATTGGCTCCACTGGTTGGTGCAACATTGAGGGCCGAAGGGCCTGTCCTGCGCTGTAATGTTCTATGTTCTATGTTCTATGAGTGTATCTATGAGTTCTGGAACAAAAGACTGGAATTTTCTGGCTGTTCACATTGCCAGGACCTTCTGGTCCCACTGACCTGTGCACTCTCCACCATGGGCTTCACGGTGGTGTGGGGTGGAGTCCACGGGAAATACCACTGACAGCGGCGGGACTGGAAGATCCCACTGCCGGCCAATAGCGTACTGCCTCCCGCCGTGAGAAAGACACTGCGGAGAGAATCCTGCCCTAAAGTGCTTTGATGGAGTTCTGATATAGATCAGCCAAGATCTAACTGAAATGCAGAACAAGCTCAAGGAACTGAATGGCCTAATCCTGTGTCTATGCTCCACTAAAAAGAGAGAAATAATCAGCCAAACCTCCTCATGTTTTAACTTTGACTATTGACTCATGCGTTTGTGAAAGTCTGCCAAAATAGGCAGCATCAGATGAATTAGTGAACAACTCCACTGTAAAGGTCTGTCAACAGTCTTTTAGACACACACTCAAAGAATTATCCTTTGGGTGAAGTTTTGGGAGGCCGCCATCAGACTTGAAACATTATCCATGTGTGAGTTACCACCCTCAGGGGAATGAGAGATAACATTGCATGAAGACAGGAAGATGTGCATTTTGTCCCTTTTATTCTCAAATGTGAAAGAAACTGGCTGAAACTGAAGTGGAAGATAGGGTGGGTGGGTTGGGGAGGTGCGTGAGGAATCTTCAGTAATGGCTCTGAGGTTTAACTTACCTACGTTTGACTCAAAGGTGACAATGGGGTCAGCTGAGAGCTGAACTCCAGACCTCAGTCACTCCCTTACTGCAAAGTACCTGAAGGTGACATGTAACAAAAAGAAAAATAGGAGATAACAAACGGAGTCAATTTTGTAATTCATGTTTTCACAGAATGGCTGAATAATACATAGATTTGCCTTTGTGAAAATGAACATCCAGTGAATGAGGCTGTGGGGAGCAGGAGACTGTAATTTCCATCTGTGATTTATAACATCTGTAATTTTGCCATTAGAATTGACAGTAAGGAATTAAGTTGAGCAGCAAGCAAAAATGTTCGGGGACAAATGATAAAATAATGAGGATAACCGGATCCTGAGGTGAGGCATTTTCTCCTGTGGATAGTTTGCTCTCTCCAGAACCATCCACATTTGAGTGAACAATTTGACTTCTGCTCCTCCAGGGTCTAACTGCTGTTGTAATGTAGTAAAACACTTAGTGCTGCCAATACAGCATCAACTCATTGCCACTTAATCCAGCCTATCAACTCAAGTACCCACAAAGCCTATTACTAGAGCTGTTTCATCAAGTGTGTTGCTTCATGTTAGCTTATACATCTCATTATGTCAGCTCCCTCGCTATGTAGCTTCTGGCTGAGAATTGAACCAAGACCTGGCAAGCAGCCATTTGGCTCAGTACGAGCTGGAAGTACGCTGTACTCTAATTAACTCCATGCTCCTGAGCATCCTCTGAGGCTGTGTGGGCTTGTTTCGATAATACCATGAGCACTGAGTGGCAAATGCTTGGGTTAGGGAAGATTAATTCTGCAGTCGATATTGTACATCATTTTCAGTGGAATACACAATTGTGTGGGAAGCTCGATAGCCTTCCTTATACTAATTACAGTCACCAAAATCAATTTTGTTTGAGTTTTTTTTAATATTAATTGTTATCCCGTGGTGTTATTTCAGTAATTTGGAGGATATCCTGTTAACAAGCAAAGGATAATTATACTGCACAACATTCAGTGTATCAGTCTGCTGCTAAAGTATAATCGTGTGTAAACGTTGTGTCCTTTTATGGGCTTAGAATCTAATTACAATGCCTTTCAGAGACTAGTTAGAAGCTAATTGCTTTTTCGCAGATTCTGAGGTCAATTAGAGGTCAGAATAAACTATCACGAGATAGCTGGCATGCTTTTAATGCTTTTCATTACAAAATATGACACATAAAACGCACTGAATGGATTTCACAACTTTAATATACACTGGTAGGTCTGCAGCGCCATTGCTTATAGTTTGATTGCCAGCTATGTCGGATCTGTGTCTCATTAAGTACACTAAGTCCATTGGTTGTTAAGTACACACAAGTTCAAATCTAGCAGTGTTTAGTTATTGATTGATCAGGAAACTTGACAGCTTGATAAATGCTAGTAAAGAGTCGCCTGTTGGTCAGAAGAACCCACCATTTCCAGAGTCAGATAAGGACCGAGTTAAAAAATAGTAGGAAATGGAAAAGAAATGTTAAAAGTGCTCAGCTTAGGGTTTTGTACCTGAATGCTCAGAGCTTTTGAAACAAAATGGATGAATTAGTTGCACAATAAAGGGGTATGATATAGTTGGCGTTATGGAAACATGGCTCCAAGGTGACCAAGGATGGGAACTAAACATTGAGGAGTGTTTAGGAAGGACAGACAGAAAGAAAAAGATGGTGGAGTTGCATTATTGATCAAAAATAATATTGATGCAATATTGAGGAAAGATATTAGCATAGATGATGTGGAATTTGTATGGGTCGAGTTAAGAAACAGCAGGGGCAAAAAACATTGGCAGGTGTGGTATACAGAGCACCAAGTTGCAGTGGTAATGTTGGGAAAAGTATTGGACAGGAAATCAGAGATGCACATGTTAAAGAAACTTCTGCGACTTTAATCCTCAGACAGATTGAGAGAGTCAAATTATTCACAGCAAAATAAAGGAAGAATTTCTAAAGTGCATACGGGATGGTTTTCTGGAGCAATATATTGAGGAACCAACAAAGGAATAGACCATCCTGCACTGGGTGTTGTGCAATGAGAAAGGATGAATTAATTGCACAGTTGGCAATCTAGTTGTGAGAGAATCCTTTGGGACGAGTGACCATAATATGGTAGAATCCTTTGTCAAGGTGAATAATGTTGTAGTTAATTCTGAGACCAGGGTTCTGAACCTCAGTGAAGGTAACTATGATAGTATGAGGCATTAATTGACCACGATGGACTGGGAAGCATCACTGCAAGGAAAGATGGTGGACAAGCAATGGCAGGCATTTAAAGAATGAATAGATGATCTCCAGAAGAAAAAGCAATAGGCCTGAGGATTGAGTTTAAAAGTTATTGATTAAGAAGAGAAAAATAGAATATGAAAATAAGCTAGCAGGGAACATAAAAAACTGATTGTAAAAGTTTCTATAGGTTTGTAAAAAACAAAAGATTGACAAAAACAAATGTAGGCCCCTTACAGTCAGAAATGGGAAAATTCATAATGGGGTATAAAGAAATGACCAAGGAATTAAATTCATACTTTGCTTCAGTCTTCACAAAAGAGGACAGGAATAACATACCAGAAATTCTGAGAGAAGTTTTAGTGAGGAGCTGAAGGAAATCAGCATTAGTAGAGAAATAGTTTGGGGAAAATTGATGGGAATGAAGGAGGATAAATCTCCAGATCCTGATACTGTTCATCCCTGAGTACTTAACAAAGTGGCCCTGGAGCTACTAGTAAATCCATTGATGATTATTTTCCAAAATTTCTATATATTGGAGGGTAGCTCGTGTTAGTCTGCTGTTCAAAAAGGCAGGTAAAGAGAAAACAGGGAACTGTAGACTAGTGAGCCAAACGTCAGTTGTTAGAGTCCATTATCAATGACTTCATAGCTTGGCATTTGGAAGGCAGTGCTATAATCAGACAAAGTCAGCATAGATTTACAAAAGGAAAATCATGCTTGATGAATCTATTGGAATTCTTTCAGGATAGACAGTGAAGAAAGTTATCTCAGATTGCAACAGGATCTTGATCAATCGGGCCAGTGGGCTGATGAATGGCAGTTGGAATTTAATTTAGATAAATGCAAGGTAATACATTTTGATGGATTGAACCAGGGCAGGACTTACTCAGTTAATGGTGGGGCATTGGGAAGAGTTACAGAACAAAGAGATTTAGAGGTACATGTTCATAGCTCCTTGAAAGTGGAGTCACAGATGGACAGACTGGTGAAAAAGGCATTCAGCATGCTTGGTTTCATTGGTCAGAACATTGAATGCAGGAGTTGGGACGTCTTGTTGAAGTTGTACAAGACATTGGTAAGGCCACACTTGGGAATACTGTGCACAGTTCTGGTCACCCTATTATAGAAAGGATATTATTAAACTAGAAAGAGTGCAGAAAAGATTTACTAGGATGCTACCGGGACTTGATGGTTTGAGTTATGAGAGGCTGGATAGACTGGGACTTTTTTCTCTGAAGCGTAGAAGGCTGAGGGGTGATCTCATAGAGATCTATAAAATAATGAGAGGCACACATCAGCTAGATAGTCAATATATTTTCCCAAAGATAGGGGAGTCTAAAAATAGAGGGCATAGGTTTAAGGTGAGAGGAGAGAGGTATAAAAGTGTCCAGAAGAACAATTTTTTCACACAGACGGTGGTGAGTGTCTGGAACAAGCTCCCAGAGGTAGTAGTAGAGGAGAGTACAATTTTGTCTTTTAAAAGCGTTTATTCAGTTACTTAGGTAAGATGGGTATAAAGGGATATGGGCCAAATGGAGGCAACTGGGATTAGCTTAGGGGTTTTAAAGAAAAAGGCAGCATGGACAAATTGGGCCAAAGGGACTGTTTCCATGCTGTAAACCTCGATGACTCTATGACTCTATGTAGCTAGTAGGGTTGACTCTAGGAGAACTAGTCGATGTGGCTTATTTAGACTTCTAGTCGGCTTTTGACAAGGTACCACGTAACAGACTACAATGTAAAGTTAAAGCACATGGGACTGCAGGTAATGTCTGAAGAAGCATAGAAAACTTGTTAGCAGATAGGAAGCAGAGTTGCAATAATTGGGACTTTTTCTGGTTGGCAATTAGTGACTAGTAGGATTCCACAGGGATCTGTCCGAGGACCCTAACTGTTCACATTATATATTAATGATTTGGAAGGGGGAACTGAATGTATTATCTCCAAATTTGCAGATGATGCAAAGCTGGGTGGGAGGGAGAATGTTGAGGAGGATGCAGAAATGCTTCGGTATGTTTTGGACAGGCTGAATGTGTGGGCATATGCATGGCAAATATAGAAAACACTGATAAATGTGAGGTTATCCACTTTGGTTTCAATAATATGGGGACATTATTTGAATGGGTGTAAATTGAGAGAGGTGGATACTCAGTGAGATTTTGGTGTCCTCGTGCATCAGTCGCTGAAAGTAAGCTCACATGTAAAGCTGGCAGTAAAGAAGGTATGTTGGCCCTCATAACGAGAGGATTTGAGTATTGGGATAGGGATGTCTTACTGCAGTTGTATAGGGCATTGGTGAGGCCATGCCTGGAGTTATTGTGTTCAGTTTTGTTGTCCTTACCTAAGGAACAATATACTTGATATAGGGAGAGTACAACAAATGTTTGCCAGGCTGATTCGTGGGATGGCAGTTCTGTCATATGAGGAGAGATTAGATCAGTTAGGATTATACTCAGTGGAGTTTAGAAGAATGAGAGAGGATCTGACAGAAACTTATAAAATTCTAACAGGGTTAGACAGGGTAGATTCAGAAAATATGTCTCTGACGGTGGTGGAGTCCAGAACTAGGGGTTATAAATTGAGGATAAGGGGTAAACCTTTTAGAACTAAGGTGAGGAGAAATTTCTTCACACAGAGTGTGGTAAATGTGTAGAATTCAGCACCATAGAATATAGTTGAGGCCAAAGCGTTGTCTGATTTCAAGAAGAAATTAGATATAATTTTAGGGGCCAAAGGGATCCAGGTATGGGGGAAGGGGGATCAGCATATTGAATTTGATGATCAGCCATGACCAAAATGATTGGCTGAGTATCTGCTTCCCTCACTTTACACCCATTCAACCGAATGAAACCTATGCGGTCACAGAGAGAATATGCAAACTCTACACAGACATAGAGCGAATGTGCAGACTCTGTGCAGACGGTGACCCGAGCTGGGAATCAAACCCGGGTCCCTGCCGCTATGGGGCAGCAGTACTAACCACTGTGTCACCATGGTGCCCATTGACCATTGGTGCCTTGTTCTGTTCAGATTATACCCATGAAGCAGGTACAAGGGTCCAATTTCTGTATCTACTCCATCTATTGATCGTTGTAGCATGAATGCTTGAGTCAGGGTCAGGGTAAAGTATATCACAAGAAATTATTTCGTGTATTTGTATTTCATATTACTTGCAAATATTAGTTTAAACTATTGGACCGCGGTTGCAATATGTCCCTCATTAAGTCACCACTGGAGCGGAGCAAGTTTGGACAATAATATTTTAGATAAGATTTGTTTAGAAGAGAATTAGTGCTTGGTCAATGTTGGTTTGGGTGTGGGGATTGTGGGATTGAAAACTAGAGCAGATGGCAGGTATTTGTCCAAGCTGCTGATAAAAAGTATGTTAGGTTTGGGATTATAGTGTATTGCACGATACATAATCCTGTAATTGTAAGTATTAAATTTGTGTTATTTAAGGCAATTGGCAAAAAGCCAGAGCTGAGAGCAGGTGATTTTTTTTTCATCATACTGACTTATGATCTGAATGCATTGTCTGAAACAGTGGCGGAAGACGAGGCAATAAAAACTTTCAAAAGGGAATTAGTTATATACTTAAAGGGAAAAAATTCATGCAATGCTGTGGGGAAAGGCAAAGATAGTGGGTTAGCTCTTGCAAAGACCTGGCAGAAGTACAATGAGTCAAGTTGCCTCCTCTGGGTGCTCCGGTTTCCTCCCACAGTCTGGAACATATGCTGGTTAGGTGCATTGCACATGCTAAATTCTCCCTGAGTGTACCCGAACAGGCACTGGAATGTGGCGACTAGCGGATTTTCACAGTAACTTCATTACAGTGTCAGTGTAAACCTACTTGTGACAATAATAAATAAACTTAAATTGTATGGCAAATAACTCATCAGATTACAAAGTGAGATGAATAAAAGTTGGATGTTTCAGGTCAATGATTGAGGCCTGGGAAATTACCGACCGGTGAGTCTGACCTCAGTGGTTGGTAAGTTTAATTTAGATAAATGCAAGGTGATTTCGCAGTGACATATCTGTCCTACACTCGGATCAACTGCTCCTTAAAAGATTCCCACATGCCAGATGTGGATTTACCCTCAAACGGCCTCTCCCAAACAACAGCCTCCAAATCCTGACTAATCCAGTTATAGTTAGCCTTCCCCCAATTTAGCATCTGAACCCAAGGACAACACTTGTCCTTTTCTATGAATATCCGACAACTACAGAATTGTGGTCACTGTTCGTCCCGTGTTCCCCCACTGCAACTTTGATGACCTGGCCAGGTTCATTCCCTAGTACTAGGTCCAGCATAGCCCCCTCGCGAGTTGGACTATCTACATATTGTTCCAAAAAACCTTCCTGGACACACTTAACAAATTCCTCACCATCTGGACAGTATGAGGAATGTTAGAGGTTCCCACTATAACAGCCCTATTGTATCTACACCTGTCCAGAATCTGCTAACATATTCTTCATCTTTCCGTGGGCTATTGGGAGGCCTGTACCCTATCTTACTGACTGTCCCCTTCCTGTTTCTGAACTCTATCCACCGTGTCTCACTACATGATTCTTCCAAGGTGTCCTCCCTCTGTACAGTTGTAATATGGCCCCTAACTAATTTTGCAACTTCCCCACCTCTTTTGCCTTCCCTTCTGTCTCACCTAAATCACCTATATCCCGGAACATTTAGCTGCCAGTCCTGACCCCTCTTAACAGCAATCACATCCAAGTTCCACGCATGAATCTCAGCTTTAAGTTCATCTGTCTTATCTGTTATACTCCGTGCATTGAAGCAGATATGCATTCCAGACCTCATTAATTTTGTACAGAGTTAATTATATTTTGAAAACGAATGTGTCTCTGTTTAGAAGTTAATGTTATGTCTGACCATATGACAAGTTCCTTTTGAACTGGAGGGGGCGAATAAAAGAGGACGACAAAGAAACATATAGGATACAATGTTGAATGGGAAATGATACCTCCTGTGTCCAAACAGCTGCAATGCCTTGGGACAGGCATGAAAAATGGACAACTTAGCAGAGTGCAGCCAACTCCAACAGAAGCATAGCTCAGTAGCTTAAGGAGAGGAAGCGAATTAATTAAACCCATGTTCAATATCGATACGTGATTGGTTCAGCATCCAGACAATCCAAACCCCAAACATTTGCTTCTAAAATTTGTGATGTTCAACCCTGCGCAGATCCAGGCCAGGTTTTTAATGAAGCCAAAGTTGGACGCTGGTCCGGAGAATGAAAATCTAATTTTCACCATGACTTTTCCTGCCCTTCTGTCCATTAGTGCATTTCCTTTCAGTAACAGTATCTCATCATCCCTTTAACTCACTGAACATCTTCACAAAGCCTTCAGGTCAAGTCTTGACATACTGCAAAGCTGAGGTTGGAGAAGAATGGCATTCTGAAATTTAGCCAGTTTGTGTTGAAATGTCACGGAAATCCACATAATTATCCCTCGTGATTGCAAACAAAGCTTTTGTAACTTTAGCACTTCTGCAACCTGGATTCCAAGAGAAGCCTCATACAAAAGTGTCCCGAGTTCAACCTTGACACAACAGTAAATTGTTTTGACTATTATTTGCACTGGTTTCAAAGGCACATTTCACCTGCAGTCAATATAAACCATGCAAAAGATTGCAGTTTTTAAATGTAAATTACAATAATTGCAAATCAAGTTTCCATGATCTTCTGTGTTAGTTCAAAAGAAATCACACTAGAAGCTGGCCCCACACACAAAACTAGCCCCTCCCACCTCCGCCCCTCTCCACCCCTCCCGATTAATTCACTAGTATTTTGACCTTACACTAATTGCACTTTGTTGTGAGCTTTCAAGGGGCTTCTAACAATAAATCTGATGTAGCCCTTATTGGCTACAAGGGCCTCAATTGGCCCCTGGTGGGGCAGGCCACCCCAAACCTCCCCACCCTAAAGTTTATCGGAGAGAGGCAGGGAGGTAGTGGGATATCCTCTCTCCCACTGATCACAGGATCCCCTGCTACCAAACTCGTCTCCAAGGTGGACATTAAATGACACCTTCATCAAATCCTTATCATTTCAGTTTGCTTGAACAGTTCACAGCCCAGTAACCTATACACAAGAAATTATAAGCAAAATACATGTCCACATAATTAAAACTTCAAAGCCTCCCTGTTGTATTCTGCCAGATTTGCATTGCAGCCTGTCCAAGTCCAATATATCCTTCCTTAGGTACCAACCCAGCAATAACCCTTTCCTCATTATGATCCAGCATCCGTTCTTTCACACTTTTGGCTGCTTTTTGTTCCTGACTGCTAGCTTTCAATGATTTGTATATTTGGATGCCTAAATCACTTTGCTCTCCTCCACTGTTCTTAATTTCTCTCCAATTAGAAATATTTTAGATCCACAGTGGAAGACTTTAAACTTGCCCATGTTAAACCCCATCCATCATAATTTTGCCACTCACTTATTCCTCTTCTCATCAGAAAGAATGAAACATAAACTAACCACAGTACCGTGCTGAATTGGTAATAAGTAAACCAACAGGCCAACAGTTCCTCCATTGAAATATATTATTTTGAAGCTGCAATAGCCCTGTTTACTTAAGAGATTGCACTATTCTGGGGATGTCTCTAGAAATGAATACTGGTACATACTGAACTGGAAGAGACTGTTGTGGTTGATCTGTCTCATATGTTCACCAGGCCCTGTATAATGGTGTTTAACCTGAAACTGCCTGTCCTGAAATGCTGCAATGTTTGTGTTTGCATTTAAGGAATCTATAGCCCATATATTGCCACATATCCTTTGATTGTCATTACCTCAATATGGTATCAGTGTAACATTCATGAATAGCAAGGGTACATTTGTTACCTTCCCAGGACAATCTTCATTCTGGAAGGTTAAAAGCAATACATGTCACCATATGAAATAGGAACAGGAGTAGGCACTTCAGCCCCTAGAGCCACTGAATTATCCAACATCCATGGCTGATCCAATATTCCTTACACCCACTTTCCTGCCCTTTCCCCATTACCCTCGATTCCCTTGCTGATCAAAAATCTATCTATATATACACGATGGGCCCAACTTTACCATTTTCATTTTAAGTGCTGAATATGGGCAGAATTCAGATCTGACTTAGAAATCTGTTCTCAGGCACCCCCCATATGCACCTAGCCTGAACAAAAAATCGTGAGTCTGAATAGTGCTGTGGGCAGAGCTTATCACACCTGGAAAGCTACAGCAAGGATCGGAGCTTTGAACTGCACATGGGCAGTGAGAAAAAGCTTTGAAAAAATGCGCCACTGTCACATTGCTCATGGGCGGCAAAAGGCGGATAAAGAGGCCCAGGAGCGATGGTCTCTACAGACATCACTCCACCCCCACAACATAACTGCCCCCATATCCACTCATGCCCACCCCACCTCCCGCTACCCAGACCAATCGCGACCCTCTGCTCCACTTCTCCCTCACTGATCACCCGCAGAACCCCCGCCCCACCACCACCAGAGATCTATCTGGCCTCTCTCTTCCTCTTCCACCCCCCCACCAGAGAGCAATGATCGGGCTTTCCTCCCCACCACCCCCCATCAGAGAGCAATCTGGCCCTCCTCCTCCTGCTGATAAAGTTGGGCGCGGAGCCCCTTATTTCAATTTAAATGCATGCAAATGTATTTTATCAAGTTTACCAAGTTTTTGCACCCGAAAATGCGTGATGCAGTGGTAAAATTGAGCCCAATGACTCTGTCCCCACAGCTCTCTGTGGCAAGGAGTTCCAAAGACTCATAACCCTCTGAGAGAAGAAATTTCTCCTCATTTCAGTCTTAATTTAGCACCCTTTATCCTGGCAGGATTTTCCCATCCTGCCACAGTGAATGGAGATTTGGCTGGCCGCCAAATTGCCTGACTTCGTTGCAGCGGGAGCATGGTGTGAACGGCAGGTAAGATCTCTGCGTCTCAAAGTCTCTGGTCCTAGACTCTCCCATGAGGGGAAACATCCTCTCACCATTTATCCTGTCAAGTCTCTTATAAATTCTATATGCTTCAATGAGATCATCTCCCATTTTTCTAAATTCCAGTTGGTAGAGTCCCAACCTGTTTAAACTTTCCTCATAAAGCAATCCCTCCATACCAAGGATCATCCTAGTGAACCTTCTCTGAGCTGCCTTCAATAAATAATGCCTTTATTTAAATAAGGGGACCAAAACTACTCCCTGCATACCTTGCAGCAAGACTTCCCTACGCTTATACTCCAACCACTATGAAATAAGGGCCAAAGTTCCATTAATCTTCCTGATTACCTTCAGTGTTTTGGTGTCCCTAAGTCCCTTTGTGTTGCAGCTTTCTGCAGTTTTTCTCTATTTAAATAATACTCTTCTTTTGTTTCCCCTTCCAAAATGAACTTCATATTTTTCCACATTATATTCCACTTGCCAACTTTTTGCCCACTTATTTAACCTTTCAATATTCTCTGTAAATTGTTTGTACCCACTTTGCAACTTGCCTTTTCACCTTTTTTTTATTGTCTGCAAGTTTGGCTACAGTAACTTGTAACATTTACTATTCCTGCACGTAAAACTCTAGGCCATCAGCCCAGATCCAGGTCTTGAATGACGTACTCATCAGCATCCCTTTTCCCCTCCTGCCACTGAGTAGGAAAGGAAGCAACATTGTGAGACCATCATTAACACTAAGTTCTCCTCCAACTCATACACAATCCCTACTTGGTCACAGATCACCATTTCTTCCTAGACATTGAAATGCAATGGCCAGAATCTTACCACCCTTCACACTGGTAGGATTTTCCCATCCTGCCACAGTGAATGGAGATTTGGCTGGCCGCCAAATTGCCTGACTTCGTTGCAGCAGGAGCATGGTGTGAAAGGCAGGTAAGATCGCACCTAAGATCACCCACCATTGGCACAAGCACTGCACCAGTTTAGGGATACAGCCCACCATCACACAGCAACCATTGATGAATAAATATTGCCTTGCCAGTGTCATGCACATTCAGAGAAGAATTTTGTGAACAGCTGTTGCAATACAGTACATTGGGCTTTCCTCTATTAGATCACATGGCTTTGGACTGTATCCAACATTACCCATTACTTTGTATTATATCCGGGAGCACATGCAGCTTTGGAGTGCGTCCATAGAACTGTACAGCTTTGGAACAGTTGTGCCAGAATGCACTGTTCAGGATTATATGTGTTGCATTAGGTTGTCCTGGAATATATCTAGTTAAATGTATTCCTGCTTGAATTGTGTCCAATTCAATGAATTGAATTGGAATACAATGCTCTGGAGAGTGTTCAGAGCATCATATTTGGCTTGGGATGAACCTGTTGAAAGATAAATTGCTATCAGTTTCCATTAAACACAAAAGACACTGACAATCGGCCATGGCAGTCAAAACAATTCAATATGGTTTGTATTGGAGAATAATTGAACTGAAACATAAAGCTTCACCGCAGTTCTGCATTGACATGATAGCAGGCAGCTTCAAAGCTGTTTTAGTTAATTAGTTCGCAAAGCTGGTGAAGAAAAAATACATTCACATACGTTAGTTAAATTTAGACTGTTCATCCCTTTTTCTGTTTTTTCTCCTCCTCACCTGAGGTGAGTTGACCCGCTTACTGAGATAAGACTCCAAGAATACTGACAGCCATCCAAAACCCTTATCCAGTTAGTCATGTTTTTCACACAGGGGGTACATTAACATTGCAATGAAGTTACTGTGAAATTCCCCTAGTCGTCACATTCTGGTGCCTGTTCGGGTCAATGCACCTAACCAGCACGTCTTTCGAATTGTGGAAGGAAACCCACAGAGACATGGGGAGAACATGCAAACTCCACACAGACAGTGACCCAGCCCAGGAATCAAACCCAGGTCCCTGATGCTGTGAGGCAGCAGTGCTAACCACCGTGAGCCACCATGCCACCTTCCATGCTGTAAACCTCTATGACTCTTTGACTCTATGTTTTCTAACTATGAACAGTCAATCTCAGTCCTGTCTTCTTAATCTATCATTCCATGTGCATCTTCAGCCAGAATCATCACACAGCTGTCAAAATTAGGAGCTTTATCTGATTTCTCCCTTCCTTAACCCAGGGGAGCTGCCCCATTTGAACTCAGTTAATTCTGGGTAAGCTGAAGATCGAACCTTCAACTTTATTTCAGGCTGACCTCCCCAACCTCCACCCCGCCCCATGTCAGAATTTCTTCTCCTTTGTTAACCTCACCTGGGGGGGTTATAAGGAAATCAACCATCATTTGATACCTTACCTGCATTCACAAGTCAGTGTCAGCCTGCAGTTAGGTTATGGAGTATGGGGAGGGGCAGTCACACACTAAGCGTAGTCCTAACTTGACTGACATTCATGCTCACATAGGCAAATACTTTCCAGATGGAATCCTGACTGATTTTTCCCACCGTAGTCTGGGATACAGCCCTATTACAACCCTGATTAATGTCAGCTAATATTTACATCCTGGGATGCTTTTACATTGCAGTGGGCTTTGGGTCTCGAGAGAGAAGCCACTGTTCCCACATGTTTACATACTAATTTAGCTCTGTGTATGCATGACCAGCTTGCACTATTTTGATGAATACACATACACAAATGGTTTATATACTGATGTCCTAATGCCATGACATCTGGATCACAATGTGAATTCCAACAGCAGCTGTCACAGCTTACTGGGTTATCCATTGGTGTTGCAGAAAACAGTTAATAGACACAGGAAGACAGAGGCCTCCATATTAAGTATTTGCAGCATCGACGCATACGGATTGGGTGACTATGAGTTCTCAATGGGCAACGAACTCCCATGTTATGGCCAGAGACTTTGACTAATTTATGTATTCAGACTAGAATCTCTTCTGCTGGATCTCTGCAGGGGTCACTGCCTGACTGTTGAGCAGAAATGGGAATTTGGTGTTTGAAGACTTTTCTATCAGTTAAGCAAGTGGTGAAGCGAATCATATCGAAGTGTTCTGGCTACTTTCCTGCCGACTGTGTTTTTCCTATCTCTCATTCAGCTTCAAGTTTCACCACACTCCTGAGGTGGCTGAGAAGTTAAGATGATGGACTGCTAAACCACTGTTGTTTGCACGGGTGGGTTTGGATCCCATTCTCATCGATGCTTTATCTGTTGTTTTTCCCTCAGAGGCTTATTTTGATAGAAAGTAGTGCATGCATGCAGCAGTTCCATATGAGCGTAAATTGCACCGGTCCACAGGCTCCCAAGAAACTTGCCCCTTTTGTGATCTTGTGGAGTCTGTGGACCATGTCTATATTCAATGTTATAGGCTGCACTCCCTTTGTAGAAAACCCTTTCAGTCAATATTCAGGCATGGTGATCTGGAGACTGAGTTTCATTGGTTGTTAACCAGTCTGCCAAATGGACAGCTTTCTGTTGGGCTCCATTTCAATAGGGAAAAAAACTTTCAGAAAGGCATAGCCTGCCTCCTGCTGGTGAATGTGGTAACCTGTATTGAATAGTACGGAATTACATAGTAATTGCCACATGGACAGAGGCCATTTGGGTCCATCAATCCAATTTTGTCTTGACATGAGCAGTTGTTGTAATCCCATGTGCGTCCTCTGCTCCTGTGTTCCCTTGTCGCTCTCTGGTAGCCATGTTCCCTATTGCTCCACCTGTTAGTGCAAAATAATCGATAAAGGGTAGCAAGTGGCAAAGGGAATAGGAAATGGGGTGAAAGCTAAAAAGATAATTGTGCCAGAAATATGCCACAGTTATTTATTGAAGGGTACATTGTCCTCTTGTTTTTCTCTAATGTTGTCCTTCGTCTACCTTCTCCTTTCCTGCATTTTTTTACCAGTTACCATGGAGTTGCTGACTTGTTTTGTAACAGTATTTCCACATTGCAGCTGAACCTGTATCCTTATCTAGCTATGTGGGAGTGGGAGGTTGAGGGCAGTGGGTGGGGAATGTATCAACAAGGATAGGCTCGTGGCTATTAAATGAAATTATGCAAGGTATAATATGTATAGTAGCTCGAATACTGGCAATTCTCTAGTGGGAAGGCAAGGTTAAAACTGCTGCCCTAGCTTTCTAACATTTACATCTTGGAATTTTGTGGGCATGCGCGCACTTTGTGCTTCTAATACCTGGTGTTACACTCAACACACGTCTTTTGTTTTTACTTCTTTTGAAGGGTGGAAATTGTACACAGAGTTACATACTGAAGATATTGAGCAATTGCCCCAATGATGGGGGATACTGTGCTCTAGAGCCATAGAAATAATACAGCACAGAAGGGGTCCATTCGGCCTGTCTTTCCACACCAACGCAAATACACCTCTGTGCCTTTCTAATCACATCTTCCTACATATGCTCCATAACCCTGCAGCTTAGAGTTTTCCTCATGTCCCCTCTCATTCTCTGCCACTTAGCTTGAATCCATGGCCCCTTGTTTTTGAACTCTCTGCCAAAGGAAACAGATTCCCACTGTCTACTCTATCACTACTCCTCACAATTTGTTTTATCTCAATCATATCACCCCCCAGCTTTCTCTGTTCCAACAAAAACAACCCAATATCTCCAATCAATCCATGCGGCTGCCATCCTCCAGCCCTGGCAAGGTTCAAGTAAATTCTCTCTGCATTCTGTCCAGAGCAATTACGCCCTTCCTGTAATATGCTGACCAAAACTGCAGATGCTATTCTAGTTGCGGCCTCACCAGTGTCTTGTACAGTTCCATTATTACATCCCTATTTTTATATTCTATACTTCTGCCAGTGAAGAAAAGCATTTCACATGCCTTCTTTACAAACTTATCTCCCTGAAATCTAACTTTAGGGACCTGTGCACTTGCACGTCAAGGTTTCTCACTTCAGCTGCTCCTCTTAGGATCTTGACTTGAAAATGTTGGTTCTATTCTTCCCCACAGATGCTGTCAGATCTGATAAGATTTTCCAGCATTTTCTGTTTTTGTTCCATCTGCCACTTCCCTGTCCACTCCACCAACCCATCTATATCATTTTGGAATTTACGCTTATCTACATTATCCACGACTTGGCCAATTGTTGTGTCATCTTCAAATTTTCCCCCAGTGCCCCCAATTTCAAGTCCAAAACAAACAGCAGGGGTCCCAACACTGCGCCCAGGTGAACACCACTTGATTTGGTGCTAAATTGGTGGAAGGCTAATTACAACAATATTAGGCAGGAACTGAAGAATGTAGTTTGGGGGCAGATGTTTGAGGGCAAATCAACATCTGGCATGTGGAAGGCTTTTAATCTGATAGGGATTCAGAACCGACACATTCCTGTAAGGATGAAGGATAAGTATGGCAAGTTTTAGGAACCTTGGATTGTGAGCCCAGTCAAAGAGAAGAAGGAAGCATTTGTCAAAGCAAGGAGCTGGGAACACACAAAGCAGGTGTGGAATACAAGGAAAGTAGAAAGAAAAAGGAAGAAAGGAGTAAGGAGGGCCATGAAGAAGCATTGGCTAGCAGGATTAAGAAAATCCTAAGGCTTTTTATACATATACAAAGAGTAAGAGGGTGGCCAGGCAGAGGGTTGGCCCAAACAAGGGCAAGGGAGGGAGTCTATACGTGGAGCCAGAGGAAGTGTGTGTGAGATATTAAATGAGCATTTTGCTTCAGTATTCACCAAAGAGAAGGACTTGGTGGATGAGGAGTCTGGGAAAGGATGTAGCGATAGTTTGAGTCATGTTGAGATCAAAAAGAAATAGGTATTGGGGTTCTTGAGAAACATGAAGGTAGACAAGTCCCCAGAGTCTGATGAAATATACCCCAGAATACTGAGAGAGGCAAGAGAGGAAATTGCTGGGGCCTTGAGAGAAATCTTTATATTCTCACTGGGGAGATCCCAGAGGATTGGAGAATAGCCAATGTTGTTTCTTCGTTTGAGAAGGGTAGCAAGAATAATAAGGTAATTACAGGCCGGTTAGCCTTATGTCAGTGGTAGGGAAATTATTGGAGAGGATTCTTCAAGGCAGGATTTATTCCCACTTGGAAATAAGTGGACATATTAGTGAGAGGCAATATGGTTTTGTGAAAAGGAGGTCATGTCTCACGAACTTGATCGAGTTTTTCGAGAAAGTGACAAAGGTGATTGATGAGGGTAGGGCAGCGGATGAACTTCAGTAACGCCTTTGACAAGGCCTCTCATCCAGACTGATGCAGAAGGTGAAGTCGCATGGGATCAGAGGTGAGCTGGCAAGGTGGGTACAAAACAGGCTCAGTCAAGGGAGACAGAGGAAGGTGTGTTTCTGAATGGAGGGCTGTGACACGTGGTGTTCCTCAGGGATCAGTGCTGGGACCTTTGCTGTTGGTACTTTATATAAATGATTTGGAGGAAAATGTAGCTGGTTTGATTAGTAAGTTTGCAGACGATACAAAGATTGGTGGCTTTGCAGATAGCGATGAGGTCCATCAGAGAATACAACAGGATATAGATCAGTTGGAGACTTGGGTGGAGAGATGCAGATGGCGTTTAATCCTGACAAATGTGAGGTAATGCATTTTGGAAGGTCTAATACGGATAGGAAATATACAGTAAATGGCAGAACCCTTAAGAGTATTGATAGGCAAAGGGATCTGAGTGTACAGGTACACAGGTCACTGAAATGGCAATGCAGGTGGAGAAAGTAGTCAAGAAGGCATACGGCATGCTTGCCTTCATTGGTCAGGGCGTTGAGTTTAAAAATTGGCAAGTCATGTTGCAGTTTATAGAACCATTGGTTAGGCCCCACTGGGAATATAGTGTTCAATTCTGGTCGTCACACTACCAGAATGATGTGGAGACTTTGGAGAGGATAGAGAAAAGATTTATTAGGATGTTGCCTGGTATGGAGGGCATTAGCTGTGAGGAGAGGCTGGAGAAACTTCGTTTGTTCTCACTGGAATGATGGAGGTTGAGGCGAGACCTGATAGAAGTCTACAAGATTATGAGGGGCATGTATAGAGTGGATTGTCAGAAGCTTTTTTTCCCAGGATGGAAGAGTCAGTTACTAGGGGGCACAGCTTTAAGGTACGAGGGGCAAAGTTTAAAGGAGATGTACGAGGCAGATTTTTTACACAGAGAGTGGTGGATGCCTGAAACTTGTCATGGGAGATGGTGAAAGCGGACACTATAGTGACTGTTAAGGGGTGTCTTGACAAATACATGAATAGGATGGAATAGAGGGATATGGTCCCAGGAAGGGCTGGTGGTTTTATTTAGGTTGGGCAGCATGGTCGGTGCAGGCTTGGAGGGCAGAAGGGCCTGTTCCTGTGCTGTAAATTTCTTTGTTCTTTGCTCTTTGAAACAGCTTTCCATTTGCCAGGGCAGCCATGGAACGTTTCTCCTTGTTTCCTGTTACTGAGCCAACTTTGGATCCAATTCACCACAATAACCCTGTATCCCATAGGGTTTTACTTCTTTTGGCCATTCTGCCATGTGGGACCTTATTCAATGCCTTACTAAAATCCAATGAACGCAAGTTATCCCGAGGATCAAAGCTTTCACTGTGGGTCCATAATGAAAATTACGCGGAAGTATATGGATGTGGTTATATTTGGGTTATCATCTGAGGTACTGGCAGATCAGGGGCAACTGTAGCATCAAATAATTTCAACATTTAACATGTTTCGTATTACCAAAATATTGAGGTTTGCTATCTCCTGCTGTCTGTAAAGGTCATACATGGTATGGCACCGACCATCCTCAATGCAGTAAGGTGCCAGTCCACAGAACAAAATTGTGCCCTAATTTGGCTCAGCATTAGCTGTTTTACCCAGAAAAGCCATAATGGCAGCTCTGGTGGAAAATAAACTTTCCACAAACTGTATCTGAACTTAATATGCAGCATTAGCGATTCTGAATTAGTGTCAAGACATTTTCACAATAGGTTTGTGTCCTGACAGAATTGAACAGAAGTTGCAGAAAGGAAGCAGGGCATTTGACCCCACTGGTTGGAACAAAATTCTTTCTTTCCATCTCCTATTTGTTTTCAATCGTGGCAGCGTGTGCATGAGGACTCCAAAGCTGACATATTTGGAATAATTTGTAAGATATCCTTTGCAAGAATCGTGTCTTGGTGGTGCATGTCAAGCATTTTTCAAATATTATTTGCTGCAGAAGAGCCTGGGAATCAATGCATTGTCAGTGCTCGCATTTATACTCTTGTTTTATTTAGCCTACTTTCCCAGATTCTCTGACTACTTGGGTCTTCAAGACCAGCTCTTCAGTGTTAGTATTCTGCGGCAGAAAGGTATTAATCGGACTGATCTTATATTTTCATGGATCTAACAAGTTGTTGGTTCTTGGCAGGTTTAGATGTTTATATCTATGGTACCACTCTTGATTCTTCAAATCCCATTTGTGGACTTGAGCACATAAACTAAGCTGACACTCCAGTGCAGTACTGAGGAAGCTTCCATTACCAGAGCTGCTTGTCAGTTGGATGAGATGTTTAACTGTTTACCTGTTCTGATAATTCCTTTTGAGATAAAAGTTGGAGTTCTACGGGCTAATATTCCTCACTTAATCAGAATTGCCCCAAAAACTAATTACTATTCATTCTTCTCATTGCTTTAAGTCTTAGTGTGTTTGCTGTTTTCTTGGTTCTGGGAAGGCGATGGCCTGGTGGTATTATCACCAGACTATTAATCCAGAAACTCAGCTAATGTTCTGGGGATCTGGGTTTGAATCCTGCCATGGCTGATGGTGGAATTCGAATTCAGTAAAAAAAACCTGGAATTAAGAATCTACTGATGACCATGAAACCATTATTGATTGTTGGAAAAAACCCATCTGGTTCACTAATGTCCTTTAGGGAAGGAAATCTGCCATTCTTACCTGGGCTGGCCTACATGTGATTCCAGAGCCACAACAATGTGGTTGACTCTCAAGTGCCTTCCAAGGTCAACTCGGGATGACAGTAAATGCTGGCCAGCCAGCGGCACCCATGTCCCATGGATGAATAAAATAAAATGCCTTTCCACTGTACTCTATGAATGATATGTTTTGGGTGTATAGCGTACATATTCCATTGTATCCCAATACATGTGACAGTAATAAATCTGTACACCAAGTACAAATATGTGCAAAATACATTTGTCTGCACAACTTATTTATGTGAAATATTTCAAGAGGTGTGGGGTAAATTTTCTGGTCATGCCGGCCACAGGAGTTGTCTTGAGCAAGAATTAATTTTTAACAGGCCATTCAAAGGTCCATTGATCTTGGGTGGAAATTTCCAGTTTCAGGGCAGGCATGACTGGAAAACTCCATCCATGATCTTCTAAGATAGACCCTTAAAATGGAGGGTAACTTGTTTCCAGCACGACTGTGTATTTTAATCCAGGTAGTTGGTGTATGAGGGGATGGGTAAATGAATACCTTGGGGGACTGTTCATTCTTTCTGCTTCCTGCATTTGGTTTCCGTACGCTCCTGTCGAAGTCCCCCAAGGTGCTCGGTGACTCCTCAAACGTTCTTCCATTTTGGGTGGTTGTAGGCCAGATTCAACCTCTGGGAACATTGAACCTTCAGGAATGCTTTGAGGACATGGGGGGGATTTCATAACATCACTTGTCCCGAAAATGTAAACTCCCACTTGAGATCTACGGACATTTCCATTGCCCGTTTGTTATGTTGATTCTGTGGCGGGCCGGCTGGTAAAATTTCAGCCCATGTCTCTATCTGTTGCTACATCAAAATCTGGGGTAGAACATTTGTCTCAAGAGCCAGGCATTGCGTACACAGATACCGTGACCCACCCAACAACACAGGCTGTAGGTGCTAGGAACATTGGCTTGGGAGAGGCTGATAAAATTAGACGGCTTATCCTACCAACAAATTTGTAAGTTTTTACAGACAGAGTTGCAAAGGCAGCTGTGAAGAATCAAAGCAGCATTCTGATTGCATTCAGCAGAAGACTCTGATGTTGAAGGTGGGAGAATTTCATAGTATTCTAACTGTTCAGAGTTTTTAGCTTGCGTGAGGAAATTTTTTCAGAGAAGGGGACTTAATGGGAAGAGGTACAATCAAGTTGTGCACTCCAGCGTTGGACATTTAGATTGCTGTTCCCATGGGAATTATTTATTCTGTCAGAGGCTCCTGCAGTGAGGAAAAGAGAAGGAGGAGGAGTAGGAGGGGACAGCTGGACACAGACAAGGGGTTGTGGAGGACAGACCCAAAGATCAGCAGGTAGAGGTGGACATTGATTTGGGTCCCAGGTTTTGGGGTAAGAAGTAAGTCCTGAGTTCCCACAGGTCAGCAGTAGGGCCCCCTTGTCAAATTTTACCAAAGGAGGCCTCCTAATTGGCTGGCTGTTCACCTAGCAGCCAATTAAGGATAGCAGGCAGATCCAGAAGCCTCAACCCCATCGCCAGCAGCACTGAAGTTTCAGCACTGCCACCGGGAGAGGTACGTCACTGTTGAGGAATGCCAGAGATCTCGGTAGCTCGGCAACCAAGTAAACAAAGTAACTTAATGGGACGAGTGCCTGAGGAGAGGCTGTTCTGGGATTGCAGCTGCTGCCCTTCTCTGCTTGAAACCCCTTCTTTGTTCCATCTAACCATCCCCGCTGGGCTGCCATTCGGATGCCTTCCCCATTCAGCTTGGTGGCCTCCTCATGTGGCTGAGTGGGGGAGGGTTTGCAAAATGCCAACAGCAATATAAAATGATCCCTA
This sequence comes from Carcharhinus amblyrhynchos, assembly GCF_965287045.1. Classification (NCBI taxonomy): domain Eukaryota; kingdom Metazoa; phylum Chordata; class Chondrichthyes; order Carcharhiniformes; family Carcharhinidae; genus Carcharhinus; species Carcharhinus amblyrhynchos. The sequence continues at coordinate 45,660,826 of NC_137324.1, read as the reverse complement.
AAGGGACCTTGGATCATGTAAATGGACTGTCTGCCATCTCGGAGTGAATAGCCTCTCCACATGTGGCCCCGCTATCGGTGAAATGCCCTGATGGCCTGAGGGCTTTGGGAAGCTGATCTGACCTATTCCCTGCACTTCCCAACCCATTGTTTAGAGGTAGCAAGGTGGCACAGTGATTAGCACCATTGCCTCACAGCTCCAGGGACACGGGTTCAATTGCCAGCTTGGGTCACTGTCTGTGTAGAGTTTGCACATTCTTCCCATGTCTGTATGGCTTTCCTCTGGATGCTCCGGTTTCCTCCCATGGTCCAAAAATGTGTGGGTTAGGTGCATTGGCCATGTTAACTTGCTCCTTAGTGTCCCTGGATGCATAGGTTAGGGGGATTAGGGGTAAATATGTGGGGTTACAAGGATAGGGCCTAGATGGGATTGTTGTCAGTGCAAACTCGATGGACCAAATGTCCTCTTTCCGCACTGTAGGGTTTCCATGATTCCTATGATCTCCGAGGGGCTGGTAAAATTATGACCAGCATTTTTCCACTGCATTGAGGTGCCTTTGGTATCTCAACTGAATACTGGAAGCATGTAGGAGTATTGAGATTGTTGCTGCCCAGTGTAGACCATTACCTTAGTCTTGGGTTTCAGATCCTGGTCGTCAAATAGTTTTATCTTCAGTTAACGTTTATTTATTAATTGCAAGTAAGGCTTACATTAACACTGCAATGAAGTTAGTGTGAAATTCAGGTCAATGCACCTAATCAGCTAATCTTTAAGACTGTGGGATGAAATTGGAGCACTTAGAGGAAACCCACAGAGACACAGGGAGAACGTGCAGACTCTACACAGACAGTGACCCAAGCCAGGAATCGAACCCAGGTCCCTAGCACTGTGAGGCAGTAGTGCTAACCACTGTGCTACCATGCCACCCCCAAAGTTGGCCCTGTGGTTTAGCCGGCACAATGAAAATAGTGATGGATTTTGTCATCTATGCCTGCCTGTGTTGAGCGAAGACACCCAGGGCATGGAAAGTAGTAGTCATTTTCCTGGGTTTCAACAGAGCCTAGAGACATGAAAAGATATTTTTTCAGCACAAGTCTATGGGAGTTATTTTCACTATAGGCAATAGTGTTAGGTGGGTAATATTGGATCGATATGTTGACTTAAATTGAAATGAAAATCGAGAGATGTATTAGGATAACTGAGCTGATATTGCCCATTTTACACACCTCTTTTGTTAAGAACTCTTCAAACTATGTAATAGTTTTTGATGAGTGATATGTGCTGAGTTTCAAGGTTATGTATTGGTACTATTGCTTTTACAGCTTGTTAATAGGAAAGCTGTGTGTGGCTGAACCAAGCAAATGATTGCAATTGCAATGAGACATTTCATACAGAGCAGAGTTAACCTACAGGGCATTGTGTCTCACAGAGAATGGACATCTGAACACTCTGCAACAGCCCATAGAGACTTAATGCACTAAGCTGTGCAATTAAAAGCCTAGAGGGATTTTTGAAGGACCTACCCTAGGTGAATAATTATAACAGTGAGCTGCATTGTGACAGGGGTTGCTGTTTGTCTGCTAATGACTGTACGCTGCAGCACAGCAGGCACAATGGTGCATTGAGGTGACATGGTGTTAATTGGGAACCAACAGCCCGAGGAATTTCTCAAACGTTAGCGTACAAATCACCATTCCATATTATCATGAAAATGTTGCTTTTAATTAAAAGGCTATTGCCACTTGTTCAAATAGAAAAGCAGTATATTAAAGACCCCCATTACAACTTTGCACTGAGTGCCACTTTCAGCCTTTGTACTGGGGGTGCAGGCACAGCAGTTTGATGGCACCACCGGAAGCAGTTGTGACATCCAGTGTAAATATCGGAAAATAAACATGGCACAGTAGCACAGTGATTAGCACTGCTACCTCACAGTGCCAGAGATCTGGGTTCGATTCCCAGCTTGGGTCACTGTCTATGTGGAGTTTTCTTGTTCTCCCCGTGTCTGTGTGGGTTTTCTCTGGATGCTCCAGTTTCCTCCCACAGTCTGAAAGATGTGTGCAGGTTAGATGCATTGACCCAAACAGGTGCCAGAGTGTGGCGACTAGGTGAATTTTACAGTAACTTCATTGAATGTTAATGTAAGCCTTACTTATGACTAATAAATAAAAACTCTAAATTGAATTTCATTTCTTTTTGGTCTGACTGAGAGGTTTTTGCATTCCATCTGACTGAAGGAGGCGTGCATTGACACTGCACTTTTTGCAACCTCAGGACATTGCAAAGTACTTCACAGCCAATGAAATGCTTTGGAATTGTAATCACCATTATAATGTGGGAAGCATAATGACCAAATTGTGCACAGAAAGCTCCCACAAAAAGCAATGACAGATCATGGCTGCCCATTTTCCAGCCACATCACCACGCCCAGCACAGAACGCGTTAGAGCGGAACAGGGCTGGAGAATCACGGGTAATAGTTCAGTACCTTCCGCGCCAGGGTGAAACCTTATTGGTATTTTCCCACTCACTGCACCAGGTCAACATATTTAAATGAGTATTTAAATATGCTGAGTCTGTTCCGGCTGGATCTTCCCTGCTCCTGGGATTTTCAACCCTCAGGCACAGCAGGAACCCAGTGAGAGTCACAACTGGTCTCCACAAACGGAGACCAGATGTGTTTAGGCTCCATCCTTTCAGAACTGGTGAAAAACCCATTACAGTCCAAAGTGTGGGAAATTGCAATTTGATTTGCAGTATTTTTGGGTAAGCTCCCTCAGTACTGTACTGGGACGCCAGGTTTATATGTTCTGGCCCTGCAATAAGACTTTAACCTTGAACTTCCTGATTCAGGTGTACTTGTGCTACCAAGTAAACCACTTGGCTGAAACCTGGGAAAATAATCCCAGTTTTGCCAGTCAATTGCTATGTTCCTCACCTCATACTAATGAATCTCTTTCACAAGCTCTCCAAAGCCTTCAAGCTTTCCCTAAAATTAAGTACTCAGAGTTGGATACTGTACTATAATTGAGGCTAAACTAGTGTCTTATATAGATTTAGTGTTATTTCCTGACTTTTTTTGAGGAGCCTTGCATTCCTTATGTTTAATTGGCTGCCTTTTTAATCTGCCCTTCACCATAAAATTAGTGTGAACAAATATCCTCAAACCTCACTGTTCTTGCAACCACTTGTACCACTGAGCATGTGTGTTTCTCTCTGCATTATTTCTATTGAAACCTAACACCTCACACTTTTCTGTATTTAATTTCACCCAGTAATCATCTAAAGTTTATTTATTAGTCACAAATAGGCTTGCATTAACACTGCAATGAAGTTACCGTGAAAATCCCCTAGTCACCACACTCTGGTGCCTGTTCAGGTACACTGAGGCTGAATTTAGCATTGCCAATGCACTTAACCAGCAAACTGTGGGAGGAAACCGGAGCACCCGGTGGAAACCCATGCAGACACAGTGAGAATGTGCAGGCTCTGCACAGACAGTGACGCAAGCTGGGAATTAAACCTGGGTCCCTCGTGCTGTGAGGCAGCAGTGCTAATCACTTGTGCCACTGTGCCTCATCTGTCCATTTTCCCTACCTGTCTTTGATCTCTTGAAGTTGATCACTATTTTTTCAATGTTTTGTTCTGAGTTTTGTAACATCTTCACTCCAAAGTCCAAAGTCATTATTGTCTATCAAAAACAATTGCTATCTGATGACTGAACTCTGAAAGATTCCATTGTAGACCTTCCTCCAATCCTAAAAATGTCATTCACCACAATATTTTGTTTTCTATCCCTTTAGCTGATTTTGTATCCTATGTTATTTAATTCTGCTAACAAGTCTATTATGTGTAACTTTATCAAATGCCTTTGGAAAGTCCATGTACACCATATCTCTCATGCACTGCTCTCTTGCATCTCTCTGTTCAATCAATTTCATGAGACACTATTTACCCAAAACAAACCAATGTTGGTTCTCCATTATTAGTCCAAACCAGACAACAAGCTATATAAGATATAATAATGTCAATCAGGTAGGATTAATTAATGACCTTATCATGAAGGCGCTCCAAGAAGGTGATAATAATTTTATTGGATTTCACATTCACATTCAGTTTGAAAGAGAGAGAGAGAGACATCAGTGGATTAAAGATTTGTGTTTTAAACTTAAACAAATACAATTACGAGGCATAAAAACAGAGCTGGTAAGAGATAGGTCCGCAGATATTTGGGGAGATAGGCATTGGTGAGACCACTGAGTACTCAGAAAAGGTACATTGCAGTAAGAAAGATGCAAGGGTGAACACTCACCATGCGTGGTAACTAAAGAAGTTACAATCATATCAAATTGAATGAATAGTGGCAGGTCAGAAGATAGGACAGAATATAAAGAGCAACAAAGTACAGCCAAAAGATTAATAAGGAGGGAAATTAGCATATAAGAGAAAGCTAGCTAGAAATATAAAAATAGGTAATAAGAGTTTCTACGGGTAGTCAAAAAGGAAAATAGTAAGTAAAGTGAGCGTTGGTGCGCTAGAGTAAAAATGGAGAATTAATAATGGGAAATAAGGAAATGGTGGGAGGATATATATAATAAAAGTGAGTGACCAAAAGTTTGGAAGGTGGAGTGTGGTATGGAAAAATGTGAACTAGTCCACTTTGGAAGGAAGAACAAAAAGACATCATATTATTTAAATGGAGAGAGCTTGCAGAATTGTGCAGAACAGAGGGATTTGGGCTTCCAAGTATATAAATCAGGAACAATTAGCATGCAGGTGCAGCAAGTGATTAGGAAGGCAAATGGAATGTTGCTTATTGCAAGCAAAATGGAATATAAAAATAGGGGTGTTTTGCTAAATTTTACATGGCATTGGTGAAGACCACAACTAGAGCACAGTGTACAGTTTTAGTCTCCTTATTTAAGGAAGCATATAAATGCTTTAGAAGCAAGTCAGAGAAGATGCACTCAACTGGTGCCTAATGTGAAAGAATGTTTCCCCTTCTGGGAGAAACTTGAACTCAGGCACAAATTAAAAATAAGGGGTCTCCCAATTAAGACAAAGATGAAAATATCCATTTCTCTGGAAGCTTGCTTTTGCAGGGAACCGTGAAGGCAGGGCTAGTGAATGTTCTGAAGGCTGAGTTAAATAGATTTTTGACTATCAAGAAAATCAATAGTAATTGGAGTGGATAGAATGTGGAGTTGAGGCCACATTCCAATCAGCCTTGATCTTATTGAACAGCAGAGGTGGCTTGAGGGGCCAAATGGTCTCTTCCAGCTCCTAATTTGTATGGTCGTATGTCTGCTTGTCTAAAAAGCTGTTAATTCTTACCTCGATTAGTATTTATAACAACTTCTCACCACTGACATTAAAATGACTGCTTAATGCAGGATTGGGTGGGCCATTTTTTCAGAAAATTGATTAAAAGTTGGGAAAGAAGGTTGGGGTGTGTCCTGTGGAAGGTTTCTCTATGCCTACAGGGGGCAACTTTCACACAAGGTGATTCAATGCTGCCAACTCCACCACCCCCCCAACCCCTTTATTTCTCACCACCAAAACTCCAAAACCTGCCCTTCCGCCCATTTTATCCTCCTTCCCAGCTTGCCGGATCCCTTTTCATCCTGAGAGCCCAGAATTTGTCTCCCACTTTGGCGAAAGTCCCAACTTTTTGTTTAGCTCGCTGGCAGCACAGGCTTGTTTTAGCTGGATCAACTGCTGGCCAACCCTTGTAATGGGGGTGCGAGCAACACAAACCCCTCACCACCCCGGTGAAATGTAGCCCTTGGTGATACCTAACTACTGTTTATAATTCATCCCAGTCCACACTCCTCCCTTGATTCTTTATTCAAAAAAAATTGAGACACAATAGTAAATATTTTACAATAATCCAGTAAGGAAAACATAGATATATCCATGGTATGCATATAATAGGTAAATTGAGAAGAACTTCCTTTTCAGGAGGCAGTTCAACATGAAAGACAGCATTAATAAAATCACATTAAATAGATGAAGTTAATTGGTTCTGCCTTATGGACTCACGCAAAAAAGTATTAAATACAAACACTGGTATACTAAATCTTCTGTTTGATGTATCTTTGCCTTCCTGCAATATTTAAACTGAGTTATTTAATAATTTAACTGAAGGAAATGGTCACAGCCACGAAGAATAGCTGTAGGCTTTATTCACTGGAGAATTCTGGAACAAGGTTGAAGCCTCTGAAGACACTGCTTAGCCAAATGAACATGCAGGATTTATTCCCATTGATTGCCTCCCCCATGGTGGCATGTATTGCTTTTGTGTCTGTAAAAATAATAGCCTGGAAATTGCAGTGAGTAATGTTATCATACCAGTGCTTAATGGAACTTATATCAAATGCCTCTCTACCAGTTTAACAGGAACATTAACCTATGGGTCAGTGGTTCACTTAAAATAGCAATGAGCCGAATTTGCTGCATGTATCAAGAGTGTTTATTCAGTGATCACATTTTGCCATAATGTAATTTATGTAAACAATATGCCATGGAGCTTTACCGGAGCAGGACTTGGATCCCAAAGTACCCAAAATTGGATTTCCAGTCTATATTGGTGTCCATTCAAGTTACATGACAACAGTACAGTCTTGTAATTTCTAAAATAGCCTCACAAGGATGTTTGTGTGGTCAGCGTGTGAAAGAAAATTACATATTTTTCAAATTACAGATTGATCTGTTGTCACTTTTGCACATATGACTTACTCTGTATCTTTGACACCCTCTTTCAAAGACTCTGTTACTAAATACGTCTCCCAGTACATTATTAACAAACTAGGGTAGTAGCTTTGATTCCCCAGTTCTCAGGCAAAGTCTGGAGTAGGATTTGGCTACAGTACCTCAAGAGTTAAAAGCAATCTAGCAGGTTTGCCAAACTCCCCCCTTCCCATCGAGTGGGTGCACCTATGCCACATAGACAGCAGTGGTGCACGAAGGTAGTGAATACACCATGATGTCAAAGGATGTCAAATGTCAAATCTAAATATTGAGTTATCACCATATTTATAAAGAACCATTTCTTCCAGCTTTCAACTACAAATGCTGCGGACAGTTCTGTAGAATATATACAGAGGAATTGACTTCTGTATTTGTGCCTCTTTATTAGGTAGGCGTGTGGAACTGCCTGGAATTCTTGCCACTTTCCGGTGGAATTTTGTAATCATCAGTGAATAGGAATGGGCAGGAATTCCAGTATTTACTATTGTTGGCTAGGAGTTAGCTTGTAAATAGAGTGGAGACATACTGACTTGGGTTGACTTGAGATTGCCCCCAATTCATTTTACTTGGAACCTTGTCAACTGATCAAATAGAGATCAATCTGGGTTAAGTTCAGCCTACAAGAGAGTTAAATGTTTTAGGGAATATACCATGCAATTGTTCCAGAACTCAGGCCAGATGAATGGAATGAAGCTCCCTTTTTTTTCTGGTGATTGCAAATGTCAGTCTCAGGTTCAAAGTAGATTGCAGCCTAAAGTTAATACGGTTGCTACTTGGTTGGGTTTTTACTGGCACATGTCATTCTCTTGTACCAACATGTTCTTGCTGACTGGGAAAATTAGCAAAAGCTAACACACAGATTCCAAAGCAGTAGCACTGGCTGGAATCTCTTGCGGATGATAGGGGCCTTATCAGCACTGTTTGGAGAACTAGCAAGTGTACTATGTTACCACTTCTCTAGAAGGCCTGTTGAATTAAAACTTTCAGGCATTAGCAGCAGGTTATTCCTCAGCATCAAAGACCCCAGGAGCAGAGGTCCCACCCTGTCAGTTAGTCAGAGGTTGACAGCTGTATTGAACAGCAGTGCCACTGGGGAGACAGTGGCTGCTGCTGGAAGACAGCCACCCTCGTCCTAGTATCATTGCTGCATCCCAGGCCACAGTTGAGTGATGGGGTGGGGTCACGAGGAAGGGGAGTCAGCAGCAAGAATAAGGAGTTGGCTCTCAGCAGCCATCCTCTTTGAAATGTGGGGGTCACTTGATCAGGCACTGAGTGCCTTTTAATAAGTAAACCCACCTCCCCCAGCTCAATCGACACCCTGCCCTGGAGCCTGAAAGCAAAACCCCCTAGTGTGCTGACTTGGGAATTTTCACAGTAAATTCATTGCAGTGTTAATGCAAGGCTACTTGTGACACAAATAAATAAACTTAAACACTGCAGGCAGAGACAGGAAAATTTATAATGGGGAATAAGGAACAAAGAACAAACAGTACAACACAAGAATAGGCCCTTCGGCCTGCCAAGCCTGTGCCAATCATGATGTCCTAACAAAAAAAAACTTTCTGCCCTTATTAGGTCCCTATCCCTCTATTTCCTCCCTATCCACAAGCCCATCCAGATGCCTCTTGAATGTTGCTAATGTGCTTGCTTCCACTATATCCTCTGACAACACGTTCCAGGCACCCACCCCTTTTTGCATGAAAAACTTCCACCGCACATCTCCCTTAAACTTCCCCCTCCACTTTGTAATTGACACTTCCACCCTGAGAAAATGCCTCTGGCTATCCACCCTATCTATGCCTCTCATATTTTTTAGACCTCTATCAGTCCTTCCTTCAGCCTTTGTCTTTCCAGTGAAAAAAGTCCTAGTTCATTCAACCTCTCCTCATGGCCAACACCCTCAAAGTGGCAAGAAAACCAAACAAATCCTTTGGGTGGAATTTTCTGGCTCCACCTGCTGGCAGGGTTTTCCGGTTTTGCCAAAGTCAGTGGCCTTTTGGTTGGCTTGCTGCATCTGCCACAGCAGGAGCCCCCACTCCGGGGCCCAAACATCCTGGCCCTTGTCTCTGCCTTCACAGAGGAAGAGAGAAAAAAATATCTTCGAGGAGTGCTAGAGTACCAAGGGACAAGCGCGAATGAGTAACTGAAATAAATTAGTATTCGTAAAAAAGTACTACTGGAGAAATTAATGGATCTGAAAGATCATAAATCCCCAAGACCTGATGATTTACATTCCAGAGTGCTAAAGAAGTGGCTTAAGAGATAATGGATGTCTGGTAGGCACCTTTCAAATTCTATGGATACTGGAATATTTCCTGCAGATCGGAAGGCAACAAACATAACCCACTATTTCAGAAAGGAGAGAAAATGAGGAACAACAGACCCGTTAGACTGACATCAGCAGTAGGAAAAATGCTGGAATCTATAAGAAAGGATATGATAACAGGACACTTAGAAAAATAATGGTAGGATTGGATAGAGTCAACATGGATTTATGAGAGGGAAATCACATTTGAGAAATTTGTTGGAGTTCTTTGAGGATGTAACTACTGGAATAGATAGGGGAAAACCAATGGATGTGGCACATTTAGATTTTCAGGACTGCTTTCAAAAAGGTCCAACTCAAAAAGGTAGTAAACAAAATTCAAGCACATGTGATTGGGGACGAAATACTGGAATGGACTAAGAATTGGTTATTGGAAAGAAACCAGAGATGAGGCATCAACTGGTCATTTTCAGGTTGGCAGATCCTGACTTGTGAGGTACCACAAGGATCGATTCTTGGACCCCAGCTTTTACTTGCTTCATTTATGGAAAGTGGGTGACGCCAGCTAGGCCAGCAATTATTATCCACCCCCTAGTTTTTTTGATTTATTATTGTCACATGTATTAGTATACGATGAAAAGTATTGTTTATTGCACGCTATATAGACAAAGCATAGAGAAGGAAAGGAGAGAGTGCAGAAAGTATTGTTACAGTCATAGCTAGGGTGTAGAGAAAAATCAACTTAGTTTGAGGTTGGCCCATTCAAAAGTCTGACGGTTTTGATGGTAGTTGCCTTTGAACTGCTGCAGTCCATGAGGCGTAGGACACCCACATTGCTGTTAGGGAGAGAATTTGAGGATTTTGACCCAGTGACAGCAAAGGAATAGCAATATATTTCCAAGTCAAGATGGTGGGTGGCTTGGAGGGAAACTTACTGCTGGTAGTGTTCCCATAATTGGCTGGGTGCTCCGGCTTCCTCCTTCACTCTAAAGAGGTGTGACTTAGGTTGAGTGGCCATGCTAAGTTGATCCTAGTGTCAGGGGATTAGCAGGGTAAATGTGTGGGTTACTGGAATAAGGCCTGGGTGGGATTGTAGCTGGTGCAGATTCAATGGGCTGAATGGCCTCCTTCTGCACTGTAGGGATTCTATGCATTCCCTGATTCCATTTCTTGATGATCTGGAGGAGGGAACCGAGTGTAGGGTGTCGAAATTTGCTGATGACACCAAGATTGGTGGAACGGCAAATTGCGCGGAGGGTGTGGAGAGTCTGCAGAAGGATCTAGATAGGCTGGGCGAATGGGCCAGGAACTGGCAAATGGAATTTAATGTTGGCAAGTGCGAGGTGGTCCACTTTGGTAGGAAGAATGGTAGGAAGGACTATTACTTACGTGGCGAAAAACTGCAGCATGCGACGGTGCAGAGGGACCTCGGGGTCCTTGTGCATGAGTCGCAAAAACCCAGCTTGCAGGTGCAGCAGGTGGTCAGGAAGGCGAATGGGATGCTGGCCTTCATAGCGAAGGGGATTGAATATAAAAGTAGGGAGGTCTTGCTGCAACTGTACAGGGCATTGGTGAGGCTGCAGCTGGAGTACTATGCGCAGTTTTGGTCGCCGCACTTACGCAAGGATATTTTGGCCTTGGAGGGAGTGCAGAGGAGGTTTACTAGGCTGATTCTGGAGTTGAGGGGGTTGAGCTATGAGGAGAGGCTGAATAAACTAGGCTTATACTTGTTAGAGTTTAGAAGAATGAGGGGAGATCTCATTGAGACATATAAGATGATGAATGGGATGGATAGGATAGAGGTGGAGAGACTCTTCCCGCTCAGAAAGGACAGTAGGACTAGGGGGCACAGCCTCAAGATAAAGGGGGGGCGGTTTAGAACGGAGTTGAGGAGGAACTTCTTCACTCAAAGGGTGGTGAATCTCCGGAATTCTCTGCCCGTTGAAGTGGTGGAGGCTGCCTCGCTAAATATTTTTAAGACGGGGGTTGATGGGTTTTTGATAAGCGAGGGGATTAAGGGTTATGGGGAGAGGGCGGGAATGTGGAACTGAGCCACGACAGATCAGCCATGATCTTATTGAATGGTGGGGCAGGCTCGAAGGGCTAGATGGCCTACTCCTGCTCCTATTTCTTATGTTCTTATGTTGTTTTTCTGCATTAAGATCCTTGCTCTCTGCTATCTTTATTATCAGGAACATCTCTCCTTTGTCATGTTACTTGCCTTACCAAAAAGTTAGAAGTCCTAGAAGACGTAGGAACATAAGAGAAGGAATTGGCCTCAACTTTGGTCCCTAGCAAGGTGGACAGCCAGTGAGGCTCAACAAAAGCTTCGTTAACTGCAATTAAATGAGATAAACTGGAACATTTTAGTTTGCCTCCAGTTTCCTGATCCAGCAGCGGCTGTTTAATTGTCCAGGAGTAAGCAGCTGGGGTCAGGCCAACATGGAGGTGTGAGCGAGGTAATGGGCAGCGCCACAGGAGGACTGGAGGTTCTCCTTCCGTAGTTGTTTGTGAAAGCTGCTACAGGCTTCCTGTCAAGTGATTCTGCCCACACAGTATTTGGCCTGGTTAGAGGAACTATTTGGTTGCTTAAAATTTCAAAAAAAGTTAGTGCCTTGTGTTAAAGTGCCTTCTGACTAACCATCCATTGCAAGCTGTGGCTCGTCTGTTCTTTGAGAGCCCACCCAACACCCTTAATTGGCAGGGAACCTGTCTTCATGCTAATTAAGGGTGTGTCTCCATGAAGATCCCAATGTGACTGATTACAACCCCCCGCCCTTGCTGGGTACAGGCTTGGGAATCAGAAAACAATCCCAAGCCTTGTTGCCTTATCCAAAACCCCCACTGCCTGGGAGAAAATGGAACCCACAAACACACCAGAACAGGAGTGAAGCACATAAAAGGCAGCTGTTACTGTCACAGCATCAACTATGATGTCAAGGTAAAACACAGAGACAGAAGCTGTTTTTGTTTGCTCATTAAATTGCATTTCAGATTTTATTTGTGACAGGAGCTTATTAGAATTCTAATAATTGTCTCTGTATCAGTTTTGGTGTCACAATCGATGATTTCCGTGCGCACCTGATAACCCAGGATTAGGACCCTAACTTAATGAATTATTCAAACAAATAAGATCCTATATTTAGACCTAAGGAAGGAAGGATCCTTTGCATCTGTCCAATGTTAATCACGCTAGCTGCTAACACACAATAGTCAGGTCCAGTGTTGTTTAACATATCTCTTGCTGGATATGTGGTGTTCTTTCATCAGTGGCTCCTACTTTTGTAAACATACTGGAACATGTTATTTAATTTCTTCATGAGCTGGTGCCAGCTGTTGCTTGTAGCTCACTTTGAACAGTGCACCAACTACAAAGTTCATAATTTTATCCTGGAACCAGTCAAAGTAACAGTGCTAAGAACAAAAGAAAGTACAGCACAGGGACAGATCCTTTGGCCCTCCAAGCCTGCGTCCATTCTGTGGCAACACATTGAGAAGATTTAAGATTTATACTGAAAACGTTAATGTGTAATTCAGGAATAAACAAGAAAATGTATAACTTATGTTTGTTGGTCTGAGTCACTTATAACCATGATGTAGTTAACCTGGTGTTGTGAGACTTCTTACTGTCACTTATAACCTGCAGCACTGAAGATACAAGAAGCATAATGTTCATATACAAAAAGTCATTGAAGCTTTTTCCTCCCAAGTGCAGTTAGAACCATAGAAATTAAAGCTCAGAAACAAGCCTTTTGGCCCTTCTTGTCTGTGCCGAACCATTTTTTTGCCTAGTCCCACTGACCTGCACTTGGACCATATCCCTCCACACCCCTCTAATCCATGAAACCGTCCAAGTTTTTCTTAAATGTTAAAAGTAACCCTGCATTTACCACTTTATCCGGCAGCTCATTCCACACTCCCACCACTCTCTGCGTGAAGAACCTCCCCACCCCTAATATTCCCTTTAAACTTCTCTCCTTTCACCCTTAACCCAAGCCCTCTGGTTTTTTTCTCCCCTAGCCTCAGTGGAAAAAGCCTGCTTGCATTCACTCTATCTATACCCATCAAAATCTTATACACCTCTATCAAATCTCCCCTCATTCTTCTACGCTCCAGGGAATAAAGTCTTAACCTATTCAACGTTTCTCTGAAACTCAGCTTCTCAAGTCCCGGCAATATCCTTGTGAACCTTCTCTGCACTCTTTCAACCTTATTTACATCCTTCCTGTAACTAGATGATCAAAACTGTACACAACACTCTAAATTTGGCCTCACTAATGCCTTATATAACCTTACCATAACACTCGATACTTTTATACTCGATACTCCGATTTATAAAGGCCAATGAACCAAAAGCACTCTTTACAACCCTATCCACTTGTGATGTCACTTTTAGGGAATTCTGTACCTGTATTCCCAGATACCTCTGTTCAACTGCACTCTTCAGAGTCCTACCATTTACCCTGAATATTCTACTTTGGTTTGTCCTTCCAAAGTGCAATACCTCACACTTGTCTACATTTTTTTCAGCCCATTTTTCTAGTTGGTCCAAATCCCTCACTGTCCACTATACTTTCAATCTTTGTATCATCAGCACATTTGCTGATCCAATTTACCACATTATCATCCAGATCATTGATATAGATGACTTAGCAGTTGCAGATTTTTTTTGTTGAGATGGGATTGGGGGGGAGGGGCAGGTTTGGCCGAGTGGGTCTAGTGCTCATTCCTGCCCTCTGTTCTTTTCAGCAGGACAGTGTTTGGGTGTCAGTGAGACCCACTTAACAAGTTGATGTTGCAACCCAGTTATATGACCAGCACTGCAATGCACTTCAAACTCCAGAAATTCAGAGGCCAAACTGGTGAGGGGCAACATAGACTGACCAGGAGGTATCGTCTATGAGAATTCCTTTTACGCTGATGGAAAAAGGAGTGCACCTCTGGTCTCACCATGAAGACTCTCTGCTCACCTTCAAAGAATGCGTGAGACATTTTATGTCATTTGAAAGATTAGATGGGGACCTCTTATATCAGTAACTGAATGGATTCTGTAAAACAACACCTTACCATGAATCAGTGTAATCCAGTTCCTATTGCTTTGTTTTCCTGGCCAGCTACCAATTTTCTACTCTCCATAAACATGTGGCTATCCAAAATTTGGTTGCCAGTATCCTAGCCGAGCTGCACTCACTCTTCACCCCTGTGCCTGCTGTGCTTGATATGCCAACAAAGTTAAGATGATCATTTTTGTGTTCAAATCTTAACATGGCCATACTCTTCCATATCCTTGTATCCTCCATCAGCGCTCTAAGAACTCTTGTTCTCAGGGTGGCTCGGCGGCACAATCATTAGCATTGCTGCCTCACAGTGCCATGGACCCAGGTTTGATTCCAACCTTGGGTGACTCTTTGTGTGGAGATTGTATGTTCTCCCCATGCCTGCATGGGTTTCCTCTCAGTGCATCGGTTTCCTCCCACAGTCCAAATATTTGTAAATTAGGTGAAGCGGCCGTGATAACCTGCCCCTTAGTGTCCCAAGATGTGTAGGTTAGATGGACTAGCCATGGTAAATGGGTAATCGGGATAGAGCAGGGGTGGTGGGTGGTGGCTGAGTACGATGCTCTTTGGAAAGTCAGTGCAGAGTGGATAGGCTGAATGCCCTCCTACTGCATGTGTGGAGTCCACAATTCTAATTTGCAGCCAAGCTAAAGATACGCTTGCAGAGGTTATCTGAGACAATGAAAGTGATCCTGTCTGTTTATATAATAAGTGTTGAACACAGCATACAACACACTTCAGGAATGATAGAAGATTCAAGACGCAGTTCTTCAGGTAGGGCGTCAAAAAGAATGCACACCTTGCAAAAGCTGAGGCACATCTGACAGATACAGGATGTTCTTGAACAGGAACAGGAACAACGCCACAAAATGAATGACACCAGCGATTTTTTTTGTTGTTGCACCATTATGTGTGAAAACCAATCAAAATTGTTGTCTTTAATAGTGATTTATTGACTTTCTGACTGCTTACCATTCTAATAGCTGTGTATACTGGCCAACTTCCAGTGTTACTGGACTCAATCCAATATGAGTGTAATTATGTTATGTAATGACCCCAGAACTGAAAGTGGTTTTATAGTTTGAGTAGAACGGCCAAGCTCTTCTGTAAACATCACAAGCTACTGAATTTACGGCTCTTTTCACACAGGCATTGCAGCTTCACACTTAATGCACACCCAGAGCTGAACCGCCTGCCACAGGCAAATAGATGGCATTTAGAGTTGCTTGTTCTTCACAACTGAGAATATTTCCTTAAAATCTCAAGCTTTAATTGCATATTAACCGCATCTTAAGCACACAGCTACTTAACAGGGATTTCAGCAGCTGGCTCACAGCAATTTTGAAGTCTAAGGACAAATGCAAAGTTAACAATACATTCCTCCTGTTATTTGCTCACTAGAATTTGAGACTTTACCCCAAAATTTGCTCTTCTCATCTCCAGAGGAGTGTGCTCCATGTGTATAGTGCCATTAATGCAGTGAATCACCTTAAGGTGTTGAGGAGGAACACAATCATACAGCCATTAACATCGAGTCAAAGAAGGAGGTGTGTGGACACTTGGTCAAAAAGATAGGTTTTAAGATGGCTGGTAAAAGTGCCAGATTTAGGGATCAAATTCTAGAGTTCGGGGTCCAGTCAGTTGAAGGATGGCTGCAACTAGGGGAAGTGATGGCCCAGTGGTATTATCACTAGATTATTAATCCAGAAACTCAGCTAATATTCTGAGGACCCAGGTTTGAATCCCGCCATGGCAAATGGTGGAATTTGAACTCAATTAAAGATATCTGGAATTAAGAATCTATTGATGATTATGAAACCATTGCCGATTGTTGGAAAAATCCAGCTGATTCAGTAATATTCTTTAGGGAAGGAAATCTGCTTTTTTACCTGATCTGACCTACACGTGACTCCAGAGCTACAGCAACGTGGTTGACTCTCAACTGCCCTCTGAAATGGCCTAGTAAGCCATTCAGTTCAACGGCAACTATGGATGGGCAATAAATGCTGACCAGCCAGTGACACCCATGTCTCATGCATGAATAATAATAAAAAAAATTAGACAAAGGAAGTGCATGATGTGAAAGGACTAGAGGAACACAACCATAGAATCCCTACAGTGCATCAAGTCTGTACCAACTCTCCGAAAGAGCATCCCCACCATGCCCAATGTCTCCTGTCCTATACCCTGTAACCCTAAAGAATAGTATGTTTGGTTTTGGCTGCCTTACTTTTGGAAAGCACCTCAAGACATGGTGAAGGTTGAAATACAAAACAATGCACCCTATTTTACCATTTCGATTCTAAGTGCTGGATGGTGTTGAATCTGGGAATGCTTCAGATCCGGCTTTTAGACCCATTCTCTGGCGCCCCCATACGCACTCTGCCAGCAGAAGAAAAGTGATTCCAGCAGAAATCTGTGGGCAGGGCTTAACGCACCCAAAACCCTGCAGCTCCGATCGGCACCTCCAACTGCGCATTTGCAAAAAAAAATTATAGAATGCTACTCCTCTGCCACATCCTTCCCAGATCGGCTAACACTTCCCCTTGGACCCCACAGACATTGCCCTACCTCCCACAACATTACTGACCCCCTAAGCCCCCCAACACCCCGCCACCCAGACTGATTGTGGAGGCCTCTCCCCCTTTCCCCCCCACTGATGTCATACAGAGTCACTGCGGACCCCCCTTCCCTCCATTGATCTCAGGCAGAGTGGCAGTGAACCCCCCCTTCCCTCCATTGATCTCAGGCAGAGTGGCAGTGAACCCCCCTTCACCTCCATTGATCTCAAGCAGAGTGACAGTGGACCAACCTATGTCCCCCCCCCACGCAGTATTGCTGTGGGTCGGGAGTCACATATAGGCCAAGTGAGGATAGCAGATTTCCTCCCCCAAAGGATATGGATGAACCAGATGGGTTTACATAATAATCAATGATGCTTTCATGGTCAGCGTTACAAAGTGTAGCTTTCAATTCGAGGTTTATTTGTTAATTTGAAAACTCTAATAAAGTGATCTCACAGAAAGCGTGAACACTCCCACTGATCTCAAGCAGAGAACCGTTGCCCCCCTGTCCCCAACTGATCCACAAAGAGCTGTATGACGCTTGGCGCTTACCCCCTCCACTAACTGAAGTGCCCGAATTAGACAGTGTAGATAGCTTTTTCAGAAATCAGGCCGGGTGTAATAGATCAAATAGCTTTCTTCTGTGCTGTGCAACTCTACAAGAGTTGAGTCACAATAACTCAGAGATCACATTGACTGTGGGATCACATTAGCTCAGCGTTCACTTGGTCTGGCCTACGTGTGACTCCAGACCCACAGCACTACCCTGAACTGCCCTCTGAAATAGCCTGGCAAACCATTCATTTCAAGGGTTTTGCCAGCAACATTCACATTCCACGAGAGAATGGATCAACTGGTAGATCAAATTGAGAGACTATAGGAACTGAGGAATCAATTAACTTGAGAGTTTACCTTAACTGAGGGATTTAACTAACTGGAAATGTTAGACTTCTTTTTGCCTTTGGTACAGTGGAAATGTATAAACACTTGCTGATAGTCAGATGATCCTTTAAAAAAAATAAAAATTGAAATGGGGAGCAGGAAATGTGGGTGACTCAAGACTAAGGGTACAGACAGCGTCAGAAATAATTTAACTGTGTAAAATTCTTTTTTGAAAATAACATAATTGAAGATAATACAATGTATGCCAAACAGTGTTAGAAAATATATGGCTGCATCAATGTGTATGGCAAAGGATAATTTTGTTAGCAAGTAGTTTATGATAAGTTTGGGGTGGTTTTTATTTGATTGTTGCCATGGATGTGAGTACATTTTATTGCTGTAGTTTAGGGCTCTTGTCTCTGGTGTCTTCATTTGGTGGAAGTGTGGTCACCAAGGAAACATGAGTTATTTGATGCAGTTCATGGGCAAGAGGATTAAACAGCTGTCCTTGGTTTCAGTATTCGGATTGTTCTACAATAGCCATAAAAGGAATAAAAGTAGTTGTGTAAAAACAAACCATGAATGTTGCCTTTTCGTTGACTGAAGCATGCAATTATAACTCTGGGACTGAGCGTGGTAGTAGGTACCAAGACTATAATTCACACTAGAAATTAGAATTTGATACAAGGGAGCACAGATTCAAGGGGAGAGGGTGAAAGTTTATGGGAGATGTGCGGGGGAAGTTTTCCACACAGAGAGTACACAGAGGTGCCTGGAGTGTGGAGGAGGTGGTGAAAGCAGGCATATTAGCAACATTTAAGAGGCATCTGGAAGTGTACATGAATAGAGGGATATGGATCAAGTCAGAGTGGAAGATTTTTTTAGTTTAGTTAGGGCATCATGATTGGCAAGTGTTTGGAGGGCCGAAGGGCCTGTTCCTGTGCTGTACTTTTTTTTGTTCTTTGTATACCAGCCAAAAAGTAGAAAGGCAAGGGAGCATGCAAGAATGGGAAACATTGCAGATGGGGGTGGGGAGGGGGGTGACTAAATTAGATGGGAGCTGAAATTTTTCTTTCTTGATGGTGATTTTGAATTTGGAGATGAACTCAATTGGTGGGTTGGGCCTCACAGCCCCAGTGTTGGGTTCCAAAAGAAAAAATGCTGAAAAATCTCAGCATGTCTGGCCCTTTGTTGTCTGGACTCGAAATATCAACTCTTTTCTGTCCTTACGGATGCTGCCAGATCTGCTGAAATTATTCAGCATTTTCTCGTTTGGTTTTCAGATTCCAGCATCTGCAGTAATTTACTTGTAACCAGTGTTGGGTTCTTATTTGTAATATATTTGAATGCCATGTACATGTATTATATTAAAACTTTTTTTAATGACGTGCTTCATGACAAAGTTATTGGTATATGAGCATCCAACGGCACCTGGTCCGCACGTGTTTAAAATAGCATTCAGCAGTTAGCATTACGTTTATGTCTCTGAGGTCAGTGGCTTTTCTTGTTGAACTCTGCCACACATGGGAGAGGAGCAGGAGAATTTTAGCTTGCATGATGGCTCAGGACCAACAAGGGTAAGTCAGGGGTGAGGGAGGGCATTGTATGGCGTCAGGAGCATCAAGGAGTGGAAGAGGAATCTGAGAAAGGACAGAGAGTGGGATGGGGGGGCTTCAAGAAAGCGGAAGGGGGCTATCATCTTGGGGATAGTGGAAAGAGCGGTGGGGACAGTCAGCCAATATAAGAAAATAAGAAGCCTAAAGAGTAGGATCTGTACAGTCCGCAGGTGGGGTCCATCTCAGGGTGTTGGCTGGCAGAGAGAACATTTTGTATTACAGGGGCAGCTCGCTACCACCTTCTCACAGGCAATTAGGGATGGCCTAGTCTGGCCAACAAAGCCCACATTGTGTGAAACAAATTTAGTTGGCTCAACTTTGTGGATCAGAATGGGTCAGATGTTATCCTTGAGCCTTAGTTCAGACAACTCTGAAGTAAAGGAGGTTGTCAGCTTCCTGACCACTAGAGACTTTGCAGCCAACTGAGAAGTCACAACAAATTAAGAAAGTACCTGATGCTGAAAAGAGAAGAATCAATTTGTTTTGTCCCACATTGTCACAGGTAAGGCCAAGATAGAAAGTTGTCTGCACGATGGAAGACAATAGTTCTTTGCTACCTGCACTGAAAGAGGATGTTTTTCTTGATTATCTGCTCTGAGACAAACAGTAACTCAGTTATCTGCACTAAGGGACATTGTACCCCTGTTTACCAATACTGAGAGAAATTGTATCCCTCAGTTTCCTGCACTAGAGGCGACACACCCATTGATTACCTGTGTTGGGAGAGACTTCATCCCTCAATTAGCTGGATCAAAGGAGACATATCCCTTCATTACATATACTTGAATTCACTATACGTTTCCATTATTTATACCACTTTGTAACTTGTTACAGGATAGCATTGGACTGCAAGTAGGTTGGCTATTTGCTGAAGTATGTTGTGTGGGAGAAAGTAAAGTTTATTTATTAGTCACAACTAATGTTTACATTAAAACTGCAATGAAGTTACTCTGAAATTCCCCTAGTCACCACACTCCAGCACCTGTTTGGGTCAATGCACCTAACCAGCACGTTTTTCAGAATGTGGGAAGAAACTGGAGCACGTGGAGGAAACCCATGCAGACATGGGGAGAACATGCAAACTCTGCACAGACAGTGACCCATGCCAGGAATTGAACCCGGGTCCCTGGTGCTGTGAAACTGCAGTGCTAACCACTGCGCTATTGTGCTGCCGATATAGTATAGAAGTATTGCTTAAATGCTAACAACATCCATAGCCCCTTATGCTTGTTGGTCATGCAACAATAGCATCATTATAACACAACTATGTATACATAAACTGCAGAATTCCTATCTGGAAAATACTTTTCTCTGAAGTGCAAAAACTTATATACTAATTAGAGACAAAATTGGGTTTGTTTTCCTGCTGGAGAATATTGCAAAAAATAATAACTTCTAAAGTTTTCTATGCAGAAACTCTTTCTCAAAAAGGCATAAAAATATACAAAAATGTCACATTCCTGGCTGCAAAAATATTAAAAATCACAAAAGGCGAAAACAAAGGGCAGTTTTCTGACTGTGCTGTGCCCGGCGCAGATTCGGCTAATTCAGGAAAATTCTGTGGGAGCCCTGGAATGGGATTTCTGCCAGGCACCAAAGAATTTGTGATGTTCCCTGTCCACTTCAACAGATGTAATCAGGTGCACGTCCAGAGAGTGTGTGAATCTAATTACCATTCATTAGCACGAATTTCCATATGTAAAATCAGCATGAATCCAACAGATAACCACTGTGCCAACGTGCTGCCCGAGTCTGACATAGATAGGATATATTGCTATGCCTTGATCAGCGCAGTGGGTGTATTAACAACTTACAGACTGATGCAGCTCAGAAAGTGACTTACCATCAACTTCTCGAGGGCAGCTAGAGATGGGCAACTCCAACATGATGTGGGTATGCCGGCGTTGGACTGGCGTAAACACAGTAAAAAGTCTGACAACACCAGGTTTTAGTCCAACTATTTATTTGATAATATACTCGCAAGCTTTCGGGGTTAGCCCCTTCGTCAGGTGAATGGAGAGTTACCATGGATAAATGAAGTAAATCCTTTCTATTTGAAGTCAGTCAACCCCTTTACTGAAATACTGGACAGAGGTCACGACATAATAATCAGCAACAAGAATTTCTAGGCTAAAATTTTACAAAAGTTAGTCATTGCTTTTTTACACTGTGACAAAAAGAAGCATCTCTGTTTAAAGTTAAGCTTCCGGCTTCATTAATTTTGTCATAGTCATTAAAGAGTTAAAAAAAACTTTCACTCATGATAGCTGTGGTGTCCAAGTAGTTTGCACGAGGGACAAATTGAGCCATTAAGTTCAAACACAAACATATTGGGTGATTTATTCAGATATCTGTCTGATTGGCATTTTTTTTTTACATTTGGCAAATAGTTATTTAAATAATTGCTTGAGTCTGGTTACTGTTTTCAGGGAGATTTATTAGACTGTACTTTTTGAATCAATGAATTCGATCTGGAGCCTTTGAATGGAGGTAGTCTGATTGGAAGCTCTGTGGAGAATAAGATAAAGTGGATAACTTCTGTGGGTAGTGAGGAAAACTATAAAAGCAGCTACATAAAGAGTAAATTATGGTTATGACTTTAGCCCCAGAGTTATGAATAATTTATTATTTTCTACAGTATGCAAAGCTAGCTTCATACACCTTTGAATATATGATGTATCTGATACAGCTATTGGTTGGGACATTTGGATGCAAAAACACAAAACAAAGCCCATTGTAATATCTGGATCCAAATGCCCTCCATTCGAGGTTGTACATTTTCAGTTTCAGCTCCCGATAATAACCCAATCCTTTAATGAACCCTGGATAAAAGCAAATTACTGCGGATGCTGGAATCTGAAACCAAAAGTGAAAACTCAGCAGGTCTGGCAGCATCTGTAAGGACAGAAAAAAGAGCTGACGTTTCAAGTCCAGATAACCCTTTGTCAAATTTCCCCCGGGGGTTGGCGGGTGGGTGGGGGGAGGGGGGAGGGGGGAGGGGTGCAGGGCGGGGGGAAGCAGCCTGATTAGTAAGAACATTGGTAGTTGATTTTCAGTCACCATCACATCATCAACTGATGCATTTTTCATGGCAATGCCTCTTCCAATCAGAGCCCACTTGTCAACCAATCAGCACTCTGTTCTCTACAGTATAAATGGTTGTTTTCCCCTTATATTGGTATTCTTGTCTAGTGTTGTGATAAGTGCAAGATATAAAGCTTTGACATACCTCTTTTTTCAGCAACATAGTGTGATTTTTGGTCATCTATGAAGCTCTGGATTGAGACTGCAATGTCCAATTCATGGGGGTGATTTTTCCAAAATAATTCTAAATAGCAAACAGGCAGGAAAAGGGGAGGTTTCCCTGTCTGTTTTTTCAGTGAGCTGAGTCTTGGTTATTTACGGCACTCTGTGCACTGTGGAGGCCGTCAGGAGATTCAGTGGCGGGAGGAGTGGGAGGGGAGCGGAATCTAAACCTGCCAGAGAGGCTGGCAGCAGAGTGCTCTGAGGGTCATCACACATGCAACCAATCTCCCAGTGTACTGGGAGGTCGGTTAATATCTGCCCTCCCGTGGACATGGCCTCACATTGCAATGGCTGCAAACCACCCCCGTCCACCTGCCTCCCCACCATGGGACCCAAACCCCCTCCCCCACCCCAATCACCTGCCTTCCCATTGCCGGTGCCAACATCTCTCCACTCCCGATCACCGGCCCCGACCCTCAACCCCACTACTAGCCCCCATCCCTGATTCAGATTGGCCCCTTCCTTCCTCCTTCCTTCTCACCCCACCAGGCATTCCCTGGTGCCTGGTGGTCACTGCCAGGGTATCAGGCTGGCATTGCCAGGTTAAAGGATCAGCTGTGCCAGGCTGGCACTGTCCAAGAGACTCTGTGTCCAACCTCTCAGAGGGTCTCAGCTGTCCCTGGTCTGACCAGTGAGGCCATCACCTCAGGTCCCCATTGCTGGGGACCAGCTATGATCTCCACTGATATGGATCTCCACCAGTGTGACCGGAAAGCCAAATGAGCCCAGACAATACCATCCGGGGCTCACTAGACATAGTGAAATGAGCTACTGGATATTTCCATCAGCCTCGTGTCGTTCCCTGGGTAAGAAGGAAAGTAGAGTTGAGACCCACAATCAGATCAGCCATGGTCCACCAAATTCTCCATTTTCACTTGCAGCAGGGCAGGCACGAACCAGATCGGAGAATCCAGACCATGATCTCATTGAAGCAGGCTCGAGGGCCTAACAGCCTATTCCTTCTTCTAATTCATATGTAAAACCAAACAACCTAGTTTTGTATTTCTGAATTCATTGCTGCCAAAGGGGTGACACTTTTTTTTATCCATTTGATCTGTTCGCTTTCTTGCCATCTTTCTTTTTTTAAATGCCACTCTGTCTGGTTGTGTATAAGTGTTGGTCTTGTTATTCTTCTTGAAATACAATAATTTGATTTAAAAAAAAACACACTTTAAATAGTTGACGCCTGGAGGAAATGTCAGTGCTTCCCATGTCCAGCTAGTTAGAGTTTCCTCTGCTATGTGAAACCTCACGCTCTGTCATTTAGGGTCTGATGTGAAGCTTCCTGTTAAAGGCAACAGCTGGAGGAGATGTACAATAAAACTCCCATATTTAACTTCACAATGTTTTGTTTGAGTTTATGATGGGAACATTGTGAAGCAGGAGTCTGTTTTATTATTTAAACACAATTGTATGCACAAGTTATTTTTAACATGTGTCCATTATTTGTCTTATATTTTTACTATTTAAAAATAACTGTGTAGGAGGTTGTTGTGCTCTTTGGTGAATAACCCACTGGGGAGTAAATGTTCATCTCCAGTGCCTGAGCTGTAATCCAGCGAAGTGGATCGAATAATGCTTTGGAAGCTGTTCCAAAGCATTATTCTGTCTTTGTTTCTGTTCCATTGAAATTAATGGAAATGAATGTCAGGCAGATTCTTTAAAGGGTTTGATTATTACCAGGAGGTGAAAATGAAAATTTACAACCTCGCGTATTTGTCCCTCCCAAGGGAATGACTGGTTTCAACTATGTGCCTCCTTTTAAAGTGCTTTTACATGTGGTGTTTCTATAGTTCAATTCATGGGGAAGTAACTTCCATGCATGGGCTGGGTCCCTTATCATGACAGTAGAATCGCAGAGCCACATTGTTTATGATGGTGTAACTCAGCAGTTGGGATAATAAAGTTTGGAGAAGGTTGGAGAGCCATTGCCTGGCATGCTGCAAACTTTCATCCACTCTCCCCCTGTAGCCCTTTTGGAATTGAAAGCATTACAAAAGAGAAATGTGCGGGGACAAGAAGTGGAATTGTTTCAGTACCACCTGAACATAGTACATATATTATCCTGAAAGTCCTGACAATGAGCTTGTACCTGTTGTAGTGAACACTGCATGGTGTCCACTGGTTTTGCTTTAATGAACAGAGAACAAACAAAGAAGAAAAAGCTGCAGACCTGGTGTCATATGTGGCTGTTTGTTCACACATTTATACAAAGCAATGCAATTCACTTTGGCGAGATCTCACTTCAGACTTTAATGCCCCCGAGTGCATAATGGAATGTCTGTGCTCCACCCACATTTTCTGCCCCGGAGCATTGAAGACGAAAATGTCTAATAAAAACAGGCTGTCAAGTACAAAATAGATTCTCTTTAACCTAAGTTGAGTGAAATACCATGGGTGCTGAACATCTGAAATAAAAACAGAAACTGAGGAAACTCCCAGCGTGTTCCTTGCAAATTTCTCTTCCTCCCTTGTTTCTCATCTTCCCCTCTCATTCCTTGTGTCTAATTGCTATTTTCACAGTAACTTCATTGCAATGTTAATGTAAGCTTACTTGTGAAACTATTAATTAAACTTTATTATATTTATGTCAGAGTAACATTTATGTCAGATTAGGGCAACACGGTGGCACAGTGGTTAGCTCTGCTACCTCATAGCACCAAAGACCTGGGTTTGATTCCCGGCTTGGGTAACTACACAGAGTCTTCATGTTCTCCTTGTGTCTTGTGAGTTTCCTTCGAATGCTCAGGTTTTCTTCCACAGTCCAAAAGACATGCTGGTTAGGTGAATTGGCCATACTAAACTTGCCCTCAGTGTACCCGAACAGGCGCCGGAGTGTGGCAACTAGAGGATTTTCATAGTAACTTCATTGCAGTGTGAATGTAAGCCTACTTGTGACCAGTAACTAAACATTATTTTAAAAACTTTAACAAATCAGCTTATTCAAATGCACTGAGAGGAGACAACAGTCCTCAATCTAAGAATGCAGGATTTTATCACACTTTTGGCCAGTAAAATTTGTGGATTTTACCAGCCCATTTACCAGTGGAGATTGCAAACCAGCAACAGGGATATTGTTCTAAGGACACAATATCAAGTATGGGGTCAACCATTCACAGTCCGTGCTATCAGAGACTCTACCTGACCATTTAATCTCCTGTTGAGCAGGTTCTGCATAAATTCTTCCTGGCCCCAAAGGGAAATCAAGCAAAACTCTGGAACACTCATCTGCCATATTTCCACCATTCAACCCTAGCCTTCTGCCCTCCACAGACAACATTCCATCTCCCAGTCCCAGAAACGGGAACCTCCATCATGCCCCATAGAGCATTTCATTATTTCTGTTTCTACCCTCTCCCGATCCTATTACCCATTAGATATTTACCCAGCTCCTCTTTATCCCACATGTATTGCTAGCTGCATTCCTTGTGACTCAATACTTGAAAAAAACAAGAGGTTTGTTTAAAGATATGTTCTTTAAAATTATCTTTGAATCTTAGAATTGAGCAAGTGACCATGAAATCATTCTCAAACTAAATGGTGAGAGACTGCAAAGAATCATAGCATCCCAGCAGTGCCGAAGGAAGCTATTTGGCCCATCGAGCCTGCACCGACAACAATCCCACCCAGGCTCTATCCCTGAAACCACACACACCTATCCTGCTAGTCCTACTGACACCAAGGGACGATTCAGCCTGGCCAATCCACCTAACCGATACATCTTTGCACTGCAGCTCCATAGAATTGGAGTCAGACTGGAAGCTGCGAATGGAAATGCAAAGTGTGTTAAATCCATCCATTGCTTTGAGTGTTTTACAGTTTGTGATCTAATTGGGCACCTTGTGTAATCAACTAATTAAAGAACACAGGTCATTAAACTCCTTCAGTGTTTAGTGGCAATATCAGTAATTACCTGGCGGGATTGCAGAGAGGCTTATCTGCACAGTTTTAAATTAATGATGTTTCCATTTCTCTTGTTTACGCAATGCATACTTAATCCATCTACGGGAAAACCAACAACAAGCAGCAGGTGCAGCACCAGCAGCTGAACAGTGAATGTGACAGTGTGGGGTTGGGAAGGTGGGAGCCGGAGTTGATTAATATATGGAAAATACTCAGGAATGGTGGATTTTTCAAAGCAATGATATCAGCAACATAGCTTGGATTTCTCAGCTGTCTGAATAGTTAGGTTGGAAGTGCACAGCCTGGTGTGGCTGAGCCATTGAAAACAGATAGGTCCCAGGCTCAGTCCTTTGACTGCGATATGTGTCGACCTAGACCATGACATTGGCAGGGTTGATCTCTGTTATGCACTGAGATATACAATGCCAAGTGGAGTAACAGGTACACTATGCTTGCACGCAATGTCATGTGAGCTAGGGGGTGATGAAAAGTAAGTAGGATTCCTATTCCTGATCAGTATTCACTAATTCCGACAAGAACATGTGTCAATATGAATGTCTCTCAGGCTTCCAGTTCATAGGCAAATGTGGTAGGAGCTGCACAGTACTGGAAAATGGGAGGAAATAATAAATACAAATAACAAAAATACAATGTTGCTACTTCACACATCCATGGCTCAGTTCGTAACACTCTTCCCTATCTGGAGCACAAGTTCAAATGCCACTCTGGGAATACTAAAATTAAAACTAACACTCTCCAGTGCAGTACTGAGGAAATGCTGTCATTGGAGGCGTCCTTTGGTTAAAATGTTAAACCAAGGCCACATCTGCCTGTTCAGGTGAATGTAAAAGATCCCATGAATTGGGTTGGATTCTCCAATTTTGCCCATTACACTGAATGGAGATTTCGCTGAGCGTCAACTTCCCCATTCCCACAGGCAGTGGTGGCGAAGCATGAACGGCCGGAGAATTGTGGCCACTATTTTGAAGAGGAGCAGGAAGTTATCACCAGTGTCCTGACTAATATTGATCCCTCGATCAACATCACAAGAATAGATTTGTTGGTCATTAGAATTGAATACTGTCTAGATGGAAAACTCTTTAACCTCAGTTGCCCCTGTGCCAAATTGACTTCCACCAACGTTCATGATCTACAGTTTGTGGATGACTGCAGTGTTGTCATCCATTCTGCACCAAATCTGCAAGCTACTCATGATGTCTTCAATTCCACATACAAGAAACACGGCCTATTCTTGTATGTTGCCAAAGCAAAATTTATGTCAACCCATACCAGGTCAGCTAAATATTCTTTCTGTCATGTATGTTGAGACGCTGGAATGTGTTGTCAACTTCTCATCCCTTAGCAGCCACCTCCCTCAAAACTTTTCTAAACCAACAGCAGAACATTTGGGCCACCTCAGCCTTCTACAAATGATGGCCATTTGTTTTTAACAGTAAAGACCTCCAAAAGTCAGTCGAAGTCCTTGTGTACAAAAAGTTATCACCAACACAATCCTGTACTTCACTGAGGTCTGGACTGTGTATCAACAACACATAAGAACCCAAGAGAAATTCCACCATCCTCTGGATTAATTGTGAGGATCATTGAGCAAACACAAGTGTCCTTCTTGAAGTCAGCTCCACAAGCATTCAGGAATAAATCCTGCAAAATCAATGACGAAGGACTGGGCATTGGAAACTGTCGCCTCCTTGTAATTCCAGATGTTTATTGAAATCAAATTCACCACTGCCATGGTGGGACTTGAATCAGGATCTCCAAATCAGTAAGCTAGATCACTGGATAATTAATCCACCTTGGAGCAGGCTGCCTGACTTCTCTCATCTCCAAGAATACGACGTGAGTCCGGTGAGTTCCTCGAACACCTGTGAGAATATTCAATAAAAGGAAAAAGAACAAGGTATAAACAGATAAATATTTTAAAAAGCCTTCTGTTAAATCAATTTTTAGAGGAATTTCAAACTCTAGAGGCCCAGTTGTGCATCGTAAAGAGGTTTTGCAATGCTTGCATTAGGACTGCCCTAGTGACCTCAAATAATGTAATAATAACTTTTGTTACTGCGGTAACAATGGAAATATCAGTTGCCTTCTGCATGTCAGATATGCTTAGGTATATGTATTTCACAGAGAAATTACGTTGTACAGTTCTTCCACCAAGCCCCTGAGTAATGTTCAATATTGAACTGTTTGAGCTCCAAGATTGATGAGGCCTAATACACTACTAACTATTCACTTATTATCTCTGGGGCCTGATTTCTGGTGGCCTGCTTTTCAGAAGGTCATTCCTGTTTTTTTCAATCACATTGATTGCATGGCATATTTAGTGATGTCCTTTCACCACCGTAGATGGCACTTTACAAAGATAACGTCTGACATTGGTGGAATTTTTAACTTATTCTTGTTTGCATTATGGGGATGCCACCGTCCCTGCAAAAATAAAGAACCATTGATTACCAAGTTCAACAGTCAGAATGCATTGAGAAAATAACACTGAGAAGTTCCATTTGAATATCCTCCCCATTCAGTGGTGTCTAAATCTGAATCACAAGGCAGAATTTAATGTAAGCTTTTGGAGCCTGGCCCAGTGACTGGAAACATGCCGAGAGTCCCACATCACCTACATTTGTGATGCCCTGCCAAGTTAATTGCCAATGAGGCACCTCATCTTCAGACTCTGTGTTTGTAGTCTGCATACACCATACCTGAAGAAAAGAAACTCCATGGCCTGGGGTTCAACAACTTTCCCTGTGACTGGATCCTGGATTTTCTAACCCATAGGCCACAATCAGTAAGGAAAGACAACAACACCTCCTCCACAATAATTCTCAGCACCGATGCCCCACAAGGCTGTGTTCTCAGCCCCTTACTGTACTCCTTATACACCTATGACTGTGTGGCCAAATTCCCCTCCAACTCGATTTTCAGGTTTGCTGATCACATCACCACAGTGGGTCAGATTTCAAACAATGATAAGATGGAGAATCTGGTGAACTGGTGCGCCAACAATAACCTTCCCTTATATCAATAAAATGAAGGAGATAGTCATTGACTTCAGGAAGCATAGTGGAGAACATGCTCATGTCTACACCAACAGGGACAAAGTGGTTGAGAGCTTCAAGTTTCTAGATGTCCAGATCACCAAAAAGCTATCCTGGTGCCTCCGTGCCAACACTATAGTTTAAGAAAGCCCACCGATGCCTTTACTTTCTCAGGAGGCTACGGAAATTTGGCATGTCCACTACGACTGTTACCAACATTTATAGATACATATAGGAAGCATTTTTTCTGGTTATATCAAAGCTTGATATGACCCCTGCTCTGTCCAAGTCTGCAAAAAACTACAAAGGGTCGTGAATGAAGCCCAGTCCATACATGCAAAGATGTATGAAGAAATTAGAGATAGCTCTTGGGGCTAAAGGGACAAATATCCTGGGGGGAGGCAAGAACAGGATATTGAATTGGATGTTCAACCATGATCATTTTGAACAGCAATTTGTCAAGCCTCCTTTGACAGCAACTACCAAACCTGCGACCCATGCCATCTAGAAGACTAAGGACAGTACATACATGTGAACACCACTACCTGCAGGCTCACCTCTGATTTGGAACCATCCTCACTTAGAACAAAATCACCTTCACTGTCGATGGGTCAAAATCCTGGACCTACCTCCCTAATGGTACTGTGGGTGTACCTACAGCACAGATTGCAAGAGGTTGGCTCACCGCCACCTTCTGAAGGGCAATTAGGAATGGGCAATAAATGTTGACCTAGCCTGCAATGCCCACATCTCATGAAGGAATAAATTTAATAAAACGACAACAGAGTTTGGCTTGTGGGCTTAATGCATGCAAGTCCATCGACAGCTGCTGGCCAAACACCAGCCGTGGCAGGATGAGATCCTTAAATGGGCATTTATTGTGGCCAACCATAAGCCTTCCTGTCCAGACTTAATCGGGGCAGAGGAAGGAAGGTATAGGTAACCCCACCTGCCAGCATCCCAACTGATTGAATGTTGCCCCCACCCTCATTGGCTACCAAACTCACCTTGGAGAAGAGCGTTAAATCCCATCATGTTGACTGTTCCAAAAAAAACAGAAAAAGCTTACCACTCCTCATCAAAGTTGACCCACACTTTTCACTTTCACAGTCAGCAACCACAATTAAGGGCACAAATAGAATAAATTCACGGATTTTTTTATCAACACCTGGATATGAGTGCAGAGTAGGATCCAAACTGAGGGAGAATCATGTCTGTAAATCATTAATGAGTACTTTGGGGTAACAGGATTTAAGTGTAGGGGACTCAGAATTTCACAAACACCATTAACAATTAGGCTCTTGATACAGAAATACCAGTAATCTTGTGAGTGTGTTAAATCTACTTGCTGTGCTTCAGGGGTTCATCTGTCTTTGTACAAATGTCTCGTAAAGGCATATTAGCATATGTCAATAATGGTGTGTATGTTAATTAACCTGTTACACAATGCTGATTAGATACATTTCTTTCAATTAAAAAGCACTCGTAAACTATAATGGAATCAAATCTCAGAGATTGAATTGGTGTATAGGCCGAGCTGTACAGCAGCTCATCCCACCAACCCATATCCATATTTTGTGAGCATTTTAATCAATTGAAATGAATAAAAGGATGCACTTTTTATTTCTCAGATAGTGAAAAGTGTGCTTATTTAGGGGGAGATGGTGACTAAGTGGTAAAGTGACTGGACATGTAATCCACAGGCTCAGGCTGATGCTCTGGGGATATGGGTGCGTGGCAGCTGGTGGAATTTGAATTCAATTGATAAAAGCTGGAATTATAAAACTAATCTCAGTGATGGTAACCATCAATGATTGTCATAAGACATTTAGAGTATTCTGAAATAGTAAATAGGAATTATCAGTACAATAGATGAGGTTTATTGCTTAGAATGCAGGTTCACTAATGTTCAAGAGTGCATGAAATCTGCCATTCTTACCTGGTCTCATCTTTATATGAATTAGACACAATTTTCAGGGTGGTCACAGAAATCATAGAATTCCTCCAGTGCAGGAGGAGGCCATTCGGCCCATCGAGTCTGCAGCAACCACAATCCCGCCCAGGCCCTATCCCCATTATCTCATGCATTTACCCTAGCTGGTCCCCCTGACACAAAGGGGCAACTCAGTATGACCAATCAACCCAACCAGCATGGACTATGCGAGGAAACTCACACAGAGACAGGCCAACGTCCAATTAATTGCTGACTAGATAGTTTACCAATTTTTGACAAAGTGATAAAAAGTGATGGAAAGTATTTGGAAAGTGATGAGTATATTACATATGAGGGAACATTTCCTTTGCTTGATATGTGTTAACAAAGTTATAAACTTGTTTTGAATAAATGGTTTGTAATTTTTGCCACATATGATTAAAACTGGCAGTAACTGGGTAATGGCACACATCAACAACAACAGTAAAAAGTAGCACCTTCATGATGTAAAACATCCCAGCTGCTTCATAGGTGTAGTGAGAAAATTTGATACTGATCCATGTAAGGGGATATGAGGATAGGTGACTAAAAGCTTAATCAATGAGGTAGGTTTTAAAGAGAGTCTCTTTAAGGAGGAGAGGGAGGTAGCAAGGCAGAGATTATTGGGATACAAAGATGTAGATGGTTTATTTTATTAAGGAAATGCAGCAATAGATTTTTGACTTTGCCTGGTGCTGAGAATTGACTAACATTTACTGAAACCGCCCTATTTTTAGTCTATCATTGGTTTCAGTGGCATTGAAAAATGGGCAGTGTCTATAGTCAACCAGCAATGTTTACATTGCAACAGTGATTACACTTCAAAAGTACTTTGCTGGCTGCAAAGAGCTTTGAGATGTCCGGTGGTTGTGAAAAGCACTGTATAATTACAAGTCTTTATTTTTAGAGCATAGTTTGGAAACCTATCCCACATTCCTTTCCTGACCAGTGTGATGAAATTCAAATACTTACATTCTTCAGTTCATTGGTTGGAAACTCTGATCCCCGACGAACTTTGGGCTTGCACAGAAGAATGAAATGAAGAGAGAAAGGTGCAGAAAGGCAGGTCAGATGACCTGAAAGGGATTGTCATTATTAAGTAGGTGTCCCAAAAACAGGACACAGCATTGGGACAGGGAAAAGTCCCAAAAGGTAGTCCCAGCAAGGAATAAGGACAATTAAGTTATAAGAAATAAGTAGAGAAATAGGCTCCAAGTTAAAGTAAAAGTTGCAGGAAGCAGGCTTTCAGTTACATGGATCCAAGCGGAGCCTTGAAGATCTGGAAAACAGCTGAAATTTGGTGACCTGTTCTGCGGGCTACTGGGGCAAAGGTACCCCTTTGGAATAGTGGTGTTCTGCTTGGTATGGCTGAACGTCTGAGAGTGTGCTTGGAAGGTGAAGTTTGAGTGTACTCAGAGAAAGAAATCTCAGAAGGTGAGATTGACACCCTGCTGTCTGAGTGAGGGCAATGTTTGGAGAGAATTCCAAGGTAAAATTTTCAAATTTGAGGCCAGGAACCGATGTGACATTGGTTGGCTCATAATGTGACATGTATCTGGGTGTATTGTTGAGAAACCCATGAGATCTGTTTTGGTTGCGTTTGTCATCTATTGTTGTAGTGTGAAGTGTCTGACCACAGTTCACCTGTTAGTTCACATATACTTCATACTTACCCTGAATATTTGAACATAAGATAGTTCTTGTAACTTATTTTAACTTTCTGAACTTGTGCAGTATAACTTCTAACTATGTTAGAGGTTGTGGGTTTTAACAAGAAAAGATGTTGTTTGTGCACATAGATTCGAACTAACAATAACAGATTTATTCTAAGAGGTCTTGCCTGTACGAAGTGCAAACTAAAACAGCAGCCTCTGCAACACCCTAATGACATCACCATCAAGTCATGTGATCAGCTCTTAAACCATGCATCCATTTAAATATATCACACATTTTTTATATTGTTTCTTTTTGGTTGGTCCAAACCTGTGTAATCTTGTGGCTTTATTCACTCAGTAAGCATCTTGAACCTCAAACTTTAAACAAAAGTTATTGATCTCTAACCAGATCTCTGCCCATGATCTTGGGTCTCGTCAAGCATCATAACACCAAGTACATCAACTAATTGCTTCATGAATATGATTAATCCATTCAACTGTTGATGACACATTGGGTGCTTGGCCCAGGTAGTTGAAGATGCTGAACGCATGTGAAGCTAGTCACTGCCTTCTGAACGGAGAGAGGAGAATACTGCCAGAAAAAAGGGGAAAAATATTGAAAAGGAATAGTAAAACAAAACAAAAATGTGAAGCCATTTGCTGAGTGTGCTTTAAAATATCTATGAAATAGTCCAGTGAGATTGAGTACAAAATTGCATTTTGAGCATTCGATTTATTAGAGTTAACAATTAAAAATCACATTAAAATTAAATGAAATAATTTGAGTTAAATTAATAAAGATAAATGTTGTCAGCCTGGCTTCATTGGTAGCATCCTCACATCTGAGTCAAAAGGTCAGACATTCAAGAGTCAATTTAGGATTAAAGCACAATACAGGCTGGCAGACAGTGCAGTACTGGGAGAGTGCTTCACTGCCAACAGTGTTGTCATTCAGATCTGTTAATCTGGGGCCCATCTGTCCTCTTAGATTAATGTAAAAGACTGCAGAAGAGAAAGCGAATGCTTTTGGTGTCCTAGCCAATATTTAGTCTTCAATCGACGTCACTTAAACAGAATCTGTGCCTATATAACTCATAGTGGCGTGTGTGCACATAGGTTGCCATTTTTCTCTACTTTTTGAAACAGTGACAACATTTTTGAAATTACTTCATTAACTATAAAGCACTTTGATGGCATCCTGAGGCCATCAAAGTTACTATATAAATGCAAATACTTTCTTACTTCTAATTCATGCCTTTAATTTTGACAGTTATAAGCTGCAGTATTTATGCATGCGTTAAGCTTTGGTAGTTTTATCACAGCTTTTCTCTGTGGATTATTTTACAGCTTTAACTGAGAGGATTTGGCAAGGTGCCCATCGCTGTCAGCAGGGAGGGTCATAGGTCAAGGCATGCAGTAAAGTAAGCTGTGACATATAAATTGCTGCTTGACATTGTGACTGTGTAAAGTGACTCCTTGACTGTTTTACTGTTGGTTAGTAGGCATTTCTGGTTTAACAAGGCAGGAACTAGAAAACAGCCTCCTGTGCCTTTAACAGTTTTCTTAAACTGGGCAACTGCATTGTATCTGTTGTAGTAACTGTATACATGGTCTTAATGTGAGTCATTGAACACTGGGGAGGTCCCAACAGACTGCAAACAAACTCATTTAGTACCGAGAATCAAAGATGATGGCAGGTCAAATCCAGGAAGCTTATTAGTTTTACATCAATATTTGGTCAAATAATGTAATAATTTGTATCAAACAATAGAATCATTAGCGAACGGTAGCTAATAAAAGAAAAAGCTCCTGTCAGTCTCTGTCTTGCAATATAGCAAGTGGATTGTGGTGAGCTAATGATATGGTTGCCTAGATTTCATGATTTGCACTAAAGATCAGCATTAGCCTGTTCCCAGTAAGTGAGTCCAAGCTGCTGTTAAAAGTGTGCCATTCGACAAACCTACTACCCAGACATGCTTTCTTCCACCTCTTTGCATCAGGAAAAAGATACAAAAGTCTGAGATCATGTATCAACTGACTCAAGAACAGCTCCTTCCCTGCTGCCATCAGACTTTTGAATGTATTAATCCATCATATATTAATCTTTCTCAACATCTTAGCTATGACTGTAACACTCCATTCTCAACCCGCTTGTTTCCTTCTCCCCTGTGTACTCAATGAACAGTATGTTTCGTCTGTATAGTGTGCAAGAAACAATACTTTTCACTGAATCCCAACACATATGACAATAATAAATGAAATCAAACCAAATACCAGTAAGCTGGTGTGCATTGGAAGTTTTATAAATAATGGAAATGCAAAAGCAAAGCCTGAAAATAGATAAGGTAACTAGAAAAATGGAAATAATGTGCAGATATTAGGGGCTTAAGTGGTTGGGGATGGGGTAGGGGAGGCGAAATGAATCCATTTAATAGCAATTTTCCAAATCCAAAACTCAGTGCAAAGTTATCAACTCCAGGGATGATAGCAGACTAGTAGATTAAGTTAGATGAGATAGCCAAGGATCCAGAGAAAAGACAGCCTAAATGTGTAAAAGAATATAATGTTGGGAAATGCAATTGAGAATAGATGTAGATACTGCATATTGGAAGAAAAAAAATGGGTTACATACTTTATGACCTGCAGTGAAATAGTTAAAGGTGAGATTGAAGGACTAGGGTGTAAGGAACCTTGGCATTTACCTTATTTCAGCAATAATTAACAAATGAAAGTGATTTATGAACCAGACTGTCAATATGTAGACTAATATGGGAATAAGAAAAATTGCTCTTTTGCTTCTCACCTGTTATACACCATCGTAAAATATGATGTGCACATTTCTGCCTCTACCCCTGCTTCTTAACTAGTTTACAAACAACACACCAATGGAATTTTTCAGACAAGCGGACAAGGAAGGTATCAGATGTACCCCTGCAGGAGAGTCTAGAGCTGTGGTAGAGCTGTACTTATATTTATGCAAAATTCCTTTGCTGCACTAGTTTAACAGTTGTTAACACATTAAAGATGAAGTTAATGACCACGTGCAAATAGTGGGAGAAATGTATTCATTAAGCAATCCGGTAGCCGAGGAAGAGTGAAAGCATGCCCACACACATGCACAGAAACTAATGTTTCAGAGGTAATACACTCAAAATTGTCACATTTCAATTGGCTCAGAATGGTACAGCCATTCAAGTATTGAGAGTTTTTCTATGTTAATCAGGAAAAAGGCAGAAGACCTCCCAACCGGTTGCTAACAGATTTAACTGCTTCCAAATGCACAGAAACACATACTGTCAAATGCAAGAAGCACTCTAGCACTTAATCAGAGAAAATGACTTGCTAACATGAGATTTGATTATTATATTCTCCTCCTCCTCTTCTTCCTTTGTATATATTTTCCCTGTTCCAATATTTTTAATTATTAACAGTGGGAGTTGGGCTGGTTTTTAGTGTGCACAACATCAGAACCAAAGGATTAAAAAGCTGCATTAAGTTGTCATTAAGCAGTCATTAAAAAATGTGCTTTGCAATGAAGGCTGGTCAAAAACTCCCTTAAATGACTAAGGAATAGTGTGAAGTTGGAACTCACACTACCACTTTTGCTTTTGTTGCACGGTATAAGATATTAAAATGCCAGCAACCTGACATAACAGGATGTATTACTATCCATCATGTCACAAGTCTGGACCACATGTTGCATTCTGTTGACAACCTTCTTTTGACAATCTCCCCACTAACAAGTCCGTGAGTGTATAGGCGTCCATTAAAGAATTTATGAACGGAAACAGCAATAATCAAACGTGAGCAGTTCACTCCAACAATGCAGCTTTCTAATAAATTAGGAATCTGAGCTGGATGTAAGAGGGCTTGTAAATATTCAAGACCTGAAAAATCATCACAAATCCATTCTCCTCCATTTTTAGCACTGAAGTGGGATTCAAAACATTCCAATGGAAGAAAAGATGGAGAAAGATTGATTTTAGAGCATGCCTGCTGTATCCTCAGAATATATCCATGCTCTTTGTAGCCAATAAAGTAGATTAATTTGAAAAGAAACGTGGTCACCGCTGCTACGTAGATAAACCCAGTGACCAATGTGTACACAAGAAGCGTTCAATAACAGCAAAGAGATTTATGGCAAGAAGAGAGGTGGTTTTCAGCTGTAAGAGTGTTAAATCATTGAGTCATTGGGCAGGACTTTACGGCCGTGTTCACCCCAAGTCTGGAAAATCCCACCTGAGGTCAACAGACCTGCACATGGTCCTGTTTTGCCTGCTACGATGCCTGAGGTGGACAGGATGGGAAAATTCCTCCCATAGAGTCATAGTGCAGGAAAGATCCTTCAGCCCATCGAATCTGCGCCAACAATAACTACCACCACTACCAATAACTCCTGCCTGTCTCACTTGTGGTTTTTCACTGTCAGGATGTAGGTTTGTGTAAAAACAGAAAACATATCCAATGAAGCAATACACTGCCATTACGAGTTATTGTTTGATTTTTACCCTTTCCCATCCTGTTTTTGAGTACAATCTCATGGTGGGAGGGGAGGGGGATTGTGGAGGCAAGGGCTACTCCACCATTCTGGGAAAATGGGATTTGGAAAATTCCTATACCCGCCTTGG
Source organism: Carcharhinus amblyrhynchos (assembly GCF_965287045.1). Taxonomy (NCBI): domain Eukaryota; kingdom Metazoa; phylum Chordata; class Chondrichthyes; order Carcharhiniformes; family Carcharhinidae; genus Carcharhinus; species Carcharhinus amblyrhynchos. The sequence goes on along the minus strand of NC_137324.1, from coordinate 45,623,172 downwards.
GGGAAAGTCCCCACAAGACAGGAACATCATTTCCAGGGGGTTGGTGCAGGCTCCAGTCAGGTCAGCCAACCCAGAAAAGCAGTCAAAGGCAGCCACAGGATGTGCTAGATGCCAAGGAAGGCTGCCTTATTGTTATGGGACTTGGCCCATTTATAGCTAAAAGGTAAGACCTTTTAGCTCTCACTATTCACATCCCCTCGCTCCCCACATAATTCCTGTACCCCAACCATGCCACCTAGTATCCCTCCACCCACATCACATAGGCCCTCATTCCCCAATACCATGCTATGCCCTCCCAACCACTCTCTTGGCCTTCTTACTCCTAGGCCACAGAGTGCCACTCCCCCCTGACTCCTCCATGGCTTCTCATGCCCCCTATGCCAAGCTGTGGCATTTCCATGCCTTATCCTCAAGATAAGGGGGGAACAGTTTAGAAAGGAACTTCTTCACTCAAAGGATGGTGAATCTCTGGAATTCTCTGCCTGTTGAAGTGGTGGAGGCTACCTCGCTAAATATATTTAAGACACGGGTAAATAGGTTTTTGGTAGGCAAGGGAATTAAGGGTTATGGGGAGAAAGCGGGAAAGTGGAACTGAGTCACTTCAGATCAGCCATGAACTTATTGAATGGCGGGGCAGGCTGGAAGGGCTAGATGGCCTACTCCTGCTCCTATTTCTTATGTTCTTTTGTTCTACTGACTGTGTAGAAGCGACGAACACATTCATGACGATAGAACATGTAAAACAGCTTTAAAATCAAGTCATTCATTCATAACTTTCCACTAGGTTAAAAAAGTACTTTTACTACTGAACAATGTAAGTGTCAATCATCCAGACATTTAAAAAAATCAAAACAGAAGCTGCAAGACTTAAAAGCTGAGCTCCAGGGAATTAATTGTTTCGCTGATACCTGCTGTCAATTGCGCAATGTTTATTTTACACAAAATTAACAAGTTTCTCATACTCTAATGGCTGTTTCGGCTTTTAACCCAGAATGCATATAAAAGTTTGGCTGATAGCCCAGAAATCCATTAGTTTGTTGCAACACCTGGGGGTTAATGGGTAGAGGGGCATAACTTGGCATAGGAGACATGAAGGGCCATGCAGGGTGGTTGTAGAGGTATAGTTTGGTATAGGGGGCATGAGGGACCATTTGGAACTTTCACAATGCTTGATGTTTCTATTCTTATAGCCAAAGTAAATATCTTTACCTCTGTCTTCTTGCTGCCTATTCACCTAATCTGACTGTCCCTTTGCTGCCTCTCTGTTGTTGTCACAACTTACCTCCCTACCTAGCAAACCTAGGTACATTACATTCTGTCTTTTCATCTAAGTTAATCTTAAAAATCATAGAATCCCTACAGTGCAGAAAGAGGCCATTTGACCCATCAACTCTGCACCGACCACAATCTCACCCAAGTCCTACTCCCATATCCCTACATATTTACCCATTAATCCCTCTAACCTACTCATCTCAGGACACTAAGGGACAAATTTAGCATGGCCAGTGAACCTAACCCGCACATCCTTGGGCTGTGGGAGGAAACCTGAGCACCCAGAGAAAACCCACACAGACACAAGAAGAATGTGCAAACTCCACACAGACAGTGACACAAGCCGGGAATCGAACCTAGGTCCCTGGAGCTGTGAAGCAGCAGTGCTGACCACTGTGCTACTTTGCCACCCTAAGTTATTAATATAAATTGTAGATACCTGAGGCCATAGCACTGACCCTTTCAGCTTTCCACTACTCATATCCTACTAACTTGAAAATGCCCCTTTTAGGCCCTTTGCTACCTGTCCATTTGCCAATCCTCTATCCATGCTAATACATTATCCAACAGGTTGATGAGCCTTTTGCTTATTATCCTTTTGTGTGACAGTTAATTGGATGCCTTTTGGAAATCCAGGTATACTACAGGTCTACTAGATCCAGGCATACAGGTCTCCTTTTAATCTACCCTCCATATTCAAAAAGACTCTTAATAAATAGTCAAAAGGGGTTTCCCTTTCCTAAAACTTTGTTGATTAATCACACTATACTTTTCTGAAGTGTGTTATCAAGAATTCCTTGATGATAGATTCCAACATTTTCCCAATGTCCTATGTCAGGCTAACTGGCTGATGGTTCCCTGTTTTCTCTTTCCATTCTTTATTGAAATGCAATGTGCCCCATTTATCTACTTCCAAATTTTCTGCTGTTTATAATGGAGCACTGCTGTGCAAAGTGAATGGTCTCATCATTACCCGATTGGATGATTTTTGATAATTGGTCACCTGGCCTTTTTGCCCATGTCCACTATTTTCATAACTAGTAAAAGAGAGAGTTTAAAGTTGTTTTTAGGCAACAATTTTTATTGCCCTTATGGTTTTTCTTTTCACACTGCGTTTGTGGGAGTAGTCTTTAATTCTTGTGGACCACTAAGGTTCCCAGCTGTAACATCCATTAACAGAACCACAGCCTAATTTCAAACTATTCTCACCCCTCTAGCTAAAGGAAAATGAATAGAGTTTAAGAACCTATAGGATCAAAGCAGTGAATGTCACTCTGGATCTCCCCTCACCCCCAGTGTTCTTCTATAGGTCATAGGCATTCTCACTGTTAAGAATTTATCTGCATCAACTGTAACTTTTGGGTTTAGAATGTGATACAAACAGAAGTTTATTTTAATTTGCTTTATCTTTCAGCTGTATGAACTGGATGATGATCCGAAGAGGAAGGAATTTCTGGATGATCTATTCAGTTTTATGCAAAAAAGGGGTGAGTCCAGCTGTAAGAAAGCTAAATCTCTGTCTGTGTATCTGCATGTGTTTTTGTGTCTTTTTCTCATTCTGTAACTATATGGAATGGATTTAACACAGCCCCACCATTGGGTTTGAAGGTCGGGGGTAGGGCAGGCAGGTGAAAGCAAGGGGTGCAATGGGTGCAAGTTAAATCTCATGGCCATTCTGGCTGATTTCTTGCAGTCAGGTTCATTTCAGTACCTTTGGTGGGCCCTTGTTGGAACTCAAGCTTGTGTCAGGGAGCTTGTTTCTGGGAAGTGAAAGGAATAGTGGGCAGTTGAATCATGCTTTGTTGAAATTGAGACAAAGCTCGTCTAATTAACTTCCTTTTAAAATGGAAGTCTCGCCCCTTCAGGGGAGGCGCAAATAAAAAATATGGAATCAAATACAATTATTTTGCTTCAAAACACATTGACTTGTTTGTTGATTAAGATTCCAGTTTCATTGAGGACTCTCTGTGTGACATTGCAATTGAAAATTTTAGCATTCAGATGTCAAAGGTATTAAAAAAGTTCAACAGCAGATTACCTGCAAGGTGAGAACTTCATTGAAATTTTGTGTGTGGGTATATCTGATTGTGTGTGATGATCATGCACACCTGAGTCACTGTGAGAGATTATCGTTCGGCATAAAGACCACAGGATGAGCTTAATTGTTTGTACAGAAGAAAACCTTCAAACATAATTCCCCTTTGATGGTTGCAAAAATCAATTTTGTTTCTCTGGTCAGAGCTCGAAAAGTATGTTTTTCTTTTTATTGGCTCCTCGCCCTCGGAAAGTATCTTCGCTGAGGTAACGTTTTCAACGCATCATTGACCATCCTTCAATCCTATTCAACACAAGGACATAAGGAGCAGGAGTAGGGAGTTGAGCCCCTCGAGCCTGCTGCGCCATTTCATATGACCATGGCTGATGTAATCTCAGCCTCAACTCCACTTTCCTGCCTGTTCACATTAGCCCGTCAAAACTTCTACTAATTAAAGTAGCCAATTCATCATAAATGAACCTATGTAGAGGTTGGCCAAAAGCTATTTGACTGTATAGGGCATTACTTATACAGTCTGATAATGATGCTTTAATTGCCATTCAGATTTCTAACTTTATGAAAGGGATTGACAGATAGTGATATAAAGTGAGGAAATGCTGAAAAGCGCTCCGCAAATCAGGCTGTGATAATAATGATTAGCAGTAAAAATCTTAGTTGATCCCTGTCTCGAGCTGTTGAGACAATTGGTGCACCTCACCTGCTAGACAGAAGATGGGTGGAAGAACAATAGAATTTTATGGCTCAGGTAAGATATTTGGTACAATGTGTTTCTGCTGGTTGTTCCAAACTAACCCCATTCCCCATGCTCTTCCCAGGCTCTTATCCCTTCCTCTGTCTCAAGTATTCATCTGATATTTTCTTTATTCGACACTGGGGGATAATTTCAAGACCCCCAATTTTGAGTGCCACCCCAGGCCCCGCTTTAGCAGCCCTGCTCACAAATGGTGACGTCTGAGAAGCCCTGGTTACTACTGGGCCTCGGGACATCATTATAATGAAGAACGGTGCTCCAGGGGAGGGGGTGAATGGTCGCTCCAAATTTTTGAATAAGTGTTTGAAATTAGGGACTTCAGAGTCAGGATAATGGGGCTTGGGTTTGTTGTCAGGGTTAGGGAAAAAGATCAGGGGCCTTGAAATGCCTTGTGGTTAAGATTTGCAGGAGCAAGAGGGAGATTGAGGACTTGGTGTTACATATTAGCAAGGGTCAAGGATTGGTTAACTGACAGAAAGCAGAGAGTAGGGACAAAGGGTCTTTTTCAGGTCAGCAAGCTGTAACGTGGAATGTCACAGGGATCGATGCTACATCAATGATTCAAATGAAGGGACCTAAAGTATGATAGCTAAATTTGCCAATGGTACCATGATTGGTGGGGGAGTAAGTTGTCAAGAAGAGGTATGGACAGGTTCAGCGAGTGGCCAAAAAACATTGGCAGATGGAGTACCACATGGGAAAATATAAATTTGTCCACTTTGGCAAGAAGAACAGACAAGCAGTGTACTATTTAAATGGAGATAGATTGGAGAACTCATTACACAGAGGGATCTGGGTGCCGTGGCACATTCAAAAGTTGAAAATTGGATGAAACTCTCTAAATTAGTAGGCTGGAAAATTCCTTACCGAAAGGAGTCTGCATTATATTAAATTACATACTTGGTTTCGTCATTCTTTTCAATTATTTGCAGAAACACAAATGAATAAACCGCTTTAGTTGGCCTACTCCTGTTCCTATTTCTTATGTCCTTATGTTCTTTAGTCAGTGACATAAAATTTAAAAAATAAAACAGTGAAAATACAATTGTGGCTTCACTATTTGAAGTTTACAGAAAGCTTGCATTGATAAAACTTCTTCTTATAAAACATTGGCGTAAGACCGAAGATCCAGACAAATATTGATGCAAGTCCAAAGCTTTATAAATGCAAGGTTTGGAGTTCCACACAGTTTATAGCCTATGCACTTCCAGGGGAGATTACTCTCACAAGTTAGTTGTCATAGCCTCTAATCTTTTTCCCCAAAATTTCTCTTTTTCATTTAAACTTCCAGAGGATCTTGCATTTGAACTCACACCTCTCTCTGTTCACTCACACCCTTCAGCACTTTTCTATTCCATATATTTCATCCCAAAATGGATTACTTCACAATTGTACTCTTTAATTGTACTGCACCTGCCAGCTGTCTTGTCTATTCTGTCCCAGTCTTCCAGATCATTTATCAAACTCTTGACTTATCAGCGAATTCTAAACTTATGCTTCTGGAGCCATGGCAACAACAAAATCTATTTGTGTCACATCTTTAACATAATAACGCATCCCCAGGGTGCTTCACAGGAGCATGAGAAAACAGAATTTGACACTAAGTTTACAACAAATATATAAAGGATTTAACTAAAGCCAGAATGTGACCCAGGATTTGATCTGGAGGCTATTGTTCTTGAGGTTTGTTTATCATTCTGGTACCTAATTCTTTAATACCACCTTCAAGATATCAAATGTATTTCTAAAATGTCATTGAATCCAAACTTTCCACATTTTTTTTCTGTCTGCTCCAGGATGCCCTGCAGTCTGGTACTGGAGAGGCAATATGCCATTTGAAATCTTCACTCATAATTATTCCCTTGACTAACAATGAAGCTGCTATTTTATTCTCCTACTCTTGTAGTCTGCCTGTCTCTTTACTTCCTGGGCAGTCCCTTTGCTCCATGGTGCCACAATACTGCTCAGAACAAACCTTCACTGAGCCATTCTCACTTTCCAACTTACAGTCCTACAGCACAGTGTGTCTAATGTATAGCCCCTGTGACTCAGTGATATCTTGCATCAGTGAGTCCAAATGGTCACTCACTTCTCATTTTCTAACTACCTCTGTGGTTCAATCTGTTGAGTATTGCCTTTCCGGTAATCATGTTTTAGGGAGCTGAATCCAGAAACCCTTTGATGCTGTGACTTTCAGCTGATTTCTGTTGAAGTACAGAGATTCTTTACTTTGGAGATTGAATTTTGAAACACTTGTACAAAGGTACTACATTAAGATACACTGATCAGTGATGGTCCACATGATGCACTCCACAAGACAAAGTTTTCCTGTACTATCACTCTTACATGCTTAAATTGAAATGTAATGTTAGCCTGAACTCCTACCAGCACTGAATTGTCATGGGAATTAAACTCTGTGTATAACTATAGGCTTATGTAGAAAGGAAAATCTCCTGTTGAACTACACCTCCAGACTGAACTCCATCAACTTTCATACTCCACTGGCCTCACGTGCCTTGGGACTCAGGCAGAGATTAACTAATGCAGCATAGTCTTAAAATTGAACTTAAAATCTTTTTGATCAATATGCCTCAGAGGCTCATCATCTTAAGCAGTGGAGGTCTCAGGTGGCTAATGTTAATGTTTCAACTGTTTTTAATTTTTTTTTAATTCATTCATGGGACATGGGTGTCACTGGCTGGCCAGCATTTTTTGCCCATCCCTTGCTGCCCAAGAGCAGTTGAGAGTCAACCATATTACTATGTCTCTGGAGTCACATGTAGGTCAAATCAGATAAGGACAGCAGATTTCCTTTCCTAAAGGACATTAATAAACCAGATGGGTTTTTCTGATAACTGGCGATGGTTTCAGGGACATCAATAGATTCTTAATTCCAGATACTTTTCACTGAATTCAAATTCCACCATCTGCTGTGGCGGGATTCGACCCCGGGTCCCCAGAAGTTTAGCTGAGTTTCTGGATTAATAGTCTAGCTATAATACCACTAGCCATTGCCTCCCCAGTGATTTTCCAGTTTAAGTTGCGGAACTTCTAAAATACAAACAAGTAAAACTGATTGAATGCCTTCCATGTTTGTTAAATGTATCTTATTGTTGTCCAGTTACTGTCCGTAACTGAGCAGTTACTTGGGAGAATATGATCTCAAGTCATTTTTGTGGAATGAATTTATTTTCATCAGAGACTTCGCTGTACATTTGCCAGTTTAATTCTTCTTCCCCGTGGGATCTTGAAACAGCCTAAAACCCACACACAAATCGTCAGAGTATTCAAATCAAACCTCAAAGTCATTTAATCAATACTTCTGACATACCTCATTGCTCTTCAAATAGTCTTTTTCTAAAAGAAACTGAAATGTCTCAATGGAGCATGTATTTGGTTTGCTGCTGATCACTGACAGTGCCCACTCTCCACTCCTTTCCCTTTTCGAACCCTTTTCTTATAAAACAACAACCGACTTGTATTTACAGGGAACCAAGTGTCTCAAGGCACTTTAGGAGTATTGCAAAACAAAATGTATACTGTTGTACAATAATAAAAAAACACATGGCACCGGACCACATAAGGAGATATTTGGTCAATGACGAAAGGCATGGTTAAAGTGATAGATTTTAAAGACTACATTGAAACAGGAAGGAGGGATAGAGAATGCGGAGCTTCTGGGAAGAAATTCCAGAGATTATGGCCTATAGCTGGTTGAAGGCACAGCCAAAAGTGGTGGAGAAATTAAAATCGGGAATATTCAGAAGGTTCGAATTAGATGAGTCTGAGATCTTTGAGGGTTTTGGAGCTGAAAGAGTTACAGAGAAAGGGAAGGGTGAGGCCATGGAGTGATTTGAAAACAAGTGTGAGGATTTTGCGATCAAGGTTTGATTGAGAACCAAGATAGGTTAATGAGCACAGGGGTACTAAGTGAACATATCTGGTGTAAGCTAAAACACAACAACAAAATTTTGGATGACCTCAATTTACAAAAGGTAGTAATGTGAGAGACTAGGAGTGTGTCAGAGCAGCCAGGCCTCGAGATAACAAAGGTATGACTGAGAGTTTCAGCAGCAGATGAGCTGAGACAAGTTGGGTGAAGTTGCAGAAGTGAAAATAGGTCCTCTTAGTGCTGGTGCAAAGTTGATAACAAATCTGAAGCCAGATATGACAACAAAGTTATGAGCAGACTGCTTGGCCATGATTCTCCCATCCTGCTGCATAGTTTTTTCACGCAGCGGGCCAGAAGAATCGCGCGGGGTGCGAGGTGTGGGATTCACGTGACATTTCGTGTTTGCTAACCTGTCCCAGCACTGGATATCTGACACGAACTGCTCTAGAAATTGGTGGGGAGGTGGGGTGAGCTTTTAATTATATTTTAAGTACCATTTAAGTGCTATTAGTGGAACTGATATTGAATCCTCCAGGCCTGCTAATCCTCTCCCATCCCGCCAGAGTGTTTCACTCCAGCGGGGATTACACCAGCTCTCCACTTTTGGGGAGCTAGTGGCCTGACCCCACTGGAGTGAAGGGGTGGGGCAATCAGGACCCCCCAGGGGAGTCAGGTAGTGGGCGATGGTGTCCTTGGGCATGGACAACTGGCAGTGCCAGTCTGTGCCCCTTGGTACTGCCTAAAGGGCAAAGTGCTCATGTTCAGGGGCACCTTGGCACTTCCCACTGGGCATGGAGCAATGCCAAGGGGCAGGGCCTATTGGAGAGGTGGGGCTTAGGGGTTGTGCCTAAGGGGCGAGTGGTGGAGGGTGGGGCTATCCCGCTGCCACTCTGCCATTGGGATTGTTAATTTATCAGGAAGAAGGTTAGAGGGGAAGGTCTGTTGGTGTTGTCTGCCTACAGGGGTGTCTGAACTTTGGGGTGAGGGTGTATGGGGGATAGGCACTGCAGGAGGGGGATTCTGTCAGCAAGGAGTGGGGGTGGTCTGCTGGGGGGAGGGGGAGTGATGCCTGCACAGAGGGGAGGTTGGGTTGGAGATTGGGCCTGACTGGGATGGGGGAGGGGGGTGGGCGGGGAAGGGGGGGGGTGTGTTCAGGGGGTGGCAAGGCTAGCCCAGGAATGGTCAGGGAGCTGCGGTCGGGCCATGGGGGTGTTGGGGGGCCAGCACTGTGGACCAGCAATAGAGTAGGCCAGCAAATGGGAGGCTGACAGTTCAGAGGCACTGCATATGCGCAGAGGCTTTCTGGTTTCAATCTCTCCAGTGGGAATAGGCCCCGCCTTCTAAATCTAATGATATTCACACTGGTGGCCTCCGCAGTGCGCAGAATATGGGAAATTCTAGTGTAAACTCCCGCTAAAAAAAATCAATGTGAATTACTCCAGTTTTCCCGCAAATTCAACACTTAGAACTTTTTGGAGAGAATTCTGCCTTTTAAGTCTCGGACTGTTGCCAGGAAGAGAGATGGAGATGGAGAGATGCAGTTTGCAACGGGGTTTGAAAACAAAAGCTTAATTCTTCCCAGCATTTAATTGGAGAAAATTTCTGCTCATCCATCACTATTCGGCTAAAGGCTAGGCTTTTATGAGTATTAGATATTTTCATTAAGCGTTAGCAACTCTTAGCAACTAATATCAGGGTGGCATGGTGGGACAGTGATTAGCACTGTTGTCTCATGGTGCCAGGTACCCGTGTTCAATTCCTGGCTTGGGTCATGCCTGTGTGGAGTCTGTATGTTCTCTCTGTGTCTGCGTGGGTTTCCTCCGGTTGCTCTGGTTTCCACCCAAAGCCTGAAAAATGTGCTGATTAGATGCATTGGCCATGCTAGGTTCTCCCTCAGTGTACCGAACAGGCACCGAAGCATGGTGACTCGGGGATTTTTACAGTAACTTCATTGCAGTGTTAATGTAAGCCATTTGTGACACTAATAAATAAGCTGTTTGATGCCTCGCTCAAATAGCATTCTTCACACTTGAGCTTGGGTCGGGTGTACTGACAGGTGCACATGATGCGCAGTCCATTCAACTGTGGAGGATATTGCAGCCAAGTTACATCCTGTTTTTGTGCAATTTCCACACATTGCATTGGAGGTAAATCAAGACAGGGTTTCTATTGCATAACACATGCTTAAATTTATCTGATAACTGTGTGGCAAAGAAAAGTTTCTATCCTTGAACGAGAGACGCACCAGAAGCGTGGGATAATGCGACTGCAGCACTTCTCAGAGTCTAAAACTACCTGAAACAAGAAGCACATGTAAATAAACAAATCTCTTCTGTGACATGCAGTAAAAACATCACTGGTGATGGAGACTGCTATTGTGTTTGCAACAACATCATTAAATAGCAGCAAATTTGATTGCATTTTCCATTTCCTGCCTCTGAAAGTTTTTAAAAAACTATTTCACGTGAGTTTTTAATTGTAAAGCTCATAAGGACCTTGCTTGCTCGGTATTTGTCTAATCTCTTCTGTTCAAATCCTGCTGGAGGGCAGGCTCAGAGTAGAAAGGAAGGCGACATCCTGGAATTATGTTCCACTGAGCAAGGTGCAATTAATTTCGAGTTTTATGGAGCCCTGGACAGATTTGCTCCTTTTCCCACAGATTAAGCATTTGCCACGTCTGACTGCCTCACGCTCAAACAGAAATGTAGACTTAACCCAACAAAACCTGCAGCTCTTGCCAAGTGGACTGACTTATAAATGGGAGTTGTTAGAACATTTAAAGAGGTGAATCAAATTAAAACATCTCCTTCTCTGAGAAATTGTCATGAAACTTTTAATTTTCTTTTTGTGTTTGTTGAACAATACATACAAACTCTACAACTCAGAAGAGGCCTTTTGGCCCATTGAGCCTGCACTGACTTCCTGACAGAACATCTTATTCGGGCCCCCTCCCTCATCCTATCCTCATCATCCAACACATTTCCCATGGCTAACCCATCTAATCTACACATCTTGGGACATTAAGAGGTAATTTAGCATGGCGAATCCACCTAACCTGCACATCTTTGGACTGCAGGACAAAACCAGCGCTCCTGGAGGAAACCCACACAGACATAGGGAGAATGTGCAAACTTCACATAGATAGTCACCCAAGGCAGGTATTGAACCTGGGTCCCTGATGCTGTGTGACAGCAGTGCTAACTACTGTGACACCGTGCCACAATGTATTTTACTTAAATAAGTGAAATGTTACTATTCAGGCCATACACCTTCTCCCGTTAGTGGAAGGCATTCCAAAGAAGAGTGAAAGCCAACAAATCTGAAGAACCCAATGACCAGCAATCAAAGGTTTTTAAAGAGATGATTGCAGAGGTAGCTACTGCATTGGTTGTGATCTTTCTGCTTTTTCACTGTCATCTTTTAATCTAATTTTCAAATCCACTTTAGCCAGCTCAGATAACATACTTACATAATTGGCTTTATTTAAGTTTAAGACTCATTTTTAAGCATGTCACTCTAAACCACAATGCAAAATTACATCATATTACAATCATTCTTTCCTAAAAGATAATTCAATGCTCAGTTTGTTGCCTGGTAGCAGACTGTTCACCCACACCCAGTCCTGCTTATATTAAAAGTCACCAGGCTCAAGGTAAATTGGGTTAGATGTTTGAGAGTTTATGGGTAGAACTTTCCCATCCCGCCTGCCGCTGGAATCGTAGTGGGTGGGGCACGGACCATGCAAAAGTTTGTCGACCTTGGGCAGGATTTTCTGGTCTTGGGGCGAGTATGGCTGGAAAATCCCGCCCCATGTGTTTTAACATCCCACCTGATCCAAGCATTATGTTTCGGCGGGTTAAAGTTACCATTGAGATTGGTGAACTCCTGGTTGCACTGCTATTAATGTTCAATCAGTTCTGCCAGAAAGCTATCAACTTAGAACATTAACTCTTGGCTGGATATTTGGATCTTGATAGTAGCCACACTGCTGCCTGTGAGAATGGAGAATTTGGTGGTCAGCCAAAGAGTCCCAGCTGCAGATGGGGACCTGGCTTCAAATCCTGCCACAGCCGGTGGTGGAATTTGAATTCAGTAACAAATATCTGGAATTGAGAATCTACTGATGACCATAAAACCATTGTCGATTGTCGGGAAAACCCATCTGGTTCACTAATGCCCTTTAGGGAAGGAAATTTGCCATCCTTACCTGGTCTGGCCTACATTTGACTCCAGTGCCACAGCAATGTGGCTGACACTCTACTGCCCTGGGGCAACTAGGGATGGCCAATAAATGCGGGCCAGTCAGCGATGCCCACGTCCCAAAAATGAATTAAAAATAAATGAAGATTTTCAGCCCCTGTCTCACCACGAATGCTGCCTGACCAACTGAGTATTTCCAGCATTTTTCGTTTCTACTTTTGATATGCAATTTTTTTTTGACTACTGTAATTGTGTTGGTTGTGGTAACACTGTCGATTTTACCACCTTCTTCTTTGGAATCAGTTGTGCATGTTCCAGTACTGCAGGAAGCAAAGTTCTCACCTTCTGATTTAAGGCCCAGCTAAAATAGGAACTATATACAATACAAAGCTATAATGATATTTTGTCAGTTGGAAACTATATCTTCTCACTCTGTAAGAATCTTATACTCATGTTGTTATTATTCAATGTCAGGGAGTGTTGTGAGCAGGGAGTGTCGTGAGACATGAATATCGCATACATAAACAGAAAATTCTGGAAAAGCTCAGCGGGTCTGACAACATCTGAGGAGAGAGAAAATAGAGCCAATGTTTCAAGTCTGAATGACCGTTCATCATCCTGACTTGAAACGTTGGCTCTCTTCTCTCTCCACAGCTGCTATCGGACCTGCTGAGATTTTCCAGCACTTTCAATTTTTGTTTGCAATTCCAGAATCAGCAGCATTTTGCTTTTATAAACACATCGGTCTCACAAGTGATGAATATTTATGATCAATGTACCTGGTAGAGAGGAACTGAGCTGTAGCCTAACTCATAGACTGAGCTATCACTTTCAGCAGGGGAGGTGAGGAAATTGGGGAATATAAAATATCGCCTGAAACACAATTATTGCTTTAAGATTGATGATTTGCTTGTTAACATTTTCATAGAATTATACTGACAGGCAGTCAAAAGAAGTAGCAATATGAATGGTGATGTTTATTAATGTCCGTTCACTCTTTTGGAGTGAGAGCTCTCTGTTATTCTACTTCCATTGATTCACTCCTCACAGCTCAAATGGCTTCTATCATCAAGCCAGTTTTTTATCATTTAGCTACTTCACCCTGGACCCCGTGAGATTTAACCTTATGCAACAATGTACCATGCGGTACCTTGTCAAAGGCCTTGCTAAAGTCCATGTAGACAACATCAACTGCACTCACCTCATCTACCTTCTTGGTTACCCCTTCAAAAATCTCAATCAAATTTGTGAGACATGATTTTCCACTCATAAAGCCATGCTGACTGTCCTTAATCAGTCCTTGTGTCTCTAAATGCCTTATATCCTGTCTCTCAAAATACATTCCAACAACTTACCCACCACAGATGTGAGGCTCACTGGCCTGCAGTTCCCAGGCTTTTCCCTGCAGCCCTTTTTAAACAAAGGCACAACATTTGCCATCCTCCAATCTGCAGGCATCTCACCTGTGACTATTGATGATTTAAATATCTCTGCTAGGAGACTTGCAATTTCCTCCCTAGCCTCTCACAATGTCCTGAGGTACACTTCATCAGGTCCTGGGATTTATCTACTTTGATGCGCTTTAAGATATCCAGCACCTCCTTCTCTGTAATATGGACACTCCTCAAGACATCGCTATTTAAGTCCCCAAGTTTTGTAACATCCGTGTTTTTCTCAACAGTAAATACTGATGAGAAATATTCATTTAGGATCTCACCCAGCTCTTGTGGATCTGCACATAGATGACCTTGTTGATCCTTAACAGGCCCACTTCTCTCCCTAGTTACTCTTTTGGCCTTTATGCATTTGTAGAATCTCTTTGGATTCTCCTTTGCCTTATCTGCCAAAGCAATTTCATGTCCCCTTGTTGCCCTCCTGATTTCTCTCTTAACTCCCTACACCCCCTATACTCTACAAGGCATTTACTTGATCCCAGCTGCCAATATATGTCATATGCCTCCTCCTTCTTCTTGCCCAGGGCCTCAATATCCTGAGCCATTCAGGTTCCCTACTTCTACCAGTCTCGCCCTTCACTCTAAAAGGAATATGCTTATCCTGAACCCTGATTAACACACTTTTGAAAGCCTCCACTTACCCGACATCCCTTTGCCTTCCCACAGACTCCCCCAATTAATTTTTAAAAGTTCCTGTGTCTGATACCATCAAAGTTAGCCTTGCCCCAATTTAGATTTTTAACTTTTGGGCCAGACCTATCATTCTCCATAGCCATCTTAAAACAAATGGAATTATGGTCACTGGTCCCAAAGTGATCCCTCGCTAACACTTTTGTCACCTTCCCTTCCTTATTTCCCAAGAGGAGGTCAAGTTTTGCCCCTCCTTGCCCTTTCTTGCCCCTCCTCATCCACATACTGAATGAAAAATTCCCCCTGAATACGCTCAACAAATTTCTCTCCATCCAACCCTCTAACAGTATGGCTTTCCAAATCAATGTTGGGAAAGTTAAAATCCCCGACTATTACAACTCTATTTTTCTTGGAGCTATCTGTAATCTCCTTACGTATTTGCTTCTCAATTTTCCATTGGCTATTTGGGGGCCTATAGTACAGCCTTATCAAAGTGATTTCTCCCTTCTTATTTCTCAGTTCTACTCATATAGACTCAATGGGCGAACCCTCAGATATATCCCCTCTCAGTACTGCCGTGATGTTTTCCCTAATCAAAAATGCAAGTTCCCCCTCCTCTCTTACCTCCTGTTCTGTCTTTCCTATAGCATCTACACCCTGGAACTTTGAGCTGCCAGTCCTGTCCCTCCCTTAGCCATGTAGCTATAATGTCCCAGTTCCACGTATCCATCCACGCCCTGAGTTCATCTGCCTTGCCGTCAGGCCTCTTGCATTGAAATAAATGCAATTTAACCTGAACTTCCCTTGCTTTTTGCTCTGCTTTTGCCTGATCTGTCTGGTACTAGGATTACTGACACTGCATTTACTACCTAATGTGCTGTCTTTAACTTTGTGCTGTCTTCAACCTTCTCTTCTGTCTCCCTACTGTTTTGGGTCCCACCAATGTCCCATCTGCTGCTGAAACTCTCTTCCATACCTTTGTCACTCTATATTTAACTACAAGTTGGACTTGCACATTGTGCACTCACTACATTTGAGGTCATGTGAAACTGTTACTCATGTCCTTCCTCACATAAAGTTTAGTTCACCAACTATCCCCTGCACTCACTGACCAATACTGGCTCCTTGTTAAGCAAAGCCTCAATTTTAAAATTTCCATCCTTGTTTTCAAGCCAATCCATGACCACAGCTCTCTCTAGTTCTGTAATCTCTTCCAGCGCTATAGTTTTCCCAAATATTGCTGAAAGAAAGGTAGAAAGACAGGTTTTCATCTTGCACTCATCGAATCCCTACAGTGCAGAAGGAGGCCATTCAGTCCTTTGAGTCTGCACCCCTCTCCCTGGCAGAGTACCCCATCCTATCCCTTTAACCCCACACATTTACCATGGCTTCTCCATCTAACTTATACATCTTTGTACACTATGGGACAATTTAGCTTGAACAATCCATCTAACCTGCACACCTTAGGCCTGTGGGAGGAAACAGGACCACCCAGAGAAAACCCACGCAGACAAGGGGAGAGTGTGCAAAACTCCACACATACTGTCACCCAAGGCCAGAATTGAACCCAGGTCCCTGGTGCTGTGAGGCAGCAGTGCTAACCATTGTGCCATCATGCACTCACCAGGACAGATTCACAAGAATCAAAATCTAAAGGGAACAACAGTTTTTACAGCATGAAATAACCAATAAGGATTGGTTGGCAAGAGGACTCTGCTTGGTCAAGGCATTTCCAGAGAGAATGTACCAGAGAACGATTAACTGCCAAGCTTTTATTTAAATTCAAACCAGGTAGGTCAAGTTTGATTCATTAAGGTAGTAGCCTGGAAAATTAACCAGGGAATGGCTGGCCCCATGCTTTTGTTTAGTTGAAACCAGCACAATATTTTGACTGTTTCTGTTTGCCAAGGACTAGTCCCTGTGCGTAAATACATGTAATTCCTAGCACGTGTAAATTAGCCACATTGCCAGCCTGACTGGATAATCTTGAATCAGTGGTCAGTGTAAATGTTAACACAATGAGGATTGTTTAGCAAGTGTTGTTTGATTGCAGAATCATGTCTAATGTTGGACACTGTGTTCTGAGTTTTGCAAGCACAGACTGATTGCGTACAGTCAGAATATTGTTTATTGTGAACAGCTGAATGGCTGTGCAGCATCTTCTTCTCATACAGTATAATTTGTTGTTCCCTTCAGATTTGGTCTTCTTGTGAATCTGACCTGATAAGTGCAAGAAAAAAAAGCTTTGGCAGCATATCTTTTTTTTCCAATAATACTCAGGTTATGTATTACCATCCCCAGATATCTGCACCCCTCCAATTCCAACCTCCTGACCTCCAAACCTAATGGCTCCACTGATGGTGGCCATGCCATGTGCTGCTGTAAGCTGTGGAATTTTCTCTTTAAACCTCTTTGCCTCTCTCAGCTCCTTTCAGATGCTACTTAAAACCTCCTCTTTGCCCAAGCTTTTGGTCATCAAACTTAATGGTCAGAAATCTCCATGCAGTGGTGCAAGAACAGAAAATCCCAGCTGTGGGTGAGGTCAGAAATTTCCAGCCAATATCTCTTTATGTGACCCGGTGTCAAATTATTTTCTGGTAATGCTGCCTTGAGATGTTTTACTATATTAACAGTGCTACCTAAATGCAAGTTGTTCTTGCGATAGCCTACCTCGGCTATTACGTGATATTTTGATATCATACATGCTTCTTTCTCTGAACTGCCCCTTGGAAACACATATAAAATATAAATGCCTTGTTATGGTAGAACTCACATATCCTCAAAGATGGTATGCAAACAATTGTTTCAGCGGATATATTGAACCTTAACACAACATTGTTGTCGAAGGTGACGGTGAGTCACCTTGAACCAATGACGTTCATGTGGTGTAGGTACAACCCCCCTATTCTGGAAGGAATTCTAGGATTTTGACCCAGCGACAATGAAGGAATGGATAATTTATTTCTAAATCAGGATGATGTGCGGCTTGGAGGGGAACCAACAAGTGATGACTTCCCGTGTGCCTGATGCCCTTGTCTTCTAAGTCAGGGATCGTCAACCTGCGAATCCAGAGCTATGTACAGAAAAGTAAAAGCTGTATTTTTAAAGTGGGGAGAAAAGGCTAATCTAAGCAGCTGAACATGTATATGCTGTAGATATGAAGGAAAAATCAAAGGTAGATGCATAAAACACAATAATTCAAAATTAAGTCTATTTTAATTTTGTTTCTTTCTAGCCATAAATACACTTTTAATACACATGTATTTCATTTATTATATGTATAAATTATGCATTCTGCCATGTATTTGGCTTAGAAGTGCTGAATTTTTGTCTTACATTCCTAATAGTTTTATTTGAAGTAATTTTTTAAAAATAAAAATGGTTTTCAGACTCAAATGTTTGCCAAGCCCTATTACAGGCAGTAGACGTCATATGTTTGGAGGGTACTATCTAGGGAGTTTTGGTGCAGTGTATCTTGTGAATGTTCTATAGTCATGGTCCAGTAAATAATGCTGTTACCACGAAGTATAGTTTTCAATATAGTTTATTTATTAGTATCACAAATAGGTTTACATTAACACTGCAATTAAGTTACTGTGAAAATCCCCTAGTTGCCACACTCTGGCGCCTATTCGGGTACACTGAGGGAGAATTTAGCATGGCCAATGCACCTAACCAGCATGTCTTTCAGACTGTGGGGGGGGGAACTGGAGCACCCGGAGGAAACCCACGCAGACAGGGGGAGAATGTGCAGGCTCCGCACAGGCAGGGACCTAAGCCAGGAATCGAACCTGGGCCGCTGGCACTGTGAGGCAGCAGTGCTAACCACTGAGTCACTGTGCCACCCATGTGTGGGAAGTTTGTAGGTGCAGGCCTGAGATACAAAAGAAATGTCACAACTGGCAATCCAATTCTGAACAAGTAAAACAAGAAGTTTAGAAAGTTTGCCAAAGTGGAATAAAACTTTTCTGAATTTCAAATCATTGAGCGTACAGAGCTATAGATTAATGATTAGAGCCAGACATTTCAGCAGTGGCATTAAGGAACAGTTCTACACCCAATGTGATATAAGCTTAGAACTCCTTCCACAAGCAGTAATTGATGCTAGATCAATTGTTAATTTTAAACCTGAGACTGCTAGACTTTTCCTACCCAAAGGTATTAAGCAATGTGGCTGACTGTTAACTGCTTTCTGAAATGGCCTAGCAAGCCACTCAGGTCAGGGGCTAATTTCAGCGAGCAATAAATGCTGGCATCCACACCCCCGAAAGAATTTTTAAAAAGTCAGATCGAGGTGAGTATTTGGAGTTAGGTCACAGATCAGCCATGATCTCATTAAATAGCAGAACAGCCTTGAAGGCTAAACGTGTTACCCTTGTTCTGATGTTTGTAAGAGACAAACACATTGCTATTTTCACACAGAAGCTAATCAATATGATTCTTGTGTTTGAAAGTTTTTTTAATGCACATGTACAAAAGAGAATAAATAAACCTAATATCTGTGCATTCTCATCATGCAAGAATTATTGTCAACCTGTTCACTGCCAAGTTGTCAGGGAAGGCAGAGTGTGAGCTCTATGGGTATGACTGTAAGGGGAGGGGAAGGGGAGGGAAGGGCAGGGAGAGGAGGGGTGCTATTTATCAAACCTACAAATGACACACTAATGAACAATAAATTGACAGCCATTCTGTCAGACACAGTGATTGTTTAGTGTTCTGGAATGTTCTGGGTCACTTCTTGAGATCCATATATCACCAAGAACAACGTGAGGAAAAAAATAGTCTATAATAAAATAACAAACTGTGAGTGCAAGCTGTAATAAAAGAAACATGTGCAGGCATAGAAAGAGAAAAACCACAAGACTATGCTCATTCCTGAGGAAGCAAGCAGAAGAGGCCCATTTGATATAACAAGGCAGTGCGAAGAAAGGAAGTCATAAATGTAACCGTGCGACATTATTTCAATTGAGAGACTGCATAGACTACCATTGCTTAGCTTTCTAAAGCTAGTTTCAGATAATTAAAGGATGTAAATATGCATGGGAAAGGAGCTGGAAGTGGCCACTTTGAACAGCTGCAGTGTCTGATAAACATCTTTTGTGTCTCAATTTGATATATAGCCTGGAGTTATCCTAATAATATGCCTTTGCGGTATTAAGGATGGGTTCAGTGCTTAGGAGCAATTGTTTTGGGGAATGGTAGCATAGTTGGTGACACATATTAGTCTTAAAAGATATAAGTTTTCATCTTGCTTTAACAAAATTCTTCATTGTCACTTAATTGTATACAGCAAGTCCCTGTAACCCAGTAACAACAGTTTGAACTATAAGCAGTGCAGCAGCATGATCCACGCTTAGGTATGAAAATCAAATCTTAAATATTGCAGTGGATAAGACTTTTATTTGATAAAATGATAATTTGACGTAAGGGGTTCTTGGTGTTTGCAAGATACACAGAAAACTTTAAAGGCAACATATCTTAGCTATAGAAACTCAGTCAATAAATCAAGTGAATTTTCATTCTGATTCATGATGTAAAAAGGGCATAGAATTAAATGAGATGCTGAGGCTAATTTCTGAAAATAGTGTGCCTTAAGACACTTTATTGAAGTTCCCTCCTTCTGTATGATCTTCCCCACAATTGAGACAGTAAGAGCTCCTCTGAGTTCATCAACAAAATTCTGCTTCCACACCAACCCCCACTACCCACTGTTATATAACCACTCCTGAACCTAGCTTGCTTCCAGCCTGAGGCAGCTGGACCCCCTGTTCAGACAGACCTGAATCAAGAACAGGGTGTAGTGGGATGCTTGCAGCTTTCCCAGATGTATTTAATTGTGACCGGGCCTTCAAAAAGGCTCCAACTCGGTTCCTGGAATGGGTAGTTTGCCACCACATTCTGCCGATTCATCTGGACAAAAATGAAGATTGATCTCCCTGGCATTTAGCCATGGAGTTATCGAAAGTTTCCTTTCACTCTTCAATGTTTCATTCTCAGTGCAAAGCCACCAAAGTTATTGGAGTTTTGAATTGCACAAATTTCCAAGTACTAAAGCACAAAAACATATAAGCGGCATTTAAGAAAAAATACCTTTCCATGCACATTCATTGAAGTCAGCTGGATTATTTTTGCTAGGCTTGTATGTAGCAGCATCTGATGATGTTGTCAGAGAAAATAAGTATTACAATCGCCAAATAATCTACAGACTATAGTTAGCTGAAGTGATGTGAATCTTGTACAGGATACTTTCCTAGGGCCTGGACTGAAGTATTGGGTGCAATCATATTGTCCGTTCACACCATGTTCCTGCTGCAGAGAAGATGGAGAATTTAGTGACAAGTCAAATCTCCATTCAGGATGGGAATCTTGGAAAATTCCAGCCATTGAGACCTGTTCTGGGTGCTGCACTTTATGATAAAAATATTGGAGAGTGCAGAAAAAGTTCACAAGAATAGTTCCTGGGATGATGATTTTCAATTAGAAAGATAGGTCAGAGAAGTTAGGACAGTTTTCCTTGGTGTTATAATTAAGTCAGAAAATCCAAAGTTCGATTAGGGTGCCTGCATGAATCATAAGTTTTGCACTTTGAATTTGACTAGGATAAGCCTAGTATGTTTCACTTTGGGTATGATTCAAGTGACCCTTGAGGGAGCTTTTATCAAACAAAGTTTATTTAAGAATACAGTTATGTATTGGAAAAAAAAACATAACTTTTGTCAATTGCAGACAAAAACAAAACATCCACGATAATGCTTAACTCTTAACAAACAAATATATTAATATATAAAATACATATGACGTTCCAATCAAACAAAAACTTCCCATAGGCAAAGAATCTCCTTTCCACAGATTTAACGCAGCAAAGACTAATGTTCACGGAGTACTGGAACTGACTTGTTTGGTTGGAGAATTGAAAATCCTGATTTCTTAGCATTGTAACTTCGAGCAGTCCTCTGGACACGCTCAAAACAGCTTGAAGTCAGAACAGCTTCTCAGTTCACCAGGGAGAGGCCACCAACAGTGCATGTTCTACTCCAGGAAGGCAAGAAGCCTGGCTTTCAGCAAAACTGCAGAATTTCCAAAACCAGGGAGAGAAATACTTCTTTTCAGCTTGATTTCCCTTCTAAAACTAAAAACTGCAGCCAGCCAAAACAGAAAATGAAGCCTTAAATTCACTAGGAAGACAAAAAATTATCCAAAAATTATCCTTCCTCCTAAAAATGCAGGGTCATAAAAGATCCCAGAGTAAAAATAAACAACCCCATTTAAGCCACTGAAGGAACAATAAAAAGACGTGTAGCAGGTGGCCCAGCAACAATGAAACCAAAGCAGCTTATAGTGCAGAGAATATGATTAATAAAAAAAAATTCTTAAAGGTACACTAACATCACACTTGGAGAAAAGGAAGCTGAGAGGAGATTTGATAGAGGTATTAAAAAAATGAGAGTCTGAATGTAATAGGTAGGAGGAAATGTTCCTACACATAAAAGAATAGAGAATTAGACATTTAAAGTAATTTATCAAAAAAGCAAAATCGATATGAGGAAAACCTTTTTCACGTAGCAAGTGGTTAGGATCTGGAATGCTAAGCCAAAGACCGTGGTGGAGGCAGGTTCAATCGAAGTATTCCAAAGAGAATTAGAATATTATCTGAAAAGGAAGAATGTGTAAGCTTATGGAGGGAAAGCAGGAGAATTCCACTAACTGAATTGATCATTTAAAGAACCAGTAGACACGATGGGCTGAATGGACTCCTTCTGCACTCTAACAATTCTACAATGCTGTAATTCTGTTTTTTTTTCCTTAACTTGAACTGCTTTATACAGTTGAAATAAATTGTTAGATAGCCCTCTGGTTACAATTGGTGGCAATTTGGGAATCAGGATTAGAGCCACAAAGCACATGTGGAAGTATCCATTGCACTCAATCATTAATATTGATCTAGTAATTTGCTAAATTTATAATTATTGTCAAGAACACTATGAAGATCAAGTTCAATTTCTCAACCTAAAACTTGCTTACTTCAGGGATGATTTGTTAAAGTGGTGCCATCACATACAAGATGATTAGAGGTTTAGATAGGGTGGACAGTGATAGCCATTTTCCTCGGATGGAGAAAGCTAGCACGAGGGGGCATAGCTTTAAATTAAGGGGTGGTAGTTATAGGACGGATGTCAGGGGTAGGTTCTTTACCCAGAGGGTGGTGAAGGATTGGAATGCCCTGCCTGCTGCAGTTGTAGATGCGCCTAGTTTGGGGGCGTTTAAGAGATCCGTGGATAGATTTATGGATGGAAAGGGATTGGTTTAGGTTAGAGGGTCATTGCTTTTTTAATTGGTCGGTGCAACATCGTGGGCCGAAGGGCCTGTTCTGCGCTGTAATGTTCTATGTTCTATGTTCTAAGTGATAATATTTGGGCGTACTATTTTTAATAATTGTCTCCTGCTCTTTTCCCTTAATATCCTCAATGCAAAAGTTTTTGCTGAAGTATGATTCAACTGCCAGTTCTCCACTGCTTCATCCAATTGCCCATCCCTTCATTTATGAGCCTGGCAAGTAATGGTTAGCTCACAGTTTGACTGAGGAAAGCATTGAAGTCAAATCCAATCCATGACTCGCCCACCTTGCTGCCATTCAATGGTATGGTTTTCACAAGAGATACTGGACAGCAATTGAGAGTCTGGAACTAGGGGTGGAATCTTGTTGAGGCATTTGGGGTTTTGGCTTCCCAGAAGAAAGACCCAGTAAAACCTGGAAACTGATAGATTCAAACTGTTCTTAGATACCTTAAAATGGAATTCCAGTTTGGAGCAGGTTTTTCCCTCCGGAAGGTGAGAGACCCGCACTGTGCCTTTTAAGCAAGGCCCAACAAATCACAAGACAAGCGCGTGATATCAAGGCTAGCAGCAGGCCTTCCCTTGGAATCCTTGAATATGGGGGCAAAAGTCTCACCTACCAGTCAGAGCCTGACAATATTTGTGCTCAACAGCACCAGAGCAGAGGCATTGGCCATTGAAAGAAAAGCACCTTCTGGAGTGACAAGATTTTGGAGCGACCAAGACCATAGGTAAATAATGTGGGTGGGTACGGGCTGGGCATGGGGATCATGGGGAGAGGTTTGTACCAGGTAGAGAACAAAGAACAAAGAAAAGTATGGCACAGGAACAGACCATTCGGCCCTCCAAGCCTGTGTCAATTATGATGCCCTAAGTAAATTAAACAAAACCCTTCTGCCCTTACTTGGTCCCTATCCCTCTATTTCCTCCCTATTCATGTACCCTTCCCAATACCTCTTAAATGTTGCTAATGTTCCTGCTTCCACCATCTCCTCTGGCAGCATGTTCCAGGCAACCACCACTCTCTGCATGAAAAACGTCCCCCACATATTAAACGTTCCCTCTCTCACCTTGAACCTGTGTCCCCTTGGAAATTGATACTTCCACCCTTGGAAAAAGTCCCTCACTATCCACGCTGTCTCTGCCCCTCATCATTTTCTAGACCTCTGTCAGGCCTCCGTCTTTTCAGTGCGAACAATGCTAGTTTATTCAACCTCTCCTCATAGCCAACACTCTCGAGACCAGGCAACATCCTGGTGAACCTTCTTTGCACTCTCTCCGAAGTTTCCACATCCTGTGGTCAGCAGTAAGGACAGGAGAATGGCACTTATTCTCCCTTCCCCACACCAATGTTGAGTCTCTTGATCAAGCACTGGGCACCTTCGATTGAGATACATACCTCCAGAGGTGTCAGGTTGACTGTACGGTTTGAGCTGCCATGCACATTGCATGACAACATACAGCTGGGGTAATACCAGTGGCCATAGGATGGGACCCTTATGTCATTAATGTGCACTTGATGGCCTCAATAAGAGAGCAGGACAGGGAAGGCGACCATAGGTCTTCCTGCCCAAAACTTAATTCTGGTGGAGTGAAGCGGAAAGGTGGCAGGTTTCACACATCAACCTCCTACCTAATTTCATGCCCTTCTCAACTCCAAGCTCGCCACCAACAAGAGCAGAAGATTGTGCCTTCGGTCTTTTTCAATTCTTAGTCGAATGGGGGAGGCTAAGTGCAGTTTCTCAAGTGTTGCAGACAACAGTTGACTTATCATAGATCTGGAACTGTAGTGGATGCACATGCAAGATTGTAGGAACTTGTGGCCAGCAAAATGCATGTGCGGTCAGACCTAGTGATGGAGCTGTGGGATGTTCTTTCTGTCAAAGGCACTATATAAAGGCAAGTTGTTAATTTTGTTGACAGAGCATGCCAGTGAGATCAGAAAGTGTGTATACGCAGGTGTTGCCACCACCCACTGGTCAGCTGAAGGTCAGTAAGTCAATTAATTTATGAAGCGAACGCAGCCTATGGATCTAGTTCTTGGGGGTAAGGTGAGTTGAACTCAGAATGATGTGAGGTCATTGATGGGAATCTGAATTACCAGTATATGGTAATATATAACATATATAGTATGTTATATATATTTAATCGTGAATAACATCATGCACATAAAATATAATATCAGAGGTAATTCTAAGTGGGGTGTAGGAGCAGATTAATCTAGAGTTGTTTGCACTCAAATAATTAAAGGTGCAGGCCAGGTTGAGAGTGTATTTATGAAAGGAGACAGGATCCTGGGCTTTATAAATAGGGACGTAGCATAAAAAAAATCAAAGAACAAAAAAAATTACAGCACAGGAACAGGCTGTTTGGCCCTCCAAGACTGCATTGACCATGCTGTCTGACTGAATTAAGATACCCTTCTGGGAACCATATCCCTCTATTCCCATCCTATTCATGTATTTAAGGAACTTAGGTTAAACCTGTATAAAGCACCACATTTTCAAAAAGATGTGAACGCATTAGAAGGGATGCAAAAAAGATAAATGAGAATGATTCCAGGGTGAGGAATTTAGGTTACAGGAAAAGATTGGAGAAAATATGACTTCTCATCGAAGAAAAGGAGGTTTGAGAGGAGATTTGAGAGAGGTACTCAAAACTATGAAGCATCCAGACAGAATAGATAGAGAAACTTTTCCCACTGGTAAAAAGAGACCCGGAGGACATCGATTTAAGATAATTGACAAATGAAGCAGTGGCTACGAAACGAAAAGCATCTTATGCAATGAGTGGTCAGGATCTGGAATGCAATAACTGCAATGAGTGGGATGGTGGCACATTCGATTGCGATTTTTAAAAGTAAACTGGGTAATTATCTGAAGCGACGAATTATGAAAAGTTAAAGGGAAAAGTGAATGAGTGTGCCTCGGTGAGTTGGTCTTGTACAGACACAATGTGCCAGACGGCCTCCTCCTGTTTCTATGGCCTGAATCTTTACAATGACGGGGCTTGGCCATACCAGGTTGGCAGGGAAGACATCCCTGCCAACTTCCACAGACCTGCTGCCATTTCACACTTTCACCACCATTGATTGGCAGAAGACAGGACTTCCGTTCTCAATTGAGTGAAGGTCCCACCTTGGAGAGCTGCTGATCAATCAGATTGGCTGGCAGTTCTCCTGCCCTGCCAGACACAGCTCTGCAGTAAAACATAAAACGCTGTGTAAAACTGTCGCCTGCGATTCCGTGTCTTTGTGGAGGTTTCACCAGTTTTCTGGGGGAATAAACTTGTGCTGGGACAGCCAACTGAACCTAATTCTAAGGCTTCCTTGGTTAGCGGGTGTACAAGTGTCCTATTTGTGGGATTGCACTCAGTGAGTAGTGGGCAGGTATTACTGGAAAGCAAAGTCTTAGTAATCATAGGGACATGGATATATTGCTCTGTATATGCAGAGCTATTGATTCTTCTGGTCTGGATGTTTAGGAGTAAAACATTCAAATGCCTTTATCTGTGAAATGAAATAAAGAATTGTTGCACCAATGTAGAAATCTCACAATGAACTTGCTTGAATTAACTCGGTGACATCCTTCAAGCCCTTCAAACGTGAATCTCTTGTGCATTCCCTCTTTTTTGTTTGGTTGCAGAATTTTCAGCCATCCAGGGCTATTTCCCTGGTGCTTCCACCACAAGCATTTTCCACTTTATCAGCCCCATCAATGTCTTTTCAACGATGTATTCAGTAAACTCTATTAATTTGTCAATTATAGCTTGGTCCATTATTTCTGATGTGAAATATCTTGGAATATTTTAGTTGTTTATAGTGCTACACAAATGCAGACTTTTGCTACTGCTGAGGCTGTAAAGGGAGCTAAACCATTCCTGATTAAGTGGAGGAATTTATAAAGCAAAGCAGAATAACAGTTTAATAGTTCGGCTGATAATTCAAGCTTCACTTTCAAGTCATTCTGTCCATTGAAACAGAAGAGAATCTTCCTTCTAAGCATTTGTGTCAGGAATTTACTGAAATAAATGAGGAAGAAATCCTCGCACAGATTTGTTTTGCTGATTTTGAACAGTCATAAATATATTCTCCTTAGTGTTGTAAGACATTGAAAATTTCATGACGTCTTATTGAATCATTGAATCCCTACAGTGCAGAAGTAGGCCATTTGGCCCATCCAGTCTGTACCGATCATAACCCTATCCCCGTAATCCCTATTTACATTTGCTATCGCTCTGATACTAATGGACAATTTAGCATGGCCAAATAATGTAACCTGCACACCTTTGGACTGTGGAAGGAAACCGGAGCACCCGGAGGAAACCCACACAGACATGGGGACAGTGTGCAAATTCCAAACACAGTCACCCAAGGCTGGAAGTGAACTCGGGTTCTTGATGCTGTGAGGCAGAAGTGCTAACCACTATGCCACTGTGCCACCCTATTGCTTGGCAAGAACTTAGGGGGCGATTCTCCCATCCAATTGTGCTGATTTTTTTAGTGGAGTGGGCTGGGAGATTTAAGCGGGGCTGGATTAGCATGATCTGCACTGGGTGTCCGGTTCCAAGTGCATCTCCCAGTGCTGGATTTCTGATGTTGTTAGCTTTGCATTGCAGCTGCATAATGCATGCACACGGTAATTTTAATATCATTTAAGTATAATTAACATCCCGGGACTGAAATCTCTGTTGCAAAATATACCCTCCACATTCCTGAAAACTTCAGAGTTACAAGGGTCCGTCATTGTAACCTGACCTCCATGTTTCCCACCAGACAAACTGGTATAAAATTGGGTCTCAAATCTGAATGCTGGAAAGCCATAGTTCACCAAACACACAACAGGCCAGTAAGTATTGGCAAGGGTGAAACCCTTCACTGATACCTGTCCAAACAGACCATGAAGCTGCTTTTCCAGTCCAAGCCTTGCACATTGGATCGACGGTCACACTAAAGTAACTAACCTGACTTTTAATTTTCAGATTGATTTGTATTCTCAGCATTTCCTTTTTTCTTTGCAATTCTCAGAAGCACTTTTCTTTTGAACTTATTTGATTTCAGGACACAATCAGTTAGTGCCCATCAAATGATCTCAGACAAACTGCAATCTTTGGTGGACCTTAGTACAAATGAAGTGGATAATTGAGTGATTCTGACATTTACAGCAGGGAGTCACACTTACAGCGAGTGCAGGTCAGAAGCTTAGGACTGCCATACTTTCAACTGTACCTTCAGTTGTGGCTCCTACGTGTGTGTGGCATCCTGCTGGGAGCTCAGGATTGGGGAAATCACCTTTTGATGCACTTTAATGGACTGACCTTCATGAGCCTTCATGACGGAATGCCAATATTCATCAAATCATTGACAACAGAAATATTGAAGCAAAATGTGCTCTTTGTATATAAAATTTAGTGCAACCTTGGAATGTCCTTTGTACTGATGGCCTAATGTGGTTTAGCAAAGTCCTGTCTTTCACCAGGGTTATGTTCCTGAGATTTCTCACAAAAGGGTGCAATTATGAACAGCAAACATACTTTATAATGGGAATGAATTAGGCTCCAGTCATTGCAAAATTACTTATTTGCTGAACCATTGAGCTTTGCTCTTCAAGGTATGGAAACCTCTCCAACTCTTTTTCCATCCCTCAAATTCACATGTAAAATAAAGTATGCCCTTGAATGCAGTCATCATAAATGAAAATTCCACGATCACAACACAATTCGGATTTTAACTTCGATCAGAATATCATTATTCTGCTGTGCCAGCATATATAATGCAGCTTGGCTTTAGGATTATTCACACTTCATAATGAAGCTCACTGCACTTTTAACTCTTATCCCCCACCCCCCACACACCTCCCCCTCAGTAAATAAATTTAATTTCAGCTTCAGAAAATTAAATCTGTGGGGCAGCATGATGGCACAGTGGTTAGCACTGCTGCTTCACAGCGCCAGGGACCTGGGTTTGATTCCCGGCTCGGGTCACTGTCTGTGTGGAGTTTGCCCATTCTCCCCATGTCTGTGTGGGTTCCCCCCAGATGCTCCGGTTTTCTCCCACGCTCCAAAAATGTATAGTTTAGGTGCATTGTACATGCTAAATCGCTGCTTATGGTCAGGGGGACTAGCTAGGGTAAATGTATGGGATTATGGAGATAGGGCCTGAGTGGGATTGTGGTCAGTGCAGACTCAATGGCCCGAATGGCCACCTTCTGCATTGTAGGATTCCCTGAAAAGCAAGAATTAATCTATGAAATAGCTGACCCAATCACACCACATCCCCATTGATATTGTGTTTTCAGTTCAACAACCGATTATAGTGTCTAGGAAACCAGACCCTTACTTTCACACTCTTTCCCACATTATGAATCCATTGAAGATAAAAATTGTTATTTCAAAATTAACCACAATAGAAATCCTCCCAACTGCTGAGATATCTGAAGACCAATACCACAGATGAGCGATCAGGGGCCGGACTTTACCATTGCAGTGCAAAACCTTGATAAAGTCGGGCATGAGGGGGTGTAGCGCAATCCGCGTCCCCCTCCATGCTGGCTCCCCCTTTCCCAAGGCTTGACAATGGCCACGATCGGGACTGTGCCCATTTACATTTAAATTGACTTAATGAGCTGTAGGAAGAGCTTAGAATGGGGGAGCTATGGGCTTAATCAATTACTGGGGGGCACAGGTTTAAGGTGTGAGGGGCAAGGTTTAAAGGAGTTTTTACACAGAGGATGGTGGGTGTCTGGAACCCGTTGCCGGGGGAGGTAGTGGAAGCAGTTACAATAGTGAGTTTTAAGGGGCATCTTGACAAATACATAAATAGGATGGGAATAGAGGGATACGGTCCCTGAAAGGTTAGAGGATTTTATTTAAGTCAGGCAGCATTGTCGGTGCAGGCTTGGAGGGCTGAAGGGCCTGTTCCTGTGCTGTAATTTTCTTTGTTCTTTGTTCTAATGTGTTGGGGGTGACGGGCAATGTGTGTGGTGGCCAGGAGAAGGCATTATCCAGCCTGGAGGAATGTGGCAGGAGAGCCGCATTCTATCTTTTTTTGCGCATGCGCAGTTGGAGACACCGATCAGAGCGGCAGGATTTTAGGTGCACTAAGCCCCGCCCACAGGCTTGTGCAGCGTGATTCAGAATCGCTGATATTTTTTCAGGCAGAGTGCATATGGGGGGGCCTGAGAACGGGTCTCAAAGTCGGATCTGAAACAATCCCAGATTCAAGTCCATCCAGCACTTAGAATCAAAATGCTAAAATATGACCCCAGGTGTAAAATATTTTTGCGTGAATTAACAAATTCACGAATGACATTGCCAATGTTGGGAGTTCACTGTACTTGTGATTGTGAGTCTATTTGTGTTGGGAAAAATTGGTGGTCAGAGATGCAGACTGAATGGAATATGGAACAAGTTTCAAATATATTTCCCCTCTGGTTGAGGTCCACTGTTTTATTTTCTGGAAAATGTGA
Organism: Carcharhinus amblyrhynchos; assembly: GCF_965287045.1. Taxonomy (NCBI): domain Eukaryota; kingdom Metazoa; phylum Chordata; class Chondrichthyes; order Carcharhiniformes; family Carcharhinidae; genus Carcharhinus; species Carcharhinus amblyrhynchos. The sequence goes on along the minus strand of NC_137324.1, from coordinate 45,593,117 downwards.
AAAAGTTTTAAAATCTTTTTTCTTTAAAGTATTACGTGTGCTGAAAAGGGAAGGATTATTAGCATTGGGAGTAAAACACTTCTCTCCATTTCAGGCACATCACTCTGATTGTACATCCCCGAGGTGGGTAGTGGGAGTTGGTAAAATTCCTAGCTCAGTTGCCCACCTCAGGAGAAAGTTCCTGCATTGTCACATGGCAGGGTGCTGGCAGCAGAGTGTCCAGGAGATCCCAGGAAGAGATCAGAGACAGCCAGAGGGGCTTCTGGGTGCTGAAGTGGGCCATTTAAAAGGTCCATCTTGGTGTGATGGAACTTTGTCCCAGTTAAAAATAAAACTCACCCTGCACATCCTTCACCTCCTAATACAGGCCCCATGCCCCAAACCCCCATGTCTTCCAAACACCCTCATGGCTCCTCATGCCGCCAACATCAAAACTATGTTCCATCCAGCTGCCCCCATGCCAAGCTATACCCCTCCACCATTGCTTATAGCTCCTCCTGCCCCCACCCCCCCATGCCAAGCTCTTCCCACAGGCACACCTATGGCACCTCATAACCCCAAAACCAAGCTATGACCCTTCAGTCCCTCATGTGTTCTATGTCAAGCTATGGCACTTCAATTCCCGTTGACACTGTACAGAATCAATGAACCCTATTGTGATAATGGTTGTGTAAGTAAACCTTTACAACATGTAATTCATTAGTAAACTTCTACTGAATTAAAAAAGTCTTTGTGGGTGATACTCCAGCCCTATTTGCTGTGGATGCAAATCTCATTAAGGCCGCCAGCTCTCGCCAGAGAGCGGGCCTCTAGGGAATCCCATTGGGGACTTCCCATTAGGTGGGGGGAAGGGGTTGGAAGGGCAGGGGTTTGTGCCTGCATTGCAATCGTGGGGGATGGAGTAAAGCCTGTGTCCCTGGTGGTGGGGGGCAGGGTATTTCCGGCATTTTTTAATTTTATTTCAGATTTCCAGCATCCGCAGTGTTTTGCCTCTGAATTACATCCGTTGAGTTGTTCCCCTTTATTAAATACACACATTTTCCAATGTGTAAAAAGTCCTAGCCTACACTCTGATACATGACTGCATTACAGGTTTTGTTCTATCCCCTCAGCATTTCATCAAGAATGTCATATAAAAACAGCAACAGGAAAGTAATTTAAGGCTTCAGATGATGATGCGCTCTCACAGGCTATACTGCCCAAATGAAACATGGGAAAACTGGAGAGTCACTGTGTCGGTTGATCCTGAAGCGCTCTCTGGACACACAAATATTCCAGCGCTCAGGTGAAGATATTGTTCATATTCAGTTCTTTCCCGGGTCTATTTCTCCACATGGCCATGCTGGATCAGGACTGTTTTGGCTAATGCGAGCAGTCCAACCTGTGGAATAATAAGCAAAAGTACGGCCTAGAAGGATGCAGACTTACAGTGTAATTGAGCTGTGAATTATATGCAGCTGTGAAAGCTGTGAATTTTTGTCATTATTTAGCACCACCACAGGATTGCTTTTTTATTTTTTGTAGACTACGTTTAATTTTTGGGCAGCGTTTGTTTAAAGCTAATTGCAGGGACACTTCAGTAAAAAAATTCCCGGGTGCTAGGATCTGTGTATTTGAACATGTCTGTGCATACACACACATATAAAGTGTGTGCTCTGTGCCCAGTGCAATTTAACTTAAAATGGCAACTCTCAATGTTTACCGCTGGCAAGAAGCCGTCTTTGAAAATAACTTAACGGCGGAGGCGAGAGTGTCTGCTGGCAAGCAAAGGGATGGGTGAGGATTTTCACTTCCTCTGCTTGATTGATATTGGGGAAGTTAGAAATCAGCACTGTGGATAGCCTACGATAGAAGGATTAACTGGCCCACACACACAGGCAGTAATCAGTGCAAATAGATGGGAGGCTGCCTCCATCTTAATCCTGTCACACTGAAAAGATCCAGGCGAATGGGTTTCAGTTTTCAGTTTCAATGAACCAGATAAAGGCTTGTGAAATGATGAAATGAGGTAGGGGAGAATCCGTGCTCTCAATATTGATAATTAATGAAGCCAGCTGACGGATGTTAACACATAGACATGCAAATCCTTGGCAGTGAAATCCGTCTCCAGGGTGCCTGTTTTCTTTTGGCATTGTGAATGCTGTTCTTGCCTCCAAAATGAGTGTGCAGCTGTACCGTGTGCCATTTGGTGAAGATGTTAGCTCAGGAAGGGAGCATCTCCCAGAAGAATGTACAGTCGGAATTTACTGATAGATTGGGATGCCTAATCATGTGTTAAAGCTGATTTGAAAATAATGCTGCAATTTTGGAATTCAATATTACACCTAATACTGTATTTTAACTCACACGCACAATCAGCAGTGTGAGGAACCACCCCTGTCCTACCCACAACCAAACCCTATTTAAATAGATCATCGGCTCCTCACAATGTTAGCTGCTGCTTGATTTCTGCTGGCTCTTGCTGCAATTTAAAGTTTAATTATTAGTGTCAAAAGTAGGCTTACATTAACACTGTGATGGAGTTACTGTTAAAATCTCCCTAATCGCCAAATTCCGGCATCTGTTCTGCTACACTGAGGGAGAATTTAGCAAGGCTCATGTGCACCTAGCCAGCATGTCTTTTGGACTGTGAGAAGAAACCGGAGCAAAACCACGCAGACATGGGAAGAACATGCAGACTCTGCACAGACAGTGACCCAAACCAGGAATCGAATCTGGGTCCCTGGCACTGTGAGGCAGCAGTGCTAACCACTGTGTCATGATGCCATCCAAGTATTTGGTAGCTGCCAGAGTTGCTGAAGTTTACAAGGAATGTTGTGAAACGTGCTGGCGAACTTTGACCAGACATCAAAGATTTTGTGCAAAGCCTTTAGTGACGGACATGGATGGAGAGGCGTGCATTGCCGCCACCTCCCCCTCGCTCCGTTCCCCCTGCTTCGTCCCCGCCTGACCAACAGAGGGTACCCTCTTTACTCAGAGGGTAGTAAGGGCGTCGAATGCCCTGCCTACAGCAGTTGCGGACTTTGAGGGCAACTTTAAGGGCATTCAAATGGTCATTGGATAGGCATATGGATAATATTGGAAAAGTTTAGGTTAGAGGGTCATTAGATTGGTTCCATTGGTCGGCGCAACATCGAGGGCTGAAGGGCCTGTACTGCGCTGTAATGTTCTATGTTCTAACAGCATAACAGAAGAATAACAAAGGCAGAGCAAGTCCTCCAGAGACAACCTTCCGTCTCATATCAAGATGATTTGCCTTTGGTGATTAACTCAGTGTTAAGCATCATCTGGTGTGACTCAGGAGCCTCCCCCTGGCATGGCAAACCCTGCCACATTATTTGAGAACGCACACAATTCACTGGTCCCTGCCTCCTTTGGATTGCCTTCTTGCCCAGCTGAACTTTTTAGTTCTGCTTGCCTCTCCAATTCTCTTCCAAACTATTAGCTTCCAGAGATCACGACTGTCAGGACTGTCTCCCAGTGTCATGGCCTCCAGTACAGTATCAGAAAATATTGGGAGTATGCTCCCTGGCATGCTTTGCAACTCTTTCCCACTTCAGAACCTTTCAGAATGACTTGTTCCAGGCAAAAATGTAACTCCCCATAAAGAGCTAAAGGCTGGCTTTAAATAGTTCAGGCTAACTTGTACTCATGCTAGTTTCTCACGCTTCTATCCTTCCTTCTAAGTTGTGCAAACATAACCACACAGCTAGCACTTACTACATGTTACAATAAGCTGATCAGACATTGTGGAGTTGGTGTGTTGTCAGTACCGGAAGCAGTGGATTCAGGTCATTTGCTGCACCCCCTTTTCAGTAGTTATCACATTTCTCAGCCTTTTTGTCTTAATTCCCTCCGCCAGCACCCCAGGCAGGAATTATATTTTGAGGCTGTGACTCTGATGCCAAACAAACCCCATCATAGTTGGGGTACTGAATCATAGTTACCCAATATGATTTTCCAAGGAATGGCAACACACAGGCTCCCAACGCTGAAGAACCATCAAGGGGTCCTCCAGCAAAGCCATAAAATCCCATCCGTTAAGCCTCTTTACCAGTTACTCCTCTCTGATAATGAATTTAGAAGTCTCAAGCCCAATTTCTGATGAGATCAGACACAACAAAAAGGTTCATAATTGACACAAATTGGTACTAAATTGTCAATCTCATGAAAAAAAAGAATGATTGTGGCTGCTGTGAGCTCTTTACCAATTGCACATAGAAGCAAGAATTCAATTGGTGGCAATGTATCATAACATCATGTTCATATCTATATTTCTAGTCAAATGTAAACAGTTTGTAAAATAATGCGTTTGTGATTTTGCAAGACATTCTGACCAGTGGAAATTCTCATGAGTGTAGTTACGATATTGCTATACATAAGTGACCAGTGCAATTTTTACCCCATTGTTAAGGCAAGTGTAAAAAAACTTATGTTTGTGCAATAATTCCCAACACGGCCCCTGAATTGCCAAAGTGGGAAAATACCCCAATTGCTTTGCAATGCTTTTTTGGGGGCAAAATTAGTGTGGGCAAAATGGGTGATAACAAAATGGCAGCCTTTTTGACATCAGGTTTCTTCAACTTTTTTAATGCTTTTGTCCATTACTTGATCGAAATGATCTCCTTCACCTTTCCATGATATCTTACCTGTTGATCAATGGAAATTGAAAAGGAGTTGGCGTAGACTGGGCTGCTGATTCGCTATCACTTGTGTTGTGCTGCCTCACAAGACTAATTTCATCCCCATGCCTTTTGTATCTGGAACACAAGAATATAAGAAATAGTAGCAGAATTGGACTAAATGGCTCATCGAGTGTGCTCCACCATTCAATACAATCATGGTTATATGGGTAGACTCTATATGGGAAGAACTAAGAATCAAATAGGGTTGTACCACAGGCCCCCAAATAATCAGTGGTAAACTGAGGAGCAAATATCGGGAGATTACAGATAGCTCCAAGAGAAATAGGGTGGTAATAGGGGACTTTAACTTGCCCAACATTGACAGGGACAGCCATAGTATCAGGGGCTTGGATGGAGAGAAATGTGGTGAGTGTATTCAGGAGGAATGTCTCATTCAGTATGTGGATGGCCCAGCAAGAGAGGGGGCAAAACTTGACCTCCTCTTGGGAAATAAGGAAAGGCAGGTGACAGGAGTGTTAGTGAGGGATCACTTTGAGATCAGTGACCATAATTCTATTAGTTTTAAGATAGCTATAGAGAATAATAGGTCTGGCCCAAAAGTTAAAATTCTAAATTGGGGCAAGGCCAATTTTGATGGTATCACACGCAGGAACTTTCAGAAGTTAATTGGGGGAGTCTGTGGGAAGGCAAAGGGATGTCTGGTAAGTGGGAGGCTTTCAAAGGTGTGTTAACCAGGGTTCAGGGTAAACACATTCCTTTGACAGAGCTAAGATTTTACCTGTTAAAAACCTGTTTAAAATAAGTTTAAAGCACTTTACTCTTTGTAGAACTGTTTAAAGCATTTATTTATTGTATTTACTGCTTTAAGAATTCTGAGGGTGTGGTGAAAAGGCATTTGTGGACCAGCCTGCTTTAAATCAGCGCCAGGTTTAAAAGGAGGCCTGGTGTAGACAGCGGGCAGCGTCTGAGCGGGCAGCGGAGTGAGGGGGAAGCAGAGTGAGTTAATAGGGCTTAATATCAAAAAGGGCTGGAGGGAAAAAAGGCCAGGTGAGTTTGTTTGAAAAAAAAAAGGAAAAAAAAATTTTTTCAAAACTACTACAGCAAGAAACAAGGAAAAAAAATTTTTTCCCATAAAAAATTACAGTGAATAATGGAGGGGCATGTGATGTGTGGTTTGTGTATGATGTGGGAACTGGCAGACCCCAGGGTCCTTCCCAGTGACCATGTCTGCAGTAAGTGCAGGTTGCTGGAGGAGCTCCAGCTCAAGGTGGATGAGCTGGCCTCTGAGCTACAGACACTGAGGCTCATCAGGGGGAGAGAGGGTGCCCCTAGACTGGCTAAATCTAAGGGTCAGGGACAAAAGGGGGCTGCTGGGAGGAGGAGGAAGGGGGGTGAGGAGCGGAGGCCTCAGCCTCTTAATCTGCATAACAGGTTTGAGGTTCTTGCTTCCAGTCTGGAAGAGGACGAGGCAGGTGAGGTTGGTGAGCAAACTGCACACGGTACAGTGATGCAGCAGGACATAGGCAAAGAGAAGGGGAAAAGGAACGTAGTAGTGATTGGAGATAGTGGGGTGAAGAGTATTGACACTGTCCTTTGTCACAATGACAAAGTGCACAGAAGGGTGTGTTGTCTGCCTGGTGCTCGGGTACAGGATGTCACAGCTGGGCTGCAGAGGAACCTGGAGTGGGAGGGTGAGAACCCGGTCGTTGTAGTACATGTGGGTGCCGGCGACGTAGGCAAAGTGCGGACTGAGGATCTGCGGAGGGAGTATGAGAAGCTGGGAATGGAATTAAAAAGTAGAACCGACAAGGTGGTCGTCTCTGGGCTACTGCCTGAACTGAGTGCAGACGGGCGTAGGGTTGACAGGATAAAGGAAGTGAATGGGTGGCTCAGGGATTGGTGTGGGAGGAATGGGTTCGAATTTATGGGGCATTGGCACCAGTATTGGGGTAGGTGGGACTTGTTCGGGCGGGATGGGGTTGGTCTGAATCGTGCTGGGACCAGAGTGTTGGCGAATCGAGTAAAGAGGACTGTAGACAGGGCTTTAAACTAATTAGTGGGGGGGAGGGTGCGAGGGTAGGTGACGCTACGAGGTCTAAAGTTAAGGATAGGGTACAGGTAAGGGAAGAGGCCGAGGATGTCCCAATTGGTGGCGTTACGGCAAATAGGGTCCAGGTGAAGGCTGGGATGAAAGCGCTTTATCTGAATGCACGAAGCATTCGGAATAAAGTGGATGAGCTGGTGGCGCAGATCGACACAAATGGATACGATCTGGTGGCCATTACAGAGACGTGGCTGCAACGTGACAGGGACTGGGAGATGAATGTACAGGGCTATCAAGTGTTTAGGAAGGATAGGCAGGAGGAAAGAGGGGGTGGCGTAGCTCTGCTGATTAAGGATAGTATCAAGGTGGTAGCAAGGGATGATATCGAAGCCAAAGAGCAGAACGTGGAATCGTTGTGGGTGGAGATTAGGAACAGCAAAGGGAGGAAGACGCTGGTGGGCGTCGTCTATAGGCCCCCGAATAATGATCTGGAGGTGGGGCGGGCTGTTAACACGCAAATAAGTGCGGCGTGCAGGAATGGGACGGCAGTAGTTATGGGAGATTTCAATCTGCATATTGATTGGTCGACCCATGTTGGACGAGGTGGGCTCGAGGAGGAGTTCTTGGAATGCTGCCGGGATAGTTTCCTCGAACAGCGTGTGTTGGAGCCGACGAGGGAGCAAGCTATCTTGGATCTGGTGCTATGTAATGAGGCGGGTAGAATTAGGGACCTTGCGGTGAAGGATCCTCTTGGAGAGAGTGATCATTGTATGGTGGAGTTTCTGGTGCAGATGGAGGAGGAGAAAGTGGGTTCCCGGACACGCGTCCTTTGTTTGAATAGAGGGGAGTATGGTAGGATGAGAGAAGAATTGGCGAATGTGGACTGGGGGAATGTGTTGGAAGGTAGGTCTGCTGAGGAGCAGTGGAGGATCTTTAAGGAGATCTTTCTTGGTGCTCAGCAGAAATTTATTCCGATGGTTAAAAAGGACAGTAGGAAGAGAGGTAATAAGCCGTGGATAACGAAGGAGGTGAAGGAAAGTGTTAAATTAAAAGCGGAGGAATTTAGAGTAGCTAAGAGCAGTGGGCGAGAAGAGGATTGGGAAAGGTTTAAATGTCAACAAAGATTGACAAAGAAGTTGATAAAGGAGGGTAGGAGAAGCTATGAGGCTGGGCTAGCACTTAATATAAAAAAGGATAGCAAGAGTTTTTATAAATATATAAAAAGGAAGAGGCTGGCTAGGGTGAACGTTGGTCCTTTAGAGGATGAGAAAGGGGAGCTAGTGGTAGGGGATGGGGATATGGCGAAGGTCTTGAATAACTTTTTTGTTTCTGTCTTCACGGAGGAGGACGTGAATAATTTGCCGGGTGTTAGCGATGGAAAGGTGGTAGGAATGGAGGGTCTTAATGACATTACTGTTACTAGAGAGGCGGTGCTCGACAGACTGGAGGGGCTGATTGTGGACAAGTCCCCAGGACCGGATGGAATGCATCCGAGGGTTCTGAAAGAAATGGCGGAGGTGATAGTGGATGCCTTGGTGGTTATTTTCCAGACGTCGCTGGATTCCGGGGAAGTGCCGGAAGATTGGAAAACGGCTAATGTTACGCCGTTGTTTAAGAAGGGTGCCAGGCAAAAGGCGGGGAATTATAGGCCGGTTAGTTTAACGTCTGTGGTAGGTAAAATGTTAGAATCCATCATTAAGCAGGAAATTGCGAGGCATCTTGAAGGGAATTGCTTGATAGGGCAGACGCAACACGGTTTCATTAAAGGGAAGTCGTGTCTGACAAATTTACTGGAGTTCTATGAGGATGTGTCTAGGGCAGTGGATAGAGGAGAGCCGGTGGATGTGGTCTTTCTGGATTTTCAGAAGGCGTTTGACAAGGTACCTCACAAGAGGTTATTGCAGAAGGTCAGGGGACATGGAGTTGGGGGTAGGGTGTTAGCGTGGATAGAGGATTGGTTGTCAAATAGGAGGCAGAGAGTGGGGGTCAATGGGTGCTATTCGGATTGGCGGTTGGTGACTAGTGGGGTGCCCCAGGGGTCGGTGCTGGGGCCTCAGCTATTTACCATTTATATAGATGATCTGGAGGAGGGAACCGAGTGCAGGGTGTCGAAATTTGCTGATGACACCAAGATTGGGGGAAAGGCAAATTGTGCGGAGGGTGTGGAGAGTCTGCAGAAGGATCTAGATAGGCTGGGCGAATGGGCCAGGAAATGGCAAATGGAATTTAATGTTGGCAAGTGTGAGGTGGTCCACTTTGGTAGGAAGAATGGTAGGAAGGACTATTACTTACGTGGCGAAAAACTGCAGCAGGCGACGGTGCAGAGGGACCTCGGGGTCCTTGTGCATGAATCGCAAAAACCCAGCTTGCAGGTGCAGCAGGTGGTCAGGAAGGCGAATGGGATGCTGGCCTTCATAGCGAGGGGGATTGAATATAAAAGTAGGGAGGTCTTGCTGCAGCTGTATAGGGCATTGGTGAGGCCGCAGCTGGAGTACTGTGTGCAGTTTTGGGCGCCGCACCTGCGCAAGGATATTTTGGCCCTGGAGGGAGTGCAGAGGAGGTTTACTAGGCTGATACCGGAGTTGAGGGGATTGAGCTATGAGGAGAGGCTGAATAAACTAGGCTTGTACTCGTTAGAGTTTAGAAGAATGAGGGGAGATCTCATTGAGACGTATAAGATGATGAATGGGATGGATAGGATAGAGGTGGAGAGACTCTTCCCGCTCAAAAAAGACAGTAGGACTAGGGGGCACAGCCTCAAGATAAAGGGGAGGCGGTTTAGAACGGAGTTGAGGAGGAACTTCTTCACTCAAAGGGTGGTGAATCTCTGGAATTCTCTGCCCGTTGAAGTGGTGGAGGCTGCCTCGCTAAATATTTTTAAGAAGCGGGTTGATGGGTTTTTGATAAGAGAAGGGATTAAGGGTTATGGGGAGAGGGCGGGAAAGTGGAACTGAGCCACGACAGATCAGCCATGATCTTATTGAATGGCGGGGCAGGCTCGAAGGGCTAGATGGCCTACTCCTGCTCCTATTTCTTATGTTCTTATGTTCTTATGTTCTTTTACAGTGAAGGGCAAGGCTGGTAGAAGTAGGGAACACTGGATGACTCGGGATACTGAGGCCCTTGGCAAGATGAAGAAAGAGGCATGTGACATTTATAGACAGCTGGGATCAAGTAGATCCCTTGAAGAGTATAAAGGTTATCAGAGTAGAGAGAAATCAGGAGGGCAAAAAGGGACATGAAATTGCTTTGGCAGATAAGACAAAGGAGAACCCGAAGAGATTTTACAAATACATGAAGGGCAAAAATGTTAGGGAACTTGGGGAAGTAAGTAGTGATGTCTTGGGGAGCGTAAATATAACAGAGAAGGAGGTGCTAGAAGTCTTAAAGCACTTCAAGGTAGATAAATCCCTGGGACCTAATGAAGTGTATTCCAGAATGTTATGGGATGCTGGGAGAAAATTGCGCATCCCCTAGCAGAGATATTTGAATCATCGATAGTCACGGGTGAGGTGCCTGACGATTGCAGGTGGCACATGCTGTGCCTTTGGTTAAAAAGGGCTGAAGGGACAAGCCTTGGATTACAGACTGGTGAGCCTAATGTCTGCAGTGGGAAAGTTGTTAGCGGTTATACAGAGAGACAGGAACTACAGGCATTTAGAGAGACAGTGACTGATTAGGACAGTCAGCATGGCTTTATGAGTGGAAAATTATGTCTCATGAATTTGATTGAGTTTTTTGAAGTGGGAACCAGGAAGGTAGATGAGGGCAGTGCAGTCAACGTTATCTCCATGGACTTTAGCAAGGCCTTTGACAAGGTACCGCACAATACGTTGTTGCATAAGGCTAAATCTCATGGGATCCAGAGTGAAGTAGCTAATTCGATACCAAATTGCTTGATGACAGAAGACAGAGAGTGGTTATAGAGGGTTGTCATTCAAACTGAAGGCCTGTGACCAGCGGTGTGCCTCAGGGATTGGTGCTGGTCCACTGTTAATTGTTATTTATGTTAATGATTTGGTTGAGAGTTTCTGTGGACTGGTTTGCAGATGACACCAATATTGGTGACATAGTGGACAGTGAAGAAGGCTATCTCGGACTGCAACAGGATCTTGATCAGTTGAGCCAGTGGGCACCTCATAAATTTGAGGTAATGCATTTTGGTTGATCGAATCGGGGCAGGACCTACCCAGTTAATGGTAGGGCATTAGGGGAAGTTATAGAACAAAGAGATCTAGGGGTACATGTTCATAGCTCCTTTAACATGGAGTCACAGGTGGACAGAGTGGTGATGAAGGCATTCATGTGCTTGGTTTTATTGGCCAGAACATTGACCACAGGAGTTGGGATGTCTCCTTGAAGCTGTACTTGGAATATTATGTACAGTTCTGATCATATTATAGAAAGTATATGATTAAACTAGAAAGAGTGCAAATAAGATTTATTAGGATGTGACTGGGACTTGATGGTTTGAGTTATAAGGAAAGGCTCGATAGATTTGGGACTTTTATCCTTGGAACATAGAAGGCTTAGGGGTGATCTTATAAGATGTCTACAAAATAACGAGGGGCATAGATGAGGTAGATAGTCAACATCTTTTCCCAAAGATAGGGGAGTCTAAAACTAGAGGGCATAGGTTTAAGTTGAGAGTGCAGAGATACAAAAGGGTTCAGAGGGGCAATTTTTTCAGAGGGTGGTGAGTGTCTGGAACAAGCTGCCAGAGGCAGTAGTAGAGGTGGGTACAATTTTGTCTTTTAAAAAGCATTTAGACAGTTACATGGGAACGATGGATTTAGAGGGACTCAGACCAAATGCAGGCAATTGGGACCAGCTTAGTGGTAAAACTGGCCAGCATCGACAAGTTAGGCTGAAGGGCCTATTTCCATGCTGTAAACCTCTATGAGTCTATGACTGTATTGCTGATTTTAGACTTTGAACTCCACTTTCCAGCCTGCATGTGGAGGGCAAGAATTCAGAAATTTAAATAAACTGCAACTGTATTTTTCTGACTCCAATAACAGAATAAAAATTGTCTACAAATGGTATTTGTTTCCTTTAGTTTGTCACACATTATCATTTTTCAAATTAAATTTGACAGAAACAGTCCAATTCTCATCGGCTTTCAGAAATGGATCTATAATCAATGCCACAGATAGCAGAGGCAATTTAATATTTAGAAATTAACTTTTAAATTACTTTAAGCACTGAACAAATTGGTTTCTGAAAGATTGAGTTCAATAAAGTCAGCTGTGTTTTAGTCAAAATTTCAAGAATAAACGTTGATTTATTTTCCAGTACAGTATTTAATCATCAGCATTTAGTAGCTTATATACAAACACAGAGTGGGCAGCACTCTATGTTTGGCATAATAGTTAGCAATGCTGCCTCACAACGTCAGGGAACTCGGTTCAATTTCCCGGCTTGGGTCACTGTGTGGATTTGCAAGTTCTCCCCGAACTCTGCATGGGTTTTCTCCGGGTGCTCCGGTTTCCTCCCGCAGTCCAAAAGACATGCTGGTTAAGTATGTTGACTGGGCTAAATTCTCCCTCAGTGTACCTGGGCAGGTGCCAGAGTGTAGCGACTAGGGGGTTTTCACAGTAACTCTGGGAGCCTTCTATCAAAAGTGCTGAATTGGCGAGAAAACTGGTGTAAGTCATGACTGTTTCTTCAGAGCAACTTCAGAGCTGAATCTCCCCACTCTGTGCAATGCAGAAGTCTTGATCATGAATATCATTAAAAATCCAGGAAGGTGGGGCCTACTCGAGCCAGAGCCTGACAGCTCCGGAACTCTGCACATGCACCGTGGCCCCGATCTGTCAGTCTCCCCGTTTGCTGGCCAGCTCAATCGCTGGTCAGACTGGGACTCTCACAGTGCTGCCCCTCCAGCTTCCCCCTCCCTCCCTCCCCAACTGCCCAATCACAGCCCCCACGACAACTCCAGGGCCAAGACCGACCACCAACCCCCAGCCCAGAGTGACCCGATATCCAACCCACCCCCACGCCAGCAATAGCAATCCCCCAACACCCAAACCATAGCAGACCAAACCCCCCCCAACCCCCACTAACCGTCCTTCAGCAGACCAACCCCACTCCCAGAGGCAGACTCTCCTGGCAGAGCAGCCCCCGCACCCCCTCCCCTGCCCGCCCCGATAGCTGGTCTCCCTCCAGCCCAAACCTATCCCCATGCAGAGTGACAGCGGGACCCCCCATCCCCACCAATTGCCCTGAAGCCCCGTCCACAATACCCTTGCATTGCCCAAAGTGTTGCCCCCTTGGCATGGACACTTTGTCCCATGGGCAGTGCCAGGGACACAGGCTGGGACTGCCAGGGTGCCCATGCCCAGGGGGCACCAACCCCCCCAACTCCCCCTCTACAGGATGCCCTGATTGCCTTATCTTCACTCCAGCGGGGTCTCCCATTTGTTCCCCGAACATGGGGAGCTAGTCTAAACCCTGCTGGAATGGAGTACTCCTGGCAGGGTGAGAGACACTATCAGGCCCGGCAAGTCCTGCACTGGGCCCAATAAGGACATTTAAAATATATTTAAAATAGATTAAAATCACTTACTTCTCTTTAGAGTGTCGAAATTTGCTGATGACACCAAGATTGGGGGAACGGCAAATTGTGCGGAGGGTGTGGAGAGTCTGCAGAAGGATCTAGATAGGCTGGGCAAATGGGCCAGGAAATGGCAAATGGAATTTAATGTTGGCAAGTGTGAGGTGGTCCACTTTGGTAGGAAAAATGGTAGGAAGGACTATTACTTACGAGGCGAAAAACTGCAGCAGGCGACGGTGCAGAGGGACCTCGGGGTCCTTGTGCATGAGTCGCAAAAACGCAGCTTGCAGGTGCAGCAGGTGGTCAGGAAGGCTAATGGGATGCTGGCCTTCATAGCGAAGGGGATTGAATATAAAAGTAGGGAGGTCTTGCTGCAACTGTATAGGGCATTGGTGAGGCCGCAGCTGGAGTACTGTGTGCATTTTTGGGCGCCGCACCTGCGCAAAGATATTTTGGCCTTGGAGGGAGTGCAGAGGAGGTTTACTAGGCTGATACCGGAGTTGAGGGGGTTGAGCTATGAGGAGAGGCTGAATAAACTGGGCTTGTACTCGTTAGAGTTTAGAAGAATGAGAGGAGATCTCATTGAGACGTATAAGATGATGAATGGGGGCACAGCCTCAAGATAAAAGGGGGGCGGTTTAGAACAGAGTTGAGGAGGAACTTCTTCACTCAAAGGGTGGTGAATCTCTGGAATTCTCTGCCCGTTGAAGTGGTGGAGGCTGCCTCGCTAAATATTTTTAAGACACGGGTTGATGGGTTTTTGATAGGAGAGGGGATTAAGGGTTATGGGGAGAGGGCGGGAAAGTGGAACTGAGCAGCGACAGATCAGCCATGATCTTGTTGAATGGCGGGGCAGGCTCGAAGGGCTGGATGGCCTACTCCTGCTCCTATTTCTTATGTTCTTATGTTCTTATGTTCTTTCCCGCGCGGTCCCGATTGTGTCTGTTCCCTCTGCTCTGGGAGATGCACATGCGTTGGGAACGCATTCCTGAATTCCACGAAATGGCCATCATGTGATTCTCTGGCCAGACCCACCAGAAAATTTGTGGGTTGTAACGGGACAATAGCCCCCTTCATTGCAGCGTTAATGTGAGCCTACTTGTGACACTAAAAAATAAACTTAAACTTATACTAAAGAAGTTACAAGATGGAAACAGGTATTCAGTTCAACTACTACATCTTGTCGTTAATATTCCACGTGGACAAATTGTTCTAATCATACCTAGTATGCAACCAAACCTGTACCCAAAACCTTTCAATCCCATTTCTTTCAGAATCACACAATGCAGAAGAGGCCCATCAAGTCTCACCGAGACATAAAAACCACCTAACCTTCCTACTTAACCCCCTTTACCAGCACTTGGCGCATAGCCTTTAATGCCATGACGTGCCAATTGCTTATCCAGGTACTTTTTAAAGGATGTGAGGCAACCTGCCTCCACCACCCTCCCAGGCAGTGCATTCCAGACCATTACCACCCTCCAGCTAAAAAAGCTTTTCCTCACACCCCTCCCAAGCCTCCTGCTGTTCCCTCGCCTTGAACTTGTGTCCATTCATGACTGACCCTTCAAATAAGGGGAACAGCTGCTCCCTTTCTATTCTGTCCATATCCATCATAGTCCTGTGCACTTTGATTAGGTTGCCCTTCAGTCTCCTTTGCTCCAATGAAAACATCCCAAGTCTACATAAGTAAAGGAGTAGAGGGATTATGGTCCCCGGAAGGGTAAGGTTTTAGTTAAGTTCAGGCAGCATGGTCGGTGCAAGCTTGGAGGCTGAACGGCCTGTTCCTCTGCTGTAATTTTCTTTGTTCTTTGTTCTATTCAACCATTCTTTCTAACTTAATTTTAGTCAATTAATGAACAAAAGCATTAAAGAAGTTAAAGAAACATGGAACAGGGTTTTATGCCACTCCCCTTACCAGGAGGGAGACGGGGGCATAAAACATCAGGGAGAGGGGCACATAAAGTACAAGGGGGAGTCTTCTTGCCAACCCTCGAACTGGTGCCTTTAATATGATGGATGGACAGTTGCAGAAATTGGCTGTTACCTGCCATGTTCAAATGAATAATAAATAGGCAGTTGAGCTTGGTTGACCCATAGGTTATACTGCCCACGCCATAAAACGTATGGACAGGTGGGTTCGAATGGGCAGGCCACTTTGGAAAAGTACAGCTTTGGAAAGGTGAAAAGAAAGGGAGGGGCAGCAACACAACATTTGAGCAATATGCACTCCCCTTATTCCCACAGTGAAATTCAGCCCAGAGTTTAGTAAATGGCTAAGCAAGTCTGGAGCTTGGGAAAATGTGAGAAAACGAGAGAGAAGAAAACCTGGAAGAATGGTCAAACAACATTCTTGCGAATAGGGCGTTGCAATGACTGAAGCAATTGTACAGACTGGAGAATAGTGCAATGCCTGCAATAAATGATTCATTGTTCTTGAAACTTGCATTGAACTTCAGTGGACCAATGCACAGGAACTTTTTGCAGATGCTTAAAGGCGATTGAAATAAGAAAGCAAGTCTGGAAGCTTTCCCAAACAGTGGAAGCAATTTGAGATGTTGAGACAAAGAATATCTCATAAGATGTGTATTGATTATTAATGTTTTGGCTTGTGTGTAATTTCCCTGAAAGAGCAATGTTATCAAAATCTAAAAAAGCCTATTGACAACACTGTGTGGATAGCTCAAAACGTCGGACCTTTCAAATGAGCTGCAACATTGGCATCGGGAAGCATGGGAGAGGTTTGAGAGAATGTTTACCAATCAGGACTTGACATATCCCCAGTTTTTCATAAAAGGTAGTAAGAAAATTGAAGAACAATATGTAGCTGTTACATAAGCAAAGCATGTAAAGGACCTGATTGATCCACAGTGTTATGGTTTAAACTGATGATGATGAACTTTGGATAGTTTTAGATATAAAATCAAACTTATCTTGACATGCATTTTACTCAACCGTTTAACACAATGCTTTTTATTTATCTATGCTCAATAACAGTACAACATTTCTTAATTAACTTCATATAAATCCCAGGTTTAATTCAGATAAGATTTGAAGTGTTTGGATGTAATAGTTAGGTCAGTAACAATGTATTTGTTTAATAACATTTGCATGTATAAAAAATGCAGTAACAGCAACAGAGAACATTCAATAACTGTTAACCTGTGACCCTTAGCTGTATAAAGAGTGGTGAGAGGGTATTTCCTGCAATATGTTAAAGCGAGGTCCATGCAGTTGCTGGCATTAATGAAATGTCTATTCAATAGAAAACAAACCTAAAAGGTTTCTGTTAATCTGATCTGTTAATCAGCTGAAAAACACAAATCTCTTCAGGTTTACTTTCAAAGAACAGAAGGTTCTACATGATGGCACTTAAAATTTTGTGATTAAAGTAACAACCATGTTACTTAAACAACAATGCACTTTTTGTACAGAAATTAATAGAATTTGGAAACAGTATAGCAGTTCTTCTGATTACCATTTGGTGTCTGACTGGCATTAACTTAGTGTTGTTTTTATTAAACCTTCATTAATCATTCAATAAATATTATGCAAGTGATGTTCCCCTGATGGCTGAATAGATAAATATACCACCCATTGTGGATCTTAGTTCTACAGCATAGGAGGCTTCTGTTTAATCTCTTTGCACTCCTGACTAAGCTGATGTGGGCAGTGGTAGGAGAGCAATGATTGTCCTTAGTTCCATCAAGCGTAAGGATTGAAAAATCTATGTTCTTGATTGCTATCTAGTGAGTCCCAGTGGAACGTGATCCACACACATGTCAGATGTGCAAGAATGAGCTTGATTGTGATAACCTCAAAGCCCAGCAGCTTGCCACTGCTCGCTGCCTATGCGTGAAGAATGATCACTTGGGCAAACTATCAGTGGCTAATGCCCAAGGAGCTGTACTTCCAACCTTGGTCAGCACTGTTGGAAGAGGAAATTAAAACTGAAAGAAAACAGTATTAAATGTTCATCACCCTGCTGCAAAGTCTTCGAAGTGAACTTATATTTGTGGAACAAAGGATTCGGGATCAATCAGAATCTCTCTATTTCCAAACATTCAAAAACGTTGTATGATTCAGGTCAAACCTCCTCACAATGTTCTAAAATTCTACCCCATTGCTTATATGTAATGTTGCTGTAAAAAAAAATAAAATTAAGTTTCATGTTAATCTCAGCATGCACCTTTCATTTGTGAGTAAAAGTAATAAATAAAGAATCAGTAAACAAATGTAATAAATTGATCAAATATGTTTTTAACCGTGGAGTAGTACTGTAGCAGCACTTCCCAAGAGCTAAGGTTTTGCCATGATATAGGTGCTTAGATTTCATGAATATTCAGCCCTAGTGGTAGAAGGTAATGCTCAGGGACCCAGATTCATTGCCCGACTTGGGTGGCTGTCTGTGTGGCGTCTGCAGGTTCTTCTCGTGTCTACATGGGTTTCCACCTAGTGCTCTGGTTTCCTCCCACAGTCCAAAATACGTCCTGGTTAGGTGCATTGGCCATGCTAAATTCTCCCTTAGTGTACCTGAACAGGCAGCGGAGTGTGGTGACGAGGGGATTTTCACAGTAACTTCATTGCAGTGTTAATGTAAGCTGACTTGTGACAATTTGTGATAATTTTTCCATTCAAAGATATCTCTTCCTTACCTACTTGGAGCATTGTTTTGGCATATGCATCTTTGTTAATATTCATATGTACACGTATCATATAGTAATGTACTGAAATGCCTCCCTTTTTTGTATTAGATGGTATTCTGTAACAAGGAATTTGAATTTATATACATCTTATTGTAACCTTGTGACACCCCAAAGTCTTCCACAGCCAAGCGACTTCTTTTGAATTGCAGTCAATGTTATTATATATGTGAAGTTAAAATGAGATTTCAAGACAAGAATGGAATAGGAGAATAGAATCACAGAATTGTTACTGCTAGGAGGAGGTCATTTGACCAACCGTATCCTCACTGCTTCTTTGAATGCCATTCCCCCGCCTTTCCCTATAACCCTGCACATCTTTTCAATCAACAGCCCAGTTCCCTTCTGAATGCTTTAGTTGAATGTGCCTCCACCACATTCTCAGGTGGAGCATTCTAAAACATAACCACTCATTGCACAGTAGTTAGCAGTGCTGCTTCACAGCGCCAGAGACCTGGGTTCGATTCCTGGCTTGGGTCACTGTCACACCGAGACTTTAGGAGAAAGAGGAAAAGAAGCAAAGATTAAAGAACTTTACAGCATAAGAATGGATTCTTCGCCTTACCTTGTCTGTGTGGAGTTTGCATATTCTCCTTGTGTCTGTGCGGGTTTTCTCCGGGAGCTTTGGTTTCCTCCCACATTCTGAAAGATGTGCTGGTTAGTTGCATTGACCTGAACAGGTGCCAGAGTGTGGTGACTAATGGAATTACTCGGTAACTTCATTGTAGTGTTAATGTAAACCTTACTTGTGGCTAATAAATACATTTTTAATTTATTGTAAAGCTTAGATGAGAGGTGCAGGGAGAGTTTTTCACAGAGATGGTGCTGGGAGCTGGCAATGCACTGCCAGTGAGGGTGCTGGAAGCAGGCACGTTAGCAATGTTCAATGAGAATCTTGATAGACATATGAATAGGAGTCGAACAGAGTGATAGAACCCAAATATGGCCAATAAGTGGTGGGTCTAAATAAGAACTAGGAATCGGTGTAAGCTTGGTAAGGCAAAGCATCCATTCTTATGCTGTAATGTTCTTTAATCTTTGCTTCTTTTCCTCTTTCTCCTAAAGTCTCACTGTCTCAATCTCCTTACCCTGAAGTCTCACCATTTTAGTAGATAGGTTCACAGATGCAAAGTTTGTTAATGAGTAGCTTGCGTGACCCTTACAAAGTATCTTTAACAAGGTACATAGGCAAGGACATTATTACAAGGAGGAAAAAGGAATGTAGAAAAATATATCAATATCATTCACTATTTGATAAATGTAGTTTACCATGTTATGTTGTTACCTCAGATTCACTGCTTACGATGGAAGCTCTCACACATTCTTGACAGTTCTGCACAGGCACCCATCTGTCAGCGCCAACATCAGTGTATGCACAGTAGCCCCAGCTAAATTGCTGGCCAGCACCATGACCCTGCATCGCGATTCCCGCCTCCCCCTCCGATTGCTGGCCTGCCAGACTTCTCCAAGCCAGCCCCAGTGTTCCCCCCGCCTCACCAATCTCCCTGAGCCCGCTCCTCTGTGAATCCTGAAACTGCAGTCATGTTTATGTCTTCTGCAAGTTCAACATTCAAAGAACAAAGAAAATTACAGCACAGGAACAGGCCCTTTGGCCCTCCAAGCCTGCACTGACCACACTGCCTGATTTAACTAAAATCCCCTACCCTTCGGGGACCATATCCCTCAATTCCCATCTCGTTCATGTACTTGAAAATCACTACTGTTTCTGTTTCCACTACCTCCCCCGGCAATGAGCTCCAGGCACCCACCACCCTCTGTGTAAAAAACTTGCCTCATACATCTCCTTTAAACTTTGCCCCTCGCACCTGAAACCTATGCCCCCAAGTAATTAACTCTTCCACCCTGGGAAAAAGCTTCTGATTATCCACTCCATCTATGTCTCTCATAATCTTGTAGACTTCTATCAGGCCTCCCCTCAATCTCCGTCATTCCAGTGAGAACAAACCAAGTTTCTCCAACCTCTCCTCAGAGCTAATGCCCTTCATAGCAGGCAACATCCTGGTAAGTCTTTTCTGTACCCTCTCTAAAGCCTCCACATCCTTCTGGTAGTGTGGCGACCAGAGTTGAACACTATATTCCAAGTGGAGCCTAACTAAGGTTGTATAAAGCTGCAACATGACTTGCCAATTTTTAAACACAATACCCTGGCCGATGAAGGCAAGCATGCTGTATGCCTTCATCTTCCGTATTCATCTTTGCTTTTTCACACAATGCCCCAGATTTTATTGTCTTTTCTATCTCCACTGTCATTATGAATGCCCCTGCCTGAGTGTTTGAAGGTAGAGAGGGCTTGTAAATTCCAGTGTCTGGCCTTTCAGCTGCTTATCTGCCTGAGGCAGATTTGCTTGACATTTTAAGGTGCCTGGCAGCCTGTTCACCCTTAAAGTCTTTAAATGACGAACAAATGGCCACTTTAGTGTCTTATCCTATGCCCAGTGCAATTTTATCCATGGCAGAAGGTGGCCTGTGTCAAGCAGGTAGTCTGCCAGCTTTAGTGGCGTGGGCTGGTGCCAAATATTGCGGGGGGAGGGGGTTCAGTGGATGGTCTCATCTGTGGTCCCTTTTGCCATTTGGAGGCAACCCCCCACAACTTCACACTTCCCCCTTTACCCTCCCATCCTGGCCTCTCAAATACGATCCCTACCAACCTCGCCAGTGTCTGCCAGCCTGACCCTAGTGAAATCTCCCCCCACTCATATTAGTGTCCAGCTGTGGTGACGATTTCCATTAAGGACTGCCTGTAGTTTCAGAAGTGGCCACGGATCCTGCCTGGCACTGTGGAGCTACAGTGCTGGCAGGCATGCAATGGGCTGACAGTTCTCCAAGATTGGACTCCCTGCCCCGAGGGGCTGACATCCCACCATCAGCCAATTTTGGAAGAACAGCCACTCATTAGCTGATGATGCTGAGACCACAGCACCCTGTAAAATCCAGCCCAGCGTGATGCATCAGCCACTCTAGGCCATTTACAATTCTAGCATTCAATATGTATTTTCTTTGTCCATTCAGCTATATGCCCATTTTGCTCGCTAATTTTATCTCCCCTTCATAGTTTGCCACATCCTACAATTAAGTGTCAGCAGAAAACTGCGGCATTGTTCGTTACCATTATGTATAGAATAACAGTGGTCACATAGCAAACATTTGGAATACCACATTCAGTGCACAAAACTTCCTCTTATCACCCAATGCTATTTGTCCCTCCAAACCAGGATGTAGTGCTGCTAGACCACACCATAGCACCATTCCAGAATCTCCAACCAAGGATCAGGTCAGGGGCTACAAGCAGCTCGAAAAACCAGGGTGAGGGAAGGGGTGGCATGTGGGGACAGGCTCAGTGTTTTAAATGGAGTTGTCGCCATCCATGTTGAGCACTCAGAGCAGATGATCTGACAGATCAGCTTAAAAAAGGCAAAGCTTTAGGTCGAGAATACAGATTTTGTTTTAAAGGTGGTCTCTCAGATCAATTTCACCCATTGCTGTGCTGCTGCTGGGGAGGTCGGGGGATGAAAAATTTGGGGACTGAAGAGGGGTAGGACGAATTTAGAGAGGGTGGGGGAAGGGATTTGGTTAGGAGGTTGAGAGGCTGGAGAGATTTTTAGAGGGAGGGGTGACAAAGAGATGGGTGGTAGTAGGGCATTAAGTTCTCTTCTAAAGCATCGGTTCACTGACTTTTGGAGACTCAATTAATTAATACACAAGAGAAGCACATAATAAATAGAAGATTTAGAAATGATATGGCCATCACCCTTTCTTATAGCTCTCGCACCTCAACATTTTTTTATTCATTCATGGGACATGGGCGTTGCTGGCTGGCCAGCATTTATTGCCCATCTCTAGTTGCCCTTGGGCAGTTGAAAGTCAACCATGTTCCCGTGATGTAGGCCAGGTCGGGAACGGACAACAAATTTCCTTCCCTAAAGGACAGTAGTAAACCAAATGGATTTTTCCGACAATCAACAATGGTTTCATGGTCATTAGTAGATTCTTAATTCCAGATACTTTTTTTAAATTGAATTCAGATTCCACCATCTGCTGTGGTGCGATTCGAACTTGAGTCCCCAGAACATTAGCTGTGTTTCAGGATTAATAGTCAAGTGATAATACCACTAGCCATCACCTCCCCAAAATTTGAAACTACAGCCCTGCAGCTAACATCATCCTATTTATTGAGCCATGTTCTATTTTATTCTATATGCCTATGTCTTTGCCAAATGTGTCTTATGTGTTATATTATCACATTTCTTTTGTTTATCTTCTGTTAAGACTTCAATATAATTGGTGATGTTTGAGTTATCATTGATGAATCTGTGTCAGTTGGTCCTGGCACACTTTAAGTTTTCACTAAATTTGTTGCATAGTAGTTTCATAACAAATGAAGGAGTTGGCCTATACTTTCTAGCTTTTCCCCATTCCCTTTTGGAAGAAGTATGTTACATTTGACACTCTTCAACTCCCGGTGCAATTTTCCATTTAACAGAAGTCGTGACATCTACAGTGAGAGTCTCCTTTATTTCTGCCCTCGCTCCTGTCAAGGTCCTCATAAATAAAGCATTGATCTCAGTTTCAGTAACTGCTTTAGTACCAACTCTGCTAACTGTTCTACATTAACCTCCTTGTTTACAACCCCAAACCTACCCCCTCAGTAAAAACATGAGGTAAAGTACTTATTACCATTTCCTCGCTTTTTACCTTTTTTATCAGATCAACCCTATGGACAATTCCCTCACAAGTGCTGTGCCCAGAGAAAGCATTTCAATGTTTATTATCTGCCTTGCCGATTTCCATCATACTTCCTTTGTTCCAATTTAACCCACCTTTTTGTACATTTTGCCCAGGCTTTTTTTTTAATTACTTGCCATTTTAAACTTGAAATCTTTTTTTTGACGTTTTTAATTTGCTAGAATTTCCTATCCGTTCCAGTCTTTGATGGACCCCTATTTGCTTATTGAAATATACTTGATTTGTATCAATTCTAATCTCTACTTATGATAAATTGCTAAATTATTTAACCTTTTTAATTGCTTAAGCCCCAAATGTAGGGCCCTATGGCTTTAATTGTGGACTCCCTACAGCGTGTGCAGATGCAGCTGTCAATGGATTCAGAGTCTTCCTGAAAACAAAAATAGAAGAAAGCATTTCTTTGAGTTGTAATGTTTGTCCCTGGAGTTAATAAACAAGGTCTTCATTCAGGAAGAGACCAGACAAGGTGGTTAATTAGGTGGTGTTTTATTAGTTTGTATGTTATTCTCTATGTGCACTGCAGTAGCTACTGAACAAAACTGAAGACACCTCCCCCACCACCAAAAAAAAATTGAAATGCTTTGTGCTGTGCTCATGGAAGAAAATTGGGCTCTAGAAATTCATGAAGTGGGAAGGCCAAGAGATAAGACCGAAGGAAATTTTCCCCAAAGCTGCTACACTGGTTATTACCGAGCCTGACTGAATGTTATCAAGATGAAACTGCTCTCGCAGTAGCTGCATAAGCTTCTAATTCCTCTCGTGCTTAATGATGGTGGCTTTTGGCAACCCTTCTGACCCCAGTAATTAAGGTAATATCGTCAGACATAGGGAAACAGATGGAACAGTTTAAGAAACTGCTGTAATGTGTGGTCACAGGGCAATGTCTCAGCTGAAATCTTCAGTGCTGTTTTTCAAAAGCAGGATTTTATCACTGCCATTGCACAACAGCATCCTGAAGATTACCCTAGCCTCCATTTGTCGTAAAGCTAACAAAGATCCTTGCTCTATTACTCAGGTTCCATTACTGGGCCTATTGCTGCTTCTTACCATGGTAATTTGCCTATTCCACAGTCTTGCTTATATTCAGCTAATCCACAGTGCGGTGGCACATTTTGATTTGATTTGATTTATTATTGTCACATGTATTAGCATACAGTAAAAAGTATTGTTTCTTGTGCGCTATACAGACAAAGCATACAGTTCATAGAGAAGGAAACGAGAGAGTGCAGAATGTAATGTTACAGTCATAGCTAGGGTGTAGAGAAAGATCAACTTAATGCAAGGTAGGTCCATTCAAAAGTCCGATGGCAGGGGAGAAGAAGCTATTCTTGATTCGGTTGGTCCGTGATCTCAGACTTTTGTATCTTTTTCCTGACGGAAGAAGATGGAAGAGAGAACGTCTGGGGTTCACGGGCTCTTTAATTATGCTGGCTGCTTTGCCAAGGCAACGGGAAGTGTAGAGTCAAGGGATGGGAGGCTGGTTTGAGTGATGGATTAATCTATATTCATGACCTTTTGTAGTTTCTTGTGGTCTTGGGCAGAGCAGGAGCCATACCAAGCTGTGATACAACCAGAAAAAATGCTTTCTATGGTGCATTTGTAAAAATTGGTGAGAGTCATAGTTGACATGCCAAGTTTCCGTAGTCTTCTGAGACAGCAGAGGCATTGACGGGCTTTCTTAACTATGGTGTCAGCATGGGGAGACCAGGACAGGTTGTTGGTGATCTGGACATCTAAAAACTTGAAGCTCTCGACCCTTTCTACTTTGTCCCCGTTGGTATGGAGTATGGTCTCCTTTACGTTTCCTGAAGTTGATGACAATCTCCTTCATTTTGACGACATTGAGGGAGAGATTATTGTTGCTGCACCAGTTCACCAGATTCTCTATCTTATTCCTGCACTCTGTCTTGTCATTGTTTGCGATCTGACCCACTGCGGTGGTGTCATCAGCAAACTTGAAAATCGAATTGGAGGGGAGTTTGGCCGCACAATCATGGGTGTATAAGGAGTATAGTAGGGGCTGAGAACACAGCCTTGTGGGGCACCAGTGTTGAGGATAACCATGGAGCAGGTGTTGTTGCCTATCCTTACTGATTGTGGTCCCTGGGTTAAGAAGTTCAGGATGCAGTCACAGAAGGAGGAGCTGAGGCCCAGGCCACGGAGCTTGGAGACGAGTTTCGTAGGGATAATGGTGTTGAAGGCTGAGCTATGGTCAATAAATAGGAGTCTGATGTAGGTGTCTTTGTTATCTAGGTGTTTCAGGGTTGAGTGCAGGGCCAGGGAGATGGCATTTGCTGTGGACCTGTTGCAGCAATAGGCGAACTGTAATGGATCCAGGTAGTCTATAGGCTGGAATTGATTCATGCCAAGACTAGCCTTTCGAAGCACTTCATAATGATGGATGTCAGAGCCACCAGCCGATAGTCATTAAGACATGCTGCTTGGCTTTTCTTTGTTACTGCAATGATGGTCATCTTCTTAAAGCAGTTGGGGATCTCAGGTTGGTGTAAAGAGAGGTTAAAGATGTCTGTGAAAAACTTTGCCAGCTGATCTGCGCAGGGTCTGAGTGCTCATCCAAGTACCCCATCCGGGCCAGTCACTTTCCGTAGGTTCAGCTTCAAGAAAGCTGTTCTAATACCTGCCATGGTGACCTCAGATGCAGGTTCATCCAAGTCTTCCAGGATGGAGGGCATGTTCTCGTTGATCTCTTGCTCAAAATGGGCGTAGAATGCATTCAGCTCATCAGGGAGGGGTGGGTTGGAGCCGGTGATTCATCTTGAAGCCTGTTATGTCTTGCAGACCTTGCCATAGTTGACAGATGTAAGTGTAGCTCGCCTTAGACTCTAGCTTGGTCCGGTATTGTCTTTTAGCATTTTTGATGGATCTCCTTAGGTCATAACTGGCTTTCTTGCATAGATCAGGGTGGCCTGACTTGAACACCTTGTCCTAGTCTTAAGCAAGCAGTGGATATCCCTGTTCATCCATGCTTTCTTTGGCTCACAGTGTTCTACACAATGATTAATGAAGTCAGTTACAGTTGTGCACAGTGGTTAGCACTCCTGCCTGCCTCACAGCGCCAGGGAACCAGGTTCAGTTTCTGGCTTGGGTTACTGTCTGTGTAGAATGTGTATGTTCTGCCCATGTCCACATGGTTTCCTCCGGGTGCTCTGGTTTCCTCCCACAGTCCGAAAGATGTGCTGGTTAGCTGCACTAGCCAATGCTAAATTCCCCCTCAGTGTACCCGAACAGGCAGTGGAGTATGGCAACTAGGAATTTTCACAGTAACTTCACTGCAGTGTGAATGTAAGCCGACTTGTGATTAATATATAAATGTCAACAAATTTAATGTTGCCTCAATCCCATGTGGCAGAGTCTGACTCAATAGTTTCTCTTCCCATAATTGTTGAAGAAAAGTTGGAACAGGTTCCACCAGCTTAAAAATAAAAATGAATCGTTGAGTACACTGTAAGTGACATGCTGCTATTTTATGTTAGTTTACCTTTCCTCAGTCCCTCCTCCCCTCTCCACTTTCTCCTCTGAACCATTCCTCAACTAAGATGGATGGCACGCAAACAATCTGTGACTCTTCCTTTGCCCTGCTCACCTCATAAAGATACCGCCTTATAGCTGAAATCGAAAAGGGAGACTGCTGCCAGAGTTCTACCGTCTCACCCGCCCTGAGGCTTGTAAGATCCTGTCTGAGGCCAACAGAGAGTGCCTTTCTGCAAGTGTTAGAATTGGGGCGGGCGTGCCGGTAAAGCCCCAACCTGCGTGTTTGAATGTACAACGTGTTATTGCATGGCGTGGTTCAGGTGATTTAAGGGGGAGTCAGATATATAAATGATAGAGAAATACATAGAAGTGTATGTGAACAGGGTGAGATGAAGAAAAGTGGCTTGTGTGGAATATAAACATGTTGAGCCAAATAGCCTGTTGGGTTGTGTACGATTCTCTGTAATTCTGTATAATTGTATGTACATAAGGTGAAGAGCAAAACTGCTGATGCCTTGAGTAAAAATATACAGGAATAGCTACAACCATTTCAGTTCATTTGGATATCTCCATTCTCTCCTGCATCTTGTTCTCAAGGTTGAGGCAGTTTTTCAGTTCAACTTGTCAGTATATTTAGCATCTGTATAATCTCAATAAAAGTACCTCTCTCTTTTCTCGTATAAACCAGTACAACTTCTGTTGTCTCTTCCTCATAGCTCAGGAATCTAATGCCAGGCAATCTTGTTTGCTACACAGACTACAGGGATGTCCTTCCTGTAAGAGTAAGAAGCCTCACAACACCAGGTTAAAGTCTAACAGATTTATTTGATATCACGAGCTTTCGGAGCACTGCTCCTTCATCAGGTGAGTCAGCACTCTGAAAGCTTGAGATACCAAATAAACCTGTTGGACTTTAACCTACTGTTGTGAGGCTTCTTACTGTGCTCACCCCAGCCGGTATCTCCCCATCATTGGCTTCCTGTAACAGGGTGGTTGGTAATACACACAAATTTTAGATGTGGTGGAAAACAATATTAATATTTGGCTCATCATTGCTCAGTAATTTATGTTTTATTTGGGGAACAATACAATCGAATATCCTATTTGTTTTATTTACTGTTGTTGTACACTATACAGATAGCTTCAATAATCTTTCCTTCACTGTCACCTTTTGATGAGTATTGTAGATTTTTTAAAAATTTATATACACTTTAAATGCCAACCATGGCTCAGATGGTAAACTCACTCACCCCTGAATTGCACTATTTGGGATTCAAGTTCAATCCCGAGGCAGGAGCACAAATTCTAAAGCTGACATTCCAGTGCAGTACTGAAGGGAAGTTGCATTGTCAGATAACATGTTTTTGTTGATTGTTTATTTATTATTGTCACAAACAGGCTTATATTAATATTGCAATGAAGTTACTGTGAAATTCCTCAAGTCGCTGCACTCCAGGCCTGTTTGGGTACACTGAGGGGGAATTTAGCACGGCTAATGCACCTAACCAGCATGTCTTTCAGACTGTGGGAGAAAACTGGAGTGTGTTAAGCTAAGACCCCATCCGTCTTTCAGGATGTGGGAGGAAACCGTAGCACCCGGAGGAAACCCACACAGACATGGGGAGAACATGCAACCTCCACACAGACAGTGACCTAAGCGGGAAATTGAACCTGAGTTCCTGGCGCTGTGAGGCAGCAGTGCTAACCACTGTGCCACTGCGCCACCCATGTTAATGTAATATATTCACCCCAGTAAGACAATCTGCCCTTCACTTAGCTAAATTCAGGATTAAAGTTGACCTTTGTACTCTACAAGCAGGATATATCTGTAATTCTAATTATCTTTTACAGTAGGAGTCTGTGATTTTCCACTACAGATAGTTGCATGCATTCATTCATAGATTTGTACAACTTTTCTACTCAGAACAATAATCCAACTATTTGTAATCAATTAGGAAGCAATAGAAGTGGCAGAGAGGATGAGATATTAGATCTCTGGGAACAGATAGAGTTGCTCACTTGTAAGCATTAAGCGAGATGCTAGGATATGTGGAATTCTCTGATGTATTGCATTTGTGGTCGTAGGTGATGAGAACTCTCTGCCCAAAGCTGAGGGCTGAGTCCCTCTAACTGTTGCTTGTGAACTGAATTGATCCATCTCTGCACAAGTGCCATGTTGATTTGATCTTCACTTCTATGTGCCTTGTACATTGGCATTTATCAAAGATATTAACTGTGAAGATGAATTAGTGCAGTTGTTTAATATAATCGCTACGATAACTAGATCTTTAAAAAAGTATTATTAAAGTATGTGTTCTAGAGGTCCTTCCTTCCAACCATATAAATCTTTGATGCATGAAAACGATTAATAAAAACTTGCTAATCTCTCGTGGTGTGATGCATGTGTGTGTGGGTGGTGGGGAGGTGGCGACTTAGAAATTGGACCATGTGGTATCTCTATTTCCCCTACACTCTTCTTCTGTCCTTTCGTTAAAATGTCATGCAACTTTGAAAGATGGTTTCACAGGTTCTGATTACAATCCTGTTAATTATCAATTCTTCACTCATGATTATAGGGTCAACTAATTATTCAGTAGCGAGTATGATAGCCTGACTCAATTCTATCCAAGCAGGATAGAATTCAATATCAATTCTTTACACAATATCCTAATACAGCAGCATCATCCATTTAGAATGATCAGAGGTGGCACAGTAACAGGGTGGGTGGTACTGTTGCCGCACAGTGCCAGGGACCTGGGTTCAATTCGGGTCACTGTGTATGTGGAGTTTGCACATTTTCCCTGTGTCTGAATGGGTTTCCCCCGTGTGCTCTGGTTTCCTTCCACAGTCCAAAGATGTGCAGGTTAGGTTGATTGGCCGTGCTAAATTGACCCTGGTGTCAGAAAGATTGGCAGGATAAATATGTGGGAGAAGGGCCTGGGTGGTTGGTGTAGTCTCGATGGGCCAAATGGCCACCTTCTGCACTGTAGATATTCCATGATTCTATGAAAAGCGAAGCTTGTGGCCTGCAATTTTTTCTTGCATGCTCAGTGACGATTTAACCACCCCAATTGCTGATCTGGATATCAGCTCAACTGCCTTCTGTGCTACCTGAGGCAAATGACTCAGCACAGATTAGTATAGAATTCGATCCTTGTTTATCTGTAAAGTTCAGAGCTACTCATGTGTTGTAATGGGGAGACAGTGGCATAGTGGTGTTGTTGCTGGACTTGTTATCTAAAGACCCAGGGTGACATTCTTGGGGCCTGGGTGCAAATCCCCACTATGGCAGATGGTGAAATTTGAATTCAATAAAACTCTGGAATTAAAAGTCTAGTTGTTGATTGCTTAAAAACCCATCTGGTTCACCAATGCCTTTTATCTGACCTACATGTGATTCCAGACGCACAACAAATGTGGTTGACTCTTAAAATGCCCTCTGAAATGGCCTAGCAAGCTAGTCAGTTCAAAGGTAATTAGGAAGGAGCAATGATTGCTGCCAGCAATGCCCACATTCTCTGAATGAATAAAAAAAGCTCATCACTTCTGTATGTATAATTAACACTGCTCTCTCCCGCAGTGTTACCCCCTGAGTTGCATGTGTTATATTTCCCCATTGAAGCCTCAAATGCTCCAGTTATCCACAGAACATGATATTGAATTCCATGTTGTGCTGTTTCCCTTTGAGCTTCATGTGGTGCTGTAGCCATTTACATCCAATTGAATAGCTATTGAATTGTGTATTGTGAAGTTGATCAATGAACTCCAATTTCTACACTGCCTATTGAAATAAACATGTTGCACTTATCCAATGAGTACCACAAGGTTCAGTTCCCAAAGAGGCCCACACAATATATTTACCATTGAACTCCATCTCCCCCCCAATACTGCATCCACGTTCCGCTGGTACCACTGCCACCATATGCTACAATTATCATTAAGTTTCATATATTGAGCAGGGTTTTCACTGCATCAAAGATCACTCAGAAGCCCTTTTAAGAATGTCAGGTGGTCTCGATTCTGGGATTCCCAACCCCATTCTTCAGTTGTCTGACTTGAGATTGTTTTCAAAGGTTTAGGTTAAAAACCCACACCTAGCACTCCCAACGTGGCCAGCATGTTTGCCAGTCTACATGAGGAGACTTTAAAAGGTGAGTTTCAGCAGTCTTCCTTGCTCTCCCTATGCTAAGTTATGTCCTTCTATCAATCCCTATGGCCCTCATGTCCCCTGTGCTAATCTATGCCCCTCTACTCAAACCTCATAGCCCCTTGTGCCCCCATGCCAATCTATGACAGTTCCATACCAGTGACTCACTACATATTATGTAGAGCTATTGAACCCAATCGAAATCTACCTCAGAGACCACAAATCCATTACTTTTGTTAAAACATCTGAGTCCCAGAGAAAACATTCCTTGATTCTCAGCTCTGGGTCTCTGATCTCAGCTATTAATTTAACAATATTTGTTTACAAAAGGTTAGGTGGTTTCAAGGGCTTGTGGTTTCTGTTTTGATTATTTAATGTATCTAGATGATTGACACTTTTATTGCCTTGTAGGAAAATTACATTTTTAATATAGTGGAAAGCGATGAATTAACATCATTTTAAAGTTTTTATTTTACACATCCTATTGTCATCATTAATCAGTTTTATACAGTGGATAATGAGTCAATAGGCATGGAAGTGCCATAGCCTAGCATAGGGGGCATGAGGGGCTATCAGGGGAGGGGTCAGATTGATGGTAGGGCATGAAGTAGAAAGGGAGGGGCATAAGGAATGTTTAGGGTTGAGGAACGATGAGAGTTGGAAGGCTTTTCTATTTTTGTTTTAAGTGACACAAAATCCCACAACAGCGAGGTGGGCTTTTTCAACATAATTTTTCCTTTGTTCATTTATGGGATTGGGAAATCGTTGCATGAGACAGCCCTTTGATTATCTCCAAGCTCTTTCTCTGCCAGCCCAACTCCAGCTTGCACTCGGACCCCTGACAATGAGAATTCTGCCTTTGTGGGTACTTCTCATGAGGCAGGTGCTACGAGCTGAGAATTTGGCCAGCCTTCCACTAAAGAAGTTTTAAACATTTATTTGTTATTGTCACAAGTAGGCTCACGTTAACACTACAATTAAATTACTGTGAAACTCACCCAGCTTGGTGATCAAAATACAGACCCTCATACTTACTGCTGACCCCCACATGCTTGAGTTACGATGAGATCCCATGTGGTCCAGTTACCTTTGAGGGCCATATGGTGAAGTTACATAACAAGATCCACATGTTGACATTGTTCATGGAGCTAAACAGATGCTAGTTATCTAGTAAAACCATTGAACTTTTTAGAGCAGCATTACCAAATGGTCTGGTAACTGAGGACAGACTGTAAACGCAGCCTTGTGACTACCTTGGGCAGAAATACATAAAAATGAACATATAATTTAAGTGAAACTGATAGGCATCAAGGTGTATAGTCTCCTAATTTCATTAATAGTAGTGAAAAAGTCAGTGTGAGTATAAAGCAAGTTTTCTATTTTATATTCCAGGCACATTTTTGCTAACGTTAACAAAGAAAGGAAAATGTACTTCCTCAGTGTCAGTTTTTTTTTCAAAACGTAAAACTCCAAAGCTAAATCAAAAAGCCTTTAATGTTTTGTGTACTCTGACATTTCCTGAGATATAACAGCAAGGTTGCCATTGCTGGGAACTATACTGACTTTTCAGAGCCAACACAGCTAAAAAGGAGCTAATGGAATGAGCTATTGGTAGAACAGCTCAAGATCTGAATTTGCGAGTATGAGGCAGTTCTGCTCCCTGGTGACTTGCTTTGAGTTTGTCAAGCTGTGTGGAAATCTTGCTAAGAACATTTGCAAGTGGTAAACATTTGGTTGTTTTGACAGGACAAATAAAAAAGATTTTGTGACTAGTTAATTGCACATTCTGAATTCAAGTGCATCACCTTGGTTAAATTTATTCTTGTACACGAATAACCTCTCAATTTTTACAAACCTTTATCCAGCCGTCCTGATAAAACAAAATAATAAAACGATCAGACGCAGAAGTGATCACTGAAGATTTTACTTCATGGAATGAATATTTAACTCCAGAACAATGTTCAGATGCCACTAATTTTTACAGAGCACCTTACCCGCATCTTCTGGTCAAAAAGTCGGGTGGCAACCTGCCAACTTTAAAACGGGCATCTCCATGGTAATAATACACTGGGGGTGGCCTGAGTAAAGGGGGAATAGGAATTCTGCCCCCTCAGGGAGAGGAAGACCTATCCTTGAAAATGCTGAGCCAATCTTGATCGGCCAGCAGCTGAACCATCCCAGCAGTGCTAGAATGCCATAGTGACTGCTGCTGGGACTGTAAGTGAGTCCCAGGAAGGGGATCATGCATACCAGATTTTAAGGCACATTTTGGGTTTTCAGTGGCAGAGGCATTGGAAAACCTGGCAAGTTGTGGGGGGGCGGTGTGAGGTTTAATAAACTGGGGCAGCAGAGGGCACTAAGGGGAACAAATACATTCTCAAGGGTACACCCATGGCAACAGGGGATCCCACAAAAGGAGATATTTTCCCTTTCCTTTCCCTTCCCAACTTTTACCCTGAGTAGGGGAAGTAGCCTTCTGCCTTCCCCTGTCCGTTGTAAGATGGCAACAGTCTGTGCCCACTTTCTTTTTCACTGGCCTGGTGATTTCAGCCATGGACATAGAACAATAAACACTACAGCACAAACAGGCCCTTCGGCCCACAAGTTGCGCCGATCATATCCATACCTACCAGGCCTATCTATAACTCTCAATCCCATTAAATCCCTTGTACTCATCCAGAAGTCTCTTAAAAGACCCCAGTGAGTTTGCAAGCCTCGAAAATCCATTGTTCTTTCTCCTGTCGGCTCCAAGCTTCATTTTATTCTTTCTTTGGTGATCTAAAATTTAACTTGTGATTTACCATCACGAGTACAGTTCCATTTCTGATATAAATGAAGGATCGCTACTTTCACACTGCCAGCACTGGAACAATTCGGAAGCAATATTAATAAAATGAATGCTTGCGACTTTTTCATCTTTGCCTCAATTCTAATGATTCCAGCTGCTTTCTTACAGTGCCTCGAAACCACTTGAGCATTGCTGTAATATTCATGACCTTGCTTGAACCCCCTCAATGCGATTACTGCCTGGTAATTGCTTCTGGTTTACCATTATGCTGCAGAAAAATACTTTGAATTCAAGCCATTATCTCCCCTTTTTCGGTAGGTAGCTGCACCACACAGTGTGAGGAGGTCCAATTATTAATCTAGGTTTAAGGGGTGAGCCAATTATATTTCTGATGACTGGCTAATAGCTCCTGCTGGAACTCTGAGTGTGAGGACAAGGCTGAGCATGGTTTGATGGCCTCCAAAATTTAATTACCCTGACTTTTCTTGATTCATACGTGAGGAACGGCTACTTGAGTGAGTTGCTGGAGTGTTACCATAGCCGACAGAAATTCTGCCTGATATATGTCTCTGCTTGAGGATGAAAAATTCAGAATTGCAGAAAGCAGGAAAAAGTATTGAAACGCTCTGGATTGACAGCCGTCCAGCTTGCTACCATGGTGGCCATGTTGAATTTTAAGGCTTACCAAACGTACTGTGATCTGCAGTTGAGCATATTTAAAGAACACAAAAAAAAAATGCAATGCAGCTGATATCTTCCAGCCCAGGATAAATATGCAAAACCTCAGAACCATCTGAGGAAACGAAGATCGTCAGAATGTTTTGCCATTACGTTTCACTGCTCAAAAGGTGGCTAGTGACATTTAAAAAAGAAATCCTCCTTCTGAAAAATACAGGACACGAGAAGGTTGTTTGAACAATCATGCCACGGAGATGGCCAACTCCTGTAATCCTCATTCCTTGCCCTTTTCATAGAATCATAGAGTCCCTACAGCACAGCTGGAGGCCATTTAGCCCATCGAGTCTGCACTGACTCCAACAGAGTATGGTATTTTCTATTCAAATAATATTCAATTAAAGTCTAAAGGGTGTTACAGTCACTGCCTCGGTCTCTTAACGTTAAATCCATTTCAAGGCTTAATGATACCTTGTGTGTGAAAACTTTTCCTTTAAATCCCCCTCAATTCTTGTGTTGATAGTATTAAAGTTATCAGTTTTAACACAACAGCCGCCTGTTGTACGCCCACCACGTTTTCCTTCCCATCACCTTCAATCAACTAGTTGTTGGGAAAGCTGATAGAAACAGATGAGGAACAAATGTGAGAAGTTTAGCTGCAAGGCACTTTCTTCACACAATGCTCATTTAGTTAATATGTGCTGTGGTGAGGTATTGCAGTAAATGCAAGTGAATAGGAGAATATTGGAGCACTAGTGTTAACGTGGGGGATTGTTCCTGCCCTTTCTAGCCTTTCTCTGCATTTCCAGATTCCCTTAAGTATAGCAGATTAGGGGTAGGGTTTTCCAGCACCTTTCGGCCACATTTTCCCACCTCTTCCGCAATGCTGCCCACCACTGGCAGGATCGGAAAATCCTGGCCCAACAGATTCTCTCATTGAGGTAGCTCAGAAGGCTGAAAGATTTTTTTTATTCATTCCTGGCTGGCCACCTTTTATTTCCCATCCTTAGTTGCCCGAGGACAATTGAGAGTTAACCACATTGTTGTGGCTCTGGAGCCACATGTAGGCCAGACCAGGTAAGGACGGCAGATTTCCTTCCTTAAGGGACATGAGTGAACCAGATGGGCTTTTCCGACAATTGACAATGGCTCATGATCACCAGTAGATTCTTAATTGCAGATATTTTTTAATGAATTCAAATTCCACCATCTGCAATGGTGGGATTCAAACCCAGGTCCCCAGAACATTAGCTGAGTTTCTGGATTAATAGTCCAGCGATAATACCACTACGCCATCACCTCCCCTTCATTTGATAGGGTAGGTAGTGAAATATTATCAAAGGTGTTGCGTTGTGCTGGGGAAAGGGGCTTTGCTCCCCAGGGAGTATGGAGAATTAGGTGAAAACTGACATGAGTACATAAAATAAGGACAATTTACTAAGCAATTTAAAACACATTTTCATATTTGTATGGTGTATTATTACATGTTTATCTATAACACCCAAACTTTAATAATTATGTAATAAATGTTACTTTGTTTGCTGTTTTGTATTTGTTGGCATCTGGAGTCACGTTATTTTTCAAGCATTCAAATGGGGTTGCATTGGAAAATGGTTTGGGAAGCACTCTTAACACTTTGCCAACAGTGGTGAATGTCTACATTGGCTACATTATAACAAAAACAAAATACCTTGAATGTTGAAAATCTGAAATTTCATTCCAGTGTTAATGTAAGCCTACTCCTGAATAATAAATAAACTTTACATTAACTGAAAATGCGAGAAAGCAGGAAACATCTCTGGAGTGAGAAAAAAAAATGAGAACCAAAAAGAACATTTCAGGTCAATGACTTTTTGTTAGGAAGCTTATCAAACGAAAAGTCATTGACCTAACCAGTTAACTCTCATCACAGATGCTGCCAGACCCGCTGAGGATTTTGACAATTTTCTATTCTTGTTTCATTACAAGAATAGAAAATTGGTCCATTTTGTGGGAATTTTGAAGATAGGTTGAGGGAGCTGGGACTCTTCTCCCTGGAGAGACGAAGGTTGAGAGGCGACCTGATAGAGGTTTATAAGATGTTGAGAGGAATAGATAGTGTGGATTCTCAGAGGCCATTTCCCAGGGCTGAAATGGTCACTACGAGAGGACACAGATTTAAGGTGCAGGGAAGCAAGTACAGAGGAGATGTTAGGGGTAAGTTTTTCACTCAGAGGGTGGTGAGTGAATGGAATCGGCTGCCGTCGGTGGTGGTGGAGGCAAACTCGCTGGGGTCTTTTAAAAGACTTCTGGATGAGTATATGGGATCTAATGGGATTGGGGGTTATAGATAGGTCTATGGCTTAGTAGGTATAGAAGTGATTGGTACAACTTGTGGGCCGAAGGGCCTGTTTGTGCTGTAGTGTTCTATGTTCTATTACATTGGTTGTCTCTTAATCCACCAAATGTCCTGAGAGGTCATGTCCTGTCATAGTACTGGACCATCCAGAGTACATTAAGTCTCTGGTCCTTGCTAAATGAACACATCTCAAATGAGGCAGCAATAGGCATGGAACCATTAACCTTTAGTGTTCTCAGGCTGGGCTAGTTTTCCAACTCTTGATCAGTATCAGTGTCCTTCGCTGCAAAATCCATTTACCTTAGGATGAGCACTGGATGAAGGATAACAGGATGCAGTTCAAAAGTGTGCAGGTTAGGTTGACTGGTCATGCTAAATTGACCCCAGTGTCAGGGGGATTAGCAGGATAAATGCAGGGGGTTACAGGCATAGGACCTGGGTGGGATTGTGGCTGGTATGGACCCGATGGGCTGAATGGCCTCCTTCTGCCCTGTAAGGTTCTATGATTCTATGCAGACAAATGGGGAGATCTTATTTTTTGAGAGATAGGTCGTTTCACGGCAGTACAATATCAAAAATTATGTTGTTTGTGGATAAAAAGATTTGCTGTAGGTCACTGAGATTCAGTTGTGAAGAAAGACTTTGGACTCTCAAAATTCACGATATCATACTTTGTAAGGAAACGACGCATTCAGATATGCAACAGCGAGAGGGAGAAAAAAATACTTTTTCTGCTTACACTGTTGCTGGTGTAAAACAGAGCTCTGTTATTGTTATCAGATTTAAGTTGTGTGTCCTGGCTTGTCATGTTTGAGATTAAATTCTGATATGATGTAAGCTCTATGGTTGTACCTACAGAATTGGAGAAGTTCAGATCGTTTTCCTCAGAGAAAAGAAGGCTGAGATGTGATTTGGTAAAGGTGTGCAAAATCATAAGGAATCTGGACAGAGTAGATCAGGAGAAACTATTCCTATTCATGAAAGCATTGAGAACAAAAGGACACAGATTTAAAGTAATTGGTAACAGAAGCAATATGAAAGATGGAAAAGCTTGTTCCAGCAGCTAGTGTTTAGAGTCTGGATGTGCTCTGCTTGAGAGTGTGGAAGATGCAGATATAACAAGCATTCAGAAGGGAATTGGAGTATTATCTGAAGAGGAAGGATGTGCAGGGTGAAGGGGAGAAGGTGGGGGAATGGGCATTAAGTAAATCGCTCATTCGGAGAGCCAGTGCAGACACGATTGGTGAAATGGTTCTTTCTGAGTTGTAACATAGAAACCAGAAGCAGGAGTAGACCATTTGGCCTTTTGAGCTGGCTCAGCCATTCATTTTGATCATGGCTGATGATCGAATTCAATATCCTGAGCCCCCATTCCCCTGATATCCTTTGATCACTTTTGCTCCAACAGCTATGTCTAATCTCCTCTTGAAATCAGACAATGTTTTGACCTCGATTACGTTCTGTGTTGGCGAATTCCACACATTATGGGTGAAGAAATTTCTCCTCACCTCAGATCTAAAAGGTTTACTCCCTATCCTTAAACTATAACTTCTAGTTCTGGACTCCCCATCATCAGGAGCATTCTTTCCCAATCTATGTGTCTAACCCTGTTAAAATTTTATATGTTTCTATAAGATCCCCTCTCACTCTTCTAAACTCCAGTGAATATAATACTAACAAATTTAGTCTCTCCTCATATGGCAGACCTGCTATCAGCCTGGTAAACCTTCACTGTACTCCCTCTATAGCAAGGATATCCTTCCACGCTTAAGGACACCAAAACTGCACACAATACTCAGTTGTGGCCTCATCTATGCCATATACAATTGCAGTAAAACTTCTCTATCCCTATACTCAAATCCTCTCCTCTGAAGGCCAACATACTGTACGCCTTCTTTACTGCCTGCTGTACCTGATAACAATTCTTTGATTCTATGAAATCCCTGGTCTGAGCTGATCACTGCTGTTTGATGGTTACAATTTTCACAAAAATTACACCGGGTGTTGGATTAGGTGAGAGAAGCTCTGTGGAAATGCTGGCTTCACAGACACCTTTTCTCACCTGATTTAACAGCACTCTGTGCAATTTCAGAGTGCTGGCGAGGATCACAAAGCCAGCGGGTGTGGGGGGGTGGGGGCGGGGGGGGTGGGGGGGGGAGCTTAACTCATTGGCAACGTCCTATTTAAAGGATGCCCCAAAAAAATCTCAAAGTTAAATGAATGGTGGAACCCCTTCACAGACATCAGGGCCCCCAGTAGGCATTGGGATCCCCCCCCCCCCACCGATAGACAAGGTAAATACTGTCCAACACCCACACACAGAAGGAGAAATCCCCAATCTTGGAGGAGGGTGACACCCTGCCTGGGTCCCTTCCCAGCTCCAGGCACTACCAGAATGCCAGGGGTAATTCCCAGTCATTCCTCTCAACCATTGGGTCCTGCAGGCACCTCCTCACCCCGCCACATGGTCATTATATCTGGATTTTGTCTTGGAAAACCATTAATGACTTGCGCTGGCGTGATGTCAAAATGTTTAATGAGATTATAATTTATGTTAAAATGTGCTAATCAGGTTCATGTCCTTTCTGGGTTGGTGGTGGTGGGGTTGGTGGTGGTGGTGGTGGGGGTGGGGGGGTGGGGGGTGTTGCGGTTGGGAGGGATAATCTCAAACTGAGATCTTGCTGGCGCAAATCCCTTTGGCCACTCACGAGATTTAGTGGCTACTGTGCATTTTGGCCCACGAGTAATAGGATCACTAGATTGTAGCCCTTTACTTTCCCACTGGATGGTCACTGGTCCAGAATTCTTCCTTCCTGAAAGGTCAAAGGTGTAGCTACATACTTCCAGCTGCAGTAGTTCATCCCTATTGTATCAGAAGGACCAAAATCACAGCAACATTTACCACCATTAGGCCAGGCATTGTAGTTTAAAATCACTTCAAATCTAATGATTAATTTTAATGTAAAATTATCATTTACAAAAAGAAAAATCACAAGAATAAAAGCAAAGGCAAAACTGAAAGCCAGAAAAGTGAAGAGGATACCTATATGTGTTTCCATTTTGTACCGCTCAGTGGTCTACCTGGCAATCAAGCAATTAACTATATTGCTGGAGAATTGATGACATTCTTCAATGTTTCTGCAATCTTTTTGGAGCATCACTATTGACATTTTACAGTACAATATGTATTTGTCAAAACTGGGTCCCTGGCAGCACAGTGGCATAGTGGTTAGCTCTGCTGCCTCATACCGCCAGGGAACCAGGTTCAGTTCCCAGCTTGGGTCACTGTCTGTGTGGAGTTTGCACATTCTCCCTGTGTCTGCATGGGTTTCCTCCTGGTGCTCCGGTTTCCTCCCAAAGTCCAAAGATGTGCGGGTCAGGTTGATTGGCCGTGCTAAATTGGCTCTAGTGTCAGAGGAGTAGCAGGATAAATATGTGTGGCTACAGGGTTAGGGGCTGGGTGGGATTGTGGTTGGTGCAGACTCGATGGCTGAATGGCCTCCCTCTGCTATTACGGAAGCAGAGTTTTTTTCTTCAGTATCTTGTTGCAATCATTAGAGGGGGGTCTTGGTCAAGTGACAAGCGGTCCAGGTTTTACCAAGAACTCATACCATTTTACAGAAAGATCTTATCGCTTCAAAACAAGATCACAATATGAGGCAGGGTACATTTGACTAAACATGCTGGGAATACATAGTGGATCAATAATCATCCGAAAACAAAACAGGTTGATGAGGTTCTGCTGAGCAGCTTAACTTAATTACTCAAAGAAACATAGAAAATAGCAGCAGGAGGAGGCCATTCAGCCCTTCGAGCTTGCTCCACCATTTGTTATAACCATGGCTGATCATCCAACTCAGTAGCCTGTTCCTGCTTTCCCCCATGTCCTCTTTCCTCCCTTAACTCTGACTAATGCAAGCAGTTTAATATTTATTTTCAGATTTTCAACATTTATTGTATTTCAGATATTTATTTAACCCCTCTTTCATTTTAAAGATTTTGTAATCTTTATGAGCAGCTAAAAACACTTATTAAACAGAGCCTTTTGAACTTCTGCACAATTTCCCTCCCTGGCAGTCTGGCCTATACGTGGCATTGTGGACCCACAACAATGAGATTGGCTTTTAACTGTCTCTGAAATGACCCAGCAACAGAGTTATAGCTGCTACAGAAAAG
This sequence comes from Carcharhinus amblyrhynchos, assembly GCF_965287045.1. NCBI lineage: Eukaryota > Metazoa > Chordata > Chondrichthyes > Carcharhiniformes > Carcharhinidae > Carcharhinus > Carcharhinus amblyrhynchos. Next base: position 45,552,788 of record NC_137324.1, on the reverse strand, counting down.
CACCACTTGAACCAGACAGATCACCTGGCATTGACCTAGGAAGTAAAAACACCAACGTCACACACAGCCCTGTCAATCCTGCAGAGTCTTCTTTACTAACATGTGGGAATTTATGCCAAAACTGAGTAAGCTGTCCCGCAGATTAGTCAAGCAACTACCTGACGTTGCCATACTCATAGAATCATACCTTACAGACAATGTCCTAGATACCCAGGGACAGTGATTAGCGCCACGAATCTGAGTTCGATTCCCGGCTTGGGTCACTGTCTGTGTGAAGTTTGCACATTCTCCCCGTGTCTGCATAGGTTTTCTCCAGGTGCTCTGGTTTCCTCCCACAGTCTAAAGATGTGTAGGTTAGGTGGATTGGCCATGCTAAATTAGCCCTTAGCATCAGGAGGATGAGCTAAGGTAAACGTATAGGGTTATGGGGATAGCCCCTGGATGGTATTGTGGTTGGTGCAGAATCAATGGGCTGAATGGCCTCCTCATGCACTGTAGGATTCTATGATGCTATAAGAGTACATCAGAGGCTGCAAATTCTAAAATGAGTAGCTCACCCCCAAGCCTATCCGCCATCTACTAGGCAAAAGTCAGACGTGTGATGGAATACTCTCCATTTGGCTGGATGAGTGCAGCTTCAAAACACTCAAGAAGCTTGTCATCATCTGGGGAAAACAGTCTGCTTGGTTGGCATCCCATCCACGAGTTCAAAAATCCACTGCCCTCACCTCCGACAGACAGTGGCAGATACACTTCAGAAAATCACCTAGCCTCATTTCACAGCAGCTCTTGAACATGTGATTTCTGAAGGCACCTGGGAACATCACCATCTGCAAGCTCCCCTCCAAGCCACTCACTATCCTGACTTGGAAACATATCGCCATCCCTTCACTGCTGCTGGGTTGAAATCTTGGAATTCCCTCCTTAACAGCACTCTAAGTGTACCTCCGCCACATTAACTGCAGCAGTTCAAGAAGGTGGCTCATCACCACCTTCTCCAGGACAATTTGGGATTGGCAAGATCTGCTGACCTAGCCAGCAATGTCCCATCCAGTCAAAGGTTGCGGGAAAAAAAACCTCTATTTTTCTGTTCTTTTCGACTTTAAAAATGCCCTGTAAAAGCTTATCTATTTGATGATGGTTTTTGGTCAGCCCTGCTATCTATTACTATTTGCTATTTCTATTTGCTTCTTGGCAGAATCTGGTACTGGCTACTGCATTATAGACACTAAATAAATTCAGATGACTGGTTGTGAAAGCAGGGATAGCAAGGTGGCACAGTGGTTAGCGCTGCTGCCTCACTGCTCTAGGGACCCAGGTCCAATTTCAGCCTTGGGTGACTATGGGGAGTTTGCACGTTACACACACACACACCACCTCCACAAACCCCCCCTCCCCTGCCCCCTGCCACCCCGCCCCCAACATGTATGGATTTTCGTCAAGTTTTCCAGTTTCTTCCCACAGTCCAAAAATGTGCAGATTAAGTGGATTTGCTATGGCAAATAGCCCTTCAGCATGAGTGTGTGCCCTGTGATGGACTTGTGTCCCAATCCTTGGTGTACCCTGCCTAATATCTAGTGTCTGTTGGGATAGACTCCAACTCCCTGCAACCTTGAACTGGAATAAGCTCTTCAGTGAAGTGAAAGGATCAGTGATTGTTTATGTAATCTGGTAGACAACAAGTCGGAAGAACAGAAAAGCAGAATATTTTTTGAAAAGATGTGAATCTGCTCTAAGAGGTGTAGGTAGTCATGGTAGGAATACAAAATGTTTGGTCATTGGTAAAGTAAGCAAGCAGATAGAAAGTAACACTGCTATTCAAATAGAAAAAAAGGGAAAACTTGGCACAACTAGCCATTTAAGGGGTAGGCTGATATGGACGGTCCAAAGATGTGTGGGGTTAAGTTGATTGGCTATAGTAAATTGTCCCTTAGTGTCAGGATGGAGTTATGTGGTTATGAGGATAGGGCCTGGGTGGGATTGTGGTTGATGCAAACGTAATGGGCCAAATGGCCTCCTTCTACACTGTAAGGATTCTATGATTCTAAAGCAGCTTAAGTTGACATGAAGTGTGTGAGGAGCCATTGTTGGGTGGGGGTGGGTAAAGGGACATTAGTTGGCAGAAGAGTATGAGTGGCCATTGGAGATTGGTGGACGGGCGTGGGTTTGTGTTGCAGTCTATTTTTTCAGAAGATTTCCTCATCTAGACTATTCTTCATGTCACTTCTGAGGGGCTGTTAACCATGACTCACTGACAAGCTGGTCTAACTCCTTGAAAATTACGGAAGTTAGGAGATGCCTATCCCCGCAATGGAGCCCAACAGATCAGAACAGGGACCTGAACCAGCCCACATCCTTATCTCTCCTTGATTAAAAATTAGGGGTGCCGGGAATGGAGCCAGGAAACAACTGCCATCTTTAAAGGTCCCGGCCATGAAAATCCAGCCCATTTTGGCTACTGTGGTAAATATGTAACCACAGATGATCGTATTTCTAAAGTGAAAGGTAGCTTTGACCAATTCTTCAATGCAATTTGTCCATTTTCCAGTGGAGCTTTGGTGAGATGTCAGCACTTCCAATATTAAAATGCTGGGCGGGATTCTCCAGCCGTGCTCGGCTCAAAACCGGAGAATCCCATCTGAGGTCAATGGACCTTTTGGTCTGCCCCCACCTGCTATTGTTCTCATAGTGGGTGGGACGGGAGAATTCTGGCCATCTGACGTATTTCACTAATGTGTCATTAAAAGATAACTAAAATCTAGGATAGGTACTGGCTATGTACAAAATCTAATAATGCTATATGATGGCAGCTCTTGCTAGGCTTCATGATGGCTTCGTGAGAAACTCAAACACACTGGCCAAAGGAGCCATTTTTAAAAATTTCATTTATTGATCACAAGTAAGGCTTAAATTAACACTGCAATGAAGTTACTGTGAAATTGCCCTACTCGCCACACTGCGGCACCTGTTCCAGTTAATGCACCAAACCAGCACACATTTCAGTCTGTGGAAGGAAACCAGAGCACCCGGAGGAAACCCACACCGACACAGGGAGAGCGTGCAAACTCCAACAGACAGTGACCCAAGCCAGGAATCAAACACAGATGCCTGGTGCTGTGAGATAGCAGTGCCACCATGCCACCCTTTTTAATGGGGCACTGATGAGTAACTCTGTGGCCAATTACAAACTCACCAGAATAAATTAAATTTGAATAGATTTATTTAGGATAACCCCAATTTCGTGTGGTACTTCTGATTCTGTGTGGATCAAAAATTGTTATACAACGATGTTGTCATATTTTTTGCAAAAATAAAAGTGGAGCTAATGAAGGAATGAAAACGAGGCAAACAAATGTGAGTAAGCCTGAACCACTTGAGTGTTTAAAAATGTATTTACAATTAAAATAGGCCTGTGGATGTTTTGCAGAATAATTATCTTGCCACCTCAGTATTGAAATCAATGTGTCATTGAAGATTCCAGCTGTGTACAGCTTAAAAGTGAATTTCTGTTGTATGATTCCGAATCCCATGAGACAGAGCTAGCTGAAAGGTCGGTGACCTTTACACTGCCCTCTGACCCTTCCAATCATTAATCATTGCCTGCCAAATGGCAATGATTTGTCACAGAAGCCTCAGAGTGTTAAATGTAGTCAGAATGGACAGCCTATTGTCAATAAATCTTCGTTATTAAATCATCTTTTTTGCAAATGGGATAAAACTGCACACTTTTATATTTTTAAGCTGATTCTCCAAAGTATTATGCCTTCATTTCTCTAATGTTTAGAAGGCCCCAGAATGGATGGATGGAGGGGGGGATTTGCAATAGTACGCAGAGAATGGCACGTGATTAATAGGATTCTACAGGCTATTAGTATAAATTGATTACAGTTTCCCTCAAGATCAGCATTTTCTTTTGAATTAACCTGGTTTTGTTTCCTTATAATTACCCAAAACACAAGCACAATAAAGCATTTTAAAGTGAATTCAAAGACAAAAACCTTTGGCATATTTCAGTCATCGCTCAGCTGAAAGTTCCTTTTCAAAAAAAAATGTCTTTACAATTCAATCTTTTGTTTCTATGAGGAGATATATACTGTTCACATTCTTGCAAATAAGCAACGTTTCTAACTGATGTTGCCTCTGTCAATGTTAATGAAATTTTGATCACGTTTCAGAAAGTGCTTGCTGTAAATAATTAAATATATGTTTTTCAAACAAAATCAGGTTCCATCTACTTTTGTCTTGTTTATACGCAGGCGTACCAACTATTTTTACATTTATGAATAACAAATTCAAAGTTAAAACATCCAATAAAGCAATGAAGAGCTGATAAACAATGTTGTTGCTGGATAGCTATATTGAAATACTTAAGCTCCCAATTAGGATTATGCTGCAGCTCAAGGCAAAACTGCAGCAGTGTGAACTTTCTAAACCTGGTTTTAATTTTATCTGAGTTTTTTTTTACTAAATGCGCCGCTTGGGTCAATCTGAATGTGAGGGTTTTTGAACCAAATTACTATGAAAGCACCATCAACTCATGCCCAACCCCCGCCCCACCCCAATTTTATTCCCACTTACCTCTCTTTTCCTTAAGGCACTTTGAACAGGTTCTGCAACTTGCCATTCTGGAGCAATGCGGGGGTTCCTTAACTTCTGGTTCCAACCCTTTTGGGTTGCACTATCATGAAAAAAAAGCCTAAAAAAAGTTAAATCAAGAAAAATAAGAACCACGTCCTTGTTGTGGGGAAACAAGACTTATGCTGCACTTTTAAATCACTCCTGATTCAATAACGCCCTTTAGGGAAAGAAATAGCATTCATGTCGAGAGGCTTAGAATACAAAAGCAGTGATGTACTTCTGAGGCTGTATAAGGCTCTGGTCAGCCTCCTTTTGGAGTATTGTGAGCAGTTTTCAGCCCCATATCTAAGGAAGGATATGCTGGCCTTGGAAAGGGTCCAGGGGAGGTTCACAAGAACGATCCTTGGAATGAAGGGCTTGTTGTGTGAGGAACGTTTGAGGATTCTGGTCTTTACTTGTTGGAGTTTAGAAGAATGGGGGGGAATTTTATTGAAACTTACAGGATACTGCAAGGCCTGGATAGAGTGGACGTAGAGACAATGTTTCCGCTAGTAGGAAAAAATAGAACAAGAGGGCACAACCTCTGGCTAAAGAGACAATCCTTTAAAACAGAGATGAGGAGGAATTTCTTCAGCCAGAGAGTGGCGAATCTGTGGAATTCTTTGCTGCAGAAGGCTGTGGAGACCAGGTCGTTGAGTGTCTTTAAGACAGAGATAGATAGGTTCTTGATTAATAAGGGGATCAGGAGTTAGGGAGAAAAGGCAGGAGAATGGGGATGAGAAAAATATCAACCATGATTGAATGGTGGAGCAGACTCAATGGGCCAAGTGGCCTAATTCTGCTCCTATATCTTATGATCTTATGGAAATCTGCCGTCCTCACCGGTCTGGCCTACATGTGACTCCAGAGCCACAGCAACACAATTGACTTTCAACTCTCCTCTGAACAAAGGCAACTAGGATCAGGCAATAAATATTGGCCAGCCAGTGACATCCATGTCCCATGAATGAATAAAACAAAATCTTATTTTAACAAAAAAAGTCATAGTGCTCTAAATAAACCTGTTCAACTTGTATAGCTGCAGCATGGTTATAGTTAATGGCTTTGGTTCAAAGAATAGGCGTTATGTTGAGGTCATGCAGCTGAAGTGATAAATTATTCTGAATGTACTATTTAGAAGCTATTTTTCTGTCATGAGTATCTGATTTACACATCTTAAGTTCAATTTTGTCTGAAAGATAATTTCACTGACAAAATTAGTTTAAAAAAGTAAAAAAAATTCAGAATTACATTTATCTTAATTTTGATTTTTATTCCATAAATTCAATACATGTGTTTTAATATTAGATATGCCAATTAAGCATTCTAGCAGAGACACTTGCCAAATTTGCCAAGCAATTGTTTTTGAAATGCTCCCAATAACTTTGAATTTTTTTTTAAATGATCTAAAATAAGTTTATAAAGGTTGCTGACCCCGATCTATCAAATACTCATGATAGAAAATAGCTTCTCAATAGTACATTCAGAATAATTTATCACCTGCACTGTTTGACCACAACATGAACCAAACTTTGAACCAAAGCCATTAACTATATTGCAATGACTGGAGAGACCTTAGTACAAGTGATTATTCTTCGAAGGTACATATTGATACATACATTGTGAATGCAGATGGAAGCCAAGGAGCCCCCAGAGGAAGTCCAAAATTCTGGGCATGTATTGTCACAGGACATATGTGTACCTGACACACTTGCCTGTACACGTACATGCCTCAGTGGCTTCTGTGTAGAGATTGTTTATCACATTGTGAGGAATATATCACATGTGAGCAAGAGCAAGAGGTACAGCTGCGCCCAGCGGGAGGGCACTTCAAGAAATGCTCAGCTGGTCACAGATGCTGAGCTTCGGGGCTCATCCATGAAAAAGGAAGTTGCGCACCAGCAATAATAAATGTGTGTGCTTCCCTCAGCCTTTCCAGAGGCAGTGCATCCATGGTGGGAGATCGCAGGAGCCTGTCGTTAGTTGGAATGCCGCAGTGCCTCAGACATTGGAACTGACCTTCAAGCAAGAGTGGCCCCCTGCATGGAGAATTAATCAAAGCAGGTTACCAGGTGTATGCTAAGCCAGGCCAATGACTCATGCTCACTCTCTGCCACTTCACAAAAGGAGGCTGCACACAGGATATGCATCACCTCTCCGAAATTCAGCCAAGAGCTCTCCATCTCTTGAGTAGTAGGTTCACTATGAGAGGGGATGATAAACAAACACATGCAAGTGGAGAGTTTATTCAAGGCATCCCCACTTCCCATCCTCAGACTGAATACCACATTCTGTCTCTGGCTCTGATGACCAAGTCTGCCCCCGCCTATGTGCCGATAGGGAAGACAGTGGTGGGACCCTCACAGCCTCCAAAGCTCATAGGATTCCTGTCATGAGTATCTCTGCTATCAGTGCAGGGAACAAGCAACACACTTCCAGCACTGCTGAAAACACAGGGATTGCACCCAGCAGGAATAATAGGAGAAGATAAGAATGACATAGCTGGGAATTCTCCGACCTTACATGTGGCTGGGATTCTCTGGTTCCGCTGCATTGAATGGGGATTTGGTTGAGTGCCAGATTCTCCGTTCTTGACGGCAGCATTACGATATTGGAGAATTCCAGCTATAATAGCTGCATAAAGAAATCACTTGATACGTATAACAATGTCCGTGGTATAGTATAAATATTTATTGTAGTATACTTGAGCCCCTCATTCCCCTCAACTCTACAGATATTTTGTTACATCCCGAATTTCATTTGAACAGGGGCCATTGGGTGAATGATGTGACCAGGATTTATCAGGAAGGACGGAAATGTGTAAATGTGATGAATGGTTTGTTAACTTTTAGAATGAATTGAATTTGTGGCAGGTGTGGGGGGAGAGAGTGGCAGTTGTTATGTAAGGAATTTTAATGGCACTCAGATTAGACAAGGCCTGGATGTTTAAGGCTGTCATGATGTGGAGAAACTGGCGTTGGACTGGGGTAAGCACAGTAAGAAGTCTCACAACTCCAGGTTAAAGTTCAATGGGTTTATTTGGTTGCACAAGCTTTTGGAGTGTTGCCCCTTCTTCAGGTGAGTGAAGAGTTGTGTTCATACATAGACACAGACTCAATTTACAAGATAATGGTTGGAATGCAAGCCTTTACAGGTACAGACAATGCAAGTGGAGAGAGGGTTAAGGACAGGTTAAAGAGATGTGAATTGTCTCTAGCCAGGAAAGTTAGTGAGATTTTGCAAGCCAAGGCAAGTCATGGAGGTTACAGATAGTGTGACATGAACCTAAGATCCCGGTTGAGGCCATCCTCATGTGTGCGGAACTTGGCTATCAATCTCTGCTCAGCGATTTTACGTTGTCATGTGTCGTGAAGGCCGCCTTGGAGAATGCTTACTCGAAGATCAGAAGCTGAATGGCCTTGACTGCTGAAGTGTTTCCCGACAGGAAGAGAACACTCCTGTCTGGTGATTGTCAAGCAGTTGTTGTAGCGTCTGCATGGTCTCCCCAATGTACCATGCCTTGGGACATCCTTTCCTACAGCGTATCAGGTCGACAACATTGGCCAAGTTGCAAAAGTATGTACTGTGTACCCGATGGATGCTGTTCTCACATGAGATGATGTCATCAGTGTTGATGATCCGGCAGAGGTTGCTGTGGCAGGGTTGTGTGGTGTCATGGTCACCGTGCTCCTAAAGGCTGGAAAATTTGTTGGGGACAACGGTCTGTTTGAGGTTGTGCGGTTTTTTGAAGGCAAGAAATGGGGGTGTGGGGCAGCCTTAGCGAGATGTTCGTCTTCATCGATCACATTTGAAGGCTCTGGAGAAAATGCCGTAGCTTCTCTGCTCCGGCAAAGTATTGGACGACGAAGGGTAGTCTGTCATGTCCCATATTTGTCTTCTGAGGAGATTGGTGTGGTTTTTTGCTGTGGTGCATCCGAACAGTCAATCGATGAGTCGAGTGCCATATCCTGTTATGGAGCATCGTGAAGTTATCCATGGGCTTGTGGTACAGTGAGGTGTTGAGGTGACCGTCCTTGATGGAGATGCGTGTGTCCAAGAATGCAACCAATTCTGGAGAGTAATCCATGCTGAGCCTGATGGTGGGATAGAACTTGTTGATGTCATCATGTAGTTGTTTCAGTGATTCTTTGTCATGAGTCCAATGGAAGAAAATGTCATCGATGTATCTAGTGTATAGCATCGTTTGAAGGTCCTGTGTGGTGTTCGAACCTGTGCATGAAGATGATGGCATATTGAGATACGAGTTTGGTCCCCACGGCTGTTCCATGTTTTTTGATGAAGAACTGGTTGTTGAAGGTGATGACGTTGTGGTCCAAGATGAAGTGGATGAGTTGTAGAATTGCATCTGGAGATTGGCAGTTGTCGGCATTGAGTGCTGAGGCAGTTGCAGCAGTGCCGTCAGCGTGGGGCATGGTGGTGTATAGTGCTGAGACATCTACCGCCACCTACAGATAGGAAGGCTGGGTGACGCAGTGGTTAGCAGTGCTGCCTCACAGCACCAGAAACCTGAGTTCAATTTCGCCTTGGGTGACTGTCCCTGGAGTTTGCACATTCTTCCTGTGACTGCGTGGTGTTCCTCCGTGTGCTTCAATTTCCACCCACACTCCACTTCCTCTGCACGTCTTAGTATTCTTCCATTTATTGCGTATTCCTTCACCTTGTTTGATCATGGTAAGTGTGCTAAATTTACACAGGAAAAAGGGACAGTCACCAGAGACCGGAATCAAACCTGGGTCCCTGGCACTGTGAGTCAGCAGTGCTAATTACCATGCCGGTAATGATCAAGTTTAGTTCTGAAAACCTGTAGGTGCCAGGAAGAAGGAAAGACATTTCACAGTTTTGGAGTTAAGATGAAGAGAAACAACCAGGGCCACAGTTAAAGGTAAAACACTAAGGACTAAGGAAATTTGGCATGTCAGCTATGACTCTCACCAACTTTTACAGATGCACCATAGAAAGCATTCTTTCTCGTTGTACCACAGCTTGGTATGGCTCCTGCATAATACAAGATAAGACTGATGCAGGCCTCCTCATCCTCCCCCGGAGCTGAACCTTTCTCTTCCTCCATCTCCACTCCTCTTTGTAGCCCCAGAGCTCCCAAAAAGAGCAATATTCAATTCAAATTTTTAACTCTGTTTCACTCTCCACTGCACTAATTGCCTATGTTTAGAAGAGAAACAAAATGGAGGCCACACAAACAAACCGACCTACAGTAATAAGGAGATGTACTCCAATGGAATCATCCCCAGATTATCCATTCTTCTCTTCACCTGATTAAAGGGAGAACAATTATATTCCCAAAGTAATTCTACAAAAGCTGATTGCATAGGTAGATTTGATTATTTACTATTAATATTGTTTGTCACGAATGTTTCCTCCCTTTGTTTTTAACAAAAGCAATAGTATCAAATTGCAGTAACAAATCAAAGGGCTGTCTCTTGTTTGCTTTGGATGGCTCATGATACTTAACTAACTAAATATCAAAGTTCACATATGGAAAATAACTGGATTGATTACATTTCCAATCACGACACCATTTTCCCAAATTTGGAGAATTTTCAGGTGAGTTCAGTGCCGGGGAAAACGTATGTGAAAGCATCATAATCAGGCCAACAGGCAGCTGGGGAGGGCCATTAAATATCTTGGGCGTCTGCCACCTACTTGAATACCCTTGCTCTTGCCACAATTTTGCCAATAGTGGCGAAGTAAGCAGAAGGCTCACCTGCCATTAGGTTAATTGAGGCCCTTCAGTGCTCACTTCATGGCTACTTCGGGGCACACCTGCCCCCACTGGATTTACCCAGCAGTGGGAGAGGCCAACGCCAAGCTTCCATATTGGCAACTTCCACTGCTGAGGTTGTAGGTCTTCCCAATATCTTTCACTTTCTACATTCCACCTCCTTCTCACCCTTTCCACTCCAGCCCTCTCACCAGGGCCTGTCAGGCTGGGTGGATAGGGGTGGAAATCCCACCTCAAATCAATTAATGGTCCCTTGGTCCATTAGATTCCTGAGGGTCGACCTGCCAGAGCAGTACCAATTCTCCTCTAACCTGTTTACTAGATAGGCAGAATCCCCAGTGTCCCCATGAATCTAACCCCAGTTTCCAGTCTTTTAAGTTACGTGGGCTGCCAACTACCGATAGGGAGGCTGGGCAGCACTGTGGTGCAGTGGTTAGCACTGCTGCCTCACAGACCTGCGTTCAATTTTGGCCTTGGGGGACGGTCTCTGTGAAGTTTGCACATTCTCCCTGTGACTGCATGGTGTTCCTCCAGGTGCCTCAGTTTCCTCTCACACTCCACATCTTCTGCACCTCCTATTCCATTAACCTTCATGTTGTTTGACCATGGTAAGTGAGCTAAACATAAACATTATTTAGGGGATGATCACCAGAGACCGGAATCAAATCTGGGTGCCTGGCACTGTGAGTCGGCAGTGCTAATTACCATGCCGATAATTATCAGGTTTCGTTTTGAAAACTTGTAGATACCAGGAAGAAGAAAAGATATTTCACAGTTTTGGAGTTAAGATGAAGAGAAACAACTAGAGCCATAGTTAAAGATAAAACACTAAGGACTAAGGAAATTTGGCATGTCAGCTACAACTCTCAACAAGCTTTTCAGATGCACCATAGAAAGCATTCTTTCTGGCTGTATCACAGCTTAGTATGGCTTCTGCTCTGTCCAAGACTGCAAGGAACTACAAACGGTCATGAATGTAGCCCAATCTATTACGCAAACCAGCCTCCCATCCATTGGCTCTTTGTACACTTCCTGCTGCCTCGACAAAGCAGCCAGCATAATTAAGGACCCCACACGTCGCGGACATTCTCTTTTCCACCTTCTTCAGTCAGGAAAAAGGTACAAACGTCTGAGGTCACGTACCAACTGATTCAAGAACAGCTTCTTCCCTGCTGCTGTCAGTCTTTTGAATGGACCTACCTTGCATTAAGTTGATCTTTCTCTATATCCTAGCTATGACTGTAACACTACATTCTGCACTCTCTCATTTCCTTCTCTATGAACGGTATGCTCTGTCTGTATAGCGCAAGAAACAATACTTTCCACTGTATGCGAATACATGTGACAACAATAAATCAAACCAAATCAAATCACTGCAGATGCTGGAATCTGAAGCAAAAGCAGAAAAATGCTTGAAAATCTCAGCAGGTCTAACAGCGTCTGGGAGAGAGAATGGAGCCAATGTTTTGAGTTTGGATGACCCTCCGTCAGAACACTTACATTTTATACTTTATAATAACACAACTGTGTGAAGAATCTGGTAAAACAGTTAGGGAGAGCACCATCCCTTTTACCTTTAATTTGAATTTAAATCCAGTATACATGAACGCTCGAGGGATGCCTCTTTGTCTGCTGGCCAACGAACACAAGGCTCAGCCCGGTGCCCAGGCTTACATCCACAACACAAATAGGTAGCAACCTAACACTAATTGGCTAATCTTCCTCAGGAGTCCAGAAGGTGTGAGAATGGAAAACTCTGGCTGGTGCAGTAATGAATAGCCTTCTGAGATTTGGGATCAAAATATAGCATTGAAAAATAACATTCAGTCAGACGGCACTTGACCCAGGAGTGCTGGATGATATTTCTGACACAGAAGGCAGTGAGTGTCTACTTTTAAATGCTGCTGATTCTTAAGTGTTGTTGAATTTTGAGTGTTGTTGACTTGCCTCTTGATTAGCATGTAGCACATCTAAAAATGTAAGAGAAAGTCATTATTGGAGCCTTGGCCTATCAAGTTAAAAACTTTCCTTATGTATTTAGATTTCCATTTTTGAAATGATATATTGAAGCACTGCAATGATGCTAAGCAATTGTCATAGAACCGTAGAATCATACAGTGCAGAAGAGGCCCTTCGGCCCATCGAGTCTGCAGAAACACATTAGAAACACTTGAACTCCCACCTAATCCCATTTGCCAGCACTTGGCCCATAGCCCTGAATGTTATAGAAACATAGAAATAGAGAAGGTAAGATCAAGTGGGGGCCATACGACACTTCAAGTCTGCTCCGCCATTCATTACGATCATGGTTGATCATCCAACTCAAAAGCCTAATCCTGCTTTCTCCCCGTAACCTTTGATCCTATTCATCCCAAGTGCCAAATTCAGCAGCCTCTTGAATACATTCAATGTTTTGGCATCAACTACTTCCTGTGGTAATGAATTCCATAGGCGCTCCACTCTTTGGGTGAAGAAATGTCTCTTTGCCATCCTAAATGGTCTATCCCGAATCCTCAGATTGTGACCCCTGATTCTGGACTCCCTCGCCATCAAGACTATCCTCCCTGCATTTACCCTGTCTAGTCCTGTTAGAATTTTATCAGTTTGTATGAGATCCTTGCTCATTCGTCTGAAATCCAGCAAAAGCAATCCTAATTTAGTCAATCTCTTCTCATACATCAGTCCTGCTATCCCCGGAATCAGCCTAGTAAACCTTCATTGCATTCCCTTGAGGGCACGAACATCCTTCCTCAGAAAAGGGGACCAAAAGTGCACATAATACTCTAGGTGTGACCTCATCAAGTCCCTGTATAATTGCAACAACACATCCCTGCTCCTGTACTCAAATCCTCTCACAATGAAGGCCAACATACCATTTGCATTATGATGTGCCCAGTGCTCATCCAAATACTTACTGGCAGTGCATTCTAGACTGTCCCCACCCTCCGGATAAAAAAAATAATTCCTCACATCTCCAAACCTCCTTGAACTTATGCCCCCTTTTGACTGACCCTTCAACTAAGGGAACAGCTGCTCCTTATCCTCTCTGTCCAGGTCCCTCATAATCATGTGCATGCAGTGCACATACGGTGTACATGGTGGGATTTGAACCAGCATCCTTTCCTAACAGCATGGTTTGTGTATCTATCTGGACACATGGACTGCAGCAGTTCAAGAAGGCAACTAAAAACCATGTTCTTAAGAGCAATTGAGGATGGGTAATATATGCTGGCCTAGCCAGTGACTTCCAAATCCTGTGAAAGAATATTAAATAATCCCCAGAACATTAGCCTGGGTCTCTGGATTACAAGTCCACTTACCACCACACCACCATCTCATGATCTTTAGCAAATAACAATATCCCTCATATATTTAGCTTCAGTTGTATGGGGCATAAGTGAGACCACATCTGGAGCACAGTGTATAGTATTGGTCATCTTATTTAAGGAAGGATGTAAATGATTTGGAAGCAGTTCAGAAAAGGTTTACCAGACTAATATCTGGAAAGGATGGGTTGTCTGATGAGGAAGCATTGGACAGTCTAGGCTTGTATCCGCTGGAGTTTAGAAGTGTAAGAATAAGAGACTTGATTCAGATATGAAGGGTGGGATTTTCCAGCTGCACTCACCCAAAACAGGAAAATCCTGCCCAAGGTCAACGCACATTTACATGGTCCATGTACCCCGCCGCTCCCATCCCCACCCCCACTCCCCTCCCTCACCACCCGCTACGATTCCCCTGGCGGATGAGATGAACAAATTTCCCCCATAAGATTCCAAGGGATCTTGACAGGGGTTGATGTGGCGAGGATGTTCCCTCTTGTGGGAGAATCTAGAACTGTCTAAAAATTGGGGGCTGCCCATTTAAAACTGAGATGAAGTGAAATTCTTTCTCTCTGAGGGTCCTGAGTGTTTGGAAATCTTTTCTGAAAAGGTGGTGGAAGCAGAGTTTTGTTTTTAAGACAGAAGTGGATAGATTATAAGTAAGAGTGTGATAGGTTCTCAAGGGTAGGCAGGACACAGATTTGAAGTTACAATCAGATCAGCCATGATTTTATTGAATGGCGGAGCAGGTTTGAGGGGCTGAATAGCCTTTTCCTGCTCTGTGCTCGTATGTTCATGTGTATTAGATAAACAATCAAGCTTATGGAAGCTTGATATATAGTAACGGATCTCCATGGCATCTCTGAAGGCTGGTACCCAGATAGAGCATGGATCTGAAAGTTAGCTGATAATTAAGCTGAGCCCTTTAAAAACTTTGATCCAGAATTCCTTGGACTTGAGAAGGTAGAAGCGCTGTTCCTGCCCAGGGTATGAGTAGCCTGGAATATGATCCATAAACTGGCTCTGCTGAGATTGAGACAACAACCAGAACAAAACAAACTTTTGGTCAGCATCCCATTCTTAACTCAAGCATTCATTCCCTCCACCAGGGGTGTACCATGGCTGCAGTCTCTGCTGTCTGCATGGTGCACAGTAATCAGTTAATAGGGCTTCTTTAGCCTGTGAACATCACCTTCTCTAAATTTCACTTCATGTTTCCCACCATCGTGACTGGGACTTCTTAAATTTCACATTAAATTTTTTTGTCCATCCCTAATTGCCTTCCACCATTATTGTTGGGTCAAACTCTTTTTCTCAGACTCAGCATCTCAAACTGCAACGATTGTTTGCCCCCTACTTTCCTGGGTATGTTTTTACCTCATGATGTGGAGATACCAGCATTGGACTGGGGTGAACACAGTAAGAAGTCTGACAACACCAGGTTTATGTCAGACTTCTTACTATGTTTTTACCTGCCAATACCTAGGTAATTTGCAGTTAGTCCAGTCACCAAATAATATAAGATTGTTGCTTTATCTCAGTGTCAAGATATATCACGTATTCATAGAATCCTTGCAGTACGGAAGAAGGCCATTCAGCCATCAAGTCTGTACCAACCACAATCCCACCCAGCCCCTATTCCCATCACCCTCATTTATCCTGCTAATCTGTCTGACACCAGGGTCAATTTAGCACGGCCAATCCACCTAACCTGCACATCTTTGAGCGGTGGGAGGAAACCAGAGCACTTGGAGGAAATCCACACAAACACAGGGCGAATATGCAAACTCCATGCAGACAGTGACCCGAGCTGAGAATTGAACCCAGGTCCCTGGAGATGAGAGGCAGCAGTGCTAACCACTGTGCCACTGTGCTGTCCATATTCTTTCTCAATTTACTTTGACATCTGAAGGCAGTAGAAAGAAGTACGTTAGGCGAGAAACTCCCAAACAGATGTATTAAATAGTATAATGGCAAATTATTGCGGATGCTGTTAAGACAAAAAGTGTTGGAAAAGCTCAGCAGGTCTGAAAGCATCTGTGGAAAGAGAGAATAGAGCCAATGTTCGAGTCTGGCATCCTGACTTGAAACGTTGGCTCTATTCTCTCGTCACAGATGCTGTCACACCTGCTGAGTTTCTCCAGCATTTTCTGTGTTTGTATTAAATAGTAAATGGATATGTGAACAGAAGCAATGACAGATTGCAGGCTTACAGTGGTTAAAGGCTTAAATAACTTCACAAATTCAGTGGAAAAATAACAAATAGCCATTTGTGTTATGTTGAACTATAGGATGTAATGACAACCAAAAACATTTATATTCAGCCATTACTGTATCGAAACAAGTTGGACTGTTTTCAGTGCAGCCTGCCTGGCTATTAACATCATCATTTTAGTCATAAAATAGAAATATAGAAATCACTGACAAAAAGTGTTACATACTTATTTCTTGAGAAAACTATTTACCATTTATAAAACAGTTAAACATGCTTACATTTTCAATGTACCTGATAATCCGAGCTGGCAATTTAAGTTTATTTATTAGTGTCACAAGTAGGCTTAAATTAACACTGCAATGAAGTTACTGTGAAACTCCCCTAGTCGCTACACTCCAGCACCTGTTTGGCTACAACTGAGCGAGAGTTTAGCATGGCCAATGCACCTAACCAGCAGATCTTTGGACTGTGGAAGGAAACTGGAGCACTGGAGGAAATCCATGCAGACATGGGGAGAATGTGCAGACTCCACACAGACAAGCGACCCAAGCCAGAAATCGAACGGGGGTCCCTAGCGCTGTGAGGCAGCAGTGCTAGCCACTGTGCCGCTGTGTCACCATTTTATTCCTATGTGAAATCCCATGGGACATCAAAAGGTAGCTTTAAACTTATTATTGGGTAAAAGCTGGTCACACAACTCACTTCTTCTGACTTCAGTGGATAGGAAATATAAGCAGGATATCGAACAGGCAGCTAATCCACTGTGCCCAACATTCTACCTGACATTGAAAGTTAGTACCGACCCTTTGCCTGCATTACACATTCAGATATAATGAAACAATTGTTGGAATGATCTTGTCGTGCTGCTGTCAATCTTTCCAAATGCAATGGTGATGTAACAGCGGCAATAGGGGATACATAGAGCAGGAAAACCTGTTTCCAATTCTGCCACCAGCCAATGGCAGGCCGTCTCCACCCCATGAATCACGCCACGGGGAGGTGGGGGGCGGGGGGGAGTGTGGAAAATCCCACCCAACATTTCAGCTTAATTCATTAGTTGTTTCTACCTCCACAGATTCTGCCTGGCCTGCTAGTATTCACAGAATGAATGAATTTACTTTAGTAATTAAAGGGACTGCTTGAAGTTGCCATCAAAAAGTTGTTAGTTAAAAGAAAATACTTAATTGGGCAGCGAGGTGCCTGGGACCATTGCTAATCTGGCTTCCTTCCAGTTGCACCCCTTCTATTAGATTGCTTCCCACCCCTCCTGATTTCCTCTTCCTCCTCCCTATGACCTACCTGAGGATTGTCTGTCCAATTTAAATCAGGTCAGGTTCTCAGTTGCCTCTTTGTTGCCGGATTGTGTGAACAGCCAGCATTTTAGTCGATGATCCAAAAGTCAAGATCACCATTCCTGCCTGCAATGCCACAGGTGGTGTACATCTTCATTTAAAAATATTGTTGTTCAAATCCGCCCATTGCTTCATCCCGCCCTAACTTTGCAATCTCCTCTGCCGTACAGCCCTTTGAGATACCTGCGCTCCTCTAAGTCTACCCTCTTGAACATGTTAATTTTAATTGTGGAGCAATTGGTGATTGTGCCTCTAGTTGCCGAAGCCTTAAGCTCTGGAGTTCCTTGCTTTAAACACTCAGCATCCATACCTCATTTTCCTCCTTCAAGACACTCCTTAAACCCACCTTTTTGATCAAGCTTTTGGTCGCCTGTCCTTATATCTCCTTTTGTAGCTTTGTGTTTTATTATGCACCTGTGAAACATCCACAAACATCCACTCCCTCCACTAGTAGCAGCAGTGTGTACTATCTACAAGATGCACTGCAAAGATCCTTAAACAGCACCTTCCAAACCCATGACTACTTCCAACTAAAAGGAAAAGGGCAGCAGATACATGGGAACACCATCACCTGCAAGTTCCCCTCCAAGCCACTCACCATCCTGACTTGGAAATATATTGCTGTTCCCTCACAGTCGCTGGGTCAAAATCCTGGAATTCCCTCCCTAATGGCAGTATGAGTTAACCCACAGCACAAGGACTGCTGTGGGTTGTGAAGGCAGCTTATCACCACCTTCTCAAGGGCAATGAGGAGTGGGCAATAAGTGCAGGCCAGCCAGTGACGCCCATGTCCTACGATTGAATAGGAGAAAATACCTTGGGATATTTTATTATGTTAAAGGCACTGTGTAAACACAAGTTGCTTCTGTTGTTCGGAGCCACAATTAGGATTTCTGACCTCGCCCGCAGCTGGGATTCTCCAGTCCTGCTGCAGTGAATGAGGATTTATCTGAGCTCCGAATCTTTCGTTCTCATTGGCAGCAGTAGCTGGGAGTGCCAGGCCGAAGAATTCCAGCCCCTATATTACACAATGAACGTAGCATGCAAGATCTTGCTAAAATGACACCAAGGTGGCTAGCTTCTCAAACGAAGATGAGACACCATTGGACACCATTTATATTATTCACAATTAGACATAATTTATTTCTGATGTAAGCACTGTTGCTCAAAATCAATCAAATGATATTGCTGGTGATATTACCATGACTGAACCTGCTGGAAACAGCCATTAGAGCTATGTTAAAATTGCTCGGGCAGAAAAGGGTGAATCTAGGGTGTGAGCTTTGCTTCTTTTGTCTTTGTGCTGACAAGGAAGTTTCAGTGTTATCTGTGATTACTTTCTGTTAGAATGATACATGACCCATCCCTGCCGGCATCTGCTGACAAAAGTTATACTGGTCATGGAATTCTTTTGCTTTTTATTGTTGCGTTCCGGGTAAAATACATTTGATTGCATATTGAAAACAGATAAATCTCTTTTATCAGAGGCTGATTCCATTTTTTAAAACAAGACAAAAACACTCAGCCACTATTCTTTTTTTAAAAAAAACTTCTTACAATTAAATCACAGGTACCTTGCACTTGCTTGGTTTTCAGGGCTTTGTTAAGGCTGCGAGATAGATAACGCTCCCAGCCTCGTAAGGATGAAAATTTCAATATGTTCAATTATATCAAGACAAAACCTCCAGTCAGTACTTTTTGTGTTTTTGAATAATGTCACCAGCTATCTCAGAGAATCATCCTTCACTTTGCTGTATCCTACATTTGTTTCGCATGGAGCAATATTTAAAAGATTGCTGTGTATTCTAAGATATTGGCAGTTCATTTTAGCTCATTAATCTGGCCCTTGCCTTCATTTAGTGTAAGTTGTTAAAATGTTCTGCTTTGAGAGTCTCTATATTAGTCCACAGCTTCCACCTGCATCCTAGAAAGATGCTGCAAGATTAACATTTGTGGTTTAGAATCGTGCAACATTAGTATATCTCATAGAATTCCTACAGTCCAGAAGGATACCATTCAGCCCATCAAATCTGCACCGACCACAATCCCACCCAGGCCCTATTTCCATAATCCAACATATGTACTCTGCTAAACTCCTGACATGGGAATCAATTTAGCATAGCCAATTAACCTAACCTGCATATCTCTTAACTATGGGAGGAAACCAGAGCACCCAGAGGAAACTCACATAGACACAGGGAGAATGTGCAAACTCCACACAGACAGTGACCCAAGGCCAGAATTGAACCCAGGTCCCTGGTGCTTTGAGGCAGCAGTGGTAACCATTGTGTCACCATGCCACCCACCGGTTGCGAATTCTCAGTGTACATATGTCCTCATGACTTGTGCTCAGGAATATGTCTTTAAATCTTGCAGCACTGCTTCAATGTAAGATGATGAGCTGCAGATGTTGCCATTCAGGATTATCAGGAATAGCAGATTAGTGTATGCAGCAAGGTCATTTACCACTTTGCAGTGATTCAAAATTAGGCTGAATTTACCAGTCCCATGAAGCCACCCCCCCCCCATCGCCCCCACATCTTGGTGGGTTCCATGGCGATGTAACTGGTCAGCAATGCAAAATGGCCATTCAATTCTTGACTTCGGTGGGACTGGAAGATCCCACCAGCAGCCAAGGACTAGCCACCTCCATCACGCGAAGACCCTGTGGTGGGGGATGGGGGGAGTTGGAAATTTCCAACCTAATCTCAAATCCCTGAGAAATGATAAACTTCTTCAGCGCATTCATTAATTTGCCATTCCTGATAGTTTCAAATGCCAAAATGGGGCAAATATAAGTTTGTTGCATAATATATTTTAGGGAGAGTAATGACTTTGCAATGTTTTATGGTGCAGTGGTAGAATCTCTACCTCTGAACCAGGGGCTCTGGGTTCATGTCCCGCTCTGGGGACGACTTGCATTCATCATGTGGACAAACAGTTTGATCACCAACCTGCAAATCCTTCCAATATGCCTGTAGCAGATGGTAAGAGTGGGGGAGTCTGCTGGCCATTTATGACCAATTGTAGTTTCTCATGGTCTTGGGCAGACCAGGAGTCATAGCAAACTCTGATATAACCAGAATGCTTTTTATGGTGCATCTGGTCGTGAACAAAGGGTTGTGAATGAAGCCCAGTCCATCACAGAAACCATTTCCCATCTATTGATCCTATCTACACTTCCGCTGTCTCCGAAAAGCGGACAGCATAACAAAGGACCCCACACACCCAGACATACTCTCTTCCACTTCTTCTGTTGGGAAAATGATACAAAAGTCGAGGACATATACCAACCAACTTAAGAAAAACTTCTTGCCTGCTGCCATCAGACTTTTGAATGGATCTACCACATATTAAGTTGATCTTTCTTTACACCCTAGCCATGACTGTAACTGTAATACTACATTCTGCACTCTCTCCTTTTCTTCTCTATATGTGGTATGCTTTGTCTGTGTAGTGCACAGGAAACAATACTAATGCACTGTATACTAATAGATGTGATAATAATAAATCAAATCAAACCTCCCTGGTACCTACTGATAAAAGTTATGACGTGGAGATGCTGACGTTGGACTGCGGTGGGTATAGTAAGAAGTCTCGCAACACCAGGTTAAATTCCAACAGATTTATATGGTAGGATGAGCTTTTGGAGCACTGTCTCTTTATCACTCACCTGATGAAGGAGCAGTGCTCCAAAAGCTGGTGCTACCAAATAAACCTGTTGGACTTTGACCTGGTATTGTGAGACTTCTTATTGTGACAAAAATCAAATTGAGCTGCACGTGCTCCACCACTTTTCTACCTGAATTGAAATTATAATACATCCCAGTGCAAGGAAATCAAATTTCACCCTTAAGTTTTGTGCAACTATTTTAGCTTGATTTGCTAATTATTTGAATGCAGGTTGTAACCTTTACCGAATATCTGACCAAATGCATTGACCTAAACAGAAATGCATTGATTTAAACTTAGTGTTGATTTGTTTTTGCAGATAGGAATTTGCTTTATTTTAATAAAGATTGATGTTATATCAGTAATCAAATTTCATAGGTAGGACACCAGATAGCTGACTAAAACTGCAATGTTCTAAGTTAGTAAAATTGCTCTACATACATGCAACCTTTCACTCATTGTACCCAGACCACAACTTCTACATGTCATGTCCAAGCCAGCCACTCTGCATTTTGTAAGATTTTAGCAGTTCATCTTAGCTTATTAATCTGGCCTTTGTCTCCATTTATCTTAAACTGTCAAAAGTTTTGTTTGGAGAATTTAATGGCTCGATATTAGATAACAACTCCCATCTGCATCCCAGAAAGATGGTATAGGATGAACATTTTGCTTTAATAATAGAAAGCGTTATTAGCCTTATTGATATTTTGACAGCAAATTTTGGACCAATTTATTTTTATTAGAAGAAACTTTGGGATGAGAAATCTGCTTCTATAATGCAATTGGAAGTGCTAGAATTGCCAACATTAATAGAGTTGTGTATTGCACAACTTGTTGTGGGCACTGAGCCAAGTTGGCTCTATAATATGTTCATTACCTGAAGAGCATTGTAGTTATTCAGTACCCATATAAAATGGATAGGAAATTGGAAAGTAGGGGTACTTCAACAAGTTGAATGTTCTTTCTTAAGTAAGATATGCTTGATAGTTGCCATAATTTGTCATAAGTTGTTTAACCATTTTAATTGCTGCTTCATTAAGACTCAATTTTAGTTAGGATGGATGGAATGTCATTAATGAAACAGCTGAAGATGCTTGGCCTATAGATGACATACTGATGTATTGATGTCCTGGTGTTACAACCGTAGCCGATGTTGAGCAACCAAGTTCTCAAATCCATCTCAGTTGATTGTAACTTTCTTTTTCCGTATTGTAGAAACAAGGAGGGAAAGCTACTGAACACAAGAGCACAGGACTCCAGTAATAACTTTTAAAATGTGAACAATTAAAGTGTTTATTAAAAGAAAGAAAAGATAAAACTTATACACATAAGGTGAAAGGTTCACAGCTAGAAATAAATTTCCAAAATAACTCCCCAAATGCTTTATCAATAAAACTGTCTTTTTGGCACCAGCCTTATAGACTCTTAATAATAACATCCAGGAAATATTGCTCAAACTGAGAGATTGCTTTCACTTTTAACAATTCACAACTTCCCAAAATTAATCCACACTGATGTGGTTTTTCCAACAGGAGATCTAAAACAAATAGAACAAATCTTCTCCTGGCCCAAAACTGAGCTACTTTCTTTAATTAAAATGCTTTCACAGCTTTTCAGCAAACACCAACACATAGGAATTGGTTTTCAGTAGAACGTCCTCTTCTGTTGCATCTAACTGCAGTTAAAAACCTAGATTCATAATGACTTTTCCACTCCTTTCATCTTAGTTCTCCAGTGTCTGCAATATCCTGTTGAAAACTCAGGTGCCCAAATATTAAAACATTTCATGTTCCTATTTTACCTCTATTTCGGGTCAATAAAAGTTAAAATTACTTCCCCCTGTTTAATTATGCAAGTGTTTTTTGTCACCTTTGAGACTCAGTTGAAATGCAACACCTACTAATCAGTTTCAAAACTTACCTCCAAATGCAAATTTCAGATCTACTGTTCATTTGTAAGTTAAGAATGGCCTCATTGCAAAATGCAAGATGAGAACAACTTTAACATTTCACCCTTTGTATTTGATAAACAATCTGATTCCAACAACTTCACCTTCAATTTACCCTGGACTCACTCAGGCATAGTTTTCCCTTACCTAACTGTAAGAAAGACAAGTTGAGAATCCAAACTGAGTAGCAGAGATAAATTTCTTGATAAGTAGGTGTCACTAGGTATCAACTGAATGTACTATTGATTGCTTTGTCCATCATTTTGCTGGTAATTGAGAAGGTAGCATTAAAAAAGGAAGAAGAAGCATAAGAGTACAAAAGCAAGGAATTGAATAGAAAAGCATGGAATCAAACCTGTATAAAACACTTGTTCACCCTAAACTGGGATATTGCATCCAGTTCTCGGCATCATACTTTAGTAAGGATGTGGAGGCATTAGAGATGGTTCAGAAAAATTGCACAAGACTGGTTCCAGGGATGAGGAGTTTCAGTTAAGATCAAAGAACAAAGAAATTACAGCACAGGAACAGGTCCTTCGGCCCTCCAAGCCTACACCGACCAAGCTGCCCGACTTAACTAAAACCCCCTACCCTTCCGGGGATCATATCCCTCTATTCCCATCCTATTCATGTACATGTCAGCATGCCCCTTAAAAGTCACTACCGTAGCTGTATAGGGCATTGGTGAGGCCGCAGCTGGAGTACTGTGTGCAGTTTTGGGCGCCGCACCTGCTCAAAGATATTTTGGCCTTGGAGGGAGTGCAGAGGAGGTTTACTAGGCTGATACCGGAGTTGAGGGGGTTGAACTATGAGGAGAGGCTGAATAAACTAGGCTTGTACTCGTTGGAGTTTAGAAGAATGAGGGGAGATCTCATTGAGACGTATAAGATGATGAATGGGATGGATAGGATAGAGGTGGAGAGACTCTTCCCACTGAAAAAAGACAGTAGGACTAGGGGGCACAGCCTCAAGATAAAGGGGGGGCGTTTTAGAACGGAGTTGAGGAGGAACTTCTTCACTCAAAGGGTGGTGAATCTCTGGAATTCTCTACCCATTGAAGTGGTGGAGGCTGCCTCGCTAAATATTTTCAAGAAGCGGGTTGATGGGTTTTTGATAAGAGAGGGGATTAAGGGTTATGGGGAGAGGGCCGGAAAGTGGAAATGAGCCACGACAGATCAGCCATGATCTTATTGAATGGCGGGGCAGGCTCGAAGGGCCAGATGGCCTACTCCTGCTCCTATTTCTTATGTTCTTATGTTCTTATGTATCCATTTCCATACCTCCCCCAACAATGAGTTCTAGGCACTCACTACTCTCTGTATAAAAATCTGCCTCGCACATCTCCTTTAAACCTTGCCCCTTGCACCTTAAACCTATGCCCTCTAGTAATTGACTCTTCCGCCCTGGGAAAAAGTTTCTGACTATCCACTCTGTCCATGCCTTTCATAATCTTGTAGATTTCTATCAGGTCTCCCCTCAACCTCCGTCACTCCAGTGAGAGCAAACCATAGCTAATGCCCTCTATTCCAGGCAACATCCTGGTAAATCTTCTCTGTACCCTCTCCAAAGCCTCCACATCCTTCTGGTAGTGTGGCAACCAGAATTGAACACTATATTCCAAGTGTGGCCTAAGGTTCTATAAAGCTGCAACATGACTTGCCAATTTTTAACCTCAATACCCTGGCTGATGAAGGCAAGCATGCCACGTGCCTTCTTGACTACCTTCTCCACCTGCATTGCCACTTTCAGTGATCTGTGTACCTGTACACCCAGATCCCTTTGCCTATCAATACTCTTAAAGGTTCTGCCAGTTCCTGTATATTTCCTATCTGTATTAGACCTTCCAAAATGCATTAGCTCACATTTGTAAGTAGAAAGATTGGAGATGTTGGGACTGTCCTTCTTGGTGAAGAAAGGGTTAAGAAGAGATTTGGTAGATGTATTCCAAATCATGACGAATTTCGTCAGAGTAAATAGGGAGGAACCAATTTCTCCCTATTATGAGATGGTGAAAAGATTGTGAACCAGAGGGCACATATTTAAGATAATTGGCAAATGAAACTCGCATAGCAAGTGTACCAGCTTGAGAATGCATCGCCTGAGAGTATGGTAGAGGCAAAGTCAAATACGTTTTTAGAAGGCCATCACTACTACAATGAGCTGAATGGCCTTATTTTGTGCTATAACCATTCTATGATCTTCTGCATGCACAGCCAACAAATGTCTCAAAACCCACTGTAACAAATGAAACCATGTGAAAGGCAATCACCATCTCCAAGAAGAGGGATCTGACCATCTCCCAGTTCATGCAATGGCATTACCACCATTGAAACCCCCACTATCAACATCTTAGGAGTTGCTGTTGACCAGCAACTGAATTGGATCAGCCATATCAATGCTGTAACTACTAGAGCATGTCAGACTCTAGAAAACCTGTGGCAAGTAACTCATTTCCTGAATCCCCAAAGTCTGCCATCACCTACAAGACACAAAACAGGAGAGTGATGAATACTCTCCACTTACCTAGATGAGTGAACCTCACTAACACTCAAGAAGCTCAACACCATTCAACACCATAGAACAAAGCAGTCCATTTGATTGGCACCTCATCCACCACCTTCAATCTTTACTCACTCCACAGTGCACAGTGGTAGCAGTGTTTATCATCCATAAGATGCATGCAGGAATTCACCAAGGCTCCCATTATAGCACTTTCTAAGCCCAGGACCTCCAACTGGAAGGACATGTGCAACCAATGAATGGGAACATCTACACCTGCAAGATCCCCTCTGGGCCACATACAATCCTGATTTGGAATTATATTATGGTTCCTTCCCTATTGCTGGGTTAAAATCCTGAAATTCTCTACCTAGAAGCACAGTGAGTTTACTTAAACTACACAAACTGCCACGGTTCACCATCTCAAGGACAAGTAGGGATGGGCAACAGATATTGACCAGGCCAGTGGCAACCACATCCTGTGAAAAAAATAAGGATTTCAAAAGAAAATTGGATCATTAATTGACAAGGAATAATTTTCAGGGCCCTGGGGAAAAAGTGGGTAGTTGAATTTTTCCTTCAGAATGGGCAAGCAGAGACATCATGGACAGAATGACATGGATTATTTGTATCATTATCAGTTTCACATTAACAATTAATCTACCTGCATGCTAAACACCAAAAGCAGAAGATTACAGATAGATCTTAATAATATATCACAGGAAAGCTGTTATAGCCCTACATCTAGTCAGAAAAGTATGGATTAACAGGAAGGCGGGAATATGTTAAAAACCCCTGTCCTCAGCCGTGGTGGAGTCTGGCAAGTGAGTATAAAATTGTCAAAGGTGCGTGTTGGCATCTTAAATCAACATGTGAATATCCTGTTGGATCTCTCCACTCCTCCCAGTATGCATGTACACCCACCACCGAGGTCCCCAACATCACAAATACTGAATATTTTCACTACACATAACATTATGTGACAGGTACATACACTGGAGATGATAAAGAATATGTTGTGAAATAATTTACTGACTATAGTGCTGAAAATCTGCATCCAAGAACTAACCAGTTTCTTAGTCAGGCTAACAAGAAGCAATACTTTTCAAGAAACAATGCTTTGCATTGTATCTCATTACATGTGACAACAATAGATCAAATCAAATCAGATCATATTTGAAGCTATTAACAGCCTGATTTTCAGTGCCTTCCTGCTTCAGCCAACATCACTGGAGTTTTACCAGTGGGAGGGGACGTGTCCGGGTCAGCTGTTTTTCTGTGGACCACTTAAGGTCTTTAAGTGGCCAATTATTAGCTTTTTAAAGGGCTTCCTCCTGCCACTGATAGGATATGATCTGCAGCGAGGGAGACCAGTGTCAGGTGTTCTGCCTGCCGGTTGAAAGCTGGTGGATTGGTGGCTGGGTAAGGTGGGGATGCATCTTCTTTGGATCCTTTTGTGTTAGTCAGATGTTTTGCTTCAAGGTAATAACCCCCACATTTCCCCCACTCCCCTCCTCTGCCCACCCTGTTCACCCTGGCCGCTCACACTCTTCACAAGGACCTGCTTCTTTATAATGCGAGGTTTACCCATACTCCGGGCTCCATCACAGGACACTTCCCGTCTAATCCTGGTGGTGCTTCTGGGACAAGAGAGCTATTAGCTCGCTGATTGGCTGGCAGCCTCTTAGAGGCGAGACTCCCTTCCTTATCTATTTAGGGTCCGTCTCAAGTGGAGTAATAGTCTGACGAGTGTTAACTGACATTAAGGCAAGCCAGCCAACTGGGAGTAAGCTTGAGCCCAATTTCTTGGTGATACAGTGATGAGCACTGCAGCCTCACAGTGCCAGGGACCCGGGTTCAATTCCCGACTTGGATCACTGTGTGTGTAGAATCTGCATGTTCTCTCTGTGTCTGCGTGGGTTTCCTCCCACAGGAGGTTAAGTGCTGGTTAGATGCATTGACCACATTAAATTCTCCCTCAGTGTAGCCAAACAGGTGCCAAAGTCTGGCGACTCAGGGAGCTTCACAATAACTTCATTGCTGTGTTAATGTGAGCATATTTGTGACACAAATAAAAAACTTTAAACTTTAAGAGTGGCAGGAACACCCTCAGCATCAACATCAAATCAAAACTTTTATTTTCAGAGGTCCACATTACAAAGATACTCCTTTGATCCACTTTCCTTCTCAACAAGTTGTTGACCCTCCCATTCATGTGATGCTCAATACCAATCTTTTCATCTGATCACAGAATCCTAGAGTGCAGAAGGAGGCCATTCAGCCCATCGAGTCTGCACCAACCACAATCCCACGCAGGTCCTATACCCGTAACGACATATTTACCCTGCTAATTCTCCTGACACCAGAGCCAATTTATCATGGATAATCAACCTAACCCGCAAGTCTTTTGACTGTGGAAACCGGAGCACCCAAAGTAAACCCATGCAGACATGGGGAGAATGTGCAAACTTCACACAGTAATTGGTCTCACAACACCACTCTGAAAGCTCGTGCTACCAAATAAACCTGTTGGTCTTTAACCTGGTGTTGTGAAACTACTTACTGTGCCTACCCCAGTCCAACGCTGGCAACTCCATATCAAACTTCTCACAATGACCCAAGGCTGGAATTGAACCCAGGTCCCTGGTGCTGTAAGGCTCCATTGTGCCACCATGCTGCCCTTTGAATGGCAGAGCAGAATCAGCAGGCCGAATGGCCTAATTCTGCTCCTATATCTTATGGTCTTATAAGTCCCAGAGACGGACTAGAATCTAGAGCTTCTGGCCCAGAGAACAAATGTTACCAGTGTGCTACAAGACCTCTCAAATAGATCTTTGTCCACCATTTGATTGAACAGATCAGACTGACTACCAAAGTTATTTTGCCAATGTAATAATGCTTGTATTTAAGTTTAATGTTATTTATTAGTCACAAGTAGGCTTACACTAACACTGCAATGAAGTTACTGTGAAAATCCTCTAATTTCCCCGCTCTGGCTTCCATTCGGGTACACCAAAGGGGCATTTAACATAGCCAAAGCATGTAACTAGCGTGTCTTTCGGAGTATTGGAAGAAACCGGAGCACCCAGAGGAAACCCATGCAGACACCGGGAGAATGTGCAGACACCATACAGACAGTGAACAGCAGTGAGACAGCTGTGCTAACCACTGTCCCACTATGCTGTCCCTAATATCTAGTTATCTAGACATAGTGGCACAGTATATAGTACTGCTGTCTCACCACACCAGGGACCCGGGTTCAATTTTTGGCCTGGGTCACTATCTGTGCAGAGTCTCTGAGTTCTCCCCTTGTCTGCATGGGTTTCCTCCAGGTACTTCAGTTCCTCCCACAGTTTGAAAGACATGCTGGATAAGTACATTGGCCATGCTAAATTCTCCCTCAGTGTACCCGAACAGGCGCTGGAGTGTGGCAATTAGGAGACTTTCACGGTAACTTTATTGCGTATTTGTAAAGGTGGTTCTCTGTTATTCGTGAGAGAATTTTTTTATGGACCAGTTAGTATTATGCTGCACGAATCCAATAACAGGTATGATTGGATGGTGAGAGTAAAATGTGAAATGGAAAAGTATATTTTTTTCTTGGATAGATTTTTTTCTAAGGAAATCAAATATGATGTTAGCAATGAAAGTGAATTGGTTGAAATAAAAACGTATTACTTTCAATAAAAAATGTGTTGGTTTGAGTAAAAAAACATTGTTTCAATTGAGTAAAAATACATCAATTTCTGTGGAGTATTGATTTTATACCACTGGCTTTCACACATTCAATTGGATTTATTTAATACATTTGCACCAAAACCAATAAAGGTGCAGAAGTTAAACAAGACATTGCAGACATGGATTTTCGACTTAGACCCTGGCCGAACTCTGCATGTAGATCTTGGCATTTTTAGAAGAATTTATTCCCAGTTGACCCACTCAACAAAAAGAGACAAAAGAGCAGATTTTTGCTACTGAGGTAGGGAGTTGGAGTTGCGAAATTTCCTGACTGGACTCAGTTTAAAGGACCTGGTTAAATCCAATTTTCAGTCTGAAAGGTGGTGGGGAATTGAGTGAAATGCAAATCGGAGACTCCTGCCAGGTGAAAACAGCATCAGCTAGTTTGCCTCAACAAGACTTTGTGTTTAGTTTTCAATATTCATCTAATCATAGAATCCCTACAGTGTAGAAGGAGGCCATTTGGCCTGTCAAGTCTTTCCCCCACCCTATGTAACCTGAACGTCTTGGGACACTAAGGGACAATTTACCATGGCGAATCCACCTAACCTGCACTTCTTTGGACTGTGGGAGGAAACTGGAGCACCCGGAGGAAACCCACACAGGCATACAGTATGCAAACAAGGCTGGATCTGAACCCAGGTCTCTGACACTGTGAGGCAGAGTGCTAACGACTGTGCCACTCTGTTACTGAAAACATTGAAATGAAATTAATTTGCACATCCAACTTGCTGCGAATGTAAATTAGCTTCATTCACCATCTCTCCTTTATAAAACTTTGTAACTGGATACATTTGTCTTCAAAGTCTTTCAAAAAAGAACCATTCTACCTGTAATTAAGATGTTCATAAAACCAAATGAATGGGTTGATACTGGGCTAATCAATTCACTTCCAGGACATCACAATAGGAATCCCTTAGGGAAATGTTGGCAGTGAAACCATCTTCAGCTGTTTCTCCAATGGCCTCCTCTTTAATTAGGCCAGAAGTGGGGTCACATGCTAATGATTCCCCATCACTAAGCTTTATTTCTAATCTCTTCTAATAATGAAGCATGTCACTAGGACCTGGACAATGCTGAGACTTGAACTGATAAATGGCAGGTAACATTTGTGCCACATAAGTTCCAACAAATGACCTTTTCGAACAAGAGAAAGCCCAGACATCCGCCAGACCTTCAGCAGCATTGCCATCATTGTTGCTATTGACCAAAAACTGAAATAGACCAATCATATCAAATCATAGCCACAAGAACAGGGCAGAAACTTGGTATTTAGCAGTTCCAGGCACTTCTGCTGACAAATCAAAAACTCTTCAACATTTCTGACCACACAATGTAAAGAAAGAGAAATTGTATTTGTCCTAGTGTGATAGTTAGAAAATACCCTGGATGTAGAATAGAATAGAATAGAATAAAATACCAGAGATTTTACAGATGCACCATAGAAAGCATTATTCCTGGTTGTATCACAGCTTGGTATGGCTCTAATCTGTCCAAGACCACAAGAAAGTACAAAAGGTCGTGAATGTAGCCCAATCCATCATGCAAACCAGCCTCCCATCCATTGACTCTGTCTACATTTCCTGCTTGGCAAAGCAGCCAACATAATTAAGGACCCCATTCACCCTGGACATTCTCTCTTCCACTTTCTTCCTTCGAAAAGTCTGAGGTCACATACCAACCGACTCAAGAACAGCTTCTTCCCTGCTGCCATCGGACTTTTGAATGGACCTACCTCACATTAAGCTGATCTTTCTCTACACCCTAGCTATGACTGTAACACTACATTCTGCACCCTCTCAGTTCCTTCTCTATGAACGGTATGCTTTGCCTGTATAGCGCACAAGAAACAATACTTTTCACTGGATACTAATACATGTGACAATAATAAATCAAATCAAATCAGTGCAGAAGGAGGCAATTCGGCTCATCGAGTCTGCACTGATGACAATCCCACCCTATCCTTGTAACAACAGGTACTTAGCCTGCTAATCTCCCTGATTCTAAGGGACAGTTTAGCATGGCCAATCAATGTAACCCATACATCTTTGGACTGTGGGAGGAAACTGGAGCACCCAGAGGAGCCAACGCAGACACGGAGAGAATGTACATACTTCACACAGGCAGTGATCCAAGGATGGAATTGAACCCAGGTGCCTGGCGCTGAGAAACAGCAGTACCAACCACTATGCTACCATGCCGCCCAGATCACGACAGATCAGCCATGATCTTATTGAATGGCGGGGCAGGCTCGAAGGGCCAGATGGCCTACTCCTGCTCCTATTTCTTATGTTCTTATGTTCAATACTGGGATTGCATTAGAAATTCTTACAGGAATATAGGCATTGATCTCTATTATTTGAAATCAATTAAGAATGTATCTGAAGTAGCGAGACTGATTTCATAAAAACACATTGACCATGGTGCCACTTAGTGTCAGGGCAACAAACTGAGTGAGCACATGGGACTATGGGATGGGTGGGATTGTGCTCCATGCAGACCCAATGGGCCAAATGGTCTCCTTCTGCACTGCAGGGATTTTATGATTCTATGAAGTTGAGATCCTTAGCACCATGGTCCTTTGGTACGATGACAGCCATTTTTTAGTCCATACACAGAAGAATCGTACGGACTTAATATGTTCGTTCTATCTCTATCTCCCTCCACAGATGCTGCCAGAACTGGACTGCTGAGATTTTTCCAGCATTTTCTGTTTTTACTTCAGATTTCCAGTATCTACAGTATTTTGTTTTATTTGGGAGTTTCTTCAATTCATTTGTGGAATGTGGGTGTGGCTGGCTAGACCAGCATTTATTGTTCATTCCTAATTGTTTTTGAGAATATGGTGGTGAGCTTCCTTCTTGAATCATTGCAGTTTCTGGGGTATATGTACTCCCACAATGCTGTTAGGGAGGGAATTCCAAACATTTGACATAGTGGCAGTGAATTAATGGCAATACATTTCCAAATCAGGATAATGAGTGGCTTGGAAGAGAACTTCCAAATGCTGGGCTTCACACATGTTTGCTGCCTTTGTCCTTCCAGATGGTAGCAGTCATGGCTTTGGAAAGTGTTGCCTAAGAAGTCTTGTGAGCTACTGCAGTGCATCTTGTAGATAGTACACATGGCTGCCACTGAGCGTCAGTGGTGGAGAGAGTGAATGTTTGTGGAATGGGTAACAATCAAGTGGGCTACTTTGTCCTGGATCGTATCAAGCTTCTTGAGTACTGTTGGAGCTGCACTCATCCAGGAAAAAGAGGGGTATTCCGTCACACTCCTGACTTGTACCTTGTAGATGGTGGACAGGCTTTGGGTAGTCGATAGATAAGTTATCCCCTGAAGGATTTGTAAACTCTGACCTGCTCTTTGAGCCACAGTATTCTTAAGACAAGTCCAGTTCAGTTTCTAGTCGGTGGCAACTCCCAGAATTGTGATAGGATAGGATTCAGCGATGGTAATGCCATTGAATGTCAAGGGCTGATAATTAAACTTGTGTGGCGTGAATGTTACTTGCCACTTGTCAACCAAGCCCTGATATTGTTGGGGTCTTGTTGCATTTAGACATGGACTGCTAGTATGTGAGGAGTCATGAATGGTGCTACACATTGTGCAAATATCAGTGAACATCCCTACTCCTGACCTCATGATTGAAGGAAGGTCATTGATGAAGCTGCTGAAAATACTTGGGCCCTGGGACACTATCTTAAGGAACTCCTGCTGTGATGTCCTGGGGCTGAGATGATTGGCCTCCGACAAATAAAACCTTCTTCATTTATGCTAGGTATGACTCCAGGCAACAGAGGGTTTTCCTCTAGATTTCCATTGATTCCAATTTTCCTGGAGCTTTTTGGTGCCATATTCTGTCAAATGCTGCCTTGATGTCCAGGGCAGTCACTCTCACCTTAACAATTCAGCTCTTTGTTTGAATCAAGGCTGTAATGAGGTCAGGGGCTGAGTGACCTTGACGGATCCCAAACTGGGCGTCACTGAGTAGGTTATTGTTGAGCAGGTACTGCTTGATAGCACTGTTGATGACCCCTTCCATCATTTTTTTGATGACCAGGAGTAGGCTGATGGGGTGGTGTAATTGGCTATTTGGATTTTCCTGCTTTTTGTGCACAGGACTTACCTGTTGGATGTACACCAAGTACGCATTCATAACATAAATCAGCTAGTAATACTGATATGATACAAGCACTGCCATTTTGGGGTTCAGTATTCCAGCTGTTCCTTAATAGTGTACAATTGAATATATGTTCAGCAGCCGAAAGGACTATCCACCAGTACTAATTCAAAGGATTACCAAATACTTTCAGATAATCTGCTAGTTTATTCTTGCTTTTTGCAATTGTAGAAGCATTAAGTGCTTTCTAGAGTCCTCTAAACTTGCTAAAACTGTGGGGAGTAGTGCGGCACATGCTAAAGCACTTAGAGTCATGGAATCATAGAATCCCAACAGTACAGGAAGAGGCCGTTCAGACCATCGATTCTGTACCGACCACAATCCCACCCAGGCCCGATTCCTGTAACCCTACACTTTTGCCCTGCTAATCCCCTTGACACGAGGGTCAATTTAGCATGGCCAATGAACCAAATCCGCACATCTTTGGACTGTTGGGGGGAAACCGGGGCACCTGGAGGAAATCCACGCAGACGCAGTGCAAAGGTGCAAACTCCACACAGACAGTAACCCCGGCCAGAATTGAACCTGGATCCCTAGTGCTATGAGGCAGCAGTGTTAACCTCTGTGCCACCATACCACCATTAGTCCGAACTTGATTAAAGCTGCTTGGACTGTTCACTCCCAGATATAGATAGAGTATAAATGCATTTCTCTTGGACTGTAACCTAAAAGGGAAAATGAGGAGATGTTTCACAGGGAAACAACTGGAACAGGAATAAGGGGGAGAAGGAGTCTGAGCAGGCGACCATATCTATCCAAGGTGTTCAAGGAGCAATTTTCCAACACATGCTCATGTGTAACTGTGTGTCAGGTATCTCTGTTTTGTGAAGGAAATCCTCACTGGAATTTTATACTGCCACAACTGCAATCTCAGAGTAGGACAAGGACAACATTATGTGTGGCTGTGAAGGTGACCAGGCCATGAACCTACATACACCTGGCTCCTTCCAGGCTGGAGGAGGCAATTAGTGACTGGACAGCACTTACTGAA
Organism: Carcharhinus amblyrhynchos; assembly: GCF_965287045.1. Taxonomy (NCBI): domain Eukaryota; kingdom Metazoa; phylum Chordata; class Chondrichthyes; order Carcharhiniformes; family Carcharhinidae; genus Carcharhinus; species Carcharhinus amblyrhynchos. The sequence goes on along the minus strand of NC_137324.1, from coordinate 45,518,489 downwards.
CAATCCTGAATGTGCTTATAGCTACACTGACAATCAATTTAAATAATCAGTCAAGCTCACAACATGGCTCACTTAACGCTTGGCACAACAGAAATAGACTCATATGCTAGGGCCTGCACTCTGCAAACTAAAGGAATATGTTCAAACTTTGCACCTTTTTTTGAATTCTCTAGGAGCTTGGGAAGCCTCTCATTCCCCAGTGCTATCTCCATGGCAATGCTTTGCCGAATCAGAGTTGATTTGCTATCCAGTCAGCACGCTTTTTTTCTGTGCTTTAAATTGTTGTGCTGGTTTGAAGTTTGGCATTCTTGCGTTTGAGCTGATGAGTGCAAGACAAAAAGCTTCAACAAAATGTCTCCCTTTTCAGCAATTTGCAAATTCTGCACCACTAAATGACTGTTATGTGGGATTAACATAGAGACGTAAAACTAGAAGCAGGAGTAGACCATTTGTCCGATGTGAATGGAGGGATATGATCCCTGGAAGGGTAGGGAGTTTTAGTTCAGTTGGGCAGCATGGTTGGTGCAGGCTTGGAGGGCCGAAGAGCCTGTTATTGTGCTGAAATTTTCTTTGCTCTTTGTTCTGTTACCCCAGGAATCGGCCTGGTAAATCCTCATTGTTGTAACACAATTTAGTAGATTGGTTGTTAGTAACCATAGTGTGGAGATGCCGGTGTTGGACTTGGGTGGGCTCAGTAAGAAGTCTCCACTCACCTGATGAAGGAGCAGCGTTCTGAAAGCTTGTGAAACAAATAAACCTGTTTGACTTTAACCTGGTGTTGTGGGACTTCTTACTGTGTATTGGTTAAGCATGAGTTTGAATCTTGCTGACCCATTGCACCAGATCCCTGCACCCCCTCCATTTTGGACATGTCCCGAAAACTGAAACCTTGGAACATGGGGACATATCCAGAGGTACACTATGTACACCAATCAATATTGGGAGTGTTATATTTTCTGAAGACCAGAATAACTTAAATATGTGAAGTGTATGGTTTAAAACTGTCTTTCTTTATTTTGATTCATTGGAAAAGATACAAGATAATAGAATGGAAAAGGAGTAATTTCCGTGTCAGTGTGATTTATAAACTCTTCTTCAAGGAAACCCCTGTGTGCGCCAAGATTTATACAGGCAGACATATGTTTAATGAACTGGTCTTTCTGCTATTATCATAAATCCACAGCTTACTATAGGGCTTTCTCAGCTAACCTCAGGTTAATTAGAAAGGCCAACTGCACAAAAGAACCACTTACACACACATTATCGGGTTCAATAATCTGCTTTTTGTATTGATACATCATCCCATATCTCATGATATCTGCAGTGCAGTTTGAGGAATTACAATCCTAGCGAATGTGAAGGTTCTGTTCAGAAGATGAAGCATTAGATGGTGGGACCTGTTTGAAATTGTTATGTCAAAGCATTACTAATTAGAGAAGTTGGAAATGCATCAATGAAAACAAGAATATTATTCTACCATTTGGACTAACGGCTAGTGAATGGACCTATCTCATATTAAGTTGATCTTTCTTATCAACTAGCTATGACTGCACTCTCTCCTTTCCTTCTCTATGCACAGTATGCTTTGTCTGTATAGTGTGCAAGAAATGATACTTTTCACTGTTTACAATACATGTGACAATAATAAATCAAATCAAATCAAAAGACTGCCTCGATAAGGTTGGATAGCACTTCTGCTTTGATCCTGCCAGCAGTGGTTAGCATTGTTGCCTCACAGCACCAGGGAACTGAGTTCAATTCCGGCCTCAGGTCACTGTCTATGTGGAGTTTGCACTTTCACCCCATATCTGCATGGGTTTCCTTCAGGTACTCCAGTGTCCTCCCACAGTCCAAAGGTGTGTGGGTTAGGTTGAATAGCTTTGCTAAAATTGCCCATTAGTGTTGCGGGATTAGCAGGGTAAATACATGGGATCGCAGGGATAGGGCCTGGATGGGCTGTTCTTGGCACAGGTTTGATGGGCTGAATGGCCTCCTTCTGCAATGTAAGGATTCCATGACCATAATCCAGTTGCCTAGATTACAGATTATTATATATTCATGATGAGCTCTCAACAGAATGCCCATCATCAAGTGAAAACCCCATCTAGCCCCACCCTCGTCCCCTCAAAAAAAATCAATGTTTTACTGGGGTAGAATCATAACTGGAGTGACCAAGGACAGCATCAATAAAAGGTCAAGTTCACAAAGGCTGGGCCTGCACATTGGTTGAAAGGCTCAACGGGTTCTGAGGCAGTTAGAAGGAGATGAGCTCTCCACTTGGTTCTAGACTTCCACTTTCTATGTGTTACCTTAAGCCTGCTGTCATATTCAGGTGGAAATCCAGGGGGGAGCAGCAAGAACGCTGATGGTTGGGGGGAAAATGGGCTGGAGACACCCCCACAATCATTCACATGTACATTGTGGAAGGATTAGTGAGTGATGCCACTGGAAAATGTATGGAGAGGGTATTCCACTGCCTAATGTCACCATTAGTTTCTTCTTATATTTTTCACCCATTGTTTTTGAAGATCAGGGAATGAGTCCCTCAGTACAGTATGCAGCCTCTGATCTGCTTCTGTAACCATGCGGTGAACATGACGGGTCTAGTTAAGTTCTTGTGGTTGATCCCACGGTGCTAATTTTGGGAAAATAAATAATTGACTATCAGAGCAAGTTGGCTGAGCCTTTTCAAGGTCAAGACCATTGTTACCTACTAAAGTGAAATACATATCTAAACAATGTTTGTTACCACCTGTAAGCCTAATAGCCAAGCTATGCTGTTGGATGACTTGGATTATTTCATTGTAGGAAAATATTGTGTCAATATTGTGAATGTTGCTGAACATCATAGAATTATCAGGAAATAATTCCTTTCCCCTAAACTGGTGGGGTGATAATGAGGGGAAAAGGGTGATCACAGATAACAGTGAAGGTGTTTGAGTTGCAGATGCTGTGCTGAGTAGCTTCTGCAGTGAAGTCCTGGGACTAACCCCCAACAAAATTGTTTGGTGACAGTATCTGCATTGAAGTATTAAAATTCTGACTGTTGACAGTTTTAAGGGTGCCGTGGAAGTTCAACAAACCGGAGGCTGCAACAGTGAGGCCCCATCTACAAGACCGTGAAGATCTACTCATTACTGAATACTTAACCTTTCTCATTTACAATTTATTATTTTGAAGGGAGTGAAGGGTTATGGGGGGCACACAGCAAATTGCAATTGAGACATGAAGGCGAGACTTTACCCATCCCACCTGCCACGGGAATCGCAATGGCAGTGGGCAGACCATGCAAATGTTGATTGGGTGGGATTTTAGTGTGAACACGGTCCAAAATCCAATCTGAATGGTGGAGTAGGCATGAAAAGCTGAATGCCCTGCTCCTGCTCCAAAGTCCTACATTTCTATGTTCATCATTCATTTTTACCAGTGTGAGCATTATTACAGATGGTTGACACCCACACGTGTCACATATTAAACCAGTTCTATAAATTCCAGATACATGAGCAGGGATGTAATTCTCAGGCTGTATAAGGCTCTGGTTAGACTCCATTTGGAGCTTGTGAGCAGTTTTTGGGCACGTTCCTAAGGAAGGGTGTGCTGGTCTTGGAAAGGGTCCAAAGGAGGTTCACAAGAATGATCCTGGAATGAAGAGCTTGTTGAATGGGGAACAGTTGAGGACTCTGGGTCTGTACTTGTTGGAGTTTAGAAGGATGAGGGGGAATCTTATTGAAACTTTCAGGATGCTGTGAGGCTTGGATAGAGTGGATGTGGAGATGATGTTTCCACTAGTAGGAAAATCTAAAACCAGAGGGTACAACCTTAGGCTAAAGGGATGATTCTTCAAAACAGAGATGAGGAGGAATTTCTTCAGCCAGAGAGTGGTGAATTTGTGGAACTCATTGCCACAGAAGACTGTGGAGGCAAGGTCATTGATTGTTTTTAAGACAGAGATGGATAGGTTATTGACTAATGAGAGGATCAGAGAGGAGAAAAGGCAGGAGAATGGGGGTGAGAAAAATATCAGCCGTGATTGAATGGCAGAGCAGACTCGATGGGCTGAGTGGCCTAATTCTCCTCCTATGTCTTATGGTCACAAGTTAGATTATATTAACACTGCAATGAAGTTACTGTGAAAATCCCTTACCTCCCCTTTAAATTATGTTGAACTGAATACAGCAGAAATTGTTATATTCATTATCTTTGCAACATCGATACCTCCCAGAAAAGGAGTAAATATTTTTCCTTTTTGGCAGGAAGAGAGCAATTAGGTGTTTTACTTAGTCAAATTAATTGGCCTATAACTGTGGGATGTCTGTCGATTTGTTGAAGCTAATGTAATTGATTGTGGATATTTTTTTCATTTGCACAGGGACTCCAGTGAATCGGATTCCCATCATGGCCAAGCAGGTGCTAGATCTGTACAGTTTGTACAAGCTTGTCACTGAGAAAGGCGGCTTAGTGGAAGTCATCAATAAGAAAATCTGGCGTGAAATCACCAAAGGCCTCAACCTCCCTACCTCTATTACCAGTGCTGCTTTTACCCTCAGAACCCAGTAAGTAAATGCTTGAGAGTTCACATTACAATCAAATCTGTTTGAGAAATATCCCTGGTGGAGGAAGGCCACCTGCAGTGTGCAGTGGGGATGATTCTTCAACCAGCTGGGTCAAGATTATGATCCATGATTTGCTTTGCCTGCAGTTGTCCACTCATTGCATTGCCAAACTCAAGTGGGCCACCAAGGGAGACAGAAAACAAAATGACAAGATTCGGCAGATCCAGAAATCAGATGCATAATTCTAGCCAATCAATACAAAATCACTGTTGACAGATGCAATGCGCAGATTAACTGTCTGCCTTCAGATCTGGAGGCAATGAATATAATCATTATAGAATCAGAGAATCCCTACAGGACAGAAGGAGGACATTTGGCTCACCGAATCTTCATCAACCACAATCCCACCCAGGCCCTATTCCTGTAACCCTACACATTTACCCTGCTAATCCCCCTGACACCAGGATCAATTTAGCATGGCCAATTAACTTACCCCGCACATCTTTAGAGGAAATAATGAGGAAATAAAAATGAAAGAGAAGGTGCAAGTTAAAAACTGAAGGCTCGAGGAATCACCAGTCCACTGCAACCGTATATATATATTATGTATAAAACAAAAGAAAAAAGATACAGTAACAACTTATATTTATATGCTGGCCAGAATTCTCCAGCCGCTCATACCTTGCTGCCACTGCCAGTGAGAGTGGAGAATTTGGCGCTCAGTCACATCTCCATTCACAGCAGCAGGGCGGAGAATCCTGGTTGTGGGCAAGGTTGGAGAATCTGGCCTAATATCTTTAACACAATGAAATGTCCCAAAGTGCTGCCACAGGAGTATTGTAACACAAAATTTGACAATGAGTCACCTTTGCAGAAATTAGGTCAGGCAGCCAAAAGCTTGGTCAAAGAGGAAGATTTTTAGGAGAGTCTTAAGGGAGCAAAGTGAGATCGACAGGTGGGGAAGTAGCACAGTGGTTAGCGCTGCTGCCTCATAGCGCCAGTGACCTGGGGGTTCATTTCTAGGCTTGGGTGACTGTCTGTGTGGAGTTTGCACATTCTTCTCGTGTCTGCATGGGTTTCCTTCAGGTGCTTTGGTTTCCTCCCACAGTCCAAAATGTGCAGGTTAAGTGGAATGGCCATGTTAAGTTGATCCTTAGTGTCAAAGAGATTAGCACAGTAAATACACGTGGTTATAGGAATAGGGACCAGGGTAGGATTGTTGTTGATGCAGGCTCGATGGGCTGAATCACCTCCTGCTGTACTATAGGAATTCTATGATTCTATGTTGAAATTCCAGAGCTTAAAATCTTGGCAGCTGAAGGCATGGCCACCACTGGTGGAACAAATAAATGAGGGATAGTGAAGAGGCCAGAATTGGAAGAAAGCAGGTATCTTAGAGGGTTTTGGGGCTGGTGGAGATTACAGAGGTAAGGACAGGCAAGGCAATGGAGGCATTTCATAGAATCATAGAATCCCTCCTGTGCAGTAGGAGGCCATTCAGTCCATCCATTTACCACGCACAATCCTAACCAAGTCCTATTCCCGTAGCCCCACATATTTACCCTGCTAATCCCCCTGTCACTCAGGTCAATTTAGCATGGCTAATTAACCTAACCCACACATTTTTGGATTGTGGGAGAAAACCGAAGTATCTGGAGGAAACCCACGCAGATTTAACAGAAGGGTGATGCAGCCCACATCTCACAGACCCCTAAGCCTTCCAGATCGCAATACCCACCTTACAGACCTGGTATCAGGGCATGTAAGACTGGAGAATTCCAGCCATGATTTCAATTGCGAAGTCAATTTTAAACCTGTGAACGAATTTGCCATTAATTCCATAATCCTGAATGTTGTTCAAAGCCTCACACACGGAACATTATCAAATGCTTCCTTGAAGTCAAAAATGTATGCTCCCTTCTGGTTAATCCCTGTTTATAATTTTAGTTACCTCCCACTTAGTAGGTTGATGAACTATGGTTTTGTTTCTGAAATCATAGGGACCATTTTTGCAGTATCCATCGGTGAATCCTCACAGATTCTTGTTACATGCTTTTGAGCATTTACATGGTGCCTCCACGATCGGAGTTTTTACACGTATAGTATAGTAAGTAACATTCAGCAGGACTTCCATTATTGGAGGTAACTTCAATGGGAAGGAAGATTGGTCAGGGAGTGACCAGCCTGAGATTTTTCATTTTATGCCCCTACCAAAGTTTATAGTTCTGGCCTTCCAGCAGGAGAGGTCCATTTCACCCACAAATCCATAATATTCCCTTGGTGTTTTCTTAATACTCTTAATTTCAATTGTTATCAAGAATCTGCTTGGGCAGCACAGTGGCACAGTGATTAGCACTGTTACCTCACTGTGCCAGGGACCTAGGTTCGATTCTCTGCCTGTGTGGAATCTGCATGTTCTCCCCATTGGTTTCTCCAGGTCCTCTTGTTTCTTCCCACAGTCTGCAAAATGTGCTTGTTAGGTGCATACCAAGTTAAAGTAAGCCTATTTGTGTCAATAATAAAATTTTAAAAATTCTTTAGAGAAAGCCATTAGAAATTTTTTGTTCCACAACTGGTGCCAGTAGTCCAGTCTACTTACTTAAAACCCTTTTAGTAAAAAGATTTCTCCTGAATTTCCTCTTTTTGATGTATTTAATTTGCAGGTGTAAACCCGGTGTTTAAAGTCTTTACACACAGAAAAATGTGTTTTATTTGTCAAACAATTTGTCAAAACATTTTATAACCTTATACAGTTGCATTATATGTTGGTCGGGCAACTTAAGAGAAAAGAATTACGTTGTTTGTAGGGCAGTTTGATAATACCAAAAGAGGCCGAATAAATGCAACTCTTTATTTTCTTTATCGATGTTAAATTAACTGATCGATCGTTTCCTAATTTATGTCCTGTTCCCATTTAGGCCTTAGTTATCTGCCATTACTTTAGTATAGCCCTGTATTAAACTCTGAAAAACATTGCTCCAATTTCAATTATATAATCGCATAAATTTCATGACTCCTCTCTCCTATTTCTCACCCTTAGGACAGGGTTTTCAGGCCAGGTTTGTCCCAAAACCGGAAAGTCCCGTCCAAGAGCTATGGACCTTTTCATGGTCTGCCCCTCCGCCCGCTACAATTCCCATGGCAGCTGGGATGGGAAAATGTTTAAATATGCCACCTGAATTTTGCTTATTTAAAAATATTTATGTGCTGCAGTTGCTGTGAAAAACCTACTGCTGTGTTGTCTCTTTCATCTAAATGATCCTTCTGTTCATAAACAAATATGAGCCCACACTTACTGAAAAAAATTCGGACTGTCTGAAGTTGTTTTTCAATTCAACTGTAGAAGGTTGAATTCAGTCTCAATTGATCTAAAACTTGCTTCAAGGTTAATTTGATGTTTTCATCTCCCAGTGTGGCAATTTTGAAAGACTTCAATAATGTAGAATGAGGTAGGAGTAGTAAAACAAAAGAGCATAAGAACTAGAAGCAGGAGTAGGTCATTTGGCATCTTGAGCCTACTCCATCATTCAATATGCTCATGGTTCTAGTGGCTCCACTTTCTAGCATGTCCCCCTTAACCCTTGACCCCCGTGTAGATCAAAAACTTGACAAACTCAGTCTTGAATATTCTGTGACCCACTGCTGTCTGGCAAAGTCAATGCCAAAGATTCATACCTATCTGAAGGAAGAAATGTCTCCTTATCTCCATCTCACAGGGGGGACCCCTTATTTTGAAACTGTGCCCTCTATTTCAAGATTCCCTCACAAGGTTTAGTTTAAAGTTTATTTATTAGTGTTACAAGTAGGCTGACATTAACGCTGCAATGAAGTTACTGTGTGAAACTGGGGAAGCATCCTTTCAGCATCTACCTTGTTAACTCCCATCGGAATCTTATATGTTTCAATAAGATCACCTCTCATTCTTCAAAACTCCGGTGAGTATAGATCCAACGTACTCAATCTTTCCTCATAAGACAAATCTTTCACCCTGGGAATCAGCTGCATGAACCACCTCTGAACTGATTCCAGGGCAAGTGCATCCTTCCTTAAGTATTCCCAACGCTGTCTCACGGATGCGCAATACCGTGGTAACAAGACTTGCCTATATTTATGTTCACTTCCCTTTTAAGAAAGGCCAACATTCTATTTGTCTTCCTAATTACTTCCTATACCTCAATGCTAACCTTTTTGTGATTCATACACCAGAACACCCAGATCTTTCTGTATCACAGCATTCTGTAGCATTCTCAATTTAAATAGTATTCTAACTTTCTATTCTTCCCATCAAAATGAACCTTCTCAGATTCTACTCTATTTGTCAAATATTTGCCCACTCACTTAAACTATAAAGTGTGGTTTGGTAATGCAGAACTTGGCTTGCTGAAGAAAGAGAGATGTTGAAGCTTTTCATCTTGTACTCGTTAGGACACTACACAATAGACTAGTGAAAGAGGCAAATAACAGTTTGTACAGTATGAGAAAAAAGGCTTCTTGAGCCTACTCCAGGTTGGCTCAAGGCTGGTTGGCAAATACACTCTGGTTTCTAGAGGTGTTGCCATGGATAATACACTAGGTGACTGGCAGTTAACCGCCTATCCTTGTTTGAAATTTGAACCAGGCAGTTTGACCCTAATTGGTCCAGGCATTGCTCTAAGGAATGAGACAGTTTTCGGCTACTACTTATTCTGTTTTGCCAAAACAGGTGCACCCATTTCCCCTCGCCCGGTCACTCCAGATTCCTCAACTCCCCCTCACCTGCTCCAGCCAGCCTGTTCCCAGCAAGACTTCAGGATTATTTGTAAACGCAGACTTCTGGCTCTTCAGTTTCGGGATTACCTGAAGTTCCAGCAGTGGCCACCACTCTCCAGTGGTGCTGCTGGGAGAAGAGAGCTGCTAGCCATTTGATTGGCTGGCAGCTCTCAGAGGTTGCAACCCATCACGAGAAAATTAAAGGCCCAAAATGTCTGTTACATTTTAGGGAGCAAGCCAGACATGCATAGGGTAAGCTCACCTCTGACTTTTATGTCAGAATGAGGGAACGACCACTTCCCCCACTCCACGTAAAATTCAGCCACTGGTCCACCCATGGGTAATTGGACTTACTCACAACAGCCATTATTCATCGAAAAGCTTTCTATTCTGCATTGAAGAAAGCTGCACTATCTCAACAATGCAAAGCTCAGTATGACTTTTCTCATCCCCCACAGAAGCCTTCTCCAAAGATTGTAATTGAATCAACACATCGCGTTAATTTTGTAAGAAGTGTTATTTCCAATGTTAGGCTAAAGGTTTGCTGTTTGGAAAGTGCAGTAGAAAGTTGAACGTAAAGTTTACTGTGTCTTGTGAAGCGTTTGATCTTCCTGGTGAAAGCAAGAAATTGTGGCAGTCCGTGAATTGTCATCAAGTGCACACAGATGTGAATGAGAATGAAGCAATGTGAACTATTTTTCAAAAGAAAAATTTGCACCTAATTATTTTTTAAATTGCCTTCCAGATATATGAAGTACCTATATCCATATGAATGTGAAAAGCGAGGCCTGAGCTCACCTGGTGAGCTACAGGCAGCTATTGATAGCAACAGACGAGAGGGCCGAAGGCAGAGTTATGGATCGACGTTGTTTAATTACTCCCCTGTGGGGACGCCAACTATCTTATCCTCTCCTAAGATACAGATGCCTACCATAGCGATATCCACTCATAACGGCAGCCACATTAGCCATGGATATTCTATAAAGAAAGGTATGCCATTTAGATTTTTACATAATAAAACTCTGATCAAAAGGCACAATGCTACATGTTTCTATCCAGATGTTGGGTGAAATATCCCAGGCACTCAAATTATTTTGTCCACTGAATTAAACATTTTAAATGTATTTACTTATTTGAAGTGAATGTGCTGTAATTTGTACCATAAACCTCATTGTTCAGGAGTTCATCTCATTGTTGAGGAGAGTTCAGGAGTGAGAATAAACATTCATACAGTCCTAGTAAGGACCAAGGGAAAAACTATTTAAAAAAACCTTGAAATAATCATAGAGGAACACCAATTGATGCCAGCCATATCAGTTATCATAATTCTTATATATTATATAAATGTTTACGAGGTTGTTATGTAGGAGCACAGCAATTTTACTCATAGTGCATTTCATTAATATTTGTCATTAATAAATGCCTTTCCAAGTTTGATTATCTACAACATTCAGAATAATACATATTGAAGAGGGAGTTGTAACATAATCAAAATAGATGGGTACATGAATGGAGAAGGAGTAGAGGGATACAGCCAGAGTAAGGGCAGGAAGGTTTCTTCTTTAGTTTAGAGAAGGCATTATGATCAGCACAGGCCTGGAGGGAGGGCCAAAGGGCCTGTTTCTGTGCTGTACTTTTCTTTCTTCTTTGTTCTAAAAGGTTTAGAAGCTATCATAAACTGTAAAAATAGGAAGATTTAAAAAGACAAATGTCCAAAGATGTGTAGGTTTGGTGGATTGACCATGCTGAATTGCCCCTTAATGTCCCAAAATGTGCAGGTCAGGTGGATTACCCATGGTAAATGCATGGAATTATGGGGATAGGGTGAAAGGAAGGGCCTTGGGCAGGATGCTGTGTTAGACAGGCAATGCAGACATGAAGGGACTCTTTGTGCACTGTTGGGATTCTCTGGTTCTATCAGTCCAATGACACACAAGAAGACAATAAATAGGAGTATACCACTGGCCCGTCCTGCCTGCTCTGACATTCAGTTCGATCATGGCTAATCTTGGGCTTCAGCTCCATTTCCCATGTGCTCCTGAAAACTATCTTCAGCAGCTCCATCAACTACTTTCCTACCAATCATAAGGTCAGAAATGCAAATATTTGCTGATCATTGTACAATGTCCAGCACCATCCAAAACTCCTCAGAAATGAAGAAGCCCATTCACATATGCAGCAAGACTTGGACATCATTCAGGCTTGGGATAAAAAGTGACAAGTAACATTTGCACCATACAACTGCCAGGAAGTAACCATCTCCAACAAGGAAGAATCCAATGAATATTCAGTGGCATTACCATTGCTGAATCCCCCACAATCCTGGGTGTTACCATTGACCAGAAATTGGACTAGTCATGTAAATACTGTAGCTACAAGAGCAGGTCAGAGGCTATAAATTTTGTGAAGAGTAACTCATATCCTGACTCCCAACAGCCTGTCCATTATCTATAAAGCATTTGTGGAATGTCGAAGACATGTTTTTTAGGAACAGGCAATTCTGAATTTGTTGATGTGTAATGAACCCTAATGAGGTAGACTTGATTCAGGAAATTAAGGTGAAGGAATCCTTTGGGTGCAGTGACCATAGTATGATAGAATTTATCCTGCAGTTTGAGAGGGAGAAGTTGGAATCAGATGTAATGGTATTACAATGAAATAAAGGTAACTACAAAGATATGAGGGAGGAGCTGGCCAGAGTTGATTGGAAAGGGAGCCCAGCAGGGAAGACAGTGGAACAGCAATGACAGGAGTTTCTGGGGGTTATTCGGGAAGCACAACAGAAATTCATCGCAAGGAGGAGGAAACGTGCTAAGAGGAAGACGAGACATCCATGGCTGACGAGGGAAGTCAATACAATATAAAAACAAAAGAAAAGGCATACAAAGTGGCGAGGATTAGTGGGAAGCCAGAGAATTGGGAAGCCTTTAAAAGTGAGCAGTAGACAACTAAAAAAGCAATAAGGGGGGGAGAAGAGTAATATTAGCTAGTAATATGAAAGAAGATGTTTTTTTCTGTAGGTAAAAGAGAGGCAAAACTAGACATTGGACCACTGGAAAATGAGGCTGGAAGTAATGATAGAAAACAAAGAAATGTCAGAGGAACTGAATAATTATTTTGCATCAGTCTTCATGGTGGAAGACACCAATGGGATGCCAGAGCTCCGAGAAAATCAGGGGGCACAGATGAGTGTAGTGGCCATCACTTAGGAGAAGGTTCTGGGGAAACTGAAAAGTCTGAAGGTGGACAAATCACCTGGACAAGATGGACTAGACCCTAGGGTTCTAAAAAAGATAGCTGAGGAAATTGTGGAGACATTGGTGGTGACCATTCAGTAATAACTGGAGGTAGGGAAGATCCCAGAGGACTGGAAAGTAGCTAATGTAACACTGTTGTTTAAGAAGGGAAGGAGGCAGCAGATGAGAAATTATAGGTCGGTTAACCTGACTTCGATCATTGGCAAGATTTTAGAGTCTGTTATTAAAGATGAGATTTTTCAGGATGGCATCCAGTGACTAGTGGGGTGCCTCAGGGGTCAGTGCTGGGACCACAACTTTTCACAACATACATTAATGATTTGGAGGGAGGAACTGAAGGCACTGTTGCTAAGTTTGAAGATGATACAAAGATATGTTGAGGGACAAGTAGTATTGAGGAAGTGGGGGCTGCAGATGGACTTGGACAGGCCAGGAAAGTGGGCAAGGAAGTGGCAGATGGAATACAATGTGGAAAAGGGTGAGGTTATGCACTTTGGAAGAAGAAATGGAGGCATAGAGTATTTTCTAAATGGGGAAATGCTTAGAAAATCAGAACCGCAAAGGGACTTGGAAGTTCTTGATCAAGATTCTCTTAAGTTAATGTGCAAATTCAGTTGGCAGTTAAGAAGGCAGATGCAGTGTTAGCATTCATGTCAAGAGCGCTAGAATACAAGAGCATGGTTGTACTTTCAAGGCTGTATAAGGCTCTGATCAGACACAATTTGGAGTGTTGTGAGCAGTTTTGGGCCCCATATCTAAGGAAGGATTTGCTAGCTTTGGAAAAGGTCCAGAGGAGGTTCACAAGAATGATACCTGGAATGAAGAGCTTATCGTATGAGGAATGGTTGAGGACTCTGAGTCATTGTAGTTTAGAAGGATGTGGGGTGATCTTATTGAAACTTACAGGATACTGCGAGGCCTGGATAGAGTAGACTTGGGGAGGATGTTCCCACTAGTAGGTAAAACTAGAACCAGAGGGCACAACCTCAGGCTAAAGGGACGATCCTTCAAAACAGAGATGAGGTGGAATTTCTTCAGCCAGAGAGTGGTGAATCTGTGGAAACCTTTGCCCCGAAGGCCGTGAAGGCCAGGTCACTGAGTGTCTTTAAGACAGAGATACATTGGTTCTTGATTAATAAAGGGATCAGGGGTTATGGGGAAAAGGCAGAAAAATGGGGACGAGAAAAATATCAGCCATGATTGAATGGAGGAGCAGACTCGATGGGCCAAGGGGCTTAATTCTGCTCCTATGTCTTATGGTTTTCTGGTCTAAGGCACAAGTCAGGAATGTAATGGCACACTCTCTACTCGCCTGGATGGGTGCAGCTTCAACAATACTCAAGAAGCTCAATACCATCCAGTGCAAAGCAGCTTGTTTGTTTGGCACCTTATCCTCAAACATTCAACCCCTCCTCAATTGTTGCACAGTAGCAGCAGTATGTACAAAATGTACTGCGGCAACTCACCAAAGTCCTTTGACAGCACCTTCCAAACCTGCAATCTCAACACAGTGAAGGACAAGAGCAGCAGATCCATGGGAACACCAACACCTGGAAGTTCCCTCCCAAGCCATTCACTATCCTGTCTTGGAAATATATCGCCATTCCTCTACTGTCACTGTGTCAAAATCCTGGAACTCTTTCCGTAGCCATACTAAGGGTGTATCTACAGCAAAGAGACCGCAGTGGTTCAAGAAGGCATCTCATCACCACTTTCTCAAGGGCAACTAGATATGGGCAATAAAACACTGGCCTAGCCAGTGATGCCCACATTCCATTCAGTATTTTTTTAAATGTGAATATCAAAATTTCAAACAGTACTCCAGAAATGGACAAGCCAAACCCAGTAGAATTGCAGCAAGACTTCTATATTCTTAAACTCCAATCTCCTTACAATAAAGGCCAACATGCTACTTGCCTTTTAATTGCTTGCTGCACCTGTATGCTAACCCTCTGCGTTCCTTGTACAAGTATGCCCAAATCTGTTTGAACCTCAACACATAGAATTGTCATATCTTTGAAAAAATATTCTGCTATTCTAATCTTATGGCCAAGATGAATAACTTCACACTTTCCTACATTAGGCTCCATCTGCCTCCTTGTTGCCCACTTGCTTAACCTGTCTATATTTATTTGCAGCCTCACTGTGTCTTCACACCTCATCTTCCCTTCTAGTATTATTAGCAAACTTAGATATAAAATTATCTGTTACTTCACCTAAGTCACTAATATTGTATATAGCTGAGGGCCCTGCAGTGTTCCTTTTGGCAATCCACTAGTCACTGCTGCCAACTTGAAAAATTCCCCTTTGTGTCCACTCTCTGCTTTCTATCCATTATCCAAAGCTCTACCCGTGCTGAAATATCATCCCCATCTCCATGAGCCTTTATCTTGCCCATTTTGTTTGGCACCTTACCAAATATCTTTTGGAAATCCAAATTCTCCTCTATTGCCCTACTAGTTAACTGAAAACTTGAATAAATTTGACAAACAGGATTTCCCTTTGGTAAAAACATGTTGACTTGTTCAAATCATGCTATGCTTTTCTTACGTGCATTGTTAAGGCTTCCCTAATAATAGATTCCAGCATTTTCCCAATAACTGATGTTCACCTAACTGGCCTGCAGTTCGCTATTTTCTCTCTCTCTCCCTCCTTTCTTGAAAAGCAATGTAATAATTGGCAACTTCCAATGGAATGGGACCATTCCGGAATCTAAGGAATTTTGGAAAACGCATCCATTATCTTTGTAGCTATTTCTTTTAAAACCCTGTGGTGCAAACCATAAATTTCTGAGAATATCTTGGATTTTAGTTCATTAAATTAAAAAATTATTAATTTCCAGAGTGTGGATATCATGAAACATTGCACTTTCGTGAACTTGCTAATCTTGTCACACAGAACAACCCACTCCATAGACCTCTGTTTTATTCAGTGCCTGACTCCCTTGTGAGTTCATTATGCTGAATGATGATATCAAATAGTTCTGAGGGGGGCAGAGGAGGGAGGGGGAGGTGAAGGACTTCATTAATGTGGAAGGCCAGGAAAACCTGGTATAATTCTTCTTGGACCACAAGAAGGTTAAAGAGAGATCAAGAGGCATTCAAAATTATGAGTGGTTTTGATAGAAGAGATGGGAAAGATCAATAATAAGAGAATTTACGGTATTTAGCAATCTGGGGAAAATGAAAACAATTCTTTGACTTAGCAAATTGTTATGATCTGAAATGCACGGCTTGAAAAGATGGTAACTTTCAAATCAAAATTGGCTACGTACTTGAAAAGAGAAGAAATGACATTGCTATAAAGAAAGAGATAGGGAAGGAGGTCCAATTGGACAGATCCTTCAAGGACCCAGTGTCGATTCAATAGGAAGAATGATTCCATCTGTGATGTATCATTCGATGATTCTATGAAAAAGGATACCAGAACTGTGATTCAAACTAACACAGAATTTTATTATTTCTCACATATATACATGATTATAAGGTTACAGCCTGCAGCATCAGAGGGGCCCTCTTTCAGGTGAAATATTAATCCAAAGAGACAAACAGACTCACAAAATCTTTGCAGGAGGAGGCCGTTCAAAAGTTCTCAAAAAGAGCATTCTATCTTGTCCCATTCCCTTGCCTATTGTGTCTCTGGGGAATGTATGAACAAGGAAAGAAAGCACAAGTCTTTCATCCAGTCAGACTGAAGAATTCTTAATACATCATACAAAATTTCAACCAGAAAATGTAAATTAAATATTGATTCAATGTCCCTTCAAGGATGGAAAATAAAATAAAGAGAGAGAAAATGGAGCTGCCTATATTTTTTTTATTAGTGTCATTAACTTAAATTACAGTAACTTTAATGAAGTTACTGTGAAAATCCCCTAGTCGCCACACTCTGGGTACACTGAGGGAGAATTTAGCATGGCCAATGCATCTAAACAGCACACCCTTCAGACTGTGAGAGGAAACTGGAGCACGCAGAGGAAACCCATGCAGACACGGGGTGAACGTGCAGAATCCACACAGGCAGTGACCTAAGCTGGGCATTGAACCCAGGTCCCTGGCGCTGTGAGGCAACAGTGGTAACCATTGTGCCATTATGCCATCCATGTTCATCCTCCAACCAACAAAAGCACAACAGTGGATTCAATGAACTTAAAAATACTTTTTAATAAGAAATGAATATATGAAGAAGTGAGTGTGAACTTCCATCTTAATACATTCCTGGCTAAACAGGTCAGAAGAATAATTGATCTTTGTCCCATCTGATCTAAAATTGATTTTTGCACTTTGCTGATCCAAACAGGATGAGGGTATTGAGTGCATAAAAATGACAAATCTCTGAGAATGTTTTGTTTAAAGGCGACGCCTGTGTAGCTTGCACTAGTTAATTAGGAGCATTTCAAGCCGGATTCCTGTTGTAGTCCAAGGACACCCCTAAACTGCTGCTGAGGAACGCAGTACAAAAATAGCCATGACCACACATCACCTCCAGAATTAGAATTCTTAATTTAAGATAGGTGTCATTTTTTGACACCCCAACCTACGACCCCAAAATCTCAGCAGACTTGCATACTTCATGTTATTTTCAGATTGACATTAGTGTGCAAAATATAGTTTCTTCTCCCTTTAATTTGTGCCTTGCTCAACAAAGTGCAGAACTGTGCTGTCAACATGGGATTTGCTTGGAAAGACTCTTACTGTCTTTGCCCATGCACACACGAGCATTTCTCTAAATGTTTTAAAAATTTAATTTCTCCTGACAATGTTAAGACATTCTGTGAAAATTTAGTTTTAACTTAAAATACCAAATTTGTCCACATAATACTTGCGTGCGTTACATGGGAAAATTCTAGCAACTTACACTAAAAGCCCTTTTTATTCTTGCTTGATGTGATTTTTAAAGTACTTTTGACAGTGTGGTGCAGTTTATAAACTAAAGGACATGGAGTGGGGAGGAAGGGGTGGTGGGGTGCTGGTGCCAGAAATTAATCTTTCCAAACCTCCCAATGAACATTTTCAAATATCCTCTTGAACCCTTAGTGGCGATTTTAACTTGGAGGATTGAAAATCAGATTTTGTTTCATTTTTGTTTATAATCCCACAAAGCGTGTAAACCTTGTAACTGGTCTGGTAATGTTGCAAATTCAGGTATGTTAATGGATTTGTTGGACTGCTTAGTCTTTTCATAATGGATTATTTTCTTCTCTGTCTCTTTTTGTCCCAGAAGAATCTATGCCCTCGACAGCAGGACACAATCGAATAGCAATCCCACTCAGCATCGCCGGGCACCATGTGACCACAGCCCAGGCCGTGGCAGCTCAGGCAGCCACGGCGCAGGTAGCAGCGGCCCAGGCCATGGCCCTCGATCAGCTGCGAGAGAAGCTGGATTCGGGGGAGCCTCCAGAGAAGAAAGTGTCAGTCGCGGCAGAGGAGCAGCAGCGGCTCATGCAACAAGCACTGCAGCAGAACCTGCTGGCTATGGCAACCCAGATCCCTATGAACATTAAAATCAATAGTAGAGGTAAGGCGAGGAGACAACATTCACGCTAGATTTCTCATTAATACTCTGTCTTGTTGTACATCGCCACCATTATGGCCAAACACTAGACAATATCTCCTTGTTTACCTGTAATGTTTAAATTCTCTACTGCTGTACTTTTCTTTATTCACTTTTTTGTATGACATAATCCCTGTTTCCTTCTCATTTCCACCTTGTTTCTTCCGAGTTCCAGCAATACCATTTTCGTCCATTGTGAAACCAAAAGAGAAAACATTGGGAAATCTCAGCAGGTCTGGCAGCATCTGTAAGGAGATAAAAGAGCTGACGTTTCGAGTCCAGGCGACCTTTTGTCAAAGCTGGAGTACTCTGCTTTGACAAAGGGCCATCTGGACTTTATGCCTGACTTTACCAAGTTTTCGCGCCCGAAAACAGACACAACTTGATGATAAAATAAGGCCCTGTATTTCCATTGTGTCAAAATCAAGACCCATCTCCCTCACTCTTAATTTAACTAATTCTTTCCCTGCACCTCAAACAATGAGACTCCTGACCACCTTCCTTCCCTCCTACAATCTACGGGCTTTTGAAATTTAAATCCAGCCAGTACTTTCTGACTAAATTAGTCTTTTCTCTACTCTTACTGTCTTTCCCCTGCACACACGAGCATTTCTCTTAATGTTTTAAAAATTTAATTTCTCCTGACAATGTTAAGACATTCTGTGAAAATTTAAAGGTAAAATACCAAATTTGTCCACATAATACTTGCATGCATTTTATGAGAAAATTCTAGCAACTTACACTAAAAACCCCTTTTATTCCTGCTTTATGTGATTTTTAATGTACTTTTGACAGCGTGGTATAGTCTCCATCTTCCCTTCTTTCCTATGAAAAGGCCTGCTGAATTTATCACTTTTATTTGATGCTTCATTCCGTAACAAGGTGAGACACACCTGTGCTGCAGAATAAACAATCTGCTCACATCTTGTAAACAGCATCAGCATTGGGTATATACTGATAATATCCGCCCCAAACTAGATACAAGGAAAGTCTGCTGTGGTCTGCCCCAGTGGTTGCCTTAAACCCACATGGGACATCAGCTGCTGTAAGACATTATCCAGATGCCAGCCATAAGAACAGGGTCATATATCCAGAGTTCAACACCTACTATGACTGGGCTGTTGAAAGGATAACAGCTGTGCTGAAGCTCCACATCTCCAACTGGAGAAAGCACTATGATTGTGATGTGGTGTGTTGAAGTTTTTATTAGGATTAGCATGGAAAAGCACCCACATATTTAAAGGCAGTTATGCTGCTTGCCTTGCAAGTTTTGAGTACCTTCCTCTGTCTGCCAGATGAGCGTGCAGACATGCACTTATGTGCATTTGATGCGGATAAGCAGAATCTTACTGGAGTCATTGTCTCTGCAAGATGGCCTGCCCGGCAATGGAAATTCAATTCCTAGTGGCAAGTCTGGGTGGATCTAATCTGACACAGACATCACACTTTGTGATTGATAAGACAGTCTGGATCACTTATAGCCACTTGCTCACTGAACATCACTAGAGGTTCAACTCATACAATCCAAAACCAATAATATAATCTTGACTGGGTAGGTGGCGCGGTGGCACAGTGGGTAGCACTGCTGCCTCACCACGCCAGCGACCCAGGTTCAGTTCTGGCCTTGAGCCACTGACTGTGTGGAGTTTGCACTTTCTCCACATGTCTGCATAGATTTCATGTGGATGCTCCAATTTCCTCCCACAGTTCAAAGATGTCTGTGTTAGGTTGATTGGCCATGCTAAATTGATTCTAGTATCGGGGGATTAGCAGGATGAATATGTGGGGCTATGGGAATAGGACCTGGATGGGATTGTGATCGATGCAGACTTGATGGGTTGAATGGCCTCTTTCTGCACTGTAGGGATTCTATGATTTTATGATAAGTGTGAAGTGGAGATGCCAGTGTTAGACTGGGGTAACACAGTAAGAAGTCTCACAACACCAGGTTAAAGTCCAATAGATTTATTTGGTAGCACAAGCTTTCGGAGTCTCAAGCTCCTTCATAAGGTGATTGAAGAGTTGTGTTCACAAACAGGGCATGCATAGGCACAGACTCAATTTACAAGATAATGGTTGGAATGCGAGTCTTTACAGGTAATCAAGTCTTTACAGGTACACACAATGTGAGTGGAGAGAGGGTTAAGCACAGTTTAAAGAGGTGTGAATTGTCTCCAGCCAGGACAGTTAGTGAGATTTTGCAAGCCCAGGGCAAGTCATGGGGGTTACAGATAGTGTGACATGAATCCAAGAGTCACTCACCTGATGAAGAAGCAATGCTCTGAAAGCTCATGATACCAAATAATCCTGTTGGACTTTAACCTGGTGTTGTGAGGCTTCTCGGTACTGGTTAATTGGATTGTGTCCTTACAGGGCAGTAGGGTGCACACCATTTTGAACAAAAGGAAGCTTTACTTTTCTGGAACTTAACTTGCAGGCAGTTAAGCATAATGATGGGTTTCCCTTTATTTAAAACAGAACAATTACAGCCACAGAAACGAAGATGTAAACAAAAATGATAAAGTATTTTAAAGAACTAAAGATTGTGAAACCTTGCTATGCTATAAACATGAAGCAGAGGAAAAGTTAAATATAGATTTAATAAAATTAGTATTCAAAATTTGATGAGCGAAACAAAAAATGGAAAATATCAGGTAAAAAGAAATGTAATCACTTGGTTTTTATTAGGAATAAAGATTTATTTATCTTTTAGATTGAATTATAACCTATAAAAACACTATTTTTGAATTAACTGATATACTGGAGGTGATTTTCTGACCACACACTGGGATTGCATTGAGTTGGAGAATCACGGGGTTGGGCTCCAGCACGTTTAGTGCTGGCGAGAACGCTTTTGGGATTTTCCCAGCCCCATCTCCGTCACCTGGCCGTAATCTGCCCAGCGAGGGCAGGAGCTAGGTTAGCATATTAATGCCACTATTTAAATATGCTTTGCCAATTTCAAGCCGATTTTCTTCCTCCCAGGAACCTCCAGGCCTTATTTTACCATTTTGATTTAAAGTGCTAGGTGGGCTTGAAATGGGAGTGTTTCAGATCTGATTTTTTGACCCATTCTGAGGCGCCCCCATACGTACTCTGCCTGTGAGTCCGAATCATGCTGCAGAAGCCTGTGGGCCGGGCTTAACGTGCCCAAAATTCTGCAGCTCCGATTGACATCACCAACTGCGCGTGCACAGAAAAAAAGATAGAATACTGCTCCCTTGCCACATTCCTCCCAGGTCGGATAATGCCTCCCCATAGCCCCCACAGACATTGCCACACCCCTCCCAACATTACTGATCCCCTAATCCCCTCACCCCCTGCCATCCAGACCAATTGCAGCCCCGTCCCCCCCTTCCCCTCACTGATCTCAGGCAGAGTGGCAGCAGTCCCCCTTCCTCCCCACTGATCACAGGCAGAGTGGCAGCAGTCCCCCTTCCGGGTCCTTGTGCATGAGTCGCAAAAACCCAGCTTGCAGGTGCAGCAGGTGGTCAGGAAGGCGAATGGGATGCTGGCCTTCATAGCGAGGGGGATTGAATATAAAAGTAGGGAGGTCTTGCTGCAGCTGTATAGGGCATTGGTGAGGCCGCAGCTGGAGTACTGTGTGCAGTTTTGGGCGCCGCACCTGCGCAAGGATATTTTGGCCCTGGAGGGAGTGCAGAGGAGGTTTACTAGGCTGATACCAGAGTTGAGGGGATTGAGCTATGAGGAGAGGCTGAATAAACTAGGCTTGTACTCGTTAGAGTTTAGAAGAATGAGGGGAGATCTCATTGAGACGTATAAGATGATGAATGGGATGGATAGGATAGAGGTGGAGAGACTCTTCCCGCTCAAAAAAGACAGTAGGACTAGGGGGCACAGCCTCAAGATAAAGGGGGGGTGGTTTAGAACGGAGTTGAGGAGGAACTTCTTCACTCAAAGGGTGGTGAATCTCTGGAATTCTCTGCCCGTTGAAGTGGTGGAGGCTGCCTCGCTAAATATTTTTGAGAAGCGGGTTGATGGGTTCTTGATAAGAGAGGGGATTAAGGGTTATGGGGAGAGGGCGGGAAAGTGGAACTGAGCCACAACAGATCAGCCATGATCTTATTGAATGGCGGGGCAGGCTCGAAGGGCTAGATGGCCTACTCCTGCTCCTATTTCTTATGTTCTTATTTCTTATGTTCTCCCCACTGATCACATTGAATTGAATCCAGGTCCTGGTGCTGTGAGGTAGCAGTGTTAACCACTTTGCTACCGTGCCACCCTGGATGTTTGGATAGATCTTTATAGGTCATTATACATGGATGTAATGCACAATTATGATATGGTAAAAGTTAGAACATAAGCAGCAGAGTTTTAATTAAAGTTATGGAAGGTGGAAGATGAAAAGCCTAATATATGGTTCAATAAATATATTGAACTTGCTGTTTATTTCATAGACGTGCTTAGGACAATTTTCATTTCCAAAAGCTAACTCTTATAATGCAGAGAGGTGAACTTTGAAAGATGCACAGAGATTAAGGACTCAGTACACAATCAGTATGTTTTCAGTTCACTAAATAAAGTGACATTACTTGGCTTTGGTTTCACAATATTATTTTGAGCAAACGGATAATGTAAGTGTCAGTGAACATCTAATGAACAGCTACCGTAATTAAATTCAATATAAGCATTAAAAAATACAGCATGCATCCCAGAAAATCAAAGGGATTCAGGGAGAAAATTAAGGCAATCTGAACTTTCAAAAGTTGATTCTGTTGGCAGGCAAAGGGATGTTTGGTAAGTGGGAGGCTTTCAAAAGGGTTCAGCATAAGTACATTCCTTTCAGAGTGAAGAGCAGAGCTGGTAGAAGTAGGGGACCCTGGTTGACTCAGGATACTGAGGCCCTGGTCAAGAAGCAGAAGGAGGCATATGACATGCATAGGCAGCTAGGATCAAGTAGATCCCTTGAAGATTGTAGAGGTTGTCAGAGCAGAGTGAAGAGAGAAATCAGGAGGGCAAGAAGGGGACATGAAGATTGCTTTGGCAGATAAGGCAAAGGAGAATCCAAAGAGCTCCGGTAAATACATAAAGGAAAAAAGAGTAACAAGGGAGAGAGTAGGGCCTCTTAAGGTCACCTACGTGCAGATTCACCAGAGATGGTTGAGTTTCTAAATGAATATTTCTCATCAGTATTTCCTGTTGAGAAAAGCATGGATGTTAGAGAACTTGGGGAAATAAATAGTGACGTCTTGGGGAGTGTACATATGATTGAGAAGGAAGTGCTGGAAGTCTTAAAGCGCATCACAGTAGTTAAATCCCAGGGACCTGATGAAGTTTATCCCAGAACATTGTGGGAGGCTAGGGAGGAAATTGTGGGTCCCCTAGGAGAGATATTTGAATCATTGACAGCCACAAGTGAGGTGCCTGAAGATTGGAGGGTGGCAAATGTTGTACCTTTGTTTAAAAAGGGCTGCAAGGAAAAGCTTGGGAACTATAGGCCAGTGAGCCTAATGTCTGTAGTGGGTAAGTTGTGAAAAGGTATTCTGACAGACAGGACTTAGAAGCATTTAGAGAGGCAAGCACTGATTAGGGACAGTCAGCATGGCCTTGTGAATGGAAAATTATATCTCACAAATTTGATTGAGTTTTTTGAAGGGGTAACCAAGAAGGTAGAGGAGGGTAGTACCATAAGTGTTGTCTACTTGGACTTTAGCAAGGCCTTTGACAAGGTACCACATGGTGATTTGTTGCAAAGGTTAAATCTTACAGGATCCTGGGTGAGGTAGCCAATTAGATAAAAAATTGGCTTGACAACAGAAGAGAGGATGGTTGTAGAGGGTTGTTTTTCAAACAGGAGGCTTGTGACTAGCGGTGTGCCTCAGGGATTCCTGTTGGGTCCACTGTTATTTGTTATCTATATTAATTATTTGGGTGATAATTTAAGAGGCATGGCTAGTAAGTTTGCAGATGACACCAAGATTAGTGGCATAATGGACAGCAAAGAAGGTTTCCTAGGATTGTGAGGTAATGCATTTTGGAAGGTCTAATCCAGATTGGAAATATACAGTAATTGGCAGAACCCTTAAGAGTATTGATAGGCAAAGGGATCTGGGTGTACAGGTACACAGGTCACTGAAACTGGCAATGCAGGTGGAGAAGGTAGTCAAGAAGACATACAGCATGCTTGCCTTCATCGGCCAGGCATTGAGTTTAAAAAATGGCAAGTCATGCTGCCGCTTTATGGAACCTTAGTTAGACCCCACTTGGAATATAGTGTTCAATTCTGGTCACCACACTACCAGAAAGATGTGGAGGTTTTGGAGAGGGTACAGAAAAGATTTACCTGGATGGTGCCTAGTATGGAGGGCATTAGCTATGAAGAGATATTGGAGAAACTTGGCTTGTTATCACTGGAACGACAGAAGTTGAGGGGTGACCTGTTAGAAGCCTACAAGATTATGAGAGGCATGGATAGGGTGGATAGTCAGAAGCTTTTTCCCAGGGTGGAAGAGTCAATTACTAGGGGGCACAGGTCTAAGGTGTGAGGGGCAAGGTTTAAAGGAGATATACAAGGCAGATTTTTTACACAGAGAGTGGCGGGTGCCTGGAACTCATTGCAGGGGAGATAGTGGAAGCGGATACGGTAATAACTTTTAAGGAGCATCTTCGCAAATACAAGAATAGGATGGGAATGGAGGGATATGGTCCCCAGAAGGGTATACAGTTTTGGATAAGTTGGGCAGCATGGCTGGTGCAGGCTTGGAGGGCCGAAGAGCCTGTTACTATGCTGTAATTTTCTTTGTTCTTTGTTCTTCGTGCTTTGATTGAAATGGGATTTTGATCAATTGAACCAGTGGGCTGATGAACGGCAAATGGAGTTTAATTGAGATAAATGCTAGGTGATGCATTTTGAGTAGGTCAAACCAAGACAGGACTTCCTGTATGGCATTGGGGAGAGTTATAGTACAAAGAGACCTAGGGATACAGGTTCATAGCTCCTTGAAAGTGGAATCACAGGTGGACAGAATGGTGAAGAAGGCATTCAGCATGCTGGGTTTAATTGGTCAGAACATTGAATACAGGAGTTTGGGTGTCTTGTTGAAGTTGTACAAGACATTGGTAAGGTCACACTTGGAGTATTGTGTCCAGTTCTGGTCACCCTATTACAGAAAGGATATTATTAAACGGGAAAGAGTGCAGAAAAGATTTACTAAGATGCTACTGGGGCTTGATAGTTTGAGTTACAGGGAGAGGCTTAGGGGTGATCTTATAGAGATCTATAAAATAATGGGTGGGCATAGATAAGGTGGTCAGAACATAGAACATAGAACAGTACAGCACAGTTCAGGCCCTTTGGCCCTTCGACCCTCGATGTTGTGCCGAGCTATGTCCGAAACCAAGATCAAGCTATCCCACTCCCTATCATTTGGTGTGCTCCATGTGTCTATCCAATAACCGTTTGAATGTTCCTAAAGTGTCCGACTCCACTATCACAGCAGGCAGTGTATTCCACACCCCAACCACTCTCTGAGTGAAGAACCTACCTCAGACATCCCTCCTATATCTCCCACCATGAACCTTATAGTTATGCCCCCTAGTAACAGCTACATCCACCCGAGGAAATAGTCTCTGGACATCCACTCTATCATTCCCCCTCATCATCTTATGAACCTCTATTAATTCACCTCTCATACTCCTCCACTCTAAAGAGAAAAGCCCCAGCTCCCTCAATCTTTCCTCATAAGACCTACCCTCCAAACCAGGCAGCATCCTGGTAAATCTCCTCTGCGCTCTCTCCAATCCTTCCACATCCTTCTTGAAATGAGGTGACTGGAGCTGCACACAATATTCCAAATGTGGTCTCACCAAGGCCCTGTATAATTGCAGCATAACCCCACGACTCTTAAACTCAAAATCCCTGTTAATAAAGACTAACACACTCTAAGCCTTCTTCACAGCTCTATTCACTTGAGTGGCAACCTTCAGAGATCTGTGGATATGAACCCCAAGATCTCTCTTTTCCTCCACATTTCTCAGAACCCTGCCGTTGACCCTGTAATCCACATTCAAGGTTGTCCTACCAAAATGAATCACCTCGCATTTATCAGGGTTAAACTCCATCTGCCACCTTTCGGCCCAGCTCTGTATCCTATCAATGTCTCTTTGCAGTTTACAAGAGCCCTCCACCTCATCCACTACTCCACCTATCTTGGTGTCATCAGCAAATTTACTAGCCCATCATCCTACAGTCCCCTCTTCCAAGTCATTGATAAAAATCACAAATATCAGAGGGTCCAGCACTGATCCCTGTGATATACCGCTGGTAACTGGCCTCCAGTCTGAAAATTTTCCCTCCACCACCTCCCTCTGTCTTCTATGAGACAGCCAGTTACTTATCCAGTTGGCCAAATTTCCTTCTATCCCATACCTCCTTACTTTCTTCATGAGCCTACCATGGGGAACCTTATCAAACGCCTTACTAAAATCCATGTATATGACATCAATTGCTCTACCTTCATCTAAACACTTAGTTACCTCCTCAAAGAATTCAGTCAAATTTGTGAGGCAGGAGTTATGCCTCACGAAACCCTGCTGACTATCCCAGATTAAGATGCATCTTTCCAAATAGTCATAAGTTCTATCCCCCAGGACCTTTTCCATTAACTTATCGACCATTGAACTAAGACTACCTGGTCTATAATTACCAGAGTCATTCCTATTTCCTTTCTTGAAGAGAGGAACAACATTCGCCGCTCTTCAGTCCTCTGGCACAATCCCGTAGACAATGAGGACCCAAAGATCAAAGCTAAAGGCTCCGCAATCTCATCCCTTGCCTCCCAAAGTATCTGAGGATGTATCCCATCTGAATTGTTTTCCAACGGTAAGGGAGTCTAAAACTAGAGGGCATTGGGTTTAAGGTGAGAGAAGAGAGATACAAAAGGGGCCAGAGGGGCAATTTGTTTACACAGAGCATGATGAGTCTTGAACAAACTGCCAGAAGCAATAGTATAGGTAGATACAATTTTGTCTTTTGAAAAGCATTTAGACAGTTACACGAATAAGACGGGTATAGAGGGAAATGGGCCAAACTTGTGCAATTCTGAATAGTATAGTGGTAAAAACTGGGTGGCATGGCCTGTTTCCATGCTGTAAACCTCTATGACTCCATGAACTACAGTAACTATAGACCAATCAGCTGAACAGTGCGATGGGAAAAGTAGAAAGTAACATGTATTTATTGATTTAGTAACCTGTCTCATCCTTGAATGTCCCAGAGCTTTTCCTGATAGTTCTGAACAATACTGGGGATCAGTCTTATTGATATTAATTTTCAAAATTTTCATTAAAGCTCAAAGATTTTAACCTTTAATTTGACGCCACTTCTGCTCCCTTTTCATTAGAAGCTTTTAAACAATCTAAGGTATGTTCATTTTTCCACTTACAAGGGTTGTGATCTGAGGACTCTATAATCCACTAAAGTAGATTGCACTGATTCTGTTACTTTACAGGCTTATTACGTAACTTTCTCCTTTCTTCTGCTCCGTGTGACACACTCTGATTCCCGTCAACCTAGTTGCTGCTCTTCCTGTAATCTGCTGTACTTGCATTGTTCTTTTAAAAGCATGAGACAGGCTGAGTGATATTTTCTGTTGGTACCTGGAAGCATCCTGTGTAGAGATTGGCACTTTAAACCCTCTTCACTTCTGTCTGAATGTGCACCTTTGCTTCAGATCTGGTATAAGGAAGGAGACAACTTTTGATGCAGCAAGTTACAATGATTTGTCACACTGTCTGAAAGTTTTATTCATGTCACAAGTAAGCTTACAATGAAGTTGCAATGAAGTTGCTGTAAAAATGCAGGGCGGCATGGTAGCACAGTGATTAGCACTGTGGCTTCATAGTACCAGGGTCCTGGATTCAATTCCTGGCTCAGGTCACTGTCTATGTGGAGTTTGCACATTCTCACTGTGTCTGCGTGGGTTTCCTCTGGGTGCTCCAGTTTCCTCCCACATTCTGAAAGACATACTGGTTAGATGCATTGAACTGAACAGACGCTGGCCTGTGGCGACTAGGGGAATTTCAGAGTAACTTCATTGCAGTGTTAATGTAAGTCTTACTTGTGACTAATAAATAAACTTTAACTTTTAAATCCCCAAGTCGCCACACCCTGGCACCTGTTCACATACGCTGAGGGAGAATTTAGCATGGCCAATTTACCTAACCAGCACATCTTTCAGATGGTGAGAGGAAACAGGAGCACCTGGAGGAACCCCACACAAGCACAAAGAGATCATGCAGACTCCACACAGACAGTGACCCAAGCTGGGAATCGCATCTGGGCCCTTTGCATTGTGAGGCAGCAGTGCTAACCACTGTGCCATTGTGAAAGAGTAGCAAGGGAAGACTCAATAGTAATTTCCAAAAGAAAATTGGATAATCACTCGAAGCAAAGAAATGAGCAAGGGTATGGGTCTAACTGCACAGCCGTTTCACTGAGCTGGCACAGGCTGAATGGCCTCCTGTGTTGTAAAATTCTACGTTTCTAACTATACGTGGTCTCAAGTTGTGCCCCTACTTTGTACAAGCTGAGATCCAAATATTTTACACACCGGCAGTACAAATATTATTTAGTATTGAGTCTGAAAAATTCCAGGCTGTAGTCTCCTGCTTCTTCTAATTCTTCTTCCCCATGAATATCTAGCAACAGGATGTTTCTTGTAACACCTATTCTCTAGAAATGACTCACATATTGAACTCAGCAGAAATCTTTAATGTGCTTGTCCCTGTTCCTGTAATAATACAATTGATGTGTTGTATGTATCAAATAAATCCTGAGTAAATTTACAGGTTGCTCAACAACAACAAGAAAAACACTGTTGATGTTGGATCTGTGCGTTACACCTGATTATCTCAGGATTAACTTTGGTGGTCTGAACAAAAGTTAGTGCCATTCTATCATCTACACCGAACCAAGTTATTACTCTTTAGTGACAATTAGTGTGCACAACAATTCTAATGCTAGGAACAATTTAATCCCGCACCAAAAGTACCAGGGTGACTGACATAGGAAATAGGTATCACCATACTGGTGGATAATACCCTTCTGAGGTTGGGATTTATGTCTGTTATTGGAGGAAACTGTACTCTTGACTCCATTATTCCACACATTTCTTTGAAAAGCACCCCAACATTTTGGTTACATTCAAGGCTTTACATAAATGCCAGTTATTATTTCTATTGTTGATGTGGCCAACACGTGATATCTGGAAAGACAGCGCTAATACCTGAAATACAAAGTGCTGCTTTTCACAACACGGACAGTCTTCAGCTTTTTGAATACAAAAATAAATGTTAATGAAACCCAAGTTATATTTCATTCAATGCATTTGCTAAGGGGAATTATGAAGTCTACATATTTTGGTTAATGTGTTTGTCTTAGGACTGTCACATTGGTATCATCTACCCTTTGAACACCTACTAGTTCATGAAACTTTAGAGCTAATCTGGAGAGGAACTTTCTTCTTGTTAAGAAACCTGAGTGAAAATCTCATAGCAAAGCACCACCAAGGTCTAAGAGGAGAAATTAAGAATAAGCAATCAGATGGCAACCACTCTCCAAACTTTATTTTAAGAGCTTATAGAGTATGGGTGAAAAGGAAGGCTGAAGAAGGTAAAGAGTTCCACTAATTGGACCCAATTTCAACCTAATAAAGAACAGTTCTAAGCAAGTACTGAGGGGGAAGAAAAACACTTGTGTTATTTGTTAAGAGAAACTTAGTAATCAAATATCCTGGGGCTATCAGGTCCCAGGAGCCAGCTTATCATCTCTAGTTTACTCTCTCAGCTATCTTGCTTTTTGGCACTCATATTGGTATTTTCTTCTTCTTGCTTTCCCCAGCAGATGACAGACAAGAAACTGCATTGAACCTGTCTACAAATGGCATTAGCAGCATCAACATGTCAATAGAAATAAATGGAGTTGTCTACACAGGTAAATAGAAGGCTGTTTTTCGATGTAATTGCAAGCAGGAAATCCAATAACTTATAGCAGTGCAGTGGCGTTAAGTTCTATACACAATTTGATGTCTTTACTATAAAATCCATTCTAATGAAGTGGCAGTCCGATGCAGTTAAAAAAGTTAAATATCTCGAAATTGCCCTTGTTGATTTGTGGTCGATTGTGCTCATTGTCTTAGATTGAGAAATAGACTGCTGAATCCAGGCTGTGTCGTTGAGCTGAGGGTTTAATTACCACTGTGTAAGCACTGGCAGTTCAGAGCCCTCTCTGCCTTGTTCACTTGCCCTTTAATTCAAACCCATTCCTTGGGGAACAGATGGAAACATGGAATTAAATAGGATTGAATGGGGAGATGGGGGGGCGGGGTGTTGGAAGGAGACATAGGAGAGGGATACTTATGAGGGAATGTTGTGCTGAGCATTGAAGCAAATAAGAATAAAAGACTACAGCTAAGGTAGCTGTTGGGATCAATACATACCTGCAAACTTGACCATAGAAATCGGTAGTATGTGGAAATGTAGCAACACATTCACCATCTTCTATAGCCTGAAGCATAATCTCATACTTTGAAGCCTGTATTGAATAGCTTGAGTCTGTGCTAACTACAGTTTACTGTTTACCGATCCAATTTGTATTTCCAGTGATCGTACAAGGTGTGAAAGCAGACTAGTGTTCACCTCATTTAGGATAGTACAGGATGGATTCCAGCGTCAGTTGTAACATTGCAGGGTTTGCCCATCCCCAGGATTACACATGCATAGCAACCTAAAGGCTGTGACTGCAGGTTTGAAGTTATTGTGGCCACACAACCATTGGCATGCGGTCTTAACCCATCAGTTTCACTTTGGTGAAGTGCAGCTTTTCTAAAACCCATGTCCCTTGCTGGCCTGCTTGGAGAGTAGGAAACAGAGAGACCACAAAAAAAAAAGCAGGCATTGACATTTGCCATCAGTGGCATTTTGCCAACAACTTTAACATTGGGTATGTATCAACATGCAAGCATTTTTATTCTGTTGTAATACTTCCACTATATAAACAATGGGGGAGTATTGGCAGGCACGAGACCCAGCCTGGCACTGCCAAGAAGAAAATCCAGCCTGCAGTGTTTCCCTTGTGTGGTGAAATGCCTCGAACGGCAATTGAATATTATATATGATAATATTAGGCCGGGAACTTCTGGTCTCACAAAGGAAGATTTAATGGACCTGCTGGAAGTACATTGGCTTCGGGCAAGACCAGAAAATCCCAGCCTTGAGTTCCCATCCATCAGCAGCATCAGAGGGACTAAAGGAATTAACAAAGATCAACAGAGATCAGTACAGCACAAGAACAAGCCCTTCAGCCCTCCAAGTCTCTGCCAATTATGATGCCCTAACTAAACTAAAATTAACTCCGCTTTTGCCAATTCTGATTTCGCTTGGTATCTTCATCCTACTGTGTCCCTTTCTGTCACAAGTCAGTCCAACGCTGCCCAACTAGCACATCCTTGATTTTCACCTACCTCTTGTTGCAGGTATCTCAAGCTTCAGATCATATTCCTTTTCCGTCTGATTCTTTACAGTGGAAAGAAAACCAGGCCTTTCAGCTGGTGTGTCATGAACTAGAATTCAAAATATGCTTGAAGGTTAAAGATTTATGAGTTGGTAATTGATTAAAACACAAAAAAGTGTTGGGTTCAGGGGAGTAAAATTCCTATACATATCAAACGACTGACAATGTTACCTCAGAATCCTGAAATGAGGTTATTTTGTTTACATACGCGTCAGCCTGAATTATCCCAACTGTCTGTAAAATCTTCCATGCCTTTTAAAATAAACTTGATGCAGGAAACTTTGGAGGGTAGCAGATTTAAAAGGATAGTGCATGATTAGTCTCTCCAGTGGTTCTCATCCAACCAGAATAAACAGAATACTCATATAATCCTACTTTTACTGTACTGCCGTATTTTGTTTAGATAATAATTAGTTGATCGAAACTCTTCTTCCAGAACAGCAAATTGTTTGGTTTATTTAGTTTATTTGTTCATGTAATGTGGCCATCATTGGCAAGTCCAGCATTTATTGCCTATCCCTGATTGCCCATGAGAAGTTGGCGGTGAGCCGTCTTCTTCAACCACTGTGCCCGCTTGGTGTGTGACTCAGAGGGAAACTTATTGGGGGTGGTGTTCCCATGGACCTGCCAATCCTACTCTTCAAGGTATGATGTGGAGATGCCAGCGTTAGACTGTGTTGGGCTCAGTAAGAAGTCTCAGACCACCAGGTTAAAGTCCAACAGGTTTGTCTGGAATCACGAGTTTTCGGAGTGCAGCTCCTTCATCTGGTGAGTAGACTCTCAAGAGCAACGAGCAAGCTCATGATTCCAAATAAGCCTGTTGGATTTAACCGAGTGTTGTGAGACTTCTTACTTTTCTTCTAGGTGATAGGGTTTGTAGGTGTTAGGATCCCAATTGAGGTTTGCAGGTGTTAGGATCCCAATTGATATTATAACTGGATGGGAAAATTCCAGAATGGAATTCTAGCTCAGAAAACTGTAACTTATAATTGTTTATCTGACTGCTAATTAGTTTTAAGAAGAAGAAAAAGTATTTATTAATCCAGAAAAGAAAATGGATTATAATACAATATTCATTTACTCCCCCTTAGCTTAATAAATATACACCAGTTTTAAGATTAATATGTACAACAATGAACATTTAAAGCTACAATGGTCTCCTTAACACACAAAGTCCTTTACTAAAGCACACAAGCTGACTGTGGTCACGTACACAATCTTCTCCGAACCCATGATAGTATCTGTGGTTTTCTCTTCCAAATTCCTCCAAGTGATTGTCATATGAGAACTTCCAAACTCCGCTCCCAGAAACACACTTTAAAATCTTATCTCATAGAGTGTAATTTTGCCACAAAATGGCAGATTGTTGGTTCCAGCAGGAAAATCAGTATGTTTCCCTCCAGGGAAAAGTCAGTTCCCTCTCCAGGGATTGAAACAAGCCAATTTCCTCTCCTGATCTTATGAACACTCTGTCAAAGAAAAACAGTGGGAATATTTCATGCTGTCAAGTAGAGGGGTGGGACTTAAATATGCCAGCAACGTCTGAGATTGGGATGTCATGTTTAAGGGACACCATCGAGATCTCAGGGGATCCCCCCCCCTTCACCCCACCCTCCCTGTCCCACAATTAGAGCCGGCATTAACCACCTTACCCCTGGAAATCAGAGTCAGCATCCAACACCCACCCCCACATCCCTAGCTCCTATATCCACTCCCCCCCCTAAGATCGCAAATATAATAACTTCCTCCCTTCAACCACGAGGATCCCACTGGGCCTGCCCCAGCACAGGTCAGCACTGCAATGTGGCAGTGCCAGTCTGTGCCAGAGCATTGCCAGGGCACTACCTGGCCATGTCCCTCTCCCCTGGGGGACTATTCGCGTTCAGAGGGATCACCACAACAGTTTATGTTGTTGGTACACTTTGAACATACAGCTTGGACTCAGTGTAGTCAAAGGGGACAGTTAATAATATGGCAACATACTAAAATCAGGTTCACTGCCATTGTGGGTACGAACCTGAATACGTTGCCAACAAGAGATGACAAAAATTGGAAATTGTAATCTCACCAGTGAGATTCATGACTTCTGCGTTTCACTAGATCTTAAGGCCCCCCACCTCCCCCGCTGCCATTCTCAGTGATGGCATGCACAGGCTGAAGATTGCTCCTACATCCTGCATTTTGAAATCCCCTCCATGTTTTCCAAAGGACTCTTTTGATCAGAGACTCTGCTCCAATTCTACCAATGAATCCACTCCAGATAAAAGCAAATTACTGCAGAATCAGAAACCAAAAGAGAAAGCGTTAGTAAATCTCAGCAGGTCTGGCAGCATCTGTAAGGAGAGAGAAGAGCTGACGTTTCAAGTCCAGATGACCCTTTGTCAAAGCTAAAGGGCATAGAAAGTGGGAGATATTTATACTGCAGGGGGAGGGAATGAAAGATGAGCCATAGCCATAGAAACACGGGAAAAATCTGCTCATAGGTATCCGCAGAGAAAATAAAGAGTGTGACTGGCCAAGTGGCACAAAAACTGTAAACTGTGACAAATGAAGATGTTGGGGGAGGTGGGAGGAACTGGGGCAGAGGTAGAATGTAGAAAAGGGGAAGCGGGTTGGGAGAAAAGGTAAAGGAAGGGAAAGGGGTTGTACCTGCATGCTTACTTTCAACAACTGATGCACGAGGACATGAAGGTCTCACTGAGTACCTACCTCTCTCAATTTACATCCATTCGGTGAAATGCAAAGAAATTGCTATTTAATATTAATATATGCTAACACACATGCATAAACATATGGATAGATAGATAGATAGACAGACAGACAGAAAGGTAGATAGATGGATAGATAAATAGATAGATTATAGGGTAGTAAAAACAAAAAGAGTTGGTAAGTGCAGGTAAGCTATTTCCCCTGGTAGGAGGAACACCTAAAAAAGGAATTTCAGGGTGGGATTCTCTGACTCAGACCTCGGCACAAGTTCAAGGTAATGGGGGAAAGGTTCAGTAGAGATGTATGGGGGGAGTTTTTTACACAGAAGGTGGTGGGGGCCTGGAATGCACTGACAAGTGAGGTAATTGAGGCAGACACATTAACGACATTTAAGACTTATCTGGATAGACACATGAATAGGCGGAGAATAGAGGGATACGGGCAGTTGGTCTAGATAAGACAATGTGATCGATGCAGGCTTGGTGGACCAAAGGGCCTGTTCCTGTGCTGTACTGTTCTTTGTTCTTTGTTAGTCTTCAAGATTAGAGCTAGGTCAGTTAAGGGTGAAATTAGGAAGCAGTTTTTGCACAAGTGACAGTGCAAATCTTGAACTCTCTTTGTTAAGAAAAAGGCTGAGCATGCTAGATCAATTAAAATTACTAAGACAGGGATTGATATTTTTTGTTAGATAAGGACATCCAAGTATATAGGTCAAGGACAGGAATGGAGTCCAAAAGATGTGCGAGTTAAATTGATTGGCCACGCTTAAATGCCCATTGGTGTCTTAAAATTGTAGATTAAGGGTATTATTAGGGATTGTAGGGATAGGGCCTGAGTGAGTTGCTCTGTCAGAGAGTTGGTACAGACTTGATGGGCCAAACTTCTGCACTGTAGGGATTCTAGATATTGTCCCAATTTTTGACTGACGCCAGATTTGGTGCAGTGGTGAAAACAAATCTATATGCAATATTTCAAATGGGTCAGACTTGCTAGGTCAGATTGTGTTCAACGGTATGAGAAGGGATTTATGAGATTAAGTAGAAGAAACAATATTATGGATTATATGTTAAGTAGCAACTAACAAATACCTTTGGTGTTTAGATTTTGAAAACTGTTGCTTCAAAGTTTATAGGTGGTTAAAATGCACAGCTCAAGGTGTGATGTGACAATGTTAAGAAGCAATTCTTTCATTAGACTTTAGATAGGTATATCTGGAGTGTGTCTGCATTATAAAACAGATTCCAGAACAGTTGTAACAGAAAATGGTGTACCCTATAATTTTAATCTCTGGCAAAGAAAGGATGCAGGATTTTGATAAATGTTATTAAAATGTGGAGAATCAAGAATTTGAGAACTAGTGAACATTAAGAACATTTGAGACATTAGAAACATTTGAGAATATTTAAGAATTAGTGAACTTTAAATAAGATACAGTAATAAGTGGTTTAATTTAATGTTGCTATGACTGGAAGAAACCTATAGTTAGATTTCATTCTGGCTTTGTGTTTCTATGTATGGTTTCAGTTCTTGCAGGGATTCTATTGTGCTTAGAGAGAGCTGCAGAATAAAAGGTAAATATAGTTGCAGGCATTGCTTAACATTGAAAGGCCTTTTACGGAGGAAGCATTTTTCTTTCTTCTGAGTTATAGTTGGAAGCCAGAACTGTTGATGACAGACAGCTAGAGAGGGAACATGGGAACATAGGAACATAACATAAGAACTAGGAGCAGGAGTAAGCCATCTGGCCCATCGAGCCTGCTCAAGGAACATCTCTCTCAACTTTGCTAGAAGAAAAGCCATACAATGGCATAATTGTTAAGAAACTGACAGAAACTAAAGGCCTTCTACTTGAGAAAACTAGAGAAATGAAGAGGAGTTTCCAGGTGATCTTAAGTTGAAGAATCAAAGAGGAACTGGAAGGAGAACAGGGCACTGTTCATTCAAGTCATAGAAGTGAAAAAGGGCTGGGTAGTGAGAAGTCAGAACAATATTTTAAGTGGTTCTAATGTTTGTGGTATCTTACTACAATTTGTGAGATATTAATTGAAATAATTCTAGAGCAATTGGTGGCTAGATATTGGAATTTGTGTGTGTAAAAGTAGTCAAGACAAAGAGATCCTAAAGGGATTGGTGTAAAACCTGGAATGTATAGGGCGTTGGTGAGGCCACACCTGGAGTGCTGTGTGCAGTTTCAGTGTCCTTTTCTAAGGAAGGATGTCCTTGTTATAGAGGGAGTGCAGCAAAGGTTTACCAGGCTGATTCCTGGGATGGCAGGTCTGCCATATGAGGAGCGACTAAGTCGGTTAGGATTATATTCACTGGGATTTAGAAGAGTGAGAGAGGATCTCATAGCAACTTATAAAATTCTAACAGATTGAGACAGGATAGATTCAGAAAAAATGACCCAAGGGTGGAGAAGGGCCATAGTTTGAAGATAAGGGGCAAACCTTTTAGGACTGAGGTGAGGAGAAATTTCTTCACCCAGAGAGTGGTGAATGTGTAGGATGCACTACCAGATAAAGAAGTTGAGGCCAAGGCATTGTATGATTTCAAGAAGAAATTAGATATGACTCTTGGGGCTAAAGGGATTAAGTGATATGGAGGGAAGGCAGGATCAGGATATTAAATTTGAAGATCAGCCATGATCAAAATGAATGGCGGAATAGCTAGAAGAACTGAAAGCCTACTCTTGTTTATATTTTCTACATATCTATGTTACTAAATTTTATTTGTTCTTCAGGGGTTCTCTTCGCACGAAGGCCAATCATTCCCGTAATGTCTGGCAGCAACGGGAACAGCAGCAACTCTCAGGGCATGCCCAGTCCGGCATTAGCAGCACAAGCCCAGCCTTCCTCTTCCTCATCTCATATTCACACTCCGACCAGTTCTGCACCTTGAAGCCTCAACGATGTACAGGAGACCACATGAGACAGTCCCTGAAGACTCTGGTGTTTTTTTGAGTGTTTTTTTTTTGCAAGGAAAGTTTGCAATGAGAATATTGATAACTTTGCAGGTGAAGTGATGGAAAAAAACTCAATCATGCATGAGGGTCACATTTACTATATTGTACAGTTTAATCGCTGTTGGACTGGACTCCATTCAATTTTTTTGTGAAAGAAAAACAAAATCAGTGATTTTAACTTTGCGTAAATCTGTTGCTTTCTGTAAGTGGGTTGACACTTATATTTTAAATGGACATCCACACGACCATAGACTCTTCAATGAAGATGGTGATGAGATTCAGGATGACCATTTTGATTGGACAAACTTGTCCGTGTATAACTGGTTTTGTTGTGTTCCGCAGAAAGGTTCAGTTTTTGGAAGATTTATTAGGTGTGGCCAAAAAGAAGGGGAAATAAAAAGGAAAAAAAAAGATCATCAAGTGATCATATTTACATCTTAATAATGTTTCATGATTGAGGGGGATTGATTACTTTGTTTCAACAATCAGTTGTTTTCAGGAAAAAAACATATACTGTAACTCAGCTTTTACCAAAGAAAGGAATAATTTATCAGGATATATGGCATCATATCACAGGGCTGAATTCAACTAAGAAATAAATATTAAAAAAGTAGATATAAAAGAAAGGATGAACATATTACAATATTGAAGAAAGGGAACAGTTTTTAAATGGGCTGACTTAACACCGTATATTTACCGTGTTTTGTGTCAATGACATTGAATCATTAGAGGAAGTTGAATCTTTGTAAGAGCACAGGAGAGAGAGAAAACAGCTTAGAGATTGTTCATATGGTACCGGGTCTCGAAAGGAAATTGCCATATCAGGCAAGAATCTTGGGAATACATCTGGGGCCTGACCTTTTACAAAGCTACAACTGTGTTACAGGGATCAATTCTGTCTTATCATCCATGTCCTGTTGTTCAAAATGATGGCTGCACGTCTGTCTCTGCACAGCGATAATATGGAGATTTATGATTAAGTGCACAAAGAGAAAGGAAAAAAAAAAGCAGTGGGGCAGTTTTATCAATTAAGTGGCTTTATTGAACAGGGCCAGATGATCATGTTGACAGTGATGCACTGACCCAGGCTGTTGAATGGAGTCAAGGGGGAGGTGGAGGTGTGTCTGTTCAAATTAATGTTGTCAGGATCCAACAGCTCATTGCAAAGGTTTGTCGAGTCCATGGAAGTTAGTCTGAAAGAAGTATCTTGCTGTTTTATCGATTTTTTTTTCTTGACTTCTGATATACTCAAATTGCAACCTCTGCCTCTGCCCCTGAACATTTGCTACTCACAGATGCAGCCGATTACCTCGTGAATCTTCTAATTAACATTTAATGAGAAAGAAAAAAGAGAGATGCTCATAATATACCTCATAGAAGTCATTTTATTTAATTTGTATTTTTATTGTAAAGCCACTTGTGAAGCATTTATTTTCACCAATCACTGTTTTTTTTTTAAATTTTGTATTGTTGTACCAAAGAAAGGAATATTCTATTGTACACCTACCTCATTATTCTGAATAGCAGATTGTCAACTCCCAGTCGCATCATTAGGATCCTTGCAGGGTGTTAGGAAGGGAACAAGTTGCCATTAGCTGGAACTCTAGCTGTCTGTGAACCAGGTTTAATGATGGCTTCTTTTTTTTTGCTGTGTACCAAAGATCAAACAGCACATTTCACACAGTTGGTTGAACA
Source organism: Carcharhinus amblyrhynchos (assembly GCF_965287045.1). Taxonomy (NCBI): domain Eukaryota; kingdom Metazoa; phylum Chordata; class Chondrichthyes; order Carcharhiniformes; family Carcharhinidae; genus Carcharhinus; species Carcharhinus amblyrhynchos. Next base: position 45,479,480 of record NC_137324.1, on the reverse strand, counting down.
GTAGCACATTGCTGGTTAAATATTACTTATGTCCATTATGTGTTGTTCACTTTGTTTAGGCTTTCTTGCAATGCTACGCAGTAGGACCTTAGTTCAAAAATGGCTTACTAGTTGTGTATGAAACTTATTTTTTTTTCTTCTTCTTGACTAATCCAGTGCATTAAAGTGAAAACTGGATTATGGTGCTCAGGGGTATCAAACAAAGAAAAAAAAAGAGAATAAAGATGATTTTGTTTTGCCATTTGACTTCTAGTACATTTAGAAAATGCTGCTTACATGGAGAACTTCCCTCTCCAATTTGATGCCCGTGGAATATGCACAATTGGAAATTATGTCAGACTAAACAATTAACCAAGCAGTTTCTTAGTTGGTTTTTCCACCAGTAAAGTATGTGATTTCTAATCATTTATCATCATCATCAGCAGCACAACTTTTCTTACCAATAGAGATTTTTCTACCCACCCATAGGAACAATTAATATTAGGATTGTTTTACTATTAGGAAAATAAATAACAATTGGTGAAGTCTACTGAATTACCCACATTTCCTTACTCTGCTCCCTCCCCTCCCTGCCCCTACCCCACCCCCACCCCACCCCCAACCCCAATCCCAACTTTCTGAATGAATTTATGTATGCGTCTGTAATATCCTTGCTCAGTAATAAAACTGTTTTCAATAAATCCTGAAACCATCTTCTGGATTAGAATTTTAGAAAGGAAAGAGATGCTATATAAACAAATACACTGTCGAGAGTATGTTTGTGTTAAAATGGTGTTTTGCTTTGGCATTGGAGTTATTCTTTGTAAACCGGTCAGAAATTAAACTATAAATTGAAAGAGTTGTTTCCAACGTGTGGAAATTTCTGCCAGCATTTTACACACTGATACTTTTCCGTGGTTGATGAGAATCAGTTACTCCACTGGTGTGAAGTGATACTTGCCCTTCCAACTGTCAGTTGTTTCTTAAGACCATCTACATGATACACTGCAGGAACACCAGGAATCCTTAGACAGCACCTTCCAAATGCATGACCGCTCCCATCTCAGAGGACAAGAGCAGCAGATACATGGGAACACCACTGCCTGAAAGTTCCCTCCAAGCTACTCACCATCCTGATTGGAAATATATCACCATTCTTTCACTATTACTGAGTCAAAATAATAGAATCCCCATAGTGCGGAAGGAGGCCATTTGGCCCATCGAGGTTGCACCAACCACAATCCACTCAGGCCCTATCCCCCTAAATGATATGTATTTATCCTGCTTGTCCCCCTGACCCTATGAGGCAATTTACCATGACTAATCCACCTAACCCACAGATCTTTCCATTGTGGGAGGAAACCAGAGCACCCAAAGGAAACCCATGCAGGCACGGAGAGAACGTGCAACTTCCGCAGAGACAGTCACCCGAGGCCAGAATTGAACCCGGGTCCCTGACGCTGTGAGGCAGCAGTGCTAACCATGGGTGCCATCATGCTGCCCCACCCTGGAACTCCCTCCCTAACAGCACTGTGGGTGTAAGTACAGCACACGGACTGCAGCAATTTAAGAAAGCAGCTCACCACCAGCTTGTCAAGGGCAGTTAAGAATGGGAAATGAATGCTGGCCGAACTAACAAAGCCCACATCCCATAAGTGAATTTTTAAGAAAATATACTTTTGCTCACTTCTCTATGTTGCAAAGGGAGTTTTTGCCCTCTTGGTAGGATACAATTCCAGTGGTGGTGAAAAATCTATGTCTTACTGGACATATTTCATGTCTAAGTGTAGGCGCTCAATGTCAGAGATGGCAAACTGCCGAACATTACTGTTGTACCTTTTTCTGCTCTCATCAAAGATCTGCACCAATACATTTTCTACATACAGGTCACTGAATAATAGTTGAAAGAGATACACGACTTTAACATACTAAGGCGTCGTGACCATGTACAACAGTCTATCAATTAAGATTATCGACACTCCAACAGACCAAGGATCAAATCTAGCATTTTTCTGGCGTTTAAAATTGATTGCTGCCCCAAAAGTATAGTTACTATTCGAACCATTGACAAATTTCTTCAGAGATTATTTTCATGTATCTGTTAATCAATTCAATCTTAAAGCAGTTGTTTGATTTTGTCCAGATACTGGAAATCTGAAATAAAAATGCTGGAAATACTCAGCAGGTCAGGCAGCATCTGTGGAGAGAAAAACACAGTTAACGGCAGTGATTTAATGAGAAAAATTCTCAGTGCCTAGCCGGTGTGAAAATGGGAGAGTTTCAGATCCATTTTTTGTGTGAGTCCTAATTGCATGTCTTATGCATTTAGAGAAGGAAAAATGGACTAGACCATTTCTAGCCATTAGATTGGCTGCACAGGGCTTAACTCAGCAGGACGGCAGCTATAGCAGCACAAGGTGCCATTGCGCATGTGCAAACCTTTGGCTGCAGATGCGCAATGGCAACCAGCAAAGATTTAATAGATCTGACAGATCTGTCAGCTCTCTGCTGCTGCACACAGCCTCAACGAAACACCTCTATCTCGGGGGCCCACAACCGATTGCGACTGTCCCTCCACTCAGAAATATCACCCACTATCCCTGCCATGCAGGCCAATTGCCCTTATTGCCACCCAGATCGATCGTCCCCCTCCCCCGCACCAATCGTATATAGAGTCACGTGGAGAACCTCCTCACCCCAGGCAATCTCATGCAGAGTTGCAGCAGACAACCCCCTCCCTATCCAATAAGCCTGCCCTCACAGGTCCCGCCACTGGCCTGGCCCTATTGCTCAGGCCCTGCCCCCCCCGCCATGGTTCCAGGCTGGCAGTGCCAGACTGATGCTAGCCGCGGGGACCCCCCCCCCACCCCCCCGCCATTGCCCTTAACCTCCCGGCGGGTCTCAATGGCATTTGGTCCTATTAGCAAGGCCATCACGGCTGGTTCTCATTCATGGGGACCGTACGTAACTCTCGCCAGAGAGAACATCTCCCAGTGAAGTCATAAAGGCAAGTGAGCCCGGGGATAGCATCCCTGGTTTGCTAATTTCTTTTAAATTTAAAATATATTTAAATAATTTATTTAGCCTATCACCGGATATGGATAGGAGGCTGAATGCACTGGATATCCAGGGCAGATAAGATCACGAAAGGCAAGAAATTGTGCGCACATCGATGGGCAGGGCAAAGTGGTAAAATCACCCCCAATGTTTCAGGTCACATCAGAACTGAGGAAATATAGAAATATGACAGATTTTGCACAAGGCAAAGAGGGAAAGCAGGGTGTGGGAGGAAGAAAGCAGGGTGTGGAAAGGGCAGCAGGCAACGGTGATTCAAAGACAACAAGTTCAATAGTACAAAAGGCAAAGGGAATGATATTGGGTAGAGTTTAAAAAAAAGGTGTGTCCAATGAGGTGTAATATCTGCAGAGCTGTTGTCTGAATGCAATGTGAAGGAATAAAGAGCACACTGAACCAAATGGAGGCAGAAGCTACAATCTAAAATTGTTGAACACATATGACTCCATTGGATCATAGAATCTCTGCAATGCAGGACTCCGTAGGCTACAAAATGCCAAGTTGAAAGATGAGGTGTGTTCCTGAAGCTTGCATTGAGTTTCGCAGTAGCAGTCCAAGGACAGAAAGGTCGGAGTGGAAACGAGGTGGAAAATTGAAATGATAAGCAAGAGGACACTCGAGGCTTGCTACTCTGAGCTCATCTTTCAACTAAGCACTCTACGACTTTCTGGATTCAACGTTGACTTTTAGATCTGCCTACATCTCTTTTGCTGGTCCAGACCTTGCCATTCGTTCTTCCTCTGCCCAAACAGGCGGGAACAGTGATCATGCCGTAGACAGCCAATTTGGAAAAGTTTCGCATGGAACCTGTTCAGGTTTGTGAGAGAAGAGCCCTTTTGCTGTTCTCACAGATAATGGTACCTCTGCTACCTGCTGACACTCCCTCGATGCTACATTGTTCATACATCCAACATTGTGATCTCCATTAAAAATTGTTGAAGGCTGACTTACGCTCTATGTAGAAAACAACATCAATCTTGTTCCATATCTGGGTACTTCAACTTGGATTATTTTTATAGTATCATATATTTCTGACAACCCAGGCTACAATGTCAAAGAAGTCATACTATGGTGATTAAGTTGACAAAAATAATTGTGGTTCTATCTCTAAAGTTGATGTTCCACTCTGTGCCCCTCAGGCTGTTCCAACAGCCCCTCCAAACCCCCCACTCTGTGACCCTCAGACTGTTCCAACAGTCCCTCCCACCCCCTACTCTATGCACCTCAGACTGCTCCATCAGCCTCCCCACCACTCCCACTCAATGTCCCTCAAACTATTCCATTAGACCAGCTCTCTCTGAACTGTGCCTCTATGGCTGCAATTTTGTGAACTCCTTCTGTTCTCTTGTGGAGGGTACAGTAGCAAACTGCTTTCACCTCTTCATGTCAACACCGCTATCTGTCCCTTGTCGAAGACTTAACAGCCCATGATCTCGACTCACCACTCGAATGATCCCACAGTGTACAGCCATCCCATTCAGCAGCATCCAAATAAACAGCTCTCTTCAGCATCTAAATTGGCTTCCCATCCATCGCCTGGTTGCCTTCCCACCAGCCATTTCATTCAGCCAACTGTTCCCACCGTTCGAGGGGTCTTACTCGCCTGGTCCTTCCCCCCCCACCGGCCCTGCCCCCCCCCCCCCCCCCCCACCCCCCCCACCACCATTTCAGTGGGATGCACAAAATTCTGCTCACTGACCCAGTTTCATTTGATAGGTGCTGCCTGATTTGATTAAAGTTTTAGTTTATTTATTAGTGTCACAAGTAGGCTTACATTAACACTGCAACAAAATTACTATGAAAATACCCTTGTCACCACACTCTGGCGACTGTTTGGGTACACTGAGGGAGAATTTAGCATGGCCAATGCACCTAACCATAATCTTTTAGACTATGGGAGGAAACTGGAGCACCCAGAGCAAAACCATGCAGACACAGGGAGAATGTGCAAACTCCACACTGACAGTGACCCAAAGGCTGTGAGGCAGCAGTGCTAACCACTGTGCCACCCACAGCTGAGCATTGCCAGCATTTCTGTATTTGTTTGTTTCGGTTAACCCTTCCATCTGTACTTTGCAAACTGCAAGTGCTTAAGAAATGCTTGCACAACTTTAAAAACAATCAAATCCAGACCTTTTTTTCAAATCATTGTGTCATTGTCTTGAATATATTCAAGAGATGGTGGATATAGCACTTGGGGCAAATGGGATCATAGGTTATGGGGAGGAAGCAGGATTAGGTTATTGAGTTGGACGATCAGCCATGATCGTGATGAATGGCTGAGCAGGCTTGAAGGGCCAAATGGCCTCCACCTGCTTCTATCTTCTATGTTTCTATATCAAACTTGTACTTTTGGTTCATTACTGCACCAGATAATAATTTATAAATTTACAATACATAAGCACAAGACATATCTTTTAACATAGTTTGTGGCTTCTCATAGTTATGCATTCTGGATTTCCCTCCTACAGTATTTAAGAATATATATCCTTTTGCACTGGATAAGGCTTGATATCCACATTGTTGATTTTCTTCATAAAAACCTGGCCCCTAATAAAAGATGAGTTACGTGTAATTGTTCTCTATTACCCGCCTTTTCAACAAACTTTTATAGAATCTGCGACCATAGGGTCACGGGCTTAGGGTGAGGGGGGCTAGGTATAAGACAAATATTAGAGGGCAGTTTTTTACACAAAGGGTAGTGGGGGTGTGGAATGCACTGCCGAGTAAGGTGGTGGAAGCAGGCACGCTAGGGTTGTTTAAGAGTCACTTAGACAGCCACATGAGCGGGCTACATATAGGGGGATATAGTAGGCCTTACTAAACATTGTAGGCTCGGGAATACGTTTTGCCTCAGGGATGTTAGTCTTTGCCTGTTTAATAATGAATTTTTTTGTCTCCACAGGCATTTAAGTCCAGCAAGGGGCATGCATGCGGCAGGTTGTAGTGGGCTGCTCTTGGACGTTGCTTCGGGAGTTGCCTATTGCTTCATGTCGTTAGTGTGCTTAAACTGGACCATCTCGAGGGCAACATGACAGCTCAGAGACTATCTCTGTTACTGTGCGGACACATGGATTTGGGCCTGTGTCTGTGGGAGTTTGCACGTTCTCCCCGTGGTTGCGTGGGTTTCCTCCGGGTGCTCCGGTTTCCTCCCACATCCCCAAAGATGTGCTTTTAGGCTGATTGATTGGGTACTAAATTGTCCCTAAATTGGACCTCCCTGATCCTCGCACATTAGGCGTAGTCTAAAATCATGAATAGGTCACTGAGACAGTGGGACGGCGGCGCGGGCTCGTTGGGCCGAAGGGCCTGTTTCCCGTGCTGTGTTGTTCTTTGTTCTTTGAACTTCAATCTATGTAAGAGTACTGTGTTTTTGGCAGCAGCAATCTAAGCTTTATGAGTCATTTTGAAAGAGCTATAAGGTTCTTGCCCCTGGCCGTTATTGGTTTGTTGCCTACAACGTTGCGGATAGAAACTGATGGGCAGTGAGTATGCTCCAGATATTCCAATTCCCCTCCAGCAATGCATTCATAAGACTTTTTTTCCCCCATTTGCAAGGATGCGATGTGGATTTCACTGTAAAATGACAATTTGATGTAACTACAAGTTGCAGATTCAACCACCTGGAAGAGATGATCTTGTAGCAATCAGACTGCGCATCACTCCGGGTGCAGAGTATGGATGCCAAACTTTGCAGCCCTGATCTTAACTCGTACAGTCACAGAGATAGACAGCATGGAAACAGGCCCTTCGTTCATGCTGACCAGGTTTCCTAAACTGAACGAGTCCTATTTGCCTTTGTTTGGCCCCATATTTCTCTAAACCTTTCCTATCCATGTATCAGTCCAAATGTCTTTTATATGTTGTAATTGTACCTGCCTCCTCTGGCAGTTCATTCCATATACACAACACCCTCTTTGTGAAAACGTTGCCCCTCAGGTTCCTTTTAAATCTTTCTCCTCTCACCTTAAACCTATGCCCTCTAGTTTTGGACTCCCCAACCCAGGGAAAAGACGCTGGCTATTCACCTTATCTATGCCCCTCATTATTTTATAAACCTCTTTAAGGTCACCCTTCTCAAACCCAGTTTGGAGCAGTAGATAGGGTGGGAAATGCATCAGTTAAAATGATAGCGAGGCAGGAGTTGCTGTTTTGTTGAGTGACCTTGCTCCCAACATTTTAACAGCCCGCATTCTGAAACCTCACTCTGACTTGTTGAATTAAATGGACAACAAAAGGTTGATCAAATTTATTTGCAGGACAACAAGAAAACAAATATGTCACTAGGGTTACTGTAAAAATAATAATAAAAAGATAACTTACAACCAAGGAAGCTAAGTCGGAAAAGTGGAAAACAAAGAAAGAAAAAGACTTGGGAATAAGGAAATTGATGTAAGCTGAGCAGAAGGGACAGTGAGGAGGGGTTTTATTGGTAACATGTGTAACAGATAGAACATGAAAGAACATAAAGGGTCATGCTGGGATAAAATGGATAAACTGAAAGATGAGACCATGTTAGAGTTCTTCAATTATTTCTTTTCATCAGTAATCACAGGAGAAATATGTGCCAACATGCTAAAAGCAGTCAGCAAATTCACAAGGGGACCAGCTAAGTATCTGACAAATACAGAGATAAGAAGGTTATTAGATGGTTGGGAGCTTTCAGAATGAATGAAGACACTAGCCTTCTCAGTGTACCATGTTCTCCCATGCAAGTAAACGAAAGAGAAGAAGCCTTTATCAAGATTCTCTGCAGTTCCTGCAGAAGTGGAGGTGTGGAATTTGGAGATCTGGAAGTAAAGGGTTAAATATTCAGTAAGGCTTGACATTGAACACGAGAATTTTGATGCGTGATTAACTTGTGCCTGTTGAATGTTGTGCAGGCAGCACCCAAACGCTCTGCTCCCTGATCATTTCCACAACAGTAGTGTACAGTCGAATATTAAATGTGTGTGGAGTGGCTGCAGTCTCAGCAGGAGGGTCACCTTTGTGTGAGGCAAATATTTGCAACAACTCATTCAGCTCGCTGGAAAATACACTAGGAGCAAGCAGAAACCAGGTTCCTAAATAGTCAAGATCAGTGAATGCATCTTCAAAAACAGTATCTTACCGAGCTCACACACTGCTCAGTGCATCATATCCCAATCACTTACCCCACAAGAATCTCTAGCATTCAGGGCTCATGTCCTGACATCACAAGCTTCTCACTGCCCACTCTCCACCACTGGCAATATTGTATGGCAGTGGGCTCCTCCTGGTACCTGCCCTCCTCATATTGCCAAACCTGCCTCCCGCCTGATGCGAATGGCAGGGTGTGGGCCATGATCACAAATACTGGGTGCATTGGTAGGATTGCCAGGGACCCTGTTGGAACTGTCAAAGAGCGTGGAGGAGTGCAGCTGCAAATTAGCACAGGGTTTCCTGCAGAGCCTGGAGCCTATCCTTTCCAGTATGGAGCTGGTGGTCAACATCATAACTCTTGTGGAAACAAACAGTAAAGTAGCATTGAATGATGGACTTCCCAGCTTCCATTGTATTACACCCAAAATCTGGGTGCTGCAATGGAAGATCAGATAGAAGTCATGAGATCTCTGCTTGTTGCCCTGTATGCCCAGCTTGGTACTATATAAACTCAGACTGCTATCATTATGTCTGCAGATACCAAATGCAGGATGTCACAAGAGTCCAGCAATCTGTGCTCCGTACAATTCCTAGCATTGCTGAGGATGAAAACTCAGGATGACAGTGCCCCTGTTACAAGACCAGTGCCTTAGCTGTTGCCTTTATCCAGTCAGCCCAGACTGCTGCTTCCTATAGCAAATCATGCAATCCAAAGCTGTCCTCAAGGCCCAGAGCTCTTCGAGGTCATTCATAAGATCATGTGCAGTCTTCCCCAAAGAAAAGTCAGCAGCCTCCTAGCAGCTATGCTGCAGGCACTGGGGTAACACTGGGTAGGATCTCTCAGCAGGGCAATGGAATCTACTAGTGTGAAGAGCCGGCACAAGGGTGAGTATTAAATGAAGTATTGGATGTTAATATGCAATTGCTGTTTTGTGAACCACTTTATCTCAGGGTAATAGTCAAGAGGATGTTGTGAAGCTCCATAGCAAAGAAATTGTAAGGCAGGGAAATGTTGAGCCGGGGATCTGGGGATATTTTCATATGAATCAGAATGTGATGATATGGTCATAGATAGCCCACCTGCAATGCAGGTATGCCAGCTGCCTCCTCCCTCCTTCTCCTCCCCCTGAGATGGTTGCCAAGGTCATTTTCTAAATGGCGAAAGGCTTTGGATATCTGAAGCACAAAGGGACTTGGGAGTCCTGGTTCAGAACTCTCTTAAGCTTAACATGCAGGTTAGTTGGCAGTTAGGAAGGCAAATTCAATGAGAGCATTCATTTCTAGAGGGCTAGAATACAACATCACAGATATACTGCTGAGGCTCTATAAGGCCCTGGTCAGATCACATTTGGAATATTGTGAATAGTTTTAGGGCCTTATACCTAAGGAAGGTTGTGCTGGCCTTGGAAGGGGTCCAGATGAGGTTCACAAGAATGACCCCAGGAATGAAGGGTTTGTTAAATGAGGAGTGGTTAAGGAGTCTGAGTCTACACTCGATGGAATTTAGAAAGATGGGGGGAAATCTAATTGAAACTTGCAGAGTACTGAGAGGCCTAGATAGAGTGGACGTGAAGAGAACGTTTCCACTAGTGGCAGGGACTAAAACTTGAAGGTACAACACAGAATGAAGGGGCACTCCTTTAAAACTGAGATGAAGAGAAATTTTTTCAGCCAGAGGGTGGTGAATCTATGGAACTCATTGCCAGTTCATTGAGTGTCTTTAAGTCAGAGATAGATAGGTTCTTGATCAATAAGGGGATCAAAGGTTATGGAGAGAAGGCAGGAGAACCGGGATGAGAATCACAAAGGCCATGATTGAATGATGGAGCATATCAGATGGCCTGAATCTGCTCCTGTATCTTATAGTCTTATGATCACATTGGCAAAGGTTGCACCCTCATGATTGCCTGGTCATGAGGACAGGGAAGACCACCACAAATTTGGAGACAATTCCAGTGAATAATGGGAGTTCCTGGTGAAAGGCTCGAGCAGCAGAATCATTGCTTCAGGACAACGGTTGTTTGCTCTGTGACATTCCTGGCTCCAGTATAACAGTTACACGTGTTTCGGTGGCAGAAGGGAATTACAAGCCATGCATAAAAGAGATAGCCCTTACCAATGAACAGCCACCATCTGGTTTGACATGGACCTAGAAAATGGCTAGAACTGCAGCTGGCCCGGGTTGAAAACATCATAAGCGCTGCCAAGATAGTGAGCACTCGCCATACTGATTTTCTGATCAGATCACACACCAATTGTACATTGAATGAATTGGGTTACATCTTCCCAGTGAGATGCGATGCTTGTAAGCACATGTTTTGTCTACCCCTTTCATGGGATGTGAGCTTTGCTGGCAAGGTCAGCATTTGTTGCCCATCACGTATTGTGCTCGAGAAGATAGCGATGAGTGGCCTTAAACTGGATAGTCCGCCTGATGTAACTACACCCACAGTACAAATAGGAAGGGAATATCAGGATTTTGACCCAATAACAGTGAAGGAACAATGACAATTCAGGATGGTGTGTTGAGGAACTTGCAAGCCGTCCTTGCTTTTTTAGGTGATAGAGGTCAAGTGTTTAGATGGTGTTGTTGAAAGAGCCTTGGTGAGTTGTTGCAATGCATCTTAATGCTACTGACGAAGGGAGTGAATGGTTACCATGATGCAAATCAAGTGGCTCCTTTGCCCTGTGCAATCTGTTATTGTTGGGTTGTCCCAGGAGACATTGAGTGTCCTACACTCATAAGAGTCCCAGCTGGAGTCAAGGAATGCCCCCCAAGTTTTCATTCCCACATTATTAGATACACATCATCCTATACCTCCCCACAATATCTCTGCTTTTAAAGAGATAGTCTCCTTTGTGATTTCACCAATCTCCCTCAACATGTGCAGTGTTCTTTTTGAGGTTATTGTGGATTTGTTTATTCCAAACTCATTCTCTTGTTGTTACTCCATGTTTCCTTCATTAGTGGCTCTGCCGGTGTGCCATCCTCTGTGGGTGAATGATTGCAGCTGATCATGCTAATGGTTCCCTGGTCATTGAAATTAAGTCACTCCTGTTTCCTTGGATGTCACCTGTTTCTGTCTGGACCAGATACAATCTTAGTTGTAACTTTCCGTTAGGTTACCTTCTCAATACTGCTCTCTAATCCACACTGTCGCTACCTTTTCAAGTGTGGGAAGGTTGTGAGTTCTATGTCATTGGTTGAGAGGATGGGGTTTGACCCGGTCTGTAACTTTCTTCCCTTTGTCTGGCACAACCCTGGTCTTCAACTGTGTGTTTGATATGAACATGTGGGAAGGAATGGAAGCTGGGTTCTTAGTATTGTGTTATCATAATCATATATTTCTCTAGAGAGAAATAATTTGATTAGGGATAGTCAACATGGTTTTGTGAAGGGTAGGTCGTGCCTCACAAACCTTATTGAGTTCTTTGAGAAGGTGACCAAAGAGATGGATAAGGGTAAAGCAGTTGACGTGGTGTTTATGGATTTTAGCAAAGCGTTTGATAAGTTTCCCCATGGTAAGCTACCGCAGAAAATACGGATGCGTGGGATTGAGAGTGATTTAGCAGTTTGGATAAGGAATTGGCTAGCTGATAGAAGGTGGTGGTTGATGGGAAATATTCAACCTGGAGTTCAGTTACTAGTAGTGTACCGCAGGGATCTGTTTTGGGGCCACTGTTGTTTGTCATTTTTATAAATGACCTAGATGAGGGTGTAAAAGGATGGGTTAGTAAATTTGCGGACGACACCAAAGTCAGAGGAGTTGTAGACAGTGAGGATGGATGTTACAGTTTGCAGAGGGACATAGATAAGCTGCAGAGCTGAGCTGAGAGGTGGCAAATGGAGTTTAATGCAGAAAAGTGTGAGGTGATTCACTTTGTAAAGAGTAACAGGATTACAGAGTATAGGGCTAATGGAAGGAATCTTGGTAGCGTCGACGAGCAGAGAGATCTCGGTGTACATGTGCATAGATCCCTGAAAGTTGGCACCCAGGTTGATAAGGTTGTTAAGAAGGCGTACGGTGTGTTAGATTTTATTGGTAGAGGGATTGAATTTCGGAGCTGTGAGATTATGTTGCAACTGTACAAAACTCTGGTGTGGCCGCACTTGGAGTATTGCGTACAGTTCTGGTCGCCGCATTATAAGAAAGATGTGGAAGCATTGGACAGGGTGCAGAGGAGATTTACCAGGATGTTGCCTGGTATGGTGGGAAGGTCTTATGAGGAAAGGCTGAGGAACTTGATGTTGTTTTCATTAGAGAGAAGAAGATTAAGAGGTGACTTAATTGAGGCATACAAGATGACCAGAGGATTAGATAGGGTAGACAGTGAGAGCCTTTTTCCTCGGATGGTGATGGCTAACACAAGGGGACATAGCTGTAAATTGAGGGGTGATAATTATAGGACAGATGTCAGAGGTAGGTTCTTTTCTCAGAGGGCAGTAAAGGTGTGGAATGCCCTGCCTGCAGCAGCTGTGGACTCGCCAAATTTAAGGGCATCCAAATGGTCATTGGATAGGCATATGGATAACATTGGAATAGTTTAGGTTAGAGGGTCATTAGATTCGTTCCACTGGTCAGCGCAACATTGAGGGCCGAAGGGCCTGTACTGCGCTGTAATGTTCTATGTTCTATATAACTATTTGCTGTGCAAGGCACATGGCACCGATCACTCACAAGGGTAAATAATTTATTAAAACAAGGCACATGAGAAGTTATGCATATGTACCTGAAACTCACTGCCAGAGGATATAGTGGAAGCAGATACAATATTGACATTTTAGGGGCGTCTTGATAACCAATGAATGGTTGGGAATCGAGGGATATGGTCCCTGAAAGGTTATGGGGGCTTTAGTTCAGTTGGACAGCGTGGTCAGTGCAGGCTTGGAAGGATAAAAGGCCCATTCTTGTGCTGTAATTTTCTTTGTTCTTTCAAGGTATAAAGCTTGAAGACACCAGAACTTTGTGTATACTCTCCTCAAAGTCAAAGTGAAGCTAAGACAGAGTCACATGACACATTTCCCTTCTACTGATATAATGTTGATGTCTCTTAAAGGCATATGGCAACAACCCCCTTTTATCGTAAGGATACTTTTTCCACTTCCAAAAATATAACAACTTATGATACAAATTCATGTTTCGTTGCTATTCCATAGGTGTATCGAACCGATAAATCTTTGCGTCCTAAAGCCTAGAGGTGATCTGTTGGTTCTCCTGAATCTTGTGAGGGCAACCTTGTCTGGAAGTTTCTTTAATTGCTCACAGTAAGCTGAGGAATTGTCACTCTTGGATGTGGTTGTTAATTGCATTTGGAATCTTGCTCTTGATGCAAAGGAACTTTATGGTGTAGCGGATCTCATTTGCCTTTTTTTTTACATCTCATTTTGTGTAATGATTTTGTACAACAAATCCTTCTCCCCTCAATTGGTTGCTCACTCACCTTCTGTGTGATGTGAATTTGTTGTTCAATCTGTAAACTTGGCAGCTCAGTACGTACACTTTTATCATGCATGTTGGCCATCTTCTCTTGCAGTTTTAAAAGTTGCTCTCTAGTTTATGGAGATTAGAGTAAGTAACAGTAAGTAAATTGATACACACCGATGTACCAAGTGTGAGCTTTGCCAGTGATGGAATATTTGCACTTCAGGATGTTGCTCTCAAGCTGAACATTGCAATGTGTAATCCTGCTTGGTCTGTCTATCTGAGAATTAGGAATTTCATCCTATGAAACATTTGTTCAACTAAGCCATTAGATTTAGGATAATGAGGAGAAGAAGGAATGTGATTGATATTCCACTTCTCAGAGGTATCCTTAAATAGTTTACTAATGAAGTAAAGAATAATTTCCGCAATTATGGGAACAATTCTCCCACCCTGGCATGTTAATTTTCTAGTGCAGTGTTGGGAAATTCTCACATCCGGGTATTCGCAGGATTTGCACATGCGCTCTTGCCGTGCACACATCTCCCAGTGCCAGATATCTGGAGCTATCTGATTTGTGCCAGAAACTGGAGGGAACACCAGGTAAGTACTTTCCATCTGATTTTAATATTATTTTAATATGATTAGCAGAACCAGGACTGAATTCTCCAGGCCGGCTAGCATCTCACACCCCGCAAGGAGTATTTCATTCCTGCAGGGTTCAAACTGGCTCCCCACTTTGGAGGAATTAACAGGAGACCCCGCAGAACTGAATGGGGGGCAACTGGTGCACTCCTAGGGTGTTGGGTGGTGGTGAGGTGGTGCCCCCTGGCCATGGACACCCTGGCAATGCTAGCCTGTGCCCCCTGAACTACTCAAAGGGCAAAGTGCCCATACCCAGGGGATACCCAGGGGGCACCTTTGCACTGCCCATCCTATTTGGTGCAGAGCTTGGGGGGGGCAGGAGGTGGGGGGGGGAGGTCGATTGGTGGGGGTGGGGGTCCCACTGTGATTCTGCCATTGCGATTGATGGGGACTGGAGGGAGGCCGGTGATCAGGGCGAGCAGTCAGGGGATCAGGGGAGTGCTCAGTCGAGGGGAGGGTCTGCTGGAGTGGGTCTGCCACGGGTGGAAGCCTACCAGGGTGGGGTCTGAGGTAAGTGTGGAAAATGGGCGGTCCAAGACGAAGGGAAGGGTTTGGGGCTGATCCGTGAATGGACTGGGAGCCATGATCAGGCAGGGGGTGGGGAGGGGGGTGGGGGAAGCACTGCGAGGGTCTCTGGCTGGATCAAACTGGCCAGCAAAGATAGAGATCTATCAATGATAGAGATCAAACTGGCCAGCAAAGATAGAGATCTATCAATGATAGAGATCAAACTGGCCAGCAAAGATAGAGATCTATCAATGATAGAGATCAAACTGGCCAGCAAAGATAGAGATCTATCAATGATAGAGATCAAACTGGCCAGCAAAGATAGAGATCTATCAATGATAGAGATCAAACTGGCCAGCAAAGATAGAGATCTATCAATGATAGAGATCAAACTGGCCAGCAAAGATAGAGATCTATCAATGATAGAGATCAAACTGGCCAGCAAAGATAGAGATCTATCAATGATAGAGATCAAACTGGCCAGCAAAGATAGAGATCTATCAATGATAGAGATCAAACTGGCCAGCAAAGAGGAAGGCTGACAGTTTGGAGCCACTGCATATGCGCTGAGGCCCAGAACTGTCAGCCTCCTGGGTGGGAATAGGCCCCGCCTCGTGAAATCTAATGATATTCATGCTGGTGGCCTCTGTATTGCACAAAATGTGGGAGATTCTAGTGTAAACTCCCACTGAAAAAAACAGTGTGATTTACCCCAGCTTTCTATGAATTTGACACTTAGAATTTTTTGGGAGAATCCCGGCCTATATTTCTAGGCACATAAAATAAATTAAAGATGGCACTTACAGTGTGTGTGACAGCTGTGCTTGATGTTGAACACAGGAATACTTAGTAAAGTTGCCAATGGTGATGATGAAGTCTGTGGCATGGGCATAAAGAGTTCGGATATGATTTTGGACCAAGGATGCGGAACATCATATGAAATCAATAATGCTTTGTGCTGACTTGGCATATATTCTTGACATACCTTGCATTTCTTGATGATGACTTCAATATCATTGTTCATACCTAGCCAATAGACAGTCTCACTTGTAAGTCTTCTCATTCAATCCATGCCTTGTGTGGGGATGAAGTTGCAGAAGAATATCAGGTTGCTAAATTTCCGGTATG
This sequence comes from Carcharhinus amblyrhynchos, assembly GCF_965287045.1. Classification (NCBI taxonomy): domain Eukaryota; kingdom Metazoa; phylum Chordata; class Chondrichthyes; order Carcharhiniformes; family Carcharhinidae; genus Carcharhinus; species Carcharhinus amblyrhynchos. The sequence continues at coordinate 45,463,602 of NC_137324.1, read as the reverse complement.
ATAATCTGCCTGCCTTTGAAAATGATTTGCCGGTCCATGCCTAACTTGTCCTGATAAGCCCACGATGTTTCCACTTGGTTAGAGGCATGCTGAATGGAATCAGGCCATCCATCAATGATAGTTTTCCAAATCAGTCTGTGCTGCAGAATATTTCACTATTCCTTTCTATAGCTGCTGGCATGTGTGTTGTGTAAAATGTACAAGACCAATTTAGAGAACATCTTCATGTCATAGAAGACAATTTGTCGAGTCAAGGATACATCTTCCATTTCTACCAGTTTAGGTAATCTGCTAAATTACCTGATGGGTGGAATTTTCCAGCTGCACTTGCTCCAAAACCGGAAAATCTCTCCCGAGATCAATGGGCTTGGTCCAATTCCCATAAAATTTTCTTCTGAAGTTATTAGTCACAAGTAAGGCTTACATTAACACTGCATTGAAGTTACTGTGAAATTCCCCTAGTTTGCCACACTCCAGCGCCTGTTCAGGTCAATGCACCTAACTAGCAAGTCTTTCAAGATGTGGGAGGAAACCAGAGCAAGCCCACGCAGTCGTAGGGAGAATGTGTAGACTCTAGACAGTGACCCAAGCCAGGAATTGAATCTGGGTCGCTGGTGCTATGAGGCAGCAGTGCTAACCACTATGCTACCGTGGGCAGGACAGTTCTCCCTGAAAGGTTTATCAAGTTACCAGACCTGTACCTAATGTCATGGTTGGAACATTGAATCTTTAGCAAGAGACTTTGCAATTTTGGCAAATCATCTCAAGTGGCTTGTGATTAGTGTCTACCACAAAGCTTTTGCCAAATAGGTAGATATTAAAATGTACGATTCCAAACACTAAAAAAACGTGTCCACTGAATGATGGAATAATTGCAGTGGATGTTCATCGATCAACATGATTTTCCAAGATCGCCTGGATTATGTATAATTCCTCACTAGATGTTTGGGGATCATTGAGTTTCTGTTGATACAGGCAGCGTCACGAACTTCCCCTGCCACCACCGCAGCCTGCTCCTCAAATGAGACGAGAGGCCTGAGCTGAGGCATCCTCCCTCCTGTAAACTCCTGTTTCTATTTTCTATGTTTGTAGATGAAATTTGGTTGAGGAAGATTGCATATCTGCTTTGGCACCCTTTTGATTTTCCTATGAATGCTTATGCTCCTACAATCCCATCCATCAAATTTTCATGTATAGTCGCCCAAAAGTGACTATTTGCATCCAAGCACAACAGAGGAGAAATTTCCCCTTTGTTGTAGTATGTCAGGGGCTCCAAAAGTGATGTGCCAGGATTTGTGTGGCCTCAACATGAAATGAGTGACATTTAGCTATTCTGTCCTGCTGGAAATACATTTAAAGATTATCATTGTGTGTCGTTTCCCTGCTAGATTTTCATTGCTGCTGACACAATCCCATTTCCACCATGATTGAAGTAATTTTGTAAATATTACATCAAGTTTGAAAGAGAGCATGCTTTTCTCCTTTTTTTACTAAAAAGGGAAACATCAGGCCCACTGTGCCTTAAACCAAGCATCCAAATGTCAAGTAGTTTGTCAATTATCCCCTGCAAAAATAGCAACAGAGCTTATCGCCCTAAGCTCTCTTGTTCATTTCAGTTGATGCAGTAACAGTTACAAACGTATTTAACAACATGCCTTGCTGACCAGATAATCAGTTTCTGAGAAATGTTGTCACGAAATGATGTTCCAATTCAGCTATCTCTTCATTACTACTCAGCCACGTTGTACTGGGTCCAGTTCCCTAGGGCAAAGACAACTGCTTTAATTTAATCTTTATCAGGCAAAGGTTTTCTATGAAACCACAATCATTTTCTCCTTCCTGAGCCACTTGTACCTCTCTATTGTCCTAATTTAATATGATAGTTCAAATATTTAAGGTGATTTTCGTCTAAATTTACATTCTTACGATATATGTGGATCACTGGCTGGGCCAATATTTATTGTCCACCCCAAGTTGCCCTGGAGAAGGTGTGGTGAATTGTCTTCTTGAACCACAGCAGTTCATGTGGTGTAGGTACATCCACAGTGCTGTTAGGAAGAGAGTTTCGAGATATTGACGCAGCGACAGTGAAGGAACGGCAATATACAAAGAACAAAGAACAACCCAGCACGGGAAACAGGCCCTTCGGCCCAACAAGCCCGCTCCGCCGCATCACCCTACACCTATTCTACTTTCAAGTCAGGATGGTATGCAGCTTGGAAAGGAATCTGCAGATGATGGTCCCTTGCATCTACTGCCATTCAGGTGACAAAGTCCTGTCTTCACATTCAGGATATTGTCCATCAATGTGTTGCACCAACACTGTGCTCAATGGGATAGATATCAAACTGATCTAGTAGCTCAAGGCTGGACATTCACATCCACGCAGCACTGTGGGCCATCTGCAGCAGCAGAATTGTACTTGAGCACAATCTGTAAACTCATGGACCGGCACATCTGCCACTCTACCATTGCCACCAAGACAGGGGATCGATCATAGAATCCCTACAGTGCAGAGGAGGTCATTCTGTCCATTGAGTCTCAACTGGCCATAATCCCACCCAGACTCTATTCCCATAACCCCACACCTTTACCCTGCTAATCTCCCTGACACTAGCGTCAATTTAATGTGGCCAATCAACCTAACCCACACATCTTTGGACTGTGGAAGGAAACCGGAGCACCCAGAAGAAACCCACACAGACATGAGGAGAACATGCAATCTTAACACAGGCAATGTCCTGAAGCTGAAATTGAATATAGGTCGCTGGCGCTGTGAGGCAGCAGTGCTAACCACTGTGCCACTGTATCGGCTTCACATGCTGCGCTTCATGTTGCAATGAAAAGCGCAGGTTGTCACTCCACATCTCATAAAGTTATATTTCAAAATGTCCATAATTAACAGCAACTCAACCAATGGGAGGCTTGAAGACAGCAGATGAAATTTCCAACTCAGAAATGGAAACAGTGAAAGCTTAGCCATAAGCTGCTGTCGAGGAAGAACCACCTACAGTAACACTTTGACAGTCACCTGGAAAGAGCCATTTGCTGATACACTATACACCACTTGGTCCCAAAGAGTGAGGGAGAAACCTCGGACTCAAAAGGGGAGTGGTGTGATAACCCCCAGGACTTGCATGGGGAATCACTAATTGACCTCTCTGTGGGACCTGTTGAATATAGGCTCCCTGGGGATTGGTAACTAACCAACCAGTTGGAGCTTGTATACTGAGCCCTGTATAAAACATGACCCTGAGTAGATCCATTATCTTTTAGTCCCAATTGGGACTTGTTGTGTTCACCACAGGTTTGTGGTTTTTGTTTATTTTATTTTGTGCAATAAAAGCAGAGTTCCTTGATAGCTGACTCCTGGAGTTATTGTAGGTTAGGAGATGCCATGGAAGGATTGGTAGATAGGTAACCTTGCGGGGGGGGGAGGGGGTGTCGGCCTGGGTGGAAGGGAGGGTTGGAACTCCCAGGTTGAGTTTAAAAATTGGCAAGTCATGTTGCAGCTCTATAGAACCTTAGTTTGGCCCCACTTGGAATATAGTGTTCAATTCCCGTCACCACTTGGAATATTGTGTTCAATCCTGATCGCTATACTACCAGAAGGATGTGGAGGCTTTGGAGAGGAAAGATTTACAGAAAAGATTTACCAAGATGTTGCCTGGCATAGAGGGCATTAGCTATGAGGAGAGGTTGGAGAAACTTGGTTTGTTCTCACTGGAACGACGGAGGTTGAGGGGCAACCTGATAGATGTTTACAAGATTATGAGAGGCATGGACAGAATGGATAGTCAGAAGCTTTTTCCCAGGGTGGAGGAGTCAATTACTAGGGGGCGTAAGTTTAAGGAGTGAGGGGCAAGGTTTAAAGGAGATGTATGAGGCAGATTTTTTACACAGAGGATGGAGGGTGCCTGGAACTCATTGCAGGAGGAACTAGTGGAAGCGGATACAGTAGTGACTCTTAAGGGGTGTCTTGACAAATACGCGAACAGGATGGGAATAGAGGGATATGGTCCCTGGAAGGGTAGGAGGTGACGAAGTCCTGTCTTCACTTTGAGGATATTGTCCATCTTCTTGTGTTGCACCAACACTGTGCTCAGTGGGATAGATATCAAACTGATCTAGTAACTCAAGACTGGACATTCAGGTTTTAATTAAGTCGGGCAGCATGGTCGCTGCAGGCTTGGAGTGCCGAAGGGCCTGTTCTTGTCCTGTAATTTACTTTGTTCATTGTTCTTTGTCTGTGAGGGAGGGAGACTCCAGTCTGAAGAGGCCTCCTGATGGAAGAGCCCACGTGAGATCGAGGTGAAAACATTTTCAGTTTCCTACCCTCAGTCACTGTGTACCCACCAATCTAAAAATTGAGGCTGGGTGGGAAAAATCTCTTGAGTGGCAATCAAGTGGCCACTTAAGGCCACAATTGGGGCATGAGTCAGCTTCCGGTTCAAGATCCTGCTCGCAACACTGTAAAATTGCAACTCAATTGGGGTGGGTGGGATCCCCGGGCAAATCCTGTCCATGCAATTTTACACTGCCCAGCTCCCCTCACCACCTCAGAACATGCCTATGTGCCACAGTGTTTGAAATCATCTTTGTGCTCTCCTCTATTTTCTAATGTTTTCACACTGAGCTGTACTGCCTGAGCAATATGTTCCATTAGGATTTGAAAATTTGAAAGAGTAGAGTTGACAGTTGTTAGCAATTTGCTTACAGCATCACATTATCATGGATTTTTTTGCATTGATGTTTTATATTCCTTTCATTGAGCTATAGAAGCTTCCTTTATCGAGCTATAAAAGTTAATAGGAATGGAAGATTTCAAATTGAATAATCCAGCTGGAGGAAGCTTAGGAGCTTTGTGACTTCCACCTATCTCATGTTAACTCTTCGTCGGTGTTACTGCCTGTTACTGTTCCACACTTTTTCATTATTTGACCAATTATACCTTTCACCCATCATATGGCAATGATATTTAATGATATGTAAATAACTGATGAGTTAAAAAGAAGGAAGTACATTCATCAAGTTATTAATGATTGAAGACTCTTGCCATCCATAACAATTTTTAAAAATAACAGCTAAAATAGCTATGATTAATTTTAACATCCTTTCCGGGCACTGATTATTCATGAAAGTCTCCATTAGGATCTCGAGTGCCGATGGCATTGTCACTGAGGAAAGTTATTGAGTGAAGAATGATCAATGGGTAGGTCAGTATCTTTACATTTGCTGGTTCACCCTGCACTATGACTGTTTTTGTGATGTTAATCCAATTCCATCACATTGTCAGCCTCACAGAGGTGATGCGCTTTGATAGAGAAAAGTGGATGAAATGTTGTCCTGCTTTACAGTTCCTCCCATTTACACCATCCATGTTTAGCACAGGATGTTGTCTATATTGTGAAAATGATGCTGACTATTTGCCAGTACAAAAAGAGTCAGTTACAAAGGTGTTACTTATAACATATTAAGCACGCTGGCTATTTCAGGCTGTGTCTGCCTGTTGAAAAGGTCCATACTTACAGTTCCTCCTGTGTCAGCTCAAAAGCTCAAGGGTTGATGAAGAAATAATTTTTTCAATTGGTTCATTCATGAAGCAGTTTGCTTTTGGCAAAGCAACATGAACAAGTGCAGGCTAGCCAAACTTTCAGATCTGTACCAAATCTGCGCAATAATTAACAAAGTTAATTAACCCATCCCCATTTTCACAGAGCAGAAGTAAATCTGGTGGTGGCTGAAAAAAGGCTTCACCCTCACTTTCAGCCTGATATTGCTCAGAATGTTAAGAATGATCTCAGACAGAATTTGAGTTAGGTCTCTGTTAGAGCCTCAAATTCATATTTCCACATGGCAAGCTGCGACAGTAATTCAATAATTTTTTTTATTAATTCTTGGAATGTGAGCATCGCTAGTTGGGAGGCATAGTGGTACAGTGGTTAGTACTGCTGCCTTACATTGCCTGGGACACTGGTTCAATTCTTGGCTTGGGTCACTGACTGTGCGAGTCTGCACATTCATCCTATGTTTGCGTGGGTTTCCTCTCGATGTTCCGCTTTCCTCACACAGTCCAAAAGATGTGCTGGTTAGGAGCATTGGCCATGCTAAGTTCTCCCTTAGTGTTCCTGAAGAGGCACCGGAGTTTGGCAACTAAGGGATTTTCACAGTAACTTCACTGCAGTGTTAATATAAGCCTACTTGTGACAATAATAAATAAACTTAAACATTTGTTATCCACCCCTACTTAGCATTGAGAAGTGGTGGTGGGTTGCTTGCTTGAGCCATTCCTGTCTATATGCAATAGATAGATAAACGGTACTGTTAGGGAGGGATTTCCAGGATTTTGACCCAACAATACTGAGGGAACAGTGGTATATTTAGGAATAATGGTAGGAAGGACTATTACTTACGTGGTGAAAAACTGCAGCAGGCGACGGTGCAGAGGGACCTCGGGGTCCTTGTGCATGAGTCGCAAAAACCCAGCTTGCAGGTGCAGCAGGTGGTCAGGAAGGCAAATGGGATGCTGGCCTTCATAGCGAGGGGGATTGAATATAAAAGTAGGGAGGTCTTGCTGCAGCTGTATAGGGCATTGGTGAGGCCGCAGCTGGAGTACTGTGTGCAGTTTTGGGCGCCGCACCTGCGCAAAGATATTTTGGCCTTGGAGGGAGTGCAGAGGAGGTTTACTAGGCTGATACCGGAGTTGAGGGGGTTGAGCTATGAGGAGAGGCTGAATAAACTAGGCTTGTACTCGTTAGAGTTTAGAAGAATGAGGGGAGATCTCATTGAGACGTATAAGATGATGAATGGGATGGATAGGATAGAGGTGGAGAGACTCTTCCCGCTCAAAAAAGACAGTAGGACTAGGGGGCACAGCCTCAAGATAAAGGGGGAGCGGTTTAGAACGGAGTTGAGGAGGAACTTCTTCACTCAAAGGGTGGTGAATCTCTGGAATTCTCTGCCCGTTGAAGTGGTGGAGGCTGCCTCGCTAAATATTTTTAAGACGCGGGTTGATGGGTTTTTGATAAGAGAGGGGATTAAGGGTTATGGGGAGAGGGTGGGAAAGTGGAACTGAGCCATGACAGATCAGCCATGATCTTGTTGAATGGCGGGGCAGGCTCGAAGGGCTAGATGGCCTACTCCTGCTCCTATTTCTTATGTTCTTATGTTCTTATATTTATGGTCAGAATGGTGAGTGGTTTGGAGGGGAATTTCGATGTGGTGATGTTGACATGTGTCTGTTGCCCTTATCAATCCAGATGGTAGCAATTGTGGGTTTGGAGGGTGCTGTCCAAGGAGTCTTGGTGAGTTTTTCTTTTATTCATTCATTGGACATAGGTGTTGCTGGCTGGCCACATTTATTGTCCATCCCTACTTGCCCAAGGACAGTTGAGAGTCAATCACATCTCTGTGCTCTGGAGTCACATGTAGGCCAGACCAGATAAGGATGGCAGATTTCCTTCCTGAAAGGACATTAGTAAACCAGATGCGTTCTTTGAGAATCAACAATGGATTCATGATCACCAGTAGATTTTCAGTTCCAGATTTTGAAAATTGAATTCAAATTCCACATTTTGCTATGGTGGGATTTGAACCTGAGTCCCCAGAACATTAGCAGAGTTGCTGGATTAATAGTCCAGTGATAATACCACTAGGACATTGTCTCCCCCAGTTCCTCCATGAATCTTATGGACAGAGTGAATGTTTATGGATGGGGTGCCAATCAAATGGATTGCTTTGTCCTGGATGGGGTAAGGCTTGTCTAGTGTTATTGGTGCTGCACTCATCCAGGCAAGTGGGTAGTATTCTATCACATTGGTGACCATTGTTAAGAATGATACTTGCCACTTTCTAAGCCTGAGATGCACTGCAGAAATGCACCAAGGCTCCTTAGGTCTGCAATTTACTGGTAAGCCATTTCAGGATATTTGCAAGAAGTGGAATTTCAATCACATTCTCCTCATAATCCTAAATCAAAAGGCCAAGTTAAACAAATGATTTGCACGGTGAAATCCCTAACTCTCAGTGTAGACAGACAAAGCAAAATCTACACATTGCAATGTTACATCCGAAAGTGGCAACTTTAAGTGCAATCATTCCCTCACCAGCAGACTTCATTTTTGGAAAACCAATGTCTACCAATTTACCTACTCCTTCCCATTCTACTCTCTCAGAACCTAGAGAGCAACTTTTCAAAGGAGGTAAGAAGGTTACCAGTATGTGTGATAAAAATGCAGGTATAGAATTACTAAGTTTATAGTTGGGACAAGTTTGCACCCAAGGTCTCAAGATCCTTTGGCAAGCAGCTAAAGTGTGAAAGATTTGTTCGGAACCAAGGTCATAGAAACATAGAATCCCTACAGTGGCCCATCTAGTCTGCAATGACCACAATCCCACTCAGGCCCTATTTCCATAATCCTACAGATTTACTCTGCTAATCCCCTCATACTAGGGTCAATTTAGCATGGCCAATCAACCTAACCCCCACATCTTTGGACTGTGGGAGGAAATCCACACCGACACAGGGTGAATGCGCAAATTCCAGAGAGCTGAAGTCAGGTCTCATTGATATGCAGGTTTGGTGGATTGGCCGTGAGGTTACGGGGATTGGGGGAGATCTGTGTCAGCTGCCCGTTCAGAAAGTCGGTGCAGACTCGATAGGCATTATAGGGATGCTACTCTACAGAAATTACATACAAAGGCAGTAGCAGTGAGAGGTAGCTGAGGACAAACCAGGTCTATTCCAGCTCCTCAGCTACCAGGATCCCAAATGCAACCAGGAAGAAAATCTAAGAATGGGAACCACACAGGTCACGATGAGCACTTAAAGAAATGCCCAGACAAGATTACTATTACAAGATCAGGACATGCCAGAAGATTACTGCTATACTTTAGAGAGTCATACACCGGAATTCTACTGCCCTGCCCATCATGGGAATTGGAATGGGTGAGGGGCTGGACAATGGGAAGGTCCATTAACCTCAGGCAGAACCTCCTGGTGTCAGGTTAAGCAAGGCCCTAAAATTCCATCCACAGGGTGGGATTTTCCGGCTCTGCTCATCCCAAAATTGGATAATCCCACCTGTGGGTCAATGGACCGTTGCATGGTTTAACCACCATCACCACCACCACCACCACCGCCCCCCCCTCCACCCCCCAACACCCCCCCCCCACAACTCCCCCAACCACCGCTCCCCCCCCCCCCACCCTATGATTCCCATGGCGGGCAAGATGGGAAAATCCCCCCATAGATTCATTGGTTTTATTCATTTGTGTAATGGTAACTAAACATGACCATGCATTATCAATTCTGATAGGATGAAACACATCTTTAAAAAAAAGAGGCATGTTGTAATATGCCTTTAAGGGATATCAGCTTGATATCACTAGCAGGGAAATGTGTCACGTGATTGAGTCTTAGTTACAATTTTGGTTTGATCAGAGCACACACACACACACACACACACACAGCTCTGTGTTCTCAAGTGTCTAATCTTAATAAATGGACCTACAATGTGTTTACCTTATGAGTAATTAGGTATTATATCTTTACAATAACTTGACACCTGCATGCCTGGCCCTGTCATATTTACTCGTAAACTTACCTGGCCTTCAAGAGTGCATCAATTTTGAGGTGCCGTCTTCCTCTCCTTGCAGTAAGCAGCCCTGTCAGTGGCTGTTAAGCTGCTAGCCCAGATATTGGGCTGACAGTTCTGAGATGCAGGCTGTTGGTTTCTTAATTGGCCAGAGCCAGTAATATCCGGTCCGATGTCCTGCTTGGCATCCACTTTCAGTCTCAGTGGTGGGACAGCCTGTGGTTTGATAATATTCAGACCTATGTCCTGTATTCAGTCCACCCATTTCAACACTTTCAACTTTAGAATCAGCTATACACTGTACACATTCCATCATCTATGGGAATGAAGATTTATTCTGTGATTTACCTTGAGAGAGCAGAACTAACATAGAAGGAGGTGAAATATATAGAAAACACTTTCCAGTATGATGGGCTGAATTTTCTCAGAGAGTCAGTCCCTGCCATTCGATGGTGAGTAAGAGACTATACTAATATCCAGTTTGTCCTATCAGGTGGATACAAAATGATACCAGGGCATATTTCAAAGAAGGGCAGGAAAGTTCTCCCCAGTATCCTGGCCAATATTTATCCCTTAACCAACAAAACTAAAAGAGATTGTCTTGCCATTATCTACCATTACGGTTTGTGTGATCTTATTGTGTGCAAGCTGGATTAGCAACTGGATTTTCTGTGCTACAGCAGGACTACATGTGCTTTCAGAAGTGAAGGGGAAAGATAGCTGCCGCAGTTTATGACACTAACTGAACAGGTTAATTTTGCCTCTGCCTTTTAAGTCGCTCTTCCTATCCATCACACTGTATATTTAATCAGTAAGGGTTATGCCCTGAATTGTTTAACATGCAATAATTTGTAAAGGCAAATTACGTGCATTGTTTATCAGTCTGCATCATTACTTAATAACTGAGGCGCCATCTCCAATAGAAATAAGGCAGCTAATCACAAGTATGGGAGGTAATGAAAACAGCCAATTAGTGTAAACACAGTTAAAAGCTTTGCATGACAAGAGACTGATTCCCAGAAAGCACCGCAAGCAATTAAACTAATGATGTCAAGACTGCTCTGCATTCAGCTGCTAAAATGAAAAAAAAGATTGCTTAATTAAAGGATGAGAGTTGTGTTTAATTAGGAGCAGTCCAGATTTGTGAGCTAGGATGTTTGTTTAGCGATTTGCAGTAATAGAGTTATTATTGAGTTTGAAGACTGTTACATTACACCACAGAATAAACAAAAACAAATTAGCAGTATTCCCCTGTAATGAGCTGCCCCTGCCATGGTTAGATTAATCCCCGTCTTAAAAATGCAGTGTTAATTTTATGCATCACTGCTGCTCACAGTAAAAATCAATGAAACTGCAATAAACTAGTAAAAAAACATCAATTTGCTTATTTTGGAAAATCACAGTTTAGCACTTAATGGTTTTGCTCTAATGCTGTCCTACAAATAAATAACTTGTTTCGATTTTGCACTGATTAATTTTTGAATGGATAATAAATGCTGCTGCTTACTATGTCGGAGCTGGTTTAAGGAATCAGTATTTACTACATGCAAAGCTTCCTCCAGCCAATTCTGCTGTAGTTGAATGACTAGGTTACCTGCCTGAATTAAAGATCGTAGTGAGTTGGGCGAGTGCCAAGTATATGAATTAATTCCAAAGTTAGATATAGGAAAGCCTGCCGCAGATCTCAAATGATTCAAATGGAGCGGTGAAAATAATTCTGCCCATTGAACCAGTTGTAATGCGATTATTGGGCAGAGGCCGGGGGTGTATGTTATGAGATCCGTACCATCTGGTTCAAACTGATTACAGCCCATGAAAAGCTAATAATCAAGATCCTTCAACTGCCTATCAAATTTCAATTATGCAGAGCAATTCTCCTTCTTCTCTTCCCACGCCTAGAGATGCATATGGCAGATGAAGCACTTTCTTACCTCTTTTTCCAAAGCTACTTTTTTCCTGGGACAAATCGCTTACCTGTCACCAAAGGCTTGAGGGGCCCCACTCCACATCAAACATGGATGACCAGAGTATTTTCCCAATCTCACCACCTGTCATATCACCATAAGAGCAGAATTAGGCTCCATCATTTAATCATAACCGATATAGTGTGCAAGAAATAATACTTTTCACTGTATACTAATACATGTAACAATAATAAATCAAATCAAAGCAGATGTGTTCCTCGACCCCATTCTCCTGCCTTTTCCTCGTAAGCTTTGATCAATCAAGAATCTATCTATTTGTGTCTTAAATATACTCAATGATCTGGCCTGCACAGCCTTCTGTGGCAATGAATTCCATATTCACCACACTGGCTGAAAAATGTACTCCTTATCTCAATTCTAAGGCACGTTGGAAGGATTTACAGATTGATAGTCAATCTGTTTAGCCCACCATCATAACTTGGCCATCAAGTCCTGGAGCAGGATTTGAACATAAAGCTTCTAGATCAGAGGCAGGGACATTACCCACTGCACGACAAGACTGCCAATGAAATACTACCAGTCGTATCAAACATTACTTTGAGCTGACTATAAACAAATTCTTGCTTGCAAGCTAGGGGGATGGGGTAAGTTTTGGCTTTAGGTCACTACTACAAAGTTCAAATCAGAAGAGAGAGGCTAATATATGGTGCTGATATTTGCATTGATGATATTGAGTTTTCTGCTTTCTCCACAGCTGGCAGAAGCGATTGCTAAGGCATTTCACTTGTCAGTGGCACACAGACAGTACATGTGACTGACTTCAATAGCATCACTTTACCCTTGTAAAACAGGTACAACAAAGTCCAGCAGCACCCCTGTGAAGTTTTTGCAGATTGTCCTTTGGTACGCAGGATTACACATTGATAATGGAGAATACATTGGTTGGGTCACTATTAAGAGGAGAGCTGAATATCTTAAATTGGCACATTTCCATATTTGGGATTATGTTCATGCCCATTCTATTTGTGAATTAAAAATGCAATGTGATGTGTGCAGTTATTGGAACACTCTAGAAGTCTGGATGATGCCTAAAGTTGTCTTATTTTGGAGCATTCCTTATAAAAAATATATTCTCTACGTTCAGGGTGGAAAGCCAGATTGTTGGCCAAGTTCTGTAAATTATTCTGACCCTAGATTTGGGGTTGGATATGCAGCTTTGAAATAGGGCAGATGGGCATTCTATTCACTGTATTTATGGTGGCAGAGCAAGCTCCAGTAAATTCAGGTTCATGTTTTACAGAATCTCTTTGGCTGACAGTCGCTCTGTAAAATTTCAGTTTCTCCTTTAGCAACACGTTCAAAACCTGCAACCTCGACCACCTACAAGAATGAGGGCAGCAGGATCACGAGAACAGCACCACTCGCAATTTTCTTTCTGAGTCACACGGCATTGTGACTTTGAATTATATTGCTATTCCTTCACTGTCACTGGAAAAAAGTCCTGGAACTCCCTCCCTAACAGCAGTCTGGATGGTCCTACAACACATGGACTGCAGCAATCTTGGAAAGCAGCTTATTACCACCTTCTCAAAGGACGGGCTTTAAATACTGGTCAACCCGGAGATGCCCAAAAGGCCATTAAAAAAAGGAACATAGGAAAACCTGCTAGAAATGTGTTTTTTGTACTCTTTCACAGTTAGCTACCAAGTAGAAACATTAGGAACAAGAATAGGTCATTCAATCCCTTGTGCTTGTTCTGTTATTCAGTCAGATTACGGTTGATCAACTTAATCTGTCTTTCTATACTCTGCATTGTTTTACCTACCATCAATTTACCTCTCTTAATCGTGTACATTTTCATTGCCCTGTCATTCACAGCCTTTTGAGGGAGAAAGTTTCAGATTTCCACTACATTTTGTGTGATCAAATGCTTCTGATTACAATGCTAAATAGCGAGGCTCTAACTTTGAGAATTGTTCCTGTTTGTTCTAGATTGTCTCACAGGGGGATGTAAATTTCGCAGTATCTATCCGATCAAATCGTTTTGCCTTCTAAACACCTTGATTAGGTCACTTCATAAATATTTAAATTGAGGAGGAATGAAAGCCTTGTTTATGCTGTCTATCTGTGCAATGTTATTCTTTAAACCCTGGTGTAATTCTAGTGCTGCTGCACTGCACTGCAGCCCCCGCCCCATCCCACAAGGTCAATATATCCTTCCCGAGGTGCGGTGCTTAGAACTGAACAATGTATTCCAAATCGGGTAGGAAATGCGTAATTTGATTTTAACACCCAGTTTTGGAAGTGATTATCCTGACTGATAATTTGAGGTTAAAATAAAATTAAACATGCTTTTCACGTATTGTTTTAAAGTCAGGATGTAGCTTTTAGAAGGCACGCTGCAGGATTAGGTTTGCTTTATTGCAGAGTATTTCTCTTAACTGTGCCAAGTACTAATTGCGGATAATTTTAAAACTTCAACAACATTATCAGCACAAGTCACTGCTGGCCATTAATGGAAAAATACCATAGGAACAGCCAGTAAGTATTACAGGTTACAAAAACAGTTTCTTAATTAATTCTAAAACTACAAGTGATATGACATATAATCCAAGTACTTTTCCAGCAGGCTGCCTCAGGATTAAAGGGCAGGTCTCCAAATCGGTCCATTGTGTTTGAGTATAATCACACTAGATTAATTTGGCTGTTTTCTGGTCTCAAATTCAGGCAATTCATTGACATTAGCTGGTACCATCTTCACACTTTGGCACTAAGAAACTTCTGTGACAACATAAAAATGCAGTTCAGGATTAAAATACAATAGGTTAATGCAAGGAGGGCATCTGCCAGTTATTTTTCAAACTTTATGATGTGATTGCAATCATCTCCCTTTGACTGAGTGGGGTAAATAAAGTTTAGGAAGGTTACTGGTCTCCAGTGTGTGGTGAGATTAGCTGATCTCTGCTCAGGGAGCAATGGAAATGCTGCATTTCTTTCCTAGTGGATATGGGGTAGTGAAGGAGATCAACCAACATTCTGGAGACCATCTGCTGACATAGTCTGGCAATTGTGGGCATCAGATGAGAACTGCTCTCACTTTGGTTGCAGTTTACTTGACCCACTTGGTTAAATAGCTTTCTAATCCTTTGGCTGGAATTTCTTTGAGCATCCAGCCCATGAGTGGTAGAGTGGGCTTTCTGAGCACCTGACTAACCCACTGAAAGCCCCAGAGAAGTTGCCAGGGGCAACCTATGGAAGCCTGTACTTCTCATGCCTTGCCTGAGAGCCTTTTATTGGGAAATGCTAAGTTTGCGGGGGGAGGTGGGGAATGTTGGGGGAGGGGGGCAGAAGTCGTTGGAGGACAGAAGATGGTTGCTGCTGCAGGATAGACACTGCAGTGTCTCTAGGCAACTCTGAAAATAGTACTGATATGATAGCAAAGTCTAAAACTGTAGAGCTTTTACTCCATTATGCTGAATTCCCACCTTAAGGGTGTTTCTGGTGGTTAATTATGTGCTTAAATGCTGTCCTAAATGACAACCAAGGTTGTCTTGGCAGCGATGTTGAAAACTGAGGTGCATTTTATTGCACTATCACTAATGGCTTATTAAAAAACAGCCCAACGTATACAAAGGCTGGTGTCACTTCTACCAGCAAATTTGACGGGCCATTAAATGGACGGGTATCTGGAGTGTCCACCCTCGGGTGTCCCATGGTGCCACTGATGTGTTTTTATAATGATATACTGGAATCAATCACTCATAAACGATTATGTAAACATGTTGTGAGTTCATTTATTAAGACTAGGTATGTGAGAACATTTATACAAAGGCAGAAAGCTTGAAGACATCTTCAGCAGAACTGTGTGTGCCGTTTTCTGCTCATAGACCAAAGTGAAACTGGGACTGGACCACATGTCATGCTCCTCTCCTCATGACGGCATGCTACTATCCCTTAAAGACATATTACAACATCCACCACTCCTAAATACCACTGTTCAAATAACATAATCACACAGGGAAACCCTACTGCCATTGTGTGGATTCACACAGGAAGAATGGATACATGAATGCGTTACTGGAGGGCTGTCAGAATCTGTGGAATATATTTCAGCAAGAATTAATTGAGCTGAGAAGGAGAATGGAGCAAGTATGACAAGTTTTCAAAAAATGATTCAAATTAAACCAGGATAAGGGTGGCGTGGTGGCACAGTGGTTAGCACTGCTGCCTCAGTGTCACAGACCCAGGTTCAGTTTCATCCTTGGGTGACTATCTGTGTGGAGTTTGCATGTTCTCTCCGTGTCTGCATGGGTTTCCTCTAGGTGCTCTGGTTTCCTCCCACAGTCTAAAGATATGCAGGTTAGGTTGATTAGCCATGCTAAATTGCCCTTTAGTGTCAGGGTGACCAGAAGGGTAAATATGTGGCAATATGGGGATAGGACCTGGGTGGGATTGTTGTTGGTGCAGACTTGATGAGCCAAATAGTCTCCTTCTGCACGGTAGATTCTATGATAATTATTCTTCTGAAATCATACTTTAATTTCATTGAGAAAATTCTTGAAACCTTTATGAGTAAAATTAACTAAAATAAACTATGCAAACTAAAGATCAGGAAAAAAAAGGTTACTCAGTAAAACGACATGAAAGAAATGCTTGTCCTTTTGGAAAATAGATATATTGCACTTATTTTCACTTTCAAAAGCAATAATGACAGAGGTTAAGGAACAGCCTGTGTGTCTGCCTTCATAGCCTGAGAATGACCAGTGATGTCAGGGAAATCAAAAACAAAAATATGCTGAAAGAAATAAATAAATGCCTGGAGCTAAAAATAATTTAGCACTGAAGCTTTAAATCTATTCTAAACCTATTCCACAAAGCTGTGTGACTAGTAGCAGAACTGTTATGGTACTAAGCTCTGTACTAGCCTATGGCTTAAAGGTGAGATACCTCTATATTAGCTTTCTTAGCATTAAACATTTCATTATACTGTGCTTGTTTCTGGAATAGCAATTACAGCAGGTATTTTCTAAGTGAGATGGTGAGCAGCTAAATGTACAGTGCTACTAAATTGTGCTGATACTCTGTGATCGGCAGGGAGGCAAGGCAGGCACAAAGTGGAAATCCATACATTTATGGAATCACAGAATTGTTACAGCACAGGAAGAAGCCAGTTGGGCTGTTGTGTCTGCACTCACCCTCCATGCAAGCAATTTATGTACCGCCACTCCCCTACCTTCTCCCTATAAACTTGCATATCCCCCTTTTTCAGCAAACAATCCAATTCCCACTTGAATGCCTCAATTGAGCCTGTCTCCATTACACTGTCAGGCAGTGCATTCCAGATCCTAATCCGTGGGAAATAGTTCTCCCCATTGCACAATTGCTTCTTTTGTCAATTGCTTTAAATCTGGGTCCTCATGTGAGAAGTTGTGGGGGGAGGGGGGGCACAGGTGGATGGGTGAGGAGTAGGGTGGTAGTTAAGTGGGTGAGGATTTGGGGGAGCAGGTAGAGTTTTTTTTAAGTTTAAAGTTTATTTATTAGTGTCACAAGTAAACTCACAATAGTACTGCAATGAAGTTACTGGGGAAATCCCCTAGTTGCCGTGCTCCAGCATACACCACTTGGGAACGCTGAGGAAGAAGTTAGCATGGCCAATGCCCCTAACCAGCACATCTTTCGAATTGTGGGTGGAAATCAGAACACCCAGAGGAAATACACGCAGACAGGGGGAGAACATACAGACTTGCGCAGACAGTGACCCAAGCCAGGAATCAAACCCAGATCCCAGCCACTGTGAGACTTACCTGATGAAGGAGCAGTGCTCCGAAAGCTCACGATACTAAAAAAATCCTGTTGGACTTTAACTTGGTATTGTGAGACTTCTTACTGTGCTCACCCCAGTCCAACGCCGGCATCTCCACATCAAGGCAGCAGTGCTCACCGCTGTGCCATAGGTGAGGGGTAGGGTGGCAGGTGAGTGGGCGAGGGGTAGTGTGGCAGTTGGGCAAGTGAGGGGATGGGGTGGCATGTATGTGGGTGAGAGTAGGGGAAGCGGGTGTGTGAGAACATAGGGCTTAGAAACAGGAGTAAGCAATTCAGCTTTTGAAATCTGCGTTGCTGTTCAGTCTGGTTGTGGTCTCATCTGTCACTGTAAGATGTTGAAATTTTGCGTGATGATTGCTGGCGATTGCCGTTTTGCTAGCTGAATGAGTGGAATGAGGAAAGAGTTCATGATGCAAAGGGAAATATTTCTTTTGTCTGTTATGTTCCAACAACAAAATAAACATAAGCAGTATTTCCGCTGTTTCAAGTGAATTCATATCAGCAGGCTTTTAGATTTTGCAAAAATGATCAGACATTGGGAATCTTCCCACTATATTTATAACATTGTTTGCACAGAGTAAACAATTGAAATCCGCCCCCACAGCATCTAACTGCTCGAAATACCTTCATTGGGTTTCAAAAATCATCAACTTAAACAATGATTGGATTATCCCGTGGCCACAATAAATAACTACCCTTGTTCCCTTTTAAATTATATTGCGAGCATGGCGTGTAATTACAAAATTAACCATGAGTCACACTAAGCTTGTTTTTATCCACAGGCCTTTAACTTCTTGTAATTTTGATGAAAATAAGGTTTAGCCTGTCATATTCTTCAATCCGTTCGACCACAGCTGCTCACAGGCTAACAATGGGAATTTAATTATTCTTCCTGCACCTGTCATCTTGTCAATAGTATGTTTGCACTACACAAATATCTTCTGATTTACACCCTGCTGAATTTAAATGTGAATCATACGATAATGTACTTAAATGAGGCATTCAGTGACTGACCAAACATGTATTTTAATGAAAATGTCCTTTGTGCTTGGACTCCCATATCGCCTCCATTTCTGAAGCGACCTCATAATAGCTTGTTTTGCTCGTTTCTGACAAATGCTTCATCATCTTTGCCACTGCTTAAAAATAACGGGTCACCCATTTAAGAAGTAGGGGAGGAGAATTTATTTCTCTCAGTGGGTCATGAGTATATGGAACTCTCTTCCTCAAAAGGTGATAAAAGCAAAAATATTGAAGATTTTTCAGGCAGTGCTGGAAAGAATCTGGATAAGGCCACACTTGGAATACTGTGTACAGTTCTGGTCACCCTATTATAGGAAGGATATTATTAAACTAGAATGAGTGCAGAAGAGATTTACTAGGATCCTACTGGGACTTGATGGTTTGAGTTATAAGGACAGGCTTGATACACTGGGACTTTTTTCTCTGGAGCGTGGAAGGCTGAAGGTGATCTTATAGAGATCTACAAAATAATGAGGGGCACAGATCAGCTAGAAAGCTGATATCTTTTCCCAAAGGTAGGGGAGTCTAAAACTGGAGGGCATAGGTTTAAGGTCAGAGGGGTCCAGAGGGGCAAATTGTTCGCACAGAGGGTGGTGAGTGTCTGGAACAAGCTTCCAGGGATAGTAGTAGAGGTGGGTACAATTTTGTCTTTTGAAAAGCATTTAGATAGTTACATGGGTAGAGGGATATGGGCCAAATGCAGGCAATTGGGACTAGCTTAGGAGTTTGAAAAGAAAGGATGGCATAGATAAGTGGGACAAAGGGCCTGTTTCTATGCTATAAACCTCTGTGACTCTAAGTGATGGGGGAGGAACGTGTGTAGGGGGAGATGGGGGGGTGTAAAAGGTCATCAGAAATGTGTTGGAATTTGGAGTTGAGGTTACAGGCAGGTCAGCTTTGATACTATTAAATGGCAGAGTAGGCTCGAGGGGCTGAATGGTCTACTCCTGTTCCGAATTTGTATGTAAGAATATAAGAAATAGGAGCAGGAGTAGGCCATCTAGCCCTTCGAGCCTGCCCCACCATTCAATAAGATCATGGCTGACCTGAAGTGGATCAGTTCCACTTTCCCGCTTTCTCCCCAGAACCCTTAATTCCCCTGTCTATCAGATATCTATATACCCGAGACTTAAATATATTCAACGAGGTAGCCGGCACCACTTCAATGGGCAGAGAATTCCAGAGATTCACCACCCTTTGAGTGAAGAAGTTCCTCCTCAATTCTGTTCTAAACTGCCCCCCTAGATACTGTTGGCATCTCAAAACTCTTGTCAAGTACAATATTTGAATATTACATTTGTGCTATTTCAGCACTCTTGTCATTCTTGAACAGGTCTCAAAAAAAGGTTTCCTTGATCACTCCAATACCCCATTCCCTTTCCATGGCACCTTTTCTTGCAAACACAGGAGAGGTAACACACATCATCTTACCTCCCCATTGTCTAAGGGCCCCAAACTCACCTTCAAGTATTTGCCTATTGTTTCAATTTAGAACATAGAACATAGAACATTACAGCGCAGAACAGGCCCTTCGGCCCACAATGTTGCGCCGACCAGTTAAAAAAACAATGACCCTCTAACCTAAACCAAACCCTTTCCATCCATAAACCTATCCACGGATCTCTTAAATGCCCCCAAACTAGGCGCATTTACAACTGCAGCAGGCAGGGCATTCCAATCCCTCACCACCCTCTGGGTAAAGAACCTACCCCTGACATCCGTCCTATAACTACCACCCCTTAATTTAAAGCTATGCCCCCTCGTGCTAGCTTTCTCCATCCGAGGAAAAAGGCTATCACTGTCCACCCTATCCAAACCTCTAATCATCTTATATGTTTCAATAAGGTCCCCTCGCAGCCGCCTTCTTTCTAACGAAAACAACCTCAAATCCCTCAGTCTCTCCTCATAAGACCTCCCCTCCATACCAGGCAACATCCTGGTAAACCTCCTCTGCACCCTCTCCAAAGCCTCCACATCCTTCCTATAATGTGGGGACCAGAACTGCACACAATACTCCAAGTGCGGACGCACCAGAGTTTTGTACAGTTGCAACATGACGCTGCGGCTCCTAAATTCAATCCCCCTACCAATAAACGCCAAGACACCGTATGCCTTCCTAAGAACCCTATCTACTTGATTCCCAACTTTCAGGGATCTATGTACACATACACCTAGATCCCTCTGTTCATCCACACTATTCAGAGTCCTACCGTTAGCCCTATACGCTACACATCCATTATTCCTGCCAATTTAGCCCTACACACTGGGAAGCCCAAGTGCAGATTGTTTGGACACCTTGTAGAACACCTCTGTTTTTTCACACAGTGGGTGGTGAATGTCTGGAACAAGAGGCCAGAAGAGGCGAGTACAATTTTGTCTTTCATGGGTATGATGGGTATAGAGGGATACAGGCAAATGCGGGCAATTGGGGCTAGCTTAATCATTAAAAAAAAGGGTTGCATGGACAAGTTGAGCCAAAGGGCCTGTTTCCATGCTGTAAACCTCTATGACTCTTTGAGATACAAAAGTGTCCAGAGGGACAATATTTTTCAATTTTCTTTTCCATCTGGAAGCACGACCATGAACTCCCAGTGGTTTATCATATTGATTCTACATGACTTACTCTCATGCTGACATCTCTGTGCTTGACCTGCTCCACTGTTCTAGTGAAGGTCAATGTAGGTGCCTTATATTGGGCTAAATCTTACGAGGAGCAGCAATCACCATCCAATTACCACCCCATCTCTACTTATATATCGTGTATTCTTCCGAATTCGGTCCCCTCAGAAATGTGGAGTCTATCAGTTCTTAGAACTTACAGAGAGAAGCTACATAGGTAAGTAAGTGTGTGAGGGGGTTGGTTGTAAGGTAAGTAAGTAAGAAGTTGGGGAGTGCATGTGGATGAGTGAGAGGTAGGGTGGCACATGAGTGGGTGAGGAGTAGGGTGGCAGTTGGGTGGGTGAGGTGATAGGGTGGCATGTATGTGGGTGAAGGTAGGTGGCAGGTGTGTGGGAACATAGGACTTAGGAGCAGGAATAAACCATACAATCTTTCAAGCCTGCTCTGCTGTTCAACAAGATCACAGCCGATTTGGTTGTTGTCTTGTCTCTACTTTTCTATCTATGTTCCTGCCTTCCAACCCCCCAGCCACACCACCCCAACTCCCCCGCATCCCTGCCTCCCCCCATCTAGCCACCCCTCCACCCCACCTCCCCCACATACCTCTGTCTCCCCCTCTAGCC
The DNA here is from genome assembly GCF_965287045.1 of Carcharhinus amblyrhynchos. Lineage (NCBI taxonomy): Eukaryota > Metazoa > Chordata > Chondrichthyes > Carcharhiniformes > Carcharhinidae > Carcharhinus > Carcharhinus amblyrhynchos. The sequence goes on along the minus strand of NC_137324.1, from coordinate 45,441,993 downwards.
GCCTTCCACCCCGACCCCCGACACCCATGCCTCCCCTGATTTAGCTGACCCCTCCACCCCACCTCCCCCACGCCCCTGCCTCCCCCCTCTCCCATTGACTACCTTGTCTATTAAAAATCTCTCTCCCTCAGCCACCGACATGGCCTCCAGTGCTTCCTGGGGAAGAGAATTCACATACTACCTATCCTGTGAGGACAAATTGTCTCTCCCCATTTCGATCTTAAAAGGGAGGCCACTTACTTTTAAACTGGTCCCTGAGTTCTAGTCTTGCACGATAAGTGGAAACATCTTCCTGGTATCTATCCTATAAAATCCCCTCAGGACCTTGTGGGTAGAGCTTAGCACATAACACGCCATGTGGGAAGTGGCTCGCCATTGGCCAGAAGTGGCACCCACTATTGTCAATGGGGTTTCCCATTGAATGCACCCCTCATCGCTATGAAACCCACAGTGGGGATATGCTGGAGGCAGGACCGGAAGATCTGCCAGCATGAACGACCAGAAAGCTGTGGCCAACATGTTTCAATAAGACCACCTCTCACTCTTACAAACTCTACTGGATATAGGTTTAACTTGTTCAACATTTCTTCATAAGATGAGTCCTTCATCCCAGGAATGAGTTAAGAGAACCTTCTCTGAATTGCTTCTATTGCTTCAACTGTAACATTTCTTTCAAATAAGGAGACCAAAATTGTGCATAGTATTTCAGATGTGCTTTCATCAAGGCCCTGTACTGATGCAGTAAAAATTCCTGACTTTTATATTCCATTCCCCTTGTATTAAGTTAAAACATTCCATTTGCCATCCTAATCCCTTGCTGTGCCTGCTTACTAATTTTTTGTGATTCATATACCAGGACACCCAGATTCTTCCGTACTACTGTGTTTTGCAACTTCTCTCCCTTTAAATAGTATATTGCATTTCTATTCTACCTGTCAACTGGACAAGTTCACATTCTCTCACCTTCTTAGCCCACTCACTTAACCTGTCTATATACCTTTGCAATTCTCTGCCTGTCCTTGAAAACTTAATTTTCTATCAATCTTGGTGTCATCAGCAAATTTAGTTATCATACATTTGATCCTTTATTCAAGATATTGATGTAGATTATTAACAGTTGAGGCCCCAGCAATGCATTCGGCCCTAACAGTGCATTAGTTACAATATGACAAACCATTTATCCCTACTCTTTGCTTCCTGATAGCTAACCAATCCTTTAACTTATTTTGTTTCAATATCCTGATATCTACATGGGTTTCCTCCAGTGCTTTGGTTTTTTCCACAGTCCAACTGATGTGCTGGTTAGATGCATTGGCCATGCTAAATTCTCCCTCAGTGTACCTGAATAGGCGCCGGAGGATGGCGACTAGGGGATTTTCCTAGTAACTTCATTGTAGTGTTAATGTAAGTCTACTTGTGACACTGATAGATAAACAAATCTATTCTTTCATAGGATATGGACGTTGCCGGCTGGGCCTGCATTTATTGCCCATCCTGAATTGCCCTTGAGAAGGTGATGATGAGCTGCCTTCTTGAACAACTGCAGCGTTATTTGCGAAGGGTTTCCAGGATTTTGACCCAATGACAGTGAAGGAATGGTGATACATTTCCAAGTCAGGATGCTGTGAGGCTTGGAGGGGAACTTGCAGTTGGTGATGTTCCCATACACCTGCTGTCTTGTCCTTCTGGGTGGTAGAGTTCATGGGTTTGGAATGTGCTGAAGGAGGAAATTTGGTAAGTTGCTGCAGTTCATCCTGTCAATGGTACACACCACTGCCACTATTTTTTGATGCTGGATGAAGTGAATGTGCAAGGATATTTTGGCCCTGGAGGGAGTGCAGAGGAGGTTTACTAGGCTGATACCGGAGTTGAGGGGGTTGAGCTATGAGGAGAGGCTGAATAAACTAGGCTTGTACTCGCTAGAGTTTAGAAGAATGAGGGGAGATCTCATTGAGATGTATAAGATGATGAATGGGATGGATAGGATAGAGGTGGAGAGACTCTTCCCGCTCAAAAAAGACAGTAGGACTAGGGGGCACAGCCTCAAGATAAAGGGGAGGCGGTTTAGAACGGAGTTGAGGAGGAACTTCTTCACTCAAAGGGTGGTGAATCTCTGGAATTCTCTGCCCGTTGAAGTGGTGGAGGCTGCCTCGCTAAATATTTTTAAGAAGCGGGTTGATGGGTTTTTGATAGGAGAGGGGATTAAGGGTTATGGGGAGAGGGCGGGAAAGTGGAACTGAGCCACAACAGATCAGCCATGATCTTATTGAATGGCGGGGCAGGCTCGAAGGGCTAGATGGCCTACTCCTGCTCCTATTTCTTATGTTCTTATGTTCTTATGAATGTTGAAGGTGATGAGTGGGATGCGAATTAAGTGGGAACTTTTGTCCTGGATGGTTTTGAGCTTTTTGAGTGATATTGGAGCCTCACTCATCCAGGCAAGTGGGGAGTATTCCATTGCACTCCTGATTGATAGTGTACACACTTTGGACAGTCAGGAGGTGTGTTACTCTCTGCAGAACTCCCAGTGTCTGACCTGCTCCTGCTGCCACAGTATTTATGTGGATTGTGAAGTTTATTTTCTGATCAATGGTAATCTCCAGAAATAGTGGGGAATTCAAAGATAGTAATGCCATTGAATGTCAATGGGAGATGGTTGGATTCTCTCTTGCATGGCCTGGCTCTTGTATGGTGTGAATGCCACTTGCCACTTGTCAGTTCATGCCTGGATATTGTCCAAGTTTTGTTGCATCTAGACATGGACTGCTTCAGTCTGAGCATTGTGAATGGTGCTGAATATTGTGCAATCATCATCAATAATCCCCCCTTCTAACTTTGTAATGGAAGAAAACCCATTGTTGAAGCAAATGAAGATGGTTGGGATCTAATGATGTTATCTCCTACATCATGGGATCTTATTTTGACAATTAACAATTTTTAAAAGATGTTTATGGAGCCATTCAGGTCTGTGTAATAATATATGTATAAAGAAAGAACAAATGTGTATTGATATGGCACTTTTCACACCTTAGGATGTCCCAAAGCTCTTCACAGTCAATGAAATATATCTTGACAAACACAGTAAGTTAATCAAACTGAAATAAGCTCAATGATCAAATAAAGGACCTGAGTTTACCAGAACAATTGCTTACATAAGAACATAAGAAATAGGAACAGGAGTAGGCCATCAAGCCCCTCAAGCCTGTCCTGCCATTCAGTAAGGTCATGGCTGACCTGATAGTGGTTCAGTTCCACTTACCTGCCTGCTCGCCATTACCCTTAATTCCCTTATTGGTCAAAAATCTATCTATCTGTGGCTTAAATACATTTAATGAGGTAACCTCCACTGCTTCAATGGGCAGAGAATTCCAAAGATTCACTACCCTCTGGGAGAAGAAGTTCCTCCTCATCTCTGTTCTAAACTGACTCCCCCTTATTTTGAGGCTGTGCCCTCTAGTTCTTGTTTCCATTCTAAGTGGAAATAACCTTGCGGCTTCTAACCTGTCTAGCCCCTTCATTATCTTATATGTCTCTATAAGATCTCTTGCTTTGGAAGAATGTCATTATTTGGACATTCCAGCTCCTTAATAGTGCCTTTTCTTTTATCTTCTCTCATTTTACTCGGGGCCATCACAATTCTGATTGATCATTCTTTTTCATTTCCTCCTGTCGGTCACCAATTCCTCTCCCAATCCCATTGCATTTAGATCTCTTGCCACTATACCTTTTCATCTAACCTTAGGCCTTTCTCTTTTCCTTCTTCCTGACTGTCTGACCTCATTTCAGCTCCCTGTTCACATGGCTCTATATTTGCATGACAGGTGCAACTTTGCATGTACTTAGTGTACATTAGACACTTACAATAATTTCAGGAGTCGGCTGTAAAGAAACAGTGCTTTATTGCACAAAATAAAGTAAAGCAAAAGCCACAGGCCTGTGAAGAACACAACAGGCCCCAACCAGGACAATGGAATAATGGACTCTCTCAGGGGCCTGCTTTATACAGGGCTTGGTACATGAGTTCCACCTGGTTAGTTAATTGTCAATACTCAGGGAGCTCATATTCAACAAGATCTACAGGGAGGTCAATCAATGATTCCCCATGCAAGTCATGGAGGTTATCACAATAATTTTGCTGAAGACACTGCATGTAGGGAAGTGAAACATGGAAGCTGATGATATCCTGTGCAACTTACTGTTTCATGGACATAAACAGTAACCAATCACTCATTGACATTAACAACAGATCAGGGAAGTGATACAAATGTCTGACATGCTTTCTACAGGGCACTATTATTGACTCCTCTTTCATTGCTTGACCAAGTAAGGTTATTATAGTCTATTTAGTGAATTGTTATATGTGCTTTTGTATGGTTGGCACTGATTGCCCTGTATGCTTCCTCCACTGCTTCTGTGCTGGTCTCCCTTACAGCCAGTATCTCTAAAAATGAAATAGTGCTTCATTAGTGAACTGATGGGCTCTCAGCTCTCCTGTCAACCTTACAGATTGTGTCTTAGATATTCTCTTGGGTCAGAAGTGCTAGTCACTCACGTAAGTGGTTCAAACATCTTACATTCAAGAATGTGCACATACTGTCCTGTATGTAATTATTGGCAGTGTCACCTGGAGATGAGCTAGATATTGGATCTTTCACCCATACACTCACAGCTACTTCTGCAATCTTTCCAAAAGCAGCCTGAGAGGCACTTCAACAAGCTAAGCCCGGGGTGAATCATTATGATGCTTTTTCTTATGCAGCAAGCAATTTTTACGTTCCTCAACTGTCTTCCTAAAAAATTTTTTAAAAGTGCTCTGATCCTTTTATGACTTGACTTACCTGATTTTGGCATTTCCTGTCTTTCTCCTAACTGCAAAGCCTGACCTCTTGGATTTTAGTTTCTATCTTCAGAGCTCAGGTCTGCAGTCTAAGCTGAGTCTGCTACTTAGCTGTGCAATCCCTAAGGGGATCAGGTGAAGTGAGTGTTGAACTTCTTTCCTGTTCACAAATTCACCAGGAAGCCTGTAAACCAAACTACCAATTAATTAATTACGTCTGAAACTGAGAATTGGTCTCAGGAATTAGACCACCATTTATTGTCATAAAACCCCATCTGCTTCACAGAGGTCCTTTAGGGAAGGAAATCTGTCTTTCTTGCTTGATCTAGCCTACATTCTAGACCAATGTGGTTGACTTTTATGTGCCCCCTTAAATGGCCAGGCAAGTCATTCAGTTCAAGGGCAACAAATGCTAGCCTGTCCAGTAATGCACACATCCCATAAAATTATAAATAAAAAATAAACTCTCTACACATAGTTCACACTGACACACAAGAATGGAATTACCCCCAGCGAAACCGATATCATTGATTTTATTTTAGCCATTAGAAGTAAGATAATGAGTTGCTTAATGTCCTTGGATGTAGTAGACACCCAATAAGGATTGTAATAAAATAAACCCCTTTCCGTCTCAGTACAGCAGGTTTTTAAACCTGTTCAAATTTCACTTTGTCTTAAAATACAACAACTACATTCTGAAATTTATTTGTGAGGCATACATTTTGAATAAAGCCAATGAAAAACAAAGAAATACATTCTGTTTTGTGTGGCCTGTTATGCATTGAAATAGCAAAGAACAATTATTTAAGACAGATGTTTCCCTTTAATATAATGTCTAGATCAAATTGCATATGGTCCCTCCGGTGTTTGTGTAGGTGCTAGAATTCTTGTAAAGCTGACAGAACAGTAAAATTATATGCATATAAACATACACGTATCCATGTATAAAACATCCATGTCTCATAGGATGACAACCCTATTTTCACCACAGTCCGTAATGGAGACGTGTCTGGTTGCTGTGCTTACAAACTCAGCAAAATCAACTTTAAGTACCTGGAAGCTACTGTTGGAGCAGAAGCTGAGAGCAGTTTCCAATTTTGGTTTGATTTGATTTATTATTGTCACATGTATTGGCATACTGTGAAATGTATTGTTTCTTGCGCACTACACAAAGAGAGAATACTGTTCATAGAGTACATAGGGGAGTAGGAAAGGAGAGGATGCAGAATGTAGTGTTACCGTCATAGCTAGGGTGTAGAGAAAGATTAACTTAATGCAAGGTGGGTGCATTCAAAAATCTGACAGCAGCAGGGAAGAAGCTGTTTTTGAGTCAGCTGGTACGCGATCTCAAACTTTCGTATCTTTTTCCCAATGGAAGAAGGTGGAAGAGAGAATGTCTAGGGTGCGCGGAGTTCTTGATTGTGCTGGCTGCTTCTCTGAGGCAGAGGAAAGTGTGGACGGAGTCAATGGATGGGAGACTGAATCTTGGGAGGGCTCTTTTGCTTGTTGGTGAGACCATAGTCGCAAGTTTTTATTCTTAAATCAGTTTAGGTCCAGGCTAATATGGAAGTTAGTCTGGACCTGTTTTCAGCACTGTCTGACCAAGGTGGACCTAAACTGAAAGGCCCAAGGCTTGGTAAAAATTGGTCCTTGGTCCTCATCAATATACGTGATGTAAGCTGCCTCAGCCGTTTGCACCTTCACAGAGAACTCACCTGAGGTCACTCACACCCCCTGCATCAGCCTCAGCTAATTCCCAAGATGTGCAATTGGGTAGGCAACTTTGGGCGAGAGAGTTAGAGGAGGGTCGAGGCAATCCTTATTCATGTAGATTCAGATGAACCTTCTTCCACTCATCCTTGCATCACTTGATGTGTTTTTTTTTTAAACAAATAAATATTGACTTTACCTGAAGTTGGTGGCAGCTGAACAACCCTGAACAGAACAATCTAGAGATAGATCTGTCCTGCTTATAATTCATCTTTTGATAGATCCCTTCAACAGGTGTTAGCCTCCTCATTTACATATTCCAAAGACTTAATGCTGGTTCTAAGGGTCTTCCTGGGATAACTAAGAGATCATGAAATTTAGCAGTGGGACCATTTATGCAGATTGAGTGCAGGTCTTCCCATTGTTTAACTGCTGTGCTTTGCTTTCATTGTATGTCTATTAGATTGGTATGATACGTGCTAGTTTCTACCCCTAGAACTCCCTAATACGTTGGTACTGAGTCTAAGGCCTGATTTTACTATCACATTGCGCCTGTTTTTGGGTGCAAGAACTTGGTAAAGTTGGGTGTGAGGCGAGTAGCGTGATCTGTGCCCACCTCTGCACTGATTCCCCCTTATCAAGGTCCAAAAATGGCACGACGGCCATTTGAATGTATTTGCATGCATTTAAATTGATTTAATGAGCTGCAAGCCCTGCTTACTGGCACTTCCCACTTTACCACTGTGTTTGCCCATCCAGAATTGGCGTGAAACAGACATGCTCCATATAAGTCTGATTCGGGTGCTCCAGTAGTGAGGGGGTAAGTGCCGAGCGTCCGATGGCTCTCTGCTTGAGTTTGGTGTGGCGGTGGGAGGGCGGGTGTGGGATGAGGGGAGGGGGGAGGTGAGTCTGCTGCCACTCTGTCTGAGATCAGTGGGGAAAGGGGCGTCTACTGTTACTCTGCCTGAGATCGGCAGGGAGGGGAGGGAGAGGGCTGCGATCGGTCTGGGTGGCGGGGGGATAAGGGTGTCAGTAATGTTTTGGGGGGTGGTGCAATGTCTAGGGGGCTCAGGGGGAGGCATTATCTGGCCCAGGAAGGATGTGGCAGGGGAGCAGCATTCTATCATATTTTCCTTCCTGCGCAGTTGGACGTGCTGATTGGAGCAGCAGGATTTAGGGCATGTTAAGCCCCACTCACAGGCTTTTGCAGCGTGATTTAGACTCACTGATATTTTTGCAGGCAGAGTGTGTATGGAAGCACCTGAGAACGGGTCTAAAATTTGGATCTGAAACACTCCCAGTTTCAAGTCCGCTCAGCACTTAGAATGTAAATGGTAAAATAGGGCCCTAAGAATCATCAATCAACCACTGCTCTTTTGTCAGCCGTAAGTAGCTGCAAAGTTTCAGTTCTCCATGTAATTGGCAGAATTCTTAACCTCCTTTGTCCCAGTTGCACTCTGTTCCCACATGCATCTCCACAATATCATAGAGCACAATTATTCTAAACGCAGTTTTGAAAATCCTACATTCGAAAAGGTGTCCATACAGTTCCCAGCTTGATCAGCTAATAAGTGCTTCTTCATAGTCAGAAACTTTACACAAAGCTTTGGCTATGAGGCTCAAATAAAGAAAGGGGGATCAGAAATCTGAAAGATCGATTATATGAATGGAAAAACACAAGAATGAATTCAGTGCGTTAAGACTCGATTCCTAAAAAATAGATGACTGTCCTGGCTTCATTTGAACATCAAAACCGGCTTCAGCACTTTACAGTATGTTTCGTGTTTTTTTCTAATGGTGCTGAAACAATAGCTGTCTGAAAATTGATGGATGGTAGACTTCAGTTCAGATATGCCGTCACATAATTATTAAATAGCATGATACCATATGTGTCAAAAACTACACACAAAATATTATGGAAGTGAGCAATAACAACTCATTTGCCCACCTGGGGCATAGATATATATATAGGATGTGTGCTCCCCACTGTGGTTCACCTTATTGCTATAATGGAAATAGATGCTTCACCTGCAAGTAAGCTGCCATATGCAGTATCTCATGTATTTCAAATTCAGCTGCTGCTGAATTCAGCACAGTAAGGATTGACATCGGGAGCAGCATTCATACCTTGTTGGTAATGGACATGATAGACAGTATGGGATATGGATATCATTGACAGCACAGGTCACTTCCAAAAGTGGGGTCATATCAGAAATCACAGCAAGATTGACACCCAAATGGCACCAAAATCAGCTGTGTTGGCTGATGTTCCACTGGGACATTAACAGCTTGACCTCTATGGGGCAACTAATGGCAGGTCTGACTAGGAGGGATCAACATCCTTTTTGACCTTATCCTCCCTTAAGGAAGGTTCCGACTGATTTACTCTAAAAGACTTCAACAAAGACATTCCAGATATTGACAGGCTTTTAACAAGTGGTTACTTGGTAGCCTTGTCATCTCTGAGCCAGATGATTCTGGGTCCATGCTCCAATCCAGAATTTGGACATTCAGGCTGGGGTAGACACTTCAGTAGAGCAATGAGAGAGTGCTGAATGATCATCTTTCAGATGAGAGGTTAAACCAAAGTCACCTCTTCCTGTTCAGGTTGTTACAGATGGGGAAAAATATGGGACAGGTTTCCCTTTTTCTCACCTCTCACCTAACTGCAATAAGATGTACTTTCAAGATGGAGGGTTGTAACCCCTATAATTCTGTAATTTAAAGGGACAGACACAGAACAGACTTTCTTGTAAGTTTTAATCAAAAAGAAGAGTAAAATATTATTTCTCATTCACTTGAAATGTAATCACAACAAACAATCACTCCTCACAAATTTGAGATATGCACACAAGAAAAGAGGATTTCTAAAGATGTAACATCACTTGAATTATGTAAAGGGTAAAAGAAATAGATCATCTCTTTAAATAGTCCTGAATGGCTGAAATGTAGCAGACCTGAAAGATTCTTTCTTGGTTCATTCGAGTTGATGGAGGTTGAAAGTTTTTGACTTATGCAGATGAACTTGCAGCCGGGCTCCTGCAGTAACAATTTATAACCCTCTGGTAAAGTCAACTAGCCTCACTTCACTGCCTGAGATGATGCCTCCATCACTGGGCCCCTTTGTAGATTGAACACTCCCATAAAAGCTGGCCCCAAACTTCTCAACCAATTGCATAACCAAGAGAGTTGAAAAATTATGGATGAAATTTCTTAGATTAAACTCTAGGTGGTAATAGCTAAAACCACGGCATATTGTTCAAACATAACAGTTGACACTCTTCTGCCTGGATTTTACAGATGATAATTTGATACCCCTTTGGAAAAGTTGTTCTGCTGTATTAGGTTTTCATCACGACCTCCAGCTTGTGTACAAAATGACTTATCAACACTGCATTTCTTTCCGATACAAGCTTATTTGTTACAATCATTTGCTTTTATTTCCAGATCTGTAATCCTGGCATGGAGGCTTGCCTCAAAGAATACATATCAGGAGATATGGGAGCAGCAAACATATAATTTCTTGATATGTGTTCCTAGTTTATTTTTATTATTTCACAGGAGGTGGATGTCACTGGTTAGGCTAGCATCCCTAATTGCCCTTGTGAAAGTGCTGGTGAACTGCTATCGTCTATCTGTTGCAGGTACATTCACTCCCTCTCCTGTTAGCAGGTGGACTTCTAGGATTTTCATTCTTTATTAAGCACTGACTGGGCCACCACTTATTGCCAACTCCTAATTTCCCCTAAACTGAGTGTCATGCTCGACCATTTCAGAGGGCATTTAAAGAATCAACCACATCACTGTGGCCAGAACAGCCATCTGAAGGATAGCAGGTTTCCTTTGCTAAAGGACATTAGTAAACTAGATGATTTTTTACAACAACTGACAATGGTTTCATAGTTATCATTAGACTTTTAATTGCAGACTTTTATCAAATTCAACCACCTGCTACAGTTGGTTTTGAACTCAGGTCCTCAGAGCATTACCCTGCTCTCTAGCTTATTAGCCCAAAGACAATACCACTAAGCTACTGCCTCCCCAACAACACTGAAGGCACAGTATTTCACTTTCAAATCAGGATGGCGGTGGCTTGGAGGGGAACTTACAGTGTACCTGCTGCTCTTGTTCTCCTATGTGGTAGAGGCCACAGGTTTGGAAGGTGTGGTTGAAGCAGCCTTGGTGTGTTGCTGCAGTGCATCTTGTAGATGGTACACACTGCTGCTACGATGCGTCAGTGGGTGAGGCTGTATGCCAATAGTGTTAGATTGTTCATTTTGATTTTCTTGTTGGGAAAGAAACTCAGTCACATAGCTTAAGGCTTCTCATGCACCTAATCTTCAATTATTTTTTCAGTTCAGTAACTGACTTATAGCTTCAGTGATACCTGTAATGGTGACTTAAAGCTATGTAGAGGCTTTGTTAAGTCACATATTATTTTTAAATCATTAATAAGAGTTCCAATACAGTCGGGGCAAACCTGTTAAATATAATACTAGTTGATTATTGCACTGACTGTGTTAATTTAGTATGTTCTGGCAAAGAAGCAGTTTTGAACAGATAGCTTTTAACTGCTGTGTGACAGATTCTATGTCCAGTACAAAGCAAGGTGTATTTCTTTTGCTGCAAACAGTCTCTACACAATTCATTAGAAAGAAGAAAATATTGTGCAGGTTTTCTTTTGAAATAAAGCAGGCTCTATGTTCTAAATTGGGCATGGGGTATGGCAGGATTTATGCTGATGAAAAGATTACATTGGAAGGATGCGATAAGTTAAACATTCTCATCTATAAGTTCCTCTATTATTTTGCTGGACTACCTTCTTCATTCTTCTGTCCTTTTCCATACTTTCTGATTTTCTGATCTCAGACAAACTCTCCACTTCCCTTGCAACCTACAATAGCCAAGCCTCCATCTAACCCACACTCTCTGAAACTTCCCCCAAAAAACTTTCAATCTCTCTTTCGAAGTTTGAAAGTTCATTTATTAGTGTCACAAGTAGGCTTACATTAACACTGCTTTGAAGTTACTATGAAAATCCCCCAGCCGCCACACTCCGGCACCTGTTCAGGTACACTGAGGGAAAATTTAGCATGGCCAATCTATCTAACTAGCACATCTTTCAGACTGTGGGAGGTAGCCAGAGCACCTGGAGGAAACCCACACAGACATGGGGAGAATGTGCAGACTCCACATCAGCAGCGACCCAAGCCAGGAATCAAACCTGTGTTCCTGGCGCTGTGAGGCAGCAGTGCTAACAACTGTGGCTTCCTCCACACCTCTAAAAAGTAATTGTTCAATGGTGCTTTTGATTACCTCTCTTAGCTCTCATGTTCCTTTATTGCTCTGAAATTGAAACAAATAAAATTCACCTGATGCGATAATCATGCTTGTCACTCTTTTACAACACTTTATTATATTTTCCAAGCGTAGTGTGTGCAGAATTGTCCACAGCAGAGTGAAGATGCATTACTGATGAATTATACAGGGCTATAGTACAATGTTATGGTACATAACGATATGCATAGAGAGGTATTCCAATCCTTTAAACAGCTCTGCTGATAACAGCTTCATTTGGATATATAAAAAAGTAACAACTTGTCTTTTCTACCATACATAGCAGATCCATTGTGTACGCATCCATTGCCATCCACTGTGTACACGTTTCAAGCATAAATATGCATCGCCTAATGTCAATCTAGTCTATTTGCCTTTCCACATGATTTGTTGGTATTTCTTTTAATTTTATCTATCTCTCCATAGCCATGGTATTAGGTTATCAGCAAATTTTATAATGATTGTATGTTATGGTTAGATGGGCTTTAGACTGGTTTCACAGGTTAGTGTAACATTGAGGGCCGAAGGGCCTGTACTGCGCTGTGATGTTCTGTATTATCCATATTCCCATGATGAGTGTAAGCAGTAGAATTTTCAGGTAAAATACCCATCTTCAAAAACTGAGCAAACTTGGAATTTTCTGCCCGTGCTTGCCCAAAAAAACCGGAAAATCCTGTCTGATGTCAGGTGATCTTTGCATGGTCTGGCCCACCCCGCCTGCTACGACTCCCGTGGCGGGCAGGATGGGAAAATTACCTCCAGAATATTTTCAATCTGTCATCACTTGCTCGAATTGAATTTTTTTTTTGTCAGAATTTAGATTTTAGGGCAATCTGATAAAAGTGTTAACATTTTGAACAAATGGAGCAATGGGTTACATTCAGCAGTTGATTGATCAAGAACAAGGTGTTTGAGATACATGATTAAATGTAAGTGATTTAGAATAGGGATAGCTCTGTACACAGGGCTCTGAAGCCAGAAATTCATTTTCAAGGTTGATAGTTTAGCCAGAAACTCTTTCAAGTGTAGTATGGATAAGTAAATGAAGAAAAAGGTGGCTTAAGGAGAATGAGAACAGGTTAAGTAAGCGTGATTTGGATTATCTTGGGCATGTCAGGTTAAACACCAACATAGACTGCTTGGGCTAAATGACCTTATTCCATGTTGCAACTTCACAGACTTCTATGCTCGAGTTGTAATTCTTGTTAATGTTGTCATTGGTATAACAGTGTTTCTGAAGATTCTTTCCATTGTCAGATCTCCAATATCCTGCAACTGACAGGTAATCATTCACCACGATCTGTGCTGCTCAATGATTGACTCTAGCTGTGATGTCCAAAGTCAGTAAAAAAGCCCATGATAATCATTACCCTCTGACCCCTATCATAACATCAGTCCCAATGGCACTGGCTCAGAATTGCTATTTAACTGTGACATTTATAAGAATTAAATCCCTGATTTTATCTTTGGCAGGAAACGAGAGTGTAAATGGGTAGTGGTCCATCAGCCCAACGGAATGTGAGGCTGGGGAGATTTTAACTCGGCGACCCTCACTGCATGTTGCAAAACTGACTCATGCCTGATGCCAGTCAGCACATTATTTCCGCCAGTGGGTGGAAGTGAAACTTATGCAAGGGCAGGCTGCCACCAGGGACCCACAGGAGCTGTCTGGGCAAGTTAAGTGACGCTTCCACAGTCACCATTTGCCTGGTCACCTCCCTGTTATGGTCCATTTAACCATTTAGCTAAGGGCTGCTGATGGTGTTGCAGTTTTCCATTTCCATTCCATGACACGTCAACCATCTGATAGCTCACTGACTCAGCGATAATGAGGTCTGGAGCCCAATCTCAGGTATATCTCAGGCTTCTGATGCAAGTATGGTTTTGAGCTTGATCAGATTACTAGAATTTGGGTGATGCTACATTTATTGGCTGTACCTAGTTGCCCTGAAAAGAATAACAGTAAAAATGGGCGTATTTGAAGGTGAGGGGGCTGACATGGAAAATAAAGCGGGTGGCTGGCTTATTAGCTTCCCACCCATCCCCGACCTGTCGCCCTTATTGCAGGGATGGATAGGGGCACCCACCATTAGGTCTTTTGACTGCTAAGCACCACATTCTGCATCCGCCACAATAATACATGCGTTTGGGGAAGGTGGGAGAAAATTAACATGGTGGTACAACAAGCAATTAGTTCAGAAAGCAAATGCAGCAACTCCCCACTTTAGGTGTCCCCCTTTTAAGTCATTCTATTTTAATATTGATCAATTGAGTATAGCATTGGGGAATTTGTTTAATTTTGCAATGGGTCTGCCATAGGGTCTGGAATTCTCCAGTGTCGAATGCCCTGCCACCACTGCCAGTGAGGATGGAGAATTTGGCACTCAACCAAATCTCCTTCACTGCAGCGGGACTGGAGAATCCCAGCTACAGGCAAGATTGGAGAATTCCTGCCAGGGCTATGATGAAAGGACGTATGTAAGGATGAAAAAACAAGGTTCAGTTGGGTCGCTTGAGTGTTACAAGGTAGCTAGGAATGGGTTAAAGAAAGGGCTTATTGTCATTGGTGGGTCGGATAACCTCAAAGCTTTTTACTCTTATTGAGAAATAAAAGAATGACCAGGGTGAGGTTGGGGCCAGTCAAGGATAGTAGTGGGAACTTGTGCACGGAGTCAGAAGAGATAGGTGAAGCATTGAATGAATACTTTTCTTCAGTGTTCATTAAGGAGAGGGGCCATGTTTTTGAGGATGAGTGCACGATACAGGCTGATAGGATGGAGGAAGTAGATGTTCTGAGGGAAGATGTATTAGCAATTTTGAAAAACCTGAGGGTGGATAAGTCCCCTGGGCCAGATGGGATACATCCTAGGATATTTTGGAAGGCAGGGGATGAGGTTGTGGAGTCTTTAGCTTTGATCTTCGGCTCCCCACTTCTATGGGGATTGTGCCAGAGGACTGGAGAGTGGCAAATGTTGTTCCTCTTTTCAAGAAAAGACATAGGAATGACCCTGGTAATTATAGGCCAGTTAGTACTTCAGTGGTTGATGAATTAACGGAAAAGGTCCTGACAAATAGGATTTATGACCATTTGGAAAGATTCAGTTTAATCTGGGATAGTCCACACAGTTTCGTGAGAGGTAAGTCCTGCCTCACAAATTTGATTGAATTCTTTGAGGAGGTAACTAAGTGTGTGGACGAAGGTAGAGCAGTTGATGTCTTACACATGGATTTTAGTAAGGCATTTGATAAGGTTCCCCATGGTAGGCTCATGAAGAAAGTAAAGAGGTGTGGGATAGAAGGAAATTTGGCCGATTGGATAAGTAACTGGCTGTATCATAGAAGACAGAGGGTGGTGGTGGAAGGAAAATTTTCAGACTGGAGGCCAGTTACCAGCGGTGTAACACAGAGGTCAGTGCTGGGTCCTCTGCTATTTGTGATTTCTATCAATGATTTGGAAGAGGGGGCTGAAGGGTGGGTTAGTAAATTTGCTGATGACACCAAGATTGGTGGAATAGTGGATGAGGTGGAGGGCTCTTACAGGCTGCAAAGAGACATTGATAGGATGCAGAGCTGGGCCAAAAAGTGGCAGATGGAGTTTAACCCTGATAAGTGTGACGTGATTCATTTTGGTAGGACAAATTTGAATGCAGATTACAGGGTCAACAGCAGAGTTCTAAAGAATGTGGAGGAACAGAGAGATCTTGGGGTTCATATCCACAGATCTCTGAAGGTTGCCAGTCAAGTGAATAGAGCTGTGAAGAAGGCTTATAGTGTGTTAGCGTTTATTAACAGGGGGTTTGAGTTTAAGAGCTGTGGGGTTATGCTGCAACTTTACTGGACCTTGTTGAGACCACATTTGGAATATTGTGTTCAGTTGTGGTCACCTCGCTATAAGAAGGATGTGGAAGCATTGGAGAGAGTGCAGAGTAGATTTACCAGGATGCTGCCTGGTTTGGAGGGTAGGTCATACGAGGAAAGGTTGAGGGAGCTGGGGCTTTTCTCTTTAGAGTGGAGGAGCATGAGAGGCGACTTAATAGAGGTTTATAAGATGATGAGAGGGATTAATAGAATGGATATGCAGAGACTACTTCCTCAGGTGGATATAGCTGTTACTAGGGGGCACAACTATAAGGTTCATGGTGGGAGATATAGGAGGGATGTCTGAGGTAGATTCTTCACTCAGAGAGTGGTTGGGGTGTGGAATATACTGCCTGCTGTGATAGTGGAGTCGGACACTTTAGGAACTTTCAAGCCGTTATTGGATAGGCACGTGGAGCACACCAGAATTATAGAGAGTGGTATAGCTTGATGTTGGGATTGGACACAGCACGGCACAACATTGAGGGCCAAAGGTCTTGTACTGTGCTGTACTGTTCTATGTTCTGTGGTTGTGTGGCCCAATCAGGGCCGTTTTGGAGCAGCCTCTCCTGCTCCTTGACCCTCCCAGTCATGGCTGACCTTCCAGATTTTCTGACTGTTTCTCCAGCTTATTTCACCAACTCACGGCTCCTGTTTCTGCCACTCGCCACTCATCCTCAGGGAAGGGAAATGGTTCAGCAAGATGGTGATTCACCACAAGAGATAGGGTTGCCAAGAAGGAGGGTTGGCAAGCATGAACAGCAGCGACTGGAAGGCTTGGGAGTTGGGAGAGGCAGCAAGTCAAAGTGTTGGGGAACAGGATACTTAACAAACTGGAGGTTTGGGAGCATAAGAACTAGGAGCAGGGGTAGGCCATCAAGCCCCTCAAGGCTGCTCCTCCCTTCAATAAGATCATGGCTGATCTTTGCGTGGACTCAGTTCCACTTACCCACCTGCTCGCCATAACCCTTCATTCCTTTACTGTTCAAAAATTTATCCATCTTTGATATAAAAACATTCAATGAGGTAGTCTCAACTGCTTCACTGGGCAGGGAATTCCACAGATTCACAACTCATTGTGTGAAGAAGTTCCTCCATAACTCAATCCTAAATCTGTTCCATCTCTGCTAGATATTCTTGAGGGTTTGAAAATAGATAAGTCCCCTGGGCTGGACGGGATTTACCCTAGGATTCTCTGGGAGGCAAGAGAGGCGATTGCAGAGCCTCTGGCTCTGATCTTCAGGTCGTCGTTGGTCACAGGTATAGTGCCGGAGGATTGGAGGATGGTGAATGTTGTCCCATTGTTTAAGAAGGGGATCAGAGACTTCCCCGGGGATTATAGACCGGTGAGTCTTACTTCTGTTGTGGGTAAGGTTTTAGAAAAAATTATTAGGGATAGGATTTATAGTTATTTGGAGAGTAATGAATTGATTGGAGATAGTCAGCATGGTTTTGTGGAGGGTAGGTCGTGCCTTACTAACCTTATTGAGTTTTTTGAGAAAGTGACCAAAGAGGTGGATGGGGGTAAGGCAGTTGACGTGGTATATATGGACTTTAGTGAGGCGTTTGATAAGGTTCACCATGGAAGGCTTCTGCAGAAAATGCAGATGTATGGGATTGAGAGTAATCTAGGAAATTGGATCAGGAATTGGCTGGCGGATAGGAGACAGAGGGTGGTGGTTGATGGTAAGTATTCGTCATGGAGTTCAGTTACGAGTGGTGTGCCTCAGGGATCTGTTTTGTAATTGCTGTTTGTAATTTTTATAAATGATCTGGATGAGGGTATAGTTGGGTGGATTAGTAAATTTGCTGATGACACCAAAGTCGGAGGTGTGGTAGATAGTGAGGAAGGGTGTCTTAGTTTACAGGGGGACTTGGACAAGTTGCAGAGCTGGGCCGAGAGGTGGCGGACGGAGTTTAATGTGGAAAAGTGTGAGGTAATTCACTTTGGCAGGAATAACAGATGTGTGGAGTATAGGGCTAACGGTAGGACTCTGAATAGTGAGGATGAACAGAGGGATCTAGGTGTATGTGTACATAGATCCCTGAAAGTTGGGAATCAAGTAGATAGGGTTGTTAGGAAGGCATACGGTATCTTGGCGTTTATTGGTAGGGGGATTGAATTTAGGAGCCGCAGCGTAATGTTGCAACTGTACAAGACTCTGGTGCGGCCGCACTTGGAGTATTGTGTGCAGTTCTGGTCCCCACATTATAGGAAGGATGTGGAGGCTTTGGAGAGGGTGCAGAGGAGGTTTACCAGGATGTTGCCTGGTATGGAGGGGAGGTCCTATGAGGAGAGACTGAGGGATTTGAGGTTGTTTTCGTTAGAAAGAAGGCGGCTACGAGGGGACCTTATTGAAACAAATAAGATGATTAGAGGTTTGGATAGGGTGGACAGTGATAGCCTTTTTCCTCGGATGGAGAAAGCTAGCACGAGGGGGCATAGCTTTAAATTAAGGGGAGGTAGTTATAGAACGGATGTCAGGGGTAGGTTCTTTACCCAGAGGGTGGTGAGGGATTGGAATGCCCTGCCTGCTGCAGTTGTAAATGCACCTAGTTTAGGGGCATTTAAGAGATCTGTGGATAGGTTTATGGATGGAAAGGGTTTAGTTTAGGTTAGAGGGTCATGCTTTTTAACTGGTTGGCGCAACATTGTGGGCTGAAGGGCCTGTTCTGCGCTGTAATGTTCTATGTTCTATCTCATTTTGAGGCCATGACCCCTAGTTTTCGTTTCACCTGCCAGAGGAAACAACCTCCCTGCTTGTATCTTATCTGCTCCCTTCATAATTATAAATGTTTCTATAAGATCTCTCCTCATTCTTCTGAATTCCAATGCATATAGCCCCAGGGAAGTGGGACAGGTGTAAGCCAGAGGATTGGGAAGTGGGAGAGGTGAGAACCAGAGGTAAGTAGAAAGAGTATATTTCTTTCCTATTTTTACATTTATTTTATTTTTAAAGTAATTTTATTTATGAATGTAGGAATTTAGCAATGTAAAGTATTACAGCACACGGGGTGTTATGTTCAAATTACATCTTTCTGATGTGTAAACAGTACGGTGGCACAATGATTAGCACTGCTGCCTCACAGTGCCAGGGACCTGGGTTCAATTTTGGCCTTGGGAGACTGACTGTGTGGAGTTTACACTTTCTCTCTGTGTCTGTGTGGGTTTCCTCTGGGTGCTCCACTTTCTTCCCACAGTCTAAAGATGGGCAAGTTACGTGGATTGCCTATGCTATATTGTCCCTTTGTATCCTAAAATGTGTAGGTTAGATGGATTAGCCATGGTAAATATATATGTTTGCGAGGAAAAAGTGGAGGAGAGGACCTGAATAAGATACTAACATAGACATAGAACATAGAACACTACAGCACAAACAGGCCCTTCGGCCCACGAGTTGCGCCGATCACATCAACACCTATCTATAACCCCCAATCCCATAAAACCCAATATACTCATCCAGAAGTCTTTTAAAAGACCCCAGCGAGTTCGCCTCCACCACCACTGACAGCAGCCGATTCCACTCACTCACCACCCTCTGAGTGAAAAACTTACCCCTAACATCACTTCTGTACTTTCCTCCCCGCACCTTAAACCTGTGTCCTCTCGTAGCGACCATTTCAACCCGGGGAAATAGCCTCTGAGAATCCACCCTATCCATTCCTCTCAACATTTTATAAACCTCTATCAGGTCGCCTCTCAACCTACGTCTCTCCAGGGAAAAGAGACCCAGTTCCCTCAACCTAACTTCATAAGGCATGCCTCCCAGTCCAGGCAACATCCTTGTAAATCTCCTCTGTACCCTTTCAATAGCTTCTACGTCTTTCCTATAGTGAGGCGACCAGAACTGTGCATAGTACTCCAAATGAGGCCTGACAAGGGTCTTATAAAGTTGCAGCATTACCTCCCGACTCCTAAACTCAATCCCTCGATTAATGAAGGCCAGTACACCAAAAGCCTTCTTGACCACCTCCTCCACCTGCGAGGCCGATTTAAGAGTGCTGTGGACCCGGACCCCAAGATCCTTCTGCTCTTCAACACTACTAAGACTCCTGCCCTTGATAGTGTACTCGTTCATCCCGTACTCTATGAAATTGTTGGTGCAGACTTGACGGGCGGAATTTTATCAGCACATGCTCCCGAGTTTCATATAATCCCACCTGAGGCTAATGGAGAATGCCATTCTCCGAGCCTTGCCCACCCCCAGAATCGAGGTGGGCATGCTGGTCAAATTCCGGCCAATGGGCTGAATGGCCTCTTCTGCACTGTAGGGATTCTAAGGCCCTTTAGAATTGAGCTACAGCTTTAACACTGGAAACGTTGGAAAAATGTAATTTCCTGAACATTTTATTTGAAGTTGCACTTTCAGGAGCACAAAGCAAGGATTTAGAATCATATGTTGACATTTATTCCAAACGGAATAGAGTATAAATGTAAGGAGGTCTTAGTGCAATCACACCTAGTACTGTATAGAGCATAGAATATAGAATAGTACAGCACAGTACAGGCCCTTCGGCCCTCGATGTTATGCCAAACTTTGTCCGAAACCAAGATCAAGCTATCCCACTCCCTAACATTCTGGTGTGCTCCATGTGTCTATCCAATAACTGCTTGAAAGTTCCTAAAGTATCCGACTCTATTATCACAGCAGGCAGTCCATTCTACACCCCAACCACTCTCTGAGTAAAGAACCTA
The DNA here is from genome assembly GCF_965287045.1 of Carcharhinus amblyrhynchos. NCBI lineage: Eukaryota > Metazoa > Chordata > Chondrichthyes > Carcharhiniformes > Carcharhinidae > Carcharhinus > Carcharhinus amblyrhynchos. The sequence goes on along the minus strand of NC_137324.1, from coordinate 45,421,555 downwards.
CCTCGGACATCCTTCCTATATCTCCCACTGTGAACCTTATCGTTATGCCCCTAGTAACAGCTATATCCACCCAAGGAAATAGTCTCTGCATGTCCACTCTGTCTATCCCCCTCATCATCTTATAAACCTCTATTAAGTCGCTTCTCATCCTCCTCTGCTCGAAAGAGAAAAGCCCCAGCTCCCTCAACCATTCCACATAAGACCTACCCTCCAAACCAGGCAGCATCCTGGTAACTCTCCTCTGCACTCTCTCCAATGCTGTCACATCCTTCTTATAGTGTGGTGACCAGAACCACACACAATTTTCAAAATGTGGTCTTACCAAGATCCTGTACAGCTGCAGCATAACCCCATGGCTCTTAAACTCTAACCCCATGTTAATAAACACTAACACACTATAGGCCTTCTTCGTGGCTCTATCTACTTGAGTGGCAACCCTCAGAGACCTGTGGATATGAACCCCAAGTTCTCTCTGTTCCTCCACATTCCTCAGAACCCTGCCATTGGCCCTATAATCTGCATTCAAATTTGTCCTACCAAAATGTGTCACCTCGCACTTATCTGGGTTACACTCCATTTGCCATTTTTCGGCCCAGCTCTGCATTCTATCAATGTCTCTTTGCAGCCTACAACAGCCCTCCACCTTATCCACTACTCTTCCAATCTTGGTGTTATCAGCAAATTTACTGACCCACCCTTCAGGCACGCCCCCCCCCCCCCACCCCCCCCATGTGAATATGCTGTCATTCTCTTTATCTGAGGATAGGGAATGCAATAGAAATTCATTACATTGATACCTTGGACAGTAGGATTGCTCTACCAGAAGAATTGAGTAGATTAGGCCTATGTTCCCTCAGACTTTGAAGAATGAGAGGTGATCTAATTGAAACAAGTAAAATCTGAAGGGTTGGGCAGGTTGAGTGGTGGGAGGTGTTTACCCTGGCTAGCAGAGGGGAAGGTGGGGTGTCCAGAAAAACAAGGTTCAGAGTAAGAAGACAGTCGTTTAAGAAGGAAAAATTTTCAGAGTTGTGAATCTTTGGAATTCTCTACTTCAGAGGACTATGTGTAGTTCAGTTACTGAGTATATTTAAATAAAAGATTAATAGATGATGAGCAAAGCATGAAATATGAGGATAATATAGGAGGGTGGAGTTGAGGTAATAAATCAACTGTGATCTTGACAAAAGGCAGAGCAAGTGCAAAGGTTTGAATGTGTACTCCCACTCCTATTTCAGATGTTCTCATGTTAGGCATAAATCAGCACCTTTGGGAAAGGAGTAGCTCTGGTTTCCTGTTCATCTATATTGAGTGATCCAATTCCAATGGCAATACAAACACTGTTCTTTTGTCAGCTTCTCTAGTCAATAGTCATTGATTTTTACTGACTTTTGACCTATACAGTGAATTCGCACACTGCCAGACAACTATATGTCACAGAATATTTCTGTCCATTTCTGGACTGCACAAGTGATCTGTCAATATTAATTACCAAATGATCCTAAGATTATTTTTTTCTACCTAACTCCTCAATTATGTCACTGATACAGATAAGTTAAAGTGTTTAAGTCAAATGGACGCCGGAGGAGGAGTAGCTCAGAATAAAGATATGAGATAATGAATCTTAAAGCAAGGTTTTATCATAACTCAAGGAACAATTGCAATGCCTGGGGCCATGTCACAAGTCTAAACAGGATCATAAATAACAGATGAATGTGGCCAAATTCAGATCCCTCCAAGTACAACTTTAATAACATTTTCTCAGGATCAACGCTGATCAAAAGCATTAATTTGAATCAATCCAGTTTAGCAATTTTATAGTAATCAAGAAGAGTGTAAAATCCTAATTCAGATTAATTTAAAGTTGCAAACCCCTTTAAACAAAATAGGGGTGCAACAGAAACAGCAATAAATAAGTATCAACTATATATATTTTTAAAAGCTGTACATAATTACACCTTATTATGAATCCTACATCTGTATGCATTTCCAGTCTGCTTACTTGACTTACTGTTACATTTTTCTATCCTATTTCACCGTAAGAACATAAACATAAGAACATAAGAAATAGGAGCAGGAGTAGGCCATCTAGCCTCTCGAGCCTGCCCCGCCATTCAATAAGATCATGGCTGATCTGAAATGGATCAGTTCCACTTTCCCACTTTCTCCCCATAACCCTTAATTCCCCTGTGTATCAAAAACATATCTACCCGTGACTTAAGTATATTTAGCAAGGTAGCCTCCACCACTTCAATGGGCAGAGAATTCCAGAGATTCACCACCCTTTGAGTGAAGAAGTTCCTCTTCAACTCCGATCTAAACTGCCCCCCCCACCTCCTTATCTTGAGGTTGTGTCCTCTAGTCCTGCTATCCTTTCTAAGCAGGAAGAATCTCTCTACCGCTACCCTATCCATCCCCTTCATTATCTTATACGTCTCGATAAGATCCCCCCTCATCCTTCTAGACTCCAACGAGTACAGACCCAGTCTATTTAGTCTCTCTTCATAGTCCAACCCCCTCATCTCCGGTATCAGCCTAGTGAACCTCCTCTGCACTCCCTCCAAGGCCAAAATATCCTTGCACAAGTGTGGCGACCAAAACAAGGAGTTTCCAGTGGCAGGAAGTGCCAGGTTTTAAACAAGAGGCCTCGTTAGAGTTTAGAAGAATGAGGGGAGATCTCATTGAGACGTATAAGATGATGAATGGGATGGATAGGATAGAGGTGGAGAGACTCTTCCCGCTCAAAAAAGACAGTAGGACTGGGGGCACAGCCTCAAGATAAAGGGGAGGCGGTTTAGAACGGAGTTGAGGAGGAACTTCTTCACTCAAAGGATGGTGAATCTCTGGAATTCTCTGCCCGTTGAAGTGGTGGAGGCTGCCTCGCTAAATATTTTTAAGAAGCGGGTTGATGGGTTCTTGATAAGAGAGGGGATTAAGGGTTATGGGGAGAGGGCGGGAAAGTGGAACTGAGCCACAACAGATCAGCCATGATCTTATTGAATGGCGGGGCAGGCTCGAAGGGCTAGATGGCCTACTCCTGCTCCTATTTCTTATGTTCTTATGTTCTTATGTTCTTAAAGCACGTGGCCTCCTTGTCTTCATCGGACCAGGCATCAAGTATAAAAGTTGGCAAATGATGTTACAGTTATACAAAACGTTGGTTAGGCCACATTTGAAAATGTGGCATGGATGCTTTGGAGAGAGTACAGAAAAGGTTCACCAGGATGTTTAATGGTATGGAAAGTATTAGCTAAGAGGAGAGATTGAATAAACTGGGATTGTTCTCTGGAAAGACAGAGGCTGAGGGGCGATCTGATAGGGCGAACAGCTGGAAGTTTTTTCCCAGGGCAGAAATTACAATTACAAGGGGGCACAGGTTCAAAACAAGGGGGGAAAGGTTCAGTGGGTTCTGGGTGAATGGCTGTGGAGGTTACAGTGAGGCTATGAGGGGCCATAGGGGGTAAGTGAGGACATGAGTTGGCTCTGAGTTGGTATGGAGGTTATGAAAGGTCATTGGGGGTGAGTGGGTGGCATGAACAGGCATTGAGTAGGTTAGAGGGTTTGAGAGGTCATGGGGAGGTGAGGCAACAAGGTGAGCTTTCTAACTATCCTGCCTTGGCACTTGCATGAACATATGATTGCCTAATCTGTTTCCAGAGTTTGTAGGCCTGACTCAGTCCTGCACTTGTCACCGGTAGCATCCTAGTAAATCTTTTCTGCACTCTTTCTAATTTAATAATACCCTTTCTATAATAGGGTGACCAGAACTTCACACAGTATTCCCAAGTGTGGCCTTACCAATGTCTTGTACAACTTCAACAAGACGTCGCAACTCCTATATTCAATGTTCTGATCGATAAAACCAAGCATGCCGAATGCCTTCTTCATCACTCTGTCCATCTGTGACTCCACTTTCAAGGAGCTTTACACATGTATCCTTAGATCTTTGTTCTGTAACTCTCCCAACGCCCTACCATTAACTGAATAAATCCTGCCCTGGTTCAATCTACCGAAATGCATCACCTCACATTTGTCCAGAGACCCAGAGTAGCGCTCTGCGGACCAAGGTTCAAATCCCACCATATCAGAAGTGTTCAAAGTCATGATAGGGCTGCAGTGAATCAACATGGAGAAACTGTTCTTGCTCGTAAAAGGATGGTGAAGGAGAGGGCACAGATTTTCAAAAGAAGCAGATGAGACAGGAGAAAACACTTCTTTGCACAATGCATGGTTTGGGTCTCGAACGCACTGCTTGGAAGTGTGTTGAAGGCAGGTTCGAGCACAGCATTCAAGAGAGCATTAGATGATTATTTGAATAGAAACAATATGTAAGAGTATGGGGAAAAGACAGGGAAATGACAGTCTGTCATAATACTCATTTTGTCAGGCAGTATAATCAAGGACTCCGTGCACCCTGGACATTCTCTCTTTCACCTTCTTCCTTCAGGAGAAATATACAGAAGTCTGAGGTCATGTACCAACCTACCCAAGAACAATCCATCAGGCTTATAAGTTGATCTTTCTCTACACCCTAGCTATGACTGTAACACTACATTCTGCATCCTCTTGAATACGTGTAACAATAATAAATCAAATCAAATATTCAATTTGTGCTTATTTTTATATTCCCTGTGTTGCAGTGAAAATGTAAATTGTTTGTGTAAAATAGTCACACAGTAATTACACTCTCCAGTTATTATCACCACAGGTGAGGGATGTCCAATTAAAGCCTGACAAGGAACACAAAAGCAAAGGTAAAGTTTTCATTTGTGCTTACCAGATTCTAACACAACTGCTCCAAGTAGTGCAGAAAAATTGACGAATTTTAAAGGTTGCACACAAAATCATTTACATCTGTTCTTTCTATGATTATGCTGAATCATGTTTCAATTTTCTTGAATCAGGCCTGGCCTTGGTGGTATATGTGAATTATTTCTGTGCACTGTATTACTACTGCATTTGTTCTCATTCATTACAACAGTGATCACACTACAAAAATACTCCATTGACTGAAGATCTTTTGGATATCCAAAAGGTTGCGAAAGTCGCAATATAGGTATGAACTTTCTTGTTCAACTCGCATTGCTGCCTCACAGCTCCAGGGAGCCTGGTTTGACTCCCGGCTTGGTTCACTGTCTGTGTGGAGTCTGCACATTCTCCCTGTGTCTGTGTGGGTTTCCTCTGGGTTCTCTGGTTCCCTCCCACAGTCCAAAGGTGTGCAAGTTAGGTGGACTGGCCATGCTAAATTGCCACTTAGTGTCCCAGGATGGGTAGATTAGAGGGATTAATGGGATAAATATGTGAGGTTACCGGGTTACGGGGACAGGGCCTAGATGGAATTGTTGTTGGTGCAGACTCAATGGGCCGAATGGCATCCTTCTGTCCCGTATGGTTTCCAATAAAACTGCCTTGATAAGAGAAGGCTGACCTGAAGGAGATCTTTAAGATTATGAAAAACAGTTTTATTTGGTTTCTACTTCTGGAGGAGGCTAAAACTAGGGTTCATAAGTACAAGTTAGTCAGGAATAAATCTAATAGGCCATCAGGAGACACCAGACTGTGGTCAGAATGTGGAATTTATTATCAAGACCGACAGCTTGGTTCAGCCGGATTAAATGGCATGTTTCTATTCTATACATTCTGCATAACTCAACACAACTGCACTTCAAAAACGATTCATCAGAAGTGCAGCAATTAGGGACATCTTGAAAGAGAAAGCACAAACCTACGTAAATGCAAGATCATCAATGACATCTAAGTCCTTTCAATTTGGACGGACATTGTAGAGAATTAACGGGTGTCTGAGCAATTGTTCCTGGTCAGTGAATCTTCCATTAATTGGATTCTACTGGCCTCCAGTAAAGCATGAATATAAACAGTCATTTGGTGTCTGCCACCGGAAGAAAGATACAGTTTCCCATGAGATAATCTGTGTCGCAGTATTGTGCTCATATTAATTTTCTTTGTGGGAGGAGGACGCTGCTTGTCATCAAACATCTGTTGCCTGAATTACTTCAAGCTGACAAATGAAAAAAAAGCATATACTGGTAAGAGTTGCTCTAAGGTGCTTGGTGTAAGAGTTTACTTTAGTTGTGAAGTGGACGTAAGACTGGATGTAAATGCTAATATTGACTAAAACTAAATATGGATTTAGTGTCTCGCTAATATGATTTTGTGCCATGTTATGTGGCAATATTTATGCTGCAAATGTAATACAAATATACAAGTATAAAATTGCTGCTAATATAAAATGCAGGCTGCACACTGGAAGTCCAGGTGAATTATACGTGCTGGTGTAAAGTTGTGTGATAACATTGAGACACTTTGACAAGTTCACTTTAAATTGCACTGTTATGATTTAAGGATGCTGTTAATCGATTTGCTCTTTGTCAAAATATGTTTCATGAATTCTGACTGTGCTAATGTGCACAAATGTATTTTTTAACACATCGCACTTTGAGCCTATATATGGTGTCTTAATCAAATAGTAAGAATTGTCATAAATTGAATATCTTGATGAACAATGATCCCTTTAAATTCAAAGTCGTGCGAAACCTATTTATTTGAACGTGCAATACCTTTAATTTGCTTCTTACAACCGCAAACGCATGGTCTTTTCATGGTGACAGCTTGTATGCAGCATGACTGGTACCTTCACAACAGCGTATATGTGCAGTTTAGAGTGAACATTGTTGATAGCGAATAAGCCAATAATCCAGCTAACACTCTGGATACATCAAACAGTAAGGTCCTCAGTGTGAAGTACAGCAGCCTGACTGACAACTGGTCAAATCGCTCACAGACCTGGATGACTAATTCAAAATTGTAGCTCTGCAGCACAGAATTATGAAGCACATGAACCTTCACTACTCCCATAGGGCTACTAATCTGTAATGTTGTGGATTGTAGAAAATGTTCACACCTGAGTCACACTTCATTTGCAGCAGTGCGGTTAATTCAATTTTCCAGTTGTATTTTTCCACAGAGGAGGATAGAGGTATATCATCTTTTCTTCAGTTGCTCTCCTCACTTGCATGACTTAATATGCAAGAGTTAGCTCCCATTATTACCCAAGTCACAGACAGTTAATAGGTTCAGATAAGTCAACCATTTAATTGTAAGCCACCTGTAAAGTAGCAAAACTGCTTAATTTCAAAAACTTACTGATGCAGAATACTGGAATTTAAGCCCAACACCAGGAGTGTCATAGAATACTCCCACTTGCCTGGATGGGTGCATCTCCAACAACATGCAAGAAGCTCAATATAGGCAGCACAATGATTAGCACTGCTGCCTCATAGCGCTGGGGACCTGGGTTCGGTTTCCGGCTTGGGTCACTGTCTGTGTAGAGTCTGCACATTCTCCTTGTGTCTGTGTAGGTTTCCTCTGGATGCTCAGGTTTCATCCCATAGTCCAAATGATGTGCTGGTTAGGTGCATCGGTCATGCTAAATTTTGTGCACCCAAACAGGCACCGGAATGTGGCGACTAGGGGATTTTCACAGTAATTTCATTGCAATGTTAATATAAGCCTACTTGTGACAATAATAAATAAACTTAAACCATCCAGGACAAATCGACTCACTTGATTGGCACCCCATCCACAAACATTCACTCTCTTTACCACTGACGAACAGTGATAGCAGTGTGTACCATCTACAAGTTCCACTGCAGGAGCTCAACAAGACCCCCTAAGCAGTACCTTCCAAACCCACAACCATGACCATCTAAAAGGACAAAGGCAACAGACATATAGGAAAACAATCACTTGGTGGTTTCCCTCAAGCACTTGGAAATATATCACTGTTCTAATACTATCGATAGTTCAACTTCCCTCCCTAGCAGTACTGTGGGTGTACCTGCACTGCAGGGCTTGCAGTGGTTCAAGAAGACAGCTCACCCAGCAGCTCACCCACCACCTTCTCGAGGGCAATGAAGGGTAGGTAAGAAATGCTGGCCTAGGCAGCAATGCCCAAATCCCCCTGTATAATAAAAAAATCAGGGGAGCCTGATTCTATACGCTTTGTATATGCAAAAATACTAATACCATTTTCATAGAATGGACTGTGGACACCACTTTTCTGCCTTAATCAATATGGAGAACATACAATCAACATTCAAGGCTGCCATTCTTGAGGCCTAAACATCCACTATAAGACTGAGAAACGTTGAATTTATTTTAGGCCAAGATATGTTTATATTGATCATAAGCAACATTGTGATTTTTTTCCAGTTGTGCTCACATCACCATCTAAGAACCTTTCTATATTTGAAAAGTTTCAATAAAATCATTCCAAAAGAGCAAGTATGTGGTGCGGACCATAACTTCATTTATTGTCTCAATGGTGTGCCTTATAATATAGGGATTTATTTTGTAAATCAGACAAATTGTACCTGCAAAACAAAACTTTTACAAACTATTTATGTCAGTTACATTAATCATTAAATTACAGTTTAAGGGACTAATTAGTTAATAATACACTTTAAGTGTGTGAAATAATGATATTGTCCTAGGCCCAGCCATCTTCAGCTGCTTCATCAATGACTTTCCCTCCATCATAAGGTCAGAAATGGGGATGTTGACCGTTTGATTATAGAATCATAGAATCCTACAGTGCAGAAACAGGCCCTTCGGTCCATCGAGTCTGCACCGACCACAATCCCACCCAGGCCCTGTCCCCATATCCCTACACATTTTACCTGCTAATCCCTCTAATCTACACATCCCACTACACTAAGGGGCAATTTTAACATGGCCAATCAACCTAACCCACACATTTTTGGACTGTGGGAGGAAACCGGAGCACCTGGAGGAAACCCACGCAGACACGAGGGGAACGTGCAAACTCCATACAGACAGTGACCCGAGCCAGGATTCGAACCCAGGTTCCTGGAGCTGTGATGCAGCAGTGCTAACCACTGTGCTACCGTGCCATCCATGATTATATGATGTACCATACCTTTAGTGACACCTCAGATACTGAAGCAATTCATGCCTAAATGCAACAGGACCTGGACTACATCAGGACTTGGGCTACAAGTGGGAAATAACATTCACGCCACACAACTGCCAGACAATGACCATCTTCAACAAGACAGAGTCTCACCATTGTCCCTTGACATGCAATGGCATTACTACCACTGAATTCCCACTATTCCGGAGGGATACCATTGACCAGAAACTCGAGTGGACTAGCCATATAAATGCCTAGCCAGTTAGAGACTAGGAATCCTGCATCTAAAATTAAACTCCTGACTCCCTAAAGCCTGTCAACCGTCTACAAGGTCCAAGTCGGGAATGTGAAGGAATACTCTCCACAAGCCTGGATGAGTGCAGCTTCAACAACACTCAAGCGGCTTGACACCATCCAGGGCAAAGCAACCTGCAAACATACACTTCCTCCACTGCTGAAGCAGAATAGCAGCAGTGTGTACTATCTACAAGCTGCACTGCAGGAACTCACCAAGTCTCCTTAGACAACACCTTCCAAACCCATGACCACTACCATCAAGAAGGACAAGGGCAGCAGATACATGGAAACACCACCACTTGCAAATTATCTTCCAAGTCACTCACCATTCTTACTTGGAACTACATTGTCATTCCTACACTGTTGCTGGTTCAAAATCCTGAAACTCCCTCCCCAACAGCACTGTGTGTGTAGCTACAGTACATAGCCTGCAGTGGTTCAAGAAGGCAGCTCGGTCCTGAAGCAATATGGTGAGGAAAATTTGTCATTTATTTAACATTGCTGTGTAATCTGTAATTGTTTTTAAGAATGTTCGAAAGGGACTATTTAAGAGTTTGAATCAATTGTAAAAGAGATCAGTTATAATTTTATTAGCTAGTAAGAAATACTGGTCCATGTGACTCAGCAACCATTGAACTGGAAGCAGTACCAACAGGTGAGAAGCTAGGGCAGAGGTTGTGTGCCAGTTTGATTCAGAATCACCCTGAATCAAAATGTTGGCTCTATTCTTTCTCCACAGTTGCTGTCAGACCTGCTGAGATTTTCCAGCATTTTCTGTTTTTATTTCAGATTCTAGCATTTGCAGTGTTTTGCTTTTATACTGGATCATAACAAACCTTCCGTCCAACATTTTAATTGATAGAGAGACATTAAATTGTTCAATAAACCTTCAAACTGCTTGGTACATTAGGTAATGAGCATGTTTGACCTTCAGTCCTGATTCTTGAGAGACCTTTTGGCTGCAATGTCCAATGAATTCTGCCTGTGTAGTCAATCACATTGACCTGGGACTGAAGTTACATATTGACCAGATCTAGTAAGGAAAGCAGATTTCCTTCCTTAAAAATCATGAGTGAATCATTTCTCCTCAGTCAACCTTATAGCTTCTTAGCCACAAATGCTGATACCAGACTTCTTTTTATTTCCTGATTTTTAAAAAACTGAATTAAAATCCTTAAAGTGCTGTGGTGAGATTGATTGACAACTACCCACACGACTTCTGTTTTGAAAATAGCATTCTGACACCTGGCCATTCTAAATGGTGGATTTATATTTTTATCACCACTTTAGCCATTTGACGCACAATATAATGAAGAATATCTCTGAAATTGGGAGTCAAATGTGCAATACCTTCACCTGCTCAAATAACTGCCCATTGTGTAGCATAGTGGTTAGCACTGCTGGCTCACGGCACCCGGGACCCAGGTTTGATTCCCGGATTGGGTCACTGTCTGTGTGCGTTTCTTCCGGGTGCTCTGATTTCCTCCCACAGTCCAAATGACGTACTGGTTAGGTGCATTGGCCATGCTGAATTCTCCCTCAGTGCACCTGAACAAGTGCAGGAATGTGGTGATGAAGGGATTTTCACAGTAAGTTCATGTAGGCCTATTTGTGACACTAATAAATAAACCTAAACTTGAACTCCATAACATTATCTTTGTCCAGTTCTACTTAATATATTTGCTACCAAAACTTCCATTCCTGCCTTTTTCATTTTTAGAGTCAACTGTTCCAATACTGTCCTCACCAGTCTCCCATTCCCTACTCTTTGTAAACTTCACCTCAACCAGAAAACTGCTGCTACTTTCCTATATCCCATTCATCCTCTCCTGGCTGCTCTATGTTGGCTCACAGGCTTCAGCAACTCACATTTAAGGTTCTGGCTTCCTAATCAGGAGTTTAGGAAACAGACACTGAATCTAGTTCTGGATCCAAAACTTACTTGCCTTGTTTTAGACTGCCTCAATTTTAAAAGCTTCAGCAGTCAAAGGCTCCTAACCTCTGCTTTGTAGATAGTGAACAGGCTCTGGGGAGTCAGGAGGTGAGTTACACGCCGCAGTACTCCCAGCCTCTGACCTGCTCTTGTACCCATTGTGTTTATGTGGTGAGTCCAGTTCAGTTTCTGGTTAACTCCCAAGGATGTTGGCAGTGGGGGATTCAGTGATGTTAACTCTGCTGAATGTCAAGGGGCAGTGGTTAGATATCTCTTATTGGTGACGGTTATTGCCTGGTATTTGTGTGGATCAAATGTTACTTGCCACTTGTTAGCCCAATCCTGGATATTGTCCAGATCTTGTTGCATTTGAACATGGACATATTCAGTGCTGAACGTTGTACAATCATTGGCAAACATCCCCACTTCTAACCTTATGATGGAGGGAAGGTCATTGATGAAGCAGCTGAAGATTGTTGGACCTAGGACATTCCCCTGAGGGACTCCTGCAGAGATGTCCTGGAGCTGAGATGACTGACCCTCCACAACCCACCAGTTATGACTTCAACCAACCCTGATAACCATTGATTCCAGTTTTGCTAGGGCTCCTTGATGCCACACTTGGTTGAATGCAGCTCAGAGGGCCATGGCCAAGTCACAGTGGGCCACAGCTGAGGGACCGAACAGCCTTCCCGAAGTTCTGAGGCCCATGGCTTAGAGGCTCAAGAGCTTGCAGGAGACCAGCAAGACAGTTGCAGTTGTATAGAACATTGGTTAGACCGCATTTGGAGTACTGCGTCCAGTTCTGGTCGCCTTACTACTGGAAGGACGTGGAGACCCTGGAGAGAGTGCAGAAGAGATTTACCAGGATGCTGCCTGGTATGGAAGGACTGGGTTATGAGGAAAGATTGGGCAAATTGGGGCTGTTTTCCTTAGAAAGACAGAGAATGAGGGGAGATCTAATAGAGGTGTATAAGATTATGAAGGGTATAGATAGAGTAAACAGTGGTAAGCTTTTTCCTAGATTGGAAACAAATATTACGAGGGGCCACGGGCTTAGAGTGAGGGGGGCGAGGTATAATTCGAAAGTTAGAGGGAGGCTTTTCACACAGAAGGTTGTGGGGGTATGGAATGCACTGCCAAGTAAGGCAGTGGAGGCAGGCACGCTGGAGTTGTTTAAGGGATACTTACATAGGCACACGAGCGGAATAGAGATGGAGGGATATAGGAGACTAGGGAACTTTCACATTATCTTCACTGTAGTGTTAACGTAAGCTGACTTGTGACACTAATAAATAAAATAAATAATGTAGATAATGTTAGCTAATGCCCAGCTGGGAGTCCGTAGCAAATGGTGGAATTTGAATTCAATAAAGAATATCTGGAATTAAGAATCTACTGATGTTGATGAAACCATTACCAAAATGTTGGAAAAACCCATCTGGTTCAAGTTTATTTATGAGTCACAAGTAAGGCTTACATTAACAATACAGTGAAGTCACTGTGAAATTCCCCTAGCCACCACACTCTGATGCCTGTCAGGGTCAATGCACCCATCCAGCATGTCTTTCAGACTGTGGAGGAAATGCACATAGATGGAGGGGGAACATGCAAACTCATAAGAACATAAGAAATAGGAGCAGGAGTAGGCCATCTAGCCCTTCGAGCCTGCCCGCCATTTAATAAGATCGTGGCTGATCTGAAGTGGATCAGTTCCACTTTCCCGCTTTCTCCCCATAACCCTTAATTCCCCGTCTGTCAGAAACCTATCGACACGTGGCTTAAATATATTTAGCGAGGTAGCTTCCACCACTTCAACGGGCAGAGAATTCCAGAGATTCACCACCCTTTGAGTGAAGAAGTTCCTCCTCAACTCTGATCTAAACTGCACCCCTCCCCACCCTTATCTTGAGGCTGTGCCCTCTAGTCCTGCTGTCCTTTCTAAGCGGGAAGAATCTCTCTATGTCTACCCTATTCATCCCCTTCATTATCTTATACGTCTCTATAAGATCCCCCCTCATCCTTCCAAACTCCAACGAGTACAGACCCAGTCTATTTAGTCTCTCTTCATAGTCCAACCCCCTCATCTCCGGTATCAGCCTAGTGAACCTCCTCTGCACTCCCTCCAAGGCCAATATATCCTTCTGCAATAGAGACAATGACCCAAGCTGGGAATCAAACCCCGCCCCTGGCGCTGTGAGGCAGCTGTGTTATCTACTGTGCCACGGTGTTGCACTCTTGCCCTTTAGGAAAGGAAATCTGCCATCCTCATCTGGTCTGTCCTACATGTGACACCAGAGCCACAGCAATGTGGTTGACTCTCAACTGCCCTCAGGCAACTAAGGATGGGCAATAAATTCTGGCCAGTCCTATGAATGAATAATTTAAAAAATATCTTTGGCCCTCTTTATTGAATTTATGGGCTCAAAATAATATATGGGTTCACTTTATTTCATTTAATGCATCACTTGCTCACATGTGGCCCTCATTTATCCATTCTCTTCATGGACTGTGGAATCTAATTTTAAAAAATATTTCTGTGCGAATGTAAGCCTACTTTTGACTCATAAATAAACTTCTCTATTGGTGTCACATGCCTTGTGGAGAGCCACTTACTTGTGGCATTCAGCCTCACGGCTGTGTGTGCACATTCAGAAAGCTGGCCATTTAGAGTCTCTTTGTTATTCTCCAAACCAATCCTTCTTCTAACCTTTGCAGTCACAATTCATGATAAATCACACAGTGGAGCAGACAGGCAGTGCACCACTAAAATTGTCTTTCACATTGCCGTGCAGCAATCTTAAAGAGACTGTGCAATGCAGCAAACAGGCTATATACTCCAGAGAAAACTCGGAGGCATGCTGGAATCTGAAACCAAAAGAGAAAATGCTGGAAAATCTCAGCAGGTCTGGCAGCATCTGTAAGGAGAGAAAAGAGCTGACGTTTCAAGTCCAGGTGACCCTTTGTCAAACCTAAAAGGCATAGAAAGTGGGAGATATTTATACTGCAAGGTGAGGGAATGAAAGAATGAGGGAATGAAATAAATATCTCCCACTTTGTATGTCTTTTAGCTTTGAAAAGGGTCATCTGGACGCGAAACGTCAGCTCTTTTCTCTCCTTACAGATGCTGCCAAACCTGCTAAGATTTTCCAGCATTTTCTTTTTTGCTCAGAATTCTTGTGCTTTCTCCCATTTCCTTGCAATTGTTTCAAGGAATGATTATCAGAGCTGAACACAGCGGAGTCAATTTTGAATCTCACTACCTGGAAGTTGGCCTAGCTGGAGGAATGAATTATCCACCCACTTTACATAAGAACATAAGAACATAAGAAATAGGAGCAGGAGTAGGCCATCTAGCCCTTCGAGCCTGCCCTGCCATTCAATAAGATCATGGCTGATCTGTCGTGGCTCAGTTCCACATTCCCGCCCTCTCCCCATAACCCTTAATCCCCTCTCTTATCAAAAACCCATCAACCCGCGTCTTAAAAATATTTAGCGAGGCAGCCTCCACCACTTCAACGGGCAGAGAATTCCAGAGATTCACCACCCTTTGAGTGAAGAAGTTCCTCCTCAACTCCGTTCTAAACCGCCCCCCCTTTATCTTGAGGCTGTGCCCCCTAGTCCTACTGTCTTTTTTGAGCGGGAAGAGTCTTTCCACCTCTATCCTATCCATCCCATTCATCATCTTATACGTCTCAATGAGATCTCCCCTCATTCTTCTAAACTCTAACGAGTACAAGCCTAGTTTATTCAGCCTCTCCTCGTAGCTCAACCCCCTCAACTCCAGTATCAGCCTAGTAAACCTCCTCTGCACTCCCTCCAAGGCCAAAATATCTTTGCGCAGGTGCAGCACCCAAAACTGCACACAGTACTCCAGCTGCGGCCTCACCAATGCCCTATACTTTAGAGCCACCTGAGCTTTGGGTGTGGGCAGTTTCAACAATAGGAGGGTGAAAAAATCGTTCAGATCGCTGCCTGGCTGGGGAAGTTGAAAATTTACTTCTGTTCTTCAAGTGTGATTTTACAAATGCATTGTAGTAGTAGGGAAAGAACAAAAGGGAAGCTTCATAAGAGTAAAGCAACACTGTGTTCAGTTCTGCAGAGCTGGTTTTTTAAAAAATTATAGTGTCACAAAGTAGGCTTACATTAGCACTGCAATGAAGTTATTGTGAAAATCCCCTGGTTGCCACACTTTAGTGCCTGCTTAGGTACAGGGAAAATTTATCATGGCCAGTGCACCTAACCAGCACATCTTTTGGGCTATGGGAGAAAACCAGAGCACCGGAGGAAACCCACACAGACATGGGGAGAAAACATGCAGACTCTCCACAGACAGTGACCCTAGCTGGAATCGCCCTCGGGTCCTTGGCGCTGCGAGGCAGCTGTGCTAACCACTATGCCACTGTGTTGCCCCAGCATTTGTCTTCAAATGCTGTGGGTGGGTATCCCAATATTCTGTCAGCTCTTAAAATTGCTTTATCACATTATTGTAAGTACCATGGCATAATTTGTATGTACTTTTGCTTTACATATTAATGTAGTACAGCAATAGGTGACACAGCAATTTACTGGATCAGTCCTCTGTTTTCTTTAATTACTAAATTTTAAATGCAATCTCAGAACTCAGAGGACAATGATTAAAAAAGACTTCTCCAAGTAAAATGCTGCCAGTGTAACCTTTCCCTGTTAGGTGATCTGTGCAGGTGGTTTTGGAGGTGGAGGTTAGGGTGCTTGGGGTGATGAAGGGCCTATCATCAAATTACCGCGATTTCAAAGCGAGACCTTGAATTGCAGGCAGTAATGACACTACACTGACACTGTAATCTCAAGGTTCAAACAGTCTAAAGTCTTTTATGACCACATGAAAGTCTTATGGCGTATTATTAAGTTCACCCGTGTCTTTCATTGGATTAAAAGTGTTATCTTAAATCTTATTGTCAGTGGTTTTTCTCATGCAATGTAATAATTAGTGACCGAAACATGCTGGTTGCTTGATTATGATAAATTAAGCAACAGTAACACCCAGAAATAAATGCCAAGTGAGTGCGGCTGTTGGGGGGGTGGCTGAGTTTGGAATTTGTTGCTGTCCATGAGGCTATTTTCTCTAGGATCCTAGGACCCAAACAAAATTATCAGCTGCAACCTTAGTGATTGCCAGATAAGGGGAAGACCCAACCTTTGTCCAAAAAGCCTCATGCAGCCATCAGGGTGAACCTTCTATCCTCAATGGCATTGGAGCATCAGGCTCCCCAAATTCTGACGTCAGCCCTCTTTCTGCACCCCCAAATGAGTGACATCCTGCAATGGGATCCCCTTCTGGCCACATGTACAGGCCCTGCCTCTTGGCAGTGTCAATCTGGCATAGACCCCTGGTAATCTGACCGTTCCAACGTGGATGTGCCAACCTGGCAGTGCTAATCTGGTTGGCACTGCCAGTGTGCTGGGGGAAGTGCCAGGGCAGGGTCCAGCCATGTTCCTGACCACCCAGCGGATCCAATGGCCTCTGAGTCCCTCATCATGGTCATCACATCTATCCAGAGAATTCAACAGTGGTTGAAAGAAGATCCTCATTGAGGAACCTTTAGGCTCTAATGTCTGAGTTATGCCAGCTGCTTGTATTGGTTAAACCAGCCTCGAGGAAAGGTATGCTATTCAGGCATAAAAGTTACCAAAAAACATCATTTTAAAAATGAACTCAGACTGTACACCTGCAGTTTCTTGGAAGCACTTCAGAGTTGAAAAAAACTCCCCAAAAAAGTGAGGCCAGATTGGACAGCTGTGCTTTTGAGGAAGCACTTCATAGTTATTGGACTGTGGATAGCTATAAAATAAACGATCATAATCCCTTCCCTGAAAGAGCTAGGTACTGCCACTCAAGGGGATTGTAAATATTAATGGGGTGTGAAATTAAGCTTGATTTCCCCCATCTGCGGGAGACCTCTGACATGAATCACTCCAACCTGAGTCCCTCCAACACCCAACTCCTTTGAAAGATCTCCCTCTGCACCCTGGTACCAGATGCTTTGCCCTTGGGTCAGTGGAGAGTGGTACACGTTTCCTTGCACCTCCCCCTACACCTCCACCACCCTCCACTTCCTGAATCCATGGTTCCTGGATCCTGCTTTTAAGGACCTGTAATTATTTCTTACTGGGGTGGGAGGTGGGGGTGGGGGGTGCATGCAGAGGAGGGGAACATACCAGAAGGCCTTTAGACTTTCATCACCGATGCCAGGCTAACCAGGCTATAATTCCTGATTTCCTCTCTCTCTTTTTTAAAAAGTAGGGTTACATCAGCAACCCTCCAATGCACTGGAACTCTTCCAGAGTCTAGCAAATGATCACTAATACATGCACTATTTCTAGGGCCACTTCCTTGAGTGCTCTGGGCTGCACCGCATCTGGCCCTGGGGGCTTATTGGGTTTTAAACTCTGCCGTTTCTCTGACAAAATTTCCTGACTAATAAGGATTTCCTTCAATTCCTCCTTCGTTTTAGACCCTTCGTCCTCTAGTATTCCTGGACAGTTATTTGCCTTCTCCTAATGAAAACAGATCCAAAGTATTTGTTCAGCTGGTCTTCCATCTCTTTGTTATGAATTCAACTGAATCTAATTGTAAGGGACCTACATTTGTCTTCACCAGTCTTTTTTAGCAGCTAGTTTCAGGCTAAGTTCGCTAGCCAGCGAGAGTTGCACATCAATCTAATAGGTCTAGAGAATCATTCTCAAAGTGTTGTGAGTGAAAGAGATACCTGCGGGTAACTGGAGTCAAAGTTGGAAAGTAGACTTCAGAGGTAAATCAAAAGTCTGATACTATTTCAATGGAGTTTGAAAATTGATAGTCAAAGCAATTCTGAACAGTTATTGCAACAGTGATGATAAAGAAATCCTGAAAGAGAAGTTATAAAACTCGAATGCTGGCTTATTTGTTAAAAATGGAGCAGAAACTTTATTTGAAAGCGAAATTCAGAAAACCTGGCTCGAATGCGAAGCGGCGGTTAAAGTGAGATCAGCCATGATTCTATTGAGTGGTGGAGCAGGCTCAAGGGGCTGAGTGACGTCCTGCTCCTAATTCATATGTTCATATGTACAACCACCATTCAAATGTATTCATATGATCCACCATTCAAGAGTATTTATGTCTGCTCCATCAATTCATGACTGCCATACTGTAGGTTAGTACCTGTGCAACTTCCTGGGCAACTGTATTCCAGTGCAGGCACGATGCACCAAATAGCCAGATTCTGTGCCGTAACAATTCTATGATTTTGTAAAATGGGGTCTGTTAACATTCAGTGCTAAGTTCAAAGTAACATTAACATACAGAGAGATCTGGGCGTGCAGGTCCACAGTTCTCTAAAAGTGGCAACATAGGTGGCCAAGGTGGTTAAGAAGGCATTTGGCATGCTTGCCTTCATCAGCAGGGGCATTGAGTACAAGAACTGGGAAATCATGTTGCATATATATATATATAAAACGTAGGGTAGGCCACATTTGGAATATTGACCGATCCCCATCTAGAGTAGCAGCAGGACCTTCCACGCCCAATGATTTCCCCCTAGGATCTGCCCACAATAGGCCCTGCCTCTTTGGCATTGCCTGATGCCTGTTGGGTAGTACCAAGGTGCCCCCTGGGCATGGGAACATGGGAACACTGCCCCTTGGGTTGTGTCAGAGGCACTGCCAGAGTGCCCATGCCCAGGGGACCACCCACCGCCCTGGGAGGGCTCTGATTTCCACCCCCCCTTCACTCCGGTGGGGTCTCCCTCTAGTTCTCTGAATGTGGGGAGCTACTCTTAACCCCCCAGAGTGAAGTACTCCAGGTGGGGTGGGAGATGCAAGTTATGTGCTGGGCCCGATAATGACATTTAAAATGGATTAAAATCACTTACCTCACTTCCCGCCCATTTCCAGTGTGGTCCCATTTGTCCTGTTCTCTGGCTCTGAGAGACGCACATGTGTTGCGAAATGGCCAACACGCAATTCTCCCCTCTGACGCAACAAAAAATGTGCAGGTCGGGATGGGAGAATCGCCCCCTCTATTTCCCATTATGCTAATTTCATACAAGACATTTTACTTTAGATTTTTAAAATATTCATTTTATGGGATGAGAGTGTCACTGGCTGGGTCAGAGTTATTGCCCATCTTTAACTACCCGCCATTCTAGAAAGCATTTGAAAATCAACCTCATTGCTGTGGCTCTGGAGTCACATGTAGACCAGACCAAGTAAGGATAGCAGATTTCCTTCCCTCAAGGACATTAGTGAATCAGATGGGTTTTTACAACAAGTGAAAATGGTTTTGTGGTCATTATCAGACTTTTACTTCCAGATGTCTTGTTGAACTCAAATTTCACCATCAGCCATGGTGGGATTTGAACTCGGGTCCCTGGATCTTGTTCTGAGTCTATGGATTATGAGCCCAGTGACAATGCCACTACCTCCCCTTCCTTATTAGCTATTTTATTAGCTGTTATCCATTGTTAAAATAAAGTTTATTCGTCACAAGTAAGCCTTACATTTACACTGCAATGAAGTTACTGTGAAATTCCCCTAGTCACCACAGTCCCCGTTTGGCTCACTTATTTTGTTCTGCTTTGAAATTCATTAGTATCATTTGAAAATTATTTACGGACGTCTTTAGTGAGGATATTATGAAGTAAAATTGGATGGCTGACCATAGCAGACAGCAGCTGGTAATCGTGGTGTCATAGAGAAAAAGAATTATTTATTTCATCTTTGTTCAACTGCCATCTTCAAAAGGTTAAACCACAAATTATCCTTCACACTGTAAAGGTTAGAAGTGTTAAATCAGGGTTTTTAAAAAATAATTTGAAGGCTGAATTACAGGCCGGCATCAGGCTGCACTTCTGATCAATAAAATGTCAGAGTACTCATTACATCAATGCTGCTAAAAGGAGAAAAATTGCAGGATTCAAAAGGCATGAAGGGTTCCATTATGCCACTACAATAAATGGTGACCTTTGGGCTACAGGGTTTATTTATTGTGTATTCCTGTTACCAAATGTACTGTACTTTTACTTCTGCGACAGCCCATCATCTTACATCTCTATCAGGTTAGGTTGCTCTGAGTGGTGATAGCTCTCTTTATTTTCCAGGTTCTTT
The DNA here is from genome assembly GCF_965287045.1 of Carcharhinus amblyrhynchos. Classification (NCBI taxonomy): domain Eukaryota; kingdom Metazoa; phylum Chordata; class Chondrichthyes; order Carcharhiniformes; family Carcharhinidae; genus Carcharhinus; species Carcharhinus amblyrhynchos. The sequence continues at coordinate 45,401,252 of NC_137324.1, read as the reverse complement.
TTCTTAAGCTTATATCATCACAGTGCTGCAACACTGAGTGGATTATATTGGTTGGATTGGATGCCATTGACCTGTTTTTTTTGGATGGTAGCCAGGCATGCAGTTAAAACCGAGTTAGTCTATCACCCTAAAGGGTAATTACAGCAGGTTTCCAGCGATATATTTGTATTATGCTCTGTAGCTGAGAAGTTTCCACAGCAGCCTTCAGATCAATTGAAGTATGTAGATGGGATTATCAGTAATTCCAATTTTTGCTCACTTTCGTTTAACTTTGAGGTGCAAATAATTTTATTATTTTTTAAATCGTTTATGGGAAAGTATTGCAATTAAATTTTACTGGGTACAAAATGATAAATTTGACCAGCCGTCTGGCAAAGGGGGGGCTTATGTCGGGGGGTGGGGGTAGAAGATAATAAAGACGGAACTTTGGTGGAACTTTTTCAATGGCATGGTGCAATAATTCCTATCAACCTGTTTGGTAAATAATAACTGCAACATTTATTGACATATATCTAGGTACAATATGAAGGCTGACAGCCTCGTGGCTGCCAGCATCCAGGATTGAACTGATACAGAAGCCCACACTTACTAAGGTGATTCCCCACGCTGCTCCCAGATTGATTACCTGGGTCACATAACACTCTCGTCAGATTGCCCCTTAAAGGGGACAACACCACACATGGGAATAGGGTCATTGTTATGTTACCAGGGAAGGCCTATGAACTATGGAGAATAAATCAGTTTGAGAGACAATTTTTGAAGAGACAGGAAATTGTGAGACATAGTAAAAAGGAAGATATGTTTTATATATTGTAGCATATATCCTATGGTAAGGAGTTGAAATATTCCATGTTCATGCATTATGCATCGTCAGGGTCATTGACTTATGATGAATGGATAAGCCAATTCCTGCTTTTATCCTCATTTGTTCACATTTTAAGGAGTCTACAATAGTTGTTTTATCTGTGAAATGGCAATTCTGATTATTTTTGTATTTATGAGTTAATGACCTTATTTTAAATATTCCTTTAACTTTTATAGCAATTCCTTTTTAAAGTTGGTGGTATACATCAATTAGTATAAGGTAAGGCCAAGATGTCATAGTCCCAGGTGACAATAGGCTGCTCGCCCCTTTGAGAGAGAGCTGACAGGACATAATTTAACTTGAGGATTTCCACATCTCAGGCAAGGGCCAAGGTTGAGAAGGCGGGGTCTTCATGAATAACTTCAACTGGTACAGTAATTGAACCTGTGCTATTGCTGTTGTTTTGCATCACAAACCAGCTGTCCAGCCAACTGAGCTAAATTGGCCCTCATTTTAGGTACCCAGAGTAGAACAGATGAAAGGTAGATACTTAGACTTAGAATCTCCTAAATATTATGTGGACCGTTTTTGCCCCTTTAAGAATATCATTGCACCCACATGCTAGCTTCCACTACCATTATCTTATTTCACACCAAAACCCATTATCCCATCATCCCTGTGACCCATAGTGGCTCCCAATCCAGCAGTGCCTCAATTCTGAAATAAATAGCTCCTATTCAAATCACTCTATGGCCTCAATCCTTCCTAGCTTTGTAAATGTGCTAGCTTGACAACCCTTTGAGAGGTTTTGCCCTCCTGTGTACAATTCTCTCTGTTTAACCCATCATTTGCAGCCATTCCTTCACCTGACTGGACCCAAAATTATATCATTTCTTCCTTCAACCTTTTGCTTCTCCCCTCACTTAAGACTTTCGTTAAAACTTGTCTCTTTGAACAAACTTCTAATCACTTTTCTTAATGTCTCCTTCTTTGGCTCAGTGTTAATTTTATGTTTAGTTTTTCTACTCTAAAGCATTTCAGTCATCTTCCTACAGCAAAGGTACCATGTAAATACACTACTAAAAGAGAAAATGCTGGAAAATCTCAGCAGGTCTGGAAGGAGAGAAAAGAGCTGATATTTTGACTCCAGGTGCCCTTTACCAAAACTTTTATACATGCTTTTAGTCTTTAATATAAATACATTATTTGGTTCGGGCAGGGAAGAAAATTGCACAAAGTTTGTGCACTTAATCCAAATGAAGAAGTATCTGCTGGAAAGTTTCTTCTGCATTGTATCTGCATTCACACATCTAAAATGTCCATTTAAGTAAAATAGTGCTGCTATTGAAAACAAAGGCAAGCATGAATCAGAACCTTCAAATTAGGAGGGAAGAAAAGGTGAGAAATTGGGTTGGGGGTTGCTGGTGGTGGAGGAAATAAAAAGGAGTTGAATTGACAGGCAATAATTAACCCAGGGCACTTCATTGATTGTATAGTGTGTGTATGTTAATTAAATCTCTTGCACTGCTGGGGTCAGTAACTCATCGAAGCCAATTATGCCATCAGAGCTCCTGTTTAAATAAATATCCATTAATCACTGGAAGCGATTAAAAAAAACCCAAACAACGTTGGAACTAATCATAATTCTGTGTGACTGACTTTTTAAAGGAATCCTTGTATCAGCACATCGTCTTAGTCATCCCTTTAATCCAGATTTGAATAATGGGCTGTGTAGGAAAATTGTAACCATCTAATTGCTGGATTTTACTTGGTTTCTAATCTGGAATTGTAAAGATGATTAAATACTTGAAAAGAAACATATGGGTGAGAAATTGAGCTCAATGTGCTAGATGTGACCTTTGCACTCCAAAATGTCTATTCAATTTGTGTGCACACTTCTGTTACAATTTACCTGGACGCAGTACTGGTGGGAACATTAGTGTGTGCGCAGGGAACACAGATTATAATGTCAATCAACATTCAATTTTGGAGCTTCAGTATCCCAGCTAACTTCTTACTCTCACAAAGCTGGTTCAGCATCGGAAAGATCACTGAGTACGTACAGCTTAGGTGCTTCATTTGGCTGTTCTTACAATTTTGCAAGTGTTTGGCGCTTTCAATAATTGCTTTACGTTGTAAGAAGTCTATAAGGAGTATTGTGACAGATGCTGAAAGATTTTCTGCCTATTTCAAGGCTGCTGTGTTACTCTCATTCCTAATCGCCCTTGTGAAGGTGGTGGTGAACTGACTGCTTGAACAACTGCAGTCCATGCGGCGTAGGTAAACCCACAACGCTGATAGTGAGTTTCCGATTCTGGTCCAATGACAATCAATGAAAAGTTTGGTCAAAGAGGTTTTGAGGAATATCTTAAAGGAGGAGTGAAATGTAATGAGTCAGAGGTTTAGGGGGTAAATTGCAGAGTTTCAGGTGCAAGCAGCTGAACACATGGCCACTGGTGGTGGAATGGTTAAAATTGGAAATGCACAAGAGACTGGAATTGGAGGACGACAGCTACCTTGGAAAGTTGGATGGCTGTATGGGTTAAGATGAATAAGGAGCAGCTAGACTGTGGAAGGAAAGAAATTGAGAATTGGAATCTTACAAGTGGGGAATTGTCAGAGCTGGAGCTAATGTAGGTCAGCGTGCCCAGGGATGTTGATTGAATGGGACTTGATGTAAGTTATCATATGGGCATTAGTGTTTTAGATGAGCTCAGGTTTATTGAGGACAGGAGATGGGAGGCTAGCCATTGGAGCACTGAATAGTCAAGACTGGAGATACCAAAAGCATGGATGAGGGTTTCAGCTTTTGAAACCTGAGACCTCAAGACATTCCAAAGTGCCCAAAGTATCAACTAGGCATGACTGTCAAAGCCCAACAAAGGCCATCATTGCACACTGCACTGTGGAAAGAACTCAGCCTAGACATGGAAACTGTGGAACTGGCAGATCCTGACCTATATGTATTTGAGTGCATGGATGCTAATCTTAGAGGGATCTACTTTGGCAGCCAGAGGGAAGCTGATGGCACAGCTACTCAGATAGTGATCATCTCTAGTCCTTATGGGTAGTTGGGCCTTACCTACTTAGGAATATTAATGACGGGGATGAGGGAACTGACTGATACAGTAGCATGGTTAGAGAAATGGCTAATTTCTGGGAATCAGAGATTCGGGGTAAATGGATCATTTTCGTAATGATAAACTGAAAATAGTGAAGTGCAGCAGGAACCAGTACTGTGATCCCAATTACTTACAATCCATATGAAAGACTTAGATGAAGAGGTGACCAAGTTGGACCAAGTTGTAGCCAAATCTGCTGACAATATGAAGTTGGGGAGAAAAGCAAGCTGTGAGGTTGATAAAAAAAAGGCCCAAATTTTCATTCCTGGGTCAGGTGCACAGAGATGGGAGAATTCCTAACTCAGCAAACTCAACCTTTAGTGATAGTTGTCCAGATATAGAATTCAGACCAGGTGTGTGGGATCTAGAATAGGAGGCGCAACCCGGGAAGGAGTGAGGAGGCTGCTTGGTGTGGAGGCAGGCTGAACAATAGGATTAGTTTGGGGCTCCAGTAATATGTTTTTAAAAAAATGAAGATTAAAACATAAAATATGCCTCTAACCCATTCTTTACATGCCTTTAATTAAATAAAGTAACAATGAACATGTAATTCAAATGCAAAATACTTTATAACAGCATCATTTGAAATTAAGAATCTGTAACCATTTGTAGCTGTCAATCAAACTATATAATAACAGATCATTGTGAAATCAATCAGGCAGCATTAATGGAAGCTCTTAAGCTCTGAAATAGCAGGCAATCTTGTTTTTAACACTACTGACATTTTTGCAATTATTTAAAGGGCTGGACTTTTAAATGCCCTAACAGTTTGACAGCTTTCTTTGATGGGTAACTTCTACAAGTGCTTCTGGCAGTTTTGGACAGGTCATTTGATAGTGCCAATGAGCTTGACATAATGGGCGGGATTTTAGTGCCTCACTCGTCCCGAAATCCTAAAATCCCACCGAGGTCAATGAGCATTTCTCTTGTCTGTTCCTCACCCGCTCTGATTCTGTGGCATTTCCAAAGGGCACCTGGTTTGCAACAAAGGGTACCTTACCTCTCCCAAAAGTTTGGTCATCCTGAGTCCATATCTAAAGGGGTATCCTGCCTCTCCAAAGAGTTATCCTGGCTAACCAAACAAATTCACCAAGTTCAGACCTGTCTTTACTGGTCTAATCTGCCACATATTCTGTTTCCTACTACTACTTCCAATATCCCACAACAGCTAATGATTCAAATGGCCATTACCTCTATAAACCGAGAAACACACCCTACCCTGTCCCCACAAAAATGGGAAGTGCCAAGGTCAGGAGAAGAACTTTCAATTTTTGGGCATTTCTATTATTTTCACTCAGAGCCTCTCCATTGTGTCAGAACTCTGGAGCAAAGAGTATGCAAAGGGATAGATAAGTAAAATCAGCAGCTAAAAATGTAACAGATGGAGTTTAGTGTGGGAAAATGTGAGGTTTGCCAGAGAAGCAGCATATTAGTTAAAGAGAGATTGCGGCAGTATAGAGAGACTCAGGAGTGCTTGTACATGAATCACAAAAAGTCAGTATGCAAGTACAGCAAGTCATTATGCAATCAAGTGAAATGTTGGTCTTTATTGCAAAGGGGTGGAGTATAAGTGTAGCTAAGGTTTCTGATAGCTGTATAAGGCATTGGTGAGTTCATACCTAGAGTACTGTTTATAATTTTGAAGATCACATCGGCATGGAGCCAACACACTCCGGGCCAACCTGCCCTGCAGCCAGGAAGTACTGCTGTGTTGATTGAAGAAGCCCAAGTAGGACTTTTACGTTCTGCCCTCTAGAGCTGCTGGTTAATTGGCATGGCCAGCAGCTTCATCAGTCCTGGCTGTGCCATCGGAGACTTATGGAGAAGAAAGGAATCAGAGGCCTTGGACTCCTGGAGCAGGTAAGTCCAGGATTTTTGATCAAGAGTGTAAGGAGTCTAAGGAAGGAGTGTCGTGGTGTGGGAGAGGATGAGTTTAAGGGAGTAAAAGATTGTGGTGGGGAGGCAGAAGAGTGCAGATTAAGGCCACAATCAGATCAGCCATGAACTTAATGAGTGATGGAGTAATCTTGAGCATTCGAATGGTCTACCTTTTTTGCTATTCCTTATGATCCTATTATCAGGTCAAAAGTAGGATAAGGATGATTCCATCTCTGTTGGAATAGCAAAGGGCATTCTAGTCATGATTCTGCACACTCGTGGAATGACTGATATGACAATGTACCTAAAAGTAAAACTTCTATTGAAAACAAAATTTCAATTGAATTTACTGTCGTACAAGAACGTTAATGAAATTTGTGTTCCAAAAGTCATCTGAATTAAACTTTTATCCAACAAATGACATCATAAAAACTCTCATTCTCCATTTTTTTTAATAAAGGCTAATGATTGATTTTGAGGTCTGACATTGGCTGTTCCACTTCTGAGTCCCATAATTCAGCATTACATTTGTCATGGTTTTTATGGTCTGCTGCCACCAGCAGATACAGTGGGGGTCTTGATGTAGACCCCAAGGGATCTGCCTCTATGTTACCTATGTTAAGCAAGATATTGAGAATAATGAGGTTGGACACAATTGCTTGAAGCTTGTTACTAGCAACAACTATATACATCTCTGAACAGACCCTAGTTTAGATTGGGTCTTACACAGTTACACAGGCTGATTACTTTGATCTGATTTGATTTATTACTGACACATGTATTAACATGCAGTGAAAAGTATTGTTTCTTGCATGCTATACAGACAAAGCATACCGTTCATACAGAAAAAAATGTGTAAAATGTAGTGTTACAGTCATAGTTAGAGTATAGAGAAAGATCAACTTAATGCAAGGTAAGTCCATTTAAAATTCTGACAGCAGCAGAGAAGAAGCTGTTCTTGAGTCGGTTAGTACGTGACCTCAGACTTCTGTATCTTTTTCCCAAAGGGAGAAGGTGGAAAAGAGAATGCGCAGGGTGCATGAGGTCCTTAATTATGCTGGCTGCTTTGCCAAGGCAGTGGGAAGTGTAGACAGAGTCAATGGATGGGAGGCTGGTTTGAGTGATGGCTTGGGCTGCATTTATGACCTTTTGTAGTTCCTTATGGTCTTGGGCAGAGCAGGAGCCATACCAAGCTGTGATATAACCAGAAACAATGCTTTCTATGATGCATCAGTAAAAATTGGCGAGAGTTGTAGCTGAAATGCCAAATTTCCTTAGTCTCCTGAGAAAGTTGAGGCATTGGTGGGTTTTCTTAACTATAGTGTTGGCATGGAGGGACCAGGACAGTTTGTTGGTGACTTGGACACCTAAAAACTTGAAATTCTCGATCTTTTCTACTTAACTAATTTGCCTGACTAGTAAGGTAAACATGAAGTCTTACTGAGAGGTGAAGTAGTAAACATCCAGCGATTGCAGGCAATAGTGAAGATCTCACATGGAGGCTGTACCTTTTATTCTTTAGCCTTACACACAGTTATGCCATAGTGGTGTTACTCTGCAGCTTCTTAAAGGAACATGCCATTGTCTGCATTTGGAAGTGTACAATACCACAACAATGTTCACTGCAGAATATTGAAACTGCTTTCCAGCAAGATTCTGGAATAAGCTGGCTTTGAAAAAGTTGATGTGTGAAATAGCAAAAGTATGGCAATCACCATACTCCAGGAAGGTCTATACTCCTGAATTATATAAAGTAATGTTTCAAAACATAAATTTAATTGTTACCTGTAATTTTATTTTGCCGTATGCTTTCTGACTGAGTTCCTCACTATTTTTCAAATTCAACATTGCTTCAAATTCAATGCTGGAAAATGTACTGATTTAGCAAGTACTTCTGTGACTATTAAATTCCTCTTATATGCCACTTCTGAGTCCCATGATTCAACATTATATTTATCATGGCTTCTCATAAATGGATAGTTGCAACCAATGAATCCGATTTGAAACTTTCAGCCTATATTTTAATTCTAATCAACAAAATGATTCACAGTTAATCATATGAAACCCAATCAAATCTGAAACACGATCATCTTTCTTTCTAGGAGATAAAGATGAAATAAAGGTGACATTTCCAGCCTGGGAAGGTATTGCATTGCAACAAGAGCAAAGAAATTAGAGACACCAAAAATCAGACGCAGACCACGTTATTGACAAGGCTCCCAAAAGCTCTTGAGCCACATTGAATAGAAATTCTCTCAGTCCAAAGAGTTGTCCGGGCTCATTGAATGGAATTTGGAATCTCAAAAATCTCAGGGTTTGGTGAGTGGAAAGGGCAACACTGAATGTAACAATAAACCCGAGGCAGATGGAAGGTGCGTCAACACAAAGGGTCACAAAATAAGCAGGGAGTCCATTGCTATCAGAATGTCATGACATAAATAAGCAGGTGAAACCATAGTTGACAAGGGCAGTGGAATGTTCTGGGGCTATGAATAACCTGAAAACAATTATCCTTAATGGGTTATGAGTGCCCTTTCAGTGTAACCTCAGGTATCTCCTTGATATCCTGGAAGGTCGGGAAATTTTCTGGAGTCTATATCAAAATAAATACATAAGTGTCACTCTTTGTGATCAGAGTAATTGAAACTATACTCTTGGCTAGTAATTTTTCAAAGTGTGGGCATGCCTGACAGATTGCTATGATAAATGAGCAATATGTCACACTCAATTATTGGGCAGCTATTTTTTTAACTGTTACTTTTTCACAATTTATGCCAAACCTTTCTCCTGTGATATCCCTGCATTCAATAGAGAGCAAGGACAGAGTTTTAGGTTAACAAAATAGAACAAAAAGTAAACAATAAAGGCCGGAATTCTCCCATCCCTCTTGCCACTGGAATTTTAGGAGGCAGATTACAGACAATCTAAAACCCTGTTGACAATCGAGCGGGAATTTTCGGCTTTTAGACCAGCACGGCTGGAGAATTCCGCCGAAAAGTATCAAATGTAAAATATCAATCATTAACCCAATTATGTGACTTTTAATTTCAGTAAAATAATAATGTGCATGGATTTTATGAAGTGAATGCATCAACTTGTTGTACGGGCGGCATGGTGGCGCAGTGGTTAGCCCTGCTGCCTCATGGCACCAGGGACCTGAGTTTGATTCCCGGCTTGGGTCTCTGTCTGTGTGGAGTATGCATGTTCTCCCCGTGTCTGCATGGGTTTCCTCCCACAAACTGAAAGATGTGCTGGTTAGGTGTATTGACCCAAACAGGTGCCAAAATGTGGTGACTAGGAGAATTTCACAGTAACTTCATTACAGTGTTAATGTAATCCTTACTTGTAACTAATGAATAGTAAGAAGTCTCACAACACCAAGTTAAAGTCCAACAGGTTTATTTAATAGCATGAGCTTTCGGAGCACTGCCCCTTCATCAGGTTTGGATATCTTGCGAGATGTACAAGATATTGGTGAGGCCACATTTGGAATACTGTGTACAGTTCTGGTCATCCATTATAGAAAGGATATTATTAAACTAAAAAGAGTGCGGAAAAGATTTACAAGGATGCTACTGGGACTTGATGGTTTGAATTATAAGGAGAGGCTGGATAGACTGGGACTTTTTTCTCTGGAGTGTAGGAGGTTGAGTGGTGATCTTATAGAGGTCTATAAAATAATGAGGGCCACAGATCAGCGAAATAATCAATATCTTTTCCCAAAAGTAGGGGAGTCTAAAACTAGAGGGCATTTATGTAAGGTGAGAAGGGAAAGATACAAAAGTGTCCGAGGGGCAATTTTTTCAACAGAGAGTGGTGAGTGTCTGGAACAAACTGCCAGAGGTAGTAATAGAGCCAGGTACAATTTTGTCTTTTAAAAAGCATTTAGATGTATAAGATGTGTATAGAGGGATATGGGCCAAATGCGGGCAATTAGGGTTAGCTTTGAGGTTTTGAAAAAAAGGGCGGCATGGACAAGTTGGGCCGAAGGGCCTGTTTCCATGCTGTAACCTCTATGACTCTAGGTGAGTGGAGGATTTGGTTCACAAACAGGGCATATATAGACATAGACTCAGTTACAATATAATGGCCGGAATGTGAGTCTTAAGAGGTAATTAAATCTTTACAGGTACAGATATTGTGGAGAGAGGTTAAGTACAGGTTAAAGAGATGTGAATTGTCTCAAGCCAGGACTGTTAGTGAGATTTTGCAAGCCCAGGTAAATCATGGACGTTACAGATAGTGTGACATGAACCCAAGATCCCAGTTGAGGTCATCCTCATGTGTGTGAAACTTGGCACAGGTTTTCCTCGGCAATTCTGCATTGTCGTGTGTCTTGAAGAATGCCTTGAAGAATACTTATCCGAAGATCAGAGGTTGAATGCCCTTGTTTGCTGAAGTGTTCTCCCACAAAAGGGAACACTCCTGCCTTGTGATTGTCAAGCAATGCCCATTCATCTGTTGTCGGAGCGTCTGCATGGTCTTGCCAGTGTACCATGCCTCGGGACATCCTTTGCTGCAGCGTATCAGGTAGGCAACGTCGGTCGAGTTATAAGAGTATGTACCGTGTACTTGGTGAATGGCGTTCTCACGTGAGAAGATGGCATCTGTGTCAATGACCCGGCATGTCTTGCAGAGTTTGCTGTGGCAGGGTTGTGTGGTGTTGTGATCACTGTTTTCCTGAAGGCTGGGTAGTTTGCTGCACAGGAAGAAGTCTCACAAAACCAGGTTAAAGTCCAATAGATATATTTGGTAACAAAAGCCACTAGCTTTTGGGGCGCTCTGAGAGCTAGTGGCTTTTGCTACCAAATAAACATGTTGGACTTTAACTTGGTGTATGAGACTTCTTACAGTGTTTACCCCAGTCCAACGTCAGCATCTCCACATCATAGTTTGCTGCATACAATGGTCTGTTTGAGGTTGCGTGATTGTTTGAAGGCAAGTAGTGTGGGTGTGGGGATGGCCTTGGTGAGGTGTCCTTCTTCTTCAATGACATGTTGAAGGCTCTGGAGAAGATATCATAACTTTTCCACTCCGGGGAAGTATTGGATGACGAAGGGTACTCTGTCTGCCGAGTCTTGTGTTTGTCTTCTGAGGAGGTTGGTGTGGTTTTTCACTGTGGTGCGTCAGAACTTTTGATGAGTCAAGCACCATATCCTGTTCTTATGAAGGTGTCATTCAGTGTCTGTAGGTATCTGTTGCATTCCTCCCCATCTGAGGACATCCTGTGTATACAGAGGGCTTTGTCTGTCGGGGATGGCTTCTTTAACGTGTTTAGGGTGGAAGTTGGAGAAGTGGAGCACTGTGAAGTTATCCGTGGGCTTGCAGTACAGTGTAATGCTGAGGTGACAGTCCTTGATAGAGATGCATGTGTTCAAGAATGCAACTGATTCTGGAGAGTAATCCATGGTGAGTCTGATGGTGGGATGGAACTTGTTGATGTCATCATGTAGTTGTTTCAGTGATTATTTGCCATGAGTCCAAAGGAAGAAAATGTCATCGATGTATCTAGTGTATAGCATCGGTTGAATGTCCTGTGTGATGAAGAAGCCTTGTTCGAACTTGTGCATATTGTTAGCATATTAAAGTGTGAATTGTGTTCCCGTGGCTGTTCTGTGTGTCTAGATGAAGAATTGGTTGTTGAAAGTGAAGACATTGTGGTCCAGGATGAAGTGGATGAGTTGTAAAATTGCATCTCAAAATTAGCAGTCATCGGCATTGAGTACTGAGGCAGTTGCAGCAATGCTGTCATCGTGAGTGCTGAGCAATGTTCCTTAGACTTTCAACCGAGGACACAGACTGTTAGCAGAATAAAGGCACAGAATCATATAAATGACCTGGTATGGTAGCACAGCGGTTAACACTGCTGCTTCACAGCGCCAGGGACACGGGTTCAATTCCCAGCTTGGGTCACTGTCTGTGTGGAGTTTGCGTGTTCTCTCCGTGTCTGTGTGGGTTTTTTCTGAGTGCTCCAGTTTCCTCCCACATTCTGAAAGAAGCGCTGGTTAGGTGCATTGACCCAAACAGGCTCTGGACTGTGACGACTAGGGGAATTTCACAGTAACTTCATTGCAATGTTAATTTAAGCCCTACTTGTGACTAATAAAAATGAATAAACTTTAATAAAAATAAACAAGTCAGATGGAGTGCAGTTGTATTAACCAATGTCAGACTCCTATTGGTTGGCTACAGCTCAGCCCTCAACATCATTATTCCTCATCCCCAAACACCGTGGCCTCAGCCTTGGCATGTCCCTCAGCGACTGGATCCTGAACTTCCTAACCTACAGACCACAATCAGTAAGGATAGGCAACAACACCACCTCCGCACTGGTGCCCCACAAGGTGTGACCTCAGCCCTTTATTATACTCCTTACAACACCTCTAACTGTGTGGTCAAATTCTCCTCCAATTCGATTTTCAAGTTTGCTGACGACACTGCTGTAGTGGGTTGGATCTCAAAGAATGAAGAGACGGGGTACAGGGATGAGATAGACAATCTGGTGAGTTGGTGCAACAAAAATAATCTCTCTCTCAATGTCAACAAAGTGTAGGAGATAGTCATCGACTTCAGGAAGTGTAGTGGAGGACATGCCCCTATCTTCATCAATGAGGAGGAAGTGGAAATAGTTGGGAACCAACAGCCTGTCTTGTTCCTATCACGCTAATGCTATAGTTAAGAAAGCCCACCAATGTCTCTACTTTCTCAAGAGGCTAAGGAAGTTTGGCATGTCCACTAAGACTTTCATCAATCTTTACAGATACACCATAGATAACATTCTTTCTGGTTGTATCACAGCGTAGTATGACTCCTGTTCTGTCCAAGTCTGCAAGAAACTACAAGGACTCATGAACAAAACTCAGCCTCCCATTCATTATCTCTGTCCACACTTCTCACTGCCTCGGAAAAGCAGCCAACATAATTAAGGACTCACATACCCCTAACATACTCTCTCCCACCTTCTTCCTCAAGACAAAGAAACAGAAGTCTGAGGTTAAGTACTAACTGACTCAAGAACAACTTCTTCCCTGCTGCCATCAGACTTTTGAATGGAGCTGCTGTATATTAAGTTGATCTATCTCTACACCCTAATTATGATTGTCACATTACATTCTGCACACTATCCTTTCCTTCTCGATGTACAGTCTGTTTTGCCTGTATAGTGCACAAGAAACAACGCAGTTTGCTGTATACTAATACATGTGACAATAATAAATCAAATCAAATCAAGTTTCAAGGGAGTAAGGCAAGGCTGGATGGCTTCTATTTTATTGCCAGGAGTATTGTAGGTAAAACGGATGAGTTAAGAATGATGATTGACATGTGGGATTGAGATATAAAAGCTATTACAGAGGGGGTCTGACTTTACCATTTTGAGTCTAAGTGCTGGGCAGACTTCAAATTGTGGTGTTTCAGATCCAACATTTAGAGCTGTTCTCAGGTGTTCCCATATGCATTCTGCCTGCAAAAATATCAGCGAGTCCAAATCGCGCTGCACAAGCCTGTGGGTGGGGGCTTAATGTGTCCGAAATCCTGCAGCTCCAATTGGTGCCTCCAATTGCAAAAGCATAGAAGAGAAATGATAGAATGTGGCTCCCCTGCCACATCCCTCCCGGGCCGGGTAATGTCTCCCCCTGGCCCCCACAGACATTATCCCATCCCCACAACATCACTGACCCCCTTATCCCCCCACTCACCCACCACCCAGACGGATTGTCCCCTCTCCCCCTCACCGATCTCAGGCAGAGTGGCAGTGGACCCCTCTTCCCCCTCTCTAATCACAGGCAGAGTGGCAGCGAACTGTGTTGCCCCTCAATGATCACAGGTAGAGTAGCAGTGGACCCCCCTTCCTGCTCACTGATCACAGGCAGAGTGACAGTAGACCCCCCTTTCCCCAAACTGATCACAGGTAGAGTGGCAGCGGACCATCCTCTCCCCACCTCCCACCGATCTCAAGCAGAGAGCCATGGCATGCTTGGCACTTACCTCCTCAGTAACTGGAGTGCCTGAATCCAACTTTTGTAGACCATGTCTGTTTCACACTGAATCTGGATGGGCAGACACAGTGATAATGGGGGAAGTGCTGGTAAAGTTGGGTATGCAGCCCGATGCATTTAAATGGCCATCGCGCCGGGTTCGGTGTGGTCCTGGTCGCATCCATTTTCAGACCTTGGTAAAGGGGGAATTGACATGGAGGTGAGCTCAGATCATGCCACTCACCTCCTCATGCCCGACTTTATCAAAACCTTTGCTTCCGAAAATGGGTGCAACCTGATGGTAAAATCGTGCCCTGAGAGTCAGTGAGGATTGGAGGGACCAAATGGCCTCCTTCTGGACTATAGAGATTGCATGATTCTATGATACTGAGTAATGTAATGGCATTGCAATTTGCAGGGTGCTCACTTGCAATGAGCTTCAGGGGAGCTGGCCCTAACTGGTGTTGTCAGTGTATAAACTGGGCTTTTTTTTTTGATTTTGGTGATTGTCCCTCCCAGCTCTGCTGTCTGTGCGCAACTCCGTCGACCAAATTCTGCTCCCACATCAAACACCCTCAATTCCTCATCCTCCCCCATTGCTCTTTCTCATTATTGGGAGCAGGCATGTGGAGCCAGGGTGCTGAGTGGGTGAGACTACAACTGGAAATGCCTTAGGATTGAGAGCAGGGTTGGTGGCGACTGGAAGGTTCACTGGGGGAAGGTGTGGATGTTACAGCATTTAGAGAGAAGATTGGGCGTGATGGGGAAAGTTGTTGGGGAGGGGTGATAGGAATTGGGGAGGAAAGCTGGGGAGAGTCACGGGGGGAGGCGTAGGGGTGACGAGAGTTGGGGAGAAGAGCTGGAGGTGATGGGAAAGGTGATGGTTGTGAGAAAGGAGTTGCTTAGGCAGGGCTGATGGTAGATGATGAAGGAAGCTAGGGGTGCAGGAAGTTGCAAGTTTCCTCTAGAAATATCTTCCAATGAGATCCCGTCGTCATCCAATGCACATAGTTAAATTTATTTATTTATTCGCGCAGAATTACGTTAACACTGTCATAAATTATTGTGAAAATCCTCTGGTCACCACGCTCCAGTGACTGTTCAGGTACAGTGAGGGAGAATTCAGCATGGCTAATGCGCCTAACAACATGTCTTTTGGACTTTGGGAGGAAACCGGAGCACCCTGAGTAAACCCACGCAGACACATGGACAACGTGCAGATTCTGCTCGGACAGTGACCCAAGCTGAGAATTGAATCTGGGTCCCTACGGTTGTGAGGCAGCAGTGCTAACCACTGTGCCACCCTTGGTATAGATATTCTAGGTGTAATTAGAATGTAGGACTGTTCTCCTAAGCAGACTGTATCCTTGCTAGGAATATCCCTAAATAAAGCAGCACAAATATTGGTTTAAGTGCAAGACAATCAGCTAAAGTTTACACACTGATGGATTCTGCTGGGGCTATCAGTGTGGGCTGTCCTCCAAGCCCTTTCTGATGAATAACTTTAGGATTCCTGCGTGAGTGGGCTTGTTGGAAATTCCCGTACTGTTCTGCCTCTTAATATCAGTGAATGTCTCAACATTCATCACAATTGGGCAGCAAGATCCAGACCAATGTGTCAATCATAGAATTCTCATAGAAATCTACAGTGCAGAAGTGGCCATCCAGCCCATTGAGTCTGCACTGACATTCTGACAGGGAGGCCCCTTCCCTGCCCTATCCTTGTAAGCCACACATACCTGTGCTCTGGTTTCCTCCCACAGTCTTAAAGATGTGCTGTTTAGATGCATTGACCCAAACACACTCCCCAAGTGTGGCAACGCGGGGAATTTCACAGTAACTTCATTGCAGTGTTAATGTAAGCCTTACTTGTGACTAATAAATAAACTTTTACTTTATATCCATGGTTAATCCATCTAACCTTGGGACACTAAGGGCAATTTAGCATGGCCAATCCATTTAACCTACACCTCTATGGATGGTGGAAGGAATTGGAACACCTCGAGGAAACTCAAGCACACACAGGGAGAATGCACAAACTTCACACCGACAGCCCTCGAGGCCAGAATCGGACCTGGGTCCTTGACGCTCTGTGGCAGCAGTGCTAACTACTGTGCTGCTCTAGAGATAATGTACCTCGAAATAACATAAATGGATGCAGAGAACATTCTTCTACTTGAGGAACAAACAGGACATGCTCCCATCAAAGAGTAGAAATGTCTGATATTAATGGCTGCACGATTGCCCAGGGCAAGCAAAAAAAATACAACTGGACAGTTATAATTTAAACATATTGACCTAAACAAGTGAGCCGAGCTATGGTACAAGCATCAGGATTGATCCTGTGTGGTAAAATGGATCGGGTCAGCTGGATGCATATGCTGTGCGACGGCCGGCCAATCAATTTTACAATTTCTTACTGGTTTATTAAAATAAGCCACTGTTTTTGATCTTACATCATGCAAACACTGCACAACCCAGATCGCATCTGTTAAGTCCACAGCTGATTGTTTCTACAGCGCTTAATTCAACATCTTTTTAAGCTTCAGGTTGAATCAATCTTTCGAATTGAATGGCCTCATCCAGAAAAATGTATTGAACCAACTGCTGCTAAAGCGTGCACCCAATACGGCAATTCAAGGGCCAACAGAGTAAGTCTTTGGGTAACGGAATGGGTGCAGAAAGCTAAAAGCTTACTAAACGCCTGTGTGCAACTTGCTGGCATTGTGATCATCCCTGGGTTTGATCAACACAATCAGGTGAAGCCCCAAACATTATTTAATGACCGAAGAGGAAAATGTTTAACCTAAATGTTTAACCTTGTGAACATTGTCAGCTCTATGAGTTCAAGAGATATGCATGCAATGTGATCAGATAGACCAGAAATATCCTCAGAGTGGACCATTTGGTTTCACTAAGTGAGCTAGATTGGAGGCACAGATGCTACGGTTGACCTCCAAGGATAAGAAAACAACAGTACAACTTTGGAATGACTGGAACTGGTCAAACTGGACGTGGAGCTCCAGTAGTACTGGTGCCAATGCCATTGGTTCTTGACAACTTTGAACTTTATCTTCCTTCTGGAAGCACTTTCGAAAATCAGACACGGTTCTGATTACTTTCCAATGTGCACGTCAGTGTTTGTTGAGCTCAGTTTTGGGTTCAGACATTGTAACACTTCCATTGCTGAATAACCTGGTCAAATGTATTGTCCAACCAAGCAAGGCACTGGAGAATGACTGGCTGCCCTTGTACCTGAGCCATGGAAAGAACTCAAACATCAGCGTGGTGGGGGGAGGAGGGAGGTCAAATGTTGCATCTCTATCTCCAATCTAACTATGATCAGCTCACTTAGTAAAAACAAATGTTTAGTTCTCATTTCTCCATGTGCCCAAAACATTCCTAGCAATTATCTAATAACATTTTTAAACAAGACAAGAAAATTCTAAAAATATGGAGGTCAGAGGGGGCGAGGGGGTGGTGGTGTGGGAATGCACTTATCCATTGAGAGTCAACCATCAACAAGTGGCTGGACTGAGTAGCCGATGGTACCATATTGAATTCTCAAGCCATTGCTATGATAGCAAATAAATGTATTTAAATTAGAGTGATTGATGAATCTTTAAAGGGGAAAAAAATAACTTGTATGATTGAGGGAGCGTTGGGGGACATAGAGGTTTACGGCATAGAAACAGGCCCCTCGGCCCAACTTGTTCATGCTGCCCCTTTTTTAACCCCTAAGCTAGTCCCAATTGCCTGCCTTTGGCCCATATCCCTCTATACCCATATAACTGTCTAAATGCTTTTTAAAAGGCAAAATTGTACCTGCCTCTACTACTACCTCTGGCAGCTTGTTCCAGCCACTCACCACCCTCTGTGTGAAAAAATTGTCCCTCTGGACCTGATGCAGTGGGTGAATTAGACTAATTAGCACGTAACCATAGATTTAGGAAAACTAACATGACGCTAACTTTAGAATGAATGATTTTGGACTATGTGAACATATTGCCATAGAAGACAGCTCTGCGTAATTAACAAATATTTCTCATTTAAAACATGTATTTTGAATTACAAGATGGATGTGTTTTGCTTTTGGTTACATTTTGTGACCGTCAGTGACAAAATAGCGCAGGCTCCGGTGAGAGAAATGTGGAACAATATATCTCTTGAAAAGCAGGAATGCTGTCAGCAGCGGTCAGGAACAAGTTGGCTCCCAATGCTAGGCTTATGAATCAGGTCACACAACTCTAAGAGATAACGCAGGTGGTGATCAGACATGAAGAGTTTCTCAGGGTCAGATGAGAGGCATGTGTTCAATTTAATGGGAATCATTTTACTGTCCAGCGTCCCATATTACTGGGCAACAGAATGGAGGTAACATCTGTAATTTTAATAACAAATGAAATCCCATTAGGTCATGATATGCACTGTTATTGGCTGGATTAAATGACAGGATGATTATTGACTGATTTATATTAATGTTTACTGGATAATGCCCACTACAAAGGTAGGCAATATGATTTTGAGAATTGCCTTCAAAGCAGCATTGTTCTTCAGACTGATATCTGGCTGCCTGCACTCTACACCTTCCTCATATCATTCTCGATCATTTGGTTAAGTAAAGCACACAGCATTTTTGAGTTTTTGTATTTAGCTTTAATAGCGACACATAGCCTCAAGAGGAAGCCTCCATCTATAGGACCCTTGAGGACCCTCAAGGTGATCAGAGGGTTAGATAGGGTGGACAGTGAGAGCCTTTTTCCTCGGATGGTGATGGCTAACACGAGGGGACATAGCTTTAAATTAAGGGGTGGTAATTATAGGACGGATGTCAGAGGTAGGTTCTTTACTCAGAGGGTAGTAAGGGCATGGAATGCCCTGCCTGCAGCAGTTGTGGACTTGCCAACTGAAAGGGCGTTCAAATGGTCAGTGGATAGGCATATGGATAACATTGGAATAGTTTAGGTTAGAGAGTCATTAGATTAGTTCCACTGGTCGGCGCAACATCGAGGGCCGAAGGGCCTGTACTGCGCTGTAATGTTCTATGTTCTAATTTCTATGTTCTTTTGTATCTCTCCTCTGTCACCTAAAATCTACGCCCTCTAGTTTTAGACTTCCCTATCTTTGGGAAAAGATATTGACTATCTCGCTTATCTATCCCCTCATTATTTTGTAGACCTCGATAAGATCACCCCTAAGCCTCCTAAGATCCAGGCGACGTGGGTGGCGGTTGGGGAATAAGCGGTCCATGATCTGGAGATTCACCATTTACCTTTCCACATATAGAATCATAGAATGGACAGGAGAATGCCATTCGGCCTATGCCAGTTCCTTGAAAGAGCAATGCACCTAGCGGCAATCTCTTGCCTTGTTCCCATCTGGCTTGACCATATTCTCAGCCAGGGCAGTCCAGATCCCAATGACTCAGTATGTAAAGAAGTTTTCCTGAAGTTTGCCGGTGTTCCTTGCCTTAAATCGATTTCCTCTTGTTTTCTTCCACCAAAGGGAACAGTTTTTTTTCCTTTCTAATCTATCCAGACCCTTCATGATTTTGAATGCCTCTATCAAGTCTTCTCTAAGTCCCCAAAGAGAACATACTGATCTCATCCAACTTTCCATTGCCTTCAGCTCTGATGAGCAATCATCCTGACTTGAAACATTGGCTCTATTCTCTCGCCACAGATGCTGCCAAGCCTGCTGAGATTTTCCAGCATTTTCTATTTTTGTTTCAAATTCAAGCAGTAATTTGCTTTTAAGGACATATTGGTCAATATCTTTACTTGATCTTTGTATCCTGATATTGAAGCTAAATCTCTGGTGCAGATTTAGATTCTCACCATGCCGACTGACTGGCGTGGCAATCCAATTAGATCGGGCAAGAGGTGAAAAATTGGATTTGTACCCACTTTCCTGCCTGTTGTGATCTTGCCTGTCACATTTTGCTGGTGAAATCAGCCTCCTGCCCAAGTTTTACATGTCATTAATGAGTCTGGATGCTATCGTCCATGCTCATGTACCTTGGCCCCTTTGCTGATCTTCACCAGCAAGGATCACAGATGATTCCCCACCAAAATTCCACCCATTGTGTTCTTTCTTGAGTTACAGTTGGTTGAAAACTCTGCCCAAATATCCTTTATTCCTCCATTAGTATAAATGTAATGAAATGCTTCAAAAGCCTCCTCATTTCTACTAATCTGAAACAACATTGTTATTTAATTTGTAAACAGGCCTGAGATCAGACGATTAATAGCAAGCTACGCAATTCTTACAAAACACGCGTTCAGGGTCAAAGATCAAGATCATTTAATTTTATAATTATTGTCATTATTTACTCATGTTTTTTGGGGAAATGTTCACTGGGCATGTGTAAGCCTGACAGATCAGGCATCAATCAGTGTGCAATGTCGATTTGACATTCGCCACACTGTTTTGGAATTCATTGCTTTTCAGATCTCTGAAGAAGTTGTATGGATTCAAAACATTAATTGATTCTCTCTCCATAGATTTTGCTAGAGTTTATTCAGTATTTTTTGTGTTATTTCTGATTACTAGCATGTGTAGTATTTGGCTTTTATTCGTCCAGTTTGGAGTTAAAGATATTTACATCTCAGAGTTAGCTGTGCATTGTTTCATGAGAGGTTCTCCAAAGTTCTCGATTCAAACAAGAGTAAAGAACTAAGAAAAGTACATCACAGGAATAGGCCCTTTGGCCCTCCAAGACTGTGCCGATCATGATGCCCGAACTAAAAAAAACCTTTTGCCCTTACTGGGTCGGTATCCCTCTATTCCCTCCCTATTCATGAACCCATCCAGGTCCTTCTTAACTGTTGCTAATGTGCCTGCTTCCAACACATCCTCTGTCAGTGTCTTCCAGGCATCCACCACTCTGCATGAAAAACTTCCCCGCACATCTCCCTTAAACTTTCCTCCTCACACTTTGAACCTATGCCCCCTTGTAATTGTCACTCCCACGCTGGGAAAAAACCTTTGACTATCCAAAACATTCTGTTATCTCTTGTAAGCGGGCAGGTGAAACAAGTATAAGTACTTGCCAGGATTACAGGCTGTCCTGTGGCTCAGGGTGCCATTGGATGCACACATATCACTTTGCAGCTGCCACACATCAGTTCTGTGATGTACCAAGACTGAAAGGGATCCCAATCCCTGTCGTAGGTGTGTGAAAATAGGCAATGTTACATGCAGATCAGCGACTAGTATCCTGACAACAGTCACGAGGCCTTCTTCTGTGGCAATCCGTGTGCCAGCTGCATTTGAGCTACCATGGTAAAATAGAGCATGGCTACCACGTGACAACGTTAATGGTGTGATGGCATGACTGATGGTTCTGGACCAGAACCTAAGGATACATGTGTAGCATGCATTCAGTGAAAGCTATGTTGCCACACAGGACAGAAACTGTGCTTCCACTGCCCAGGCCTCTCTAGGGGAGCCTTGCAGAATGAGTGACCAGCTTCATGTTCCCCTGCTGAATGCTGAACTGCGTTGGCATCATGACGAGGCAGAGCTTGTTGCAAGCTATACACCAAATTACTGAGGAACAGGAGCATGAGCAGGAGGAAGGAGAAGAAAACAGAAGTATCAATGTGTGTGATGTCCCGCTAACTGCAACCACAATTATCCAGTAACCGCAACTCTGCTACTGAAGGTCACAACATCAATGCAAAAATAAAAAAAAAGAGAATAATCATTCTCAAAGCAAATGTATAAATGAGATCATGCCATATTACATACAAATGTAAACACCTTTCTCCATTTGTTTGGTGTCTATCTTCCACATTCGCTCCTGTCCTATTAACACAATACCATGTGACTTAAGTAAGTTTATTTATTTGTCACAAGTAGGCTTACATTAACACTGCAATAAAGTTACTGTGAAAATCCCAAATTCGCCACATTCTGTGCCTGTTCAGGTACACCGAGGGAGAATTTGGCATGGCCAATCCAGGTAACCGGCATATCTTTCAGATTGTGGGAAGAAACTGAAGACCTGGAGGAAACCCACACAAACATAGGGAGAACATGCAAACTCCATACAGACAGTAACCCAAGCCAGGAATTGAACCTGGATCCCTAGTGTTGTGAGGCAGCAATGTTAATCACTATGCCACCGTGCTGTGCTTGTGGCTGCAGTATTTCTGGTACTAGCTGTACGGCTGGGCCAGGAGAACGAATGCTGTTATCCTTAAAGGATGCTAGATTTGTGCTCTGTGGAGTCTTTGCCACTCCCTCTAGAAATGCATTGGAAGATGGATGGCTGGACTACTGCGACACTCTGCCAGCCCCTTTGAGCACTGTAACCCACAGCCATGATGCCAATGCTCTGAGCTTCCTCAGCAGCATGTCGGCACTGGTTGGCTGCTCCTTGTGCTGAAATGGAACGTTTCTGCATCATGGTTGAATTTCCGAGTGTGCAAATGGAGTTTGCTGTCAATTTCATGCTGGGAAGGATGGGCTTGCAACTTACAAAAAGACAAATTAGGAGAAGGAGTAGACCAATTGGCCACTCGAGCCTGCTCCAGCAATCAACAAGATCATGGCTGATTTGCCCCACACTCCTGCTGACTGATAACTTTGTTCTTCAAAGCTTCATGTAAAGCCCTGAGCCATGTTGATGCTGGCCTCCACCATGCTCCATGACGTTGCCTGCAGGCTTTTCGACAGGCTTCCAAGCACTTTGTTGTGTGCTCTTCTGTAATCTGAACCCTCTTCAGCAAAACCTGTACGTCATCCCACCCTCAGGAAAGCCTCTGGTCGCCCTGTGACATTACCTGTGGCTCACTCATGCCCAGTGTCTCCCCGCATATCGATGCCAGCTCTGACTGAACCTCTATGAAATGC
This sequence comes from Carcharhinus amblyrhynchos, assembly GCF_965287045.1. Taxonomy (NCBI): domain Eukaryota; kingdom Metazoa; phylum Chordata; class Chondrichthyes; order Carcharhiniformes; family Carcharhinidae; genus Carcharhinus; species Carcharhinus amblyrhynchos. The sequence continues at coordinate 45,378,612 of NC_137324.1, read as the reverse complement.
ACTGTGTCGATATCAGAGCTGTAAGCATGAAATCAACTGACTGTGCTGAAAGAGGATTGGTGTGAGGAGACCGTCATCATCACCATTGCTGCTCGTGGCCTCAGTAATCACCTGATAATGATCGTCCAACTCCTCCATGAATTTTAGGACAAACCTGCAAGCTTGACCCCTCTGGTTTGATTCCTCTGGTTAGCTCCTGTCACTGCCAATCATCTTCCATCTTGTCCAGCAAGTGAAAAGAGAGAACAAATGAGAAATTTGTATTTATATGACTCCGGGATACCCCCAAGTGCTTTATAGCCAATGAAATACTTTTTTAAGTGGAGACACTGTTGTAATATGGAAACTTGACAGTCAATTTGTGAACAGCTAATCCCCCTAAACAGCAACGTTATAATGGCGTAATAATCTGACTTTTGTGATGTTGATTGATTTGATTTTGATTTGATTTATATACAGTGAAAGGTATTGTTTCTTGTGTGCTATACAGACAAATCATACTGGAAGGAAACGAGAGATTGCAGAATGTAGTGTTACAGTCATAGCTAGGGTGTAGAGAAAGATCAACTTAATGCAAGGTAGGTCCATTCAAAAGTCTGATGGTGCAGGGAAGAAGCTCTTTTTGAGTTGGTTGGTACATGATCTCAAATCTTTGAGAGATAATGACTGGGGATAACTGGCTTGCACTTCTTCCATGAATCTTCTACTGTCATGGGGTTCATCTGCGAGGTATGAAAGGCCTTGGTTTAATCTCATCCAAAGGACAGCACCTCCACCAGCGCAGCATTCCCTCTGCACTGCACAGGAATGTTAGCCTAGATTCTTTTGCTCATGTCCTATAATATGAGTCATAACACACAATCTCATGATGTAATAGTGCTACCAACTGAGCCATGGTGAAGAAATAGGGAAGTACGCATCATGGAAACTATTATTGTAATGTGGCTGTCATTTGATTTGACTTAATTTGTTATTGTCACATGTATTGGGATACAGTGAAAATTATTGTTTCTTGCACGCTGTACAGAATGCAGTTCAGTAGGGGAGAAGGAAAGGAGATGGTTCAGAATATAGTGTTACAGTCATAGCTAGGATGTTGAGAAATATTAGCTTAATATAAGATAGGTCCATTCAAAAGACTGATGGCAGCAGGGAAGAAACTGTTATTGAGTCAGTTGGTACATGATCTCAGACTTTTATATCCTTTTCCTGAGGGGAGAAGGTAGAAGAGAGAATGTCTGGGGTGCATGGGACCCTTGATTATGCTGGCTGCTTTTCCAAGGCAGCCCGAAGTGTAGATGGGGTTGAAGGATGGGAGGCTGGTTCATAACCCTTTGTGGTTCCTTGTGGTCTTGGTTGGACCAGGAGCCATACCAAACTGTGATACATCTGAGAAAGATGCGTTCTATGGTGCAGCTATAAAAATTGGTGAGAGTCATAGCGGACATGTCAAATTTTCTTCGACTCCTGAGAAAGTAGAGGCGTTGGTGGGCTTTCTTAATTGTAGCGTCGGCGTGGAGGAACCAGAACAGGTTATTGATGATTTGGACACCTAGAAACTTGAAGGTCTTGACAATTTCCACCTCATTCTTATTGATGTAGACAGGGGCATATCCTCCACTACGCTTCCTGAAGTCGATGGCTATCTCCTTCATTTTGATGACCTTGAGGGGGAAATTATTGTCATCACACCATTTCACCAGATTCTCAATCACTTTCCTATATTCTGTCTCATTATTGTTTGAGATCTGACCCACTACGGTGATGTCATCAGCAAACGTGAAAATGGAGTTGGAGCGGAATTTAGCCATACAGTCATTAGTGCATAAAATTATAATGAGGGGCAGAAGACACAGCCTTGTGTGGTACTGGTGTTGAGGATAATTGTTGAATAGCCAGCAATGTGCAGAACATCAAGAGACTGTGACCCCTTGTTCTAGACATACCCAGCCAGGGGGAACATCCTCCCTGCATCAAGTATGTCCAGTCCTGTCAGAAATTCAATGAAATTCCTCTCATTCTTCTAAGTTCCTGTGAATACAAGCCTAGTTGACCCAATCTGTCTTCATATGACAATCCTGCCATTCCAAGAATCAGTCTGATGAATATTGGCTAGGAGGCTGGGAATAACTCCTCTGCTCTTCTTCGAAATAGTGGCATAGGATCTTTTACATCCACCCTAGCAGGTAGATTAGTCCTCCATTTAACATAAATAGTACCTCCAACAGTGCTGCATTCTCTCAGTATTGCACTGAAGAGTCAGTGTAGATTATTGTGCTGAAGCTCAGGACTGGGGCTTGAATCTAGACAACTTTTGTGATTGATCAGTGCAAATACTATTAGCTGTTACTCAAACGGCACATCAAAGACCATCTCAAAATCCTGAAATATTAATCCTGACACCTGTGAAAACTCAGCCTCTGTCAAACCACAATGATGCTATTCCTGTGGGATAAATTTGGGGTTGTGAGGTTTGACTGTTGAGTTAGCCTCATGGTAACTCCTTTTGGTTTCTACAGAGATTGTTACACCATGCAATTAGGTCACGTACCTCAATTCCATTTATCCATCTTCACCTCATACCTAACAAAATCCCCTCAATCTCAGTCTTGAAACTTTCTGTTGGCCTAACCTCGGCAGCTTTTTAGGAACAGAGTTCCACAACTCCGCTGCCTTTTTATGGAAGAAGACTTCCTATTTTTCAATTCTAAAAGATCTTTGAAAATAAGTTAAAGTTTATTTATTAGTCACAAATAAGGTTTACATTAACACTGCAATGAAGTTACTGTGAAATTCCCCTACCCGCTGCAGCCCAGCGTCTGTTTGGGTCAATGCACCTAACCAGCATGCCTTTCAGACTGTGGGAAGAAATTGGAGCACGGGGAGAACGTGCAAACTCCACACAGACAGTGATCCAAGCAGGGAATCGAACCAGGGTCCATGGCGCTGTGAGGCAACTGCTGTGCCACTGTGCTGCCCTCTCATCTATGATGAAATCATAGATCTAACTCTAATTTTAAGATTGTGCCTCCTTTTTTTGGAGCAAATAGTTTCTCTGATCTACACTATTGAGTCCCTCAATCAGATCACCCTGTGATCTTCAACACTCAAAGGAGGATCAGTACACAACTTATCTTTTTAATATAACTCTTTAAGTCCCTGTAACATTGTGGTGAATCTGCACTATACCCAGCCAAATGTCAACATACCCTTCCTGAGGTTCAGTGCCGTGATCTGAACACAATACTCTTGAGGGAATATGACCAAGATTTTGTACAGTTGCAGCATCATTTTCTCACCTTTATATTCTCACATCATATCTCTGTAAGCAAATAAGATTGGCCAACGCCACTCTTTCATGATTAAGATTTTCTTTGTCTTTTCCTGAACACCAATCTCAACAATCTCAGATTAATAATAAAATTTTAGTCAAGCAAAAATGAAATTATGGAAACATAACTCCAGGAAGGATGGCACAAAAGGGGAAACTATGTAAAGTGTCCCAATTATTGAGCACCTTATGAAATAATTTTCCTTCTAACTGAAAGGTTAACAAAGGAAAAGTGAGTAGATGTTGGTGGGGGTGGGATTGGGGGTGGTGGAAATGCTCTGACATTCTCAAATGGCCTGAATAAACAGTCTAACAAGCAAAGCCATTGAACCTGCAGCTTGCATTGCCAGGTTCATGAGAAAAGCAGCATGGACTGCCTCAGATTGATTTGAGATGTAATTGGGGTCTCACCTCTGCCCATTATTGTGAATCAGATCTTGGCAGGGTTAATAAACTCTGGGGCCTCAGGTGTGTGCTTCAAGTCCTGAGCCCAGCACGGTGGGAGTCTACTGGCCCCTCAAAGATTAATTAATAACACCAACCTGAAGGCACAAACTCAGGAACTGCACAGCTTTCAGATAAAGTGAAACACCATGGCAGCACTTCATCTATCATGGTCTCTTTTTTGTCTGACAGGTAGCCTAATGAAAGAGAAAAATCTAGAGGCAAGGACTTTGACTATGAACTTTTTCATGCTGGATGATATCTACAACTTTTTTTATTTTTGAAGTAAAAGAGAGTCTCAGTTTTGCACTTTCCACAGCACAAGTCCATTGCTTGTGATAATGTGGTTTTGCTTTGCAATATGTTACATGAAAATTTTCAAATGACTACTTAACAAATTGGTTTGCCTACTAGTTTAATTGATGCGTACAAATAAATTGATGACTTTGATAAAACGGCAGACTTACAAACTTAAACAAATTATAATCTTTGGGCTGGTAATCAAGGCTATTTTATCTCAGCAGGTCTGACAACGTATGTGGAGAGAGTAGAGCCAAAATTTCAAATCTAGATAACCCTCCAATGGAACTCTGACAAAGGGTTGTCTAGACTCAGAATCTTGGCTCTATTCTCTCCCCACAGATGCTGTCAGCCCAGCTGAGATTTTCCAACATTTTCTGTTTTTGTTTCAGATTTCAGCATCCATCGTATTTTGCTTAACCAAAGCTCTTTTGACTTCCATTGTGCTTACCCTGATGTCAAACAGCACTTCATCATCTAAAGACACAATCCATCATTTATTTAGCATGTCAGTTTTATTCTCAGGAAAAGCAATAAAAAGGCATTTAAAGTGTTCTAAATTAAATCTGGGAATTTGCCAGATGTTTCAATTGACTATTTTACGTCAAACTTCAATTAAAATCAGCCAGTGGTTTTACCTTCTTGTGTTTAGTGCAACATCAGATCGTCAGATTCCTAGATGTACAAGTGATGCAAAACATATCCAGGAATGTTGATGGTGGTGTCTAGGACATTTTCTGTAAGGTGTGATTCCATGAGTATGACTATGACAGGCTGTTGCTTAACTAGCCTGTGAGACAGCTCCCCCAAATTTGGCACAATCCTCCAGAGGTTAATGAGAAGAATTTTGCAGAGTCGACATGGCTGGGTTTGGTGTTTTGGTTTCCAGTGCCTAGGTCAATGTCGGGTGGTTCATCCGGTTTTATTCCTTTGTGTTTTCTATGTAGCGGTTGAATACAACTCAGTAACTTGCTAAGACATTTCAGAAGACATTTAAGAGTCAATCATATCATTGTGGGATTGGAGTCACATGTAGGCCAGATCAGGTAAGAATGGCAGATTTCCTTCCCCAAATACCTTGTGAACCAGATGGGTTTTTATGACTATCCCCAATGGTTAATGGCCATAAGTAAACTATTTTTGATGAAACCATTATGAATTGTCATAAAACCCATCTGGTTCACTAATGTCCTTTAGGGAAGGAAATCTATTGTCTTAACCTGGTCTGGTCGACATGTAATTGCGGAGAAGGCAATGTCCTAGTAGTATTATCACGAGATTATTAATCCAGAATCTCTCTGGGGACCTGGGTTCGAATCCCACCATGGCAGATGGTGGAATTTGAATTCAATAAAAACAAAGCTGGGATAAGAATCAACTGATGACCATGAAACCATTGTTGATTGTTGAAAAACTCATCTTGTTCACTAACATCCCTTAGGGAAGGAATCTGCCATCCTTACCTGGTCTGGAACTACAGCAATGTGATTGACTCTCAACTGCCCTTGGGAAACCAGGGATGGGCAATAAATGCTGGCCAATGCCCATGTTCCATGAATGAATAAAAAAAAGACCCACAGCAATGACTCTCAAATGCCTTCTGAAATGGATGGCAGTTAGGGATGGGCAATAAATGCTGGCACAGCCAGTAATGCCCACATCCCATGAATGAATTTAAAAAAATGTTGAAGATAGCTAAAATAAAGTTACTTCAGTAATTCAAAGTAAAATAAAGTTAACCATAGAATCTATGGCATAGAGACAGGCCCTTTGGCCGAAACTGCTTCATGCTAACGAGAAAGCCCATCTAAGCTAGCCCCACATGTCTGCATTTATTTAATCAAAGAATCATAGGATCTAATGTGAATTGAAGCCATGACAGGGTAGCTCAGTTGTAATATGTGGGATGTTGTGGTCACCCCTGAAGACAACCACATGTGCAGGAGGAGCCACCAGCTGTGACATCTGAGCTTGAGCTCAGGACTTTGGAGTGAGAGCGGTGACTGGAGTGACTCTGGTGCATCTGCAAGATCGAGAGCTGTGTGGATAGCACATTCAGACAGGTGGCCATACTGCAACTTTGGATCCTGGAGACAGAAAAGGAATGGATTACCACTAGGCAATCCCAGAAAACCAGACAGGTAGAGCAAGAGTCCCCTGGGGCCCTGCTCACCAAGTACTTCTGCGTTTTGGATACTGGTGAGGGTGTTGCTTCCTCAGAGGAATGAAATCAGTACCAGGTTTGTGGTACCACAGGCAGCTCTGCTGTACAGGAAGGAAGAAAGAAGAGGGGAAAAACAACAGTTATCAGAGATTCATTAGTTAGGGGAACAAATGGGTGTTTCTGTGGCCTTAAGTGTGACTCCAGAATTAAAATGTCCCATTCCCCCCACCCCCCACCAACCCATCCGGACCAGGGTCAACTGTGTCACACAACAGCTGCAAGACATTCCTCTGTGGGACGGTCCACATGATGTAGAGATGCCAGCGTTGGACTGGGATAAACACAGCAAGAAGTCTCACAACACTAGGTTAGAGTCTAACCAGTTTATTTGATAGTAATCTCAAGCTTTTGGAAATGGTGTTCCATCGTCAGATGTGTGGAAGGTTCTGATCAAACGCTACGATAACGGATGAATGAACATTGATCAACAATCACCAGGCAAGACCGTTCCCTTCCTGTTGGTGAGCATTTCAGCGGTCACGGGCATTCGGTCTCTGATCTTCAGGTAAGCGTTCTCCAAGGCAGCCTTCACGACACACGACAGCGCAGAGTCACTGAGCAGAGACTGATAGCCAAGTTCCACACACATGAGGACGGTCTCAACAAGGATCTTGGGTTCATGTCACATGACTTGTCTGGGCTTGCAAAATCTCACTTACTGCCCTGTCTGGAGACAATACATATCCCTTTAACCTATGCTAATGCTATCTCCACTCACATTGTCTGCATCTTTAAGGCTCGGACAGCAGGTTAGCTGTGAAAACTTGCATTCTAATCATTATTCTGTAAACTGTGTATGACTTTATATACCCTTCTCTGATCAGAACCTTCCACACACCTGACGAAGGAACACCGTTTCCGAAAGCTTGTGAGATTACTATCAAATAAACTGGTTGGACTTTAACCTGGTGTTGTGAGACTTCTTACTAGGAGGGTCCTCAGCCAGAGATCATAGTCAGTGTTGGCACCACTAAGTAGGAAAGGGGATGAGATCCTGAAAGCAGACTTCAAGAACTAGGAAAGAGATTGAAAAACAGAACTGCTAAAGTAGTAATTTCAGCATTACTCCCAGTCCCAAGTGCAAGCGAGTGTTAAAACAGGAGGATTGAGTGATTAACCATATGGTCGTAAAGTTGGTGTAGGAAGGAGGGCATCAGATTTCTGAGACCTTGGGACTGGTTCTGGGGAAGGTGGGAATTGTACAAGCTGAAGGGTTTACACTTAAACAGGACTGAAATGAATGTCCTCGCAGGCAGATTTGTTAGTTCTGTTGTCCTTGATAACAGGGTCCTTTGGTTCCTGGTGGATCTCCCCAGAAACAGGATGATTGCTGTGGTGCTTCAGGAGGATGTGGGCCAGGGTCCCTTCTTAGGGATAGTAATGACAGTCACATTCTTGAGGTCCGAGGGGAGATCCCCTTTGTCCCGAAGGTGGAGAATGAACTGGTAGGGTCATGACATGAGTTGATAGTCATTGGCATGGTCGACCTCGGTGGCTAAGCAATATGGTCCACAAGGTTGGATGGCTTTCCATCTGTGGATAAAACTTATCCATGTTAGGTAGGTGACCAAGGGAATCCTTCATAGGGTGTTGTCGAATGACTTGAATTATCTCACCCAATATGGTGGACTCCCATATGAGGAGCAGCTCAAGGTGTTCTTCCAATGCTACTAGATGGCATTGTTATCCTCGAGCAGCCAGGAGCCATCCTGTGATCAACAAAGGTTTTGCCTGGTTAAACGGTGTCCATATATTGCTTTAATAGCCTGGAGAAATTTCCGCATGTGATCAGCATAGGGCTGAATCTCATGCATCTTCTTCACCCACCAGTTGTTCTTCATGTCGCAAATGCAACACTGGAACTCAGCCTTCTGTTGGTGGTATACTGTGTCTTTTGCTGGGTAGGTGGATGACTTTTCCTGGTGATGAAGCCTGCTCGTTTCTGGTCAGGGAGATTGCTGATTATAGTACCATTGGTGTCAAACCAGTCCTGGTTCTATTCTCACACAAACTCGATTGTCTGTGCACAGATGTCTAAGACACCTGATTTCAGTGTACCTGAATGGAGGTGGCATCAATGGTGGGCGCTAGCTCCAGTGCACTATGCAACTGGGTCTCGAACTCTTTCCACTGTCCTGGGTCCTTCAATGCTGCAATGCTCAGCTTTCTCCGGGTGGCATTTTGTGTTCTCCAGTATATTGGTGCCAGGGAGATGTTCATCATGAGGTGACAAATCGGTGGTCCACCCAGCAATACTCCGACAAGCACATTCCTCAGGTCTCTGCCTTGGATAATGATATAGTCAATGAAATGTCAGTGCCCTGACCTCCGGTGCCTCCATCTGGTCTTGAGGTGTTTCTTCTGGTGGAAGACTGTGTTTGTCACCAACAGGCTGCATTGGGTGCACTTGGTCAAGAGTAGGTTGCTGTTGGCATTTGCCCTTTCCCTGTCATTCAAGTCGATAGTTCCTCTCCAGATATCATGGTCCTGTCCAATGTGGCCATTAAAGTTGCCTTGGAGGTCGACCTTGTCGGTCCCGGGTATAGCAACAAGGATGCCTTGAGATCGGAGTGGAACCTCTTCTGGATTTCATGGCTGGAATCTAAAGTCAATGGTGGAGCCCTTAGAAATATTAGATATAGAAGGATCTGGTCAAGCAGATCCACAGTTCCCTGAAGGTGGTAACTCAGATGGACAAGATGGTCAAGAAGGCATATGACATGCTGGCCTTCATCAATCAGGGCATTGAGTATAGAAATTGGAAAATCATGTTGCAGCTATATAAGACTTTGGTTAGGCTGCATTTGAAGTATTGTATACAATTCTAGTTGCCACACTACTGGAAGGATCTTGATGCATTGGGAAGAGTGTAAAAGAGATTTACCAGGATGTTGCCTGTTTGGAGGAAATAGATTATCAAGAAAGGTTGAACAAACTTGGATTGTTTTCACTGGAGCATTGGGGGATCAGGGGGGACCTGATAGAGGTTTACATGATAATGACAGGCTTGGGTAGAGTGGATAGTCAGAGTCTTTTTCCCAAGGTTGAAGGGTCAATTACTCAGGGGCATGGATTGAAGTTAAGATGGGGAAATTTTAAAAGAAATGTAAGAAGCAAGTTTTTTATATAGAGGGTGGTGAATGCCCGGAATGTGCTGCCGAGGGAGTGGTGGAAACAGATTCTATAACAGTGTTCAAGAAGCATCTGAATAGATACATGAATAGACAGGGAATAGAGGGATATGGACCATGTGGAGGCAAGAAAATATTAGATTAGAAAGACATCTGTGTCAGCACAGATTTGGTGGGCCTGTTCCTGTGCTGTACTGTACTTTGCTCTTTGTTTGTTATTTGTTCAAAGGCCTAATAAATTTGATTTAATTTTTTGAGGAAGTGACCGTGTGTAGACAAGGGTAGTGTTTTGATGCAGTTTATGTGGATTTCAAGAAAGCTTTTGACAAGGTCCCACATGAGAGACTTATAAAGAAGGTAAGTTCACATGGGATACACGGTAATTTGATAAAGTGGATTCAAAATTGGCTCAGTTGCAGGAGACAGAGGGCAATGACAGAAAGCTGCTTTAGTGACTGGAAGCCAGTATCCAGTAGCGTACCACAGGGATCTATGTTAGGCCCCCTATTATTTGTCATTTATGTAAATGACATTGATGACTATGTGGGGGGTAGGATTAGTAAGCTTGCTAATGACAGAAAGATTCATCAGGTGGTTTTCAGTGAGGCAGAGTCTCTTGGGCTACAAGAAAATATAAACGGAATGGTCAAATGGACAGATAAGTAAAATGTGGAATTTAACTCTGAAAAGTGTGAGATGATACACTTTAGGAGGAGTAATTTGATAAGAAAGTACTCAATGAATGGTAGGACACTAGGAACTTCTATGGAAGAAAGGGACCTTGGCATGTTTGTCCACAGATCTCTGAAAGTGGAAGGGCATGTTAGTAAGATCGCGACAAAGGCATTTGGGACACAGGTACAATCATAAAACCTTACAGTGCAGAACAAGGCCAGTTGGCCCATCAAGTCTGCACTGACAACAATCCATCCCACCTAGGCATTATCCCCATAACCCCACACAATTACCCTCTTACCTACACCAAAGCACCTAACCTGCACACCTTTGGAGTATGGGAGGAAACCGGAGTACCCGGAGGAAGACACGGGAGGGTAAACTCCACACAGATAGTGACCCAAGCTGCGAATTGAATCCCCTTAGAGTTGTGAGGCAGCAGTGCTAACCACTGTGTCACTTGCCTTTATCAATTGAGGAATAGATTGCAAAAGCAGGGAAGTCATGTTAGAGTTGTATAGAACTTTGGTGAGGCCACAGCTAGAATACCGAGTGCAGTTCTGTTTGCCACATGATCAGAAGGATGTGATTGCACTGGAGGGAGTGCAAGGGAGATTCATCAGGATGCTGCCTGGGATGGAACATTTAAGTTATAAAGAGAGGTTGGGTAAGCTTGGGTTGTTTTCATTGGACAGAGAAGATTGTTTTTGGAGCACCTTTTTGAGCACCATTCCCATTTTGGGGAGAGCAGAGGGTACACTAAAGAGGGCTGCCTAGTTGCGGATGCAACTGCTGAAAGACCCCTGTTCCAACCCAGGATCCTGGCGACCACAACACATCAACCGGAAGACTCACCTGATGAAGGAGCAGCACTCTGAAAGCTCGTGATTCCAAATAAACCTGTTGGACTTTAACCTGGTGTTGTGAGACTTCTTACTGCACCCTTGCAAGGTAGTTGAGAGTTAACCACATTGCTGTGGCTCTGGAGTCACATGTAGGGCAGGCTAGGTAAGACCAGCAGATTTCCTTTGCTAAAAAAAGGATAGGTTTTTCTGACAATCCATTCCTGGTCATCGGTAGATTCTTAATTCCAGAATTCAAATTCCATCATGGGATTTGAACCCAGGTCCCCAGAACATTAGCTGAGTTCCTGGGTTAATAGTCTGGTGATAATACCATTTAGGCCATCGCCTCTCCCTCTTCAAATATAAGGTGCCTGTGAAAGTATGGTAGATAACAGCAACTTGTGAATAAACCTTTAGTGAAACCTAAAGCTGAAATTTGGGCTGGTTGTGAGCCTCATGATTGTGAGATGTTAACACAGAGGATTGGCCTTGAGCCTGCAGGAATTGGAGATTAATTTCCAGGTCCCCACTGACCACAGCCCCTGTAAAAATGATGAATTTCTCAAAAGTATTCTGGACAGTTTTCTGCAATAATTCACTTTCTATTGTCATGGGACAGGGCATACATAGATCTAGTGATGAGAAATGAACCAGAATTATTTACCAATCCGATGGAGAGGAGCACTTTGAAAATAGTGGCAATATGATTGTGTTTGAGAGGAAGAAGAAACCTGTGAGTTAGTAATGCTATTCTCACTGGACGTGCAGTGGGGAGATGCGACAAGGAGCATGAAAGGTAATGCCCCTATAATGGAGATATAATCATATTGATTAGGAGATGACATTGTCACTGTAATGAGGCATTTCATTGATTATTAAAAAGAAACACAACCAGAGTGAGCTGTATAAAGTTGATTTGTGAGTCATCATCAATCAGATTATGATTGAGACCTGATTTTAAACCCAATTGACCTGCATCAGACTCCCGGTCTGCACCTTAACTGATACTACATTCCTTGAAAAGTTTTAAGTTTATTTATTAGTGTCACAAAGAGGCTTACATTAATGCTGCAATGAAGTTACTGTGAAGAAGCTTGTGAATGCAGCCCAATCCATCACGCAAACCAGCCTCCCATCCATTGACTCAGTCTACACTTTCCACTGCCCTGGCAAAGCAGCCAGCATAATTAAGAACTCCACACACCCGGACATTCTGTCATCCACCTTTGCTCGTCGGGAAAAAGATACAAAAGTCTGAGGTCACATACCAACTGACTTAAAAACAGCTTCTTCGCTGTCAGACTTTTGAATGGATCTACCTTGCATTAAGTTGATCTTTCTCCACACCCTAACTATGAATATAACACTACATTCTGCACTCTCTCATTTCCTTCGCTAATAACTGTATGCTTTGTCTATATAGTGCACAAGAAACAGTACTTTTTACTCGATGTTAATACATGTGACAATAATAAATCAAATCAAAAAATCCCTTATTCGCCACATTCTGGCGCCTGTTCGGGTACACTGAGGGAGAATTTAGCATGGCCAAAGCACCTAACCAGCACATCTTTTGTACCATGGGAGGAAACCGGAGCACCCGGAGGAAAACCCACATGGACACGGGGAGAATGTACAAAATCCACACAGACAGTGACCCAATCCGGGAATCTAACCCGAGCCCCTGGCGCTGTGAGGCAGCAGTGCTAACCACTGTGCTTCCCATGAAGTGTGCAAAATGGGCATTTGATGTAAAACCAACCACTCCAGCCAAGCTGGTTAAAATCAGGGCTCATTATTCATTTGATCATTGCCTCAGTACTTTCATTTTGATCACTTCCAATTACTTGCTGTTAAATTCCTTTCTCTATCTCTTACCCTCCTCCCATTAAATATGAAAATGACAAGCAAAGCTCAAATGCCACAATTGGAAAGTGTTAATATGGCTGTGCACCATGCAGACTGGAAAGTTGTGAGTCTGACCACTATTTTGTTTGGACAGGAGGAAAAAAGTCAACAACAGATATTTGTATTTATATCACTCCACTGATAAAGGAAACCATCACAAGAAACTCACATTTTATAATCAGATTTTCAGAGGCAGGAAGTTTAGAAGAGATGTGAGGAAAAACTTTTTCACTCAGAGGGTGTGGGAGTTTGGAACTCAATGGCTATAAGGGGAGTGGAGGCAGAAACCCACATAACATTTAAGAAATGTTGAGATATAAACTTGTGATGCCATGGCCCTTTCTGTGCTGTGGAGGTCTATGATTCTAAGGACAAATATGCATGGGCGACTTAACACTTGATAAAAGTGATAGACTTTTAGGAGGGTCTTGAGCAGGAGACAGAGATGGAGAGGTAGAGAGGTCTAAAGAGGGATTTCCAGAGCTCAGGGCCTAGACATCGGAAAACATGGCCACCAAAGGTGGAGCAAAGGGGGCTGCATAAGAACTAGAATTGGCTCATTGGCTTTGATCTTCCCAATGTTTAATCAAAGGAAATTGTGCCAATCCAGGATTGGATATCAGACAAGCAGTCTGATAACACAGTGGCAGCAGAGTGCTGAGTTTTTGGATGATTCCACTGAGGGGATAAAAATTAAGAAAGGGATGAGGATAGGTCTGAGGGAACCCCAGAGGTAAAAGTGTGGAAGCATGAAGAAAAGCTATTGCAAAACCAATGACTGGCTAGGTAGTGGAGTAGGGCAGATTACACATCTGCATAATGATGTGCTTGCTGATTGACCCGAATAGGCGCCTGTGGCAACTAGGGGAATTTCACAGTAACTTCATTGCAGTGTTAATGTAAAACTTACTTGTGACTAATAAATACATAACTAACTTTGAAGAGGAGGGAAACGTACAGTTACCAATCAAAAATCAAGCAGAATTTCTGCTTTTAATTATCATACAGTGACTGCTGTTGGTAATGAGAATGTAGTTTGTATGACCTTGGCAAGGGCAGGAACAAGTGTAGCTGTGATGCCTACCAGAGGTGAAGATCTGATTGTCACTTATTCCAGAACTTTACATATAAATAGTAGAAACTTGGTTGCAGTACTGGAAGGTTAACAGTGCCCATGGAAATATGCTCGAGAAAGAATCAGCAACTGCGGGAGAAAATAAGATTTTCTTTGTTGAAATAATGAATTCTGCTTCAATTTAACAGCTTTATGTCCCTCCAAGCAGTTCATATCTCTCTCAAACTAGCTATCATCTGCTTCAATGTACTCCACTCGAAGGCTTACAAATGAAGAATAGCCACTTGGGTGGTCTCCATGAAGCTATAATCCCAATGAAAATGTCAATGCCTTCAGAAGTGGAGAGAGTAAAAAAAATGGACAAAAAAAAACATTTGCTGCTGATGTTGATTAAGTTGTGTAATATAATGCGTTATTGATTTAAAAGCAAACATTTAAGTATTTTCTCCTCTCGCTTGCCAGCCTATGAATAATAAATAGTCACTGTTGTACAGGATGATTGACTGCTCGATATCCGTTGTTTGACGCTACACCGTAACATATTTATCAAGAAACATTGTCTTTAATTACTACTGAATTTTCTACAGGATAACACATCTAAACAAATTTTAATCAACTCCCATTTATTGCTATATCAGTAACCAGTACAGCGCGTTTCCAGACGTGAGGTAATATGTCGTAGTAACATTAGACACATAATATGTATTTTGTTTGGACATTTATGTTTCCCATGGGGGCTATCAAATCCTGACAAAAATAATTTAAACAATCGTCCATTTACAACTTTCACTTTCATTATTGCTTACTTTAACAGTATAATATTTGTACACGCATTTATTCAATTAAGATACATTAATTCGTGAGATGGATGTAGCACATTAAATTCTAGAGTGCTAAATCTGTTGGGTTTAGCACTTCAATTAATTAAAATACAATTATTGGACACAGTACTTAGAATAACTAAAATGTAGAAATTCATTCTATTCATTACAAGCTATTAAATGCTGCAGCCCAAAAGAGAAAATAAGAAAATAAACATCGTTAATGTGACAGCTTTTCTAATACCAATCCTATGGAAATGGATTGATCAATGTCATAGGAACAAATGAATAGGAGTAGGCCATTCAGCCTCTCAAGCTTGTTCTGTCATTCAGTCAGATCATTGTTTATTTGTACCTTATCTCTATTCATTCACAATTGATTCCTTTCACTTGATACCCTTACTTTACTAGACAAAACCTACAGACACAAGACCTGCTCCCTCACCATTGAATCATAGAATCCCTACTGTGCAAAAGGAGGCCACTCGGCCCATCAAGTTTGCACCAACATTCCAAAAGAGCATTCCACCCAGGCCCTTCCCTCCTCCCTATCCCTGCAACCCTGCTTCTTTAGCATGGCTAATCCACCTAACCTACACATCTTTGGAGCAGCATGGTAACACAGTGATTAACTGCTGTCTCACAGCACCAAGGATACAGGTTCAATTGCGGCTGCCGGTGACTGTATGTGTGGAGTTTATATGTTCTCACAGTGTTTGCATGGGTTTCCTCTAGGTTCTCCAGTTTTCTCCCTCAGTCCAAGGATATGCAGGTTATGTAAATTGGCCATGCTAAATTGCCCCTTAGTGTCGGGGGTTTTGCTGGGTAAATATATGGTGTTACAGGGATAAGGCCTGGGTGGGATTATTGTTGACACAGGTTCAATGGGCTGAATAGCCTTCTTGTGCACTATAGGAATTCTATGATTCTATGATTCTTTGGACTATGGGAGAAAACCAGAATATCCAGAGGAAACCCAAGCAAACACAGAGGAAACATGCAAACTCCTCACAGGCAGTCACCCAAGGCTAGAATTGAACCTGGGTCCCTGGTGCTATGAGGCAACAGCGCTAACTGCTGTGTCACTGTACCACTCGACAAGAGGCCAACTAGAACATGTGGGTTGGAATTCTCCTAAAAAATTCTAAGTGTGAAACCTGGAATAATTCAAAATTGTTTTTTCAGAGATGACTCCCCCAAACTCTGCACTGCAGAGGTCACTAGCGTGGGTGGGGTCTATTCCTGCCCGGGAGGCCAGCAGCATAGCGCTAAACAGACCACTGTGCCTACACGGATCTCAGTGCTGACAGTGCAGTGACATGCGGGATGGGACGGGCAGTGGAGTGAAACAGACTGGAAGATTGACCAAGTGATTGCTTTCCAGCAACTATCCAATATCTCTAGTGGTCAGGTGGTGATCTAATGGTAATCCTTTCCAATACTACATTTGCTGCTTTTTTTTTAATGAATCTGCCTTTGTTGCCGATGGCTTAATATTTATTGACTTCCCTTCTTACTAAGTGCATCTTTACTTTTAAATGACCAAATGAGTTTGCACTTTGATCAGAGGATACAGCAGGATATAGATCAGTTGGAGACTTGGGCAGAGAGATGGCAGATGAAGTTTAATCTGGACAAATGTGAGGAAATGCATTTTGGAAGATCTAATACAGATAGGAAATATACAGTGAATGGCAGAACTTTAAGAGTGTTGATAGGCAGAGGGATCTTAGCATACAGATACATAGGTCACTGAAAGTGGCAATGCAGATGGAGAAGGTAATCAAGAAGGCATACGGCAGGCTTGCCTTCATCGGCGGGGGCATTGAGTTTAAAAATTGGCAAATCATGTTGCAGCTTTATAGAACCTTAGTTAGGCCATACTTGGAATATAGTGTTCAATTCTGATCGCCACCTTACCAGAAGGATGTGAAGGCTTCGGAGAGGGTACAGAAAAAATTTATCAGGATGTTGCCTGGTATAGAGGGCATTAGCTATGAGGAGAGGTTGGAGAAACTTGGTTTGTTCTCTCTGGAATGAAGGAAGTTGAGGGGCAACCTGATAGAAGTCTACTAGATTATTTGAGGTATGGACACAATGGATAGTCAGAAGCTTTTTTCCAGGGTGGAAGAGTCAATTACTAGGGGGCACAGGTTTAAGGTGCAAGGGGCAAGATTTAAAGGAGATGTACGAGGTAGATGTTTTACATAGAGAGTAGTGGGTGCCTGGAACTCGTTGCCAGGGGAGGTAGTGGAAGCACATATGGTAGTGACTTTTAAGGGGCTTCTTGACAAATACATGAATAGGATGGGAATAGAGGGATATGGTCCTTGGAAGGATAGAGGGTTTTAGTTTAGTCGGGCAGCATGGTTGGTGCAGGCTTGGAGGGCTGAAGGGCCTGTTCCTGTTTTCTTTGCTCTTTGGTCTTTAGAACACCACTCAATAAAGGCAACTGATTACCAATCTACAATAGCAAAATACTGCTGATGCTGGTAATCTTTGTAGATGGAGGAAGAACTACAACAATGATTTTAATAATGGTAATATTAGCTTTAAAAAGCAATGGTGTAATTGGGAGTTAAGCATGCTGGGACTTTTGGTAGGATGTAATTAAGGGCAGATGCAGGCTGTAGAGTTACTGTAAACCATGACCTGGTCTGGGAACTGTGATCTGAAGCTCCCTGTGCTGACTAAACATGGGGAGCTGTTTAGGTGGAGCTGGACACCATGGCACCAAAGTTTTATAGGTTAACATATGTTAAGGAGATGTGAGCTACACGTTACCTGAACCAAGCATTATGGAGTCGTTTACAAGTAATTCCATTGGCTGTTCGAGCAATGCGATTGGTTTCTGGTTATGCCATTGGCTGGGTGCCAGAAAACTTGCGTCAAAAGTTGAAACACTTTTGAGGACAAAAGACACATGTGCAACCTGTTGTTTCCTGTGGTAATTCTGAAGATCAATCATCAATTATTTTTCAGGGCATATAAAGACACAAACTCAATTTACAAAATAATGGTTGGAAGAATCGCATTTCAACCATTATTTTGTAAATTGAGTTTGTGTTTTTATATGCTCTGTTTGTGAACAGAACTCCCACTCATCTGTTGAAGGGGCAGTGCTCCAAAAACTAGTGGCTTGTGCTACCAGATAAATCTGTTGGACTTTAACCTGTTGTGTTGTGAGACTTCTTACCCCAGTCCAACGCTGGTATCGCCACACCCTATTTAGATATCCATAGATACTCTTACTGTTTGTTTTCATGCTGCAGGCAAGTTTTCTCTCAAAGTTCATTTTCTCCCCTCTTATGAGTCTTCTGCTGCTGAATTCTAAAAATTTCCCAGTCTGCTGGTCTGCCACTTCGTATTTCCTGCTTTTTAATTCAGCATTATCGTGATCTCCTTTGTTAATCATGGATTTCGTCTCTGTCTCATGGAATTCCTCTTTTTGATTGGGATAAACTCCTGCTGATCATTTTAGACCACTGCTCATCTACTGACCTGTTATCCAGCTTGGTCATCCAGTTCAGCTTAAACAACCCCCCCATCCTTCCCCTCCCGACCTCTGATTAAGTTGGGGCATGAGGTTTGCAGGCATTCATCTTGCCTGGCCATTAACTGGTGCCTGCTCAAGAGCCTCATCCCACCACTGCTAGCATTCACCAGTGGTGAACAGGGGCTTGGCAAGTGGAGAGATTGACAATCCAATGTTGTCTGTTTTTTTTTGGAATTGTGCAGGAATTGTCCCTCTCTCATAGGCACTCAGTGGGAAGTAGGTCTCTCGGAGCCACCTCCAGCCCTTTGCTCTGACCTCTCTTCCCCACTCTAGATCAAACCACACCCTCCCTTCTGCAAACTACTCTCTGTGACCCACATTTCGATAAACCTTTCTGCAAGGACACCATGATGATACCCAGTGAAGTCCCAAATCAATTACTGGCAGAGGCCATGATGCTTGGTGGTGCCGCTGGTAATGGATTGCCACCAATTGGCCAGCATCTAGTCCACCCAAATGCAGCAAAGCAGCAACTGACCATTCTCCACAGAGTCAGGAGCCCCAGAAGCAAGGTTCCCACTGCCAACTAAGGCCTTAATTCCCTCTGAGTTCCAAGAGATTAGGTCAGAGAGGGGGGGCCACCAGATTTTGGTTGCTGATGCAGCATCCTTCAATTCCCTATTAAATTACACCCGTGATCTTAAAATTTAAAAGTACTTGAGCAACACTAGAGTAGCACATCTGATTATGACTGGTTATATTCACCTTAAAAAGTCTGACAACACCAGGTTTTAGTCCAACCTATTTATTTGATAATATACTCGCAAGCTTTCGGGTTAGCCCCTTCGTCAGGTGAATGGAGAGTTCTGGCCTCAGACAGAGCATATAAAGCTTTATATGCTCTGTCTGAGGCCAGAACTCTCCATTCACCTGACGAAGGGGCTAACCCGAAAGCTTGCGAGTATATTATCAAATAAATAGGTTAGACTAAAACCTGGTGTTGTCAGACTTTTTACTGTGTTTACGCCAGTCCAACGCCGGCATTCCCACATCATATATTCACCTTCACATGCTATTATGCACATGTGCAAGGACAAGTCTGATCTCTAGAATTAATGTATTTTCCCTGAGAGCACAATTACTATGCAAATAGCATCTGTTTTGTGGGAGATGTAATTGTAGGAGCTTACCATAGGGTCTGGCTTAATTCCAAAATAGCAAGCTATTCCAAAATAGCAACCATTATGGGAGATGAGTCAATACTTTTAAAAAGAAATACTATGTAGATTCAAAAATTGCTTGTTATAGTTATTTTTTTTTAAATGTTACAGAACGATTTTGTCAATAAACGTTCAATCTTTTGGGTAGGAAACAATCAGTATTTGTATTCTGTACATGTTGAAGTAATTTGTAGCTTTCCTGCTTACAAAACAATCATTGACAATTCACTAGTATGTAGTTTCCCTACTGAATGAAATTAAATCACTGCAACTTAGTAAATCAATTGATTCTATCATGGAGTGCACTATCGTTTAGTGTCCACCATGAAATCTTCCGCCATTTTGGTAAATTGGCGAAACTCAGAAGAGCATTTGAAGATTGGAAGGTGACCAGTTCAGCCCCATTGTTTTAAATAAAAAGAGGAGGTAAGTTTTACTTTGGGACAAATATTGTAAAATGTGTAATGGTCAGCTGAGTCACCCATTAATTGCATTTCCTGATATCTGTTTCTAATGAAAGATAGTTAGAATGCTTAACAAGTGACCAATCTCATATTGCCTCACTGACACCATCACTAAAAGGTGAAATTCTTCAAAGTGGACAAGAGTCAAACCCGCAAATCATAAACCAATATATGTAACACCAGGACCAGGAAATATGTTGTACATGATCTAATGGATGGATATGTGGAAATAGATCATTTTGTTAAAGGGTGAACTGAAGAGAAGAAAACATCATTTAGCCAGCTTGGTGGGGTTTTTTAAGGCATGATCGGGGAACTGCAGTTGAAACTGTACTTTGGGGATTTTCGGAAAGGTTGATAAAAACCTATATTCTTATGGTAAGGGTGAACAGAAGAAGAGCCTAAGGCACGCTAAAAAGAAAATTGGCTTATGTAATCATGTTACTGACAAAAGAACAAATCTTAAACAGGAAAACATTCAGCTTAAACAATCACCCATCCTTCCCCTCCCAACCTCTGACTAAGTTGGGGCATGAGGTTTGCAGGCATTCATCTCGCCTGGCCATTAACTGATGCCCGTGTAAGAGCCTCATCCCACCACTGCTAGCATTCACCACTTGTCAAGTGGAGAGATTGACAATCCAATGTTGTCTGTTTTGTTTTTGGAATTGTGCAGGTGCCCCTCTCTTGATGTACTAATGGGCCGGATTTTTCCAGCCTTTCATGCTGACGGGTTTCTCTGGATCCGTTGCAGTGAATGGAGATTTGGTTGAGTGCTAAATTCTCTGCTCTCGCTTGTGACGGCGATAGGACGTGAACGCCCAGAAAATTCCGGTCATGGTATTTAGTTTGGCAAGGTTATGTTAAATGGGCTGTTGAGATTTGTAATTATAAAAGTAAGTCTTGAATTTGTATAATGTCTTTCACAGCCTCAGAACATCTCCAATCACTTCATAGCCTTTGAAGTGCTTTTGAAGTGCATTGTTGTAGAGTAGGAAATGTGTGAGCCAATTTTCACACGACAATGTCCCACAAAGAGAAATGTGTACTCAGCACATCAGATCATGATGATTAGCTAGTACTTAAAAAAATGTAATGAGGAACAAGTAAGTCAATTCCTGTTCTCAGTTTAGTGGAATCATAGAATCATAGAATCCCGACAGTGCAGAATGAGGCTATTCGACCCATCATGCCTGCACCAACTCTCTGACAGCATCTTACCCCGTCCTCTTCCATATCTCCATAACCCCATCCATTGATCCGCTAATCCCCGTATTTTGGGAAACTAAGGGGCAATTTAGCATGGCCAATCCACCTAATCTGCACATCTTTGGAATGTGGAATAATCAAGCAAAAGAACTGATGTTAGATATACTGCCTTATTCCCTTGACTGACATGTTATTAATAGGCTGAATGTGAAGTATGCAAATCATACATCAATGCACAGTAACCTAACCTTATAAGAACTGCCACGGGCAGTAAATGCAGAACAATACTACTGTGGCACTGATATTTATATGGTCAAGAATGCTTTTCCTGGTCTCTGAACCCCCTTCATATCTATTGCAGTTACCTCAGGCTGACCCCAATCCTGAATTGTTCCTCTTCTCTTCAAAGAAAATTATACTGATGAGGCCCAGGAGTGAAAGCTGACTAGGCCTCACATCTGCTGTTATCAATCAAGCATTTTGCTGACAAACGTACTTGAAGGACTAATTTTTATTAGCGTTGCACTTGCAGAGCATTGCAGCAATCTAATCCGTCGTCTTAATCGTGATGGCAGAGATGAAAGAGTTAAATCATTACCTTAACAGCATTAGACATTTTTTCTCGAATCGCCTCTGTCTTACAGACTGCTGTGGTTTTTCATGCTAAGTGATCCATTTAGACATGAATCATATCCTTGATATCATTCAACACTTCAAATAACAGGAAACAGGAGGGCAATTAGGATTGCTAGGGTCCAAGTTCTTGTGGTTCAGCTGATCCTTTGCTGCATAATACATGGCTGTGTGTGCACTGGCCTCTAATTTAAAAATCATAGCCATTTCCTCTTTCAAAAAATGCTGTCTGACGCTCGTAAATCTGTTGTACCTTTTCTGTATCAATTTAAAGGCCGTATTTCCTGCTGTAGGATGTAGATTGTGTCTGATTTTCTCACAGGCTTTAATCTATTAATGAATAAGTAGGTAAGCAGTTGTGGGGGTGGGAACCAACTGCACTGGCTCAGCAGGTTCAGCTGGACCAGACCGGAAGGTTCTGGAAAAACATTTGAAATAATCAGAGGTAGAAGTTTTTCAGTACCAGAGATAGCTTTCACTGGGAAAACACAACTATACATACTCTTCAGGCTTGCAAGTCTTTTTAAATAGCATGGAGACACCACTATTGGACAATGATATAAGAACATTCAGCAGGACTTACTAATGAGAGGGACAATTTGGAAAACGTATTTTGCTTGGGGAAGAGAAAAGGGCAGAATTATCACATAATTTTTTGTCGCAATGACATCATTCACACGTAATGATCGTGCAGTTTAATTGCCTGCATCATTGGCTTGCATTTTGAAACAGTTTTGCTATCTATTTTTCATGGGGCTAACAAACCTTTGAGATTTCCTCACCCTTTGCCATCTTACTTTTCAACATTTGAAAATGGAGCTTTGTATTCTCACCTCTTCATCATAAAATCCCTGCGGTACAGGAGGCCATTCAGCCCACGGAGTCTACACTGACAACAAACCCACCCAGTCCCTATCCCTGTAACCCCATGTATTTACCCGAATAATCCCCCGACACTAAGATGCAGTTTAGCATGGCTGCTCCACCTAGCTGCACAGCCAAAATTCTCCCAAAAACATTCTAAGTGTCAGATTTGTGTGAAAATTTGAGTGTTCACAGTGTTTTGTCAGTCGGAGTTCAGGGAAGATTCTCCAACACTCTATGCACTGCAGAGTTCGCCAGAATGAATATCATTAAAGACTAGGGGGTGGAGCCTATTCCCATTGGAGAGGCTGAAAGTGCGTTGTGTGGGCCATTGCGCATGAGCCGATCTTTCTGGGCGAAGATCGACATATGTGCAGTGGCCCCACATTGGCGGCCTCCCGATTTACTAGCCAACTTCATCACTGGCCAGCCCCTCAATCCCCACAGCGCCTGCTCTTTGCCCAACCCCCCCCCAACATGGCATGATTCGTGGCCCCCCAACCATTCCCGGGCCCAGTCCCAACCACCCCCTCTCGTCCCACCCCAATCTCCATCCCCTGCCCCCTCCACCCAACAGTTACCCCCCACCCCACAGTCCCAACCGCCACCCACCCACCCCGCCAAGCAGGCTGGCCCTCTCTCCCAGCCTGTCCCAATTGCTGGCCTCCCTGTCTCCCCCACTGACCCTGACTGCAGAGTGGCAGCTGCGCCCCGTACCCTCCCCAGGCCCCAACCCCAGGCCACATCCCCCCATATGCCCAACACCCTCGGCACTGCTCCATGCCCAATGGGCAGTGCCAAGGTGCCCCCTGAGCATTGACACTTTGCCCCTTGGGTAGTGCTGAGGATACAGGCTGGCACTGCCAAGGTGCCAATGCCAGGGGCACCCCCAGCTAGTTTGCTCCTCCCCCTTCACTCCAGCAGGGTTGGGTTGCTAGTTCCCTAAAGTTGGGGAGCTGCTCTAAATCCCGCTGGAATGAAAATCTCCTGGCAGGTCGGGGTGGGGGGGTGAAGAGGCTAGTGGACCTGGAGATTTCAATCCACGGTCCTCTAATTGCATTTAAATCACATGCAAACTAAGATCAAAATTACTTCTGTGCATTCTGTACGCAGCAGCTTAGATTACTGAACATAGGAAAAGGGGAACATAGGAAATGGGGGTAGGAGTAAGTCATTCAGCCCCTGGGGCCTCCTCCTATTCAGCTAGACCTAGCAGATCTTCTACTTCAATGCTGTTTACCCACACCCCTTGATATCTTTCCATAGCCCAACATCACCATCATCCTCTGAGTGAAAAAAATCCTTCTCAACTCAGTCTTAAGTGGCCTACCCCTTATCCTCAGGCTGTGTCCCCTGGTTCTAGACCCCCAGCCATGGGAGACATCATCCCAGCATCTACTCTGGTGAGCACTGCAAAACTTCAATAAATTCTTCTAAACTTTGTAGGGAGTTTTGTTCCAGTCTCCTCAATCTCTCCTCAGAGGACAATCCTGAAGTGAAGTACTCGACAGTATTAAGAGGGTAAATTATGTCTAAAGTATGGCAACAGTCCACTCAGGATAGTGAAGGAGCTCCCAATATTCTGACAGGTTTGAGAAGGATGAATTCATTGGAATTATAAATTATGATTCACAACTGAAGGAATGTCAGAAACCTACTGCTGGCTGTGATATATTCTGTTCAAGAAGTGAATAATCCATTAATTTTAGTACAACATCAGTTTGAATCAAAGTTTCTAATGCTGCATGCAACCATCATGTGTGTATGTAACATTACTTTAAACTCCTGGCTTGTCAGGCTATAAAATGACTGTACTATTCACCCCTGTAGTAATAAATCAAGATACATTTGAAAAAGAGTCAAAGGCAGGTTGTTCAAACTATTGCTGGCTAGAGAAATTAGAAGATATTTCTTCACATCCATAAAGTCACACTGAGGAAAGTTCAAGGCCTGTGGAGTTGGATTGAGGAGTATGTTCACTGACATTATTGAGTTTAAAAATTGGCAAGTCACGTAGCAGCTTTATAGAACCTTAGTTAGGCCGTACTTGGAATATAGTGTTCGATTCTGGTCGCCACACTACCAGAAGGATGTGAAGGCTTTTGAGAAGGTACAGAAAATATTTACTAGGATGTTGCCTGGTATGGAGGGCATTAGCTATGAGGAGAGGTTGGAGAAACTTGATTTGTTCTCACTGGAACGATGGAGGTTAAGGGGAGACCCGATAGAAGTCTACAAGATTATGAGAGGCATGGACAGAGTGGATAGTCAGAAGCTTTTTCCCAGGGTGGAAGAGTCAATTACTAGGTGGCACAGGTTTAAAGTGCGAGGGGCAAGGTTTAAAGGCAATGTACAATGCAGATATTTTATACAGAGTAGTGGATGCCTGGAACTTGTTGACGGGGGAGGTAGTGGAAGTGGATACGGTAGAAACTTTTAAGGGGCGTCTTGACAAGTACATGAATAGAATGGGAATAGAAGGATATGGCCTCCAGAGGGGTAGGGGATTTTAGTTAAGTCAGGCAGCATGGTTGGTGCAGACTTGGAGGGCCGAAGGACCTGTTCTTGTGCTGTAATTTTCTTTGTTCTGATTACATTTTGCAGAAGTAAAAGTTTCTTCAGGTTGTAAGTATAAATTATCCTTGGCACCTTACTTCCTCATCTTTCCTTCAAACTGTTCAGTCATAGTTGATTACAATTCCAGGCTTCTATCTATGATAGAGTGCATTTCAACTTGTGTAGTTACATTGCAGAGTTTGCGCTAACCTGGTTGATAGGGAATTATTAGCAACACATTGTAGTTGAGTGGGATAGGCTTGATGGATCAGCAAATCTTTTTCCCTCCTTGTCTGTATGTTTAACCCTTACACAATGAACAACTGCAGATAACAGGACTTTCGCATTTTTGCATAGAGGGTTAGTGGAGGTGAGAAAACCAGTGTGCAGCTTCCCAGCTGCATAACTGACTTTTCTTGCCAGATAATGCAACACTCCGTGCACAAAAGAAATCTGCAGGCATCGCCAACACTGGAACATTGGCGGAGACGGAAAAAAATGGCAACACCGGAAATCCTGAGATTGGGATGTTGTTTTTAGAGGGGGCAGTGCTGGGGGCATTGCCAGGGTGCCAGGGCACCGGGGACAGTGCTGGGAGGGGGAGCAATGTTAGGTCCAGGGGCAGTAGCAGGGGGCAATGTCAAGCTACCCAGAAATTCCCTCTCCCTGCCAGGGGCTATACTTGTCCAAGGCAGATTGCAAAGCCTGTTGTAAATCTTGCTGGCATCGTATCATCCATTGGAGCATTTGACTACTTTACATTATTTCTGAGTCCAGGTCATTAATGTATATTTGTGCTTAATACTCTGCTACAGAATTGGTGTACTCCAGCTAGTTTCTTATGCATTTGCATGGTTCATGCTGAAATCTTCTAGTTTTGGGTTTGGCTAATGGATTCCAGTGTTGGACATTGGAGATTAAGTATACTATGTGGGAAGACAAGGATGATGGGGATGGGGGGGAGATGGTGGCACAGTGGCACTTTCCCGAGCCTCACTCCTGAGGACCTAGCCATCATACTTGAACATGATATAAGAACTAGGAGCAGGGTTAGGCCACCTGGCCCCTTGAGCCTGCTTCATCATTCAATAAGATCATGGCTGATCTTTCTGTGGACTCAGCTCCACTTACCTGTCCGCTCACCATAACCTTTAATTCCTTCATTGCTCAAAAATCTATCTATCTTTGCCTTAAAACCATTCAACTAGATAACTTCAACTGCCTCACTGGGTAGGCAATTCTACAGATTCACAACCCCTTACGTGAAGAAGTTCTTCCTCAACTCAATCCTAAATCTGCTCCCCCTTATTTTGAGGCCATGCCCCTTAGTTCTAGTTTCACCTGCCAGTGGAAACAGCCTCCCTGCTTCTATCTTATCTATTTCCTTCATAATTTCCCTTCATTGTTCGTGAGTTCAAATCCAATTATTGTAGCTGATGGAATTTAAATTCAATTAATAAAATGTGGAATTGAAAGCTATCTTCAGTGATAGGCTTTTGTTGTAAAATCCCATGTGGTTCACTAATATCCTTTGATGAATTAAATCTGCTGTACTCTCTGCCTGCATGTGACCACAGACCCAAAACATTGGGGTTGATTTTTAAGCTGCCCTTTGAAGTAATCTAACAAACTAGTCAGTTGGAGGGCATTAAGGAGTGGGCAACAAATGCTGTCCTTACTGGGGGTCCCATGAAAGAGTAACAAAATATTTCCACTCTTTTCTTGAACTGCCACTTTTTCAAAGAGACTGAGGAGATTGAACAGCCATAACCTTCACTAAATGAATTTTCAATGATGAATATTTACAAAGTTATATTGTACATACAGCTCTCAGATTTACTCCTGACAATTGATTCCATTCTTTCAGATAGAGTTGAAGTAAGATTTAGGAGTCTGTATCCGCCTGTGTTGCATTTGCCACTCCTTTTGAAAATGGATGCTGCCTTGGTCTGTTTATAATTTACTGATTCCTCTCCAGTGTTCAATGGCTTCCTTCCTTGTCTCCTGGCACTTTAGCTAAATATCTCCTATCTTTGCTGATTTATTTGTTTTAAGCCTTTTTGGCTTGTCTAAGACTTCCACCTCATTTATATCAAAGTTATTGATTTTGTTTTGATTATCGGGGAATGTTCATGCCTTCCCTCCTGAATACTTGGAGGAAGTCACCATTTGGTGTGTTAAATATCTACTCTAAGCCTTAGTTTCAATTCTATTTGCACTTTTTTAGATTTTTATCTCTTATTTGACTGGCCTATTACTTTTAGTACAAAGGAGTGGATAATTTTGTTATTTTCAACTGTGCTTCTTTAATGCAGGTGCAGCAGGCGATAAAGAAGGCAAATGGTATTTTGGCCTTCATTGCGAGAGGTTTCCAGTACAGGAGCAGGGATATGTTGTTGCAATTATACAAGATCCTAGTGAGGCCATACCTAAAATATTGTGTGCAGTTTTAGTCTCCTTCTTTGAAGAAGGGTGTTCTTGCTGTTGAGTGGATGCAGCAAAGGTTTACCAGGCTGATTCTGGGAATGACAGGACTGATGTATAAGGAGAGATTGACGAGATTAGGATTGTTTTCAGTGGAGTTCAGACGAATGAGAAGGGATCTCACAGAGACTTATAAAATTCTAACAGGACTAGACAGGGTAGATGTAGGGAGGATATTCCCGATGGTGGCAGAGTCCAGAACCAGGGGTCACGGACTGAGGATTCGAGGTAGACCATTTAGGATGGAGGTGACATTTCTTCACCCAAAGAATGGTGAGCCTGTGGAATTCACTACCACAGAAAGTAGTTGAGGTCAAGAGGCAGCTGGATATAGCACTCGGGGCAAATGGGATCAAAGCTTATGAGGAAAAAGCAGGATTAGAGTTATTGAGTTGCATGATCAGCCATGATCGTAATGAATGGCGGAGCAGGCTCGAAGGGCTGAATGGCCTCCTCCTGCTCCTATCTTCTATGTTTCAACGTTGCTATGTTTGACCCTTTTAACTTGTTTGTGCCAAACAAATTGCAGCTCAAACTAGGCGAGGTACTCAGAGATGGGGTTGTAGATTATGAGGACAGGGGGGTCAAGGGTGTTTTTTAGGGGCTGAGGGGTGTGAAAATATGTGAGAGGCAGAGTTTCTGCAGGAAAGGGACCATTTGCAATTAGCTATATGGGCCCAGGATGATTGGTTGAGAGGGCAGGCGTTTATTGGTAATGAAGGAGCAGGGACAGACAGGTCTGCATCATGGATGAGGTGAACTTGAAGAAGGCAGCACGTGTGGGAAAGCGGAGGGCAACTAGAACAAGACAGACATTCAGGGATCAGGTGGAAGTGAAATTGGGAAGAGGTTGGGTTTGGGGCACTGTCTCAGGTTAAGGGGGAGGCAGCCATTGAGGATTGAGAGAAGGAGAAATATCTTCACTCAGAGGCACGTAACTCCTTGAATTTCTCGACCTGAGAGGGTTGTGGATGCTTGAATATAGTAAGGCTGAAATAGACAGATCTTTGATCTCTCAAGGAATCAGGGTTAAGGTGAGCAGATTTAGGCAGAAGCTAAGTCATGATCGTATTCAATGGTGGCTCAGGCTCAAGGAGTTCATGTGCTCCAGTTTCTTATGTTCTTATCACACATGGAACATGTTTTTTTTTGCAGTGTGTAGGCATCATGGGCAAGGCCTTTGCCCGTCCCTAGTTACCTTTGTGAAGGTGTTGGGAGCTGCTTTTTTGAACTGCTGCAGTCCCTGACGTGTAGTAGGTATGCCCAAGTTAGTTCCAGAACTTTGACGCATCAACAGTGAAGAAATGTTGAAATAGAGTTTCAAGTCAGGATGAGAGTGACTTGCAGGGGAACCTCCAGGTGGTGTTTTTCCCAGGTAGCTGCTGACCTTCTCCTTCTAGATAGCAGTGGTCATGTGTTTAGAAGTGCTGCCTAAGGAAACTTGCTGAGATCCTACAGTACATCTTATATGATGGTACACACAGCTGCCATTATTCATCAGTGGTGGAGGGATTGAATGTTTGTGAAAGTGGTTGAAATCAAGTGGGCTGCTTTGTCCTGGCTGAAGTCAAGCTTCTTGAGTAGACTTCTTACTGGTCCACCCCAGTCCAATGCTGACATCTTCACCTCAAAGCTTCTTGAGTGTTGTTGAAACTGCACCCATCAAGGAACTGGAGAGTATTTCATCACCACTCCTGACTTGTGCTTTGTAGATCGTGGGCAGACTTTGCTGAATCAGGAGGTGAGTTACTCACTGCAGGATTCCTAGCCTTTCACCTATTCTGGTAGCCATAATATTTATATAGCTAGTCCAGTTCAATTTCTGGTCAATGGTAACCCCCTGAATGTTGATAGTAGGGGATCTAGCAGCACTGTGTACTGTCTACAAGATGCACTACAGCAATTCACCAAAGATCCTTACACTGCGCTTTCCAAACCCACACCCATTTCCATCTAGAAGGACAAAAGTTGCAGATACATTGAAACACTACCACCTGCAAGTTCCCTTCCAAGCCACTCACCATCCTGAATTGGAAATATATTCCCATTCCTTCACAGTCACTGGATCAAAATCCTGGAATTCCCTTCAACCCACAGCACATGGACTGCAACAATTCAAGAAGGCAGCTCACCACCACCTTCTCAAGCGTAACTAGGGATAGGTAATGGAAGCTGGCCAGCCAGCGATGCCCATGTCCCACGAATTAATAAAAAAACTAGCAATGGTAATACAATTGAATGTCAAGGGGCGATGGTTAGATCCTCCCTTACTGGAGATGGTCATTGATTAGCATTTGTGTAACACAATTGTTACTTGCCGCTTGTCTGTCTAAGCCTGGATATTGTCCAAATCTTGTTGCGTTTGGACATGGACTGCTTCAGTATCTGAGGAGTCACAAATTGTGCTGAACATTGTGCAGTCACCAGCAAACATCCCCACTTCTCACTTTATGATGTAGGGAAAATCATTGATGAAGCAGCTGAAGATGGTTGGCCTAGGATACTACACTGAGGAAGTCTTGCAGTGATATTCTGGAGCTGAGATGATTGACTCGGTCATACTCGGTTAAGTGCGGCTTTAATGTAAGGGTAGTTACTTTCACCTTATTTGGTAAGTAAAATACTGCAGGATATCTGGCACTGCTATTACCACAATCTAGGATGAGAGAGAAAGAGAAACGAAAGAACACAAATGTTTCAAGCTCCATATTAATATTGAGCCATAAATAATCATTCATGCCTTACAGGCAAAAAGTAAGGACAGCCAGTGAAGTAGACATCTCTTGATGAAGCAAGCACTAAAATAATTTTTGCCATGGCAATATAACTGACACTGCAAAACGTTTATCTGTCTCATAACATTGTGACACTGGAGGAAACGTGCAGCTGCATTAGTGGGGAGTCACATCATTGTGGCAAAATGAAAATGATCTGGTCCAGAATGTAATTTCCCTTCAACAATGCATCCCCCGAAGAATAACAAGATTCCTTAGCAGCTTTCAAAAACTTTCCAAGTGTTCAACACTGAAGTATTCTGTTTGGCTTTGCAATTTCCTTCTTGTTTTACAGGGCACAATCACTTTAATCATTCAATACGGTTATCTATGTTATGTCTCAGTCAAGTCATTGACTAGCTCTTGTCACGAATACACATGATAAAAGACATGGGATAGCAGGGGCTCAAACAGTCTCTTTTCCATTTATTTCTCATTTTCTGTTGTGTTCTCACAGATAGTATCATCTTCAAGGCTTCCAGCTGTTAACGACAGAAAAAAAATCTCAACCAAAAGATTTCACGTACTAAGGTCAGCACTTTTTATTTTACAGCTCACCGAGCAGCAGTTTGGTTAGTAGCTTGTTAAGAGATAGGATCCCTTTCTGCTGCTTGCTGGTCATAGTCCATTTTTCAATATTATGGATCGAATCCTTTAATGCGAACACTTCATTTGTCATCATATTTGATTTTTTTATCTGTTGTTTCAGATCCGATCTGTTAATTGTAAAAAAAAAAGCCCCTTAAACTAGCTTGCCTTCTGCAAACAATCGCACGGCATACTAAGTCTGTTCACTAAATGCAAAATTGGGACAGCAATCAGGTACAGTTTGAAATTGAATAACGAAGAAAAATGTGACAACCCTCTGTCTTACTGCAACAATAATGTAGAAATCCTGGAGTGCCACATTGCCCAATCAGAGTTGGATCAAGATATTAAGGACTGGCAGAATTGGATGAAGTTAATACTCAGTCTCTGGGACAGTCCTCAGCATTTTTTTAACTCGAAAAAGATGCAAGCACCAAATTAAGTGTTAGGAGCTTGAACCTCATTGGAAACATGTCAGAGCACTGTTAATAGAAATATCATTATAAAAATATCTACATTGTTTTGTGGTTATTAGTTACACTGTGTAAGTGGCACTGTGACAGAGCTATCAATGCTAGTTGTCATACCTTCAGTAGGCATAATATTCCTGTCACAATGCATTGTTGTTTACATAACACACACTGTTTTAGAGAAAATGCCGAATTCTTTCCTTCTCTATGAGCAGTCTGTATAGTGTGCAAGAAACAGTACGTTTAACTGTATCCCAATACATGTGGGCCTAGATTCTCCCCAAAAAAACCTAAATGTCCAACATGCAGAAAAACTGGAGAGTTTCTTACCTAATTTTTGGATGCATTTACCAGTGCGAATCTCCGACACTGAGCATTGCAGACTGCCTCAGCATAGTTCCCTTTGGTAAGTATTCCTGCCCAAGAGGCTGACAGCAGAGCGCTAAGCAGATCACTGTTCATGCGCTAATCCATCAGCGCGGAGATCAGCGCATGCACAGTAGCACCCCATTTCCAGCCTCCTGATTGCTAGCCTCCGATTGTTGGCCAGCCCTGCAACCCCTATGATCGCTGGTCTTCCGAAACCCAGACCCCCATTGCTGGCCTCCTGGGTCTCCCTGAGTAAGACCTGATGATTCCCCCCCCGCAACCTCGCCAGCCAGCCCCCATCTCCCTCAATAGGCTACGTCCCCAATAGGCCCGGCCGCCTGTCCCTGTCCCTTTAGCACTGTCCAGTGCCCAGTGGGCAGTGCCAAGTTGCCCAGTGTGCAGTGTCATGGTGCCAGAGGCAAAAAAGCAGCAGGGCCACCATAAGAACATAAGAAATAGGAGCAGGAGTAGGCCATCTAGCCTTTCGAGCCTGCCCCGCCATTCAATAAGATCATGGCTGATCTGAAGTGGCTCAGTTCCACTTTCCCGCCCTCTCCCCATAACCCTTAATTCCCTTGTCTGTCAAAAACCTATCTATCTGAGACTTAAATATAATTAGCGAGGCAGCCTCCACCACTTCAACGGGCAGAGAAGTCCAGAGATTCACCACCCTTTGAGTGAAGAATCACCACCATCCACCACCCTCAAACCTGATTAACTTCTCCCAGCCACCAAGCTAACTTTGGGAAGTGCATTAAACTCTGCTCTGAGTCATCTGTCTTATAGTCCTAGCCTAGAGCATCCCTGCCATTATCCTCCCCGCTTTGTGAAGGGGGTTGGGAAATAGACTGCAGATAAACATTTGACTCTGAAACCTCCTTCTGCACACTAATATCATCACCTGGTGCTTTCTACTCTTTGTGCATGATTATATCTACTGGAATGTGAGTCTGCATTCTGCAATACACCTCCCTCCTCCTGGTGTCCAAGATCTGACTCTTGTCCTGAAGGTGAACTGTGGTGTTAGGCCCTGTGTGACAAGCACACAAGGCATTGTGACTTTAAGTCATGCAATGCACAGTGGCACAGTGTCTCACAGAACCAGGAACACAAGCTCAATTCTGTGTGGAACTTTCTTCCCACGCCTGTGCGGGTTTCCTCCGGGTACTCTAATTTCCTCCCACAGCCCAAAGATGTGCAGGTTATGTTCATTGGCC
Organism: Carcharhinus amblyrhynchos; assembly: GCF_965287045.1. NCBI lineage: Eukaryota > Metazoa > Chordata > Chondrichthyes > Carcharhiniformes > Carcharhinidae > Carcharhinus > Carcharhinus amblyrhynchos. The sequence continues at coordinate 45,345,514 of NC_137324.1, read as the reverse complement.
ATAGTAAATGAACCCTAGCGTCAGGAGAATTAGCAGGGTAAAGAGGAGGGATTAGGGAAATGGGTCTGGGTGGGATTGACCTGAATGATCTCCTTCTGCACTGTGGGGATTCTATGAAGCATCATCATTGTTAATTATTTGCCTCCAAAGCTATCCCAGTACTTGGTCTGCAGATACTCAATGCTTCCCTGAAGCACATAATCAGACTTTTGAATTAGCCAATGCCAGTATTGCCTAAGCTGCCATTATCTAATCCCAGTCTCCGTCTCCCCCTGAATAGTTCTGACATGATCTGCCCAATTGCACCAACATTATGATAGCCTGCACCTGGCTAAGGGCCTCATCATTATCCACACATTTCAAGAGGCTAATGTATTTCCTCTTGAAACATCTGAAAGCAAAGATTGACAGCTCCATCTTTAGCTTCAATGGAGTCAATTTCACCATTCACACTTACAAAAGCTAGAGGAGTGCTTTCAGTTTCTGCTATGAAAACTTTAAATGGTTTGGATGATTGACATTTTTTCTGGGGCCGTAGTAAAGATATTTTTAATTGAATGAGTGATTTCTAAAAAAACTTTTATCGCACATCCTACTGTCATTATAGGGTTCATTTCTTCTATATAGCTACTGGTTGAGTGAATGGTCATAGAAGTGCCATAGATTGGTATGGCGGTCATGAGGGGCCATAGGGGTTCTTGAGGGGCCACACCTTGGCATTGGGGCATGAGGAGTACTTTATTGAACATCCTGTACAGAAGGTTCCCTCACGCAGAAAATGATTCACGATATATCAGAATTCTGTGAACAATGATTCATTGAAAACCTGACCTTGCTCCATGAAAGTCAGGTGGATTTGCCATATTAAATTGTCCCTCAGGGCTCTATTTTACCATTGCCTCGTGCTTGAAAATGGGCGCGAAGATGTGGTAAAGTCATGTGTGAGGCCATTAACGCGATCCTCACTTGAGTCCGTGCAGATTGCCACTTTACCAAAACCCACAAATGGCAACATAAGAACGTAATAAGAACATAAGAACATAAGAAATAGGAGCAGGAGTAGGCCATCTAGCCCTTCGAGCCTGCCCCGCCATTCAATAAGATCATGGCTGATCTGTTGTGGCTCAGTTCCACTTTCCCGCCCTCTCCCCATAACCCTTAATCCCCTCTCTTATCAAGAACCCATCAACCCGCTTCTTAAAAATATTTAGCGAGGCAGCCTCCACCACTTCAACGGGCAGAGAATTCCAGAGATTCACCACCCTTTGAGTGAAGAAGTTCCTCCTCAACTCCGTTCTAAACCGCCTCCCCTTTATCTTGAGGCTGTGCCCCCTAGTCCTACTGTCTTTTTTGAGCGGGAAGAGTCTCTCCACCTCTATCCTATCCATCCCATTCACGATCCGCTTTGCACCCAAAACAGGTGCAGTGGCAATTTAAATGCATCTGCATGCATTTAAATTGAATTAATGAACTGCCCGCCCAACTCTATCAGCATTTCCCCCTTTACCCATTGCGTTTGCCAATCCGGAGCCCCGTCATAATGGACCTGCCGAATAGAAGTCTGAACCGGGCACTCCAGCTGCTGAAGAGAGCGTTCAGAGCTTCCAACGGCTCTCTGACTCAGATCAATGGTGGGGGGAGGAGGGAGGCGGGTCAGATCATTCTCTGGTTGGGGGCGGGGGGGTGGGTGGGAGGGGAATGAGGCCAGGTCATTGTCTGGGGGCCAGGGGGAATGAACAAAGAACAACACAGCACAGGAAACAGGCCCTTCGGCCCAACAAGCCCACGCCGCCATTTCAACATTGTGAGTCCCCTCTTCCACCCATGACCCTTGTCTGCGCTTATGACGCTCCACATTGGAAACCAGATTGAGGGGAGACCAATTTAGGGACAATTTTTTACACCAATCAGCCTAAGGGCACATCTTTGGGGTGTGGGAGGAAACCGGAGCACCCGGAGAAAACCCACGCAAGCACGGGGAGAATGCGCAAACTCCCACAGATACTTGGCCCAAATCCATGTGTCTGCACAGCAAACAGTGATAGTCACTGAGCTGTCGTGTTGCCCATCAGCTGGTCCAGTTTAAGCACACACTAATGACATGAAACACTAGGCTACTCATGAAACATCCAAGAGCAGCCCTAGCACGACCTACTGTGTGTATGCCCCTTGTTGGACAACAAGGCGGACCAAAGCACCTGTGGATTAAGAGAAAAACATCAATAACATGCACATCTTATGCAATGAGGCCAGACCATTATCGGGGGGGGGGGGGGGGGGGCGGCGGGCGGGGGGAGGTGGTGGGAGCGGGCGGGCGGGGGGGAGGTGGTGGGAGCGGGCAGGGGGTGGGAGTGAGGCTAGATCGTTGTCTTGGGGAGGGGAATGAGTGAGGCCAGACTAATCTCTGGGGCTGGGGGAGTGAGGCTACATTGTTGGCTGGGGGGGTGGGGGTGAGTGAGACCAGACCATTCTCTGGGGGCAGGGTGGGAGTGAGGCTAGATTTGGTTGGGGAGGTGGAGGCCCGATTGCTCACTGGTGGGGGTGTTGGGCAGAAGGATCTCTGGTGGAGGGGGGCAGATGGATCTCGATGTGTGTCGTAATGGGGGTGGGTGGATAAGGGGGACAGTAAAGTGTGTGGTTAGTGGGGGGGGTGGATAAGGGGGACAGTGATGTGTGTGAGTCGTGGAGTGGGTGGATAAGGGGGACAGTGATGTGTGTGGGTAGTGGGGAGGGTGGAAAAGGGGGACAGTGATGTGTATGGGTACCAGGGGGTGGATAAGAGGAACAGTGATGTGTGTGGGTATTGGGGTGTGGATAAGAATGACAATCATGTGTGTGAGTAGTGGGGGGTGGTTAAGGGGGACAGTGATGTGTGTGAGTACTGGGGGGTGGATAAGGGGGACAGTGATGCGTGGGTACCAGGGGGTGGATAAGAGGGACCGTGATGTGTGTGGGTAGTGGGGTGGGTGGATAATGGGGACAGTGATGTGTGTGAGTAGTGGGGTGGGTGGATAATGGGGACAGTGATGTGTGTGAGTAGTGGGGGGTGGGTAAGGGGGACAGTGATGTGTGTGGGTAGTGGGGAGGGTGGAAAAGGGGGACAGTGATGTGTGTGGGTACCAGGGGGTGGATAAGAGGGACAGTGATGTGTGTGGGTAGTGGGGTGGGTGGATAATGGGGACAGTGATGTGTGTGAGTAGTGGGGGGTGGGTAAGGGGGACAGTGATGTGTGTGGCTAATGGGGGGTGGATAAGGGGGACAGTGATGTTTCTGAGTAGTGGGGGCGGTTGAGGGGTGGATAAGAGGGACAGTGATGTGTGTGCGTGCACCATTGCTCCCACCTTTCGCTCCTGAGACGCTTTCTCCACTTTCTGGGAGCGATCTGACATGGGCCACTTTTTCAAATTTTTTTTTCCAACTGCGCATGCGCGGTTCAGAGCTCCGATCATTTCGGCTGTGCTAAGCCCTGCTCACAGCACAAATGGGACTGGAGATGGCTGGAGTATATGGGGGCGCCTGGAAGCAGATTTCTAAGTCGAATTTGCATTATACCCAGATTCAGCACTTAGAATGAAAATGGTAAAATCAGCTCCTTAGTGTCCAAAGATGTGTGGATTAGAAGAATTGGTCAGGTAAATGTGTAGGGTTACGGGAATAGAGCCTAGGTAAGATACTTTGTTGGAGAGTCAGTGCAGACTTGAGGGGCCAGTTTGGGACTGATGAATGAGGGCTTTTGAAACAACTGAGCCCACGTCTTAAAAGCCACTCCCAAAAATCGGAAAGCCCTGGGAATAAGATCGTGAGAATCCCGGATTGGGGACCCGCCTGTTATTTGGAAAGTGTTCCTCACTTGTTGAAAATCTAAGCCAAAGTGTCAGCTTTGTGCTGGTTAATTAAAGTGGAGAATGCTGGAGATGCACAGCAGGTTGATCAACATCCGATAAAGAAACAAAATGCCTCCAGTTATAATTGAGCAATACTGTGTCTGGCTTTTAAAATAAAGGCGATACTTTTTCTTTGCACTGTTAAGCCTGTGGCTAGATTGGGATAAAAAGTACTCTGTTCTTTGTGAAGAGGCCAAGGGCCATAGATATAAAAGTTGCGTGAAATTCAATCTGATCAGGTCAGTGTAGGGATTTTTTTTTCCTCTCTTAAAAGTGTTTTTTCTTACCTGCTGAGCAGACCTTTGGCAATTTTATTTCTCAGCTTTTATGTTTTTTTTTCCATCTACTTGTTTATATTGTGGGTCAGTTCATAGGATGAGACGCCAATGCCTTTACAAATTTAAAGTGAAACAGCAGCAGTTGCTGGCAAAAATAACCACTTGAACAGTATCGGTGAAATCATTGCTACTTCACTTAAATCAGGCTGCTCGCCATTCCAGGGAGAACATGTTATTAAAGTCAATGACAAAAAAAAGGATCTTCGGTTTCAATATCCTTGAGGCTGTAACTTTTTGTTTTATCTCACTGACAAGTTTATGGATGGTTTTCTACTTATTGAACTGTTGCTAAAGCTATCAACTACATGATACAACACTGGAACACTACTCCTGAGTGTCAGGATGCAGGGGAAAAGATCAATCAAGACCCAGATGGAAAGGAAGACAGTGATATTTCAGACCCAAGAAGGCCCAGCACAGGAGGAAATGATCAAGAATTTGCTCGCCCCTGATAAACCCAAAGGTATGTCAGACATTTTGGCCGGAACGTTACCAGCACGCCTACCCAGATTCCGGGGTCGGGTGAGGCTTGGAGAATGGCATTCTCTGTTGGCCTTGGGTCGGATCGAACAAACCTCGGGCAGATATATCAGTGAAATTCTGCCCTTTGTGTTTAAGCTTGAGCAGCAATGCCACATTCCCTGGTCATGGGCGAATGCTGAAATCTATTGGTTTGGAACAAGTTGGGTGGCATGGTAGCACAGTGGTTAGCATTTCTGCCTCACAGCACCAGGGACCCCTGTTTGATTTGGGCCTAGATGACTATCTGTGTGGAGTTTGCACATTCTCCCCATATTTGCGTGGATTTCCTCCAGATGATCTGATTTCACCCCACACTCCAAAGGTGTACAGTTTAGGTTAATTGGCCATGCTAAATTTCCCCTTAGTGTTAGGGGGATTAGTAGGGTAAATATTTGGGGTCACAGGGGTAGAGCCCAGGTAGTATTGTTGTCCATGCGTGCTCGATGAGCCAAATGGCCTAAGGATTCTATGATTCTAAATTGCCCTCTGAGCACCTCTGAGATCTTACTGTGTTTTCTTCAAGCCACAATAATCCGTTGTAACATTTGAGAATTTCAAGATAGAGCATCACAGGATGGACTTGCGTGCTGTTTGAAATGGGTATGCATTCATAGAAAGTTGCTGGCAAATTTAACTTTTAACATGGCTTGCTGAACACGTCCATGGACATGGAAGTGATGATTTTGCGGATGCTATTCTAATGGTATTTCTGCCATCAGCTGCTCTTATTTTATTTTAAATTACTGATGGAATTGGGCGAAGTCAGAGTTAACAACCACCAGTCACTTCCCAAAGTAAATAGGCTGCAGCTAAGTAAGCAGAAGGCCCGAACGACAGGGTTAGTAGTAGCAGTGGCTCAATGCACCATGCAGTCCGGTTACTTAGGCCTACACTGAGCATAGAATTGTTAATGTGTGAATGCTGCAAGAGGTTTCATCTTGCCAAGACATGTGGAAAGAATGTTAATGGAGTGAACGCTGGTTGAAGGAAATGGCAGACACTGCATATGATTATCAAACAGCATCAGTCAATGAGGGGTCAGTTGAGACCCACATGATGAGAAGTACAAAGATGGAAAATTCACAGAGCATCGTAGTCCAAGTAGCAGTAAATGGAGTTCAGTTTTGTTCAGAAGCATTTATAAAAATCATGAGAATGGACAAGGTAAAACACAGTACAATTGCACTATACCAGCCTGTTTCAAATGGAGCAGCAGAATGCAAGTACAAGTTGTTAAGCAAGCCAAGAAAATAGAAGCATAAAACCATAGCAGAGGAGCAGGAGTTGGCCCTTTGCCCCTTCGAGCCTGCAGAACCATTCAATATGATTATGGCTGATCATACATTTTCAATATCCCACTCCCGCTTTCTCTCCACACCCCTTGATCCCTTTAGCCGCAAGCGCCACGTCCAACTCCCTCTTGCACATATTTAACAAACTGGCCCCAACAGCTTTTTGTGTTTAAAGTTTAGTTTAAGTATTCGTGTCACAAATTGACTTATATTAGTACTGCAATCAAGTTACTGCGATAATCTCCTGTCACCACACTCCAGCGCCTGTTCAGGCACACTGAGGATAATTTTAGCATGACCAATGCACCTAAGCAGAACGTCTTTTGGACAATGGAAGGAAATGCAGACACGGGGAAAATGTGCAGACTCTGCACAGAGATCCAAGCCAGGAATCGAACCTGGCCCTCTGGTGCTGTGAGGCAGAAGTGCCACTATGTTGCCCATGGTAGCGAATTTCCCAGGTACGCAACTCTCTGAGTGAAAAAATTCATATTCACCTCAGTCGTAAATGGCTTACCTCTTATTCTTAGGCTGTGACTTCTAGTTCTGGACTTCCCTAATATCAGGAACATTCTTCCCATGTCTAGCCTGTCCAGTCCTGTCAGGGATTTTATACGTTTCTATGAGATTCCCTTTCAGTCTTCTAAATTCCAGTGAGTAGAAGCCCAGTCAATCCAGTCCCTCTTTATATGTCAGCCTTGCTATGCCAGAAATCAGTCTGGTAAACCTTCACTGGAGTCCTTCAATAGAAACAGTGTCCTTCCTGAGACCAGGAGACCAAAATTGCATTCAATACTCAATAAGGCCATGTATAACTCCAGAAAGACATCCTTACTCCTGTGCTCAAATCCTCTTGCTATGAAAGCCCACATGCCATTACTAGCTTTCCTCACTGTCTGCTGTACCTACATGCCAACCCATCTGTGACTTTTATTCTTTTTTTTATTCATTTGTGGGACATGGGTATCGCTGGCTGTCATGATGTGGAGACACCAGCTGGGGTAAACACAGTAAGAAGCCTCACAACACCAGGTTAAAGTCCAACAGGTTTATTTGATAGTAAACGCCACTAGCTTTCGGAACGCTGTTCCTTCACCAGGTGAGTGGAGAACTCTAGTGGCGTTTACTATCAAATGAACCTGATGGACTTTAACCTGGTGTTGTGAGACTTCTTACTATTGCTGGCTGGCCAGCATTTGTTGCCCACCCCTAGTTGCCCTTCACCAGAGGGCAGTTGAGAGTCAACCACCTTATCGTGGCTCTGGAATCACACGTAGGCCAGACTAGGTAAGGATGGCAGACTTTGTTTCCTAAAGGACATCAATGAACCAGATGGGTTTTTCTGACAATCGACAATGGTTTTGTGATCATCAGTAGAGACTTAATTCCAGATATATTTATTGAACTCAAAATTGCACCAACTGCTGTAGCGGGATTTGAACCTGGGTCCCCAGAACAGTGGCTGAGTTTCTGGATTAATAATCCAGCGATAATACCACTGGGCCATTGCTTCCCCTGGTGTTCCACCATGACAGCTGGATGATGTTGCACTTCCCCTTTTCCTAAGCTGCCTCCATTCAGGTAATAATCTTTTTTCCTGTTCTTCCAAAGTGAAAAATCTCACATTTATCCACATTATATTGCATTTGCCAAGTATTTGCCTACTCAGTCAGCTAGCCCAATTCACCCTGCAGCCTCTTAGCATCCTCCTCACAGCGTATATTATCACCCAGCCTAGTGTCATCTGCAAATTTGGAGGTATTGCGTTAAATTCTTTTGTCTAAATCATTAATTTATATTGTGAATAGCGGGGGTCCCAACACTGAACCCTGCAGTACCCCACTAGTCACTGCCTGACACTCTGAAAAGGACCCGTTTATTCACACTCTCTGCTTCCCACCTGTCAACCAGTTCTCTATCCACGTCAATACATTACCCCCAATACCATGCGCTTTAATTTTGCTCACTAATTTCTTGTGTGCGACCTGTTAATAGCCTTTTGAAAGTCCAGATACACAACATCTACTGGTTCACCCTTGCCCACTGTACTGGTCACATCCTGAGAAATTCCAGAAGATTTGTCAAACATGATTTTCCTTTAGTGAATCCATGCTGCCTTAGACCAATCCTGTCATCGCTTTCCAAATGCTCAGTTATTACATCCTTAATAATTGACTCCAGCATCCCACCAGTGATGTGAGGCTAACGGATCTATAATTCCAGCTTTTCTCTCTCTCTCCTTTTTTAAAAAGTGGGGTTACATTTGCTATCCCCCAATCCATTGGAACTCTTCCAGAATCTATGGAATGCTGTAAAATTATCATCATTGCGTCCACTATTAATAGGGCCACTTCCTTAAGATGCAGAGCCCTGAGGACTTACTGGGTTTTAATCCCAGCAATTTCCCCAATACAATTTCCTGACCAAAAAGGATTTCCTTCAGTTTGTCATTCATGCTGGACTGTCTGTCCTCTAGTATGTCTGGAAGGTTATTTGTGTCCTCCTTAGTGAAGACAGATACAAAGTATTTGTTCAACTGGTCTGCCATCTCTTTGTTGCCCATTATGGATTCATCTGATTCTAACTGTAAGGGACCACGGTGGCACAGTGGTTAGCACTGCTGCCTCACGGTGCCAGGGACCTGGGTTCAATTCTGGCTTGGGTGACTGTCTGTGTGGAGTTGCATGTTCTCACCGTGTCAGCATGGGTTTCCTCTAGGTGCTCTGATATCCTCCCACAGCCCAAAGACGTGCGGGTTAGGTGGATTGGCCAAGCTAAATTGTCCTTTAATGTCAGAGGGACAGGGTAAATATGTGGGAGGTTTTAGGCATAGGGCCTGGTTGGGATTGTTGCTAGTGCAGGCTCGACGGGCCAAATGGCCTCCTGCTGCACTGTAGGGATTCTATGACTCTGTTACCTGGAAATCAGCTGCTGCCACAGCCTCGAAGATTTTGTAACGTTTTGGTATCTCGACCATTCTTTAAGCGTGTACATTTATAACAGTGTTAACAGGCAATTCAATCAGAAAGTGCCATCATCAAGCTGAATCTTGTGCATATTTAATGATGGCTGCAATCAGGACAAGGGACTTGGTTAGTTTCCATTCTCTACAGCTCAGGGCATTCCATAATTATACTGTCTTTGCCATCTTGTTGACTGGAAGCAGCTAATCCTACGCAGCTGAGGATTTAATAAGGACCTAGTTTGTAAGGTTCAGTTCCACATTGCATAGTTCATACACTAACTAAGGAAAACAAATTACTATATTTTTAAAGCTTTAATCCTCACAAGAGAGGGTCATGTCAACTCATTCGGAGCCTTTTTACCTATAGTTCATAAGCTAAATGGTGTGGACAGCATTTAGGCTTGGGCTGATTAGTGACAAATAACATTTGTGCCACATAAGTGCCAGTCAAGACCATCTCCAATAAAACATAATCTAACCGTCTCCTTTGAAATTCAATAGCTTCACCATTGCTGGATCACCCACTATCAACATCCTGGGGGTTACCATTGGCTCAAAACTGAACTAGACAAGCTGTTTAAACCCTCTGACTGCAAAAGCAAGTCAGATGTTGATGTCTGTGGTGAATAACTTACCGCTTGGCTCCCCAAACCCAATTCATCATCTACAAGGCAACAGTTAAGGCTGTGATGGTATACTCTTCAATTGCATGATTGGCGCATCGCCAATAACACCATCACCTTCTTAAGGGCAATTAGGGATGGACAATAAATGGCTTGGTATGGCTTCTGCTCTGCCCAAGACCACAAGAATCTACAAAAAGTCGTGAAGGTTGCCCAATCCATCATACAAAACAGCCTCCCATCCATTGACACCATCTACACTTCCCACTGCCTTGGAAAAGCAGTCAGCATAATTAAGGATCCCAAGCGCCCCGGACATTCCCTCTTCCACCTTCTTCCATGGGGAAAAAGATGCAAAAGTCTGAGGTCATGTACCAAAGACTCAAGAACAGCTTCTTCCCTGCTGCCATCATTTACCTTGCATTAAGTTGATCTTTCTCTGCACCCTAGCTATGACTGTAACACTACATTCTCCACTTTTTCCTTTCCTTCTCTATGAACGGTATGCTTTGTATAGTGTGGAAGAAACAATACTTTTCACTGTATGCTAATACATGTAATAATAATAAATCAAATCAAACATCAAAATCAATCAAAATACTGCCCTAGACAGCAATGCCCACATCCTATGAATAAATTAAAAATATAAATCAAGTATTTAAATCAGAGGCAGTCCTATGGGCAGCAGGTTGACCCCAAACCTGTTTAAACTCCAATTGTACCAGGCGTAGGTCCGTTGGGATGTGATTTCTCAGTTTAGAAATTTTCACCCTGCCAAACCCACCCATTCTTCCCCACCCCTACACTCTTATCCATTCTAGGGTTTAAAATTCCTGCAATATTCCTGTTGGAATTTGAAGTATGGGAGGATAACTAGTTTGAATCATTGATTCATAGAATCATAGAATCCTTACAGTATAGAAGGAGACCACTTGGCCCATCAAGTCTGTACCAACCACAATCCCACCCAGGCCCTATCCATGTAACCCTCAGATACCATTCTAATTCCCCTGACAACTGGGGGCAAATCAGCATGGCCAGTCAACCTAACCTGCACAAATTTGAACCGCGGAAGGAAATTGGAGCACCCGGAGGCAACACACGCAGACATGGGGATAAATTGCAAACTCCACACAGACAGTGGCCCAAGGCCGGAATTGAACTGGGGTTCCTGACGCTGTGAGACAGCAACACTAACCACTGTGCCACCGCGCCACCCCATGGAGATGTATTTTTGGGAGAATTAAAGAAAACTAATGGACATGCTGGACAGTCGATGGTAGGTTAAAATGGAGGAGCGTATAATGCACTAAATAGGCAGCCAACTATCTGGCTGGCTTTGCACATCCAATTTTACCATCAACAAACGAGGAGGCTATTTTGTGCAGAAACATGCAGAACATTAGGTTCATGTAAAGGTGAGAAAACAAATAGCTTGTCCTCTGCTTGCATTACTTTATTGGAAGATATTTAACTGATATCCAACAAAGCTGTATGTTCCAATTTGGGTTTCCAGCTGAAACAAGGGCCTAGAAACTTTGATGGCATTGTGTCTGTTTTTTCAGGTGTTAAGCAAACACCTGAATCTCCAATATGGCAGGCAGCAAGCACACTCCCTCTGCCACTTCGCCAGTAGTGGTTCCACTGCCTCACTGCTGCAGGCAAAAGATACACACCTGAAACCAGCAGTAGATCTTTTGCAAGCCTATCAAACAGCTTAGAGCCTGTTTGATAACACACATTAAATATTTTGCTTTGGTCCTCTTAAAAGATCACTGCAAACTGCTAGCAAAAAGTTATATTTATTAAGAATTCCGAACACGGATCTGGCAGGAGCAGGTTCATCTTTTCAGCTGTCTGGCTGTCAGGTTATACATTATTCAGCTATTCGAGGTCCAGAGCAAATCCAAAATGTCTCTAAAATTACACTTATCCCTCTAAATTAATTACCAAACAAAAGTGACGATGAAACAGATAACCACTGAAATGGAAGAGATGAGTATTTTTAAAGAGAGTTAGCACGGGCTCACGGAAGACCCAACTCCTAGACTCTGCTTTATGGAGTCAGTGAGACAAGGTAAACTGAAAAGGTCAAAGTTTGAGTCAGATGTCAGAAACTGCAACTGAGCGCTAGGTCTGTAGTGTGTTGTAAAAGCAGGTGGTAGCAGTTATAAGTCCAAATTCTCACATGAATCACAAGTGAAATAATGCATTTTCAATTCACCATTCTACAATCAGTGAATGAAAAATACTCTTGCCGTGAGTAACTTTACTGGAACACATCAAAGCTTAGCTGCTTTGCCGAGTAGATGTAGAACTGTATTTTAGTGTGTGTGGCTGTGTCCGCTCAGATTTACCAACCAGTGAAACACAGAACTTGAGTGGCAATTCAGCTTGGACAGGTTTGCTGTGTGTTTTTGTTTTAGTCTACAAATTAATCCCTGTCAGCAATGGTTGCCACCAAATGGTGCAATTTAACAACCATTAAAGGTGTGCATCATTTGTAAAGCTGAGATACTGGGTGGCTGGAATTTTACTAGAAAAATTCTAAGTGTTCTAGCATGAAAATGGCAGAGTTGCAAAGCCATTTTTTGGGTGAGTTTTCAGGCACAATTTTGTGCACATCATGCATAGAAAAATGGGCTAGGCTATTTCTAGCTACTACAGCAGTAGAGAGGCTTAATTTGCCAGCCAGCAGCAGAGGGAACTACTGTGTTTGTGCAGACCTCTGTGTCTGCACATGCGCATTAGCAACAGCAGAGGCCTTACAGAATGAGAGACAGAGAGAGCTGTCAGGCCCCTGCTGTTGGAGCCAGCCTGAACCAACTGTTCACCCCCCCCCAAAATCACCCCACAGCCTAGCACTGCCAAGGTGTCAGGCTCGCACTGACCAAGGGGAAACCCCCTTGCCCTCAGTCTCTCTGGGAGGGGGCTCAATGCTTCCAGTTCTATCAGTGAGGGCAACATAACTGTTCCCTGTTCGTGGGGAGCAAGTGTTTTTCTCACCAGCGAGAACACTCCCAGTGATGCCGTAAGGGCAAGTTAGCCTGGGCGGTTGTGTACCAGGCTTGCTAATAATATATAAATCAACATTTTAATAAAGTTAAATGATCTATTAGTCTCCCACCAGAAATAGGCAAGAGGCTGATCGTGCCAGAAATCTTTGACGATATGTAGGCGTTGCTGGCAAAGTGATTGGCCCCAAGTAATGAAATTTCTTTATTAAACCATTCCTTATTGCTCTTGAGGATGTGGTAGTGAGCTGCCTTCTTGAACTGCTTCAGTCCACATGGTGTAGGTACACCCACAATGCTGTTAGGGAGGGAGTTCCAAAATTTTGACTCAAGAGACAGTGAGGGAACGGCGAAATATTTCCAAGTCAGGATGGTGAGTGGCTGAGTCTGAATCAGTGTGAAAGCCTCAGGTATTAGCTCTGTTTCAGATTTAATAGCTGCAGACCAGATTTCTCATGGTAGCTGAAGGCAGGTGTGAATCCAACAGATAAATGTCTTTGATGTGAAATGTTTGCTGTTTCTCTATGCACAGGTTTAGTCAGACCTGTTGAATATTTGCAGATTTTTTTTGTTTTTATGACTCAAGCAAAAGTGGATTGCACCTATCTCTCCAGACACGGGCACATTCCTCTCCCAACCTACCCCTTCCAGTAGACACACGCACACACACACACACACAAAACAACCTCCCCTTGACCCATGGTCTCTCACCCGTGGGTTTATGGGAATAGGATGGGCGGGGGTGGGTGGAGGACGTACTTGGGTAAGATGTTCTTTTGGAGAGTCGGTATAGACTCGATAGGCCAAATGACCTTCATCCTCTCTGTAGGCATTCTATGGTTCAATGAAGAAAAGGGGTATGAATTTGAGTAGGCAAAAATTTGACAGATAGTGTATAATGTGGGAAAAAGTGTGACTGTCTACTTTAAGGAGAATGGCAAAGCAAAGCATGATTTGAATGGAGAGAGACTGCAGAATACTGCATACAGAAGGACCTGCATGTCCTTACACATGAATCAGAAAATGACAGCTTGTAGCAGTCAAGTGATTAGGATGGAATGTTGGTGTTTATTGCAAGAGGAATGGAAAGCAGTTTGCTGCAGTTATACAGAGCATTATGCAGTGTTGGTCATCTTACCTAAGACGAGACATTTGAAGGTATTCAGAAAAGGTTCACCAGGCCGATTCCTGGGATGAAGAAGCTGTCTCGTCAAGAGGTTGGGCTAATTGAGTTTAGAAGAATGAGTGGCGATCTTATTGAAATATATAAAATTCTGATATGGGGCTTGATATTGAGAGGATAATCCTTTCATAGGGGAATCTAGAACTGGAACGCAATAATGGGAATCTCCCATGAGGGGGAATTTCTTCTCTCAGAGGATCATTAGTATTTGGAATTTTCTTTTCCAGTGAGCAATGGAGGCTGGGTCATTAAATATATTCAGAGATCGGTTACAGCTCCCTTCTATTAGGCTGCAACCCTACTTCCTGTCTCTAACTTTGTTTCATTTTGAAAACAATTCTATGGAAGATTACATATAAAAAAGGAGCAACTGGAAGGCACCAATTAGCTACTGTAACATTGGCACCTTATTGTGGATTTTGAAAATAGTGAAAGAGTTACATTTCCTTGGCAGTTGCACATTTCTCAGTGTAGTTTCTTTCAAACCAGGCGGTTTGTACAGCAGTCAGTAGTTGGCTGGCTTCAAACATACATCTGACCTAAATTGAACAGTGACAGGTTGGGGTTAATGCATTTTCTGTGATGGCAAAATAGCCACTTCTTTTGTCTCAAAATATATCGTAGAAAACAATGTCAAGAAATAAATAAATGGGGAGAAAGAGAGTTGTTGGAAATTAATTGCTCCAGGTTAGGCTCAGCATTGAAGAGTTGATGAAAAATGGGACAAGTATTTCTCATAATACATGTAACACAATCCACCTGTGATTGCTGCACCAGATAACCTAAAAGGCACACGCATGAGTGACCATTCTTTTGTTTTGTTACGAACTTGCTCAGCTCAGAACCCTTCTGCCCTGTAGAAAGTTGTCGCCTATGCTGACAACCTTTGAATGATGATGGATGATGTTTGGTGCCCCCTTAATCACCTTCTGCAACATTAAAAACAGGCCTTCAAACCCCGTAATAAGTGGAAAGATACGAGATGAAGACATCACTGCTCAGAGTTACAAACAAATCCTATCTGCCTGAAGAACATACTCTCGAGGAGAGAAAGAGAAAGAATGGTGAGACTTGGTGGTCAAACACAATTATTCCAATTAAAAGCAGATAATAATATAAAGGTCTAGCTCTAATTCCCCTACCTCAAAGGACACAATAAATGCTAGTTAATGACTGAATCACATTTTCCCAGGGATACTGATGAAATCACAAACTGACAACAAGAGGCACTTACACAATTATATTAAATGGTTAAAATTCTCATTTCGTCACTAAGGAAAATTTCTCAAAATTTATTGCCCATCCCTAGTTGCCCTGGGAGGGCAGCTGAGAATAAACCACACTGCTGTGGCTCTGGAGTCAACTGTAAGCCAGACCAGGTAATGATGGCAGATTTAGAGGTGGAGAGACTCTTCTCGCTCAGAAAGGACAGTAGGACTAGGGGGCACAGCCTCAAAATAAAGGGGGGGCGGTTTAGAACGGAGTTGAGGAAGAACTTCTTCACTCAAAGGGTGGTGAATCTCTGGAATTTTCTGCCCGTTGAAGTGGTGGAGGCTGCCTCGCTAAATATTTTTAAGACATGGGTTGATGGGTTTTTGATGAGAGAGGGGATTAAGGGTTATGGGGAGAGGGCGGGAATGTGGAACTGAGCCACGACAGATCAGCCATGATCTTATTGAATAGCAGGGCAGGCTCTAAGGGCCAGATGGCCTACTCCTGCTCCTTTTTCTTATGTTCTTATGTTCTAAAGAACAATATGGGTTTTCCCGACGATCGGTAATAGTTTCATGGTCGTCAGTAGACTCTTAATTCAAGATATTTTTTAATGAATTCAAATTCTACCACCTGATATGACAGGGTTCAAACCCAGGTCAAAAAACAAAGAACAAAGAAAAGTACAGCTTAGGTGCAGGCCCTTGTCCCTCCAAACCTGTTTCAATCATGAGGCCTGCTTAAA
Source organism: Carcharhinus amblyrhynchos (assembly GCF_965287045.1). NCBI lineage: Eukaryota > Metazoa > Chordata > Chondrichthyes > Carcharhiniformes > Carcharhinidae > Carcharhinus > Carcharhinus amblyrhynchos. The sequence goes on along the minus strand of NC_137324.1, from coordinate 45,329,736 downwards.
CTAAAACTGTATGCGCTCATAGAGTCCATATCTTTCTATTCCCATCATATTCATATATTCGTCTACTTTCCCCTTAAATGCTGCTATCCTACCTGCTTCCACCACCTCCCCAAGCAACGCATTCCGGACATTCACCGCCCACTGTGTAAAAATTTGCACATCTCCTCTAAGCCTTTCCCCATGCACCTTAAACCTCTATTCCCTAGCACTTGACTTTTCTACCCTAGGAAAGAGCATCTGACTATCCACTCTGTCCATGCCACTCATAAACTTGTAAACATCTATCAGGCCACCCCTCAACCTCTGTCATTCCAGTAAGAACATACTGAGTTTATCCAAACTCTCCTCATAGCTAATACTCTCCAGACCAGGCAACATCCTGGTAAACCCCCTCTGAACCCGCTTCAAAGCATCCATATCCTGCTGGTTGCGTGGCAACCAGAATTGTAAACAATATTCTAAATCGGGCCTAACTAATGTTCTGTACAGCTGCAGCATGATGTGCCAATTTTTATACTCAATGCCCCAACCGATGAAGAAAAGCATGGCCGTATACTTTCTTGACTAACTTATCACCTGCGTTGCCACTTTCAGTGATCGGTAGACATGAATGCCCAGATCTCCCTGCCTCTAAATACTCCAATGGGTTCTACCATTTACTGTGTAATTGCTACATGCATTGGACTTCCAAAATGCATATCTCACACTGGTTCAGATTAAACTCTGTCTGCCATTTCTCTGCCCAAGTCTCCAACCGGTCTACATTTTGCTGTATTCTTTGATAGTCCTCTTCACGCCGCCAATTTTTGTGTCATCTGTGAACTTACTAATCAGACCGGCTACAGTCTTCTCCAAATCATTTATACATACTACGAACAACAAAGGTCCCAGAATTGATGCCTGTGGAACAGCACTAGTCACAGCCTTCCATTCAGAAAAGCACCCCTCTGCTGCTACCCTCTGTCTTCTATGGCCAAGCCAGTTCTGTATCCATTGTGCCAGCTCTCCTCTGAACCCATGTGTGACTTCACCCTTCATACCAGTCTACCATGAGGTACCTTGTCAAAGGCTTTACTGAAGTCCATGTATATAACATCCACTGCTTTTGCCTCATCTATCATCTTCGTCGCTTCCTTAAAAAGCTCAATTACGTTAGTGAGGCATGACTTCCCCTTCACAAAATCATGCTGTTTATCATTAATAAGTTAATTTGTTCCCAAATGTGAGTAAATCCTGTCCTTTAGAATCTTTTCCAATAATTTCCCTACCACTGACATAAGGCTCACTGGTCTATAATTTCCTGCATTATCCCTGCTGCTCTTCTTAAACAATGGAGCAACGTTGGCTATCCTCCAGTCCTCTGGAACTTCATCTGCAGCCAATGAAGATGCAAAGATTTCTGTCAAGGCTCCAGCAATTTCTGCCCTTGCCGCCTTCAGCATTCTGGGGTACATCTCATCAGCTCTGGAGACTTATCTACTTTAATGCTTTTTAAGACACCCAGTACCTCCTCCTTTTCAATATCAACATGACCCAGAATACCTACACACCCTGCTGTAAGCTTCTCATCCATCAAGTCCCTCTCTTTGGTGAACACTGAGGCAAAGTATTCGTTTAGTATCTTGCCCATGTCCTTCTACTACCCTTGAGTGGACTAACCATTTCCTTGGCTACCCTTTTTTTCTTTACATATATATAAGATGCCTTAGGATTTTCCTTAATCCTGTTTGCCAAGGACTTTTCATGACCCCTTTTAGCGATCCTAACTCCTTCCTTAAGTTCTTTCATACGTTCTTTATATTCTTCAAGGGTTTCATCTATCCTAAGCCTTTTAGACGTATTGAATGCTTCCTTTTCCCTCTAGTCAAGGTTCATAATATCCCTCGTTATCCAGGGTCCCCAGAATGTTAGCTGATGTTTCTGGATTAATGGTCTAGCAATAATACCACTAGGCCATCAGAACTCATAATTCTTTCTGTTCATCATCCTGAAATAATATCCTGGCCTTTGGTGCATCGCTGGTGCATCTGCTGAACAGGATCTGCAAAATAGGGATGCATTCCATCAGGATTCCACCCTGTGGAGAGACAATTAAGAAATTCCATGTGGGAGGGACGAGTGAGAGATGACTTGGTGTATTAGTTGAAGTCAAGGTCTTGTAAAACAGAGGGTTCTCAGTTAACCGTTAGATTTCTTGGAGTCAAATTTCTAGGAGACTTGTTCTCAAGTGAAAGCAAAGTTGAAATAGGTAGGGGGAATCATTCTCCCACTGTCAAGATATTGCTGTTTATTACTTTGGTTAGAGAACTTGCCGTTTGTTCAATGGCTTTCTGATGGAACTCGGGTGTGCAGAACTGTTCCATTTTTAAAGCAGGTAATGCAATAACTTCCTCACCATGAGCTTTGTACAAGTCCAAATCCCTTTTTCCAAGCAAAGGTGCTGTGTTGATTACACATCCTGTGTTTTCGTTTGACACCTTGATATTCTCCCAGTCTAGTTTGGATGAGGGATTGTCAAGTTACAATGGAACATTGATGGGATCCATTCACATTCTTCGGACACACAGTGAGTTTTGCTGTTCCTTTTGTCTATGATGAATCTGAAAGGTGAGCGTGCTGGTATGCTATTTTTTTTTGTTAGTGGCCCATCCTTAAACAAACCGTTGTGTGAATTCCCTGGATGGCTGTGAATGCCCACGTTTAAATATTTCCTTGAGACTTAGGAGTGCCTGGTGCATAAATTATCAAAAGGTCACGTGATTTGAAGCAGCCATTTTAATAGCCTGTGTTCAAAATTTTAGTCTTGAGAAAAGCTCATAGTATACTGGAACATGGAATCCTACAGTGTAGAAGGGGGCTATTCGGCCCATCGAGCCTGCACCGATTGCAATCCCATGCAGGACCTATCCCCATAACCCCATGTATTTGCCTTAGCTAGTCCCCCTGACACTAAGGGGCAATTTAGCATCCACCTAACATGCACATCTTTGGACTGTGGGAAGAAACTAAAGCACCTGAAGGAAACCCATGCAGACACGGGGAGAATGTGCATACTCCACACAGACAGTGACCCAAGCCGGGAATCGAACCCAGGTCCCTGGCTTGGTGAGGCACTACTAACCACTGTGCCATTGTGCCACCCCTCATGGGACTTTCTTAAATGAATCAAAAAGTTTACATTCTAAGCCTGTGATGCATCACAGTGATGCCAGCTGCTAAGGATCCTAAACTCAGAGCTACAGCTCCTCCAGCTCCACTCTCCATCTCCCAATATTTTCTCTCAGTTTCACTCTCTGTCACCAACTGTTTTCACTCAGTTTCTCTCTCTCGTTTCTGACTGTTCTCCCTCAGCTTCACTCTCTGTCACCTATTGCTTTCACTCAGCGTCACTCTCTCGCCAGCTCCCATTCCTTTCTGTCAGGCTCAATCTCTCTCCAGTTCCCACTGTTTTCTTTCAGTCTCTCTCTCGCTCTCTCTGTCTCCCATTGTTTTGTCTCAAACTTACTCTTTCTTCCCCTCACTGTTTCCACTCAGTTTCATCCCGTCTCCCTCTCCCACTGTTTTCCCTTTGGCTCACTCTGTCTCTCACTGACACCCCCCGGGCACTCTTACCTATGGCTCACTAGCAGTGTTTTCACACAGCCTTGCTTTCTCTATCTCCTGCTAACTCCTCATCGCCATTATAATCTGCTTATCACCAGAACTGTTTTAGCTCTTCATTCTGTGTCTTCCACTGACTTCCCACTGTTTCATTTAACTGTTGGACTCAGGGACTCTGTACTCACCAGGGAAGATCACCACCTCTGAACGTACAGTGGAGGGAATGTCACTGGTGTAGATAGAACAGCCTTAGACACTGTCCTGAGGAACTTATGCAGTGATATCCTTTGCAGTGGGATGATCGGCCTTCAACAACCAGAGAAGAGTTTCTTCCCTCATTCTCTTTGACTTCAGTTTTGCCAGGGTGCTTTGATGCCACTCTCCATTAAATGCTCCCTTGATATCAAAAGCTGTCACTCAGACCTCAGCTCTGCTCTTTTGTCCATGTTCGAAACAATAATGGAGACTGCAGCTGAATGGCCCGAATGGAACCTAAACTGAGCTTCAGTGAACAGGTTGTTGTTGAGTATATGCTGTTAGATAGCTTTGTCAATGACCTCCTTCTATCAGTTTGTTGATGATTGAGAGTAGACTGTGGGTTAATTAGCCAGATTGGCTTTCTCCTGCCTTTTGTGGAAAGACATTTCTGGGCAGTTTTCCATGTTGTTGGATAGATATTGATGCTGTGATTGTAATGAAAGAGCTTGGCTTAGAGGCATAGCTAGCTCCGGAGCAATATCTTCAGCACTGTATTCGTTGCTGTATCTAATATGTACAGACAGGTTTTGTTATCATATGACTTAAAACCCATGAGGAATATAATTCTACTGCTGATGTTGACCAGCAGCATCTCACTGAGGCCCAGTTTTGAGCTGTAGATCTGTTCTGATTTAGCACAGTGGTAGTGCCGCACAATATAACAGTATCCTCAAAGTGGAGATAGGAATTCCTCACTCTTTAATGTGCATCATTACTAGCTTTTTATTCCAGATTTAGTCAATTAAATACCTTTAAATTGACCAGGTACCATGGGGGAATTTGAAAATCGTAGCTCATTCATCCAGGCCTCGAGATTTAACCCAATGATATTACCACTTATGCTACTATGCCCCATGTTAATCGAACCAGAAAAAAATAACTAATCCATCATGAACTTTTGTACCAAGTGAATGTGTATACATAAGATGTGAGAAATGGACAGTAAATAGCAAGATTGAATAAGCTAAGGAAAGGATAAGGCATTTTAGTCAAGTCAGGCAGTATGGTCGGTGCAGGCTTGGAGGGCCGAGAGATCTGTTCCTGTGCCATAATTTTCTTTGTTCTTTGACAAGTTTCTCAAGTTGGGTAAGTTGATTTTTGAATTGAAGCATCAAATTGAATTGTAAGATGCTGCCAAGGTAACTGCGAGGAATAGAAAAATAAAAAAAGGATCAGTTAGTGACACGTAGGTTTGCACTTAGATGTTCATATGTTAATGAAGAAGTTTTACAATTGTTCCATGGACCGGTGCCAGTACTGCTGTATAATTTTGGAACTGGATGGAGAATGCAATGCCCAACTAGTACTGAGCAGCTAACTGTGCTTGGCAGTGGAGCTTTACTTCAGCAATAAACACCACAATAAACACCACAAGAGGTAGTATTCTTCTTAATAGAGCCTGACAGAGCAGGTTACTGCCCGTCCAGAGTGCAGCGGCAGTTCCTGCAGGATTGGATGAGCTGAGATTGAGTTAGAGTCACAATTTCAAAATATATTTAAAGCAGTTCGGCCACCAATCATTTAAATGTATTTTTTTTTAATTATCTACGGAATTCCCTTTTTTGTGATTCCACAAATCTAATAGTATGACAGGAGAAATGGGCTATTATAGACATAAACAATCCCAAAGCATTCAGCAGCTCATGCCTGCATTAGTTAACCGAATCTACCTGTTTGCTAAATAACCTTGTACGTGATTCTAAACAAAGGATGCAGTGTGCAATGCCCTGCAAAAGGATGATTGATGTCGAGCTATAAATTTGATTGTGTAGCCTTTCACCAGCAATTCAAAATCATCGTAGGGATTTAAGCTTATTCTCACTGTGGTACAGTTTACTACGTTATTAGATAGATTTATCCAAACACAGACAAAAAACCCAAGGCAAATAAAGGTGCAGTTAATATATTCACAGTGGTTAGCACTGCTGCCCCACAGTGCCAGGGATCCAGGTTTGATTCCCAGCTTGGGTCACAGTCTGTATAGCGTTCACACATTCTCTCCGTGTCTGCATGGGTTTCCTCTGGGTTCTTCGGTTTCCTCCCACAGTCCGAAAGACATGCTGATTAGGTGCATTGACCATCTAAATTCTCCCTCAGTGTACCTGAACAGGTGCAGGGGTGTGGGGACTAGAGGATTTTGACAGGAACTTCAATGCAGTGTTAATGTAAGTCTATTTGTGACTAATAAATAAACGTGTATGTTCCATAGTGCCAAAACCACAGCAAATTTTCTACTGTTAAAGTCAGACTAACATGTGTTGACCTTGGGGTTGAGGAACCATGGCCTTTCCATAACTCCAGCCAGAACCCAAGGGCTGGAAATTAGGTTAACTCTTGGATACACCCAATTTTAGTCAGCAGTCTGCGAAACCTTGCATGTATTTGCACGTCTGCCAATCCCTGAAGAAGCCTGCTGGCACAGAAGAGGTGAGACCATTCAGTTCCGCCTGCCACAAGACCAGAAACTCCCACCCTAGGTCAGCAGACCTTTCAATGGTCCATCAAATTTTTCATCCCGGCCGCACTGATTCCCATGGTGGGCAGGACGGGAGAATGTACCTGTTGTAGTAAAACAAACGCTAAAAGTGAAAGTGGACTCCACCCAGTATTCCAGACATGGATTGCAGCTGTAGTCCCCCAAGATGTTGACAATTTTGTAATTATTTTGTGTCTCTTTGCAAAGGTAAACTGGAAGATATTCATATATTCCTTTGGGAGGGTGAAGGGGGAGGGGGGGTGGTTGCCCAGCACCTTTCCTCTAAATTGGCTGCCATCCATTGTGATTTGTAGCATCCTGGGCATGCACCTTGGTATGACTTTTGGTAGTGTAGCTCCCTGTCAGACATAGTTAAATTAATGCTCTTACCTTATCCAGAGCTGGAGGCTGTGAGTGGGGAATTCCTGACACTTACTCTGGAATAAATGCAAAATATTGTAGATGCTGGAAATATGAAATAGATCAGAAAATGCTGGATAAACTCAGCGGCTCTGGCAGCTTCTGTGGAGAGGGAAGCACAGTTAATCTTTTGAGTCCATCAACCCCTTCATTGACCTGGAAGCCTCGGTTGAACTGGGTCACCATTGCAGATGTCAATTCGGCCTTCTTGACAGTTAGCCCAAGGAGAGCAACTGGCCCAGCTGGAATGCCCAGATGAGCACTCAGATCTTGTGCTGATCAGATGGCAGGTGTATTTACAGACATCTTTAACCTCTCCTTATTCTGATCTGAGGTCCCTGCCTGCCCCAAGTAGATGGCCATCATCCCCGTACCAAAGAGAAGCCAGGTAGCGTGTCTTAATGACTATCACCTGGTGGCTCTGACTTCCATCATTATGAGATGCTTTGAAAGGTTATTCATGGCACAAATCAACTCCCAGATTGCCTGGATCCATTATTGTTCACCTATCACTGCAACAGGCCCACAGCAGACACCATCTCCCTGGTCTTACACTCAACCTTGGAACACCTGGACAACAAAAACAAATGTCAGACTCCTATTTATTGACTACAACTCAACGTTCAACATGATTATCCCAACAAAACTCATCTCCAAACTCTGTGGCCTAGGGTTTGGCTCCTCTCTCTTTGACTGGATCCTAGACTTCCTCCTCCACCTCAGTGATTATCCTCAGTGCTCCACAAGACTGTGTCCTCAGTCCGTTACTATACTGTTTGTACTCTTATGACTGTGCGGCCAAATTCCCCTCCAACTCCATTTTCAAATTTTCTGATGACACCGCCGTAGTGGATTGGATCACAAACAATGATGAGATAGAGTACAAGAAAGAGATAGAGAATCTGGTGAATTGGTGCAGCAACAATAATCACTCCCTCAATGGCTGTAAACTAAGGAGAAAGACATCCATTTCAGGAAATGTAGTGGAGGACATGCCCCTGTCAACACTGGGGCAGCACAGTAGCACTGTGATTAGCACTGCTGCCTCACAATGTCAGGGACCGGGGTTTAACCCTGGCCTCGGGTGACTGTCTGTGTGGAGTTTGCACATTTTCCCCATTGCTGCGTGGGTTTCCTCCGGATGCTCCGGTTTCCTCCCACTGTCCAAAGATATGTGGATTAGGTTGATTGGCCGTGCTAAATTGACCCTTGTGTTAGGGGGATTAGCAGGGTAAATATGTGGGGTTTCAAGAATAGGGCCTGGGTGAGATAGTGGTCAGTGCAGACTTGATGGGCTGAATGGCCTCCATCTGCACTGTAGGCATTCTATGCATTCTACGTTAATGGTAATGAAGTGGAAATGGTCAAGAGCTTCAAGTTTCTAGGTGTCCACATCACCAACAAGCTGGTGCCTCCACACTGACACTACAGTTAAGAAAGCCCACCAAGACCTTTACTTTCATAAGAACATAAGAAATAGGAGCAGGAGTAGGCCGTCTAGCCCTTCGAGCCTGCCCCGCCATTCAATAAGATCATGGCTGATCTGTCGTGGCTCAGTTCCACATTCCCGCCCTCTCCCCATAACCCTTAATCCCCTCTCTTATCAAAAACCCATCAACACGCGTCTTAAAAATATTTAGCGAGGCAGCCTCCACCACTTCAACGGGCAGAGAATTCCAGAGATTCACCACCCTTTGAGTGAAGAAGTTCCTCCTCAACTCCGTTCTAAACCACCCCCCCTTTATCTTGAGGCTGTGCCCCCTAGTCCTACTGTCCTTTCTGAGCAGGAAGAGTCTCTCCACCTCTATCCTATCCATCCCTTTCATCATCTTATACGTCTCAATGAGATCTCCCCTCATTCTTCTAAACTCTAATGAGTTCAAGCCTAGTTTATTCAGCCTCTCCTCATAGCTCAACCCCCTCAACTCCGGCATCAGCCTAGTAAACCTCCTCTGCACTCCCTCCAAGGCCAAAATATCCTTGCGTAAGTACGGCGTCCAAAACTGCACACAGTACTCCAGCTGCGGCCTCACCAATGCCCTATACAGCCACAGCAAGACCTCCCTACTTTTATACTCAATCCCCCTCGCTATGAAGGCCAGCATCCCATTCGCCCTCCTGACCACCTGCTGCACCTGCAAGCTGGGTTTTTGCGACTCATGCACAAGGACCCCGAGGTCCCTCTGCACCGTCGCCTGCTGCAGCTTCTCGCCCATTTCGCAGTTTCTCAAAAGGCTGAGGAAATTTGGCATGTCTGCTTTGACTGTCACCAATTTTTACAGATGCGCCATCGAAAGCATCCATTCTGGATGTAGCACAGCTTTGTATGGCTCCTGCTCTGACCAACACAAAGGGTTGTGAATGTAGTCCAGTCCATCATACAAACCAGCCTTCCATCCATTGACTCTGTCCACACTTCCTGCTGCCTCAGAAAAGCAGTCAGCATAACTAAAGAGCCCACGATCCACAGGCATTCTCACTTCCATCTTCCTCCGTCAGAAAAAAGATCCAGAAGTCTGAGAACATGGACCAACCGACTCAAGAGCAGCTTCTTCCCTGCGGCCATCAGACTTTTGATTGAACTTACCATATATTAAGCTTATCTTTCTCTATACCTTATCTGTAACTTTAACACTAGATTCGACACTATTCCCTATCCTTCTCCCCTATGTACTGCATGAAGGGTGTGTTTTGCCTGTACAGCTCGCAAAAATCAACACTTTTCACCGTTAAGCAATACATGTGACAATAATAAATCAAATCAAAAATTCTACAGCGCCTACTCTGGGATTTTGGGTTGCAAACTCTGACCCTCTTTTCTATTGTACATAGCCATCAAGGCAACAACAGGGATGTTATTCATTTCCTTTTCAAAAATCCAATTCCTTAATCCAGTAACTTGTTCACACAAGCGTGTATCTCTATTGTGATGATCAAAACACCACTCCGCACTGCCCCTCCCACCCCAATTACCACAGCATGATATGCGAGTCCCATCCTGCTTGACAGGAATAGAAGCTTCTGTAACCCTGAGGAAATCTGTATTAAGAACAGGGAGGGTTCAAATACTGATGTAAATGAGAATTGAATTTAATCAGTGGAAGTGACCCTGCTACACGTGCAGAAGAAGAGGCACATGGGACTGGCATGAAGAGTTTCAGTGGAAATAAGTGACACAGTGGCACAATGGTTAGCACTGCTGCCTTACAGCGTCAGGGACATGGGTTCAATTCCGGCATAGGATGACTGCCTGTGTTGAGTTTGTATGTTCTCCCCGTGTCTGTGTGGGTTTCTTCTGGGTTCTCCAGTTTCCTCCCCCGGTCCAAAGATGTGCAGGTTTGGGTGGATTGGCGATGCTAAATTGCCCCTTAGTACCAGGGGGATGAGCAGGCTAAATATGTCAGGGTTATGGAGACAGGGCCTGGGTGGGGTTGTTGTTGGCATGGGCTCAATGGGCCAAATGGCCTCCTTCTGCACTGTAATGATTCTATGATTCTAGTTCTAGTTATGTGACTGTGTGCAATTTGAACGTTTACAATAAGGAATTAGATCCATGTTCAGAATGTTAAAATGTGCGTCTTGAAGCACAGTGGGATAAGGCTTAGTATAGCTGAACGTACAAAGTTTTAGGTATTCTGAATCTCCTGTGTAGATTGGAGACCAGGCTTTGCTACAGCCATCACATCCAGTAATTAAGGAGAGAGGAATCTGGTCAGGCAAAATCTCTGAAGAGAAAAACAAATGTTTTACTTCTGTAGAAATCCTTGCAGCTTCTTGAGAAGTTCCACCTCCAAACAAAACCTCTTGCTTTTGAAAGGAAGTTCCTGAACTCGCTGACCTATCTCTTCAACACTGGCTAATGAAAAGTTGATTTGATTTAATTTGATTTATTATTGTCTCATGGATTAGTATACAGTGAAAAGTATTATTTTTGTGTATAGCATTCACATATAGCATATAGCATATAGTCTTCACCGCCCAGGTCCTTCAACTGATGCTATACACTAGATACATCAATGCCATTTTCTTCCTTTGGACTCATGGTGAACAGTCACTGAAACAACTGTATGATGACATCAACAAGTTCCATTAGACTCACCAAGGACTACTCTCCGGAATCAGTTGCATTCTTGGACACATGCATCTCCATTAAGGATGGTCACCTCAGCACTTCACTGTACCGCAAGTCCACGGATAACCTCACGATGCTCCACTTCTCCAGCTTCCACCCTAAACACATTAAAGAAGTTATCCGCTATGGACAATCCCTCTGGGTACAAAGGATCTGCTCAGATGAGAAAGATTGCAACAGACACCTCCAGACGCTGAAAGATGCCCTCATAAGAACAGAATCGACTCATCGATTGTCAGTTCTGACGTGTCACAGTGAAAAACCACACCAACCTCCTCAGAAGACAAACACAGGACATGACGGACAGAGTACCCTCTGTCATCCAGTACTTCCCCAGAGTGGAGAAGCTACGACATCTCCTCCGGAGCCTTCAACATGTCATTGATGAAGATGGACATCTCGCCAAGGCCATCCCCATACCCCCAATTCTTGCCTTCAAACAACCGCACAACCTCAAACAGACTATTATCCGCAACAAGTCATCCAGCCTTCAGGAGAATAGTGACAACAACACCACGCAACCCTGCCACAGCAACCTCTGCAAGATGTGCCAGATCATCAACATGGATGCCATCATCTCACTTGAGAACACCATCCACCAGGTACACGGCAACTTGGCTAACGTTGTCTACCTGATACGCTGCAGAAAAGAATGTCCCAAGGCATAGTAAATTGGGGAGACCATACAGACTCTACGACAAGGGATGAATGAACAATGAATGAACAATCACAAGGCAAGACTGTTCTCTTCCTGTTGGGGAACGCTTCAGCAGTCACAGGCATTCGGCCTCTGATCTTAGGGTAAGCATTCTCCAAGGCGGCCTTCACAACACACGACAGCGCAGAGCCGCTGAGCAGAGACTGATAGCCAAGTTCCGCACACATGAGAACGGCCTCAACTGAGATCTTGGGTTCATGTCACACTATCTGTAATCCCCTTAACAACTTGCCTGGGCTTGCAAAATCTCACTAACTGTCTTGTCCGGAGACAATACACATCTCTTTAACCTGTGCTCAAGGCTCTCTCTATTCACATTGTCTGTACCTTTAAGACTTGATTATCTGTGAAGACTCGCATTCCAATCGTTATTTTGTAAATTGAGTTTGTGTTTTTATATGCCCTGTTTGTGAATAGAACTCACCTGACGAAGGGGCAGCGCTCTGAAATCTAGTGAATTTTGCTACCAAATAAACCTGTTGGACTTTAACCAGGTGTTGTGAGACCTCTTACAGTGAGGTTTACAACAGGTTTTTAAACAACAGGAACCAGGCAAAGGGAACATGCTGAGGGAGAACAGCCCACAGGGAGGGAGGACAATGCTTTGGTGGTACCCTGATACTGCCCCCTGGTGTTGCAGTGCCAGGGTTACTGGGCAAATGCTGGGGACCTCTCTGAGGTGATCCATGGTGTGTTCCTGTGTCCATGGGGTGAAGCATGATTGGGGGGGGGGGCGGGGGGGGGGTGTAGGGCAAACATACGGGATTACCTGTGTTATACTGCCACAGGTCATTGTTGGTTTGAGGGGGAGAAACGCCGATGATTGTTCTGAGAGTAGGGAGAGCTTTGGGGCTTGTGCTTGGGGTGGGGAGAGAGACCCCAATGATTGTGCCAGGGTTCAGGAGATCCTCCAAACTTCTTTGGTGGGTCGGCGGTGTGCTGTGGGAAGTTTTAACCCTCTGCTCATTGGTGGACCTTTTAAATCTGGTGCCCCAATCTCTCTGGAGTCGGACTTGCCGGCTCTATCAGTCCCTGACCCACCAGAGTGATGGCATAAACTATGCACCAAGTTATCTTTTATTGGTGTGCCAGAAATTGTGGTCTGAAAACTCAGTTATATATATGGGGAGATACATGGCAATTTTCAGTCAGAGCCTGACACTTGATAGATTATAGGAAAATTCTGCCAATTGCACCTGTCTCAGCTAAACAGAATAAATGATAGCCATTGGCTGATTCATTTCGCAGTCATTTCTTCATTTATCGAAGCAGAGTCAAGCTGTCTAGATTAAATTTTCAAACAATGCTTGGCAGTTAACTGTCAGTCACCATTAACTGGTGCATTATCCATGGAATCACCTCTACCTATCAGAGTCCACTTGTCAATCGGCACCTTTTTCTAATAGAGCATAAAGTTGTTGTTTCCCCTGACACTGGTATTCGGGTGATTGGCCTGATGAATACAAGACAAAAAGAACAAAGAGCAAAGAATATTACAGCACAAGAACAGGCCCTTCGGCCCTCCAAGCCTGCACTGACCATGCTGCCTGACTAACTAAAACCCCCTGCCACACCGGGGACCATATCCCTCTATTCCCATCCTAGTCATGTACTTGTCAAAATGTCCTTTAAAAGTCACTACCTTATCTGCTTCCATTAACTCCCTCTGAAAAAGAGTTCCAGGCACCCACTACTCCCTGTGCAAAAAATCTGCTTCATACATCTCCTTTAAACCTTGCCCCTTGCACCTTAAACCTATGCCCCCTAGCAAATGACTCTTCCACCCTGGGAAAAAGCTTCTGACTATCCATGCTGTCCATGCCTCTCATAATCTTGTAGACTACTATCAGGTCGCCCCTCAATCTCCATTGCTCCAGTGAGAACAAACAAAGTTTCTCCAACATCTCCTCATACCTAATGCCCTCCATATCAGGCAACACCCTGGTAAACCTTTGATGTACCCACTCCAAAGCCATCACTTCCTTCTGGTAGTGTGGTGACCAGAATGGAACACTATATTCCAATTGCGTCCCAACTAAGGTTCTATAAACCTGCAACAGGATTTGCAATTTTTAAACTCGTTACCCTGGCCAGTGAAGGCAAGCATGCTTTCTTGACTACCTTATCCAACTGCATTGCCACTTTCAGTGACCTGTGTAACTGTACACCCAGATCCCTTTGCCTATCAATACTCTGAAGAGTTCTGCCATTTACTGTATATTTCCTATCTGTATTAGACCTTCCAAAGTGCATTACCTCATATTTGACCTGATTACACTCCAACTGCCATCTCTCTACCCAAGTCTCCAATTGATCTATATTATTCTGGCTCTTCTGATGGTCGTCATCGTTACCCGCTAATCCACCAATCTTTGTGTTGTCCGCAAACTTACTAATCAATCCAGTTACATTTTCCTCCAAATCATTTATATATATTACAAACAGCAATGGTTCCAGCACTGATCCCTGAGGGGTCACAGCCCCTCAGAAACCTTCCACTGCTACCCTCTGTCTTCTTTGATCAAGCCAATTTTGTATCCATCTTGCCAGCTCACCTCTGATCCCATGCGACTTCACATTCTGCAACAGTCTGCCATGAGGGGCCTTGTCAAAGGCCTTACTGAAGTCCATGTAGACAACATCCACTGCCCTACCCTCATCAATCACAACCGTCACTTCCTTGAAAAACTCAATCAAGTTTGTGAGACATGACCTTTGCTTTGACAATATGTCTTTTTTTAGTAATATGCAAAAATTATTTAAATATTCATCCATTTGGTTGTAACTTAGAATTAAATTTGTTTAAATAATAGCATTATTAAGGCTTTTTCTTTCTTTGTTGACTAAATTATGTGAAAAAAATGTGTCAGGTTACACAAACATTGCATCAGAATTATTGCTGTAAATGTTCAAAGTTTATTGTTAGTGTAGTACAATGTACAGCTCAATTTTGAGGCTGAAAAGTTAATAGCAAGGAGGAAGAAAATGGCAGGAAACAAATGTACAGGAAATGATTAAATATATGGTAAAATAATCATATCAATTGAAGCATTATGCTATCAAATTTTCCTTTATCTAATTGCATTCAAGTGATATCAATAACCAGCCATTAAAACTAGATTTTTCTCTCCTTTTAACATAAAACAGGTATTGCCTTATCTTTGCATTGCCAATGTCTACGCATTATTGGGAGACATGCATCACGCTGCCATTAAAACGTGTCTAATGTTAAGGCATTGACATGTTAAAACCTAAAATTTCCAAGTGTGCGCTGAAGATGAAGGAGGCCTGTTAGCATTGCATATAGGAAAATCACTGCCATATGCTGGCATATGTCAATGGGGTAGATCTTGACTTCTTGTGATAATGCAAATGGGCAATAGTGAGTTGGCAGCACAACTGAATTCAATGGAAAAATAAACCAGGACAGATGGAAACATCTGTGCCAATTCACTATCAGCTATTTTGCTTTACACTGTCTTGCAAAGACATGATCTATTAGAATGAGTTTGCCTATTTAAACAAAGTGTCGCTTCACAAAACAATTCGTAAGTTTAGCACAGAAGAAATTTTCCTTTTGCAGTAGAGCCTAGAACAGGCAGCAAGTACCAGCACATTTTCATTTACCATCACACATCAGCCCTGCTATTGTCTTCCATCTAATGAGCAGTCACAGAACTAAATCAAATGCACTTCCTCAGTGTAAACACAATGCATTGTATCCTAATGAGGGAAGTTCCAGGTTTGATCTTGTTTGGTTCTCTATGAATTAATCTCAACTGATGCGGCAGTTATATGACAAATGTGGGGGAAATTAGCCAAGGTTTCTGTCACCAACTTTTTTAAATGCTGTGATAAAAGAAAATTACTGCAGATGCTGGAACCTGAAACAAAAACAGAAAATGCTGAAACATCTTAGTAGTCTGACAGCATCTGTGGGGAAAGAATAAAGCCAACAGGCCCAATTTTACCATCACGTCACGTCTGCTTTCGGGTGTGAAAACTTGGTAAAGACGGGCGTGAGGCGAGTAGCATGATCCGTGCCCGCCTCCGTGATGCTTTCCCCTTTACCAAGGCCTGAAAATGGCCGTGATCTGGACCGTGCCTGAAACAGTCATGATGGCCCTTTAAATGCACATGCACGCATTTCAATAAACTTAATGGGCTGCTCACCCAACTTTCCCGGCACTTCCCCCTTTATTACCACGTTCGCCCATACAGAATCAGCATAAAACAGACATGCTCCATAAAAGTCCAATTCAGTTGCTCTATCAGTGAGAGTTAGTGAGCAGTTAAGTGCCTAGCATCCGACGGCTATCTGCTGCTTCCTTTTCTTGTGGCCATTTTGTTTCTCAGGTGGGGGGTGGGGGCACTCTTCGGATGTGTGGGGGCTGAAGAGCTATTGCTCAGTAGAGTGTCTGATGTCCGATTTGCAGCATGGATCTGGGTCACAGCACTGATCTTGGGTCTTTTGGATGCTGCTGGGTCTTAGTGCACTCAGCACTCTTCCAGCGAAAGCTTGTGCACAAAGACCTTGCAATTTGCACTGCTGCAGCCTCTCAACTTCTCAGCGATCTGTGATTCTGGGGACCGTGTGGGTGGGGGAATGGAGGGTCTGTGGTTCTGGGGAGCATTTGGGTGGGGGAATGGGATCTCTGATTCTGTGGAGCACATGGATGGAGGAATGGGGGTCTGTCGGAGTGGCTTTCTCGAAGGTCAACCCACAGAAAGCGACTGGCCCAGATGGGGTACCCAGATGAGTGTGCAGATTCTGCGCAGATCAGCTGGCGGGGATATTCACAGACATCTTCAACCTCTCTTTACAACAATCTGAGTTCCCTATCTACTTCAAGAAGATGATGATCCTTCCACTACCAAAGGAAAACCAAGCAGCATGTCTTAATGTACTGCTGGGTCTCCTGTCTTTTAGCCATGGGCCCAGAACCTCGAGAATTCTGTTCAGTCCCTCAGCTGTGGCCCACTCTGACTCAGCCATGGCCCTCTGGGACTCTGCTGTTGCCTGCTGTGACTCAGCCAACTCTTGGAGCCTGCCACTCACAGTGAGGATCCCCTGCCCCAGGCTTTCCACTGCAGATGCCACCACTCTTCCGGTGTTGGCTTGGGAACCACACAAGACAGGCATAGCTGGTCCACCTGAAAGCTTTGGGACTCCCCGCAACAGCCTCAGAGTTGGTCCAGTGTGGCTGTCAGCCCCTCCTGCATTCCCTGGCACTGTTGCTGCATCTCCAGCTGCTGAGGGAAAACTGATCTCAGAGGCCCAGTATGTAGCCTTGGGCCAGCTGAGTCCTCGCCTCCGGCAGGCCCTTGGATGTTCCCTTCTCCCCCTGATGTACACTACCAGATGTGTCGTGCTCACCAGTGAGTGACCCAGAAGTCTCACCAATAACTGGACCCAACGATGTGTCAGTATCTGGGATGGTGAGTTGTGAGGTGGAAACTGACACCAAAATGGTGCCACCCTCAGAAGTCCCTTCATCCATATCCTCCAAGGACTCATCCGAGTTATCTGGAGCAGGATAGGTGGGAGCTGCAGTGGGGTCCATAATGCCAGATGGCCTCATGGCATCCATGAAACATAGGACACAAAGTTAAGTGCAAGAGAGGGAGAGGAATCCAGGATGCAAAAAAACGTGATTCACATTTCTCCATTGAACATAGAACACAAAGAAGGTTCCATCACCAGAACACCACATCACCCTCCAAACCTGCAATGACCAGACTGCTCATCTGAATCATAATCCCCTACTATTCCGGGGACCATATGCCTCCATTCCCATTCATATAGCTGTAACGACACCCTTTAAAGGTCACTCTTGTAACTGCCTCTATGACCTCCCCC
Organism: Carcharhinus amblyrhynchos; assembly: GCF_965287045.1. NCBI lineage: Eukaryota > Metazoa > Chordata > Chondrichthyes > Carcharhiniformes > Carcharhinidae > Carcharhinus > Carcharhinus amblyrhynchos. Next base: position 45,312,272 of record NC_137324.1, on the reverse strand, counting down.
AGCAGCAAGTTTCCAGCCCCTCACAACTCACCATCACAGAAACATCCACCACCCTCTCTGTACAAATCAACAGGCCTTGTACCTCTCCTTTAAACCTTGTGCCCTGCACCCAAAACTCATGCCCCCGAGAAGCTGCCTCAAATTGAGTGGAGGATTGACAGGTGCTCACGTCTTGAGGGCAGCCTGACCATGCTGTCGCTGACAGCCCACATCTCCCCTTCCCTGGATAGCCTGTTCTTCAAAGGGGGTGAGGACCCAGAGGTCTGGCTTACCACCCCCTGTCTTCACCCTCTCTTGGATGTTATGGTTGGTCCTCTCCTGTGGAGACAGAAGGAGCCATGAAGGAAATGATGGCTTGACTGCTGCAGAGTATCAGAAGGTGGCCCTTAGAGGGCAAGCACAGTGGGGCTCTTGGGGGGGATAAGAGGGAGGTGCTTGGAGGTGAGGAGCTTGCAGGATGCTGGGGTGGGAGGATCTGGGGGAAGATGCAAGATGGGGTTCAGCACTCACCCTTGATACATGGATGAGGCCATTGACCTTCTTGCAGCACTGCTTCTCGGTTCTGGGGGCCAGTGCCACGGCACTGATGGAAGTGGCAACAGCTTCCTAGGTGGCATTGCCATCAGCCCCCCCCGAGTCTGTGTCATGCTGGGGGGAAGACAGTGTCCCACCTCATCGCGGCTGCATCCAGCATCCTCCTCAGGTCACCCTCAATAAATCTGGGGTCTGGTTACGTGGTCATTTTTTTCCTTTATCGCCTGCCTACCTGTCCATTCTTGAGTTTTTAATGGAGCATCCCCTCATTAGGGCAGATCAGCTTGGCACAGCATTCCAGCAAGTTCCATGTAGTTTGCTTGTTAGCATTGAGGGGAAGGCAAGTGAGCACTTGCAGGTGTAATGCTGGGGAGGGGGGCAGATGATGGATTAGTGCCTCAATGATTGGGGACAGCGGGGAAAGAGAGAGAGAGAAAGGTGTCACACAGCCATCGGAGTCCAGAGGAGATGGAGGCCTTGTACAGGAGGGTCTGTCCTGGGGAGAGGGGGGATGGGAGGGTCACTGCCTGAGATTGGTGGGGGGACGGGAGGGGTCTGTGCCATTCTGCCTGAGGTCGGTAGGGGGAAGTGGGGAGACGGCTATGATTGGCCTGGGTGGTAAGATAATGTTGTGGGACAATGTCTGTGGAGACTAGGGGGACATGATGTAGAGATGCTGGCATTGGACTGGGGTAATCGTAGCAAGAAGTCTCACAACACCAGATCAACCTTCCACACACCCGACGAAGGTACAGTGTTTCCGAAAGCTTGTGAGATTACTATCAAATAAACTGGTTGGACTTTAACCTGGTGTTGTGAGACTTCTTACTGTGTTTACCCCAGTCCGATGCCAGCATCTCCACACCAGGAGCCATGTGGCAGGGGAGAAGCAATCTATCATTTTTTTTTGCACACGCGCAGTTGGAGGCTCTGATTGGAGCTGCAGAGTTTCGGGTGTGTTAAGCCCTGTCCACAGGCTTGTGCAGTGCGATTTGGAGTCGCTGATATTTTTCTCAGGCAGAATGTGTATGAGGGTATCTCAGAACAGGTCTAAAAGTCAGATCTGAAACACTCCCTGTTTCAAGTCTGCCCAGCACTTAGAATCAAAATGGTAAAATAGGACTAATGTTTTGAGTCTTTTGTCAGAGCAGAGAGCCTGATAGAGAGTCACTCAGACTTGAAATGTTAGCTTGATTCTCTCTCCACAAATGCTATCAGATCTGCGGAGATTTTCCCAGCATTTTCTGTTTTAGCTGCATAGTCCTTAAAAACTCTTTTTCTTCAACTTGATAGTGTCCCTGCAAGGTATATGTTGTCACTGTCTTGAAGCTTCTGCAGAATTCTACCAATATCTTTCTGCAACTTCAACAGACTCCTCAGAGGCAGGAATACTATCAACTGAACCTCAAGTGGCACAATCACCACAAATCCAGGAACCAAATTTAAGGATAAATCTGGGGTCTGGTTATGTGGTCATTTTTTCCTGTGTTGCCTGCCTACCTGTCCATTCTTGAGTTTTTAATGGAGCATCCCCTCATTAGAGCAGATCAGCCTAATTTATGATCTTCTCATTCTTCACTGCCTTTGCATCTGCATTTCAAAGACTTTCAGCTCTTCCAATACAGCTGTGGATAATGTGCAACACTATTACTTGAATCCAAAGGTTACGTGTTTAAACTCCCCTCCAAAGACTTGTGCACAAAGTCCAGTGCAAAAGTAAGAGGTTGCTGCATTGTCAGAGCTGCTATCTTGTGATTGAACTGAGGTCTTCTCTGAACAATGGACAGAAGAATATTGTGGCACAAGTTTGAAGGGCAGATGAGATATCTCCAGTGGCTTGAGAGATATTTATCACCCAATCAACATCACAAAAAAGTGCTCATTCGCACATTGCTATTTGTGGAGCTTGCTTTGCTTAAGTTGGTTGCCATGTTTCCTATACGGTGGCAACAGCTACACCCTCAAAAATACCTCATAGGCTGTAAAGCAAAAAGGGATGTCCTGAGTTTGAGGAACAGCAATGCATCAAGAACTTCCCTTTTTATATATAGTCAGACAATTAATGTTTCATTTCCTTTCCTTATGTTTATTTACAATCCATTGTAATAACACTCACAGAATTGGTACATTAAGCAAGAGCACCAGGGTTAGATACTCAACCTTCTCATGTAAATACAACACACTGTATTCAGACGAGGAAACTTCCTTGCTCTGTTCTGCATTAGTTAATCTCAACTGAGAGGTGGCAGTTATGAGAAATGGGGGAAAAGTTAGCCAAGGTTTCAGTGGCTAGCCTCAGTCCAGTGACCGCACTGGAAAGCATGTGTACTGATGTTGAGTGATGACATGGTTAGTCTGGCTACCGTCCACCTGCCGTGTTGTGAAATAGCCTGTTGATATTGTCTAGGCTCACACATAATTGCAGCCTTTGGAACTGTGTCCCAACACAAATCAGTACCCTCAGGACAAACAAAAAGAGAACATCTAAAAAGGAGGAAGTTGGCATAAGAAGAACCATGATATAATGAACAATTTTGCTACTCTGCTGTTTTCTGTCAGATATCAATTGACTGAACAAAATATTGCAATTTAAGACATTTGCATTAGGTAAAAAAGCGATGAATACTTTGGACTTGCTGCCAAAGTAAAACAAAATGAATTGCAACACTTGATATATTGAAGGACAATATGTTACTGCAATTAATAACTCCAACTTGACAGCTTTGCAATGTAGTTTGGAAAATTCAGAAGACAGAAACAATACACCATTTGTGTCTTCCTGCGGTAAAATAGCTTTTCAAAGTATTTTTTGTTCCTCTCCTCAGTTGGACCCTATTTCATGAATCATGCTAGTTACTGTAGGTAAGTTCAAAGGTGAACCTCTGCTGCCACATATTGACATATTTCCCTGCAGGTCAAACACAACTTCATCAAGATGTCAAAAAATGTAATAGCACTGTGGTCTCGAGGTTTCAATTCCATTTCTGCTGTTTACTGACTCTTTCACATTGATGGATACCACAAGTGTGAAGAACAAAGTAACAGGATTTTACAACAGTCATCAAAAGACTGGTTCAGAGTTTGGCTTGATGTAACTCTTGTTTCCAATATCCATTGACGCATGCTGTAATTATAATGTAGAGCTTTGATTAGAAATCTGACTGTGAACCACCTCCTACACAATCATCCTCAACACCAGTGCCCCATAAGGCTGTGTCTTCAGACCCCTACTATACTTTTTATAAAACTATGGCCAAATTCCCCTCCAACTTGGTTTTCAAATGTGCTGATGATACCACTGTAGTGGGTCGGATCTCAAACAACAATGAGACGGAGTACAGGAATGGGATAGAAAATCTGGTGAACTGGTGCAACAACAATAATCAAAATCAAATGAAAATCTGTAATTCAAAAGTTGTTGTCACACTTAGGCTAATGATTTGATTTGATTTGATTTGATTTATTATTGTCATATGTATTAGTATACAACGGGAGGTATTGTTTCTTGTGTGCTATATAGACAAAGCATACCGTTCATAGAGAAGAAACAAGAGAGTGCAGAATGTAGTATTACAGTCATATCCAGGGTGTAGAGAAAGATCAACTTAATGCGAGGTAGATCCATTCAAAAGTCTGATGGCAGCAGGGAAGAAGTTGTCCTTGAGTAGGTTGGTACGTGACCTCAGACTTCTGTATCTTTTTCCTAGTGAAAGGAGTGAAAGAGAGAATGTCTGGTATGCGTGGGGTCCTTAATTATACTGGCTGCTTTGCCGAGGCAGCAGGAAGTGTAGACAGAATCAATGGATGGGAGGCTGGTTTGCGTGATGGATTGGGCTACATTCATGATGTTTTGTAGCTTCTTGCGGTCCTGGGCAGAGCAGGAGCCATACCAAGCTGTGGAATAACCAGAAAGAATGCTTTCTATGGTGTATCTATAAAAGTTGGTGAGAGTCATAGCTGATGTGCCAAATTTCGTTGGCTACCTGAAAAAGTAGAGGCATTGGTGGCTTTCCTAAGTATTGCGTTAGCGTGGAGGAACCAGGACAGGTTGTTGGTGATCTGAATACCTAGCAACCTGATGCTCTCGACCATTTCCACTTCATCCCCATTGATGTAGATTGGGGCATGTCCTCCACCACACTTCCTGAAGTCGATGATTATCTCTTTCATTTTCCTGCCGTTGAAGAAGAGATTATTTTCATTGTGAAACCAAGTTGAAACTTAGTGTTTCACATTTGCTTGTTAGATTTCTCCAAATATTGAACTCCAACTGTAGTTTGACACATGGAGCTCTTTGTCATTGCAACACTGACACAATACTTAGGAAAGTCACCAATGCCTCTACTTTCTCAGGTGCTAAGGAAATTTGGCATGTCAGCTATGACTCTCACCAACTTTTACAGTAGAAAGCATTCTTTCTCATTGTACCACAGCTTGGTATGGCTCCTGCTCTGCCCAAGACCACAAGAAACTACCAAACGTCGTGAATGTAGCCCAATCCATCACGCAAATCAGCTTCCTGTCCACTGACGCATTTCCTGCTGCCTCGGCATTGATATGGGGGAGTCTTCATAATAGGGTGAGATTTAATTCCTGAATGAAAAGTTGACAGGACATTCCAGCTCCAGCCCTGTATCTCTACTGGGAGACAGGGTCCATTTTAATATAGGGGTTTCATTTCCACTTAAGCCAACACCCCACCCAAAATGTGGCTCCAAAGGCAGCTTACTGACTTTGGGCCTGTGAAGATTGTATAGTCCAGAGACCACCAGGATGACAGAGGAAGTGTAAATTTAAATGAAGAAGAAACTTATGATGGTTGTCAGGTAGAAAATACAACTGACAACCAAGCTGGGTTCCGAGAATTCACAGGGGAGTTGAAAAATCAACTAAAAGAAGTAAAGAGGGAAAATGAAATATGCCTGGCCAGTGAGCATAACATTGGTTTGTAAATAGTAAAAGGGTAGTTAAAGGACGAGGAGGGCCTATTAGGAGTCATAAAGGGGATTTTCACATGGAGGCAGGGGACATGGCTAAGATATTGAATAAATACTTTGCATCTATCTTTGCCAAGAAACAAGATGGTGAAAGAGGTGCAAATTCAGTCATTGGAAGTGTTTAAAATGCCACCGGGAATATGCAGAAAACTGGCAGGAAGTGAATATGTTTTACATATATTTTAAATGTATTTTAATTATGATTATCGGGCCCGGCATGGAACTCGCCAGGTCTGATAGCATCTCTCACCTTGCGAGGTGGAAAGGGGGAAATTGGGTGGCTGGGGTGGTGCCTCCTGGGCATGGGCACCCTGGCAGTGCCAGCCTATGCCCCCAGCACTGCCTGGGACAAAGTGCCGATGTCCAGGGGGCACCTTGGCACTTGCCACCGAGCACTGGACAGTGCCTAGGGGACGTGGCCTATTGTGGGTGGGGCCTAAGGGTAATTGGTGGGTTTGGGAAGGTCCTGCTGTGATTGTGGGTGGGCTGTGGGCAGGGGTGGTTGTCTGCCAGGTTGGGGGGGGCGGGGGGTGGTGGTGGTGGGGGTAGTCTGACCCCGGGGGGGAGGGGGTTGGTATGGGGTGTGCTGGGGTGAGGGGGATAGGGGTATCGCCTCTGCTGGGGAGGTGGGCTGGACATTGGGGTGCCCCGGGTCCAGGGTGGGGGGTCAGCACTGGCCAGCAAATGGGGAGACTGACAGATCGAGGCCACTACGCACGGGCAGATTTCCGGAGCTGTCAGGCTACAGTGTGAATAGACCCCACCCTCCCTGAGTTTTTAATAATATTCAAGACTGTGACCCCTGCAGTGCACAGAGTGCAGAGATTCAGGTGAGAAGCTGCACTGAAAAAACAGTCATGATCTAGAACAGTTTTCCCATCAATTCAGCACTTTTGGAAGAATTGCCCCTATAATTCAGAACAGAATTAATAGTCATGTGGGTAAACATAGATATGAAAGAGATTATACTCTCCAGAATTTAGAAGAATGAAGGGAGAGCAAATTGAGGTATACAAGATGATAAAAGGTCTGGATAAAGTAGACATGGAGCAGATGCTTCCTATTGTGGGGCATTCTAGGACAAGAATTCAAATAAGAGGTAGCAAATTTAAACAGAGTTGAGGAGAAACCACTTCTCCCAAAGGGTTGTGAATCTGTGGAATTTGCTACCCCAAAGTAAGTTGGTTGCTGGGACAGTGAGTAAATTTAAGGAGGCATTAGACAGATTTTTAATTGGTCAGGGGTTGATGGGTTATGAGGAGAAGGCAAGAAAATAGGGATGAGGAGCATATCAGCCATGATTGAATGGCAGAGTGGACCCGTTGGGCCGAATGGCCTAATTCTGCTCCTATAGCTTATGTACTTATGAACTAAGGAGCAAAAGGGCCTGGTTGTGTATGTTGTTAAAGGTGGCAGAACAGGTAAGAAAGCAGATAATAAAGCAGAATGTCCTGGGTTTTATTATTAGGGGCATAGAATGCAAGAGCAAGGATGTTATGTTGAACTTGTATAAGATACTATTTTGACCCCATCTGGATTTCTGGTCACCAAAATTTAGGAAGGATATGAAGTCATTGGAGAGGATGCAAAATAATTTTATAAGAATGATTCCAAGGATGAGAAACTTTGGTTAAGAAGATGGATTGGAGAAGTTGTGGCCCTTTCCCTTGGAGAAAAGAAGACAGAGGAGAGATGTGATGGAGTTATGAGGCGGTCCTGAGTGGGGAATCTGAAGAGGAGGGGGCCTGAGTGGAAGTCTGAAGGGGAAGAGGGGGTGGGGTTGAGTCATTGCTGGGTCACGCCTGTGTGGTTACCAGTTATTTGTGAGTGCGGGGGGGGGAAGGGGGGAGATGTCTCTCTTTGGTAAGGTGTTGGTGGTGCTCCCCTGGTCAATGAGGAGGACACTATGTTTTTGTGGGAGGGATGGCCAGTCTCTGAGCCCAAGATAGGGTCGCCTACAAATGACAGCCCAGTCTCGGAATAGCAGGGCTGACCGACACCTTATGTTGAATAAATTAACATCTATCAAGTGGGAGAATCCCAGCTGATAGACATTGCTAATGCCAGCAGGAAACCCTCCAGGCTTCCTGCTGCCATGGGCACTTATTCCCAATTTAGGAGAATTGTGGCCCTGATTACATTCAGTCCAATAGTATTATGTGACTGAATGCTGTAAATGATGAAACCCAAACATCACAGCACTGAAAAAGGCTATTCTGCCCTTTGAAAGAATTAAAAGTTTATTTGTCACAAGTAGGCTTACATTAACACTGCAATGAAGTTACTGTGAAAATCCCCTCGTCACTACACTCTGGCACCTGAGGGAGAATTTAGCATGGCCAATACACCTAACCAGCACATCTGTTAGAATATGGGAAGAAACCAGAGCACCAGGAGGAAACCCACAGGGAGAATGTGCAAACTCTATACAAACAGTGACCCAAACTGGGAATTGAACCCAGGCCCTGGAGCTGTGAGGCTGTAGTGCTAACCACTGTGCCACCATATTCCCAGTCCTATGCTCTTTTCCCATAGCCCTGCAAATGCTTTCTTTTCAAGAATATATATATTTCAGTATTTCAAGGATATATCTAATTTCCTCTTGAAAGGTGCTGGTTAGGTGTATTGACCCAAACAGGTGCCAGCATGTGGCGGCTAGGGGAATTTAGAACATAAGAACATAAGAACATAAGAAATAGGACATAGAAATAGAAATTTCACAGTAACTTCATTGCAGTGTTGATGTAAACCTTACTTATGACTAATAAATGAAGTTTACTTTATTATTGAATCTGTCTGCACCCCCATAAAGCCTGATCACAACTCATAATATTCTCCCCTATTTACCTCTGGGTTTTTCACCAATTAACTTAAGGATATCAGAACACATTCTCCTTGTTATAACTGCAGATCTAATGACTATAGACCTGGCATAATGGCATTGCAAACAATAATCACTGCACTGTTTCAACTGTCAGTCAGCCACAGCCATTTGAAGAACATTAAACAAAGTGGTTGATGAAAGGAGCAGCATTTTTGTTCACCAACTCTAACCCACAAACAAGGAAGTTATGCTTTAATACGAGCACAAATAAAGAGCACTGGGAGAAAGCTTGAATGACGATAAATCCTTCAGTTAGTTTTCAGTCTGTTATCCTGTGATCAATAGTCCTTATGTTGCTCAGTGTCAGGCATTGTTTTATGATGCTCCTGTGAAGCATTACGTTTCATTACATTAAAGGCACTATATAAATATAAGTTATTGTTGTTGTTCTGGTTGTTGTTGATAGGGAAATGCTGGATCATCCAGCACAGCAAAAACTAGAAAATTAGGTAGCCTGGAGAATAAATGGGAAGAGAGTTTTTTTTTAACAGCGGCTTGTGATCTGATTCTTATATATTTGCTGCACACTGTGGGTTTGACCCAGGAAAGTGTCCTATTACGGATCACAAAGATCCATACAGTAGCATAGAAACATAGAAAATAGAAGCAGGAGGAAGCCATTAGGCCATTCGAGCCTGCTCTGCCATTCATTTTGATCATGGCTGATCATCCAACTCAATAGCCTGATCTCACCTTTCCCTCCCATATCATTTTATCTCCTTTGCCGCAAGTGCTATATCTAACTGCTTTCTGAAAACATTTCATGTCTTGGCCTCAACTGCTTTCTATGGTAGTGAATTCCATAGACTGACCACTCTCTGGATGGAGGACCAAAGGGCAACTCTTTAACCAATGGACAGTTTGTTTGTTGGGTGCACAGTAACTCACCACAGCCGCTCCAGTGCTTGACAAGCATTGCCTGAACCCCAAGGTGTAAATGCTGCTTCTAAATCACTTCCCTACTTGAGTTTACAGTAAACATGGTGGGCTGAATATAGCCAGTTTTATTTCATTCTCGTCTTTTTTTTTGCTAGTGATGACGTGTTTAACACAGAGGATAATGCTTTCAGGAAAGTTTTGAAACTTTGAAATCCCATGTTGGAGATGATTCAAGCTTATGGCAGTTAATAGCATACATTAAACACTCCTCCAAGAATTGGATGTCTGTCAACATGATTCTGTTATGTACTTTAGAACACATGTGCAAATTAGGTAGCTCGAATTAGGTAGCTGTGTCCTGTATTGCTAGAGGGATGGAATTTACAAACAGGGAGATTATGTTGCAGCTGCATAAGGTGCTGGTGAGGCTATACTTGGAGTACTGTGTACAGTTTTGGTCTCATTATTTGAGAAAGGATATACTGGCACTGGAGGGGGTGCAGAGGAGATTCACTAGGTTGATTCTGGAATTGAGACGGTTGGCTTATGCAGAGAGACCAAATAGACTGGGGCTATACTTACTGGAATTCATGAGAATGAGGGGGATCTTATAGAAACATGTAAGATTATGAAGGGAATGGATAAAATGGAAGCAGGGAACTTGTTTCCACTGGCAGGTGAAATTAGAACTAGGGAGCATGGCCTCAAAATAAGAAGGAACAGATTTAGGATTGAGTTGAGGAGGAACTTCCTTCACACAAAGGCTTGTGAATCTGTGGAATTCCCTGCCCAGTGAAGCAGTTGAGGCTACTTCATTGAATGTTTTTAAGGCAAGAATAGATAAATTTTTGAACAGTAAAGGAATTAAGGGTTATAGTGAGTGGGAGGGTAAGTGGAGCTGAGTCCATGAAAAGATCAGCCATGATCTTAATGGCAGAGCAGGCTTGAGGGGCTTACTCTTACTCCTAGTTCTTATGTTCTTGTGTTTAAGCTTTCCCTGCTTAGAAGGCAGAGTAGGTAGATTGTAGAGACATTGAGCGAGATTTTATGGGACCGTTTGCTGCAGACACAGGACTGTTATGGCCTGTACGTCTCGCGAGAGGGTCATAATAGGATTTGCATCAGCAAGATCTCAGAATAAATCCTCTCTGCTACCCCCACTGCTGACGTAATCAGGTTCACGCCCAGATAGAGTGTCAATTTTTGCATGATTTTGAATTAATTCATACATCATTAAAGGGCCTTGACACCATTGCACCTGGCCCCATTGAAAGCTTCCCCAATCGCCATGACGTCAGGAAGCACAATTGTTTTTCAAATTCGAGAACAAGCTATGATTACCATGCCAAGATCACGGAGGTGTTTGTATAGCCCTCAATTGGTGAGGGTGGGCAATGCCCTGGGAAGGAGTCTTGAATCCACTGGGGGGTGGGGGCGGGCTTACCTTAACTTTGAGATCGGGGATCACTATAGAGCCTGCCTTGTCAGCTCTATCAGACCCTGCACTGCCCTGCCCGTGTGGCCCGGGGGCCATGCCCCCGATTTTCTTTTCACAAAGATCTGGTGAGAAAACCTGGCTGCGTTTCTGAGGAGAAACGTGTCAGTTTTCAGTCAGAAAATGACACTTGAGCGAGGGGTTTTCCCACTCTGTCTGCCACAGGAATCTTAGCAGCCGGGGGCGGACCATGCAAAGGTTCATGAACCTCGGATGGGATTTTCCAGTTTTGGGGCGAGCACGGCCAGGAAGTCCTGACTCTGCCAATTTTTTTGGAAAATTCCATCCATGGTGTTTTGTTAGTTTCTAACAGGTTGGAAAATAATATGCAGTGTGTGCCTGAAACACACTCTCAGTTGGTGAAGACCCCTGGGCCAACAGCAAAAAACCAGGAAAAATATTCCTGCAACTCTGCACTGTTTCCTTACATTGATTCGGAGACTTGAGCGCAAAATTTGGATTTGTTGTACAAATTGTGTTTTAACCTCTGCAGCAAATAAAGACACAAAGTTGATCTTCAATACTTAAACACAATTTCTTTTATTCTGTAGTTACTTAAGCAACATTAAACACTCGCAATGCGTAGACCAAATACTCACTACCTGTTACTTCACTTAAGGTTGATTTCCACTCGCAATTAAAACCTGGCCAGGATTTTGTTGTCACATGGAATCAGTCCTTTGCTCTCTTCTTCTCCCAGATGTTGTCCCTCCATGTGAGTTTTGTCTCTGGGATTCTTCATACTCTCTTCTAAATAAAAGATCCTTGTGTTAAACTCCAAAAGTTCCTTTGGTAAAGAGCCATCAAATTGATCAGAAACCCCAATGGCATCATTCGATTAGGCAAATCAAATAGAGCCAGAGTAGTGGTATTGGTCACTCCAGACCCCATCATATTAGTGCTTAAATGCATATTCTGATGCCCAGATAAGGAACTCCAAAAGTCTGTAAAGAACTCCTCTCTGCCAAGGACAAGTTGTTATATTTGACACCTTGTGTCCTTTGATAAGTATTAGCTACCAGAAATCCCAGCATAGTGAGTAAACAGCTTTAACCAAAAATCAGGTTTACTTGATTGAAGATCTTTCAGCATATTAAAAGTTAAATCTCTGCAGACCATTCAGCCACAGGTTCATGTCTCACTGTCATATTAAATGAGTGTTGCACTGTCAGAGATGCCATCCTTCAGATGAGACTTTAAACCAAGGCACTATCTGCCCTTTTAGATGCACTCTCGGGTATTGTTTCAAAGAAGAGCTGGACCACCCCATTATCCTGGCCAACATTTATCCCTAATTTATTGTCTGAAAGCAGATTATCTAGTCATTATCACATTGCGGATTATAGAATATTTCTGTGAAAAATTGACTGCTGTATTTCCCACATAATGACTATGCTTCAAAAGTACCAAATTGGCATTGAGACATTGTGAGGTTGTAAAAGCTGCTATATAAATTCAAATACTTTCTGCCTTTCCATTGCGCCTTTAATGTATAAATATCAACAGTCTATCTACACTTCCTGACCCTGGGTTAGTGACTACTTTTACACCTCAGTTGGGATAGAAAGATTTGCAACATGAGTGTGAACATGTTTGTCACTGTTTTGGAATCCAACACATTAGTGTGCAAATACACTGTAGCACTGAGCAAGTACAAGTCTTGTGGCGCAGTGGGTAGCTTCCCTGCCTCTGAACAAGAAACTGTAGGTTTGAGTCCCATCCCAGGACTTGATGGTGATGGAAGGTGCATTCATAATGCAATCAACCTCAAAACCCATCCAACCCACCAGTGGCAATCTATAAGGGTGGGAAAGACTCCTGATCAGCCATGCTTGGTTTGAAGTGGCACCCCTCAATATATAAGCTTTTGACAATAGACTAGTGATCTCATAGAGTCTTAGAGGTTTACAGCATGGAAACAGGCCCTTCGACCCAACTTGTCCATGCCGCCCAGTTTTTAACCACTGAGCTAGTCCCAATTGCCTGCATTTGGTCCATACCCTGTTCCAAGAAAAACTTCAGAATGGAAACAGTAGAAGATCTGCCACTAGGTACAGGAAGAGAAACATCAACAGCAGCTAAGTGATGTACACTAAAAAAAACACATAGCTGGTTACATATAATGCAAACATTGTCACATGATCTTAATAAGGTTAAAGAATAAATCTTTAAAATAAACAATGTTTAAAAGAAAGATTGCAGGTCTGTTGCTGGAAATATAATCTGAATGTTATTGAGTGCTTGTCTCTAAAGTACTGTAAAAAGAAACAATAACCAAACCTTAACCTTTTTAAACAGCTCTGGGGAAGGTTACTGGTTGTTTTATGATGTTTTAGGCTTCATTAGGGTGGCGGGGCAAAATAATAAATGTAACAGCAGTTGAAGCTTGAAATATAAGAATATCATTAATCCTCTGATAAACGTAATGAATTACTCAGCGTAGTTTTGGGCTTTTCTAGCAGTGATCACTGTTGTAGTGCCTTGTAGTGAAAAGTAAATTCTAAATAATATTTGTGCTACGTGCCGTGTGCCAAAATATGATTGTCATTCGTTTCATCATCTTTCCTAGCCCATTTTTTCTCAGGAACAGAACATTTGGAAATCCTTGCCTCATTCATTTTAACATTCCTCACACAATCTAAGCTTTTAAGACTAAAAAGTTGCAAATCTGGTTCTATGTATGCTTACTATTCAGAGTAGCATTTACCTTGCCATCAGCAAAGAATTGGATCTGTGTGCTTGCTGCCACTGAAAAGTAATTTCATTAGTCAACATCAGGAGGTAATTTCCTAGCATTGATAAGAGGAACTCATAACAAACTATCACATTTAAAATCATTTACTGCAGTGTTAGAAATAAGTGTACAAGTATGTTAAAAATAAATCATTTGCTACTTAATGAATACACTGATTTATTTATTTTAAAGCAATTAATTACTTGCTTAAGGTATAATGTGGAGATGCTGGTGTTGGACTGGGGTGGGCACAGTAAGAAGTCTCACAACACCAGTTAAAGTCAAACAGATTTATTTGGAATCATGAGCTCTTCGAGCACTGCTCTTCCATCAGCTGAGTGGAGAGATAGGTTCACAAACATGGCATATATAGGCAAAGACACATTCAGCTGATGAAGGCGCAATGCTCCAAAAGCTCATGATTCCAAATAATCCTGTTGGACTTTAACCTGGTGTTGTGAGACTTGCATAAATAATGACAGAGGGAATCTCAATCTTGACTCCGCACTCTTAAGTTAGAAAGTGGGCACTCTCCATGGTAATATCTCTATCAATCAGAGTCCCACTTGCTAATCAATCAGCACTCTCTTCTCACAAAATATAAATTGTTGTTCCTTTTATTGTTAGCAATTTTATAAATCTGTCCTGACAAATGCCAGATAAAATGCTTCAATAGCATATCTCCTTTTTCAGTAATCCTCAAGTTAAAAATTATTGACTCAAATCCAAATCCAAAGACTTAAGGATACAATCCAGGCTGACATTTCAGTAAAGTACTGAGCGAATAGTAAGTTGCTGGAGGTACTGTCCTTTGGGTGAGATGTTAAACTGGGCCTTGTCAGGTCAATCTGGTGAAAGGTCTATTGCTTTATTTGAACATGAGCAGGGATTACTTTTCCGGGTATCCTGGATAAATTTAGCTTTCAACTGAAATCACTAGTGCAAATTTTCTGAATCTCATTTGCCAGGGCTTGCTATGGGCAGATTAACTGTTGTGTTTCTCTACAATTCCACAATGACAGTATTCAAAAATACATAATTAGCTCCAAAGCATTTTGAGATATTCTAAGATTGTAAAAAGCTCTCTACAAATATGTTTCCAAGCTATACTCATTAGTACTTTTGTTTCTAACAGTGTACAATGTAATTTCACCATAGTTGAAGGTTACTTCAGTTGATACATCATTACTGCCATTGTCATTATAATGTGACAGCTTTTTTTTCCCTGTTGTTCTGAAGTAACATTGGCAAAGCGCCAAGATTCAGATCATAGAACACAACCTTTTTTTTATTTGATTTGTTTTATTATTGTCACATTATTGGGATAAAGTGAAAAGGATTCTTTCTTGTGTGCTATACAGACAAAACATACCGTTTGTAGAGTACATAGGGGAAAAGGAAAAGAGAGGGTGCAGAATGTAGTGTTACAGTCATAGCTAGGGAGTAGAGAAAGATCAGCTCGATATGTGGTAAGGTCCATTCAAAGGTCTGATGGCAACTGAGAAGAAGCTGTTCGTGAGGAGGTTGGTAAAAGACCTCAGACTTTTATATCTTTTTCCTGATGTTAGATGGTGGAGGAAAGAATGACCGGAGTGCAGGAGGTCCTTGATTATGCTGGCTGCTTTTTCAATGGGAAGTAGATGGAGTCAATGGATGGGAGGCTGGTTTGCATGATGGACTGCGATACATTCACAACCCTTTGTAGTGTATAAATGAGTGGCAAAGAAAACAATAGAAATATATAATGGTGGTAAGGTGCAAACATACTTTTTTCTTCTGGTTTGCATATTGGATAAGGAAAGCAAGGTATGAACAGGCAAGTGAGTCAAATCTCCAGCTTTAAAATCCTCAACCATTGCAAGGTCAGGGCCTTGGGCACTTACTCAGCTCAGGATATGGGAGATGTTAACATTGTGCCTACACAAGGTTAGTTACTAAGGACCTACAGTGTCATACGATGTTGCTTTTTCATGCCTGTTTTCTTTCGCTC
The DNA here is from genome assembly GCF_965287045.1 of Carcharhinus amblyrhynchos. NCBI lineage: Eukaryota > Metazoa > Chordata > Chondrichthyes > Carcharhiniformes > Carcharhinidae > Carcharhinus > Carcharhinus amblyrhynchos. The sequence continues at coordinate 45,296,759 of NC_137324.1, read as the reverse complement.
TGGTGACTGCCTGATAGGTGTTGTCGACACCTGAATTTTGATCTTGGACTTGAAATCTGGTTTAGCTGTTTACAGCAGTACCTCAACTCGCATCTTAATAATCATGGAGGGGGTGGGGTTAACTTCAAAATTGTGACATCATTACACTTTTTTATGTAACAAAATAAAACATGCCACAATCACATTCATTCATAATTCATAATCATTTCAATACCAGAGCAAGTGTCCATTTATTTCATTGTTAAAGATTCCACTGTATATCATTGTTTTCAATTTCAGTTCTGTAAGAACACAAGCTGGCTACCCATCTGATTTCACAGATTAGCACTGCTGCCACACAATGCCACGGGCCCGGTTTCAATTCCTGAATTGGATCACTGTCTGTGTGGAGTCAGCACATTCTCCACTTTTTTTGCATGGGTTTCCTCTGGGTGCTCCGTTTCCTCCCACAGTCTGAAAGACGTGCTGGTTAAATGCGTTGGCCATGCCAAATTCTCCCTCAATGTATCTGAACAGGGGCCGGAATGTGGCAACTAGGGGATTTTCATGGTAACTACAATGTTAATGTAAGCCTACTTGTGACACAATAAATAAACTTTAAAGGGATGAAAGTTAACAATAAGATTTTAAAAAATGAGATGAAGAAAATGTTTGTATGAAGTAGCAAGCTGAGATTGTCACCATACATGCAAATGGATTGTGTGAGATGGGTATTAAGGCTGAAAACCAAATCTCTGAAATGTTCCTCTGAAGTAATTTATTCGAAACCCATTTTATGTCCCAGATTTACTTCAATGATTCGCTTAGTTACATTTTTTCACACAATTCTTGGGATTACTTATTTGCATCCTACAAACATGGAATGCAAATACCTACATCCACACAAGATTATTTTGTCTTCTACCTTCTTCTGTCAGGAAAAGATACAAAAGTCTGAGGTCACGTACCAAATGACTCAAGAACAGCTTCTTCTGTGCTGCGGGAATTAAAAATATTTCATTCCACAATGAAATTGCTTTCCTTTGTCTTAATTGCCTTGACTCCAATTTAATTAGATTTACAATTTTTACCATATTATTTCTACTAATAATTTTTCAGTTCTCAGTGTCAATCTGAAAATCTTCAGGATCAAACTCTACAGGGACAATGCTCTAAGCATGCTGCGCTGCCTGAGTAGGAAATTGACATGGAGCTGCTTACGATATGAAAATCACAATTTCCATTTCATTAACAGGCCTGGGGCTGAAGTCTCCGGGCCTGCTCGCAACTCTCCTTCCCCTCCCCATCTCCCAACCTGGCCAGGGGTTTACCCCTGCTCCCTGCTGATGGAGGACAAGTGGCCTGACCCGCTGGAGGGAATAGAGGCCTTTGAGGCCCTCCCGGGAGGTCAAAGGATAAGGAGATGTCCCCTGGGCAATGACAATCTAGAAGTGCCAACCTGTGCCCACTGGCACTACCCAAGGGGCACCTTGTCACTGCCCACCAGGCATCAGGCTGTGCCAAGGGGTGGGACCAGAGGGGGTTGGGCCTATTGGGGAGCCATCAGTTGTGGGGGGAGAAGAACCTATTGCCACTCTCTGCACTTGGGATGACTGGGGGAGAGGGAGGGAAGAGGTGATCGGGACTGGCCATCTGGGTGGGGGAAAGGGGTCAGGGCTGCTGGGGGATGGATTGTGAGGTTAGGCCTGTCCAAGGGCAGGGATTGGGAGATCAGGGCTGGCCAGGTAAGGGGTTGGGGAGATCAGGACGATCAAGAAGGGTTCTGGGGATGTGGGGACATACAGGCTGGCCCAGGGAGGTCTGGGAGCCCAGCAATCAGGTGGTGTGGGGAATCAGTAAGCCAGCAATGGGGGTTGGCCAACGATCTGTGGGCTGGCAATCCTGGACTACTGCGCATGTACTGATCTCCGCTCTGACAGATTGACACACGTGCAATGGCCAGCTCAGCACTATGTGCCGGCCTGTTCAACTGGAATAGGCCCCACCCCCTGAATTTCAGAATGAATCGTGCTGGGGCACTTTGTGATGTACAGAGTGTGGGAGATTCATTCTGGAAATCATACTAAAATAAAAGGGAATTACTCCCATTTTCCCGCATGTTGGCAACTTAGAATTTTTTTGGGAGAATCCTGGCCCACATCTACACCTATTTCCTCTATTTCTGCTAATATTCTAAATATTTCATCATCCGTCTCAAAGGCAACATCCGTAGCAAACATTTTGAATGTTTGTTCAAACTTTAAGGGGGTGATCTTCCCAAAAAATTCAAAGTGTCCAACGGGCAGAAAATGGCAGTCTTTCCTGTCCGTTTTTTTGGGCGAGCTTGGTTTCATGAATTTACAGCACTCTGTGCAATTTAGAGGCCACCAGGCAATTCACACCAATGCGGAGTGGGAGGGGGCGGGGAGGAGAGTGCAGAGCCTAAACCCACCACAGAGGGCGACAACAGAGTGTTCAGGGGACCATCAGGCAATACCAATCTCCCAGTACATCCCCAAAACCACATCCCCCCGGATACTGCCCACCCACACCTGCCCCGATTGCTGGCCTCCCCGCCCTTGGTCTGACCCTCTTCTTGTATCAAAATAGAGGTTTCTTGGTGATCTGACTCAGCTGTTATTTTGTCTGATGGTTTTCAAGAAGTGTTTTGATTTTGTTGTTGTTCCCGTAAGAACATTTAGTGGATCAGGCTGCTCATTTAAAGGGAGCAATCATACTTTGCCATTTGCACAACACATCGCAGGTTTTCTTTCCACTTACTTGCCTCATGATATTCACATATCTCTGCTCTAATGTCAGGATTATATTCTGGATTTCAGTCATAATAATGATGAGGCACATCAGATAGAAGCTTCCAGAAAAAGTCTTATTTCCTTACTTGCAGCATTGGTTCTTGTTGTATTGTGTTGCTCTCCATCAACATCTTGCTTTGTTACTCTAGCTTCTTCACCTTTCCCTTTCTCTAATTGCTGCCTGTCACTTTCTGTCATCTCTTTTCCTTTCCCCTGCACCCTTTTCGTCTTCCCTATCTCTGTGTGTCACCTGTTACATTCCTTTACCAAGTTATATCGAATATAACTTACACCCAACAAATAAAATATGAGAAAAAAAATCAAATGAAATAGGAATGAAAGTTGGGGATTTGTAGATTTGTTGCATTTGTTCTTGTATAGTTCAGGTTTATAACCATTTCCGGTACTGGCAGGGACACAAGCCAGAATCTTCCACATCCATCTCTAGTTGGAAGCTTGAAATCACCCTGCGTCGGCGGGAAATCCACATGTGGGGATGCGCTGCCAGCGGGACTGGAAAATCTCACCAGCGTGAACAGCTGGAGAATTTTGAAAAAGGTAAAGTTTATTTATTATGCACAAGTGGGCTTACATTGAGACTACAATGAAGTTACTGTGAAAATCCCCTCATTGCCACACCCCAGCACCTGTTTAGGTACACTGAAGGAGAATTTAGCATGGCCAATCCACATGACTTGCACATCTTCAGACTGTGGCAGGAAACCGGAGCACCTGGAGGAAATCCACACAGTTACAGGGAGAATGTGCAAACTCCACACAGACAGTGACCCAAGACAGGAATCAAACCCGGGCCCCTGGCGCTTTGAGACAGCAGTGCTAACCACCGTGCCACCTCTGCCACCCGGTAATGGCCCTCGTATTTGGGAATTTTGGGAAGAGGAAAAATGGGGAAGGAGATCCTGAAGTTCAGCAGGATTCAGGGTCATGTCTTGAATTGTTGGGAGTTGCCAGGATCTGGTTGTATTGCATGGAGTTGGCTATCAATCCCCAATGGGGTTGGAAGCAGCCAGGGGAATCAGTGCCTTTAGGACTCATAGTCCTCAATTCAGCTTGTGAACTAATCCACCATGCTCGCCTTCATTATTAACTGGTTCCTATTTCTTAAGTTTCTGTCTTAAAACATTTAATGATAAATGTTGTGTCTGTTAAAATTAATGGTCAGCAAATCAAGATGTAAAGGTATGCATTTTGCAAAATACAGTGTGTATCAGAAATGGGCCATCAGGGATTTTGTAAATCTATTCCAGTCTTTAATAAGCAATTTTTCTATAAACAAAGAGAAATAAACCATTTTCCAAGTTCACAATTTCATAGCTTTTATCCAAAAAGAATTAAGCATTGAATGGCCTTTGACAGCCATTTTAACTGAATGAAAAACAATGATTGATAAAATAAATCAATTTGTGATTTATTTTCTTAAATTACTGGGAAGCCCATGATACCTCCTGTTACTGCTTCCATGTGCTGCCTCACACAAAATAACATGATCTATATATTACTAAAATCATTATATCCTGTCACCTCTAAACACTGCTTATAGGCTTTTCAATATTAATTCTATTTGTGCTGTATTGCATTTCTAATTGTCTGTGATAAAGCACCTGCAGACAATGCAATAATAATGTTTCCACCACTCTTCGTCTTCAACTCCTGTGCAATCTCCAAGTTAAAATTGCAGTACTTGTTTGAGTCACTGTCAAATAACAGGTTCTGTCTATTATTGTAAAGCAGAATTGTCAACCTTCATTGAACAATTAATCATCTGCCATTTTTTTCTTTCTTTTTCCAGCACGGTGGTCAGCACTGCTGCCTCACAGCAGCAACCGGCATTCAATTCCAGCCTCGGGTGACTGTCTGTGTGGAGCTTGCACGTTCTCCCTATGTCTGCATGGTCCCCCCACCCCGGGGTGCTCCAGTTTCCTCCCACAGTCCAAAGATGTGCGGGTTAAATTGATTGGCAATGCTATATTGCCCCTTAGTGTCAAGAGGGATGATCACGGTAAATACATGGGCTTACGGGGATAGGGCCTGGGTGTGATTGCTGGCTGTGTATATTTGATGGGCCAAATGGCCTCCTTCTGCATTATAGGGAGTCTATGATTTGATATTCAATATAAGAGTTTGGGCAAAAAATGAAATATTCAAAAATGTATAATTCATAACAGCTGAACTAAAAATTATCTGTGGATTGCAATCTGTGACCATTGTTGTTTCCTTAAAATATTTTTATTTGAAACACTCAACTGCTGCAAAATGTTAGGCCCTCATTGAGTAGTTTTGTCCAGAGTTACGACGCTGTCAACTGCATTTATATGGTGCAGCACACAATTATTTCGAAGGGACTACATTTCATTTAGCTACTCAGTTAGCTAGGGGAGTTCCACAGTAACTTCATTGCAGTGTTAATGCAAGCCTTGTGACGAATAAATAAACATTACTTTATTCTAACTGAATGTTTTTCTTTAACTCCAAACAGTTTCTGCCCAATAGCTTTTTTGCAAGTAGTTTAAAATACAATGGGACAAACTTAGGAAGAAAGAACCTTTCTTTTTTAAAGTGTCTTCCACAGCATTGGGTCCCAATGCACTTTATAGCCAATGAAATGCGTTTTGCACTTTGTTCAAAATGCAGCAGCCAATGCTGTGATAATGACCAAAGAATTTGTTTCATTATTTTTGGCTGAGGGGTAAATACTTGCCAGGGCAGTGGGGAGAATTTCCCCGCTCATCTTCAAACTGACATTACGCGATCCATCCTGTCCACCTCTGTCCCTGGTATCTTGGTGCCTCCTATATTCAATAAAAGACAGCACCTCCTGCAATATCCCTGCAGCACTTCAGTGATGTGTTGGCCTGGATTATGTGTTTAAGTCTTTGGAGTTGGAGCTTGAGCTTGCAACCTTGAGGCAAGAGTGCTGCCAACCGAGCCACAGTTGGCGTCAGACAAAGTCTACATTAAGTTTTCCCTTAAAAATAAAGCTGGAAAGTTGTGCATGTTTGTGCGCGAGAGAAAGAGAGCCCCACCTACATTGGAAAGTTGGGGGCTACAGAGCCCAAAAATACTGCAGGGCAGTAGAGTGTGGGACAGTGATCTTACCCAAGCCCTGATTGAAGCCAATAGGAGTAATTAAAAAGCTTATTAAGAACTTGTTAAAAGGAGCTGTTGGAATTTTTAACCAGAGGGTTTCATGTGATGTCTGGAGCTGACCAGATGAAAAGTGGGTGGGGGTGGAAATGGGGTGGGAATTGTCAATCATAACCACCCCCAGAGAACTGTTGTGGTCTGACAAAAAGGTTAATAGTACAGAGGGTGACATGGCCATTGGGATGCAAGTGTCTTTGATGCTGTGCGGGTGGCAGAGATTATGGGCAATGAGTGCACGACCATTTTAGAACGTTGGCATTTTCCCTGCACCACAGAAACAGGGGAGCTGGGGCAAGACTGCCAATCAGGGTAAGACAATCCCCTGACCACAAGAAAACAAGAAAGGCTGCAGTTGGCAGCGGGGGCATGATTCTCAAGTATTGCGCTAATTGGCAATGAAGGACAGCATCACCAATCTGCTCCAAAGATGCTGGTGATTAGTGGAGGTGGGGCTATGGAAATGCTGTCACCCCTTCAATGCAAGTGTGGTAATGCCTGCTGTCAAAGAACAAAGAAAGTTACAGCACAGGAACAGGCCCTTCAGCCCTCCAAGCCTGCACCTACTATGCTGCCCAAATGAACTAAAACCCCCTACCCTTCTGAGGACCATATCCCTCTATTCCCATCCTATTCATGTATTTGTTAAGATGCTCCTTAAAAGTCTCAATCCCATCCACTTCCACTACCTCCTCTGGCAGCGAGTTCCAGGCACTCACCACGCTCTTTGTGAAAAACTTGCCTTTAAACCTTGGCCCCCACATCTTAAACCTATGCCTCCTGGTAATTGACTCTTCCACCTAGGGAAAAAGCTTTTGACTATCCACTCTGTCCATGCCCCTCGTAATCTTGAAGACTTCTATCAGGTCAGCTCTAATGTCTGTTGCTCCAGTGAGAAAAAAACCAAGTTTCTCCAACCTCTCCTCATAGCTAATGCCTTCCATACCAGGCAGCATCCCGGTAAATCTTTTCTGTACCCTCTCCAAAGCCTCCACATCGTTCTGGTAGCGTGGCAAGCAGAATTGAATACCATATTCCAAGTGTGCCTAACTAAGGTCTGCTCATGTCCTGGGCAGCAGAGTCAATGACCTTTCCTTATCAAGAATCAATTTTTTTCCCCACTGGCCCTCTAATGAGACTGGGATGAATAGCTCCCTGCTCTATACCTGCCTCCCCTCAGGGGATCTGCAACAAACAGCTTATGAAACCTATGCTTCCCTTCAACTCTCCCCCTCTCAGGATGGGGAAGCATAAAAAAAGTGAATCCCTGGGAATTTAAATCTCCCAAGTCATCTGACCCACTTGCGGTCCCACCTCACAAGCTCAAATTGGACAAAGAACTCATCTCCGTATCAAATGGAAACCCACAGGAAAATCATTACTTTGGCTAGTTTCCCAGTGGAGGTGGGTTTCTCTCCCAAAAACTGTCCTGTTTTTCACCTCCATGGGAAAAATTCAATCCACTGAATAAGAACATAAAAACTGGAAGAGGGAGTAGGCAATTCAACCCCTCGAGCCTGCTCCGCCTCTCAACAGTCATGGCTGATCTCATCTCAGCCTCATCTCCACTTTCCTGCCCATCCCCCAGAACCCTTCATCCTGCTGCTAATTCAGAACCTATCTATCACCTCCTTAAATTTGTTTGGTATTCTGACGCTCACTGCATTCTGGGGTAAAGAAATCCACAAAATTCACAACCCTTTGAGTGAAGTAATTTCTCCTCATTTCTGTTTTAAATCTGACACCTTTTAACCTAAAAATATGGCCTCTGATTCTAGAACGTACAACAAGGGGATACACCTGCTCTACATTTAGCCTGTCAATGCTCTTTAGCATCTTATATATCTCAATTAGATCTCATCTCAGTCTTCTAAACTCCAGTGAATATAGACATAAACTGCTCAATCTCTCCTCATAAGACAAGTGTTTCATTCTTGGACTTAATCTAGTGAACCTTTTCTGAACCATCTCTAATGCATTTACATCCTTTCTCAAGTAAGGAGGCCAAAACTGTGCACAGTATTCCAGATGCAGTCTCAGCAATATCCTATACAGTCGCAACAGAACTTCCCTATTTTAATACTCTATTCCATTCACAATTAATGCCAAAATTCCAATACAGAAAATGCTGGAAAATCTCAGCAAGTCTGACAGCATCTGTGGAGAGAGAGAACAAAGTCAACATTTCATGTCTGGGTGACTCTGTGGCCTTTGTTTCATTATAGCTCGGTTAGGCCGTTTGTATTTTCAGCCAAGTTTCTGGTGTGACTTGAACAGAGATCCATCACCATGTGTTGAATTTTGTTGTTGCTGTGGGGTCACAGCACTTAGCAAAGCCAAAAGTTTAAATACAGCTTGGTAGGGACGAGATTCTGTAAATATTCTGTTGTGTGACCAGTTAGGGTCAATCTATTTGTTAAGGTATTAGCTAACTAATTCTAGTCTTCATACTTTAAAAAAGACATAGATGAACTTGAGAAAGCGTGAGAGAAAGTTCCACTAAGCATGAGTATGCCAGAGAAAAGGAGAAAAAAATCTATAAATGAAGCAGATAGAATAGAAGGGGACTATTGTGGAATATAAACACCAGCGCAAACTCATTGGGGTGATTGGCTTGTTTCAGTGCTGCATATTCAGTGTTAATCTCTGTAAATCTTTTTTTTGTGCTCTTCAAGGTGGGGTCTATTGGAAATGGAGTGCTTTCCCATTTCAGGCACTGAACATTATGAGGAGCACTTCTACATTTTATAGAGATGATAGAAAGCTTACAGTGCAGAAGGAGGCCACTTGGCCCATTGAGTCTGCACCGACCACAATCCCACCCAGGCCCTATCCCCATAACACCCTGCTAAACTCCCTGACACTAACAGGGAATTTAGCATGGCCAATCCACCCAACCCGCACATCTTTGGACTGTGGGAGGAAACCCACACAGACATGAGGAGAACATGCAAGCTCCGCACAGACAGTGACTCAAGGCTGGAATTGAACCTGGGTCCCTGGCGCTGTGAGGCAGCAGTGCTAATCGCCGTACCACCGTGCCAGTATGACATTAGGTACTGAACTTTAAACCTTGGCAGAGATGTAAAATGGGTGATATTGGCGTAGTTTCCCATTATACACTACCCATCACATCTAATGTTCCTTTAATTGACTCAATCGTCTAAGCTTTGGGTCCAGGATGTTCAATTAAATCTAAGAACGGACAGGAAGGGGCCACTGATCTTGCTGTTAGCATAGAGGTGATGACCAGATCATAAGTGGTGAAGAGGATGTTTCAGGAGGAGAGGGGGGAGGCAGGAGGAGGAAACCATGACTTTACTCAAAGGGAAAGTTTTACCCTTTACCGCAAGGGCTTCTTCTTACGGGAACCCGATAAATATCAATGCCAGGGGCTATTGCCTGATCCTGGCAGGTCATTCACTCAAAACCATTAAAACTGGAGATCAACAAGTATGAGGCAAGGAAAGGAGCTGCTCCACCTGGTCACCGACTCAGTTCAATCCACTGCTTACTACATGGGTCAACTCCTTCTTTTGGCCCCAGGTGACAGGACTTCATCTTCACCGAATAATGCCAGCTTTAGATTTCAACTTTGAGATGCTATGGAAGCGCTTCTTCTCCCTGATCCTCAGACCACTGCAGAAATTGGGGATGTTTATGGGCGCATCTCCATCAGCTCAAAAGGATCACTCTCGACTCTGAACATCCTAATTGCTGACAGGTTCCGTGCTGAGCCTAAAATGGCACCTATGATAAAAAAAAGGCAAAGAATAATTGATCTTGGAAGGATTTATTGTGACTCTATCTAGCACATTTGTTGCTGGAAGAGAAGAAATGAAAAAATCTACTCCTTTTGAACACTAATCAGACCGGTCCAGTTTCTTCATGGAGACTCTTCTCCAGATAGAAACCCTTGTTCCCAATTTATTACTAAACCCTTACCCAGATTGAGAGATGGTCAAGAATGTATCTCAGTGGTGACCGCAGGTGAGTTCTGCCAGTGAAGCAACAACAACAACTCAGAATTTGTAGGTAAGAATCGCATATTTATTTATCTTTTATTCATTTATGTGCTGTGGGCATCACTGGCTGGCCAGCATTTATTGCCCATCACTATTTGCCCTTGAGAAGGTGGTGGTGAGCTGCCTTCTTGAGCCATTGCAGTCCAAGTGGTGTAGGTACGCCCACAGTGCTGTTAGGGAGAGAGTTCCAGGGTTTTAACACAGTGACAGTAAAGGCACAGCGATATATTTCCAAGTCAGGATGGTGAGTGGCTTAGCGGGGAACCTCCAGGTGGTGGTGTTCTCCAGTAGGTGCTGCTCTTGTTCTTCTAGGTGATTGTGGTCATGGGTTTTGGAAGCTGCTGTCTAAGGGATCTAAGGGACCTTAGTGAATTCCTGCGGTGCATTTTGTAGATGGTACAAAATGCAGCTGCAGTGCAACAGTAGTGGGGCAATGGATGTTTGTAGATGTGGTATCAATCAAGCAGACTGCTTTGTCCTGTATGGTATTGAGCTTCTTGAGTTTTGTTGAAACTGCACTAATCAGGCAAATGGGGAGCATTCCATTACACTCCTGACTTGTGCCTTGCAGACGGGGACAGGATTTGGGGAGCCAGGAGGTGAGTTACTCTCCCCAGGATTTCTAGCCTCTGACCTGCTGTTGTAGCCACAGTATTTATATGGCTAGTCCAGTTTCTGATCAATAAGATGTTGATATTTGCATTTTTCTGGGTATTTGTGCCCACAGGAGTGCTTTTCTAGGGAAAAAACATGCAACTAAACCAGAGAGAATAGAAAACTTTATAAATTGATTCTTCAGCAACTTAATGAGAAAATTATATTCATTTTCCTCTACCTTTTGCTCCTATTTTTCTCATGTACCAGGACAAGAGCACATCAAATCACCAGCTTACCTTTCGATTTCAGAATAAAGAGTTGGATTGATGTCCTCAAAGGTGATCAACTATTTTTTACAAGTCAAACTTTTACTGCCATCTAATGGACAAAACAAGAACTGTAATCAATAACGCAAAACCAAAGCTCAGCCAAACACAAGTTTCACCTTTTAGTTCAGCTAGAATTATATAATAGAATTCCTATAGTGCAGAAGGAGGCCATTTGACCCATTTAGCCTGCACCAACTACAATCCCATCCAGGCCCTATCCCCCTAACCCCACATATTTACCCTTTAATTGACTCAATTGTCTAAGCTTTAGGCCCAGGATGTTCAGTTAAATCTAAGAATGGACAGGAAGGGGCCACTGATCCTGCTGGTAACATAGAGGTCATGACCAGATCATAAGCGGTGGAGAGGACATTAACAGGCAATTTAGCATTGCCAATGCACCTAACCCCCTGCACACCTTTGGACTGTAGGAGGAAACCGCAGCACCCGGAGGAAACCCACGCACACATGGGGAAAAAGTGCAGACTCCGCACAGACAGTGACTCAGGGTCAGAATTAAACCCGGGTCCCTGGCGCAGTGAGGCATCGGTGCTAACCATTGTCCCACCATGCTGCCACAGATTTATTGTGTCACTCGAACATCACTGCAGAATGACTAAATTAAATTTATACCACAAATTCTTCTTTAACAAAATATTTACTGAAATATTTGGATTTTACATACTGTGAAGTTAAACTAATTTTTGGGTGAAGTGGGAACTATGGCACTCTCCTAGATTCCTCACTTCAAGGCTAAAGGAGAAATGCACTCTCAGAGTTTTGAAATCCAGGAGTCATTTTCAACTTGTGAAAGAATGAACAATGAAATAAAATCATGTGCTTCAATTAAAATCTAGATAAACTTTACTTGAACACCTCACCACCATAGGTAGCTGCCATATTTCTTCTCAATGCAATGTAGTTTTTCCAATTCCTTGCCCTTTTTTCGAAACAAAGTAAACAGTTTAAATTGACCAGTACATGAATGCTGGTACGGTTTGTTTGCTTTGTGTTTGAGTAAATTCTTTATTTAAATGCTTCTTGATCTGACTAGATTTATTATTGTCACAGGAGTTGAGGAACTTCTTCACTCAAAGGGTGGTGAATCTCTGGAATTCTCTGCCCGTTGAAGTGGTGGAGGCTGCCGCGCTAAATATTTTTAAGACGCGGGTTGATGGGTTTTTGATAAGAGAGGGGATTAAGGGTTATGGGGAGAGGGCGGGAAAGTGGAACTGAGCCACGACAGATCAGCCATGATCTTATTGAATGGCGGGGCAGGCTCGAAGGGCTAGATGGCCTACTCCTGCTCCTATTTCTTATGTTCTTATGTTCTTACGTATTAGTATGCAGTGAAAAGTATTATTTCTTATGTGATATACAGACAAAGCATACCATTCATAGGGAAGGAAATGAGAGGGTGAAGAATGTAGTGTCACAGTCATAGTTAGGGTGGAGAGAAAGATCAACTTAATGTGAGGCAGGTCCATTCAAAAGTCTGATGGCAGCAAGAAAGAAGATATTTTTGAGTCGGTTAGTATGTGATCTCAGAAATTTGTATCTTTTTCCTGACGGAAGAAGGTGGAAGAAGTATGTTCTGGGTGCATGGTCTTTAATTATGCTGGCTTCTTTTCCGAGGCAGTGGGAAGTGTAGATAGTGTCAATGGATGGGAGGCTGGTTTGTGTGACGGGCAGGGCTACATTCATGATGCTTTGTAGTTCCTTGCGGTCTTGGGCAGAGCGGAAGCCATACCAAGCTGTGATGCTAGCAAAAAGAATGCTTTCTGTGGTGCATCTGTAAAAGTTGGTGAGAGTTGTGGTGGACATGCCAAATTTCCTTGACCTTCTGAGAAATTAGAGGCATTGGTGGGTTTTCTTAACACAAGGATCCATCTGACTTCCTGAAATGAACGCATTGAACTATCATTTATTTAGCAGTTTTTTTCAACTTCAGGACATCCAACAGCTTCAGCACCAATGAGGTATAGCCACTATTATGCAGTAAAGCCTCACAAACAGCAATGAGATGAAACATTGAAACGTATTAATGTTTACAACACAGAGGAAGGCCATTCAGCTGACTGTATTTGTATTGGCTGCAAAAGAATTATTCAGTCCGATCCCATTGAGCAGCTCTTGATCCTTTGCAACAGAGGACCAGCTAAATCACTCCATTTATTGTTGGTTGAGAGATAAACGTTGGTCGGGAGACTGGGGAAATCTCCAGCTGTTCTTCGAATATTGTTATTGGATCTTTTACATGCACCTAAGAGGGTAGCTGTGACCTTGGATTCACATCTCATTTGAAAGGTGGTACCTCTGACAGTACAAAGCTACTTCAGTACTGCATTGGATTGTCAGCTGAGATTACATTCTTGTCATGAAGTGTAGCTTGGATCGACAATCTCCTGACTCTGAGGTGAAAGGTCTATCATCTAGCTGAGCTAGACACCTCCATTCATTGTTCCATGTTTCACCTAATGAAATAAAGTCTAGACGTATCGAGGATGTGTACAGGCGGCAGAACAGTTTCTTCTAGGTTTTGTTTTTCCTCTTGTTCTGTCAATAATCTGCAGATGGTTTACCTTTAGATTCCTTCATTCAGCTCATTTAATCTGTCCAGGTAAACTTTGCATGTTTTGCAAGCACTGGAATAGCGTGGTCGAACTGTGCTTGGGTAAAGTAATATCTAGTGAACTGAAGGCATTTCCACTTTTTAAACAACAACTGGTCCGTTCTTCCTTGATTTGGAGATGCCGGCGTCAGACTGGCGTTTTCTTCCTCAGCATATTACAGCAGTATACAGGGGAAACACTGACATGTTCATAGAATCATTGAATCTACAAAGCCATTCGGCCCATCAAGTCTGCACCGAGCACAGTCCCACCCAGGCCCAATCCCCATAACCCCATGCATTTACCCTAGCTAGTCCCCTAATACTAAGGAGCAATTTACCATTGTCAATCAACCTAACCCGCACATCTTTGGACTGTGGGAAGAAACCAGAACACCCAGACGAAACCCACACAGACACGGGGAGAATGTGCAAACTCCACACAGACAGTCACCCAAGCAGGGAATCAAATCTGGGCCCCTGCCACTGTGAAGAAGCAGTGCTAATCACTGTGCCGCCCCTTGATTAGGCTATTAAGATTAAATAACTTCATTCAATCACCAATATAAATTTGGAATTTATTTGACTATTTCCTTTAATCCTTTTTTCTATTGCAAAGAGCTTTGGAGCTCCACATAGAACTGGTACTCCTAATTCACATTAGCATCATCATGTCATGAGAACTTCACAGTACCTTGCTAACTTTGCTCCCTATTTTATTTATTCGTGCCACAAATAGACTTATATTAATGCTGCAATGAAGTTACTATGAAAATCCCCTAGTTGCCAAACTCTGGCAAGTGATATCTTGCTGAGTTCAGCAAAAATGAACAGCTTACTATAATACAACAAGAAACAAATGAAAAATATTTTAGAAATCCACAGTAGGGGAGTCAGCCTCAGTCAGAGAAAGACAAGTTAATGGAGTTAATTTTACAATCTGCGGTGAAGCAATCACACTTGCTGCTGACATTGAAGAAAGCTGTAACAGTGATGTCAGAAAACAGGGTAAGCAATCATTCACATTGAAGTATTCTCACAGGCAACAAATCAGGAAGTTAAAAACACTTTATCCTTCACTTCTATATTATAGACGGGTTTCTGATTTCACTACATCCAGCACACAAAGGAAATAGCCACACAAGAGTAATAGCTTTTAATTTACATACCATGGGGTAAGTTGTATATAAATAAGATACATAAAATTACATTGGATACAGGACACAAAACACACCATTCAGCCCAAACAGACTATGCTGCTTTTTACGCTCCTCTTGAGCCTCCTCTTACCTTTCTTCATCTAAATATATCAATGTAACCCTCTATTCCCTTCTCTCTCAAATACTTGTCTAGTTTTGCCTTAAATGAAAACATAGTATTCACTCTCTGTTGTAGCAAGTTCTAAATTCTCACCTGTCCTTAGACAAAGAACTTTTCTAAATTTCCTATTGGATTTCTTATAGAGGTTTACAGCATGGAAACAGGCCCTTTGGCCCAACTTGTCTATGCCACCTTTTTTTTAAACCCCTAAGCTAATCCCAACTTCCAGCTTTTGGCCCATATCCCTCTATACTCACCTTACCCATGTAACTGTCTAAACTCTTTTTAAAAGACAAAATTGTACCCACCTTTACTACTACCTCTGGCAGCTTGTTCCAGATATTCACCACTTCCTTGTGAAGAAATTGCCCCTCTGGACCCTTTTGTATCTCTCCCCTCTCACTTTAAACCTATATCCTTTAGATTTAGACTCTCCTACCTTTGGGAATAGATATTGGCTATTGAGCTGATTTATGCCCCTCATTATTTTATAGACCTCTAAAAGATCACTACTCAGCCTGCTACACTTCAGAACAAAAGTCCCAGTCTATCCATAAGAACATAAGGTAGAAATTCTTCCCGCTTAGAAAGGAAAACAGAACTAGAGGGCACAGTCTCAAAATAAGAGCGGGGGTGGGGGGGCGAGGAACTTCTTCATTCAAAGCGTGGTGAATCTCTGGAATTCTCTGCCTGTTGAAGTGGTGGAGGCTACCTTGCTAAATATATTTAAGTCACGGGTAGATAGATTTCTGATAGACAAGGGAATTAAGGGTTATGGGGAAAAACGGGAAAGTGGAACTGATCCACTTCAGATCAGCCATGATCTTATTGAATGGCGGGGCAGGTTCGAAGGGCTAGATGGCCTACTCCTGCTCCTATTTCTTATGTTCTTATAAATGACAAATAACAGTGGATCCAGCACTGACCCCTGAGGCACACCACTGGTCACAGGTCTCCAGTTTGAAAAACAACCCTTTACAACCACCCTCTGGCTTCTGTCATCAAAATAATTTTGTATCCATTTAGCTCCCTCACCCTTAACCTTATGCAACAACCTACCCTGTGGTACCTTGCCAAAAGCCTTGCTAAAGCCCATGTAGATAACCTCAACTGCACTGCTATCTTGGTTACCCCTTCAAAAAACTCAATCAAATTTTGAGACATGATTTTGCACTCACAAAGCCATGTTGACTGTCCCTAATCAGTCCTTTGGCAGCTTGTTCCAGGCACTCACCACCCTCCGAGTTCAAAAATTGCTCCTCTGGCCCCTATACCCCTTTTGTATCTCCCTCTCACCTTAAATCTATGCCCTCTAGTTTTAGACTCCCTCACATCTTTGGACTATGGGAGAAACTGGATCACCTGGGGGAAACCTACTCAGACACAGGAAGAATGTGCAGACTCCACACAGACAGTGACCCAAGCCGGGAATCGAACCCAAGTCCTTGGCACTCTGAGGCAGCAGTGCTAATCACTGTGTCACCGTGCCACCCCAAAATCTACTCTTCTCTGACTGGGAATTGAACCAAGACCACAGCAGTGAAAGCGTCAAATCCTAACCACTAGACTGTCAGGAAAGGTAAAAAAACATCTTTCCTGACTGGGAATCGATCCCAAGCTGCCATGCTTAACCCACCTCTCTACTGCTGATATTGCCCCTACAGCTGCTGCCTTCCGCCCGCACCCCCCCCACCCCCCTCCCGCCAATCATTGGCCTTCCCAGGTTACAGACCTCCCTAGCAATTGCTGGCCTCCTCAGCCGATTGCTGGCCATCCTAGCTAATCACCATCCCGATATCACCCCACAACACAGTCAGCACCCCAATAAATGCGCCCCCCCCCCCCAGCCGATCACCACGCCGTTACCTCCCTCACTGATTGCTGCCCCAATACCCCACTCACTGATTGCCTTCCTGATATCCTGCCCCCACAGATGATCACCACCCTGGCTGATCCCTGATTGCAGAGTGAGCAGGCCCTGCTTCCATTGGTCCCCACCTATTCAAGCTCTGACCCCTCCCCTTAGGCTCTATTTCCAGGGACTGCCAAGGGCTCAGTGCCTGGTGGGCAGTCTAAGGGTGCCTAGTGGGCAGTACCAAGCTAGCAGTACCAGAGTGCCAGGCTAGCTCTAATGTGTTGCCAGGCTGGGTCTGCCAGGGTCCAAGGCTGGCAGTGCCAACCTGGAACTGTCCAGGTGGCACTGTCTCTAGACCGTGGCCACCTTAGCAGCCTCAGTGGCCTCCGGTCCCACAGGTGAAGCCATCACATCAGGTCCCCATTGCTGGGGACCATATGTGATACTCGCCAATGAGGTATTTCACCAATGAGACGGTTAAAGCAACTGAACCCTGGTGATTACGTCCGGAACTCACTAATAATTTTTAAAAGTAGATTCAAATATTGAAATCAGCCCTGCACCCTTCACTCCAGCAATCTAGGGCTAATAAGATTGCAAGGAGAGAAACAGGGCACAGACCCAATTTTTCACCTCTCTTGCAATCGGACTGGCTTGCCATGCCAATCAACAGACATGATAAGCCAATAAGATCACCCCGTGTAGATATGAGGTACATGTGGCTTATAGGCAAACTCACCCTCACTCAAATGGCTATGACAAGGATCCATCACCAGGATTTCAAGCTTGCCTTAGAGATTCCTTTCACAGATCTCCATGTACATTCAAATATCACCTTCAAAAGACAATTTCAGTTCCTTGACTATGCCAGGCAGAAAAATCACTGCTCCAAAAAGGCTGCAGGAAGGAATTACCTATCTTCAGCTGCCTCCTTGAATATTCAGGACATCTCTCAAGCCTGCTTTTCATCAACTGTGCACCTCATAGCTCTTTAACTCAGAGTATTGCTTTGTTCCTTTCTTTTGATGACTTCTGGGATCTCTTTATGATTTCTGTTTCAGGTTCTGCACTGTAACCGCTCCCTATCTCCCTCTCCATGTCCTTCTTCCTGGGACCTTTTTGGCATGGTACTCCAGTTCCAGGTCATCTGACCTATCGCTTTGCACCATTTGACTTCCTCTCTTCTGCACAGTTGTGCAGGGCCGGTTCCTGGCCTGAAGAATGGAAAAGACATTAACTGTACATGTGCAGCCACTTCCTGATCAGTGCATCCAAGGAGACCTGGAGCCTGCTGGAAACAGGAGAATCTCCAGCCCAAAATCTTCAACTACTTCACCAATGGCCTTCCTCTGTCATTAGGTCATGAATGGGCCCAATTATACCATCAAGTTGTGCTCATTTTCAGATATGAAAACTTGGTAAAGGTGAGAGCGAGGGGAATAGCATGATCCATGCCCTCCTTTGCACCAATTCCCCCTTTAGCAAAGCCCAACAATGGCCACGATCGGGACCGCACCCAAAAGAGGCCCGATGATCATTTAAATGCATTTAAATGGACTTAGTAGGCTGCATGCTCAACCTTACCATCACTTCCCCCTCTACCACCACATTCGCCCATCTGGAATCGGTGCGAAACAGACATGCCCCTGTTAGTGAGGAGGTAAGTGCATAGCGTCTGACAGTTCCCTGCTTAAGATTGATTGTTTGGAGGCGGGGGTGGGGGGGGTTCCAACGGCTCCCTGTCTGAGGTTGGTGAGGGGGGGGGAATGGGAGGGTCCACTGCCACTTTGCCTGAGATCAGCAAGGGGGAAGGGGAGTCCACTGCTACTCTGCTTGTGATCAGTGAGGGAGAAGGGGTGTCCGCTACCACTCTGCTGAGATCAGTGAGAAGGAAGAGGGAGCCTGTTGCCGCTCTGCCTGTGATTGGTAACGGGGAAAGGTGGGGGGGGCTCCACTGCCTCACTGCTTGACATGGGTGGGGGGATGACACTGGATGGGAGTGGGGGTGGGAGGGTCAGTAATGTTACGGGGTGGGGCAATGTCTGTGGGGGCCGGGGGAGGCATTATCTGGCCTGGGAGTGATGTGGAAGGGGAGCTACATTCTATTATCTTTTTTCTGTGCATGAGCAGTTGGAGGCACCGATCGGAACTTTAGGATTTCAGATGCGTTAAGCCCCACCCACAGGCTTGTGCAGTGTGATTCGGAATTGCTGATATTTTTTCAGGCAGAATGTTTATGGGGGAGCCTCAGAATGAGCCTAAAAGTCGAATCTGAAACATTCCCAATTTCAAGTCTGCTCAGCACTTAGAATCAAAATGGTAAAACAGGGCCCTTTGCTAATGATTCCATTATATTCAGCTTCATTCTCAACTCAGAATCATAGAGTCATAGAATGTCCTGCAGTAACAATTCCAAGCCTCAGGATAAATGCATGAAGAAGGACAATATTCAGAGGATCATTGGAATACCATCAGTTCCACATTTTCACATACCATTCCTAACGGGCTTCATCACTGCTAAGTCAACGTTTTGGAATTCTCATCTTGGGACCATCATCAGCCAAAATATAAAGTCCAAAAGCAACTTGGGATAACAGTAAATGAGACTATTCCAATGCCACCCACACCAAATAGTTCTCTTAAAGCAGGTCATCAATTTCTTTGGCTGGAATCCGTACCAGAAATCCACAGCACTGCCAGAAAAAAACAAACGCAACTGGAGATATGTTCATTTTACCCCTTTGAACTATAAATTCAGTGCACAAAATCGTAGAGCAATGCTTCCCAGCGTTGTTAATGTTTGAATTATGTTTCATGCCCCCAGTGATCAGCTGAAGGAATCTTCTCATAATGTAGGCCCAATAAATATTCTTGTTGCTCATCTACATACCCGTTCAATCACATCAACATTTTTTTATGAATAATAAAGGGCTGAAATGAATCTGTTTCCTTGATATAAAATTGCGCCAGGCATTCACTTTCTCACTGTGGGAGTTGAAATCATAAAGTGCAATATTAATGATAAATGTAGCATTATCTGTGTGTTAATAGCTGATAAAATAGTGGGAAGAATAATTCCAGGAAAGCACATTTATTGTTAATATCTTACAATAAAATTTCAATTGTGGTATCGCTTGAGCCCTCCTCGAGGTGTATTCAATTATTTCTTACTCTGCCTGCTTTGGTGGGGCTTCTGCTGACTCTTACTAATACACCTTCTCTCTGTTATCTGAACTTCTCTATGTTTTATATTTCCTAAAACATGCATTTTTCACCTTACTGAATAATGTTTTCATTCAATTTGATCACTTCAAATCTTCAGAATTTAAATTGGACCACTTCAAAATCTTACTTGCAAACAAAAGAAATCCAACTTCCTTAAAATTTCATAGAATCGTCTAATTCTTACAGTGCAGAAGGAGGCCATTCAGCCCACCCTCTGCCTCAACTCTCTGACAGAGCATCCCACCCAGGCCTTATCACCGTTACCCAACGCATTTACCCCACTAATCCCCCTAACCTACAAATGACACTCAGGGACAATTTAGCATGGCCAATGCACCTAACCCACACATCTTTGGACTATGGGAGGAAAGCAGAGCACCCAGAGAACACCAACGCAGACACAGGGAGAATGTGCAAACTCCATACAGGCACCCAAGGCTGGAATCGAACCTGGGTTCCTGGCGCCGTGAGGCAGCAGTGCTAACCACTCTGACACCTTCATAACTTAAGTTTATGACACCCAATATAATTTTTGTTGCTCGTCACTATATTTCTCATGAACAGCACTTTTATTTTACAAATCAGCAACCAGAGCTGCACATAGTTCTCTGGGGGAGGCAAGAGGGGAGCAGGGGTGTCAAAGCTAACACCTAATAAAACAACAATAAATTGCCATTGTACTCCATTTCTCTGTTGATAAAACCAGTACCTTAGGTTTTCTAACTGCAGCTACACACTGTACTGATGGTTTCATTGATTTTATCACTATAACCCTTAACTCGTGTTATGATCGAAATAGCTTACACTTCATTCCCTCATAAATGATTTTATATCTATTCATTCTGTAGTACATGTACAACCTATTACCTGAGTTACATAGAAGACACTTTTGGGTCTATAGTTTACCAGTATGTCCCTTCCTTTAGCATATTTAAATACTTTAAATTGTAAGAATCTCTCAGCTATATAGAATTTCACTGCTTTCAGTCTCCATCTCCTTTAATACTCATGTGATTTTGATTTGATTTGATTTATTATTGTCACATATATTAGTATACAGTGAAAAATATTGCTTTATACAGATAAAGTTAGTTAATTTATATATTAGTTAGTTCTGCTGCCTCACAGCGCCAGGAATCTGGGTTCAATTCCCGGCTTGGGTCACTGTCTGTGTGGAGTTTGCATGTTCTCCCCGTGACTGTGTGGGTTTTCCTTGGCTGCTCCACTTTCCTCAGTCTGAAAGACATGCTGCTTAGATCCATTGGCTATGCTAAGTTCTCGCTCAGTGTGCCAGAGTGTGGTGCCTTCATTGCAGTGTTAATATCAGCCTACTTGTGATAAATAAATAAACTAACTAATGTGTCCTCAGACTGTTGTATCTTTTTCTTTAAGTTATTTTAAGATAATTTTAAGTTATTTGCACCAAGCACTACCAACTTAGCATTTAATCTTGTAACTTATTCTTATTGTAAACTTGCAGCTCTCTCTCTCTCTCAAACATTCCTGAAATCCTGATACTCAACCTGGAAATTTTGCCTTTTCTTCTTAGACAAAGACAAATGTGAAATAACAATTTAATAAATTGTCGATTCAATATTGAACAGATTGCAGTTTCCCATTCTCATTTTAAGTGGCCCAATACTTCTTTTCACCCTTTTTCTTACTACATCTATATTTTGAAAAGCTTTGTTTTTGTCATGTAATATACTCTCAGCAGTCACATTCAATTAATCCTTTGGCTTCTTTTATTTCATTTTTCACCAGTTTTTTCCAATCCTGATTCTGGATTCGGTTCACACTTTGAAAAATTATGCTTTTCATTGGTTTTGCTCTTAAGCATGCAGCGGCATGGTAGAACAGTGGTTAGTACTGCTGTCTCACAATGCAAGGAACCCGGGGTTGATTCTCTGCTTGGGTCTCTGTCTGTGCAGAGACTGCATGTTCTTCCTTTGTCCACATGGGCTTACTCTCACAGTCTGAAAGGCATGCTGGTTAGATGCATTGGCCATGCTTAATTCTCCCTCGACTCGGGAATTTTTCATTGTAACTTCATTGCAGTGTATTAATGTAATTACAGTGTTGTTAATGTAAGCTTCCTTGTGCCACTAATGAATAAACTAAGAGGCAGGGAAATGCATGGGAAGTGCTTTTATTTAACAGGAATTCCCTTTTATGGAAGGAGATAATAGAAATAATGAGATCATTTTAAACTTCCCTTGATTTTTGTTTTAACTTCAATTTTAACTGCAGGCCCAAAATGCTCACGTGGATGCCCTGGCTCTGCTGGGTCACTCATGTAGAGGGAACAGCTTAGAGTGGCTCCACTGCCAACAGCTGAATGGGGAGGAAGGTGAACTCTGTGACTTTGGACAGCTGAAAGCCACACCAGAGTGACCATTGGAAACTACACTACAAGCTGGCAGTGCAAATTCTTTTCCCCACTTAGGCAGGCTGATGTCTCTGGATGTTTTAATCTTTTTTGACTTGGGCAGAATGAATTTGATTCGTTATTGTTTCCTTAAATAGTCAAGATGGCCTGCAGTAAACTGCTTACGGTGAGGACGATTCTGCATTCCACTGCTCTCAGTGAGAATCAGCACGCACCAGAAATTCATCTTGGGAAATTCCAAACATCCATTAAAATGAGGGAATGGAACATCATGGGTTGAATCTCGACAGTTTCCCACAGTGTGTTCCACTGGTAACGTTGGATCATATAATCATCGTATTCCCGATGCATCAATAATCTATGTAAGGTTAGAATAATTTGCTTTATTACATAGGAATTATCCCTGAAGACAATACTATCTTTAAGTCATAAATGATCTGCAAGCATATTCACCTTGTTTTCGGGTCATTTATCTCGCTCTACAGGCATCTGGCAAAAACCATCAATATTAAAACAGGATTTTAAATGATGTTGATTCCTATATTTTTATTACAGTAATAAAAAAACTGCCAATTTGCACCTAAACTGTAAGTGGCAAATTGCAGTAAATGGGAAAAGAAACAGACAAATCACAGTACCACTGCACCATTCTGACAATCTGCTCTGCTACAGCAAAGCCAGTGAGGGACACATTGGATAAGATTTCCATCCTTACGGCCTGGTCATTAAATGTTGCACAGGTAAACCTGCCATTGGAAGTTCACATTCCCAAATAGAACCTGCCTGATATTCTTTGTCTTTAGTTTATATCTAACTGTGTAACAAAATTGACTAAAATACTTCATTAATGATATAACCACTTTTCTTCTATCATTAGATTTTGACGCAATTCCAAAATATTTGTCCTCTTTCAAGATAAAAACTTTCTCTGGAGTTAAAACTTTTTCTCAGGGACAAAGAGAATGTGTCAAAAAGTAATGGTCAGGGGGAGTATAGAGAGAAATAAACATATATAAAAGGGAGAAACTTCAGAACACACCTTCAGTGACAAAGTTTGTACACAAGTAAATGATAGAATAAAACACAATGATTTAACATTATAGTGAAAATTGAAGTCAGTGATTAAGATAAGGAAGGGCTGTCTTTATAGAGGGAGAAAGTGATTTACCAATCGGATTTTATAATCATGGGGAAGGATTATGTTGGATATTGCTGTTAAAATATTGGATATTATTAACTGTGAAGGCAAAATACGAAGCATAAGTTAAGGACAAATCTTTAATTGACCTTTTTAAAGCTTTTGAGATTTAGAAGAAACCATTCATTGAAAATTGACTAATTTTATTCTATTATTTTTCAAAAATGGGATCAAGAGAGCATATCTGACAACGATGGCAAAATCAGCTTAAGGTCAGTTGGCAGAAAAACCTCAAAATAATTTTAACAGGAGAAGGAAGAGTATCTGATGAACAAGACTTGTGTAGCAAAACAAGAATTGATTCAGGAAGAGGAAATCATGCTAACTAGTCATAATTTTAAAGATAGTTTGCATACAGTGGTGAACGAATGATGCTCTCTGTTCATTACACATATATTTTCTTCACAAAGGTGAAGAACTTCACTCCAAAGATGGGTGGGTTATTAGGTTTAGATTGGCCATGCTAAATTGCCCCTTAGCATCAGGGGAACCAGCTAGGGTAATTGTATAGGGTTATGGGGATAGGACCTTGGTGGGGTTATGGCCAGTGCAGACTTGATGGACCAAATAATCTCCTTCTGCACTGTAAGATTCTATGATTCTCTGAAGGGCAATCCCACAGTGGAACAAGCCACCATAGGAAATCGGCCTTCACTTGAAATCTTTAAGACCCATCTCTAGGTTATTTCATTTATACAGTTTTCATCATCAGGATTACCATCTCAACAGGTCATATCTGGTTCAGCTTCTGCTGTCCCATGTAAATGTTGGTGGAATATGTATGTTAGTCAACTGAAGCAGAAAAAGAACTGTGCACAAGCATTTGATGAGCTTACACATTAAACTTGCAATGACCAGAAATGCATTTCACTATAGTGCCCTGTGCCAGGGATCCAGGATCTGTGTGAACAGAGCAAATCACGGTATATCTCCTTGACCAATCTGGAAATGAGCTCACAGTTTAAAGAGAAAATTCTCTGGTCGTCACAATCCTGTGTCAGTTCGGGTACGCTGAGGGAGAATTTAGCATGGCTGATGCACCTAATCAGCACATCTTTCGGACTGTGGGAGGAAACCAGAGCACCTGGAGGAAAACCACGCACACACAGGAAGAATGTGCAGACTCCGCACGGACAGTGACCCAAGCCAGGAATTGAACCCGGATCCCTGGATCAATGAGGTAGCTAACCACTGTGCCACCATACCACCCATGGAGAACATAAGAACTAGGAGCCGGAGTAGGCC
The DNA here is from genome assembly GCF_965287045.1 of Carcharhinus amblyrhynchos. Lineage (NCBI taxonomy): Eukaryota > Metazoa > Chordata > Chondrichthyes > Carcharhiniformes > Carcharhinidae > Carcharhinus > Carcharhinus amblyrhynchos. Next base: position 45,272,011 of record NC_137324.1, on the reverse strand, counting down.
ATTTGACCTCTTCAGCCTGCTCCACCATTCAATAAAATCATGGCTGGTCTTTTTGTGGACTCAGCTTCACTTACCCACCTGCTCACTATAATCTTTAATTCCTTTACTGGTGAAAAATCTATTTATCTTTGACTTACAAACATTCAACAAGGTAGCTTCAACTGCTTCACTAGGCAGGGAATTCCACAGATTCACAACCCTTTAGGTAAAGAAGTTCTTCTTCAACTCAGTTCTAAATCTGCTCCCTCTTATTTTGAAGCTATGCTTCCTAGCCACAAGTGGAAACAGCCTCCCTGCTTCTATCTTATCTATTCCCTTCATTCTTCTGAATTCCAATGAGTATAGTCCTAGTCTACTCAATCTCTCCTCATAAGCCAACGCTCTCAACTCTGGAATCAACCTAATGACTCTCCTCTGACTCCCTCCATTACATCCTGTCTCAATAAAGGAGACTAAAACTGTGTACAGTTTTGGTCTCCTTACCTGAGAAAGGATATACTGGCACTGGAGGCAGGGTGCAGAAAAGATGCACTGCTGATAATGAAGTGTCAACTAGTTAGAATATTTAATTCAATGGCCAATCAGCTACAGAAAGCAAAATAAATAAAGAGAAACAAAGATGAGAAACTTTAGTACATCCCAAAACATTTGAATTTAATATTTTTAAAAGTATAGTTATTGTTGTAACGTGGAATCTTATAAAACCAAATTGAACACAGCTAGTTCTACAAAGAGCAATGAAATGATGACCAGATAATCTGATTTAGTGATATAGATTTAGGGATATCAATTGACCAGGACAGCAGGGATAAGTCCTTACACTTCTTGAGAATAGTACCATGGAATCTTTCACATCTGCCCAAAAGCTTGGATAGTGCCTTCATTTAATTTACAAATTGTACTAAATATTTTGTGCCTGTTTTATAGCCTCTGTGCTGAATGGAATAGGATAGCGGCACAATGGTTAGCATGGCTGTCCTACAGCACCAGGGACACAGATTCGATTCCCAGCTTGGGTCACTGTCAGTGCAGAGTCTGCACATTCTCCCTGTGTCTACGTGGGTTTCCTCCGGGTGCTCCGGTTTCCTCCCACAGTCCAAAAGCCATGCTTGTTAGGTGCATTGGCTATGCTAAGTTCTTGTTAGTGTATCTGAACAGGCACCAGAGTGTGGCAACCAGGGGATTTTCACAATAACTTCACTGCAAGTAAGCCTATTTGTGACACTAATGAATAAACTTACATTTAAAATTCCGGAGTGAGCTTTGCCACTTCCTGATCATTAATAAAATATCCTGAGAATGCTGCCACTTTTGCATTGGAACCCATTGGTATCTCCCGTCCCACCAGCAGGACAGGTCCAGCAGAGCTGGCAGCACAATGGTATACAATCAGAAGGCAGTTGCCCTGAGACTCCTCAACAATTTGGGCAGCACGGTAGCACAATGGTTCGCACTGCTGCTTCACAGCTCCAGGGTCCTGGGTTCAATTCTCGGCTCGGGTCACTGTCTGTTGGGAGTTTGCACATTCTCCTCACGTCTGGTGGGTTACTTCCGGGTACTCTGGTTTTCTCCCACAGCCCAAAGATGGGCGCGTTAGGTTGATTGGCTATGCTAAGAAATTGCCCCTTAGTGTCCAGCGATGCGTGGATTAGTGGGTGTATGGGGATAGGGCCTGGGTGGGATTGTGGTTAGTGCAGACTCGATGGGTCGAAGGGCCTCTTTCTGCACTGTAGGGTTCTATGATCTATGATCTAATTGTCCCTGAACCCGATGATGTCTCATGGCATCAGATTAAACACGAACAAGGAATCTTCTGTTGATTCCCATTTATCTCACCTGCCTCAACTGATGAATCAGCATCCTGCAAGTTGAACACCAGTTGGAAGAAGCACGGAGGGTGTCAAGGGCATGGAATGTACTCTGGGTGGGGGCCTTCGATGTCCATAACAAAAATTGATCTGGTAGCAGTTTTCTGCCTTTACTTAAGATTTCCATACTTTCATTGATTTTGTGTTTTCCTGCATTAAAATTCAACAGTGCAAAAATGCAGAGTGGTAATGAAAGTCCACCGGCCTATAATTCAAATGTTAGATAACTTACAAAGCAACATCACAATAAGATTGCAATCTCTCCTTCAGCTCTCACATTCCATGCATACAGAGATACTTTATTAGACGGTGTTTTACTGGCTGCCTTGTGTGGCAAAGCAGCATGCTTTCAGTAGCAGAAATGTTCCACTGTTAGAGCTACCCTGCCCCCTGCCCCCATTCCAGTCTTTAAAGACCGGCTTAGCTTCATTCCTTAGAGCTAGAGCTACAGCCACAGCACTGATCTTTGGGAGACAAAAAGTGGTTCACCTTTGACCTGGCAGGCAACGATTTCATACAGGCTGTCAGCATGATTGATTGATTTAAGGTGAGATCAAAGCAGGCAGATTCCAGAAAGTTTGTCGATAGCCTGTCATGAAAAAAAATATATACTGGATGACAAGGTCCATAATCACTGGAAACTATTGATCATGCACAAAAGGAAAGAGTAGTGGATGACAAAGCAAAGTTTGGTCTGCCTTGTATTTATTAGCTGGTGCCTATAATAAACCTTTTTCAACATTCAGTCCACACACCTCTAACTAGCTTTGCAGTACACCTAGGCATTTATTAGATACAGATTAAATGGTATTGATTCAGCTCCTCATTAACTATGGTACCTCAGGGCTGCAGGGTCCATGGCCTTGTGAGCTAGGCTAATCCACTGAGGCTTTAAGTAGTTTGCTAAACTTAATCAATAAATATGGCAGTTTGTGTCATTTATTCCACTCAATGTAAAGCAGCCATCAAATTTATAAAAAGTCTAATAGATACAGTTTAAGTGATGGTAAAAGTAATTTGTTTTGAGCTATTATATTACGATCAGGTGTATTGCACATTGTTGACTAAATTATAAATAAGGATCTCGCACATGTTTTAAATGATTGCATCATTAATGGTGTATAAGATTATGAGGGACAGAGTAATAGGAAACAGCTGTTGCCCTTGGTTGAGGGGTCAATTACAAGGGGACATAGTTTTAGGGTAAGGGTAGGATATTCAGAGGGGATTTGAGAAACTTTTTCACTCAGAGGGAGGTGGGAATCTGGAATGCACTGCCTGGGAAGGCAGTGGAGACTGGAAACCTTACAGCCTTTAAAAATATTTGGATGAGCACTTGAAATATCACAACATTCAAGGATATGAGGCAAGTACAGGAAAATTGGATTAGCAAGCCTTTAGTAGTAGGTACTGTCGGTGCGGACTCGGTGGGCTAAATGGCCTTTTCTACACTGTATGATTCTATGACTTTATGAGTTGGGATGAAGCAACAATGCCATACTCTATGGAGAAGGTTTTTTGACTGGTGCAGACGGGTGTAAATGCAGTCTTTGTTTACACTGGCATTCTGAGCCTTTTTAAAGTAAAGTTTATTTATTTATTAGTCATGAGTAAGGTGTTTATTAACACTGCAATGAAGTTACAGAGAAATTCCCATAGTCAGCACCAGTTTGGGTCAATGGACTATGGGAGGAAACCAGACTACCTGGAGGAAACCCACACAGACATGAGGAGAACATGCAAACTCCACACAGACAGTGACCCAAGCTGGGAATTGAACCCAGGTCCCTGGCACTGTGAGGAAGCAGTGCTAACCACTGTGCCACCCTATAGCAGTGCTCTTGAAGGATGGCCAGTGTACATGCCTGTTTCTGATGGGAGGCCACTTTTAATAACCTGTGATGTAACTGGGTCATTGACTGCCATCTTGAGTCAGAAATAGTACAATATGTTGCTGATGCTCAGTCTACTTTTACAAGTGTTGACTGAACTGACAAATGGTCCTGAAAAGGTACACTAGAAGCCATTTAAAATCAACTTCACTGTCTAGTTCATTAACCTTTTTCCTCAGGGTTTTTTTTAAATGTTTGTGCACTTGTAGGTTGCTTTCAAATCCCAACATTTAAATAAAGGTATTTTCCAAATCCTTTCCATGGAAGGATGACCAAAATTCCACAAACATGGCCCGAATTAGTGAACTGGTGCAGCAATAATAATCTCTCCCTCACTATCAACAAAATGGAGGAGATTGTCATCGACCTCAAGAAGCATAATGGAGAACATGCCCCTGTCTACATCAAAGGGGACAAAGTAGAAAGGGTCAAGGGTTTCAAATTTTTAGGTGTCCAAATCACCAACAACCTGGTTCCCCCCATGCTGACACTATTGTTAAGAAAGCCCACCAGTGCCTCTACTTTCTCAGAGGACTAAGGAAAGTTGGCATGTCAGCTACGACTCTCACTAACTTTTACAGATGCACCATAGAAAGCATTCTTTCTGGTTGTATCACAGCTTGGTATGGCTCCTGCTCTGCCCTAGACCACAAGGAATTACAAAAGGTCATGAACGTAGCCTAATCCATCATGCAAACCAGCCTCTTATGCATTGACTCTGTCTACACTTCCTGCTGCCTCAGAAGAGCAGCCAGCATAATTAAGGACCCCACGCACCCTGGACATTCTGTCTTCCACCTTCTTCTTTCAGGAAAAATATACAAAAGTCTGAAGTCACGTACCAACCATCTCAAGAACAGCTTCTTCCCTGCTGCAGACTTTTGACTAGACCTACCTTGCATTAAGTCGATCTTTCTCTACACCCAGCTGTGACAGTAACACTACATTCTGCACTCTCCCATTTCCTTCTCTATGAACAGTATGTTTTGTCTATATAGCGTGCAAGAAACAATACTTTTGACTGTATGTTAATACGTGACAATAATAAATCAAAATAAATCAAATCAAATTCTGCAGAAAGTGCAGGTTATGGATTGAATTCAGCTGTGATATCTCATACAAGATAGCTTGCATCCATATAACAGAGGCAATTCTCCCAGCCCACTGCACTGGGCAGAGCAAAGATTTCTGGCATCATGAGTTCCATGCTGGAAATCATCAACAAGGTAATCTGAATGTTAAAATTTTGATTTAAATCTCATTAGCCTCTCCTTCCCCACCAGAAGTGGTTCACTCCAGTGGGATTTACAATACCTCCCCACTAACTAATGTAAAAGACCTTCCAATTGGCTTCATCAAAGCTCTGTATGGAAAGAAGGGCTAAGGCCCCTAATCTGCATCTTCAATTCTCACTTGCATCAGAGTTGGGCCCTGGACACCTAGATCATTTCCTTCCTTTTTATAGCTACCACATCCTCAACGCTCCCCTTTCTTCTCAACAGAAAATGTTCCTTCCTGCCAATGGAGTGTAACTGTTTGCAATCTTTACTTGTTATCCCTTCTTCCCCACTTCAAGTCTTTGACTTTCTAAATGCAGACAGTCTTGAGTCTGGGCAGTTCTCCCACATCTCAGGGTGGAAGAGTAGAACTACTCTGCGTTTCTGGCTCTTGGCTATTTCCATTTAATTCACCGTCTGCACATCTTTGAGTTGTGCACCTCTTTGTTGACAACCTGTCTGCTTTTTCTGGACACTGTGGGATCCTTATGAGCCTTTTTGAAGAGGATGTGCGCTTCATTCCTCGAGTGGATGGAAATGTTCTTTATCTGTGGGGTCCGCCATGGTCTTGTTGGATGCACAAGTGTGGCAAATGGAACCTTCATTTCCACTTGTGTAACCATTTCAGCCAAACATTAGTTTGCTGTTTCATTCTCAAATTGTTTGGCAAGCTTATGAATTTTTTCATTCAACCCAATGGTTCTTAGTACATTTGAGACATCCAGTGCTTTGTCTTCTATTAGTTCCTTGTGCTTCAGTGTCAGATTAATATGTTCCAGTCTTATTTCTGCCTTTTCTCTAGTTGCAGCAGGTCTTTGTCCTCATTTTCATTAAACTGATTTTTCCGCTTTTCAGTCTGCTTCTTGTAGCTTTGTGCTGAGATGGTGGCTTTAAGAAATGTATTAATTTCATGTTCCTTGTAAAGGGTATGTTTAAAATTCAGCTTTGTTTTACATGGTGCTGATTTGTCTGGGCACCACAGCAGCTCACATGTTGAGAATGCAGGTGAATGATTGAATTTAGCTCAGGGTGTGTTTGTTTTAATGCATTTTTGTCTATTTAAGAACATAAGAAATAGGAGCAGGAGTAGGCCATCTAGCCCATCAAGCCTGCTCCACCATTCAATAAGATCATGGCTGATCTGAAGTGGATCAGTTCCACTTTCCTGCTCTCTCCCCATAACCCTTAATTCCCTTGTCTGTCAAAAACCTATCTATCCGTGACTTAAATATATTTAGCGAGGTAGCCTCCACCATTTCAACGGGCAGAGAATTCCAGAGATTCACTACCCTTTGAGTGAAGAAGTTCCTCCTCAACTCTGATCTAAACTGCCCTCCCCCCTTATCTTGAGGCTGTGCCCTCTAGTCCTGCTCTCCTTTCTAAGCAGGAAGAATCTCTCTACCTCTATCCTATCCATCCCTTTCACGTCTCCATAAGATCCCCCCTCATCCTTCTAAACTCCAACGAGTACAGACCCAGTCTATTCTGGTTTTTCCCTTGGGGTATCAGAGTAGGGTTTTGATTAGGTTAATTGACAGGGGCGTGTGCTTAAAGGAAGGAGCTAATCTTACAGGGAAAAGCAGGCAGTTACTGCCAGTTTCTGAAAGAAGCAAGAGGTTCCTTTCTCTCTCTACAGGTTGCTGTTTGGGACTATCAGAAGATGGTGTCTCTTTCTCTCTCTTCAGACATATTCAAAAGCTCTAGGACAGTTACTAAGTATAAGCATATGAGCCTGTGTATTGATAATTGATCTTGAAGAGCAGTTTAAGTCTATAAGAGGGATATTGCTTGAATTGGAACCAATAGGTTAGCTTTTAAGAATTTTATCTTGTCATGTTTAGGTATTTCAATTGGCAAGAGTTAAGCTAATTCATTTATCATAGCTAAGCTGTATTGATAAATACAGTTTGTTTTGATAAAATCTTCCGAATTTGTCAATAGAATCAGACCTTGAGTGAAACAACTTATCTTCACACTAATGTCAAAATAGAAAAAACTGTTGGGGTCTAGTCAAGCCTCATAGCACACTTTAAGGTTTCTGATCTAAACATTAGCAGCTTTTGGTTTCCTCCTGGAATATGGAACATTGCTGTGTCTTCTCTGTGAACTGGTTCTTCAATTTGTTCAGAGTGACATTAAATTCATTTTGCTTCTCTTCCAGTGGAACAAACTTTGTCCTGAGGGATTTGTGTAGCATGTGAAAGCCTTTCAACAGGTTTTCATTTTCTTTGTGAAGCTCACTTGCTTCATCTTGAGTTTTCCTATAATTCAGTTGAGTCTCTTCGAGCCTATCCTGGTGTGCTTCAATTCTGTTATTTGTTGACAGTCCTCATTTCTTCATGTTTCTGAATGGTCACACATTTCTTTTGTGTTTGATATTGAAAGACAGTGAACTGTTCTTTCAACTATTTGTTTTCTTGGTGACATCTTGCCATCTCACTCTGGGCTTCAGTCCATAGTGTACAGTTCTGGTCACCCTATTTTAGAAAGGATATTATTAAACTAGAAAGAGTGCAGGAATGATATACTAGGATGCTACCGGGACTTGATGGTTTGAGTTATAAGGAGAGGCTGGATAGACTGGGACTTTTTCCTCTGGAGCAGAGGTGGATGAGAGGTGATCTTATAGTGATCTATAAAATAATCAGGGGCATAGATCAGCTAGATAATCAATATCTTTTCCCAAAGGTAAGAGAGTCTAAAACTAGAGAGCATAGGTTTAAGGTAAGAGGGAAGAGATATAAAAGGGTTCAGAGGGGCAATTTTTTTCATGCAGAGGTAGTAGTAGAGACAGGTACAATTTTGTCTTTTAAAAAGCATTTAGACATGGGTAAGATGGGCATAGAGGGATATGGGCCAAATGAGGGCAATTGGGACTAGTTTAGGGGTTTAAAAAAAGGCAGCATGGACAAGTCGGGCCAAAGACTTTTTCCAAGCTGTAAACCTTTATAACTTTGTTGCTACTGATATTTCCAACTAATTTTTTCAGAAATGATAGTTAATGTTCTTTTTAGCTATTTGTGTTTTTCCATGGTTACATGTTGATTCTACATGGAAGTTTTCCAGATCATAACTCCTCCATGTGCCTTTTCTGCCCATTGTTTGTTATTTAAAAAATAACTTACAGTGCAACAATAATTTAATGAAGAGAGGAGAAAAATATATAAAAGAAAAATATATAAAAGAAGTAAGACAAAGGAGAAAAGGGGAAAAGAATTAAAAAGGCCTAAAAAGAAACTCAACAACAATCTTATGACAGATATAGTTGCATTACATGTACAGCATATACAACGCAATTAGGGTAAGTTATTAAAAGTTTATTTATTAGTCACAGGTAAGGCTTACATGAACACTGCAATGAAGTTACTGTGAAATTCCTCTAGTTGCCACAGTTTGGCACCTGTTTGGGTCAATGCACCCACCAACTTGTCTTTCAGATTGTGGGAGGAAACCGAAACACCCGGAGGAAACCCACACAGACACAGGGAGAATGTGCAAACTCCACATAGACAGTGGCCCAAGCCAGGAATCAAACCCAGGTCCCTGGCGCTGTGAGGCAGCAGTGCAAACCACTGTGCTACCATGCTGTCCATGAAAACAGAGGGCTGTAGTTCTTCAAGATAATCACAGAATCACAGACTACTACAGTGCAGAAGAGGCCTTTTGGCTCTTTGACCCATCAAGGAAAGGTTGCCAGGCTATATGAAATCCACCCATGGAGCCTCTTTTAGTGTACTTCATTTTTTCTCAAGTTTGATATTCTTGATAAGCTCACATATTCAATTAAGAAAATAGGATGGGGCATCAGTCTGAATTTTTGTAAGACATGCCATGTTTTCCACCACAAAGAGCGCTGTAACAGGGGAAGGTTCAATCATAGAATCCCTACAGTGCAGAAGAGGCAATTCAGATTACTGTCTATGTGAGGATTGCACATTCTCCCTGTGTCTGCATGGGTTTCCTCCGGGTGCTCCGGGTTACTTCCCACAGTCCAAAGATGTGCATGTTGGATTGATTGGCCATGCTAAATTTCTCCTTAGCATTAGGGGAACTAGCTAGGGTAAATGCATGGGGTTACTAACATCTAATATAGGTATTAGCAGATAATAATAAAACTGAAAATTTGGCAATGCCAAGCCACTTAAATGTTGGATCTTTGTAGAAAAATGTTATGAATTCTGAGTGCTTTTTTATTCCAAGTAAAGGAAGAGATTGATTGGGCTATTGCAGCTAAGGAGATAACAATGCAATGTACAGAATTAGAATCGTACTGTGCAGAAGGAGGCCTATCGATCTATCGAGTCTGCGCGATTACAATCCCACCCTGACCCTATTTCCGTAACCCCATGTATTTACCCTAGCTGGTCCCTCTGACACTAAGGGGCATTTTAGCATGGCCAATCGAGCTAACCCGCACATCTTTCGACTGTGGGAAGAAACCGGAGCACCCAGAGGAAACCCACGCAGACACAGGGAAAATGTGCAAACTCCGCAAAGACAGTGACCCGAGGCCTGGAATCAAAACCAGATCCCTGATGCTGTGAGGCAGCAGTGTTAACCATTGTGTCACTGTGCCGCCCCTATAACTAATTATAGAAAGTTTGGAAAAATATTAATCTTTACAGAATTTGTTCTGCTTCAAACAGTCCATCAAAGGGTCAAAGTTGAGTTTAAAAAGCTTCCCTCGGGACCGAGTAATCAAAATTCCTGAATATTTAAAAATGTTCACTGCAATTGAAACCCTGGGTGGGTTGCGGGGGTGCGGGGGTGGGGGGAGGGTAGCAGATAATGCTTAGCAATAGAGTTAATAGGATAAGTTTCATTTGTTTGCAAATTGATTTTAAAACCTCACATGTGACCAAATCACTCAAGAATAGAGAAAACATGTGGCAGAGATGAACAGGAGAAAAAAGGAGTATTGTCTTGCTGATGGGTATAGGAAACACCATGAGTTTGCCAACCCCCATATATCCAAAAAAGAAGTGATGGCTGAGGCTGATCTTGATATTGGAACAGATTTTGTGCATGAATGATCTAAATTTGGGCTAAGGACACTGTTAAAGTCTCCACTGAGAAGTAAGTTACATGAGTCTAAATCAGGTACAGAAAGTAAGTGGTTTGAAATGATACGATGATTGTTACATTTGGGTGCTTATACATTAGCTAGCGTTAATGGACAATTGAAAAGTCTGCCTTGCACTGTAACATAGCAGCCATTAGGGTCAGCTATAACCTGAGAGTGAACAAAAGAAATGTCTTTCTTGACTAGAATTGCTGCACCTTTACTTGATCATGAAAATTAGAATGAAACATCTGCTTGGCGCAACCCTTCCACATTCAAAAATAATCAGATAAACGTAAATGAGTTTCACGCAGGAAAGCAATGCCTATTTTCAAACGATGTAAATAAGAGAGAACTTCATTTATTTTAACTGAGTGGTTTAGACCTTTCACATTCCTGGCGGTAAAATGAATTGGACAACCATCCTGTGAGGGTATAATATCGATGGATGTCATGTTCATAAAAGTGTATCAAAGAATATGGTCCCCACAGGTCAACCATTAACACACAGGGCATAAAAATTATTACTAATGAGGCCTAAGATTCAGCCTGAAATCACAGCGGCACTGTCAGTTTTAGACAGTGGAACCAACACTTTGCCATTTTTTGGAAAGACTTCGCCCTATATGTGTATTTGGAAAAGAATAAGGAAAAGAAAAAGAAATGAAGAAAATTGAGAGGAAAAAAAGGGAAGACAGTAGCTTCTGTCACCTTCTCATACAAGGTGAATGTTACCCCTCACAGCTATTGTACAAATACAGTGACACCCCTCACAGCCACTGTACAAACACAGTGACACCCCTCACAGCCACTGTACAGTGACACCCCTCACAGCTACTGTACAAACACAGTGACGCCCCTCACAGCTACTGTACACAGTGACACCCCTCACAGCTACTGTACAAACACAGTGACACCCCTCACAGCCACTGTACAAACACAGTGACACCCCTCACAGCCACTGTACAAACACAGTGACACCCCTCACAGCTACTGTACAAACAGTGACACCCCTCACAGCCACTGTACAAACACAGTGACACCCCTCACAGCCACTGTACAAACACAGTGACACCCCTCACAGCCACTGTACAAACACAGTGACACCCCTCACAGCCACTGTACAAACAGTGACACCCCTCACAGCTACTGTACAAACACAGTGACGCCCCTCACAGCTACTGTACAAACACAGTGACACCCCTCACAGCCACTGTACAAACAGTGACACCCCTCACAGCTACTGTACAAACAGTGACGCCCCTCACAGTTATTGTTCAGTGACACCCCTCACAGCTACTGTACAAAGTGACACCCCTCACAGCCACTGTACAAACACAGTGACACCCCTCACAGCCACTGTACAAACACAGTGACACCCCTCACAGCTACTGTACAAACACAGTGACACCCCTCACAGTTATTGTTCAGTGACACCCCTCACAGCTACTGTACAAACACAGTGACGCCCCTCACAGCTACTGTACAAACACAGTGACACCCCTCACAGCCACTGTACAAACAGTGACACCCCTCACAGCCACTGTACAGTGACACCCCTCACAGCTACTGTACAAACACAGTGACGCCCCTCACAGCCACTGTACAAACAGTGACACCCCTCACAGCCACTGTACAAACAGTGACACCCCTCACAGCTACTGTACAAACACAGTGACACCCCTCACAGCCACTGTACAAACAGTGACACCCCTCACAGCCACTGTACAGTGACACCCCTCACAGCTACTGTACAAACACAGTGACGCCCCTCACAGCTACTGTACAAACAGTGACACCCCTCACAGCCACTGTACAAACAGTGACACCCCTCACAGCCACTGTACAGTGACACCCCTCACAGCCACTGTACAAACACAGTGACACCCCTCACAGCCACTGTACAAACACAGTGACGCCCCTCACAGCCACTGTACAAACACAGTGACGCCCCTCACAGCCACTGTACAAACACAGTGACGCCCCTCACAGCCACTGTACAAACACAGTGACGCCCCTCACAGCCACTGTACAAACACAGTGACGCCCCTCACAGCCACTGTACAAACACAGTGACGCCCCTCACAGCCACTGTACAAACACAGTGACGCCCCTCACAGCCACTGTACAAACACAGTGACGCCCCTCACAGCCACTGTACAAACACAGTGACGCCCCTCACAGCCACTGTACAAACACAGTGACGCCCCTCACAGCCACTGTACAAACACAGTGACGCCCCTCACAGCCACTGTACAAACACAGTGACGCCCCTCACAGCCACTGTACAAACACAGTGACGCCCCTCACAGCCACTGTACAAACACAGTGACGCCCCTCACAGCCACTGTACAAACACAGTGACGCCCCTCACAGCCACTGTACAAACACAGTGACGCCCCTCACAGCCACTGTACAAACACAGTGACGCCCCTCACAGCCACTGTACAAACACAGTGACGCCCCTCACAGCCACTGTACAAACACAGTGACGCCCCTCACAGCCACTGTACAAACACAGTGACGCCCCTCACAGCCACTGTACAAACACAGTGACGCCCCTCACAGCCACTGTACAAACACAGTGACGCCCCTCACAGCCACTGTACAAACACAGTGACACCCCTCACAGCCACTGTACAAACACAGTGACACCCCTCACAGCCACTGTACAAACACAGTGACACCCCTCACAGCCACTGTACAAACACAGTGACACCCCTCACAGCCACTGTACAAACACAGTGACACCCCTCACAGCCACTGTACAAACACAGTGACACCCCTCACAGCCACTGTACAAACACAGTGACACCCCTCACAGCCACTGTACAAACACAGTGACGCCCCTCACAGCCACTGTACAAACACAGTGACGCCCCTCACAGCTACTGTACAAACACAGTGACGCCCCTCACAGCTACTATACAAACACAGTGACACCCCTCACAGCCACTGTACAAACAGTGACACCCCTCACAGCCACTGTACAAACACAGTGACGCCCCTCACAGCTACTGTACAAACACAGTGACACCCCTCACAGCTACTGTACAAACACAGTGACACTCCTCACAGCCACTGTACAAACAGTGACACCCCTCACAGCCACTGTACAAACAGTGACACCCCTCACAGCCACTGTACAGTGACACCCCTCACAGCTACTGTACAAACACAGTGACGCCCCTCACAGCTACTGTACAAACACAGTGACACCCCTCACAGCTACTGTACAAACAGTGACACCCCTCACAGCCACTGTACAAACACAGTGACGCCCCTCACAGCCACTGTACAAACAGTGACACCCCTCACAGCTACTGTACAAACAGTGACGCCCCTCACAGCTACTGTACAAACAGTGACACCCCTCACAGCCACTGTACAAACACAGTGACACCCCTCACAGCCACTGTACAAACAGTGACACCCCTCACAGCCACTGTACAGTGACACCCCTCACAGCTACTGTACAAACACAGTGACGCCCCTCACAGCTACTGTACAAACAGTGACACCCCTCACAGCCACTGTACAAACAGTGACACCCCTCACAGCCACTGTACAGTGACACCCCTCACAGCCACTGTACAAACACAGTGACACCCCTCACAGCCACTGTACAAACACAGTGACACCCCTCACAGCCACTGTACAAACACAGTGACGCCCCTCACAGCCACTGTACAAACACAGTGACGCCCCTCACAGCCACTGTACAAACACAGTGACGCCCCTCACAGCCACTGTACAAACACAGTGACGCCCCTCACAGCCACTGTACAAACACAGTGACGCCCCTCACAGCCACTGTACAAACACAGTGACGCCCCTCACAGCCACTGTACAAACACAGTGACGCCCCTCACAGCCACTGTACAAACACAGTGACGCCCCTCACAGCCACTGTACAAACACAGTGACGCCCCTCACAGCCACTGTACAAACACAGTGACGCCCCTCACAGCCACTGTACAAACACAGTGACGCCCCTCACAGCCACTGTACAAACACAGTGACGCCCCTCACAGCCACTGTACAAACACAGTGACGCCCCTCACAGCCACTGTACAAACACAGTGACGCCCCTCACAGCCACTGTACAAACACAGTGACGCCCCTCACAGCCACTGTACAAACACAGTGACGCCCCTCACAGCCACTGTACAAACACAGTGACGCCCCTCACAGCCACTGTACAAACACAGTGACGCCCCTCACAGCCACTGTACAAACACAGTGACGCCCCTCACAGCCACTGTACAAACACAGTGACACCCCTCACAGCCACTGTACAAACACAGTGACACCCCTCACAGCCACTGTACAAACACAGTGACACCCCTCACAGCCACTGTACAAACACAGTGACACCCCTCACAGCCACTGTACAAACACAGTGACACCCCTCACAGCCACTGTACAAACACAGTGACACCCCTCACAGCCACTGTACAAACACAGTGACACCCCTCACAGCCACTGTACAAACACAGTGACGCCCCTCACAGCCACTGTACAAACACAGTGACGCCCCTCACAGCTACTGTACAAACACAGTGACGCCCCTCACAGCTACTATACAAACACAGTGACACCCCTCACAGCCACTGTACAAACAGTGACACCCCTCACAGCCACTGTACAAACACAGTGACGCCCCTCACAGCTACTGTACAAACACAGTGACACCCCTCACAGCTACTGTACAAACACAGTGACACCCCTCACAGCCACTGTACAAACAGTGACACCCCTCACAGCCACTGTACAAACAGTGACACCCCTCACAGCCACTGTACAGTGACACCCCTCACAGCTACTGTACAAACACAGTGACGCCCCTCACAGCTACTGTACAAACACAGTGACACCCCTCACAGCTACTGTACAAACAGTGACACCCCTCACAGCCACTGTACAAACACAGTGACGCCCCTCACAGCCACTGTACAAACAGTGACACCCCTCACAGCTACTGTACAAACAGTGACGCCCCTCACAGCCACTGTACAAACACAGTGACACCCCTCACAGCCACTGTACAAACACAGTGACACCCCTCACAGCCACTGTACAAACACAGTGACGCCCCTCACAGCCACTGCACAAACACAGTGACACCCCTCACAGCCACTGTACAAACACAGTGACACCCCTCACAGCTACTGTACAAACACAGTGACACCCCTCACAGCTACTGTACAAACACAGTGACACCCCTCACAGCCACTGTACAAACACAGTGACACCCCTCACAGCCACTGTACAAACACAGTGACACCCCTCACAGCCACTGTACAAACACAGTGACGCCCCTCACAGCTACTGTACAAACACAGTGACACCCCTCACAGCTACTGTACAAACACAGTGACGCCCCTCACAGCCACTGTACAAACAGTGACACCCCTCACAGCCACTGTACAAACAGTGACACCCCTCACAGCCACTGTACAGTGACACCCCTCACAGCTACTGTACAAACACAGTGACGCCCCTCACAGCTACTGTACAGTGACACCCCTCACAGCCACTGTACAAACACAGTGACACCCCTCACAGCCACTGTACAAACACAGTGACGCCCCTCACAGCCACTGTACAAACACAGTGACGCCCCTCACAGCCACTGTACAAACACAGTGACGCCCCTCACAGCCACTGTACAAACACAGTGACGCCCCTCACAGCTACTGTACAAACACAGTGACACCCCTCACAGCTACTGTACAAACACAGTGACACCCCTCACAGCCACTGTACAAACACAGTGACACCCCTCACAGCCACTGTACAAACACAGTGACACCCCTCACAGCCACTGTACAAACACAGTGACACCCCTCACAGCCACTGTACAAACACAGTGACACCCCTCACAGCCACTGTACAAACACAGTGACACCCCTCACAGCCACTGTACAAACACAGTGACACCCCTCACAGCCACTGTACAAACACAGTGACACCCCTCACAGCTACTGTACAAACACAGTGACACCCCTCACAGCCACTGTACAAACACAGTGACACCCCTCACAGCCACTGTACAAACACAGTGACACCCCTCACAGCCACTGTACAAACACCGTGACACCCCTCACAGCCACTGTACAAACACCGTGACACCCCTCACAGCCACTGTACAAACACAGTGACACCCCTCACAGCCACTGTACAAACACAGTGACACCCCTCACAGCCACTGTACAAACACAGTGACACCCCTCACAGCCACTGCACAAACACAGTGACACCCCTCACAGCTACTGTACAGTGACACCCCTCACAGCTACTGTACAAACACAGTGACACCCCTCACAGCCACTGTACAAACACAGTGACACCCCTCACAGCTACTGTACAGTGACACCCCTCACAGCCACTGTACAGTGACACCCCTCACAGCCACTGTACAAACAGTGACACCCCTCACAGTTATTGTTCAGTGACACCCCTCACAGCTACTGTACAAACACAGTGACACCCCTCTCAGCTACTGTACAAAGTGACACCCCTCACAGCTACTGTACAAAGTGACACCCCTCACAGCTACTGTACAAACACAGTGACGCCCCTCACAGCCACTGTACAAACAGTGACACCCCTCACAGCCACTGTACAAACAGTGACGCCCCTCACAGCTACTGTACAAACACAGTGACACCCCTCACAGCTACTGTACAAACACAGTGACACCCCTCACAGCTACTGTACAAAGTGACACCCCTCACAGCTACTGTACAAACACAGTGACGCCCCTCACAGCCACTGTACAAACACAGTGACACCCCTCACAGCCACTGTACAAACACAGTGACACCCCTCACAGCTAGTGTACAAACACAGTGACACCCCTCACAGCCACTGTACAAACACAGTGACACCCCTCACAGCCACTGCACAAACAGTGACACCCCTCACAGCTACTGTACAGTGACACTCCTCACAGCTACTGTACAAACACAGTGACACCCCTCACAGCCACTGTACAAACACAGTGACACCCCTCACAGCTACTGTACAGTGACACCCCTCACAGCCACTGTACAGTGACACCCCTCACAGCCACTGTACAAACAGTGACACCCCTCACAGTTATTGTTCAGTGACACCCCTCACAGCTACTGTACAAACACAGTGACACCCCTCTCAGCTACTGTACAAAGTGACACCCCTCACAGCTACTGTACAAAGTGACACCCCTCACAGCTACTGTACAAACACAGTGACGCCCCTCACAGCTACTGTACAAACACAGTGACGCCCCTCACAGACACTGTACAAACAGTGACACCCCTCACAGCCACTGTACAAACAGTGACGCCCCTCACAGCTACTGTACAAACACAGTGACACCCCTCACAGCCACTGTACAAACACAGTGACACCCCTCACAGCCACTGTACAAACACAGTGACACCCCTCACAGCTACTGTACAAACACAGTGACACCCCTCACAGCCACTGTACAAACACAGTGACACCCCTCACAGCCACTGTACAAACACAGTGACACCCCTCACAGCTACTGTACAAACACAGTGACACCCCTCACAGCCACTGTATAAACACAGTGACACCCCTCACAGCCACTGTATAAACACAGTGACACCCCTCACAGCCACTGTATAAACACAGTGACACCCCTCACAGCCACTGTACAAACACAGTGACACCCCTCACAGCCACTGTACAAACACAGTGACACCCCTCACAGCTACTGTACAAAGTGACACCCCTCACAGCTACTGTACAAACACAGTGACGCCCCTCACAGCCACTGTACAAACACAGTGACACCCCTCACAGCCACTGTACAAACACAGTGACACCCCTCACAGCTACTGTACAAACACAGTGACACCCCTCACAGCCACTGTACAAACACAGTGACACCCCTCACAGCTACTGTACAAACACAGTGACACCCCTCACAGCTACTGTACAAAGTGACACCCCTCACAGCTACTGTACAAACACAGTGACGCCCCTCACAGCCACTGTACAAACACAGTGACACCCCTCACAGCCACTGTACAAACAGTGACGCCCCTCACAGCTACTGTACAAACACAGTGACACCCCTCACAGCTACTGTACAAACACAGTGACACCCCTCACAGCTACTGTACAAAGTGACACCCCTCACAGCTACTGTACAAACACAGTGACGCCCCTCACAGCCACTGTACAAACACAGTGACACCCCTCACAGCCACTGTACAAACACAGTGACACCCCTCACAGCCACTGTACAAACACAGTGACACCCCTCACAGCCACTGTACAAACACAGTGACACCCCTCACAGCTACTGTACAAACACAGTGACACCCCTCACAGCCACTGTACAAACACAGTGACACCCCTCACAGCTACTGTACAAACAGTGACACCCCTCACAGCTACTGTACAAACACAGTGACACCCCTCACAGCTACTGTACAAACACAGTGACACCCCTCACAGCTACTGTACAAACACAGTGACACCCCTCACAGCCACTGTACAAACACAGTGACACCCCTCACAGCCACTGTACAAACAGTGACGCCCCTCACAGCCACTGCACAAACACAGTGACACCCCTCACAGCCACTGTACAAACACAGTGACACCCCTCACAGCCACTGTACAAACACAGTGACACCCCTCACAGCCACTGTACAAACACAGTGACACCCCTCACAGCCACTGTACAAACACAGTGACACCCCTCACAGCCACTGTACAAACACAGTGACACCCCTCACAGCCACTGTACAAACACAGTGACACCCCTCACAGCCACTGTACAAACACAGTGACACCCCTCACAGCTACTGTACAAACACAGTGACGCCCCTCACAGCCACTGTACAAATACGGTGACACCCCTCACAGCTACTGTACAAACACAGTGACACCCCTCACAGCCACTGTACAAACACAGTGACACCCCTCACAGCCACTGTACAAACACAGTGACGCCCCTCACAGCCACTGTACAAACACAGTGACACCCCTCACAGCTACAGTACAGTGACACCCCTCACAGTTATTGTACAAAACAGTGACACCCCTCACAGCTACTGTACAAACGCGAATGAATCTCTATTCCACCATCTCCTTACTAGTGGCATGAAGTCTCAGGAACTCTGGGTGACCAGGGCAATGCTAACTACTCATTGATACAACTTCAGAAATACACATGGGAACTGAGCTGCTAGTTTGTGTTACAGTGCAAACAACCATTTAATGCACATTTTTCACTTAAATCCTTAGTGTTTTTTTTAACGTTTCACTCCAGATTCCAGTTGTTTTCTTTTTTGTAACTTATAGCAATTCCTAAAAGAACAGCAAGGGAGACCCCTGCTGACCAACGTTGTAATATTATAACTGGCACAGTTAACTGTGTCTAATGTTACCCTTCGGCCTATTTTGGAGATTAAAGCCAAAGTGCTGTTAGATAAGTCTGATAATAGTCTGATTATAGCTGGTTAGTTAATGCAATTTAAAGCTGGCTGTAATGGTAGGGGTAGGGAAAGTCAATAACTGTGCCACAAAGGATCTTATCAAGACCCAGTGCATCTAGATGGTAACATTTAAAGTTATTTTAAAAGGAAAGCTTAGTTTAAGATATATACCGGAATTTTATTGCCTCATCCGCCCAAGGCTCGTAAAATCCCGTCCAAGGCCAACAGAGAATGCCGCTCTGGTAAAATTCTGGCCAAAGCCTTCACAACATTCCATAACAAGTGGCTAAAGCAGCTATTAAAAACAAACGCAATGTTTTTAGTTTGTATTTTTTTACAATTCTTTTTGGGAAACAAGTTTCAGCAGTTGAAGGGAGCACCAGCCTAGTAACATCCATGGCCTCTAACTTAGAAACTTTTTGGTTTGAACAAAATCAAAGGTAATCCATTTTGTTTGCAGGACGTGACCTCTCAGGATGTGCGTGTCTGCGTCATTTCCTGTAAACTCAACATCAGAAGTATTACTTGCAGAAGGAAGTCCTGTGCTCAACTCCATTATTTCATCCAAAAATAGTGCAAGCGCAATTAGACAAATAGAAGGGGCAGATTTATGCAAAGTCCTAAAACTAACAATGGGACACACAGCTACACACAATACCACGCATCAATGTGCATGTGTCAGAGAAAAGTTCATCTTGAGCAATACTACTACCTAATATTGACAAGTCAACTAACAAAAAAAACTAGCCCATTTATGACTGTTGATCGTATTAATATTAGTTATATTAGTGGCATGAGAAGCCCCAGCCTATAATTTTAGCATGGATGTTAATCCTCTTTACATGGATCTACTGGACAATGATCAGGGCAATGCCACACAATGTTTTGCAATTATCAACACAATAAGGATGCAGGAGTAGCATGGATGGCAAGATGGCACAGTGGTTAGCATTGCTGCCTCACAGTGCCAGGGACCTGGGTTCGATTCAACCTTGGGTGACTGTGTGGAGTTTGCACGTTCTCCCTATGTTTGCTCTTTCAGAGAGTCAGTGCAGACTCGATGGGCTGAATGGCCTTCTCCTGCACTGTAGGGATTCTGCGGAGGTCAGATTCAGTAATACTCAAAGGTCTCCTAAAACCATTCTGTTCAATGGAGTGTATGGGAGAGAATATTTAGAACTTACAAAGAAGGAGAAATAGAAATTAAATGAATAATTGTCATATCGATTCACAGAAGAGAAGGTTGTAGCTTTAAAACATGCAAAATGCATATCTTTCCTTCAAGGTTTGAATGAATTATATACTTGTCTTCTTGTTCCCATATGATAGAAACAATCCCTCTTCACACTCAAAATGTTGTAATTTCATCGACTGCATTTCTTTCAGTTCTACATGTGACTGGTAGATGGATAAATTGGCTAGGACTTTCCTGCCCTGCCGAGAAGGATCCTACCGTGGCAGATGTGTCATGCCAGCCAAAAGTCCACTGGCTTTGGTGAGACTGGAGAATTTGGGCCATTGAAACTCAACACCTAACCGCACTGCAGCAGAGAAACGTGGCACCCTGCATGTGCATTCTCAGAACAATTAATTCAATGTTTTATGAATAAAATAACAATATAAAAAATATTCTTCACGATTTATGTAATTTAAATGCAATAGAAACCATCACAACCTCAACTGCAAAATCCGGGTTATGAAATTTAAGCTGGAAAGGATGTTGTGAAAGAATGCTTGGGTGTAATTTGATGCTTTCCCTCCTTTATGCCCATTGAAGCCAGGGCCCATGTACCATACAGAAATGAAAAGGGGGAGGTTGGAGGTGACTTTGCGGAGGAGGGAATGGAAGGCATTGCTGAAGATATGCTGGCTCTATTTGAATATTTACAAGTGAAAACATGCAAGGAAAGAGAGGCGATGGACTATAGTGGTTCAGGAAGACAGCTCACCACCATCCTTTCAAGAACAAATAGGGATGGTAATAAATATTGGCCTAGCTAGGGACACCCACATCCCATGAGTGACTTTTTTTAAAAAATGAGGCATCTGCAGAGAATTGCTTGGTGGCAAAAGAGAGACGAAGTTGAAGCATTTCTGATGACCAGTATTCCAATGTTTTCTAACCTGCCTTTCATTATGCACCCCTCTTAAACCGGAGCCCATTCCAAACTTTAACTAGCACCAAATTCTGCATACCCATCACCTTTATACTCACTGGTGGCTCCTGAACTCAATTTTAAAACATTCATTTTTATTTTTCTAGTCTTTCCATGATCTTGTCCCTTCCTCCTCCACAGGATCATTACAATGCAAAAGGTGGCCATTCTGCCTATTACGTCTGCACTCACTCTCCAGTTGAGCAATTCACCTAATTCCAGTTCCCTGCCTTCTCCCCGTAACCCTGCCCATTCTTCCTTTTCACATAACAATCTAATTCCCTTTTGAATATTTCAATTGAACCTGCCTCCATCACACTCTCAGACAGTGCATTCCACACCGTAATCACTTGTTGAGTAAAAAATGTTTCTCCTCAAATTGCTTTTGCTTCTTTTACTAATTAATTTAACTCTGCTCTCTCATTCTGAATCCTTTCACAAGTGGGAATAATTTCTCTGTCTATTACGTCCAGACCCCTCTCATGATTTTGGAAACCTGTGTCAAATCTCCTCTTAACTTTCTTTTCCAAGTTTCACTTAGTTTTTTGAATTTCCAAACCCTCTGAGATTGTTGCAACGATCCAAATCTAGCTTTTTTCACATTCCTGATTAGATCATAGCCACACCTAATTACAAAGCAGAGCTCTCTCAGAAAAACAAGCTTCTGTGAAGACGAGAACACTGGTTTGCCCTCAACTGAAGTATTGTATCCAGATCTGGGGACCACACTTTGAGAAGGATGTGATAGGCAGATTTTTGGTCTCTCAGGGAATTAAGGGATGTGGGGAGCCAGCAGAACATGGAGTTGCAGCCTAAGATCAGCCATGATCATATTGAATGGTGAAATAGGCTTGATGGGCTATGTTGGCCTGCTTTTATTAGTGTGCTTTGTATGTTCATATATTAAAGATAAACAGGACATTTTAAAACTGGAAGACTGTGACTCATGGACTTCTGCAAGGATCAGTACAAGGGGCTCAGCTATACGCAGAGGATATTAACAACTTAGATAGGACAGAGAGTAATGTATCTAATTTCCCTGATGACACAAAGCTAAGTGAGAATGCAACCTGCGAGGAAGACGTGAAGAGGCTGAAAAGAGATATAGACAGGTTAAGTAACTGGGAAACCAAGTGGCTCATAGTGGGGGTGGGTGTTAGGTTATTCACGTTGATGTTGTTCGTCCATGAGGACCTCAACACCATTAGTCATTTTGAGGCTGGATGTGATGTGTCCAAAGATAACTGATCGGGCCAATGTGAGCATGGAATGTCCTGGCACATATTGGACAGACTTGTGTAGACACTGTAGTTGTTGCGCTGGTGGCTCTGGACTTGCGCAGCTTGCACGTAAGTTGTGCTTCAGCAATGCACCTTGCTTCGTAAGCTTGACAGCTTGTGGATGAGGCAGCGCCAGGAGGGGCGGTCTTGTGCCAGCATTTGATTCATGTTGATACTAAGAGTAGAAAGGCAGAATATTTTTGAAAAGTATGAAATTGTAAACATTAGTGTTTAAGTAACAGTGAAAATTAACATAAAGGTACACAAACCAATTAGGAAGACAAATGGCATGTTGGCCTTTTGTGCAAAGGGATTGGAATGCATGTATAGAAAAGTCTTGCTCCAGTTGTACAGGACTTTGGTGAGACCACATTGGGAATACAGTGTGCAGTTTTGGTCTCCATATTTAAGGAAGAATTGTATTGTAGGTAGTACAGCGATGCTTCACTAGGTTAGTTGCTAGGATGACACACTGTCCTGTGAGTAAAGATTGATTGAATTGGGCCTATAGGCTCAGAAGTTTAGAAGAATAAAAGGTGCTTGCATTGAAACATACAAGATACAGAAAGGCTCTGGGAGGATAGATACCGAGAGGTTGTTTCCAATGCTCGGGAAATATAGGGTAGGGGGTTCTCAGGATAATTAGCTGGTTATTTAGGACTGAGAGGATGAGAAAGTTCTTCATTCAAAGGATTGGAATCTTCACATTCTTTATCCAGAATGTTGTGGATGCTTTGTTGTTGAATATATTTACGGCTGTGTAATGAATATCTTATTTTATGATTCACATATTTTAGGAGTATAACTTTTAGTTTGGTGATTGAAATTTTGAAATATAAACTGAATGCAAATGCTTGATGAGAAGTTAGTAAATATACCTAAAGTAATTGCAATTCAAAGGAGTAGCCTATCTTTATTCTCTAAGCTTCTTGTTGGAGATGAAATGGCAACAGAAAGGGGGTTAAGTTATTCATATGATTTCCCAGAACAAGATGAATCAATAAGTAGAGGCAAGACAAGAGGGAAAGATATTAATGTAGGAAATGATTAACAGAACATGAGAGAAGGATGGAGTGTACAAATCTAAGAGTAAATAAGCAGATAAGTCTAGACATTACAAAAATAACCATAGGATCCCTACATTGCAGAAGGAAGCCATTCAAGCCTGCACCGACTCTTCATCCGACAGAGCATCTTATCCAGGCCCTATCCGCATAACCCCACATATTTACCCCACTAGTCCCCCTAATCTACACATTTTTGGATACTAAGGGTCAATTTAGCATAGTCAATCAACCTAACTTGCACATCTTTGTTCTGTGGGAGGAAACTGGAGCACCCAAAGGAATCCCATGCAGGCATGGCGGGAATGTGCATACTCCAGGCAGACAGTCACCCAAGGCTGGAATTGAAACCAGGTCCCTGGAGCTGTGAAGCAGCAACACCGTCCACAAAATTATTTTTTTATCTGCTGTGCGGATTTGAACCAGGGTACCCAGATCTTGTCCTGGGTCTCTGGATGATTAGTCCAGTGACAATACCACTATGCCACTGCCTGCCCAGACTATAATAAAAGGTTAAATCAAAGGCTCTGTATCTGAATGCATGTAGCATTCAAAACAGATGACCTGATAGCACAAATATAAATAAGTACAATCTGATAGATGGATAATATGGCTGCAGCTTGACATAGATTGGGACCTGAACATTGAAGGGTATTTGATATTTAGGAAGGACTGGATAAAAGTAAAGGGGTAGTCTGTTATTTAATAATGATGTTAGCACAATAGAGAGGGATGGCCAAAGTTCAGGAAACCGGGATGTAGTTCTGATAGAGATGAGAAATGATAAATACAGGACGTCACTTGTGGGAGTGGTGTACAGGCCCCCCACAGAAACTACATTGTAGGACAGCGTATAAGGAAGAGATCATAGATTGTCAGAAAGGTACTGTGATAATTATGAGAATTTTAAGCTACCTTTCAGCTTGGAAAAGTCAGATGGACAAAGGTAGCCTGGATGAGGAGTTCATGGAATGTTTTCTGGGATAGTTTCTTCAAACAGCAGGTCCTAGGCCAACCGGACAGCAGGCTGTACTATATATAATTTTGCCACAAGATAGGATTCATTGATGGCCTCACAGTGAAGGTAGCAGTGTTCATAATATGATTGAATTTCAAGGCAGTTTGAGGTGGAGAAGAGCGGGCCAAACTTAAATAATGGCAACTAAGGCGCATGAAAGAAGAACAAGGAAATTAGGCTAAGGGAGAGGTCCATAGAGATGTAGTGACAGACATTTAAGGGGATATTTCAGAATAAGAAGAACAGATACATTCCAACAGGAAAGAAAAATTCAAAGAGGAGGACTGACCTTCTGTGATTAACAAAAAAATTACAACAGCATCAAACTTAAGGAAAGTGCATATAATTGTGCAAGGATTTGATGGCAAGATTGGATAGAATGTATAAAATGTAAAGAATTACTAAAAGATCGATCAGGAGGTAAAAATCAGTGTATGATAAAAAGCTAGCTAACATTTAAAAACAGATAATAAGAATGTCTATACATGTTTTGAAAAAAGAGTTAAGAAGTTATAGAAAGTGAGTCTGGGGAATTAATGGTAGAAAATAAGGGAGATGGCAGATGAAGTGAACAAATGTTTTGGATCGGTCTTCACTTTGGAGGCTATAAATAACACCCCAGAAATAACTGTAAACCAGGAAATGGAAGGAAAGAAGGAATTCAAGGAAATTGCAATCGCTGGGGAAGTGGTACTGAGTAAATCTTTGGATCTGTTGGTAACAGGTTCCTGGGGTTCTGATAGCTTCATCCAAGGGTCTTAAAAGAACAGGCTAATGAGAAAGTTGATACATTGATATTAGTTTTCCAACATTCCCTAGATTCAGGGAATGTTCTGTTGCTTTGGAAGGTGGTGAACATAACTCCTTCATTTAATAAGGTGGACAAGCTGGAAAACAGGATACTACAGGCCTGTTAGCTTAACATCAGTCTTAGAGGAAACTTAGAAGCTTTTACTGTGGATGTTATAATAAGCAATAAATCAAAGTAATCAGGCAAAATCAATATGGTTTTGTGAAAGAGAAATCATGTTGAAATCATGTTGTGAAAGATAAATCATAGGACAAATTATTGGTGTTATTTGAAGAAGTAACGTGCTGTGGATTAAGGGGAACCAGGGGTTGTACTGTACCTATAATTATAGGAGGAGAGCCAGGAGTGTGGAATTGAAGTTACGATCAGATTGGCCATGATCTTATTAAACAGTGAAGCAAGCTCAAGTGGCTGAGTGGCCTTTCCTGCTCCTGTTTCATATGTTCATTATGTTCATATGTCAATGGTAGCTCAGAATATTCATGAAAGACTTGACAAAGTCAGCTGGGATGCCAGCTATGTCTTCTAATGTTACAAATACACTTCATCACAGTATTAATATAAGACTACTTGTGCCACCAATAATAAATTTAAATAATCATTGCCTGGAACGTGTTCGAATTATATTTTATCTGCTCCTTAGCTCTTATGCAAGTTTTTATGTAGACAACAAAGGAGGGAGAAAATAGACTGATCATGTTCTATAAAATTTGGAATTGACTGGTGGAACCAACAGAAGCGAGTGTACAGTGCCCTGCAGCAATGACAAAAGACGAGCTAGCCATTCAGACAAAACCCTCCAGTGCTGTAGTTGTAACTGGCACACAGGAAAATTGTCATACTTACCAGAGGCCATTCATCAGTCTGAGGACATTGCTGCTGTCAGGGCAGCACCATTGGCCAAGCTATCTTCTGATATTTTATCAACAACTTTATCAATGTCCATAGTTCAAGGGTGGGGCTCAGCTGATGATTCATAGAAACATAGAAGATAGGAGCAGGACAAGGCCATTCATTATGACCGTGGCTGATTATCCAACTCAATAACCTAATCCTGTTTTCTCACCATAACCATTGATCCCAGTCACCCCCAAAGTGCTATATCCAGCTGCTTCTTGAATACATTCAATGATTTGGCATCAACTACTTCCTGTGGTAATGAATTCCACAGACTCACCACTCTGAACAAAGAAATGTCTCCTCATCTCCATCCTAAATGGTCTAGCCTATATCCTTAGATTGTGACCACTGGTGCTGGAGACCCCCACCATCAGGAACATCCTTCTTGCATCTAGCCTACTAGTCCTGTTAGAGTTTTACAAATCTCCATGAGATCCCTCCTCATTTGTCTAAACTCTAGCAAATACAATCCTAACCTAGTCAATCTCTCCTGATACATCAGTCCTATCATCTCTGAAATCAGCCTAGTGAACCTTCACTGCACTCCCTTAAGAGCAAGGAGATCTTTCCTCAGAAAAGACGACCAAAACTGCACACAATACTCTAGGTGTGGCCTTACCAAGGCCCTGTAAAAGTGCAATCACACATCCCTGCTCCTGCTCGAAACCTCTCGTAATGAAGGCCAATAAACCATTTGCCTTCTTTACCACCTGCTATGTCTGCATGCTTCCCTTCAGTGACTAGTGCACAAGGGCACCCAAATCCTACTGTACCTTCCCCTTCCCAATTTACAGCCATTCGGTAGTAATCTGCCTTCTTGTTTTTGCTTCCAAAGTGAATAACTCCATACTTACTCAAATTATATTGCATCTGCCATTGATTTGCCCACTCACCCAACCTGACTAGACCATGCTGAAGGATCTCTGCATCCTCATCACAGGTTCCCCTCCCACACAACTTGATATCATCTGCAAAATTTGAGATGTTTCATTTTGTTCCCTCATTCAAATTATTTATATTCTGAATAGCTGAGGTCTCAGCACTGATCCCTGTGGCACTCCACAAGTAACTGCCTGCCAATTTGAAAAGGACACATAATTCCTTCTTTTCTTTGGTACTCAGCTTGATTCAGAACTTCTCTGATAATGGCTCTGCTTCCATTGTGGGATTATCCTAGGAGGTGGGTTTAACTCAGTTGGCTGAACGGTTGATTTGTGATGCAGAGCAACACCAATAGCACACGTTCAATTCCTGTACCCACTGAAGTTATTCATGAAAGCCCCGTCTTCTCAACCTTGCCCCTTGCCTCAAGTGTGGTGATCTCAGGTTAAGTCACCACCAATCCCTTCTCCCCTGATAAGGTCATCTGGGACCATGGTAACTTTATCCCTGGGAAGGAAGATGGTGGACAAAAAAAGGTCTTTGTGTGATCAGAGAAGTTCTGCATCAAGTTGAGTTTTACATTTTTAAATGGACACAAACCCGAAGATAGTTAGCCACAAATAGGAATGGCTGCAAGGTGTTTCTCTAAGGGACAATGGAACCCCTCCCTGTGTTTTCAGACAAGGTACATCTAAAAGCATCCAAACACTGATTACCAAGAAATGTAACAACAATATCATCTCAAAGATCCTGGGTGTAATTGCCTAGACTGATTAGTATATTCCAGTTTCCTCTTGAATAGTACAAAATATGGGGTTAAAAGAGAGCTACCCCCAGGCCTGCCTTCTTGCCTGTTAGTGTCTGCCTGTCAGTCTATGTGTGCGTTCTGTGAGGAAAAGAACTGGATATTTTCCAACTGTAGGTCAGTGATATCGTAACCAAAGCAGGACCCTTACAAAAATAGCCATCTTTTGCAGGAATAATTAAAACTCTCTTTCTCTGACTGTGGAAGTCAATCAGCCCACAAAAAAGGATTGCAGCTGGAAAAAGGAACTGAAATCTCTCAACCAAACCACAGAACACATGAATCAAAGAATCACTTACTTGGCTACAGGAGTTAACTACACTGGAATCAATTTCTAATGGCTGCAATGCTTCGTCATCTATGCCTCACAAATCAAGAACTGTTCCATATAACTTTTTAATTATAGTTACTTAATATTTGACTCAATTTTTACTTCTAATCTGTATGAATGTAGGTGCATGTGTTTTATTATTTTTCTTTACCTTTTTAGTGATTAATAAGCTTACTCTATCTTAAGTCAAGAAAACCTGGTTAAATTAGCTCTTTTTTTTAAACACAACTATAGGGTTTGGAAAAGGTACAAGGGAAAGGGAACCTTGTTTGATTAAAACTTGTTATCTGCAGAGAGTCAGCTGAATAAAGGCATGGAGACTGTCACAAACCCTGGTGGGGAGAGAAGACTATCTGGGGGTAGCCCAGCCAGACGGTGACAAATCAAGGAGTCTCACCTGGGGAACCTCAATTGGGGCTATTTGTTACAGTACTCAGTCTATTGTATTGATCGTGTGCTGAGTCTATTGCCTCCTCCAAATTCTCAGTGTCCAACACCTCTGCTCTTTGGAAGGGTATGTGACTTAGAAGGCAGTTAGTGCTATTGCTCGTGTTGCAGTGATTTTGACCCAAAGTTAAGTTTTCCACACTGTACTCGCATCTCCCAAGGTGAGAAATTTCTCCCCACTGTATCTGCAATTCACACTGCACAATGAATTCTTTATTGTCACCTCCCAGCTGTAAGTGCCTCCCCTAGGAATCGATGGCTTGCTTTGCACATGGTCTCACATGCCTGATAATCAGAGGGTGGTGGGATGTGGGTAGTGTTGGCTCTCTGGGTTCAGAAATAACAGAAGGGGAAAAGTGGGAGTTCAGGAACACAGCATTAGGGCCAGGGCTTTCATTGTCTGGGTATATTTTGCTTCCCACCGAGAGGATTCATTAAAAATCAAGAGTGAGAACTTTGGCAAATTATTATAGTCCTGACCCTGATATGCTGTCAATCTGGCTCATTATAGCCTTCTTGCTGTCTGCGGTCAGCTATCGCAAAGATTTAACTTGAAATCTCCCGCTGAACCAAACAAATCCAATATTTATGAATTGAAGGGAAGTGAAAAATACGTTTTTTTGAAGTTGACAAATTATAGTAACATTACCAGTGTATTGACCTTACAGCCAATATTCTCGCTGTAAAGTATATTTGCATCAGCTACATAGTCACTGAGGATTTCAATACAACCTGATTTCTCATTTCAATCAGATTGTTATCCCTTTGACAGTAAATCTTTTAACTTACCATGATTACTATACAGTGCCAATCTCTGTATTTTATCTGGAATAATCTCCCAAGAAATAGTTTGACTCCAAGGCAAAAGCTGTCTGCGTTTGATCTCTGTATCTGAGGAAGTGTGACTCCATCCTGTGTGAGGGCAAGAAGCAGTGGTTTCCAGATGGAGCAGATTCAAAGATTACATGAAAGAAACAGAAAGAACAATGCTTCTCCGACCATTTCCTTCTGAAATGCTTAATGTTCTTTGAAAATTGTTGCAAGAGGTTACTTGTTCAGCTTTCACATTTGACCTTTTAATACATAGGCACAGCTAACACAGAATTGTATCCATCTTCCAAAAATATACATACCCTAAAACTTCCATCAAACTGCAATACTGTCAGCAGGAGGTTTCTTCAAATGTTATTGATCACAGTAAACGCTTTTGTCCAAATAAAACAGTACAATACTTCAAAAGTTTTTTCCAAGTTAAAAATGTACGATTTTTCCTGAATAACAAAGTTGCAATAGCAAGAATTCAGCTTCACGTGATTAGATGTGAAATGTGCTGCAGTTTTTTTTCACATCCACTTACGGCTCATGAATGTCTCAACATTTTGAGATGCAGTTTTCTCAAAATTTGGAGTGATTCAGTGCTTCAACAAAGTAGCAAGTCATCATGTTTGAACCTAGAATGTTAGGGCCAACTAATCCTGGAGGACATCACAACCAAAGCTAATCCTTACACATGCAATAAATGTTTAAGAATGTTACATAACTCCATGCTTGATCCTACTTATGTTGCTCAGCACAGTATTGAAATGGTTCTTATCAAAGTCACGAATGAGCGTGACAAAGGTAAACTATCCTTTCTCCTTCTTCCTGACCTGGCTGCAGTCTTTTAACTATATCGTCCTCCAATACCTCCCCTCTGTTGTCCAGTGGTCCAGTTCCATTCTGAGCTGCATTGCCCATTTCCCTTATCTATCCAGTTGTAGCCAGTCACTTGCAGTGGCTTTCCACTCATGCTTCATTACTTCTGAATTCCCACAAAGGCTTTGGTCCCCTTCTGTTTCTCACTGACATATTATTTGTCAGCAATATCATCTGAAAGCACATCAGTTTCTACATTTCTGCTGATGACACCCAAATCTACCTCACCACCATCTCTGTCTATCCCCTTCACTGTCTCTACATAGTCAACATACTTGACCAACATCCAGTACCAAATGAGAAGAAAGTTCCCGCAACTAAAAGAGTCAAAGCCGTTGTCTCGGGAAATGCTTCAGGTCAAAATAGTAGCTTTCGGAGGGCTGCTCCTTCATCAGGTAAGTGGTTCACTTATCTGATAAAGGAGCAGTGCTCTGAAAGCTTGTGGCTTGTGCTACCAAATAAACCTGTTGGACTTTAACCTGATGTTGTGAGACATAAAACTAGGCTCTGTACTGGTGACCATCAAATGTTGTTAAAAACCCACCTGGTTCACTAATTTCCTTTAGGAGAGGGAAGTTCCAGATCCACAGCAATGTGATTGACTCTTATCTACCTCCTGAAATGGCCTAGCCAGCCTCTCAGTTCAAGGGCAATTAGGATGGGAAGCAAATGCTGGCCATCAGTGACACCAACATCCCATGAAAGAATACATAGTTTTCTCATGCACTCACCATGATAATGTTTCAATCAGAGCCAATTGTGGTGTTGACTTGCCAACCAATACACACCCCTTCTCTCTTACAGCATGTTTTTTCAAAATTCCTTTGCAGGACATGGACATCACTGGCTGGCCATCAATGGGTGCTTTTCTGGTTGGCAGTTGGTGACCAGTGGAGTGCTGCAGGGATCGGTGCTGGGGCCTCAACCGTTTACCATTTACACAGACGATCTGGAGGAGGGGGCTGAGTGTAGGGTAACAAAATTTGCTGATGACACGAAGAGTCAAATGAGTGGAAAAGCAAATTGCAAGGAAGGCGCAGAAAGTCTGCAGAGAGATCTGGATAGGCGAGTGAGTGGGCAAGGACCTGGCAGATGGAGTCTAACATTAGCAAATGCGAGGTTATCCACTTCGGTTGAAATAATAGTAGGAGGGATTATGATTTAAAGGGTGAAAAGCTGCAGCATGCTACAGTGCAGAGGGACCCGGGGGTCCTTGTGCATGAATCGCAAAAACCCAGTCTGCAGGTGCAGCAGGTGATCAAGAAGGCGAATGGAATGCTGGCCTTCATAGCAAGGGGGATAGAATATAAAAGCAGGGAGGTCTTGCTGCAACTGTACAGGGCACTGGTGTGGCCGTAACTGGAGTAGTGTGCGCAGTTTTGGTCCCTATATTCGCGAAAGGATATATTGGCCTTGGAGAGAGTACAGGGAAGGTTCACTAGGTAGGATACCGAGATGAGGGGGTTAGCTTATGAAGAGAGATTGAATAGATTGGGTCTGTACTCGTTATAGAGACATACAAGATAATGAAGCGGCTAGATAGGGTAGAGGTAGAGAAATTCTTCCCGCTTAGAAAGGATAGCGTAACTAGAGGGCACAGCCTCAAAATAAAGGAGGGGGGGAGGCAGTTTAGAACGGAGTTGAGGAGGAAGTTCTTCACTCAAAGGGTGGTGAATCTCTGCCCATTGAAGTGGTAGACGCTACCTCGTTGAATATATTTAAGTCACAGGTAGATAGATTTCTGATAGACAAGGGAATTAAGGGTTTATTGGGAGAAAGCAGGAAAGTGGAACTGATTCACTTCAGATCAGCCATGATCTTATTGAAGGACAGGCTCGAGGGGTTAGATGGTTCACTCCTGCTCCTATTTCTTATGTTCTTATTTATTGCCCATCCCTAGCTGCCCTTAAACTGAGTGGCTTACTCAGTTATTTCAGAAGGCAGTTGAGAGTCAACGACATTGCTGTGGCTCTGGAGCTGTTCCCTTTGTAATTTGGCATTTGTGAAACTGTCCTGATGAGTATAAGATGAAAAGTCTGTACAGCATTTTTTCAACAACACTAAAGTCCTATGTACTTCAAAGGTAATGCATGCCAGTGCTTTGAGGCAGCGAAAGTAACTAAATGAAATCTACTTCAAAATCAGGTTTTTATCTTACAATTTTGTTTGAAAACTAGTTTGGTGAGTCATTTCTCATTGGAATGTTACTGACATTGACACTTTAAAGTAAGAAGTTAATAGTAACCCAGTGGGATTAAGTTTGCTATTAACAGTTAAATTGGTCAAATTAAAATAGGACCTTCTCATGCAACTACATGGAATTTTTAAAAATAATTTATTGGATTTGATTTGTGTGTATATTTTAGGTTGTACATTATCCTCTTAAAAAGATTGGTTCACAGCTGCTGAGAAGAACTTGGCATTTATAGTACTTGAATTGCTTAAGGTGAAAGTAGTGTTAGGATGTACTAGCTGAACAACTAAATGTAAAATAAATGTGACCCTTTCTCAAATCAGGCAGTCATCTTAAATGTGGTTTTGATTCCCTTACATGGTGGGCAATGGAAGCCTCGGAAAAGGTTCAGATGATAACCAGTAGGTTGCTGCGCAGCTCTAGGGTCATCAATTACCATAACAGAGCAGCCTGGGGCTTTTTTTAAACAGTAGAATGAGATCTTTAAAAATGACAAAAATTACACAGTCCAGTTGTTAACATTATTTGAGACAGGCAGACGAGGAGGGAAACAGGGAGATTAATTATTAGCTTCACAAGCAGAATGTTTGGTTAGATAGTCTAAAGTCTGAGACTATTGGAACAAGCTGCTAGCACATGCAGTCTGTGAGTTCACCACAATTGAGTTGAGTGATCAGCAGAACTGAATACAGGAAGATGCTTGCAGCTATTGGAGGATAGTTGTCTCAGGCCCAGGACATTGCTAGAGGTACCACTGAGTCATGTTCTAGGCCCACCGATCTGCAACTGTTCATAAATGACCTTCTCTTCATCATAAAATCAGAAATGAGAATATTTGCTTATGATTACACAATGTTCAGCACCATTCACACCTTTAGTTACTCAAGCAGTCCATTCTCATATGCAGCAAAATCTGGACAATGTTCAGGCTTGAGCTAATAAGTGGCAAGTAACATCCCTGCCACAAGAGTGCCAAGTAATAACTATTTCCAGCAATACAAAATTTAACAATCTCCCATTCAATACTATTGCTAAATTCCCCACCATCAACATCCTGGAGATAACCACTAACCAGAAACTGAACTGGACCAGCTATACAAATATAAAGGCAAGTTAGAGGCTGGAAATTCTGCAGAGGAAGCTGCCTTGATTTTCCAGTCTCTGTCCATCATGCCCAAGGTACAAGCCAGGATTCTGATGTATTAGACTCATTCAGGCAAATGGATCATAACTCCAGAAACACTCAAAAACCTTAACACCATGCAGGACAAAGTAACCTGCTTGATTGTTATCCCACCCATCACGCAGTGACAGCAGTGTGTCCCATCTCTAAGGTACATCACAGCAATTTACCTGGGTTTCTTTGAAAGAACTTTTCAAACCCGTGACCTGGACCATCCAGAAGGACAAGGGCAGCAGGACGCATGGGAGCACCACCATCTGAAAGTTCCCCTCCGAGCCACGCATTGTCTTGACTTGGAACTGTACTGCCATTTCTTCACTGTCGCTGGGTCAAAATCCTGGAACTCCCTCCCCAAGAGCACCACCTTCTCAAAGGAAATTAGGATTGTGCAATAAAAGCTAGCCTCACCAGAGACATTTGAAAAAATATTTTCTTTTAAAAAGTGGGTGATGGGAGGAAGTTGTGCTTCACAGTCAGAGCCATGGGAGGCAATTCAGCCCATCTTGTCCATGGCAGCCTGAGGACACTAGGTGTCCTTTGGTCTGTGGTCTCCTGTGACTTCACTGATCACCTTTAAGATCGGAGGCGAATTTTCTGCTTTCACATCCTTTAAATGATTCCTGGCAGGGCCAGGGTGACACAAACTTACAGATCCCAGATAAAACTCCATTTAAACTGCAGCCATTTCAGCAAATTGTTCTTGCATAAATTATTGGGGGGGGTGGGGTAGGGACAAGGCAGATTTGGAAGCTGTTACAATTTAAATATTGATACCTGCCATTGCAGTTCACATCTTAGCATTTATTTGTTCAGAAATGAGCAGCTTCAGAAACGGCAGTAATAATCATCTTTAATAAATAAAAAAATGTTCCAAACATAAAAGAAACTCCATAACAAAGAAAGGGAAAGTTGATTTTAACTTAAGGCTCCAGTTGCTAGAGGACTGACATCCCATTGTGGCACCACTCCTTCACACCTTTAATATTTCTTCATCTAGTTTATCATACTTTGCATTTTAAATGGATGGTACAGTACAGAGGAAAGAGAAAGAATTAAGCAGGGACATAATAACAATGGCCAGGACCTCAAGGATTTCTGTTCCTGCTTTGGGAGTCCAGGTTGTGGTCTCTTATTTTGTAACATGTCTGCCTGGATGGGGAGGAGGTGGGATGATGATCTGCAAGAAGCTACACCAAGCCCATACAGACAATTGTTTAATTCACCAGCTGGTCTTACTTTTTTCTCAAACGTATATATTATACCTAGTTGACCCTAAAGTGTCACATGCAGCACCTATAAACTCAATAGATGCCTCGTGGTTTACTGGCTAGAACTTTTGTAATGGCAGCCTTTTACAGGCCGTCACCACAATTACTGAATCTAGTGGATTCAGTAAACAGAATTCCTCAATGACTATTGGGAATCATGCAATTATTATAATAACTTGGTTGTTATTTTTTATTTGTTTTATTTAAAGCTAGATTATGTTGGTAATAACCACTTCACAAGTGTTTAGTGTTTTTATCCCAATAGGTAACACTAGATGTATCACTGCAAAATTGGATTAATTCCACTATTCCCATAGGCCAATTTTAAAATAGGATCCTTTCATGTTAATCCGTGACTGCTACATGGAGAATGCTTGCTCTGGTCTTAAAATCTGAGCTTGGTCAGGGTTAGTTACCACTCTGCTGGTATCAAATTTTCAAAACTTCTTGATTTACTCAGGAATGCCCTCTGTTAGAGGAGGCACCTGATATATACCCATGAGAGTGGACAATGTAGAATTTCTTGACAGTATCTAATTCAAAGACAATCCTTTCTTAGCATCATCCCGTGGCTTTATTAGCTATTTTTTGTTCAAGATTTTAAGAGGAAGCATTTGGTGTATTCTGGTGATGTTGTGCTTAGCTCAAAACCAATACCCTTTCAAATTATATTCAGTAGATCTTCGTAGTGTCTGCCCACAATTACTGGAACTTTTGTTCATTTCCCCTGTCCATACCATTGTATTGGTTCTCAGAGAATACATATCAATTACCAAAGTGATACACAAAACGGGCAAGGATTTAGTATATACATATACAATCCTCTTCACAAATTCATCCAAAGAGATAGTAAACTGCAAAAATTCTATGTTACATAGGTTGCACAAGAAAAGCTTTGCATCATATCTGCACTAATCACCAGTCTTTTAACACTGTAAAAGAATGGCAATAATTGGCAAATGTTAACAACCAATTTTTTTTGAATATGAATAAAATTACATTTTATGGTCAGCTTAAAGTTTTAAATATTAGAATGTAAATCTAGGGTTGTGACGCTCAGAATCAGGACATTCATCTTGCCACTCTGATTACTATCATACAATGCTAGCTCTCCCATCGCAGGAGACTTTAAAATATATCATTGTAGGGAATATATTTTCAAACAATATTATTTTTAATATTACTAATTACATTTACAATACTATATAGATAGCAAAAAGAATGGTTTGCTCCACCACCACATAACATTTCGATCTTCCTGTGCTATGCAACATCAGTCAGCAAGTGGCTTTATTTGCTTTGCGGCTTCAAGTTTGGTTAGCAGTTCTTCCCATTGAACAAACTGCTTTGAGAGGAGCAGAATCTGACAGTCACTGTTAAGGTAAAGGTTGCTGCAGAATCTTAAAGAACTTGAATTTTAACTTCAAATGTTTAATCCAACATTTAATAAACCAAGATGATAAAGTTCCGCACTTATTTGTTATTGAGAAATTCATTTCCAAATTAACTAATTGGCATCCAAATTAGTTACATGTTAATGGTGGCTGAAATTTGAAAAATACTATGCAGAAAAATATGGAGTTAGGCACAGGAGAAAATAACTCCACTACATACCGCACTCTCTAGTTTGTTTCTCTATGAACGGTATGTTTTGTCTGTATAGCGTGCAAGAAACGATACTTTTCACTGTATGTTAATACATGTGACAATAATAAATCAAATCAAATTCTGGATAATTTAAGGTAAATATGTTTTTTTTTCAACTCAAATACAAAACATAGGGTGATCAGTCTCTTACCAGGACCTTTAGGTTTGCAAGAAATGCAAAGTTACAAATTCAAGACTTAAAACAAAAATCCACCCCAATCCAAACTACTCCAATTGTTCAAAGGGACAGCCAACCTTTAAACTGCAGAAAGGAGTTAATGAAACTGCATTGAATGAAAATGAATTCTATATAGCTAACATAATCTGGAGGACCAAATGAAAATATGGATCATAGAAACCAAAGGATACCATTTTGTTATACTCATCAAGCATCTTGCTTACATCCTCTGTGATTGCATTACATTGATCCTACATAAAAACATGAAGAAAAAATATATGGGTATTAAAAACTCATCTATACTGAGGAAAATGAAGTGATCAATAAAAATGATCAAAGAACTGGCAGATTAGTTTACTCATTGGTTGCATTATCTTAATTTCAAAAGAATTAAAATAATTAAAAAAGCACAAGAAAGTTTATTGCAGCACAATTTTAATTAGAGTTAATCATGAAAATTCACGCCATGCAATAAAAGTGATTTGAGAACTGCTAAATATTTGCAGAGCACACAGTACCTGCTCCTGAATTTGAACCTGGGTCAGTGCTTGCACCTTTGAGGAGTAGTTTGGAACAGCTGCAGAAATACCAAACAACAAATTGGATTTTTGCATAATATACAAACTTATATCCCGTTATGTTCAGGAGATTACACCCCAAATATTCACAACAGTGTGGGGTGGAAATGAGAGCAAGAGGAGGATGGAGAGACAGGAGGCTGAAGGGAAGAGTGGGAGACGGTGAAGACCGTTTCTGTGCTAACTAACGTCTTCATATTCTCAAATTGTGGTTTTAAAAACAGACTAGTGCTCAGGACACAGTGAAGAAAATCAGACATGTGGTGCCACTTGATTTATCCAGACAATGATTAAAAGGATTGCAATGGATGGAATGGTTTCTCTCAAACCTACCTTTAATGTGCTCACTCTCAAGATATGGCTGATGTTTTTTCACAGATTCTAAAAGACGCACTTGGGAATGGATAAAATGCTCCTCTATAGTGAAAGAAAAACAAAGTTAAGAATGTTTCTTCCAAGTACTCCACAGCACACTCTTTCCTCAGAATAAAATGCCAAATATTTTCATATTTAAACTCATACTGCATAGAAACCAAGAAGTGTACATTTTATTCATAATAGTAACTTGAATTGGAAATGCTTAGGATGCAATTTTCATGTTGCCAATTTGGTTTAATAATCAGGGGAGATGGTGAAAAGCTACATTATACTCTTGCTGTAGTGCACTACTACAGTGAATGAACGCATGCTCTATCCCTCAAAGTTCAGTTGTACTGGCAGTGCTATGGCCGCAACTACTCATCAGTTCACTGCCCCGTTCAATTTCACTAACATCTGGAAGGAGGTAATAAATAATTAGCACAGCAGCAGATACTCAGGAACACTATCACTTGTGAGCTCCCCTCTAAGCCACTCACCATCCTGACTTGGAAATATATTGCCATTCCTTCGCAGTCACTGGGTCAAAATCCTGAAATTCCTTCCCTAATGGCATTGTGGATCAATCCACAGCACATGGACTTCAGGATTCAAAAAGACAGTTCATAAGAACATAAGAAATAGGAGCAGGAGTAGGCCATCCAGCCCTTCGAGCCTGCCCCGCCATTCAATAAGATCATGGCTGATCTGTCGCTGCTCAGTTCCACTTTCCCGCCCTCTCCCCATAACCCTTAATCC
The DNA here is from genome assembly GCF_965287045.1 of Carcharhinus amblyrhynchos. NCBI lineage: Eukaryota > Metazoa > Chordata > Chondrichthyes > Carcharhiniformes > Carcharhinidae > Carcharhinus > Carcharhinus amblyrhynchos. The sequence continues at coordinate 45,232,895 of NC_137324.1, read as the reverse complement.
CCTCTTATCAAAAACCCATCAACCCGCGTCTTAAAAATATTTAGCGAGGCAGCCTCCACCACTTCAACAGGCAGAGAATTCCAGAGATTCACCACCCTTTGAGTGAAGAAGTTCCTCCTCAACTCCGTTCTAAACCGCCCCCCTTTTATCTTGAGGCTGTGCCCCCTAGTCCTACTGTCTTTTTTGAGCGGGAAGAGTCTCTCCACCTCTATCCTATCCATCCCATTCATCATCTTATACGTCTCAATGAGATCTCCCCTCATTCTTCTAAACTCTAACGAGTACAAGCCCAGTTTATTCAGTCTCTCCTCATAGCTCAACCCCCTCAACTCCGGTATCAGCCTAGTAAACCTCCTCTGCACTCCCTCCAAGGCCAAAATATCTTTGCGCAGGTGCGGCACCCAAAACTGTACACAGTACTCCAGCTGCAGCCTCACCAATGCCCTATACAGCCACAGCAAGACCTCCCTACTTTTATGTTCAATCTCCCTCGCTATGAAGGCCAGCATCCCATTCGCCTTCCTGACCACCTGCTGCACCTGCAAGCTGGGTTTTTGCGACTCATGCACAAGGACCCCGAGGTCCCTCTGCACCGTCGCCTGCTGCAGTTTTTCGCCCCGTAAGTAATAGTCCTTCCTACCATTCTTCCTACCAAAGTGGACCACCTCACACTTGCCAACATTAAATTCCATTTGCCATTTCCTGGCCCATTCGCCCAGCCTATCTAGATCCTTCTGCAGACTCTCCACACCCTCCGCACAATTTGCCGTTCCCCCAATCTTGGTGTCATCAGCAAATTTCGACACCCTACACTCGGTTCCCTCCTCCAGATCATCTATATAAATGGTAAAAAGCTGAGGCCCCAGCACCGACCCCTGGGGCACTCCACTAGTCACCATCCGCCAATCCGAATAGCACCCATTGAGCCCCACTCTCTGCCTCCTATTTGACAACCAATCCTCTATCCACACTAACACCCTACCCCCAACTCCATGTCCCTCGACCTTCTGCAATAACCTCTTGAGGTACTTTGTCAAACGCCTTCTGAAAATCTAGAAAGACCACATCCACCGGCTCTCCTCTATCCACCGCCCTAGACACATCCTCATAGAACTCCAGTAAATTTGTCAGACACAACTTCCCTTTAATGAAACCGTGCTGCGTCTGCTCTATCAAGCAATTCCCTTCAAGATGCCTTGCAATTTCCTCCTTAATGACAGATTCTAACATTTTACCTACCACAGACGTTAAACTAACCGGCCTATAATTCCCCGCCTTTTGCCTGGCACCCTTCTTAAACAACGGCGTAACATTAGCCGTTTTCCAATCATCCGGCACTTCCCCGGAATCCAGCGACTTCACCACCACCTTCCCAAGGGCAACTCAGAATGGGGCAAGAAATAAGAACAGAAGAAATAGGAGCAGGAGTAGGTCATCCAGCCCTTCGAGCCTGTCCCGCCATTCAATAAGATCATGGCTTATCTGAAGTGGATCAGTTCTACTTTCCCACTTTCTCCCCATAACCCTTAATTCCCCTTGTCTATCAAAAACCTATCTACCCATGACTTAATATACTTAGCGAGGTAGCCTCCACCACTTCAACGGGCAGAGAATTCCAGAGATTCACCACCCTTTGAGTGAAGAAGTTCCTCCTCAACTCTGATCTAAACGGCCCCCCCCTTACCTTGGGGCTGTGTCCTCTGGTCCTGCTCTCCCTTCTAAGCGGGAAGAATCTCTCTACCTCTACCCTATCCATCCCCTTCATAATCTTATACGTCTCTATAAGATCCCCTCTCATCCTTCTAAACTCCAACCAGTACAAAGCCAGTCTATTTAGTCTCTCTTCATAGACCAACCCCCTCATCTCCAGTATCAGCCTAGTGAACCTCCTCTGCACTCCCTCCAAGGCCAATATGTCCTTCTGCAAGTGCGGCGACTTGCAGACCTAGCAATGAGCATTGCTGGCTATGCCAGCAATGCTCATGTTCCACGAATAAATAAAAAAAATTTCTGACTACAACTGAAATGTTTGCAGATATGATGTTTTGCTGTGCACGGCTGTCACTGAATACTCTTGATGTGGGTATGCCGGCGTTGGACTGGCGTGAACACAGTAAAAAGTCTGACAACACCAGGTTTTAGTCCAACCTATTTATTTGATAATATACTCGCAAGCTTTCGAGGGGTTACCCTCTTCGTCAGGTGAATCTTTTTCACCTGACGAAGAGGGTAACCCCTCGAAAGCTTGCGAGTATATTATCAAATAAATAGGTTGGACTAAAACCTGGTGTTGTCAGACTTTTTACTGAATACTCTGCCAGACTCAGCCATAACACCACAAGTATAAGTAGTAAGCCCTCAGAGTAAATCCACTGTCAAATTATGATTGACTGCAGCTTGCTAAGAATATCACAGTAGTCCTGGTACATACCACGTTTTGTATTTGCTGCATTACATTTACGACAATTTATGAATGTCCTACAATGAATATTTGATTCATATAAAATTCTTAAGGGGCTTGGTAGCTGTTAGAATTATCAATATATTCAAAGTAAGAACATGGTCATTTAGGTCTCAGGTGAGAATTGTGAATTTTTAAAATTCTCTACCCGAGAAAGCTGTGACTGCTCACATTTCATGAATGTATTTAGTATCTAGATTGGAAAATTTCTAAATACTAGAACATAGAATCTACAGTGCAGGAGGCCACCATTTGGTCCATCGAGCCTGCACTGACAACAATCCCAAACAGGTCCTTACTCTGTAACCCCACATACTTACCCTCCTAGTCCTCCTGACATTGAGGGGCAATTTATCATGGCCAATCAACCTACCCTGAACATATTTGGAGTGTGGGAAGAAACCGGAGGTTTAATAAAAAAAGGAATGTGAGGATATGGCGGATAAATGAAGTTGAAGTAGATGAACAGCTATGATTTTACTGTTTAGCGGAGCACGTTTGAAAGGTACTGCGTTCCACTCCTGCTGCTTTTCCTTATCTCCTTATTGATGTCCCTTGATGTGCCTGTTACTGTAAGGCCTCAGTGAATTTTCACTATGAAGAAACATTTTTATTTACTTTATTGTATGAACTCAAAGGATCAAATAATAATTTGTTTGAAATTATTTTGAAGTAAACTCTCAAGTAGACAATAATCTCTGAAAGCAAAGTTCTTTGTACAAGACCACAAGAAATTACAAAAGGTTGTGAATGTAGCCCAGTCCATCACTCAAACCAGCCTCTCATCCACTGACAGTATCTACACTTTCTGCTGCCTCGGAAAAGCAGCCAGCATAATTAAGGACCCCACGCCCTCCAGACATACTCTCTTCCACCTTCTTCCGTCGGGAAAAAGATGCAAAAGTCTGAGATCACATACCAACTTACTCAAGAACAGCTTCTTCCCTGCTGCCGTCAGACTTTTGAATGGACCTACTGTGCACTAAGCTGATCTTTCTCTACATCTCAACATGACTGTAACACTGCATTTTGCATTCTCTCGTTTACTTCTCTATGAACAGTATGCTTTGTCTGTATAGCGTGCAAATAATATTTTTCACTGTATAATACATGTGACAATAATAAATCAAATCAAACTCAACATGAATGAGTGGTTGCAAAGGATTGCCAGGTGGATGGTTCATCCCGACTTTAGCCGATTTGATTTATTCCACATGATATCAGAAAACAGATCAAGATATTTGATGCCACTAAGGCTATGGACCCTGACAACATTCTAACAATTGTACTGAAGACTGGTACACCAGAACACGCTGCCCCAACAACCCCCAAACCAAGCTGTTCCAGCACAGCCACACCACTGATATCGACCTGATAATGTGGAAGATTGCCCAGTTGTGCCCTGTCCACAAAAAGCAGGATAAATCCAATCCAGCCAATTGTTGCCCTAGTCTATTCGATCATCAGTAAAATAATGGAAGGTGTCAATGACAGTGCCAACAAGCAACACTAAACTCAACAATAATCTGCTCACTAATGCTCAGTTTGAGATTCATCAGTCACTCAACTCCACACCTCATTATAGCCTTAGTCCAAATATGGACAAAGAGCTTATCTTGAGAGGTGTAGTGAGTGATTGCCCTCGACACCAAGGCAACATTTGGCAAAGTGGAGCATTAAGGACACCTAATAAAATGGAAGTAAATGTGAATCACAGGGATACTCCACTGGTTGCAGTCATACCTAGCTCAAAGGAAGATGGTTTCAGTTATTGGAGATCAATCGTCTCAGTCCTGGGACATCATTCTGAACAAAGCAGCCTGCTTGATTGGCACCCCATCCATCATCTTTAACATTCAGTCCTTCCAACACCAATGGATAGTTGCAGCAGCATATACCATCTACAAGATGCACTGCAGCACTCACCAAGACTCCTTCGACAGCATTTCCCAAACCAGTGCCCTCACCCACCTAGAAGGACAAAAGCAGCAGATGCATGGGAACACCAACACCTTAAGTTCCCCTTCAATTCACTCACCATCCTGACTTTGGACTATAGCGCTGTTTCTTCACTAATACTGGGTCAAAATCATAGAACTATGGGCATTCCATACCACTCTGACTGTTGTGGTTCAAAGAAGTGGATCACCATTTCCCCTAGGACAATTAGGGATGGAGCAATAAATGCTGGCCTATCTAGCAACACCCACATCCTGTGAACGAATAAGAAAATTGTGAGTGCTTTTTGACATTTTAAAATGTTTTAAATGTGCTTTAGAAATTTGTTTTCTGTATCAGTTTCCTCAATTAAAATATACTTCCAATTGGCTTAATAAGTATTATTTCTGCACCACTTAACCTTTCAGACTTAGTTACTGATACCTGCTAGCATAGTTACCTGCTAGGATGAACTCTAGTTTCATGGCATCTGGGATTGCAATTCTGTCAATGTATTGAGGGTCCAAGTACTTTATCAGGTCATCAACTGAAAATATAGAAAACTACAATAAATAGTCAAATTCTATATTAAAGGGAAAGGATAAAATGTAACAAAATTACATTTGTTTCCAGAAACAAATAGTGCTTTCATTACTTTTAAAACAGCAAACTCAAGATCGAATGAAGTATGATCAAACCTTAAAGATGCCCAAATTATCATTAGACAATGATAGCTGTGGCCAAGATTTTGCTTCTACAAGTGGCAACAGGCATAGTTGAAAAGTCACTTGGTTGATTACATGTCATAAGCTAAGGCTTCAACTTAATTTGCTTTGATGAACAAATATTACTAGATGACCACAGAAACAGAAAAATGCCATCAAGTCCCTTGAATCTATTCAGATCAGAAATAGCATGCAGACTAAAACTGTGCCCAGCTTCTTGCATGTTCCAAGAAATCATGTATCAATGTGCAAAAACTCAAAATTAAAATTGAGTAAAATTAACTAATGTGCATATTTAAATAAAAGATGAGATTCGCCAAATACCACAGCTCCTATACCACTCCCTGAACCCTTATAATAAAATGTATAAACTGTAATACAGTAAGAACTTCAACACTACCAGATTAAAGTCCAAGTTTATTTGGTATCATGAGCTTTTCGAACACGGCTCCTTCATCAGGCAAGTTACTCACCTGATGAAGGAGCAGTGCTTTGAAAGCTCATGATATCAAATAAGCCAACTGGACTTTAACCTGGTGTTCTGAGACTTCTTACTGTGTCCACCCCAGTCCAACGACAGCATCTCCACATCATGGCTAAACTGTAATATGCATTATACAATAAAATAAATGGTTACCAGAGATTATAAGATAAATTGTTGCTCTACGTTGGACTGCAAAACACTGATTTTTTTCAGTGCTGAAACTGAAAAAAATCTTTCTAAAATAGTGTCCTGTATGAAGAAACTGAACTCTCTACTAACATGGCTGTTACGGAGCAACTTTGTAAAAGATTTAAACAAGGTACTAACTGGATTCTAAAAGAGCAAATGGAGATTTCTTTCTCTTCAGATCATGGATAGATGGCTGAGAGCTGTTGCTTTCAATTCCTGTGCCACATGTGAACTTCAGATCACTTCATGTGCATTGGGAGACTAGATGTTGAAATGTCTACAAATGCCTGAGCACAAGCTTAGGATTTCCCAATTTGAGGTGCAGATGGAAGTCACAGGAAGAGTGAGGATTGGCCTGGATTCTATGTTCCAAGAGCTGGCCACCCCACAGGCAGCAGGAACTCAGAATAGTTGATGGATAGCCACCTAGAAGAGTAAGATGCAGGAGGAAGTGTAAAAGTCTTCAGAGAGTGCACCACTCAAACTTATACACAGCATTGAAGACAATGAATGATGCCACTTGAAGTAATGCAGCCTCAATCATGGCAACAGTTGGAGAGGGAATACATAAAGGATTCAAGGGTGGGGTGCAAAACAGCTGAAAGGTAATAAGAGATTCCATAATTAGGGAGACAGCTAGGTGTTTCTGAACCACCACTGAATCCCTCTCTTGCTTTCTGGGCACATATAACAGCAAACGTAACAAGTTGTTGAATATATATACTTAAGAGGCATGGGGAAGACTAGAATACCACAAGTACTTTGTATCAGTGTTTACCAACAAAGAGGATGCTCACAAAATATTGGCGGGAGAAGAGATGCTAGCTAAAATAATGAGTACAAAAGCAGGGAAGTTGTGCTGAAGCTTTCTAAAGCTCTGATCAAACTAGAGCTAGAGTGCCGTATCACTATCTTAGTGGACTCGAAGTACCTTGAAAAGGGAGCAGAGATCAGAGTTGTTCCAGGGAGGAGGGAAATTAACTTTTATCTGCAAGGTTAGATTGATCTCTTTGGAGCAAGGCAGGTACAGGTGCAATCCAACTGAGGTGTACAAGATGGTGACAGGTTTCAATAAAGGTGGACAAAGAGAAGCTGTTCACATTAGCTCCTAATTTTTGTCCACTGAGTAAATCCTGAAAGGCCCAGTCTCAGAGATGCCTAGTACTATGTAGGACTTAAGTGTATCTTTTCCAATGCATTAACTGAACTTCAAAAATCTTTACTGTATCCACAGTTCCCACCTGAATTTGCCATGAGGAACCCTTCAAGAATTCAATGGCTAAGATGACTTCCTTTGCAATATCATAAAGGTATTTCACCTTTCTTGCAGTATCTCCACTTAGTAGGTTTATCCAATCTACTTGTCTCAAGTAGATCCAGTTTCTTCATCCCTCTAGCAAGTCTAACACCAGCCAACTCCTACCCTTGGCTTTACTATCTCCTGGCCTTAAAACAAATTTCCAACATCTGCTCCACTAAGGTTGCCATCTACAGGTTAATCCCCAATCTTCAGTTCTCTAGAAAGATTAAAACTGGCGAATATTGGTTTTAGGTCCAAGGAGATTAACATCATTCGACTGCACAGACTTCCAAATTCTTTTCCTCAGGATCTCAGAATCATTGCCTTTTGTGCCTACATTTCCATCAGGTTTTCAAATCCAAATTTGCAGGGTTACTTGACTATTTCGGGGGAGGCGATGGCCCAGTGGCATTATTGCTAGACTATTAATCCAGAATCTTAGCTAATGTTCTGGGGACCCAGGTTCGAATCCCACCACAACAAATGGTGGAATTTGAATTCAATGGAAAATATCTGGAATTAAGAATCTACTGATGACCATCATACCATTGTCGATTGTCGGAAAAACTCATCTGGCTCACTGACGTCCTTTAGGGAAGGAAATCTGCTGTCCTTACCTGGTCTGGCCTACATGTGACTCCAAAGCCACTGCAATGTGGTTGACTCTCAATTGCCCATGTCCCATGAATGAATAAAAAAAACAATCTACGTTTTCGCAATTTCTCTCAATTTTCTTTCATTCACTCTTTTTAAACTCATGTGGTGTACTGCAATGTGCCCACTGCTCTTCACCTTAACGTCGAAATAGAAGAAGGTTTTTTCAAAGAAAGTGGATCTGGAGATACTTTTCCTAGCATAAGAAAGGATTTCAAATTTAAGAGTAAAAAAACTCGAAAACGAAAATTGTAAGCTTTGATACAAGCATAACCTACATTACTCAATCTTGCTTTGAATACAGTAGCCTGTACTTACTCTTCTTATACAAGGTTTTTATCCTCTCTCTTTTGCTGGAAATATTCCCCAGAGAAGCCTGGACTTTTACAATAGCATCTGTAAACTGGAAAACAAGGTAGCATACTGGATGAATAAGCACAATAAATCTTGGGTCAAGGCTATTTTTTATTCTAACATTAAATTTAATTTAATTTTTTCCCTGTAATCTTTGTCATGCAGCCAAGACTGATCTTTGCCCAACACTGAAGCCAACCAATCTGCCCCACTCCTCTGCAACTGCATTAATTTGAAGACAATTGAGGGTAAGGGCACTGGGGGAGGGAGAAGTGAAGCTGAGGTAGAAGGTCAGCTATGATCCATGAATGGCGGAGCAGATTCACGCAGTTATAGTCTAACATTATACAAAAGCAGAATACCGTAGATGCTGGAAAACAAAGAGAAACAGAAAATGCTGGAAATACTCAACATTGGAGGACAGAAAAACAGAGGCAATGTTTCAGTTTTGTGACCTTTCATCAGAACCGGGTGAGTTCGGGGTATAACAATTTTAAGGATGGGAAAGCAAGCAGAATGAGAGAAGACTGAAAGGGTAAGTCTGTGATAGAAAACAGGAAATGGGAGAGATAACTGGTTTGGCAGAATTTGTGAAGAGAAACAGTATTCACATTGAGTCCAATATGTCTCTTCTTCAGTCTGTGCTATGTTGGAGGGAAGGGTAGATTAACTGACAAACCTGTTTCATTATAAAAAGTCAAAGGAAGTGGCAATGTGACAAGTTAAGAACAAACAAGGTGTCTAGATGAGGTGGCAGGATAGCAGGTACCCAAATATAAAATATCGAGGGGGGGGGGCGGAAAAACAGTCCAGGGAAGAAAATGGGACCAAGCTCATAATCTAAAATTGTTCAATCACTGTTGAATCCAGAAAGCTGTAAAGTGTCAAACTGTTCATCGAGCTAGTATTGAGCGTGAAGACAGTAGAGGTGCAAGATAGTGAATTGAAATGACAGGGGACAGGAAAACTCAGCATCAAGATTATAGACTGAATGAAAATGTTCTGCAAAGCTGTCACCCAGTCTGTGTTTGGTCTCCCCAGTGCAGAGGAGACTTCAGCAGTGAGCACAGTATTCTGATTGTAATAAGAATGATAACAAGTAATTGACTGTTTCACTTGGAGAAGTGTTTGGGGCCTTGAATGGTAAGGAAGGAAGGAGGTAAAAGGGCAGGTAGTGTATCTCCCGTACCTGCATGGAAAGGTGAGAGTGTGACTGAAAGGTGGGCCAGGGTGTCATGAAGGAAAGCAGAGGGGAAGACGTGTTGGCAGGGGCATCACACAGGATGTGATAGAAATGGCAGAAGACGCACTGACTATGTAGATTGGTGGGTTGAGGATGAGGGGTTCAGCAATCTATTGTGACTCTGGGAAACAGGGGAAGAGAGTTAGAGCAGAAGTGTGTGAATTAGAAGAAACTAATGGCCTATTCCTATTTGTGATGATATGTATATATTTATATATTTCTAAGCTTACTTATTTAGTCTGTATAGAAAAGGGTAAAACTGTGCACACATGCTCTGGTTAATAAGAGATAGCTGGAATCAGATTGTCTGTAGAGTCTAAGGGATGAAAGGCTAAAACTTATCATAGAATCATAGAACCCTACAGTGCAGAAAGAGACCCTTCGGCCCATCGAGTCTGCACCAAATACAATCCCACCCAGGCCCTACCCCCATATCCCTACATATTATACCACTAATCCCTCTAACCTACACATCCCTGGATACTAAGGGGCAATTTCTTAGCATGGTCAATCAACCTAACCCACACATCTTTGGACTGTGGGAGGAAACCGGAGTACTCGGAGGACTCGGAGGAAACCCATGCAGACATGAGGAGAATGTGCAAACTCCACACAGACAGTGACCCGAGCCAGGTCTCGAACCCAGGACCCTGGAGCTGTGAAGCAGCAGTGCTAACCAATGCGCTACCATGCCACCCTTTTATCTTTTTATATTTTTTAATGAGGCATTTTAACTTAGAAGTAAACAGTAAATTTAAAACTGGCATTGGGGATAGGTATTGAAATTGATGTTTAGTTCAGAGTGATTGGGCACAGAAAGAGGTCCTTTGGCCCATCGTGTCAAGCTGTTGCACATCAAAGAAGTCAGAGATGATTAAGAACAGTTGCATTTTAAAGGAGATTTGTGAGCAAGAGTAGGCATTTTAAATTTTATTGAAAATTGGAACAAAAACAGTTTTAATATTTAAGAACCTGAGTTTTCAGAGAGTTTTTTAAAGACTATGAAAAGCTAAGATGAAAGAGGTAAAGAAAGAGGATATTTTATCACATCAGGGTCTCGAGCTGCAGAGCTGTTGTAGGGAAGTCCTGCTGAAAGCCACCTCCTGTGCCTTTGCAGTGTGCTGTGGAAGTATTTTAATTAAAGAAAACTAACTCAAGTCTTGGGCCAGGAAACTACTTGATCTGAGAAAAGGTCAGCTTTGAGTCGCATTTTGGCAAATCACTTCAGTATGCATTTATTCTGGGAAGTCGTGGATTACAGTTCTGTTTAAAACAAGAACAATTTATCAACTTGGATAATATTTCCTGAATTTTATGGTTAAGAATCCATAAGCGCTGTTGACAGAAAAGATGTTGTATTGTATACTATTGATAAAATATTTTGGGGCTGTTTTGAAAGATTTTTCTAACTGTGTCCTTTATCTTGTGTGTTTAAATTTTTTATTTTAGTTAACATTTTAATTCTTAAATTATTGAAGTTATCACTGAGGTCGTGTGTTTTTATGTTCAGTAGCTATCCCTCTCCATTTCTACAATATCAAAAATTACTGATCAACCAAGATACATTTCAAGATATCTGGCTTGCTCAGCACTGACACTAGCTATGGTCACAAAATTCCTTAAGTTTAGTTGGCACACGTTTCACATCCTTATTCTTTTATAATTTTATTCACTTATTCCATTAGTAAGTGATAGAAAAAACATTGAAAGTCAAAACACACACCGACTCTGAAACTAATAGGCAGCCTCTGTTATACAATCTGGACTTTCCAAAAGGCATTTGAAAATCCTTTAACAGAAGTACCTTTTTATGGTAATTACATTTTTGATATTAACAAAATGTATCCCAACACGTTCCTTTTCCTTTCAGGGTTTGATATAAATTTTGCAAAAGGTGTGCTGGTTAGACGTATTAGCCATGTTAAATGATCCTTCTGTGTACTCGAACAGGTGCAACTAGGGAATTTTCACAGTAATTTCATTGCAGTGTTAATGTAGCCTATTTGTCATAATAAATAAACTTTAGATACAAAATTCACTGAGGCTTCCAAATGACAGTATAAGGTGATCCGCGTATGGTTTCTCATTCTTAAGTAAATTTAGCTTCCTCCTCTGGAATTATTTGTTAAGGTATATTGGTGCACAAACCCCAAGTGCGGAAAAGATCATAAACTGACAAATGAAGACAATCTTATAAAGCTGCAATACTTAGCTGTGGCCACAAGAGCCTGCAAGTGAGCTGTAAACAAGATAAACATTTTACTTTCAGAATTAATGGAGTGTAATGCAACATAGCAAATAAAATAGGAAAATCAGAAAAATGGCTTACAAAAAAATCCATCCATATAAATATCCCTGGGTAATTATGTATCTATTGTCCTTTCATAACAAATAAACCATTCACTGAAGTCACCTATTAAAACTGTTATTTGAGAGCGCCGTTCTCTGTAGCTGCAAATGGGAGTGCTGAAGTTTATGTTGTTTGTCAAGTGCCAGGTTTAAAGGTATGTCTCTGTAGCTCTGTGGGAGGAGGATCCAGTTATCATAGCCCACATCCGAACAAACAACTTTGGTTACCCAAGATTCAAATGCAGATTGCTAAAGGTGGTGATCTCTGCATTGTTACATGATCCACGAGCCTACTGGCACATGGTAAAACAGAGAATCAATCAGGGTGATGTAAGCAGGGATCTTCATGTGTGGGACATTGGTAGCAGTACCAAGAAAAAAGGAAGCTGTTTGGATGGGATCCTAGTCCTGACAAATAATAGATATAAAGTGCAATAGACTGTGTAGAGGATTATAAACTACAGAGGGGGGAAGAGGGTCAGGTGAAGAAAATGGAGCAGTGTAGCAACTTGGGTACAAAGATGATCAGAGTGGCCAAGAAGGGTCAGAATTTAGCTGCAATAGTACATCAGCAAATTTCCATGCTTCAAAACTCTACGGCTCTATAAAATCCAAGCAAAGGGTGTAAGAAAATGAAATGAAAAGGAACATTCTCTGAATGAATGAAGTATTCATAACCAGATGAACTAGTAAATAAAAATAAATGGATTTGACTAAAATGTCTTTACAGAGACATGGTTGCAAGGTGACCAAGGTCAAGAAAAAATATTTCAGGAAGGAAAGCTGCGTTGGAGGTAATACAGCAAAGGATCAAGAGATTGGTCCCTGGGATGAGAGGACTGTCTAATAAGAACATAAGAAATAGGAGCAGGAGTAGGCCATCTGGCCCTTCGAGCCTGCCCCGCCATTCAATAAGATCATGGCTGATCTGTCGTGGCTCAGTTCCACTTTCCCGCCCTCTCCCCATAACCCTTAATCCCCTCTCTTATCAGAGGCTGAATTAATTGGGTCTATATTCTGCAGAGTCTAGAAGAATGAAACATTCTCATTGAAGCATACTGGATTTGGATGGGTTTTGATAGGCTCGGCAAGACCTTAATCCATCTCCATGTTTACTCCAAATACCAATTCAAACTGAATGCAGCTCAAACCTCACTTTTCCTTCTTTCCATCTACCCCCTCAGTATTTGACTAACCCAGATTACTCCTTTTCAGTAATTCTACCCAACCACACGCTATTGCTCCATATCCAGCCCATTCTTATAGGAACATAAAACTAGGATCCGGTGTAGGCCATCTGGCCCTTCGAGCCTGCTCTGCCATTCAATAAGATCATGGTTGATAGTTTTGTGGACTCAGCTCCACTTATCTGTCAGCTCACCATAACCCTTAATTCCTTTACTGTTCAAAAACTTATCTATCCTTGTCTTAAAAACATTCAATGAGGTAGCCTCAACTGCTTCACTGAGCAAGGAATTGCACAGACCGGCCCCTCCTCTCCATCTTTCCCTGGCCAAGCTCGCCTTCCAATGTTTTCTCCCCTTTTACCTGGCCGGCCTGTCTCGTTCTCTCTCCGTACAGCCGAGTCTCCAGCTTCGCCAGCCGGTTCTGCAGCTTCTTCAGCTCCGCCATTGTCACCGCCACTTCCGGCCCGCCTGCGCGGCGCACGGGAAATGACGTCACTGGGACAGACCGGCTCGCGGAGCGGCGAGGGGAAAGCACCCGGGTGCGCATGCGTGCGGCAGACTGTTGGGCCGAGCCGAGCCTGGGACTGGGACTGGGACTGGATTAAGGCGACTGAAACTCTGTGGAAACAGCCCAGTAATTGAATCCGAAACGGGAAATATCCTGTGAGTTAGGTAGAGAGCGAATTAATGGTTCAGGGCGGTAACGTTTCAGTAGAAACGAGGAAGGCTAAAGATGTGGAGGATTGAGGCCGGAAAGGGGAGGTCTCTGATGGGATGAGAAGTAAGACAGTTTCAGTGGCACAAGGAGAAAGGCAGGTGGTAACAGTAAGTAAGTAAAGAAACGAAATGTGAGTCTTAAGGAGGATTAAATGACATCCTGGTCCACTCAGTCACTCCCTCCCCATCCCAGTGCACCTTCCCATATATTGGAGATGAACCACCCGCTCTCCCAATGTGCAAAACTCGAAACCCCCTACCAGGTGAAACAATTTAGTGTCCTGTGATTGCTGCTCACCGCATTTCTCTCCACATAAGGGTGCATGGATGCACATCGTGTGGCCACTTTGGACAACTCAGTCCACAAGCAAGACCAGAAGCCTTCGATCACCCTTCATTTTAATTCTTCCATTTGATCATCACCACCATCCTACAGTGCTTTAAGGAAGCTCGATGAACTGCAAATTATTATATTTGATTAGGCAGTTTACTGCTTTCTGGTAGTATCAATTGCAGATCATTAACATTATTCCCTTTTTTCAGATACCGCAAACTGATCATAATTCTGATACCATTTTCACTTCCAGACCCATTTTTTGTTGTACCATACCACTCGTTTTTCTTGGTCGTTTAATCTCTCCTGCTGGCCCCCCATCTCATCTGTCCATTTTTGCTCTCTTTTCCTTTCCTTGCCTCTAAGCATACTCAAATCTGATTTTACATCTCCAACTTTTGCCACTTTTGAAGAAAGGAATTTTACTTGAAACGTTAACTTTCTTTATCTTTCTACAGCTTGATCTGCTGAATGTTTCCAATATTTTTTATTACTTTAAATAAGAAGTATTCATAGCACTTTTATTTAAGTGCCAACCATGGTTCAATCTCAGAGTTAGAAGGATGTAGGTTCCAGTCCCTCTCCATTTATTTGAGCTTAATGTCCAAACTGACATTCCATCTCCACATTAGTACTTAGCAAGTCAGTGCTACTGCCTTTTCAGTAAGATATTAAATCAAGTCCCTGATTGATTATCTGTGGGTAAAGGATTTTATTTACCTTTATCAGAGAACAGGAGGGGAGCTGCTTTTATATTTGCGGCCTTGTATAGATTCAGCACTATTCCTGACTCAAATGCAAAAATTATTGGGTAATTATGTGTCAGCTATGCCTGTAGAACACAGTTATGTGACTGGGATTTATTACTTCACTGATGTAATTGTACGTAATTATTCTCCACGTCATTTTGTTGGCAAAGTCACTGTTCTATCAGGAGGAGTTGCTGCAGTTTGGTGATGAGTTATCTTTCATGTGTTTTGCTGTTGTGCACTGATTTATGTCAAACCTCACTTCCAGCTCATTAGTTGACACTGTTGGCAATAGGTTATCTGAATATGGATCCCAAGCACTGTGTGAATTAGAAAACTGAGAAAGTCTGTGGTGGCACAGTGGTTAGCATTGCTGCCTGACAGTGTCAGGAACCCTGGTTCAATTCAGACCTTGACTGTCTGGAGTCTGCATGTCCTCCCCATGTCTGCATGAGTTTCCTCTGGCTGCTCCAGTTTCTTCCAAAGACGTGCAGGTTAGGTGGATTGGTTATGCTAAATTTCCCCTTCATGTCCAAAGATGTGTAGGTTAGATGGATTAACCAAAGTAAACATGTGGGGTTATGGTTATAGGATGGTGCAAGGGCCTGGTTAAGGTTTGGTGTCAGAGAGTCAATGCAGACTTAATGGACTGAATGGCCTTCTGCACTGTAGGAATTCTATGATTCTCTGGGGTTTGGACACACGACATTCTGACTCTAAGGCAGGAGTGTGAACAGTAAAACATGAACAATTCATACTCAGCAATTTCTGTAAAATAAACAGAATATACAATTCAGTCATTCTATAGGATGTAGGAAAGTGGAAAGCAAATGGATTGGCTGTAAAATTGGCGATTAGAAAATGGAAAATTTCCAATGGCTACAGAGGTACAATTGACATTCGCAAAATTTAAAATATGGCCTGGGTGAAAGGGATGTAATGTGAATAGTATACACAGAGTACTTTCTACCACTGTTGTGCCACACAATGGAATTCCAGAATGAAATGTTTTCCCTTTTAAAGGTATGCATCACTTGATTTTTGAACACTAGATATCAGAAGGGGCTAATTCAATCTATTGTGTTGTGCTGTTGATCTGTTCCTGCAGCAGAACGGATAGAATTGTTGCCTTTAATCTCCTGGGTAGGTTGGGAAAACATCTAGCATAACCAATTGTTACCTCCTAACTTCAGTTCACATATGTATATATGGATGTCAGCTGAGAACAGAGTTAGGTTTTGTATGATGCATTCATTGTCAAGTAACTTGCCGTTTCACATGACATAGCCACCTAAATTAACTGCTGGAACATTGTCAATGTCTGCTTAGGATAAGATAGCGTTTTGGGAAAGGGACAAAAATAGAATGCATTTTTGACTATTTTACAATAACTTGAGCGACAGACAAACTGAATCCTCCAGATTCTTAATTTTGCAGTTGTAACTAATTGATATTTATACATTTATAATTACAGGTTCTGATTTCCATCAACTCATAATTATAAGAAGATTCTTCAAATGGAAAACTACCAAAAGACAAAAATCACGGAACTACCTTGTCCGCAGCCAATTGCCAACCTTCCAAAAGACATAATTGAAATGAAGGTAAAGGAAGGTAGCAAAATAAGAAATCTCATGGGATATGCAATTGGAAAGATGGAATCTGCCAATACCAAAGAGATCCTTTTCACTGGCACAGGAAAAGCAGTCAGCAAAACGATCACCTGTGTGGAAATCATGAAGAGAAGATTAAAAGGCCTCCATCAAATTACTAAACTGTTTTATAAACAGGTTGAAGAACTCTGGGAACCTATTGTTTCAGAGGCAGGATTGGACAGTTTAACTGTAAAAAGAAACTTGCCTGCCATTAGTGTTCTGTTGTCTAAAGACAATCTGCATGCCAATGAGCCAGGCTACCAGGCTCCTGGATCTTTTGATGCTTTGTGGATACATTCTTTAAAAGAGGAGGCACTGACTCAAAAGAAGAAAAGACATGGAGGAGATGGGCTGGGTAAAGGGGGTAAGCATCCTGGATCTGGAAGAGGAGAGAGGCCCAAGAAATCCAGAAGCTGAGGGACGGAGCAATGCTGTAATTTTATTTTCAAATTAAAATCTCATCAAGTAGCTTCAGTTTGTTGTGTCTACTTCAATTTATTCCTTTCTTTCCTGAAAACACAGTAGACTGAATTAGCCCTTTCTAATCCAGTGATCAACCAGAATCACATGGTGCATATCTTTAAAAGGCAAAACATTTCATTCTGGAATTCCACTGTGTGGCACTACAGTAGTTTTTTTTATCAAATGGTCATTCTTAATGTGTTAAATTTTATCTGTGACAGTGGGCTTTTTTTTGTTAATTGGGTGACTGCACCTCTGGCAAAACCAGCATTAATTGCCCATCTCTAACTGCCCTCAAGAATGATGGTGATGAACCACCTTCCAGGACTACTCATGACAGCCGTGGCACAGTGGTTAGCGCTGCTGGTCCACAGTGCCAGCGACCTAGGTTCAATTGCCAGCTTGGGTCACTATCTGTGTGGAGTTTGCACGTTCTCCCCATGTCTGCGTGGGTTTCCTCCGGATTATCCAGTTTCCTGACGTAGTCTGAAAGCCATGCTGGTTAGGTGTATTGACCCGAACATCCATCGTGTGGCGACTAGGGAGATTTCACAGTAACTTGATTGCAGCGTTAACGTAAGCCTTACTTGTGACTAATAAATAAACTTTAAACTTTTACTGCAGTTCTTGCCATGTAGCTACACCCAAAGTACTGCTAGGGTAAACTTTGAGGATTTTCAGAGTTAACAAATGGTGACATATTTCCAGGCCAGGGTAGTATGTGAGTTGGTGGGGGCATTCAGCTGGTGAGGTTACAGGCCACCCTTGATGTTTTAAGAGATAGAGCTCTCAGGTTTAGTTATTCAACCATATTTTCACAGCAAATTCTGATCCGGCCTGCCTTGGTATTCAAATTCATGGACTTTGCCTGTTAGAGATTATTAACACAGCAAGAACTGGGTTTTATTCAGAACAAACTAAGTTGTTTCAGCACATGAATTAGGATCAGCCCCTGGAGCTCGCTCTCCATTTCAATAAGATCAAGCAGATTGGATTATGGCCTTAACATTGTGTGCCTCGTATTACCTTTGACTCCCTTGTTCGTCAGGAATCTAGCTCCCTCTGCCTCAGAAATATTAATTGACCCTCCGTCCACCGCGCTTTACGGAAGAGAGTTCCAAAGATTCACAATCCTCAGCGAAAAATCTCTCATCTGTCTTAAATGGGAGATAGAGTTATAGAACTATAGAGAATTACAGCATGAAGACAAGACCTCGGTCCAACTTGTCCATGCTGTTCAGTTTTTACCATTAAGCTAATCCCAATTGCCTGCCTTTGGCCCATATCCCTCTATACTCACCCATGTAAATGTCTAAATGCTTTTTAAAAGACAAAATTGCATCTGCCTCTACTACTACCTCTGGCAGCTTGTTCCAGCCACTCACCACCTTCTGTGAAAGAATTGTCCCTCTAGACCCTTTTGTATCTCTGTCCTCTCACCTTAAACTTATGCCCCCTAGTTTTAGACTCCCCTACCTTTAGGAGAAGTTGTTGATTATGTGCATTATCTATGCCCTTCATTATTTTATAGATCTGTATAAGATCACCTCTAAGCCTCCTGATGTCCAGGGAAAAAAGCCCCAGTTTATCCCAGCCTTTCCTTATAACTCAAACTCAAACCATCACATCCTGGTAGCATCCTAGTAAATCTTTCGTACAGTCTTTCTAGTTTAATAACATCCTTTCTATAATAATGTGATCAGAACTGCACACAGTTCTCAAAGTGTGGCCTTAGCAATGTCTTGTACAACTTAAACAAGACATAAGAACATAAGAAATAGGAGCAGGAGTAGGCCATCTAGCCCTTCGAGCCTGCCCCGCCATTCAATAAGATCATGGCTGATCTGTCGTGGCTCAGTTCCACATTCCCGCCCTCTCCCCATAACCCTTAATCCCCTCTCTTATCAAAAACCCATCAACCCGCGTCTTAAAAATATTTAGCGAGGTAGCCTCCACCACTTCAATGGGCAGAGAATTCCAGAGATTCACCACCCTTTGAATGAAGAAGTTCTTCCTCAACTCCGCTTGAGGCTGTGCCCCCTAGTCCTACTGTCCTTTCTGAGCGGGAAGAGTCTCTCACCTCTATCCTATCCATCCCATTCATCATCTTATATGTCTCAATGAGATTTCCCCTCATTCTTCTAAACTCTAACGAGTACAAGCCTAGTTTATTCAGCCTCTTCTCATAGCTCAACCCCCTCAACTCTGGCATCAGCCTAGTAAACCTCCTCTGCACTCCCTCCAAGGCCAAAATATCCTTGCGTATGTACGGTGCCCAAAACTGCACACACCTAACAAAAAAATCAGGTAATAAATCTCTGCTTCCACCTGAAAGTCACAGACTGAATTTGCAACAGTTTAAGTTTCTATTTTAAATTAATTATAGATCAGTTTTCCTCTAGAATAATTTATACTCTGCAATATCCACAGACTGCTTTGAAATTGCCATATTGAAAATTATGAACATATGAATTAAATGGGGATGGCTAACCAACTCACCCCTCAAATCTGCTCCACTGTTCAATCAGGCAGGCTGATCTGATTGTAACTTCAATCCCACATTCTTGCCTACCCAGATAACTTTTAACCTTCTTAATCATCAAGAATCTACTGATTTAAAAATAGTCAAAGACTCCATTTTGAGGAAGAGTTCCAGAGACTCAATAGAAAATTTATTATTTTTCTTAACTGAGCAGCCCCTTACTTTTACGTCCCAACTCCTTTATTTAATATTCTGACCAATGAAACCAAGCATCTCGAATGCTTTCTTCACCATCTTGTCCACCTGTGATTCCACTTTCAAGGAGCTATGAACCTGTATCCCTAAATCTCTTTGTTCTCTCATCCTCCACTAGTCTCTCCCACAAGTGAAAACGTCTTATTAGGATCCACCTTATCTAGTCTCCTCAAGATCTTACATGTTTCAACAAGATCACATCTCAATCTTCTATACTTCATGTGAGCCCAGCCTGTCCAACCATTCCTCATAAGATAACCCCTGACTCATCTCAGGTATCATTTGGGTGAACTTTCTATCAGCTGCTTCTAACACATTTACATCCTTTCTTGTATAAGAAAACCAAAACTGTACGCAGTACTTTAGATGCAGTCTCACTAACACTCAGTACATATATCATAAAACATCCTGACTTTTATGTTCCAATAAATTACAACATTCCATAGACTTACTAACCACTTGCAGTACATGCATACTAGCATTTCCTGATTTTTGTGCTAGGACACTCAGATCCCACTTCCTCAGAGTTCTGCCCATTCTGTCTATTCATTTTAAAAATATGCTGCTTTTCTCTTTTCCTGCTAAAGGAGATAAGTTTATATTTTCGCAGATGGTTCTCAATCTGACAAAGTTTTTCCAATGCACTTAATCTAGCTATCTATGTCCCTTTGCAGACTATGCCCTCTTCCACAACTTACCTTTCTACCTATATCTGTCATCAGCAAATTTAATAACCATACATTTGGCCCATTCATCCAAATCATTAGTATCAATTGTAAACAGTTCAAGCCTCAGTACTGATTCTTTTGACATTGCACTCGCTACACCTTATCAACCTGAAAAGGCCCATCCATTGACTCTGTCTACACCTCCCACTGCCTCAGAAAAGCAGCCAGCGTAATTAAGGATCCTCACTCCCCGAACACACACTGTGCCACCCTCTTCCATCGGGAAAAAGATATAAAAGTCTGAGGTCATTACCAACTGACTCAAAAATAGCTTCTATCCTACTGTCATCAGATTTCTGATTGGACCTACCCTGCATTAAGCTAATCTTTCGCTACACCTTATCTATGACTGTAACACTACATTCTGCACTCTCCTTTCTTTCTCTATGTATTTTATGCTTTATCTGTATAGCATGCAAGAAACAATACTTGTTACTGTATACTAATACATGTGACAATAATAAATCAAATCAAAAACCTATTTATGCCAACTCTTTACTTCCTGTTAGCTAACCAATTCTCTACCCGTGCCAATATCTTACTACCTACATCATGAATTCTTATTTTGTATAGTAACTTTTCTTGTGGTACCTTGTCAAGTGTGCTCTAGAAACCTAAGTCTGCCACATCCACAGGCTTTATCCAAGTTGCTGGTTACTTCCTCAAAGAACTCCAGCAAGTTAGTCAAACGTGATTTCCCCTTCACAAACCATGTTCACTCTGCTTGACTGTATTGAGATTTCCAAAGTGTTCTGTTGTGACCTCTTTAATAATGGATTCCATCAATTTCCCTAAATACAATGTTAAGCTAACTGACCTATTATTTTCTGCTCTCTGTCTCATTCTTTTCTTGAACATAGAAGTCACATTTGCTATTTTCCAATCTGTTAGGACTTTTACAGAATCTGGGGAATTTTGGAAAATTAAAGCCAACATATCTACAATCTTAGCAGCCAATTCTTTTATGACTGTAGGGTGAATCCATCAGGACCCAGGGACTTGTCAGCTTTTAGTCCTAATGGGTTTTTCCGACAATCAACTTCTGCCATGGCGGGATTTGAACACGGGTCCCCAGAACATTGCTGAGTTTCTGGATTAATAGTCTAATATCACTAATAATATCACTAGGTCATCACCGAGTACTGTGATGGAAGAAAATGGAAGAGAGTATGTTCAGGATGCGTGGAATCCTTGATTATACTGGCTGCTTTATCAAGACAGCACGAAGTGTAGACAGTGTCAATGGATGGAAGGTTGTTTCATGTGATGGACTGGGCTTCATTCATGATCCTTTGTAGTTTCTTGCAGTATTGGACAGAGCAGGGGCCATGCTATGTTGTGATATTGTCAGAAAGAATGCTTTCTATGGTGCATCTGTAAAAGTTGGTAAGAGTCGTAGCTGACATGCCAAATTTCCTTAGTCTTCTGAGAAAGTAGAGGCATTGATGAACTTTCTTAATTATAGCATTGGCATGGAGGGACCAGGACAGGTCGTTAGTGATCTAGACACTTAGAAACCTGAAGCTCTCGACCACTTCCACTTCATCCCCATTGATGTAGACAGGGACATGTTCTCCTCTACGCTCCCTGAAGTCGATGACGATCTCCTTTGTTTTACTAACATTGAGGGAGAGATTATTGTTGCTGTACCAGTTCACCCGATTCTCTCTTTCCTGTATTCCATCTTGTCATTGCTTGAGATCTGAAGCACTACGGTGGTGTCATTATCAAACTTGAAAATTGAGTTGGAGGGAAATTTTGCCACACAGTCATAGGCATATAAGGAGTATGAAAAGGAGCTGAGAACACAGCCTTGTGGGACACTGATGTTGAGGATAATCTAGGTAGTACAACATGGTCCAACAATTTGAAGTATCAATTATTTAAAAAAAAAACTCCATTCTTAAAGTTACAAAGCCAATGTATGGAGTGGACCTGGTGGACCAAATCCATTCCTTGCTTGGTCCAAAAATAAAATTCCAATTGAATCCAATTCATAGTTCCCACAAGGGAGACAAACAAGATCCAAGCTGACAAGATAAGGCATTTCACCCCATCTTGGGCTTGATCTGATGCTTGATCTTAGCCAAAAGGCCAAGAATCAATGATTTTTAAAAAATGTTTTACTCTAGCCTTATAGTTATAAAGCCAATGCTCAGAGTGGATTGGGCATACCCAAATTCATTCCTTGCTCCAAAGATCAAATTCAAAATCCAATTGAGTCCCATTCAAGGTTCCTCTCAGAGACAACAAGATCCAACGTGACAAGATATGGCATTATATCCCATCTTGGGCTTGATCCAATATTTGATCTTGGCCAAAAAGCCAAGAATCAATGATGGTATATATAAAATATACCTCTTTGTCCTCCTTTCACTTGCTCTTTCATGTACTGCTGACTGCCTCTGTGTTCTCTTTTCACCTGCTCTGTTGCTGCTGGTTATTTCACTGTACACTGAATTTTGCTGAACTTTGCCAGTTTGCCCTGATTAGAATAGAATTGAAAGGCTGACATTATCACATGATATACGCAGGGATGAGTTGAAACTCGTGCTTTGTTCCAAATGTTGTTCGATCAGTTGTCCCTTTTTTACTATAAAAAGATAATAGCTACCAGCAATATACATGAAGAACATTTACTTTCAAGCACAAACAAAGTAGCCCTTCTTAAAAATGGAGGCTTGCAAACAAAATACAAAATACCAATTCTTTGAGGCTGTGAACTCAATATCATTGGAATGGTGTTTTATAACAACTTGTTTCATTTAAATGTAACATTCGAATCAAACAACATTTTTTGGAGCAAATCCTGAAAGATGCAGTCCAAACATTTGTTTTTGAAAATTTGTTTTTGCACGAAAGTATGTTTCAAATGTCAGAGTTTATATATTCCAATTAAGAGACTGAACATCATGTTTTGATTATGACTGGTAGTGTTTTTGCCCTTTCCTCACAGAATGTGAACCAAGACTAGGAGAGGGAGTTGCAGTTACATTTGTAATAAAATGCCTGCTTTTCATCTTGATTTTAAATAAAAACATTTGCAGAAAATAAGGCAACAGAGCAACTATTTTTGACAGCTGTGAATTGTCAGATGCACTGGTGAATGAGCAATGTGAGCTAATTGTTAAATTTTAATCCCAGTTGGAGCCTTTTGGACCACGCCCTAAAATGCCTGCATCCTACCCAATATTCATGTAACCTTTAGTCATACACCACAAAAAACAATGCTGCAACTATCTACTGAGCTTAAAGCTTAGTAAAAATGCAAAAGGGTGTTGTCAAAAGATGATGTATTATATAGTTCAAAACAACAACACAGTAAGCCTCCGTTTTCAGTCATCTTGATTAAGTCATTCCATTTTAATGTTCGCCAGTTTATAGATTCTGTATTCATAGTTAGCACTGAACGCTTCATTTTAAAGTCATTTCATGCTCTGTTTTGATGTGGGATCTTGTGAATCCATTGGCATCCTACTTGCAGGCGAAACCCTGGCCCAAATTCAATATTAAGTTCTCTTGGGATGGCCAACATGCTATCCTGTTCCTATGATGTAAATGCTGACAATATAGTTACACAGCATGTCTGCTGTTTGCTTATTTTTGTTAAACTTTTCACAGTGACTAGTTTTCAGGAAGTCCACATTTTTTCCACTATTGTCTTTTTCTCAATAAAATTTTCAAAATGTTTGTGTTGACTTTTACATCTCATATAAGTTTTGTTTCATGCTTCGTTTTGGTAGTTCTTACTATGTATTTAGTCACCCTTTCTGTTCTTTGTGTCTCTCCAAGGCCTCAGGATCTGTGCTTTTTAAAAAAAATATTGTTTTTTGTCTTTATACTTGCATGGACTGTGAGCACACCTGGTAAGGCTACAATTTGTTGCCCATCCCACATTGCGGTTGAACTAGTTGGCTCTCTAGGTCATTTCAGAGCTCGAATAAGCATTGATTAACAGAAGGCAGGACTTCAGCCCATCACCAAGATAAAATCCAGCCTTGGAGAGCTGCTGACAAATCATATTGAATGGCAGCTCTTTCCGAGAACCATGCTACAGTGAGCAGAAAGACAAAGCAGCTAGCTCCCTGGAACAAAGTGCAGGGAACCAGAGGAAAGCTCAGTGGCAGGGATCAAGGGAGGAGTGTGGGGAAGGCCTGGGGAAATTTTGAAAAAAAATGAGGGAAAATTCTGGGGTCTCAAAGGATAGTTTGGAGGCAGAGAGTTGGAGATGTGAAGATCACTAAGGGAAGGGCGCACCCAGTCAGAAGTGGGCTTCTCATGGAGATGGCACCCTACCTTCCCACTTAAGATTTACCTTTGTTCAATTGTGTTCCTCCCCACCCCATCCCAATTTGTCGTCCACCTACTAGCCTAAAGATGGAGGTTGAGCAGGAAAAGATCCTATATTAGCCACTTACGGGCCTTAATTGGGGAAAGATTGGGCTTCCCATCCGAGACCTTGCCCGCCTTGGTGTAAAATCATGATGTGGACAAGGCAGGCAGAATCCTGAAGGGAATCCCAGCCATGCAATTTTCTGCTTGCCCCATCCCCCAATCCTGGCACAGATTTGTATTATCAACTGAATTTAAACTCGCCAGCTGCCATAGTGAGATTTGGGCCCATGTCCCAGAGTATTAGCCTGGGCCATCGGATTAGTCCAATGCCATTACCACTATGCCACCATCTCCTCCAAATTTATACTTCTGCATGTTTGTTCTTTTACTTTTATGTTGTACTTTAATTTGGCAACGCTGCCTCACTCCATCAGGGACCTGGATTCAATTCCTGGCTTGGGTCACATTCTCCCCATGTATGCGTGGGTTTCCTCTAGGCACTCCTGCTTCCTCCGAAAGTCCAAAGGTGTGCAGGTTAGGTGAATTGGCCATTATAAATTTCCCCTTAGAGTCCAAAGATTTGTAGGTTGGGGTTTAATGGAATAAATATGTGGGGTTACAGGATAGGGCCTGGGCGAGATGCTCTGTCGGAGAGTCAGTACAGACTCGATGGGCAAATAGCCTCCTGCACTCTAGTGATTCTATGATTCTTTAGACATTTATGGCTGTTTCCTAACAAGAATGAAGCAGAGCACACATAAAAAGTTAGAAACCGTGGAGATCCAAAGAAACTTAGGTTTCTTGTCTGTAGGTCGTTAAAAATCATGAACATACACAAAAAGATAAACACTGGCCTTTGTATGTGAAGAACTAGAATACAAGGGCAACTTTGGGGGTTGGTGAGGAGGGAATGTAGGGCAGTTGGATGTAATACTAATGCTATATAAAGACCTGGTTAGACCACAGCTAGAATACTGTGAGCAGTTCTGACCACCACATTTTGGCAAATAAATACTGACCTTGGAAGAAGTGCAGAATTTATTTAGCAGAATGATAGCTGGATTCCAAGTATTTAATCCCATGGAGAGATTATGCAAACTTCCCTGGAATTTTGGAAGTTAAGGAGTGATTTGATTGGTGTTTTCAAGATATTAAGTGAAATTGTCAGTCTAGGACTGGAGGACTTAGTCTAATCATTAGAGCTAAACTTTTCAGGAATGAAATTTAGGGAATACTACAAGCAAAGGGTAGTTGAAGTTTGGAACTTTTTCTGAAAATGATAATTGGTGCGAGATCAGTTGTAAATTTTAAACGTAAGATTAATAGATTTATTAACGAAAGGTATCAAGAGATATAAGGATTAGGCAGTCATATTGAGTCAGGCTGCAAATCAGCCACAATCTCATTGAATTGTGGAACAGGTTCAAGTGGGTGGCACGGTGGCACAGTGATTAGCACTGCTGCCTCACAGTGCCAGGGACCCGGGTTCGATTCCTGGCTTAGGTTGCTGTCAGCGTGGAATTTGCACGTTCTCCCCATGCCTCTGTGGGTTTCCTCCAGGTGCTCCCATTTCCTCCCACAATCTGAAAGACATGCTGGTTAGGCACATTGACCCGAACAGGTGCCAGAGTGTGGTGACGAGGGGAATTTCACAGTAACTTCATCGCAGTGTTAATGTAAATGTTACTTGTGACTAATAAATAAAGTTACTTAAGTGGCTAAATGGCCTGTTGCTGTTCTTATATCCCTGTGTTTCTCTTGTGGAAAAATGTTAAATTCTTCTTCATTGACAGCCTTCGCCTTCTTGAAAAGTTGCCTGCATAACAGCATTCTGATTCCCACTAGACACCGTAATAAAGTCTGCACCAGCTAATTCCGCGTTCTGAATCTTCTCATTAATTCAGCTCTGCACATCAGTGCTCAGCGGAGGCCAAGAGGGAACAATGAACAAGAGGCTGAATGATTTCTCATTCAAATGTAAATATGGTATTGCATAATTGTACACTAGTGAGGATATTCCTTCATTTCCAGCTTTTTTTTTGATTTGCTGCATGGTTTCTGCAGTAATGATTAAAGTTATGTCACTGAAGATATAATTGATAACACACTCATTCACTCATTTAGTAATTATAGTTAACAGCATTGTATTCACTGCCTTTTCAGTCTAATTGGAATCAGTAGAAATAAATGTTGATTTGTTCTATTCTCTCATGTTCCTGGACATACAAGGTTGGGCCAACGGCCAGGCCTTCATCAGCCTTCAGTCTTCATTGTTTGAATATTGACAAAGTAGACATGCAGTAGCGTTTTCCTTTGCAGCTGTTACATGACCATTTCACTCCTGACTGGCATAGAATCCTTTGGGAAGGACGTAAAGGCTTTGGAGATGGTACAGAAGTTTTTTCTAAATTGGTTCCAGGACCGAGGGATCACGGTTACATGTGCAGACTGAAGAAATTGGGATTATTTTCTTCAGAGCAGAGAGATAAGTAGAGATTTGATATACGGCTCTAAAGTCACGATGTGTGGTTCAAATTTGAAATGCACTGCCTCAGACGGTGATGGAGACAGAATCAATAGCTTTCAAAAGGGAATTGGACAAATCCTTCAAAGAGAAAAGAATTGCGAAACTATGGGAAAAGAGTTGGGAAGTGAGGCTAACTGCATTGCTGTTTGAACTCAGACTGGATTGAATGGCCTTCTATGCTGTATTAATTAGATGGTTATTATTAGTTTGTCTGCTATAAGAGCTGTGCATCATTGAAGTCAACATCACAGTGTGAATTCTCCCATCACTTCAGATGCACATTCAGCAAGGAGACCAATTGATCATTGTCTAGATTATATTTCCTCTACTGTGATGCCAAACCATAATTTTCAGATCTGATTGCAAATATTACATTTGAATAAGTTTCAGAGGGGTGGGTGAAGACACTGGCATTTCAGCACTTGTTCTCTAAGGGCCTAAATTAGTTGTCCTCAAAAGTCAAGATTGCTTGATGACAGACACTTCTCCATTTGGATCTGTCTAAAGCTTTTTTTTTATGTAGTGGGGTCAGATTTACAGGTTCTGAGATTGGCTTTCAGAGTGTCTTTGTATCTGAGTTTGGGACATCCTATGGTGTCCATGTTCAATTGGCCACATTAAGCATGTGAAAATCTGAAACATGAACTGTTTATTCGAACCAGCCAGCAAAGTTGAGCTCTGATCTTCATGCTCTGTATGCCAGCTATGTAGTACGTCACGAGGACTTTGGTGTCAGGGATTTTGTCCTGCCAGTTAATATTGCAGTTAGATCTTAAGTTACAAAGGTGGAATGCGTCTAGTTCCTGGACGTTGTGCTGGTAAGTTGTCCAAATCTTACAGTCATAAAGAGGAGTATAATATCAAGGGTAGGACTCTTAGCAGTGTAGAGGATCAGAAGGACCTCAGGGTCCAGGTTCATAGAACTCTTAAGTCGGCCTCGCAGGTGGAGGATGCGGTCAAGAAGGCGTATGGTGTACTAGCCTTCATTAATCGAGGGATTGAGTTTAGGAGTCAGGAGATAATGCTGTAACTTTATAAGACCCTTGTCAGACCCCACTTGGAGTACTGTGTGCAGTTCTGGTTGCCTCGTTACAAGAAAGATGTGGACGATATTGAAAGGGTGCAGAGGAGACTTACAAGGATGTTGCCTGGATTGGGTGGCATGCCTTATGAGGATAGGTTGAGGGAGCTAGGTCTTTTCTCCATGGAGAGACAAAGGATGAGAGGTGGCCTGATAGAGGTTTAACATAGAACATAGAACATAGAACATTACAGCGCAGAACAGGCCCTTCGGCCCACGATGTTGCGCCGACCAGTTACAAAAACAATGACCCACTAGCCTATACCAATCCCTTTTCATCCATAAACCTATCCAGAGATCTCTTAAACGCCCCCAAACTAGACGCATTTACAACTGCAGCAGGCAGGGCATTCCAATCCCTCACCACCCGCTGGGTAAAGAACCTACCCCTGACATCCGTCCTGTAGCTACCCCCCCTTAATTTAAAGCCATGCCCCCTCGTGCTAGCTTTCTCCATCTGAGGAAAAAGGCTATCACTATCCACCCTATTTAAACCTCTAACCATCTTATATGTTTCAATAAGATCCCCTCTTAGCCGCCTTCTTTCCAACGAAAACAACCCTAAATCCCTCAGTCTCTCCTCATAGGACCTCCCCACCATACCAGGCAACATCCTAGTAAACCTCCTCTGCACCCTCTCCAACGCCTCCACATCCTTCTTGTAATGCGGGGACCAGAACTGCACACAGTACTCCAAGTGCGGCTGCACTAGAGTAGTGTACAGTTGCAACATGACGCTGCAACTCCTAAATTCAATCCCCCTACCAATAAACGCCAAGACACCGTACGCCTTCTTAACAACCTTATCTACTTGATTCCCAACTTTCAGGGATCTATGTACACATACACCTAGATCCCTCTGTTCATCCACACTATTCAAAGTCCTCCCGTTAGCCCTATACTCGACACATCTGTTGCTCCTACCAAAGTGAATTACCTCACACTTCTCCGCATTAAATTCCATCCGCCACCTCTCGGCCCAGCTCTGCAACCTGTCTAAGTCTCCCTGTAGACTATGACACCCTTCCTCACAATCTACCACACCTCCAACTTTGGTGTCATCAGCAAATTTACTAATCCACCCAACTATACCCTCATCCAGATCATTCATAAAAATTACAAACAACAGTGGCCCCAAAACAGATCCCTGAGGCACACCACTCGTAACTGAACTCCATGATGAATATTTACCATCAACCACCACCCTCTGTCTCCTATCTGATAGCCAATTCCTGATCCAACTTCCTAGATTACCCACAATCCCATACATCTGCATTTTCTGCAGAAGCCTACCATGGTGAACCTTATCGAACGCCTTACTAAAATCCATATATACCACGTCAACTGCCTTGCCCCCATCCACCTCTTTGGTCACCTTCTCAAAAAACTCAATAAGGTTAGTAAGGCACGACCTACCCGCTACAAAACCATGCTGACTATTTCTAATCAATTCATTACACTCCAAATAACTATAAATCCTATCCCTAATAATTTTTTCTAAAACCTTGCCCACAACAGAAGTAAGACTCACCGGTCTATAATTCCCGGCAAAGTCTCTGTTCCCCTTCTTAAACAATGGGACAACATTCGCTATCCTCCAATCCTCCGGGACTACACCAGAGACCAATGATGACCTGAAGATCAGAGCCAGAGGCTCTGCAATCACCTCTCTAGCCTCCCAGAGAATCCTAGGGTAGATCCCATCCGGACCAGGGGACTTATCTATTTTCAGCCCCTCAAGAATTTCCAGCACATCCCCCTTATCAACCGTAATACTGTCTATTTTACACCCCTGCAACCCAATGTCCTCCGCAGCTATATTCATGTCCCCCTGCGTGAACACTGAAGAGAAATATTGGTTCAATACTTCTCCAATCTCCTCCGGTTCCACACACAACTTCCCCCTGCTGTCTGTAACTGGCCCTAATCTTGCCCTGACCAAGCTTCTGTTCTTGACATACCTATAGAACGCCTTAGGATTCTCCTTAATCCTATCAGCCAAAGTCTTCTCATGTCCTCTTTTATAAGATGTTTATAAGATGTTGAGAGGTATAGCTAGGGTGGATTCTCAGAGGCTATTTCCCAGGGCTGAAATGGTCACTACGAGAGGACACAGGTTTAAGGTGCTGGGGAGTAGGTACAGAGGAGATGTAGGGGTAAGGTTTTCACTCAGAGGGTGGTGAGTAAGTGGAATCGGCTGTCGTCAGTAGTGGTGGAGGTGAACTCGCTGGGGTCTTTTAAGAGACTTCTGGATGAGTACATGGGATTTAATGGGATTGAGGGTTATAGATAGACCTAGTAGGTAGGGATATGATCAGCGCAACTTGTGGGCCGAAGGGCCTGTTTGTGCTGTAGTGGTCTATGTTCTATGTGACAACCAGGGTCTAATTAACTTTGATCCTTGTTTTGAGACAAAGTCTATGTTCTCTCTAAAATCTGTGGATGAGCTTGCTGAAAATGGAACTTGCTTTTGCCAGGCAATGGGTGATTTCATCATCAAACATGGTGTTGGATACTCCTAAGATGGCAGCATTCCTGAATTGAGTTTGAGGGGCGTATGTGGCTGATTGCAACTATAGGGTTTTGGAGTTTGCAGCCAAGATTTCTGCAATTTAAGACTTATTGTAAGTCTGAAGCATCCTGAGGCTTGAGAAAAGTGATCCATAAGCAGTTGGATATCCTCAATGAGAGCAATCATGAGCAAATAAGGTTTCACTTTGCATTTGGCCTGTGATGTTAGTGTGAGCCTTGAGCCTTTGCAGGTTGACGAGGTTGTCGTCTGACCTGAACTGAATGTGTACTCCTATCTGGAGATCTTGAGAGCACACAAGAGCTTGGATGAAAAGTAGATCCTAAATAGAATTGGAGCCACTATACAGCCCCTGTTGGTGCTATTGATGACAGAAAAGACATCTAATAAAACACCATTCTGCATCACACTAGCCGTCATGCTATCATGAAATGTATGGATGACCTTGATCATCTTTTCAGGGCAGCCATATTTGTATAGCTGCTTCCACAGGCCTTCATGGTTCATGAAACATGTACTGTGAAGATTGTGTCAACTGTCCCTCAAGCAGCCTGACAGCCACATTGTGATTCTGGGCACACCCGTTGGGAATAACCGTTGCAAGAATTTTTCCTGCTGTGAATATCACAATGATTGCCACAAGTGGGCTTGTTTCCCTTCTGATTATATAGGCAAGTTATGGAAGCATCTTTTCAGTCCTGGGGCACTAAGCCCTGGATCCAGATTCTGCAGAAGAGGTTCCTGAGTTTTTGAACCATGTGAGCTCCACCATATGTTAATCCTTCAAGTGGAATGTCATCAGTTTCCAGATGTTAACTCACAGACAATTCCTTTTATGACATTGGAGTGTTCAATTTGAGATGGACCAAGGGCAAGATCATCCAGAATGTGATGTTGTGGAAGTGATTTAATGGCATCATCAAATGCTATCATTTCTTGACCAATGTGAGAGAATCCTATGCCTACTTATTCAGATTGCCTTCTGCTGAGACGATGTGTTGTTTTTGGGTCCACACAGACAGGAGGCCTTCAGGTTGTGCTTATTGGCAGAAATTTTGCAGCCTTCTTCTCCCACCATTGTTTTTTCATCTCTCTTAATTTAGCCTGCAGCATGTGTTTTGCTTGATGGTATCTGGCTTTTCTTGTTGGCAATCCTTTTTGATTAAGACAGATCTATGAGAACTAATAGCTTGGTTCTTGAATTCCATTTTTGCCACTCTGTGTCTCCCCTTTAATATGCTCCATAAAACTTACCTCTTTTTTTTTGATTTACCACAGCATGCTGACACAGTGGTTAGCACTGCTGTCTCACAGTGCCAGGGACCCAGGTTCAATTCCTGGTTTGGGTCACTGTCCGTGCAGAGTCTGTACATTCTCCCTGTATCTAAATAAACTTAGAACTCTCCCCACTCACTTCTGTATCTGTCCCTCACATCATGCTTCTTCTCCCTCCCTTTCTCGCCTCATTGACCAGATTGTTTGACCTACAGGATTTTCCTTTTTCTACATAGTCCTATGTACTTGTAAATTTGATATAATGATATGCTCCCTATATTTTCACTACCCTTAATATAAGCTTGCTGGTACAGCTCATTACTACTGTTTGCAATTTCTATTATTACTAAGTCATATTGAAACAGTACTGAGAACTAAATTCTCATAATGTGTGACAACCCACTATCAATAATGAACAGCTCAAGATATAGTTTAAACAAGCAATTTAAAGGCAGGTTCATTAAAAAATAAAATGCACAATCTCAATTCTGATATCGTTTTCGGTGAATAATTTTAAATCCAGTGGTTTTAAGGAGGATGGATCATGAATAGGTATCTCAAAACTCATTGGTGCTTTTGAAAACAGAGATACCCAGGCATCATAAAAATCTCACAGATGGATTTCCAAACCAACTTGCTGACCTGCTGGAAAATATGTCCATTCCAGGAGTGTGATTTCCAATGTGACAGCAAGAAGTCTATCTAAAGATTCAATGTACCTCTTAAAGTGATGCTTTCTATCCCCGGGATAAACTTTAATGAGCAGAGAAAGGTAAAATCAAATGTCAAGAAAATATGCCCTCACATTCTCTAAAAAAAAATCAGAAATCAGACTGAGGAAGGAAAATCTGTCATCAGCCAGCTGCAGAAGAATCCCCAAACACCATCCATCAAAGCATACCTTCAAGAAAATCTGCATACATTTAATTTCTATATGTTAAAAAAATCTCCTTCTATTCCTTCTATCTCAGCTTTTAATGATCTCCGCGTCTGCCTGCTTCTTTGCTACCTGACTACTTATGCTCAAACATTGGGCCTGTTGTGTCCCATGTGTTGACCTCAACCTTCCTCTCTTCCTCTCAAGGTCCTGCTTTGCCAATTTTCTTCCTCTGATTCCTTTGGCCTTCCCTCCAAAATCCCACCACACCTGACTCTTCTAGTTCCCTTTGATCTTCATTGGTCAATTAGCCTTTCTTCAAACATTGCAATGATGCTGCAGACTAAAAGCTTCACAGCAAGTATTGCATTGTCCTGAAGGTGGCAGCATATGAGCTATGATCAGTTATTCCGCCATACAGCCGACATGGTAACAGACAGCCTTGTAACTGGTTGAAGTTTACAGCTACACAACATTCTTCCTTCTGAAAAGCCCTGAATATTACCCTATCAACTTGAATTCACTTGAATAAACTGAATCTTGGAATACAAATCAACATGAGGTGATATATCTCACCACTTTTGTGCAATTACTATTCAGAATTGGTACAAGGAATCTTTGAAATTCAAATGACAAACATTTCTGGCTCTTCACTTCTACTGCACAGGGTCATTCCAGAGCAGCTATGACTGACAACCTGCCTGCAACTTCAGCCTGGGAGCAGTGTGGACGTAGGTTTGTTACTTCATTGTTGTTCTGTTCAGAATAAGTCCAGTAAGAAATCCATAAGACTAACAAAATACAACCAGACAACGTTATGCAGAAGCTGATTTCCTCAAGGCTCAGCGTACAATCAAAGCTCCCACATTACTGAAATGGTACCTACAGAACAAAGATTCAGAGTTATGAACAGGATGGGGCACTGCTCTTCCAAATGATGGTAATCATCCAAGAGGACTGCAGTTGTCAGCAATCTATTGGCCCTGCATTTGTGACCCCATGATGTGGAGATGCCGGCGTTGGACTCGGGTAAGCACAGTAAGGAGTGTCACAACACCAGGTTAAAGTCCAACAGGTTTATTTGGCAGCATAAGCTTTCAGAGTGTCTCTCCTGCATTTCTTTCAGTATTTTATTCAACTTTGGTACCCATGTGCATTTTCACATAGGATTTCCTTATCTCCCTTCAGGCTTTGAACCTTTCTCCATTGCTGGATTCAGGAGAACTTTGGAACTGTTCATCCAGTTTCCCTTCCCCACACACTCAGTGATTTTCCATCATGAGTTCAGCCTCACCTGGAGCAGTGAGTCCAATCTAGTTCCATTTACTGTCCTGTTCCCATTGACTCCCCGTCTCCATTAATCAGGAGGAGTTAGCCTTTGTGACCCCACTTATCAGTGCAATACCAACAAAAAGAGAAAATGCTAGAAAACCTCAGCAGGTCTAATAGCATCTGTGGAGAGAGAGTAGAGCCAATGTTTTGAGTCTAGATAACCCTAGAAAATAGAATCATACAGCGCAATATCTCTTGGGGCTAAAGGGATCAAGTGATATGGGGGAAAGTGGGATCAAGATATTGAAATTGATGATGAGTCATGATCAAAATGAATGGTGCAGCATGCTCAAAGGTCTGAATGGCCTCTTCCTGCTTGTATTTTCCATGTTTCTAAGAGGCTGTTTGGTCCATCGAGTCTGCACTGACATGTGAGAAACACCTGACCTCCCACCTAATTCCACTCTCATTCTGTATTCAAAGGATCATATTCCACCATTTCTGCCAAGTCCAGCACAGTGCAATCACCAAATGCTTCTTCCCCTCCTCCTCTCAGCATTCCATGGGGACTGTTCCCTCTGAGATTCCCTGTTCCACTCATCCATCACTCCCAACACCTTACCCCTTGCCCACGGCACCTTCCTTTTCAATCACTGAAGGTGCAACACCTGCTCCTTCACCTCCTCCTTGCTCACCATCCAAGGGCCTAAACACTTCTTTCAGAAGAGACAGTTCTTCATGTGTACCTCCTTTAATCTAGCCTATTGCACTCCCTGTTCCCAATGCGATCTACTCTACATCAAAGAGACCAAACACACACTGGGCAATCATTCTGCAGAACACCTTTGGTCCGTCTGCAAGCAGACCCTGACCTTCCTGTTACTTGACATTTCAACACACCACACTGCTCTCCTGCCAACATATCTGTCCTTGGCCTGTGGCAATGTTCCAGTGAAGCCCAACGCAAACTGGATGAACAGCAGCTGATCTTTCGATTAAGCACTTGACAGCCTTTTGGTCTTAGCATTGAGTTCAACAACCTCAAACCATGAATCCTCTCTTCCACGTTTATCCCATTTCTATTTATTTTATTTCATTTCATGTTATCCTATTTATGTATTTTTTTAAAACGTATTTCTTTCATTGTTTCATTTTTCAAATTTTTAAAAATCTAATTTTCTATCTTTTTTAACTCCCAATGGTCTCCCCTCCACCTCCCCCGCCCCAGCAGAGCCACCTGTCACATGTCTCAGGTTGTCCTTTGACCCTGCCATTTACACACTCTGATCTCTTAATGGTCGCCAGCAGCCCCCTTCTTAACCATAATTACCACCATTTAAAAATGTCTTTTTCTCAATGACATTTTTGTCAATTTCCCCTCCCTCCCTCCTTCCTCACTCTAACAGCATAAATCTCATCCTACTTTCAACTGCCTTTTAGCTCTGTCAAAGGAGTCATCCAGACTCGAAACATTGACTCTATTCTCTCTCCACACATGCTGTCAGACCTGCTGAGATTTTGCAGCATTTTCTGTTTTTGTTTCATATTTATTTATTTAAAGTTTATTTATTAGCCACAAGCAAGACTTACATTAACACTGCAATGAGGTTACTGTGAAATTACCCTAGTCGCCACAGTCCGGCACCTGTTCGGGTCAATGCATCTAACCAGCATGCCTTTCAGACTGTGGGAGGAAACCAGATCACCCGAAGGAAACCCACGCAGCAACAGGGAGAATGTGCAAACTCCACACAGACAGTGATCCAAGCCAGGAATTGAACCCAGGTCCCTGGAGCTGTAAGGCAGCAGTGCTAACCATTGTACCACCGTGCCGTCCACAGATTCCAGCATCTGCAGTAATTTACTTTGATCATTTTTCAATAGTTGGTCTAATAGAAGCTATTAGAACTTGGGAGCCCTGAGAGACAGTTACCACCATGTTGTGGGAGCCACTGTTCATAATGCACTCCACATCTGTTCTCTCTTATCTCCAGAACTGTAGCTTATTCTCTATAGAGGTGTAGACACCAACTGCTTCTTAACTGGGCATTTAGAACATAGAACATAGAACACCACAGCACAAACAGGCCCTTCGGCCCACAAGTTGCACCGATCATATCTATACCCACCAAGCCATAGAACTATCTGTAACTTCCAATGCCATTAGATCCCATATACTCATCCAGAAATCTTTTAAAAGACCCCAGTGAGTTCATCTCTACCACCACTGATGGTAGCCGATTCCACTCACTCACCACCCTCTGAGTGAAAAACTTACCCCTAACATCTCCTCTGTACTTGCTTCCCTGCACCTTAAACCTGTGTCCTCTCGTAGCGACCATTTCAGCCCTGGGAAATAGCCTCCGAGAATCCACCCTATCTATTCCTCTCAATATCTTATAAACCTCTATCAGGTCACCTTTCACCCCTCGTCTCCCCAGGGATAAGAGTCCCAGCTCCCTCAACCTATCTTCATAAGGCATGCCTCCCAATCCAGGCAACATCCTTGTAAATCTCCTCTGCACCCTCTCAATAGCTCCCACATCCTTCCTGCATTTGTTGTGCATTCCAGTGAAGCTGCCATTCACATTATTGGCCCCTACAAAAGAAGACAAAGTTTCTGTGACGTTGCCATACATGACAACTATAAAATTTTGAATTGCAGTGTATCTTCAGTGACTGATCCAACAGCCTGCATGGGGATACGTTCTCCCTCAATCATCCTTCTTCTCAGGCAAGGTTGTGTCCCATAGTGCCAAATCTGTAGGCATGTCTTCCCTCAGACTTTAGTGGGAAGTAAGCACATTCCCAGCCAATTGCTCTTATTCTGTGAATGATCTGCGTCACGTGCTTACTATCATTACTTTTCCCAGGGAAAGGAGCCTGTACTGGTGAATAAGAGTGAGGAAACAATGGCACAAGTAATTAGGCAGTAGCTGAGACAGGAGAACAGGGCAGAGTACAGTAGCTGTGCAAAGGTGTTTCAGTTCTCACATCCTCATCCTCATCATTGTCATATAATGACAAGGAAGCTATATTCTCCAACCTGTTCCTAGCAAGGGGTAAAAGTATAGAGGATGGGAGGACTCCTTTGATTGCCTGCTTTTGACAGAAGGATATGACAATATGAATCACACAGAGATAGGGCTCTTGAGGGTGGTGAGTGCACAAAAAGTGGAATGTCGGAAGTGACGTCAGAGATGTAGGTTCTGAGACTGTTGTCGTGGAACATAGAACATTACAGTGCAGTACAGGCCTTTCGGCCCTCGATGTTGCGCTGACCAGTGGAACCAAACTAATGACCCTCTAACCTAAACTATTCCAATGTTATCCATATGCCTATCCACTGACCATTTGAACGTCCTTAACGTTGGTGAGTCCACCTTTACCGCAGGCAGGCATTCCACGCCCTTACTACCGTCTGAGTAAAGAACCTACCTCTGACATCTGTCCTATAATTACCACCCCTTAATTTAAAGCTATGTCCCCTTGTGTTAGCCATCACCATCTGAGGGAAAATGCTCTCACAGTCCACCTTATCTAATCATCTCATCATCTTGTATGCCTCAATTAAGTCACCTCTTAACCTTCTTCTCTCCAATGAAAACAACCTCAAGTCCCTCAGCCTTTCCTCATAAGATCTTCCCACCATGCCAGGCAACATCCTGGTAGATCTCCTCTGCACCCTGTCCAATGCTTCCACATCTTTCTTATAATGCGGCGACCAGAACTGTACCCAATACTCCAAGTGCGGCCGCACCAGAGTTTTGTACAGTTGTAACATGATCTCATGGCTTCGAAATTCAATCCCTCTACCAATAAAAGCTAACACGCCGCACGCCTTCTTAACAACCTTATCAACCTGGTGCCAATTTTCAGGGATCTATGCACATGTACACTGAGATCCCTCTGCTCATCCACACTACCACGATCTTTCCATTAGCCCAATACTCTGTAATCCTGTTACTCCTTCCAAAGTGAATCACCTCACACTTTTCCGCATTAACCTCCATTTGCCACCTCTCAGCCCAGCTCTGCAGCTTATCCATGTCCCTCTGCAAACTGTAACATCCATCCTCACTGTCTACAACTCCTCCGACTTTCGTGTCGTCTGCAAATTTACTATCCCATCCTTCTACATCCTCATCTAGGTCATTTATAAAAGTGACAAACAGCAGTGGCCCCAAAACAGATCCCTGCGGTACACCACTAATAACTGAACTCCAGGTTGAATATTTCCCATCAACCACCACCCTCTGTCTTCTATCAGCCAGCCAATTCCTGATCCAAACCACTAAATCACCCTCAATGCATCTGTAATTTCTGCAGTAGCTTACCATGGGCAACCTTATCAAACGCTTTGCTGAAATCCAAATACACCACATCAATTGCTTTACCCTTATCCACCTCTTTGGTCACCTTCTCAAAGAACTCAATAAGGTTTGTGAGGCACGACCTACCCCTCACAAAACCGTGTTGACTATCCCTAATCAAATTATTTCTCTCTAGATGATTATAAATCCTATCACTTATAACCCTTTTCAAAACTTTGCCCACAACAGAAGTAAGGCTCACCTGTCTTTAATGTCCAGAATGGTCTCTACTCCCCTTCTTGAACAAGGGGACAACATTTGCTATCCTCCAGTCTTCAGGCACTATACCTGTAGCCAATGTTGACAGGAAGGAGCGCTTCCATGGATCAGAATTCGAGTCACCCTTTACCAGAGT
Organism: Carcharhinus amblyrhynchos; assembly: GCF_965287045.1. Classification (NCBI taxonomy): domain Eukaryota; kingdom Metazoa; phylum Chordata; class Chondrichthyes; order Carcharhiniformes; family Carcharhinidae; genus Carcharhinus; species Carcharhinus amblyrhynchos. The sequence continues at coordinate 45,194,004 of NC_137324.1, read as the reverse complement.
GTGGTGTGAAAAATTCAATGAGGAATTGCTGTTCTGACAGCATGAAGGTTGGGTTGGGGCAGGATGGGCAAGGAGGAAAAAGAGAGAATGCCCCGTTTGTTACTTTGTCAATCCTGGCGAGGTTGGTAAACTTGAGAATGAATATCTGCAGCCTGAGGGATGAGGGGGTAGGCACCATCTAGCCAACAAGAGTTATTTTATTTGGAGGCTTCTTGGCATTCATAGAGAGCAGTCTGTGCCAGCTGGCTATTTTTCTCAGAGACCTGAATCATTAAAGTTAAGTCCCTTGGACCAACCCTGTTTTTCTGTCCTCTGATATACTGTTTCAGTGGCAAAAAAAATTCCTAAGACATGCAGTGAAGTTAACTGACTGTGAAGAGAAAGTGCTAAATGTTAGTCTGTCTTTCATTCTGCTGCTGAATGCTTCCTAATGTTATCATAAAATGGAGTCAAAAGTACTAGTGTTGATATCCATTGCTTTCTCCTTCCCAACTATATTTCTGCCCTTTCCTCAAGCAGCCTTGCTGAAAATCTGTAAGCCACAGTGAATAACTTCACAGCTCTATTGCTGATCTGCAAGATGGTAAGTACAAATCGATCATCATTTTGTGTACAGATCAGCATATAAACTAGCTGCCATTCAGCACTGCGGCACTGCGACAACTGGGTGGGGGAATGGGGGAGTGGGTAGATATCGGGGGAACGGGGAGTAGTTGGGATCAGTGAGAGGATGTGGATGGGGATCGAGGGATGAGTTGGGATGATTGGGAGAAATAGTTGGGGCAATGGTCAAAATGGGAAGTGTAGATTGCTGAGTGCAATGCCCTGTGTTAAATTTAACCACAGAAATTGTGTCAATTTGCATAAGCATTTGGAGTGTTTCACATAGTTGAGATCATTCAAGGTGACTGCAGTGCCCACGTCAGCTGTCCCCATTAATGCAATGACTGCCAAAACAACCAAGATCATCTATCCATCAACATTGTCCAAAACATTTTCTTTAGTCTTGATGTTTTGACTTTTGAGAGACGACTGTATATTAATTCTCAGCATCCCTTAGCAGCACTAGAGAATCAAAGTGGCATTCTTTGTCATTGCTAATATCTGCTGTATTTTAAGCTTATTAATTGTATTGCTTTGTCTAACCAGCTAATCTATACTTCATTAATTATATGTTTATACTTTGAGCAGTTAAATCTTTAAAACTCACTTCTTTAGGCTTTGCAAGTCATAGTTAGAAACAAGTCATAGTTAAAACAAATAATTCCTTGATTTACTCAGCAGTTAATCAACATGCATGACAAATAGATCGTATGTAACACTGCAGCTTAATCTTAATTTTAAAACCCTTTGAATTTCTTTAATCATTCTCTCATGTCTCCTTCACCCTCAACTCCAGCAGAAGTAAAGCAGCTCATGAACTTTGTCATTAAGATTGAGACCATCCAATCAGCTGCTGTTGCTATTTTCATCCCTTTCCCTAACCCACTGGACTAAGTTTCCTCTAAATATTCCCTTTCCCCAGCCCCGAATGTTTACCCTTCTCCAGTTTCTTTCCCATCTCTTTTATGTGCTGTCTGAACTCACTTTGTCCGTGAGACTCTTCCTGAGCCTTTTCCCACTGAACTGTTGACCACCCCACTTCCTCTTCGGACCCCATGTTAGCTGACTGAGATTTTACTGCTCCTTCTCTCCTTTAGATCTGTCATCATCTCCTCACTCCTAAACAAGATTTGACCCCTCTGTCCTTGCAAATTGTTACCCCATCTCCAACCTCCCTTTGCTTTCCAAGGTGCTTGGAGATGTTATCAGCTCCCAAATTCATGCATATCTTCTCCAGTACTCCATGTTTAAATCAGAGTTCTGCCACTGTCACAGTACCAAAATGATCCTTGGCAAAATCACATAGTTGTATAACTATGACAAAGATAAATTATCCTCTTTGTCCTTCCGGACGCACCAACGTCAATTGCCGGGCAAGTTTAAATGTTCAGTAGGCTGATTCCCTGCTGCCCCATCCGTGAATGTGCCTGACCCTGAACATTGGGCAGATACCTGGGCTGGATGTCCCTGGTCTTTCCTGCACACTTATTGTAATTACCACCCCTTAATTTAAAGCTATCTCCCCTTGTGTTAGCCATCACCATCATTACTTTTCCCAGGGAAAGGAGCCTGTACTGGTGAATAAGAGTGAGGAAACAATGGCACAAGTAATTAGGCAGAGGAGTGGGGAGGGCATTTCCCAGGGACTACAAAATTGACGAAGATCCTATGGATCACCTCGATGGGAAGCTGGATCAGTCAGCAGGACAGCACAGCCCACAGATCAAGGCAAAACTGGCAGTTGGAGCCAGGAAGTAAAGAAGAGCAGTCACATTTGTAATCTAGCTTTACCTTCTTCTATATATATATTGATATTCATTCTGTTGGCATAAAACCTTTATTGTTAAATCTGCATTGAGTCGTCCACAATCTATTAGAGTCATAGAGGTTTACAGCATGGAAACAGGCCCAACTTGCCCATGCCACCCCTTTGTTTTTAACCACTAAGCCAGTCCCAATTTGGCCCATATCCTTCTATAGCTATCTTACCCTTACCTTGACAGAAGCCAGAGGGTGGTTGTAGAGGGTTGGTTTTCAAACTGGAGGCCTGTGACCAGCGGTGTGCCTCAGGGATCAGTACTGGGTCCTCTGTTATAAAGAACAAAGAACAACACAGCACGGGAAACAGGCCCTTCGGCCCAACGAGCCCGCGCCGCCGTCCCACTGTCTCAGTGTTATTTAACATTTATGTTAATGATTTGGATGAGAATATAGGAAGCATGGTTAATAAGTTTGCAGATGACAACAAGATTGGTGGCAGAGCAGACAATGAAAAAAGTTATCTCCAATTGCAACAGGACCTTAATCAATTGGGCCAGTGGGCTGACGAATGGTAGATAGAGTTTAATTTAGACACATGCGAGGAAATGCATTTTGATAGATTGAACCAGGAAAGGACTTACTCAGTTAATGGTAGGGTGTTGAGGAGAGTTACAGAACAAAGGGATCTAGGGGTACGTTTTCATAGCTCCTTGAAAGTGGAGTCACAGATGGATGGAATGGTGAAGGAGGCATTTGGCATTCTTGGTTTCATCAGTCAGAACATTGAATAAAGAGTTGGGACATCTTGTTGAAGTTGTACAAAACATTGGTAAGGCCATACTTGGAATACCGTGTGCAGTTCTGATCACCCTATTATAGAAAGGATATTATTAAACTAGAAAGAGTGCAGAAAAGATTTACTAGGATGCTACCGGGACTTGATGGTTAGACTGGATAGACTGGGACTTTTTTCTTTGGAGCATAGGAGGCTGAGGGGTGATATTACAGAGGCCTATAAAATAATGAGAGGCACAGATCATCAAGATAGTCAATGTCTTTTCCTAAAGGTGGGGGAGTCTAAAAATAGAGGGCATACGTTTAAGATGAGAGGGGAGAGATACAAAAGTGTCCAGATTTTTTCACACAGAGGGTGGTGAGTGTCTGGAACAAGCTGCCAGAGGTAGTAGAGATGGGTACAATTTTGTCTTTTAAAAAGCATTCAGATAGTTACATGGGTATAGAGGGATATGGGCCAAATGCAGGCAATTGGGATTAGTTTAGGGGTTGAAAAAAAAGGGCAGCATGGACAAGTTGGGCGGAAGGGCCTGTTTCCATGCTGTAAACCTCTATGACTGTATGACTATGACTCTATGACCCATGTAACTGTGTAAAAAAGGCAGCCAAAGCACCAGAGGAAACTGCAGTAATTAAGAAAAGTGCACACAAAAAGACACAGACACCACAGCAGCAGGGTAATGATTATGCAGACGGAGCAGCCAAAGCCCTCACAGCACAGATTCAGAGAGTCTCCACCACAATGGATGCGAGGTTGAGGCCAGAGTCCTGTACTATTTGTGTGCGCTTGTCCACCAGGAGTTGCACACTCTTCCCAGGGGGAAAATGAAAAACCAGTTGCTGCATACAAGCAAGATTCAGGTCACACAGGGAAAGTGTAACTAACAGTAGAAGGGGAAGAAGCAGAGGAAGGAATATCATGGTGGAGTGTTCCACTTCAATTAGTCTCAGACCAAAACACCTATTTTACGGGGAGAGTGATGAAGCAGGCTTGTGCCCTGCAGGGAATCAGGCAGCAACTCAATGTCCCATACCGTCCACAGAGTTCAGGGATAACAGAAAAGATGAACAGGAATCTTAAAAATAGTCTGACAAAGGCCTTAGTGGAGACAAGACAAAGTTGGGTCAAAGTCTTGCCCGCTATACTAACAAAATGCGAACAACCCTGGCTAGAGAGATGGGACTGATGCCCTTTGAATTAATGACTGGGAAGGTCATGGTGCTTCCCAAGGAAGTAGTGACCAGGAGCGCAGAGGTTTGTAATGCAAGGGAAAGGGTGTTCAATTTTGTCCAGTACCTGGCTGTACAGCTGCACAGTTTAAAAGGAGAGGTGATAGAGACTCAGAGAATCAGGGACTGGAAAAGAGAGAAGGAATGTAGCTGAACCCAGAACCCCAAGGCAGGGGATAAGGTAATGGTTGAAGTTCTTCCAGAAAGAGCAGGTCTGCAGCCCCGATGAGTTGGACCCTATGAGGGATTGTTTCAGGGGATTCATATCTAAATGGTAGATATGAAGGTTTCACTGAGGTGGAAGCACTATGCCCAATTAAAACCACAGAAATAATCCAAACAGACCTAACTTTCCCCCGACTGGTAGGGATAATGTTACCCTTTTCTCCCAGATTCATTGCTTTCGTTGATGAGTCATAGGGGGCATGGGAGACACCAACGGCCCACATGGAGGGGGACATGCCTGCGTCTGGGACAATATATCCAGCTCCCCACGAGGAGGTCAGGTGAATGGATTAAGAAACCAGACACCTGGATTTCGGACCAAGTGACCCCTGCTAGCCACCAGGTGCAAGTGATCATGCCAGAATGAGGAAAAACCATGCTAAAATGCACTGCCTACATGCCTCTCAAGAGACCTGGAAGGCCAATTAGGATCAAAAACCTGGGCTGCGGATGAGCCAACACAGACTGGGGATCGGACGTTGTGAGATAGTCTACAATATAGCGCTTCATGCATGAAATATGAAGCAGATATTAGTTCCCCTCACCTTCTGAAATGGGACTAAAAATAGAAATGGGCTCAGAGGGACACTTGGTTATTAAACACACATTGGGTTGGGTATGTGGGCTTATACAAGTCACATTACGGGACCAGGACGGGGAATGTGGATATTTGGTCCATATTTAAATTTAACAGTGGAATGGGCTGATCTCCCTCCCTTTGTATGGGAACCCAGCCTGAAGGTCAGGAATAGTTGATGTTCTGCCTTTAAAAGAAGCTTTTAAAGTTATACAGGTCAGCCTGACACAGTGGTGTTTCATCACACCAGAGATGGAGATAATCACGGGGGTGTCCTGTGTGGTAGCAGTCACAGCTTTTGTCTGCAAGTAACAGACTCTTTAACAGTGGGGGAATTTCACCTTCCTGGACAAATGTCAGGCTACGTATTTGGGGCCTGGTGAGATGACTCACTGCACATTGACAAAACTGAGCAGAATAATCCAACAGGCTCTGCACAAAGCAACAGAGCTCACTCAGGACTATGTCAGGCAATCAACAGATCAGTTAAGCAAGGGAAGAATCAGGTGGACTTAGCTATCCAGACTGCCACCCGGGTGGGACTCTCCGTGAAAGAACACTGTTGGGATACATTCATTCCAGAGCCAGCAGGTAACTGATTAACAGATGGATAGAAAAGGGATGACTATCGGTCTGGGCATAATGCTGGTGTGGACCACAGTTATGCGCTGTCTGCAACGGGAAGCAGGTAAAACTCAGACTGTCCTTCAACATAACCCACCAGCAGCCCTCAGCATACGGGAAGGGGAGAAACTAGTGGCTGTTACTCACAGCAGGGTGCTTTAGGACACTTTCTGTGATCTGGAGGGTTGGCCACCTGAAGGATCCGGTACCGTGTCCTCAACAATGACCAAGGCAGGAGAGCTTCCATGAGGAAAGGCAATGATATCCACGAGGTATAGTTTTGAATACAAAAAGGTACATGGACACCAATAGATGTCTGTTAAAGGCTTTCTTGGGTATGACCAAGAACCATCAGGGGGAATTGTTGCAGGGCAATATCAGGGATCATGTCTTTTATATTTTAATTTATATGTCCGTTCATCTTTTGTTTGATTTCAATGTAATACATGCAGAGTTACATAGGGCAAGTCCAGAGAGCCAGGATTCACCAGAGGGAAGAAAAGTGTTAAGTTAGACACCTGCACTGCTGACAGATAACAATTAACGTATGATATCAACTTCGAACAAAAGTCATGTGCAGGAGATCTTTCTGCGTTATCACAACAATCGGAGAACCGGCATTCAGACAGCCAGGCTCCATACAGTCTGGGGAGGAAACAGTCTTCTGGAAAACATGATCAACTAGCAGATGGGGGGAGCGGATAACACATCATTGTAGATCAGCTGGGCAAGCACAAAGCTTTGACATTATAATCGGGTAAATGGAAATATCCAGAGAAATGACTAACAGGGATGTACTGAACAATATATTTTGCATAATGGGATTAGAAGAACCATCTTGTATCCAACTCAAGGAATTAATATGATAATGTAAAACATTGTGACTCAGAAAAGTATAATAGACTGTATGAATCCGAGATGGACAGAGAGAACCCGCAGGCAACCTGAGATTTCAGGCCTGAATCCATTTCTCCCTCATGCTCCCTCGTGGAATAAAAACTTGAAGTTCAACACGGTCTCCAAGGCTCAACTCATTTTATTTCCCTCTTACAGCAAGAAATGATTTCAAAACTGATATTGGAAAAAATCCTCTCTCAAAAAGTGATAGATGTCTCGAAGAATATACCACTGCCATTGGGTCAATATCTTGGGGATTCCTTGTTATTATAAATATGGATCTGCTGCGGATATATTCTCAGCCTCGAGGATAACTTTTGTGCCTCTGAGACAGACAGTTGTTTGATTCAAGCATCATTGCAGAAATTGAGCATGTAATATAGGCTAACATTCCAATGCCACACTGAGGGGGTATGACATTGTCAGAATGGTCAATCTTTCAGATGAGGCATTAAATGAATGCTCAACTTTTCATTTGTTTACTAAGGATCCCATGGGATCTTTTCAGAAAGAACAAGGGAGCACTCCCAGTGTTCTTGCCTTTTTATCCCTCAACCAACATCACCAACATTTATGTTTCTATTAGTCGGACACTTTAGGAACTTTCAAGCGGTTATTGGATAGGCACATGGAGCACTCCAGAATTATTGGGAGGGGATAGCTTGATCTTGGGATTGGACATAGCACGGCACAACATTGAGGGCCGAAGGGCCTGTACTGTGCTGTAGTGTTCTATGTTTCTATTATGTTTATAAAGGATATGGGGGCAGGGAAAGGTGGGATCAGAATATTGAATTTGATGATCAGCCATGATCAAAATGAATGGCAGAGCAAGATCGAAGGGCTGAATGGCCTACTCCCCCTTTTAGTTTCTATGTTTTTAACACCAATAAAAATACTTATGAACTGGTTTAACTCTTTTTCCTGTTGGTGGGTTCTAGCTCTGTACAGATTGGCTACCATGTTACGACTACACTCCAAAAGCATTTCACTGGCTGCATATCATCTTCAGATAACCTGAGAATGGGAAATGCATCAGTCTCTCTCAGAAGTGACAACTTTAATTTCATGGGAGTTGAATCATTTGGTTAAACAGCCATGTGTATAATGATGTAATCTAGGAATGTAATGTGCTAAATTGCATATATTTTTCAATCTCTCCAGAGGCAGATTGAATTAACACTAAGTGAAGCTGTTCAGGTTACAGTGAGTGGAAATACAGAATAGATACTCTCAGATCAATCAGTGTAAGTAATCTTTGCATTATAACCAGGCTGTTGTGAGAGACAAGGGAGGAAATGGCAGGGGCTCTGACCCAAAATTTTAATTCCTCCCTGACCACTGGCGAGATGCCAGAAGACTGGGGAACAGCTAATGTGTTCCCACTATTTAAAAATGTTGTAGAGACAAGCCAAGAAACTACAGACCAACAAGTCTCAAGTCTGTGGTTGGGAAACTACTGTAGAAAATGCTGAGGGACAGAATCTATTTCCATTTAGAGAGGTAAGGTTTGATCAGGGATAATGAGCACGGTATTGTCGGGAGGAAGTCATGCCTAAATTTGATGGAATTTTTTGAGTATGTAACCAAGTGTGTGGATGAGGGTAGTGCAGTTGATGTAGTTTACATGGATTTCAGCAAAGCCTTTGACAAAGTCCCACATGGGAGACTTATTAAAAAGGCTAATGCACATGCGATTCATGCTGATCTGACAAGGTGGATTCATAACTGGCTTAGCAGTAGGAGACAGAGGGTGGTGACAGACATTTGCTTTAGTGATTGGAGGCCAGTGATCAGTAACGTACCCCAGGGATCCGTGCTGGACCCCCTATTGTTCATCATTTATATAAATGACATATATGACTACGAGGGATAGGATCGGTAAGTTTGCCGATGACACAAAGATTGGCCGGATGGTTAACAGTGAGGTTAAGTGTTTTAGGTTACAGGAAGATATTGATGAGATGGTTAAATGGGCGGATAAGTGGCAGATGGAATTTAACCCTGAAAAGTGTGAGGTGATACACTTTGGAAGGAATAATTTGACAAGGAAGTATACAATGAAAGGTCTGACACTGGGAAGCTCCGAAGAACAAAGGGACCTTGTTTGTCCATAGATCTCTGAAGGTGGAAAGGCAAGTAAATAGACTGGTAAAAAAGGCATATGGCACACTTGCCTTTATCAATCAGGGTATAGATTACAAAAGCAGAGAGGTCATGATGGAGTTGTATAGAACTTTGGTGAGGCCACAGCTGGAGTACTGTGTGCAGTTTGGGCACCACATTATAGGAAGGATGTGAACGCACTGGAAGAGGTGCAGAGGAGATTTACCAAGATGCTTCCTGGGCTGCAACATTTAAGTTATGAAGAAAGGTTGGATAAGCTTGACAAAAGCAAATTACTGTGGAAGCTGGATTCTGAAACCAAAAGAGAAAACGCTGGAAAATCTCAGCAGATCTGGCAGCATCTGTAAGGAGAGAAAAGAGCTGATGTTTCGAGTCCAGATGACCCTTTGTCAAAGCTCCGACAAAGCTTTGACAAAGAACATAAGAAATAGGAGCAGGAGTAGGCCATCTAGCCCCTCAAGCCTGCTCCATCATTCAATAAGATCATGGCTGATTTGATAGTGGGTTCAGTTCCACTTACCCGCCCGCTCCTCATAACCCTTAATTCCCTTATTGGTTAAAAATCTATCTATCTGTGACTTAAACACATTTAACGAGGCAGCCTCTACTGCTTCATTGGGCAGAGAATTCCAAAGATTCACTACCCTCTGGGAGAAGAAGTTCCTCCTCCTGCTCTAAACTGACCCCCATATTTTGAGGCTGTGCCCCCTATTTCTTGTTTCCATTGTAAGTGGAAATAGCCTCGCTGCTTCTACCCTGTCTAGCCCCTTTATTATCTTATATGTCTCTATAAGATCTCCCCTCAACCTTCTAAACTTTAATGAGTACAGGCCCAGTCTACTCAATCTCTCCTCATAAGCTAACCCCCTCATCTCCTGAATCAACCAGGTGAACCTTCTCTGTACTCCCTCCAAGGCCAATATATCCTTTCTTAAATAAGGGGACCAAAATTGTACACTCTAGGTGCAGCCTCACCGGTACCTTGTACAGTTGCAGCAAGACCTCCCTGCTTTTATATTCCACCCCCCTCGCGATAAAGGCCAACATTCCTTTTGTCTTCTTGATCACCTGCTGCACCTGCACACAAGGACCCCCAGGTCCCTCTGCACAGTAGCATGTTGTAATTTTTCACTGTTTAAATAATAATCCATTTTACTATTATTCCTTCCAAAGTGGATAACCTCACACTTGCCAATGTTATAATCCATCTGCCGCATCCTTGCCCACTCACTTAGCCTATCCAAATCTCTCTGCAGACTTTCTGCGTCCTCCATGCAATTTGGTTTCCCACTCATCTTTGTGTCATCCGCAAACTTTGTTACCCTACACTTGGTTCCCTCCTCCAGATCGTCTATGAATATGGTAAATAGTTGAGGCCCCAGCACCAATCCCTGCGGCACGCCACTAGTCACCAACTGCCAACCAGAAAAGCACCCATTTATTCTGACTTTCTGCTTTCTGTTAGATAGCCATTCCTCAATCCACACTAACACTTTACCTCCAACTCCGTGTACCTTAATCTTATGCAGCAACCTTTTTGTGAGGCATTTTATCGAATGCCTTCTAGAATCTAAATACACCACATCTACCGGTTCCCCTCTGTCAACCGCACTCATTATATCCTCATAAAATTCCGGTAAATTAGTCAAACATGACTTTCCCTTCATGAATTCATGCTGCATCTGCTTGATTGAACCATTCTTTTCCAGCTGTCCCGCTATTTCTTCCTTATTGATAGATTCCAGCATTTTCCCAACTACAGATGTTAAGCTAACCAGCCTGTAGTTACCTGTCTTTTGTCTACCTCCTTTTTTAAACAGTGGTGTTACATTTTCCAATTAGCTGGCACCTCCCCAGAGTCCAGCTTTGACAAAGGATAATCTGGACTTGAAAGGTCAGCTTTTGTCTCTCCTTACAGATACTGCCAGTCCTACTGAGATTTTCCAGTGTTTTCTCTTTTGGGTAGCTTTGAGTTGTTTTCATTGGAGCAGAGAAGACTGAGAGACAACCTGCTTGAGGTGTTGAAGGGGCATGGACAGGATAGATAGGGAGCAGCTGTTCCCCTTAGTTGTGAGCAGACACAAATTAAAAGTGAGGGGTGAAAGTTTAAGGGGGAATTTGAGGGAAAACCCTTCTTACCCAGAGGGTGGTGACGGTCTGGAATGCATTGCCTGGGAGGGTGGTGTAGGCAGGATGCCTCACATCCTTTAAAAAGTATCTGGATGAGTACTTGGCATGTCATAACATTCAAGGCTATGGGCCAAGTGCTGGCAATTGGGATTAGGTGGGCAGGTCAGGGCATTTGATGCGTTGGTGCCGTCTTGATGGGCCAAAAAGCCTCTTCTGCATTGTAGTATTCTGTGATTCTGTGAGATAACAGATCATGCCACGCTTCCCCACACTAGTGAGTTATCTGAATTATACAAGTCAGGGATTCATGCTACAGAGATGGATGGTTATGGAGAAAGGGTGGGGCTGTGAAATTGAATGGGTGGGTGGTAAGGGGTAGACCACCACTGCCTCCCCAAATCACATCCTACTCTCATCCCCGAATCCCTCTTCAGGAAGGCCAATCATGTTTCCCTTGTGGGAGAGTCTAGAGTCAAGGTACACAGTTCAAAAAAAAATAAGATTGAGACAAGGAGAATTTGTTTCTCTCACAGGGTCTTTAGTTTGTGGAATTCTCTTTCCTTAGCGGAGAGTGGGTCATTAAGTATATTCAAGGATAAGTTAGATAAATCTTTGACCGCCAAGGGAGTCAATCACGATGGGGCTAGCCTCCAGGAAAGTGGAGTTGAGACCACAATCAGATCAGCCATGATCTTATCGAATGGCAGAGCAGGCTCAAGTGGGTCAAATAGCCTATTCCTGCTCCTAATTCTTGTTTTTTCACCTGTGTTGGCTGTTTCTTCCCACTTCAGCCATCCAGCCAAATAAAGATTTGCATTCCATTAACACTAACACCAATCACCTCTGCTATAAACCCAGTCTGCATCAGCCACTAACCTGGTGTGCTGCATTGTAAAAGTGATAAGCACGCAAGGTATGTTTACTCCTAGCCATTCATACAACACCAGAGGCTGTCAGTACCGGATGGAAACTTATAGAAACCAAATCAGACATTTATTAATCATCACGCATAAAGAATCATTAGCTTTCTAATTGCCCATGAGGACCATTTGCATCCAGTGTACTTTTCTTAATTCATTTACATGTGGGGCTCCCGGTTCATTGCCAGCTGTGGTGGTGGCCGGCTGCTAACCTTCCTGTGTCAATGACACTTCCCATTGGCCTGAGAATGATGAGGACCTGACGGAGACTTCAGGCACCTCGTTACCACCTTGTTACCAGTCCAGTGAGTCAAGGTGATGATTTAGAGGTCTCCATTCATCTCCAGCATGTATTGACTGCTCTGCTGAATCTGGTCGACTCGGAGAGACACCAATGGAGGAGACTATCCACACAGAGGAGAGGAAGATCACAGCCCTCCTGATTTTGGTGGATACGTTCACTGTCTGAGCCAAGGTGTGGATACCCTCTGACAGCTTGATCGGATTTCACACAGTTCACATTATACTTTCAGCTTCCTCCCACTCAGTTGACTCCAGAGCTGCATCATTAGCCTGGGGCTCTTGTGTTGGACTTCCGCATTCCTCTGATTGCCAATGGCTTCAGATATCACAACTCTGAAAGCTGCTCAGGCAAGTGTGTGGAGCTCATACCAAGTTGGACCATGAGTCTATTTGCAAATGCATATCCACTGGTGTGACAGCTGGTGGATGGTGTGACACTGAACCTTCTGAGATCCTCTCTTCCAGAGGATAAGTGTCCTCCAGCAATGGCACTGACTGTTCCTGTGATTGACCTGAAAGAGAGAAGAGAATAATTAACTTTACTCACTGGTCTAGATGGGAGCGTCACATCATTGACTGCACATTGAAGAACACATAAACACCATCCCTAATACTCATGTCATGCCAAATGATCTGCAAACGTTATATAAAATTGAACTTTCTTTTAAAAAGGGACATTGCTGGATTTAAAAAATGGCTGCCACATTTCACTTGACTTTTGGAGTCGCAAGTTAGCCAAGCCACTGAAAATGCTAAAAATATATTACATTGACAACAGTGCTCTGCAATGTTGTACCGGCCATTGACTGAAAACATCCCAAAATAGCAAGGCCGATAAAGTGTCAATCATCCTGTTTCCAGAACAGCCAAATAGCAAAGGGAAATGACCAAAACAAATTATGCAAAAGGAAGTGCTAAAAACGCCTATCTGCCAATGGTTTTGACCATAGGAAATGGAAGCTACCTCATTAATAAAAACAGACTATTGATTGTTTCCCATCTTGCGTCATTGCCAGCTGTCACATGACTAAAACTACTTACTATCTGAAAGCCTATTTTATTCAAATCCTGCAAACAAGACAACAATGAAAAATATAAAAGTAACAATCACTGTATAAAACCTGGCTATAACACCTATCTTTTTTTCACAAGCACCAAGCCTTAAAGTTTAAAGCCTCCGCAAAACTTGATAACAAGAGATCTTAAATTCACCTGGAAAAAAGAATTGGTCCTCTGGCTACAAGCTGCCCCTCTCAGCTTGCTTCTCTTCTTCCAAAGAAAACTCCGGAAATCAGGTCTTCAGCTGCCTAGATTCATTTGGGTTTTAATGAGATTTACCTGACTTGTTAACAGTTTTGTTTTGTGTGTGTGTGTGTGTGTACACGTATGCCTGCCTACGAATCGCAAAAACCCAGTCTGCAGGTGCAGCAGGTGATCAAGAAGGCGAATGGAATGCTGGCCTTTATAGCAAGGGGGATAGAATATAAAAGCAGGGAGGTCTTGCTGCAACTGTACAGGGTACTGGTGAGGCCGCAGCTGGAGTACTGTGTGCAGTTTTGGTCGCTGCACTTATGGAAGGATATATTGGCCTTGGAGGGAGTGCAGAGAAGGTTCACTAGGCTGATACTGGAGATGAGGGGGCTAGCCTATGAAGAGAGACTGAATAGACTGGGTCTGTACTCGTTGGAGTTTAGAAGGCTAAGGGGGGATCTTATAGAGACATATAAGATAATGAAGGAGTTAGATAGGGTAGAGGTAGAGAGACTCTTCCCGCTTAGAAAGGATAGCAGGACCAAAGGGCACAGACTCAAGATAAGAGGGGAGCAGTTTGGATCGGAGTTGAGAAGGAACTTCTCCACTCAAAGGGTGGTGAATCTCTGGAATTCTCTGCCCGTTGGAGTGGTGGAGGCTACCTCGCTGAATATACTTAAGTCACGGATAGATAGGTTTCTGATAGACAAGGGAAATAAGGGTTATGGGGAGAAAGCGGGAAAGTGGAACTGATCCACTTCAGATCAGCCATGATCTTATTGAATGGTGGGGTAGGCTCGAAGGGCTAGATGGCCTACTCCTACTCCCATTTCTTATGTTCTTATGTTCTTATGCATGCTTGTGTGTTCTGGTGCAAGTACACTCTGAAGGTCAGAAGAATTAGAGGGTTCAGTCTGTCTCTCTCTCCTGTCTGTTGCAATCACCATAGTTTTTCCTTGTGCCCAGTGATGAGGTGGCTCTCTCCTCCTATGAGAACAAAGAACAATAACCTTGGTCACGACACTAGAACAAACACAAAATTTAATCGCATTGCATGCATGTTCCTGCATCAGTGGCCAATGGCATGCAACTTTGCAAGGGAGTTCCAGGGTTCCATCCACTGGCAGAGCCTCAGGCATTTCTTTCCTAGGAGAAAGGGGGAGGAGATAGCCTCGTGGTATTATTGCTAAACTATTAATCCAGAAACTCAGCCAATGTTCTGGGGACCTGGGTTCAAATCTTCCAGAAGGTGGAATTTGAATTCGGTAAAAATATCTGGAATTATGAAAATACAGATGACCATGAAACAATTGTTGATTGCTGTAAAACCTCATTTGGTTCATTAATGGCACTGCCAGGGAGGTGGTGGGGTCAGGTATGAAAGCAGCATTCAAGGGGCATCTGGATGAATACATAAATAGGATGGGAATGGAAGGATATGGACTCCGTGAGTGCATACCGTTTTAGTTTAGGCAGGCATCATGATCGGTGCAGGCTCGGAGGGCCAAGGGCCTGTTCCTGTGCTCCACTGTTCTTTGTTCTTTGCTAATGTCCTTTAGGGAATGAAATCTGCCGTCCTTACCTGGACTGGCATGCATGCGACTCCAGAACCACAACATTGTGGTTGATTCTCTGAAATGGCCGAGCAAGCCATTCAGTTGTTCAAGAAGGCAGCTCACTACCACCTTCTCAAGGTTGGGCAATAAATGCTGGGCTGCCGGCGACGCCCATGTCCCACAAATGATTGAAAAAAATTGGTGAAGCCTCCTTTTATCCACCCAGTATCCATACCTTCACATTTATTTGTTGGCTGTTCCCTGAGGGACCTGAGGTATGTGGGATACTCACCCTAATGAAACTTTTTTTTCATTGCTTGTGGTACCGCAGCTTGGTTTTCCATAAGATCCAATGCTTGCTGAACTCCTCTGCAACCTCTGTCCAGATGTGTTTGGTTAGGCAAAGAAGTCATCTCCATATGATCCTGGGGAAGATGAGCTCCCACCTTAACCCTATAGCCTCAAGGAGAACATGCAGAGAATCATCACTGATCCCTGGAGCCACCCAGAATCTCGCTTCTGCCACATCCATAGCAGTTTGCTACTTTTCTTGCAAGGATGCTGGGGAAATCGCTGGGCCTTGGGTAGAAGAATAAAATCCCTACAGTGCAGAAGGAGACCCATCAAGTCTGCACTGACCACAATCCCACCCAGGCCTTATTCCTGGAACCCCACATATTTACCCTGCTAATCCCCCTTAATCTAGGGTCAATTTACTGTGGCCAATCAACCTAACACATTTGGACTATGGGAGGAAACTGAAGCAGCCGGAGGAAACGCATGCAGACACAGGGAGAATGTGCAAACTCCATACAGACCGTGACCCAAAGTTGCCCCATGGATGCTGGGAGTGGGAGGAGTTAAAAGCTCCTGGAATCTTGCAGTTTGTCGATTCTTCAGGATGGTTTTCAGGGGAATCACTAAGTCAAAGACCATTTGCAGCAGGGCTCGGGTGTTGTCGACCTTTTGAACATGGGGCAAGGTGATGATGTGGCTGCCAAATCAATCCACACCTCTGGAGGCTGAGTGGTTGGCCATCCTATCAGTCAGCCATTAATTGGCTTGCCAGCATGAAATTGCTATCGGCCTCTGCTAGCTTTTTTTTGATGCCTTCTCAATGTTGTTGCCAAGTCTTAATGAGCTTTCAATAATACCATGCTTCTTGCCCTTCTTTGACTGGGTTTTGTTCTCCTTCAGCAGATTGAGATCGTCGATATGATTTAACTTCAAACAATTTATTCTGAACTATATACAAAGACCACAGGGTAAGCGCATGCTGTACAGATCACAGACTGTTCTGTTCCTCGCTCTCTTGGAGCCTCTTAGTTATCTGACTGTGAACGTCCCAGTTAAATCATTAACAGCATCCTGGTCTCTTCAACATATCCATTAACTCATTACTCTACACTTGCCATCAGTTCTCCTCCCCCTTTTCCATCATATCCCAAAACATCCCGGTTAAGGTATATTCCCAAGTATTCCTCCAACATTCCTGACCTGGTGGGCCTGCTATTGTTTTTGCAGCTCTCTGTTTAAAAGCCTGACTGCCCTGGCAGCTTGTCTGTTTTCTGAAACATCTAACGCAGAGAGACACAGCAGGTCTTTGCACAGAGCAATATGAAATTCCTCTTGCAAATTATACTGTCTAGCAGGAACACCAGGGGGACAGGGTTAGTGTCTGAGCAACTCAAAATCTTCCTCAACATTGGTTAATTACATGTCAAAGCAAGGCACAATCCCCAATAAAGTATCTGTACATGCAGCCTGAGGAGTGTATTGTGCTCTGTGGGTGCCTCGAAAGAACCTGAGGTGTAAAGTTTGAAGAAATACCAATTGTTTGATGACCCTTAAGTGTACAGGATGCCTTAATGATGAGGCAGAGCAGCTGCAGAGAAGGAAAGAAATGGAAATACATCTTGCACTCCAGATTCCCTCGATCTCAAAGGGATGGCAGCTGAGAATTGACCTGAAGTCCAAGGCAGGAACTCACAAGGCTGAGTAGACATCATTCTCAAATCCGGGAACAGTCAGTGAGCACAACAGTTAAACCTCCTCCTCCCCTGCGTCTTCATTATTTCCAAGCACTTACTTTGACAGTTTTTATTTTGGTGAGTAATGTGTGTAATGTGCTCAGTGTTCTCTCAGGTTGCATTCTCCTCATCCTCAAGATATCCAGCAGCAGTTGCTGCACCAGTGATATTAAGCAAAACAACATTTCTCTCCTCTTCAATTCTGTCCCTGCTGTTGTGATGTTTCAAAATCTTATACTTGGTTCAAGTAGGTACTTAATGACTGTTGTAACCTGGAAGTTAGAAGTTTCTTTTTATTTATACTCATCCCTGCATAGTCCTGCTAAAGTTTCTTTCTATTTGGCTTTTAACAAGTTATAAATAAACCTAATCCACCTGATCCCACATATCCACACATGGTAACACAGTGGTCAGCACTGCTGCCTCACAGCGTCAGGGCCCTGGATTTGATTCCTGGCTTGGGTCAGTGTCTGTGTGGAGTTGCATATTCTCCCCATGTCTGCCTGGATTTCCTCCAGGTCTCCAGTTTCCTCCCACAGCCCAAAAGACGTGCTGGTTAGGTTGATTGGCAATGATAAATTCTCCCTCAGTGTTCCCGAACAGCCGCTGGTGTGTGGCGACTAGGGGATTTTCATGGCCACTTCATTGCAATGTTAATGTAAGCCTATTTATGAGTAATAAATAAACTTCATCTCCCCCCATTGATTTTATGTATGTTTCAAGGTGACTAGCAAACACATTACTATTTTCTCTTGCTCCTGTTCTCCTGTACATCCAATGTCTGATTTCTTTCATCAAAACCAGAGGAACATATAGCCCTTGAATGCAAGTAATGTTACAAGTAGCATTGTACTGGGATCACTGGGGCAGCACAGTGGCACAGTGGTTAGCACTGCTGCCTCACATTATCAGAGATCTGGATTCGATTCCATGTTTGGGTCACTGCCTGTGTGAACTTTGCACATTCTCCCCATGTCTGCATGGATTTCCTCCATGCATTGGCCATACTAAATTCTCCCTCAGTGTACTCGAACAGGCACCGGAGTGTGGAGACTAGGGGATTTTCATAGTAACGTCATTGCAGTGTTAATGTAAGTCCACTTGTGACACTAATAAATAAGCTTAAACTTAATGAAGTTTAGTTAAATGTAGAAACTGATTGAGTCCAACTGACTTCACATGTTAAAGGGGAAATTTGAATCCCCAGAACGTGTTCCCATTCTTCTTGTTGCTTTCCTCTCCCTCTTTCCCCACCAAATATCATTCTGACTGATTTTATCACATATTATGCCTCCACTATCTCCCTGCCCTGACTTCTGATCTCCAGCACCATGCAGCACAACCTTCCAATGGCACCATTGCTCTTTTCATTCTCTGCATGGATTTCTGCTCTTCTCTGACCTCCATGATTAATTTCAAGGCTTTTCTCATAGGCAAACAGCAGCCCTTCCTACTTTTCCAGGTTCACAACATCCCCTTGCTCATTCTGTGCTTTCCCTCAGGACTGATGGGGTTAGACTTCTATGGGAAATAAATTTTGTAAGCTGCCTAATTTCTAATGCTGATCCGTAAGGACCGATCTTTCCCTGTTCTCATGTGATTTAGTTACCAAATCAAAGTATACTTTTAAGAGTTAGTTTACATATATTTGGTCAGAATGAAATTGGGCCTTCAGTCTAGATGTGGCCCATTGCTAAAATCCATATTGCACATTGGGTCCCCATTAGATTGCAATGGCATCCAACAGAGGAAACTTTAGTGCTTACGTCTTAGCCCTCAGATTGGACAGAGAGTCAACAAACTCCTTGAGATTCCAGGAGAAAGACCATTGGAGTTGGAGAGGATGTGGATGCAATTGTGGATTAGTCCATTACCACTGCTGCTGGCCTACCAAGTCTTGCCCACTAACACCCACTGACCCCTATTCTCCTTTCCATCAATTCAGCAAAAGAGAACCATTGGGAACCACAGAATCCTCAAGTTCAAGTACCCATTCAATTGAAGCACATTTTGGATGTTATCGATATAATTTATACTCAGGTCTCTCCAGCCTTGAGAAAAGCAAGGAAAGAAGTTATTGAGCAGTTGTAATCTCTCAACAAAGAACTTGAATATCAGGGAAAAGAAAACTTTGCCTGTGTTAAAAGGACA
Source organism: Carcharhinus amblyrhynchos (assembly GCF_965287045.1). Classification (NCBI taxonomy): domain Eukaryota; kingdom Metazoa; phylum Chordata; class Chondrichthyes; order Carcharhiniformes; family Carcharhinidae; genus Carcharhinus; species Carcharhinus amblyrhynchos. The sequence goes on along the minus strand of NC_137324.1, from coordinate 45,174,824 downwards.
ACTGAGGAGCAGATTGCACTCACTAGCAGGCTCTTAACAAATGCAGGAGGAATAATAACCAACCGGAAATACTTTGCACTGTGAGGTGCAATTGATTTCTGTGGAGTGTTTGGAAGGTGTGGAATCTTATAGTATTGCTGGGACAACCACTCATTTGTTAATAACCTCTAAATACCTGTTTCTTTACAACAACTGTACTGTTCAATATATAACACAGAACATTTAAGATTTAACACAAAATTCAATTCTCGACACATTTCCAGCTTGTAGGATTCATTATACACAGCAATGCTGGTCCAATTAACAGAATAATATGAAATGCAAGGTTAGGAATGTATGCAATTGCTTGTGACAATGACCGGGATTTTACAACTTTGCTTGCCCGAAGCCAATGGAGAATTCCATTCTGTGAGCCTCGGCTGTCCCGATTCCAGGGCGAGCAAGGCATAAAATTCCAGCCAATGTGTCAGCAGTGGCTCAGTTTGCAGCATTGTTTTAGAGTTAGTAAATTGTGGGTTCAAGTCCCTTCCATTGACTTGAGTCCAATGTCTAGTCTGATAATTGAGAGAGTGCAGTATTAAACCGCACCAGCGGAAGAGTCATCCTCCAGATGAGAGGTGAAACCAAGGCCCCTCTGCTCTTTCAATTGGACATAATGGACGTACCCATTAATTTCAAAACTACTCTAGCCATGATTGTCATTCAAGAACACCACTAATTACTACTTAAGGGAAGGCAGTGATATAGTGGCATTGTCGTTGGACTAGTAATCTAGACTTACAGGTTATTGCTTTCGGGGCCTGGGTTTGAATCCCACCATGGCAAATGGTGGGACTAAAAGTCTAATGATGACAATAAAACCATTGTTGATTGTTGTAAAAACCCATGTGGTTCGCTAATGTCCTTTAGGGGAGGGAATTTGTCGTATTTATCTGGTTTGGCCTGCAAGTGACTCCAGATCCACAGCAATGTAGTTGACTCTCAATTGTCCTCTGATATGGCCAAGCAAGCCATTCAGCTTAAGGGCAATTAGGGATGGATGATAAATACTGGCCCACACTCACATCCCATGAATGTATGGGGAAAGAAATCTGATCTTTTATTGCATTACTGTCTGTGGGACTTTGCTGTGCTCAAATTGGCTGCCACGTTACAATACGAATGCACTTACATAGCACGCTTTCGAAAAGCTCAGGATGTCCCAATGGATTTTGCAGCTAATTTGGTAGATCAGGCATTTAATCACTAATTTTCGCATAGCAAAGTTCCACATACCACAATATGATAATGATCAGATAATCTGTTTTAATGGCGTTGGTTATGGGATAAATATTGACAAGGATACATGGGAGAACTCCCACATTTGTCTTCAAAATGACAGAGTTGGATCTTTTATACCCACCTGAGAGGGCAAGTCAGGGTCTCAAGTTGTGAAAGGTGTTACATAAGTTTTTTTTCTACAAGCCAGCATCGCTTGTTTGGATTTCCTAAGTGAGCATTTAATGATGTTTTCCCAGATGCATCTAGGCCACATTTTAATGTTACATTTTGTGATGGCATAAATTCACAATTTTTTTGAGCTGCACAATTTGATATGTTCCTTAACTGTTCAGTTGTGATCTGTTGCTGTTTTATTAATGTGAAATTTGAGTCAATCAGCTGAAAGCAGGACACTAATATTTTACATAGATAGGTATAAAGACTGAAATTTAATGCATAAAGTGTGCAAGATATATTCCATTTATATATGGAGTAGCAGTGACAGTCAGTGAATAGACAGGTTGCCTTATAATAATGGGCTGTTATTAGCCATATGAGTTATACTAGATGACGTGTCACTGGTTTACAGTGATTGAATGAGTGAAACTGTATTTTATTAATTGTATTCTGGAATTCATATTGATGTTTTGGGAGTTGAATTCTATGCTTAAGAAATAAATACAGAAAAATGCTGGAAACACAAATAAAGTTAGCTACTGTGAACATTTGTCAGTTTTTTTTTATTCCTTTGTGGGACAGGGGCATCGCTGACTGGCTAGCATTTATTCCCCTGAGCGGAGAAGCTGCGACATCTTCTCTGGAGCCTTCAATATGTCATCAATGAAGATGATTATCTCATAAAGGCCATCCCCACACCCCTACTTAGTGCGTTCAAACAACTGCACAACCTCAAACAGACCATTGTCTGCAGCAAACTACCCAGCCTTCAGGAGAACAGTGACCACAACACCACACAACCCTGCCACAGCAACCTCTGCAAGATGTACCAGATCATCGACATGGATGCCGTCATCTCACATGAGAACACCATCCTTCTCCCTACTCCATCTCCCCCCACTCTTCAAGTCCATGACATTATAGGTGCAAACAAATTTCCTATGTTCCTAGTATGGAGGCCTCATAATTTTTCCATATCTCATTCACCATTCTGCCCGAGGTCAATGGACTTTTAAATCATCCGCTGAACTTCCTGTCTCACCCATTATGATTCCCGTGGTGAGCAGAACCAGAAAATCCAGCCCAGAATGCCCAATATTAGATGCAATCAGGGATTGGACAATACTTATTTAATAATCCTCAGTGTGTTATGCTGAGAACAATTTAAGATTGGCAGTCAGGCTCATACTGCAGTGCATTTCTGGAAGCATTGTATATAAATACATTGGGCTCTGTTCTTTGCAGATAGAAAGGACAGGTACACACATTGTGCCTGTTTCAGCTAAACAAAATAAGTGATAGCCATTCACTGGTTCAATCTTCAGGGCAATGCATTGACCAACCAAACTAAAGCTGCCTTGTTTCAACTTTCAAATAATGCCTGGTAGTTATTCCAATTTCAAGCCATTTAGAACAAAGAACAAAGAACAACACAGCACGGGAAACAGGCCCTTCGGCCCAACGAGCCCGCGCCGCCGTCCCACTATCTCAGTGACCTATTCATGATTTTAGTCTACGCCTAACGTGCGAGGATCAGGGAGGTCCAATTTAGGGACAATTTTAGTACCCAATCAATCAGCCTAAAAGCACATCTTTGGGGGATGTGGGAGGAAACCGGAGCACCCGGAGGAAACCCACGCAACCACGGGGAGAACGTGCAAACTCCCACAGACACAGGCCCAAATCCATGTGTCCGCACAGCAACAGAGATAGTCTCTGAGCTGTCATGTTGCCCTCGAGATGGTCCAGTTTAAGCACACTAACGACATGAAGCAATAGGCAACTCCCGAAGCAACATCCAAGAGCAGCCCACTACAACCTGCCGCCTGCATGCCCCTTGCTGGACTTAAATGCCTGTGGAGACAAAAAAATTCATTATTAAACAGGCAAAGACTAACATTCCTGAGGCAAAACGTATTCCCAAGCCTACAATGTTCAGTAAGGCCTACTATATCCCCCTATATGTAGCCCGCTCATATGGCTGTCTAAGTGACTCTTAAACAACCCTAGCGTGCCTGCTTCCACCACCTTACTCGGCAGTGCATTCCACACCCCCACTACCCTTTGCGTGAAAAACTGCCCTCTAATATTTGTCTTATACCTAGCCCCCCTCACCCTAAGCCCGTGACCCCTCGTTCTATCCATTTCTTGTAGCGGAAAAAGCTTACCACCATTTACTCTATCTATCCCCTTCATAATCTTATAAACCTCTATTAGATCCCCCCTCAGCCGACGTCTCTCAAGGGAAAACAGCCCAAGTTCATCCAATCTTTCCTCGTAAGACAGCCCTTCCATACCAGGCAACATCCTGGTAAATTTGATGTATTTGGACATTATGCTGGCAAAGTCCAGTGGAAACAGGATCAAAGTTTGCCAGGTTTCTCATGGTTACTGGGGTAAGCCTGTCTGGGGTAAAAGCCCATCAATCCCAGGCAGGTACCTTTATATTAGAAGAGTTGAGGACGGTCAACCATGGGAGCTTTCGGTTGACCAGATTCAGTGGGATGTAGCCTAAGTTTAAAGGGCTGTACATCCACTGGGATGAGACACCCAGCCTCCTGAAGGGCACAAATACCTCTCCTGCTTTTGGTATTACAGCTGGAAGATATTAAGAGCTGTGATCCCAACATAGCTACTGGGATTGTGGCCTATAATTTAACAACTGTCACGTTTTAACACTGATTTCATGACAATGTGAAGTGGAGCCAATTTTTTTGCCCTTGTAAGTTAGCACTTGTGGAAATTATCACATTCAAGGATCTAATACCCAACACCTGGTCTGCCTAGTAACAAAGATGGGATCCTCTTGGAATGTTTTGATGGGTCACCAAGACCAGTTCACTCTCTCCACCACCGATGCAAAGCTGCATGTACCATCTACAAGATGCACCGTAGGACTTCACCAAGACTCTTCAGACAGCACCTTCCATACCCACAACCACTAGAATCTAGTAGGATGAGGACAACAAATAATAGTGAACACTATCACCTGGAAGTTCTCCTCCAAATCACCATCCTGATTTGGAAATATATTGTCGTTCCTTCACTGTTGCTGGGCCAAAATACTGGAAATCCCTGGCTATGAGCACTGTGGGTATACCTACACCACGTGGAGTGCTGCAGTTCAAGGAGAAAGCTCACCACCACCTCTCAAGGGCAATTGGGGATGGACAATAAATGCCGACCCAGTCGGTGATGCTCATATCCTTTGAATGAAAAAAAATCAATTATCTGTGAAGGGCACTTTAAGCATCAGTCAGTTTTTGTCAGAGAGAATTAGGAGCAGCAGAAGAAGCTTTCTGCAGCGAAAGTGTTGTTACTAGCTTTGAGGAGTTGGGTTGGCAAGCACCAAGTAGTACAGGCTCGAGAGAAGCATCGAAGAACTGAGAACATGAGAACATAAGAACATAAGAAATAGGAGCAGGAGTAGGCCATCCAGCCCTTCGAGCCTGCCCCGCCATTCAATAAGATCATGGCTGATCTGAGGTGGCTCAGTTCCACTTTCCCCCCCTCTCCCCATAACCCTTAATCCCCTCGCTTATCAAAAACCCATCAACCCACGTCTTAAAAATATTTAGCGAGGTAGCCTCCACCACCTCAACGGGCAGAGAATTCCAGAGATTCACCACCCTTTGAGTGAAGAAGTTCCTCCTCAACTCCGTTCTAAACCGTCCCCCCTTTATCTTGAGGCTGTGCCCCCTAGCCCTACTGTCCTTTCTGAGCGGGAAGAGCCTCTCCACCTCTACCCTATCCATCCCATTCATCATCTTATACGTCTCAATGAGATCTCCCCTCATTCTTCTAAACTCTAACGAGTACAAGCCTAGTTTATTCAGCCTCTCCTCATAGCTCAACCACCTCAACTCCGGTATCAGCCTAGTAAACCTCCTCTGCACTCCCTCCAAGGCCAAAATATCCTTGTGTAAGTGCGGCGACCAAAACTGCACACAGTACTCCAGCTGCGGCCTCACCAGTGCCCTATACAGCTGCAGCAAGACCTCCCTACTTTTACATTCAATCCCCCTTGCTATGAAGGCCAGCATCCCATCAGCCTTCCTGACCACCTGCTGCACCTGCAGGCTGGGTTTTTGCGACTCATGCACAAGGACCCCGAGGTCCCTCTGCACCGTCGCCTGCTGCAGTTTTTCGCCCCGTAAGTAATAGTCCTTCCTACCATTATTCCTACCAAAGTGGACCACCTCGCACTTGCCAACATTAAATTCCGTTTGCCATTTCCTGGCCCATTCACCCAGCCTATCTAAATCCTTCTGCAGACTCTCCACACCCTCCGCACAATTTGCCGTTCCACCAACCTTGGTGTCATCAGCAAATTTCGACACCATACACTCGGTTCCCTCCTCCAGATCATGTATATAAATGGTAAATAGCTGAGGCCCCAGCACCGGCCCCTGGGGCACTCCACTAGTCACCAACCGCCAATCCGAATAGCACCCGTTGACCCCCACTCTCTGCCTCCTATTTGACAACCAATCCCCTATCCACGCTAACACCCTACCCCCAACTCCATGACCCCTTACCTTCTGCAATAACCTCTTGTGAGGTACCTTGTCAAATGCCTTCTGAAAATCAAGAAAGACCACATCCACCGGCTCTTCTCTATCCACCGCCCTAGACACATCCTCCTAGAACTCCAATAAGTTTGTCAGACACGACTTCCCCTTAACGAAACCATGCTGTGTCTGCTCTATCAAGCAATTCCCCTCAAGATGCCTCGCTATTTCCTCCTTGATGACGGATTCTAACATTTTACCTTCAACAGACGTTAAACTAACCGGCCTATAATTCCCTGCCTTTTGCCTGGCATTAATACTTCAATTAAGTTATTGTGAAAATCCCCTAGTCACCAGGCATTAGAAAGTTGGGGTCTCTGCTTTGTTGGCCACTGGGGCAAAGGTTATCCTCTGAAGCAGTTGGGTTCTACCCCACATTGGGTTGAAGAGCTGAAGTTGTGCCTGTGAGTTGTTGTTGGAGTGTGCACTTGGGAACTTAGAGGAATGTAATCTCGGGAGACAAGATTGAAACCTTAGGAAGTGAGTTATTGAAGCAGTCCAAGTTGGAGCGGCTTTGTGAAAATTCAGAGGTTTAATCTTCAAAAAAGAAAAGCTTGGAATTCCTCAGGAGGGTGGCAGAGTTTTAATGAGATTGTGTATCTCACATGCATACTGATATCTGGGTAGGATGCTGACAACACCATGAGGTCTGTCTTGATCACATCTACCATTTGTTATGCAGTGTGACTGTTAATTTACAGGCACAGAATGTTAATTCTGAATGTAGGGTACAAAATAGGTATTGTTTTTTTTTACTTTATGACTTTGCACAATATAGCTTATTTTATTTGTTCAAAAACACTTTTGAAAAGGTGGATCAAATCTCTCTGGAGTATGGTTGCACCATCTGCATAAGGTAGCACCCAAGCAGGTAGCTGGCAATAAGATTACAAACAGGCAGTGTTTTCTTGCTTCTTTCAAAATTAAAGTAAGAAAAAGCCTTGCAATTATTTTCTCCCTCTATTTTCACCAATGGGGTTAAAAGAGTGTCACACTTTGCAAAGTCAGCAGGGAAAGATTTTAAAATGTTAAAAGTTTAATCAAAGAGGATCTCCGAGAATCTTTGTTTGGAACAATCTGAAATGCAAGATTGCCCTTCAAGATTTGTTAAATCTGCAGTGCTGTGTAGGAGTCATAGAATCATCGAAGTTTACAGCATGGAAACAGGCCCTTTGAGCCAACTTGTCCATGCCATCCCTTTGCTTTTAGCTACTAAGCTAGTCCCAATTTCCTGTGTTTGGCCCATATTCCTCTATAGCCATTTTACTATGCTTTTTAAAAGGTAAAATTGTACCCTCCTCTACTATTACCTCTGGCAGCTTGTTCCAGACACTCACCACTTCTCTGTATGAAAAAATTGCCTCTTTAGACACTTTTGTATCTCTCTCGTCTTAAACGTACACCCTCTAGTTTTAGATTCCCCCACCTTTGGGAAAAAAATATTGACCATCTAGCTGATCTATGCCCCTCATTATTTTATAGACTTCTATAAGATCACTCTTCAACCTTCTACACTCCAGAGAAAAAAGTGCCAGTTTGTCCAGCCTCTCCTTATAACTCAGGCCATCAAGTCCCAGTAGCATCTGAATAAATCTTTTCTGCACTCTTTCTAGTTTAATAATATCATTTCTATAATAGGCTGACCAGGGCTATACACAGTATTCCAATTGTGGCCTTACCAATGCCTTCAACAAGACATCCCAACTCCTGTATTTGTTGTTCTGATCAATGAAACTAAGCATATTGAATCTTCTTCACTACACTGTTCACCGGTGACTCCACTTTCAAGGAGCTATGAACCTGTACCTCAAGATCTCTTTATTCTATAACACTCCCCAACGGCCTACCATTAACTAAGCACTGCCCTGGTTCGATCTACCAGAATGCATTACCTCGCTTTATCTGCCATTCATCAACCCCCTGACTCAATTGATCAAGATCCTATTGCAATCCTCTATAACCTTCTTCACTGTCCACTGCGCCACCAAGCTTGGTGTCATCTGCAAATTTACTTACCATGCTTTCTAAATTCTCATCCAAATCATTAATATAAATGACAAATAACAGTGGAACAAACACTTGTGAGGCACACTGCTGGTCACAAGTCTCCAGTTTGAAAAACAGCCCTTTACAACCACCTTCTGTCTTCTGTTATCCAGCCAATTTTGTATCCATTTGGCTACCTCACCGTAGATCTAGTGAGGTTTAACCTTATGCAACAACCTACCATCTGGTAGCTTGTCAAAGGCCTTACTGAAGTCCACGTAGACAACATCAACCGCACTGCCATCATCAACCTTCTTGGTTAGCTCTTCAAAAAATGTAATCAAATTTGTGAGACATGATTTTCCACTCATGATTTTCCACTGCTGACTGCTCAAATCAGTCCTTGCATCTCTAAATGCCTGTAGATCCTATTTCTCAAAATAACTTCTAACAGCTTACCCACGATACAGCTCACAGGCCTATAGTTCCCAGGCTTTTTCCTGTAGCCTTTTTAAACAAAGGCACGACATTTGCCACTCTCCAATCTTCAGGCACCTCACCCGTGGCTATCAATGATTCAAATATCTCTGCTTGGGGACCCACAATTTCCTCCCTAGCCTCCCACAATGTCCTGGGTACACTTCATCAGGTCCCGGGGATTTATCTACCCTGATGCGCTTTGAAATTTCCAGCATCTCCTTCTCTATTATATGTACACTCCTCCAGTCATCACTATTTATTTCCCCAAGTTCCGTAACATCCATGCCTTTCTCAACAGTAAATACCGATGAGAAATATTAATTTAGTATCTCACCCATCTCTTGTGGATCCGCACATAGATGACCTTATTAATCCTTAAGAGACCCTCTTCTCTCCCCAGCTACTTTTTTTGCCCTTTATGTATTCGTAGAATCTTTTTGGATTCTCCCTTGCCTTATCTGCCAAAGCAATCTCATGTCCCCTTTTTGCCCTCCTGATTTCTCTCTTAACTCTGTTCCACCACCCTCTGTGCATTTCAAAGGATCCACTTGATCCCGGATGCTTGTGTCTGCATGGGTTTCAACTGGACACTCCAGTTTTCTCTCATGGTCTGAAAGATTAGGTGCATTGGCCATGCTAAATTCTCCCTCAGTATATTCAAACAGGCACTGGAGGGTGGAGACTAGGGGATTTTCACAGTAACGTCATTGCAGTATTAGTATAAACCTTCTTGTGACACTAATAAATAAACTTTTAAACCTATCATGAGGTCTTGGATTCACCATTGAATCAGAGTTGATCCCCTGGCTTTATGGCAATGATAGAGAGGGAGATATGGCAGGTCATGAGATTGCAAATTGTGATTGAGTACAATTCTGCTGGATTTCAACCGGATGCCGGTGAAGAGAACAAGCAGCTCCATTCTCTCACCTCGGACCATTAAATCCAGGCGATTACTTTATGCATCCTTATTTACACTCATTTCTTGAAGACATAAATTCTGGCTCCATTTAAAGGTTACTTTTAACCTTTGTAGGGTAATTTCATGTAATATCTTTTATTGAATTCAATTACTTCCTCTACATTCCTCTCTAAGTATTTAGCAAACACATGTCAAGAAAAAGATCAATAAAATGGAATTTAGATTAGATGCATTGACCCAAACAGGTGCCAGAGTATGGCGACTAGGGAAATTTCACAGTAACTTAATTGCAGTGTTAGTGTAAGCCTAACTTGTGACTAATTGATAAATAAATTTTAACTTTAATTTAAAAAATCCGAGTAACTAAGGTCAAGTGATATACAATCAGAAAACGCTGGATACAATCAATCGATCTGTTAGCAACTGCAGAGAAAAAGAATTAGTGTTTCAAATTTCACCCAACTTAAAATAGTTTGAACTGTATCAGGCTTGGAACTTGTGAAAAGACAAAGATGGGATAAAGGACAAAAGGGAAGGTCTGTGACTGGATTGTCAGTAGGAGGGATTAAATGACAAAAATGTTCGGTAGTGCAAGCCCAAGGGAAGTGATAAAAGCAAATTACTGTGGATGCTGGAATCTAAAGCCAAAAGAGAAAATGCTGGAAAATCTCAGGAGGGCTGGCAGCATCTATAAGGGGAGAAAAGAGCTAACATTTCAAGTCCACATGACCCTTTGTCAAAGGTTTTAGAAAGCTTTGACAAAGAATCATCTGGACTCGAAATGTCAGCTCTTTTCTCTCCTTACAGATACTGCCAAACCTGCTGAGATTTTCCAGCATTTTCCCCCTCCAAAGGAAGTAATAATGGGACAAGTTAAGAAACAACAGATGTGTCTTGGAGAGATGTGACTCATGGCATAGCTGCCATCTAATGTAAAGTGATAGGAAGAGAGAAAATTCAGCAAGGAAGGCAATACAAAATGGAGGCAAAGATTATCACAGAATCACAGAATTGCTACAGTAAAGGAAGAGGCCATTCGGCCTGTCACGTCAGTGCCTGCTCTCCGTAGAAGCCATTCATCTGAGTCGGATCCATTCTCAGCCCATTGAAGTTGGATTTCCCCCAGTTAATTATTCTTATGCTGCCTTGCTCCATGTCCTTTTCTATAAGCAACCAACACAATAATCACTGTTTGCTAAATGTTCCCCAACTGAACAAATGTTCAGAACAAATGAACAAATGAATAGACTACTGAACAAATGTTCCCCAACTATGATCCACTCGGTTCCCCCAAGTCTCAAGAACCAGGTCCAGCTATGCCTCCTTTCTCAAAAAATACTGCTGTAAATAATTCTCCTGAAAATACTTAAGTTCCTTGCAAGTTTTTTCCCTGACATCCTGCCCACTGGTTGGCGATTTACAGACCACACAGAGCAATGTAATTGCACATTTTGTTCCTGAGCTCAAGCCAAATAGATTCTGTCTAAAAAAAAATCACAAGTTCACGATAGGGGGGAAAGGTTCAGTGGAGATGTGCAGGGTACATTTTTTTACATAGAGGGTATGTGCCAAGTGAGATGGTTGAGGCAGTTACATTAGTCTGATTTAAAACTTATCTTGATAGCCATATGAACAAACAGGGAATAGAGGGATTCCCTGTCAGTTAAATAAGTAAATATGATCGGCGCAGACTTGGAGGGCCGAAGGGCTTGTTCTTGTGCTGTACTGTTCTTTGTTCTTTGTTTTTTTGTTTGTTCAATGAGTCTATAGGTTATAATTATTGAACCAAGCTCTAAAATGACCAATTGAAAGACCTTGCATTGAGATTCAGTGGAACAACGCAGCAGGCCATGGACAGAAAAACCAGGGTTGGAACAAATCAGAGAATAATAATTATAGGCAACTGAAAGTTTAGGGTAATGCTTCCAGTCTGAAGAGAGGTATTGCATTAAACAGTCACCCAGTCTGCATTTGGTTGCCACATTGCAAAAAACTTATACTCAAATGATAAATGGCCTGTTTGCTTGCTTACATCTCAAACTGATAGTGAGGGGTCAACATTTCAGTAAAAGCAACAACTGAAAGACAAAAGTAACTAAGATCTACCAACCATGAAAGGTACCAGTGATTCACTGAAGCTTATTTTTCCATGAAAATCACCTAACACAATAGTAATCGAATATAGTGCCTTATTGTGGTGACTCAATTAAAGGCTTATTCTGCTTATGTAAATAAATACTTCAATTAAATCTAAGTCTAGATGCAAGCATGCATATCAATATTTATGATGGCTAGTGGAAATTAATTTATTTTACCCATACAGATGTGTATCATTTTCTTTGCACTAAAATATTGTGGCATTTAGAAACTCAGCTATGACTAACTGTTGAAATCTCGATGTAACTCGGACTTATAGGGGAGGGACAGGATACATGGGCACCACCATCTCCATAAACTTCTTAAGGAGCTTGTTAAGAGTATGGTCTCTGCAATTTTCATTGTTTATATCTGGCAAGGTCACACAGTTTGTGCATGTACAATGAGCTTCTATTAGCTTCACCAGCGGACCTATGCAAGTTTGTCTATATTTGTTTCAAAGTCAGACTTGAGGGGCCTACTGGCACTAAGACAGTGCTGTACTTCAACTTGTCATCCATGATTGCTTCCCGCATTCATCTTCCTGACCTTCTGATGAGCTGTCTGCTCTGTTCAGCAATGCAGCAACAGCCTGCAGCATGGTGCCGCTGGGCAGGCAGCTACTGCCTGTAGGAGGTGCTCGGCATCACCAGCTGGGTATCAAATCACATCCTGCCCCAAATAGCACATTTAAATGAAGGAATCATGTCACCAGAGTTGACACAGTTGTGATATGAGGTTGGGACGTGAAATTTGTCTGGACATCAGGTTGGGGCGGCATCGTGGCACAGTGATCAGCACTGCTGCCAGGGACCCCAGTTCGATTCTGGCTTGGGTCATTCTCTGTGTGGAGTTTGCATGTTCTCCCCATGTCTGTGTGGGTTTCCTCCGGGTGCTCCACTTTCCTCGCACAGTCTGAAAGACGTGCTGGTTAGGTGCATTGACCCGAACAGGCGCCAGAGTGTGGCGACTGGTCTTGATCATTATCTCTTCATTCATGCTTGGCTTTGATTTTTTTCCATGGTTGAGTAGACTACTCAAGTGTTCTTTCTCTCCCTCTGCTGATTCTCTGAGTGGAGTGGGCGAGTACAGAAAATGGTCCAGAAATGTCTTCCTACACATTTTCATGTCTCGGCACTTACTACAAGCCAGGATTTGGCTGCACGGAAAATATCTGCCATTACATTCATATTTTTATTGTCTCCGCTACTATAAGCTTGCCACTTGCCCATAACAGTTGTTAGGACATCAGATCAGAAATTCCAAGGTATGTTATGAAGTCGACCCAACAAATTGCTATTCTGGGATTAATATGAGGACATAATGTTCACTACAGTCATGGTTCTACTAGCACATTAGGAAGCTTTTATCAAAATTTTATTTAACAGCACAGTTTAACTATAACAAATGAATTAGCTTAACTTTTAACAATTGAACAATACTTAAACAGGACAAGTTACAATTATTAATTGCTAATATCTCACTATTAGTTCCAAATGAAACAATATTCCTCTTCTAGGCATGAGTCCCTCTTTTAAACTATAAAGCAAAATGTAGGCAATCTTTCTTGCCCCAGGTTAATTGTCCTAGTGCTTTCAGAACACTACTGGAGAGAAAGAGAGAGAGAGAGAGAAAGAGATATCTTGCTTCATTCAGCACCAAGCAGTAACTGCTTGTTTTAAAAATGAAAGAAAAACTGTGTTTTCCTTGCACAGTTAGCTCCTCTCAATAAACACATGTCAATTGACCCTGTCAATCAACCTAATTAAAACTCTTCTGAAACCTCAGGGAAACCTAAGTAATCACAAAGGCATTAGCCCTGCTTAAACAAACACTATCCTGTCCTTCCAGCTAATATTTTAAAGGTTTCGCTAGACAAATCAGTTCCCTGCAAAACAGATTTGAATTCTAAACATACCTCTTCCAAGAAACATGTTATACATATATTTCTTAAAGATACAGTATCATCACACAGTGATGAATACCATGAATGCCTGTCATTTCCTAGCTTTGAGCACGGCTTTCATTGCTGTACTGAGCAAAAATTTGCAGTCTGAGTTCTGAGATCAGATCATAATGAGTTCCTGAGGGTAATACCTTGAATGAAAGTCATCAGCGCTCACCCTGGGAAAATTGTTTATATTAATAGAGCTCTGACAGTAAGCTCTACTGTCATTCTGAAACTTCCACTGAGCACTTGGATGATGGTACGTTAATTATTGCTCAGGGCCCCTATCTGTGTAGTTTTTAAACAAATGCAATAAGCAGAGCAGATGCAGCTGGTGTAGTTACCTCCCATTGGGCAATAGCGCGATTGTAAATGAAAATTATAAGGAAAAAAATTGAGGGAGTCTGATTAAGCGGGACCTCAAGAGAAGAACAAAATTGTGTTTGCCGCTAAATTGAAGTCATTATTTGTTATATAACTTTTGGTTATCTGCATTCATGCGCCATCTGCCGCAGCTATATTTGAGAACAAAGCTATCTTGAGTGGTTTGGCTCTGTTGTCATCTAATATAAATTAACTAAGAATTATTGCCTTAATTAAATAGGCTGCTGATGTCAGTTGAAGACAACTGGGTCAATTTTAACCCCACCTAATCTGGTAAGAATGTTGCACATGTATAAACTGGTGGGATGATGTTGTGTTATGTTGCTGACGACACAACTGCAGTGGGTTGGATCTCAAAACAATGACAAGTCAGATTACAGGAATGAGACAGAGAATCTGGTGAACTGGTGCGGCAACAATAATCTCTCCCTCAATGTCAACAAAACAAAAGAGGTTGTCAATAACTTTAGAAGGCATAGAGTGGAACATGCCCCTGTTTACTTCAATGGAGATGAAGTGGAAAGGGTCAAGAGCTTCAAATTTTTAGGCATCCAGGTCACCAACAACCTGTTTTGGTCCTGTTATGTTGACACTATAGTTAAGAAAACCCACCAACACCTTTACTTCCTCAGAAGCCTAAGGAAATTTGGCAAGTCGGCTAAGACTCTTACCAACTTTTACAGATGCACCATAGAAAGCATTCTTTCTGGTTGTATTACAGCTTGGTATTGCTCCTGCTCTGCCCAAGACCACAAGGTTGTGAAAGTAGCCCAATCCATCAGTCAAACCAGCCTCCCATCCATTGACTCTATCTACACTTCCTGTGCATCGGTAAAGTAGCCAGCATAATTACAGACCCCACACACTCTGAACATTCTCTTTTCCACCTTCTTCCGTCGTGAAAAAGATACAAAAGGCTGAGGGTCACATACCAATCGACTCAAGAACAGCTTCTTCCCTGCTGCTGTCAGACTTTTGTATTAATCTACCTTACATGAGGTTGATCGTTTTCTACTTCCTCTCTATGACTGTAAAACTATATTCTGCATTGTCTTGTTTCTTTCTCTATGAATGGTATGCTCGGTATAGCACGCAAAAAACAATACTTTTCACTGTATGCCAACACATGGGACAATAATAAATCAAATCAAAATAATATGAGCCTATTTACTATTGAGTCTCACTATGCTTGATTGGTTGGGTCTGGATGTGATCAGTGCTGTAAAAAGAGATCATGGTGGCACAATGGTTAGCACTGCTGCCTCACTGTGCTAGGGACCTGGGTTCAAATCCTGGCTTGGGTCGTTGTCTGTGAGGATTCTGCATGTTCTCCCTGTGTCAGCGTGGATTTCCTCCAGGTGCTTTGCTTTCCTCCCACAGCCTGAAAGACCTGCAGTTAGGTGTATTGGTCATGCTAAATTTTCCCTCAGTGTACCCAAATGGGCAACGAGGGGATTTTCACAGTAACTTCATTGCAGTGTTAATGTAACACTAATAAATAAACTTTAGAGAGCTGGAAGCTGCAGCTAGATGTATGGAGTTGACATTTTAAAATACTGTAAATAAAAACCTGTTATACATAGAAACTGGTCTCATCTTTGCATCGAATTGTTATAGAATATGTGCAACAGATGGATCTCATATTTTTACTTGTTTGTACTTAGGCATAGCAAGGCCACTGGCTCCAGAGTCACGTTGACCTAATTTCAATGACAGTGTCAATTTCAATTATAGCATTTAGATGCAGTCATCATTTTAACCATGGGATTTACAACACACTACATTGTCTCCACTTCCCCCAGTGAGAGCTCATAGCAGCAAGCTTTCAGGCCACAGGAAGTCCAGGCAGATTTAGAATACTTGGAATGCACTTAAGCGCAACTCTCAAAAAGCCCCAAGATGTTGCATATACGATGAATTACTTAGATTAGAGTTATGATGTTATGTGCAGTAATGTGCAAAGTGTGTGGCAGAGTCTCAAAGATGGATGATGTGTTTTTGATATCGTGAATGAGGGCATTATCTTGAGCAGGACATTCAGAGGATTTGCTGTTCTTTTAATAATATCATGAGACTTATAATGTTGCAATTTGTCTAAACAGATGTATAACATTACAAAGTGATGTTAATAGATCAAATGAGTAGGGAAGTCATTTAGCACCCTCCTCAATGCTGATGAATCAGTTATCTGTGTTGAACATCACTTGGAAGAAGCACTGAAGGTAATAAAGACACAGAATATAATCTGGGTGGAGGATTTAAGGTCTGTCACTAAGAGTGGCTCAGTAGCACTGCTACTGATCTAGCTGACCGTGCCCTGAAGGACATAGGAGCATAGGAGCAGGACTAGACCATTTGACCCATCAATTCTGCTCCGCCATTCAACTTGATCATGGCTGATCATATACATCTGTCACTACCAATGTCACTTTCCCACATGATTTCCATGTACTTTTGTGCTTTTGGTCTCCAAATATCTATTGATTTCGGTCTTGAGTATGCTCAATGATTGAACTGGAGTAGAGAATTCCAAAGATTCACCACCCTCTGAGTGAAGAAAATCCTCCTGATCTCAATATTAAATGTCCTGCTCCTTATTGTGAGATTATGTTCCCTGGTTTTAGACTTACCAGCTAGGAAAAACATAATGGCTGGAATTCTCCAGATGCTCAAGCCCTGCCACTACTCCAGTGAGGATGGAGAATTTGGTGTTCAGCCAAATCTCCGTTCACTGCAGCAGGACAGGAGAATCTTGCTGATGGTTGGGGAATCCCACACTGTAACTACATCCATCCACTCTGTCATACTCTCCAAGAGTTTTGTAAGTTTCAATGAAGTCACCTCTTATTCTTTGAAACTCTCAAGAGTACGGACACAATCTCCTCAATCTCTCCTCATAAAATAATGCTGCCATCCCAGGAATTAATCTGCAGAACCTCCACTGCGGTCCTTCAATGGCAAGTATATACTTCCTAAGGTAAGGGGGTCAAAATGGTGCACAATACTCCAGGTGAAGGCTCATCAAGGCTAGGCTCCATATAACTGTAGCAAGTCTTCCTTATTTCTATACTCAAATTCCTTCTCAATGAAAGCCAACATGTCATTGGCCTTCCAAATTGTTTACTGCATCTGCATGCTAGCTTTTAGTAACTCATGAATAAGAACTCTCTGAAAACCAATTCTCAATCCATTATGGCAGACTTCCCCAATCCCATCCGCTCTAACTTTGCTTACTAACCTTTTATACGGGACCTAATCAAAAGCCTTCTGAGTCACATCTGGAAATGGGTCTGCTTTGGGTGATTAAACAACAAACAGGAGGGAGTGTCCTATTTGACATCAGCCTCACCAATTTACTAGTCACAGGTACAGATGTCCATGACAGTATTGGTTGCACTGATCATTTCATATCCTTGTTGAGACAAAATCTTGCCTTTATAACATCTCCATCATGTCTTATGGCACTACCTCTGAGCTGAATGGAATAGATTGGTGGCATGGTGGCACAATTGTTAATACTGCTGCCTCACAGCGCCAGGGACCATGGTTCAATTCCTGGCTTGGGTCACTATTTGGGCAGAGCCTGCACATTCCCCCAAATGGTTCTCCGGGTGCTCCAGTTTCCTCCCATAGTCTGAAAGATGTTCTAGTTAGGTGCATTGGCCATGCTTCTTAGTGCACCCAAACAGGTGTTGAAATGTGGCAACTAGGGAATTTTCACAGTAACTTCATTGTAATGTTAATGTAAGCCTATTTGTGACACTAATAGATAATAAATAAATAGATTAAGAACAGAAGTATAAAGAACTACTGTACTTCTTATGCACTATGACTGTGGCCAAATTCCCCTGCAACTCGATTTTCAAGTTTGCCAACAATGCCATTGTAGTGGGTGAGATCTCAAACAATGACAAGATAAAGTACAGGAATGAGGTAGAGGATCTTATGAACTGGTGCGACAACAATAATCTCTCCCTCAATGTAAACAAAACTAGAGATAGTTATCAAATTCAGAAAGTGGAGTGGAGAACATGCCCCTGTCTACATCAATGGGGATGAAGCAGAAATAGTCAGGAGCTTCAAGTTTTTAGGCGCCCAGATCACCAACAACCTGTCCTGGTGGCTCCATGCCGACAATATGGTTAAGAAAGCCTTCCAATGCCTCTACTTTCTCAGAAGACTAAGAAAATTTGGCATGTCAGTTTATGGCTCTCACCAACTTTTACAGATACACTGTAGAAAGCATTCTTTATGGCTGTATCACAGCTTCATATGGCTTCTGCTCTGCCCAAGACTTCAAGAAACTATAAAGGATTGTGAATGAAGCCCAGCAATCCAGCCTCCTATCCATTGACTCTGTCTACACTTCCCTCGGCAAAGCAGCCAGCATAATTAAGGACCCCATGCACCCTGGACATACTCTCTTCTACTGTTTCTGGTAGGGTGTTGGGAAGAGTTACAGAACAATGAGGGGTACAGGTTCATAGTCATTGAAAGTGGAGTCACAGGTGGACAGAGTGGTGAAAGACATTCAACATGCTTTGTTTCATCGGTCAGAACATTGATTACAGGAGTTGGGATGTCTTGTTGAAACTGCACAAGACGTTGGTAAGACCACACTTAGAATACTGTGTATAGTTCTGGTTACCCGATTATAGAAAGGATAATATTAAACTAGAAAGAGTGCAGAAAAGAATTAGTAGGATGCAATCGTACTTGATGGTTTGAGTTATAATGGGAGGTTAGATAGACTAGGACTTTTTTCCATGGAGTGTAGGAGACTGAAGGGTGATATTATGGAGATTATAAAATAAAATAATGAGGGACATAGAACAGCTAGATAGTCAACATCTTTTCCCAAAGGTAGAGGAGTCTAAAACCAGAGGGCATAGGTTTAAGGCGAGAGTGCCTACCGGTGATAACAAAGGAGCATTTGGCCAAATGCATTGGCATGGACCCCTTATAAAATTGGAGTCTATGGGGAACTTTGCTGTGGTTGCACAAGTGTTCGCTTCCAATCACAAAACTTCTGAGGTGCTGAAGCAGTCCCTGCCTGCATGTAGCAAGAACGGGACAACGTTCAGACTTGGGTTGATGTGTAGCAAATCCATTCATGCCACATGAGTGCTGCAGGTGGCGTGTGTAATAAGGCACCTAGAAATTCTCCAAAATTTACAAGTGACATATGACATGTAGCCACTGGTGCCCTGAGTGTTAGGGGAGATGGAGCATTTAATCGATACATCTTCTCTCACTGGAGTAGTCAATCTCAGTTATGGAATGCACCGTAAGTTTAAGTTTATTTATTAGTGTCACAAGTAGGCTTACATTGACACTGCAGTGAAGATGCTGCGAAAATCCTCTAGTTGCCACACTCCGCCCGCCGTCTGTTTGGCTACACTGAATTTAACATGGCCAATCAACCTAACCTTATTTATTTTAAATCACTCTCTAGTATTGAAGCTGAGACTGTGTTTCACAGGTTCATGAATTGAAAATGTTCTACCCACCCAGGTAATCACTCAGTGACCACGTGGATGCAAAAGTGAGGTTATTTTCTTTCCTGACAGCTTAGCATGATACCACAACTTCAAACCGAAAAAGGCTCTGTCCTTTCCGAAGGTCTGTTGAATTCATAGAATCCTTACAGTCCAGAAGGAGGCCATTCAGCCCAGCGAGTCTGCACTGACCACAATCTCACCCAGGTCCCTATTGCTGTAACTCCTCTTATTTACCCTGCTAATCCTCCTGACACTAGGGTCAATTTAGCATGGCCAATCCACCTAACCTGCACATCTTTGGACTGTGGGAGGGAACCAGAGCACCCAGAGGAAACCCACGCAGACATGGGGAGAATGTGCAAACTCCACACAGACAGTGACCCGAGGCCGGAATTGAACCAGCACTGTGAGGCAGCAGTGTTAACATCCAGTTAGCATCCTCTGAGCCAGAATAATATTAAGGGCAATAAAATTGGTCTCAGCACCTTTGTGTCAGAAAGGGGAAAGGTTGGCTGTGATTTTACTCCTCATTACCACTTGGTGCCTCTGACTCAGCTCGAGAGCAGGTTCAACTGTAATATCTCTACTGGAAAATAATCTATTTTTCTCATACCTGAAGAATGGCTGAAATAATGTACATGATGTGGGAATGCCGACCTGGTGTTGTCAGACTTTTTACTGAAATAATGTACGGCAGCTGTATTCATGAAACCATATTCCAGCAGGAGATCATAAATCATACAGCGTGGGGGACACCATTTGGCTCTCTGTGTCTCTTTGAAAGAGTTATCAGATTATGCAACTATATTGCTCTTTCCCCATAGTTTTGTGTTTGTTTCTCTTTTAAAGTATAAGACTGGAACAAAATATAATTTAACAAATGAGTACAATGTTTGATTGAATTGAAAGAGAAATGCAATGCAAAGGCATGGAAGTTATGCTCCACTATGTAAGTCTCTGGTTAGACTCATTTAGGGCACTGGATTTCAGTTTGAGGTGTTGCCACCTCAGGAAGGATATATTGGGTGGAATTCTACCCAGAGATGGTGATCTTGCCCCTGGACTCAAGAGCTTGGGGGAATCCCACTTCTGCGTGGCTGGAAAAAGCTGAGCTGATTTTGTGGCCATTAATGAGCTCAGCCCCCCATCCCCCTGGGAGTAAGTCCTGCCTCCAAGAGCTGTCAGTCAATCAAAGTGCCAGCAGCTTTCTAATCCCAGCAGTGCCATCATTACTGGAACCAAATTAGGCGAGTGGAGGGATGGGATGCCCAGGACTGAATGGGTGGGCTGGAGCACAAGGACTGGGAGGGTGGGGCATCCATTAGAGTACCTAAACAGAAGGGTCACGCCCATGTTACCAACAAGGTAGCATGGGCTGCCCCCATCTCTAGTCAAATACCAACAGAGCTGGTTGGATGCCTTTACGTTGCAATTAATTGGGCAACAAAGAGCACCAATTGGCCTACAGGTGGGTGAGTTCTTCAGCTCTACCCTGCCACTGGCAAAGTACAAGCGGCTACAGATAGAATCATAGAATCCATACAGCGCAGAAAATGGCCATTCGGCCCATCAAGTCTGTACTAACTGCCCAAAACAGCTTATCACACAGGGTCTTCCCTCCACCCTATAACCATAATCCTGCACTTTTATCATACCTAATCCATCTAACCTATCCATCTTTGGACACAGGGACAATTTAGCATGGCCAATCTACCTAACCTGCACATCATTGAACAATGGGAAGAAACACACAGAGACACAGGAAAAACATGCAAATTCCACAGACAGTAACTCAATGTCTGAATTGAATCCAAGTCCCCGCTGCTGTGAGACAACAGTGCTAGCCACTGTGCTATCGTGCCGCCATGTGATGGGTGGAGTGTGAGCACCTTGCCATCTGATTTTACAAATCTCCACCTCCCACCCTACTTGTGAAGAGGAGCTTAAAATTCTGTCTTCAATAAAGAACAAAGAAAATTACAGCATAGGAACAGGCCCTTTGGCCCTCCAAGCCTACACCAACCATGCTGGCCGACTGAATTAAAACATCCTACCCTTCCGGGGACCAAATCCCTCCATTCCCATCCTATTCATGTGTTTGTCCAGACACCACTTAAAACTCACTATTGTATTCTAAGTGAGTGCAATGCAGAATATTAAGGGCTAAAAGAGTTAAGTTATGAAAAGAGGATTCATAACCTAGACCTGTATTTCCTTGTGTAAAGAAGATTAGAAAATTAATCTAACTGAGCTGTTTAAAATGATCAAAGGATTAGGTAGGGTAGATAGGATAGATATTTCCTCTGGCAGGTGAATCCAGAATAAAGGGGCTTAATTCAAAAAGTTGGAGCCAGGCCATTCATGGGCGATGTCAGGAGACACTTTGGGCCTGATTTTACCATTTTCATTTTAAGTGCTGAATCTGGGCGTAATGCAGGCCTGACTTAGAGATCTGCTTCCAGGCGCCCCCATATGTACTTAGCCACCTCCAATCAAATTCGCACTGTGGGTGGGGCTTAGCGCTGCTGGAACGATCGGAGCTCTGAACTGTGCATGAGCAATTAGAAAAAAATTTGAAAAAGTGTGCCCATGTCAGATCGCTCCCAGGCTGCAGAAAGTGGAGAAAGCGGCTCAGGAGCAAAAAGCAGGAGCGATGGCCCCTGCAGATTTCACGGTCCCCCTTATCAACCCCCCACCGCTACCCAGACACATCACTGTCCCCTTTATCCACCCCCTCACTACCCACACACATCAGTGCCCCCTTATCCACCCCCCCACTATCCACAGACATCTCTGCCTGCCTTATCCACCCCCCACTACCACACACATCACTGTCTCCCTTATCCACAGCTCCCTCACTACCCACACATACAACTGTCCCCCTTATCCATCCTCCCCATCTACCTACAGACATCACTGTCCCCCTTATCCACTCCTCTACTACCCACTGACATCACTGTCCCCCCTTATCCAACCCCCAAGACCCAGACTGATAGCCACCCCTGCCCCCTCCCCCTCAGTGATCGCCCGCAGTATGGCAGCAGATGCCCCTGCCCCTGCTACCCCCCCCTCCCCCCCCCCCCCGCCCCCCCACTGGAGAGCCATCATTCCCACCCGCCCCCCCACACAGAGAATGATGTGGACTCACTCACCCCCTCAACCCCCAGAGGAACATCTGACCCGCCTCCTCCTCACCACCCCCCCCACCTCCTCCTCCCCCCCCTCCCCCCCCGCAACCAGACAAGGATCTTGCATCACTCCCTTCCACCACCAACTAGAGAATATCTGACCTGCCTCCCTCCTTACCCCCCCCCCCACCCCTCCCCCCCACCCCCACCCCTCACCACTGATCTGAGTCAGAGAGCCAGGAAACACTAAACACACTCTTTAGCAGCTGGAGTTCTTGATTCAGACTTCTATTCAGCAGGTCCATTATGGCACGGTTCTGGATTGGCAAACACAGCGGTAAAGGGGGAAATGCTGATAGAGTTGGGCGGGCAGTTCATTAATTCAACTTAAATACTTGCAAATGCATTTAAATCGCCATCGCGCCCGTTTTGGGCACAGATCGAATTGCTGCCATTCCCGAGTTCTGGTAAAGTGGCAATCTGCACGGATGCGGGCGCGAATCACATTAATGGCCTCACATCCAACTTTACCACATTTTCATGCCCGATGCAATGGTAAAATCGGGCCTTTCGTCACACAAAGGGTAGTGAAAATTTGAAAAACTACTGAGATTAAGATCAATTCAAAGTTTTGGAACAGGGACTAATAGACTTTTGTTAGGTAAGGACGTTAAAGGATTTGGAACTAAGGCAGGTAGATGGCGTTAAGATTCAGACCAGTCATGTATATATAAATATATGTTGATATACTTAGGGCTAGGCTATGTGAAACATTAAAGCAAATTAATATGTCTTATGGACACTCATCATGACAGGTAATTATCAAACCCAATCTGGTGACGTGTCCATGTTAAGAAGGTTCAGCAGGGATGGAAGGGATAAAATGTATCTGATGTTCTTGAATTGTTGGAGTTTATATTTTAGAATTTCTCAAGCAATGAGTTGGGTTTCCAATCGCCTGTGAGACCTACTTCAGGTGCAAGTGCGATTGGAAAATCACATTCATGGATGGCAACTCTGCATCCAAATATCTCCAGAACATGAGGTGAGTTTCAAAGTAAGGGTTCCATCTTCAATTAAGTGGTAATTAAGATCATTTGTAGCATTCATTAAAAAGCTTTTGAGCAGCAGATTTAAGTTTTCAAGTGAGAGGCATATTGATTGTCTATAAGACATTAGTTAGGCTTCATCTGGAGTACTGCATCAAGTTCTGGGTGCCATTCTTGAGGAAGGATGTGAAGGCATTGGAGAGAGTACATAGATTCACAAGACTGATTCCAGGGATAAAGGACTGTAGCTATGTACTTAGATTGGAGAGGTTTGGACTGGGAGAAAAGAAGGCCAAGAGGATGCTTGATAGAGGTGTTCAAGAACCTGAAGGGTGTGGATAGGGTAAATAGTGAGGAACAGTTTCCACTAAAGAAGAACTAAAGGACACAGATTCAATATAGTTAGCAAAAGGAAGAAGAGTGATGTGAAAGAATTTTATTTTTTACCCAGAGGGTGGTTGGAGTGTGGAACAAACTTCCTGAGACCAAGTTGCAGGCAGGTTTGATCAGGGTATTTAAAAGGGAATTAGATTGTTGTTTGAAAAGGAAGAACGTGCAGGGTTGTGGGAATATGACAGGGGAGTACGTCTAGGTGGAGCACTCTTTCAGAGAATCTGGGCATACCTGCTGGGCCAAGGGCCACCTTTTGCACTGTAAACACTTTGTGTTTTCCCATGTCGTGTTCACCGTGGTGCTGAATTTTTATACATTTGAGTTGTTCCAGAGATCAGCTGCCAGCGTGGGTGACATCTCACAGTTGGCAGCTCATAACACTGTCAGCCAGGTCAAAGGTAGATGGAAAGGCAAGTTGCTAGAGGGAACAAACAGTTTACAAAGGAATATTGAAAGGTTAAATGTGTGGACAAAAAGATGGCAAATAGAGTAGAATGTAGAACATAGAACATTACAGAACAGTACAGGCCCTTTGGCCCTCGATGTTGCACTGACCTGTGAAACCAATCTAAAGCCCATCTAACCTACATTATTCCAATATCATCCATATGTTTATCCAATGATCATTTAAATGCCCTTAATGTTGGCGAGTCCACAACTGTTGCAGGCAAGGCATTCCACGCCCTTACTACTCTGAGTAAAGAACCTACCTCTGCCATCTGACCTATATCTATCACCCCTCAGTTTAAAGCTATATCCCCTCATGTTAGCCATCACGATCCGAGGAAAAAGGCTCTCACGGTCCACCCTATCTAATTCTCTGATCATCTTGTATGCCTCAATTAGGTCACCTCTTAACCTTCTTCTCTCTAACGAAAACAGCCTCAAGTCCCTCAACCTTTCCTCATAAAACCTTCCCACCATACCAGGCAACATCCTGGTAAATCTCCTCTGCGCCCTTTCCAATGCTTCCACATCCTTCTATAATGTGGTGACCAGAACTGTATGAAGTACTCCAAGTGCAGCCGCACCAGAGTTTTGTACAGCTGCAACATGACCTCATGACTTCTAAACTCAATCCCTCTACCAATAAAACCTAACATGTGAAAGAAAATGTGAAGTTGTTCATTTTGGAAGGGAGAACAAAGATATAGTCTCAGAATAAAGGGGTGCCAATTTAGGGCAGAGATAAGGAGGAATTTCTTCTCTTAGAGGGTTGGGATTCTTTGGAACTTGTTGCCACAGAATGCTGTGGAAGTTGATTTCTTGTGTATATTTAAGACTGAGATAGATAGATTTTTGATCAGTAAGATAATCAAGGGCTACGAGGAAAGGTCTGAAAAGTGGACTTGAGGAATGTCAGGTCAGCCACGACCCTATTGAATGGCAGAGTAGGTTCAAGAGGCTTAATGGCCTACTCCTGTTCCAATTTCTTAAGGTCTTACAAGTGCCCTATTTCATAGGCCAGGGAATACATCCATTTTGTGAGCAATGTGCCATTATAGGCACAGAGAGCATTGGCCTTTGTCAATATTGATGGATTCCCCCAAGTCCAGGGGGCCATCGATTGACCCCATGTAACAATCAAGGCACCAACAGAATAAGCAGCCAGATTCCTGAACAGAATAAGCTTCCACCCAATGAACAAGAAGCTGATCTGTGATCACATAAAGTGCATGTTGTAGGTATGCACTCAGATCCTGAGCAGCTTGCTTAATTATTCCACAGTCCCAAGTACCAAATCTCTTCAGGAGAACATCAGACTCTGTGAGTGGCTGCTAGAGGGTGAGGGTTATTTCCTGAAGAGATAGCTCCTGATGCTCTTCTGGAACCTAGACACAGATGCAGAAATGTATTCCAACCAGGGCCATCTATTAACACAAACCTGCATTGAACAGCTCATTGGCATTTCAAAGGTGCACTTCTGTTGTCCAGTAAGTTGGAGCAAAAGTTCCTTTTCACAAATCCATGTTGAAGCTGCCTGATTACCTTGAGCTTATCCAAGTGCTCTGCTATAACTTCTTTAAAAATAGCTTCTCAAATTTTCCCTACAACAGATGTTAACCTAACTGGCCTTTGGTTTCTTCTTTTCTACCTCCCTCTCTTTTTGAATAATGGAGTTACATTTTCTATCTTCCGATCTAATGGGACTTTCCTGAATCCAGGGAGTTCTGGAAAATTGAAATCAATGCATCAACTATTTCACTAGCCACTTATTTTAAAACCCTGGGAAGAATTCCATCAGGACCCAGCACACAGCTCCAACAATTTACTCAGCACCACTTAATTCTCTAATTTTCAAGAGTTCCTCCTTTCCTTCCATTTCCTGATTTGTAGCAACTTCTGGGATGATACTTCTATCCTCTATAGTGAAAACTGATATGAAACACCTGTTCAATTCACCTATTATCACCTTGTTTTCCATTAACAATTGCCCTGACTCACTTTCTACAGACCAACACTCATCTTGTTAACTCTTTTCTATAAACACTCTTACTATCTGTTTTTATGTTTCTGGTTAGCTTTCTTTCATACTCTAACATTTCTCTCTTTATTAATCTTTCTGTCATCTTTCGTTACTCATTATATTCTGTCCAATCTGTTTCGCTGCTACCTGTCTTTGCACAATTATATGCTTTTTCTTTCAGTTTGGTAATATCTTTAATCTCTCTAGTTAAGCATGGATAGTGGGTCTGTGCTGATACTTTCTCACTGGTTGGAATGTATTCATTCTAAGTATTCTGAAATATTTCCTTAAATGTTTGCCACTGCATCTCTATTGACCTGCCCCTTCACCTAATTTGCCAATTCACTTAAGTCAGCTCTGCCTCCAGAGTGTCAGACACATTCCAACCTCCCTCAAACTGAATTATGGTCACTTCGCCTTCACCATCAGAACATTAATTAATCCTACCTCATTGCACAATATCAGGCCTAGTATATTCTACTCTCTTGGTTGGCTCCAAGCACAGTATTTTAAGAAACTATTCCCAGAAAGAACAATATTCTAGGCTACCTTTGCCCATCTGACTTTTCCAATCTATAAGTAGAATAAAATCCACTAAGATTATCATTTTGTCTCCCTGACCAGCTCCAATTATTTTTGCATTTATGCTGCACTTTACCATGTGGTTACTGTTAGGGGGCCTGCACATGACTCTCACTGGCAACTTTTTGCAATTACCATATCTCAAACCATTTCCACATCATGGCTTTCTGCACTGAGGACGTGCCTCGCTATTGTGCCCTCTTCGAATGGAGTCAGAATGTCGAGGTTCAACAAATCACAATCAATCTGAGACACCTTCCATGAGTTATACACTCTCTTCTCCTGTCGGAGGAAGAGAGGAAGTAGGTTGCCCTCCCTCATCTATTCCAGCATGTCATCCACACGAGGGGCAGCATTCATTGATGCTCCCTATCCATTTTCCCCAATATGATGTTTAGTGGTCAATTGATTTAAGAGACTTGAGCAGACTATGGTGTCCAGTGTGCTCAGTTGGTGTACTCATAGGGCTGAACAGAGTTAGAGAGCTATGTGTGTCATTTACCACTCCCCTTTCCTCACTTTATCAGATAAATGAAACTTAAGTGCTACAAGGTCACAGAGCTGGAAAGTGGGGTTAAGCTGGATCACTGATGATGAGCTGAATGAGCCTCATTCTGTGCCATAACTTTTCGATGGCCCTATGTTCTTATCTAGACTGGGAAATTGGCCAGCAGTACATTAGAGTATCAAGATGCAACAATGGTACAGATGAGGTTTTCAGCAGCAGATGAGCAGAGGGGCAGAGTCAGGAGACTGTTACGGAGATGGAATTTTGATTTGATTTTGATTTATTTTTGTCACGTCATATGTAGTGAAAAGTATTGTCTCTTACACTCTGTACAGACAGAGCATACCACACACAGAGAAGGAAAAGAGAGGGTGCAGAATGTAGTGTTATAGCCATAGCTAGGGTGTACAGAAAGATAACATGAGGTCCATTTAAAAGTCCAATGGCAGCAGGGAAGAAGCTGTTCTTGAGTAGGTTGGTATGTGACCTTAGATTTTTGCATCTTTTTCTCGACAGAACAAGGTGGAAGAAGAGTATGTCTAGGGTGGGTCCTTGAACTTGGAGGATCTTAGTGATGGCATGTTTATGTGGTCAGAAGCTTGTATCAGGAACAAGGATAACTATGAGCAGAATTTTCTGTCCCCTCACGGTATGTTTTGTTGCAGCAGAGCACTTTAGCTGCATCGAATAAAACTTCATAAATGGAGCTCACATTCCTCAAATATTCTTTTCAGAAAATATTAAGTGCCTTTTAAATATTACAAAATGCATTTGGTACCTATCAGTAGCAATCCAGAAGTATGATATTTGCAATTGCAACAAAATCTATAGACTTCCAAAACATGTCATTCTTTTCTCACAATAGAAAGCTTCAATCTTAACTTTGAGAAGGATTTGAGTAGTCAGGGAAAGTTGAACTCCACTCTGCCCTCCCATCATAACCAACTCCAATCTTGGCAGTATGCAGTCAGTCAGCTATCCATCCAAGTGGCTTCCTTATATAGTACCTGCCTTAAATACCACCTTCGTTTGGATGTTGCACTTGCAATTTACAATTCCAAAGGGTGAATCCCTGTGGACAGTTTAACTGGGCTCCTGGTGCTCTGATTTCCTCCCACACTCTGCTTTAAGTTGTTTGGCCATGCTAAATTGTCCTTAGCGTCAGAGGGATTTGCAGGGTAAATACGTGGGGTTACAGGGATAGGACCTATTCTGTGGGCCCACCTGGAGCACTGGGTTAATATGAGCCCTAGAGAGTTGGCAGAAGAATTTCAGCTGCAGTTATGTTCTGTATCTTTTGATTGCCATTTTGCAAAAGGGTCTATTCATAAAGTCAGTTGAAAAAGACTTGGTTCTCTTTCTAAGGATTGCTTGTTCCAGCAGTTTTAAAATGCATATTTTTTGAAAGTGCAAACCAAACCTTTTTGTGCCTCATCATCTGTATTCAAATAATAGTGATTGCCAGAATGATATGAGACGAACACTGCTGTTGAGGGCTGATAAATAATGTATAGATGATAATACTGAAATGCTATTATCTTCCACTCGTACAGAACACAGAGCAACATGCCTATACATTCTGCCATGAAAACTTCCTGTCATATTATACACCACTTTGGTTGCCGTAAGATTAATGCAAAGAGAAGAATTTCTAAGTTTTGAATTACATTGCATCTAAATGTAAAATGTAGTAGGTGAGGGAGGTCTGGGGATAAGGTTGCAGAGTATGATTTCTGTCTCTGAAAAGGCTAAAACCTGTTAATGAGGCTCCCTTTGAGTTCTACTCAATGCGAGCTGAAGGCTTGCATAATTAGTTTCTAAGCAACTTGAACTGTTCATGCATTATCAACAGAGGGCTTAATGATGTCAGACTAAATCCTAATGTGTTTTCCAACTTCCCACAGTGTTCAGGAATTGAAAGCAGCAACAGTAAATCATTTGATAGCACTTTAACTTATATAATACCGTCAGCACAAAGAGCGGTGGAATCTAACTCATGGTAAGAGACTTGGGGTAGAATTGGGATATTTATTCATGCAGAAGAATGAAACAATGTGTGCTTTATATTATGTGAAAGCCTGAAATAGTTGCAGGAGTGAAAGGGACATTTGGAAATACTCCTACACAGCAACTGCACTTGGTTACAGCTTAGTCTACCCTATAAATGCTGGTGTGGTCATCAAGATTTTGGCAAGTTCCTCCTTGCTGTTTGATTCTGTACAGGGGTATTTCTGTAATGACATTTGATTCAGGGTAAAAAAACAATTAGCTTAGATTTTCCACATTTGCACACTGATTAAGTGTAGGCAGCAGTAATAAATTTCTCAGTTAACTGTTCATCCCAATTTCCATTAGCATTTCTCCTGTTTTATAGACACATCCACCCATTATGATCAATAATTTTATTCCTGATTTCTGGCATCCACAGTATTTTGCTTTTGTCTGGTTGTGGTAAAGATGGTTATGCAATGGGCAGTGATATACCTTTCATGTAAGTGGCTGAATAAATTGTGATCTTAGAACTGAAGGGACATTTCTAATTGAAGGCTGAAGATGTAATGGACACCCAGATGGCTACTGATCATTGCTGATAAGCAACCAAACAGTTTAATACACTGTGAGGATAGTGTAGGATAAGGGTATTTGATGTAACAAGGGTTAATGTAGTATGGGGGAACAGTGTAATGTAAAGGATCACATGAGAAGTTAGCCATATCAGTTTCAGAGTACAGAAACTCTACAGTGCAGAAACAGGCCCTTTGGCCCATCGCCTCTGCACCAACCACAATCCCACCCAGGCCCTATCCCCATATCCCTACACACTTGCCCACTAATCCCTCTAACCTACATGTCCCAGGACACTAAGGGGCAATTTCTTAGCATGGCCAATCAACCTGACCCGCACATCTTTGGACTGTGGGAGGAAACCAGAGCACCCGGAGGAAACCCACACAGACTCAAGGAGAATATGCAAACTCCACACAGACAGTGACCCAAGCCAGGAATCGAACCCAGGACCCTGGAGCTGTGAAGCAGCAGTGCTAACCACTGTGCTACCGTGCCACCCGAGTAGGGTGAGATCTGTGTAAAAGTAAGCATAGAGCCATATATTTTGTTCTATATATATAGCTATAGAATCATAGAAAAACTACAGCATAAACTGGTGCGTCAGCCCACAAGTTGCGCCAATCTTCTCTCCACCTACTAGGCTTACCTATAACCCTCAATCCTATTAAGTCCCATGTACTCATCCAGAACTCACTTAAAAGACCCTAATGAATTTGCCTCCACCACCACTGACGGCAGCCAATTCCACTCACTCACTACCCTCTGAGTGAAAAGCTTACCCCTGACATCTCCTCTGTACCTACTCCTTGGCACCTTAAACCTGTGTCCTCTTGTGGCAGCCATTTCAGCCCTGAGGAAAAGCCTCTGAGAGTCCACCTGATCAATACCTCTCATCATCGTATACACCTCTATCAGGTCTCCTCTTGTCTTTCTAAGGAGAAAGATCGAGCTCTCTCAACCTATCCTCATAAGGCATGCCACCCAATTCAGGTAATATCCTTGTAAAGCTCCTTTCAATGGCTTCCACACCCTTCCTGTAATGAGGCGACCAGAACTGAGCACAGTACGCCAAGTGGGATCTGACCAGGGTCTTATACAGCTGCAGCATTATCTCCCAACTCCTAAACTCAATTCCTCGATTGATGAAGGCCAGTACACCATATGCCTTTTTAACCACATCCTCTACCTGCCAAGCCAATTTGAGAGTCCTATGAACCCGGACCCCAAGATCCTCTGACCTTCCACACTGCTAAGAGTCTTACCCTTAATATTATATACCTTCATCCCATTTGACCTGCCAAAACGTACCACTACACATTTATCCGGGTTGAAGTCCATCTGCCACTTCTCTGCCCAGTCTTACATCCTATCTATGTCACGCTGCAACTTCTGACATCCCTCCAAACTATCTGACCTTCATGTCATCGGCAAACTTACCAACCCATCCCTCCACTTCCTCATCCAGGTCATTTATAAAAATCACAAACAGCAAGGGTCCCAGAACAGATCCCTGGGGCACTCCACTGGTGACTGACCTCCACACTGACCTCTACAACCACTCTCTGCCTTCTGCGGGCAAGCCATTTCTGGATCCACAAAGCAACGTCCCCTTGGATCCCATGCCCCCTCACTTTCGCAATAAGCCTTGCAGGGTGGACCTTATTGAACGCCTTGCTGAAGTCCATATAAACGACCTCCACTGCTCTTCCTTCGTCAATGTGTTTAGTCACACGTGTCGCCAATAAACACTACAGTTCAACCTTACCAGTCTCTGAACCTCTAAGTGAGATCTAATGAATAAACCCTTACAACAGGTAGGTCCACTATAACTGATGGACAGCTTTATGTAGTGTATTCTTGGAAGGTGTGGCTGGCTTCTCTTACCTTGCCAGATGTGACAAAGTCATTAAACCTTTTCCTACACTACCTTGTTTTATTTGAGATTGATGGGCACATACTGACTACACTGGCACCCTATCCCATTGCTGCTGTGATGACAGCCTTAAGGTCCTACCATACACTGCACCCAAAAGAGCCTTCTTACCCTATCTGACTTCCTCCAGCACTCTTTCCACAACTACATCTAAGAACCTGTGTCCTACCTGATATATTAAGGTAGAATGTCTGCCTCCCATTGTCTGAAAGATGCACTGGTTAGATTCATTGGCCATGTACCTGAACAGGTGCCAGAGTGTGATAATTCGGGGAATTTTACAGTAACTTCATTGTAGTGTTAATGTAAGCCTTCCTTGTGATGATTAAATAAACTTTAAGACTTCATTTTTGTTGGCATGTGGTCTGCATCTCAGAACGTGTGACTTACAATTTTTAAGAGTAGAGATGATTGCTCAGAAAAGGCGGATGAGTTTTGTGGAAATATCAAGCTGTCAAGTTATCTAAATCCACTGCCTTTTAAATTAGACAAAATGCTCTTTTGGCAAATTGGTGCAGACTTGGTAAGCTAAATAGCCTCTTTCTGCACTATTAGAATTTATGGTGTCCATATGCAGCATGACCTGGACAAGGGCTGATAAGTGGCAAATAACATTTGCACCTCACAAGTGTCAGGGAAGTGTCAGGGAATGCCCCATCTGCCACTGTATTTATATGGTTGGTCCAGTCCAGTTTCTGGTCAATGGTAATGCCCAATTTATTTATGGTGGGGGTTTCAGCAATGATAATGCCATTTAATATGAAGTGGAGATGGTTAGATTCTCCCTTGTTGCAGATAGAGTCATAGTCATAGAGTCACAGAGGTTACAGCATGGACACAGGCCCTTCAGCCCAACTTGTCCACGCTGCCCTTTTTTTAAAAAAACCCTAAACTAATCACAATTGCCCACATTTGGCCCATACCTCTCTGTACCCATCATACCTATGTAACTAAATGCTTTTTAAAAGATAAAATTGTACCCGTCTCTATTACTACCACTGGCAACTTGTTCCAGACACTCACCACCCTTTGTGTGAAAAAATTCCCTTCTGGACGCTTCTGTATCTCTCCCCTCTCACCTTAAACCTCTGCTCTCTAGTTTTAGACTCCCCTATCTTTGGGAAAAGATATTGACTATCTACCTTGTCTGTGGCGCTCATTATTTTATAGACCTCTGTAAGGTCACCCCTCAGCCTTCTACACTCCAGAGGAAAAAGTCCCAATCTATTCAGCCTCTCCTTATAACTCAATCCATCAAGTCTTGTAGCATCCTAGTAAATTTTTTCTGCACTCTTTCAAATTTAATAATACCCTTCCTATAATAAGGTGACCAGAATTACACACAGTACTCCAAGTGTGACCTTACCAATGTCTTGTCCATCTTCAACAAGACATCCCAACTCCTGTATTCAATGCTCTGACTGATGGTCAAGTTTCTATGGGTGTACCTCCAACAATAGTCAGGAAGTTCAACACAAAGAACAACAAAAGTACAGCACAGGAACAGGCTATTCATCCCTTGAAGCCCACGCCGATCATGATGCCCTAATTAAACTAATAAAAAACCTTCTGCCCTTACTTGTTCTGTATCCCTCTATTCACCCCTATTCATGTACGCACCTGGATCTATCCAGAAAAATACAGCCTGCTTTATTGGCAAGCCATTCGTCACATTCACCATTCACTCCCTCCACCACTGACACAGTGGTAGTATAGTATGCCACCAACAAGATGCACTACAGGGACTCACCGAGACTCCTTCAACAGCATCTTCCAAACTTGCGACATCTACCAGCTAGAAAGAGAAGACCAACAGATGCATGGAAGCACCACCATCTGCAAGTTCCTCACCAAATCACGCAACATAGAACATAGAACACTACAGCACAAACAGGCCCTTCAGCCCACAAGTTGCGCCGGTCACATCCATACCTACTGTGCCATAGAACTATCTGTAACTCCCAATCCCATTAAATCCCATGTACTCATCCAGAAGTCTTTTAAAAGACCCCAGCGAGTTTGCCTCTACCACCACCGACAGCAGCCAATTCGACTCACTCACCACCCTCTGAGTGAAAAACTTACTCCTGACATCTCCTCTGTACTTGCTTCCCAGCACCTTAAACCTGTGTCCTCTCGTAGCGACCATTCCAACCCTGGGAAATAGCCTCCGAGAATCCACCCTATCTATTCCTCTCAACATTTTATAAACCTCTATCAGGTCGCCTCTCAACCTTCGTCTCTCCAGGGAGAAGAGTCCCAGCTCCCTCAACCTATCTTAAGAACATAAGAAATAGGAGCAGGAGTAGGCCAACTAGCCCTTCGAGCCTGCCCCGCCATTCAATAAGATCATGGCTGATCTGTCTTGGCTCAGTTCCACATTCCCGCCCTCTCCCCATAACCCTTAATCCCCTCTCTTATCAAAAACCCATCAACCCGCGTCTTAAAAATATTTAGCGAGGTAGCCTCCACCACTTCAACAGGCAGAGAATTCCAGAGATTCACCACCCTTTGAGTGAAGAAGTTCCTCCTCAACTCCGTTCTAAACCGCACCCCCCTTTATCTTGAGGCTGTGCCCCCTAGTCCTACTGTCCTTTCTGAGCGGGAAGAGTCTCTCCACCTCTATCCTATCCATCCCATTCATCATCTTATACGTCTCAATGAGATCTCCCCTCATTCTTCTAAACTCTAACGAGTACAAGCCTAATTTATTCAGCCTCTCCTCATAGCTCAACCCCCTCAACTCCGGCATCAGCCTAGTAAACCTCCTCTGCACTCCCTCCAAGGCCAAAATATACTTGCGTAAGTACGGCGCCCAAAACTGCACACAGTACTCCAGCTGCGGCCTCACCAATGCCCTATACAGCCGCAGCAAGACCTCCCTACTTTTATATTCAATCCCCCTCGCGATAAAGGCCAGCATGCCTCCCAATCCAGGCAACATCCTTGTAAATCACTGCACCCTAAACATCCTGAATTGTATTTTCCCCCTATTGATGCCAAGACTGATTCTAAGGCTGCAATCCTGACCCCAGCATGCACTACACCATCCTCCCATGCCCTGAGTTTTGCACCTGTCTCAGGAGTGAAAATGCAGACCCTCGCGCCTGTCGAGACACCAAATGCAGGCATTAGGGATTGGTGAGCATAATGATGATGGACAAATGGAACAAGGTATGGATTACTTATTCGAGAAAAAAATCTATGAATGGTAAAAATCTGAAAAAGAATTGAAATTCAGGGAATGTAACGTATGCGTCAGCATCAAAAGGCAGGAGACTGCTTTGAATCCTTCATCCAAATTGACTTCACTATTGGGTTAACACATGTCAATGTCTGCCTTCCTGAATGTTATCCTTAGTGATTTGCAAATTCTTGTGACACTTGGCTACGGGCAAACCAGTAGAGTTTTCTTGGAGGTCAAAAAGGAGATAAGCATTTTAGAAGACAGTGATTTCACCTTCTGATCCTCTTTTATCTTATTTTTGTATTTTCCAATTTGTTTGCAATTTAGTATCTGTGTTATCATGACGCAGAACCTCTGCTGTCAGAAAGCTGACAGGCAGAAAACATGATGTGGGTATGCCGGCGTTGGACTGGCGTAAACGCAGTAAAAAGTCTGACAACACCAGGTTTTGGTGTTTTGGTTGGACTAAAACCTGGTGTCGTCAGACTTTTTACTAGGCAGAAAACATCACAGTAGAGTTCAGCAGAACTCTATTATCATTACACTTACCAATCTCCATTCAGAGTTTGGCAGATTTGAAGTTGTTTTCATTCAGATTAAATTGGACTGACTCCATTGAATCTTGCCTGACAAGCCTCCCTTCTTAATTTCCATATACTGCCTATTTCAGGGTGGCACAGTGATTAGCACTGTTGCTTCACAGTGTCAGGGACCCGGGTTCAATTCTTG
Source organism: Carcharhinus amblyrhynchos (assembly GCF_965287045.1). Classification (NCBI taxonomy): domain Eukaryota; kingdom Metazoa; phylum Chordata; class Chondrichthyes; order Carcharhiniformes; family Carcharhinidae; genus Carcharhinus; species Carcharhinus amblyrhynchos. Next base: position 45,138,915 of record NC_137324.1, on the reverse strand, counting down.
GCTTGGGTCACTGTTTGGGTGGAATTTGTATGTTCTTCCTGCACCTGCTTGGGTTTCCTTCAAGTGCTCCAGTTTCCTCCCGCATTCTGAAAGATGTGCTGGTTAGATGCATTGACCGAACAGGTGCCGGACTATGGCGACTAGGGGAATTTCACAGTAACTTCATTGCAGCGTTAATGTAAGCCTTACTTATGACTAATAAATAAATTAAATAAACTTACAAATGTCACTATCATAGTCCTCATGAAGAATACTCTCTGCACACAGCTTCAGTACAGATTTTTTTAATAGCAAACCATGAACAGTGTGCAAGTATTAAGTGCTACTCCATAGTACTTCTAAACAATAAGGAGGGCAAAAGGCAGCAACTGCATAAGAACATCTGCAAGTTTCTCTCCAAGTCACACACCATCCTGGCTTGGAACTATTTTGCCGTTCCACCACTGTGAGCTAAAATCTTGGAACTCACTTCCTAACAGCACAATGGGTGTATTTGCACCATATGGGCTGCAGCAGTTCAAATAGGCAGCTCACAATCACCTTCTCATGGTCTCATGAGGCAGCAGCGGTTAGCACTTCTGCCTCACAGCACCAGGGACCTGGGTTTGATTCCTGGCTTGGGTCACTATGTGTGTAGAGTCTGCATGTTCTCCCCATGTCTGCTTGGGTTGCCTCTGGGTGCTCTGGTTTCCTCCCACAGTCTGGTTAGGTGCATTGACCATGCTAAATTCTCTGTCAGTGTACCTGAACAGGCGTTGGAGTGTGGCGACTGGAGGATTTTCACAGTAGCTTCATTGCAATGATAATGTAAGCATAATTGTGACACTAATAAATAAGCGATAAACTTCAAGGCCAATAGGGATGGGCAATAAAAATGTTGGACTATCCAGTGATGCCCATGTTCTGTGAAAGAATAAAAAACTGTTCTGCTTTCATCATTTATATCATTTCTACACCTTTTCAAGGGCTTCTATATCTTTCTTTAATTATATGGAGAAGAAAACTGTTCACAGGGCTCCAAGTGTGGTCTGACCAAAACTCTGTACAGGATTAATATAATTAATTCTGTAGAACTGAAGTCCAGTGTTTTGCTTGCTTTTTATGGTGTTATAAAACTGCATCATTACACTGTGTAATTTATGTAACTGTACCCAAGATTCCACTCTTTCTCTAATTTGGATTTCTCAAATTGTGGGTCTGAGACACGATTTTGGAGTTACAAGCTCCAAGGGTGCAATGATTGGACTGAATATTAACAGATACACTGTTAACAGTGTAACCCTTTAATTCCGACAGTTCGTTCCAAAGGCAGGCATTTCTTAATTAACTGATCTTTGAGGCCTGGTTCCTGCTCCAAAAAAGCCAGTCAAAATCCAGCAGTTCAACATGACTTCCCAACTTTTGCCAGCCTGAAGAACAACAGTGAATCCCTACTTTCTGATTGCAGTTTTGTAGCCAGACTATTTATCCCCTCATAGAATCATAGAGGTTTGCAACATGGAAACTTGTCCATGCCACCCTTTTTTTCGAACACCGAAGCTAATTCCAATTGCCCGCATTTGGCCCATATCCCTTTATACCCATCTTACCCACGTAACTATTTAAATGCTTTTTAAAAGATAACACTGTACCCGGCTCTACTGCTACCTCTTGCTGCTTGTTCCAGACACTCACCACTGTCTGTGTGAAAAAATTGCCCCTCTGGACACTTTTGAATCTCTCCCTCACACCTTAAACCTATGCCCTCTAGTTTTAGACACCCCTACCTCTGGGAAAAGATATTGACTATCTAACTTGTCTAAGCCCCTCATTATTTTATAGGCCTCTATAAAGGTCGCCTCTCAGCCTTCTACGCTCCAGAGAAAAAAGTCCCAGTCTATCCAGTTTCTCCTTATAACCCAAACGATCAAGTCCCGGTAGCATCCTAGTAAATCTTTTTTGCACTCTTTCTGGTTTAATAATATCCTTTCTATAATAGGGTGAACAGAACTGCACACAGTATTCCAAGGGCAGTTTAGAACGGAGTTGAGGAGGAACTTCTTCACTCAAAGGGTGGTGAATCTCTGGAATTCTCTGCCCGTTGAAGTGGTGGAGGCTGCCTTGCTAAATATTTTTAAGACGCGCGTTGATGGGTTTTTGATAAGCGAGGGGATTAAGGGTTATGGGGAGAGGGCGGGAAAGTGGAACTGAGCCATGACAGATCAGCCATGATCTTATTGAATGGCAGGGCAGGCTCGAAGGGCTAGATGGCCTACTCCTGCTCCTATTTCTTATGTTCTTATGTATGTTACCAATATCTTGTACAACTTCAACAAGATGTCCCAATTCCTGTATTCAATGTTCTGAACAATGGAACCAAGCATGCTGAATGCCTTCTTCACCATTCTGTCCACCTGTGATTCCACTTTCAAGGATCTATAAACATGTACTCCAACATCTCTTTGTTCTGTATGCTCCCCAATGCCCTACCATTAACTGAGCAAGTCCTATCCTGGTTCAATCTACCAAAATGCATCACCTCGCATTTATCTAAATTAAACTCCATCTGCCATTCGAGAGCCCACTGGCCCAATTTATCAAGATCTGTTGCAGTCGAAGATAACTTTCTTCACTATCCACTATGCCACCAACCTTGGTGTCATCTGCGCTTATCATTCCGCATGTTATTAACGTGGTTCTTTGGAGTATGATTTAGCATAGATTTAATGCAAACTTCATAAGTTGACCTGAGGGATTTTTGCTTTTATTTGAGAGGATAGCTGCCATCAGATGAGAACAACTTACTGTTTTAACTGGAATTAACTGAGAATCTCTGCTACTGTCAAAGGCTTAGACATAAAAAATGAGAAGAGTTGTGCTGAGATTCCCTGATATTAAGGAATTTCTGTTTTGAGACAAATGTTTAAAAGTTAATAGCATCAATCTGTACTGGGTTGTGGGTGGACAGCCTAGTAGTGTTATCACTAGACTATTAATTCAGAATCTACTGATGACCTTGAAACCATTGTCGATTGTCGTACAAACCCCTTTAGTTCACTAATTTTCTTTAGAGAAAGAAATCTGCTGTCCTTACCCAGTCTGGCCTACATATTATTCCAAAGCCACAACAATGTGGTTGACTCTCAACTGCCCTCCCAAGGGCAACTAGCAATAAGTGCTGACCAGGCAGCGATGCCCAACATCCCAAGACTGAATGAAAAGAAATGAGGACAGGGTAAAAGACAAACTCACACATAAGACCTATGAAGCCTGATCCAGTTTAACCCCCCAGACCTCATGGAATCAGGCAGCTCATCAACCTGCATGATTTCTCAGTCACCACCAACACCTATTTAAAGAAGCAACACACCACTGAAAGCAAAGTTGCCTCAACTTTGATTTCTGGCTGTTCAGTTGGGAAGCTGAGTTCTGATATAAGCAGAAGATCTGTCCATCATGTTCCTAATGCCTCTTCACCCTAAGATCATGGTTTCAATAAGTTCCATTTACTTCACAAAACTGCAAGGGTCGGCACACCTTTCATTTTCCAATCCCTCTCAGCAGCGCCTCACAACCCTCTTTTCGCACTGTCCCATTCATAGAGTTGTTCTAATGACATACAACCCCCATTCTCACACATAATTTCACTTGCACAATCAACAGCCTGTTCCAGCTCTCCTTCATCACCTCCCACCCTACACAGCTGCCATATGCACAAGCCCCACACATCCACATTTAACTTTTCAACAGCATCTCAATAACTATCAACGTCTTTGCAGAATTAGTCAGCGTGCAATGCGAAGCTCAGGAACAAGACAGTCAGAGGAGTACAAACTAGACCACCCACGGCCAAGCGGAAAAGGAGGCCTGAAGAACTCATGGATGGACAAATTAATAAGCACCAATCAGGAAAGATGAGACCAGTGCCCTGTATCTGCAGCATGTCTGAATTTTACCCTTCATTAACTCAGCAAATATGCAGCAATGTTCACAACTTCAAACTGCCTTCTCCTAATTGTTGCTTTCTCATGACCAATTTCTCTCTGCCATCCATGCTCTTGCCCCTTTTCTCTGTCCTTTGGACTTTCTCAACATCATGAAGAAGAGCACAATCATTCTGAGGATGCACCAAAATACAGTCCATCTCACCCAAAGACCAGCTCACATTTTGGATCAATGTATTGGCTAGCTGACAAGTTAGAGACCCCCCCTATGGCATGAAACACCAAGCGCAAGTGGATAGCAATGGGCACTGGTGACAGGGATATCCCAACAGAGAGCTTTTTCGTAGATGAGGTCCTCTCCCAGCCTTGCTGATGAGGATGGAGATGTGGAAATCAGGGATGAACTAGGGAAAGAGAACTGCTGGCATCACGTAGATCCCAGATATTGGAAGGCATGTCATGGAGTCCACTTTCAGCCTGTATGGCGTAATTTCTGAAGTAAACCTGAAAGGCTTTTTGTCTGCAATCATACCCTTTCAAAAGGAGCCAATATAATCTTCGAAGAAAGAATGGAGAAATGCAGTCCTGGCTCTGGGGTTCACTTGGAGAAATTGGTAGACAGATTGTCTTGTCTGCTCCACCATGAATTAGTGAAGTTCTGATTCCCAGCCCAACTGATAGCTGTATTATAGCACCACCAGCATCTACCTCTCTCAAATATCAACCTCCAGCAACTTAACCTGCCATGGTGCCAGGAATTCAACCAAGGGGTAGCAGTCTGCGTGCAGCAAGGGCCTCATAGGTTTGAGGACCAAAAGCCATGTCCATGAGTACCTCAGGAGTCCCAGTATGAGGAACAATCCTTCCAGGAATTTTACTGAGGCTACTCAAGGGACAACTTGTTGGACAAGCAGAGTTAACAAAATTTCTTATCAGAAAAAACACAATGAGTTGGTCACATGCATATGAAATTAATGAAAGCCAATTGTTGTGTCTGCCATAAATTAAACATGATCAGATTTGCCCCTGATTGTAGACCACTGCTTAGTAACAACTTCTGAGTCTAAATCATCAATATGATCCATAGAAAGCATTCTTTCTGGTTGTATCACAGCTTGGTATGGCTCCTGTTCTGCCCAAGACCGCAAGAAGCTACAAAATGACTAGAATGTAGCCCAATCCATCACGCAAACCAGCCTCCCATCCATTGATTCTGTCTATGCTTCCTGCTGCCTTGGCAAAGCAGCCAGCATAATTAAGGACCCCATGCACCCTGGACATTTTCTCTTCCGTCTTCTTCCATCAGGAAAAAGACACTAAAATCTGAGGTCAAGTACCAGCCAACTCAAGAACAGCTTCTTCCCTGCTGCCTTCAGACTTCTGACTGAACTGATCTTTCTCTACACCCTAGCTATGACTGTAACACTGTATTTTGCACTCTCTCCTTTCCTTCTCTATGTACGGTATGCATTGTCTGTGTAGCACAAGAGACAATACTTTTCACTGTATACTAATACATGTGACAATAATAAATCAAATCAAATCAAAATGTGTCACATATAATTGATCGGAATGGTTTGGATTTCTTTTAATGCAGGATGAAGGGAGCGTGAAGAATGTTGCAAAAATGCTAAGAAACTTGGTTTGAGGCCAGGGGATTGAATGGATCACTGGAATTAGTTCATTCCTCATATTTAAGTAAAGAGTAAAGTTATTTATTAATCGCAAGTAAGGCTTACATTAACACTCAGTGAAGTTATTATGAAACTATGGTTTAACAACACACATTTAAATGATGGCCCTCCTCCATCAGCTGATTCCCATCTTCCTCTGATCTTCATTGTTCAAAGAAGAGCACTATTTTACTGTACTTTGTCAAAATGTAGACTTTGTGTTATGTGAGTTTGCTTAGGCTGCAGCATAGCCAGTCAAAGTGGATGCATCATTATAGAACATATTGAAGGGAGCCTTCCATTCCTCTGGAGGCCCCTGAACCTCTGCTTCTGTACAACATAACAATGTACCTGTTCATTGCTTGGTCCTGATTATATTTGTGTTAGTCAGGCATGGATGGAGTTAGTGGTGTTTCATGAGCTGTTATGTATGGGTGCCCCACGTCCACATCCAGCAATATGTTTGTTGCTTAGAAGTGTCAGATATTGGAGGATGAAGCATTGTCCTCTGACAAACTCTTTCAAACCTGAAGTGAGTAGTATTAAGAACCAGATTCTGCATTAATCTTGGAAGGATTTATAGTAGGGGAGATATTGTTCACTTTTCAGAAATCTTTTCTTTCTTTGAAGGGTTAACATATCACTTAGGCAGCATCAGAGTATCTTTCACTTTAAATATCATGAAACAGTCAAGACAAACCTTTTTTAAGTATAAACCAATATGACAGGTATCATATTAAGAGAGGTTACGGGAGTTTAGAGAAGCTTAAGAGCTCCATTGTCCAGGGTAGACAGATAAATTCAATATGTCATATATAAGTTGAGCTAAGTGTCTGAGTGGAGAAGCCGGCTGATTATCTTGAGAGAAACAGTCACAAGATTGAATAAAGAATGCAAGTATACCAGACTGACTTTCGTCACTGTCATCCAGAACAAAGCTAGATTACACACTCAAGTCTTTGTCCAGAGTTTAATCCGGACAAATGTGAGGTAATGCATTTTGAAAGGTCTAATACAGATAGAAAATATACAGTAAATGACAGAACTCTTAAGAGTATTGATAGGCAGAGAGATCTGGCTGTACAGGTACACAGGTCACTGAAAGTGGCAATGCAGGTGGAGAAGGTAGTCATGAAGGCATACAGCATGTTTGCCTTCATCGGCCAAGGCATTGAGTTTAAAAATTGGCAAGTCATGTTGCAGCTTTATAGAACCTTAGTTAGGCTGCACTTGGAATATAGTGTTCAATTCTGGTCGCCACACTTCCAGAAGGATGTGGAGGCTTTGGAGCGGATAGAGAAAAGATTTACTAGGATGTTGCCTGGTATGGAGGGCGTTAGCTATGAGGAGAGGTTGGAGAAACTTGGTTTGTTCTCACTGGAATGATGGAGGTTGAGGAGCAGCCTGGTAGAAGTCTACAAGATTATGAGGGGCATGGACAGAATGAATAGTCAGAAGCTTTTTCCCAGGGTGGAAGAGTCAATTACTAGGGGACATAGGTTTAAGATATGAGAGGCAAGCTTTAAAGGAGATGTACGAGGCAGATTTTTTACACAGAGAGTGGTGGGTACCTGGAACTCGCTGCCAGGGAAGGTAGTGGAAGCAGATACGCTAATGACTTTTAAAGGGCATCTTGACAAATACATGAATAGGTTGGGAATAGAGAGATACAGTCCCTGGAAGGATAGGGGGTATTAGTTTAGTCGGGCAACATGATCGGTGCAGGCTTGGAGGGCCAAAAGGCCTGTTCCTGTGCTGTAATTATCTTTGTTCTTTGTTCTTTGTCTTGGAGTGGGCCCTCAACTATACTGTCGACCCTTTCCTCACTGGGAAGTGTATACCTCAGCCAAATCAATTTTTGTTCGCGATCCTCTCGCCTAATTCTATTTCAGCTGCTCTGAACTCCGAATAATCGAAGAGAAAGGCTGAAATGTCAGCTAGTCCTTGAAATTGATGCACATTTTCCCTTTTCTATAATTGATTACTGTTACCGAAATGCCCTTGAGCATGTACGCTATCTCATTTCATTATATATATACATGTGGCAGCAATGTCATATTGATTTCATTAAATTGTTCTTGGGGGATGCAGGGATGGATGATAATTGAAAATGTGCACTGAAAGAATTGTCTTCCATTCAAACACACTGCTGTTGATTCTATACAATTTAAATATAACATATGCTTCAGATTCCAGGAGATGATACCTGAAGTGTGACATGAAAGGCACCGTCTGTACAAACGTCACAAAAAGGCAGCAAATAGGGTCAAAGAGGAAATGAGATTGTAGAAAAATAAAACTAATGGCTCCTTATCTAAATGCACATAATATTTAGCATAAAATAAATGAATTAATGACACAAATTGCGATTAATGAATATGATATGATCTTCTAGCCAATACAGGGAAATAGTTACGAGGAGATCAAAGCTGGGAACTAAATATACAGGGGCAAGTAACTTTTCATAAGGACAGGCAAGAAGGAAAGTGCCACTTTATTATTACAAGATAGAATAAATATAATAGCAAGAAATCTTGGTTCAGAAGATGTAGAGTCCATATAGGTGGAAGTAAGAAATAACAAGGGGAAGGAGACACAGGCAAGAGTAGACTATAGGCCCCCGAGCAGTAACTACACTGTAATCTGGACAATACATCAGGAGATAATGAGCGCATGTAAAAAAGGCAGCACTTTAATCATGGGCAGCTTTAATCTTCGCATTGACTGGAAAAGCCAAATTGACAGAGATAGCAATGGAGTTTATTTAGAAAAGTTTCCTGGAACAAAATGTGGTGGATCCAATCAGGGATCAGGTTATTTTGGAACTAATAGTGTGTAATGCAGCCGGTTTAATAAACAATCTCTTGTAGTAAAAAGTTACCATGGAAGAATTCAGTATTTAGAATCAGAAACTTGGATCACAAACAACTTTGCTGAAACTAAATGAGGGCAATTATAAAGGAACGAGGGCAGAGTGGGCAGGAGTGCATTAGGAACTGAGTTGAATAGAAAGGACGGTTGACCAGCAATGACAGATGCTTTTGAAAAATAGTTCATGACTCAAAACCAGGATATATTCCAGGGAGGGTTGTAATGTTCTATGTTTTATGTTCTATGAAGCATTCTAGGAAGGGGATAAATCAACCATGGTTAACCAAGGAATTTAAGGATAGCATTTAAACTGAAAGAAAAAAGACACACAATGTTGCAAAGGTTAGTGGGAAATTGGGAAGCTTTAAAAACCAAGAAAAGCTGACCATAAAAAAGAGGGGGTAGGTAAAGTGTGAGGGTAAACTGCAACGTAATATAAAAATAGAGTGTAAGAGCTTCTTCAAATATATAAAAATTAAGAGAGAGGTCAAAGACCCCTAAGAGAATGAGACTGGGGTGATAATAATGGAGAACCAGGAAATGGTAGAAGATTAAAATAAATACTTTGTATCAGCGTTCAGATAGAAGACACTAATAGCATTCCAAAAATACTAAATAATCATGGGACAGGGTGTGGGGAGTGGGGGTGGGCTGTTGGGGGAAAGTGGTAATGATAATGATGGATGGTTGAAGCTCTCTGGCTGTTGAAAAGAGAGCTCTCACTAACTTTTCTCCATCTCCAATGTATTTAGTAGTTAGGCTTGCAGCACTGATATTGAAGAATGTTGCTTGGATTCAGAGGAAGACTCTTCACCAGCTTTGTCTTTCCATTCCCTGTGTGGCCAAATAGCAGCAATAGCAGCAGGGAAACAAATGAAGTGACATCCTGAGACAAAAGTGAAGGAGATAAGTAACAAGTATCTATAGACCAATTAGCTTAACATATGTCATCGCGAAAATGCTAGATTTGATTTGTTTTATTATTGTCACATGTATTAGTTCATTTGGGAGCACAAGGATTGCGCTGTTGCCTCACAGTGCCAGGGATGCAGGCTCGATTCCCAACTTGGGTCACTGCCTCTGCACATTCTCCCTCGGTCTGTGTGGGTTTCCTCTGCATGCTCCGGTTTCCTCTCTCAGTCTGAACGACGTGCTGGTTAGGTGTATTGGCCATGCTAAATTCTCCCTCAGTGAAAAGTATTGTTTATTGTGTGCTATACAGACAAAGTACACCATACATAGAGAAGGAAAGGGGAGGGAATGTAGAGTCACAGTCATAGCTAGGGTGTAGAGAAAGATCATCTTAATATAGTACATTATAAAGGATGTAACAGCAGAGCATTTGGAAATACATAATATAAGCAAGTAGAGTCAGCATGGCTTCATGAAGAAGAAATCATGCCTGACAAATTTATTACAATTCTATAAGATGGTAATGAGCAGAATAGATAAAGGGTTCCCCATTTGAATGACTACAGTGCAGAAAGGCTATTTGTTCCATCAAGTCTGCACTGACTTGCCAAAACAGCATCCCTCCATGTCACCTCCCCACCCCTCTCACATTTACAAGGCTAATCCACCTAAACTATACATCGTTGGACACTAAAGGACAATTTATCATGGTTAATTCACATAACCTGCACATTTTTGGAGTGTGGGGGAAAACAAGAGCACGTGGAGGAAACCCATGCAGACATGGGGAGAATGTGTAAACTCCACACAGACAGTAACCTGGAATTGAGCTCAGAAACTCCTAATTCCTCAGTCTGCTTCAGTCCCCCGTTATCACAGCCCTAATTCAAAACAGTGCAATAGTAGTTGGTCTGGCTGCCCTTGTTGCCCATGTGGTGAGCTTAAATCACACGGGCAACGTAATACATGTATTGGGGAGGTAAACCCCTCAACTGATACATAATTGTCGGCAGGTGACATCAAAATGCACACCCAACATCATCACATGGTATTTAATAAGTCTCTGGGTTGGATACGTACATGTATGAATTCTGCCCATAGAGTCATTTATGGCACAGGAAGAAATCATGCAGTTCACTGAGTCACAGGCTAGGTCCCTGTGAAGCAATCCAATCAGTCAAACAAAGAAACAAAGAACAATACAGCACAAGAACAGGCCCTTAGGCCTACCAAGTCTGTGCTGAAACAGATGCCTCCCTAATCTACTATTTTCTTGCCTACACATGACTCATATCTCCCTATTCTCTGCCTATTCATGTATTTATCCAGATGCCTCTTGAACATTGTTATAGAATCTTCTTCCACCGCCTTCTCTGCCAGTGTGTTCCAGGCATTCACCATCCTGTCTGTGAAAAACTTGCCCCTTACATCTCTTTTAAATGTTACCCCTTTCACTTTCAACCTATGCTGCTGAGTAATTGACCCTTCAACCCTGTGAAAAAGACTCTGATTATCCACTACATCCAACCCTGTCATAATCTTGTAAACCTCTGTCAAATCCCCCCATCATCCTCCGACACTCCAATGAAAACACTCCAAGTTTGTTCAACCTTTCTTCATAGTCCATATCCTTCGAATCAGGCAATATCCAGGTAAATCTCTTCTGCACCCTTTCCAATGCAGCAACATCCCTTCGGTATTATGGCAACCAGATTTGTACACAATACTTTAAATGTGGCCTAACTGAAGTCTTATACAGCTGCAACATGATTTTTCCAATTCCTATTCTCAACACTCTGATCGATGAAAGCCAGCATTCCTTACACCTTCTTAACCACCTTGTCCACCTGAGTTGCCACCTTCAGGAAACTGTGGATCTGCGTGCCTAGATTCCTCTGTGTGTTAATATGGTTAGCACTGCTGCCTCACAACAACAGGGATCCAGGTTCAATCCCCAGCTTGGGTCATTGTCTGTGTGCAGTCTGCATATTCTCCCTGTGTCTGCATGGGTTTCCTCTGAGTGCTTTGGTTTCCTCCTACAGTCCAAAGATGTGCTGGTTAGGTGCATTGCCCATGCTAAATCCTCCCTCAGTGTACCTGAACAGGCACTGGAGTGTAGCGACTCAGGGATTTTCACAGTAATTTCATTGCACTGTTAATGCAAGCCTCCTTTTGACAGTAACAAAATAAACAAAAGAAATTTGATTTATTATTGTCACATGTATTACCATACAATGAAAAGTATTGTTTGTTGCATGCTCTACAGACAAAACATACCATTCGTAGAGAAGGAAATGAGAGAGCGCAGAATGTAGTGTTACAGTTATAACTAGGGTGTAGAGAAGATCAACTTAATGCAAGGTAAGTCTATTCAAAAGTCTGACAGCAGCTGTTCATTCAAAAGTCTGGAAGAAGCTGTTCTTGAGTCGGTTGGTACGTGACCTCAGACTTCTGTATCTTTTTCCCGAAGGAAAAAGGTGAAAGAGAGAGAATGTCCAGCATAGTCCTTAATTATGCTGGCTGCTTTTCCAAGGCAGTGGGAAGTGTAGACAGAGTCAATGGATGGGAGGCTGGTTTGCATGATGGATTGGGCTACATTCACAACATTTTGTATTTCCTTGCCCTCTTGGGCAGAGCAGGAGCCATACCAGACTGTGGTACAACCAGAAAGAATGCTTTCTGTAGTGCATCTGTAAAAGTTGGTGATAATCGGAGCTGACCGGTCAAATTTCCTTAGTCTTCTGAGAAAGTAGAGGTGTTGGTGGGCTTTCTTTCTATTTCTAAGGGCTCTACTATTTATTGCATACTTTCCTTCTGTCCTTCATACTGTCCTATTCCTCCTCTTTATCCCTTACCATTGCAAGTCTATTTCTTTCAAATGCCCATCCAATTTCTTTTTGAAATTATTCATCCTCTCTGCTGGTATCACTGTGTCATGGGCAGTGAGTTCCAAGTCATTACCACTTACTCACTGCCTAAAGAAAGTACTTCCTCACATTCCCCTGGTGTTTCATGTCCAAATCCTATTCGTGTCATTTTGCCATCTGCAAATGGAAACAGCTTTTCCTTGTCTACCTTATTGCAGCATGTAATAATTCCTTAATTTCTATTCCTATACACATGGTACTCTACTGATGCTTGTGATACTCTAACAGCTGTCAGTATCACTAAATCATGAATGATTTATTCTTATTCTTTATACTTAAAGAATATACTTATTCTTTTCTACTCTCATGGCATTCTACATACGAGCCTTGCCTCCTCTCTGAGCATTAATGGTAAATATAAATACTCCCCAATTCACTTTCCCTCCTGTTTGATGTGAGAGAAAGATCGACTCATCATGAGTCATCTTCCCCAAGGTGGTACTCAGGACAGATAATAGACTGAAATTGCAATAATATAACTTCCCTTTGGCCACTGTGCTCTCGAGTTTTCAACTGAGCTGCCATCCCAAGTCTATTAAAGTTTGGTTCAAATCTTTATCTGTTGCTCATTTATTAGCCTTGCCAACTCAGTTTTATCACTACCTGCAGGGATATACGCTGCTGTGCTTTCCCTACTCCTTACATTTAAGATCACTTACTTCTCAAATCAGCTTTCATTACTTTTCACAATGTTGCAGTTGGAAGTCTTGCCATGTTGTAAATAATTACAATCCAGATATAACACTGGAATCCCGAATCAGAATTTTGTTCAGTCTTTTTTTTAACTTAGGTGATTCCATTTTGATGTGTTGCATCTTATTAGCCTGGCCATTGTTAGTATTTATCCCTAATCACAAACATGCGAGATGGGGAATGTGAGAGCTGGGTGGTAGGGTTGTATGAGAGATGAATGGAAACAAAACGAGATTGCATAGACAAGATCCATTGGCAGACATAACTATGATTCCAAATTCAGCTGCATGAAAGGGGCAATGATGAACAAATCTGACGTCTTGTTTGCCAAAACAAGAAAAGTAGACAAATAGACTGTTAACAAGCTCTACAAATAATCCGATGGTGAATATTATTTGCTTATGTAAATGACAGTTTTAGCACAGTGCTTTGAAGTTCAAAGGTTGTGGGTCAAACCCACCCCAGAGCTTGAGTATATAATTCAAGTGGCATTTCAATACAGGACGCAGAAAGGTGCTATCTTTCAAATGAAATGTTAGACAGAAGAACCGTCTGGCTGCTGAGATTGATATTGTAGCAGCCTGCGACTGCTTGAGTAAAATAGATTCATCGGAAAAGAGCCAACTGCAGACAGCCATGGGGCCAGAAATATAAGCACAGCAAGCTGACATAAAAACAGGGCACAGAAACTGGCCCAAACGCAAGATATGCTGGGATTAACTTAGTCCAAACACACAAGAGACAATTCTGCCTGGAGACAGGCTATTGCAAGATTCAAGCTCAGGCATTTACAAACCAGAGATGCACCAGAACACATTAGCATGTGTAAAAGGGCAGTTGTACACTTCCTGACAAACAAATCACCACTAGATACCTGGGGCAGATGTGAGTCAGTTAAACAAAAATACTAAGTGCATGTTAGAAGGTGAAACTAGACATCCAGGTATACCGTACAACAGCATCACATCACACATTTCCAAGTTTGCTGACGACACCACCATAGTGGGTCGGATCTCAAACAATGATGAGACAGAGTACAGGAATGAGAGAGAGAATCCGGTAAATTGGTGCGGCAACAATAATCTCTCCCTCAATGTCAACAAAACGAAAGAGATTGTCATTCACTTCAGGAAGCGTAAAGGAGAACATGCCCCTGTCTACATCAACGGGGATGAAGTAGAAAGGGTCTGGAGCTCCAAGTTTTTAGGCGTCCAGGTGACCAACAACCTGTCCTGGTCCCTCCATGCTGACACTATAGTTAAGAAAGCCCACCAACACCTCTACTTTCTCAGAAGACTAAGGAAATTTGGCATGTCAGCTACGACTCTCACCAACTTTTACAGATGCACCACAGAAAGCATTCTTTCTGGCTGTATCACAGCTTGGTATTGCCTCCTGCTCTGCCCAAGACTGCAAGTAACTACAAAAGATCATAAATGTAGCCCAATTTATCACAGAAACCAGCCTCCCATCCATTGGCTCTGTCTACACTTCCCACTGCCTCGGCAAAGCAGCCAGCATAGTTAAGAACCCATGCACCATGGACACTCTCTGTTCCACCTTCTTAACTTAAGAACATAAGAACATAAAAACTAGGATCCGGAATAGGCCATCCGGCCCCTCGAGCCTACTCCACCATTCAATAAGATCATGGCTGATCTTTTTGTGGACTCAGCTCCACTTACCCGCCCGCTCATCATAACCCTTAATTCCTTTACTGTTCAAAAATTTATCTGTCCTTGCCTTCTTCCTTCATAAAAAAGTCTGAGGTCACATACCAATGTATCAAGAACAGCTTCTTCCCTGCTGCTGTCAGACTTTTGAATGGACTTACCTTGCATTAAGTTGATCTTTCTCCTCACTCTAGCTATAACTGTAACACTACATTCTGCACTCTCTCATTTCCTTCTCTATGAACGGTATGCTTTGTCTGTAGCGCACGCAAGAAACAAAACTTTTCACTGTATGTTATACATGTGACAATAATAATAATAACAACAATAATAAAAATCAAACACAAAGGGTCCCCCATTGAAACTCATTAACCCCACTGAAATCCATCAACAACGAGGTGAAATTAATCAGATCAAAGTATCTGATAGGCTGGATTCACTGAAGATTCCAGAAGGTGGCCAGAAAGTTATAGGAATCCTGTGCTGGCAGATTTCAACCTGATCCCCTCTCCAGCCTTCCCTGAAGCATGTCTGGACATGGCAGAGACTGCAGCAGTTCACCTCGCAATGAGACAGGGAGAGAGAGAGAGAGAGAAAGAGACAACAAAATGGACTCGAGTTTAACAAACTGACGGAAACACGAGAATCCGGGTAGTATATGGATTTCTAAATGATCATATAGTTAGAGAGAATTGTTAAAATAGTAGAACTTAAATCTGATACTGTTTGGTTAAAGTTGAGAATTGGTGAATTACCATTGGTTTGTGTGCATAGTGCTTTTGCCTGACATATGCAGAGGTGTTTGGGTAAAACCCATTACATGCAGTGCTGGTTAAGTGAGTCAGCAGGGTCCTAGAGATACCCCAAGCAACAATATAAAGACCCCGTGACATTTTTTGAAGAACAGGAGAGCTTCCCATTTATTCTTTAAACAACACCATTCATCTCTGTTCTCTGTATACCAGATACTGCATTTGCTTACGATACAACAATGGCCACAATTCAAAATGGACTATGTTGGCAGTGAAATGTTTTAAAGCATCATGAGGAAGTGACATACAGATGCAAGCACTTTCTCTCTATATAATAAAGTACATACATATGTAGAAGTCACAGGTTTGGAAGGTCTGTTGAAGGAATTTTGGGAAGATTCTGCAGTGCATCTTGTAGATGGTAAATACTGCTGCCACTGTTTGTTGGTTGTGGAGGGAGTGAATATTGAAGCTGGTGGACAGGTTGTCAATCAAGTGGGCTCCTTTGCCCTGGATAGTGTCAAGCCTCTTGAAGTGTTGTTGGAGCTGCAAATGAAGAGTATTTAATCACATTCCTGACTTCAGTCTTGCAAATGGGGGAAAGGCTTTGGGGAGCCATAAGGCGAGTTACCCTCTGCAGAATTCTCAACCTCTAACCTGATCTTTAAGCCATAGTATTTAAATGGCTAGTCCAGTTCAGTTTCTGATCAATGGCAACCTCATAGTGTGGGATTCAGCGATGGTAATGCTTTTAAATGCCAAAGGCAGATGATCGGATTCTCTCCTGTTGGGGATTATCATTACCTGACACTAATGTGGTGCAAAAGTTACTTGTCTTTTATCAGGACACAGACTACTTTAGTATCTGAGGGGTTGCGAATGGTGCTGAACATTGTGCAATCATCAGTGAACATCCCTGTTATATATTTAAGGGATGCATAATTGCTTTAAGAATTGATCACATAATTTGATGGTGATGTCATTGAGGCGTTTCATTTTCAAAATTGCACAGGCAGTAAGCAGTTCCTGCAATAAATCTGCCTTTGTTATTTTGAATCTACGTGAATCTACTAAATCTTTATTATTTTTGTTTAAAACCACAACCCCTAAGATATTTAAGACGTTACACTTCCATCTTCTGATCTTATGATGAAAGGAAGGTCATAGATGAAGAAGCTGAAGGTGGTGGGACGTAGGGGACTGTTCCTTCAGTGATGCCGTGGGACAGAGGTGATCGATCTCCAAGGACCATGACCATTTTCCTTTGTGCTAGGTATGACTCCAATCTGTGCAGAGCTTTTCCCCAATTCTCATTGTCCCTGATTTTGTTAGGTTCCTTGATGCCACACTCAGTCAAATGGTGCCTTGATGTTAAGGGCAGTTACTCTCAAATTAATTGACTAAATTTAAATTCCACCAGCTGCTTTGGCTCATTTGTCTGGATTAAACTCCACCTGCCATTTCTGTGTCCAAGCCTCCAATCTATATATATTCTGTTGTATCCTCTGTTAATCCTTGGTGTTTTCAGCAACTCCACCAATCTTTGTGACATCCACAGACTTACTAATCAGACCCATCCACATTTTCCTTCAGATCATCTATATATACTACAAACAACAGAGGCTCCAGCACTGATCCCTACAGAACTAAACCATGGGGATGAAAGGGGCCTTGTTCAGGGCCAGAAAGCAGGAGAAATCATTTTAGCTTCTCATTATACTACTCCCCAATCTTAACTTCTTCTGAAGTGGTACTAAATAGAAGACAGAGTGTATAATGGGTGACTCAGCCCAACACTCTCCAAACTCTGCAAACTCTTCTTTCACCCTTTGAACTGAAATCAGTCCCTAACACGGGGACCTGCATAGACCATTCTTTAGAAAAGGACAAAGCTGTGAAATATTGTAATTACAGTAATAGACAAGTGAATAGATTATTGTTGAAAAATGTCTTCTGTTGGGATTATTATTGGGATTATTTGTTTCGACTGAGAGATTTGCAGCTGTGGGCAGACGGAAATAAATTTCTGGGATTTCACCTGTTCCTACATTTCAGTTCGGGTACAATGCATTTGCAGTCAACATGCAAACACTGAGCATAGAAATGATCACTGTACTAATAGTGTCGCTGCAAGGAATTGTAATAATACTCAATGTCCTTGTAACTTGAAATAGATCAAATCAAGGAAATAATCATGCATTGTACAAAAATAGATCCACTGCAGCAATCCCTACTGCTTCCTTCCAGTGGAGGTTAAGGCTGCTGTTTACTGACATGATCCACCTGATATGTGCAAGATCTTCCTTTTGTTTTTTTATTTCTGATGATTTTCAAATTTTTTTCATCATACAGCATTACTGACTAAATTAACATCTATTACCCATTTGTAATTATCCTTGAAGGTGGAAGTGCACTTTCTTCTTAAACCACAGTCCATGTGGCGTATGTTAGGGTTTTGCTGGAGCTGCACTCATGCAGGCAAGTGGAGGATATTCCTTCACACCTCTGACTTGTGCCTTGTAGGTGGTTGAAGAGGCTTTGGAGAGTCAGGAAGTAAGTTACTCACCACAGGATTCCCAGCTTCTGATCTGCTCTTGTAGCCATAGCATTTTTATGATGACCCCAGTTCAGTTTCTGGCCAATGATAGACTCCCTCTTACTGGAGATGGTCATTGTCTGGCACTTCTGTGGTGCAAAAGTTACTTGCCACTTGTCAGCCCAAGCCTGAATGTTGTCCAGATCTTGCTGCATACGGAAACAGACCGCTTCAGTATCTGAGGACTCACAAATAGTGTTGAACATCAGTGAACATCCCCAATTCTGACCTTATGATGGAGGGAAGGTCATTGACGAAGCAGCTGAACATGGTTGGACCAAGGACACTACCTCAAGGAAATCCTGAAATGATAACCGAGATGATTGACCTCCAATAACCACAACTATCTTCTTTTGTGCCAGATATGACTTCAACCAGCAGAGGTTAGAGCAGAGGTTTTTCTTCCTGATTCCCATTGCCTGCAGTTTTGCTAGGTCTCCTTGATGCAAAATGTGGTCAAATATTGCCTTGATGTCTAGGGCAGTCACTTTCAACTTATCTCTGGAGTTCAGTTCTTTTCTCCATATTTAGATCACTGCTGTCATAAAGTCGAGAGCTAAGAAGTTCTGGTGCAACCCAAATTAAGAGTTAGTGAGCAGGTTATTGCTGAGCAAGTGCCTCCCGGAAGTATCTTTGATGACCCTACCCATCACTGTACTGATGATCGAGAGTAGACTGATGGGGTGGTAATTGCCTGAGTTGGATTTGTCCTGCTTTGTGGAAACAGGACATACCTGAGCAAATTTCCACAGGGCTGGGTGGATGTCTATGTTACAGCTGTATTTTATTTTCATTCATGGGAGGTGGGCATCAATGACTTGCAGAAGGCATTTAAGAGTCAACCACATTTCTGTGGATCTGGAGTCACAAGTAGGCCAGACCAGCCAACGTTGGCAGATTTTCTTCCCCAAAGGACATAGAACTAGATAGGTTTTTATGACAATTGACAATTGTTTCATTGTCATTGTTAGACTTTTAATTCCAAATTTTTGTTGAATTCAAATCTTGCAATTGCCATGGTGTGATTCAAAACCATGTCCCCAGAGTATTACTCTGAGTCTCTGGCTTACGAGTCCAGTGACAATACCACTATGCCATTGCATTCTTTAAGCTGCAATGGTTTGGATAACAGCATGGCTACTCTGGAGGTCAGGTCTTCAGTATAATTGCCAAAAGATAGTCAGGGTCCATAGCCTTTGCTATATCCAGTGCCTTGAGTTGTTTCTTGATATCACATGGAGTGAATCAAATTGGCTGAAGACTGACATCTGTGATACTGGAGAACACAGTAACAGTGACCACTCACCTGACAAGGGAGCAGCAAGCGCTCCGAATGCTAGTGGATTTTGCTACCAAATAAACCTGTTGGACTTTAACCTGGTGTTGTGAGACTTCTTACTGTGTTTGCCCCAGTCCAACGCTGACATCTCCACATCATACCGGAGAACCCCAGAGGAGATCAAGAGGAATCATGCGCTGAAATCCTCCCTCCCTTTCTACCTCCCTGCCTCTTTCCCTTCAGCATTGAGACAGTGGGCAGGATTCTCTGGCTGCGCTCACTTCAAAACTGGAGAATCCCGCTTGTGGTCAATGGATCTTTTCATGGTCCATCCCCATCCCCCACCCACTACAGTAACAGGGGCAGCTGGGATGGGAGAATTCCCGCCAGTATCTCTTTTCTCTCAGTTACTCAAAATATGGAAAACAAAACCAGAGAGGTTTTCTTGCCATCTGGGTTGTAAGTATTGAATTGTCTCCCAAATATGAATTTACTGTCATCGTTTATTTAGGATGCAATGTACAGAACATGAGGCAGTCACCAATAACAGTGTTATCATCTGTACAGTGCTATAAATATTTTCCTGTCAAATTAATAATGCATGACGCTGTTAAAGTAAAATTTGTACTCTCTGGTTTGTTTAATAGTCATGGTGAGATCACCTATAGGACACACACGAACCATCACTGCACTGTATCATCAATGCTCTTTCTGAATTGATTAGTGGACCTTGAAAAGGGAAAGGAAATAGCACGAATAATCAAAGTGAAGGTTAAAGGCTGGGGAAGCAGTGAATAGGGAGCCCAAAAATAGGAGAAGAACAAGGACCTGTGATTTCTTTCCTTGGCCCTGGTTTTCTACCGCTATACATATACCATCAGTTCGAACACTTAAGATAATATCTTCTTTGAGTTAGATAACCTGTTTAACAATCTGAAAAGAATACTTTGGGTCAAAATTACCAGTCACATAGACAAATGTGTGTTAATTAAGGAAAGTCAGCATGTATTGCTTAAAGGACAATCATCTTTGACTAACGTGCTGAAGTTCTTTTGAGAAGGTAACAGAGAAGGTTGATAAGGGTGATGCTGTTAATGTGGTGCACATGGATTTCCAAAAGGCATTTGATACAATGCCAAGTTTGTGAGCAAAATTATAGCTCATGGAATAAAAAGAGACAGTGGCAACATTGATACAAAATTGGCTGCATGACAGAAAACAGAGAGCAATGGTGAACGAATGCTTTTACTGCTGATACAAGGTTTGTTGTGGGATACCTCGAAGATCAGTGCTGTCACCCTTGCTTCTCCTGATATAATTGATATATCTTGATCTCTATGTCAGCCTAGCTCTGATAGGCTCCATACAGATGGTAAGCCTCAGCTATCATCAGCAAAACAGCAAACACTCCATCTCACACAACCAATGTACAAAGAGATATTGCAGTTTACAGAGACAGTGAAGTCCCATGAACAAACAGTGGAGGACTCCATCCATCAGATGACTGGCTCTACATTTCTGCTGTATAGTCATATGATGTCCTCCATTAAGAGGCCGGCAAGCCTCATGGATCAACTGATGGAGTACAGCACTAATTGGATGTGATTGTCATGAGGTGATATCCAGAGCATTTCTCTATTCAAATGCTATCTTGATGTCATGACCGAGCATGGCATCAAGGAGCCTGAGCAAAATTGGGTCAATGCTAATTAGAGGGAAAACTCTCTGTTGGGTGGAATCATACCTGCACAAAGAAAGACAGTAATGGTTGTTGGAGGTCAATCATTTCAGCTCCAGGTCATCAATGCTGGAATCCCTCAGGGTAGTGTCCTAGGCACAACCATCTTTA
The DNA here is from genome assembly GCF_965287045.1 of Carcharhinus amblyrhynchos. Lineage (NCBI taxonomy): Eukaryota > Metazoa > Chordata > Chondrichthyes > Carcharhiniformes > Carcharhinidae > Carcharhinus > Carcharhinus amblyrhynchos. The sequence continues at coordinate 45,117,767 of NC_137324.1, read as the reverse complement.
ACTGCTTCATCAATGACCTTCCCTCCAAGACAAGGTCAGAAGTGGAGATGTTTGCTGATGATAAACAATGTTCTGCACCATTCATGACTCCCCAGACACTGAAGCAATCCATGTCCGAATGCAGCAAAACCTGAACAATATCCAGGTATGAGCTGACAAGTGATAAGTAATGTTCAAGCTGTGCAAGTGCCAGGTAATGACCATCCCCAGCAAGAGAGGATCTAACCATTGTGCTTGAGAAGGGATTAGGGATGTTTTCACTAATCTTGACCATATTGTCACACTGCAACTAGGCCCTCAGTGCCAGACTGGTAACACTAATTGCCGGCCCACCCACTCAGTGGCTTCTGAAGTCTTGTCTGGACAGCCTCCCACTGCTCTGAATGGACGGAATATTTTGCCCCTGTCCACTTGCTGCTCCAGTTCCACTCTAGCACAATGTGTCCGGAAGCCAGAGATCTGTTCTGCCATTCCTGCTCCTTTCTCCAGGTCTCCAAATCTTGTCCAAGCACTTTCATACACTGCTGCAAGCAGAATACACCTCAACTTTTCCCATTACCATCAATCTGGTGTTCAGCAGTGCCGGCTAGTTTTAATTGATGCTGGTTTTACATGATCTTGAATCCCCTGCTGATAAATTCAGCCATTCAGCCATACACTCAGTGCTGGCTTACAGGCAGCAATCGTTATAATGAGCAGACAGCAGATTCTGCATCACCTTGAACGCAGTTGGACTAATTGCACATTGCCATGCCCATATCCATTATGACAGAGATTCACTTTTTGCCCTCAGTCAGTAATACAAGCACAGCTACTTCATTGATGGCACGATGTGAAAGTAAATAGGGAAATGATTCGATTTAAATACTGATTTACATTTCCATTGAAATAGAAATATAACCTCCATTTAACCTTCAGAATCAGAAGCGGAGGCTGTTGTCTCTGTGCATAAGGAAGCTTATTGTTAACCGACATTATAGAATATCCTCCACTTCTTAAGAGGAAAAGAAAACTTCATTCAATGCTGAGAATCACAGATGCTGCTGTGCTGACACTGTGTCATTCAAATTTGTTGGTGCTAATTGCCTTGCAGAAAACTCAGCCACGCTAACTCGTTACTGGTTTTGACACAACACAAATTGCATCTAACGTCGGCAACTATCGGAGTTGAAGGCTACAATGATTCCTTTAGTAATAACCTGAGGGTATGATCCTCAAGGAGAGGCCACTTTGTTGATGTAAGTCAAATTTGGTGAACCCATGGCAGTAGAGGAAATGTAAACAAGAGGAGCAAGAGGAAACAGAGCGACCATAAGTATATCAGGGCTTCAGAGAAATGTAGAAAGCTAAAAAGGAAGCAGGTCAGTAAACCGGCTTGAAAATTAGTTTAAAAAAGAACTGGAAAATGGTGGACTGGAAATAATGCTGGGTTGAAATGAATAGACAACAAATCTTGCTGGACTCATTGGACTAGCTTGATAAGGGAAGCAGGAATTCATAAAATGTAACCTTCTGAGACCAAGGATTTTAATGAGAAAAAAATCTGCTGCACGGAAATAAGAGGCAGCATTTCTAGGTTCTTTTTCCTTAGCTTATGAACTGAAAACAGACAAAACTATTCAGTCCATTCAGACAGAAATTGATCTGAACTGACCAGCAGTCTACAGATTAATTCTGCAGCGCCAAATCTATTAGCGTGATTAAAGTAATGTTATTACTGTGTTGTAAAAATTCCAAACATGTGAGCTATTATTTTTAGAAATGGCTGGAGCACGATACCTGGAATGCTCTAGAATAACCCACTGGTATCTAAGATTTAAGACTGTGCCAGGCAGCAAAAGTTCTTTAAGAATAATATTTTAGCCTTCAGCACAGCTGGAGCAGTGAACTCAGCAGGATAGGATTCCAGATGCTCATTTGCTCATCATTCAAGCAGTCTACATGAAAATTCAAAAACTGAACCCCATAGGGACCCACTTCAGAGCAGAGCCAATATCCCACCAGAATATTGCTGCTCTGAAATATTCAAGTCACACACCACCCCGCCATCAGGACAAGAAAGCAATCATGACAGAGGTCATAATCTATCATCAAATCTCAGGGTATAGGTCTCTTATCTGTAATATAGAAGCTCACTTACATTTCACCAAGTTTCTGAGTGATTTGATTTATTATTGTGACATGCATTAGTATACAGTGAAAAGCATTGTTTCTTGCGTGCTAAAATAATACTGTTCATAGGATACATTGGGGAAGAAAAGGAGAGGGTGCAGAATACTGTGTTACAGTCACAGCTAGGGTTTAGAGAAAGATCAGCTTTCTATGGCGCATCTGTAAAAGTTGGTGAGAGTCATAGTGGACATGCCAAATTTCTTCAGCCTCCTGAGAAAGTAGAGGCGTTGGTGGGCTTTCATAACGATAGTGTTGACATGGAGGGACAGGATAGGTTGTTGGTGGTCTGGCCACCCAGAAACGTGAAGCTCTCGACCACTTCCAGTTCGAACCCCAGTTGAACTGTCCTCCAGTACATTTCCTGAATCTGCTATCTCCTTCGTTTTACTGATATTGCGAAAAAGATTATTGTAGTTGTCAAGCGGGAAATTTATTCTCCACTTACCAACTTTGTGGTGAGATATTACACACTGGATTTTCACATATGTCTTTTGCCATATTTCTTAAGGCCCCTAAAATGAACAGTAGGCTCATTAAACTCTATGGACCCTAAGTGCAGGGTGGACTTGAAACTGGGAGTGTTTCAGATCCGACTTTTAGACCCAAATGCGCCCAAACCACTGCAGCTCCGATCGGCACCTCCAATTGCTCATGCACAGAAAAAAAGGATAGAATGCTGCTCCCCTGCCACATCCCTCCCAGGCCGAATAATGCCTCCCCCTGGCCCCCACAGACATTGCCCCACCTCCACTATCAAGACCGATCGTGGGCCCCTTTCCCCCTCCCCACCCCCCACTGAACTCAGGCAAAGTGGCACTGGACCCCCCCTTCCCCTTTATTGATCTCAGGCAGAGTGGCAGCAGACCTCCCCTCCCCTCCCACCAATCTTAGGCAGAATGGCAGTGGACTCCCCAACCCCCACCGATCTCAAGCAGAGCGTCAATGGGCCCACCTTCCCCTTCCCCGCTGACCTCAAGCAGAGAGTCATCGTACACTCAACAACTATCTCCTCATTAACTGCAGCGCCCAAATCGGACTTCTATGGAGCATGTCTGCTTTGCACTGATTCTGGATGGACAAATACAGTGGTAAAAAGAGAAGCGCTGGTAAGGTTGGGCATGCAATCCATTAAGCCAATTTAAATGTATGCAAATACATTTAAATGGCCGTTGCATCCGTTTTGGGTGCAGTCCCAATCGCAGCCATTTTCAGGCCTTGGTAAAGAGGGAACCGGCACGGAGGCGGGCATAGATCAAGCTACCCGCTTTATGCCCGACTTTACCAAGTTTTCACGCCCGTAAACAGTGCAATGCTATGGTAAAATCGTTCTCTATAAGTAGCATTTGCATTTGTACAGGGATCCTTTCTTAGAATGTAGTCTCTGGGAGAATTTCACTTGCTCAGAAAGACATGGCACAAATACTTGGGACTATGGTTCAAATAGTGATATTTAAGGAGTTTCACGTCTTTGAGGCTAATTAGGTTACTGGGATTTTTGGAGCCAATATTTGGCTATTTTAACAGTTTATTTGGGATAACACACCCTAGGTTTAGTCTACAACTGCCCTATTCAACTTCATTCTCTGAAGGATAACTGGAAAACAACAACAATAAGTTGTATTTATATAGTGCCTTTAAATGTAACAAAATGGTTGAAAGCATTTCCTAGGCACATTATAAAACTAAATATGACACTGAAGCACGTACGGGCAGAAGACGAAAAACGTGGTTAAAGAAGGTTTTAAGCAGTGCCTTGATGAAGATAAGGGAGATGGGGAGAAGTGGTTTGGGGAGGGAATGCAAGAGCTTTGGGCCTAAACAATTAAAGGCACCACCACGAATGATGGAGCAATTATTCAAGGAGCCAGAATTAGAGCAGCACAGTTATCTCGGAAGGTTGAGGAGCTGCAGGAGGTTACAGAGATAGTGAGGAGAAAGTTCATGTATGGGTTTGGAAACAAGAATGAGAACTTTAAAACCCAGCATTTGCTTAACTGGGCCCAGCGAGAATCAGCCAGTAGCCCTACAGTAGCAGCAGCATCACAAGGAGAAGTGACTGCTGCTAGTAATGCACTGAAACCTTCACCAGGAACAAACGCTGAATCCCTCATTACAGGTAGTCAGCATGGGAGACATGGACAAGGTGTCTCCAGTGAGCAGGGGGATTGGGTACATAGACTGCTAAGTGGCTTTTAGCAGGCCCCCCCTCCTCCTGAGGCCATGCCCCTCGATTGATCACTGTGTGCCCATGAACAATGGAACCCCCTATAAGGCTGCAAGCAAACTCAACAGGATCCTGTTAAATCCCTAAACCACCATTAAATCCCTAGAGTTAAATGCTTTAAAGTGGTTCATTAATGCGCCTATTGACAAGCTGCTATCACCAGAGGCCAGCAGTTGTGGTTCCTTCATCTGCACCCTTCCCTGATTAAATGTATCACCCCACAGGAATTTGGGGATTTGGGTGCCAGGACTCCTGCCCCATTCTCCTGCCACGCATCCCCCACTGTCCACTTCAGTAAGGGATGTTGGACAAAGTAGCTTGACAATATAGGGGCAGTGGAGTGGTCTTAGAAACATGGAAAATCTCTGACACAGAGGATATTACTGAGCTCACTGCATCTGTGCCAGCCTAAAGATGGATCAAGGAAGGTGGTGCTGGGCTAGAAGTACAAATGGACAATGCTGGAAATACTCAGCAGGTCCAGCAGCACCAAAGAGAAACAGATTTAATGTTTCAGGTGGATGATGACCTCACCCATCTCAAGTAGAGAGCCTAAACACCTACCTCCTCACTAACTGGAGTACCCGGATCAGACTTCTATGGAGCATGTCTGTTTTGCGCCGATTCTGGATGGGCAAACGAGGTGGTAAAGGGGGAAGTGCCGGTAAAGTTGGGCTTGTAGCCCATTTAGTCAATTTAAATGCATGCAAATGCATTTAAATGACCGTTGCGCCTTCAGAACTGAGGAAAGATAAAGGTGTCACCAAAGGGTTGCCTGGACTCAAAACATCAGCTCTTTTTCTCTCCTTACAGATGCTGTCAGACCTGCTGAGACTTTCCAGCATTTTCTCTTTTGGTTAGAGATGTAGCAGGTTTTGAGCAAGTGAAAGGGTGGAGGGGAGAACAAAGGGGAAGGAATGTGCTATGATGGGGGTGCAGGAGAGATTAGATAACAAAGCATTCGAAGCTAATGAGTAAAGAAACTAAAGATATGTCCAGATGAGGTGTGACCGGCCGGATAACAGCCACACAAATACAAATTGAAGGGATAAAAAAAGAAAGAAGCCGTCCACCCATCACCTGGATACATCTTGTGTTTCTTTATCCATTATCATGAAACGCCAGTCAAAAACCAGAGTACATGCAGCACCACCTGTGCCTGTGAAGATAACTTCCACACCCTGCCCAAAGATGGGTGGGTTAGGTTGATTGGCCATGCTAAATTGCTCCTTGGTGTCAGGGGGATGAGCAGGGTAAATACATGGGGTTACAGGAATAGAACATGGGATTGTTGTCAGTGCAGCCTTGAATGGGCCGAATGGCCTCCTTCTGCACTGTGGGGATTCTGTCTCTCCACAGGCTCATTTCAGGCCACAGCATGTGACATCAACAACATTAGACTGGCAGGAATTCTCTAGCCATGCATGCCCGCGGGATTCCCTGGTCCCGCTGGCAGCATATCCCGTGCCCTGGTTTTCTCAGCAGCATGGGGCAACCTCCATGGGAATTCCCATTGATAGTGTGGGACCAGCAAATCCTGCCGCCGCTGAATGGCGCACTACCTCCCACTGCCAGGAAAGATGATGAGGGGAGGGGAGAATCTCGCCCACTGACAGATAGTTAGGGGTCAGCAGTAAGTGTAGAATGGACCTTGCATTAAGAAATGATCACAGATGCTTGCACCCAATTATACAGATCACAAGCAGCTTGAGCTCGAGACTCAACAGCCCATTGTTCACTTTTAACTCTGAACCCTCTCAAATATATTTAGAGATTAAACCACCGGTAATGAAACCAAATAAATACACTCAACAACAGAGTCTAAGCATCAAGATCCTTTGAGAGCCTGACAAGTCAGACAAGGAGTCTTGGAGCCTGAATGATTAGAATGTCTATATATCTTCATAAAGCATGATGGGAACTAGAATAAAATGCATAAAAATAACATCAATAAAGACATCAAAATGGTGACATTGTACTGTGAGGTTTGACAATGAAACAGAAGGAAAATATCTAGAAAGTCGAGCTATACTATAGTAATATGTAATCTTCTCCCAAAAAAAATCAGCGTTTACTGCCTGTGAAAAAAAATGTTCTTGTAACTATAAATAAAGAGATAAGTGTTTGACTCATAAGTGACTGTTAAGTGTTTCTTGCTGCAAGTTGTACAGGGTTTTGATGAAATCACAGGGTGGGAATCTTATTGTCGCACCCACCACGGGAATTGTAGCAGATGGGACACAGGCCGTGCGAAGGCCCATTGACCTTGGATGGGATTTTCTGACCTTGGGGTGAGCGTGCCTGGAAATTCCCACCCCCCATCTGGAGTACTGTGTGCAGTTTTGGTCCCCACATTTAAGAAAGGATATGCATGTAATGGAAGTGGTACAGCAAAGATTCACTAAATTTCTCCCTGGGATGAGGAAGTTGTCCAATAATGAGGAGCTGACTAAATTGGTCTTATATTGTCTGGAGTTGAAAAGAATGAGAGGCGATCTCAACAGAACCTACAAAATTCCGAAGAGGGTCGAGGCTGAGAGATTGTTTCCATTTGCCAGAGATTCTAAAAAATACAGGGGCACACTTTCAGGAAAGGGGGCTGATCATTTAGCACTGAGATGCGGAGAAATTACTTGACTTAGGGTCAGGAATCTTTGGAAGTCTCTACCCCAGAAAGTTATGGATGAATATATTTATGGCAGGAATAGACAAGATATTTGCTATTTTAGGGAATTAAGGGACATGGGGGGGCAGATGGGAAAACAGAGTTGAAACCCAAGTTCAGTGACTATCATATTAAATGGCAGAGCAGCTATTATTTCTTATGTTCTTATGACTCCACGTCTTGAATTGATTCTTAGTAAAGTAGATTACATCCCCTATCTTAGTATTCCAAAATACGTTCCAAAGGGTGACAGGTATTATCTCACATTATCTTCCTGCTGCTAATCAGGAGAAGGAAGCTTTGGGATTTGCCCATATTGCTGAATTCCACATTTACTATGGCCTCTTAAAGAACTAGCCATCCTTGATAATGACAAATGGTTAGATATTTGAATGTTCAGTTGGTCTCCAATAACATGTAATGAATAATGCATGTCTGTGTCATTTTCCCTAGCAGTATTAACGCTGGCCTTATACTTCTCCAGACCTCAATAGGCCTGGTTTTTGGTTCAGACTAGTAGGTATCAGGCTGATTCCTTGGATCGCTACACCAGAGGCATAGAGTCGTTGAGACATATAGCATGGAAACAGGCCCTTTGGCCCAACTCATCCTTGCTGACCAAGTTTCTTAAACTGAACTAGTCCCATTTGCCTGTATTTGGCACATCCATATTCCTCTAAATCTCTCCCATCTGTACTTGTCCACATGTCTTTTAAATGTTGTAATTTATCCCCCTCTACCAGTTTATTCCATTTACGCACCATACTCTGAGGAAAAAGTTCGCCCTCAGATTCCTTTTAAATCTTTTCTCTCTCAGCTTGAACCTATGCTCTCTAGTTTTGGAATCCTCTACTTTGGGGAAAGACCTTGGCTATTCACCTTATCCATGCCCCTCATGATTTTATAAACCTCAGTAAGGTCACCCCTCATATTCCTACACTCCAGGGAGAAATATCTCAACCTATCCAGCCACTCCTTATAATTCAAACCTCCCAGTCTCAGTGACATCCTTGTAAATCTTTTCTGCATCTTTTTCAGTTTATTAACATCCTTCCTATAGCAGGGTGACCAGAATTTTATGTAGTACACCAAATGTGGTCTTATCGATGTCTTGTACAGTTGTAACATAATGTCCCAACTCCAGGACAGATTGTTGGGGATCTGAACACCTAAAAACCTGAAGCTCTGACCCTTTCTACTTTGTTCCTGTTGATGAAGATTGCTCTAGGGACTGGGTTTCAAATCCCACCACCACAGCTATTAAGTTTGGAATTGAAGGTTAGTCTCAGTATTGATGACCTTCAAACTATCATCAATTGTCATAAAAAACTATCTGATCCCTTAATATCCTTCACGAAAGGAAATTTGCCATCCTCACCTGGTTTGGTCTACTTGCGACTCTAGATCAATAGTAATATAGGTGACTCTGAAATGTCATTTAGTTCAGGGGCAATTAGGGATGCTGATCTTGCCAGCGGTGCCCTCATCACATGAAAGAAAAAGGAAAAGTAAATGAACATGCATATTCTTAGCCGACGTCAAGATTACAATTAATACTTTTCTATAGAAGAAAACATGCTGCAGGTGTTTGAGCCCAACATTCCCGCTCTTCTTTCCCTCAATGCAGTAGGCTGCCAAATATTGTTCATTTTATATCTCAGACCCATGGAGAAATGACATTAGTTTCTAAGCATGTAACTATTATTTGCTAAGCTTTAAAACATTTACTCCATACATAGGCTCTGGCTTCCAGCTCTTTCTACAGATTATTTCCCTTTTCACTGAGTCCACACCCAAACTTAACCAAGCAAGCACAGTGAGCATCAATAGTAAACAGACTCATATAATCAAATTCAGAAAAATGAACCATTGAACACTGCACTGGAGATCTACAGAGGACATTTGAGCTGCTCCTGGTCTTGTGGTTTTGGCTGCAAAATGCTGTGTCTTGACTTCGGCCAAGAGAGTCTGAGATAGTTTGCTGTGTGAAACTAACAAAGGCATTTGGTCAGAGGTTAGTTGAGCCTAGTTGAGTTCTTCGATAATGTGACTGAACACATTGACGAAGGAAGTGCAGTGGACATGGTGTACATGGACTTCAGCAAGGCGTTTGATAAGGTCCCCCATGCAAGACTTCTTGAGAAGGTGAGAGGGCATGGGATCCAAGGGCCTTTGGCCTTGTGGATCCAGAACTGGCTTGCCTGCAGAAGGCAGAGAGTGGTTGTGGATGGGTCTTTTTCTGAATGGAGGTCAGTCACCAGTGGAGTGCCCCAGGGATCTGTTCTAGGACCCTTGCTGTTTGTCATTTTCATAAATGACCTAGATGAGGAAGTGGAGGGATGGGTAAGTAAGTTCGCGGATGACACGAAGGTCGGTGGTGTTGTGGATGGTCTGGAAGGATGTCAAAAGTTGCAGCAGGACATAAATAGGATGCAGGACTGGGCGGAGAAGTGGCAGATGGATTTCAACGCGGATAAATGTGTAGTCGTCCATTTTGGCAGAACCAATGGGATGAACGAGTACACTATCAAGGGCAGGAGTCTTAGTAGTGTTGAAGAGCAGAAGGATCTTGGGGTCCGGGTCCACAGGACTCTTAAATCGGCCTCGCAGGTGGAGGAGGTGGTCAAGAAGGTGTATGGTGTACTGGCCTTCATTAATCGAGGGATTGAGTTTAGGAGTCGGGAGGTAATGCTGCAACTTTATAAGACCCTTGTCAGGCCTCATTTGGAATACTGTGCGCAGTTCTGGTCGTCTCACTATAGGAAAGACGTAGAAGCTATTGAAAGGGTACAGAGGAGATTTACAAGGATGTTGCCTGGACTGGGAGGCATGCCTTATGAAGTTAGGTTGAGGGAGCTGGGACTCTTTTCCCTGGAGAGACGAAGGCTGAGAGGCGACCTGATAGAAGTTTATAAAATGTTGAGAGGAATAGATAGGGTGGATTCTCAGAGGCTATTTCCCCGGGTTGAAATTGTCGCTACGAGAGGACACAGATTTAAGGTGCGGGGAGGAAAGTACAGAAGTGATGTTAGGGGTAAGTTTTTCACTCAGAGGGTGGTAAATGAATGGAATCGGCTGCCGTCAGTGGTGGTGGAGGCGAACTCGCTGGGGTCTTTGAAAAGGCTTCTGGATGAGTATATGGGGTTTAATGGGATTGGGGGTTATAGATAGGTCTATAGATTGGTAGGTGTTGATGTGATCGGCGCAACTTGTGGGCCGAAGGGCCTGTTTGTGCTGTAGTGTTCTATGTTCTATGTTATCAGGGAGCATTCAGCTTACTCAAACACAAAGTAGTGAGTTGTATGGTTTATAGCTGGTGCAGTGAAACATAGAAACTATCTGTCTGGCACATTTACATCTGTGTAACACAATTTTATTCAGTTGTCAAAAGATCTTGAGCAAAGAACAAAGATCTGACATGAGCTGCATGAATAATCCAAATTAAAAACAGTAACAAATTGTTGAATTCCCCAAAGACTCATATACTTACAAATGAGCAGCAAATTGTTGGGCTGAACTTGTTTTCTCATTGAACAATTTCTCCTTTAACTTGTGGGTACCCCCATGGGTCCGAGATTTTTGTAGGATATGTTAAACACTTTTTGTTCTAGTTGGTTTGGAGCTCTTACAGACTAAAGGGTATGAGGATGTGCAGTTGAGGTAGCTGTGCAAGTCAGGAAGCTTATAATGAATGTCTGTTGATAGCCAATTAATAAAGGGAAGAGTCAGGGATGAGCTATGTGAAACTGAGGAAAGGGTGGAAATTGAAAGGAAAGCTGAAGTTTTCCAATTCAGGGCCAGACCAGGACACAGAACGGATACATTCAGAAACATACTGGAAAAGTAGTTGAGGATGGGGGTTCAAGTCAAATCATAGAATAGAATCCCTGCAGAGCAGAAGGAAGCCACTTGTCCCATTGAGCCTGCACCATCAACAATTGCACCCAGCCCTTATTCCCGTAACCCCATGTATTTACCCAACTAATTTCCCTGATACAAAGGAACAATTCAACATGGTCAATCAACGTTATCCACACATCTTTGGAGTGTGGGAGGAAACCAAAGCACCAGAAAAACCCACACAGACATGGGAAGAACGTGCAAACTCCACATAGACAGTCACCCAAGGCCAGAATTGAATGCGGGTCCCTTGCACTGTGAGGCAGCAGGGCTAACAACTGTGCTACCGTGCTGTGCCCAAAGTTTTATCAGTTCTGATGAAAAGTCATCGACTGTTTTGTTCCACAGATGCAGCCATAACTCATTGGGTGTTTCCAGCATTTCTGTTTTTATTTCAGATTTCCAGTATTTGCAGTATTCTGTTTTTCAGTTACATCGAACACCATTTCAAGGTCATGTATTTGCACAGTTACTCGGATCATTTAAACTTGTACAATTTTGCAACACTATATATCAAAACTGTGGTTTTATTTCAACAGACTTACTGAACGGCATGCTCAGTGTAGTGAGAAAAGCAAGATATGAACGCAAGATAGAGATTGCAAAGGCATTAATAAATTTTAACAGTAGTGTGATGTTCTCTGAGTGCATATGTACAAGTGTTATCAAGTGGAAATTTTCAGTTATAAAGCAATCAGAATGAATAAATACAACGATATGTTTAAAAGCATCCTTACCACAGACACAAGTCAATGTCCTTTCAGAGATTAAGTATCATGGCAATGTGAAGCAGCTATCTGCAAAACTAATGAGCTATTCTCTTTATCTCCTTACACACACACACACACACAGCCCCAGGAGATCAAAACAAAACATGCCAGAAATCAGAGATGAAACAGAAAATACACATTAAATTCAAAAGATCAAAACTGGCTTAATGTTTCCAGTGAAAAAAACCCTCATCTAGGACCAGGAGCCACACAAATCAGATAGCCACGGGATTAATCTTCAGTCTGTGCAGAGACAAATTAACTCACCTCAGCAGAACTGGTGATGCTACAATTGAAACAAGTGCATTCATTTCAATTTCCAAGGGGTGGGACACACCCAGGATTAACAAAATATCAAGATTCAGCAAGCCTACCATTTACAGTTTTTTATGCACTTACATCATGCTGTTGATGAGGATCATGTTAAGGGAAGGTAAGAGCTTAATTAGCATTCAAAATCTGTGACCTGATGACAGGATTAGTTGAGAGGCAGCCTGCAGTGATGGTGGCTGCTCCAGCAATCGATCAAAGCAGCTAATGTGTAAAGTCGTACTGCGCAGAAAAGGCCCTTTGGCCCATCGAGTCTGTACCAACAATAACTACCACTAAAGGCATGCCAATCCCGTTTCCTTGAATTATATGATGTTTCAAGTAATCATTCAAATATTTTTTTCAACAGTTGTAAGGTTTCCGGCCTCCACTACCTTCCCAAACAATGCATTCCAGATTCCACCAACTTCTGAGTGAAACTATTTTTTTCTCAAATCCCCTCTGAATCTCCCACACTTTACCCTAAAATTATGCCCCTCGTGATTGACCTCTCAACCAAGGGGAACAACTGCTCTCTCCTCACCCTGTCCATATACCTCATAATCATATGCACTTTAGCCATGTCTTCCCCTTAGCCTTCTCTGCTCTAAAGAAAAGAATCCTAAAGAAAAGAAAAAAATTAAGAATCTAGATTCTTAATTCAAATGCTCCATTCCAGCCAACATCCTGGTGAACCTCCACTGCACCCCCTCACATCCTTCCTATAGTGAGATGATCAAACTGCACACAGTACTTCTACCGTGTCCTAACCAACAACCATTCCAATATTATCTCCTTGCTCTTATACCCTAGACACAGTGGCACAGCGGTTAGCACTGCTGCTTCATAGAGCCAGCGGCCCGGGCTCGATTCCTGACTTGGGTGAGTGTCTGTGCAGAGTTTGCACATTCTCCCCGTGTCTGTCTGCGTTTCCTCCGGAAGCTCCGGTTTCCAAGTCCAGTTTAGGTAAATTGATATGCTAAATTGCCCCTTAGTGTCAGAGTAAATAAGTGGTGTTACAGGGAGAGGCCTGGGAGGGAAGTTCAGTTGATATTTATATGGATTTTAAAAAAGCCTTTGACAAGGTCCCACATAGGAGATTTATTGAGAAGGTTAAAGAAAATGGAATTCGGGGAAAATTGGTGAGATGGATCAGAAAATGGCTTAGAAATAGGATACAAAGTATAGTGATAAAGGCTGTTTGAGTGACTGGAGACTCACCACAAGGCTCAGTACTGGGGCACTTATTGTTTGTTACGTACACAAATGATATAGATGAAAATATGGGGGGAATGTTAAGCAAATTTGCAAGATTGGTAGGGTGGTTAATAATGAAGAAGATGGTCAGAGGTTTCAGGAAGTTATAGCTGGGTTGGTCAGATGGGCAGAGAAGTGGCAGATGGTTATTTAAGAACGTAAGAACATAAGAAATAGGAGCAGGAGTAGGCCATCTAGCCCTTCGAGCCTGCCCCGCCATTCAATAAGATCATGGCTGATCTGTCGCTGCTCAGTTCCACTTTCCCGCCCTCTCCCCATAACCCTTAATCCCCTCTCTTATCAAAAACCCATCAACCCGCGTCTTAAAAATATTTAGCGAGGCAGCCTCCACCACTTCAATGGGCAGAGAATTCCAGAGATTCACCACCCTTTGAGTGAAGAAGTTCCTCCTCAACTCCGTTCTAAACCGCCCCCCTTTATCTTGAGGCTGTGCCCCTAGTCCTACTGTCTTTTCTGAGCGGGAAGAGTCTCTCCACCTCTATCCTATCCATCCCATTCATCATCTTATACGTCTCAATGAGATCTCCCCTCATTCTTCTAAACTCCAACGAGTACAAGCCTAGTTTATTCAGCCTCTCCTCATAGCTCAACCCCCTCAACTCCGGTATCAGCCTAGTAAACCTCCTCTGCACTCCCTCCAAGGCCAAAATATCTTTGCGCAGGTGCGGCGCCCAAAACTGCATTTAACCCTGAAAAGTGTGAAGTGATGCACGTTGCAAGAAGAATCAAGACAGAGGAATACTTAATGAATGGCAAGATGCTGGGAAGCTCAGGGAAACAGATGGATGTTGGGGTACTTATTTATAAATCCCTGAAAGTGGCAGAGCGTGTGAATAAGTGGGGTTATGGGGATAGGGCCTGGGAGGGATTGTGATTGATGCAGACTAAAATGGGACAAATGGCTTCTTTCTGCACTGTAGGGATTCTATGGTGCCACAAATGGTAAAAGCCAGTGTCCCATATGCCTTCTTAATAGTACCTATTCACATTCTCTGCCACTTTCAGGGATCTATAAATAAATACCCCAGCTGGATGACAAGGGTGTCATGGAAACATGCCAGATATCTAGAAACCAGCCAAGGCCCTTAAGGTCCAGGACCTCCAAAGGAAGGCCGCCATGTGCATCACAGGTCACGGGGCGAGGTAGGCAGCTGGTTCCATTCGCCGCCCATGTACGTTCTGGGGAGACACTGAGACGTAGCGGTAGGCCACATAAGGTTAGGGAGTTATTGCTGCACTAAGATGGCACAGGTAAAGGCTGCAGTAGTTAGATAGATCTTTAAGCACCTTAATGTTTTCCATTTACATGTTTTTATGTTAGAACTTATTATTTAAACACCGTATTGTAACCATTAAATGTTTATTCACTATCCATCTGTGACTAACTTGTTTCAGATTTGTCTTGAATAGGAATCCTCTTTCATTGGTGATCACTGGAGGGATGCTTCATGTTGATGTCAGTTGGGGAGGCCCCTCAGTGCTGTGTCTCTGAGAAAATGAAGCCATTGGTTCCCCAGAACCCATGATCGATTCTCTCCTCTCCCCCATTCCACCCACCCCGGTGCCCTGTATGGGAGTTTCAAATCCCTTACCCACTACACAGACATAGGCCCATGTGCCAGAGTGCATGCAGAGCTCAGGAGGAGTCAGACTAGTTTGCACCAGAACATCATCATAACAAAGTACAAAGAGCAAAGAAAATTACAGACCCCTCAGCCCGCCAAGCCTGCACTGACTATGCTGCCCCACTTAACTAAAACTCCCTACCCTTCCAGGGACCATAACTCTCTATTCCCATTCTATTCATTTATTTGTCCAGATGCCCCTTAAAACTCACTGTTGTATCTGCTTCCACTACCCACCCCCCTCCCCCCCCCGCCCCACCCCCAGGGAACGATCTCCAGGCACCCACCAAATTCTGTGTAAAAAACTTGCCTCATACATCTCCTTTAAACCTTGCCCCTCACATCTTAAACCTGTGCCCCCTAGTAATTGACTCTTTCACCCTGGGAGAAAGCTTCTGACTATCCACTCTGTCCATGCCTCTCATAATCTTGTAGACTTCTATCAGGTCACCCCTTAACCTCTGTCATTCCAGTGAGAACAAACCAAGTTTCTCCAACCTCTCCTCATAGTTAATGCCCTCCATACCAGGCAACATCCTGGTAAATCTTTTCTGTACCCTCTCCAAAGCCTCCACATCTTTCTGGTAGTGTGGTGACCAGAATTGAACACTATATCCTAAGTGTGGCCTAACTAAGGTTCGATAAAGCTTCAAGATGACTTGCCAATTTTTAAACTCAGTGCCCTGGCCAAAGAAGGCAAGCATGCCGTATGCCTTCTTGACTACTTTCTTCACCTGCATTGCCACTTTCAGTGACCCTGTGTGCCTATACACCCAGATCCCTCTGCCTATCAATAGTCTTAAGAGTTCTGCCATTTACTATATATTTCCTATTTGTATTAGACCTCCCAAAATGCATTATCTCACATTTGTCAGATTAACCTCCATCTGCCATCTCTCTGCCCAAGTCTCCAACTGATCTATATCCTGCTGTATCCTCTGATGGCCCTCATCACTATCCACAAATCCACCAACCTTTGTGTCATCCGCAAACTTGCTAATCAATCCAGTTACAATTTCCTCCAAATCATTTATATGTATTACAAACAGCTTAGTGATGGTGCTTATTGAGTTGTCATCATCCTTCCACCCTCTTGCCTGACAAAAACATTCAATAACACAATGTACCGAGGCCCACCACTCGTGTGATGTTGCAGGAGATAGCAGGATTTGGGGGGGGGGGGTGGAATTGGAACCCATGTGCACAGATACAGGCCCCTGGTGACTCCAGCGCCTGGTGATCAGAGCCTCCCTAGCTGCCCTCACATGCCTCATAGGAGCTGCCCGCCCTCCAGCAGTGGGTGGTATTGCTCAGTGTGCTCCTCCTCTTCCTCCTCCTCCTGCTGGGCGGAAAACAGGCACAACATGGTGGTAAAATTGGGCCCATAGACTTACAACTTCTGGAAGCTTCAATGCCCCAACTTAGTGATGGTAATGTTTGCTTGAGATTGTTGAGTTTTCTCATGTGGCCTGGGGGAGTGTCATTCTTGGATGTTGCTCTGGATTTTGCTTTGGATCTTGGACTTAATGCAGTGGAGTTGCATGATGTTTGAAGTCTTGACACTTCCCTAATTAGTCTTGTGTTCCATTTCACTACTGCACCACTGGGTGTAATGACCTCTTTGACCTCATCTCTATACAAATCCTTGTCACTTCAGATGGTTGCTGCATCCCTCCTGCTGGATGTTGAATTGAGCCAGGCTGTCAATTTAATTGTCTATTGGCTGGGAGTCCAAATTCTATGAAGTGCTGTCATTGACATCAACCTTGGTGTTCACTTTCCCTGCCTTGCCTGATTTACCCCATTCTACTGCATTCCTCTGCAGCCTCTTCACCCCCACCTTAATAGGAGAGTAATTGCTTTTACAATCTTTTCTAAGACCATGCATTTTATTTATGTATTACTCACAAATAAGGCTTACATTAACACTGCAGTGAAGTTACTGTGAAATTCCCCTAGTCGCCACGTTCCAGCACCTGTTCGGGTCAATGCACCTTACCAGCATGTCTTTCGGATTGTGGGAGGAAACCGGAACACCCGGAGGAAAGCTACGCAGACACAAGGAGAACGTGAAAACTCCACACAGACAGTAACCTAAGTTGGGAATAGAACCCGGGTCCTTGGTGCTGTGAGGCAGCAGTGTTAACCATTGTGCCACCGTGCCACCCACATCACAGTTAAACAAGGACAGATAGGTTAACCTTGCAAATTTCCATAGCAACATTCAAATTTTCAATCGTCATGAGAAGTTTTTGTTAATATGCAATTTATAAGTACTTTAAGATGTATAGGGCCTGTGATTCTGGGGAGCATGTGGGTGGGGGAATGGTGGGTCTGTGATTCTGGGGAGCATGTGGGTGGGGGAATGGGGGTTTGTGATTCTGGGGAGCATGTGGGTGGGGTAACGAGCTGTGTGGACAGAGATTGTTGCTGGACATCTCTCATAAATGGGAGACCACTTCTTTCTAAGCTGTGTCCTAGTCTTTCGCACAGAGGGGAAACATTTCAGCATCCACCTTATCAAGTCCCCGTTGGATCTTAAATATTTCAATCAGTTTGCCTTTCATCCTTCTGAAGACCAGTGGACATAGGCCTAGCCATCCAACCTTTCCTCTAATTCCCCTAATTCCAGAATTCAGCCCAGTGAACCTTCTTTGACATTATGTCCTTCCTTAAAATAGAGGTCAAAGCTGTACATGGTACTCTAGACGTGTTCTAACAATACCAAATAAAACTAGCAAAACAGCCCAATTTTTATATTCTAGTCCCTTTGCAATAAAGGCTAATTCCTGAAGAATAATTATTTTCGCACAATTTGGAGCAATAAAATTATTCACAAGGGACAATTCTTGCCTTCAGCATGTCCCTGATTCACTGTCTGATAACATTGCTTTAATTTGTCCACAAAATATGCATTCCCCTGTGTACTCAGCTCCAAGGCTCAGTTGCCAATGATTGTCCAGCTCATATCACCCAGACTTTTTTTAAGACAACTTGATTACAATTCTGAAGTCTTGAATGTTTCATTGCTTTCAGCATTTATTTACTGGTAACACTGTTAGTGTTATTTGTTGAAGCTCAGATCTGTGCAGGAACTGCTAAGACTGGTTTCTGGGAGAAGCCTCCGTCTTTTTTGATTCAGAACAAGGTGCCCCCACATTGTTATGCACCCAGGTGAGGAGGGCTGAACTGGCTCCCCTTCTTTATTCAAACCCCTTCCCCTTTTTTCCCAGCACAGTGTTATGTTTCAAAACCAGCCAACTTAACCAGGCTTTTGTTGGGTTAAAAGGAGAAAAAGAATTAAATATCTAACACACACACACACACACACACACACACGTTCATTTTCCTAGCCTTAGTCAATCATATCTTTTCAGTTTTAACCAGATCTCTAAGTTCTGGAGAAGGCGTCTGCAATCACATTTCAATATGGTCATCACCTGCACCCCACTCTAATTCATCGCCTCTGTTACCATCATCCTCTAGGTTGGTGGTAATGGGACAGATTAATACCCGCATGTCCTCTTCTCAGTTGGAAAATTGCTTTATCATGTTAAGGTGACACAGCCTTTGTTCTTTCCTTCAATTTGGGCTCTGAGTTAGAAGCTCCCTAAGCCTCTCTGCTTCTCTATAGGCCACTGAACCAGGCTTTTAAGGAGCATTAGCAGATGGGCCGAGATTTTCCGTCCCCCTCCTATGGCAGTTTCATGCCAGTGGAGGTGGCCTGCCATCAGCCAGTGATGAACTCTTTCATCTCCGCTGCTGTCAATGGGATTTCCTGTTGTTTACACCCTCCACTGTCAGGGAACCTGCAGTGGGCTTTGCCATTGGTGGCACCAAATGATTGCACCGATAGGCACGGCCAAAATTTCTTGCCCATAGACTCCTGGCTGAAAGGTTCGGGCCCTGGCACACTGGTCTGCTTATATTTTTCATAGCTGTCTGAGAGATTTTAATGAGACTCATTCCCTCATTTTTCACACAATAGCCACTTCCTCATAATTGCCCCGCTCAACTCCATCTGTATGATGCTCTTTGATCCTTGAGAACCAATTTGAACAGCCAGCCACCCAGACACTAATCCCTGATAGCCTGGCTTCCATAACCAGTGGCCTTGACCTTCCAGACAGCTCATGGCCTCAGGTTTGAAAGTGCAGCCTGAGTATGGGGAGCCATTTCGATTGTGCGCGTTCTCCCCCTCTGTGTGAAGGTCTTCAGCCCTCATGAGGTTGGGGACCGCCACTCGTCAGAGTGCCCCACTCTTCCAATGCTGCCTGACATTCACAGGACCCCAATCAGCAATCTTATAGTCACTCCCAGTGCTGACCCTGTGGATTCACCTGGTCCCAACCACTTTCCAGCTGCCAGTCTAGAAGGGAAATCCCTCAGCGGTGATATTGCCACAGGAGGAATGGGAAGCACTGCCTGAAAATCAGCAGCAGAACCCCAGAAGCCTAAAGGCTCACAGCTGTGATGGGCTGCTAAAGCTTGTGGCTACAGCACCACGCACTCCAAGATGCCAAATCTGAATCCTGATGCTTGCCACATATTGCTCCCATGTCACTGTATTCACTGATGGTTAATGTGGACTGAAAGCCACTCCCTTAGAATGAAATGGACTAGCTCTAACTTTCTGTGGGAATTAAGTCCACATCTACTATGCAAGCCTAGGGATTTACATCATTTCATATATTTCTTTGTGCAGTCAGATGGCAAAATGGCATTTTCACACAGCTTACCAAAGGGGTAGCACATGTCGGACAGGAAATTTTGAATCCTTTCATTTAGAATCCCTGCAGTGCAGAAAGGGGCCATTCAGCCCATCGAGTCTGCACTGACCTCAATCCCACCCAGGCTCTACTCTGTAACCCCACCCATTTACCCTGTTAATCCCCCGACACTAAGGATCCATTTAGTGTGGTCAATCAACCTGACCAGTACACCTTTGGACTGTGGGAGGAAACCGGAGCACCCGGAGGAAACCCACGCAGACAAGGGGAGAAAGTGCAAGCTCCACACAGACAGTGACCCAAGACTAGAATTGTACCTGGAATCCTGGCACTGTGAGGTAGCAGTGCTAACCACTGGGCCACCATTCTGCCCCTGCTCAGCTGCACTCAGCTGAAGCTGCTGTGCAATTTGCACGTAAGTAATGGTGGGCAGCATTAGCCTTACTGGTACTGATGCAGGAATATTTGCACCATGGATGTCTATGGAGGAGTCCTATCCAATATGGCAGGCAGCATTCTTTCAGCATGGGATAGGTGCATGTATACCACTTGCCATATCGGATATATAAAACTTGAGAAAGTACATATCAAAATCAAACACAAAGAAGGTTGAACCAGACTGACATCTTGGTATTGACAAAATCTGGCCTTAAAGTCATGTTGTTGTTCCGTCCACTTTGATTGAACCTAAAAATATACCAGCAATCTATCATTGTCAACTGCCCTTCAACCCAATGTGAAAACCATCACAGAGACAATAGATTGATTAGTGGTGCTGAAGCAAAGTATAATTTTTAGCTGTGTGTGAAGCTTGACAACAAAAACAAGCATTGAATTCTTGCAATTGGCCACAATCGCATTGTTTAAAGTTTTCAAATATTTATCCCTTTAGTCATTAACTAGATTTATATGTTCTGGCAGGGTTTCTTGACTGCAATAAGTATTCAATTTAGAATTCTCTAATTTCTTTTAGGCATCAAGTACTGTGGTTACAAGAGGGTTTTGAAGACGGCAGAAACATAAAATGGATTGTGTTTAATCTGTGGGGAAGATTACTGCAGCTCTGCCCTGTTTGGTGTCAGAATTTGGCCTTTAACAACTTCAGTATTTATTAGCAGCAAGGTCAGCCCCATCTGCCATGTTTTCATTATCTTGTTTTCTTCAGCTAATGACATTCATTTCACCCTGTTAAAAAACAATTACTTTGCTGATTACAATAGAGGATGTCTTCTCCTAAGCCAGAAACCACATGTACAAATCTTCCTCTATGACTTGGAAGCCAAAAATGTTAATGTGGCTGGATTGAATATCAGCTTGCAAATCCTCCCAACACACACCAATGGCAAGTGGTAAGGGGTGAGGAGATTCTTGCTTAGCAATGTGATGGAAAGGCTATGGAGGCCAGGTCATTGAGTATATTTAAGACTGAGATAGATAGGTTCTTGATTGGGGAAAAGACAGAAGAAGGGGGTTGAGAAACTTAATAGTCACGATTGAATGGCAGAGCAGATCTGATGGGTTGTGTGGGCTAATTTTACTCTGATATCTTATGGTCTTATGGAAAGACAGTTGGAGCCTCCAACGTCACTGTTCATAGCCCCAAGCCACAACATTGCATTGAGAGTGTATGTTGCCACAGTAACTTGGACTCTCGGGTAGTGTAATATACCATGACCATAAATGGTTGATTCTACTGGACTAAGATCTTGAGAGAAACCAATCGACATTATTATCTCCCTTTAGACATTTTATCAATGAAGGATGCCAAGGACTGGACAGAGTTTGTAGATGACTTCTAAAGCTATTATCAGACAGTAATCTACGTGGAAAGGTTTGCATGAACCCCAGATCTCGAGTGAACTCAACAGTTCCTAGCTTTTCACCAATTAAATAATACTTGGATCTATCCTATTAGATCCAAAATGGATGACCTCACACTTAATAGGACTCAACAAAATGAATGTTATTGGGATAGGGAGGGGACGAGTGACAAAAGACCAAAGGGCAAAGGTCATCCCCAGTAAAATTAAAATGAAGAATAAAATGAATAATGAAGAGTGAACAAAGAGATCAAAGGACAAAGAACAGTACAGCACAAGAATAGGCCCTACAGTCCACCAAGCCTGCATCAACACATGACGGCTTTTTAAACTAAAGGCTTTTTGCCTGTATAGGGTCCACCCCGTATTCCCTGCCTTTTCATGTATCTGTCAATGTTGCTATTGTATCTGCTTCTACCACCTCCTCTGGCAGCACATTCCAGGCACTTAACACCCCCATGTAAAAAACTTGCTTTTTACATCTCCTTTAAACTTTCCCCATTTTTCTTTAAACCACAGTGGTTAGCACTGCTGCCTCACAGCACCAGGGACCCGAGTTCAATTCATGGCTTGGGTCACTGTCTGTGTGGAATTTGCACATTCTCCTTATGTCCGCATGGATTTCCTCCGGGTGCTCCAGCTTCCCCCCACAGTCTGAAACACGTGCTGGTTAGGCGTATTGACCCAAACAGGCACTGGAATGTGGTGACTAGGGGAATTTCACAGTAACTTCATTGCGGTGTTAATGTAAGCCTTACTTGTGATCAATAAATACACTTTATCCTTTACCATATCCCCGAGTAATTGACATTTCTATCCCAGGAAATCAAAAGAACAAAAGAATGTACAAAATAGTTACATATGAAGCTATTGGAATCCATCACTTTTATTGATTCAACCTTTACTCTACTGGCCTTAGGCTTCTAGTTATTATTGGTAATCTCAACTTGTGAACCCAACGCTTGCTGAATTTGCTTCCCACCACATACTCAGTGAAGAATTCATTCACTTTTTCCTCAGTTTTCTGACTCCTGCCTTTGGCTCTGATGACTTCACTCCCTTTGTGTTGGGAAATCAGATTAACACAACAGTAACACAGAGGTTCAGCAACCCCATCTGGCACGTGGATCTTTTGTCATACTGGATGACTAATTTAACATAAGAATGGTTTTTGATAACCTCCACTCTTAAAGAGAGAAACTGACATGCCACATTTGCTTCCCATTTTGGAATTGCTCAAGATCCTACAGGGTACATGACTGGAAAGCTTTGCATTCCATCGGGATAGTCTCCTGCAAGAAAAGCAAATTTACAGGGTGGGATTTTCTGGCCACGCTGGCCCCAAGACTGGAAAATCCTGCCTGAGGTCAATGGACATTTGCATGGTTCTCACCTGCCCATTAAGATTCCCATAGCAGGCGGAAAGAAAAAAAATTGCCCATAGGCTTTCTTTAGAATGAGCCTTTCTGCTAAATGTTGTTAATGCCAGCAGTTCTTGAACTGTCCTTGATAAATACAATGTGGAGATGCCGGCATTGGACTGGGGGAAACACAGTAAGAAGTCTCACAACACCAGGTTGAAGTCCAACAGTTTTATTTGGTAGTAAACGCCACTAGCTTTCAGGATGCTGTTCCTTTGTCATCATTCTGAAAGCTGGTGGTGTTTACTACCAAATAAACCTGTTGGACTTTAGCCTGGTGTCATGAGACTTCTTACTTGATAAATACCACAGAGTAATTCTGGCTGGAATTCATCAGTGTTGTTTGTCCCACTGCCACTGCAAATGAGAATGGAGAATTTGGCACTCAGCAGGACTGCTGCAGCAGGACTGGAGAATTCCAGCCACCAGTAAAGTCTTAGAATTCAGGCCACTATCTCCATTTATTTTTTAAGGTTTATGAAGTGGTGACATGGAAAGAATTACTTTCAGTTTTGGCCTTGGGGAATGTGCATGAGTCAACAAATGGCTACTTGGTTTGAGAAACATTGAAATTGATCGATGTGCTTGTTTAAAATCAAACTTAAGGTCCTGATCTTATAGCTTAGCCAGGTGCAGACGACTGCCAATGATGGACCAATGAAAATATGCTTTGGGTGAATGGCCAGAATTGAATAAGGGCAGGGGCCCCAGAAACTGCAGTACTGGATGAGGTTACATACATAGAGAATGGATGAGGTCGTGGGGGGATTTGAAAACAAAGATCACAATTTTAAAATCAAGACATTGCACTTGTCTATTTAACTACCATTTAGCACTAATCAACTCAGCCAGCTCAATTTTCTAACCTATCACTTTACATTTGATTTTCTTATTCCTACTATTGGAAACTCATGCCCTCAATTTGACATTTACTGCAAAGTTAGACAGCCTACTCCCACCTCCGAATAATTTAAATACACCATCGAGACAATAATCAGGAACTTTTTCCCGGGGTGGAAGTGTCAATTAAAAGGGGGCACAGGTTCAAGGTGAGGGGAGGGAAGTTTAAGGGAGATGTGCGGGAGGAGTTTTTTATGCAGAGATTGGGGGGTGCCTGGAAAGCACTGCCAGAGGATATGGTGGAAGCAGGAACATTAACAACATTTAAGAGGAATCTAGATGGTACATGAATAAGGAGGGAATAGAAGGATGTGGACTGAGTAAAGGCAGGAAGTTTAGTTAGGGCATTATATTCAGGACAGGCTTGGAGGGCCCATGTAGCCTGTTACTATGTTTTACTTTTCTATGTTTTTTGTAATACCTGGCACTGATTCCTACCATGCAGCTTTTTCTTAACAAAACACACCACACCTATTGTATATTTTAAAGTTTATATATTTGTGTCACAAATCGGCTTACATTAACACTGCAATGAAAATCCTCTCGTCACCACATTCCGGCATCTGTTCAGATACACTGAGGAAGAATTTTGTGTGGCCAATGCATCTAGCCAGCACATCTTTCAGACTGTGGGAGGAAACCAGAGCGACTGGAGGAAACCCGCACAGACACACATGGAGAATGTGCAGACACTCCACAGACAGTGACCCCAAGCCAGGAATCGAACACAAAGCCCTGGCACTGTGAGGCAGCAAATCACTATGCACTGCTGTCTTACAGTGCCAGGAACCTAGATTCGATTCCCGGGGGCTCACTGCCTATGTGAAGTCTGCATGTTCTCCCTGTGTCTGCATGGGTTTCCTCCAGATGCTCCAGTTTCCTTTCAATCCGAAAGATGTGCGGGTTACATGCGTTGGCCATGCTAAATTCTCCCTCAGTGCACTTGAACAATTGGCTAGGGGATTTTCACAGTAACTCCATTGCAGTGTTTATGTAAGCCTACTTGTGACACTAATAAATAAACTTAAACTTACCGCCCATCTCCTTATTGCTTTAATTTTTGTGTATGCTTTTATGAGCAGAATTGAGCTCAATCTGCATAGTGAGATTCATCACCAATTGATTGTGAGTGGGTGAGATACCTCACCCTGAAATAATTCTTTAGGTCAACTTGTCGCAGCCGTCAGTTAGACGTGCAGGTAATTTTTTCACTAACTAAAATGCCATACATAAACTTCACAGGGAATTGCATGAAATGCAAAGGACAAAATAAGGAAGCAAAGTATATTGAATTCATACACCATAAGCACTACACAATCAAGTAAATTGCATGAACTCTTAGATTATCTTGTACTGTCATTATTTGATTGCACATAAAATGTTGTTCTTCAAACAAGGAACATCAATATGCAATTCCTGCATTAAAAGGACTGCACATGCAGCATTTTCATTGTTGAAAATATGTGCAATAGAAAACATTAGTCAATTGTAGCCTTCACTGGAAGAGCCAAACAAGTTATCTCCTCATTTATCATTGTCCCTGTGCAGACCATTCTAATTCACAGTCTACCACATTCATATTGCTGATGCGTGGATGAAATCATCCACCCTGGAAACTAAGCCCTGAGATGGCGGGAAAGTTGTGATTCCCGCTGGGTGATGGTTCGGTTGTACATTGATGATCTTCCACTTGCTGCGAGGGGTTCGGTGTATCTCATGACAGGGCGGGCAGGAAGTTTCCCACCATACTGTCACCTCATGGGGGTTGACCTGATTCTCTGGAAGATACCTGCTGTGATGTATAGAGCAGACCAAGTCACTGTATAACAAACTCATCTTGCTACTCTATCCAACTTTCAAGAAGTTTTGCAACTGCAGCTTTCAGCTACCTGAACTTTAACTCCAACCTGAAGGAATGCACATTGGACTCTGACAGGCACATGAATTAATATCTTTTCTTTTAAATTATGCCCAGCTGTAATACTCCCTTCTTCGTGTGAGCACGTGAGCATGTGAAAGCCATCCCCTTGGGTTTGAATGTATGAACAAACAATACTTCTGATTTAACCCTGAAGAGAGTTTGCTGCAAGTCGCTTTAAGATTGACTTCACAAATAGTGGGTTTGAGGAAACACGCTCCACTCTTTCAAAAAAATAGAATGCCTCTGCAAGAAAATTAAAACAACTCAGTTTGCCACTCCCCCCACATCTATAGCGCTGTTTGATGTTATGATGCTACTGCGCTGATATCAAGTATTTGTTGATAGCACAAGTAGTCCTGTCAATTAGAATCATTTGTCCAACATGTTGTTCAATTGACTTTTCAGCAATGAGAAACTGTTTTTGAGCACTGTAATGTGTTATGCTTCGACGCTCAGAGGCTTCCACACCTGTCACGAGGAAGATGCAATGTCTGTTTTAAATGCTGAACGTATTTTGATGATTTGTCATTCTCTGTCAGTGTGATGCTGACTAGACAAGTAAAGGTATAATGTAGCACCTTCGAATTGACTTCAAAAGTGGTTAGAGTGTGTGATTTAAGATGTGCATGCTGCTTCCTGAGCTCTCGTGATGTTTATTTGTTCAGTTCCTGAGCAAGGGTTTAAACAGTTCTTGAGTAAAGACACAGCACTCTATTCAAATAGGGAAGCATTGCCTGACAGTGACTTAGGACAGAGAGACAGGAATAGCCTGTACACTGTACAGTCTTGAGGACAGTGACACTCAATTCAATGCTAATGTGGCTCTCTTTATGTCTCTGCAGTGGTTACGCAGGAGACAATTACTCATTGGTTAGTGTATCCAAAATGACTGCTGATAGATCACCTTGGCAATTGGGAGATTCAAGGACAGGGACATGTCAGGCTTGCAATGATTGCAGGGTACCCCCATGTCCCTTTCAACATTTCATATCCCAATGCCCATTTGTTAATCTGTCCTCTCCTCTTCTCAAGCCACCTGTACCGTTACTTTCCAATACTCCCATGATCTTAGAGTTAACACTCTACAACATCCAAATGCCTCCCCTGAATGTGACTGTGCCCTCTATGTCCCAGTACAATACACCAAAGCCCCAGACCAAATGCCTTAAATGGCTGCCCACATCCTAAACACAGTTCTGTGCACAACTATCACTGCCCAAATAGACTTTCCCCATCCAACAACAGGACTAAGATATGTGAGCCCTATGGGGCCCACTAAGTTGGTCCTGTTAGTATAGCCTAATTTCCAAAATAGGATCTTGAACACTTTTTGGACAATCTTTCACTCTTCCCTTCTGGTTCTTCTCTCTCCTGGTCCTGCTTGTGTCTCAGCCTTCCCTGCTGGTTCCCCTCCATCCTCAATTTTGGATCTATGGTCATACCTGTGCCTTAACTTTCCCCTCTAGTCTTTCACTCCCCCTCCTCCTATCCCCAGTCATGCCTCTGGCTCACCCTTGCCCTCTGTTTCTTTTTCTCCCCTTCATTGTGAAGACTAAGGAAATCTGGCATATCAGCTATAACTCTCACCAAATTCTACAGATGCATTATAGAAACCATTCTTTCTGGTTGTATCACAGCTTGGTACAGCTCCTGTTCTGCCCAAGACTGAATAAACTACAAAAGGTCATGAATGGAGCCCAATCCATCACGCAAACCAGCTTTCCACCCATTGACTCTGATTACACTTCCCGCTGTTTCGGCAAAGCAGCCAGGACCCTGCGCACCACACATTCTCTCTTCCACCTTTATCCATCAGAAAAAAGATTCAAAAGTCTGAGGTCACTTACCAACTAACTCAAGAACAGCTTTATTCCCTTCCGTTATGTTTGTTAACACCATTAGCACGGACAGTACAGCTGCAGACCCTGCATTCTGTGCTACCATCAGACTTTTGAATGGACCTACCTCGCATTAAGTTGATCTTTCTCTCCACACTAGCTATGACTGTAACACTACATTCCGCACTCTCTCCTTTCCCTCTCTATGGACGGCATGCTTTGTCGGATACAGAATTGGCTCGGTCAAAGAAGATACACGGTAGCAGTGGAAGGGTGTGTTTCTGAATGGGGGGCCGTGACAAGTGGTGTTCTTCAGGGATCAGTAATTGCTGTTTGTAATATATATAAATGATTTGGAAGGAAATGTAACTGCTTTGATTAGTAAGTGTGCAGATGACACAAAGGTAGGTGGATTTGCAGATAGGGATGAGAACTATCAGAGGATATAGCAGGATATAGATCGGCTAGAGGCTTGGGCAGAGAGATGGCAAGTGGAGTCAAATCCAGACAAATGTGAGATAATGCATTTTGGAAGGTTTAATAAAGACAGGACATATGCAGTAAATGCCAGAACCCTTTAGAATACTGACAGGCAGAGGGATCTGGGTGTACAGGCACACAGGTCACTGAAGTGGCAACGCAGATGGAGAAGGTAGTCAAGAAGGCATACGGCATGCTTGCCTTCATCGGCCAGGGTATTGAGTTTAAAAATTGACAAGTCATGTTGCAGCTTTATAGAACCTTAGTTAGGCCACACTTAGAATATAGTGTTTAATTCTGGTCACCACACGAACAGAAAGATGTGGAGGCTTTGGAGCGGGTACAGAAAAGACTTACCAGGATGTTGCCTGGTATCGAGGGCATTAGCTAGGAGGAGAAACTTGGTTTGTTTTCACCTGGAATGATGGAGGTTGAGGGGCAACCTGATAGAAGTCTACAGGATTATGGGAGGCATGGACAGAGTGGATAGTCAGACATTTTTCCCCAGGGTGGAAGAGTCAATTACTAGGGGCATAGGTTTTACGTGTGAGGGGCAAGGTTTAAATGTGTGATGCAAGTGTTTTGCACAGAGGGTGGTGGGTGCCTGGAACTCGTTGCCAGGGGAGGTAGTGGAAGCAGATACAATAGCGAGTTTTAAGGGGTGTCTGGAAAAATACATGAATAGAATGGGAATAGAAGGATATGATCCCCGGAGGGGTAGGGGGTTTTAGTTCAATCAGGCAGCATAATCAGTGTAGGCTTTGAGGGCCAATAGGCCTGTTCCTGTGCTGTAATTTTCTTTGTTCTTTGTCTGTACAGTAAACAAAAAGCAATACTTTTCATTTTATTTAATGCATGAAGCAATAATAAAATAAATCAAATCAAGACTCACCCCTCCCCACTGGCTGTACCTCCCATGATGTCTCCACTCACATTGTCTGCATCTTTCAGACTTGATTAGCTGTAAAGACTCGCATTCTAATCAGTTTTCTGTAAACTGAGTGTGTGCCTATATATGCTCTGTTTGTGATCAGAACTCCCCACTCACCTGATGAAGGGACAAAGCCCCGAAAGCTAGTGGTGTTTGCTACCAAATAAGCCTGTTGGATTTTAAGCTGGTGTTGAGACTTCTTACTGTGTGCACCTCCCATGCCAGCTAATGTGCTGCAAGCACCCGGTAAGGATCAGTGATACTATAAAAGGAAGATGAAAACAAGGTCTACTGACCTGGTCGTGAATGAAATCAAACTCTCTAGGTGCACCCACTTATATACAGTTACAAAACAGAACCTTCTAATGAGCCAGTGGCGGGGAACTTAATTTGGAGGGGAGCAAGTTGCAAGTTGACTCAGCGGATAAATTGATCATCTTTTAATCTGTCTTGAAAAGTTGGAAGAATCCAAACCATTTCTTTGGCACCAGGATACGGATCTTTTTGATTCATGCCAAAGTAAATTCTCCACATGCCTCTGCCAGGAGCCCTGCTGCTGGTGAGAGACTGGGTCTTCTTTTTCCACTTGCACGGCTGCAGGGATTAAGATATCAGAACCATCTAGAGATTGGGTAAAGGGCGAAAACAAGAATCAGTCAGGGAAATGCAAACACCTTGAGGCTGCATTGAGAGAGTGCATTGGAGAGAATTTGAACCAAAGAGTTAAGTGGATTGTGAGGAAAATCTGTGATGAAGTAATCTCCAGGCATTATTCTTCTTATAAACTTTATGAGATATATTAGCACATTCAAGGAACTGACACAAGCATGTTGGAATACATGGCCTATTTCTGTACTAGGAATCTCAAAATGATCTTGGATGGTAACTTAGAAGATAGGAGCAGGAGGTGAGTGTCCCGTCACCAAGTTACTTTATTTAACCATACATCTGTACACAGCCAGCTCTCCAGGTGCTCCCTGCTGAATGCAGGCTGGGAGTCTGACACACCTGCTTTAAATAAACAGCATAAGGCTCTCCTTTCTGCCCTGCCCCTTGGCTTTCCCTTTCCCCTCCTGGGAGGTACAGCATCCGCCAACTCAGGGTCGCATACTCCCCCAGCCCGGACCCGGGGTACACGCACCTGCGACACCAGGCCCAGCACTTGGTGCTCAGGCACCCATGGGCCTGGTAGATGGTTTTGGAGAGGGGTCGGTGGTGTTCTTTTTCTCCCCGAGTTGGCAGCCGGGGTGACTGGGGTGGTGGGGGTTGGGTTCCGTCCTCCCCCCTTTTCTTGCCTTTTGCTTTTCCTGGGGTCTTCTGGCCACGCGGAGGCTCCACTCCTTCCCTGCTGGCAGCCAAGGTGACAGCTGCTGCCAGCGTGGCCTCCCCTTGCAGGGAGCCAGGTGGCACTCAGTTATGGGGGGAGAGAGGGGGCTGCAGAGCCAGCTGCGGCCGCCTTGGATTGGGTTGGCGACCTTGGAGGCGAGGCAGTTTTTTAAAAGCATGCCTCACCTCCTTACAGGCACGGCACTGCAAACCATCCACGGACCAGAAGACCTAATTAAAGCCTCATTCAGGGCACTCCTCCCGGGCCAGAAGGAGTGGGGTCACGAAGGCCAAGCAGGGTCAGCGCCACCCCCGACCTGACCTCTGCCAGTAGGTGGAGGAGCTCCACGGGACATTCGAGATGACCAACCAATGGGCAGTGGCCTCAAGAGGGTCCACCACCAAGAACATCCCACCTACCGTCAGCCCATTTTCCAGGGCAAGGTGGACCACCGCTCAGCCTTCAGAAGGAATACGGCCTTGCCATACATTTTGGAGGCTGCTACAATGGCTGAGGGGCTGACAGCCCCAGCCGTTGCCTGAACGCACACCTCGATGGTCATGTCAGGGTGGGCATAGCACTTCAAAGTTGCTTTGCGAGCAATTTAAAAGGTGGCAGGGCCTTAAGAGTGGCAAGGGCCTTGGCTGCTGCCACACCTGCATAGGTAGACCTAGAGGGCACTGCCACCGGTGACGGTGTTGCTGTCACCATGATGCTAATGTAAGTGCTACACCCACCCCGGGACTGCTCAGATGTACAGCAGGGCGTACTTGTCATGAGTTATCTGTGGAGTGGCGGGTGCAGGGAGGGTTGGGTGAGAGGCTTCTCTGGTCTTTGTGAGGCACAGAGAGGGGGTGGGGGTAAAGAAGGAAAGGAGTATGCATGTGGTGGGTGGGTGGAGGGGTGTCTCTGCCCAAGGATTGTGGGACAGAGAGGGAATGAGGGAGGGTGAGAGTCCAGGTACTCTCTCCCCTGAAGTCAGAGAGGAGCAGGAGGGAGGATGGGGGACAGGGCACTAAAGGAGGGCTGGTGCCCCAGTCAGGAGGAAGGAGGTGGGTGCCAGTGTTGGGGGCAGCAGCCATGGGTAGGGGGGCGGCTGGGGGACTTCTAATCTTCAGCCCTGTGGGCCAGCAATGAAAAAAGTTCGGGATGTCTTCACCCCTGCGTAGATAGATGAAGAACGATGTTCTTCCCCCCGCTTTTAGGCACAGACTTCTGATAATTTGGGGCATCAGCCCAACAACTCAGTCCTTTAATGTTGAAAGCCTGCCTCTGTGGAATGCTGTCCTCCCTCCTGTAGGCGGAGAATGTCTCTTTCTCTCTCTCCTCCCAGGCTTAGAGAGAGCAGCTTCTGATGATTCCCCATGCAGGTGGAGGAGGGGTAGGGGGATGGTTCCTCCTTCCTGGCCTTCCTTCTTCTGGAAATCTTCCTTGAAGGGAAGTAAAAGAGCCTTCTTCACGGCAACGGCAACGGCAAATTTCTCTCTGCACCCACACAGCCAGTTCTCCCGGTGCTCCCTGCTGAAAGCAGGCTGACACACCTGCTTTAAACAGCGAGCATAATGCTCCCTGATTTAACCATCAATTACGACTATCAGGTCGCTCTTTTTGTGTACCAACCAATTATACAAAGCCTCATTGGCCTAGCTGAAGTTATCACACAGGAGAAGGCCATTTGGCCCATTGAGCCTGCTCTGCCATTCATCACGATCATGGTTGATCATTCAACTCAATGGTCTAATCCTGCTTCCTCCCTATAACCTTTGATCTCATTCACCCCAAGCGCTATATCCAGCCACCTCTTGAATACATTCAATGTTTTGGCATCAACCTGTTGTTGGGGGTGGGGAGGATGCACAGTGGCATAGTGGTTAGCACTGCTGCTTCACAGCACCAGGGCCTTGGGTTCAATTCCCAGCTTGGGCCACTCACTGTCTGTGTGGAGTTTGCACATTCTCCCCATGTCTGCATGGATTTCCTCCAGGTGCTCCAGTTTCCTCCCACAGTCCGAAAGACATGCTGGTTAGGTGAATTGACCCAAACAAGCACCAGAGTGTGGGCAACTAGGGGAATTTCACAGTAACTTCATTGCAGTGTTAATGTAAGGGGATGGATAGGGTAGAGGTTGAGAGGTTCTTCCCGCTCAGAAAGGACAGCAGGACTAGGGGGCACAGCTTCAAGATAAGGGGGGGGTGCAGTTTAGAACAGAGTTGAGGAGGAACTTCTTCACTCAAAGGGTGGTGAATCTCTGGAATTCTCTGCCCGTTGAAGTGGTGGAGGCTACCTCACTAAATATATTTAAGACACGGGTAGATAGGTTTTTGGTAGGCAAGGGGATTAAGGGTTATGAGGAGAAAGCAGGAAAGTGGAACTGAGCCACTTCAGATCAGCCATGATCTTATTGAATGGTGGGGCAGGCTCGCAGGGCTAGATGGCCTACTCCTGCTCCTATTTCTTATGTTCTTATGTAAGCTTTACTTGTGACTAATAAATAAACTTTAACTTTAACTACTTCCTGTGGTAATGAATTCCACAGGCTCACCGCTCTTTTGGTGAAGAAATATCTCATCTCTGTCCTAAATCTACCCGAATCCTCACACTGTGACCCCTGGGTCTGGACTCACCCACTATCAGAAACATCTTCCCTGTATCTACCATGTCTTGTGATGTTAGAATTTTATATATCTCTATGAAAACCCCCTTTATTTATCTGAACTTCAGCGAAAACAATCCTAACCTAGTCAATCTCTCTTCTTACATCAACTTGACTGTATGTTAGCTGAAGTTTACAGCTTATTTATTTGACACAAGTAAGGTTTGCTTAACACTGCAATGAAGTTACCATGAAATTCCCCCAGTCACCACATTCTGACACCTGTTCAGGTCAATGCACCTAACCAGCATGTGGGAGGAAACTGGAGCACCCAGAGGAAACCCACGCAGACACAGGGAGTACATGCAAACTCCACACAGTCAATGACCTAAGCTGGGAATCAAACACAGGCTCCTGGCACTGTGAGGTAACAGTGCTAACCACTGTGCCACCATGCAGCCCAGCTAGGACACTAAACTGTTAAACTGACAGCCAGTGGTGTACAATTTGTTTTGCACAAATACCTAAGGTGATTTTTTCATTATCACAATCATTGTTAAATCAAGGTTCATCGTCAGATATTACCCAGGATCTAGGAAACCGAGCTTTAAACTGTGCTATGACAAATGTGTGCTATATATTTGTCAATTTGGGCTATTTTGAAGAATTTTGAGAAGTACTCTATTGTTATTCGGAAATTGTCACTGGAACTTAATCCTGTCTTTTTGCAGACTGTACTCAGTGCTTAAAATTACAATTTATTCTTTCATGATTGACATTTTGCCTGTTTTGCATTCTGTGCTTTTCTCCAGGTCATCATTTGTAGCCAAAATATCGTTCCTCTAGCACTTGCACTGCACTTTTCCATTCTGAAATGACTTTGATTGATTATTTTAATATTATAATTTCTCTTACAGGCTGACACAATCTAATCATTTTTGTTGTACAATAACTCAATTTGAAATGTGATTTATTTATGATAGTCTCAATGAATTAGGATTCTCCTGTCATGTAATGTTCTTTGTGAGCTCATGCATTTGAAAGTTGTGCCACTTATTATTTCTGTCACATCTGAGCAATTGGCAAATGTGATATTAAGTTAATTTCTGAATTTTCTCCCCTTGCCTTCATTTCATAGAATCCTACAGTACAGAAAGAGGGCATTCGGCCCATCGAGTCTGCACCAACCACAATCCCACCTAGGCCCTATCCCCATATCCCTACATATTGACCCACTAATCCCTCTAACCTATGCATCCTGGGACACTAAGGGGCAATTTAGAATAGCCAATCAACCTAACCTGCACATCTTTGGACTGTAAGAGGAAACCAGAGCATCTGAAGGAAACCCACATAGACACAGGGAGAATGTGCAAACTCCACATAGAAATGACCCAAGCCTGGAATCAAACGCAGGTTCCTGGCACTGTGAGGCAACAGTGCTAACCACTGTGCCACCATGCAGCCCAGCTAGGACACTAAACTGTTAAACTGACAGCCAGTGGTGTCCAATTTGTTTTGCACAAGTACCTAAGGTGATTTTTTCATTATCACAATCATTGTTAAATCAAGGTTCATCGTCAGATATTACCCAGGATCTAGGAAACTGAGCTTTAAACTGTGTTATGACAAATGTGTGCTATATATTTGTCAATTTGGCTATTTTGAAGAATTTTGAGAAGTACTCTATTGTTATTTGGAAATTGTCACTGGAACTCAATCCTGTCTTTGCAGACTGTACTCAGTGCTTAAAATTACAATTTATTCTTTCATGATTGACATTTTGCCTGTTTTGCATTCTGTGCTTTTCTCCAGGTCATCATTTGTAGCCAAAATATCGTTCCTCTAGCACTTGCACTGCACTTTTCCATTCTGAAATGACTTTGATTGATTATTTTAATATTATAATTCCTCTTACAGGCTGACACAATCTAATCATTTTTGTTGTACAATAACTCAATTTGAAATGTGATTTATTTATGATAGCCCCAATGAATTAGGACCCTCCTGTCATGTAATGTTCTTTGTGAGCTCATGCATTTGAAAGTTGTGCCACTTATTATTTCTGTCACGTCTGAGCAATTGGCAAACGTGGTATTAAGTTAATTTCTAAATTTCCTTCCATTGCCTTCATTTCATCCTCATAAATTCAACTGCAGGATGGGAGTGCAGCAAATGTGGGAAGGAAACTGCCCCTGTCCACCCCAGGGCATCATCATTATGAGTCTCTCACACCTCGTTTCTCTTTTGGGATGCAGGGGCTGGGATTCGTACCTGACCCCGACAGGATTATTCACTTGGCTTGTAAGAGCAGGCAGGCTGCAGGAGATAAGGGTAGATTAAAGCATTAGAAACACCTGATAAGGATTATAATGCAATGTTGCATGGCCAAATAACAGAAATCTAGAGAGAGGCCTTGTGTAGAGTTACTGAGATGGACGTAGTGCTGTGAATAAATAATAATGGCTTTACAAACTACTGTCTCAAGTGGCTTTCCTGGGAAACAGTCAGACTTTCAAGAATCCCATCCAAACCCTGAACATAAGACAAAGCAATGAATATAGTAAATAAATGTTCCAAATATTCAAGGGGCTGGGAAATATTGAAGTGATGCAATCAAGGTTCAGGGAAGAACATTCAGGCCAGGCAAGGCCCAACATTTCCCAGTGGGCCCAGAACAAACACTCCTGCATCAGTCCTGGGAGCCCATAGTCATAGAAATGAAACACTAAAACAATTAAATATAATACTCAATTTACCTGAGTCATTGGTTAGTCAGTGCAGAAAAAAGTTAAAGTTTATCTATTAGTCACAAGCAAGGCTTACATTAACACTGCAATGAAGTTACTGTGAAATTCCCCTAGTTGCCAGATTCCGGCGCCTGTTCGGATCAATGCACCTAACCAGCACATCTTTCAGACTGTGGGAGGAAACTGGAGCTCCTGGAGGAAACCCACTCAGACACAGGGAAATTTGTGCAAACTCCACACAGACTGTGGCCCAAGCCGGGAATCAAACTTGGTCCCTGGCGCTATGAGGGAGCAGTGCTAACCACTGTGCCACCAAGCCATTCCCTTCAGCCCATTGAGTCTGCACTTGAGCAACACCTGAACTCCCACCTAATCCCATCTGCCTGCATTTGGCCCATAACCCAGAATGTTATGACATGTTGAGTGGTCATTCAGGTACCTTTTAAAGAATGTGAGACAACCTGCTTCTGCCATCCTCTAAGGCAGCACAAGAGGTTCTTCCTTTCACTCAGCACCTGCTGGTCAGCAGTGATGTACTGAGCCACTCTTGTTGTTAGACACTGAAGTCTCCAACCCACAGTTCATTTTGTGTTAGTTTCAAGTCATTCTTCCGACTGCTTTTAGCATGGAGAAATACTGATCTATTAGATGAGGGGGGGACGGTAGGTGGTAAGTAACAGGCAGTTTCCTTGCTGATGTTTGACCTGATGCTACGATACTCATCGGGCTGGAAGCCAATGTTGAGAACTCCCAGGGAAACACTTCTCTTTTTTATCACTGTGCTGCTGCCTCCACTGGGTCTATCCTGCTTGTGGACACATCTAGGGAAAGTGATGGAAGAGTTTTGGAAGTACGATACTGTAAGCATGCATACGTTCGGCTAACTAATCTATGGGACAGCACTCCCAGTACAAGTTCCCAGACATTACTAAGGAAACTATGTGGTGTCCAAATCAGATTCGCAAGTTGGTGCTTTGTTGTATTCTTATTAATCTTCATTATAGCAGCTTGAATGGCTTGCTAGGTCATTTCAGAGTACAGTTAAGAGGCAGTCACATTGAAACAACATTCATATATGGATCAGCCATAGTCAATACAATTAGCTTCCTTTTTTAAAGAATATTAGTGAACCAGGTGGTTTTTTACAACGGTTTGATTTGATTCGATTCGATTTATTATTGTCGATTGTATTAACATACAGTGAAAAGTATTGTTTCTTGCACCTTATACAGACAAAACATACCATTCATAGAGAAGGAAATAGAGTGCAGAATGCAGTGTTACAGTCATAGCTAGGGTGTAGAGAAAGCTGAACTTGATGCAAGGTAAGTCCATTCAAAAATTCTGACAGCAGCAGGGAAGAAGCTGTTCTTGAGTTGATGGGTACGTGACCTCAGACTTTTGTATCTTTTTCCTGATGGAAGAAGGTGGAAGAGAGAATGTCTGGGTTGCGTGGGGTCCTTGATTATGCTGGCTGATTTGCCAAGGCAGCGGGAAGTATAGACAGAGTCAATAGATGGAAGGCTGCTTTGCACGATGGATTGGGCTACATTCACAACCTTTTGTAGTTCCTTGCAATCTTGGGCAGAGCTCTCGACCCTTCAGCATTTTCATGGTAATTTAGCCACCTCAGGGAGACAAATATATTGTGAGGTGATGGGAGTCATGTAACATGGAGCTCTAGCTTGTGAAATTCAGTTTAGCCGAGGTTTGACATCAAGGCAGCATTTGTCTGATTGTGGGATGAAGGAGATCTAGCAAAACTGGAGTCAACAGGAATCAGGGGGAATGACTCTCAGCTGGGTAGAATCATAGATGGCCAAAAGGAAGACAGTTGTGGTTGTTGGAAGACAATCATCTTAATTCAAGGATATCACTACAGGCGTTTCTCAGGCCTAAACATCTTCAGCTGCTTCATCATAACACCAGAAGTGGGGTGATCACTGATGACTGCACAATGTTCAGCACCATTTGACCCCTCAGATACTGAAGCAGTTCAAGTCCAAATGCAGCAAGAGATGGACAACATTCAGGCTTAGGCTGACAAGTGCCAAGTAACATTCATACTACACAAATGCCAGGCAATGACTATCTCCAACAAGAGAGATTTTAACCATTGCCCCTTGACATTCAATAACATTATCATTGCTGAATCCCCACTATCAAATTCCAGGGGTTAACATTGATCAGAAACTCTGGAGTAGTCATATAAAAACTGTGGCTACAAAAGCAGATCAGAGGTCAGGAGCCCTGTGGCAAGTAATTCACCTCCTGAATCCCCAAAGCCACAAGTCAGATGTGTGTCCAATTGCCAGGTGAGTGCAGCTCCACTCAAACTAATCCTTTCAGTTCATCCTATTTTGAGTTTGTTGTGGGGATGGAGTCACAGTCATAGAGGTTTACAGCATGGAAACAGCTCCTTCGGCCCTACTTGTCCATGCCACCTCTCTTTTTTTAACAGCTCTATTAATTAGATCACATCAGAGTTGAGGGATCGGGAAATATGCCACTGCTTATAAAGAAAGAAGCAAATCGAAAGCACCTTTCTGTTTATGGACAGGTGGTGAGAGGAAAAAATAGCGCTGTTTAAATTAACTCCCTTACCGTCCATAACAATCTCCTCTGTTGAAAATGATTTATAGATGGCTAATAGATTGGCACTTCCAGAGATATCAACAGTGTAATAAATTACAATTTAATTTGTGTTTATAAGTTGTACAAATTACATTTCTTCCCACGAGTTTCAGCAAGGAGGGGGGAGGGGAGGTGGTTTTCTCAGCATTAATGCCATGGGTTGAATTCCATTCATGCTGCAGCTGAGATAGACTTGGGACCTGACCTCTTACCCTGCGTCTGATAGTGGAACCTAATGGCAAATCACTACTGGCAAGTACTGCAAATAAAAACAAGCTCAGGATGAAATAGCTAAGGACCTGATTGAGAGCAGACATGAAGACTGAACAAGTCTTACACCAAATGCCAGGCTAGGTATATAGAAGGGTTGCAACTGAAACTTGGTTCTGAATGAATACACAGTCTGCTCTGCATTTTGATTGCTACTGTATCCAGATCATTTTTCCCTTGGCTTATTATGCTGATGGATCTATAGCTGTCAGGTTATGTGCTGCTATAGCAAAGTGCAATTAGTAAGACAGAATCAAACTCATTAAAACTTAATAATTTCAATTGCATTCCAGACACATGAGCACAAAAGTTAAGCTGACACTCCCGTGCAGTACTGAGAGTATGCTGTCTTAGCAGTGGCACTGTCTTTCAGATGCATTGATAAATGACCCCCGTTTTCCCTCTTAGGTAGATACAAATAATTCCACAGCACTCTTTGAACAAGAGCAGGGGATTTATCCTGAAGTGCCCAGCCAATATTTATCATTCAACCAGCATCACTAGAACAGTCATTCATAAGAACCATAAGAACTAAGAGCAGGAGTAGGCAATTCAGCCCCTTGAACACTGCCATTTATTACGATCATGACTGATTTCATCTCCACCTCAACTTCACTTTCCTGTCCATTCATCAGAGCCCTTCAAACCCCTCACTCATTAAAAATCTGTCCACTCCTCGTTAAATTTACTCAGAGTCCCAACATCCACTATAGAATTCCACAGATTCTTGACCCTTTGAGAGAAATAATTTCTCCTCATCTCTATTTTAAATCTGCTACCTCTTATCCTAAAACTATGGCCTCTTATTCCCTACAAGAGGAAACATCTGCTCTACGTGTAACTTGTCAATCCATTTTTATAATCTTGTACACCTCAGTTAGATTTCTTCTCATTCTTTCCAGGGAGTGTAGGCCTAAACTGCCCAGTATCTCTTTGCAAGGCAAATCCCTCATTTCTGGAATCAATCTAGTAAACCTCCTCTGAACTGCCTCCAATGCAACTACATCCCTCCTCAAGTGCAGCAATAAGTGCACACAACCTAATGTGCACACAATATTCTAAGTATGGTCTCACCAATGCAACAACACTTTATTACTTTTGTATTTGATTCCTTCAATAATAAACACCAAGATTCCATTTGCCTTCCTTACTACCTGCTGCACCTGCAAACTGGTTTTCTGCGATTTATAAATATAATATAAATATAAATATAAAAGTAGGGAGGTCTTGCTGCAGCTGTATAGGGCATTGGTGAGGCCGCAGCTGGAGTACTGTGTGCAGTTTTGGGCGCCGCACCTGCGCAAGGATATTTTGGCCCTGGAGGGAGTGCAGAGGAGGTTTACTAGGCTGATACCGGAGTTGAGGGGATTGAGCTATGAGGAGAGGCTGAATAAACTAGGCTTGTACTCGTTAGAGTTTAGAAGAATGAGGGGAGATCTCATTGAGACGTATAAGATGATGAATGGGATGGATAGGATAGAGGTGGAGAGACTCTTCCCACTCAAAAAAGACAGTAGGACTAGGGGGCACAGCCTCAAGATAAAGGGGAGGCGGTTTAGAACAGAGTTGAGGAGGAACTTCTTCACTCAAAGGGTGGTGAATCTCTGGAATTCTCTGCCCGTTGAAGTGGTGGAGGCTGCCTCGCTAAATATTTTTAAGAAGCGGGTTGATGGGTTCTTGATAAGAGAGGGGATTAAGGGTTATGGGGAGAGGGCGGGAAAGTGGAACTGAGCCATGACAGATCAGCCATGATCTTATTGAATGGCGGGGCAGGCTCGAAGGGCTAGATGGCCTACTCCTGCTCCTATTTCTTATGTTCTTATGTTCTTATGCATGAGGACGCCCAGATCCCTCTGCACTGCAGCACTCCAACGTTTCTGGCACAGTGGTTAGCACTGCTGCCTCAGCGCCAGGGATTTGGGTTCGATTCTGATTTGGGTCACAGTCTGTGTGAAGTTTGCACATTCTCCCCGTGTCTGCATGGGTTTGCTCTGGTTACCTCCCACATTCTGAAAGACATGCTAGTTAGGTGCATTGACCCGAACAGGTGCTGGAATGTGGCGACTGGGGGAATTTCACAGAAACTTCATTGCAATGTTAATGTAAGCCTTGTGACTATTAAATAAACTTTAACTTTTACCTTATTTATATGGATAAGTTGCCTTTCTATTTTTTCTGACCAAAACTGATAACCTCACACTGAGCCACACTAAACTCAATCTGTCAAATTTTGAACCACTCTACCTTATCCTTATCCATTGATAAATTGTTTATTTCACCATCACAACTTGCTATCCCAATTATTTTAGTGTCATCTGCAAATTTGGCGATGGCACCTACTATCCCTGCATCTAACTCATTAATATAGATTGTAAAAAACTAGCAACCAAGAACTGAACCCTGAGGCAACCCACTAGTTACATCTTGCCAACCAGAATGAGGCACATTTATCCAGACTCTCTGTTTTCTGTTGGTCAGCCAATCCTTTATCCAAGCTTATACCCCACATCCCAAACAAACTAACCTTTGGTGTGGCATCTCATCAAATGCCTCTGAAAGTACAGATATACTATATCTACAGGATCCCCATTATCCACCTTGCTGGTGAATAACTTGAGCAAATTAGTCAAATACGATCTACCCTTCATTAACCCACGCTGACTCTGATGGATTGCATTTTAACTTTCCAAATGTCCTGTTGTTACTCCCTTTATAATGGATTCTAACAATTTCCGATGACAAGGACAGCACATGGCTCATGGCGCCAGGGACCCAGGTTCAATTCCAGCCCTGGGTCACTATCTGTATGGAACTTGCAAATTCTCCCCCGTGTCAGTGTGAGTTTCCTCTGAGTGCTCCGGTTTCCTCCCACACTCCAAATATGTGCAGGTTAGATTGATTGGCCATGCTAAATTGACCCTTAGTGTCAGGGAGATTAGCAGGGTAAATGTGCGGGGTTACTGGTAAAGGGCCTAGGTGGATTGTGGGCAGTATATATTCGATGGGCTGAATGGCCTGCTTCTGTACTGTAGAGGCTCTATGACTCAATCACAGATGTCATTATCACATTGTTTGATTTGACCTATTATTGTCACATGTATTAGCATACAGTGAAAAGTATTGTTTCTTGCATGCTATACAGACAAAGCATACCGTACATAGGGAAGGAAAGAGTACAGAATGTAATGTTACAGTCATAGCTAGGGTGTAGAGAAAGATCAACATAATGTGAGGTAGGTCCATTCAAAAGTCTGATGGCAGCAGGGAAGAAGCTGTTCTTGAGCCAGTTGGTGCGTGATCCCAGACTTTTGTATCTTTTTCCTGACAGGTCAGGTGAAATGGACTGGGGTGTGCAGGCACAGAATATATAGGCAGAATGATGATAGCCCTCACTCCGCC
Source organism: Carcharhinus amblyrhynchos (assembly GCF_965287045.1). Classification (NCBI taxonomy): domain Eukaryota; kingdom Metazoa; phylum Chordata; class Chondrichthyes; order Carcharhiniformes; family Carcharhinidae; genus Carcharhinus; species Carcharhinus amblyrhynchos. The sequence continues at coordinate 45,075,810 of NC_137324.1, read as the reverse complement.
TATATATTCCGTGCCTGAGCACCTTGCACCACTTCACCCGATGAAGGAGCAGCGCTCCAAGAGATTGTGATTTCAAATAAATCTGTTGGGCAATAACCTGGTGTGACCTCTCACCTCTCTCTCAATCACCCTTCTCTCATATTCACTCATCCCCCCCCTCTCTCTCACACTTACTCAATCACCTCTCTCACTCATACATTCAGCCTCCACACTCATACACACGCTCACCTGGAGATTGTGTGCAGTTTTGGTGTACTTCATGTGAGGAAGGATGTCCTTGTTTTGGAAGAACAGCAAAGTTTTACCAGGCTGATTCCTCAAATGGCAGGTCTGTCATTTGATGGTCTGTAAAGTCTATGAGGAGAGACTGAGTCAGTTAGGATTGTACTCATTGGAGTTTAGAAGAGTGAGATGGGTTCTCATAGCAACTTATCAAATTTTAACAGAGTTATACAGAGTAGATTCAGAAAGAATGTTCCCAATGGTGGGAGAGTTCAAAACTAGGGATCATAGTTTGAGGATAAATGATAAATCTTTTAGAACTGAGATGAGGAGAAATTTCTTCACACAGAGCATGGTGAATGTGTGGAATTCACCACCACAGAATGTAATTGAGGCCAAAATGTTGTCTGATTTCAAAAAGAAATTAGATATAACTCTTGGGGCTAAAGGGATCAAGGGATTTGGGGGAAGCAGAGATCAGCACATTCAATTTGATGATCAGCCATGATCAGAATGAATAGTGGAGCAGGCTCAGAGGGCAGAATGGGCTACTTCTGCTTCTAATTTCTATGTTTCACCATCTCTCTCACACACATACCGCTCCGAGGCCCACCCCCCAACTCTCTCTCTCTCTCTCTCTCTCACACACACATACATACAGCTCTGAGGCCCAAAGCCCCACCTCTTTCTCTTTCTCTCTCTCTCTCAGACACATATCACTCCGAGACCCAAACCCCCACCACTCTCTCTCTCTCTCTCTCTCTCACACGGCTCTCTGAGTCCTGAACTGTATCACACATATCCCTCTGAGGCCACTCATTGCTTCTTTCTGCCTCTTTTTGCCACTGTTTCCATTCTCAGGATCCATCCTTGCTGTTGGCCTCAGTCTTTCCTGCTAAGCAACAGCACAAATCAAATAGATCAAATGAAAATAATCAGTGAATAGCGTCTTGGATCACTAGTCAGCCTATCAGCATCCGGGGCTCCAATGGCCAGAATTTTACACTGCTCGGATCAGTGCGGGGGTCCCATCCTGGAGTGGTGTGTGAAGATGTTTGGTGCACGTCCCAAACTCATCGCACCCATCCACTCAAGCAATGCCTCGGTGGGTGGACTGATTGGCCAGGAGTCTTTACATTTTAGTTTAAACCTTCATCCATGGAATCATAGAATCCCTACGGTGCAGGAGAAGGCCATTCAGCCCATCCAAGTCTGCATCGACAACAACCCCACTCAGGCCCTATCCCCGTAACCCCATATATTGCCCCGCTAATCCTTCTAACCTACTCATCCAGGAGGGGATGAAATAAAATTTAAAAAGGCATCCCCCTGGAGACTGATGGTTGTGTTCAAATGTGCTACCCAGACACACTATGGGCAACACATTCGATTAGCACTGCTGCCTCACAGTGCCAGAGACCTGAATTCGATTCCTGGCTTGGATCATTGTCTGTGCAGAGTTTGCATTTTTTTCCCGATGTCTGTGTGGGTTTCCTCCAGGTGCTCCGGTCTCCTCCCACAGTCTGATTAGGTGCATTAGCCATGCTAAATTCTTCCTCAACGCACTCGAACTGGCCCCAGAGTGTGGCGACTTTCACTGGGTATTTTCACAGTAACTTTATTGCAGTGTTTGTTTAGTAATGTTTTATGACATTACTAAACAAACGTAAAGAGGCCTGATCTGATTGACCTGTTTCATTGGTGCAATTATTTTTGGAATTGGTCGACTGCTGCTTTCGAACCAATATTTGCAAGTCGTGAGGGGGCTCCGGGGATCACCTGGAGACCCTACATGGACCTCCGGTGGCCAGCAGGCCCCAGTTTGGAAACCTCTGCTCTAAAGAACTTTGGGACATCTAGAGGCTGGAGGGCGCTATATAAATGCATTTTTCTTTTATGTTCCAAAATGAAGCCAGACCTCAAACTCAATATCCTGCCCACCATCCTCCCCAGCTCCAGGCTAACCCAGTTTAAATCACTCACATCACATCATCCGTCTTTCAAGGTCTTAATTTCTGATAATAGTTTAGTGTGGATTGTTAACAGGTGGCAATGTGACACACATACTTCTGGCTCATTAACGTAATAAACAAAATTATGCGCTTAGTAAATATTGCCAGAGAGGATAGATCATGAAATTTCCAGGAATGTGAGAATTGCACACCCACCTTGCTAGTTTAAGAGACAGCCAAATTCTGGTGAAATATTGGCTAATTACCATGAAAAAGTATTTCCTTAATGATTTTGGATTGGTAGAGGAACATGCGCTGTGAACGTTGATGTATATAAAACAGCTGCTGCTTCCATTTCTGCAGACAAAAACTGGTTTCTCAAAAGGCTGAGGCATTATTCATATTCCACCCACGTCATCCGACATTTGCAACAGAACATATCAAAGCCTAACAGTTTGTATTCGAGGTACGTGAAGCTGAGAGTAATAAAAGTCTAACTGACTTGGAAAAAAAACGCCTTGTTATTTAGGCTGTAAGGTATCTACTGAGCCACAAGACAAATTGAACAGAGAATACATGATTCTATTTAGGTGCCTGATCCAGATGATATAACCTCAATGCTTGCAATGTTGAATCTTAACAGATATAGCGCAATTCTACTGTCCTGACAAAGTTGTTTTTATACAAATTTTTTTGCTGCTCATCCCCAACTATCTTTACCCCCACCAATGATCTATATGCCTTTAGCCATCTGGGCCCCAAGCTATTAAATTCCATTTTTGCCATTCTGTGAGTGGAATTTTACTGGAATTGGGATCAGCATACCAGTAAAATTATGGCCAGTGTCTCTGTTTGCCTTTAAGATGCTCCATAAAACCTACCTCTTCAACCAAGTATTTGGATTCACCACACAAGGTGGCACAATGGTTAGCACTGCTGCCTCATGGTACCAGGGACATGGGTGCGATTCCTGGCTTGGGTCACTGTCTGTGTGGAGTCTGCATGTTCTCCCTGTGCCTGTGGGTTTCCTCAGGCACTCCGGTTTCCTCCCACAATCCAACTGATGGTTAGGAGCATTGACCATGCTCAATTCTCCCTCAGTGTATCCAAACAAGGTGCCGGAGTGTGGTGACTAGGGGATTTTCACAGTAACTTCATTGCAGTGTCAATGTAAGCCTACTTGTGATGAATAAAATATGCTTTTAAAAAAAACCTTTATCAAGCAAGTGCTTGGTGGTGCTGGTTAATAATTTCAGTTTGTGCTCAGTGGGCCTCATGCAGTCAGCAGCACTTCCAAGCCAGACTTTTAATCTGTACCAGATTTGTAAATGCTGGCTGTCAGGAAAAACCTGGTAAAAGAACTTGCATGCATGTAATGCCTTTCACAACCTTAGGATGTCCCAAATCACTTTTAGAATAAACCCAGGAAGTAAAAAAGTTAAAAATTGGGAAATAAGAAATCTAATGTGAGCTATTTTTTCCTTCTGGGAATGTACTAATTTTGAAATGCACATACCATTGCAATGTAGGAACTATGCAGACAAATATGCACTCAGCACCATCCCTCAAATAGTTATGGAATTAATAAGCAAATCATGTACTTTAGGCGCTAATTGAGAGATAAATCTTGGTCAATGCACTGGGAGGGATAATTCCTCTGTTCTTTTTCCAAGTATTGGCCTGAAACAGCTGTGATGGCAATTTAAATATATTTGCATACATTTAAATTGACTTAATGGGCTGTACGTCCAATCCTATCAGCATTTCCCCCTTACCACCATGTTCATCCATCCAGAATCAGTGCAAAACAGACATGCTCCATAAAAGTCTGACTCCTGCGCTCCATCAGTGAGGGTCAGTGAGGAGGTAAGTGTGTAGCATCCAACCGCTCTCTGCTGCTAATGGGGGTCCTTTTGTTGTGGCCATTCTTTTTCTCAGGTCAATGGCAGGTCTGCGAGTGTGTATGGAGGTGGGGAGGCTGGTGCTCAACAGGGAGTCTCATGTCCAATTTGCAACACAGACCGGGTCTCAGCACTAACCTCGGATCTCGTGGATGCTGCTGGGTCCTCGTGCACTTAGCACTATGCCAGCTGAAGGATGTGCCCAAAGCCCTTGCAAATTGTACTGCGGCAGCCTCTGAACTTTTCAAGGAGCCGTGATTCTGGGGAGCATGTGGGTGGGGGAATGGGCAGTATGGACAGTGACTGTTGATAGGCTAGGGGCAAGCAGGACTCCATAACTTCTACATGTATTCCTCACCATCTCTAAACTTCCTCACGCCCCACCCCCCCCCTTCAAAATGACAAGATGGCTTTAGCGATGCAACCAATTGATCTTGCTTTTCTTTCTTTGCTGCTGGAGCTGTGGAGGAGGAGCTGGAGGAGGAATTACAGGAACAGGAAGGCTAGGCCTCATTACTTGCAGGAGTAAAGGGAGACGACTACTAGAAGTAGGAGGTGGTTGCCATTCACCCAGATGGAGGGTGCAAGGGAAGGGAGCAGAGGCCCTGGCTACCTTCCAAGGCTGTTAAAACTGGATTTGAATGTAAGGGCTAAAGTTCTTGATTAAGAACCATTGATTTAAATAACATATCAGTTATTATCCTGACATGGTGCAGCCTAGCTCCATTTTCAAGATTAGGCTTCATTTTAATACCTTGGGTAAGATACCAGCAAGTGTCATTCTCCCTACTAATGATTGAGTTTAATATCCAGCCCTAAAGGTGATCAATAGTTCCTAAAGGAGAAGTGAACTTTTCACCTGGTAGATATTAGAATCCAGCGTTCAGAATCCTTAAAAAAAATCAGCGGTCAGAACCCTAATGATCGTGAATAATGCCCATGCTTCGTGAATGGGCTAGTTGAGCAGTTGTCAATGGCAATATTGGTGACAACCAAAATGGTATATGGCGTACTTACAGGAGGTCACCTATTTTGGAAGGGAGTAGTGGCTGATTACAATATTCACATCAAGTTACCCTTGGACGTGAGTTCAGTATAAAGTTTGTTTAAGAATATTGTTGACCCATTTACTTCCCAACACACTTAAAGAACAGGGTGGGAGGTAGATGGGAATCATGCCCTTAAGAATAAATGTAAGTAATGAAGCAATTATGCATCAGAGTTTGTGCAAGACTCTCATGTTTTTGACTTTGGATCAACACAAACACGATAACTCAACACAATATTGATAGCAGAATTTAAAGTTTATTTATTACTGTCACAGTAGGCTTACATTAACACTGCAATGAAGTTACTGTGAAAATCTCCTCGTCACCATACTCCAGCACCTGTTAGGGTCAATACACCTAACCAGCACGTCATTCAGACTGTGGGAGGAAACCGGAATAGCCTGAGGAAATCCACACAGGCACAAGGAGAATGTTCAGACTCCACACAGTGACCCAAGCTGGGAATCGAACCTGAGTTCCTGGTGCGCTGAGGCAGCAGTGCTAACCACTGTGCCATCCTTGGTTAGTGACTACATTTAAAGTGATTGGTAGAAAGATTGAAGGGGAGTTGAGGGAAGATTTTTTTCATCCAGAGCGTGGTGGAAGTCTGGAACGTACTGCCTGAGAGGGTAATAGAAGTAAAGATCCTCACCACCAACATCACAGAAGACTGCCAAATTCGCAATGTTCAGTGAACTTTTTAAGTTCTGCAACGTTCTGCGCAGGATTTAAGAAATGTCTGGATATTTAGCTGAAGTGCTGTAACCTGCAGGGCTACGGACCAAACACGGGAAAGTTGAATCGGGCTGGGTGGCTGCTTTTTTTCCAGCACAGACACGATGGCCGAAGTACCCTCTTTCTGTGTTGTAAACTTTCTATGATCCTAACCATGTCTGCTGAGTGACATGAGCCCACATGGAGGAATTTCAGACTGGAACTACACATGAATTTGTTTATTTTACAGGTATTCGATTAGTCAGTTGTGAGGATTTTCATTAATTTAATATTGGCAAAGAGTCTTTCTTTCTGCTAAAATAAAACCACCCAAGAATTTTTTGACGGATTAGCTAAAAGCAAGCTCAGTTTTTTTTAGAGTACATGATGAATGAATATGTACCAGCCTGAATCACAGTCCTTGTACATGTCAATGCTGCTGTAAAATATGTTCTCCTATATCGTGGTTTAGATACCAGAGAGTAATGTTAGTTTTGTTGTGACAGAACAGTGTAACTATTGATAATGGGTAGTCACAGCTCAAGGCTTGTGTGCAGAGAAACATTGGTTCAGTCGCAAGTGCAGAGGTTTTTTAAATTTGCTTTATCTGATCTTTCGCAATTAAGTTCCTGTTCAATTGTTTTATTCACTTTGAATAGGCTGGGAATAGAGGGATATGTGTCACAAAGAAACAAAAGGTCTTTAGTTTAGAAAGGCAACCTGTGTCTTTGCAGGCTTGGTGGGCCAAAGGGCTAAAATAACAGAATTCAGATTTAAAGAAACATTCCAGCAATTAGGAGCTGTTATGCTGCTGTAACAATGACACAATGCTGTTGGTTTCCTCTATACGCTCCAGTTTCCTCTCACAGTCTGAAAGACATACTGGTTAGGTGCATTTGCCGTGCTAAGTTCTCCCATAGTGTACCCGAACAGGTGCTGGAGTGTGGCAATTAGGGGGGTTTCACAGTAGCTTCATTGCAGTGTTAATGTAAGCCTACTTGTGACACTAATAAATAAACTTAAATGGATGCACCAGTTCGAACAGACTATTAGAAAAACAATCCTGCACAAGATACATGACTCAAGATACATTTCTTAAAGGCACGGTATCATCACACTATGCTGTGCTGTTCTTTGTTCTTTGTGTATAATAAATGCACTATTTGTTGTAAAATATTAAATTGCTTAATACCCTGGAAGCCCGTTTCTTTACAGTGTCAACCGAAACCCAATTCAGAGCGCTCTTGCACCTAAGTCATACTGTTCAAGTCGTACTTGAGCACAAAAATCTAGACTCTCACTCCATCCCCAGTATCAAGGGGCTACTGCCTGATTGGAGGTGCCATCTTTCACAATAATCTGTGACCCCATCTGTCTGCTCAGGTGGATGTAAAAGACAAAAGGTTGTCAGAATTAGGAATAAGAAAGATCAAAACATATGTGATGAAAAAGATCTTCTGAGGTAGGTAAGGGGGGGCAAGGTTCAATACAGGTATGTAGGGGAAGTATTTTACACGGAGGGTGGTGGGGGCCTGGAATGCACTACCAAGCAAGGTGGTTGAGGCAGACAAGCTGGGATCATTTAAGACTCATCTTGATAGCCACATGGACTGGGAATAGAGGGATACAAATGGATGGTCTAGTGATCAATGCAGGCTTGGAGGGCCAAAGGGCCTGTTCCTGTGCTGTATTGTTCTTTGTTCTTTGAAAATCACATAATCCATTTCTAATTATGTGTCCATGGTTCACAGTGGCATCAAACGGAATAAAATTCAGCAGAGTTTTCTGTGATGTTAATGTGTCCATCCATCCATCCATCCAATAATATTTTAAAATAATGAGAACCTAGATTTTCCTCTGTGACAGGAATTCTGCTAGAGTAACAGCGAAATGGGCTTTGAACCCAACCATGAATTCCAGTGAATTTATCTCCTGTGTGCATTAAGTACCAGCAGTGGCTGCCCGAGGGCGGTTGGAAATGAAAGTGAAATGTTTTAAATTTTTAAATTTGGCACTGATCAAGATCGTTTTCCTTTCCTTATCAGTTATTTAATTTAGAAAGCTTCCACACCTTAGCAATGGTAGATAGTGTGACACAAGACATTACTAACTATTGTTGATAAGCTATTAATGAAAGTAAATCTATTTTTCAATTATAACATGAGCAAGTACACTTACCATCATTTGCAAAGGAAATTGCATGACACAGGAAAGGGAACTGGAGCTTCGAAAGCAAGTTCTCATTATAGTAACTTCTCCTCCTCTCTCCATTTTGTCAAATGAGAGGAATATTGGGCTAGTATGTCTAACTTGTACTTCTGTCTGCCACACTTCACATTTGGAAAAGATGATTAGGTCTGCGGAAGGGACTTTAAACTAATGAAGAGAGTGAGAGTCGAGGTGAAAAAATAATAAACTAAAGTTAAAAAGGAGGGGATAAGACAAAGGTCAAAGCCTGAAAGAGGAATTATTTGCCCAGAGTTTGTGGTTAGTTGTGAATGAATAACACAGCCATACATAACACAAGAAATAGAAGCAGGACGGGCCATCAGGCCCAACAAGCTTGCCCCACCATTCAATATAATCATGGCTGATCTGTGCTGGCCTCAGCACCTTTTCTGTGCCTTTTTCCCATAGCCCTCTATTCCTTGATCCATCAAATATTTATTCACCTCCACTTTAAATACTTCCAATGATCCAGTCTCCACTTTCCTTTGGGCAGAGAGTCTCTGAGATTCACCTCTATCTGTGAAAATAAAATAAATTTCTACACACCTCAGTTTTAAACGATCAGCCCTTTATCTTGTCCCCTTGTTTGATAGGACAACCATCTCAGTCCAGGATTAACCTGGTGAATCTCCTTTGGACTGTCTCCAATCTTACTGTATCCTTTTTTTAGGTAAGGGGATTAAAACTGCACAGTATTCTGGGTGAGGCCTCATCAACATCCTGTACTATTGCAACAAGACCTCCCAATTTTTAAACTCCAAACCCCTTTGCAATAAAGGTCAAAATGCCATTGGCCTAAGTAACTATTTGTTGGACCTGCCTGCTAGCTTTTTGTGACAAATATGAATTGTGTTCTTCATCAGAAAACACAGCTGCCTTCTCAAAACAGACAACAGAGACATCATGTGCTTTGACAATGGAGTCAAGGAGTGTAAGGATCTCTGGGGCCACATCTTCCAATGGCTCACCCATTTCTGTAGCCACCTCCTTCTGATAACCCTTGTCAGGAAAGAGCTAAGCTAAATCTAGAAGCTCTCCTACTGAGGCCTCAGCAAACTTCTGTAAATACGCTGACCTGCCAAACAGAAAATTTTGCAAAATAAAGAGTGTTTCATTAACTTATTTTCCTTCACGACAAAGGATGGTATTGAAACAAACCTTCAGTCGGAGGTTTGACCCCTCAGGCCTCTAACTTTAAATCAGATGTTGAATTTTGACTTACTTAAGCTAATTTGGAAGTCAGTCCAATCAGACCAATAAGATAGAGACTTCTGCACTGGTGTCAAGTATAAATTCCACTCATTGAACTTTTCATTCCATAGACCAGAGCTGTTTATTGGTTTCATTTGTCTCCCCTGGGAAATCTACTCCTGGGATTTCATAACATGTTGTAATTTTTGTCCCTTAAATGCTGTTCTTGATTTCCAGAACTGTTTAAAGTGACCAGGCTTACCGTACTTCCCCCTGCTCAGAGCTAACTGTTTTGCACCACATCTGTCACTATGGCCCCCATTTTACCATTGCATCACAGCTGTTTTTGGGCACGAAAATGTGGTAAAGTCAGGCATGAGGCCATTAACGCGATCTGCACCCGCGTCTGCGCAGACACCCACTTTACTGAAACTGGGGAATGGCAATGATTCAATTCGTGTCCAAAATGAGTGCAACAGCGATTTAAATACATTTGCATGCATCTAAATTGAATTAATGAACTGCCCACCCAACTTTACCAGCATTTCCCCCTTTACCACTGCGTTCGCCAATCTGGAATCGCGCCAAAATAAATCTGCTGAATAAAAATCTGAATTGGGCACTCCAGCTGCTGAAGAGGCGAGTTCAGTTCTTCCAAAGGCTCTCTGACTCAGATTGGGGGGGGGGGTAAGGACGGAGGTGGGTCAGAATATTCTCTGATTGGGGGGTGGGAGAGGGGAGTGAAGCCAGACCATTGTATGGTTGAAGGGGACAGGAGGAGGAGGCAGGTCAGATGTATCTCTGGTGATGCGAGGTGGCGGGTTGATCATTGTCTGGGGGGAAGGGAAGAGGAGGCGGGGGCGATGAATGAGGCCAGATCATTCTCTTGGGGGGGGGGGCGGGGAATGAGTGAGGCCAGATCGTTGTCTGGAGAGGGGAGGGAGTGAGTGAGGCCTGATCATTCTCTTGGGGGGGGGGCGGGGGGGAATGAGTGAGGCCAGATCGTTGTCTGGAGAGGGGAGGGAGTGAGTGAGGCCTGATCATTGTCTGGAGGAAGGACGGAGTGAGTGAGGCCAGACCATCCTCTGGGGGAGTGAGGTGGGGGGGAGAGGAGTGAGGCCAGATCGTTGTCTGGTGGGGAGGGGAGGGCGGTGAGTGAGGCCAGGCCATTCTCAGGTGGGGGTGTGGAGGAGGCGGGTAACATGCATCTCTGGTGGGGCGGGTGGCTCAATCGCTCGCTGGTGGGGGGTTGGGGGGGTGGGGGCAGATGGATCTCTGGTAGGGGTTGGGCAGGGGGATCCGCTGCCTTTCTGCGGTGGAGGGTAGGGAGGGCGATCGGTCAGGGTACCGGGGGGGGTTGATAAGGGGGAAGAGCAATGTGTGTGGGTAGTGGAGGGGTGGGTAAGGGGGACAGTGATGTGTGTGGGTAGTGGGAGGTTGGATAAGGGGGAACAGTGATGCATGCGGGTGGTTGGATAAGGGAGACAGTGATATATGTGTGGGTAGTAGGGGGTTCGATAAGGGGGGCAGTGATGTCTCAGGGGGCCATCACTCCACCTTTCACTCCCCAGCTGCTTTCTGCGGCCCGGGGGGATCTGCCATGGGCGCGCATTTTCAAATTTTTTTCTAACTGCGCATGTTCAGAACTCCAATCGTTTCGGGCATGCTAAGGCCCGCCTACAGCACAAATGGGACTAGCGATTTTATTTTCAGGCTAAGTGCATATTGGGGGCGCCTGAAAGCAGATCGTCGGATCTGCATTACGCCCAGATTCAGCACTTAGAATGAAAATGGTAAAATTGGACCCTATGTTTGAGCGTTGTTTGCTGCTACAGCTAAAATTTAAGGTGGTTTTACTAATACCATGTTCCCTGTCATACCTAGCCTTGATGGCACATTAGTTTTGTTTGACAGACTTGAGATAGTTGGCATAGTTTAATTTCAAACCTTTTATACAGAACTATTTACAAAAGCATCACAGTAAATACATGGAGACAACCTGTTCAGCTCCTTGTTCTTTTAGACCACAGCGATCATCTGACTACTAATGTCATAGATGCATCGTTAATATAATCATGGCCTCATTAACATATTTATTAACCCATTAGTCTACATTCCACACATGTAAGCATTCATTTTTAGTGCCAGAGAGATCCTGTGGCAGTATTTTCCAGAGTTGTAATGTTCATTGAAACCGTACAATGCAGAAGGAGGCCTTTCAGCCCATAGAGTTTGCACTGACTCTCCAACAGAGCATCTTCCCCAGGCCCACCACCCCATCCTGCCCCTGCCCTATCCCCTAGCCCCACGCATTTACCCCACTAATCCGCCTAACTTACACATGCTAGGACACTAACGGGGCAATTTAGCAAGGCCAATGCACCTAATCTTCACATCTTTGGAGTGTGGAGCAAACTGGGGCACCCAGAGGAAACCCACGCAGACATGGTGAGAATGTGCAAATTCCATACAGACTGAATTAAGACTGATCATGCCACTAAAAAATTCACTTAGTGTGGAATGGACAAAATCTCACAGTTTATGACATGTTTGTGGGTGTTTAATCATTAAATACAATAACAATAGTTACATGGGTACGATGGGTATAGAAGGCAGTTGGGATTAGCTTAAGGATTTTAAAAAAAAGGCATGGACAAGTTGGGCCAAAGGGCCTGTTTCCATGCTGTAAACCTCTATGAGTCTCTGACTCTATCATGCCTTTCATGTTTTTGAATGCTGAGTCTCTCAGTCAGAAACAAGCTTCTGGAGAAGCTGTGCTACCCGAAGAATATTTTGATTAACTGCTCATGTGCAGGCGTCAGACACTGCTGTCTGATCTAATCTATATTAGTGGTGATCATCTTTAGCCCCATTGTTTCTCCTCTGGCAAAATCCAGCCTAATATAAATACCCTGGGAACAGAAAACACAGAAAGCAATAACATGCCTGCTAAAAATAGGAGTGATGAAAACTACAAACATATGGCAATATTGAAAGCATCATTTGATTTTGATTTGATTTGATTTATTATTGTCACATGTATTAGTATACAATGAAAAGTATTGTTTTTTGCACGCTATATAGGCAAAGCATACCGTTCATAGAGAAGGAAATGAGACAATGGAGAATGCAGTGTTACAATCATAGCTAGGGTGTAGAGAAATATCAACATAATGCAAGGTAGGTCCATTCAAAAGTCTGATGGCAGCAGGGAAGAAGCTGTTCTTGAGTCAGTTGATACATGACCTCAGACTTTTGGATCTTTTCCCGATGAAAGAAGATGGAAGAGAGAATGTCTGGGGCATGTGGAGTCCTTAATTATGCTGACTGCTGAGGCAGCGGGAAGTGTAGATAGAGTCAGTGGGTGGGAGGCTTATTTGCATGATGGATTGGGCTATATTCACAAACTTTTGTAGTTTCTTGTAGTCTTGGTCAGGGCAGGAGCCATGCCAAGCTGTGGTACAACCAGGAAGAATGCTTTCTATGGTGCATCTGTAAAAGTTGGTGAAAGTCATAAAGTACATGCCAAATTTCCTTCGTCTTCTGAGAAAGCAGAGGTGTTGATGGGCTTTCCTAGCTGTAGTTTTGACATGGGAGAACCAGGACAGGTTGTTGGTGATCTGGACACCTAAAAGCTTGAAGCTCTCAACCCTTTCTACTTTATCCCAGTTGATGTAGTCAGAGGCATGTTCTCCTCTATGCTTCCTGAAGTCGATGACATTATCCTTAATGCCTCATCAGCAGCAACAAAGTGTGATAAGTGAAGAATGTGAACAATTCACCATCAGTTCATATGGGTAATGTGTGGCCAATTGGCCACATAAGAGTTACCTAGCATAAGAAATTAAATAAGCAAGTTAGATGTACAAATTCAGCTTAATGGATATGATGCCATTGTAGTCACTATAGAAAGCGAACACAAACACTGTGCAAAATGGGGAACTAAATCTTCCAGGCTTTAGGAACTTCAGAAAGAACAAGAAAACTGAGAAAGTAGAAAATATATTGATAAAAGATATAAGCAGAGAGTGGCAAATATTACACTCTTATTCAAGGGAGGATCATGGTCAGTTCTAGGAACCGCCAGGCATTCAGTTTGACATCAGTGGTGCCCTTAACCAGGGAAAAAAAATCAAAGGTAACTTGGAGAGGTCTAGGTAATTAGGGAGAACCAGCATGGATTTGTGAAAGGCAGAGCATACTTTATTAAACAAACTGAATTCTTTAATGAAGGAATAGAAAGGGAACAGGGAAGGTTGATGAACAGAATGTGGTGGATGTTGTCTATATGGATTTTAAGAAAGTGTCGATAAAGTACCACCCAGAAAGCTGATTAACAGATTGTATGGAGTAGGAAGGTCAGTATCCAATTGGATTTTAAAAATAGCTTCAGGACACAAAGCAGTGAGTTATCATAGATGGCTGTTTATCCGACTGGAGAGTCATTTCCTAAAAGTCAAAGCTAGGACAATTGCTTTTTTGCTACAACTACAGAGTTAAATTTCAAAATGTACCGACGATCCCAAACAGAGAGGAGTGAAACAATTCTGAATAATGCATGGGTATAGAGGGACCTGGGGATGTATCTGCATTGAATTTACAAGGTTGCAGGACATAATAACAAAGTATATGGGATTTGGGTTTCATAAATAAAGCCAATGAGTACAAAAGCGGGGAAGCTACACTGAATTTTTATAAAGGCACAGAGGAAATATAAATTTTTATGCAATGAGTGATAATAGCTTTGAACTCTCTTCCCTTGAGGGCGTGGAAGCAGAAACAAAATCAACGATTTGAAAAGGAGATTGGGAGGAAATAAACTTGCAAGGCTACAGAGATCGAGTGTGGAAGTGAAAGTGACTGGATTCCCCACAGAGAGCCAGCATGAACTCGAAGGGCTGCACTGTGCTGTGGTATAGTGGTATTGTCACTGGACTTGTAATCCAGAAACCCAGGGAAATGCTCTGGTGACCCAGGTTTGAATCTCATCAAGGCAGGTGATGGAATTTCATAGAGTCATAGAATCCCTACAGTGCAGAAGGAGGCCATTTGGCCCATCGAGTCTGCACTGACCACAATCCCACCCAGGCCTTATTTGAAATTGAATTCAATAATTAAAATATCCTGAATTAAAAGTCTAACGACGACCATGACATCATTGCCGATTTTTGCAAGGGCATATCTTGTTCACTAATGCCCTTTAGTAAAATGATGGAAGGAGTCCTCAACAGTGCTATCAAGTGGAACTTGCCTTGCACTAACCTGCTGACGGATGCTCGGTTTGGGTTGTGCCAGGGTCACTCAGCTCCTGACCTCATTACAGACTTGGTTCAAACATGGACAAAAGAACTGAATTCCAGAAGTGAGGTGAGAGTACCTGCTCTTGATAACATTGCACAATCATCAGTGAACCTTTGACATCCATCATTACAAAGTGATTTGAAAGGCTAGTCACAACCAGGATCCACTACAGTGTGCCTATTGCCACAGTGCCCATCTCCCTTGTCCTGCACTCAACCCTGGAACACATAGATAACAAAGACACCTATGTCAGACTCCTATTTATTGACTACAGCTCAACCTTCAACACCATTGTTCCCACAAAACTCATCTCCAAACTCTGTGGCTTGGCCTTGGCCTCTCTCTGCGATTGGATCCTGAGCTTCCTAACTCACAGACCACAATCAGTAAGGATAGGCAACACCTCCTCCATGATCATCCTCAACATCAATGCCCCACAAGGCTGTGTTCTCAGCCCCCTACTATACTCCTTATACATCTATGACTGTGTGGCCAAATTCTCCTCCAATTCAACTTTCAAGCTTCCTGACAACAACACTGGAGTGGGTCAGATCTCAAACAATGATGAGACAGAGTACACTAATGAGATAGAGAATCTAATGAACTGGTGTCGCAACAGTAATCTCTCCCTCAATGTCAACAAAATGAAGGAGATTATCATCAATTTCAGAATGTGTAAAGGAGAACTTGCCCCTGTATTCATTAATGGGGATGAAGTAGAAAGGGTCAGGAGCTTCAAGTTTTTAGGTCACCAACAACCAGTCCCCCACGCTGACACTATTAAGAAAGCCCACCAATGCCTCTATATTCTCAGGAAATTTTCTAAGGAAATTTGGCATGTCAGCTACGACTCTCACCAACCTTTACAGATGCACCATAGAAAGCATTCTTCCTGGTTGTATCACAGCTTGGTATGGCTCCTGCTCTGCCAAGACTGCAAGGAACTACCAAAGGTTGTGAATGTAGCCCAATCCATCACGCAAACCATCTTCCCATCCATTGACTCAGTCTACACTTCCCACTGCCTCGGCAAAGCAGCCAGCATAATTAAGGACCCCACGCATCCCTGACATTCTCTCTTCCACCTTCTTCCATCAGGAAGAAGATACTAAATTCTGAGGTCATGTACCAACCGACTCAAGAATAGCTTCTTCCCTCAGAACTCAGACTTTTGTATCTTTTTCCCGGCGGAAAAACGTGGAAGAGAGAATGTCCGGGGTGCATGGGATCCTTAATTATGTGGCTGCTTTTCTGAGGCAAAGGGAAGTGTAGATCAAGCCAATGTATGAGAGATGGGTTTGTGTGATGGATTGGGCTACATTCTCAACATTTTGTAGTTTCTTGTTGTCTTTAAAAGTATTGTAGCCATAAAGTTAAAAAAGGGGTTGATTAATTATGGAAAAAGGGAACTTCTAAAGGATTGTAGGAAACAATAGAGAGTAAGAACAATGGGGAGAAACCCATTTATGAAAACATTGAAAACTGTGTGTGGTAAGATCTCAAAGATGGAAGAATGTGGACAAGGTCAGTCCAGGAGAATCAGTTTCCTGTCACACTCAGAGTACCTAAGTGCAGCAGGACATTGTGTGGTAAATTATGTAGATTAGAAAATCTATGAGAACAACTGCCATCAGAAGGGGGTTAGCTCTAAGATCTTTTAGGAAATGCTTTACAAGGATTGTTCATTGAGTCAAGGTGTTCTTATATTCCAAGTGTAATTTTAAGAAAAATCTTTATTTTAATAAATGTTTCACTTTAATATAAAATCATCATAATTATTGGGTGGGATTGGAAAGGACAGCTGGTATTGACAAGATGGACCAAATGGCTTCCTTCTGTGCTGTAATTTTGGGGTGGCATACTGCTTGGCACTGTTGCCTCATAGCAGCATGGACCGGGTTCAATTCTGGTGTCGGGTTATTGTCGGTGTGGAGTTTGCATGTTCTCCTTGTATTGCATGGATTTCATCATGGGGGGCTCCAGTTTTCTCCCACAGTCCAAAAATGTGCTGGTTAGGTTGATTGGCCATGCTAACTTGACCCTTAGTGTCAGAGGCACAAGTAGGGTAAATAAGTGGGGTTACGGGAATAGAGCCTGGATTGGATTGTTGTCAGTGCAGACTCAATGGGCTGAATGGCCTCCTTCTGCTGTAGGGATTCTATGATTCAGTTCCCAAAAGTAAATTCCTGATTTCCAAAAACTTCCTCATAATACATAAATTGCAAAACAGTTCTGGCAGTTGTTTCAAGATTCACTTTGGGATCTGGGAAGTTCAGCGCTTGCCATCTTCTGTGTCAAAACACCCTCCAGGACGATGCAGTCTACTTGATTGGCACCTCATCCATAAACATTCACTTCTTCCACCACTGATGAAGAATTACAGCAGCATGTAACATTTATATGCACTACAAAAAGTCACCAAGGCTCCTTCGACAGCACCACCCAAACCCCATGATCTTTACTACCTAGATGGACAAGGGCAGCAGATGCATGGGAACACCAGCATCTAGGAGCTCCCCTCCAAGCCACTCACCACCCTGACTTGGAAATAAATTGTCATTGAAGGCAAATAAATTGTTTCACTGTTACTGGGTCAAAATCCTGGAACTTGCTCCTTAACATCCCTACGGATGCACCAACAGCATGGTGACTGCACTGGTTCAAGAAGCCAGTTTATCACCACTGAAACTGTAGATTAGAAAATCTATGAGGAAAATGGCGACTAGGGATGGGTGGCCAGTGCTGGCCTAGCCAGTGATTCCCACATCCCTTGAATGCAGTGGAGAAAAAGGATTTTGTAAAGAAGAACAGACAGTGAGAAGAGTATGATTAAAACAAAGGAACAGGAGGATGCAGGATGCTGGAGAGAATATTATAGACATGTAGAATATAGTCAGACTGAACAATTATCTATCTAAAGAGTAGGGAAATATGTGGCAAAAATACTGTGGTTACAACTGAAGATTTTACTTTTCACATGAATGGAGTGGACTAAAATAGCTCAAACAACAAAGGCAACTTCTCTCTGCAATGCAGTGTGCAAAGATTTCTGGAACAATATGTTTCAGAACTGACAAGGGATTTAAATTTAGTGATAAGTACCAAAATCAGAATTTGTTAACAATTTAATTGCAAGAGAACATCATGCAAATAGTGACATAAATGATTGCATTTGATGTTAGTTTTGAGAAGGGAAGGCAAGAGTCACAAATGAAGGTTATAAATTAAAGTAAGATAACATTAGAAGAGACGATAAGTAAATTGATTGGTATTTGGCATGAAAGAGAATCTATGCATGACGCTTGAAGGCAAAAACAACAATTGTGTCCATAAACAACCATGGTTAATAAGATAAAGTACAGGATTAAGCTAGAACAAAGACTTTGAATTAATGCAAATAAGTGGAAATCCTAGGGATTGGGATCAAGTTAAAATGCAGAAAATTAATGCAAAGAAAGTAACAGGTGGAAAGGGAGTTTGAAAACAACTTGCAAGAGCTTTCAAAATTAAAAGAAAAAGTTTTTATAACTATCTTAAAAGACAGCGGAATTTCCCTGAAAATATGCAGTGTGTTGCAGTGGGCAGTTGAATCCTTCAGCACTAACCATGTCATTCTCCAATGTATCATGAGCCTGAAAGACAAGGATGGATTGCACATTGTCACACCAGCAAAGGAGGCTCCACCAGCAGCTTGGTTCTTTCAAGATTCGGGCACATTTTTTAAAGGACGCACTGATGCAAAAAAAATATAGACCTGAAACATTAGGGGCAATTCTCCCATCCCAACCCGCAACTTTTCCAGCCTTGTTCCGGGATTTGTCTGTGTGCCAGGAATGCATGCGCATCTCCCAGAGCTGGAGAACAGTCGGAGACCAAATAATGTTGGAAACTGGAGGGAAGACAGGTAAGTGATTTGATTTTTTTTAATGTTTTGAATATGTTTTCAATGCCATTATCGGGAACTTGCCAGTCCCAATTGAATCTACCACCTCGCCGGGTGTTCTTCAATCCGGTGGGATTTAGAGTAGCTTCCATCTTCAGGGAACTAATGGGAGACCCCCCTGGAATGAAGGGTGGGATAATCAGGGTCCCCCAGGGGATCGGGCGGTGGGATGTGGTGCTCCTGGGCTTGTGCACTCTGACAGTGCCAGTCTGTGCCTCCTGGCACTGTTCAAGGGGCAAAGTGCCCATGCCCAGGGGGCACCTTGGCACTGTCCATTGGGCATCGGGCAGTGCCAAGGGAGTGGGGCCTAATGTGGGCAGGGCCTAGGGGTGATTGGTGGGGTTGGGGGGGGTCCCGCTGCCATTCTGCATGGCAATTGGTCTGGGATGAAGGGCAGGATTGGGGCAGACCGGGAGCGATGGGGTGGTCTGCTGGAGATAGGGGGTGGGGATGAGGCCAGCCTCCCGGGGAGGGGGGGGATGTCTGATCCTGGTGGTGAGGGAGGGGGGGGTCAGTGAGGGAGCTGGGTCTGCCGGAGTGAAGGGTGTGGGGGGAAATTGCCACTGTTGGTGGGAGGGGTTGAGCTGGACATCAGGGCGCTCTGGGGTGGGAGGGGGTGGGGGGCAGGGTTGGCCCGGGAATTGTTGTGGGGACTACAATCGGACCATGGGAGGGAACTGGCGGGACAGCACTGCAGGGGCCTCAGGCTGGCCAGTGATCGAGTTGGCCAACAAATGGGGAGAGTTCCAGAACTGTCAGAACTCTTGGTTTATGTTATTCATTTGGAAGCAGTTTAAATTCAGAACCTTAAACGAAGCTGGCCTTGTGTCCCTTACAACAGCAACATGCATTGTTATAGCACCTTTAATATAGTGAAACATGCCAAGGTGCTTCATTGAAACATAATTTGACATTGAGATAAAGAATGAAGTATCAGGGTTGGTGCAGAAAAAAGGAGTTTGAGGGGCCTCTAGAGGGAGGAGAGGTAGAGGGACAAAGAGCTTTGGGGAAGGAAATCCAGACCCTAAGGCCTACACAGCTTGAGAACCACCACTAATGAAGGAAAGAAAATCAGGGATGCACAAGAGGCCAGGATTGGACTACTGCAGAGATGTCGGTGCTTTGTAGGGCTTAAGACAGTTACAGAGATGGGAAAAGGTGAGACCAAGAGGGATTTGGAAATAAGGATGAGGATTTTAAAATTGAGGCACTGTCAGGTGAGGAAAAAATATAATATGGTCAACATGGAGGTAATGTAAGTTCAGGACATGGTGCAATTTAAGATATGGGCTACAATTTCAGTGAGCTCAAGTTTAGAGAGGATGCAGGTCACCCAAGACAGCATTGGAATAATTAAGTTTACAAGTGGAAAAGGCATGGATCAGGGTTAGCACAGTAAATACACTGAAAAAGCAAAGGGGATGGGCAATGTTATGAAGCTGGAGTTAATCAGTCTTATAACGGAGGAGATATGGGATTGGAAGTTCATCGCAATTCAAATAGTTTGCCAAGGTTGTGAATGTTCTGGCTCTGCGTCTGGCAGTGATCAGACAGATGAATTGAGATGATAGCTTGGCAATGGAGTTTGTAGTGAGAACAGAAGACAATAACTAGCTCTTCCCAATATTAATTCGAGGAAGTTTCAGCTCATCCATCACTGATGACTGAACGAGAAACATGACAAGGATAGTTCCTTGACAATTTCCAAGGATAATGAAGCTGAAAGAACACTTTGGAGGTGATTCTTCGCCAATGATGGGAGAGATAGGAATTGAACCAGTCAAAGCTATTCCACCCAGCTGGACAAGGGAAGAGAGGCATTTGGGGAGGATGACATTGTCTACTATGCAGGCGAGAGGTTCGGGAAGGGATGCTTTGTCATGTTACAATCACATAGTCATGTCATTTGTGACTCTGGTGATTGTGGTAAGGACCATTTCATTCCTGACAAGGATGGAGTTGTGGTCTGGGGCGATTCAAACATGGAATTGTGAGGAAAATCCCAGGGATTAGGGAGAAGACAACATCTCCAAAGACTTTGAAAGGAAAACAGAATTTGGAGGCAACTTCATGTTCTAATTACTGAGAAGACTTTTTCTTCATAATTTAATTCAAAGGTATTATTGAAAATCGACACCCACAATTAGCTCCCACGGTGCTTCAACTGAACTCAACTTCACCGGAAAATTTTGAAGTGAACCATTAAACTCATCTTCTTCCCATAATTAGCTTTCACCTAATTAGCTTTTCAACATGTGGCATACACAGAATATATTATACAGACCTTTGGGATGTGACTTATTTATTCAGTATGTGAACTTGTGTGAGTTGACGTTCTGCTCGGTGGAAACATAAAAATGGGTGAATGGAAAAATTAGGCCGCAGTGTGTTTCGGTGGTTCCCCAGTGAAAACATGCTGCATGTTATTTTGTGGCCAGCCTTTTGACTGGTGTGAAATGGTCTCCTACATAATACATCAAGGCATAAGATAGACAGATTTTTAATCAGTAAAGGGATCAAGCGTTACAGGGAGAAGGCAGAAAAGTGGAGCTGGGGATTATCATAGCAAATCAGTCATGATCTCATTGAATGGTGGAGCAGAATCGATGGGCCAGATGCTTCAAACTCTGCTCAGTTGCCCATGCATTCAGTGGCTGTCAAAGGAGAAGATACTTCTGGAGCAGCAGCAAGGATTCAGCAATGCTCTGGTCAGCTTTCCAACCGCACAGTGCCTCCCAGCAAAGAGATCAAGTCAGAAGGTTGGGAGTTCAAGGCTGAAACTCCAGTGTGATATTGTGGGAGTGCTGCATTGTTGGAGGTGCCATCTTTTAATTCAATGTTAAACAGAGGATCTGTTTACTTTCTCAGCTGTATTAGGGACCCCGACCTATCTTATTTTCGAGACGGAGCTGGGAATCACAGATCTCAGCATGCCCCAGAGGTTTCTGCGCATGTGCTGCCCAGCCCTTAGAGCTCTTTGTGCCAAAGATGAGGATTCAGCATGCCTGTGTGGAACAACAGCAAATGGCATGAAAATCTTGGATCACGAGAAGAGGCACGGGTCACCATACTGGCACAGAATCCCAGATAGAGGGTAGTGAGAGGGGACAGGAAATGGTACTAAACATATAACTCAGCAAGAGGGGAGACAGGGAGAGATTCCAGAAAAAGAGAATCGGGGAAGAGATGAATGGTGGGAGCTACCAGGGAGTGGAGCAAGAAAAGAGGCTCCAAGTTCTGCGGTTAGCTGGCTCTAAATAGCAAGGGCTTAGGAGAAGCCCTGGAAGATGAAAAAAAACAGTAGATTGGTAATTCCGGCTGCAGGTCTTTGGAGTAAAGGTAAACCTTTGGAGTATTAGAGTTCTCCTCAGCACACCTAAAAAACTTAAATTGCATTTGTGAATTGGTGCTGAAGTGGGGACTCAGGATTCTAGGTGAATGGTGTCTTAGGAATCAAGATAGGTAGAGACATGCTCCTTAATTCGGCACTCTAATGGCTGAGATACTCTTGGCTAATATCCTCTGGGTTTTGAAGCTCAGAAAGCTCCCATCAAACCCTGCTCCACCTGAAACTGTGCCAAGGCAAACTTTGTAGAATATGGGCATTGCCCATGAGGCCAGCATTTTTATTGCCCATCCCTAATTGCCCTTGAGAAGGTTTTCACAATCATTAAGCAAGACATTAGCCATGAGGTTTCAGTACTTACAGAAATGTTCTCTCACTTCTCATTTCTTCAGCCACCTGAATTGTCACTATGTCCTCCTTTCACTGGCGATTTTCAAAAACGTGGAAGATCCAGTGCACTCAAACAGTTAAATCCCAACCAGAAAGGAGAAAAAATACAGTGTTATTGAGAAAAGCTGGGCAGTGGGATTAAATTGTTCTTGGAGAGAACTGGCAAGACTTGATTGATCTGATGGTCTCATGTGCTGCAACCACAATTCAAATGTCAAAGCTGGATAACTAAGACTGTTGCAGAATGGAGCCTGACGGAGATGTGAATATTTATAATCAATGTTTCTACTTCACTCAGAATCACTAAGAATTGGAGCACTGATTTTTGCACTGGAGTGCTACTTTTGGTTGCAATAGAGTGCTTAAGTTGGAATTTCTTCATTGAGGGAATTTGGTGACTGAGGGAATGAGCTGCGCCTTTCCTTTTCCACCCATCCTCAGAAAGGTGAGCGGCACCCATGCAGCAGTGACAATCTGGGCCCATAACTGTGCCTTTCAGAGGTGCTGTTACACTTCAGAAAATGACATGATCCCAACAGAAACAGCTGTAGAATATTTTCTTAAGGTTTTAAAAGTTTAATATATTGGCTTCATAAAGGTAGGGGCAGAAGTGTTTGAAACAAAAGAGGGCCCTGAGTTTAATTCAATTTTCTTAAAGGGAGTAATTGGCTTAGGCTGGAGAGAAGTCATGGCAGGAGACCTCAGATCCGCGGTGTGCTCCTCTTGTGCAATGTGGGAAATAAAGGGGTGTTTCTAGTTTCTCTAACAACCACATGGGCAGGAGGTATGTCCAGCTGCAGCTCCTGGCTAGCAGCATTTCGGAGCTGGAGCTGCAGGCGGACTCAATGTAGAAAGGGCTTCTGGCTGTTTTTGGGTCAGCATGGACAGAATGGGCTGAATGGCTCCCTTATAAGCTGTATCATTTCTATGGTTCTAGATTCCTATGGAACTGTCATGTGCACCACACTGGACTGCAATCTTCCTGGCATCTTACCCTGCAAACAAGAAAGTAGTTTTGAGATCACTCAATCTCTACCACTGAGAAGGACAAAACCAGCAATGTCAGAGGCCACCATCAACTCAAAGTTCCCCACCAAATCACATATAATCCTGAGTTGGATATGTGCCGCCATTGCTCCATCATTACAGTATAAATATCTTGCAAATCCCTACCAAACATTATTATTGTAGTACCAAGAACTGTAGCAGTTCAAGAAGCCACATTACCCTCAGGAAGGCATCTTCTCATGGCAACTAGTATGGGCAATAATACAACACTGATATCACATCCTGGAAGCAAAATATTCCAGGTACTTGCCTCGCATGCTATAGTACGCCTTTAAAAGCGTCAGTATAACAAGAGTTCCAGTTGTAATTTGTGACTGGTAAATATGTACCTCTACACTATGGAAAGCCTTGTGATCAATCAAAAAGCTGTGTGAATGTTTTTGATGGTGCAGAGCCAATATGTGACAGAGGGGCATAGACAAGGTAGATAGTCAATATCTTTTCCCAAAGGTAGGGGAATCTAAAACTCAAAAGCATAGATTTAAGGTCAGAGGGGATACAAAAGTGTAAAGAAGGGCAATTTTTTCACACAGTGGGTGGTGAGTGTCTGGAACAAGCTGCCAGAGGTAGTAGTAGAGGCAGGTACAACTTTATCTTTTAAAAAGCATTCAGATAGTTACGCAGGTACGATGTGTATAGAGAGATATGGGTCAAATGCGGGCAACTGGGATTAGCTTAGAGGTTTAAAAAAAAGGGCAGCATGGACAAGTTGGACTGAAGGGCCTGTTTCCGTGCTGTAAACCTCTATGACTTTATCTATGTAACACAGTGCCACGCATCTACTTATAAAACAGAAATTTTGATGGTCTTATCTTGGCAGATTTCTGACCTCTGACAACTATTTATGAGTCTGTCTCTAAGTTAACTCAGTATTCACCATCACTGTAAACTCCTGGAGGCATCTATGTTGATGGCCTAGGCTGTGAAACACCATTCTTCATGGTTCAACAGGCTGATAATCAGCACGGAAATCCTTCCAAAACTACCTTCTCCTACCCCTCCCCCTATCCCAGCTTTTCCCCAATGGGTAAAAATGTGTGGGTCTGAAGATAAGCAAGAGGGACGTTGTGTAATAGAGTAATCCTCTTTATCTTCACCTCACACAATGCTAGCTCAACTGAGAACTCCTGGATGGTGCCATCGATCACACTGTTCCATAACAGCACGAGAGACACTTCCAGATTGTACAAAATCTTAAATTCACCAAAACTATATCTACTTTTAAATGGCTGCTGCATTTTCAACATCACAGAACTCATTTGATTTCAAAGTCAATGCTGGCCATGCATATGAAATGAAGTATGACTTGGAAGTTACCATGGAAAATTCATTGCGTGGTTTACGGTTGTTGATATAAGCTTCCTACAAGTACTTACTAGGACTTATTATGATGCATTACCATTATAAGGAGGAACACAAGGTTACCAAATGCATCAGGAAAATTATTGTGATGATGCTTATGAAGGGGCAAGACTAGTTATTACACCACATGCACAATTCCCAAACGGTTATCACTTTCTAGCTCTCCTTGTGCTATATCTATCTATCCATCTATGTATATATAATCTCCTCTTTTAGGCAACAACCTTAAACTAATGACAAAATATATAGAATCACACCACTTCACCTTACCATAACATTATGCCACAGTCAAAATAGTAAGTGCTTCAGAAATGGTGCTTTCAATTATCATGCATTAATACTAAACTGTTGCTACATATACTAATTATAAGCTACACACAGTGCAGAAAAAGAAATCATGTTGTGAGTCAGGAAGCTTGGGGACAAAATTGTTTGCCTATTCTGGTAGACTCAAGGTAGTTGCATCTCGTAGCCTCATTGGGATTGTACAGCAATGACGTAAATTCCAAGGATGGTAGTTTCCTGAGGATTTTATTGGGGCCAGAGCATCCATGCAATCCAAAATAAAGCAGAGGTGATGGAAGACTTCATGCTGGGAATTCTCTCCTGTTTCAAACTGAGTTGCTGATCTGTAGCTTGCCAATATGATTTTCAGCCAGGGCTGTCTTCACCCTTATATCCTAGCCATGGTTTTTGCCAAGGCTCTTTGTGTGATTGAGCAGGCCAATTTTCAACTGTTGAGATTTGTTGGGCACCTCCTAACACTCTCCTTCCTAGTAACATTGTGAATGTACCTGCTTTGCAGCAGTTCAAGGTGGTGGTGGCTCACCATCATGTTCTCAAGGGCAATTAGGGATAGGCAACAAATACTGTCAGAATCACCAATGTTCACATCCCATGAATGTACAAAAATACATGAAGCAGGATGTCCCATGAGGTAATGGAATTGGCAGTGCAGTATTCTTTCCTTCACTGTCTCATCATTAGTCCAAAAGTGTGTGGATTACATTGATTGGTCATGCTAAATTGACCCCAGTATCAGGGGGATTAGCAGGAAAAGTGAGGGTTACTGGAATACGGGCCTGGGTGGGATTGTGGTTGATACAGACTCATGAGCCAAATGGCCTGCTTCTGTACTGTAAGGAGTCTATTACTCTATCATTAAGATGCTGGGACTCGAAGCACAATGCAGTTTGGTGAACAAGTTGTCACCATTTTGAGCAATTAGTAGCAAGCTCCTCACTTATTAATATCAATGCTGCCATACTTCCAGAAGAGCTTCAGAGTGTCTTTTAAGTATTTTCTTTGCCCTTACCTGGGGCATTGACCGTTTGAAATTTGAAAGACCATCGCATGCTGGAGGATATGATTTCAGCTATTCCGGCATAGTGTTCGGTCCATCAAAGTTGATTTTGCAGGTGTTTTGCCGCAATGTTGTGGACCTAGTTTGAATGAAGGAATATACTTTTTCAGTGGTCCTCCCATTGAATCTAGAGGATGTGGTGGAGGCATTGCTAATGGAATTTTGCCAGCACTTTTATGTATTGCTGAAACGAAGTCCAGGCCTGATTGTAATACAGGAGCATGGTGACAACAACTTAAGACTTTGCTAACTTGCAGAGGTCTTTGTTGTCAAAAGCTCCTTTCATTGTTCATAGAAGGTTGAAATGGCGCAGCTGATCCCATATTAGATATTATCGTCAGTGGTTGTCTTTTGAGATAGAGGTGGCTGCCAAAGTTTGGGAAGTGCTCGCTCATACTCACTCCTTCAACATATATTGGAGGTGGAATATTTAGCTGAACAGGTGGTGGGTTGACATACGAATTATATTCTGGCAATATTCAAAGGCAGGCTGAGTTTCTTGCATGCAGAATCAAAGCGGTTAAGAGTAACTTGCAAATCTGGTGCAGAATAGGCAATGATACTCCAACCATTTACAATCTGTAGATCACATAAGTCTAATTTTGGTATTGAGATGACTATGATTAAGACATTTTCCATTTAGATGTACTAATACTGGAGGACAGGTGATCTTTGATGAAGTGAATAGCTACTGTAGGGCAGATTGTAAATGATATAGGGGCTATCACACAGCCTTGTTCGACCGCCTGACTAGAATTTGAAGACATCAGGGATGATTCAGGCTCGCTCCTGATTTCTCGCCTCTCACAATCTTACCAGCACCAAACAACCGGCGCATTCACCATCTCTGATAGCAAACTGCGTGAGTGCCTATGACACCTTCTCAAAGTGGCTTGAGATTTAGAAATAGAGTTGCAGGGTGTACAGTGTTTCTAAAAGCCACACAGATATTTCCAGATTGTTAATCTGCTTTTTGCAATTCATTTACATAATGTTTATGGAAATATTAACAAATAGACACAGAGGCAACTGACAGGTGTGATATTTTCACAAGGTTCAACAGCAATGTTAATCAGGAAATTCTGGGTCATCTGTCATACTTCAGAAGTCTTGATACCAATGTCACACTTATAAATTGGATCGAAGAAATTTACAAGCATTCTTCACATTTTTACAATTCCCCCAAACTTAGATTGCACTGAAGCTACATTTATCAAACAATTATAATGTGTGGCCCTTAGTGAACGTAGAACTATCAAAACTGCAGAATGTCATTTTAAACAGAGTCTGTCCTTTCACAGGTAAGCCTTTGATTTTTTTGAAAGCAGCATTGCCAGTTTGATACTAGACCATTAGTTTATTTATCAGTGTCACAAGTAGGCTTACATTAATACTTCAATGAAGTTTCTGTGAAAATCCCCCAGTCGCCACACTCCGGCACCTGTCCTGAGGGCAAATTCAGCACGGCCAATGCACCTAACCAGCACGTCATTCAGACTGTGGGAGGAAGCTGGAGCAGTTGGAGGAAACCCACACAGACACAGGGAGAACGTGCAGATGCCCCACAACAATGACCCAAGCTGGGAACTGAACCCAGATCCCCGGGGCTGTGAGGCAGCAGTGCTAACCACTGTGCAGCAGAAGTAGGCCATTCAGCCCACCGAGTGTGCTCCACCATTCAAGTGATGACCTTCAACTCCACTTTAAAGTGGAGATGTGCAATCTGTTTTCCAGGAATTTATTAGTGCATGTTAGATGTTGTACTCCCCTAGCCCCTTTCCTCCCTCAAAATTTCACGCATGTCTGAATCAGGGCGGGGGTGTGGATGATGTGATTGACAGCGCCCCCAACTAATGAGCGCCGAGCTTTGCAGGACAAACGTTCCAAAACAAATGCAACATTCCAAAACAGAACGTCGGCCGCTGAGTGTCCAATGGGAGAGAGAGGGGGCGGGGCTGTGTCCCTGACACTGACAGGTTGCCATCCTCATTTTCAGTGCTCGCCAGGACTGGCAGCGGAGCGGGGTTAGCAGCAGAGCAGTGCAGTGCAGCGGAGCGGGGCTGGAGGCACAGCAGTGCAGCAGAGCGGGGCTGGAGGCACAGCAGTGCAAGTGCAGCCTTGCGGAGCGCAGCTTCTCATACACTCAGAGCAACAGCTGCCCGGGGACGGTGCCGGTCCACAGTCTGGAGAAGCCGAATGCAATCCCTAACTCCAGAAAGTGGGAACTGTGGACCCTCATCACCCTCAGCCTGAGCTAAATCAAAAGCCGGGACAAGGTGCAACAACGGTGCACTGGGGAAAGTGGTTCAGGGTTGCTGCTTCCCCCTGTTTGCTCCGTGGGCGCAGGGCTGGACAAGTTGCCCCGTCGGCGCGAGTAAATGAATAAACACGCCGGTTTATGGAATATTGGAGGGCAGCATCGGCCATAGCCACGGCTCGGGATCTGCTGCCAGCCGCTGCTGTGAGCAGGGTCTGGATTTGTCAGGAGGAGCCCAGCTCAGCCCCGGGAGAGCTTTCTGTGGAGCGCCACGCTGCAACTTGAATGTTGGATGGGTCGCCCCGTGTCCCATAGGTTTCTCACCCAGAGCGGGACAAAGCCAAACCCGGGCACTCCCGGTTGATAGACTCCCCTCTCTCTCTCTCCATTTCCTTCCAAGCCGCCATGAGCGCTCCTTTATCTACCGGAGCCATCATTGCCATCGTCTTCAACTGCATATTGGCACTGCTGGTGTTGGTGCTGCTGGCCATCCTGTACAAAGCCTGCAAACAGCCCTCCACAGCTGAGGAGAAGACCCCGATCGCAGACTCCCGGCAAATCAAAAGCGAGGAGAAATACTTACTGAACCCTTGACCTCAGTTCAACATGCGAGTGTCGCTGAAAGGTGGGCGGAAAAAAAAATCTCCAAGACCAAACATGCAACTCTCTTAAGAAAGGCATCCAGCTAGAATGCCACCAGGAAATATGAAGTCGGGGTTTGTTTTTCACAAATTGAAAACTTACAAGCGAACGAGAAATAACGCAGCAAGGAAACGGGAACCAAATAAAGGATCACTTAAAAAAATTAACTCACTTAGTTAAAAACTTGGAAATCTGGGACATTGACTCTCGGAACTAGAAGAATCCAATGCCAGGGTTTGGATCCATAGACGGAGGGACAGGCGTAAAATCTGTTTTACTAAAAACAATGAATCGCAATAAGCAAGCAGTGAAAGATCAGTCCCAAGCGCCGTGTAGAATAGGATTGAACGGAAAATGCCTTATACCTTTATTGTAGCCGCTGTTGAGTGTAGCATCATGCGGGGCTGGGCTTTGGGGAGGTTAAACACCAAACCCAGAGATTGTGCTTCCAGAAGCAGACTGAGGTCCTGTTTCCCCCATCCTCAGGTGTGCCCCTCCCCCGCCCCAGCTTCTGTATAACCCAGCTTAATTCTGTCTCTTTTTTTAAAAAGTCTAACATCTTCAATGATATTTCACCAACATTTGATAACTTTTTTTGTAGCTCCGCATTTTACTTTGATTGTTTCACCATGTTTAGTGTTACAGCATAAATATATATATGACACGGTCATCAAGAAAACTTATTTTCTCTTTTTTAAAAACACGCGGGTTTGTTGTATAAACTTGAAAGGGTTATGGGGCGCGGGGGGCGGGATTCTTAATAAGAAAACGACCATTGAGGGGGGATTTTGATGTTGGAATGTGACACTAATGTTGCCGGTTAAGAACGGTAACAAGCTGGTCACCCGGCTGGTGAATTGTCTGCATTAAATGCTGTGTCTGTGCTGCCGTCGCGCTGTGAGGAACACACTGGAAGTGGAAGACCACTAGAACGCTGAAGGTTGCAGTGCTCAGGTCTGTTTTGGTGGAGTCTGCCAAGTTAGTTGGATTAAGTTGAATGTATGCATCAAATATCTAATAAAGATACCGTCTCTTGTTCTACGCCACAACATCGCCAAACATAAGGAAATCTTATTTAACAAAGACGTGAGGCTTTATCACTTGTGATTATTAACTGTTAAGCCATTGAAGATCCATGTCTATACTTAGCCCTGTTTCCTCTTTAATGAAAAGATAGATTGGAGCAGTTGAAAATAGTTTAGTCTCGGTTTATAAAATGCAGATGTACAGATTAGGTCGCGTTCACGGTTTCCCGACCTTCTGTCCCAGCAGTAATATACAATCTGATGCAGGCAGATTGCGCTGATACGAATCTGAATTGACAGCAAGAGTAACGCGCATAACCTAAGCTTTCCCACACACTAAAATGCCCCATGATCTCGTCTAGAAAGCCATTCATTTCAATGGCAATTAGGGATATTTTTCAGCCAGCGACGCCACACCCCATGAATTAGAAAAAAGTTTAAACATGAGCGAATCTTCCATTGCACCCTTCACATTGCGTTGAAGGAGCCACTGTTTAATGGAAGGAGTATGAAACCATGCAAAACAGAACGGGATAAAATTGTTCTTGCTTGGTAGCACAAATCAGGGAGACAGCAAATTGATTAACTATTTTTCACTCTATCCCATTTTCTTTCCCATCTACTTCAGTGGATGAAAGGTAATCATTTGCTTTGGGATGTGTGTTGCTGGATTGGCCATCATTTGTTGTTAGCCCAAAATTGTCCTTGACAAACTGATGATGAATTACTCTTAAACAGCTGCAGTCCATGTGGTGTAGGTACACCCACCGTGCTGTTAGGAAGGGAATTCCAGGATTTTGATGCAGCAACAGTGAAGAACCAGGGATATAGTTCCAATTTGGAGAAAGAATTATAAGAACTAGAAGTAGACCATTTAGCTCCTCGAATCTGCTCCAGTATTCAATAAGATCATAGCTGATCTTTTCATGGACTCAGCTCCACTTACCCGTCCACTCACCATAACTTTTTGAACAGTAAAGGAATTAAAGTTATCTATCCTTGCCTTAAAAAAAAACATTCAATGAGGTAGCCTCAACTGCTTTGCTGGGTCGGGAATTCTACAGATTCACAACCCTTTGGTGAAGAATTTCCTTCTCAACTCAGACCTAAATCTGCTCTCCCCCTATTTTTGTGGCCATGCCCACCACCCGCCCCCAGCCCCCAGTTCTAGTTTTGAGTGGCATCTTGGAAGGGAACTTGCTTCTGGTGCCCTTGGGCTTTTTTAGACGGTAGAGGTTGAGGGTTTGGAAGTTGCTGTCCAGATTTGCCAATTTGCTATTATTTTATACACTGTCAAGACTAACTTTATTCTCAATATGTTAAAATAATCAATGTTCTGGCATGTTACTAATTGTATCTCTTTCTGTAACTGTCACAACTTGCTCTTGTATGTATCTTTCATTTAATCATATTTTGTATCTCATTTTAAGTATAAATTTATCATAACTTCTGGCACTTTGCCTGAATTTTTTTTGCCTTTAACATTTTGTTAACAAGTTTGTTAACAGATAAATCTCTGGGGGGGGGGGGGGGAGGCTGAATATCTTCAATATCTATGTTGCTCTCACATTTATAGATGTACTCAATGCCTACGATACACAGCAAAATGGCAGGCATTGGGTGCCAGGATTGTCAGAATTGGGGGGGGAGGGGGGTGGGGTTTGGGCATATGCAGGAATTTCAAGATGTAGAATTGGCAGGATTGAATCTGTGGCTGTCAATTAGGGATTGTTAGAAATTCCTTTTTGCCATTGATACATTCCTGGCAATAATCACTCCATTTGCAGATGTCATGTGAGGGCTCACTCGCATTGTCCAATATCAATTATATAATAATGTAATTCAGTTATTATACAAACTAGATGTTGCACATTCCCTGAAGTGTGAATCTTCAGTTAGTTTTAGAAGTTGGAATGAAGGTGCATGGAATGACAAAGGCTGTCACGAGTCATTAAGTTGCCTGTTTCACAGAAAATAAACACACTGACCAACAGTTATGCTCAAAGTCACTTAATGTAGTCAGTGCAACTTGACTTTGGGTAATAACACAAACTAATGAACATGCTATACTACCCCCGTTTGCTTGACTTAAACAAAAGAAAACTTTTAACTTCTACACTATAAAGTGTGGGGTCTACAGGCACAGAGTGACACAAAAAGTTAACTTTACTGAGACAGGCAATGAAGGACAGCAGACAGAACAATTCTACCAGGGTCAGTGGAAGTGAAGAATGAGCCTGTAAGAATGGAAGTTAAGACATGTTATCTGAAAGGAATAGAAGGAGCTCTGCATGTAGACATTTATACTTGATATTGCATAATTATTTTGACAGCGGAGCTGGGATTTTTCACTCTGAAATTATTTGCCTGTCATGCAGATAACTCCTGTAACCATTTAGATTTTTCTGAGGAAAGACATTTTTAAACATTTTGGGCAGTCTGTCAGCCTTTACCAGGGACTCAATCAACAGAAGGCAAAGGGAGTGTGGAGAACGGATTGCAGCAGGATTTGGAAACCTACCATGGTGTAATTTGTTTGACAGCTTCTGTGGCAATGGAAAAGATAGAAAATATTTTTAATACAAACTTCAAACAGCTGAACTGTACTGTTCAATTGACTGTTTCATGATTGGAGTAAATATCTTCAAGGTATTTTCAATTTAAATCTCCCATCTAGTGCCCATAGCAACTTTGGCTGTTGGAGACACAGATATGCCTCTCATACCCAGCAGTGAGAAAGCACAAATGATAGGAAATAATATTTTTAAATATATTCCCAATATTTACATGCAACTATAAAATGCTGACCTCATATCTGATGTCATGTCAAATAGAGAATATTGAAAGTGGTGGATAAGTAGTGATCCAGCAGAGTGATTTAGTCTAGTCAGGAGGAAAAGGAAGGTGTACATAAGGTTCAGGGAACTAGGAGATGTTAAAGATCTTGAGGAGTATAAGGACTGTAGAAAGGAGCTTAAAAGGGAAATTAGGAGAGCCAGAAGGGGTCATGAGAAGACCTTGGCGGGTAAGATTAAGGAGAATCCCAAGGCCTTCTATAAATATGTGAAAGGTAAAAGGATGAGAAGAGAAGGGATAGGTCCTATAAAAGGGGAAGGGGGAAAGGTCTGTGTGGAACCAGAAGAAATGGCGGAGGTGCTTAATGAGTACTTTGCCTCAGTATTCACAGTGGAAGCTGATCTGGGAGATTTTGCTACGGATTTGCATCAGATGGAAAAGATTGAGTATGTGGATATTAAGGAGGAGGATATGTTAGAACTTTTGAATTCTATCAAGATAGATAAGTCGCCGGGACCAGATGGGATGTACCCCAGGATACTGTGGGAGGCGAGGGAAGTGATTGCAGAGCCCCTGGCGATGATCTTTGCGTCGTCAATGGAGACGGGAGAGGTTCCGGAAGATTGGAGGATTGCGGATGTAGTTCCTATTTTCAAGAAAGGGAACAGAGATAGCCCAGGAAATTACCGACCAGTGAGTCTGACCTCAGTGGTTGGTAAGCTGATGGAGAGGCTACTGAGGGACAAGATTTACGAGCATTTGGAGAGGTTTGACATGATCAGGAATAGTCAGCATGGATTTGTCAAGGGCAGGTCGTGCCTTACGAGCCTAGTTGAGTTCTTCGATAATGTGACTGAACACATTGACGAAGGAAGTGCAGTGGACGTGGTGTACATGGACTTCAGCAAGGCGTTTGATAAGGTCCCCCATGCAAGACTTCTTGAGAAGGTGAGAGGGCATGGGATCCAAGGGCCTTTGGCCTTGTGGATCCAGAACTGGCTTGCCTGCAGAAGGCAGAGAGTGGTTGTGGATGGGTCTTATTCGGCATGGAGGTCAGTCACCAGTGGAGCACCCCAGGGATCTGTTCTAGGACCCTTGCTGTTTGTCATTTTCATAAATGACCTGGATGAGGAAGTGGAGGGATGGGTAAGTAAGTTCGCTGATGACACGAAGGTCGGTGGTGTTGTGGATGGTCTGGAAGGATGTCAAAAGTTGCAGCAGGACATAAATAGGATGCAGGACTGGGCGGAGAAGTGGCAGATGGACTTCAACGCGGATAAATGTGTAGTCGTCCATTTTGGCAGAGCCAACGGGATGAACGAGTACACTATCAAGAGCAGGAGTCTTAGTAGTGTTGAAGAGCAGAAGGATCTTGGGGTCCGGGTCCACAGGACTCTTAAATCGGCCTCACAGGTGGAGGATGTGGTCAAGAAGGCGTATGGTGTACTGGCCTTCATTAATCGAGGGATTGAGTTTAGGAATCGGGAGGTAATGCTGCAACTTTATAAGACCCTAGTCAGGCCTCATTTGGAGTACTGTGCGCAGTTCTGGTCACCTCACTATAGGAAAGACGTTGAAGCTATTGAAAGGGTACAGAGGAGATTTACAAGGATGTTGCCTGGACTGGGAGGCATGCCTTGAGGGAGCTGGGACTCTTCTCCCTGGAGAGACGAAGGTTGAGAGGCGACCTGATAGAAGTTTATAAAATGTTGAGAGGAATAGATAGGGTGGATTCTCAGAGGCTATTTCCCCAGGTTGAAATGGTCGCTACGAGAGGACACAGATTTAAGGTGCAGGGAGGAAAGTACAGAAGTGATGTTAGGGGTAAGTTTTTCACTGAGGGTGGTGAGTGAATGGAATCGGCTGCCGTCAGTGGTGGTGGAGGCGAACTCGCTGGGGTCTTTTAAAAGACTTCTGGATGAGTATATGGGGTTTAATGGGATTGGGGGTTATAGATAGGTCTATAGATTGGTAGGTGTTGATGTGATCGGCGCAACTCGTGGGCCGAAGGGCCTGTTTGTGCTGTAGTGTTCTATGTTCTATGATTTCTGAAGACATTAAAATATGTTCATGTTACACCATAGAGCCAGCGTAACCTGGGTGGTAAATCTGGCTCTGTGCCTAAAGTGGATAAGTATTTCATCTTCAGTACCTAGCCCTGACATCCTACGTTAATGCAGATAAAGGTTCACTTGACTTTTCTAAAACATCTTATAGTTGTAAATTGCTTTCTTTTTTAAAAAAAATTGCTGTAAATACTTGGCAGGTTAGGCAGAACCTGCACAGAGGAAGGTTGGGTTAATGTACCAGGTTGCCGACCCTGCAGTACTGGAAGATGAACAGTTTACAAAAAAAAACAGAGCTCAGAAAATAGCAGAGATGACTGGCTGTTAACAGACCTGTCGCTGTATTTCACCATAGACAAATCAGTAGTGCTAAGGAAAATAGAGGAAAAATAGGAACAGTTCATTTGAAAGTGCATCAGAGAATTTTTTTTTGCAGATATACATAAATGATGTAAATAATACGAACAAACTTACTAAAATCATTACCTACAGTGTGTGTGGGGGGTGGGTATTTGAAACTAAAATCTTTGACGATTATTGACTGTGTCTTTGTTGGTCACACACAGTCCTGCAATCTAAAGGACTTTGTGAATCAGATATTAAAAAGCTTTAGTTTCCCTTGTAAACTGGAATTAATATACTGATGTTTTAATGAATTCAACTGCAGAATTACTATACAAATGGAAAATATATATATTTTATATATAAGTAAACATTTCTCCACAACCAAATAACACACAGAATTTTATTTATAAGATGCATCAAAATAAAGATAGCTGCAATTTTAACAAATCTTTATATTTTGACAGATTATCAGGAGAACTACCTTGAAGCAGTAGAAAAATATAAGTTTAGTTATAAATGCAATGTGTTGAATAGGTTTTGCTGAATATATGAATGTGAAATCACTGCATCCTGTGAGGAGGTTGTGTTGTATTTTCAAAAACATTGTGACAAAAAGTATCTGGTGCCTCATTTCTGTGAGTGGCTGGCAAGAGATAGGGATGTTTCCGTATGACCTAAGCATGAATGCTGATGCACTTGGACTTGGTGATCAATTATTCTCTCAGAAGAAGTCAAATTACTTCTGCTTAGTGTCAGGGTCTCTAACCAGGCTCAGCAGCTTGTCCATTTTAGCTACTTCCACTTCAGGTCCTCTTTGTACTTCTTGTCCTTTCTTTGCCTAAAATTGAATGGGATAATAATAGTTTAGAACACAACAATATGATTAGTAGCACTGCTGGAGAAACCATTTGAAATTTTCAGTAGAATTGTACAATAAATTACATGGTGAAACGTCACATATTTGAAAGAATTTACAACCAAAACAGAAGTGTAAAATTGGCTAGATCAGATTTTCTGCCCAGGAGATACCCTTCAATAGTAAGGAAAACCAAATGTGGTGTATAATAGGTGGCTAATACATTCACAGCTGTTTTACACCCTTGTCAAATTTAAAGTTTGCCAATTATTTTTCAGTATTCAGATTATCTTTAATAGAAGAACAAAAATGGTGGTATGTAGATCAGTGAAATTGTCATTTTGTAAAAACATAAGAACTAGGAGCAGGAATAGGCCACCTGACCCCTCGAGCCTGCTCCGCCATTCAATAAGATCATGGCTGACCTTTCTGTGGACTCAGCTCCACTTACCTTAGTTCCTTTATTGTTCAAAAATGTCTCTATTTCATTTCTGAGATCCAGTTTGAAATCCAGACTAAGTTGAGGAGAGAATTGTTTCTTTGCTAAACAAAATAGTTTGATCATCAATGCAAATTCACAGCAAAAAATAAATGACTTGCCTTTTAACAGTGAGAAATGGAAATGAAAGTGTAATCTGCAGAAGTTGATCTGGAGTTGGGAGTTCACATATATTGGGGAGGATTTTATCTGTTTGGGTGATATGGTAGATTGTAATGAAATCATAAACCTGTCCTTCAGTGTGTGTACAATTCTGCTAGCATAGAGAAGTAATCTTGTCCATTGGTGATACAGAATGGGACAAGTGTTACCCTACAATGAACCCATTGTAAACTGATCTTCATGCTGGCAATGTATGCCATCTCACAGTTTCTTTATCAAACCATCATAAATTGGGCTTGAATTGTTTTGAAAGGACCACTTTAACCTTTCAACTTTATCCTACCCTGGCTGACCCACAGTTGCCATCAAAACTCATACATCTGGGGAATATTCCTTGTTAATTCTAGAAAAAAGAGCCCTGGATTTAACCAATTTCTTTTAATTGTTGTTTTAGCTATTATGACAAGCATTTACTCATTAGGTTTCAAAACAAAAGACTAAGCTTCTGTGACAATTTCTTTTTTCCTATATTCTACAACATTTTTACTTAGTAATTTCCTAGTCAAAATCTTAAAAAAAAGACAGGTTGCAATCTAAATGACAAAGTGGACAAATACAGCATTATAAAAAGACTGCTGCAGGTTCACAATAGATTTTAGTTGTTTTCTTGGCTGCAAGCAGGAACTAACTTATATTTAGACCTGAACTAAAGCAGATTCTCTTCTGCAAACCTCACAATAGTGCAAAAATGGCAGCTGTAGAGTCCAAGCAGTATTTGTGTGAGGTCTGATCTTAAAGGCAATGCTGTAATTCAGCAAGTCACAGTGGAGATTTGAAATAATTCAGACAGATACATGGTGGAATACAAAATAAATACTACAGCAAACATGATTTTAAAGCTTTTTTTAATTGATAATTGAATTAATAAATTTAACAAAAAAAGGCAAAAACCAGGGAGCAAGTGGGCCTTTTGGCCCACTGAAATCTGAAAGTGTTGAACCAAAGTATGCAAACAATTAAATTGTTAGGAATTATGCTAAGTATTAATGAAATGGAGAGAGAGTTGCATTCAAATAGAACCTTTTGCACCCTCAGGACACTCCCAAGTGCTTTGCAATCATTAGGTACCTCTGGGACTATAGTCACTGTTATAATGTAGCTTGAGATATATTTTTTATTATTCAAAAAAGATATTTCCCTAATGAGCCACATGCATTGAGAATGACTAGTTTGAAGATGGTTTGTTATAACTTGCCTGTTCAGGTTCATAAGAACATAACAACATAAGAACATAAGAAATAGAAGCAGGAGTAGGCCATCTAGCCCTTCGAGCCTGCCCCGCCATTCAATAAGATCATGGCTGATCTGTCGTGTCTCAGTTCCACCTTCCCGCCCTCTCCCCATAACCCTTAATCCCCTCTCTTACCAAAAACCTATCAACCCGCGTCTTAAATATATTTAGTGAGGCAGCCTCCACCACTTCAACGGGCAGAGAATTCCTGAGATTCACCACTCTTTGAGTGAAGAAGTTCCTCCTCAACTCCGTTCCAAACCGCCCACCCTTTATCTTGAGGCTGTGCCCTCTAGTCCTACTGTCCTTTCTGAGCGGGAAGAGTCTCTCCACCTCTATCCTATCCATCCCATTCATCATCTTATATGTCTCAATGAGATCTCCCCTCATTCTTCTAAACTCTAACGAGTACAAGCCTAGTTTATTCAGCCTCTCCTCATAGTTCAACCCCCTCAACTCCGGTATCAGCCTAGTAAACCTCCTCTGCACTCCCTCCAAGGCCAAAATATCCTTGCGTAAGTGCGGCGACCAAAACTGCACACAGTACTCCAGCTGCGGCCTCACCAATGCCCTATACAGCTGCAGCAAGACCTCCCAACTTTTATATTCAATCCCCCTCGCTATGAAGGCCAGCATCCCATTCGCCTTCCTGACCACCTGCTGCACCTGCAGGCTGGGTTTTTGCGACTCATGCACAAGGACCCCGAGGTCCCTCTGCACCGTCGCATGCTGCAGTTTTTCGCCATGTAAGTAATAGTCCTTCCTACCATTATTCCTACCAAAGTGGACAACTTCACACTTGCCAACATTAAATTCCATTTGCCAGTTCCTGGCCCATTCGCCCAGCCTATCTAGATCCCTCTGCAGACTTTCCACACCCTCCGCACAATTTGCTGTTCCACCAATCTTGGTGTCATCAGCAAATTTCGACACCATACACTCGGTTCCCTCCTCCAGATCATCTATATAAATGGTAAATAGCTGAGGCCCCAGCACCGACCCCTGGGGCACTCCACTAGTCACCAACCGCCAATCCGAATAGCACCCATTGACCCCCACTCTCTGTCTCCTATTTGACAGCCAATCCTCTATCCACGCTAACACCCTACCCCCAACTTCATGCCCCCTGACCTTCTGTAATAACCTCTTGTGCGGCACCTTATCAAATGCCTTCAGAAAATCAAGAAACACCACATCCACCGGCTCGCCTCTATCCACCGCCCTAGACACATCCTCATAGAACTCCAATAAATTCGTCAGACACGACTTCCCCTTAACGAAACCGTGCTGCGTCTGCATAATTCATAATTACACTTCATAATTCACTGTCTACTAATGGGATATTAAGTGGGCCACCAGCAAAGGCAAAAACATAACCCTCATTTCTTTCTCACTTACATGTACAAAGTATTTTCCTGTGAAATACAAACTGTTTTGTTCTGTAGAAAGTAAGATATGTCTCCATATTATATTCAAACTCATTTTCAACAGTTTGGATTTGAAAGAAAATTGATTTTGATAACGATGCTTACTCTTAGTAGTCACTGAAAATAAGGAGTTCATGCTTTAATAAGTAAACCACCAATTTTTACTCTTTAAAAATGGCACACAGTTTAAAAAAAAACTCCTTTGTGCATCGACTCACCAGATAGATGCAGACAAGAAAGGCCATTTCAGCTATTTTAGCTCCTTTGGCCCATCGACCCAAGTAGTGTGTACACAAAGCTGGATAAATGTGCTGAATGGAGTGATTTGTTAAAAAGAGTGGTAATGGAAATTTGGTGAGTGGCAAGTTGATGCAAGGGTGAGTATAGGTGCTAATTAAACAAACAAAGTAAATAAATACATTTATAAAATCCAAATAATTAATTAGGGCATAGAGAGGTCTTATAAACCAATGATATCAACCTTATCAGTGGTGGGGAAAGTATTGGAGAAGATTCTTTGGGTCAGGATGTACTCATACCTGGAAGAGAATAGGCTTATTAGCGTTAGGCAGCATGGTTTTGTGAAGGGGAAGTCATGTCTCACAAACTTGATTGAGTTCTTTGAAGAGGCGTTTAAAAAAAAATGATGTGGAGGTGCTGGCGTTTACTGGGGTAAACACAGTAAGAAGTCTCACAACACCAGGTTAAAAGTCCAACAGATTTATTTGATAGCAAAAGCCACTAGCTTTCGGAGCACTGCCCCTTCATCAGGTGAGTGGGAGTTCTATTTACAAACAGGGCATATAAAGACACAAACTCAATTTACAAAATAATGGTTGGAATGCGAGTCTACAGGTAATCAAGTCTTAAAAGTACAGACAATGTGAATGGAGAGAGGATTAAGCACAGGTTAAAGAGATGTGTATTGTCTCTAGCTAGGACATTTAGTGAGATTTTGCAAGTTCAGGCAAGTCATGGATGTTACAGATAGTGTGACATGAATCCAAGATCCTGGTTGGGGCCATCTTTATGTGCGCGGAACTTGGCTATCAGTCTCTGCTCAGTGATTCTGTGCTGTTGTGTGTTGTGAAGGCTGCCTTGGAGAACGCTTACCCGAAGATCAGAGACCAAATGCCTGTGACTACTGAAGTGTTCTCCAACAGGAAAAAACACTCTTGCCTGGTGATTGTCGAGCGGTGTTCATTCATCCGTTGTCATAGCATTTGCATGGTCTCCCCAATGTACCATGTCTTGGGACATCCTTTCGTGCAGCATATCAGGTAGACAATATTGGCTGAGTTGCAAGTGTATGTACCGTGTTCCTGGTGGATGGTGTTCTCATGTGAGATGATAGCGTCCGTGTCGATGATCCGACATGTCTTGCAGAGGTTGCTGTACAAAGAACAGAGAACAACACAGCACAGGAAACAGGCCCTTCAGCCCAACAAACCCGCGCCGCCATTTTAACATTCAGTGTAGCACGGTTGTGTGGTGTCATGATCAGTGTTCTCCTGAAGGCTGGGCAATTTGCTGCGGACAATGGTCTGTTTGAGGTTGTGCGGTTGTTTGAAGGCAAGAAGTGGGGGTGGTGGGGATGGCTTTGGCGAGATGTTCATCTTCATCAACGACATGTTGAAGGCTCCAGAGAAGATGTTGTAGCTTCTCCGCTCCGGGGAAGTGCTAGATGACGAAGGGTACTCTGTCCACCGTGTCCTGTGTTTGCCTTCTGAGGAGGTGGTGCGGTTTTGCGCTGTGGTGCGTCAGAACTGTCGATCGATGAGT
Source organism: Carcharhinus amblyrhynchos (assembly GCF_965287045.1). Lineage (NCBI taxonomy): Eukaryota > Metazoa > Chordata > Chondrichthyes > Carcharhiniformes > Carcharhinidae > Carcharhinus > Carcharhinus amblyrhynchos. The sequence continues at coordinate 45,034,691 of NC_137324.1, read as the reverse complement.
TGAGTGCCATATCCTGCTCTTATGAGAGCATCTTTCAGCGTCTGGAGGTGTCTGTTGCGAACCTCCTCATCTGAGCAGATCCTGTGTATACGGAGTGCTTGTCCATAGGGAATGGCTTCTTTAACGTGTTTATGGTGGAAGCTGGAGAAGTGGAGCATCATGAGGTTATCTGTGGGCTTGTGGTAGAGTGAAGTGCTGAGGTGACCGTCCTTGATGGAGATGCGTGTGTCCAAGAATGCAACCAATTTCAGAGAGTAGTCCATGGTGAGTCTGATGCAGGGATGGAACTTATTGATGTCATCATATAGTTGTTTCAACGATTGTTCACCATGAGTCTAAAGGAAGAAAATGTCATTGATGTAACTAGTGTATAGCATCGGTTGAAGGTCCTGTGCGGTGAAGAGGTCTTGTTCGAACCTGTGCATGAAAATGTTGGCATATTGAGGTGCGAATTTGGTCCCCATGGCTGTTCCGTATGGATGAAGAACTGCTTGTTGAAGGTGAAGGTGTGGAGATGCCGGCGTTGGACTGGGGTAAACACAGTGAGAAGTCTCACAACACCAGGTTAAAGTCCTGTTTGAAGGTGAAGACACTGTGATCCAGGATGAAGCGGATGAGTTGTAAAATTGCATCTGGAGACTGTGGGTGTATCTACACCTCAGGAACTGTAGCAGTTCAAGAAGGGAGCTCACCACCACCTTCTGAAAGGCAACTAGTGATGGATAATAAATGCTGGCTTAGCCAATGATGTCCACATTCTGTAAAATGAATTTTAAAAGATGTAATGTATTTGGATTTCCAAAAGGCATTTGCTAGGTACCACATGAAAGTTTAGTGCAAAAGTTGAGCTCATTATGTTGGGGGTGATATCTTACCATGGATAGAAGATTGGTTAATAAGAGTTGGGGTCATTTTCAGGTTGGCAAACTATAAGTAAAGGAATTCCACAGGGATCAGTAATCAGCCCTTAACTATTTATGATCTACACTAATGACCTGGATGAAGCGAATAGCATTGTAGCCAGACTTGTTGACGATACAAAGAGGGAAGGGAGCAAGTTGTGAGGAGGATACACAGAGTCTGCAAAGGTCTCCATGCTGGGGACTGCCTTACTTGGCCTGGTGACCCCAGACACATTCAGCTGGATTTGAAGGCCATCTCTATGCTGCTGCTCTCAGCTGAGTGCAGTCTCAGCAGGCGACCATTGCTCCTGGTGCTGCTGGGACTAAAGAGCTACAGCCTTTCAACCGGCTGGCAGCTCTTGGAGGTGAATGTCCACCATTAAAGAAATGAGAGTCTTGATACCAGGATATTAATTGATTGATGGCCACTGAGCTTTCTAGCCCACTTTCAGATGTCTGCTCCTATAAAGTTCAATGCTATGACTGAGTTATGGTACTTACGTTGGCTTTGAGAATCTACATGTTGTCAGTATTAGTTTCTATTAGTTACTAATGCAGTTTCAGTGAGTTACTTTTGGTTACTGGTGAATATAAAGTTCTTCTCACCTCTAATTTTCCCCCTGTGAATATTCCCCCACCTTCAGTTTCCCTTCCTTTCCCATTCTTCGTTTGGCTTCCTGGCTTTCAGAGCCCCATGCACACTAGCGAACCATAAGCAAAAACACGTAACTACAGGGTGCCTTTTTTTTTTAAGGTAATTGCAATAGAATTTGAAATCATGATGATGCTAGAAGAGCCAGCCACTGGAAAGACTGAGTTAAAATCAACGCTCAAAAATCCAACTGCAGTTTCACCGACAGGGTTATAGGGAATGCAAAGCTATGCAGACATTTATGTTGAAATTTCCATTAAGAATAATTTGATTTCAGCAAAAGCTAACAGGCAGCTGTTGAATAGTCATAAATCTGTTTTCTTAATGTCCTGGTCTGGTGTGACCCATATGTGACTCAAATTCCATGTCACTGATGTGACTCATAATTGATTTCTATTGATCGAGCAAGTTTATCAAATGTGGGAAGGTGATAGATGCCAGCTTTGTCAGAACACCCACTTCCAAAGAATGAATATTAATAAATAAAAAGCTGGTTTAGTAAGAATTGTCTAATGAAGTCTATGCCACACCTCCTGAATAAAACATAGGTATGAATACTATTAGCAAGTGTGTTAAATTTTTGTGATGGAAAGTACATTTAGTATAGGAAACATTCAGGATATAGTTTGTGTCTGTATTTGCAGTTGAATGCAAAGGGCCACTGCCTGGCCCTTCCCCCAACCACCCGGAGTGCTTCAATGGCCTCAGGTCCCACTGGGCAGGCCATCACATCTGGCGGACACCATCTGTGATCCTCACCGATGAAAATTCCTCATTGGTGAGGATCACAGATGGTGCCCACCAGATGTGATGGCCTGCCCAGTGGGACCTGAGGCCATTGAAGCACTCCGGGTGGTTGGGGTGAGGGCCAGGCAGTGGCCCTTAACATTCAACTGCAAACACAGACACAAACTATATCCTGAATGCTTCCTATACTAAATGTACTTTCCATCACAAAAATTTAACACACTTGCTAATAGTATTCATACCTATGTTTTATTCAGGAGGTGTGGCATAGACTTCATTAGACAATTCTTACTAAACCAGCCAAGGTTGGAAAGGTAACTGAACCTGGGACTGTTGCATCCTGGGCTCGTTAATGACATGCACAGCATGTCATTAATATTTAAATCAGCCTGCGGTAGAATGGGACCAGTGAGATCGGGAGAGTGGAGAAATCGGGTGCAAGCCTGATTGTTTTCACCTCTTGCTCAAATTTCCTACCTCGCGACGCTACTCAACCGGCGCAGCGGGGCAGAAAAATCCCACTCCTTATGTTTCATTTAGTCCTCTCTCATTTTTCTAAATTCCAGTAAATACAGGCCCAGTCAATTCAATCTCACCTCATACGACTATCCTGCCTTACCAGGAATCAGTCTGGTGAACATTTACTGCTCTCCTTTGGCAACTCCTTTCTTAGATAATGGGCCGGATTTTACCTTTGCGTCGCGTCTGTTTTCGAGTGCAAAAACGTGGTAAAATCGGGTGTGAGGCCATTAACATGATCCATGCCTGCACCCGTGCAGACGTCCACTTTACCGAGGCCCAGGTTTGGCCGCGATCCAATTCGCGCCAGAAATGGGCGCAACAGCATGCATTTAAATTGAATTACTAGGCTACCCGTCCAACTTTACCAGCATTTCCCCCTTACCATCACATTCATGTGCCCAGATTTGGCATGAAACAGACATGCTTGCAAAAGTCTCTTTCGGGTGCTCCAACTATTGAAGAGATAAATTCAGAGATTCCAATGGCTCTCTGACTCAGATTGGTGGTGGAAAGGAGGGAGGGAGGCAGGTTAGATCATTCTCTGGTGGTGGGGGAGGGCGGGTGGGAGAAGGGAGGCCAGATCAACCTCTAGTGGAGGGGCAGGAGGTGGTCAGACATATCTCTGGTTGATGGGGGGGAGGGAGGACAAATTGTTCTTTGGTGGGGGTGGAGGGCAGAGGGAGGCCAGATTGTTGTCTGGTGGCAGGCTCAGGGGAGGGGAGGCGGGCCCAGTCTCTGGTGGGGGCAGGAAGAGAGTCAGGTCAGATTTATCTCTGGTAGGGGCGGGGATGCCCGATCATTGTCTGGGGGGGTGTGGGGAGGCCAGATGAATCTCTGGTGGGGGAGGTGACGGGGGAGGGGTCTGCTGCCACTCTGCAGGTGATCGTTGAGGGACAAAGAGGAGCAGGGGGTCGCGATCGGTCTGGGTAGTGGGGGGGGGGGGGGCACGGGTGAATAAGTGGGACAGTTATGTTGTGGGGGTGGGGCGATGTCTGTGAGGGCCAATGGTCCTGGGCCGCAGCAATGCGACAGGGCACGATTTTCATTTTTTTTCTAACTGCACATGTGCAGTTCAGAGTTCCGATTATTTTGAATGCAATAAGCCCTGCTCACAGCACGATTCAGACTCGCGATTTTTCTTTCAGGCTAAGAGAACAGAAAACGGATGAGAACAGTTTTCCAAGTTGGATCTGAATTGTGCCCGGATTCAGCATTTAGAATGAAAATGGTAACATCAGGTCCAATGAGACCAAAACTGCTCCAGGTGTGGTCTCATCGAAGTCCTATGAAGTTGCAAAAAGACATCCTTGCCTTTGTACTCAAGTCCTCTTACAATGAAGGCCAATATACCATTTGTCTTCATATCTACTTGCTTGCTGTCAGTGACTGATGTACAAGTACACCCAGGTCCATTTGTAAGTCAACATTTCCCAATCTGTCGCCGTCTAAAAACTTTGTTGGATAACTTCACATTTATCCACATAATACTATGTCTGCCATGTATTTGAACATAAGAACATAAGAAATAGGAGCAGGAGTAGGCCATCTAGCCCTTTGAGCCTGCCCCGCCATTCAATAAGATCTTGGCTGATCTGTCGTGGCTCAGTTCCACTTTCCCGCCCTCTCCCCATAACCCTTAATCCCCTCTCTTATCAAGAACCCATCAACCCGCTTCTTAAAAATATTTAGCGAGGCAGCCTCTACTACTTCAACGGGCAGAGAATTCCAGAGATTCACCACCCTTTGAGTGAAGAAGTTCCTCCTCAACTCCGTTCTAAACCGCCTCCCCTTTATCTTGAGGCTGTGCCCCCTAGTCCTGCTGTCTTTTTTGAGCGGGAAGAGTCTCTCCACCTCTATCCTATCCATCCCATTCATCATCTTATACGTCTCAATGAGATCTCCCCTCATTCTTCTAAACTCTAACGAGTACAAGCCTAGTTTATTCAGCCTCTCCTCATAGCTCAACCCCCTCAACTCCGGTATCAGCCTAGTAAACCTCCTCTGCACTCCCTCCAAGGCCAAAATATCCTTGCGCAGGTGCGGCGCCCAAAACTGCACACAGTACTCCAGCTGCAGCCTCACCAATGCCCTATACAGCTGCAGCAAGACCTCCCTACTTTTATATTCAATCCCCCTCGCTATGAAGGCCAGCATCCCATTCGCCTTCCTGACCACCTGCTGCACCTGCAAGCTGGGTTTTTGCGACTCATGCACAAGGACCCCGAGGTCCCTCTGCACCGTCGCCTGCTGCAGTTTTTCGCCACGTAAGTAATAGTCCTTCCTACCATTCTTCCTACCAAAGTGGACCACCTCACACTTGCCAACATTAAATTCCATTTGCCATTTCCTGGCCCATTCGCCCAGCCTATCTAGATCCTTCTGCAGACTCTCCACACCCTCCGCACAATTTGCCGTTCCCCCAATCTTGGTGTCATCAGCAAATTTCGACACCCTACACTCAGTTCCCTCCTCCAGATCATCTATATAAATGGTAAATAGCTGAGGCCCCAGCACCGACCCCTGGGGCACCCCACTAGTCACCAACTGCCAATCCGAATAGCACCCATTGACCCCCACTCTCTGCCTCCTATTTGACAACCAATCCTCTATCCACGCTAACACCCTACCCCCAACTCCATGTCCCCTGACCTTCTGCAATAACCTCTTGTGAGGTACCTTGTCAAACGCCTTCTGAAAATCCAGAAAGACCACATCCACCGGCTCTCCTCTATCCACTGCCCTAGACACATCCTCATAGAACTCCAGTAAATTTGTCAGACACAACTTCCCTTTAATGAAACCGTGTTGCGTCTGCCCTATCAAGCAATTCCCTTCAAGATGCCTCGCAATTTCCTCCTTAATGACGGATTCTAACATTTTACCTACCACAGACGTTAAACTAACCGGCCTATAATTCCCCGCCTTTTGCCTGGCACCCTTCTTAAACAACGGCGTAACATTAGCCGTTTTCCAATCTTCCGGCACTTCCCCGGAATCCAGCGACGTCTGGAAAATAACCACCAAGGCATCCACTATAACCTCCGCCATTTCTTTCGGAACCCTCGGATGCATTCCATCCGGTCCTGGGGACTTGTCCACAATCAGCCCCTCCAGTCTGTCGAGCACCACCTCTCTAGTAACAGTAATGTCATTAAGACCCTCCAGTCCTACCACCTTTCCATCGCTAACACCCGGCAAATTATTCACGTCCTCCTCCGTGAAGACAGAAACAAAAACGTTATTCAAGACCTTAGCCATATCCCCATCCCCTACCACTAGGTTCCCTTTCTCATCCTCTAAAGGACCAATGTTCACCCTAGCCAGCCTCTTCCTTTTTATATATTTATAAAAACTCTTGCTATCCTTTTTTATATTAAGCGCTAGCCCAGCTTCATAGCTTCTCCTACCCTCCTTTATCAACTTCTTTGTCAATCTTTGTTGACATTTAAACCTTTCCCAATCCTCTTCTCGCCCACTGCTCTTAGCTACTCTAAATTCCTCCGCTTTTAATTGCCCACTCACTCAACTTGTCTAAATCACCCGGAAGCCTCTTAACGTACTTCACACCATTCACGTTCCCACCAAGTTTTGTGTTGTCAGCAAACTTGGAAATATTGCTTTTGGTTCATTCATCCAAATCACTGATGTATATTGTGAAGAGCTCGGACCCGAGCACTGATTCCTGTGAGACCCCACTAGTCACTGCCTGCCACTTTGAAAAATACTCATTTATTCCAACTCTCTGTTATTAATGAATCTCAATCCATGTCAATATATTACCTCCCTCCCACCAATCCCATGTGCTTTAATTTTGCAAACCTTTTACATGGGACTTTATCAATAGCTTTCTGAAAATTCAAATGCATCACATCCAGTGGTTCACTGTGATCTATTCTACTAGTTACACCTTCAAAAAACTCCAATAAGTTTGCCAAACATGATTTCCCTTTCATAAGTCCACAATGACTTGGTTTAATTTCATTTATATTTTCTAAGTGTCCTGCCTTCGTATCCTTCATTATAGACGCCAACATTTTCCCTGCTACTGATGTTAGGATTTGACTCATCAACTCTCCTGGGCCACCCAGGTCCTTTCCTCTGCCCCATTTCCTAATCTCTATATATTTACTATGGCTAATTCAATTAAACTACACACCTTTGACTGTAAGGAACCTGCATTTGTCTTCAGTAATCTTTTTCTTTTTATATATTTATAGAAGTTTTTACAGCCTGTTTTTATGTTACTTACATTCCAAGCTCTATTTCAATCTATCAGTCCTTCTTTGCTGAATTCTGAACCATTTTTAATCCTGAGGCTTGCCATTTTTTTAACAACTTTACATGACTCCTCTTTTTGTCTCATACTATCCTTAGTTAATTTTGTTATACATTGCTGGTCCACTTTTTTTGTGTTTTCATGCCAGCAAGGGTTGTAATGTCCAGCACAGCTACAGCACTAACATCTAAATAACAAGGTGAGAGATTGTCCAGCTATGTTCTGTCTACAAAAGGATAAATCCAATCCAGGCAATTGCTGACCCCTAGGTTTACTTACTTTCCATCACTTTGCTGATGATCAAGTCGTCAACAGTGTGATCAGATGACACTTACATGACAATAACCTGCTCACTGATGCTTATTTTGGAGTCTACCAGGGCCATGTGACTCCTGATTTGGCATGGAATTTTGCTGCAATTTCACAGAGAAGACAAGAAATTTGGTGACTTGCTCCAATAAAGGATATACCAGGAATAGAGCTTACAATTGCAGTGACTTGGGGTCAGAGCACAATAGGGAGATGGAACAGAAACTGTGGAGAGGACAAATTCTGAGCAATGCCCTTTGCCTAGCTTCTCCTTGATAGTAACAAGAAGCCACCTGGAAGACCAGCTAATGCATCCAGTATCTTGGTATGTGTCCTCAGTAACATTCTCTGATATACCACCCCTTTAATAACTGAGTCCCTGTAGCGTAATTCATCTGCAATCTTACCCTCCAGCGAGCTGGGACAAAAGTAATCTTTCCCCTAGCCTGACTGCAGCTCACTCATACTGGTGCATACTCACAATGCACAGATTCTAACCTTATAAATGTAATGTCCTAACTATGTTAGGGGTTGTGGGTTTTAAACAAAAAGAGAAAGATCTGGGGTGGGATTCTCCCAAAAAGGAAGACAATAGCGGGCCCTGATATTTCAGTCCCCGGGCCCGATAATGAGATTGAAATCCTCATTAGAATAAATTATACAGCTCCGCGCTGATTTCTGGGCATGGAGCTGATGTCACTGGAAATCCAGCAGCTGGAGATTCATGGAAGTCCTGGCACTCAGCAGGAAGCCTGCTACATGCCCTCTGCTTGAGTTTCCTGGCCTGTTGCACTGCTCTAGCAGTGGGCTGAGAGAATCGCCCCCGTGGTTTGTACATGTAGATTCAAAATGACAACAGATTTATCGTAGGAGCAGCTACCTGAGTAGAAAATGAAACTAAAGCCTGTGGAATACCCTAATGACAACACCACCAAATCATGTGACTAGCTCTTAAAGCAATCATGTAACCACTTAAATATATAACATTTCCCCCCAAAACACACACATACACTTTTACTTCTGTAGCCATAAAAAACAAATTACTGTGATGTTATTTAGAGGATCAATAATATGTACACAGTACTATGCAGATAGTCAATAAGAAAGTCGATGAGGAGGATGCTATTCCTCTTTTAAGCTAAAGTTAGAGGTTATTTATTAGTCACAAGTAAGGATTACATTAACATTGCAACTGAAAATCCCCACTGTATACAATGTTCTGGAATTTGATTGTCCTTGACCCTACCAGGAGTATAGCTTGGAACTTCAGTAGACGCTTCCTCTTTGGAACTAATTCTGCATCATTCTCACATGCTATAGTAGCAAAGACACAACTTAAATTCAACTAAGTCTTCTGTACTGATATTCACTACACAAGGATTACAAAAGTTGGTACTTCTTGAAATGATTCGGAGAAATCATTTCGAGATGACAACAGTTGGTAGCATGGCGTTGCTAAACTAGTTTAACTTTGGTTTGAACCGTGTAAGTAATTGGACCAGCTTTTGCTAAAACTATGTCTAGTACCCATCATGATATAATTACATACTAACATTCGATCTCCTTGTTGAAATGAGTGTTCTTTTTCTTATGTCTCATCCAGAAACTTGAGATTATTGTTGATACTGTACTATCTCTGAGGTTTCTGAAGGTAATGATAAATCAAACTTAGTTCTCAAGAGTTCTAATGCAGGTGAACTTTGGGTAATCACATTAGTAGTGTTTCGTTAAGATGCCAAAAAGCTATTCATATGACATGATAGAATCATAGAATCCTCAGAGTGCAGAAAGAGGCAATCTGACCCATCAAGTCTTCATTAACTCTCCTGGGCCACCCAGGCCCTTCCCTCTGTCCTATTTCCTAATCTCTACGTATTTACCATGGCTAATCCACCTAAACTACACAGCTTTGGACACTAAGAGGCAACTAGCCTGCATATTTTGGACTTTGGGAGGAAACCAGAGGACCTGGCAGAAACCAAATCAGTTACAGTAGACCTGATGAGAACAACACCTGGCCACTGTGGATGTGAATCAATTTTAACTAAGAACAAATAACCCTCAAATGGCCAATCAAAATCTAGATGCAATCATTGCCATGACATTTTAGGCTACTCCCAAGGGTGTAAGGGAGACAATGGAGGTATCTTTCCTATTCATGCACAGGATTTACAATGTTCCACTTACTCTCCAATCTGAGCATCGAGACCCAGCCACCAAAAATAACAATGAGCTAATTTCTTCATCAAGACTATACCAGGATGTCCATCATGTAGTTGTTCAAGAACTTTTCCATGCAGATTAGGCAGAATGATCACTCAGATTCCCTTCAAAGACATCCAATTTGGATGGTCAACACAAGCTTTCTTGACACACATTTTCAAATCAGGATGCGGGTGATGAAATCCAACTAAAAAGCAAAATTATTGTTCCTTTCATTACCATATTCATCACCATTAATATCATTACCATTCCCCATTGCAGGATAATTTCTGATGTGTCTCTGACCTAGAGAAACTGTCATAGGCAAATAATCTACTATTGAAAAATAAAGATTAGCAAGACAAGTTGGTGCATCTGCTCAATAAGTAAAGGTAAGCATGATAATGCATCAGCATTAGCATGACATTGATTGATAATATTTAATATCATAGGACAGCGCAGATAAGATCAGTGAGCATCTTTACGATTGCTTGCAGCTAATATAGGTATGTCTTTACATGGCCCAGAGCAGTATTTAAGGGTCACTGATCAGTCAATAATGTGAAATGATGACTATGTAAATAATGATGAAATCTTTATAAGTCAGAAATTATACTCAATACTTCTTTTTCTAGCTGAGTGTAGTTAGATTCAGCACGAGTCAGAATATGCAAAACTAAAGCTATTCGCTCACCTGCTCCTAAAGGCATAATATGTGAAATGACTACCCCAACTCCATTAGATGAAGCGTCACAAGCAAGCTGTCATGGTAGCTCGAATTAAAATGAACCAATTCTTAGATTTCTGTAAAGCATTTTTGATATCCTTGTACAGTTTCTCACATTCTGTTGTCCAGTCCAATGATTGTTTCACACATAGTAAATTTTGCAATAGCTTCAATAATGTAGCTAACTTAGGAACAAATTTGCCATAATAGTTTTCTAATCTTAGAACGGATCTCAATTGCATCACATTCGTTAGACATGGTACTTCTAAAATAGCTTCTATCTTTTTAGGTGCCTGATGCAGGAATTTACTATCAATAACATGACCCAAATACTGGACTAATGTCTAAAAAAAATCACACTTTTCTTTCTTCATATGTGGACCATGTGCTTGAAGACATTCCAATGCTACTTTTAAATTATTCAATTGCTCTTGTTCACTGGACACTATAATTAGAATCTCATCCAGGTGACATTGTATGACTGAGAAACCACGTAAAATCTGATATATTGACCTTTGGAATAGGGCTGGTGCTCTTATTCCAAAAGGCAATCTTTTATAAAAGGTCTTCATGAGTAACAACAATAAGCAATGGTTGACATACAGTGGTTATATTCATCTGTAAATATGCCTGTGAAAGATCAATCTTGCTGATTTTCTGCCCACCTGATAACCCTGAAAACCAATCTTCAATTAAAGGAAGTGGATATTCATCAACACACAACACTAGATTTATGGTTGTTTAAAAAAAAAACACAAACACAAATTGAACCATTTGGTTTCATGACAAGTGTGGTGAGGGTCCCCAAGTCACTGATTGTAACTGGCTCCAACACACCAGTGTTAACAAGTATACTAATTCTTCTTCAGCCTTAGGATGAATTGCATATGGCATCTCTCTTGATTTGAGTCTTTTTGGTTGACTGTTAGGCTTTATCTTGAGTTCCACTTGTACTTCCTTCTTTGAGCCAAGTGTCTCATCAAATGCACTCTTGTATTTATTTAGAAGGTTCTGTCGGTCTGTGCAAAGTACTGAAACTACACTGCAGAGGAATTTCATGATTCATTTTTTTGATTGAAAAGACCCATTTTGCTTGCGGGCACTAGCAGCTCGAGCCTTTTCAGCATATACATATTTTTTGTCTTCCCAGTATTCCCCTTTTTACCCAAGGGACCTTTACTTGATGTATTCTTTTTCAAACAACTCCAGCCATACAACAGAGCATCCCTTCTTTTCAATTATGACAGATGCTGCTTGGAATCTCATCCTTCTCTGATCAGAAAACACCCTCTTTTAAAACCACACAGAGAGCGTCCACCCTTTGTCAACTGCATAGTGAGTTTCCCACTCTGTCTATATATACTGCAACACATGCGCACACCCTGCAGCTTACAGGAGTCTACCCAATTTATTTTCTGATAAGAAACACAATATTTTTATTTCTTTTCTTTTTTCTTACTTGGTTTCCTTCACTGGCACTTCAATCTTTAATCCTGTTGTTGATTTTTCCCAGCCTTCTAATATTCAAAGTGCAAGGATATACAAAGTTTTTTTCCCTATTTAGGATCTTTTCTCAATGTTCTGGAATAAAAATAATCCTGACTTGTCGCCAGTTTTCGTTTTGCAATATCCTAACTATGTTCAGGTTTGTGGATTTTAAACAAAAAATAGTTTTGATAGACACACATACGGCCCTGTTTTACCATTTTGATTCTAAGTGCTGGGCGGACTTGAAACTCGGAATGCTTCAGATCTGACTTTTAGACTCATTCTGAGGTGACCCCATACACACTCTGCCTGCAAAAATACTAGTGATTCCGAATCGCGTTGCACAAACCTGTGGATGGGGCTTAACGCACCCAAAACCATGCAGCTCTGATCGGACCCTCCAACTGCGTATGTGCAGAAACAAAATGGTAGATTGCTACTCCCCTGCCACGTTCTTCCAGGGCCAGATAATGCCTCCTCTGGCCCCTAAAAGATGTTGTCTCAACCCGACAACATTACTCACACTCTTAGCCCCCATCTCCCCACCACCCAGACTGATCGCGAGCCTCTCCCCCTCTTTCCTCCCACTAATCTCAGGCAGAGTGGCAGCAGATCCCCTTTCATCCCCACTGATCTTAGGCAGAGTGGCAGCAGATCCTCTTTCACCCCCATTGATCACAGGCAGAGTGGCAGCAGATTCCCTTTTACTCCACTGATCACAGGCAGAGTGGCAGTCGATCCCCCTTGCCCCCTCCACCGATCTCAAGCAGAGTGGTAATGGAACCCCCTTCCCTCTCCCCCCACGGATCTCAAGCAGAGTGGCAGCAGACCCATGCCCCCTCCCCCCCAACACACACACACTCCCCTCCTACCTCCCACCTTCCCCGTCGGAAGCCGTTGGATGCTCGGCACATACCACCTCACTAACTGGAGCGTCCATGTGGGACTTCTATGGAGCATGTCTATTTAGTACCAATTCTGGATGGGCAAACATGGTGGTAAAGGGGGAAGTGCTGGTAAAGTTGGATGTGCAGCCGATTAAGACAATTTAAATGCATGTTTGGCCATTTTCAGGCCTTTCAGCGCGGACGTGGGTGGAGATTGCACTTCTCATCTCACACCCAACTTTACCAAGTTTTTGCGCCCAGAAACAAACAGGTGCAACGCAATGGTAAAATCAGGCTCATAGTTTCAAAATAACGACAGCAAATTTATTGTCGGAGCTGTTACCTGGACAGAGTAGAAAATAAAACTAAGGCAGGAATTTGTGAATCACCCCAGTGACATCACTGTCAAATTATGTGACAGGCTCTTAAAGCAATCATGCAACCACTTCAATATATAACAGCGTCAAGATTGCATGCTGCCTACATCCATTGCAATGGGTGGGGATGAATTACGAATTATGAACGCCACAACAAAAAGAATTACCATAAACCAATTCCTTGCATGTTAAATCATTCAATTGAAAATCAAAGTAAATTTTATGTCACTCAATCCAAAATTAACTAGTAAAACAATGACATTGAAGCACAATATGAAAAAATAACATCTGATATATGATGCGACCAATTTTTTGACTGAACCCATTATTGGTATTAGCTTTGCCAATCTATCACTTGGCACAAAAATAACCTTTTTCAGCTCCAAAAGACAACAACATTTAGAGTTTAATAGAATATATTGGAAAATATACAGGCGTTGAAAAAAAGCACCAGAGGAACTAGAGATTTATGAGTTTTGAATTGTTAAATCATGGGAGCTTTCTGATGTCACTTGATTAAAAAAAACAATTGTTTGGTAATGTGTAACATGAAACATTTAAAAATATGATCAGATGGAATCTGGGAAGAATCCAATATCAGGAGAAAAAAAACAGAGGGATAAATTTTTACCAGTTCAGGTGAGTTGTGTTGGGTGAGATGTTAAATTTTAAAAACCACAATTTAATTTAACAGACATAGCCAAGGGACAACTTGGTATTTTAAATAATTTGATGAGGCTGGTAACTTTTATTTTAACCTACAATGTAGGTTTAACCCCAGTTGCCTGTATTTATTTATAAACCCCTGACAACAACAAATACATTCTTACCTCCCCTTTATTTTTGGAAGAAGTTTCATTGAATTAATCATAGAATCCATACAGTATAAAAGGAAGCCTTTTGAACATTCAGACGGTGCTGACTCTCCAAAACAGCAGCTTACACAGCACCCTCACACCCCCACCCTATTTCTGTAACTCCACGTATTTACTCTGTTAATCCATCTAAGCTATACATCTTCTTGGGACACTAAGGGGCAATTTAGCATGGCCAATCCACCTCACCTGCACATTTGGACTGAGGGAAGAAACTGGAGAACCTGGAGGAAATTCACGCAGACACTGGGAGAATTTGCTAACTCCACACATTGACCTGAAACTTTAATTTTGTTCCTCACACAGAGATGCTGTCTGATCTAAGTATTGCAAAATTTTCTGTTTTTTATTGCATGTGTAACCTGTTGCAGGAAGAATGTTTATGTTAAGTATCTGACATACTGTTAGTTGTGAAGTTACTGAGAAACCCATAATGAACTTGACACATGTTTAATTATTGTGGAGTCATGGCCTGTGGTCCTCAAAATAGAATCTGACCAATACTCCATTCAATTAAAGAATAGCATCCTTTGCTGCAATCCAATCTGCTTGAAATGAAAATCATATTCAGCTAGTATTCTTGATTAAATTTTGTATCAGAATGATAGTGAACTTGGACTTACAAAATTCTTAGCTACTCTACATTTCCTAATTTCTTGCAATTTAGAAAACACGATTTATTTTCAGATTTGGCCTCACGCTTTCCCATATTAAACTTCAACTGCTATTGATTTCCCTGATCATTTCATCAGTCGGTGTCCTTTACAGCATTCTGCTCCTATCTGAACTACTCAGTGCTAAGATACAGTACCGAAAACTGAACACAATACGTGATCAAGGTTCCATTCGGCTGGGGAAATAATCTAATTTTCTTTATAATCCCATCCCCTTGACATAAAGGTCATATTCAATTAGTCTTTTTGATTGAGTTTTTATTGTGCTTCCAGCTTGCCAGCCCACTTATTTTTTTCTGGCACATTCCAATTCAATTAACTCAAGTAGACAAGTGACTAGATGGAGCAATCCTTTGTAGAAGATGACTGTATGTCGGGGGGGAGACCTATGGGATCCTGGAAGGAACAATTTTTTTTTAAATGGAATAACAAAGAGGGAATTACCATAACAAAAACTGTGATGTTCCTGTGCTCTTGATTGAAATGGAAAAATAAAAATACAAGAAGGTTCGAGTTAAACAAAACAAATGAAAATGAAGCAACAAAGAAAATGAAAGATTATGGTTGCTCACTCTGTACATCCATTTCTCCATTTTCCCCCAAAGTAAGCAGTTCTCAGATACTTGTTTGCATGATTCCTACTATTTTTAAAATCACATTCAGTGGTAAAATCTTGAGACTTCTCTTAAAAAAAATTAAGTTGAGTGTATTTCAATTCTCCTTATCTATAAATGTCTTTACAGATTCAGTATGTGCAGCCCTTTTTCACCAATGAAATAGAATTTTCAATATACGACGCATTAATTTGTATATAACCTTTTATGGGAAATAAATCATTATTCAGGGGCAAATAAGAATAACATAAATCAGAAAATAAATACAGTTCACTGAGCCCAGACGAAATAGGTAGTTCAGATAAAAAGTTCAGAATCATGCAATTAAATTGATGGGCTGAAAACAGAGTAAAAAGGCTTGAAAAATATGAAACAAAGAATAACTGGATAATAATGAGCTTGTCCAGTATTTTGTCATTTGTGATAACTTCAGACTCCTGAAGTTTCTGAAATCTATTAAAATATGGACAAAACGAGTAGATAGCTGGTGATGTCACAGCGTATATATAAATTGTTTGATCCGCTATTGATGGAAAACAATTGAAAAACCACAAACGTTCCTGAAAATACATAAGAACATAAGAACATAAGAAATAGGAGCAGGAGTAGGCCATCTAGCCCTTCGAGCCTGCCCCGCCATTCAATAAGATCATGGCTGATCCGTCGCTGCTCAGTTCCACTTTCCCGCCCTCTCCCCATAAGAATTCACAGGTAGAGTTTTCACTTTTAAATGGGGGAAAGATTCAAGAAAATCAGGCAAGACAAAACAAGTTTTAAACTTTATTTATCAGTCACAAGTAAGGCTTACATTAACACTGCAATTAAGTTGCTGTGAAATCACCCTAGTCACCACAGTCTGGGTCAATGCACCTAACCAGCACCTGTTTCAAACTGTGGGAGGAAACCGGAGCATCTGGAAGAAACCCATGCAGACACGGGGGTACATGCAAACTCCACACAGACAGTGACCCAAGCTAGGAATCGAACCCAGGTCCCTAGCACTGTGAGGCAGTAGTGCTAACCACTGTGCCACCATGCCACCTACAAAAGGAGTTTCCTGTAGCAAAGCTACTGGTTATCAAACCATTAAGATAAATGGATAGAAATTTTGCACTTGTGTTCTGTGCCTCAGCTAATAAAGGAAAGTATCTTGCATGCCTTTTTAACCTCCTTATTTATCTGCCCTGCTACATTCAGGGATCAGTGGAATTGCACTCCAATGACCTTACACTTCTCCACAGTTTTCAATTATATATTCTTATGCTTTGTTTGCACCCACCCCCCATTATTACCTCACACTTCTTTGGATTGAATTCCATTTGTCACTTTTCTGGCCAGCTAGCTAGCCTATTACTATCTTCACACAATATGCAGCCATCATCTTCACTAGCAATCACATTATTATGTTTGTATCATCTATAAGCTACATAAATATGCTCCTCCCTTAAAGTAAAGTTTATTTATTAGTCACAAGTAGTCTCACATTAACAAAATCTTTAAAAAATCTACACTGAAAAAAATCTACACTGACTTTGCTTGATTAATCTGTGCTTTTAAAGTGACATTTATACTGTCCCTTGGAATTTTTTTCCATTATCCCAGTACCAAGGCTGATTGGTTTTGATTTGATCTATTATTGTCACATGTATTAGTATACAGTGAAAATATTGTTTCTTGTGTATTATACAGACAAAGTATACCATTCATAGAGAAGGAAAGGAGAGAGTGCAGAACGTGGTGTAACAGTCATAGATATTTTTGAGCGAGTTGGTACGTGTCTGAGACTTTTGTATCTTTTTCCCGACGGAAGATGGTGGAAGAGAGAATGTCCGGGGTGGGTTGGGTCCTTAATTATACTGGCTACTTTGCCAAGGCAGTGAGAAATGTAGACAGGGTCAATGGATGGGAGGCTGGTTTGCATGAAGGACTGGACTTCATTTATGATCTTTTGCCATATCCTGCAGTCTTGGGCAGAGCAGGAGCCATACGAAGATGTGATACAACCAGAAAGAATGCTTTTGACTGTGCTTCTGCAAAAGTTGGTGAGAGTCATAGCTGACATGCCAAATTTTCTTAGTCTTCTAAGAAAGTAGAGGTGTTGGTGGGCTTTCTTAACTATAATGTCAGCATGGGGGGACCAGGACAGGTTGTCGGTGATCTGGACACCTAAAACCTTGAAGCTCTTGACCATTTCTACTTCGTCCCTGTTGATGTAGGCAGGGGCATATTCTTTTTTATGTTTCCTGAAGTCGATGACAATCTCCTTTTGTTTTGTTGACATTGAGGCAGAGATTATTGTTGTCGTACCAGTTCACCAGATTCTCTATCTCATTGCTGTGCTCTGTCTCATCATCATAGCCATTACGATGGTTTCATCAGCAAACTCGAAAATCAAGTTGGGGGGAATTTGGCCACACAGTCATAGGTGTATTAGGAGTATAATAGTAGGCTGTGGGGCACCAGTGTTGAGGATGGAGGGAGCATAGTTGCCTATCCTTACTGATTGCGGTCTGTGGGTTAGAAACTTCAGGATCCAGTCGCAGAGGGAAAAGCCCAGGCCAGGGAGTTTGGAGATGAGTTTTGTGGGAATAATGGTGTTGAAGGCTGAGCTGTAGTCAATAAGTAGGTGTCTGACATAGGTGTCTTTGTTATCTTTGTTCCAGGATTGAGTGCAGGGCCAGAGAAATGGCTGTTGTGTACCTGTTGCAACAGTAGGAGAACTGTAGTGGATTCAGACAATCCAGGAGGCTGGAATTGATGTGCCATGGCTAACCTTTTGATGTATGCCAGAGCCACCAGAAAATAGTCAATAGGGCACGCTGCTTGGCTTTTCTTTGATATCGGGGTGATGGCCATCTTCTTGAAGCAGACAGGGACCTCAGATTGGTGTAAAGAGTGGTTGAAGATGTCTGCGAATACTCCTGCCAGCTGATCCATGCAGGATTTGAGTGCTCATTCAGGTATCCCATCCGGACTAGTCACTTTTTCGTGGGTTGACTGTCAAGAAGGCTGTTCTGACATCTGCAATGATGACCTCAGATACAGGTTCATCTGAGGCTTCTGGCGTGCTCTCACTGACCTCTTGCTCAAAACGGGCATAGGGTGCACTGAGCTCATCAGGGAGGGGTGGGTTGGAGCTGGTGGTTTTACATGCCTTCATCTTGTAGCCTGTTATGTCTTGCAGACCTTGCCATAGTTGGCGGGGTCTGTCTGGCTAGCCCGGGATTCTAGTTTGGTCTGTTGCTGTCTACTGGTATCTTTGATGGATCTCCTTAGATCATATCTGACTTTCTTATATAGGTCAGGGTCACCTGACTTGAACACCTCAGTCCTAGACTTTAGTGGATATCCCTGTTCATCCATGGTTTCTAGTTGGGAAACATGTGGATTTGCTTGTTTGGCACACAGTCTTCTACACACTTACTAATAAAGTCAGTTACTGGAGTGATGTATTCATTCAGGCTGGTCGCAGAGTTTTTAAATACTAACCAATCCACCAACTCTAAGCAGTCCCAAAGAAAATCATCTGATTCTTCAGACAACATTGCATGAGTTTCTTTGACATTCTCCTGCTTTAGTTTTTGCTTGTAAACAGGAGCAGGAGAACAGCCTTGAAGTCTGATTTGCCAAAGTGTGGGCGGGTAATAGAGCAGTAGATATGTTTGATATTTGTGTAGCAGCGGTCTAGGACGTTTGGGCCTCTGGTGGAACAGGCAGTAACTTGGCAGTATGCTCTTGAGCTTGGCCTGATGTTACTCAAATTATTCCTTTCAGCTCTTTTAAATAGTGGTACAATGTTAACAATCCTGTAAATGTCTGCCACCATGCCTATAACCAGAGAGGACTGGAAAATGATAATCAGATCCTCTGCTATTTAATGCTTTGAATCTTTTAAGACACATTTCATTTAGGCTTAATGATTTTGCTACTTTGAAAGAAACTCAACAACTTGAAACTTTCTCTCTCAAGACATCTAACCTATTCACTATTTCAATCTGCCTCTTTAACTACATTGTTTACATCATCACTCTTTTTTGTGAAGTCAGATGTAAGGTTTTCAACCAAGACCACACTACTCATTTGACAAAGACCTTCTCTCATTTTCATCAAAATAAGAGCTTTATCAGGTCTTGCACACATCTTAAGAGACAGTTCTGGTTTGTGCTGTCCCGCATTGCGCATATTCAGCACCCTGCATGTCAGCTAGCCCCTAATGCTCTGAGTGTTAAAGTGTGCCCTACAAGCCCCTATGTTCATAACTTTTATCAAAAGAATATTCAAATAACTTTCAAAGATATACATAAACATACAAATGGTGGAATAGGAGTAAACCCTTTGTCCTCTCAGGCCTGCTCTATTATTCAATAAGATCATGGCTGATTTAATTGTGGTTTCAACTCCACATTCAGCCTGTCCTTGATAACCTTTGATTCCTTTGTTAGTAAAGAATCTATATACCACTTCCTTAAAAATATTAATTGACCCTGCCTCCATCATTCTCTGGGGAAGAGAGTTCCAAAAATTGACAACCCTCTTGAGGGAAATAATTTGTTCTCATCGCCATCTTAAATGGAAGACCATTTTTAATCTATGCTCCCTAGTGCCAGTCTCTTCCAAAGGAAAACATCCTTTCAGCATCCACCTTTGTTAAGTCTCTTCAGGATCTCACGTGTTCAATAACATCACTGCTGAATCTTCTGAACCACAATGGACACAGGTCCAGCCTGACCAACCTTTCCTCATAAGATTTCCCCCTCCCACTCCTCCATCCCACTCCCTGACATTTTCCTTTCTCCTTCCCCCCACCTCCCCCAACCCTGACTGCATTCCAGGTCATGATGTGGAGATGCCAGCATTGGACCAGGGTAAACACAGTAAAAAGTCTCACAACACCGGGTTAAAGTCCAACAGATTTATTTTGTAGCAAACACCACGAACTTTCAGGGCTTCGTCAGGTGAGTGGGGAGTTTGGATCACAAACAGAGCATATAAAGGCACACACTCAGTTTACAGAATACTGATTAGAATGTGAGTTTTTACAGCTATTCAAGTCTTAAAGATGCAGACAACGTGAGTGGAGATAGCATTAAACATAGGTTAAAGAGATGTGTATTGGCTCCAGACAGGACAATAAGTAAGATGTTGCAAGCCCAGGCAAGTCATAGGGGTTACAAATAGTGTGACATGAACCTAAGATCCCGGTTGAGGCTGTCCTCACGTGTGCGGAACTTGGCTATCAGTTTCTGCTCAGCGACTCTGTGCTGTCGTATGTCATGAAGGCTGCCTTGGAGAACGTTTACCTGAAGATCAGAGGCCGAATGCCCGTGACCACTGGAGTGTTCACCAACAGGAAGAGAACAGTCTTGCCTGGTGATTGTCGAGCGGTGTTGATTCATCCGTTGTTGTTGCATCTGCATAGTCTCCTCAATGTACCATGCCTCGGGACATCCTTTCCTGTAGCATATCAGGTAGACAATGTTGGCCGAGTTGCAAGAGTATGTACCGTGTACCTGGTGGATGGTGTTCTCACATGAGATGATGGCATCCGTGTTGATGATCCAGCATGTCTTGCAGAGGTTGCTGTGGCAGGGTTGTATGGTGTTGTGGTCACTGTTCTCCTGATGGCTGGATAGTTTGCTGCGGACAATGGTCTGTTTGAAGTTGTGCAGTTGTTGAAGGCAAGAAGTGGGGGTTTTAGGATAGGCCTTGGCGAGACATTCAGTTTCATCAATGACATGTTGAAGACTCCGGAGAAGATGTCACAGCTGAAGAAGTCTACCTGATATGCTGCAGGAAAGGATGTCCCGAACATGGTACACTGGGGAAGACCCTGCAAATGCTACGACAGTGGATGGATGTCCATTGTCGTAGCATTGTAGAACAGTGACTACAACACCACACAACCCTGCCACAGCAACCTTTGCAAGCCATGCCGGATCATCGACACGGATGCCATCATCTCACGTGAGAACACCATCCACCAGGTACATGGTACATACTCTCTCAACTTGGCCAACATTGTCTACCTGATATGCTGCAGGAAAGGATGTCCCAAGGCATGGTACACTGGGGAGACCATGTAGATGCTACGACAATGGATGAATGAACACCGCTCGACAATCACCAGGCAAGACTGTTCTCTTCCTGTTGGTCAACACTTCAGCAGTCATGAGCATTCGGCTTCTGATCTTCGGGTAAGCGCTCTCCAAAGTGGCCTTCACGACATATGACAGCGCAGAGTCACTGAGCAGAAACTAATAGCCAAGTTCTGCACACATGAGGACGGCCTCAACCGGGATCTTAGGTTCATGTCACACTATTTGCAACCCCATGACTTGCTCGGGCTTGCAACATCTCACTTATTGTCCTGTCTGGAGCCAATACACATTTCTTTAACGTATGCTTAATGCTATCTCCACTCACATTGTCTGCACCTTTTAAGATTTGAATAGCTGTAAAGACTCGCATTCTAATCAGTGTTCTGTAAACTGGGTATGTGCCTTTTTATGCTCTGTTTGTGATCAGAACTCCCCACTCACCTGACGAAGGGGAAAAGCCCCAAAAGCTAGTGGCTTTTGCTACCATATAAACCCGTTGATCTTTAACCTGGTATGGTGAGACTTCTTACTGTCCATTCCAAGTGTCAGTCGGGTGAACCTTTTTTGAACTGCTTCTAGTGCATTTATATCCTTTCTTAAATAAGAGGAATAAAACTGTACAAAGTACTTTACATGTGATCTCATCAATGCCCTGAACAATAACAGATTTAATATTTTACTTATTTAAAATAGTGGTACTCTATTGCACATTTAATTGGACTTTTAAGGAACTATCTTACCTTAGGTTGTTTTCGGAGGTTTGGAGAGAGTTTCAAGATTGACACACCACCACGCTCATCTCCTACCATTATAATAGGGTAGGTTGGATTGAACTCAATATGTGTGAGTTTATTTTTCTTCTTATTCACAATCGTTTGCTTGCAGATTGGTTCATATTTGTTCACATTCAAGTCAAACACATGAATCTAGTAAGGAGAAAAGAAGTTGAAAAATTAATGTAGGATAAAACATAGAGCCCATTTCTCAATAAAATGAATACTCAATGAAAGTAGCTGACAGATTTGGTTTTTGGCTAAAGAATACTGAATTGTCATGATGGAGACAGCAGTTGGCAGAATAAAATAAAATTGTCCATTGATTTATTTACTTGTTTGGGCGCTAATGAGGCTGTGGGGCTCATGACATGTTTAAGGAGAAAAAGATTATGGAAGATCTTGCCTGACCTCTGTGATGAGGAAGTTGTTGGAATCAATCATTAAGGAGGAGATGAATGAGCATTTGGAAAGAAAAGCTCAATCTACCATTGTCAGCATGATTTTATGAAGGGAAAATAATGCTTGACAACCTTGCTTGAGTTCTTTAACGACATAGCAGCAAGGTCGATAGTGGGGAACCTGTGGATGTGGTATATCTAGATTTCTAGAAGGTGTTTGACAAGGTGCTGCACAGGAGATTGATTCAGAAGGTGAGATCGCAGGGGTTGGGGGTAGACTATGGGATTGGATTGAGGATTGGCTGACTGACAGAAAACAGAACATTGGGATAAATGGGTCCTTCTCTGGCTGGCAAAATATAACTAGTGGGTTGCCGCATGGGTCAGTCCTTGGACCTCAACTGTTCACAATCTATATAAATGATCTGCAAGCAGGGATAGAGTGTAATTTGGCAAAATTTGTGGATGATACTGAAATAGGTGGGAAAGCAGGCAGTGAAGGGGATATAAAGATTTCACTGATGGATATAGATAGGCTACAAGAATGGCCAAAATTTGGCAGGTGGATGAGATTGTCTATTTAGGCAGAAAAAATAGAAAGGCAAGTTATTATTTAAATGGAAAAGTAAAGTTAAAATTAATTTATTAGTCATAAGTGAGGCTTAAATTAACTGCAATTAAATTACCCTAATTGTCACAGTCCGGCACCTGTTCGGGTTAATGCACCTAACCAGCACATCTTCCAGAAAGTGGGAGGAAATTAGAGCACCAGGAGGAAACCTCGCAGACACTGGGAGAATGCGCAAACTCCACACAGAAAGTGATCCAAGCTGGGAATCAAACCCAGGTCCATGGCGCTGTGAAGCAGCAGTGCTAACCACTGTGCTACCATGCCGCAGATTCAAACAGATTCAAGCAGTTTCAAAATGTGCCCAGGCAAAGGGATCTGGGTGTCGATGTTCATGAATTGCAGAAAGTCAATATGAAGGTGCAGCATAAAAAAGAAAAACGGAATGTTGCCATTTATTGCAAAGGGACTGGAATATAAAAGTAGAGAAGTGTTGTTGCAATTGTGTAGGGTGTTGGTGAGACCACATCTGGAGTACTGTATCCAGTTTTGATCTCCATTTATGAGGAAGGACGTGGTGCCACTGGAGGCAGTTCAGAGGAGGTTTACCAAATCAATGCTGGGGATGGAAGGGTTAACGTATGAGAAGAGATGAAACGGTTTGGACTTATCCTTCTAAACTCCAGCGAGTGTGAGAGGAGATCTGATCAAAGCATATACAATTCTAAAAGGGATTGATAAAGTAACTGTAGACCAAATGTTTTCTCTTACGGGACAATCTTGAACAAGGTCACAGGTATAGACTTGCGAGGCAGTAGTTTTAAAACTGAGATGAGGAGGCACTACTTCTCGCAGAGAGTGATGAATTTGTCAAACTCGCTGCCCCATAGCACAGTGGATTCTGAATCATTGAATGGTTTAAAGAAGGAGATAGATAAATTTCTAATTTTAAAAAAAGGGATATGGGGAATAGATGGGGAGGTGGATTTGAGATTAGGAAGAGATCAGCCATGATCTGACTGGATGGTGCAGCAGACTTGAACGGTTCAATTTGCCTACTTCTGCTCCTAATTCCTCTGTTCCTATGTTCCTATCTACATTAAATAGACAGGTAGAATTAACTGAATAAAAATAGAATAGATCGAGAAGGGGAGGAAGAATAATAATGCCCTGAACTTGGCAGTTCCAAGTGTTTGTGGCTGTGCTTTGATTTCAATACCTTGCTTTCAGTGCCAGGCTCTTCCAGAGATCTTCAGTGCCAGGCTCTTCCTGGCATATGCCAGGAAAGTGCCTAGACCATAAAATGGCATGAACCAGGCAATTTGCTGGCACTGATTCCTCATCAGACTATATACCTCTTCTTGGGAAGAATCCAGATTATTACCTTCATTCCACAGAGTGATTTTGAGGATTAGCATTCATGTATAATTAATGAGGTTTTTGTTTAGATGAATAAAGTTAAAATCTGATTTGAATTTCAAATAAACAACAGAAGCAATAACTGCATTGACTCTTATGTATACCACCGTTTAAACTGCCAAAAGATACATTCTGAAAATACTGAACACCAGGAAACGCAGCATAAAGAAAACAGCATGAAGAAATCTATGCCCAAAACAATGGTTTATGCCTAACATTACACAAGGAGCTGTTAAGAAGAATGGAAGTATTTGGAACTAGAAGTAAATTGGTTAGAAAACACCAGGGGCTAAATTGGGTGGCCAGTAAAAATATGTGCAGGGATCAGACACTAAGGAAATGTACAAGGGTGATTATTTTAATTATGTATACAACATAGCATGATCTTATTTTGTGGTGGCATTTGTTCTTGCATTATGGCCAGCAGGACAATGCATTGGTTAATGACAGGAGGAAGGTAAAGAGTGTGGGGTTGTTGTTGAAAGGAGAATTAGAGTTGCGGTTATGATATCACATTCAAATTATTTTTTTCACAGATAGCCAAGCCAGAAATAGGCTATATGGTTTGATACCACCCTTCCTCTTTCTTCTCTTCCTCCTCCTTGTACTGTTCTTTATCAGCTGTTTGTCTGATAGCTGATGAGAAGGGCTAACCGCACAGAATTGCAGCAGAACACTGTGAACCCTGAGGACCGCTTAGCCCTTTACAGAGGGCTTCTCAAAGCCACCTTGACAGAGGAGTATTGTTTCATCATGCCCACAGTCTGCTTCATTCCTTTTCTTGCGGCAGTGGGTTCACATTCAATGCAGGTTGCAAATGTGTGCACAAGTTGCAAACAGAAATCATGAACCATGTTATCAGCAGATAGCCCTTGTCAATGAGTAACCACCCTTCGGTTTGTTTTGGTGATAGAAATGCAGCAGTTATAGTTGACTGTCCCAGAATGCAGGCATCAGAACTGTTACCAGGATACCAACATTGGCCTGCATTGATGCCTGTGATCACAAATGGCTGAATGCTAAGGGACTGAAATCTCTTTTAGTATGTGATAAGAGATAGCATTGACATATGGCACCCAGAAAGTAATATGCATACAGCCAATAGCATCCTGTATGTTGGGAAGCTTACAACCTGAGCAAAAAACTACTCTTGCTTTGCCTGCTGGTTTCTGGCAAGCGAGAATGAAATGCAGTTAATCCTCTTTGAACAGAGAACCTTAGCAACTTCCCTTATTCAACAGTAAGCAACAAACTGCGAGATATTTTTGGTATCTCTAGTGCCTGGAAGGAGGTGAATGCATAGAAGTTTACCCCATAATTATCTTCACAGCCACTAGGAACATGGTCCTTATCTTGCTCTGAGGTTGCAGTTGTGGTCGCAGAAGTTGGCATATTTTAGTGAGCACATGTTTATTTAAGTGCAGACGTCACACACATTGGCCCTGATTTTACTAGCCCAGCCACCTGAGGCTTGTAAGATCGCACCCGAGGCCAAGGGGGAATGCTGTTTTGTGAGCCTCGCCCATCTTGATTTTGGGGTGGCCATGCCGTTAAAACCAGGGCCATTGTTTCTTGCTGAGGTTCAGGGTAGGAGAACTCCTTTCTAAATACCTGGTGGAAATGTCCTCCTGCCGAGAGCCCTTCTCCACCTTCCACCTCACCTTCCCAGCAGCTTGTCCTGTTCTGTGTGACCTATGCTCATTTTCATATCCATTTTCTATTCAAAGGGGAAGGCCAACTAATACACTTAATTCTGGGAACAACCTGTTTACATAGAAACCTTGGAGTCAGCAAAAAGTATTTCAGCATTTGCCTCACCCATTGATCTTTACAACTGAAAGCAATTATTTAAAGTACCAAATACTCATACAATTATTTCAACAGTCTGAAGAAATTAATGGATGTCTGACCTTAAAACAATCAATGGTCTTTTTAAGCAAAGGTGGTGTTCATGTGGTTTAATGCATGTTAAGCTGCGCAAGATTGTGAAGGGTTATTAGTTGGAGAATGGAGCAAGGATGAATTGTGATTGCCATCACTATCTGCGTATTCTGCATACTTTCAGTGGAAAGGGCATCTGACACGGCTCAAGGTAGAAGTGTGGGTACACACAGTGGACTACACAATGGTACATATGGCACCTGTAGCACCCAAACAGTGCTCCGACCAAGTGCAATTTCATGCCAAGTGAGCAAGGTTAATGACTATGTACTCTGATTGAGAGGAGGCAACTAGTGATATTCTAAAGGGATCTATTCTACAATCTTAACTTTTCAGTACATTTATAAATATCTTGGAAGAAGGAATAAAGTACACTAGGTTTGCTTATCACACTAACACCTGAATTATTGGAAAAAATGGCTCCATGACTCAGCCAAGATCGCACCAGAGCCCTGATTCTCCCTCAAACCGGGAGGTGCATATTTGGGTAAGATGTATTTCATACATCTGAAGTTCATAGAGGCAGCTGCACTATTAAAGCACATTTAAAAGTGCAGCTGCCTTCATTCAGAAGCAATTTTCTTTACCAGGATTTCCAAAACTTGGTAGAGTTTCAATTAGTAAAACTCTTGGGTTTTACCAATTGAAGGAGAAGGCTTAAAGTTGCTGTAGTCCTCTGGAGAGGTCTACTGCTCTTTTGGAAAAGTCAGGAACTTGTTTGGGATTGTTAAGAATAGAATTTAATGTTGTTAAGAATAGAATTTAATGTGCGTAAAAAGTAGATAAAATCTGTAGAACTGTCAAACTGTCAAGTCATTTAAATCCCCTGCTCTTTATAGTTTGAAAAAAAAAGCCCTCAGTTTAAAAAAAAATCAGCACTTGCGATTTCAATAGCTGTTTATCAACATATGGCTTGAGGCTTATCATTGTAGAATTAGTGCTGATGCCTGCTTCCAGTATCTATCATTATCACAGCGGAAGCCTGTAAATTCAGTTTGATCGACAGTGTAAAGGAAGTGACTAATTTAATGAAGAAAGGGAGGTGTTAATAAAATTAATAAAGATAAAAAATAAACCATGTTATGCAGCATTTGAATCATTGCCAGAAGATAATCAACAGACTACACAGAAAGTAATGGAACTCATTAAAAACAAACACATCTGCCTTACTGTTAGAAGAAAGCCAAACATGCAGAAGGAGCCAGACAGTAAAAAAATGACCCTCAAAATTTCACATAAATATAGCTAAAAAATGACTGATAAGACTGATCAATCAGCTGGTTTTAATGAATCACAGACACAAGGTCCATGTCTTCAACAATGCCAACATTCAGGCACACAGAAACAGAAATAGTAAATACTTCAGCCAACTTTAGGATGAAAAGGGTTGAGGTTACCCTTAACGGTTGATACAAGACACCCTAAAGAAAACATACTGGATAATGAACATAAACTTCTTGAAATAAATATTTGTTTGAATACATAATTATTAATTAAGGTGAATTTAGACATTATATGTAAATTTAAAATATAATAATCATGTTATAATCATCTTTGATAGACTATAGCTAACATATTACTAAGGCAATACAGTTGTGAATATTTACTTCTCTAAGATTAGTTTCTCTCTGTAAAAGTGTTTTAAGTACTATATATTCTATAATATCGTATTCATCACTATAACATAATCTATAATTGATTCTTATATTAAATATTCATAAGCAAATGTAAATAAGTTGCAACATCATAATTATATCCTAATGAGCTACGAACAGATAACAATGTCGGATATTAGTAAACTTACAAAGAATCGTTTCTTCAAAAATATACCTCTAGATATATTCCATCCTGAGATAATTCTGCTGGTTTAAAAATTCCTAGGAAGGAGGACATTTCATTGCAGGACTCAGTCTTTAGCTGGTAAAGCTGATTAACTTCCTTTTATGATCAGAAATTCCTCTTAGTTGCGGCTTTAAGATTACAATAAATTTGACTGGATAGGTTTATCTTGCAGGGTTTGATTTAATTTGATTTGATTTGATTTATGATTATCACATATATTAGTATAGAGTGTGAAGTATTGATTCTTGCATGCTATACAGACAAAGGGTTTTGTGAAGGAGACAGGGTGTCTAACTAAATTGATCGAGCTTTTTGAGGAAGTGACGAAGGTGACTGATGAGGGTCGGGCAGTGAATATTGTTTACATGGACTTCAGTAAGATCTCTGACAAGGTCCCTCGTGGCAGACTGGTGCAGAAGGTGAAGTCGCATGGGATCAGAGGTGAGCTGGCAAGGTGGATACAGAACTGGCTTGGTCGCAGAAGACAGAGGGTAGCAATGGAAAGGTGCGTTTCTGAATGGAGGGCTGTAATAAATGGCATTCCTCAGGGATCAGTGCTCGGACCTTTACTGTTTGTAATGTATATAAATGATTTGGAGGAAAATGTAACTGGTTTGATTAATACGCTTGCAGATGACTCAAATGTTGGTGGATTTGCAGATAGTGATGAGGATCATGAGGATACATCAGGATATAGACCGGTTGGAGAATTGGGCAGAGAGATGGCAGATGGAATTTAATCCAGACAGATGTGAGGAAATGCATTTTGGAAGGTCTAATACATTTAGGAAATATACAGTAAATGGCAGAACTTTTAAGAGTATTGATAGGCAGAGGAATCTGGCCAGGCCATTGAGTTTAAAAATTGGCAAGTCATATTGCAGCTTTATAGAACCTTAGTTAGGCTGCACTTGGAATATAATGTTCAATTCTGGTCGCCACACTACCAGAAGGATGCAGAGGCTTTGGAGAGGGTGCAGAAAAGAACATAAGAACATAAGAAATAGGAGCAGGGGTAGGCCATTTAGCCCCTCGAGCCTGCCCCGCCATTCAATAAGATCATGGCTGATCTGTCGTGGCTCAGTTCCACATTCCTGCCCTCTCCCCATAACCCTTAATCCCCTTGCCTATCAAAAACCTATCAACCCGCGTCTTAAATATATTTAGCGAGGCAGCCTCCACCACTTCAACGGGCAGAGAATTCCAGAGATTCACCACCCTTTGAGTGAAGAAGTTCCTCCTCAACTCCAATCTAAACCGCCCCCCCTTTATCTTGAGGCTGTGCCCTCTAGTCCTGCTGTCCTTTCTGAGCGGGAAGAGCCTCTCCACCTCTATCCTATCCATCCCATTCAACATCTTATACGTCTCAATGAGATCTCCCCTCATTCTTCTAAACTCTAACGAGTACAAGCCTAGTTTATTCAGCCTCTCTTCATAGTTCAACCTCTCAACTCCAGAATCAGCCTAGTAAACCTCCTCTGCACTCCCTCCAAGGCCAAAATATCCTTGCGTAAGTACGGCGACCAAAACTACACACAATACTCCAGCTGCGGCCTCACCAGTGCCCTATACAGCTGCAGCAAGACCTCCCTACTTTTATATTCAATCCCCCTCACTATGAAGGCCAGCATCCCATTCGCCTTCCTGACCACCTGCTGCACCTGCAGGCTGGGATTTTGCGACTCATGCACAAGGACCCCGAGGTCCCTCTGCACCGTCTCATGATGCAGTTTTTCGCCACGTAAGTAATAGTCCTTCCTACCATTATTCCTACCAAAGTGGACAACCTCACATTTGCCAACATTAAATTCCATTTGCCATTTCCTGGCCCATTCGCCCAGCCTATCTAGATCCTTCTGCAGACTCTCCATACCTTCCGCACAATTTGCCGTTCCACCAATCTTGGTGTCATCAGCAAATTTCGACACCATACACTCGGTTCCCTCCACCAGATCATCTATATAAATGGTGAATAGCTGAGGCCCCAGCACCGACCCCTGGGGCACTCCACTAGTCACCAACCGCCAATCCGAATAGCACCCATTGACCCCCACTCTCTGCCTCCTATTTGACAGCCAATCCTCTATCCACGCTAACACCCTACCCCCAACTCCATGCCCCCGACCTTCTGTAATAACCTCTTGTGAGGCACCTTGTCAAACGCCTTCTGAAAATCAAGAAACACCACATCCACCAGCTCTCCTCTAACCACCGCCCTAGACACATCCTCATAGAACTCCAATAAATTCGTCAGACACGACTTCCCCTTAACGAAACCGTGCTGCAATTGCTCTACCAAACAATTCTCCTCAAGATGCCTTGCTATTTTCTCCTTGATCACGGATTCTAACATTTTACCTACAACAGACGTTAAACTAACAGGCCTATAATTCCCCGCCTTTTGCCTGCCACCCTTTTTAAACAACGGCGTAACATTAGCCGTTTTCCAATCTTCCGGCACTTCCCCGGAATCCAGCGACGTTTGGAAAATAATCACCAAGGCATCCACTATTACCTCCGCCATTTCCTTCAGAACCCTTGGATATATTCCATCCGGTCCTGGGGACTTGTCCACAATCAGTCCCTCCAGTCTGTCGAGCACCGCCTCTCTAGTAACAATAATGTCATTCAGGCCCTCCACTCCTACCATCTTTCCATCACTAACACCTGGCAAATTATTCACGTCCTCCTCCGTGAAGACTGAAACAAAAAAGTTATTCAGGGCCTCAGCCATTTCCCCATCCCCTACCACTAAGTCCCCCCTCTCATCCTCTAAGGGTCCAACGTTCACCCTAGCCAGCCTCTTCCTTTTTATGTATTTATAAAAACTCTTGCTATCCTTTTTTATATTAAGCGCTAGCCCAGCTTCATAGTTTATCCTACCCTTCTTTATCAACTTCTTTGTCATTCTTTGTTGACATTTAAACCTCTCCCAATCCTCTTCTTGCCCACTACTCTTAGCCACTCTAAACGCATCCGCTTTTAATTTAACACTTTCCTTCACCTCCTTCGTTATCCACGGCTGATTATGTCTCCTCCTACGATCCTTTTTAGCCATCGGAATAAATTTCTGCTGAGCACCAAGAAAGATCTCCTTAAAGATCCTCCACTGTTCCTCAGCAGACCTACCTTCCAACGTACTCCCCCAATCAACATTCGCCAATTCCTCTCTCATCCTACCATACTCCCCTCTGTTCAAACAAAGGACACATGTCTGGGAACCCACTTTCTCCTCCTCCATCTGCATCAGAAACTCCACCATACAATGATCACTCTTCCCAAGAGGATCCTTCACCACAAGGTCCCTAATTCTACCTGCCTCATTACATAACACCAGATCCAAGATAGCTCGCTCCCTCGTCGGCTCCAACACACATTGTTCGAGGAAACTATCCCGGCAGCATTCCAAGAACTCCTCCTCGAGCCCACCGCGTCCAACATGGGTTGACCAATCAATATGTAGATTGAAATCCCCCATAATTATCGCTGTCCCATTCCTGCACACCGCATTTATTTGCGCGTTAACAGCCCGCCCCACCTCCAGATCATTATTCGGGGGCCTATAAATGACATCCACCAGCGTCTTCCTCCCTTTGCTGTTCCTAATCTCCACCCACAACGATTCCACGTTCTGCTCTTTGGTTCCTATATCATCCCTTACTACCACCCTGATGCTATCCTTAATCAGCAGAGCTACGCCACCCCCCCCTTTTTCCTCCTGCCTATCCTTCCTAAACACTTGATACCCCTGGACATTCAGCTCCCAGTCCCTGTCACCTTGCAGCCACGTCTCTGTAATGGCCACCAGATCATATCCATTTGTGCTGATCTGCACCACCAGCTCATCCACTTTATTCCAAATGCTTCGCGCATTCAGATAAAGTGCCTTCATCCCAGCCTTCGCCTGTACCCTATTTGCCAGAACGCCACCAACCATACTCACGCCCCCTACTCCTTTTATTATTGGGACATCCTTAGCCTCCTCCCTTACCTTCACCCTCTCCTTTACTTTAGACCCCGTAATGTCACCTACCCTCGCACCCTTCCCCCCCTAATTAGTTTAAAGCCCTAACTACAGTCCTATTTACACGATTAGCCAGGACTCTGGTCCCAGCATGGTTCAGACCAACCCCATCCCACCTGAACAGGTCCCACCTACCCCAATACTGATGCCAATGCCCCATAAATTCAAACCCAGCACGGTTCAGACCAACTCCATCCCACCTGAACAGGTCCCACCTACCCCAATACTGATGCCAATGCCCCATAAATTCAAACCCAGCACGGTTCAGACCAACTCCATCCCACCTGAACAG
Source organism: Carcharhinus amblyrhynchos (assembly GCF_965287045.1). Taxonomy (NCBI): domain Eukaryota; kingdom Metazoa; phylum Chordata; class Chondrichthyes; order Carcharhiniformes; family Carcharhinidae; genus Carcharhinus; species Carcharhinus amblyrhynchos. Next base: position 45,002,081 of record NC_137324.1, on the reverse strand, counting down.
GTCCCACCTACCCCAATACTGATGGCAATGCCCCATAAATTCAAACCCATTCCTCCCACACCAATCCCTGAGCCACCCATTCACTTCCTTAATCTTATCAACCCTATGCCCGTCTGCACTCGGTTCAGGCAGTAGTCCGGAGATAACCACCTTGTTGGTTCTACTTTTTAATTCCATTCCCAGCTTTTCAAACTCCCTCCCCAGATCCTCAGTTCGCATTTTGCCTATGGCATTGGCACCCACATGTACTACAACAACCGGATTCTCACCCTCCCACTCCAGGTTCCTCTGCAGCCCAGATGCGACATCCCGTACCCGAGCACCAGGCAGACAACACACCCTTCTGTGCACTTTGTCATTGTGACAAAGGACAGTGTCAATACCCTTAACCACACTATCCCCAATTACTACTACGTTCCTTTTCACCTTCTCTTTGCCTATGACCTGTGTCTGTGTCACTGCACCGTGTGCAGTTTGCTCACCAACCTCACCGCCCAGTTCTTGTCCACACTGGAAGCAAGAACCTCAAGCCTGTTATGCAGATTGAGAGACTGAGGCATTTGGTCCCCACCCTCCTTCCTCTGGTCCCCACCCTCCTTCCTCTGGTCCCCACCCTCCTGTTCCTGACCCTTAGAGTTAGCCAGTCTAGCAGGGGTGGATGTCTCTTGCACCCCATTGTCAATGGCACCCTCCCTCCCCCTGATGAGCCTCAGTGTCTGAAACTCAGAGGCCAGCTCATCTACCTTGAGCTGGAGCCCCTTCAGCAACCAGCACTTACTGCAGACATGGTCACATGGAAGGACCCTGGGGTCCACCAGCTCCCACATCATACAGAAACAGCACATCACATGCCACTCCATTATTCCCTGTAGTAATATTGAACGAATTCAATGCAAACTTACCTGGCCCTTTTCTCCCTAGCCCTTTGAACCTAAGCCCTAGTAGCTCACTCTGCTTCCCTCTCACTCCGCTGCCTGCTCCGACGCTGCCCGCTGTCTACACCAGGCCTCCTTTTAAACCTGGCGCTGTTTAAAAGCCTGCTTACCCACAAATCCCTGCTATCCACTCCCTTTGAATTCTTAAAGCGGTAAACACAAAAAGCCTGCGAAAATGCTTTTAAATAATGTAATACTGCATTGTATTTTTAAAGGTTCACTTTAGAAATCCTCAATGTTCCTTTACTTTTAAACTTGACATAATATACTTGAAATAATATGAATAGAGGTGGCAAAAGTAATTACAAGGTAAGTTTTGCCAGGATGATTTGCCAGGATGTTGCCTGGTATGGAGGGCATTAGCTATGAGGAAAGATTGGAGGAACTTGGTTTGTTCTCACTGGAATGACGGAGGTTGAGGGGCGACCTGATAAATGTCTACAAGGTTATGACGGGCATCAATAGAGTGGATAGTCAGAAACTTTTTCCCAGGGTTGAAGAGTTAATTACGAGGGGCCATAGGTTTAAGATGCGAGGGGCAAGATTTAAAGGAGATGTACGAGCCAAATGTTTTATCTAGAGGGTGGTGGGTGCCTGGAACTCGCTGTCGGGGAAGGTAGTGGAAGCAGATACAATAGTGATATTTAAGGGTTGTCTGGACAAATACATGAATAGGATGGGAATAGAGGATACGATCCCCGGAAGGATAGGGGGTTTAATTCAGTTGGGCAGCATGGTCGATGCAGGCTTGGAGGGCCGAAGGGCCTAAGCATAGAATCATAGAACCCTACAGTGTAGAAAGAGGCCATTTGGCCCATCAACTCTGCACCAACCACAATCCCACCCAGGCCCTACCTCCATATCCCTACATATTTACCCACTAACCCCTCTAACCTATGCATCTCAGGACACGAAGGGGCAATTTTAACACAGCGAATCAACCTAACCCGCACATCTTTGGACTGTGGGAGGAAACTGGAGCATCCAGAGGAAACCCACCCAGACACGAGGAAAATGTGCAAACTCCACACAGACAATGACCCCAGCTGGGAATCAAACCCAGGTTCTTGGAGCTGTGAAGCAGCAGTGCTAATCGCTGTGCTACCATGGCCTGTTCCTGCGCTGTAATTTTCTTTGTGCTTTGTTCATAGTGTACATAGAGAAGGAAAGGAAAGGGTATAGAATGTTGTGTTTCAGTCATAGCTGGTAAGGATAATAGAAACATTCATTACAGTTCCAAGTGATTATAAAATGATTAACTGTTTTTGATATGAGGCCATGAATACAAATATTTGTTTTTCTAAGGGATTAAGCATTTGAAAGGATTTAAATATAATGGATGGGTTTTATCAATTAGTGTTTGTTTTTAATATAGTGAAGTCTGTAATCAATACTTAGAATTAATCTCGTTTTATCTTTTGAGATCTTTGCATGATGTTTATTGGATGATTTGGTATGGAAAGTGCAAGAGCAAAGGATGGTGATTGGCTGGCATAGGTTGGCATGAGCTTACAGGATGAATATAGTATGTTTACCCTGGCTGGGCTACAAGAACAAGGAGACACAATCTCAAAATAAGAGATAGGCCGTTTAGGACTGAGATGAGGAGGAATTCCTTCAAATAGATGGTGGTGAATCTTTTCTACTTCTGTACTTGACTGGAGTGTGGAGGCTCAGTCATCGAGTATATTTGAGATCTATTGACTTCTTGTTATTACAAATATTGAGGAATATGTGTGAAAATGACATTGAAGATCATCCTTGATCATGCGGAATGGCGGAGCAGGCTTGAGAGGCCTAATCCTATTTTGTATGCTCCTATGTTTCTTAAAATCCCTCAGCAGCTGTGTTCCAGCTGCTTTATGATATAATTAACAAATTTACTGCTTCTAGCAAGATGTGGCCAAGACACTAGTGTATATTGATGATCTAGTTTTAATATAAATTCAATAAGGCAACAGTAATGAGTTGGATTTAGCCTTTATGAGTACATCTGCTAAAGATATGTCTCTTGTTTTTCTTTCCTCAATAAAAGTATTGCAACATACTCTTATTTCTTTGTTATATTGGTCAGTACTAATATTTTCCCCAAATCATAATGTGGATTCTGAACACAATCCTGGACGTCTTACTTAAAAACATGATTATTCAATAAATGCACGGGCAAGACTAATATATTCCTCTTAAATACCTCAAGTACTTTCTTGTGCAACAACATAATGCTAATCATTTTCATAATGAGCATCATCGGTGAGCATTTAAGTGTGGAGGCAAAGCATCTAAGTAAACCATGAACGTGTGCAACATTCAGGCAGTCAATTCCTGCATAGATTATTGAATTGCAATCAGGAGTTTATACTTGGTATTCGCCCCTCATCCCTTGGGATCTGCAGCCAATTGCATCAACATTCCCACTGTGCCAGCTTTGATCGTATGGCTAAGCGTAAACCAAGGTTTGAACCTGTGACCTTCATATGCTGCATGACTTTGGTGTTCAGTAGATAAATTTACTGAATCATTAGGGAGCATTCAAACTGTTAGATGTGCACGAACATGAGTGGCCATTAACTAGATTGATATTATGATATATAGAAGTGGGGCTTTTATTCCATCTTGGCCATCACTTTGACAAATGCACCAATTAGTAATAGGTTGCAAATCAAAACACCGATTAAGTGTTCTCTCTCTCTCTCCTTGACTCTGAGCCCCTTTTTGAATATTATGAGTGATCCTATCTCTTGTGCTTTTTAACAACCTTATTGGCTAAGTTTGCCCCTGCGGTGTTCTCTCCACAGATCCTGCCTGACTGGTAAGAGTATGGTAGAGTTTTTGTTATTTTTATTGTTAACATAAATGATATGTAAGAAACACACTTTAAATGCAGAGCATGTATATCACACTAAAATTACAATTTATAAAATTCATTCTATTTGTTCCTTTAAGGAAAATAAAATCAACTTGAGCAAAGCACATACCCATACTGAGTACACCAGCGCTCATCTTTTTAAAATGCATCATTCACCCTTCCTCATGACAATATGGTAATATTAATTAATTCATCAATGCATTTTTGTACATTAGGCTCCTGAACAATAACAATTTCCAGTCCTTCTCAAAAAATTAACTGGCATGATTTACATAAGAAGTATTGGGAAGTAATCCACAATTAGTAGAATATATACATCTGCATGCAGAAAGCCACTGTAAATTATAAGTTTTATTTAACACTAAATTAGATGTAATTATTGGACTGCAGAAATGTTTTAAGAAATGATAACTGACACAACAGATTCATATATATATTTGGTATTATGAGATAACATTGTCAACTGTGTGTGTGTTAACGATTGACCTAATCCAGTAAAAAATTATATAGCACTTTTCACAACCGCAGATTGTTGCAAAGCACTTTATGACCAGTGATGTATTTCTGGAGGTAAAGTTTCCAATCTGAAGGCCAAACTCATGCTGTCCTACTGTTGTCAGTTTTCATAAGGTTCGCCTTTTTAATTATGCATTTGAACTCTAGGCTGGATTGTGCATGCCAACTGAAGCTTTCTGTCAATAGGGACAGAAAATAGTATTCAGCTGCAGTTCACACTGCCCTTGCCAGTTGGCTACTCCTATTAATGGCTTTGGGCCACCACTGACATAGAAATTCCTTGAATCTCCACAAAATCTGTTGCTGGCTGTGAAACAAGCCTTTGTAAGAGATTGAAGTGACAAGACCACTGATCAAAACACTTTCTGCTCCTCCCATGTGTGACTTGTAACTGCTGCTTCATTTTCCCACCTTGTTGGCTGCTTGCTGGCTTGGTCATTATTGATCACTAATTTATGGCACAGAAAGGTGCCAATCAGTCCATTAAGTCCATGCTAGCTCCCTATACAGCAATCCAATCAGTCCATTCTGCTGTTTGATTCTGGTAGCCCTGCAAAGTTATTTCTTTAAAGTGCTCATTCAATTTCCTTTTAAACTCAATGATTATTTCCATTTCCACCACCCTTGTGGGCAGTGAGCTCCAGGTCATTATCACTTGTTCCATTAGAAAAATTCTTCCCCACCATCTTTTGTCCAAAATCTTAAATCTGCTTCTTCTCATTCTTGGACCATTAGCAAATGAGAAGAGTTATTTCTTGTCTACTTGATCTAAGCCTGTCAAAATCTTGTACACCTCTATTTAATTTCCCATGAAAAGTCTCCTTTGCTCTAAGGAAAACAATCTCAACCTTTCCAATCTAACTTGTAACTAAAAGCCCTAATTCCTGGAATTATTTTGGGTATTCTAATCTGCACCCGCTCATATTTTCGCTTTTCAATTTTATTTGCCTCTTCACGTCCCCTCTCATGCTATTGTATTTAAGTTGGTTCTCATTTGAAGAATTACCTGAAATGCAGCATATATCCTCCTTTTTATTTCATTAAAGGCCTTGATTTTCGCTGAGGTGTTATGACTTGCAGATCCTTTAGAAATGTTCGATGGATCCTGATTCCCAGGTTGTCTGATTTTTGGGAGTGCTTTTACAGGGTGCAGGCTGATTCCTATTGAAAGCTTGTATCCAGCATTCCAGACATGACCTAATTATATATGTTTCGCTAAGAGTCCAAACAAGTATTAGAATACTAAAACATTTTTTGATTGACAATTCAGGTTCTTTGATCTCTGTTACCAACTTCACAATGTTTGTTTACAAAATATATGTGGTTTCAAGGGTTTGTGGTTTTCTTTACTGACATATGAAATGGTGTGGATGATTGACACTTTTACTAGCTTCAGCGTGTTCTACTTCAATCCACTTCTTTTCCTCCAAATCTATTGTGAGGGGTGAAACATTCTCTCTGCTGCCATTCCTGCTACGTTCTTCCATCATTTTCTGTTTTTGTTTCAGATTTCCAGCATCCATAGTATTTTGCTTTTATTCTACCTTCTTTCTTGTATTTGGATTCTAACACTTCTATATCTCTCTGACCGCTCAAACACTAAACATGCTTGACCCTCTTTTGCTCTTCAGTCTCTAATTCTTTAGTACACTTTCCCTGCAAGCTTCAATTCTGTTGTACTTTCTGACTTGCCTCCAACACCTCACAGCTATTTTCTACTTACTGTCCACTTTAAATCTGCTTTCCTTTCTCCATCCAATTTACCTGTGGTACCTTCTTATATTGGCACTCAGCATTGCTGTCCTCTTTTCATTGTGCATCTAATTGTCTCTGACCTTCTAACCCCATTCCATCTAAATCCATTTATCAGTCTGTAACTCTTCTTTGTATTTGTTGTATGTCTTGATGACCAGAACTGGATACACTATTCAACTTTGATTTCCTCCCTTCTTTGGCCTCACATTCAGACCTTTACCTTTCTCATTCCCCCATTATCTTTCAGTTTTTTTTTGCATTCCATTTCATCTTTGTCTTAGGTGTCTCTTTCCATATCATGTATAGAAGCAGCCTGTCCCATAAACCTCAAGAAATTCTTCCAAAATAATGAGTTCTGGCTTCTTTTGCACATAGATTTCAGCAGTGTGATACAGGATGATGATGCAGGGGGTTGGATTATATGGCCCTGCAAACAACCCCCCCCCGACATGCACGTGCGCGCGCACACACACACACACACACACACACACACACTTTTGCTGGGTGAGGAGCCATGTAAAATGTCATAGATAAGGAGTTCACTGCCTCCCCACCCACTTCCAGCCTCTCGTCTAAAAGAACCATTCACCACTAATTTATTTTTCCTTCAACAAGCCAACATTGTACCAAAGAAAAGTACCAGTACCAAATAAAAGCCAAGTAGCATGCCTTAATGTCTATTGTCCGATGGCTCTGACTCTATCATTATGAAGTGCTTCAAAAGACTATTCGTGGAACAAATCAATTTCAGGCCCCCCGATTGCCTGGATCCACTAAAGTTTGCCTACTGCTGCAACAGGTCCACAGCATCTCCCTGGTCTTGCACTCAACCCTGGAACACTTAGATAACAAAGACACCAATGTCAGACTCTTATTCATTGACTACAGCTCAGCCTTCAACACCATTACTCTGATGAAACTCATCTCCAAACTCCATGGCCTGGGCCTCAGCTCCTCTCGCTGTGACTGAATCCCGAACTTTCGAACTCGCAGACCACACCTCCTCCATGATCATCCTCAGCACTGGTGCCCCACAAGACTGTGTTCTTGGCCCCCTACTATACTCATTATATACTTATGACTGTGTGGCAAATTCCCCTCTAACTCGATTTTCAAGTTTGATGACGACACCATTGTAGTGGGTTGGATCTCAAACAATGATGGGACGGAGCACAAGAATGAGATGGAGAATCTGGTGAACTGGTGCGGCGATAATAATCTCTCCCTCAATGTCAACAAAATGAAGGAGATTAATATCGACTTCAGAAAGCGTAGAGGAGATCATGCCCCTATCAACATTAATGGGGATGAATTGTAAAGGGTCGAGGGTTTCAAGTTTTTAGGTGTCCAGATCATCAACAACCTGTCCTGGTTCTCCAATGCCGACACTATAGCTGAGAAAGCCCATCAACCCCTCTACTTTCTCAGAAGGCTAAGCAAATTTGGCATGTCAGCTACTCTCTTCACCAACGTTTACAGATGCACCATGGAAAGCATTCTTTCTGGCTGCATCACAGCTTGGTATGGCTCCTGCTCTTCCCAAGACTGCAAGAAACTACAAAAGGTCGTGAATGTAACCCACGCCATCACGCAAACCAGACTCCCATTATTTGACTCTGTCTACACTTCCTGCTGCCTTGGCAAACAGCTAGCATAATTAAGGATCCCAGTCACCTGGGATAAACTCTCTTCTACCTTCTTCGATTGGGAATAAGATACAAAAGGCTGAGGTCATGTACCAACCGACTCAAGAACAGTTTCTTCCCTGCTGCCATCAGACATTTGAATGGATCGATCTTGCATTGAATGAATCTTTCTCTACACCCTAGCTATGAATGTAACATTACATTCTGTACTCTTGTTTCCTTCTCTATGAATGGTATGCTTTGTCTGTATATAGTGCGCAAGAAACACTGTAGGCTAAAACATGTACCAATAATAAATCAAATCAAATCAAGTAAGCAATTAGGAAGGCAGGTGGCACTTTGGTTAGTATAAAGGGGTTGGAGTGCAGGAATAAAGAAGTCTTACTCGAGTTGCACAGGGTTTTGGTGACACCACCTCTGGAGTACTGTGTGCAGTTTTGGTCTTTAGATTTAAGAAAATATATACTTACATTAGAAGGTGGTACAGCAAAGGCAACTGAATTGGTCCCTGGGATGGGGCGGTTGTCCTATGATGAGAAGCTGGGCAAATTGGTTCCGTTTTGTCTAGAGATTAAAGGAATGAGAGACAATTTCATGGAAACTTATATGGTTCTGAAAGGTCTTGATGTGGTGGATGCTGAGAGATTATATCTGCTGGTCGAAAGGGCACAGTCTCAGAATAAAGAGTTAATCATTTAGGACAGGGATGAGGAAAAATTACTTCACTCAAAGGGTTGTGAAGCTTTGCAATTCTTTGCTTTGAAAGACTGCAAATGCTTCATTGTTAAACACATTTAAGGTTAGGATAGACAGAGTTTTGCTCTCGCAGGGAACTGAGCGATGTGGGGACGGACAGGAAATTAAAGTTGAAGCTCAAGATCAACCGTGATTATATTGAACAGAGGATCAAGTTTAATGGTCCATATGCCTACTCCTGCTCCTAGTTCTTGTGTTGTTGTGTAAAAGAACCTCCTAGTTGGCCAAGCTGGGGTCTTTAGCTAAAACACTGGTTAAGACTATAGTTAGTGCAATGTACGATCTTGAAGCTTGCACAAGGAATATTCAAAGAATCATTAAAATTCCTGCTAGTGCTGATGAAGGAGGCTGTACAACGTTTTGGCAGCTAGCTCTTGGACTAATAGCCTCTCTTAACAACAACTGGCTGATTGGGAGAAATCTGTGCTTGTGTTTTGAGGATATCAGCTTTTCCATTTGCTGCTGGAGCTTTGCAGTGGGTTTTTGAAACACACTGGCAACTTTCTGGGCCACTTAGTCAAACTTCAACACATTATAGAAATACAATGAACATTTAAAACTCTATCTTAATTGGAAACTTATTTTCTCAGAATCAACAGGCAAAAGAGAGTTCTTAGTTTTCAGCATCTGCAGCCATGAAGTAGAAGACCAGCCTTTGCAACAGAAATGGGCAGGAAGAGCAGGAGGAACAGGAGGGTGGACCTCTTGCCCACAACAGGTAGAGGACATTCCTCCTCCTCTGCACCTTCTCCAATGGACGAAGGCAGTTTCTATAGGTCCTTAAACACATCCTTTCACTTTGTCTTCCCTCCCAAGGTGCCCCACACCTTTTATTGGAACTGGTCAAGTGTAGTTAACGTGTACAGTTCAAAGAAAATTGTCTGCATTCAATGCTTGAATACTGAACCTTCAGTAATCGGTTACAGTGCTTGCAGCTACATATAAATCATGATAATTATCAATCTGCCTGAATGTTGTACACTGAATCCATCCTTTCAGAAAAGCATTTCTTATTAGCACAGCACTTACTAAGGACAAATTTTTATCCTTCAGCCAAAATACCCCTTGCATTTTAGAATGTTGTTAAACTGACAAAAATATCACTTGAGACACTATGTAAAAATTCCAAAAATTAAGCCATGGGCTTGTATTTTTCAGATTAAAATTAACAGTCATTTGGGCAAATGTGGATTGACTGAAGAAAGCATACATGAATTTGTTAAGGGAAAATGGTGTTTAACTAATTTGTTTTTAAGTGAAGTAACAGTTGAGGGAATGTCATTGATGTGGCATAATTAGACTTTGAAAAGGCTTTTAATAAAATATCACATAACAAGCTTCGTAGAAAAGTTGAAGACCATGCAGTAAAAGAGATAGCTGGAGCCTGAATTTGAAATTGGCTGAGTGATGATACGAAGACTGGTTGTTGTCCGGACTGGAGCAAGATTTATCATGGGGTTCCCAGGGTTCACTTCTAGGACCATTGTTTTCTTCATCTGTATGAATGATATAGATTTGATGTTTAGGGCATGCCTTCAAAATTTGCAGATGATACAATATTTGGAAAGAGTGTCCTCTTCACAGTTCACAATGTTAGACTGCGAGAGGACAAGGGCTGGTGGAATGGGCAGGACATGGCAGATAAAATTTAATGTACTGAATTGTAAATTGAAGCATTTTGGGAGAAAAGATGAGGAGGATAAAATTCTAAAAGGTAGACAAGAGCAGAGGAACCCGGAAGCATATGTTCATCTATTGTTCACGATAGAAAGGCTGATTGAGAAAATAGTTAAAAAGAATAAAGGATCCTGGGCTTTATAAATAGGGACACAAAGTACAAAAGGAAGGAGGTTATGGTGAACCTTTATAAATACTGGTTCCACCACAACTAGAGTATTGTGTCTAATTCTGGGCTCTACATTTTTGGAATGGTGTGCAGACATTAGACAGGGGGCTGAAAAGATTTACAAGAATGGTTCTGGGAATTAGGGACTTCAGTTATGTTGATAAATTGGCAAAGAACAAACAACAAAGAACAGTACAGCACAGGAACAGGCCCTTCAAGCCTGTGCCGCTCATGCACCCAACAAGACCATTCGTTTGTATCCCTCTATTCCCAGTCTGTACATGTGGCTATCTAGATAAGTCTTAAATGATCCCAGTGTGTCCGCCTCAACCATCTTGCTTGGCAGCGCATTCCAGGCCCCCACCACCCTTTGTGTAATATACGTCCCCCTGACATCCGTGTTGAACCTTGCCTCCTTAACCTTGAACTTGTGACCATAGTTCATAGATCATAGAACCCTACAGCGCAGAAAGAGGCCCTTCGGCCCATGAAGTCTGCACCAAACACAATCCCACCCAGGCCGTACCCCCATATACTATACCCACTAATTCCCTGTAACCTACATATCCCTGGGCACTAAGGGGCAATTTCTTAGCATAGCCAATCAACCTAACCCGCACATCTTTGGACTGTGGGAGGAAACCGGAGTACCTGGAGGAAATGCACGCAGACACGAGGAGAGTGTGCAAACTCCACACAGACAGTGACCCGAGCCGGGAATCGAACCCAGGACCCTGGAGCTATGAAGCAGCAGTGCTAACCACTGTGCTACCGTGGTGACCCCTTGTGTTCGTCACCTCCGACCTGGGAAAAAGCTTCTCACTGTTCATCCTATCTATGCCCTTCACAATTTTATACATCTCTATTAGGTCACCCCTCATCCTCCGTCTTTCCAGGGAGAACAACCCCAGTTTGCCCAATCTCTCCTCATAGCTAAGACCCTCCATATCAGGCAACATCCTGGTAAACCTTTTCTGTACTCTCTCCAAAGCCTCCACGTCCTTCTGGTAGTGTGGCAACCAGAACTGGACACAGTATTCCAAATGTAGCCTAACCAACATTCTATATAGCTGCAACATCATATACCAACTTCTATACGCCCCGTCCAATAAAGGCAAGCATTCCATATGTCTTCTTCACCACCCACCTGTGCTGCCACCTTTAGGGATCTGTGGACTTGCACACCCAGGTCCCTCTGTGTGTCAATACTCCTGATGGTTCTGCCATTTATTGTACAGCTCCTCCCTAGATTAGATCTACCAAAATGCATCACTTTGCATTTATCTGGATTAAATTCCATTTGCCATTTCTCCGCCCAATTTTCCAGCCTATCTATATCCTGCTGTATTCTCTGACAATGTTCATCACTATCTGCAAGTCCAGCAATCTTTGTGTTGTTCGCAAACTTACTGATCACACCAGCTACATCTTCTTCCAAATATTTACATATATCACAAACAGCAGAGGTCCCAGTACAGAGCCCTGCGGAACACCACTAGTCACAGGCCTCCAAACGGAAAAAGACCCCTCCACTTCTACCCTCTGTCTTCTATGGCCAAGCCAGTTCTTCACCCATCTAGCTAGCTCACCTTTTATCCCATGAGATTTAACCTTTTGCACCAGTCTGCCATGAGGGATCTTGTCAAACACTTCACTAAAATCCATGCAGACGACATCCACAGCCCTTCCCTCGTCAATCGTTTTTGTCACCTCCTCAAAAAACTCAACCAAGTTTGTGAGGCATGACCTCCCTTGTACAAAACCATGCTGTGTATCGCTAATGAGATTATTCCGTTTTAAATGTGCATATATCCTATCTCTAAGAATCTTCTCCAACAATTTCCCTACCATGGACATCAAGCTCACTGGCCTATAATTACCCGGGTTATCTTTGCTACCCTCTTTAAATAACGGGATCACATCTGCTATCCTCCAATCCTCTGGGACCTAACCTGTGTCCAGTAAAGAGACGAAGATTTCAGTTAGAGGCCCAGCAGTTTCATCCCTTGTCTCCCTGGTGATTTGTCTGTCTTAATGTTCCCTAAAAATCCTAACACTTCCTCCCTTGTAATTGAGACTTTTTCTAACGGTTCAACACATCTCTCCAAGACAACAAGTTCCTTTCCTGTGTGAATACTGATGCAAAGTATTCATTTAGGATCTTACCTACTTCTTTGGGTTCTAAGCATAATTCCCCTCCTTTGTCCCTGAGAGGTCCGATCCTTTCCCTGACAACTCTCTTATTCCTAACATATGTATAAAATGCCTTATGATGTATAAATGCATCAGAGAAAGCATTGTTTCTGGCTTGTGATGGCTCCTGCTCTGCCCAAGATCACAAGAAACTGCAAAACATTGTGAATGTAGCTCAGTCTGCCACGCAAACCAGCCTCCCATCCATTGACTCTGTCTACACTTCCCACTGCTTTGGCAAAGCAGCCAACATAATTAAGGACCACACGCACCCCAGACATTCTCTCTTCCACCTTCTTCTGTTGGGATTAAGATATAAAAGTCTGAGGTCATGTACCAACCGACACAAGAATCGTTTCTTCCCTGCTGCCATCAGACTTTTGAAGGACCTGCCCTGTATCAAGTTGATCTTTCTCTACACCCCAGCTATGACTGAAACACTACATTCTGCACTCTCTCATTTCCTTCTCTATGAACGGCATGCAGTGTCTGTATAGCATGCAAGAAACAATACTTTTCACTGTATGTTAATACATATGACAATAATAAATCAAATCAAATAATTGTATCCATGATGCCACTGTCTTTTTTATTACACAGGTTTGAATTTTGCTGACAAGGCTGTCATATGATACTTCATCAAGTGTGCTTTGGAAGTCCCTGTACACCACATCAACGGCATTACCCTCATTGACCCTCTCTGCTACCTCATCAAAAATTCAATCAGGGTAGTTCAACACAATTTAATAAAGCCATGCTGGCTTTCCACAATTAATCCACATTTGTCTACTTGACCAATAATTTTGTCCCACATTTTTGTTTGGAGCTTTTAACTGACAGACCTGCAGCTGCTGGACTTAACCTTACACCATCTATTGAACAAGGTGTGACATTTGTAATTCTCCAGTCCTTTGGCAGCATCCATATCTTAGGAGAATTGGAGCATTAATATTAATTGAAAATACTTTCTAAAGTAAAATTATAGTAAAAGGGTAAAAATCCAAGTCAATCGAGAAATGTCAGATAGTTTACACACCATTATTTTTGCAATCAGGACAAAAAAAAGCTCATTTCAGGAGGTACTAGAAACCTGCAGCAACCCACTTTAAAACTGCTGGAGGAAAGTATGAGGAATCAGATTACTCAATTAGGAAGTCAATCAATAATCGTAAACTGAGCTGCTACAAGATGTTCTTGAAGGTAGATATGCCAGCTGAAACACATAATTTGTTATCAATAGGTCCAAGGTTGTGTCACAAAGAAATATATCTTTAATAAAAGCAAGAATCTGCATTCTGAATAATTCACTAAGAACCAGTCAGCTGGTGGTGGGGTATATAATGCATATTGTATTTCATTTCATTAAATTAATTATGATTTCTGCCAAAAATCAGCATAAGCAAAATAACCACATTAAAATGTCAGAGCACACCATGCAACTGAGCCAAATTAGCATGCTTACCATGGAACTTGCTTTGTAACAGAATGTTTGCTCATTACACTGACCCATCTATTCTATATTATGTCCCTTATGATTCTTGCTTAGGTCAAAATGTTAACTGCTTATCCTTCTGTGCCATTAACCGTCCTCATTGTCTGTCATTCACATAATGAAGCAAAATCATTTTCAAAAATTTCCTTCAATATAAGTGAAAGGTTCACAGTCTCCTCAAATATTGATTAATTCACCACCCAGCCCACCATTCACCTACTCACAACTTCTTTAAATGACTCATATTTCATGGTCATAGTATTATCTCACCAAGCCTCACACCAGCATCACACATCTTATATGCACTTGCAGCTATTCAACAATGACAGGCACTTCATCCAAACATTAGGCATCACGTTCAATGTCATACTTCTTTCTCCCTTGCAGGCAAGTTGGCTGCATAACTGCAGGCAGCAGCATTGGACCATATTAAGGCCGTGACCAGTGATGGGTGGAGACCATTGAAAATAATAACAAACAAACAGGTGAACATGCAAATTAGCAATAAGAGTAGGTCACTTGAACCTATTCACAGCTGATCTGATTGTACATTGTTGCCTACCCCCCATAACCTTTCATCTCTTTGTTAACCAAGAATCTAACTCTGCCTTAAAAATATTTAAAGACTCTGCTTCCTCTGCCTTTTGAGGAAGAAAGTTCCAGAGAAATACAACCCTCTGAGAAAAAAATTCTCTTCATTTTGTGTCAAAAAATGACTGACCCTTTATTTTGATGTGGAGATGCCGGTGTTGGACTGGGGTAAACACAGTAAGAAGTCTCACAATACCAGGTTAAAGTCCAACAGGTTTATTTGGTAGCAAACACCACTAGCTTTCTGAGCAGTGCTCCAAGAGCTAGTGGCGTTTGCTACCAAATTAACCTGTTGGACTTTAACCTGGTGTTGTGAGACTTCTTCCTTTATTTTGAAACAGTGACCTCTAATTCTAGATTCTCTGACAAGAGGAAACATTTTCTCCAAATCCACCCTGCCAACACCCCTCAGGATCTTAAAGGTCTCAACTGTATCACCTCTTACACTAGTGAGTACAACCCTAACCTCTAATCTTTCCTTATAAGACAACCCGCCCATTCCTGATATTACTCTAGTAATACTCTGAACAGTTTCTACTGCATTTATATCATTCCTTAGTTAGGCAGACCAATATTAAACAATATGAGTGGAAGTTTGAGCCCTTGTTAGCCTTCAGAACATAAGCAGTGTAGTTGGACATTGCCTATGATCTCTGAGGCCAGACCATCAAGGATATTATCATGGGTGGCTGGGTATACAACATG
Organism: Carcharhinus amblyrhynchos; assembly: GCF_965287045.1. Taxonomy (NCBI): domain Eukaryota; kingdom Metazoa; phylum Chordata; class Chondrichthyes; order Carcharhiniformes; family Carcharhinidae; genus Carcharhinus; species Carcharhinus amblyrhynchos. The sequence continues at coordinate 44,986,780 of NC_137324.1, read as the reverse complement.
GAAGGTTCATATGATCCACCACTTATAAGAACAAGGGGGCTGCAGGTTAAAGTGAATGATCAACATTTCCGTGTTTGTTGATGACTAAAGAGGAATTCAAGAGTTGTGAGGGGGCTGCAAGGAGGCTTCAAGGTGATTTAGGCAAGTTACATGATGGGCAAGCATGTGGCAGATGCAGCACAATGTGGCCAAATGTGAAGTTATATATATCGGTGAAAAACAGAAAGGAAGAGTATTATTTAAATGGTGATATATTGGGAAGGTGCATGTACAAAGGGATCTGGGGTTCTTGTATATCAGTCAATGAAAGTGGAGAGGCAGGTGCAGCAAACAATTAAGAAGGCAAATAGTATATTGGTCTTCATTGCAAAAGGATTTAAATTCAGAAGTAGAGATGTCTTAGTGCAGTTACACAGGGCCTCGGTGAGACCACATTTAGATAACTGTGAGCAGTTTTGGTCTCCCCTACCTAAGAAAGGATATACCTTTTTTCAGTCCATTCGTGGGACATGGGGCATCACTGACTGGCCAACATTTATTGCCCATCCCCAGTTGCCTGTGGATACATTGCTGTGTCTCTGGTGTCACCTGAAGGCCAGACCAGGTAAGAATGGCAGATTCTTTCCCTAAGCGATCCAGTGTGTTTTTCCGACAATCAACAACGGTTTCAATCACCAGTAGATTCTTAATTCCAAGTTTTTTTATTGAATTCAAATGCCACCAGTTGCTGCGGTGGGATTTGAATCCAGGTCCCCAGAAAATTAACTGAGTTTCTGGATTAATAGTCTAGTGATAATACCATTAGGCCATCACCTCCCCCCTTGCCATAGAGAGAGTGCAGTGAAGATTCACAAGGCTGATTCTGGGGTTGGTGAAATTGTCCTATGAGGAAAGATTGGTTCGACTGGGTCTGGATTCACTAGAGTTTAGAAGCATGAGAGGAGATCTGATTGAAACATATAAAATTCTAACAGGGTGGGACATCCCAGGCACAGAGTGCACATTTTCCCTAGTTGGGGAATCTAGAACCAATGAATAAGGGTAGTGAATCTATTTAATTCTCTACCACAGAAGGCTGGGAGACCAAGTCACTGAATGTATTCAAAAAAGAGATAGATAGTTTTGTTTAGACTTTGAGTCATAGAGTCACACCATGGAAACAGTCCATTCGGCCCAACTTGTCCATGCCGTCCTTTTTTTTTAAACCACAAAGCCAGTCCCATTTGCCCGCATTTGGCCCATATCCCTCTATACCCATCTTATCCAAGTAATTGTCTAAATGCTTTTGAAAAGACAAAATTGTACCTGCCTCTACTACTACCTCTGGCAGCTTGTTCCAAACACTCACCACCCTCCGTGTGAAAAAATTGCCTCTCTGGAGACTTTTGTATCTCTCCCCTCTCACCTTAAACTTAAGCTCCCTAGTTTTAGACTTCCCTACCTTTGGGAAATGACTATCACTGATCTATTATTATTTTATAGCCCTCTATAGCAATTCTGGAAAGTATGAAAATAGGTAAGTCCCCGGGCCGGATGGGATTTATCCTAGGATATCCTAGATTCTCTGGGAGGTTAGGGAGGAGATTGCAGATAATAAGAACATAAGAACATAAGAAATAGGAGCAGGAGTAGGCTATCTAGCCCTTCGAGCCTGCCCCGCCATTCAATAAGATCACGGCTGATCTGAAGTGGCTCAGTTCCACTTTCCCGCTTTCTCCCCATAACCCTTAATCCCCTTGCCTACCAAAAACCTATCTACCCGCGTCTTAAATATACTTAGCGAGGTAGCCTCCACCACTTCAACGGGCAGAGAATTCCAGAGATTCACCACCCTTTGAGTGAAGAAGTTCCTCCTCAACTCTGTTCTAAACTGCCCCCCCGCCTTATCTTGAGGCTGTGCCCTCTAGTCCTGCTGTCCTTTCTGACCGGGAAGAACCTCTCCACCTCTACCCTATCCATCCCTTTCATCATCTTATACATCTCAATGAGATCCCCCCTCATCCTTCTAAATTCTAACTAGTACTAGCCCAGTCTATTCAGCCTCTCCTCGTAGCTCAACCCCCTCAACTCTGGTATCAGCCTAGTGAACCTCCTCTGCACTCCCTCCAAGGCCAAAATATCCTTGCGCAAGTGCGGCGGCCAAAACTGCACACAGTACTCCAGCTGCGGCCTCACCAGTGCCCTGTACAGTTGCAGCAACACCTCCCTACTTTTATATTCAATCCCCCTTGCTATGAAGGCCAGCATCCCATTTGCCTTCCTGACCACCTGTCAGCTGGGTTTTTGCGACTCATGCACAAGGACCCCGAGGTCCCTCTGTACCGTCGCATGCTGCAGCTTTTCGCCCTGTAAGTAGTAGTCCTTCCTAGTATTATTCCTACCAAAGTGGATAACCTCACACTTGCCAACATTGTATTCCATCTGCCAGGTCCTCGCCCACTCGCTCAGCCTATCTAGATCCCTCTGCAGACTTTCCACACCCTCCGCACAATTTGCTGTTCCACTTATCTTTGTGTCATCAGCAAATTTCGACACCTTACACTCGGCTCCCTCCTCCAGATCATCTATATAAATGGTAAATAGCTGAGGCCACAGCACTGATCCCTGGGGCACTCCACTAGTCACCAACCGCCAATCCGAATAGCACCCATTGACACCCACTCTCTGCCTCCTATTTGACAGCCAATCCCCTATCCACGCTAACACCTTACCCCCAACTCCATGCCCCCTAACCTTCTGTAACAACCTTTTGTGCGGCACCTTATCAAACGCCTTCTGAAAATCGAGAAATACCACATCCACCGGTTCCCCTCTATCCACCGCACTAGACACATCCTCATAGAATTCCAATAAATTTGTAAGACACGGCTTCCCCTTAACGAATCCGTGCTGCGTCTGCTCTATCAAACAATTCTTCTGATTCTTTGGCTTTGATCTTTAGGTCATCATTGTCTATAGGAATAGTGCCAGAAGGCTGGAGGATAGCAAATGTTGCCCCCTTGTTCAAGAAGGGGAGTAGAGACAACCCTGGTAATTATAGGCCAGTGAGCCTTACTTCTGTTGTGGGCAAAGTTTTGGAAAGGATTATAAGAAGTAGGATTTATAATCATCTAGAAAGGAATCATTTGATTAGGGATAGTCAGCACAGTTTTGTGAAGGGTAGGTCATGCCTCACAAACCTTATTGAGTTCTTTGAGAAGGTGACCAAGGATGTTGATGAAGGTAAAGCAGTTGATGTGGTGTACATGGATTTCAGTAAAGCATTTGATAAGGTTCCCCATGGTAAGCTATTGCAGACGATATGGAGGCATGGGTTTGAGGGTGATTTAGCAGTTTGGATCAGTAATTGGCTAGCTGCAAGAAGACAGAGGGTGATGGTTGATGGGAAACATTCATCCTGGAGTTCAGTTACTAGTGGTGTACCGCAAGGATCTGTTTTGGGACCACTGCTGTTTGTCATTATTATAAATGGCCTGGATGAGGGCGTAAAAGGATGGGTTAGTAGATTTGCAGATGACACTAAAGGTCGTAGAGTTGTGGACAGTGCAGAAGGATGTTGCAGGTTACAGAGGGACATAGATAAGCTGCAGGGCTGGGCTGAGAGGTGGCAAATGGTGTTTAATGCAGAAATGTGTGAAGCGATTCACTTTGGAAGGAGTAACAGGAATACAGAGTACTGGGCTAATGGTAAGTTACTTGGTTGTATGGTTGAGCAGAGAGATCTCGGTGTCCATGTGCATAGATCCTTGAAAGTTGGCACCTAGGTTGATAGGCTTGTTAAGAAGGCATATGATGTGTTCATTTTTATTGGTAAAGGGATTCAGTTTAGGAGCCATGAGGTCATGTTGCAAATGTACAAAACTCTGATGCTGCCGCACTTGGAGTACTGTGTACAGTTCTGGTCACTGCATTATAGGAAGGATGTAGAAGCAATGGAAAGGGTGCAGAGGAGATTTACCAGGATGTTGCCTGGTTATGGTGGGAAGGTCTTATGAGGAAAGGCTGAGGGACTTGAGGCTGTTTTCGTTAGAAGAAGGTTAAGAGGTGACTTAATAGAGGCATATAAGATGATCAGAGGATTGGATAGGATGGACAGTGAGAGCCTTTTTCCTCGGATGGAGATGGCTAGCATGAGGGGATATAGCTTTAAATTGAGGGGTGATAGATATAGGACAGATGTCAGAGGTAGGTTTTTTACTCAGTAGTAAGAGTGTGGAATGCCCTGCCTGCAACAGTAGTGGATTCACCAACATTAAGGGCCTTTAAATGGTCATTGGATAAACATATGGATGGATGGGCTTTAGATTGGTTTCACAGGTCGGCGCAACATTGAGGACCAAAGGGCCTGTACTGTGCTGTAATGTTCTATGTTCTATAAGATCACCCCTCAGCCTTCTATGCTCCAGAGAAAAAAAGTCCCAGTCTATTCCACCTCCTTATAACACAAACCATCACGTTCTGGTAGCATCCTAGTAAATCCTCTCTGCACTTTTTCTATTTTAATAATATCTTTTCTATAATAGGGTGACCAGAACTGTACACAGTGTTCCAGGGTTGGCCTTACCAAAGTCTTGTTCAACTTCAACAAGACATCCCAACTCCTGTCTTCAATGTTCTGACCAATGAAACCAAGCATGCTGAATGCCTTCTTCACCTCTCTGTGACTCCACTTTCAAGGACTATGAACATGTACCCCTAGATCTCTTTGTTCTGTAACTTCCCCAGTGCCCTACCATTAACTGAGTAAGTCGTGTCCTAGTTCAATCTACCAAAATGCATCACCTTGCATTTATCTAAATTAAACTCCGTCTGCCATTCATCAGCCCACTGGCCCCATTGATCAAGATCCCGTTGCAATCCAAGATAACCTTCTTCACCAATTTTGGTGTCATTTGCAAACTTACTAACCATGCCTACTGTACTCTCATCCAAATCATTAGTATAAATGACAAATAACAGTGAACCCAGCATTGATCCCTGAGGCACACCACTGTTCACAGGCCTCCAGTTTGAAAAGCAACCCTATACAACCACACTCTGGCTTCTATCATTAAGCCAATTTTGTATCCATTTAGCTACCGCACCCTTTAATGACATCAAGGAGCACTGGGCGAAAATAGGAAAACAGCATTGAGCCAGAGGATTAGCCGTGATCATATTGAATGGCAGAATAGGCTTGAAGGGCTGAATTGCCTATTCCTGCTCCTAGTTTGTATGTTTCTCTGAATTTGTGCTCTTGGCGCAGAACTTTGCAGAAATTACACGGTCAGTGCACTCTGTCAAATTAGAGAGTGAATCATGCAAAGGGACGTGACCTCTGTCCTTGAATTTTCAATATTTTGCTAGGCAGTGGGAACTCTAATTTGTGAAATTTGCATCATCAGAAAAAAAGTGAATTTGAGAAGGCCATCAAGCTCTCTCTTTTCACAAATCATATAAAATCTACTGTATTAACAGTTCCATTCCTGTTGCTTAATCTTCAGATAGAAAGTTCTGTGATAAACTGTTCCCACTGATGAAGGAATTGAGAACCAGAGAGCACAGATTTAAGGTAACTGGTAAAAGAAGCAATGAGACATGAGGAAAAACTGTTTCACACATTGATATCTGGAATGGACTGCCTGAAAGATTGGTGAGGAAAATTTAATTGCGGCATTCAGTTGGGAATCGGATTGTTATCTGAAAAGGAAGAATGTACAGGGCTACACAAACAGGGCTGGGAAGGGGCACAAGATAAATTGCTTCTTAGGAGTGCCAGTGCAAACAGAGTGAACTGCTTGCCTTCCTTCTGTTCTGTGACTATTATGCGATTCATAGCACTGCTGCCTCACAGCACCAGGGACCTGGATTCGATTCCTGTCTTGGGTCGCTGTCTGTGTGCAGTTTGCACATTCTCCCTGTGACTGCCTGGATTTCCTCCAGGTGCTCCTGTTTCCTCCTACAGTCTGAAAGACGTGCTGGTTAGGTGCATTGATCCGAACAGGCGCCAGAATTTGGTGACTAGGGGAATTTCACAGTAATTTAATTGCAGAGTTAATGCAAGCCTCACTTGTGACTAATAAATAAACTTTATTCAGTGATTTCTCCCTAACTCATTGAGATATATAAGTAAACACTCCACAATATCAATCCCCATCTATAGCTCCCTTCTTAAAGTTGCTTTCCACAGATGGCACTTCCACATGCTCAGCAGAATTATAAACCTTAATCCCAGTCATTCTTATATATTTATCTTTTGAAGGAATGAACCAACACAACATAACTCAATTTTCAAGAATCTTTTCTACAAATCCACTATTTTGTATGAAAAAAATTCTATTTTACACAACATAGAATTTCTTCATCTCATTTCCATATTCTTCTATTCACTTCAATTGCAATGACATTGAGCATCTTATTCGTTCTATTTAAAGAAGTGAATTAACCTTTCATTACTCACGTAAGGTGATTTACAAATGCTGAAATAGATGCATTGAAAAAACCGGTTATGGTACAACCATACATGCAAAAGCAGGGGGCGGGGGGTGAGCTATGAAATAAGGGATTAGAGAGGACATCAATGCAAAGGATTATGGGAGCCATAGGTGCAATAACAAATTGGAACATATAATGAACTGGACTGATTTAATCAGTGTTAAGACAAAGAGACATGTGGTCAGTCAAGTCTTTCCTGCAATGGCCAAATAATGATTGAAAACCATGCAGGTGAACTGAAATTGGCTTTTGACCAAACATGATCAGAGACAGCAGACATGCTGGCTGCACAGTACTTATAATGCAGGAAATAAGTGTTTCGAAAGGCTAGTCATGGCACAAATCAATTCCAGCCTCCTGGACTACCTGGATCCATTATAGTTTGCCTATCACTGCAACAGGTCCACAGCAGACACCATCTCCCTGGTCCTTCACTCAACTCTGGAACACCTAGATAACAAAGATTATTGACTACTGCTCAGCCTTCATCACCATTATTCCCACAAAACTCAACTCCAAACTCTGTGGCCAGAACCTTGGCACCTCCCTCTGTGACTGGATCCTGAACTTCCTAACTCACAGACCACAGTCAGTAAGGATAGGCAACAACACCTCTGCCATGATAATCCTCAACACTGGTGCCCCACAAGGCTGTGTTCTCAGCCACTATAATACTCCTTATACACGTTATGCCTGTGTGGCCAAATTCCCTTCGAATTTGATTTTCAAGTTTGCTGACGACACCACCATAGTGGGTCGAATCTCAAACAATAATGAGACAGAGTACAGGAATGAGATGAATATGGTGAACTGGTGTGGCAACAATAACCTCTCCCTCAATGTCAACAAAACAAAGGAGATTGTCATCGACTTCAGGAAACATAAAGGAGAACAGGCTCCTGTCTACATCAACGGGGACGAAGTAGAAAGGGCCGAGGGCTTCAGGTTTTAGGTGTTCAGATCACCAACAACCTGTCCTGGTCCCCCCCTGCCGACACTATAGTTAAGAAAGCCCACCAACGCCTCTACTTTCTCAGAATACTAAGGAAATTTGGCATGTCAGCTACGACTCTTATCAACTTTTACAGATGCACCATAGAAAGCATTCTTTCTGGTTATATCACAGCTTGGTATGGCTCCTGCTCTGCCCAAGACCGCAAAAAACTACAAAAGGTCGTGAATGTAGTCCAGTCCATCACGCAAACCAGCTTCCCCTCCATTGACTCTGGCTACACTTCCCACTGCCTCGGCAAAGCAGCCAGCATAATTAAGGGCCGTGTGCACCCTGGATATTCTCTTTTCCACCTTCTTCCGTCAGGAAAAATGTACAAAAGTCTGAGATCATGTACTGACCGACTCAAGAACAGTTTCTTCCCTGCTGCTGTCAGACTTTTGATTGGACTTACCTTGCATTAAGTTGATCTTTCCCTACACCCTAGCTATGACTGTAACACTACATTCTGCACTCTCTCATTTCGTCCCTATGAAGTTTTGTGCCGTTTCTTCCCTATGAAGTTTTGTCTGTATAGCGCGCAAGAAACAATGTTTTTCATTGTATGTTAACACGTGACAATGATAAATCAAATCAAATCAAGTAATTAAAAAGGCAGAGCATGAAAAAAGCAGCAAGGAAGGAGTGACTTGTAAGTCACTGGAAGATGTATGAGGATAAGTTGTTGACAGAATGACCACCTGGGCTGAGATCCAGCACACATACACTGAGCAACTACTAATTACTGTTTTCTGTAACTAAGGCACTACTACATATGTGTAAGTTGAAACAATAATTTCTCTGTTATTATTCTAAGAGTAGGGGGTCCGGACCAAAGTAATTGTCCACTATAGTGGGAAATACATATCCTTTTCTTTTAAACTTTCTACTGAGGTCAAAACTTTGTCTGATTTCAAGAAGAAATTAGATATCGCTTCAAGAGCTAAAGGGACCAAGGAATATGGAGAAAGGGGGAATCAGGATATTCAATTCGATGATCAGCAATGATCAAAATGAATGGCGGAGCAGGCTCAAAGAGTTGAAAGACCTATTCCAGCTTCTAGTTTCTATGTTTCTAAACTTTTATTTGAAGCTTTTCAAAGTTATAAAGCATTCCAAAATATTTGCAGCACTGAAACAGGCCATTATTCTTCCCAAGGCTATGAAAGTATTTATTCTCCACATAATTCCCTTTCCACCCTTCATGTTGTTAAGAACCAGGCCAGAAACTCCAAAATGTTTTATGAAGATAGCCTTGGCCCTAAGTTTTACATCTGATTTTGGCATGGGTGAGCATGCCAACTTTGATTCAAATGAACCACTAGGAAGCTATTATCAAACAAAGTTTATTGAAGAACTCAGTTAAATTATAAGGAAAAAATTTAGTATAACTTTTAACAATTTTAAGAATTAAACATGACACAGTATAACTCCTAATAGCTAACTATCTCTGATATTCCAAATTAAATATCATGCCACTGACACACCCCTCTTCAGACTTGGCACAGAAACATGTATGCTCACGTGATGCTGGGTTTTCAGCTTGTTAATACCTGCTGTGAATTGGTCCTTTGAATGTTGGATTGAATCTCTGAGACATCCCAATCCTGGAACTTTCAGCAAGTTTCTAGAGACAGACAGACAGACAGACAGAGACACTGCCTTCTTCCACCAGCAACTGAGAACCAAAACTAAAAGCTGAACTTTTATCTGAAGCATAGCTGCCCCCAGGCATATTGTCTGACCTGTCAATCTTCCCCAAATCAAGTTCCACTCAGCAAACCCCAAAGGACCATTAAATCACACAACACTGCATTAGTCTAAACTAAAATCTGCATGATGTCCATTATATTGACTCAGTGATAATTAGAGGACACTGGTTACAGACATCACGACACCAGTAAAATAGATGTCCAAAGATGTGCAGGTTAGATGGATTGGCTATGCTAAATTGTCCCTTAGTGTCAGAAGGACTAGCTAGGCTGAGTTTTTGGGAATGGGGCTGGGTGGGATTGTGGTCAGTGCAGACTCAAAGGGTCGAATGGCTTCTTTTTGCACTGTAGGGATTCTAGGATTCTATGATTCTATGACTAGGACCTACTTGAAAAACCTTAGAATCATAGAACACTACAGTGCAGAAGGAGGCCCTTTGGCCCATCAAGTCTACACCGACCACAATCCCACCCAGGCCATAACGCCATATTCTTACATATTTTACCTGCTAATCCCTCTATCCTATGCATCTCAGGACACTAAGGGGCAATTTTAGCATGGCGAATCAACCTAACCTGCACATCTTTGGACTGTGGGAGGAAACTGGAATACCTGGAGGAAACCTATGCAGACACAAAGAGAATGTGCAATCTCCACACAGTGACCGAGCCAGAAATCGAACACAGGTCTCTGGAGCTGTGAAGCTAACCACTGTGTTTTTAATCATGTGAAACATGATTAAAATACATTTCTTAAAGATACGGTATTGACACAATGTAACCCCGTAAACGTATCCTGTCTTGTTAAAATTATATTCAAGTCCTTTGGTGCAGCACTAACAGTCCAAACGACCCTAAGTGGTAGTGTCCCCAAGTTAAATCCAAGAGGTGGGAGAAGAAATGTACAGAAAAATATGTAAGGCTCCACATTAACAAAGAACAAAGAAAACCACAGCACAAACAGGCCCTTCGGCCCACAAGTTGCACCGATCATATCCCTACCTACTAGGCCTATCTATAACCCTCAATCTCATTAGATCCCATGTACTCATCCAGAAGTCTCTTAAAAGACCCCAACGAGTTTGCCTCCACCACCACTGATGGCAGCCGATTCCACTCACCCACCACCCTCTGAGTGAAAAACTTACCCTTGACATCTCCTCTGTACCTACTCCCCAGCACATTAAACCTGTGACCTCTCGTAGCGACCATTTCAGCCCTGGGAAATAGCCTCTGAGAATCCACCTGATCTATACCTCTCAACTTCTTATAAACCTGTATCAGGTCACCTCTCATCCTTTGTCTCTCCAGGGAGAAAAGAGCTAGCTCCCTCAGCCTATCCTCATAAGGCACCCAATCCAGGCAACATCCTTGTAAATCTCGTCTGCACCCTTTCAATAGCTTCCACATCTTTCTTGTAATGAGACGACCAGAACTGCACACAGTACTCCAAGTGGGAGCTGACTAGGGTCTTATAAAGCTACAGCATTATCTCCCGACTCCTAAACTCAAACCCTCAATTAATGAAGGCTAGGACACCATACGCCTTCTTGACCACATCCTCCACCTGTGGGGCCGATTTAAGAGTCCTATGGACCTGGACCCCAAGGTCCTTCTAATCCTCTACACTGCTAAGAGTCTTACCCTTGATATTATACTCCTTCATCCCATTGGACCTGCAAAATGGACAACTACTCACTTATCTGGGTTGAAGTCTATCTGCCACTTCTCTGCCCAGTCTTGCATCCTAACATATTCAAGTGACCTAACACTCGTTTTAGGCTGCTTCTAGAGTCAACTGAATATGACTTGGCCTAATATGGGATGAGATATCATGCAAAAGCCTTTGGGGCACAGGACAGTGTACCCTAAAATTGAATATGTTTGCCCCCATTTTCTAATCAGATGTAGGATTTGTGTTGGTTCAGGTTGCAGTACATCTTACAGGATTAAGAGCACCAATAGAATCTATTATTGTGCTGCTCATAAAATTTAGAGTAATAATGCAGCAAACAAATCTTGTACACAAGGTTGTTTGTGTGCAAGATTTGCAAAGTTTGTCTCCTTGCTTCAAATGCTAGCTTGTTGGTGGTGGATCTGAGGCAAAGTGCTTCTTGTCAGTTTAAGGGTAAAGTACTCTTCACATGATGTGGCTTAATCACAATCATCTTCAAGTTGAAACTTTTCAGGTTCCTGATAATTACTTTTTTTCCCTCATTTGTTTCCATGAAGAAACCATGTCAATTTGCCAGTCACAGCCATTCAGATATTCTATACCACAGACTTCAAACAAAGTCTTCAGCAGGGCTTTTGAAACATGGTCTTAAGCAGGAATTCCATGGCATCCTCCTTAAATGGAGCCATCATGAGCAAGTTGCTGGCTCGCTCCACTGAAGAGTAATTTTTTGCCTGTCAAAAATACCTCTCCCTTTTGAATTCAAGCAGCAACTCTTATGGAGGTGTTATTTGTCAGATTCTACTTCTTACATTCTTCTTGGAATTGACCTAGGCAGGCAACTAAGATTAATTTCACAGGACCGGACTTGCAAGGTCAGCTTGATATGACTCCATACCTGTTTTGCAAGTCAATCAAAGGTGATTGCTGCTTTCCCAATCTGCGTATCAAGTTCTGCATCAAGGGACAGACTTGTTATCATGGACCAGAGATAGCAGCATTTGCTAACTGCTTCTAGCAGGGTTTTCTTTTAGTATGATCAGGGTGGAGATGCAAGCCCTTGTCCCATGACCATTGTTTTCCTGAAGTTTATAGTCAGGTGGAAAAAAATTATAAGCATGGGAGAGACAGTTCATGAGTCTTTGTATCTGAGTTTCTGTGTAGTCAGCTAGCATACATCACCAGTGTAAAGGAATTCCTTAGTCAGGGCACAATGGAGTTTTTGACATTACTTTCAGTCTTTAGATAAACTGTAGAATCTAGCATCTGACCTAGTATGCAAGTAGTCTCTTTCCATGTCTGCAGGAAAGTAAAGGTTGGTGGCATGGCAAAGAAAGTGCAGGACAGAGTTGGAACTGAGATATAACCCTGCTTCATACTATTCTTCATTCTGAAACTGTTGCAGGTAAAGACATCAAACTGTACAATGCAGCGCATGTTGTCATGGAAGGAGTGGATGAGACTAAGGATCTTTGGTGGACAGCCAATTTCCCCCAAGGTCTTGTAAAGTCCTTCTTTGCTCATGATGTAAAATACATTACTTTTTCCATCTATGATTCGTGTCATCCCAGCTGAGCAAGTCTCAAAGAACAGCTTCTTTCCTGCTGCTGTCAGATTTTGCAATGGACTTACCTTAAATAACATTGATCTTTTTCTACACCCTGGCTATGACTGTAACATTACGTTCTGCACTCTCTCCTTTCTCTATGTTTGATATGCTTTGTCATATAGGACGCAAGAAACAATATTTTTCACTGTATATAAATACATGTGACAAAAATAAATCAAATCAGATCAAGTCTTTGTTGCAGGTTCTGCCTTTACCAAATGATGCTTTTACTGCTTCTCAGATGATTAAGCTTAGTGAATTCCAGGCTTCATTGATACCAGCATTGGCACTTACTAGTAAACCTTTGGTGGGTAGCGATCCTTCCAGTGACAGTGCAAAGTGCAGTTATTTGGCATCAGGAAGGTTCATGTGTGGCAAGTCATGGTATTTGAAGTTGTGAAATTTTGGGGGAATGCACCTTCACTCCTCTGCCGGCAAAGGAACGGTCGGTGTCATAATCTACGCTGTGATAGCTACAGATGTGAAGAACACTGGCCAGATCATGCCTTATGATCAGCTCCAGTTGCTGCCAATGTCCTGACCTTGGATGGCAACATGATATCTCACAGCTATGTCTGCCCTGAAAGAAGGTGTCGCTGAATCAGAATTAATTCAGAACACAAAGCTTGAGAAGACATTTATCATTGTCAATCTTGTCCAACCCAATGCAACTGAAGTACATTGGTGATGGATCATTGGCTGTCCCAACACACGCACTGAGGTCATCCAGGATGAATAGCCTTTTGCTGTTTGTTCTCAGAATATCACTTAGGAAGTCATATAAATGTTTTCTGCTGAAAATGTTGCCATACAGAGTTGCTGAATAGCACATATAATGTTGGCTGTGCCTCCATCAGATGGTAGCAATAGGGAGATGAGACATTCTGAGGTGGCTGCTGAAGATTCAGTTGACTACATCAGAAAGTTACTCCCTGAAATATCTATACCAATATCAACCCAAACAAAAGCCTTAGGGAGGGAGGAGGGGGGTCTTCTAGGGTGAGGGGAGTGGGGGGATCGTCACTGCTGGGTATGAACAAAGAACAAAGAACAAAAAACAAAAACAGCCTGGGAAACAGGCCCTTCAGCCCAACGAGCCTGCGCCGCCATTTTAACATTACCAGTCCCACCTCCACCCATGACCCTTATCTATGCTTATGGCATTCCACATTGAGGGAAACTAATTTAGGGACAATTTATTACTTCCAATCAGCCTAATAGCACATCTTTGGGGTGTGGGAGGAAACTGGAGCACCTGGAGAAAACCCACACAAACACGGGGAGAATGCGCAAACTCCCACAGACACTGGCCCAAATCCATGTGTCTGCACAGCAAACAGTGATAGTCACTGAGCTGTCGTGTTGCCCAGCATCTGGTCCAGTTTAAGCACACACAAACGACTTGAAGCACTAGGATATACTCGAACATCCAAGAGCAGCCCTAGTACGACCCATCGCGTGTATGCCCCTCGTTGGACAACAAGGCAGACCGACTTAAAACCTGTGAATTAAAAGAGAAAAGCTTTAGTATCATTCCATATCCTTATACATTACCAGGGACGTCCCAATGCTAATAAACCTTATTCAAAACAATCTCCTCTACCCTCCCATCTCCAACTCAATCATGTGCCTGTCTAAGTAACTCTTAAACAACTCCAGCGTGTTTGCCTCCACCACCTTGCTTGGCAGAGCATTCCATACCCCCACTACCCTCTGTATGAAAAACCTCCCTCTAATATCCGTGTTATACCTCTCCCCCCTCACCCTAAGCCCTTGGCCCCTCGTACTGTGTGTCTCTAACATAGGAAATAGCTTACCACTGTTTACTCTATCTATACCCTTCATAATCTTATATACCTCTATTAGATCCCCCCTCAGTCGTCGTCTTTCAAGGGAAAACAGCCCCAATTTGCTCAATCTTTCCTCATAACCCAGTCCTTCCATACCAGGCAACATCCTGGTAAACCTCCTCTGCACTCTCTCCAGACTCTCCACGTCCTTCCGGTAGTAAGGCGACCAGAACAGGACGCAGTACTCCAAATGCGGCCTAACCAATGTTCTATACAACTGCAACATTAGACTCCAGCTCTGAGAATCTATACCCCTTCCTATAAAGGCTAACATACCATAAGCTTTCTTCACAGCCTCTTCCACTTGTACTGCCACCTTCAAAGACTTGTGCACTTGCACCCCCAGGTCCCGCTGCGTTTCTACTCTTTATAGGTTTACCCTTTATCATATAACTCCCCCCTACATTATTCCGGCCAAAATGCATCACCTCACATTTATCTGGATTAAACTCCATTTGCCATATATCTGCCCAATATACCAGCCTATCAATATCCTGTTGTATTGCCAGACACTGCTCCTCACTGCCCGCCAATCCAGCCATCTTAGTGTCATCTGCAAATTTGCTGATCACGCCACTTACTCCCTCTTCCAAGTCATTTATATATACTACAAAAAGAAGAGGTCCCAGTACTGAGCCCTGCGGCATACCACTAGCGACAGACCTCCAGCTGGAAAAGGACACTTCCACTACTACTCTCTGTCTCCTCTTACCAAGCCAGTTCTCAACCCATCTAGATACCTGGCCTTGTATCCCATGAGCCTTAATCTTTTCAACCAACCTACCATGAGGGACTTTGTCAAACACCTTACTGAAATCCATATAGGCGACATCAACGGCTCGTCCTTCGTCGACCGTTTTTGTCATCTCCTCAAAAAATTCTACCAGATTCGTAAGGCAAGACTTCCCCTTTACAAAGCCATGCTGCGTATCCCTAATCGGATTGCAACGCTCTAAGTGCTCATACATCCTATCCCTAAGAATCCTCTCCATCAACTTGCCGACCACTGACGTCAAACTCACCGGCCTTTAGTTACTAGGGTTATCCCTCCTACCCTTTTTAAACAACGGTATGGGGGACTGGACAGTCGGGGTGTTCCGGGACGGGGTGGAGGGAGGTCGGGGCTGACCCAGGAATTGTTGTGAGGCCACGTTCGGTTGGAAGGGCAGCCCTGCGGGGGTCCCAAGCTGGCCAGCAATTGAGCTGGCCAGCAAATTGGAAGACTGACAGATTGGGGCCACAGCACATATGCATAAGAACATAAGAACATAAGAAATAGGAGCAGGAGTAGGCCATCTAGCCCTTCGAGCCTGCCCCGCCATTCAATAAGATCATGGCTGATCTGTCGCTGCTCAGTTCCACTTTCCCGCCCTCTCCCCATAACCCTTAATCCCCTCTCTTATCAAAAACCCATCAACCCGCGTCTTAAAAATATTTAGCGAGGCAGCCTCCACCACTTCAACGGGCAGAGAATTCCAGAGATTCACCACCCTTTGAGTGAAGAAGTTCCTCCTCAACTCCGTTCTAAACCGCCCCCCTTTTATCATGAGGCTGTGCCCCCTAGTCCTACTGTCTTTTTTGAGCGGGAAGAGTCTCTCCACCTCTATCCTATCCATCCCATTCATCATCTTATACGTCTCAATGAGATCTCCCCTCATTCTTCTAAACTCTAATGAGTACAAGCCCAGTTTATTCAGCCTCTCCTCATAGCTCAACCCCCTCAACTCCGGTATCAGCCTAGTAAACCTCCTCTGCACTCCCTCCAAGGCCAAAATATCCTTGCGCAGGTGCGGCGCCCAAAACTGCACACAGTACTCCAGCTGCGGCCTCACCAATGCCCTAGACCTCCCTACTTTTATATTCAATCCCCCTCGCTATGAAGGCCAGCATCCCATTCGCCTTCCTGACCACCTGCTGCACCTGCAAGCTGGGTTTTTGCGACTCATGCACAAGGACCCCGAGGTCCCTCTGCACCGTCGCCTGCTGCAGTTTTTCGCCACGTAAGTAATAGTCCTTCCTACCATTCTTCCTACCAAAGTGGACCACCTCACACTTGCCAACATTAAATTCCATTTGCCATTTCCTGGCCCATTCGCCCAGCCTATCTAGATCCTTCTGCAGACTCTCCACACCCTCCGCACAATTTGCCTTTCCCCCAATCTTGGTGTCATCAGCAAATTTCGACACCCTACACTCGGTTCCCTCCTCCAGATCATCTATATAAATGGTAAGAAGCTGAGGCCCCAGCACCGACCCCTGGGGCACTCCACTAGTCACCAACCGCCAATCCGAATAGCACCCGTTGACCCCCACTCTCTGCCTCCTATTTGACAACCAATCCTCTATCCACGCTAACACCCTACCCCCAACTCCATGTCCCTCGACCTTCTGCAATAACCTCTTGTGAGGTACTTTGTCAAACGCCTTCTGAAAATCTAGAAAGACCACATCCACCGGCTCTCCTCTATCCACTGCCCTAGACACATCCTCATAGAACTCCAGTAAATTTGTCAGACACGACTTCCCTTTAATGAAACCGTGCTGCGTCTGCTCTATCAAGCAATTCCCTTCAAGATGCCTCGCAATTTCCTCCTTAATGACAGATTCTAACATTTTTCCTACAACAGACGTTAAACTAACAGGCCTATAATTCCCCATCTTTTGCCTGCCACCCTTTTTAAACAACGGCGTAACATTAGCCGTTTTCCAATCTTCCGGCACTTCCCCGGAATCCAGTGACGTCTGGAAAATAACCACCAAGGCATCCACTATCACCTCCGCCATTTCTTTCAGAACCCTCGGATGCATTCCATCCGGTCCTGGGGACTTGTCCACAATCAGCCCCTCCAGTCTGTCGAGCACCGCCTCTCTAGTAACAGTAATGTCATTAAGACCCTCCAGTCCTAGCACCTTTCCATCGCTAACACCCGGCAAATTATTCACGTCCTCCTCCGTGAAGACGGAAACAAAAAAGTTATTCAATACCTTAGCCATATCCCCATCCCCTACCACTAGGTCCCCTTTCTCATCCTCTAAAGGACCAACATTCACCCTAGCCAGCCTCTTCCTTTTTATATATTTATAAAAACTCTTGCTATCCTTTTTTATATTAAGCGCTAGCCCAGCTTCATAGTTTCTCCTACCCTTCTTTATCAACTTCTTTGTCAATCTTTGTTGACATTTAAACCTCTCCCAATCCTCTTCTCGCCCACTACTCTTAGCTACTCTAAATTCCTCCGCTTTTAGTTTAACACTTTCCTTCACCTCCTTCGTTATCCATGGCTTATTACCTCTCCTCCTACTATCCTTTTTGACCATCGGAATAAATTTCTGCTGAGCACCAAGAAAGATCTCCTTAAAGATCCTCCACTGCTCCTCAACAGACCCTCCCTCCAACGTGCTCCCCCAGTCCACATTCGCCAATTCTTCTCTCATCCTACCGTACTCCCCTCTATTCAAACAAAGGACGCGTGTCCGGGAACCCACTTTCTCCTCCTCCATCTGCACCAGAAACTCCACCATACAATGATCACTCTCCCCAAGAGGATCCTTCACCACAAGGTCCCTAATTCTACCCACCTCATTACATAGCACCAGATCCAAGATAGCTCGCTCCCTCATCGGCTCCAACACACACTGTTCAAGGAAACTATCCCGGCAGCATTCCAAGAACTCTTCCTCGAGCCCCCCGCGTCCAACATGGGTCGACCAATCAATATGCAGATTGAAATCCCCCATAACTACGGCCGTCCCATTCCTGCACGAGTTCCAGAGCTGTCAGACTCTGGCACAAGTAGGCCCCGCCCCTCTGGGTTTTTAATAAGATTCACAATTGTGACCTCTGCATTGCACAGAGTGCGGAGATTTGGGTCCAAAGTTACTCTGAAAATTAGTCATGATCGCGACTAGTTTTCTCGCCGATTCAGCACTTTTGGGAGAATCGCCCTCCCCACATTACTTACTGCAGCCTTCTTTCAGGACAAGTGGCCACCTAATTGTCCCCTGCCCTTCTATATGCATGATGCCGGGGGCACTGACATTGTTCAATGCCTAGGCACTGAATGCCCACTCTCTCTGTTCCAAATGCCAAATCCACCACTACACAATCAAAGCTTTTATTGCTATGGGGTAATTTGGAGTGCAGCCATGATTGTCTAACTACTGTCTATGTATCTTCAACTGTTGCCACAAATAGCATGGGTTGCCCATCCGCCTTCATGAAACTCTATTGACGAATTCTTTGGGCTCTCTTCAAACACCTTAACTGTATTTAAATGGGGCTCAGGTGGCATCACTGTCCTACCCTCTAGCCACCCTGGTGGACATAGCAGCAGCCTGGAACAGTATCAAAGAACCAGAATGCTGGTTGGCACTGGTACTTTATGGCCCTGTCTGTCTCTGTTCACACCTCCAGTGAAGCCTGGAAATTCAGCTCTAAATTAGGAATTTAGGGGAGCGTGTACCAAGGGTATTGCCATAATTGTGGGGTCTTTAATTTTCATATAGAATGGACAACCCAAAATGAGATTGAGGGATGAGTTAATGGAATGTACTTGAGGCAGTTTTCTCAAATAATATGTCATGAAACCAACTGGAGAATAGATTATTTTAGATCTAGTATGTGTACTGAGACAGGGTGTACTCATGATTACAGAATTATAGAATTTCAAATTAGATCTGAAACTAGGGTTTTAAATTAAAAGGGATATGAGGAGAGAGTTGGTGATGGTAAATTGGAAAATAAAACAAAGGACAGTAGATAAGCAAAGACAAACATTGAAAATCATGAATTATTTCTTTAAATGCGAACAGGTTACCTTGGAGCATGAAAGCTTACCAAAAATGTGATACAATCAGTGTGAACTACAGTTAAGGATAGAGTTTTATTTTAAAAAGCAGCTTACAATGTTGTCAGAAAGAGTAACAAGCTCAAGATTCTGGAGGGTTTTAAAAATCAGCAAAGAATAACCAAGAAACTAAGAGAAAATAGAATCCAAGAGTAAACCAGCAAGTAATATAAAATCAGATTGTAAAAAGGAAGAGACTTGCAAAAATAAGGATGGGTCCCTGATAGGCAGAGACAGGAGAAATTATGATGGGAATAAAGAAATGGCAGAGATGTTACACAGCCTGGCATCAGTAAGTATGATTCTCCCTGGCAGTTTTTCCTTTATTTATATTGCCTAACCAATTATGAATGCTGTCAATAAAGACAAAAGTCTACTCCAATAATTTCTGTTTCAGCTTTTAAACCTCCCTTTTTCCCTCCCTTCCAGCTCAGATAATACATAAACTCTAAATGTAGCATACAATATACTTTTGTTTAAAATTATTTAACTCAACACACTTGTGATCACCCTGAGCTGTATGACTAAACGATTTATAGCCTTAAACAGACTTAAGCTGATTGGCAAAAGAACCAAATGTGACATGAGGAAAAACTGTTTCACACAGTGAGTGATTAGGATCTCTGAAAGTGGGATGGAGGCAGATTCAATAGTGGCCATCAAAGGCATAAGCAACTGATGGAAAGAAACTGCAGTTCTATGTGGAAAGGACACTTGCAGACAGGTGACATGGGCTTAGCAAGTTGAGCAGCCTCCTTTTATGCTGTAACCATTCTATGATTTTATTCTGGAACCCCTCATCGGAAGATAAATATTGGCTTAATTAAATTAATAACATAATATACACAACTGTTTATAAAACAGAGCCTTTGTGAAATCAACATAATGTCAACATATCAATAACACATAATGCCTTGTCCAATATACATAATGTGCATAATAACGTAGTAAGTCGTCTCACAACACCAGGTTAAAGTTCAACAGGTTTATTTGGTAGCATGAGCTTTCGGAGCACTGCTCCTTCATCAGGTGCAATGCTCCAAAACCTCGTGCTACCAAATAAACCTGTTGGACTTTAACCTGGTATTGTGAGACTACTTAAAATGCCTACCCCAGTCCAAAGCTGGCAACTCCACATCATAGTAACATAGAGTAGCACTAGTCTCTCGATATGGAGAGTGGGTGGGAAAATTGAGTTGAAGCAGATGACCAGCTTTGACCTTATTGAATGGCGGATATGGTTCGAAAGGGCACAAAGTCCACTTGTGTTCCTATTCCTTATGTTCTTATTGTTCTTATCAGAAAGAATAACCAAATTCTGATAGGAAAGTGGAGATTTAAAAATTAATTATTGAAGAAGGAAATGATAGTTCTTGCAAATCACACAAAACTAGAACATTTTGCCACTCAAATAGATAAGATGGAACCAGAAAATACTTCTACCTTTCGTTGACATAGTGGTGAAAAAAGTAATTATATGTTGTTTCAAGCTGCATTACAAACACAACAGAGATTCACAGTGGAATCCCCACCCTGTTTTACCCAGAACTTGAAAGATTGATAATCTTTTACTTTATCTGCTTGAATCTTTCCTGCCACCCACATATGTGGGCAGCAAAAGATATGCTTAAGAGCACTTACTGCTGGCAGTTGATGAAACAAATAAACAATTCCTTACCTCTTAACTTAATTCTATTTCCTTTGTACAACAGATCACAGAAACAGCATGCAGGAATAACATCCCATTGTGTTCATATCTTTCATCAAGATGCAGCATATGAGTGTGAATCAGCATGATTTTTCCAGTTTTTATTATTTTAATTACCATTTTAGGTGGAATATACTAACCAACATTTGTAAACCATTTTTTTTCATGTCACTGCAAATATTTTTACAATGTTTTGCAGTCTAATATTTAAGCAGACTTTCACTCTGGTAAGAAAATTTATAGGCTTTAAACAAACCAGTGTATGGAAAGATCTCACTCACATTTACCGCTCCCAGCCAAGCCCATCATCTCTGCATTCCAGCTTGAAAATCAGAAGTATGATAACAGTGTGCCTTTAAGAAATGTATTTATATGCTACTTGGGAGGGGTAATGTTGAGGTGATGGAGAAAGTGTTTTTCCCATTGTCAGGATATTAATTTAGAATTTTGTCTTCTGCCTTACATGATGGGTTAAAAGGTTTCCCACTGATGTTTGTTGGGAACCACATTTACATTGCACACAAGGAATGTCAGACAAGATTTATACTGTGAAAGTAAGGGGAATGGGGGAGCCTGTAATTGATAGGAATAGCAGAGACAAATAGACAAAGGAATGTAAATGGTGATGATAAAGGCTGAGAATGGTGCTCAGAGCTTCTGTTTAGATCATTCAGATCTCTTAAACTGGCAAAGCTGTGGGATTCACTGCAATCTCCCGATTCCAACAAATGCAGGGCTCCATTGACTAGACACACATGGCCTTGCGAGCTCTCTGGCAGCTGCCTGTGACATTCATTATTAGAAAGAGACTTCACTCTCTGAACATTCAGCTAATATGTGATCAGAGAAACTAGACCCAGCATGTTTGTGCTAGGTACCTAAGGAACTCACATGACTTGAAAACTTGAGCTATTTTCAGATACCAAAGATACTTGAAGGAGTTCAGTCTTAAAGAATTGGTTTGTCGGTGATAAGGGATACTACCAGAAGATGCATATTCCCAGACACAGAATGCATTTGAGGAGAGATACTATGATGCACATTTGGTCACAAGATCCTTAATAAAGCAGACTATTGGTTTCTGGAAGTTGTAGTTCACAAATTTGGATTGGTCAAGTGAGGCATTCAGGTGGGGTTCTCAAATACTCACCATAGAAGGTGTTAAAATTCATTGTTGTTTGCTGCACCTACACAATGTCCCACTTTAAGGAGGAATGTGATGTGTTGAGGAAAACTTGGAAGGGGATGAATCTGAAGAGAGCAATGATTTAGTCCAAGCCATATGTGGATGTCATTGCACAGGTATGGTGTAACAGATGTGCCTGAGCCACTATCATATGGTCTAGAACCAGGGACACAGTCTCAAAAGAATGAGCAGGCCATTCAGGATTTAGATGAGTAGGAATTTTTTCCCTCAGAGGGTGTTGAATCTTTGGATTCTCTGTCCCAGAGGGGCTATGGAGGTTCAGCACTCTATTAGCGCACACCCTTAAACGTTTCAACCATGACAGTAACAAGTTATATCCTTCAAGAGACTGAAACACAGTTGCACACAAGGATGCACTCATGCAAGTATGACAGCAGCTTAACAAAGCAGCTCTAACATTAAAAAAATTATCAATGGTTAGTGCTGGATCAGTTCAAGGGAGAGCTACATCTGTTAGCACTACCTCTCCAACTGCCAGCTCTCATGCATGATTTGTGTAGCATAGCTTGATACTGACGCCGACATGACATAGGATATCAGGAAGCAGTGATCTGTTCTGTGACAGGGTGCAACCAAAGCTGGGAGTTATGTTAGCACTGTCCTCACAGAGTGGTTCACAGGGCCATCATTAGATTATTGACAAGCACTCACTACCATGCATTCATAGAAAGCCTGCCAAGTTTGCACCCTGCATTGCCTTGGAATTTGGGAGCAATGTGGCCCAGTCAGTTTTGACAAAGCAGACAATGATAACTTATTCCCTTCAATGATCTTATTGAACAATTAGGAGCATTGGTTTCATAGAATTATAGTTCTCAACATGGACATAGGTAAATCCTTTCTCTGAATCTGAAATCAATGATGCACAGTCATGCAATGAATGCCATACTGATATAGGGGGCTAAATATGGCTAACAAAATACATAACACATTGCTGACTTAAGAATGAATGACCTTCGGCTATGGAGACCGCTGACAAGAGCTGCTGTTATAGAAGACAACTCTATATGAATAACAAACATTTCTCATTTAAAACATGCTTTTGAATTTATAAAATGGATGCAGTTTAATTTTAGTGACAACAGCAAAATACAGCAAGGCTTAATGGGATGAGGCAGGAGACAGTGCCTGCATTCAAGGGGACAATAGTTATACTGAATGCGGCTATGCCATCAGCAGTTGTTGGGAACGAGATGGCTATCAATGCTAGTTTGACAAATAGAACTATAAAGCTCCAAGATGATAACACAGGTGCAAGGCAGACATAAGGGATTTCTCAGGGTCGGACAAGTGTCATGTAGGCTCGAGTTGGTGGGAATCATTCTCCCGTCTCATTGTCCAGCATTCTGTGTTGTTGGGCAACAGAAAGGAGGTATCCTCCATAATTAATGACAAATCAGATCCCATGAGGTCAGGAAGTATATTGTTATTGGTTGGAGTTAATTATTGACTGATGTGTATTACTGGATAATAGAGGGCAATATGATTTTGGAAATGTATAATTGCCTCATGGAGGCATTGCTTTTCATTGTGATATTGGGCTGCCGCATTCTATACCTTGTGCTGGGCTACTTTGTACCATTCTCCCATTCAGTTATTTGGTTAATAATGGCACATCTTAAAATCAGTATGCTGTGTTTCATGAGTCTCTGTATTAGCTTAAGTTTAACAATACATAGCCTCAAGAGAAAATCCCCATCAACACATACTGATTTATGTTCTGTGAATTTATACAGGGATTCCATGAACCATCACTAGGCAGCCATTCAGAAGCAAAGTAACATCAACACGGGTAAGTCGTCAGGTTTAGCAGGATGAGCATGCACCTCTGACATCACACATTCATGCCCCTTTCACAGACATTTCAAACATCAAACAACTTGAACTGGCCAGCATCATGCACGGGGAATGTGGGAACTCCCTCCACAACCAATGCTCAGTAGCAGCAATATGTACAATCTACAAGATGCACTGCAGCAATTCACCAAAGATCCTTAGACAGCACCATCCAAACTCACAACCATTTCCATTTAGAGGGAACAGGGCAGCAGATACATGGAAACACCACCAGCTGCAAGTGCCTCTCCAAGCCACTCACCATGCCGACTTGCAAATATATCACCATTCTTTCACAGTCACTCCCTAATGACATTGTGGGTGAACCCACAGCATGTGGACTGCAGCATTTCAAGAATGCAGCTCACCACCACCTTCTCAAGGGCAACTAGGATGGTCAATAAATGCTGGCCAGCCAACGATGCTTATGCCCAGGAATGAATTTTAAAAAGTGAAGGAATAATGTCCAGCCTTATACACTGAGGGAAAATAGCTGTAGGGAGGCATGAAAGGTGCTTGTTAATGAATACAACTTTTCAAAAACTCAGTCATAAAGTAAACTCCATTGCCAAATACACTAGGGTGAAAGGATTCTAACATTGATCAACCATCTACAAACTACAGATGTCAATGCGACAGCACCTGGATTATCACTGGACTATCACTAACCTTGATAAACAATTCTCCTGAGGTCAAGTAATGTCTGCCTGAGATGCAAGGGTTACATGTGTATCGTCCAGTGATTGTTTTCACAAAAAAGTGCCTTCGTTCATGTCTCGAATGTGGAACCATGGTGATTCACTGTGATGAGATTGAGTGAGACTTAATGAATTGAGGAATAAGATGGGAGATAATTGGTGAGTGGGTTCATTTTGTACTATTACAATCCCAGCTGATATTAAATAGTGGACAAGTCAGAACCAAGAGTAAAACCTGGCTTGATTGATCCTAACAGTTTTTCAGAAACCATGGAGGAACGTTATTGAACAAATTCACAGGAGTCTGCTGATGAACTTTTAACACAAAGAATAAATATACATTAAACAAGAAAAATGCTTACACCATATAAAATGATCAGAAACATCTCCATCTAAAAACAAGAAGACGATTCAAAAATTTACTGTTCATTTACCCCAGCAAAATCTTTACAGACATATCAACCAGTAAAGAGTTACCACTAGCTTGACACAAAGGTTTCTTGCTTGACATTCACACCATTATAAATGGTTTTCTCCTGGTGAGCTCTGGAGCATTCGGTTGATGTTTCTCACCAAACCCATATCACTTTTTGAGACACAGAAACTGCACTAAACTCACTGTTTCTTCAACTTTAGAGCAAACAGATGAATGCCCTAAACTCAATCTTTTGCTAAACTGGTAGATGGGTTTTTATGACAGTCATGTGGCTGTGATTGTGGAAACCCTGATTAAACCATGGAGCATATAACGTCTTGCCCTCAACTCAAGTTTGAGAGCAAGACCTTTCTCGAAGGACACTGGGCTGGTTAAGGAATTGGACACTAAAACTGTGGCAATAGCTTATGCTCCTGAAGTTACCTGAAAGAAGAAAGAAGACCACTTCAGTAAGAGCTTTTTTCCATTTTCAGAATGTTTGCTTTGCTGGCAAGAAAAATAATAATTACTTATCCCAGGTTGTCCTGAAAAATTGTTCCTGGGTTTTTAATGGTTTGAAACAATTGAGTAACTTGCTGGGCCTTTTCAAAGGACTATTGAGAGCCGACTATTTTGATGTGGAACTGAAGTCACAAATGGACCAGACTGCATAAAAATGATGGATGTGAATTTTCTCTCTGTAGTATGTTTTGAGGCAGCAGGAGACATCATGCCACTTGCTGGCGGCGGGATCTTATAGTCCCATCATTGTCAGTGGAGTTTCCTACTGAATGCACCCCTCATCACCAGGAAAACTGTGGCAAGAGTGTGCTTTCAGTGGGATTGTAAGATCCTGCCGGTGTGAATGAAAGCAAGACTTTGGCAGACATATTTACTTCCCAGAAGGACAAGAGTGAATCAACTGAGATCTTACAACAATTGAACAGCTTTGTGCTCCTCACATTTTCAAAGTGTGATGAAGGACATGCATGGAGGTAGGGGGAAAATGGACAGGGGCTTCCAGAGTAGCATTATACTCTTTCATTGTTATTACATATAGCAAAAAATGTGCTGAGGCCCAACTTCCATGACAGTGATGCTGACTCCATTGCACAGGCTTGTGATGTCCTTTCTCAGGATGGCAGCATGTCAACCTAGTTGGCTGAAACATAGCACTGAAGTTTGGTTCTCATTAGTCAGAGCTATTGGGGTTATCCAATACCTCTTAAGTGATTTCATTGTGTGATCAGCAACCTTTTCTCACTCAGGCTTCAGTGGCAGGGGAACCACTTCATAGAAGCACCAGAATAAGTAAATAAGGAGAGAGACAAAGCACAGAGAATTGCACTTAGGTGACTCTTTCCTTGCCTCACCTTTGTGATTCGAGAGTTGTGCTTTCCTATTTTGCAGCCTCAGTTGCAATTCCAATACATCCACATAAATCCAAATACTATTACAGTCAATACAGCTACAAACAAATGTTAGCTCTCCATTAGACCTGTAATCGCACAAACTGCTAAGCCTTGGGCAAAACAGGCAGAAAATGGTTCCAAAAATTCCAGCAGTTGTTACAGTTCCTGTTGAAATTGAACTTTTAAATAAAAAAGGAATTCCCCAATACGAAGGAAAATGGAAATAAAACCTTTGTATACAGTTGAATCTTTTAAAATTTTTACTGTAAAGCAACAATATCAACACAATTCAAACATTAATTAAAAGGTGAAGGATATTTGAAATAAAAAATTAAATTTCTCTTCTAGTAGCCGATACAACTAAGATACACCTCACATAGTTACAGGCGCTCAAATCACTTCTTGACAAACATAAGACCATGTGATGGCTTAGTGGTACTATCACAAGACTATTAATCCAGAAACTCAGCTAAAGTTCTGGAGACCTGGGTTTGAATCCCGCCACGGCAGATGGTGGAATTTGAATTCTGTAAAAACTATCTGGAATTAAGAATCTACTGATGATCGTGAAACATTGTTGATTGTTGGGAAAAACCATCTGGCTCATGAATGTCTTTTAGGGAAGGAAATCTGCTATCCTTACCTGGTCTGGCCTACACATGACTCCAAGCCACAGCAATGTGGTTGACTCTCAAATGCTGTCGGGCAACTAGGGATGGGCAATAAATGCTGGCCAGCCAGCAATGCCCATGTTCCACGAATGAATAAAAAACAGTCTCTCAATCTTTCCAACTCGGCCTCAGGTACGTAAGATCTCTCACTTCCCACTCAATCATTTTAACCCTTCAGTCGGATTCACCATCCAAAGTCTTTGGCTAGGGTTACCATTGACAAGTTACACAGCAATGGGTCATGATAGTCCAGACAGCACAAACTCCCTAGCGATTCCCTTCCCTGAACATTTAAATGTCTGGTGAGTTCTGGCAACACTGAAACAACAGCAATAGGCCTTGTTCAATTCACAACTCATTACTCTTTCTGTCTTCAGCTCTCTGCTCTTTCTAACTGTTTAATACAGACAGTACCACAGTTTCTGTTCTATTCTCAATGATCCACTTCAACACCAGAATCTGTTCAAAGGCTGTCAAGTAAAAGGGGTTCTTTCTAGAGAGAGCTTTGCTTGTTTCTTCTTTTGTATGAACTCTCAATGTGTTCTTAACCTCTAAGCAGAAATCACAGGCTCACCCAACTCCAATGCAATTAACTTTCCATTTTCCCTTTGCTTTTTATTTGTTAATGACAACCTCACAAAGAGGTTCTCTCTCCACAGATGCCGTCAGACCTGCTGAGATTTTCCATTTTTATTTCAGATCCCAACATCTACAGTAATTTGCTTTCATCACATTATTGACACCCCATCCACAAACATTTACACCCTCTACCACCAATGCACAGTGACAGGAGTGTATACCATTTACAAGATGCACTGTGCAAATTCACCAAGCCTCCTTAGACAGCCCCTTCTGAACCCATGACCGCTACCATCTATTTGATTTGATTTTTTGTCACATGTATTGGTATACAGTAAAAAGTACTGTTTCATGTGTGTTACACAGACAAAGCATACTGTTCATATAGTAGAGGAGAAGGAAAGGAGAGGGTGCAGAATAAAGCATTGCAGTTATAGCTAGGGTGTGGAGAAAGATCGACTTAATATGAGGTAAGTTGGTAGCAGCAAAGAAGCTGTTCTTCAGTCGATTGGTATGAGACCTCAGACTTTTGTATCTTTTTCCCGATGGAAGTAGGTGGAAGAAAATATGCCTGGAGTGAGGAGTCCTTGATTATGCTGGCTGCTTTTCTGAGGCAGTGGGAAGTGTAGGCAGAGTCAATGGATGGGAGGCTCATATGCATGATGGACTGGGCTACATTCACAACCCTTTGTAGTTTCTTGCAATCTTGGTCAGAGCAGGAGCCACACCAAGCTGTGATACATCCAGAAAGGACTTTTTTTATGGTGCATTGGTAAAGATTGGTGAAAGTCATAGTGGACATGCCGAATTTGACATGCCGAATTTCCTTAGCGCCCTGAGAAAGTAGAGGCGTTGGTGGGCTTTCTTAACCATAGCTTTGGTATGGAAGGACGAGGACAGGTTATTGGTGATAGAAATGTGAAGCTCTTGACCATTTCCACTTCATCCTCATTGATGTAGACAGGGGCATGTCCTCCACTACATCTCCCGAAGTTGGTCACTATCTCCTTCATTTTGCTGACATTGAGGGAGAGATTATTGTGATTGCACCATTTCACCACATTCTCTGTCTCTTTCCTGTACTCCGTCTCATCATTGTTTGAGATCTGACCCACAACGGTGGCGTAATCAGCTAACTTGAAAATGGAGTTGAAGGGGAATTTGGCCATACCATCATAAGTGTATAAGGAATATAGAAGGGGCGGAGGATACAGCCTTGTGCAGCACCGGTGTTTTGGATAATCATGCAGGAGGTGTAGTTGATTATCCTTAATGATTATGGTTTGTAGGTTAGGAAGTCTCGGATACAGTTGGAGAGGGAGGAGCTGAGCCATAGGCCATGGAACTTGGAGATGAGTTTTGTAGGATTAATCATGTTGAACCTGTAGTCAATAAATAGGAGTTTGACATAAAAGTCTTTGTTATACAGGTGTTCCAGGGTTGAGAAGATGACAAGGAAGATTGTATCTGCTGTGGGACAATCATCAAATTGTCGTGGATCCAGGAAATCTTGGAGGCCGGAGATGACCCATGCCTTGACTAATCTTTCAAAGCACTTCATAATGATGCATGTCAGGGCCACAGGGTGAAAATCATTAAGGCACACTGCCTGGCTTTTCTTTGGTACAAAGATGATGGACGTCTTCTTGAAGCAGGTAAGGACCTCAGATTGAAAGATCCTCTCTAAGACACTCAACATCTTGATTTGGAAATATATCACTATTCCTTAACTGTTAGTGAGTCAAAACCCTGGAATTTTTTCTCTAACAGCACTGTGGATGTACCCATACCACATAGATTGCAGAAATTCAAGAAAGCAGCTCATCACAAACTTTTCAAGGGCTATTAGGGATGATCAATAAATGTTGGCTTAGCCAGCAGTATCCACAACCCATGAATGAACAATAAGAAAAAGATTACTCAGACATGTCCACTGCTTCCAAGTGTATATCTTTCATTAAGCCCCTAATTGGTTCCACCATCCATCTGTTTAATTGCATTTGGAGGACTTTGAATTCTCTTTTATGTTAGCTTTAATCTGTTTTCATACTCCATCTTTGCCTCTTTACTTCCCTTTTGGTTTTCCCTCTGAACTGTCTGGACTCAGCCTGGTTCTCACATGCAGCTGTGCACAGGGGGAGCTTGTTACAAACTGTATCATATGTACCTCATGCAACCACCACACAGTTGGAAACTGACTGCATAAACTCTGCTTTAGAGAAGTGATAAAGCAGAAAGACAGAGAGCACTAAATGGAGAACCTCATTTCTTCAGGACAACTCATACGCACTCTATGTAAAGAATTGTTCTGTTAAGTTACTTGACGGCACACAAATCATGAAACCAGACAGTCTCATCTTTGATCTGAGGAACTGACAATGACAATGATTTGTATTATCAACCATGTCATACACTTCTCTTTGCTGTTTCATCTTATTCTCCATCTCTTCCATCACACAGAGCGTAGTGGTTGTAGTTTCCTATTTTCTTCCACATGGGAATATACCTCTTTAAAGGCTGTCATTATTTGATTATATTTCTGCCTTCAAATCTGAATCCAATCTATCTGTGCCAGATACATTCTCAACTTACTGAAATTAACCTGCTTCAATTAAGTATTTTTACTTTAGTTTTCTCCTTGTTTTTTTCTATAGCTAATCTGAACCTTATGATACTATAACCACTGTTCCCTAAATCTTCTAATGCACTTCCAGAAAGTCGGTGCAGACTCGATGAGCCAAATGGCCTTCTTCTGCACTGTAGGGATTCTATGGTTCAATGGCTATTTCCATCACGTGATCCATCTCATTCTCCAGATCAAGCAAAGTCTTCCTCCTTATTGGGCCAGAAATGTATTGATCAAGAACATATCATTGAACACACTTCAGAATTTTTTCTACTTTCTGCTCTTTCTACTATTATAATCCCAATCTCAATTAAAATAGTTGAAGTCCCCTCATTATGCAATAGATCTCAGTAGTCTCCAGTAGACTTCAGTCAAAGCAAGATGCTGGAAGATTGATATTTAGATTGTTACACCAATTCTGGGATATCCTGAATTTGATCAAGATGTCTCATCATACATCATGCCACAATGATTGCCTATGTTACTGAAATTACAGAGAAAAATGTATCTGTTCTCCAGCATTGTTTACTGAATTATCAGCCTGCTATAACAATTTGTTTTAAATAGCACTTTTAACACAGTACGTGTATAATAACTTGAAAAATTTGACAGTAAGGAAGACCTTATATAAATGCAAAAAAAGGTAATTACCTTTCCATTTGTTGTAACTGCTGCAAACACAGTTGAAGAGTACGGTGACCAACTTACATCTCCAACTGGTGAGTTAAGATCAAAAGTGAACATTGGGTTCCTGAAAGAAAGCACACATCAACCATGATTAAAGTAATTTAAACTTACACAAAAACATTTATAGATTTCTTGGGTTGTCTCAGTTATTGAATTCATCTGTTCCTAGAACTCTTTCTTAGCAGAGTCGATATCTGTCACTGTACACAACTAGACTGAAGTTTCGTAAGAACACCAGCGTTTTAAAATTTCATTCAGAATTGTATTAGCACAGTGAATTTGTGATGCATTATGTGAATACATTCTGCTGAATTTGCGCAAATTAAATTACTGTTTGTTTAAAAGTGGTTTTCGAAATAGTAACAGACATTTATTCCACTTAGTTAGTTTAATTGGATCATATTTTGTAACATTTACAAAAAAAAATTGCCATTTTATCCAATATATGAAAGTGATTAATTTATAAATGTTGTTATTTTTCAGGTAATTGAATGACATGGCCAAATTAAGTTTGCCTCATCGACTTACATTTATTTTGTAACATGAATTTTCTTGTCTCTGTGCCCATTTTATACAACAGACAGAATACATTGTCAGCTCATGGGCAGATGGAACATAGAACATAGAACATTACAGCGCAGAACAGGCCCTTCGGCCCACGATGTTGCGCCGACCAGTTAAAAAGCAATGACCCTCTAACCTAAACCAATCCCTTTCCACCCATAAACCTATCCACGGATCTCTTAAACGCCCCCCAAACTAGGCGCATTTATAACTGCAGCAGGCAGGGCATTCCAATCCCTCACCACCCTCTGGGTAAAGAACCTACCCCTGACATCCGTCCTATAACAACCACCCCTTAATTTAAAGCTACGCCCCCTCGTGCTAGCTTTCTCCATCCGAGGAAAAAGGCTATCACTGTCCACCCTATCTAAACCTCTAATCATCTTATATGTTTCAATAAGGTCCCCTCTTAGCCGCCTTCTTTCTAACGAAAACAACCTCAAATCCCTCAGTCTCTCCTCATAGGACCTCCCCTCCATACCAGGCAACATCCTGGTAAACCTCCTCTGCACCCTCTCCAAAGCCTCCACATCCTTCCTATAATGTGGGGACCAGAACTGCACACAATACTCCAAGTGCGGCTGCACCAGAGTTTTGTACAGTTGCAACATGACGCTGAGACTCCTAAATTCAATCCCCCTACCAATAAACGCCAAGATACCGTATGCCTTCCTAACAGGTTTCATTAAAGGGAAGTCGTGTCTGACAAATTTACTGGAGTTCTATGAGGATGTGTCTAGGGCAGTGGATAGAGGAGAGCCGGTGGATGTGGTCTTTCTGGATTTTCAGAAGGCGTTTGACAAGGTACCTCACAAGAGGTTATTGCAGAAGGTCAGGGGACATGGAGTTGGGGGTAGGGTGTTAGCGTGGATAGAGGATTGGTTGTCAAATAGGAGGCAGAGAGTGGGGGTCAATGGGTGCTATTCGGATTGGCGGTTGGTGACTAGTGGGGTGCCCCAGGGGTCGGTGCTGGGGCCTCAGCTATTTACCATTTATATAGATGATCTGGAGGAGGGAACCGAGTGTAGGGTGTTGAAATTTGCTGATGACACCAAGATTGGGGGAAAGGCAAATTGTGCGGAGGGTGTGGAGAGTCTGCAGAAGGATCTAGCTAGGCTGGGCGAATGGGCCAGGAAATGGCAAATGGAATTTAATGTTGGCAAGTGTGAGGTGGTCCACTTTGGTAGGAAGAATGGTAGGAAGGACTATTACTTACGTGGCGAAAAACTGCAGCAGGCGACGGTGCAGAGGGACCTCGGGGTCCTTGTGCATGAGTCGCAAAAACCCAGCTTGCAGGTGCAGCAGGTGGTCAGGAAGGCGAATGGGATGCTGGCCTTCATAGCGAGGGGGATTGAATGTAAAAGTAGGGAGGTCTTGCTGCAGCTGTATAGGGCATTGGTGAGGCCGCAGCTGGAGTACTGTGTGCAGTTTTGGGCGCCGCACCTGCGCAAGGATATTTTGGCCTTGGAGGGAGTGCAGAGGAGGTTTACTAGGCTGATACCGGAGTTGAGGGGGTTGAGCTATGAGGAGAGGTTGAATAAACTAGGCTTGTACTCGTTAGAGTTTAGAAGAATGAGGGGAGATCTCATTGAGACGTATAAGATGATGAATGGGATGGATAGGATAGAGGTGGAGAGACTCTTCCCGCTCAAAAAAGACAGTAGGACTAGGGGGCACAGCCTCAAGATAAAGGGGAGGCGGTTTAGAACGGAGTTGAGGAGGAACTTCTTCACTCAAAGGGTGGTGAATCTCTGGAAT
This sequence comes from Carcharhinus amblyrhynchos, assembly GCF_965287045.1. NCBI lineage: Eukaryota > Metazoa > Chordata > Chondrichthyes > Carcharhiniformes > Carcharhinidae > Carcharhinus > Carcharhinus amblyrhynchos. The sequence continues at coordinate 44,953,461 of NC_137324.1, read as the reverse complement.
TCTCTGCCCATTGAAGTGGTGGAGGCTGCCTCGCTAAATATTTTTAAGAAGCGGGTTGATGGGTTCTTGATAAGAGAGGGGATTAAGGGTTATGGGGAGAGGGCGGAAAAGTGGAACTGAGCCACGACAGATCAGCCATGATCTTATTGGATGGCGGGGCAGGCTCGAAGGGCTAGATGGCCTACTCCTGCTCCTATTTCTTATGTTCTTATGTAACCCTATCTACTTGATTCCCAACTTTCAGGGATCTATGTACACATACACCTAGATCCCTCTGTTCATCCACACTATTCAGAGTCCTACCGTTAGCCCTATACTCTACACATCTGTTATTCCTGCCAAAGTGAATTACCTCACACTTTTCCGCATTAAACTCCATCCGCCACCTCTCGGCCCAGCTCTGCAACTTGTCCAAGTCTCCCTGTAAACTATGACACTCTTCCTCACTATCTACCACACCTCCGACTTTGGTGTCATCAGCAAATTTACTAATCCACCCAACTATACCCTCATCCAGATCATTTATAAAAATTACAAACAGCAGTGGCCCCAAAACAGATCCCTGAGGCACACCACTTGTAACTGAACTCCATGATGAATACTTACCATCAACCACCACCCTCTGTCTCCTATCTGCTAGCCAATTCCTGATCCAATTACTTAAATCACCCTTAATCCCATACATCTGCATTTTCTGCAGAAGCCTTCCACGGTGAACCTTATCAAACGCCTTACTAAAGTCCATATATACCACGTCAACTGCCTTACTCCCATCCACCTCTTTGGTCACTTTCTCAAAGAACTCAATAAGATGGGAGAGGAGAATATGTAAAGGAAACATTTGTCCACTGCATAGGAATTAGGATGATATCACATTCAAGAAAGCAGCTCATCACAAACTTTTCAAGGGCAAGTAGGGGTGATCAATAAATGCTGGCTTCGCCAGCAGTGTCCACAACCCATGAGCGAACAATAAGAAAAAGATTACTCAGACATGTCCACTGTTTCCAAGTGTATATCTTTCATGAACTGCAGGAACTAAGGATCATTCGGGAAGCAGAGGCAGTTATTGATAAGAGCTACAGAGAGATAGTTACTCCTAAAAGTGATACGTGGGTGACTGCTAGAAGGGGTAAGAAGCAGTCAGAGCAGCGATCCGCCATGGCAGTTCCTCTGCAAAACAAGTACTCTGTTTGGATGCTGCTGGGGAGGACGACTCAACGGGGGTAAGTCATGGGGTACAGGTCTCAGGAGCAGAGCCTGTCCTTGATGCTCAGGTGGGAAGGAGGAAGAAGAGTACAGGATTAGTGATTGGGAATTCCATAGTTAAGGGGACAGATAGGAGAATCTGTGGGAACAAGCGAGACTCGCGGTTGGTATGTTGCCTCCCAGGTGCCAGGGTCCATGATGTCTCTGATCGAGTGTTCGAGATCCTTAAGGGGGAGGGGAACCAGCCCCAAGTCGTGGTTCACATAGGCACCCATGACATAGGTAAGAAAAGGGATGGGGATGTAAGACAGAAATTCAGGGAGTGAGGGTGGAAGCTTAGGGCTAAAACAAACAGAGTTATTATCTCTGGTTTGTTACCCGTGCCACGGGATAGCATGGAGAAGAATAGAGAGAGAGAACATAAGAACTCGTGGCTAAAGGGATGGTGCAGGAGGGAGGGTTTCAGATACCTAGACAATTGGGGCTCATTCTGGGGTAGGTGGGACCTCTACAAAAGGGATGGTCTGCACCTGAACCAGAGGGGTACCAATATCTTGGGGGGAAAATTTGCCAATGCTATTCGGGGGTGTTTAAACTGATTCAGAAGGGCGATGGGAACCTGAATTGTAGCTCCAATGTACAGGAGGTTGAGAATAGGGAAGTCATGAATAAGGTTTCAAGGTCACAGCAGTGTATTGGCAGGCGGGAGGGTGGTTTGAAATGTGTATACTTTAATGCTAGGAGCATACGCAATAAGGTGGATGAACTTGCAGCCCGGATTGGTAACTGGGACTTCGATGTTGTGGCCATTTTGGAGACATGGATAGAGCAGGGACAGGAATGGTTGTTGCAGGCTCCGGAATTCAGATGTTTCAGTCAGAGCAGAGAAGGTGGTAGAAGAGGGGGAGGTGTGGCATTGTTAGTCAAGGACAGTATTACGGTGGGAGAAAGGACGTTTGATGTGGACTCGTCTATTGAGGGATTTTCGGCTGAGATTAGAAACAGGAAAGGAGAGGTCACCCTGATGGGAGTTTTTTATAGGCCTCCAAAAAGTTCCAGAGATGTAGAGGAAAGGATTACAAAGACGATCCTGGATAGCAGCGAAAGTAAGAGAGTAGTTGATATGGGCAACTTTAACTTTACAAATATTGATTGGAAAAGCTATAGTTCAAGTACGTTGGAGGAGTCAGTTTCTGTCCAGTGTGTGCAGGAAGGTTTCCTGACACAGTATGTAGATAGGCCAACAAGAGGTGAGGCCACATTGGATTTGGTACTGGGCAATGAACCAGACCAGGTGTTAGACTTGGAGGTAGGTGAGCACTTTGGTGATAGTGACCACAATTCGGTTACGTTTACCTTAGTGATGGAAAGGGATAGGTATATACCGAAGGGCAGAAGTTATAGCTGGGGGAAAGGAAATTATGAGACGATTAGGTGAGATTTAGGATACATAGGTTGGAGTAGGAAACTGCAGGGGCTGGGAATAACTGAAATGTGGAGCTTGTTCAAGGAGCAGCTACTGTGAGTCCTTGATAAATATGTACCTGTCAGGCAGGGAGGAAGTGGTCGAGTGAGGGAACCGTGGTGTACTAAGGAAGTTGAACCTCTGGTGAAGTGGAAGGAGGCGGCTTATGTAAAGATGAGAAGTGAAGGTTCAGTTAGGGCACTGGAAAGTTAGAAATTCGCCAGGAAGGAGCTAAAGAGAGAGTTAAGAAGAGCTAGAAGAGGACATGAGAAGACTTTGGCAGGTAGGATCAAGGAGAACCCTAAAGCTTTCTATAGGTATGTCAGGAATAAAAGATTGATTAGGGCAAGATTAGGGCCAGTCAGGGACAGTAGTGGGAAGTTGTGCGTGGAGCCCGAAGAAATAGGAGAGGCACTAAATGAATATTCTTCGTCAGTATTCACGCAGGAAAATGTCAATGTAGTCGAGGAGAATACTGAGATACAGGCTTTTAGACTAGATGGGATTGAGGTACATAATGAGGAGGTGTTAGCAATTCTTGAGAGTATGAAAATAGATAAGTCCCCTGGGCCGGATGGGATTTATCCTAGGATTCTCTGGGAGACTAGGGAGGAGATAGCAGAGCCTTTGGCTTTGATCTTTATGTTGTCATTGGCTACAGGTATAGTGCCGGAAGACTGGAGGATAGCAAATGTTGTCCCCTTGTTCAAGAAGGGGAGTAGAGACCATCCTGGGAATTATAGACCGGTGAGCCTTACTTCTGTTGTGGGCAAAGTTTTGGAAAGGATTATAAGAGATAGGATTTATAATCATCTAGAGAGAAATAATTTGATTAAGGATAGTCAACACAGTTTTGTGAAGGGTAGGTCGTGCCTCACAAACCTTATTGAGTTCTTTGAGAAGGTGACCAAAGAGGCGATTAAGGGTAAAGCAGTTGATGTGGTGTATATGGATTTTAGCAAAGCATTTGATAAGGTTCCCCATGGTAAGCTACTGCAGAAAATATGGATGCATGGGATTGAGGGTGATTTAGTAGTTTGGATCAGGAATTGGCTAGCTGATAGAAGACAGAGGGTGGTGGTTGATGGGAAATATTCAACCTGGAGTTCAGTTACTAATGGTGTACTGCAGGGATCTATTTTGGGACCTCTGCTGTTTGTCATTTTTATAAATGACCTAGGTGAGGGTATAGAAGGATGGGTTAGTAAATTTGCTGACAACACTAAAGTCAGAGGAGTGGTAGACAGTGAGGATGGGTGTTACAGTTTGCAGAGGGACATAGATAAGCTGCAGAGCTGGGCTGAGAGGTGGCAAATGGAGTTTAATGCGGAAAAGTGTGAGGTGATTCACTTTGGAAAGAGTAACAGGATTACAGAATATAGGGCTAATGGAAGGACTCTTGGTAGTGTCGACGAGCAGAGAGATCTCGGTGTACACGTGCATAGAGCCCTGAAAGTTGGCATCCAGGTTGATAAGGTTGTTAAGAAGGCGTACGATGTGTTTGCTTTTATTGGTAGAGGGATTGAATTTCAGAGCTGTGAGATCATGTTGCAACTGTACAAAACTCTGGTGCGGCTGCACTTGGAGTATAGCGTACAGTTCTGGTCGCTGCATTATAAGAAAGATGTGGAAGCACTGGAAAGGGTGCAGAGGAGGTTTACCAGGATGTTGCCTGGTATGGTGCAAAGGTCTTATGAGGAAAGGCTAAGGGACTTGAGGTTGTTTTCGTTAGCGAAAAGAAGGTTAAGAGGTGACCTAATTGAGGCATACATGATGATCAGAGGATTAGATAGGGTGGACAGTGAGAGCCTTTTTCCTCGGACGGTGATGGCTAACACGAGGGGACAAGCTTTAAATTGAGGGGTGATAATTATAGGATGGATGTCAGAGGTAGGTTCTTTACTCAGAGAGTAGTAAGGGTGTGGAATGCCCTGCTTGCAGCAGTTGTGGACTCGCCAACTTTAAGGGCGTTCAAATGGTCAGTGGATCGGCACATGGATAACATTGGAATAGTTTAAGTTAGAGGGTCATTAGATTCGTTCCACTGGTCAGCGCAACATTGAGGGCCGAAGGGTGTGTACTGCACTGTAATGTTCTACGTTCTACATTTGGATGGATTGACACAATTTGTAAGGATGATTGGAAGGAATCTTCTGACAGATTTCCTATCATTAACATCATAGTAATAATGTTGCAATCCTGGCAGCCAAGATTGTCAAGATGATGGCTGGCAATGGAACAGCGGCAAAGGTTAAATAGTCACCTTTTCTATTTCACTGGGTAGCATAGATCAGAGCGATTCTGTAAATGATTTTTTGCTTCAGTTTGCACTTTCTTCATGCTATACCACAACAAATGGTACCAAAGTTCAAATTTGCAGACCCTGAAAGTTGAACTGGGTCCCCACAAGCCACATTGCATTCTTTAACACACAAAAGACGAGGTTTTAGGGGAAATCAGTAAAGGCCAATAATAGACAGGAAAAGCGGTGTTGAACCCATTATATAACACATCACTTAGTGCCAAATGTTTTCATGCACGGGTTCCATGCCATACCGCTGACAGGTGGCCCCTGATTCATTCATCTGCCATCATGTCAGCGCTGCAATCGTTGGGGCGCCACATCTAAAGGTCACCCCAGGACATGGCAACCTGCGAAGTGTGGCTGCAGGGAAATGATGGTAGCCAAGAAATCCACTTCTAAGTTTCTGGATGCTTCCCTGGGAAGACTGCTTGATGCTTCAAAGGCTCACCATGATGTGCTGTACCATGCTCAGGAAAAACACCAGCCAGCAAGATGACAAATCCAGCATGGGAGGTGGTAGCTCACCCCCTGCTGCAGAGGACAGCTATCCAGTGCCAGAAGATGATGAATGACCTCCTCAGTTCTGCCAGGGTACGTCACTCTCATCCCTCTCAACTCACACATCCATCATAATCCACAGGGACTTCACTCAGTGCCAGCTCAAGGGACAGTATCCACACACACACTCACCCACACACATCTTCTCCCCTGCAAGTCAAGTCCTCATCACCTCACTGGTCCTATTTACCACCCACACATGCTGAATCATGCCGGGACCAGAGTCCTGGCAAATCGTATAACTAGGACAGTAGATAGGGCTTTAATCTAATTGGGTGGGGGGGGGGGGGGGGGGGCGGTGTGCAGGGGTGGGGGAACTTACAAAATCTAAAGTAAAGGAGAGGGTACGTGTGCAGGTAAATGTTGAGGATGTCCCACTAATGAAAGGAGAAGGGGGCATGAGAGAGGTCAGTAGCGTTTCTACAAATAAGGTCCAGATAAAGGCTGGTATAAAGACACTTTACCTGAATGCATTCGGAACAAAGTGAATGAGCTGTTGGCACAAATCAGCACAAATGGATATGATCTATTGGCCATTATGGAAACGTGGTTGCAGGGTTACAGGGACTGGGAGCTGAATGTCCGGGGGTATCAGGTGTTTAGGAAGGATAGACAGGAGGAAAAAAGGGGTGGGGTGACTCTGTTAATTAAGGATAATATCAGGGTGGTAGTAAGAGAAGATATAGGCTCCAAAGAGCAAAACATGGAATCGTTGTGGGTGGAGATAAGGAATACTAAGGGGAGGAAGACAATGGTGGGTGTGGTCTATAGGCCCCCAAATAATAACTTTGCGGTGGGGCGGGCTATAAACAAGCAAATAATTGATGTGTGCAAAAACGGAACGGTGATAAGTATTGGGGATTTTAATCTGTATATTGATTGGATGACCCAAGTCGGACGCGGTGGACTTGAGGAAGAGTTCTTGGAATGCTGTCAGGATAGTTTCCTTGAACAGTATGTAAAGGAACCTACGAGAGAGCGAGCTATCTTAGATCTGGTGCTGTGTAACGAGGCAGGTAGAATTAGGGATCTTCTAGTGAGGGATCCTTTTGGGACGAGTGATCATAGTATGATTGAATTTCTGATGCAGATGGAATATGAGAAATTAGGGTCCCAAACCTGTGTCCTCTGTTTGAACAGAGGGGAGTATGATAGGATGAGAGCGGAATTGGCGAATGTAGACTGGGGGCACAGATTGGTTGGTGGGACGGCTGAGGAACAGTGGAGGATTTTTAAGGAGATCTTTCTCAGTACTCAGCAGAAATATATTCTGATGGTAAAGAAGGACTGTAGGAGAAGGGATAACAAGCCGTGGTTACCTAAGGAAATAAAGGAGAGTATTAAATTAAAAGCTGATGCGTTCAGAGCGGCTAAAAATAGTGGGCGATTAGAAGATTGGGAAAGGTTTAAATATCAACAAAGAATGACTAAGAAGGTGATAAAGAAAGGAAAGATAGAGTGTGAAGCTAAACTAGCTCTAAATATAAAAAATGACAGGAAAAGTTTTTACAAATATATAAAGAAGAAGAGACTGGTTAGAATGAATGTTGGACCCTTGGAGGATGAGAGGGGAGATTTAGCGGTGGGCAATGAGGAAATGGCTGAGGCTTTAAATAAGTTTTTTGCCTCGGTCTTCACGGAGGAGGACACAAATAGTTTGCTGGATATTAAAGATAGAAGGATGGTAGGAGATGAGGGCCTGAATGCAATTGCTGCCACTAGAGAGGTAGTGCTTGATAGACTAACGGGACTGAAGGTAGACAAGTCCCCAGGACCGGATGGAATGCATCCCAGGGTTCTGAAAGAAATGGCAGAGGTGATAGCGGATGCCTTAGTAATTATTTATCAAAATTCGCTGGACTCTGGGGAAGTGCCGGAAGATTGGAAAACGGCTAATGTTACGCCGCTGTTTAAAAAAGGTAGCAGACAAAAGGCAGGGAATTATAGGCCAGTTAGTTTAACGTCTGTAGTTGGAAAAATGTTAGAATCCGTCATCAAAGAAGAAATAGCGAGGCACCTAGAAAAGAATGGTTTGATTTAGCAGACGCAGCACAGATTCATTAAGGGGAAGTCGTGTTTAACAAATTTATTGGATTTCTATGAGGATGTGACTAGTGTGGTAGACAGAGGGGAACCGGTGGATGTGGTGTTTTTAGATTTCCAAAAGGCATTTGATAAGGTGCCTCACAAAAGGTTGCTGCAAAAGGTTGGGGTGCATGGAGTTGGGGGTAAGGTATTAGCGTGGATAGAGGATTGGCTGTCTAATAGGAAGCAGAGAGTTGGAATCAATGGGTGCTATTCTGGTTGGCAGTTGGTGACTAGTGGAGTGCCGCAGGGATCAGTGCTGGGGCCTCAACTGTTTACCATTTATATAGGTGATCTGGAGAAGGGGGCTGAGTGTAGGGTAATGAAATTTGCTGATGACACGAAGATGAGTGGAAAAGCAAATTGCATGGAGGGTGTGGAAAGTCTGCAGAGATCTGGATAGGCTGAGTGAGTGGGCAAGGACCTGGCAGATGGAGTATAATGTTAACAAGTGTGAGGTTATCCACTTTGGTAGAAATAATAGTAGAAGGGATTATTATTTAAAAGGCGAAAAGCTGCAGCATGCTACGGTGCAGAGGGACCTGGGGGTCCTTGTGCACGAATCGCAAAAACCCAGTCTGCAGGTGCAGCAGGTGATCAAGAAGGCGAATGGAATGTTGGCCTTTATAGCGAGGGGGTTAGAATATAAAAGCAGGGAGGTCTTGCTGCAACTGTACAGGGTACTGGTAAGGCCGCAGCTGGAGTACTGTGTGCAGTTTTGGTCGCCGCACTTGCGGAAGGAAATATTGGCCTTGGAGGGAGTACAGAGAAGGATCACTCGGCTGATACTGGAGATGAGGGGGTTTGCCTCTGAAGAGAGACTGAATAGACTGGGTCTGTACTCGTTGGAGTTTAGAAGGCTGAGGGGGGATCTTATAGATACATATAAGATAATGAAGGGGATAGATAGGGTGGAGGTAGAGAGATTCTTCCCGCTTAGAAAGGATAGCAGGACTAGAGGGCACAGCCTCAAGATAAGGAGGGGGCAGTTTAGATCAGAGTTGAGAAGGAACTTCTTCACTCAAAGGGTGGTGAATCTCTGGAATTCTCTGCCCATTGAAGTGGTGGAGGCTACCTCACTGAATATATTTAAGTCACGGGTAGATAGGTTTTTGATAGACAAGGGAATTAAGGGTTATGGGGTAAAAGCGGGAAAGTGGAACTGATCCACTTCAGATCAGCCATGATCTTATTGAATGGTGGGGACTCCTGCTCCTATTTCTTATGTTCTTATGCCAGGCATCCTTAGCAACTGTCCTGGCATTACCCTGTTTATATTCTCTCCATCTCTTTTCATGCAGAACAAACTGGCATACAACAAGAGGGATAGACTTCAGATGGGTAAAGGGATACTGGATCTGAAGTTCCTCAGACTTTGAGGAGAGCACCATCCAGCTGGTCAGGCAGAATTCCAACCCCTCCTGTGCTGATGTGGCGGCAATAAACTTGCACTGCAATATTCATCAGAAAAAGATGAGTCATGTCTCTGTTTCCCGGGCCCCTGCCATGTACCAGTGAACTCTCCTTTCTTTCACAGGTACATCTGGGAAGCAGCCACAGGAGTCCAGTGGAGAGGTCCCTGACTCCAGCCCAGGAGCAACACAGAGGAGGGATTCACGGACCCAGAAATAGAAGAACCATTACAGAGCTTGCCCACACCCTCCACCAGCGCAAAGTCAAAGACCTTAGCCTCTAAACTTGGTTATTGCTCAATTGCTGAAGCTCCAAAGGCAAACTCGGGAAAGTCAGGAAGGGATGTCCGGTATGCTCCTTGGATTGAAAGGTCACATGGAGGAGTCCATCTGCCTTATGTTTAAGATGGTTATGCTGATTCACCAACACAAAGAGTTCAGCACAGCAAGGGTGTCAGCTGCTGTGGGTCCTTGGTGCAAGAATTTGTCCTGCACTGCACCCTCTCTATGATTCCTTGCCTGAAGAACTGTGTGTCTGTATTTCCAATCTGAAAACCTGATTTATGCTCATGATAAAGGCAGGGTGCTCAGTCCAGTTCTCCACATGCTTTGTTCAATATTCTCAGCACATTAGTGGTCTCCCTCCACAGTAACCAAACACATCAGTCATGCATGTATCTCATCGGGAATGAGGATGTTTTCAACATTGTACAGGGCTAGCATCCCTCATTCCAGTTGATATCAATATGTACTCTTTGCACATTTGAGGTGTGGCTGCCCCATACTGCGCCCCCCCCCACCCCCCAACCATCTGCTTCAGCCTCCCCTCCCCCAACCCCCCCTAGCCCCCACCATCTGCTTCAGCCTCCCCTCCCCCCAACCCCCCACCCCCCCCAACCATCTGCTTCAGCCTCATTGGATCAGGAGAAGTGTAACTTTCGCCACTGCGTCACCATAGTATGACCCTAGTCATTGACAGCAAGGAAACTGCCTCAACCAGACAGGCAGACATTCATAGAAGGTCCGTAAGGATTTATGTACTGCCCCTACTGCAAATGGACATCACCCTTCTGCAATGTGGGGATTATGAACAACCACCATGTCCCCATGACAGGAGCCTTATCACAGAGATTGTGCACTGTCATCAGTCAGATGGAAGAACAATGTTCATAGAAGCCATTTGAAGAAATTGGGAGATCCTCACTGGAAGCCCTCATGACCCTCCATCAATCTAGCATCAATGAAGCAGTTGCAAAGACACTCGGGTAGAATTTTTTTTTACATTTAAAAGTTTACTCACCTCGGGGATTCGACCTCATTGTTCCTTGGGAGCACTGAAGAGAGGCAGCGATTTGCAAGTGGAGAGCTTGTGGGTGAGTAGAGCGATTTTTTAAAGCTAACTTTTTACTAGTTTTTTCTTTAAATTTTACACCGGAAGCAGTTGCAAAGACACTCGGGTAGAGTTTTTTTTTTAACCTTACTATAAATTAGAGTGGTGAGGAATCCCGATACTCTACATAGGTAGAATATCCCAACCCTCCCTCCTCCTCTAACCTAAAAAAGAGAGAGAGACAGAGAAGGGCTCTGACTGAGAGCAGGTAAGTTTGTTTTTGTTTTTGAGTGTGCTCTAAGGGCTTTGGCTCACAGGGCCAAAGAGATAAGGGTGAGGCAAGGTAAGTTATAAGTTTTTTTTTACTTTTTTTTACTTTTTTTACTTTTTTTTCACTTTTTCCTCTGGGTTACTAAAAAGGGGCAAGTATGGGTGTGAGGCCAGTATGTTGTTGCCAGTGCAACATGTGGGAGGTCTTGGAGGCTCCTGGTCTACCAGACATCCACACCTGTGCTCGGTGTGTGGAGCTGCAGTCCCTACGGAACCAGGTTAAGGAGCTGCAAATGCAGCTCGAGGACCATCAGCTCATTAGAGAGAGTGAGGAGATAATTGACAGGAGCTATCAGCAAGTAGTCACACCAGGGCAACGAGAAGAAGGCACGTGGGTAACTATTAGGAAGGGGAAACCTCAGGTGATGGAGAGCACGCCGGTGGATGTCCCCCTTCAAAATAAGTACTCCTGCCTGAGTACTACTGGGGGGGACAGCTCATCCGAGGGAGGCAGCAGTGGCCCGGTCTCTGGAGCTGAGCCAGTATGTCAAAAAATTAAAAAAGAGAGCAAAAAGGTAGTACGAATAGGGGACTCCACAGTGAGGGGGGTGGACAGGCGTTTTTGTGGACGTAGACGTGAGTCGCGGATGGTGGTTTGTCTCCCTGGGGCTGGGATCCGGGATGTCTCTGGGCGTGTCCCAGACATCCTGAAAGGGGAGGGTGAGGAACCAGAGGTTGTAGTGCATATAGGTACTGCTGACGTAGGCAAGAAGAGGGAGGCAGTCATGAAAAGGGACTATAGGGAACTGGGTAGGCAGCTGAGGAAGAGGAAAGCGAAGGTAGTAATCTCAGGATTGCAGCCTGTGCCACGGGAGAATGAGGGCAGGAATGGAATGAGGTGGAGGCTGAATGCGTGGCTGAGGGACTGGAGCAGGGGGCAGGGATTTCGGTTCCTAGATCATTGGGACCTCTTTAGGGGCAGGTGTGACCTGTACAGTAAAGACGGGTGGCACTTGAATCCCAGGGGGACTAATATCTTGGTGGGAAGACTGGCTAGGGCTACTGGGGGGACTTTAAACTAGAAAGGATGGGGAGAGGGAATAGTGATAGGGAGACTGGGACCGAGGAGGTTAGCTCCCAGGTAAGGAAGGACTGCAGGCAGTATGAGAGGGAGGTTAGACGGGTGGCGGAGAAGGGAAATGTCCAGACTGAGTGGCTGAAGTGTATCTATTTTAATGCCAGGAGTGTAGTAAATAAGGTAGATGAGCTTAGGGTGTGGATTGCTGCTTGGGAATGTGATGTGGTGGCCATTACAGAGACTTGGATGTCTCAGGGACAGGACTGGGTACTTCAGATGCCAGGATTCAGATGCTTCAGGAAGGACAGGGAGGGGGGCAAAAGAGGTGGCGGAGTGGCACTGTTGATCAGGGACAGTGTCATGGCTGCAGAGAAGGAGGATGCTGTGGCGGGACTGTCTACGGAGACTCTGTGGGTGGAAGTTAGGAACAGCAAAGGGTCGATAACTTTGCTGGGCGTATTCTATAGGCCGCCCAATAGTGACAGGGAAGTTGAGATGCAGATAGGGAAACAGATCCTAGAGAGATGTAGTAATAACAGAGTTAACGTGATGGGAGACTTCAATTTCCCAAACATCGATTGGAATATCCCAAGGGTAAGGGGTTTGGATGGGAGGAGTTTGTTAGGTGTGTTCAGCAAGGTTTCCTGACACAGTACGTGGATAAGCCTACGAGAGGAGAGGCTGTACTTGACCTGGTACTGGCGAATGAACCAGGACAGGTGATGGATCTCTCGGTAGGAGAGCATCTTGGGAATGGTGATCATAATTCTACCTCCTTCACAATTGCATTGGAACGAGATAGGATCAGGCAGGCTAGGAAGGTGTTTGTCTGGAGTAAGGGGAAATACGAAGACATCAGGCAGTTAATTGGACAAATAAACTGGAAGGAGGCATTCTTGGGGAAAAGTACAGAAGGAAGGTGGCGGATATTCAAGGAATGTTTGTCTGGAGCTCTGCACGACAACGTTCCGATGAGACAAGGAGGTTTTAGTAGGTCGCGGGAACCGTGGTGCACAAAGGCTGTGGTGAACCTAGTCAGGAAGAAAAGGAAGGTGTACAAAAGGTTCAGGGAGCTAGGAGATGTTAAGGATTTAGAGGAGTATAAGGATTGTAGAAAGGAGCTTAAAAGGGAAATTAGGAGAGCCAGAAGGGGTCATGAGAAGGCCTTGGCGGGTAAGATTAAGGAGAATCCCAAGGCCTTCTGCAAATATGTGAAAAGTAAAAGGATGAGGAGAGAAGGGATAGGACCTATAAAAGGTGAAGGGGGGAAGGTCTGTGTGGAACCAGAAGAAATGGCAGAGGTGCTTAATGAGTACTTTGCCTCAGTATTCACGGTGGAAACTGATCTGGGAGATTTTGCTACAGGTTTGCATCAGATGGAAAAGATGGAGTATGTGGATATTAAGGAAGAGGATGTGTTAGAACTTTTGAATTCTATCAAGATAGACAAGTCGCTGGGACCAGATGGGATGTACCTCAGGTTACTGTGGGAGATGAGGGAGGTGATTGCAGAGCCCCTGGCGATGATCTTTGCGTCGTCGATGGAGACGGGAGAGGTTCCGGAGGATTGGAGGATTGCGGATGTGGTTCCTATTTTCAAGAAAGGGAACAGGGATAGCCCGGGAAATTACCGACTGGTGAGTCTGACCTCAGTGGTTGGTAAGCTGATGGAAAGGCTTCTGAGGGACAGGATTTGTGAGCATTTGGAGAGGTTTAGCATGATCAGAAATAGTCAGCATGGTTTTGTCAAGGGCAGGTCGTGCCTTATGAGCCTAGTTGAGTTCTTCGAAAATGTGACTGAACACATTGACGAAGGAAGAGCAGTGGACGTGGTGTACATGGACTTCAGCAAGGCGTTTGATAAGGTCCCCCATGCAAGACTTCTTGAGAAGGTGAGAGGGCATGGGATCCAAGGGGCTTTGGCCTTGTGGATCCAGAACTGGCTTGCCTGCAGAAGGCAGAGAGTGGTTGTGGATGGGTCTTTTTCTGCATGGAGGTCGGTCACCAGTGGAGTGCCCCAGGGATCTGTTCTAGGACCCTTGCTGTTTGTCATTTTCATAAATGACCTAGATGAAGAAGTGCAGGGATGGGTTAGTAAGTTTGCCGATGACACGAAGGTCGGTGGTGTTGTGGATGGTCTGGAAGGATGTCAGAAGTTGCAGCAGGACATAAATAGGATGCAAGACCGGGCGGAGAAGTGGCAGATGGACTTCAATGCGGATAAATGTGTAGTGGTCCATTTTGGCAGGACCAATGGGATGAACGAGTACACTATCAAGGGCAGGAGTCTTAGCAGTGTTGAAGAGCAGAAGGACCTTGGGGTCCGGGTCCACAGGACTCTTAAATCGGCCTCGCAGGTGGAGGATGTGGTCAAGAAGGCGTATGGTGTACTGACCTTCATTAATCGGGGGATTGAGTTTAGGAGTCGGGAGGTAATGCTGCAACTTTATAAGTCCCTTGTCAGGCCCCACTTGGAGTACTGTGCGCAGTTCTGGTCGTCTCACTATAGGAAGGACGTAGAAGCTATAGAAAGGGTGCAGAGGAGATTTACAAGGATGCTGCCTGGATTGGGAGGCATGCCTTATGAAGATAGGTTGAGGGAGCTGGGACTCTTCTCCCTGGAGAGGCGTAGGTTGAGAGGCAACCTGATAGAGGTTTATAAAATGTTGAAAGGAATAGATAGGGTGGATTCTCAGAGGCTATTTCCCCGGGTTTAAATTGTCGCTACGAGAGGACACAGATTTAAGGTGCGGGGAGGCAAGTACAGAGGTGATGTTAGGGGTAAGTTTTTCACTCAGAGGGTGGTGAGTGAATGGAATCGGCTGCCGTCAGTGGTGGTGGAGGCGAACTCGCTGGGGTCTTTTAAAAGACTTCTGGATGAGTATATGGGATTTAATGGGATTGGAGGTTATAGATAGGTCTATGGATTGGTAGGTGTTGATGTGATCGGCGCAACTTGTGGGCCGAAGGGCCTGTTTGTGCTGTAGTGTTCTATGTTCTAATGAGCACGTCCCAGGCTTATCTGCCTAATCTGGATATTGCCATTGCCTCATGACTGACATCCGCTCCCTTGAAGTGTTCCTCAACCTCAACCCTTTTGACGTCCTCCTCATTGGAGGAAATGTGCCACTCCCCCAGAGGCAATTGTTCCCATGGTTTCAGTGCCAGGTTATGAAGGTGCAGCAGACGACCATGATGTGTGACACCCTCCATGGATTATACTGCAGGGCTTCACCAGACTGACCTAGACACTGGAACTTCGTCTTCAGGATCCCTATGGTCTGCTCCACCAAAGTGTAAGTTGCGGCATGAGTTTCATTATATCTTGCCTCAATTGCACTACGGCCTCTGCACAGACATCATCCAGTGCCTCTTCAGTGCTTAACTCTTGTCCCTGAGGGGCCAAGCCTGCAGCCTCTATGGACCCTGAGATCTGAGAGTGGCTCAGAATGTAGCAGTCATGCACACTCCCTGGAACTGAGCACACACCCACAGGATGCCTTTGGTGTGGTGCAGACCAGCCAAACATTCAGTGAATGAAGGCCCTTGCAGATCATATAGTTCACAGCTTGGAGTACCTTGTGAGTGCAGTTGATGGTACCCTGGTACCCTGTAGTAAACCTCCAAGTACCTGTCCAGTGTTATCATGGTACCCCTTGAATGTAACCCCAGTCTCCCTTGAGTGTTATACTGATCTCTCTTGAGTGCTATTCCAGTCTCCCTTGGAGTCTTACCTGAATACCCTTCGAGTGTTACCCTACCAACTTTTCAGTGTTATTCTGATCCCTTGGAGTCTTACCCCAGTACCCTCAAGTGTTACCCCATAATCCTTTGAGTGTTCCCCAGGTTTCCCTCTAATATTAGCCTAGTCTTCTTCAGAGTCAACCCAAGTACCCCAGAGATAGACCCCATTATCCCTGAGTCAACATTGGTACCCATGAGTCAAGTATGGTATGGCCTGCGTCAAACCTGGTATCCCAAGTCAACTCCCTCATTATGTGGAGGTACTCCCCTCTATGGTATGCTTGCCAGGTGCATGCCTTTCAAAATCAGTTGTGATTTACGCCATTCTGACATCACACCCCCGTGGAAAGATTTTTTATGGTCGGTTAGTGTGATTACAATGCACTTGCACGATAATGAGATGCAAATATATTACAATAATGTTCCTGACAATGAACAGCAGGAAACGAAGCCTGCCACTGACAGAGGGAGGGGATGATCACAGCAAGTTTTCACGCCGACGTAAAATGTGACTTTCGACTTCACACAATGTTTTCTGCTCTCATTGCCAAACCCACCCAACATGAATGGGAATGGAAAATCCCAGCCAAACTCACAATTGCAGACATTTGGATGCAATATCTTGCCACAAAGACTTTTTTTTGTCTAAAACTTTGTTGAAGTTAGATCAAATCTTTAATTGGAAATTAATTCAGTTTTTCACTGTATTCGTTTCGTGGACATTAATTTGGGATTCATTTGTGCTCCTATACGTAGCAGCAGATTGAAACTGTCCCTTGGGTTGAAGTTGCTTGTTTGTACTATGTATCCCTAAACCAAAAGCTTATCAAGCGTATAAAGATTACAGCTTTATCCTTCACTGCCTGGTTGTCTGGAATAGAACTCACAGTCTATAATTTCCTGGATTAGTCCTTTGTTCTTTCTTGAACAGAGGAACAACATTAGCTACTATCAAACTATCTAACCTTGATGTTCGACAGCACAACCACAACCGAATCCACCAGCGTCAACATCATAGGAGTTACCATCATCTAGAAACTTATCTGGACCAGTCGTGTAACTGTTACGGCTTCAAGAGCAGATCAGACACTGAGGATTCTGTGCTGAGTAACTAAGTTTCACACTCTTCAAAGCCTATTCATCATAAAAAGGCACAAGTCAGATATGGGAGGAATATTCTCCACTTGCCTGGATGAATCTATCTCCAACAACATTCAAGAAGCTTGGCATATGCAGGAAAAAGCAACCTGCTTGATCTGTATTCTTAAGCATTCACTCTCTCTTTCAGGGACACACTGTGGCAGCAGTGTGTATCATCTACAAGACGCACTGCAGTAAATTGCCAAGGTTCCTTTGATAGCACCTTCCAAAGCCCCAACCAGTACCACCAAGAAGGACAGTCATGCTTAGAATCACCGCCAGATGCAGGTCCTGTTCCTAACTTGGAACTACGTCTTTGCTCCATCAATGTCGCTCGGTCAAAATCCTGGAACTCTCTTCCCTATCAGTTCTGTGGGTGCTGTAGCGAATATATGGCTCACGTTTTATATTAATATTTCAGAAGTGAACTTTAGTTCTGGGAAAATTATTTGTGTAAAAATAAAATGGTGATAGGCCTTGGTGATTGCCAGAACAGCTAAAGAAATTACAGGTCAAAAGGTTACCCACGTTTGTTTAAAGAAGCGAAAACAGAAAAGCAAGCTTCAAAAAAAGCAGGCATAATTGAGGTAATAACACAGCATTTAGATTTAGAAATGAAAACGTCTGAGCCCGGTAACATTTTTCCATCTTAAAAAGATTGTGACTCATCGACTTTGGATTTCATTGGAAATGGAACAATAGAAAAGATTCTGGCTTTTGAGAGGAGCTGTGCCAATCAAAAACAATGAGAGTATAGAGTATAGAGGGGACATAAAAAATGGTGATTTCATTGTTGTAAAATGGGGCATGCAAAATAAAATTATTGGAATCTGAAAGTTAAATCAATAGCAGAGTCTTCAGAAAAGATGCACAAGTAAAGAAAATGGGTGAAATGCATGGCTAAAAGATTGGTGTGGGAGGAATGGGTTTGAATTCATGGGACATTGGCACGTATTGGAAACGAGGGGACCTGTTCCGATGGGATCTGGTCTTCATCTGAATTGTGCTGGGACGGGGGGGGGGAACACAATTCAGTTGTATGGAGAATTAGAAAGTCAAAGTTAAAGGAGAGGGTCGAAGTACAGGTTAATGGAGCTGAGGGCTCAGGGGAAGTTAGTAAAGTCTCCAGACCACGTAATAGAACAGACAGTATAGAAGGGGCCAGGAATCTAACTGCAGGCAGAGCAAAAAAGATGACAAGTATGAGAAGGGAGGTGGTCAAGCAGGACTAAGGGTGTTGTACCTAAATGCACACACTGAAATTGGCTCATTCGATGTTATGGGCATCACAGATACGTGGCTGCAAGGGGATCAGGGCTGAGATCTAAATATCCAAGAATATGTATCCCATGGGAAGGACATGCAAGTGGGCAAAAGGGGCAGGTTGCATTGTTAGTAAGGAATGAAGTTAAATCAATAGCAAGAAGTTAAATCAATAGCATAGTGATATAGGGTCAGAAAGCATAGGATCTCTGTGGGCATAGTTGAGGAATCACAAAGGTAAAAAGACCCTGATTGGAGTTATGTACAGGCCCCCTAGCAGTAGTAAGGTATGGGGCATAAAATAAATCAGGAGATAGAAAAGGCATATAAAAAAGGTAATATTACAATAATCATGGGGGGACGTCAATGTGCAGGTGGATCGGGAAAATCAGATAGGTAGTGGATGCCAAGAAAAGGAATTTGTGGAATGTCTAAGTTTTTTTTGCAGCTGTTTGTAACAGGGCTTACTAGCAAACAGGCAATTCTGGATTTTGTGATGTGTAATGAGGCAGACTTGATTAGGGAATTTCATAGAACCCTACAGTGCAGAAAGAGGCCCTTCGGCCCATCAAGTCTGCACCAAACACAATCCCACCCCAGATTTAACCCCCATATCCCTACATATTATACCCACTAATCCCTTTAACCTCTGCTACCCTGGACACTGAGGGGCAATTTCCTGGCATGGCCAATCAACCTAACCCGCACATCTTTGGACTGTGGGAGGAAACCGGAGCACCCGGAGGAAACCCATGCAGACATGAGGAGAATGTGCAAACTCCACACAGACAGTGACCCAAGCCGAGAATCAAACCCAGGACCCTGGAGCTGTGAAGTAGCAGTGCTAACCACTATGCTACCGTGCCGCCCGTATTTAAGGTGAAGGAATCCTTAGGGACAGTGGTCACAATATAATAGAATTTATCCTGCAGTTTGAGAGGGAGAAGCTGAGATCAGATGTAACAGTATTACAATTAGATAAAGATAACTACAAAGACATGAGGGAGGAGCTGGCCAGAGTTGATTGGAAAGGGAGCCTAGCAGGGAAGACAGTGGAACAGCAATGGCAGGAGGCTTTAAGAGTTATTCGGGAGGCACAACAAAAATTTATCCCAAGGAGGAGAAACATGCTAAGGGGAGGATGAGATGTCCATGGCTGATGAGGGAAATCAAGGACAGCAAAAAAGCAAAAGAGAAAGCATACAAAGTGGCGAGGATTAGTGGGAGGAAAGAGGATTGGGAGGCCTTTAAAAGCGAGCATAGGACAACTAAAAAGGCAATAGGGAGGGGAGAAGATGAAATATGAGCATAAGTTAGCGAGCAATATAAAAGAAGATAGAAAGAGCTTTTTTCAATATACAAAAGGTAAGAGAGAGGCAAAAATAGTCATTGGACCATTGGAAAATGAGGCTGGAGAAATAATAATAGGAAACAAAGAAATGGCAGAGGAATTGAATAATTACTTTGCATCAGTCTTCATGGTGGAAGACACTAGTGAGATGCCAGAGCTTCAGGAAAGTCAGGGGGCACAGGTGAGTATAGTGGCCATCACTGAGGGGAAACTGAAAGGTCTGAAGATGGATAAATCACCTGGACTGGATGGACTACAGCCCAGGGTTCTAAAGGAGCTAGCTGAGGAAATTTCTTCATCTTTCAGGAATAACTGGAGGCAGAGAGGGTACTGGAGGACTGGAAAGTAGCTAATGTAACACTGCTATTTAAGAAGGGAGGGAGGCAGCAGACTGGAAATTATAGGTTGGTTGGCCTGACTTTAGTCATTGGCAAGATTAAAATGAGATCGCAAATTACTTGGCAGTGCATGATAATGTAGGACTGAGTCAACACGGCTTTTTCAAGGGGAGGTCATGTTTGACAAATCTGTTAGAGTTCTTTGAGGAGGTAACAAGGAAGTTAGATAAAGGGGAAACGTTTGACGTGATTTATTTAGAATTCCAGAAGGCCTTTGACAAGGTGGCACATAAGAGACTGTTAAATAAGTTAAGTGTCCATGGTGTTACGGGTAAGATCCTGGCATGGATAGAGGATTGGCTGACGAGAAGAAGGCAGAAAGTGGGGATAAAGGGGTCTTTTTCAGGTTGACAGCCAGTGACAAGTGGTATATCTCAAAGGTCAGTGCTGGGACCACAACTTTTCACCGCATGCATTAATGATTTGGAGGAAGGAACTGAAGGCACTGTTGCTAAGTTTGCAGATGGTACAAAGATGTGTAGAGGGACAGGTAGTATTGAGGAAGCAGGGAGGCTGCAGAAGGACTTGGACAGGCTAGGAAAGTGGGCAAAGAAGTGGCAGATGTAATACAGTGTAGAAAAGTGTGAGGTTATGCACTTTGGAAGGAGAAATGGAGGCATAGACTATTTTCTAAATGGGAAAATGCTTAGGAAATCAGAAACACAAAGGGACTTGGGAATCATTGTTCAAGACTCTCTTAAGGTTAACATGCGGGTTTGGTCAGCAGTTAGGAAGGCAAAGGCAATGTTAGCATTCATGCCGAGAGGGTGAGAATACAAGAGCAGGGATGTACCTCTGATACTGTATAAGGCTCTGGTCTGTATAAGGCTCATTTGAATTATTGTGAGCAGTTTTGGGCCCCATAGTTTAGGAAGGATGTGCTGGCCTTGGAAAGAGTCTGGAGGAGGTTCACAAGAATAATCCCTGGAATGAAGAGCTTGTCATATGAGGGACGGTTGAGGACTCTGAGTCTGACCTCGTTGGAGTTTAGATGAATGAGGGAAGATCTTATTGAAACTTACAGGATACTGCAAAGTTTGGATAGAGTGGACTGGAGAGGATGTTTCCACTAGTAGGAAAGAGTAGAATCAGAGGACACAATCTCAGATTAAAGGGACGATTCTTTAAAACAGAGTAGGAAAGTTTTCTTCAGCCAGAGAGTGGTGAATTGTGGACTCTTTTCTGCAGAAGGCTGTGGAGACCAAGTAATTGAGTGTCCTTAAGACAGAGATAAATAGGTTCTTGATTGATAAGGGTATCAGGGGCTATGGGGAAAAGGCAGGAGAATGGGGATGAGAAAAACATCAGCCATAATTGAATGGCAGAGCAGGCTCGATGGGCTGAGTGGCCTAATTCTGCTCCTATGTCTTATGGTTTTATGGTGATGAAATAGTAACAATAGTACAACTGAAAATTGTTCCCTCAGTGAACGCTGAATATGGCTCAGAGTAACGAAGGGGATTCTTCCTTAGATACCAATAAGGGGAGTCAGGTTAATAAAGATTACAGACCTTTTGTCTTCAAAGGAGAAGTTTTTCTCTACTCCTGTAACTAAACAAGTAAACAAATTAATATTTATGGAAAATTGGGGCTCTTATTGGGTCTTCAAATCCACAAACCACTACAAGGTGATCTGGGAAATTGGTTAAGGTTTAAGATAACAAGATTTGACAAGGAACTTTTACTGAATTAATTGAAGAGCAGTTACGGTATTGTCAATTGCTAAAACTTTTCAGGAGAAGGAAGATTTATCCTCGAGTGATTTGCAATTATTAACAAAGGTTAAATCAATAGCATTAACAGGAAAGTTGAAGTTAGCATTGTGGAGATATAAACAGCAAATAAGCTCACTTAGCTAAAGTGCTGGAAGTGAAAGGTGGGGGGGTCAATTCTCCCATCCTGCAACGCTAATTTATTAGTGCAATGGGCTGGGACATTTCAGCGTGGCCAGATTAGCCCAATCCATGCTGAGCTTCCAGACCTAAGCGCCTCTGGAACTGATTTTTTGGAACTGATTTCTGGTGCTATCAGTTCCATGCCGGAAATAGGCACAGAGCTGCATTAGGTATACAGGGGGGATTTTAATATAATTTAAATATGATTAGCGGGCTGGGACTCAGGGCCTGCTAGCCTCTCACCCCTCCACACATATACACACACACACACACACATATCCACCCGTTCCCCCCCAATAGGAATGGTTCACTCCAGTGGGATTTAGAGTAGCTCCTCATTTTCGGTGAACTAGCGGCCTGTCCCTGCTGGAGTGAAAGGAGGGCATTCAGGATCCCCGGGGCACTGCTGAAAGGGCAAAGTGCAGGTGCCCAGGGGGCATTGCCCATAGGGCAAAGGAAGCGGTGGGGCCAATAGGACTAGGGTCTGGGATGTGGTTCGAAGAGATGGGGCCCGGTGGGATGATCAGTGGGGTTGGGGAGTTTCACACTAGCATGTAGACGGCACTGGTGGGAGAAGGAGGGAGGCCAGCGATTGGGGCAGGCTGATGGGGCGGGTCTGCGAGAGGCAGGGTTGGGGCTTGGGTGGGAGGAGTCAGGACTGCACAGTTGGAGGGTTGGATCAGGAGGGAGGTATTTGTGGCTGAGCCTGGACATGGTTGGGAGGCCAGTGATCCAGTCATGTGGGGTCGTCTGGCTAGCAATGCGCAAGTTGTGAGGCTGGCCAGCAATCAAGTTAGCCAGCGATCGGCAGTCTGGCAGACAGGTCTCTGCACATGCACCAATCGTAGTGCTGACAGATCAACACTTGCGCACTGGCTGCTGCCAGCCTCTCCAGTGGGAATAGGCCCCGCCCACTGATTTTCAGTATAAATTAGTCTCGTGCACTCTGCAGTGCATAGTATGGGAGATTCATTTTGAAACTCCCACTGAAAAAACAAACGCGATTTACTCCAATTTTCATGTGAATTTGGCACTTTGAATTTTTTTGGGAGAATCGCCCTCATAATTTTTGCAATGCTTGCGAAGAAAGGCATTCAAGAAAGACTTTTTTATGTTGGGAGATACAGCTAAATTACTTGAAAAGCATTAAGAAAACTCTGAAAATTTGCAAAACCCATTAACTTCAGCAAATCAAAGAAGTCGTAAATGAAGGATTGTTAATCTAAAGGTTGGTTTGAGGACAGGCTATGGTATTATGGAGAAGAGTGGAACTTATGGAACCTATTCGTTTTAACTTATCTGGGCTTTTCTGAGAGAGTTTATTTGCAGTTTGAATCTGATGCAGTTTGCAGCTCACAGGGAGAAGCTAATCAAAAGGAATGATAACCTTGCAGTATAAACAGAGTAAAAAATATCATCATCGACTGTGTGGAATGCGGGTGAGGCTGACTCTCAGTTTGAATGTTGTAAAGGAACTGAAGTTGGAAGATTGCCTCATCCAGCTTCTACCGATTGCTCGTGGTAGAATCTACGGCGTGCTTCACAGCGCCTCATTACAAAGAAAATAATCAGTTTGGAAGTATTAAGAAAAAACAGAACAAGGAACTGAGGCATCCAAAGTCAAGAGAAGGAAAATGAAAGTTTTACTCCTGAGTGCAGCTGAAGCTGAGGAGGATTCTCCATGGAACTGTGACATACTTCTGAGTGGACCCTATAGAAGTGATGTACCTTATAAGAGAATCCTCAGGGGAATAAAGCTCAGTCTCAGCATACGTAGTTATTGGCTATAGTGTTAACTTACCACTTGCTTTGTTTAATTTGTTCTATATCCAACTTTAACTCATGGATTACAGTTATTCAAGAAGGCAGGCTACCATCATTTTCCCAAGGAGAATTAGTGAACAATAAATTATGGCCTTGTCAGTGATGCTCAAATCCATGAATGCTTAAAAAAACGCACTCTAAAAAACAGTTAACCCAGCAAAAATCAAAACTGACACCTTGGAACTTTTGTATTCTGTATTGTTCATTGCTTTATTATTGCCAAGCTGTCAAAGCTAAAGAAACATCAGGTGCATGATTTTCCCATCGGCTTCAGACCCCGATGCCAGGATTGAATAGGGGTCCTGAGCCTGCACCTGCCAAATAGCAAGGCTGACACATAGTCCCAGAGGTGACCTCCTAATTAGCCTTCATGTGTGCCAACTGATTAAGGACAGCAGGTGAGCCATGATGCTACTGGTATGATCAGAAGGCCAGCAGCTTTTGCCTCTTTGCCAGCCTCATCTGGAGAGCTGGACATGAAATCATAAGAAATAGGAACAGGAAGAGGCCGTTCGGCCCATCAAGCCTGCTCAACCAATGAATGGGATTATGGTTGACCCGATTGTGGCCTTAAATCCACTTTCATGCCAGTCTCCCATAACCTTTGATTTCCTTGTCAGTCAAAGATGTATCTAATACAGCCTTAAATATATTCAATGATCGATCCTCCACTGCTCTGGAGGGAAGAGAATTCTACACATGCACTGTCTTCTGAGAAGAAATAAATCTCCTCAAATCTGCCTTATTTGGGAGATCTCTTATTTTTAACATACGACTTTCACTGCTGAAGTAGATAGTAATTCAAGAGGTTAATCTTGAAATGATATTGTTGAGGCATCAACCAGATAGGCCTCTCTGACTAGAGGGGAAGCTCCCCTGGATATCATGCTGGACACAATAAGAAGTCTCACAACACCAGGTTAAAGTCCAACAAGTTTATTTGATAGTAAACCCACAAGATTTTGGGGTTTGCCCCTTCGTCAGATGAGTGGAGAGTGGAATGGTCTCAAACCAAGCATATAAAGGCACACACAGTTTACAAAATACTGATTAGAATAAGAATCTTTACAGCTAATCAATTCTTAAAGCTGCAGCCAATGTGCAGTATTCTGTAAACTCTGTGTGCCTTTATACGCTCTGTTTGAGACCAGAACTCTCCACTCACCTGATGAAGGGGCAAACCCCGAAAGCTTGTGGGTTTACTATCAAATAAACTTGTTGGACTTTAACCTGGTGTTGTGAGACTTCTTACTGTGTTTACCCCAGTCCAACGCTGGCACCTCCATATCATGTTGGAGCCATGGGAGTAGCCTTACGTGTCGGCAGCCTTCTCTGTTAATGAAACCTTAAACATATTCCTGTTGGTAGCCTCTTCTCTGGGGATTGGAGTCTGAATCAAGTGCCTCACCCTTCATGCCCAGGCCCCACCCCTCATCCCATCCCTGACATTGCCACAGTAAGGCCGTCATCATTAAAGTAACGGTCTTCAGATGTGGCGGGGAGGGCAGCCACTTTGCCACTGGCGAGTGAGTTCTCTAAATGGTTCTTGGTTCTTATTTTGGGCCTTATACATTTGGTGGCCTACCTCATGGGCAGCCAATCTGCGGTGCCGCCAACATCTAAGAAAATCGCCTGGCAGCAGGAATATGTTGGGAGGCATGCTGACATGGCTTCCCGCTATCTTCCTGTACCCCACCCCCAATTCCCTCAATTCATAGCCTGCCAACCTAAGGCCAGGAGAATTCAAACCTAAGAATGAAATCCATGATGACAAAGAGCAGGATAAATGACAAATTCTACAAATAATTGAATTAATATTCATTTTCAAGAATGAAAGGTTTAATCTTTGAAGCAAACAGATTGAGAGGCCTTTTAAATCAGTGAGACAAGACTACATATTAAATGGTGCAGTTGAGTAATGCTACAGCACTCCATTTCTTAACTTTCACTTACTTCAAATTGTGATCCCAAATCTTTACTGTCCAATCAGAACTACAGGAAATGAAGATATCTGGGTGGAAGGTATTCCAGTGTAAGGCATCTACTGCCATATGATGGGCTTCATAAGTATCCAAAAATTCACTTGAATAGGCCTTGGAGCACTGATGAATACAACAATAATGAATTAATTAACACACGTTTGGACAACATACCCGAACTAACAAAATAATAATACAAACCTAAGTAGTTATTAGCTCTGAAGTATTTTAGTGACTTGCAATTGATTCAGAAAACAAACAACACTGAACGTGATTTATGTTAATTTTGTTGAGTTCTCTTTATATTGAAGTGTGGATGTTACAAGAATATGGAACTCATAAAATCATAGAATGTTTACAGCACAGAAGGAAGCCAGTCAGCTCATTATGTCCTTGCTGGTTCTCTATAAGAGCTACTCAGCCATTTTCATTCTTTTGCCTTTTCCTCATAGCCTGCAATTAGGCAGATGGAGTACAATGTTAGCAAGTGTGAGGTTATCCACTTTGGCAGAAATAATAGTGGGAGGGATTACTATTTAAAGGGCAAAAAGCTGCAGCATGCTACGGTGCAGAGGGACCTGGGGGTCCTTGTGCATGAGTTGCAAAAACCCAGTCTGCAGGTGCAGCAGGTGATCAAGAAGGCGAATGGAACGTTGGCCTTTATAGCGAGGGGGATAGAATATAAAAGCAGGGAGGTCTTGCTGCAACTGTACAGGGCACTGGTGAGGCCGCAACTAGAGTACAGTGTGCAGTTTTGGTCGCCGCACTTGCACAAGGATATTTTGGCCTTGGAGGGAGTGCAGAGGAGGTTCACTAGGCTGATACCAGAGATGAGGGGGTTAGACTATGAAGAGAGACTAAATAGACTGGGTCTGTACTCGTTGGAGTTTAGAAGGATGAAGGGGGATCTTATAGAGACATATAAGATAATGAAAGGGGTGGATAGGGCAGATGTAGAGAGATTCTTCCCGCTCAGAAAGGACAGCAGGACTAGAGGACACAGCCTCAAGATAAGGCGGGGGGGGGGGGGGGGGGGGCGCAGTTTAGAACGGAGTTGAGGAGGAACTTCTTCACTCAAAGGGTGGTGAATCTCTGGAATTCTCTGCCTGTTGAAGTGGTGGAGGCTACCTCGCTAAATATATTTAAGTCACGGGTAGATAGGTTTTTGACAGACAAGGGAATTAAGGGTTATGGGGAGAAAGCGGGAAAGTGGAACTCATCTACTTCAGATCAGCCATGATCTTATTGAATGGTGGGGCAGGCTTGAAGGGCTAGATGGCTTACTCCTGTTCCTATTTCTTATGTTCTTATGCAAATATTCTCTTCAGCTAATTGACTGAAAGTCCTGATTTAATTTGTCTCCACTAAACTTGTACGCATTGAATTCCAGAACCCAATGGTTCGCTGTGTAAAACTGGCCATCCTTATGTTGTTGTTGCTTCTTTTGCCATTCATCCTAATTTGGCGTCCTCGGGTTTGTGACCAATACAAACAGTTACTCTCTGAGTACTTTATCTTGGCCCCTTACTTTTGAGCACCTCCCTCAGATTTCCTTCCAACCTTCAATTCTCTCAGGAGAACAGCCCAGCTTTGCCAATTTATCAATATAACTGAATCCCTAATTCCCAGAACCATTCTTGTAAACCTTTTCAGCCCCCTGTCTAATGTCTGCACACCATTCCAAAAATGTAGTGCCCAGAATTAGACACAATGCTATAGCTGTGGCAGAAGCAGTATTCTATAAAGGTTCACCATAACCTCCTTCCTTTTATAATTTGTGCCCCTATTTAAAAAGCCCAGGATCCTCTATTCCTTTTAACCATTTTTTCAACCAGTCTTTCAACCTTCAACAACAATAGGTGAACATATACTTCCAAGTTACTCTATTCTTGCGTACCTTTTAGAATTTTATTCTCCTTGTTCCTCCTCCCAAAATGCTTCAATTCATAATTCAGTACAGTAAATTTCATCTACCCATTCCACCAGCCTTTATCCTCTCGCAGGCTATCATTATCCTCTTCACAGTTCACAATCTTTCCAAATATTGCTTTATCTGCAAGTTTTGAAACAATGCCCTAAATATCAAATCTAGGTCACTCATAAAGACGAAGAAAATAATGCTCTTAATAGTGACCCCTGGGAACCCCATGATAAATCTTGCTCCAGTCTGGACAACAGTCTTTTCATTCAGTCAATTTCAAATTCAGACTGCCACTGTCCCTTTTCCTGCATGGTCTTCAACTTTTCTGAGAAGCTTGTTATGTGGTACTTTACTAAAAGCCTTTTGGAAGTCTATTTATGCCACGTCAACAACATTCCCTCATCTGTTACTTCACTGAAAAATAAATTAAACACCATTTTCCCTTAACAAATTCATGCATGCTTTCCTCAGTCAATCCACACGTGTCCAAATTACTGTTACTTTTACCCTGGAAAATATGAGCCCATTACTTAAATTTTGGAATTTTTACATAGTGGGCCCAATTTTACCAAAAATTTACGCCCATTTTCGGGCATGAAATCATGGTAAATTCGGGCGTCGGGCCTGTAACGTGATCTGCACCTGAAACCGAGCAGATTGCGCCTTTACTGACACCTGATTTGGGCGCGGATCCGGTCTGCGCCCCAACCGGGTGGCCCGATGATTTAAATGTATTAGCATGCATTTAAATCTACTTAATGAACCGCATGCCCAACTCTACCGCCAAATCCTATTTTACTGTCTTTGTATCCATTGCGGATCTGCGCTGCTATCCACCTGCAGAATAAAAATCCGAAGTGGATTCCTATTCTGCAGGGGAACCTCCAAAGCCCATCCTCCTTGAACACTGTTTGCAGACCCTTCGCTAACCACCCCGGCAGACCCGTCCCCAAGCGATCCAAACCTCCCAGGAAGCAGGCACCCCCCTCGGCAGAGCACCTACCTGGATTGCTGCTGTCCCTCCACCATCCTTCTGACCTGCACTCGTTGATGTGGAGATGCCGGCGATGGACTGGGGTAAACACAGTAAGAAGTCTCACAACACCAGGTTAAAGTCCTGTTGGACTTTAACCTGGTGTTGTGAGACTTCTTACTGCAGTCATTGGACAGCCTGCAGCACCTTCCTGGCCTTCCACTGATGTCTTCCAGAAGGGGGGGTGGTGGGCTCAGATGGATCTCTGGGTGGGGGGGGTGGTGGTGGTGGTTCTCCCAAGTCCATTCTTCCCCATCCTCCACCACCAGCCCCCCCACCCCCCCAACCAGAGATCCATCTGAGTCCATCCCTCCTTCCGGCGTCTTACTGTGTTTACCTCAGTCCAACTGCATCTCCACATCAACGAGTGGAGGTCAGAAGGATGGTGCAGGGACAGCAGCAATCCAGGTAGGTTGGGAGTGTGCTCTGCCGGGAGTGGGGCTTGGGGGGGTCTGACTGAGGGGGGTGGGGTCTGCCGGGGGGCTGCCTCCCGGAGTGGTCTGGTTGCGGGGGTGGGGGCTGCCTCCCAAGGGAGTTGGATCCGGGTGGAGGGGGGCTGCCTCCCAGAGGGATCTGATTGCAGCTCATTCTCCCCACCCCTCCCCCACTCTTTCTCTGTTCTGTCTGTCTTTCATGCCGAGGCGCGTTGTTTCAGTTTTTTTTCCAATCGTTCCAGCAGCGCTAAGCCCCGCCCACAGCGTGGACCGGACCGGAGCCAGCAAAAAGTGTATGGGCGTGATGGAACAAGGATTCCACACTTGGATCCATTTTACGTCCGGATCCAGCACTTAGCCTCCGATTGGTAAAATCTGGCCCACTGTCTCAAGTCACATTTTTGTCAGTTTAACAACATTCTAAAATGCAGGGGGTTTTAGAAGGATGAAGGATAAAAATTGGTGTGAAATAGCTGTTATGCTAATAAGAAATGCCTGTTTGAAAGGGTGGATTCAGTGTACAATGTTCAGGCAGATTAATGATTATCATGATTTACATGTCGCTGCAGGCACTGTAACCGATTACTGAAGCACCAGCAGAAATCATCTCTCAGCATCCACATCACGACCTTTCAAAATCTTGTAGGTTTCCATGAAGTTGTCTCTTCTTCTTCTAAACTATAGAGAAAATGGACCAATTTGTTCAGCCTGTCATCAGAGGCCAATAACCCCATCCCATGGACCAGTTCAGTTGCCTTTGCTGTACCGCCTTCTAATATAAGTGCACATTTTCTTAAATCTGAGGGCCAAAATTCCACACAATACTCCAGATGTGGTGACACCAAATTCCTGTACAACTCTAGCAAGACTTTTTATTCCTGTACTCTAACCCCTATAAAGGCCAAAGTACCACCTGCCTTCCTAACTGTAACTGTATCTGAACTTTCAATGTTCCTTGTATGAGGACACCCAAGTCTTTGAACATCAACACTGAGACATTTCTCAGCTTTTAAAAAATATTTGGCTTTTCTATTCTTTCAACCACTCAATTGTCATGTTTTTATAATGCTACATAGGCACCAGAGATTAGGTAACACATTGTGGATTCAGTTATAAAGACTAGGCACATGTGAACATATATATATGCTTGAAGACATCAGGGCTGCAGAGTTGTATGTGTGTTGAAAGCAAAAGTGAAAGTAAAACTGGATCATGTAATAATTTCCTTTCTAGTGATGTCATGCTACTACCTGTTAATGTCACATTGCAACATGCCTGTTACTTTTTAAAGATATTTTCTCCCCTTCCAAATAATTGTAATTATTTATAATATATGTTCATGTTTAGTTGCCATTACATATTTATATAGAAGAGATGAATCTTTGGGAATAATATCTGGCACCTCCCCTGTGTCTAGTGAAGACTAGAAGATTATTGCCTATGTCCCTGCAATTTCAATTCTTACTTCCTTCAATAACCATGTGTGCATTTCATCTGGTCCAGGTTCCTTGTCGACTTTCAGTACCAACAATCTATTCAACACTTCCTCTTTATCAATTTTGAACCCTTCTAGGGATAGAATGTTATGCCCTGGGCAGCATCTACCTCTTCGGTAAAGAGGGTGTAATTCATCTATTACAGCGGCACAGTGGCATAGTGGTTAGCACTGCTGCCTCACAGCACTTAGGACAAGCGTTCGATTCCTGCCTTGGGTGATTGACTATATGATGTTTGTACATTCTCCCTGTGTCTATGTGGGTTTCCTCCAGATGTTCCAGTTTCCTCTTACAGTCCAAAGATATGCAGGTTAGGTGGATTGACCATGCTAAAAGGTCGCTCAGTGTCCCAAGATGTATGGGTTGGATAGATTAGTCACGGTAACTGTGCAGGGTTACGGGGATGGAGTCGGCTGAGAGGGTCTGGGTCAGAGAGTTGGCACAGTAAAAAGTCTGACAACATCAGAGAGTTGGTGCAGACTTAATGGGCCAAATGGCCTCCTTCTGCACAGTAGGGATTCTATGGTTCAATGTCCTCAGCCTCCATGTATAACTTCCCTGTTTGATCTCTAATCAGCCCTAATCCTCCTTTTATCACCCTTTTACTATTTATATGCCTGCAGAAGACTTTGGGATTCCACTTTATTTTGGCTGCCAGTCTTTTCTCTGCTTCATTTCTCTATTGTGCTTTTTCTGTACTTTCTGTATTCCCTTTGGTTCTCAAATGTATTTTCTACCTGACACTTGTCTTTAGCACTGTTTTTATTTCCTTATCATAACCTCTATTTCATTTTCCTCCCAGGGAGCTCTGAATTTGTTTGCCCTACCTTTTCTTTTTAAGGGAATATACCTTGACTGTGTCAGGACCATTTCTATTTTGAAGGTAATTCATTCTTCAGCCACAGTTTTTCCTACCAAACTTTCATTCCCGTCTAACCGGCCCAGCTTTGTTCTTGCCCCATTGAAGTCAGCTCTCTCCCCATTAATTATTTTAACTCTGAATTATCTATTTTTCTTTCCAATCATCATCCTGGGGAGAGGCAGTAATATAGTGGTAATGTAGCAATTGGTAATTAGCAATCCAGAGACCCAGGTTCAAATCCTGCCATTGCAATTGGTGAAATTTGAATTCAATAAGATCTGAAATTAAAAGTTTAATGATGACCATGAAACCACTGTTGTAAAAAGCCATCTGGTTCACTAGTGTCCTTTAGGGAAGAAAGTCTGCCAGCCTCACCAGGTCTGACCTATATGTGATTTTGAACCCAAAACAATGTGGTTGACTCTTGACTGCCCCTTCAAGGGCAATTATGGATGGGCAATAAATGTTCACCCAGCCAGTGACACCCACGTTCCATGAACAAATAAAATAAATCCTAAACCTTACAATATAATGATCACTATCTGCTAAATATTCTCCCACTGACTGCCTGTCCAACCTTTTTTCATTGGACAACTGGCCAATCGAGAAAAAAATTACTGAACTAATCCCTGAACTATTTCCAATGCATGTACATCCTTCCCTAAATTAGGAGACCAAGAATGTACACAGTATTCCAGATGCGGTCTCACTAATGCCTTGTATAACTGAAGCATGACCTCCTTGCCTTTGTATTCAATGCCCCTCACAATCAACGATAGCAATCTGTTGTTATCTTTCCTAATTACTTGCTGTACCTGCATACTAGTCTTTTGCAATTCTTGCACCAGGACACCAAGATTCCTTTCCATCGCAGAACTCTGAAAACTTCTATAATTTAGATAATATTCTTTTTTTTTAGTTTTCATATTAAAATGGACAATTTCCCACTTTTCCACATTATACCCCATTTGCCACTCACTTAACCTATTAATATCCCTTTGTAACCTGGTTGAAGGCTCAACACATCATCAGTAAATTTAACAATTTACATTTGGTCCTTCCAAGTCATTATACAAACTGTAAAAAGTTGATGCCCCATCACTGATCGCTGTGACGTACCACTTATTACATCTTGCCAACCAGGGAAAAAATACATATGCCTATCCTCTGTTTCCTGTTAACGAGCCAATCTTTTATCAACGTCAATAGGTTACCCCCTAAATCATGTCCTTTGTTTTCTGCAATAGCCTTTGATGTGGCACCTTGTCAAAGGCCTCACTTCCTCATATTCTCTATACAGCGTGCAAAAAACAATACTTTTCACTGTATACTAATAAATGTGATAATAATAAATCAAATCAAAATAAAATCAAATTCTGTGTCAACTGTGTAGCCTTTCTCTGTACCATCCCCAATTACTGAATGTCCTTTTTGAGATAGGGAAAATTGTCAAGACCAGATGCTTCTTTTTTTATTTATTGTCCAATGGCTCTGACATCCACTATTATGATGTGCTTCAAAAGGTTAGTCATGGCACAAATCAATTCCTGCCTCCCAGACTGCCTGGATCCACTACATTTCACCTATTACCACAACAGGTCCAAGCAGAAGCCATTTCCCTGCCCCTGCACTCAACCCTGGAACATCTACATAACAAAGACACTTATCTCAGACTCCTATTCATCGATTATAGCACAGCTTTTAACACCATTATTCCTAAAGACTCATTTCCAAACTTCATGGCCTGGGGCTCGGCTCCTCCCTCTGCAACTGGATCCTAGACTTTCTAATCTACAGACCACAGTCAGTGAGGATAGGCCACAACACCTCTTCCATGATCATCGTCAAGACTGGTGCCCCGTAACGCTGTGTCCTAGCCCCTACCAGACTCCTTATACATCTCTGACTGTATGGCCAAATTCCTCTCCAACTCAATTTTCATGTTTGCCGATGACACTATTGTCGTGGATTGGGTCTCAAACAATGATGAGACACAGTACTGGAAAGGGATAAAGAATCTGGTGAACTAATGCGACGACTATAATCTCTCAATGTCAACAAAATGAAGGAGACAGTCATAGACTTCAGGAAGTGTAAGGGAGGGTATGCACTTGTCTACGCCAATGTGGATGAACTACAAAACGTCAAGAGATTCAAATTTTTAGATGTCCAGATCACCAACTTGTCCTGATCCTCTCATGCTGATGCTATAGTTAAGAAAGCCCATCAGTGTCTCTACTTTCTGTGGAGACTGAGGAAATTTGGCATGCCTGCTAGAACTCTTACCAAATTCTACAGATGCACCATAGAAAGCATTCTTTCTGGTTGTATCACAGGTTGGTATGCTCCTGCTCTGTGCATGACCACAAGAAACTACAAAGGGTCATGAATGAAGTCGAGTCCATTACTCAAACCAGCCCCCCATCCATTGACATTGTCTACATTTCCCACTGCCTCGGAAAAGTAGCCAGCATAATCAAGGACTCCCCACACTCTGGACAAACTCTCTTCTACCTTCCTCTGAAGGGAAGAAGCTACAAAAATCTGAGATCATGTAACAACCAAATCAAAAACAGCATTTTCCCTGCTGCCATCAGACTTCTCTCGTATTAGGGTCCCTCATGGGAGGTTAGTTAGGAAGGTTCAGTCACTAGGTATATATGGGGAGGTAGTAAATTGGATTAGACACTGGCTCAATGGAAGAAGGTGGAGAGTGGTTGTGGAGGATTGCTTCTCTGAGTGGAGGCCTGTGACTAGTGGTGTGCTGCAGGGATCGGTGTTGGGTCCATTGTTGTTTACCATCAATATCAATGATCTGGATGATAATGTGGTAAATTGGATCAGCAAATTTGCTGATGAGACAAAGATTAGAGGTGTAGTGGACAGTAAGGAAGGTTTTTAAAGCTTGCAGAGGGATTTGGACCACCTAGAAAAATGGACTGAAAAATGGCAAATGGAATTTAATGCAGACAAATGTGAAGTATTGCACTTTGGAAGGACAAAGCAAAGTAGAACGTACAGGGTAAATGGTAGGCTCTAAAGAGTGCAGTTGAACAGAGGGATCTGGGAATACAGGTACAGAATTCCCTCAAAGTGACGTCATAGGTGGATAGGGTCGTAAAGAGTGCTTTTGGTACACTGGCTTTTATAAATCGGAGTATCGAGTATAGAAGTTGGAGTGTTATGGTGAGGCTGAATTTAGAGTATTGTGTACAGTTTTGGTCATCTAGTTACAGGAAGGATGTAAATAAGGTATGTATTGAGTCGGAGGGAATGGGGGAGCTCCTGAATGAATACTTTGCGTCGGTATTCACGAAGGAGAGGGGTTCGGAATCGTGCGGTCTCTTGAAGGGAGCTGAGGATCAGTTGCAGGAGATATCTATTACGAGGGAGGAAGTGCTAGGGCTTTTAGGTAGCGTAAGGACGGATAAAGCTCCGGGGCCTGATGGTATTTATCCCAGGCTGCTTAGGGAGGTGAAAGATGAAATTGCTGGGCCTCTGGCACAAATCTTTGTCTCTTCTTTGGACACAGGTGAGGTCCCAGAGGACTGGAGGGTAGCAAATGTGGTACCGCTGTTCAAAAAAGGTAGTAGGGATAACCCTGGAAATTATAGACCGGTGAGTTTGACATCGGTGGTAGGGAAATTAATGGAAAAAATACTTAGGGGTAGGATGTATGAGCATTTGGAGCGTTGCGATCTGATTAGGGATACGCAACATGGCTTTGTTAGAGGGAGGTCTTGCCTTACGGATCTGGTGGAATTCTTTGAGGAGGTGACAAAAACGGTTGACGATGGGAGAGCCGTTGATGTCATCTATATGGATTTCAGTAAGGCGTTTGACAAAGTCCCTCATGGTAGGCTGGTAGAAAAGGTTAAGGCGCATGAGATACGAGGCCAGGTAGCTAGGTGGATTGAGAACTGGCTGGGTAATAGGAGACAGAGGGTAGTTGTGGAGGGGACCTTGTCGGGCTGGAGGCCAGTGACCAGTGGTGTGCCGCAGGGCTCAGTACTGGGACCTCTCCTCTTTGTAGTATACATAAATGACTTGGAAGAGAGCGTAGGTGGTGTGATCAGCAAGTTTGCTGATGACACCAAGATGGCAGGGTTGGCAGGTACTGAACTGGATTGTCAGGTGATACAACAGGATATAGATAGGTTGGTGCATTGGGCAGATAGGTGGCAGATGGAATTTAATCCTGACAAATGCGAGGTGATGCATTTTGGAAGGAATAATGCAGAGAGGAGCTATGTGATAAAAGGTAGACAGATTAGGAGTATAGACATACAGAGGGACCTGGGAGTACAGGTTCACAAATCCATGAAGGTTGCGTCACAAGTGGAGAAGGTTGTTAGGAAAGCTTATGGAATGTTAGCCTTTATAGGAAGGGGTATAGAGTATAAAAGCTGCCGTCTAATGCTTCAGTTGTACAGAACGTTGGTTAGACCGCATTTGGAGTACTGCGTCCAGTTCTGGTCACCTTACTACCGGAAGGACGTGGAGTCTCTGGAAAGGGTGCAGAGGAGGTTTACCAGGATGTTGCCTGGCATGGAGGGGCTGGGTTACGAGGAAAGGTTGGAGAAACTGGGACTATTCTCCTTGGAAAGACGGAGATTGAGGGGGGACATGATAGAGGTATATAAGATACTGAAGGGAATAGATAGAGTTAATACTGAGAGACTGCTCCCTAGACTGGGTACAAACACGAGAGGTTATGATTTAAGGGTGAGGGGAGAGAGGTATAATTTGGAAGTGAGAGGAAGGTTCTTTACGAAGTGAGTTGTGGGGGTATGGAACGCGCTACCGAGTAGGGTGGTGGAGGCAGGAACGTTGGACTCGTTTAAGGTTCAGTTAGATAGACACATGAGTGAAACGAGGATGGAGGGTTATGGTAGGGGCTATTAAATAAGGTTAGAACCTCGGGAGACACCGGAAAAGCAGGCTTGTAAGATTAACGTTTTTGTCTTTTTATTCCGCAGGTGGAGGTCCACCTCGTGTCAAATGAGGGGCATGCACACAATGGGTCGTGCGAGGGCTGCTCTTGGAAGTTCCGGGAGTGGCCTAGTACTTCGTGTCAGTGTGTGTGCTTGATCCTGGACCGGTAGACGGGCGCCGCAACAGCTCGGTGACTAGCACTGCTAGCTGTGCAGATACATGGATTTGGGCCTGTGTCTGTGGGAGTTTGCGCATTCTCCCTGTGGTTGCGTGGGTTTCCTCCAGGCGCTCCGGTTTCCTCCCACACCCCAAAGATGTGCTCTTAGGCTGATTGGTTTTACCAAATTGACACTATTCTCCCCTGAATCTGGCTAAGTTAGGGGTTCCATTCGTAGACATGTAGGGTAGAATAGGTGTGGGTGATGCGGCGGCGCGGGCTCGTTAGGCCGAAGGGCCTGTTTCCCGTGCTGGGTTGTTCTTTGTTCTTTGTTGAAAGAGTACAGAGAAGATTCACAAGGATGTTGCCGGTGTGAGAAACACAGCTCACAGTTAAACAATTTAGTCAAGTCAAGTTCTGAAGGAGCAAGATTTTATTTGACGTTCTTGCAAGACCGGGTGTCTAGCGAAATAGGCACACTTTACATAAATTGGCAGCACATTTTATACTTTTTTTTTTACAAGCATTGTAATGGCTTTGCAATATGTTGTTCTCCCCTAATTGGTGGTCCCTGTCCCATCTATGTGTTGTCATTCCCCTATTGGCTCGAGGTGTCATCCCCTCTACCCCCATCCAACAATGTCTCCTGTTATCACAAGAGTGCATTAGCAAACTCATCCATCTTATCCAATACTGTTACATGTCCAGTTCAGATTGGCGGTAATCAATCCTTTGCCAATTTAATCACTGCTGTCCCAACTATCTCAGTGACCTTTTCCCCTTTTATGCTTAGTTGTAGAAACAACACATCTTGCAGACCATTTGCTTTTTATAACGTGGGCCTCTTACATTCCTGCAGGATGTGGTGTATGCTTCACTGCACATCACATCTCTGATGTTATCTCTACATTACAGGCAGTCTTTTTATTATCCCTAATTATTGCTGTGTTAGCAGCATCGAACCTTATGTCCTATGTTTGTGACTAAACTCACAGTTGTTTCCATAAAGTGGGTTATCAATGTGCCTGACTATATCCAATCTATTTAACTTTAAGCTATTTCTCTATGCTCTACAGATATATGTGTTAACAGCATCTTTACCTATTGCTCACACCGGCACTTGAGAAGCTGAGTTACAGACAGAGATTGAATTGGGTAGGACTTTGTTCCCTGGAGCGTAGAAGAATGAGGGGAGATTTGATAGAGGTGTATGAGATTTTGATGGGTTTAGATAGAGTGAATGCAAGCAGGCTTTTTCCACTGAGGCTAGGGGAGAAAAAAACCAGAGGGCATCGGTTAAGGGTGAAAGGAGAAAAATTTAAAGGGAATATTAGGGGGGGCTTCTTCACGCAGAGAGTGGTGGGAGTGTGGAATGAGCTGCCGGATAAAGTGGTAAATGCGGGGTCACTTTTAACATTTAAGAAAAACTTGGACAGGTTCATGGATGAGAGGGATGTGGAGGGATATGGTCCAAGTGCAGGTCAGTGGGACTAGGCAAAAAATGGTTTGGCACAGACAAGAAGGGCCAAAAGGCCTGTTTCTGAGCTGTAATTTTCTATGGTTCTAAGTTAATCTTTCTCCACACCCTAGCCATGACAGTAACGCTACATTCTGCACTCTCTCCTTTCCTTCCCTATGTACGGCATGCTTTGTTTGTATGTGCGCAAGAAACAATACCTTTCACTGTCTACTAATACATGTGACAATTTTAAATCAAAGTGTGGTTCTAAAATGTCATCAGATTATATGTTTTGCACTTTGCTATTCATCCCAATGTTCTGTTCTGTTTTAACAATCTAGAACATTGTATTTATGTTGATCCTACCTTATGTATTTTTCCTTCTTCTGTACCCACAAGAAATAAGTTGTCCTTCTCTTTATGAAAGTCAAAAGAAGTTCCACATCCTAGTTAAGATATACAAAATGAGAGATTCATGTTTGAAAGTCCAGAGTTTTATTTTCATACCATCGCTCCTCTTGGTGTAGCTGGAACACACTGCAATATAGATCACTTAAGAACAATCATTTAAATGTCAAAGAACCATAAAAACCCGAAAATACAGAAGAAGCCACTCAAGCCCATTCAGTCTGCACTGACTCTCCAAAAGAACATCCCCTCTCCACCCTATTCTCCCCTCCACCCTATCCCCATAACTCTGTGCATTTACCTTGACTAATTCATCTAACCTACACATATTTGGACACTGAGGGGCAATTTATTATGGTCAATCCACCTAACCTGCTCATCTTTGGACTGTGGGTGGAAATCGAAGCACCCAGAGGAAACCCATGCAGATATAGTGAGAACATGCAAACTTCACACTGACAGTCAACCAAGGCCACAATCAAACCTGGGCCCCTGGCTCTGTGAAGTGGCAGTTCTAAGCAATGTATCATCATGGCACAGAAACAAGGAACAAAATAAATAATATTCTGGAATTGTTTGTTGCATAATGAACTCTATTATTGCCATAATGAAGTCAGTAATAATTCAGAGCCCTTCTAGATGGCATGACCAATGGCTTGTCCCAGACACCAACCATGTGGCATGCTAAAAGGCTGAAGACAGATGCTATTGTGAAGGTTAAGACATTGCATCAGCAGTTTAGTGATTTGCTGAAATTGCCTTTGATGAATCTTTAAAAATTAATTTAAGCTAAAAATCACTTAATAAATGATGCAAAAGATAATTGACAGTATTTGCAGAGAAATGTCACAAGATGATGGGAAAATGTGATAAACTTTGGGAATGAAGTCCTCCAGATCCTTCTTCATGCAAGCATAGTTGGAGTTGGGTAAAATGATGTGTGTAAGATGAATGGTTTCAACTAAAAGTATAAGTCCTTGGTGAGAGCAGAAAAGGGAAGCTTTTTCTGGATTTCAATTGTGAATTCAACTATCTATCGTATTTCTCTGTTGGTTTAGTAAGACTGTCTTAAGCAGTGGTCCATTGTTTGTACATAGTGGAAGGTTTGGTGCTTCTAAGAAATACTCTTTTGTTTGTACAAGGATAAACTTAAAAGGTGACTAAGTAGAAGAAGTTTGCGACCCTGACACACAGCTTTTGTCAACTGCCCAAAAAGTTTGAGAGCTTCAGTCTCTGTTGAGGAAAATATTCCAACGTCAGAAATGATGTCCGTCACCTAAACATTTGTATGGAATGTGGGCACCGCTGGCTAGGTCAACATTTATTGCTCATTCCTGACTATCCTTGAGAAGATGGTGGGGCCATAATTTTGATCTACGACAGTCCATATGGTATAGTCACATCCATAGTACTGCTAGAAAGGGTGACAGGGTTTTAAAGAAATGGTAATATCCAAGTAAGAATGGTGTGTGGCTTGGAAGGGATTTGGAGATGGTGGTGTTTTCATGGATCTGCTACCCTGTTTTTCTGGATGGTTTGGCTCCTGGTTTGTAAGTTACTATTGAATGAGCCTTGGTGACTTACTGCAGTGCATCTTTTAAATGATGGACATGTGTCTACCATTATACACCAGTGGTGGAGCGAGCAAATGTTTAAGGTTGTGGATAGGGTGCCAACCAAGCAGGCTGCTTTATCCTGAATGATTTCAATGGCCTTGAGCATTGTTGTAGCTGCATTCATCCACGAAAATGGGGACAATTCCACCTCACTCTTTGTGCCTTTTCAGATGGTGAAAAGTATTTGGGAGA
The DNA here is from genome assembly GCF_965287045.1 of Carcharhinus amblyrhynchos. NCBI lineage: Eukaryota > Metazoa > Chordata > Chondrichthyes > Carcharhiniformes > Carcharhinidae > Carcharhinus > Carcharhinus amblyrhynchos. The sequence continues at coordinate 44,913,642 of NC_137324.1, read as the reverse complement.
TAGGAGATGAGTTACTTGCCACAAAATTTTAGACTTGTTATTTTAGCAACTGCATTTATGTGAATGCTGCAGTTAAGTTTCAAGGCAATCATGACCCATAGTATTGTGACGGTGGGGAATTCAGAGATGGAAAAGTCACTGAATGTAATGGAGAGATGGTTAGACTCCCACCATTGGAGATGGACATTGCCTGGCATTTTTATGGTATGCATATTACTTACCTCTTTTCGGGGTAAGTCTGAATGTTATCCAGGTCTTGCTGCAGGTGGACAAAGACTACTTTACTATCTAACAAGTTGCAAATGGAATTGAAGACTATGCAATCATCTTGAACATCATCACTTCTGACCTTATGATGAAGGAAAGATCGCCTCACAGCACACAACCCATCTAACAATTTTACTATTTTCCAATCACAAGGACTTGGTCTAGAGCTAAAATTGCCTTCCTAAGTGTGTTGACTATTCATGAGGAATGGACCATTTAGATTCAACAACCTCATGGAGCTGTGACTATAGGTTAAACTAAGACAGAAACTGTATTGGCATGATTAGATGAATTTTATAACTTCTAGCCTTGCCTCTTGGACAGTTTTCCACCCAAAGATGAATTTGGGCGTTCATGACCCTCTCCATTGACTTCAGCACACAATCTGGTTTAACACCATAGTGCAGTACTGAGGTACTATCTTTTGCTTGAAGGTAAAAGCAAGGCCATCTCAGGTGGTGTAAAAAACCAACACTATTTGAAGAAGTTCATTCCAATATGGGGCTAGAGTGGGAAATCTGACCTTATTGAATGGCAGAGGAGGTTTGAGGATTTGTATGACCTATTCCTTCTTTTATCTCTTTTATCAAAGAACAAAGACAATTACAGTACAGGAACAGTCCCTTCGGCCCTCCAAGCCTGCACCAATCATGTTGCTCGACTGAACTAAAACCCCCTACCATTCCGAGGGCCATATTCTTCCCTTCGCATCCTTTTCCTGTATTTGTCAAGATGCCACTTGAAAGTCATTATCATATCTGCTTCTGCTACCTTCATTGAGTTCCAGGCACCCACCACCCTCTGTGTAAAAAACTTGTCTTGTACATTTCCTTTCAACCTTGCCCCTTGCAGCTTACTCCTACGCCCCTTAGTAATTGACTCTTCCATCCTGGGAAAAAGCTTCTGACTATCCACTCTGTCCATGCCCGTCATAATCTTGTAGACTTCTATCAGGTCATCCCTCAAACCCTGTCATTCCAGTGAGAACAAACCAAGTTTCTCCAACCTCTCCTCATAGCTAATGCCCTCCATACCAGGCAACAATCTTTTCTGTACCCTCTCCAAAGCCTCCACATCCTTCTGATAGTGTGGTGACCAGAATTGAACACTATATTCCAAATGCGGCCTAACCAAGGTTCAATAAAGCTGTAACATGACTTGCCAATTTTTAAACTCAATGAAGGTATGCCTTTAAACTACCTTCTTCAACTGAGTTGTCACTTTTAGTGACCAGTGTAACTGTATACCCAGATTCCTTTGCCTATCAATACTGTTAAGGGTTTTGCCATTTGCTGTATATTTCCGATCAGTATTAGACCTTCCAAAATGCATTACTTCACAGTTGTCCAGATTAAACTTGATCTGCCATCTCTCCATCCAAGTCTCCAACCGATCTATATCCCTCCAAATCATTTATATATATTACAAACAGCAAAAGTCCCAGCACTGATCCCTGAGGAACACCACTTATCACAGCCCTTCATTCAGAAACACTCCCTTTTACCATTACCCTCTGTTTTCTATGACCGAGCAGTTCTGTATCCACCTTACCAGCTCACCTCTAATCCATGCGACTTCACCTTCTGCACCAGTCTGCTATAAGGGATCTTGTCAAAGACCTTACTGAAGTCCATGTAGATAGCATCCACAGCCCTATCCTCATCAATCATCTTCGTCACTTCCTCAAAAAACTCAATCAAGTTAGTGAGGCACAACCTCGCCTTCACAAAACCATGTTGTCTCTCACTAATCCAACCACTTATTTCCAAGTGGGAGTAAAACCTGCCTCAAAGAATCCTCTCCAATAATTTCCCTACCACTGATAAGGGTCACCGGCCTATAATTACCTGCATTATTCTTGCTTTACTTCTCAAACAAAGGAAGAACATTGGCTATTCTCCAATTCTCTGGGACTTTCCCTGTAGCCAGTGAGGATACAAAGATTTCTCTAAAGGCCCCAGCAATTTCCTCCCTTGCCTCGCTCAGTTTTCTGGGGTATATCCCATCAGGCCCTGGGGACTTGTCTAATATTTTTCAAGAACCCCAATACCTCCTCCTTTTTGATCTTCTGACCTTTTTGATATCCTATGTGTCTTCATAGAATGACATAATCCCTACGATGCAGAAGAAGGCCATTGAGCTTGCACCAACAATAATTCTACCCAGGCCTTATTCTGCTAATTCCCCTGACATTAAGGGTCGATTTAGCATTGTAATCAACCTAACCTGCACCTCTTCCGAGTGTGGGAGAAACTAAAGCTTCCTAAGGAAATCCACACAGACACGGACAGAACATGTAAACTCTTCACAGACATTCACCCAAGGCTGGAAGTGAACCCTGGAGCCTGGCACTGTGAGGCAGCAGTGCTAACCATTGAGCCTCCATGCCACCATCTTGACTAACACTTATTCATAAACCAATGTGAAAAACAGAGGATCCAGTCGTTATATAATTTCTATTTATGGGACCTTGCTGTACACAAATTGGCTGCTACATTTTCCTACCTTACAACAGTGAGCATTTTACATTTCTGTATCCAGTTCTTTTTAGAACATAGAACATAGAACATGACAGCGCAGTACAGGCCCTTCAGCCCTCGATGTTGCGCAGACCAGTGGAACCAATCTAATGACCCTCTAACCTAAACGATTCCAATGTTATCCATATGCCTATCCACTGACCATTTGAACGCCCTTAAAGTTGGCGAGTCCACAACTGCTGCAGACAGGACATTCCATGACCTTACTACCCTCTGAGTAAAGAACCTACATCTTACATCCGTCCTATAATTACCACCCCTTAACTTAAAGCTATGTCCCCTTGTGTTAGCCATCACCATCCGAAGTAAAAGGCTCTCACTATCCACCCTACCCAATCCTTTGATCATCTTGTATGCCTCAATCAGGTCACCTCGTAACCTTCTTCTCTCCAATGAAAATAACCTCAAGTCCCTCAGCCTTTCCTCATAAGACCTTCCCACCATACCAGGCAACATCCTGGTAAACCTCCTCTGTGCCCTTTCCAATGCCTCCACATCTTTCTTACAATGCGGCGACCAGAACTGTACGCAATACTCCAAGTGCGGCCACACCAGAGTTTTGTACAGTTGTAACATGACCTCACGGCTCCGAAATTCAATCCCTCTACCAATAAAAGCTAACACATCGTATGCCTTCTTAACAACCTTACCAACCTGGGTGCCAACTTTCAGGGAGCTATGCACACGTACCCCGAGATCTCTCTGCTCGTCAACACTACTAAGAGTCCTTCCATTAGCCCTATATTCTGTACTCCTGTTATTCTTACCAAAGTGAATCCCCTCACACTTTTCCGTATTAAACTCCATCTGCCACCTCTCGGCCCAGCTCTGCAGCTTATCTATGTCCCTCTGCAAACTGTAACATCCATCCTCACTGTCTACAACTCCTCCAACTTTGGTGTCATCAGCAAATTTACTAATCCATCCTTCTATACCCTCATCTAGGTCATTTATAAAAATGACAAACAGCAGTGGCCCCAAAACAGATCCTTGAGGTACACCACTTGTAACTGCACTCCAGGTTGAATATTTCCCATCAACTACCACCCTCTGTCTTCTATCAGCTAGCCAATTCCTGATCCAAACTGCTAAATCACCCTCAATCCCATGCATCTGCATTTTCTGCAATAGCCTACCATGGGGAACCTTATCAAACACTTTGCTAAAATGAATATACACCATGCCTTACCCTTATCCACCTCTTTGGTCACCTTTTCAAAAAAGGTTTAACGACCTACCCTTCACAAAACCGTGTTGACTATCCCTAATCAATTTATTTCCCTCTAGATGTTTATAAATCCTATCCCTTATAATTCTTTCCAAAACTTTGCCCACAACAGAAGTAAGGGTCACTGGTCTATAATTCCCAGGATGGTCTCTACTCCCCTTCGACACCCAAAATATTTTTTATAACATGTTATCAGGTAGAAATTTGAAAAAAACTTAACATCTTGTCAGCGATTATAATGTGGAGGATCATAAAATTTAACTGGAGAAGAACTTGTTAATACGCTCTATAACTCTATATACCACAGCTGACATGTGAGAAACATAATTATTTGTTCTCAGGTTCTAATTTAGTTGAATAAGAAAACTGAGTGCAGGAAATTCTACATTAGTTCTGCTTTAAAATTCTTAGAAAGGAAAGAAATAATTAATACCCGTTTGTTTGCAATTAGTTGTCTGATAGATGATATAATTGAATGTTATGGCTTACCCATAATTTGCAGCTGCAAATTTTCCAGTGCATCTTTGCAAATTCCTTCCATTGTAAGTTTGATAATATCTGTACGAACAAGTTCATCCTGGAAATAGGAAAAATATAGTCACGTCAGTGACTGTATTATTCAAACTAAATGCTTGTCACATTATGATGGAAAACGACAGATTATATTTCTAAAATTTTCTGTGGCTCCTCAACCCCATGGGCAAGATTTGCCAAGGTGGGTGTCTGGACTGTCAGTCAACTTGAGCTGGAAATGGGACTTCGCCTATGATATAGACAGGAGGAAGCAATTAACAACTTGCAGATGGGAGAGATGGCCAATGGAGGTCAGTGGGAGGACCTTCCACATTGCTGGCCTAACCAGAGGACTGGCAGTTCTGGAGCCACAGTAACATTGCTGAGAGCAGTGGCTGCTGCTGAGGGAGAGAGAACAGGAGGGTACCTCAAAATGCAGGTGCCCTCATAGAAGTAAGCATTATGCACATTTTTAAAATAGGGCCAGCAGACAGGCACAGAGAACAGATGGCATATCCTTCCAATGGCATGATTGGGGCTTCTAACACAGCCTTTCCTGACAGTGGCCCCCTCTCTGAGCCTGAACCTCTGATGGTGATGTCCCTTTCTCTCTTGTTGTTTTCCCTATCCCTAAAGCCTCTAGGAGGCCAGCTCCATGTAGCAGATGTTTTCCCCACATAATTTCATTGAATATCAGGGGTACGTGGTGAGATTTTCTCCCATAGATGCTCATAGCCAGGAACTTATATGGTGGAAATTTTACTTGCCACTTATCAGCCCAAGCCCAATATTATTGTGGCAAATTATATTTTATCAAGATGCTGCTAGAGTATTTTACATTTTCAAAGTAACCTATCGGCAGAGGGCAGCAGAGTGGTGATGCTGATTGGCTGTTGCAGGGAAGATTTGCATAGGTGCAGTCACTGCTACTGGAAGGTCGACTTCCAGAAGACACTCTTTGTGTTCAAGTGTCCAGCAGAGGGCAGCAGAGTGGTGCTACTGAAACCAAAAGAAAAAGTGCTGGAAAATCTGACAGGATCCTCCATCTCCTTTTCTGTCAGGGCCTCAAGGACATTATGTGCTGACCACTGCTTAATCACCATGTGGTCAAAGATATGTTTCCAGAAAAATTTCTCCACAAAGGACAGGTGCTGCGGTACAGTCCAACTACTTGGAGAATTCTGCAGTAGTGTGGCCAGATGCATCCTCCACACTTCGGATAGGTAGAACCTCAAAAAGTAGTGGCACTTGGTGTTAGCGTACCGAGGATCTATTCACAGCTTGATGCAGCCACACACAAAGGTGGCCATCAGGATGAGGGTGGCATTAGGGACATTTTTATCTTTTCTAAGATTTATGCATTGCTTCCCTCCAGACACAATCCATCTTTGTTCTCCAGATAAATTTAAAGATGGCCTGGTCACTGCTGCTGTGTAGGATTTGGGGTTAGGCCAGACCTGTGCCACATACAACAACACGTACAGTACCTCGCATCAGATTTTTTCCGGTGATAGAGAGGGAGCATTGCTCCCACAAGCCCAATTTTTGCCTCGCTTTGGTGATGCGCTCTTCCCAGTTTTTGGCGCATGCCCCTGCTGCTCCAAACCATATACCCAGCATCTTAAGGCAGTCTACCCTGACGGTGAATGGGAACAAAGGATCTGTCAGCCCAGTTCCCAAAAAACATGGTCTGACTCTTGCCCCGGTTAACTTTGGCTCCCGAGGCCAGCTCAAACTGCTGACAGACTTGAAGGAGCCTGTTGCCAAACGAGAGGTCCAAGCTGCCTGGGATTGTAACCCCTTTGATGCTTGGGTCTCTTCTGAGAGTCTCAGCAAAGGGTTCAATGCAATACACAAAAAGGACAGAGGAGAGATGGTGGCCCTGCCTAACTCCAGACCTGATCTGAAACCTATCTGATTCCCACCCATTGTTTGAAACTGCGTTACTGATGTCTGTGTAGCGCAGTTGGATTCAATTGCAGATTCGCTCCCCAAGCCCATTTTGGAGAGCACATCCATCATGTAGCTTTGCGATATTCTGTCAAACGCCTTCTCCTGGTCTTGGCTGGTGACACAGTAAAAAGTCTGACAACACCGGGTTTTAGTCCAACCGATTTATTTGATAATAAACTCACAAGCTTTCGGGGTTAGCCCCTTCGTCAGGTGAATGGAGAGCTTGTGAGTCTATTATCAAATAAATCGGCTGGTGAGGCAGGTATTCACCTGCCTGTCCTGCACGTAGGCGATCATATCCCTGAGTAGCGCAAGACTATCAGCGATCTTCTTGCCAGGTACAGCACAGGTTTGATTAAGATGGATCACTGACCCCAGAACGGACTTGACCTGTTTGGCAATGACCTTGGCTAGAATTTACAGTCCACGTTCAATGGTGAAATGGGTCGCCAATTTCTAATTTCTTCCCTTTCCCCTTTCTGCTTGTTGATGAGGATAATGATGCTTTTTCTCAAGGATTCTGACATGCTGCTTTCCAGAAGCATACTCTCATATACTTCCAGTAGGTCCGGGCCCATCAACTCCAAAAATGATGAGTAAAATGCAACTGGTAAGCTGTCGCTTCCAGGAATTTTATCCTTCTGAAAGGACTTGATGGCCTTTGTCAGCTCATTCAGAGATAACGGTCTGTCCAGGCTGTCCCGCTTGCTGTCATCTAAGACCTGCATGTTAGATGACAGGAAAGACTGGGAGGCTGTGCTGTCTGTTGGGTTCCGTCATACAGTGTGGCATAGAAGGATTTGCAGATCCTCAGAATGTCAGAATGCGATGACCTTACAGAGCCATCTCCCTTCAAGCTGCTGTTCACAGAGGTTTCTCTGTGCACCTTTTGGAAGAAGAAACGCAAGCACGTTTCATCCTGCTCCATGGACCGGACCCTGGATTGGAAGATGACGTTGGAGGCCTCCGAGGCAAAGAGCAGGGCTTGCTGGCTCTCCACCTCCCGGAGATCCTCCTTGAAATCAATCCCCATCGACTACAGTTGGAATAAATTCTGCGTGCTTTTCTGGAGTCAGGACATTTCTCCTCATCTCTCCCTGGCTTTCTGAACCCCTTTGTGGATGAAGAACCTCTTGATGTTGTCCTTGATGGTTTCCCACCAGAGCGATGGAGACTCAAAGAAGGGTTTCACGGTTCTCCAACCGTGGTAAACCCTTTTGAGTTCCTCAAGGATCTCTGGGGTCAACAGCTCTACATTTAGCTTCCAGGACCCCCTGCCCACTTTCTGGTTTTCCTCCAGCTGATAGTCAGCCAGCAGGAGGCAGAAAAGAACACCAGCTTGACATCAGTGGACCTGATCGTGAGCATGAGGGATACAAACATGAAGTCAATCCTGGAGCGGACAGACCTGTGTGGCCGTGACCACATGTATCTACACTGCGCTCCATCGTGCAGCTTGGCATCTTTGACTGTTTTCAGCAGGAGTCTGGACGTTGCATCCAGTTTGTTTTCAGCCCTGCTGAATCGGCCGGCCGTATCTATAATGCAGTTAAAGTTCTCACTCAGAATGATTGGCCTGGAGGTGGTGAGCAACAGTGGCAGCTGTTCAAAAACTGCCAGCCGCTCGGTCTTGACAGCAGGGGCATACACATTAATCAGCCTGAGAGGGCAGTTCTTGTAAGTGACATCTGCTACGAGGAGGCTTCCTCTCACCACTCCTTAACTTCGGAGATGGTGAAATGTTGGAAGATCCTGTCGGATGGTTCCCTGAGCAGACTGTCAGTGTCATCTGGCAGAATGCCTCATCACCAGAACTCATAAACAAGCACCAAGACCTGGCTTGGCTAGTGGTGAGAACAGCACTTCCCATCAGATCCTTTAAGCACGCTCGAGCTCTCAACATGACTGCCACTGCCCTCGAAGCGGTTGTGAAGGCAGTGGTGTGGTGGTATTCTCAAAATAATAAAGGCAGTGTTACTAATCCTAGTACTAGACAGGTCAGGCAAAAGCAAGGCAAAGAGCAAGAGAAGTCCAGATTAAAATGCATTTATTTCAGTGCAAGAGGCAAGACGGGCAAGACAGATGAATTCAAGGCATGGATGGTTACGTGGGATTGGGATATTATAGCTATTACTGAAACATGGCTAAGGGAGCAGCAGGACTGGCAGCTCAATGTTCCAGGGTACAGATACTATAGGAAAGATAGAACAGGAGGTAAGAGAGGAGGGGGAGCTGCTGTTTTGATTAGGAAAAACATCACGGCAGTTCTGAGAGGGGTTATATCCGAGGGCTCGCCCTCTGAGTATATATGGGTAGAACTGAGAAATAAGAAGGATGAAATCACTTTGATAGGGTTGTACTATAGGCCCCCAAATAGTCAGCAAGAAATTGAGAAGCAAACATGTAAGGAGAATACTGATACCCCAAGAACTATAGGGTAGTAACAGCAGGGGATTTTAACTTTCCCAACGTGACTGGGACAGCCATAGTATCAGAGGCTTGGACGGAGAGAAATTTGTTGAATGTATTCAGGAGGAATTTCTCATGTGGACATGAGACATTCAGTATAACTAGAGAGGGGGCAAAACTTGACCTCCTCTTGGGAAATAAGGAAGGGCAGGTGACAGGAGTGTTAGGGAGGGATCACTCTGGGGCCAGTGATCACTCATCCATTAGTTTTAAGATAGCTATGGAGAATGATAGGTCTGGCCCAAAAGTTAAAATTCTAAATTGGGGAAAGGCCAACTTTGATGGTATCAGACAAGAACTTTCAAAAGTTAATTAGGGGGAGTCTATAGGCAGGCAAAGGGACGTCTGGTAAGTAGGGAACTTTCAAAAGTGTGTTAACAAGGGTTCAGGGTAAGCACTGGGAACTGCAGGCCAATGAGCCTCACATCTGTAGTGTGTAAGCTGTTAGAAGGTATTTTGAAAGGCAGGATCTACAGACATTTAGAGAGCCAAGGACTGGTTAGGGACAGTCAGCATGGCTTTGTGAGTGGAAAATCAGGTCTCACAATTTTGAGTTTTTTGAAGAGGTAACCAAGGAGGTAGATAAGGGCAGTGCAAATTTATGTTGTCTCCATGGACTTTAGAAAGGCTTTTGACAAGGTATTGCATGGTAGATTGTTGCATAAGGTTAAATCTCATGGGATTCAGGGTGATGTAGCCAAATGAATACAAAATTGGTTTGGCGACAGAGGCATGTTGTAGAGAGTTGTTTTTCAAACTGGAGGCCTGTGACCAGCGGTGAGTCTCAAAGATTGTTGTTGGGTCCACCGTTATTTGTTTTTTATATTAATGATTGGGATGAGAATTTAAGAGGCATCGTTAGTAAGTTTGCTGATGACACCAAGATGGTGGCATAGTGGACAGTGAAGAAGATTATCTCATATTGCAATGGGATCTTGATCAGTTTGGGCCAGTGAGCTGACGAATGGCAGATAAAGTTTAATTTAGGTCATTGCAAGGTGATGCATTTTGATAGATTGAATTAGGGCAGGACTTACTCAGTTAATGGTAGGGCGTTGGGAAGATTTATCTCGGGGTACATGTTCATAGCTCCTTCAAAGTGGAGTCACAAGTGGACAGAGTGGTGAAGGAGGTATTTGGCATGCTTGTTTCGTTGGCCAGAACACTGAATACAGGAGTTGAGGCGTCTTGTTGCAGTTTTACAAAACATTGGTAAGGCCAGACTTGGAATACTGTGTACAGTTCTGGGCATCCTATTATAGAAAGGATATTATTAAACTAGAAAGAGTGCAGAAAAGATTTACAAGGATGCTACCAAGACTTGATAGTTTGAGTTATAAGGAGAGGTTGGATAGACAGGAATTTTTTTTCTTGGAGCGTAGAAGGCTTAGGGTTGATCTTGTAGAGATCTATAAAATAATGAGGGGCATAGATCAGCTAGATAGTCAATATCTTTTCCCAAAGGTAGGGAAGTCTAAAACTTTCAAGGCATAGATTTAAGTTGAGGGGGGAGAGATACAAAAGGGTACAGAGGGGCAACTTTTTTTACACAGAGGGTGGTGAGCATCTGGAACAACCTGCCAGAGGTAGTAGTAGAGGCGGGTCTTTTAAAAGGTGTTTAGACAGTTATATGAGTAAGATGGCTATCGAGAGATATGGGCCAAGTGCGGGCAATTGGGACTAGCTTAGTTGTTTAAACTAAAAGGGGAGCATGGACAAGTTGGGCCGCAGAGCCTGTTTCCATGCTGTAAACTGGTATGACTCTGATTCTACTATGACCGAGATAGGTTGCTGCATCTTGAAATGCAGAGTAGCATTTTACTTGCCTTCAGATAGCAGAAGAAGAGAGTGGGGAGCTGGTAAAATACCAGAGTGCTACATCAGAATGGTTAACTGACAGAGTGCTGCCATGAGTGAAGTTTCCCAGTAATGGGAATGACAGTGTTTCCAAAGTCTCTGGCATTTTTCCAGCAGGGGGCAGGAACCCGAACAATGTCTGAGCCTGAATGTTTTCCATGTCTTGCTGCATATGGACAATGACTGCTTCAACATTTGACTACTCAGGAATGATGGTGAACATGGTGCAATTGACAATGAATATACTGGCTGACCCAATGATGGACAGAAGGTCTTTGATGAAGCAGCAGAAGATGGTTGGGCCTTAGGCACTTGATGATGGTAAAGTTGTTGATGTAGTATGCATGGACTTTCAAAGGCATTCAATCCAGTGCCACTCAGCACTGAGAAAAGTTATAGCTCATGGAATAAAAGGGACAGTAGGTAAGTGGATATTGAATTGGTCGAGTAATCCAAAACACTGAGTAAAATGGTCAATGGATATTTTTCAGAGGAAGCTTTGCAGTGGAATTACTCAGGTTAGTATTAGGAGCCTTGCTTATCCTGATATATGTTAATGATCTAGATCTTGGTGTGCAGAGGACATTTTCAAAGTTTGCGGATGTACAGAACATGCAAGCATCGTAAACTGTGGAGTACAATGTAGAACTTCGAAAAGATATTGACAAGTTGGAGGAGTGAGCAGTTAAGTGGCAGGCAAAGTTCAATATGGAGAAGTGTGAGGTGATTCCTTTTGTTAGGAACAACATGGAGAGACAAAATGTAATAAGGGATACTATTTTAAAGGGACATAATAAATGGGGAGAAACCATAAAAGGATTGAGAATGAGAGGAAAGATTTTAAATTGATTGTAAAAAGAAGCAAATGCAATATGAAAGAAAAACTTCTTGCTTCAGATCTCGAATGCATTGCCTGGAAGTGTGGTGGAAGCAGGTTCAATTGAGGCATTAGCTGATTGTTTCTATTCAAATAATGTGAAGGGTTATGGGGAAATGGCAGGAGAATGGCACTTAGTCATGATACTCATTCGGAGAGTCAAGGTAGACATGATAAGCTGAATGACCTCCTGCACCACTATATTAAATATAGCTCTTGGGGCCCAAGGGATATGGGGGCAAGGCGGGATCAGGATATTGAATTTGATGATCAGCCATGATCAAAATTAATTGTGAACAGGCTCAAAGGGTTGAATGGCCTACTCCTGCTCCTACTTTTCTATAATTCTATGTTTCTCTAAAAATTCTGTGATTTTGTGATAGTTACATACAGTATGCCTTTGATTCCTTAATATCTCATTTCTGAACAAAAGATTATTTTGCCCTGACAACAGTTTCCAATAACTTCCCCACTACTGACATTTGGCTCACTGGATTATAGCGTCCTTTCTTCATTTTCCTAATTATGTATGGGCATTTTTTTGTTTTGTTTCAATTTTGAGCAGTCACACCTTCTTTACCTACTTATTATGAATAGTGATGTAACATTCTCACAATGAATATTATCAATTATGTTATAATTTACACTTTGTAAGTAAGGCTGGCAATATGCAGTGAGTAAAAAAAACCTGAGTTGATTGCAAATTTCCAATTTACCCTGAATCAGTAGATGATGTGAAACTGGCAACAAATAATCAAACTGCCTCCTTGATATCAGGCTTAACAACGTAAATACCAATAAAAAGATCCACAAGAAAATACTTGCCTTAATTAAAGCCCAGCAAACAACTCGTCCATCTGATGAGACGGAAAAAAAGTTGACATTGTTGTCCAGATCATCTTTTTGCCACTTCACCTGCAAAAAGCAAACAATTGTTTAGAGTTTAAAGCAGTTAAAAATGGAAACAGACATGCAAAATATTTGCTTTAGCATCAAGGCTTTGCTTGTTATTAAGTATTAAAGATCAGTCAGGGCACTTGCTGTCTTGTAGAACAGGAAGCATTTTTTTGTTTGTGCATTGAATGACAAGGCAATTTACATCCAAAGCAATGAAAGCTGATCTAAGATTAGTTAGTTTATTTAATTTTAATGGGACAAAGACAAAGGAAGTAGTCAGTATTCAAATGAAGTTCAATGTGGCGAAGTGCGAGATTTTTCATTATGGATTATTAAAGGTAAAGCAAAGTACTTTCATAATGGTGAGACACTAAGGCTTGGATTTTCCGGTTGCAGTGGACGTAACACCAGGTGGGACAAAAAAATGTCATCGGAGTGAAAAAGTCACTTTCCTGTTGGCGTGAAAACAGGTGCAACTGTGTTTTGCAGACTTCATTAGTGGAGTGTGTTTAACATTGAGCCATGTTGGGAACACCATTTGAATACTTTAGATTGTCAGGAAAGCTGATTATGAAGGCATCTCACGGGAGTCACTCTCCCGTACAGGATTGAAAGTCCATGTTCGCATCTAATTAGACTGGTTTGGTTCACAATTGGATATGAGCAATATGCACAAGGAAAACTACACTTGGAGATATGGCTGAATTTGAGCTCCTCCAATTCCGTCCCAGGTTGTGCAGGCAAAGGTACATCAATTTCAGGGGGATTTCACAAATAAAGGAGTACGCATCCGACAAGCAAGTCAGGTGGGGTGGGGAATGTGTTGAAAGCATTGGAGAGGAAAGGTTTGTCTGGGTGGCAGGAAGGTCAAGACTGAGGAATGTGCACATAGTCACAGGCCTGAGAGTTGGGGGAGGACTAGGGAAGGATGCACATTGACACGAGAGGGGGAGGAGAAGATAAAAGTCCTTGTGGTCTGATTGGCAAGGGAGCCAAACAAGCGAAGTTTCAGTTTATACAGCTGGGCTTACAAAGTCTGTCTTTGTCCCAGTCCAGGGAGCGGAGACAGTGCATGTCAGTCTGTACCCAGCATGGTGTGCCTAGGGCATGGATATCATCTCAAGAACATTGACCTGGTAGGTTTTGGCATAGTACTAGAATGTAGTCATAGTCAGGGGAGGCAGTGGTGTGGTGGTATTCTCATTGGACCAGAAATCCAGAGACCCAGAGTAATGCTCTGGGGACCCGGGTTTGAATCTCGTTACAGCAGATGGTGAAATTTGAATTCAATATCAATATGGAATTAAAAGTCTAATGATGATCATAAAACCACTGTAAATTTTCATTTTAAAAACCCTTTCTAGTTCACTAATGTCCTTGAGGGAAGGAAATCTGTTGTCCTTACCTGGTCTGGCCTACATGTGATTCCAGACCCACACCAATGTGGTCGACTCTTAACTACCCTTCAGGGATAATTAGGAATGGGCAATAAATGCAGGCCCACACAGCCATGACCAAATCCATGAATTAATTGAAAAAAAAATTGGGAACAGGAAGTGTAGGGTGGGCACCCCATGTTCTCTTGGGAAGGGAGGGGAGGTGGCAGGGATAGTCTCTAAATATTTCAGAACAGTAATGGGGTTGGATAATGCCAACATGAGCAACATTCCCCTCAAGCAACTCATGGGGTAACATAGGGATATCAATCACAATTAGAATGGGATCAGGGATTACAGGAGGAAGACTTAAGATGGGGTTCCCTGACATCGGGGAATGTGAGCCATTCAAAATGATTTCAGCAGGACGGCTAGCTGCCTCCACTGCCAGCAAACATGTCATGGGTGGGGGAGGGGGAATCCTGGCCTTAAAGTTAGTGGAGGGGGAGGAAAACCTGAACATTATACTCCTCCAAGATGACAGGAGGGATTTGCACAGTTTCTTGGGGAGGGTCAAAATTGGTTTGGTAATAAAGTCTGACAACCACCATTTTGCAACCTGTAGATTGTCACAATAGAAAATGAAACTGAAAAGCAATGTTGCTTGGGACAATCTTAAGGGATTCTAGATGGAGTGAAATATTGCGCTGAAGAGCCAATTAAAGGGGCACCCATCTTCATTTGTATTTCTAAATGAGGAGGAATGCATGGCTGAGGAATATCAGGAGAATTCAATATCTATAGAAGGAATCTGGGAACTTAAATCTTAAAGAGCATTCATGTGATATTAATCCTGATCAGTTCCAATCATTGATCTGTTTGCAATAACCCCTTGTCCCAATCATGCTAATTCTCCAGTGTGGAGTGGGCACCTGCAGAAATAGCAAATACTATTTCAAAACAGCACCTCTAAACCTTGCAACTGGCAGATATAGAGATGGGAACCCCAAAATCACTAAATTAATTTCATTCCTTGACTGAATATTGGGCCTAAGGTGTTTTCCAAAGGAGGTACTGGATGAGAAATCTAGGGCATGGAGTAGTTGCTGGGCATCCAAGAATCTCATCAAATTGACATCATAGCAGTATTTCTAGTGAAATGGTGGGAGAATGGAAGTTGGAGAGCAGTGAAGGATGCTGTGTTATGGTGTGCTGTCCAGGATTGCAGTAGTGAATATGTACCTAGATTCTCACCAAGTCCTCGAACTCACAGTGATACAATAGGTAGAGACAGAAAGGAGATTTTTGGAGGCGAGTGTTCACTATTTTTCTTTACAATTATTTTACAGGGAGGACAACTTGATGAAGGTGGAAGCTGCATTTAATGTTGCCTACATCATCGTTGCAGGCAGGAGCAAATGCATAGAAGAGTGCTACAGCAGTGGTTTGCCACAGGAAGAAGCTTAACCCCGATAAGCAAAGGGCTCCGGACCCAGAAACATTGCACGGATAACTGTCAAGACTGAGAATGCGTGAAGGAGGCATGTCTTTTCTCTGGATGCGTGACAATCAGTTTCATTGGTGCCTCTGCATGTCCAGGGATCTGGTGTCTCAGATCTGCCACACTCTGCAGGAATACAGCCGTTGACAGTCAATTATTGAGCTTAACTTCTACATGAATGGCCCATTCCAGAGCTCCACTGGGAGCTTTGCGGAATCTCTGAAATGTCCACTCTCAAGTGCATGCAGGAGGTAACAGACCTCCTTTCAACCAATGCCCACAATTACATACACTTTGCCAGAGATTAAGCTAGCCAGGCAAACACAGCAGTGAGCTGCACTGCTTTCTCAGGATTCTCACAAGTGCAGGGTGCTACTGATTGCATTCATGTGACGATGAGAGCTCCCTGGCAACAGGCAGTGCAATGTATCAAAAGGAAAGGATTTCACTCCCTCCGTAATCACAAGAAACAAAGTGTGCAGGTTTGCACCAAATACCCAGGAAGCTACATAATTTCTACCTCTTGAGTAAGCTGTAGATCTCACACATCTTTGCTCGGACATACAAGATTCAGGGTTTGCTCCTCAGTGGCAAAGGGTACCCGTAAAGGATGTTCAGCGAGCAGGATAATTACTCATTTCAGCCTTGCAACTGTTAATTTTAAGTAGAGCTAATAGAAAGTTTTTTTTTGAAAGATTATTTACTACTGTCACAGGTCCACTTAATAGTAACACTGCAACAAAGTTACTGCAAATGTCCCCTAGTCGCCACATTGCGGCACTTGTTCGGGTACACTGAGGGAGAATTTAGCATGACCAATGTACCTAACCAGCACATCTTCCAACCTGCTAAAGGAAACTGCAGCACATGGAGGAAATGCATGCAAACACGGGGAGAATGTGCAGACTCCGCACAGATGGTGACCAAAGCCAGGAATCAAACCCAGGTCCCTGGCGCTGTGAGGTGGAGTGCTAATCACTGTGCCACCAGGCCGAATTCTGTTTAGTTAAATTAGTTAAATGGGATTTCCGATTAGAGCGACTGATAGGGTCATTCGATGATTTAGTTTATGTGCAGACCTGGGTCTGTAGCAAAAAAAAAGCTTTTGGAGAAAGGTTGTTGCAGCTGAAGCCTGATTGAAGTTAGAAGGATTTTTTAGACTTCTGGAACACTGTCTCTCTTTGAAAGCAAGTATATCTGGATTTGCTAGCTGTATTTCTTTAAAAGTGATTTGAGTTATGCGTTAATTTGGCTTATTTGGTACTGGGACAGTCATAAACCAGAAAGTAAACTATCATTTTCAAATATTGTTCAACTGTTAGGGGTTAAGCTGATTCATTTATTAGAGTTATATTTAAACTGTGTAATTAAATGAAGTTTGTTTTACTATAAAAGATCCCTAATTTGTCAGTGGAATTACTGCTGGAGTGATATGTCCTATCCTCACATTTATGCCAAAATAGAAAAATTGTTCGGCTGTAGGCTGGCTTTCAAGTGTAAGTTGGGGACCTGGTGCAGCACTCCAATACTACTACACAAATGTATAAAATAAATTAAAAAGACTAAAAGCCTTTCTCTCAAAAAATTTAAACTGAAGAAATGATGATTCAGTTGTACCAAGTCATCTGAATACTGCTTTCAGTTTTGGACAACAAACTTCAGAAAAGATATAGAAGGTAATCTTACCAAAACAATTCTAAGTACCAAACGAGCATGAAAACAGGAGAGTTTCAGATGCAATTTTTTAGTGAGGTCACAAGTGAAATCTTATATCACTTAGTGCAGATGATGCATGATCTGATTCCTGCCAGTAGAGGGAATGGCAGAATCTATTCTAATCGGAAAGCCGGCTGCTCACACTAGAGGGTGCTAATGCACATGCACAGAGCGCCACCCTCCCCACCCCTACATGATTAGCCCTTGATACTCTCCCTGGTCAAATGCCCCTCTCACCCCCTCCGCTCCCCACCCCCCCTAGCCTCTGTCCAGTAGGCAGTGCCAGGGTCCCCGACTAGCAGTGGCCAAGGGGCACTACCCCCTGCCCCTGACCACCCGGGGGGCCTCCATGGCCTCCATTCCTACCAGCAAAGCCACTATGTCAGGTCCCCTTTGATGAGGACTATACATGATCTTCACCGGTGAAGTTGTTAAGGCATGTGAGCGCAGGATGATTCTGTCTAACTCTTTCAAGTGACTGTTGGTGTAAAAAAGACCTACCTTAAGTTGGCAATTCAAATCACTTTTTCAAATGGTTCCCAACTGAGTGCAATTGTCGAAGGGAAGTTAACACTTTTGAACAATTGCCGCGTAAATCCTGCCCTGGGAACTACCAAGTCGGAGTCCTCAGTGCATCTTTGGGGTACACCCCAAATCCAATGCTGGGGACCAGGAAGTGTTTGTAACAAACTAACAAATTGGTTGCCACGTTTACATTTAGAAATTCAATACTAATTCATTGATGAAAAGCTATTTGAATAACCCTCAGGATTTTATAATGCATGAGAAGTTTTTTATTTGATTAGCTGTTATTGTTAATTAAGATTCTTTCTTTTGTCCACCCTTGGTCTGTTGATTCAAGAAGTTTGCTTTTTCTTGTTGCAATATCAATTTTATGGCCCCATCATAGAGGGGGTGGGGCTGGAAAATATGGCAAACCATTCAAAAATCTTTGCTCAGAGCAAAAAACCCAACAGTGGAAAATTCCACCCACTGTGTTAAATTTATCATTAAAATCCACTGGCCACTCATAATTGATCCTGCTTCTTGTCCTGGTCCCTCCATGAGGACACTATAGTTCAGAAAGCCTACCAATGCCTCTACTTTCTCAACAGACGAAGGAAATTTGGCATGTCTGCTACAACTCTCATTAACTTCTACAGATGCACCATAGAAAGCATTCTGATGGCTGTATGGCTCCTGCTCTGGTCAAGGCCACGAGAAACTACAAAAGGTCGTGAATGAAGCCCATTACTCAAATCAGCCTCCCATTCATTGACACTGTCTACACTTCCCGCTGCCTTGGAAAAACAGCCAGCATAATCAATGATCCTGGGCATACTCTCTTACCCCTTCTTCCGTCGGGAAGAAAATACAAAAGTACCATGTACCAACCGACTCAAAAATAGCTTCTTCCCTGCTGCCATCAGACTTTTGAATGGACCTCACATTAAGTTGATCTTTCTACACACCCTAGCTATGACTGTAACAGTACATTCTGCACTCTCTCCTTTCCTTCCCTATGTGTGATATGCTTTGTCTGTATAGTGCACAAGAAACAATACTTTTCAGTGTATACGAATATATGTGACAATAATAAATCAAATCAAATCAAATTTCCCTTTTGGGTATTACCTAGTCCAAAGCTTAGTGTTATTAGCAAATTTTTATATTTATTGTAAATTCAGGGTCTTTTGTTTCATGGTGTTACTCCTTCCAGAAAATGAATTCCATGTTCCCTTAATCCATATCCACTGTATATGCCACCTACTCAAGCACAAATCATCTATGTCCACAAAGAACAACTATGGATCTATTAGCAGAGTGGGCCAATTTCAAGCCTTCTCAATTAAAAATGATACACATTTAACTTAGTGCACATTGTCAACCAATATTTTATCCACGTAAATAAGAGTAAAACTCTCCAGTACATAGCACAAAGGAAAATAATTGTTGTTGGTGGGCAATCCTTGGCCCAGAACTTTGCTGCAGGATTTTCTCAGAGACGTGTCCTTGCCCCAACCATCTTCAGCTATTTCATCCATGACTTTAACTCCATAAAGATCAGACATGGAGGTGTTTGCTGATATTTGACATTTACCATTTCTATTCACAACTCCTCAGGTAACAAGATATTTCATTTCTGCATGCAACAAGACCTGGACAACATTCAGGCTTCAGCTCATAAGTGGCAAGTAACAGTCACATCATTCAAGTGCCTGGTGATAATCATTTCCAACGAGAGAGAACCTGCACTTCTGCATTATCTGCTTTATCAGGTATGACTTCAAAATGGTTATTAATATCTTATCAAACAAGACTGTCTTTCACAATCAATGCCAGCTGTCCTTAATTAACCCATGGATTTCTAATTGATCATTAATTTCATTGTGAAGTATGCTTTAATGGCATCACTCTGAGCTGGATTTGATTGCAAGTTAAATCTGTGATAGGTCAGTATCTAATTCCCAACATCCCTTGGTTTTCCAATTTGTAGTTTACTTCAGATCATAAGAACATAAGAACATAAGAAATAGGAGCAGGAGTAGGCCATCTAGCCCTTCGAGCCAGCCCTGCCATTCAGTGAGATCATGGCTGATCTGAAGTGGATCAGTTCCACTTTCCCGCTTTCTCCCCATAACCCTTAATTCCCTTGTCTATCAAAAATCTATCTATCCATGACTTAAATACATTTAGCGAGGTAGCCTCCACCACTTCAACGGGCAAAGAATTCCAGAGATTCACCACCCTTTGAGTGAAGAAGTTCCTTCTCAACTCCGATCTAAACCCCTTATCTTGAGGCTGTGCCCTCTAGTCCTGCTATCCCCTTCATGTAACATACCATTGTGGCTTTGAAATATACTACCACTTCTTCATCATCACTGAGTTAAAATCCTAGAACTCGTTACCGAGCAATGCAGTGGCATTGTCGTCACCACAAAGACTGCAACGAGCCAACAGCACAGCTCATCATGAGCTCCTCAAGAGCATTTAGGAATGGGCAATAAATGCAGACCTTATGTTGTGGCACCCTCATTTCATTGAAAAATAGTAAACAATTCAGTTGAACCTAATTGCCCCTTGATTTTTTAAATGATGGTAGGGGGGCTGTGCATGGGTAAAATTAAATGGAATGGATGTCCAGGAGGTTTAAGTGTAAAGGCCTGACAGCAATGAGATTTGGAATTAGGCAATCTGATTAAGAAGGGTGCCTATCAGTTATGCCTCATATGGAGTCAGGATCCTTAGCTTGAACATCCCACTGCCAGTTTTCTCTCGCTCTTGGCAGTTGTGAGCAGTCTTCTCCTGCAGGAACACAAATGTTCTGGCAGATTGATGGACACTGCATCTAAGCAGGGAAGGTTACTGCTGGAAGCTTTGAAGATGCTGGTGGGAGATTTGGTGCTGGGGACCTGTGAGGTAGCAGCATGTGAGTTCCAGGTGACATTTGGAGGTCTGACAGAAGATGGAGTGCAGGGAGGAGTTCAGCAGCATTTGTCCTTGCTGATTCTAGTCAGTCATTCACCTTTTTCTGACATTGCACATCCATCCTCTTGGTCAGGTTATTGGCACTGACCAATGCTGCCACCATCTTCCAGGCAGGATTCATTACGTTTCAGCAAGGTCTCCTGCCAGCTGAGGGTATATTATAGCCCAGCTGTCCTTCACAGCATTCGGAAAATGGCTGAGGGCCCCCTCCATAAATCAAGGAGCTGGTTTTCTAGATGCCATCCTCTTGTCTTGAACCAGATCAAGTGCTGTGGAGCTGTTTAAATTAAGCACCCCCTATATTGAAATAGAACATAGAACACTACAGCACAAACAGGCCCTTCGGCCCACAAGTTGCGCCAATCATATCCATACCTACCAGGCCTATCTATAACTCTCAATCCCATTAAATCCCATGTACTCATCCAGAAGTCTCTTAAAAGACCCTAACGAGATCGCCTCTACCACTACCGATGGCAGCCGATTCCATCACTCACCACCCTCTGAGTGAAAAGCTTATCCCTCTCTGTGCCTGCTCCCTAGCACCTTAAACCTGTGTCCTCTCGTAGCGACCATTTCAGCCCTGGGAAATAGCCTCCGAGAATCCACCCTATCTGTACCTCTCAACATTTTACAAACCTCTATCGGGTCGTCTCTCAACCTTCGTCTCTCCAGGGAGAAAAGACCTAGCTCCCTCAACTTATCTTCATAAGGCATGCCACCCAATCCAGGCAACATCCTTGTAAATCTCCTCTGCACCCTTTCAATAGCTTCCACATCCTTCTTGTAGTGAGGTGACCAGAACTGTGCATAGTACTCCAAGTGGTGTCTGACAAGGTTACAGCACTACCTCCCGACTCCTAAACTCAATCCTTCGATTAATGAAGGCTAGAAATGTTCAGATGATCCCCAGGGAGGGCAAATCAGGCTGGCATTGGTCACAGAGGATAAAAAAAATCAGAGTGCCTGAAAATTGTGATCCAGACTGTGTCACCAGGGCCAGGAGGAATTGATTTTTTTGCCAAAAATGATATGTTGTCAATTTTTAGAAAACTTTGCCCTTTATTTCTGTGATATATTTAAAGGGGTTACAAATTGCTTTAAAAGCTGATCACATGATTTGATGGTGACGTCATTAGGGTACTGGAGGCTGCAGTTTTATTTTAGCTTGTACTTTGTGCAGTGTAGAGAACATTACTTTCAATAATGTTACGTGCTAGTTTGAATCTACATGTGCGAACCAGGTCATTTTCCTTTTGTTATAACACTCAATCTCTGACATACTTAGGACATTACAAGTTCTACCTGCAAAGCTGGCTAACATGATGGTATTATTTGATCATAGAACTTCCTGTGTGATAAATTCTCCAGATTAATACAGAGCAGTATGAAATGATGCATTTTGGCAGATGGGTTAGAGACTTTAATGGCACAGTTCCAAAGGGTGTTGTTAGGAATAGGGTTCCAGGATTTTGGCCCAGTCAAAATTTGTCTGCCCATTCTATTGGCTTATTTAAGTCCTGCAATTTGTATCACCTTTACTGTTGATCCCTGTTTCAAGTTTGATATCATTGGCAAATTTTGAAATTCTTATCTCAAAAACCCAGTTATCCGAGCACTGACCCAAGGGAAACATCATTGTTTACCACCTTTCAGTCTGAAAAGTACCCATTTCCTATATGACTCACTATTTTCTATTCTTAAGCCAATATTTTATCCAACTGAACACTAACCCTCCTTTTTCAGTAAAATAGCAAGTAATTATTTTATTGAAACATTCCAGGCATTTTATTCCTAAGATTTAGCAGACAGGAGTTTTAAATGCCAAGACAGCTTAACGTTTGCCTTTGACTGTTCATTTTGGCAATTTTGACAGTTGTCTTTTTCAGCTCATTTTGATACTTTTGGCAGCTGGCTTTGAGAATTCATTTTGGCAGTTTTGACAATTGTAGTTGATGATTCATTTTGACTCTTTTGATAGTTCCACTGAGCTTGAAAGTTATGCACTTTTTACACACATCCATGCCTACTTTTAACAATCCCAATGAACATTTTATTTTTCCCAAAGGCCGCATAACCTCCTTCAAAGGAAACCAGATCTGTGCCAAAGGACAATATTCAATGGAATAGTCTACCATGGGCCAAAAGCGGGCAATTGGGACTAGCTTAGGGGTTTTAAAAAAAGGGCAGCATGAAGAAGTTGGACCAAAGGGGCTGTTTCTATGCTGTAAACCTCTGTGACTCTATGACTCTATGACTTCTCCAAAGGACTCCACAAAGTTCAAACCTGCTCCTACTTGATCTAGTAAGAAGTCTGACAACACCAGGTTTAAGTCCAACCGATTTATTTGATATCAATTGGTTAGATCAAGTAAATAAATAAATCGGTTGGACTTAACCCTGGTGTCGTCAGACTTCTTACTGTGTTTACGCCAGTCCAACGCTGGCATCTCCACATCATGCGTACTTGATCTAACCAGTGTATATCGTGTTTCACACAACTGAGTCACCAAAATCACACAAGTGGAGGCGACTGCCGATTTGAAAGGGCAGCTGCCTAGGTGAAATGCGCATGCATGAACCCCACCTGGGCCCATTCCTGCCCCTGCAAAAATGGTAGGTGCTGGGGTCAGGGATGGGACATCCAATTTTTGGACTTATCTGTCTTTTTTACAACAATGGAGAAACTCACTTACATTGCAAAAATCCAGGTCATTGTCTCCAGGATTGTCAATGAGACCATCTCCTCTGGAGTTCACCTCTTCACAGCATCCAACCTCATCGCCCACAATCCTGTCTGCTTCCAATGCATTAAGATCCATAAACAAGACTCATTGGACCTGATTTTACCATTGCGTTGTACCCATTTGTGGGCGTGAAAACTTGGTAAAATCGGGTGTGAGGCAAATAGCGTAATCCGCGCTTGAGTTTGCACCGATTCCCCCTTTACCAAGATTTGAAAATGGACGCAATGGGGACTGCACCTGAAATGGGTGTGACGTCAATTTAAATGCATTTGTATGCATTTAAATTGACTTAATGAGCTGGATGCCCAAACTGACCTGCATTTCCCTCTTTACCATCGTGTTTGCCCATCCAGATTTGATGCAAAACAGACATGCTCAGCAAAAGTCTGTTTTGGGTGCTCCAGCTTCTGAAGAAATAAGTTCAGAGCTTCCAGTGGCTCTCTGACTCAGATCGATGGTGGTGGGTGGAGTGGAGGAGGGAGGCAGGCCAGATCATTCTCTGTTGGGGGGGGCGTGGGGTATGGTTCAGATGTATCTCTGGTGGGGGGGAGATGGGGAAGGGAGGAAGGAGGCCAGATCACTCTCTGATGTGGGAGAGGGGGAGGGGAGCGTTGGTGGGAAAGGAATCCAGCTTGTTCTCTGATGGGGGAAAGGCGGGTCAGATCATTCTCTGGTGGATAGTGGGGGAGAAAGAGGCAGGTCAGATGCATCTATGGTGGGAGGGGGAGGCGGAGGGAGGTCAGATCATTCTCTGGTGGGGAGCATGTGGGGAGGGGCAAGGGCAGGAGAGATCCGCTGCCACTCTGCAGGCGATCAATGGGGGTAAGAGAAGGTCCACTGCCACTCTGTGGGTGATCGTTGTGGGGGTGAGGGGGTAGTGAGGCAGGGGGTCGTGATCGGTCTGGGTAGTGGGGGGGGGTTGTGGGTGGATGAGGGGGACAGTTCTGTTGTGGGGGTGGGGGGATGTCTGTGAGACATAAGCCCCACCCACAGCGCGATTCAGATTCCTTCTCTACTGAATGTGTCATTTTTTTCCTGCATTTGTTGGTCGAGCCATTTGCAAGGATAGACATTTATACAGCTAACTAAGGTTCTCTGGTTGGTTGGCCAACAAATACTAATACAGCTCTTAGACTATGTGGGAAACAAACATTTACATTTAAGAATATGTCAACAAATTATTAGAAATGTAGCAAAAATAATAATTATTAATCTTCTGCATATTTGTGAAACTTATTAGAAAGATCTAGAACCCACCTCCCAAACAGGATCAGTATGCTTTCCAGATTTAGTGGAACTCTTGTAAGCAGGTTTTGAACTGTGTTCCATGATGTTGTAGACAGCAACACAACCATCATACAAACCAACAGCTATCAGGTGTGGATACATATTGTGGATATCCAGGCACAAGACACTGCATTCTGTACTATATTGGTATTCAGGGTAAGATGGATTTTTCAGCGAGTGAACTAGAAGCATGCCACGGTTCTGTTTCATAAAATCATCTAAGGGTAAAGGGAAAAAAAACTCATTAACAAAAGCAACAAATAAATGACCTTAATTACATGGATGTAGGGTGAGATTTTGCCAAAAGGGGGGAGATCCTGCTCTTCAGTGGACGAGAGGCAGGACTTACCCATGATATTGATGGATAGAGAAACAGGACCTTTCCATGATATTGCGGATAGAGAGGCAGAAGCTCTCCATGATATTGGCAGATAGAGAGGCTGGACCTTTCCATGTTATTGGCAGTTAAAGAGGCAGGATTCCTCCATAATACTGCCGGATAGAGAGGCAGGACCTTTCCATGTAATTGGCAGATAAAGAGGCAGGATTCCTCCATAATACTGCCGTTTAGAAAGGCAGGACTTTTCCATGATATTAGCAGAGAGAGACGGGACTTCCCCACAATATTGGCAGAGGCAAAGATTCCCCATGATATTGCTGGAGAGGGAGGCAGAACTTCCCCATGATATTGGCAGAGAGAGAGGCAGGACTTCTCCACAATATTGGCGAATGGAGAGGTAGGACTTCTTTACAATATTGGTGGTTTGTTATAAAAACCCATCTGTTTTAATATAATTCAGAAGAGGAAAGCAGCTGCCCTTATCTGCTCTGATCTAATTGTGACTCAAGACCCACAGCAATGTGGTTGACTCTTAATTATCCGCTGAAATTGCTTAGCACTTATATCAAATAACTAATGAAAAATTCAAAAATAATAATATCTAGACACCACAAATGACAAAGGCACATGTTTCTCAGTTGATCCTGAAAAGTCTTCCCACTGATATCTGGGGACTTGTGCCACATTGGGAAAGGTGCCCTACAGACGAGTAACAGTCTTCCATATTAATATTCACTGAATCATATCTTGTTATGATCCAAGCTCCTGATATCTGTGCTGTCCCACCAGCAGAACAGATTAAACAGTGTTGGCAGTGACACTGTGGTATAGAGGCGGGGGAGTCTGTAACTCTACACCCTAGCTATGACTGTAACACTACATTATCCACTTTCTCATTTCCTTCTCTATGAATGGTATGCTTTGTCCATAATGCATACAAAAAAATACTTTTCACTGTATGCTAATACATGTGATAATAATAAATCAAATCAAATCAAAATTTGACTCTGAACCCCATGAAGTCTCATGGCAACAAAAATAGCCAAGGAAATCTCCAACTGATTACTGCCTACTTCCCTCCCTTAGTTATGAATAAATGTATCAATCCACATTGAACACTGCTGAGAAAAACTGAGGATAGCAGGAACACAGAATGAACTGTGGGTTGGGGGAACTAATATTAATGTTCATTACCAATATTAATGTTCATTACCAAGATGGCACAATATCACCACTACTGATCAAGCTGGTTGAGTAATTAAGATGTGGAGATGCCGGCACTGGACTGGGGTAAACACAGTAAGAAGTCTCACAACATCAGGTTAAAGTCCAACAGATTTATTTGGTATCAAAATTATTTTGCTACCAAATAAACCTGTTGGACTTTGACTTCTTCGAGTAATTAAAGACATTTTTGCCAGATTGGCCTGGGGTAGGTGATGAGTAAACTAACACAAGGGGAAAATCTATTAAACCTGCTCTTTTCATATATCTTTTCATGATAGGATTGGTGAGAGTGATCACAACACAGTCCTCGTGGAGGTCAAGTTCTGTACCAACACCCTTTGTTCTGTGCTGAAAGAGAAGGCCACTCCTGCAGCTTAATCAGGTAGTCTTCACTTTGGGACCTACAACTCTGGTATGGGTAAAGGTACAGGTTTAAAAACCTTCACTGGCTATTTCCCATTAGTGAATCTCTGCACGCTCAATAAGGCAGCTTGTCCTCCACAAAGCTGACGGGTAAATCTATTTGCGATCCCCATGGCCTTTGTGGTCATCGTAACAGATGTCCTCAACCCTGCAGACATCCAGTCCCCAGATAACTAAATTAGTCACACATGCAGACATATAACCACAACCACAAGCTGTTTCCCTGCATAACACAATAGAACACAAATGATCTAAAAAGTAATATCCTTTTCTTCACACTTCCAACCTCATGGAAAAATGAATTATCATAATTCCAAAAAGAAGATTTCATTTTCTCAACCTATTTTGTCTTACTTAGTATATTTATCTATATACACAAAACTATTACATTATAGAGTATATTCATCAATCAAGAAAATGTATGCAAGTATTTTGTAAAAATAGAGCTCATTCCAGTTCATTCTCCATTTTCCAAAGTGTCCAAGTTCCTTTGATTTTTAAACACATCTGTAATTAAATTTTCTCATCCAGCCACATGTCTAATTTGTAAATTAAACGGTTGCAGAAATAAACTCCACCTGAACATACCGGCACTCTGGTTTGAAAACTCTTCCAGAAATTTGAGAAGATTGTGGTCAGTACATATATAATTGTTTCTGAAGAATTACTTGCAACATAAATTTCAAAATGCAGCAAGGCTAAAACTAAACTTAAAGTCTATGTTTTGACAGTTGAATATTTCTTCTGTGACCAAAATATCATATTTTTCAATATCTTCCCAATATCACTGTGAAACAAGCTTTTGTGTGTGAGTATGGGTGTGATTAATTTAATTAGACTAAAGACAGACTGCAAGGCAAAAAACACCAAAAAGAAATTAAGTGTAAAAGCAAGTATGTTGAAGTGGACATGAGTAGGTCTAAGATGGGAACAGTGAGCAAGCAGCATGAATGGAAATTTGCATCAGGAAGATATGGAGGATGGAAGTTTCACTATTGTATTTCAGAATGCAAATGAACAATTGACAAAGATCATAAATTAATAAAATATTATGTTTCGCTTTTCCTAGAAGTGGTGACAATAGAAATAACACGAAAGATCTGTATATTCTGGGAAAAGGAATTTCAAAAGGGATGTAATAACAATACATTTAAAGATGAAAGGGGGAAAACATATTTAAAGAGAGCTTGAATGCTGTATAGGTGGATGTGGCTATGAGATCCTGAAGTGCAGGTGGGCTGAAGCAGACCTGTGAAGAAAGCAGCCTATAGCCACCTTTAGAGAAGACAAGTGTTATCTTTGCAAGGTTTTGATGCAAGTTTTGTTTTTTTCCAGGAGCAACTGAGAGAGAGAGAAGGCTGTGAAATGTTTCCCTGTAATAACAGCAGGTGTTTTGAATTTGACTGGAATTCTTTCTGGGCTAAAATCTAGGAGAACTGTTGCCAAAAGGGTTGTTGAGCTCTGTGTTTAACTAAACAGAAGTTTCTTGGGAAATGGTGGTAGAACTACTGATAACGGTGTAAATGTAATCTAGTGTGCCTAAGTCTTTTTCAAATAAATGTTTAAATTTAATATTTAAAATCTCCAGAACTGGTTTTTAGTTTTTGCTTCCAACTTCAGTGCAATTTCAAAATACAATACCAGTTGCCAAGTGTTATTATAGCATGTCCAAGAATCCCTTTGGGATTTGGGCGATTACTACCAGCTATATCGTAACACTTCTCATATACATTCAACTTTGTGAGGAACATTCTACTGGCTTTTCACTTCCTAGTTCATCTTATAATAACACAGCATCCACACCACTGGAGCCAATAGCCAATTTAAATTATGTTGGATAATTAGGCACTGCTAGAACAGACATAGTGGTTTGTACAATCATCATGCTGTCAAGTACACCTGACAATCCTGGATCTATTCAAATGTTCTGTTCTTTTTAATAATTCAGTAAATCACACTGTTAAGATTTGCCACAAACTTCCAGTAAAATCCACATGCTAGAAATTTCAAAACTTCCCATTTTGTAGTGGGCAATGGCTTTAACTTTTGCATATCATGGGCCCACATGACTATGTTCAAAGCATGGCCTAAAATGTAACTTGCGCTTTTGCAAATTCACTTTTAGCCAAGTCTAGCTCCTGGTGCCTCAAGCACATGATGCAGTTCACCAGTGTTGGAAGGAGCACTTCGAACTGTTCCTCAACCAATTGTCCACCATATTGGAGACCATCCAAGCCGTCCGACAACATCCTATGAAGGATTCCCTTGGCAATCTCTCAACCATCATAGAATCCCTATTCTTAGAATCCCTACAGTGCAGAAGGGGGCCATTCAGCTCATCAAGTCTGCACCAACCACAATCCCACCCAGGCCCTATTCCCGTAACCCCACTTATTTACCCTGCTAATCTCCCTAACCCTAGGGTCAATTTAGCATGGCCAATCCACCTAACCCACACATCTTTGGATTGTGAGTGGATGCCACAACACCCGGACAAAACCCATTCAGAATGGGGAGAATGTGCAAACTTCACACAGACAGTGATCTGACACCAGAATTGAACCTGGGTCCCTGGCGCTGTGAGGCAGCAATGCTGTGAGGCACTGTGCTGCCCCATCAATGAGCTTAAGCAAGCCATCCAACACATGAAAGCCATTAAAGTTTGCGGGCCAGGCTGTATACCTACAGATATCTGCCATGCTATTTGCTCATGTCCCAACCCTACCAGTTTATCCTTTGCCTCTGACAAAGATGACTTTTTCCTGGATCTCAAGAACGTGACCATCATTACTATCCACAAGAAGGAGAATAAATGTAATTGGAAAAGCTACGGGGGGATTCCCCTCCTGTTGATCACAGGTAAAATCCTGGCCCATGTCCTCCTGAATCAACTTTGTCCTTTTACTGATGAGATCCTCCCAAAAATCCAGTGTGGCTTCTGACCATCCCGGAATACTGGGACATAGTCTTTGTGACTAGGCAGATCCAGGAAAAGTGCTGGGAGCCAAACCAAGAATTGTTCCTTGCCTTCATTGATCTGATCAAGGCAATTGATTCTTTAAATTGTGAAATGTTTTGGATGTCCTCCAATGCTTTGTCACCATCCTGAGACTTAAGCATGACAATATAACCACCACTATCCTGAGTGGAGGGTCTGAAACTGACTTCCTGTGTTTAACTTGTGGTTAAACAGGATTATGCGATCACTCTCACCTTGTTCATCATTTATTTGGCGATCATTGTCCACCAAATCCAAGATGACATACCACCCAATGTGCTGACAGTATCATCTGTACAAGAAACTTTTCAGCCTTGGTTACTTCTGGGCAAAATCAAAACTAACCACCATGGACATCCAAGATCTTCAGTTTGCAGATGACCACCACATTATAGCTCATTCTGAACAGGACATGCAATGAGTGCTTGATCTCTTCAACTATCTTTACACATTGCCAAGATGAAGACCTTCACCAAATTTCCCCAGACCAGATGAACATCTGGCATACAATCTATGTAGATAGCTGGGTCTGGAGAATGTGCAGCACTTCCTATATCTTGGCAACCATTTGCCAAAGGACCACCATCGATAAGGATGTCCAGCGCCAAGTACTACCTTCTTCATGCTGTGCCGAACTTTCTTTGACAACGGGGACCTTTGGAAGCCCACAAGGGTCCTGGTTTATAAGGTCATTGTGTTGACCACTTTCTATTGTAGTGAAACTGGACTGTCCATTGATACCATGTTAAGATTGTTGAGAGCTTCCTATCAGTGGTGCTTGCATTGAATTCTCAGGATCAAATGGGAGGACTGCCAGACTAATGCTAGCAGCCTCCATGATGTAGCTGCTTCTACCAGGATTGAAGCCCTGCTCCTGTGCAATCAACTCCAATGGACAGACCATTGCATCCAGATACCTGGAAACCCCCTCTCTCAGCAAGTCCTCAAATCCCAGCTCTCCAATGCCAGAGCTCTATGGGTAGCAAAAGGAAAACATGGAAGGAAACACTCCATGGCACCCTAAAATACAAAGGCATTAACACCACTGAATGGGAGGAAAAGGCTGTGGATTGCTCAGCATGGCTCTACCTGGTCCTTAAGCCTTGACAGTGAGAAGGAATGGCAGTCGCAGAGGAAAGAGAAAGAAGCCAATTTAGGGTTGTGAATTCCACTCTCCCATACGAACAACATGCCCACACTGTGGATGAACTTCTGGATCCAGATTTGGCTCTTCAGTCCTCTGAAGTCTCACTAAGCCTGATGGACATTATCTTTGATTTTGAGGGATCACCACAGCCGCTGCCGACAACCTGAAAAAAGAGGATGGGGTACAAAAGAAGTGGGTTGCTTTGCCCTGGATGGCATCACATTTGTTGAGTTTTGTTGGAGCTGCGCCCATCCAGGCAAATGTATTCCATCATTCACTTAATCCTTGTAGATGGCGAAAAGCATTGGGGAGTCAGGAAGTGAGTTACTCACCACATAATTCCCAGCTGCTCACTGCTCTTGGAGCCATAGTATTTACATGGCTGGTCCACTTAGAGTTCTGGTCAAAGGTAACTACCAGGATGTTGATGGTGAGGGGTGAAATTTTGTTGACCATCAAGGGCATTTGGTTAGATATGCTCCAGTTGGAGATGACCATTGCTTGCACTTCTCTGGAATGAATGTTTCTTGTCCCTAATCAGTCTAAGCCCAACAGTGATTCAGGGCTTTCAGCATGTGCATTGGTTACTTTAATATTGGAAGGATTGCAAATGGTACTGAACACTGTGCAATCTTCAATGAACATCCCCATTTCTGACTTTATGAAGGATGAATCATCTCCAATCGTGGGGATGTTTTCCCAATTCCTATTGACTTTAATTTTGCCCAGATTCCTTGATGAAATACTTAGTCAAAGTCCACCTTGATGCTAAAGGCGGTCACCCTCACCTCATCACCTGAATTCAGCTCTTTAGTTCATATCATGCTGGGCCGCATGGTGGTGCAGCAGTTAGCACTGCTGCCTCACAGTGCTAGGGATCTGGGTTCAATTCCTGGCTTGGATCACTGTCTGTGTCGGGTTTGCACATTCTCCCTATGTCTGCATGGGTTTTCTCCAGATGCTCCGATTTCCCTCCCACAGTCCAAAGACATGAAGGTCAGGTGCATTGGCCATGCTAAATTCTCCCTCAGTGTACCTGAACAGGCGCCGAAGTATAGAGGCAAGGGGATGTTCATAGTAACTTTGTCGCAGCATGAATGTAAACTCTACTTGTGATTAATAAATAAGCTTTAAACTATGTTTGGACCAAGGCTGTAATGATGTCTGCAGCCATGTGTGCCTGACAAAATTCAAATGAAAATAGGTGATTGTTGAGTAGGTGCTGCTTGATAGCATTGTTGTTGACATCTTTCATCACTTTTCTGATAATTGAGTAGACTGTTGGGGCAAAATAGAAAGCAAACTAGAAAACAGAATTATTGAAGTCAAGTCCCATTGTCAGATTGTCCCCTTCTGAAATGTGCGTACTATTGGTAACTGATTTTAGACTTGGCTGTAACTGTTTTAAAAATAGAACCCTGTTCAAGCATTTTTGCCTGTAAGCAAGGGATGTGTATGACAGGCAGTGAGTACACGTTCTGTCTCAGGAATACGATGTCTTAGGATCGAAAAGTCTCACGTTAGGCTTCTAAATGGTCCAATTTTAACATCGAGATTTGGGGTACACGTACACAAATTTTTGAAGGCAGTAAGAGAAATCGAGAAGGTTAGGGTTTTAAAAAGCACTCAAAATGCATGGCATTATTTATAAACAAATAGAGTACAAAAGCAAGCGGGTTATACTAAAATATTCTGGAACACTGTTAGGTCTCAGCTGGAATACTGTGTTCAGTTCTGGGCATCAATCTTTCATAAGTACATCAAGAAAGGAAGATGTCAGAGAGATTTATGAGAATGGTAACAGGGTTGAGGGATTTCAATCATATGGAGACACAGAAGAATCTAGCCTTCTTTTCTTACATCAGATGTCAAGAGATCTGGGGTGGGAATCTCTGGCTGTGCTCACCCCAAAACCAGAGAATCCTGCCCAAGCTCAATGGACCTTTGAATAGTCCCCCCTGCCCCCATCCATTACGATTCCCATGGCAGGCAGGATGGGAGAATTCCACCCCCCACCACCACCCCACCACCCCGCTCCTGATAGAAATGTTTAAAATCATAAATGGCTTTCATTGAGTAAATGATGAGAAATTGTTTTTATTAGTGGAAGGGTTAGCAGCAAGAGGACACAGGTGTAAGGAATTGGCAAATCAACCAGAGCCATGACGAAACATTATTTTACACAATGAATTGTAAAGCGACAGGTTCCATA
The DNA here is from genome assembly GCF_965287045.1 of Carcharhinus amblyrhynchos. Lineage (NCBI taxonomy): Eukaryota > Metazoa > Chordata > Chondrichthyes > Carcharhiniformes > Carcharhinidae > Carcharhinus > Carcharhinus amblyrhynchos. The sequence goes on along the minus strand of NC_137324.1, from coordinate 44,880,578 downwards.
GTTACATTCAAAAGAAAATTGCACATTTAGGCAAAATAGAAAACAGAATTAGTGTAGTACACTGCCATGCTCCCCCTTGTGGAACACCAGTACTGGTTGACATTGCATGCCTGAGAGAGGAAATGTTTTCACTTGCTATAATAAACACCCCTCATTTTGATGGGCAAAAAGAATTCTCAGAAAAGAAACTGAAGGCCAAAAGATGGCAAAAGAGCAAGTAGTGAAATTAACTGGATTATTCTATCAAAAGAGTAGAACATAGAACATAGAACATTACAGCGCAGAACAGGCCCTTCGGCCCACAATGATGCGCCGACCAGTCTTATTTTTAAAAAAAACATTGACCCACTAATCTAAACCAATCCCTTTTCGTCCATAAACCTATCCACCAATCTCTTAAACGCCCCCAAACTAGGTGCATTTACAACTGCAGCAGGCAGGGCATTCCAGTCCCTCACCACCCTCTGGGTAAAGAACCTGCCCCTGACATCCGTCCTATAACTACCCCCCCTTAATTTAAAGCCATGCCCCCTCGTGCTAGCTTTCTCCATCCGAGGAAACAGGCTATCACCATCCACCCTATCTAAACCTCTAATCATCTTATATGTTTCTATAAGATCCCCTCTTAGCCGCCTTCTTTCCAGTGAAAACAACCCCAAATCCCTCTGTCTCTCCTCATAGGACCTCCCCTGCATACCAGGCAACATCCTGGTAAACCTCCTCTGCACCCTCTCCAAAGCCTCCACATCCTTCCTGTAATGTGGGGACCAGAACTGCACACAGTACTCCAAGTGCGGCCGCACCAGAGTTGTGTACAGTTGCAACATGACGCTGCGACTCCTAAATTCAATCCCCCTACCAATAAACGCCAAGACACCGTACGCCTTCTTAACAACCTTATCTACTTGATTCCCAACTTTCAGGGATCTATGTACACATACACCTAGATCCCTCTGCTCCTCCACTCTATTCAAAGTCCTCCCGTTAGCCCTATACTCAACACATCTGTTATTCCTACCGAAATGGATTACCTCACACTTCTCCGCATTAAACTCCATCCGCCACCTCGCGGCCCAGCTCTGCAACCTGTCCAAGTCATCCTGCAAACTTCGACACCCTTCCTCACAATCTACCACACCTCCGACTTTGGTGTCATCAGCAAACTTACTAATCCACCCAACTATACCCTCATCCAGATCATTAATAAAGATTACAAACAGCAGTGGCCCCAAAACAGATCCCTGAGGCACACCACTCGTAACCGAACTCCATGATGAATAATTACCATCAACCACCACCCTCTGTCTCCTATCTGCTAACCGATTCCTGATCCAAGTACCTAAATTACCACCAATCCCATACATCTGCATTTTCTGCAGAAGCAGAAAGAGTAGGGGGGTTATAATGGGCCAATGGGGTCCTTTAGTGCAGAATCATTCAATGATTATACAGCCAAAAGTATACTTGATTTCAGGGAAGTCATGAGATCAATTCCCCTGACAGTTTAATGTTGGCTGTTAAAGTGGCAGTGTAAATCTGGAGTCCAGTATTTTGCCTGGCTTCAGAGTGAAGTTGAAAACTCCCCATTAGTACTCACTGTAATTTGAGTCATGGGGGAATTTCTCCCATCCCACCCACCACAGGAATCGTAGCAGGAGCGATGGGGGGCGGACCATACGAAGGCCCATTGAACTCGAGCAGGATTTCCCAGTTTTGAAGTGAACGCAACCAGAAAATCCCATCCATACAGCCATAGATTTTTACAGCACAGAAAAAGATCCTTCGGCCCATCATTTCTCTACCTTTCAAAGAGATGCTACCTAACTATTCTAATCCCATTTCCCAGCACTTGGCCCATAGCCTTGAATGTCTTGGCATCACAAGTGCACATTTAAATACTTTTTAAATGCTATGAGGGTCTCTGCCTCCACCACCCTTTCAGGCAGTGAGTTTCAGACTTTCACCTCCCTTTGTGTTAAAACGTTTTTCCTCACATCCCTCCTAAACCTCCTGCCCCTTATCTTAAATCTACGCCCTCCCAGTCATTGACAGTCTACCAAAATTTCTTCCTACTTTATCAATGTCCTTCATAATTTTATACATCTCAACCATGTCCCCTTTCAGTCTCCTCTGCTTCAAGGAAAACAATCCCAGTCTACCCAATCTCTCATCATAACCAAAACCCTCCAGCCCAGGCAACATCCTGATAAATCTTCACTGCACCCTTTTCAGTGCTATCGCTCCTATAATGTGGATTCTAGAAACTGCACACAATACTCTAGCTGTGCCCTACCAATGTTTTATAGTTCCAGCATAACCTCCCTGGCTCAAAAACTCTATGCCTCGGCTAATAAGGCAAGTATATCATATGCCTTCTTAGCTGCTTTATTCATCTGTCCTGCTACCTTAAGGGGCCAGTATACATGCACACCAAGGCCCCTCTTTGATCCTTGGTACTTCCCATGGTCCTGCCATTCATCATGTATTCCCTTGCCTTGTTGTCTGCCCTAGTGCATCACCTTGCTCTCATCCTGATTGAATTCAATTTGTGGGTATGCCGGCGTTGGACTGGCGTAAACACAGTAAAAAGTCTGACAACACCAGGTTTTAGTCCAACCTATTTATTTGATAATATACTCGCAAGCTTTCGAGGGGTTACCCTCTTCGTCAGGTGAATTCACCTGACGAAGAGGGTAACCCCTCGAAAGCTTGCGAGTATATTATCAAATAAATAGGTTGGACTAAAACCTGGTGTTGTCAGACTTTTTACTGAATTCAATTTGCCACTGATCAGGCCTTCTGATTATATCCTCCTGTAATCTAAGGCTATCCTCACTATTTACCCTACCAATTTTCATATCATCCACGAACTTACTGATCAACCCTTCTACATTCAAGTCTAAATCATTTATATAAACCACAAACAGCAAGTGTCCCAACACTGATTCCTGAGGGATCCCACTGGACACAGTCTTCCAGTCAGGAAAACACCTCTCGATCATCACCCTCTGTTTCCTGCAACTCAGCCAATTCTGGATCAAATTTGCCAAATTTCCTTGGATTCCAAGGGCCCTTACCTTCACTATCACTATCTGACAGTGAAGGTAAAGGACCTTGTGAGCATCATCAAAAACCTTGCTGAAATCCAAGTAGACTACGTCAAATGTATTCTCCTCATCTACACATCTGGTCATCTTATCGAAAAATTCAATCAAGTTAGTGAGTCATGACCTCCCCCAAACGGAACCATGATGACTGTTCTTAACCTGCCTCCCCAAATGCAGGTTAATTCTGTTTCTCAGAATTGCTTCCAATTGTTTCCTTACCACTAAGGATAAACTGTAATTTCCTAGTTTATCCCTTCCTCCCTTCTTAAATAGTGGTACCATAGTTTGACATTACAGAGTATAAATTCATGCAAGAATGAAGGCATGGCAGGAGTCCCATCCCAAACAGGACAGTTGAGAGTCCATCTAGGCAGCAGAGTTCCGGAAGATTGGAAAACGGCTAATGTTACGCCGTTGTTTAAGAAGGGTGCCAGGCAAAAGGCGGGGAATTATAGGCCGGTTAGTTTAATGTCTGCTGTAGGTAAAATGTTAGAATCCGTCATCAAGGAGGAAATAGCGAGGCATCTTGAGGGGAACTGCTTGATAGAGCAGACGCAGCACGGTTTTGTTAAAGGGAAGTCGTGTCTGACAAATTTACTGGAGTTCTGTGAGGATGTGTCTAGGGCGGTGGATAGAGGAGAGCCGGTGGATGTGGTCTTTCTTGATTTTCAGAAGGCGTTTGACAAAGTACCTCACAAGAGGATATTGCAGAAGGTCAGGGGGCATGGAGTTGGGGGTAGGGTGTTAGCGTGGATAGAGGACTGGTTGTCAAATAGGAGGCAGAGAGTGGGGGTCAACGGGTGCTATTCGGATTGGCGGATGGTGACTAGTGGAGTGCCCCAGGGGTCGGTGCTGGGGCCTCAGCTATTTACCATTTATATAGATGATCTGGAGGAGGGAACCGAGTGTAGGGTGTCGAAATTTGCTGATGACACCAAAATTGGTGGAAAGGCAAATTGTGCGGAGGGTGGGGAGAGTCTACAGAAGGATCTAGATAGGCTGGGCGAATGGGCCAGGAAATGGCAAATGGAATTTAATGTTGGCAAGTGCGAGGTGGTCCACTTTGGTAGGAATAATGGTAGGAAGCATTATTACTTACGTGGAGAAAAACTGCAGCAGGCGACGGTGCAGAGGGACCTCGGGGTCCTTGTGCATGAGTCGCAAAAACCCAGCCTGCAGGTGCAGCAGGTGGTCAGGAAGGCGAATGGGATGCTGGCCTTCATAGCGAGGGGGATTGAATATAAAAGTAGGGAGGTCTTGCTGCAGCTGTATAGGGCATTGGTGAGGCCGCAGCTGGAGTACTGTGTGCAGTTTTGGGCGCCGTACTTATGCAAGGATATTTTGGCCTTGGAGGGAATGCAGAGGAGGTTTACTAGGCTGATGCCGGAGTTGAGGTGGTTGAGCTATGAGGAGAGGCTGAATAAACTAGGCTTGTACTCGTTAGAGTTTAGAAGAATGAGGGGAGATCTCATTGAGACGTATAAGATGATGAATGGGATGGATAGGATAGAGGTGGAGAGACTCTTCCCGCTCAGAAAGGACAGTAGGACTAGGGGGCACGGCCTCAAGATAAAGGGGGGACGGTTTAGAACAGAGTTGAGGAGGAACTTCTTCACTCAAAGGGTGGTGAATCTCTGGAATTCTCTGCCCGTTGAAGTGGTGGAGGCTACCTCGCTAAATATTTTTAAGAAGCGGGTTGATGGGTTTTTGATAAGAGAGGGGATTAAGGGTTATGGGGAGAGGGCGGGAATGTGGAACTGAGCCACGACAGGTCAGCCATGATCTTATTGAATGGCGGGGCAGGCTCGAAGGGCTAGTTGGCCTACTCCTGTTCCTATTTCTTATGTTCTTATGTTCCTCCTGGCTGAAACTTAAACAGAAGGTCAAATTTGTAGCTGCTTCACAAATGCACCCTTAAAATGTGGCCAATGTATTGTGCAAATTTTACTCAGAATTGTAATTCACATGTGTATATTCTGAACCACACAGCTCTGTTTAATCATTAGAATTGTGATCATATTTTCAACCCGATGTCTCAGAAAGAACTAGACTTCTTAAAAAATCAGTTTGCTTATTCATCAGCTAATTTTCATCAATATGCATATGTAATATCCTATCAATACGGTCCTGGAGCAGTCATTTCTTTTTGCACCAGCTAGCAGAGTCCACAGTGTAACCGTGAATTTAGGACGAGCGCTTCCTAATCTTCAAATGCCACAAATGTAAAGATGTTGTGTGGCCTCCAATGGACTTGTGAATGAATACTGGTTAGGTTTCTCAAGACCTAGCATATAGTTGAGTTTGCATGACATAAATATACCATGGTCCCTCCAGTGATTGGCATTGCTTCTGGCATCACAAGTATGCCGTAAAGGACTTTTGAAAAGGCTAATTCAGGTTGATATTTTGTGATGAATTTTGTGGTAATAGCCTTTCAGAATACATTTTACCAATTTACTATCTCCAATTTGCCACAAAATTGGCAGTATTTCAGAGGGAAATTGAAACGACATTACTTCAACCTGCCTAATCAATTTCACACATGACTTCTAAACAGCTGATAATATGGAGATGGTTGCATAGTAGCAATGTCACTGGACTAATAAGTTCAAATCTGACTCTGCTAGCTAGTGGTTTAAATAATTAATAAAACCTGTAATTGAAAATTTGCCTCCATGATGATGTCTTTAAAGAAATCTACAGTCCTTACCTGGCCTGGCCAATATGTGACTCTGGAACTAGCAAAATGTAGTTGACGTGTAATAATGTTTTGAGCTGGTTTAGCAAGCCACTCAGCTCAAGGGAAATAAGGGATGAGAAACAAATGCTGGCTTTGCCAATGACGCTGACATTTTACGAAAGAATTAAAAGTAAATTATACAGATAAGCACTTTTCACATGACCGTTTTGAACTAAAAGATTTTGCATGACAGCTGTAAATCTGATGGAAAGTGGTAAAGCCTACCATCAGAGAGGATATTTCATACGTTACTTAAATTTCAATGGGTCAAAACCCTAGTATCAAGCTGTCAGCATCTACAAAAATACTTATTAATCCTTTCACTAGAGATGCCTGGGTTGACACTTATTAGATACAATCCAGTTCACTGGCTGTCTCATTCCCTTCCGGCATCAGCCGGAATTCCCACAGTGCTAGAGAACAAATGGTATGTTTGATTTAGATTTATTTTGTTCTACACTTCATTAGATTATCCACAAGCAATAAGGTTTAGTGAATTGAGGCAATATTTCAAATCACCCCAGGTATTTCTTTGCCAGTTGAATTATTTTTAAAAAGTAACATTGTGGAACAGATATCATATTTCAGGATAATCTGTGATGATTAACCACTTGGGAAGCAATTTTGTACTAATTAATCTATCACAATAATTCATCAATTCAGTACATTCAAAACTTATTTTAACAAATTTGAAAATTATGTTTTGTAATTCACAGACAGAAAAGGAAATCAATTTATCAATAGCAGCTTAATTGTGAAGATATACTGCTGATTTCACAGCAGTAGGACAAAATATTTTATCAGTGATAAAATTACATATGGTGTTTTAATCATGGGAATAACCAAAAGACCATCAATACTTTTCAGCACTTAGTTATATTCCCACACAGGAAGAGTTCCTTAAAAGATTATTCACCACACATTTGATTCCTCATCTTCCCATGCATATCTAAGATATCAACATATCATTGATGAAGACGAACATCTCGCCAGGGCCATCCCCACACCCCCACTTCTTGCTTTCAGACAACCACACAACCTCAAACAGACCATTGTTCGCAGCAAACTACCCAGCCTTCAGGAGAACAGTGACCACAATACCACACAACCCTGTCACAGCAACCTCTGCAAGACACGCCGGATCATCGACATGGACACCATCATCACACGTGAGAATACCATCCACCAGGTACATGGTAAATACTCTTGCAACTCGGCCAACATTGTCTACCTGATACGTTGCAAGAAAGGATGTCCCGAAGCATGGTACATTGGGGAGACCATGCAGACGCTACGACAACGGATGAATGAACATCGCTCGACAGTCACCAGGCAAGACTGTTCCCTTCCTGTTGGCGAACACTTCAGTGGTCACGGGCATTCAGCCTCTGACCTTCGGGTAAGCATTCTCCAAGGCGGCCTTCACGACACACGACAGCGCAGAGTCGCTGAGCAGAGACTGATAGCCAAGTTCCGCACACATGAGGACGGTCTCAACAGGGATCTTGGGTTCATGTCGCACTATCTGTAACCCCCGTGACTTGCCTGGGTTTGCAAAACCTCACTTACTGTACTGTCTGGAGACAATACACATCTCTTTAAACTGTGATCAGTGCTCCTACCACTCACATTGTCAGCCACTTCAGGTCTTGAACAGCAGGTTAGGTGTAAGGATTCGCATTTTAATCAGTAATCTCTAAACTGTCTGTGCTTTATATGCTCTGTCTGAGGCCAGAACTCTCCATTCACCTGACGAAGAGGCTGTCCCCTCGAAAGCTAGTGAGAATATTATCAAATAAATAGGTTGGACTAAAACCTGGTGTTGTCAGACTTTTTACTGTATCTAAGAAAACACATATAAATCTCACATTTCTCATTCCAGATCACTTTGCGCAGCATTTCAACAGTTAAATTAGATTTCTGTCACAATCAACCACTAGGTTGGAATTATTTTTTCAGTTGACTTTGACCCCTGCCACAAGCTCCATTCCCAGTCTACTGTTTCCACCTCTGGTAACTGTCTTAAGTTGAGCAAGATTGCTCATATATTCAGCCTTATGTTTGACCCTGAGATAAGCCTCTGACGATTGTTGTGGGTTGGAGTCACACGTAGGCCAGTTTGGGTAAGGATGGCAGATTTCCTCCCCTGTAAGAAATTAGTGAACAAGTTTTTTTTATGACAATCCAGTAGCTTCATTGATATTATTAATTAGATCAGCTTTTTCACAAAGTCATAACATCATAAGAAATGTGAGCAGGAATAGGCAATTTGAAAGTTCAGTGATTCTGGAAAAAGCAAAAGAAAGTAGAAAAACTTTTCTGTTCCAGTTACAGCGATTCAGTGACACAGACACAGTAAAGGCAGAAGTTCATAGGAAGAGTATTCAGTGTGTGTCAGAGAGAAAAGATAAGACTTTTAAACTTCTTGAGAAGAAAATTATAAAGGTATCGGGATGGTAGACAAATGAATAATCAGTTACATGACTCAGTAAAGTGCAGCAAAGGTGCTGCTGAAAACTGAATTAAGGGAATCATCTGTTTGCCCTGCAGTTGATGAAACATTGGGTTGAGAATGCTCATTTTTAGGGGCCTCGGGGACAGATATGAGTTGAAAGAAAAGCACTAAGCGAATGCCCAGGAATTCATCAGAAGGAAACTGTTTGCAATTGTGTCAGCCCCAAGCAAGAAGCTTTGTGTGAAGCTAGTAGTAATCTTCACTAGTTGATGCGCCTGTAAAGATATTGCGAGGGTAAAGAAATAGTGGGAAGTTGAATCATCTATTTGTATTTGTGCTGAGGTTTTTTTTAACCTTTTGGGGGCAATTCTCCCAGCCTGGACCAGGAGATTCAAGGGAAGGCCATGTAGTGGGCTTCCCTCTGGGCGCCATGGCCTCTGTGCGTTTCCGACGTCATCAGCTCCACACCAGAAATTGGCACAGAACTGTATAAATTATGCTAATATTCATTTGCATTTGATTAGCAGGCCTGGATCTGAAGTCTCCAGACCAGCTAGCCTCTCATAAGAACATAAGAAATAGGAGCAGGAGTAGGCCATCTAGCCCTTCGAGCCTGCCCTGCCATTCAATAAGATCATGGCTGATCTGAAGTACATCAGTTCCACTTTCCCGCTTTCTCCCCATAACCCTTAATTCCCTTGTCTGTCAAAAACCTATCTACCCATGACATAAATATATTCAGCGAGGTAGCTTCCACCACTTCAATGGGCAGAGATTACCAGAGATTCACCACCCTTTGAGTGAAGAAGTTCCTCCTCAACTCCGTTCTAAACTGCGCCCCCCCCCTTCTCTTGAGGCTGTGCCCTCCAGTCCTGCTGTCCTTTCTGAGCGTGAAGAATCTCTCTACCTCTACCCTATTCATCCCTGTCATTATCTTATACGTCTCTATAAGATCCCCCCTCATCCTTCTAAACTCCAACGAGTACAGACCCAGTCTATTTAGTCTCTCTTCATAGTCCAACCCCCTCATCTCCGGCATCAGCCTAGTGAACCTCCTCTGCACTCCCTCCAAGGCCAAAATATCTTTGCACAAGTGCGGCAACCAAAACTGCACACTGTACTCCAGCTGCGGCCTCACCAGTGCCCTGTACAGTTGCAGCAAGACCTCCCTGCTTTTATATTCTATCCCCCTCACTGTAAAGGCCAGCATTCCATTCGTCTTCGTGATCACCTGCTGCACCTGCAGACTGAGTTTTTGCTACTCATGCACAAGGACCCCCAGGTCCCTCTGCACTGTAGCATGCTGCAGCTTTTTGCCCTTTAAATAATAATCCCTCCTACTATTATTTCTGCCAAAGTGGATAACCTCACACTTGCTAACATTGTACTCCATCTGCCATTGTGCTCTCCCCCCGCTTCCCCGCTAGGAGTGTTTCACTCGTGGAGAGCTGGCGGCCTAACCCTGCTGGAGGGTGGGGGGGGGGGGGGGGGGGGGCATAGAGGGCTCCCCCAGGAAATTGAAGGAAAGGGGGCTGCCCCCTGGGCATTGATACCTTGGCAATGCCAGCCTGGCTCCCGGCACTGCCCAAAGGGCAAAGTGACAATGTCCAGGTGGTACTTGGACTGCCCATCAGGCATCAGGCAGTGCCAAGGAGATGGGGCCAGAGCAAATGGGGCCTCTGGAGGGAAATCAATAATGGTGAGTGGTCCCACTTCCACTCTACATTCAGTGGATGACAGAAGGAGGGAGGTCAATCATCGGGGCTGGCCATCAGGGTGGGGTTGGGATTGTTGGAGGGGGTGGTCGGGGCTGCAGGGTGGGAGTGGGGAAATCAGGAGATCAGGACTGCCAAGGGGGAGGGGGTGGTAGTAGTGGGATCGAGGCAGGCCGGTGGGGAGAGGCTGGCCCGAACACATCCAGAAGGCTACCGATTAGACCATGAAGGAGACTATAAGCCAACGATGCGGAGTTGCTGTGTTGGCCAGCGCTCAGGCTGGGCAGCAATCAGGAAGCCAGCAGTGAGGGCTATAGCACATGCACAGTGGCCTGCTCAGCATTATGCTGCCGACCTCTACAGCGGGAATAGGTGCCACCCACTGATTTGTAGCATGATTCACACTAGAGCTTTCTGTGATGCAGAGTGCAAGAGATTCATTTTGAAAATACCACTGAAAAAAACAGAGGGATTTACTCCAGTTTTTACGTGAATTTGGCACTTTGAATTTTCTTTGGAGAATTCATCCTTTGCTGTTCACTTGTCAAGTTTTTATTTACAGCATGGAAACAGGCCCTTCAGCAACTTGTTCACACCTTTTTTTTTAACCGCTAAGCAAGCCCTGTTGTCCATGCTTGGTCCATATCCCTCAATAGCCATCTTACTCATGTATGCTTTTTAAAAGACAACATTGTACCTGCCTTTACTACTACCTCTGGCAGCTTGTTCCAGACACTCACCACTCTCCGTGTGAAAAAATTGCTCCTCCTATCTCTTTTGTATCTCTCCCCTCTCAGCTTAAACTACGCCCTCTAGTTTTAGACTTCCCTCCCTTTGGGAAAAGAAATTGACTAACTAGGTGATATATGCCCCTCATTATTTTATAGACTTCCATAAGATCACCCCTAAATTTCCTGCGCTCCAGAGAAAAAAGTCCCAGTCTATCCAGTCTCTCCTTATAACTCAAATCATCAAGTCCCGGTAACATTCTAGTAAATCTTTTCTGCACTCTTTCTGGCTCAGTAATATTCGTTCTATAATAGGGTTGTTGGAACGTAACTGGCGACAACTTTGTATTGGATGTCATGTGACAACGGAAACAAAGTGGAAGGGTCAGCTCCTACTACGATACTTAGATAAGTTTTACCAGAAAGATGCGTTCTTGGCTCACTATAAATCAGAAACTGTGTAGAATTGTAGAGAGCTTGGGTGAGGCCCCGAGTTGGGAGTAATGATATTCCTTTATTAAACCCTTTCTTTGATTTATAAGTTGGAGTAAGTTTTCGTTATCTGCATTTTTGAAGAGTTCCTTCTGAAGAACAGGGTGACCAGGACTGTACACAATATTCTAAGAGTGACCTTACCAATGTCATGTAAACCAATTAGCGTGATGTAATAGTCAGCTGACCAAGCTGACTCACTAGAAAGACGAAATTATGCAGAATTGTAGAGAGCTTAGAGTGGCCCAGGGTGAGGCTCCAAGGTTGGAGTAATGATGTTTCTTTATTAAACCCTTTCTTTGATTTATAAGTTGGAGTAAGTTTTGTTATATTTTCGTTGTTTGCATTTTTGAAGAGTTCTTTCTGAAGAAACACTAGTAGCAGAAGAAAACCCATCGTAACTTGCTGTTTGTTTTAGAAGAAAGGCAGAAAGTAAAAGTAAACCAGTGGGATTTGATTGTCCCCCTGTCTTTTCCGATGCTGAACCATATCAGCAATGGAAGGCAGAGGTAGAAATGTAAACCCTTGTCATCACAATACAAAAAAAAGCAAGGCGTGGCATTAGCTTCCAATTAGGAGCAAGGTAAGAAGCAAAATATTTTCCTATTGGACAGCAAATGCCCTGAATAAAAAAGGGCTACCGCTCCTACTACGACACTTAGATAAGTTTTACCAGAAAGATGCATTCTTGGCTCACTATAAATCAGAAACTATGTAGAATTGTAGAGAGCTTGGAGGGGCCAGGGTGAGGCCCCGAGTTGGGAGTAATGATATTCCTTTATTAAACCCTTTCTTTGATTTATAAGTTGGAGTAAGTTTTCGTTATCTGCGTTTTTGAAGAGTTCCTTCTGAAGAACAGGGTGACCAGGACTGTACATAATATTCTAAGAGTGACCTTACCAATGTCATGTACAATTTCAACAAGACATCCCTACTCCTGTATTTAATATTCCAACCAATGAAACCAAACTTGCCAAACGCCTTCTTCACTACTCTGTCCACCTGTGACTCCACTTTCAATGAATTATGAACATGTACCCCTAGATCTCTTGGTTCTGTAACTCTCCCCAGTGCCCTACCAATAACTGAGTAAGTCCTGCCCTGGTTTGATCTATCAAAATGCATCACCTCGCATTTATCTAAATTAAACTCCATCTGCCACTCGTCAGCCCACTGGCCCAAATGATCAAGATTCCTTTGCAATCTGAGATATCCTCTTCACTTTGCCACCAATCTTTGTGTCATCTGCAAGTTTACTATCTATATGTTTTAATAAGTATTTTGTTCTCTACGTTAAAAGTTTATCAGCAGACTCCTGCAAATTTGTTCAGTAACTTACCTGCATGGTTTCAAAAAGAAAGGTTAGGATCTATCAAGCCAGGTTTTACCCAGGGATCCAATTCGTCCACTATTAACAGCAATTGCGATTGTAACAGTATCCAAAGGATTACTTTGGATTTCTGGATTACCAGACCAGCAACCTAACCACGATGCTAATTGCTCATGAGTAGGTAGCAGTGAGCTGTCCTTTTGAAGTGTTGTAGTCCATTTGATACAGCTACACTGTATTAGTGTTATTGAAAAGGAGTTCTAGGATATTGATCCAGTGACTGTGAAGGGACTGTGATATTGTGATACTGTGATATCTCCACATATTGTTCCAAGTCGGGCATTTTTTAGAAACCATAGAGATAAGTTATTGAACAAATTCATAGGAGTTTGCTGATGAAGTTTTAATAAAAAGAATAAAATATTTTTTAAAACAAGAAAAGCGAACAATATAGTTAGTGATGTTGTTACATTGCAGCTTTACTTAAGTAACAGGGTACTTCATGATTCCCATTCATTTCATTGGTAAATCATACCGAAGAACAGATCAGTGATTTCAATTAATGTGATATTGTATATTTTTATGATCTTACTGAACAACAATATTCACAAGAGACACTATCAACTCAATCAAAGGATTCCAACCTGACAGGGAATACTCGAACAGCAAAAGACATCAGACTATACGGACACCAGAACATAATGAATGATCCTAGATTTTGAGACAAGCTCTTTGGAATGAACTGTATATGACAGTTTCCTTTGTCCAAACATCCAATTTGTTGAAACGGAACACCATTGATCCCTTTGGAGCTGAAAACTTCAAAATATCAATTTTCTTGGGCCCTTCTCAGCTTCCTCTTTTCCACTGCAAAATTATGGCACTGTTTTAACTCTAATGTTGGTGGAAAGAGGAGAGCATCATTGAAGCATCCTTACTACTGTACAGCATGCTTAGAGTTTGCAAATTGCGTAATTATTTGAGATGAGTTCTGAGCTTCCACAACTATCCACACTATGCCCCCCCTTCCATTAGACATTCACTAGCTGAGCAGGTCAATCAGAATACTAGTCCTACTTAGCATATTACCTGAACAAAACCTATTAAAATTGTCAAATAATAATAACATAATGCCTGTAAGTAGTAAGTCTTTTACTACTTACTAATTCAATTTCAAATTATGAATTCCATGTGCATACCCAAACTGGGCTATGGTGATCTCATTTGTTTTTCTCTTAACTGACCACCAGCCCAATAACACAAGCATAATTAATTATGATTGGAGCCCTGGTTATCTCCTTTGTGATACCGGATAGACTTAATGCCCTGTCCATATTTAAGTTGTGCTCGCTTTTTGTTTCAGATCCAAATCCTTTTTTGCAGTTAGCATTCCTTCCTCTCATACAATTCCATTCCCAATCCCACTAACATTTGCAAAATATTTCATATTTTTGTCTTCACAACTAGATTACTCCTGTCAACCCTGATCAGTACTGCCACCTCCTTTTCATGACTTTCTTTAGTTTATTTCAGGCTTGCTTTCAACATATTCCTCCCCCTTATTTTTTTTTGTTTAGCTCATTTATTCGAGGCACTCCATCTTCTGCTCAAGCTGATATTTTCCTCATGGGAATCCCGTTCTGCATACAATCTGTTTCATAGCTGAAGATTTTGCATTGATGGTCTATTATTCTGTTTGCAAATATTTGAGTCTGGTTAATTTGGGTCATATCTCTTATTTCACTGTACTTTTTTAGTTATGTACCTTTGCCTCTGAATCTTAATTATCCATTTCTATTTTTACATTTAAGCTGTTACTTTTATTCCAAGAACGTCCACACTATTCATTATGGTTGCTGCTACAACTGGAGTTATTGATGAGTAGGCTGTTTGGCAGCTTTAAGATTTACTTAATTCCTCCTCCGTGATTGCACTCTGGAGCACCAAGAGGATGAATGTGTCAAAAAAATCCTGCTCAAAAATATAACACCACATCATAAAAGCAGTTTTTGAAAGCATACAGCCATTTTCAACTCCCAACAATGATCAATGAAAGCAACTTTTATGAAATAGGGAATAAATAGAGTCTCTGTCTGCTGTCTTATAGTCAGGTGGGTGGCACAGCATGGTGTCCACTTCATCCTATTTAACTGGTTTATAAAGTCGTTCTATCTGTGCAGCATACTGGCTGGCTTTTTCAATTTTTATACAGAGGGGTCAGACATCAGGTCCCACCAGACTTATGATCCATCATAAGTATACTTCTTTTACACTGAAACTGGGTTAATTATCAACAAGAAACTTTGCTAGGTGGGCTGCATCTTTGAACTAGCAAGGAATAAAGAATAAAAGTAATGATGCTTTGATTGAAAATTTTCAAAGTTCCATAACAACAAGGAAAGTACCTACATATTGGAGACATACTTAAAGAAAACGCGTCTTGAATAGTTGACTTCCAATATTGTACTTACTTGATTTGACAGATCTGACAGAGCCAGAAGAATTTATAATGGAAAATAGTGAAATAGCAGAGAAGCTAAACAATTACTTTGTTCCTGTCTTCACAGAGGAAGTTACAGAAAATCTCCCAGAAATAATAGAGAACCAAGGGGCTTCTAGAAATAAAGAACTGTCAGAAATTAGTATTAATAAAGAGGCAGAATTTGAAAAATTAATTGGATTGACGTTAATGAATTCCATGGACCTGATGACGGCTATAGAGATAGTAGATGCATTAACTTTGTGGAAAAGTTCCTGCAGACTGGAAAGTAGCAAATGTAACACCACTGTAAGAAGGGAGGAAGAGAGAAAACAGAGGCCTGTTTGTTTGACATCAGTTGTGGGAAAATATTAGAAGCTTTCGTAAAGAATGCAAAAAAAAACTAGACACTTGGGAAATAATGTTATGACTGAGCAAAGTCAACATGGATTTATGAAAGGGAAATCATTAGACAAACCTGTTGAAATTTTCAATTTTAACTGTCACATCGATAAAGGCAATCCATTGCATTACATCTGGATTTTCAGGAAGCGCATTAGGTCCCAAACAGAAGGTTAGGAAACAAAATTAGAGCACATGGGATGGGGGGAATATATTGGTATTGACTGTGAACAGACAATAAACAAAGTTGGAATAAACGAGTCATTCTCAGGATGGCAGGCTGTTCCTGGTGAGGTAGAACAAAGAGCACTAAGGCACACGAGCAGGCCCTTCAGCCCACCAAGCCTGTGCCAACACATGACATCTTTCTAACCTAAAGACCTTTTGCCTCTACATGGTTCATATCCCTCTATTCCCTGCTTATTCACGTATCTGTCAAGATGACTCTTAAACAGCTGCTTCTACCACCTCCTCTGGCAGCACATTGCAGGCACTTACTATCTCTCCGTGTAAAAAACTTATCTCTTTTAAATTTTCCTCCTTTTACCTTAAACATATGTCCCCTAGTAATTGACATTTCTACCCTGGGAAAAATACTCTGTCTACCCATTCTATCCATGCCTGTCATAATTTTGTAAACTTCTACCAGGTTGCCCCAGAGCTCCAACGTTTAAGCAAAACCAAGCCAAATTTGTCAAATCTCTCCTCATAGCTAATACCTGCTAAAACAGGCAACATCCTGGTAAACCTTCACTGTACCCTCTCCAGTCTCCACATCCTTCTCGTAGTGTGGCAACAAGAACTGCACACAAAATTCTAAATGTGGCCTAACCCAAGTTTGACACAGTTGCAACATGAACAAAGAATAAAAAGAACAAAGAACAATACAACATAGGAACAAGACCTCCAATCCACCAAGCCTGTGTTGATACATAGGCCGCGATTCTCCTACTGCGACGCACAACTTTTCTGGCAGATCGAGGTTGGAGATGCAGGTCACCGGCCTTGAACCAGGATTTGCACACGTGCCGGGAACACATGCGCATCTACCAGAGCCGGCAAACAGTCGCCGGTCAGTCTACGCTGGAAGCCGATGGGAAGGCAGGTAAGTAATTTGAATCTTTTTAAAATGTATTTTAAATATGTTTATCAGTTCATAAAGGGGAATTTTCAGGTCCTGATTGAATCTCCCACCCCGCCAGGAGTGCTTCGTTCTGGAAGGGTTTAGACTAACTCCCCATGTTCAGGGAACTAGCGGGAGACCCCACTGGAATGAAGGTCGGGCAATCGGGGGCCCCTGGGGTCAGGCAGTAAGGAGATGGCCCCTGGGCATTGGCACCTTGGCAGTGCCAGTCTGTGCCCTTGGCAATGTCCAAGGGGCAAAGTGTCCATGCCCAGGGGGCACCTTGGCACTGCCTATCAGGCATCGGACAGTGCTGAGGGGGCAGGACCTATTGTGGGTGGAGCCTAAAGGTGATCGGTGGGGGTATGGGGGATCCAGCTGCCAATCTGCAGACAGGGTCAGTCTGGGATGGAGGGAGGGCAGCGATTGAGTGTGGGAGGCTATTGGGTGGTATGTCGGCCTCTGGCGGGGTTGGGGGAGGTGGAGTCAGACCCCAGAATGTCAAACTCCAGTGCGAATATGCCCTACCTCCCCCCTCCAAAGGATAGTAAGGGATAAAATTGGTCCTCTTGAAGACCAGAGTGGGAGACTGTGTATGGAACCAAAAGAGATGGGGGAGATACTAAATGGGTTTTTTGCATTCATATTTACTGAGAAAACGGCCATGGAGTCTACAGAAAGAGAGCAAACAGGCAGGAAGGTCATGGAACCTTTACAGATTAAAGGAGAGGAGGTGCTGGCTGTCTTGAAGCAAATCAGACTGGATAAATCCCCAAGACCGGACAGGGTATTCCCACGGACCTTGAGGGAGGCTAGTGTTAAACTTGCAGGGGCCCTGGCAGACATATTTAAAATGTCAGTATCCATGGGGGAGGTGCCGGATGATTGGAGGGTGGCTCATGTTGTTCCGTTGTTT
Source organism: Carcharhinus amblyrhynchos (assembly GCF_965287045.1). NCBI lineage: Eukaryota > Metazoa > Chordata > Chondrichthyes > Carcharhiniformes > Carcharhinidae > Carcharhinus > Carcharhinus amblyrhynchos. Next base: position 44,863,091 of record NC_137324.1, on the reverse strand, counting down.
AAAAAAGGTTCCAAAAGAAATCTGGGAAATTATAGGCCAGTAAGTTTGATGTCGGTGATAGGCAAGTTATTGGAAGGTGTGATAAGGGATAGGATCTACAAATATTTGGATGGACAGGGACTTATTAGGGAGAGTCAACATGGCTTTGTGCGTGGTAGGTCATGTTTGACCAACCTATTAGAGTTTTTCGAGGAGGTTACCAGGAAAGTGGATGAATGGAAGGCGGTGGATGTTGTCTACCTGGATTTCAGCAAGGCCTTTGACAAGGTCCCTCATGGGAGATTAGTTAGGAAGGTTGAGTCGCTAGGTATACATGGGGAGGTAGTAAATTGGATTAGGCACCAGCTCAATGGAAGAAGCCAGGGGCCTGTGACTAGTGGTGTGCCACAGGGATCAATGTTGGGTCCATTGTTGTTTGTCATCTATATCAATGGTCTGGATGATAATGTGGTAAATTGGATCAGCAAATTTGCTGATGAGACAAAGATTGGAGGTGTAGTGGACAGTAAGGAAGGTTTTCAACACTTGCAGAGGGATTTGGATCAACTAAAAAAATGGGCTGAAAAATGGCAAATGGAATTTAACGCAGACAAGTATGAGCTATTGCACTTTGGAAGGACAAACCAAAGTAGAATGTACAGGGTAAATGGTAGGACTCTGAAGAGTGCAGTTGAACAGAGGGATCTGGAAATACAGGTACAGAATTCCCTAAAAGTGGCATCACAGGTGGATAGGATTGTAAAGAGTGCTTTTGGTACATTGGCCTTTATAAATCGGAGTATCGAGTATAAAAGTTGGAGTGTCATGGTAAGTTGTATAAGGCATTGGTGAGGCCAAATTTAGAGTATTGTGTACAGTTTTGGTCATCTAGTTACAGGAAGGATGTAAATAAGGTTGAAAGAGTGCAGAGGATGTTGCCGGGACTTGAGAAGCTGAGTTACAGAGAGAGATTGAATAGGTTAGGACTTTATTCACTGGAGCGTAGAAGAATGAAGGGAGATTTGATAGAGGTGTGTAAGATTTTGATGGGTAAAGATAGAGTGAATGCAAGCAGACTTTTTCCACTGAGGCTAGGGGAGAAAAAAACCAGAGGGCTTGGGTTAAGGGTGAAAGGAGAAAAGTTTAAAGGGAATATTACGGGGGGGCTTCTTCACACAGAGAGTGGTGGGATGTGGAATGAGCTGCCGGATAAAGTGGTAAATGCGGGGTCACTTTTAACATTTAAGAAAAACTTGGACGGGTTCATGGATGAGAGGGGTGTGGAGGGATATGGTCCAAGTGCAGGTCAGTGAGACTAGGCAAAAAATGGTTCGGCATAGACAACAAGGGCTATAATTTTCTCTGGTTCTAGGATATTTTCCCTGAATGGTGAGTCTGCAACCACTGTACACAGTCTCAAAGTAAGGGGCAGGCCATTTCTGACTGAGATGAGGAGGAATCTCTTCAAGGGTGGTGAATCTTTGGAATTCTCTACCCAAAGAACTGTGCTCACTGAGCATGTTCCACACAGAAATCAATACATTTCTGGGCATGAATGACATCAAGGGATTTGGGGATAGTGTGAGAAAACTGTGTGGAGGTAGATGATCAGCCATGATATAACTGAATGGTGGAGCAAGATCAATAGGCTAAAGAGTGTTTTCTTGCTCCTATGTTCCTGTGTATCAGAATTATGAGGGCTAACAGGATTGCATCAATGTAGTTTTAAATTGAAATTTTCAAGACTAAGATTGATGGATTTCCCTGAGGAAACGTATAATAGTGTATAGAGCAAAAGCTGGCAAATAGAGTTCGAGTACAGGTCATCCATGATCTAATTGAATGGTGGCTTAAGGGGTTGAATGGACTAAACTTGTTTCTATGTTTGGTTCCACAACAAAACCCAGTTAATGAAGTACAAGCTTAATAAGCAATCTAAGTAATTGGATAGCGTGCTCTTGATTCTTCTTTTCAGGGTAAAGTATGATTAGAAAAATGGCTAGTAAGCAGAGTTGAAAGACATATCAGACACAATTGAACTGAATGGTCGAACAGCTTTAAGGGACTAAATAGACTAATCTGTTCCTATGATGTGACAGAGGTGTAAGTAAGTGGTTTTGTCACTGTACAACCAACAACGTACCATCAACAATGTAGACTGTTCAATGCACCATACTCCTTCATTCACCTATCATCAATCTCCATCCATCAAGATATATACCTCACTTACATTGCTTCACCTCACTCCCTCACACACAGGATTGCTGCTTAAACACAGTCAGCTATTTGACACCCACCCAAACACATTACATCATACTCACTGACACACTTCTTCCTTCCTGCCATAATGAACAACAGTGGGCAGCAGCACATAACCAGAAGAGGATAGGCATGGTTGCATGTCCTTACATTGATGAAGGAGATGGTGCTCACCATCACTGGAGTAGCCATCATTAATGTCATGGCCAACAGCAGGGCTGAAATCATCAAAGATGACGTAGGCTCATACCTTTTCCTCCTTTCCTCAAGCCCTTATTCCATTGTCTGGTCTCATATATTAACTGAGCTACGAGATGTGGACTAGCAGTAATCTTGTGTGTGAGAGAGTGAGGTGAAGCAATGAAGGTGAGTTATGTAGATCGAAGTACAGTTCTCTTAGTTTCCCTATCTCTATTCATCACAGCCCTACCTTTATGTGCCTTTCTCGTTTTAGGTATGCAAGAACTGCCACATATCAGACAATGATGAAAAAAATGAAGTGGAAGATCAGGAAGACAATGATGAAGATGAAACAATGCCACTTGCTCTCAAAAGTGTATGAACTCAGATGCTAACAGTGAAGATGCTTTAGAAGATAGCTTAAAGGTGAGATCTTAATGTGCTAAAACACCAGGCACGAATGACCTGCTGCCAGTTCAGGGGGAAATGGTTGCATAGGTGCCAGCTCAATAGAAGACAAGGTCACACACAAATTGTTTTGCCCGCAACTCGATCTGCCTGTTGTCAGCTCAGCTGCAGAATTTACTGTCCAAAGGGCAGCTGTAAATCAGGCTGGCAATGGGCAGGTAACCTACAAAAGAAAGAGATCCTGCAGGACTTTGGGAAACACATATTTCCATGTTTCAGATGATTGGCAGGGCAGTAATATTGAGGAAGAGGTCTTAGGTTGCAAGAAGATATAGACAGGTCGGTCGGTGAGGCAGATCAGTGGCAGATGGAATTTAACCCTGAAGAGTGACAGTTTGGAAGGAGCAACAAGACAAGGGAGTACTAAGTCAATGACTGAACACTAGGAAGCTCAAAGGAACAGAAGCATCTGGGGATATTCTGAATGTGGCAGGACAGGTTAATAGGGTCGCTAAGAAAGCATATGGGATACTTGCCTTTATCAGTCGCGGCATAAATTATAACAGCAGGGAGGTTATTTTGGAGTTGTACAAAATTTTGATTAGACCACAGCTTTAAAAGCTTCAAGAGAGAAAAGTTCAATATCATGTCATGTGAATAGATTTTTGGCATGTTACAAAAAGATTACTCAAAGTTGATCTGCATTATTACTCTTAAAGAGAAAGTTGAGAACTAAGTTTGATTTGTTATTACCTCCAGAAACTTCAGAGATAGTAGAGTGCCAACAACAATATCAAGTTGCTAGATGAAAAGTGAGGGCAAAACAATATGAATTCCAACAAGGAGACTGAGTGTTAGAGCGTAATTATGCTACGAGTGAGAAGTGGGTACCAGCTACAATTGTAGCAAAAAAAGGTTCAATTTTTTACACATTTCAAACCAAAGATGAACTAATTTAATGACACCATGCATGACCATTTATTGTCATCTTGAATTGAATTCTCCAAATCATCTCCAGAAGTACCAACTTCTTTAGCCCTAATGTTGCGAATACTACTAAGGAAGACTTAGCTGAATCTGAGTTGCCTAATGATTGTGCTTATGCTACTGTATCATGTGAAAGAGTTAAAAACAAAGAAGTCACTGAATGCTGCAGAGTTCCCCATGAATTGAGTACAGTAAGAAGACTCACAACACCAGGTTAAAGTCCAACAGGTTTACTTGGTAGCAAATGCCACTAGCTTTCGGAGCGCTGCTCCTTCGTCAGGTAAGCGGGAGTTCTGTTCACAAACAGGGCATATAAAGACACAAACTCAATTTACAGAATACTGATTGGAATGCAAATCTTAACAGCTAATCAAGTTTTAAAGGTACAGACAATGTGAGTGGAGAGGGCATTAAGCATTAAGGTTAGAGAGATGTGTATTGTCTCCAGACAGGACAGTTAATGAGATTTTGCAAGTCCAGGCAAGTTGTGGGGGTTACAGAAAATGTGACATGAACCCAAGATCCCGATTGAGGCCATCCTCATGTGTGCAGAACTTGGCTATCAGTCTCTACTCAGCGACTCTGCGCTGTCGTATGTCGAAAAGGCCACCTTGGGGGATGCTTACCCGAAGATCAGAGGCCAAATGCCCATGATCGCTGAAGTGTTCCTGAACATGAAGAGAACAGTCTTGCCTAGTGATTGTCAAGCGGCGTTCATTCATCTGTTGTCATAGCATCTGCATCATCTCCCCAATGTACCATGCCTCGGGACATCCTTTCCATAGTGAGTCCATAAAATTCTGCAGGAAAGGATGTCCCGAGGCATGGTACATTGGGGAGACCATGCAGACGCTACAACAATGGATGAAAGAACACCGCTCGACAATCTAGCCATGTGATTGTTCTCTTCCTGTTGGGGAACACTTCAGCAGTCATGGGCAATCAGCTTCTGATCTTCAGGTAAGCATTCTCCAAGGCAGCCTTCACGACACACGACATCGCAGAGTCGCTGAGCAGAGACTGGTAGCCAAGTTCTGCACACATGAGGACAGCCTCAACCGGGATCCTGGGTTCATGTCATACTATTTGTAACTCCCACGACTTGCCTGGATTTGCAAAATCTCACTAACTGTCCTGTCTGGAGACAATACACATCTCTTTAACTGCGCTTAATGCTCTCTCCACTCACATTGTCTGTACCTTGAAGACTTGATTACCTGTAAAAATTTGCATTCCAATCAGTATTTTGTAAATTGAGTTTGTGTCTTTATATGCCTTGTTTATGAACAGAACTCCCACTTACCTGATGAAGGGGCAGCACTCCAAAAACTAGTGGCCTTTGCTACCAAATAAACCTGTTGGACTTTAACCTGGTGTTGTGAGACTTCTTACTGTGTTTAGCCCAGTCCAATACCGGCGTCTCCACATCATGACTACAGTTGAGTACAGCACATTGTTCCCTGGGAAGCTGCTATGAATATGTTCTCACACTCACAGATGGACTGCACAAATAAGTTAACCAAAGGACATCAGGTGGTGGGGGGAGAGGTTGAGAACTCTAATAGCCCCAACAGCAGGTGTCATATTTGGATGATGTCGATGTATTTCATTAATGATCAATCACTATCATTAGACAACCGTATAGTGGTTGTAACTGATTAACTACAGTCATGAAGTAATCTGAACTATTAGTTGTAATTTGATATCAATGACTTCAGAACAAAGGTATTCTTGTAACTGGCATATGCAAATCACTTGTAAAATAAGCAAAAAAGAAGTAAAGTTAGTTTATTAGTCACAAATAGACTTTCATTAACACTGCAATGAATAGAGGGAGAATTTAACATGGGCAATGCACCTAACCAGCATGTCTTTCAAAGTGCGGAAGGAAACCAGAGAACCCAGAGGAAACCCACACAGACACGGGCAGAACATGTAGACTCCACACAGATAGTGACCCAAGCCAGGAATTGAACCCAAAATCCTGGCGCTGTGAGGCAGCAGTGCTAACCACTGCCACTGTGCTGCTCCATTATATAAATATATCTACCCATGCCATGTATCACTCAGGAAGTCTGTACGCCACCTTGTGGGAGGCAGACTTTCTCACAATAACTTGAATAAATGTTGATTTAAAACTCCAGAAGCTTTGTCTTGTATTGTTTATTAGGATGCAAAGTACATATTTTGCTAGACAGCGGCAAAATTCCACATTACCACGCAAGACTAGTTCCAAGAGAAGAAATGCCGACTAAAGTTCCAAACCACATTCTACAACTACAAGGACAGCCAAATGCCAAAACGTTGACATAGCCAAAGAAGAACAGACATCCTCCTGATCATGTTTCTTATTGACTTTGTGTGTAATGATTAATGGTACATAGTACTGTATCTAGAGTATTATTGCTCCTATGTGTAGCATTGTAGTAATTTGTTGTCCCAAAGCACATGGCATTGCAGGTAATGTCTTGAGATGGATAGAAAGCTGGTTAGCAGATAGGAAACAAAGAGTTGGCAACAACTGGGCCTTTTTCTGATTGGCATTCAGTGACTAGTGGGGTTCCGCAGGGATCTCTGCATCCTCCCCACAACTCACCCTCCAACCCTCCACATTATATATTCATGATTAATGTGTTCACATCATATATTAATGATTTAGAAGATGGAACTGGATGAGTTATCTCTCAAGTTTGCAGATGAAACAAAGTTGGATTGGAGAGTGAGCTGTGGGGAGGATGCAGAGATGCTTCAGTATAATTTTGATAGGCTGAGTATGTGGGCATATGCATGGCAGATGCAGCATAATGTGGATGATTGTGAGGTTATCCACTTTGGTAGCAATAATAGGAAGACAGATTATTACTTGAATGGATGTAAATTGAGAGAAGTGGATACTCAGCGAGACTTTGTGTCCTCGTGCATCAGTCGCTGAAAGTAAGTGCACAAGTACAGCAGGCAGTAAAGAAGGCAAATAGTATGTTGACCTTTATAACAACAGTATTTTAGTATAGGGATAGGGATGTTTACTGCAATTGTATAGGGTGTTGGTGAAGCCACACCTGGACTGTTGTGTGTTTTGGTATCCTTATCTGAAGAAAAATATCCTTGCTATACAGGGAGTGCCAAGCTGATTCCTGGTATGGCAGGTCTGTCATATAAGGAGAGACTAAGTTGGTTAGGATTATATTCACTGGAGTTTAGAAGAGTGAGAGGGGATCTTGTAGAAACTTATAAAATTCTAACAGGGTTGGACAGAATAGATTCAGAAAGTATGTTTCCAAAGATGGGGGAGTCCAGAACTAGGGGTCATAGTTTGAGAATAAGGGGTAAACTTCTTAGAATTGAGGTGAAGAGAAATTTCTTCACCCAAAGGGTGGTGAATGTGTGGAATTCACTACCATGCAATGTAATTGAGGCCAAAATGTTGTCTGATTTCAAGAAGAAATTAGATGTAGCTCTAGGGGCTAAAGGGATCAAGAGATAGAGGGAACATAAGAACTAGGAGCAAGAGTAGGCCATCTGGCTCCTCGAGCTTGCGCTACCATTCACTAAGATCATGGCTGATCTTTTTGTGGACTCAGCTCTGCTTACCCACCCGCTCATCATAGCCCTTAATTTCTTTACTGTTCAAAAATGTATCCATCCTTGCCTTAAAACATTCAATGAGGTAGCCTCAACTGCTTCATTGGGCAGGGAATTCCACAGATTCACAGCTTTTTGTGTGAAGAAGTTACTCCTCAACTCAGTCCTAAAGCTGCTCCCTCTTATTTTGAGACAATACCATATGGTTCTAGTTTTGCCCGCTAGTGGACAACAACTTCTCTGCTTCTATCTTATCTATTCCCTTCATAATCTTATATGTTTCTATAAGATCTCCTCTCATTCTTCTGAATTCCACTGAGTATAGCCCCCACTCTACTCAGTCTCTCCTCATAAGGCAACCCTCTCAATTCTAGAATCAACCTAGTGAATCTCCTCTGCACCCTTCCAGTGCCAATATATTCTTTCTCAAGTAAGGAGACAAAGCTGTACATTGTACCCCAGGTGTGGCTTCACCAGTATCTTGTACAGCTGCAACATAACTTTGTTGTTTTTAAACTTAATCCCTTTAGCAATGAAGGACAAAATTCCATTTGCCTTCTTAATTACCTGCTGCACCTGCAAACCAACTCCTTGAGACTTTTGCACAAGGACACCCAGGTCCCTTTGCACAGCAGCATGCTGCAATTTTTTATCATTTAAATAATAGCCCATTTGCTGTCATTCCTACCAAAATGGATGACTTCACATTTACCAACATTATACTCCATCTGCCAGACCCTCGCTACTCACTTAGACTATCTATATCCCTTTGCAGACTTTCAGTGGTCTCTGAAGGGGGATTAGGATATTGAACTTGATGCTCAGCTTGATCAAAATAAATGGCAGAGCAGGTTGGAAGGCTGGAAATTTCTATGAAAAGTTATATATTTAAGTGGTCGCATAATTGCATTAAGAGCCAGCCACATGATTTGATCATGATGTCATTGGGTGCTTCACATTTTGTTTTCTGTTCTGTGCAGAGAATATTTTTTTCAATAAACATGTTGTGTGTTACTTTAAATCTACACGTGCAAACCACATCTTTTTCTTGTTGTTGAAAACTCTCAACCCCTAACATAGGACATTATAATTAATCAAATTAGTCAAATCTTTTTGAGATCATTCCATGACTGAGCTCAAATAATATTTACCAAAAATTATATTGTGAAATTAAGATTGTACTGGCCTTTATTGATTAAAAGGAGCTCACAATGCTGATTTTGACTTCCAACCCCAGCCAGGTAGAACTAGGAACCTTCCCCTTTTCTGGATTGGGATTCAGATCAGGGTTAGAATAAATGTTTAGAATAGTAGCAAATGTTTGAATTAAAATTTCCTGCAACTGATCTCAAAACTCATACCTAAATTATTTGCATTATACAAACAAAATACCCACAAATTACTCTAACCACATGTAGGACAAGGCATCTTAAATTTCAACTTACAGGAGCCATGTGCAATTGCAAAAAGGTCATGGTATCTTGGATTCCTGAAAATTACAAACAAAAATGACAAATTACTTTTCTTTTTTTTATTCTTTATTTCAACTCTTGTTACATCCTGCTACAAAATAGCTGCTCTAGTTGTAGATACGGGGTGGAGACATTTTGGTCACTGCTAATGCTGTTCCTGGCCAACCTCTTGTATTTCACTGAGTAAATGCTTCACCTGTTTTTCGTTACTTCCTATGGGATATCATTTGCTCTATGCGTTTCCATGGCAAGGTGGTTTGATTGATAATTTAGTTTTATGAAAATGAACTTGTATTGCATCACTACGTAGCACAGCACATTAGAAGTCAAAATATTATGTGCCATCATTTGTCCCCTGGTCTGGGCCCACATTAGATTGACTCCTCAAGGTTTTCTTATTGTTGGCCAATTTTATCAGATATAGGAAATGGGATGGATCAGTGACTGACAGATTGGTGGTGGACAGGAAATCAATAAACAGCCAATCATCAGCTATTTTCTGACCATTTTCCATTTAAACAATGTCACATGTGACATACAGAAGCTCAGAGTCTTGTTTACTTAAACAACATAAGATCTCAGCAGCAGATGATGCGGAGAGGGCTATTAACCATACTGTGAATCTGTTACAGGCTGTATCTTGAAGTGACATTATTGTGTTTAGAAGAATTGTATGGGATGAGGCAAAAATGAAGTCCTGCCAGTGGAAAACTGGAAGCAGCACAAAGTTCTTGAGAGGATCTTCACAGTGGAGGCTTCAGCCTGGCTATTGACTCTGACTCCTCCAGTGAGCAGGGGAGTGGTACAAAGGTAAGGTACAGCCAAGTGGAACAGCTTTGCAGCAACCAGGTGTGTGAAAACAACCTTAGAAAGCTATTGAATGTGGGGACACGATGGCAGCCATTGAACTCAAATTATGAGAGGTTCAGCTTCATCAAAATGACCAATCATCAATGTCTATGAGCATTGCATCTCTCCAGGCTATAATGAAAAGCAATTGGTGAAGGACAATACTGGAGGCAACCTTTATTTAGTCTTTTATTTAAGAATTAAGTAGTTTAAGCATGTACTTCCTAACTTAACTACACCACAGTTTCAGTAAAGTGTATCATTTTGCATGCTCAATTGAAACTCAAATTAATGTCCTTGATCTGCATAGGATTACACAATTGGTATACAATTAACAGGTGATGGTGAAGCTATATGGTATGCTGGAACAAGAGCTGATGCCAATGGGGAGTGTTGAATACCTGCCTGTAACCTTAAAAGTGAATTTGACACAACTGTTTTACCTGTCATTCGTTCCAGGAATCATCTGGAGATCTATGAGGCATCTCTCAAGCAGCGAATCATCACTGCATAAAGAGGGCATGGATGCTTTGTATAGTCAGGTTGGCCAGTATATCAAGTTCAAAATTGATCAGGCCAATCAGGCAGAGAGAGCAGTTGGCTTTAAAGCCTTGATTAAATTATCTTTTGGGCTCTTATTGGTCTTGCTCTCATCTTAGTTTCCTTCTTGCTCTTCATATATTCTAAAACATTTTTGGGCTCTCTTTGCTTTTACTTATTTATATTTTTTCACACCCTTTCTTTGTTTTCCAAATTTCCTTTTTTAATTTCACCCCTCCACTTTCAACATTGTTCCAGATTTTCTGCAGTATTGAGCCCTTGGAATTTGATACACCTTTCCTTTTTTGTCTTATCCTACACTGTATGCACTTTGAAATCCAGATGGGTTGAATTTGTGAGTCTCAACTTTTTTTGTGGGAACACTGAATTGAAATTCAGAAATGAATTTACCTTCAAGTCACTGTTTACAGTCCACTTTTGTCAATTTACATATTAGCTCATTAAAATTTAAAACTTCAACTCTTGGATTACCTCTATTCTTTTGCATAACTACTCTGCATCTAACCTAATTATGATCATGACCTCTAAAAATGGTTGGTTTAATTTATTTATTTATCACAATTAGACTTACATTCACATGGCAATTAAGTTACTGTGAAAATCCCCTAGTCGCCACACTCCAGGGCCTGTTCGGATACAGTGAGGAGAATTTAACATGGCCAATGCACCTAACCAGCCCACCTTTCAGAGTGTGGGAGGAAACTGGAGCATCCAGAGGAAGCCCATGCAGACTCGGAGAGAATGTGCAGACTCCGCATAGTCTGTGACCCAAGTCGAGAATTGAACCCAGGTCCCTGTGCTACTATGCCATCCCAAAAATGTTCTCCCACTGATACCCTTTCCATCTACTCAGACTCATTTCCTAAAGCTAAAATCAGAATTGTCCCTTCTCTTGTTGAATTTGCCATGTGCTGCCTAACAATGTATTCCTGAATATATTTTAAGAATTCTGCACCCTCTGTGCCTTTCATAATTAATTTATCCCAATTAATATTTGGGTAGTTCAAGGTAAATAAATCCCCAGGACCTAATGGTGTATCCCAGGACACTGTGGGAGTCCAGGGAGGATATTGCAGGTCCCATAGCCGAGATATTTGGATCATCAATAGTCACAGCTGAGGCGCCTGAAGATTGGAGAGTGGCAAATGTTGTGCCTTTATTTAAAAAGTGCTGCAGGGAAAAACCTGGCAACTACAGGCCAGTGAGCCTTACATCTATGGTGGGTCAGTTGTTGGTAGGTATTTTGAGAGACAGGATCTACAGGCATTAAGAGATGCAAGGGCTGATTAGGGACAGTCAGCATGGCTTTGTGAAAGAAAAATCATGTCTCACAAATTTGATTGAATTTTTTGGAGGGATAACCAAGCAGGCAGATGAGGGCAGTGCAGTTGACGTTGTCGACATGGACTTTAGCAAGGCCTTTGACAAGGTATTGCAAGGTAGGTTGTTGCACAAGGTTAAATTTCACAGGGTTTAGTGTGAGGTACCTAAATAGATACAAAATTGGCTCCTTGATAGAAGCCAGAGGGTGGTTGTAGAGGGTTGTTTCTCAAACTGGAGGCCTGTGACCAGCAGTGTGCCTCAGGGATCTGAGCTATGTTCAGTTACTTGTCATTTATATTAATGATTTGGATGAGAATATAGAAAGCGTGGTTAGTAAGTTTACAGATGACACCAAGATTGGTGGCATAATGGACAGTGAAGAAAGCTATCTCCGATTGCAACGGGATCTTGATCAATTGGGCCAGTGGGCCGATGAATGACAGATGGAGTTTAATTTAGACAAATGCAAGATAATGCATTTTGGTAGATTAAACCACGGCAGGACTTACTCAATTAATGGTAGGGCACTGGGGAGAGTTACAGAACAAAGAGGTCTAGGGATACATGTTCATAGCTCCTTGAAAGTGGAGTCATATTGAATGGCGGGGCAGGCCTGAAGGGCTAGATGGCCTACTCCTGCTCCTATTTCTTATGTTCTTATGAGTCACAGGTTGACAGAGTGGTGAAGAAGGCATTCGGCATGCTTGGTTCCATCAGTCAGGACATTGAATACTGGAGTTGGTACATCTTGTTGAAGTTGTACAAGACATTGGTAAGATCACACTTGGAATGTTGTGTGTAATCTGTTCACCCTATTATAGAAAGGATATTATTAAACTAGAAAGAGTGCAGAAAAGATTTAATAGGATCCTATCGGGACTTGATAGTTTGACTTATAAGGAGAGGCTGGGTAGATTGGGACTTTTTTCTCTGGACTGTAGGAGGCTGAGGGTTGATCTTATAGGTCAATAAAATAATGAGGGGCACAGATCAGCTAGGTAGCCAAAATCTTTGTCCAAAGGTAGGGGAATCTAAAATTAGAGGACATATGTTTAAGGTGAGAGGGGAGAGATTCAAAAGAGTCCAAAGGGGCATTTTTTTCACACAGAGGGTAGTGAGAGTCTGGAGCAAGCTGCCAGAGGTTGTGATAGTGGCAGGTACAATTTTGTCTTTTAAAAAGCATTTAGATAGTTACGCGGATAAGATGGGTATAGAGTCCCAGGACCGCATTTCAGATAAGCACAAGCAGTCCCAGGACTGCATTTCAGATAAGCACAAAGGCCCTGGGGAACGGAGGTAAGAGGTACCCTTTGGAGTCCAGAAGGGATCTTAGTAGGCGCAAGGGGATGCTTTACATCTGAGACTTGCCTGCCACATTATAAAATGACATTAGGGTCGGGACAGGCAGGGAATATTAGGGAGGAATTCTTCACGCAGAGAGTGGTAGGAGTGTGAAATGAGCTGCCAAATAAAGTGGTAAATGTGGGGTCACTTTTAACATTTAAGAGAAACATGGATGGATTCATGGATGAGAGGGGTGTGGAGGGATATGTTCCAAGTGCAGGTCGGTGGGACCAGGCAAAAAATGGATTGGCACAGACAAGAAGGGCCAAAAGGCCTGTTTCTGAGCTGTAATTTTCTATGGTTCTGGAGGGATATGGGCCAAATGCGGGCAATTGGAATTAGCTTAAGGGTTTAAAAAAAAGAGCAACATTGACAAGTTGAGCTGAAGGGCCTGTTTTCATACTGTAAACATCAATGGCTCTATGAGTTGAAATCCATGACTTTTGTTTCCGCATCAACCAACAATTTGAGTATATATTTGGTATTCTATATTCTCTGTCCCTCTCACTTTTTGGGGTTGTCCCAGGATCTTGATTGCCCTTCTTTGGTTCTCCAGTTCAACCCAGTGCTTAATTTGGTGATCCTTCTAGAATACCACCCCTTCTCATTGTTCATATTGTTTCTTTAATCAATGTAGTGACTTTCCCTTTCTTTCTGTCGAACCACTCTGAAGAAGAATTGGTTTCAAGTCTCATTCCTGAACTTGAGTACATAATCAAGGCTGATAATGCAGGCAATAGCCAATCAGTAAAATACTGTTAAAGGTGTTATCTTTGAATGGAGGTTCTGCCTTGAAGAGCTATTTGGCAAATCAAGACAAAAGCAAAATACTGTGGATGCTGGAATCTGAAACAAAAACAGAAAATGCTAGAAGATCTCAACAGGTCTGACAGCATCTGTGGAGAGAGAGTAGAGTCAATGTTTCAAGTTAGAATGAATCTTTACTGACTCAAAACGTTAGCTCTGTTCTCTCTCCACAGATGCTGTCAAACCTGCTGAGATTTTCCAGCATTTTCTGTTTTTTGTTTTGGCCAGTCAGATTGGCTGCCAGCTCTCCAGCCCCTCCAGGCACAGCGCTGCGGTTGCCAGAAGAGGTACTGTTCTTGAGTCCCAGGACTGCATTTCAGATAAGCACAAAGGCCTTGGGGAATGGAGGTAAGAAGTACCCTTTGGAGTCCAGAGGGACCTTAGTAGGTGCAAGGGAATGCTTCACATCCGAGACCTTGCCTGCCACATTATAAAATGACATCTGGGTCAGGACAGGCGGGATCCATAAGGGAATCCCAGCTACACAATTTTATGTTCTCCCAATCCCGCCTCAGAACTAGCTGCTCATTTTAGCTCCACTCCCCATCATCTGGTCCATAGTCTTGTAGGTTACAGCACTTATGTGCAAATCCAGATAGCTTTCAAAAGGGTTTAAGCTTGAACCATCAATTCAAGCAGTGAACTCCTGGCTCTCATCTTCCTCTAGGTGTAAACTATTTTCCTCATGTCCCTTCTAGTCTTTTTTCCTGAATTTTTTTCTTTCACTGCCACTTGTTGTACTTATATTCCATTTACATTTTAATACTCACCAGCACATGCCAGTAACTGACAACTTCTTAGCTTTTTCATAAAAATATTTCCACAGAGGCAAGACAGTGCCTTCTTGATCCCTAAATTCATCAGAGGGATCTTCAAAATACTTAAAGTCTACATAAATAAAATGAAAATTGAATTCAATTATTATTATATTTAAATAATGCTTCAAAGATAATAGTTTGTCATTAAAAAATTCAGAATTCTTATTTGTACATTGAATATTCAAGGCCAGGCAACTGAGATAGAACATAGTCTTATGGTCTAATAAATAAAAACTGATATTTCCTTGTTTTTATTTTTTTAGTGGAGATATTGCATTCCTTGTTAGGAATGAAGGTGGTTTATGCCAGCTACATATGGGCTCATAGCGAATTTGCAGTCAATTTATCACTGCATCCAGTCTTCTTTTCACTGAAGTTCACAGAACAATAGTTCAGCCTGTATATGATATTTGTTTTCTTGTCTTATTGTCAGGTTCAATTAGAACATAACATAAGAACATAAGAAATAGGAGCAGGAGTAGGCCATCTAGTCCTTCGAGCCTGCCCCACCATTCAATAAGATCATGGCTGATCTGTCGTGGCTCAGTTCCACATCCCCGCCCTCTCCCCATAACCCTTAATCCCCTTGCTTATCAAAAACCCATCAACCCGCGTCTTAAAAATATTTAGCAAGGCAGCCTCCACCACTTCAACGGGCAGAGAATTCCAGAGATTCACCACCCTTTGAGTGAAGAAGTTCCTCCTCAACTCCGTTCTAAACCGCCCCTCCTTTATCTTGAGGCTGTGCCCCCTAGTCCTACTGTCCTTTCTGAGCAGGAAGAGTCTCTCCACCTCTATCCTATCCATCCTATTCGTCATCTTATATGTCTCAATGAGATCTCCCCTCATTCTTCTAAACTCTAACGAGTACAAGCCTAGTTTATTCAGCCTCTCCTCACAGCTCAACCCCCTCAACTCCGGTATCAGCCTAGTAAACCTCCTCTGCACTCCATATAAAACCTTGGGAATATTTTCCATGACAATGGAAAACAAAAACTTGCACAGTGTATAACAGACTGCCAATTTACAAAAGCCCACTTCAAATTGCTGACTTGGACCATTTCCATTCCAAATAAATTGTAAAATTGCTGAGAGTGGTAATGCAAATGAAATATACTTGAGAATTATCTGTCATAATTAGAAAAGCTTAGGCATATATGCTGATGTTTACTTCCAGGAAAGAGTAACTACTGGCACGGAGCATCAGATGTAACAGGCAACCAAGTGCAAGTTCATCCTTGCCCTCAACAATGGCTGGCATCTTACATTTTAAACAAAACAGAAGAATGCCATACCTTGGCCAATCAGTGCCCTACAGAGCACTAAAACTGCTGTTCTGCTCTTGACTGTAAAAAGTCTGACAACACCAGGTTTTAGTCCAACCGATTTATTTGATAGTAAACTCACTAGCTTTCGAGGGGATTCCCTCTTCTTCAGGTGAATGGAGAGTCACCTGAAGAAGAAGGAATCCCCTCAAAAGCTAGTGAGACTTTTTACTGCGTTTACCCCAGTCTGCTCTTGACTAGCAGAGTCATAGAGATGGGCCTTGGAAGGAAAATGGAAGAAGGGCACATGGGAGTGCTTAACATGATCCTATTTATATCCCTTCCCTCAGTCAAACACCAAATCCTTCTTACTGTCCCAATGACCAGATCTGCCCCTGCCATGAGTGAACTCGGGCAGTCTATAGCAAGGTTCACACATGTTTCAAAACACAGAGGATATACACCATGGGCATCTTAGCTGTCGCAGCAGAGAAATGAGCGACCAGGCTCTGCATTTGAAGGATGCAAATTTCTGTTAAATCTCAGTAATTAAGGGAATATTTACTTATATATTACTCCACATAAGGATATCTAGTAGCTAATAGTTTAATATAATATTTTAGAATAAAATGAACATTTAAATAATATTTTCAAAATAAATGTAAAGCTAATTAGCCTGCCAATATTAAATTGTAAAACTCCAGGACTGATTGTGTCAGTAATTTGCTAAAACATGAAACTTTGCTACAATGTAACTTGAATTTGATATAGTTATGAAATCATGCATTGTTTAAAGGAAGAAATAATATAATTTTACATTTGGCAACAAGAAGTCCAACTTGGGAATTCTGCCAGATGTCTGAGCCTTCATCCAGCAGAGGAACCAGTTTTGGCTACCCCACAAAATGGTGAGTAAATTAAAATGATAGTTTTGTATTGCTAAGTAACCAGGAAACTATTTCATTTGAGGAGTATGCTTCCGACAGTTGAATGAACAAATGGCAAACTACTATTTAAGGTGTCAGATTGTAATTTGATTTAAGAATGTTGTAATGAATAGATTGACAAGTCAAATATTAAATGAGATCATGTTAAGTTAATTGCTGGGTTGTATCTAAGATAACTAAATTGTATAATTGCTCAAGTTTCTGCCACGAAAGTGGAGATCTGCAGAGACAACTCAAAGTTTTGTTGCATCACAGGTTCCCCCTTAGGCCAAAATATTTTGTTTACCTATTGTACGTTTTCTGCTCATTGAATATTTTTGTGTGTTTATTACAAAACAAGTTCTGAAAATAAATTCATTACGTTTTAAAACTGAGCTTCATTTACCTTTGCAAGATTTATTAATCAGAATTACTTTTTAGAACTTCTAAAATAATCCGGTCACCAAAAAAGAATTCCCCACTATACCCAGGATGTAAAATAGGAATTTAACCTATAAAGTCATATTTCAACTTAGAGTCAAAGAATTACCATGGCACAGAAGAAGGTTATTTTGCCTGTTGAGCACTAAAGCAGATTCTCTATAGAGCAATCTAGTCAGTTGCATTCCATTGCTCGATCACCATAGGCCCATAAATTCCATTCAATTTCCTTTCATATTGGACAAAATTTTCCCATAATTGATCAAAGTGTCATACTCTGACTGAAAATCTGCATACATCTCTCCAGCTGCACAGCTGAGTTTTCAGAGCAGATCTTGAGTTACTGTGGCAAAAAACAAATCTGGGGACGTGGTTATGCTCTCTGGCAAGCCCGGTTCCATAGAGATTGAGGCGCCATCTTTAAAGGGCACCCAATCAGGTCTGCCAATATACTTCCTCCACTTCTGGTACACAGAGAATCCATCCACAATCATCGTGGTGATCCCTGCTCCCCCAGCACAAAGGTATCCAGGGCTCTCCCCAAACTCTTCCACCACAAACATATCAGGGGCACTCCCCTCTTCCCTGCCCACCACTATTGTATCAGGGGCTCTCTTTGAATAAAAACATTTTTTTGGATTAGGCGAAGGTAACAATATTTTATCCTTAATTTTAATAATTTTTAAATTTAAAATTTCCAGGTTACCTTGTAGAATGTCATCAAAGGAGTTCTGGTTCACCATTCGTTCCACTATTTTGGCAACTTTACCAACCCTGGAAATATCATCACCCTGTAATATGAAACATTAATAAATAAATTAAATAATAAATAGTGATCAGAAGAAGTGTTATGATTATTTAACACAATTATCAATAATTAGCAAATTTCAAAGCACCCTGTTCCAATGCATATCATTTTAAATTACTAGGAAATAGAAAAATGTAACAAAGACAGGCAAAGCATAAAAGAAAAGATTGAATATGTTTCCACTATCTGTAAGTGAATAAAACTTCATACCTATATTCTAAGTTAATAATTATATTCATTCATTACATATTTGACTGAAAATATAAGAAAAGGCCATTTGAATTTTAACATTTCAAAAGATGACAAATATATATTTTAAAAATGTTATATATACATTGGTTGCATTAAAGACAGGGGACCAACTGGGTGTGTTTTTCCGTGCAACCCGACACATGTTTTGTGGCGATGGTAGTAGCCGGCCACTGACCGACAGCAGGATCTTCTAGTCCTGTCATTGCCAACAGGTTTCTCATTGAATGCACCCCTTGCTGCCTGGAAACCGTGGCGGGGGTGCACCATTAGTGGAACTGGAAGGTCTCACCAGCATGAATGGTCGGAAAATCACAGCCATTGTACGTTATGTATTATAATTTAACAAATTGCTAAAAGAATTATCTACAAGTGAATATTTTACATAGTTGCAAACCAAATTTTTTTGCAGTGAGTCAAGAACATGTTTACCAGATGAGTTGTGAATAATAAACCCATTTGAATTGTTGCATTTCAAAGTGTATTTCTTTTGACCTTGTTTTTAAGTACAAATGAGAATAATCTCTTGTATTCATTTTGTGAGGGATGTCAGTAAGACAAAATGGGAGGTGCAGTAGCGTTTTGCTTTCGCAATCTCATGATATAACACTGGCATGCATAGTTTGACTTGAAAACCATCAGGAATACAATGATTAAAGTGCACCAACATATGGATATGTTTTACCATTGCATGCAGAAGTAGCACCACTTTAGGGATGCTTTATAGATGATACAGGGAGCCAAATCATCTGTGATATAAAGACTTTCAAACAAATTTTGACAATGCTGATGATGCATTCACTTGCCAGATTATGGGGAATATATTCCAGGAACTGTTGCTTGAGCTGAGTATCAAGGTTTTCTTCCAACTATAGTGGCTTTGGTTTTCTTATCTTGGGACTATGACTATTATTTTTACCATAGCAATGCAAAAGTCTACATGCAAAATATACGTGATCGTAAGGCAAATCTGACTCGTATGCATGCTTTATTTGGACTGGGGTTTTCTAGCCCTCTCATGTTACATGGAGGTGGCTCACCATTGGTCACTGGTGATATCTTCTGGTCCTGCTAAATTCAATGGCCACTTGCATCGTTTGCTGGTCGCACTGATGGGGAATCCGCCGCAAAAACCGCATGATTCTCTCGCGTTTTCACGGTCGCTCAGCACTTCAAAGGTTTTTGTTCAGATTGCCCCCTTTGTCTCTGTTTTCTTAACTTCAGTCTTCCTAAGGTATTCTCTCTATCCCAATTCCCTGGTTATTTAGACTATATCTAGATCTTTGGAAAGTCTGCCTCTCTTCAACTCCCTTTTCCTGCCCAGTAAAGGGCATACCTAGGCAGTGACAATCTGGCAGTGCCAACTAGCATTGCCAACCAGTGCTGAGCTGGCAGTCACAGCAGACACTTGGGGGCAGTTCCAGATGCAGGCACATTTGGGAGCCCAATGGGGGAGGAGTGGGGCTCCCATTGTGAATGATGCGTGAAGAGAGTGCCAGGACCTTTGAAAGGTGGACATGGCAATGATGGGTGGTCCTGGTATTGAGTGGGGGGAACCTGGTGATGAGGAAGGTTGCGGGGAATAGAGTGAGGATGCCCCGATAATTGTGCCATGAGGAGCAGGAGAGCCGCTGATAATTGTGCTGTGGTGGAATGGGGGGTGGAGAGCCTCCGATACCTTTGTGGTGAGGGGTGGCTGGAGGGATTTTCATCTCACTTCTGAGCAGGTGCCCTTTAAAGATGGCACTGTGATCTCTCTTATGTCGTCAGGCCAGACTGACGACATAAACCACATCCTCCCAATTCTTTTTGTCAGAGTGGCTCAAGAGCTGGTCTGAAAACTCTGCAGTGTGTCTGGAGAGATACACGCCAGTTTTCAGTCAGGGCCTGACACTCTCAAACATTATGAGAAAATTCTGGCCACTGTTGAAATTGAAATCAATGTCCAGACATGCAAACGTATTTGTCCAGCATGAATCTAAAATAGGCTTTCCAGGCACAGAAACTTTCAATTAAACACACTTAAAATTATATCTTGTTTCTAATATTTACTGATACAAACATAAATCCCTTAAAACTACCTTCATTTTCCTAACACTTCCATATATTGAAGATAGATATGATTAGTTGGGTTGCTAGCATGACATTATCACACTGAATATTACATCAGTCTGTGGTTTTGGGATGTGATTTGGAATGGGAGGGGCACAGCACATCCTATTTGCAAACCATAAAATCCACCCCTGTGATTCTATGAGGGAAGAAGCTTCCCTACTGCCAACATTGAACTGACTGGCCTGTAATTGCCAAGTTAAATCTTCTCCAATTTTTGGAACAACATTTGTATTCCTTCAATTCTCTGACACCAACATTATGAGGAAGGATTGCAAGAATCATACAATCTGTATAGTGCAGAAGGCGGCCATTTGATCCAATGGGTATGCATCAACCACAATCCCACCCAGGCCCGACTGTGTTAACCCCATATATTTACTCTCACTAGTCCCCCTGATACTAAGGAGCAATTTAGCATGGTCAATCAACCTAACCTGCACATCTTTGGACTGTGGGAGGAAACTGGAGCACCTGAGGGAAACCCACGCAGACACGCGAAGAATGTGCAAACTCTACACCAACAGTGGCCCAAGCTGGGAATTGAACCCGGGTCCCTGGTACTGTGAGACAGCGGTGCTAAGCACTATATCACCATGCTGCCCCATGGTGATTGTGACCAGAACCTTCACAATTTCTACTCTTACTTCCCTCAGCAATCTTAACTACACGCAAAGTTTTAAAATCTCATTGGTTAAGAAGATATACTGTTTGCCCAGTTTTTTACTTAGATTCCAATGTCTTGTTGCCCCAGCTACACCTGTACTTTTTGCAACAACATGAGCAAATTTTTTAAATCCCAGGTATGCTTGAACAAGTCTTCCTAACAGGAAGATACTTAAGGGAAATTTTGCTTGGTTGCAAATGGAAGGAATAAGGCAGCAAATGCACCAGCCTAATTTCAATCTTTGTGGCAAAGGAGTCCATCAGCTCCTTGTTGTTGTGGAACGAGACATTGGGCAGGGAACAGAAATTAAAGTCAATGATTGATAATAGAAAAATAACAAATCCGTGATTACTTCTGCTTTCCAGCTGATTTTTGAATATTGCACCAGAGCTTATGGATAGCATTGATTAGGATTTTGGAATGTCAGAACACTTACCATGCTTTCAACAAGTGAAAACTTTTTCTTAGATCCTTCATCTTTTTTTGTAGTTTGTGGTTTTGATTTCTCTTTCTTGACCACTTGTTTTGCTAATACTTCTTCGTAGGCATCAAAGATTTCCCACTAAGATTAATAAAATATGTCAAGTATTCAGAATATTAATATCATTGGCATCTTAGAAGCATTGTTGACAGCAGACAATGTCTAAAAGTGGAGTTTGAAAAGTATAAAATATTTCATAAAGTCAGGTCTATCAGCCATCAAAAAATAGAACATAGTCATAGATCAGGACACCATTTAAATAAAATGGACAGAAACAGATAATGATAAAAACAGCAAATCATTAATTGCTCTGTGCTATATCCAGCAACATAAGATGAATAGAATGACAGGGAGCGGGGGATTTCAGCAGTTGGGCAATCAGGAGCCACTTGAAAGGAAGGGGAAGAATATAAAGGCATTCATGGATTGATGTCCCACACAGATTATGAGAGGAATCAAGTTGGATTTAGTAGTTTCCAATTCACCATAGTGAAGTGAGCATTGCAGAGAACTTTGGACCTTAAGATCATATTGGCAGATTTGATATCATTATCGGGTTGTGGTACTGCAATGTTCATCACCAAAAGTGGCTCATTAGCACATCCACTGACTAAACTGGCTATTTTCAGTATGAAATATCTGTCAATTTGACCAGATGGTAAGAGAACCCATAAAGGGGATAAAACTACCTGACTTCATCATCACTGATCTATTTATCACAGATGCATCTTCCAATGACACTACTGGAAGGAGAATGGTCATCTTACAGCATTTGTGGAGAAAAGGTTATATCTTCACATTGATGACGCCCTCCGTTGTGTTGTGTGGCATACCACCATGCTAAATGAATCAAATCAGTTCAACATTTAAATTAAAATGGATAGAAACAGATAATAATAATGACGGCAAATCATTAATTGCTAAATGCTATATCCAACAACATAAGGTGAACAGAATTACAGGGAGCAGGGGATTTCAGCAGTTGAATCAGAACAAATCCAGCAATCAAACTGAGCATCCATGAGGTGCTATGGACTAGCAACAGAATTATATTCAACTACAGTCTGCAACTTCATGGCTAGCATATCCTTACTATAAAACCAGAGCCAAATCCGGTTCAATGAGGAGTGTAGGAGAGCATGTCAGGAGCAGTACCAGGGAAACCTGAAATTAAGGTGCTAACCTGGTAAAGCACATGCATACATGCATACTAAACATCAGAAGCTGCATACAATGGACAGAGCTAAGTGATCTCATAACCAACTGTCGCACAAAAGCTCTCTAGTCTTGCCACATCTAGTTTTGAAAGATGGTAGACAGTTAAACAACTAGCTGGAGAAGAAAGTTTCATAAAAGATCCACACCCTCAATGATGAGGAAGCCCAGCATATGCCAATACAACAGACCAGGCTGAAATATTTCCAATTATCTTCAGCCACAAGTGTTGGGCAAATTGATGCCAGTTTTCAACTAATACATTTAATTCAAATGATCAAAAAACAGCTGAAAGCATAACTGGAAACGCTATGGGCCCTGACAATATCCCAAGTATAATATTGAAGACAGGAACTCCTGAACAAGCTGCATACTTAGCTAACTGCTCCATTACAGCTACAATACTGGCATCTACCAGACAATGCAGAAAATTGTCCAGTTATGTTCTGTCCATCAAAAGCAAGAAAAATCCAATCCAACCAAATACTGCCACACTTGTCTACTCTCAGTCATCAGCAGTGTGGACTTTGACAGTGCTATCAAGTATCTCTCCCTGATGCTCAGTTTGGATTCAGCCAGGTTCACTCAACTCCAGACTTCATTACAGCTTTGATCCAAACACTATGATGGGCAGATAGTAATTGAAAAGAGAAAGTAAAATTGTCTCCAATCTAGGGTCTTAAATAAGCGGCTGCAGAGATAGTTGTATTGGTTGTAATTTTCAAATTTCCCTAGATTCTGGAGAGGCC
This sequence comes from Carcharhinus amblyrhynchos, assembly GCF_965287045.1. Taxonomy (NCBI): domain Eukaryota; kingdom Metazoa; phylum Chordata; class Chondrichthyes; order Carcharhiniformes; family Carcharhinidae; genus Carcharhinus; species Carcharhinus amblyrhynchos. The sequence continues at coordinate 44,839,609 of NC_137324.1, read as the reverse complement.
CCAGAGAATTGGAAAACTTTAAATAAAACACTGTGATTCAAGAAAAGAGAAAACAGAAAGCAGAAAACTTTCAGTTAATCTAACATTTGTCACAGGGAAAATGCAGAATCCATTATTATTAATGCAATGTCAAGACATTTACATCATCATAATATAAGCAGGCAGAATCTACATAAATTTTTAGAGTTCTTTGAAGATGTAGCAAGCAGGGTGCATAAAGAGAGATCAGTAGCTGTAGGATATTTGGATCTCCAAAAGCATTCAGTAAGGTGCCACAGATGGCACACAGTGGTTAGTACTGCTGCCTCACAGTACCAGCAACCTGGGTTTGATTCCTGACTTGGATCACTGTCTGTGTGGAGTCTGCATGTTCTCCCTGTGTCTGGCTTTCCTTCGGGCGCTCCAGTTTCCTCCCACAGTCTGAAAGGTTACTGGTTAGGTTCATTGACCTGAACAGGCACCGGATTGTGGTGACTAGGGGCATTTCATAGTAACTTCATTGCAGTGTTAATGTAAGCCTTACTTGTGACTAATAAATAAACTTTTAACTATAAAAACTTACTGCACAAAAAAAAAATTCATGGCGTTGGAAGTGATATATTCAAAAGATAGAGGATTGGTTAACTAACAGGAAACAGAGTTGGGATAAATGGGGAATTTTCAGGTTGGCAAACCATAACCAGTGGAGTGCAACAAGACTCCAAATCTCAAAGGTTCAGTTGATATTCAATTTGATTCAATGCCCCATGGTCATTTAAGAGTCAAAAATGTAGCCCCCAAATGAACTCCCTTAGTTCTTCAGTTGCATAAATTCTCTCACGATCTCCCCACAGTGAGTAGCCTTTATTTCAACATCTGCAATATCAGGAAATGGACATTATTTGTGACAAAACACCTAGCCTTTAATATCAGGAAGATGCTTTGGTCTCTGGGGAAGTGCTCACTGAGGTTAGTGATTATCCTGCTGCTATGTTTCTATGTAGGTGGGGTGCGAGGTGAGGCCAGGGATAGGGGCTGGCTATGTGGAAGGAGGGCTGTGCAATGAGGTGGGGTTGAGAGCTCATCACTGCAGACAGAGGAGCAAGAAGGTGGATGAAGAAGATGAGGAATGGAAGGCATAGGCAAGACCAAAGGGAGAGAAGCGCAACACCAAAAAGGCTGAATGAAACAGAAACAAGGGGGTCAAAGTGCTAGTACATGTATTACTGGAAGGAGATGTATACAAACTGCAGATTATGGAGTGGTGCATTAGGGATGCACGAACACTAAACAGTTCGGGGCTGCAATGGTTTGTGAAGGTGACCGTTGTCCACGGCTTTCTTTGAAAATGGGAATTATCTAATGGCCCCTGTTAAAGTTTAGAGCTGGCAGACAGAAATCAGAGAATGCAGACACATTCCTGCTGCGAAATGGAAAGGAGTCATAGATGATAGACAGCCCAGGAGCTATTCAGACTTCACAGTCTGAAGTCAGAGATAGGAGACAGTGCAAAAGAACAGCAGGAGCAATCATTGGAAGCATGGTGTACCCCAGCTTCAGGGAGAAGCAAAGACTGTGTGCTCCAAAGAAAAAAACGCATAACTTGGTATACCAGACTGTCCTCTGGTCAACGTTTCTGGGTGTGGCCAATTCTGTACTGGGCCACAAAGGGTATAGTCACAGGGACATCTGCAGTCTTTATATTACATATGGAGGTATGTGAAGCTAGCATGGGGAGGAGGAACCCCTCTAAGTCACAATGCGCATGGCCTCCAGGTAGTGGATACAGGTTCACATTTGGCATGGGTGCCTTGCAGGTGATGAGATTGGGAAGGAAGCAGCACTATATCTACCAGCACAATGCCAGGGTTCAGTATTAGCTGAGAAGGCCAGAGAATAATAAGTGACATCTCTACCTGAGATGTACACCGTAAGAGTCCAGGTAACAGGAGGCACATGGACATTGAAAGAGGGAGCATCAAGGTCCATTCTGTACTACAGATATAAGAACGCCACATTGACATAAAGGAAAAATGGTGTCTTCCAAAATCAGGAAAATCGGTTCAGTCTGGGAGGAACTCATAGAGCAGGCTGAATGGACTCAATATCCTGCTTGTAATCATATTTATCATTACCTTGTAAGAGCAGGTCAGAAGCAGGGAATTCTACAGCAAATAACTCATTTCCTGACCTTCCAAAGTCTGCAAGGTACAAATCAGGAGTATGATTTAACACACTCCACTCATCTAAATGAGTGCAGGTGCAACAATACTCAAGGAGCTCAATGGGGGAGCCGTGTATGAAAAGTTATAGAGGGTAGAGTGGAATGTGGGGAAATCAGATCAGCCATGATCTTGTTGAATGGCGGAGCAGACTCGAGGTCTAGGGTGGCCTACTCCTGCCCCTAATTTGTATGTTTGCAAAGACAATTAAGGAAAGGTAACAATATTCATATCTCAAGGGCATTTTTTTTAAAGACCAAGGACTTATACAAGAATTTGAAAAATCTAACCTTTGAACCATAAGAAATGTTTTAATAATAATCAGAAATACAAAAAAAAAGAACTAGAAGTAAATACGTTCAGTTATTGCATGGCATGAGTGATTTAATTCTGCCTTGAAAAGCACTGCAAGACCTAGACTTGTAGCTGTTGGCTACAAGACTAAGCAAAAATACTTTAAAAGATGTAAGGAAATATTGGCCAGGATTATACCGCGCGTCTATCCCCAGCAGATGTGGCGGGCTGTTTAAGTTGCCATTCACTTCGACAGGACCACAATATCCCACGAGGTGGGATGGGTTGTAAAATCCTGTCATTAAGTAAGAAATGGAGTTCCAACAAACAATAATTGAAGATAGTTAAACAAATCAGATTAATTAGGATAGAAATAAAGATGTATCTCAATGAAGCAAGAAAGATCCCAAAATGTTTTACCGACTTTTGAACATGGTATCTTACCCCTATAAGGACGTGACAGCAAAACAAAATAGACAATAAAATTAATGTTGTCATCGTATATTCATGCATCATAACAGTCTACACATTAGACAGCTGCTGAATGATATACTTTCCACATAGTAAAAATGCTGTCCAAGTCTTCTCTCAATGGTATTTATGAGTATTTGCACAACGTTTATCATTGAGAACTTATGGAAAAAATATACATGCGCATTATCACCTGATTAGCTGTAGCAGAAAAACTTGCTCTTGGAGGTGGTTCTGTTTGACATCCATTTTCCTGTGGGAATAATAGCATGGTTACATTAAACAGACTGTCATTATTGATTGTGGATTATTCTCTGACAGATAATTATGTTTTGTTATTTTCTGCCTTATTCAGTACACTGGTGACCTGATCTATTTGAGAATTAGGTTCCATCATTATCCTATTGGAAAGCTGGAAGCAGCAAATGGATGGAGACTGCAGCTTAGCAATTTGCAATATTCGGTAGCCAAGAGAATGACCCAGATGAAAGGCAGGTTCAGTTTTTATTGTGGAGTTGGCTGTGCTATATCTTTAAGGTTGGCCATGTGCTGTGTCCCCTAGATCTCCTGAACAGTACATCCTGCTGTGCCATAATATCCTTAACAGTTATGTCTTCGTTAGTTGTGGCTTAGTGATAGCACTCTCATCTCTGAGTCAGAAGCTCATGGTTTTAAATCCAAGTTCAGAGGCTTGAGCATATAGATTGGACATCTCAATGTAACACCAGGAGAGTAGAGCACTGTCTACTGACTGGAATATTAAACCAATTTTTCTTTATCCATCTGGACTTCAGCATGAAACCTCTGCCCAACACCATGATCACCAATGTTCAGGCTTCGTTTCCTGGGTTGGAGAACATTATATAATCATTGGTCAAGTTCCTGCTGGTGTCAGAAAAATCCAAGTGGTGCGAATAGTAGGATCATGTCACAGCAGCAGAAGAGGCTGGACAACATTTTAAAAAGGTCAACCGCCTCTCGCCCACCACCCACTCTCCCCTAAACTGGAAGAAGTTACGGATTAAGTTTCGGTTGAAATTGAGACATTCAACAGCTAATCAGAGAAATGTTGTGGTAGAAGAGGTGCTGTAGTTGTACTGGAATAGCTTGGCTCGGAATGCATCAGATTCTGGAATACAAATCCTCAATACTATTGCCAGAATATTGTCAGGACCCATAGCTTTTGCAGTATCCAGTGTCTTCAGCCATGTCTTGATAGGGGCAGCATGGTGGGAGGCAATGGTTTGCAGTACTGCCACACAGCGCCAGGTTCCCGGGTTCGATTCCTGGGTTAGGTCACTGTCTGTGTGGAGTCTAACGTTCTTTCCGTGTCTGCGTGGATTTCCTCTGGAATTTCCAAAAGACATAAGAACATAAGAAATAGGAGCAGCAGTAGGCCATCTGGCCCTTCGAGCCTGCCCCACCATTCAATAAGATCATGGCTGATCTGTCGTGGCTCAGTTCCACATTCCCGCCCTCTCCCCATAACCCTTAATCCCCTCTCTTATCAAAAACCCATCAACCCATCTTAAAAATATTTAGCGAGGTAGCCTCCACCACTTCAACGGGCAGAGAATTCCAGAGATTCACCACCCTTTGAGTGAAGAAGTTCTTCCTCAACTCCATTCTAAACCGCCCCCCCCCCCCCCTTTATCTTGAGGCTGTGCCCCCTAGTCCTACTGTTCTTTCTGAGCGGGAAGAGTCTCTCCACCTCTATCCTATCCATCCCATTCATCATCTTATATGTCTCAATGAGATCTCCCCTCATTCTTCTAAACTCTAACGAGTACAAGCCTAGTTTATTCAGCCTCTCCTCATAGCTCAACCCCCTCAACTCCGGCATCAGCCTAGTAAACCTTCTCTGCACTCCCTCCAAGGCCAAAACATCCTTGCGTAAGTACGGCGCCCAAAACTGCACACAGTACTCCAGCTGTGGCCTCACCAATGCCCTATATAGCCGCAGCAAGACCTCCCTACTTTTATATTCAATCCCCCTCGCTATGAAGGCCAGCATCCCATTCGCCTTCCTGACCACCTGCTGCACCTGCAAGCTGGGTTTTTGCAACTCATGCACAAGGACCCCGAGGTCCCTCTGCACCGTCGCCTGCTGCAGTTTTTCTCCTTGTATTTATTCCTACCAAAGTGGACCACCTCGCACTTGCCAACATTAAATTCCATTTGCCAGTTCCTGGCCCATTCGCCCAGCCTATCTAGATCCTTCTGCAGACTCTCCACACCCTCCGTGCAATTTGCCGTTCCACCAATCTTGGTGTCATCAGCAAATTTCGACACCATGCACTCGGTTCCCTCCTCCAGATCATCTATATAAATGGTAAATAGCTGAGGCCCCAGCACCGACCCCTGGGGCACTCCACTAGTCACCAACCGCCAATCCCAATAGCACCCATTGACCCCCACTCTCTGCCTCCTATTTGACAACCAGTCCTCTATCCACGCTAACACCCTAGCCCCAACTCCACGTCCCCTGACCTTCTGCAATAACCTCTTGTGAGGTACCTTGTCAAACGCCTTCTGAAAATCAAGAAAGACCACATCCACTGGCTCTCCTCTATCCACCGCCCTAGACACATCCTCATAGAACTCCAGTAAATTTGTCAGACACGACTTCCCCTTAACGAAACCGTGCTGCGTCTGCTCTATCAAGCAATTCCCCTTAAGATGCCTCGCTATTTCCTCCTTGATGACGGATTCTAACATTTTACCTACAACAGACGTCAAACTAACCGGCCTATAATTCCCCGCCTTTTGCCTGGCACCCTTCTTAAACAACGGCGTAACATTAGCCACTTTCCAATCTTCCGGCACTTCCCCGGAATCCAGCGACGTCTGGAAAATAACCACCAAGGCATCCACTATCACCTCCGCCATTTCTTTCAGAACCCTCGGATGCATTCCATCGGTCCTGGGGACTTGTCCACAATCAGCCCCTCCAGTCTGTCGAGCACCGCCTCTCTAGTAACAGTAATGTCATTGAGACCCTCCAGTCCTACCACCTTTCCATCTCTAACACCCGGCAAATTATTCACGTCCTCCTCCGTGAAGACCGAAACAAAAAAGTTATTCAAGACCTCAGCCATTTCCCCATCCCCTACCACTAAGTCCCCTTTCTCATCCTCTAAGGGTCCAATGTTCACCCTAGCCAGCCTCTTCCTTTTTATATACTTATAAAAACTCTTGCTATCCTTTTTTATATTAAGCGCTAGCCCAGCTTCATAGTTTCTCCTACCCTTCTTTATCAATTTCTTTGTCAATCTTTGTTGACATTTAAACCTCTCCCAATCCTCTTCTCGCCCACTACTCTTAGCTACTCTAAACGCCTCCGCTTTTAATTTAACACGTGCTTTGGCCAAGCTAAATTCTCCCTCAGTGTACCTGAATAGGTGCCGGAGTATGGCAACTAGGGGATTTTCACAGGAACTTAACTGCAGTGTTAATGTAAGCCTACTTGTGACTAATAAGTAAATAAACTTTACATCATGTGGCATGAAACAAATTGATTGAAGATTATGATGGTGAGGTCCAGATGGATCATCCACTCAGCATTTACGGCTAAAGATGTTTGCAAATGCTTTAGCCTTACCTTTTGCACTCTTGTGCTGAGCTCTTTCATCAATATCATAGAATCCTACAGTACAGAAGAAGGCCACTCAGCCCATTGTGCCTGTTCCAGCTCTCTGAAAGAACTATCAGTTAATCCCACTATCCTGTTTTGTCCCACATCCCTTCAATGGATTTGAAACAATTTCCATTTAGCAATGCACGGTAGCACAGTGATTAGCACTGCTGCCTCACAGCTCCAGGGATTCGGGTTCAATTCCTGGCTTGGGTCACTGCCTATGTGGAGTTTGCACATTCTTCCCGTGTCTGCATGGGTTTCCTCTGGGTGCTCCAATTTCCTCCCACATTCCGAAAGATGTGCTGGTTAGGTGCATTGATGCAAACAGGCGCTGTACTATGGCGAGCAGGAGAATTTCACAGTAACTTCATTGCAATGTTAATGTAAGCCTTACTTGTGACATTAATAAACTTTAAACTTAAACTTTGAATCTGCTGTCACCATTCTTCCAAACAATACATTCCAGGTGTATTACAACTGGAATTGCTATAACAAACTCACAGGGTAAAAAGACAATTCTCATCTTACTATCTTAAATCTCTCATTACTAATGTCCTTGCCAATGAAAACAGTTTCTCTCTACCTACTCTATGAAAACCTCTCATAACACTTCTATTAATTAATGCACCTGGTGCATTCTTCATGGCAACACAGAGTCTATTTGCCAACCAATTAGCACTTTCTTCTCATATAGTATAATTTGTTATTTTCCCTTAGTCTTCTTGCAAAGTGCCTTAATGAGAATAAGATAAAAAGCTTGAACATGTCACTTTTTCCAGTAATACTCAAGCTCTGTAGTCCCAAATGACTAGTTAAATATTAATTTGACTGGAACTCAAATATTTATGATAACAATGATCTTATTTCTATCCATTGCATTTGTTGGAAGCAGCAATTGGTCTACAGTCCTTTCTTTGTTCGTTAGCCATTGATCATAATAACCCCACTGGCAAATTTCAGGGCTTTCAACATAATCAGCACACAAAAAGACCCTACCGCTTGGCAGCTGATATTCTGTCTATAGAACATAAGAACATAAGAAATAGGAGCAGGAGTAGGCCATCTAGCCCTTCGAGCCTGCCCCGCCATTCAATAAGATCATGGCTGATCTGTTGTGGCTCAGTTCCACTTTCCCGCCCTCTCCCCATAACCCTTAATCCCCTCTCTTATCAAGAACCCATCAACCCGCTTCTTAAAAATATTTAGCGAGGCAGCCTCCACCACTTCAACGGGCAGAGAATTCCAGAGATTCACCACCCTTTGAGTGAAGAAGTTCCTCCTCAACTCCGTTCTAAACCGCCTCCCCTTTATCTTGAGGCTGTGCCCCCTAGTCCTACTGTCTTTTTTGAGCGGGAAGAGTCTCTCCACCTCTATCCTATCCATCCCATACATCATCTTATACGTCTCAATGAGATCTCCCCTCATTCTTCTAAACTCTAACGAGTACAAGCCTAGTTTATTCAGCCTCTCCTCATAGCTCAATCCCCTCAACTCCGGTATCAGCCTAGTAAACCTCCTCTGCACTCCCTCCAGGGCCAAAATATCCTTGTGCAGAAACATACATAGAACAGTACAGGCCCTTCGGCCCTTGATATTGTGCTGAGCTATGTCCGAACCCAAGATCAAGCTATCCCATTCCCTATCATTCTGGTGTGCTCCATGTGCCTGTCCAATAACCGCTTGAAAGTTCCTAAAGTGTCCGACTCCACTATCATAGCAGGCAGTGCATTCCACACCCCAACCACTCTCTGAGTAAAGAACCTACCTCGGAGATCCCTCCTATAGCTCCGACCATGAACCTTATAGTTATGCCCCATAGTAACAGCTGCAGCCACCCGAGGAAATAGTCTCTGCATGTCCACTCTATCTATCCCCCTCATCATCTTATAAACTTCTATTAAATTGTCTCTCATCTTCCTCTGCTCTAAAGAGAAAAGCCCCAGCTCCCTCAACCTTTCCACAAAAGACCTACCCTGCAAACCAGGCAGCATTAGAACATAAGAACATAAGAAATAGGAGCAGGAGTAGGCCATCCAGCCCTTCGAGCCTGCCCCGCCATTCAATAAGATCATGGCTGATCTGTCGCTGCTCAGTTCCACTTTCCCGCCCTCTCCCCATAACCCTTAATCCTGGTAAATCTCCTCTGCACTCTCTCCAATGCTTCTATATCCTTCTTTTAGTGAGGTGACCAGAGCCGCACACAATAACCCAAATGTGGTCTCACCAAGGTCCTGTATAGTTGCAGCATAACCCAACGGCTCTTAAACTCAAACTCCCTGTTAATAAATGCTAACACACTATAAGCCTTCCTCATGGCTCTATCCACTTGAGTGGCAACCTTCAGAGATCTGTGAATATGAACCCCAAGATCTCTCTGTTCCTTCACATTCCTCAGAGCCCTGTCGTTGAGCCTGTAATCCACATTCAAGTTTGTCCTAGCAAAATGAATCACCTCGCACTTATCAGGGTTAAACTCCATCTGCCACTTTTTGGCCCAGCTCTGCATCCTATCAATGTCTCTTTGCAGCCTGCAAGAGTCCTTCACCTCATCCACTACTCCACCAATCTCGGTGTCATCAGCAAATTTACTAACCCACCCTTCAGCCCCCTCTTCCAAGTCATTAATAAAGATCACTGATCCCTGTGGTACACCGCTGGTAGCTGGCCTCCAGTCTGAAAATTTTACCTCCACCACCACCCTCTGTCTTCTATGAGATAGCCAGTTACTTATCCAATTGGCCAAATTTCCTTCAATCCCACACCTCCTTACCTTCTTCATGAGCCTACTAGAAAATGATTACTTCAGCAGCAAGAATGTCTTACTGTAGCTGTATAGAACCTTGATGAGATCACACCAGGAACATTCTATGCTGTTATGTTCTCTTTACTTAAGAATACTTGCCATTGACAGAATGCACTGACGATTCACCAGACTGATTCCGGGATGGCGGGGTTGCCATATAAGGAGAGATTGGGTCAACTTAGCCTCTATGCACTGGAGTTTAGAAGAAGAGGGAAACTAATTGAAACATTTAAAATTCTGACAGGACTGGACAGACAGAATGCAGGGATGTTATTCCCTCTGGCCATGATGTGGAGATGCTGGCGTTGGACTGGGGTAAACACAGTAAGAAGTCTGACAAAACCAGGTTTAAGTCCAACCGATTTATTTGATAGTAAACTCACAAGCTTTCGGGGTTTCTCCCTTTGTCAGGTGAATGAGAACCCTCCATTCACCTGACGAAGGGGGAAACCCCGAAAGCTTGTGAGTTTACTATCAAATAAATCGGTTGGACTTAAACCTGGTGTTTTCAGACTTCTTACTGTGATTCCCTCTGGCGGTAGTGTCTAGGAAAGGGCTCACAGTTTGAGAATATGGGATAGACCATTTAGGACTGAGATGAGGGGAAACCTCTTCTTTCAAAGGGTGGTGAACCTGTAGAATTCTCTACCACAGAAGGCTGTGGAAGCCAAATCACTGAATGTAATTGAGAAAGAAATAGTTAGATTTCTACACTTTAAAGGTGTCAAGGGGTATGGCAAGAACACTGGAGTATGGTATTGAGATTGTGGATCAGCCATGCTCATAATGAATGGTGGCACAAGCTCAAAGGGCCAAATGACCTACTCCTGCTTCTATTTTCTCTGCTTATTATCCATAAAGCGACAGTGTCACTATAAGAGTGCCCCCATGGTGTGTTTCCCAGTGGCGAGAGGGAGCCCACCATTGGCCGGATCTTCTGGTCCCACTGCTGTTAGTGGGATTTCCCATTGATTCCATCCCCCACCACTGCGAAACCCACAGCGGGGTTTGCCATCAGCAGGGATCACTGTCAACAGAACCAGAAGATCCTATTGGCGGGAAGAGCAGAAAATCATCCCCTATACTTTTCAAACTTACATACTGGGTCTCTTCTGGCACATGGTCTGGTTCCCAACACGTTTAGCCTGCTTCTGCAAGTAGTTACATTACTGGGGTGGGGTGGAGTGGGGGAGTGGGGTGGTTAGGGGGATGAGTGGGTAGGATGGTGGCAGGGTGGCTGGCAGTGACTTAAAGCTGGGTGCTCTGCGAACAAGTTGTACTAGCTTACCCTCACAGGGTTGTTGAAAGTCTGAGAAGCTCTTTCACTGAAGTTGAACTGATTGGGAATCTTTCGTTCCTGTCTTGGTATTATTACTTCCTTCTCTTCTTCCTCTTCAGCCGCCTACAAAATCACAAAGAAAATAAATGCATTTCAGCCATAGATTTATACAATAGAATCACCTAATTAGGATTTAAATTAAAATTCAATGAACTTATTTTGTTAGAAGCAATTTCTAAAATAGTGAAAAGTACATAATACTGAGGAAGTGAAGTATTATCAAAGAAGCAATTTTACCAATGAGCTACTAAACCAAGGCTATATCTGCATACTGAAATGCATATTAACTGTCCCAGACAATATTCATAGACGGTAAAACTGTTGCAGATTGTCACATCTGCAGTACAGGTCACTTGTCTGAGATACCTGTCAAATTACAATAATATTCAGATTACAATTATTTAGGCGATAGCGTCAGATGCTGCTGCGATGTTTTGCTTGAGTTTTTTGCCTTCCACCACTGAACTTCTGAAGTCCTTCCACATTGAAAGGTTGATAATATTCAGGTCCTGATGGAGTGGCTCTGTCATATGATGGGCACACATGGGCACAGTGTCGTTAGTTTATTTTTCCCAACCCCATGGAGACAAGGTTGGTGATGGTGGGGCCAGGAAGAAAAGGGAAGAGCCATCTCAGGACAGTGAACTGCCACAATTCTGGCTCAGGGAAATTTCCCAGCACTGGGCTATGAAAAGAGTTGGATACCCACCCCAAAGAGACATTCTTCTTAAAATGTGTACTGCCCAGTCTCTCTGCCTTTTCTGAATTGCATTCAGCAAATTTCTTTATTAGTTCTCTCTCCTCTGGATTTCATAATTTGTTACTTTTTCTCCCTGCTGTTCCTTTCTATTATCCTCCTGACACATATTTCAAAGTTATTTAGCAAGTTGAGTTAGAATATAACCGGTGACAATTTTGTATTGGACGTAATGTGACAAAAGGTAACAAGCTATAAGGGTCAACTGACCCAGTCAACCATGGAACCAATTACAGGAGGATGTGACGATCAGCTGACCAGCTGACTCACCATAAGTAAGAACCTGTTGGAATTGTGGGCAACTTGGATTGGCCCAAGTTTAGAGTAATGAAGTTTCTTTATTAAATCTTTGCTTTGATTTATAAGTTGGAGTAAATGTTGTTATGTTTTTATTGTCTACATTTGAAGAGTTCTTTCTGAAGGAAATAAGTTGGTCTCCTCTTTCCATAAAATCCAAGTCTCGAATCCACACAAAACAAAACCCAAATCAAGCTCTTCACGAGATGCCCTTTAAGTTGTATTTTCAGTTTTTAAGTCAGCAACTGACCCAATGGTTGGGAAGTCCTGAACTAGAAATCGTAGTTAGAGAACAAGGGATAAACTGAGGTGAGGAGAAATTTCTTCACCCAGAGGCTGGCGAATGTGTGGAATTCGCGACCATAGAAAGTACTTGAGGTCAAAAGGTTGTTTGATTTCAAGAAGAAATTAGATTTGACTGTTGGGATCAAGGCATATGGGAGAAGGCTGGATCAGGGTATTAAATTTGACGATCAGCCATGGCGGAAGGGTCAAGTGGCCTACTCCTGATTCTATTTTCTATGAATGTTCCTATGTATATAACTGTCTCTTCTTACTGAATACTGTCTCTCCTATTCCTATCCTTGTTCTTAACTCTTTCATTTGCACTTTCCACCTGCATATATTATGCTTCCTATATACTTGAGTTTGTGCATCTTTTCCTTCTGTGAACAGCAAACATATGTTGGTGATTTTCAGATATGCATATTTTTATTTTGTTAATGTTTGCTTTTATTCCAAAGTTTATACCAAATGTTATTAATCTATCATTTTTTTCAATCTTTCTTTTGTGCTTGTTATGTGTTTTTTCATCAGCAAAACTGTTATCATTTGCTGCTGCTGCTCTTCTCTTCCCCCTGCATCCGCAATGTTAACACCAACACCACAAATCTTAAAGCCAGACACAGTGTCTTCAAACACTCCTTTATCATTGCTTCTGCATTGACATTGAAGAGGGCTGATATTAAGAGGGCTTGGTAAGAGGCCATTGAAGGGCATTTGTTGAATTGGCTGTTACCTAACTAATTTTCTATCCATTCCAATATGTCACCCCTTATATTTTGTGAAATAACCTTTGATGTGGCATTTTATCAATTGCCCTCTGAAAATCCAAGTGCAGAACATCTAATAGTTCCTCTTTATCCCCTTTCACAAAACCATGTTGACATGGCCTGATTATCTTAAATTCATCTATGAGTCCCACTATATCTTTCAACATTTTCCTATGACACATGTTAAGCTAATCAGTCAATAAGTTCCTGCTTTCCATTTCCCTCCCTTTTTGAATTAAGGAGTTACATTCACTATTTTCTAATCTAATGGAACCTTGCCCAATTCTAGAGAATTAAAATCAATGCATCAAATACCTCAATAGTAATTTCTTTTAAATCCATTAGGACATGGAACTTGTCAGACTGCAGTTCCAACAATTTGCTAAGTACCACTTTTCTGGTGATTGTAATTTTCCTGAGTTTCTCCCTCCCTTCCATTTCCTCATTTCCAACCTCTTCTGGAATATCATTTGTATCTGTTACACTGAAAATCCTGTTCAATTCATCTGCTATTTCCTTATTCTCTATTATTAATTCCCAAAGCTCGTTTTCTATAGGATTAATGCTCACTTTGTTAACACTTTTCTTTCTTTCAATGTCTATAGAAACTCTTACTATTTTTCTTTATACTTCCATCTTGCTTTTTCTTGTACTCTAATTTTCCCCCTTATTAATACTTTGGTAATTCTTTATTGTTTTTTATATGCTGTCCCATCTTCTGACCCTCCATTCATCTTTGCAAAGTAATATGTTTTTTTCTCTTAAGTGTGATACTGTATTTAACTTTTTTACTTAACCATGGATGATGGGTCATTCTTTGGAACTTTTCTTTCTTGTTGGAATGCATCTATTCTATATATTCTGAAATATTCCCTTAAATACCCAGTATGCATCTCTATTGACCGATCCCTTAACCAAACTTAAGTAGCCAGTTCGGTACCCTTATTTAAGTTAAATATTATTCTTGGGCACACTCTTCTCTCCCTCAAACTGAATGTAAAATCAATCATGTTATAGTCACTGCCACTTAGGGGTGCCTTCACAATGAAGTCATTAAATCGTCCCAACTTGTTGCACAATACCTAGTCAAGAATAGTCTGCTCTCTGATTGTTGTCAAAACATGCTGTTCTGAGAAACTATCTTGACAACATTCTATGAATTCCTTATCTAGGTTACCTTTGCCCATCTTAATAAAAATCACATGATAATTGTTGTACCCTTCTGACAAGCTCCCATTATTTCTTCTTTGATATTAAAAAGCATTTAGATAGTAACAGGGGTACGAAGGGTATGGAGGGATATGGGCCAAATGCAGGCAATTGGGATGGACAAGTTGGGCCGAAGGGCCTGTTTCCATGCTGTAAACCTCCACGACTCTATGTCCTATTTTACTGTGTGGGTACTTTTAGGTGCCCTGTATGCTACCCTCGCAAGTGTCTTCTTGTTTTTACCACTTGTTATCTGTACCTGGACCATTCTAAATCCTAGTTTCTTGAACTTAGGTCATCCCTCTCTCTTGTGCAAATGTCATCTTCAATTCATAGGGCCACCCCTCCATGTTTGCCTAGCTTCCTGTCTTTCTGAAATGGCACATCCCCTTCAGGTCCCTATCTCTGCCATCCTGCAGCCATGTCTCTGTAATAGCCATTAGATCTTGTTTATCTCAATTTTTACGTTCAGTTAGTTTCACAAACAACCATGTGATTCTTGATTAGTCAATCTGTTTATTATGATGTTTGTTGAGGGATAACTATTGGCCAGGACATTGGGGAAAACTTCCCTCCACCCACTTCAAAATCAAAGAAATTCCCAGGAATATCTATGTTTCAGTTCATTTTTCTTTTCACTTCATTTTTTTTTAGACATCTGTTGCTGGAGAACACCAAGATCGTCAGCTCTTTGAATCCTTAGTGTGTGTTTTAATGCCAATGAATGAGACGGATCATTATTATATCCATTGTTTGGATATGTACAAAGAGATTGTTCAAATTACATGTTTGTACCTTTGCATCTGGGGGTTCTTCTTCTTCTGTATCTATTTTCTCTGTACTTTCAGAAGGAAGGGTTTCAGTGGGTGTACCGATCTCTTCAGTTTCGCTTTCTAGATGATAGAGTAGAAAATGGACTAAAGTTACCTTTGCCTTCTCTCAAATGCATGAAGAAAAGCGGCACAATGCTCAGCCTCAGTCTAGTCACATATAAATGTCAGTGAAGGCAAGAATTCAAACTCAAAATCTGCTGTATTATAGATAACGTACAACCCTACTACTTGTGCAAGTATTTTTGAAATTATATTAATGCACGTATGTTTTTAATAGTAATGATTTAGTGGGCTCACAAGGTGCTCATTTGGATTTGAGGGTCACCATATTGCATTTCTGAACTCAGTTTCATTACAGTGGATTTATTGGAAGACATGAAGTAGAGATGCCGGCATTGGACTGGGGTAAACACAGTAAGAAGTCTCACAACATCAGGTTAAAGTCCAACA
The DNA here is from genome assembly GCF_965287045.1 of Carcharhinus amblyrhynchos. Taxonomy (NCBI): domain Eukaryota; kingdom Metazoa; phylum Chordata; class Chondrichthyes; order Carcharhiniformes; family Carcharhinidae; genus Carcharhinus; species Carcharhinus amblyrhynchos. The sequence continues at coordinate 44,824,266 of NC_137324.1, read as the reverse complement.
GGTTTATTTGGTAGCAAAAGCTACTGGCTTTCAGAGTGCTGCCCCTTAGTCAGGTGAGTGGGCATTCTATTCACAAACTATGATCTTGGATTCATGTCACACTATCACTAATCCCCATGACTTACTTGGGCTTGCAAAATATCACTAACTGTCCTGTCTGGAGACAATACACATCTCTTTAACCTGTACTTAATGCTCTCTCCACTTACATTGTCTGTGCTTTAAGACTTGATTCCCTGCAAAGATTCACATTCCAACCATTATTTTGTAAATTGAGTTTGTGACTTTATATGCCTTGTTTGTGAATAGAACTCCCACCCACCTGACAAAGGGGCAGCACTCTGAAAGCTTGTGGCTTATGCAACCAAATAAACCTGTTGGACTTTAACCTGATGTTGTGAGACTCTTTACTGTGTTTACTGGAAGAGCCATGATGGGACTTTTCACACCACCCAGCAGCTGGTGCAGAGTTGAAACAGCAGAAACCTGGGTGTAGATTCATCCATCTACATAGGAGTGAGAAGGGAATTGGGCAAAATGAAAGAAAATAACTTAAAATACATACTATGGTTTGGAACTCAATGGTCATAGGCCTATAAATTTGATCGCATCTGTTAGTGCTGCCACAGCAACAGACAATATCTGGTGTGCTGGAGGGGTATAAATAAATTTAAATGTATCTGTTAGTGCTGTCACAGCAGCAAATAATATCTGTTGTCTGTTAATTATCATCACAGCAGGGTGCAGCCTGTACTGTCCATGTTATTCTTGTGTCCATCTGGAAATCTGGATCTCAAATAACTCAAAGAATCAAGGCATTATGGAGAAAAGGCAGGGGATTGGAGTAGAAGTCCAAGATCAGCCATTATTTGGGGGCAGCACAGTGGCACAGTGGTTAGCACTGCTGCCTCACAACGCCAGGGACCTGGGTTTGATTCCCAGCTTGGGTCACCGTCTGTGTGGAGTTTGTATGCGCCCCTTGTGTCTGCGTGGGTTTCCTCCAGGTGCTCCGGTTTCCTCCCAATTTTGAAAGATGTGCTGGTTAGGTGTATTGATCAAACAGGAGCAGGACTGTGGCAGCTGGGGGAATTTCTCAGAAACTTCATTGCAGTGTAAGTAAGCCTTACTTGTGACTAATAAATAAACTTTATTTAATTGTGGAGCAAGGTTGAAGGACAATATGTGTTTGTGTGTTCACTCAGGTAGCCTCTTAAGGGCAACTAGTTCCTTTTTTACTATGGCTGCACTCACCAGGTAAACAATTGAAAACCAGCTGCTAGACATGCATTTCATATCACCTGGTTTTCTGAGACATTAAGGTTCTGGTGCAGATAGTAAAGTAGGAATGGAGGTATTGAACGTAATTTGATTATGGTGGTTAGAGAATGAACAGAGCAACTGTACGAGCTGTGTCCTTTGTAGCTGTCGTCTCCCCATCCCTGTTTGTAGCTGCATCCCCATGAGGCTTACTGCTGTAGCCACCACCTCCTTGCCCATCTCCTTAGCCGCCGCCTCTCAACTTTTTCTCAGCATAGCTCAGCTCTTGGAGACAGCTGTGCCTGGGTGCAAGGATGCAGCAGCAATGGAGGACGCTGCGCCTACAATCAATGATATTGAGTTTTGGTCGTGTCCTAAGATCCAACCTCCTCCCTTTCAGCTAATATACTTTCTCATTTTATTGTTTAGGGGAGCAATAGAAATCGGTTAATTTCCCAGCCTTGTGTTTCCCAGCTAGATTACAGTTAACCTCTTTGTCCCCATCCATGTAGCAAAGCAGGAGGCTGGTGGCTGCTGATCCATCCAGGGTGAATAATACTGGTTTTTAAGGAAAATCTTTTTTTAATCGGCCCAGATCCACTCCGTAAAAACAGGATTTGCCTATATTGGATCTGGAATTGAAAGTTAGTCTCAGTAATGTTGACCAGGAAGCTATCATTGATTGTTGTAAAATCCCAACTGGTTCACCAATCACCTTTAGGGAAGAAAATCTGCCACCCTTATCTGATCTGGCCTACTGATCCCAGATCCACAGCAATGTGGTTGATTCTTAACTGCTCTCTGAAATGGCCCACTAAACCACTCAGATCAAGGGCAATTAGAGCTGGGCAACAAATGTTGTCCTCTCTAACAACGCCCAAATCCCATGAAGGAATAAATTATATTGCAGATGCACAATTATACCTGGAAATGTCCACACATTTCCTGCACACAATGCTGGATGCAAAGGAGGTTGTTTCAAATTTGCTAACAAGCAAATTGTTCTCAAATTTCTAGACCATAAAATCTAACTTTGCACTAACAAGAACAATTGCAGCAAAAATTCCAAATTACTAATTTCTCTCCAACATCAACCATCGATGGTGAAGCTGTCTTGTCAGGGCCTGTGATTGAATAGGTGATGCCACTGACCCATTTCCCACTTTTGCCATTCAGCCAATATTGCTAATTTAAGAATAAATTAATCCAGATCAAATCATTGGTTCCACTAAAAATTTGAATCTGTGAATGGTGTTAGATCTTGTCATTGTTGTTTCCGTTAAACAAATTCACTATTGAAAAAAAAGGACATTAGTTGCTAAGAGCTAGAAAAATATTCAATTTTTCCATTAATGTTGCTGTTTAAGTCATTGTTCAAAATCCACTCAGATCCTCTCCACCTCCTGTTTCCACATATAATAAACCTGTCTGCCTCTCCTCGTTAAACTGGGATTTGTTTAATTGTGGGATTCTTAAACCAAATCCACATATATAGCACTAGATGGCAGTCACATCTCTAAGTTCTCTGCTGCCTTGTAAAAGTAAATTTGGTGCTCCAAAACTCTCAATAAGGACCTATCACTGAAAGGGAGAAAGCACAGTTTGAAGGTAGAACTACAAAGCAAAAACTTTAGTTATCCAACAGACTTTTCTCTTAGAGTTCAGTACCCTGCTTAGCGTACAGGCACACTGATTTCACACTGTAATCATGTCCCCTTGTTCTCAATGAGTCATTCTGTGTGAAGGATATTCATAATTCTGGCTATACAGATAATTTTAAACCATGTAGTTTTTTGTCCCTTAGAATTTGTTTCCAAACAAAATAGTCATTTCAGTCTGTCATCGGAATTAGTTTATTTAACAAACTGTGTTGTCTTTATTGTCCTTTTCTAAATCATTTCCAATCTTTTAGCAACTGGTGTATTAAGGCAAACTGAGTACATTACCCCAAATGATGAAAAGGAACTCTACTCATTCCTACACACCAAAAAAGAAGACATCAGAGAAAACAACACCAGAAGGCAGTAATAATTAATACCCGAATAATGGAAGATGCAAGTGCTAGGTGCTTTACAATGGAGAATTGTTATCCATTTTATATCAACACAAGCCTACTAAGTATTGGGTTGAAGCTGCCAGAACTCATTAATTTAAGATCCTTAGTATAAGCAAAAGATAAACTTTCAACTGTGTGGTAATTCAGCCAATTGCCAGTTGCCCGTCACCCTTTATTGTGCACTGATGGAAAAGGCTGCTCCTACAACTTACAGTCTTTACCTTGGGACCTACAACACTGATGCAGATAAAGTTACAGACCTAAAAACCCCACTGGCTGCTTCCCAATGTCTCTGCTCGCTCAGTAAGGCAGTTCGTACTTCACGAAGCCCAAAGGTAAATGTATTGATGATCCCCTGTGACCTGTATGGTCGTAACAATTTGATTACTATAAATTTGATTAGCATTAGAAAGCTTTAGATTGGCTAGGAGGGAGTTGAAGAGTGAGTTAAGAAGGGCTAAAAGAGGACATGAGAAGACTTTGGCTGATAGGATTAAGGAGAATCCTAAGGCGTTCTATAGGTATGTCAAGAACAGAAGGTTGGTTAGGGCAAGATTAGGGCCAGTTACAGACAGTAGAGGGAAATTGTGTGTGGAACCGGAAGAGATTGGTGAGGCATTGAACCAATATTTCTCTTCGGTGTTCACGCAGGGGGACATGAATATAGCTGAGGAGGACACTGGGTTGCAGGGGTGTAAAATAGACAGTATTGCAGTTGATAAGGGGGATGTGCTGGATATTCTAGAGGGTTTGAAAATAGATAAGTCCCCTGGTCCGGATGGGATTTACCCTAGGATTCTCTGGGAGGCAAGAGAGGTGATTGCAGAGCCTCTGGCTCTGATCTTCAGGTCGTCGTTGGCCTCTGGTATAGTACCGGAAGATTGGAGGATAGCGAATGTTGTCCCATTGTTTAAGAAGGGGAACAGAGACTTCCCCGGGAATTATAGACCGGTGAGTCTTACTTCTGTTGTGGGCAAGGTTTTAGAAAAAATTATTAGGGATAGGATTTATAGTTATTTGGAGAGTAATGAATTGATTGGAGATAGTCAGCATGGTTTTGTAGTGGGTAGGTCGTGCCTTACTAACCTTATTGAGTTTTTTGAGAAAGTGACCAAAGAGGTGGATGGGAGTAAGGCAGTTGACGTGGTATATATGGATTTTAGTAAGGCGTTTGATAAGGTTCACCATGGTAGGCTTCTGCAGAAAATGCAGATGTATGGGATTGAGGGTAGTCTAGGAAATTGGATCAGGAATTGGCTAGCAGATAGGAGACAGAGGGTGGTGGTTGATGGTAAATATTCGTCATGGAGTTCGGTTACGAGTGGTGTGCCTCAGGGATCTGTTTTGGGGCCACTGCTGTTTGTAATTTTTATTAATGATCTGGATGAGGGTATAGCTGGGTGGATTAGTAAATTTGCTGATGACACCGAAGTTGGAGGTGTGGTAGATTTTGAGGAAGGGTGTCATAGTTTGCAGGGAGACTTAGACAGGTTGCAGAGCTGGGCCGAGAGGTGGCAGGTGGAGTTTAATGCGGAGAAGTGTGAGGTGATTCACTTTGGTAGGAATAACAGATGTGTTGAGTATAGGGCTAACGGGAGGACTTTGAATAGTGTGGATGAACAGAGGGATCTAGGTGTATGTGTACATAGATCCCTGAAAGTTGGGAATCAAGTAGATAAGGTTGTTAAGAAGGCATACGGTGTCTTGGTGTTTATTGGTAGGGGGATTGAATTTAGGAGTCGCAGCGTCATGTTGCAACTGTACACAACTCTGGTGCGGCCGCACTTGGAGTTCTGTGTGCAGTTCTGATCCCCACATTACAGGAAGGATGTGGAGGCTTTGGAGAGGGTGCAGAGGAGGTTTACCAGGATGTTGTCTGGTATGGAGGGGAGGTCCTATGAGGAGAGACTGAGGGATTTGGGGTTGTTTTCGCTAGAAAGAAGGCGGCTAAGAGGGGATCTTATTGAAACATATAAGATGATTAGAGGTTTAGATAGGGTGGATAGTGATAGCCTTTTTCCTCGGATGGAGAAAGCTAGCACGAGGGGGCATGGCTTTAAATTAAGGGGGGGTAGTTATAGGACGGATGTCAGGGGTAGGTTCTTTACCCAGAGGGTGGTGAGGGATTGGAATGCCCTGCCTGCTGCGGTTGTAAATGCGCCTAGTTTGGGGGCGTTGAAGAGATCCGTGGATAGGTTTATGGACGAAAAGGGATTGGTTTAGATTAGTGGGTCATTGTTTTTTTTTAACTGGTCGGTGCAACATCGTGGGCCGAAGGGCCTGTTCTGCGCTGTAATGTTCTATGTTCTATAACATGACCATTAGCTAAAAAGACTCAATGCCAAACCACTCCACTGCACAGACCTCGAAGCCAGAAATTTTGAGGTTTTCTTTGGTGTTCAACTGAAAAAAAATCAAATACCTTCAGGAAACTTCCCTCTAGATTGCTGACGCTTTGCTTCATCTGAATCCTTGTGCAATAAGTTTCCATCCCGTGAAAAATGAATGGCCATCTGGCTAATTATTTGGACTGGTTTGTAAGCTCTTTCCTTTAATATATAAAAGAATGGTGAGTTAAGAATTTTCTTAATTGGTAAAATAAAATATAAAGATGAATAATGCCTTTATGAACAAATGGTAGCAAAATCAAAAATGCATTTATAAAGTAGGCATTCATGATTTTTCACTATGAAAATTAAACAGTAGAACTTCCAGGAAAAATAGATACATTTATTATGTAAAATATGCTACCATAAACAAAATCACAATTACAGAAATAAAAAAAATTCTAGTCTTTATCAACATTTTCAAAACACAGATGTAGAAAGAAAAAAAATCTAAATAGTCAACTCTTGACTAGATGTATGGTCTAAAATTACTTTCCCATCATTCAGCCTTCAGCTGACTGAGGAAAAGAGTATTTGAGGACCGGAATCTCAAACCTAACGTTAAGATAATGGTTTAACAAGCAGCAGATCTCTGCACTGTTATACGCTTTAGAGACTTGGACTGTAGTTTAGCTGTCTGACACATATAGGATTAATATGGGAATAAGTACAGTGCTGGTAAGAGGTAAGAGAACATATGACTCACAACTAGGGGTCAGTCTAATGTTGGACAGAGCCCTGTGCACAAGCAATCATGGAGATAGCAACTAGTCTGATCCCTTTACTGTATATACTGTATATCACTTTACTGTAGTACTTGTAGTTGATAACTACATACAGTTAATCTACTCATAACAAAAACATCATTAACAACTGCCAAACAGAAACCAACACCCTACAACATGACAGCAGCAAATAGAAAAACCCAAAACCGTAGCTAATAAATACATACAGTTAATCTATTTATGACAACAAAAACATCATTAAGAATTAAAGAATGGTAACCAACACCCTTTAACATGGTGGCAGCAAATGGAAAAACTCAAAACCTCACAAAATTGCAGAGAGGAAAACTAAAATCCTGCAAAACTAAAGAAAAATTTGAAGAAACATTCTGTTCTGAAGAAAAGCATGAAAAGTAGATACACAGAGGAAAATTGACAAGGAAAAGCTCCAAAGAAAAGCCTGAAAGCTGAAGGCAGATAATTAAAATTCCTCACTGCAGCAGAAAACTCCATCAGATTTCTTGGAAGTCCAGCATGCTGGACCAGAGTGCAGAGTCAGCAGACCTAGCAAGGATGAGCTAGAACATTTAAATTCCAGGATAAAATAAGCCCTCAGCACCTTTTTTTTAATAGTTCAGTGATAAGAAAGGGTTGTTTAAAAAATTAAATTGGGAAAAAACACCTTCCCAAGTACCGTAATATGTGCTCATTCCAGAAAAGAAAAGAAAAATAATTAATTTGGAAGAATCACAACTAAAGAATCAGTTTGAAAGATCAGCAAAGGTAAGGATTAGACACCCTAAAGCAAAAGACTGAAACAGAGAAGTTGGCAATCAGTTGACCCAAACAGATGTTGTTTAAATGTTTTCAAGACAGAGGCAGGTAAACCCTTTGTCTTCAAACAAACAGGGGTGCGATCATGAATTTCAACAACTTCTTCAAGCTGAACTTACACTTCAGAATTTTTAACCATAAATCAGAAATCCAATGTTTCAGGTCAGTTTTGCACTTATCCAAGGCCCAGATCAGTTGCATAATTGGGAAACTTGAGGAAAAAGATTCCATTGATATGATTACTTTCAGATCTGAATAAAAACACACTGCTTTATTTGGTACGCCCAATACTAAACAATATTATTGCTTGGCAAGTATTAAAATCATTGGTTGTTTATTTTAACTGAAGAAGTAACAAAATACTCAAATAAGCTAAATTTAATAAGTGCATCCACCAAAAAAGAGAATTTGTCAATTCATTCATTTTTTTAATTCATTTTACGGGATGTGGGCTAGGCCAGCATTTATTGTCCATCCCTAGTTGTCTTTCAGTAGATGGTGGTGAGCTGCCTTCTTAAACTGCTACAATCTCTGACGTGTTGGTACACCAACAGTACTGATAGGGAGGGAATTCTAGAATCAAAATGTTGTCTGATTTCAAGAAGAAATTAGATATAGCTAAAGAGACGACTTTGATGATCAGCCACGATCAAAATTAATGGCAGAACAGGTACAAAGGGCCAGATGGCCTACTCCTGCCTCTAGTTTCTACATTTCTATATGTTGACCCAATGACAGTGGAGCAGCAGCGATACATTTCCAAATGAGGATGGTGAGTGACTTGAAAGGGAACCTCCAGGTGGTTCCCAAGTATCTGTTACTCTTGTCCTCACGGATAGTAATGGTGTGAGTTTGGAAGGTATTGCTGAAGGAACCTTGGTGAATTCCTGCAGCACATCTTGTAGATGGAACTCATGGTTGCCACTGTTGGGTCGCAAACAAGCAGACCACTTTGTTCTGGATGTCGTCAAGCTTCTTGCGTGTTGTTGGATCTGCACTCATCCATACAAATGGAGAACAAAGTTTTATTCGTTAGAAGTAGTCTTACATTAACACTGCTATGAAGTTACTGCGAGAATCCCCTCATCGCCACACTCTAGCATCTGTTCAGGTACATTGAGGAAGAATTTAACATGGCCAATTCATCTAACCAGCATGTCTTTGGACTGTGAGAGGAAACCGGAGCACCCGGAGGAAACCAAGCAGGCACTGGGAGAACGTGCAAACTCCACACAGACAGTGGCCCAAGCCGGGAGTCGAACCCGGGTCCCTGGCACTGTGCCACTGTGCTGCTATTCCATACACTCCTGACCTGTGCCCTGTAAATAGTTGACAGTCTTTGGAAGTCAGCAGGTGAGTAACTCGCCACAAGATTCTTAGATCTAGCAACCACATGTTTATATAGCAAGTTCAGTTCACTTTCTGGTCAATGAAAATCCCTAGGATGTTAATAGTGGGGGATTCAGCACTGAATGTCAAGGGGTGATGGTTAGATCCTATCTTGTTAGAGATGACCATTGGCTGGCACTTGTGTGGCACAAATATTACTTGCTATTTGTCAGCCCAAGACTGGATATTGTCTAGGTCTTGCTGCATTTGGACATGGATTGCTTCAATATCTGAGGAGTTTCAAATGGCAAACATTATGCAGTCATCAGCAGACAACCCCACTTCTGACCCTAAGATGGAAAGAAGATTACTGCTGAAGAATTTAAAGACCTAGGACACTACACTATGGAACTCCCACAAAGATGTCCTGAAGCCGAGATTATTGATCTTCCACTACCAAAACAATTTCCTTTGTGCCAGGTATAACTCCAACCAACAGACGTATTTCCCTGATTCCTACTGACTCCCGTTGATTGAATACAAGAATTGGGACATCTTGTTGAAGCTGTACAAGGCATTGATAAGACTACCCTTCGAATATTGTGTACAGTTCTGGTCACCATATTATAGAAAGGATATTATTAAACAAAAAGAATGCAGAAAAGATTTATTAGGATGCTACCGTGACTTGATGGTTTGGGTTATAAGGAGAGGCTGGATAGACTGGGATTTTATTCCCCTGGAGTGTAGGAGACTTAGGATGATCTTATAGAGATCTATAAAATAATGAGAGACATAGACCAGTTAGATAGTCACCATTTTTTCCCAACGGTAGGGCAGTCTAAAATTAGAGGGCATAGGTTTAAGGTGAGAGGGGAGAAATACAAAAGGATCCAGAGGGGCAATTTTTTCACATGAAGGGTGGCGAGTGTCTGGAACAAGCTACTAGAGGTAGTAATAGAGGCGGGTACAATTTTGTCTTTTAAAAAGCATTTAGACAGTTTCATGGCTAAAGTGGTGTAGAGGGATATGGGCTAAACATGGGCATATGGGATTAGCTTAGGAGTTAAAAAAAGGGGGCAACATGGACAAGTTGGGCAAAGGGCCTGTTTCCATGCTGTAAGACTCTAGTTTTACTATTGCTCTTTGATGCCATACTCAGTCAAATGTTGCCTTGGTGTCAAAGGCAGCCACTCTCACGACAACTCTGGTATTCAACTCTTTTGTCCACATTTGAACCAAGGCTGTGATGAGGTTAGGAGCTGAGTGACCTAGTAGAACCCCAAACTGATGATGTGTTGTCAGACATGCTGTAAGCAAAGGAAAGTCTAACCCTTGATTAACTAGGTTGTTGGGCAGTTTGAACACTGTGATGTAACCCTGGTTCCTTCTAAGAGAAGAAAGTAAACAATGGCACAAAGGAAACCCCATAGTTCATTTAGTTAAATGGCCCAGAAACAGGAAAACTCCAGCCAAGAGAAAAAAACCCGAACCAACCAGTCTAATCTCAGCGCATTGGAGCAAAGCATCTCTGAGAGATAAATATCCTGCAATTTTCAGCTCAATGCTTTCAATGTGACAAAACTGGGCATTTTATCATACTGTGCAAGGCATCTAAACATCTAAATGCACAGAAACACAAAGATGTTTCATGAGGCTGAAACTGTTCACTCAGATGACACACAGCTATGCTTCTTGATGAGGTTAACAATCCTGGCTTTTCATATTGAAATGCAGACATTTCAGTTAACAGCCTTTTTGCAAATTTTAAATTGGGCACAAAAGACAGTGTTACGATCCAATCAGACCTTTGACTTTGAACAACAGACACACACTTTATGGGTTCAGAGGAATCCAATTTCCAGGCATAGTTCTGGAACCACTAAGGTATAGTAGCAACGTACATCATCTGTAACTAGTCTTTTTCCCTCTTGAACAGAGATGAATGTATAACCCTGATTGTCCTCAAAATAAGAAGTCTCACACCAGGTTAAAGTCTAACTGGCTTATTTGCTAGCAAAAGCCACTAGCTTTCGGAATGCTGCTCCTTCGTCAGGTAAGTTGGAGTTCTGTCAGATTGACTGGCTATGCTAAATTGGCTCTAGTGTCAAAGGGGATTAGCAGGATAAATATATGGGGTTACGGGAATAGTGCCTGGGCGGGATTGTGGTCGGTGCAGACTCCACAGAGAGGATTCTATGATTCTAAGATATTGTAATTCGGAGTATGAAGAAGCTTGATGGACAAGTTGTTCCCGTTTTGTTATTGAAAAGATCTAACATTGCCCGAATAACATGGGAATTGCGCAAGCGCTCTGCTGTGCAATTGCCCCTCTTAACAGTGCGTCATCTGCTACTCTACGCCCAATAAGTTTAGTTCTTAGGTATCTGTACTCACAGTCTTCAGCCAACCTGCACAGACATTTGTAGAGTGATGGAAGAGGTCATTAACAGCATATCAAGTGGCATTTACTCAGCGGTAATGTTCAGAAACACTTAATTTGGGTTCCACTAGGGTCACTCAAATGTGGTTTGTCCATTTTCGTTGCAGGCGACAGAAGACCCACGGTGGTCAGAGCAACCAACTACTCTGACGGTTACCATAACATCTCCAGTGAAGCACAGGTAAGAGAATAACTAACAACCAAAACAGCCTCAACCTCCAACTCCAACGACTGCTGATGAAGTCAATACTGCAACCACAAAGCAAATGGAGCAACTCCCAGCCAGACAGTGCTAACTATAAAGACAATGGTGAACTATTAGCCAGCCAAGACATATAACTAACAGATATTTAAACCATCTGTGAAGAATAAAGGTACCCAATCTCCTGTTGGATTCTACTATCTAGAAATGTGACAGAAGTTTCTGAGACGGAACATCAAAATTGATTACTTATTCTACAATGACTACAGCACATATGGTAATTAAATTCCTTTGGAATATACAGTGTGTAGGATTACAAGAACTGGATTTGCCAAATAAATGCAGAAGAACCTACAAAGCTGCTAATAGAGCAATAAGGAATCTCTCTCTCTCTCTTGGAATAAGTGCAGCTCCTGTCACCAACAAGAGACACTCTAACCACTGCCCTTTTACATTCAATGGTGTTGCCATCACTGAATCCCCCTACTGTCAACATCTTGGGGTTAACATTGACCAGAAACTCAACTGGACTCACCACATTAACATGGTAGTTATAACAGCAGGTAAAAAGCTAGGAATACTGCATCGAGTAACTCACCTCCTGACGGCCCACCATCTACAAGGCACAAGTCAGGAGTGTGATGGAATATTCTCACTTGCCTGGATGGGTGCAACAACATTCAAGAAGCTTGACACTATTCAGGACAAAGCAGCTCACTGCAGTATTCCTAGATTCTGACTTGCTCTTGTAACTACTGTGTTTATGTGGTGAGTCCAGTTGAGTTGGTCAATGTTAACACCAAGATGTTAGAGTATCTGTTATCGCTAAATTAATCTCCCCTCAATCCCTAAATTATTCTCCCCTCAATCTGGTTTCCAATGTGGGTGCCATAAACATAGACATGGGTCAAGGTGGAAGAGGAAAAGCACAATGTTAAAATGGCGGCACGGGCTCGTTGGGCCGAAGGGCCTGTTTCCTGTGCTGTGTTGTTCTTTGTTCTTTTGTTCTTTGTTCTTTGCTGATAATCATTGCCTGGCATTTGTGTGACGCGAATGTTATTTGTCACTTGTCAGCCCAAGCCTGGATATTTTGCCAACAACTGTGCAAGACTAATGGGTCTGCAGTTCCCTCTTATTCACTCTCTCTCTCCTTTTTAAAAAAAACATGTTAAGCTTGCTAATGTCCAAACTAATGGTCCGTTCCTGGATCTAAGGAATTTTGGAAAGTCATAGCTAGTATACCTATGATCTTTGTGGCTAGCTTTTAAAATCCTAGGGTTATACATTCACGCTTTTTGGGCTCCAATGACAATGCCAGCAGTTATTGGTGATACCAAATTGTCCTTGAGAAGGTGGTGATGAGATGCCTTCTTGAACAGCTGCAGTCTATGTGGTATAAACGCACCCACAGTGCTGTTAGAGAGGGAGTTCCAGGATTTTGATTCAGTGATAGGGAAGGAACTATGATATATTTCCAAATAATGATGGTGAGTGGCTTGAAGGGGAATTTTAGTTGGTAGTGTTCTCATCTATCTACTAAACTTGTTCTTCAAGGTGGTAATGACTATTTGTTTGGAGGGTGTTGTCTAAAAAGCCTTGTTGAGGCTCATTAGGCCGAGGGATTTGTTGGATTTTGGTCCCTTAAATTTGGGCTGATTGGCACCACATCCACAAACATCCACCCCTTCACCACTGACATTCAGTAGCAGCAGTGTGTACTATCTACAAGATGCATTGCAGCAATTCACCAAAGATCCCTAGACTGTACCTATGAAACCCACGACCACTCCCAAGGTTAAAATCCTAGAACTCACTGCCAAACGGTATTGTGGGTCAACCCACAGAACATGGACTGCAGCTGTTCAAGAAGGCAGCTCACTGCCACCTTCTCAAAGGCAACTAGGATGGGCAATCAATGCTGGCCAGCCAGTGATGCCCACGTTCCACAAATGAATAAAAAACAAGTGCTGTAATCTACTAAGGAAAGCCTTAAAGATGCACTTCGATAAACATAATATGACTGCAACAGGTCAGTATGATTTTATGAAAGGCAAATCCTGTCTGACAAATTTATTGGAGTTTTTTGAAGCTGTAATTAGTTGGATAGATAGAGGGGAACAATAGATGTAATTTACCTAGATTTTCATAAGGCATTCGATAAGGCTGATACAATAACTCAGAAGGTTAATAGGCAAGATGAGGGTTCATGGAGTTGATGTAATATATTAGCATGGATAGAGGATTGCTTAACAGACAGGAAGAGAAAGTGGACATAAAAGATTCATTTTCAAATTGGCAGCCTCTGATAACGACAAGTAGTGCTGCAAGGATCAGTGCTAGGGACTTCGCGATTTACAATCTATATTAACACATTAGAGGAAAAGAATAATATTTCTAAGTTTGTTTATGGTACAAGACTAGGTGGAAAGGTAAACTGTGGAGAAGATACACAGGGGGCCCAATTTCAGCATCATGTTGCACCTGATTTCGGGCATGAAAACTTTGAAAAGTCGGGCGTGAGACAAGTAGTGCAATCTATATCCGCCTCTGCACCCGTTCCCCCTTTGCCAATTGCCATAAATGGCTGCTGTCTAGACAGTGCCCAAAACGGGCACGACTTAATGGGCTGCACACCCAACCTTGCCGGCACTTCTCCCTTTGCCACTGCGTTTGGCCGTCCAGATTCGGATACTCCAGCTTCTGAGGAGGTAAGTTCAGAGTTTCCGGCGGCTCTCTAACTCGGGGAGGGGGGGGTGCGGTGTAGAAAGGGATGGAAGCTGGAGAGGTAGGGGGTGTCAGATTGTTCTCTGGTGGGGAGGAGGAGGAGGGAGATAAGTCACATGGCTCTCTGTGAGAGGAGGGGAGCGGGTCAGATTGCTCTCTGGTAGAGGCAGGACGGAGGTGGGTCAGATCGCTCTCTGGTAGTTGGGGGAGAGAGGTGGATCAGGTGGTTCTCTGGTTGGGAGGGGGAGGGAGGTTGGTCAGATAGCTCTCTGGTGGGGGGGTCAGGGAAGGATCTGCTGCCACTCTACATGCAATTGGTGGGCGGGAAGAAGGGCAGATGGCCAGGATCGGTCTGAGTACCGCGGATAAGGGGGAATTGTGAGGGTGGGGCAATGTCTGTGGGAGCCGGGGGGAGGCATTATCAGGCTGGGAATGATGTGGCAGGGGAGCGTCCTCCTATTTATTTTTACTGCGCATACGCAGTTGAAGGCTCCAATTGGAGCTGCAAACCTCAAGATAAAGGGGGGGCGGTTTAGAACGGAGTTGAGGAGGAACTTCTTCACTCAAAGGGTGGTGAATCTCTGGAATTCTCTGCCTGTTGAAGTGGTGGAGGCTGCCTCGCTCAATATTTTTAAGACGCGGGTTGATGGGTTTTTGATAAGCGAGGGGATTAAGGGTTATGGGGAGAGGGCGGGAATGTGGAGCTGAGCCACGACAGATCAGCCATGATCTTATTGAATGGCAGGGCAGGCTCGAAGGGCTAGATGGCCTACTCCTGCTCCTATTTCTTATGTTCTTATGTTCTTATAAGCACCACCCACAGGCTTCTGCAGCACGATTCAAAATTGCTGCTTTTTTTTCAGGCAGAATGCGTATGGGGGTGCCGGAGAATGGGTCTAAAAGTCAGATCTGAAACACTCCCAAATTCAGCATTTAGAATCAAAATGGTAAAACCAGTCCCAGAGACTGCAAAGAGGTCTAAACAGGTTAACTGAGTGGGCAACAGAATGACAAATGGGGAAATGTGAAGCTATTCAATTTGGTTAAAAGAATAGAGCCCAGAATATTTTTTAAAAGTTGTAACATTTGTAAACATTGATCTTGAAAATGATTTGGTTGTGCCCATACTAAAAAACAGAAAATTAGCATGCAGGTACAACTAACAATTTGGAAAGCAAATAACATGCTGGTCTTTATTGTAAGTGGGTTTAGTACAGGAGTAAAGAAGTCTTGCTACAATTGTACGGAGTTTTGGTGAGACCACAACTGGAACCTGGCCTGAATTTTTAGACAACATATCCCTACCAACAATAGCCTTGATCCATATAATGCCCTGGGGAGCATTGATTGACATAAAGCAGAATTCTGCCCTCACTCAGGAGGAAGTCCCTCCAGCCACAGCACAGCACACAGAGCTGCATGGAACCAAGGCCCAGGACCAAAGGACAGCTTCCAAGGGAGGGAGGGTTGGGATTGCCTGGGGTGTCACAAAAGGGGAAATTGGGGACTCAGAAGAAAGGTGGAATGAAGGTCCAGAGATTACTGGGTCTCAAGGGCCATTTGGTCTACTCCTGCTCCTATTTTTTATGTTTTTGTGAATCTTTGGAATATCCTTCCTCACAGGGCAGTGGATGCTCTGTGATTGAGTATATTCAAGTGAGATATTGATAGATTTTTGAGTTCCAGGGGAACAGGGGCAGGGCCGTGAGGTTAGGTTGAAGAGTAGCCATGATTTTAATGAATGGGGAGCAGGTCCATAAATACAAATAGCCTATTGATGTTCTTATTTGCCTTAATGAAGCAGAAACATCAGACTCATCATTCCTCATTGAGGTTCAAGTAGGATAATTGCTCCCTGAATACTCTGGGAAGAGATCTCTTGTAGAGGGCAGTTCTCTCTTTCTTACAGCTCTCTGTTCTAGCAGTTTGTCCTGTTCTGCTTGATCTCTGCTCATTCTCTTAACAGTGCATCCATGTAGGAAGCAATTCTTCTGTGTAGAAGAGCTGAAGTCAGCCAAAAGTCATTCAGCATTTGCCACACCACGCTTTGTAGACTTTTGCAACTTGAAAGAACTGAAGAAAGCAAGAAACACTTATAAAAGTGTAGCAACAACTAGAACAAATCAACAAACATCAAACCTGTAAGTACTTTATGATATTTTACATAGGTGGTGGGGGGAGGTCCTTCTTGCTGCTTGACATCAGGTCACATGTGTCAGCTTGAGTGTGGAGATCCAAAATGGCAGTGCTGGAATCAAATCAGCACTTCATGATCTCCCTGTTCTGCATTCTTTGAGCAGACAGTCACTGCACGAGCATTAATGCCAGTGCCAAGATGGTATGCAGCACATTTCACATCCAAAGTGTTTGTGCACAATGCATATACATACCATGTTGGATCTCTAGCAGCACTTAGAGTGCCCAAAACAGGTATCATTAAGGTCAACTTCTCACCCATCATTTGTGTTGACTTTGGGAAATAAATTAGATTATTTAATTTGTGACATATTGAATCATATGGTACTTTCAGAGTTCCAACCTAACAGCTGATGTCAGTTTTTGATGGGATTTTCTGTCAAATACTTCAGAATACGTTTCCTCAAAAGATGCCATTGACATAATTATATTACTCACTTTAAAGCTGAATCTCACGATGTTCTGAGGAGCATGGGGGTTGTCGGCTGTAAGAACACGAGTAATTTCTTCCTTCAATTCCTAAAAGATGATCATATGGTATGTTGTTAAGACTTATATACAGAGTGAAAGTCACTGATTGCTTCTCAATGAGAAAATGTGCAATGTTCAAATAAAACGCCCACAGGATCCACAGTACTGTGTTCACTCCTTCCCAAATCAATCATGCGGACAAGCACATCTTTCTGGATGTGCACAAGTAAAACTTTGGTAAATTTGCCCGTATAGTAACAAAATTGCAGGTATTTATGGCAATTCACAGTATTTATTTTGGAAGTTCTTCACCTCATACACAAGAACATTTACATCCAGACTTCCCATTACTAGTCACCAGTTACATCATAAATAGGGCAGCTAGGAGCAAAAGATGGACAGCTATGTCCAGTATCAACAGTTTATTTCTGGGACTGCAGGGTTTCACATCATTGGAAACATTCATCTCAAAAAGTTTCTACATTTAACATGGGAATGACAAACATACCATTTCGTTGCATTTAAGCTTGCAAGGCATTACTTCTAAAGGATGCCAATCTGAAATGTGTGTCCTGTGTCTAACTGTTTTTGGTCATTTGTTTTACGCTGGTACTTAGGTGCTCATGAACCTTGAGAACCATTGTACAACTCGAATTCATTTCTATTTAGAAGAAGGAAACTTCTTACAGTACTTCTTGCTGAGAGAGTCGGAGATTACTTTTCTAATTTCAGGCACCAATGTTGTAGAAAACTGGTGCTACATTCTACTTCTGCACAATTAGTGCACAGGGAGGCTCCATTCCCAAGAGATAATGAGATATCAGGAAGGTAAGTGCTTGCATTAAAGTGAAGCAGCATGGTGGCACAGTGGTTTGCACTGCTGCCTCATAGCATCAGGGACCTGGGTTTGATTCCATTCCAGTTTTGGATGGTTTGTCTATGTGGAATCTACATGTTCTCCCCAGGTCTGCATGAGTTTGCTCTGAGTGCTCCGGTTTCTTCCCACAGTCCAAAAATTTACAGGTTCGTAGAATTGGCCATGCTAAATTTTCCCTTAGTGTCCAATGATGTGTAAGTTAGATGGAATAGCCACCTAATTGGATTACAGGCGTAGGGCAGGAAGATGGACCTGGGTAAGATACTCTTTCGGAAGAGAGCCAATGCAGTTTCGATGAGCTGAGCAGCCTCCTTCTGCACTGTTAGGATTCTATTCTATTCAAGTTTTGCCTTTCAAGCCATCCTAAAATGCTTCATAATTAATGGATTCACAAATAATGGAGTACTCATGTTTTAATGTAGGGGAATGTAGCAGCTAAATTTCACAAAGCAAGTTTCTAGAAGCGTAATATAAGTGATCAGGTTTTAAATTATGGTCTAGATACCAGAAGAACAATCTGCTTTTGTTCAAAAATTGATTTATGTTTACTTGGGCCTTGATTTAATGTCTCATCTGATAGTCAACATCTCCAACAACACAGCAATTCCTCAGTACTCTGCTGAAGTATTGATTATGTGTCAAGCTTCTGGAGTGAGGCTTGACTTAACAGCCTACTGACTCAGAGGTAAGAGTACTACAACTGAACCAAGGCTAAATCTATATTTTTTGATAGGGACTGTTTCGATCTGAATGTTGAGTGGCAGGCTATATAAGATATATGAATACCTAATTAATTAACCTCGGGTGCTTTTTTTGCAGTAACTTAATCAAGTATGTTATACTTTCAATAAAGCGATCATAACAGGGTAATCACCTACCTGAGTGATCACACAAAATACTTAGAGTCATAGAGGTTTACAGCATGTAAACAAGTCCTTCAGCACAACTTGTCAATGCCACTTTTACCATTAAGCTAGTCCTAATTGCCCACATTTGTCCCCTATCTTAGTCATCAACCTTATCTGCTGGCCTTAGTATAGCTATCTTGACAGATCTTAGTGTAAGTTGTGCCATTGAATATAGAACAACCACAGTTCCCAGGCACCATAGGATTAGTTGATCCAATTAAAATAACATTTGTAATAACTTAGAATTTGACTCTTACTCTTTCCAGATGCATTGCAATGGTGACCGATGAAGATTACTCCATAAGAGGCATAAGACGCTACAGCTATGTTGCACAGGTTTGAAGGGATCTTTTCCTGTCCAATATTATTTGTGTGCTCACACATAAATATCTCATGTAGAATCACCTGCACTTCAACAGGTATCAATAGCTGGACAGTGAGTCAGCTCATCATTTATTTATGGTATACTTTTTTACATTCATGGTCAAGAAACTTGCATAAATTCAAATATACTTTCACACATACTGAAATTCCAGTTTAAATCAAGATTGAATTTTTAAGAAAGACTATACAGTTATTACCTCAATACCTATAATCTAATCATAATAGCACCCATTCAGTCAATCACACAAAATGCAAACACATTAGAAAAAGTGATTACAAGTGAGATAGCATTTAGGTTGTCCAAAGAGGCCAAAATTCACTCTGACCAAATTCTCTCTTAACAAGATGATAGCTGGAAATCTTGCAGAATGGAGGATTCTTTCATTGTTCATTGAAAGTATTGGAGGTTGGAAGTTTCTGCCGATTTATTAATAGTACTTTACACCTGGCAACTGTAGATTTCTAGCTTACTTTTGCAACACAGCAGAAAAAATAAAGCTAGCCCTCTGTGAGGAAAGGGGTGCCAGGCAGGATATTTTATCAAGAGAGGACATCTGCCCTCTGTGTTCTTTGTCTCCCAGCCTAACTGAAATTGGCTCCTCAAGCTGTGAATTACTAAGGTGTTTCTTAGCATAAACTAGTTTTTGTCATGTGATCACAGTAACACTGTTTACATTGTCCACTTTAAAGATCCTGATAATGTTGGCATAGACACAGTATGGAGTTTGTATCTCAGCCACTTGCATCTCATTGGGTGGGATTATTACTCCTAGGATGAGGTCCCATGGCAGGGACAATATGGGGTTTCTTCCGCAGAGGCTGCTGGGAATTCAGAAGGTAATATGCAATGCCAGCCTCATTAATTTTGCAGTCAGGGATTTTTCAATGTATCAAGTGGTGGGGCAGGCTAGATGGCATGCACCCTGCCACCAAATCTGGACACCATGTTTGAAAGGCCTCCAGACACAACTTATTAACAAGTGAATAGAGATCACAAGAGGATAGGAAGCTGCAGCACAAACATTTAGTGACTCATCACTGGATGTTCTCATCGACTAGGTGGAGGGCAGGAGATTTCTGGTGAAGTCTTTGGATGAAAGTCCAATCCTTGAGCAAAATCTCTGGATGTAGTCTGATTCCTGGATGAGGTGTCTGGATGAAGGTTTGATTCCTGGGCAAAGTTGTTGTGCTGAGAACAACCATCTCCTGGATGCTGCTGCATGGAGAAAGATCCATCTGATTGATACTCCATTCACATGGTGGTGAACATTGTGTTCCAGGGTCCAGAGGCCGGAGACCTCCATCTTCACTTAAGATCTCCACAAGCTGCCCTTGTGGACAGACTTTTACATGTCATGTCAGCTTGATTTTTGCTAGAAATCCTTCTAGAAATAATAATTCAGGGTGGAGATAACACTACTTCGTCAAATGTTGTTTAATTAAGGAAAGCTAGTATAGATTTGTTAAGGGAAAATCTTCTGTAACTGTTTTGCTGGAAGTTTTTAATGAGGTAACAGAGGAGTTGATGAGGGTTTTACATAGTTATGCCCACCAATTTACGAAACACTAAAAGAAAATATAAATTGACCATTTTCCTTAACACAAGATCAAGTCAAGATAATGTCAGGTGAGCTTGTCCCTTTGTCTGCAAATATATGAAACTGTCCAGTGCTGGAATTAGCCTGCTTGTCTGGTTAGGGTATTAAAATCTAAACAACGTTTCTGATATATTACTTTGAACAGACATTAGAGCGCAACAGATCTTTCTTCTGGAGTTAATTGTTCCGATTGTCTAATTGCCCACAGAAACAAAGGTACAGTTACTTCCAAGGCTTAAAGCATAATTTTCAAGTCTTGGGTCATGGATGATTGAGTATGTGGGGAGTGAGTCCAGTCGGGCATTTAAGTGCATCTCAGCACCAGGATACAAATTGATTTCACGCCATGCTGAGCAGTAGTGGCAGATCCTGCTCACATTTTACACAGTATAAAACAAATATTTGTACCTCTTGCTACATTCAACTCCCCTCTTCCCATCCCCACCCCAACCCATTAAGTCTGCAAAAGGGAGGGGGTCATGGGAAATTCTCTCCCATTGTCGTCAAATCTTTTTTTTATACCCATATTGTGCAATTTCAGTTTGCATATACTAGGAGTGGGATCTTCTGGCCGTGCTCACCCAAGACTGAAAAATTCTGTCTGAGGTCAAAGGGCCTTTGCATGATCCTATCCTGCCTGTTACAATTCCCGTGGCATGCTGGTTTCCTTCTTAAGTGTATTCAGTGATTTGGCCTCCATAGCCTTCTGTGGTGGAGAATTCCAAGGTACACCACCGATTGATTGAAAAAGGTTTTCATCTCAGTCCTACATGGCCTACCTCGCATCCTAAAAGTGTGACCCGTAGTTCTAGATGCCCCCAGCAGGAAGAAACAACTTCATGCATCCAGTCCATCCAGCCCTGTCACAATGTTCCGCATTTCAATGAGATCCCCTCTCATTTTTCTAAATTATAGTGAATATAGGCTCAGTTGACACAATTTCTCTTCATACGACAATCCTGCCAATCCAGGAATCAGTCTAATGAACCTTCGCTGCACTCTCTCAATGTCAAGTATATCTTTTCTTTGATACAGCAACCCAAACTGCACTAAATACTTTACATGTGATCTTACCAAGGCCCAGTACAGCTTCAGTAGTCATCCTTACTCCTTTACTCCAATCTTCTTGCAGTGAAGGTGAATATACCATTTGCCTTCCTAAATGCTTTGCTTGCTTTCAGTGAATGGAGTACAAGGACACCCAGGTTCCTTTGTATGTCGACATTTCCTAATCAGTGACCATTTAAACACTACTCTGCCATTCTGTTTCTCTACCCAAAGTGGATAACTTCACATTATGTTGCATCTGCAAAATATTTGCCCACTCACTGAAATTATCTAAATCATTTTGAAATCCTTTTAATATCCTCCTCAGCACTCATATTCCCACCAAGTTTCCTGTCATCAGCAAACTTGGAAATGTTATTTTTGGTTCCATCATCCAAATCATTGATGCATATTGTGAACAGTTGAGGCCCAAACACTGATTTCTGCAGGACCCCACTAGTCACCAACTGCCACTTCAAAAAAGACTCATTTATTCCTACTCTCTGTTTCCTGTCTAACCAATTGTCAATCCATGCCAATATAGCACCCCCAATCCCATGAAATTTAATTTTGTAAACTAACCTCTTATGGGGCACTTTATCAAAAGTTTCTTGAAAATTCAAATAGACCACATTCTCTGATTCTCCTTTATCCATTCTACTTGTTACATCCTCAAAAACCTCTGAATTTATCAAACATGATTTGCCTTTCATAAGTCCATGTTGACTTTATCTAATCCCATTGATGTTTTCTAGGTATCCTGTTATTGCATCCTTAATAATGGAATCAAGGATTTTGCCCACTACTGATGTTCAGATAACCACTCTGCAATTCCCTGTTTTCTCCCTCCCTCCTGTTTTAAATGGCAGGGTTACATTTGCCACCCTCCAAGCTGCCAAGAACATTTCAGAATCTACAGAATTCTGGAAGGTGACAGCCAATGCATCCACTATTTCCATGACCACCTCCTTTCGTACCCTGGGATGTAGTTCATCAGGGTCTGGGGATTTATTGGCTTTCAGTCCCATTTATTTCCCCAACACTATTTTCCTAATAATATTAATTTCCTTCAATTCCTCCTACACATTAGATCCCCAATTCCTTAGCATTTCTGGGAAGTTATATGTGTCTTCAAAGAACAAAGAACAAAAAAAATTACAGCAATGGAACAGGCCCTTTGGCCCTCTAAGCCTGCGCCGACCATGCTACCTGACTGAACTAGAACCCCCGACACTTCTGGAGATCATATTCCTCTATTCCCATCCTATTCATGTATTTGTTCAGATGCCCCTTAAAACTCAATATCATATCTGCGTCCACCACCTCCCCCAGTGCGAATTCCAGGCAACCACCACCCTCTGTGTAAAAAAGTTACCTCGTACATCTCCTTTAAACCTTGCCCCTCGCACATTAAGTCTATGCCCCCCTAGTAACTGAATCTTCCACTCTGGGAAAAAGCTTCTGACTATCCACTCTGCGCAGGCCCCTCATAATCTTGTAAACTTCTATCAGGTTGCCCCTCAACCTCCCTTGTTCCAGTGAGACTGAGTGATCAAACACTATCCTTCATTTCTTTTTAAAGCCATGATTGGACCGGTTTTCTGAAGAGTGTAAAATTTTCAATTCTCCAGTCCTCTGGCACCACACCTGAGTCTAAGAAAGATTGAAAGATCATGGTCTGTGTCTCTGCAACTTCCATTCTCAATTCCCTTAGTATCCTTGGATGCATCTCACCCAGTCCATTGCTAGGCTAGGAAAGGAATGGAATGAAAGGAAACCTTCTTCCGTCTGTTGGATTATCATTTTTCCTTGTACTTGTGCAAGCCTTTAATTTTACAATGATACAATGTCTTTCTCATTTGCTAAACTTGAGTGCAGTCTTTAACTGTTAAGGTTATGTATTATTTTGTATTGAAGTCAGCAAATGAGAAGGTTACTGTTTAGCTTTGGGGATTTGCATTTGCGAAATAAATAAATAAATTGCACCAAATGTTTTGCTGAATTCTTATTTGTATGTTTGCCTATCAGAAGTTCAACCTAATTTAGTTTACCTGACTTAGGATACTAGCTTCTTCCTCAAAGCTTAACATGAAATTCAATCATAATATAACACTACTTCCACTACACATTCTGCTTCCTTATCCATCACTAAATCTAGCATGACTGCATTTTAACTCAAAACATTATTCTAGATAAACTTTCCTATGTGCATTCTAGAAATATATTAATTTCCCCACTGAGTTACTCTGCTTCTCCCAATCTACAACAAAATTAAATCTCCAACTATAGCATATTATTGTTGTAGCATACTTCCTTGCCATCCATATTTTAAACAATCTTCTGTTTCATCACTGTCTATAGACAACTCCCACTAGAGACTAGCATCCTTTGCTGTTCTTTAACTTTGTGCGTAAATTTTCGACTACTTGATTACCCTTATTGAAATCCCATGTTTCCACCGCTGTAATTGTGTCTTTTTTCAATATTGCTTCTTCCATTTCTAAATTTCCAAACGAAGTCATTTATAAATCTTTGAAAGCCTGTAATAGTTACCTTTAACCCTCTCTCTCTCTCTCTCTACTGCTTGTAGATCAGGATATTTGCTGTCATGGTGCATAATGCTTGTCTATCTTGCATCTTCCTCATACATCCATAGTTCGTCTGCAACGACTCTGTAACATCCGTCATCCAATTACATCTTGTTCAATCCGTCTTTCTGTTGCCTTATACTTTGTCCTCTAGCAGAGAACGCTGTAGCTTTTCAGCTCTGATTAAATGGCTCTCAATCATAGATGGAAAACAGTGACTTGGAAAAGTTAAAAGAAGTTCAAATACTGGCTGATGCTGAATTAGCCAATCTGATAACTGTGGTAATTGCAGTTTTCTAAATTTCTAAATAAAGAATGTCTATTTAGAGAGGTACCAATATACTGTTAATGACAATGGAATTTTACCCTAGCAAGAGTTGACATTCTGAAAATAGAGAGATAATGGACAACAAACAGATAGATGCGGCTGGGGTGGGGGGAGATGCTAGAAATATACCCTGCGTACCTTTAGAACATAGAACATAGAACATTACAGCGCAGAACAGGCCCTTCGGCCCACGATGTTGCGCCGACCAGTTAAAAAAAAAACAATGACCCACTAGTCTAAACCAATCCCTTTTCGTCCATAAACCTATCCACGGATCTCTTCAACGCTCCCAAACTAGGCGCATTTACAACTGCAGCAGGCAGGGCATTCCAATCCCTCACCACCCTCTGGGTAAAGAACCTACCCCTGACATCCATCCTATAACTACCCCCCCTTAATTTAAAGCCATGCCCCCTCATGCTAGCTTTCTCCATCCGAGGAAAAAGGCTATCACTATCCACCCTATCTAAATCTCTAATCATCTTATATGTTTCAATAAGATTCCCTCTTAGCCGCCTTCTTTCTAGCGAAAACAACCCCAAATCCCTCAGTCTCTCCTCATAGGACCTCCCCTCCATACCAGGCAACATCCTGGTAAACCTCCTCTGCACCCTCTCCAAAGCCTCCACATCCTTCCTGTAATGTGGGGACCAGAACTGCACACAGAACTCCAAGTGCGGCCGCACCAGAGTTGTGTACAATTGCAACATGACGCTGCGACTCCTAAATTCAATCCCCCTACCAATTTCAACTTAAACATCTAAACCCAACAAGAATTACAGTTCCCAGCAAAGATTTAAAAGCTGTAGCAAATGAGTTATTAGAACATATTTAATTCCTATATCTTAAAGGAAGTTTCCTGCACAATTTTAGATCACCATAGGCTCCAATTTTCCATGAAATATATACTTAAATCATACAATGTACTTACTTGTTCAGTAAGCTCCAGCTGATCAGGAGGTTTAATAAGTGACTTCCCCAAATTCCAGTCATCCGCATCTCCCATATCAGTTCCATCATCATCATCCTATAATAACAAAATGGCATAGCTTTAATTCTTTGAGAAATATTCATGCAAAAAACACAAAGTGACATGGCTTAATGGGCATAATCAAAATCTCTTGAGAATAAACAAGGGGCCTGATTCTTCCATCGCGATGTGCAAATTTTTGTATGACAGCCATTTTGTGGGATCCCTGCGGGCATCTGTGACCCACACGCATCTCCCAACTGGAAGAAAATGGCACCATTGGGACTGCGCTGAAAACCAGCATATTGCTGATTTGCATCACTTACCATACTTTAGCATGCCATTATCAGGATTGACGCAGCAATCTCCACACGCATTAGCGCCTCCAACCTCTTTGGCATGATATCACTTTGGTGCGAATCAGAGTACGTATACAAAGGTCTCAACCTTGCTTGGTAGCCTTGAACTTGCGGGAGGAGGTAAGTGCTGCAAGTGGAGTGTGGAGGATGTTGCAGGCGGACCCTGGAGAAGCTTGCTGGGTTTCCTCCTGGCTATCTTCAGGTGCTGGCAGTGGAGCAGTGATATCTGGGGTGGGATTGGGGGGAGGTGGTGGTGGTGGTGGTGGTGGTGGTGGTGGCAGGAACTTCTATTTTCTCAGAGCTCTGTGGGGGAGCATCCTCACAGGAGTCCTGCTCAGCCTTTCCCTTCTAGGTACTGTCCGGTGGCATTGCCTGGCAAGGGGCTGTGGTCAGGGACAGCACTGAGTGCAGGGGTTCAGGTTTGGGGGGGCGGGGCAATGGAGGAGTGCACCATGTCGTGACTGAGGACTAACCAGATGAAGCAACTGCTGCTCTGGGCCAGGGTGCCGAGTTTCAGACATGGAATCTGCAGTCACCATCTGGCAATTAATTGCAGTCTGTCCCTGCCCTGTGACACAGACCAGCAACACACGCATGTAATGGATGTTACAGCTGCACACATGGCAAGGGTCAAGGGTGCGCTTTGCCCACGGCTGCACACTGACCTGCGTAATTTGTGCCAACATTTGTCATGATGGGAATTTCACACAACCTAAACAGGTCACGCATGACACCATGGATTGTGTGGTGTTGCCAAGTGGGGGTATGAGCCCAATGAGGGATTGGAGTGATGCTGAATCGATGCAGCCAAAGACATTAATCTGTCATTCTTTGCTCCTTCCAAATTTCACTGTTCAGATGGGTCTGATTTGATTTTGATTTAATTTGATTTATCATTGTCACATGTTTAGTATACAGTAAAAAGTATTGTTTCTTGCATGCTATAGAGACAAAGCATACTGTTCATAGAGAAGGAAACAAAAGAGTGCAGAATGTAGTGTTACAGTCATAGCTAGGATGTAAAGAAAGATCAACTTAATGCAAGGTAGGTCCATTCTGAAGTCTCTTGGCAGCAGAGAAGAAGCTGTTCTTGAGTTGGTTGGTACGTGACCTCAGACTTTTGTATCTTTTTTCCTGACTGAAGAAAGTGGAAGAATGAATGTCCAAGGTATGCGGGATCCTAAATTATGCTAGATGCTTTGCGGAGGCAGTGGGAAGTGTAGACAGAGTCAATGGATAGGAGGCTGGTTCGATTTGGAGCTGGCCATTATAGTGACAGAGGAGGCGGCGACTTAGGATTGGTAGGTGTGGAGAGACCACCACAGGAACAGCCAATAACAGTCCCTTAGGAAGGAGGATAGGGGCTGCTACTAAGGGCCAGGATGTGGGTGAGCAATCTCCTGAAAGGGTGCACAGGAGGCAGAGGATGCGAAGGCAAGGAGGTTGACTAATGTCCTTACCTCGTATGACCTACATGTGACTCCAGAGCCACAGCAATGGCTTTGATTATACTGCTCTCTGAAATAGCCTAGCAAGCCACTCAGTTGTAGCAATCGCAACAAAGTCTCAAAAAAGAATTGAAACCAAACAGACCACCTGGCATTGACCTAAGCACCGGAAAAGACAATGACAAAACAAACAGCTCTGTCGATCCTGCAAAGTCCCCCTTGCTGACACCTGGGGGCTAGTGCCAAAATTGGGAGAGCTGTCTCACAGATGAGTCAAGCAACACCGTGACATAGTCATTCTTACGGAATAATACCTCACAGATAACACCCCAGACAACTCCATTACCATCCCAGGATATGTCCTGTCCCACCAGCAGGTCAGACCCAACAAAGATGGCGACACAGTGGTATACAGTCGGGAGGGTGTTGCCCTGGGAATCCTTAACATCGAGTCTGGGCCACATGAAGTCTCATAGCTTCAGGTTAAATATGGGCAAGGAAACCTCTTACCGGTTACCACATATTGTCCTCCTTTGGCCGATGAATCAGCGTTCCTCCACATGAAACAGCATTTGTGGTATTTCATTATCCACCACCATGAGTGGCTCGGCAGCCACACCACTGATCGTGCTGGTCGAGTTCTAAAGAATATAACTGCTAGACTGGGTCTGCAGCAAGTGGTGAAGGAACCAAAAAGAGGACCTCATCCTTACAAATCTGCCGGTTGCAGATGCATTTGTCCATGATAGTATCAGTAAGAGTGACCACTGCACAGTCCTTGTGGAGATGAAGTCTTGCCTTCACACTGAGAATAACCTCCATCGTGTTGTGTGGCACTATCATCATGCTAAATGGGAAAGATTTCGAAGCAATCTAACAAATCAAGTCTGGGCATCCATGACGCACTGTGGGCCATCAGCAGCAGTGAAATTGTATCCCAGCACAATATGCAACCTCATGGCCCTGCATATTGCCCACTCAACAAATTATCATCACGCCAGGGGATCGACCCAAATAAATGCAGAGTGCAGGAGGGCATGCCAGGAGCTGCACCAGGCATACCTAAAAATGAGGTGTCAACCTGGTGAAGTTACCAAACAGGACTACTTGCATGCCAACCGGCAAAAACAGCAAGTGATTGACAGAGCTAAGCGATCTGCAGTCCTTCCACATCCAGTCATGAATGGTGGTCGACAATTAAACAATACATTGGAGGAGAAGGCTCCACAAATATTCCCAGCCTAAATGACGGAGGAGCCCAGCGCATCTGTGCAAAAGGTAAGGCTGAATTATTTGCAACAATCTTCAGCCAGAAGTGCCCAGTGGATGATCCATCTCGGCCTCCCCCAGCAGTCCGCAGAATCTCAGGTGCCGGCCTCCAGCCAGTTCAATTCACTCCACGTGATATCAAGAAACGGTTGGAAGGCCCTGATAAGACTCCGACAATAGTACTGAAGACTTGTGTTCCAGAACTTGCCATTCCCCTAGCCAAGCTCTTCCAGAACAGTTACAACACCAGCATCTACCCAGCAACGTGGAAAATTGCCCAGGTATGTCCTGTACACAAAAAGCGGGACAAATCCAACCCGGCCAATTACCACCCAGTCAGTCTACTCTCAATTGTCAGTAAAGTAATGGAAGGGGTCATCAAGCAGCACCAGTTCAGCAATAACCTGCTCGGTGACGCCCAGTTTGGGTTTCGCCAGGGTCACTCAGCTCCTGACTTCACTACAGCCTTGGTTCAAACATGGACAGAAGAGTTGAATTCCAGAGGTGAGGTGAGAGTGACAGCCCTTGACGTCGAGGCCACGTTTGACTGAGTGTGGCATCAAGGAGCCCTGGTGAAACTAGAATCAATGGGTATCAGGGGGTAAGTTGAGGAGGGTCAGTCATCTCAGCTCCAGGCCATCTCTGCAGGAGTCCTTGAGGGTAGTGTCCTAGGCCCAGCAATCTTCAGCTACTTGACCTTCTCTCCGTCATAAAGTCAGAAGTGGGGATATTCGCTGATGATTGCACAATGCTCAGCACCATTTGCGACTCCTCAGATACTGAGGCAGTCCATGTTCAAATGCAACAAGATCTGGACAATATCCAGGCTTAGGCTAACAAGGGGCAAATAACATTTGCGCCACACAAATGCCAGGTAATGCTCATCACCAAGAAGAAACACTCTAACCACCACCCCTTGACATTCACTGAATCACCCACTGTCAACATCCTTGGTGTTACCATTGACCAGAAATTCAACTGGACTTACCACATAAACACAGTGGTTACAAGAGCTGGTCAGTGACTAGGGATACAGCAGCGTGTAACTCACCTCCTGACTTCTCAAAACCTATCCACCATCTACAAGGCACAAGTCAGGAATGTGATGGAATACTCCCCACTCACCTGGAATGGATGCAGCTCCAACAACACTCAAGAAGTTTGACACCATCCAGGACAAAGCAGTCCGCTTGATTGGCACCACATCTACAAACATTCAATCCCTCCACTACTGACGCTCAGCAGCAGCAGTGTGTGCTATCTACAGGATGCACTGCAGCAATTCACCAAAGATCCTTAGACAGCACCTTACAGATCCACGACCACTTCCATCTAGAAAGGGCAGCAGATAAATGGTAACACCACCACCTGCAAGTTCCCTTCCAAGCCTCTCACCATCCTGACTTGGAAATATATCACTATTTCTTCGCAGTTGCTGGGTCAAAATCCTGAAATTCCCTCCCTAACAGCATGGACTGCAGCAATTCAAGAATGCAGCGTCGATGGTAGTCATGATGTATAGACATGGTGTGAATAGAACTCCCACTCACCTGATGAAGGGGCAGTGCTCCGAAAGCTAGTGGATTTAGCTACCAAATAAACCTGTTGGACTTTAACCTGGTGTTGTGAGACTTCTTACAGCAATTCAAGAAGGCAGCTCATCAGCACCTTCTCAAGGGCAATAGGGATGGGCAATAAATGCTGGCCAGCCAGTGACACTCATGACCCACAAATGAACAAAAAAAAACAAGCACCGGAATTCATCTGAGGCCCTCTCGGAGATGACGTGCCATTGCCAGCTACGGATCTCCAAGAGCACACCTGGCACCTCGCCTCCTGTGGACGTTAAGGTGGCCCTGAAATGCTCCAGAAGTGAGGAAGAGGAGAATCGGAAGGTTTCGGGATGTCCTAGATCTCCTGGTTAGAAGATCTCAGCAAGGGGTTGAGCCCCTCCTCCTCCCTTGGGATGCCTAGAGGCCCCGGGGCACTCCATGGGACTCCAGGATAGTTGGACTGAGTTCCAGAAGCTCTGGCTTCACCTGGCTCCGCCAGACCTGGAGGCCCAGATGTTTCTGACCCAAGCTCTGTGATCCCTTAGCCTTGGCCCTCTGAGACTGGGCCAGGCTCTGAAGCCCCTCTGCTACAGCATTCTGTGAACGAGCCAGGCTCTGGAACCCTTCAGCATTAGCCCTCTGAGACTGGGCTAAGTTGTTGAGGCTCACAGCCACAGCTTGTTGTGTCTCCAGAATGCAGCAAGAGTCCTAGTCATGGCCTGCTGTGCCTCCAGGATGCCAGCGAGAGTCCCAGCCATGGCAGGCAGTGTCTCCCATATTCCCCTGATATCCATGGCCATGGAACCATGTGCCTTTTGGATGGCCTGGACCCTGTCACCCATGAGGACAGATCCCTGAGCCAGACTTTCTACTGCGGTCACCATCCTTGCAGTGTTGGCCTGGTTTGCATGCTGTGTTGGTACCACCTCCTGCAGTAGCATTCTGTTGAACTCCCCTAAACAGCCTTGAAGTCACAGCATGGTTGCTGACTGCCCTTCCACAACTCCCTGGGTTTGCTGATGTAACTCCACTAGCCTTGGGATGGATGAATCCCGAGGCCCAGCATCTGGCATGGGGATAGCTGAATTTTCACTTCCGGCAGGTCTCCATTGCCCGAGTCCTCAGATGTGTCCACTCCACCCAATATGCATCAGTGTCTGTCATGTGCTCATCAGTAAGTGAGTCAGAAGCCTCAACATTGAAAATACCTCACTGTGAATCCTGTCCTTGCCCTCACAGATAGTGACAGTCTCTATGTTGCTGGGTTGTGTGGTAGATGCCGGTGCCTCAAGGTTTCCTCAAAGACATCTTTGTGGCATGTTTGGCTGTGTGTCCATTTCTGCAGCTTATATACAGTTCTGGATTATTAGGCGTGTGGCGTTGCAGTGCCTTCAGCCAGTCAAGGATCAGATGGCAACAAATCCTTTGAGAATTTTTGAAGGCTGGTTTCAGTTGAGTGTCATGTATCCCTCGGGCGGGGGCGGTGGGGATGCTCGCAAGCTGGGGGTGTGCATGGCAGCACAGCTCAAGTTCTCTGCAGGACAGCAGTGAGGTCAGTATTTTCAAGAAATGGAAGAGTGGGGTACCCATGTTATCGGATCTGTGGGGGCACGAGGTGAGTGGGCAGCCATGTCTGTGTGGGAGTGCCCAGCGATGTCTGTATGGGGAGGGGGGGAGTCAGCGATGTCTGTATGGAGGGCACGGGTGGGCAGCAATGTCTGTATGGGGAGCATGGAGGGGAGCAGTGATGTCTGTGCATGGGTTGGGGGGGGGGCAGTGATCTTGATGCTGTGAGGTTTTTCAGTGATCGCTCAAGGATGTGCGCATGCACGATTTCCCGCTCATCCTGTTGATTTCAGTCTCTTTGGCATGAATAGGCCCTTTTGATGATATTCACGATTGTTGCTTCTGCATTGCACAGAGTGTGGGAGAGTCGAGTCTGAAGAAGCACTGAAAAAAAACCACTGAAAAAGTTACACCATTTTTCCCGCCAGTCCAGCACTTAGAATTTTTTGGGGAAGAATCGGGCCCTAGGTGTTATAACAAAATTCCTTCTAAATATTACACCATTATTTAGCCAGCAAATTTCCAAACTAAATGGAGCAAATCAAAAATGGAATTCTTAGAAGAAGTGAACAAAAGCTGAAACAAAATTGAGTTTTTTGAGGTCAAACTTAAATGTGGAAGAGGAGATTAGGGAAAAAATGTCAAAGCCTGGACCCCAGGAAGCTAGAGAAAAGATCGCAAATCATAAATTAAGGTGAAATGGTGATGGTTGATTGTAGCTCATTTACACCCCGATGCAGAGGTGTTTTGCAAACTGCAATATGTCACTGATATCAATTTGTATCCTGAAAGTGACCATAGTGACCAGGATACTCACATACAGTGCTGTGCATGCCCAT
The DNA here is from genome assembly GCF_965287045.1 of Carcharhinus amblyrhynchos. Taxonomy (NCBI): domain Eukaryota; kingdom Metazoa; phylum Chordata; class Chondrichthyes; order Carcharhiniformes; family Carcharhinidae; genus Carcharhinus; species Carcharhinus amblyrhynchos. The sequence continues at coordinate 44,791,908 of NC_137324.1, read as the reverse complement.
TTTTCCTCATCAAAATCTATAAGTACAACCTTCTGTTTACTGCCCCCTCATTTTTTTTTCTTTTCTTATTTAATTTCATCAGTGGTGTAAATTTTCTATGACTTCTACGAAGGTAAGTCAGCAGCCTGAAATTACAAATCTTTTTAAATTCTTAACCTTTGAAGTAATTCCGTGCAATGGTCCTTTGGAGGCACCGTGGTTAGCACTGCTGTTTCACAGCGCTAGGGACCCAGGTTTGATTCCCAGCTTGGGTCACTGCTCGTGTGGAGTTTGCACATTCGCCCCAAGTCAGCGTGTGTTTCCTCCCAGTGCTCCAGTTTCCTCCCACAATCCAAAGATGCGCAGGTTAGATGAATTGGGCATGCTAAATTCTCCCTCAGAGTACCCGAACAGGCCTGGGGTTGTGGAGACTAGGGGATTTCACCAGTACCTTCATTGCAGAGTGAATGTAAGCCTACTTGTGACTAATGAATAAATAATAAGAGTTGTTAATGCCACAAATCGCTACGCAACTTTAACACATGCTGAAGCAAGTGCTGAGTCCTGCAACAAGTGTACCACCTTTATTTATAAAATTATACAGCATTTTCCATTGTTTTAGCATGGGCACTGAAGACCTATATACAAGCACAATCCAACATGTTGGCAGTACAACTCCAGTCATAATAAACATGAGTTTCCTGCCTGTCATTTTGGAAGCACTTATTACTACACAAAAAATGGGTACAAGATAATCTCATTTCTGGGTTGTCACTTTTAACAAGTTATCTCTGAATTAGTTTCTTAGCTAGTCTCATTCTCGATGGATAATATTTTTCTGAATAATAGTGCTTTTAATGTGAGATTAATTATTTACACTGGTGATATTAAAATGTTCATTTTCAAATTAACTTATCAATCAAACTTCCTTACCTTCTTGGACTTCTTTGATATAGCTTTAGCAGACTGAACTGGAGGTGGGACACTAACCTGTTGGGAAGATATTGTAAATTATTGATATTAGTGTAACATTATATCACAAAAATGTAAAATCGCAATTACTTAAGGAACTCAAATTAAAGATTTTCTTAAGTACAGGGAGATGCTAATAGATAGGATATGATACCTGTAGACCTTCATTCACACCTTGGCAGGAGAACAACTAATGCACTGCAAAGGCTACTAATCAGTTAATGTCTGGCCAGTGTGCAAAAATTATCACAGAATAATATAAACATTAGCTAAATTCCCAGGCAGCAGTCGTAACATTATTTCTCATCAGTCTGCCATAACACCTAACTTTTATCACTCATGTTAATAAAAGTTTCTTATTGCCACCAGTGGCCACTACTATCTTGGTTGACACCTTCTACGCAACTCAGTAGCTGAAATCATAGATAGATACCCTACAGTGCAGAAAGAGGCCATTTGGCCCATCGAGTCTGCACTGGCCACAATCCCACCCAGGCCCTACCCCCATATTCCTACATATTTACCCACTAATCCCTCTAATCTACACATCTCAGGACACTAAGGGGCAATTTAGCATGGCCAATCCACCTAACCCACACATTTTTGGAGTGTGGGAGGAAACCGGAGCTCCCAGAGGAAACCCTGACTATGATTTCCTACCGTCGCCTAAAGAACTGATCCTGTCGCTGTGTACCAACTTCATCTTGCAGTGGCAGTACCAAATGTAAAGAAAACTCTTTAACTCTGGTCTTCAGTGAACTAAATTTGAGTTCCTACTAAACGCCTCATTGGACTCTGATGCCGATAATCACATGAACTAATATTCATTTGTTCTTAATATCATAGTTGTAAAGCTTTCAACGAAGCATTCGGAACAAAGTGAATGAGCTGGTGGCGCAGATCAGCACAAATGGATATGATCTGGTGGCCATTACAGAGACGTGGTTGCAAGGTGACAGGGACTGGGAGCTGAATGTCCCGGGGTATCAAGTGTTTAGGAAGGATAGACGGGAGGAAAAAGTTGGGGGGGGGGGGGCGGTGGGGTAGCTCTGCTGATTAAGGATAGTATCAGGGTGGTAGTAAGGGAAGATATAGGCGCCAAAGAGCAGAACGTGGAATCATTGTGGGTGGAGATTAGGAACAGCAAGGGGAGGAAGACGCTGGTGGGTGTGGTCTATAGGCCCCCAAATAATGACCTGGAGGTGGGGCGGGCTATAAATGCGCAAATAAATGATGCGTGCAGGAATGGAACGGCAATAATTATGGGGGATTTCAATCTACATATTGATTGGTCGACCCATGTTGGACGCGATGGGCTTGAGGAAGAGTTCTTGGAATGCTGCCAGGATAGTTTCCTTGAACAATGTATGCTGGAGCCGACGAGGGAGCGAGCTATCTTAGACCTGGTGTTATGTAATGAGGCAGGTAGAATTAGGGACCTTGTTGTGAGGGATCCTCTTGGGAAGAGTGATCATTGTATGGTGGAGTTTTTGATGCAGATGGAGGATGAGAAAGTAGGATCCCGGACCTGTGTCTTTTGTTTGAACAGAGGGGAGTACGATAGGATGAGAGAGGAATTGGCGAATGTAGATTGGGGGCGCAGATTAGGAGGTAGGTCTGCTGAGGAACAGTGGAGGATCTTTAAGGAGATCTTTCTTGGTGCCCAGCAGAAATTTATTCCAATGGTAAAGAAGGATCGTAGGAGAAGAGATAATCAGCCATGGATAACGAAGGAGATAGAGTATTAAATTAAAAGCTGATGCGTTTAGAGTGGCTAAAAGTAGTGGGCGAGAAGAGGATTGGGAGAGGTTCAAATATCAACAAAGAATGACAAAGAAGTTGATAAAGAAAGGAAGGATAGACTATGAATCTAGGCTAGCGCTAAATATAAAAAAGGATAGTAAGAGTTTTTACAAATATATAAAAAGGAGGAGGCTGGCTAGGGTGAATGTTGGACCCTTAGAGGATGAGAGCGGGGATTTAGTGGTGGGGGATGAGGAAATGGCTGAGGCCTTGAATAAGTTTTTTGCTTCGGTCTTCACAAAGGAGGATGCGAATAGTTTGCCGGGTGTTAACGATGGAAAGATGGTAGGAGTGGAGGGCCTGAATGAGATCATTGTTACTAGAGAGGTAGTGCTCGACAGACTAGTGGGACTGATGGTGGACAAGTCCCCAGGACCGGATGGAATGCATCCCAGGGTTCTGAATGAAATGGCGGAGGTGATAGTGGATGCCTTACTGATTGTTTTCCAAACCTCGCTGGATTCCGGGGAAGTGCCGGAAGATTGGAAAACGGCTAATGTCTCACAACATCAGGTTAAAGTCCAATGGGTTTATTTGGCAGCACTAGCTTTCGGAGTCTCAATCTCCTTCATCAGGTGAGTGAGGACTTATGTTCACAAACAGGGCATATAAACCCATAAATTCAATTTACAAGATAATGGTTGGAATGCAAGGGTAGCAGGCAAAAGGCAGGGAATTATAGGCCGGTTAGTTTAACGCCTGTTGTGGGAAAAATGCTTGAATCCATCATCAAAGAGGAAATAGCGAGGCATCTTGAGAAGAATTGTTTGATAGAGCAGATGCAGCACAGATTCGTTAAGGGGAAATCGTGTCTAACGAATTTATTGGAGTTCTATGAGGATATGTCTAGTGCGGTGGATGGAGGGGAACCAGTGGATGTGGTGTTTCTCGATTTTTAGAAGGCGTTTGATAAGGTGCCACACAATAGGTTGTTACAGAAGGTTAGGGGGCATGGAGTTGGGGGTAAGGTGTTAGCGTGGATAGGGGATTGGCTGTCAAATAGGACGCAGAGAGTGGGTGTCAATGGGTGCTATTCGGATTGGCGGTTGGTGACTAGTGGAGTGCCCCAGGGATCGGTGCTGGGGCCTCAGCTATTTACCATTTATATAGATGATCTGGAGGAGGGAGCAGAGTGTAAGGTGTCAAAATTTGCTGATGACACAAAGGTAAGTGGAACAGCAAATTGTGCGGAGGGTGTAGAAAGTCTGCAGAGGGATCTAGATAGGCTGAGCGAGTGGGCAAGGACCTGGCAGTTGAAATACAATGTTGGCAAGTGTGAGGTTATCCACTTTGGCAGGCATAATAGTAGGAAGGACTACTACTTACAGGGCGAAAGGCTGCAGCATGCTACGGTGCAGAGGGACCTGGGGGTCCTTGTGCATGAGTCGCAAAAACCCAGCCTACAGGTGCAGCAGGTAGTCAGGAAGGCAAATGGGATGCTGGCCTTCATAGCGAGGGGGATTGAATATAAAAGTAGGAAGGTCTTGCTGCAACTGTACAGGGCACCGGTGAGGCCACAGCTGGAGTACTGTGTGCAGTTTTGGTCACCGCACTTGTGCAAGGATATTTTGGCCTTGGAGGGAGTGCAGAGGAGGTTCATTAGGCTGATACCGGAGTTGAGGGGGTTGAGCTATGAAGAGAGGCTGAATAGACTGGGCTTGTACTCGTTAGAGTTTAGAAGGATGAGGGGGGATCTTATTGAGACGTTTAAGATGATGAAAGGGATGGATAGGGGAGAGGTGGAGAGGTTCTTCCCGCTCAGAAAGGACAGCAGGACTAGAGGGCACAGCCTCAAGATAAAGGGGGGGGCAGTTTAGAACAGAGTTGAGGAGGAACTTCTTCACTCATAGGGTGGTGTATCTCTGGAATTCTCTGCCCGTTGAAGTGGTGGAGGCTACCTCGCTTAATATATTTAAGACGCGGGTAGATAGGTTTTTGGTAGGCAAGGGGATTAAGGGTTATGGGGAGAAAGCGGGAAAGTGGAACTGAGCCACTTCAGATCAGCCATGATCTTATCGAATGGCAGGGCAGGCTCGAAGGGCTAGATGGCCTACTCCTGCTCCTATTTCTTATGTTCTTATGTTCTTATTTTTCCTATTCTTCCCCTCTTACTCTGTAATAGAGTGGGATATTGTGAACACTTCTCCCTGAGTTTGCAGGTAAATAAATCAGTCTTCTGAGTTGATCATAAGACAAGATTACTCCTGGTTATTTGATTAAAGATGGCGTTATATTTAATATAGGGGGATCTATTCTGTTATTCTGCGAAACAAACTGCTAAGACTGTGTGTGAAAATGATTTAATTAAACTGCAAGCGTTTGAAGTAGGATAACGAGTGAATTTTCTATATGTAAATAAGCAGTACATAGAAATTTGTGTTAAGAGAGAAGTGAGATTTGGAATTTTAATTGTTGAATTTCAAAGCAGAGAAAAAGAGTTTACAACCTGGAAAAGGTCACAAGTAAATAAGGCAAGATTACTAAATTATATTTGATGCAGAAGTCAGGGAAAATAAGGAAAACATGAAAGTTTTTATATTCTGGGAAGTTAAATTTCGTGGAGGGGCCATGGATAGTGGAACCAAAGTGAAAGAGGCAAAAAGAATACTTCAGAAGACAGCTGTATTTGGGGCTTGTGATGCGAGACCTTCAGGGATGTCACTCTGTGCTGGGTAATGAGTTGCGAAGGGGCAAAGTGAAAAAGCTTCCCAGCCAAATCAGAAAAGTGTCTATTTTTCAGAACAGTAAGAAGTCTCACAACATCAGGTTAAAGTCCAATGGGTTTATTTGGCAGCACTAGCTTTCGGAGTCTCAAGCTCCTTCATCAGGTGAGTGAGGACTTATGTTCACAAACAGGGCATATAAACCCACAAATTCAATTTACAAGATAATGGTTGGAATGCAAGTCTTTACAGGTAATCAAATCTTAAAAGGTACAGACAATATGAGTGGAGAAAGGGCCAAGCACAGGTTAAAGAGGTTGCTGTGGCAGAGTTGTATGGTGTCATGGTCACTGTTCTCCTGAAGACAACCTCAAACAGACCATTGTCCGCAGCAAACTACCTAGCCTTCAGGAGAACATGACACCACACAACCCTGCCACTGCTACCTCTGCAAGACATGCCGGATCATTGACATGGTTGCCATCATCTCACCTGAGAACACCATCCACCAGGTACACAGCCAACGTTATCTACCTGATATGCTGCAGGAAAGGATACCCCGAAGAATGGGGAGACCGTGCAGACGCTATGACAACTAATGAATGAACACTGCTTGACAATCACCAGGCAGGAGTGTTCACTTTCCCAGTCGTGGAACACCTCAGCAGTCACGGGCATTCAGCCTCTGACCTTTGGGTAAGCATTCTCCAAGATGGCCTCCACGAAACATGACAACGCAGAATCACTGAGCAGAAACTGATAGCCAAGTTCCGCACACATGAGGACGGCCTCAAATGGGATCTTAGGTTCATGTCACACTATCTGTAACCCCCACAACTTGTCTGGGTTTGCAAATTCTCACTAACTGTCCTGGCTGGAGACAATACACACCTCTTTAACGTGTGCTTGGCCCTCTCTCCTATCTGTACGTTTTAAGATTTGATTACCTGTAAAGACTCGCATTCCAACCATTGTCTTGTAAATTGAGTTAATGTCTTTATATGCCCTGTTTGTGAACACAAGTCCTCACTCACTTGATGAAGAAGCTTGAGTCCCCGAAAGCTAGTGCTGCCAAATAAACCTGTTGGACTTTAATCTTGTGTTGTGAGACTTCCTACTGTGCTTACCCCAGTCCAACGCTGGCATCGCCACATCATATTTTTCAGAAAACAGGGTATTGTTTTGAAATTTCTTGAGTTTCCACAGCAAAGTGCGAGTGAGTAAGAAGTCCTGAAATACAGCAACAGCAGATTTCCCTTGTGGCAATATTACTGGAATTTTTACAATTAAACATCTATAAGGGATTGTTGCCTAAAAGGTGTTTACTTGTAAGTCGAACCAAGTAGCAAGTCTACTTGGGGGAATGCTTTATGAGATGAATTTTAACTGTAAATATAAGCCTATACATTTAAGTTTTATTTTCTTTTGTTAATAAATGTTTTAATTTAATGTTTAAAATCCCAAAATGTTACTGGAATTGGTGGCTTCTGAATTCAGTAAATTTATCTTCTCATTATTTTGATGCATGGATCAAGTTCCATCTGGGATTTGGTTTGCACAGCAATTATCATTTGTCGGATTATTAGAGTTATTAGTAAATTGAACACAAAAATTGGGGTTTGGGAAAATACACCACAGTCCACTTAAAAAAATAATTTAAAAGCACCTTCTGCTTATGGACTGTTGATGAGAGGAAAGAAGTTGTTTTTGTCTTTCTTTCCTATCATGATAGTGAACAAAGAATCCTTTCCTTCTCAGTACACACACCAATTTTCCTTACCTTTGCAATAAATGATAATCAGCATGACTCACAATATATTCCACAACAATCTTTTCTAATGATTCTTCTGCTTTTCCAAACTTTTCTAAATCAGTGTATTATTGCAACTCTCCAACTGCTATGAATGTGCTGCAAGCTTTGTGTGTATGTTAGTTCCAGCTACCCAGTTTTGTTGCTCCTACGCACTGTGAACTGAAGCCTATGAGGTAATTGGCTGCTAATGGTCAAAATGGAAACTGGGAAAGGGAGTTGATGCTTGTGCAGAGTAAATTGTCATAGAATCAAAGAACCCTGACAACACAGAAGGAATGATGTGGAGATGCCGGCACTGGACTGGAGTAAACACAGAAAGAAGTAAGAACAGTAAGAACGCCACATTAAGAACGCCACTAGCCTTGGGAGCGCTGCTCCCCCACTCACCTGATGAAGGAGCACCGCTCTGAAAGCTAGTGGTGTTTACTACCAAATAAACCTGTTGGACTTTAACTGGTGTTGTGAGACTTCTTACAATGCAGAAGGAAGCCATTTGGACCATCAAGTCTGCATCGAATCTCCAAAAGAGAGAGGCTAGGCCTACCAAAACAGAGCTACCTTCTTCACATTTCAGTGTTTCCAGAAGGATAACAGTGGTGGTAGATTCTTTGGTATTCAAGAATGTCCAATCTGTAGTCTTGTCTTCTGTGGGTCTCCCTATCATGACTGAACTGTTTAATGCAAGATTGATATGAATGTCCTCAGAAGTGGCAATTCAAGTTGTCCCTGTTGGTACTTGGGAGATCCTTTGAAATTGTCCTACCAATGCTCTTCATCCAGGCACAATATCTATTGCAGGTTTGGCACAGATAGTCCTTGAATCATGCTGCACCAAACTTCACTATTTGCCTCCATTGAGCCAGTCAGCTGTAGTTTTCTCAAAAGAAATGGTCTGCAATGCACAAGTTTGAAAGGCTTCCTTTTTAATGGCGTTCTTGTAACTTTTGCACTGAGACATTGATTCTGTTTGCCATGTAATGGTTATCCATAGAAGATCTGCTTGGGTATTATGTAGTCAGCCATGTGGGAGATATAGTCTGCCCTTCAAAGTTGAATTTTCTGGAAGATAGTCTACCCTGCCCCTTCCCCATCCCAGGTCCCTAGAGAATGGCACGTTGGCACAGTGATAAGCATTGCTGGCTCACAGCATCAGGCATCCCGGTTTGATTCTTGGCTTGGGTCACTGCCTATGTGGAGTTTGCATGTTCTCCCCGTATCTGTGTGGGTTTCCTCTGGGCACTCCAGTTTCCTCCCACAGTCTGAAAGATGTGCTGGTTAGGTGCATTGGCCACGCTAATTTCTCCCTCAGTGTAACCAAACAGATGCCAGAGTGTGACAACTAGGGGATTTTCACAGTAACTTCATTGCAGTGTTAATGTAAGCCTACTTGTGATACTAATAAATAAACTTTAAACTCCTACAGCCTTTAGCACAACCCCAACCTCCCTACTGGGACTGCTCCCAACCCCATGTGAGGGCCCCCAAACTTCAAACGCCAAGCAACTCCCCCTAAGCCAACAGCTACCCCCGACTATCTTCCTCAGGCCTGACCTGACCCTCCTCCTCCACCACTGACTGCCCATCCTCAACCCATCAAGACTCCACCCCACCTGAGCTCTGACTCCAATGCTGATTGCCACTCTGTGGAAGTTGCCCACTCAGGTTAAACAATTGCCCATTTCCACACTGTGGAGAAAGCCCTCATAGATGAAATCAGTGTCCTGTAAATATATAGATCCACAACATCATTTAAGGCAGAGAGGCCATTCAACCCTTTGAATACATGCCAGCTCTATGCAGATCAATCTAGTCAGCCCCATTCCCTTACTCAATCCCCGTTACCCTGCATGATTATTGGGAAGAAATTTGTTCTGAACCCTCTTTTTCTGATATTGACTTACCTTCAAGTAACTATTTTCAGCTAAAGCCCACTTTAGATTGATCATCTCTCAGTTTAATAAAAATCAGCATTTGCCCAAATGAAAACTTTTATTCTGGGTTTACATTCATCCTTTTCCATAATTCTCTAATCCTATCTGAATTAAGATCACTGCCAGCTAAGTGCTCCCTCCCACTTGTCCAGCTTCATTCCTTACAAACACTTCCATCACCCACCACCTGTCCCCAGCACACAATGCCCCCCTCCCCCAAATATAGAGCTCATTGTATCCCGGCTAAAATACATTCTCCTGGATCCTGCACCCTTAACAGCTTTAAATCATACTGGATCCCAGTTAACATTAGGTCATTATTATTTTAAATAAAAGAAAGCAAAAAAAATTTCACAAGTACAACAAAAATAATGAGAAAAGTTTGTTGCAATTACCGATCTGGGTTTCGTTTTCGGTGGCATCTTGATGTCAGGCCAATATAAGAATGCAGAATTTAACTCTAACAATAAAACTAAGGAGAATGAATCTAACTCAAACTGTAACAGTAACAGTGAGGAAAGTGAATCGAACTCTAACAGTAAGAGTGAAGAGAGATTAATCTAACCCTAACTCTCTAACAGTAGGAGCGAACAGAGGTTCGTCTACATTTGACAGTAAGAGTGAACAGAGTGAATTTAAATCTAACTCTCTAACAGTAAGAACGAATCTAATTCTAACAGTGAATAGAGGTTTCTCTCAGTCTCTAACAGCAAGAGTTATTCTAACAGTAAGTGTGATCAGAGATTACTCTAACAGTGAATAGAGGTTAATCTAATCCGAACAGTAAGTGAATCTAACTCTAACTCTCTAATACTAAGTGTTTCTCTAACTCTCATCAGTAACTCTATCTGTCGCCCTGCTGCAGCAGAGCCGGAAGTTGAATCTCGTCACCTTGGCAACCGCAGCCTCCACCATCCGCCGCCCAAACAATCCATGTCCAGTTCAGAAAGTGCGATAGCGATACCTTTTTCCAAATGCAAACAATGAAAGGGTATCAATGAGACCAATCCGCTGGATGATCGGGGCAAAATACCCAATGGTTAAATCCGCCGGGGGCGGGGGGGGGGGGGTGGGGAATGAGCAGCCGGCGGTAACCGGGGGCAACCGGGCTGCCTGCAGAGATGCCTGAATGGGGGAATTGAAATTCCGAGGAATTGAAAAGAAGAATTTCAGTGGACCCGATTATATATACATATATATTCCCCAGTAATTATTATACAGGCTCTCCCACCGAGGAAAAATGAGATAATGGTCGTGAGGATGTGTGTGTTGGGTTTTTGGCGATCAGGAGGAAGGAGAACGGGGAGGTCCTGCGAGGTGGTTGGTGGACGTCACTTCCGGAGCCGGAAGCTGGGGTTGAGTCACTGTCGCTGCGGGGAGTTGCGCGAGCGGTTGGTGCTCGCGGCAGGCGGTTACTCATTCAGTCAGTCCGGGGAGAGGATGAGTTAATGAGAGCGGTGGCTCGGGAGGGAGGGAGACGGGGGGGGAGACAGGCAGCTAGTCATCATCGCCTGACTCAATACTCAACTGTGTGCTAGGGGTGGGGGGAATCACTTCAATATATATATAAAAACACACTGGACAAGGCCGCAGAATCGCCTCGATTTCCTCATTCAAAATGATGGAAGAAATCGATCGGTTTCAAGTGCCCACAGCCCGCTCAGAAATACAGCCGCTGGTAAGGGAGGATTTTGTTTTTTTTTGTTGTTCAAAAAAGATCTATTTCTGTCTTATTATAGCCGCTGGTAAGGGAGGGTTTTGTTTTTTTTCCCCCAAAAAAAATTGTCTCTCCCTGTTTGTCTTAGTATAAGGCGCGGGGGGGGGGGGTGGAATTTGTCTTTCAATAATAATCTCTATCTCTGTCGTTTTATTTCTCAATAGTTTCTGTAAGCCTCCTTTCCACTCCCGGCTTCCCAGCTGTTTGCAGCTTCAGGCGATTCCCTGGTGATTTTATTAATATATCTGTTTAGTGGGTGGGGGATTCAAAAGCCTTTATTGTTTATTTCCCCTCTTTTCAATATTGCTCCGTCATTTTGATCCCACTGTCTTTGCTCTGACGCGCGAACTCCCTGCTTTTCAGTCAGCAAAAATGCGCATTTTAACGTATCTGCACAAGTTTTAAGTGATGCAGCGACCGGTTAGGCCCATGAATTCACGTTCACTTTTGCCTCCTCTCCCAGCCATTAATTGCAGGGTGGGGAAGCCAAACGTGCAGAAAATTGTAGTGGTGTATCCCAAATGACTTGTTTGTTTTCTCTTTATTTGTACACCTAAAAGTGAAGGAAGAATTAGGTAGTTTTATAGAAGATGTGTAATTTTAATGAATAATAAAGTTACTTAATTTTGTTCTTAATATTTCAAAACCTTGCCTTCCACACCAGGCGCATTGTAATAGTTGTGGGTTAAAATTTTAAGCAGTGCTGTTTATTTCATTTGACACCAAACACTTGGCGTTTATGAATTTCATTCAAATAGAACAATAATTATGTAATCAACTTTCGGGGCAGATATTGTAATTCTAATTCCCTGGAACCTTATGTTATAGCTGTAAGCCATGCTGAATGCATGCCTATTTTACATATTTCAGGGAATGAGAAACTTGTAATTTAGTTCATGTGTAATCCATTGTTTTCATAGCTCTTGAATATATTCAAACTCTCTATATGTATAACAATATAGACTTGACAAGAATTTGGGTTGCTTGATCATTATATCATAGTTTTACCAGGGCACAAAATTGAGCTATGATCAGCACATCCAAAAATTGACCAGCGTGAATTAATTAATAGCTGTCCTGGTGGCCCAATAAATTTATGGAAATGGTACAGTGTGCAGCTGCAGGCAAGAGTCCTGCTTTGCAGTGTTTTCACAAATGTGTTTTATTAAATCCAAACTACTTTTTAAAAATATTTTTGTGATAGTCAGTTACTATTATGGATAACACTTCAAGCCCTCCTTTGATGAATACCTTTTCTATAAAAGTTATAAGATTGAGGGAAAAAAGCTTAATATTTCTATATTCTTCATCACATCCTCAGTATTACAAAAAACTTCATAGCTAGTGAATTACTTTTGAAGTGAAATCACTGTTCAAACAAGCATGTCAGCTAGGTCCCACAAGTAATAATTGAGATGAATAGTTAATCCATTTTGTGATGTTACTTGGATAAATATTGGTCATGTTACAAGGCTCTTTGCTCCTATTGGATCTTTGTCCATTTGAACAGATCGATCTTGCTTATAGCACAATATTTCTGACCATGCAGCACTTCCTCAGTGCTGTACTGAAGTATGAGATTATGCATTCAAACACATAAGACCTTCTGAATTAAAACTTCTGACTTGAGAGGTGAGTGTGCTATAAGCTGTGCCAAATTATTATTTTTTAATTTTTTTCATGGGATGTGGGTATCACTAGCTAGGCCAGCATTTATTGGCCCATCCTTGAGGACATTTAAGAGTCAACCACGTGGCTGTGGATCTGGAGTCGCATGGAGGCTGGACTAGGTAAAGACGACAGATTTCTTTCCTTAAAGAACATTAGTGAACCAGATGGATTTTTACATCAATTGGCAATTGTTTCATGGTCATCATTAGACTTTTAATTCTAGAGATCTACTGAATGCAAACTGCATCATTTGCCACGGTGGGGTTCAAACTGTGGTCCCCAGAGCATTACACTGAGGCTCTGGATTACTAGTCCAGTGACAATACCACAACACTTTGCCTCCCCCTAGTGTATTTGAAATCCACTTGACTACTTTTAATAAAACAGTGATCAACATTGCATAAATTAGGGGCTAACATATTTGCATCAATTCAAGATTGGCTAACTAACAAGAAAAAGTTGACGCAATGGGCCCATTTTTATTTGCTAGGATGTGATGAGTGATGTGTCACAGATCAGTGCTGGGGTCTCAACATTTTACAATTTATAAATATGACTTAGGTGAAGGGACTGATGGTATGGTCACAAATGTGAAACAAAAATGGACAGAAAAATAAATTGTGAAGAGAACATGATGCTTCAAAGCAGCATAGCTTAATTGAATGGGGAAAAATTATAGAATTCCCCACAATGCAGAAGGAGGCTATTTGGCCCATTGAGTCTGTGCCAACCACAATCCTCCCCAGGCCCTATTCCCACAACCCCACGTTTTTACCCAACTAATCTCCTGACACTGTGGTTAATTTAGCATAGCTAGTCAACCTAATTGACACATCTTTGGACTGTGGGAGGAAACTGGAGCACCCAGGAGGAAACCCACTTAGACCCAAGGAGAATGTGCACATTCCACACAGACAGTGACCTGAGGCTGAAATTGATCCCAAGTCCCTGGTGCTGAGAGGCAGCAGTGCTAACCGCTGCCACTGTGCTGCCTCTGGCAAATGGAGTATAATGTAGGCAATTGTGAAATTGTCCATTTTGGCAGGAAGAATAAAAATAAGCATATTATCTAAATGGTGAGAGATTGCAGAGTGATCTGTGTTCAGGTGCATGAATTACAAAAGGCCAGTGTACAGGTGTAGCAAGTAATTAGTAAGGCTAATAGAAGTCGTCATTTGTTGTAAGGGGAATTGATTACAAAAATAAGGAGGTATGTTTCATTTGTACAGGTAACTGGTGAGACCCTGGAGTATTATATATGATATCTCCTTTCTTTAGGGAAAGATGTAAATGCATTAGAAGCAAATCAGAGAATGTTTACTAGACTAGTACTAAATGGGCAGGTTGTCTTATGTGGAAAGATTAGGTTTGTATCCACTCAAGTTCAGAAGAGTAAGAGCGAAAACTTTATGATCCTGAGGGGTGGATGTGGACAGAATGTTTCCTCGTATCAGATAATCTAGAATTAGGGTCCATTGCTTAAAAGTAAGGGGCTGCTCAGTTAAGAAAAATAATAAATTTTCTATTGAGTCTCTGGAACTCTTCCTCAAAATGGAGTCTCTGACTATTTTTAAATCAGTAGATTCTTGATGATTAAGAAGGTTAAAAGTTATCTGGGTAGGCAAGAATGTGGGATTGAAGTTACAATCAGATCAGCCTGCCTGATTGAACAGTGGAGCAGATTTGAGGGGTGAGTTGGTTAGCCTTCCCCATTTAATTCATATGTTCATAATTTTCAATATGGCAATTTCAAAGCAGTCTGTGGATATTGCAGTGTGTAAATTATCCTAGAGAAAAACTGATCTATAATTAATTTAAAATAGAAACTTAAACTGTTGCAAATTCAGTCTGTGACTTTCAGGTGGAAGCAGAGATTTATTACCTCATTTTTTTTAGGTTTTCAAAGTTCACTTTGCTTGGGAACACTTCACCCATTGATAAATATTTTAAAGAAATTACTGTACTAAATCATCTGTAGATTATAAAGGTTGATTAGGGATTGAAAAGGAGGGAGGGGGGGAGCTTGCACATGGTGGCAGGAGAAATAATGGTGGTATTAAACAAGTACTTTGCATCCGTCTTTACAAAGGAAGGCCAGGCTGAGATGTGAGAGGAGGTAACTGTACATTAGAAGAGGTATTGGAAAGCTATCTTTAACATTGAAAAAGTACCAGAACTAGATGAGGTACATCTAGGGGTGCTGAGGGAAGTGAGAATGGCAATTGCAGCAACGCTAGTGATAATCAGTCTTCCTTAGACAGTGGTGGTGGTAGAAGACTGGAGAATCACAAATGCTAGACCCGTGTTCAAAAGGGGATACTAGGATAAAGCCAGCAACCACAGGTCAGTTTGACTTCAACGGTAGGGAAACTTCTGGAAACTATAATTCAAGACAAAATCAATAGACACTTAGGCAAATGCAGGATAATTAAGACAAGCCAGCATGGATTAATTAAAGGGAAAAGTTGCTGGGATTCTTTGAGGAGATAACAGGAAGTAAGGACAACACTGTTGATGTGAATATGGATTTTCAAAATTGATTTGATACAGTGCCCCACAACACATTTTGTGACTGACAGGAAACAGTACTCATGCTTATTTTTCAGATTATAGGCAGGTTTGTAGTGGAGTTCTCCAGGGATCATGTTGGGATTCTTGCTCCTCCTGATGTATGTTAATAATCTAGACTGCGATGTCCAGGACATGGTTTCAAAATTTGCAGGTGATACGAAGATTGCAAACATTCAGCTGTGATGAGGATAGTCTCGAACTTCAAAAGGGTATAGACATGTTGGTGATTGGACAGACAAGTGGTAGATGAAGTTCAATGCCCAGAGCTGAGGTGGTTCATTTTGGCAGGAAAAATGTGAAGAAACAATATAAAATGAAGAGAAATGCCAAAGGGGGTGCAGAACAGAGGGACCTTGCTGTATATTTACTTGAGTCATTGAAGATGGCAGGGCATGTTGAGACAGTAGTTCATAATGTCTACTTGACGTCACAGATTAAAAAATAATTGGCAGCAGTAGTAGAAGTGTTGTATGGTAAAAGGTCTTCACTTTGAGGGTGGCTGGAGTCTGCTGATGGTGGTGGAGGCAGATTCACTCGAAGTAGTCATAAGTGAATTGGATTGCTATCTAAAAATGTGCAGGGTTATGGGAATAAGACAGGGTAGTGAGACTAGGTCAAATGCTGTTTTGGAGAGCCAGTGCAGATTTGATTAGCCAAGTGGTAGCCTCCTGCACTACAGATTCTGTGAAGCAAAATATATAATTATCCTAAAACAAAAACATAATGCTGGAAAAACTCAAGTCCAGCAGCAATCTTTTTTGAGAGAGAAACAAAATTAACCTCCCACATCCATGACTTTGAGACATCACCACTGAGGTTGGCCATTTTGCCACTATCCACAGGCATGCTTTCCAGCAAAGTCACTGTAATTTAACAAAGTTATAACATTTGCTGATTACCTCCTTGCTCAGAGGGCTATTCTGCGGTTTCCCAAGTGAACAGCTATCAGATCAGACTATACCGACTGCTTGGATTGTGATTCTGCTGGCTGATAAATTGTAATATCCGGTAATTAGAAAAATCAGCACTTTTTTCCTCATTGAACTGTAGATTTGCTTAAGCAGATCCAGCTGTAAGAAATATGTGACTGCACCATTAGTACCAGTATACATCTATAGACTGTTCTAGAAAACATTGTTTAATATTCTAATATAAACTGTTTAGAGCAGTTATGATCAACAAAATTCCAAGCAACTATCTGAAAATGTGCTAATACCCTGCCAATTTTGGTTGTTACAAGTGTTTGGAATAGACCTAGGGTCAAGCCATTCCTTTCAGTTACAACCATCATGTTGGGCTGTTTGTTCTACAATTCATGTATTTTTGCTAACTATTTGTGCAGGAAAGTCTGTTTAAAAATTTTTATGAATATTTGAACTTCTAGTGAAATTAGTGCCGCATGTATTCCTCCACCTACTGATGTCAATCAAGCAGTGACGCATAAAATGTTTCACTACATTGGAATACTTAGTGGAATACAATGACAAGGATTTACTATGTATAGGTTTTGTAACACCTACCTAGATTTTGAATAGCTAGAGCTACATCATTTATCAAGGATGCAAAGTCCACTTAAAAATACCAGTGATGCCTAACTTAAGGAAAGTACCTGGGATTGAAATGCCAAAATGCAACGATCACTGTTGCCAATAACCATTATTGCAAACAGAAAATGCTGGAAATACCTTTTTATTCATTTTCTAGCATCAGTATTTTGCTTTTGCGGCCATTATTGCAGATTTATTTGTGATTTTAAAAATATTGTTTTTAAGTCTTCTATTTGCCATTTTTATTTTGAGAGCCAAATAAATGGTTCATGCTGTCACCACTGTTGAAAAGTTTTACATTTAGGGAAACTGACAAACCTCAATAACTCCACCACCACTGACAATGGGCATGGTCTCAAGAAGACAGTGATTAAATCTGCACTCACCATTGTGGTCATTGGCCTCTACTCAATGTGAGCCAAATCTGCCTCAGATACCAATTCCAAGAAAATGTTTAAACGTTTGTGATAGAGTTCAGACCAATGGGTTCTGTCAGGTATATGCTGTGAATGTGAATGAGCAATGACCTTGGATTTATGCCCCATTCAGCAGGTGATGCATGCAATGGCACACTGTTCTTTAGGACCCATCTTCCCAGTGGGGAGCAAAAAGTCACATTCTGTCCCTAGGAGATGTATGCTTCCAACTGACATCTAGGTATTAAGTATGGCTAAAAATCCCCACTTGCTGAAATGCTGAAATTAAGTCGATATTGGTTGTGGTTTAACTTGTACAGCCTTAATTATGGATGCTGCTTTGTTTTACAGAAATCAGGTGTTTCAATTCATAAGCTATTGTTATCAGATTTTAAACCTGAATAAAGTATTTGTCAGGTATTAAAGCAGATGTAGCTTAAGTGCAATAGAAGTTAGGACAAAAAAAAACTGTAGAGGTGAAGTGGCAGTCTTTTATTGAGGTATTTAATAACTTTGAGCAAAGATTTACCTGAAAAAAAGGAAAAAAAACTAAGATGCATCATTTTGATTTTGTCACATGTATTACATAATGAAAAGTATTGTTTGCACACTAGACAGACAAAGCATGCTGTTTAGAGTGTACGTGGGGAGAAGGAATCAAGTCTTTTAAACAAAAACTTGATTTTCTTTTATTCAAATCCATTCACAGCTTTGCTGCTTCCTATCTCTGTGCACTCCTCCAGGTTTACAATCCACCATAAGCTGTGATCCCCTTGTACTGGTCTTGTGCAGCCCCCACTCTCTTTGCATCACTGTCCATACACATGCTTTTCCATATTGAGGGCCTAAGCTCTGGAATGAAATGAGTAAAGTCCTCTGCGCCTCTCCTCTCCTTTTAAGATGACAACTTTTGTTACAGTTTAATATTATGAAATGTCATAAAGCAGATCACAAAAGCATTATGAACCAAAATTTTATACCAAGCTACACAAGCTATCTTGCATATTGGATTAATTTTAAGGTGCATATTAAAGGAGGTAAGAAGGAGAGGTTTAGGGAATTCCATAAGCTTAGACCACAAACAGTTAAAGGCATGGCTACCAATGGAGGAGGGATTAACAATGGAAATGTTGAAAAGGCCAAAATTGGAGGATGGTTATCAGGCTGGAATAGATTACAGATGTAAAGAGCAAGTCCATGGAAAGATTTGAAGACATGGATGTGAATTTTTAAATTGAGACCTTTCTTAACCAGGAACCATTACAGCTCAAGCACAGGGGGGATGGGTATGAGACCCACTGTGAATTAGGATAAGGGCAACTGGGTTTTGAATGAGCTTGTGTTCATGAAGGTGGAAGATGGGAGATTGGACAGCCTCTTTGACCAGATTTTTCATCTATCCAAGCATCTCCTTTGGATTTGCGTTGACCTTTGTCTGATAATGCACCTCAGGTCTCTTGGAATGTTTTCCCATGTTTCAAGAAGCTTACTAAATGCAAGTTGCTTAAAGAAAAAACAGTGAGGCTACAATTATATTTTCACTTCAATTTTGTCGTTTTTTAATTTCACTGACCTAAACTGCTCATTTGTGTTTCTATAAATAACTGAATAAAATGATGAATACAAGTCAAGTGTGTAACTAAACATTATCTAGAATGCTTTTGGTAAGGAATTTTCCAAGCAACTATTTCATCACTGTTTCATCACTTCAAATGCTGTTTTGATCACTGAAAGCAACAAAATTCCTCCTTTTAAAAATATAAACTTCTGGAAGTTTAATTGTGATTGCATAAGTAGACTGAGTTGCATTTAAATTAATGTGGGTTTTTGCAATGTTAAACAAGTTTGATGACTCCTTTCCCCACCACCACCACCAGTGGGGAAAGAGTGGATAAATCATTCTTTAAAAATGCAAGAACCTGATGTAGAATAATTGATTGAGTGGGTAAAATTATTGCTTCCCTCCATTTCCAGCTTTTTGTACACTCTCAATTTTAATCTCTGCTGTAGTAGTAGGGAAATAGTGATGTGAAGAAGCGTCAGGAATTTGAACACGGAAGACAAATTGGAGGATTTTTTGCCAAATGATCTCACCAAGAACTGTAAATAAGCAATGAAATTTGGGAGTCCAAATTCACAAATCATTGAAAGCTATTAGAATGGCACAAAAAAGACAATCAAAAGACTCTCAGATGTACAGTCAAACCATACCCTATGTATCACTTCAAGTGGGTGTAAAAGATTCCATGGCATTATCCCAAATGACTCAACTGATGAAGGGGCAGTGCTCCAAAAGCTCTTGCTACCAGATAAACCTGTTGGACTTTAACATGGTGTTGAGACTTCTTACTGTCATCCCAAAGAATACAGTTCAATCTAAAATCATTTACTTACGGTTGGTCCCTGCAGAAGTATGGCCCAGTCTTCAGAATTCTCTTCAGCTGCAGCTATTCTCAGATTAAATTTTCAGTTACCATGTTTTGACTGGATACCTCAGTCCCTTGTTCTGGTTGCTTTTCCAACGCTTCCAAGCTAACTGTTTGTTACTTTCTCTGCCACAAGTCTCTGGAGATAACAAAAACTTCTCTACTACTGTAGAGATTCAGAATACACTAAGTTTTTCCACTAATTTCAAGTTTGATAATCTTGCAGCTTTGTTTCTTCAGAAAGTTATAACTAAAGTTATGCTTCATCCATGCTCAATGTAGTCAATTATGAAGTTTGTTTTTGCTCTGTTTACAGTGCAAGTATATTAAACTGTTGTCTACTTTTGGCTATCTTAGTGAACTGTAAACTGAGCAAAAACACCGCAGGTGAATTGAAACCAGAGAGCTACCACAACAGGTGGTGGAGTTTGAATTCAATAAAATCTGGAATTAAGAATCTACTGATGAGCATGAAACCATTGATGATTGGAAAAATCCATCTGATTCCCTAATGGCCTTTCAGGAAGGAAATCTGTCATACTTACCTGGTCTGGCCTACATGTGACTGCAGAGCCATAGCAGTGTGGTTTATTCTCAACTGCCATCAGGCAACTAGGGATGGGCAATAAATGCTGGCTAGCCAACGATGCCCATGTCCCATGAATGAATGAAAGAATTTCCACCCACCTCCATGACAATGTAGCTGTCCTGGGATGCCCCAAAATTTTAAACAAACATGGGTCACCTTTTGAACTTCCATTTCTTTAGGTGTTCTGGCAATCTATAAAGCCCAACATTTTAATTACCTTAAACCTTTAATCTTTCAAGAATGAAAAATGACTTTACATGTTAATATGAACGATGAACTAGTTATTTGCCACAATTTGTACAGAGCCTTGCACAGACCACATATGGCAGAGCTTTGGGTTGTGAGATGAGATTGGAGGTTGGGGGCTCAGGCAGCAACAGTAGCTGTGGAGCTCAGACTGATTTGAGGCTCCTTAAAGTCTTTGCGACTTTTAAAACCTTGTTACTTGGTGAGCATGACCTAATGGAATGCAATCTGAGATGCTTGCTATGCAGAAAGACCTGTGGATAGGTAGGTGTTAATTTATTTTTGGAGAACCCCTGTCTTCAATTCCCTGCAACGAGGGAGAGGAAAGAAAAGAAAGGGGGGAGCTGGAGGAGAGGGGAGATAGAGTATGCTCAGTTCCCCTCCTCTTTTTCTGCATCCATCCCTCCCCCACTCCAGTGAAGGTCCACCACCTCCCATCCAACAATTCATACCCACCAAATTTTCAACCTGGGTCAAATGATTCTGAGACATTAGAATGGGGTGTTACCTGACAAAAGTTTGGGAAACTCTGGCATGTGCAAACACAGATCTTGGGGCCACATCTCCTGAAGGATTCACTGGTTTGGAGGGTGATTGCAGATTCACTAGACAGACGTCAATGGTTTGTGAATTACGTTATGAGGGCACGTTGTATTGTTGCATTGGCTTTTATTCCCTTGAAGATAGAAGACTGAAGGATATTCTAATTAGCATGTTGAATTCGCAAAAATGAAGATAAACTATTTCTTTTGCTGAAGCAATCAAAAAAGGGAGTGGGAGCATAAGCTTTCTTTTAAAGCTAGGCCACTCTAGAGCAAAATCAGAAAGCATATCTTCAGACCAACTTGAGTAGACAGCTTTTTACCCTAAATTCTGCAGTGGATATGACACTGGACCTTTCAAGACACGGCCAGATTTTCATAAAAACGGAATACTCCAGATGATGGATATCTGAAATAAAAACAAAGTCCTGGAAATACTCAGGACTAGCAGCATTTGTGGAGAAAGCAGAGTTAACATTTATCAAGACTTTGTCAGAACAAATGTTTTTATTTAGTTAAGGCTCTCGAATATAGAGTAAAGACAGGTAAATTGGGTTGAGGTATAGATCAGTCAAGAGCTAACTGAATGGCAGCAAGGCTCCAAAAGCTGAATGCCTGATTCCAGTTCCTCTGGAATTCGATCTGGTTAAGTTTATGCAAGCTTCACTCAGCTTCAAAATTAGTTTGTGCAGCACAAGCCGAATAAGCAGTGTGATTGTCTAATTTCTCTTGACACACTTTAAAATATTGCGTGACATACTTTTAGTGTAATAATAATGCACTTTGTCATTCCACACAGGATCCCACAGCCACAGCCATCTCTGAAGGTGAGTGTGACACCCGAGAGGGCGAGACTGTGACAATGAATTACAAGCCATCCCCACTGCAGATGAAAATAGGTGAGCTATATTGTCCAGCATTCGTTTTATTTAATACTCTTTCTGTTATTGGCAAATCATTGGTTACTTCCTTGTTAACGTTCAATATTGAACTGTCATTAATATAATGACACTCAACAGTTGAACTGAACATAGTACAATCTGCTTGTTAGTATATTTTATTATGGCACAGATTTGCTTTAGTTTCATCTGCAAGGGCACAGTACACACATTTAATGCTGTAAAATGGCTCTAGATTTAGTTGACCGAATAAAAAAGAAAATCCCAGCCCTGAAGTGGCTTTACCAAGTGTGATTATAGAAATTTAAATAATTTTCTGTAATTCCACTTCTATTTATCCAACATGGTAAAATACAAAATTTATGATTTTTAGTACACAATATCCAGCTTAATTAATGTAATACAGAATACCTTAAGTATAAACATTTGAGTTTTGCTGATTCAGGCAAAATATTTACTTCACTTATATTTTGTGTTTTACCAAATGATGTATTTTATAGAGTATTTGTGCTGACGTTTTCTGTAACTATTATAGATGGATCAGGATTGCCTTGTCCAACAAAACATTCTTGACCATTTTTCTAACATGACAGAAGTTGATACAAATCCCTGACAGTCCAAGCAATCAAGCATGTGCTTAAGGGTTAGATCGATCTCTGAATCTTGATGATATTTGAATTGTTAGTTTTGTAGAATGCGCTGTAGATTTTCTGAATGTGATTGTTTTGTAATTACAAAGTGTTTCATCCCATTTGAGGACAATATTATGGAAGAGGGAAGAATGGGAAACAAATGTTGAACATTTGGATGTATTGTCTTCAAACCCATACAGAATTGGTTGATAAAGGTGGATCACAAAACATGAAAAATAATCTGTTCACTGTTTCTTAAAAACTGACAGAATTTGGAATACTCTCCTGCTCCCCTCAGCTAGTAATTTTGTGTTGTGCAATACAAGAATTATTTTACAGTCAATATTTTAGAAACTTGTTCATTTTTGTAAATGTCTTCTGGTTATGATAACCTTTATATTCTTAAAGCAATTTCTTTTCTTAGTACGTACAAGTACTTTGCCTGTCTCGTCCTCCTCGCCAAGTAACCTAGAGTGAGGTGGGTTTATGTTATAGTGGTTAGCACCCCTGCCTCTGAACCAGAAGTTCCAGGTTCTTCCCCACTTTAGGACTTGATGGCCTAAGGAGGTTCTAAGTGTGCTAAAACAGGTTGATTATCAACCCGTAAATCCTTTCAATATGCCTATGCTAGGTGGTAAAAGTAGTTTAAAGTTTATTAATGTCACGAATAGGCTTACATTAATACTGTGATGAAGTTACTGAAAATCCCCTAGCCACTGCACTCCATTGCTTGTTTGAGTATACTGAGGGAGAATTTAGCATAGCCAGTACACCTTACCAGCACATCTTTCAGACTGTGGGAGGAAACCGGAGCACTCGGAGGAAACCCACACAGACATGGGGAGAAAGTGAAGACTCCACACAGACAGTGACCCAAGCCGGGAATTGAACCCTGGTCCTTGGCGCTGCAACAGCAATGCTAATCACTGTGCCACCATCTCGCCTAGGAGAGTGTCCATGTCAGCCATGCTTGATATGGAGTGATGTTTTTCAAGCTTGCCTCTTACAGGAAAAAATGTGCTCTCTGCTTTTGTCCCTCATTGGAAGGAAGGAATTTTGTTCTTTGCTGGAGATATTATAGAAACATGTAAGATTATGAAGGAAATACATAAGATAGAAGCAGGGAAGTTGTTTCCACTGGCAGGTGAAATGAGAATTAGGGGAGTATAGCCTCAATAAGAGAGCAGATTTAGGACTGAGTTGAGGTGGAACCTCTTCACCCTAAGGATTGTGAATCTCAAGTTTCCTGCACAGTGAAGCAGTTGAGGCTGCCTCATTGAATGTTTTTAAGGCAAGTGTTTGTTCTAAATACAATCCAGATTCATGAGGTGAATGTTTTTGGAGAACATGTTAGCCCTTTTACAACTGGTACCCTGGATGCAACTATGGAATGAAATTGACCAGGATCAAATTGTTGATTATCAGTTCATTCTGATATCAAATTTACTAGATTCATTTGATTGAGGGGGGGGTGGTAATAGGGGCAGGGAGAAATTTCACTGAGCTTAATTTTTAGTTGTTACTTGTCTGTCACAGCCCTCAAATTTAGATGAAATAGATTTCAGAAAAGAGCATATATTTTGTTTTGTGGAGTAAGTGAAAATGATAGGTTAAATGGACTATTTCATAGTTTCTCTCATTCTTCTAAAAGGTTTCTCTATCAGCTGCAAACATTCCAAGCCAAATAGTATTTGAGCAGTTTCAGTGCAATTTCTAAAAGTCAAAAGCTCGTATGACCCCATCCATATTTTGGTACTGCTTAGGCAGCTATTACTATGTCACATGCACAATTTATGCACACCTGCAGCTGTTCTACCTTACACAGTGCAGTTGCAGCAGATTCTTTGGATAAGGTGAGATCCACTTATCAGCAATAATGGCAGCTTAGGATGCAATCATTTGGAGGGATTGTAACAAGTGACAAAAATGGCTGCCATCTTAGGCCCTACCTGTACAAAATGCTGTATTTAGACTCAAGCCTATTCTTACATCTGAGCACTCTACTGTAACTATCTAATCTAATATTTGAAATGCGGCTCACTAAAGCAACAAATCCTTTGCCATCCAATTATGGAGACTTGGATTGTTGAACCGCTTCAATAATGTAGCAATACATACTCGGACCACTCTTTCACTTAAGTACTAAATCTGTTTCAAGGATATCACCAGTAACAAGTAGTTAATGTCGCAAGGGACTTGTGTCAGAATAGATTGCAGTATCTTGTTCCCGTAGTTCACTCAACTGATGTTCAGATGCATCATTGTAAGTGCTTCGAAAGGTTAGACATGGCGTGAAACAATTCAAGCCTCCTGGACTATCTGGATCCACTACAGTTTGCCTACCACTGCAAAATGGCGTCTACACAGCAGATGCCATTTTCCTGGCCCTGCACTCAATCTTGAAACACCTAAATAACAAGGACACCTTTGTCAGACTCCTATTTATTGACTGCAGCTCAGCCTTCAACACTTTCTCCCACAAAATTAATCTCCAAACTCCATGGCCTGGACTTCAGCACCTCCCTCTGTGACTGGATCTGAATTTCCTAACTCTCAAACTACAATCAGTAAGAATAGGCAACAACACCTCCATGATCACCCTCAGCACTGGTGCCCCACAAGGCTCTGTTCTCAGCCCCTATTATACTCCTTGTACACCTATGACTGTGCAGCCAAATTCCCCTCCAATTCAATTTTCAAAGTTGCTGACAACACCACTGTAGTCTTTGGGATCTCAAACAGCGACAAAACAGAGTACAGGAATGAGAGAGAATTTGGTGAACGGGTGTGGCAGCAATCTCCCTCAACTAAGCAAAGGAGATTGTCATCGACTTCAGGAAGCATAAAGGAGGACATGTCTGTCTCGATCAATGGGGATGAAGTAGAAAGCGTCGAGAGCTTCAAGTTTTTAGGTGTCCAGATCACCACCAACCTAGTCCTCTTCATACCAACACTATAGTTAAAACTCACCAATACCTCTGCTTTCTCGGAAGACTAAGGAAATTTGACATGTCAGCTACGGTTCTCTCCAACTATTACAGATGCACCATAGAAAGCATTCTTTCTGGTTGTATTACAGCTTGGTACGGCTCCTGCTGTGCCCAAGACCACAGAACTACAGAGGATTGTGAATCTAGCCCAATCCAGCATGCAAACCAGCCTCCCATCCATTGACTCTGTCTACACTTCCTGCTGCCTCAGCAAAGCAGTCAGCATAATTAAGGACCCACGCAGCCCGGATATGCTTTCTTCCACTTTCTTCCTTCAGGAAAAAGATACAGAAGTCTGAGGTCACATACCAATCGACTCAAGAACAGCTTCTTCCCTGCTGCCATCAGACTTTTGAATGGACCTACCTTGCATTAAGTTGATCTTGCGCTGCACCCTAGCTACAACTGTAACATTACATTCTGCACTCTCTCGTTTCCTTCTCAATGAACAATATGTTTTGTCTGTCTAGAGTGCAAGAAAATTTATTACTGTCACATGTATTAAGTGAAAAATATTGTTTATTTTATAGGTCAAATCAGTTGGCTGTACTATGTGGGATTCCTTGATTTGTGTAGAAGACTTCATTAGCTGTTCTTGTTGCTTGGGTGTATTGCTTGCATTTTTGTGGCTGGTTGATGAACTTCATGCTTCCAGACGACAGATTCCTGGACCCATAAATCCAAATGGGCTATAAACCCACTTAATGATCACATTGTTGACCCAAGCAGGTACCAGACTTTAGCAACTAGGGGAATTTCACAGTGTTAATGTAAGCCTTACTTATGACTATTTAAAAAATAAAAAACACATTGGCATGAGTGTAAAATTTGATTTTTCTGCTGTATATTTTTGTTTGCTTGCCCTGATTGCTGGCATATTTGTGCACTGAATGTAGGTAGCATTGTGTCATGATGCTAAGTTGCCAATCTAGAGTCTGAATTCAAATCATGCCACTTAAAATAGAATTCAGTAAATCCAGTGAGGTGACGAGCAAAACAAATTGCTATATTGGCCACCATTAAAACCAACTGACTCACTGAAGAATTTTCCAATGGCAGCTAGTCGGCCTGTATTTTGAACTTCCACCAGATCAACCCCAAGATGAGGTGCAATGTCGTATATTGTCAACTTGGATCTTGTATGTCTTATGGGGACCATTAATTTGCATTCAATTTGAATTTGGCTTTTGGAGGAAACGAGGATGGATTTGGGTTTGTCCGGGCTGCTCTGAGCATTGACTTTATAACTTTAAGAATGGAGTAAAAATTAAAAACAGCCCAGGGAAATGTGACATTACCATCACATCTGGAAACAAGTTTTTTTTAGTCTACTTGCTACACAGTTAAGTGCTGTCAAAATAATGAAAGCCACTTCAGTTCAACAGTTGAATCAACTACATCTTAGTATCCTGAGTTGTGATGAATACTCAGACTACAAAACACATTGGCACCCCATTTGAGTACTAAATAAGATTTCATGTAAAGCTGAGACTATGTATGTTAAGGCATTTCAGGTGGTTAAGGGCATAGTAAAATTTCAGGCTATAGATGCTAGTTGTAGACCACTTGAATTTCCTGTTTGTATTTTCTGAACACTTGACACTAATTTGCAGATATTGATTATTTTGCATTTATAGGTGCATTAAGGAGAAATTGAATAAAGTAACCAAGTGAGCAGTGGAATGAAAAGTACTTCTGTGGGACATGCACATTGATCCGTTGGAATTTTTTTGTTCATGGGATGTGTGTGTCACTGGCAAAGCCAACATTTATTGTCCATTCGTAATTGCCCTCAAGAAGGTGCTGGTGATCCGCTTGCTTAAACTGCTGCAGTTAATGTGTTGTCGGAACATCCACGGTGCTGGTAAGAAAGGAGTTCCAGGATTTTGACCCAGTAAAGACATGGTGATATAGTTCCTCATCAGGATGGTGTGTGACTTGGAGGGAAACATGAATGTGGTGGTGTTCCCATGCATCTGCTGCTTTTATCCATCTAGCTGTTGAAGGAGCCATGCATCTTGTAGATGATGCACAATGCTGCCACTGCATCAGTGATACATGATCTGAATGTTTAAATTTGATGGATGGGATGCTGACCAAGAGGCTGCTATATCCTGGATGGTATCAAACTTATTGAATGTTGCTGAAGCCGCACTCAACCGAGTGGAGTGTATTCCATCTCACATCTGACTTGTGGTATCACTAGGTGCACTAGGCTTTGAGGAATCAGGAAGTGAGCTACTTGCTGCAGGATTCCCAGCCTCTGACCTCCAGCCTAAATATTTATAGAGCAGATTCAGTTCAGTGTCTGTTAGTGGTAACTCCAAGATGATAGTGGAGAATTCTGCAGTGGTAATGCCGTTGGATATCACTGGAAGATTGTTAGATTCTCTCTTTGGAGATGCTAATTATCTGATACTTGAGTGGCTTCAATTTTACTTACCACTTGTTAGCCTAAGCCTGCCTGTCCTAGCTTGTGCTTTGCTTGCACAGACATCTGAGAATTTGAAAGTAGTACTCAATATTGTGCAATCTTCAGGAAACATCTCCCTTCTGACCTTGTAGTGGAAGAAAGGTCATTGAGGAAGCAGCTGAAGGAGGTTGCCCTAGGGCACCCTCTGAGCTCTTGCTACAATGCCCTGAGACTGAACCTCCAACAATTGCAGATATCTCTCATATTAATTATGTCTCTACTGTTGAGGCCTTAAAGCATGGTTTGAGCAAGACATTTAACATACACCTCCCACGGTGCACAAAGCAACTTCACAATCCTGTTCTATAAATCATAATGCAGATGGTCTTTCTTTGTTATAGAACAAAAGTTACAGCACAAGACCAGGCCTTTCGGCTCTCCAAGCCTGCGCAAATCACGATGCCTGAACTAGACTTAAACCCCCCCCCCCCCGCCACCCCACCGGACGGTCCGTATCCCCCCTTCCATCCCTCATGTATCCATCCAGATACCTCTTAAATGTTGCTAATGTGCCTGCTTCCACCACATCCTCTGCGAGCGAATTCCAGGCACCCACATCCTTCGTGAAAAACATCACACGTCTCCCTTAAATTTCCCCCCTCCCACTTTGAACTTGTAATTGACACTTCCACCCTAGGAAGAAGTCTGACTATACAGCTGTCCAGGCCCCTCATAATTTTGTAGACCTCTATCAGGTCTCCCCTCAGCCTCTGTCTTTCCAATGAAAACCATCCTAGTTTATTCAACCTCTCCTCATAGCCAACATCCTGGTGAACCTTCTTTGCACTCTCTCCAAAGCTTCCATGTCCTTCTGGTTGTGGTAACCAGAACTGCATACAATACTCCAAATGCACCCTAATCAAGATTTCATATAGCTGCAACATGATTTCCCAACTCTTGTACTCAATACCCTGGCTGATGAAGACAAGTACGCCATATACCTTCTCAATCACCTTGGCCACCTGTGTTGCCACTTTTAGGGAACTGTGGGCCTGCATGCCCAAACCTCTGTTAACATTCCTAAGGGTTCTGCCATTTACAGTATAAGTCACACCTAAATTTATATATTACATAAATAGAGGTCCTAGCACTGTGAAACACCACTAGCTATGGATCTCCATTCTGTAAAACACCCTTCCGCTGCTACGGTCTATAACCAAGCCAATTCTGTATCCGTCTAGCCACCCCACCCCAAATTCCATGTGATTTTAGTTTTTGTATCATAGAAATCCTATAGTACAGCAAGAGGCCATTTGGCCCATTGAGTCTGCACTGGACCACAATCCCTCCCATATCCCCACACGTTTACCCACTAATCCCTCTAACCTATGCATCTCAGAATTCCAAGAGCAATTTTTAGCATGGCCAATCAAACCCGCACATCTTTGGACTGTGGGAAGAAACTGGAGCATTCGGAGGAAACTCACGCAGACACGAGGAGAATGTGCAGAGTCC
Organism: Carcharhinus amblyrhynchos; assembly: GCF_965287045.1. NCBI lineage: Eukaryota > Metazoa > Chordata > Chondrichthyes > Carcharhiniformes > Carcharhinidae > Carcharhinus > Carcharhinus amblyrhynchos. The sequence goes on along the minus strand of NC_137324.1, from coordinate 44,762,573 downwards.
ACACAGACAGTGACCCAAACCAGGAATCGAACCCAGGTCCCTGGAGCTGTGAAGCAGCAGTGCTAACCACTGTGCTACCATGCTGCCCATCATATATTAGTCTGCCATATGAGACTTTATCAATGCCTTAGTAAATCCCATATAAACTACATCCACAGCCTGTCCCACATCAATTATCTTTGTCATCTCTTCAAAACTCGGTCCCGTTGGTGAGGCATGAGACCTTCCCGTACAAAAACCATGCTGCCTGTCACTAGCCTGTTTTCTTCCAAATTTGTGCATACCCTGATCCTCAATATCTTCTCCAAAAGCTTCCCCACTACTGACATCAGGCTCACTGGCCTATAATTTTCTGGATTATCCCTGCTACCTTCCTTAAACAAGGGAACAACTTTAGCTATCCTCCAGTCATTTGGAACCTCACCTGTGGTCAGAGAGGATGTGAAGATATCTGTTAAGGCCCCTTTATTTCTCTCCTTGTCTCTTGCAGTAACTTAACATAGATCCCATCTGGTCCCTGCAAAGTAAATTGGATATCTCTCATTTCCTCCTTCGATACATTGATATTCTCTAGCATGTTCACACACCTATCCCTGACTTTACGTCCTTTATCTTGGTGAATACCGGTACAAAGTACTCATTAAGGATCTCCCCCACTTCCTGTGGCTCCACGCAAAAGAGTGACAGAGCTATAGCGATAGGGCATTCAATCGTAAGGAGGATAGTTTCCGTGGATGCAAATGAGACTCCAGGATGGTATGTCTGGTGCAAGGATCAAGGATGTTTTCGGAGCAGCTGCAGGGCATTCTGTAGGGGAAAGGTGAACAGTCAGCTGTCATGGTGCATTTAGGTACCAGTGGTATAGATAAAAATGGGATGAGGTCCTACAAGCTAAATTTAGGAACTTAAGAGTTAGACTAAGAAGAAGGACCTCAAGGTAGTATTGTCAGGATTGCTTTCAGTACCAGGTGCTAGGCAGAGTGGGAATGTTGGGATAACTAAGATGAATGTGGCTTGAGGGACGGTGCGAAAGGGCAGGATTGTCCCACCAGGGGGATGGGACAAATACAAATCAAACGGTGTACATCTGGGCAGGACTGGAACCAGTGTCCTAGGGTGTGTTTTTGATAGTGTGGTTAGAGAGGGTTTAAACCAGTTTGGCAGGGGGGTAGAAACCAAAGCAGGAAGTAAGGTGGGGACAGAAAATGCAGTAAGACGAAAAGTGGAAGGTAGAGAAACCAAAGGTAAAAATCAGGACTGCAGTACAAAGACTCTGGCTAACTTAGTGAATGGGTCCAGTAAGGTTAAGCGAAATAAAAAACGTGTGTGTACAAAACAGGACAGGACAGAGCTGAGATGTGTTTGCTTTAACGCAAAGAGCATGACTGATAAGGCTGAACTTAAAGCTTGGATTATTACATGGAACTATGAAATGGCAATTATGGGGACCTGGATGAAAGAAGGCCAGGACTGGCAGCTTAGCATTCCAGGACTTAGCTGCTTCAGGTCAGGTAGAGAGGTGTCAGAAGAGATTGGGGGGTGTTTTACTGAATAAGGAGAATATCACAACTATACAGAGGGAGGACACCTTGGTATCATGTAGTCAGGCCATGTGGATAGAACTCAGGAACAGGAGTGCTGGTGTTGTACTACAGATCTTCCAGTAGCCAGCTGAAGTGGAGGAACTGATATATCAGCAGATTATGGGAAGATGTAAAAACAGGGTTATTGTGATGGGTGCTTTAAACTTCCCCAACATAGTCTGGAATTCCTTTAGTGCGAAGGGCTTGGACGAGGCAGAGCTTGACCAGTGTCCAAGAGTTGTTCTTGACGCAGTGTGTAGGTAGCTGCTTCCCAAGTTGGACAATCTTTAGACCTGGTTCTGAGAAACAAGTCTGGACAGGTGATTAATAACTCAGTGAGGGACCATTTTGGGAACAGTGATCACAATTCTAAGTTTCAAAATATATAAAAGGATAGAAGTAGTCCTAGAGTTAAGGTACTAAACTGGGGGAAAGCTAACCACAACAGTATTAAAGAATAAAAAATAGTACGGCACAGGAAACGGGCCCTTTAGCCCTCCATGCCTGTGCCATGCATTGGTCCAACTAGACCATTTGTTTGTATCCTTCCATTCCCAGGCTGCTCATGTGACTATCCAGGTAATTCTTAAATGATGCCAGCGTGTCTGCCTCCACCACCTACTTGGCAGCACATTCCAGGCCCCCACCATCCTCTTTTTAAAAAAAAGTCCCTCTGATATCGGAGTTATACCTCGCTCCTCTCACCTTGAGCCTGTGACCCCTCATGATCGTCACCTCTGACCTGGGAAAAAGCTTCCCACTATTCACCCTATCTAGACCCTTCATAATTCTGTACACCTTGGGTCTCCCCTCATTCTCCATCTTTCCAGGGAGAACAACCCCAGTCTACCCAATCTCTCATAGCTAAGACCCTCCATACCAGGCAACATCCTGGTAAACCTTCTCTGCAGCCTCTCTAAAGCCTCCACGTCCTTCTGGTAGTGCGGTGACCAGAATTGGACACAGTACTCCAAATGTGGCCTAACCAGTGTTCTATACAGCTGCAACATCAGACTCCAGCTTTTATAGTCTATACCCTGTCCTATAAAGGTAAGCATACCATATGCCGCCTTCACCACCTTTTTAGAACATAGAACATAGAACGTTACAGCGCAGAACAGGCCCTTTGGCCCTCAGTGTTGCACCGACCAATTAAGAAAAAAGCAATGACCCTCTAACCTAAACCATTCCCTTTCCATCCATAAACCTATCCACGGACCTCTTAAACGCCCCCAAACTTGGCGCATCTACAACTGCAGCAGGCAGGGCATTCCATACCCTTACCACCCTCTGGGTAAAGAACCTACCTCTGACATCCGTCCTATAACTGCCACCCCTTAATTTAAAGCTATGTCCCCTCGTGCTAGCTTTCTCCATCCGAGGAAAAAGGCTATCACTGTCCACCCTATCTAAACCTCTAATCATGTACGTTTCAATAAGGTCTCCTCTTAGCCGCCTTCTTTCTAACAAAAACAACCTCAAATCCCTCAGCCTCTCCTCATAGGACCTTCCCTCCTTACCAGGCAACATCCTGGTAAACCTCCTCTACACCCTCTCCAATGCCTCCACATCTTTCTTATAATGTGGGGACCAGAACTGTACACAATACTCCAAGTGCGGCCTCACCAGAGTTTTGTACAGTTGCAACATGACGTTGCGGCTCCGAAATTCAATCCCCCTACCAATAAACGCCAAGACACCGTATGCCTTCCTAACAGCCTTATCGACTTGATTTCCACCTTTCAGGGATCTATGCACATATGCACCTAGATCCCTCTGTTCAACACTATTGAGTCCTACCGTTAGCCCTATACTCTACACATTTGTTATTCCTGCCAAAGTGAATTATCTCACACTTTTCTGCATTAAACTCCATTTGCCACCTCTCGGTCCAGCTCTGCAACTTGTCCAAGTCTCTCTGTAAACTATGACACCCCTCTTCACAAAACGTCTCTTTTTTCAGCCATACTCATGTTCTGTACTACCAAGTGACAATTTGTAAACTTCTTAAATTTTGTACATAGACAAAATGCTTCAGCTGGGACTCGACTGGGTGGGTGGGTGGGGGAGTGAGCGGTTGGAATAGAGAATGAAGGGGAAATATCACCAAGGTGAGACCCACCAGTGCTGGATGACATAATACTTGCCTTTAACTCGATACTTAGCTGGTGTTCAACTACACATGCGGAAGCAGTGGAACAATGTAAGTGTCACTAGATTAGCAGTCCAGAGGCTCAGGCCAAAGCTCTGAGGATATAGATTCAAATCCTACCGTGGCAGAGTAAATTAGTCTCAGCAATGGTGACCATGAAACTATCATTCATTGTTGTAAAGACCCATATGGTTCACCTGATGTTCTTCAAGGAAGGAAATCTGCCATCCTTACCTGGTCTGGCATCCATGTGACTCCAAAACCACAAGAATGTGGTTGACTTGAATATTGCCTATACATCTCCAACTTGAAGACAATTCACATAGCCTCATGATATACCCACCTAGCTGCGACTAGGAACTAATTTCACTTAGGACACTTAAAATGAATATCCTTTCAACAAGTGGACTCATTTGACAGGAAAAACAGGGTCGGATTCAAGGAAAGGAGACCTTTAAACTCTGAGCCAGATCTGAAACTAGGCTCCAATGGAGAAAAGATAGGCCGTGGACCATTAATGAGTTGAGAGTTTAATAGAGCATAGAACATTACAGCGCAGAACAGGCCCTTCGGCCCACGATGTTGCGCCGACCAGTTAAAAAACAATGACCCTCTAGCCTAAACCAATCCTTTTCTATCCATAAACCTATCCACGGATCTCTTAAACGCCCCCCCAAACTAGGCGCATTTACAACTGCAGCAGGCAGGGCATTCCAATCCCTCACCACCCTCTGGGTAAAGAACCTACCCCTGACATCTGTCCTATAACTATCCCCCCCCTTAATTTAAAGCCATGCCCCCTCATGCTAGCTTTCTCCATCCAAGGAAAAAGGCTATCACTGTCCACCCTATCTAAACCTCTAGTCATCTTATATGTTTCAATATGATCTCCTCTTAGCTGCCTTCTTTCTAACGAAAACAACCCCAAATCCCTCAGTCTCTCCTCATAGGACCTCTCCTCCATACCAGGCAACATCCTGGTAAACCTCCTCTGCACCCTCTCCAAAGCCTCCACATCCTTCCTATAATGTGGGGACCAGAACTGCGCACAATACTCCAAGTGCGGCCGCACCAGAGTTGTGTACAGTTGCAACATGACTGCGACTCCTAAATTCAATCCCCCTACCCAATAAACGCCAAGACACCGTATGCCTTCTTAACAACCTTATCTACTTGATTCCCAACCTTCAGGGATCCATGTACACATACACCTAGATCCCTCTGTTCATCCACACTATTCAAAGTCCTCCCATTAGCCCTATACTCGACACATCTGTTATTCCTGCCAAAGTGAATTACCTCACACTTCTCCGCATTAAACTCCATCTGCCACTTCTCGGCCCAGCTCTGCAACCTGTCCAAGTCTCCCTGCAAACTGACACTCTTCCTCACTATCTACCACACCTCCGACTTTGGTGTCATCAGCAAATTTACTAATACACCCAACTATACCCTCATCCAGATCATAAAAATTACAAACAGCAGTGGCCCCAAAACAGATCCCTGAGGCACACCACTCGTAACTGAACTCCATGACGAATACTTACCATCAACCACCACCTTCTGTCTCCTATCTGCTAGCCAATTCCTGATCCAATTACCTAGATTACCCCCAATCCCATACATCTGCATTTTCTGCAGAAGCCTTCCATGGTGAACCTTATCAAACACCTTACTAAAATCCATATATACCACATCAACTGCCTTACCCCCATCCACCTCTTTGGTCACTTTCTCAAAAAACTCAATAAGGTTAGTAAGGCACGACCTACCCACTACAAAACCATGCTGACTATCTCCAATCAATTCATTACCCTCCAAATAACTATAAATCCTATCCCTAATAATTTTTTCTAAAACCTTGCCACAACAGAAGTAAGACTCACCGGTCTATAATTCCCGGGGAAGTCTCTGTTCCCCTTCTTAAACAATGGAACAACATTCGCTAACCTCCAATCTTCCGGCACTATACCTGAGACCAACGACGACCTGAAGATCAGAGCCAGAGGCTCTGCAATCGCCTCTCTTGCCTCCCAGAGAATCCTAGGGTAAATCCCGTCCAGCCCAGGGGATTTATCTATTTTCAAACCCTCAAGAATACCCAGCACATCCCCCTTATCAACTGCAAAACTGTCTAGTTTACACCCCTGTAACCCAGTGTTCTCCTCAGCTACATTTATGTCCCCCTGCGTGAATACCGAAGAGAAATATTGGTTCAATGCCTCTCCAATCTCTTCCGGTTCCACACACAACTTCCCTCTGCTGTCTGTAACTGGCCCTAATCTTGCCCTAACCAACCTTCTGTTCTTAACATATCTATAGAATGCCTTAGGATTCTCCTTAATCCTATCAGCCAAAGTCTTCTCATGTCCTCTTTTAGCCCTTCTTAACTCACTCTTCAACTCCCTCCTAGCCAATCTAAAGCTTTCTAGTGCACTACCTGAGCCCTCAAGTCTCATCCGAACATAAGCCTCCTTTTTTTAACCAGCGAATCAACTTTTTTAGTGCACCACGGTTCCCTAGCTTGACCATTTCCTCCTTGCCTGACAGGGACATACATATCAAGGACTCGCAGTAGCTGCTCCTTGAAAAAACTCCACATTTCGGACGTTCCCAGTCCCTGTAGTCTCCTAGTCCAACCTATGCTTCCTAATTCTCTCCTAATAGCCTCATAATTACCCTTCCCCCAGCTAAAACTACTGACCCAAGGTTCATGCCTATCCCTTTCCGTCACTAAGGTGAACGTAACCGAATTGTGGTCACTATCACCAAAATGCACACCAACTTCCAAGTCTAGCACCTGGTCTGGCTCATTTCCCAGCACCAAATCCAATATAGCCTCACCTCTAGTTGGCCTATCTACATACTGAGTCAAAAAACCTTCCTGCACGCTTTGTACAAAAACTGACCCCTCTAACGAGCTAGAGCTATAGCAATTCCAATCAATATTAGTAAAGTTAAAGTCCCCCATAACAATTACGCTATTACTTTCACTCCTAACCAGGATCGTCTCCGCAATCCTTTCCTCAACCTCTCTAGAACTTTTAGGAGGTCTATAAAAGTTTAAGTTCCAACAGAGTTTCTATTCAATAACTCACCTTTTGTTTAAAACCAAAAAATGAATTCCAAACAATGCTGTGTAGAATGCAAGCTGCCACCTTCAGGGATTTGTGGACTTGCACACCTAGGTCCCTCTGTTTCTATACTCTTGATGGCCCTGCATTTATTGTATAGCTCCCCTTACATTAGTTCTTCCAAAATACATCACCTCGCATTTATCTGGATTAAATTCCAGGAGTTGAGGAAATGTAGACTGGGGGTGGCTGTTTAAGAGTAAATCATATCCAATTAAAAGTCAGCTGTACCAGAGGATGGGGGAGTAGCTAACATTGTTCCTCCGTTTAAGAAGGGCAGAAGAGACAATCCAGGAAATTGCAGGTTTTTGCGCCTTCCATCAGTGGTGGGGACATTATTGGAGAAGATTGTTAGGGGCAGGATGTATGGGAAAATGCAGAAAGTCTGATTAGTAAATTTGCAGATGATACAAAAATTGGGGAGTAGCAGATAGGGAGGAGGATTGTCAGAGGATACAGCAGAATATAAATCAGCTGGAGACCTGGGCCGAAAGATGGCAGATGAATTTAATTTGGACCAATGTGAGGTGATGTGATTTAGGGGGTCTACTGCAGAAGGAGAGTATGAAGTAAATGGTAGAGCCCTTAGAAATATTGGCACACAGAGAAGGATCTAGGAATGCAGATTCACCATTCCCTAAAGGTGGCAACTTGGGTGGACAAGGCAGTCAAGAAGGCATATGGTATGCTGGCCTTCATCGGTCGGGATGTCGAGTATAGAAATTGGAAAATCACATTGCAGCTGTATAAGACTCTATTAGGTTGCATTTGGAGTGTTGTTTACAATTCAGATCGCCACACTACCGAAAGGATGCAGAAGATGTTGCTCTGGTTTAGAGGATATGAAGAAAGTTGAGCAAACTTGGGTTGTTTTCTTGGGGTATTGGAGGATGAGGAGGGACCTTATCGAGGTTTACAAGATTATGACAGACTTGGATAGAGTGGACAGTCAGTTTTTTCCCCTAGGATCAATTACTTGGGCATCGGTTGAGAGTGAGGGGAAAAGTTTAAAAGAGATGTAAAGAGCAAATTTTAGAGGGTGTTGATTGTCTAGAACGCACTGCCGGATGAAGTGGTGGAGCAAGTTCTATAACGTTCAAGGGGCATCTGGATAGATGAATAGGCAGGGAATAGAGGGACATGGACCCTGTAGATACAAGAAAATATTAGTGGCATCTGTGTCAGCACAAAGTTGGTGGGCCGAAGGGCCTGATCCTATGCTGTATTGCTTTGTTATAACTTCCCTCTATTGTCCTCGAGTGGGCCTACTCTTTCTCCTACCCTCTTGCTCCTAATATGCATAAAAGGCCTTTTGATTCTCCTTGACCCTGTTTGCTAAAGAATCTGAATGCTTGTGATCAGCTAGGAGCCACATCTGTAAAAGCATAATAGAGACACAAGAGGCAGTCGTAGCTCATTTGGCACTTCAGTGTAATCATGGTTGATTCTTAATTCTATCTTTTACGTTTTACAATATTACAGCACAAGTCTGCAAAAGATTACTTTGTTTAAAAAGTCTTGCTGAATATTCAGCTGTAAGAAAATGTTGCAAGGGTGGACAATTTTCTACGTAAAATCTGTTTTTCACTGTTATATATTATGCTGTTAATTTCACCTTTTTAACATTTGCAGATCTGACACTGGCGACATTTACCTTTTCTAAAGAGGCACAAGAATATAGCAGTGATTTCCAATGCAAACTATGAAATTGGTGAATTTTTCATTGTGCAGCCTGTGATCCCGTTACAAATCTCAATTCATGAGAAACTTGACCTGCTTATGTTGAAGTTTATTTATTAGTTACAAGTAAGGCCTACATTAACACTGCAATGAAGCTACAGTGAAATTCCCCTAGTCGCCACACTTTGGCTCCTGTTTGGGTTAATGCACCCAACTGGCACGTCTTTCAGACTGTGGGAGGAAACTGAAGCACCTGAAGGAAACCCATGCAGACACGGGGAGAATGTGCAAACTCCGCACAGACAGTGACCCAAGCTGGGAATTGAACCCAGGTCTCTGGAGCTGAGGCAGCAGTTCTAACCACTGTGCCACCGATGAAGCTTTTTCACTAAGTTCAAAATAAAATTATTAGGAAGTAGCCTAAACTAAAGTATATTTAATTACTACTAAACCCCCCAAACTAAACTATTTTGAATTACCACAATACCTGCCAAAATCTTGCATATTTTTGAGCTTTAACTTTTTTAAAAGACATATTCTTATAATTAATTACATGTGGTCCTTACATTGCTATCACTTCCAACCAGCATTCTGGTTTCTGGAGAATTGTGCTCATATAGGAACATTTGTCAGAAGTTCTCTGACAAAATGACTTATTGTCTAATTTATTAGTGTTACATGGAAATACCTTGGGGATATTTTATGTTGGCTGGGCAATTAAGTTGTCCTTCAGTGACACCGTGTTTCATATTGTTTTTGATTCTGAAGCAAAGGCATGAACTTTGAGTCTCTGTAATAATACATTAGCTGCTACAACCAAGCAAAGTGGAAAATTTTAATCACAACACTTTTTGTTTTTTGCTAGCTGTATTCAAATGAAAGTGGAGAACCAATTGACTTAGCTTTTATTTGTATCATTTAAACTTGGGAAAATTCAAGTGATAATTATTTGAACTGCTTGGATGTAATGCTGGTGCACTATATCCTAGAGAACACTAAATTGAAATTGCAACTACTTTCCAAGCCAGTAATTTGCAGGGAAACTCTAAAGCCCTGAAGACTTTGAAAATTACAATACAGTAATAAATGTTATTGCAGAAGATCATTATTTCTTCATCTGGATGTCTTAAGCGGTGGTACATTGCCTTGAAATTGACCCATTTCAGTCAGTTTACTTTGTGTCATGCTGAACAAAGTGAACAGGATTAGAGACAACTAACTTGCATTGAACACATGATGGGAAATGACCAGAATTGAGTTATAGCCTGAGGTTAAATCATGGTCTGATTGTAAATGAACCAATATAATTTGTGGTAATGAAATTGCACAAAAGGCCTCTTGTCAACTATTTGATGTTGACTTAATTTTGCACCATTGACCCATCTATTTAGATAAAAATGGTTTACAGTTGGGCTTTATCAAAGGTGCCATAAACAAATAAGCAATGGCTGCTATGGTATCCTTTACCATACTACATTGAGCACTGCATGCACATGAATATTGTAAACTCGTTACTCTCCTGATGTGCATTCATTCTGATTTGAGGTTGCCCTCTTGTAACATCCTGCTGCCAAAGAAACTTTCTTCTATGTGGAAGAAATATTAGTGCATTCAGTTATCAAAAGTGCCTTGGAAGTCAGCGAGCAGGATGTTTGGATTATCTTGGTAATTTATACAGAAGCGTTTTAAAATTCCTTCGTGGACACTGATGTAATTAAATGCTCCTGTCAGTCTTATTGCCTTTATCCAGTTAACTCAGTTGGCTGGATGACTGGTTTGCAATGCAGAGAAACCCCAACAGCACAGGTTCAATTCCCATGAAGGCTTACTTCAATCTTGCCCATCGCCTGAATGTGGTGATCCTCAGCTTAAATTATCACTAGTCTATGGTGAATTGGGGCTATGACAGTTTTTTGCCTTTTTACCTCATACCGTTGCATTTTAGCTTTTCCTTAACTCTCTCTTTCTAGTTGGTGACTACATTGCAGTGTCCATAAACAAAACCAATATCATAGTGATGATATAGATGTTTTATCAAAAACATAAAATACTGAACATACTGAGAATGTTTCTATGAAGCCACATCTCAGATGTATATGAAAGAAACCAGAAATTTTTGTAACATTGACCACTGTTTACCCAAGTATTTAAAAAAGCTGCCCAAAATGCACAAATATCTTCAATGGAAAAAATATTGTGGCTCAGTCTTAGACTCAGCTAGATGCCTTGAGCATGGGGAGAACAAAATTCAAAAATTATTTCATATGTCAGGACAATATCGATGTCCATAATTCAGCTGCTTCGCGCTTTAGTTTTAAACTTGCAATCTAAATATTTGTGTATTTCACTTTACCTGTCCTAATTCTATCTGTCACAAACATCTAAAAGCAAATCTGGGAAAATGTTGACATTTCGGTATAGTGTCACGGATGCTGCATTGTTGTTCTGCGGTTAAAGTGTTCTAATGTGTTTTCTTCCCCTTGGGAGCCGTTTATCCAATTGAAATGATTTCAGCAGCTAGTTCCTTGTTAATTTACAAATATAGAACGTTATTTATTGGCACACTATTTGTCTCAGAAGTCTAAACACATTGGGTCATGCGCAGCTAGAAAACCCAATGCTGGAAAATCTCACGCAAGGTCAACGGACCTTTTGTATGGTCCATGTCCTATTCCCCTATGATTCCCATGGTGGGCAGGATGGGAAAATTCCACAAGTTATCTTGCATGCAATCTCAGTCCTAGGACATCACTGCATGAATTCCTCAGGGTAGTGTCTCAGGCCCAACCATCTTCAACTGCTTCATTAATGAAGTTCCGTCCATCATAAGGTCACAAATGGGATTGTTCAACATTTGCAGCAAGACTTGGAATATTGTTCAGACTTGGGCTGCGAAGTGGCAAATGATTTTGCACCCCAAGTGCCAGGCAATGAGCATTACCAACAAGAGAATCTGTCTATCTTCTCTTGACGTTTAATGGCATTATTATTGCTGAATCTCCTACCAACATCCTGGGGGTAAGCATTGATTGGATACTAAACTGGACCAGTCATATAAACACTGGCTACGACAGCAGTTCAGAGGCTGCAGAGTCTGTGAAAGCAATTCACTTGGACTCCCATGAACCAATATTAAGAATCTCATGCGTATAAGGAGTAGATGAAGGGGAAGAAAATCCATTTACAAGCTGGAGTTGTTTCAGCCTCTCTCGTAGCAGACCTGTGGGCAGGGATAAAGATTGGCCAGGATACTGGGAATAGCCCTTAAGTTTTTTGGAATAACTGTATTTGTGCTGCAACGCTAGGGGGAGCACTTCATACAAATGCACAGGTGCACTGACAGTTGCAGTGCATCACTCTGACTTTATAATTTACATTTAGATGCTCTAAATTAGGTTTTAAGTTGGAAACTGAAACCTGACATCAGGGAGTAAACTAAAGCGTAGTTGTCAGGATTTACTGTTCCCCAAAATATTATGTTCATTTGTCAGTCTGTATTAAATTTCCAATCAATTTTACCTATATTGCTTTTTCAATAGGACTTTTTGCTGATGCTATCAAATGGGTATGTTCCTCATTAAATAATAAACAATATTAAATTCAACATTATTGGGTTTTAAAAATTAGCATGCAATGTGAGGTTTGATGCTGTGACTCTGGGCTTACTGTTGCGGTGACAATCTCTCCCTTGATGTCAACAAAACGAAGGAGATTGTCATTGACTTCAGGAAGCGTAAAGGAGAACATGTCCCTGTCTACATCAACGGGGCAAAGTAGAAAGGGTCAAGAGCTTCCAGGTTTTAGGTGTCCAAAACACCAACAGCCTGTCTTGGTTCCCCCCATGCCAACACTACAGTTAAGAAAGCCCAACAGTGCCTCTACTTTCTCAGAAAACTATGGACATTTGGCATGCTGGCTACAACTCCAACTTGTACAGATGCACCATAGAAAGCATTCTTTCTAGTTGTATTACAGCTTGGTATAGCTCTTGCTCTATCCAAGACCACTAGAAACTATAAAAGATTGTGAATGTAGCCCAATCTGTGTCTCAAACCAGCCTTCCATCCATTGACTCTGACTACACTTCTTGCTGCCTTGGCAAAGCAGCCAGCATAATTAAGGACCCCAGACATTCTTTCTTCCCCTTTTTTCTGTCGGGAAAAAGATACGAAAGTCTGAGGTCACACACCAACTTAACAGCTTCTTCCCTGCTACCATCAGACTTTTAGAACATAGAACATAACAGCACAGTACAGGCCCTCAATGTTGTTGAGCTATGTCCAATTCCAAGATCAAGCTTCCCCTCCCTATAATTCTGGAGTGCTCTGTGTGCCTATTCAATAACTGTTTAAAAGTTCCTAAAGTGTCTGACTCCACTATCTCAGCAGGCAGTCTATTCCACACCCAACCACACTCGGTGAAGAACCTACCTCGGACATCCCTCCTATATCTCCCACCATGAACCTTATAGTTACGCCCCCTTGTAACAGCCACATCCACCCAAGGGTGGACCTACCCTGCATTAAGTTGATCTTTCCCTACACCTTAGATATGACAATAACATTACATTCTGCACTCACTTCCTTCTCTATGAATGGTATACTCTGTTTAGTGCACAAGGAACAGTATTTTTCACTATATATTGTACATGTGATAATCAAATCAAGAATCAAATTACTGAGCTTGTTGGACATTGCCTTCACCAAGCCTTTCCAACATGCTTGTTTTAACTTGCAATCATTATTTCCATTTTGTACACCTGTGGTGCATTTCAAACTCCAAGTTTATCAGCAATAATAAAGCAGAAGTCAAGTGGGATTTGATGCTCCACAGTCATGCTGATTTCCTTTTATGGAAGGAAATCTACCAACCCTACCCAGTCAGGGCTACATGTGTTCCAGATTTCTCAACAATGTGGTTGACTCTTAGCTGTTCATTGAAAAGGCCAAGCAAGCCACTCAATTCAAGGGTAATTAGGAAAGGGCAACAAATGTTGGCCTTGTCAGTAATGTCCACATCTTGCCAAAGAATAAAGGGAAAGCATGCATTATCCCAGTATTTGTTTTTGAAGAGCGAGTGTTACCTTGACTGTTATTCTAAAAGTCTTCTATCTTGATCTTAATTTTGATATCCCTTGCATGTTTGTTTTCTTGTCTTTTGCTGCTTCTATTTTTGTTTGCTTTGTATCTCCAAGTCTCTGGCTTTATGCTATTCTTTGGACTCTTATGTATTTGGTTAGCTGTGTTATCTCAAACCTGAATTATTTTATTTGATAGAAGTCTATCCCCTTTAAGCGTACATTTGTATTCAACAGTTTTTTGAACACTTTTCATCAGTAATTTTACCCAATGAATTTTGGCCAGTTTGCTATGGTCCGTCTATGTCTCATCACATTAAAGTTAATCATAGCAAAATTTAGAATCTTGGAACTATGCTAACTTTCTCCTTTTTCCATTTAACATTTGAGCTTAATCATTTTATGATCGCTGTTGGAACCTGTTTTTCTGGAACAAATTGTTCCTGATGCATTCCAGAAATTCACTACTTTCCAAACTTGAGGAATGCTGCTCTCCCCAATCTGTATGGGAAATTAAACTTTCCCACAAAAGCAGCTTGGTTTTTGCTAGAGACCTTTCTAATTTCTGAATGAATAGATTTTGCCATTCCATTGCTGCTTTCCACCCTGTGGTCCTTGTGGCAGGTGGATTAAGAATTTCATTTTTTGCCCATAAATTTTAAAAAAAAGGCATTAGTAAAAGAAATGAAAAGTTATTGAATTGTGTTAATTGTTTTCAAGAAACGGCAGAAGTAATAGCAGATGCATTAGTTGTAATTTATCAAAATTCGCTGGGTTCTGGGGAGGTGCCAGCTGATTGGCATTACATTAGCTGTATTCCACTCCTTTTTAAAAAAAAGTCAACAAAAGGCGGGTAACTACAGGCCAGTTAGCTTAACATCTGTAGTTGGGAAAATGCTGGCATCATCATTAAGGAAGAAATAGCGGGACAACTGGAAAAGAATGATTCAATCAAGCAGACGCAGCATGGATTCATGAAGGGAAAGTCATGTTTGACGAGTTTATTGGATTTTATGAAGGTGTAACAAGTGCGGTTGACAGAGGGGAACCGGTAGATGTGTTTTTAGATTTCCAGAAGGCATTCGATAAGGTGCCTTAAAAGGTTACTGCGTAAGATTAAGGTACACGGAGTTGAGGGTAAAGTATTAGCATGGATTGAGGATTAGCTATCTAACAGAAAGCAGAAAGTCAGAATAAATGGGTGCTTTTCCAGTTGGCAGTTGGTGACTAGTGGTGTGCCGCAGGGATTGGTGCTGGGGCCTCAACTGTTTACCATTTTCATAGACGATCTGGAGAAGGGGACCGAGTGTAGGGTAACAAAGTTTGTGGATGACACAAAGATGAGTGAGAAAGCAAATTGCATGGAGGACACAAAGTCTGCAGAGGGATTTGGATAGGCTAAGTGAGTGGGCAAGGATCTGGCAGATGGAATATAACGTTGGCAACTGAGAGATTATCCACTTTGGAAGGAATAATAGTAAAATGGACTTATTTAAATGGTGATACATTACAACATGCTGCTGTGCAGAGGGACCTGGGGGTCCTTGTGCATGAATCTCAAACTCAGTTTGCAGGTGCAGCAGGTGATCAAGAAGGCAAATGGAATGTTGGCCTTTATCGCGAAAGGGATGGCGTATAAAAGAAGGGAGGTCTTGCTGCAATTGTACAAGGTACAGGTACTGGTGAGGCCGCACCTAGAGTGTGCAATTTTGGTCCCCTTATTTGAGAAAGGATATATTAGCTTTGGAGGGAGTGCAGAGAAGGTTCACCAGGTTGATTCAGGAGATGAGGGGGTTAGCTTATGAGGAGAGATTGAGTAGACTGGGCCTGTACTCATTGGAGTTTAGTAGGCTGAGGGGAGATCTTATATAGAGACATCAGATAATGAAAGGGCTAGACAGGGTAGAAGCAGAGAGATTATTTCCACTTAGAATGGAAACAAGAACTAGAGGGCACAGCTTCAAAATAACAGAGTCAGTTTAGAAGATTGATGAGGGGGAACTTCTCCCAGAGGGAAGTGAATCTTTGGAATTCTCTGCCCATTGAAGCAGTGGAGGCCATCTCGTTAAATGTGTTTAAGACAGATTTTTGACAAATAAGGGAATTAAGGGTTATAGGGAGCAGGCGGATAAGTGGAACTGAACCACTTCCAGATCAGCCATGATCTTATTGAATGGCAGGGCAGGCTCAAGGGGCTAGATGGTCTACTCCTATTTCTGATGTAAGAGAAACCTGCTGTCCTAGCCCAGTCTCATGTGACTCTAGAATCAAACCAACATGGCAAGATTTAGTTTGATTTATGTCTGCCTATTGCAGATTATGAAAATGTTTATTGATTTTTCTGAATATCATGATGGATGTAGAAGCTTTAAAAGGTGGGGAAACTCAATAAAGAAAGGTGCAATATCTTTTTTGATATTGAGCAATGTTGATAGCCACTGAGAATCACAAAGCCTGGATTATCTTTATCTAATTGAAAAGGGGGAGATAGAAGAACATTACTTGAAAAAAAATCAGCATATACCCTTGAAGTTAACATTTCAGTAAAAATTTGAATGTGCAGCTTTTTGTTCGAACCAGTTGTATTTGTGACTTCAAAGAAAATATCACTAGATCTATCTGAATATAACTTGCAATATTTTACTTCCAAGAAAACCACCTGACTAAGCTAGTTTTATTGCAGCTATTTGTACTTGCAGTGCTAAGGGAATAATTACAACAGTACCAGACAGCCTACAGTATGACCTGTGACTGCAGCCTGGCTGGTTCCTGTTAAAATTATGATTTTGTTGCTTGACTGCGGGGATCCAAGGCCACTTAATGTGACCTCATCAAATTCAAGTACAGTGCAACATAATTACAGTGTAACAGTTGCTAATGATTTGGCTACTCTTTGAAATTATTTATGATTATCATTAAACTGCATTGTCATACCCAAAGCAAGATGTTCTAAAGTAGTAAAAAGCTTGAGTGAGAAAAATTAAGCTATTTAAAGCAAGGACTTGTGGAAGTTGCAGTAGCCCTATTTAAGCAATGTAGCAATGAAGAGCAAAACAATTTGAAGTAGAGGGATGAGGGGCAAGGCAGGATAGAGAATGACCTTTAATTATTAATTGGGCATCCCAGAAAAATCGGCTTCGGTTCAGAAGCCTGCATGGAAAATGGTCTACTCTCTCTCCCTGTCTTGCCCCCTCACTCAATTATCATGCCATCCACTTTCCTGAGGGTTTTTGACCTAGTTGCCATGTGCTCAAGTTCTGGAGTGGAATTGAAAACACTATGCTGACAGATATTCTTGTTTCGTGCTGCTAAACCACCAGGCTGTATCTACAAACTTCAAGTTCTCATGAGAATACACTGTAGTTACCTTACTGATTGTATAAGTTGAGTATGATGACCATTTCTGCCTGAATTCCAAATGAAATTAAGTGAAAATATAGATTAGATATAAGTGCCTGTGCTATTCTCTCCCACCATTCGATATTTTAATTTAGTAGAGCAATCTGACAACTCCAATCACTTCCATGGCTTTGAAAAATACAGATGCACCATGCTGAAGTGATGAGAACAGAATTACAATCATACAAATCTGGAGTACTTTAAAGGCTGCGTTTTCCTCACCATCTTCAAGATGTTGAGACCAAACTCAGTAATGCAAAGCATAACAAAGGTTTTCTCTAAAGTGGTGTGAAGATAATTCATATCAGCTAGACAACTGCTTGTGAAAATGAGCACAGTTACTCTGTAGTGTAATTACTTACCTACCACAAAAATGTGACATATGAGGAATTAAAGTTACGTAAATGCTCTTTGATAGTTTCAGTTCCATCCAACTTAGACAGAACATTCAATTCAACTTTATTGTCATTATATAATGCACAGATACAATGAAAAGTGAGCTTGCAGACTCTCCCAAGATACAAAAAACAAATGCAGAAGTCATTGTAAAATAATGTTGGCTGCTTTAATAATTGGCAAATCAATAATTCAATACCATGGTATTGAAGTAGCACTGAAAGCTCAATCATAAAGGACTGGGGCTGCTTAATACCTTACAGCTGTGGCACATGTCTCTGCAGTCGTGCTAGTCAAAATTTGGAAGCGAAATGTTGTAAAGTGTCCAGTTCTTATGATTGATATACAGTGAAAAATGTTGTTTCTCGTGTTGGTTTCATCAACTTTACTGCATATTTTGAAATTGAAGTTTAATCATCCAAATTCATTTGAACAGAAAAATATAGCAATGTTGTAAAATATTTTTAAATTTTAAAGCTGCTAAGTGTAAAATCTGTAGGGCATCCAGTAGGGGTTTAGTAGGAGGTCAGTGACAGGATGATAGGAATCAAATGTTGCTTTGGATAACTTAGTTTCATTAGGTCCATTCTTTACCTATTACAGGATCGGGCCTATTAGAATGCCAACTGGTTAATATAACAGATGAATTTAACTGCACATACTTTAGTGAAGCTCTCTCAGGTTTTAGTCCATGCATTTGGTTTTGCTCAGAATGCCACAGAACAAGCTTGAAGAGTGAATTAGTTGTCTGCTAAATCTGATCATACTAAACCCGTAGGTGTAAACCTCAGTTGTTTTTGCACAAAATTTATTTCACTATCATCCTTTATTTGACAATTTTTCAAAGTTTTGATGCTTTGAGTTTACTTTAGTTGCTTTAATGTAGCATAAGCAAACTAAAACAAAATTGCGCAGTTATTTTGCTGATCCTGTAAACACAGGCTTTTTCCTGACGACCTGTACTTTCAAATAATGCAAGCCAGCAATTAGCACTTAATTTCCTCTGCTTAGAACTCAGTAGTTTTCAGTCGTTTATGCTATTGACAAATAAAACACTTCTAATTCATGTTAAAGAAATTGGCCTTAGGACACATTGCCAGATAAAGATAAATGTAATTAAATTGAAATAAAGCCACAGCACTATCAAATTCATCCATAACAGGCTAATTACTAAATGTCTAATAACACAGCAATTTGAAAACATAAAAATTGCATGCACATTTCTTTCTTGCAGTTCTAACATGTGAAAACAAGCAGTTTAAACTAATGAAGCAGTGGACTGTTTAAAATCAATATTTTTTGCAGCTGGCCTGTGCCATTATTTCTGTCTAAGCAACAGCAAGGACACAAGTTATGTTAAACTATAATTTTCAATCAGTTTAGTAGGAAGGAGTATGGGTCTTTAGCTTCTCACCTTTGCTGTGCATCAGAAGTGGTGCAAGCCAGTTGCATCATAATTTCTGTATTTTTGCCATGTGATAGTCTGTGTGATGCAGCTTTGCCAGTAAAACAAATTAGTTAGGACCAGGACTTACGTGGGAATATTACCAGACTCCAGAACGTTTTTGGTTAAATAAGTGCCAGAGCGTTTACAGTATTGTTGAGGAACTGGAAAAAACCCTTTGACTCATTACTTTCTCTCTATCCCAAAATTATATAACTGGACATATTTTTTTAAACTTGGTATCAGTGCATACAGAAAACTTAACTATAATGAATGGCAAAATATATATGATAGAGAATTAATATATTTACTCCTTGGTGCATTGAAACAAATACATTGATATGTGGCAACCACAAGTAAAATGGGAAAGGTGAAAGAAGTAGATGCCAGCATCTCAACAAACAAATTTGCAAACATCCTATGTAGAGCAATTTAACATTACAAGAAATACAGCATTTTCAGTGCACTAGAGACAACTTAGAAATCAATAAATGATTCACACCCAGGGACTGCAGCAGTCTGATTATTGATTTTGGAAAATCATTAAGTTGTATATTAATTCTCAATCTCGTTTAAGAAATCATTGGGTGTGAGTTTCAAGGAAAGTACCATTGCTGTTACATGACAATTATGAAGAATTAACATTGTTTTCAAATTTTGCAATTGAAAGTGAATTTCCTGGAGAAGATTGTTGTGCTGATGAATACCTAAAACTAGACAAATGTAATATTCTAAATTTTGCAATCGAATAGATAATTACTCTGGTTTCTGATTTTATGTGAACCTGACCAGATGCTTGTCAATCAATGGACCGGATAAGTGTAGACGGATATTAAAAACTGTGCTTGCCTACCATTTGGTGATCTATTTGCAAACCAATTCTTGTTGATGTGGGGAATGAGTTGAGAAGCAACTGTAATTGTACATTTTCTGGTATCCTGATATTACCCACCCCTCAACGCTTGAATTTCCTAAGTGCTGTAGTCCTAGCCTTGATTTGAGCCACATTGTGCTTTTCCTAGTTAAAATAGCCTAAATACACACAGATGTATCCATTGATTGCAGTTTATTATTCTGTGTTAGATTGCTAACATCTCACATCTCAGCCCAATAACAACACAAATGAGCACAGAAGTAAAATTGTATTCACAGGAAAAGAATGGTTAGAGCAATATTAAAACATATTAGTACTTTCTTCCAGCATTCTTTGCTTGTATATCTCTTGTTAGCACGTGAACAGATTTGTCAGCTCCTAAATGTCAACCACCTGTTGTTTTAGTGTTAGTACACAGCCAGGTTATTAATTTGTACATTCTTGACACAATACCACAACTGCATTCCTTTTTTAAAGTTGAAAAAGCCATTTCAGAAATAACTTTTTAAACAGTTTTGTTTTACACCTTTCTCAGTGTCTTCCAGTTGCCTTTTATTTAGTTTCTTTTGGATCTTGTAAACATAAATCTAGTCATCCCTCACTCTTCCAAACTTCAATGGAAGCAAGCTGTCTGAATAGCCTTTCCTGATGAGACAATGCTGTCATTCCAGTCACCAGTCCAGTCAACCTGATAAATGATCAATTGTGTATTTTTGCAGAAAAATAAACTTCTAAAAAATTATTAATCACCTTCCCATGACAGATGTCAAGCTAATTTGCCTGTGGTTTCCTGCTAACTACCTTCCTGCCTCCTTGAATAGAGAATTTATATTTTGTTCCAGTCTGATTGGACCTCTTGTAGAATCTAATTAATTTTGGAAAATTGACACTGATGCACCTACTAGCTCATTAGCCACTCCTTTTAATACCCTAGGGTGGAGTCCATCAGGACTGAAACTTGTCAGCTTATGGTTCCATCAGTTTGCTCTGTACTCCTCTAATTTCACGAGACTCCTTTTCCTTCCACCTCTTAATTTACAAATGTTACTCAAATGTTTTGTGTAGCCTCTGTAGTGAAGATAGAAAATATTTGTTCATTTCATCTGCCTTTTCCTTATCTGCAATTAACTCCCCATTCTTACACTCGGACCTGCACTCATTTTACTTTTTACCTTCTTAAATACCTATGGAAACTCTTGCTATCCATAGCTTGGGTTGGAGTCCCTTAAGCACCTTGATGTAAATGGATGCCTAACTGACTTAAGTTCCTTGTCGGTGAGATGTCAGGACAAGTAACCCCTGGCGCTTGTCAGTGCTGCTCCTGAACCTCAGGGTAATGGAATGTTCTAAACTTTTTCTTCACTTCCTGTAGGAAAATATTGATTTTCTGTAATCAAGGCTTAAGTAATTGGAAATTGTAGACTGCAATTTGTATTTTAATATCATGTAACCCCCCACAATGTGGGTCACCAATCTAGTGCATTACTCTGATCATTTACTGAAGCACTACCATGTTTTTAAAAAAAATTGGTTTGCAGAAATACATTTCCACTTAAAAAATAATCATTTTCTAGTGCTGCTCACTAAAATCCAAATTATATTTTGCTGAAACCTAAAGAAAACAATGCTGAAAAATCTCAGGTCTGACAGCATCTATATGGAGAGGAGAGCTGATGTCGAGTCCAGATGACCCTTTGTCATCTATTTTGCTGAGTCAGGCTATTGGTATTGCAGGTGCAATACCTGTTATTTCCAGGGTTTGAATATTAATTAAAAGTACTTCATGTTTTTAAAAAAATCATTTTGATGTACTTGAAGCTCTGGCTTCAGCTTTAATGCTAGTCATAAGAACATAAGAACATAAGAAATAGGAGCAGGAGTAGGCCATCTGGCCCTTCGAGCCTGCCCCGCCATTCAATAAGATCATGGCTGATCTGTCGTGGCTCAGTTCCACTTTCCCGCCCTCTCCCCATAACCCTTAATCCCCTCTCTTATCAAAAACCCATCAACCCGCTTCTTAAAAATATTTAGCGAGGCAGCCTCCACCACTTCAACGGGCAGAGAATTCCAGAGATTCACCACCCTTTGAGTGAAGAAGTTCCTCCTCAACTCCGTTCTGAACTGCCCCCCCTTTATCTTGAGGCTGTGCCCCCTAGTCCTACTGTCTTTTTTGAGCGGGAAGAGTCTTTCCACCTCTATCCTATCCATCCCATTCATCATCTTATACGTCTCAATGAGATCTCCCCTCATTCTTCTAAACTCTAACGAGTACAAGCCTAGTTTATTCAGCCTCTCCTCATAGCTCAACCCCCTCAACTCCGGTATCAGCCTAGTAAACCTCCTCTGCACTCCCTCCAAGGCCAAAATATCCTTGCGCAGGTGCGGCGCCCAAAACTGCACACAGTACTCCAGCTGCGGCCTCACCAATGCCCTATACAGCTGCAGCAAGACCTCCCTACTTTTATATTCAATCCCCCTCGCTATGAAGGCCAGCATCCCATTCGCCTTCCTGACCACCTGCTGCACCTGCAGGCTGGGTTTTTGCGACTCATGCACAAGGACCCCGAGGTCCCTCTGCACCGTCGCCTGCTGCAGTTTTTCGCCACGTAAGTAATAGTCCTTCCTACCATTCTTCCTACCAAAGTGGACCACCTCACACTTGCCAACATTAAATTCCATTTGCCATTTCCTGGCCCATTCACCCAGCCTATCTAGATCCTTCTGCAGACTCTCCACACCCTCCGCACAATTTGCCTTTCCCCCAATCTTGGTGTCATCAGCAAATTTCGACACCCTACACTCGGTTCCCTCCTCCAGATCATCTATATAAATGGTAAATAGCTGAGGCCCCAGCACCGACCCCTGGGGCACCCCACTAGTCACCAACCGCCAATCCGAATAGCACCCATTGACCCCCACTCTCTGCCTCCTATTTGACAACCAATCCTCTATCCACGCTAACACCCTACCCCCAACTCCATGTCCTCTGACCTTCTGCAGTAACCTCTTGTGAGGTACCTTATCAAACGCCTTCTGAAAATCCAGAAAGACCACATCCACCGGCTCTCCTCTATCCACCGCCCTAGACACATCCTCATAGAACTCCAGTAAATTTGTCAGACACGACTTCCCTTTAATGAAACCATGTTGCGTCTGCCCTATCAAGCAATTCCCTTCAAGATGCCTCGCAATTTCCTCCTTAATGACGGATTCTAACATTTTACCTACCACAGACGTTAAACTAACCGGCCTGTAATTCCCCGCCTTTTGCCTGGCACCCTTCTTAAACAACGGCGTAACATTAGCCGTTTTCCAATCCTCCGGCACTTCCCCGGAATCCAGCGACGTCTGGAAAATAACCACCAAGGCATCCACTATCACCTCCGCCATTTCTTTCAGAACCCTCGGATGCATTCCATCCGGTCCTGGGGACTTGTCCACAATCAGCCCCTCCAGTCTGTCGCGCACCACCTCTCTAGTAACAGTAATGTCATTAAGACCCTCCAGTCCTACCACCTTTCCATCGCTAACACCCGGCAAATTATTCACGTCCTCCTCCGTGAAGACAGAAACAAAAAAGTTATTCAAGACCTTAGCCATATCCCCATCCCCTACCACTAGGTCCCCTTTCTCATCCGCTAAGGGACCAACGTTCACCCTAGCCAGCCTCTTCCTTTTTATATATTTATAAAAACTCTTGCTATCCTTTTTTATATTAAGTGCTAGCCCAGCTTCATAGCTTCTTCTACCCTCCTTTATCAACTTTTTTGTCAATCTTTGTTGACATTTAAACCTTTCCCAATCCTCTTCTCGCCCACTGCTCTTAGCTACTCTAAATTCCTCCGCTTTTAATTTAACACTTTCCTTCACCTCCTTCGTTATCCACGGCTTATTACCTCTAGATTAACTTTACGGCTGGAATTTTCCAGTGATTCTCACTGCCAAAATTTTCTGGTCCCACCAAAAGTGAATCCCCACTGTGGTCTTCTCAGCATTGGGGATTGCATATAATGGGAAACAAGGGACACAGAGAATGCTCCCATTAAAACTCGTCCCAAACCTATAGAACATATCTGATTTTTTTTTCCAAAGTGAGATTCTTGATTTGAGTGTAATTTTTTGTATTAGCCAAATCAAATAGTGACTTTGAGCTTTTGAAATGTTTGAACCAATATTTATGATAAGTTAAATCATTAATGCTGAGTGCCATCGAAGGAATAAATACTTAATTTGACTGTTTACAGAGAAGCAACGAGAACTAGCCAGGAAGGGGTCACTGAAGAATGGCACTGTTGGAAGTCCTGTCAATCAACAGCCAAAAAAGAACAATGTGATGGCAAGAACAAGGTACAGAGTTAGATTTATTTAATTCTTGAATACAATAGCAATAGTTTGTAGAATGTCCTAGCACAGAAGATCCAATGCTGATCTTTTATGGTTCTATGGAACATTCTGTAATCCTACAATCTGATACCACGTATCAATGCCCATTTCATTAATTAAATGTAAGGACTGAGCTGAAAGTAAGAAAAAATATTTGGACTAATATACTTTAAAAGAATTGGGTACTTCTGTAAGCAGTTGACATGTTGAAGGCACCTTTTCTTGTGCTGTACAAACATCAAGCAACTTGCGTTTGTATCACTTTAACATGGATAACAGTTTGAGGTGTGGATGGCTGCCCGTGCCTGCTGATATGGTAGAGATGGGTTCAAATTAAGGCATTCAAGAGGGCATTAGATTGCTTGAATAAAAAAAGTGCAGGGCTACAGGGAAATGACACCAAGGTATAATGCTTATTTAGAGAATGGGCCAAATGACTGCCTCCTGCACTATAACCAAATGTTTTTGCTTACAAATAGCTTTTAGGAATAAGCCAGGAAAAAATGGTGTGAGGAGATAGGCTGAAAAGTTCGCTTGAAGAGTTGTATTTTGAGAATTTATCAAGGTAACGAGATGGGGTAGAGGTTAGCAGAGAGTGTCCAAAGCTGCGTGGCTGAAGATGCAGTCCCATTGATTTAACATAAGAGCTAGAAGTAGGCCATCTGGCCATTCAATATGATCATGGCTGATCTTTTTGTGGACTCAGCTCCACTTATCTGTCTGTGCACTTAATGTTCAAAAATGTATCTGTCCTTGCCTTAAAAACATTCAATGGGATAGCCTCAGCTGCTTCACTGGACAGGGAATTCCACAGATTCACAACCCTTTGTGAAGAAGTTCACCCTCAATTCAGTTCTAAATCTACTCCGCCTTTTTTGGAGGCCATGTCCTTAGTTCTATTTTCACCTGCCAGTGGAAACAACTTCCTTCTATCTTATCTATTCCTTTCATAATCTTATCTTTGTATAAGATCTCTGCTCATTCTTCTGAATTCCAATGAGTATAGCCCCAGTCTACTCAGTCTCTCATAAGCCAACTCTGGAATCAACCTAGTGAATCTCCTCTACCCCCACCAGTGCCAGTATATCCTTCCTCAAGTAAGGAGGCCAAAACTGTACATGGTACTCGGTGTGGTGTCATCAGCACCTTACACAGCTGCAACATAACATCGCTGTTTTTAAACTTCATCCCTGTAGTAATGAAAGACAAAATTCCATTTGCCTTTTTTAATTGTTGCGCAGCAGCATGCTGCAATTTTTACCATTTAAGGAATAGTCCATTTGCTGTTGTTCCTACCAAAATAGATTTCATATTTACCAATGAGGGAGCGAGCTATCTTAGATCTGGTGTTATGTAACGAGGCAGGAAGAATTAGGGTTCTTGTTGTGAGGGATCGTCTTGGGACGAGCGATCATTGTATGGTAGAGTTTTTGATGCAGATGGAGAATGAGAAAGTAGGGTCCCGAACCTGTGTCCTCTGTTTGAACAGAGGGGAGTACGATAGGATGAGAGAGGAATTGGCAAATGTAGATTGGGGGCGCAGATTGGTCGATAGGACTGCTGAGGAACAGTGGAGGATCTTTAAGGAGATCTTTTTTGGTGCTCAGCAGAAATATATTCCAATGGTAAAGAAGGAATGTAGGAGAAGGGATAATCAGCCATGGTTATCGAAGGAAATAAAGGAGAGTATTAAATTAAAAGCTGATGCGTTTAGAGTGGCTAAAAGTAGTGGGCGAGTAGAAGATTGGGAGAGATTTAAAAATCAACAAAGATTGACTAAGAAGTTGATAAAGAAAGGAAGGATAGACTATGAAGCTAAACTAGCACTAAATATAAAAAAGGACAGTAAGAGTTTTTACAAATATATAAAGAGGAGGAGGCTGGCTAGTGAATTTGGACCCTTAGAGGATGAGAAGGGGGGATTTAGTGGTGGGAGATGAGGAAATGGCTGAGGCTTTTAAGTTTTTTGCCTTGGTCTTCACGGAGGAGGACGCGAATAGTTTGCCAGATATTAAAGATAGAAGGATGGTAGGAGTTGAGGGCCTGAATGCGATTACTGTCACTAGAGAGGTAGTGCTTGATCAACTAGCAGGACTGATAGTGGACAAGTACCCAGGACCAGATGGAATGCATCCCAGGGTTCTGAAGGAAATGGCAGAGGTGATAGTGGATGCCTTAGTAATTATTTACCAAACTTCGCTGGATTCCGGGGAAGTGCCGGAAGATTGGAAAACAGCTAATGTTACGCTGCTGTTTAAAAAAGGTAGCAGGCAAAAGGCAGGGAATTATAGGCCGGTTAGTTTAACGTCTTGTTGGAAAAATGCTTGAATCTGTCATCAAAGAAGAAATAGCAAGGCACCTAGAGAAGAATTGTACGATAGAGCAGACGCAGCACAGATTCGTTAAGGGGAAGTCGTGTTTGATGAATGTATTGGAATTCAATGAGGATGTGATTAGTGCGGTAGACAGAGGGGAACCGGTGGATGTAGTGTTTCTCAATTTTCAAAAGGCGTTTGATAAGGTGCCGCACAAAAGGTTGCTTCAGAAGGTTAGGGGGCATGGAGTTGGGGGTAAGGTGTTAGCGTGGATAGAGGACTGGTTGTCTAATAGGAGGCAGAGTGTTGGTATCAATGGGTGCTATTCTGATTGGCGGTTGGTGACTAGTGGAGTGCTGCAGGGATTGGTGCTGGGGCCTCAGCTATTTACCATTTATATAGATGATCTGGAGGAGGGGGCTGAGTGTAGTGTGATGAAATTTGCTGATGAGACAAATAAGTGGAAAAGCAAATTGTGCGGAGGGTGTGGAAAGTCTGCAGAGGGATCTAGATAGGCTGAGTGAGTGGGCGAGGACCTGGCAGATGGAGTACAATGTTAGCAAGTGTGAGGTTATCCACTTCGGCAAGAATAATAAGTGGGATTACTATTTAAAGGGCGAAAAGCTGCAGCGTGCTACAGTGCAGAGGGACCTGGGGGTCCTTGTGCATGAGTTGCAAAAACCCAGTCTGCAGGTGCAGCAGGTGATCAAGAAGGCGAATGGGATGCTGGCCTTTATAGCGAGGGGGATAGAATATAAAAGCAGGGAGGTCTTGCTGCGACTGTACAGGGCACTGGTGAGGCTGCAGCTGGAGTAGTGTGTGCAGTTTTGGTCGCCACACTTGCGCAAGGATATTTTGGCTTTGGAGGGGGTGCAGAGGAGGTTCACTAGGCTGATACCGGAGATGAGGGGGTTGGACTATGAAGAGAGACTAAATAGACTGAGTCTGTACTTGGAGTTTAGAAGGATGAGGGGGGATCTTATAGAGACATATAAGATGATGAAAGGGATGGATAGGGTAGAGGTAGAGAGATTCTTCCCGCTCAAAAAGGACAACAGGACTAGAGGGCATAGCCTCAAGATAAGGGCCGGTGGCGGGGGGGAATGCAGTTTAGAATGGAGTTGAGGAGGAACTTCTTCACTCAAAGGGTGGTGAATCTCTGGAATTTGCTGCCCGTTGAAGTGGTGGAGGCTACCTCGTTAAATATATTTAAGACACGGGTAGATAGGTTTTTGGTAGGCAAGGGAATTAAGGGTTATGGGGAGAAAGCAGGAAAGTGGAACTGAGCCACTTCAGATCAGCCATGATCTTATTGAATGGCAGGGCAGGGCAGGCTCAAAGGGCTAGATGGCCTACTCCTCCTACTTATGTTCTTATATTACCAACATTGTACTCCATCTGCCAGATCCTTGCCCACTCAATTAGACTATCTATATCCCTTTGCAAACTTTCAGCATCCTTTGCACACTTTGCCACTCATCTTAATGTCATCTGCGAATTTTGACACTTGGTCCTCAACTCCAAAGTCGTAAACAATTGTGGTCCCAATACTGATCCCAGAGGTACACCACTAGTTACTGATTGCCAACCTGAAAAACACCTGTTTACTCCCAGTCTTTGCATTCTGTTAGTTAACCAATCCTCTAGCCATGCTAATACATTACTCATAACACTGTGCACCTTTATCTTATGCAGCAGCCTTTGGTATGGCATGTTGTCAAGTGCTTTCTGGAAATCCAGATACGCCACATCAACAGGTTCCCCATTGTCCACTGCACACGTAATGTTCTCAAAGAATTCTACCAAACTAGTCAAACATGACCTGTCCTTCATGAACACATACTCCGTTTTCCCAATGGAACAATTTATATCCAGATGTCTCGCTATTTCTTCCTTGATAGATTCAAGCATTTTTCCTACTACAGAAGTTAAACAGGTTTATTTGGTAGCTTGAGCTTTTGGAGCACTCACCTGATGGAGCAGTGCTGTGAAAGCCCATGATTCCAAATAAACCTGTTGGACTTTAACCTCGTGTTGTGAGGCTACTTACTGTGCCCACCCTAGTCCAATGTTGGCAATTCCAGACAAAAGTTAAGCTAACTGGTCAATAGTTATCCGCCATTCGTCTACCTCCTTTTTCAAACAGTGGCGTCACAGTTGTAACAGTGGTGTCACATTTGATGAAAGGAGGGAAGTGAACGTGATTAGCAGCAGAAAAATATCATGTGCAAAGGGATTGTAAAGTTGGAGGAGCTTGTGGAGATAGGATAAACAAGCCATTGGGATTCTGAAGATGAAATGGGGATTTTAGGAACACGTAAACTTGTACACCTGGGCTAATAGGAAGGAGTTGGCAATTTTAGTGATAAATCTGGCATGGGTTTTGAAAATTAGTTTGGGATTAAATATTAAAAATGGTCTGGTTCAGCCCGAGTGAATGAGGAAAAGATGGAATCAATGACAAGGGAGAGCTAGTTACACCAGTGTCAAAGTCAAAAAGTAAAATAGGAACATACATATCATTTTCATCTTTGCAGACTGTTAGAATGAAAAGGCATAAAAATCAATGTTGAGGCAATTTGCTACCTATATTAATAACTTAGTCCCTTTATCTAAATCTAAGTGGTGTATTCAGGTTTGCTGGTGAGACAAAGCTAGGGAGGAAAGTAATGTGAGGATGGTATAACAAGTCTGCAAATGGATGTAAATAGGTTAACTGCATGGGCAAGAAATTGGCAGTTGCTGGTGTATAATGTTAGGAAATGAGATTATTCACAAGTGGAAAGCATAGGAAAAGAATATTTTTGAAATGGCAAGAAACTATTATGTTGATCTGAAGAGCGATTTGGGTGTTCTAAAGTTACATGCAGGTACAGCAAGTAATTAGGAAGGCAAATATTATGTCACCTTTGGGGCTTTTGAATCCAAGAACAAAAGTTTTTTTCTGCAATTTTACTAATCTAATTAAGATCTAATCTAGTTTATAATTGGCAGTAACTGGAAAGTACTTTGTAAGCAGGCTAAATTCATTCATTCTTGCAGTTTAGACTCACTCAGTTGTAGGAGCTGAGCAGTTAATTAGCTGCTTGGTTTAATCTGGCTACTGTATCCCAGTTCAGTTTACTCCAAGTTCAGGATTCTTTAATGTAGCCAAGGCGAACAGAGTACAGCTGAGGAAGCTGAGTGCAGGCTTGGTGAATAGATTGCTGGGGGGAAAGAGGTGTTGGTTTCTTTTCTCTATCGTTTTCATCCTGTAGGAGTTGGTTCTTACTCTCCTGTTGGTATTGAAGAAGGGAGGGGGACACAAAATATAGGCCAGTTAGCTTGACATCTGTTGTGGGGAAGGTGTTGAAGCCCATCATTAAGGAGGTTATAGCTGGGCACTCAAAGGATCAGCATGATTCTGTGAAAGGGAAATTATGTTTCACTTTTTTGAATTATTTGAAGGAGTAATATGTATTGAAGTTAGAGGGGACCCTGTAGGCAAATTTCCAGAAAACATTTGATAAGATGCCACATCATAGGTTATCATGGAAAGTAAAACTCATGTTATGGGGGTAACATATTAGCCTGGATAGAAGATTGGCTGGCAGAAATCCATTTATGCATAACTGGGTCTTGGTCTTATTGGCAGCCCTGAAGGTCTGTGCTTGGGCCTCGACTGTTTGTAATTTACATCCATGATTTAGGTGAGGAGAATGAAGGCATGGCAGCTAAATTGGCAGACAACACAACATAGGTACAAAAGAATGTTGTAAAGAAGACACAAGAATGGATATAAGTAGGTTGAGTGAGTGTTTAGAACTCGGAGTTTAGATGGCTGAGGGGGGATCTTATAGAGACTTACAAGATAATGAAGAGGGTAGAGGTAGAGAGATTCTTTCTGCTTAGAAAGGAAACCAGAACTAGAGGGGGTGTGGGGGTGCAGGTTAGGAGAGTTGAGGAGGAACTTCTTCACTCAAAGGGTGGTGAATCTCTAGAATTCTCTGCCCGTTGAAGTGGTGGAGGCTACCTCGTTGAATATATTTAAGTCACGGGTAAATAGATTTCTGATAGACAAGGGAATTAAGGGTTATGGGGAGCAGCCAGGAAAGTGAAACTGATCCACTTCAGATCAGCCATGATCTTATTGAATGGCGGAGCAGGTTTGAAGGGCTAGATGGCCTACTCCTGTTCCTATTTCTTATGTTTTTGTGTGCAAATATCAGGCAGATGAAGTATCATGTGGATAAGTGTTTAGTTGTTCACTTTGGCAGAAAATAAAAAAGCAGAGTATTACAGAGAATGATAGCAGAATTCTGATGTGCAGAGGGATCTAGGTGTTCACGTGTTAGTTAGCAGGTGAGTATGTAATCAAAAAGGCAAATGGAATGCTATCCTTACATAAATAATTGAACATCAATGTAAGGGTGATGTGCTTTAGTTATACAGGGCATTGGTGGGACTGCATCTCGAATGGTGTGTATAGTTTTGGCCTCCATTTAAAGGAGAATGCAAATGCCTTGGAGGTCATTCAAAGAAGGTTTACTAGATTGGTAACTAGAATGAGTGGGTTGTCCTATGAGGATATGTTGGACATGGCTGGGTTTGTTTTCTGTATGAGGGGTGACTTGAAGTATATAAAATCCTGAGTTGTCTTGAAAAGATGGACGTGGACGTGAAAGCCTCTTGTGGGGGAGTCTAGAACTAGGGGGCACAGTTCTAAAATTAGGAGTCACCCTTTAGAGTGCAGAGACAAGAAGAAATGTTTTGAGGTTATTGGACTTTGGAATACTGCCTCAGAAGGAAAAACGGAATATTTTTAAGGGAGAGGTAGATTATTACCCAAGGAAATGAAAGGTTATCTGGGTGGATGGATTTGTGGAATTCAACACAATCAGATAATCCATAATATTTATTGGCAGAGTAGCCCCTGAGGCTGAAATTGGGCAACTTCTATTTTGCCTGTGTATGTACTTTTGGTGAGCCCACACAGGACAGAATTTTACCATGCCTGCCATTGAACTGAATAACCTGCTGGGCCATTTCAGACAATCACCCACATTGCTGTAGATCTGAAGTCACATAGACTAGGTGAGAAGCAGAGTTAAGTGATGTTGTGGAGTTTGAAATAAATGATCTTAGTGATGGCACTGATATATGGTCAGAGTTTCAACACAAAATCCAAAATAATACCAAGTTTGTAGGTAGATGGATTTAGCCTCATACGATTACCAGGGAGAGGGATTGAGTAAACAACTAGGAAATGGCATTCACCTGGGAATCAAAAGCCGTGCCTTGCCATAAAATCTCTACAGTGCAGAAGTCTTCAACTCCCTAAAAGAGCATCTTACCCTGGCATGCTCCCTCACCTTATCTCCATAACCCCACGCATTTGCTATGGCTAATCTACCTAACCTACACACCTTTGGACTGTGGGAGGAAGCCGGAGCACCTAGAGGAAACCCACACAAACATGGGGTGAACGCTCAAACTATGAGGCTGGAATCAAACCTAGCTCCCTGGTGCTGAGAGGCAACAGTGCTAACCATTGTGCTGCTGTCTTTGGGATTTCCAATATTTAATTAGAGGAAATTACTGCCAACCAGTACTGGATATCAGACCAGCAGTCTGATTTAGCACAAGTGGGAGAGCTGAGAGGTGGTGATGAACCAGAGCTGATTGCT
Source organism: Carcharhinus amblyrhynchos (assembly GCF_965287045.1). Classification (NCBI taxonomy): domain Eukaryota; kingdom Metazoa; phylum Chordata; class Chondrichthyes; order Carcharhiniformes; family Carcharhinidae; genus Carcharhinus; species Carcharhinus amblyrhynchos. The sequence goes on along the minus strand of NC_137324.1, from coordinate 44,730,470 downwards.
ATCAGTGTACATGTGAAAAGTAAAACTTGTTGCCGAGAGGCAGCTTGTAGATGAGAAATGGGAGGAGATTAAGAAGGTACCCTTGGGGGACACCAGGGGTACTGGTGTAGGTATAGAAATAGAAGCCATTGAACATAGAACATTACAGCGCGGAACAGGCCCTTCGGCCCACAATGTTGCGCCGACCAGTCTTATTTTTAAAAAAAAACATTGACCCACTAATCTAAACCACTCCTTTTTCGTCCATAAACCTATCCACCAATCTCTTAAACGCCCCCAAACTAGGCGCATTTACAACTGCAGCAGGCAGGGCATTCCAGTCCCTCACCACCCTCTGGGTAAAGAACCTGCCCCTGACATCCGTCCTATAACTACCCCCCCTTAATTTAAAGCCATGCCCCCTCGTGCTAGATTTCTCCATCCGAGGAAACAGGCTATCACCATCCACCCTATCTAAACCTCTAATCATCTTATATGTTTCTATAAGATCCCCTCTTAGCCGCCTTCTTTCCAGTGAAAACAACCCCAAATCCCTCAGTCTCTCCTCATAGGACCTCCCCTGCATACCAGGCAACATCCTGGTAAACCTCCTCTGCACCCTCTCCAAAGCCTCCACATCCTTCCTGTAATGTGGGGACCAGAACTGCACACAGTACTCCAAGTGCGGCCGCACCAGAGTTGTGTACAGTTGCAACATGACGCTGCGACTCCTAAATTCAATCCCCCTACCAATAAACGCCAAGACACCGTATGCCTTCTTAACAACCTTATCTACTTGATTCCCAACTTTCAGGGATCTATGTACACATACACCTAGATCCCTCTGCTCCTCCACTCTATTCAAAGTCCTCCCGTTAGCCCTATACTCAACACATCTGTTATTCCTACCGAAATGGATTACCTCACACTTCTCCGCATTAAACTCCATCCGCCACCTCGCGGCCCAGCTCTGCAACATGTCCAAGTCACCCTGCAAACTTCGACACCCTTCCTCACAATCTACCACACCTCCGACTTTGGTGTCATCAGCAAACTTACTAATCCACCCAACTATACCCTCATCCAGATCATTAATAAAGATTACGAACAGCAGTGGCCCCAAAACAGATCCCTGAGGCACACCACTCGTAACCGAACTCCATGATGAATAATTACCATCAACCACCACCCTCTGTCTCCTATCTGCTAACCAATTCCTGATCCAAGTACCTAAATTACCACCAATCCCATACATCTGCATTTTCTGCAGAAGCATACCATGGTGAACCTTATCAAACGCCTTACTAAAATCCATATATACCACATCTACTGCCTTACCCCTATCCACCTCTTTGGTCACCTTCTCAAAGAACTCAATAAGGTTAGTAAGGCACGACCTTCCCGCTACAAAACCATGCTGACTATCTCTAATCAATTCATTACTCTCCAAATAACTATAAATCCTATCCCTAATAATTCTTTCTAAAACCTTGCCCACTACAGAAGTAAGACTCACTGGTCTATAATTCCCAGGGAAGTCTCTGCTCCCCTTCTTAAACAATGGGACAACATTCGCTGTCCTCCAATCATCCGGTACTATACCAGAGACCAACGACGACCTGAAGATCAGAGCCAGTGGCTCTGCAATCACCTCTCTTGCCTCCCATAGAATCCTAGGGTAAATCCCGTCATGACCAGGGGACTTATCTATTTTCAACCCTTCTAGAATATCCAACACATCCTCTGTATCAACTACAATACTTTCTATTTTACACCCCTTCACCCCAGTGACCTCCTCAGCTACATTCATATCGTCCTGTGTGAACACCGAAGAGAAATAATGGTTCAATGCCTCTCCAATCTCTTCCGGTTCCACACACAACTTCCCCCTACTGTCTGTAACTGGCCCTAATCTTGCCCTGACCAACCTTCTATTCTTGACATACCTATAGAACGCCTTAGGATTCTCCTTAATCCTATCAGCCAAAGTCATCTCATGCCCTCTTCTAGCCCTTCTTAACTCCCTCTTCAACTCCCTCCTAGCCAATCCCTCCTAGTCATCTCATGCCCTCTTCTAGCCCTTCTTAACTCCCTCTTCAACTCCCTCCTAGCCAAAAAAAAAACTACAACTACCGGTCGACGCCCTAGTGACGACTTCCGGTTTCTAACTAATTTAAAAAAAAACCGCCGAAAAAACTCGCAACTGAAACTAGAATTAAACAGTTAAGCAAAATAAACAGAAAAAAAAACGCACCTTTTTACTGCCTCCTTACTCGCTAAAATCGCTGCCTCTCGACTCTGCTCCAACGGAACAATGAGGCCGATTCGCAGTGGTGAGTGCTTTTAAACCCGAAAAAAAAAACTACAACTACCGGTCGACGCCCTAGTAACGACTTCCGGTTTCTAACTAATTTTAAAAAAAACCGCCGAAAAAACTCGCAACTGAAACTAGAATTAAACAGTTAAGCAAAATAAACAGAAAAAAAAAACGCACCTTTTTACTGCCTCCTTACTCGCTAAAATCGCTGCCTCTCGACTCTGCTCCAACGGAACAATGAGGCCGATTCGCAGTGGTGAGTGCTTTTAAACCCGAAAAAAAAACTACAACTACCGGTCGACGCCCTAGTGACGACTTCCGGTTTCTAACTAATTTAAAAAAAAACCGCCGAAAAAACTCGCAACTGAAACTAGAATTAAACAGTTAAGCAAAATAAACAGAAAAAAAAAACGCACCTTTTTACTGCCTCCTTACTCGCTAAAATCGCTGCCTCTCGACTCTGCTCCAACGGAACAATGAGGCCGATTCGCAGTGGTGAGTGCTTTTAAACCCGAAAAAAAAACTACAACTACCGGTCGACGCCCTAGTGACGACTTCCGGTTTCTAACTAATTTTAAAAAAAACCGCCGAAAAAACTCGCAACTGAAACTAGAATTAAACAGTTAAGCAAAATAAACAGAAAAAAAAAACGCACCTTTTTACTGCCTCCTTACTCGCTAAAATCGCTGCCTCTCGACTCTGCTCCAACGGAACAATGAGGCCGATTCGCAGTGGTGAGTGCTTTTAAACCCGAAAAAAAAACTACAACTACCGGTCAACGCCCTAGTGACGACTTCCGGTAAAACCGCCGAAAAAACTCGCAACTGAAACTAGAATTAAACAGTTAAGCAAAATAAACAGAAAAAAAAACGCACCTTTTTACTGCCTCCTTACTCGCTAAAATCGCTGCCTCTCGACTCTGCTCCAACGGAACAAATGATATTGTCTCCATTCTTATCTGATTTAAAAAAAATGAGTTCAGTTCCATGCAGCTGAATGACAGTGTAGAGGTATCAGAAGATGATGGTGGATCAGCACCGTCAAAGGTTGCAGGCATGTCAAGAAGGACAAGAAATAGTTTAATTTTTTAGTCGCATGTAGCACAGCTACTTCACAGCTTCAGAGTCCTGGGTTCGATTCCTGGCTCAGGTCATTGTCTGTGTGGAGTTTGCATGTTGTCCTTGTGCCTGCATGAGTTTCCTCTGGGTAGTCTAATTTTCTCCCACAGTCCAAAGATGTGCAGGTTAGGTTGATTGGCCACGCTCAGAAATTGCCCCTTAGTGTCTAGGGATGCATAGGTTAGAGGGATTAGTGTGTATAATATGTAGGGATATGGGGGAAGGGCCTGTGTGGGATTGTGTTCGGTGCAGAACTGATGGGTCGAAGGGCCTCTTTCTGCACTGTGGGATTCTATGATTATTTTATGTTGTTTGACTTGTCTTGGAACTTTAAGATTCGTCTATAAGATGCAATCAATTGGTCATTAATTATAGAAACATAGAAGATAGCAGCAGGAGGAGGCCATTTGACCCTTCGAGTCTGCTCTGCCATTCAATATGATCTTGGTTGAATGTCCAACTCAATAGCCTAATCCTGTTTTTTCCCCGTAACCTTTGATCCCAATCGCCTCAAGTGCTATATCCAACTGCTCCTTGAATACATTCAATGTTTTGGCACCAACTACTTCCTGTAGTGATGAATTCCACAGGCTCACCACTTTGGGTGACGAAATGTCTCCTCACCTCCATCCTAAATTTCACGTAATTACAGTTATGACAGCATCGGAGGAAGCCTCTTGATATCAAGTCTGCACAGATTCTGGAGTAATCCAGTTAGTCCCAGAAACTCTGGAGTAAAGAAGTTGTGCCCTGAGTTGTCAGGAAACTGGCAAAGGATCAGTGAGGCAACCAACTGAGCATAACATGTTCATTACGTTAATACCCAAAGACAAGTTTAATTGGGTGACAGTTTCACATGCTCAGCAATTTAATATTTCATTCCAGCGTCAAATCACCAATCTCTCCAAAGTAGAACAAGCATTTGTAGAAATACATTAGCCAAATCTACTGATGATCGTTCAGGGCATGGGCGCAGAATTATTACACTCCTGGATCCATACTCCTGTATAATTGAGTGAGAACAATGTGAGCTCACTCCCATGAATGGAAGATGCTCAGGTGACTGGCCCTGCTGAACCCAAAAATGTATTCACCTGAAATAGACCCATATTTGTAACAGTAACACAGCTTGGCATATTATTACCAGTCTTGGGGAAAAAAAATGTGGTGTTTCACATGGATCTATTTTGCAGTGATAGTAATAGGCCATCAATTCTGATTACCTCAAAGAATATGGAATTCTCAAAATACGGTTCCAAGTTTAAGTATGAATTAGAATAAAATGTTTGAGTTAAATGTATTTATTCAGGAGAAAAATAACCTGATGGTACAAATCAATGATTTATATGAGACTAAATAAGTTACTCAGACAATCAGCAACAAAAACTAGAGGATACTATACAATAGATGCCTTACGTAAGGTTAGCTATTAGGGAATCAAACTTTCTTTTCCTATAGGACAATGATACATGGAACAAAATTCTCAAAGTCAGTAATTGAGTCAATTCCAGTTAACTCCATTGTTTAAGAAACCAAATCAATATTTGTTCTAAAAAAAATTGAGGGCTGCTTGAAGATTTTCAGGGAGGTTGTTGAAGTACAGTTGCTAAAGGATCAGTCACTGCTGTGGGCAAAAAATATACAGGAATAATCCATACATGGACTGTGGCTGGGACAAACTTGGATTGAATTGTCTTTGCTTGTTTTGAATTTCCTTGCCTCTTTGAATTGTTTCTTAAAGATGTTTTTAAAAAAAAATTTAAAAATGCATTTTGAAAAGGAGTTACCCACAGAATATGAGCCAAGTGGAGAATGCGACAGAGGTAATGGATAGCAAAATGTAGCGTAAACACTGAAATTGAAAAATGAGTTTGAAAAGCGTAGTTTAAATGTTCTTTGGGCAATTAGGTTATTGAAGCAATGTTGCATCCCTATACTACTAAATTATATTCAATGCACAATTTATATAGTATAATCAAAGTATCTATGCCAAATTGTGGTTTTAGTGGCTAATGTATTATCTAGTTTTTATAGCATGCTATCGATTAAATTAATATTTGTGGTATATAGCAACAATCAGACCCATCTCAAGCATTATAACCCCAAACATGCATTATATGTTACAAGTCACTGATCAAATGTTGCGTTTATTTCTTTAATATGCAATGGCTTTGCAATAAAATCAAAAGGATTGTAATTGAGGACTGGAAACTGATGCATGAGTGTGCAATCTGATGTTTGTGGAGACATTGAGCCAGAGTCATACAATGCAGAAAAGGCCCTTTGGCCCATCAGGTTTGCAGTGGCAACTACTAAAGTCAGGCAAATCCCATTTTCCTGCACTTGTCCCATATGCTTGAAAGGTATGATATTTCGAGTGCTCAGCCAAATATTTTGTTAACAGTTGTAAGGTTCTGGCCTCAGTTATCTTCCCAGGCTGTACATTCCAGATTCCCACCACCCTCTGAGCAAGTGAGAAGTTTTCTTAAATCCCCTCTTAATCTTCTGCCCCTTATCCTATGCCCATCGTGATTGACCCCTCAACCAAGAGCAAAAGCTGCTCTGTCCTCACCCTATCCATACCGCTCTTAATCTTGTACTTCTCAATAATGTCCCCCCTTAGCCTTCTCTGCTCTAAAGAAAACATTCCAAGTTTATTTAAACTCCCCTTATAGCTCCACTCCAGCCAAAATCTTGGTGAACCTCTGTATCCCCTCTAGTGTAATCACATCCTTTCTATAGTGAGGTGACCAGAAATGCATACAGTACTTTAGCTGCAGCCTACCCAATGCTCTCTACAACTCCAACATCACCACCTTGTTCTTGTACTCTATACCACGACTGATAAAAACAAGTGTCTCATATGCCTTTTTAACCTGTTCTGCCTTCAGGGAATAAGTACCCCAAGGTCCATCTGTTCCCCTGAGCTTCCCTGTGTCCTGCCGATCATTAAGTACTCCCTTGTTTTTCTTCCAAAATGTATAATCTCACATTTATTAGGGTTAAATACCATCTGCCTCTGCCACTGTTCTGCCCTTCTGACCAACCTACTATAACTTCCTTTAACCTGCAAGCATCTTCACTATTACCAATCTTGATGTCCTCTGCAAACCTCCCCACCTGCCACATTTTCATCTATATCATTTGTGTATAACAAACAAGGGTTTGAGTGCTGATCCTTGTGGTAAACCACTAGACACTAGCCAACAGTCACTCAAACAGCCTTCTGCCACTACCTTTGGGAGCAGTTCTCCCACCCTGCCAAGCTAGTTTTCTAGTGGGAGTGGTGAGAAAATCTTGCATTCAGGCATGCATGGGATTTGTGCATGTTCTCGCTTCACACACATCTCCCAGTGTCAGATTTCTGGTGCTCTCAGGTCTGTGTTGGAAGCCAGTGGGAACACTAGGTAAGTAATTTATATCTATTTTTAATGTCATTTTAATGTGATTTGCGGGCCCGGGACTGAATTCTCTGGGTCCGCTAGCCTCTCCCACTGCACCAGAGTGTTTCACTCTAGCGGGCATTACAGTCGCTCCCCACTTTCAGGGAGCTATTGGCCTGATCCTGCTGTAGTGAAAGGAGGGCGATGGAAAGTCCCAGAGGGTTGAGTGGTGGGTGGTGTGCCCCCAGGCATGGGCACCCTGGCAGTGCCAACCTCTGCCCTGGCACAGCCCAAAGACCAAAGTGCGCATGTCTGGGGCCACCTTGGCACTGCCCATTGCAGTTAACTGGGGGCTATGTCTGTATGCAAGGGGTGGGGGAGGGTTTGGCACTGCTGTGGGCATGTGGGGCTGGAGATTGAGGTGGTTCGGGGTGGGTGGAGCACTGTGGGTATCCTGGGCTGATTGAACTGCCAGAAAATGGGAGGCTGACCGTTCAGGGCAATTTGCGCATGTGCAGAGGCCTGCTGGTTTCTGCCTCCCAGGTGGGAATAGCCCCTTCTCCTGAAATTTAATATTCAGATTGGTGGTCCCTGCATTGCATGAAGATTCTAGTGTGAACTCCCACTGGAAAAAGCATGAATTACTTCAGTTTTCCTATGAATTCAACACTTAGAAGCTTTTTAAGAAAGTTGCCCTCTGTCTTAAGTAAGAAATCTGACAACACCAGGTTAAGTCCAACTGATTTATTTGATAGTAAACTCTCAAGCTTTCGGGGTTTCTCCCTTCGTCAGGTGTTGTCAGATTTCTTACTGTGTTTACCCCAGTCCAACGCCAGCATCTCCACATCATGACTCTTATTATTAAGCCAGTTTCTTATTCGTCTTGCTAAGTTTCCCTGAATTCTCAGTCAGCCTTCCATGTGGTACCTTGTCATTTACTATTGGAAAAACAAGTTTGACAAAGTGTTCAAAAATAAGTTAAATTCTAATTTGTATTATTTTGGCAGGCTGGTTGTACCAAACAAAGGATATTCCTCCCTAGATCAAAGCCCAGATGAAAAACCTTTGGTTGCGCTGGATACCGACAGGTATGTTCGTTCACCAGTTGTCTTTAAATTTAAGAAAAAAATCAACTTCAGGGCAATGGTCTTTGACATCTGCAAAAGTAAATTTTCACTGGAAAGACGTTTGATTTTACTGAATTGCTGTACCATTTTTAATTGTTAAATCGATGATAAGGCCAGTATTTATTTGTCTAACCCCAGCTATACTTGAGATAGTCATAGACCACTGCTTTAATCCAATGCAGTAAGAAGTCTCAACACCAGGTTAAAGTCAAACAGGTTTATTTGGTTACACAAGCTTTTGAAGTGTGCCCCTTCCATCAGGTGAGTGGAGAGTTGGGTTCGCAAACATGGCATGTATAGACAGAGGCTCAGTTGTAGCATAATGGTTGGCATGCAACTCTTAAGTTAATCAAGTCTTTACAGATACAAACAATGAGTGGAGAGCAAGATACTCACAGGTTAAAGAGCTATGATCTGTCTCAAGCCAGGACAGTTAGTAGGATTTTAGTATAACATGAATCCAAGATCCCAGTTGAGGCTGTAAATTCTGTGTTGTCACGTGTCTTGAAGGCCGTCTTGGAGAACACTGACCCGAAGCTTGGAGGTTGAATGTCTTGACTGCTGAAGTCTTCCCCGATGGGAAGGAAGCACTCCTGCCTGGTAATTGTTCATGTATCTGTTCATCGCCCTCGTAAGAACAGACTGTGGCACTTGACTTATCAATTGACAGTTCCATCGTGCCACAGCAAAATGCACCGATGACCTCAGAAGACAAATGCAGGACACAACCGACAGGGTACCCTTCGTCGTCCATACTTCCCTGGAGCGGAAAAACTATAACACCACCTGCGGAGCCTTCAACATGTCATCATGAAGGCGGGCATCTCGTCAAGGCTTCCCCCACTACTTGCCTTTAAACAACCATGCAAACAAACCATTGTTTGCAGCAAACTACCTAGCCTTCAGGAGAACACACAACTTTGCCGTAGCAGTCTCTGCAAGATATGCCGGATCATCGACATGGATGCCACCATCACGTGAGAACACCATCTACCAGGTACACAGTACGTAGTCATGCGCCTCAGCCAACGTTGTCTACCTGATACTTTGCAGGAAAGAATGTCCCGAGGTACATCAGTAAGAGTGTGGAGACACTACAATAATGAATGAATGAACATTGCATGATGATCACCAGGCAGGAGTGTTCGCTTCCAGTTGGGGAACACTTCAGTCAAGGGCATTTGACCTCTATCTTCGGATGTGTTCTCTAGGGCAGCCTTCAAGACACATCTCAACGCGGAATAGCTGAGCAGAAACTGATAACCAAGTTCCATAACGCATGAGGGTGGCCTCACCTGGGATCTTGGGTTCATGTCCCCCACCATTTGGACTGGGCTTGCAAAATCCTAACTGCCCTGGCTCGAGACAATTCACACCTCTTTATAACTTATTATCCCTCTCTCCACTTGTACTGTCTGTACCTTTTGCGACTTGATTACCTATAAAGACTCTCATTCCAATCATTATCTTGCAAGTGAATCTGTGTGTATATATGCTGAGTTGTGAACCCAACTCCATTCACCTGATGAAGGAGCAGCACTCCAAAAGCTTTTGATACCAAATAAACTTGCACTTTAACTTGATGTGAGACTTCATGTGCCCAGCCCAGTCCAATGCCAGCATCTCCACATGATTAAAGTTAAGAACACAGCCATTTGTCACCAAATCTGACTCAACCATGTCAAGTTCTATTAGACTTAGCTTTCCTTGCAAAAATCATGCACAACTATAGGATCATCCTATGGACAAAGATAATCATGGTCTCATATATCTGCTACCAACCATTTCCTTAAACATCTGAGATCTACCCCCTCCACTCAACAAGAAGTTCATGAATTTTTTTGCCTCCATATTGGAGATTTAGTTCAGCATCTTTCTGCCTCCTTTATTATTGAACTACACCTTGCGTGAATCCTGTTTTCTTACTTATCTCTCTCCATTCTCTCCAAACTCATCTAATCTGTAAGACCCACCTGCTTTCTTCAACCTCTTTCCTATAGAATTCCAGTCAATCCAACTGCTCTACCTCACACCCATACCAGCAGATCTTGTAAATAGTTCCTTCTTGGGCATTTCCTTTTTAAAACTGAAAAAAACTTATTTGTGATTTTTGTCAATGACTTGGGAGAGGGGGTTGAAGAGTGGGTTAGTAAATTTGCTGATGAGACTAAGATTGGTGGAGTAGTGGATGAGGTGGAGGGCTCTTGTAGGCTGCAAAGAGACATTGATAGGATGCAGAGCTGGGCAGAAAAGGGGCAGATGGAGTTTAAATTAACCCTGATAAGTGCGAGTTGATTCATTTTGGTAGGACAAACTTGAATGCGGATTACAGGGTTAATGGCAGGGTTCTGAGGAGTGTGGAGGAACAGAGATCTTGGGGTTCATATCCACAGATCTCTGAAGGTTGCCATTCAAATGGATAGAGCCATGAAGAAGGCTCTTAGAAGTGTGTTAGCGTTTATTAAGAGGGAGTTTGAGTTTGAGCTGTGGAGTTATGCTGCAACTATACCTGACCTTGTTGAGGTCACATTTGGAATATTGTGTGCAGTTCTGGTCACCTCACTATAAGAAGGTTGTGGAAGCATTGGAGAGAGTGCAGAGGAGATTTACCAGGATGCTGTCTGGTTTGGAGGATAGGTCTTATGAGAAAAGGTTGAGGGAGCTGGGTCTTTTCTCTTTAGAGCGGAGGAGGATGAGATGATTTAATAGAAGTTTATAAGATGACGAGGGGGATAGATAGAGTGGATGTGCAGAGACTATTTCCTCGGGTGGATGTAGCTGTTAGTAGGGCGCATAACTATAAGGTTTATGGTGGCAGGTATAGAAGGGATGTCTGAGGTCGATTCTTCACTGAGTGGTTGGGGTGTGGAATACACTGCTTGCTGTGATAGAGTTGGACACTTCAGGAACTTTCAAGTGGTTTTTGGATAGGCACATGGAGCACACCAGAATGATGGGGAGTGGGATAGCTTGATCTTGGGTTTGGACATAGCTTGGCACAACAATGAGGGCCTGTACTGTGCTGTACTGTTCTATGTTTCTAAAACTGTTTTTGCTACCGTCTCCAAAAAAAAACCCACTCTCAATCCCACTATCCTTACTAATCACTCCACTGCTTTTTTCTCCTTTCCACGGTTCTTGTGTAAGGTTGAATTCAAAACCAGTGTCCCATCTTGCATCTACCTGTTTGGCCCTACGTTTAAATTTCTACTTTCCAAGTCAGTACGGTGTGGAGTTTGGAAAGAAACTTGGAAGTGGTGGTGTTCACGTTCACCTGTTCTTGTCGGCAGTTGAAGTCACAGGTTTGGGAGCTGCTGCTGAGAAGGAATTTGGGCAAGTTGTCGCAGAGCATCCTGTAGATAGTACACTCTGGAGACAGTGTGGAGGGAATAAATATTTGAGGTAGTGGAAGAGTTGCCTCTGTATTGTCCTTGATGGTGTTGAATTTTGAAATTATTGGAAACTCGCTCATCCGGGCAAATGGAAAGTATTCCATCACATTCCTGACTGTGCACCATAAATGGTGGAAAGGTTCTGGAAGTCAAAAGTTGCATACCACAGAATGCCTGTCTGTCTTGCTGTCGCACTTGTCTAGTAAAGTAAATGGTAGCTACCCATTGCTTGCTTTCCATTCCAGCATATCTAATTATTTTTTACAGTTTATTGTTGTGCCTCAAGGAAGCTTACATTAACATTGCAATGAAATTACTGTGAAAATCCCCTTGTCGCCACACTGTTCGACTACACTGAGAGGGAATTTAGCATGGCCAATGCACCTAACCAGCACATCTTCCGGACTGTGAGAGGAAACCATTAGACTTAAAATGGTTTGTGAATGTTGTTTTGGAGCATAAAATTGGAAGGAGTCTGTTTTAATTGAAAAAACGCTCCAACATTGTGGTGTTTGCCATATCACAGCATCATAGCTGACTAATCCTTCTGTCTGCTCAGCTGATTACCATGGTAGCAGCTAATAAAAATGTCTAATCCTTCCATTGGTGATAAAGCAATGTTCCTAACACATTACCTTTTCTAAAGTTGTATAGGTTTAACTTTATAGACATTTATAATTATACCCATGAAAATTTTATTGTTTTAACTACAAATTTTAATTCTAACTGGACAGAGTTTCTCTGCAGGGGATGCAAGCCAAGGTATGTTTTTAACTGGTAAAATTTTAAAAGGCCACTGAGTGGTGTTCTATTTTCTCTACAAAATAAAAAAGTTAGCCTTAGCTGGTTTTATGAAATCAATTTCTTTGTAAAACCTATTTCATCACTTAAGATATTATCTCACCATTGTAAGTCATGCATCTGTTTTCTAAAAAATGTAGCTACTTCTACAAAATCAAACTGATTTCCAACTAGTTTAGTTCTGTGGGGCAATAGTTGGTGTAGGCTTGGAGGGCTGAAAGGCCTGTTCCTTTGCTGTAATTTTCTTTGTTCTAATTACCTGTTACTTTAAAGATAAAATCCTGCATGACATTAAATCTATAGTAGAACACATATTGCAGAGAGGCCTCTCAAGATCTGCAATTGTTATTGAAAAGTGAAACTTTTTATTTCCTTGCAGTGATGATGATTTTGACATGTCAAGGTACTCTTCATCAGGTTATTCTTCAGCTGAGGTGAGTTATATGTACCAATGACAGAATTGATTTTATTATTTCACATGGAGCAGAGTTGAGACTGGTGTAAAATATCCTTTAATATATAAGGAGCCTCAATGGTCTGTTTCCATTCTACTGCTATCTCCAGATTCATTGGCTAACAGGTTGTCATGAGTTCATAAATCTAGTTTATTTTAGCACTCGTGTTTTAAGTCCTCAGCCTGTTTAGGATGTCCATGGTTCTGATATTGAGCCAGAGCATGACCTCGCAGCACTGGATGATCCTCTGATCATGTCTAACCAACCTTCTAAATTCCTCTGAAAATGTAGCATCCAAGTTGAATATGCAAAGTGCTATGACAATGCACTTAATGTTTAAAAAAAATTTGATAAGTTCATGCCCATAGCAGAATAGGATAAATTGATTCCCGTGGTAGAATGGTTGCTAACCAGAGGACATAGATTTTAAAATCGGCAAAGGAGCTAGCGGTGAGTTGAGGATTATTTTATGCAAAACTTTCAGCAGAGGTGATCATATTAACCTGTTCGTCAAGCCAGAGTTTTAGGTCATATGACCTTCCCTTCACAATATTTTTACAAAACAGTTTATCTGCTGTTTGGATGTTATGTGGTCCAAACTTAGGACATTTCAGTCACTGTTGACAAAAGTACTATTGTTCAGGGTCTGGTGTTTGAGAAGACATTGTCTCCAAAGCAGCACTTTGCTAGTCTATCAAATACAGATGGCCTTAATGTAGGTCTGTTTGAAGTTGGCTTTGCAGTGCCTAGCTGGTCTGTTAGTCGCTCCTTAGAAATAATAGTGTGACATTTCTGAACCTACAAAACGTTTTATCTTGTTCTGGTGACTCAGACCACAGCCATCTTGATGGACTTTGTTCCATCAAGAGTTTAAAGTTAAGAAATAGTAATAAGGATATATTTTTATAAAAACAGTGTTAGGTTATGTTCCATCACAGTGAAATGAGAGAAGATTCATTAACTTTCAAAGGGATATTGGATAGATCTTAAGTGAGAGAATTGAGATAGTGGAAAAAGAGCAGGAAATTGAAACTAATTGATAATTGCTCCTCAAAACTCAATGAGACAACAAACTGAGTGGCCTCTTATGTGGTGTATAAAAGATCATTGTCGTCTTAATTTTGTTAAAAGTTAAATGTTCTAATCCAAACAAGCCATCTAACACAAAGTAGTATTGCTACTTTTTTGTGACCTGCATTGTGATCATGATTTATAGTACAATATTGCATCTGCAGTGTGCCCTGTTTGAAAACCTCTGCAGTAGGGAAAGATAAACTGACTTTAGTCTTCGTGTAAAATTCTGAACTTCCCACCACCACAGACATGGTTTCAGTTTGTGGATAGATGTTGATATGTAGGTGTAACTACTTTTTGTACTCGGCTATCGGATCACACCACCTTAATGTGGAAGTCCTCCTTTCTGTACTTAAAGCAACCTTTCTAATCTGTCATCCTTGTCTTTAACAGAGTTTAATTTGCAGACTATTACCCTGTTCTCCCATTAATCTTTTCTTAAGTATTGTGAATATAGAAGATATTTTGTGAGCTTTGCTTGCTTTTCTTGATGTGAAATAGATGTTTTGAATAAATCTAAGCTTAGAAAAATTACTTTTATTTTTGCAAATTAACTTGGAAGATTTGGGGAAGATGGTTAGCATCCTGATCCTTTTTTCTTGTTTTTATCTGACAATGCTACAAGGTATTAACAATAGCATTTCCACATGACCAAGAAAATCCCACCTGAGTTACTGACATTTTTCCTCTTTATAGCAGATTAATCAAGACTTGAATATCCAGCTCTTGAAGGATGGCTATCGGTTAGATGAAATTCCAGATGATGAAGACCTGGATCTTATTCCCCCCAAATCAGTAAATCCCACCTGCATGTGTTGCCAGGCCACCTCCACCACTTGCAATGTTCAATAATGTGACTGATGCTTTCCACTGTAATTGTAAAACTAACAGCCATTGCTTCCTCCTATGGTAGGACATGCACTTAGTGTCCGTGTTTCAAACAAAAAGCAGACCATCATTGTGGCATTCATAAGTGGATGTGAATGCAGTGCTGAATTTGTGTGTGATAGAAGGTGACAATTAATCCTACTGCTTAGCAGTGGTTGTATTGTGTAATCCTGATTTTTTTTTTCCCCATCTGCTTTTTGGGGTGGGGTGGGGGGGAAAGGGACGAAATGGAATACTATTTCAGGCATGATTCAAAGCTCCACTATCATGAACTGAAAGCAAAATCCAGCAGTTTTTCTGTCTACCAATATTTGGCTGTTTGTATTTGAAGGGTACTAGTTTATCTTTATATACATGTTTACTATTGCATTTAGAGACAATGATATTTGACCTAAAAGTGATTGAGGTTTTAAAGCATGAAAATCTCATTGTCTTTCTAATGTATATCAGGTTAATAATTTGTTAGAGGTTTCTAACTTCACTACCATTCAGAATTTGATAACACTAACATAGCTTTTTGTTAAAGATTTTTCATATATCAACCTTTTGATTTTACATATCACTCTGCTGAGTGAAGCCAAAGTACACTTCATACTGTTGTGCTATACACAAGTTTTGGACTATTCTTGTAAACACAAGGTCTTACATTCAAGGTTATTTCCCCCTTGAAGTTATTGTTTTGAAAAAGGAAAAATATTTTTGTTTTGTCTTTTTTGATTTAAAAAGAAATCATGGAAATATAAAAAACTTTGTAGGGTTTTTGTGGGCAGATTGATGTTCCATTTGTTTGAGAGGAAGGGAGGTTGTATAACTCTGCCTAAAGATGGTTAATGTGTGCTTCCTCAGTTAAAGGAATGTTGGAGAATTGACAAAATGAAAACCATGATACAAGTGAATAATTCATTTCAAATTTGGCATCAGAAACGAGCAGAGGTGCAAAAAGGGTGTTGTATGGACAACACATGTGAAATGGAGCTGAAATGTGTATTTACTGTCCTGCACTTGAAGCATTTAGCAATTGCTAAAACTATAGGGATAGTTGTAGCTATAATATGGCAATATTTAAAATTCATTTAATTTATGTCTTCAAATTTTAGGAAGTTTAACTTAAGGAAACTTGGTTGAAGTCTTTGTTCTGGTCATTCTCAGCACTACACATTTCATTTTTAATTAGTAAAAATCAATGCATGCTCTTGTCCAAATAAGTTATAATCATTATGAAATATGTGCCAATTGAGTAGAAATTGTTATTTTAAATTCTCCCAGTATGCTGTCACTAGAGGCCCTCATTAAGCAGGAAGGGGGTGAAAGTTCCAGGCAATTTAGTGGGATATGGAAGTGTAACTTGGCTGATTTATTTGGTTAAAAAAAGGTTTCCATACATTTCATAATCTATCTTTCATTCCATATACACCTTCCAAAACAAAACACTGAAGCCTATAAAATAACCAAGCCAATTGTTAGGAAAGTACAAATATAAAAAGACAGATTCAAATCTGGCCCTTCGGAGATGATCTAATACTGCTATCACAAAAATTAGATGGTTACCTTGAACAGCATCTTTGAGCCAGAAGCTTAATGAGTGAAAATTCTTAATTCAGCCAATTAAATATCATATTTCAGTGGAAATATTTCAATCAGAATAACAAATTCATATTTGATCAGGGAATCTAGTCTAAATAACTTGCTGTCTGATTTAAAAGCTAATGGTTGTTGTTTACTTTAGTTTGTATATGTATGTATATGTATTTATAAAGAAAAATAAGGCATTAATATATTTTATCCATATGGCGCCTGTGGTCAAAAATTAAGAGAACAATAATGTATTTCTACCCAGCTTTGGTGGGTATTAGTATGAATAAGAAGTCTGAGTTTGTGATAACACTAAAGTGAAGAATTTTTGACATCAAACTAAAAATTTGCTGGTGCAAGACTCGATTCAAGTTGTGTAATTTAAGCAGTAATTAAAGGAGTCAATTATATGCTCAGTGTGTTGCCACCAAAGCGTCAATAAATCCAGCGCAGAAGTTACTAATCTCTTACTCCCACCCCTCCTTCACGATCTTTGAGAAATTAATTATTGCTAATTGTTGTTTCAATATTACAATGTTGTATTGTGTATGTTCTGGTATGCACGTGTCCTGCGCTAACACTCCACGCAAACAGTGACTTGTCTGAATTACTCAGTCTTTGCCTTCCAGGTTGATGCTGCTCTTTGTTAAAGCTTCCAGTTAACAAAATACCCTATTCCAATACATGTGAAACCGTTGCACTACGATCATTTCAATACAAAAATGTTCACCATGTGTCGGATTTTTGTCTTGCAACCTTATTGAAATATTAAAATGTTTGAGGTGCTTCTTGCCTATTTAACCAACCTTATTTGGACCAATTCAAGTTAATATCAGCTTCTAGAAATATTCTCAATTCTCTGCATTCAAAAATCAAAACTAAATATTGGAAATCTGGAATAAAACAGCAAATTCTGACGAATCCCAAATCTAGCGTCTGAATAAGAAAACATGTCAATGTTTTTGCATGAATTAGAGGCCTTGTCTTAAAACCTACCTGTTTTTCCATTTCAATTCATAAAAATTATAGCATAGAGCATTTGGCTGTGGTTTTAATCTAAAACCATTTCCTTACCCTTTTTTCATGTCCTGTTTTATCCTCCCAATTCCTTTTAATTTATAGGTCTCAATCCCAATAGCCAGTTGCAGTGAAGCATTTTGTTGTGATAATCTGTAGCTTGTGCCAACTCTCAGGAGGTGCTATTTGATGTAAATCTTATTTCCCTGACCTTCTCGATACCTTTCCATATCTTTTTCTTTCTTTAAAAAAGGTATTACGGCCACTGCTTCACCACAGACTTCATTTAAAAAAAACTTTTTTGTGCACTTTATTCAAAATCCTATCCATGCTGCATGTTCCCCTCAACTTTTTTAACTAATTCCCTCAACTTTTATTCCACTGCAACATTCTCCTAACCTTTGCTATGCTTAAGTAATGTGAATTCCCACTGTTTTTGACTGCTTGTCTGATATCTGGTCTTAAATGAGGCACTATTCTAGTTAAACTAGAATTGTCAAAATAAATGAAAGCATTGTCTTTGAGCCCTGGCACAAATTGTACATCATCACCATTTATTCTGCCTCCTCCTTGGCTAATGTTTCAAGCTCAACAAGCTTTTTCCCATCTGACCCGTATTTTCAAAGCATGTAGCTCAAATCAGGGAATTTCCAGACTTGCCACACCCAGTTTAAGATCTCTGGTCCAGGAAAAGGGCCATATCCAGAATAGAGTTAGACCCTGAGCCCAGGATGTCGATCGAAGGTGACCACAGGCTGCCAAGTGCCAAGGCAGACCGTTTAAAAGTGGGACTTGGTTCTAGTTTGCTTATGTTTTAGGCCCTATAATCCTCGAACCTTAATGCCCAATCTATACCAACTCACAACTCCACTTACCCCAGTGATGCCTCATATGCCAACTCATGCTGATCCCACCACCCCTTCGCCCTTGCACCCTCCATGTCAACTCCCCCATAGCCACCATAGGCAGGCTTTAGGAGACATGCTGAGATAAAAAAAAGATCTAAATAATTATTTCAGTCTAGTTATTAAAACTACTGGAACAGAGTTTTGTTTTACTTTGCACTAACAGTTTGTACTTTTTAATTTTGCGATTTAAATAATCTCAAGACTTGATAGTTCTACAAATTTTTTCTCACTTCAAGACGAGTTGCATCGACTCCAAATATTCATAACTCCCACACTGTGGGTTAAGGCCCTTGGCCCAGAACTGAGTTCATATTAGCTCTGCTGAGTTCAGGTTTCCCTCATGAGTCATGTTCCACCTTATTCTGCAACTACTATAATTGAGATCAGTCGCAAATGGGGCAGGACTCCATATTTGGGTCCTGCTTGCATTTCTAAAGGTCCACAAAATCATCTTTGAAAATCAGGCCATTGTTGGAACTTTGATTTGAATAACAAAGCAGAAAGTATTTTTAAAAAAACGACCAACCCATTGAGGTGACCCTACTGAATTTCAAGCTGAAGTCTGATCCCATGTATGTGTCCATCAAAGTCTGTCTGCTTTGATCTTCATTACATCACAGCCCACTACAACACTGATCCAACGTCCCCAGTCCATTTCTAATGAAACTCGCATCACCACTACTTATGTCCCATCCAACCTCAGTACTTCCATTTTTCATCAATTTTAACCTGCCCAAAACTCAGCTGTCCATTTATATCCACAGTCTTGCTCTCCCATCTTGCCTGTGCTTGTTGGTCAATATTGATCCCCCACTGTGTCTCAAATTTTAATTTCTCATCCTTGTGTTTTAATCCCATCGTGGCCTAGTCTCTCCGATATAACCAATTAGAGGCAGCACTGTTAGTGACCGGGACCTAGGTTCAGTTCACAGCTTGGGTCCGCTGCCTTTATGGAGTTTGCATGTTCTCCCTGTGCCTGTGTGGGTTTCTTCCCACAGTCCAAAAGATGTGCTGGTTAGGTGTTTTGGCCATGTTAAATTCTCCTTCAAATGTACCCGACAGGTGTCGGAGTGCAGATTTCTCAGTAACTTCACTGCCTTGTTAATGTAAGCCTACTTGTGACACTAATAAACTTTAAAAAAGAAACCCAAACTGTCTAACTGATTTGTGACGTGTATTGCACCCCACTCCTCCTGCCCACTTCACTTCTCCGTGGATGACAGTCAGTCCAGCTGCCTAGCTTCTGTGGAATTCTGTCCTTAACCCTCTGCCTCACAAAGAACAAAAACAGCCTGGGAAACAGGCCCTTCGGCCCAATGAGCCCACACTGCCATTTTAACATTACCAGTCCCCCCTCCACCCATGACCCTTATTTATGCTTATGGCATTCCACATTGAGGGAAAACTAATTTAGGGACAATTTATTACCTCCAGTCAGCCTAATAGCACATCTTTGGGGTGTGGGAGGAAACCAGAGCACCTGGAGAAAACCCACGCAAGCACGGGGAGAATGCGCAAACTCCCACAGACACTGGCCCAAATCCATGTCTGCACAGCGAACAGTGATAGTCACTGAGCTGTCGTGTTGCCCAGCATCTGGTCCAGTTTAACCGCACACTAACGACGTGAAGTACTAGGCTATTCTCAAACATCCAAGAGCAGCCCTAATACGACCCATCGCGTGTATGCCCCTCGGACAACAAGGTGGACCGACTTAAAACCTGTGAATTAAAAGAGAAAAACATTATCATTCCACATCCTTATACATTACCAGGGATGTCCCAATGCTAATGAACCTTATTTAAAACAATCTCCTATATCCTCCATCTCCAACCCACTCGTGCCTGTCTAAGTTACACTCAAACAACTCCAGCGTGCCTGCCTCCACCACCTTGCTCGGCAGAGCATTCCATACCCCCACTACCCTCTGTGAAAAACTTCCCTCTGATATCCGTGTTATACCTCTCCCCCCCCCCCCCCCCCTCCCTCACCCTAAGCCTGTGGCCCCTCGTACTGTGTGCCTCTAACACAGGAAATAGCTTATCACTATTCACTCTATACCCTTCATAATCTTACATACCTCTATTAGATCCCACCTCAGTTGCCGTCTTTCAAGGGAAAACAGCCCCAATTTGCTCAATCTTTCCTCATAACCCAGTCCTTCCATACCAGGCAACATCCTGGTAAACCTCCTCTGCACTCTGTCCAGCGTCTCCACGTCCTTCCGATAGTAAGGCGACCAGAACTGGACGCAGTACTCCAAATGCGACCTAACCAATGTTCTATACAACTGCAACATTAGACTCCAGCTCTTATACTCTATACCCCTTCCTATAAAGGCTAACGTACCATAAGCTTTCTTCACAACCTTCTCCACTTGTACTGCCACCTTCAAAGACTTGTGCACTTGCACCCCCAGGTCTCAGTGTTTCTATACTCTTTATAGGTTTTCCCTTTATCATATAACTCCCCCCTACATTATTCTGGCCAAAATACATCACCTCACATTTATCAGGATTAAACTCCATTTGCCATATATCTGCCCAATATACCAGCCTATCTATATCCCATTGTATTGCCAGACACTGCTCCTCACTGCCCGCCAATCCAGCCATCTTAGTGTCATCTGCAAATTTGCTGATCACACCACTTACTCCCTCTTCCAAGTCATTTATATATACTACACCATCTCTCTCTCCTTTAAGACCTTCCATAAAATCCCCCAGTTTGACCAAGGTTTTAGTAAGCCCTTTTAATATCTTATGACTTAGTTTTTTTCATACTTCACTGGAGCACCTTAACATTTTTATTCCACTTTAAGTCCTTACATAAATGCAAGTTGTAATTGTTTTGTTCAAACTCGCAAATGCAAGGCTCTTTGCATTTATATTTATGTATAAAACCCAAAATCCTGTTTGTGATGTTTTCTGCATTTCATTTTTAAAAGAACGCTGTACCCCTGGATCTTGCTCATCCATTTCTCTATTAATAGCTTTTCTGGTTTCCAAAAATGTCCTGCTTAACATTACTCAGCATTGAGCTGTAACTGCCACCCACACTGCTTGTGTATTTCCAACATCTTTTACTTTAATTGTTTGAAAGCTAACGGTTGATGGCAAATAAATTGCACATTACAGGAATGGGATATGGACCCTTGAATCTGAAGACTAGAAAGTTGAAATGCGCCCATCAAGTTATTGGCCACTGACTTTTTTTTCCTTGGGTAAATTTATTATCAACAGTGCAATATTCAAGTCATCTAAATTATTCCATTAAAATTTGCAATTTTAAGAAACATTGGGGTGATTACACAAACTTTGTACCTGAATTTCTGGACATTTGAAGTTTAAAGTTTATTCATCAGTCAAAAGTAAGGCTTACGTTAACACTGAAATGAAGTTACTGTGAAATTCCCCTATTATGACTTGTTAGTTACATGATTTCTACTGTTTGTGAACAAAGATAGCATTGTTAGGAAAAAGCAAAACATTTTACGAGTACCGAAAAGGGAGATCTAGATCTATCATGGTTATTAATGTATGTGGGAGATTGGTTGTTGTCTTTAACTATAATATGTGTGATCCTTTTACAAAGCAACACCTTCCAGACAAAAAAAATGGTCTACAAAACTATACCACGTTGAAACTGGCACAATAATGTTCTCATTTGTGACTTGTAGAAATGTTAGTTGCCAATTTGGTATAGACAGCATAATTAATTATTGTGCCAAAATTCAAGTTTACTATAGAAGATGCAGTAACATTAAATTTATGATCTCCACAGCACATTTTCTGTTTCATAATAGTAGACATACAGTAATGCACCAATGTCTGAAAGAAAAGGTTAATGTTTCAGGTGAAGGCTGCAATCCAAAACATTAACCTGTCTTTTGCCCTTCAGGAATTGATGAATGTTTTATGCATTGGCAGGGTGTTCTGTTTTTTTTCATTTTTCACCATTCACACTTTTCTTTTGGTTATCATTGTGTCGTGGATAAGGTATATACTATCAACATCACGTTGAACATGAATATTTAAAATTGCTAGTGTGTATAAAAGAAAATGAGCTATTTAGTTAGTTCTGTATGAACAATTTTGCACCTAACAGTAAAATTTGTCTCTATAGAATGTTTTGACTTACATGAAACTAAAAATATGTAAGGTACTTAGATTTAAATGATAAAAATGAAGCCATGATTTCAAGGCTAAACAGTACTTTACCTAGTGTGCTTCAGCAGTTTCATTCTTAGAACCTGAAAATACAGCTGTGTATGCAAACTGACCCAAAATTTTAGTTTCAACGTTTGTCCAATCTATACTCTTGTAACATACCAAATAGTCAATTTATTATAACCATTTAGTGCATGAGCTGAAAGTTTGTGAAGGATTGCTGCAGTTTGTGCTAAGACTAGGGGATTCTTCATTGTCTGATCTTCTCTGATTGGGAATTAACAATTAATTTAAAGAATTTAGCCAGTTAATTCAGTAGCGGTGTTTTGCGTGAATGTTTTTTTTCTTTGGACGGTGATCACATTGGTTGTCTCTTCCTACCAGCTTTATCCAATTAAGACGTGACACATTTCTCATATTTAAAAAAGATGGGGAGGGATTAAATTTGAAGTCCCTTGGTGGGTGTTACATTAAACAATTTTATTTTAAATGTCTGTACCACATTGAGCAGCTCCTGTACTATGCATTCTTTAAGGATGTTTTGTAGTCAATATTGGCAGCATCACAAGTGGAAGCTATGAATCCCACATATGGTGGCCATTGTCTGTTTACATTTGCTTCAAAAACTGTTTGGAAGGGAGAACACTTAACTTCTGCTTTCCAAGTATTTTTTGAAACTCATCATTCTTTTGCATTGACTTGTTTTGCAAGTAGATAATGCCTTAAGTGTTTAGTTCAATATGATTTTTATTTATTACCAAGTGTAATTTATTTCTAACATTTTTGGAAATAGGAATGTGTATAGCCTTTTTTTAACATTTACAATGCAGTATTTGATCATTGTAGTGTAACTCATCAATAAAAATATACATGTGAAACCCAGTATGTTGTCTAATTATTACAACAATCATAGAATCACTACAGTGCAGAAGGAGGCCATTCAGCCCATGTCTGCACTGACTCTGACAGAGCATCTTACCCAGGCCCTAGCACTGCATTTACCCTTATAATTTCTCCTAACCTTCACATCTTTGGACTGTGGGAATATTCGTTCATTATCTGAAATATACTTTTAACCTGCAAACCTAAAGTGAGAATATATTTTTGTATAATTTTTTAAAAAGTACTTATGAATTGGCAGATATGTAGCTTTACAACATGATTCTCCCAGATATGGATAATTTTTTTTCTCCCTAAGGCCCTGCCCCACTCCATGCTACTTCTACTATCTTCTGCTCTCTGCCTTGCCACACAGCCTGATAATAAGATGTTCCTCCTCTTCCCTGTCAAAGCCATTATTTACGCTCCTGAATTGAACACCTGCTTCAATAGATGTTTCACTCTTCAAGTACACACCCACTTCCCTGAAAATTGTTTACTTTCCAACTCTAAAAAGTTTCTTTTTATTCTGACATGCAGCAGTCATTCTTGTCTTAACTATTCCCATAGAATCCCAGACTCTAGTAAAAAGGATACAATGTAATACAATTAAACTGGGGTCCTTGGATGGGTGCTTTTGGTGTGTGCGGATAACGCAATTACTTATTCTGTGGCAAGAGCTCGTTGGTCAAGAATCCAGATTCTAAGACCTAAGGAACTTAATAAAATCTCAGATGTCAAGTTCACTGAAGCTGACAGTGAACTTGATGCAAGATTCTAATACTAAGTTCCTTCAAGTAACCCAGCTCAGCAGCTACATGGCAAAATGCGTTTCTATCTGTCTCCCCCATTTCCTACTTTGAGTGGAAAAGAAGAAGGTGTAATATGAATGCAAGAAACCCATTTGCCCAAGGTTTTTTACCCCCAACGCTTTCTATGTAATCAACAGGATTATTTAGAGATTAATGATCACAGTTGCTGGCAGCAGGGTTTCTGCCAACCCCATTTCAGACTTTAAGCAATTTTCTAAATACAAGTTGTAACCGATTAGAAAAATCACCTTTGCAAGTTAAGATAGCTGCTTCCTGAGAGACTATAAAACAGTTGGAAGTGTGGGCAAACCTCTCCACTAGCTGGAGTTGTAACTAGCACAGAATAGAATTGTACTTTGATGGAAACCAATCATCTCAGCTGCAGGACAATCACTAGAAGCAGTGCTCTCGGTCCAAACATTTTCAGCTGCTTCGTGAATGATCTTCCCACCATAAAATGGTCAGAAGTGAGTATGTTTGCTGATAATTACACATCAAAGCAAATTATGTCCAGCAAACTTTGTAAAATATATGTATAAATGGAATGAGGGATGTCAGTAATGTGGATAGAGTGGCGACGTTGAAGCTGTTCATGGACAAGATAAAATTGAGAAGTGATTTGATAGAATAGTTTGGACAGATTAGATGGAAACTTCCTATTAGAAGATTTGGTACCCAGATTTAAGGAGACAAAAACATCAATTGCAAATTAACTTTTTTTTTGTATTGTGGTTAGGATCTAAAATGCACCACTTGAAAGTATGATGAAGACAATTGTGGCTTTCAAAAGAGAATTGGATAATTATTTGAATAAATGCAAGTCTACAGGGAAGGGGTTGGGGGGTGGTGGTAGTGGGATTTGCTGTGATAATCTTGCAGAGTACCATATCTTCAGGCCAAATGTCACCCTTCTGTGCTATATTCAGTTTTGGGTAAGTAAGAGAAAGTATGACTCATCTCCACATATGTGGAGAAGTGATCTTCACCAAGAGCAATTCTAATCAATTGCCTTTGACGTGCAATGGTACTAACTCTCTTCCCCTAAAGCCTTTAAGTTTTAAACTTGTACTCCCTCACCCTTGTACTGCTAGTTAATTGGAAACATTTTGCCTTGTCCAAGTCTATTCTGTTTATTAAATCTCCGTGAATCAAAGTCCTGCAACTCCATGCCTACCAGCACTTTGGGATTACCCTCCCCTCGCAGACTGCAACAAATCAATGAAGTGACTCGTCACCACATAAAGAATAAAGCAATTCTCAAACACTAAGTGGCTTTATGCCCAACATCTTTTCAAAATGTTATCTTTCTCTAATTGGGTAAATTCATAAATTGACATTTGTCAAACTTAAGATAATTTTTAAAATTCATTTACAAAACGAGAGCATTGCTGGCTGAGCCATCATTATTGTCCATCCCTAACTGCCCTTGAAGTAGTGATGGTGAGTTGGCCCCTTGAACCGCTGTACTGTAGATACACCCACATTGCTGTTAAGGAGTAAGTTCCAGGATTTTGACCCAGTGACAATGAAGGAACGGTGATATATTTCCGTGGCAGAATGGTGAGTGACTTGGAGGGGAATTTCCAGATGCCTGCTGCCCCTGTTCATTTAGACGACAGCACTTGTGGGTTTGGAAGACGCTGCCTTGGTGTGTTTCTGCAGTGCATCTTGTAAATGGAATGTGCCCATAGGCATGTTTGCTGGTGTTGAAGGGATGAATGTAGATAAGGTAGCAATCAATTGGGCTACTTGGTCCTCAATGGCATTAAACTTCTTGAGTGTTCGTGGCACTGCACTCATCCAGGCAAGCAAGTACAAAGTCTGAAGTCACGTACCAACCCACTCAACAACAGCTTCTTCCCGTTGCCATCAGACTTTTGAATGGACTTACCTTGCACTGAGTTGATCTTCCTCTACACCCTACTACGACTGTAACACTAAATTCTGCACTCTCTCCTTCACTTTAAATGGTATGCCTTGTCTGTATAGCGTACAAGAAACAATACTTTTCACTTCTACTAATATGTGACATCAAGTTAGATTTTGTGGATGCTGCAAATTTGAAATAAAAATAAACTACTGCATAAATTCAACAGGTCTAGCAGCATCTGTGGAGAGTTCTGCACAAGATTCATTTAGACCTGAAAGTGAGGATGTAAAAGCATTGGACACAATTCAGAGAAGGTTTACTAAACTCTGCAAACACACACACTGCAATTGTCACAGATTGTATCTTACTAAGGTTAGCACCTATCTAGTGCTGGCCACTGTAGATTGCTTTGCAGTTCAATCATGTGGGTGCAAATCTAACAGCAAATGCCATTTGGTTCCACCTATACAAGCACTGAAACTTAGCTGTTTTTGGACAAATAGGCTAAAGCAATAAGTTAAGGTAAATTGAACGGCGCGACTTAAGTGATAGCTAAACCTGATGGGAATGCATCAAAAGATCATCGGTTCGAGCCTCACTTTAGATCCTTACTACTTAAATCTAGGCTGATTTACCCCTGCACACTTGGGATATAGAGCACTCTTCAAGTGCATGCCCATTCAATTGTTCCTACCTGTTCAGGTCAATGCACGGAATCCCTTTGTACTTGATTTATTATTGTCACAACTATTAGTGTACAGTGAAAAGTATTATTTCTTGCGTGCTGTACAGACAGAGCATACCATTCATAGAGAAGGAAATGTGTGTAGAATGTAGTGCTACAGTTATAGCTAGGGTGTAGAAAAAGATCTACTTAATGCAAGGTACGTCTAGTCAAAAGTCTGACAGCAGCAGGGAAGAAGCTGTTCTTGAGTTGGTTGGTACGTGACCCTCAGACTTTTGTACCTTTTTCCCAATGGAGGGAATGTCCAGGATGCTTGGGGTCCTTAATTATGCTGGCTGCTTTGCAGAAGCAGCGGCAAAGAAAAGACCAGAATATATCTCTCCACCGTAAAATAACTGGTCATTTATCTTTACAGCTAATCTGTGCAAAACAATATCTATAAAGTGCTTTAGGGACATTGCGGGTGGAAAGACATAATATACAAACACATGCTTTCTTGATGCATTTATTTGCTACCATTCATGTATGTTTCCCTACCCTACACTCTCACTGGCTTTTCATCAATATTAGGAAACTGAAGCCCTGAAGTAATCAAAATTTATTGTTGAAGTAATCAAGATTTATTACACTAATCAAGATCGGTCTGCTTTTTTGAAGTAAGCAATGACAAAATAATTGAAGTTTTACCATAATGATTTTCTATTATGTAATCAATTGATACGGTTACAGCAACAGCTGAGTCATATCACTTCACACAATTGTTGCAGCACAAGAGGCTATTTACTCCAGCACTGCCTCTCCATATAAACAATTCACACCATTCTCTCACCTTCTCTCCGTAACCCTGCATGTTCTTCCTTTTCAGGTAACAGTCTAATTCCTTTTGAACCTGCCTCCACCAGTTTCTCAGGCAACCACTTGCTGTGTAAAAATGTCCCGTGTCTCTTTTTCTTTTACCAATTATTTTAAATCTGTTCCTTCGTGCTCTTGATCATTTCATGAGTGGGTGCAATGTCTCCCTATCTACTCTGTTTGGAGTCATTATGGTTTTGAACAGCTCTATCAAATCTCTCTCAACCTTCTTTTCTCCAAGGAAAGTCTTATCTTCTCCAATCTATCTTCATAAGTGCACATGTGCATAGCTCCCTGAAAGTTGGCACCCAGGTTGATAAGGTTGTTAAGAAGGCGTACGGTGTGTTAGCTTTTATTGGTAGAGGGATTGAATTTCAGAGCCGTGAGGTCATGTTGCAACTGTACAAAACTCTGGTGCGGCTGCATTTGGAGTATAGCGTACAGTTCTGGTCGCCGCATTATAAGAAAGATGTGGAGGCATTGGAAAGGGTGCAGGGGAGGTTTACCAGGATGTTGCCTGGTATGGTGGGAAGGTCTTATGAGGAAAGGCTGAGGGACTTGAGGTTATTTTCATTAGAGAGAAGAAGGTTACGAGGTGACCTAATTGAGGCATACAAGATGATCAGAGGGTTAGATAGGGTGGATAGTGAGAGCCTTTTTCCTCGGATGGTGATGGCTAACACGAGGGGACATAGCTTTAAATTAAGGGATGGTAATTATAGGGCGGATGTCAGAGGTAGGTTCTTTACTCAGGGTAGTAAGGGCATGGAATGCCCTGCCTGCAGCAGTTGTGGACTCGCCAACTTTAAGGGCGTTCAAATGGTCAGTGGATAGGCATATGGATAACATTGGAATAGTTTAGGTTAGAGGGTCATTAGATTGGTTCCACTGGTCGGTGCAACATCAAGGGCCGAAGGGCCTGTACGGCGCTGTAATGTTCTATATGTTCTATAATTAAAGTTTCTCATTTGTGGAACCATTCTCATGAATCTTTTCTGCACTTGCTCCAGTGCCTTCACATCTTTCCTAAATTGTGATAGTCAGAACTGCACATACTACTCTTGACAGCAAAGGGGTGTTTCATACAAGTTTAACAGTTTTCTTGCTCTTATACTCTATGCCTATTAAAACCCAAGATATTGTACGCTTAATTAACTTTCTCTCAACCTGTCCTGCCACCTTCAATGTATACACCTCTGCTCCTGCACCCTCTTTAAGAATTGTACTCTTTATTTTATGTTATCTGTGCTTGCCCTACAAAGGTGAATCATTTTGCACTTCTTTGCATGCTGGCACAGTGATTAGCACTGCTACTTCATAGCACCAGGGACCCATGTTCTATGCCCGGCTTGGGTCACTGTCTGAACCTGCATGTTCTGAGTCTGCATGGGTTTCCTCCGAGTGCTTCAGTTTCTTCCCATAGTCTGAAAGACGTGCTGATTAGGTGCATTGGCCATGCTACATTCTCCCTCAGTGCATCTGAACTGTGGTGATGAGAGGATTTTTGCAATAACTGCATTGCAATGTTAATGTAAGCCTACTTGTGATGAATACTTTGCCCACTTAAGGACAAAGGAGAGAAATTATGTATAGAACCAAAGCAAGTGGGTGAGATCCTTAATGAGTCCTTTGCATAAGTATTCTCACAAAGGAGATGGACATGTCAATTGATGTTGTCTTGGAGGGGTGTGTGAACCCTCAGGAACAAGTCGTCATTATGTGGGAGGAAGTTTTAGGTGAATTAAAAAGCAGTAAGGTAGACAAATCCCCAGGGCTAGATGGTATCTATCCCAGATTACAAAGGGCGACAAGAACTGAAATTGCTCAGCCTCTAACACAAATATTTGCTTCTTTGTTGACCACTAATCACTGGATCTGTGACACTGAGTCCCAAAGGACAGAGTGAATCCAGCCAGGCCTGTAATACTGAATCTCAAAGGTCCCAGAGGATTGGAGGATAGCCAATGTTGTCCTGTTGAGAACAGTAACAAGGATAACCTGAGTATAGGCTAGTGAGTTTGCTGTCAGTGGTAGTGAAATTGTTGGAGAAGATTCTTAGGAATGGGATCTATATACATTTAGAATTGAATAGTATTGTTAGTGATAGACAACATTGTATGAAGGGGGTCGTGTGTCACTAATTTAATTGAGTTTTTTAGGAGGTGACAAAATTGATTGAGGCAAGGGCTGCAGATGTTATCTACATGGACTTTAGTAAAACATTCAACAAGGTCCCTCGTGAGAGGCTGGGGCAAAAGATTAAATCTTGTAATTGGGGTGAAGTAGCTAGATGGGTTCAGAACTGGCTTGGCTAAAGAAGACAGAGGGTAGTGGTGGAAGGGTGTTTCTCTGAAAGGAGGTCTGCAACTAGTGATGTTCCAGTGCTGGGACCCCTCTGTTTGTAATATATACAAATGACTTGGAAGAAAACATAGCTGGTCTGATTAGCAAGTTTGCAGACAATGTTAAGATTGGCTGAGTTGCGGATGAAGATTGTCAGAGAATACAGCAGGATATAGGCTAGAAAATTGGGTGGAGAAATGACAGATGGAATTTAATTCAGACAAATATGAGGTGATGCTTTTTGGTGGATCCAATTCAGGTGGGTGCTATTAAATAAATGGCAGAACCATTAAGAGCATAGACACACAGATCTGGGATACAGGTCCACAGATCCTTAAAAGTGGCAGCACAGGTGGAAAAGTTGGTGAAGAAAGCATATGGTATGCTTGCCTTTATCAGATGGGGCATCACATATAAAAATTGGTAAATTGTTAATTATATAAATGATTGGTTGGACCACATTTGGAATACTGCGTCCAATTCTGGACACGACACTTTCAGAAGGATGTGAAGGCTTTGGAGGAAGTACAGAAAAGGTTTACCAAGATGTTGCCCGGTACTAGCTATGAGGAGTAATTGAATAAACTGAGATTGTTCTCTCTGGAAAGATGGAGACTGAGGGCCAACCTGATAGAAGTTTATACAATTATTAGAGGTATAGATAGGGTGAACAGTTGGAAGCTTTTTCCCAGGGAAGAAATTACAATTACAAGGGGGCACAACGTCAAAGTAAGGGCAGAATGGTTCAGTAGAGACGTGGGGGGGGGGGATGTTTTACACAGGGTGGTGGGGGCCTGGAATGCACTGCCAAGCGAGGTGGTTGATGCAGTTATGTTAGCAACATTTAAGACTTTAAGACAGGCATATGAATAAATGGGAAATTGAGGTGATATAAGCAGTTGGTCCAGATAGGACAACCTAACAGGCACAGGCTTGGAGGGCCACAAGGCCTGTTCCTGTACTGTACTGCTCTTTGTTTGAATAAATAAACTTTAACTTTACATTAAACTTCATCTGCCATCCATTCCACCACATTATCTATGTGCTTTGAAGTTCTGCACTGTCATCCTGAGCGTTCACACCACTTCCAAATTTCATTTCATGTGCAAGTTTTGAAATTGTGCCTTGTACATCAGGAAAAGCCAGGATCTCAACACTGACTTCAGGAAAACTTGACTACATCCATTCATCTCAGTCACTCAGCCAATTTCAGGAAGTTCTTCTCAGATATATTTATAAAGAACACACTTTTCAAGCACATGATCATGAAGTGGTGCAACAGCAATGAGACAGACCTCATCCTGAGTGAGATGCAATGTGACTGAGTGTGCTTGGGAATTTGAATCCCAGTGGGAATTGAGTGCACGGGGAAAGAGGTGCTTATTTTGCTTTCTATTTCACGCTTAAGACAGTGGTCTTGCCCTGCTTGCAGGAGAAGCTGGCTATTTGGGATTATGAGAAGAGACTGGCAACCAACATAAAGCGTAATCACAAAATCATCTTTCAGCAGATAAATAGTAAAAGAGTGGTAAAAGGAGTTGGGCCAATTAAGAACCAAGAAGGGAATTTACAAATGGAGGCGGGGGGCATAGCTGAGGTATTAAATGAATACTTTGCAGCTGTCTTTACCAAGGAGGTAGATGCTACCCAGGATGAGAAAAGTCTGTCCCTAGGAGCAACCAAAATTGATGAGGAAGTGTTGAATAGACTGTTGGTATGAAAGCATTGTAAACTGTGAAGTTGACAGCGTCAAACTTCAGAAAGACGAACAAGTTGGTGAAAGCAATATACTGCTGAAACAAAAACAGAAAATGTGGGAAAATCTCAGCAGATCTGACAGCATCTGTGGAAAGAGAATAGAGCGAATGTTTGGAGCTCAGGTCATCAAGACTCAACATTGGCTCTATTCTTTCTCCACAGATGTTGTCAGACTTGCTGAGATTTTCCAGCATTTTCTGTTCTTCTAAGCAAGTTGATTAGTGACCAGGTAGGTGACTGACAAACTTCAACGAGAAGAAGTATGAGAATGCATTTTGATCAAAAGAACTTGGACAATGTGAAATAAGGGGTAAAATTTTTAAAGGGATGCAGAAAGGAATGAACCTGGGTTTACATGTGCATAGATCATTGAAAGTGGCAGGACAGGTGGAGAGAGCAGCTAATAAAGTATTTAATATTTCAGGAGTTAATAACAGGGGCAAAAGCTACAAGAGGAAGGAGAATATGCTGAATTTATATGGAACATTAGTTAGACCTCAGCTGGAATATTGTACATTTCTGGGTGCTGTACTACAGGAAAGATATGAATGCAATGGAAAGAATGCAGAAGACATCTACAAGAATGGCTCTAGGGATGAGAAGCGTCAGTTATGAGAATAGATTTGAGAAGTTGGGACTGTTCTCCTTGGCCAGAAGGTTCAGAGGAGATTTGATATGGATGCTCAAAATCATGAGGGGCTGGACAGAGTAGACAGGAAGAAACTTTTCCTACACATAAAAGGATCAAGAATGAGAGGGCACAGATTTAAGGTGATTTGCAAAATAAGCAAATGTGATACAAGAACAAATGTTTTCACCGAATGAATAGTTTGGGCCTAGATTGCATTGTATGGAAGTGTGGTTGAGGCAGGTTCAATGGAGGCATTCAAGAGAGCATTAGATAATATTTGAATAGAAACAGAGTGCAGGAGAACAGAAAAGGCTGGGGAAGGACACTAAGTCATGATGCTTGTTTGGAGAGTTCATGCAGCCATGAAGGACCAAATGGCCAGTTCCTGTGCCGAAACAATTCTGTGATTCTGTTGCTACTGTCCCTTTATCCTGTGATATTTAACTTTGCTCAAGTCTGGCACTGTACTAAATGACTCTTGGAGAACCAGGTAGACCATGTCAACGGCATTACCCTAATCAACCCTCTCTGTTCTGTCTTCAAAAAACCCCAGCAAATTAAATGTGACTTTCCCTTAAGAAACCTGTATTAGCTGTCTTCAATTACTCCATATTTGTCCATGTGACTGTTAATTTTGTCCCAAAATGATTGCTTCTTGAAGTTTTCAAAGTTAGAATGAATTTTCCAGCAGTGGAATTAGAACGAAGGAAATAAATCACTTATGCAGCACATTGCAGGATCTTCTAAAATGCTTTGCTAAAGTAGTTTTGAAGCAGAATCACCATTCTAAAGTAGAGAATGCAACAGCCAATTTGCACACAGTAAACAGCAATGTAATAAATACCAGATAATCTGCTTCATTTGAAGGATTAATTGTTCACTCAATGCCTGATTGAAAGACTTGACATACATTTCTCCACATTTAAAAGCCTCCAGACAATGTCAATACTTCCTCCAAACCTCCCTTGTTGCAAGGCATCCACTTTCCTTACTTGTTTGTTTGGATCTTTTTGCATTAACTGCAGTATATAAATTCACATTTTTATTGTACTGAATGGAAATAGGCCAGAGACAGCAACCAAATGGGCTGAAAATCTGTTATCTCTTTGGGGCCTTTGCCCATCCCAAGCAATGCCAAATGTGTAGCAGAAGGCAGAGATACTCCCAACCCCCAGTAAGTTCCTGTGTCATCATGTTCTGAAATGGTTGGCATATTGTATATAACAATTATTGAGTACAACCAGAATATGGGTTATCTAATTGGAAGCTTTGGGGATCATGGCTTAGATTCTGAAATATTTCTTTCAAAGTCTGCCATTGCTTCTCTATGGTCTATTTTCTAGTCTCGTATCCCAGCTCACTTCAACTAGCTCAGCTTCCACATGGTTGCCCTTATTTAGAAGAGTAAGAGACAACTCGACTAAAACCTTTAAGATCCTGAGGGTTTTTGATATGGTGGATGTGGAGAGGATGCTGTGCACAGTGGTTAGCACTGCTGCCTCACAGCTCCAGGGACCCGGGTCCAATTCCCGACTTGGGTCATTGTCTGTGTAGAGTCTACATGTTCTCCCCATGTCTGTGTGAATTCCCTCCGGATTCCTCCCACAATCCAAAGGTGTGTAGGTTAGGTGCATTGGGCAAGCTAAATTGCCTCTTAGTGTCTAAGGTGAATAGGTGAGAGGAATTAGTGGGGTAAATATGTGCGATTACAGGGATAGTGCCTGGGTGGGATTGTTGCAGACTCAATGGGCTGAATGGCCTCCTTCTGCACTGTAGGGTTTTTGTGATGCTTTCATTTGTGACAGAATCGAGGGTCGGTCATTTAAGCCCAAGATGTACATTTTACAAGATGTACAGAGTACATTTTACTCTGAGGTTAGTGAGTCTTTAGAAGTCCTTAAGGTCAGTAGAAGCAAAGTCTTTGAACATTTTTAAGGGAAAGGTAGATAGATTCTCAATAAACAAGAGGATGAAAGGAGTAGGATGATGATCACAATCAGATCAGCCATGATCTTATTGAATGGAGGAGCAGGCTCAAAGGGCCATGTGGCCGCCTGCTGCTCCTAATTCATATGTTTGTATGTCTGTGTTTGTACCCTAAGAGGAGTGCAATATGAAAACAACAGCTCAGTCCAGATCTGCTAGCCATACATCACACTATACGGGAGCATTGATCTCAGATCTATAGCTGTTGAACAATGGCCTCATGTCAGAACATAGCATCTTCTAGGATTCTATGATTCTATGTTCTATGTGCAGAAGGAGGCCATTCGGCCCATAGAGCCTACACCAACAACAATTCTACCCAGGCTCTATGCCCATAACCCCATGTATTTATCCTGCTAGCCCCCGCCCCCGATCTTAAAGGGCAATTTAGCATGGCCAACCAACCTAACTTGCACATCTTTGGACTGTATACAACATGGTCTATTATGTAACTCCAGATCCATGATTGTGTGATTGACACTTAATTGCCCTCTGAAACAGCTGAGTAAGCATTCATTTCAAGGACATGTGGGGATGGGCAACAAATGCTATCCCTGTCAGTGATGCTGACATCCCCTGACAGAATAAAGTAAAAAGACAACAGACTGGGGAGAAGCCTCCCAATAAGGCCAAGTAGGATATATGGAAAAACTAATGAAAATGATTTAAGTATGGAGTGTATTGGTGTGAAGCAAGGTCTTAAGTTTCAACAGGTAAATCATTTGCCATGCTGTTGTTTGTCAGGGAGTTTATCTCTGATTTTCAATTTTTACTGCAAGATATCCTAATTAGTGATGTCTGAAAATAAAAGAGTGAAAGTACACCAAGCTCACCAGCTGAGTGCTTCTGAAATTACAAAATTTGACCCTTCGTTAAAATAGAAGCACAAGTGTTTCATGATGATGGTGATGCAAGTTTTATAAAGATGGGGAGCACTGTTAACCTAATTATATGATCTGTAACTTGGTTGCGGAAATGTTAAGAAGCAGCAGATGGCTTTCAATTATTCACATTTTAACTAATGAAGACTTGACATTCTTGAGTAAAATATCATATTATGTTTGATGCCAAATTGCTTTCTAGGTGGTACTTTTATTGAAGAAAGACTCCAAGGGAATTGACGCATGGGTTAGGGCTTTTAGCCTCTAGGATCTTTGTGCAAATCCAGACTGACTGCATTAACATTTCCTTATCTGCTGACTTGAGGATTTGTGGTGCATTGAGTTCAACACATCTTAATCCAGTTTCCAATCACCTGGACCTCAAACATGAAACAGTCCTTAATTTGACACTAATAGGTAATCTCAATCAACAAGACCACAGGATAATTGGTCTGCAAAATGGTAAAAAGTCACAGTGATACAATAATGATTCCTTTCCTGAGTTTGGGTCTGAGACAGAATAGAAACAGCTTTATTCTGTGTTAATGTTACAAGCTACAAGTGTGAGATTTTTAATTTGATTTATTATTGTCACATGTATTAACACGTGAAAAGTATTGTTTCTTGCGTGCTATACAAAAAAAAAATGCCATTTGGAGAGAAGGAAACAAGAGAGTGCAAAATGTAGTGTTATGGTCATAGGGTGTAGAGAAAGATCAACTTAATGCAAGGTAGGTCCATTCAAAAGTCTGACAGCAGCAAGGAAGAAGCTGTTCTTGAGTCAGTTGGTACATGACCTCAGACTTTTCCCAAAGGAAGAAGGTGGAAGGCAGAATATCCGGGTTGGGGTCCCTCATTATGCTGGCTGCTTTGCCAAGGCAGTGGGAAGTGTAGACAGAGTCAATGGATGGGAGGTTAGTTTGGTTGGTTCATGCAGTTTGGTTGGAAAAATGGGAAGGCAACTTATTTTCTAAATGGGGAGAGACCTTGGAGTACTTCAGTGCAGAGGGATCTGGGTGTTCTCGTTCATGAGACAGAGAAAACTAGCATGCAGGTACAGCAGATAATAAAGAAAATGAATGGAATATTGGCATTTATAGCTAAAGGAATAGAATATAAAGATAAGGAAGTATTGTTGCAACTATATAAAGCATGGGTGAAATTGCACCTGGAGTATTATGCAGTTTTGGTGCCCTCATTTGAGGAAAGGTGTAATGGCATTGGAGACAGTTCAGAGGAGGTTCACTAGATTGATTCCAGAGATGAGGGGTTTGTCATATAAAGAGAGATTGAACAGTTTAGGCCTATGCTATCTGGAATTTAGAAGAATGAGGGGAGATCAAATTGAAGTATACAAGATGATGAAATGTATTGATAAAGTAGATGTGGAGTGGATGCTTCTGCTGGAGGAGCATTCTAGGATGAGAGGTCATAGGCTTAGGATAAGGGGTAGCAAATTTAAAACAGATTTAAGGAGAAATTACTTCTCCCAAAGGGTTGTGAATCTGAGAATTTGCTACCCCAAAGTGCGTTGGATGCTGGAACAGTGAGTAAATTGAAGGATGAGTTAGAAACATTTTTAATTGATAATGGGTTGAAGGGTTATGGGGAGAAGGCCCATCAATCATTATCGAATGGTGGAGCGGAATCAATGGGCCAGATGGCTTAATTCTGCTCCTATATCTTATGAACTTAAGTCTGGACGACTCTCTCCATCCAGACTTGAAACATTAACTCTGTTGTCTCTTCACAGATGCTTTCAGAGCTGCTGAGATTTTCTAGAATTCTGTTTTTGTTTTTCTGATTCCGCTATCACAGAAATTTGCTTTTACCAGCTAAAAGGTAAAGTAAAAGTAAAGCTTATTTATTAGTCACATGTAAGGCTTACATTACTACTGCAATGAAGTTACTGTGAAATTTCCTGAGTTGTCACAGTCCGGCACCTGTTCAGGTCAATGCACCTAACCAGCATGTCTTTCAGAATGTGGGAGAAAACCAGAACACCTGGCGGAAACCCTTGCAGCCACAGGGAGAACGTGCAAACTCCACACACACACACACACACACACACACACAGTGACCCAAGCTGGGAATCGAACGACGACCT
Source organism: Carcharhinus amblyrhynchos (assembly GCF_965287045.1). Taxonomy (NCBI): domain Eukaryota; kingdom Metazoa; phylum Chordata; class Chondrichthyes; order Carcharhiniformes; family Carcharhinidae; genus Carcharhinus; species Carcharhinus amblyrhynchos. Next base: position 44,693,466 of record NC_137324.1, on the reverse strand, counting down.
CTGGCACTGTGAAGCAGAATGCTAACTACTGTGTTATTGTGCTGCCCCAGCTTTATTCTATATCTGGTTAAAATGCACCCAGCTTGAGAGCTTTTGATGATACCAAAATCAACAGCTTAAATTCTACAGCAGCTTTGACATCGCAAAGTGTCGCAAGAGACATCACAGGTATTTGATTAGCCAAAAATTGACACTGAATTATTGCAGGAAATATCCAAAGGGTTCATGAAAAACTTGACAAGAGATAGGTTTTAAGGGAGAAGTCAAAGGGGCGACAAACAGAGGCGGAGAATGGGAAATCCAGAGGTTTGACCATCCATGGCTAAATGTGTGGTTGCCAATGGTGGGGCAAAGGGAGTGAGGGATATAGAGGATGGCCAAGTTGGAGGCACACACAGTGGGTTGTAGGGTTACAGAGGCAAATATAAATTAGGGCATAGGGCGCAGTGGTGAAAAATTTAAATGTTCAATATCACATTCTGCTTCTTTTTTGCAGCAAGTATTTGCATTCCAATGTGTAGTTGCATCACACCACCTCAACGACTGAGCAATTGCTTATTATGTATTCAAAGCGTTACAATTTCCCATTCCAGTAGGATTTAGTCCTAAAATGACAGAGTGGATGCAGTAATGGGTTTCAAAGAACTGCAGTTCAACACTGAAATGCGGGCATTTCTGCAGCTGCAAAAGAGAGTCCGGTTATCTCTCTGCTTCCAAGGTCAGGGATGTCACTGAACAGCTGCAGGGCATTTAGAACATTGAGTGCAAACAGATTGTGATTGTGGTATATATTGGTACCAACGATATAGGCAGGAAAGGTGATGAGATCCTGCAAGCAGAACGTAGGGAGATAAGACATAGATTTAGCCTGAAGGTAGAAATCTCTGAATTACCTCAGGTAATCACGTACTACAGCCATGAGCTAGTACGTTTAGAAATAGGAGGTTAGTCTAGATGAACGTGTGGCTGAAGAGATGGTGCATGAGGGAGAGCATGAGTTAGATTTCTGGAACATTGGGACCTGTACCTGAACCGAAATGGGACCAGTATTCTTGAAGGGAGGTTTACGAGTGCTGTTAGGGAGAGTTAAAATGAACATGGCGAGGGGGTGGGATCCTGAGACAAGGTTCAACAGAGGAGATGAACAGCCAAAATTAGAAGAGATAGCGAGTGAGTCTGGAGGAAATAGAAGTTGCAAGCCAGTTAAGGCACAATGGAGATTGGCAAGATTGGATAGTATTTATTTTAATGCAAGGGGTCTGACAGATAAATTGAGGGCACAACTTAAAACATGGGGATATGATGTTGATTGGTGTCACTGAGCCATGGTTGAGAAAGGAACAAGGTTGGCTGCTCAATATTCCAGGATATCGGATCTTCAAGCTAGACAAGGAAGGATGTTAAAGAGGTGGGGGTGAGGGGTAGGGGGAGTGGGAGCAATGGTTGGTGTCGCAATTTTAATCAGGGCATCAATTATAGCAGTGAGGAGGAATGGCATCTTAGAAGGCTACTCAAATGAAGCCATTAGAGTAGAACTTAAAAAACCAAACAGGAGCAATCACATTGCTGGGGATGTTCTATAGGGTCCCTAACAGTAAAGTAAAAAGTAGTTTATTTATTAGTCACAAGTAAGACTTACATTGACACTGCAATGAAGTTAGTATGAAATTCCCCTAGTCGCCACACTCCGGCACCTGTTCGGGCTAATAAAACCATAAGACATAGGAGCCATTCGGCCCATAGAGTCTGCTCTGGCATTCAGTCATGGCTGATTTTCTTTTCACATCCTCATCCTCTTTTTCCCCATCACCCCTGATCCCTTTATCAATCAAGAACCTATCTATCTCTGTCTTTAAAACACTCAATGACCTGGTCTCCACAGCCTTTTGCGGCAAAGAGTTCCACAGACTCACCATTCTCTGGCCGAATAAATTCCTCCTCACCACTGTTTTAAAGGATCGTCCCTTTAGTCTAAGGTTATGTCCTCTGGTTCTAGTTTTTCCCACTAGTGGAAACATCCTCTCCAAGTCCATTCTATCTAGGCCTCGCAGTACCCTGTAAGTTTCAATAAGATGCCCCCTCATCCTTCTAAACCCCAATGAGGAGTCCTCCAGAGTCCTCAACCAAATAATATAATGAGGATAATGCACCTAACTAGCATGTCTTTCAGACTGTGGGAGGAAAGCAGAGTACCAGGAGGAAACCCGCCAGACGCAGGAAGAACGTACAAACTCCACAGACAATTCCCAGGGTTCAAGCCGGGAATCAAACCCAGGTCCTTGTGCTCTGAGGCAGCAGTGCTAACCACTGTGCAAACAGTCCAAAAGAAAAAGAAGAGCAGATATGGAGGCAAATTTCAGAGAAGTTAAAAGTAATAGGGTAGTGATAGCGGGGCATTTCAACTTCCACAACATTAACTGGGGTAGTCAGAGTGTGAAAATGTTAGAGAGAATAGAATTCTTAAAGTGCATCTAGGAGAATTTTTTAAGCCAGTACGTAAAAGATCATACAGAAGTGGGGATTGTCCTGGATTTAAGTTTAGGTAATGAATCCAGGCAAGTGGTTGAGGCATTTGTGAGGGAGCATTTTGCAGACAGTGATCATAACTCTGTCAGATTTAAGATTATTATGGGAAAGGATAAGGTTGGGCCTGAAATCAAAGTTCTTAACTGGGGGAAGGCTGATTTTAATAAGGTCAGATTTGATTTGGCCAGAGTGGATTGGGAGCAGACACTTTTAGGTAAATCTGTGACAGAGCAGTGGGATGCATTCGAAAGGAAATAGGGAGAGAACAGGAATAACATTTTCCAATAAAGAAAAGGGGTGGAACCAACAAATCCAGTGAACCCTGGGGGATATATGGCATTGGATAAAGAGAAAAAGAGATGTTAATGGCAGGTACCAAGGCTCAGAGGAGTATCGAATATGCAAGAAGGAAATTAGAAAGGAAATCAGAAGAGCAAAAAGAGGACATGACAGCATATTGACAGATAGAATAAAGGAAAATCCTAAATTATTGTACAAGTACATTAAGGGTAAAGGGTTAACTAAGGAAAGAGTAGGCCCATTAAGGACCACAATGGTAACTGGGATGTAGAGTGGTGGAGTGCTAAATGGTTACTTTATCAGTGCTCACCAGTAAGAAGGACGATGTGGGAATAGAAATCAGGGAGAAGGACTGTGATACAATTGAAGAAATTTTCATGGATAAAGAGGATATTCTGACTGCTCTGACAGGCTTAAAAGTAGATAAATCTCCAGGGCTGAATGAAATGAATCCCAAGCTATTGAGTGAGGCTGTTGGGTGGAGGGAAAAGGTGGTGTCGTCAACAAACTTGAAAATCGAATTGGAAGGGAATTTGGCCACATAGTAATAGGTGTATAAGGAGTATAGTAAGGGGCTGAGAACATAGCCTTGTGGGGCATAGGTGTTGAGGATGATCGTGGAGGAGGTGTTTTTGCATATCCTTACTGATTATGGTCTGTGAGTTAGGAAGTTCAGGATCTAGTCACAGAGAGAGGTGCCGAGGCCCAGGCCACGGAATCTCTTGGAGATGAGTTTTGTAGGAATAATGATGTTGAAGACTGAGCTGTAGTCAATAAATAAGAGTCTGACATTGTGTCCTTATTATCTACACATTCCAGAGTTGAGTGCAGGGCCAGGGAGATGGCGTCTGCTGTGGACCTGTTGTGGCAGTAGACAAACTGTAATGGATCCAGATAGTCCAGGAGGCTGGAATTGATTCATGCCATGACTAACCTTTCGAATCACTTCATAATGATGGATGTCAGAACCATCGGCCAATAGTCATTAAGGCACACTTCTTGGTTTTTCTTAGGTACCAGGATGATTGCCATCTTCTTGAAGCAGATAAGGGCCTCAGATTGTTGTAAAGAGAGGTTGAAGATGACTGTGAATCCCCTGCCAGCTGATCCACGCAGGATCTGAGTGCTCGTCTGGGTACCCCATCCACGCTAGTCACTTTCCATGGGTTAACCTTTGAGAAAGCTGCCCTGACATCTGCAACGGTGATCCCGGATATAGGTATATCCAGGGCTTCCAGGATGGAGGGCATGCTCTTGCTGACCTTTTGCTCAAAGCAGGCATAGAATGCATTGACTCATCAGGTAGGGGTGCATTGGAGCCAGCGATTTTACATGCCTTCATCATAATAGGGAATGCCAACACATCTTTCTTGTGGGAGGAAATAATAGGGAATTCTACATAATAGGGAATTCTATAATTCTAGAGCAAGTAACACACCTCCTGACTCCCCAAAGCCTGTCCACAAGTGAGAAGTGTGATGGAATAATTCCACTTACCTGGATGGTTGCAGCTGCGACAACACTCATGAAGTTTGACACCACTCAGGACAAAGCAAGCTGTTGGATTGGCACCCAATCCATAAGCGTTCACTCCCTTCACCACTAATGCACAGTGGCAGCTGTATATGTTCCATCTAAAAGATACACTGCAGGAAGTCACCAACACTCCTTAGGCTGCATCTCCCAAACCCACAACTATTACCATCTGGAAGGACAAAGGCAACTGATGCATGGGAACGCCATCACCCAAAAGATTCCTTCCAAGCCACTCACCATCCTGATTTAGAAATATATTGCTGTTCCTTCACTTTTGCAGGGTCAAAACGATGGAACTCCCTTCCTCACAGCACTGTGGGTGTATTGGCATCACGTGGACAACAACGGTTCAAGAAAACAATTCACACCACTGCCTTCTCAAGGGCAATTGGAATGTGCAATAAATGCTCTTCTAGCCAGCATTAGTCACAAACCATGAACAACTAAATAAAAAAAAAGATCCTAGGCTTATTGTTCAACTTCCCTAGCTACTAATTCAATCTCTCTCCCTGGCAATTTTCTGAGACTAAACCAAACTTTGCATCACTTTGATATTCTATTTGACCCTGATATGAACTTCTGACCACATATTTGCATCATTACAAAGATCACCTATTTTCACCACTGTAACCTTGTCCAACTTAATCTCTGCCTTAGCTCCTCCGCTGTCAAAACCCTCATTCATGCTTTTATTACCTCTAGACTTGATCATTCTTGTGCACTTCTGGCTGGTCTTCCTCATTCTACCTCTTAAACATGAAGTCATCAAAAGATCTGTCGCCTGTGTTCTAATTCACACCAAGTCCCATCCACCCCATGCTGTGTTCAGTCAAACAACATCATAGTCTTAAAATTTTCAATCTTATTTTTGAATCCCTCCATGGCCTTGTGCCTGTCTATCTTCTCCAACGGAAGCTCAGCACACATGGAGCAGTTGAACCAGGGACATTCCTCGTCACAATGGATGTCTCGGCGCTCTACACCAACATCCCCCACAATGATGGCATTGCTGCAATTGCCTCAGTACTCAATGCCGATAATTGCCAGTTTCCAGATACAATTTTACAACTCATCCGCTTTATCCTGAACCACAATGTCTTCACCTTCAACAAGCAGTTCTTCACCCAGACACACGGGACAGCCATGGGGACCAAATTCGCACCTCAATATGCCAACATCTTCATGCATAGGCTCAAACAAGACTTCTTCACTGCACAGAACCTTCAGCCGATGCTATACACTAGATACATCAATGCCATTTTCTTCCTTTGGACTCATGGTGAACAATCACTGAAACAACTATATGATGACATCAACAAGTTCCATCCCAGCTCACCATGGACTATTCTCCGGAATTGGTTGCATTCTTGGACACACGCATCTCCATTAAGGACGGTCACCTCAGCACCTCACTGTACCGCAAGCCCACAGACAATCTCACAATGCTCCACTTCTCCAGCTTCCACCCTAAACATGTTAAAGAAGCCATCCCCTATGGACAAGTCCTCTGCATACACAGGATCTGCTCAGATGAGGAGGATCGTGACAGACACCTCCAGACGCTGAAAGATGCCCTCTTTCAGGATATGGCGCTCGACTCATAGATCGACAGTTCTGACGCGCCACAGTGAAAAACCGCACTGACCTCCTCAGAAGACAAACACGGGACACGGTGGACAGAGTACCCTTCGTCGTCCAGTACTTTCCTGGAGTGGAGAAGCTATGACATCTTCTCCGGAGTCTCCAACATATCATTGATGAAGACGAACATCTCGTCAGGGCCATCCTCCACACCCCCGCTTCTTGCCTTCAAACAGACCATTGTCCGCAACAAACCATCCAGCCTTCAGGAGAACAGTGACCACAACACCATGCAACCCTGCCACAGCAACCTCTGCAAGACATGCTGGATCATTGACATGGATGACATCATCTCACGTGAGAACACCATCCACCAGGTACACGGTAAATACTCTTGCAACTCGGCGAACGTTGTCTACCTAATACGCTGCAGGAAAGGATGTCCCGAAGCATGGTGCACTGGGGAGACCATGCAGACGCTATGACAACGGATGAAAAAACATCATTTGACAATCACCGGGCAAGACCGTTCCCTTCCTGTTGGCGAACACTTCAGCGATCATGGGCATTCAGCCTCTGATCTTCGCGTAAGCGTTCTCCAAGGGCGGCCTTCACGACACACGAAAGCGCAGAGTTGCTGAGCAGAGACTGATAGCCAAGTTCCACACACATGAGGACGGTCTCAACCAGGATCTTGGGTTCATGTCACACTATCTGTAACCCCTGTGACTTGCCTGGGTTTGCAAAACCTCACTTACTGTACTGTCTGGAGACAATACACATCTCTTTAACCTATGCCTAATGCTCTTTCCACTCACACTGTCTGCGTCTTTAAGAATGGAACAGCAGGTTAGCTGTAAAGACTCACATTCTAATCAGTATTCTGTAAACTGTCTGTGCTGTTAAATGCTCTGTCAGAGACCAGAACCCTCCACTCACCTGACAAAGGGGCAAACCCTGAAAGCTTGTGGGTTTACTATCAAATAAACTGGTTGGACTTTAACCTGGTGTTGTGAGACATTGTCTTCCCCAACCCCAAAGCCCTTTGAGATTCTCTCTTCTATCTTCTTCCATCGGGAAAATGATACAAAAGTCTGAGATTATGTACCGATTGACTCAAGAACAGCTTCTTCCCTGCTGCCTTCAGACTTTTGAATGGACCTACCTTGCACTAAGTTGATCTTTCTCTACATCCTAGCTATGGCTCTAACACTATATTCTGCACCCTCTCCTTTCCTTATCTTTGTATGGTATGCTTTGTCTATACAGCATGCAAGAAACAATACTTTTCACATTATACTAATGCATGTGAAAATAACAAATCAAATCAAATATCTAAGCTCATTAATTCAGGCCTCTCGAGTTTCCACAATTTAACTGTCCACCATTGGTGGTGAGACCTTCAGTTGCCTTGACCCCAAGCTTTGGAATTTCCTCCCTACACCTTTCTACCTCCCTACCTCACTTTCTCCTTTAGGATACTCCCTAAATCCTGTCTCTTTGACCAAGCTTTTGGTCACCTGGCTGAATATTTCCTGTGTTTCGGTGTCAACTTTGTTTTGTATTACTTCTGTGAAGCACTTAGAGATGTTGTGATACGCTAAGTGGCCTATATAAATAAAAGTTGCTGGACTAAAATCTGAAACATTTGCTCAATTGGCAGCACTGTGGCACAGTGGTTAGCACTGCTGCCTCACAGCGCCAGGTTCAATTCCCGCCTTGGGTTACTGTCTATGTAGAGTTTGCACATTCTCCTGTGTTTGTGTGGGTTTCCTCCAAGTGCTCTGGTTCCCTCCCACATGAAAGATGTGCTGGTTAGGTGACCTGAACAGGCGCCGGAGCATGGCGATTAGGGGAATTTAACAATAACTTCTTTGCAGTTTTAATGTGACTGCTAAATAAATAAACTTTGACCTTAAAACATTTTCTGACTCCAAGACAGTCAAAGAAATCCTCTCCAAACAGGCAGCACGGACCTTTCTTTAATAGTCTGGGTCTCTGTGGAGGAAATCTGTCTGCTCTTTACTGGAGCTGCCACACAGAGAACCATTAAATCTGAGCGTGGACATATTCACAGTGACATTTACAACACAGTGTTTGACACATTCACTATTGCTGGCATCTACCTTTGATGTTCCACAAGATTCTTTTAAAAAGGAGGAGGCATGAGATTTTGAGCTTCTTATTATTCTGCCGAGACCCCAGTTCTCTCAGCCCTTTGTCTGGCAATGTCTTTTTCCACATGTTCTGTTCCCACTCCATTCTGGCACACTCATCCCAATTCCCCAGGAGGTTTGTATCTCTGGATTGTTCCTTGGCAAGGATCGGGTGAGTGACAGCGTTTGCAGTGATGAGTTGGCAGGGCAAGATGCAATGAGATTTGTTTCTTTCCCCCTCCTTTTTTCCCTCACGGCACGTCTGGAGGAGGAAGGCAGAATGAGCTGCTGAGGAGAAGAATACACCTGTGACATTTAGTAAATAAACTGACTTTTCAGTGTCATGATATATTAATGTGGGATATAATTGGGTGAGAACGAAGAGAAGCAAAATGTCATTTCAAAGCTCCATCTGTTGCCTGCTCACAGGAGGCTAGATGGTGTAGGTTTGGGGGTTCACCATCTGTTCAAGTTCTTTCTGCTGTTACAGTTTGTCATGTCCTTTTAAAAGGCTGTTAAATGTGAAAATTACTTTAGTTGCCATAGGACCCAATGAAATGAACTGTCAGCATGAACGCAAGATGCATGCAAGCAAAATTGTTGCATATGAGACTAATTAATAAAATTAAAGAACATTTTCAGGGCTTTGTGTCATCTCAAAGACATGAATAATTTGCCAAGTATTTTAAAACTAAGTGAGGGGGGCTACTGTAAGTTTAATATCATGTATGATTAGGATGTCCAGCTGACTCCTGTCTGGGATGTGCCTAGTGACAGCAGTAGCCAACATTTTTTTTTTGGTCATTCATGGAACATAGACTTGCTGGCTGGCCAGCATTTATTGCCCATCCCTAGTTGCCCTTCTTCAGATGGCAACTCAGAGTCAACCACATTGCTGTGGGTCTGGTGTCACATGTAGGCCAGACCAGATAAGGACAACAGATTTCCTTCCCTAAGGACATTAGTGAACCAGATAGGTTTTTCAGGCAATTGACAGTGGTTTCATTGTCATCAGTACATTCTTAATTCCATATAGTTTTATGAAATGTTTAAAATGTTCTTTAATCTTATTAATAAGTCTCATATGCAGTGGAGTGTTCTGGGACCCTTACTCTTTGTGATTTTTATAAATGACTTGGATAAGGAAGTGGAGGGATGGGTTGGTAAGTTTGCCGATGACACAAAGGTTGGAGGTGTTGTGGATAGTGTGGAGGGATGTCAGAAGTTGCAGCAATACATTGATAGGATGCAAGACTGGGCAGAGAACTGGCAGATGGAGTTCAACCCAGATAAGTGTGAAGTGGTTCATTTTGGCAGGTCAAATAGGATGGCAGAATATAATATTAATAGTAGGACTCTTGGCAGTGTGGAAGATCAGAAGGATCTTGGGGTCCGAGTTCATAGGATGCTCAAAACAGCTGCGCAGGTTGAAGCTGTGGTTAAGAAGGCATCTGGTGTACTAGCCTTCATCAATCAAGGAACTGAGTTTAGGAGTCGAGAAATAATGTTGCAGGACCCTGGTCAGACCCCACTTGGAGTGGTGTGCTCAGTTCTAGTCACCTCATTACAGGAAAGATGTGGAAGCCATAGAAAGGATGCAGAGGAGATTTACAAGGATGTTGCCTGATTAGGGAGCATGCCTTATGAGGATAGGTTGAGGGAGCTTGGCCTTTTCTCCTTGGAGAGACGAAGGATGGGGGGTGACCTGATAGAGGTGTATAAGATGTTGAGAGGTACTGATCGAGTGGATAGTCAGAGGTTTTTTCCCAGGGCTGAAATGGTTGCCACAAGAGAACACAGATTTAAGGTGCTGGGGAGTAGGTACAGAGGAGATGTCAGAGGTAAGTTTTTCACTCAGAGGGTGGTGGGTGAGTGGAATGGGCTGCCAGCAATGTGGTAGAGGCGGATTCGATAGGGTCTTTTAAGAGACTTTTAGATAAGTACATGGAACTTAGTAAGATAGAGGGTTATAGCTAAGCCTAGTAATCTCTAAGGTAGGACATGTCGGCACAACTTTGTGGGCCGAAGGGCCTGCATTGTGCTGTAGTTTTTCTATGTTTCTTCTATGTTTCTATGAAATTCAAATTCCACCAGCTGCCATGGTGGGATTTAAACCCAGGTCCCCAGAACATTAGCTGAGTTTCTGGATTAATAGCCTAACAATAATACCATTAGGCTTTCGCCTTCCCCATGAGAAGTATGGTAGGATGTGATTTGCCCAGCAACAAGTAGACATCTGCCTGGTGATAGCAGTATCCAGCTTTCCAAAGACATGATGAGATGCAATTTGCTCAGTAACAAAATTAGCAGGCATCAGGACAAAATCTATCAGTAGAAAGAGCTTATTTAGACAATTGAGAGATCAGTGAAGGTATACATATACTAATTTCTAGAGTTAAGGAATTTGAAAGATACAGACAGCCAAATCCACAGATGGAATCAAAGAAGCTCAGTGGTATAATGGCCAGCACCTCAGAGCCTGAAAGATCAATAATCTGAATGCCTGAGAAAGGCTTGTTACATCCAACAGCCCGAGAGGCTAGATTCCATTCAGCAGCCAAACAGGCCAAAATCCTCAGTGAGACCTGCTCTATCTAAGATTCAGAGCCAAGACACGGTGCAGATATTCTCCTCTACAAGGCAGTTTTGTACCTTCACTGAACCAACAAAAGACAGCTTCCCAGACATGGTCATCTAAGTTATATTGTGTGGTAACTATTAATTGGATTTGACTATTTATAGAATTACAATACTGGATATTGTTTGGAAGGGGGTCTCAGTGAGTTCAGGGAACATAGGAGAAATAATCTCACAGAAATGGTGTGCATTTAACTATTCGTACATTTAAGTGCCATAGTGTATTATAGACCTTTCCTGTCATGTGTTTTTCTTGCTTTATTTTACCTGAATAAATACTCTTTATTAATTGCTTACATAAAATCTGAACTGTTGTCTCACTGGGTTGCCTGCCGCATGGGTTTCCTCATATTGATCCAAATGAATATACACCACTACGATTCAGTGTTTCAGGTTGGGGTACTCTTGCTATACTATAACATCAGCAGGGTTTGTAACACTCCTTGTACCTTGTCTGCTGTGATAGGGTCATAAAACTTTTATTCAGCATGAAATTGATGTATAAGGTCTTGGTCATCTCCTGTCACTGTTACAGAGCTGCATCTTTTAAGTGATTCATGCTGTTATGACCAAATTTTTGTCACCCTCCTTTTAACTTCTCTCAGAAACAATTCCACAGCTCCACCATTGAATCTGCTCTCCTGCAGATCTCTCAATTGCTACAGGCCTTTAAATTTTATAGCAGCCTGCTGGTCCCCAACCTTCAAACAGCATTTTCTCATTCATAATGCTGGGAGTTCACCCTGAGCACTGCACTCATGCTGAGCCCAAAATCTACAATGAATCAGCCAGGTACAAATTGTTCTCTTCCTTCAGAATTTTACCCAAGTGGAAAATCCCGGTTGCAGCTCAAATTCGATCTAAGAACATAAGAACATAAGAAATAGGAGCAGGAGTAGGCCATCTAGCCCTTCGAGCCTGCCCCGCCATTCAATAAGATCATGGCTGATCTGTCGTGGCTCAGTTCCACTTTCCCGCCCTCTCCCCATAACCCTTAATCCCCTCGCTTATCAAAAACCCATCAACCCGCGTCTTAAAAATATTTAGCGAGGCGGCCTCCACCACTTCAACGGGCAGAGAATTCCAGAGATTCACCACCCTTTGAGTGAAGAAGTTCCTCCTCAACTCCGTTCTAAACTGCCCCCCCTTTATCTTGAGGCTGTGCCCCCCAGTCCTACTGTCCTTTTTGAGCGGGAAGAGTCTCTCCACCTCTATCCTATCCATCCCATTCATCATCTTATCTGATCACTGAATTATCAGCATTGGGATATACACTGAAAAACTTCACAGTCAAATCTACTATATAAACACATTCCCCTGACATTCTCAAAGGCACTTGTTTATATGAAGTTATTGGCTTCAATTGAATAAAACTGTTCATTGTTTCTCCAGGTGAGCAGTGAACTAACTCCCCTGCATTTGTTCTCCCCGATTGATCACAACAAAGGTTTTTTAATGTGTGTTTCCACCCCCCCCCCCACCTCCCCACAAACCCCTCCAGCTGCTTTTTCCACATGTGGTTTTTACTATCTAGGGAACAACAACAAGACTCGTCAGGAGGGTTTTTTGAGTCAAAGAAAGAGTAAGTTTATTAGCTACAGAACCGGAGGGAGAAAATAATAAAAGACGTAACACTACATATACAAGATTATCAGGAGTAAGAAAAATTAGAGACCAAATCAGAATATTGAAATTGATGATCAGCCAAGATCACAATGAATGGTGGAGCAGGCTCGAAGGGTCAAATGGCCTATGCCTGCTTCTAGGTTCTATGTTTCTAAATAAAACATCAAAAGAATATACAGTTATGTTCTTTGCTTGCCTTTGAGATGTAGATTGTTGAATGTTGCGGCTGTTTTAAATTAACTGGTTCCTTGGATGTGGTCAGATATAGGAAATGTTGCAAATCCTATGAGATATTGGTTCATTGGTAGATTTCAATATGCTGATTTCTTATTCCAGGAGAAAGAGAAAGATTGCCTACTGCTCTACTGGCAACTTCAGATGAACTCCTTTGACGACTACTGAATTCGGCTTGGCAAAACCAGTTGTACAGTCCTGCTGTCTGTATATTCCAAAGGAATTTGATTAATGTGGCGGCTGTAGTCATTGTTGCAGGGTTCTTGTTTGCTTTGCTCACCTTCACCTAGGTGGGTGACATCACATGCTAAAACAATTGGTGCTGACTCATTTTAAAATGCAGAATTTCCAGTCAGTTTTAAAAGTTTTAAAAAACTTTTTTGTGACGTCATCTAAAATCTCTTTGTACTGATCTCTGATAAGTTAAAGTCTCCCAAAATCCAGTTCAAAGTGGTAAGAAAATACAAACTGAATGAAACACAGAAATATACAATCAGGGTACTTTCTGCTGTTATTAAATGCCACAGAGATGAGCATTAAAACAGACAGGACTTGATAGGGTCAGCTAAAACCAGCACTTTTTATCCTCTTCTCTCCTGCTTCCAGGTACTGCCCAAAAACTGAGGTATTAGGGCCCAAATTTTACCACCATGTTCGGCCCAGAATCGGGGTGGGCGAGGCTGGCAGAGTGGCATTCTCTGTTGGCCTCAGGCGGGATCTTATGAGCTTCGGGTGGTGACACAGTGGAATTCCGGCATAAATCTTTGTTAATGAGCTTTTAGAGAATGATGCCTCAATTTTCCACTTGAGAGAATCCAAAAGACCAGTTAATAATTGGCTCACCTGCTGAGAGGATGTCAATTTAATGAAAGAGCAACTAAACGTTTTGCCGCAGTACATGCTCTGCATCAACTCTGCTGCCATTGTGTTTGCCTCACTGGCACCTCATCATTTCTAGAGGGGATTGGTTGGAGTGGGTGGACGCGAGAACCCTACCTCGTTGCTGCTGGATAATCAGCAACCAGCAGGAGAGACACTAAGATTTCTCCCATGTCAGTAAAGCCTGCTGTCAACACTCATTCCAAGTGATCACATAGCCTGTTGGATCCAGCCAGCCAGGCTTGCAGTGCAGTAGAGTGTATTCTGCTATACTTCACTCAAGTATCTTAAGGACTTCCTCTGATCAGAGCACAGGTCAATTAGAGTTCCCATCCCTCACCCCCAAGAGAAAACAACTATTGTGGGCTGCTAGCTTCACCTGTTCCGGTCACCTCCAGTTGATTTCCTGTAATATTGTGAATCACTTTGTGTTTCTCACTCAAATTCATTATGAATATACTCAGGGAAGCTTGAATCTGCTCCGTCTTATGAGAGTTGTCATGAGAAGCCATGATCCGTGAAGTCATTCTGGATCATCAGCATCTCAACATAGCAGTATAGTGATGTGTGGGGGCTAATTAGGCTAATAAAAACATAACCATGTTTAGGAACGCGAACATAATATTGACTTAAGAGTGAATGATCTTGATCAAGGGCTGCTGCTATAGAAGACAGCTCTCCAAGGGTGGTGAATCTCTGGAATTCTCTGCCCGTTGAAGTGGTTGAGGTGGTGGAGGCTACCTCGCTAAATATTTTTAAGACGCAGGTTGATGGGTTTTTGATAAGAGGGGGGATTAAGGGTTATGGGGAGAAGGCGGGAATGTGGAACTGAGCCATGACAGATCAGCCATGATCTTATTGAATGGTGGGGCAGGCTCGAGGGGCTAGATGGCCTACTCCTGCTCCTATTTCTTATGTTCTCTCATAGAGGTTTACAGAAGGGAAAACAGGCCCTTCGGCCCAACTTGTCCATGCTGCCCTTTTTTTTAAACCCCTAAGCTAATCCCAATTGCCCAAATTTGGCCCATATCCCTCTATACACATCTTACCCATGTAATTGTCTAAACGCTTTTTAAAAGACAAGGTTGTACCCACCTCTACTACTACCTCTGGCAGCTTGTTCCAAACACTCACCACTGTCTGTGTGAAAAAATTGTCCCTCTGGACCCTTTTGTATCTCTCTCCTCTCACCTTAAACATATGCCCTCTACTTTTAGACTCCCCTACATTTGGGAAAAGATATTGACTATCTAGCTGATCAATGCCCCTCATTATTTTATAGACCTCTATAAATCACCCCTTAGCCGCCTATGCTCCAGAGAAAAAAGTTCCAGTCTTATAACTCAAACCATCAAGTTCTGGTAACATCCTAGTAAATCTCTTCTGCACTCTTTCTAGTTTAATAATATCCTTTCTATAACAGGAGAACCAGAACTGCACACAGTATTCCAAGTGTGGCCTTACAAGTGTGGCCTTGTATAACTTCAATAAAATGCCCCAACTCCTGTATTCAATGTTCTGACCAATGAATCCAAGCATGCTGAATGCTTTCTTCACCACTCTGTCCACCTATGACTCCAATTTCAAGGAGCTATGTACCTGTACCCTCGATCTCTTTGTTCTGTAACTCTCCCCAGTGCCCTACCATTAACTGCCCTGGTTCAATTTACCAAAATGCATCACCTCTTATTTATCTAAATTAAATTCCATCCGCCATTCGTCAGCCCACTGGCCCAATTGATCAAGATTCCGTTGCAATCCAAGATAACCTTCTTCACTGTCCACTATGCCACCAATTTTGGTGTCATCTGCAAACTTACAAACCATGCCTTCTATATTCTCATCCAAATTATTAATATAAATGACAAATAACAGTGGACCCAGCACTGATCCCTAAGGCACCCTGCTGGTCACAGTTCTCCAGTTTGGAAAAAAACCTCTATAACCGCCCTCTGGCTTCTGTCAGTAAGCCAATTTTGTACCCATTCATCTACCTCATCCTGGACCCTGTGAGATTTAACCTTATGCAACAACCTACCACGTGGTACCTTGTCAAGGGCCTTGCTAAAGTCCATGTAGACAACATCAACTGCACTGCCCTCATCTACCTTCTTGGTTACCCCTTCAAAAAACTCAAATTTGTGAGAAATGATTTTCTGCTCACAAAGCCATGCTGACTATTCCTAATCAGTTCTTGCATCACGAAATGCTTATAGATCCTGTCTCTCAAAATACTTTCCAGCAACTTACCCACCACAGATATGAGGCTCACTGGCCTATAATTCCCAGGCTTTTCCCTGCAGCCCTTTTTAAACAAAGGCACAACATTTGCCACTCTCCAATCTTCAGGCACCTCACCTGTGACTATCAATGATGCAAATATCTCTGCTGGGGAACCCACAATGTCCTGGGATACACTTCATCAGGTCCCAGGGATTTATCAACCTTGATGCGCTTTAAGACTTCCAGCACCTCCTTCTCTGTAATATGTACAGTCCTCAAGACATCACTATTTATTTCTCCAAGTTCCCTAATATCCATGCTTTTCTCAACAGGAAATACTGATGAGAAATATTCATTTAGGATCTCACCCATCTCTTCTGGATCCACACATAGATGACCTTGTTGATCTTTAACAGCTCTACCTCTCCCTGGTTACTCTTTTGGCTTCTATGTATTTGTAGAAGCTCTTTGGATTCTCCTTTGCCTTATCTGCCAAAACAATCTTGTGTCCCCTTTTTGCCCTCCTGATTTCTCTCTTAACTCTACTCCTACACCCCCTATACTCTTCAGGGGATTCATTTGATCCCAGCTGCCTATGCATGTCATGTGCCTCCTTCTTCTTTTTGACCAGGATCCCAAAACCCTGAGTCATCCGGGTTCCCTACTTCTACTAACCTTGCCCTTCACTCTAGGAGAAATGTGCTTATCCTGAACTCTGGTTAACACACTTTTGAAAGCTTCCCACTTATTAGATGTCCATTTGCCTTCCTACAGACTCCCCCAATTAACTTTTGAAAGTTCCTGCCTGAAACCATCAAAATTGGCCTTGCCCCAATTTAGAATTTTAACTTTTGGGTCTACATGAATAGCTGTATATGAATAATGAGTATTTCTCATTTAAAACATGTATTTTGAATTTATAAAATGGATGTGGTTTGCTTTTAGTGACATTTTGTGAAGCTTCAGTCAATGACAATAAGCAGCAGGGCTTGGTGAGAGAGGTATTCAAGAAACAATAGTTGTATTGAAAGCAGGCCACATTATCAGCAGTTGTCAGGAACAAGATGGTGACTAATGCCAATTTGATGAATAGGGCTATACAGCTCCAAGTTGATGAGGGAGTTAGCCTATGAGGAGAGATTGAATAGACTGGGTCTGTACTCGTTGGAGTTTAGAAGGCTGAGGGGAGGATCTTATAGAGACGTATAAGATAATGAAGGGGATAGATAGGGTAGAGGTAGAGAGATTCTTCCTGCTTAGAAAGGATAGCAGAACTAGAGGGCACAGCCTCAAGATAAGTGGGGGGGGCGGGGGGGGGGGGGGTGCAGTTTAGATCGGAGTTGAGGAGGAACTTCTTTACTCAAAGGGTGGTGAATCTCTGGAATTCTCTGCCCATTGAAGTGGTGGAGGCTACCTCGCTGAATATATTTAAGGCACGGGTAGATAGGTTTTTGATAGACAAGGGAATTAAGGGTTATGGGGAGAAAGTGGGAAAGTGGAACTGATCCACTTCAGATCAGCCATGATCTTATTGAATGGTGGGGCAGGCTCGAAGGGCTAGATGGCCTACTCCTGCTCCTATTTCTTATGTTCTTATGTAAGTTGATAATGCAGGTGGTAAGCAGACATAAGGGATTTCTCAGATTTGGACAAGTGTCACGTGGGTTCAATTTGGTGGGAATTATTTTCACTGTTGAATGTTCTACAATTAATAACAGGTGAAATCCCATTAGGTCATGATGTGTATTGTTATTGGCTGGATGTTAGCAAATGCCTGAGCAACAAATAACCACAGGTAAGTCTCAGAGAACAACTGTATCGACTACTGCAGAGCCTTTAGCTCTACAGTCATTTGCTGACTCAATGCAAAGAGGGCCTGGGTCACCTCCAATCCAAGAAACAGTCATTCTGGCTGTTTCTTTACATCACTTGGAAAACACAAAGAATGGTCGGGAAGGAGAAGATGCAGGGAAGGTGGTTTCACAAGGGGAAAAGTGCACAGCTGAAGCACACTGAAGACATCCCTAGGGTATACAAAGTTTGTGATAACTGGGACATGCAATTTCCTTTCATATTTCAAAGCAGAGTAAGATATCTGGGAAGAAATGTTGCCTCTTCACAATCTGTATGCTCCTCCTTGATGACATACCTGCAAGCACAGATCCAGGTTCTACACGTTCTTATAATCTCTGTAAAGACCAACTGCTTTGGAAAAGATATTTGAATCTTCGGTGACGAACTGGTTCACATGAGAAAATTTCAAGCTTTATGGCTTGTCTGAAATGAACTAAAAGGAATATTATCTAAATGCTATTTAATGAGCAACCCATTGACGGGGACCATATGTAATTCTCACCACAGAGAACCTACACCGGCGAGGCCGTGGAGACAAGTGCAATTGTAACATTTAAATTATGAGTAATTGGAATATTGGATTTAAACATTACTATTACAATCACCCTCACGCCCAAAAAGGCTGATCTTGCCACATATCCAGTGCCAGTAAGATCATGAAGATGAGAAATCAGCCGTGAACCTGATTTCTTGGCTATCTCCAGATCTTACTGGCTCCCGCCGCCCATCAGTCAGTAAGACAAAATGGTAAGATCATGGCTAAAGTCTTTGGCAAGGTCTGGAAGTAGAATATTGTATAGCTCCAAAACAAATCATAACAGCAAAAAAATTGATTCAGTACTTTCACCATATGAGTACAGAACAGAGAAGCCATAAGCACTATGAAGGTGAAATAGAGTTCAAACAGAGGATGAACAAAAGACAGTTAACAAAAGGAATGAGTACTTCATTTAACGAGCATTTCCAAGGCAAAACATGAACTACACATGCTCCCAAAATAACAATAATCTTGGTAGAACAAATGATGAGAATTTTTGGTTGACCCATAGGAATGGACCAGTCAGAAAATGATGGGAAACCCACAATTCGGGATCCCCCCACAAACTGGTGAGTTTTAACTCAATAGTATGCCAGTGACACAACTGATCCACAGTTTTTGTATTAACGTTCAGCCCATTGACTCTGATATGAATAAGATGCAAGTGCTAGACAGACGAAAAGGGTTCAAAATACACTTTTTGGTAGTAGCTGTTCATTAATATATACTGTAAATAATTATGGCTCTGATCCCTGTGCCACTCCACTAGTTACATGTTGGCATCCTGAAAATGCCCCTATTACCCCAATTCTCTGTCTTCTATCAGTTAACCAATCCTCTATCCATGCTAATATGCTGCCCCCAGCACCATGGACGCTTATATTATTAAGGAGAGGCTGAATAGACTAGGACTTTTTTCCCTGAACTGTAGAAGGCTTGGGGCGATCTTGTAGGATCTATAAAATAATTAGGAGCACAAAACAGTTTGATAGTCAACATCTTTTCCCAAAGATAGGGGAGTCTGAAACTAGAGGATATAGGTTTAAGGTGATGTGGAGTTGCCGGTGTTGGACTGGGGTAGGCACAACACCAGTTAAAGTCCAATAGGTTTATTTGGTAGCACAAACTTTTGGAGCGCTGCTCCTTCATCAGGTGAGTACTGATGAAGGAGTGGCACTCACCTGATGAAGGAGTGGTGCTCCAAAAGCTCGTGCAACCAAATAAACTTGTTGGATTTTAACCTGGTGTTGTGAGACTATTTACTAGGTTTAAGATGAGAGGGGAGAGATAAAAAAGGTCCAGAGGGGCAATTTTTTTACTAGAGGGCGGTGAGTGCCCTAAACGAGCTGCCAGAGCAGTAGTAGATGTGGGTATAATTTAGTCTTTTAAAAAGCATGGATATAGCGGGACATAGGCCACATGTGGGCAATTGGGACTAGCTTAGCGGTAAACTCTTAAGTACTTTTTGGAAATCTAAATACCTTACATCTACTGGTTCTCCTTTATCTGCATTGCTCATTACCACCTCAAAGAATTCTACCAAATTTGTCAGACATAATTTCCTCTCCATGAAGATATGCTGACTCTGCTTGATTACATTATGTATTTCTCAGAGCTTTGCCATTACATCCTTGGTAATGGACTCTAACGTATTCCCAATGACAGATGCCAGGCGCGTAGGTTGTATATCCCAGTTACTGACTAATCAAAACAAATGGCATGTTTCTTTGGTGTTTGTAATAGGCAGAGTACAAACTGCAGTTGCTTACTCATTAGGGTATGTTGCCCTCAAACTTGGTCAACTGATGCCGTGAAGAAAGATACTCAAACTTTTGAATTATTGTACAACAAATCTCCTTGATAATATTGTACCAAGTTACCACAAAATTATGACAGGCATCAAACTTTGTTGTACACAAAGTATTTAACATCTAACTTACTTCACTGCATACAAAGAACTGACCTCTGTTACACACAAGTATTCAAAATGTATCAAAACTTAACAAAATCTCCAAACTCATGAGTTTGACGTAGAGAGATATGACCTGTGGTCAGGTGAACTGACCAGATTCCCTGCTAATGGATTTCTTCCGATGTCTCCGATTCTCAGACTCAGGTCTTGTTGCTCCTTCTACAGTGGTGAATCCTGGGTTACTGCTGTCTTTTTATTTCCTCTCCTTATCGAGATCCTATTGGCACTGATCATGCTTCCAGTCCGTGTTTCAAGGAGAAGCATAAATCATTCACTGTCTTTTTACTCAAATACTGAGAGCTGTGCCTCTGTCAGGAGGCAAAAATTCTTTCAGGAATATGGCACACAGGGATTTGTGTTCAATCACTGTCTGTTCAAGGCTTAGCAACAGCCACTGTTCAATAAATTCCCATGTTTGTTCCATAGCTGCACATCCTGTTCTTTGCTGCTTCCACAGTTTCTAGCCTGATACAGAGTTAGCCCTTTTAACTGTCAAGCTTTGCCAGTATCTTCACTTTGTCTTTATGGATACCCACCATTTAAAGGTAAATTAGATGATTAGCTTTACCCAATGGAGATGCAAAATAGGACAAAAGCTTCAGAACACCTGATCGCTGCTGCAGAGAAAAATATCTAACTTCTTGACCGTTCTGTCCCCAACGTTTCATCCTTTGCACTTGAATGGCCTCCTGTACTATAATATCATGGACAGTTTGCTAAGCTACCCTACAGACTATACCCTTTTCCACACAGGCAGCAAGAAACTCATACCTGCTGGATAAGCTAAAAGGCTCACATGTCTCCAGCACTGCACTTGGAGTCCCTTTACCTGCTTGACATGCAGTCACACACTCCTTAGCTTGATCACCAACTTGAGTTGCGCCATTGCTTAATCTAAGGATTGTGGCTGCTTCCTAGGTCAAAAGGCAGAATTTTATTGTCTCCTGCATTTGCAGGTGGATTAGCCCATAGAATTCTCCAGATGACCCTGCTTACCCAAAACTTGTCTTATTTTTTAAAATTCAGATGTGGGGCAAGGATGTTGCTGGCTGGCCAGCATTCATTGCCTATCCATTGTTGCCCTTGGAGGGCAGTTGGGAGTCAAACACATTACTGTGGTTCTAGAGTCACATTAGGCCAGACCAGTTAAGGTCAACAGATTTCCATCCCCAAACAACATTATCATAGAATCCCAATAATACAGAAGATGGCCCACCAAGCCCACCCAGGCCATGTTTCCCTTAATCCCACACACTTACCCTGCTAATCCCCTGAAACTAGGATCAATTCAGCATGGCTAATCAACGTAACCCGCACATCTTTGGACTGTGGGAAGAAACCGGAGCACCCGGGGGAAACCCTTGCAGCCACAGGGTGAAAGTGCAAACTCTGCACCATGACTAGAGGCCGGAACTGAAGCGGGTCCCTAGCGCCCTGAGATGGGCTTTAAGAACATGAGAACATAAGAACTAGAAGCAGGAGTAGGCCACCTGGCTCTTCAAGCCTGCTCCACCATTCAATAAGATCATGGCTAATCTTTTTGTGGATTCAGCTCCACTTATCCACCCGCTCACCATAACCCTTAATTCCTTTACTGTTCAAAATGTATCTATCCTTGCCTTAAAACCATTCAATGAGGTAGCCTCAACTGCTTCACTGGGCAGGGAATTCCACAGATTCACAATCCTTTGTGTGAAGAAGTTCCTTCTCAACTCAGTCCTAAATCTGCTTCCCCTTATTTTGAGGCTATGCCCCTAGTTCTAGTTTCACCTGCCAGTGGAAACAACTTCCCTGCTTCTATCTTATCTATTCCCTTCACAATCTTATATGTTTCTACAAGATTTCCCCTCATTCCTCTGAATTCCAATGAGTATAGCTCCAGTCTACTCAGTCTCTCCTCATAAGCCAACTCTCTCAACTCCCAAATCAACCTAGTGAATCTCCTCTGCACCCTCCAGTGCCAGTATATCCTTTCTCAAGTAAGGAGACCAAAACTGTACACAGTACTCCAGGTGTGGCCTCACCAGCACCTTATACAGCTGCAACATAACCTCGCTGTTTTTAAACTCCATCCGTCTAGCAATGAAGGACAAAATTCCATTTGCCTTCTTAATTCTCTGCTGTACCTGCAAACCAACTCCTTGAGATTCCTGCACAAGGACACCCAGTTCCCTCTGCACAGCAGCATGCTGCAATTATTTACCATTTAAATAATAGTCCATTTTGCTGTTATTCCTACCAGAATGGATGACCTCACATTTCCCAACATTGTACTTCATCTGCCAGACCCTCGCCCACTCACTTAGACTATCTATATCTAGACTTTCAGTGTCCTCTGCACACTTTGCTCTGTCACCCATCTTAGTGTCATTTACAAATTATGACACACTATACTTGGTCCCCAACTCCAAATCATCTATGTAAATCATAAACAATTGCGGTCCCAACACTGATCCCTGAGGCACACCACTAGTCACTGATCACCAACCAGAAAAACACCCATTTACCCCCACTCTTTCCTTTCTGTTAGTTAACCAATCCTCTATCCATGCTATCACATTACCCATACCACTGTGCACCTTTATCTTATGTAGCAGTCTACAATGGTTTCATGGTCATGAGTAGATTCTTAATCTTAGATTTTTTTTATTGAATTTACATTCTACTACCTGTCGTGATAGGATTGAAACCCAGGTCCCCAGAATATTAGCTGAGTTTGTGCATTAATAGTCTAGCCACTAGGACATCGCCTCTCCAAATTTTATAGAGGATAGGCCCTTGTCTCATCTGAGGTCCATGAGTGGCCAATGAACGGCTACTTAAGATCCACTTTTTAGTGGGTCCCATTTTTGAGTCCGGTGGGAGAAATTCAGGGGTGGAGTCACCCTACTCGGACCTCGAGTGAGAAGTATTAGTGTAGCTCCTTCAAGGGCCACCTTTCCACATCAAGCATCTCCTTCCCACAAGGCCTGCCTGTTATGGGTGCTCCTTCTCCCACAAAGACCCACATGCCCCTATCCCTATCTCCTGACATGCATCGCAACCCTTCCCCACCATCAGACCCCCTGCACTTATCTGGTCCAGGACTCCAAGATTGCTTGTCTGGTCACTGCTATCACTGGCAGTACTGGGACTTCAAAGCTGCTGACTGGCCCCTCTCCGCCGTGGTCCTTGTGCCTGAGTAAGAGACGGGGCTACTGTGACTGGTGGTTGGGTGCATTCCACGTAGCCTCTTCAGGTAGTGGGGGCATTGGAGGATGGCAGTCCTGCCACCTGAAAAATCCTCTCCTGACTTTCTAGGTAAATTTCCCTCTCCACGATGCCCTCCAATATCTGCATCTCAAACACAAGCTCAGCAGGTCTGTGCTAAAGTTTCTTAAGATACAGACATTGCAGATGTGGTACTGTGGGATCTTAATACTTCTCACAACTTCACACATACTGCAGTCACAGCAGCAGCCTCCCCCCCCCGCCCCCCCACCTGCACTGGCATCCCTGTGTATCCTGTTTTATCTATTTAGTTAATGCATTATTTAATTAAAATTAAAATTAAATCAGGGACTCGTTTGAAACTGCTTTGTAATCCATTCTTTTATATTGCTCTGCTCTTTCTTTTGTGCGTCAGCTTCAATAATTATTTAATTCTTACCGTCTGCTTCTGTCAGACATTAATTTAATGGAAATTCCAAATCCTTTAATGTTGCGACACCCTATTTGGTTAATTTTAAATAAATCCCCCTAGATTTGATTAATGAAACACTTCATGTAATTGTATGATAAATTATACACTTGGTTAAATTATAACTAAAATCAATCAGTTCCTTCGGCATCGCCACTCCTCTCATATCACTTCTCTGGATTTAGAAATGTTTCCATTGCATCATGGAAACCATTCCTCACAACCTTGCGCTTTCTGGCCTCTCCTCACAGCTGCTTTTCCTGTGTAACAGGCTCTTTTAATTTGATTTGATTTGATTTATTATTGTCACACGTATTAGCATACAAATTGCTTCTACAGATCTACAGCTCGACAGATAGAGCATACCGTTCATGGAGAAGGAAAGGAGAGAGTGCAGAATGTGGTGCTACAGTCATAGCCAGGGTGTGGAGAAAGATCAATTTAATGCGAGATAGGTCCGTTCAAAAGTCTGATGGCAGCAGGGAGGAAGCTGTTCTTGAGTCTGTGATCTCAGACTTCTGTATTTTCTTCCTGACAGAAAAGGTGGAAGAGAGAATGCCTGGTGTGCGTGCAGTTGTTATTCTGGCTGTTTCGCCGAGGCAACGGCAAGTATGGACAGAGTTAATGGATGGGAGGCTGGTTTGCCTAATGGTTTGGGCTGCATTCGCAACCTTTTGTAGTTTCTTGCGGTCTTTGGCAAAAATGTATGACTGTGAGGTCAAATACCCGTCCAACTTAATTTTCAACATAGATACCACCAGAGTGGATCGCATCTCAAACAATGACGAGGTAGAAGGTCGGCCAGCCTGTGCTCCCAGCACTGCCCAAGAGGCACAGTGCCAACGCCAAGGGGACACCTTGGCACTGCCTATCGGACATGTGACGGTGTCAAGGGGATGGGGCATATGGGGGTGTGGCCTCGGGGGGCAGGGCCTGATGGGGTGAGGCCCAGGGGGTGATCGATGGGGGTGGGGAAGACCCGCTGCCCTTCTGCATTGGGATCAGTGGGGGAAAGAGGGAGGACAGCAATTGGATGTGTTTGGGAGGTGGTCAGCCCAGGTAGGGGGGCGGTGGGAGGGGGCCGGGGTGGGGAGGCTGTGGTTACAGTCAGCCTGCTGGAGGAAACGGCACTGCGATGGGGGAGAGGCTGGGACTCTGTGTGTGTGTGTTGGGGGGGGGGGGGGGGGGTGGGGTAACTGTCAGGGGGGACGAATCGGTGGGTGGGGAAGGCTAGAGATCAGGGTGGGCCGGGAGGGAGGGGGCAATCAGGCTGTGGTGGGGGCAGACAGCTGACATTGTGGGGGTTGCAGGACTGGCCAGTGATCGAGCAAACAGCGAGGCCATCAATGCAGGACCACTGCACATGCGCCGATCTCAGCACTGACAGATTGGCACAGCTCAATGGCCTGCTCAGCACACTGATTTCACCCTCTTCAGTGTGGATAGGCCTCACCCCCTGAAACAGAGTCATAAACGTTTACAGCATGGAAACAGGCCCTTCGGCCCAACTTGTCCAGGCCGCCTTTTTTTTAAACCCTTAGGCTAATCCCAATTGCCCGCATTTGGCCCATATCCCTCTATAGCCGTCTTACACATGTAACTGTCTAAATGCTTTTTAAAAGACAAAATTGTACCCGCCTCTACTACTACCTCTGGAGCTTGTTCCAGACACTCAGCACTCTCTGTGTGAACAAATTAATGATATTCATGCTGGTGGCCTTTGCAGTGCACAGAGTGTGGGAGATTCTTCTCTGAACTCCCACTGAAAAAAACACCACGAATTGCTCCAATTATCAGGCCGATTCGACACTTTGAATTTTTTGGGAGAATTCCCCCCAATATATTTCACTGTTTACTAACACATGTGACAATTATAAATCAAATCAAATCAAAAAGCAGTATGTGTCATTTACACATACACATATGTGGGGACAGCACAGTAGCACAGTGATTGGCACGCCAGGGACTTGGGTTCAGTTCCTGGCTTGGGTCACTGTATGTGTGGAATTCACACAATCCCCGCATATCTGTGTAGATTTCCTCCGGATGCTCCGGTCTCCTTCCACAATCTAAAAGATGTGCTGGTTAGGTGCACTGACCTGAACAGGTGCCGGACTGTGGCAACCAGAGGAATTTCACTGTAACTTCATTGCAGTGTTAATGTAAGCCTTATTTGTGACTAATGAATAAACTTTATTTAACTTTTACTTATTTCTAAGCTTCTCGATGCTCAATAGACCAATGGCATATCTGTTATTACATGGAGCCATACAAATCAGATATGTCACAGTTACTGCGGGTGCTAATTTCGCTCAGTACTTCACAGCCTTTTGTGCTTTTTGGTTGTGAAAATAATTGACCAAGGCTTCCTATTCCATGAATCTTTTACTTTACTGCTTCTGCTTCATTGCAACAGTTACAACTCAATCTGTAGACCAGGAGCTTATTTTACCATTGCCCGTGCCCATTTTGAGGTGCGAAAACATGGTAAAGTTGGGTGTGAGGCTATCCGTGTCCGTGCAGACTTTACCAAGGCCTGAAAATGTCTACGATCCGATTCGCGCCCGAAACGGGCGCAACGGCAATTTAAATGCATTTGCATGCATTTAAATTGAATTAATGAACTGCCCGCCCAACTCTATCAGCATTTCCCCCTTTACCGTCGCGTTTACCAATCCAGAATCGCAAAATGAACCAGCTGAATAAATGTCTGAATCGGGCGCTCCAGCTGCTGGAGAGAGCGTTCAGAGCTTCCAATGGTCCTCTGACTCAGATCAGTGGTGGGGGGGAGGCGGAGGCAGGTCAGATCATTCTCTGGTTGCGGGGGGGGGTGGAGGGCAGTGAGGTCAAATCGCTGTCTGGTTGGGGGGAGGGCCAATTGTTGTCTGTTGGTGGTGGGGGAGGGAAGGGGCGATCGTTGTCTGGTGTGGGGATAGCCGACCGTTGTCTGGTTGGAGCGGGGAGGAACTCCTGCTGCAATGTCCTGGAACAAAAATGATTGGCCTCCAATAACCACAAGTATCTTCCTTTGTAGTAGATATGACTCCAACCAGTGGTGAGTTTTCCCCTGATTCCCACTGACTCCAGTTTTGCTAGGGCTCCTTGATGCACATGCGAGCAAGTGCTGCCTTGATGTCAAGGGCAATCATGCTCACCTCACCCCGGGGGTTCAGCTGTTTTGTCCATGTATGAACCAAGGCTGTGATATTGTCGAGAGGTGAGTGGTTCTAGTGGAACCCAAATTGAGCCTCAGCAGGCTGTAATTTTTGTTGAAGCTTTGCTTTTTTTAAGGTCTCTCACTGCCCCTTCTGGTAATGTCACCAGCTACCATATGCTGTGGGATGCCTCAGGATTTTCCACATGCCCACTTGTGGACTGTTTCTTGTCAGCAGGCATACTCATGGAAGCCTGCCCTGTGTTGCAAGTTAGCACCAAGACTGGTGGGAGAGTTGAAAAATAGAAACTGGAAGCAGGACTAGGCCATTTTGATCATGGCTGATCATCAAATTCAACATCCTGATCCTGCATACTCCCCATAATCCTTGATCCCTTTAGCCCCAAGAGCTACATCTAACTACTTATTGAAATCATGCAGCATTTTGGCCTCAACTACTTTCTGTGGTAGTGAATTCCACACATTCACCACCCTCTGGGTGAAGAAATTTCTCTTCACCTCAGTTCTAAAAGATTTACCCCGTATCCTCAAACTATGACCCATAGTTCTGGACGCCCCCACCATCAGGAACATTCTTTCTGAATCTACTCTGTCTAATCCTGTTAGAATTTTATAAGCTTCAATGAGATCCCCTCACACTCTTCTAATATAATATAATCCTAGCCGACTTAGTCTCTCCTCATATGACAGACCTGCCACCCCAGGAATCAGCCTAGTAAACCTTTGCTCTATCCCCATCATAGCAAGGATATCTTTCCTCAAATAAGAACACCAAAACTGCACACACCATATACAATTGCAGCAAAACATCCCTATCCCTATACTTAAATCCTCTTGCTGTGAAGGCCAACATAAGATTTGCCTTCTTTATTACGTGCTGTACTTGCATCTTACTTTGAGTGACTGATGCACAAGGGCACCTGAGTATCCACGCATTTAGAGAGAAGCTTTAATTCCCCTTTGGAGAATCTTGGCTGAAGAGTCTGTTTACTTGTCCTTCAAGAATCTCTGCGACCCGCAATGTGTTTCTGATTCCTTATACTTGCAGCGCCACCATGTGACCTTAGTCTGCAATTGCATGCAAACTGAAAGTACATAAGAACATAAGAAATAGGAGCAGGAGTAGGCCATCTGGCCCTTCGAGCCTGCCCCGCCATTCAATAAGATCATGGCTGATCTGTCGTGGCTCAGTTCCACTTTCCCGCCCTCTCCCCATAACCCTTAATCCCCTCTCTTATCAAAAACCCATCAACCCGCTTCTTAAAAATATTTAGCGAGGCAGCCTCCACCACTTCAACGGGCAGAGAATTCCAGAGATTCACCACCCTTTGAGTGAAGAAGTTCCTCCTCAACTCCGTTCTGAACCGCCCCCCCTTTATCTTGAGGCTCTTCCCCTCAACTTCCACTTGTAAAACGAAGTTACTGGCAGGACATGATTTTGTGGTGCCACCCACCAGTGTAATGGCTAACTGGAAGGAAATGTGGATACTTTTACAATTGGAATCCCTTAAGTGCAGGTTTACATTAAAGTTCTTACTGGAATACACAAATACGGATAGCAAAATGTTTTGCATCCTAACTGTACAATAATTAATGGATGATTAAACAAATAAGGTGGAATCCATGATAGAGGAGATTGGAAATGACAATTGATATAGGACCTCACAAGAAACATTAGCTCTTTTTTTTGGTGTAAAACATAAAGATCACAAGTAGGCTTACATTAACACTGCAATGGAGTTATTGTGAAAATCCCCTAGTCACCACACTCTGGTACACCGAGGGAGAATTTAGCAAGGCCAATGCATTTAACCAGCACATCTTTTGGACTGTGGGAGAAAACAAGAGCATCCGGAGGAAACCCACACAGACTCGTGCAGACAGTGACCCAAGCTGGGAATTGAACCTGATGCAGGTGCTGTGAGGCAGCTCTGCTGACCACTGTGCCATCATGCCACCCCATTAATAGCTCCAAAGTATACATTTCCAGAGCCAGGTGGCACAGGGGAAGTTACAGCCCTCTGAAGAACATTTAGATTTCAGAGTTTAGTCAACACAATTGATTGTAGAAATTCATAAGGAGAAAGTAGTCACTTAAAATGTAACCTGCACTGTAGCCCTTAGAATTACTGGATATCAGGAATACATAGGTGTTCCTTATGACCAGCATTTCTACAGTAAAAATGTGTGGTATGCCAACTTTTATCATTTGCTTCTATTTATAATGCACTCATCCATATTTGGGCTAATACTTTATCATATCACAAAGCACAGAATCACATAATACTACAGTGCAGAAGAGGTCCTTCAGCCCAACAAGTCATCACTAATACATGAAAGGCCCTGACCAGCCCACCTAATCCCATTTGCCAGCACTTGGTCCATAGCCTTGAATGTTATAGCATGCCAAAATCTCGTCCAGGTACTTTTTAAAGGATGTGAGGTGTTGCCTCCATCACCCTCCCAGGGAATGCATTCCAGACCATTAGCATCTTCTGAGTAAAAATGTTTTTCCTTAAATCTCCTTAAACCTCCCACCCCTCACATTTAACTTCTGTCCCCTCGTAACTGACCCTTCAGTTTTGAGGGGAACTGCAGCTCCCTATCCATCCTGTCCATGCCCCTTGATGTGGAGATGCCGGCGTTGGACTGGGGTAAACACAGTAAGAAGTCTCACAACACCAGGTTAGAGTCCAACCAGTTTATCTGATAGTAAACCCACAAGCTTTCGGGGTTTGCCCCTTCGTCAGGTGAATGGAGAATTCTGGTCTCAAACAGAGCGTATAAAGGCACACAGAGTTTACAGATTACTGATTAGAATGCGAGTCTTTACAGGTAATCAATTCTTAAAAGTGCAGACAACACGAGTGGAGACAGTATTAAGCATAGGTTAAAGAGATGTGTATTGTCTCCAGACAGGACAGTGAGTGAGATGTTGCAAGCCCAGGCAAGTCATGGGGGTTACAGATAGTGTGACATGAATCCAAGATCCTGGTTGAGGCCATCCTCAAGTGTGCGGAACCTGGCTATCAGTCTCTGCTCAGCGACTCTGCACTGTCGTGTGTCGTGAAGGCCGCCTTGAAGAATGTTTACCTGAAGATCAGTGGCCAAACACCCATGACCGCTGAAGTGCTCCCCAACAGGAAAGGTACAGTCTTGCCTGGTGTTTGTCGAGCGTTGTTCATTCATCCGTTGTCGTAGGGCGGGTACTGGTCCATGTTAGCTTTATGCTCTGTTCATGCCTCCTCCTATCCAGAGGGAATAGGTTTAAGGTGAGAAGGGAGAGATACAATAGGATCCAGAAGAGCAGCTTTTTCACACAGAGGTTGGTGGGCATCTGGAACAAGCTGTCAGAGGTAGTAATAGAGGCGGGTACAATTTTGTCTTTTAAAAAGCGTTCCATGGGTTAGATGGTAATCGGGATAGGGGCTAAATGCAGGCAATTGGGACTAGCTTAGTGATTTTAAAAAAGGGATGGCATGGACAAATTGGGCTGAAGGGCCTGCTTCCATGCTATAAACCTCTATGACTCCTCTATTTCTTCTCAACTACCTAATTGATTCCTGAAGGCACATGAAGTTGGGAAGCTTCTACAGATCTCTTCCCTTGTCCACCCAGGTTACAGCAATTGTAAATTTTGCAATGAGAAAATTTTTCAAGACATCAAAGCAGAACACCAAAACCCCCTGGTCTTTAAATACTGACAGGAGATTGGTCACGTCCACCATTGCAGTCAGATTGTGACTTCTGTTTAATATCTTATCCTCAGGAAACCTCTTTAATCCTTGCAGTATTTTTACCACTGCACTGAACTGAGAGTTTGGTTTATGCACTCGAATCCTGAAGTGGATCCTGAAATTGTAACTTCCTGACTCAGATAAGCAAGGATGGTACTCAAAATATTGTCTATTTTTAGTGCAACTGAAGTTGCAAATATTATCTATGTTCCTTAGCAAAACTATTTTACTTGGAGGACAGATCCTATATCATCTGTGGGAGGACTGGGTTTGATGGCCAATTTTTTTTTTAGCATCTCATTCCTTTTCTCATTCTTTACTTAGTAGCATTAATATAAAATAGGAGATTGAGGGATTTTCATTTGCACGCTGTTTACACTGAAAAAGGGCAATCACTACATCACAAGATTCGCTGGAGCACTCAACAATTTAAGGTTAAGCCGGGGCACTTTGAATGCATTCAGCATTCTAAGCACAAATTGTGCTCACAACTGTGCTAGTTTTTTGGAGCGAAGTTATTGGGGGACATTTTCCCATCCCAGACGCCACAGGAATCTTAGTGGGCGGGGTCAGTGCAGACAATGCAATAGTCCGTTGACTTCAGGTGGGCTTTTCCGGCTTTGGGGGCGAGCACTGGAAAATCCCACCAAATGTTCAAGTTTCTGAAGTGAAGTTAGTGTTCAAGTTTCTGTCCATTGCGTAATCTGCCGCTCACTTTGGCGTGTCTTGCTGTGGCAGAGTTGGCCCATCATTGACCAGCAGTGGGATCTTCCAGTTCCACAGCAGCCAATGGTTTTCTCATTGTTCACACCCTTCAAAGCTTTGACAAAGGGTCATCTGGTCTCGAAACGTCAGTTCTTTTCTCTCCTTGCAGATGCTGCCAGACCTGCTGAGATTTTCCAGCATTTTCTCTTTTGGTTTGTTATTTAGTAGTGATGTCACAGAATCGTAGAATCATAGAACCCTGCAGTGCAGAAGGAGGCCATTTGGCCCATCAAGTCTGCACCGGCCACAAACCCAGACCCTTTTCCCATAACCCCATATATTTACCCTAGCTAGACCCCCTGACACTGAGGGTCAATTCAGCGTGATCAATCAACCTAACCCGCACATCTTTGAACTGTGGGAGGAAACTGGAGCAACCGGAGGAAGCCCACGCAGACACCGGGAGAATGTGCAAACTCCACACAGACAGTGACCCAAGCCTGAATTCGAACCTGGGACCCTGATGCTCTCAGTCAGCAGTGCTAACCACTGTATGCCACTATGCCACCCAACATTTCCCTTTTTGTCATCAATAGGCAATTTGACTTTATATCAGCTTGGCTCCCTGCTTCTCTCCCCGACGCACAACTTGGAATGAAAATTTAACCTTCCTGGCATCTTTTTCCCAGGCCAGGATCACGAAGTTGGGTAAGTCCTGATCTGGGAGAATAGCTCCTGCGAGCTCCAGCTTATTGCAGATGTAGTTACATGCCATACCCACCCTGCTAGTTTTCTAATGTGAGGAAAGAGCAGCATTTATTTTAAGAGATCAACAGTAGTAGATCAATCTATGCCCCCTCACATACATGGCAACAAAAGTGCCAGTGAAAAATTCCAGCCCCCTTCCTGCATAATATGGGTATCAGCCTGCTTCATACTACTGAGCCCAACCTTAAAATTTGGCATTGGCCAGCGCTGGGCAGGTTGGCTAGAGGAAATCCTGACCTGCTGCACTTTCAGTTGCAGAATTGCGCTCAACAAGGGATTTAAGACCCACATTAAATGGCTCTCAGGCAAATATAGTGGAAGGGAATCTGGAGGTTTTCACCAGAGGGAGACTGGCAGAGTTGGAGGGAAGGAAGTCCAGGACTGGCAAGGCTTAAATCTTCCTTGAGGTGTCCTCCTGATCCACACACAAAAGAAACAAGCATATCTGAAGGGCCTTTTCAAACTTCTGATCCTCTTCACATCACTCCTCAGCTGCTGGGAAAGCCACACCAGCTTACCTGATGGAGCCAAAGTTAACATCACAGTAAACAGAGATACTGGGTGTCTTGAATCAGGTTTGCCATGAGAGAAACCTAAGACTTTCAAACCTTTTTGAGAGGTTGCTCAGGAGACGGTAATTGTTTTGTTGTGTAATCAGGGTTTAGACAGACAATTTGGGGATTGTCTGTTCTTCTAAAGTATGCTCTTTGAGTCTGAAGTTTCTCAAACTCACGACTCTTTATTTACAGTGACTATTTTCACATTTGGACCTCCACACAAGGTTGGAGCTGGGTAAGATGCTCTTTCAATGAGTCGGTGCAGGCTCAATGGGCCAAATGGCCTCCTTCTGCATTGTTCTACAGTTCTATGGTTTTAATAGTGACCATGAAACTATCATTGATTGTTGTAGGCTTACCTGCTTCTCTAATGCCCTTTAAGGGAGGAAATCTGACTTCCTTATCTGGCCTGGCCTACATATGGCTCCAAATTCACAATATTGGTGGTTGGCTCTTAACTTTCCTCTGAAATAGCCTAGCAAGTTGCTCCATTCAAGGGCAATTAGCGATGGGCAAAAAATACCAGCCTTGCCAGGGATGCTCACATCCTGTGAGAAAATGAAGAAAAGCATATTCAATTGGCTTCATGTGTGCTTTTGATGTTAACTCTTCACTCTACATCATCCCTCAAGTCTCTATCCCTATTATATTTACATCCTCCTATATTTCCCCTGCACAGTCTCAGACTTCACATGCTCAATCTCTGAGGTGTCTCAACCAATCTCTCTGGTCTTGTTATGATCTCCTGTTGAAGTCAAGGATAAACACAGTAAGAAGTCTGACAACACCAGGTTTAAGTCCAACCGATTTATCTGATAGTAAACTCACTAGTTTTCGGGTTAGTCCCTTCGTCAGGAGAACGGAGAGTTCTGGCGTCAGACAGAGCATATAAAGCACAGGCAGTTTACAGATTACTGATTAGAATGCGAATCTTTACACCTAACCTGCTGTTCAAGTCTTAAAGTGGCCGACAATGTGAGTGGAAGGAGCACTGATCACAGGTTAAAGAGATGTTCAGTGCTCCTTCCACTCACATTGTCAGATGGATAATGATGGATGTCAGAGCCACCGGATAATAGTCATTAAGGCACGCTGCTTGGTTTTTCTTTGGTACTGTGATGGTTGTCGGCTTCTTGAAGAGATAGGAACCTCAGATTGTTGTAAAGAGAGGTTGCAGACGTATGCAAATACCCCCACCAGTTGGTCACGCAGGATCTGAGTGCTCGTCAGGTACCTCATCTGAGCTAATCGCTTTCCATGGGTTGACGTTCGAGAAAGCTGCTCTGACAACTGCATCGGTGACCTGAGATACAGGTTCATCCGAGGCTTCCAGAGTCGAGGGCATGATGTTGCTGACTTTTTGCTCAAAAACAGGCGTCGAATATGTTGAGCTCATCAGGGAGGGATGTGTTGGAGCCGATGGCTTTACATGCCTTCATCTTGAAGCCTTCTTGTTTCTTGCTTGTGCAGTTTGTTCCTGCCGCACCAAAGGCATTTCAAAATGGTGTTTGGCACCCTCAGGCTTTAACACGCCTTTTCTTCTATGGCCTACAAACTGAATGATCTCATTTGATCTTCTCCATGACACCTCTCCTTCCCCGCAACTAGGTGTCTGTTTCTGTTTCCTGAGATCCGTTTGCCTGCACTGCTTTAACTCATGTTAATTGCTCTCTTGTCTCTAAGAGATCTGATAATACTTCAATTGAGACCTGACTGTGATTCTGTTGTGGACCATAATGGCAGTGTCTTGCCAGTCTCTTGAGATTGTTGATGAATGTATCCATGGGTTTGGCCTGATCTGTGCTTTCTTTTATTAAATTTAGCCATCTATATTATTAAATTCCAACACGCACTGAAACAAGAGTCAAAAGCTTGCAGGACTTATTCACAAGAAGTTGCAGTCTCAGCAATCCCCACCCTGCTATCACGTCATCAGCAAAAGATGCTACTGTATAAAGGAATGTACTGTCCTGGTGTTTTTTGTGCAATCCTGAAGCACCTTTTTCTCCAGCTGTCTGAGTTCTGTGCCCGTAACAAGCACTCTAAAATGATTCTGAGAACGGGAGTGTGAATTCCATGCTTCTGCTGAGAGCTGGAGTTGTTCCTGCTTCTGTGCTGCTGCTCGTTATTTTGGGCTTGTTCAGTCTCTGAGCATATCTCTCAGTTTTCATTTAACGTTCCCCTGATGTTCTGATATCTAGGTGAGTCTTATTTCTTTTTTGTCCTTCCCCTTCAGACCCCACTTGGAGTACTGTGCTCAGTTCTGGTCGCCTCATTACAGGAAGGATGTGGAAGCCATAGAAAGGGCGCAGGGGAGATTTACAAGGATGTTGCCTGGATTGGGTGGCATGCCTTATGAGGATAGGTTGAGGGAGCTCGGCCTTTTCTCCTTGGAGATACGAAGGATGGGGGGTGACCTGATAGAGGTGTATAAGATGTTGAGAGGTACCAATCGAGTGGATAGTCAGAGGCTTTTTCCCAGGGCTGAAATGGTTGCCACAAGAGGACACAGGTTTAAGGTGCTGGGGAGTAGGTACAGAGGAGATGTCAGGGGTAAGTTTTTCACTCAGAGAGTGGTGGGTGAGTGGAATGGGCTTCCGGCATTGGTGGTGGAGGCTGATTCGATAGGGTCTTTTAAGGATAGGGAATTTTAGTTAAGTACATGGAACTTAGTAAGATAGAGGGTTATAGGTAAGCCTAGTAATCTGTAAGGTAGAGAAATGTTCAGCACAGCTTTGTGGGCCGAAGGGCCTGTAGTTTTTCTATGTTTCTATGTTTCTATGTTTCCTTACAGCATTTCTTTTCTTGCTAGCCCAGTATCAACATTTTAGGTCTGCTGCGTCTTTACTTGCTCTCACAATGTTTCACAGATTCATAGAATCCATATAGTGCAGAAGGAAGCCATTCATCCCATCAAGCCTGTACTGACCACAATCCCACGGAGGCCCTATTTCTGCAATCCTCCATTACCCTGCTAATCCCTCTGACACTAGCAGGGACAATCAAACTAACCTGCACATCCTTGGACTGTGGGAGGAAACTGGAGCACCCAAAGGAAACCCACATAGATATGGGGAGAAAGTGCAAACTCCACACAGACAGTGACCCAAGGCCGAAATTAAACCCAGGTCCCAGTGCTAACTGCTGTGCCATCATGCCACTATGTCATCTCAGTTTGGAGTAGTTGATGGTTAGATGGGGCTTTTGGGGAGGGACTATTCTCCAAAAGTATGCTGCCTGTGTCTGTAGATTTCCAAACTCTTTATTTACAGCAAGCGTTTACACATTTGGACCTCCACACAAAGTTGGATCTGTTCCTCCTTCCAAATCTCTCTTACTTCCCAGCCATGTAATCTAACATTATTATTACACCAGCACCAGGTAAAGTCACAATATTCCCAGATGAACACCTTCAAAGGGGGAGAGCTAAGTGGCGGTGATTTTAACCTGGGGGTCACTGCGTCTCAGGCGAGGGACAAAGTTGAAAAGGCGGGCCTTCAGGAATAACCTCAGCCAGTACAGGAATTGAACCTGCGCGGTTGGCATTGCTCTGCAGCTGGCCCCCACGAATGCTCTATTGTTAACCCTTTACTCTTCAGCACTCACTGAAAGCTTTCCATAACCCATCATTTTCTCTGGGTTTTACAAGATTGAAATGAACACTTCACCATAAGGGCAACTACAGCTGCCCGAGCAAGCAACGCCCATATCCTATGAACGGATTTTAAAAAATACTTAAAGATCTGGTTTGGCTAAATAACACATCACATATGAATATTGTTTATATTATTAAGACAGTGAAAGAAGGGTGCCTTTTGTCATGGAATCCCTATAGTCAGAAGGAGGCCATTTGGCCCATCGAGTCTGCACTGACCACAATCCCACCTAGACCCTATCCCGATAACCTCATGTATTTACCCTGCTAATCCCCTGACGCTAAGGGACAATTTAGCATGGCCAATCAACCTAACCCGCACATCTTTGGACAGTGGGAGGAAACCCGAGCATCCGAAGGAAACTCATGCAGATATGGCGAGAACATGCAGACTCCACACAGACAGTGAACCAAGGTCAGAATTGAACCTGGGCCCCTGGCGCTGTGAGGCAGCAGTACTAACCACAGTGCCACCATGCCGCCCCTGAAGCTTGTAAACCAAAAAATCTGTATTTAAGTAAAATCTGCTACATTGATCTTCTGCTACTAATTATCAACATTCATAAACCTGATTTTCAGCTTATAGCCTCAGGATGACACAAGAGCATTTGTATCAAGCAATTTAATTCATTTACACCAATGGCAAGCCAAATTGCTTTTCCTGATTGTTCCCTTGTATTGTTATTTGTCATGTCCATAGTCAGGGCAATTTTTAGGCAAGTTTAAAATTGAACCTGCTTTCTTGTGAATGGATTCCTTCTTAGCTCGCAGACATATTGATCAAGCAGAGAATCATTTCCAAAAGTGTCAAAACTGTGCCACGTAGTTAGCTCTTTTAAAGTGTTCATGAATTCAGAACCATTCTGCAACCTCTGGAAAATAATCAGTGCAGAAAGAGGCCATTCGGCCCATCAAGTCTATACTGATTCTCTGACAGAGCATCTTATCCAGGCCCACCCACCCCCTGCCCTATCCCTGTAACCCCATGCATTTACCATGATTAATCCTCTTAACATACATATTTTTTGGAGGAAACCAGAGCACCTGGACGATACCCACACAGACACAGAGAGAACATGCAAACTTCACACAGACAGTGATCCAAGACTGGAATTGAACCTGGGTCCCTGGCACTGTAACTCAGCATTCCTAACCACTGTGCCACCCCAAACCTCATTAACATCAACTTCCACTTTATACAAAAAGGACAATGCCCCCATCCCTACCCGGTCCTCCCAGAGGGATCTTCTGTTGCTGCTGCTGACAATGAGACTTCCCATTGACTGCACCCCATGCCGTCAATAAACCCATGGCTGTGGATGTGCCGTCAACAGGACCAAAAGATCTTGCTGGCGTGAACAACTGGAACATTCTGGGTCCTGTGACTTAATTTAGAAAAATCACTTACTGATGGATTATTTCAGTCTGACTGATTGGCAGAGATAAGGATTGATACTGGGAGCCAGTCAAGGTCTGGGTTAGATGATACATGGTTCTTCTATTTGCAGAGGATAATAGATGTTTGGCACAGGTAGTGGAACTAATGGAATGATTGCTAATTCTCTGAAAACCGTCCTATGAGAACTGAATGGTTCATTGCTGGACATCATTTAATTTTAATTGTAGTTAGCTCAGCAAGCAATGCATTCCAGCTGAGACCAGGAACTTTGAAGAACACACATTTCCATCTCATTAACATTGAATAACATTCAGACTAGCACAAATAACCCCTACAATTAGAAAAATCAATGTTTCTCGGCATATAATTTCTGTATTTTGCACTTGTGCGTTGACCTCTCGCCTTGACTCTGTCTAGCACTCCAATCATTTAAAATAACGATTACAAAATCTTATGTAATGCTTACTCAAATTTCCAATATGTGCTCTCAGTTGCTGAGAGCATAAATTCAGGAAATTATCCCTTGAGTCTCTCTTACAGACAGACAGTATTGATGGAAGGTAATTGGCACAGTGCAGCCTCATAGGTTAATCAGCTTCCTCCACATTTAATGCTGAGTCATTTTTTGTTACATGTTTTGCAATCCATTGCTAAAATAATGAATTTACCAGCATGCATACAGCTTACACGGCTTATTAGCTGTTTGAGAAGTGATGAATGTTAATTATAACAGAGCCTGGGTAATGAGACCAGATAAAAAAGTAACCTGGAAAAAGGAGAGTGCTGGGGATATAGAGAACATGGCCCAATTAGGGTTAAGAGTGAAAATAGGTAAAGAAAATGAGGAGTACAAAGGAAAAATTGTTGGGTTGAAAATTAACTCATCTCTGAGTTTAATTATTTATTTATTAGTCACAAGTAAGGCTTACATTAACACTGCAATGAAGTTACTGAATTCCCCTAGTCGCCATACTCCGGGTCAATGTCCTTAACCAGCACATCTTTCAGACTGTGGAAGGAAATGGAGCACCCAGACGAAACCCAAGCAGACAGGGGCAGAACGTGCAAACTCCACTCAAACAGTGACCCAGGCCGGGAATCAAACCTGGGTCCCTGGCACCGTGAGGCAGCACTGCTAACTGCTGTGCCATTGTGCCACCCCTGTGGTGTGAAATGGGAGCAAGCAGGATTTAATTGGTTAGAAGAAATGTAAGATCAAATAGCCAACCAGTAATGGGGTATGCAACCTAGATAAACATATGTGCCGAAAGGAAATAGGGAGCTAAATTGGTATAGTTAATTGAGGCAGGATGGGAGGATGGGAGCATAAACATTGTCATTGGAGCCTCTGGTTCTGATCTTCAGGTCGTCGTTGGCCTCTGGTATAGTACCGGAAGATTGGAGGTTAGCGAATGTTGTCCCATTGTTTAAGAAGGGGAACAGAGACTTCCCCGGGAATTATAGACCAGTGAGTCTCACTTCTGTTGTGGGCAAGGTTTTAGAAAAAATTATTAGGGATAGGATTTATAGTTATTTGGAGAGTAATGAATTGATTGGAGATAGTCAGCATGGTTTTGTGGCAGGTAGGTCGTGCCTTACTAACCTTATTGAGTTTTTTGAGAAAGTGACCAAAGAGGTGGATGGGGGTAAGGCAGTGGACGTGGTGTATATGGATTTTAGTAAGGCGTTTGATAAGGTTCACCATGGTAGGCTTCTGCAGAAAATGCAGATGTATGGGATTGGGGGTGATCTAGGGAATTGGATCAGGAATTGGCTAGCGGATAGGAGACAGAGGGTGGTGGTTGATGGTAAATATTCATCATGG
The DNA here is from genome assembly GCF_965287045.1 of Carcharhinus amblyrhynchos. Taxonomy (NCBI): domain Eukaryota; kingdom Metazoa; phylum Chordata; class Chondrichthyes; order Carcharhiniformes; family Carcharhinidae; genus Carcharhinus; species Carcharhinus amblyrhynchos. The sequence goes on along the minus strand of NC_137324.1, from coordinate 44,653,904 downwards.
AGTTCGGTTACGAGTGATGTGCCTCAGGGATCTGTTTTGGGGCCACTGCTGTTTGTAATTTTTATTAATGATCTGGATGAGGGTATAGTTGGGTGGATTAGTAAATTTGCTGATGACACCAAAGTCGGAGGTGTGGTAGATAGTGAGGAAGGGTGTCATAGTTTGCAGGAAGACTTAGACAGGTTGCAGAGCTGGGCCGAGAGGTGGCGGATGGAGTTTAATGCGGAGAAGTGTGAGGTAATTCACTTTGGTAGGAATAACAGATGTGTTGAGTATAGGGCTAACGGGAGGACTTTGAATAGTGTGGATGAGCAGAGGGATCTAGGTGTATGTGTACATAGATCCCTGAAAGTTGGGAATCAAGTAGATAAGGTTGTTAAGAAGGCATACGGCGTCTTGGCGTTTATTGGTAGGGGGATTGAATTTAGGAGTCGCAGCTTTATGTTGCAACTGTACACAACTCTGGTGCAGCTGCACTTGGAGTACTGTGTGCAGTTCTGGTCCCCACATTACAGGAAGGATGTGGAGGCTTTGGAGAGGGTGCAGAGGAGGTTTACCAGGATGTTGCCTGGTATGGAGGGGAGGTCCTATGAGGAGAGGCTGAGGGATTTGGGGTTGTTTTCGCTGGAAAGAAGGCGGCTAAGAGGGGATCTTATTGAAACATATAAGATGATTAGAGGTTTAGATAGGGTGGATAGTGATAGCCTTTTTCCTCTGATGGAGAAATCTAGCACGAGGGGGCATGGCTTTAAATTAAGGGGGGGTAGTTATAGGACGGATGTCAGGGGTAGGTTCTTTACCCAGAGGGTGGTGAGGGATTGGAATGCCCTGCCTGCTGCAGTTGTAAATGCGCCTAGTTTGGGGGCATTTAAGAGATCCGTGGATAGGTTTATGGACGAAAAGGGATTGGTTTAGGTTAGTGGGTCATTGTTTTGTAACCGGTCGGCGCAACATCGTGGGCCGAAGGGCCTGTTCTGCGCTGTAATGTTCTATGTTCTATGTTCTATTGACTGATTAGGTTAAAGGACCTGTTTCTGTGCTATGTGTTCTATGTCATTCTATGCAATTCTATGGATGGAGAATATTAGAATTTTCATGTCATAGAAACATAGAAACTAGAAGCACGAGTTGGCTTTTCAGCCCTTCAAGCCTGCTCCACCATTCATTTTGATCATGGCTAAGCATCAAATTCAATATCCTGATCCTTCCTTCCTCCCATTTCCCTTGATCCCTTTAGCTCCAAAAGCTACATCTAATTTCCTCTTGAAATCAGACAACATTTCAACTACCTCCTGTGGAAGTGAATTCAACATATTCAACACCCTCTGGATGAAGATATTTCCCCTCACCTCAGTCCTGAAATGTTTACCCGTTATCCTCAAACTATGATCCCTAGTTCTGGACTCCCCCTTCATTGGGAACATTCTTCCTGAGTCTACCTTGTCTAACCCTGTTAGAATTTTACATGTTTCCTCTCTCACTCTTCTAAACTCCAGTGAATATAATCTTAATTGACTTAATCTGTCCTCATATGACAGACCTGCCATTCCAGGAATCAGCCCAGTAAACCTTCACTGTAATCGCTCTATAGCAAGGATATCCTTCCTCAGATAAGGACTCTAAAACTGCACACAATACTCCAGGGGTGGCCTAATGAACGCCATGTACAATTACAACAAGATTTCCCTATCCCTAAACACAAATCCTCTCGCTATATTGAGCCTTCAATATGTCATTGATGAAGACGAACATACTACCACTATTTGCCTTCAAACAACTGGACAACCTCAAACAGACCATTGTTCACAGCAAACTATGCAACCTTCAGGAGAACAGTGACCATAATATATTGAAAAAAGTTAGATCCTGAATGATCTAATTTGATATTGAAGGTCACAGTGTGTTGAAACCCCTGGTTTTCTGTGCTTACATTTGCAAAGTCTTTGGAATAAGACTGAGAGCTCTGAGGCATAACTGTTGCTGGTTTTAGCTGAGACGCATACAAATCAAACATTTCTGAACTGGAAGAGTTCACAGAGCTTAAGCAGCTATCTTCACAGCCAGAACAAAAATTTATAACAGTTTGTGATCCCATCTACTAAAAATAGACTTATAAAGGTGTAAGGTCTAGCCACACTCACTCTAAAGTGGGAAAATCCTGCCTGAGTTCAACCAATCTTTGCTATGATTTCCGTGACGGGTGGCATAGTAAATTTCTGCACTTAGTGTTCCAAAGATGGACCTGAAACATTCACTTTTGTTTCTTTCTCCACAAATGCTGCCAGATCTTGAGTCTTTCCAGCGCTATCTTATATTTCAGAACTTTAGCATCCACAGAATTTTGCTTTTATTATAGACTTGCTTCACACAGGGTGGAACCTCTCACCACTACAGCCCCCCACCACTCCTTCCCCCCACCGTATCAGTGAGATTTTTAGTCAGGGAAAGGTGATTTGCACCACAGGCTTACATCATATATGTAATTAGAATGGAAAAGGAGCAGCACAGGATAAAGCATTTGGCAGTATTTAAGAAGATGGATTCACACCTGCTCAGCAGGGGAAGATTTTGCTTTACTTTTCTTACACTCACTCAGTAACTATTAAACTGTCTTGGACTCAGCCATTGGTTGAACACTCTAGGCGAATCATTGCCTTTTCCTTTGTTTCGGGCTGTTCCAAGATCAAGATATTGGTATCAGGCAGGATGAAGAAGAGGGGAAAATAACCTCACACATCAACCCCCAGAAAGCATATTTAACCTGTCAAGCACCACTGCTAGGTTCTATAAGGCCTGACAGCCATTTATGGCACATGTTGGCACGCTGCAGTTGGAGCCAGGTGAGTAGATGCCCAATGATCCCAGAAAACCACCCCCCTCACCCCCCACACCCCATTTGATGGGCGCACCTTAGCCCTTTACCTGAGCATGTCTACCCACCCTGCCGAGGTGTGGGGACCAACACGAGAGCATTTCTCTTTTCCCTCTCACTGTCTTTCTTCTCTCTCCTTCACTGGCTCTCTTCCTCTCTTTCTTTTCTCTGCCCATTAGTTTATAACTTAGGCTGTTTAAGTGCTCAGTTGGTTCTCCAGCGGTGTTCCTCTGTCTTTTTGTTTTTGTATTATCATCATCATTACCGGTGCAATTAGACGGGACTTGTAGCGTTTTTGTAGTGCAGTAGGCTGGGAGACTCTAGCAGAGGCTATTTCGTGGAGTCCCCACTGAGTGCTATGTCCTCCGCACGCCTCCGGCAGTTGGATTTCTGATGCCGTCAATATGGAGCTGCATATATTGTATTAATCCTTATTTAAATTTGTTTGAAATATAATTATTGGGCCCGGGACTGAAATCCCTGGGTCTTCCAGCCTCTCCATTCTATTAGGTGTATTTCACTCCAGCAGGGTTCAGTATAGCTCCCCACTTGCGGGGAATTGGCTACCTGACCCTGCTGGAGTGAAGGGGGACACCGTGGCACTACCCACTGGGCATAGGGCAGTGCCAAGGGGGCAGGGCCTAACGGGGGCAAGGCCTGATGGGCCAGAGCCACGTTGGGGGACGATTGGTGGGGGTGGAGGACCCACTGCCAGTCTGCGATCGGGACCTGAGACAGAGGGAGGAAGGCAAGCAATCAGGACTGGTCGGCAGGGTGGGGGGGAGAGGTGATCAGACTTTGGTGGTAGGGGGGAACTGCTTCTGGAGGGGCATGAGGCAGGACTGTGGGTGGGGGGGCGGGTGGGATTGCCAACATGGCGGGGGGGAAGAAATGCAGGAAATTGGGGCTGCAGGGGGGAGGGGGGTGTGGGGTATTGAGGCAGGCAGGGGTTGGGGGGTAGAGCTGGAGTGGTTTAGAGGCTGGCCCGGAAGGCCAGTGATCGAGAGGCAGAGCCACTGTGCATGCACTGATCTTGGCGCTGACGGATCAGCCCACGCGCAATGGCCCACTCAGCGCTATGCTGCCGGCCTCTCCAGTGGGAATAGGTCCCGTCCACTGATTTTCAGTGTGAATTGGGCTAGTGCACTCTGCAGTGCACAGAGTGTGGGAAATTCATTTTGAAAGTCCCACTGAAAAAGAAACTGGATTTACTCCAGTTTTCGCCCAAATTCAACATGAATCGCCCCCTTATAGTCATAGTTACAGTCATAGCAAGGGCGTAGAGAAAGAAAGCTTAATATAAAGGCTGGAATTCTTTGACCTCGCCCAAGGCTGGGATTCTCTGGCCCTCCTGCTGTGGATGGAGATTTGGCTGAGTGCCAAATTCTCCTATTCTGCTGGTACCAGTCATGGCGCATACAAGACTGGAGAATTCTTCATATCTATATCTTCAACACCAGTCTCATCTTAGATATACTATTTTTCTCTAACTGAGCAAGACTCTAGCTCTCACTGTTCAATAACATGGGGGACCTGACCAGAAATGAAAAGCTAGCCTTGACAGTTTGCATTCGCAAAATTTCTGACAGGGTTGGTTTGTGCTGTGGTTTCACTGGAGAAATTCATTTTAAAATGTCAAAGAAGCCTCATCTTCTCAGTGATAGCCACATCAAAATAACAGGGCCTAGACAGAATGGCAACACTCACCCTTAAGCCCATGCCCTCAACTTTCTTACTGAACCTTCAGAGTATGCACCACGTAGTAAAAATGGCAGTTTTCCAGAACCTATGCATCAAGTGGCACAGGGTGACACTGTAATTAGCACTGCTGCCTCACTGTGCCAGGGACCTGGATGCAATTCCAGCCTCAGGTCTGTGTAGAGTTTGCACAATCTCCCCGTGTCTGCGTGGGTTTCCTCCGGGTGCTCCAGTTTCCTCCCACACTCAAAGGATGTGCGGGTTAGGATGAATGGCCATTTTAAATTGACCCTTGTGTCAGGGGGATTAGCAGGGTAAATATGTGGGGTTGTGGGAATAGGGTCAGAGTGGGATTGTGAATGATGCAGACTTGATGGGCTGAATGGCCTCCCACTTCACAGTAGGGATTCTATAATTTTATTCTATGGGATTCCAAGTTAGTGGCATTTCGTTAAAAGGTGGCAGCATGGTGGCACAACGATTAGCATTGCTGCCTCATAGCGCCAGGGACCTGGGTTTGATTCCCAGCTTGGGTCACCGTCTGTGTAGAGTTTGCACATTCTCCCTGTGTCTGCATAGGTTTCGTCCGGGTGCTCTGGTTTCCTCCCACAGTCCAATGATGTGCAGTTTAGGTACATTAGCCATGCTAAATTCTCCCTCAATCTACCTGAACAGGTACAGGAGAGTGGTGACTAGGGGAATTTCATAGTAACTTCATTGCAGTGTTAATGTAAGCTAATAAATGAGCTTTAAAAGGTGCTGCTCAACTCAGGCTCTAAGTGGAGACTTTTGACCATATTTTGGCATTCACTGGAAGTGCTCGAAAATGAATCATTTACATTCAGGAAGCTTTCCCCCACATTATCCTTGGAAAGCATATTTAAACACAATTACTTAGCTCGTACCTGAGGGCTTCCTGGTGGGAATCCTACTTTACATGATCGATATGCTGGAGGCAGAGCAGCAGCAGAAGGCTGTAAGGCAAGCCAGATTAATTAGTCAACTCCAGCAGAGGACCAGACCATCTCATTAAACCAATCCAGCATGATGCACAGACACAGGTGCAGCTTCTTAGATCTTTCCCAGGATCTCAGCCTCACAAGGTTTTATTTGCAGTCAGAGTCTATACAGTGTGTGCAATCTCTTGCTATGAAGAAAGTAATCACAACCCTCATTTTTCACATCAAGGGCTGATTCCAGTAAGCCACAGGAAACTTTTGGCTTATCAGTCAATTTTCAAGGCAACTTGTAACATCCTCTTTGCCAGGGAAACTCAATTTATAGATTTCAATAGCACTGTCACACAGATAAGAGAGGCAGTTAGACCAGGTACTTTGCTCAGTATGTGTAATACACAATGTGTGTGGCAGAACATGCATAATAGTGATTTTACTATCATTCTGCTTGTAGGAAGAAGAGCCCAGAAGTCTAGGCTGGAAGTGCTGATCATTGTTACTGTTTTAAACTTCTGCACTCTTGTTGAATACAGGAGACAAAACACCAGTAATCGACAGCACGTAGAATAGGGCATCAGCCAGATATTTCTTTGGAATTGTTCCCATTCGTCATCACAATGGTGCCAGAAGCTTGGTGGAAACATCATTACCGCCTATTAATGGATTTCCTGTTCACATCCGAGGGAGTTACAGTAGTGCAAAGGGAGAACTAAAAGAATACCACGGGACGCAGCCTTCTTTATCTTTTCCTCACAATCCTGTTCACCTTCTCCATCAGTCCAGATACTGTCATTTGAGGGCAATGTCAAGATGACAATTTGATGAATAAACTTTGTAAGTAAATTTGAGTCTGGATCAGTCCAAACTGTATAACAAATCTGTCTCAAGTTTTTTTTAAAGTTTATTTATTAGTGTCACAAAGTAATACATTAACAAATGTGAGGTATTGCACTTTGGAAGGACCAACCAACGTAGAACATACAGGATAAATGGTAGGACTCTGAAGAGTGAGGTTGAACAGAGGGATCTGGGAATACAGGTACATAATTCCCTAAAAGTGACGTCACAGGTGGATAGGGTTGTAAAGAGTCCTTTTTGTACATTGACCTTTATAAATTGGAGTATTGAGTATAAAAGTTGGAATGATATGGTAAGGTTGTATAAGGCATTGGTGAGGCCGAATTTAGAGTATTGTGTACAGTTTTGTCTGCCTAGTTACAGGAAGGATGTAAATAAGGTTGAAAGAGTGCAGAGAAGGTTCACAAGGATGTTGCCAGGACTTGAAATGCTGAGTTACAGAGAGAGATTGAATAGGTTAGGACTTTATTCCCTGGAGCATAGAAGAATGAGGGGAGATTTGATAGAGGTGTGTAAGATTTTGATGGGTATAGATAGAATGAATGCAAGCAGGTTTTTTCCACTGAGGCTAGGGGAGAAAAATATCAGAGGGCATGGGTTAAGGGTGAAAGGAAAAAAGTTTAAAGGGAATATTAAGAGGGGATTCTTCACGCAGAGAGTGGTGGGAGTGTGGAATGAGCTGCCGGATAAAGTGGTAAATACGGGGTCACTTTTGACATTTAAGAAAAACTTGGACGGGTTCATGGATGAGAGGGGTGTGGAGGGATATGGTCCAAGTGCAGGTCAGGCAAAAAATGGTTCAGCACAGACAAGAAGGGCCAAAAGGCCTGTTTCTGAGCTGTAATTTTCTATGGTTCTATGGTAACATTGCAATTAAGTTGCTGCGAAAATCCCCTAGTTGCCACATTCTAGCATCAGTTCGGGTAAACTGAGGGAGAATTTACCATGGCCAACCAGCAAGCCTTTTGGACTGTGGGAGGAAATCGGATCACCCGGAGAAACCCACAAAGACACAGGGAGAACATGCAGCCTCCAGACAGTGACCCAAACCGGGAATCGAGCCTGTGTCCCTAGCACTGTGAGGTAGCAGTGCTAACCACTGTTCTACCATGCCACCCTACTTCTATTGGTTAACGTGAATACCCCAGTACCACTTCTCTTGATTTCCTCATACTCTCTAAATTATCGGATTGTTGGACTCACCACTGTTACTGAATGAGCATAAGTTTTCTTTATTCAAAGATCGTTCTCTTCAGTGCCTCAACACCAGCCATCAACATCTTCCCACCTCGAAGTACTCATCCAGTTGGCTTTTGATCATTGGCATTTTAATAATGTTAAAAACTTGAGGGCAGATAACTGTCACTCTGCCCAACCTGCAATCTTAAAAAGGGCCGGAAAAAAACAGGGAATTTTGGCCCAACCTGCATGCATTAACAATGTGCTCATACTCCATCATGTCTGTCACATTGCGGTTCTGGACAATTGGTATTACCTTGCAAGCTTCTGTGTGAATACACGCCTGCCTGTAATGATACAGCCATGTCCTGCTGAGTGAAATTATTTGTGCATTAGCAATCAAGCTAATTACTGTTGACTTGTAAAGCTTAACATGGGGGATGCAAATTTCTTCCTGTTGTAATACCAGTGGTGACTATTTCAAATCTGTTTTCAAAAGCTTTTTGGTGGTACCCTATCATCAGCTGCTACATTATACACCCATGGAGAGTGCAAACAAGTCATCCCAAGTAACAGGAGTGGTTAAACTCAGTAATTATCCTGCAATCAAACATGATCTTTCTAACTTCTTTCCACGTTTCCTGGGTCATTGCACCACATTCCCTGGATCTGTCATTTCCTGTTGTGCCTCACTTATCATTTGCTTTGGAGGAGGGCAAGGTGGGGGTGTTGGGATCTGCTCATCAGTGCCACAGATCATGACACCGACAATGTAGCTTAAAGTGTGAGTGACGCATGCACTTCAGAAACTGTCCTTACTCTGTAATGTAAACCCATTTAATCTACATAACCTGCTGATGTGGGGTTGCTGCTGAGGTTGTGAGAATGAATATTGGTGGCCATTGACACCTACAGCTCGGGAAGGATGCTTGCTGTGAGGCAATGGTATTTGTGCAACAACTGTGAATGAGAGACTCATTCAGAGTGAAATGCAGCCAGTGTGAGTGTGGGTCTCAGGAAGTGGTCTTACCCTGCTGCAGTAGCAGAAGGGAGAGAGCTGATGAATAAGTATCAGAACTGGGAGGATAAAAGAGAGTAAAAAGTCTGACAACACCAGGTTTTAGTCCAACCTATTTATTTGATAATATACTCGCAAGCTTTCGGGGTTAGCCCCTTCGTCAGGTGAAGGGGCTAACCCCGAAAGCTTGCGAGTATATTATCAAATAAATAGGTTGGACTAAAACCTGGTGTTGTCAGACTTTTTACTGTGTTTACGCCAGTCCAACGCCGGCATACCCACATCAGGATAAAAGAGAAACAGTGAGACAGAGAGTGGATAGAAGAGTGCTGTTGGTGAGGAGTCACTGAGGAGCATCTGGGAAATCCTGGCTCAGTCACATAACCAATGGATTGCTGAGGGCCTAGTGCTCAACTGGAGGAAGCGCAGTCAGCAAACGTCAGTTTAGAAAGTGACGTGGGACCAACCAAAGCTGATTTGGTGAGGAAATCGTGGTGAGTATTTCCAATCTATTAAAATAATTAATTGCTTAATACTGAGAGAAGGATAACAAAAATGGGTAGAGTGGTACTGTACAATTATAATAAAATTGTTTGGTAAGAAACATGTTTCCTAACTATCATAAATAAAGCCCCAAACTAATATATATTTTTTAAGGGAATAACTAGCTTAATCAAGAAGGACTACCTGGCAGGAGACCTCAGACCTCCTGCACAATGTGGGAAGTGACGGATGCTTCCAGTGCTCCTGGTGAGCAGCTGTGCAGAAGGTATATCCAAATGCAGCTTCCAGCATAGCTGGAGCAGTGGGTGGGCTCACTATGGAGCATCAGCGATGCTGAGCAAGTCATGGATAGCACGCTTAGTGAGGTGGTCAGACTGCAGGTGAGGATTGCACAAGCAGAAAGGGATTGGGTGACCATTCAGGAATGATAAAAGACTCAGGAAGGTAGTGCAGGAGTCCCTATTGGACATCATAGGAACATTGAAACTAGAATCAGGAGTAGGCCATTTGGCCATTCGAGTGTGCTTTGCCATTTATTTTGATTATGGCTGATCATCAAGTTCAATATTCTGATTCCCCCTTTTCTTCATATCAATTGAGCCCTTAAGCCCTTAGAGCTATATCTAATTTCTTCTTGAAATCAGATGTTTTGGCCTCAACTACATTTTGTGGTAGTGAATTCCACACATTCACCACCCCCTGGGTGAAGAAATTTTTCCTCAGCTCAGTTCAGAGAAATTTCTTCTCCCTCCCAAACAGATATATCTCTTTGGATACTGTTGTGGAGGATGGTGGCGAGATGGCCTCTCAGTGGAAAGCAGCATCAGCCAAGTTCACAGCACCATGGGTGGCCCTGCTGCTTAGCAGGGCAGGAGGAAAATGAATGGTAGGGTTATAGTGATAGGGAATTCAATAGTAAGAGGCACATACTGATGCTTCTGTGGCTGCAAACATGAATCAAGGATGGTATGTTGCCTCCCTGGTGCCAGGGCCTGAGATGCCATGAAATGGCTGCAGGGCATTCTCAGGAGGGAAGGTGAACAGCCAGTGGTTGCGGTGCACATTGGTGCCAACGACATAGGGATGAGAAGCTGCAAGCTGACTACAGGAAATTAGGAGATAAATTAAGATGCAGTACCTCAAATGTAGCAATCTCAGGATTACTCCCAGTTCCATGTGTTAGTGAGAGCAGAAATAAGAGGATAGACCAAATGAACAAGAGGCTGGAGAGATGGTGTACTCGGGAGGGATTCGGATTCTTGAGGCACTGGGACCAGTTCTGGGAAAAGTTGGATCTGTACAAACCAGATGGGCTGCATCCAGGCAGAGCAGAGAACAACGTCTTTGAGGGGTTTTTGCTTATTCTGTTGGAGAATATTTCAACTAATGTGGCAGAGGGTGGGCTCCCATGATTACAATCAAATAGGTCAGATTCAGATCAGAAAAACGTAGGTAGAACATTAATGAGGGGGCAAGGTGGCACTGCTGCCTTATAATGCCAGGAACCCGGGTTCAGTTCCACTGTCACTGTCTGTGTGGCACTTGTACTTTCTCCCATGTCTGCGTGGGTTTCCTCTGGATACTCCAGTTTCCTCTCACACTCCAAAGATGTGTGTGTTAGGTTGATTAGTCATGCTAAATTGACCTTCGTGTCGGGGGGATTAGCAGGGTAAAAATGTGGTAAAAATACAGAAATAGGGCCTGGGTCAGATTGTGGTCAGTGCAGACTGGAATTCTATGATTCTATGTTGACTACGTAGTGATAAACTTGGAATTACAGACAAAAGTAAGTGTTCAGCAAAGGGTTACACTGTTTGTACTACAGGTAGGTGAGTTCAGGGCATAGGTAGACACATGGTGTCTTTGGTGTCATTACTTTAACAGAAACCTGACTAAAGGAGGGGCAAGATTGGCAACTCAATATATCTAGCTACAGAGTTTTCAGATACAATAGAATGGGAAATAAAAAAGAGAGAATAGCACTAATGGCGAAGGAATAAATTCCAGGTATGAGACAGGATGACATACTGAACAAGTCAAAAAACAAGGCTTTATGGGTTGAGCTTAGACATTAAAAAAAGGGGCAGTCACATTACCGGGAATATACTACAGGCCCTAATAGTGAAAGGGCGATAGAAGAACAAATATCTAGGCAAATTTCTGCCTGTAAGTACCAAAGGGCAATAGTAGTAAGGGATTGTTATTCCAATATTAATTGGATTTCAAACAATATAAAGGACACCAAAGGAGAAGAATTCATGCAGTGTGTCCAGTAAGTTTTCTTCAACCAATTAGTGACAAACCCAACAAGACGAGATTCAATTCTAGATCTAGTTTTGGGGAATGAAGAAGGGCAAGTGGGTGAAGTGACAGTTAGTGACCAAATTGGGACCAGTGGTCACAATTTAGTTAGATTTAGCATTACCATGGAAATGGACAGAGATAAAGCAGGAATAAAAGTTCTGAACTAGGGGAAGGCAGATTTTGGAGGAATGAAAAGGGACTTGGCTGAGTGGACTGGACAGCACTGTTCGGGAATAAATCAGTGGAAAATAGGTGGGAAGTACAAAAAGGCGACATCTTTCATAAGTACACATTAACTGCTTCATTTTAATCTCTACCTCTTCCGTCATCCAGGGAGCTCGGGGTTTGTTTGCCCTACCTTCCCTCCTTTTGAAAATACACATTGAGTATACTTGAAAATCTCTTCTTTAAATGCAGCCAAGTGTTTTATTCCAATTTTCCCTGCTAATCTTTCAACTCTAGTTTGTCAGAACTGGATCCATTCTTACCAGGTTAAATTTGTCTTTCCACCAGATTAATTATTCTTACTCTGCATAGCTTCTTGCCCTTTTTGCAGTTTTGGGCGCCATACTTACGCAAGGATATTTTGGCCTTGGAGGGAGTGCAGAGGAGGTTTACTAGGCTGATGCTGGAGTTGAGGGGGTTGAGCTATAAGGAGAGGCTGGATAAGCTAGGCTTGTACTCATTAGAGTTTAGAAGAATGAGGGGAGATCTCATTGAGACGTATAAGATGATGAATGGGATGGATAGGATAGAGGTGGAGAGACTCTTCCCGCTCAGAAAGGACAGTAGGACTAGGGGGCACAGCCTCAAGATAAAGGGGGGGCGGTTTAGAACGGAGTTGAGGAGGAACTTCTTCACTCAAAGGGTGGTGAATCTCTGGAATTCTCTGCCCGTTGAAGTGGTGGAGGCTGCCTCGCTAAACATATTTAAGACGTGGGTTGATGGGTTTTTGATAAAAGAGGGGATTAAGGGTTATGGGGAGAGGGCGGGAATGTGGAACTGAGCCACGACAGATCAGCCATGATCTTATTGAATGGCGGGGCAGGCTCGAAGGGCTAGATGGCCTACTCCTGCTCCTATTTCTTATGTTCTTCTGTTCTTTTTTATATCCAATCTAAACTTTTTGATACAATGATCACTGTTCCCTAAATGTTTCCATGCTAACATTGATTCACCTCATTCCAGGGCTAGCAATGTCTCCTTTTCTAGTGGAACAGAAAAATTTTGATGTAGAAAGGTCTCCTGAACATAATCTAGGAACACTTGCTCCTCTTTTGTCCCTTTGCACTATTATCTCAGTCCATTACCGGAATTTTACAGTCCCGCCCACCACAGGAATCGGAGCCGATGAGGGGCAGATAATGGGAAGGTCTGTTGAGCTCGGGTGGGATTTTAAGGTTTTGGTGTGAACAAGCCCGTAAAATCCTGTCCCATGTTCAGATAATTAAAGACCCCCCCCCCCCCCCCCCCCCCCCCCCCATTATAACTACTCCATAATTCTTGGACCTCTGTGACAAGTGCATGAGGAGAAAGGAATTGAGGGTTCCCAGATGGTAGATGCATATGAGCAAAATGGAAGGAGGCTCAAGCAGAGCATAAACACCCTCATGGACTGGCTGGGCCTGTTTCTGAGCCGTATATACTAAAAAGTAAAGTTTATTTATTAGCCACATGTAAGACTTACATTCACACTGCTGTGAAAATCCCTTAGTCGTCACACTCCTGTTCAGGTACACTGAGAGAGAATTTAACATGGCCAATCCACCTAACCTGCACGTCTTTGGACTGTGGGAATAAACCAGAGCACCCAGAGGAAACTCATGCAGACACGGGGTGCCAGAAGAGAAAATGCTGGAAAATCGCAGCAGGTCTGGCAGTATCTAGAAGGAGAGAAAAGAGTTGATGTTTCAAGTCAAATCTAAAAGGCATAGAAAATGGGAGATATTTATACTGCAGGGTGAGTCATAGCCACAGAAACGAGGGGAAAAGACTGTTAGTGGCAGTCCACAGAGAGAATAAAGGGTGTGAATGGCCAAACTGGCAGATGAGCTAAAATGAAGATGTTGTGGGGACAGGGAATGGGGGTGGGTAGGGTGGGGGGATGGTTTGGGGGAATGGATGGGACCGAAGTAAAACTTAGAAAAAGGAAAACAAAACAGTGACCCAGGCAGGAATCAAACCAGGATCCCTGGCATTGTGAGACTGTAGTGCTAACCACTGTGCTGCCCCTATGAAGTGGTCAAGCTAGCTATTCATTTGTTTAAGAGGAAGGAGGATTTTCACTGCAACTAGGGATGAAAAATAAATGACAGATTTGTTAGTATCACCCAGACCTTGAGGTTGAAGCATTATTTATAAACAGACAAGCACATTAAGGAACTTTAAAGGCCATTAAGAACGCTGCGCATAATAGCTACATGTAGATTGTTAAATCACAAATTACATTTAAAGCATTAAGGTTGTAATGATTATTCTTCTTTCAATGTTATATATGCATCCCAGTCAGTTTATAATTCAGCAATTTTCAACTTTGCATTCCTAGTTTAGAGCATTGCATTAATTGGTGCATGGAATGAATGCATTGAGTTGGATATTCACGGGGAGAATTTTGGTGAAAGATTTGCTCTGCACCTCCCACAATCATCTCTGAGATCCAGATTTTTATCCAAAATTTTCTCTCATTCCAGTAATTTTATCAACTAGAGAAAAGAAATTGAATTGACCAAAGAAACCTAGACTGACATCTCAAGTTCAGTGCTGAAGGAATACTAATGCCGTATTTGCAAGAGGGTTGGGAATATTCCATTAAGGCAACTTTAAATTTTTCTCATTGTTTATCTGTCTTTAAAGGTTAAAGACAATAATTTCAGCTCTTTGACTCATGCTTTTTAAATTGCTTTAGGTTAAACTGAGTCTCATTTGACATTTTCTTGACAGCAAGCATTGCAGTTCAGTCAGGAATCCTACAGCTATCCATTGAGCTGGAGAGGGAACGCATACAGATGATCATCATGCAAAACACCTTCATCACCTGGTGGGTTAATTCCTTCATAACCACCTGAAGCAAATCTTAAGTTTAATTTAACATGATCTTTCCAAGCAAATGAATGTTAAAATGTTGCTTCTTCTGTTCTTAAATAACTTGAAGCACAATCTTTATCTTTGTATTTGGGGCAGCATGATGGCACAGTGATTAGCAGTGCTGCCTCACAGCACCAGGGACCCGGGTTCAATTCTGGCCTCAAGTCATTTGTCTATGTGGAGTTTGCACTTTCTCCTTGTGTCTGCATGAGTTTCCTTCATGTGCTCCAGTTTCCTCCCACAGTCCAAAGATGTGTAGGTTAGGTTGATTGGCCATACTAAAATTGACCCTAGTGTCAGGAGATTAGCAGGGTAAACATGTGTGGTTACGGGTATAGGTTACTGACAGATCATGGGGAGTATATCAGGATTGACACCATTCATTAGTTTTTCTTCCAAGTATAACAGATTGACTTAATTGGGTAGAATTTTATTTGTCATCATTTTGTCCAGATTTTACTGACTTTCCTTTCTGAGACTTGACTCAGAGTGTATTTGTATCAGGCACATGGTACTGTGTTAGGAAACAATTGGTTATGAGACCAACGGCAGAAGAATATCTTCCACCTCTGGCATTAGGACTATCAGGTCTGGGGCACCATCTCCAGTTCTGCCCTTCTTGCTGCATTGTTGGCATGCTTTTCCTGAAAGTCGGTGCAACATTACATTGCAGCACCCTTAATTTATTTGATGTCAGGTGACTGATGAAATGCAAGCTGACTAAGAAATGCACAATCAGCATGGCTGGCAAGACTACGTGAACCTACTTCAAGTGTACAAGTTTTCCCCAACACGTCCCCCTCCACCTCCACCCCCACCATGGAACCACTACAAGTGGCACTGGAGCTAAGCCCAATGCATTTGCTGCACAATGTGGCTTCGGACTTCTGAACTCCTCATGAGCCTCCATCAGTCTTGCGTCTTCCCTGCTGCTTCCTGGCATAAGGATAGACGTAATGAGGAGACACTTAACCTGGCAGTTCTCAGGAGGTTATTCACCTTTCTGCGTGGCATCATACGTGTGTGCGCTATGTCTAGACTGCTGACCTCCTGCCAGGCTTCCCATGTCATTTGAGGGAGATCTCCCCATGTTATCTGTTGGCACAGACTGGAGGAGGGCATGGAGGTATTCAGCCTTGAACATTGGGGCTTTTCTTGTCCATGTTCCCTATCTGCCCCCTCACTTCCTTGCCTAGACCATCTGTGGAGAAAACAAGCCAGAACTGAACACTTGGCTCTTTGTTAAGATTTTGAAAACATGTTCAAGTTCCAATTGAATATCATCTGTCATCAGTGACACACAACAACGTAGAATATACACACTTCAGAAAAACGTTAAACATATTCACGTCTACTGCAAGCGAGACTGATATTACAACCTCTAAATTCACTAGATGTATGGAGAAGACACACACACCACACCATGCCAGGTAACCCTTTAAATGAGCTTCTGTGGCCTTCTCCTGGGTCGCGGCCAATAACTTCAGATGCTAGACATCCCACCCTCCAGCAGCAAATGGTTGGGATGGAAATCAGAATACTGTCCATTTCTGGGTGTATGTCTTCCCTCTGTGACTGAATGTATTATTCAACATGCGATTATCGACGTGTACCCCCATCCGCATTCACTCCCACAGGCAACTGGAAATCTAACTTCCTGTCTCACTCAATCACTCAATGTTAATTACTCTTTTTCTTCATTTGATATACCCAAGGAAGCAGTAGCTCCATTGCATACAGATCTGCAAGCTTCTTGCTGATAATTCTGTTATTTTATTATGTGTTGTACATATATAGAAGCATAAATAGAAAAAGGGACAGGAGTAGGCCATTCAATCCTTCAAGCCTGCTCCGCCATTCATTTTGAACATGGCTGATAATCGAATTCAATATCCTGATCCCTCCTTCCCCCATATCCATTGATCGATTTAGCCACAAGGCCTATATCAAATTCCTTCTTGAAATCACACAACATTTTAGCCTTAATTAGCTTCTGTGGAAGTGGATTCCATAATCAACCATTCTCTGGATGAAGAAATTTCTCCTCATCTCAGTTCTAAAAGGTTCACCCCTTATTCTCAAACTATGAGCCCTAGTTCTGGACTTTCCCACCATTGGAAACATTCTTTCTGAATCTACTTGGTCTAATCCTGTTAGAGTTTTTTAACTCTGTGAGATCCTCTCTCATTCTTCTAAACTCCAGTGAATATAATTGTAACTAACTTAATCTCTCCTCATAGGACAGACCTGCCATCCCAGGAATCAGCCTGGTAGACCTTCGTTGCCCTCTCTTTTCATCAAGGATACTCTTCCTCAGATAAGGACATCAAAACTGCACACAATATTCTAGGTGTGGCCTCACCAACGCCCTGTACAAATGCAGTAAAACATCCCTATCTCTATATTCAAATACTTTTATTACGAAGACCTACATACCATTTACCTCCTTTACTGCCTGCTGTACCTGCATGCTTATTTTTAATCATGGCACCAAGGTCTCGATGAGTATCATCTCTCAATTTACCATTCAATTAATAATCTGCCTTCTTTTTTTTTGTTACTGAGTGGATAACTTTACATTTATTCACATTATACTGCATCTGCTATGCAGATGCCCACATACTGAGCCTGTCCATATCATGCTAAAGCATCTCTGTATCATCCTCACAGTTCACCCTCCCACCATACCTTACATCATCTGCAAATTTGGAGATAATATATTCAGTTCTCTCTTCCAAACCATTAATATATAATGTGAACAGTTAGGCGCTGAGCACAGATCCTTGCAGAACCCCACCAGTCACTGCCTGCCAATCAGAAAAGGACCCATTTATTCTAACTCTTTGTTTCCTGTCTGCTAACCAGCTTTCTGTCCATCTTAAAGCATTATCCACAATCCCATGCGCTTTAACTTTACAGATTAATTTGCAATGGGAGACCTTGCTGAAGACCTTTTGAAAGTCTAAATAAATCACATCCATTTGTTCTTCCTGTTCAACTCTTATTAGTTACATCCTCCAAGAACTTGAGGTTATTTTTGTTAGAGAGAAGAAGGTTAAGAGGTGACCTAATTGAGGCATACAGGATGATCAGAGGGTTAGATAGGGTGGACGGTGAGAGCCTTTTTCCTCAGATGGTGATGGCTAACACGAGGGGACATAGCTTTAAATTGAGGGGTGAAAATTATAGGTTGGATGTCAGACGTAGGTTCTTTACTCAGAGGGTAGTAAGGGCATGAATGCCCTGCCTGCAGCACTTGTGGACTCGTCAACTTTAAGGGTGTTCAAATGGTCAGTGGATAGGCATATGGATAACATTGGAATAGTTTAGGTTAGAGGGTCATTAGATTGGTTCCACTGGTCGGCGCAACAGCGAGGGCCGGAAGGCCTGTACTGCGCTGTAATGTTCTATGTTCTACGTAGAATTCCAGCAGATTTGGCAAGCATGTTTTTTCCCTTTTGTAAATCCATGTTGACTTTGTCTGATTCTAGTATTGCTTTCCAATACTGAGCTATGAATTCTTTGATAATGAGCTCCAGCAGATTCCCTACTATTGACACTGGGCTCACTAGTCTATAAGACTATAAGACCATAAGATATAGGAGCTGAATTAAGTCATTCGGCCTATCCAGTCTGATCTGCCATTCAATCATGGCTGAAAAGTTTCTCAACCCTGTTCTCCTACGTTTCCGCGTAACTTTTGACTCCTTTACCAATTAAAAAGTGCATATACTATAGTTCCCTGTTTTTTCTCTACCTGCTTTTTTTGAATAGTGGGTTTACATTAACTACCCTCCAATCTGCAGGAACCATTCCAGAGCCCAAAGAATTTTGGAGAATGACCACCAGTAGATCTACGATTTCTGAGGCCACCAACTTACATACTCTGGGATGAAGATTATCAGGCCCTGGAGATTTATTTGCCTTCAATCCCATTAATTGTTTCCAAACCATTTATCTACTAATACTGATTTTCTTCTGCTCCTTACTAAATCTTGTGTTTCTCAGAACTTCCAGTACATTATATATGTCCTCCTTTATGAAAACAGAAGCAAAGTACAAATTCAGTTCCTCAGCCATTTCTTTGCTCCCCATTATGAATTCTCCAGTCTCTGACTGTAAAGGCCTACGTTTATTTTTGTCAATCTTTTTCTCTTTACATAACTACAGACATGTTTATAGTCAGTTCTTATGTTTTCCATTAGATTTATGTCATTCTCTATTTTCCCCTTCTAAATCAATCCTAGAAATAGTGGACACATTGGTGACCATCTTCCAGTGTTCCATAGACTCTGGGAGAGTTCCAATGAATTGGAGGATACCTAATACCTAATAAACCTCTTTCCCCATTTTCTAAGTGAAGAGGGGGAGAGAGAGAGAGAGGGAAAATGGGGAATTATAGATCAGTTACCCTGACATCGGTGGTAAGGAAAATGCTGGAGTCAATTATTAAGGATGTAATAACTGAGTATTTGGAAAGCAGTGACAGATCGGTCCATGTCAGCATGGATTCACTGAAGGAAATTGTGCTTGGCAAATCTTCTGGAATTCTTTGAGGATGTGACCATTAGAGTGTACAAGGGTGAACCAGTGGATGTTGTTTATCTGGACTTACAAATGGCTTTTGACAAGATCCCACACAAGAAAATAGAGAACAAAGTTAAAGTTCATGGTATTGGGGGTAATGTAGAGACGTGGATAGAGCAATGGTTGGCAGACAGGAAGCAGAGAGTGGCAATAAACGGATCCTTTTCAGAGTGGCAGGTAGTAACTAGTGGAGTACTGCAGTGTTCAATACTGGGACTCCAGCTGTTCACAATGTACGTTAATGATTTGGACGAAGGAATTGAACGCAATGGGCAGGATTTTACGGCCTCATTCGACCCGAGGCCGGAAAAGTCTGCCCAAAGCCAACAGACCTGATTGGATGTCCCTCGCCTGCTCCAATTCCTGTGGCAGATGGGGCAGTAAAACTCTAGTGAATATCTCCAACTTTGCAGACGACACTAATCTGGGGGGCAGTGTGTGCTGGCAGGAGAATGCTAAGAGGCTGCAGGGTGACTTGGATAGACTGACTGAGTGAGCAAATACTTGACAAATGCAATATAATGTGGATAAATGTGAGGCTGTCCGCCTCACAAAAACAGGAAGGAAGATTATTATCTGAATGGTGGCAGTTCAGGAAAAGGGGAAGTGCAACATGACCTAAGTGTCAAGGTGGAACAGGTGCTGAAGGTTGGTATGCAGCTACAGCAGGCAGAGAGGAAATTATTTCTTATGTTCTTATGAAAGCTAATGGCAAGCTGGCCTTCATAGCAAGGGGATTTGCATATAGGAGTAAAGATGTCTTGCTGCAGTTATACAGGGTCCTGGTGAGCCATACTTGAGTACTGTGTGGAGTTTTGGTCTCCTAGTCTGAGGAAGGACATTCTTGCTATTGAGGGAGTCCAGCAAAAGTTTCACTAGATTGATTCCCGGAATGGCAAAACTGACATATGAAGAGAGATTGGATCGACTGGACTTGTACTCACTGGAATTTAGAAGAATGAGAGGGGATCTCAAAGAAACATATAAAATTCTGGTGGGACTGGACAGGCTAGATGCAGGAAGAATATTCCCAGTGTTGGGGAAGTGCAGAACTAGGGATCACAGTCTAAGAATAAGAGGTAAGCCATTCAGGACTGAGATGAGAAGAAACTTCTTCACTCACAGAGTTATGAACCTGTGGAATTCTCTACCACAGAATGTTATTGGGGCCAGTTCGTTAAATATGTTCAAGAGGGAGTTGAACATGGCCCTTGTGGCTAAAGGGACGACGGGATGTGGAGAGAAAGCGGGAGTAGGATACGGAAAGAGCATGATCAACCATGATCATATTGAATGGTGGTGCAGGCTCGAAGGGCCAAATGGCCCAGTCCTGCACCTATTTTCTATCTTTCTATGTTTCTAACATAGCAACATAGAAATCCCATGGTTTGCCTTTACTGAAGTTTAAATTGCTCCCAATTCTCAGATCTTTGCTTTTTAGTGCCAATTTGTATGCTTCTTTTTGAATCTAATACTCTCTCTAATTTCCCTTGGAAGCCATGATTTGGCCAAAGTTCCCTTTCCACTTTGCGCCAAATAGGGATAAACTACTTTGACGTTTGTCTATTTACTCCTTGAACGCCTGCCATTTGCCTGTCCACTGTCCTTCCTTTCAGCCTTGTTTTCCCTTCAGTAATGTTTTACCAGTCTATCATAGTCAGCTCATGCCTCATGCTATTTTAGTGGTCTGTATAGAGGTTCAAGACCCTGGTCTCAGAATCAATTACCTCATTATCCACTTTGAAAAGGAATCCTATCATACACGGCAGAGTCTTGGTACCTGGATAGTTATATAAATCCTTGTTTATTGTGTTGGCAGTTTTCTCATGGAATCCCTACAGTGCAGAAGGGGCCATTTGGCCCATCCAGTCTACACCGACTCTCTGATGAAGTATCCTACTCAGCTGCTATCACAGTACCTCCTCATACTTACCCCATCTGGAAGAAACCCACACAGACACGGGGAGTATAATGTTGTAGTATTTTTTAATGTTATCATTGAATGGTGTCCCATGTTTTATTCGACTGTACAGTAGTTAATTTTAGTCACATACTTACTAGCATATAGTAAGTTTAATAAATTAGTTAGGAGGCAAATTTCTTCCCTCAATTTATTGGCTTGTTATTCTCAGTTGTGTCATATCCAGTTAATGTTACAATTCCTACAATGCAGAAGGAGGCCATTCAGCCCATCGGGTCTGCACTGACCACAATCCCACCCAGGCTCTACTCCCGTAACCCATGTATTTACCCTAGCTAATCTCCCTAACACTAGGGTCAATTTTGCTTGGCCAACCAACCTATCCTGCACATCTTTGGATTGTGGGAGGAAACCAGAGCACCCGGAGGAAACCCCACGCAGACACAGGGAGAAAGTGCAAACTCCACACAGACAGTGACCCGAGGCCGGAATTGAATCCCTGGCGCTGTGAGGCAGCAGTGCTAACCACTGGGCTACCATGCTACCCGTGCAGTTTCTCTCATGTGCCCCTGAGCTGAGGGAACTGTGATGTCGCTGGGTGGATTGGTATTACTGTGTCTTAATGTTTTCCATGACAATTTCACACGTGAAATGTTCATTAACGCAGTCATCAATATATATCAAACATAAGTTTTCTCTGATCTAGCTGTAAGCTTCACTTCTACAACATCCTTAATTTCTGGGGTGTGTTTGAAAAGTCATTTCACAATAGATCTCTTGTCCTTGTTTATTCTAATTTTCTGTTTCTGTGTGCTTTGCTTTATATATCAGGCCTTGGGGAGTACTGATTTGTTATGAATTTTTTAAGACTCATTTTGTGTAGATGCAAACGCAAACTAAGCTTTTACATTCTCTTTCTTTTAATAAATTAAAATGTCTGAAATGTGCCATCTAGTGGCCAAAGGTGTAATACTTAGAGGAGACATTTTCCCAAGAAGAACAGGAAATGTAAATCATGGATCAATAGTCCCCTGTAACAAAAGCAATCATTTTTATATTTGCTCCCAGGATGTGGGCAGCACTGAAAAGGCAACTATCTGACGAGAATAGTTATTCATTCCTAGTTACCCTGAGGCCATTAGACATCAACCACATGGTGTGGTGCTGGAGTCACATATTGGTCCAGGTCAATAGGCAGTGGCATGTTTACTTCCTGGAAAGATATTTGAACATAGTTAATTTTTTATAATAATGCTGAAATTTCCATGGGACAGGCAGATCTGAACAAAATACACCAGGCTGCAGTCTGCTGATGTATATTTGCCGATGAAAGTCTTGGACAGGGTGGATAGTAAAAGGCTTTTTCCCCAGGGTGGGACTATCAATCAATTACAAGGAACAACAGGTTCAACGTGTGAGGGGGAAAGTTTAAGGGAGATGTGCGGGGGAAGTTTTTTTTAAAGTTAATTTATTAGTCACAAGTAAGGCTTACATTATAACTGCAGTGAAGTTACTGTGAAATTTCCCGAGTCACCACAACCCATTCCAAGTCAATGCACCTAACCAGCACACCTTTCAGAATGTGAGAGGGAATCCACGCAGACACAGGGAGAACGTGCAAACTCCACACTGACAGTGACCCAAGCCAGGAATTGAACCCAGGGTCCCTGGTGCTATGAAACAGCAGTGCTAAGCATTCAGTGGTGGGTTCCTGGTACGCACTGGCAGAGGAGGTGGTGGAAGCAGACATATTAACAACATTTAAGGAGCATTTAGACGGGTACATGCATAGGGAGAGAATAGACGGATACAGACTGAACAAGGGCAGAAGGTTTTTTTATAGTTAGGACATTGTGATCAATACAGGCTTGGAGGGCCGAAGAGCCTGTTCTTTGTTGTTCTTTGTTTATTCTCTCAGTGTATCTTCATACTTTTCTTTCCCCTTTGTAGAGTAGAGTAGGGGAGTGGCAGAAGGATTCTTGGACTGATTCTCAGTCTATTGAACTGGGTCATGAACACTCCTATCAAGTTCCAGTGACGTGGAACTTCCGACCCAGAGTCATGTCCACTGCACCACAAAACCTTCTGCAATGAGGTAATTGTTGGATATTTTCACCAGACATTTGAGCTTTTCCAGAGGTGAACTTAACCCCTGCAGCATCCCTAACTCAGCAACTCAGGGGAGACAAGCGCACAGCGGGAGGTCCCAGTTACTTGACAGTAATAACTGATCTGTGCCTTAAACGTGAGCACAGCAAGACAGTGATCATCTGTGGGCACAGACTCCCCTGGAGACTGCTTTCATGGGGAGTGTTCAGGTTAAAGAGAATCTTACTGGCACCATCAGCTTCACTAACCTTACATAGTGTTGCTGCCTCTTGAGTCCCAGATTCTCTAACAACACTCTCACTGCTTCCACACTAAAGATATAGTTCCTGCTCTGAGCAAGACCACAAGAAACTGCAAAGGGCTGTGAATGTAGCCCAGTCCTTCACACAAACCAGGCCCCCATCCATCGATTCTGTCTACACTCCCCACCGCCTCAGAAAAGCAGCCTGTGTAATCAAGAACCCCATGCACCCTGGACATTCTCTCTTCCACCTTCTCCCATTGAGAAAAAGATACAAATCACAGACCACATACAACTGACTCAAGAACACTTCCCTGCTGCCATCAGACTTTTGCATGGACCTACCATATGAAACTCCATGCTTTTTCTCCACCCTAGCTATGACTGTAACACTATATGTTGCACCCTCTCCTTTCCTTTGCCCCTATGTATTCCATGAACGGTATATTTTGTCTGTATCGGGTGTAAGAAACAAAACTTTTCACTGTATCCCAATACATGTGACAATAATAAATCAAATCAAACCAATAAAGGGCTATCTGCTGTTCTCTCATTGCTGGCACTGAGTGTCCCTCTCCTCTCCTCAGTCCGCATGCTGACCTGAACTGGAGACAGGTTTTTAACTGGCTGGCTCCCCTGAGGTCATGGCAGAAATCCTTCTGCTGCTGCAAAAAGATAATGGTCCAATGCCCCAAGATTTTCAGAATCCAGAATATTCCTCTCTTAGCTTCCAGCTATGAGTAAGCGAGTAACTTCCTGTACCACATTCTCCTCCTTGGCCTGTTCTCTCATGTCTTCTTAGCTGTTCCTCCTCATTTCTCAGGCCCAAATATCGACTTACCAGACCATCGCGACTGCAGGAAATCTGTTTGGAAGGCAAGTGAAAGCAGTTTGACATCGGTAAAAAACTGTTAGTAGAAGTCAGAATCAATTGTAGAAGGTAGAAAATAGGCCACAAATGGAACATTAACCTAAAAACAATCCAGTAACTATCAGAGAATCATAGAATTTTACAGCTTGTAAGGAGGTTAAATGGATTATCAGGCCTGCATCAGCTCTCATATAGAGTCCAGTACGACACCTCAGCTTTCCCCCATAACATTATGTTGATTCAGGTGAAGGGTCATTCACCTGAAATGTTAGCTCAGTTTGTCTCTTCACAGAGTCTACCAGACCTGCTGAATATTTCCACTAATTTCTGTTCCACTCAACTGCAAATTCGTCCTGTTCAACAAAGTTAATATTTTAAATTAATTCATGGGATGTGGGCATTGCTGGTAAAAAAAACATTTATTTATTAGTTGCAAGTAAGTCTTACATTAACACTGCAATGAAGTTACTGTGAAATTCCTCTAGTTGCCACAGTCCAGCATCTGTTCAGGTCAATGCACCTAACCAGCACATCTTTCAGACTGTGGAAGAGGAAACCAGAGCATCCGGAGGAAACCCATGCAGACACATGGACACGGAGCAAGGGAAGTCCAGATTAAACTGCATTTATTTCAATGCAAGAAGCCTGACGGGCAAGGCAGATGAACTCAGGGTGTGGATGGGTACGTGGGACTGGGATATTATAGCAATTACTGAAACATGGCTGAGGGAGGGACAGGACTGGCAGCTCAATGTTTTAGGGTGCAGATGCTATAGGAAAGATAGAACAGGAAGTAAGAGAGGAGGGGTAGTTGCATTTTTGATTAGGAACAACAGTACTGAGAGGGGATATATCCTAGGGTTGGGCCACTGAATCTATATGGGTAGAACTGAGAAATAAGAAGGGGGAAATCACTTTGATAGGGTTGTACTATAGGCCCCAAATAATCAGCGGGAAATTGAGGAGCAAATATGTAAGGAGATTACAGAAAACTCCAAGAAAAATAGGGTGTTAATAGTAGGGGATTTTAACTGTCCCAACATTGATAGCCATGGGTGAGGTGCCTGAAGATTGGAGAGTGGAAAATGTTGCGCCTTTGTTTAAAAAGGGCTGCAGGGAAAAACCTGGGAACTGCAGGCCAGTGAGCCTCACATTTGTCGTGGGTAAGTTGTTGGAAGGTATTTTGAGAGACAGGGTCTACTGGCATTTAGAGATGCAAGGACTGATTAGGGACATTCCGCATGGCTTTCTGAGTGGAAAATCATGTCTGACAAATTTGTGTCAAAATTCTTTGAAGGGGTAACCAAGAAGGTAGATGAGGGAAGTGCAATTGATGTTGTCTGCATGGACTTTAGCAAGGCCTTTGACAAGCAATACATGGTAGATTGTTGCATAAGGTTAGATCTCACAGGATCCAGGGTGAGGTGTCTAAATGGATACAATATTAACTTCTTGACAGAAGCCAGACGGTGGTTGTAGAGAGTTGTTTTTCAAACTGGAGGCCTGTGACCAGCGGTGTGTCTCAGGGATCAGTGCTGGGTCTACTGTTATTTGTCATTTATATTAATGATTTGGATGAGAATACAGGAGGCATGGTTAGTAAGTTTGCAGATGACACCAAGATTGGTGGCGTAGTGGACAATGAAGAAAGTTATCTCCAATTGCAACGGGATCTTGATCAATTGGGCCAGTGGGCTGACGAATGGCAGATGGAGGTTAATTTAGATAAATGCAAGATGATGCATTTTGTTAGATTAAACCAGGGCAGGACTTACTCAGTTAATGGTAAGGCACTGGGGAGAATTACAGAACAAAGAGATCTAGGGGTACATGTTCACAACTCCTTGAAAGTGGAGTCACAGGTAGACAGAGTGGTGAAGAAGGCATTCAGCATGCTTGGTTTCATCGGTCAATACATTGAATACAGGAATTGGGATGTTTTGTTGAAGTTGTAGAAGACATTGGTAAGGCCACACTTCAAGTACTGTGTACAGTTCAGGTCATCCTATTATGGAAAGGGTATTATTAAACTAGGAAGAGTGCAGAAAAGATTTACTAGGATGCTACCAGGACTTGATGGTTTAAGTTATAAGGAGAGGCTGTGTCAACTGGAACTTTTTTCTTTGGAGTATAGAAGGCTGAGGGCTGATCTTATAGAGATTTATAAAATAATGAGGAGCATAGATCAGCTAGATAGTCAATATCTTTTCCCAAAGATAAGGGTGGTTAAAACTAGAGGGTATTGGTTTAAGGTGAGAGGGGAGAGATACAAAATTAACCAGAGGGACAATTTTTTCACACAGAGGGCGGTGAGTGTCTGGAACAAGTTGCCAGAGGTAGTAGTAAAGGCAGGTACAATTTTGTCCTTTACATGGGTAAGATGGTTATAGAGGGATAGGGGCCAAATATAGGCAATTGGAATTAGCATAGGGGTTTGAAAAAAAAAGGCGACATGGACAAGTTGGGCCGAAGAGCTTATTTCCATGCTGTAAACCTCTATGACTCCATGACAGTGACCCAAGCCAGGAATCAAACTTGAGTCCCTGGTGCTGTGAAGCAGCAGTGCTAACCATTGTGCTACCATGCCACCATAAATATCTGAGTCTTTTTAAACCCATGTTTCCTTTCCTCTCTTTGGGCTGAATAACATGCTCCATGGCAGTGGGTGGGAATCAGACCTGGAAGTGACTGGCTTGTCAATTCCCAAGTCCTGCTCTTCTGTGATGCAGGGTAACAGGGTAATCCTCCAATTATTATCCGACAAGTCAAGTTTCAGCCTGCAGCTTTTCAAGAAGGGGGCTTGTCCACTTAGTGGTGCTTAGAGGGCAGGACACTCAAGCATTGGCAGCCTGTGACCAGAAAGAAGGTCACGGCCATTAGTTTATAGGGTTACCTGACACAGAACTCTGTTAGGTGCACCCGGGCTAAGAGTTTTCTGGACAGAAGAAGATGATTAAAATAAGGAAATATGGACTGATAAGGATCTTTTTCGCTCCACAGATGGTGAGGAGGAAGATGAGTTGATTTGACAGATGTATGTGTCCTTTCTTTGGGTCTGCAGGTAACTGTCTGTAGTGTTCCTCATTGTTCAGTTGTCTCAACAGACTGATAAGATCTTTGATCTGGACCTTCAGAGCATCCTCTGTGCTCTCGTCCCACGTAGTCCCCGTGTTGGAGATCTCTACTGCCTCCCAAAGATACACAAGGCAAACACACCCAGCTGTCCCATTGTATCAGGCAATGGGACCCTGTGCGAGAACCCCAGCTTTTGTTGCGACACTACAGACTTTGTACAGAAACTCAGCACACATGGAGCAGTTGAACCAGGAGCACTCTTCATCATAATGGATGTCTCGGCAGTCTACACCAGCATCCCCCATGACGATGGCATTGCTGCAACTGCCTCAGTACTCAATGCCAACTACTGCCAATCTCCAGATGCAATTTTACAACTCATCCGCTTCATTCTGGACCATAATGTCTTCACCTTCAACAACCAGTTCTTCATCCAGACACATAGAACAGCCATGGGGACCAAATTCGCACCTCAATATGCCAACATCTTCATGCGCAGGTTCGAACAAGACCTTTTCACCGCACAGGACCTTCAATCGATGCTATACACTAGATAAATCAATAACGTTTTCTTCCTTTGGCCTCATGGTGAACAATCACTAAAACTACTATATGATGACATCAACAAGTTCCATTGACCATCAGACTCATCATGAACTACTCTCCAGAATTGGTTGCATTCTTGGACACACGCATCTCCGTCAAATACAGTCACCTCAGCACTTCATTGTACCGCAAGCTACGGATAACCTCACAATGGTCCACTTCTCCAACTCCTACCATAAAAAAGCCATCCCCTATGGACAAGCCCTCCGTCTACACAGGATCTGCTCAGTTGAGGAGGATCACAACAGACATCCCCAGACGTTGAAAGATGCCCTTACAAGAACAGGATATGGCACTCGACTCATTGATTGACAGTTCCGATGCGCCACAGCAAAAAGCTGCACCAACCTCCTCAGAAGACAAGCACGGGACACAGCGGACATTGTACAGCTCATCATCCAGTACTTCTCTGGAGCAGAGAAGCTACAACATCTTCTCCAGAGCCTTCAACATGTCATCGATGAAGATGAACATCTCACCAAGGCCATCCCCACACCCCCCACCTTCAAACAACCACACAACCTCAAACAGACTATTGTTCACAGCAAACTACCCAGCCTTCAGGAAAACAGTGACCATGACACCAAACAACCCTGCCACAACAACCTCTGCAAGATGTGCCGCATCATCGACATGAATATCATCATCTCACGTGAGAACACCGTCCACCAGGTACATGGTACATACTCTTACAACTCGGCCAATGTAGTCTACCTGATACGCTGAGGGAAAGAATGTCCTGAGGCATGGTACACTGGGGAGACGTGCAGATGCTATGACAACGGATGAATGAACACTGCTTGATAATCACCAGGCAGGAGTGTTGTCTACCTGTTGGGGAACACTTTCGCAGTCACAGGCATTTAGCATCTGATCTTCAGGTAAGTGTTCTCCAAGGCAGCCTTCATGACACACAACAATGCAGAATTGCTGAGCAGAAACTGATAGCCAAGCTCTGCACACATGAGGACAGCCTTGTGGGGCTTGGGTTCATGTTACGCTATCTGTAACCCCCATGTCTTGCCTGGGTTTGCAAAATCTCACTAACTGTCCTGGCTGGAGACAATACACATCTCTTTAACCTATGCTTAACCGTCTCTCCACTCACACTGTCTGTACCTTTAAGACTTGATTATCTGTAAAGACTCGCATTCCAACCATTATTTTGTAAATTGAGTTTGTGTCCTTATATGCCCTTTTCGTGAACAGAACTCCCACTCACCTGATGAAGGAGCAGCACTCTGAAAGCTTGGGGCTTCTGCTACCAAATAAACCTGTTGCACTTTAATCTCATGTTGTGAGACTTCATACTGTGCTTACCCCAATGTCAGCATCTCCACATCACACTTCATTACAGCAGAAGAAGGCCCACAATACCAGGAGAGGAGCAAGAAAGAAGGTTTTGTTGACAGCCTGACCCTGCTGGAAGGGGAGGTTCTGGGGTCTCCAGAACTGTTCAGTTGGCAGAGACGAGATTGGAGGAAGGCCCCAGTGTAGAGACTGCAAAACAGCATTATCATCTGTTGAAAGGGGGGGATATCAAGAGGGCTAAGGGGAGTGTGCATGATGTCTGGTCCGATGTTATGAATGACCCACTGATGATTTATGCATTCAAAAGTTCTCGTGGATCAAGGAGGAAACTATGTCAGCATTGTAGTGGCTGCTAAATACAAAGAAATGGTAACATCTCACCATGTATATAGGACAGTGGAACAGTGGTTAGCACTGCTGCCTCACAGTGCCCCGGACCCAGATTTGATTCCCAGCTTGGGTCGCTGTCTGTGTGGAGTGTGCACATTCTCCACATGTCTGCATGGGTTTCCTTCAGGTGCTCCGGTATCTTCCCATACTCCAAAAGATGTGCTGGTTAGGTGAATTGGCCATGGTAAATTCTCCCTTGATGTACCCAAACACGTGCCGGTGTGTGATGACTAGGGGATTTTGACAGTAATTTCATTGCAGTGTTAATGTAAGCCTACTTGTAACACTAATAAATAAAGTTTAAACAACTATCGTAGTTGAAGGTCATGTCTTTGCAAACACTACAAAGGTGGAGAATGGCTATAAACTGCTCTTTGCTTTTTTTACTCCTGTGCAGCTGAAACATCAATTGCTGTGACCACCAGTCTCGAGGGACCGAGAGTAACCTCAGAGGAGGAAGAGGCAGTCTTGCAAGATGCAGAGGCGCATCCTCATTCTGCACCAAGCACCAACCCAAATACTGATAACTCAGCAGAGTTTTACACCTCAGAACAAGTCCAAAGATAAGAACATAAGAACATAAGAAATAGGAGCAGGAGTAGGCCAACTAGCCCTTCGAGCCTGCCCCGCCATTCAATAAGATCATGGCTGATCTGTTGTGGCTCAGTTCCACATTCCCGCCCTCTCCCCATAACCCTTAATCCCCTCTCTCATCAAAAACCCATCAACCCGCGTCTTAAAAATATTTAGCGAGGCAGCCTCCACCACTTCAACGGGCAGAGAATTCCAGAGATTCACCACCCTTTGAGTGAAGAAGTTCCTCCTCAACTCTGTTCTAAACCGTCCCCCCTTTATCTTGAGGCTATGCCCCCTAGTCCTACTATCCTTTCTGAGCGGGAAGAGTCTCTCCACCTCTATCCTATCCATCCCATTCATCATCTTATACGTCTCAATGAGATCTCCCCTCATTCTTCTAAACTCTAACAAGTACAAGCCTAATCTATTCAGCCTCTCCTCATAGCTCAACCCCCTCAACTCCGGCATCAGCCTAGTAAACCTCCTCTGCACTCCCTCCAAGGCTAAAATATCCTTGCGTAAGTATGGCGCCCAAAACTGCACACAGTACTCCAGCTGCGGCCTCACCAATGCCCTATACAGCCGCAGCAAGACCTCCCTACTTTTATATTCAATCCCCCTCGCGATGAAGGCCAGCATCCCATTCGCCTTCCTGACCATCTGCTGCACCTGCAAGCTGGGTTTTTGCAACTCATACACAAGGACCCCGAGGTCCCTCTGCACCGTCACCTGCTGCAGTTTTTCTCCACATAAGTAATAATCCTTCCTACCATTCTTCCTACCAAAGTGGACCACCTCGCACTTGCCAACATTAAATTCCATTTGCCATTTCCTGGCCCATTCGCCCAGCCTACCTAGATCCTTCTGTAGACTCTCCCCACCCTCCGCACAATTTGTCTTTCCACCAATTTTGGTGTCATCAGCAAATTTCGACACCCTACACTCGGTTCCCTCCTCCAGATCATCTATATAAATGGTAAATAGCTGAGGCCCCAGCACCGACCCTTGGGGCACTCCACTAGTCACCATCCGCCAATCCGAATAGCACCCATTGACCCCAACTCTCTGCCTCCTATTTGACTACCAGTCCTCTATCCATGCTAACACCCTACCCCCAACTCCATGCCCCCTGACCTTCTGCAATAACCTCTTGTGAGGTACCTTGTCAAACGCCTTCTGAAAATCCAGAAAGACCACATCCACTGGCTCTCCTCTATCCACCGCCCTAGACACATCCTCATAAAACTCCAGTAAATTTGTCAGACACGACTTCCCTTTAAGGAAACTGTGCTGCGTCTGCTCTATCAAGCAGTTCCCCTCAAGATGCCTCGCTATTTCCTCCTTGATGACGGATTATAACATTTTACCTACAACAGACGTTGAACTAACAGGCTTATAATTCCCCACCTTTTGCCTGGCACCCTTCTTAAACAACGGCGTAACATTAGCCGTTTTCCAATCTTCCGGCACTTCACCGGAATGTGCGGGTTAGGTTGATTGGCCATGCTAAAATTGCCCCTTAGTGTCCTAAGATGCTTATGTTAGGGGGAATAGCGGGTAAAATATGTAGGGATATGGGGGTAGGGCCTGGGTGGGATTGTGGTCAGTGCAGACTCGATGGGCCGAAGGACTGCATTGTAAGGTTCTATGATTCTATGATTCTAACAACTTGGCGAGGGCACTTCACACTTGCACGTGGCTGCTGTAGAGCATGATGTAGCAGGCCTTGGGCGGTCGGAGGAGTGCCTGAGGTGATCTGGGAATTGAGTTCCAATTGGAACATGAGCCTTTGGAGTCATAAGTCATGTGGCAGATGCTGGATGTCCAATCTGAGGTGTGTGGAGATTTGGCGGAGATACTGGAGAGTTTGTATGTTCTGGTACAGACTCTAGTGGTGTCACACTGTACACTGTGATAACCCACTCCTCAGACTATGCTTCCTCCATGGACAGACTGGTGACTGCTTTGGAGGGGGAGACCCAGCAAATTGCAGAAACATTTGGGCAATACATACTAACCTGCAGGCCATCATCCTGGCTCTGTACTCAGCTGCCCACAGGGCAGCCTCTCCTCCACCCCTTTGCCCTCAGTTCTGCAGGACACTCAGCAGGAAGCTTCTAAAGAAGCTAGGGCTTCAAAGCCTCACCTTCATAGAGGATGCCCGCCAAAGGGCAAAGGGGGCTAACAGATCAGCAGCTTCTCTCCACTGCAACTGAAAGCAAAGAAGGTGCAGAATGTCACAGAAAATGGAAGAGATTGAGAAAATCTCCATAGGAAACACATATCGGTTCACATGAGAGCTTTTAGATTTTGTTTCCTTGACAATGGTTCATTGGCCATATGTAAATAAACAATTTGCTTTGATAAAAAGTCATCTGGACTCAAAACGTCAGCTCCTTTCTCTCCTTACAGCTGCTGCCAGACCTGCTGAGATTGTCCAGTATTTTCTCTTTTGTAAGTAAACAATGTGTTTCAGGGCCACTGTGGAGGGATAGAGTGGATTATTTGTGGTTCAAGAAAATGACAGGAGAATGCAGAATATTATTTGCAGGTGTTTCATGTTGCAACAAATGTTGATGGATAGACATGGTGAATGTGCTGAAATGATTTTTGGAACTAGTTTTCTGTGGAGCTGGGATGTACCTGGAATGCAGGCAGTCCGGAGACCTCAACTCCACAACTTGTTGGAATCTCTGCATTATTAAAACCCGGTAAGAAGTCTCACAACACCAGGTTAAAGTCCAACCAGTTTATTTGATAGTAATCTCACAAGCTTTCGGAAACGGTGTTCCTTCGTCAGGTGTGTGGAAGGTTGTAATCAGAGAAGGGCGTATAGAGTCACACACAGTTTATAGAATACTGATTAGAATGCAAGTCCTTACAGCTAACCTGCTATTCAAGTCTTAAAGCTGCAGACAATGTGAGTGTAGATAGCATTCGCATAGGTTAAAGAGATGTGTATTGTCTCCAGACAGGACAGTAAGTGAGATTTTACAAGCCCAGGCAAGTCATGGGGGTTACAGATAGTGTGACATGAACCCAAGATCCCGGTTGAGGCCGTGCTCATGTGTGTGGAACTTGGCTATCAGTCTCTGCTCAGTGACTCTGCGCTGTCGTGTGTCATGAAGGCTGCCTTGGAGAACGCTTACCCGAAGATCAGAGACCAAATGCCCGTGACCGCTGAAGTGTTCGCCAACAGGAAGGGAACGGTCTTGCCTGGTGATTGTCGAGCAATGTTCATTCATCCGTTGTCGTAGGGTCTGCATGGTCTCCCCAGTGTACCATGCCTCGGGACATGGTGTCCCGAAGCATGGTACACTGGGGAGACCATGCAGACGCTACGACAACGGATGAACATCGCTTCCACACACCTGACAAAGGAACACCGTTTCTGAAAGCTTGTGAGATTACTATCAAATAAACTGGTTGGACTTTAACCTGGTGTTGTGAGACTTCTTACTGTGTTTACCCCAGTTCAATGCCGGCATCTTTACATCATTATTAAAACCTGTCATATCTCACAAACATCAATAAGTTACGGTGCAGAATCTTGCACTTCTCAGTTGGGTGGTTTTCCCATATTCTCATTGATCTCATCATCAGAAGATTAACTGCTTTCTTGTTGTTTCTCTTCCTCCAAGCATCTCTTCTCTGAAGTGCAAGGTTGAGGAGAGTGCAAAGAGTGTACTGGCCATTAGTAACAGTCTGGATGAAATAAAGCTCCTCCTGACCTAATAATGCTCCTTGATAGTCCTGGTTGTGCTGTGGCAGTTGTCATACCTCTTCTCTGTTTCAGGGCAGCATTGTGACACAGTGGTTAGCACTGTTGCCTCGCAGCGCTGGGCACCTAGGTTCAATTTCCACCTTGGGCCATTGGCTGTGTGGAGTTTGCACACTCTCCATGTATTTGCATGGGTTTCCTCCCACAGACTGAAAGATATGCTGGTTAGATGGATTGACCCAAACAGGCACTGGAGTGTGGCGACTAGGGGAATTTCACAGCAATTTCATTGCAGTGTTAATGTAAGCCTTATTTGTGACCAATAAATAAACTGTAACATTTTCTATCTTGGCAACCATTGTTGGAGTATGAGCCTTTTTTTTCCCAAGGGTAGCCTTTATCACCTGGCAGTCATCCATCCAGGACGTCAGATCCTGTAAACATATCTGGCACCTGGGAGTTCTTGAGAATGTATGAGTCGTAGCCGTTGCCCAAGTACCTTGCACAGACCTGTATAACTCTTTGATGGTCACATACTAGTTGTACATTTAGAAAGTAGTAACATAGAAAATAGGAGTAGGCCATTTGGTCCTTTGAGCCAGCTCTGCCTTCATTTTGATCATGTCTGATCAACAAAATCAGTATCCTCATCCCACTTCCTCCCATATCCCTTTAGCCCCTAGAACTATATCTAATTTTTTCTTGAAATCACACATTTTGGCCTCAACTATTTTCTGTGGTAGCAAATTCCACAGACCCACCACTCTCTGGGTGAAGAAATTTCTCCTCACCTCAGTTCTAAAAGGTTTACTATTTATCCTGAAACAACGATCCTTTGGTTCTGAGTGATAGTCTTTCCTGTTTATAAATGTACAGGGCTGGTCAGCTGGAACCTTTAGTGGTAACATGTGTGTAGTCTATCACTCCCTGAACCCTGGGGAAATATGTCATTGCTGCAAACCCTCTGGCGCATTCAAATTTAGAAGGGCATGGAAACAGGCCCTTCAGTCCAACTTTACCATGCCACCCAACTTTTAACCATTCAGTTACTCCCAACTGCCTGCATTTGGCCCATATCTCTCTATCCCAAACTTACCCATGTAACTATCTAAACACTTTTTAAAAGATAAAATTAAAATTGTACCCTCCTCTACAACTACCTCTGACAGCTCATTCCAGACACTCATCAGCCAGAGGAAATCCACACAGACAGAAGCAGAATGTGCAAACTCCACACAGATTCCCAAGCTGGGAATTGAACCCAGGTCCCTGGAGCTGTGAAGTAGCAGTGCTAACCATTGTGCTACCATGTCAATTTTGCTACCAAATAACCTATTGAACTTTAACCTGGTGTTGTGAGACTCGTTATTTTATACACCTTTACCATTTGCTGTGGTAGTTCATGGTGAATGCAACATACTGCTTAGTGATTAACTCATGCTGGCCCACACCACTCAAGTACTTTGCGGCCTTGGACAGAGAGTGAAGAAGCAAACCACAGTGACATTCTTTGTCTGCCAGAGACACGTGGGTTGTGGACTCCAACTCCCAGCATTCCAGGGGCGAGCAGCGGAAGTGACGCGTACCCAGCAGCCCGCGAGGGGGAGACCGCGAGCGGTGTCGGTTGGGGAAGAATCGGGAGGAGAGAAGCTGAGAGCGAGGGAGCAGTAGCAAACACCGTACTCTGTCAATGTAGGTATTTCTAACATTCAGATCGGACAGGAGGCTCGGTTTTTTTTGTCCTTTCCTCTCTTATTATCCCAACCCCCTCCGTAGTGGAATTCAGCGCATTTTTGGAAAAAAATAATCTTTTATTTGTTCGCCTCGGGGAGGAAGCCGGCGCTCCCTTTTAATGGCCGGCCCAACGAGGTCGGGCGGGCTGCTGCGTGCGATCCACCAATCAGCGGGCGGCCGGGGCGGGTTGCTGGGTGCGATCCGCCAATCAGAGGGCGGCCGGGGCGGGTTGCTGGGTGGGATCCGCCGATCAGAGCTCGCCAGGGGCCGGACTTCCTCCTCCTGCTGCTGCACCAAGTGCGTTGTGTCCCTCTGGGCTGCAAATAAAATGGGAGCCGCAGCCAGAGTGGAGCACACAGCATGGCAGCACCCTCTTCACGCTCCCTGACACAGGCCAGGGAACTATACACCGGATTGCCACTATTTTACATCACAAATCACTTTAAAAAAACCAGATTAACCTGCTTACGTTCACTGTCTACAAATGATTCTGGCTAGTTAATCAGACACCAGGCTTCTTTTAAAGCAATAATTACAAAAATTCACACTGATATTTTGGAAACCTGGACTTTCAGATTGCCAAACGATTCTGTTAAATGAAGTTTTGGAGAGGG
Source organism: Carcharhinus amblyrhynchos (assembly GCF_965287045.1). Classification (NCBI taxonomy): domain Eukaryota; kingdom Metazoa; phylum Chordata; class Chondrichthyes; order Carcharhiniformes; family Carcharhinidae; genus Carcharhinus; species Carcharhinus amblyrhynchos. Next base: position 44,617,675 of record NC_137324.1, on the reverse strand, counting down.
GTTTTCTTTTTAAAAAAAATGCTTCCCTACCAGTCGTTTGCAATACACTCGCAAAAAAAAGCCATGCGTTGCCCGACAGTGGTTCGATTGCTCCCAGAGTGAAGCTTGTCACACGCGTTTCCCTGTCTAGCTGTGTTAGACTGAGGCATGTGAGTGAGCTCTTTCCTGTCCTTGCCTCCTCACGCTGGCATCGGAGAGGGGAGGGAGGGCCAGCCCGGTCAGGAATTTGCGGACATGGTGCAGGCTAATCAGGGCAAGTCTAAGTATTGGGCGCCCCCAGGTGAACGTTCAGCCTTGCTCATTAACTTCGGAAAATGAATATCATTCATCAGTATTGAATAACAAACATTCTGCATTTACAGGCTTTTACACGAAAAAGGAGAATATGATTCTGATTGTGCATATCATCTCATTGTTCTGCACATTTCAAGGACTGGAAGAAATGTACATTATAATGTGTAATATGGTTCACATGATGGAATACTGTGTTCTTCGAGCTGGATGATTATGTGCAACTTATGCAATGAATAATTATTCTGATCGAGTGGACTAAACCACCATCAAATGAACTAGAATTAGATTGCAGTTTTGAGATAATGTAACTACAAATTTGTAAAACTTGCATAAACTGAATTATAAATATAAATTTTGGGAAAGGCTGCAAAGCAAATACATGGAAATCTGTATATGTCTATATGTGGATACCATGATGTAAAGATGTGTTGGACTGGGGTGGGCACACTAAGAACTCTTGCAACACCAGGTTAAAATCCCACAGGGTGGCACAGTGCTGAGCACTGTTTCTTCACAGTGCCAGAGATCTGGGTTTGATTCCTGGCTTGGGTCACTGTCTGTGTAGAGTATGCATTTTCTCCTTGTGTCTGCATGGGTTTCCTACCGGTGATCCAGTTTCCTCCCCCTGTCCACAGACATGCTGGTTAGGTACGTTGGCCATGCTAAATTCTCGCTCAGTGTACCCGGAATGTGGTGACTAGGGGATTTTCACAATAACTTCATTGCAGTGTGAATGTAAGATACTTGTGACTAATAAATAAACTTTAACTTTTTATTTGGAATCGTGAGCTTTCTGAGCGCTGCTGCTTCATCAGGTGAGTGGATCAGGAAGAAGCTGTTGGACTTTACTATATGTGGATATTCATCAGTAGATTTGGTCCCTTCATTTCCAATTTTGAAGTTAGTTAGATTACTTACGTAGATACGTGAACAGCTCATTCAGCTTATGCTGCCACCAGCAGCCCCACACCCTCCAATTTGCCTGAGGTGACTGCCTATTTGCCTAGTGGCTGCATCAGTCTTGGGTGAGCATCTCAGTGCAGTACTGAGGGAATTGTTGAACTATAAAAAGTTCCTTTCATGTGAAATGTTAAAACTATGGCTCAACCTGTACATTGAGATAGACAGAAAAGATCTTGCAATGTTGCTCAAAGGAGAGCAGGGCATTCTTTTGACATCCAGGTCAGCATTCCTTTTCAGCAGCCAGAAAATGATTTATCTAGTCACTTAATCAAGGACCCTTTTGCAAACATGCAAAAGTTTGCGATGTTGGGTTTTAATGAGTAGTGCACTGCAAGGATTGGTGCTGGGGCTCTAGTTACTTGCATTCAATATTCATGATACAGAAGCAAAGTAATGTACCTTAAGTTTGCCAACTAATACTGAATTGTTAACAATGCAAATTAAGCAAAGAGATATGCACTGTTTTAAGTAAGTTGGCAATGAAGTAGCAAATGGCGTATAATGTGAGAAACTGGGATATTCATTTTGGTAGTAAGAATAGAAAAGCAGAATATTTTTGAAGAGGTGTGAAATTTAAATACTGATGTTCAGTGATACTTGGGTGTACTGGTAAAGGAAATGCAACCTGCAGATACAGCAAGTTAATAGGAAGTCAAAGGGCATGTTGGCCTTTATCACAAGGGGATTGGAGTATAAAAATAGATGTCTTGATTTTTTTTTAGGCCCTTAATATGATCACCATGAGTACTGTGAGCAGTTTTGGTTTCCGTATCTGAGGAAGGATGCATTTGCATTGCAAGCAGTACTGTGAAAACTCACTATATTGGTTTCTAGAATGAGGAGGCTCTCCTATGGTAACAGGCTGCATAAATTGGACCAAACTCTGGGCCATACCTTCCTTAAATTGCCACTCTGCGTCCAATTACTTGCGTTAAACATTTGAGACTGTCTCGCCCAATCTTTTGACACAGTCTTGAGAATGTTCAGTGCAATTTCCTGAAAGAGGCAACATTTAAGAATGAAGATGGCAAATTGAAACTGAAGGTTTTCTTAACATCTGTCTTTTTTGACCGAAGGGTTTTGGATTCGGTCTCTACTAATTTTCTATATTAAATGTACTGTACTATATAAATGTTAGATATTTTTGCAGGCAAATTGGTGTGGAGAAGAACGTGTGTTGTCATAAACACACTCCTGCATATGAGTTTTATGTTGCTTTATTTAGACATGAAACTGAAAACAGATTTATCTCTATCAAATGTCTTGTAATACATGCAAGGATTTTGTATTTTTCTCGTGTTAATGAATCTTTCCTTCAGATCTCTTGGAAATGTGATTTAAAATGGCTTTTTTTAAAAAATATCCCTAGATGCCTAAGTCAAGGGAAGTTGTTTCTACAAGCTCAGATAGCGAATCGGATAGTGAGGTTGATCAAAAGGTAAGGCAAAATATACCGTTGAATGTTATTTTAAAAGCATATCTGTGTGGTCTTAATAGTACTGATTTGAGGTTATTAACATTAAAAACACCTAAATTACTTAACAGAAGAAAGATTCTCCATTTTTGATTTCCATGATTATAAAGCAGACAGGCTCAAATACACCCTACAGAATGATGCTTACCTATCTTTTGAATTTAAAATGCCATCACTGCTAAGCCATTAAATGTTAACACTGAATATAGGTGAGATAAGTTCAATTCAAAACAGATCTTTCCTATCAAGTAAAATATTCTTATTACAATTTCTTCAGTGCTGTACTAAATTTGAAAACAATTCTTGCCTCCAGACTGACATCTGCAAATGAAGTTTGTCAACCAGTTGATTTTTCATGGGGCTCTGGAGGGATGATCAAAAAGTATTCTATCTTCCTCCTGGCTGTCAGCAAATTTTCATGTTCCATGATGCTCATTGCTGACCTCGAGCAAAGCTGCCGACCATAACCCAGCTCCTCCTGTGGCATGAATTTCCATTTTCCTGACATCAATTTGGATCTGCTACCAAGTCAATGGAATCTGTAGCATCCAGCAACAGTATCACCAAGCATGATAAACAACCAATGATTGAGACTTTTTTGAGATTGGGACTATTTTCTCTGGAGTGTAGAAGGCTGAGGGGTGATCTTATAGACCCCTATAAAATATTGAGGGGCGCAGATCAGCTAGATAATCAATATCTTTTCCCAAAGGTAGGGGAGTCTAAAATTAGAGTGCACAGACTTGAGGTGAGAGGGGAGAGATAGAAAAGTGTCCAGAGGGGCAATTTTGTTTTCACACAGGTGGTGAGTGTCTGGAACAAGCTGTCAGAGATGGTTGTAGAGGCGGGTACAATTTTGCCTTTCAAAAAGCATTTAGACAGTTACTTGGGTAAAATAGGTATAGAGGGATATGAGCCAAATTGGGCAATTGGGATTAGTTTAGGGGTTTAAGAAAAAGAATGGCGGCACAGACAAGTTGGGCTGAAGGGCCTGTTTCCATGCTGTAAACCTCTATGACTCTGAAATGGTTGCAGACTCCAGATGTTGCTGATAGTTCGGAGGAGTATTTACAGTGACTGCTCACAGTTTTGCCGTTATTATTGAAAAATTAGGGTCCATATTTTTTAATCTCCTCATCTAATCATGATCTGTATTTCTGGTTAATGTGCATTCTGCATGACTTTAGCACCATTTGAAACGGTTGCTATATAATGCAGATGAAGGTACATTATGTAACATGACTTAAAATGCATCCTATTTTATTTATTCCTGCTGGAGGTGATATGGTTAAGGTTGAATACGGAGTAGCCTATTGAATACGGGGTAACGGGATGTAGAAGTTTTTTTCTATGTATGCGTTATGCATGTGATTCAGTGTAGTGCAAGTATTAGTGGATATGATAACGCTGTGTACATAAACTAGTTCTAGTTAATTTCTGTCTCCAAAATTTAGATGTTTATTAATCATCTGACCTACATTCACTCTGTACAATTGCCAATTTCGCTGTACTCTATTCAGAAGTCAGAGTGATCTGCGATTGTAGGTCAATTGTTATTTTGGTAAGAATTGTAAAAGTAATTCTGGTTCATTCTGGAATTTTAGTACAGTGATTGAAAACAAAAGTAACAAAGACTTGAATTAATGCAGTAAATACTATTTTATAATCGGCTTACAGAATTTGATTAATCTTTCAAAGTGAACCCAAAATAGGAAACTTGGTAACAAGATAAATATTACTTTTGTATTCTGATCTCTTCTCTCTTTGCCTCTCCTTTTCCATTTCATTTATTGAAGGGTTAATTTCTGTAATAAATTCCTTGGTTTGTTTTACAGGCTAAGAGAAAGAAGTCAGCGCCAGTAGAGAAACCAGCTAAAAAGCAAAAGAGTGGAGAAAGTTCTGGGGGTGCAAAATGCACTAAGAGTGACAAAGATGATAACCTATTTCAGGTATATTGGTTCAGTTGCAGCATTGTTCATAAGTGTATGACTTCAATTATGCTAGCTTTTTTGAAAATTTATGTTGTTCATGATAAATACTGGTTTGTTAAAGACTGACTTTTGGTTTTAAAAAGACCCAGAAAATGAATTCTGTCAGTGGCATCATGTTGTATGGTGTATATGCTTGATGTTTTGATTCACAGCGGATCGGGAAGGAGAGGAAGTATTTCCCTTGGCTGCGGGAGCTAATTGAGGTGACTGCCCAGAAGTTGGCCAGTAGTCATCTTTGGGACACTGCTATGATGTAACAAAGATCTGGATCCGACAGTGTACTCAGTTTGAAGAACTGGTCTTGTCAAGGCCATCTTCTGTCAAGTTAGGAAGGGGATTGAAAATCAGGACCTTTTTAATCTCAGAATTACTCCCAGCCCAAGTGACTAGAAAGCTCTTGTAAGCTGCAAGGCATCAGATTTTTGAAGCATTGGGATCGGTTCTGGGGTAGGTGGGATCTATACAAGCAGGATGGTCTACACCGGAACAGGACTAATGTAAATATCCTCACAAGAAGATTGTTAATGTTGTTGGGGAGGGTTTAAATTAGATTGGCAGGTGGATAGAAACCTGACGGCAAATTCAGAGCAGGGAGTGCGAGATAGAAAAATAGTAAGTGACTCTGAAAGACAGAAGGAGGACAGGTTAGAAAGTTAGGAAGAAATTTGCAGTATTTAAAAAGTATATATATAAATGCAAGGGGTATAACAAATAAAGCCAGTGAGCTCAGGGCATAAACATGTGGCAACATAAGAACATAAGAAATAGGAGCAGGAGTAGGCCATCTAGCCCTTTGAGCCTGCCCTGCCATTCAATAAGATCATGGCTGATCTGTCGTGGCTCAGTTCCACATTCCCGCCCTCTCCCCATAACCCTTAATCCCCTCGCTTATCAAAAACCCATCAACCCGCGTCTTAAAAATATTTAGCGAGGCAGCCTCCACCACTTCAACGGGCAGAGAATTCCAGAGATTCACCACCCTTTGAGTGAAGAAGTTCCTCCTCAACTCCGTTCTAAATCGCCCCCCCCTTTATCTGGAGGCTGTGCCCCCTAGTCCTACTGTCCTTTCTGAGCGGGAAGAGTCTCTCCACCTCTATCCTATCCATCCCATTCATCATCTTATACGTCTCAATGAGATCTCCCCTCATTCTTCTAAACTCTAACGAGTACAAGCCTAGTTTATTCAGCCTCTCCTCATAGCTCAACCCCCTCAACTCTGGTATCAACATGGTATTGCTTTAATGCAAATTTGGCTCAAAGGAGCAAAAATGGCATTCAACATCTTGGATATGGAGTTTTCAGGTAGGATAGAGAGTAAATTTATTCGGGTATAGAATTACTGATTAATCAATAATAGCTGTGAGGAGGGATGATATGCTACTAAAGAAAATCAAATGAAGCTATATGAGTTAAGCTCAGAAGTTTAAAAAAAAATGTGCAGCCGCATTACTAGCTGTTTGCAAAAGAACCCCAACTAGTGGAAACGAGTTAGAAGCGCAGTGATAGTTGGAGACTTGAATTACCCTAATATCAGTTGGGATAAGACCAGTGTGAAGGACACAGGTCGCAAAATTCTTGAACTGCGTTCAAGAGAACATTTTTAGCAGGTGCATAACAAGCACAATGAGAGGGTTGCAATTCTAGATTTAGTCCTTGGAAATGAAACTGGGCGAGTGGATGAAGTAACGGTGGGTGGGGTGGGTACCTTTTGGAGACTGACCATAATATAGTTAGATTCAACATCGTTACGACAGAAGATAAAGATGGAGCAGCAGTAAAAGTTCTAAATTGGGGAAAGACAAATTTTACAAAGCTGAGAGGCGAACTAAGTTGACTGGATACAACTAGAAGGGAAATCAGTGTCAAAGCGATGGGAGGCATTCAAAAATGACATTCTGCAGGCACAGTGTAGGCATGTCCCCACAAAGAAAAGAGCTAGGACCACCAAATAGTGTCAGCTAGTTACCCAGAAACATGCAGGGCAAGATAAAGCAGAAAATAAGGACAGTCATAAAATACTGTAGAAAGCCTGGAGGAGTATAGGAAGCCCATAAGGTGAAGTGAGAAAAAGAAATTAGGCGAAAGGAGGATATGAAAAATATTGGCAGGTAAAAATCAAAGAAAACCAAAGATGCTTTAGCTGTACATTAAGAGCAAATGAAGATGTACATGGTAACTTGTGCATTGATGCAGAAGATGTGTGCAGAGTTCTTAATGAATAATTGTCCTCCCTTCAAGGAGTGGAATGATGCTGACGTTCTAGTTAAAGAGGGGGATGAAATATTTGATGTAATAATCATTGAGAGAGGATGTACTGGAGGGACTGACATCCTTGAAGATGGGTAAATCACCAGGGCTGAATGGATTGTATTCCATGCTAATAAAAGAAACCAGGAGGAAATAGCAGATATTCTGAGGATCATTTTCAAATTCTTGCTAGATACAGGCAAGGTGCCAGAAGCTTGGAGGTCTGTGAATGTTGTAACATTATTTAATCAGCATGTGAAGAATAGGCCAGAATATTATAGGTTGGTCAGTCTGAGTTCAGTAGTGGGTGAATTATCAATTCTGACAGTTTGGATAAACTGTCACTTAAAAAGGTATGCATTGATTAGAGAAATCCGCATGGGTTTGTTAGAGGAAGATCTCATCTTACCATTTTAATGTAATTTTTTTCCGGAAGTAACAAAGATTGAAGAAGGTAGTGTAGCGGATGTTGACAACATGGATTTTATCAAGACATTTGACAAGTTCCCACATGGGACACTGGTTGGACAAGTTGAAATCCTACAGGTTACAGGGAAAAGTGACAAGTTGGATCCAAAATTGGCTCAGTGACAGAGAATAAAGAGTTGATAAATGTGAGGACAAACCTGAGGTAACTAATTTACAAGGTCTAATGCAGATAGGAATTTTACAATAAATGGCTGAACCCTTAAGAGTATTATTAGGCAGAGGGATCTGGGTGTACAGGCACACAGGTGACTGAAAGTAGTCAAGAAGGCGTATGGCATGCTTGCCTTCATCAGCTGGGACATTGAGTTTAAAAATTGGTAAGTCATGTTGCAGCTTTATAGAACCTTAGTTAGGCCGCAGTTGGAATATATTCAATTCTGGTCGCCACACTACCAGAAGGATGGCTTTGGAGAGGGTACAGAAAAGATTTACCAGGATTTTGCCTGGTATGGAGGGCATCAGCTATGAGGACAGGTTGGAGAAACATGGTTTACTTTCACTGGAATGACGGAGATTGAGGGGCGACCTGATAGAAGTCTACAAGATTATGAGGGAAGTGGACAGAGTGGATAGTCAGAAGCTTTTTCCCAGGGTGGAAGAGTCACTTACTGGGGGCACAGGTTTAAGGTGCAAGGGGCAAGGTTTAAAGGAGATGTACGAGGTAAGGTTTTTTTACACAGAGGGTGGTGGGTGCCTGGAACTCGCTGTTGGGGGAGATAGTGGAAGCAAATACCATAGTGAGTTTTAAGGAACGTCCGGATAAATACATGAATAGGATGGGAATAAAGAGATATGGTCCTCAGAAGGGCCGTGAGTTTTAGTTCAGTTGGGCAGCATGGTCGGTGCAGGCTTGGAGGGCCGAAGGACCTGTTCCTGTGCTGTAATTTTCTTTGTTTTTGAAAGCAGTTTCCAGTGGCATTCCATAGGGCTCAGTGTTGGGTTGTTTGCTGTACATATAAATATTGGGTTTAACGTGGCAGGCATGATTGGGAAACTTGCAAATGAGACAAAAATGACTGTGTAGTTGAAAATGAAGAAGATAGCTGCTGTCTCCAGAATATTAATGATTTGGATGGTAGACAAGCAAATGGAATTCAATCTGGAAAAGGTGGGGTGATGCATTTGGGAGGGAAAACAATGCTAGCGAATACACAGTAAACAGGAGGATATTCAGCAGGGTAGAGGAAGTGGCAGACGCGTGGGTCCCTGAAAGTGGTGGAACAATTGGATAAGATGGTAAAGGAAGCAAATGAAGACATTTCCTTATTGGATGAGGAATTGAATATAAAAGCGGGATGTAATGCTAGAATTGTATAAAAAGCTGGTTAGGCCACAGTTGGAACTTCTTGTACAGTTCTGGTCACTACATTATAGGAAGAACATAATTGCTCTGAAGCGAGTACCGAGGAAACTTCACAGCACTGAAAATCATTCAGCCCTTCGAGTCTGCACTGGCTCTCTGAAGGAGCATTCTTTCTTGTCCCACTTCCCTGCCTTATCCCTGTAACCTTGCACATTCATTCTTTGCAGATAGCAGTCCAATTCCCTTTTGAATATCTCGATCAAACCATTTCAGAAAATGGCTACCAGATCAGGTCAAATGCTAGGAACCTTGTGGCAAGTAACTCACCTGATTCCCCTAAACCTGTCCACCATTATAAGGCAGAAGTTTAAAGTTTATTTTATTATTGTCACAAGTAGGCACTGCAGTAGAGTTACTGTGAAAATCCTCTAATTGCCACACTCCGACACCTGTTCGGCTACACTAAAGGCGAATTTAGCATGGACAGTGCACCTAACAAGCATGTCTTTTTGACTGGGAGGAAACTGGAGTACCCAGAGGAAACTCACATAGACACGGGGAGATTGTGCCGCACAGACAGTGACCCAGGTCAGGAATTGAACCCGGGTCTCTGGCACTGTGAGGCAACAGTGCTAACCACTGTGCCACCAAGCCAGGAGAGTAATGGAACTGAAGTTTTTTTGGCAGCACTTCCAAACCAGACCACTACCATCTAGAAGGACAAGGGCAGCAGATGCCCGAGAACACCATCACTTGGAGGTTTCCTTCATGTCACTCACCGAGCTGACTTGGAAATTACCACTGTTCCTTCACTGTTGCTGGGTCAAAATCCTGGAATTCCCTTCCTAACAGCACTTGAGTGTACCTACCTTAGGGACTGTAGCTGTTAAAGAAGGCAGGTCGACACAGATACGATGGCCTTATTTTGTGGCATAATTTTTGTGGTTTTAAAATCCAGAGTCCCATATTTACTTGACTATCCAGTATTGACTGAATTTTTTTTAAGTTTAGGAATCATTGTGAAAGAGGGTTGGCTAACCTGATCAAATAACTTCTAAGAATGGCAGTTGACTGTTGGTTTTTGTGTATTGATAACCAAGATAGTAACTACTTTGACCAAATACCCATGAGGATTGCTATTTGCATATTAAAGCAACTGAATTGGTACAGTTGTGACTCATCCATACCAATTGAATCTAGTATTTCCTGCACTATTGATGTGTGTTTGCTGTTTTCAATCAATCCAATGTTTTAATAGATCTGTGAATATGCTTAGTTCCTTCATGTCCATTATAGTACAGTTATATAGTTCGAAGTCAGTTTGGTGTGTATTGGACATTGTGCAGACACCTACCTTCCAATCTCTAATCATAAAAGCACAAGCAGATCCAAATATCCATTTGAACATTTTGGTACACTCAAATGGATTTGAACAATTCCAATGAAGTTGTTGTTTTTGGGAGGTATCTTAGCGCTGCCTGAAAGAAGTTGATTTGACCTATGTTATGCGTCACTACATTGCCTTGCTGGTGAAGACCATTGTCCTCCTTGTCTTTTCAGTAAGTGAAAGGTTAGACTGAACTCTCAACTTGCACAAGTATAGAAGGAACTTTTCAAACATCACAGTCACAATTGTTACATTGCAGAAGGAGGCCATTCGGCCCATTGTGTCTGCACTAAATCTGAATCTCTTTTCGTTCTCCTGGCTTCTCCTCATAACTTTGCAAATTATTTTCAAATAATAGTTTTTTTCTCTCTTTTGAGTGCTTTAGGGGAGGCAATGGCGTAGTTGTAATGTCACTAGACCAGTAACCCAGAGACCCAGGGTAATGCTTTACTTGTGACGCCAGACCCACAGCAAGGTAGTTGACTCTTAAATATCCTCGGGGATGGGCAATAAATGCTGCTCCAGACAAATGATGGAGGAATTTATTTTCTGTCGTTGGCCATTATTTTGAAAATGAATGATTGGAGTAGAATGTTCTCTTTCCTGAAGTTGGACTTTATTTGATGAACAAAGAACAATAGTTAATTTTACCTCCATATATTCTGGCAATTCAACTGGCTATGGTAGACAAAATAAAAACAAAACTTGAATATCCTTCAGCTTTTTCTAAAAGAAAAAATAAACAAAACATAACTGCCAGCATTGTAAATAGTTTGTTAATGCCAATGATTATTAAAACTTTTATGGTAAGTGGAGTAGAAATCACTACTGTAAGTAACAGCAGTGAGTTGAAGTAGTTTGCTGAGCGCGCTGAATGCATCTCTAACATGGAAAAAATCCTTGATGAATGATTTCAATTTTACTTTGCAGTATTAATAAAGTTTTGAAATTACTTTTATTTGGACAAGGAATTTCACGCGAAGGTGAATATTGCTAATATTATACAGATTATTTTCACTGAGGTGTGTTAATTAGGGAATTGGCATTAATTTAATTTATTTTTATTCCAATCCATGTTGGGATCGACAAACAAAAGAAGAATAATCACCAAACTAGTACAATGAAACAAAATCACTTGAAGGAACTCATTGGCCATGAGGGTGTTAGAAGCAAAAATAATGGTTTCAAAAGGAAATTGAACAGGCCCTTGTAGGAAACAAACTTGCAGGGAATGAGTGAGAGTGTGGGATTAAGCAGATTGCTCTGCAGAGAGATGATAAAGACTCGATGGGTTGAATGGTCTCTTTCTGTGCCGTACAATTTCACTTTATGGTATTTTAACAGTCAAATCAGTCAGTATGAATAGTATCCATCAGAAGGGTAAAACTAACCTGTCTCATGACAATATGAATAATATGTTATACTTTTAATATAATCACGTTCAATCTTTATTCTGAATATGCCTGCTAGTAATTGTTGATGAATGTCCCATTGTAACTATATTGACTGAACTCACATATAGGCTAAGTCCTGTATATCCAAAGAACGGGCAAGAAGGTAAAACTGACTGTCCAAGTCATAAACTGATAATTCCTGAGCAAAATCTCCAAAATTATTTTGGGCTATTCTGGGATGGAATGCATCCCAGGGTACTGAAAGGAATGGCACAAGTAATAGCAGATGCATTAGTAGTAATTTATCAAAATTCGCTGGATTCTGGGGAAGTGCCGGCTGATTGGAAAACAGCTGATGTGACGCCGCTGTTTGAAAAAGGAAATAGACAAAAGGCGGCTAACTACTGGCTGGTTAGCTTAATGTCCGTAGCTGGGAAAATGCTGGAATCCACCATTAAAGAAGAAAAAGCAGGACAGCTAGAACAGAATGGTTCAATCAAGCAGACGCAGCATGGATTCATGAAGGGAAAGTCGTGTTTGACGAATTTACTGGATTTTTATAAAGATGTAACGAGTGCGGTTGGCAGAAGGGAACTGGTGGATGTGTTTTTAGAGTTCCAGAAGGTGTTCGATAAGGTGCCTCACAAAAGGTTGCTGCAGAAGGTTAAGAAGGGACACGGAATTGGGAGTAAAGTGTTGGCATGGATTGAGGATTGGCTAACAGGAAGCAGAGAGTTGAAATAAATGGGTGCTTTTCTGGTTGGCATTTGGTGACTAGTGGCATGCCGCAGGGATCGGTGCCAGGGCCTCAAATGTTTACCATATACATAGACGATCTGGAGAAGGGGACTGAGTGTAGGTTAACAAAGTTTGCTGATGAGTGGGAAAGCAAATTGCGTGGAGGACGCGGAAAGTCTGCAGAGAGATTTGGATAGGCTGAGTGAGTGGGCGAGGATCCAGCAGATGGAGTATAACGTTGGCAAGTGAGAGGTTATCCACTTTGAAGGAATAATAGTAAAATGGACTTATTTAAATGGTGATAAATTACAACATGCTACTGTGCAGAGGGACCTGGGGGTCCTTGTGCGTGAATCGCAAGAACTCAGTTTGCAGGTGCAGCAGGTGATCAAGAAGACAAATGGAATGTTGGCCTTTATTGCGAGGGGGGTGGAATATAAAAGCAGGGAGGTCTTGCTGCAATTGTACAAGGTACTGGTGAGACGCAACTGGAGTACTGTGTGCAATTTTGGTCCCCTTATTTGCGAAAGGATATATTGGCCTTGGAAGGAAATACAGAGAAGGTTCACCAGGTTGATACCGGAGATGAGGGGGTTAGCTTATGAGGAGAGATTGAGTAGATTGGGCCTGTACTCGTTGGAGTTTAAACGGCTGAGGGGGGATCTTATAGAGACATATAAGATAATGAAGGGGCTCGATAGGGTCGAGGCAGAGATTCTTTCCACTTAGAAAGGAAACAAGAACTAGAGGACACAGCCTCAAAATAAGGGGGAGTCAGTTTAGAACAGAGTTGAGGAGGAACTTCTCCTCTCAGAGGGTAGTGAATCTCTGGAATTCTCTGCCCATTGAAGTGGTGGAGGCTACCACGTTGAATATGTTTAAGTCACAGGTAGATAGATTTCTGATCAATAGGGGAATTAAGGGTTATGGGGAGCAGTGGGTAAGTGGAACTGAACCACTTTCAGATCAGCCATGATCTTATTGAATGGCAGGGCAGGCTCGAAGGGCTAGATAGCCTACTCTTGCTCCTATTTCTTATGTAACCAAACCGGTTCACCAATCCAGGAGTATTAATGGCAGCAGGTGAATATTGCTATCCACCCAAACAAGCAGGTAACACAATCAAAATAGTTCCACTGATAGATATTTTGATGATGGCTTTTCTGCAAATACAACTGATGATGAGGAATAAACCGTAAACTCCAAATACTGTCAGGATAGAGACTCAATTGTAAGAGTCCATGTTGTCTCCTTTTTTTAAAAGCATTGTAACATTTATTGCAACATCAAAGTAGCAGGTGTTCTGGGTGTAACTGCTTTCATCTATACGATACAAGGCATTAGGAGTAAGATAGACCTCTATTTACAACCAAATTGTAATTTTTTTTCATAGGATATGGGCATGACTGGCAAGGCCAACATTTGTTGCCCATCCTTAATTGCCCATGATATGGCTTAGATCATTGCAGAGGGCAGTTAAGAGTCAAACACATTGCTGTGGGTATTGAATCATTCATAGGCCAGACCAGGTAAAGGTGACAGATTTCCCTCCCTAAAGAACATTAAGAACCAAATGAGTTTTTATGATTCTCAATAGTTTCATGGTCACCCTTGCTGAGACTAACTTTCAGTTCCAGATTTGTTCATTACATTTAACTTCCACCAGCTGCTGTGGTGGGATTTGACCCATGTCACCTGAGCCCCTGGATTGCTAGTTCAATGGTGTTACCACTAAGGCACTGTTTCCTCAATCTTCTAATCTATTTTGTACCTATGGGTCGCTTATGCATTGACTACATAGTTTTGTAGTATGCTAACAATATGGACTTTCATAATATTTATTGACAGATTGGCAAGATGAGATACGTTAGTGTGCGTGAATTCAAAGGCAAAGTTCTAATTGATGTCAGAGAGTACTGGATGAACCAAGATGGTGAAATGAAGCCTGGAAAGAAAGGTAAATATTTTAGGATTATTGTACACATGTTGGGAAAACAAGATTGAGGGTGCAAATTAGTATTATTGGGTGATGTGGCTCATGGGGGGAAAAAAATGTCAAACTGGAGTGATGGGCAGCTGAGTTTTTTAAGTAATATTTTATTTCACTACATGCTTGGAAATAAAAAATCCAAGGGCATTAGTGACAAAACATCTGGAGTGATACCACTGCCACTCTGGACTGGTCTTTTGATGCTAATAAGTGCGAACAGTGGAATTCTTCAATGAACATCATGCGCAAAATGTTTTGAGTCCTGTGTGGGGCCAGGGGTTGAGGGCGTAGGGTACTAAAGTTAACTATTTCATGGTAACAAAGTAGTTAGCACTGCTGCCTCACAGCACCAGGAACCTGGGTTCTGTTCCGGCCCTGGGTGATTGTGCAAACTGCATATTCTTCCTGTGTGTAGGTTTCCTCTGGATGCTCTGGTTTCCTCCCACAGTCAAGAGGTGCACAGGTTAGGTGGATTGGTCATGGTAAATTGCCCCTTGGTAAACAGGTGAGATCGCGGGGAGTGTGTGTAGGTTAAAGTACTCTAAGGCAGTCTGTGCAGAGTTGCTGGACCGAATGCCTGCCTTCACTGTAGAGATTCAATGATTTTTGTGTGTTGGTCCCCTTTCCTCAAGAAAAATAACTTCAAGTTGCAGATGTTATAGAATAACTATAGTGACCATTTGATCTGCTATTTCAGCTTATTCGTAGAGCAATCAAGTCATTTGTTTTCCTCCACTTTGATCCCATATCCCTACAGTTTTTTTCACCCTCGGGCATTTTTCCAGTTCCTTTTGGACATCAACTATTGAATCCATCCACCACTTTATCATTTTGTTCACTCCAAATCCTAACCACTTGCTGTATTTTTTTTTAAAAAAACCTTTTGTCGCCTCAGGTTCTTTTGCTAATCACTTGCTAACTTCGAGGCATCAGTTACCAAAGTAAAGTGTATTTGGTAGTATTCAAACCATTTTTAAGTACAGTCTAAATTTGAATAAATAAATATTGGTGAATCTTCTCCACTTAAAATTGATTTATTGCAAGGTGTTATATAAAAGTAGGAAAGTCTTGCTCTAGCTGTACAGGGCATTGGTGAGAACATGTCTTGAGTACTTCCCTTATGGAGGGATGTATGTGCATTGGAAGTGTTTCAGAGAAGGTTCACAAGGTTGACTGAGATTAAGGAATTTGCCTAATAAGGAAAGGTTGAGCAGGTTGCACCTGTACTTATTGCAGTTTAGAAGAATGAAGGATGATTTTATTGAAATAAGGTTCTGAGGGGGCTTCATGGGGTGGATGCTGAGGGTGCACAGTTTAAATCCAAGGATTCTTCCATTTAGAGTGGAGATGAGAAAGAATTTATTTTGAGGGTTGGTCTTCAGAATTCTCTTCACTAGAGAGCAATGGAGGCTGAGCCTCTGAATATATTCAAGATGTGAGTTAGATTTTTCATCTACAAGGATGTCAAGGGTTAAGGGATGGATAGGAAAGTGGAGTTAAGGCCACAATCCAACTAACCATGATCTTATTGAATGGTGGGGCAGTCTCAAAGGGCCAAATGACCACCTATTTGTTATGATCTTATTGATCGTATGGTGCAAGCTGCAAATAGCATGGTTGTTGTTTTGGAGTTTAGTCATGTTTCCTGAGATGTGACAAAAATGTGAGAATCTTAAAGGAAATACACAGAAATTTTAACTTGTCAGTTTTCTTGATGGCTGTTGTTGCTATCCTTTCCATTGAACATTGTATTGATTTATAAACATGTTTATGCTTCATTGAATGGTTAGATGTAGCTTTTCCAACAATTGCCCATTTGGAGTGAGGAGGGAGCATTGTAGAAGACCTGTTTATAATTGTCTGTTACCCAAATGCAACTTGTTTCCTTCCCCTATGGTTGGGAGAAAGGAGTAGAAGTCATAGGAGAGTGGAAAGAGAAGAGTTCTGCTCCCCAATAGATTAGTAAGTAGTTGAATTGTGCTGACCAATAGATATTACTGCAAATAACTATTAACATTACAAATAATTATTCAGCCGGGGGCTGGGGTGAATTGGTGTGCAACTTCATTTGGGGATGCAATCTGACTGTTGTATGGGACCTTTCAAAAAGCCTGGCAATGCCTATTGATGTTCATAGATAAATAATGACTACTTATAACAGGTTACTGTAGAGTGAGTGGTTTTGTTGACTATACCCTGCGAGGAGAAAAAGTGAACAGTTCTATAAAATGTTTATTTATAACCGTTGGTAAGCTTTAATTCCCATTGTCATTCGATATGCTGTTTTTTTTTCCCCCTTTCTACCCAAATTTAGGAATCTCTTTATTACCAGACCAATGGAATCAACTGAAGGAAATGATTCCTGACATTGATGATGCATTAAAAAGGTTATAGAATGACCATATAAAGATGTACCCTGCTTTTTGTCATTGACCTTGTCCATCTTTAACATTTACTTGTGTTTTCTAAAGAAATTAAGCTTGTTTGTATTGTAATGTTCATAATGTGACTGTTTTATGTATATGCAGTACATCCCAGCTTCCATATTTTTAAAAAAACTCTCTAAAGGGTACACTATTTAGAAAAGTGGTATGGAGTTTGTTTTTAGTGTTAAAATTACATCTTTGTTTTCTGATTTGATGTTTAGCAACTGCCATATCATGTCTATAAACTGTTGCTTATATCCAGCTAGTAGAGACAAAAACTTTCAAGATCAATTTCATGTTTAAATTCAAGCAGCTCTACAAAGCCGTTCTTTTTTAAGTATGATTCAATCGTTGAATCTTCCGGCTATTTCAGATTGGCTTTCCCCACTGGCCTTGTGGGCAAATGCACCATGCGGTGTAGCAATAAACCATACAGGTCAGAGGATCCTAGGCTCGATATATGGTTTATTCTCTTAGCCGAACTGACCTTGGCTACAACAGCAGTTGGGCCATGACAATTTGCCCATGTGCCCTGGAATAGGAAGGGTGAAAATCAATCAAGGTTTCCACTTGTAATTGTCATTCACTATCCACTACTGGAAAATGAACCTGTTGAGGTTAGGTTAAGCTTACGGTGTTGCTGTCCGTGATTGGAACTTTTTGACTGAGGGCTAAACAAGTGTATTTTGTTTGGACTTGTATGTGAAGAATGACATCTTGATGTGTCTGGAACTCAACTCCCAGTAAGATTTGGGTGTCATCAGAATTGATCGGGAGGGGATAAAAATGTCATGTCACCCAATACCATAGGGATAATTTAATAGTGGTATGCTACAGTATTGTTTGCCTTGGTTTTTTAAAAATGTGTACTGTACAATTAGGCTTTTCACGGCTTCTGTTAATCTCAATATACAATTTTTTTTGGAGATGGGGAGTATGGGATGATTTAGTGTTTGACTCTGCCAGAATTAATCAAAATTAGCTCTCACCTAAATATTTTTTGGATTCCATGATTCAAAAAAATTTGTTTAGCTTTGGGTTTTTCAAGCTCTCCTTGGACTGGTAAACACTTTAATGGCTTTGTAATAACTAAAGTACTGATGCAGGGAACTGTAACTTGTTTAGATAACCGAATAGCAGTTAGTTTAAAAAATGTATCAAGCTGTCAATTAATCCAGCATTTTTCAACATTTCACTCATCTATTTGCTCTAAGCTCAACTGTTTAAGTGATAGCTACTTAATAACTTCAAGCTGAAAAATGACTGGTCAGTCATACAACCACGTGGACTCATGTCACTACTTTTGTGAGGTACCATTCCCAATATATTTTCACGCAGCATGCTTTGACTATTTTCAGTATGCCTTTGTATTATTTCACCCATGTTCATATTTCTCTGATCTGTATTGAAATATGGTAAAGCAAATAAAGCTGTTGCGGCAACTTGTTCTGACTTTGACTTTAATGTTAATTCACTGAAGCTTACCACTAAAGAATTACATAATTTCTTTAAACTTACATTTACAAAAGTTACTATCATCCTTTTAAGACCAAAAGGATACTTATTTTAGTTTTGCTTCCATAGATCTACATTAATTCAGCACAGAAATTCATTGAAAATATTGATTGTTAAGCCAAAATTGAATGCGAGTTATGTCTCGTGAGATATTTTTAAAATTCTGTTTGCCAAATTTACAGTGTATGAAAGAGTGCAATTTTATTTGTCTCAATGTTGTTTGGCAGTAATTAAATGTATGCGTACTGCATTTCCCTGAATGGAGCAAGTAAGCTAGAAATTAAAGTTGCAATGGAAACCTGTTTGTTTTGACAAATGTTTGCTTTGCTCTTTGTACAATCAAGTTAATTGTTTAGTCATTTTTAGTGCTATGAAGTGGGATGTTAATGGGACATTATCTTTGAAAAATTTGTCCGCACACCAAAGCCACATACATTGTGTTAAAATTAATTAGCTTGTCAGAATGATGCACAACTTCCTTGACACTTCCCTAAGCAACCATGTATCCAGAAGTGTTCTTTTTATCAAGATTATATCATTCTGCAGCGAGGTATTTACACATTGGTGTTTTTGTTTGGAAACATTTTGAGATGGTGTTCCTTTCAATTAAAATAGTATTGACTTAATTTTAAAATGCTGAATTAAAATGCCATTTTTTGATTGCACATATACTGCAATAAAGACATCAGTTTGTTTCTGGTCAAATTGCAATTGTTAAAGTGACTTTTTACTTGGGATAAATTTCCTGCTGGTTTCAAAAAGAAATCTGGGGAACAACGTGGCTTTACTTAGATTCTCCTTTAATTTCTTTATTTTGCACAATTAGAATTTATTATATGGCTGTTAACTATTGGCAAAGAATCATGGAGGTTTGCAGCATAGAAACAGGCCCTTCAGCACAACTTGTCCATGCCGCCTATTTTTTTTAAAAAGCAAACCTAGTTCCAATTGCCTGTGTTTGGCCACATCACTTTATACCCATCTTACCCACATAACGGTCTAATGCTTTTTAAAAGACAAAATTGTACCCAGCTCTACTACTACCTCTGGTAGTTTGTTCCAGACACTTTCCTCTGTGTGCAAAAACTGCCCCTCTGGACTCTTTTGTATCTCTCCCCTCTCACCTTAAAACTATGCCCTCTAGTTAGACTCCTCTACATTCAGGAAAAGATATTGACTAACTGATCTATGCCCCATATTATTTTATCGACCTCTATAAGATCACCCCTCAGCCTTCTCCAGAGAAAAAGTTCCCTGTCTATCTAGCCTTTCCTTATAACTCAAACCATCAAGTCCCAGTAGCATCCTAGTAACTCTTTTCTGCACTTTTTCTAGTTTAATATCTTTTCTGTAATAGGGTGATGAGAACTGTACACAGTATTCCAAGTGTGGCCTTACTAATGTCTTGTACAACTTCATAAGATGTCCCAACTCCTGTATTCAATGTTCTGACCAATGAAACGAAGCATGCTGAATGCCTTCTTCATCACCCTGTTCACCTGTGACTCCATTTTCAAGGAGCTATGAATCTGTAACCCTAGATCTTTGTTCTATAACTCTTCTCAACATACTGCCATTAACTGAGTAAGTCCTGCCCTGGTTCAATCTACCAAAATGCATCACCTCACATTTATCTAAATTAAACTCCATCTACCATTCGTCAGCCTACTGGCCCAATTGATCGAGATCCCGTTGCAATCCCAGATAACCTTCACTATCCACTATGCCACCGTGGTGTCATCTGCAAACTTGCTAACCATGCCTCCTAAATTCTCATCCAAATCATTAATGTGAATGACAAATAATTGTGGACCCAGCACCGTTCCCTGAGGCACACCACTGGTCACAGGCCTCCAGTTTGAACAACCACCTTCTGTCTTCTGTCATCAAGTCAATTTTGTATCCATTTGGCTACCTCACCCTGGATCCCTTGATATGCAACAACCTATTGTGCGGTATGTTGTCAACAACCTTGCTAAAGTCCATCAACTGCAATGCCCTCATCTACCAAGACATGATTTTCCACTCACATGCTGACTGCACCTAATCAGTCCTTGCCTCTTTAAATGCCTGATGATCCTGTCTCTCAGAATACTTTCTAACAACTTACCCACTATAGAAGATAGGCTCACCGGCCTGTAATTCCCAGGTTTTCCCTGCAGTCCTTAAAGACACATTTGCCACCTTACAACCTTCAGACACCTCATCTGTGGCTGTTGATGATTCAAATATCTCTGCTTAGGGGACCTTCAATTTCCTCCCTAGCCTCCCACAACATTCTGGGATATATTTCATCAGGTACTGAGGATTTATCTACCTTAATGAGCTTCAAGACTTCTAGCACCATCACTTCTGTAATATGTACACTCCTCAAGACATCACTATTTATTCCCCCAAGTTCCCAAACAGTAAATACTGATGAGAAATATTCATTTGGGGTCTTGCCCATTTCTTGTGGATCTGTACATAGATGACCTTGTTGATCTTTAAGAGGCCTTACTCCCTAGTTGTCAAATCTCTTTGGCTTTTGCCTTATCTGCCAAAACAATCTCATGTCCTGTTTTTGCCCACCTGATTTCTTTCTCAACTCTACTCCTGCACCATCTATACTCTTCAAGGGATCCACTTGATCCCAGTTGCCTATGCATGTCATGTACCTCCTTCTTGACCAGGGTCTCAATATCCTGAGTCATCCAGGGTTCCTCACTTCTGCCAGCCTTGTCTTTCAGTCTAAAAGGAATGTGCTTATCTGAACCCTGGTTAACACACTTTTGAAAGCTTCCCACTTATCAGCTGTCCCTTTGTCTGCCAACAGGCTCCTTGAATCAATTTTTGAAAGTTCCTGCCTGATACCATCAAAATTGGCCTTGCCCCAGTTTAGAATTTTAAGTTTTGGGCCAGACCTATCGTTCTCCACAGCGATTCTAAAACTAATGGAATTATGGTCACTGGTCCCAAAATGATCCCTCACTAACACTTCTGTCAGCTGCCCTTCCTTATTTCCCAAGAAGAGGTCAAGTTGTGCACTCTCTCTAGTCAGACCATCCACATACTGAATGACAAATTCCTCCTGAATATAGTCAACAAATTTCTCTCCATCCACACTCTAATATTATGGCTGTCCCAGTTAAAGTCTCCTACTATTACCACCCTATTTTTCTTGGAGCTATCCATAATCTTATATACTTGCTCCTCAGTTTCTTGCTGATTATTTGGGGGCCAATGGTACAACCCTATCAAAGTGATTTCTCCCTTCTTATTTCTCGGTTCTATCCATGAAGTGAACCCTTAGATATATCCCCTCTCAGTACTGCCATGATGTTCTCACTAATCAAAAGTGCAATGCCCCCATCTCTTACTCCTGTTCTATCTTTCCTATAGCATTTGTTCCTTGGAACATTGAGCTGCCAGTCCTGTTCCTTCCTTAGCCATATTTCAGTAATAAGTATAATATCTCAGTCCCAGGTACCCATCCATCCCCTGAGTTCATCTGCCACACCCATCAGGCTTCTTGCATTGAAATAAATGAAGTTTAATCAGGACTTTGCTTGCTTTCTGCCCAATCTGTCTAGTACTAGGACTACTGTGCTGCCTTTACTATTTAAGATGCTTTCTTTAACTTCTGTGCTGTCCTCAACCTCTTCTATCTTACTACTGCTTTGGGTCTCAACCCCCTGTCAAACGAGTTTAAACCCTTCTAATGGCTAAAACAAATCTCCCCACCAGGATATTAGTCCTCCTCCAGTTCCCACATCTGGCAGGAAGAGCACACCACTGCCATATTGCCCTGAGTAAGGAGTCTCACAACACCAGGTTTATGGTCCAACAGGTTAATTTGCTATCAAATAAACTTGCTGGACTTTAACCTGGTGTTGTGATACTTGCTATTGTTTACCCCAGTCCAGTGCCAGCATTTCCACATCACACTGCCCTTATACAGGTAAAAGGATAAAAGAATCTCAACTCACCTTTCCCTTGCTTCTGGTCATCACTGTGACTTTTGGTTAGAAGAGGAGATAGTGAGGGAAACACTTTGGGGTTTAACTGTCCCTTGACAACAGCTCCACAGTCCACCTTCTGGAAGCTGTGACTGCGCCTATGCAGATCTTCTCCATGACAGCTAATCAACATCACCGCTGTGTTGGAAGCTTGCCTTTGTTTGAACATGGAGGGTGTCTTCCAGGCATCCACCTTCTGGAAGCAGTGATTGCACCTATGCAAATCTTCCCTGTAACAAGCTGCAAGCATTTTCATCCTGCTCGTGAAATCTATCTGTCTGAATGGGCAAGTGATATACTCTTTTTAAAGATAAAATACTGTTGATGCTGGAATCTGGAACAAAAACAGAAAATGCTGCTAAGTGTCAGGTCTGACAGCATCTGTGGACAGAGAATAGAGTAAGAAGTCTCAACACCAGGTTAGAGTCCAACCAGTTTATTTGATAGTAATCCCACTATCCCACACTGGGATTACTATCAAATAAACTGGTTGGACTCTAACCTGGTGTTGTGAGACTTCTTGCTGTGTTTACTCCAGTCCAACGCCGGCATCTCTACATCATGACAGAGAATAGAGCCAACATTTCAAGCCTGGATGACCCTTTGTCAGAGCTCTGTTTTGTGTGGAATCTTATTGATTGCCTTTTGGAAACCTGAGCATACTTTGAGAGAGAAACAGTTAATGTTTTGGGTCATTGATCTTTTGTCAGAACTGACAAAAATTAAAGGTGTAACAGGTTTTAAGGAACTGCAGGGCCTCTCTAAAAGGAAAGATCTGATATGGTGAAAGATGGTGAATGCTGGTGAGAGGAGATGGTAATAGGTGAAAGAAGAGTTGGGTCTAGAGGCTGTGTAAATGGGAATAGCAGAAACATCATCATCTACTATCTGGGAGGAAAGAAATAGTGGGGAGGGGGGGCACATGTTATGACATGAAGTTGTTTAACTTTGTTAAGTCCAGAAGTCTGTAGAATGCCTAATGGAGAGATGAGATACTGTTAGATGTTAAGAATGTAAATATGAATGGTGGAGTGCTGTTTTCTAAGGTAATGGCTGATCTACTACAACACAGAACCACCACCTACAAGCTCCCGTCCAAGCCACACACCATCCTGACGTGGAACAATAGCTTCATTGCCACTGGGATCGATGACATTTGCATCCCATGAAAGAATTTAAAACAACTATACCTTCCCTTGTGATACCCATATCTCTTGATTCATTAGGGTCCAAAAATGTGTTGATGTCTAAATTGAATATACTTGATTTGGCATTTACAATGTCAAAAGATTCACTACCCTTTGAAATAATTTCTCCTTGGCTTGATCTTAATTGGCCAGCTCCTTACTTTGAGACTAACCCCTGGTTCAAAACTTTCCAGTGGGGGGGGGGGGGGGGAAATCCTCACAGCAGCTGCCCTGTCAAGCCTTTTGAGCATTTGTTTCCTGCTTTCTAAGGCGAGAATATCCTTATATAAGGAAGCCCAATACTCCAGTTTTGAACTCACCAATTGAGATCTATACAGTTGCACTGAGTTAATTTTATACACCCATCTCATTAAAAAAAAATAGCCTTTTGCTGTTCTAATTACTTTTATCACTAAGTTAATTTTGTGATTGGTTAGAAGGAGCCGAGATCTCTGGTTAGGAACAGTTACTGGATTAGTAATCCAGAAGCTTCAGTGACCTGAATTCAAATCCCCATAGCAGCTGATGAAGATGAAGTTTAATAAATCTAGAATAAAAACTAGTCCGAGTATTGTCTTTAAAACCCACCTGGTTCACTAATGCCCTTACCTACATGTGATTAGGCACATAAGCTTGATTGACTGTTAACTGTCCTCAGTGATGGTCCAGCAAGCCATTCATACTATCAGGTCAAATATGGGCAAAGAACCTTCCCTCGGCTGATCAATTAGCACACCTCCATGATGAACACCACATGGAGGAAGCACCAAGGTTAGCAAGAGTGCAGAATATACTCCAGATGGAGGATTTGTAGATCCACCACTAAGCATGACTCAGTAGCACCCTGCCACTAAGCTTGCTGAATCTTAAACAACTTGGCAGATGATGAGAGAGGCAACAAAATGGAAAAATCAATCAGACCTCAAACTTGCTCATTTACCTATTATAGATGTATTTGTCCATGTAGTACTGGTAGGAGTAACCAACAACCTGTACTGGTCCACACGACAGTTAAGAAAGCCTATCAATGCCTCTACTTTCTCAGAATACTAAAGAAATTTGGAATGGCTGCTACGACTCTCACTAACCTTTATGGATGCACCATAGAAAGCATTCTTGATCGTCTCACAGCTTGGTGTAGCTCCTGCTCTGCCCAAGACCACAAGAAACTCCAAAAGGTTGTGAATGTCACCCAACCAATCACACAAACCAGCCTATCATCCATTAATTTTATCTACATTTCCCACTGCTTAGGCAAAGCAGCCAGCATAAGTAAGGATCCCACGCAGCCTGGACATTCTGTCTTTCACCTTCCGGTGGGAAAAAGATACAAAAGTCTGAGGTCACATACCAACCGACACAAGAACAGCTTCTTCCCTACTGCCTTCAGAGTTTTGAATGGACTTCCCTTGCATTAGGCTGATCTTTCTCTACACCCTAGCTATGACTGAAACACTACATTCTGCTTTCTCTTGTTTCCTTCTCTATGAATGGTATGCTTTGTCTTTATAGCGTGCAAGAAACAATACTTTTCACTGTATGCTAATGCATGTGACAATAATAAATCAAAAGGAATTGTGGAAATTAAGTCCTGTTTTCATACTGTGGAAATTCTCTATAATCCACTGTGCTTTATGGAATAGATTGAACATAGAATCAGCTCAAAACTGAACATTCACGAGGGACTGTGGGTCATCAGCAGCAGAATATAATTCAATCACAATCTGTAATCTTATACCCCACTGTATGTCACAGTACTATTACCATCCAGTCGGGAGATCATCCATAGTTCATTGAGGAATGCAGGAAAGCACGCTAGGAACAGCATCAGCAGCATAAAAATTAAGTGCCAACCTGGTCAAGCAGGACTATATTCGTACTAAGCAACAGAAGCAGCATGCAATAGAGAAAGCAATCACACAACCAACAGTTCAGCTTAAAAACTCAAATGATTCAACTGGATCCAGCCATGAATGGTGGTGGTAGTTAAATAACTAACTGCAGAAGGAGTCTCCATAAGTATTCCTATCGTCAATGGTAGGAAAATCTCAGGGAAAATTAACAATTCATTCAGAATAAAGTGTAGTGCTACAGGGTTGGTGCACAGCTAATGTAATTCCTGAATTTAAGAGAGGAACAGAATACACCCAGGGAATTATAGACCAGGCATTTTAAGAACATAAGAACATAAGAAATAGGAGCAGAAGTAGGCCATCTAGCCCTTCGAGCCTGCCCCGCCATTCAATAAGATCATGGCTGATCTGTCGCTGCTCAGTTCCACTTTCCCGCTTTCTCCCCATAACCCTCAATCCCCTCTCTTATCAAAAACCCATCAACCCGCGTCTTAAAAATATTTAGCGAGGCAGCCTCCACCACTTCAACGGGCAGAGAATTCCAGAGATTCACCACCCTTTGAGTGAAGAAGTTCCTCCTCAACTCCGTTCTAAACCGCCCCCCTTTTATCTTGAGGCTGTGCCCCCTAGTCCTACTGTCTTTTTTGAGCGGGAAGAGTCTCTCCACCTCTATCCTATCCATCCCATTCATCATCTTATACGTCTCAATGAGATCTCCCCTCATTCTTCTAAACTCTAACGAGTACAAGCCCAGTTTATTCAGCCTCTCCTCATAGCTCAACCCCCTCAACTCCGGTATCAGCCTAGTAAACCTCCTCTGCACTCCCTCCAAGGCCAAAATATCTTTGCGCAGGTGCGGCGCCCAAAACTGCACACAGTACTCCAGCTGCGGCCTCACCAATGCCCTATACAGCTGCAGCAAGACCTCCCTACTTTTATATTCAATCCCCCTCGCTATGAAGGCCAGCATCCCATTCGCCTTCCTGACCACCTGCTGCACCTGCAAGCTGGGTTTTTGCGACTCGTGCACAAGGACCCCGAGGTCCCTCTGCACTGTCACCTGCTGCAGTTTTTCGCCCCGTAAGTAATAGTCCTTCCTACCATTCTTCCTACCAAAGTGGACCACCTCACAGTTGCCAACATTAAATTCCATTTGCCATTTCCTGGCCCATTCGCCCAGCCTATCTAGATCCTTCTGCAGACTCTCCACACCCTCCGCACAATTTGCCGTTCCCCCAATCTTGGTGTCATCAGCAAATTTCGACACCCTACACTCGGTTCCCTCCTCCAGATCATCTATATAAATGGTAAAAAGCTGAGGCCCCAGCACCGACCCCTGGGGCACTCCACTAGTCACCATCCGCCAATCCGAATAGCACCCGTTGACCCCCACTCTCTGCCTCCTATTTGACAACCAATCCTCTATCCACGCTAACACCCTACCCCCAACTCCATGTCCCTTGACCTTCTGCAATAACCTCTTGTGAGGTACTTTGTCAAACGCCTTCTGAAAATCTAGAAAGACCACATCCACCGGCTCTCCTCTATCCACCGCCCTAGACACATCCTCATAGAACTCCAGTAAATTTGTCAGACACGACTTCCCTTTAATGAAACCGTGCTGCGTCTGCTCTATCAAGCAATTCCCTTCAAGATGCCTCGCAATTTCCTCCTTAATGACAGATTCTAACATTTTACCTACCACAGACGTTAAACTAACTGGCCTATAATTCCCCGCCTTTTGCCTGGCACCCTTCTTAAACAACAGCGTAACATTAGCCGTTTTCCAATCATCCGGCACTTCCCCGGAATCCAGCGACGTCTGGAAAATAACCACCAAGGCATCCACTATCACCTCCGCCATTTCTTTCAGAACCCTCGGATGCATTCCATCCGGTCCTGGGGACTTGTCCACAATCAGCCCCTCCAGTCTGTCGAGCACCGCCTCTCTAGTAACAGTAATGTCATTAAGACCCTCCAGTCCTACCACCTTTCCATCGCTAACACCCGGCAAATTATTCACGTCCTCCTCCGTGAAGACAGAAACAAAAAAGTTATTCAGTACCTTAGCCATATCCCCATCCCCTACCACTAGGTCCCCTTTCTCATCCTTTAAAGGACCAACATTCACCCTAGCCAGCCTCTTCCTTTTTATATATTTATAAAAACTCTTGCTATCCTTTTTTATATTAAGCGCTAGCCCAGCTTCATAGTTTCTCCTACCCTTCTTTATCAACTTCTTTGTCAATCTTTGTTGACATTTAAACCTCTCCCAATCCTCTTCTCGCCCACTACTCTTAGCTACTCTAAATTCCTCCGCTTTTAGTTTAACACTTTCCTTCACCTCCTTCGTTATCCACGGCTTATTACCTCTCCTCCTACTATCCTTTTTGACCATCGGAATAAATTTCTGCTGAGCACCAAGAAAGATCTCCTTAAAGATCCTCCACTGCTCCTCAGCAGACCCTCCCTCCAACGCTCTCCCCCCGTCCACATTCGCCAATTCCTCTCTCATCCTACCGTACTCCCCTCTATTCAAACAAAGGACGCGTGTCCGGGAACCCACTTTCTCCTCCTCCATCTGCACCAGAAACTCCACCATACAATGATCACTCTCCCCAAGAGGATCCTTCACCACAAGGTCCCTAATTCTACCCGCCTCATTACATAGCACCAGATCCAAGATTGCTCGCTCCCTTGTCGGCTCCAACACACACTGTTCGAGGAAACTATCCCGGCAGCATTCCAAGAACTCTTCCTCGAGCCCCCCGCGTCCAACATGGGTCGACCAATCAATATGCAGATTGAAATCCCCCATAACTACGGCTGTCCCATTCCTGCACGCCGCACTTATTTGCGCGTTAACATCAATGGTAGGAAAAATATTATAATCTTTACAGAAATAGAATGAAAAAATAACTACAAATGAAAAATATAATAATGAATAGTAGGTGTGGATTTCAAGAAGGAAAATCTTGCTTGACCAACCTTATTGAATACTCTGAGGAGGGAACAGAAGAGGGAAGGATCTAATTTATCTGGAATTGGGAACCATTGGTATGCTGTCGGATGATTGCTACAGCACCTTTGAGTTTAATCAATGTGGCCTGCCAAACTTGAGCATTCAAGTGACTGATATTGTTAAAATGCTGTAAAGCTGCTAAGATTCAATCACAGGCTGGTTCCCCAGTGAGCTGACCAGCAGCAAATCAGAGAAACCAGCCTTAGATGAGCAGCAAAGCATGGGAAGGTATGTATTGAAGGTAAGTTTCAGGATTCTGAGTTGGAGGTAGCTGGAGCGGCGGTGCAGGGTCCAGGCCAGACAACTGGAGTGGCATTGCAGGGCCCAAGACTGGCAACTGGAACATCAATGCGGTGCCTAAGGCAGACATTTAAGATGGTAGAGCCCAGGCAAAGCAGCTGGAACAGTGGAGCCCACTGGCATCTGAGTGACCAGAGACTGAGTGGGACAGTGTGCGAGGGGATGGGAGGGAACAAGAGAGTGGGGGAGGAAGAAGGACTGAGGATCTGGGGAGGGAGTATGAGAAGCTGGGAATGGAATTAAAAAGTAGAACCGACAAGGTGGTCGTCTCTGGGCTACTGCCTGAACTGAGTGCAGACGGGCGTAGGGTTGACAGGATAAAGGAAGTGAATGGGTGGCTCAGGGATTGGTGTGGGAGGAATGGGTTCGAATTTATGGGGCATTGGCACCAGTATTGGGGTAGGTGGGACTTGTTCGGGCGGGATGGGGTGGGTCTGAATCGTGCTGGGACCAGAGTGTTGGCGAATCGAGTAAAGAGGACTGTAGACAGGGCTTTAAACTAATTAGCGGGGGGGAGGGTGCGAGGGTAGGTGACGCTACGAGGTCTAAAGTTAAGGATAGGGTACAGGTAAGGGAAGAGGCCGAGGATGTCCCAATTGGTGGCGTTACGGCAAATAGGGTCCAGGTGAAGGCTGGGATGAAAGCGCTTTATCTGAATGCACGAAGCATTCGGAATAAAGTGGATGAGCTGGTGGCGCAGATCGACACAAATGGATACGATCTGGTGGCCATTACAGAGACGTGGCTGCAAGGTGACAGGGACTGGGAGATGAATGTACAGGGCTATCAAGTGTTTAGGAAGGATAGGCAGGAGGAAAGAGGGGGTGGCGTAGCTCTGCTGATTAAGGATAGTATCAAGGTGGTAGCAAGGGATGATATCGGAGCCAAAGAGCAGAACGTGGAATCGTTGTGGGTGGAGATTAGGAACAGCAAAGGGAGGAAGACGCTGGTGGGTGTCGTCTATAGGCCCCCGAATAATGATCTGGAGGTGGGGCGGGCTGTTAACACGCAAATAAGTGCGGCGTGCAGGAATGGGACGGCAGTAGTTATGGGAGATTTCAATCTGCATATTGATTGGTCGACCCATGTTGGACGAGGTGGGCTCGAGGAGGAGTTCTTGGAATGCTGCCGGGATAATTTCCTTGAACAGTGTGTGTTGGAGCCGACGAGGGAGCGAGCTATCTTGGATCTGGTGCTATGTAATGAGGCGGGTAGAATTAGGGACCTTGCGGTGAAGGATCCTCTTGGAGAGAGTGATCATTGTATGGTGGAGTTTCTGGTGCAGATGGAGGAGGAGAAAGTGGGTTCCCGGACACGCGTCCTTTGTTTGAATAGAGGGGAGTATGGTAGGATGAGAGAAGAATTGGCGAATGTGGACTGGGGGAGTGCGTTGGAAGGTAGGTCTGCTGAGGAGCAGTGGAGGATCTTTAAGGAGATCTTTCTTGGTGCTCAGCAGAAATTTATTCCGATGGTTAAAAAGGACCGTAGGAAGAGAGGTAATAAGCCGTGGATAACGAAGGAGGTGAAGGAAAGTGTTAAATTAAAAGCGGAGGAATTTAGAGTAGCTAAGAGTAGTGGGCGAGAAGAGGATTGGGAAAGGTTTAAATGTCAACAAAGATTGACAAAGAAGTTGATAAAGGAGGGTAGGAGAAGCTATGAGGCTGGGCTAGCACTTAATATAAAAAAGGATAGCAAGAGTTTTTATAAATATATAAAAAGGAAGAGGCTGGCTAGGGTGAACGTTGGTCCTTTAGAGGATGAGAAAGGGGAGCTAGTGGTAGGGGATGGGGATATGGCTAAGGTCTTGAATAACTTTTTTGTTTCTGTCTTCACGGAGGAGGACGTGAATAATTTGCCGGGTGTTAGCGATGGAAAGGTGGTAGGAATGGAGGGTCTTAATGACATTACTGTTACTAGAGAGGTGGTGCTCGACAGACTGGAGGGGCTGATTGTGGACAAGTCCCCAGGACCGGATGGAATGCATCCGAGGGTTCTGAAAGAAATGGCGGAGGTGATAGTGGATGCCTTGGTGGTTATTTTCCAGACGTCGCTGGATTCCGGGGAAGTGCCGGAAGATTGGAAAACGGCTAATGTTACGCCGTTGTTTAAGAAGGGTGCCAGGCAAAAGGCGGGGAATTATAGGCCGGTTAGTTTAACGTCTGTGGTAGGTAAAATGTTAGAATCCGTCATTAAGGAGGAAATTGCGAGGCATCTTGAAGGGAATTGCTTGATAGGGCGGACGCAACACGGTTTCATTAAAGGGAAGTCGTGTCTGACAAATTTACTGGAGTTCTATGAGGATGTGTCTAGGGCAGTGGATAGAGGAGAGCCGGTGGATGTGGTCTTTCTGGATTTTCAGAAGGCGTTTGACAAGGTACCTCACAAGAGGTTATTGCAGAAGGTCAGGGGACATGGAGTTGGGGGTAGGGTGTTAGCGTGGATAGAGGATTGGTTGTCAAATAGGAGGCAGAGAGTGGGGGTCAATGGGTGCTATTCGGATTGGCGGTTGGTGACTAGTGGGGTGCCCCAGGGGTCGGTGCTGGGGCCTCAGCTATTTACCATTTATATAGATGATCTGGAGGAGGGAACCGAGTGCAGGGTGTCGAAATTTGCTGATGACACCAAGATTGGGGGAAAGGCAAATTGTGCGGAGGGTGTGGAGAGTCTGCAGAAGGATCTAGATAGGCTGGGCGAATGGGCCAGGGAATGGCAAATGGAATTTAATGTTGGCAACTGTGAGGTGGTCCACTTTGGTAGGAAGAATGGTAGGAAGGACTATTACTTACGTGGCGAAAAACTGCAGCAGGCGACGGTGCAGAGGGACCTCGGGGTCCTTGTGCATGAGTCGCAAAAACCCAGCTTGCAGGTGCAACAGGTGGTCAGGAAGGCGAATGGGATGCTGGCCTTCATAGCGAGGGGGATTGAATATAAAAGTAGGGAGGTCTTGCTGCAGCTGTATAGGGCATTGGTGAGGCCGCAGCTGGAGTACTGTGTGCATTTTTGGGCGCCGCACCTGCGCAAGGATATTTTGGCCTTGGAGGGAGTGCAGAGGAGGTTTACTAGGCTGATACCGGAGTTGAGGGGATTGAGCTATGAGGAGAGGCTGAATAAACTGGGTTTGTACTCGTTAGAGTTTAGAAGAATGAGGGGAGATCTCATTGAGACGTATAAGATGATGAATGGGATGGATAGGATAGAGGTGGAGAGACTCTTCCCGCTCAAAAAAGACAGTAGGACTAGGGGGCACAGCCTCAAGATAAAGGGGAGGCGGTTTAGAACGGAGTTGAGGAGGAACTTCTTCACTCAAAGGGTGGTGAATCTCTGGAATTCTCTGCCCATTGAAGTGGTGGAGGCTGCCTCGCTAAATATTTTTAAGAAGCGGGTTGATGGGTTCTTGATAAGAGAGGGGATTAAGGGTTATGGGGAGAGGGCGGGAAAGTGGAACTGAGCCACAACAGATCAGCCATGATCTTATTGAATGGCGGGGCAGGCTCGAAGGGCTAGATGGCCTACTCCTGCTCCTATTTCTTATGTTCTTATGTTCTAAGACAGATTGACAGATTGTGGTAGGGGAGAGAATGGGAATGGGGGGATGGGGTAGTTGGAATGACCAGGGAGTGAGAAGCTGGGGAGAGAGGGTAATTAGCATTCATTTCTTGGCTGTGATGGCCTGAGGATGTGAAACCAGTATGCTGTTTGTATTCCCTGCTGGCGGCTTCACATATAATTTAAACAGAAACAGGACATTTAGGTTACCCTATATCTGTTGGCGTTTTATGTTACACAATAGCCTCCTCCCATCCTTCACATTTATCAACTTCCTTGATTGTATCTAGACTCATAGACTGGGTGCAGCACGTAAGGATGCTATCCCACACGTTGGCTGTGATTTTACTAGCAGGGCCCACCCATCGATGGGCCAGTCTGGCACGTTGGCACTGCTCACTGGGCAGTGCCTAAAGGGGTCTGGGCCTATGAGGGTGGGGCCTGGAGGGCCTCTGTGCACTCAGCCTGTGATTGGTGGGAGAAGGGGTTGCTGCAAACCCTGGCTGCGATTGGTAGGGGAGGGAGGGTATCCATTGCCGCTCTGCTTATGATTGATGGGGGGCATGATCAGTCTGGGTGACGGTGGGGGTTAGATTTTCAGGTGGTGTGGAGCTTGTGATTGGCCATGGGCCCTGCAGTTGCGGGGTGGGGAGGGGGGAGCTTCAGTTGAGATTGGCTGCAACAACAGAGGCCTGAAAGCTCTCTGTCTCTCTTTTTCTGTCAGTCCTCTCATGTTGGGATAGCTCATGTGCAGCCACAGAGGTTTGCACATGCACATTACATCCTTCTGCTGGCTGATCAAGCTCACTGGTGAATTAAGCCCTGCCCACTGCCTCTTATAGCTAGAAAGAGAGCATAAGAAATAGAAGCAGGAGTAGGCCATCTAGTCCTTCGAGCCTGCCCTGCCATTCAATAAGATCATGGCTGATCTGAAGTGGTTCAGTTCCACTTTCCTGCTTTCTCCCCATAACCCTTAATTCCACTGTCTATCAGAAATCTATCTACCTGTGACTTAAATATATTCAACGAGGTAGCCTCCACCACTTCAATGGGCAGAGAATTCCATAGATTCACCACCCTTTGAGTGAAGAAGTTCCTCAACTCCGTTCTAAACTGCCCCCTGCCTTGTTTTGAGACTGTGCCCTCTAGTTCTGTTTTCCTTTCTAAGTGGGCAGAATCTCTCTACCTCTACCCTATCTAGCCCTTTCATTATTTTATATGTCTCCAAAAGATCCCCCTCAGCCTTCTAAACTCTTAACGAGTACAGGGCCAGTCTATTCAATCTGTCTTCATAAGCTAACACCCTCATCTCTGGTATCAGCCTGGTGAACCTTCTCTGTATTCCCTCCAAGGCTAATATATCTTTTCGTAAATAAGGGGATCAAAACTGCACACAAGAGTCTAGCCCATTTTTCCAAGCACTATGTCCATAAGATTGGAGTAAAATCTCACCCAAAACATGGATCTGCAATTCTCCCATTTTCACATTAGCTGAGCACTTAGAATTTTTTGTGTAAAATTTTGCTCATTGTCTTTGTATAATTTCTTTGCAACAGCAATACAGCTAGTACAATTTGACCTTTTCCCTATAACCCACTTTCAGATAATTAATCAGTTCCCTTTTGAAAATTGCAATTGAATTTGTCTCCACCATAACGTTCAGTCAGAGCATTCCAGATCCAAGCCACTTGTATAAAGAGTTTTTTCCGCATGTCACTCCTGGTTGTTTTGTTAATCTGCTGCTGATAGGAATAGTTTCTTCCCATTCATGCTCTCCAGCCCCCTTATGATTTCAAATGCATCTAACAAATCTCACAACTTTCTCTTCTCCAAGGAGAACAGCCCCAGCTTTGTCAATCTACCCACAGAACTGAAGTTTCTCATCAAAGAACAAAGAAAATTCCAGCACAAGAACAGGCTCTTCAGCCCTCCAGGTCTGCACCAACCATACTGCCCGACTTAACTAAAATCCCCTTATCTTCCAGGAACCATACCCCTCTTTTCCCATCCTACTCATGTATTTGTCAAAACGCCCCTTAAAAGTCATTGCTTCCACTACCTCACCTGGCAGCAGGTTCCAGGCACCCACCGCCTCTGTGTAAAAAACTTGCCTCGTACATCTCTTTTAAACCTAGCCCCTCTTACCTTAAACTTATGGCCCCCGAGTAATTGACTCTTCCACCTTGAGAAAAACCTTCTGACTATCCACTCTGTCCATGCCCCTCATAATCTTAGAGATTTTTATCAGGTCGCTCCTTCTTTCCAGTAAGAACAAAACAAATTTCTCCAACTTCTCCTCATAGCTAATGCCCTCCATACCAGGCAATACCCTGCATATCTCCTCTGCACCCTCTCCAAAGCCCCCACATCCTTCTGGTAGGTTGGTGACCAGAATTGAACACTATGTTCTAAGTGCGGCCTAAGGTTGTATAAACCTGCAACATGACTTGTCAATTTTTAAACTCAATGCCCCGGCCATTGAAGGCAAGCATGCTGTATGCCTTCTTGATTACCTTCTCCAGCTATGTTGCCACTTACAGTGACCTGTGTACCTGTACACCCAGATCCCTTTGCGTATCAATACTCTTAAGGGTTCTGCCATTTATTGTTTATTTCCTATCCTTATTAGACCTTCCAAGACGCCTTATGTCACATTTGTCAGGATTAAACTCCATCTGCCATCTCTCCGCCCAAGTCTCCAACTGATCTACATCCTGCTGTGTCCTCTGATGGTCCTCATCGCTATCCACAAATCCACCAATCTTTGTGTTGTCCGCAAACTTACTAATCCAACAAGTTATAATTTCCTCCAAATCATTTATAAGTACTACAAAATGCAAAGATCGCAGCACTGATTCCTGAGGAACACCACTTGTCACAGCCCTCTATTCAGAAACGCACTCTTCCACTGCTACCCTCTGTCTTCTTTGACTGAGCTAGTTTTGTGTCCACCTTGCCAGCTCGCCTCTGATTCTATGCGACTTCACCTTCTGCACCAATCTGAGGGACCTTGTCAAAGGCCTTACTGAAGTCCATGTAGATAACATCCACTGCCTTACCCTCATCAATCATCATCGTCACTTCCTCAAAAAACTCAATCAATTTAGTGAGACAGGAACTCCCCTTCACAAAATCATGTTACCTCTCACTAATATGTCCACTTATTTCCAAGTGGGAATAAATCCTGTCTCGAAGAATCCTCTTCAATAATTTCTCTACCACTGATGTAAGGCTCATTGGCCTAAAATTACCTGGATTATCCTTGCTACCCTTCTTAAACAAAGCAAGAACATTGGCTATTCTCCAATTCTTTGGGACCTCCCCTATAGCCAGTGAGGATGCAGAGATTTCTCTCAAGACCCCAGCAATTTCCTCCCTTGTTTCTCCCAGTATTTTGAGGCATATTCCATCAAGCCCTGGGGACTTCTACTTTAATGTTTCTCAAGAATCCCAATTCCTCCTTTTTGATCGCAACATGACTCAAACTATCTACACATCCTTTTCCAAACTCATCTTCCACCAAGCCCTTTGGTGAATACTAACACAAAGTACTCAATTAATACCTCACCAGTTTCTTCTGGTTCCACTGATAGATTCCCTCCCTTACCGTTGAATGGCCAACCCTCTCCCTAGTAATCCTCTTGCTCTTTATATATGTATAAAAAACGTTGAGATTTTCCTTAATCCTGCTGACCAATGATTTTGTGACCCATTTTAGCCCTCATTAATCCTTGCTTAAGTTTCTTTCTACTTTCCTTGTATTCCACACTTGCTTTGTATATTCCCAGCCTCCTCGCTTTGACAAATGCTTCCTTTTTCTCTTTGACTAGGCTCACAATATCTCTCGTTATCCAAGGTTCCCAAAACTTGCCATACTTATACTTCATCCTTACAGAAATGTGCTGGTCCTGAATCCCTATCAACCTACACTTGAAAGTCTCCCACATGTTGAGTTACCCTCAAACATCTGCCGCCAGTCTACATTCTTCAGTTCCTGCCTAATATTGTTATAATTAGCCTTCACCAATTTAGCACCTTAACTTCAGGACTGTACTTATCTTTATCCATCAGTACCTTAAAGCTTACTGAATTGTGGTCACTGTTCCCGAACTGCTCCCCTACTGAAACATTGATCAACTGGCCAGGCTCATTCCCCAGTACCAGGTCCAGTATGGCCCCTTCCTTAGTTGGACTATCGACATACTGTTTCAAGACGCCCTCCTGGATACTCCTTACAAACTATGCCCCATCCACGCCCCTAGCATTAAGTGAGTCCTGATCAATATAAGGGAAGTTAAAATCTCCCATCACAACAACCCTGTTTCTTTTACACCCTGCCAAAATCTGTCTACGTATCTGTTCCCCTATCTGGCAATTGGGTGGCCTATATTAAACCCCCAACATTGTGACTACACCCTTCCTATTGCTGATCTCTACCCGTATTACCTTTCTGTATGAGCCCTCCGAGGTGTCCTCCCGCAGTACAGCTGTGATATTCTCCTTGACCAGCAGTGCAACACCCCTACTTCTTTTACATCCCTCTCTATCCCACTTGAAACAACTGTATCCTGGAATGTTAAGCTGCCAATCCTGTCCTTCCCTTAACCAACTCACTGTAATGGCAACAACATCATAATTCCTGGTGCTAATCCAAGCTCTAAGTTCATCTGCCTTGCCTGTCACACTTCTTGCATTGAAACAAATGCACTTCAGTCCAACAGACCTCACACTCTGCCTGCTCTTTGAGTCTCACTGGCCCTATTCTCTGGTTCCCCATCAGCTAATTCACCTTTGCTTTAGTTCCCACCCCCCTGCCAAACTAGTTTAAATTTTCCCGCGTGACACTAGCAAACCTTGCGGCCAGAATATTTATGCCCTTCCAGTTTAGATGCAACCCGTCCTTCTACACATCCCACCTGTCCTCGAAGAGACCCCAGTGATCCAGATATCTGAAACCCTCCCTCCTACACCAGCTGTTTAGCCACGTGTTGAGCTGCACTATCTTCCTGTTCCTAGCCTCACGAGCACATGGCACAGGGAGTAATCCTGAGATGACAACCCTAGAAGTCCTAATTTTTAACTTTTTAAACTGCTGCTGCAGGACCTCATCACACTTCCTCCCAATGTCATTTGTACCACGACCTCCGGCTGCTCACCCTCCCCCTTCAGAAAGCTTTCTGCCCGTTCAGAGACACCCTGGCACCAGGGAGACAACATACCATCCTGGAGTCTCTTTCATGTCCACAAAAGCACCTATCTGTACTCCTAACTATAGAGGCCCCTATAACTATTGCTCTAGTGCTGTTTGTCCCTCCCTGCTTAACAACAGAGCCAGCCATGATGCCACTGCTTTGGTTGCTGCTGATGTTACCCCTCTGACAGGCCATTCCCTCCAACAGTATCCAAAACGGTATACTTGTTAGAGAGTGGGGTGACCACAGGGGGTTCCTGCATATATAAACACAAACTCAATTAAAAGATAATGGAATGCGAGTCCTAACAGGTAATCAAATCTTTACAGGTGCAGACAATGTGAGTGGATAAAAGGTTAAGCATAGGTTGAAGAGGTGAGAATTGTCTCCAGCCAGGACAGTTAGTGAGATTTTGCAAGCCCAGGCAAGTCATGGGGGTTACAGGTAGTGTGACATGAACCCAAGATCCTGGTTGAGGCCATCCTCATGTGTGTAGAACTTGGCTATCAGTTGCTGCTCAGCGATTATGCATTGTGTGTCATGAAGGCCAACAGGAGAATGCTTACCCGAAGATCAGAGGCTGAATGCCAGTGACTGTTTAAGTGTTCCCCAACAGGTAGAGAATACTCCTGCCTGGTGATCGTCGAGCGGTGTTCATTCATCCGTTGTTGTAGCATCTGGATGGTCTCCCCAATGTACCATGCCTCGGGGCATCCTTCCCTGCAACGTATCAGGTAAACAATGTTGGCGAGTCACAAGAGTATGTACCGTGTACCTGGTGGACGGTGTTCTCGTGTGAGATGATGGTATCTGTGTTGATGGTTCAGCACGTCTTGCAGAAGTTGCTGTGGCAGGGTTGTGTGGTGTCGTGGTCACTGTTCTCCTGAAGACTGGGTAGTTTGCTGCGAACAATAGTCAGTTTGAGGTTGTGTGTTGTTCAAAGGCAAATAGTGGAGGTATGGGGATGGCCTCAGCGAGATGTTCTTCTTCATCAATGACATGTTG
This sequence comes from Carcharhinus amblyrhynchos, assembly GCF_965287045.1. Taxonomy (NCBI): domain Eukaryota; kingdom Metazoa; phylum Chordata; class Chondrichthyes; order Carcharhiniformes; family Carcharhinidae; genus Carcharhinus; species Carcharhinus amblyrhynchos. Next base: position 44,579,361 of record NC_137324.1, on the reverse strand, counting down.
AAGGCTCTGGAGAAGATGTCGTAGCTTCTCTGCTCCAGGGAAGTGCTGGACAATGAACGGTACTCTGTTCGCCATGTCCTGTGTTTGTCTTCTGAGGAGGTCTACGCGGTTTTTCACTGTGGCGTGTCGGATCTGTCAATCGATGAATTGAGAACCATATCCTATTCTTACGAGAGCGTCTTTCAGCGACTGTAGCTGTCTGTTGCGATCCTCCTCATCTGAGCAGATTCTGTGTATACGGAGGGCTTGTCCATAGGGAATGGCTTCTTTAACATGTTTAGAGCGGAAGCTGGAGAAGTGGAGCATCATGAGGTAATACGTGGACCTGCAGTGCAGAGAAGTGCTGAGGTGACCGCCCTTGATGGAGATGCAAGTGTCCAAGAATGCAACTAATTCTGGAGAGTAGTCCATGGTGAGTCTGATGGTGGGATGGAACTTGTTGATGTCATCATATAGTTGTTTCAGTGAGTGTTCACCATGAAGCCATTGTTCTCCGGAGCATTGAACCTGGTGGCTGTGGCTGTGGTGAGTGACTGATTTGAATTAAAAACCGCTTTTTTCCTGTACTTCCGGTTCTCGGGGCTTGTTAGAGTGTAGTTTACTTCCGTACCGGAAGTTAGGCCAGGGGATTGTCGTTCAGGGGGAGCGGGGGGTATAAAAAAGGGGTAGCAGCATAGAGCGGGCAGCGTCGGGAGCGGGCAGCGGAGTGAGTGGGAACTGAGTGAGAAGGGCTTTGGCTTACTGGGCTTAGGCGAGTGCAGGCTTGGAGAAGGTGAGTGACAGATTTCTGCCTTGGGCACTTACAGGAGGTTGGAACATGGCAGGGAATATAGGGAGGAATGTAAGTTGCATCCGGTGCCACATGTGGGAGTTCCTGGTGGTGTCACGTGTCCCCAAGGTACACATCTGCAGTAAATGTTTAGAACTGCAGCGCTTGAGGGCCCGGGTCAGGCAACTCGAGGGGCATCTGGAAGATGCGTTTCTAGTCAGGGAGAACGAGGAGATAATGGCTGGGAAACATGAGCAGGAGGAGGTCTCAAGGGCTGAAGAGAAGGGAGGATGGACGACTGTTAGGAGGGGAAAGAGGAAGAAGAAGAGTAGTCAGGGTCCCCCGGCCTCCCCAGAGGCCCCCCAAGGTTCGTCGGCAGGGGCACAGAAAAATAGGAAGGAAGGGGAGACTGACTTAGAGGGACGGAAGGGGGCTGGTAAGGTGATAGTGGTAGGGGATGGGAGGGTCCGAGGGATTGATAGGAGGTTCTGTGGGCAAGGGCGCGACTCCAGGATGGTGGTCTGCCTTCCTGGAGCAGGGGTAAAAGATATAATGGAAAGGGTAGAGGGAATTTTGAAAGGGGAGGGGACCCAGGCAGAGGTCATAGTACACGTAGGGGAGGGGGATATAGGAAGGAGGAGTAGGGGAGAGGTCCGTAGGCAATTTAGGGAGTTGGGGGCCAAACTAAAGAGCAGGACCTCCAGGGTGGCACTGTCTGGGTTGCTGCCCAGTACGAGCAAGGCTAAGAATGACGAGATCATGCAGTTGAATGCATGGTTGAGGGACTGGTGTAGGGTAGAGGGGTTTACTTATGTGGATCACTGGGAGGTGTTTAGGAGAGAAAGGCAATTGTACAGGAGGGGTGGGGAGGATTTGAACGGGAGGGGGACTAGTGTCTTAGCAGGGAGGTTAGCTGGGGTGTTCAGGAATGATTTAAACTAATAGGGAGGGGGGGTGGGGAAGTGGCTGGGAGAGAGACGGGTGAAAGGAAAATTATAAGGGAGAAGGTGGTTCCGAGGGACGCTTGTGGGTTGAACTGTGTCTGTTTCAATGCTAGGAGTGTGACAGGGAAAACGGATGAGCTTAGGGCCTTGATGTTTGTGAGGCAGTTGGATGTGGTGGCTGTAACGGAGACGTGGTTACGGGAAGGGCAGGACTGGCAGCTGAATGTTCCTGGGTACAGGTGTTTTAGGTGTGACAGAGGAGGGTTGAAGAGAGGTGGAGGGGTGGCACTGTTAGTAAAGGAGCACATCACAGCAGTGCAGAGGGAGGACGATATGGAAGAGATAGGGATTGAGTCGCTGTGGGTGGAGTTGAGGAATAAAAAGGGAGAGATCACATTGCTAGGGGTGTACTATAGGCCACCCAACAGCCCGAGGTCAGTGGAGGAAGGCATTTGCAGGGGCATTTTGGACAGGTGCAGGAAGAATAGAGTGGTTGTAGTGGGTGATTTTAATTTTCCCGGAGTGAATTGGAGGGGGCCTAGAGCTGGGGGTACGGAGGGAGAGGAGTTTGTGAAATGTGTTATGGAAGGGTCGCTAGAACAGTATGTAACTAGCCCGACTAGGGGAGGGGCTATACTGGATTTAGTGTTGGGAAACGAGCCGGGGCAGGTGGGTGAGGTAGAGGTAGGCGAACATGTGGCGAACAGTGACCACAAGTCCGTCTACTTTAGGATAAAAATGGAAAGGGATGAGTGCCGTCCAAACGGGAGTGTGCTGAACTGGGGAAAGGCGAGCTATGGCAGGATTAGTAGGGAGCTGCAGGACACTGATTGGGAGGGACTGTTAGCTGGCAAGTCCACGGTTGGCAAGTGGGAGGCTTTTAGGGACAAAATGAAATGGTTGCAGGGGAGGTATGTTCCGGTTAAGCGAAAGGATGGGAAAGGTAGGATTAGAGAGCCGTGGATTACGGGGGATATTGAAGACTTGGTCAGGAAGAAGAGGGAGGCGTATGTTAGGTCAAAACAAATGGGTACGGAGTGTGCGCTGGAGGAATATAGAGAGAGTAGGAGGGAGCTAAAAAGGGGAATTAGAAGGGCGAAGAGAGGGCATGAGATGGCTTTGGCTGGTAGGATTAAGGAAAATCCTAAGGCATTTTATTCCTATATTAGAGGCAAGAGAGTAGTTAGAGGGAAAATTGGTCCTCTTAGGGACAAGAGTGGAGAGTTGTGTATTGAGTCGGAGGGAATGGGGGAGCTCCTGAATGAATACTTTGCGTCGGTATTCACGAAGGAGAGGGGTTCGGAATCGTGCGGTCTCTTGGAGGGAGCGGAGGTTCAGTTGCAGGATATAGTTATTACGAGAGAGGAAGTGCTAGGGCTTTTAGGTAGCGTAAGGACGGACAAAGCTCCGGGGCCTGATGGTATTTATCCCAGGCTGCTTAGGGAGGCGAAAGATGAAATTGCTGGGCCTCTGGCGCACATCTTTGTCTCTTCTTTGGACACAGGTGAGGTCCCAGAAGACTGGAGGGTAGCAAATGTGGTCCCGTTGTTCAAAAAAGGTAGTAGGGATAACCCTGGGAATTATAGGCCGGTGAGTTTGACGTCGGTGGTAGGGAAGTTAATGGAAAAAATACTTAGGGGTAGGATGTATGAGCATTTGGAGCGTTGCGATCTGATTAGGGATACGCAACATGGCTTTGTTAGAGGGAGGTCTTGCCTTACGAATCTGATGGAATTCTTTGAGGAGGTGACAAAAACGGTTGACGATGGGAGAGCCGTTGATGTCATCTATATGGATTTCAGTAAGGCGTTTGACAAAGTCCCTCACGGTAGGCTGGTAGAAAAGGTTAAGGCGCATGGGATATGAGGCCAGGTAGCTAGGTGGATTGAGAACTGGCTGGGAAATAGGAGACAGAGGGTAGTTGTGGAGGGTACCTTGTCGGGCTGGAGGCCAGTGACCAGTGGTGTGCCGCAGGGCTCAGTACTGGGACCTCTCCTCTTTGTAGTCTACATAAATGACTTGGAAGAGGGCGTAGGTGGTGTGATCAGCAAGTTTGCTGATGACACCAAGATGGCAGGGTTGGCGGGTACGGAACTGGATTGTCAGGTGATACAACAGGATATAGATAGGTCGGTGCAGTGGGCAGATAGGTGGCAGATGGCATTTAATCCTGACAAATGCGAGGTGATGCATTTTGGACGGAATAATGCAGAGAGGAGCTATGTGATAAAAGGTAGGCCGATTAGGAGTATAGACGTACAGAGGGACCTGGGAGTGCAGGTTCACAAATCCATGAAGGTTGCGTCACAAGTGGAGAACGTTGTTAGGAAGGCTTATGGGATGTTAGCCTTTATAGGAAGGGGCTTAGAGTATAAAAGCTGCCGTCTAATGCTTCAGTTATACAGAACGTTGGTTAGACCGCATTTGGAGTACTGCGTCCAGTTCTGGTCACCTTACTACCGGAAGGACGTGGAGTCTCTGGAAAGGGTGCAGAGGAGGTTTACCAGGATGTTGCCTGGCATGGGGGGACTGGGTTACGAGGAGAGATTGAAGAGACTGGGGCTATTCTCCTTGGAAAGACGGAGATTGAGAGGGGACATGATAGAGGTATATAAGATACTGAAGGGAATAGATAGAGTTAATAGTGAGAGACTGCTCCCTAGACTGGGTACGAACACGAGAGGTCATCATTTAAGGGTGAGGGGGGAGAGGTATAATTTGGAGGTGAGAAGAAGGTTCTTTACGCAGAGAGTTGTGGGGGTCTGGAACGCGCTACCGAGTAGGGTGGTGGAGGCAGGAACGTTGGACTCGTTTAAGATGCAGTTAGATAGGCACATGAGTGAAACGAGAATGGAGGGATATGGTAGGGGCTATTAAATAGGGTTAAACCTCGGGAGACACCGGAAGGGCAGGCTGTATGATTAATATTTTTTGTCTTTATTCCACAGGTGGAGGTCCACCTCGTGTCAAACGAGGGGCATGCACACGGCGGGTCGTGCGTGGGCTGCTCTTGGAAGTCCAGGAGTGGCCTAGTACTTCATGTCGGTGTGTGTGCTTGATCCTGGACCGATAGACGGGCGCCGCAACAGCTCAGTGACTAGCACTGCTAGCTGTGCAGATACATGGATTTGGGCCTGTGTCTGTGGGAGTTTGCGCATTCTCCCTGTGGTTGCGTGGGTTTCCTCCGGGCGCTCCGGTTTCCTCCCACACCCCAAAGATGTGCTCTTAGGCTAATCGGTTTCTACCAAATTGACACTATTTCTTCCCTGAATCTGACTGAGTAGGGTCCCATTCGTAGACATGCAGGGTAGAATAGGTGTAGGGTGATGCGGCGGCGCGGGCTCATTGGGCCGAAGGGCCTGTTTCCCGTGCTGGGTTGTTCTTTGTTCTTTGTTCTTTGTTTGTAAGCCAAAGGAAGAAAATGTCATCGATGTATCTAGTGTATAGCATTGGTTGAAGGTCCTACGTGGTGAGGATGTCTAGTTCAAACTTTCATCAGCTACATGTTTGCCTATTCCAGCAGCCTGTCTACATCCTCTTGAAGTCGATCACTACCCTCCTCACAATTTATAATATTTCCAAGGATTGCATCATCTTCAAATTTTGAAATTCTGCCCTGTCTAACCAGGTCTAGATTATAAATATAAATGAAGAAATACAGTAAGCCCTCCATATGCTCTGCTCCAGTCAGAAATGAATCTTCTATAATTCATGTTTTTAATAGGATTGAATTAAATAATTAAACTTGCATAATGAAATTCAAAATAGCACATGGTTCAAAAAACAAAATGTCTACTGGCACTAACATTTTTCACTTGAAAAGCACAATTTTACTGGCATTTGGGGACTAAAATGATTACTAGATAGGAAAACAGTGGAATAGTAGATTTACAAATGATATGGCCAACACATTTTCATTGAATTCTTACACCTCAAACTTTTTTCACTATACCACTGGCAGGAACTAAGTTAATCCCTAGTTGTTTTTTAAATGCCAGAACAATTCTCTTGTGATTTGCATTGTTACCAGACTAACCGAACAGCATTTGGAAGTCAGTATCGTGGGATGGCATGGTGGCACAGTGGTTAGCACTGCTGCCTTACGGTTCCAGAGACCCAATAAGGGTCTAAAATCAAATTACCGTACTTAAATTTTCTGGATTTGAGAAAAAATACCCTGGCATTTCAGGAGAGATTTGGAACTGTAAACTGAGAGCTGTCCTCAAAAGTAGTTGAGATCACAAAGAAGTTCGCCAGGATCTTAGCGATGCCAACATAGCACCCAGGAGCAGAAAGAATCCAAAAATACATCCTGCAGCTTTTGGGATTAATCTGGAGATTACTACCTATGAGGTCCAGTTTGTAAGTTTCTTTCCTAGTCCCCTAAAATTTGTCTGCTGGAACTCACCCCTATTCCCATTTTGACATTGGCATTGATAAAGACTCATATTGCTGGATGTTCATTTCTCCCCATGCAGCATCTCAGCGACATTCTTAATCGTGGCACCAGAAGGGCACTGGACCATCCTGAATTCATGGCCACCATGTCGCACCTGATGCAGAACACGTTGGAATGTAGCGGTCAGGCTAAATTGTGGGTGAGTGGCTCTATCAGGTTCTGCACCGGCATGAAACCTCGTCAGTATATTCCACCCAATCCTCCCAGAGTAATGTGCATTTAAATAATGCTGAGTCCATTTGAGGCCAAATCTTGATCCGATTATGCCACTTTCAAACTGGTGCTTCTACTATGCGTTCCTTCTTCCTCAACCGTGGATTCCTATCTACAGTTGTCAACAGGCCCCTCAACAGTGTGTGGTCCATCTCCTGTGCCACGACCCTCATCCCCTCCTCTCCCTCCCAGAACAAGGATGGACTTCCTCTTGTTGTCACATTTCACTCCAACAGCTTCCACATGCATAATCTTCCGCCATTTTTGCCAACTCAAGTGTGATCTTCCGTTCACTCCCCCTGTCAACATTTCACAGAGACCATTCCCTCTGGGATAACCTAGTCTACTTCTCCACTATACCCAACGTCTCTCCCATCATCCATGGTGCCTTCTCATGCAATCAAAAAAGGTGTAACACCTGCCCCTTTACCTCTTCTATGTTTACGATCTAAGGCTCAAAACAGTCTTTCCAGGTTAGACAGCATTTTACTTGCACCTGTTTCAACTTGGTCTATTGCATTCGTTGCTCCCAATATGGTCTCCTCTCTATCGGAGAGACCAATCATGGACTGGGTGATTGCTTTGTTGAGCACCTTTGGTCTGTGTGCAATCAGGACCCTGACCTTCCCATTGCTTGCCATTTTAACACACGATCCCGCTCCCAAGCCCACCTGTCTGTCCTTGGTTTGCTGCCATGTTCCAGTGAAGCTCAACGCAAACTGGAGGAACAGCATCTCATCTTGCGGCTAGGCACTTCACAGCCTTCCAGTCTCAACATCGAATTCAACAACTTCAACACAATGCTGTTGTGTTGTATCATTCTTGTGTCTTTCATAAGTGAAACTCATTATTAGAGTGGCCTGCAGCACATGCTCGAGCCCAACGTACCTCCAGCAATGCAGAATCTGCAGGCTGGCTTCAAGCAGTGAGTGAGAGTGTTTTTGCCTTTCTTGAGATTGTGCCTCCTCCTTCACTCCTGCAGCTCAACAATTAATTAGTGCTTGTTGCATTCTGCAATCATTTAAATAAACTGGCAGCACAATGTTTGCTGCTTACATCAGAAGCAACAGCTGTCAATTAATCGCGCATTGGTATTCAGTGCCGAGGTGTAATTCCAAATTTCATTGCCAAAGAAATTTATTTTGGTTCTAACCATATTGTTGTGTTGTTGCTTTAGAACCCATCCAATAACTCCCAAAGATTTCCCGCTGCAAAACTCTCTAACTTTACAATAATATATTTACAATTCAACTTGCATAGCAATCTTGTACTGTTATGAACATTTACCTAAGCTCAAATAAATTTAGTCCAAGATATTCCAATGGCCTTGAAGATGATATCAATTGTCCTTTCGATTCCTGCCTGTGAATCTGGATATTTCTTTGGAAGACCTGATCACTTAACCAAAAACCATGCTCTGGCTCTGTACTTAATGCATGCATTGTAAGATTGTATAATAGTAAATCATCGATTACTGTCAGATGTGTTCACTGCTTGAAATATTGTTTTTATTTATTAGTGTCACAAGTAGGCGCACATTATCAATGCAATGAAGTTACTGTGAAAATCCCATAGTTGCCACATTCTGGCACCTGTTCAAGCACACTGAGGGAGAATTTAACGTGGCCAATGCACCGAATCAGCACTTTCATCAGATTGTGGGAGGAACCCAGATCACTGAGAGGAAACCCATGCAGACACGGGGAGAACGTGCAGACTCTGCATAGACAGTAACCCAAGTCGGGAATCGAACTTGGATCCCTGGCACTATAAGGCAGCCGTGCAAACCACTGAGAAGAAGGGATGTTCTGTACTCACATTGAGGGATGGAGCCTACCTTTTTCTCTTGCCCCTCTTTGTCGCAACAGTTGGTAGTGCTATGCCAGGCTTCATGTCCCCCTCCCCATTCCTTGTCCAGACCAGTGGGGAAGCCGAGCAAAATGTCCAGGACCGAACATTTCCTTTCTCCTGATGACTTAATGACTCATTCATCTACAACCTTTGTGCTTGATGACCATTAGCTCCCAGTCAAGCAGTGTCTTGATTTAAAAATTCTCATCCTTTTCTCATCCTTGACTTCAGATCCATCATGCTCTTGACCCTCCCAACCTCTGAAATCACCTCAATCTGCCAGTCCTTTGAAATATCTGTCCTCCACTAATCCAAGCCTCTTAAGAATTCCCAATTTTAATTGCTCCACATTGGTGGCTGTGCCTTCAGTGACATAGGCCCTAAGGTTTGGAGTGGCCTCCTGCCAATTCTGCTCCACCTTCCTATCTCTCTTTATTCCTTGAAGGTACTTTTCAAAAACTTAACTCTTTGACCAAGCTTTTGATCATCTGACCTAATACAGGGTGGCAGTTTGCACATTGTCCCCATGTCTGCGTGGGTTTCCCCTGGGTGTTCCGGTTTCCTCCCACAGTCCAAAGATGTGCTGGTTAGGTGAATTGGCCATGCTAAATTCCCCCTCAGTGTACCTGAACAGGTGTTGGAGTGTGGCGACTTGGGAATTTTCACAGGCGCTTCATTGCAGTGTGAATGTAAGCCTACTTGTAACTAATAAATAAACTTTATATATCCTGGTTAAAATCCTGCTGATGTTACATAAGAACATAAGGACTAGAAGCAGGAGTAGGCCATCTGGCCCCTTGAGCCTGCTCTGCCATTCAATAAGATCATGGCTGATCATTTTGTTGACTCAGCTCCACTAACCCACCCGCTCACCATAACCCTTAATTCCTTTACTGTTCAAAAATCTATCCTTGCCTTAAAAACATTCAATGAGGTAGCCTCAACTGCTTCTCTGGGCAGGGAATTCCACAGATTCACAACCCTTTGGATGAGGAAGTTTCTCCTCAACTCAGTCCTAAATCTGCTCACTCTTATTTTGAGGCCACACCCCTAGTTCTAGTTTCACCCGCCAGTGGAAACAACTTCTCTAAAGATGAAGGTAACCTGAAGGTTAGGGGGGGAAGGTAACCCGAATCTCAAAATTTGGTAAAATGTGATGAAGACTTGAAAAGTGAGGAAATGTCTCATTGTCTTCTAATCATTCAAATAAAAAAAGTTTATTAAACTGTAAAACACACAAGAATGGCAACAATACAGGCAAAAATTATACTTAACTACAATAATGATGACAGACACAGTATAGTTTAATTAACACCATTCTTAATCTATCCTGTTATAGAGTAAAAAAGGTGGGTAAATATGCCCTGACTAACCTTGTCCAGTTTGCAGCAATGCTTTTTAACTCAGATGTATTACACAGTGCAATAGGCAAAGAGGACAGCAGTCAGGTGACAGTCCAACACAACTTCATTGAATACTTCATCAAGGAATGAAAGGGTTAATAATCACACAAGTTTAAAAGTCACATAACCTACAATGAAAGAAAAGCTAGAGAGCTTTATAAAATTCTTCACTGATAAGTATCAAGGCCTTTAGTCTGAAAAAATTCATTAAATCAGACATTTGGAGCTAGGAGGCGAGAGTGATATACACAGACACAAACTGGACATCAATGATAACTTGTAGCAATAATGAATGAGGTCAGCTGACGTGATTAAGTTTTCATCTAATTAGATATTACAATTAATCAAGCATGAGGTAATTGGTATTGCTTTTAATGTCTGAACCTTATGAATGAAGTAACCTGAATCAATAACTGTGAGTGGATGGGGATAAATCCTGTACCTTGATTAGTATATGCTAATCACTTGAAATCAAATTTAAAACTATAACTGCTTGTGTATTCCTGAATTGTGGACTCTGGCTCATTTCCTGCTCTGACCTGCGACTTTCTAGGATTCTCGCTATACCTTGAATTAAAACAGCTGTTTAAGATTTGGTCGGTAAAGTTATGATCCACTGAAAGGCTGCACATCAAAGCCTGCAAAAAAATCTACATTAGCTGTCTACTTCTAACATGTGCTTCCGAGGATTTGCTACTCCGTCTCCACGGGTCCCTACCACTATATTTGAGCTGTTGAACTGTGGTAATACCCATTCAATGAGGCTAGGACGGGCTATTCCTTTGTCTTTGAGCATAGGCTCATCTTTTAGGGTCTGAAGTTGTTGATTTGGGCTTTCTCTCCCGTCTAGGGCTGATTCTGGTCTTTGGTTCATCTCATTAGGGTAGCCTTCTGGGTGTGGTCAATCTTATGATGCTCATTATGAGGCACAAGGAGTTGGAGATGCTGTGCTGTTCAGCTGCCAGTTGAAGGTGCTCTCTGAAGACGCCATTGAAGAAAGTGCAAAAGCCCAGAGACAGAGAGAGATAGGGATAGGGTTGCTGTTCTTGTGCCCTTCTCCAAGATTCTGTGCCTGTGTCCAATCCTTGTCAAATTATGCATCTGGCTTCCTACAGAGTTGGGTGCCCGTATTCTTCCAACAAAGCAGGTTCACTGGAGGTGTAAACAATTCTGAAACAATGTGGCCATTAGCACCTGGCCAGGCAGTTGCAGGCTTGTTTGGTTACAATGGGAAGCTGATTGTCTGAGGCTTTGATGCATGCAAATTGTCATGAAAACTGTCTATTCCAGCTCTGCAGTTTGCAGATTGCAGTGTCTGGCTGTGTTGACTTCCATATTTTGAGGTTTTTCTCCCCATGCTGATAAAAAAGCAATATTTCTGTATCAATCCAAGAGATCATGGGTCAGCTGACCACAATCTATTTCCATGGACATGGTGTGGAGATGCCGGCAATGGACTGGGGTGGGCACAACAAGAAGTCTCTCGATGCCAGGTTGAAGTCCAACAGATTTTTTTGGATTCAATTGATGAAGGAGCAGTGCCCCAAAAGCTCATGATTCCAAATAAACCTATTGAACTTTAACAGGTGTTGTGAGACATCTTACTATTTCCGTAGAAACATAGAATCTTCAAAACTAGAATCAGGAGCAGGCCATTTGGTCCTTTGAGCCTGCTTTTGATCATCAAATTCTGATCATCAAATTCAATATTCTGTTTCCACCTCCCCCCCCTCCACCCCACGCCCCCATATCCCTTGATTCCTTTAGCCCCAAGAGCTACAGCTAATTTCTTCTTGAAATCACACAGCATTTTGGCCTTAAATTTTTTCTGTGGTAATGAATTCCACACATTCACCACCCTCTCAGTGAAGAAATTTCTCCTCACCTCAGTCCTAAAAGATTTACCCCTTATCCTCAAACTATGACCCCTAGTGCTGGACTCCCCCACCACCGGGAACATTTTTTCGGAATCTACCCTGTTTAATCCTGTTAGAATTTAATAAGTTTCTATGATATCCCCTGTCAGTCTTCTAAACTCCAATTAATACCGACTATCCAACTCAGTCTCTCCTCATATGACAGACCTGCCATGCCAGGAATCAGCTTAATAAACATTTTCCTCGCCTTCTCTATAGCAAGATACCTTTCCTCAAATAAGAGTGCCAAAACTGCACACAATACTCCAGGTGTGGCCTCAACAACAATCCGTACAATTGCAGTAGTATCCCTATTCCTATATTCAAGATCTCTTGCTGTCAAGATCAACATACTCTTTGCCTTTTTTATTGCCTGCTGTACCTGTATGATTACTTTCAGACTGATGCACAAGGACACCAAGGTCACACTGAGTATCTATCTCTCTCAATTTACATCCATTTAAATAATCTGCCTTCCTATTAATGCTAACGAAGTGGATAACTTCACTTTTATCCATATTATACTGCAGCTGCCAAACATATGGCCACTCGTTCAGCCTTTTGAAATCATGCTGAAGTATTTCCGCATCCTCCTCACAGCTCATTCTCTCACCCAACTTTGTATCAGATGCAGATTTGGAGATAATACACTTAGTTCCCTCTTCCAAATTATTAACATATATGAACATAAGAACATAATAAGAACATACATAAGAACATAAGAAATAGGAGCAGGAGTAGGCCATCTAGCCCTTCGAGCCTGCCCCGCCATTCAATAAGATCATGGCTGATCTGTCGCTGCTCAGTTCCACTTTCCCGCCCTCTCCCCATAACCCTTAATCCCCTCTCTTATCAAAAACCCATCAACCCGCGTCTTAAAAATATTTAGCGAGGCAGCCTCCACCACTTCAACGGGCAGAGAATTCCAGAGATTCACCACCCTTTGAGTGAAGAATTTCCTCCTCAACTCCGTTCTAAACCACCCCCCTTTTATCTTGAGGCTGTGCCCCCTAGTCCTACTGTCTTTTTTGAGCGGGACGTCTCTCCACCTCTATCCTATCCATCCCATTCATCATCTTATACGTCTCAATGAGATCTCCCCTCATTCTTCTAAACTCTAACGAGTACAAGCCCAGTTTATTCAGCCTCTCCTCATAGCTCAACCCCCTCAACTCCGGTATCAGCCTAGTAAACCTCCTCTGCACTCCCTCCAAGGCCAAAATATCTTTGCGCAGGTGCGGAGCCCAAAACTGCACACAGTACTCCAGCTGCGGCCTCACCAATGCCCTATACAGCCGCAGCAAGACCTCCCTACTTTTATATTCAATCCCCCTCGCTATGAAGGCCAGCATCCCATTCGCCTTCCTGACCACCTGCTGCACCTGCAAGCTGGGTTTTTGTGACTCATGCACAAGGACCCCGAGGTCCCTCTGCACCGTTGCCTGCTGCGACTCATGCACAAGGACCCCGAGGTCCCTCTGCACCGTCGCCTGCTGCAGTTTTTCGCCACGTAAGTAATAGTCCTTCCTACCATTCTTCCTACCAAAGTGGACCACCTCACACTTGCCAACATTAAATTCCATTTGCCATTTCCTGGCCCATTCGCCCAGCCTATCTAGATCCTTCTGCAGACTCTCCACACCCTCCGCACAATTTGCCTTTCCCCCAATCTTGGTGTCATCAGCAAATTTCGACACCCTGCACTCGGTTCCCTCCTCCAGATCATCTATATAAATGGTAAATAGCTGAGGCCCCAGCACCGACCCCTGGGGCACCCCACTAGTCACCAACCGCCAATCCGAATAGCACCCATTGACCCCCACTCTCTGCCTCCTATTTGACAACCAATCCTCTATCCACGCTAACACCCTACCCCCAACTCCATGTCCCCTGACCTTCTGCAATAACCTCTTGTGAGGTACCTTGTCAAACGCCTTCTGAAAATCCAGAAAGACCACATCCACCGGCTCTCCTCTATCCACTGCCCTAGACACATCCTCATGCTGGCCTTCATAGCGAGAGGGATTGAATATAAAAGTAGGGAGGTCTTGCTGCAGCTGTATAGGGCATTGGTGAGGCCGCAGCTGGAGTACTGTGTGCAGTTTTGGGCGCCGCATCTGCGCAAGGATATTTTGGCCCTGGAGGGAGTGCAGAGGAGGTTTACTAGGCTGATACCGGAGTTGAGGGGATTGAGCTATGAGGAGAGGCTGAATAAACTAGGCTTGTACTCGTTAGAGTTTAGAAGAATGAGGGGAGATCTCATTGAGACGTATAAGATGATGAATGGGATGGATAGGATAGAGGTGGAGAGACTCTTCCCGCTCAAAAAAGACAGTAGGACTAGGGGGCACAGCCTCAAGATAAAGGGGAGGCGGTTTAGAACGGAGTTGAGGAGGAACTTCTTCACTCAAAGGGTGGTGAATCTCTGGAATTCTCTGCCCGTTGAAGTGGTGGAGGCTGCCTCGCTAAATATTTTTAAGAAGCGGGTTGATGGGTTCTTGATAAGAGAGGGGATTAAGGGTTATGGGGAGAGGGCGGGAAAGTGGAACTGAGCCATGACAGATCAGCCATGATCTTATTGAATGGCGGGGCAGGCTCGAAGGGCTAGATGGCCTACTCCTGCTCCTATTTCTTATGTTCTTATGTTCTTATGCTGCAGTTTTTCTCCACGTAAGTAATAGTCCTTCCTACCATTCTTCCTACCAAAGTGGACCACCTCACACTTGCCAACATCAAATTCCATTTGCCATTTCCTGGCCCATTCGCCCAGCCTATCTAGATCCTTCTGCAGACTCTCCACACCCTCCGCACAATTTGCCGTTCCCCCAATCTTGGTGTCATCAGCAAATTTCGACACCCTACACTCGGTTCCCTCCTTCAGATCATCTATATAAATGGTAAAAAGCTGAGGCCCCAGCACCGACCCCTGGGGCACTCCACTAGTCACCATCCGCCAATCCGAATAGCACCCATTGACCCCCACTCTCTGCCTCCTATTTGACAACCAATCCTCTATCCACGCTAACACCCTACCCCCAACTCCATGTCCCTTGACCTTCTGCAATAACCTCTTGTGAGATACTTTGTCAAACGCCTTCTGAAAATCAAGAAAGACCACATCCACCGGCTCTCCTCTATCCACCGCCCTAGACACATCCTCATAGAACTCCAGTAAATTTGTCAGACACGACTTCCCTTTAATGAAACCGTGCTGCGTCTGCTCTATCAAGCAAAGTTGGAGTCTGAGCACGGATCACTGCAATACCGCATTAGTCACTGCCTGCAATTGGAAAAGGACCTATTTATGCGTACTCTTTGCTTCCTGTCTTCTAACCAGCTTTCTATCTAAAGACATTACCTACAACCCCATGCACTTTAATGTTATATAGTATTCTGCTATGTGGCATCTTGTCGAAACCCTTCTGAAAGCCTAAAAAGACCATATTGACATTGGTCAACTCTACTAGTCACTTCCTCAAAGAAATCCAATGGATTATTCAAGCATGTTTTCTCCTTGTAAATCCATACTGACTTTGTCTGATTATACAACGGCTTTCCAAAAGCTGAGCTGTGAAATCCTTGATAATGGACTCTAGCAACTTCCCCAGTACTGATGTTAGGCTCACTGGTCTATAGTTCTCTGATTTTTTTTCACCTCCCTCTTTGAATAATGGGCTTACATTAGCTACCCTCCAATCTATAGGAACCAGCCCAGAGTCCAAAGAATTTTGGAAAATGACTACCAATGGATCTATTATTTCCAGGGCCACATTATTAAGTACTCTAAGATGAAGATTATATAGCCCTGGATATTTATCAATCTTCAATCTCATCATTTTTCCCCAAGCCATTTCTCTCCTAATACTGTTTTCCTTCAGCTCCTCACTAAAACTTGGTTCTCTCAGAACTTCCAGTACATTATTCATGTCTTCCTTTGTAAAGACAGAAGCAAAGTACAAATTTAGTTCATCGGCCATTTCTTTGTTGCCTGTTATGAATTCTCCTGTTTCTTATTATAAGGGACCTACATTTGTTTTTGTCAATCTTTTTCTCTTTACATTTCTCTAGAATTTTTACAGTCAGTTTTAATGTCCCATGATAGCTTACTTTATACTCTATTTTTCCCTTCTTAATCAGTCCTTGGTTCTCCTTTGCTGAATTTTAAACTGCTCCCAATCCTCAGGTCTATTGCTATTTCTTGCCAATTTGTATGCTTCTTTATTGAATCTAATACTATCTCTAATTTCCCTTATAAGCCATTGATTCCTAAATGCTGAGAATATGTCTTCTTCAAAACAATATCCTATAGGTTTTAACACCATTCGCCAAATCCAGCATTAGTTACCACATGTGAACTGTATCTTGCTTTTGGGAAACTTTTCTTCTGGTTCAATGCAGTACACCTGGAGTTAAAACTGTACTCTTCGGGGCAAAAGCTTGTTTTTGGGAGAGTTTGGCCTCCAGCTCAGTATGGCTGTGATCTTGGTTGCCCATCAGCTAGTCTCCTCCAGTACAAAATGGTACTCTGCCACTGATATATAATTTATCCCTTTTGATCTTGTATTAGAATAAAGAACAAAGAACAGTAGAGAGCAAGAACAGGCCCTTCGGCCCACCAAGCCTTCACCGACACATAAAGTTACTGTGAAAATCCGCCAGTCATCACACTGTGGTGCCAGTTTGGCTTGTACAGTGCTGAGGGGGAATTTAACATGGCCAATGCACCTAACCAGCATATCTTTCAGACTGTGAGAGGAAAATGGAGCATCCAGGAGAGACCCGGCAGACACGGGGAAAATACACAGACAGTGACCCAAGCTGGGAATCACCCAAGTTGCTAACCACAACAAAGCTACAGAAGATCTCTTGGCACTGACCTCTGAAGTGGAGGCAGTAACTTCATTACAGTGTTAATGTAAGCCTACTTGCTACACTAATAAATAAACTTTTAACTTTAAATAAACTTAAACTTGGTCAAATGTTGCAAGGGCAGCAACTCTCACCTCAGCGCTTGCGTTGAGCTCTTTTGTTCACGTTTGACTAGACTGATGTTACAGGACAGTAACAATATCGAAGGATCATCTAATGATGCTGGAAAATACACGATTTGGGCCAAAGTCCAGAGGGTGGAAATCCGGTAGGGATGCCAGATAGAACTTGTTGGTCACCATTTCCAAACATAATGGAGCAATGGGGGGAAGCACACGATGATAGAAATTTGAGTCAGTAGAGAAAAGTGAGTCGGAAAGTCTTCTTCAATAGGAAAACTTCAGGATGGAAAGGAAAATTAACAGCAATTACAAATTTTAGCAAGAAACCTGAGGGAGCAGCTGCTAGTATTATGGGTAGACAGGGTTAATATTGTTTTAATAAAGCTGAAATTGCCTGCCCTGATGTTTAAATTTCCATTAAAAAAAGCAATTGTAAGGCAATGCAAAATGTGACGTTTAAAACTGAACTTTGTTACTTTCAATTTTCTTCTATAGTGAACTGAACATTTTATATCCTTGTCATGTTTCCCAAGAAATGAGATTAAATTCAAATGTTTTTGCAGTGAAAGATTAGTGTGATTTATCTTGTATCTAGATTTGCAGAGGCTAAACCATCTGGATTGGGTATTAGAATTGAGAAAAGAAAAATTAAAGATACTGTAAATCCAATGTGTAATGGCCCATAAGACATTTAAAAGACTACATCTTTTTTTGCTGTCGGAAATTCTGTATTAGCTTGTTTAAAGTTTCACCGAGGAAAACATTCTGATTAATGTGCAGTCAAAACAAGATTGTTCAAAATTAAATTTCTCAATATACCTCACAATTTATTGTTGCTGAACCCATGCTCAATCTAGGATACTGATGCACATCTGTCATGGGAAAAACGTATGAGCATTTTGGGCGCACCATCTCAATCATTTCAGACAATTGGGGTGGGAAGCATGTAAAGTACTTCCTTAAAGGGAAAGTGAGAATTACCCTCATTTACCATTATACACTTAAAGCATAGTAGGCACTCATACCATCATTAAGATGGCCACATGGAAATCATAGAAACCCTACAGTGCAGAAGGAGGCCATTTGGCCCATCGAGTCTGCACCAACAACAAGTCCTTCCCAAGACCTTTCACCCACACATTTAACCCACTAATCCCTCTAACCTAATTCCCAGGACACTAGGGGCAATTTAGCAAGGTCAATTAACCTAACCCACACACCTTTGGTCTATGGGAGGAAATCGGAGTACCAAGAGTAAACCCATGCAGACACGAGGGGAATGTACAAACTCCACACAGACAGTGACCCTAGCAGGGAGCTGAACCAGGGTCCCTGGAGCTGTGAGGCAGCAATGCTAACCACTGTGCCACTGTTCCGCCTGTTTCCTTGGCCATGTAAAAGTGCATTTCTGGGCCTGAATTAGGAAAGAATAACAAGAAGAATGAAAAGAAAGTACAGTAGCAACAACTTGTATATATTTAGTATCTTTAAGGTTAAAAAGAATCATAAAATTCGTACAGTGCAGAAGAGGCCATTTGGCCCATTGAGTCTGCACTGACTCTCTGACAGAGTATATTACCTAGGTTCTCTCCCCCACCCTATCTTTGTCACCCCACACATTTTCCATGGCTAATCCATCTAACCTACACATCCTGGGACACTAAAGGGCAATTTCACATAGCCAATCAACTTAACCTGCACATTTTTGGACTGTGGGAGAAACCAGAGTACCCGGAAGAAACTCACGCAGACATAGGGAGAAGATGCAAACTCCACACAGACAGTGACCCAAGGCCAGAATTGATCCAGGGTCCCTGGAGCTGTGAGACAGCAGTGCTAACCACTGAGCCACCGTGCCGCTCTGTATCCGAAGGCACTTTACAAACATTCTCAGAAAGATAAATTGTTATTATGCATAATGCGGTGATATTAAGCCAAATGATCAAAATTTGGTGAAAGAAATAATTCTCCCAGCCTGCTGAACTGCTCCAGACATAAGCAGAAGCTGTGTTGTGGGCTTCCCACTGGGTACCACAGTCTCTGCATCTCTGGCCACTGGAATTCCGACGTCATTGGATCTGTGCTGGAAAACATCGCAGAGCTGATTAAAATATTTAAATTCTAATTTGAATCCCAATAGCGGGCCCGGGACTGAAGTCTCTGGGCCGCTAGCCTCTCCTCCCCCCGCTGCCAGACGTGGTTCAATCCAGTGGGGGTTTACAACAGCTCCCTGATAATCGGCAGCTGCAGCCTGACCCTGCTGGAGTGAAGAGGACCATGGAGGCCCACCAGGAGGTTGGGGGTAAGAGGTGGTGCTCCATGAGGGTGCGGACCCATTGGAACCTCTGGGGAGGGGGGGGGCGGGTGTTGGGGGTTGGGGGTTGGGGGGTGGGGGATCCCACTGCTATTCTGCAATTTGCATCAGAGAAGGAAGGGCTGATCGGGTCAGGCCACTGGGGTGAGGGTGGGAGAGTCAGACTGCTGGAGGTTGGGAATTCAGTGGGGAGGGGTGGGAACTGCTGGAGATGGGGGGGTGGTTTGAGGAAATTGGGATTGCTAGGTCCCGGGGTGAAATCGAAGCAGGCCGCGGGGAGTGAGGGCTGGTCTGGACATGTCTTGGAGGCCAGTGATCGAGGTGTGGGGGGATTAGAGGGGCAGTGTTGCACTTAAAGCCTTGCTGATTGTCCCTAATCACTCCTTGCACCTCTAAATGCCTGGAGATCCAGTCTCTCAAAATGCCCTCCAACAGTTATCCACCACAGATGTGAAGTTCATTGGCCTGTAGTTCCCAGCCTTTTCCTTGCAGCCCTTTTTAAACAAAAGCACAACATTTGCCACCCAATCTTAAGGCATCTCACCTGTGACTATCAATGATTCAAATATCTCTGCTCAGGGACCCACAATTTCTTCCCCATTCTCTCACAATATCCTGGGATACACTTCATCAGATCCCAGGGATTTATCTACCTTGATGCACTTTAAGACTTCCAGCACATCCTTCTCTGTTATATGTACACTCCTCAATCACTATTTATTTCCCCAAATTCCCTAACGTCCATGCCTTTCTCAACAGTAAATACTGATAAGAAACATTCATTTTGGATCTCACCTATCTCTTGTGGATCTGCACATTGATGACCTTGTTGATCCTTAAGAGGCTCTACTCTCTCCCTTGTTTGTCTTTTAGCCTTTATGTATTTGTAGAACCTCTTTGGATTCTCCTTTGCTTTATCTGCCAAAACAATCTCGTGTCCCTTTTTTGCCCTCCTGATTTCTCTCTTAACTCTACTCCCATATCCCCTATATTCTTCAAAGGATTCACTTGATCCCAACTGCCTATGCATGTCATATGCCTCCTTCTTCTTCTTGACCAGGGCCTCAGTATCCTGAGTCATCCAGGATTCTCTACTTCTGCCAGCCTTGCCCTTCGTTCTAAGAGGAATGTGCTTACCAATGATGCTGTCAGGTTTGGATCTGAGGGAATGAAGTGCTGGAAGTTCAGAAGGAGATAGGTCATAGTGAGTGAGAGAAGCAGAATGATGGAATGGCATGAGTTTGCAGTGGTGGTTCCTAACGTAAAGTTCCTGAGAGCGCAGGAGACCGGAGAGAGAAATCAATGTGGAACTGGGATTCTGAAGACAGACATGTTCGCTGTATGGGTGGAGTGCTGAAAAAATGGCTGAAAAAATGGATGTTAAGGTGAAGGAGAGAGACGAAGAGCTTGAAATTCATTGCCTAGAAGCATGAGTAGGCCGTTTGGCCCTTCGAGCCTGGTCTGTCATTCATCTTAGTCATGATTAATCATCAAATTCGATATCTTGATCCCCCCTTCCCCCTATATCCCTTGATCATTTTAGCCCCAAGAGCTATATCTAATTTCCTCATGAAATCAGATGTTTTGGCCTCAACTGCATTCTGTGATAATGAATTATACACATTTACCACCCTCTGAGTGAAAGAATTTCTCCTCACCTTAGTCCTGAAAGGTTTACCTCTTATCCTCATGATGCAATGTTTTTATGCTAATATTATAACAGCAATAAGACAGCTAAATCATGCTGTTAAAAAGCAAAAAGAAACGATGGACAAAAAGTTAACTACAAAATAATAACTAAACGTAGAATTTTTTGGTTAATATAATATTTACTAGCACTAGGTACCACATTACATGGTAGGTCGTTACATGAGGTTAAATCTCATGGGATCCAAATGAAGTAGCCAAAAGCATACAAAATTTTCTTATGACAGAAGACAGAGAGTGTTTGTAGAGTGTTTGTGGAGGCCTGTGACCAGCGGTTTGCCTCAGGAATCAGTGCTGGTTCCACTATTATTTGTCATTTATATTAATGATTTGGATGAGAATTTAGTAGGCAAGGTTAGTAAGTTTGCAGATGATGCCAAGATTGGTGGCATAGTGGACAGTGAAGAAGGTTATTTGGGATTGCAATGGGACCTTGATCAATTGGGCCAATGGGCTGATGAAAGGCAGATGGAGTTTTATTTAGATAAATGCGAGGTAATGAATTTTGGCAGATTGAACCAGGGCAGGATTTTCTCAGTTAATGGTAGGGCATTGGGGAGATTATAGCACTAAGTGATCTAAGGGTACAGGTTCATAGCTCCTTGAAAGTGGAACCACAGCTGGATAAAGCGATGAAGAAGGCAATCGGAATGCTTGGTTTTATTGGCCAGAACATTGAATTACAAGACTTGGGACGTTTTGTTGAAGTTGTACAAGACATTGGTAAGGCCACACTTGGAATACTGTGTACAATTCTGGTCACCCTATTATAGAAAGGATATTATTAAACCAAAAAGAGTGCAGAAGAGTTTTACTAGGCTGTCCCAGGACTTGATGGTTTGAGTTATAAGGAGAGGCTGGATAGATGGGGACATTTTTCTCTGGAGTGCAGGAATCTTAGAGGTGGTCTTATAGAGGTCTATAAAATAATGAAGGGTACAGATCAGCTAGAAAACCCCAAAGTTTTTTATACATATATAAAGAGCAAGAGGGCAGCCAGGGGATAGGGTTGGCCCACTGAGGACAAGGGAGGGAATCAATGCAAAAACTCAGAAGAAATGGGCGAGGTATTAAATGAGTACTTTGCAACCGAGTGTATGGTGTCGAAATTTGCTGATGACACCAAGATTGGTGGAATGGCAAATTGCGCGGAGGGTGTGGAGAGTCTGCAGAAGGATCTAGATAGGCTGGGCGAATGGGCCAGGAACTGGCAAATGGAATTTAATGTTGGCAAGTGTGAGGTGGTCCACTTTGGTAGGAATAATGGTAGGAAGGACTATTACTTACATGGCGAAAAACTGCAGCAGGCGACGGTGCAGAGGGACCTCGGGGTCCTTGTGCATGAGTCGCAAAAACCCAGCCTGCAGGTGCAGCAGGTGGTCAGGAAGGCTAATGGGATGCTGGCCTTCATAGCGAGAGGGATTGAATATAAAAGTAGGGAGGTCTTGCTGCAGCTGTATAGGGCACTGGTGAGGCCGCAGCTGGAGTACTGTGTGCAGTTTTGGACGCCGCACTTACGCAAGGATATTTTGGCCTTGGAGGGAGTGCAGAGGAGGTTTACTAGGCTGATGCCGGAGTTGAGGGGGTTGAGCTATGAGGAGAGGCTGAATAAACTAGGCTTGTACTCGTTAGAGTTTAGAAGAATGAGGGGAGATCTCATTGAGACATATAAGATGCTGAATAGGATGGATAAGTTAGAGGTGGAGAGACTCTTCCCGCTCAGAAAGGACAGTAGGACTAGGGGGCACAGCCTCAAGATAAAGGGGGAGCGGTTTAGAACGGAGTTGAGGAGGAACTTCTTCACTCAAAGGGTGGTGAATCTCTGGAATTCTCTGCCCGTTGAAGTGGTGGAGGCTGCCTCGCTAAATATTTTTAAGACGCGGGTTGATGGGTTTTTGATAAGCGAGGGGATTAAGGGTTATGGGGAGAGGGCTGGAATGTGGAACTGAGCCACGACAGATCAGCCATGATCTTATTGAATGGCGGGGCAGGCTCGAAGGGCTAGATGGCCTACTCCTGCTCCTGTTTCTTATGTTCTTATGTTCTTATGTATATTATCAGTATTCACCAAAGAGAAGATGATGAATCTGGGAAAGGTTGTGTCGATAGTTTGAATCTTGTTGAGATCAATAAGGAGGAGGTATTGGGGCTCTTGAGAAACATAAAGGTAGACAAGTCCCCAGGGCCTGATGGGATATACTCCAGAATACTGAGAGACGCAGGGGAGGAAATTGCTAGGAGAAATCTTTGTATACTCATTGGCTAGAGGGGAGTTCCCAGAGGATTGGAGAATAGCCAATGTTGTACCTTTATTTAAGAAGGGTAGCAAGAATAATCCAGATAATTACAGGTTGGTGAACCTTACCTCAGTGGTAGGGAAATTCATAGAATCATAGAACCTTACAGTGCAGAAAGAGGCCCCTTGGCCTATCGAGTCGGCACTGACTACAATCCTACCTAGGTCCCACCTTCATGTCCTGACTTATTTTACCTGCTAATCCCTCTAACCTATGCATCTCAGGACACTCCAGGGCAATTTTAGCATGGCCAATCAACCTAACTCGCACATCTTTGAATTGTGGGCAGAAACCAGAGCACCCAGAGGAAACCCATGCAGACACAAGGAGAATGTGCAAACTCCGCACAGACAGTGATCAGAGCTGGGAATCAAGCCCACGTCCCTGGAGATGTGAAGCAGCAGTGCTAACCACTGTGCTACTGTGCCGCCCTCAATTATTAACAATTATTGTAGAGGATTCTTCAAGACAAGATTTACTCCCACTTGGAAATAAGTGGCTGTATTAGCGAGAGGCAACACGGTTTTGTGAAAGGGAGCTTATATCGAATAGTTTTTTGAAGAAGTGACAAAGACGATTGATGAGGGTAGGGCAGTGGATATTGTCTATATGAACTTCAGTAAGGTCTTTGACAAGGTCCCTCATGGCAGACTTCTACAGAAGGTGAAGTCACATGGGATCAGCGGTGAGCTGGCAAGGTGGATACAGAACTGGCTTGGTCAAAGAAGACAGAGGGTAGCAGTGGAAAGGTGTGTTTCTGAATGAAGTGGCGTTCCTCAGGGATCAGTGTTGGGATCTTTGCTGTTTGTGATTATATATAAATGATTTGGAGGAAAATGTAACTGTTTTGATAGTAAGCTTGAGGATGACACAAATGTTGGTGGATTTGCGGATAGTGATAAAGACCATCAGATGATGCAGAAGGATATAGATTGATTGGACGCTTGGACATAGAGATGGCAGATGGAGTTTAATCCTTACAAATGTGAGGTAATGCATTTTGGAAGGTCTGATGCAGATAGGAAATATACAGTATATGGCAGAGGGATCTGGGTGTACACGTCAATGAAAGTGGCAATGCAGGTGGAGAAGGCATTGGGCTTGTTTGCCTTCATGAGCCGGGGCATTGAGTTTAAAAATTGGCAAGTCATGTTGCAGCTTTATAGAATCTTAGTTAGGCTGCACTTGGTATATAGAGTTCAATTCTGATTGCCACACTACCAGAAGAATGTGAAGGCTTTGGAAAGGGCACAGAAAAGATTTACCAGGATGTTGCCTGGTATGGAGGGCATTGGCTATGAGGAGAGGTTGGAGAAACTTGGTTTGTTCTCACT
The DNA here is from genome assembly GCF_965287045.1 of Carcharhinus amblyrhynchos. Lineage (NCBI taxonomy): Eukaryota > Metazoa > Chordata > Chondrichthyes > Carcharhiniformes > Carcharhinidae > Carcharhinus > Carcharhinus amblyrhynchos. The sequence goes on along the minus strand of NC_137324.1, from coordinate 44,555,163 downwards.
GGAACGACACAGGTTGAGGGGCGACCTGAGAGAAGTCTACAAGATTATGAGAGGCATGGACAGTGTGGATAGTTCACTTTTTCCCAGAAGCTTTTTCCCAGGAACGACGGAGGTTAAGGGGAGACCTGATAAAAGTCTACAAGTTTATGAGGGGCGTGACATTGTGGATAGTCAGAAGCTTTTTCCCAGGGTGGAGGAGTCAATTACGAGGGGGCATTCTTTAAGGTGTGAGGGGCAAGGTGTAAAGGAGATGTTCCAGGCAAGTTTTTTACATAGAGGGCAATGGGTGCCTGAAACTTGCTGCTGCAGGAAGTCGTGGATGTAGATGCGATAGTGACGTTTGAGTGGCGTCTTGACAAATGCATGAATAGGAGGGTATTGAAGGGATATGTTCTCTGGAAGAGTAGGGGGTTTTAGTTTAGTTGGGCAGCTTGGTTGATGTAGTCTTGAAGGACTGAAGGGCCTGTTCCTGTGCTGTAATTTTCCTTGCTCTTTGATATTCCCGATGGTGGGGGAGTCCAGACCGGGGCAATAGTCTAAGAGTACAGGGTAAACCTTTTGGGATTGAAATGAAGAGACATTTCTTTACCCAAACAGTGGTGAACTTGTGCATTGAATGCGGTAATGAATGCATTACTGCAGAAAGCAGTTAAAGCCACTACACTGTGGGGCAAATTTTCCCATTCTGCCCGCCACGTGTATTGGAGTGGATGAGGGACAGATCATGGGAAGAGCATTGACATCTGCTCAGATTTTGCGGTTTCAGAGTGAAAACGGCTGGAAAATCCCACCCTACATGTTTTCAAAAAGGATTTAGATGTAGCTTTTGGGGCAAAGAAGATCAAAGGATATGGAGGGAAGTTGGGATCAGGCTATTGAGTTGGATGATCAGCAGTGATCATATTGAATGCTGGAACAGTCTGAAAGGGCCAAATGGCCTCCTCCTGCTCCTATTTCCTATGTTGCCATGACCAGGTTTTGAAGTTAAAGCTAACCCAGGCTACGGGTATTATTCATATTTTGTACTTTCAAAATGCTGCCCCTTGATTTATTGTGCTCCGTACTCATAGGTTGATATATTCTCTCTGCTTGAAAACCTGACCATATTTAAGTCAATAAGCAGGAAAGAGGAGGAACATCACTGCCAATTCAATTCTATGAAATAATAAAATACAAAAGATATCTACATGAATTTGTCATTTTGCTGATAAGATTCCGGAATAGATGTGATTGGACTTGACCATGATGATGCAATATTCTTAGTGCCAGTATTAAATCATACAAATTCATCCCTGAGAAATCGTTCCTTTATTGGTTAATGGAAGTCGAGTCTAAACACTTCAGGCATCCTGATGCAATATATATGGGTGGAATTATTTTCTGCATATTGGGATGTCAGGACTTGTAATGGTGGTTTGAATTTGATTAAGAAGGTAAATTATACATTAAGATATCATGAAACAAACTGATTTATAACTGCAATTGCAAAGGAAAACACAGTCATAATGGCAAAGAGATAACATTAAAAAGAAAGAATTAACTGTCTGGGTGCAAGTTTTATTTTGTTAGGTATTAGATAAGATTTAAAGGAGCCTTAAGCTTACTAAATTTGCAACGATTTTAATTGCAAGTCATTTGAATGTTTTTCCTCATGCAGCTTGGTAACAAGTTGTGTTTGGTAATACTTCTGTGAAGCACCTTGCAATGATTTACTGAGTTAAAGATACCTTATAAATGTAGATGGCATTTTTTTTATGCATAAAAAAAATTTTGGATTGGGATTATTGGCTGAACAATCTATCTTAAAACAATATTCTTCTTCACACTCATTTGTCTTGCTTGCTTTCCTGAAGGTGTTGATTAATTCATAGCAACATATATTTCCTGTTCTAGTACTAGAAAGTGGCCTTCTTGTGTTTGAGGAAATTTAGGGAAGGTAACGGGGCTTCTGCCTGCCTTGATGAATACTGTCTCTGACTCTAACTGAACACGAGAGTGCACTATAGAAGCAGGGAAGTTGGGATCAGGCTATTGAGTTGGATGATCAGCACTGATCATAATGAGTGCTGGAACAGTTTTGAAGGGACAAATGGTCTGCTCCTGCTCCTATTTTCTATGTTTCCATGACCAGGTTTTGAAGTTAAAGCTGTCCCGACAGTGCAGAAGGAAACTGTTTTACCCATCAGGTTCACAGTGACTCTCCAACAGAGCCTCTTCCTGAGCACCTTCTCCCCTCCCGCACTCTGCTCCATCCCTGTAAACCCATGTATTTAAGCTCCCTAACCTACACATGGGCGGCAGGGTGGCACAGTGGTTAACACTGCTGCTTCACATTGCCAGGGACCCAGTTTCAATTCTTGGCTTGGGGCACTGTCCGTGCAGAGCCTTTCTCCCCGTGTCTGCATGGGTTTCCTCCGGGTGCTCTGGTTTCCTCCCACAGTGTGAAAGGAGTGCTGATTAGGTGCTTTGGCCATGCTAAATTCTCCCTCAGTGTACCCGAGCAGGTGCTGGAGTGTGACAACTAGGGGGTTTTCACAATAATTTCATTGCAGTGTTAATGTTTAAGGTTTAAAGAAAAGGATTTATTAGTGTCACAAGTAGGCTTACATTAACACTGCAATGAAGCTACTGTGAAAATCACCTCGTCACCACACTGCAACACTCCTTCAGGTACACTGAATTTAGCTTGGCCAATGCACCTAATGTAAGCCTACTTGTGACACTAATAAATAAACTCTAACCATCCTGTGACATGAAAGGGTAATTTATCATGGTCAGCCTATCTAATGTGCACATCTTTGGACTACAGCAGGGAATTGGGGCACCTGGAGGAATCCCATGCAAACTAGGGGAGAATGTGCAAACTCCATATAGACCGTCCTATAAAATCGAATCCTATCTTCTCAGGTTTTTATTATTCAGGCCAGTACTGTGAAGGATAAGACCATAAGACTATAAGATATAGGAACAGAATTAGACCACTCGGCCTATTGAGTCTGCTCCACCATTCAATCATGGCTGATTTTTTTTCTCATCCCCATTCTCTTGCCTTTTCCCCATAACCCTGATCCCCTTATCAATCAAGAACCTAGCTAACTCTGTCTTAAAGGCACTCAATGACCTGGCCTCCACAGCCTTCTGCGGCAAAGAGTTCCACAGGTTCACCACTCTCTGGCTGAAGAAATTCCTCCTCATCTCCGTTTTAAAGGATCGTCCCTTTAAATATGTACCTCAAAGAAACATAGCTAGTATTTTTGGCAATTCCCCTGCCACCCCCACACAAATCTGGTTAGATCACATCCTTGCAACTTTAAGTTCTGTGCAATAAGATACAGTTCTCGTGGTTTCTCACAACAGACTGCATAGGATAGTTGAAATCTTGGATTTTGCAACAATCAAAGATTTAAAAAAAGATTAAACTTGCATTTTTATGTCGTCTCTCATGACCTCAAGGCATGCCAAGCATTTGACTGTTTTTAAAGGATATAGTCACTATTATATTGTAGGAAATGTGGGAGTCAATTTGCACACAGCAAGGACCCACAAACAGCAATGAGATAATGACCTTATGATCTATCTTTAGCGAGAGATAAACATGGATGAGGGCACTGGGGAGAAATGTTCTGCTCTCATTCAAAACAGTGCCATGGAATCTTATATGAGATGCCCCCCAACAGACAATAGGAATAGACTAAAACTGCATCTCTTATGCAAATGCTGGACTTAAGGGACCAAATGTATGCAACTTTAGCTGTCGTTCTCAATATTTTACCTTACTCCTGTACTTATTTGCACACTCTGAACTGAATATATTTTATTAAGTTTCTTCTGGCTGCTATAACTCATTCTGATTGTGTGCCACTAACATGGTATAATCTGCATTAGGCTAAATTCTGAACTGCAGTATTTATTATTTAAGGCTTCACGCCTAATTTACTAGATGGTAGCATCTTGTCTGCATGTATAATGAAAAGTGACTGTAATAATATGCATCCTTGCCTAACACTAGACTTCACATGTATCCAATCACTTAGCTGACCATTAATATGTACCGCTGCTTTGCTTGAGTTATAGAGAGAGACTTCATTTCAGTCTGGCTAAAAGGTTTCTGAGAAAGCATCGGATATTAAAGAGAGATTTCAGACCGAAGATCACATGGGGACGTTCTTTCTTAATCTCCAGTGGGGTCTTTGACTTTTATGACTGTAATAAAATCACATCAAAAGAAACTGCTGTCCCCACATAGTGGCTCAGTGCAGCTATATACTGTACAATGTGTCAAAAGCCTTTAAAAGATATCCATTAAAAACAGATTTAACAGAAATCTAAACTCCATAGTCTAGATATTCATTTTTTTATTAGCACTTCTTTTAAATATTTTTCCCCTCATGCTTTCCTCTTTGTGACATGTATCATTCTGAGTTAACAGAGAAATGTGTTACATGTGCCCAGGACTCCCTCCTACAACGGGCTGTTGAGAGATGAGTGACAGCAAAACCCTCCCTTGCACCCCCGCCATCTTGTCCACCGTTTGATTTATTTTCTCTCTCCTAGTAGGGAATCCTGGGCACAAAACCTACTTTTTGCCAAGCCATGACTAACAAGGATTCTAGAATCCTCTCTTGTTTCTGTCTTTCATGGTTTTGAACTGTGATTAGAAACAGCTTACGTGCAAAAAAATGTGTCGAGTGAAAACCTGGCTCCTAATTCACACTCATTCATTTAATGTCACGGCCCCGTATAAATTTATACACCATTTTGTTCAGACTTCTCTTCAGTGAGCTCATTAAGAGGAGAGGCTGCAGATATTCACTTATTAAGGCTCTTTGAAAATGAGTGAAAATTTTATCAGTCATCTGAAGTTTCTCTGCTATTTTAATCAACATGTTTGCATGTTTATTTATCCTGTTTACTTTAAATTCGTCAATGCCTCCAATGAACTTATAGGCAAAGAAATTGGAGATGAAATGTTATTTGAACAGCCCAATTTCAAAGCATTTGTGACCTTACTCAAGAGATAACAAAATATTTGCTCTGAAGTTACAGCAACAAAAGAGGTGTGAGCTAAAAACTCATTGCAATTCCTTCCCAGAAGCTCAAAGCTGTGGGGCATTGTGCCCAGCATTTCTGGAAGAGGTAAGACTACCTCTTTAATGTTCTGTAACATCACCCAGCTTTGTCCGTCTCAGGTCATCTGCTGCTGAAACCCTCATTCATGCTTTTGTTACCTCTTGATTTAACTATTTTCATGCCATCCTGGCTGGTCTCCCTCTTTCTACTCTCTCCGAACTTAAGGTCATCCAAAACACTGTTACTTCCATTTTACCTCACAGCAAGTTTCTCTATCACCATTACGCTTACTGACTTACATTCACTCCCAGTCAATCTATGTCTTGGTTTTAAAATTCTTATCCATCTCTCTATGGTCTTGCTCCTCTATATCTCTGTAATCTAATCCAAGACATCTGCACTCATCTAATTCTGGCTTTGTGAGCGTTTAAATTATAATTGTTCCACCATTGGTGAGCCAAGCCACTAGTTGTTGAGGGTCCAAGCTCAGGAATTCCCTTGCCACACTTCACTTTTCTCCTTCAATATACTCCTGAAAACCAATGCCTCTACTCTCTCAGGAGACGAAGAAAATTTGGCATTTGTGCTACAACTCTCACCAACTTCTACAGATGCATCACAGAAGGCATTCTTTCTGGTTGTATCACAGCTTGGTGTAGTTCCTGCTCTGACCAAGACCATAAGAAACTTAAAGGGTCATGAATGAAGCCCAATCCATCACTCAAACTAACCTCTCATCCATTGACTCTGTCGACACTTTCCACTGGCTCAGAAAAGCAACCAGCATTATCAAGGACACCACACACCCCAGACATTCTCTTTTCCACCTTCTTCTGTCAGGAAAAAGATACAAAAGTCTGAGTACATGTACCAACCGACTCAAAAATAACTTCTTGTCTACTGCCATCAAACTTTTGAATGGACCTACCTCGCATTAAGTTGATCATTCTCTGCACCCTAGCTATGACTGTAACATTACATCTGCATTCTGTTCTTTCCTTCTCTGTAAAAGGTATGCTTTGTCAGCATGGCATGCAAGAAACAATACTTTTCACTGTGTACTAATACATGTGACAATAATAAATCAAATCAAATATCTTTGACCAAGCTTTTGGTAATCTGATCTAAGAGCTGCTTCAGTGACTCAATGTCATGCTTTGTTTTATGATACTCATGTGAAGCATCTGGGGACATTTTATTATGTTAAAGATGCTGTATAAAGTTGTTATTGTTCATGTTGGTTTGGGAGAGGTGGGGATTCGCGTGTGACACAGCTATGAGGTGCAGGCTTGATTCCTCTCCCAGGGCAACAAAATCTCTAAATAAACCCCCATGCTTGGTGATTTTAGTTCCTCATTTGATACCTCAGAATATGGGAGCTTGAGGCTTATTGAGCCACTGGTATCATTTTATTGATTGTGACAAGCTATTGTTGTCTTTTGTATCTCCAGAGGAAACTCCCGCAATGTACAGGGAATATGATTTGGACTAGCCACATTGTGATATCGGCAGAAGCCTATGGTGATGCTATGGAACAGGGATAGATACATTTTCCCAACCATTTCTTCAACATACCTTGAGGGACTGCTATTCAGCTTCTTAGCAGGAGCTTGCACGATGATTCCTTTACCCAGTTTTTTTTACCCATTTTGCAGAAGGATCTGGGAGAAAAACAACTCTTTTCATATTTAAACCATTGCTGATTTCAGGCAATCATCAAGGGTGCCTGAGAAGAATGAGCCGGAATATAGTGACAGTCAGGCTGCAGATTAGATACAAAGACCTTGCTTCCAAGAATACTTACACACTGAAACAATTTAATGAACTGTTTGAAAAACAGGTGAAGTGTAAACTAATTTCTACCTCTGTCCAAAAAACTTTCATTGGATGTGCCACACACCAAATGGCAGGATGTTAAATCATGCTCACCATCTAAAATAACTTTGCGGCATGGTAGCACGGTAGTTAGAACTGCTGCCTTGCAGTGCCAGGGACCTGGGTTCGATTCTGACTTTGGGTGACTGTGTGGAGTTTGTATGTTCTCCCCATGTCTGCATGGGTTTCCTCTGGGTGCTCTGGTTTCCTCCCGCAGTCCAAAGATATTCAGGTTAGATGCATTGGCCATACTAGCTTGCCCTTTAGTGCCCCAAGATGTGTAGTTTAGTGGGATTAGTCACCTTTCTGCATTGTAGGGATTCTGTGGTTCTATGGAATGAATATCCCTGGTCCACAGCCTTAATTAATCCTAACTGAGTGCTTCATCTTGACTTATATCTATCCTTTTTGAACCTTGTGCTTTTCTGTATTGTGGAACTTAACCATTTTCAACGTTGGTAAATTATATTGTGCACATGTGGCCCATAATATTTATGATTATTCAACAACTCAGTAAAATACAGCTTCCATTTAAATCAACAGCAAAATAGTTCAAATGTCACATTATAACTGAAATTATGAGGCAGTCAAATCATGATAACCATGTAACTATATTGCCTTGGAGATATTGTTCTTGCATTAGGATTTCTATTAGCTTGAGTTAAAAATAAACATTTTGCCAATCATTGTGCCACATAAAAACATTCATTCAGCAGAACAGTCAAAGTAAAAAGCATAGAAAACATGGAGCAAAATATGCAAGAATTGATTTTTTCCTCTAACTGCCTTTGTTTCTAAGGTACTTCAAGACCTTCAAAAGAAAAATAAATCAATTTCAATACATTGATTATATTTAATATTTATATTACAGCACCGAGCATTCAAAATCAACAATTAAGAATGATTTTATTTTCAGTACCCTTCAGGTGAAGTACTGTGTTTGAATCAGAAATTCTGCATATTACCTATGAATGAGAAGCAGTTTGATGCTTTGATATGATACACTTGTATCAAAGGATCTAGGGCTAACAACATCCACTAAATGTTACACTTGCTTAGCCTTGTCTTCATGGTGGTCTTCAACTCCAACTGGTGCGGGTTCAAGACTCACTCTCAGATTTAAACATACAATCAAGGCTGAAGCCTTCATGCAGTCTACTACAGTGTTAACGTTAATATCTTTTGAATGAGATGTTCATTTAAGCTTCTATCTGGAACTTGAGATTGTATCTCATGGAACTATGTAAAACAAGGTGTCCTGGTCAACATTTACTCCTCAACAAAGAATGACGATGTTACAATTCCCATAGAGGCTGCTCACTTTTAAAAAGAGATCTGAATTTCCCAGTGATTTACACAGAGTCATATGACAATAGTTCATGTTCAAGACTTTTACTGTAACAAACAAACTAAAATCAACAGTGACTAAACATTTACTTGGTTGATGACTGATAGACTAAATTGCAGAACAAGTATTGTCTATTGACTTGTTAACACAAGTGAGGACACCATGCTGCCATTATACATTACACAGCAATCTCAGCAGAAATGTAGCCTTGTGGTTACAAGTCCAGCTTCTTCCTTGTTTCGCAGGATCTTTTCTCTCTTTCCCAACAGGCTGATTGTTCCAATGCCCTTTTAAACAAATTCCCCTTCACTCAATCTTGTGAGCATAATTGGAAGAACTCTTTCTGCCAACTCGTCAGTTCTTAACTTGCCACAGCCCTTGTTTCTTCAATCAGGAGTTCAGTCCTCCTCAGTATCCATGCTGGGTGGTTACCCCAAAAGCTGTCCCTTTCCTCTGCCTGACATAATAGCATACATGTGGGTCCTCTTACCGCAATCTCTTTTTCCACCTGACCTGGAGGATGTGTCGATGTGCTTTCTTCTTTGTGTCTAGCTATTAACACTTGCATTTTAAAATTTCAATCCCGAGTCCTGTCTCCATAATAAAAAGGTCACATTGGCTTGTCTCTGGGCAGTCTCAATATGAGGTCGCATGGGATTGTCTCCAGGTAGATTCCATATGAGGTCCCATCCCCTTCTCCAAACTGCCCCATTTTATCTTGAATTCAGGTAGACAGTTTAAAACCCAGCCATCTTATAAAATCCATCATTAGTGATTACGCCCATTCTGCCTGCAGCACTTTGATGTAGCTGGTGTTGCTTGCTAACAAAATAGTGATGACCGCATTTCAAAAGTATTTAATTAGCTATAAAGCAGCTTTGGAACATCCAGAAAATTAGAAAAATGCTTTATAATATTCAATTTATTTCTATTTTGAATGGAGATTTTTTGATTATTACATTTATATAGAGCCTTGCATATCTTCAGGACTGCCAGGATTGTTAATAAATGCCAATTTAAACACACCTAATTCCCACAAACAGCAAAACAGATGAATTATTAGCTGATCTGTTTTTAGGGGTGGCACAGTGGCATAGTGGTTAGCACTGCTGCCTCATAGAGCCAGGGACTTGGGTTCGATTCCCAGCTGTCTGTGCCTGTGTGGAATTTGCATGTTCTCCCTGTGTCTGTATGGATGCCCTCTGGGTGCTCTGGTTTCCTCCCACCAGCCCAAAGAGGTGCACGTTAGGGGAATTGGCCGTGCTAAATTCTCCTTCAGTGTATCCAAACAGGCGCCGGAGTGTGGTGACTGGAGGATTTTCACAGCAACTTCATTGCAGTGTGAATGTAAACCTACTTCTGACTAATAAATAAATCAACTAATTGAGGGAGGAATGGTGAGTGGAGTTCCTGTTCTTTTTTACGTAGTGCCATGAAATTTGACTTGGACAGCTAAACAGGGCTTTGTCTTAAAATTCTTTGCAAGAGCAGACCAGAACTTCATCAATGCCGTTATGGTGTTTCAATTATTTGAAAGTATTGTGTTTATATGACACATTTCATAATCACAGGGCATTCACGAGTGCTTTACAAGCAATGAAATACTTCTGTGGTATAATTATTGTTGTTAGTAGGTGGTCTTCATTCTCGTAAGGCAATAGTTTACTCTGTGGTGATCATTCCTGTGTTAAGCATCATTGTAGTTCACGAGCTGTACACTGGCATGGCAATCTCTCTGTCACATTAGCTGCAGAGGAAGATAGTGAGCTGAGAAGGTGCCTGTTTGCACTGGCCTATTTTCTCTGGGTGTTCTCCTCTGTGTGCTCAGCTTTTTGTTTCTGCTCACTACTTTCAATGCCATTCCAAATGGTTTGCCTCTTGCTAGGGTTTCATGGCCTTCAGCATCTATCTCCCAGTTATCAATGTCAATGGCCTCCATTTTGATATCTCACTTGCCGTGTAGCAGAAGTACCAGTGTACCAGTGACTAGTTCATCATTCAGACGGTCTTTGGTGTACAGCCATTATTCACCCACCGAACAAAGATGTTGGCACAGTAATGAGTGCCGGTTGATGGAATCAGCACACTCCAGGACCCCTGAATTTGTGATCCTTTACTCCCAAGAGATGCTGATGATACATCTAAGACAGCAAAGATGGAAACTGTTCAACCATTTCTCCTGCCAAGCATATGTTGTCCAGGTGTCACCACAGGAAAGGAGTTGACTGAGACATAGGCTTAGTAGAGTGACAGTTCAGTGTTTTCAGTCAGCTTGCTGCTGGTCCACAGTCTCTTATTTAACTTGGATGCAACTACTGCAGCTTTTACAGTGCATGTGCTGATTTCACCAACAAGTGACAGATTGCTAGTGATTGTGGAGCCTAGATATGTGAAGCTATCAACAACCTTCGGAATCACATTATCATTGCTAATAGATGGCGGCATGGCAACACACTGGACTATTTGTCTTACTGATGTTGATGGTCAAACCATACTTTTATAAGTGTGAGAGAGTTTGTTAATTTGATGCTGAAGTTATTCCTCAGTATGGAGTGCTGTTGCTGCATCGTAAGCATAGAGCAAGTCACTGATGATGACTTAAAGCAGGCCTTTGGCTTAGATCTTCAGTGACCAAGGCTGAACAGTTTTCTGTCCATTCTGGTAGATAACATGAAGATAACATGAAGATATATAACAACAAAGGGATCAAAGGATATGGAGATGAAGGGGGAAGGAAATCAGAATATTGAATTTGATGATCAGCCATGATCAAAATGATTTTGATCATGGATGATCATCGAATTCAATAGGGCTGAATAGCCTACTCCTGCTTCTGGTTCCTATGTAGCAGCAAGGGGGAATATGCCAAAGAGAATCAGAGGCAGGACACAAATTTGTTTGATCCTGCTGAAATTGCAAAGATTTCCAATGCTGCCCCATTACAGCTGACTTCTGACGAGGTAACTATATCCACTTTCACAATATTCGCTTCTTTTTCTCTTCCTGTCAACAACTGGTGACAAAATGGAATGCATTCATCTCTGAAATCACAGCTAAAATGTAAAGTTTAAAGTTTATTTATTAGTGTTCAAGTAGGCTTACATTAACACTGCAATGAAGATGCTGTGAAAATTCCCTAGTTGCCACACTCCGGTGCCTGTAGCATTGTGGGTCTTTACTGCATGGCTTCTTTAGTACATAGAAACATGGAAACTAGAAGCGGGAATAGGCTATTTGGCCCTTCAAATCTGCACCACCATTAATTTTGACCATGACTGATCATCGAATTCAATATCCTGATCACGTTTTGGCCTCAACTACTTTTTCTGGTAGTGAATTCCACACATTCACCACCCTCTGAGTGAAGAAACGTCTCCTCACCTCAGTCCTAAACGGACAGAAATCCTCAATCTACGACCACTAGTTCTGGACTCCCCCACCACCATTGGAACATTTGCAGAACATCTCAAATATTTGCTAAACATGTGTTTTTATAATAACTTAGGGAAACAGGTTTTCTAAAAGATTCTGAAGAAACATTTTCAAAATTTCCATTAACCACAGAAATGTGTTGCTTTGTATTGGAGAACCTGGGTAGCTTAATTTTTGGAATGTCAGAGGCTCAGGTTCAAGTCCTTGTTCACATACTGCAGTTATCTGATGAGGCATCAAAAGGGAATGTAGTTGGAGGAAAGTGCTATAGAACCCCAACCGTACAGAAGGAGGATTTCAGCCCACCAAGTGTGTACTGACCATAATCCCACCCAGGCCCTATTCCTATCACCCCTCATATTTACCCTGCTAATTCCCCTGACACTTCGGTGTGTGGTAGGAAACCAGAGAAAACCTACACAGACACAGGGAGAAAGTGCAAACTCTACACAGACATCCAAGGCCAGAATTGAACCTGGGTCCCTGGTGTTGTGAGGCAGCAGTGCTAACCACTGTGCCACCATGCCATGAAGAAGGGAGTGAAATGGCTTGTCTAGAACACTAACACCAGCACAGACCAATAAAGCTGAATAGACTGTTTTTTTTGTGTTCTGCTGGCTACGGAGTTTTATATCCAGGGCCAATTACAAGAATATCAGCTGATTTTTTTAAAACCTTGTTTGGGGGTTTTGATTAACTACACTGTTGTCCCACATACAAAATATGCTGACCATCTTTTCGTTTATAAGACAAATGATTTCATTTTATTCCCTGATTGAGACTAACTGCAGTCATAAAGTTACAAATGATTTGTAATGGTAAGTTGCGAATGTTGTGTTCCATACTGAACGGTTGCGGATAATTCATATATTTAGCCACTTGATGGCAGCAGGAGCATTGGTTTGGATTTGGATGGTGTGCCTCGACTGGGTGTTTCTTTTTTTGGAGAAGCTAAATGAATTATTGCTGGTAGATCAGCAAAGCTCTATTATATTATTATAGCATGGGGCCAGATTTCAGAAGAGTTGCTTGTTCTTAGTAGCCAATCGTTATCAACAGAATTGATGAAACCTGACCTTCTCAGAGGATAAGGGTTTCTCACCCTGCCTCTAGTTGTGCCTGGTTAATGTTATACGGAACCCACCTTCTGTGCACTGCCTCTACACAGGCAATGACCTAAGCCAGGAATCAAACCCAGGTCCCTGTGCCACTGTGATCCCTTTTAATAAATAACTTATAAGCATGGCCCCTGATCTTCTCTAACCTATTCAGTTGAAATAATTGGTCCTCATAAATACATTCTAGTTCCGTCATTATTTCAGAAGCCTGGATCTGATCACCAAAGCATGCAAAGAGTCAAAAAATGTTAGTCTGCAGATATAGTAAATGATGGTCAGGAGGCTTCACTGCAGCTACACAGACCCTTGGTGAGACCACATCTGGAGTTCAGTGTACAGTTTTGGTTAACATAGAACATAGAACATAGAACATTACAGCGCGGAACAGGCCCTTCGGCCCACAATGTTGCGCCGACCAGTCTTATTTTTAAAAAAAAACATTGACCCACTAATCTAAACCAATCCCTTTTCGTCCATAAACCTATCCACCAATCTCTTAAACGCCCCCAAACTAGGCGCATTTACAACTGCAGCAGGCAGGGCATTCCAGTCCCTCACCACCCTCTGGGTAAAGAACCTGCCCCTGACATCCGTCCTATAACTACCCCCCCTTAATTTAAAGCCATGCCCCCTCGTGCTAGATTTCTCCATCCGAGGAAACAGGCTATCACCATCCACCCTATCTAAACCTCTAATCATCTTATATGTTTCTATAAGATCCCCTCTTAGCCGCCTTCTTTCCAGTGACAACAACCCCAAATCCCTCAGTCTCTCCTCATAGGACCTCCCCTGCATACCAGGCAACATCCTGGTAAACCTCCTCTGCACCCTCTCCAAAGCCTCCACATCCTTCCTGTAATGTGGGGACCAGAACTGCACACAGTACTCCAAGTGCGGCCGCACCAGAGTTGTGTACAGTTGCAACATGACGCTGCGACTCCTAAATTCAATCCCCCTACCAATAAACGCCAAGACACCGTACGCCTTCTTAACAACCTTCTCTACTTGATTCCCAACTTTCAGGGATCTATGTACACATACACCTAGATCCCTCTGCTCCTCCACTCTATTCAAAGTCCTCCCGTTAGCCCTATACTCAACACATCTGTTATTCCTACCGAAATGGATTACCTCACACTTCTCCGCATTAAACTCCATCCGCCACCTCGCGGCCCAGCTCTGCAACCTGTCCAAGTCACCCTGCAAACTTCGACACCCTTTTTTTTAAACAGGATATAATTGCGTTAGAAGCAGCTCAGAGAAGGTTCATTTGCCTCATTCCTCTGACAAAGATCCTGAGGGATTTAATAGGGTAGACATTGGGAGGATGTTTCCTCTTGTGGGGAGACTAGGGGACACAGCTTAAGATTAAGAGGTCTACCAATTAAGATGGAAATGATGAGAAGTTGTTTCTCTTGTGGGGGGGGGGGGTGTGTGGTGAAGGGGGGGTAGGTGGGGGGCGGTGGTTAGTGTGTCGAATCCTCTTCCCCAGAAAGCAGTGGGGGTTGGGCCATTGAATTTATTCAAAGCTGAGTTGGATATATTTTTGATAGACAAAGGTATCAAGGGTCATGAGGGTCAGAAAGGAGAGTAAAATTGAGACTACAATCAAATCAGCCGTCATTTCATGGCAGAACAGGCTCAAAAGGCTGAAAAGTCTACTTCTGTTCCAATGTTTTTATGTATACCTTTTTCAAAGTGTATAGACCCAGTTTTTTGAGCCTATATTAGTAACTGAGATGTATTAAATAAGGTATTAACATTGAGACTATCGTCTGTGTCTTTTCAGATATATCTCCCACAATGTGAGAAGACTAAAAATGGATACAGTTTATTAACTGAGTCCGAACCATGGCTCGTTACAATGATATGTAATGTTTACTGTGAAATTTGCTGTGAATGCAGCCTAAAATCCTCTCAATACTACATTAGAGCTACAGCAACATTACTCTGGGCTAGTATCTGACTTTGTGAACTATGCTGACGCTAAATTTTGGGTATGCCAAAATGCAGAAGGGTAACTTTGAACACCAGCTCATAGTGGAGTGTGTTTTTTTTGGGAATTGGAAAATATGAAAAAGAAGAGAATTTGGAAAGGAATAGAACAAAATCAAGGAACAGCACACACATATGAGAAAAATTGTTTGTTTAGTTAGTGTCACAATTAGGCTTTCATTAACACTGCAATGAAATTGCTGTGAAAATCCCTAGCTGCCACACTCTGGGGACACTGAGAAAGAATTTAGCATTGCCAATGCACCTAAGCAGCACATCCTTCATATTGTGGGAGAAAACCAGAGCACCCGGAGGGAACCCACACAGACATGGGAGGAACACGCAGACTCCGCACAGACAGTAACCCAAACCAGGAATCAAACCCAGGTCTCTGGCGCTGTGAGGCAGCAGTATTAACCACTTTGCCACTGTGCCACCCATAGAGAGCTTAAAAAAAATCTGGAGAGGGTAAAGCGGTTGATTTGCACAAGAAGAGAAAAAGCTAACAATGATGTTAATAGCTATGAAGTCACACCAAAACAAAGGACACTGCTTCTTCAAAACAGTGATTCCTAGAAGAGAGGTGGCAGTAAATTATTTCTGCCGTGTGGCACTTCAGTCCTGCATCCCACACTCACTTTCAGCTTTTCATCTTTGGCCTTCAACTCTGCTCCAATAATGCTCACTATAAACTTGAAGAGCACAAGCTCATCTTTCTAGTTAGGTACGCTATAGTACCCTGGGCAAAATATTGACTATAATGACTTCAGATTTTAAATGTGACTGTCCTTCTGGCAGGGGTGATAGTGGTGGTTGTGGAGTTAGCACTCTGTTGGAATAGTGTTAGAGGGGCTATTTGTTCCCTTACAGCTGAGTTTTCAGGGAGTCGGGGAGATTCCAAGTGCCATTATAAATGGTGGCTGGACCTGATTCTAGGATTCCCGACCCCAGTTCTATGATTTTTAACAGTTTATTTTAAGTGTGTGGACTTCTTTGGTTCATGAACCCACACCCTGCACTCCTGACCTGGTTGGCTCCATTTCAGAGATAGGCATG
Source organism: Carcharhinus amblyrhynchos (assembly GCF_965287045.1). Lineage (NCBI taxonomy): Eukaryota > Metazoa > Chordata > Chondrichthyes > Carcharhiniformes > Carcharhinidae > Carcharhinus > Carcharhinus amblyrhynchos. The sequence goes on along the minus strand of NC_137324.1, from coordinate 44,539,269 downwards.
TCCTAATCCTCTGCAATTTTCATGGGCTCGGCCTGCTTTTCAAAGAGCCATGATTCCTGTCACCTCAGAAATGTTACGAACAGAAGTCTGCAAGAGGGAATCTTTTGAAAGGTAACTTTGAAAGGTGCTTCTCATGCCTCTATGCCAAGTAATGCAACCTACTCATCCTCTATGGTCCCTAATGCTTCCTATGTCAAGAGATGCTACTCACTCATTCCCTATAGCTCCTCACGTCATCCTTGCCTTGCAATGAATTTCCCATACCCATTGATCTAGAATTAATGAACTAGTGGCAATAAGATGTGCAAAAAAAAGGTTTGAGACAGTAATTTTTTGATAACTTTCTACTTTTTTAAAACAAAACTCCTTTTCACTACAAAAGTCAATTAAAGACTCAATAATTGGCACTCTTTAAAGTATCAATCGCAGAGACCACAAGCACTTGAAACCACTTCGTATTGTGTAACTAAATATTATGCAATTAATAACATAGATCTGAGAGCCAGAGCTGTCAATCAAGTAAAGTTTCCCTTTTGGCACAGCTGTTTCAACAGGCTTGTGGATTTCTGGGTTTGCAGTCAAGCTTCATCATGTATTCTTGGCTGAGGGTACTAAAACACCAGAGCTAAAGACTTTTGTGTCTGTCTTCAAATCCTTTCCTGGATGAGCTGGTACACCACAATAAAATTCCTGCCTTTGCAGGCACTTTTCTCTGTGTCAGGCGAAACAAGTTGGGAAATTTCCCAACCCCTGCTCACCACTTTTGGATGAAATTACAACCTTCAAGTAAGTTTACTCTTTTTCAAGCTGCTAGAACTGTTTCACTTTCTCAGTTTCAATTTCAGGCCTGCATACCGTTACAGCTTTTCACACGTTCTTTGCATCTCTATAATTCTTTAATTACTTTTATCATGTTTCTCTTGTTACTCTCACATTTTCCATCTAATCATTTCCTGTTTTCCTATCAAGCACAAGTCATTCTACTTCCTCTCCTTTGTGTGTGTGTGTGTGTGTGTGTGTGTGTATATCTGTGTCAGTGTGCATGTGCTTGCATGCATGTGTGTGTGAGGTGTGCATACATGTTTGCTGTGTGCATATATGTGTGCGCATGTGTGCTGTGTGTGTGCTGTGTGTGTGTGTGCTCTTTGTCTGTGTCTGTGTTTCTGTGTGTGTGCTGTGTGTGTTTTGTGTGTATATGTATATGTATGTTCTGTTTGTGTGCTATATGTGTACTATATGTACTATGAGTTTTTGTCTGGGTATGCTGTGCAGGTGTGTTCTCTGTGTGCTGTATATATCTCTGTGCGTGTTGTGTACTGTGTGTGCTGTATGTATGTGCTTTGTGTATGTGTGTGCTATATATATGTGTTGTGTGTGTCTGTGCGTGTGCTCTGTGTGTATGCTGTGCATATGTGTATTTTTACCTTGTGTGTTCTGTGTGTGTGCATATGTGTGCTCTGTGTATGTTCTGTGTGTGTCTGTGTGTGCTATGCATGTGTATGTTTGATCTGTGTGCATGAGCTGTGTGTGTCTGTGTGTGCTGTGTGTGTGTACTATATGTGCTCTATGTTGTGTGTATGTGTCTGTGTGTGATGTGCATGTGTGTGTGTGCTCTGTATGTATCTGGTGTGTTTGTGTATGTGCCTGTGCCCACTCTAACCCCTTCTCTTAATTCTGTTCCTTTTCAAGTGTTTTTCCCGCTGGGATAAAATGTGGAATTTTCCAGCTGCGCTCACCCCATAACTGGAAAACCCCTTTGCATTGGTCACCCCCCCACCAGCTACAATACCTGAAGGGAAAATTCTACCCAAAGACTCACACTTGAAACATTAATTTCTCTATCCTCTTTGATGCTGACTGACTTACTTCATGTTTCCAATGTTTCCTGTGTTAATTCTTTCATTACACTCAATAGAATGAACACTGGGAGGTGGGGTGCATTCACCAACAGCCAGTCATAATGTAATCAGCGTCCCAAATATGACAGTTAACAAAACCACAAATGGGTTATGGTTGCTAAATAGATGGAGGGATTTGCAATTTTATGTTAACTCTCTTCAGCAGTACTGTTCTGGATTAGCACATCTCCATCCTCACCTATTTTCCAAAAAAACTGGAGCTACCATCAAGAATGCCACTGTTTATATCACTGCAACAAATCTACAATCTTCAGCACTGTTTATCAAAAATGTTAATTTATTGTGTCTATTTTTTCCCAGACATTGCCATGCCAAATATCCATTGATAATTAAACATTGCAATTTGAATGTTACTGGCTTTCATAAATTATTTCCCCAAGATATGACTCTCCTGCTGAGTGAAGCATTGCCTCTGTGTTATTTGGGTTATCCAACTGGAAACAGTCATGTATGGGTCACTCCCAGTTGCCAAAAGGGTTTATTCGCATTTGTTAAATTGAACTCGTCTTCAATATCTTGATTTAAGATTATAACTAAAAATACTAAGAAATCTGTGAAGATTCATTTCCTTAAAATGCAATTTCAGTGATTCCCCATAAGGCTGTCTCATTGCAGCAGCTAGTTTCAATAGCTTCTGTATCTTGTATTCAGAGACTACCTTTCAGTATTAGTGATGCTTTGGCTTGGGAGGTGTTTGATGCAGTGGGAGAGCAGGTCTCAACCATCCATCTTGAATAATACCTCGGACAAACAACGGCAGCAAGAAAACTCAATCACTCTACTTCCTCACTTCTCAGATACCCAATATGAGAAAAACAGTTTGGCCAGCATTCCTATTCCCCCGTTTTTACAATTGTTTTCCTTCTGGGCAGCGTTAGTTATAAGAATGTAAGAACATAAGAAATAGGAGCAGGAGTAGGCCATCTGGCCCTTCGAGCCTGCCCCGCCATTCAATAAGATCATGGCTGATCTGTTGTGGCTCAGTTCCACATTCCCGCCCTCTCCCCATAACCCTTAATCCCCTCTCTTATCAAAAACCCATCAACCCGCTTCTTAAAAATATTTAGCGAGGTAGCCTCCACCACTTCAACGGGCAGAGAATTCCAGAGATTCACCACCCTTTGAGTGAAGAAGTTCCTCCTCAACTCCGTTCTAAACCGCCCCCCCTTTATCTTGAGGCTGTGCCCCCTAGTCCTACTGTCCTTTCTGAGCGGGAAGAGTCTCTCCACCTCTATCCTATCCATACCATTCATCATCTTATACGTCTCAATGAGATCTCCCCTCATTCTTCTAAACTCTAACGAGTACAAGCCTAGTTTATTCAGCCTCTCCTCATAGCTCAACCCCCTCAACTCCGGCATCAGCCTAGTAAACCTCCTCTGCACTCCCTCCAAGGCCAAAATATCCTTGCATAAGTACGGCACCCAAAACTGCACACAGTACTCCAGCTGTGGCCTCACCAATGCCCTATATAGCCGCAGCAAGACCTCCCTACTTTTATACTCAATCCCCCTCGCTATGAAGGTATTTACGCCTCTGCCTTATTCTATTTCCAGTAGACATTGTAATGTAAAACATTAGGGTTGCCAGCCCTCCCAGAATGGCTGGGAATCTCTTGGAATCGGCAGTAATTTCCTTGTGGCCAAATAAAGCATGCCAGGAAATTTTGAACTGCAACATGGGTGGCAAAGGGAGTGAGTGCATATGGACTTTGCCAAGACAGAGTTTATTCTCTCTTCTATGTTTGCTTGATCTGCACCATCTTGATTTGATTTGGTTTGATTTATTATTTCACATGTATTAGTATACAGTGAAAATTATTGTTTCTTGTGTGCTATACAGACAGAGCATACCATTCATAGAGAATGAAATGAGATAGCCCAAAATGCAGTGTTAGTTATAGCTAGGGTGTAGAGAAACATTAGCTTGGTGCGAGGTAGGTCCATTCAAAAGGCTCAGGGCAGCAGGGAGTGCAGGGTCTGCAGCTGTACTCTCCGTGCTAAAAGTGTTATCAATCACAACCCAGGGAATGTTCAGACACTGCAACACGTTGCTGATTTTAACATTGGCACTTCATTGCCCCTGTAACCGTGGGGTAGCCGGATTTGGAGTTGGGAGGTTATTTGTAGGATTCCCATTTACTCAGGACAGCTCAAAGCCAGGGGCAAGGAATAATCCACCGAATAATTTGTACTTCTCGTGTTAACATCTTTAAGCAGGATGATATTCTGAGTGTGGTAGGTGGTGATATGAAGCTGCAGGAGAAAGTTTATTCGGGGTTAGCAGGAACGTGGGACTGAAGTTACAATTAATTCAGCAATGATCTTATTGAATGGCAGAGAAGGCTTAAGTGGGCCTAGTGGCCTACTCCTGATCCTAATTTGGATAGTTATATTTTTGAATCAGCTGTACACAAGCAACAGCTTGTCAGTTTAAGTTTTGCAACTGACCATGATCCGATTTTGTCTTCAAGTCTAAAACCAAGGCTGAAATTGCAAAACGGTAGGTTTTGTTTTAATAAAAAGAGCTTTGGGTTGGATTTCTAAAATGGCAAACTACTCATGTTTCGATCCAGATATTTTGATCCAGAGTACACTTTACACATCTGCACTTTGTGAATGACATAAAAAAACTGCTGATCTTGGTAGATTGTAACCTAGTGGGAAAGGTGTTCATATACTTTGAGTGGCTGTGTACAATTCTAATTAAAGTTCTGAGTTCTGAGAACTGAAGAAGTTCTAATTGAATAAGTTACACAGTTGAGCAATTATTTTTTGACGCTAGCTGCCCTTTTAATTATTGGTCACCATTGTTTAGCTGTTGCCCTTGCTTTGGAAACACAGAGATGTCCATGAGTCTATTAGATTTTTCACTTTTCAGTAACTGTTGGCACCTAACCTATTATTGAGGACAGAGATCCCTCAAAATGTGCCAGGATTTGCAAGCATTCCCAAACCTGTTCATTTTATGTGGTGCCACTTCCGTCGATTTCTACCTCAATTCGTCCAACAGGAGTTAGTTGGCAATGCTATAAAAGACTGAGGCCAGAATGTTACAGTAGTTCACACCGGCTCACCGATTTTCCCATCCCACTGCAGAGAACGGAGATTTGGCTGGGTGCCAAATTCTCTGACCTCGCTGCAGCGGGAGTGTGGTGTGAACGGCCGGTAAGGTCACTTCCTTAGAAGTTGCTATCAATTGATGTGGCATTAACATTGTGATTACTATTACCAGGAGAGATTTTGGGTTGTTTGCCTTTGTGTTTCAAATCTTCCAACATTCTCACATCCCTTTTCTTTTATGTCCAGAACTGATTTTATTTTTCTCAGTAAATAACGTTGTCACTTCATCCCCCAGATTTTCTTGCTACCTTAAAGTCCCATAGCTCCTGGTTTTCCTGATTACATTTGCTATTTACATTCATACAGTTTCACTGGAATTTTTGTACAATCGCAGTTTTCCCCTTGGTATTTCCACAGTATCTACACTCTCAATTTCAGTTCTGCATTAATTTCATACTTTTTTAATCCTGATCCTGTTTTATTCCCCTAATGGTAACTTGATGATCCCTCTGTCAATTTAATGCTTTCCTTTCCTTCACCCTTTATCTTGTACTTCCTGGTATTCTCATCTATTTCTCTTCACGCCAGTTCTGTTCGAAATCTCAATTCCCTAAAGTTCTTCCTTCGCTCTCTGTTCCCAGCCTCAATTGTCCCTATTTGCAATTCATTCCTCACAATTTTCTTTGTTGATGTATCTTGCTATCACTGAAACATTTCCATTTGGGACTCCCACACAGTCGGAGTACATCCTTCACTCAAATCTTCCTATTGTGTCTGACTATACATTAACAACCCTCTCTCCCACTGCCAGTTAATGTGTTGTGAAGAAACTCAAGCTCGGTCTAAGACAGTGGCTGAAAAATGTTATTGGGAAGATTGATAAATTATGAAATAAGGAGTTAGGTGATGCTAAACTTGTATTTGACTGAGGAAGGAAAGAAGATCTACATATATTTTAAAAAATACTTATTTGTTTCCTGTCAACATCAAAAAAAATTCTTTATTCAAAAGTAAGAAAAAATGGCCAGCAATGGTACAGTTTCACAAGCACATTAATGTATCATGAGGTACATCAGTGCTGGGACTGTCCATACAAATCTACTGCCTGTGATGCTTGCTGGATAACAATTAGGATCAGGAGCCCTCTCCCTTTTTACCCTGATGTTGTTTGTAAGACTTATATTTTGCTAAGATCAGTTAATTCAGCGTAGACTGGGAGATTCAATCTATTTTGGTGTGGCACAACTATTCGCAAATGAAGTTGGTGAATCAATGGGGTTGCTTTTAATTATGGTCCTTTCAAAAAAGAGTTGGGGGCTGGGTGTGGTGGGGAGATGCAGCAGGGAATCCAGATTCCACTGCAGCTAAGCAAATGCCTCTGTAGCCCAATTGTTTCATTTACCTTCCTCTTAACCTTCCTGACTCCAATGAGTTCCTACTAATCCTTGAATACTGAATGATGACTACTGTACAATCTACACAATCTTTTTATTTCACATACAAAGAACAAAGAACAAAATCAGCCCGGGAAACAGGTCCTTTGGCTCAACGAGCCCGCGTCGCCATCTCAACACCACCAGTCCCCCTCTCCACCCACGACCCCTGTCTAATGTTTTGTGGCCATCCAGATTGAGGGAAACTGATTTAGGGACAATTTATTCCTGCCAATCAGCCTAACAGCACATCTTTGGGGTGTGGGAGGAAACCGGAGCACCCGGAGAAAACCCACGCAAGCACGGGGAGAATGCGCAAACTCCCACAGACACCGGCCCAAATCCATGTGTCTGCACAGCAATCAGCGATAGTCACTGAGCTGTCGTCTTGCCCAGTATCTGGTCCAGTTTAGGCACACACTAACGACATGAAGCACTAGGCCAATCTCGAACAACCAAGAGCAGCCCCAGTACGACCCATCGCGTGTATGCCCCTCGTTGGACATGAGGTGGACCGACTTAAAACCTGCGAATGAAAAGACATAATGTCAAGAAAAATATTCTTTGAAATTTTCTAGTGGAGGATGACAGGAAGTTGGATTAGAGTATAACTTTGCAGTTTGTTGGAATAAGCCCCATGAGATAGAACCATAAATTCCCTACAGTGAAGAAGGAGGCCATTTGGCCCATTGAGTCTACATTGACTCTCCCTCCGAAAGAGCATCTTATCCTGGCCTACTCCTCTGCCTTACTCTGTAGTCCAGCACTTTTTTAAATTATGTTTTATCCACCTGAACTACATATCTTGTGACATTAAGGGGCAATTTAGCATGGCCAATCCACCTAACCTGCACATCTTTGAATGATGGGAGGAAAATGAAGCGCCTGAGGGAAACCTATGCAGACATGGCGAGAACATGCAAACTCCATACAGACAGTGACCCAAGCTGGGAATCGAACCTGGACTTCTGGCGCTTTGAGGCCCTATACAGACATGGCAAGAATGTGCAAACTCCACACAGACATTGACCCAAGCCAGGAATCGAATCTGGATCTCTGGCACTTTGAGGCCCTACACAGACATGGCGAGAATATGCAAACTCCACACAGATAGTGACCCAAGCCGGGAATCGAACCTGGATCTCTGGCGCTGTGAGGCAGCAGTGCTAATCACTGTGCCGCTGTGACATTGTGTCAACGTCTTCTTTCATTAACCTTTTCATGTCACCTTGGCCAGTCTCCATGATCTTTGCCAATGATACTCTGCAAATGGCTGTTATAGGTTGGACTTGTTTTAGGTGGCTTGCTTCCCCCAACCTTTTCTAATCTTTCTCCAATCCCTCTCTTCTAACAGAGAGGCAACCCAAAGGTAACAAGTGAATCTGTGAACTCTGGTGGTTTCAATTCGGTGGCCTAAAAATCAGAGAATCACCCCGCTGTTTCTATGTCAATTCCTTTCTGGCTTTCAGGTTGTTAAGGAAGGTTTTTCGAGGGTTAATCAGCATGGAAAAAGTAGCACAAAAGTCTTTTCAAGCAAATCAATGCTTCATTTCTGTGCAAACATTTTGATAATAATAAGCTGCAACGCTTCACAACCCCAGCCGCTCTGAGCAGTTCATTCATCGGTTTGTGCTTAGGAAACTTGCTTCAGGGGGTATGATTACGGACTCGACAGCACAGTGATTGACAGACTTTGCACTGTTTGTATGGAGTTGCTTTGCATGTGAAAAATTGGATCAGCAGTACTTTCACTTAAAATATTTAAAAGCAGCAATGCACTGGAGAGGAAGCTCCTTTGAAAAAGATTCCAGTCATTGACACAGCGCCTGATAAAAAGCAGGTTACATTTCTGAACAAAAGAAAATCTAAGCTGAAACGTCTCTGATTTGGAGTTCTGCGGTAGCTCGAGTTTAAACACATTGAGAAAAAGCCCATGCAATTACAAAATGTACAATGGCTACTTGGAAGAAGCGGACTGAAAAGACCTTTTTCTTATTCTTATACATAGCGTATTAAATTAACACAGGTGGCAGAGCAACAGCATAAGTCAGAAAACAATTGATGTCTCATAAACCTCAATAACAGTGAAATACTGGTAGATGCTGGAAATCTGAAACAAAAACAGAAAATAATGGAAAATACTCAGCAGGCTTGGCAACATCTGTGGAGAGGGAAACAGATATGGCTCTTCTTCAGAGCTTCAGCTTGACACAGAAAGGCTTGGAGAAATTGAACTGAACTCTCAATGATAAAAGCAAATGTTCACATCCCATTAAAGAGGCAGTTAGATGCTGGTGATGGGGACAGTAGATTTCAATGATGGATAGGTTTGATGGGTTGAAGGGCCACGATTATCTGTACTTACATTGATGATCTGTGAAAGGCTGTGCGCTTCATGGAAACATCTGACAATGAAAATGTAGGCTTCATGGAATTTCTAACAAATCCTGCTCAGAATTTGATGGTTTACTTTGCATTTGATCAAAATGGAAAGATTTCCATTGATGTGAGATTTTGAGTATTGTTGAAAAAAGGCATTTTGTCAAAACGTTTCAACTTGCAGTCATCAGGACAATCAGAAGAGTATCAGTGTCAAGTGAAACAACAACTTTACACTGGATGGGTGGACAGTGCTGACTGGCTGGCAAGTGGACTTTGATTGGTCGAAACATTGCCATGGAAAATACACCAGTTAATGGTGATCAGGGTTAACTGCTATGAACTAAGGACCCCATGCACCCCCAACATTCTCGCTTCCACCTTCTTCTATCGGGAAAAAGATATAAACGTCTGAGGTCACGTACCAACTGACACAAGAACAGCTTCTTTCTTGCTGCCATCAGACTTTTGAATGGCCCCAACCCACATTAAGTTGATCTTTCTCTACACCCTAGCTATAACTGTAACACTACATTCTGCACTCTCTCATTTCCTTCTCTATGAACAGCATGATTTGTCTGTATAGCACGCAAGAAACAATACTTGTCATAGTATGTTAATACATGTGACAACAATAAATCAATCAGATCAGATCAAATCAAATCAAACTGTTTGAAAATTTAAACCAGGTAGCTTGACTCTCATTGGTCTAGATATTGCCCTGAGGGATGAACCAGCAAATGGATTTCACTTACTTTGTTTAGCCGAAACAGGCGCAATATGTGTATATATTCATTCAATCAGTCAGTACAAATGTTAATCGAGTGCCATAAGATTCTTGTGTGCTGCTGATTTAGTTTCAAACAATTTAATATAATATCTATTCAAATGTATTAAAATAGGAGCCTGCCACAGGACAGTGTAAGATTCAACCTGCCACAAGCATATTGCTGAATCCAGTGAATGTGGTCTTTTAGGATTTCTGGAAAGATTTTGATAAAGTCCCACAGAAGAGGTTAGTGTGCAAGATTAAAGCACAAGGGATTGGGGGTGATGTATTGGCATGGATTGAGAGTTGGTTAGCAAACAGAGAACAGAGGGTAGGAATAAATGGATCTTTTTCAAAGTGAGAGGCGGTGGCTAGTGGGGTCCCACAGGTATCAATGAGTTAAACGCAAAAATAAAAGCGGGATACTACACATGCTGGATTTTGAAGCAAAAACAGAAAATGCTGGAAAATCTCAGCAGATCTGACAGCAATTGTGGAGAGAGAGTAGAGCTAATTCTTTGAGTCTGGATGACCCTTCGTCAGAACTGAGGCCAAATCACTGAACATATTTAAGGAGGTAATAGATAGATTTCTTGACCCTAAAAGCATTAAGGAGTATGGGGAGAATGTGGGATTAGGGTATGGATCTAGACAATCAGCCATGGTTATATTGAATGGTGGAGCAGGCTTGAAGAGCTAAATGGCTGATTCCTGATCCTTTTTTATATTTCCATGTTTCCAATGTAATATATTCATTGTTTGTGATCCTGTCTTTTCTGCATTGGAGACATTAACTCAAGCTAGGTGACTGCTTTGAGAAATGCCTCCATTTAGTCCACAATTGTGACCTTGGTCTCTTACATTTGTTACAATAAAGTTCAACTTAAACTTGAGGAAAAGCCTCATGTTTTGATGAGGCATTTTTGGACTCAATAGTGAATTCAATAATTTCAGATTATAATTTCAGATCACCTCCTCTGGACCTCCTTGTTACTTTATTTCTCCTATTATGATCACCTTTTGCTTTGCACCACCATCTTTTTTGTCATTTCATCCATTCTGCCTTTCACTTGATTGCAGATATCTCCACATGTTCTTCCCTTGCTCTTCCCCTGCCCCCTTTTTCCTGCCTCTGTAGGGATGAGGATGAGAGGAATTTTAAAACTGAGGAGTTGCTGAGCTGAGGCCCTATACAGTTCAGAGAACACAGGAATAATACGATTTGCGATTTGGGGCACTTTCTACTGAGGAAGGTCCAATGAGTCAAGAAACTTCCCAACTTGAACCAACCTGCTTGGTGGCCAAAATCTGACCCTGGGGTGAAATTCTCTGGTCTCCCAACCAGGTGTTTCCCACCGGAGGAGGTGGCACGTTGTTTGCTAGTGGCTGGATTCTCTGGTCCCGTTGCTGTCAATGGGAATTCCCATTGATGTCACTCCATGCTGGTGGGAAACCCACATGCGGGAGTGCACTGCCGGCAGGTCCGGAGAATCCCGCTAGCGTGAACAGCTGGAGAATTCCACCCTGGATATTTTGAGGAGAAGTACAAAGAAATGGAGAGTTTTTAGTAGCATAATTGGGATCAACTATCCTCTTCACTGGCAAATTTCCTTGCTTTTCTTTCAACAAATTCAGCAGTAATACTTTATTTAATTTTCTGTAATGGGTATTGATGTGATCTTGAATTTTATTCCTTCACGCAAATATACAGTTATATGAATTCTGATGAAAATATGAGGTCTTCCAACTTTAATTGAAACAAAGGGTGTGGTGTTTTCCCATCCCACTCACGCCAGGTGAGTAGAAGGTGGAACATGGACCATTGAAAGGTTCATTGACCTCGGGCAGGAGTTTTCGGACTTGGGGCAAATGTGGCCAGAAAATCCCGTCCATATTTGGAATCAGAGAGCCCAAATTAAATGTGTAGATAGTGAACATGTCATTAAAGAAGCTGTTACACCATCAGCACTTGTATTTTCATAAACAGTCATACAGAATTGAAAATATTTTATCTCCTCTGCTAATGGGTGTTTTTGTTCAAACAACCTTGGGCTGATGGTGCAATTGGTGTGGTCTAAAGCGCTATTGTGATTTGAGTGTTGAAGTCCCACACTATCAAATGTTCAAACCTGAGGCCTGCTCCTCTGTGTCCCATATGCCCCTTGCATTGCCTACTTAATTGAAAAGTATTTTGTGAACTAACAGCCTGTGCAAATTGTGTGCAAGGTTCATTACTGCAGCAATTTTCATGCAAATGACAGATTGTCCTCCTAATACAGATGGAGTGTCAAAATCGATTTGTGCTGTCCATTTGCAATGGGGACTTCAGGAACTTTCCTCCTCCGTGGAATGAGCTATGTCTTCTTTCACTTGACCTCCAAACTCTGGATCAGGGTGAATGTGCCACGGTGGTGGCACAACGTTAAGCCTAAATAACTACCCTTTAATTGATGCTCATGCCTGATCATGTACCCCCTCTATTCAATAGAATTCCTAGCACCTTATGCTTTAAGTACCCGAGGTACCATGATAATATTTCAATTAACTAATGTTTAGGGCAAGGTCAACTCTTTGCAATGCACTTGTACCAAGCAGTTAATGCTTACTGTCTAGGATCAGCTTGAACATTACTAATAGATGTAATTTAGATGCATTATCAAATTTATCAGGATGAGTGAGATAATTTAACAGTGGTGCCACAATATTAGTTCACCTTAAGCCACCTTGGAGATCATTGGTTCTCTCTCTGCCTGAGAAACTCTAGATCACTTGCTCTTCTCACTTTACCATGGTGTATCATTGATCACTTTGAAAGTCTAAGTTATAGAGTCATAGAGTTATAGAGGTTGACAGCATGGAAACAGGCCCTTCGGCCCAACTTGTCTATGCTGTCCTTTTTTTTAAAATCCCTAAGCTAGTCCCAAGTGCCCGCATTTGGCCCATATCCCTTTATACCCATCTTACCTGTGTAACTGTCTAAACACTTTTTAAAAGACAAAATTGTGCCTGTCTCGACTACTACCTTTGGCAGCTTGTTCCAAACACTCACCACCCTCTGTGTGAAAAAATTGCCTCTCTGGACCCTTTTGTGTCTCTCCCCTCTCACCTTAAACCTATGTCTTCTGGTTTTAGATTCTCCTATCTTTGGGAAAAGATATTGACTATCTAGCTGGGTTGCTATAAATTGTAGTCTGGAGCTATTAATAGTGATAGTAGAGCTGCCAACTTTCTTTCCATCATATTTCTGACCAGGAGTTCCCCCCTTCTAACTGCCTGCCAGTGATATGTAGTGGAATATATCTGGCTGCATTATGAACAAAACTACTTGGCCGTCAAGTTCTTGAGTGGCACTTGACCCAGAGCTTTGGACACCCAGGTCTCGTTGTACATTCCCCTCTCTTAATTTATAAACATTCAGATAGGAATCTGTCTTCTTGTTTTTGTTACCAAATTGGATAATCTCACATTAATCCACATTTTACAGCATATGCCATGCATTCTCCCATTCACTTGGCTTGTCCAGCACCTCTGCATCCTCTCACAGAATGCTTTGTGCATTCTGCAAATTTGGAGATATTATATTTAATTCCCTCATTTAAATCATTTATATATATATAGTGAATAGCTGGGATCTTTGCTCCAGTCCACTAGTCACTGTGTGCTATTTGGAAGAAGACCCATTTACTCCTGTCCTTTGAGAGCGATCTTAGCAAAAAAATGGGGCATAGATCAAAAAGTCAATATCCTTTCCCAAAGGTAGAGGAATCTAAAACTACAGGCATAGGTTTAAGGTGAGAGGGGAGGAATACAGAAGTGTCTAGAGGGGCAATTTTTCAACACAGAAGGTGGTGAGTGTCTGGAACAAACTGCCAGAGGTAATAGCAGAGGTGGGTATAATTTGGTCTTTTCAAAAGCATTTAGACAGTTACATGGGTAAAATGGATATAGAGGGATATGGGCCAAATTTGGACAATTGGGACTAGCTTAGTGGTTTAAAAAAAAGGGCGGCATGGACAAATTGGGCCGAAGGGCCTGTTTCCATGCTGTAAACCTCTATGACTCTAAATGCCAAATACTTTTTTTGAAGGATTTAAAAGTGGAATCTTGCCTCACTCTGTCAAAAAATGAAACCAAATCAGTTTTCTGCAAGCAGGGGGAGGAGGCAGGGCCTAAGCTTGCTTGGGGTGGCATGGTGGCACAATGGTTAGCACTGCTGCCTCATAGCACCAGGGACCCTAGTTCGATTCCCAGCCTTGGGTCACTGTCTGTGTGGAGTTTGCATGTTCTCCCCATGTCTGTGTAGGTTTTCTCCGTGTGCTCCGGTTGTTGGAGATCATATGTGATCCTTGCCAGTGAGTACTTTCACTGACAAGGCCACTGAGGCAAGTGAACGTGGATGATAGAGTCCTGGGCTCACTTATAATATTTAAATCTGCATTAACATAGGATTTAAATATTACAATCAGCCCCTTGCTGATAGTAAAACCTCCCCTGATGAAATCAGAGAGCAGAAGAGACTGACACAGGCTTCACAACCACCAATGGCAGGATATCAGTTAGGCTCATTAATAAACCATTTCATGTCCATTATGCCTGAACCTACTGCAATTTAGTGGATTAAACAGAGGGTACACGTGTATCCCACTGCTCCCAAAGGTCACACAGTAATACTGCTGGGTTTGGTAGCAGCCAACAGAAGGTTCCTCATTATCAAACATTTTGAGCTCAATCAAGGGACACAACATTGGACAGAGGGCTAGCCAGTGAAATCCACCTCCGATTCTTTGCCTGAAACTCACAGCCTCACCCCCACTCCTGTAACCCTCCCCACTCCATCTTTATAGGGTGCCCCAATCAGAACAGCAATAAACCTCCCCCAGCCTACCCCAGGTTTCTCAGAGTCTCGGTCTCCCCCCCCACCCTTCCCTCTATCGATTGGAGCTGGCATTCATTCCCACCCACCAGTTGACAATCGTTGGCCCCTTCTCCCCCATTTGCCCCTTCCAAGCCCCCCCTACAGTCAGAGATGGCACCCACCTCCCCCCCTTACAAACGGCCATTGGCGGCGTCCCCCACCTACATGTCCGCCCCATCACCACATATAGATGAACCTCCCCCTCTCCCAATGGGGTCACTTGGCACTCATTGGCAGTACCAGATTGGCACTCCCAGGATGGCACTGCCATGATGGAATGGGCATGCTGCCAACATGGCAGTGCCATCTTGTGTCAGGGGGCAATGCCAAGGGGCATTGCCAGGCCAGTGGTTGGTTATGTTCCTGTCCCTCGGGAGCTGTATTCACCTTTATACCTCTGGGGGATCCCCACAACAGGTTCACATCTGGGTGAATCTGTTGTAAACTGCGCCAATGTTATGTTACATCTGTGCAGTTTGAAAATATGGTTGGAGTCAACATCTGACGTTAAAGTGTAATCCTGATGCATTGCTGGCGAGGGGTGAGGAAGGTCTGAAATCACGATCTCA
Organism: Carcharhinus amblyrhynchos; assembly: GCF_965287045.1. Lineage (NCBI taxonomy): Eukaryota > Metazoa > Chordata > Chondrichthyes > Carcharhiniformes > Carcharhinidae > Carcharhinus > Carcharhinus amblyrhynchos. The sequence goes on along the minus strand of NC_137324.1, from coordinate 44,524,223 downwards.
CGGTGAGATCTGCAACTTTCAGAACTTGATTTAACATTCCCATGGGCGGTGGGAGTGGGCTTAAGATTGGCCCCAAATTTCCCTTGCGAAACCGAGTTTCTTGAACCACTGTCAGCCATCCAGTGAAGTTAAACCCACAGTGCCCTAAGGCTGTCAGTTCCGGGATTTTAACTAGCGCCGATGCAGGAACAGGATTTTTTTTAAAAGGCAGGAATAGTACGTAAGTTGGAGAGGAATCTAGCTGTCATGGCATGTTTCCCATGTGCCTGCTATACCTAGAAGGTAGTAGAGGTTTTGGAATTTTGGAAGGTGCTGTTCAAGTAGTCTTGCAGATTGTGGCAGTGCATCTTCTCAGTGGTGCACATTTCACTGGTGTTGGAGGGAATGGATATTTAAAGTGGTGGATATGATGTCAATCAAGTCAGTGGCTTTGCCCTGGATGGTGTTGAGTTTCTTGAATATTGAATGAACTGCACACATCAAGGAAAGTGGAGAGTAATCCATCATACTGCTGACTTGGGACTTGTGGATAGTGGACAGATTTTGGGAAATCAGGAGGTGAGTTACTGACCACAGGTTTCCCGGGATCTGACCCACCTTTGATAGGCACAATACTTATCTGAATGGTCTGGTTTAACTTCTAGTCGATGGGAACCACGGCGAGACAATTTGGTGATGATAATGCTGTCAAATGTCAAGAGGAAGAACTCGAATAAGTTACAACTTGAAAATAAGCAGGGCAAGAAATTGCTTATTCTGTGTTTACGTAATAGCCTATATATCCAGTCACCGTACTATGGAGAGGATTGGCATAAACAAAATATAAACATTTTCTTCTGATATAAGTGAAATGACTGAGTTGGGTGAGAAAGCAATAATTGTCCTTTGGTATCCCCCACCCCTACTCACCCCAAAGTGATCATTCCCCATTCCGTTAGCATGTCTGCATTGTCCCATTACGAACAAACTTAATATTAGCTATACTCGCGAAATCTTCTGTTACGTGGCTAGGTGGTTAGGTTGTTCTACTTCTGTTTGATTTTGTGAATTTTGTTTCATGTGCACCATGCATTAATTCCGACAAGCAAAACATTCACTGTTCGAAGGAAAGCGCTGTGTTATTTTCTAAACAGTATTTAAAACTGAAGAACAAATAATTGGAAGGAAGTGAATTTTCATTTATTTGTGTGACAACAACCTGTCAAACATTGTGAACCCCTGAGTGTGATCACTCTCATCTTACATATGTTGCTTTTATGTCAAGCTTCTCCTCTGCATTGTGAGAGCTTGTCAGTGAGGGCAAGTGAATGTTGATAAGACAAACTCTTTCAAGTATTTTGATATCCCATCTGGCACGTTGAATGACTTAGCTGGAAATGAGATCAAATCTATATGATAACAAAAAAATCATAAAAAAACTTATTCTCAAAAGTCACCACATTGTATTTGTAGCCATTCATAAATCATCGCTGAATAACAAATTTGACATTCGTACAATACTCTTTATGTACAAAAAAATGCGTTGCAAGGTGGAGGATAGCAGTGAACACCAAATGGGGTGGATGCAGAAGGGAGAACAGAGGAGGGAAAGCATGCCTAGAAGAAGGGTCATGAGGAAACTGGGGAGGGAGATGGTGAAATGGAGAACCAAGGGAGGAAGTTCCAGACAATGTGGACATGGACAACTAAAGGAGCAGCCATTGATGGTGGAACGGCCATTTAAATGTATCATATATTTACACCATTGCAAATTGCCTTGCAAAGCATGTAGATGGTGTCTGCAAAAGGGAAGGAATTGGCCAGGTTCTGCACTTTGAGATTTCCACCATCTTTCTTTTGGCATCTTGTGAAAGGAGTCTGGATGTTAGCCCTCCAGGATTGTTCTGGAATTAAATAACCCACCACGAGTGTTCTGGAATTAAATAACCCTCCAGGATTATTCCAGAATTAAATTACCCTTCAGGATTATTCCAGAATTAAATAACCCTCCTGTATTGTTCCGGAATTGAATAAACATCCAGGATTATTCTGGAATTAAATAACCCTCCTGGATTGTTCCCGAATTATATAATCCTCTAGGATTGTTCCGGAATTAAATAACCCTCCACGATTGTTCCAGAAATAAATACCCCTCCTGGATTTTGGCGGAATTAAATAACCCCCCAGGATTATTTGGAATTAAATAACCCTCCTGGATTGTTCCAGAATTAAATAACCCTCCACAATTGTTCTGGATTTAAATAACCCTCTAGGATTGCTCTAGAATTAACTTACTCTCTAGGATTGTTCCAGAATTAAATAACCCTCCTGGATTGTTCAGGAATTAAATAACCCTCCTGGATTGTTCCAGAATTAAATAACCCTCCTGGATTGTTCAGGAATTAAATAACCCTCCTGGATTGTTCTGGAATTAAATAACCCTTTAGGATTGCTCTGGAATTAACTTACCCTCTAGGATTGTTCCAGAATTAAATGTCAAGCTCCTGGGTACTGCTCATCATAATAACATTACTCATAAAATCAGTGTTGTTTTCATCCTTCCAATGCTTTGATTTGTTAATTAAAACACATACTGGAGATTGGGAGAAGAAAAGTCAAATGATAATCATCCAATTGGATGACCAAAATGTTAATTCACTTTCCATTTGGTGAGGGAAGCAGCATGAGTGAAGATAAACATGTCGGGAAACCAATGGTGGGACCGTGGTTGTGGAATGATTGGAATTGAAAAGTCATATGATGAAACTTTTGAGAATGTGTCCAATCAATGTTGGCCACCTTAGCAATGGGGCTATTAATTGTGAGCATCAGTTTGATATCTAGGATGCATCCCCTGATTGCTTCTGTCATTTGCAGTACGATAAGCTTCATTCGCCTCGACAGAGCTACCGACAGCTCTATGCAAATTCCATACATAATGGGGAAAAGGAGACTTACTACTGGTCAGCCTCCCTGTCAGGAAGGGCAGGGGTTCTGCTTTTTATAAGGCTTATAAGGGTCATAGTTTGAGGATAAGGGGTGAACCTTTTGGAACTGAGGTGAGGAGAAATAATTCATGGAAACTGATACTTTTATTAGTTTCAGCTCAATGAATTTGGAGCTTAGGCACTTTAATGGCCAGCAGTGGGATTTCCCTGGAATCAAGGACCCTGGGGCTAGAGATCAAACCACCTGAGAGCTGCCAACAAATCATAGACTGGCAGTTCCTCATGGCTGTCAGAATCACCGGAGGAGCAGTGATAACTGCCACAATGCACCCACCAGAGGCCCAGGATCAGCGGAGCAGCCAGGCCACAGGTGAGTGAGGGTGGCCTGAATGGTTGTGGAGGGAGGAGGTTCGTGGCTGAGGTGGTCAGAAAACGGGGCAAGGTTGGCCCCAACCCTTCCCAGTGTTGGGACCCTTGTTCAGACACTGAGTGTCTGAACAATGAAAGACACCCACCCCAGGGAACCCACCAGCAAACACAGCAGGGTTTGCTTCCATTGTCCCTGGATAGTGACAACCTCACCCATTGCTGGTTGAATACCCACAGTGGTAGGATAAGACATTTGGGGCAGCACAGTGTCACAGCAGTTAGCACTACTGCCTCACAGCACCAGGGACCTGGGTTCAATTCCCAGGTTGGGCCACTGTCTGTGTGGAGTTTGCACATTTTTTTTGTATTTGCGCTTACTTCCTCCGGATAGAACATAGAACATAGAACATAGAACATTACAGCGCAGAACAGGCCCTTCGGCCCACGATGTTGCGCCGACCAGTTACAAAAACAATGACCCACTAGCCTATACCAATCCCTTTTCGTCCATAAACCTATCCAGAGATCTCTTAAACGCCCCCAAACTAGACGCATTTACAACTGCAGCAGGCAGGGCATTCCAATCCTTCACCACCCGCTGGGTAAAGAACCTACCCCTGACATCCGTCCTGTAGCTACCCCCCCTTAATTTAAAGCCATGCCCCCTCGTGCTAGCTTTCTCCATCCGAGGAAAAAGGCTATCACTATCCACCCTATCTAAACCTCTAATCATCTTATATGTTTCAATAAGATCCCCTCTTAGCCGCCTTCTTTCCAACGAAAACAACCCTAAATCCCTCAGTCTCTCCTCATAGGACCTCCCCACCATACCAGGCACCATCCTAGTAAACCTCCTCTGCACCCTCTCCAACGCCTCCACATCCTTCTTGTAATGCGGGGACCAGAACTGCACACAGTACTCCAAGTGCGGCCGCACTAGAGTAGTGTACAGTTGCAACATTACACTGCGACTCCTAAATTCAATCCCCCTACCAATAAACGCCAAGACACCGTATGCCTTCTTAACAACCTTATCTACTTGATTCCCAACTTTCAGGGATCTATGTACACACACACCTAGATCCCTCTGTTCATCCACACTATTCAAAGTCCTCCCGTTAGCCCTATACTCGACACATCTGTTGCTCCTACCAAAGTGAATTACCTCACACTTCTCCGCATTAAATTCCATCCGCCACCTCTCGGCCCAGCTCTGCAACCTATCTAAGTCTCCCTGCAGACTATGACACCCTTCCTCACAATCTACCACACCTCCAATTTTGGTGTCATCAGCAAATTTACTAATCCACCCAACTATACCCTCATCCAGATCATTAATAAAAATTACAATCAACAGTGGCCCCAAAACAGATCCCTGAGGCACACCACTCGTAACTGTACTCCATGATGAATATTTACCATCCACCACCACCCTCTGTCTCCTATCTGATAGCCAATTCCTGATCCAACTTCCTAGATTACCCACAATCCCATACATCTGCATTTTCTGCAGAAGCCTACCATGGTGAACCTTATCGAACGCCTTACTAAAATCCATGTATACCACGTCAACTGCCTTACCCCCATCCACCTCTTTGGTCACCTTCTCAAAAAACTCAATAAGGTTAGTAAGGCACGACCTACCCGCTACAAAACCATGTTGACTATTTCTAATCAATTCATTACACTCCAAATAACTATAAATCCTATCCCTAATAATTTTTTCTAAAACCTTGCCCACAACAGAAGTAAGACTCACCGGTCTATAATTCCCGGCAAAGTCTCTGTTCCCCTTCTTAAACAATGGGACAACATTCGCTATCCTCCAATCCTCCGGGACTACACCAGAGACCAATGACGACCTGAAGATCTGAGCCAGAGGCTCTGCAATCACCTCTCTAGCCTCCCAGAGAATCCTAGGGTAGATCCCATCCGGACCAGGGGACTTATCTATTTTCAGCCCCTCAAGAATTTCCAGCACATCCTCTTTATCAACCGTAATACTGTCTATTTTACACCCCTGCAACCCAATGTCCTCCTCAGCTATATTCATGTCCCCCTGCGTGAACACCGAAGAGAAATATTGGTTCAATACTTCTCCAATCTCCTCCGGTTCCACACACAACTTCCCCCTGCTGTCTGTAACTGGCCCTAATCTTGCCCTGACCAACCTTCTGTTCTTGACATACCTATAGAACGCCTTAGGATTCTCCTTAATCCTATCAGCCAAAGTCTTCTCATGTCCTCTTTTAGCCCTTCTCAACTCACTCTTCAACTCCCTCCTAGCCAATCTAAAGCTTTCTAGTGCACTATCTGAGCCCTCCAATCTCATCCTAACATAAGCCTCCTTTTTCTTTTTAACCATCGACTCAACTCTTTTAGTGCACCACTGGATACTCCAGTTTCCTCCCACAGTCCAAAAATGTGCAGGCTAAATAAATTGTCCATGCTAAATTCTCCCTCAGTATATCCGAACAGGCACTGGAGTGTGGTGACTAGGGGATTTTCACAGGAACTTCATTGCTTTGTGAATGTTAACCTACTTGTGACAAATAAATAAATAAAATTTATAACATTTAAATGGGCATTAATTGTCCCTTAAAGACCTCAGTTGGCTGCAGGGTGAATAGGCTGTCAACAAACTATCCTAGCTGCTGTGGACTTAATTGGGATAATGGGGCGCCCACTTGCCGCACTCCTGTCCGATTAAATGACTCCCCTCCTAACTTAAAACTTGCCTCAGGGGAGGGCACTAAAATGAGTCATGACTGCTGTATTACACGCCCATGATATTGATATGACATTTCATTCACCCCAGCCACCACCACTTCCCAAGTAGATTAGGCTAAATTATACAGTGCGCAGGATTACCTGCACACCCCCAGACCAGAACAAGTTCCAAAGCCACAAATTCAGGATGAGCACAGGACTTTTCAAGAAAAATTGGAGCCAGATATTTTCTTCATGCAACTGCAATATAGTGAACTTTCTGAAATGGTACAACTTGAATAGGCATCAAAGTACTGTACATTCTGACTTGTCTAACAACTTTCCTTTGAAATCTAGAAAGAGCGAAGATAAATCACCGAGGAAAGGAGCATAACCTGAACGAAAAACATTGTTATGAGTTGTGACCAGAAGTTGCCTTATTACTGAAGCATCTTACGTAGTTGCTGAGATTTTAGCTTGCACAATGAAACTGTTTCATGATGGGGGGATGAATTAAATAATATATTTTAACAGTTTGTGACACATTATTTTCCAAATCCCCAAACAGCAAACAAATTATCCAAGAGATCGAAAATTTGCAGTTGTCTGACATGACCTGTACAAGAAGATCATTTGATCTTTCAGACGACTCATTTTCTATAATAGAACATAAAACATAGAACAGTACAGCACAGTACTGGCCCTTCGGCCCTCAATGTTGTAACGAGCTATGTCCGAACCCAAGATCATGCTATCCCACTCCCTATCATTCTGGTCTGTCCCATGTGCCAATCCAATAACCATCTGAAAGTTCCTAAAGTGTCCGACTCCACTTTCACAGTAGGCAGTCCATTCCACACCCCAACCACTCCCGGAGTAAAGAATCTACCTTGGACATCCCTCCTATATCTCCCACCATGAACCTTACAGGTATGCCCCCTTGTAACAGTTACATCCACCAGAGGAAATTCTCTCTGCACAGCCACTCTATCTATCCCCGCTCATCATTTTATAAACTTCTATTAAGATACCTCTCATCGTCCTCCAATTTAAAAAGAAAAGACCCAGCTCCCTCAACCTTTCCTCATTAGACCTACCCTCTAAACCAGGCAGCATCCTGTTAAATCTCCTCTGCACTCTCTCCAGTGGTTCCACATCCTTGTTATAGTGAGGTGACCAGAACTGAACACAATATTCCAAATGTGGTCTCACCAAGGTCTGGTATAGTTGCAGTATAACCCCATGACTCTTAAACTCAAACCCCCTGTTAATAAACGCTAACACACCATAAGCCTTCTTCACGCTCTATCCACTTGAGTGGCAACCTTCAGAGATCTGTGGATATGAACCCCAAGATCTCTCTGTTCCTCCACATTCCTTAGAACCCTGCCATTGACCCTGTAATCTGCATCCAAGTTTGTCCTACCAAAATGTATCACCTCGCACTTATCAGGGTTAAACTCCATCTGCCACTTTTCAGCCCAGCTCTGCATCCTATCAATAATTGATGTACTTAGAGAGTTCCAATGTTTTAGCTTGGATCTGGACTCTAGAGCTACCGTCAGCATCACAATTAATTTTCTTTTAGACATTGTTCAATAGAATGATTTATCAAAGAAAATTTTTTTAACAACAGCACAAATGAAAGGCCAAAATCAAATAGATCACTTGCAAACTGCGAAGACACTATTTGAAATACTCTACTGTGTGAAAATTGTAGCTGTGCATACTGACGGGTGCCCTTCCATTCTCAGTGCAAAGTCTGGTTTGCTTCTCTTAAGAAAGTTTTAAATAAAGCCAATGTATTAAGCTACCACTGTATCCTTCATCGTGAAAACATGTCATCAAACGTCTCTGAAGACTTCAGTAATGTAATGAAAAAGGCTGTTCATATTGTCAACTACATGTGAGTGCATGAAGTCAACAACTGTACTCTCTAAGAATTTCTAATAGAATTTCACTCATGGTATGAAGATGTTCTTTATCATTTGGAGGCTCATTGGCTCTGAAGAGGCAGAACCTTGGAAAGATTCTTCAAGTCTCAACTCAAAATTAAGTTTTCTTGTTGAACATGGTTAACCTGAACTATTCTTTCAAGAGACATGGGTGTCACTGGCAAGGCCAGCATTTGTTGCCCATCCCTAATAGCCTTTATATTGCGTGGGTACGCTAGGCCATGTCAGATGGTAGTTAAGAGTCAACCATTTTACTGTGCACCTGGAGTCACATATTGGCCAGACCAAGTGGGGATGGCAGATTTCCTTCCCTTAAGGACTTCAGTGAACCAGATGAGTTTTTAATGATAAGTGATCATAGTTTTATAATTGCCATTACCGAGATTGGCTCTCAATTCCAGATTTTTTTATTTTAATTGAATTTAAATTCCACCTACTGCCATGGTAGGATTATACTGTATGTCCCCAGACATTAGCCGAGACCTTTGAATTGCTTTCAGATGCTAAGCAAAATTCAAATGGGTGTTTAGGGAGAAAATCAATATATAAACCAGATGGCTAGCAAATTTTTTGCGTTTGAAGCAAAATGTAAGGTGTAAATTGAAGAAATTTCAATTAAGGATTTCACAAGCTTTACAAATTTCCACACCTTGTTCAAGACAATCTGGAAGAAAGTTTTGATGTGGCATCTTTCGTCCAACTGCTGACCTCCCTGGAGAAAGAAATAGAAAGTGGATTCCAGGACATTAGAAGGTTCTGTCATCCTTTCTATCTCATTGTAAATCCGGGGTAATTTTAATCAAAGATGTGTTAAACTAAGTATTTCCAGCATTTTCTGTTATGAATTCAGATTTCCAGCTCCTGCAGTAGATTGTTTCTGCATTGTTAATGGTTCCTTCACTTCAGGTGCTGTTCACCCTCCCCTTCCCTCTCATCAGAAAACCCATCCACCAGCCCTCCATCTGTGCAAACCTTTGCACCATAGCCAACCTTCCTTTCCTCTCCAAAATCCTTGAATGTGTTGTCTTATCCAAATCATACCCATTTTCCCTAGAAAGCCAAAGTTGAACCTCTCTGACTAGATTTTTGACTACGCTAAAGTATCAAAAAAGCTCCTATCAAAGTCACAAATTAGATTTGTGATTGTGAAAGAGGTATCTTATTCCCTCTTTTCCTTCTCAAACTGTCTGTGGCCTTTGAGATTGAAATTTGAATTTGAATTTGAAAGGCTGCCGTAGGAGACAAGGGAAGACATTGCAGAGGCTCTGACCCAAATTTTTAATACCTCTCTGGCCACAGGGGTGGTGCCAGAGGACAGCTAATATGGTTCCATTTTCAAGAAGGGTGGTAGTGAAGAACCAAGGATTCAGATCAGTGAGTTTCAAATCAGTGGTAGGGAAACTCTCTTCCATCGTCTTCTGTCAGGAAAAAGATACAGAAGTCTGAGGTCACATACCAACTAACTCAAGAACATCTCCCCCCTGGCAACCATCAGACTTTTGAATGGACCTAAGACGCATTAAGTTGATCTTTCTCTACACCTTAGCTATGACTGTAACACTACAAGTTGGATCCAAAACTGGCTTAGTGGTAGGAAACAGAGGGTGGTGGTTGAAGATTGTTTGTGTGACTGGAGGCCAATGTTCAGCAGTGTATCACAGGGATCTGTACCAGGTTCCTTATTGTTTTGTATATATAAACAATATATTTGAGGATGTGGGGGGATGATAAGTAAGTTTGTGGATGACATGAAGATTGGCAAGTGGTAAATAGTGAGGAAGACTGTCTTTGGATGCAGGAACATATATACGAGTTGGTCAGATCGGTAGATCCATGGTGGTTGAAATTTAACCCTGAAAAGTTTGAAGTGATGCACTCTGAAGGAATAACAGGACAAGTGAGTAGTCAATGAATGCAGGACACAAGGAAGCTCAGAGGGATGGAGGGGCCAAGGGGTGCTTGTCCCTGAAGGTGACAGGACAGGTTAATAGGATGGTAAAGAATGCATATAGGACAGTCGTGGCATAGATTATAAGAGTAGGCAGGATATGCCAGAGATGTACAAAACTTTGGTTAAGCCACAGCTGGAATACTGCGTGCAGTTCTGGGCAACTCACTGTAGGAAGGATGTGCTTGCACTGGAGAGGGTGCAGAGGAGATTTAGCAGGATGTTGCCTGGGATGAAGGATCTAAGCTATGGAGAAAGGTTGAATAGGCTTGGGTTGTTCTTGTTAGAGCAAAGGAGGCTGAAGGGGTGACCTGATTGAGGTGTAAGATTATGATTGATATGGATAGGGTGAATAGGAAGCAGCTGTTCTCCTTAGTTGAAGGGTCGTAATTACAAAGTTTAGGAGGTTTAGAGGGGACTTGAGGGAAATGTTTTTCACTTAGAGGGTGGTGGGAGTCTGGAATCCACTGCTGGGAAGGAGTAGAAATGGGAAATGTCACAATCTTTAAAAAGTACCTGGATAAGCACTTGAAATATCATAAATTTTGGGACTATGGGCAAAATGCTGAAAAGTGGGATTAGTGTAGTTTTATCGGTGCAGACTCGATGGGCCAATACCGTTTCACTTTTTGCTTTGATGTCTCTTCCCCTTACTCTAACTATCCTCTGTTGTCCAGCTCAATAGATCTGTGTGTAGCTGGTTCTGTTCTGTTCAATCTAGTCATAGCCAGAAAATTGCCTTCTTTTTCCCAATTTTTTTTAAAAACTCTTTTGTTGAATGGGGACATTACTAGCTGGGCCAACATTTATTGCCCATGTAAAGTAGACCAGATAAGGATGACAGATTTCCTTCCCTAAAGGAAGGTAGTGAACCAGATGGGGTTTTTTTTAACAAATGGTTTCACAGTCATCATTAAACGTTTAATTCCAGATTTTTACTGATTTCAAATTTCACCATCTGCCGTGGTGGGATTCAAACCTGGATCCCCAGAGTATTGTCTTGGATCTCTGGATTACTAGTTCAGTGACAATATCGTTATTCCATTGCCTTCCTTTCTGCTCTATGACTTCTGCAGTTCCTCACATATCCACCTTTTCTATTTCTCATCTATATATTGTCCTACAGTGACGTAATCCAAAATCACAATGACAGGTTCCACATGTACACTGTTGGGTAAACAGCTATCCCTCAAGTTTCAAATTTGTCAGGGTGCCAGTGTTATAATTTCCTCCAGCTAACTATTGAGAAGACAAAAGCCACATACTTTGTTCCTTAGCCATATCAACTTCATCCTTTCGCTGAGCATTGCCTGAATTAAAATATCATGATTAAAATATCACCTCTTAAGTTATAAAGTTATATTGTTATGTATTTATATATCGTCCAAAAATATCAGACATCAAACTGCATCGGAATAATTTCATTTACATGAATATCTTTGAATTCTGAATACCTTTCCCCAGTATGAAGATGCTTCTGTTATATGACATTTGAAACAATGATATCTTTCCAATTTTGATTGAATTGACAATTGAACTGACAATGTGAAGTAGAGTTATAAACATATCCTGATAATGGTATTGGATAGACATGAACATCTATATACAAGGGCATAAAACTTGTTTTGAATACAAGGGACAGTTTGTAATCAACTCTTACTCAGATAAAAACAATCAAGCCTTTCCACAGAATCTGTGGAAACGCCACAGTTCTTTCTGAGTCTATTTATTATAGAGAATAATGGATAGCCAAGAGTGATTACAATCTTGATTGTCCCTGGATGTCTATTACATTTTTATAATATGCACTGTGATATTCGTGCATGTGTTCCTTTACTTTTTTCCATTCATATTTTCTGCACCTTATGGATTATAAAGCCTATTACTGGAATATAATGGGGTCAGCAAATTTTAGGGTGATTTTGTTTAGCTGCTATGTGCTATTGACAGTGTAAACATCACAGCAAGGTTTTCTCCATTTGCTCTTTCGAAAGAAATTACAAAAGGATTCCAAAAGAACATTTTTGTGACAGTAAGAAATTACAATCAGAGGAAAGTTTCTAGCTTTCTTTATAATGTTTGAAGTTTTTTTTATGTCCATACTTACTGACACTATTATTTTTATTCAGAGAGATCACAGAAGTGAGAAATTGAACATTACTTTGCAACTCTTCAGGGACATGAAAAGCTTGACATATGAAAAGCATTTGAGGACTCTGGGTTGGTACTTGATGGAGTTTAGAAAAATGAGGGGGGATCTCATTGAAGCTTCCAGAATACTGAACGGCCTGGATAGAGTGGATGTGAGGAGGATGTTTCCCTTAGTAGGAAGATCCCAGGGCACAACCTCAGGGTAAAGGGATGACCCTTTGGAACTGAGATGAGCAGGAATTTCTTCAACTAGAGGGTGGCAAATCTGTGAAATTCATTGCCATAGAAGGCTATGGAGGCCAGCTCATTTAGTATATTTAAGTCAGAGGTTCTTGATTGGTGAGAGGATCAAAGTTTACAGGGAATGATGGGAGAATAGGGTTGAGAAACATATCAAACATGATTATATAATGGAGCAGGCCCATTATAGAGCCTAATCCTGCTGCTATATCTTATGGCCTTGTATTCAAGCATCAGGAAAGCGCAGGACAAAGGATGAGGTCAGAAATGAGAAGTGCAGCTATCACGAGAAGCAATGCAATTGCACCCATTTTGTTCTTCAGCTATAGCCAATTTGACTCTGTCCTTGAACTCTCTGGGACATCCTCTGTTTCCAGCACTGTGATTCTCTCCTTAACTAATATCACCACCCTTTATCATTTTCTTCCTCCCCTGTCTTTTCTGAACACCTTGTGTTCAGAAATATTTAACACTCAGATATGCCTTTCCTTGAGAATATTTAACACTCAGGCATACCATTCCTTGAGCCTGTCTCTGTTACCACCAGGACATTGTTTACCACAATGCATTTTGAGGCTGTAACTCTTCAATCTTATTCACTATACTCCATGCATTTACATGCATGCACTGTAACACTGATTTAGACTTTATTACTTTGTCCCTTACTCTGACTCCATCTATTAATTTACTATTCTCTATTCTGGTATATCTGTCTCTCTCAGTATTTTGTGCACCCTGTTATTCTTCTCTAATATTCTCTCCTGGTCCTCACATCCTTCCTGAGTTAGCTTGAAGCCTGCCCAACAGCACTAGGAAGGAATTCAGACTCATAGGTTCATCTGTTCTATGAACTTTTGTAATGGTAACTGGACAGTAATATGTGTTTTAAATTGTTATACTTACATAGAACATAGAACAGTACAGCACAGTACAGGCCCTTCAGCTCTCAATGTTGTGCTGAGCTATGTCTAAACCCAAGATCAAGCTATCCCACTCCCTATAATTCTGGTGTGCTCCATGTGCCTATCCAATAACTGCTTGGAAGTTCCTAAAGTATCCGACTCCACTATCACAGCAGGCAGTGCAGTCCACACCCCAAACATTCTCTGAATGAAGAATCTACCTTGAACATCCCTCCTATGTCTCCCACCATGAATCTTATAGTTATACAGCCACATCCACCCGAGGAAATAGTCTCTGCACGTCCACTTTATCTATCTCCCTCATCATCTTATGAACCTCTATTAAGTCGCCTCTCATCCTCCTCTGCTGTAAAGAGAAAAGCCCCAGCTCCCTCAATCTTTCCCCATAAGACATGCCCTCCAAACCAGGCAGCATCCTGGTAAATCTCCTCTGCACTCTAATGTTCCACATCCTTCTTATAGTGAGGTGACCAGAACTGCACACAATATTCCAAGTGTGGTCTCATCAACATTGTAGCATAACCCCACGGCTCTTAAACCCAACCCCCCCTGTTAATAAACACTAACACACTACAAGTTTTCTTCACAGCTCTATCCATTGAGTGGCAACTTTCAGACATCTGTGGATATGAACCCCAAGATCTCTCTGTTCCTCCATCTTGCTCAGAATCTTGCCGTTGACCCTGTAATCCGCATTCAAGTTTGTCCTACCAAAATGAATCACCTCAGACTTATCAGGGTTAAACTCCATCTGCCACTTTTCTGCCCAGCATTGGAAAATATCTTTAAAAAGAAAGTGATATGTTGTGATATGCCTTTCAGGGTATTAGCGTAATATCACTAGTAGGGAAGCATGTCATGTGATCCACCTTAGTTTCACTTATGCTTTGAGCAGAGCACATACACAGCTCTGATACCTTCAAGTTTTATATCCAAGTATAATTGTTCTCGTGTGCCTAATCTCAATGAGCTAACCCATAATATGCTTACTAAAGCCCTTATGAATAATTGATGCCTTGTGCCTTGTACAGTAAGTAAGCCCAAGGTGTTATTATAACTGTAATAACACAGCAGCCATGTCCTCACCTATGCACATCTATCTTAGTATTCCCAATAACTACCAGATTAATATTACACTGCTTTTGTAGCATGATTTAATATGCAATACTCTAATTAGAATATACAGTGAGCACAGCTGAACTGAAGTGCATCAAATGCTACTACTTAAAATGGAAGTTATGCATCTTGTGTGTACTAATGCACAGTGGTTGCCTGATATCCATTCTCTGAAATGACTGCATCCCTCTATATTTAAGGTTTCTTGGTGATCTCTGAGAACAGGGGTTGGAGATGGTCTCGGTTTACACTCGTATGGTTACACTGCTGAATATTTGTGAGAGATGTCATGACAGGTGTTGAACCTTTGTCATGAGAGGTTACAGTGCAGATATCCTTGGAGCTAACACTTGCTCCATGAAACACGGTAGAGATTCTATCAGGACACCACAGATTTGTTTGCAAAATCCTACACAATAGCTGCCATGTGCTAAATGTTGCTAGGCACACACACCTGTGATGACAGCAGTAATCTTTTATTTTGATAAAGCACCTTATTTTAAAAACGGGGCCCCTAAGGACCAGTTCCCTGTCCTCATCAGCTGAGAATGGATGTGAACTAACCCTCTAGACAGCTGGTTCCTGCTCCTTCTGTGTCAGTGCCATGTGCACCTGCTCATTCATGCTCTGTTTAACACCCGGTAAACTCTCATCACTCACTCACTAAATCTCCCAGGGTGAATGTAGCTGAGCTGGTGCTTTGCAAGGTCAGTGTTAGCGCTGATGACTGATCAGAGAGGCACTTGTTTCCACTGCTTCCTTGGATCCTGGATCAGCTTCATCTGGCATGTTTTACAAAAGAGAAAAAAAAGTTAGAATATTTATATCTTGATAGCAATGTGGTCACATTTTGCTTTCTATAGATCAGTATTCACAAAGAGGACTTGGTGTATGATGAATCTGGGAAAGGGTGTGTAGAGTCATGTTGAGATCAAAAAGGAAGAGGTATTGTGGTCCTTGGGAAACATAAAGGTAAACAAGTCCCCAGGGCCTGATGGGATATACCCCAGAATACTAAGAGAGTTGCCACACAACCAGAAAGATGTGGAGGCTTTGGAGAGGGTACCAAAAAGATTTACCAGGATATTGCCTGGCATGGAGGGCATTAGCTATGAGGAGAGATTGGAGAAACATGGTTTGTTCTCACTGGAATGACGGAGGTTGAGGGACAACCTGATAGAATTCTACAAGATTATGAGGGGCATGGAGAGAGTGGATAGTCAGAAGGATTTTCCCAGGGTGGAAGAGCCAATTACTAGGGGGCGTAGGTTTAAGGTGTGAGGGGCAAGTTTTTTACACAGAGGGTGGTGTGTGCCTGGAACTTGTTGCCGGGGGAAGTAGTGGAAGCGGATATGGTAGTGAGTTCTAAGGGGCCTCTGGACAAATACATGAGTAGGATGGAAATAGAGGGATATGGTCCCCGGAAGGGTAGGGGGTTTTAGTTCAGTCGGGCAACATGGTCAATGCAGGCTTGGAGGGCTGAAGGGCCTGTTCCTGTGCTGTAATTTTCTTTTCTTTGTTCTTAAGGGAGGAATTCCAACATCTCTGGGATCACCCCTCTTAGAATTGTGGAGTTATCATTGGACATTGTGAAAGATGCTCTCCAGCTGTATAAAATGAGAGCTCCTTTAAAAGCAGTACCATAGTTAGCTCCAGATACATGGTTTAACCAGGGTATTAAATAGCGATGCATAGAAGTAATAATATGCAGCAAATCATTGGGAAAGTACAAACCTGTAAATAAGAAAGTTTTATGATTACTATTTATTCATTCATCGTGACACTGATCATTTCCCTTTTCCTATTTATGCAGCTCACTAACTCTAAGAGCAGGATTTTCCAGCCTCCCTTGCCCCATGGCTGGAGATTCCCGCCCAAGGTCCGTGGACGTCTGAATGCTCTAACCCCACCCACTATGGTGTGCGGGACGGGAATATTCCACCCTAAATTTGACTTAAAAAGAAGCTCTAACGTTTAGTCATGGAGTCATGGCTGGAATTTTGTGTGAAAAATTGTCAGTGTCCAACTAGCGTGAAATTGGGAGAGGTCCAGATCCATCTTTGGGGTATGTTTTTACTCACAATCTTATGCACGTGAGAAAAATGGGCTAGACTATTTTTAGCTACTAGAGGCAGTGGGTTGGGCTTAACTTTCCCATCAGCCTGATCAACCAGCAGAGGAAGGTATTGCGCGTGTGCAGACCACTGCGATTGCACATGTGCAGAGGACTGACAGAGAGAGAGATCTGTCAGGGCTCTGCGGTTGCAGCTGGCCTCAACAAATCATCCCCTGCATCCCCGGCAATGGCAGGAGCCCACGGCAGATTGCAAGCCCCACATCACTGGAAAGTATAGCCTTGTCATCCAGATGGATTGCCACTCCCCTCCCCCTTCCCACTGGTCACAGGCAGAGCACTCACAGGCTCCCCATTCCCACCCCACCAATCGCAATTGTAGAGTGCGTAGTATGCCCCCTCTCCATTCCTGATTGGGCAGCCCTGGCCTGGCCTCGCTTCTTGTAGGCCCATCCCAAAGGCTCTGCCCACATAGGCCTCACCCCATTCAGGCCCTGCCTCCTGACGCTGCCCAATGGGCAGTGCCAAGGTGCCCTGTGGACGTTGCTAAGGTGCCTGTTGGGCATTGCCAGGCTAGCACTAGCAGGCTGGCAATGCCCAAGGGGCACCCCACTCGCCCTTGATTTCTCTGGGGTCTTTAGTGGCCTCTGGTCCTACCGGTAGGGCAACCTGACTGTTCCCCATTCATGGGGAGCAGTTGTTTTCCTTGCCGGAGAGAACCTCTCTTGATGAGGCCACAAAGACAAGCGAGCTGGGACGACTGAGCGCCAGGGTGACTGAGCGCTGGGCTCGCTAAACAGATGCAAATGATGATTTAAATACATTTACATAATTTATTCAGTCTCCCACCGGAAACGGGTGGGAGGCTGATCGAACCGGATATCTGGTGCCAATAAAATCATGAGAGCCAGGAAATTGGGCACAATCCTGATTTCTTGGCTCTCGTGCAACTTTACTTGTTTGCTCCATCCATCGATGGGTGGGCTAAGTTGGTAAAATCCTGGCCATAGTGTTTTACAGCACAGAAAAAGGCCCTTCAGCCCATTGTGTCTGCAATGGCCATCGTGCACCGATCTATTCTAACCCCATTTTCCAGTTCTTGGTCCATAGCCTTTCCTGAAGGAATTGATTGAGATGAGCTATTTATTTTTGTGCAGAATCTTAATTAGCTACTGTAGTGCACAATTATTTACATGCACCTAGGGAGCAATTCTCCCAGGAGTGCAGTAGACCAGGAGACTCAGGCAGAGACTGTTTAGTGGATTGGCCTCTGCATATATCTGGTAGCCAGGTTTCCAGCGCTGAGAGCTCCACGCCAGATATTGAGCTGTATAAATTACGTGAATGAGAATTACCATCCCATTAGTGGGCGGAGAATGAAGTTTCTGATCCACTAGCCTCTCTGCCCCCACTAGGAGTGTTTCACTCCAGCTCCCCACTACAGAGGCACCCCCTTCCCCATAGAGGTCAGGGGTAAGGGGCCCAGTGGGATATGCCAATGTAACTGCTGGGCATTGCCAACTTGGCAGACAAAGACAAGCCCCCTTGCACCGCCCAAAGAGGCAAAGCAGCAGTGGCTGGGGTGAGGGGAGGTGGCACTTCCCAGTGGGCATCGACCAGTGCTAAGGGGGGTTGGGGAGAGACTGGTGAGGGTAGGTGTCTTGCTGACACTCTGCACTCAGCGGTGACAGATGGAGGGAGGGTGGCAAACAGGACTGGCTATCAGGGTGGGGGTTCATCAGCTTGCTGTGGTAGTCGGGACTGTGGGGTGGGAGGTGCATGTGGTGTTGAGGTTGGCCTGCGCACACCTGGGAGGCCAACGATCAGGGATGGGGTGGTCCCACGGTCGGTGGTGCGGGATCAGAAGGCTGGCAGCGTGGGGCTACTGCGCATGCGCAGTGGCCCACTCAGTGCTATGCTGCCGGCCTCTCCAGTGGGAGTAGGCGCCGCCCACTGATTTTTCATGAGATTCAAGCTAGTGCACTCTGCAATGCACAAGAGTGTAGAAGATTCATTTTGAAAATCCTGAAAAATACAATGGTTTTTATGCAGTTTGTTTGCAATTGATTCTTATTTTTTTAGAAGAATTCCATTGCTATTCTTTTGCTACAATTAACAAGCCAGGAATATGACCCTAAGGTGTATTTCTGGTAGAGCAGGGGATTGTTGGATAAAGTGGAAGAAAGCTCCTTGAAAGTGGAGTCACAGGTGGACAGAGTGGTGAAGAAGGCATTCGGCATGCTTGGTTTCATCGGTCAGAGCATTGAATACTGGAGTTGGGACGTCTTGTTGAAGTTGTACAAGACATTGATAAGGCCACATTTGGAATACTGTGTGAAATTCTGGTCACCCTATTATAGAAAGGATATTATTAGATTAAAAAGAGTGCAGAAAAGATTTACTAGGATGCTAATGGGACTTGATGGATTGAGTTACAAGGAGAGGCTGGATAGACTGGGACTTTTTTCTCTGGAGCGTAGGAGACTGAGGGGTGATCTTATAGAGGTCTATAAAATAATGAGGGGCATAGATCACCTAGAAAGTAAAAATCTTTTCTCAAAGGTAGGGGAGTCTAAAACTAGAAGGCATAGGTTTAAGGTGAGAGGGGAGAGATATAAAAGTGTCCAGGGGGGCAATTTTTTCACGGGGAGGGTAGTGAGTTTCTGGAACAAGCTGCCAGAGGTAGTAGTAGAGGCGGGTACAATTTTTTCTTTTAAAAAACATTGAGATAGTGACATGGGTAAGATGGGTATAGATGGGTATGGGCCAAATGTGGGCAATTGGAATTAGCTTAGGGGTTCCAAAAGAAAAGGGCGGCATGGAAAAGTTGGGCTGAAGGGTCTGCCTCCACACTGTAAACCTCTATGACTCTAATGAGGTAGACAAAGAGTGGAATCAAATAAACCGGATTGCTTTACTGGGCCTTATGATCCTCCATTTATTCCCAAACTTTTCTGGCATCCTACAAGCCTTTGCGAATCTTTGAAAGTTGGATGACACTGAGATGGTAAAAAAACTTAAGGTTAGATTGCAGACAGGACTGAAAGCAGCAGCAGACCTGTCTGGGAACAATGGCAGACAGTATCATTGATTTTAATGGCTGGGCCTCACTTTGTGATCAAATCTGCCAACCAGCAGGTCGGTGGGAAGCAGCTGCTGAGCCTTTTAATATCGTGCATCAGGAAGCTGAGAGTATTAATATCCTGACTGGGCTCTGGGTACCTTTGATAGAGGGAGTTGGAAACCATGCTGATGCAGACTAGTGAACATTCATTGATGACTCACACTACATACAAGAAATGGACGTTAACAAGGCTCCATTAGATAATCCTTCTTTCACATTCCTGCATCATGTCCTGATGATGCACTCTATTAACACAATAGCTATTAACTCTTTACACTACACCACTGTTTCAGGGGATGTGGGTGTCAGTGAAATCTGCAGTGTTTTTTGCCCATTCCTAATTGCCGGTGAAATGAAAGGCTCGCTAGGTCATTTTAGAAAACAGTTAAGAGCCATATCGTTGTAAGTCGGGGTTACATGTTGGGCAGACTTGGTTGAGATGGCAGATGGTAAAAAAAACTGCAGCAGAGTGACCTGGGTGTCCTTGTGCATAAATCGCAAAATGTTGGTTTCCAGGTGCAGGAGGTAACTAAAAAGGCAAGTGGAATTTTGTCCTTCGTTGCTAGAGGAGTGGAGTTTATAAAAACAGGGATTTGATTTGATTTGATTTAACATACAGTGAAAAGTATTGTTTCTTGTGTGTTATACAAAGCATACCATTCATAGAGAAGGAAGTGAGAGAGTCCTCGTGCTGAGTGTTACAGTCATAGTTAGAGTGTAGAGAAAGATCAACTTAATGCAAGTTAAGGACATTCAAACCTGACAGCAGTAGGGAAGAAACTGTTCTTGAGTCGCTTGGTATATGATCTCAGACTTTTATATCTTTTTCCTGAAGGAGAAAGGTGGAAGAGAAAGTGTCCAGGGTGCGTGAGATCCTTAATTGTGCTGGCTGCTTTGCCAAGGCAGCAGGAAGTGTAGACAGAGTCAATGGATGGGATGCTGGTTTGTGTGTTGGATTGGTCTACATTCACAAACTTCTGTAGTTCCTTGTGGTCATAGCAGGAGCCATACCAAGCTGTGATACAACCAGAAAGAATGCTTTCTATGGCGCATCTGTAAAAGTTGGTGAGGGTCGTAGCTAACACACCAGATTTCCTTAGTCTTCTGAGTAAGTAGGGGCGTTGGTTGGCTTTCTTAGCTATAGTGTCATCTTGGGGGTCCAGGACAGGTTGTTGGTGACCTGGACACCTAATAACTTGAAGCTCTTGACCCTTTCTACTTCATTCCCATTGATGAAAACAGGGGGATGTTCTCCTTTACGCTTCCTGAAGTTGATGACAATCTCTTTTGTTTTGTTGACATTGAGGTTATGTTGCAGCTATATAAGGAACTGGTGAGGACACACCTGGAATACTGTGCACAGTTACGGTCTCCTTACTTGAGAAAGAATATACTGGCACTGGAGGGGGTGCAGAAGAGATTCACTAGGTTGCTTCCGGAATTTAGAGTGTTAGTTTATGAGGGGAGACTGGGTAGGCAGGGATTATACTCATTGGAATTTTGAAGAATGAGGGGGATCTTATAGAAACATATAAAATTATGAAGGGAATAGATAAGATAGAAGCAGGGAGGCAGTTTCCACTGATGGGTGGAATAGAACTAGGGGGCATAGCCTCAAAATAAGGGGGAGAAAATTTAGGAGAGTTGAGGAGGAACTTCTTCACCCAAAGAGTTGTGAAACTGTGGAATATCCTGTGAAGCAGTTAAGGCTACCTCATTAAATGTTGTTAAGGAAAAGATGGATTTTTGAACAGTAAAGGAATTAAGGATTATAGTGAGCGGGCGGGTAAGTGGAGCTGAGTCCATGAGAAGATCAGCCATGATCTTATTGAATGGCAGAGCAGGCTCAAGGGGCCTGATGACCTACTCCCGCTTCTTATGCTCTTACTTCTTACCCTAAAGGACATTGGTGAAGCAGATGGGATTTTACAAAAATCAATGATAGTTTCATGCTTGTCATTACTAAGGTTAGCCTTATATTCCAGATTTATTAATTTAATTAAAATTTCAACAATTGCCGTGGTAGGATTTTAACCTATATCCCCAGAATGTTAGCTGAGGCCACTGGTTTAGTAGTCCAGTGACATTAGCAATATGTCTTCATCCCCTATTCCTTATAGACGTGAGAAAAATAGCCTCTCCTCAGTGTTTTAATCTCTAAAACATCCAGGGCTGATGATTATGTATGAATTAATGATTGTGTGTGTATGAGACAGAGAGCAAGTATCTGTGTGACTGGGAGAGTGAGTGAACAGCATGCAAGAGAATGAGTGTGTATATATATGTGAGTGAACGTGTGTGTATATGTGTGTGAAAGAGTGTCCATGTGAACATGAAAAGGAGTGTTGATACGACCCCAGTTGATGTTATAACTGGACAGGAAGGTTCCAGAATCGAACACTGTCTCAAAAGACCGTAATTTCTTTTTTCATCAAACATGGAAGAACTGAGTCACAATCCAGTAATGAGTTTTAACAACAAGAAAGAAAACAATTATTAAACATGACAAATGGATTTTAAATACAATACTCCTTTAATCCTCTGTTAGCGTAACCAATACATCCAGGTTTTAAGATTAATACGGATGACAAATCATGGTCTCATTAGCACACAAAGTTAGTGTTTGCAGATTTCTCCTCAGAATCCTCCCCCCCCACCCCCCCCACCATGCCCGGTGATTTTCATATAAAGTTTCCAAATTCCACTTATGAAATATGCTTTAGAAATTCAGACTTCAGCCATGATGTGCTGCCACTACAAATGGACACTCCTGCTCCTGTGTCTGGTTTAAAATTTGTTTTCCTAAAATTATCCATTATACCTACATATTCGAATAGATTGGACAAATATTAACGAGCACAGCCAGAAACCAAGAGAGAAATTTGATTCTTTTATAATCAACCTAAATTGCTTAACAGATAACTATAATTATAAGATTTTGAAGGAGGAACTCTTGTGGTCCTGTCACTTTACCTAACATGAATGCATTCTTGGAAACATGGAATCCTACAGTGCAGAAGGAAGCCATTCAGCCTTTCAAGTCTGCACAGACTACAATCCCACCCAGTTCCTATCCTCATAACCTCAAGCATTTTGCCCAGCTAGTCCCCTTGACACTAAGGGGCAAGTTATCATGGGCAATCCACCTAACCTGCACATTTTTGGACTGTGGGAGGAAACCAGAGCGGTCAGAGGAAATCCATGCAGACGCAGGGAGAATAGCACTGCTACCTCACAGGGCCAAGGACCTGGGTTCGATTCCTGACTTGGGTCACTCTCTGTGTGAAGTTTGTACATTCTCCCTGTGTCTGCATGGATTTCCTCTGACGGCTCTGCTTGGGTCACACAGAGAGTGACCCAAGTCAGGAATCAAACCCAGGTCCTTGGCTGTGTGAGGTAGCAGTGTGAATCACTCATACCACTGTGCTGCAATACTTCATCTATTCCTCACAGCTCATTTATATTTACTTACTGGACTGGATTCTTCTAATCCGATGAATGTAGATGCACGTGTTTTGCTATTTCTCCTTACCTGTTCAGTAGTTAATAAGCTTACTCTATCTTAACTCATGAAAACATGGTTAAGATGGCTCCTTTTTAAACCTAACTATTGGGTCTAAAAAAGGTACCCAAGGGAAAGGGACACTTGTTAGATTAAACTTTGTTGTTACCAGCAGAAGATGGGTTGAAGAAGACATGGAGCCAATTATTCCTCCTCAGGGTTTGTAACAATCTGGGGTTAGCCCAGCCAGACGGTGACAAATCAAGGGTCTCACCTGGGTGAACAACTTTTGGGGAACCTCTCCTGGGGCTTATATACCCGATATAAGCTTAAATGTTCTGAGAGAGAAATTGTAGTTGGTAAACCCCCTCGATACAGGATTTCCCTTGGGGCAAAAAGAAGGAAACAAAAATACGAATTTAAAAACCTAACTTATTAGGCTTCCACTCAGCCTGGCTCCTTTACCTGGTGGATTTGGTGGCATGGTGGCACAGTGGTTAGCACTGCTGCCTCACAGCGCCAGGGACCCGCGTTCAATTCCGGCCTTGGGTCACTGTCTGTATGGAGTTTACACGTTCTCCCCCTCTCTGCGTGGGTTTCATCCGGGCGCTCTGGTTTCGTCCCACCCTCCAAAGATGTGCAGGTTAGGGTGACTGGTCATAGTAAATTGCTCTTGGTGTCAGTAGTATAAAAATATGGGGTTAGGACCTGGGTGGGATTGTTGTTGGTGCAGGCTACTATTTTACTCAAGGATTTTAGACATAGTAGGAAAACTATCATTGTTTCCCCACTTAGAACCCAACTTTAAATTGCAGTAAGTCAGATCTGGCTGGAAAAGGAATGGGTAAGGCTCTTGCTCCATTTCAAATGCTTCCAGTGAGGAAATAACAATCCATCTGCCTCCAATTTTAATCTACCTCTGATAGACTGCAGCCTGGGATTATATTAGGATGAATGACAGCACCAATGAAGTAACCACAACAGTTTTTATTGTGAGTAGCGAAAGGGAATTGAAGAAAGAACTCTTTGAAAAGTGGTGTTATTTTTGAAAGTAGAGTTGTCAATCTATCTTTAAAAAGGTTTAACTCAGTTAAATAAATTCTCAATAATACCACCAAGTTCAGTGATTTGTAGGGCAGTTGCTGAAGCAGATGCCATCGCTTAGTTGTAGTTTTTTCAACTTTATTTATTGTTTTTGTATGAAGGTACATTGTAAAATGCAAGCCAAGGAGAGTTAGCAGGAAAAGGGGATTAGCAGAGATAAAAGGGGGAATTTTCCACACCCATTTTTAAAAAAGTTTATTTATTAGTCACAAGTTGGCTTACAGTCAAACTGAAATGAAGTTACTGTGAAAATACACCAGTCGCCACACTCCTGCGCCTGTTCAGGTACACTGAAGGAGAATATAGCATGGCCAATGCACCTAAGCAGCACGTCTTTTGGACTGTGGGAGGAAACTGGAGCACTCAAAGGAAACGCATGCAGGCACAAGAAGAATATGCAAACTTCGCACAGACAGTGACCCAAGCCGGGAATCAAACCCAGGTCACTGGTGCTGTGAAGCAGCAGTGCTAACCACTGTGCCACCAAAAAAGGTGGAGAGGCCCAAGAATCAAGCGGGAGTCCAAAATAGCTTTTACTCAAACAGGGGCTGCGAATCTCCCATCCCGTCTGCTCCACGCTGGAAAGCGGCGGGGAGTCACAAAGACCATTATCACGGCCATTTTTGTCTCATTTAAATGAGATTAGCAGGCCCGGGACTAAAGTTTCTGAGCTCACTAGCATCTCTCAGTTTTTTACACCTCTATTAGGTCACCCCCCTCATCCTCCGTCTTTCCAGGGAGAACAACCCCAGTTTGCCCAATCTCTCCTCATAGCTAAGACCCTCCATACCAGGCAACATCCTGGTAAACATAGATAGAGCATACGCTCTGTCTGAGGCCAGGACTCTCCATTCACCTGATGAAAAGGCAAACCCTGAAAGCTTATGAGTTTACTATCGAATAAATTGGTTGAACTTTAACCTGGTGTTGTGAGACTCCTTACTGTGTTCTATGGCCAAGCCAGTTCTCCACCCATCTAGCTAGCTCCCCTTTTATCCTGTGAGATTTAACCTTTTGCACCAGCCTGCCATGAGGGACCTTGTCAAATGCTTTACTAAAATCCATGTCGACAACATTCACAGCCCTTTCCTCGTCAATCGTTTTTGTCACCTCCTCAAAAAACTCAGCCAAGTTTGCGAGGCATGACCTCCCTCGTACAAAACCATGCTGTCTATCGCTAATGAGGTTATTCCATTCTAAATGTGCATATATCCTACCTCTAAGAATCTTCTCCAACAATTTCCCTACCACAGACATCAAGCTCACTGGCCTATAATTACCCGAGTTATCTTTGCTACCCTTCTTAAATAACGGGACCACATTTGCTGTCATCCAATCCTCTGGGACCTCACCTGTGTCCAGTGAAGAGACAAAGATTTCTGTTAGAGGCCCAGCAATTTCATCCCTTGTCTCCCTGAGCAGTCTAGGATAGATGCTACTAGGCCTTGGGGCCATGTGACCTGCCACTTCACTTTTTCTTTAGAATGTCTCAAAATATGCAGGAAAAGTTGGCAGTGCAGTCAATGGGCTAGATTCCACTCTTCCCATCCTATCTGGCACTCCGAAATAAAATTGGAAAATTATGGCCAGAGGAAGAAAAAAGGGGAATAGACATATATACAATATATATATAAAAAGAGAGAGAGGGAGAGAATTTACTTTGTTTGATTTAGAATTGGGGTTATCATCAATAAAGCAATTTATATTTAACACTTTGAAGCTATAAGCATGCCTTGAAACTGAAGTTATAAGTTTAAAGCCATGTGTTTGCCTCAGTTAATTGTTCTAGTTATAAAAATAAATGCAACTTTTTAAGAGATACCAGGGTGGATATTCATTTGGACCCACACACAACGATACATAGTGTTCCCAATGAAGTAGGAAATTCAGAACAATTCAGAAATTATTCTGAAGTTCTTCTTATTATTTAAATTGGTTGGCAGCTTGTTAATAATACTGTCTCACAGGGCCAAGGACCCGGATTCGATTCCCGGCTTGGACCACTGTCTGTGTGGAGTTTGTACATTTTTCCTGTATCTGCATGGGTTTCCCCTGGGTGCTCCGGTTTCCTCCCACAGTCCAAAGATGTGCAGGTTAGGTGAATTGGCCATGCTAAATTATGTCTCAGTGTACTGGAACAGGCGCCGGAATATGGCAACTAGAGGGTTTTTGCAGTAACTTCATTGCAGTGTTAATGTCAGGCTGTTTATGACTAATAAATTAACTTTAGGATGTACTTTTTCCTTTCGGGAATGGAGGCATGGGATTGAAGATGCCATATAAAGGCAGCAATCATCACAAAAGGTTTTTTCTAGTGGCATGGAAGAGGGAGAAGCTGCATGTGTTTCACACTTGACGCTTAATACACTGAGATGTGTTTCACACACACTGAGATGTGTGTGTAAATGCATGTGTTTCACACTTGGCACTTAATACACTGAGATGTTGTGGAAGAAGTTGTTGGAAGAAGGACAACAAAAACTTGCGTTTATATCATGCCTTTTAACATAGGACACACCCCAAGCTGCATTATTGGTGAATAATTAGGGGAAAAAAAAGACAACTGGTCAAAGATGTAACTGTGAGAATAGTGTGACAAAATGATTGATTAGAATCTTAAAAGACAGGCAAAGAGGTTTATGGAGGAAATTCCAAAGTCTATAGACTATAAATGAACACACAACTGCTAATGGTATGGTAAAGGAAGTGGGGGAATGTACAAGGCCCAATTTGAAATAACACACAATTCTTGGAGGGTTTATAGGGCTGGAGGAGATTTTAGATACAGGGAGGGGTGAGTAAGTGAGTTGTGAATTTAAAGTTTGATCTGTTGGTGGACTGTGGGACAATTTGGATCAGCAAGGGATGGAATTTATGGCTAGCATTGACACCAATGCCTTTTATCTTCTTAATACTTAACCAGGACAAGTTTCAGCTTGGCCTAGGAACTAATGTGTAAAGAAGGGAGGGTGAATTTACTTCTGAATCGCTACATTTTTGTGAATATGTGTTATTCCTTATAATTTTTCCAACAATTTTTGAATCTTCTTTTCAAATGTTTAGTAATTTATTTGTGAACTAACCAAATCTGATTATTCATCAATAAACCTTTCTCCATCCATAATGTCAGAAGTGGGATGTTCTGTGATGATTACACAAAGCTCAGCACCATTTTTTGACTCCTCAGATGCTGAAGCAGCCCATATGTATACGCAGCAAGATCTGGACAACATCCAGGCTTGATCTCCAACAAAGAGAATCTAGTCCATCTTGAGTGGCACCCCACAGCCACTTTGAACATTCATGCCCTTCAGCACCAGTGTGCAGTGGCAGCAGTGTGTACCACTCAAGGCAACACGGTAGCACAATGGTTAACACTGTTGCCTCACAATGTCATAGATGTCCCCAGACAGGGACCTGGGTTCAATTCCCGGTTTGGATCGCTGTCTGTGTAGAGTTTGCACATTCTCCCATGTCTGTGTGGATTTCCTTCAGGTTCTCTGGTTTCGTCCCATAGTCCAAAATGTGCAAATTAGGTGAATAGATCATGCTAAATTCTCTCAGTGTATCTAATAGGTGCCGGAGTGTGGTGACTTGGGGATTTTCACAGTAACTTCATTGCAGTATTAATGTAAGCCGACTTGTGATTGATAACTAAAATTAAACAAGGATCTTTTGACAGAACGTTCCAAACCCGCGACTTCTATCAGCTAGAAGAACAAGCATAACAATGCATAGGAACACTGCCATTTGCAACTTTTCCCTCAAACCACACACAATCCTGACTTGGAACATCGCGCCGTTCCTTTTCAGTCACTGAGTCAAAATCCTGAACCTTCCTCCCAAACACTGCTATGGGTGTATATACATCATAGGGACCGCAGTGGTTTGAGAAATGGCTCACCGTTGCATTCTGAAGGGAATTTAGGGATGGGCAATAAATGCTGGCCTAGTCAGTGCTGCCCACATCCGGTGAATAAAATTTTAAAAGAAATTACTCAAGCTGGAATTGGAAAGAATAATCAGTTTAAGAAAATTATAGTGGAAAGAACCCAGATAGTGCAAAAAAAAATCTTTTGTGAATATTTTTCAGTCACTCAGCTATTATCAGTGTAGAGACAGCTTAGTCTTGATGGATGCAGTCGCAAAAGAAAGATGCGGCGACCAACAGAAATCCTTCAGTATGCCAAGGTGAGGATGTTTAAGTCTGTATCAGAAATGTAATAACGGAAATTATACTCTTGGTAATCCAACCATAGCCCACCAATCAGCGAGCTTTGCATTAAGTGTCACAATTTTTTAAAAAGCTTTAACTGTCAGACTATGTGGATAAGAAAGATAACATTCTCAGAAAATGGAGCTGGACATATTAGCCAGGTGCTTAGAAAATAAATTTGGTACAAATGTCAGGCTTCCCCCTCACAATTCACAAAGCTTTATTAATGTGCCTTTCGTTTTGAATCCCTCTAACATTCAAAAACATTTCTCTGCTTCAGATTCTGAGAATAATGGATGTAACCCTTGGTTTCATAAAACTGAAATCATGAGGGACAATGATTTAGAAGGGTGAAAAAACATCTCTACTTCCCAAAAATACTTGCTTTTCTTTATACATACAGTTATAGAGGTTTACAGCATGGAAACAGACCCTTCGGCCCAACTTGTCCATGCTAACTTTTTTTTAAACCCCTAAGCTAATCCCAATTGCCCGCATTTGGCCTATATCTCTCTATACCCATGTTACCCATGTAACTGTCTGAACGCTTTTTAAAAGACAAAATTGTACCTGCCCCACATCCGGTGAATGAATTTTTAAAAGAAATTACTCAAGCTGGAATTGGAAAGAATAACCAGTTTAAGAAAATCATTGTGGAAAGAATTACTTCCTCTGGCAACTTGTTCCAGACACTCACCACCCTCTGTGCAAAAAAATTGCTCCTCTGGACCCTTTTGCATCTCTCCCCTCTCACTTTAAACTTATGCCATTTAGTTTTAGACTCCCCTACCTTTGGGAAAAGATATTGACTATCTAGTTGATCTCTGCCCCTCATTATTTTATAGACCTCTATAAGATCACCCCTCAGTCTTCTACACTCCAGAGAAATAAGCCCCTGTCTATCCAGCCTCCCCTTATAACTCAAACCATCAAGTCCCAGTAACATTCTAGTCAATCTCTTCTGCACTCATTCTAGTCTAATAACACTCTTTCTGTAATAGGGTGACCAGAACTGTACACAGTATTCCAAGTGTGGCCTTGCCAATGTCTTGCATAACTTCAACAAGATTCCCAACTCCTGTACTCATGGTTCTGACCAATGAAACCAAGCATGCTGAATGTCTTCTTCACCGCTCTGTCCACCTGTGATTCCACTTTCAAGGAACTATAAACCTGAACCTCTAGATCGCTTTGCTCTGGAACTCTCCTCAACTCCCTATGATTAACTGAGTAAGTCCTGCCCTGGTTCAACCTACCAAAATGCTTCACCTTGCATTTATCTAAATTTAACTCCATCTGCCATTCGTCAGCCCACTGACCCAATTGATTGAGATCCCGTTGCAATTCGAGATAACCTCCTTCACTGTCCACCATGCCACCAATCTTGGCGTCATCTGCAAACTTACTAGCCATGCCTCCTATATTCTCATCCAAATCATTAATATAAATAACAAATAACATGGGCTGAACTCAATTCAGTTTTTCTTGTTTCTGTTATGCAGTCCTGCTACACAACACTTCTGCAAAGCTGGCATTTATACCAGCTATTCTAGATAGATGCAAAATGACATCTATCATTTAGTTTAAGTTCTTTTATCACTGTCACAAGT
The DNA here is from genome assembly GCF_965287045.1 of Carcharhinus amblyrhynchos. Classification (NCBI taxonomy): domain Eukaryota; kingdom Metazoa; phylum Chordata; class Chondrichthyes; order Carcharhiniformes; family Carcharhinidae; genus Carcharhinus; species Carcharhinus amblyrhynchos. Next base: position 44,494,255 of record NC_137324.1, on the reverse strand, counting down.
AGGCTTACATTAACACTGCAATAAAGTTACAATGAAAACCCCTAGTCACCATACTCTGGCACCCATTCAGATATACCGAGGGAGAATTTAGCATGGTCAACACACCTAACCCACACATCTTTCAGACTGTGGGAGGAAACTGGAGCACCCAGAGAAACCCACATAGACATGGGGAGCGCGCGCAGGCTATGCATAGACTGTGCAAGTTGGAAATCGAACCAGGGTCCTGGCATTATGAGGCAGCAGTGCTAACCACTGTGCCACCGTGCTGCCCCTGAGATCATGGACATTTAACTTACATGAACCCCCCACCCTGCCACATGGCTTCAAATTGCTTTTCATGTATGTTATTAAGCTCAGAAAGTGACAGCAGCAAATTAGGTCTTTATTAGACTATATCATGGTCAGATTTAAGTTGCACTGTTTACAATTTTCACATTTTGAAATGCTGCAATTGCCTGCCACATCCTGACCTGCAGCACGTTATCCAAAACATTCTGACACTCTCGCCTTTAAGGTTTTGCATCGTTACTGATGAAAATTAAATTCTCCAGACAGCTTAACATTGGACCAAGCAGCAATAAATTATCTGCAGAAATCATACCCCTTAATCTTGTACACGTTTCGCTCTTTGTTTGAACACAGAGCCTGAGAGTCAGTTCCAATATGGTCAAACTTTCCCATCCCTTAAACTGGCATCTAAATCTGACAATATGCTGCTGCTTCTGTTTTTTTTAACTCTTGGGATTTGTATATATGATCTTGACCCATCACTTGCCTGCCTTGCATTTCTTTAACAGGTTCCCATGTCTGATTAATGTCTATCCTCACCTTGATTTATTTTGCTACCAATTCCTTTTATTTTCACTTTTGTCTTTGCCAGTTTGCCCCCTCCACTCTTTTTAAACTACTGACTCATTGCTGTAGTTCTGCACTTTGGGACTCAGCCATTTCATTCGAATGACCACTCTCCCTTCACACATCTGCCTGGGAAGTGAATGTGAGCAGGGTGTACTGTTGTCGGGAGATCATTGTCGAGAATGAAAAAAAATCAGAAAGACAAAAGATGATTGAGAAAATATTCAGACTTGCATAATCAAAATCATAGATTATATTTAGCGGTATGAATGGATGACTGACTGCTCTGCGCTATCCTTTTCTTCATCACTAATGTAAGGTAACAGAGTGAACCGCACTGACAGATAATGGTTCCAGTGAACCAATTTATCTCTCCAAAATCTTTTAATCTATAAAATTATTCAGTTACTCAGTCAAAGTAAATGAAGAAGAGAAAAATGGTCTTTTTCTGCTTTGCTGCAATACTAAAGTTGGAGTGGAAATGCAGAGTCAAATGACTATACTGGGCTGCAGTATGGGTGATGATGGAGATGTTCATGGCGCCTTCATCTGCTGTTATTTCCCAGTTGATTACCCACCCTTGGGTGTGGGCTTCTCCCGTGCCCCTGCCAATGGGATCAATGGCAAACAGACAAGTTGGGAGGGAGGATTCAGCAGGAGCCCCAAAAAATCAGTTTCATGTGACACGGTGACACAGTGGTTAGCACTACTGCCTCACAGCGCTAGAGTCACAAGTTCAATTCCAGCCTCGGGTCACTGTCTGAGTGGAGTTTGCACTTCCTCCCCATCTCTGCGTGGGTTTTCTCTGGGTACTTTGATTTTCTCCCATGGTCCAAAAATGCACGAGTTAGGTAGATGTTAAATTGACCCTAGTGTCAGGAGGATGAGCAGGGTAAACCGGATTACTGGAATAGGGCCTGGGTGGGATTGTGGTCGGTACAGACTCGATGGATCGAGTGGCCTCTCACTGTACTGTGGAGATTCTATGACTCAATGCTGGTGTGAAAGGGATCCTCCCTTACCGCCCGCCATAGCAAGTTGGGAAACTTGTTGGAGGCTGCCATGAAACCTATTTGCATCTGACTAATGGGATACAGATGAAGACCTAACTAGAATCTTCCCTCCATGCCCAATTCTCTGTGATACAAGTGGGAAAAGACGCCGGTGCAGAACATAACTGGATCAATGTGGCATTCAATAGTTGTGACTTACTGTAGAATGCCTGGGACTGCCTCTAAAGTTCGGGGTGGAGGTCGCCAGCAACCCTGGAACTCCACAGCAGTGGATGAGAAAGCATCCATGGAGTGGATCTTCCAGCTTCAGTGACTTTGAGGAAGTCCATCTTCCAGTCTCAGACTGTTGCTGGAGATCCATCTTCTTTCTTCAATGGTGGCTCAGTGATTGTCGGGCGCCTTTTAACTATGGCACCTTGATATGATGGTATGGCACATGTCATCAAGCCTGCCCTGCCATGTATGACATACATATAATTAATTATGCTGGGGATAGTAAATATGAGGTAGGATTTTCCAGCCTTGCTTGGAAAATTTGTGAATGTAGCCAAATCCATCATGCAAACCAGCCTCCCATACATTGACTCTGTCTACACTTCTCATTGCCTCGGCAAAGCAGCCAGCATAATTAGAGACCCCACACACCCTATACATTCTCTCTTCCACCTTCTTCTGTCGGGAAGAAGATACAAAAGTCTGAGGTCACGTACCATCCGACTGAAGAACAGCTTCTTCCCTGCTGCCATCAGACTTTTAAATGGACATTCTCTGCATTAAGTTGATCTTTCGCTACTCCATAGCTATGACTGTAACACTACATTCTGCACTCTCTCGTTTCCTTCTCTATGAATGCATTTCCTTCTCTATGAATAGTATGCCCTGTCTGTATAGTTGCAAGAAACAGTACTTTTCACTGTATGCTAATACATGTGGCAATAATAAATCAAATTAAATCAAAATTCCTATCTGAAGTCAATGGACATTTCTGTTGCCTGCCCTTCATCAATTCCGATTCTGTGGCAGGCGAGGTGGTTGAATTCCGGCGATGGTGTGGTTTCCCTTTGCTGTCTGCAGTGGGAAACACTGCCTGTCCCTATTCCTACCCCTGCCCCTGCCACAGGATGTGGATCTAGTTTAGAGAATTCAACTCCTGAGATGTGGTGGGATGACAGATCTGTTGGTTGTGGAGCTTAGAGAGTATTGAATTTTTTGGTAAGATTGTTGAACTTGGGAACGTAAAAACGCCAAGAATGTAGAAACATGTGTTATCTAACTTAAGCCTCGTTCACTGTTCAGTGAGATCATGGTTGATCTGTATCTTAAATCCATTCACTGATCTTACTTCTAATATCACTTAATCCCCTTGCCTCACAAAAATCCAATGATGCCACATCTGAAATTTTCAGTGATGCTTTGGGGATGAGGGGTTTATTTTTTCCTACAATGCAGCCAGGTTGGTGAAGAATAATATGCAATTAATATATATGCTTTCAGCCCTGCCATGTTTTGTGATCCACTGCTTTATGATATTTCGGGCAGAATTTTATGAGATTTTTTTCTAAGTGTGGGATTCTATGACCTCTCTCGGCAAGACTGGTAATTCCTGCCCGAGGTCAATGGAGATTTCCGTTATCGGACCCTCACCTGTGCCGATCCATGATGGGTGAGTTGGTAGCTTTCTGGCCCAAGTGACCAGCTAAATATGTCCAGTGTGACAATGGGAGAATTCCTGACCCATTTTTGGGTGAGATTTCTCTCCCAATCTTATGCACTCAGTCTTTGAAAATGTGGGACTAGACCATTTCTAGCCACTAGAGGCAGTGGGCAGGGCTTAATTTGCAGACAGCCAACAGCTCAAATCGGAATGACAAACTGCACATGCACAGAAAAAGCGCAAAAAAAGCAGCTCTCCAGGTAGAACCCCTCCTCACCTAAGCCAGATACAGCCTCAGTCTCCACACCACAGACATCAGGGAACTCCCTCCCCCAACATTACTGACCCCTTTACCCCTCATCCCCTAGGACCCTTTGCACATGGCTCCTTCATTACTCCCCTGGTCCTGATTGCTAAGTGACATGACCCTATTTCTCTCCTGCCACCAGTCATCAAAAGGGTACATTTCTACTCAACACCCTTCCCAATCGTACTCCCCCACCATGCCCTCCCAACCACCCCCCCCCACCCCGCCACGTCCCATCCTCCCTCCCCCCCCGTCCCCGTCTCCTTAACAATCAGCACAGCTGCAAGTGCTGACTGGATTTCCCCTCAATGACAGCAAAACAAACTGCATTAGACTCACTGGAATGCTCTAAGGGGTGCATGACTTGCCCAAACTGTGCTGCAAATGATGTGCCCTAACAAGAGAAAGCTCCATAAAAGCCCCAAAGATGGACAGCCAGGCAGGCATTGCAGGAAGAAATGGTCTCAAGTAAGACAGTGACCAGATTTTCAGATATAATCTGGCCAGTTTGCTGGAGGCAGTGGAGACAAGGCAGAGGACACCATTGATGGGGTTTGTCCCTTCGTCAGGGCAAACCCCGAAAGCTGGTGAGTTCACAATCAGATAAATTGGTTGGACTTAAACCTGGTGTTGTCAGACTTCTTACTGTGTTTACCCCAGTCCAATGCCGGCATCTCCACATCATGACCGACCTCCATGCAGAATATGACACATCTATAACCACTCTTTGCTTTCTGTGGCAAGCCAATTCTGGATCCACAAAGCAACGTCCCCTTGGATCCCAAGCCCCCTCACTTTCTCAATAAGCCTTGCATGGGGCACCTTATCAAATGCCTTGCTGAAGTCCATGTATACTACATCTACTGCTCTTCCTTCATCAATGTGTTTAGTCACATCTTCAAAAAATTCAATCAGGCTTGTAAGGTATGATTTGCCTTTGACAAAGCCATGCTGACTATTCTTAATCATATTATACCTCTCCAAATGTTCATAAATCCTGCCTCTCAGGATTTTCTCCATCAACTTACCAACCACTGACGTTAGACTCACTGGTCTATAATTTCCAAGGCTATCTCTACTCCCTTCCTTGAATAAAGGAACAATATCTGCAATCCTCCAATCCTCCGGACCCTCTCTCGTCTCCATTGATGATGCAAAGATCATCGCCCGAGGCTCAGCGATCTCCTCCCTCGCCTCCCACAGTAGCCTGGGGTACATCCCATCTGGTCCTGGCGACTTATCTAACTTGATGCCTTTCAAAAGCTCCAACGCATCCTCTTTCTTAATATCTACATGTTCAAGCTTTTCAGTCAGCTGCAAGTCTGCACTACAACCACCAAGTTCCTTTTCCACAGTGAATACTGAAGTAAAGTATTCATTAAGTACGTCTGCTATTTCTTCTGCTTCCATTAAACTTTCCCACTGTCACAATTGATAGCCGTATTCTTTCACAGTCTTATCCTCTTCCTCTTCACATACATGTAGAATGCCTTGGGGTTTTCCTTAATCCTGCCTGCCAAGACCTTCTCATGACCCCTTCTGGTTCTCCTAATTTCCTTCTTAAAATTTTTCCTATCAACCGCATGTTCTTCTAGATTTCTGACATTACCTAGCTCTCTGAACCTTTTGTAAGCTTTTCTTTTCTTCTTGACTAGATTTATTACAGCCTTTGTACACCATGGTTCCTGTGACCTACCATAACTTCCCTGTCACATTGGAACGTTGCTATGCAGAACTCCAGGCAAATATTCCCTGAAAATTTGCCACATTTCTTCCATACATTTCCCTGAGGAAACCTCTTTCCAATTTAATCCTCCAATTTCCTGCCTGACAGCCTCATAATTCCCCTTATTCCAATTAAACACTTTTCTAACTTGTCTGATCCTATCTCTCTCCAATGCTATCGTAAAGGAGATAGGATTACGATCACAATCTCCAAAATGCTCTCCCACTGAGAGATCTGAAGCCTGACCAGGTTCATTTCCCAATGCCAAATCAAGCATAGCCTCTCCTCTTGTAGGCTTATCTACAAGATAAACTCAGAGGGCAATCACTGAGGGCTCGCCCATTATGTGTTCCTCCAGGACTGGCAGGACCAGGTGATGCTGGAGCTTCTGGGACCCACTGCAGAAGAACTGCTGTCCCATGGAGTGGCCCAGGGGCCCACAGGAACCCCAAGGGAGAAAGAAGGGCTGTGCTGGGGCCTTCCACCCAGGAGATTGCGGCTGTAACTACACTTTTTGACTTCCCTCTCCCTGGCACTGGGGCATCTCAGGGGAGACACTGAGATGTAGTGGTAGGCCACATAAATTTAAGAAGTTGTAGTGGCACCAAGATGGCACAGGTGGAGGAGAACACCACTTATATGAATATTTAAGAATGTTGAAGTCTCACTTCTACATGTTTTTATATTATCACTTATTTTGAAGGCATATTTTTAAACAATAAATATTATTTCACCCCACATCTGAGACTCTCTGATTAACTCTTATCCCAACGGTTGCCAGAGGGAAGGACCCTGCACGTTGATGCCAGTGGGGAATCCCCTCAGTGCACTGCTACTGTGAAAATCAAGGTGCTCAAACCTTTCACTGGCTGCAATGGATGGCATGTATTGCTAGCGACTTATAACATCTGCCATTACATCCCCAGAACCCAGGAGAGGTCTCCTCGCCCTCATTCCACCCACCCCAAGGCTCTCCATGGGTGTTTAGTCTTTCCTTCCCCATCACCCAGATATGGGCCCAGGTGCCAGCGTGCATGCAAAGCTGAGGTAGGAGTGAGACTAAATTTGCACCAGGGCATCATCATAATGGCACATTGCTAGTCATCATCACCATCCTGTCTGCCACAGAAACTCACTGACACAGTGTAACCAGGCCCGCCACTCTAGTGTTACAATGTTGCAGGAGATAGAAGGACTGCACAGGTGGGATGTTGGGGGGAGTTTGGAACCCAAGTATGACAACAGAAGCCCCTATTTTCCAAAGCCCCAGATGATCAGGGCCTCCCTTGCTGCCCTCTCATGCCTGACCCTTGCTACTGCAAGCTCTCCTGCGCCTGGGTGATGTTGGTCATCGTCATTGTCCTCCTCTTCCTCTTCTCCTCTTCCACCTCCTCTTCCACCTCCTGCTGGGTGGCCTCTTCCCCAGGGGCATCTGGCTGGTTGGCCTCCACGTCCTCCTCCTCTAAACCATCTCCTCGCTGCTATGCCAGATTGTGTAGGGTGTAGCACACCACTGCAATGCAGGAAAATATCAGGGGGATGTATTGTAGGGCCTCACCAGAGAGATTCCAGATACCTGAACTGCATTTTGAGAAGCTCTATGTACCATTAACATTTATTTATTATTTATTTATTATTGTCACAAGCAGGCTTACATTAACACAACAATGAAGTTACTGTGACAGTCCCCTAGTTGCCACGCTCTGACGCCATTTTGAGTACACTGAGGGAGAATTTAGCATGGCACATGAACCTAACCAGCACATCCTTCGGGCTGTAGGATGAAACTGGAGCACCCGGAGGAAACCCATGCGGACACAAGGAGATTGCGTAAGCACCACACAGGTAGTGACCTAAGCCGGGAATAAAACCCGTGTCCCTGGCGCTGTGAGGCAGCAGTGCTAAACGCTGTGCCACCGTGCCACTGTGCCACCCTATACCCATTGGGAGAGTTGCAATGCCTTTTTCTGTGGGCAGGTTTATGACTTTTCAACTTCTGCTAGATTCTCCTCTGCTCCTGCCCTCAAAACCGACATACCCTGGATGAATTTTGAATGTGGGGCTCAGCGATGAACTAACCCTGGCTGTCATTCTCGATCAGTACTTGTAGAAAGCCTTATCATACAAGTTAGATCAAAAGACTGTTTTGATAATTCGTTCCTATCGCATCTTGAAAGTAATATTGGATTTCTATTTTTCACATATTCCAGTCCTGAAGCAGCTTCATTTTTCAAGCTCTGTAACAAAACATGTGGAATCTATATTTACAAACCTCTGAAGCACTGCTATCCAAATGTGACAGAAATTAAAAGATATGCTACAGCAAGTACCAGAGCTGGAATGAGAAGTAATTTTATGAGTCCAAGCTGCTGATGGGCAAGGTTCCACTACTGCCTTACGGACTTGTAAAATTAGCCTGACTATCTTAACATTGTCAATAGTAAAGATCCAATTAAGCTATGCAAGTATTCAACATTAGCATATCCCTCATCTATTGTAAAACCATCCCTCTGACTTTATTGCAATGTAATTTTTTTTTCAAACAAGTCCAACTTTTTTTTTCAAAAACTTTCCCACTACTTGATGGATTCACTTATTTTAATACATTGGATATGAGAGGTTCCTTATTTCACACATGATGTCTCCATCCTTGCAATTTATCACCTCGCTTTTAACCTTCTAGCCTTCCCCAAAGTCCTTGAAGATTAAACACAAGAGCAGGTGTGATGCCTGTTCTTGTCAGCTTGGACCGAGTACATCCCTTTTATGGGGGCCATGAATTCAACTCAATTTGAATCTGACTGGGTTTTTGGAGCAAGCAAGGAGATAAGTTAGGACTTTTTCCATTGGATAGGATATAGCTTTGGTCGTGGGACACACATAATGGAGATCAGGTGCTATTTGCAGGAGTTTGTTGCCTCTCCTGAAAGATGAGGTGCCCTTTGCAGAGATAAGCAACCTCTTGGGCTTGTTAGAAATAGGCATGAATGTGCATAAGAAGCGCATTAACCCATTAACTATCAAACTCCCTGGAAGGCCTGACTCTGTCCTCCAGCACTGTGTTCAAGATTTCAAAAGAAGCAATAAAACAAAATACATTCCTCCAGCGCTTACCCCTCACAATCCCCATGTACCCCACGTACATTCATTCTAATCCAAGCCATCTCATGCCCTTTACCTATCCTTCATGTGCCCTCAAATACCCCTGTTGAACTAGAACTGCCAGTAGTGCCAAACTGAACAATCAAAGGCAGCTCTCAAGCTGTCAAGAAACTTAAACCTCCAGCCCTTTAAATCTCTGAGAAAATGTCTGGAATGTTAGGAAAAAAATCAATCCTTGCTGCCCTGTCTGTTGACATAAGCATGAGGATTAATAATACCCACTTAATGCTGTTTGGCTTATTTCACAATCTTCCATTATCACAGTTGTGTGTCTGGCATTTAGGTTAAATTGCAATTCCAAGTGCTTATAAATTTTTTTGAAATGGGACTATGAATTACAATTTTTTTTTATAAGAGATTCAGTTTCAAATAAAGTTAGCAATAAAAAATTGGAACTTTATTTAATTTAATCTCAGCATGTGTCCTGAGCTCTGCCCATGGTGGATGTTGGTGTGATAGGTGTAGGGGCAAAAGGTGATTAATGAGATGGTTGGAATGATTTATTACTAGGAAAGCATAGGGGCTATTGAGAACCATGGGGTTAGGTAGAGGGGAATAGTTCAACATGGGGTGTTTGAGGGACCATGAAGAATAGGTAGAGGGCATGAGATGGCTTGAATTAGAATGAATGGGGCATGGGGAGTATGGGGGGTTGTGAGGGGTGAGTGCTGGAGGAATGTATTTTGTTTTATTGCCTCTTTTGAAATCTTGTAATCTTAACACAGAGTCAGGCCTTCCACAGCTCATCTCCACAACTGGCACTTCCTTACTCATTCCAAGGTCACCTGGCCTGACTCCCAGAAATCCCCGACACCCTGAAACAAAAATCTGACCTTCTGTGCCATCTTTTGCCGGTCAAGTTTGTGGAACTGGGACATATCCTGACTTTCATTGCTGATCCAGGAGTGAAAATTGAGTGTCAATGTTATATTTGTGAAGGCAAAGGAAGTGCACTTTCAGAAATAAATCTTCCAGTTGGCTTTGCTGTTTGGCCCCTCGACATGGCACAGCTTGGCCCAGAGCTGCCTACTTGTAACTGAGATACCCATTATACTGCCTGAACCTGCTGCATTTATGCTATTGACGACCACCCTTGTCTTCTGCTACCATTATCAAAACAGACAGCCAGTGAACTCCATGTGATGGCTACCTGATAGTTAAAAACTATAGCATACAGCACAGAGGCCTTTCAGTGTATCACCTAAGTGGCTATTTTTTTGTGCATAAGCGTGGCGAGTAACTGTTGACAGGCTCCTCGATCATAGGGTGTGTGCCCTGTACAGACAAACCTGACCCTGTCTCAGGTGACATCCATGCTTGAGCACCTCCAGCAGAAATCACTACATAGCAATCAGGATTGGGAAACAGGGCTCATTTTTCACCTTCTTAACCCCTGGCATCTGAAGGCAATTGTAGCATCTTCTACTGTCCAGGCTGTGATCAGTTATGCACAAACTGCTAACCAGTCTTTATTTTACATTTTAAACAGTTTTGCTTAAACTATACTTTGGAATTAAAATCCAGGATGTATTTAACAAGACGTTGTGTCATGCTTTTTGAACAATATTAAAAGATTATGCCGCAACGTCTTCCCTTTTCTCCTTGCCTTAATAAAGCCGCTGTCTCTTAGCTCTGTAAGTTTCACTATACTGATACCTCAACTAAGTGCTCTTCTTCATGTCTGTGTCCATGTAGTGATAAAATCATTCACTTCAGCATCTCTGTGAGCTCCAGATAGCATTGGAGAACTCAGGCATGCACCAATTTTATAGGCCCATATTTTTCCAGTCCATTTATTTTATGGAAAATCATAATTCCAGGAATTGGGTCTGTGCTTGCATTGCCAATAGACAATCTCAGTTCTGAAGTCTTGCCCGCGAATATCCAAAGACAAAAATATATTGTCTTACGTGTACTATAAATATATTGATTGGGTTCTTATGTGGGAGCTATTGTAGTGTGTGTCTTTTGTCCTCTGTCCTCACATGAACATTTTCCAATAGGGCACATTGGATAGCAACAGAACTCTGTTTGATTTTCACCCTCCCTCGTCTGTTGAAACCAATTGTGAATGTCAACTTAGACTGAAGGTGAGATAAATTTTATAATGTTGTTAACTTGTGCATCACAGAGGCTATTTCAAGCTCGGAAGAAAAAATAAACTGAAAAATATGTTTTAAAATGAATATTAATGTAAAGTTGCCTGAAACCCATACTAATAAATACATTTCTTTGACAGTTCAAGGGTTTTGCTTAATACCCATACATGTCCATCAATGCGGCCTGTAGTTGAAAAGACATAGACTACCACTCCGATGAATGATGACCCTTCAGATAATGCCTCATTCCAATTATTGTCCCTTTCCTGCTCTATTCTAATGATTCTAATCTATCTTTCATTTTTTTTCCTATTACTGCTATTCATTCATGCCTTACATTTTCAATTTCTCATCTATCCAATATTATTATCTCATGGTGATCTAGTATTCTTGACCTTATTTACACTGAGCTCTTCATATAGGCATTGAATTACCTGCCTGTTTGAATTCACTATTAAACTACACACTCATTGTCAAGAAATTCAAGCAAAATGATCGGCTAAAACCAATAGTAGTTTGGTATGTGTTGTTATTGCCCAGGGAAGTATCTACTTGTTCTTAGTGGCAGCCGTATTTACCCCTCACACAACACGGGCCTGAATCTTACTTTTGCACGTGTGTGCAATTAACAGGCCCAGGACTGGATCCAAGTGGCTGCAGTCGGACCACATTTTCGCACTAGCTGGTCAATTAACCTGCAATTAGTGTGAAATGTGCACTGAAAAATGCCCAGTGTCACAGGGGGCAGGGGGAAGAGCGCAAGCACCAAGTGAAGTGAGGGTGCAGGTGGGCACTTCCAATGAGCTCCATGACAGCTGCAGTATTGTATAATTGAAATCAGCTCCAAAATAAGTGCTGCAAAATGGGTCTATACTGCAAATTCAAACACCTGACAGCACACCACACAAAACCCCATCCCTCAATTGCTTTCACAGGATCACAAAATTGTTATAGTGCAGAAAGAGGCTATTTGGCCCATCGTATTTGCACTGGCTCTCCAAATGAACCCTGCTTTTTTCCTGCAGCCCTGCACAATGTTTCTATTCAGATAATCAACTAATGTCCTCTTGAATGCCTCCATTGAACCTGCCTCGATCACACTTCCAGTAAGTGCATTCTGGCTCTGAACCACTTGTGTTCTGTTTTCTTTCATCCCATTTGCTTCTTTTGTAAATCACTTTAAATCATGTGCACTCTCATTCTTGATCCTTTTATGAATAGGAACAGCTTCTCTCTATCGACTCTGTCCTGCCCCTTCATGATTTTGAACATTTCTATCAAATCCTCTCTCCAAGGGAAACAGTCCCAATCTCACTGAGCTTAATTGCAATTGAGGTTTCTCATCTCTGGGGCCATTTTATAGGTGGCATGGTGGTACAGATGTTAGCACTGATGCCTCACAGTGCCAGAGACCCAGGTTTGATTCCTGCATGGGTCACTGACTGTACAAATATTGCATGTTCTTCTCATGTCTGCATGGATTTTCTCCAGGTGCTCTGGTTTCCTCCTACAGTCTGAAAGATGTGCTGGTTAGGTGGATTGGCTATGCTAAATTCTCCTTCAGTGTACCTGAACAGGCGGCTAGGAAATTGTCACAGTAACTTCATTGCAGTTTTAATGTAAGCCTACTTGTGAACTAATAAATAAATTATAAACTTTTTAAAAACTTTTTTCACTCTAGCCATTGCACTTTCATTCTTCCAATAAGTGCGATGCCCAGAACTGTACAAAATATTCCAGTTGAGGTCTAACTAGTGTCTTGTATAAGTTCAGCATAACCTCCTTGTTCTTGCACTCTATGGCCCTATTAATAAAGCACAGAATGCTTTATTTGCAGTTCTCTCCACCCAATCTATGCACCTATACACCAGGTCCCTCTGCTCCTACACCCACTCTTAAGAATTTTACCTTTGTTTTATATTGTCCCTCCTTGTTCTTCCTACCAAAATGCATCTCCTCACACTTCTCCGCATCTGCCATCTCCCTGCCCAGTCCACCAACTTGTCTATGTCCTTCTGAAGTTCTACATTGTCCTCTTTACTGTTTTCAGTACTTCCAAGATTTGTGTCATCCGCAAACTATGAAATTGTCGCCTGTATACCAAGGCATAGGCCATTAATATATATCTGGAAAATTGGCCCCTGGAGAGCACTACAAAACTTCCTTCAGTGTAAAAAATATCTATTGACCATTACTTTCCGCTTCCTATTATTGAGCCAGTTTTTTATCCCTGTTGCTGCCGTCTCCTTTATTTCACTGTCTTGAATCCTGAAAATTTGTGTACATCAGCATTACGCTCATTCACCCTTTCTGTTATCTCCTCAAAAAATTTCCAGCAAGTGAGGTAAAATTCTTACATTTTATTCAACTTTGGACACTTTCTCTGGATTGAGTTTGTGGCAAAAACGTTAGGCCGACTAGTCAATCGATCCAACGCCATCTGTAAAAGTGGGTGGAACATGTAAAATTGCTGACAATTGGCTCTCTCATGGGTTTAATTGTCTATATAATTGCCAGCGGGGGCACTTCCAGCTTTCACATGTGCCTGCTGACTGTGATGTTGTGCCCAAGCGTGATGATGTTCGGACATAAGCCCTACATCTTCACAAGTGATTTCACATGATTCTGGGTCCGGAGTGCGCTCCCAAGATCAACATAAAATCCTGACCCTGGAGGAAGGATTGCTTACATCATTAATTAGGAGAGGTTTGTTGGTATATGGAAAGAGTGAGGGACTGGGGCTTATTACATATCTCTTATTACATATCTTATTACATATCTCTTTTCCAAGGGGTGGCACAGTCATGCATAACCTTTTGGCTACATCTGTGAATAATGCAGAAAGCTAACGTACAACTGAATTCATCTGACCTTTGTCTCAGTGATAACAATAAAGCTTAAAAGTGTTCCTGCAAGAACAGTTTAGGCCTGAGTGGACAGTCATTCAGGCGTAAATGTGCATGTTCCACTTCGAGCTAAAATTCTGACCCTGGAGGAAGGATTGTTTACATCATTAAATAGGAGAGGTTTGTTGGGACATGGAAAGAGCGAGGGACTGGGACTTATTACATATCTCTTTTCCAAGGGCTGGCACAGACATGCTGGGTGAATGACCTTCTTCTGTGTTTCACAATCCTACAATTTTTCAATTCCTAGTTCTTGTTTGCTTCACATTGGGCAGTTTTGGACTTAGTAAAAGAAGTGATGAAATTTCATGAATGTGAAATTTGAAGGGAAGAGATCAATTGCCATCGTGTTGTGCTTAGCTGCCCCATTGAAGGCTTATATGGTGCCTACTTATCATGGTGCCCTGAACTGTGAAATGCTAACATAAGTTAAAGCTAATCTGTACTAGTCAATAACAGCATTCATCTCTTAAACAGAAGGTGCGGTGTGTGTAGAGGAGTTCTTCATCCTCAAGGGTCTGTCAAACTTCCTTTAAAAATTGTATTGTGATGCCCAGGACTGTGGAGGGAGGTTGGTCAAGACTGTGGTGGGGAGGGGAAGAGAGGGTGATCAGAGCTGCCGGTTGTGGGGGTCGGGGGGTTGATGATTGGAAGATCAGAACTGCCGGAGGGTGACTGGGTGGTGAGATCAGTGATTGAACTTGTTAGCGGTCGGGAAGTCGGCAGTGCGGGGTTACTGCACATGCGCCAATCTCTGCTATGACAGGTCGGTGTATGCACAATGGTCCACTTCACGCTATGCTGCCGTCCTCTCCAGTGTGAATAGGACCTGCCTCTTGATTTTTGTTGAGATTCACGCTAGTGCACTCTACAGTATACAGTGTGTGGGAGATTCATTTTGAAAATCCCATGAAAAAAAGACCAGTGTGATTTACTCCAGGTTTTATGTGAATTCAGCACTTAGAATTTGTTTGAGCGAATCCCTGACCCAAAAATGATGGCACAGTGGTTAGCACTGCTACCTCACAGCGCCAGGGACCCAGGTTCGATTCCCAAACTTGGGTGACTGTCTGTGTGGATTTTGCTCATTCTCTCCATGTCTGCATGGGTTCCCTCCTGGTGCTCTGGTTTCCTCCTAAGATGTGCAGGTGTAAATATGCGGGGTTATGGGGATAGGGTGGGGAGCCTGAGTAAAATATTCTGTCAGAGAGTGGATAAAGACATGATAGGCTGAATGACCTCCTTTTGCAGTGTTGGGACTCTCTGATGAAGGCATTCCTTCTGTCGAATGCATTTTCAACCATACATGATTAAGAGCGGATGATAGCTAGAGCTTTGAGCACCAAAATGGCAGCATTGGTTACATGCAGATTCACATCAGAAGTGTTCACACATACAATTTTGGACCATTAAGGGCACATGAACCTAAAAGACAGATGTTCCGAGCTTGAATTTTGCATGCAGAAAGCTGTCTCTGTGCCTAATCTACACCATCAAGGACAAATGAGCTGGCGATTTATCTCCATGCCATTTGCAGGGCTTTGCTGTTCACAAGTTGGCAGAACATTCAGTCACAAGACAGCAGTGTCTACACTTCAAAAAAAAATTCATTGACTGCAAGCGATGGTCATTAAAAGCAGTTTCCATTGTACACAACAGCATTTAAACACTGAGTGGAAACTCAGGGATTAATAATCTTTAAGAGCGTACATTTCAATCTTCCTGATACTATCACTTCCCAAACAAATAACCTAGTTTACTTAGCCTTATTGGTTCAACGCTTTGTACCATAAAACTAAAAAGTTTAATTAACAATAAAAAAAAGAATTAGTTCATGCCTATGAAAATATATTAACCTCTCTAGGACTGCAGCTTCTCTTTTCTTCAAGCAAGAAGCAACATCGGATTGTTCAGTAAGTTTCCTGTATCGTGAAAGTGGCAAATGTAAGATCTTAAATTGGCTACTTTAAGCATGAAATAGTCTTTGAAATCAATAATTTGGATGGATTATCGGCATGTTCCTGAGTTTTAAGGGTTCCAGGTGTCCATTTTACTGTTATGTGTTTCATCCTTTGTAAATCAGGGAAGCTACTGGTATGTGTCCTGCCCGGGGTGAAATACACACTCCGGCTACTGCTGATTAGTTTCAGAGGTTGGGTTTAGCTGCCTGTGCCTTCAGGTGGCTGCACCTAAGCTGCGGAGGAATCTTTCAGTTCTGCTTGATTTGCTCTCACTGCTTGCGGCTCACAAAAGCAAAGGTGGAAAAAAAAAATCACATTGTGATAAAATATATCGATCAAACATGGAATGTTACTCATCTGCGAATTCTGTTTCTGTCTGTTTCTCTCAACCAAATGTTGCTAAATTTCACTATGAATTTGTGTGCTTGAGTCGCTTCTCGTTTATGAAGCGTTCTTTTTTGAGATGAGGTGAATGGAGGTGGTCAAGGTGTGCATACTTAATGGAAAGTATCCCAGTTCAGAAAGTAATTTACATACTGTGGTCAGTTCTAGCTGGACCATGTTGCAGGAGTTTCTATCACGTAACTACTCCCCCAGCAAACATTCAACCCCCGGACTCCCATCATTGACCAATCAATGTTTCAATCCTAATGGCAGCGAGAAAGTGCCCTTGTCAACTCAGGACAACAGCAGGCTGAGTGCATAATTGCTGTGAGCTTCCTTGAGTGGGTGGGAGCAGAAATTATTCCTGCTTCTTCCCATTAAATTCTGTCCTTAAGAGACTAAAATGCAAAACATCTGGAATAGGAACCAAGCCTACCTCCCCTTTGAGTGTAGGTGGGACAAAACGTGGGAGACCAACCTGCTCATGGGAAGCAGTTTTGTAATTAAAATATTATACTGAGGCTGCCTGCTTTCTTATTAACTGTCATGCTAGGTTTAACCAGAGGCAGTTGTGTTGGAAATTCAGCAGGTTAAGGGAGGTGAGAGCAACAAAATCCATTAGGGAAGTACGTTTCTGGCACTGCTTGTGGGTCAAGAGTGCTTATAGACTTTTGCTTCGGGTCTATATAAAGTTGCACACGGATATTGCTTTATTAATTTCTGTTTTGCCAAATGTGTTGTCTCTATACTTTTTGTAGATTTGTCTAGCCACCACTTTGGAGTCATTTAATTGGGAAGTGCAGATTAAATTCAAGCAGCTGACTGAATGTCAATATTGTTTCTTTATTCAGTGGGTCAGTGGTTAACCTCGAACTTGGTGACTTTGCAGAATGATAGGATTTTAGTTACATTGTTAAGTTTCCAAATAATTAAAAGTATCAGACTATCCAATGGGTTATAACAGTGTAACTATTACTATAAAGTGAACATCAAAGACTTATTGAAGTGGCACGGAGGTTAGCATTGCTGCCTCACAGCATCAGGGACCAGGGTTTGGTTCCCAGCGTGGGTCACTATCTGTGCAGAGTCTGCACCTTCTCCCTGTGTCTGCATGGGTTTCCTTCCACAGTCCAAAAGATGTGCCATGCTAAACTTTCTCTCAGTGTGCCCAAACAGGTGCTGGAATGTGGCGGCTAGGGGATTTTCACAGTAGTTTCATTGTTAATGTAAGCCTACTTGTGACACTAATAAATAAACTTCTATAAGGTAGGAACATAGGGGCATGAGTACGCTATTTGCCCCTAGAAATTTGAAGCATTTAACTAGATTATGGCTGATCAACGTCAAAGCCACCTATCCGCACTGTCCTGGTACCCCTTAGTGTTATTGGCATCTAGAAATCTATCGGTCACTGCTTTGACTCAATGACTCGAGCCTCCATATGTGGAGAATTCTGAAGATTCACCATACCCTCTGACTAAAGAAATTGAACCTCATCTCAGTCCTAGATGGCATGCTTCTTATTCTGAAACAGTTTCCCCTGGTTATTAAAGCATAACTTAAGAGGGATAGCTGTAAAATGACTTTTAAAACTCTAGCTACTTCATCAATAACCACCTCCATCAAAATGTTAGAAGTAGGGCTGTTCACTAATGATTGTAAAGTTTTCAACTCTGTTCACAATTCAAACAATGAAACTGTCCATGGCTGCATGCAGCAAGATGTGGAGAATATCATTCTCTGCAATATTGGCCCAGAACATAATCTCTGCTCAGCCATACTCTGTACATGTTCCAATTGTATGTGTATAATTTTACTTGAATAAAAATGTCATGGTATTCCAGTGAGTCCAAGTAAATTTGCCAAGAGACCTCAGCATACAGAAATATAAAATATCTATGAAACATTCAAAGTAATTAAATGGAATGAAGTCGAAATAATGCAATGAAAAGAGAGACTATACCATTGGGCTTTAATGCTGTATTAATATTTTTTCCAAATGATTTTTAATTTAGTTATGTAGCTTAATTAGAAATCAAATTAGGATCTTTATCTAGTTATTTACACTTTTAATTCAATAATCTTCCTCTTTGCTATTCTTTGTAATGTAATTCTTAAATATTTAATTCTGCTGATTTTCAGGCGCACATTGTTGCAAGGTTACTTCACTTTTTATTTCCCCTTTTATGCCATCCATCGTGTTATGGTAACGGGACCATCCTAATCTTATATTAATATTGTATACTAAGCACACATGACATGGGGTGGAATTTAACGTCTTTGTTCATCCCGAAATCAGGATTTTATGATTTTGGGATGAAAATCTCCTTCATTTTGTTGGCATTGACGAAGAAATTATTGTTGTCGCACGAATTCACCAGATTTTTTATCTCATTCCTGTACTCTGTCTCGTCATTATTGGAGATCCAACCCACTACGGTGGTATCATCAACAAACCTGAAGATCGAATTGGAGGGGAATTTGGCCACACAATCATAAGTGTATAATGAGTATAGTAGGGGGCCGAGAACACAGCCCTGTGGGGCACCGGTGTTGAGGATGATCGTGGAGGAGGTATTGTTGCCTATCCTTACTGATTGTGGTCTGTGAGCTAGGAAGTTCAGGATCAAGTTGCAGAGGGAGAAGCCGAGGCCCAGATTTTGGAGACGAGTTTCATGGGAATAATGGTGTTGAAGGCTGAGCTGTAGTCAATAAATTGGAGCCTGACATAGTTGTCTTTGTTATCTAGGTGTTCCAGGGTTGAGTGCAGGGCCAGGGAGCTGGCACCTGCTATGGACCTATTGTGGCAGTAGGCAAATTGTATTGGATCCAGGCAGTCTGGGAGGTTGGAATTTAAAGTAATATTTATTTATTATTCACAGGTAAGGCTTACATTAACACTGAAATGAAGTTACTATGAAATTCCCCTGGCAGCACCTGTTCGGGTCAATACACCAGCACGCCTTTCAGACTGTGGGAGAAAACTGGAGCACCCGGAGGAAACCCACGCAGACACAGGGAGAACATGCAACCTCCATTCAGACAGTGATCTAAACTGGAACTTGAACCTGGGTCCCTGGCACTGTAAGGCAGCAGTGCTAACCAATGTGCCAGCATGCTACTGGTTAATTTATGCCAAGACTAACCTTTCAAAGCACTTCATAATGATGGATATTAGAGCAACGGACAATAGTCATTAGGGTACGCTGCTCGGCTTTTCTTCGTACTGAGACGATGATCGCAGGGACCTCAGATTGTTGTAAAAAAGAGGTTGAAGATGCCTGCGAATACCTCCGCCAGCTGATCTGCACAGGATCTGAGTGCTCGTCCGGGTACCCCATCCCAGCCAGACGCTTTCCGTGGGTTGACCTTCGAGAAAACTGTTCCGACATCAATGTGGGGAAAGACAGGAGTATCTGAACAGGAGTATGCCATTTAATTCTTTGAATATGTCCTACCATTCAAGACCTGGCACTGAACTCTATATATCCACCTTCGCCTCTGTCCCTTAATGCCTTTGAATTACAAAAATCCAACCAATCTCAAATTACCAATTAAAAATTGATCAAGTACTGATTGCCATTTGCAGAAGAGAACTCTAAACGTCTTTCACCTTTGTGTGTAGAAGTGTTTCATAATTTATTTCCTGAAAAGTCTAGTTTGAATCTTTAGACCCTGCTCTCTGATCATGAACTGCCCGACCAGTAAAATTAGTTACTATCTACCATTCCTGTTCCCCTTAAAATCTTGAAAACTTTGATCAAGTCACCTCCCAGCTTCCTAAATTCCAAGGAATACATCTCTAGCTCTTGAAATCTGTCCCTGTAATTTAACTCTGGTGTCTGCCATTTAATGTATGAAAAGACACTCCACAGGAATAATGAGATAAATGACTAGAGAATTCAATTTTTTCAGTAATGTCAATTGAGGGATTAATATTAGTTAGGACAGTTCTTCAAATCATGCAATGGCATCTTATAGACCACACCCAAGAGGGATGGGCCTTGATTTGGTCTCTAAGGCCAGAGTTTTACCGGCCCGTCCACCATGGGTATCAGAGTGGGCGAGGGGCGGAGCATGGGAGCGTCTATTGACTTTGGGCAGGATTTTACGGTTTCAGGATGAGCGAGGCCATAAACACCCGCCTGAAAAGTAAGCACCTTCAATACTGCAGCACAGAAATGCCTGGAATGCTTAGAACTTAGAAGTGACAGAGCTAACACTGAGTCAAGGTAACTTCAACTAAAAAGCCTGTTCAGCTAATTTATTTCTATTATGCACATTAATGCATTGCATGTAGTGGACAGCTTATGACCTTCTGCTGATTCCAATTTCTCACTACTATTCTGTTTTCAGGAGAAGTCGGGACCACCCAACAACACGTAGGCACTGCTTCTACACTGACAGCCATTCTGCTATAGGAAAAGTCAGAGGGCAGAGCATTGGTATTCTGAAGCAACAGTTCCATTGACTAAGCCATTAAGGGGGAGCCCTCACAGAGTATATGTCAAGCCATTGTGATCGGCTGTGTGTTCCACAGCCCGGTCATCATAGAACTGCAGGCCTTGACACCAGACTTTCAATAACCACTACAGGAAGAGCAAGAAGAACATAGAACATAGAATATTACAGCACAGCACAGGCCCTTTGGCCCTCGATGTTGCGCCAACCAGTGGAACCAATCTAATGACCCTCTAACCTAAACTGTTCCAATATTATCCATATGCCTATCCACTGACCATTTGAACGCCCGTAACGTTGGCGAGTCCGTGTTTACTGCAGGCAGGGCATTTCACACCCTCACTACCCTCTGAGTAAAGAACCTACCTCTGACATCCGTCCTATATTTATCAGCCCTCAATTTAAAGCTATGTCCCCTCGTGTTAGCCATCACCATCTGAGGAAAAAAGAAGAGGAGGAGGGTGAAGTATTTGACAATCATTACACTGGATCAGTGGTCCGTGAGTGTCTCATCAGACTCTGGTTCACCTGAAGAAATCCCCAGATCATCGCTACTTTATAGATTCCCACCTTACTATCACTGTTACAGAACGTCTCTTGGCCAAAAACCTGAAACAAAATAGCCCACAAAGCAATCCTAATTTTATGTACAATATACAGCTATTCAGTCTTATGATTTCCCCTAGTGTTTGTCTTCTTCCCTCGTTCTCCTAAACACTGCTATCCCAGTGGCCAGAACATGATTGGTGGAAAGCTGCTGACATTCGATGGGTGAGACTCCAGATGGTCTTTCAGGACCTCATCGACCAGCCCTGGCAGTTCGGGACCTGGCTTTAGACTGCATCACCTCAGCAGGAGCAGCGGTGCTCTGGAGGCTGATAGGCAATTGCTGGCAGTTGTGGGAGCACCAATGCTGTTATTCTGTGAGAAAGCAGCAGGTTCAGGCACCAGATAGCTAATGCCAATTCCTCAGGAAAGCACCTCAGCATTCCTAGTAACCTTCAGGAACATAGATTTCTTCTATGTGATGGAATTCCCTTGAGCTCAGCAGGTTGTAGGTGAATATGCATTGCCCTAAAGCTGCTTGGGCACAATATTTATGTCCACATGAGCAATAAATAACATAACTCTTTCCCTGTGTAGCACACTGGTGACCATGAACACAAAATTATGCACTCCTATGCTCAGCATCACCACAGCCGTCACTGTATCATCATCTTCAGCAGTCAGGAGTGCCTGCTTTATCTGAGTCATGAAGAAGGGTGCCAAGTTGATAGCAAGGAGGTCAATACTGAAATAAAAACAGAACATGCTGGGTGAGCTTAGCAGGTCTGGCAGCATCTGTGGACAAAAGAACAGCATTGACGTTTCGAGTTTGTGTGAACCTTCTGAAGATATGTGCATATCCCAAAATATCCTTGAGACTTGATAAACACACTGGACAACTGACCACTTAGTTGATCATCAGAAATTCAGAAGGTGTCCCTAACTTAGCATGCACTAGTTCTAGCTGTATACAAGATATTAGGGATGATCTTATGAAAAAAGATTCTAAACCCAGGCCAAGTGTAAAAATGGGAGAGCTTCTGATCCATGTTTTAGGCTAATTTAAATTGGCAGTCTTATCCATTTAGAGTAAAAAAAATCAAAATCTGTTTCTCGCCTGTAAGGGGAGGGGGTGGCACTAAAGTCACTCAAACACTGACTAAGAGCAGCAGAGGGCACAATTGCACATGCATAGTTCCCTCTGCTGCAAGACCAGAGGCGGCTGTCACTCAGCCTCTGCTGTTCTCAGCCAATGTCTGTGGCCTCAAGTAGGTACCCCACCCAGCTACTGCAGGGGCCCATGGCCTAACACAAACATTACCCAACCAACCCGGACCGATCAACCCGTGACCCCCTCACCTGGAACAATTCCCCCCACTGATCGCAATGTGGAGTATGCCACTGTCTCCCCCCACCCCCTCCACTTATCAGCCACCTCGGGTCTGGTCTTTCCTCCCAGTAGGCCCTACCTCCTTCAGGCCCTGCCCCCATAGTACTGTCTGTTTCCCGCTGGGCAATGCCAAGTTCCTGGTGGGCAGTGCTAGGATGTCAGTTTGGCACTACCAAGGGGCACCCTTGTCCCTGACCTCCTAGGGGCTCAGTGGTCTCTGGGTTCACTGGCAGGGCCGTCACATCTGGTCTCCATAGCTGGGGAGCACCTGTGATTCTTGTCGAGAGAATCTCTCCTGGTGAGGATACAGAGGCCAGACGATGACTTTCCAGGTTCATTACTTCCATATAAAAGATATTTAAATTTATTTTAAATAATTTATTCAACTTTGCACTGGAAATGAGCATGAGGCTGACCTCGTTGGATATCCAGTGCCAGTAAGATGGTGAGGGGCAAGAAATCGGGACTTGGCCTGACTTCTCAGCTCTCCTGTGATCTTAAGGGTTTGCCCCACCCATTGGTCAGCAGGGTGTGATGGTGAGTTCACCCCCATTGACTTTTGAATTTGATTAGTGATCTGATCAACCACTAAAGCACGATCAGCAGAGCCTTGAACAATCATAGTGGTTTTTAGTAATTGCTTCTTGCAACTCCACACCGTGGCACTATGGTTAGCACTGCTGCCTCACAGTGCTAGGGACCCGGGTTTGATTCCCTACTTGGGTTACTGTCTGTATGGGTTTCCTCTGGGTGCTCTGGTTTCCTCCCACAGACCAAAGACATGCTGGTTAGGTGTAATTGGCTATGCTAAATTCTCCCTCAGTGTGCCCGAACAGGTGCTGGAGTGAGGTGACTCGGGGATTTTCACAGTAACTTCATTACAGTGTGAATGTAAGCTGCTTGTGATTAATAAACAAACTTTACTTTTTTCTGTGCATTTTAGTGCTTGATTAACAATGCTTTGAATTGTTTGCATGCAAAAAAAAGTAAAAGCCTTTTGATGGTTAATGGAAGCATTTCATAAGATTTCTGTTCAAAACCAGGTAGCATCACTTTCTTCCCTCTTGCAGAGAGAAGCAGGCAGATGAGCATTTGCGATTGCATGGATTTCAGTCTTCTCCATGATGCATGGTTCAAATGACTGCACACATATTACTTTGTGTGCACCCAATGTAAACTGTACTGGGCCCTGTCATCAAAAGAAACTCCACTCTCACTACATGCAACCAATGTGTGATCATAGGCAGCGTGTCATACAGGTCAATGTCCTATATTCTGGCAGCAGTCACAATGTGTTCAGTCTATGGCAGTTCACTGTGCCATCTGCATTTCAGCTACCATGCCAAACCAAAGGTTGGATACTGGAAGAGGACTATTCACCATCCATATAAATGTGTAACGTGCACACAATGAGAGCCATGCTGTCACAAGAAACATAATAGAACAGACCAATCATCTGCTGAATAAATGATACCATATCCTGAACTGCTGTGTCCTCAGCTGGGCGGGTTGCAAGATTTATGATGGTTTGCTCCATGTTGCACAAACTTGTCATCATGAAGGGACAGCCACTGGCATTACCTAGAAGCTGATAAGAAGAGGAGCAGGAGCATGAGGAGGACAAGGAAGAGGAAGAGGTGGAAGGAGAGGGAAGAGAATGGAAGGTCAATGAGAAGATACCCCCCCTTCTGCCCAAACTTTACATAAAGAACTAATTCAAATGCAATGTTAGTCACCTCAACATGAATTCCGCTTTAGGGACTATCCCACACTATGACCATCACATTGTTCTCTTGGTCACAAAACAAAACTAAAAGCCAATACCAGATGCACGTTGCGAGCCACTGTATAAACCAGCTTGTATCATATTGTATGTATGAGTCAAACGACTCAGGGTAAGTTGTGGTGAATGAATAGCAAGTAAGAATTACTTACCATGTTGATCTTGTAAATCAGAAGAGATTATTGGATGATGGAGAAATAAAGAATGATGTTATGGATAAGAGAGAAACGCAAACTGAACTTCCTTCTTCTCACTAACTGTCCATGAGCAGAAGGTGTTTTGAATTTTTTTTAAGATACGCTGTGGTGGGTTTTCCCAAACCCTCACTTTGCGTGATGCAATCCAATCCAATAACTTGCAGCAAACTTGTATTCTGATTAATTTAGAAGATTAGTTTATTCACGTTCAAAATCAGAGTGTTTGCAACATTCCGATCCATTACACAACTTACAGCAAGGCAGCATGTGGGGGGTGGCGAGGGGAGTAGAAAAAAGAAAGCAGCACTTTTTTTGTTGAATAGAAAATGAATTTTAAAAACAGCAAAAGGATTAAAGTTTTGATCAATACAGTTTTGGATTTCTTTTCATGTTATATTAACACAACGCTGAGACACAGAACTAAGTATGAGGATGTTGTCATCTTCAATTAACTCAGCCTTGCCACTGGCCAGGACCACATAGAACATAGAACATAGAACATTACAGCGCAGAACAGGCCCTTCGGCCCACGATGTTGCGCCGACCAGCTTTTTAAAAAAAAACACTGACCCACTAATCTAAACCAATCCCTTTTCGTCCATAAACCTATCCACAGATCTCTTAAACGCCCCCAAACTAGGCGCATTTACAACTGCAGCAGGCAGGGCATTCCAGTCCCTCACCACCCTCTGGGTAAAGAACCAACCCCTGACATCCGTCCTATAACTACCCCCCCTTAATTTAAAGCCATGCCCCCTCGTGCTAGCTTTCTCCATCCGAGGAAAAAGGCTATCACTATCCACCCTATCTAAACCTCTAATCATCTTATACGTTTCAATAAGGTCCCCTCTTAGCCTCTTCTTTCCAGCGAAAACAACCCCAAATCCCTCAGTCTCTCCTCATAGGACATCCATGCTAACCACTATCACTTCATGACCCCCTCCAACCCTAACCCTTCACACCTCCCCATGCCAACTCATGCTCCTCTGTCCACCCCCTATGGCGTCTCATACCCACTGTGTGCCCCATATTACCATAGATATTTATAGACCCTATATCAACTTCATGCCAACAAATGTCACATCTTGGCTGCTGACTTACCATGCTTTGCCCTTAACCTCACCATGCTAACACACCTTGTATTCTCTGACAGTCCTTTGACAACTTTTGACAGTTAATTAATAGCTTTCACAGTTCTTTGAAAGCTTTGACAGTTCCAATAAGTCTATGCAATATTTATGCACAATCATATTTACTTTTAACAATCCCAAAAGGTACCTTCCCAATCCAAAAGGAAGCTTTAACTCTCACAAAGGGGTACCTTGGCCATGCAAATGAATCCAGCTCTTACCTTGTCTAATCTGGGTTTCACTCTCCTGGCCTATCAAAATCCCACTTCAACGGAGTCAGCTGGTGATTTAAATTTCCAACTGTCTCCATCGGCTTCACATGCGGGAATCCTGTCCCGATTCCAGCCATGCTTCCACAAAAATAGAAAATTCTGTGTTTGGAGGTGGGACTCAGAATATCTGGACTCGCTTGTCATTTTTGCCACGACGGAGAGAGTCTTTGTTGTGGTGCAAATCTAGGCCTTACTCTCCTCTGAACCTGGTTCCAAAGTCTGACTTTCTCGAAGTGCTGAAGTCCCAGTTCCAATGAGCTGACTTCTAATATATTCTCCATCTGGCTGATCAATGCCTATTGGCAACGTTTTGTTCTTTTATGTCACTATGGGTCTTTGTGACAAATAGATGACTGTCTTCATCTGTCACAGACTAATGAAAATAATTGTAATAAATGGCGCTTTGTTTAATAAATTGTCATGCAGTTTGATATTAGACTGTATACTGCAGAGTAAGAATACATTGGTACATCATAAATTATCCAGTTACCGTGAGGCCATCATTTATTTCCAAGATCATGTTTTTCTCTATGATAAGAAATTTATTTTTGAATTTTTTCTTAAAAAGAAAACACTGCTTCAACATAAATACAGCAGTTGTAAAGGAACATTTCGAATAACATAAGTGACAAGTTAAAGAAAGTGCTTGCTGCCAAACAAATATTATCTGTAGCAGGGAGAAAGAGAGGAAAATAAATCCAAGGAAAATAGTTAGAAGAAAGGAATAGTTAGAAAAAAGGAAATGGCAAAAATGTACTTCCCACCTGTTACTGTGTCTTATCCCTCAATTCCTGTGCATAATTGCTGTGCTGGAAATCCATTTTATACGTGTATAATTAATGACTGATGTCTGTTAGTACAATGCAGCTTGGGAGAATAGACTTAGTCAGGGCGGCACAGTAGCACAGTGGTTAGCACTACTGCTTCATAGCACCAGGAACCCAGATTCGATTCAGCCTTGGGTCACTCCCTTGTGGAGTTTGTCCGTTTTCCCTGTGTCTGCATGGGTTTCCTCTGGGTGCTCCGGTTTCCTCCCACATTCTGAAAGATGTGCTGATTAGGTGCATTGACCCATACATAGACCGAGGTGACGAGGGGAATTTCACAGTAACTTCATTACACTGTTAACGTATGCCTTACTTGTGACTAACAAATAAACTTTTCTTTACTAATCATCATATGGATATTTAATTGAACTATGGAACAATTTGGTTCAGATGATCCCACTGCTCTTTGTTCTCCCCAGTGCAAAATTCTTTCGGATACAGTGAGCAGGATGTTATCAGGTGGAAGGTTACTGTTTGGGAGATGGGAATGTGGAGAATTTGAAACTGGGATGCTGGACATGTTCCCAGCTCTGAGCTATCTTTCCAGAGTCAAGCTGGCTACATGCCTGCCCCTGGCAGGTCCTCTCTATTGAAGTCAAATCCCGGCATGTACCTGGGGGCAGCCTTTCAGTGGCAAATCAGTGAGGTCTCCATTAGTTTCAACCCTTCTCTCAGACTCCCACCCATCCTGGAGCCACGGGTGCCGGGGGTCAAAGCCACAACTCTAGGCCATCCACCCCTGGAGGGGACTTCCGCTCCAAAATGAGGGAGGGACAGCTCTTACTTTCACCATTTTTTTAAAGGCTCCAGACAGCATCTGCATCTGAAAGCATGTTTCTGGTCTCCAGCTCACACTGTCGGTGTCCACCACCTCTGGTGGGATTTCTGGTCTCCCACGTCAGGAGCACTGATAGAGCCTCCCACCCACTCATTGACCATAATTGCCTGGAAACAGCCTGTTAATTGGCTGCCTCCAGGAAGGTTGTGCAGGTGGGTGGGACTCAGAAACAAAAACATAGAAAATAGAAGCAGGAATAGGCCATTCGGCTCTTTGAGCCTTCACCACCATTTAATAAGATCATGGCTGATCATGCACGGACAGTATCCCACTCCCACTTACTCTCCATACCCTTTGATCCCTTTAGCCACAGGGGCTACATCCACCTCCCTCTTGAACATATCTAATGAATTGGCCCCAACAGCTTTCTGTGGTAGAGAATTCCACAAGTTCACAACTCTCTGAGTGAAGAAGTTCTTCCTCATCTCAGTCTAGAATGACTTACCCCTTATTCTTTGACTATGACCCTTAGTTCTGAACTTCCCCAACATTGGGAACATTCTTCTTGCAGCTAGCCTGTCCAGGATTTTATATGTTTCAATGATAACCCCTCTCATTTTTCTAAATTCCAGTCAGGACAAGCCCAGTCGATCCAGTCTCTCTTTGTCTTGCCATTCCAGGAATCAGTCTGGTGAACCTTTGCTGGGCTCCCTCACTAGCAAGAATGCCCTTCCTCAGACTAGGAGACCAAAACTGCACACAACACTCAAGGTGTGGCCTCACCAAGGCCCTGTATAACTCCAGCAAGACATCCCTCCTTCTATATCAAATCCTCTTGCTATGAAGGCCAGCATGCCATTTGCTTTCCTCACAACCTACTCACTGCCAACTTCAGTGACAGTTCCACCATGATACCCAGGTCATGTTGCACTTCCCCTTTTCCTAAACTACCAACATTCAGAAAATAATCTTCCTTCCTATTTTTGACACCATCGTGGATGACTTCACATTTATCCACATTATATTGCATTTGCCAAGTATTTGCCGACTCAGCCAGCCTGCCCAAGTCAGCCCGCAGCCTCTTAGCTTCCTCCTCACAGCACACACTGCCATCCAGCTTAGTGTATTGGAGATATTGCATTCAATTCCTTCATCCAAATCACTAATGTATATCGTAACAGCTGGGATCTCAGCATTGAACCCTGTGGTATCCAACTAGTCACTCTGCCACTTTGAAAAGGATCCATTTATTCCTAGTCTCTGCTTCCTGTCTGTCAATCAGTTCTCTATCAACGTCAATACATTATCCACAATACCTTGAGCTTTAATTTTGCTTTTTGTTGATGAATCTCCACAGATCCTGTTGGGGGGCTTTGAGGGCGATGTGTGTGCAGTTGATGGCCCCCTGTACATAGAACATAGAACATAGAAAAACTGCAGCACAAACAGGCCCTTTGGCCCACAAGTTGCGCCGAACATGTCCCTACCTACTAGGCTTACCTATAACCCTCTATCTTACTAAGTCCCGTGTACTTATCCAAAAGTCTCTTAAAAGACCGTATCGAATTCGCTTCCACTACCACTGCTGGCAGCCGATTCCACGCACCCACCACCCTCTGAAAGAAAAACTAACCCCTGACATCTCCTTTGTACCTACTCCCCAGCACCCTTGTAGCAACCATTAGAGCCCTGGGAAAAAGCCTCAGAGAATCCACTCAATCAATACTTCTCAACATCTTATACACAATACCTCTCAACATCTTACATTAGGGACCCTTGCAATGGCTGCGAATCCTGCGGACTGGACTTCCTGATGGGCCTGGTCTAGGTTGAATTTGATATACTTCCCAGCACGGGCATACAGGACTTGTGTGACCTGCTTGACACAGATCTGCCTGGCTGATTGGAAGGTGCTACAACATCTTCACTAGGGGCCTGGAAGGAACAAACCGCATAAAAGTTCAGAGCAGCCATCAATTTGACAGCCACCAAACTTGGGTGTCCACCACCCAAGCATGGTCGGTGCAGGCTTGGAGAGCCATAGGGCCTGTTCCTGTGCTGTAATTCTCTTTGTTCTTTGTTGCGCAAGCTTACTCTCGTATTTTATTTTCCTCTTCCGAATTAAACCCTCTGTCCTCCTCTGCTGGACATTAAATTTCTCTCAGTCCTTAGGTTTGCTGCTTTTTCAGGCCAATTTATATTCCTCCTCTTTAGCTTTGACAGTACCCCTTGTTAGTCATGGTTGAGCCACCTTCCTCATTTTATCCTTATGCCAAACAGGGACGTACAGTTGTTGAAGTTCATCCATGTGTTTTTTAAATGTCTGCCATTAACTATCTCTTAAGAATCCTTTGCCAGATTATCCTAGCCAATGCATGTTTCATGCCATCAAAGTTAGCTTTCCTTAAACTCAGGACCTTAGTCTCAGACTTAACCATTCCACTCTCCATCTTAATAAAGAATTCTACAATTTTATGGCCATTCTTCTCCAAAGGAACTCGCACCACAAGATTGCGAATGAATCCTTTCTTATTACACAATACCCAGTCTAGAATGGCCAGCTCTCTAGTTGATTCCTCGACATATTGGCTGAGAAAACCATTCTACATACATTCCAGGAAATCCTCCTCCATCACACTACTACCAGTTTGGTGAGCCTGATCAATATGTAGAATGCAGTCACCCATAATAACTGTGTACCCTTACTGCACGCATCTCTAATTTCCTGCTTCATGCCTCCCCCAACCTTACTACTACTGTTTGGTGGTTTGTACACAACTCCCATTAGCACTTTTTGTCCTTTAGTTTTTCACAGCTTCACCCGTACAGATTGCATATCATCCAGGCTAATGTCTTACCTTACTATATGTTAATCTCTTGATTAACCAACAACGCTACCCCACCCTCTTTCCTTTCTGTCTATTTTTCCTGAATATTCAATATCCCTGGATGTTCAGTTCCTATCCTTGGTCACAGGATTAATCCTGTGCCCTAGCATGCTGGAAAAATGATCTTTTTTCTACTTTGCCTTTTAAAAGAGAAAAGAATGTCAAAAGTTGATATATTCCTGAGGGCACTGAGAAATGCATTGTTTACAGTTTAGAATTTGAATAAGTTTTTCAACCAGGTCTCCATAATCCCAGTTATATCATAATCCGTTAATGACTATCTGTGCAGTTAATTGATCCACCTCATTACAAATGCACCTCACACTGAGCCACAGAGCCTTCAGGTTCATATTTTCAGCATTTATTGCCCTCTTAGAATTACGATGTAATGTGGTCCTTTTTGATTTTTGTTTTTGGTTTCTCTGTCTCCCACTGTTCCCCTTACTGCTTTTTGTTTCTGTCCCCACTTTACTTCCCTCTGACCTCCTGCACCCAGTTCTCCTCAGGGTCAGGACCCACGTTGATTTTGACCCCTCCAGCCCTGACACCTTAAGCTCAGTGTTGGCAAAATTCCCTCCAAAGTTACAACTATCCCTTCTATGCAATGCCATGGACAGCTAGAAAGAGTAAATCTAGACTACTTGACCATGGAGGGCAATGCAAATGTCTTCAGCTAAGCTTACACTTGTACAACTTTGCAGCAGGATTCTTTGCAAGTAAACCTCAATGATGGAGGAACAGTGCACCCATTATTCTTCTACAGATCCTCCTTTTTATTAACAAAAGTGCTGAAGATAATTAGATAAACAGTCCACCCCTTCCGCTGCTGCTTGTTCTGTGCTTCCAAGTTTAATCTCTTTAAATGGCAAATTAGGAATGGTGGATTCAAACTGATTTTTTTTGGTCCACCACCATCCACCCCTGGAAGGGTTGCTGAGGCCAGTTACAACTCTCCTAGTCCGTTTTAACTTATCTTGTTATCTGGCCTGTAACAGCAATTTTACTTACTTCAAGAATTGTTTAATATGGTTCTTTGATTGTAGGGGGCAACTGATTAATTCACAAATAACCAAATGCATTGGCGATGCCAATATGAAGCAGTGTGAGATGGATGAGAAAATTGTCAACCCCAAAGTCAGTTGCCCTGAAGTGATTTAGCTAGCCTTATGGACAAAGGTAAATTTACATTTTCTCACACTTAACTGTCGATGAATTAGCTCTGCAGCTATATAAGAGACCTCACACAAAGCTGTGGATAAAGAAGGAATTTCTTATTTTAAAGAAAAATCAGAGCCAAATGATAATTTTTCTTTCTCTTTTCTGCACCAAGTTCTGCTGAGAAAGACTTCTTCACATATTAAAGAATATATGCAGTGCCTGAATGATGCCAATGCTCCCTTTGACCTTGATGCTTATAATGTTATCCCAGGAAAAATAAAATAACATAATCTGCTGGACAGAGGAAGGAGGGGGATGGGGGATTGACTGTATGCATCTGCTATATTACTAGCCTGTCTGAAAAGTCAATGAAGCAGCTCCAAATCCTGAGGGGCCAACAGGGTTTTAGCTCTGGGGCCGTAGAGCTGCAGCAGGATCGTTTATCTTTATTTACTGAACTCCAGATTCTGTTTTAAAATTGACAGGTTGACAAAAAACAGTCCATGAGGCCTTGGCACAGAGATAAATGCTATCCGTGTTAGGGGGAGACAAGGACAGGCTTCAGAGGCCCTCGCATTAGAGATGGCCTTTCTTAGAAAAAAAGTGCAATAAACATGAGTGAAAAAAAAGCTGAACCATTTCACAAAAAAAATCTGCTGTGAGGTTTGCCTGCTTTCAAACAATAGTGGAATATTTCACTCCCAAAAGATTTCCCTGTTTAATTTTGCCTCTTCTAGAATAAGTTACTTTAAATTGCATGAGGTTTATGATATAGATAGGCCGTTTGGCCCTACACATCTATGCTGTGGTTTATGCTCTGCACCTCATCTTATCACCATTGTTGTGATTAAAGTCCCAGAAGAATATAAGAGACTATTAGAATATGACCCCAAAATCTGCAGGAAATGGTAACACAAATGAACATATGAATTAGGAGCAGGAGTAGGCCATTCGTTCCATTGAACCTGCTCTGCCATTCAATAAGAAGGTGGTTCATCTCATTGTCCCCTACCCCCAATAACTTTTCAATCCCTTGCTTATCATGAATCAATCTAACTCTATCTTAAAAACATTCACTGCTTCCACTGCCTTTTGAGGGGGAGAGTTCCAAAGGCTAGCAACTCATGAACCTGATTCGGGGCTCAGCCATTAGCATTCGCAGTCTTTAGAACTGACAGTTGTCATCACTTCTGCTTCAAAGATTTTGCCAAGTCTTGGCTCTTTTATTTCCTGATTATGTTTGTTACTTTGCATGATTGACTTTCAATTTGAAAAAAAAAATCCCTGCTACTTGATCAAAATGTCGAGTACAGCGAAGATGAATCATAGGTGTTACAGTTTGCCCACATGGGTGAATCTGTCTGTGTAGAGAGTGTATCGGTGTCACGTTAGTAATGATGAATTTTACCTATTATTACACATATACCAAAATAACCTCCATTAGTAATACAGGTACATTGTCCCAAATCCAGCATCATGAGATCATGCAATATTTTGCATTTGCCCAGAATTTGGAAGCAACTTCTTCATTGCTGCCTCATCCCGCTCCAGGTACTCAGGTTCGATTTCTGAATTGGGTTACTGTCTGTGTGGAGTCAGTACATTCTCCTCGTGCCTGTGTGGGTTTCCTCCAGGTGCTCCGGTTTCCTCCCACAGTCTGAAAGTTGTGCTGGTTAGGTGCATTCTCCCTCAGTGTACCCGAACATGCGCTGAAGTGGGCCAACTAGCGGATTTGCACAGTGACTTCCCTGCAGTGTTAATGTAAGCCTACTTTTGACACTAATAGATAAACTTTAACTTTAACTCAAGTTTACATAAGACAATCTCTAGAACAGAACCTTGGCTAGTGATTGGCATCCTAGGCCAGTGAGTGACCCTCCTTCATCTCAGCAGGCTGCAAGATTGAATTTGGGCTTGCTCAACCATAACCCTATAAATAAGATGCAATACATTTAATACATACTGAATATTTCATAATGAGTTATACAAGATGCTTAATCATTTATATATTAATAGAACTGTCATCAACTTCAAGTGGCAAACATTGTATACAATCAGCATGCGCCTCACTTCACTTCCCCTTGCTTAATCATAGAACCATAAAATCCCTACAGTGCTGAAGGAGGCCATTCAGCCCAACAAGTCTGCACTGGCTACAATCTGACCCAGATCCTCTTCCCGTAACCCCTCATATTTACCCCGCTAATCCCCCGACACCGGGGTCAATTTAACATGGCTAATCAACCTAACCCACACATCTTTAGACTGTGTGTGTATCATTTCAATCATACTGGTAGGAGAAAAGACAACATGAATCTAAATCAATGGAATGCGGCTACCCTGTGCAACGGTTGACAAAACGTCTCATGGTCTGCACTCAGAAGGCTGCATGTTGCCCCTAGGCTGCAGGTTACCCGTTACTGCTCGACACTGATCATTAATGAAATGGAAGTAACTGGGTTGTGGATCACAAAATGGGGAGTGCTTGCACATCCTCTCATTACCATTATGAGCAGAAATATTTGCCATTTTAAAAGTTGGATTGGTGAATTTTTAAAAAGATCTATTAATCTTACAGTGGAGTGAATCTTGCAGGAAAAGAGCAGATGGACTGCAGTTATGGGGACAGAAAGAATTGGTTGAATTCGCCTGAAAGCCACTGGGAATTTTGAAATCGGGATGTTTCTACCCATGGAATAGGCAGCTTTGTATTTATGGGGTGCAGGGAGATGACAAGGGAAAGAGATTTTAAAATTCTGCAATCAACGAGGCCCATGTGTGCACAATCCTGGCTGATTCTGCTCTCTACCAGAGAATTTCCCTTTCATTCCTGTGTTTATTCTGTTCCGGGAGTGACACCTGAGAGAGAAATGTCTGCTTTTTGGACAGATCTGGTTTCCAGATAGCCAGTTTTGAGACAGTATAAACGCATGATCCAGAGTTACACTTTCATACAAAATTATCCATTGTATGGTGTAATATTCATTTTATTTAATATGGTTCTGCTCCTAGATGCATTATCTAGTGCATCAGATACTGAGGGTGAGATTTCCTGGCCATGCTCGGCCTGAAACCGGAAAATCCAGCCTGAGGTCAAACAGACCTTCCTATTGGTCTGCCCCTCACCGACCACAAATTCTGCGGTGGATGGTTGGGAAAATTTTCCCTTGAGTGTTATTTAAGTACCAGTCAGGAGGCAAGAAAATAAGATGAGCTGGAGGCAAAGGGAAATGATTCTAAACAGAGAGATTCCCTGTTGCATGATGAGATGTTGTATGACGGGAAGAGGAGTCCCCTCCTTTCTCTCAGGGTCTAAAGTATCAAATTCAGGGTGACATCAATGAGGCAAAGGTCTATCCTGGCCCAGATGCCTGTGATATCTTGCTTTCCTCAGGCGCAATGCAAGTGGCAATGGTATAATTCACACAAATCTCTCCCTCAGGACAACCATCAGCCAAGCAATGGCTGCCCTGGGACTCTAAGTAAAACCCATATTTTCTCTGACCTGTCTCCGTTCCCACCTCCCATTGGCCCTTAGTGGACAAGAAGTCTAGCTCCATATCAATGAAGGGCTTATTCCTGGGAAAATCTAAAATTAAGTCAGTTTGCCAGTAGAGCTGGGTTTCTGACTTAACACCACTGGCTCCTGTATCCAGCCTTTGTGGTGAAGGTTCATTGCTATGTTTCATTGTCAGAACCCTGTCACACTCTGTTCAGGGTGAAAGGAGCTATTTCCCCAGAGTGCTGCTTGCTGTCCAGTTAAGCATTAATGCTAAGATAGGATGATTGAGAGTGGGTTTACCAATCTAATCCACTGCTTTTGTGTTGATGTCCACCTGGAACCATTTTGACTTGATAAAAAAGTGGCAATATAATTATACAATGAATGATCATGTTTCTAAGGTGTAGGATTGTTACCAATAATGGCAATTAATGAATGGGGCACAAGCAGAATGATAAGGTGGCAGGAAAATTGCATTCAGGCTTTTAAGGTCAAATTAATACGTTGCCCAACATTCATAAACAATTAAAAAAAAATTACCTGGTCCAGATCTTCCAGTGTCCTGATAGTTGGTCATGCCATCCAAGATGTGTTCCATGACTTGTCAGAAGCCCCAAAGCAATGACTCTGTGGGGATAGCCCAGAAGTTTGAATTTCCCATTTCCCTCACCCAGCTCCTCCAAAATCTTAGATAAAATTGGAGACTTCAGGCAGTCTTGACTGACTTACCTGAATAATTACCCAGGAAATGTTAGACTGAAAATCCCACTCTAATTGCTTTAAATGCAAATGAACACCTCCAACCCCCAAATCACTCACACTAACGCCCCGACTAGCCACGAACACCTAACAACTCTTACATCTAATTTGAATGTCACCATCACCCGACGATCCACCCCAACCTTTTGACTCCATCCCCCGACGCCCTGACACCAACCCACAGCTGGCCCCACCTGATTCATCCCCACCACCCGACTTCCCTCCAATCCCTTTGCAGTGCCAGACCCAACCTAATGAGCAGGCGATGCTGTGCTTTTCAGAAATGTTTTAGCAGTTTGCTTTACTATTGGTGTCATTTTATCTGCACCTGGCAGCGCCTGTTGTTACTGCAGCAACATAGTTGAAATCATTTGCCAAAATGCTTGTTTTAACCTGGACTAATGCAGAGTTGTCATTTTAATGTCTTCCCTTGGGGTTTTTCAGAGTGGGACTTGATTAGGTTTTGACAGGAAAAGTCCTGTGACTGGCCGAGGCTAGGTTCACAGTGAGAAACCCTGTTCAGTTACTGTATGGGAGCTTTCGAGAGAAGTAGCTCTTTCTCTCTCTGTCTGAAGTCGAGAGAGTGGGATCTGCCAGAAATTAGTTCTCTTTCTCTGAAGGTCTGCCACTTGAAGGTAGCTCTTTCTCTGAAAGCTGCTGTATAGGAGTCAGAAGGCAGGTGTATTTCTGTATCTGTCCAGAGCAGTTAAAAAGTTGGAAACCCAGCATCGACGTGAGCAAATCTATTTTTGGTGCTAATTGGTTCTGAATTTGGGTTTATGTCTGTGAGGATATTGCTTACATTGGAACAACAGCGATAACTAGCTGTTAAGAATTATACCTTATCATTTTTAAGTATTTCAACTGATAAAACTTATGCTAATTCTTTTTGTTATATTTTAACTGTGTTGTTAAATGAAATTTGTTTTAATAAAAGCATCCTAGTGGGTTAATTGAATCATACCTGGAGTGAAACACCTTATGTTCACCATAATGCCAAAATCAAAAAAAGGTTGGGGTCTAGGTTAACTACGTAACATACCTTGGAGTTTCTAATCTGGCACATAGGTGGTGTGCCCTCTAACACAAAGGCACATCACCTGTCTCCCCCACTGACGTCCCCCAATGCCCCTGGACTCAACCTGATTAGCCCCCCACAGCCTTTGCCACCTTGACCCACCTGACTAAGCCCTGACTTCCTCCCACTCCCAATCTGATCTGACCCCAGCTCACTGCCCTACCCATCATCATCCTACCATCTCACCCACCCTACTCCATCATCCACTTTAACCACTTACCCAACATAATCCCTCAACCACTGACCTTCTTTCTGTAGGTTTTGATAGGGAAGGCAGTGGAGTAGTAGTATTGTCTCTGGACTAGTAATCCAGAAACCCAGGATAATGCTCTGGAGACCTGGATTTCAATCCATGGCAGATGGTGAAGTTGGAATTCAATTTAAAAAATAACAATTCTGGAATTAAAAGTCTAATGATATCCATGAAACTATTGTTGATTGTCATCTGGTTCATTAATGTCCTTTAGGGAAGAAAACCTACTGTTCTTACCTGGTCTGGCCAACATGTGACTCCAGACCCACATCAATGTGGTTGACTCTTAAATACTCTCTCAAGTGGGATTATGGCTGGGTAATAGATGTTGGCTGAGCCAGTGATGCTCACATCCCATGAGGAATAAACGATATACTTAAACTCTTTACATTCCAGTCTATGGCAGCTAGTGTTTTAAAAAGTGGGCCGTGACTTCTGCTGCGGATTCCCCTTGTTGATGTTGCCAAGGTTTCCTGTGCTGAGTTTGGAAGGACCCTCCACTGGAACATAGCCCAGAAAAATCGGAGGAAGGTAAGTGAGTGATTTTTGTCTGATCAGAATTGGAAATGAGGATGCAATCGTGGACGGAGGATTTGGATCAGTATTTTTAGACTGTTGCAGATGCATTATGGGGTAAATGAGGATATAAAACACCAATTGGCATCACTGCTCTGTTCAATTGAGGAGCCCATCTTCAATTGGATACAGTGCATCTTCACCATGTGGCACAGTGGTTGGCATCCAGGTTCAATTCTCGTTATCCCCGTGTCTGCATGGGTTTCCTCCAAGTGCATCAGTTTTCTTCTACAGTCTGATAGATGTGCTTGTTAGGTTGATTGGCCATGTTAAATTGCCCCTATGTGTCAGGGGAATTAACAGGGTAAATATGTGAGGTTGAGGGGATCAAGCCTGGGTGGGATTGTTGTCAGTGCAGGCTCGATAGGCCAAATAGTCTCCTATTACACTGAAGGGATTCTGTGATTCATGGTTTATATTAAATTTGCAGAATTCACAGCATTTCTGTTTATTTCTGTTCTACCGACTAACAATTTATTTGAATAGACTTCATGACATTAATGGGGAAAATAGATGGAAAGCCAACAGGATAGTGTAACACTCCAATTTGCATTGGTACAAGGCTTCTGAGCTTTCTGTGACTTTCAATCCTCAAAGGAGTCACGGCAACAAGTGGAAGGAGCTTATTTTTCCTGTGTTTAAACCTGCATCTGACCTGAAAGGTCTCTTGAAAAGTAAATACACAACCTTTCTCTCGGTTGATGACTGACACCATTACTTACAAGGAACCGTTCATGTAAGCATGTCTTAAGAATGTAACACCAGAGGAGTCTTCAATACACTCTGGGTCAAAGGGTCTTAGCTTTGCTGAATGTAACCACTGGACCATTACAAAGCAACAGCAAACACTAGATATCTGAGCAATTCCAGACTATTCAATAGCAAATTAAACATCTAAAAATGCTTTGTAACTTATCTGTAAAAAGTTAGCTGAAGTCCAAATTTAAGGATATGGAATAAAAATATTGCTTTGTGAAGCTTTGATGTTCAGATATTAAATAGGAGGAACTTCTGCCTCAGTGCTCCAGGATCATGTTCGGAACATGTATCAGAAAATGAATGGATGAGAAATTAAAGGCCAATTTCCCAAAATATATTGCGTGCCTTCCAGCCAGTGTTCTGTCTCTGTTACCTCCTCCAGCCTTCCCAACTCAGCGGAACATTCTGTTAAGCCATCTCTTGTCCCGTGATATTCCTGTCTCTGCTCACTCTACCTTCAGGTGACCAAGGCTGGAATTTTCTGACCTCACCCCGTGGCTGGGATTTTCTGTTTGCAATGAATGGAGATTTGGCTGAGCACCAACGTCCCTGTTCTTACTGGCAGTGGTAGCGGGATGTGCGAAACTGGAGAATCCTGGCATGTGTCATTAGCTGCCTCAGACCTATGCTCCAAAACCCAGTCCCAGCATCCTGTCCATCTTTGGACCTAACTCTCTCGTGTTAAGATCCTTCTTAATGGCCACCTTTTGACAAGGTTCTTGATCACTTTTATCTCTACATCCAGGTTAAATTTCAGTGTTTACCGGAGAGGGAAATTCATCCCCAATTTTCAACAACAATGCTGGCAGAAGTTCCGAAGTAACCTTAGGGAAACAACATAGACCTTTTCCCCAGGGATTCTGAGGAATCAGCATTGGATAGTACAGCGGAAATTGGGAGAACTGTTAAAGAGATTAGCATCCTTGAAAGTGAGTTAATCACCAGGGCTAGATGAAGTGTACCTAAAGCTGTTATCAGAATGTGGAGTTGCTGGCATTGGACTGGGGTAGTCCCACAACATCAGGTTAAAGTCCAACAGGTTTATTTGGTAGCACAAGCTTTCAGAATGCTGCCCCAGGCTCACCTGATGAAAGGGCAGCATTCCGAAAGCTCGTGCTACGAAATAAACCTGTTGGACTTTAACCTGGTGTTGTGAGACTACTTACTGTTATTAAAAGCCAGGGAAGAAATAGCAGAAGTTCTGGTCACCCTGCTATTGGAAGGATGTTATTAAACTAGGAAGGGTGCAAGAAAAGATTTACAAGGATGTTAATGGGACTGGAAGGTTTGAATTATAAGGAGAGACCGGATAGGCTGGGACTTTTTTCCTGGAGTGTAGGAGGATCAGGGGTGACCTTACAGGGGTTTATAAAATCATGAGGAGTAGAGGAGGTGAATAGCCAAGGTATTTTCAGCGGGATAGGGCAGTTCAAATCTAGAGGCCTTATGTTGTGGGACAATAGAGGTGACCAGTACTGTCAAGAAATCTCAGACAATGCAAGACTCATGAAGTCAGTGTTTCTGTATAAAAGATGTAACTTTATTAAACCAGAAGCTTCCAAGAGATTATCAAAGGTTTAAGCATCTCTGGCTTAGAGCAACAAAACCTCTCTGATAAATCTGGCAATACAATGGATAAACAGATTAATTATAAATTTTTGTTATCAATCATTTCTGCCCTATAATAACTTTAAATCAACCATTTTCAAAATATACAAATTGAAGATATCTATCAAATGCTCTGGCCAATTGCATTTCACTCCTCAACATAATGGTACTTTATTAGTCCATGAAATTCGGAAGCTGACTCCTTTCTTAGCTAACCCCTATAGTCTGGTTGCCCAGAAACCTAAGACACTCAGCCCAGAATTCAGATTCTCGTTCTCACAGATTCCCTCAGAGTGCACTTCCCAACCAGACAAACTTGTGACATCAAATCGGCACACCCGTCCATCGTGTCTGGACTGTGAATTAACTCTTCTCATAATATGTGATAAACTTTTCTAACTGTTCTCCCATCTGAAACTTTAGCTGATTAAACTTGCATATTTCCAAGGTTCAAATATTCTTTTGAAATATGACTTCATCCTAATGACCTCTACTGTAACGCCATGTGATAAAATGCTTTTGACCAACATGAACAATATTCCTTAAAATCAATAATAATACATACAAAATATCAGCATTTATGTTATACAATTGTAATCACTTATTTGAATCAATCTCATACGCGTAAATTGCTTTTTGTTAGCTTATTCTAAAGTAATTTAACTGAATACTGCTAATGCTTTAGCGTGTATTGAATTAAAAGTCTCACCAATCTATTTCCCCACTTCAGCTTAGGTTTAGGGTGAGAGGGGAAAAATTTAAAAGGGACATGAGAGTCAACTTTTTCACACAGAGGATGGTCTGTATATGGAATGAGCTACCAGAAGAGGTGGTAGAGGCGAGTACAATTACAACATTTAAAAGACATTTGGGCAGGTACATTGACAGAGCAAGATTTAGAGAGATATGGGGCAAATGCAAGCAAGTGGGACTAGTTCAGTTCAGGAAACTTGGTCACTTGGACATGTAGAGCTGTTGGTCTGTTTCTGTGCTGTACGCTTCTATAGCTGGAATTTTACCGTGCCGCCTGCCATGAAGATTGGAGCAGGCAAGGGTCGGACAATGGGAAGGTCCATTGACTTTGGTGGGATTTTACGATTTCAGAACTAGCGAGGTCATAAAACCCCACCCAATGATTCTACGCCTGAAAGTCTGAGGATTGGGGGTCATCTGACATTAGTTTAAAAAAGGATTGAGGGATAGACCAAATAATTACAGGCCAGTCAGTTTGACCTTCGTAGCGGGCAGATTATTGGAAACAATTCTGACAGGCAGGATAAACTGTCTCTTAGAAAGGAAATCAAGGATGGTCAACATGAATTTGTTACGGGAGGATAACTTCTGACTAATTTGATTTTTTTTTGAGGAAGTAATAAGGAGGGGAGTACAGTTGATTTGGTTTACATGATTTTAGATTTTGATGACTGATGAGTTTGCAAGGCTTTTGACAAGGTCCCACATGGCAGACTGGTTTGAAATAAAATCCTATGGGCTCCAGGGATTGCAGCTAGCTGAATATAAATTGGCTCAATGCCAGAAAACAAAAGGTAATTGTTGATTGGTGTTTTTATGATAGTGGGGGAGGGCTGTTACCCCAGTGAGGTTCACTCAGCCTTGCTTTCTATGGTGTATTTAATGATTTAGATGTAGATGTAGGACGAATGAGCAACAAGTTCACAGATGACAAAAGAATTGGTTGTGTGGTAGATAGTGATGAGCATGCTGCAGACTGCAGGAAGGTATCAATGGACTGGTCAGATGGACAGAAAAATGACAAATAGAATTCAACCCAGGAAAGTGTGAGATGATGTATTTAGAGGTCAAGCAAGGTAAAGAATTACACAATAAATGGTAGGATAGTGAGGTGTTTGATAAGGTTCTCCATGATAGGCTCATGAAGAAGATAAGGATATGTGGGATAGAAGGAAATTTGGCCAAATGGATAAGTAACTGGCTGTATCATAGAAGACAGAGGGTGGTGGTGGAAGGAAAGTTTTCAGACTGGAGGCCAGTCACCAGCGGTGTACCACAGGGGTCAGTGCTGGGTCCTCTGCTATTTGTGATTTTTATCAATGACTTGGAAGAGGGAGTTGGAGGGTGGGTTAGTAAATTTGCTGATGACACCAAGGTTGGTAGAGTAGTGGATGAAGTGCAGGCTGCAAAGAGACATTGATAGGATGCAGAGCTGGGCCGAAAAGTGGCAGATGGAGTTTAACCCTGACAAGTGCGAGGTGATTCATTTTGGTAGAACAAACTTGAATGTGGATTACAGGGTCAATGGCAGGGTTCTAAGGAATATGAAGGAACAGAGAGATCTTGGGGTTCATATCTACAGATCTCTGAAGGTTGCCACTCAAGTGGATAGAGCCGTGAAGAAGGCTTATAGTGTGTTAGCGTTTATTAACAGGGGATTTGAGTTTAAGAGCCGTGGGGTTATGCTGCAATTTATACTGGACATTGGTGAGACCACATTTGGAATATTGTGTTCAGTTCTGGTCACCTCATTATAAGAAAGATGTGGAAGCATCGGAAAGAGAGCTGAGGAAATTTACCAGGATGCTGCCTGGTTTGGAGGGTAGGTCATATGAGGAAAGGTTGATGGAGCTGGGGCTTTTCTCTTTGGGGCGGAGGAGGATTAGAGGCGCCTAAATAGAAGTTTATAAGATGATGAGAGGGATTGATAGAGTGGGCGTGCAGAGACTATTTCCTCGGGTGGATGTAGCTGTTACTAGAGAAAGCTGAGAAGAGATTTGATTGAGATGTATACAATGTTGAGAGGCCTCAAAAGAATGGATGGATGGGGCTATTTAATTTAGCAGAGAGGGGGTCTGGAACGCTCTGCCTGAAAGGGTAGTAGAGGCAAAAGCCCTCTTCTCATTTTAATGGTGTCTGCATACGCACTTGTAACTTGCAGGGCTATGAACTGAATGATTGAAAGTCATGTTGAGCTGGGTGGATCATTTTCCAATCAGCACAGACACCAGGGGCCAAATGGCCACTTTCTGTGCTGTAAACATTCTAAGATTTGAACTCCAAGCAGATTCCAAATATTGAACTTTGCAGAAAAAGAGATTAACATCACGGAAACATCTTTGTGATGTTATTCATTTGTTAAGACAATAACTAAATGGTTTTTAAACAATGTTGCAATTTACTTTGTATGCAGAAGGATGCCATTCAGCCTGTGGAGTCTGCACCGACAACAGTCAGACCCAGGTCCTATGCCGCATGTATTTACTGTGCTAGCCCCCGTGACACTAAAGGGCAATTTAGCATGGCCGACCA
The DNA here is from genome assembly GCF_965287045.1 of Carcharhinus amblyrhynchos. Taxonomy (NCBI): domain Eukaryota; kingdom Metazoa; phylum Chordata; class Chondrichthyes; order Carcharhiniformes; family Carcharhinidae; genus Carcharhinus; species Carcharhinus amblyrhynchos. Next base: position 44,450,935 of record NC_137324.1, on the reverse strand, counting down.
ACCTAACCCATACATCTTTGGACTGTGGGAGGAAAGCACATTACCCTGAGGAAACCCACACAGACATGGGGAGAACATCCAAGTTCCATACTGACAATCACCTGGAGGCCAAAATTGAACCTGGGTCCCTGGCGCTGTGAGGCAGCAGTGCTAACCACTGTGCCACCATTATTTACATTGGGGAATGTGATTCAATGTAAAGGGTCAAATACTGTTATCATATCATTTAAACCCCAAACATGCAAATGTTAATTCTAATGAATTACAGGCTTTGCACCATTGACATTTTCCATCTTAAAGGCCCATTTTAATCACAGAATTGTTACAACGCAGAGGCAGGCCATTTGGCCCATCATGTCTGCACCAACTCTTCAAACAAGCATCGTGACTTATTGTCATTCCCCTGCCTTTTCCCCGTAACCCTGGTTCCAAAATGTGAATAACTCACTTTTTTGTGAGTTTATGAACCTGGGCCTGAGACAGCTATTAAACATTCATATTTTGTGAACATCAATCACTCAGCAAGGTCAACAGTTGTTTTCTAAAATTCTCAAAACTGCTACCCGTGGAATGTTAGCCTGGAGAATTTTCATGTTTCTCAGCCAGTGGTTCATCTTAATGCCGAGAAAGCACCTTGGACAAAAAAGAAGTGATGTGGATCCGGAGCTACAATCAACTCTAATCTTCCATGCCACATGCGTTAGCTGGTGCTACATATCACATGATAATAATTAATAGGTTTAAAACCCAGGTCTTTTATCATCATATAGGATCTTTGATACATGGGAGAAATATTAGGGCAATGATTTTGCCTCACTATGTATTTAATAGTTAAGGATAGTAGATAGTTAAAGTGTCTGAGAAAGAGGGAGTGTAGCTGTTCCTTTGTCTGGATAATTATTTCCTTTTATACTAGTTTTATTACCATTTTTATTGATACTTTCTTGAAAGCCTCAGCTCTTTTCAATAGATCCCATTCATTTTGCATCCAATAATGGCTCTCTTTATTGTCAATTCCACACGATTGTCTTCTGTTTGCATAAAATGTTCATGCATATGTATTTTACTCCAGTTAACCATGAGCGTACTAGCAGTTCCCTTTTAAAAGAACAACGCAATCAGTTACCACCAAATTGCAGCAGCAGACACAGCAGAAAGTGACTGGCTTAATTTATAGCTGTTTCTTGCAAAATAGTCCATCTTTAATGCTTCACAGAGGAGACCTCTATGAATCACACTGGAGTGAAATCCTGCTATTTGCATTTCGCAAAACTGTCACTTTCTTGGCTGCAAAGCTGAAAGCAACCCGAGGAATCTGTACTTACTTGTGGTAGCATGTAGTGTAAAGAAACTAATTTAATCAGGACTGCACTTCCCAGAGGAATGGATAGTGCAGTGTGCTAGACTCGCTGTCTTTCCATCCCGTCCTTCAGATGAGACCAAGGTCCCAGCTGCCTTTTCAGATACATCTCAAAGATTCCCCTACATCATTGGAAATTCATTGTTATAATCTCTGTCTGTCTTCTAGTGGGTTTTAGCCCAAGCACTATAGTATCCACCAATTAGAATTCCTATCTCTCACATTGGGAGTTTAAGGCAATTTTTATTTAGGGAAAATCAGCACTAACAGACACTAAGGAGCAATAAACTGGGTTAAACTTACCAGTGATTCAATCTTTGATGAACTATTTGCTGTAATTTTCCCAGGGACTAATCACCAGAAGGATATACTGCTTGCCTGAATTAAGCAGTCGGCAATTTTCCCAAACAAACCGGGGTCCCGATGGCATAAATGGGAAACTAACTGCAATATGTAGGGATTCAATATGGTGGAGTTGTTAAATTTGGTGATAACTGATTGCGTTGTTCTTTTTAAAGGGAGCTGTTAGTTCGCTCATGGTTAACTGGAGTAAAATACAAATGCATGAACATTTTATGCAAACGGAAAAGACAATGGTGTGGAACTGACAATAAAGAGAGCCATTATTGGATGCAAAATGAATGGGATCTATTGAAAAGAGCTAAGGCTTTCAAGAAAGTATCAATAAATCTGATTTGTAAAGGGATGGAAAAAATGTCAAAAGTTGATTCTTATGTGGAGTTAGAAGTAACAGATGTGCTTCAGCTGGTTCCAGGGTTAAAGGCTGCTGTCAAACCCACAGCCTTTCTACACTCTTTCTCCATGAGCACCGACCCCCAGTGTCCATCTGGCTGACAATGAGGTACAAAAGTATGCTTTGAGAGTGGCACCAAAAGGTCATCTATCTCATTGTGTCAGACCAGAACATTGAAATAAACAGCTCACAACCAGAGTGGGAAGGTGTTTTGGTCTAGGCCTTAGCCTGTAGAGACAATGGCAAGTTATTAGCACTGCTGCCTCACAATGTCAAAGACCTGTGTTCAATTCTGGCCTCGAGTGACTGTCTGTGCGGAGTCTGCACATTGCCTGCCTGCATTTCCTCCTGGTGTTCCAGTTTCCTCCCACAGTCCAAAGGTCTGCAGGTTAGGTGGATTGACCAATCCAGATGGGTTAGCTATGGAAAATGTGTGGGGTACTGTGGTAGGGTGGAGTGGTTGGGCCTGGGTAAAATTCTCTATTAGAGAATTGGTGCGGACTTGATGGGCCGAATGGCCTCCTTCTGCACTGTACGGACCTATGATACAAACACCTATGATTGCAGTATTTAAAGAAGAACAAAGCCTTCGCTCTACTCATCATTCCTCCTTCATTTAACAATACCACAAATAACTCAAATGGTCACTTACCTCATTCATTATTATGGCATTTTCTGTTTGTGGCTGCTTGTATAAAATGGCTATGGCATTATAGTAATTGCCATCACTGGAAAGTAACCTGCTGCAGATGATGCATTAAAGATGCTTCTTATAGATGTGGTAAAGTATTATACGAATGCCAAATTCTTCTTCATGACTTATCACGATTACTGGATGTAGAAAATCAATGCTGAAAATGGATACATGTTCTTCTCTCTAGTACTGACATCCTTCATCTTGTTGACAGTGCTAGGTAGAGAACATATGTCCGATTTGAACAAAACCTTGTGATGCATGTCTGCTGCTCTTAGTTGGCTATTTTTCCTATATCACAATGGTTTGCAATATCCTCCCATTGATGTCGTCAAGGTTTATAATAGCCTTTCATTTCCATTTGTCAATAAGGATTGTACGCAAAAGAATGATGCTGCTGTACTCTTTTTCTCTCTTGTTTTCAGAAAGAAGGATTTAATGCATCTCATACAAAAAGGATGCAAGAAATACTTTGGCAATTATGGCAGATTTTTTGGAACCCAAGGATGGTTAAATTGTTTGAAGATTGTCCTCCTGCTTTACTGGGTCATCTGAAATTTGTGATAGTGTCACAAGCTAGTCCTTCCCCTTTTGCCACTATTTTGAATGGGTCCTACTGAGGAAATCTGCTGTCGCACTGATTCCGAGAAGACCACAAAGATAGATCATTCTTTTATTTTCTTTTTCCCTTACTATGATTTGGTTTTTGATTTGATTTGGTTTGATTTATTATTGTCACATGTATACAATGAAAAGTATTGTTTCTTGCACACGATACAGACAAAGCATACCATATATAGAGAAAGAAAGGAGAGGGTGCAGAATTTACCTTTATCTGGTGGTAGAGGACATATTCTACTGTGATACCACTTTTTGCTGCTTTTTCCCAGTGCACTTGCCATTGTTACCAATTTACAAAAATAAAAGAATGAAGCATTTTGTGTCTTTCATGATCTTAAGATGTCTCTTAAGTGCTTTGTAGCCAATTACTTATGAACTTTTTACGTCACCGGAAGAAGGGGAGCCTAGCATCATGTGGGAAATCTTAAAATCTGGGGTTTCCAACATCCCAACATGCTGTGGAATTTTCCACCTGCGGCATACAGTTGATGACACTATCATTTTCCCCTACCGTAAGTTGGGGATCCTATCCCAAAGTGGTGGTTTGGGGGGGATGGGGAATCAAATCCGAGTGGAGGTCGTTTATGCCTGACACATGGTTGTATGGAGAGAATCAGGGAAATGATTCCTGAGTCTCTAAGCCCAAATATAATGCTTCAGTTGCTGTCCTCATCTGTTGCGGCTGTCAGATTGGCCAGCCTGAGTAAAAGTTCTGCAAGCTAGAGCTGGCTTCCTGACAAGCTATTTTTTGGGAATTTAATCCCCAACCCCATACCCTGCATCCAATCACACACAATCCCCACGTTAAAATTCCCCTCATTGTCACTCGAGTAAGAGTGGAAGCATGGCAGCCAATTTGCACAGAGCAAGTTCCTACAAACTCAATGCCCAGACAAACTGATTTAATAATGTTGGGTGAAAGATGAACATTGACAATGATTTTCAATTTAATTTGATTTATTATTATCAGAAGTATTAGTATACAGTGAAATGTATTGTTTCTTGGGGCACGCTATACAGATAACGCATACTGTTCATGGAGTACACAGCGAAGAAGGAAAGGAGAGGGTGCAGAATATAGTGTTACTGTCATAAATAAGGTGTTGAGAAAGACCAACTTAAATATATGGTAGATCCATTCAAAAGTCTGATGGCAGCAGGGGAGAAGCTGCCATTGAATTGGTTGATACGTGACCTCAGACTTTTGTATCTTTTTCAGGTGCAACAGTGTTTATGCGGGGTGTGTGGGGCCTTGATTATATTGGCTGGGGAAAATTTCTCAGCTCATCCTGAAATAGTACCACAACATCCTTTATCTCGCCAGGTGAAGTCTTTGGTTTAACTTGTCATCACCAGATGGCACATGCAGCAATGTAGCACCTCTTCAGTACTGCATGAAAAATGTCAGGCGAGATTATATACTCAAACATCTGTACTTGAATCTAGGATCTGACTCGAAGTTAAGAGTGCCACAAGAGTCATGGCTGACACCATAATTGCTACCAATAAAATGGGCATTTTTGATTGCTTGCTACTGAATCAAAGCTTTGCTACTTTCTGACAGAATGTAATTGTTAATGATACAAAGTTTAGTGGTAACCTTGAGCACTTTACCATGAAATTTGTGGGTGCTGATGAGCTGCTTGAACTTTTCAAGACTGCAATGGACAGATTATTGTTAGGTAAGTGTGTCAAGGGATGTGGGACAAAGTTGGAGAAATGGAGTTGAGATACAAATCAGCATTGATATGACAGAATGGTGGCAGAGGCTCAAGGCACTGAATGACACATTCCTGTTCCTAGTTCCCTGTGACACTGTATGTCTTTGAAATAATGACACTAAATTTGTGCTTTTGAATTAAGTTTCGTAAAATTTTAAATCTGTTTAATTCTGCATTAAATTAATGCAGACGGGAATGCATTATAAACATTTTGGAGGAAATTTACCTTTAAGTTTAAAATAATGCAAAAAAAAGTCATTTTTTTGTGTTTGTAAACAGGTTATTAAAGGTGATTTGCAGTCAGGTACACAGTGTACGGAGTGCCAGAAATTTATTCCACTAAACTCACCCAGAAAATGGGTGGGAAAAATTCCCACATTCCCACCAGTTGGTGGGAATTTTTTTTAGGAAAATTATGCCTGTTTATTTTTCAGCTCTTGATATTGTTGATAGTCATTTCCAGATTCCTAAACATATATGCTGATATCTTACAGTAATATGACGTTATTTTGACCAGTTTTGCAGATTACTTCTTACATGGGAATTCCTTGGTTAAATTTGTCCAAATACCTACAAAAACTAATACACAATGACCCCACAGACTTAGTAGCTGCAGCATGAAAGTCCATAGATTTGATGTAAGGACTCAATTATGGGATAGGGGTTTTGTAGGCTAGGCCTGTATTTAGGTGGCAGGGTGGCGCAGTGGTTAGCACAGCTGCCTCACAGTGCCAGGGACTTTGGTTCAATTCCTAGTTTGGGTCACTGTCTGAATGGAGTTTGCATATTCTCCCTGTGTCTGCGGTGTGTCCGGTTTCCTCCCACAGTCCAAAGATGTGCTGCTTAGGTGCATTGGCCATGCTAAATTCTCCCTCCTTGTACCCTAGCAGGCACTGGAGTGTAGTGACTGGGGGATTTTCACAGTAACTTCACTGCAGTGTTAATGTAAGCCTACCTGTGACTAATAAATGGACTTTACTTATAAATAAATGAACTTTAATTCTCGTCCCTAGTTGCCCTCGAGAAGTTGGTGATGAGTTGCCTCCTTGAACTGATATGACACTTGACAAATGAAAAATGAAGGTTATTTCAACTTTACTTAAGAAGATCATTGGCAAGCATCCTTTATCAAATGATTCTCATACTGGTTGGTGCTATGCTTCTGCTATCTGCAATGGACATACACTTGAACTTTTCTATCATTGTTATACTGGGTGATGGACACATGTGCAGTGGGGGAACAGAAAGGATAATTATTGCAAGTGCATGTGAACCATTTACATTTATTTCCGGTCTCTGATTTTTGATGTCCTTCATTACATTTCAACTGGAGGAGGTAGATCCACAAATATTCTCACCTTCAATGACGGGGGAGCCCAGAAAATCAGTGCAAAAGATAAGGCTGAGGCATTTGCAACAATCCTCAACCTGAAGTGCCAAGTGGATGATTCATCTCTTTCTCCTTCTAAGGTCCCCAGCATCAGTCTACAGCCAATTTGGTTCTCTCCATGCGATATCAAAAAACTGCTGAAGTCGCTGGATTTTGCAAAAGCAATAGGCCTTGACAATATTACAGCAATATCACTAGAGACTTGCATTCCAGAACCAGCTACACCTTAACCAAATTGTTCCAGTACAGCTACAACACTGACATCTACCCAGCAACATGGAAAGTTGCCCAGGTTTGTACTGTGCACAAAAAGCAGGACAAATCCAATCCGATCAATTACCACATGTCATCAAATGGTAGGATCCCATTAAAATGAATATATACTTACTTGAAGAAATAAAATCAAACTGCCATATATTTTGTAAACCAAATCTGGGCAGCACCTAAGAGCAACGAAATAATGGGGCAGCATGGTGGCACAGTGGTTAGCACAGCTGCCTCACAGTCCCAGAGTTCTGGGTTTGTTCCTAGCTTGGATCACTGTCTGTGTGGAGTTTGCAGATTTTCCCATGTATGTGTGGGTTTTGTCCGGATGCTCTGGTTTCCTCCTGTGGTCAAAAGTTGTGCTGGTTAGGTGCATTGGCCATGCTAAGTTCTCCCTCAGTGTACCCAAACAGGTGCTGGAGTGTGGTGACTCGGAAGGATTTTCACAGTAACGTCATTGCAGTGTTATTGTAAGCCTCCTTGTAACATGAATAAATAATTACACTTTAATAGGGAACAGTGTGCTCTTTGCAATGCATGTAATTAGTAGTCTGAAGTAGTGCTGTGAGCTAGAAAGCAGTTTAGACCCAGATGAGGTGTTGAAGAAGAATCAGCAGGAAAGATAGAGAGGCAACTATTGTCAGGCAATAGTCCAGCAAGGGCTGAAGTGCTAAAGGCAAGCCAGTTTATATAAAAACTTGTTTTCTTTATTGAACTGAAAACCATTCCCAAGTCTTGGTCACTTAAACTGTATGGGGTGACAACCACTGGCTAGATTTGACAAATTGGTAAATGGTTGTTGCTTGGAAAATGGTGGGTCTCAGCAAAGGTTAGGTACAGGGGAAGCAGATAAATTTGTGTTTTTGTTCTTTGAGGGACTATAAGAGTGTTCTTTGTGGTGTTTTATTGTCTCTCTTCCACTTTAATCTGTGGTTTAACAAAAAAGAGGTCTGAGTTCTTGCTGTTTCCGGAAACGTTTCTTGTGTGTATCCCAAAACACAACACATCATACGAAACCCAATGATTTAGGCTGGAATACTTATGCACATAGCATCAACAAGATTTCATAACCCGCCCTACCTACTTACTCTCGATCATTAGCAAACTGATATAAGGGATCGTCGACAGATCTATCAAGCAGCACTCACTTAAGAAATAATAACCTGCTCACTGACCTCAGTTCTCAGCTTTGATTCTGTCAGGGCTATTCAGCTCGTGGCCTCATTAAAGTCTTGGTCCAGATACGAAAAAGCTGAGTTCCAGAGGTGTAGTGAGAGTAACTGCTCTTGACATCAAGGGAGTACTTGACCAAGTGTAGCATGAAGAGTCCCAGCAAAACTGGAATCAATAAAAATGCTAGCTGAGCCAGCAGCACCCATGTCTCATGAAAGAATTAACAAAATATTGGCTGGAATTTTGCCGCCCTTCCCATTTGCAGGATCTTCAGGTCTCACCAAAGTCAATGGACATTTTAATAGTTTGCCACATTTGCCAAAGGGAGTCCGCCATAGAGTGCCCAGGACATAAGATCATAAAAACTAGGAGAAGAAGTTGCCCCTCGCGTCTGCTCCACATTCAATAAGATTGTGGCTGATCTTTTCCTGGACTCAGCTCCACTTACCTGACCGTTCACCATAACCCTTAATTCCCTTACTGTTCAAACATTTACCTATCCTTGCTTTAAAACCAGTTAGCCTCAACTGCTTCACTGGACAGGGAATTCCACAGATTCACAACCCCTTATGTGAAGAAGTTCTTCCTCAACTCAGTCTGAAATCTGCTCCCACTTATTTTGAGGCCGTGCCCCCTAGTTCTAGTTTCATCTGCCAGTGGAAACAACTATTCCTTTCATAATCCTTTATGTTTCCATAAGATCTCCCCTTATTCTTCTGAATTCCAATGAGTATAGCCCGGTCTACTCAGTCTCTCCTCATAAGCCAACCCTCTCAACTCTGGAATCAACCTAGTGAATCTCCTCTGCACCCCCTCCAGCGCCAGTAACAGTTTTGACCATTGCCTTTAGTTCACGGACAAAACGGTGAGCTGTTCACAAACCTCTGCTGATTTTATACCTGAAATGAAATAATGGTGGTGAACTGAGGGTGACTTGCCCTTGATTTGCCCTCTTCACCTAGCTAACATTTTGTACTCCTTTCCTGATAGTATGGCTCAGGTTTGGAGAATCACTCATCAGAATTAGGACAAGGCTAAGGTTTTTATCTGCAACGAACCTAATGCATTTTCGTATATCAGCTCAACCAATCTGCCTTCTTAATGCGCTCCTTGATTCTATTTTGCCTCACCGAGAACTATCTCAGGGAAATTTTCCATCCTGGAGTATACTAAGCATGTAAATTTGGAAATTGTTCAGTGACCTCCCCTATGATTTTTGCTCTATTAAAATTAATGGCTAGAAAATCATAGGTTTGAGTTGGCATTTCCCAATAAGAACTCCTGGTGCGTGCTGGGATTACTGAAGTGGAAAATCTCCCCTCTAATTGCTTTTGAATCAATTTATGCTTTCTGCTTCAATGCAGTTCATTGGTAACTTGTTCCACGAGCAGCTGGTTGAAACATTTTTGCCTCACTTCCCTTCTTATTCCTAATTATTTTTATTGTAATGAAAACTGCATTCCTCTGGTTTTTGGACAGTGGATCAACTTTGTCCATTCCTTTCAACATTTTGAAAACCTGATGACGTACATTCATTTTCAAAGGAAACAAATCCAAATATTGTAATTTGCTGATGCTGGGCAACACAACAGCTCAGTGACTATCACTGATTGCTGTGCAGACACATGGATTTGGGCCAGTGTCTGTGGGAGTTTGCGCATTCTCCCCGTGCTTGCGTGGGTTTTCTCCGGGTGCTCCGGTTTCCTCCCACACCTCAAAGATGTGCCCTTAGGCTGATTGGAAGTAATAAATTGTCCCTAAATTAGTTTCCCTCAATGTGGAATGCCATAAACAATAGATAAGGGTCATGGGTGGAGGGGGGGACTGGTAGTATTAAAATGGCGGCGTGGGCTCGTTGGGCCGAAGGGCCTGTTTCCCGGGCTGTTTTTGTTTTTTGTTGTTGTTCTTTGTAATCTTTGGTGGGAGGGTAAATTCCTATGATTTTCACTGGTTCTTCTGGCTAACTTCTGAATTTTCTCAAATACAATCATCCTAATATGGCATCTTTGAATGTCAGTGTGCTGCCCATACTTTATGCACAATTATGTTAGGTTTTAGAATCAGTCTCCAAAACATGTATTTATTCACCCAAACAGAATTATGGAATCACAAAATCCCTACAGCGCAGAAAGAGGCTATCTGGCCCATTGAGTCTGCACCGACAACAATCCCAACCAGGCCCCCATTCCTGTAACTCCATGTAATCCCCCTGACACTAAGGGGCAATCCCATCCAAACTTGTTCCCTGTAACCCTAAGCATTTACCTCACTAATCCCCCTAACCTACACATCTTGGGACACCAAGGGGCAATTTAGCATGGCCAATCCTCCTAACCTGTACATCCTTGGAGTGTGGGAGGAAACCAGAGCACCCGGAGGAAACCCACGGGGAAAACGTGTAAACTTCAGGCAGACAGTCACCCGAGACCAGAAGTTCCATGGTGCTGTGAGACAGCAGTGCTAACCACTGTGCCACCATGCTGCCTATCAATTGGAGTAAATAGATAGATTGAACACCTAAATCTCTACAGCACCATCTTGAAGCTCAAAATGGTTTATGTGTCCTCCTGTCACAAATCATCTTTTAATCTTTCATTCTGGATTATAGTTGAGGTTTCCATGGTCTCTTTTTGGGGATGATTAACCTAAGTAGCAACATATTTTTTCCAGTTTTTAAAACCTGGCCTTTGCTCAAAGAACAAAGAACAAAGAAAAGTACAGCACAGGAACAGGCCCTTCAGCCCTCCAAGCCCATGTCAATCATGGTACTTATAGAATTATAGAATCATAGAAACCCTACAGTGCAGAAAGAGGCCATTTGGTCCATCGAGTCTGCACCAACCACAACCCCACCAAGGCCCTACCCCCCCATATCCCTACATAGTTATCTGTTAATTCCTCTAACCTACATATCTTAGGACACTAAGGGGCAATTTTAGCATGGCCAATCAACCTAACTCACATATCTTTGGACTAAACAAAAAGAACCTTCTGCCTTTACTCAGTCCATATCCCTTTATTCGCTCCCTATTCATGTACCCATCCAGATGCCTCTTAAATGTTGCTATTGTGACAGCTTCCACCACCTCCTTTGACAATGCATTCTCCAGGCACCCAATGCTCTCTTGCATTCTTTCATACACCTATCGCATCTGCTAAAATGATTCTTTATCCTGGGACAATCGGCCACCTTCTGCACCATAAAAGGAAAATGGATAAAGAAAAATAAAGTATTGCAAGGGTCTTAGGAAAGAGCAAGGGAGTGAGACGAATTGGATAGCTCTCTGAAAAAGTTGGCACAGGCCCAATGTTGCATTTTTCTATAGTTCTATGAGATAAATGACCAGATCTTTTGGTTGCCTTCAAATATAATACTGTTGAGGGGAGATCTCCATGTCTTCAGAGTAGTGCCATTGACTTCTTTATATTTATTTGCGAAGGTAGATGGAGCTTCAATTTAACATCTTATCAAAAAGACAACACCTCTGGGTAGTGCAACATTCCCTTAGCTCTGTACTGAAGTGACACTTTAGACTACACGTTCATGTCTTTGGAGTGGACACTGTGCGCACATTCATCTGACTCAAAGATGAGGGTCTGACCACAGAGCCAATACTGTCACTTCCTGAGACTGTCACTTCCTGAGAATCCTCAGTGATGGCATAGTTGAAATTGGAACTTGGAACATAGGAAATGGGACAGGAGTCCCTCGAACCTGAGAGGGGCCATGGGATTACATTGGATGGCGATCATGAGGCCAAAAGTACATGCGGTAATAACGGAATAAATGTAAATCCTTGCAACCCCATTCTGTGATATAGAAATGTTTCATTCTGTTTTCTTTCATTGGCACTAACTTAAATTTAGGTTTAAAAAAAAGCACTCCAGATGGCTGAGGTAATTTCTATTTTTCTGCTGTCTTCATTTCTAGATTCAAACTATAAAATTTCACACCTGCATGACATGCTGCAAATGAAATACACACGAACCAGATGCAACTCAGCAGGAATTTCTAACAAAATGATAGCATAATTTTCCATAATTAACAAAACTAAAAAAAAAATTGACGACAAAATATCACTCTCCAGCCTTTCTGGTCTGAATATTTATTGTAGCAACGCCTCGATCATACCGAACTTGTAGACCATTACAAACTCTTCCCTGAAAGGGTTAAACATCTCAGTGAGCAGGACATTATTTTCACTTTGCAACTGTTGTGCCTCGGGTCAAGTCTGATAATTCAAACTACAGTGTTTGGTGGGATAATTATTCGAGCAGGGTGCACTTAAATAGGGAACTAATTATTTAATTTACTACAAGTGTAATGACCATACCGTTACAGTTGAAAGTAAATTGATTACTCACATGATCACCCATTGTAAGCCCCTTCTTTCTATAGGCTGCTTATCATCTACATTTTTCAGTGCAGGAGCTCCCTTGACTGCCAGTTTCTTACTTACAGTAGCCAGAAATGGAAACTATTTTTCTTTTTGTTATGATCTGTCAGTTTTTCATCTTGGCACCGCGATGATAGGCTTCAATTCATCTTGTATATTACATTCTGGTAGCCTTTGACACAGCCAGGCAGTCACAAAGAAACACAAAGTTTCTCTGTGTGCAGAAAATGTCTTAAGGTGATATGAAGCGACCAAATTTGTTTTTCCTACCCTATTATTTTAGATATATAGATAGGAAGGAACATTATTTCAAACATCAAGACCGCAGGTAAAAGAGAGATAACAGAAGACTTGGAACAGCCGTTGTCTCATATACTGTAGATTCCCTTTCAGTTTGGTGAAAAAGGGGGTGCTTGCAGTTTTGAAGAATGTCCATGCCTTTTTTTTCCTATTTGAAAATTCATGTAGCCTTTTTTTTCCCCTGGTACAGTGGTGGGTGTTTGTTGTGGATTGTGCTCATTAGATACCGTAGGGACAACACAGGGACAATATATCACGGTTGCAATCCAAATTCATTGCAAGTCAATGTTGAACCATTTGGTTTACAGGTTTCTACTCGCAAGGAAGTCGCAGGTTGCTCCAGTTTATTTTTAAAAGTATAATGAGTCGCTCAGGATGACCATATACCTTAGTAACCTATTTTTAGTTCGATTGTGGCTTTAATAATAAGGGAAGATGAATCCCTTCTGAAAATGAAGGAATGCTCAAGGGAGCAAGGTGACCTCAGCAATGTTCTCTGTCACCCTGGAGAATTCGGGTGGCCTGGGAGCCTGTTGATGGAGAAACCACCATTTTGCTTTAATTCCATTTATTGCTGTCTGCTGCAAATTGCAACTCGGCATTGATACAGAGTCGCTCATGTTCACAAATTGACATTTGTTTCAGAAAGCTGTTCATCTTAACACAATGACCCAGATGAAACAGCTGTTTGATGACCCAGATTAAACAGCTGTTTAGTTCATCTAACTTCTATGCAATCTGTACAATAAATTGGCAGAGCTGCAACTGGTTAAAGGATTTGGCAATGGTCTTGATAATAGCCAGGGCTGCTAACCTTGCTGGATCATGAGAGATACAACTATAGTAGTAAAGTGCAAGGAACACTCTGTTGTTGGAATCAAGTAAAAAAGATTGACATACTTGTTCATATATCTTCTAGACAAAAGGAGGCAAGGTTTTTAACATTTTTTCCCCAGGATATGGGTGATGTGATACATTTATTGGTCAATTCTCAGCGCTCTGAGTAGGTTCTTAAAGTTATAATCCGCATGCAGATGATGATTCTATGATTATGTTAAGTAGGAAATATCACAATGATGATTCAAGGATGATAAAGAAATGGAAATATATGCTCAAGCCAGGATGATGTACGTTATACACATGGGTGAGATGGTAGGGTGGTCCCCCTCTTTTCCACCTCCTGACTGACCATAACAAGATGTGTTTTAAGGAGGAAATCTTTTAACTCTATGAGTGCCGTGACTCTCAAAAACAGACATATAGCAGGTTTGCTCGTAAGTTTTAAAAAAAAGAATAACAGCAAGATTCTCCGGCCTCTCAACCACGTTTCCTGTCGGTGGGAGGTGGCATGTTGTTTGTTAATGGCGGGATTCTTTCTGCCACTGTCAACGGGAAATTCCCATTGATGTCATCTCACACCAGCAGGAAACCCACAGGCAGGGGTACGCTTCCTTCAGGACCAGAGAATCCTGCTGGTATGAACAGCTGGACAATTCCAGCCTAAATGTTCATTTCTCGATATCTGAATGTATTCACAACAGCACTCATCATGCACACAGAGAGAAAAAAAATTATTACAGGAGAGTTGGCGCGCACTTAGTAGCTTTTTGGACTTTCTAAAACAAGACCTGATACTCTTGAGTTTTTTGAGATGGAAACATTCTGTTTTGATTCTGGAAATGGAACAAAGTAAAAAAGTAGCTTTGCTCCAGACGTAGTATGATTGAGTAGTGAAGATCTGGTGTAGCTATTCAAATTAGCAGGTAAATTAGTAGGCCCACTTCTTTGCCTATTAATGGAATTTGGACAGAGCTCTCCTTTGCTGTGTGGAATCTCTTCTCTCTGTAATCTCCTTGTCTCCAAAACTGGCTGACATGAAGCTGTTTTTAAAAACATCTGATTTCTGTCAGGTGACCATGGCATCAATGTTCCCATTGCCTATGCAAATTGCCCCTGATAACATGAGCATTGGCACACAATGGTGTTTGGATCTCTGTTATTTGCATCTCCATGGCCCTCAAAGCCATCACCATCCTTACTTTGAAATATATCACTGTATCTTCAGAAGAGGGATAAACAGGTCATTCCCAAGGTGGCAGGCTAGCACTAGTGGATTAGTACCAGGACTGCTACTGTTCACAATCTAAATAAATACTTTGGATGGGGACCAAATGTAATATTTCCAAATTTGTTGATGACACAAAACTGGGAATATGACTTGTGAGGAGGATGCAAGAAGCCTTCAAGAAATTTGGACAGGTGAAGTAAGTGGGCAAGAATATGGCAGATGGAATATAATGTGAATAAATATCAAGTTATGCACTTTGGTAAATAAAAATAGAAGACAGAGGATTGGATAGTGAAAAGTTGGCAGGTATTGGTGTCCAAAGAAACCCACATCCTTGCATCTCTAAAAGCTGATATGGTGGTGCAGCAAACAATTAGGAAGAAAAATGCTGGTCTTCATCACAAGGGGAATTGAGTAAACAGTAAAGGTATCTTTCTGCAATTGGATAGAGACTGCACCTGGAGTATTGTATACAATCTTGGTCTCTTGCTAAGGAAGGATATACTTGTCATGGGCAGAGTGCAACAGGGATTCACCAGATTAATCCTTTGGATGACAGGATTGTTTTCTGAGGAGAGGTTGAGGAAACTGGGTGTGTATTTGAGGAATGAGAGGTGATCTCATTGGAAGTTGCAAAATTCTTACAAGATGTGACAGAGTAAAGATACATAGGATGTTTTCCCTGGCTGGTGAATCTAGAACTAGAGATATGGTCTCAGAATAAGGGGAAAGCCATTTAAGACTTTGATGAGCGGGAACTTCTTCATTCAAAAGGTGGTGAATCATTAGAATTGTCTACCCCAGAGGACTGTGGAGGTTCAGTCACTGAATATTTTCAAGACAGAACTCATAAAATTATAGATGGAATATATTTCTAGATACTAATGGCATCAAGTGATATGGAGAGAATGGAGGAAAATGGCAGAGAGGTAGATGAACAGTTCTGGCACTTTAGGAAAGATGCAAAGGCAGAAAAGATTCCTGAGAATGGTTCCAGGGATGAGGGCTTTCAGTTATGAGGCTAGATTGGAGGTTGGGCTGAGGTTGCTGGCAGAAACTGAGATTGATTTTAAAAATGTTCTAGAAATAGTGTTAGCAATGGAAAGCATTGAGAAGGGTGCCGAGGAACTTCAGAGCATGCAAAATGATCTGGTCCACGAGTTAGAGTGGGAAACCTCGGGCAACAGTCACACCAGAACACAATACATCAGTTTAAACTGGGAAACAGATACAAAGCTAGTAGAGTAAGGAGATCATTCCTTGGACAAAAGGAAGATGAGAAGGGATTTGATACAGGTATTTTAAATCATAGAGTCATAGAGGTTTACAGCATGGAAACAGTCCTTTGGCCCAACTTGTCCATGCTGCCCTTTTTTTTAAACCCCTCAGCTAATCCCAATTGCCCGTGTTTGGCCCATATCCCTCTATACCCATGTAACTGTCTAAATGCTTGTTAACAGGCAAAAATTGTACCCACCTCTACTACTACCTCTTGCAGCTTGTTCCAGACACTCACCACCTTCTGTGTGAAAAAATTGCCCCTCTGTACATATTTGTACCTCGCCCCTCTCACCTTAAACCTATGCCGTCTAGTATTAGACTCCCTTACCTTTTGGAAAAGATATTGTCTATCTAGCCGATCTATGCCCCTCATTATTTTATAGACCTCTATAAGATCACCCCACAGCCTTCTATGCTCCAGAGAAAAAAGTGCCAGTCTATCCAACCTCTCCTTATAACTCAAACCATCAATCCCTGGTAGCATCTTATTAAATCTTTTCTGCACTCTTTCTAGATTAATAATATCCATCCTATAATAGGGTGAACAGAACTGTACACAGTACTCCAAGTGTGGCCTTACCAATGTCTTGTACAACTTCAACAAGATGTCCCAACTCCTGTATTCAATGTTCTGTCCAATGAAATCAAGCATGCTGAATGCCTTCTTTACCACTCTGTTGCCTTGTGACTCCACTTTCAAGGAGCTGTGAACATGTACCCCTAGATCTCTTTGTTCTGTAACTCTCCCCAGTGCCCTACCATTAACTGAGTAAGTCCTGCCCTGGTTCAATCTACCAAAATGCATCACCTCGCATTTATCTAAATTAAACTCCAGCTGCCATTCGTTAGCCCACTGGCCTAATTGATCAAGATCCCATTGCAATTGGAGATAACATTCTTCACTATCCACTAGTCCATCAATCTTGGTGTCATCTGAAAACCTACTAACCATGCCTCCTATATTCTTATCCAAATCATTAATATAAGTGACAAATAACAGAGGACCCAGCACTGGTCCTTGAGGCACATCGCTGGTCACAGGCCTCCAGTTTGAAAAACAACCTTCTACAACCATCCTCTGGCTTCTGTCAAGAAGTCAATTTTGTATCCATTTAGATACATCACCCTGGACCCCATGAGATTTAACTTGATGCAACAATCTATCATGCGGTATCTTGTCAAAGTCCATGTAGACAACATCAACTGCACTGCCTTCATCTACCTGCTTGGTTATCCCTTCAAAAACCTCAATTAAATTTGTGAGACATGGTTTTCCACTCACAAAGCCACGCTGACTGTCCCTAATCAATCCTTGCATCTCTAAATGCCTGTAGACCCTGTCTTTCAAAATATCTTCCAATAACTTACCCATCACAGATGTGTGACTCACTGTCCTGTCATTCCCAGTCTTTTCCCTACAGTCTTTTTTAAACAAAGGTACAACATTTGCCACCCTCCAATCTTCAGGCACCTCACCTATGACTATTGACAATTCAAATATCTCTGTTAGGGGGCCCGCAACTTCCTCCCTTAGCCTGCCACAATGTCCTGGGATACACTTCATTGGATCCTGGGGATTTATCTACCTTGATGCACTTTAAGACTTCTAGCGCCTCTTTTTCTGTGATGTCTTTCTCCTCAAGACATCAATCACTATTTATTTTCCCAAGTTCCCTAACATCCATGCTTTTCTCAACAGTAAATACTGATGAGAAATATTCATTTAGGATCGCACCAATCTCTTGTGAATCTGCATATAAATGACCTTGTTGATCCTTAAGAGGCGTCAGGACAGAGTAGGCAAGTATAAATTGTTCTTTCAGGAAAGGATCATGATTGAAAGGGCAGTGATTTTATATCGTTGACAAAAGAAGGAAAAGTGATACATGAAAAAACTTTTCACACAGCAAGTGGTTAAGGTCTGGAATGTTCTGACTGAGAGTGTGGTGGAGACAAATTCAGTTGAAGAATTCAAAGGACTGTTATCTGAAAAGGAAGTATGTGAAGAATTATAGAGAGAAGGCGGGAGAATGGCACTAATGGAATTTCTCATTTGGAGAGCCCAGCAGGCGTGATAGGACAAATGGACTCCTTTTATGCCGTAACAATTCTGTGAAGCTGTAATTTCATGATATCAACAAGACCTCCAGAAAAAAAACTTGTCAACAGGTTAGATGCTTGTGAAATGTAGTCACTATTGTAGTGAATACAAATGCATTAGCCAATTTGGTGCAATAAGTCTCCATGAACACCAACGAGACAAGTCTGTTCTATTGGTGTTGGTTAAAAGATAAATATTGACCAGGAGACTTGCAGAACTTCTCTTCTCTTCGAATATCTTCTTCAGCATTAATCCTATTATGTATTATTTGTAATCTTGCGAGTTCATATTAGTCTGAAATATTAACCAGAAGTGCTGGAAAGACTCAGCAGGCATGCCAACATCTGTGGAGAGAAAGAAAGAGTGAACGGTTTAATCTAATATGACTTCTTTGGGATGGAAGAGAGATAGTCACATTTTTCTGTCCTGGGTAATCCTTCAATAACCTTTTATAATCT
Source organism: Carcharhinus amblyrhynchos (assembly GCF_965287045.1). Taxonomy (NCBI): domain Eukaryota; kingdom Metazoa; phylum Chordata; class Chondrichthyes; order Carcharhiniformes; family Carcharhinidae; genus Carcharhinus; species Carcharhinus amblyrhynchos. The sequence continues at coordinate 44,432,353 of NC_137324.1, read as the reverse complement.
TTAATGACCCTTTAAATCCCAGCAGAGCTGAAAAAAATCTTCCAATTACTATCTCAGGTACTTCAGTTTTCTCTTAGCTGCATCAATAATAGCTGACAAAACAATGTGTTAAGCTATCCCTGTTCTCTTGACAGTTACATTCTTTGAACCGGTAAAAATGAATCTAATTGGCGTTTGAATGTGACCTACATATTGGGAATCAAGTAGATAAGGTTGTTAAGAAGGCGTACGGTGTCTTGGCGTTTATTGGTAGGGGGGTTGAATTTAGGAGTCGCAGCGTAATGTTGCAACCGTACACTACTCTGGTGCGGCCGCACTTGGAGTACTGTGTGCAGTTCTGGTCCCCACATTACAAGAAGGATGTGGAGGCTTTGGAGAGGGTGCAGAGGAGGTTTACTAGGATGTTGCCTGGTATGGTGGGGAGGTCCTATGAGGAGAGACTGAGGGATTTAGGGTTGTTTTCGTTGGAAAGAAGGCGGCTAAGAGGGGATCTTATTGAAACATATAAGATGATTAGAGGTTTAGATAGGGTGGATAGTGATAGCCTTTTTCCTCGGATGGAGAAAGCTAGCACGAGGGGGCATGGCTTTAAATTAAGGGGGGGTAGCTACAGGACGGATGTCAGGGGTAGGTTCTTTACTCAGCGGGTGGTGAGGGATTGGAATGCCCTGCCTGCTGCAGTTGTAAATGCGCCTAGTTTGGGGGCGTTTAAGAGATCTATGGATAGGTTTATGGACGAAAAGGGATTGGTATAGGCTAGTGGGTCATTGTTTTTGTAACTGGTCGGCGCAACATCGTGGGCCGAAGGGCCTGTTCTGCGCTGTAATGTTCTATGTTCTATGTTCTATAGCAAATTTGGATTTGTGTTGCTATTTTCCTGTGATGTCTGGCTCCTTTAAGGGTTGATTTTCTGAAAGGGCCACATAACTGACCAATTGGGATCAAGTTAGGGGCTTCACTCCACCTTATAAGGGCTTGTCCCAGCAGTTAGATCCTGAAGGCATGACTGTAAGCATCAAATCTGCATTACTCTACCCAAGCTATTAATGTTAATGTTCTTTGCTCAGTGCAAGTGGTGGAGTCAAGATAATACATTGGCCGCAAGGTAAAAAGCAGCAAGTGTGATTACAGGATCATCAGAACAGAACCTGGTCCAGTCGAAGTCAAGCTTGTGAAGTGAAAAAGAGCTGCAAGGATGTCTGTATTTAAAAGAATGGATCCCTTTGACACCTCTGCTGAAGATTAGATACAGTACATCGAGCAATTAGAGTATTTTTTTGAAACCAATAGAGTTAAAGAGATGGGGAAGAGAAAGGTGATATTACTCAGCATCTGTGGGACCTCAACCTATAATTTCATCCATCGTCATACATCCCCAAGTGTGGACAATGCAAGCTCCTTTACCAAAATTGTTCAGTTGTAATTTTACAAGGATTTAAGTTTATTTCAACAAGGAAAGCCCTAGGGAGAACATACAGCATATACAATCTTAAAATTTTACAGAACAGGAGGAGGCTATTCAGCCCATTGTGTCTGCACCAGGTCTCAAAAGAGTCACCCAGCTAGTCCCATTCACCAGCCCTATTTCAGTAGCCCTCTAAATTAATCATTTTGAAATATGCATCCAGCTCTCTTTTGAAACCTCCTGTGGAATCTCCACCACTCTCCCAGGCAGCACATTCCAACAACTCTCTGAGTAAAGAAGTTTCTCCTCATCTCAATCTGAGCTCTCCACCTTGGAATTGTGACCGCTTAGTCACTGATATACCAACAGAATATCCTTCTTTACCCTGTCAAAATTAGTTTGCAGAATGAATGACAAGGCAATATAGAAAAAGTTGCTGGCAGAAACTGAGATAGGTTTTAAAAATGTTCTGGAAATAGCGTTAGCAATGGAAAGCATTGAGAAGTGTGCCCAGGAGCTTCAAAGCATGCAAAATGATGTGGTCCACCAGCTAGTGTGGGAAACCTCAGGCAGCAGTGGCACCAGAACTAAATACATCAATTTAAACTGGGAAACAGATACAAAGCTCGTAGAGTTAAGAAATTCAAAAGAATGAATCAACTACCCAGCATCAGTACAGAGTGTCTAGGGTAAACCATTCCAAAGTGATTTGCTGATTCCGAGATGCAGAATGCTTTGTGTGCCACATTACAGCTACCTGAAGCACAGAGAGAAGAATAAACAGAGCTGACCTAGTAGCAATAGAGTGGACAGATCAGCAGATAGCAGTTTTCTGCAAGTTATTGGAACATTCTTCAGATAAATAATGTGAAACCACGCAAGGTGGGCTGTAGTATATGGTTGTTAATGGTCAACAACAGACCATTAAGGGCGTGTCCAAAGATGCATAGGTTAGGTGAATTGGCCATGCTAAATTCTCCCTCAGTGTACCTGGACAGGTGCGGAATGTGGCGACTAGGGGATTTTCACAGTACATAAGAACATAAGAAATAGGAGCAGGAGTAGGCCATCTAGCCCTTCGAGCCTGCCCCGCCATTCAATAAGATCATGGCTGATCTGTTGTGGCTCAGTTCCACTTTCCCGCCCTCTCCCCATAACCCTTAATCCCCTCTCTTATCAAGAACCCATCAACCCGCTTCTTAAAAATATTTAGCGAGGCAGCCTCCACCACTTCAACGGGCAACTTCATTGCAGTGTGAATGTAAGTTTAAGAATGGAAGTAGACATGGAAGTGTCTGCTACCATAGTATGGGAGTCAACCTACAAGCATCTTCAAGAACGGTTTCAGTCTCTGAAGTTGAAAAACATATCAACTAGATTGGCTACCTACACAGGGATGGCCATTGAGATAGTGGGGACGAATGAAATAGCCGTGAGCTAAGGGATACACTCTGTCCAACATTCATTAATCGTAGTGTTTGATCAAGTACCAAGCCTGATGGGCCATGACTGGCTCCATGAAATTAAACTCAACTGGTTGGAAATCTTCAACATTAGAGTACAAGGCCTGCATGAAGTAATCTGGAAATATCAGGCCATTTTTCAGGACGAAATTGAGAAAATTAAAGATGTAATGGCAAAAATTTATGTAGACCCATGAAGCCATCCGAAAATTATTAAGAGCTAGATCTGTGCCCTATGCTTTGTTGGTGAAAGTCAAGATCAAACTAAAAAGGGTATGGTGTCATCAACTGGCTCAGATCATGGAATGGACAGTCCCCATACTGCCTGTGTTGAAACCAGATAAAACAGTCCACATCTACAGAGACTATAAATTAACAGTACACTAGACAGCGAGGCTAGACAAATACCCAATACCAAAAATAGAGGATTGGAAAACTGACTGGAGGACAATTATATGCCAAATTAGAAATGAGTCATGCATAATAGCAACTGGAGTTAATGATGCTTCCAGAGGCTACATGGCTATTAATACTCATAAGGGATTGTACCAGGATACATGCTTGCCCTTTGGTGTTTCATCAGCAAGCACCACATTTCAAAGAGCTATGGAAAGCCTAATGCAGGGCTTGTCATGTGTCATTGCATATCTGGATGTCATAATGATTGCTGATCCGAGGAATATCTTGATAGCATTGGCGATGACCCCTCCCATCACTTTATTGGTGATCAAGAGTAGGGTTGGGTTTGATTGGGTTGGATTTGTCCTGTTTCATGTGTAAAGGACAGCCCAAGGCAATTTTCCACCTTGTCAGGTAGATGCCAATGTTTTAGTTGTGTTGGAACAGCTTGGCTAGAGACAGGCAAATTCTGGAGCGCAAGTCTTCAATACTATTGTCGAAAGAATCTCAGGACTCACAGTTTTACATTAACTAGTGCTTTCATTTGTTTCTCAATACCACATGGAGTGAATCGAATTGGCAGTGGGCATGTAATTAACCCTGTATTGCAGCTTCACCAGGTTGATACCTCATTTTTAGGAATGCTTTTCAGATGTTGCCCTGGCATGCCCTCCTGTATGCTTCTTTGAACTAGGTTTAATCACTTTGTTTGGTGGTAGTGGTAGAGTGGGGCAAATGCCAGGCCATGATCTGTTTGAAATGTTGCCATTTAGCATATTGATAGTGCTACATAACACAATGGAGAGTATCAATGCGATGATGGGACTTTGTCACCACAAGGACTGTGTCGTGTCACCTCTACCAATACTGTCAGGGACAGATGTATTTTCAGCAGGCATACTAGTGAAGGTGAGGTTAAGTATGTTTTTCCCTCTTGTTGGTTAATGCTACATGCTTTAGGACTCACTCAGTTCAGTCAGTAATGGTGTTTCCTAGCCATTCTTGGTGATGGACTTTGAAGTTTCCCACCCACAGTTTGCTCTGTGCCTTTGCCATTCTCAGAGTTTCCTTCAAGTGGTGATCAACATGGAGGTCCACTGATTCATCAGCTGAAGTGGGATGGTATGTGATAACTAGCATGAAATTTCCTTTCCTATATGTGACCTTGTACCATGAAACTTCATGGCATTTAGAGTTGGTTTTGAGGACTCCCAAGGTATCTCCCTCTTGACTGTATAACAATGTGCCACCACCTCTGCTGGGTCTGCCTTGGCAGTGGGACTGGACAAACCCAGGGATGGTGATCTTTGTGCCATATGTCAGCCAACTTTATTGGTATGCCTCTGCCCTCCAGAATCTTTCCACTGTCATGCTCATGATATACTGCATTGCCAGGTTTTGTACTTTCTACAATTGCTAGCTTATACTCCCTATGCCCTAGTCCAGCCCTTTCATAAATAACAAGAAAACCACCCATTCTAATTCTGACCATGGGGAAGGTTACAGCATACTTCCCTCCAGTCAGAAAAAGAAACATCTGTTCACTGTGACTCTCTCCCTTGGTCAAATTTGTACACAAGTTACCAATGTTCTTAAGTTACCAATGTCTTGCTGCAGCTGTATAGGGCACTGGTGAGGCTGCAGCTGGAGTACTGTGTGCAGTTTTGGTTGCCGCACTTACGCAAGGATCTTTTGGCCTTGGAGGGAGTTCAGGGGAGGTTTACTAGGCTGATTCCGGAGTTGAGGGGGTTGAACTATGAGGAGAGGCTGAATAAACTAGGCTTGTACTCATTAGAGTTTAGAAGAATGAGGGGAGATCTCATTGAGACGTATAAGATGTTGAATGGGATGGATAGGATAGAGGTGGAGAGGCTCTTCCCACTCAGAAAGGACAGTAGGACTAGAGGGCACAGCCTCAAGATAAAGGGGGGGCGGTTTAGAACGGAGTTGAGGAGGAACTTCTTTACTCAAAGGGTGGTGAATCTCTGGAATTCTCTGCTTGTTGAAGCGGTGGAGGCTGCCTCGCTCAATATTTTTAAGACACGGGTTGATAGGTTTTTGATAGGCAAGGGCTTTAAGGGTTATGGGGAGAGGGCAGGAATGTGGAACTGAGCCACGACAGATCAGCCATGATCTTATTGAATGGTGGGGCAGGCTCGAGGGGCTAGATGGCCTACTCCTGCTCCTATTTCTTATGTTCTTATGTTCCATTAATCTCATGTGTTACTATTTATCAAATAAGTCTGTATGAGGTACTTAATTAATTGCCTTTGAAAGTCATATATACCACACTACTTCCAGCAACACTCTCTGAACTCCATTGTATTAGCTCCTGTTGTAGGAAAAACACATTCAGCATTATTCTTCAACACGTTGAAAAGCACCAATATGCACACATAAAAGTAATGGTATCATGTTCATTCATGGAGATGAGGCAGGTCCCAGGTTCAATCCCTACTCTGTACTAAGGTAGCTCTTCTTATTTAGCATGGCGACAGAAGCTACAATTAGCCTCAGCTCTCTAGGCAAGAATTGAGTTAAATGAATGATCTTTGATGTGCTTGGATGGTTGAGCTGACATAAGGACAGAATTGGATTTAGCTACAATATCCTTCCAGCTTGAATTGTCTGCCTATGCTCGCACATGAAGCATGCTCACTTAGATAAGGCACCAGAGGGTGGAGGCACCCACAAATTGTATCCCAGCATGAGTCAATACTTCAGGGTAAAGTGAAAAAAAAACATTGAGAAAAACATGCATCCAAATGCATTCAATAAAATGTCTCCCAATCTTACTTCTGTGCATAATATGCACTGTCTCAGGCAGTTTCATATCCTGATATTTATTAATGTGGCAATGTTAATTGGCTAATAAACATTTCTGCGTGTTTGCTGCTTGAACAGATTATAGCGGTCATCTGCATCACGTGCCTGACTCAATTCATGGTGCCGTACTCTAATATTAAAACCATCATTACATCCATTATCAGCCTGTTTATCCAGAGCAACTTCCCGTATTCAACATCATGTTCTTAGAGAGGTTCCAGCTTGCTGAGGGCTTGCAAAGCGCAATATAATATTGACATAAATGCATTATTATTACTTGAAATACTGTGAAATAACACCTTTTAATTTTATAGTTTAGCTCTCTGCACAAACATGGTGTAAAATCAATTCGCTTGTGACCTTTAGTTTTAACTCTATCGCTGACCACCTTGCCCTTAATAATTTACTGTGTGCTGCGCAGAAACTGTGGCCATAAACCCTGAACGCAGGCTATTTTGCGTCTGTCCATCGGTCATGCAAGTTTAATTGTATTATCATTGAATTTCTATTGCCATTAGAACAGCTAATACAGGAGAAGTAATAAGACTTGGCATTTTAGTCAACCACACACAAAAACACTGAAACACATACAGAATTAAAGTAATTAACCTGCCATCTTCATTTGATCAGATCCCGGCTTTCTGTCAGCACTGTTCAGTTTGAAGTGTACAGTGTTGCATTTTAAATCTAATTTGTAAAGAAGCGTGCATGGTCATATCACTTCAAGAGGTTTAATTATACCAGCTCTGACAACACATTGCAGTATCTTGTTCTTTGCTGGAAAATATAGTGTCTCCTTAATTATCTTCCTGGCCTTTCCGAAAATGCTATAGGATATCCAATTTGAAAATTCTATAAGATCCTTATCTGTTTTGTTACCTAATCCAACAACAAACTCAAAGCTCTCTGGCATGTTAGACCAGTGCCTTGATTGAATGGATTATTTTCTATAAATATATTAATAATCAATGAGCTCCATAGAATGTTTACTAAGTCTTGTAATTGAATTGGACTGCGCCGAGCAATTAAAAAAAACATGCGGAATATTTCAAAAGGGTAGTGCAGAATTCAAAATAAGAAGGTGAGGAAGAAAAATCCTTTCTGTTAAGTAGGAAAAAGAATGTTACAAATAAATGTCACCTTGCATTGTGGAACACCACAATTAATTATAATTATCCCCACTGCAATCTGTAACTAACAAAAAAAAAGTATTAAAAATGCTCCTTTGACCACACAATATGTAATAAACTGGGTTATCTTTAGATAGGCTAAAAATACAAGAGACAGAATTTTACATTCCCCTGCCAGTAGGTTTGCAGGTGGTGGGGCTCAGGGGTGGGGGATGATCCCTACCCTCCACATTGTCTCCAGAATTCTGTGGTGGGATGGGCAAGGCCTAGGCTTGCCTGCCCTCCCTTTCTCCTTTCACCTTCCTTTCACCTGGCGGAGTCCAGAAGTAGGGGTCATAGTTTGAGGATAAGGGGTAAACCTTTTGGGGCTGAGATGAGGAGAAATTTCTTCACCCATCTAATGGTGAATCTGTGGAATTCGCTACACAAAACGTGGTTGAGGCCAAAATATTGTATGATTTCAAGAAGAATTTTGATATGGCCCTTGGGGATAAAGGGAACAAGGGGTATGGGGGCAAGACAGGATCAGGATATTGAATTTGATGATCAGTCATGATCAAAATGAATTGGCGAGCAGGCTTGAAAGGCCGAATAAGACCATAAGATCATAAGACATAGGAACAGAATTAGACCACTCGGCCCATCAAGTCTATTCTTATCTCCTGCCTTTCCCCCCATAACCCCTGATCCCCTTATTAATCAAGAACCTATCTATCTCTGTCTTAAAGACACTCAATGACCTGGCCTCCACAGCCTTCTGCAGCAAAGAGTTCCACAGATTCACCACTCTCTGGCTGAAGAAATTCCTCCTCATCTTTGTTTTAAAGGACTGTTCCTTCATCTTAACTCATTCTATATTTTGATAAAATTGCATTTGACTAAATATTATTTGGACAGTATTCCAGTATATGGCCTACACATGGTTTTAATTTCTATACTTCTATGTTTAAATTAATGACCACTTCAGGGCTGCTTCTCACTCAGCCTCAATTTTGAGGTTGGCGGTAGGGTTTTAGGACAGAAAACCGGAATGTGACCCTGCTCAGGCCTATGGCAGGAAAGATGAGGTGCCTCCATCAACAGCCTCCTGTCAACATTCGGCAACCCCCTGCAATTACCCCCACTGCCCTCTTACCAAGTGTGGCTCTTGCAGGAGCTCCTGCCTATTTAGCCTCTCCCCCACACTTCTATTCCCCTCTCTACCCAATACTGTGGGCCCTACATTCCCCCGTGCCCTGACAGCACCACACCTGGTCCTGGAGCACCAGCACTTAGTCTTTGGGGATTACATGAAGTCCTGTTCCTGTCCACTACAGCTTCTGGTACACGTGAGTGCCGCCTGCCAATAAAGCTTGGTCGCATTTCCAATTATAGTGCTGATTGTCGCTAAAGCTGGAACAAACTCTGACACCGCTATAAAAGGTAAGCATTGCAGAAGGCAAACGTTTAATTATTCTCAACCTCCATATGGTCAAAAAAGAACCGTTAAAGATATTTCTGGTTTCTCATCTATACCACTGCAGTATAATAGATAAACAGCTGGCCCTGTCAGCTGTACATTATATTAACCTCAGTGGCAACAGGCCTTGAAGCAGCCATGAACCACACACATTCAATGCACCACTCCCAGGATAGCTAACTCTAATGTTAGATATTGTTTTCCATAGCAAGCTTTTTTCTGACATTGAAACATTTAAAGGAAAAATTAATCAGTGCTTGGGTGATGAGCAGTGGTTAACACTGCATCTCACAGTGCCAGGGACCTAGGTTCGATTCCCGAGTTGGGCCACTAGCTGTGCGGAGTTTACACTTTCTCCCTGTATCTGCGTGGGTTTCCTTTGGGCATTCCGGTTTCCTCCCACAGTTCATAGGTATGCAGGTTAGGTGGATTGACCATGCTAAATTACCCCTTAGTGTCAGGGGTGCTAGCTGGGGTGAATGCATGGCGTTAAGGTGATAGGGGCTGGGTGGGATTGAGGTCAGTGCAGACTCGATGGTTCAAATGTCTTCCTTCTGCATTGTATGATTCTATGATAGGACCAGTATATTTAGACTTGGCTTTACATTAGACTGGAGCAATGTTGCAAATATTAAGCCACTTGTAGTGCCAAAACATATTATTTCATGTTGATTTTGCTTCTTTTGCCAATTGCTTTAAATCTGCTCCCCTCATTTTCAATCATTTCATGAATGGGTATACTTTCTCCCTATCTATTTTTTCTGGGCCATTCATAATTTTGAATGTCTGTATCAACTCTCCTCTCAACCTTCTTTTCTCCAAGGAGAAACCTCTCCATTCTACCTTCAGAACTGAAATCCCTTATCACTGGAAACATTCTTATGAATCTTTTCTGCACCCTCTCCCCTGCCTTCACATCCTTTCGAAAATGTGGTGCCCAGAACTGAATTCAATACTCCAGCTGAGACTAAGTTAGTATCTTCCACAAGTTTTTTAGAATATAAAACACTTTACTTATAGGAATTAAAGTTTAACTGTATAAAATGAGGATATCTGTTTGAGAAATTTGTAAAATTGACTCTGAAGTAAATGCAATTCAAACAAGTTTGGAGTTTATTATACTTAAACATTTAGGGCCATGTTGACTGAAGAAATTAACAGCCAGAAAGGTAGGATCATAAAGCAGATGGACTTACTTAACTAAAGAACTGGAGGCATGAAGTCTGCAATTATTCCTGTAAAAGGTAAGTAATTCAGGTTTCTCAGAATTAAGGAAAGTTCTGGGATGAAAAGGTAGTTAATTTGCATTTTTACCTGGGAACAGGCTGTGAGTGTCACATTACCATGGAGATGGATGGAGCTTAGTAAAGTTCTTTTTTTTGAGCTTATTTCTCTGACTTCAGCGAGTGTATAGCAAGTAGCCAAGACTGGTTCATGTGAGGGATAAGCAGCCAAGAAACTGTGTCAATTTTGATCTTATGCAACTTGGCATTCCTTAGAAATCAAGATATAAAGCCCAGGTCGACACGTGTAGTCGAGTAAATGTTAGATGTATCTTCTATGACACAGTCTGCGATTAGAAGTTTAAAGCTTATTTCTTTGTCACAAATTAGCTTACATTAACACTGCGATGAAGTTACTGTGAAAATCCTCTCGTCACCACACTCCAGCGCCTGTTTGGATACACTGAGGGTGAATTTAGCATGGTCAATGCACCTAACCAGAATGCCTTTCAGACTGTGGGAGGAAACCAGAGCCCCTGGAGGAATCTACAGCAATCCTCTAAATAAAAGGCAGTCAATCATGTTGCAGTTGAAATCTGGAAGTAATCAAAATGGCTGCAATTTGAAACGATAGCCGCAGGGTTATGGAAACCAAGGGTGTTTCTGATGTTTTAAACCATTGCGCAGGAGATGCAAGGATGCCTGTGCCTAAGCTGCAGAATACAGAGTCCTGAGACCGGTGGAGAAGTCTGAGGATGTTTTAGCCACAAGCTGATGCAAAGAGCCCCATGGAATCCTGTCCCATGGAGAATAGCTGGAACTGCAGAAGGGAAATTGGAGTGTATTTTGGACATGGTGACATTCATTTTGGTTCCAGGAAAAGTAAATGGGACCTTCGCAATTTCAAAAAATAATGAAACTCTTTCGGGGGGGAGGTCAGGGTTAATAGAACTGAGTTTACTGCATAAATCATAGTGTTATGGTAATCATGCTTATTTTATTTCATATTTTTGATATACAATAAATTTCACTTTTGTTGAAACCATTAAGTCTTGCAGCTTACTCTTACTGATTAATTGATAAGTGTTCAGATTTCTTTTGTAAATGTTAATGGTCCCTAATCAGATCATAACACAATGCAAAGCACAAAGACTGAACGCTTTGAGCCTCACATTTCGTGGCTTCGATGCTGTAGAATTCATGACTCCCTAATTGCATTCACATCATGCTGATGAGAAATCAGCATGGGGAGAAAGCGGGAAAGTGGAACTGAGCCACTTCAGATCAGCCATGATCTTACTGACTAACGGGGCAGGCTCGAAGGGCTAGATGGCCTACTCCTGCTCCTATTTCTTATGTTCTTATGTTCTTCTGATGATTCCCCTTTGAAAGTACGAACAAACACCACTGTAAACAGTGCAAGACTCTGGTAAACTAGAGGGTGAAGATGCAGATAAAACAGGCCACTTGATATATAGTGCCAGTAACTTTAAATTTACAGATAACCAATATGATGGGAATATAATCCAGTCTCCACTCTGGTTTTTGGTGCACAGCCCTGCACCTCCATGGCCAGTGCCCAGACAGGGCCAGACTGCTTGCAGCATTGGTGTCCTTATCAACTCTGAGTTTCTGATCCCATATTCTCTCCATTACAAAGTCTGCACCTCATCTGCTATCAAAGCCTCAACCATGCTATTATTGCCTCCAGACTCAACTATTCCATTCCTCTCCTGGTCAGCCTCACATCTATCACTCTTCATTAAAATTGAGCTTGTCCAAATCTTTGCTGCCTTCACCTTACCCACACCAAGAATTATTGGCGCAACGCTCCTTCGCTTGCTGACTGATCTTGGCTCCCAATCTGGCAACATATGGGTTTTAAATCTGTCAACCTAATGCTCAAATCTTTTCATGGTTTGTCCAAAATTCTGTAGTCTCCTTCAATCCTTCAACCCTCCAGAAATCTGCGTTCCAACAATGCTGGCATCAAGTAAAGCACCACCAGCTAAATCATCCCCCCCACTTCCTCCACCTCCCCCCGCAACCCCCCCAAATCCCAATCACCACCCCTCCCCGCCACCCCACCCACCCTCCTCGCCGCCCTTGCTGCCAATTATGAGCAGTCCTTTCTGAGTTGCCCGGGCCCTACCTGACACTTCTCGGCCTCTCTAACTCTTACTGTCCCTTCAAGTCATTTCTTAAACCCTAACTCTTTGACTAAGCTTTTATTCAGCCGCCTTAGTATTTTTCTTTGAGCCAGTGTTAACTTTGGCCTGGTAATCCTCCACCAAAGCAATAAAAGCAATATATAAACTTGGGCATTGTGGTTTTATGACTTCCAGAACAATTCTGAATGCTTCCTTTCTTTCAGCACTAGATGGTGCTACATTCCCATTTTTCAGTGCGTATAAGAAGCTGATTGCGATTTGATTTAATTCCTCTTCAGTTGGCATGAACTTTATTTCAGCTTTGCACCTAACAGGAGGGACAGCTCACTGTTGTGCCTGTTGCAGTCTGAAAATTGCATTGTAGTTCTCAGATATTCTGGAATTGTAACTTTGTGTTTCAAGTATATTGTTTTTAAAGTGCAACATAACTGACCTCTCTTTTTAAAAAGTGTATCAATGACACGGTGCCTTGTACCGTGTAGGAGTAGGATTTAAGTCTTTGTCCATAGTCCCGTACATGGTGGAGTCCCCAGTCTGATTCCAGACTTTCACACTGAACAAAAAGATAGAGGGAGAGCTGGAAAATGCGGTATTGTAAATTGCACTTGTGTAGTTCCTCATGACAGGCTAGTGCAATGCTGGTAGAAGCTTAGATGGATGACTTGAAAAGTAGGCCATTAATAATTAAAACAGACATTGTCGCCATTTGACCCATGCTTTTCTTCCCTCTTGCTCTCCACATCACAGGTTGTGTTAAGATTTATCAGAAAGGATAGAAGGTCCCTTCATCGTTTAGATTTGTGATGATTAGAATTCTTTGTGGGTGAAAGGTGTGAGGTTGGGCACGTTAATTAAAAGGCCCGTTTAAAAAAAGACTAACCAACCTGGTGTCACATTTGAGGAGAAGAGTTCCAGGTTTTCACTACCTTACAAAATGCTTCCGAATTTAATTTGGATCAAGTTATAGTTTTCTGGGTGTGCCTCCATGTTTTGGATTCTTCCATCTGAGGAAATGGCTTCCATGTATAATCCCTGACGACTCTCTTGACCATCTCAAAGACCTCAATTAGATTATCATTTCAGGAGATCCACAATGGCTTGCGCTGCTCACTAATGTCTCTGATGCCCGATTTCTCTTCCTACAATGTTATTAGCTTGTCACACAAATAAAATTTAAAAACTTAAATGGGCAAGGACAATTCTAACAGATGCTTGTTAGATTTATTCCGATAGTAAATTATGGGGCAGTATTTTCTTATTGAACTGAACATTTTGTAATGCTGCAGTTCTGAGAAAGGATATCAACCTTTCCTCTCTTGCCTCTCCCTGTCACTGCAATTCCCATGTAGATATGCCGGCGTTGGACTGGGGTGAACACAGTAGGAAGTCTCACAACACCAGGTTTAAGTCCAACCAGTTTATTTGATAGTAGTCTCTCCACTATCTCCACTCACTCCACACTATCTCCACTCACATTGTCTGCATCTTTAAGACTTGAATAGCAGGTTAGCTGCAAAGATTCACATTCTAATCAGTATTCTGTAAATTGTGTGTGACTTTAGGTGCCTTTCTCTGATCAGAACCTTCCACACACCTGACAAAGGAGCACCATTTCCGAAAGCTTGTGGGATTACTATCAAATAAACAGGTTGGACTTTAACCTGGTGTTGTGAGACTTCTTACTGCAATCCCCTGCAGCTGTCCTAGATTCTGGTGCCTTGGGTGTGGGATTTGCTGCAGTGGCCTGTTTGAGGATGTGCAGTTGTTTGAAGGCAAGAAATGGGGGTGTGGGGGTGGCCTTGGCGAGATGTTCGTCTTCATCGATGACATGTTGAAAGCTCTGAAGAAGATGCTGTAGTTTCTCTGCCCCAGGGAAGTATTGGACGACGAAGGGTACTCTGTCCACCATATCCCATGTTTGTCTTCTGAAGAGGTTGGTGCGGTTTTTCGCTGTGGCATGTTGGAACTATCGATTGATGAGTCGAGAGTCATATCCTGTTCTTATGAGGGCATTTTTCAGCTTCTGGAGGTGTCTGTTGCAATCATCCTCTCTGATCAGATCCTGTGTATATGGAGAGCTTGTCCATAGTGATGGCTTCTTTAACATGTTTAGGATAGAAGCTGGAGAAGTGGAGCATCGTGAGGTTATCCATAGGCTTGTGGTACAGTGAAGTGCTGAAGTGACTGTCCTTAATAGAAATGCGTGTGTCCAAGAATGCAACCGATTCTGGAGAGTATTCTGGAAGTCATAAAACCACAATGCCCCATGTTTATATATTGCTTTCATTGCTTTGGGGGAGGATTACCAGGCCAAAGTTAACACTGGCTCAAAGAAAAATACTAAGGCGGCTGTGATGAGTCTGATAGTCAGATGGAACTTGTTGATGTCATCATAAAGTTGTTTCAATGATTGTTCACCATGGGTCCAAAGGAAGAAAATGACATCGATGTATCTAGCGTATAGCATCGGCTGAAGGACCTGTATGGTGAAGAGGTCTTGTTCAAACCTGTGCATGAAGATGTTGGCATATTGAGGTGCACATTTGGTCCCTATGGCTTTTCCACGTGTCTGGATGAAGACCTGGTTGTTGAAGATGAAGACTTTGTGGTCCAGGATGAAGCGGATGAGTTGTAGACTTGCATCTGCAGATTGGCAGTTGCTGGCGTTGAGTACTGAGGCAGTTGCAGAATGCCATCGTGGGAAATACTGGACTAGTGGAGTGCCCCAGGGGTCGTTGCTGGGGCCTCAGCTATTTACCATTTATATAGATGATCTGGAGGAGGGAACCGAGTGTATGGTGTCAAAATTTGCTGATGACACCAAGATTGGTGGAACGGCAAATTGTGCGGAGGGTGTGGAGAGTCTGCAGAAGGATCTAGATAGGCTGGGCGAATGGGCCAGGAACTGGCAAATGGAATTTAATGTTGGCAAATGTGAGGTTGTCCACTTTGGTAGGAATAATGGCAGGAAGGACTATTACTTACGTGGTGAAAATCTGCAGCATGCGACGGTGCAGAGGGACCTCGGGGTCCTTATGCATGAATCGCAAAAACCCAGCTTGCAGGTGCAGCAGGTGGTCAGGAAGGCTAATGGGATGCTGGCCTTCATAGCGAGGGGGATTGAATATAAAAGTAGGGAGGTCTTACTGCAGCTGTACAGGGCACTGGTGAGGCCGCAGCTGGAGTACTGTGTGCAGTTTTGGTCGCCGCACTTACGCAAGGATATTTTGGCCTTGGAGGGAGTGCAGAGGAGGTTTACTAGGCTGATACCGGAGATGAGGGGGTTGAACTATGAGGAGAGGCTGAATAAACTAGGCTTGTACTCGTTAGAGTTTAGAAGAATGAGGGGAGATCTCATTGAGACATATAAGATGATGAATGGGATGGATAGGATAGAGGTGGAGAGACACTTCCCACTCAGAAAGGATAGTAGGACTAGAGGGCACAGCCTTAAGACAAAGGGGGAGCGGTTTAGAACGGAGTTGAGGAGGAACTTCTTCGCTCAAAGGGTGGTGAATCTTTGGAATTCTCTGCCCGTTGAAGTGGTGGAGGCTGCCTCGCTCAATATTTTTAAGACGCGGGTTGATAGGTTTTTGATAGGCAAGGGGATTAAGGGTTATGGGGAGAGGGCGGGAATGTGGAACTGAGCCACGACAGATCAGCCATGATCTTATTGAATGGTGGGGCAGGCTCGAGGGGCTAGATGGCCTACTCCTGCTCCTATTTCTTACGTTCTTATGTTCTTAAATGTTGGTATAGAGTGCTGAGACATCCATTGTGATGAAGAGTGCTCCTGGTTCAACTACTCCATGTGTGCTAAGTTTCTGTAGGAAGTCCGTAGTGTCGCGACAGAAGCTGGGGTTCTTTATACAATCGGTTTCAGGATGCCCTTGACGTAGACGGAGAGATTTTCACACAGGATCCCATTGCCTGATATGATGGGATGGCCAGGTGTGTTGGCCTTGTGTATCTTTGGGAGGCAGTAGAGATCTCCCAACGCGGGGAGTACGTGGGATGAGAGCATGAAGGGTAACCTGAAGGTCCAGATCAAAGGTCTTGATCAGTCTATTGAGTTGATGGGTGTGTTCTTTGGTCGGATCTGCGGGTAACTATCTGTCGTTTTCCTTGTTGTTCAGTTGTCGATACACTTCTTTGCAGTAATCCATTCTGTTCAGTATGACAGTGGCCCTTCCTTTGTCTGCTGGTTTGACGACAATGTTGCGGTTAGTCTGAGAGTGCAGATGGTATTGTGTTGTGCTTGGGTGACGTTTGGGACTGTCTTGTGAGTGCAGCTGATGAATCTGGCACCACACAACTCTGCCACAGCAACCTCTGCCACCATCTCACATGAGAACACCATCCACCAGGTACACAGTACATTCTCTTGCAACTCAGTCAATGTTGCCTACCTGATACACTGGAGGAAAGGATGTCCCAAGGCATGATACATAGGGGAGACTTTGCAGACGCTATGACAACAGATGAAAGAACACCACTCGACAATTACCAGGCAAGACTGTTCCCTTCCAGTTGGGGAACACTTCCGCAGTCACGAGCATTCACCCTCTGATCTTCAGGTGAGCGTTCTCCAAGGTGGCCTTCATGACACAGGGCAATGCAGAATCGTTGAGCAGAAACTCTTCGCCAAGTTCCGCACACATGAGGATGGCCTCAATGGGGATTTTGGGTTTATGCCACACTATCTGTAACCCCGATAACTTGCCTGGGCTTACAAAATCTCACTAACTGTCCTGGCTGGAGACAATACACATCTCTTTAATCTGTGCTTAACCCTCTCTCCACTCACATTGTCTGTACCTTTAAGACTTGATTACCTGTAAAGACTTGCATTCCAACCATTACCTTGTAAATTGAGTTTGTGTCTGTAATGTTCTGTTTGTAAACATAAGTCTTCACTCACCTGATAAAGGAGAAATGCTCTGAAAGCTTGTGCTGCCAAATAAACCTGTTGGACTTTCGGACTGTGGGAGGAAACCGGAGCAGCCAGAGGAAACCCACGCAGACATGGGAAGAATGTACAGACTCCACACAGACAGTCACCCAATGTCGGAATTGCACCCGGGTCCCTGGCGCTGTGATGCAGCAGTGTTAATCAGTGTGCCACCATGCTGCCCATCAACTGTCACCCAGCTATTATCCGGTTGCTGTTTGTAGAAGCTTGCTGTGTGTAAATTGGCAGCTATGTTCCCTACATTATTCCAATGACTAAACTTCAAAACTACTTCATTGGCTGTAAAGCACTTTGAACTGAGGTTATGAAAAGCATTATATGCTTGGGTTTTTTGAAGGTGTAACCAAGAACAGTGCAGTCGACATTGTCTATATGAACATTTGAAAGGCCTTTGACAAGATACCACATGATAGGTTGTTGTATAATGCTATATCTCACAGGATCTAGGGTGAGGTAGCCAATTGGATACAAAGTTGGCTTGATGACAGCGGTTTAGAGAGTTGATTTTCAAACTGGAGGTCTGTGACTAGCAGTGTGCCTCAGGGATTGGTGCTGGGTCCACTACTATTTGTCATTTATACTAATGACTTGGATGAGGATTTAGGAGGCATGGCTAGTAAGTTTGCAGATGACACAAAGATTGGTGGCATAGTGGACAGAAGAAGGAAGAAAGTTATCTAGAATTGCAACGGGATCTTGATCAATTGGGCCAATGGACTGATAAATGGTGGCTGGAGTTTAATTTAGATAAATGTGAGGTGATACATTCTGGTTGATCGAATCAGGCAGGCATTACTCAGTTAATGGTAGGGCGTGAGGGAGAGTTATAGAACAAAGAGACCTAGGGGTACGGGTTCATAGCTCATTGAAAGTGGAGCCACAGGTGGACAGGGTGGTGAAGAAGGCATTCAGCATGCTTGGTTTCATTGGTCAGAACATTGAATACAAGAGTTGGGATATCTTGTTGAAGTTATACAAGACATTAAGAACAAAGAACAACACAGCACGGAAAACAGGCCCTTTGGCCCAACGAGCCCGCGCCGCCATCTTAGTAAGGCCACACTTGGAATACTGTGCACAGTTCTGTTCACTCTATTATAGAAAGGATATTATTAAAACTAGAAAGAGTGCAGAAAAGATTTACTAGAATGCGACCGGGACTTGATAGTTTGCGTGATAAGGAGAGGCTGAATAGACTGGGACTTTTTTTTGGAGCTTCAGAGTGATCTTATAGAGGTCTATAGAATAATGAGGGGCATAGAAAAGGTAGATAGTCAGTATCTTTTCCCAAAGGTAGGGGAGTCTAAAACTAGAGGGCATAGGTTTAAGGTGAAAGGGGAGAGATACTAAAGTGTCCGGAGGATCAATTTTTTCACACAGAGGGTGGTGAGTGTCTGGAATGAGCTGCTATGGACCAGGTACAATTGTGTCTTTTGAAAAGCATTTAGATGGTTACATGTAAGATGGGTATAGAGGGATATGGGCCAAATGTGAGCAATCAGGACTAGCTTAATGGTAAAAACTGGGCAGCATGGGCAAGTTGGGCTGCAGGCACTGTTTCGATGCTGCAAACCTCTATGACACTAATGCAAATACTTCCTTTTCTTTCTAGTACAGTGATTAACGTACCCTCTTGGTCACCATTGACTGGGAAGCCTGAGTACTGTGTCATAGTGGTATTATCACTAGGCTAGCAATCTTGAGACCTAGGGCTAGATCTGGATTCAAATCCTACCTCAACGGATGGTGAAATTTAAATTACATAAAAATCTGAAATTAAAAGTCCAAGGATGATTGCGAAATCATTGTTGATTGTTGAAAACTTATCTGGTCTGCTTTCAGGAAGGAAATCTGTGTGATTACAGGCCCAGAGCAATGTGGTTGAGTCTCAAATGTCCTCTGAAAGCTAGGGATGGACAGTAAATGTGACACCCACATTCCTGTAAATTTATTTTGAAAAGAGTAGGAGGAAGAACAAATGCTAGCTTCCTTCTGGGCAAAGACTGCAGATTGTAGCTGAATGCTTTACAGAGCTAAACAGCTTGCAGTGTCAGGAATAGAACTGGGAACTGTGTAGTAGTGCACCATATTATAGATTAACTTGCCTTATCACATCACAGAAGTAACTCAACATGCTTCACACCTAACCAATTACATTGAAATGCAATGACTTGTTTTGTGGACAAAAAGTGGAATTCTCCTGTAATATTTTTCAGAATACCGCATCTGTATAAGAATTGTTCAAATTAACTTGAGAAATCAGGATCAAGAACAGATTTCTAGCACCTCATAATTGACTTCAAACCCAGTAGGTCATTTCTTATATGTAGTCGAGCTCCATTTACCCACCGTTGATCTCTGTCTCCTGATAACCTTCCCAAATAAGCCTTATCAGTCTCAGACTTGAGTCAGGCTGATGCAATATCCACATTTGGGTGGAAAGAGTTTCAGATTTTTACTACATTTCAAGTTTTAATTTTATAGGTGTGAAGTAGGGAATGGATTAATGAACTTTGTGATACTTGAAGATTTTTAAAAAGGTGTTGTAGGACTTATTTTTGTGCGTCACAGACAGATAAGAAAGCAGCTGTCCCTGCTGTTGTACACAATTTTATGATTTTCCCAGCTAATTGTGTTCAGGAATGTGGCTGACCCTATTTTGTGTCTTTTAATATTATGGACTTCTGCTTAACATAGTGGAGCTTACATGCATGCCTTCATATATATTTGTTATGTACTATTTATGTATTATGTACTGATATATTATACGCTATACAGGTACCTACAAACATAAAATTGTTATACTGGCCCCGTTACCTTGTATGCCAGTTAACTTGTTTGCGCAGGCCTGTATGTCAGCTAATAGCTAATGACATCACAGGTATTGAGATGTAGGACAATTGCGGCCTTGAGATAGAACATAGAACATAGAACATAGAACACTACAGCACAAACAGGCCCTTCGGCCCACAAGTTGTGCCGACCACATCACCTACCAACCTACAGACCTATCTATAACCCTCAATCTCATTAAACCCCATATACTCATCCAGAAGTCTTTTAAAAGACCCCAGCGAGTTCGCCTCCACCACCACTGACGGCAGCCGATTCCATTCACTCACCACCCTCTGAGTGAAAAACTTACCCCTAACATCACTTCTGAACCTCCCTCCCCGCACCTTAAATCTGTGTCCTCTCGTAGCGACCATTTCAAACCGGGGAAATAGCCTCTGAGAGTCCACCCTATCTATTCCTCTCAACATTTTGTAAACTTCTATCAGGTCGCCTCTCAACCTTCGTCTCTCCAGGGAAAAGAGTCCCAGCTCCCTCAACCTAACTTCATAAGGCATGCCTCCCAGTCCAGGCAACATCCTTGTAAATCTCCTCTGCACCCTTTCAATAGCTTCTACATCTTTCCTATAGTGAGGCGACCAGAACTGCGCACAATACTCCAAATGAGGCCTGACAAGGGTCTTATAAAGTTCCAGCATTACCTCCCGACTCCTAAACTCAATCCCTCGATTAATGAAGGCCAGTACACCATACGCCTTCTTGACCACCTCCTCCACCTGCGAGGCCGATTTAAGAGTCCTGTGGACCCGGACCCCAAGATCCTTCTGCTCCTCAACACTACTCAGACTTCTGCCCTTAATAGTGTACTCGTTCATCCCGTTGGTTCTGCCAAAATGGACGACAACACATTTATCCGCGTTGAAGTCCATCTGCCACTTCTCCGCCCAGTCCTGCATCCTATCTATGTCCTGCTGCAACTTTTGCCATCCTTCCAGATCATCCACAACACCACCGACCTTCGTGTCATCAGCGAACTTACTTACCCATCCCTCCACTTCCTCATCCAGGTCATTTATGAAAATGACAAACAACAAGGGTCCCAGAACAGATCCTTGAGGCACTCCGCTGGTGACTGACCTCCATTCAGAAAAAGCCCCATCCACAACCACTCTCTGCCTTCTGCAGGCAAGCCAGTTCTGGATCCACAAGGCCAAAGGCCCTTGGATCCCATGCCCTCTCACCTTCTCAAGAAGTCTTGCATGGGGGACCTTATCAAACGCCTTGCTGAAGTCCATGTACACTACGTCCACGGCACTTCCTTCGTCAATGTGTTCAGTCACATTATCGAAGAACTCAACTAGGCTTGTAAGGCACGACCTGCCCTTGACAAATCCATGCTGACTATTCCTGATCATGTCAAACCTCTCCAAATGTTCGTAAATCTTGTCCCTCAGAAGCCTCTCCATCAGCTTACCAACCACTGAGGTCAGACTCACCGGTCGGTAATTTCCCGGGCTATCTCTGTTCCCTTTCTTAAAAATAGGAACTACATCCGCAATCCTCCAATCCTCTGGAACCTCTCCCATCTCCATTGACGACGCAAAGATCATCGCCAGGGGCTCTGCAATCTCTTCCCTGGCAGCCATGTTCACACAATGGAGGACAAGCCGCAGCCTGGGAATCTGCCGAGCATGGGAAAGTGCGTACGTGCTTGGAGGAGGACAAATATGTGTTCTTAAGTTGTGTTCAGAGAGAAACCTGGGGAACCGCTGTTAGGTGCCAGGTGTGTCTCCCAAAAGCTTTTGAATAAACCTGCTATACTTTGACTCACAACTGGTCTCAGAGGTATTATTTTGCCTACAACAGGATGTGCCCCCACATTTTGGATTCCTCCATCAGAGTAAATGGCTTGCACATATCATCCCTGTCGACTCTCTCAACTATCTTAAGGACCTCAATTAGATTATCATTTCAGAAGATGCACAGCGGCTTGTGCTGTTCACTAATGCCTCTGATGCCTGATTTCCCTTCCGACTATGTTATCAGCTTGTACTTTCAAATAACTTGCAACACAGATAAAATTTAAAAACCCCAAAGTGGGTGAAGACAATTCGAACAGATGCTTGTTAGATTTATTCCTGGAGCAAGTTATGGGGCGCTATATTTTTTATTAAACTGAACATTTTGTAAAGCTGCAGTTCTGATATAGTGTCTCAACCTTTCCTCTCTTTAGATGTTGGAGGAGCTATAGAGTGTTCTGAGCCTTTTCTGCTTTTCCCTGAATTAACCAAAAGTCCTGTACACTTATCACTCCTGTGCTCACTGACAAATGTTGGTTTCTGATTAAACAGCACATTTTCACATTAACATCATTGCAGTGTGAATGTAAGTCTATTTGTGACTAATAAGTAAACTTTACTAACTCTGATTGTTAATTTTTAACATTTTCATCTGATTTTCCCTCCATGGGCTTGCCTCTCCTTGTCACTGCAGTCATAGAAACATAGGAACTAGAAGCAGGACTAGGCCATTTTGATCATGGCTCACCATCAAATTCAATATCCTGACCTTGCCTTCCCCCCATGCCCTTTGACCTCTTCAGTTCCAAGAGCTAGATCTGATTTCTTCTTGAATTTCCTGCAGCCCGCCTAGATTCTGCAGGCCTGGAGTTTCTCATTTTTGTTGCTCCAACACATTGGCTGTTATACCTTTAACTGCAAAGGCCCTAAGCTCTTGTATTCCCTCCTTATACCTCCCTGTCTCTCTACATTATTTTGCTCATTTAAGATACTCTTTAAAAAAAATTTAATTGACCAAACTTTTGGTCATCTGTCCTAATACCTCCCTAAAATCTGCCTAGCATTTCCAGTGTTAAATTTTGTTTGCTTAAGATCCCTTGGAACATTTTGCTGCATTAAAAAAAACTATATAAATGCACATTGTTCTAGTTGGTTTATTTCAGATACAATAATGATTGTAGCTTGGCAGTATTGCTGGAAAAAAAGGGACATATTTTGGAAGCTTTACTTCTTGCACTCATCAGGACAGGAGCAAGAATGCCAAATTTCAAAGGCAGCAGCAATTTATACAGCCTGAGAAAAGGGCGCTGATTGATTAGCAAGTCAACAGTGATTGGCCA
Source organism: Carcharhinus amblyrhynchos (assembly GCF_965287045.1). Taxonomy (NCBI): domain Eukaryota; kingdom Metazoa; phylum Chordata; class Chondrichthyes; order Carcharhiniformes; family Carcharhinidae; genus Carcharhinus; species Carcharhinus amblyrhynchos. The sequence goes on along the minus strand of NC_137324.1, from coordinate 44,409,373 downwards.
AAGCATCATTAAGGAGAATGCACTAGGGAACATTGTCCTCCCACTCTTCTGTTTAACTCAACAAATGCACACTGTCTGGACCTGCTCCATTTGCCTGCAGAGGACTGGTCTCTGCATATGAATATATGTAGCTTCCAGTAAGCTGATGCTGTGAGCCCAACTGATTAAGAATTAGTACAATTCTTTGCATACTCAGGATTGTTCAGCAAATGCTGCTTTATCACAGTTTCACAGCTAATGTTAAACATTGTGTTCTGAAATTTACAAACATGGGCTTGTTGAGTATGGTCAGAAATCTGCCTAATGTGTGAACAACTAAAGGGATATGTTGTTTGATATGATCCATCAGTCATTGGCACATGCAACCAACATATCTGGCATTGCAGTGGGACTGAACTTCAGACACCACTTCACACTTTTGCATGGTAAGTAGGATGTCTTTTTAGCTTGATGGCAGTATCCTATTAGTGGAAAACACTGCTTGTGTTCCTCAGTGCATTTTCCATGGCGACATCTCAAACAATCAGAGTTAGTAAAGTTTATTTATTAGTCACAAATAGGCTTACATTCACACTGCAATGATGTTAATGTAAAAATCCCCTGATGAACGTGGTTGACTCTGATCAACCAGGTTTGAGCATTCAGCACCCTTTCCTCATGCAGTTAAAATTGTTGTTCCTTTGGAAATCTGGTATGCTTGCAACTATCCTGAGGAGTGCAAGATGAAAAACTTTGACAGCGTGACTCATTTTCAGCAATCTTGAATGTATTGATTTGGTATTGTGAATGAGCAACACACTATCCAGTTAGGAATGTGGCCAATGTATCCGCTCCATAATTTCTATTGATGCTGCCCTAACGGGTCAATAGGAGTTGTCCAAGGACATGAGGAATAAAGAATGTTGAAATAAGAGTACTTGGCTCATTTTGGTGCAAACTGTTATAAACTGGAATATCAAGAGCTCTTCCCAATTAATCTCTTCCTCTTTCTCAGGCAGAATTTAGTGCGGGTGACATGGATTTGTTCCATTGGTGGGAGAACTGGTGGGAAACTGCTATCACCTTTTCTAAGGGCAGCTGATACTATTTAAATGATATGAAGCCCTTAAGTCCAGGGGTTGTGTTGGGGTGGGGGGGGTGGGGATGTTGGTGGGAAGGGGTGCTGGACCATCCACAGAATTATGACCACAATTGGGCTGAAATCTGGCCCTCAAGAGCCAATTGACCCGTGTAACAAGCCGATAAGATCGCCCCTCCCCTCCCCTTTCTGAAGTGATATTTAACTACGTCCAGAAGAGTCATACCCCAAAAGCCATGGCAACACTATGCCAATAAATATTCCAGTTTTCCAGCTTTTATCCCCACTTCTGATCATTCTGGAATCCCTTACTTGGAAATAGTCCAAACTCACCTCTTCTATTGGCTTAGAATGCAAGTCATCTGGTGTCACCCCATCTCTGTAACCAGAGTTGTGTAGATTAAAGACAAATGTTCCTCACTTGTTTCCTGCCTGTCCAGAGTTTACATTTGATTGTGAACAAATGACCACATTATTAAACAGTTAATAAATTAATGTATAATTATATAAAATACTCCATTGAAATTGAAACTACTTAATTGCCCAATTGGGTGGGATTTTACAACCTTGTTTGGGTGAGGCTCGTAAAATCCCATTTCCGGCCAACAGAGAATTCTGTTCTGCGAGCCTCACCCACTGCAATGCTGGGGTGGGCAAGATGGTAAAATTTAGGCCTGATGTCCAGAGATGTGCAGGTTAAGTTAAATGGCCATGATCAATATATGGGATTACAGGGATAGGGCGGAGGAATAGGGCGAGGTACAGTGCTCCTTCAGAGGGTCAGTATAGACTTGGTGGGCCATATGGCTTCCTTCAACACTGCAGGGATTCGATGAAACATTACATTTGCAGGGGATGGTCAAAACATTTTGGCTTGCATGCAGAAGTACTCCTCAACACCGCCCCTTTGCATACCTTTTTAAAATATTTATTAGTGTCACAAGAAGGCTTACATTAAAACTGCAATGAAGAGTGGCACGGTGGCAAAGTGGTTTGCACTGCTGCCCCAGAGTGCCACCGACCCATGTTCACTGTCTGTGTGGAGATTCTCCCAGTGTCTGCTTGGGTTTCCTCCAGGTGCTCCAGTTTCCTCCCAAAGTCCAAAGGTATGCAGCTTAGGTGGATTGGCCATGCTAAATTGCCCCTTTGTGTTAGGGAGATTAGCAGGGTAAATACGCAGGGTTTTGGAATTTTTGGGTGGGATTTTTGACGGTGCAGGCTTGATGGACTGAATGACCTCCTTCTGCACTGTAGGGATTCTATGATTCTATGAAGTTACTGTGAATATCCCCTAGTTGCCACATTTCAGCACCTGTTGGGGTACACTGAGGGAGATTTTAGCAATGCAGCTAGCCAGCACACCTTTCAGACTTATGGAAGGAAACCAGAGCACCCAGAGGAAACCCACACATACATGGGGAAAATGTGCAGATTCTGCAAGGCAGTGACCCAAGCTAGGAACTGAACCTGGGTCCCTGGCGCTGTGAGGCAGCGGTGCTAAACGCCATGTCTCCCTTTATAAGATACATAAATAAGCTATGCAAACATAATATTGAGAGCAGGCAATTAAAATATGTGTTAAACGATTCTCCCAGGGTTGCCATTGGATAATAGAATGATTGCTGCAGTGCTGATCAATAAAGCTTTGCCTGCGATTATAGTGACTTCAAGACAATCATGGTGAGGATACAAATATTTTTTACTGTTAGTGTGGCTGCGTTCCTTCCAAATGTACAAACTCTACCCTGACCCAGCAGGAGTACAGATTTATTTGATGTCAAGGTTAAAAGGGAAACGCAACCTTTATTTACTATGCATGGCTTGGCTGAAATTATAAGCAGAAAGAAGAAAGGTAAAGAGAATTAATGACTGTAACTCCGGAATCATGCCTTTGCTGGAGAGAATGCATAAAGAATGATCATTGAAAAACTGTGCCCTCCCTTTATATTTTGCAGACACCAGTAAAGTTGTCTGTCTGACTTTGAGGAAAATGTTGGTTTTAAGTTTTCCTTTATTCTGTGAAGAGTAGTGTGGGCATGTAAAAGTGAATGCAAACTTTTGAATTATCACAGATCTGCTTCATTACTCAGCTTATACAGAGTAGAGCTTTTAAAATGGATCCTTTCAATGGGTGTGGACATCACTGGCAATGAGAGGATTTATTGCCCATCTCTAATTGCCCTTGAATTGAGTGGCTTGACCATGACATTTCAGATGACAGATAAGGATCAATCACATTGTTGTGAGTCTGGAGTCATGTGTAGGCCAGATCAGGTAAGGGCAACAGATTTCCTTCCCAAAAGGACATTTTTTTCCGTCGCAGATTTCCTTTCTCAAAGAGTATTGGTGATCCAGGTCGATTTTTAAAACAATTGATGATGGTTTCATAGGCACCTCCACCGAGACTAGCTTTTGAATTACAGATCTTATTAATTGAATTTAAATTCCACTAGCTGGAGTTTGAACCCTTGTCCCCTGGCTCTCGGGATTATTGGTCTGGTGACGTTACCGCTATGCCACCACCTCTGTCTCATGGAATGTGTCCAACTTTCTGTTACATTTTATGATTCAATACTTTCATTTTGTTTCTCCATTTATTTACCTCATTTTCTCCACTCTACAACTCTACCAAAGGCAGTGGAGAGGCTACCTGCTCATAGCTCTCTGTTAAGATAAAAGACCATTAGATGTAGGAGCAGAATAAGGCTATTCAGCCCATCAGTCTGCTCCACCATTCAACCATGGCTGTCATGTTTCTCAACCTCGTGCTACTGCCTTATCCCTTAACCTACGATTCCCTTGCCAATCAAGAACCCATCTACCTCTACCTCAAATACACTCAATGAAGTGGCCTCCACAGCCTTATGTGGCAATGAATTCCAGAGATTCGCCACCCTCTGGCTGAAGAAATTTCTTATCTTACTGACACTCTAACTGGTCACAAGGAAAGGGCTCAAGGATTACTCTTCCTCGCCATTAGGTAGTGTCTTAACGATGCTGAGTAACCACTTAGAATGGAATGATAGAGATTAGATTCTCACCATTTTACATATCATAAATGCTGACATGTGTTCAATAATGTTATGCTGCAGCGCATTGCAGCCACAACAAGATATACTAAAACACTAGTGTTCACACCTGTCTATTCAATATTTAATGCTTACCCTCCTCAAACATTAACTAATTTAAGTTATCATTCTTGGTGGAGTGAGTTACTGAATGAAAGCAATTGACCGAGGAATCATCAATCACTTGAAATACAAAGTAGTTTTATACATGAGTTGTAATAGAAGATTTCTTGCGCTGTATGGTAACTGACATTGAATACATTCATATTGAATTTATTGAGCATTAAAACAAAATCCTTACCCTGACACAGAACTGCTCCTCTGAGGGTTAAACTTTACTACTGCTGGGACTCTGTCATAGATGTGAGTCAAGTGACAATATTGCACCATTACCCGATTTTTGCCTGTAATGGATGATGGTACTGGCAGCAGTAGTGTGACAATGGAAATTGCTCCTATTGTTGTATTTCTGGATAGTGTTGACACTTCATTTTTAAATTAATATGATTGGAACTGAAACAGATGGCATACCTTACGTAGTGAGACATCATGTTGAGAATGTGAACATACAGGGCAGTCTGAAACTGAACCTAACAAGCTACAAAGAAAGGGGAATGAGATTTGTTAAGAGTATCATAGGAAGCAGATTGGAACCATTAAAATTCAGTGATGCTTATCTGGGAACCATAATAAGAAGGGAGCAAAAAAGTAGCATGGCTGGTTGAAATTTTTAAAATGCATGATAAAAGAATAGTTATTTTTATCCTAGGATATATAGCAGCAGCCACTGAAATTAGTCCACAGGATAGATAACAAAGTCTGCAGTAGGGCTTGGTCTACATGTTTAGGGAACATTAAGGGATTCTCCATTGCTGCAAATGTTAACAATGCAGCAATATCACATATTGACATGTTATTAAACCACAAAGAAATGCTCACCAAAAGCAGAAAATGTTGGAAAATCTTAGCAGGCCTGACAGCATCTGTGAGGAGAGAGTAGAGCCAATGTTTGACCCTTCATCATCTCTGACCCTTCACCCTGCTCTAGGCTCAAAATGTTGACTCTATTCTCTCCCCACAGATGCTGTCAGACCTGCTGAGATTTTCCAGCATTTTCTGTTTTTTGGTTCAGATTCCAGAATCCGCAGTATTTTGCTTTTAAAGAAATGCTCAATCTGTTGATGAAAGTCCATTTTTTGGAACAATTTATTCCTCTAAACTGCCTCTCGCACTAGGATAGATCAATGGAACGTGCAATTAAATAGGAAGTGTTGAGGTTAAATTAATTAAAGTCTTGCATGCACAAAAATCTGTTGAAATGTTTTCATGCTAAATAAACAGTGATCTGGGGCTGGATATTGCGATGCCATTTTGGGATGGCACGGAGTTGGGAATTCGGAAAGATTGACCATTGAGCTGGAACAGTGGAAGTCCCTCCTCCATTTCTGTCTCTGGCTAGTTTCTGCAGGGCAGAAAAAGGGGTATGTTTGGAAGCCGGAAACCACTGTTTAAAGGTTCGTGGCACCATTCTGGAAGTGGGCATTTCAGAACTTCTGCAATTATCCATGAGGCAACTGAGATTTGCAAGACATCCGAAATCACAAATGCAGAGTGGAGACAAGAACAATGGATTGAACGTGGGCAAAGTGTAAAATGTGAATAGAAATGGTATTGCCTCCTTTACAGTTCGTTATGAAATGCAATAGCAGTGAGTGATAATGCTGTGATTGGAGAAAATAAGTGCCCCGGACATCACCCCCCCATGACCCTTCCTCGGTCGTGGCCCCTGCAGCGTTCCACCCACCTTCCCCCCAGTCATGCCCCCAGAAACTTCCCGATCCTGCCCCTGACCAGCCAGGGGGCTTCAATGGAATTCAGTCCTGCTGGCGAGACCATCATGTCTGGTTCCAATTGATGAGGACCAGACGTGATCCTTGCCAATGAGAACCTTTACTGGTGAAGGTTAAGGCTAAGTGAGCCCTGACGATAGCCTTTGGACTCACAAATAACATTTGAATAATGCCATGAATAATTAAATCACCTTTTCTGTACGGGAAGTTTATTTTGCTGGCAAATGAGTGCCGGTAAGATCATGAGAGGCAAAATACCAGGTGTGATCCTGATTTTTTGTCTCTCACCCTATCTTATCAACTCACCTCGCTGATCGACTTGCAGGCTGAGCTAGTATGATCGCAGACTCAGCATACTATTGCTCTTTGTGGGGATCTGTGGTGTGAAAATTAGCTGTCACGTTTCTCTGCAGAAAAATGACTACACTTCAAAAATGGCTTATTGGCTGTAAAGTACTTTGCGACAACAAATTGTGGGCACAAAATTGCATTCATGGGATATGGGCATTATTGGCTGGTTCAGCATTTCTTGCCCATCACTAGTTGCCCTTGAAGGGCAGTTGAGAGTTAACTACATTGCTGTAGCTCTGGAGTCACATGTAGGCCAGACCAGGTAGAGATGGCAGATTTCCTTTCCGTAAGGACATTAGTGAACCAGATGGGTTTTTCCAACAATCGACCATGGTTTCATGGTCAACAGCAGATTCTTAATTCCAGTTTTTTAAAATTGAACTCAAGTTCTACCATCTGCCGTGACGGGATTCGAATCTTGGTCCCCAGACTACTAGCTGAGTTTCTGGATTAATTGTCTAGCAATAATGCCAGGAGGCCATTTCCTCCCCTACTTTTCCTTCTGATTCTGTGTTTTTATTTCACTGCATCTTTTAGCCCTGAATGGTTCATGAGAAAATATTTGTTCATCTGAATACTAAGGAATGATATTTACACTGGAATTCTATCTTCCCTCCCATCATAGAATCAGAGCAAGCGAGAGGCAGACAATGGAAATGTCCATTTAGCTCAGGCAGGAATTTCTGGTTTCTCTCATGTGAGGCTGTAAAATCTCATCCTTAATTTTTCTCTTTAATTACATTTTAATCCTACAAACAGAGGTGGCATGGTGGCACAATAGTTAGCACTGCTGCCTCACAGTAAGAAGTCTCACAACACCAGATTAAAGTCTGGTGTTAAAGAAAGCTAGGGGCTTGTGCTACCAAATAAACCTGTTGGACTTTAACCTGGTGTTGTGAGACTTCTTACTGTGTTTATCCCAGTCCAACACCAGCATCTCCACATCATGGCCTCATAGTGCCAGGGACCTGGGTTCAATTCCCAGCTTGGGTCACTGACTGTGTGGAGTTTGCACATTCTCCCTGTGTCTATGTGGGTTTCTCCCAGGTGCTCCAGTTTCCCCCACAGCCCAAAATTGAGCAGGTTAGGTGAATTGGCCATGATAAATTTTATTTCAGTATACCCAATCAGGTGCTGGAGTTTGGCGACTAGTGGATTTTCACAGTAACTTCATTGCAGTGTGAATGTAAGTTTACTTGTGACTAATAAATAACCTTTAACAAAAAAGGTTTAGAGGAGCTCAACTTCCTTTTTTTGGTGATGGTCCCTGGCTGGTTGCATGAATGGAAAGAAGTATCCCAGAATCTTCATTTATAACTATTATAGAAGGAGGCTTGCTTGCTGGAAAAGTATGTATTTGTGAATTTGGATGAGGACATTCCTAGGTTTGGCTGTCAAGCTGTTTGTGGTTCAATAACAAGTTGGCACACTCCCACAACTCCATGCAAGCTACTTCAGGGATGCACACACACAAGCCGTTACATCTTTTACTCCTTGGACCTCTGCCACCAGTAAACGTTTCCTTCCCATCCAGCTAATAACTCCTTTCCATAGTGAAAGTGATGAAGATGTTACCTTTTGCAAACACCATTAATTAATGCATTCATGGAACATAAGAACAGGAGTTGGTTATGCTCACAAGCCTGTTCTGCCATTCATTTAGATCATGGCTGACCTATACTTTAACTCCATTCACCAACTTTCCTTCATAGCCCTTGATATTTTTAATCGAACAAAGAATCTATTGATCTCAGTTCTGACAACTTCGAATGACGCTCTATTCACAATCTTGTGAGGAAGAAACAACCCAGATTTCCCCAACCAAGTATTTCTTGATATTGTGCCTAAATAGCCTAATACTAATTTTATATCATGCTTCCTTGTTCTAGATTCTCCTAACAAAGGAAGTCATTGCTATGGGAGTGGGTCTACTAGGAGATGGGATTGACACATGGTCAGTTCACATCTTTTGATTTGATCTGATTTGATTTATTATTGTCACATGTATTAACATACAGCAAAAAGTATTCTTTCTTGCATGCTATTCAGACAAAACATACCGTTCATAGAGATAGAAAAGAGAGAATGCAGAATGTAGTGTTACAGTCATAGCTAGGGTGTAGAGAAAGATCAACTTAATGTGAAGTGAATCAAAGGAAAAAGGTGGAAGAAGGTGGAGGAAAGAATGTCCGGGGTGCGTGGGGTCCTTTATTGTGCTGGCTGCTTTGCCGAGGAAGCAGCAAGTGCAGACAGAGTCAATGGATGGAGGCTGGTTTGCGTGATGGATTGGGCTACATTCACAACCTTTTGTAGTTCCTTGCAGTCTTGGGCAGAGCAGGAGCCATACCAAGCTGAGATACAATCTGTAAAACTTAGTGACAGTCATAGCTGATGTGCCAAATTTCCTTAGTCTTCTGAGAAAGTAGAGGTGTTGGTGGGCTTTCTTAACTATAGTATCGGCATGGGGGCGGGGAACCAGGATAGGTTGTTGGTAATCTGGACACCTAAAAACTTGAAAAGCTCTCGGCCCTTTCTACTTTGTCTCCATTGATGTAGATGCATGTTCTCCTTTGCGCTTCCTGAAGTCGATGACAATCTCCTTCAATTTGTTGACCTTAAGGGAGAGATCATTATTGCTGCATCAGTTCACCAGACTTTCTATCTCATTGCTGTACTCTGTCTCATCATTTTTTGAGATCCGACCCATTTACAGTGGTGTTGTCAGCAAACTTGAAAATTGAATTGGAGGGGAATTTGGCCATACAGTCATGGGTGTACAAGGAGTATAGAAGGGGGCTGAAAACATAGCCTTGTAGGGCACCAGTGTTGAGGATGATCGTGGGGAAGGTGCTGTTGCCTTTCTTACTGACTGTGTTAAGAAGTTCAGGATCCAGTCACAGAGGGAAATGCCGAAGCCCAGGCCACAAAGTTTGGAGATGAGTTTCATGGGAATAATAGTCTTGAAGGCTGATTTGTAGTCAATAAATAGGAGTCTGACATAGGTGTTCTTGTTATCTACGTATTCCAGTGTTGAGTGTAGGGCCAGGGAAATGGCCTCTGCTGTGGATCTGTTGCAGCAGTAGACAAACTGTAGTGGATCCAAGTAGTTCGGGAGGTTGGAATTGATTTATGCCATGACGAACCTTTCGAAGCATTTCATCATGATGGATGTCAGAGCTACCGGTCGATAGTCATTAAAGCACACTGCTTGGTTTTTCTTAGATACCAGGATGATGGTCATCTTCTTGAAGAAGATAGGAATCTCAGGTTGGTGTAAAGAGAGGTTGAAGATGTCTGTGAATATCTCCGCCAGCTGATCCACACAGGGTCTGAGTGCTTGTCTGGGTACCCCATCCGGGCCAGTTGCTTTCCATGGGTTGACCTTCAAGAAATCTGCTCTGACATCTGTAATAGTGACCCAAAATACAGGTTGTTCCAGGGTGGGGGGCATGGTCTTGCTGATCTTGGTGCTGAAGAAATTTTCGCTCCCTAGTTTCATTTCTTTAACTTACCTGAATCTGTTCTAATCCCTGATCCAGCTTCTGACAGGTTTAGGCTAATGGGAAAGCCGCTGCCATAGCATACACTCCAGGCTATCACTGGAGTTCAGCCTCAATTATGCCACTTGAGCCCAATCTGCGATTCTAAAGAAAGAAGCCAGTGGCTTTGACTGAATGCTTTTGTCACCTGCAATTTAAAATTACACTCCTGTCTGATTCAGATGGAAAGGCACTAGTTAAAATCCATTTTAGCTGCCTGCCCCACAACCTGGTTTCCATCAGGCAGTCTGTTGGGTGAATGAAAGAAAAACAGGCACTGTTAAAAATACTCAGCAGGTCAGGCAGTATCTGCAGACTGAGAAACAGAGTTAACATTTCAGGCCATTGACTTTTCATGCAGAGTATTTACCATTTACTATTTACCATTTATATAGATGATCTGGAGGAGGGAACCGAGTGCAGGGTGTCGAAATTTGCTGATGACACCAAGATTGGTGGAACGGCAAATTGTGCGGAGGGTGTGGAGAGTCTGCAGAAGGATCTAGATAGGCTGGGCGAATGGGCCAGGAACTGGCAAATGGAATTTAATGTTGGCAAGTGTGAGGTGGTCCACTTTGATAGGAATAATGGTAGGAAGGACTATTACTTACGGGGCGAAAATCTGCAGCAGGCGACGGTGCAGAGGGACCTCGGGGTCCTTGTGCATGAGTCGCAAAAACCCAGCCTGCAGGTGCAGCAGGTGGTCAGGAAGACAAATGGGATGCTGGCCTTCATAGCGAGGGGGATTGAATATAAAAGTTGGGAGGTCTTGCTGCAGCTGTATAGGCCACTGGTGAGGCCGCAGCTGGAGTACTGTGTGCAGTTTTGGTTGCTGCACTTACGCAAGGATATTTTGGCCTTGGAGGGAGTGCAGAGGAGGTTTACTAGGCTGATACCGGAGTTGAGGGGGTTGAGCTATGAGGAGAGGCTGAATAAACTAGGCTTGTACTCGTTAGAGTTTAGAAGAATGAGGGGAGATCTCATTGAGACATATAAGATGATGAATGGGATGGATAGGATAGAGGTGGAGAGACTCTTCCCGCTCAGAAAGGACAGTAGGACTAGGAGGCACAGCCTCAAGATAAAAGGGGGGCGGTTTAGAACGGAGTTGAGGAGGAATTTCTTCACTCAAAGGGTGGTGAATCTCTGGAATTCTCTGCCCGTTGAAGTGGCGGAGGCTGCCTCGCTAAATATTTTTAAGACGCGGGTTGATGGGTTTTTGATAAGCGAGGGGATTAAGGGTTATGGGGAGAGGGCGGGAATGTGGAACTGAGCCATGACAGATCAGCCATGATCTTATTGAATGGCGGGGCAGGCTCGAAGGGCTAGATGGCCTACTCCTGCTCCTATTTCTTATGTTCTTATGTATGGGAGATGGGTGGAGGGGCTGAAATATCCCTCCCAAGCCTTTCTAAACTATTAACCTTCTTTATCATTTTAATTTGATAATTGCTCACTCAATCATGTCAGTTTAAAGGAACATAATCAAACTTTACCCTGCTGCATTTACACCGGATTAACTGCACACTACCGGTTTGACAGATGTCTCCTGCAGTGGATCGGGTGGCAGGAAAGTTTAATGCCATGCTGACTTTCACAGTTACGGGAAGAACTGTTCTGGATTGAGTAGATATTCACAGGTTCAATCTGAACTTGATGTCATGCTGCATAAGACAGGCTGTGAACTAAGCCCAAGCAGATACAAGCAACAGAAGTTTAGATGACTCAAAGTTGATGGAGGGTGTTACGGATGGGACGAAATGGTGGGATAATTTTCCACTTTCCCTAACCCTCGACTGACCGCAGTAAGATGTATTTTAGTGAAGAAATGTTTTAACCTGTTGAGTGCTATGACTTCCAAGAACAGACAGAAGACAGACTTTCTTGTAGGTTTAAATTAAAAGAAAGAGAAAATGTTTATTTTCTCAACGCTGAAACATATATGCAACTACACCCTCTCATTCATTCACATAACACACACACTCACACACACATGAAAAGTTGATTACAAGAGATGTAGCATACAATCATGAAGTACACATACTTCCTAAAGAATCAGTCAGGTGTCGCTTCTGTTATCAGTCCTTGAGATGATACTTGGTAGCGTTGCATGCCTAAGGGATTTCCCTTGATTCATTGAACACTATGGAGGTTGGACATTTATGGCAATGAATTCACAGTGGCTTACTGCATGCAAAAGCAAACTTCTAGCTTTACTGCAGTTGAAAGAGTGGTTTAAGGTGTGGGGAGCATGGTGGCAAAGTGCTGCTTCACAGTGCCAGGGACCCGGGTTCAATTCCCTGCATGGGTTACTGTCTGTGTGGAGTTTGCACGTTCTCACCATGTCTGTGTGGGTTTCTTCTGTGCGCTCCGGTTTCCTCCCACAGTCTGAAAAACATGCTGGTTAGGTGCATTGACCCAAACAGGTGTCGGAGTGTGGCGACCAGGAGAATTTCACAGTAACTTCATTGCTGTGTTAAAGTAAGTCTTACTTGTGACTAATAAATAAATTTTAAAATCTGAAGGTGAAAGAAATAGTTCCACTTCTCTGTGGTGAATTTTTAAAACAGGGTTTATTCTTTTCAGGGTGATATCCCTTCCCTCTGCGATCCTTGTCCCAGACTGTTTGATTTGATTTGATTTGATTTATTATTGTCACACGTATTGGTATACAGTGAAAAGTATTGTTTCTTGTGTGCTATACAGAGCATACCATTCATAGAAAAGGAAAAGAGAGAATGCAGAATGTAGTGTTACAATCATAACTAAGGTGCAGAGAAAGATCAACTTAGTGCAAGGTAGGTCCATTCAAAAATCTGATGGCAGCAGGGAAGAAGCTGTTCTTGAGTCAATTGGTTTGTGACCTCAGATTTTTGTACTTTTTTCCCAACAGAAGAAGATGGAAAAGAGAATCTCTGGGGTGCGTGGGGTCTTTAATTATGCTGGCTGCTTTGTCGAGGCAGTGGGAAGTGTAGACAGAGTCAATGGACCGGAGGCTGGTTTGCATGATGGATTGGGCTCCATTCACAACTTTTTGTAGTTTCTTGTCTTCTCCTTGTGAATTAATAAGATTTTTCCTATCATGAAACAAAAATAGGAAACCTCAGTAGGTCTGGAAGCATCTGTAGAGAGAGAATACAGCTGATGTTGTGAGTCAGGAATGTGAACCCAAGGGTCATATTGCTGTGTGAAACTGAAACCAAGCAATCTACCATTTAACCATTGAGTGGGTAGCAGCAGAGAGTTCTGTCTATGTAAATTGCCTGACCCTCACCTACTAGGGCAGCACAATGGTCGCACGGCTGCCTCACAGCACCAGGGACCCAGATAAGTAAGAACAAAACCAAACAATGTTAATCACGCTGACCAGGGAAATTGAGAAAAGACATTGGAAAAGGAGGTGAACTTATTTGTTAAGGCTGCAGAAGACTGAAATGTGGGCAAGAACAAATAATGCAGTTGTAAAAAATGTCATTTATAACCTTGATTTAAGCTGTTGATATGGGTGAAAAGCTGATTAAAAAGATTGAAACACTGAGACCAGCATTTACTGCTGTGGCAGGACTCTCAGGGTGGATGTTGCAGGCCAGCAAAGTCCATTGACTTTCAGCAGCACTGGAAGATCACAGCAGCAGTTGCAAGAACTGGAAAATCCCAGCCTGCGTTGCAGAGTTAACTTGCTTGGTTTTCTCCGTGGATGCTGTTTGATTTGCCGCGTGCTTCCAGGAATTAATAATTTTGCTGCAGACGCATAAAGCGTTATTCTTTTAGCCAAGAATGTTTCCTTCTACTCCCTTCCAACATCGTATATTAGAAGCAAAATTATCTCATACGATAACACATTGCTTCACAGATTGTTATAGCCTAACTTCATCAGCATAGGCTGATAGTAAAAAGTTCTTCTGTTGATGATCATTACACAATAATATGATAATCCTTTAAAATCCTGTGATTTTTAGGAATTTCAAATATTGTCCTTCAGCAAAAGAACTGAATGGTGGATCCCTTGCCACAGAATTCAAGTCCCAAAACTTAGCTTATGAATGCATATTTTCTTTCAATGCATATTATGAATGAATATTTCAACATACACGGTTGGCACACACTATGTATTAAACAATGAGGTATTCTCTCTCTTCAATGTACTTCTTGCGAAGCATTCATTAAGAGTGTGTCTGTGATCTTCTAAATGCATTCGAAAATGGATTTCGACTTATCTGTAAAATGATTGCTGAGGTACAAAGGGAGCTAGTGATGTCGACACGAGGGCTGAAGTTAACTTTGCAGCAACTAATAGTGCAATAGTCACTTCAAACTGTTGTCACATGCTTGTGAGTACATCCCTACTGCAATCGTCCCATTACTACCAAATTGCTGCTTCTTCATTCCAGGGAGGGTTTGTTGCAGTCTCCAGATTATCCTACTTTGCTCTTGCCTGTTGTTTTAAAGTATGGCGGTCACTGCAGTTTTTAATCTATCTGAAAGTTCTTTATGCTATACAGTGGCATAACTCAATGCCCTGTCATCTAGGTTCAGTTCCAGCACAGACTGATATATGTGAACACCTTTTCTCTTTTTGTGACTGTTGTAATGAATTAACACACTGAAATGTGCTATGGGTGTCACTTATTAACATGGTGAAGGAAGTTTATTCCTGTCTGTAAATGCCTCCTCAGCGTTACTTCATATGTGACTTTCAGCGCACATGAATCTGATACAGAAATGCAGATGTATGTTTATTTTAGTTTGGCACATTCTTCCTTTAATTGCTGTTTTCTCCATTTATCATTACTTTGGACACCTCCAAACCCTTTGACATGATCTGGCATCACATGTTTCTGAATAAGCTACCATTGCCGGGCATCTTCCCAAAGTTATATTCATAGCTATCCAATTTCCTTTGAAATTACTCCATCTGAACTGAGTCGATAATTCATCCTCTGACTCTTTTTCCATTAACTCTGGGTTCCCCAGGGCTCTGCCCTCTCTCCCACTCTGTTGCTTCTTCATATCAATAACCCCCTTTGCTCATCATCCAGCCCTGTCCACTTTTTTGATGATGATTCCGTTGTACATTCGGACTCTATGCCCTCAGTGCATAAACTTCCAATGGCTGAATCACTCTATCTGTCATCTTCTGCATGTCTTTCAATGACAACACAGCCCTCGTTCCTTTCTGTTCTTCAAAGACTTAGAGAGGTGATTTTGATCTTCTTAATTACAACCCAAATTTTGCTTAGAAATATTGGGGGGATTCTCCCAAAAGTGCTGAATTGGCAAGAAAACTGCCTTGGATCACGACTGTTTTTCAGTGCAACTTCAGACCTGAATCTCTTTGCTCTGTGCAGAGGCCCCAAAAACCCGGCAGGGGGAGGCTGACAGCTCTGGAACTCTGCGCGTGGTAAAAAGTCTGACAACACCAGGTTTTAAGTCCAACCAATTTATTTGATAGTACACTCACTAGCTTTCGAGGTTTCCCTCTTCTTCAGGTGAATGGAGAGTTCTGGCCTCAGCCAGAGCATATAAAGCACAGACAGTTTACAGATTATTGATTAGAATGAAAATCTTTACGCCTAACTTGCTGTTCAAGTCCTAAAGTGGCCAACAATGTGAGTGGAAGGAGCACTGTTCACAGGTTAAAGAGATGTGTATTGTCTCCAGACATTACAGTAAGTGAGGTTTTGCAAACCCAGGCAAGTCATGGGGGTTACAGATAGTGCGACATGAACCCAAGATCCCTGTTGAGACCGTCCTCATGTGTGCGGAACTTGGCTATCAGTCTCTGCTCAGCGGCTCTGCGCTATCGTGTGTCGTGAAGGCTGCCTTGGAGAATGCTTACCCGAAGGTCAGAGGCTGAATGCCCATGACCACTGAAGTGTTCGCCAACAGGAAGGGAACAGTCTTGCCTGGTGATTGTCAAGCGATGTTCATTCATCTGTTGTCATAGTGTCTGCATGGTCTCCCCAATGTACCATGCTTCGGGACATCCTTTCTTGCTTAAAGGTAAAAACTGGGCAGCATGGACATGTTGAGTGGAAGGAGCGGTTTCCATGCTGTAAACCTGTATGACTCAATGATGCCAAGTACAGTGCCTCTATTTACATGGTGTGCTATTGCGCCCTGTTACCTCCTTACTTTATTACCCAATGACCATCTGAGGAATCTCCTTCTTGCCCTAGCTATTGTCTTATACCTCCATGATGTAGCTTTCCTACTTTGGCAACAAAAGCTGCTGCAGATCTTGAAGAACCTATTGCATTTCTCAATTTTCGAATTAGTTTTCCAAAGAGGGTAGAAAGTTTTCTGTTAGAAGCTTATTTTGCAGATGTAAATGAGAGGTGAATTGTAAAGTAGGATGAATCCATGTTAATTCCTTTATAAGCTATTCGTCTTGCTGCCTACCTCCTGTTGGTTTTGCACGAGGAGAGCTTGTTACTATGGACAGAGTTTGTGGCTTCACTCATCCTGAAACCGTAAAATCCCACCCGAGGTCAACGACCCTTTCATTGTCCACCCCTTACCATTTCAATTCCCATGGCGGGCAGGAAAGTAAAATTCCAGCCTACAGAGTTTCATAGACATCTAACCAGGAGCTGCAAATGCTTTCCTTTGATGTCTCCAACATCTTTATTCACGTCGGAACATTTATACTTCATAACCTTTTCTGATCACAGATGCATCTCTTGCATTTTTTATATTGATAAGAGTAGCTTGTGTCCTTTTTTGCTGTCAACAATTTATTTTTCCATCAATTTTCTACAAAACCCAGAAATGTCCTTGACTTGAAAATTGTTTTCTAATCTTGTTTCTCTCAAGCCTTCAGCTTCTCCCTATTCCAACCTCATTTGTCACTTCCTTTTTATTGATATCAGCATTTCCCTGGGATTTGTTAACCTGTCCATATTAAACTGTAAATACATCATCCTCCAATGCACTTCCTCCATTTCAGACCCTCGGGATTAGGTTGTCGCAGAGTTAGGTTGACTCTGGAAGCCTTTAAAAATAGTAGGAGGGGCAAGGATATGGAAGCTCCCTATCTTTTCCAACATAATTCATTTTTGCTAGCAGTAGGAAGGGAGTGGGGTGTGAATCTCACAGGTAGTAAACCTGAACTCAGCAGGGCCATTTGAAATGAGTGCTGATTTCAAACAGGCCCCATTTTTCATGCTCCAAGGAACTTAGCGCCTAGAGTGGATGTCATAAATTTATGAAGTAGACATGCACTTTGTGTCTGTGAAGGGTGGATGAGTGTACTGATAAAAGTTTTTGAAAATACCCAACCCCTTACATATGAAGAAAATAGGCTGAAGTTGTCAGCTGGAGTAAAAGCAATAGCGTTCTGGCCCTATCACTGCCAACAGGGTTTCCCATTGTTTGCACCCTTCACTGTCAGGGAACCTGCTGCAGTGGAGAGGGTTGGAGCAGTGCCTAATAGTGTGACTGGAAGATCCCAATGGCAGAAATAGCAGGAAAATCCTGCCCCTTTGTTTTTTCAGTTAGAAGTTTCCCAACACCAGGTTAAAGCCCAACAGATTTATGTGTAGCAAACACCACTAGCTTTCGGAACTGACTGTTCCTTCATCAGGTGGGTGGGAGTTCTTGAAGTTGAACTTCCACCCACCTGATGAAGGAACAGCCAGTTCCGAAAGCTAGTGGTGTTTGCTACAAATAAACCTGTTGGATTTTAACCTGGTGTTGTGAGATTTCTTACTCTGTTTATCCCAGTTCAATACTGGCATCTCCACATCATGACTATCTTTATTTTTTAACAAACTGAACGCTTGAGGGGATTAAAATCTTTAGATGGATTTCATGAATGGAAGTGTTTTCAATATCAAGTGTTAATGATTGAGAGCTCTATTAGATCGTTAACAGCATTTCTGTAAATCTCTCCATGGCTGCCCATAGTGAATACTAGGTGAGTGACTATGGTGATGGTGTGAGGGTGTAAAAGTGCATGGAAAGGGCATGTGCTGTCATGGATGTGGAGGGTGCTGAGAGAACAAAGGCCAGCTCCCTAAACAGCCCACTAAGAGACTCACCTATCCCTGTGACCATGTAGGATCTGCTTCTGGAGTCAGCAGGCCTGAGCCTATTGCGCCCCTCTTACCTGGAGTGCAAATTATGTGTAACGAGCCTTTTAAACTTAGATGGATTTGCTGAGTCCAGGAATTTGCCAACCTGAGCTGCCTGCCTTGATAACAAAAATCCAAACTTAAGGTTAAAATTCAATACTCTGTAGCTAATATTGTGGGAGTACTATTGCCACCACATTTCACTTCAACCCAAGTAAGAGCTTGAACCTACGTCACCAACCCTTCAGTAGTGAGAAAACGGTCAGGAAATTCTTAGTTCAACGTATTTGGGATGACTAGAAAGAATCATAAAGCTGCAGCATTTCAAGGGTAAGACTAGACCCACTGCCTTTTTTTGCAGCAAATAAGGTATGACAGTAGATGTGACCTTATCCATTAAGAACATAAGAAATAGGAGCAGGAGTAGGCCATCTAGCCCTTCGAGCCTGCCCCGCCATTCAATAAGATCATGGCTGATCTGTTGTGGCTCAGTTCCACTTTCCCGCCCTCTCCCCATAACCCTTAATCCCCTCTCTTATCAAGAACCCATCAACCCGCTTCTTAAAAATATTTAGCGAGGCAGCCTCCACCACTTCAACGGGCAGAGAATTCCAGAGATTCACCACCCTTTGAGTGAAGAAGTTCCTCCTCAACTCCGTTCTAAACCGCGCCCCCTTTATCTTGAGGCTGTGCCCCCTAGTCCTACTGTCTTTTTTGAGCGGGAAGAGCCTCTCCACCTCTATCCTATCCATCCCATTCATCATCTTATACGTCTCAATGAGATCTCCCCTCATTCTTCTAAACTCTAATGAGTACAAGCCTAGTTTATTCAGCCTCTCCTCATAGCTCAACCCCCTCAACTCCGGTATCAGCCTAGTAAACCTCCTCTGCACTCCCTCCAGGGCCAAAATATCCTTGCGCAGGTGCGGCGCCCAAAACTGCACACAGTACTCCAGCTGCGGCCTCACCAATGCCCTATACAGCTGCAGCAAGACCTCCCTACTTTTATATTCAATCCCCCTCGCTATGAAGGCCAGCATCCATACACATTCCATACACATTCTAAGAACAAATGTTTTAAAAAGCATCAAGTTCCACGACATACATTGATTTCATGACAGATGTTGCAAAATCACGCAGTGACATGACTTCCCCAGAACAGCGGTAACAAAAGCAATTTCCATTTATATTGCACATTTTATGCATTAAAATTTCCCAAGGTGCTTCAGAGGGGCATTGTCAAGGAACGTGACCCTGAGCCACATAAGGCAGTTGACCAGAAGTTTGATCAAAGGGCTGGATTTTAAGGAGAGATTTAAACAAGAAAAAAGAGGCAAGAAGCTTTAGGGAAGGAATTCGAGGGGTCAGGACCTTAGCAGTTGAAGGCGTGGCTACCAATGTTGGAGCAAAATTGGAGCAATGCAGAAATCTGGGTCAGATCTCAAATAATGGTGAAACGGAG
Organism: Carcharhinus amblyrhynchos; assembly: GCF_965287045.1. Lineage (NCBI taxonomy): Eukaryota > Metazoa > Chordata > Chondrichthyes > Carcharhiniformes > Carcharhinidae > Carcharhinus > Carcharhinus amblyrhynchos. The sequence continues at coordinate 44,389,950 of NC_137324.1, read as the reverse complement.
TACAGGTAAGAGATAGAGAATCTGGTGTACTGGTGGCGACAATAAGAATCTCTTCCTCAATGTCAACAAAATGAAGGAGATAGTCATTGACTTCAGGAAGCGTAGTGGAAGACATGTTCCTGACTACATCAACAAGGATGAAGTGGAAATGGTTGAGAGCTTCAAGTTTTAAGGTGTTCAGATCACCAAGAATCTGTCCCGATCCCTCCATGCCAACGCTACAGTTAAGAAAACCCACAATGCCCCTACTTTCTCAGAAGGCAAAGGAAATTTGGCATGTCCACTACGACTCTCACCAACTTTTACAGATGCACCATAGAAAACATTCCTTCTGGTTGTATCACAATTTGATATGGATCCTGCTCTGTCCAAGTCTGCAAGAAACTACAAAGGGTCATGAACGAAGCCTAGTCCATCATGCAATCCAGCCTCCCATCCATTGACACTGTTTACACGTCCACTGCCTCGACAAAACTGACAGATTATCAAGGACAACATGCAGCCTGGACAAAATCTCTTCCACCTTCTTCCGTCAGAAAAAAGATACAAAAGTCTGAGATCATGTACCAACTGCCTCAAGAACAGTTACTTCCCTGCTGCCATCAAGACCTTTGAACGGACCTACCTCATATTAAGTTGATCTTTCGCTACGCCCTAGCTATGACTGTAATACTACATTTTGCACCCTGTCCTTTCCTTTTTTATGAATGGTATGCTTTGTCTGTATAACACACAAGAAACAATACTTTTCATCATATACTGTGACAATAATAAATCAAATCAAATCAAAATCTTGCAGGGTTGCAGAGCTGGAGAAGGTTAATGAGATCAAGAGGGACCAGGCTACAGAGGGATTTGAAAATGAGGATGCAAATTTTTAAATTGTACTCGCTGCCAACTTCAGACGGGAGCAAAGGGGTGAAGGGTGAACAGGACTTGATGCAAATTAGGCTACGTGCAGCATTTCGACTGAACTCAAGCTTATATTGGTTGAAAGATGGAAGGCTGGCAGGACTGTACTGGAATTGTCAAGTCTGGAACTAACAAAGAAACTAATCAATGTATCAGCAGCTGGTGACCCTGGTGGAGTTGGCCAAGGTTAGGGAGTCGGAAGTAGGCTGTCTTAGTGTTTAAAGTTTATATATCAGTGTCACAAGTCGGCTTACATTAACACTGCAATAAGGTTACTGTGAAAATCCCCTAGTTGCTATACTCTGGTGCCTGTTTGGGTACACCGAGGGAGAATTTAGCGTGGTCAATCCACCTGACGATCATGTCCTTTGGACTGTGGGAGGGAAACCGGAGCACGTGGAGGAAACCCACACAGACATGGGAAGAATGTGCAGGCTCCGCACAGATAGTGACTCAAACTGAGAATCAAACCCAAGTCCTTGGTGCTATGAAGCAGCAGTGCTAACCACGGTGCCACCGTGCTGGTGATGTGGATATGTGGTCAGAAGCTTATTGTAGGATCAAATACAAGAGCAAATTGTAAATAAGTCTTCTGCTAAAGGATTCGTATCCCACAGTGCAGGAGGAGGACATACAGCCCATCTAGTCTGCACCAGCTCTCTGACAGATCATCTTACCTGGCCCGATTCCCATAACCCTAAGCATTTAACCCTACTAATCCACACATTTTGGGACATTAAAGGACAATTTAGCATGGCCAATCCACCTAACTAGCACATCTTTGAATTGTGGAAGGAAGCCAGAGCACCCGGAGGAAAGCTACACAGACACTGAGAGAATGTGCAGACTCTGCAAGGGTCACACTTGAACCTATGAGCTGTATGATTGGGAAACGTAATGGGCAGGGGGTGCGGCTTCATTAATCGATGGCTGAAATCTCGGTTTCCTGACATTGGGAAGAGTTTGTGAGATACAGTGAGCGGCAGTGTATCAGGACAGAATGTCCAGCACACTTCCCAATGGCAAAACCTATTTACCATTTATTTGCAAATATTGAATACTTATTAATTAAGAAGTGCACCAAATGAGACCTTCCTTCAAGTCAGGATTGCATAGGACACTCCTGCCTCCCATTTTCTGGCAGCTTAAAGGTGGCAGGGGCAATTCTGCCAGGCCGCCGTGCTGCATTAGTGCGTTTCCCACCCAAAGATTTTCAGAGTAATTTGATTTCAATATGCTAATCTGGATTTAAATTTCATTAGCAGGCCTGGGACTGAAACTTCCAGGCCCACTCACATATACACCTGTCGCCCTCTACCAGGAGTGGTTCACTCCAGCGGGGTTTACAACTGCCCCCTGCTAAGAGAAAACAGGCATATGGCCCTGCTGGAAGAGTTCAGGGGTGAAGGGGGTGCCCCTTGGACAGTGCTAGCCTGGCCCCCTGACACTGCCCAAGGGACAAACTGACAATTTCCTAGGGGCACCATTGGGCCTGCCAGTGGGGGTTGGGGGGGGTGCAGGGCTAGAGAGGGTGGGGTCTATTGAGGGCAGTGCCAGTTTGGGGGGGGGGATGGCGATCGGTGGGGTTGGCGACTCATGCTGCCACTCTGCACTGGATCACCAGCAGAGGGAGCACTGCAATCGGGGCTTGCCAACTGGGTTGTATTCTCATGGGGGTGGGGGCGGTCTGCACTGCCAGGTGGGGGGGGTTGGGGAAAAGGGGAGATCGGGGCTGGCTAGGCGGAAGGTTGGGGAAATCAAGGCTAGTCAGGGAGTGGGTTTATAGGGGTTAGCGAAGGAAGTCCATGAGGCCAACAATCAGAGCATGGGAGGGGGGAGGGGGTGAGGGGGGGTGGGGTTTGGTAGTTCAGTGATGGGGGTTTGCAGGTTGGCCAATGATCAGGCTGGCCAGCGATTGGGAGGCTGGCAATGTGGGGCCACTGCTCCTGCGGTGATCTCCGCTCTGACAGACTGGTGCATGTGCAGTGGCCCACTCAGTGCTATGGCTGCCGGGCTCTTGAGTGGAAATAGGCCGCGCCCACTGATTTTCAGAGGGAATCTCACTAGCGCACTCTGTGATGCTCAGAGTGTGGAAGATTCAATCTGAAAATCATGCTAAAAAATAGGTGGGAGTGACTCCTGTTTTCATGCGAATTGGGGACTTAGAATTCTTTTGGGAGAATCCCAGCTGACATAATGTGCGCAGTTCTGGTCGCCTCACTATAGGAAGGACGTAGAAGCTATTGAAAGGGTGCAGAGGAGATTTACAAGGATGTTGCCTGGATTGGGAGGCATGCCTTATGAAGATAGGTTGAGGGAGCTGGGACTCTTCTCCCTGGAGAGACGAAGGGTGAGAGGTGACCTGATAGAAGTTTATAAAATGTTGAGAGGAATAGATAGGGTGGATTCTCAGAGGCTATTTCCCCGAGCTGAAATGGTCGCTATGAGAGCAGACAGATTTAAGGTGCAGGGAAGCAAGTACAGAAGAGATGTTAGGGGTAAGTTTTTCACTCAGAGGGTGGTGAGTGAATGGAATCGGCTGCTGTCGGTGGTGGTGGAGGCAAACTCACTGGGGTCTTTTAAAAGACTTCTGGATGTGTATATGGGATCTAATGGGATTGGGGGTTATAGATAAGAACATAAGAACATAAGAAATAGGAGCAGGAGTAGGCCATCTAGCCCTTCGAGCCTGCCCCGCCATTCAATGAGATCATGGCTGATCTGTCGTGGCTCAGTTCCACATTCCCGCCCTCTCCCCATAACCCTTAATCCCCTCGCTTATCAAAAACCCATCAACCCGCGTCTTAAAAATATTTAGCGATTCACCACCCTTTGAGTGAAGAAGTTCCTCCTCAACTCCGTTCTAAACCGCTCCCCCTTTATCTTGAGGCTGTGCCCCCTAGTCCTACTGTCCTTTCTGAGCGGGAAGAGTCTCTCCACCTCTATCCTATCCATCCCATTCATCATCTTATATGTCTCAATGAGATCTCCCCTCATTCTTCTAAACTCTAACGAGTACAAGCCTAGTTTATTCAACCTCTCCTCATAGCTCAACCCCCTCAACTCCGGTATCAGCCTAGTAAACCTCCTCTGCACTCCCTCCAAGGTCAAAATATCCTTGCGTAAGTGCGGCGACCAAAACTGCACACAGTACTCCAGCTGCGGCCTCACCAGTGGCCTATACAGCTGCAGCAAGACCTCCCTACTTTTATATTCAATCCCCCTCGCTATGAAGGCCAGCATCCCATTTGCCTTCCTGACCACCTGCTGCACCTGCAGGCTGGGTTTTTGCGACTCATGCACAAGGACCCCGAGGTCCCTCTGCACTGTCACCTGCTGCAGTTTTTTGCCATGTAAGTAATAGTCCTTCCTACCATTATTCCTACCAAAGTGTACCACCTCACACTTGCCAACATTAAATTCCATTTGCCATTTCCTGGCCCATTCGCCCAGCCTATCTAGATCCTTCTGCAGACTCTCCACACCCTCCGCACAATTTGTCGTTCCACCAATCTTGGTGTCATCAGCAAATTTTGACACCATACACTCGGTTCCCTCCTCCAGATCATCTATATAAATGGTAAATAGCTGAGGCCCCAGCACCGACCCCTGGGGCACTCCACTAGTCACCAACCGCCAATCTGAATAGCGCCCATTAACCCCCACTCTCTGCCTCCTATTTGACAACCAATCCTTTATCCACGCTAACACCCTACCCCCAACTCCATGACCCCTTACCTTCTGCAATAACCTCTTGTGAGGCACCTTGTCAAACGCCTTCTGAAAATCAAGAAAGACCACATCCACCGGCTCTTCTCTATCCACCGCCCTAGACACATCCTCATAGAACTCCAATAAATTTGTCAGACACGACTTCCCCTTAACGAAACCGTGCTGCGTCTGCTCTATCAAGCAATTTCCCTCAAGATGCCTCGCTATTTCCTCCTTGATGACGGATTCTAACATTTTACCTACAACAGACGTTAAACTAACCGGCCTATAATTCCCTGCCTTTTGCCTGGCACCCTTCTTAAACAACGGCGTAACATTAGCCGTTTTCCAATCTTCCGGCACTTCCCCGGAATCCAGCGACGTTTGGAAAATAACCATCAAGGCATCCACTATCACCTCCGCCATTTCTTTCAGAACCCTTGGATGCATTCCATCCGGTCCTGGGGACTTGTCCACAATCAGTCCCTCCAGTCTGTCGAGCACCACCTCTCTAGCAACAATAATGTCATTGAGACCCTCCAGTCCTACCACCTTTCCATCGCTAACACCCGGCAAATTATTCATGTCCTCCTCCGTGAAGACTGAAACAAAAAAGTTATTCAAGACCTCAGCCATTTCCCCATCCCCTACCACTAAGTCCACTAAGCCTATGGCTTAGTAGGTATAGATGTGATCGGTGCAACTTGTGGGCCAAAGGGCCTGTTTGTGCTGTAGCGTTCTATGTTGATATGTAGCAGGCGAGATACATCTTTGGATCTGTGATGATGTTCTTGTCTGTCTAACTCAGTGATGCAGTGGAGGGGAGCAGAAGAAGCTGGGTCGAAAACAGCAGACTTGACAGCATCCCTAGGGAGAGAACAAAGCTAACTTCTCAAGACAGAAGAGTCATCCTGACTTGAAACATTTGCTCTGTTGTCGCTGCACAGATTCTGTCAGACTCGCTGAGATTTTCCAGCATTTTCTGTTTTTGTTTCAGGTTCCAGCATCCACAACATTTTGATTTTATATAGGAGAGGCTAACCGGACAGTAAGGAGAAGTGGGGAGGAAATGTGTTGGATGGGTGGTAAACATCTCACACCTTCTGACCGACCTGGGTCCCTAATTAATCTTTAACAAGGTGCTGACAAGCAGAATTCAGAACACGTCACAACTGGAACAGGGCCACCTTCATTTTACCTTAAATTAAGAGACAACCCCAAAACACAATAGTTGCAAATTTAGTCTTCATAACATTACGTTGAGAATAAAAATCACACCACACATATTACCTATTGAAAACTAACCTCTAACATACTACCATATATTTGCCCATACAAATGAGATGTCCCTCAGTCCCCTTTATTCAGCAGTAACTGCCAAACATGAAGCATGACAGTACAATATGTCCTCTGAAGGAGTACACTCACCAGCGCCAAGTCTTTCCATGGTGTCTATCTACTTTAGCTCTGAGTCAACACCCAGGCTTGACCAGTCAAGCACTCTGGTCACTTTCTTTTTTTAATTCTTTCAGGGCATCACTGGCTAATCGACATTTATTGCCCATTCCTAATTCCCTTGAGAAGATGGTGGTCTGCCATCTTCTTGAACTACTATGAAGGCGAATGGGATGCTGGCCTTCATAGCGAGGGGGATTGAATATAAAAGTAGGGAGGTCTTGCTGCAGCTGTATAGGGCATTGGTGAGGCCGCAGCTGGAGTACTGTGTGCAGTTTTGGGCGCCGCACCTGCGCAAAGATATTTTGGCCCTGGAGGGAGTGCAGAGGAGGTTTACTAGGCTGATGCCGGAGTTGAGGGGATTGAGCTATGAGGAGAGGCTGAATAAACTAGGCTTGTACTCGTTAGAGTTTAGAAGAATGAGGGGAGATCTCATTGAGACGTATAAGATGATGAATGGGATGGATAGGATAGAGGTGGAGAGACTCTTCCCGCTCAAAAAAGACAGTAGGACTAGGGGGCACAGCCTCAAGATAAAGGGGAGGCGGTTTAGAACGGAGTTGAGGAGGAACTTCTTCACTCAAAGGGTGGTGAATCTCTGGAATTCTCTGCCCGTTGAAGTGGTGGAGGCTACCTCGCTAAATATTTTTAAGAAGTGGGTTGATGGGTTCTTGATAAGAGAGGGGATTAAGGGTTATGGGGAGAGGGCGGGAAAGTGGAACTGAGCCACAACAGATCAGCCATGATCTTATTGAATGGCGGGGCAGGCTCGAAGGGCTGGATGGCCTACTCCTGCTCCTATTTCTTATGTTCTTATGTTCTTATGTACCCTCATCCTTCTAGATGACAGAGTTTATAGGCATGGAGCATGCCGTCAAAGTAGCCTTAGTGAGTTGCTGCAGGACAACTTGTGGATGGTACACACTGCTGCCACTGTGTTTTTGTGGTGGAAGAATGAATGATTGAGATGGTGGATGGGGTGCCAATCCAATGGCCTGCTTTGTACTGGATGGTGTTGAGCTTCTTGAGTGTTGCTGGAGCTGCACCCATCCAGGCAAGTGGAGAGTATTCCATCACACTCCTGATTTGAGGGAAGGTCATTGATAAAGCAGATGAAGATGATTGTGCCAGGGACACTATTACAACTCCTTCATTGATGCCTTAGGCTCAAGATAATTGATCTTCCACAGTTACGCCTATCATCTTTTGTGCTAGATATAGTTCTGACAAACTGAGAGTTTTTACCTAATTCCCACTGACTTCAGTTTTTCTAGAACCATAGAATCGTGGAATTCCTTGAGCTTAGAAGGTGTTCATTTGGCCCATCGAGTCTGCACCGACCACAGTCCCATCCAGCCCCTATCTCCTTAGAGATATTCACCCTGCCAGTCCCCCTTTCACCAAGTGTCTATTTATCATGGCCAATCAACCTGACCAGTACATCTCTGGTCTGTGGGAGGAAACCAGAACACCTGAAGGAAATCCACGCAGATGCAGAGAGAATGTGCAAACTCCACACAAACATTGACCCAAGCTGGGAATCGAATTTGGGTCCCTGGTGCTGAGATGCAGCATGGCTAATCACTGTGCCACATTCAGTCAAATACTGCCTTGTTGTCACTGGCAGTCACTAACATCTCATCTCTTGAGTTCAGCTCTTTTGTCCATGTTTGGACCAAGGCTATAATGAGGTCAGGAGCTGAGTCATCCTGGTAGAATCTAAACTGAGCGTCAGTGAGCAGGTACCACTTTTGTAGCACAGTTGATCACCCCTTCTATCATTTTGCTCATGATCAATTCAATTCACAGGTTGTGTTTGATTTATCTTGCTGTTTGAGGGCAAGGCATCCTTGGGCAATGTTCCACATTGCCAGGTAAATGCCAGTGTTATATCTGTACTGGAACACAGCTTGATTTGGAGAACAAGCCTTTAGTAGTGTTGCTGGAATGTTGTTAGCACTCATATTCCTTGACGTATTCCATTTTCCAGCATCTCCCACCATTTCGTGATATCATGTGGAGTGAATTGAATTGGCTGAAGACTGGCACCTGTGATGTTGGGGATCTCCAGAGGAACTGTGATGGACCATCCACTTGACACTTCAGGCTGAAGATGGTTAGAAACTCTTCAGTCTTGTCTTTTGCACTGTTAAGCTGAGGTCCCTAACCATTGAGGATGGGGATATTTGTAGAGGCTCTTCTGCCAGTTAGTTATTTAATCGTCCACCACCATTCACAAATGGATTTGAGCCTATTGCAGAAATTAGATCTGATCTGTTGGCTGTGACATTGTTTAGCTTTGTCTATTGCGCGCTGCTTCAACTGATTAGCATTCATGTAGTGTTGTTGCTTTATGAGGTTACACATATTTTTATGTATTTCTGGTGCTGTTCCTGGCATACCCTCCTACAGCCAATCAAGGTTACCAGATTAACACGAACAAGCACAGGATGATTAAACCATTGAACATTACAGGATGATCACTTTTCCCAATTCACACCAGTTCTCTCTTGTTGTAGATGCAGAATGCTTACAGAGGCAGACTTTGTATTGCCCACCTTAACCTGGAATTGAGGTAGCTGATGGAATGGGTGAATACTTCCTGCCCACCTTCACTGCGTCATCTAACATAGGACACATGCATGCTATAATTGGGTATGTGGCAGTTTCCAATAAATGGCCAGAAGTGGTGTCATTGGAAACCAGGCTTTTCTTATTAGATTCAGGTCATTAACTTCCTTTCTCTCCACAGAAGCTGCCTGAAATGCTGAGTATTTCCAACATTTTTGGCTTTTCTTGCAAACAGTCTGCTGTAGCCTCAGATATAAAAATGAATAGGGAATGAACAATTACATGCTTTGTCCTACTGCTGGCAAGATAATGTCATCATGTCAGTGTAATGAATGTTTGTGAGGGCACCTCTATTTTGTAGCAAATTTTGCTAGACAGAAGATAAAGTAAATGAGTCACCAATTCTGATAATTCTCTCCCTGTTTTCTGTATAATGGGTGTGCGAATACATTGCCTAAGCTTTTCAATTTTTGTAATTGGGCCTAATAGAATAGGAAAATATATTATATCTTTAGAACGAGAGAGGTCAAAAATCTGAAAAGATCCATATGAACAAATGCATTCTCTCAAATGTTTAGCAAATTTTGCATATGTATGCAAAGAAGAGCAAAGCAGATAGATATTTTACTCTTGTTTTTCTCTCTTCTTGAAAGCACTGGTTGTTTGTTGTTATAATATGCCTTTGAAGAATAGCAGCATAATGTCACTAGAAGGGAACTATGTCACGTGAGTAACACAATGCAACTGCTCCAATATTGAGTAGGCAATATTAGTTTTGTGTTTGGATCATACATTTTCAACCCAATGTATTTGGCAAAAGATTTGTGGTAGACACTAACCACAAGCCACTGGAGATGGTTTGGCAAAAACCATTGACCAGCATACCACCAAGATTGCAATGTCTCCTGATAAATATTTAAGGTTTCAACTATGAGATTAGGTACAAGTCAGGTAACCTGATCATCACATCAGATGCATTTAGCATATGGCCTGAGCCATTTCTTGGATCTACAATCTGACAATGAGCCTGCAGATGTTCTCCAAATTGATGTGGTACAATTTGTGCAAAGCAAATGCCAGTAGATAGAGAGAGGAACAGTGGAAGATTTTACACTACAGAATATGTGGAAAACCACCATCAAAGGGTGGGCTGATTCCATTCACCCATGTTCGCAAACACAAAGCCATTCTGTCCTTACTGGGATGAACTAGGCATTTCCTGCAAGACATTTTAAAGGCAGACAGGTTACCATACCTAGTTGCCTTTGAGAAGGTGGTGATATTCTTCAGTAACTTCATCACTCACCCGTGGACATAGATTGGATGAGAAAACACACAAAAGATACAATCTATTGGCCAGGTACAAACACTGAAATTGAAATCATTGTGAAGAAGTGTGACACGTATCAAGAGAATATGCCAAGTCAAGATAAAAATCATTGATTCCACATGAATTTACTACCCATCCTGAGTCCAATATTACACCTAGCCCCTTCATGTCCATGGCACAGGCTTCATCGTCATTGTGTTTATTTTACTCAGTACCCCATTATTTGACAATTGCACATGTCGAGTGTAACTTTCGCACACACTTTAAGTGCTATTTTCAGTTTACTTGGTATGTCCAGAGAGATCATTATGGCTAATGGTCCCCAATTTATTGTTAGACCACTTCAGGATATGTGTGGGAAGTGGAATATTGATCACATTGCTTCTTCTCCTCATTACCTTAACTCTAATGGCCTAACTGAATGAATGATTCACACAGTGAAATTCCTAATTCTCAAATGTAGACAAACCAAGCACGATCTACACACTGCAATGTTACATTTGAGAACAACACATTCAAGTGCAAATATTCCATCTCTGACAGAGCTCATGTCTGGCAGGTCAGTGCGTACCAATTGACCTACTCTTACCTATTCAACTCCCTCATAAACTAGAGAACAATTTCTAAAACTGCAAGAGAAGATTACCAACATGCATGATAAAAATGCAGGTACGCAATTGCCAAGTTTATCACTGGGGCAAATTTGTACTCAGGGTCCACAGAAAATATGTGACAAACAGACAAGGTGACAAGGATTCTTTCTGAGCAAAGGTCCCATGAAATCATTGAAGTGCAATTGTGAGACACAACCAAGCACAAATCAGACCCATTCTAGCTCCTCAGCCATCGTGCAATCCTATTGTGTTGAGAACGAGGTTTCAAATAGCCATGACCAACATCCAAGAATAACAAGCCCACAGAGAAATTAAAGAAATGTTCAAGGTTACCACTACAAGATCTGGGCGTATGAAGAAATTACCTCTATACCTTAGAGACTCACAAGCTGGAATTTTACTGTCACACCTGCCATGGGAATCGGAGGGGATGATGGGCAGACCATGTAAAGGTCCCTTGAACTTGGGCGGGATGAGTGAGACTGTAAAATCCCATCCATAGAGTCACTAGTTCTATAAATTTAAGCATGATTACAAATCATGAGCATGTATTTCAATAGTTATATTTTGAAAGGAGGGGAAATATCTTTCAAAAGAAAGGGGTATGTTGAAATATATTTTGAAGGGATTTCAGCATGATATCACTAAAAGGAAGCTTGACACACAACCCAATGTTAATTTCACTTTTGCTTTTGATCAGAGCATGCCCAAACAGCTCTGCTGGAAACCTGTTCTTGTGCCCATACTTTACTTGGTGGAAGCAGCTGGAAGTGTCGACTAATTTACATTATTTAAAACCTGCCTTTGGCCTCAAGCCGCAAGAAAGCCTGATCATGCTGCAGCCTAAATATGAGCCTGCAGCCGTTGCTGGGGTTTCAGGAACTTGGAGCCTGCAAGGCCTGAGGAGCTGGAAAGGAAAGAAGTCAGAAGACTGGGAGAGTTATAGAGGTCTATAGCTCAGAAAAGGCCCTTCAGCCCATCGGCTGGGAAACTGGGAGAAGAAAAGACTTTACTGTAACAACCAGGGTGGGAGTCTGGACTTTTAGTTGGGGAGAGGAGGTTGAGGGGGGGGTGGTGACTGGAGGCTCTCTGAAGAACTTTATGTGTTTTGAAGGGGGAGGAAAGGGTGTTCTAGGATATCCTGGTGAATGACTACATGTGGACCCTGGGAGAAGATGTTCCTCTCATGGTGCAGGGCAGTTATTGCCCTATTGCCTAAGGGAGGGGATCTCCACTTCCTGAAAAACTGGCACCTCAGCACAGGATACAAAATCCTTGCTAGGATGATGGACCATGTGCTGCATCACATGATCCACCCTGACCAGTCCTACGTGGGAGCATCCATCATAACATCCACCTAGTCTGAAATGTGATCCCTCATTCCCAGAGGGCTGGTTTGTCGAGCGCCTTTGGGGCTATCAACCAGGAGAAGGCGTTCGACAGACAAATGTTTAGTCCAGACTCTGCAGGATTATCTCCTGTCCTGATTTCAAGGTCAGTGTGCATTCCAGGCCACAGAATATTACATTTCTAAACTCCAATGACTCTTCGGCCTAAACTGCTCAACCTTTTCTCATATGACAAGCCCCCTTCATCCCAGGAATTGGCTTAATGAGTTTTCATTGCAAATATACCGCTTCTCAATTAAGCACAAACTCTAAATAATATTCCTGGTGCAGACTCATCCATGCCCTGTACAATCAAAGACTTGCCTACGTTTGTGCCCCTTTCATTTGCCTTCTTAGTTATTTGCTGTACCTGCAGACGAATGTTTACAATTCATGTATCAAGACACCCAGATCCCTCAGTACTGCATAATTCTGAAGTCTTTCTCCATTTAAATAATATTCTGTTTTTCTAGTCTTCTTGTCAAAGTGAGAACATCTTCTCAATGTATACTCCATCTGCTCAATATTTCGCTCACTCACATGACTTATATTTCCTTGTAGAGTCTATGGCTGGAATTTTCCACCTGTTCACACCGGCGGGATCTTCTGGTCCCAACAATGGTGCATCCTGCCATGGTTTTCACAGCAGTGTGGGGTGCAGTCAATGGGAAATCCAGAAGATCCCATCCTTGGCGAATGGTGCCTCGCCTCCCACTGTGAATTACATGTAAAGTATAACAGTAAAGCACAATAAAGTTTATTTATTAGCCACAAGTAAGGCCTACATTAACACTGCAATGAAGTTACTGTGAAATTCTTCTGGTCGCCACATTCTGGTGCCTGTTCGGATCAATGCACCTAACCAGCACGTTTATCGGTGGGAGGAAGCTGGAGCACCCGGAGGAAACCCACAAACCCACGGAGATATGGGGAGAATGTGCCGGGGAGGCCAGAAATTTATCCGCTTTGTATCCTTCTCATAATGTTCCGACCTTTCTTTATATTCTCAGCAGATTTAGCTATAATGCATTCAATCCCTGCATCCAAGTCATTAATGTAGATTGTAAATAGTTGAGGCCCCAGCATTGATTCCTGTGGCATTCCACTTGTTCCAGATTTCCAACTTAAAAATAACCCCTGACTCCCCGTTTGTTAGCGAACCTTCTTTCCATGCCAATGCATCAACCCAACACTAAGCAATAACCTTTTACGTGGCACCTTATCAAACGCCTTTCAGGAATCCAAATACTGGTTTCACTTCGTCCCCCTGCTTGTTACATCCTCAAGGGGAGAGAAGAATCAGGCCCAAGGTTTTACAACATTATCAATAATTCATGTGGTTGGCTACTATTGAAATGCTTTAGTGCATTGGAAATAAATGATTGTTTGGACTTTAATAGCTGAAGTAACTTGGATGTATGTGAATTTCCCCAAAAGCTCTCAGTCTTTTGTCAAGTTTGTTTTCCTGTCAATATTGTGCAGTTCACTGCTCTATATGATGTTACATAGGTAGCATCAGCCTTGTGATAACTTTTCTGTCTCAAGTTTATGACTGCAAAATTCAAGCCAATAATTTTAGAAACAAGATAATTTGGGCTTTGCGTTTTTTTTTAATTGAAGTGTGAAATTAAACTCATAAACCCGTTATATGATGTGAACAAAGTAGCTCCTGGCCCACAGACTTTGATTATTATATTTTATGACTGGAAAGAGTCATTGCCGTTTTGTGCTTAAAATCTCACTGAAGCTGGCTGCATAAAGCAGTCAAATCATTCACTCCATTCAATGTGTAAATTGAGAATATAACATGTCTCTACAATTATGAATCATACTCACTTCCAAATATTCTCGAGGAGAGAAAAATACACAACCATATTCCATTGTCAAATCACCATTTGTGGCTGAATATATTACAGCACCAAATACTCAAAGAACTGGTCTCAATTTTAGCTTTACTGGGTAAAAATTGAATGGGTTGTGGACTGAGGTGAGTGGAAAATGGTCCAGGTGATCTAGAGCATGAGGCTTGGGTGACTTTAACATCCAGGCTTTATTTCCAAAGAAGAATATATGAGAATTTAGAATCACTGAATCCAGTGAAACATGACTTTGTTACTGACCCCTTGAGAAGCAGTATAGAATCATAGAATCCCTCCAGTGCAGACGGAGACCATTCAGCCCATCAAGTCTGCACTGATCACAATCCCACCCAGGCCCTATTCCTGTAACACTGCATATTTGCCCTGCTAATTTCCCTGACATTAGGGTCAATTTAACTTTGCCAATTAACCTAACCCACACATCTTTGAACTGTGGGAGAAAACCAGAGCATCAGGAGGAAGCCCATACAGACACGGGGAGATTGTACAAACTCCACACAGACAGTGAACTGAGGCCGGAATTGAACCCTGGCGCTGTGAGGCAGTAGTGCTAACCACTGTTCCATCGTGCCAGACCTTCTGACAATCGCTGACTTTGACTTGCTTGTAGGAAAGACTGGTAACATTGAACCCAAGAAAGTATCTAGTGATGACCTTAAAGTTGTACTGAAAGGAAAAAGTCAGAACTCCATGGGCAGGATTTTCCAGCCACACTTGCCCCAAAACCGGAAAATCTCGCCCGAGGTCAATGGACCTTTCCATGGTCCGTCCCATGTCTGCTACAATTCCCGTGGCAGGTAGGACAGGAAAACTACCCCCCTTGTCACAGCTTTTGGTGCTTGCTTTACTGAAAATGAAAATACATCACGAACTTGATAATGAAATAGAGAAAAGTGTTTCAAGAAATACATTTTTAAGAAGCACATTTTGTTCTGGATATGTGGCCTGGAGTACTCAATCTTCAGATGCTAATTGGTCTACTGTGATAGATGGCAAACATGTATATATTACTAGGCAGAAGCACATTGTCACATTGGCCAAGATAGGTGCACAGGTAGTGCAAACCATTTCTATCCTTTTACACATGTTTCCCTGATGTCTGCGTCCAGAATACACATCTTGCTTTTAAGAGGTGCTGAATACAATTAAAAATATCATAGATGTCCAATATCTGGCTGTCTGACAGGCATTAAAATTACAATTTATTTATTAGTCGCAAGTAAGGCTTACATTAACACTGCAATGAAACTACTGTGAAATTCCCCTATTCGTCACATTCTGGTGCCTGTTCAGGTCAATGCACCTAACCAACACGTCGTTCAGGGAGGTAACCAATCAGACACGGGCAGAGTGTGCAAGCTCCACACAGACAGTGACCCAAGCCAGGAATCAAATCCGGGTCCCTGGCGCTGTAAAGCAGCAGTGCTAACCACTGTGCCACTCTGCAACTGATGAATAATGTGGGTGGCACTGACTGCGTGATTCAGTAACATGAGCATTATAATTCTGGTCAGAACCGGAGTTCTAGAGCGAAAGATTCATGGGCCCTGGAAAACGGACACAGGAATTACAATGCACAATCTATCTGTACCCATTTGGAGAAATACAGGCAGCATGCAGGCAGAGGATGATGGTCAAAAGTTGTCTTGTGACTGGGCACCTGTGTCCAGTGATGTACCTCAGGGATTTTAATATTGAAATTTGAATTTAAATATAGTTAGTGAGCCCGGGACAAAATTGCCTTAATGGTCTTGCTGGTGAGGATCACATATCATCAATGGGAACTTGACATATTTGCCTCTCTGCTGGGACTGGAGGCCATTTAGGTCTCGCTGGTGGTTGCAGATGGTGGGGGGGAGGTGGGCACAGTCCCTTGGTCAGTGTCAGTGGGCGGTGCCATGATGGGGTGGGCCTGAGGGCAGGGATGGGGCCATGATAGGGTAGCGGAGCCTAGAGGGAGGTGGATGGGTAAAGGAGCTGATAACTCTGCAACCAGAGATCATCTAGAGGATTATTGGGGCGCTATCTAAGGGAGGTAGAGACTAGCGATGGGGGTGGGAGGGGAACAGGCAATATCCAGGGGGGTGGGAGACTGATGGATCTCTCTGTGATTTGTTGCTCAGACCAGAGATCTGTGCATTAACAATTGCACCTTTAAAACAGAGATGAGGAGAACTTTTTTCAGCCAGTGGGTGGTGAACCTGTGGAACTCATTGCCATGGAAGGCTGTGGAAGCCAGGTCATTGAGCGTCTTTAAGACAGAGATAGATAGGCTCTTGATCAATAAGGAGATTGAGTGTTGTGAGGAGAAGGCAGGAGAATGGGGATGAAAATCATATCAGACATGACTGAATGGCGGAGCAGACTCAATGGGCTGAATGGCCTAATTCTGCTCATATATCCTATTGTCTTACGGTCTCATAACATGAGCATCCAGCTTTCCAGTGAGAATAGACTCCATCAACTCCCTCTACACTTTGCCTCTTCTTTTGCACTAAGTGCCATTTGATCGTGTCCGAAAGCTCGCTGAAAAAATGGGTGCAGTTCTCTCCTGTTTACGTTCTTGTTCAGCATTTGGAAATTTTTTGGTAAGATCGCACCCCCCGCCCCCACGTATGTATTAAAATGTTACAGAGTAGGTTTGCTTCTCCTGAGCGCAATGTGTTCCATCCTCCTCTCTTAAGAAGGTGAGAGTCCAACAGATGCTGAAGTCACTGACACATCATCCTCTCCAAAACAAATGTGAACAGTCATTTGATTGATGTATTACCCAACACAGCAGGTAGATACACAATAATCTGCAGTGACTCTCGCTCCATGAGGAATTTCTTGGTTCTTGCTGTCTCCCACAGTGCCACAGTTGAAATAATGTATCGTGCTTGAATTCCAATCCAAACGGGGAAGAGTGCTTCTTCACAAAAGACCAATTTAGAAGGAAAACCATTAAATATCTGTAAATGTGCCACAAATTCTGCTACAATTATAAAGCGCTTACCTATAGCAATGCCCCACTAGCCTTGCAGCACTCCAGTTGCCGATAATTTTTCACCTCATCATATCCAATCTATTTTCCATATCACAGAAGTCTTTGGAAGATTGGAAGATATGTCCTGACTAGAACCAGTTTTATACATTCAAATATTTTGTGTTTTCAATACTATTCAACAAGATTCAAAATGATGCCTACTTAATTATTTTTTGAACAGCCAGTGGACAAGGGGGTGGTTGTGAGGGGGTGGGGAGTGTGGGGGGGAGGGGAAGTGGTTGGGGGTGGTGGACAGGTAGAGTCACTTCAGCTCCCTAGGCCTGGCAAGTTGGGGGATTGATGGCAGGTTAAAATTTTAAAATTTTAAACCTAACTCCAACCTGCCTCCTTCTGATTTTAATATCTAGGTGCAGAAGGTGGTCAATAAAACAGAGGCTGTGTATTACTATTTTAAAGGTATTTTAAAAAAAAGTTCAATCCGCAGAAGCCAGGTTTCCTAGGATTCTGGAATCCCGACAGGTGAAAGGGGGCGAGATGAGTAAATCCATGAGGTATTTGCATTTACAGCACCCATAGTAAACCAGGAGGAGAAGGAATGTTTCCTCCAGACCAAACAAATTTTCCTCTTTACAGTTCTCCTCATCCTGTGCTGTCCTCAAATTCCTGATCTCCAACAATCTCCCTACAAATGTTAATTTTAATCAGTTTTATCAACCTATAATGAATTGTGCACCTGAACCCAAACACTCAGAGCCCTTGACTTCTCTTTAATTCCTTCCTTTAAAGTTTTATCATTTACATAAATATCACTTTCTTAATCTTTCTCCCAAAATGTGCCCACTTACCTTTCTTCACATCAATTTAAGATGGAATATTAAAGCCCAACTTATTAACCTGTCCATGTTCCCCCTGTTTACAGTCTTCATTGCTAATAACTGCACTCTCGGTTCCTGAGTAGTATTCACATTTTTATAAAGTGCCTGAATCCAGAGCATTGATCTAAAATATACGTCAGGATGTGCTGACAAGCTGCATGCGAATAGTGAGACAGCAATTAGCGCTGCTGCCTTGCAGTGCCAGGGATCCAGATTTGATTCCCGGCTTGGGTCACTGTCTGTGTGGAGCCTACACGTTCTTCTTGTGTCTGTGTGTGTTTCTTCCCGCAGTCCGAAAGACGTGCTGACTGGGTGCATTGGCCGTGCTAAATTCTCCCTCAATGTGCTCGAACTGGTGCTGGAGTGTAGTGATTAGGGGATTTTCACAGTAACTTCATTGCAGTGTTAACATGTTTAACATAGAATTTAAATACTGATATCAGTCTTGTGCCTTATTCGGGCATGAGACTGATCTCGCTGGATATTCAAAGAACAAAGAACAAAGAACAACACAGCATGGGAAACAGGCCCTTCAGCCCAACGAGCCCACGCCGCCATCTTAACAATGCATTTTTCCTACACCTCCCTTGACCCGTATCTATACTTATGGTACCCCCATTGGAAACCAGATTCAGGGGAGAATATTTTAGGGACAATTTGTTACACCAATCAGCCTAAGAGCACACCTTTGGGGTGTGGGAGGAAACCGGAGCGCCCGGAGGAAACCCACGCAACCACAGGGAGAATGCGCAAACTCCCACAGACACTGGCCAAAATCCATGTATCTGCACAGCTAGCAGTGATAGTCACTGAGCTGTTGTGGTGCCCATCTGCTGGTCCAGTTTTAAGCACACACAAACGACGCAAAGTACTAGACCACTCTCGAAACATCCAAGAGCAGCCCTCGCACAACCCACCGTGTGCATGCCCCTCGTTAGACAATAAGGCGGACCGACGCACCTGCGGAGTAAAAGAGACAAAACATCAACACATGTAGATTTGGTGCCAGTAAAATTGTGAGAGTCGAGAAACTGGGCACAAACCTGATTTTTTGGCTCTCTTATCATCTTAACAGCTCGCCCCACCCAATGACAAGCTGGACGAGAGGGTAAAATTGCCCCCATTATTTTTGCCTACCCTGTCTCCCAGTCAGCCACTGAAGACTGCAGGATGAGTTTTAAAAGACTGCACAGTAGTTTCCAGGCAGTGCATCTGCTTACGTGTTATTTACACTGTTTTTATAGTTCTTCTGAGAGGCTGCTGGAAGATGGTGCAGTTTATAAGGTGCAGCAGTGATGCAATTCATTACAAAAGGAATTCTAGGCCATTGGATACCACACCCTGTTACAGCAACCGTAAACTGTTCGCATGGGGGTTTTGTACATTTCCGTTTCAGTTGTGCCCACCCAAGAAGGCAAAACCCCAAAGCAGTTTATCCTTAAAATTAGTTCTTCTTTTTCTGTAGGATTATAATTTATCTATTTCATCAAGTACACATTTCAGATTCATTTTGAAACATGAATGAGTCCATTCATAGTGACTTATAACTGCCCACTATATATAGGAGCCGAATAAGTCATTCAGTTGTGTCAAAAACAACGTTCAAGAAGAAGAAGACCTATCACTGTCTTCTTGGGGCAATTAAGAGTAAGGAATAAATGCTGGCCTTGACGCAGATCCCAACCCGAGCATGATTAAATTTTTAAAATGGGAGAGTAAATTGTTACGATTTGCTAATTTGTATATATGATTAGTGAAAAATTATTTAGAAGTAATAACCCACTTCATGTAAATCTCATGAATTAATATAATGACTACTGAACAGCCACAGAATAATACTGGTGTAATTAAAATCTAACTCCTGTTGCCATTGATGTTTCACAATGAGCAAAACGAGATTAATGAGGAGCTGGGGGCATAGCGTTAAAAAAGAAAATTGTCAATAAGACAGACATGATTCTTATGACCTTATGACTGGCTTGTAAGACATTTGCCTCTCAGTGAATTCACAAATGCTTGTTTGAGCCCACGTTACAGAATCAGTAGATGACTGCTTACAGTTAAAGCCATACCAATGCATCTTCCTAGTTATAATTAAGCATCGGTACCCACAGAGAAATATATTATTTATCAGTTCATTGTCATTTACTGTGATTGTGCTGCATCTTTTTGCAATCAATAAAAGGGATTAACAGAAGAATGGATTTTTTTGTTTTTAAATAATGTAAAAGCTTAAGGTGCACGAATACCCAAGCTGTGCTTTGTTTTATTTAACAAGATTCTGAGTGTAACCTTTTACGAGTTCAGGCATTCCATTCAAATGCAGAGGAAATTGGAGTTGAATATTCACAAACTCCAGACAAGACTAAAGTTATGAAGGAACTTTTTATGCACACAGCGGATGATATATGCAAATACGTTGGCTGTCTGTCATGTGGGGAAGCCTGGAGCATGAGCCACAGCTGAGCTGAGGCAGGTCTGCTGGAGGGGAAGGGGGTGTGAGGTGACACGGGAGGGCACGGTGGCACAGTGGTTAGCACTGCTGCCTCATAGCACCAGGGACCCGGGCTCAATTCTCCCCTTGGGTCACTGTCTGTGTGAAGTTTGCGTGGGCTTTCTGCAGGTTCTTCCGTTTCCTCTCACAGTCTGAAAGACATAGAAACATAGAAGATAGGAGCAGGAGGAGGCGTGCAAGTTAGGCGCATTGGCCATGCTAAATTCTTCCTCAGTGTAGCCAAATACACTGTAACAATTAAGGGTTTTCATAGTAACTTCATTGCAGTGTTAATGTAAGCCTTACTTGTGACACTAATAAATAAACTTTAAACTGGTGTGGGAAAAAGAGGATGCGAGAGCAGACGGTGATAGATGGGTTGGGAGCAGATGATAGTCAGACAAGTTTGATCAAGAACAGGCAGTGATAAAGGATAGGGTGAGTTTGATAATGGGAGAAGGGAAGCAGATAATGATTGGAGTGGATGGGTGCAAAGGTAAACTTGAGACCGCGAGGGAAAAAATCTGCTATAATGGCCTATTGCAATGCAGTACCAACAGTTACCTGACAGACTCAGCCCTTCTCACTTCCTACACTGCCCAAGATGTGAAAAGAGAAGTGGAAGAGAAATCAAGATCTGCTCATACATTCCAGCCACCGGTGTGATCTGTTACTTGCTACTCACCACAGTTGCATGTTTTAAATGTATACATAGCTTGTTAGGTTCTGTCTTAAACTTTGGTTAAAGCCAACATCCCCACCATGTTGATTGTAATCAATCCTGAAAATCAAAGACATGAAATTGAATGAACACAAAGCTTTCTGGAGCATTTGAACTTTCAGAGACCTAAAAGAAAGGAAATGGTAAAAGAATGGGACTGAATGAGCAGGTCTGGTGGAAAAAGGAGATTGACAATGAACTGTCAATGAACAATCCTAACCTAATCAATCTCTCCTCATTCATCAGCCCTGCCATCCCCAGAATCAGCCTGATAAATCTTTGCTGCACTCCCTCAAGAGCAGGAACATCCTTCCTCTGAAAAGGAGACCAAAACTACACACTACATTCTCAGTGTGGCTTCACTGAGGCCCTGTTTAATTGCAACAACACATCCCTGCTCCTGTACTCGAAACCTCATGGATATCCTGACCTGCATCAGGTACCAGAACTTTCTCATTCCCTCACCCCTGAACTTGCTTCCAATTGTCTGGAGACATTCTGCCCTATGTCTCTGCATCATCATGATAATTTCATTTTATACATCCTGATCCAGAACAGGTAATAATTGTGAACCTCCTTGCTATCTTTCTTTTACTGCATTACTTTATTCAAATAGACTGCTGGACACAGTTGTGATGGGAGTAAAAGGTGTTTATCAACAAAGAAAAATAGATATGTTATTCATTAATAATTAGTCACTTGTTCCCCCAACGATTCAGAGTCATCATGCTGGACATTATGAATGATTTATATTCTTAGACTTGTTTACACATCATGAGATGTGGTTTAGCTTGATAGTTATTTACATTCATGAGCTTAGCTTAAAATGTAGGGTCATGTCCTTGCTGCTTCTCCTATTTCCATAGTCGTGGATGAGTGCTGAGAGGAGGGTTAAAGGTTGCACAACAGAATTGCCAGTAATAGATTATAATTAGCTTCTGGCACTCATTGTGGAGTTGGAGGTCAGTTAGCTCAGTTGGCTGGATGGCTGGTTCGTGACATGGAGCAATGCCAACAGCATGGGTACAATTCCCACACCAGCTGAGGTTATCCATGAAGGCCTCACCTCCTGAACCTTGCCCCTTGCCTGGATGTGATGATCCTCGGTTAAATCAACACCAATCATCTTTCTCTCTCAAAAGGGGAGAGCAGCCTATGGTCCCCAGAGGTATAGTAACTTCCATCATGTCACTCACTGTGAAATGAGACACTTATGATTTTTTTGTCCATCAGACTTGGTGTCCATTTAACACCTTGAGTTAAGTTATTCATTTGTTGACTACGAATGATAACGTTTCATCAATGACAAATTATTCTCAGGATTCAGTCTGAACTTCACAGCCAATTGAAACTCTCAAGCTTTTTTCTGAACATATTATTTCTGTGGTTTATCATCTATTCTAAGATACGGTGGCACAGTGGTTAGCATTACTGCCTCACAGCACCAGGGTCCCGGCTTTGATTCCCAGCTTGGGTTACTGTCTGTGTCAAGTTTGCACACTCTCCCTGTGTCTACGTGGGTTTCCTCCAGATGCTCTGGTTTCCTCCTACAATCCAAAGATGTGCAGGTTAGGTGGATTGGCCATGCTAAATTGCCCCTTACTGTCAGGGGGACTAACTAGGATAAACGCATGTGGTTCTGGGGATAGGGCCTGAGCCTGGTGCAGACTTGTTGGGCTGAATAGCCATCTTCTGAACTGTAGGATTTTATGAAAGGCCACTAAAATCACAATATCAGTGGCAAGCTCACTAATTACCTATGTCTGCCCTGTTACGCCCACAGCAGATTTACTTGCTGAGCGAGTCAGACCCCAGAAGGAAAAGCTTCTTTCTGATCATAACCAATTTTTTGTGTTTTGAAAACAAGGAGATAAAGCTACTGATCTCAGTAGTATAGAACTGCAATAACACCTTTAGGATTTTAAAAATTGAAATATTATTAAGATCAAGAAAAACTTAAACATATCAGATTAAAGTTACATAGTCACGTCGTCCCACCAAAAAAAAACATACTTGGTCAGAGCACACAAATACTACCTTCTTGATAACACTTCCCTTATCAATTTTTAACGATAAAAAAATCTAGTAATGATAAAAACTCCTTTCATTTTAATAAAGGTCTACCACACAAATCCTCAATCACTTCCCCTCTGCTCAGGAAATCCAAGTAAGCTCAGAAACAAACTGTTTTCTGAACCAAAGACCTTTCTGGCTTATAAACAAGATAGCTGTTCCAAATTCAGGACTTCCTCCCAGCACAGAATAAGTCTCACGAGATCGCCCCCATACTGCGACCCCAACCCAGCTCAACATCTTTCCTTAAATATCCCTTTGCTCCTCTCAGCTCACATTTCATTTTCTTCAAGCTCCTCCTTGAATTCGACTTTCCCAAAATTTGAAAATCTTTCATCTTTCCTGTTGCCTTCACTTTCATGCAAATAAAATTAAACAAACTTGTTTACATTTGAAATCTCAGTAGGTTGTAAGGATCCCTTGTCACTTCTAAACCTCTATTTGAAATCTTAGAGTGGAGAAGCCAAGTCCCTACCTATCTTCTAATGTAAATTTTAAGCCCAACCAATTTACTTGTAATCTCACCACAGCTTCTCATTCCAAATGCATGAATCTAGCACATTACCCTTTTATCTAGCAGCTCTGGCATACAAGCTGTATTCAATTTCTCCTCCTTTAATTAACCATGGGTGCATAAACACCTTTTTTTAACAAAATCCCAGCATATGACCAAAATATTTTTAAAATATCTATTGTCACAGCCAATGAAGGACAAGTTACGGGTACATATTTTGATTGGTCACAACAAGATTAAATAACTTAGTAGAGTTTCACATAAGCAGCAACATAATGCAACATCGCATGCATTTACATCAAGTCAGCATTTCAACAGTTAAAGCACAAAGTAAAATGCAATCACAAGTGAGAAGTTAATATGGAGGATTTTTTTCTTGAACTGACAACGTTTTTTTATTGGAAAGCTGAAAAGGGATTTATTGAGTGCTTAGATTCCTTCCCAAGTAAATCAGGAAGAAAATGGACACAATGATAGATAGGATCTTATTAATAATAGAAAAGGAGGGCTCAAAGAAGTCTTATTGTCTGAATAATTAATATATCACTTGGGATTAGTAACTCCTTAATAAAACTAGCTGATTGATTTACTTAATTAATTCCTTGTTTTACAACACTATTTGTCCTAATGGAAGTCTAGCACTTTCATTTCTGGTTAATCAAAATAAAAAACCCAGGCCACAGATATTAATAACTTGTAGCAATGTTTATGTCTGGCTGTATTGAAGTCTAAGTATTGTACAACTAGCTGCAGCAGTGCATGCAATTACTTACATTTATATCACACCTGTGGTTTGATAAGGAAAGGTTTATGGGCAGTGGGATTGGATTTCCACTGCCCACATGGGTCTAATGAGCCTAACACATTTCAACATGACTGGATAACTGCAGAAACTAATCACTCGAAATGGAAGGTCCTCATAGATAAAAGAAAGTCTAGCGATATTATCCAAGTATTTTAAGGAAAAGACTGCTTAATGCAGATGATTTATTATTCTATTATGGAACAGTGATTAGACTCTGCATGGAATATGTTTGCCAGTTTTAGCAATTCAGTTTAACATCCAGGGCATGCAGTCAGTTGGAGTTCGTCCAAAAGGAAACTTCACGAATAATGTATATATGAATTTCAGTTCAATGAGGCACTTAAGAGGGCAACTTGAAATGATTGAGCCAAGGCTTTTGCTTAAAGGTTCTTTCTAGCAGTGCAGTCACAGAATCATAAGGGTCACAAATTATTGGCAACAGACAATAAATCAAGTTATAACCTTAGAATTCAGTGCAAGTAGTTAATTTGTTTGTCCATCTGACTTAATGCCCATTTAACACCTTATGTTAGGTTACTCAACTGTTGATTACAAATGTTCAGAAAATGCAGGCCCCTTTGCCTAATGCTTCACCAGTGACATATTCTCAGCCTCTTTCATTGACTGTTGTTGCTATGCAAGAATTTAATTCCCAGGGATTTGATTTCAGAAGTCATACCACTGGCCTGTACTCTTATGAGCTTAGAGAAATGAAAGATAATTCCCATGGAAAATACAATATTTCGAAGGGACTTGGCAGAGTAGACACAAAAAAGTTGTTTCCAAGGGCAGGGGAATGTAAAATGTAGGGACACATTCGCAGGATAAGGGGTCGATCGTTTAGGACTGAGAAGAGGAAAAATGTCTTCATTTGGAGGGTTGTGAATTTTAGAATTCTCTATCCCAGAGAGTACTGGATGCTCCATTCTTCAATACATTCAAGGTTAAGATAGATTTTTTTTTCCCTCTCAGGGACTCAAGAAATGTAGGAAGTGGGTGGGAAAGTGGAGTTGAGGTTGAAGATCAGTCACAATTTATTGATCGGAGGAGAAGGCTTGGGGGTTGTGGGTGGGGGAGGGGTGGGAGGAGGGGGGTGAGGGCTGTGTGGTTTCCTCCAGCTCCTATTTCTTATGTCCTCACATACACAAGCAGCCACTAATACCTGCAATGGTACCTCTGGGATGAAAGGAAAAAATAAGGTATTTTGGGCTCCACAGACAAGAACCCTCAATCACCTGGAAAATTTGATGGAATTCTTTACAGGTGCCCCCTTCGACTTGCCCTGTTTCCTTTGTTTGTTTTACCCAGCCTGAGGTTCAGTGCATCTGGGCACAGACCCAGGGAAATTTCCCTTTAGGACCGTAGAATTTTTCTAAAAGAAAGAAATTGTGATGTTCAGGCACTGCATGTTTCCATAGAGTGAAAACTAGATAATCTGCACTTTTCAAAGTGATAATAGGTTGCAACAAAGATCCATTATCACTTAGAGCATTAGGGAAATGGGAGATGCATTAGACTAGATGCTCACCTATCTCTGGGGGCGCTGGTCTTTGAACATAATCTAAATGGAACACATGAAAGTCTCCTTAACCTGCTAGTTGCAGAGGGCCAATGTAAAATATATTTGGACCAGATGAAGCCAGTCCCTAATGGAACTAGCCCATGGAGCAAAACTAATCCTGATTCAGCACAAGTTGACAATTTCACTCATACAGATGGGATTTTCTTACGATTCTCTCCCCCAAAACTGGAAAACCCTGCCCAAGGTCAATGGATCTTTGCATGGTCCGCCATTCCCCCCCCACCCCCTCACCCGCTATAATTCCTGTGGCATGCAGGATGGGAAAACTCCCCCCTTGAATGTCTATGGATGAGGTGGGTTTGAGGGGGGCATGGGCAGGGAGAATATTTTTCCTGGATTAGCTTTGTGTTTACCAGACCCTGGATCTTGGCATTTTCTTTCGGGATGAAGATAATGCACGGTGGCACAATGGTTAGCACTGCGGCCTCACAGTGCTAGGGAAGCAGGTTCGGTTCCCAGCTTGGGTCACTGTCTGTGTGAGACTGCATATTCTCCCCATGTCTGTGTGAGTTTCTGCCGGGTGCTCCAGTTTCCTCCCACAGTCAAAAGATGTGCAGGTTTGATTGATTGACCATGCTAAATTCTCCTTCAGTCTACCGAACACGCACTGGAGTGTGGTGACCAGGGGATTTTCACAGTAACTTCATTGCAGTGAATGTAAGCCTACTTATGACACTAATAAATAAACTTTGAACTTTCTTCTGTCAATGAATATTAGCAAACATTAGAGTTGGGGCTGGAAGCTCGTGATTTTGGGAAAATAGATGGAGCTCTGCTGCTACAGCCATGCTGAACTTACTTTGGGTGTGCTTGATGCTGACACTGGCATTCTAGTCTCCGGCACTAATTGACGATCCACTAATGATATTGCAGGAAGGCAAATCTTTGATATTTGAGATTTCTGAAGCATCTGATTTTGTTAGCGGGTCATTAATTTAAGGGACAAATAGGCATTATGCTGTTTTCTTTTGTTAAAAGGGAAATTCTGACACACATTTCTGTTATTTTTTAATCATATAAATGAAAGCAGTCAAAATAACCTCCCATTAGCACTCTGTCGGACCAAATTACATTATGAAATGCATTTTATGCTCTCCCAGCAATGTCCTTGCCTGCCCTCTAATCAGCATTCCTATATTCTGACTAATTTTCTCATGATAGTTATTGCAGCTCTAGGGCAAGTTTTTGAACCACGTTTCAATAATCTTTTCAAAGTAGTGAGAAATGAATAACTGACCCTAGACAGACGAAAGTAACTATTTTCTGATATATAGAGCACTTTCCACTCTTGTGCCCTCAGATTATGCTTAGGTTCTTGGCTTTAATGCTATTTCTCTTTTCAGAAAAATACAATTGTTGTCGTAAACATATAAATGATATTTGAGTTTAAACAATTTGCGATTTCTTTTTCCCTTATCAATCAGTAAAGACATATGGCCCAGATAATTCATGAAAACAATCCCAGCAGTAATGAGATTGTTTCTCCATTATCGAACCCCACTAGAATGTAAGGGAGTGGCCAGCGAATGTCAGTGTTAGAAACAGTGCATCTCTGGTGTCCATCCACCTCACCACTGGGGTGAAGAACTAGGACCAATTATCATTGAGAGATGCCAGCCATCACCTCTACACTACTCCTCTCACCTGGACCACATGTCATGGAGATCAAATTGTTTCAGGTTACTTGCATCAGCCTGCAGCATACTCTTAATGAACCTCACAGTAAGAAGTCTCACAACACTAGGTTAAAGTCCAACAGGTTTATTTGGTAGCACACCCTTTCAGAGCACTGCTCCTTCATCAGGTGAGTGGGGAGGTAAGTTTCACAAACACATATTGATAGAGACATAATTCCAAGGTCTTTGGAGGAGGTTACAGCCGAGTGGTATGATCGCTAGACTATTAATCCAGAAACCCAGCTCATGTTCTGTGGGCCCGGATTCAAATCCCACCACAGCAGATGGTGGAATTTGAATTCAATAAAAATATCTGGAATGAAGAATCTAGTGATGACCACGAAACCATTGTCGATTGTCGAGAAAACCCATCCCATTCACTATTGTCCTTTAGTGAAGGAAATCTGCCATCCTTACCTGGTCTGGCCTACATGTGATTCCAGAACCACGGCAATGTGGTTGACTCTCAGCTGCCCTCCAAGGGCAACTAGGGATAGGCAATTAATGCTGGTCAGCCAGTGACCCCATGTCCCATGAATGAAAAGAAATATTTTGCCTACGTCTATTCTCTTTTGCCTTCCCTCTTCCACTGATAGTTTTCAGGGGATTGTCTTGTTTTTCCTAGAAGGAAAGATTGAAAACAAGTTATGAAAGTGCATTTTATGACATATCAGCGATTCTGAAGACTGAGCTGGAAACCTGCGGCCCAATAAACAAAACCTTGTGGATGAAAATCACAAATGTTTCACCTGACAATTTCCCAATTTCCTTCAATTCTTGTTGCAGTGTCCCATTCCTCTTCCTACCTATGGCTTTGCAAACTGATGTGGACTATGAGTGTGGGCTGTTCACTCTCCCCTCAGGGTGCTCCTTTAAAATAAAGTTTATTTAATAGTGACAAGTAAGGCTTACATTGACATTGCAATGAAATTACTGTGAAACTCTCCTAATCGCCACAGTCTGACACCTGTTCAGATCAATGCACCGAACCAGCACATCTTTTCAGAATGTGGGAGGAAACTGGAGCACCCGGAGGAAACCCATGCAGACATGGGAAGAATATGCAAACTTCACACAGACGGTGACCCAAGCCGGGAATCGAACCCAGGTCCCTGGCACTGTGGAGCAGCAGTGCTAACCACTGTGCCACCATGTCACCCTTTTACTCCATTACTCTTTTGGTTTACTTCCTGCCTTCCTGTGCAGCAGAGCCAGCAACGGTGCCATGGACATGGCTCTGGCGGGAGGTTTGTTTGCTCATGTTGACCTGATGTCATGAGGCTTCATGGTATCTTGGATTCAAGATTTTTGGACCTCCAAGGATAATCCTTCCTGACTGTGTATCCCTCAGGCAGGTCTTCCCTGGCAGTGGGACAGAACATACCCAGGGATGATAATGGAGAAGTCTGTAAGGCATGAATCAGTGGGTATAGTTACATCACACTGGTGCTTGACTGATTTGTTCGATACGCTCACGATTTTGACATGTCTCCTCTCTAGTGAGGAGAACTTTGCAGAATTGAATGGGCACAGTGTGCCTTCGTATCTTCAGGTGCCTATTGATGCCAAATAGTCAATCTGGCCAGCTTGGTTTTATTCTTTTTCAACTTTTCCAAAGCAGTTTGTTAAAACAATGTGAATTAATAAAACTGAGTGGCTTGGTAGGTCATTCCATAGGGTAGTGAAGTCACTTATGGGTTGAAGTCATATTTAGGCGGGACCAATTAAGTGAAACAGTTTCCCTTCATTAAAGGACATCACTGAATTAGATGGGTTATTGCAATGACCCAGTAGTTGCAAGGTCAGCACTGAGACTCATTTTTTTAAATTCCAGATTTATTAATTAATTGAATTTAAATTTCAACAGCTGCTGTGGTGGGATTTGAACTCTTATTTCTGGAGCATTAATCCAGCCCTCTGGATTATTAGTCCAATAACATTACTTCAACATAACTATTCCCATTAGGCTCACTTCTTGCACTTTTTAAATAGTGACACACATACTGGAAGGAAAATGGGAAGGTGAAAGTACTTTCATACAGCTTGGGAGAGTAGGCACTTTTCTTTAGCACACCCTGAAATTGTGATTCTTCTGTCATGCAGCTTTTTCAGTGAATTACCAGTGTATATCAGTCCTTTCAGATATTTCAGACATCCTCTCATATTGCCTGGGTAGAGTGGAGGTCGAGAGGATGTTTTCCACTAGTCGGAAAAACTAGGACCAGAGGGCACAACCTCAGGCTAAAGGAACGATCCTTTAAAATAGAGACAAGGAGGAATTCCTTCAGCCAGAGAGTGGTGAATCTGTGGACCTCTTTGCCGCAGAAGACTGTGGAGGCCAGATCATTGAGTGTTTTTAAGACAAAGGTCGATGGGTTTGTGATTATTAAGGGGATCAAGGGTTATGGGGAAAAGGCAGGAGAATGGGGATGAGAAAAATATCAGCCACGATTAAATGGTGGAGTAGACTCGATGGACTGAGTAGCCTAATTCTGCTCCTATGTCTTATGGTCTTATTTTTAGGAAGGCTACCATTCACTGTCCCCCAACCCAGGTCGGTTGCACAATTTTATATATTTTTTTTCTCAACACTAAAACACTTAAAGACTGGAAAATGTAAAAGAAAAAGCAATTTAATCCCACCGTCATCAAAATATATGCCCCATGATATATTGATTGGCACACTAATTTCAGCTCTTGTTCACTGCCATTTCCCTGCACAATCGAGTCCCATGATTAGAGCACCAGAATGCAGCCAGAAACCTTTCTGCAGACAAGTGTTTTTCTGTAGAGAGTGTTGAGCCTAACTATACATATATCCTTGAAAATTTATTTCAGGTCCAGAACCGGATGGGCCATTTCACCAGAATGTTGGATAGAAACAATCCTCCAGCTTTCAATATCCCCTGACAAGATGGTCATTATTTCCCTCCTTTTTCTTTTCGGTCAGCAGTTTTGTTCCTTGCATAACTCCCCACCGTGAAACCTCTTTGAACTGTCCGCCAATTCAGCTCAGGAGCATAGCTATCAAGTAAGTGTTTCTTGATAGAAATGTTGAAATTTACAACAGAGAACTCTCTCAAAATCCAAAGAAGTATCCTTGTCTCAAACATACAATTTGGTAGAGTGCATCCAGAGTAAAAAAAAATCAATTCTATCTCGTTCTGAATTCTTCCTGCACACTTAAGGTCATGCAGTGGTCAAATTTATTGTCAGACATGATTGGCAGTCAATCACCTCTGTAACTACCCTGAGGCTTCTTATCCATAGAACAACATAGCTGCGTGATTGTGTCGAATAGACAAGAATATCATAATGTCTTAGACAGCAGAAGAAAGAGAAACTAGTTCCAGTCACACCCAAAGGGAAATTGGACGGATAGTAAACAACTGTGCTTTATAACCTGTTTGCTTCCTTCTATAATTTCCCAGCTCTTAAAGCCCAAACTTATTGTCACCTATTTGCTGAATTAGCTTGTCTCTACTGTGCTTTACACTTCTGTTTTGATAAACAAACCGAAGGAACCTTATCCAAGTAGCTGACTGCAATTTTGGCTATGTTAAATTAGTATTACCCCCCCATACATTTTACAGCTAATTGTTTATAATCTACTGCAAATCTCATTCAATCCTGTTATGATTTGGTGCAGAAAGTAGTGATAACCAAATGGCTCAAGATAGAAAAACCTATAGGGCAAAGTTTTACACTCCCCCAATGCAAGTTCTGAGGCAGGTGGGGGGATTGGAAAACACAAAATTAAATGGATGTGATTCATGTTGGGAACCCGCCTGCCCCAATTTGACACTGGACAAGAAGTGTCTCAAGCGAAAAAAACCCATTCTTTCACCTATTATGACCCTCAAATGAGCATTAAGTGGCAGTGGGTTTCTGAGAGATGGTGGTAGTGCATTACATGCCATCTCTCAGGATGGCAAACACCCCCATCATTTGCCAATTTTAAAATTCTACCCATAGAATTTAGTTTATTTAAGAGTGTCACAAGTAGCTTATATTAATACTACAATGTAATTACTGTGAATATCCCCTAGTCGCCGCACTCTGGCATTGTGAGAGAATTTAGCATGGTTAATGCACCTAACCAGCGTACCTTTTGGACTGTGGCAGGAAACCAGAGCACCCGGAAGAAACCCATGCAAATATGGGGAGAACATACAGAATCTGCACAGACAGTGATCCAAGGTGAGAAATGGGCCCTTGGCACTGTAAGGCAGCAGTGTTAACAACTGTGCTACCATGCCGCCACATGCCCTGCAGCATTCCAATGTCTCCGCACTCCTTCAACCTGGCATCTTCTATAACTCCAGTTTCCCTTGCCATTGATGGCTGTGCCTTCAGCTGTCTAGGCCCTGAGCTCTGGAATCCCATCCCGAAACCTCCGCTCCACTCTATCTCTCTATTCTTCAAAAGCTACAGTTTTCAAAAAAAATCATTCATGGGATCTGGATATTGTTTTCAAGACCAACATTTAATGTCCTTCACCAATTAGCTTTCACAAGAAGGGTGATACCTGCACATGCTGCCTTCGTTCCTCCAAGGTATTTTTTTACCACATGTCCAAACATGTCTTTACAAAATTATACAATGATACAGCACATAAAGAGTGCATTTGGTTCATTGTGTCTATGCTGGCTCTTTGAATGAGCTATCCAATTAGTCCAACCCTTTCTCCCTTTCTCCCAGAGTCCTGCGTTTTTTCCCTTTTCAATTATTTATCCAATTCCTTTTTCAAAGTTATTACTGAAGTTGCTTCCATCACCTTTTCAGGTTGTGCATGCTGACCATAACAACTCGCTGCATGAAGTTTGTTTTTGCCTCTGATTCTTTCTGTCAATTAATTTAGATCTGTATCTTCTCATTTCTGACCTTTCTGCCACGAGAAGCAGTTTGTTTATTAACTGTATCAAAACCCTTCAGGACTTTGGACATCTCCATCAAATCTCCCCCTAACCACCCCTGCTCTAAAGCAAGCAACACCAGTTTCTCTAGTATCTAGATGTAACTGAAGTCTTTCGCCCTTGATACTATTCAAGGAAATTTCTTTCGCAACATCTCTAAGGTCTTAACATTCTTCATAACAGGTGCTTCACAGAATTGGACATCATTTAGAATAACATAATTCCTTTTGCACTCTGTGCCACCAAGTTAGTGCACCTTTTAACAGGCTTTCCAACTTAGCCTGCCAATATCAAAGACTCGTGTATGTTTACCTCAGGAATGCTGACCATCCTTTGGAAATGAGGCACTTCGTGTATAGTGCCTCTCCCCATTCTTCACACTAAAATTAATCACTTCGTATTGCTCCATGTTAGATCTGCTGTCTGTTAAGATCTTCTCACTTTTCACTAGATTTCCAAGTTTCATGTTATCTGCAGACTTTGAAATGAAGGCCTGTACACCCAGCTCTTAGAAACAGCAGTGATCAAAGCAATCATCACTTGGGGACACAAATGGCACTCTTCTCCCTGCTCCATTAAAAACAACTGTTCATTCATACTCACTGCTTTCTGTCCTTTGGTCAATTTTACATGCATGTAACTCCAGCCCCTTTAATTTTATAAGCTTCAATTTTGACAATAGTTCTGCCATTTGGTATTTTGGAAAACCCATATACACAGCACCAACCACAATCCCCTCACCCACTGGTGGAGTTTATGGCCTCGCTAATCCTGAGACTATAAAATTCAAGTACTAGGGGGCATAGGTTTAACATGCATGGGGTGAAGTTTAGAGGAGATGTGCGAGGCAAGATTTTTACGCAAAGAGTGGTGAATGTCTGGAACACGCTGCGCAGGTAGGTGGTGGGAGCATGTGTTCAAGATATTCAAAAGGCAACTAGACGAATACATGAATAAAGAACAAAGAACAGTGACATGAATATAGCTGAGGAGGACATTGGGTTGCAAGGGTGTAAAATAGACAGTATTACGGTTGATAAGGGGGATGTGCTGGAAATTCTTGAGGGGCTGAAAATAGATAAGTCCCCGGGTCCGGATGGGATCTACCCTAGGATTCTCTGGGAGGCTAGAAAGGTGATTGCAGAGCCTCTGGCTCTGATCTTCAGGTCGTCATTGGTCTCTGGTGTAGTCCCGGAGGATTGGAGGATAGCGAATGTTGTCCCATTGTTTAAGAAGGGGAACAGAGACTTTGCCGGGAATTATAGACCAGTGAGTCTTACTTCTGTTATGGGCAAGGTTTTAGAAAAAATTATTAGGGATAGGATTTATAGTTATTTGGAGTGTAATGAATTGATTAGAAATAGTCAGCATGGTTTTGTAGCGGGTAGGTCGTGCCTTACTAACCTAATTGAGTTTTTTGAGAAGGTGACCAAAGAGGTGGATGGGGGTAAGGCAGTTGACGTGGTATATATGGATTTTAGTAAGGCGTTTAATAAGGTTCACCATGGTAGGCTTCTGCAGAAAATGCAGATGTATGGGATTGTGGGTAATCTAGGAAGTTGGATCAGGAATTGGCTATCAGATAGGAGACAGAGGGTGGTGGTTGATGGTAAATATTCATCATGGAGTTCAGTTACGAGTGGTGTGCCTCAGGGATCTGTTTTGGGGCCACTGTTGTTTGTAATTTTTATTAATGATCTGGATGAGGGTATAGTTGGGTGGATTAGTAAATTTGCTGATGACACCAAAGTCGGAGGTGTGGTAGATTGTGAGGAAGGGTGTCATAGTCTGCAGGGAGACTTAGATAGGTTGCAGAGCTGGGCCGAGAGGTGGCGGATGGAATTTAATGCGGAGAAGTGTGAGGTAATTCACTTTGGTAGAAGCAACAGATGTGTCGAGTATAGGGCTAACGGGAGGACTCTGAGTAGTGTGGATGAACAGAGGGATCTAGGTGTATGTGTACATAGATCCCTGAAAGTTGGGAATCAAGTAGATAAGGTTGTTAAGAAGGCGTACGGTGTCTTGGCGTTTATTGGTAGGGGGATTGAATTTAGGAGTCGCAGCGTCATGTTGCAACTGTACACTACTCTAGTGCGGCCGCACTTGGAGTACTGTGTGCAGTTCTGGTCCCCGCATTACAAGAAGGATGTGGAGGCGTTGGAGAGGGTGCAGAGGAGGTTTACTAGGATGTTGCCTGGTATGGTGGGGAGGTCCTATGAGGAGAGACTGAGGGATTTAGGGTTGTTTTCGTTGGAAAGAAGGCGGCTAAGAGGGGATCTTATTGAAACATATAAGATGATTAGAGGTTTAGATAGGGTGGATAGTGATAGCCTTTTTCCTCGGATGGAGAAAGCTAGCACGAGGGGGCATGGCTTTAAATTAAGGGGGGGTAGCTACAGGACGGATGTCAGGGGTAGGTTCTTTACCCAGCGGGTGGTGAGGGATTGGAATGCCCTGCCTGCTGCAGTTGTAAATGCGTCTAGTTTGGGGGCGTTTAAGAGATCTCTGGATAGGTTTATGGACGAAAAGGGATTGGTATAGGCTAGTGGGTCATTGTTTTTGTAACTGGTCGGCGCAACATCGTGGGCCGAAGGGCCTGTTCTGCGCTGTGATGTTCTATGTTCTATGTTTTAACAGTGCAGCACAGGAAACAGGCACTTCAGCCCTCTAAGCCTGTGCCACTCATTGGTCCAACTAGACCATTCGTTTGTATCTCTCCATTCCCTGTCTGCTCATGTGACTATCCAGGTAAGTCTTAAACAATGCCAGCGTGTCTGTCTCCACCACCCTACTTGGCAGTGCATTCCAGGCCCCCAGCACCCTCTGTGTGAAAAACATCCCTCTGATATCTGAGTTAATAGAATGGAAATGGAAGGATACTGGCCCCATAAGTGCATATGGTTTTAGTTTAGGCAGGCATCATGATTGGTAAAGGCTTGGAGGCCAAAGGGTCTGTTCCTGTGTTGTACTGTTCTTTGCTTTTTGTTCTCTTTGAGGTTTACAGACCTTCCCATTGTCTTCCCCTCACCTACTCCGATTGCTGTGGTGGGTAGGGCAGTAAAATTCCGACCACTGCCTCCAGTAGTTCATCAACGAACTCAATCAAACATGATTTGCCTTTAAAACATGTTTGTTTTCATTTATTAACTCAAGAGAGATTGATTAGCAGTTGTCAATTTTCAAATGTCTAAAAGGGGGCATAAGCTGTTGATTACTAGACTGGAATTTCCATAACGAGTTTAATGGACAATTAAAGTGAAAATGTTGCAACTTTATGAAAATTATAGGAAGATTAAGCACAGAATTATCTTTTCACAATGCTAATTGCGAAGCAGCATTAACCAACCAACAACTTGTGACAATTCAAAATTCACGAGGTGTCTGTTCTTCACTGAAGCTACTTGCCAGTGTATGTACTAATATAGCTTTTGTCATATTTCCAGAAAAATCTGGGCCCACAACCTCCTGAACTTAATAAACAGTGCTTAGTGTAGAATAGTAATAATTGGGCCTCTTTAAGAAAATAGTATGAAATCCCTGTTGTCTCATTATCGATATCCCCAAGTGTGAGGACCAAAACTTAGCTTTAGAATTTATTAATGGAGCAAACAACCTGAAGTCTCTTTACACTGCTTGCAAATCTTCAATGATTTAACAGCCATTTTATTTTTACTTTTTCATTCACAATATGTGGACATCACTGCTAAGGCCAGCACCCATTGCCTATCCTCGCTTTCCCTGAGCAAATAGCAGTAAGCTGCCTTCTTGAACCTCTGCAGCCTATGTGCTGTAGGTACATCCACAATGTCATTAGGCAAGGAGATCCAGGATTTTCACCCGCTGACAATGAAAGAACAGTGACATAGTTCCAAATTAGGATAGTGTGCAAATTGGAATGAAGCTGGCAGGTGGGTGCTGAAGTTTCCATGGCCCAGCTACTCATGTGCTTCTAGATGGTAAACATCATAGCTTTGGAAGGTGCTGTCAAAGGAGCCTTAGTGGGTTGTTACAATGCTTCTTGTAGATTGTACTTAATGCCTTCACTGAATGCTACCAGTGGAGCATGTGAGCATTTAAATTGGTGGAAACCCCGCACTGCCCACTGGACGCCTTGGCAGCACCAGCATTCTGGCACTGCCCAGGCACCCTGCCACTCTGGCAGTTCCAAGGGGGATGATATGAGAGGGGCCAGATGAGACAGGACCAGATGGAATGGTGCCTGACAGGGCAGAGCCTGGTGGGGGAGGCAGGGCGGAGGTCTGTAGGAAGGAAAGGAAGGGGGGAAATCTGCATTGGAGGATGGGGGCTGATCTGAGGGGGTGGCAAATGGGGCATCGGGGTTGATTGGAGTGGTGTGGGTTGATCAAGAGCAGCAATTTGGGTTAGGGGTCAATGGGGAGGGAGGCGGCAGTGATCAGCTGGTGTGGCTGTTGATCGGGGAGGGGACGTTCTGTGGGAGTGGTGAGATGTGATGTCCGTGATGGAGTGATGGGGAGGGCTAATGGGTGTGGGAGGAGTGCAATGTCCTTGGGGCAGTGTGACAGATTTCGCTGTACACTGAGTACACAATGTACATAGTATACTGGGAGAGTGCTCAGCAGCCAGATTCCTGGTGAGCTGAAGCTCCACACCCTCTCTACTGGTGAGATTGCACAGAGTGCCATACATTGCCACTACCAACCTCGATGAAGAGATAGATGAGAAACAGGAGGTCTTCTCACCCATTTTACACAACTTTTCTGAGCAAATTCAAACCATGGATTGTTCACCACTGAAGTTTAGCCTCTGATCTCTTTTGTAGCCATTGTACTTATATGGCTGTTCCAGTTATCTTCTGGTCAATGGTGATCCTTCCACATGATGTTTAATGGGAATTTGATTATATCAATGCTCTTGAAAGTCAAGGGGAAATAGTTAGACTCTCTCTTGTTGGAAATGTTATTGCTTGCCAGCTGTGTGGTGCAAATGTTACTTGCTACTTAATTGTTCAAGCCTAGATGCCATTCGGTTTGTTAGGCAAATAAAAGTAGTTATAAGAAGATTTATATCTGCATTGGTAAACATTAGGAATACGGTATAGTTTTAAGTGGGTTTAATTTAATGTTTCTGTGTCTGGAAGGGTTCCTTTGGTTAGATTCATGCTGGACAAAGGTGTTTACTTGTGTGAGGATTGGTTTCAATTCCAACTGCGCTTAGAAAGGTCTATGGTGTGCAGAGTAAATAAGCCAACAGGTTGCTTAGCAACTGGCACCTTGCAATGTAGAGAATCCTTTAAGTTTGAGCTTCGTTAATTTGATTGCCGTGGAGATAGGTAGCGAGAGAGAAGGCCACTCTCACAGTTCTCCTTGAAGCAGTTAGTTTTAGAAGGCTAATGATGGAAAATCTTTCTCAACCTGGCTAGAACAGAAGCAATATTATGGAACAATGGTTAAGGAGACAGTTATTCAAAATCTGAGGTCCACCTAGTTAAGGAAATTAGAGAAATGAGGAGAAATTTCCAAGAATTCTGGAGTTAACAGGACAGAGGAAACTGGGAGCCAGCCTTCCAGTCTCAACATCGAATTCAACAACTTCAGATGATTTGCTTTACCCCATCTCGATCCCTTTGTTTTCATTCTATTTTGTTTAATTTTATACTTTTATTTCTTCATTGACTTTCTTCATTTTTGTTCCCCCCATTCTTTCCCCCTACTGTATTTCCCTTCCCTTACCTTTTCTTCCCCTTTGCTTCCCCTTTTCTAAATTTTATCTCTGTCCCATCCATTCCACACCCCCCTCATTCCTCTCCCTCAACATCTTCATTTTAGCTCCTCTGCCATTTGACTATTCACAC
Organism: Carcharhinus amblyrhynchos; assembly: GCF_965287045.1. Taxonomy (NCBI): domain Eukaryota; kingdom Metazoa; phylum Chordata; class Chondrichthyes; order Carcharhiniformes; family Carcharhinidae; genus Carcharhinus; species Carcharhinus amblyrhynchos. The sequence continues at coordinate 44,351,614 of NC_137324.1, read as the reverse complement.
CCTTTATTCTCTCTGTGAACAGCTATTAGCAGTCATTTCCCCTGGTTTCTGTGGCTATGACTCATCTTTCATTCCTTCACCCTGCAGTATACATGTCTCCCAATTTCTATGCCTTTTAGCTTTGTCAAAGGGCCGTCTGGACTCAAAACGTCAGTTCTTTTCTCTCCTTATAGATGCTGCCAGACCTGCTGAGATTTTCCAGCATTTTATCTTTTGGAACCAGAATAGATTACTGTTTAATAACGCCACTGAGGGATTTAAAAGGCATTGGATCATGAGACTCCAGAAAGATATTTTCAGTGGTTTGTTAGAAATTACTACTATTTGGGATACATTAATTTAGCTAATTGTGGAAATTGGTGGCTGGTCCTCAGAGTTCCTATAAAAGCTTTTAAGACAAATAAAGAGCGAAGTGTAAAATCTGAAAGTGAAACCTTGACAGAAGCAGCATAATTTAAAAGAAGATTTGAACGTGTGACTTTTTAAAGCTGGATTTGAAATCACTCATTCAGTGTGACAAGGTGGCTCACAGAATTAGAATCATTTGGGAAGATCTTGAGGAGAAATCCACAGGCATTCCCTTGGGTTCAGAGAGGAGTGTGTCTTACCAAAGCCACCTTGCGTGATTAATGGGGACTTTGTGTGTTAATTGACCATTGTATCGTAAAATGTACTTTGTAACCTGTGCTATTCTTAAAATATGCATGAAATTGTTAAGGCAAGTGGGAGTAAAAGAGTATTGTAATAAGGGGGGGGACAGTTTAGATCAGAGTTGAGGAGGAACTTCTTCACTCAAAGGGTGGTGAGTCTCTGGAATTCTCTGCCCATTGAAGCGGTGGGAGCTACCTCGCTAAATATATTTAAGGTTTCTGATAGACAAGGGAATTAAGGGTTATGGGGAGAAAGCAGGAAAGTGGAACTGATCCACTTCAGGTCAGCCATGATCTTGTTGAATGGCAGGGCAGGCTCGAAGGGCTAGATGGCCTACTCCTGCTCCTATTTCTTATGTCTTTATGTATCGTAATCCAAAAAAAACCATTGTCCATTGTTGTAAAAGCTCAACTGGTTCACTATTGTCCCTTAGAGATGGAAATCTATCATCCTTGATCTGACTACATATGATTTCAGACTTACAACAATGTGGTTGACTTGAAATACTCCTTGAAATAGCCAAGCAGGCCATTCAATTCAAGGCAAATTAGGGTGGACAATAAATGCTGGCCCTGCCAGCAACACCCATATCCCATGAAAGAATAAATAAAAACATTCACTTCCTCCCAATGCACAGTGGATGCCATGTGTACCATCTACAAAATACACTTGGGCAACTCACCAAGGATCCTTAGGCAGCAGCTTTCAAACCCATGACCTTTACCATCTAGAAGGATAAGAGCAGCAGATAACTGGTACACCACCACCTGGAGGCTCCCCTCTAAGTCACTCACCATTTTGACTTGGAAATATATGGCTGTTCCTTCATTGTTGCTGGGTCAAAGTCCTGGAACTTACTCCCTAACAGCACCATTGATGTACCTACACCTCATGGACAGCAGTGATTCAAGAAGGCAGCTCACACGACCTTCTCAAGGGCAACTTGGGATGGGTATGGTTGAGGCCTCTGGGTCTGTACTTGTTGCAGTTTAGAAAGATGAGGGGGAATCTTATTGAAACTTACAGGATACTGCAAGGCCTGTTTAGAGTGGACATGGGGGGGATGTTTCCACAAGTAGAAAAACTAGAGGGCACAACTTCAGGCTAAAGAGACAATCCTTTAAAACAGAGATGAAGAGGGATTTCTTCAGCCAGAGAGTGATGAACCTGTGGAACTCTTCACTGCAGAAAGCTGTGGAGGCCAGTCCATTGACTGTCTTTAAGACAGAGGTAGATAAGTTCTTGATTAATAAGGAGGTCAGGAATTATGGGGAAGAGGCAGGAGAATGGGGATGAGAAAAATATCAGCCATAATTGAATTGTGAGCAGACTTGATGGGCTGAATAGCCTAATTCTGCTCCTATATCTCATGGTAATAAATGCTGACCTAGCCAACAACGTGCACATCCTGTAAAATGAATGAAAAGGAAGTATTTGGATAGGTCAAGTGAAGGACTGAAATTTAGCAGATGGAGTATAAATGGGAAAATGTGAACTTGTCAAATTTGACAGTAAGCATGGAAAAGCAGAGAAAAAGTATACTTTAATGGAGAGAGACTGGAGAAGTCTACAGGTGTGATGTGACAGTACATAAATCACAAAAGTTGGCACGCTGCTGCAGCAATGATTAGAAAGGCAAATAGAGTGTTGGCAAAGGGAATTGAGTATAACAGTAGGGAAGTTTCACAGCAGCTGTGCAGGGCCGGAGTTAAACCTCATCTTTTGGGGAGTACAGAACTCGTGGACATGGAATCGGTCTCTCTTTTAAGGCAATTTTTGTTCTCTCAGAACATTGTTTGTCTGTGAATTTTTCATCTCAAGAGAAAAGTGGAGGATGAGTCATTAAGTATATCCAAGATTGAGTTTCATAGATCTTAGACTCACCATATTAACTCTGCTTCGCTCTCCACAGATGCTGCCAGACCTGCTGAGTCTTTCCAGCATTTCCTGTTTTTATTTTTGATCAAATAGCAAGTTAAGGGTTGTGGGGGACAGACAGGAAAGTGGAATTGAGGCCATAACCAAATCTTATTGAATGGTGGAACAGGCTTGAGGACCAAATGGCTTCCTTCTGCTCATATTTCTTGTGTTCCTGAGACAAGGATAGTTTGCTCCAGTTATGCAAACATCCTACATCAATTTCACACAATATGCTTGCAGAAACTACTCAATAATAATTGGCTAGGCATGGTTCTTAACACTGAGATTCTCTCCCTAGCTACCATCCATACTCTGCCGGAGACAGTTGAGATAACAAGGGCGGGACTAATGAGCATTTGCCAAAAGCTCTCTTCCACAGGGAGCTGATTGGAGGGAAACACTTATATGGAGGCCAGAGAAAGCATTTCAAGGATATCCATTTGTGCATCACTGAAGAATTTCAACATCAGTCCTGAGACAATGGAGAAACTTGTACAGGATCACTCTATTTGGTAGAACTCATCAGCAAAGGTGCCAACTCCTTTGAACAGAACAGACTCACTCTTGGCAAACAGGAAGTGTGAGCTTACAAGTCCAGAGCCACAAGTATCTCTTCCACACCTACAATACAGGAACATCCACTTTGCAAGAGACCCTTCTGTGCTCAAATTGGGCTGATTCCTCATCTTCAATCATGTTGTCCAGAAATCTACCACGTTGCCTGCTGTGGAATCAGCACGGGTGAGGGTCTGACAATAGGAATCTCCATTGGCTTCATGCAGGAATTTCTGGTCTCGCCTGAGGAGGCCGCAAAATCCTGCCCATTGTACATGAAACTTAACCGAGTGAATGCTACCTGATATTATGGTCATATTTGAGTATGAAGGAAAACACATTCATGCTATCATCCATATCATTTCATAGCTGGTGCATAATATTAATCAAATATGGAGCAGATGTTCAGCATCTGGCTTCATGCAGATCTACTTTCACTTATGATGATTCTGACTGAGATTGCAACAATTTTCTGTGCCTTCTATCTATCACTGCAGTTGGCACGCTCAACTTTTGCTGCTTTTCTGCACTCTGTCCCAATCTTTCTGGAAATCAGGTTATATAACATCAATCAGACTGCCATTATACACTGGTTAGTCAACTATTTAAAGAACTCAATCAGGTTTGTAGACAAGATCCCAATTTTCTAAATCCCTGCTGCTATTCTCTAAAAGCCACAGACCTTCTCAGGTGATCCAAACACTGAATTGTTTATAATGTCTTCCAATATCTTTCCTGCAGCCAACATTAAAATAATATTCATAATTCTCAATTTAAAAAAAAATAACAATGCGTACCACCTTGAAATCAATTGGTATAATCCCAGACACCAAAGATCATTAGATATATGGAACAATGGCTTGCATGCTGCCTCTGCTATTTGCTTTTGCAGTCTTCCAGTAAATATTAAGTCCAGCAGCCCAATCAGCCTAAACTGCTTTAATTCCAGCTTAGTGCTTTTTCACAACGTGGAATCAATTATAGTAATACCTCGACCTGCCATCACTGCTATCTGAGCATCATACTGAGTTGTAGAAACAGATGCAAAGTACCCACTTAGCCATTTCAGACATATCTTGGTACTCAATCTTAACTTGTCCTTTAACATTCGTTAATCATCTTCTGGAATGGAATAAAATATTAAAATGACTTCTGTTTGCAACGCCAACATTTCTAATATTGCCGGAACTCTACCACCTCGCTTGCCACAGAATCAGAGCAGGCAAGAGTCTGACCATGGAAATCTCTGTTGACCTTGGGCAGGAATTTCTGGTCTCGCCGAGCGAGGCTGTAAAAACTCGCCGAACGACTTTAGTTATCCTCAATTGTAGCTTTTAAACTGTTCCTATTCTGTTGACAGCAATTTGCTTTGCACCAGGCATTCTTTTTAAGATTTATTGGTTGATGGATCGCACTATTTAACTATTTGGATATCGTTTTACTCTATGCCCTTTTTTAAATGTAAGGGGAAAACAAGATTTCACCATGTATGTTTTTTCTTGTTGGTAATAACTGAGTGGAATATTACGTTTCAAACAACTCAAATGTTTTCATTTTTTTGCTTTTTAGTCTAAGGTTATAAATTTCTTAACAAAATTGTCACATGATATTGCACCTTCAAGTGGCTAATTCTATCTTCTTGTATTCTTCCTTTGTGGTTGCATGTGATTGTTGACACAATTGTCCCCTTCACACACAACTTGCTTTGTCATTTGCGTGGTCACCTCTCCTGAAAGGTTAACTTCACTGGTGCACAAGGAAGTGGCACTGCTGCCTCATGGTTCCAGGGAACTGAGTTCAGTGCCTGACTTGGGTCACTGCATGTGTGGAGTTTGCACCTTCTGCCTATGTCTGTGTGGGTTTCCTCCAGGTGCTCCGGTCTCCTCCCACAGTCCAAAGATGTGTGGGTTAGGTCCTTTGGCCATACTAAATCACTTCTTAGCATCCTGGAATGCCTCGGTGAGAAGGATTAGTAGGATAAATATGTGGTGTTACAGGGATAAGACCAAGGTGGGATTGTGGACTTGATGGACCGAATGGCCTCCTTCTGCACTCAAGTGTTTCTATGATTTCTATAAGCCTTGCGACATGGTGGGAATGCCCCAGTGCCAGGACTTCTTGGCTGAGGAAGGAACGTTCATATGCAGTTGACCGAGTTGGTAATCAGTTTGGAAATGCTTCCACCACTATTCTCCAAAGGGAAAAACAGTGTGGGTGTGAAGATAGCTTTTTTCCAGTGATCCTTCCCCATCTCTTTCTGAGAATGTTTCGGCTGATCTTGACCACATGCCTACGCACTCACAATTTTAACAGTTTGAACAACTTTGCCTGACCACAGCTCATAAACAAGGATGCATTGTATGGTTCTGCTGTCTCAATAGAGGTTTTCCAAGTTAAGCTTGCTGACCGCCCAACTCTTTGAAGGTATTCCACTTAACCATCCGTTTTTGAGGTATCGCATTCCCTGTTCGAGAAATGTCAAGTAATTACTTCAGGAACCTAAACCTTTCTAAATATTAAAAGCATTGGGGGATATGGGATAGTGTGGGAAAATAGCATTGCGGTGGAAAATCAGACATGATCTAATTGAATGACAGAGCAGACTTAAGGGGCAGAATGGTTTATTCCTGCTCTTATTTCTTATGTTCCTATGAATTCATCACATGTCTGTGAGCAGATTTATGAAACTTCTCTTTTATCCTCATTCAATTCTCTCTGTCTCACAGCATACTCCAATCTACTATTATAGATCATAGAATCCATAGAATCCCTATAGTGCAGAAGAAGGCCATTCAGTCCATCGAATCCGCACCAACTCATACCCAGGCTTACTTTGTAACAGCACATACTTACCCTGCTACATCCCCTAACCTAAATATATTGGACACTAAGGGGTTGTTTAGCATGGCTTATCAACATAACCTGCACATATTTGGACTACGGGAGGAAACTGGAGAACCCAGAGGAAACTCACACAGTTATAGAGAGAACGTGCAGACTCCACACAGACAGTGACCCAAGGCCAGAATTGAACCCACATCCCTGATGCTGTGAGGCAGCAGTGCTAACCACTATGCTACTGTGCCATCCACATACTTTGTTCTTTCCACATACTTGAAACTGAGATCTGAATTAAGTGGTAAATTACCTAAATAACTGAACTACAATGATACAATGATCGCTGCAGCTCTGAAACTCCTCATAACTGAGATGAGATATCCTCTCAGGGTTACTGCTAAGCAGTAATTCTCATATTTTTTTCCATCATATGTTGAATATGACAGCAAGCATTAACGGTATTCATGACATTTGGCCTTGCTTTCCTCTAACTTTAGTTGCTCTTAGCCATGAACACCCAGATGATTGAGTAATTGAAATCTCTGTTACATGTGAGTGGATTTTATAGGGTTCACAAGATTAAGATAGATTGGCTAACCTTTAGAATGCATCTCCTAAACCAAATCTCTGTTGCCACACGGGTATGCCATGATGCCTCAGGGGGCATAGATGATATTTAATTCATGCTCCACTTAACTTGCATATTCAGACTATCGCAAGTATCTCAACTTAATGCTGACCTAGCTTGCTGCTTTGATTTATGACCTGATGACCAGTGAGGCAATAGGGTAAGAAAAACCATATGCAACGTCCTGGGTCACAAAATACAAGCATAATAATGATTACAGGGAACTCAGGAGTATAGAATCTGTTCTAATGAGTGAGAGTAGAGCTGGGCGTGGAGTAGAGATTGTCAGGGTGGGACGGGGGGAACTATCGATTATCCTCCCCTGCTTTAAACCACCCAACTGAGATGGCGACTGAAAAAGCTTTCCCAGTGCTGCTACTGCTTTGCCTTCCTGACCGTGTGAGAATCGTTGTTGAAAGCTTGTTTCTTCTGGTGATATATTGCTAATGGAACAAGGATAGATCTGAAGAGAATCACAGCCAGTTGTTTTAATAAGCAGTGGATTGTGAGATGGGACTTTGTATTAGTGCTTTGGGGCACAGCACATGACTGTACTGTTAATGAATCACTTCCTACTTTAACTGCAGTAGTGCCAATGTAATTTTAGGATTTTTTTTATATTTCAGGGTAATGAGCATGCAATTAGGTTGTGTAAGAAGCCTTACTGAGTATGATAATCAATTGGCTTGTGTGTCTCACACACTGAGAATGGATTGTTTGCCATCTGCCACAGTTGTGGTAATTTATACCATTAAACCACCTCCACCCTTGAAAATGTCTACATTTTTAATGCAGCCATTGACTGCGGTGGTGCAAGATGTACTGTTATCACCAATAATTTAGCAGCACTGCTAACTGGTGGCCATATCTGTGTTGTTCTTCTTGGGTTTTGCTGCCAGGATTTTGAAAAAGTTGAAAGTGATAATGGAAACCTGAAGGGCACTTTGACAGTGTGAAGCCCCTTTTCTGATTCTTCTTCAGTTCTGAGTTGTCTGAGTCAACTTGCCAATGTAGCAACACAACAGTCAGAGCTGCCTGCTCTCCAGAGAATCTGAGCAGCAGCTAAGGGCCTTGAGAATTCTGATATCACCTTGTGTCTTCTGTATACAAATGCAGTGCACAAATCCATGCAGAAAAAAAATAACTTACAAGCTCAGAGGATGATGCTGGCTCTGTTTGGAATCATTCATGCCATTTTGATACAAAAGATGTCATTTAGCGCTGAGGGCCAGAAAGCCCACATCTCATTAAGTAAAGATAAAAACAAAATTTGTGAAGCACAGAGAGAATGAACTTGATCCACCCTGACTGTTATTGTGGAGGGAATAAAGCAGAAATAAATATTTGAATCATTTTGACATTGTGTTTCAAAATAGACGCGAGTGCATTTTCAAGCTCTTGATCCTTTTCATAAATGTTTGAATATGCGTGGGATAATATCTGCCTTGGGTTCTGCAAGTTTTGAGTGTTTGGAGACTCAAAGCCTTGTTAACTAATATCTCTAAGTTGCTTACTTTGTAACAAAATGCTCCTCTGTTCTGCCTGACCTAACCAGATATGAATGACCAGAACAGCAAGCTCAAAGGGCCAAACGGTCTACTCCTGCGCCTATTTCTTATGGTCGACTTGTGAATTACATAGAATTTATTGAGTAAAATGTTAGATATACTTAAGAAAAAGCAGCAAAGCCTGCATGGAAGTTTCTTATCATTCAAGAGCTTGGGAGTCCTTGAATATTGGCAACACAATTGAAGTCCATTGTCTTCTGTTTCAGAAGTGATCATGGAATCATAGAAGACCTACAGTGCAGAAGGCGGCCATTTGGCCCATCAAGTCTGCACTGATAACAATCCCACTCAGGTCCATGTCGTCATTCACATATAATGCTATACGATTACCAATATTCTGCCCTCTTACTTTAAGGGTGAGATATCATATAATAGAAGGGAATAGAAGTGAACCAGCCAGGGGCAAAGATGCCTGTAGCTCCTGAATCCTATGGAAGAAATGGTTCTCAATTATAAATCTGGCTGCAACAAAGCCTATTGCATCCAGCACCATTGAGAACATGGAGGATGACAGAATGCTCCTATCTTAAGTGCTTTCCCAGTTCAGCCTCATCCTGCAATCTGGCCTGAATAGCAATCTGCTGTTGGCGTGACCATGAGCCACTTGCTTCCTATCCCACCGTCATGTTCTCTCACTTTAACATTCTCTTTTGATTTCCTCACTTCAGGCACCTCAAACTTGGAGTCTTCCCAGCCATAACAGCCCAAGGAGGATGACAGAGCAACAGCATAACACTAATGAAGAGTACCATCAGTTGGTCTCACACTTGAATATGTGACTTGCCTCCAGAATGCACCACTTTTCTCAAAGGTTTGGTAGATTGGCATATACTGCAATATTCACATTGCTTTGAGGTAGAAATTACTTTGCAATGCCATTAAAGCACAGCATTAAAGTTAATTTTATTAGTCACAAGTAAGGCTTACATTAACACTGCAATGAAGTTACTGTGAAATTCCCCTAGTTTGCCACACTCTGGCACCTGTTCGGGTCAATGCACCAAACCAACATGTTTTTACCAACATGTTTTACAGAATATGGGAGGAAACCGGAGCACCTGGAGGAAACCCACGCAGAAAATGTGCAAACGCCACACAGACGGTGACCCAAGCTGGGAATGGAACCCGTGTCCCTGGCACTGTGAGGCAGAAATGCAAACCACTGTGCCACTGTGCTGCCCATAACCAGGGAGTAGCTAGTTGTCAGCTCTCAACAGCAGCTTGTTTTCGTTGTTGTATTCTCACCTTAAAATCAGGAGGTTGATATTGAACTGTGTCTCAGAAGGATTATACTACCGAAGCAATAGTAAGACCATACCAATGAAAATCTGGTTTTCCAACTTTTATTCCTAATTCTCACTATTATCATCTCTTATTTGGAAGTAGTCCAAATTATCTTTTCTCATTGGTTGTGGGTGAGGAACATCTAGTGTCACTCCACCTTCATAGCTCCCGCCATTTGAGTCAAAAACTAGGACAAGGTGTTTATTTCTTATTTCCCCAGGCCCCAGAAATTTACTTTCCATTGTGATCCGGATATCAGGTATACAGACAAGCTACAATAACACAAACTATCTTAAAGTAAAGTTTATTTATTAGTCGCAATTAAAGCTTACATTAACGTTGCAATGAAGTTACTGCGAAATTCCCCTAGTCACTACACTCTGGTGCCTGTTTGGGTCAATAAACCTAACCAGCACATCTTTCAGACTGTGGGAGGAAACTGGAGCACCCGGAGGAAACCCACACAGACATAGGGAGGTTGTGCAAACTTCACACAGACAGTGACCCAAGCTGGAAATTGAACTCAGGTTCCTGGTGCAGTGAGGCAGCAGTGCTAACCACTATGCCACCATGCTGCCCTGGCATTTCATGTGAACATACTAAATCATTCCCATGGACATTAAAGCATTAAATGTTTACAATAATTGCTATCATAATATCAGGACTGTGTTTCCACTAAAACGTAGGTGTTCTGTCCTGCAGATGCAGTAAATCAATTAAGGCAGTCAGTTGCCCAAAATCATGTTAATACATGTTCCTGTTTATAGATAAGGTGTCATACTAAGTTCAGCCTGCTGAGTCAAACGTTTTTGTTTGTTTCATTGAAGAGTCCCTTAATTACACATAGTCATTAAGTCCATCAAGAAGAGTTACTTACAAAGTAACTGCCCTCCTATTCCCAGGCTGCCGTAACTGTCTCACCAGCAGAAATTCAAACTGAACTACCTAAAAGGTAGTTAAGGTAAAATTCATAAATATTCATTCAACCAACACAAAACCCCAATGGATTCAACATTATTATCCAAATCTTATTGTTCTTCATCCTGATAACACGACAATAACCCTTTCTGTAAAGTGTGAAGTGAACACTGGGAAAAGACAGTATTAGACTTGATTATAGAACATAGAACATCGAACATAGAAAAACTACAGCACAAACAGGCCCTTTGGCCCACAAGTTGCGCCGAACATATTCCTACCCATTAGGCTTACCTATAACCCTCTATCTTACTAAGTCTGTAGTACTATACTCATTTCTGACAGTCATTGCTTTCTATTTTTCATGACATGTTAGCATAGCTGGCAAGGTCAACATTTGTTGCCCATCCCTACTTTCCCTTGAATTAAATGGTTTGCTTGAATGTCAATATTTCAGCTGTTCAGGTCTGATGAAAAAAGCCCACTAGGTGTTGAAGGGGGATGGGGGGTGTGGTGGGTGTAGGAATTCTGTCTTCACAGAATTTCACATCAGCAAAATTTGCTGCTTTCATGTGGGAGAGAAAACTGGCTAAAAAGCACGTTCACTGTCTTCTTATATTCTTCTAAACTCCTCTCACCACTGTGCACTGAAGCATTTGTCACAAAATGACAGAAAAATTGTTTTATATAAAAAAGATCATGGTCCTGAATTCACTTAGATTTTCTGCCACTTCTTCCTGGCAACTTTGATAGTATTTTGGCAGAAACCCCAGTTGAATGCAGTAACGGAAAGGCTGAGGAAATTAAAGGCTCATATTTTCAGCCAGGGCAGCTGGAGGTGAAGCTACACTTTGCTTCAGAATGCACACATCAGTGAGGACACAAAAATCAGCTGTCATTCCAATTCCTGAATGCAGTGCAATTAACCCTCGTGCAAAATGAATAGCTGAAGGAAGCTTGTGCTCTGCTGTGGATACAATGCTCACCATCAAGGCTGCGCGCGAATAATGTTGACTTGGGCGATGTGCTGGAGGGTGGCTGGCCCATGTCCTACAATGTGATAATAAAGGTGTGGGGGAAATGGGCATTGGTTGGAAAAAGAGACTCAAGCTGAATTAAGATTTAATGGATAGTTAATAATGTTTAGAATTTTCTTTCACTTCCTTGCACCCATCTACCGAAAGGTGGTACTGATTGCTGACCCCGAGAAGCAGGATTATGTGAAGTAAATGATGAGCATCACATCCCTTTCAAATAAAAAGCAAACTGAACGAGGTTTTTTTTTTAATCATTAATTAAGTTCTTCACAGCTTGCTCACTCACTCTTTTTCTTTAGAAGCTCTTTTGGGAGAAGAGGAGAAAACCAGTTCAAACTGGCTCTTTCACTCATCTTAGGCTGAGGTCGCTTCCACCCAGCATGCCAATCAGTCTCTCAGCAGGCAAAGAAAACAGCTGCCATATAAAATCAATAACACTGCATATTCCATCACATTGCATGGCATCACCAGGAAGCTGAACTATAGATATATGTGTGTGTGTGTGCATGTGTGTGTTGATGAGCATTGCTTTGAAGAATCAGAGGGAGAGACAGGATAAGAGGAAAAATAATTAACCAGCCATGATTTATAATAATAAATGCACATGCAGCTCAAAGTTGCTGCACCTTAGACAGAGGTTCAACAGTAATACAGAAGTATGGCTGTTGAACAATACAGGCCTGAGGGTGCAATAAATAAACTACTTGTCCGAATGTAAGCATGGGATCAAGTCTGCCAGTCTCGAGCAGACAAGCAAGAAGTGAAAATCGAGTACAAAGTGATGAATTTTCATTAAGCTTACAGGTACTTTACTCCCATGGGTTTGCACTTAATTTTGCCATTTAAAAGATCCACAATAAAAAAAAAGTTACCTCAGTTCTGTTATCATTTAATATTTAGAATCATAGAGACATACAGGTTTACAGCATGGAAACAGGCCCTTTGGCTCAACTTGTCCATGCCACCTGTTTTTTTAAACCTCTTAGCTAATCCCAATTGCTTGCATTTGGCCCATATCCCTCTATACCCATCTTATCCATGTAGCTATCTCAATGCTTTTTAAAAGATAACATGATACGAGCCTCTACTACTACCTCTGGCAGCTTGTTCCAGAAACTCACCACCCTCTGTGTGAAAAAAATTGCCCCTTTGGACACTTTTATATCTCTCCCCTCTCATCTTAAATCTACGCCCTCTAGTTTTAAACTCCCCTATCTTTGGGAAAATATATTGACTATCAAGCTGATCTATGTCCCTCATTATTTTATAGATCTCTTTGAGATCATCCCTCAGCTTCCTACATTCCTGAGAAAAAAATCCCTGCGTATCCAGTCTTTCTTTATAATTCAAACCATCAAGTCCCTGTAGCATCCTAGTAATTTTTTTCTACACTCTTTCTACTTTAATAATATCCTTTCTATAATGGGGTGACTAAAACTCTGCACAGTATTCCAAGTGTGGCCTTACCAATGTCGTGTACAACTTCAACAAGACATTCCAACTCCTGTATTCAATGTTCTGACTGATAAAACCAAGCATGCCTTCTTCACCACTCTGTCCGCCTGTGACCCTGCTTTCAAGGAGCTGTGAACATGTGCCCCTAGGTCTCTTTGTTCTGTAACACTCCCCAATGCCCTACCATTAACTAAGTAAGTGCTGCCCCGGTTCAATCTACCAAATGCATCACCTCACATTTATCTAAATTAAACTCAATCTGTCATTCATCAGCCCACGGGCTCAGTTGATCAAGATCCCATTGCAATTAGAGATAACTTTCTTCACTGTCCACTATGCCACTAATCTTGGTGTCATCTGTGCGCTCATTCCTGCAACTTATATACACCCCTGGCTTATTAGGGCAATGCAGATGCAATGTGTGTGGCTAGTCAAGGGCCAATTGGCTACAAATCCTTGTGAGAGATTTTGGAGGCTGCATTCAGTTACGTGTCATGCATCCCTTGGGATGCTGATTGGCTGCCATTCAATAAGCTGCTGTGTCCACGCGGAGTGCAATACTCAGGGCTCCTAATCGATAAGCTGCTGTGTCTGGGGGTTTCAATACTCAAGACTCCCATTCAAGAGAGGGAATGCTCACAAGCTGAGGTTGTGCATGTCAGCACAACTCAAATTCTCTGCAGGGAAGCAGTGAGGTCAGTATGTTCAAGGGATGGAGGGTTGGGGTACCCCATTATCTGAATCCATGGAGGCATGGGGTGAGTGGGCAGCCATGTTGTGTGCGGAGGGAGAGGGGGGCCCAGCGATGCCTGTGATGGGGGAGGTGGGCCAATGATGTCAGTATAGGGGAGGGGGGCCAGAGATGTCTGTGTGGGCGTTGTAGGAGACAGCGATGAGGCCTGCGCTGTTTGTGGAGGGGGTTGTGAGGGGTGGGGGGGGGGGGGGGGGGGAGCAGCGATGAGGCCAGCGATGTCTATGGTGGGGTTGTGGGGACTAGCAATGAGGCCAGCAATGTCTGTGGGGAATGGATGGCAGTGATCTGAATGGTGGGGGGTCTTTTCCGGAATCTCCCAGCGACGTGCGCATGCGTGGGTTCCCGCTCAACCTGCCAATTTCAGGCTCTTTGGCATGACTAGGCTCCGCCCCCCTGAGCTTTTAATGATATTCACGATTGTGAGCTCCTCAGTGCACAGAATGTGGGGATTCGTGGCTGAAGTTGCACTGAAAAAACAGTCGTGATCTGGAACAGTTTTCTCACCAATTCAGCACGTTTGGTGAATTGACCCCTGAAATTGACAGATATCAAAGGTTTCCAATGGAACAGAAAGGGCTTCAAAGGCTTCAGCTTGCTAGGAAGTCTCAAAGACTTCAAATCAAAATTGTGTGAATACACTGGAGCTGAGTGCACAGCTGCACAGAATGGTACCCCATTCCCTCAACCTCAGGTGAAATCACTGTCAGAGGACTTCAAAGAGGTCTGTTCACACCTGCAGCTTCTGACAAGGAGAAAGGAAAATCTCTGCTGCAGCATGGAGTGTTAAAGTGATATTATATGTTGTCAGGTTCCAGACAAGGGTGTCAGTGTGCTGGGGGCAGTGCACCATTAGCAGTACCAAGGGAGGCCTGAATGTGGGATCTGACAGGAAGAGAGTCTAAGTGGGGGTGGGGCGGGGTGGGGGGGGGGGAGGGAAACTCTGAGGGAAAAAGGAGGGTGCCACAGTGGGGGTCTGAGGGGTGTGGGGGGCCTGAAAGAGGGCTGTGAGTATAGGAGAGGGGCTCAGTTGGGAGTTTGACAGGGAAGAGGGTCTGAAACGGTGATTTGAGGGGGAAGGAGGTCTGAAAGGGGGTCTGAGGGTAGAGGGCCTCAGAGTAGGTGCCTGAGTGGGGGGAGGGGACTCTATGGGGGGATCAGAGGGGGTCTCAGGGATGGAGGAGCTGAGGGAAGGGTTGGGTCAGATCACTCTCATGTCTGAGTGGTGTGGGAGGAGGATGCCTGAAGGAGGATTTGCTGAGGGCTTGGAGATACTCCCTAGATACTGACTCTGACACACAAGATCTACGATTGTCAGGACCTGTACCAAAGCCCACCCAGTGCAGATCCTACTGGGAAGGCAGGTGAATAGGGGGAAGGAATTGAACCGGGCTTCAAATCCACTAATCTGATGGAAAATAGGCAATATGAATATTAAACAGGTTCTGGAAATCTGATCAGCGTTGGCCTGGTGAACTGAAAGCATCGGGATGGTTTGGCAACTGGTGCAAATCCCATTTTTCGGCCAATGCCCAGTTCTCCAGATTCTCCCTCGGAGCTAGCAGTCCTGGAGAATTCACCCCCTCCCCATCCCTCCGCGACATGTGTAAACCACATTCTTTTCTTTCTGTATAAATTCCACAATATGTATCATAGCAAGGACATTAGTGACAAGTCAAGATTTTGTTTAATTGAGAACATTGGGAAAAAACCCTGTTTTTCTCTAAGATGCAGGAAAATACATTGCAGATCCTCACATTTTGAATGTTGGAAAGTTGTGGAGAAGCAACAAGAGAATTAAAGATTGAAGTGCCAGTGCAGGAAGACCAAGTGAGAAGAAAGCTCTCTCTGCGGTTTTAAAAGAGTTTTTTATTTCTATCAGAGAAAGATGAGATTCCAAGCAATATCTGGCTCATTTGAAAATAAGGGATGTTTTGCTGTACATCTGTGGTCATTTGAAATAAAAAATATATCGAGTCAACAGTCTCCAGGGTAAACAGAGTGTACTGGGAAGACAGTAAAGAAAATAAACTGAACAGTCTCGAGTCGCTAGTGTCTGCAATAAAAGTGGTCGATCAATTAGGATTCATGTGTTCCTTCAATTAAGAAAAGAAATCATGGAGTTACTATGCAGAGCAGCTTCAATACTTTGTATAATCAATTAAAATTTAAAACAAGTTGCACGTACCAGTTTTTCTCAGTACAATAGGAATCTTCAATTTGCACAAGCGCTTGGGTTCATCTATTAAAGCCAGAAACCAAAGCTTATGGTGGCTTGACATTACCCTTCAAAGCCTTTGCTCATTGCAGAACAGTTTGGATTCCACTGAAAACATCAAATGGAAGGTGAAAGCATTGCTCAGTTTGTGATAACCTTAGAAAGCCTAGCACAAATTGTGTTAAAGCTTTTAAAGTTTTTTTTATTAGTGTCACAAGTAGACTTACATTAACACTGCAATGAAGTTACTGTGAAAATCCCCTCATTGTCACAATCCGGTGCCTGTTCAGGTACACTGAGGAGGAATTTTAAATGGCCAATGCATCTAATCAGCATTTCTTCCAGACTGCAGGAGGAAACTGGAGCACTCATTGGAAGAAACTCTATGAGACCGTCTTATTTGTGGTCTCCAAAATGAAGCTAACCAAAGATTATTGTTCACTGAATGTGCTTTGACTTTAAAGACAGAAATAGAAATCACAATATTGATGAAACTGGCTGCTAAAGAGGCTTCACAATTTGGTGCAGAAATGAAGATTCACAAGTTGGGAATTGCATATCAGAAGTCAAAACAGAACATGCATGTCACAGATGTGCAAAATGGGCCACTCAGTGAGTGAATGTTGAAGCAAGGAGAGACAATGTTAAGAATTGTGGCAATATGGGTCACATTGCAAAAGCTTCTTGGATCAGACCAGCTTCCCCTGAGAAGAATATTCTGAAGAAGAATCTGGATATCTTCAAGAAGAAGAAGAACTTGCATGCTACAAAAAGAATTTATAACAAGGAAGAAAATAATTGTGAAGATAACATCCAGAAATATGATGAAGAGTTCTGGCTGGGTGTCTTATTCATGCAGGGTGAATCACATAGATTCTGGATGATTCTGAAGTTAAGTGGAACCTATTAGGATGGAGGTTGGTATTGGCGCTGTGGTAACTTTAATTCCTGAGACTGCACACCAAGAAAAGCTGAAACCTCTTCCTTTAAAACCAGCTAATGTGATTTTAAAGAACTTTAGGGCTGAGATTGATATCATACATGCTGAAAACTGTAATTTCATCGTTGTTGTATCTGCTACTTAATGTGTAATTCATAGGTTATAACATATATGGTTTTGGCAGGGCACTAACTTTTTTTTTCTCAGCAGGGCCCAATGTGACAAAATGACCTCCTTCAATAATGTTAATGCTGTATGTTTCTATGCTCCTAACTTTTTCTCCATGGTGTAATCTCCCTGTAATTCTTTCAGTCCTGTGAAGTGTGAATATGGATTTAAGAAACAGGATCCTTCTCCTTAAATCAGAAAACAAGAAGTGGCAGCAAGCTTCAAGTATTCTAATGAAATCAGGGAGAGGTGGACATTTACACAGTCTCATGGTAGCTGTGGAATGCTTGATAATGTGACTAAAGCCAAATTTTGAAGAGGTACGAGAAGAATTCAAGTTAAGATCGTTTATTCTGAAATAGGAATAGCTATGGGCATGGGTTACAGCTGTTTTGCCGATGACAGTGGGTTCAGATTATAAAGATGTGTGTAAGAGGAGACAAATGGTTTTTCTTGTGCCGGAACTTTTCTATTTATTTTGTCAATTTATCTTTGGGGAGAAAATTGTGAATTGATGAGAAATGTTATTGTATTTTAAAAGATGATTATCTTTAGTTGTTTTTTTGGATTCATAAAAGCACCAAGAGCTACACCTTCATGGTCTCACATCTCCTCTAAGGTAGAAACAGAATGCAAAATACTCTTGTTATGTGATTGGAGACTTAGGAAACAAGCTCTGTGTTCCCAACTGCAATTAAAATCAAATGTTTTGGAAATGTAGAATACAATGCATAATTCAAGCATAACAATTAATTCAGGTAAATTAATGCCTTACTCTCTTGGAATTTTATGAGAGTTTTGCACAAATTCAAATTAGGCGTTCCAGTAATCAACATCACAGTACCAAAACAACAAGATATATTATCCTTTAAAAATTCATTTGCATAAAAATGCCCGAGAGTTCAGAGATGCAAGGATACTAAATGGAGAATGCTGAATTACTGGGTTTATGCATGAAAGAACTTCACAAGTATGCCACATACGAAGGATTTCTTTGGATTAAGTGAAATCAGTAATGCATCATATTCTAATTATTGCACAAGACAGTGGTTAGCACTGCTGCCTCAAAGTGCCAGGGGCTTGGGTCGCTCTGCGGAGTCTGCATGTTCTTCCACATCTGCCTTCTATTGTTTCCTCCCAGAGTCCAAAAGATGTGCAGGTTAGGTGCGTTGGCCATGCTAAATGCTCCCTCAGTGTACCTGAAC
Source organism: Carcharhinus amblyrhynchos (assembly GCF_965287045.1). Lineage (NCBI taxonomy): Eukaryota > Metazoa > Chordata > Chondrichthyes > Carcharhiniformes > Carcharhinidae > Carcharhinus > Carcharhinus amblyrhynchos. Next base: position 44,333,478 of record NC_137324.1, on the reverse strand, counting down.
AGGTGCCAGAGTGTAGTGACTAGGGGATTTTCACAATAACTTCATTGCAGTATTAATGTAAGCCTACTTGTGACACTAATAAATAAACTTTAAACTTTTAAAACAATAGAAATTGCATGTTTTTTTTAAAGGAACTAAAGTGCTGCTGAGATTTCTAAATAGCAAGAAACCAATACATATTGCTAGTCTATAATCCTGTAAAGGGGCTTCTCCCACATGACTATCTGAGTTTAAATTTCCCAACTCCCTGGCTTTTCTTCTCATCCTTACATCTATGACTAATGTGGAAAATACAGCCCAAGGCTATGGGATCTCATTAGCAGCTGACTTGCCACTGGAGCCCGACATGTGGTATTTGATGTAGTCACATGTGTGTAATTTAAAATTTTCCTCTTATGAAATATTAACACGGGAGAATGTGAAATGAACATTAGCATCTGTGGGATAAATGTCATTAATTTAGGAAGTGTTTTCATTGTGTTTATAGATATATATTTCTGTGGTTCCTTCGCATTTTTATTTACTTGCCTTATTAGTGTTTGTGGACATAAATAAACCAGTTAAATATTAAATAACTTCCACAGGCATTTTTTAATGGGAAAAATGATATTCAATTACTAAACTGTATTCAATGTTTTAAATGATACATACAGATCAGAAGTTCTCCCGTGGTATTTCTCAAGACTGGTCCTAAAATATGGGTATTTATTATGATCTCACAACAGTTTAAATAGTTTAAATATGTTGTGGGTTCTGGTCCCACTCCAGGACTTCAGCACAAAAACCAGGGCTGACAAACCCCAGTGTAGAAGTGCTGTACTGTTGGGAGGTACCATCTTTTGGATCATTTGTTAAACTGAGGTTCCCTTTGCAATCTCAGGTGAATGTATTTTGAACAAGAACAGGTGAGTTATTGCCACTGTCCTGACCAGTATTTATTGCTCAGTCAACATTCCAAAAAATCAGATTATTTGGTCACTGTTATATCGCTGTTTGTGTGAGCTTGCTGTTTGCAAATTGGCTGCCATGCTTTGTACGTTGTGGCAGCGACTACAATTCAATAATATTTCATTGACTACAAAGAACTATGGGGCATTGTTTGAGGTCCAACCCACTACAGTGGTGTCATTAGCAAACAGTGATAATCAGATGCTCTTTCCTAGGATAGAAAAGTCAAGTACTAGGGCAGATAGGATTAAAGTGTGTGGGGAAAAGTTTAGAGGAGATATGCGAGGCAAGTTATACACAGAGGGTGGTGAATGTCTGGAACGTGCTGTCTAGGGAGGTGGTGGGAGCAGGTACAATACATGAATAGGATAGGAATGGAATGGTACGGACTCTAAGTGCATATGAGTTTACTTTAAGTATGCATTGTGATTGGTGCAGGTTTGGAGTACCAAAGGGCCTGTTCCTGTGGCTGTACTTTTCTTTGTTCTTTGTAAATCTGAAAATCAAGTTGGAGGGGAATTTAGTCACATAGGCATAGGTATGTAAGGAGTGTAGTAAGGGGCTGAGGACAGAGTCTGGTGGGGCACCGGTGTTGAAAATAATCGTGGAGGATGTGTTGTTACCTGTCCTTACTCATTGTGATCTGTGGTTTAGGAATTCTAGGATCCAGTTGCAGAGGGAGGAGCCAAGCACTAGGTCATTGAGTTTTGAGATAAGTTTTGTTGGAATAATGGTGTTGAAGGCTGAGCGGCATTCAATAAATAGGAGTCTGACATAAATGTCTTTGTGTAATTCATAGCTTATAACTGATCACAATTTGCCTGCTACAATTCATGCCTAGGTTATGGTAGCCATGCTGTGGAGATGCCAGCATTGGACTGATGTGGGTATAGTAAGAAGTTTCACAAAACCAGGTTAAAGTCCAACTGGTTTATTTGGAATCATGAGCTTTCAGAGCGCTACTCCTTAATCAGGCCACTACCTTGAGGAAGTCATGCAATTGCCTGCAACCATTTTTCAGTGCAGACTTTTTTTTGCTGAACTCCATTGTCTCTAATTTTACTAAGGTTCCTTGGGGGTCACACTCAAACTGTTTTGGTGTTGAGAGAAGTCTCTCTCTCATCACCTTTGGAATTCAATTATTTTGTCCATGTTTGGATCAAGGTTGTATGGAGGTCTGTATGAGTGGCCTGGTGGAACTAAAAATAATCACCATTAAATAGGATATTGCTGAACAAGTGCCACTAGACAGCACTGCCAATGATAGCTTCCATCATTTTGATTGAAAGTAGACTGCTGGTGTGGTCATTGGATTGGATTGTCCATTTTCTCATTAAGAGGATATGCCTAGACAATTTTCCATTTTGTTGTGTAGATGCTGGTGCACATGAATAGTTAGGCTTGGGGCATAGATAATTTTGGAGCATGTGTCGTCAACATTATAACTGTAGTATTGTTATGGCTATTATAGTCTTTACAGTAACCAGTATCTTCAGCTGCTTCCTGATGTCACAGGGAATGAATTGAATTGAGTGAGGACTGACATCTGTGATGTTGGGGACTTCTGAAGCAGGTCCGTCATCTTCAAGTATGCCTTTTTCAGCAGAGCCAGAAAAAGCCAAAGAAACAAAAGTAAGGATAGCAATGACTGGACATTCACAAATGACAGTGTTCAAAATACAGTTTGAAGTTGTGAAACTTGCTGGACTCTTTGCAAATGAAGAGTTACAAATAATGTACAAATCTGCTCATGTATATTGCCAACCTAACAGATTTAAGGTGCAGGGAAGCAAGTACAGAGGTGATGTTAGGGGTAAGTTTTTCACTCAGAGGGTGGTGAGTGAATGGAATCGGCTGCCATCAGTGGTGGTGGAGGCGAACTCGCTGGGGTCTTTTAAAAGACTTCTGGATGAGTATATGGGATTTAATGGGATTGGGGGTTATAGATAGGTCTATGGATTGGTGGGTATTGATGTGATCGGCGCAACTTGTGGGCCGAAGGGCCTGTTTGTGCTGTAGTGTTCTATGTTTTATGTTCTATGTTCTAACCTACCAACCCCATACCCTCCCACCACAATTGTGAAGGCCTCAGTTTTGGGTAACCCTCCCTTGACCTTGCTCCTGTTCTTGGAGTATGCGCTGTCTCCTCCCTCACCCCATTGTAGTCTCTTTTGTTTAAGCACATGACACTGGTATTGGATTTTATCTTCTCACGCTCCATCTGTACTTTAAATTCAACCATACTGTGATCGCTTCTTCCGAGAGGATCCCTAACTGTGAGATCATTAATTATTCCTGTCTCATTATACAGGGCCAGATCTAGGGTAGCTTATTCTCCCATAGGTTCCATTGTATACTGTTCAAGGAAGCTATCGCGGATACATTCTATGAACTGCTCCTCAAGGTTGCCATCACTGACCTGGTTTGACCAATTCATATGTAGGTTAAAATCCCCCATGATAATTACCGTTCCCTTTTTCCATGCATCAGTTATTTCTTTGTTGCTCGCCCCACAGAGACGTTATTATTTGGTGGCCTATAGACTACGCCTATCAATGACATTTTATCCTTACTATTTCTAATTTCCACCCAAATGGATTCAACCTTTTTCTCCATAGAATCCTATATCATCTCTCACTAGTGCCCTGATATCATCCTTAAATATCAGAGCTACACCACCTCCTTACCCTCCTGTCTGTCCTTCCGAACAGTCTGGTACCCCTGGATATTTAACTCCCAGTCACGACCACCCTGCCGCCATATCTCTGTAATGGCCATCAAATCATACTTGTTCATGATGATACGTGTCATCAACTCATTTACCTTGTTTGAAATGCTACGAGTGCTTAGGTAAAATGCCGTTATGCTCGTTTTTACACCTTCTTGTTGAATCCTAACACCTCCATTCATAACATCTCCTGAGTTCTCCCTCTTAACTTGTTTGCTGATTTTCAATGTAGTTGAAACCTCCTCCCCACATGCTAACTTGTTGCTTTGCTTCCCGTTAACCTGTATTTTTACTCTTTCCCTCCCCTCACTTGCTAGTTTAAAATCTATGCTAATTTAAATTCCCCTCATATTGGTCCTCAATGGTTTTCCTATTGTTATGAAACTGTGTCCCTTGGTCCGAGATTCTCCAACCAGCATCTACCTTGCCTGTCCCTTTAAGCATTTTTTTGGGGGTACTAAGTATACCTCTCATTCTTCAAAACTCGAGAAAGTACAGGTCCAGTTTCCCCAAACTCTTCACAGAACAGTTCCATCACCCCAGGGACAAATCTGGTAACCCATCTTTGCACTCACTCTGTCATAATAGTATCCTTCCGAAGGTAAAGGGGCAAAAACTGTACATAACACTCGAGTGTGGTTTAACTAAAGTTCTATATAACTGAAGCAAAACTTTGCTAATCCTGTATTCAAATCTTCTTGTGATAAAGGCTAACATGCCAATAGCCTTCCTAATTGCTGTTGCACCTGTATATTAGTTTTCAATGACTTGTTGACAAAGACACCCAGATCTCTTTATACATACACACTTTCTAATCTCTTACAATTTAAGAAATAGCTGTACATCTGTTCCTTCCACCAGAGTGGATAACTCCCATTTTTCCACATTATGTTCCATCTGCAATGCTCATACCCACTGACAAATTGGGCCTCAATTTACCATTTTGATTCTGAGTGATTGGTGGACTTGAAACTGGGAGTGTTTCAGATCTGACGTTTCGACCCATTTTGAGGTGCCCCCATATGCACTCTGCCTGAAAAAATATCAGCAATTCTGAATCACAAGCTTGTGAGTGGGACTTAATGTACCCAAAACCCTGCAGCTCTGATTGGTGTCTCTACCTGTGCATGCACAGAACAGAAATAATAGTGCTACTCCCCTGCCACATCCCCCAGGCCAGATAATGCCTCATCCTGGCCCCCACGGACATTGCCGCACTCTCACAACATTAGCTACCCCCTTATGCCCCCACATCACCGCCACTCAGACCGAGCGCAGCCCCTACCCCGCTTTCCCCCCACTGATCTCAGGCTGACTGGCAGCAGACCCCTCTTCCACCTGCCAATGATCTCAGACAGAGTGGCAGCAGACCCCACTTCCCCACAGCTGAACTCAGGCAAAGTGATCCCCCATTGCAAATCCTCTTGGACAAGGCCCCCATCTTCCCCAGACTCTGATGGCTGTACACCTCCCTCTCTCTCCCCTGTCTCCAATCATAGAGATACTGATCCATTCCCACCAACCACCAGCCACCTCCCCCCCCTCCCCCCTCCCCCCCACCTCCATCAGCACCCCTGCAAGCGCTCACTTTCTTTGCCTCAATGATAACAAGTAAACTACAAATAACTTGCCGGAATGCTCTGCCAAACTGCCTGCAACTGATCTGCAGCTCCATAAAAAGTCAAGGATGGATAGGCAGGCAGGCAGTGCAGGGAGAAATGACTACATGACCAGCCCCCTGATTTACTGAGGACAACCTGGGGAAGCTGAGGTGAGGCAGTTCGCCCTCTTCCGCCCAGGATGCAGATTGGGAGACAGTTGGCACCTCGGTCACTGATGTGGAGATGCCGGCGTTGGACTAGGTTAAACACAGTAAGAAGTCTCACAACACCAGGTTAAAGTCCAACCGATTTATTTGATAGTAAACTCACAAGCTTTCGGGGTTTGCCCCTTCGTCAGAATGATTCACCTGATGAAGGGAGAAACCCAGAAAGCTTGGGAGTTTACTATCAAATAAATTGGTTGGAGTTTAACCTGGTGTTGTGAGATTTCTTACCTCAGTCACTGCCATGGCACTGGCCCCCTGATCAGGAAAGCAGTGCCACAAGAAGGTTAATGTCCTTATCCAGGTAGCAAGGGTGAGTGCTTAACCTCATCTAGCCTCTTCCCCCAGATCCTCCCACCCCTAGCATCCTGCATGCTTCCAGTTCCTACCCCCAACCCCCCAAGAGTAGCACTGCATTTGCCCTCCAAGAGCCACCACTTGATACTCTGCAGGATTCGCGCAATCATTTCTTCCATGGTTCCTTCGGAGAAGACCGACTATAATACCAGAGAGAGGATGAAGACAGGGGGTGGTGAGCCAGACCTCTTGGTCCTCACCCCCTTTGAAGAGCGGGTACTGGAGCTGTCCAGGGAAGGGGAGATGCGGGCTGTCAGTGGCAGCATGGTTGGGCTGGAGTCAAGAAGTGAGCACCAGTCAATCCTCCACTCAATTTGAGGCAACTTCTAGGGGGCTTGGTTATGTGTATGAGGGACAAGCTTTAAAGGAGTTGGACAAGGCTTGTTTATTTGCTCCCCAGAATCACAGCTCCTTGGAAAGTTTTAAGGCTGCAGCAGTGTAATTTGCAAGGTCTTTGTGCACATCCTTCAGCTGGCAGAGGGTTGGGTGCACCAGGACCCAGCGGCATCCACAAGACCCAAGGTCAGTGCTGAGACCTGGATCCATATTGCAAATCGGACATTGGACACCCTGCTGATCAACAACCCCTCCCACCCTCCACATACTCGCAGAGCCACCACTGACCTGAGAAACAAGATGGCTGCAATGAAAGGACCCCTGTAAGCAGCAGAGAGCCATTGGACGCTGTGCACTTACCTCTCACTATCCCCCACTGATGAAGTGCCCAAATCGGACTTTTATGGAGCATATCTCTTTCACGTTGTTTCCGGATGGGTGAATGCAGTGGTAAAGGGGGAAGTGCCGGTGAAATTGGGCGTACAGACCATTAAGTCTATTGAAATGCATGCAAATACATTTAAGTGGTTGTTGCAACTGTTTTGGGTGTGATCCAGAGTGCGACCATTTTCGGGCCATGGTAAAGGGGGAACTGGCGCGGAGGTGGTTGCGGATCACACTACTCACCTCATGTCTGACTTTACCAAGTTTTCGCACCTGAAAATGGGCGCAACCCAGTGGTAAAATCAAGCCCTCTCTGTCACATTACATCTTCCTCTCAACACACATTTCCACCTAACTTTGTTCTTTCCAAATCATTGATATATATTGTGAGCAGCTGGAGCCCAATCCTTGTGGTGCCCCACTAGCTACAGTCTGCCAAAGCGAGAAGACTTGTTTGTTCCTACTCTCTATGTTCTGCCTGTTAACCTAGCTTTAATCCATGACAGTATATTACCTCCTATCCCATGTGTTTAAATTTTGCCAACTGACCTGCTGTTGGGGACTTTATCAAAAACCATTTGAAAATCCAAGTATGCGATGGCCACCAACTCCACTTTATCAATTCTGTAAGCAATAATCTCAAAAAAACTCTAGCATGTTCCTCAAACATGATTTCCCACTCGTAAATCCATTCTAATATGCTGACAATCATCAAATATTTTATCCATAACATATTAAAACTAGGCAAATAAAAAGGTCAACGGCGATGTCTAGGGTTTATGTATATAACGCACGTACTAGGGGATGAAGTAAAAGTAAAAGTAGCATGAGTAATGAATGTAGAGCAAGTGTGTAGAATTACACAGCATTTTGCAGAATCTAAAACACAGACGCAGACCATACATCTCAGCTAGTCTGTGCTGCTGTTCATACTTCACACAAAACCTCCTCGCACTCTAATTATCTCTTAACACTGTGCCCCTATATTCTTCAATTCCCTTCCTTCACATGTATACATCAATCCTACTGTTAACTGCATCAATGTTATCTGTTTCATCCATTCCATGCAGCAGCAATTTCCCCATTTTCACCAGTCACGGTGCAGAGAAATTCTTCATAAATTCTTTATTTGATCTGTTAGGGGCTATTTTATATTTATGCCTCTTTATTCTAGTCTTCACCTCCAAGTAGAAATATTCCTCTACGTCCATCCTACCAAACACTTGCAGAACTTTTTGTTGAGTGTCACATCTCATTTTGGCATCGTCTTTTGCAGATATTCAAGTTTCGTTCCTGAATCTCAAACAATTCCCTCAATTGATCAAATAGTACTCTTTTTTTCCTTAAATATCTTTTTCCTACTGTGGTGTGATCTGTCCAATTTTTTTTCATGATTTTCCTGCATTTAAATTTTATTCCTCCAGATGTGATCCTTAGTATTTCCTCTTCATTCTTTATGGCTCTTTCAATTTGTGTTACTACTTTTAATGATTGGTGTATCTATATTCTGAAATCTCTTTGTGCCTGTTCCAATTTATTTTTTTTTTTAGCTTGCCAGATAATAATTGGCTTTTTATTTGAAGTATTATGAGATGATTCCCATAGAATCCCGACAGTGCAGAGGGAGGCCATTTGGTCCATCAAATCTACACTAACTCTGAAAGGCCAATATCTTACTGGGGCAATTTAGTATGGCCAATTCACCTAAGCTGCATATCTTTGGACTGTGGGAGGAAACTGGAGCACCTGGGCAAAGCCTGCACAGACACGGGGAGAACATGCAAACTCCACAGTGATGCACGCCTACGGTTGGAATCAAACCCGGGACCTGTGTTTGACTCCAGCCTTGAGGCATTGGAGCTAACCACTGTGCCACCATGCCACCCCTAATTCCTGAATTTAAAAAAAAATGAACAATTTGTCACTTTACTATTTTGAATTTAAATTGATATTCACCTGCTTGTTCTCCAGGTAAATCAAAGGTTGTTATAGTTTTTTAAAATTCATTCATGGGACATAAGCATCGCTGGCCGGCCAGCCTTCGTTGCCCATCCCTAATTGTCCGGGGGCAGTTGAAAGTCAACCACATTGCTTTGGCTCTAGAGTCACAGGTAGATCAGACTGGGTAAGGACAGCAGATTTCCTTCCCTCAAGGACATTAGTGAAGCAGAAGGGCTTTTCCAACTATCCACAATGGTTTCATGGTCATCAGTAGATTCTTAATTCCAGATTTTTTTTGGTCGTTGAGTTCAAATCCCACCATCTGCTGTGGCAGGATTCGAACCCGGGTCACCAGAACATTTAGCGGAGTTTCTGGATTAATAGTCTAGCAATAATACAACTAGGCCATCACCTGCCCTGGTGTCCCAGTCCCAGGTGACCATAGTCTGCTTCCCTTTTGAGGGGGAGGGGTGGCAGATAGTGGCTTAACCTGAGGATCACCACACCCCAGGCAAGATCGAGAAGACAGGCCTTTGTGAGTAACTTCAACTCAGTACAGGAATTGAGCCTGTGCTGTTGGCATTGCTCTGCATCACTAACCAACTGTGCAGCCAACTGAGCTAAACAGACCAAATATTATTGTCTGCCTGTTCTGCAGTCTGCCACATTATTTTTATGCCCTCAAATTTGGTATTATCTGCAAATTTTGACATCATGTGAAGTAATGAAAGTGATGTGAAGTGTTGATGGTTCAGCGAGTGCTAGCCTGTGAGAAAAGCGTGTCATTAGCATGTGGTGCTCAGCAGGTCAATCAGCATCTGTGGAGAGGAGCAGCATTAATTTTCAGGTGGATGACTATCCTTCATCAGAACTGGGCAGCACAGTGGCATAGTGGTTAGCACTGCTCCCTCACAGTGCCAGGGACCCGGGTTCAAATCCGGCCTTGGATAACTGTCTGTGTGGAATTTGCACTAAAGGGATTCTAGATTCTAATTGAGGAAAGATTGAGTTAGAACTATAGAAGGCCATAGAGCACATAAATCTGTCATTCAACCCATCACGTATGTGCTGGCAAAATATAATTGGTTTTGAGCAAGTGAAGGGGTGGGGTTGGAGAACAAAGCAAAAGTTCTGCGATAGGTAGAGGGCAGAGAGATCAAATCACAGACGGCTTTCTGGTAACTGGTAAAAGAAACTGCAGATGTGCTCAGATGAAGATAGATTGGCTGGACAGCAGCTGTCTGAATGCAACGTGGAAGAATAAAGCAAGAAACAAGAAAAACAGCACCAGCAAAAGGAAAACAGAGAATACAATGAATCCAGGAGTTATGATTTAAAATTGTTGAATTCAATGTGGAGCCCAGAAAGCTGCAGGGTGCTATTCATTAAGTTTGCTTCATTGGAAACATGCCATGAACAGAAAGGGAGCAAAGTGGAGAACTGAAATGACAAACAACAAGATGTTCGGGGTCACACTTGTGGACTGAACTAGAATGTTCTGCAAAGCAGTCACCCAGCCTGCATTTGGTCTCGCGAGTGTGGAGGGAGATGTGAGTGAGGTGTGCCTCTGAGATTGATAGCATCAATCATCTTTGTCTGAACCTTGTGAGTAGCAGCCTTAGCCATCTTCCTGGAATACCTCCCTCTTGCACTGACCTCTTCTAGGAGAACATCAGGGATGCATGATATAGTCCTTGAACATAAGAACATAAGGATTAGGAGCAGGGGTAGGCTGTCTGGCCCCTCGAGCCTGCTCTGCCATTTAATAAGATCATGGCTGATCTTCTTGTGGACTCATCTCCACTTATCTGCCTGCTGACCATAACTCTTAATTCCTTTACTGATCAAAAATGTATCTATCTGTGCCTTAAAAACTTTCAATGAGGCAGCCTCAACTGCTTCACTGGACAGGGAATTCCAGATTCATCACCCTTTGTGTGAAGAAGTTCCTCCCCAACTCAGTCCTAAATCTGCTTCCCCTTAACTTGAGGCCATGCTCTCTCATTCTAGTTTCACTCACCAGTGGAAACATTTTCCCTGCTTCCATTTTATCTATTCCCTTCATAATCTTATATGTTTCTATAAGATCTCCCTCCATTCTTCTGAATTCCAATGAATATAGCCCCAGTCTACTCAGTCTCTCCTCCTAAGCCAACCCTCTCAACTCTGGAATCAACCTAGTGAATCCCCTCTGCACACCCTCCAGTGCCAGTATAGCCTTTCTCAAGTAAGGAGACCATAGTATTCCAGGTGTGGCCTCAGCAGCACCTCATACAGCTGCAACATAACTCGCTGCTTTTAAACTCCATCCCTCTAGCAATGAAGGACAAAATTCCATTTGCCTTCTTAATTACCTGCTGCACCTGCAAACCAAGTCCTTGAGATTCTTGCACAAGGACACCCAGGTCCCTCTGCACAGCAGCATGCTGCAATTTTTTTACCATTTAAATAATAATCCACTTTGCTGTTATTCCTACCAAAATGGATGACCTCACATTTCCATTGAGTAGCCCTCAATCTCATCAATTCTACAAGAATTGTGTCTACAACTTCTCAACAAAATCTAAAATAAGGAAACATTTCTTTAGTTTTCTGATTTGCAAAGTAAAATTTGAATCCCAAGATATCAAGCAAACCGGTGAATATTTGAATTTTCTACTCAATGGCCAACAGGATGTCTATCAGAGTTCTGAATGTGAAGAGATTTTTCCCCCCAACCTTACATATGCTGGACCATAATAAGATTTCACCTGACCCGGAACCTGACTTGCTAGGATTTGCTCAGCCTACAAACTGGATAAAAATATAAGAAACTAACTTGGTATTTGTTAAATGTAAGGAAAAAAAAGAACTGCAACCACTTTAAATGTTCAAAATTGGATTGCAGCCCTCAACATTGGTACAAAATAAATATAGGCAGGGACAACGTTAAAGCTCATTCCTGGAATGAAGAGCTCATCTTATGAAGAAAGGTTGGGTTTATACCGATTGGTTTGGTTTGATTTATTATTGTCACATGTATTAGTATATAGGGAAAAGCTTTGTTTCTTGTGCACTATACAGACAAAGCATATTGTTCATAGAGAAAGAAAGGAGAGGGCGCAGAATATAGTGTTGTAGCCATAGCCAGGGTGTAATGAAAGATCAACTTAATGCAAGGTAAGTCCATTCAAAAGTCTGATGGCAGCAGAGAAGAAGCTGCTCTTGAGTTGTTTGATACATGACCTCAGACTTCTGTAATTTTTCCTGACAGAAGAAGGTGGAAGAGAGAATGTCCCCAGGGTCTTGGGATCCTCAATTATGCTGGTTGCTTTTCTGAGGTATCGGGAAGTACAGACGGAGTCAATGGATGAGAGGCTGGTTTGCGTGCTGGATTGGGCTTCTTTCATGTCCATTTATAGTTTTTTGTGGTCTTGGGCAGAGCAGAGCCATACCAAGCTGTGATACAACCAGAAAGAATGTGTTATATGGTGCACTCTGTAAAAGATGGTGAGAGTCATAGCATACATGCCAAATTTCCTTAGCCTCCCGAGACAGTAAAAGCATTGGTGGGCTTTTTTAACAATGAGTTCAGAAGAATGAGAGATGATCTGATTAAAAGATCCTGCGGGGACTTGATCAGGTGCATAACAGGCAATGTTTCCTCCTGAGGGGAAACTAGAACTAGGGAACACAATTTAAAAACAAGATGTCTTCCTTTTAAGGTAGAAATGAAGCAATTATTTTCTTTCGATATGTTGCCAGCCTGTGGAATTATCTTATCTTCATTGAATTGTACAGTGCAGAAGAAGCCTTTCGGCTCATCTAATTTGCACTGACACATGAAAAACACCTAACTTCCCACCTAATTCCATTTACCAGCACTTGGCAAATAGCTTTGAATGTTGTGATGTGCCAAGTGATATCTCCCCTAGAAAACCCTGGGACATTGAAATTTTTCAATTCAGAGTCAGATAGATTTTTGATATACAATAGAATCAAAGGTTAAAAGAGCAAAACATGAAAGTGAAGTTGACACCACAACCAGATCAATCATGATTTTATTGAATGGGGAACTGGCTCAATGGGCCAAATGGCTTACTTCTGCTCAGGCATCCTATGCTCCCATATTCCTATCCCAGGTTCCAGTGGTACAGGGAAGCATGCCAAAATTTGTAAAATTTTCCACCAGGCATACTATCCTAGACACATTCGCAACATGTTCTATTGGGCATAGAAAACCAGGTGCAGGAATTGATAATTCAGCCCCTCTAGCCTGCTCCGCCATTTAATACAATCATGGCTGATTTTGTCTAGGCCTCAACTCCACTTTGCCTGTTCTTCATAATCCTTCAATCCATGACCATGTTAAATTTTCCCTCAGTGTACCCAAACTGGTGCTGGAGTGTGAAGCGGCAAGGGGAATTTCACAGTAACTTCAGTGCAGTGTTAATATAAGCCTACTTGTGACAATAATAAAATAAATTTTAAAACTAATTGCTAATTAAAAGTTTGTCTATCTCCTTAAATTTACTCAATATCCCAGCATCCAACACACTCTGGTGTAATGGATTCCACAGATTCATGGTCCTTTGAGAGAAGTAATTTCTCCTCATCTCTGTTTTAAATCTGCAACCTTTTGTTCTAAATCTATGACTTCTTGTTCTAGATTACCCACAAGAGGCAATTTATGTCTACCACGTCAATATCCTTTAGCATTTGATCAGAGCCTCAATCGGAACTCCCCTCTCTTCTAAACTTAAAAGTACAAGTCTAAACTGCTGAGCCTCTCTTCTGAAGACAAACCCCCCCATCTTTGGAATCAATCAAGTGAACCTCTTCTGACTGCTTCCAATGCAAATACATCCTTCCTCAAATAAGGGGATGAAAACCATGCACAATGCTCCAGGTGTGGTTTCACTAATGCCTTGTACAATTGCAACAACATTTCCCTACTTTTATACTCCACATCTTTATGCCAAAATTCCATTTGAGGTGTGGAAGTGGGGAGTTGCAATTTGAATAAACAGAATTCAGATGAAGGGCACAGCCACTGCAGAATTCTATCCTTGTCAAGGAGATTCTTCACCATAAATTGGCAAAAAGCAATTTGAAGAGTTATCAAATGATATCAAGAATATGGTGATTTGTGGTTTTATGTGTTCTTCCTTTGAAGTTGTTACGGCAAAGTGGGAGAAACTCCAAAGAAATTCCCAGACTCCAATTCAGAATAGATAACACCAAATAGGAATGATTATTATCTATGGACTAATACTCATTACTTATAATACGTGGTCTGCAATTTTTTGAAGTTAAAGATTAATAGGCTGATGCACATATATCTAATTATGAGGCAAAGCCAGACTAATTATAAGGATAGATGAAATGACAATTCAATTGATAGCATATTATTGAGGATGGATTTCCTCTGGGATTCCTATCTATTATGGCTCAATATATTTCAAGGCAACCATGTTACCAGAAAGGAACAACCACATGGGTGTTTGGACAGCAACCACCCCCATCCCATCACCACCCCCCCTCCCCTCAAACCATTTACCCCACACCTTCCTCACCACCAACTCCTCTCAAGTCCAACAGGTCAATCACATAATAAAGTTTAATTGACTTAAACAGATTCAACAACTTGATGTCCCCACATGGATTCACCTACTCCAAATGGTTCCATACTGTAAGCAGTTACCAACGGACTGCACAACTCTGCATAAGCCTGACGGTGAACAGCTCACACACATGGACAGCAATTGTAACAGTCACCCATGCTCCATTTCCAGATGCAGCCTTGGTGTACTACAACATGGAGTGCTCAAGACATCAGTGAATGACATAGCTAGAAAATATCCCACCTGTTATTCAAATTTTACACATCCTTCTCTGACCAAGATCACAAGAAACTACAAAGGTTTGTGAATATAGCCCAGTTCATCACACAAGCCAGCCTCTTATCCATTGATTCTATCTACACTGCCTCTGCATTGGAAAAGCAGCCAGCATAATCAAAGACCCCATGTACCCTGAACATACCCTCTTCCACCTTCTTCCATCGGGAAAAAAATACAAAAGTCTGAGAGTATGTACTAACTGATTCAAGAACAGCTTTTCCCTGCTGTCATCAGACTTTTCAGTGGACCTACCATATATTAAGCTGATCTTTCTCCACATCCTATGACTAAAACACTATATGCAACCTATCCTTTGCTTCTCATCTATGTACTCTCCGAATGGTTTGTTTTGTCTGTGTAGCTCACAGAAAACAATATTTTTCACTTCGTAATACATATGGAGCATTGTGTGCGGTTTTGGTGTCCTCAATTGCGGAAGGATGTCCTTGCTTTAGTGGAAGTACAGTGAAGGCTTACCAGGCTGGGATGGCAGGTCTGTCATATGAGGAGAGACTAAGTCAGTTAGAAGTATGTTCATTAGAGTTTAGAAGAATGGGAGGGATCTCATAGAAACTTATAAAATTCTAACAGGGTTAGACAGGATAGATTTAGAAAGAATGTTCCCAACGGTGGAGGATTCTGGAACTATGGGTCATAGTTTGAGGATAGGGGATAAACCTTTTAGAACTGAAGTGAGGAGGAAGTTCTTCATCCAGGGGGTGGTGAATGTGTGGAATTCACCAGAGAAAGTAGTTAAGGCCAAATCTTTGTCAGATTTCAAGGAAAAATTAGATATTGCTCTTGGGTTTGAAGAGATCAAGGGATATGGGGGAAAATGGGGATCAGGATATTGAATTTGATGATCAGCCGTGATCAAAATGAATGATGGACCAGGCTGGAAGGGCCAAATGGCCTACGCCTGCTTCTAATTTCTATGTTTCAATGTAATATTTTGAAAAATGACATTAAAAAATTCCATGCTGCGATGGGTGAGGAATAAGCAACACTGCATGCTGTGAAGGCTATCAAAGTGCTGTATAACTGTAACAGAATGTTCTAATCTACCCACTTAATTGCAAGGTGGAGACTAAACCTCCTTAATCTGCACCAACAGTGCAGCTCCTTCACTTTCTCCACAACGTCTCCACTTAGCAATCAAAACAATGCCAGAAGTTACAACAACAGTGTTGGCTACAATGAAGTTAACATGTGCATTGAAAAAGATCAGGATGCTTAGAAAAGGCACATCGTTGTTGAAAAGGAACAGTCTTAGTTCCCCACACTTTGGCGAGGCTCATAGAGATGCTACAGCATATATCTGTCCAAGAGTTCCTTTCACTTGATCCCAAATCTCAGTTTTTTTTGTCACAGTCAACAATTTCCATATCTCAACTAAAGATGCACGTGTATAAAGGAACTTCATGGTACAATTTCTTCTATATTATTACTTATATTTATAGCAGACCTTGCATAGTTGTCCCATCTTCATATTTGAGTGGCACTTTGATTTAAACAATCCTGAGTCTGTATTCCAGTGAGCACTTCATGATATATTTCATTTCATTTGAATAATTTCAATGACAAATATTTAAACTTTTATGTATATTGTATAAATTGATTGTTTCCGTATGAAGTTCCTTCCAAAACAAGCTAGAAATGTATCATTTTCAGCATCTGCATGGAGAGATATGCCATTATCAGAGCGTTTCAATTGGCTTCTTTGAATAATCACTTGGGTGTAGCTTTGGCAGTGGTTTAACAGAAGGAGCAGATGGCAAGCGACATAAAATGAAAGTATTTTGTTACGAATATGAAGAAAAATATATATAAAGTTAAAGAAATGCAGTGAGAAAAGTAAAAGTTTTATTTTCAAGAGAAAGAGTTGTGAAAATGGCCCAACACGCAGTCTAATGTTATGGCTGACCTATAATTTCATTAGCAGAAAGCCTTAAAAAAAATAAATGGACAATTTAGCAATGAATGCCATCTCTTTGAGTGTTCTGCCAATCTTATGCCCCAGTGGAAATTCCAGGTTGAAAGCCAAAGAATTCTGCTGTCACAACAATGTGTTGCTTCACATGCAACACTCGTTTCAGCATGGTTCTGACCTGGGGGCTTGCAAGCCACAAACGTTAATACATGTTAATTCATATTAGTATTATTCCCACACAACTGCTTCGAAGTATTTATGTTGAAACTTCTTCTTTATCAGTTTCTTGGGGTTGGGGTTGATTTGCGGCCACAATAAAAATGAACAAGTCTCACAAAACCAGGTTAAAGTTCAACAAATTTATTTGGAATCAGGCGAGTGATGAAGGAGCAGCGCTCCGAAAGCTCTTAACTTCAAATAAACCTATTGGACTTTAACCTGTTGTTGTGAGACTTCTTACTGTGTTCACCTCAGTCCAATGCTGGCATCTCCACATCACAAGAACAATGAATTCTCAGATGACTGAGGACTCCAATGTGTGACCTAAAAAAGTTTATTTATTAGTCGCCAGTAAGGTTAACATTGCCATGAAGTTACTGTGAAATTCCCCTAGTCACCATACTCCAGTGCCTGTTCGGGTCAATGCACCTAACCAGCACATTTTTCAGACTGTAGGAGGAAACTGGAGCACCCGGAGGAAACCCATGCAGACACGGGGAGAATGTGCAAACTCCACATAGACAGTAACCCAGGCCGGGAATTGAACCTGTGTTCCCGGTGCTGTGAGGCAGCAGTTCCAAATGGGGCAGACAATGATTGAAGGAGTGAGTAGATGGGATTCCCAGGATGCTTTGTGCTCTTTTCGTTGTCGAATCTAGGGGAAAATTTTCCCATTCTGCCTGCCACGGGAATCGTAGCAGGCAAGGGGCAGACTATAGAAAGGTCTGTTGACCTTGGGCGGAATTTTCCAGTGTTGGATCAAGAGTGGCCGGAAAATAATACCCTTGGCTTCGGTTTGCTCTCAGCAATGAAAGTAAGGGGCCTCGATTTTCCAGCCTTGTCACGCTCAGCACAGGTCATGTTAGAGCAGGGTGGGGCTGGAGAATCATGGGTGAGGGGTCTAGTACGTTCAGCGCCAATGCAAAATCCCATTGCGATCCTCCCAGTCTCAATCCTGGATGTAAACTGGTTCCTGCCCAGTAAGGATGGGAATCAAATTAGTATATTTAAATATTTATTTGAATATGCTAGATCAATTTGAGGCTGGCTTCTCTCGGTTCCCATGCTTTTATGCCCCAGGGCACAGTGGTACCCTGGCAACAATCACTACTGGTCTCCACAAACTGAGGCCAGCTGTGATAGCTACGCCAAAGGTTGGGGTCAGGTGTGGAGGGGGTGGGAAATGTGGAGGCCATCGAAGCTCTCGGTGATCAGGAAAATGGCTGGGCAGTGTCCATCTGGCGGTGCCAACTGGCACCTTGGCAGTGCCAACTAGCATCCTGGTAAAGCCAACAGGCACCCTGGCACTGTCAGGTTGGCACTTTCAGCTGGGCACTGCCAGAGTGCCCAGGATGGGGTTTGAGGAGGGGTGGGGCACGAATGGGGAATGAAGGGCAGGTTCATGAAGGAGGAGGTCATGAAAAGGGGATATGAAGGGGATCATGAGGAGGGCCATGATAGTCATCAAGGGGCATGAAGGGGGCATGAAAGAAAAGTCCTGAATGGGGGTGGTAATGAAATGGGACCATTAGCAGGGCCCCAATGCCTCAATACCAGCAATCTTTGCTGGATAAGGGGATGGGGAAATATCCCTTCAATGAGGGGAAGGGGATGTTCCTAATGCCTGTAGAGGGAAGGAGAGCTGTCTCCAATTTCACTTTGATATTGGGACACTCTTTAAAAATGGCATTGATCTCTGTGAAATCCAGCTTACCGGCACGTTTAGGCCCTACTCCTCTCAGAATGATTGTAAAACTTACCCTTCTTCCAGAAAATGTGTAAGTGCGGAAAAATTATGATCTGATTTGCAGCATATGTACCCACATGAATCACACTGGTTTTCTCACACTGACATTCACCATGCTTGGGAAAATTCAGCTCTTTCCCAGGTATCTTTCCTCCACGTCAGGCACCTTGGACCTGTGATTCCAGCTGTTAATGGGGATATTGTACCTTTTCAAGGAGATTTTGTGAGTGTCCTTGAAGTGTTTATTCTGCTCACCTGGGGCTTGTTTGCCATGTTGAAGTTCTGAGTAGAGCACATTTTTTGAGAAACTTGCATCAGGCACGTGGATGACATGACCCACCCAGCGGAACTGATCGCGTATGGTCAGTCCTTCGATATTGGGGATATTGGCCTGAGCATGATCACTGACATTAGTGCATCTGTCCTACCAATGGATTTGCAGGATCTTATGGAGGCAGCTCTGATGGTCCTTCTCCAGGATTTTGAGTTAGCTGCTGTAATTAGTCCATGCCCCTGAGCCATATAAGAGGGTGGTTATCATGACTGCTCTGTAGACCATAAGCTTGGAGTTGGATCTGAGGTCCTGGGACAAAATTCTCTGACCTTGCCTGTGGCAGGGATTCTCCAGTCCCGCTGCAGTGGCTGGAAATTTGACAGAGCGCCAAATTCTTCATTCTCATTGTAGTAGTGGCGGGGTATCTGAAAACAGAAAATTCTAGCCTTGATCTTTGAACATTGGCAGCACGGTGGCATAGTGGTTAGCACTGCTGCTTCACAGCACAAGGGACTGAGCTTGATTCTCAGCTTAGGTCGCTGTCTGTGAACTCTTCCCATGTTTGGTGGGTTTCCTCTGGGTGGTCCGGTTTCCTCCCACAATCTGAAAAACATGTTGATTAGGTGCATCGGTCATACTAAAATTCTCCCTCAGTGTACCCAAACTGTTGTTTGCTGCGGTTTCTAAATGATGTCTTGATTATCAGTGACATAATGAAGTTGTGGGACTCTTTAAGAATGGGAAATTGGAGTTATGTTTCACTGGTACCGCAGGCACGTAACTGATTATAAAGAACATAAGAAGTCTCACAACACCAGGTTAAAGTCCAACAGATTTATTTGGTAGCACAAGCCACTAGCTTTCAGAGCGCTGCCACTTCATCAGGTAAGTGGGAGTTCTATTCACAAATAGGGCATATAAAGAAACATACCCAATTATCAAAATAATGGTTGGAATGCGAGTCTTTACAGGTAATCAAGTCTTAAAGGTACAAATAATGTGAGTGGAGAGAGGGCCAAGCATAGGTTAAAGAGAGGCGTATCGTCTCCAGCCAGGACATTTAGTGAGATTTTGCAAGCCCAGACAAGTTGTGGAGGTTACTGATAGTGTGACATGAACCCAAGATCTCAGTTGAAGCCATCCTCATGTGTGCGGAACTTGGCTATCAGTCTCTGCTCAGTGATTCTGCGCTGTCGTGTGTCATGAAGGCCACCTTGGAGAATGCTGACCCGCAGATCAGAGGCTGAACGCTCGTGACCACTAAAGTGCTCCTCAACTCCGGCATCTCCACTTTGTGATTATGAAGAATCCAGCCTTCATCTCTTCGTCATTCCCTCCTGATCTGCTCACTGCCTACCTGGTGACAACATGCCCGATATTGCAGTCAATAAAACTGAATAACAGGCAGGCCATATAATGAGGATCAATGTGGTACTGCCAGTTTTGTATCTCCATCCATGCCCTTTTCCATTCCCACTTCTTTATTTGTCTGTGTGTGATAATCTGCTATCTCATGAGTGCTGCAAGAGATGGCAGTATTGGCTCACACATTTACCTGAAAAACTATATTCGAAGCAATGACTTGCTACATTGCTCCAATTAAGAATTATTCAGAAAAGTAACTACTTCAGGTAACCTGTGGTATAATCTCAGCTTTTTTAATGTGGGAGTGACGGACATGTGCATTATTAAAATAATTTGACTTGAGTTCGCCTGCAAAAGGAAAAAATGTCAGAAAATTGAAAATGTATGTTGATTTTTGAGTATGGCATGCAATGCATCCAAACAGCAGTAAAAAGGCTTAAAAATTGCAGAACCTAGGAGAATACTTTAGCATCCATTTTATTGTTGAAAAGTCAAAGTGATAGGAAATATGATGATTAGGCATTGAGTGGGCAATTTCTGTTCTGATCTAACCAGTAAGAAGTGGGTGAAAGGAAGAATGGCGAGTTTCTAACATCACTCTAAGCTCACCTTAAAATACCCTGTTCTCTGTCAGGGCTTGTATTAAATTGAAAATGATGATTCAGATCAGTAAGATAATGATGAAAAGTAGCATTATTTGTCACAATAAACATTAAAACATTATTGTCTTTGCACATTGGTCCCTTGTTGAAGGCATTACTGCATTCTCGGGTACTGTTTAATGAGCTCCAAGCACAATCTGGCAACTTGCCAAAGTTACCAACTTTTTATGTATGTCTTGAGTGATATTCTGGCTTTACCTCTCCTTAGTTCATGAATCATGAAATGAATTTTGTAAAGCTTCTTAACCAAAGTAAAGATCTCCCCGGTCTGTTCGACTCAGCGCCACATGATGCATGGGACCACCCTAATGTATTTTGTATATTTGTTGGCTAATGCCACATAGATGTATTCACAGCCAGTTTCACCAACTCCAGCATCTTGCCATCACCATACACTTCTTTCCCCCCCCCTCAACTGACAGCCTTCTGAAGAGACTGTTCTCTCCATGGCATCCTGGTCCACTTCTCTATCGCCGCCACCCCACCCCACCCCCACCACTTCACTCCCTTCTCATGACACCTTCCCACACAATTTCAGGAGGTGTAACACCTGCCCCTTTACCTCTTCCCGCCTCACTGCCCAATGCCCCTGATGTCACTTCCATGAGCGCATGTTTCAACTCAGTCTATTGTATTCGCTGCTCACAATGTGATTCGCTCTGCATTGGGCAGGCCCAATGCAGATGGGGTGCCTGCTTTGCAGAACACCTTGATTCAGTCCGCAAGCCTGAGCCTGATCTCACGTTTGTTTGCCATTTCAATGCATGACCTTTCTCTGGTGCTCATGTCTCCATCTTTGTCTTGCCACAGTGTTCCAGTAAAACTCAATGCAGGCACTTCATTTTTTGATTGTGTACTTTAGAGCTGACTGGACTCAACATTGGCCTGACTTCCCCAGCTATTCCTGCCAGGAGTGAGGTGGGAGTGTAGGAGGGGGGATGAGGGGTTGCATACAAACAATGGCGGGACTAGAAGATCCTAATGGTAAGGCCACCTCCACCGCGCCATTGGGTCTGCGGAAAATCCCACCCATTGTGTTCAACAAATTCAGACCATGTGTTTTTACATCCTGAGTGAACATAAGAACATAAGAACATAAGAAATAGGAGCAGGAGTAGGCCATCTAGCCCTTCGAGCCTGCCCCGCCATTCAATAAGATCATGGCTGATCTGTTGTGGCTCAGTTCCACTTTCCCGCCCTCTCCCCATAACCCTTAATCCCCTCTCTTATCAAAAACCCATCAACCCGCTTCTTAAAAATATTTAGCGAGGCAGCCTCCACCACTTCAACGGGCAGAGAATTCCAGAGATTCACCACCCTTTGAGTGAAGAAGTTCCTCCTCAACTCCGTTCTAAACCGCCTCCCCTTTATCTTGAGGCTGTGCCCCCTAGTCCTACTGTCCTTTCTGAGCGGGAAGAGTCTCTCCACCTCTATCCTATCCATCCCATTCATCATCTTATACGTCTCAATGAGATCTCCCCTCATTCTTCTAAACTCTAGCGAGTACAAGCCTAGTTTATTCAGCCTCTCCTCATAGCTCAACCCCCTCAACTCCGGTATCAGCCTAGTAAACCTCCTCTGCACTCCTATTTTGCTCTCATACAGGGTAATCTTTATACTGCTGTTACTCTGGACCAGTACTGTGTCTCTTTAGCAAGAAATCTCACAACACGAGCTTTCGGAGCGCTGCTCATTCACCAGCTCTGAAAGCTCATAATTCCAAACAAACCTGTTGGACTTTAACCTCGCGTTGTGAGACTACTTACTGAGCCCATCCCAGCCCATCTCCACATCATGTATTCCTTTGTGAATACCATTCCCACACTTTACCTTTTGTTCCATGACATCTTTGTCATTTAATCTCCTCCTGACCTCTAACCTATCCCTTCTCTCTTTGCTTCACCTGATCCACCGTGCCCTCACTCCACTGCCCCCCCCCCGGCCTTTTTCAACAACATAAAGCCTATCATGTTTCTGCCTTTTTTTGTTCTAAAGAAAAGTCATATTGGACTCAAAGGGCCCTATTTTACCATTTTGATTCTAATGCTTGTCTTGAAACTGGGAGTATTTCAGATCCGGTTTTTAGGCCCATTCTCAGGTGTCCCCATACACACTGTGCCTGAAAAAATATCAGTGATTCTGAATCGTGCTGCAGAAGACTGTGGGTGGTACTTATCGTACCCTGTAGCTCCGATCCACGCCACCCAACTGCGCATGCGCAGAAGGAAAATGATAGAATGTGACTCTCCTGCCACATCCTTCCTGGGCCGGATAATGCCTCCCCATAGCCCCCACAGACATTGCCCCACTTCCAACATTACTGACCCCTGTAGGCCACCAATCCCTCCACCATCCAGACTAATCGTGGGCCCCTTCCCCCTTCCCCCTCACTGATCTCAGGCAGAATGGCAGTGGACACCCCCCCCTTCCCCCTCACTGATCTCAGGCAGAGTGGCAGTGGACACCCCCTCTCCCCCCTCACTGATCTCAGGCAGCGTGGCAGTGGACACCCCCCCCCCCCCCTCCCCCTCACTGATCTCAGGCAGCGTGGCAGTGGACACCCCCCCCTTCCCCATCATTGATCTCAGGCAGAGTGGCAGTGGACACCCCCCCCTTCCCCATCACTGATCTCAGGCAGCGTGACAGTGGACACCCCCCCCCCTTCCCCCTCACTGATCTCAGGCAGAGTGGCAGTGGACACCCCCTCTCCCCCTCACTGATCTCAGGCAGCGTGGCAGTGGACACCCCCCCCCCTTCCCCCTCACTGATCTCAGGCAGCGTGACAGTGGACACCCCCTCTCCCCCCTCACTGATCTCAGGCAGCGTGGCAGTGGACACCCCCCCCCCCTTCCCCCTCACTGATCTCAGGCAGAGTGGCAGTGGACACCCCCTCTCCCCCCTCACTGATCTCAGGCAGAGTGGCAGTGGACACCCCCCCCCTTCCCCCTCACTGATCTCAGGCAGCGTGGCAGTGGACACCCCCCCCCCTTCCCCCTCACTGATCTCAGGCAGAGTGGCAGTGGACACCCCCTCCTTCCCCATCATTGATCTCAGGCAGAGTGGCAGTGGACACCCCCCCCTTCCCCATCACTGATCTCAGGCAGTGTGACAGTGGACACCCCCCCCCTTCCCCCTCACTGATCTCAGGCAGAGTGGCAGTGGACACCCCCCCCCTTCCCCCTCACTGATCTCAGGCAGCGTGGCAGTGGATACCACCCCCCCTTCCCCCTCACTGATTTCAGGCAGAATGGCAGTGGATACCCCCCCCCTTCCCCCTCACTGATCTCAGGCAGCGTGGCAGTGGACACCCCCCCCCCCCCCTTCCCCCTCACTGATCTCAGGCAGAGTGGCAGTGGACACCCCCCCCTTCGCCCTCACTGATCTCAGGCAGAGTGGCAGTGGATACCCCCCCCTTCCCCCTCACTGATCTCAGGCAGAGTGGCAGTGGAACCCCGCTTTACCCCACTGACTTCAGGCAGAATGGCAGTCGACACCCCCCCTTCCCCCTCACTGATCTCAGCCAGAGTGGCAGTGGAACCCTGCTTTCCCCCACTGACTTAAGGCACAGTGGCAATGCCCCCCTTTCCCCTCACTGATCTCAGGCAGAGTGGCAGCAGACCGCACCCCCCCCAACCTTCCTCCTCACTGATCTCAGGCAGAGTGGCAGCGGACTCTCCCCTCCCGCTTCATTGAACTCAGGCAGAGTGGCAGCGGAACCCCACTTTCCCCCACTGACTTCAGGCAGAGTGGCAGCATCCCTCTTCCCCCTCAGTGATCTCAGGCAGAGTGGCAGCAGGCCCCCCTTTCCCCTCACTGAACTCAGACAGCGCGGTAGTGGACCTCCCTTCTCCTCCCCCCAACTGATCACAAGCAGAGTGGCAGCAGACCTCCTTTCCCCACCTAATGATATCAGGTAGAGTGGCAGCGGACCCCCCTTTCCCCTCACTGATCACAAGCAGAGTAGCAGCAGACTGCCTTCCTCTTCCCTTCCCCATCAATCTCAAGCAGAGTGCCATCAGATGCTCGGCACTTACCTCCTCATTAGCTGGAGCGCCCGAATCGGATTTTTGTGAAGCATGTCCGCTTCGCACCGATTCTGGATGGGCAAATACAGTGGTAAAGGGGGAAGTGCCGGGAAGGTTGGGCGCGCAGCACATTAATTCAACTTAAATGTGTGCAAATGTATTTAAATGGCTGTCATTCCCCTTATGGCAAGGTGCTGATCATGGCCATTTCCGGGCCTTGGTAAAGGGGGCACAGAGGCAGACGTGGATCGCGCTACTTGCCTCATGCCTGACTTTACCAAGTTACTTGATGATAAAATCTGGCCCAAAGTGTTAGCATTGTTCCTGTCTTCACAGATGTTGCCAGATCCGCTAAAGGTTTTCCAGCACTTATTGTTTTTATTGCAGATCTCCAGCATCTGCAGTATTTTGCCTTTATTTAAATGTTTGTGGCTTTTTACATGACGGTGGCTCATTTTAATAACCACTGCTGGTAGCATGGCGAGAATAGAAAAGCTTACTCAGGCAATTAAAGCAAACTGGATTGCAATGAAAAACGTAAAGTAAAAGTTTAAAATGTTTATTTATTAGTCACAAGTAAGGCTTACATTAACACTGCAATAAAGTGACTATGAAATTCCCCTAGTCGCCACATTCTGGATCTTTCAGACTATGGGAGGAAACACATACAGGGAGAATGTGCAAACTCCACATAGACAGCGACCTAGGTCGGGAATCAAACCCGAGTGCCTGGTGCTGTGAGACAGCAGTGCTTTTCATTGCTGCTGCTCTAACTGCCTTTTAAACAAATGTGTACACCTATCTCATTAAAACATGGATCACTGACAAGCCCCAGAGCTGGCTTGAGGATAATTGTCTGCCAGTTCGGGTGGATGTTACAGATACTGTCCCGGGCCTGCTAAAAGGATGTAAAGAAGGTTTTGCATATTGTAATCAGCCTCGCGCTATTCCCCTGTGCGAGGATGATAACATTAAAAAAATGGCCCAGGAAGATCGTGACCGGATTCCCGTTTTTGGCCTCCTGCTGACATTTCCCACTCCGCTACTAGATCAGCGTAGCGAGGCGGGAAAATTCTACCCAGAATGTTTCAGATACCTCAGCTGGCTTTCCATTTTCTTTACGAACACTTACACCTGGAATGCTTGTACATAACATAAGAACATAAGAACATAAGAACATAAGAAATAGGAGCAGGAGTAGGCCATCCAGCCCTTTGAGCCTGCCCCGCCACTCAATAAGATCATGGCTGATCTGTCGTGGCTCAGTTCCACTTTCCCGCCCTCTCCCCATAACCCTTAATCCCCTCTCTTATCAAAAACCCATCAACCCGCGTCTTAAAAATATTTAGCGAGGCAGCCTCCACCACTTCAACGGGCAGAGAATTCCAGAGATTCACCACCCTTTGAGTGAAGAAGTTCCTCCTCAACTCCGTTCTAAACCACCCCCCCCCTTTATCTTGAGGCTGTGCCCCCTAGTCCTACTGTCTTGTACTTTTCCATGATTTGCTGTAACACTGATTGCAACAAAGACTGCAGTAAAACTATTTATTTAAGTAATTCTGCAGCGGTAAGAAAACACTTATATTCTGCCCAAGATTTTAGGGAAATCTGGTGCGCTCCCGCCATGTGATACTAGACATGACGGAGCCGTCACGTGACGGGAGCGTGACAGATTTCTCCACAGCACTTTTAATGGGCTTTCAAAATGCCTCATCACAATAATGTGTGCAGGAGGACATTGGATATTTGTCTCCCATTTAAAGTGGAAAATCTGCCCTCAGCAGGGATGCGCACTACTCATTCCAATCTGCAAATAGGCCAGAGGAAATTGAGTGGGGTTGGGAATCTGGAGAAAAATTTGTCACGAAGAAAAACCACTAAGCATAGCCACTTGAGCCACTTGATGCCTCTGCCCCCAGATGGAAATTCTGCCCACACTGTTCTGTCCTGATTGAGGTGTATAAGATTATGAGGGGTACGGATAGGATGAGTAGGGAGCAACCATTCCCCTTGGTTGAAGAGTCAATCACAAGAGGGCATAGTTTTAAAATAAGGGGCAGGAGGTTCAGGGAGAATTTGAGAAAAAACCTTTTCACTTAAAAGGTTGTGGGGTTCTGGAATGCTGGAAACCTTACAGCCCTTGAAAAATATTTGGATGACCCCTTGAAATATCATAATATACAAGGATATGGGACAAATGCAGGAAAATGGGATTAGTCAGTCTTTAGTGGTAGATATTGACAGTGCAGATTCGATGGTCCGAAGAGCCTTTTCTGCACTGTCTGATCCTATGACTATGGCTTTGTTTCTCTGATATCTATAGACCCAGTCAACTTGCATGATCAATGGTTCCAGAAATGGAGTTTTAAAGGGGAAGTACTCAGAAATTATAAGCTGGAACAGGAGCCTCAAAATTCTTGGTCGCATAAAGCACAAACAGCAATAGTGTAACATCATATAAAGAAGTGTGAGTGAACTCAGCATCAGTTAGCTACAGGGTTTACTGGAGACAGGTTTGCACATTAAACAGCTCTACCTACAGCTGACAAAGTGATTGTAGTCTTCAACTTTTCTGCCTTCAACTCTTCCCAGACTGCTACAGAAGAGATCAACAACATTGGCTAATTAGGTGTGTGAAGTTGGTGGTTTATTTGGGAGGGCTAACACTTTCATCTCTTTGCTCATTGGCATTGCATTAACTAGCTGTTGAATAGCTCTGAAAGACAGAAGCTTCAGTGATACTGAATTCATGGTGAGCAGTTTGTTGGTATGTCTACTGCTCTATGCAATGCTGAGTTGCAGTGTGAATTTCCTCAGAATTCAGATCAATCTGAGCACATGCAGCATGTCACAGCTGGGCAAGGGAGATGTTTATGGTCTGGAACCTAAAACTTAAACAGCACAACAGTGTGCATTCACACAAGAAAAATCCTTCTACTACCCATAGTACAGGTGTGGCACTGAGTGCCTCAATGTCAAATCCCTGCAAATGTCACACATTACATAGTACTTTGCAACTGTTCATTTGCATGGAATAATCTTTTATTCATAACTAACATAATTTAGTATAAATTGGAGAGCAAATTATTAAAAGTAAAACTTGTTGTTTATACACCTAATTGGAGGAGGTCCTTGATCTTTGAAGCTGAGGTTTAACCTCAGTGTAGTAGTTTTCTCAAAACTTGTTGTTTATACACCTAATTGGAGGAGGTCCTTGATCTTTGAAGCTGAGGTTTAACCTCAGTGTAGTAGTTTTCTCAAAGTCAGCTATCTTCTTCTCAATCTGCTTCCACTTCTTTTGGATTTTGCAGTCAGTGTTTTCCAATGTAATTTACTTTCAAATGTATTGCACTGAGCAGTTCTGAGGCGAATCCATTGATTTTAAGATTTGCCTCTTTGGGTGCTATTTATTGGAGACAATTGGGATCTTGTCAACTGGCTGGCAAGCCAGCAAGAACCCACTGTTACTTCTTTTAGGAAAGACCTGCCAAATGAAGTACAATTCAGGTGCTTAACTGGAGAGTGGAAGGCCTTAATCACGATCAAGGGCCTGAGGCACAGATGTTCAACCACACGAGAGCTATCGGCTGACCATTGATTGTCCTCTTATGGGCCTCAGTTAGTAGCAAGGCAGGAAGGCCATCTGTAGGCTTTACTATCGTGGACTTAATCAAGATGGAGGCAGATAGCATTCCTACCTGCCATTCTCCTCCCTGATTAAATGCCCACTGCCACCATACTCACCATGAGGGAAAGCATTAAATTCCTCCCCTTATTTACAAATCTGTCCAAGGCCTGCCATTTCTTACTTATGTAATCATCCCCATCCTGACAATTTTCCAACATTCCTCTAACTTGGGCCTCTTAAACATTCTGAAATTAATCACTCTGTTATTGGTGGTTGTACCTACTATGTCATGCCCAGTATTGCCTAAGTCCTAAGCCCTTTAACTTGCATTCCTCACATAAAGTCTTCCTTAAAAGCTATTTCTTTGCATTGAGATTTTGGATATATTTCTGTATTTAAAAATTCTTTCATGGGATGTGGGTTTCGCAGCTGGGCCAGCATTTATTGCCCATCCTTAATTACCCATGGACTGAGTGGCTTTCTAGACCATTTAAGAGTCTACCACATTGCTGTGGGTTTGGAGCCACAGATAGGCCAGACCAGGTAAGCGTGGCAGATTTCCTTCCGAAAGAACGTTAGTAAACCAGATGGGTTTTTACAACAATCAACATTGATTTCATGGTCATCGTTAGACTTTTAACTCCCGATATTTATTGAATTCAAATTTCATCATCTGCCATGTCAGGTTTATGCTAGTTCTCTAGATAACCAGTCCAATTAAAATGGGGATAAAGTTGACAGGGTTGAGTGCTTCAGATGTTTAGGTGTCCAGATCACCAACAACCTGTCCTGGTCCCCCCATGCCAACAGTATAGTTAAGAAAGCCCATCAATGCCTCTACTTTCTCAGAAGGCAAAGGAAATTTGGCATATCAGCTACGACTCTCACCAACTTTGACAGATGCACCATAGGAAGCATTCTTTCTGTATCACAGCTTAGTATGGCTCCTGCTTTGCCAAGACTGCAAGAAACTAGAAAAAGTTCATGAATGTAGCCCAACCCATCATGCAAACCAGCCTCCTATCCATTGACTCTGTCTACCCTTCCTGCTGCCTCGGCAAAGCAACCAGGATAATTAAGGACCCCACACACTCTGGACATTCTCTCTTCCACCTTCTTCCATTGGGAAAAAGATACGAAAGTCTGAGGTCACACACCAACTGACTCAAGAACAGCTGCATCGCTGCTGCCATCAGACTTTTGAATGGACCTACCTTGCATTAAGTTGATCTTTCTCTACACACTAACTATGACTGTAACACTACATTCTGCACTCTTTAATTTCCTACTCTATGAATGGTATGCTTTGTATGTAGCACGCAAGAAGCAATATTTTCACTGATCCATATGACAATAATAAATCAAATCAAATCAAGTCAAATCAACTCAAATCAATGACAGTACCAATACATTACTGCCTTTCTGGATCTGTGCTGGGTTAGGAAGTCTAGGACTGGATCCTAGACTTTCTAACCCACAGACTGCAAACTTAAGGACAGGTATTGACACCTCCTCCATAATTATTCTCAACACCAGTTCTCCGCAAGCCTGTGTCCTCAGCCCCTTACTTCTTATAAATTTATGACTGTGTGGCCAAATTCCACTCAAACTCTATTTTCAAGTTTGCTGATGATACTATCGCAGTGGGTCGATTCTAAAACAATGACAAGACAGAGTACAGGAAAGAGAGAATCTGGTGAAATGATGTGACGACAAAAAATCTCTCCCTCAATGCCAGTAAAACAAAGGAGATAATCATCAAATTCAGGGAGTATACTGGAGGGCATACCCACGACTACATCAACAGGGATGAAGTGGAAATAGTTAAGAGCTTTATGCTTCTAGGTGTTCAGATCATCAACATCGTGTCCTGGTCTCTCCACTCTAATGCTATTGTTAAGAAAACCCACCAACGCCTCTATTTTTACAGGACAGTAAGGAAATTTGGCTCATCCGCTATGACACTCACAAATTTTTACAGATGCAATATAGAAAGCATCCTTTCTAGATGTATCACAGCTTGGTATGGCTCCTGCACTGACCGTGCTGCCTGACTGAACTAAAACCCCCTACCCTCCTGGGGACCATATCTCTCTATTCCCATCCTATTCATGTATTTATCAAGACGCCCCTTAAAAGTCACTACCGTATCTGCTTCCACTACCTCCCCAGGCAGTGGGTTTCAGGCACCCACCACCCTCTGTATAAAAAAACTCACCTTGTACATCTCCTCTAAATCTTAGCCCTCACATCTTAAATCTGTGCCCTCTAGTAATTGACTCTTTCACCCTGAGAAAAAGCTTCTGATTATCCACTCTGGCCATGCCTCTCATAATCTTGTACACTTCTATTCGGTTGCCCCTCAACCTTGTTGTTCCAGTGAGAACAAACCAAGTTATTCCAGCCTCTCCTCATAGCTAATGCCCTCCATACCAGGCAACATCCTAGTAAATCTTTTCTGTATCCTCTCCAAAACTTCCACATCCTTTTGGTAGTGTGGTGACCAGAATTGAACACTATATTCCAAGTGCAGCTTAACTAAAGTTCTATAAAACTGCAACATGACTTGCCAATTTTTAAACTCAATGCCCCAGTCGATGAAGGCAAGCATGCCATATGCTTTTGTGACTACCTTCTCCACCTGCGTTGCCACTTTCAGTGACCTGTGTATCTATACATCCAGATCCCTCTGCCTATCAATACTTCTGCCATTTACTGTATATTTCCTATTTGTATTAGACTTTCCAAAATGCATTATCTCTCATTTGTCTGGATTAAACTCCATCTGCCATCTTTCTGCCCAAGTCTCCAACCAATTTATATCCTGCTGTATCCTCTGATGGTCCTCATCGCTATTCGCAAATCCATCAACATTTGTGTTGTCTGCAAACTTACTAATCAAACCAATTACATTTTCCTCCAAATCATTTATATATTTTACAAACAGCAAAGGTCCCAGGACCGATCCCTGAGGAATGCCACTTGTCACAGCCCTCCATTCAGGAACACACCCTTCCACTGCTACCCTCTGTCGTCTATGACCGAGCCAGTTCCGTATCCACTTTGCCAGCTCACCTCTGATCCCACGCGACTTCATCTTCTGTACCAGTCTGCCATGAGGGACCTTGTCAAAGGACTTACTGAAGTCCATGTGGACAACATCCACTGCCGTACCCTCATCAATCATCTTCGTCACTTCCTTGAAAAACTGAATCAAGTTAGTGAGACACGACCTCACCTTCACAAAACCATGTTGCCTCTCGCTAATACGTCTTTTAAGATATATCTTTGTTCTAATCATTTTTAGTTGGGTTTGCTGGTGAATCAATGATATTTTACTATTGCCAGTAAAAGGCATGGAACTTACAGGCATGCATTGTTGATTTTGAAAAATGTAATTTAAAACAACATGTTTTGTCTACACACAAGAAACAGTACTTTACACTGTATCCAATACATGTGACATTAATAAATCAAATCAAATTTTAAAAATACTGTAAGATCAATATCCTTGCTGGGAGGTTTGCTCATGTGGTTCAGGTGGGTTTAAACTAATGTGGCAGGAGGCTGGGGATAGGAACAATAAGTCAGCAAGCTTAGAGACTGGGGACGAGCATAGGGCCAATTCAAGGCTACCTAAGAGGAAGAGCAATCTCGGGGAGAATGAACTCAGTGGGCCTGGAGGTCTGGAGTGCATCTGCTTCGATGTGAGGAGCATGACCGACAAAACAGATCAACTTAGAGCCTTAATGCATGTGCGGAACTTGGATGTGGTTGCAATGACAGAAACTTGGTTAAAAGAAGGCCAGGACTGATAGCTGAGTATTCCGGGGTATAAGTGTTTTAGGCGATTCAGAAGAGGGGCTAAAAGGGGTGGGAGAGTAGCAATACTGGTTAGGGAGCATATTACAGCGGTATAGAGGGTGGACAATTTGGAAGTATCATATAACGAGACATGTGGATAGAGCTCAGAAATAGGAAGAGCGCAGTCACTATGCTGGGGGTATACTACAGGCCTTCCAACAGCCTACGGGAAGTTGAGGAACGGATATGTAAGGAGATTCTGGACAGGTGTAGAAAAAAATAGGGTTGTTGTAGTAGGAGACTTTAATTTCCTTCATATAGACTGTATATCCCTTAGGGCTGGGGGTCCAGACAGGGAGGAATTTATAAAATGTGTCCAAGAAGGTTCTTTGGAACAATAAGTTGATAGTCCAACTGGAAAGGGGGCTATACTGGACCTAATACTGGGGAATGAGCCCGGTCAGGTCATCAAAGTTTCATCAAAGGGGGAACATGTGGCAAACAGTGACCACAATTCTGTAAACTTTCGAATAGTCATGGAAAATGATGAGTATTGTCCTATGGGTAAGGTGCTGATTTGGGGGAAGGCTAACTACAGTCGGATTAGGCAGGATTTGGTGGCTGTTGAGTGGGAGAAGCTGTTCAAGGGTAAATCCACATCTGGCATGTGGGAGTCCTTAAAGGAGCAGTTGATAGGAGTGCAGGACAGGCATGTGACTGTAAAAAGGAAGGATAGGAAAAGTAGGATTTGAGAGCCGTGGATAACCAGGGAAATTGTGCGTCTAATCAAAAAGAAAAAAAGAGGCATACATAAGGTCCGGGCAGTTAAAAACAGATGAAGTACTGGAGGAATACAGAGAAGGGCATAAAGGGGTCATGAAATGTCCTTGGCAGACTGGATTAAAGAGAATCCCAAGGCAATTTATACATGTTAGGAACAAGAGGGTTGTCAGAGAAAGAGTTGGACCTCTCAACAACAAAGGAGGAGAATTATGCTTCGAACCCAAGGAAGTAGGTGAGATCATAAATGAATACTTTGTATCAGTAGTCACAAAGGAGAGGGACACATTGATTGGTAGTGTCTCAGAGGGATGTGTAGACCCGTTAGAACAAATTGCAATTACAAGGGAGGAAGTGTTAGGTGTTTTAGGAAGCATTAAGGTAGACAAGTCCCCAGGGTCAGATGGCATCTGCCCTTCATTACTGAGAAAGCCAAGAGGTGAAATTGCTGGGCCTCTAACAGAAATCTTTGTCTCTTCATTGAATACAGGTGAGGTGCTGGAGGATTGGAGGATAGCAAATGTGGGCCCAATATTTAAGAAGGGTAGCAAGGGTAACCCAGGTAATTATAGGCCAGTGAGCTTGACGTCCATGGTAGGGAAATTGTTGGAGAAGATTCTTAGAGATAGGATCCATACATATTTAGAACTGAATAGTCTCATTAGCTGTAGACAACATGTTTTTGTACGAGGGAGATCATGCCTCACAAGTTTAGTTAAGTTTTTTGAGGAGGTGACAGAAATGATTGCTGAGAGAAGGGCTGTGGATGTTGTCTACATAGATTTTAGTAAAGCATTTGACAAGGTCCCTGGCAGCAGACTGGTGCAAAAGGTTAAATCTCACAGGATCAAAGGTGAACTAGCTAGATAGTTACAGAACTGGCTTGGCCATAGAAGACAGAGGGTAGCAGTGGAGGGGCCTTTTTCTGATTGGAGGTGTGTGACTAGTGGTATTCCACAGGGCTCTGTACTGGGACTTCTGCTGCTTGTGATATATATAAATGATTTGGAAGAAATGTAGCTGGTCTGATCGGTAAATTTGTGGAAGACACAAAAATTGCTGGAGTTGTGGATAATGATGAAGATTGTCAGAGAATACGGCTGGATATAAATAGGCTGGAAAATTGAGTGGAGAAATGGCAGATGGAAGTTAATCCAGACAAACGCAAAGTGATTTATTTTGGTAGATCTAATGCAGGGAGGAACTATGCAATAAATGGCAGAACCATCAGGAGTATAGACACATAGAGGGATCTGGGTGTGCAAGTCCACAGAACCTTAAAGGTAACAACACAGGTGGAAAAGGTGGTGAAGAAGGCATATGGCATGCTTGCCTTTATTGGACAGGGCACAGGGTATAAATATTGGCATGTGATATTGCAGTTATATAGAACGTTGGTTAGGCCAAATCTGGAGTGCTGCATCCAGTTCTGGTCGCCACACTACCGGAAGGATGTGTAGGCTTTGGAGAGAGTGCAGAAAAGGTTTACCAGGATGTTCTCCCTGGAAAGATGGGCGATGAGCGGCGACCTAATAGAAGTTTATAAAATTATGAAGGGCATAGATAGGGTGAACAGTTGGGAGCTTTTTCCCAGGTTAGAAATGACAAACACAAGGGATCACAAGTTCAAGGTAAGGGGGCAAGGTTCAATATGGATATGCAGGGGGCATATTTTACACAGAGGGTGGTGGGGGACTCGAATGCACCACCAAGTAAGATGGTTAAGGCAGACATGCTAGGATCATTTAAGGCCTATTCAGATAGCCACATGAACAGTCTGGGAATAGAGGGATACAAATGGGTGGTCTAGTTAGGAACACGTGATCGGTGCAGGCTTGGAGGGCCAAACGGCCTGTTCCTATGCTGTATTGTTCTTTGTCCTTTGTTCTTCGTTCAAAGTGCACTTAATATTAAAATACTGAAAATAATCTAATTTTAGCTAAGCAACTTGGTCTTCCATAATGAATCTGATCCATTGCCAAATTCTCTTCAATTTAATTCACCTTTGGTTTCACACTTCCAAAATGACAGTTCAGAAACATGACATCCGGTGATAGTGTAATCTAACACCTTGTAATGCTGTCTCACTCCCCATCTAGTTGTTATGCTCACAGTTAGCAGCTCCCACTTATATCATAGTTGTATTAACTTGTGAACCTGTACAGTTAAAACCTTTGATGGTGGTTACTAGCCTTTATTAAGTTAATGTTTCATTCTTCATTCTTTCATAGATGCCTTTTTAAAAAATTGTCTTTGCTTTATTCATTTAGAAGTGTTAGGTGGAATTTTGGGTGAATTGGAAGCGGGTTTGTGTAGGGATTCTGATTTTCAAGATTTTTACCCCAAACACAACTATAACCACGCTTCTTATTGGTTAAAACCCTCACCAAACTCTATTTTTCTTCTGTCATTCTTGTTCACATTAAAAAAAGCACAAGAAGTTTCAGTTAATATCCCAATTTTGTAATTTCCTAGCATTTCTCCAAATCTTTTATGAACTTTGCAGCAAGATGCCAAGGCATACAAGGCTATGGGTCAAGTGCTGGATTTTGACCAGCACAGATACAATGGGCTAAAGGGCCTTTTCTGTGCTGTAGACCCCTATGACTGTAACTCTATCAGATTGTATTCTTCATGGTTCTCTCCAGATTGACCTGTCTTAGAATAGAACACTGCTCCTAAATTGGTGATCTATTCCAAGCCTAGGCACCTGAGAGCAGGGTGATTAGTGATGACTCAAGATGACTCTTTGTAGGATCCCAACTTTCCATCATGACATCTCATTCAGATAATAGAACCTGGGCTTTGGTGTTGTCACCCTACTTTTGACTTACAGATTCTTCTGCCAATTTCCCGACTGAATAAACAGGATCTTGGGCTCGGACATGAACCTAGAAGTGAAAGATTTCCTCTGTGCACTGCACATACCAAAATTATCACTCTGTTTCTAAAATAGGGATTTATAATTGAAAACTCAAAAAAATCTATATTCCCCTGCCATGTTAAAAGCATTAAACAGTTAAAAATGAAAAAGACCACTCAATCCATTGATCTTTTTCCTTCTGTTGGTCATTCATAATTTCCTCATTGTAGATTTTATTAAAGTTCTTAAGGGAACTAATAGCTGAATAAACTTTCTAAGAGTATGCATTTTTCTCACATGCTTTTTTCATGAAAGGAATCGAGCATAACTCCAGGATTTACGTCTAAATCCACACTATTCAACTTCAACCCCCCTGCCTTCCAGAAATATAGGTGGGAATGTAGGATGTAGGAGTGGAGGTAGGCTATTTGGCCTCCTACTTGCTCTGTCATTCAACTGGATCATGGCTGATCTTTTACCTCAATGCCAGTTTCCTGCATAATTCCTATATTCTTTGGTGTCTTCAACAGCTGGAAACCTCTGAGTGAGCTTCCAAAATGTGGAAATTCCGGTGTTGGACTGGGGTAAGCTGCATCTTTGTGGAAACCTGATGTCTGTGTCGATATGCACAACCTTCTTGGTGATCCTCTCCACTTTTCCAGCGTCCACCCTGAACACGTTAAAGAAGCCATCCCCTACGGACAAGCCCTCCATAGTATAGATATACAGTTCAGATGAGGAGGATCGCGACACCTCCAGACACTGAAAGATGCCCTCATAAGAACAGGATATGGTGCTTCGATCAACAATTTCAATGAATCACAGAGAAAAACCGCACTTATCTCCTCAGAAGACAAACACAGGACATGGCGGACAGAGTACTCTTCATTGGCAAGTACTTCCCTGGAGCAGAGAAGCTACAACATCTTCTCTGGAGCCTTCAACATGTCATCGATGAAGACGAACATCTTGCCAAGGCCATCCCCACACACCCACTTCTTGCCTTCAAACAACCGCACAATCTCAAACAGACCATTGTCCGCAGCAAACATACCCTGCCTTTAGGAGAACAGTGACCACGACAGCACATAACCCTGCCACAGCAACTTCTGCAAGATGTGCCAGATTATCGACACAGATGCCATCATCTCACATGAGAACACCACCCACCAGATACATGGTACATACTCTTGTAACTCAACCAACATTGTCAACCTGATACACTACAGGAAAGGATGGTACATTGAGGAGATCATGTAGATACTATGACAACGGATGAATGAACACCACTCAACAATCACTAGGCAGGGGTGCTCTCTTCCTGTTGGGGAACATTTTTAAAAGTCTGCCAACACCAGGTTTAAGTCCAACTGATTTATTTGATAGTAAACTCACAAGCTTTTGAGGCTTCCCTCTTCTTCAGGTGAATGAATGACCTGAAGAAGAGGGAAACCTCAAAAGCTTGTGAGTTTACTATCAAATAAATCGGTTGGACTTAAACCTGGTGTTGTCAGACTTTTTACTGTGTTTACCCCAGTCCAACGCCAGCATCTCCACATCAGGGGAACACTTCAGCAGTCATGGACCTTCAACCTCTGATCTTCGGGTAATCGTTCTCCAAGGCGGCCTTCACAAATACATGACAACACAGAATTATTGAACAGAAACTGATAGTCAAGTTCCACACACATGAGGATGGCCTCAACCGAGATCTTGGGTTCATGTCACACTACCTGCAACCCTCATGACTTGCCTGGGCTTGCAAAATCTCACTAACTGTCCTGGATAGAGACAATACACATCTCTTTAACCTGTGCTTAACCCTCTGTCCACTCACATTGTCTGTATCTTTAAGACTTGGTTACCTGTAAAGACTCGCATTCCAACCATTATTTTGTCTTTATATGCCCTGTTTGTGAATAGAACTCCCACTCACCTGATGAAGGAGCAGCACTCTGAAAACTAGTGTCTTGTGGTACCAAATAAACTTGTTGGACTTTAACCTGGTGTTGTGAGACTTCTTACTGAGCATTGTAGTGTAGTTACAGCCGCAATCTCCCGGGTGGAAAGCCCCAGCGCAGCCCTTCTTTCTCCCTTGGGGTTCCTGTGGGCCCCTGGGTCACGCCATGGGACAGCGGTTCTTCTGCAGTGGGTCCCAGAAGCTCCGGTGTCACCTGGTCCTGCCAGTCCTGGAGGAACACATGATGGGCGAGCCCTCAGTGATTGCCCTCTGAGTTTATCTTGTAGATAAGCCTACAAGAGAAGAGGCTATGCTTGATTTGGCATTGGGAAATGAACCTGGTCAGGTTTCAGATCTCTCAGTGGGAGAGCATTTTGGAGATTGTGATCGTAATCCTATCTCCTTTACGATAGCATTGGAGAGAGATAGGATCAGACAAGTTAGAAAAGTGTTTAATTGGAATAAGGGGAATTATGAGGCTGTCAGGCAGGAAATTGGAGGATTAAATTGGAAAGAGGTTTTCTCAGGGAAATATATGGAAGAAATGTGGCAAATTTTCAGGGAATATTTGTCTGGAGTTCTGCATAGCAACGTTCCAATGCGACAGGGAAGTTATGGTAGGTTACAGGAACCATGGTGTACAAAGGCTGTAATAAATCTAGATAGGAGAAAAGAAAAGCTTACAAAAGGTTTAGAGAGCTAGGTAATGTCAGAAATCTAGAAGAGTATACGGCTAATAGGAAGGATTTTAAGAAGGAAATTAGGAGAGCCAGAAGGGGTCATGAGAAGGCCTTGGCAGGCAGGGTTAAGGAAAACCCCAAGGCATTCTACAAGTATGTGAAGAACAAGAGGATAAGACTTGAAAGAATAGGACCTATCAAGTGTGATGGTCGGAAAGTTTGTATGGAACTGAAAGAAATAACAAAGGTACTCGATGAAAGCTTTATTTCAGTATTCACTATAGAAAAGGATCTTGGTGGTTGTAGTGCAGACTTGCAGTGGACGGAAAAGCTTAAGCATGTAGATATTAAGAAAGAGGATGTGTTGGAGCTTTTGAAAGGCATCAAGTTAGATAAGTCGCCGGCACCGAATGGGATGTACCCCAGACTTCTGTGTGCGGCGAGAAAGCAGATTGCTGAGCCTCTGGCGATGATCTTTACATCATCAATGGAGATGGGAGGGGTTCCAGAGGATTGGAGGATTGCAGATATTGTTCCTTTATTCAAGAAAGGGAGTAGAGATAGCCCTGGAAATTATAGACCAGTGAGCCTAACCTCAGTGGTTGGTAAGTTGATGGAGAAGATCCTGAGAGGCAGGATTTATGAACATTTGGAGAGGTGTAATATGATTAAGAATAGTCAGCATGGCTTTGTCAAAGGCAGATCATACCTTACAAGCCTGATTGAATTTTTCAAAGATGCGACTGGACACATTGATGAAGGAAGAGCAGTAGATGTAGTATATCTGGAATTCAGCAAGGCATTTGATAAGGTGCCCCATACAAGGCTTATTGAGAAAGTGAGGGGGCATGGGATCAAGGGGGCATTGCTTTGTGGATCCAGAATTGGCTTGCCCACCGGGGGAAAAGAGTGGTTATAGATGGGTCATATTCTGCAAAGGAGATCGGTCACCAGTGGAGTGCCCCAGGGAACTGTTCTAGGGCCCTTACTGTCTGTGATTTTTAGAAATGACCTGGATGAGGAAGTGGAGGGATGGGTTGGTAAGTTTGTTGATGACACAAAGGTTGGAGGTGTAATGGATAGTGTGGAGGGATGTCAGAAGTTGCAACGATACATTGATAGGATGCAAGACTAGGCAGAGAAGTGGCACATGGAGTTCAACCCAGATAAGCGTGAAGTGGTTCATTTTGGCAGGTCAAATAGGATGGCAGAATATAATATTAATGGTAGGACTCTTGGCAGTGTGGAAGATCAGAAGGATCTTCGAGTCTGAGTCCATAGGGCACTCAAAGCAGCTGCGCAGGTTGAAGCTGTGGTTAAGAAGGTGTGTGGTGTACTGGCCTTCATCAATCAAGGAATTGAGTTTAAGAGTCGAGAAATAATGTTGCAGCTATATAAGACCCTGGTCAGACCCCACTTAGGGTACTGTGCTCAGTTCTGATCGCCTCATTACAGGAAGGGTGTGGAATCCATAGAAGGGGTGCAGAGGAGATTTACAAGGATGTTGCCTGGATTGGGGAGCATGCCTTATGAGGATAGGTTGAGGGAGCTTGGCCTTTTCTCCTTGGAGAGCCGAAGGATGAGGGGTGACCTGATAGAGGTGTATAAGATGTTAAGAGGTATTGATCAAGTGGATAGTCAGAGGCTTTTTCCCAGGGATGAAATGGCTGCCACAAGAGGACACAGGTTTAAGGTGCTGGAAAGTAGGTCCAGAGGAGATGTCAGGGGTACGTTTTTCACTCAGAATGGTGAGGGTGTGAAATGGGCTGCCGGCAACAGTAGTGGAGACGGATTCAATAGGATCTTTTAGGACACTTTTAGATAAGTACATGGAACTTAGTAAGATAGAGGGTTATAAGTAAGCCTAGTAATCTCTAAAGTAAGACATGTTCAGCACAAATTTGTGGACTGAAGGGCCTGCATTGTGCTGTAGTTTTTTCTATGTTTCTACCTGCACTTCTGATTGCCAGGTGGAAGGTCCATTGATGAAGCAGCTGAAGATGTTTGGGCCTAGGACAAAACCTCCAATTTCCTGCAGTGATGTCCTGGGGCTGAGATGATTGACTTTTAACAAACACAACTATCTTCCTTTGTGCTGTGTATGACAATAATCATGGGAGAGCTTTTCCCCTGATTTCCATTGACTCCAATTTTGCTGAGGTTTTTTGATGCCACCTTTGATCAACTGAGGCAGTACAGTGGCACAGTGGTTAGCACTGCTGCTTCACAGTGCCAGGAAACTGGGCTCGATTCTGGCCTTAGGTCACTGTCTATGTTCTCCCCATGTCTGCATGGGTTTCGTCCGGCTGCTCCGGTTTCCTACTACCGTCCAAACATATGTTGGTTATGCTGATTGGCCATGCTAAATTGACCCTTAGTGTCAGGGGGATGACCCGAATAAATGTGTGGGGTCATGGGGATAGGAGCAGATTTGATGGGCCGACTGGCCTCATTTTTCACTATAGGGGATTCTATTATTTGATGAAATGCTGCCTTGATGTCAAGGGCAGTGATTGTCACATCATCTTTGGCGTTCAACTCTTTAATCCAAGTTTGAGCCAAAGCTGTAATGAGGTCAGGAGCTGAGTGGCCCTGCTGGAACCCAAATTAAGCATCAGTGAATTGGTTATTGCTAAGCACATGCTGATTGATGGGACTGTTAATAACCCTTTCCATCACTTTACTGATGGTGGGAAAGTAGCTGTTCTGCACAGTGGTCAGCGTAGCTGTGATTGTTTCTCAAAGCATGTCCTGGGCTTTAGGTTTAAACTCCTTTTCAATGACACCGGTTAGCTGCAGATACAAGTGGCTGTCCGAGACAGGAAATTGACTGGCCCCC
This sequence comes from Carcharhinus amblyrhynchos, assembly GCF_965287045.1. Classification (NCBI taxonomy): domain Eukaryota; kingdom Metazoa; phylum Chordata; class Chondrichthyes; order Carcharhiniformes; family Carcharhinidae; genus Carcharhinus; species Carcharhinus amblyrhynchos. The sequence goes on along the minus strand of NC_137324.1, from coordinate 44,292,301 downwards.
AAGCTCCATCAGCCAGAAAGGTGCAGCTTGCACACACAACTTACTTCTTCTTTACAGAGTGATTTTCAAACTCCTCCACCTGTTTGTCACTGGAATCATTATGGTGGGTGCTGGGGGCAGTGAGTGGGGTGGGGGCAGTGAGTGGGGTGGGGGGGGTGGGGTGGGGGAGGGGAGGGGGGAGCGCGTGGAGTGGTGGAAGTTGAAAGAAAGATTGGGAATTGGACAGAACCATTGATGCCCAGGTCAATGCAATTTTTGTTACTTTTGCTGCAATTTTTACTTTGACATGCAAACATTCCCTGAGCAGAGAAGAACATGGTGTCATTGTGATAATATTACTGAACCAGTAATGTAAAGGCTTAAGCACAATGGTCTGGATTCAATTTCCACCAAAGCAGCTGGTGGAATGTATATTCAATGAATAAATCCGTAATAGTAATGATGAAACAATCATTGATGTAAAAACTCATGTCATTCACTGTAGATAAGGAACTCTGCTGTCCTTTCCTGATCTGGCCTACAAGTGACTCCAGACCTGCAACAAGGTGGTTGACTCTTAACTGCCTTTGGAAATGACCCTGCAAGATGTTCAATGAACTGGGATGAGCAACAAATGTTGGTCTTTCCATCAATTCCCCTGAGCCAGAATAAAGCTTTGATTTTCATATGTGAACAATCTCTCACCTGGTTCACCATTTTTTCCTCTTTATTCTTCCATACAATGTGGGCATTGATGGAAAGGCCAACATTTGTTGCTCATCCCAGTTCACTGAGTGTCTTGCAGGGTCATTTCCAAAGGCAGTTAAGAGTCAACCACTTTTTTGCGGGTCTGGAGTCACTTATAGGTCGGACCAGGAAAGGACAGCAGATTTCCTTCCCTCAAGTGAATGAGATGAGTTTTTACATCAATGATAGTTTCATCATTACCATTACAGATTTATTCATTGAATTTAAATTCCACCAGCTGCCTCAGTGGGAATTGAATCCAGAGCATTGTGCTTAAGCCTTTGCATTACTAGTTCAGTGATATTATCACAATGACACCATCTTCTCCTCTGATCAGAGAAGCTTTGCATGTCAAAGCAAAAATTGCAACAAAAGGAGCATTGACTTGGGCATCAATGGTTCTCTCCAATTCCCAATCTTTCTTTCAACTTCCAGCTCCCCCCACCCCCATAATGATTCCAGTGACAAACAGGTGGAGGAGTTTGACAATCACTCAGAGTTGTTTTTTATAAGAACATAAGAAATAGGAGCAGGAGTAGGCCATCTAGCCCTTCGAGCCTGCCCCGCCATTCAATAAGATCATGGCTGATCTGAAGTGGATCAGTTCCACTTTCCCGCTCTCTCCCCATAACCCTTAATTCCCTTGTTTGTCAAAAACCTATCTTTCCGTGACTTAAATATATTTAGCAAGGTAGCCTCCACCACTTCAACAGGCAGAGAATTCCAGAGATTCACCATCCTTTGAGTGAAGAAGTTCCTCCTCAAATGCGATCTAAACTGCCTCCCCCTTATCTTGAGGCTGTGCCCTCTAGTCCTGCTGTCCTTTCTAAGTGGGAAGAATCTCTCTACCTCTACCCTATCCATCCCTTTCATTATCTTATACGTCTCGATAAGATTCCCCCCACATCCTTCTAAACTCCAATGAGTACAGACCCAGTCTACTTAGTCTCTCTTCATAGTCCAACCCCATCACCTCCGGTATCAGCCGAGTGAACCTCCTCTGCACTCCCTCCAAGGCCAATGTATCCTTCCTCAAGCGCGGTGACCAAAACTGCACACAGTACTCCAGCTGCGGCCTCACCTGTACCTTGTACAGTAAGATTCACATTAACACTGCAATGGAACGGCAAATTGTGCGGAGGGTGTGGAGAGTCTGCAGAAGGATCTAGATAGGCTGGGCGAATGGGCCAGGAAATGGCAAATGGAATTTAATGTTGGCAAGTGCGAGGTGGTCCACTTTGGTAGGAAGGACTATTACTTACGGGGCGAAAAACTGCAGCAGGCGACGGTGCAGAGGGACCTCGGGGTCCTTATGCATGAGTCGCAAAAACCCAGCTTGCAGGTGCAGCAGGTGGTCAGGAAGGCGAATGGGATGCTGGCCTTCATAGCGAGGGGGATTGAATATAAAAGTAGGGAGGTCTTGCTGCAGCTGTATAGGGCATTGGTGAGGCCGCAGCTGGAGTACTGTGTGCAGTTTTGGGCGCCGCACCTGCGCAAAGATATTTTGGCCTTGGAGGGAGTGCAGAGGAGGTTTACTAGGCTGATACCGGAGTTGAGGGGGTTGAGCTATGAGGAGAGGCTGAATAAACTAGGCTTGTACTCGTTAGAGTTTAGAAGAATGAGAGGAGATCTCATTGAGACGTATAAGATGATGAATGGAATGGATAGGATAGAGGTGGAGAGACTCTTCCTGCTCAGAAAGGACAGTAGGACTAGGGGGCACAGCCTCAAGATAAAGGGGGGGCGGTTTAGAACGGAGTTGAGGAGGAACTTCTTCACTCAAAGGGTGGTGAATCTCTGGAATTCTCTGCCCGTTGAAGTGGTGGAGGCTACCTCGCTAAATATTTTTAAGACGTGGGTTGATGGGGTTTTGATAAGAGAGGGGATTAAGGGTTATGGGGAGAGGGCGGGAATGTGGAACTGAGCCACGACAGATCAGCCATGATCTTATTGAATGGCAGGGCAGGCTCAAAGGGCTAGATGGCCTACTCCTGCTCCTATTTCTTATGTTCTTATGTAGGTGGGACTATGAATAACAGGTAGGTTGAAAAAGAATGATGTAAAGCATTTTCAGATGCTGTGATGTAGCAATTTTTATAAAGTTCTCTGATGTGTCAGGGATTAAATAAGCCACTAATAAGGTTTATAAATCAACTGTCAATCTGTATTGGTTTGCATTTGAAATAAAATAGCAACTTGAGATTTTTAGACCAGAGTTTGCCTTTTGATATACGAGACGGTGGATTTGGCATGTCTGATTAATATCAAGAAGGAGTAAAATCTGAGTCTTTGAGCTGATCAAGTCAACAGTGTATTGTAGAATATAATTAGGATAACAAACTAGCCTTTTTTTAAGTAGCATCCAGGGATGCATGGGAAATAATTAGCACCATATGGGATGTGGTTGTTTGAGGATTATTTTAAGATTCAGTTAGTACTCTGGAAGAAGCAGAGGGAAAAAGAAATAGTACTGTAGTGTATCCTTCAAATGCTGAGCTAACTTGTTTTCACAGTTATCAGAATATTTTTGCCTAGAGTCCGATAGCAGTGTTAAGCAGCTAGTGGTGGATGGACCCAATAGTTCATGGTTGAAATTTATATACGTTTCCGAGAGATCCCTAACCAGACTTCTGTTAATCACTTCTGTTGCAATTAATATTTTTCATTTGGAGTTCATACATTGCTGCTGAGGGATGCTTGATGGAGTTTATTGCTTTTCACAGAGAAAGGGGAATAATACATGAGGAGTGGCACAGTGCAGTACAGGGCAGAACGGTGGCCCAGTTGTTAGCACTGCTTCTTCACAGAGCCAGGGACCTGGGTACGATTCTCAGCTTAGGTCACTGTCTGTGTGGAGTTTGTACCTTTTCCCCGAGTATGCGTGATTGCCTTCAAGTGCTCTGGTTTCCTCCCACAATCTGAAATTATTCACGTCCTCCTCCTTGAAGACTGAAACAAAAAAGTTGTTCAAGACCTCAGCCATATCCCCATCCCCTACCACTAAGTCCCCCTTCTCATCCTCTAAGGGACCAACGTTCACCCTAGCCAGCCTCTTCCCTTTTATATATTTATAAAAACTCTTGCTATCCTTTTTTATATTAAGCGCTAGCCCAGCTTCATAGTTTCTCCTACCCTTCTTTATCAGCTTCCTTGTCAATCTTTGTTGACATTTAAACCTCTCCCAATCCTCTTCTCGCCCACTACTCTTAGCTACTCTAAACGCCTCCGCTTTTAATTTAACACTTTCCTCCACCTCCTTCGTTATCCACGGCTTATTACCTCTCCTCCTACGGTCCTTTTTGACCATTGGAATAAATTTCTGCTGAGCACCAAGAAAGATCTCCTTAAAGATCCTCCACAGCTCCTCAGCAGACCTACCTTCCAACGCACTCCCCCAATCAACATTCGCCAATTCTTCTCTCATCTTACCGTACTCCCCTCTGTTCAAACAAAGGACGCGTGTCCGGGAACCCACTTTCTCCTCCTCCATCTGCACCAGAAACTCCACCATACAATGATCACTCTCCCCAAGAGGATCCTTCACCGCGAGGTCCCTAATTCTACCCGCCTCGTTACATAACACCAGATCCAAGATAGCTCGCTCCCTCGTCGGCTCCAACACACACTGTTCAAGGAAACTATCCCAGCAGCATTCCAAGAACTCCTCCTCGAGCCTACCGCGTCCAACATGGGTCGACCAATCAATATGCAGATTGAAATCCCCCATAACTACGGCCGTCCCATTCCTGCACGCCGCACTTATTTCCGCGTTAACAGCCCGCACCACCTCCAGATCATTATTCGGGGGCCTATAAACGACACCCACCAGCGTCTTCCTCCCTTTGCTGTTCCTAATCTCTACCCACAACGATTCTACTTTCTGCTCTTTGGCTCCAATATCATCCCTTGCTACCACCCTGATGCTATCCTTAATCACAGTAAAAAGTCTGACAACACCAGGTTTTAGTCCAACCTATTTATTTGATAATATACTCGCAAGCTTTCGGGTTAGCCCCTTCGTCAGGCGAATGGAGAGTTCTGGCCTCAGACAGAGCATATAAAGCACAGACAGTTTACAGATTACTGATTAGAATGCGAATCCTTACACCTAACCCTGTTCAAGGTTAGGTGTAAGGATTCGCATTCTAATCAGTAATCTGTAAACTGTCTGTGCTTTATATGCTCTGTCTGAGGCCAGAACTCTCCATTCGCCTGACGAAGGGGCTAACCCGAAAGCTTGCGAGTATATTATCAAATAAATAGGTTGGACTAAAACCTGGTGTTGTCAGACTTTTTACTGTGTTTACGCCAGTCCAACGCCGACATACCCACATCATGGCTATCCTTAATCAGCAGAGCTACGCCCCCCCCTCTTTTTCCTCCCGCCTATCCTTGCTAAACACTTGATACCCCTGGACATTCAGCTCCCAGTCCCTGTCACCTTGCAGCCACGTCTCTGTAATGGCCACCAGATCATATCCATTTGTGCTGATCTGCGCCACCAGCTCATCCACTTTATTCTGAATGCTTCGTGCATTCAGGTAAAGTGCCTTCATCCCAGCCTTCACCTGGACCCTATTTGCCGTAACGCCACCAACCATACTCACGCCCCCTACTCCCTCTATTATTGGGACATCCTCAGCCTCTACCCTTACCTGTACCGTCTCCTTAACTTTAGACCCCATAATGTCACCTACCCTTCGCACCCTCCCCCCCCCAATTAGTTTAAAGCCCTGTCTACAGTCCTCTTTACACGACTCACCAGCACTCTGGTCCCAGCACGGTTCAGACCAACCCCATCCCGCCCGAACAGGTCCCACCTACCCCAATACTGATGCCAATGCCCCATAAATTCAAACCCATTCCTCCCACACCAATCCCTGAGCCACCCATTCACTTCCTTAATCCTATCAACCCTACGCCCGTCTGCACTCGGTTCAGGCAGTAGCCCAGAGATAACCCCCTTGTCGGTTCTACTTTTTAATTCCATTTCCAGCTTTTCATACTCCCTCCCCAGATCCTCAGTTCGCATTTTGCCTACGTCGTTGGCACCCACATGTACCACAACGACTGGATTCTCACCCTCCCACTCCAGGTTCCTCTGCAGCCCAGATGCGACATCCCGGACCCGAGCACCAGGCAGACAACACACCCTTCTGTGCACTTTGTCATTGTGACAAAGGACAGTGTCAATACCCTTCACCCCACTATCCCCAATCACTACTACTAAGGGGGAATGCTTCAACATTCTCTTCTCAGAGAGCTTTAGAGGGTTTGTGTGTTTGCATTTGTGTGGGTGACAAGGTCAGGTATGACACACTTTGGTTCTACCATGAAAACACTAGAAATTAAATGTCTGTACTCCAAAGCCAACTAAACCTTCCCCTCCACCACTCACCCACAAGTGTTCAATGCCTGTCATTCAATAAAATGCCTGAATATTTTATTTGTAATATCCTACCCTTAGTGCCTCATCACAATTGAAATATTTGCAATTTACTAGCAACAAGTTTTGAGTAATTGGAGTAAACATCCCCAATATGTCCTTTTTGGCTTTCTATAGTAGGGATATTACATTGGTACCACATCACTCTAATGATGATCTCCTTTCTCTGTCCAACATCTAGTAGCTTAGAGACATGAGGTGGTTTTACATGGAGGCGATGGGGATCTGACCTACTGGCTGGTAAGTCACTGAGAGACCTCTGTCCCCTCTTCTGGGGAAGGCATGACAACTATAACACCTAACCAAGGCCTGGTGTGAGTGCTAACCCCAGGCCACAATTGCGTGATGACAGGAAAGGGGATCACAGGCTGCGGGATCATGGAGAAGTGGGGAAGTTAGTCAGCAGGAAGAACAAAGTGACGGCTCTGAACTGGGCCCCTCTTACCTGATGCTAGATACCTTGATCACTGGATGTCTTTGAAGCTTTTGTACCTTTTTCCCAAGGAAGAAGGTAGAAATGATAGGGCGAGTGGGGTCCTTAATTATGCTGGCTGCTTTTCTGAGGCAGTGAGAAGCGTAGACAGAGTCAATGGATGGGAGGCTGGTTCGTGTGAGAGATTGGCCTACATTCACGACCCTTTGTAGTTTCTTGAAGCCTTGGGCAGAGCAGGAGCCATATCAAGCTATCATACAACCAGAAAGAATGCTTTCTGTGGTGCATCTGCAAAATTTATTGAGCATCATAGCAGAAATGACAAATTTCTTTAGTCTTCTGTGCATTTTCCTGGTCAATAGGAGATGGAGTAGGGGAAGTCCCGGCTCTGAGATTGCAGCTCCGGCTGCAGGTCCCGCGTGGTTGGATCGACCTGGACAGCCTCAGGTTGGGTGTCTCCAGGGTCCTGAGGATCATCAACTCAGTAAGAGATTGAATTAATCTTTGATTTGATTTGATATGATTTCTTATTGTCACATACATTGGGATACATGTGAAAATTATTGTTTCTTATGTTCTGTACGGACAAAGCATATCATTCAAACAGTCCGTAGGAGAGAAGGAGGGGACTGCAACGATATAGCGTTGCTGTCACAGATAGGTGAAGAGAAATATCAGCTTAATATATGATAGGTAAATTCAAATTAACTGAACGTTCAAAATGTGATTATAACTCGATTTCTGACCTTTACCATTAAATCTGTTTTATAATATATGCTTTCACTTAATGTGAATGCCACATGTATTGTCATGTTGCATGTATTCAATGTCAAAGTTGGTTGCAAAAATGTATCAACTAATGCTGCAATTATTTATAAAGATGTCCTGTGCCTTTAACAGTAGTGAGTTACTAGCAATGATGGATGTTGCTTGATAGAAAGAGGTTTGGAGCTGAGTGCATTATAAAAACAAAGCCAACGGCAGCTTCAGGGCTTTGCAGAGCTGCTGTATGTAGCCAAGTCTCAGACAGATAGTCAGTAACTCAGTCTGACTCAGCTCCCCAAGCAAATGTCAGCACCAGAAAGTCCCTAAGATTTTTGGGCCCTCTCGTGGGGTTGAAAGAGACTGAATTTGACTGAGAAATTGCATCATTTTGTGACAAATTTGCAGCTGTTTGCAGATATCTTTAATTGATGTCAACTTCACCACTCGTCCTGGTCAGATATCCAGTGGATATTACTTCAAAGTTTTAATTCATGTCAACCAACTGCAGTCAGATCTCAACAAGTTTTGATCACATTAAAGATACAGAAGTGCACTTGTCCAAAGTCTCATTCGGCTATGGAATACTCGGTGACAGTGAGGAACATAAATCAAACGTTGGAATTTATTAAAAGGTCAATACTGAACTGAATAAATCATTGGTGTGATTGTACCTGGAATACAAAGACAATAAAGGATTTTGAAAGGATTTTTTAACATTCTTTCACAAGATATGGCCTTGTGGGCTGGGCCAGCATTTACTACTCATCCCTAATTGTCCTTATGAAAGTGATGGCCAGCTGTCCTCTTGAACAGCTGCAGTCCGTGTGGTGTAGGTACATCCACAGTGCTGTTAGGGAGGGAGCTTTTACCTGGAAAAGAGGTTGTCAGAAAGCCTAAGTGAGAGTACAATTGCTGCTTTGGGGCCCTGTTTTATTTTGTCCGGAGCGAATAAAAATAAATTTTTATAACAGCCTTCTGGATGTTTCAATGTGCCATGCTGTCCAAGTATAATCACTATTGTAATTCAGGAAGCAGAGCCAACAATTTGTGCACAGCAAGCTCCCACAAAAGCAGTGTGACCATGAACAGATAATCTGTTTCTGTGGCAAGCGCTAGAATCTGAGAATACAGTACACACTTGAAGAAGGCAAATTCAAAACTAATTTGCAGAAATACGTCAGTAAGCAAGAACTGAGTGCAAAAAAGGATCAACACAGTTAGTTTTGATCAATTCAAATGCAAATTAGACAGATTGCTTTCAGAATATGTGACTTGCTTGAGAAATAGCATATGGTGAGTGTAGCAATCTTGGAGGAAATAAATGATTGTGGACCGATGGTTCCCAAACCTTTTCACCATTGGGCTTTTCCTCACCTCAGGGTCTGTGATGAACTAATTGATAGAGATTGATTGCTAAAATTAGCAAGCAACTCCATTATCATTGTAACAGAATGGTAAAAGGTGAATTAGATGCTCTTTGTTTGACTTGCAATTCCTGTGTTTCTATGTGAACAAACATTCTTTGGAATCCTGAGGTTATCTATTTACGTGCACTCCGAGCTTGTTAGCTGTTAGTACCCAAAGACCCAGTGGTTTTATGGAGGGCAAAATAACAAAAAAATGAAACAAAAAATGTTCAAAATTCATACTTGAGCAATGGCACTTTGGTAAAATGCAGGAGATTTGTCGTCTTCCCTGGAATTGCACTCCAACAGGATCCAGTCCCTTTGAGAGTGGAGGGAAGAAGTAGACAAAATTGGGGGGGAGGGATAAAGAGGAAAAAATAATGGTAAGAATAGGTAACTTGATTCTTCAAGGCAGACATCCATATTGTGCATAAGAAACTGAGAGCTGACTACTAAAAGGTCACATTGGATTGCAGCTTTAAAATAAATGCTAGTAGTTCAAGGTTAATACATGCGTAAAACAAAAGTAATTCCATGTCAGAGCTAAGCTGACAGGTGATTTGACTTTGCACTGCCATGTCATTATTCTTTACGTTCCCACATAACTCTGGGCTTGAATTACAAGAGGAGGTTACAGCACGTGTATCCTGCTGTCACAATGATCCAGATACTTGACCTAAAATGAGGGAGTAAGTGATTGCTTGTACATTTGCTTTCTGTAGCCAGTAGGGGCGTTGTCATTCTGGAATAAAACTATAAAAAGTTCAGCAAGGTTCTTTTCTTCAAATAAGTCATATAATACTGTTAAATGAAAAGTGTCCTGCAGATCCTCTAGTTTATAGAGAATAATTTGTGTAAATGCTTCATGATAGTAGCTTTGAAAAAAATCGAACCATATGAATGGGATTGTTCACTTTTAAGGCAACAGGACTACTTGTGAAAAATTGGGCAACAAGTAACTGGAAATGCTCCACAACTCGAATATTGCATAGTTAATCGAAGCAATCTCTTCTGAGAATTAAAATGGGCTGTAGCATAAGGCAGAATAAAACACAATGTGGGAAAACACTGAGAGCCAAGCGGGGTCAAGTGTAAAACAGGACAGAAGCTGACAAAGAGAGATCAGAATCTGACTTATGCAACATGCTAGTTACTACGTATGTCTATCAGCCACCATCCCGTCCCCCACCCACTCAACCAACCACCACCACCCCCCATCATGAATACTGATTCCACTTGGCTTCACTCATACGGATAGACAAGATCCATTTATGTGTGCCTGCTGTATGATCAATATGTGCCATGACCCCCTCCAGATGTCTAAGATGTACGTGCACACACTGTGTAACCTTAAATGTATCCAGATCACACAGCATACCTTGAGAAATGTACGTACTTAACAAAAGAAACTTTCACTGAGCTTTATCAGCCATTTTCTACCATTCAAGTGAGGAATGCTGAGGGGAAAATAGCTTATAAAATTTGGAGCTTTCCTTGCATTTCTTATCCTTTTACACATGCATAAGTGAATATGATGAATTCAGTTCTGATCTGTTCTCCAAACTACCCAATGATCATACTTTTGCTTCTGAATTAGAAGGTTTTGAGTTTAAGTTCAGCTCTGGAATCATCAGTGCATAATAGTGGGTGGATTCTAGTCCAGTGCTGAAAGAGCGCTGCATTGTCAAAGGTGACATTATGCAAATCAGCAGCATCCTTCCACACTCTTATAAAGACATATAATCATCGAATCCCTACAGTGCAGAAAAGGCCATTCAGCCCACTGAGTCTGCACCAACTCTCTGACAGAGTACCTTACCCAGGCCCTCTCTCCTGCCCCATCCCTCTAAGACCACACATTTACCATGGCTATTCCATCTAACCTGAGTGGCAATTTAGCATGGCCGAACCACCTAACACACACATCTTTGGAGTGTATGAGGAAACTGGAGCACCCTGAGAAATACCATGCAGGCACGGGGAGAATGTGCAAACTCCACACAGACAGTCACCCGAAGGCAGAATTGAACCCTGGTTCCTGGAGCTGTGAGGCAGCAGTGTTAACCACTGTGCCACCATGAGGTCCATTTCAAAGGAGAGCAGGGGAGGTGTGCCGGATGCCTGGACTAATATTTATCCTTCAATCAGCATCACTGAAAAAACAAATTATTTGTTTACCAGCTCATTGCTGTGCAGGTTGGCTATTGCATTTACTAAGTTACAGCATTGCTATTTCAAAGTACCTCATTGGATAAAACTGCTGGATGTAAGGCACTTTTTGACACACTGAATCATAAAAGGTGCTACATAAGTGCAAACTGTTTATTGTTTTCTTGGATCTGAGTTTGATTGTGAGCTCTTTCCTCACAATTCTTAACTATGCTACTACTACTGGTAACATAACAAAATGGAAAATCTGTCCTTATATCACCACTCATGTGTGAAGGAAGCCCATTGATTGAGGGTCAGGCAGAAGTACTTCCATAGCTCAGTATGAGACAGTGTTAGAGAAGGGATGGAGATGGAAATTAAGGGAATATAAAACCGAGCAGAATTACTACAATGTATGAAGTATAGAATGTTTCTTAATTTATAGTGTTTGTGACACCCGCCTGTAATAGAGTGATATTTGGGGCAGGGATACTGCTGTGGTCTTCAAAGGGTTCACAGCACTCTTTTTTTTCAAATCCTTAAACGTCAATACTGTAGTACCAACACACAGCACTAATAATACATCACACGTTGAACATTGGAGTTTATTATGACAGAACAATCACCAAGAGACACATAAAAGAAAACAAAACCTGCTGCAACATATTACTTATTTACATGCACACAGTCTTGTCCAAGGCTTTCAACGAGTTGCCTTTAGCAGCACTTTGATGCTGCATCATCCTTTCTTCCCAGTCTTCGGTTGGTGATATTTCAAAATCAAGCCCGTAATCCAGTTTAGAAATTACTTCCAGAGAAAAGGCTGGTAACTGAACTATAAGTGATGGTGATGAAAATTCACAGTGCCCTTCACAACCCTATTCCCCATACCCTGCTTTATAACCCCCACAAAGCCTTCAAATCGCTGTGCGATATCTTTCTTATCGGAGTTCAGGTTTGCCATTTGGGGTCCAAGAAGTGGTGAGTGCATTCAGAAGGACATCTGAAGGTGAAAGTCCCAGCCTCATTGAAAATTGGGTATTAAAGCTTCACTTACTGAGAACTCTGGGACCAGGCAGGTGTCCTGAGGTAACTCGCCAAGGAATTCGGAGCAGCAAGAGTGCTCTTCCTGGTTCCACAATCAGTTGAGAAAAATTAGTGGAAACTTTCCTGTTCTTTGTTCGGTCCGCTTCAGGACAGAAAATGTTGAAAATACTTGATAGATTAGGAAGCATCTGTGGAGAAAGTTCACATTGTGGTAAAGGTCATCAACCACAAATGCTTTGTTTCTCTCTATGAAGATGTTGCCTGATCTGTTAAGCATTTCTCACGTTTTCTGTCCTTATTGCTGATTTCCAGTACCTGTAATATTTTGCTTTCAGCCCTTTCAGTTCTACCAATAGGGTCACTACAGATCCAGAAAATCTGAGGAATGCTTGTACGATGAATGCTTCATCCAATTTATACTGGATTTGTTTTGGGGTCTGGAAGCATGCTTTATTACGTAAACATATTCTGCAACTGTGTTAGGCAGGCAGCCTGGGCACTTGGAAGTTGAAACTATTGATATAGCAGTTAGCACACTTCCAGAGGAATTGGGAGGCTGTGCACCAAAATCTGATCTCGTCCCACTGTCTCTCAGAACTACTATGTTGCACCCAGAAATCAGACCTGATAGAAATTTATGGCTGTAGTATTCCGAGCCCTTTTGCCATGGGTGTAAATCCCATTATGGCCGATAACGCTGGTGAGCGGCAAAAAGTGGGATTTGTGCCAACAGGGACTCGAAATATGATTTTTCCAGGCCCTTCCCATGGGAATGTTCCATAAACAGCAAGAACCTGAGTTCAATCTGGGATGTCAAGCAGGCACAAATTATCGCCGGACTTTAGAAATGTGGACCAGGTGCCATGGACTCCGAGAAAGATGAAGGAAGTGAGTATCACTCTCCACTCAGTGCCAGGGCACATGAGGGCAAGGTATGTGCTGGCCGGATGCTCAGGAGGGAATCCTACAAAGGCACTAGGGAGTTGGGGATCTCGGGCTCGAACTGGGTTGAAGGGGATCGAATCGGGGTCTCCCCTGGGACAGGGATCGTAATTGTTCAGTGTTACCTGAAGCTTGCTGACTTTCACATTTAAAAGTGCTTAATAGCTCACAGTAAATCTGCTGTTTGTATGTCCGAAAGTCTTCTAACTGGATAGTGCTATTCTGCAGCTTATCTCTTTGAAAAGCATTTTATATCCCTTGAAGTTTGAAAAGACTCTGTGGTAAATCAGAAACACTCTGGCTTCATAGGTCCTTTGAAGTTGTTTGTTTATACAGCATTGCACATCCCATTAAATTTCAATAGGCTCTGTGGTTGCACCCTGGGACCTGGCTTCACTCAGACTTTGTTAAAGGGAATTGTTTTCAAGGACAATGATCTCAACTCTCAGACAATTGTTCTAACGGGGTTTTCTTTCTTCCCGACAGCTGACTTTGCTCAGAGATTAGGGTGAAAGGGTTCTTCTTCGAAGACCTATTAACTGCCAATGAATTTTCAGCCTGTGACCAGAGATTTGGGAAGAAACTCACAGATATTGGCTGCCAATGGCCTTGGGTGGGGAGGGGGTCAGTTCTGGTGGAGCAGGAGTCATAATTTGGGGGAAGAGAATAATAAGCCAGAAGGTTGCCAGCCTGAGGGGCATGTCACACCCAGAGAGATAGAAGGCAGGGCAATAACATAATAATGTTCAGGCTGGGTGGGATGGGGATGGTGGCAGATATGGGATGCACTGTTTGCTTTAAGTCAAAGGGCATGTAATAGCTGTGCAGATGTCTTAAGTGTGAACACATGGTAGCATGGGATGACCAAGCCTGGGTATCAATGGTGTCTATTAGTGTAGCCATTCTCTGTGTACTTGTCGAACTGGTACTTCATGGAGTAGGACAACACCTTCCCCCAATGGTTGGGAGCTCATGGCATCCCTAAGCTTCTACACAATCTGGTCATTCCTGGACTCAACCAAAAATTCTGGTGGGATCTCTCAATCATCAGCTCACAAGTGCATCCGAGCGGCAACCATCGCCATGACATCTTAGATTCAGGGAGCCATCAATTGAACACATGTTGCCTTGAAAGCACTGTGGCATCAGGAAGTGCTTTTCATTAACTGTAAGGGGTTTCAATCCCTAAAGTCCTCCTAGCCTATGACCACAGGCCTAGCATTATATACATGTATGACAGCTACATACTGTGGCAATTGCAGATTCCTGTGGTCCTTAAGGATTACCCCAGTCTGCCGGGATGGCTTGTAGGGGACCGGGGCTACCTGCTGCGGCCTTGGTCAATGAGGCCAGTATGGAGGCCCGAGTCTGAGGATGAGTCCCATTATAATGGAGTTCTCCGTGCCACCCAGTCAGTAATGAAACAATGCATAGTACTGCTGAAGATGGTTTTTTACTGCTTCAACCACACCAGTGCTCTTTAGTATATAGTGCGCGGAGGATGTCTGACATCCTTGTTGTCTGCTATGCTCCCCGCAACCTGGTGCAGCAGCAGGAGGACATGCTGGAGCAGGAGAAATGTGCTGCTTCCTCTGGTGAGGAGGAGGAGGAGGACCAGGGGGAACTGGAGGGAGAGTGTGAGGAGGACCCGGGGATAGACGGCAGGCAGCGGTTAGCGAGCGTCAGGCCAGGAGGACGAGGGACGCCTTCATAGCCACAAGATTCACAGGTAAGGAGGCTCAGTGTCTCACAATTTCACAACCACCCCCAAGCCTTCAACAGTGCTCCCATCCAAAACTTCCCACCTCTTCCCCCCGTTCCAACCTTCCCCCTACCTCCGAAGATCTCACTGACATCTCACCAGGGTGATGGGCCCCTGGATTAGCTGTGTGAATGAGTTGCTGGTCAAAGCAGGAGGATAAAGACTATTCACTATGGGGACAGCTGCGATTCACCTCAGGCATGGTGGCACAGTTTTCGCACTGCTGCCTCACAGCACCCCGGACCTGGGTTCGATTCCTGGCTTGGGTCACTGTCTGTGTGGAGTTTACGTGTTCTCCCTGTGTCTGCGTGGGTTTCCTCCGGGTACTCCGATTTCCTTCCACAGTCCAAAGATGTGCTGGCTAGGCTAAATTCTCCCTCAGTATACCTGAACTGGCACCAAAGTGTGGCGTGTAGAAGCTTTTCACAGTAATTACACTGCAGTGTTAATGTAAGCCTACTTGTGACTAATAAATTAATTTAAAAAAAGGTTCTGCTTGTGTCTGACTCCTGACTGTCTACTGAATGTATACTGACTTCCAGGCTTATGTCTGAGTGCGTGTTAGGGGCACATTCCTTTGTTCCACTGCTCTAAGGAGGACAAAGGATCATTGTAAAAGACGCGGTGAGTGATAAGGCAGGCATTCCAGGATGTCTGAGGGTTGATGGTAGCAGCTGAGCATTGTTACTATTATCTTAGTTAGTGTCAGACAACAGCAACAAACTGGCAGTTAAACTTCAACCTCCCTGACTTTAGGTTCCGTCCCCAGCGGTGGCCTTATGTACTTCCACATTGTGGCACTCCAGTTTCTGATCATCACAACAAAGGATGGATTGTTTGCAACTCATGCAACATAATTTGGTAAAATTGTGAGGCACAACGCCAGCAGACGTTTTTTTCACGGTCTGACCTGTGCATCACTGACATTTTCTCTTTTCATTTCAACTTGAGCAGACTTTGTCGAAAGCAAAGAGCTATATTTTAAACAAAAATTAAGCTAATTTGGAAATGTGTAAGGTGACTATGGGCTCATCACTGATTGAGAATTCCTCAAGCGGACACATCTACACAAAGCAACTTCACAAATTCCTAAAAGTTATCCAATATTAAATCGATGTAACTTGGAGGAATCTAACTTGACTAAAAAATTCAATAGATATGAAAAGGAAAATCTCAGCTCTATTGCTGAAGATGGACGTATTGGAGAAATAAAGTAAGTGACTGACTGGGACATTGTTGAAGTGGTTTCTTTCTTTAATCTCTGTCAATGTTTCTTGTTTTCTGTGTTTCTTTGGTCCTGATGGTGATAGATCATTCTCAGTCTGGCCTCAGAGACACAAGTCTCTCACTCTCTCCGTTATCTCACCCCAGCAAAGATTCTTTGATTGTAACCCATCAGGCGAGTGAACCATGGGGGCACCAAAGTAACTCATCTTTTCATCCATTGACGTTTGCGGACTTGTAAGTTTGGAAAGGGAAGGGAGGATCCCAGGAAAATTACAGTCACCAGGGAAGTGGTATTGAACAAATTGTTGCATCTGTGGACTGACAAATTCCCAGGTCCCGATGGATTTTCCCCCAAAGGTCTTGAAAGAAGTGACTAGTGTGATAATGGTTTTAATTTCCCAAATCCCTTAGTTTCAGTGTAGGTTTCATTAGATTGGAAGAAAGCAAAAAGCAATCTTATTAACCAGGACGATTATGAATCCCACAAGGAAATATGAGGATTTCCGTGCCCTGGGCCTTCCTCTACCTCCGTAGACTTGCAACATCCTCTGGACAATTGAATTAGCTAATCCCCGAATCATTTATTTTGGTGACCTCCTGTTACACAAAATGCCACTCCTATCTGGAGGCCACTTAGTGACTCTCGCCTGATCCAGACAGCAGTCCATTTTCCAACACGGTAATGAACTAAAATAGTCTGGACTTCACCCTGACCACTGCAAATAAAATTCACGCCCCAGCTTATGATCAGTGTTAGTCTCCCGTCAGGGGATGAGCATTAGGAGCAGTAACCTTGACTGACTTTTCACCTTCCAATTCCAGAAGCTAACTCAGCACAGACAGGGGATCACACCCACAACATTCTTGGTCTTGACAACAATTTAACATTGTGCCCGTGGATATGAAAGTGATGGTGCATTTTTTAAAAAGTATTAATGAATTAAACAGTGCTTTCACTGGTCTGTGTGTCTTTGGAGTCCACTTTTCAATATTCATTTGCATGCATTAACCTTCAAGGTATCTAATGCTGCATAAGTTATTCTTTTTTACCACTAGGAATTACAATGAAAATTTTAATAAAAACAAATTGCATTAAGGATGCAACAATCAATGATGCATAATGTACTGATTGATGAGCAAAAATCAGCTTGTTCTAAAATAACATAAATTATATATTATTTTAAATAGTGTATTGTTACCAGCTCATGTGTAATTCAGGTACACTTTTTTTAAAAAAAAGCCATAATATTGAAGCGCATATGTTAGTTCATGAATTTCTGTCCATTTGGTCTCATGTATGTGTCTGAGAGGCTTGAGTCAACTGGCATTGATATATCAAACGGCATTACTGCCTGAATCTGTTGCGGATAAGAGTATTGGCCAAATGTGATAGCTCATCATCAAATGGTAAGTAAACAAGCCAAAACATGGAATGGCCAGCTTTCTTTAGAATCACAGAATCCCTACAGTGCAGAAGGAGGCCATTTGACCCATCGAGGCTGCACTGACCACCCTACTGAAGCCCTATGACCATAACCTCACATATATTTACCCTGCTAATCATCCTGACACTAACATTCATTTAGCATGACCAATCCACCTAATCTGCATATCTTTGCACTTTGGGAGGAAACCGGACCACCCGGAGGAAACCCACGCTGATACAGGGAGAACGTGGAAGCTCCACACAGACAGTGACCCGAGGCCAGAATTGAACCTGAGGCTTGGCGCTGTGAGGCAGCAGTGCTAACCACTGTGCCACCATGCCACCTTAATGGAACAAGGGGACTATTTCGACTTTGCAAAATATTGCAAAATGGTGATAGCCATTTTATAACAGCTCCAATTTTGCTTCTATTAACTTTAATGAAAGTAAAAATCAGGAGAGATGCAGGGGTGAATTTTCCCCTTCCATCCACAATAGGAATTGGAGCAGGCGAACCATGGAAAGGTCCATTGATCTTTACTGATATCATGGTGAGTGCAGTCGGTAAATCACACCTATAAAGTTCCACAATGTGTAATGTGGAAAATTTGGTTCAAAATATTGTGGTACGGTGGCACAGTGGTTAGCACTGCTGCCTCACAGTGCCAGGGACTTGAGTTCATTTCCGGCCTCGAGTTACTGTCTGTGTGGAGTTTGCATGTTCTCCCCATGTCTGTGTGGGTTTCCTCTAGGCAATCCAGTTTCTTCCCGCAGTCCAAAATGTGTGGGTTAGGTGGATTGGTCATGACATGTTGCCCCTCAGTATCAGGGGGATTAGCGAGGGTAAATGTATGGGGTTATGGGATAGCGTCTGGGTGGAATTGTGGTCGATGCTGACTTGATGGGCCAAATAGCCTCCTTCTGTACTGTAGGGATTCTATTAGAAGAAAAACAATGAAAGTTATGGCCCAGATTTTCACTCCCAGGTTGGATGCACAGAGGGGTAAGAGAATTCCAGGCTCTACAAAACCAACCTTTAAAAATAGCTGCCCAGATGTCTGATTTCCATCATGTCTGATGGGGAGGTGGGTCCTCCTAAAATAGGAATTGGGATGAGCATCCTGGGAAGACTTGGGAAGGCTAAGGGGTGCAGAATTGGGCCGAGCTCTGGCACTGTGTCCAAAGTACAAACAAAGATTTAAACATAAAGTATCCCTCCAAACCTTATCCCCCACTGCACCATGCCCTTCCCCAGTGCCCTCCCCCTCCCCCCCACACACACACACATATGCTAGGCACCATCCATGACAATTCTTGACATTTCGTGTCTCCCATTCACACCATAGCCCATCATAACCCCTATGCCATGCTGTGCCCTTCTACCTGCCTCCCTTGGTTCCACATGCCCCTTATGCCACCTACATTCCTTTGACAATCACCTTTTGCCCTTACCGCCTCCATGCCGACTTGTCACCATTGGAAAAGCTTAAGAGTCATGCTGATGTAAAATAAAATTATGTGTCAATTGATTGTAGCAGTTTGTAAGGAAAACACATTCACTGCTAAAAGTTGTTAGTAATTCTTTCAACTAATAGTCTTATAATTATCTAATAAAAATAAACATTTCTATTCTACAAACACGTGAGACTGTCAGTCAAGCTTCTCATGTATCAGGAACCCACTGTGATAATGTTAGGTTGTAAAATCAGTCATTGTAGCCCAAATCCTATATTGATATCCCTCAGGCTTATGTCAATGAATTAACAAGCACTGCCTATTTTAAAGCTATCTTTCTTTTTTTATATTTAAAGTATGTCAGAGTTAAATTAATTGACATATTTTACTGTTCCAATGATTTTTGGCAGTTCTTTGACAGCTTGACAGTACTTTGAGTTTTGACAGTTCATTTTCAGCCTGATAGTTCTTTGAGAGCTTTGAAAATTCTTTTACATCTTTTACAGTTCTTTAACAGCTTGATAGTTCTTCAAGAGCTTTGATACTTATTTGACAACTTTCACAGTTCTTTGCCAGTTTGGCAGTTCTTTTACAGCTTTTACAACTCTTTGACAGCTTCACAGTTCTTTTTTTAATGAAATCCAACCAGTAATTTGTGATAATTCACAAATCACATGGTTTCTCTTCCTCAGTATAAGATGCTAGTAGATTTATGCATTAATAAAGCCATACATGCAGACGTCATGGTCTGTATCAATGAAAGTTATTTATTTCAAAATGATGGGTGAAAAGATCTAAATGTTTAATATTATGAAAGGATGGGATAAAAAGGAAGAATGTGAGGGAAAAGCAGGGAGGGAAGAAGGAAATCATGGCAGCCTCGGAGATCATGTGATCTTCTCCTCAGTGGTTTTGGCAAATCTTGGAAACCATGTGACTCCCCAACCAATGGGGAGGCAGTGCCTTTAACTTAGAGCTGGAAAGCCGGCTTTAAAACCCACAGTTGGGGCCTGGACAGCAGGCTGTTTTAGTTTTGATGGTTCTGTTGTCTTGTTGTACATGCATCTCTTGTAAGTCATCTTTTCTTCCTGTAAATAAATAGTTGTTACTTCACCAGCTTCATTATTACAGCTATCGTATCAAGTTTCTCGGAAGTGTCTCAAATAACTTCATGAAGATGGAATACATTGAAGGGCATCAATTGCTGTTACATAGGCAGGCACTGCACCAACAGAAAGATTGCACAAACAGCAACATGATTGATAAAAAAAATTAATCTGTTCTGGGAGGTATTAATAGAGGAAGGAATATTGGTCAGTATTATCTAAGAAAATCACATATGCACCTGTTTGACAACAACCATGTTGAGGTTTAGTTTACTGAATTCACCTTGTTGTGGATTGAGTTAATTGTTAGACAGTTTGGTGATAATGTCTTGGCCTTCTTCAAATAATATCACGAGCTATGACTGTTATGTACTGGTACAATGATGAATGACGAGTTAATAGTGCAGACGGACCATTGTAAAAAGTTAAAAATGCAACCTTGAAATATTTCAAGAGTCCAAGCTTGATTTGTACTGGTTTTAATAATGTTGAAGTGATATGAGACTACCTTCTTAAGGCTGCCAAGATTGATTGAATCAACTTCAGTCTTGAGTAATGTTACAGGATATATCTAGGTTCAAAGTTGCAACGACTTCTAATTGATGCAAAATATCTAAATATGCAGCACTCTTAGCCTATTTATGTGCAGGGAGGTTGCAGTGAGTATGACACTTAATTTAAAAAAAATGCTCTGTCTGATCACTACCTAATTTTTAAACCATCGTGCATTAATTGCTCAGACATATGTGCGATGTTAAGAATAAATATGATTCTGTATGTAGGGGGCACTGCTTCCCTTCTTAAGTTCTGCCCTTGCTAACTTTATTCATCACCTTTGCTACTCCTTGACTGGCTGACAGTGGGCTGGTGAAATTGAGTCTGAAGTAATTGTGCTTCTGACGTACATCTTCTGAAATAGTGTCTGAACATGATCTTTACTCATTTGCTCAACCTTGCATAGCTAACACCTTTCTCCATAACCATCTTTATTCCTCTCAAAATTTGAAAGTCTATTCTCTCCCCACCTTTTAAACTTACAACTGCAACCTCAGGTCTCTCACGTTTTGTTTCTTGCAGTTACTTTATGTGAATCGCTTCCAACTTTTGCTGAGAGATGAACAGGCAAAGGTTTGACATGAGAGAATAAGCAATAGACAGAGAGAGAGAGAGAGAAAGATGGGCAGACAGAGAGAAGGATATAGAAGGAAAAGGCAAATAGTGGTAAGAAGAGGGCAGAGGAAAGCAAAGATAGATGAGAAAAGAAATAGAGAGCGGGGTAAATAGATTGGGCACACACTCATCGTCATTTATTTGAAAAGAATATGCAGAAGAGATGAGAAAATAAACAGACCCTGATTTCCAAATATTTCACATCTGGTGGTCAAAGGTGAGGATCAAAGTGTTTTTCTTTTGTTGTTGATCTGCAGGTTGGTGCTGCAGGATTTTACAGTTGCTCTTTACATTGTTCACTCATTTTGCATTGTGACTGATTATCTGAAAGCCACATTTGTTGGTGTCCTCTCTTCTCTCTCAGAAATTTCCCTTGAGGTCCTTGTGATGCAAAGAATCCTACAGTTATTCATTTCAAGGTGTCTCCGCAGCGTTCCCCGCCACCCACCTCCCCCTCCTACACCCCTCCCCCCACTCCCCACGGCCTGACTGCTGCTACACAGTTTAGTGATCATTGGCATTTAAATGCTTTTCTTAACATTGAAGGTTGCGATTATTTATTTCAGGTCCATTTTATTGAACAGAAAATTCCAAATGGCAAGATAACGTGTAACAAAAGGAAGAAATGGGAAAGGAGAAAAGTGTGAGGCAAAAGACAAAAGTGGACTAAAATGCAGCATTGAAATAAACAGATAATGTCCAATAATTAATGGAGATGAATATGGGAATATCGACTGAAAGGAAGTGAGACAAATTTCACAAATGATAGGATAAAATACAAATCAGAAATATTAATCAAATGAGGAGAAAAGAAGTGTAAATGACAAGGAATGAAGATAACAAAGATATATAGAAAATAAAGAATAAAGGAAGGAAATAAAATATTTAGGAAACAGAGTGGAACAGCAAAGAGGTGAAACTAAACAGAAAATGTCACAAGTTTCATAGAATGATGTAAATAAAAATAGAGATCTGAGAGAATTAAGAAGGAAAAAATGTTTATGTGTTATGTGTATGTGAGAGAGATGTATGAGAAAGAGTTTTATGATAGCGGGGAATCAAGAACTGAAATATCAACTGATAATCGTAGAAACACTACAGTGCAGAAAGAGGCCCTTCGGCCCATTGAGTCTGCACCGAACACAATCCCACCCAGGCCTTACCCCCATAGCCCACCTACTAATCCCTCTAACCTACACATCTCAGAACACTAAGGGGCAATTTTTTAGCATGGCCAATCAACCTAACCCACACATCTTTGGACTGTGGGAGGAAATCAGAGTACCCGGAGGAAACCCACACAGACACGAGGAGAATGTGCAAACTCCACACAGACAGTGACCTGAGCCGGGAATCAAATCCAGGTGCCTGGAGCTGTGAAGCAGCAGTGCTAACCACTGTGCTACCGTGCTGCCTAAAGAGAAGAGGAAATGAAGAAGCTGTTAAAAGAAAATGGGAGGAAGCAATGCGATGGGAGGAACAATAATGTCATTGAGACCCTCCAGTCCTACCACCTTTCCATCTCTAACACCCGGCAAATTATTCACGTCCTCCTCCGTGAAGACCAAAACAAAAAAGTTATTCAAGACCTCAGCCATTTCCCCATCCCCTACCACTAAGTCTCCCTTCTCATCCTCTAAGGGACCAACGTTCACCCTAGCCAGCCTCTTCCTTTTTATATATTTATAAAAACTCTTGTTATCCTTTTTTATATTAAGCGCTAGCCCAGCCTCATAGTTTCTCCTACCCTTCTTTATCAACTTCTTTGTCAATCTTTGTTGACATTTAAACCTCTCCCAATCCTCTTCTTGCCCACTACTCTTAGCTACTCTAAATGCCTCCGCTTTTAATTTAACATTTTCCTTCACCTCCTTCGTTATCCACGGCTTATTACCTCTCCTCCTACGGTCCTTTTTAACCATCGGAATAAATTTCTGCTGAGCACCAAGAAAGATCTCCTTAAAGATCCTCCACTGTTCCTCAGCAGACCTACCTTCCAACGCGCTCCCCCAGTCAACATTCGCCAATTCTTCTCTCATCCTACCGTACTCCCCTCTGTTCAAACAAAGGACGCGTGTCCGGGAACCCACTTTCTCCTCCTCCATCTGCACCAGAAACTCCACCATACAATGATCACTCTCCCCAAGAGGATCCTTCACCACAAGGTCCCTAATTCTACCCGCCTCATTACATAACACCAGATCCAAGATAGCTCGCTCCCTTGTTGGCTCCAACACACACTGTTCAAGGAAACTATCCCGGCAGCATTCCAAGAACTCCTCCTGAAGCCCACCACGTCCAACATGGGTCGACCAATCAATATGTAGATTGAAATCCCCCATAATTATCGCCGTTCCATTCCTGCACGCCGCACTTATTTGCGCGTTAACAGCCCGCCCCACCTCCAGATCATTATTCGGGGGCCTATAAATGACACCCACCAGCGTCTTCCTCCCTTTGCTGTTCCTAATCTCCACCCACAACAATTCCACTTTCTGCTCTTTGGTTCCTATATCATCCCTTGCTATCACCCTGATGCTATCCTTAATCAGCAGAGCTAAGCCACCCCACCCTTTTTCCTCCTGTCTACCCTTCCTAAACACTTGATATCCCTGGACATTCAGCTTCCAGCCCCTGTCACCTTGCAGCCACGTCTCTGTAATGGCCACCAGATCATATCCATTTGTGCTGATCTGCGCCACCAGCTCATCCACTTTATTCCGAATGCTTCGTGCATTTAGATAAAGTGCCTTCATCCCAGCCTTCACCTGGACCCTATTTGCTGTAACGCCACCAACCATACTCACACCCCCTACTCCCTTTATTATTGGGACATCCTCGGCCTCTTCCCTTATCTGTACCCTCTCCTTTACTTTAGACCCCGTAATGTCACCTACCCTCACACCCTCTCCCCCCAATTAGTTTAAAGCCCTGTCTACAGTCCTATTTACACGATTCGCCAGGACTCTGGTCCCAGCACGGTTCAGACCAACCCCATCCCACCTGAACAGGTCCCAGCTACCCCAATACTGATGCCAATGCCCCATAAATTCAAACCCATTCCTCCCACACCAATCCCTGAGCCACCCATTCACTTCCTTAATCTTAGTGTTGCCAACAAGCTGGGTGCAATCTCCTGGGTGCTGCTCTTGGCACCTACCCATCCACCCTACTGCAGTTTTGATTTGATTTGATTTGATTTATTATTTTCACATGTAATAACATACAGTGAAAAGTATTGTTTCCTGCGCTCTATACGGACAAAACATACTGTTTCGTGGAAGGTGAAAGAGAGAATAGCCAGGGGGTGTGAGGTCCTTAATTATGCTGGCTGCTTTGCCAAAGCAGCAGGAAGAGTAGACAGAGTCAAGGGATTCGAGGCTGGTTTGCCAATGATGTGGAGGTGTCAGGAGGCCCTCCTGCCTCTGAGCCAATTGAAGCTCTTCATTTGCCAAAATTAAAGGTCAATTAAGGGTCACCTCCCACTGTACTGGGGTTAAACAAGCAGAGGAGAGGTACATGCTAAGTGTGCAATCTGGCAGCTTTCACTGCATAGGCTGGTGATGATTAAGAGCAGGAGGTTGCTTCTTTTTGGCGCCTGTTCCTCGTGGAGGTCCCATCCAAAAGTTTTCCCAACCCCATGTTTTCCCTAGTGACTTGCTATGTCCATACTAGAATTTCACATTCTCTCTTCCGGAGGGCATCTGTTACTGAGTAACGAATGATTTAACAATGATGCAATGTAAAGTTTATTTTTTAGTCACAAGTAAGGCATATATTAATACTGAAGTTACTGTGAAATTTCCCTGGTCACCACACTACGATGCCTGTTTGGATCAATGCACCTAACCAGCACGTCTTTCAGGGTGCGGGAGGAAATTGAAGCACCAGAGGAAACTTACCCAGACACAGGGAGAAGGTGCAAACTCCACACAGCTATGGATCCAGGCCAGGAATCAAACTGGGGCCCCTGGTGCTGTGAGGCAGCAACGCTAACCACTGTGCTGTCTCAAAGTAGACTGAGATCTGGTGGGATGCAGATATCCAATCTATGTAGAGTACTAGGGGAATGTATATCGATGTGTAAATAACCAAGGATGGTTTGTGCTATTAATAGTTTACAGTAGCATTTTTAGGGTAGCAGACAAACCTGAAAGAAACCCCATCTAGATTCAAACTCAAGACAAAATATGTTGGCATCAGAAAGAGTGTAAAGACTTAGAAGACTGCAGATCTGAAATTCTTGGAAAAAGGACAAGAAGAGAACAGATTGAAGACTTACCTGAGAATGGAGCATTGTGGGCGCTCCTTGCGCAAGCAGACCCAAATTCCAGACAGTACAGATCACAACTGACAAGTCAAACTATTGAAGCAGCAACAGATCCAGGGCTCTGGATAAATATGGAGATTACAGTGGTACTCCCAGGACCATTCCAATGTGCTGAAGGCATATCAATCTCTGACATTCAAGTATAAACAAGCCAAGTTTGTTTAATCTCTGCTTGTAGCTAATGCCCTCCAAAGCAGGCAACATCCTGGTAAACTTTTTCTGTACCATCTCTAAAGTCTCCACATCCTTCTGGTGGTATAGCGACCTGTAATCAGTGTTCCAAATGTGCCCTAACTGAAGGTCTATACTGCTACAACATGACTTGCCAGTTTCTATACTTTAATCCCAGCTGATGAAGGCAAGCATGCCATATGCCTTCTTGACCACCTTATCCACTTGTGTTGCCACTTTGAGAGAACTGTGGATCTGTATGCCTAGATGCCTCCGTGTGATCTGTCATTTACTTTATACTTTGCTCCTGCATTAAACCTTCCAAAATTCATCACTTTGCATTTGTCCATCTGCCATTTCTCCACCCAAGTCTCCAGCCTATCTATAGAACATAGAACATTACAGTGCAGAACAGGCCCTTCGGCCCACGATGTTGCACCGACCAATTAAAAAAGCAATGACCCTCTAACCTAAACCAATGCCTTTCCATCCATAAACCTATCCATGGATCTCTTAAACGCCCCCAAACTAGGCGCATCTACAACTGCAGCAGGTAGGGCATTCCAATCCCTCACCACCCTCTGGGTAAAGAACCTACCTCTGACATCCGTCCTATATCTACCACCCCTTAATTTAAAGCTATGCCCCCTCGTGCTAGCTTTCTCCATCCGAGGAAAAAGGCTATCACTGTCCACCCTATCTAAACCTCTAATCATCTTATATGTTTCAATAAGGCCCCCTCTTAGCTGCCTTCTTTCTAACGAAAACAACCCCAAATCCCTCAGTCTCTCCTCATAGGACCTTCCCTCCATACCAGGCAACATCCTGGTAAACCTCCTCTGCACCCTCTCCAATGCCTCCACATCCTTCCTATAATGTGGGGACCAGAACTGCACACAGTACTCCAAGTGCGGACGCACCAGAGTTTTGTACAGTTGCAACATGACGTTGCGGCTCCTAAATTTAATCCCCCTACCAATAAACGCCAAGACACCGTATGCCTTCCTAACTACCTTATCTACTTGATTCTCAACTTTCAGGGATCTATATACACATACACCTAGATCCCTCTGTTCATCAACACTATTCAGAGTCCTACCATTAGCCCTATACTCTACACATTTGTTATTCCTGCCAAAGTGAATTACCTCACACTTTTCTGCATTAAACTCCATTTGCCACCTCTCGGCCCAGCTCTGCAACTTGTCCAACTCTCTCTGTAAACTATGACACCCCTCTTCACTATCTACCACACCTCCGACTTTGGTGTCATCAGCAAATTTACTGATCCACCCAACTATACCCTCATCCAGATCATTTATAAAAATTACAAACAGCAGTGGCCCCAAAACAGATCCCTGAGGCACACCACTTGTAACCGATCTATATCCTGCTGTATCCTCTGGCAATCCCCCTCACTATCCGCAGCTCCCCTAATCTTCGTGTCATCAACAAAATTACCAAACAGACCACGTACATTCAACTTGATTTGATTTGAATTGATTTATTATTGTCACATGTATTCACATACAGTGAAAAGTATTGCTTCTAACGTGCAATACTGACAAAGCATTCTGTTGATAGAGAAAGAAATGACAGAGTTCAGAATGTAGTGTTACAGTCATAACTAGGGTTTAGAGAAAGATCAACTTAATGCAAAGCAGGTTCATTCAAAAGTTTGACAGCAGCAGGGAAGAAGCTATTCTTGAGTCACTTGGTATGTAGCCTCAGACTTTTGTATCTTTTTCTCAAAGGAAGAACAAGGAAGACAGAATGTCCGGGGTGCGTGGGGTTCTTAATTATGTCGGCTGCTTTTCCAAGGCAGCTGGGAGTGTTGAAGGAGTCATGATGGATTGGGCTACATTTATAAACTTTTGTAGTTCCTTGCAGTCTTGGGCAGAGCAGAGCCATACCAAGCTGTGACACAACCAGAAAGAATGTTTCCTAAGTTGCATCTGTAAAGGTTGTTGAGAGCAGTAGCTGACATGCCAAATTTCCTTATTCTACTGAGAAAGTAGAGGCGTTGGTGGGCTTTTAAAAATATAGGATGACATGGGGGGACCAGGACATGTTGTTGGTGATCTGGACACCTAAAAACTTGTAGCTCTCGACTCTTTCTACTTTGTTCCCGTTGATGTAGACATGGACATATCCTCCTTTACGCTCCCTGAAGTCCATGACAATCTCTTTTGTTTTGTTGACATTGAGGGAGAGATTATTGTAGCTGCACCAGTTCACCAGATACTCTACCTCATTCTTATACTCTGCCTCATTATCGGTTGAGATCTGACCCACTACTGTGGTGTCAGCACAAACTTGAAAATTGAATTGGAGGGGAGTTTTGCCACACGATCATAGATGTATAAGGAGTATAGTAGGGGGCTGAAAACGCAGCTTTGTGGAGCACAGGTGTTGAGGATGATCGTGGAGAAGGTGTTGTTGTCTATCCTCTCTGATTGTGGTCTGTGAGTTAGGAAGTTTAGGATCCAGCCACAGAGAGAGAGGTGCCGAGGCCCATTGAGAGCCTAGACTTAATTTTAAGTACGGGGTCCAATGCAGTACACCTACTTTGGTACACACTGCAGTTCCTGCCATGGCCACTGCCCCCAGTAGCACTTGAGAGAGTTATAAAATCATAGAACCCTACAGTGCAGAAAGAGGCCCTTTGGCCCATCGTGTCTGCACCGAACACAATTCCACCCAGGCCCTACCCCCATATCATACCCACTAATCCCTCTAACTTGGACACTAATGGGCAATTTCTTAGCATGGCCAATCAACCTAACCCGCATATCTTTGGACTGTGGGAGGAAACCCACACAGACATGATGAGAATGTGCAAACTCCACACAGACAGTGACCCGAGCCGGGAATCGAACCCAGGACCCCAGAGCTATGAAGCAGCAGTGCTAACCGCTGTGCTACTGTGCCGCCCTTATTGTTGCTAGACATTTGACTGGTTGGCAGCTCTTGGGGACTGGACACCCCTGAAAATTAGGATGCTACAGCTGTCTCAAGCCAATTAATGGACCAACCATCATTAAGTGTCCAGAGGGATGAGCTGGTCAAATGGGAGTTGCCTTGCCCCCAACATTTATATCAGGAATGGGGGGTTGCTGTCCCCACAACTTGTAAAATCTAACCCAATATTTTTGAAATAATTGTTTCATCAAGTGTCACGTGTAGATGGTGCAATTGAATAGTTTCAACTATTTCCTCACCACATGCTTACAAATAGATATGGCTGTATGTGTTATTGTACTCAATTTTTTTTAACACAGATGACCAAATAACTTTGTTTTTTCTGGGGCTGACGGTTATCCTGGTCTCACCTGGACATTCCTTTATTTAGCCGGGCAGTGTTTGTTCTTCAGGAATCGATGTGCCCTGGCTGTCTTTGATTACATCCAGTCTGTTGCTGTGGCCTCTTGTTCTGCTTTCTGTTTTGGGCTCCACTTCTTCAATTCCGCTGCACTTTGCTGTTCATTCATTTAGCTGATTTGTAATTTCCATCATCGCTCTATTGCATGAATGATGAAATTTATTTTATTTGCTTTGAAATGTATAAATAATATAAAACCGATTGTAACATTTCAATAAAGTTACTCATGGAGTGGGCATAAAGAGATAGTTCACCATAGAATCCCTACAGTGTAGAAGGAGGCCATTCAGCCCATTGAGCATGCACTGACTCTCCAACAGAGCATCCCACTCAGATCCTATCCCTGTACTTACTTCATTAATTCTGGGACACTAAGCGACAATTTAGCATGGTCAATCCACCTAACCTGCGCATTTTTGGACTGTGGAAGGAAGCTGAAGCTCCCAGAGGAAATCCACACAAGCACAGGGAGAACATGCAGACACTGGCCCAAGGTTGGAATTGAACCCAGGTCCCTTGTGCTGTTAGGCAGCAGCGCTAACCATTGCACAACCATGCTGCCCTGTTAATAAATTCAAACTTATAAGAGGGAACTTGACTTTGGGAATGCTAAGTGTAGGCTTTTAATAGACATGATAACTGAAAAAATAAATTATCTGATCGGTCAAGTGTTTACCTTAATCTCTGTGGATTATTCAACTGAAGTGCTTCAAAGTTTTATTGATTGATTATTTAGATATAGATACCCCATTAATACTACTAAGATCGCTATGAGTACCAAACTAAAGATGTTTTAAAGTTTATTCCAATGAAACTGTCAATTATATCAGTTTAACACCTGATTTTTGCAGCAAATTATTGCAATGAATTCAGTGTGATATAAAGCCATAAAGAACTTTTAGTTTGGAAGGGTTAAAATTGCAGCATACTCGTCATTGATTTGACTGATTTTGTCAACGTTCGCTTCCTGATAAAGCTGGATAGGCTAAGGTTCTGGATTTAGCATTTAATCGCCAATGCAGGATGTCACATGATGTGCGCATCCTCACGTTATTACTGGATGCCACAAACTATTTTATAGCTTAATAAATATTTAATAATAAATTATCTTAACAGATAGAAGGTTTAATGTAAGCGTTTTATGACAGCACAGGAGAGTTGCAAAGCTATGGAAATTCATTTCCAAGGTGACCAGTTGAAGCAGAAACAATTCAAGACTTTTTTAAATTCGTTCTTGGGCTGTTAGCATTGCTGGCAAGGCCAACATTTATTATCCATCTCTAAATGCCCTTGAGCAGGAGGTGGTGGGCTACCTACAATGGAAATGCTTACTGAGTCATTTCAAAGGGCAATTAAAAGTCAACCACATTGATGTGGATCTGGAGTCACACATAGGCCAGTAGACTTCCTCTTCTGAAGGGCATCAGTGAAACCACTAATTGGTGAGGCATCTGTGCTGAAGGATTGGATTTGCATCAACCTGGTTGATGCAAATCTAATCCTTCACCAACAGATGCCTCACAAGGATCCCCAGGATACACTGGCCAAATACCATCAATAATAATAGGCTAACGGAGGAGACAAAACAAGGTCTAATGTTCCTCTAAATCAAAAGGTGAAAGTGAAATTAGGTAGGTCATACCTTGAAGTAGAATAACATTATTCAGCAAGCTGTCACATGGAACCCCGCAAGGAAAGAAAAAGCAACACAGACTGAGAAACTCATGGAGATGGGATGCAGAAAAGGAGATGAGAGCAAAGAGCTATACATGGCAACAACCAGAGAATTTGGTAAAACAGCATTGGATGGAGAGAATTTGTCCATGGCCTATGCTCTGTCAAGGAATGAAAAAGCTAAGAAGAAAACACAAGGAAGGTAAATCCTCACAGGGCCAAATGATTTATTTCCACATTGTGATTTCTATGGATGCCATGCATTCCTGTGAATTTAGAAAATTAAGAGGTGATCTCATTGAAATATTTATGATGACCTAAAAGGTTGATAGATAGAGAATATTTTCCCTAGAAGGAGTCTAAATCTAGACTCTTAAAATTAGAGCTAGGCTTTAACTGAACGATGCTAGAATGCACTTTCTCAGCCCCAAAATATTATTGCGGATTGATTCTCTGAAAGTGTTAAAACGGACTCAAGACACTAAATCTGCTTTATCTCCTTGCAGATGCTGCCAGAATTGTTGAGTTTTTCCAGCATCCTTTGTACTACTTTCATCTGTAGTATATTCCTCATTGAAATATTTTGTTAGGCAAGTGGATTCAATATTACAGAACTAAAATTATGAGGCAGAGTTTAGGTACAGATTAACCAAGATTGAACTGAATAGCAGAATGGGCTGGAGAAATTGAAATTGGAGGCCAGCTTTTGTTGTCCATCCCTAATCGGCATTGAACTAAATGGTTTGTTAGACTGTTTCAAAGACCGTTTAAGAGTCAACCACATTGCTGGGAGTCTGGAGTCACATGTAGGCCAGATGAGGTAACATGGCAATTTCCTTATTAAGACATTAGAATAGCAGATAGCTTTTTATGACAATCAACAATAGCCTCCTTGTAACCATTACAGAGACCAACTTACAATTTTGATTAAGTTAAATTTGAATTCTACCAGCTGCTGTAGTGGGATCTGAACCTCTGACCCAGAGAAATGATCCAAACTGCACGAGTACAAGTCTAGTGACATTACCATCACTCTGGACCTCACTTATATGGTTCACCTCTATTTCTATGTTTCTAATGCATGAATGTTAATTGAATGCTTTAATTTTTCAATTTCAATTTAGATAATATCACTCTATCAATCTTTACAAACCAATTTTTATTCTCCCTACTTTCATTTTGACAATGAATCATTTAATCAAAATGCAATGTCTGAAATTTCAGCTTTTTAGAATCATAGAATCCCTACAGTACAGAAAGGGGCCATTTGGCCCATCGAGCCTGCACTGTCAACAATCCCCATTCCCGTAACCCCCGTATTTACCTGTTGATCTCCTTGGCACTCAGGGGAAACTTAGCATGATCAATCAACCTAACCTGCACATTTTTGGGACTGTGGAAGGAAACTGGAGCGAACCCATGCAGACACAGGGAGAATGTGCAAACTCCACACAAACAGTGACCAAACCTGGGAATCAAATCCGGGCCCCTGGCACTGTGAGCCAGCAGTGCTAACCACTGTGCCATCATGCCATCTACATTATTAATTGAATTTAAATTCCACCAGCTTCCATGGTGGGATTTACACATATGTTCACCAGAACATTACACTGGGCCCCTGGATTACTAATCCAGTGACATTACCACTTGCCACTATCTCCTCTTGTTAATGATGTCTGCAACCTGATGGGGTACTGAACTACACAAACCTAGAAAGTGTGAAATTACACCAAGGTATATGCTTTGAGGTAGTTGATGCAGCTATGGTACAGTTGTAAAGGTTGAATTCAGGTTCCTCAATCAAGATTCTCTCTCTCCATCTTAATTAAGTGGATGTTGAAATGTGAATGTTAGTATGGAATTGGGATCATTATGCAACCTCTTCCTTAAATAACTCACACTGGAGCATGACTTGTGCATCCACTCTGCCCAAGAAACGATATCTCAATATAAGCCACTGGATTCAGGAATAGAGGAAGGGAAAATGAGAAAAAAGCACTTACCTTGAATAATTTGAGTTAATTCAGGCTGATGGATTTTGAGAATTCACGAGGGACAAAGATTCAAAATCATGAGCAGGTATATGAAAAGACTAACTAAAATAAAAGACCTTTGAAACTGAGAGGCACCAAGAGAATTAATACTTCAGGAGTTAATGATGTTGCACCCAGTGGTATTTTCTCCTCTGCTTTTCAGGTGATAGTCTTTCATCCTGCTGTCATGTAATAGGGTACTGTCATTCTTAGTCACTTGGCAATCGCTGTCCCACCAGCAGATCACATTTAACTTATTGTTATTAATTGTAGGTTGATGTGCAGATGAGATACTCACTAGGGGATTGAGTGGCCGGGTCTCCTGTGGAGTGAGTGATGATGAGTCAGTAACTCCTGTGGCTTTGAAGAGGGAGGCAAAAATATAATTGGCTGTAAGTAAAAGAGAAAATAGCAGAGGAACCAACAGCTTTTTTCAAAAAAAAAATCTTTCCGGTTTTTTTTAAGGACTGTGGTGATAAAATGAAAGCCTTGTGTTTTGATGGATTTAAGGGGAAGCTAAGTATGTAAATAAGAGAGGAGGGAATAGAAGGCTATGGTGAGAGAGTGGGATGAAGTAAGGTGGGTGGAGGCTCACGTGGAGCATAAACCCTGACATAGACATATTGGGCTACTTTGGTTCTGTGCTGTAAGCTTTATTTATACTAATTGGGGATCAGGTATTCTAAAATTTCAACTAAACCACCTGGTGTATTTAATTTATTATATCAGCATAGTCCAAAATATTAGCTGCGTCTATGAGAATCTAAATTTTGTCACCTGAATGCTACTAAAAAGAGGCAAAAGCTGTTTAGTGACAGGTAGATTCAACCTTTCTATCTATCAAGTTCCCTTCTTTTTACAGCATCACTTAATGTCATTACTTGCTCAGATTTCAAAACAGCAAACCATTTATTTTTCATATGCTGTGATTTACTTTACATGTGTTATGTATGCTCCAATTTTCTATGCACCACAGATAGTTTTGCTGTCCTTACCTAAGGAACGGTGTCTTAGTGAAGGCTAATGAAGACAAGATTAATTCCTGGATTGAGAGGAAGATTGAGTGGAAAAGCCTGCACTCTCTACAGTTTAGAATAATGACAGGTGATCTCATTGGAAAGTATCACATTCTTACAGGGTTTGACAGACTAAATGCTGAGGGGCTGTTTCCTCTGGCTAGGGAGTAATCTGGAACGCATTGTCTGAAAGGGTAGTGGATGCAGATTCATCCCAATCTTTTCAAAGGGAATCGAATCTCAGAGAATCCCTACAGTGCAGAAGGAGGCCTTTTGATCCATCAAGTCTACACTGACCACAATCCCACCAGGCCCCTTCCCCATAACCTCATGCGTTTACCCTAGCTAATCCCCCTGACACTAAGGGGCAACTTAGCCTGGCCAATCCGTCTAACCAACACATCTTTGGACTGTGAGAGGAAGACAGAGCACCCAGAGGAAGCTCACACAGACATGAGGAGAACATGCAAATTCCACACAGACAGTGACCCAAGCCATGAATTCAACCCAGGTCCCTGGTGCTGTGTGCCAGCAGTGCTAACCACTGAGCTACTGTGCCGCCCCAAAAAAGAAATGTGCAGAGCTATGGGAAATGAGTAGGGGAGCGGGACAAATTGGATAGCCCTTTCAGACAGCTGCCACAGGTACAATGGGCTGAATGGCCTACTTCTGTGCTATATGATTCTATGTATGCCAATAAAAAAAGCATTTCAAAATAAAAGCAATCCATTTGCTGTGAAACACTCAGAAACATCTTGCCAATATGATAAAATATAAATGTCAGCTCTTTATGTACTCTTCAATTCTCTGCCCAAAGGCAGGTACTACCTACAGTGCCACAGCCTCCATTGCAGGTCGAGCAAGGAAGCAGGTCCTGAATCCAGCCCTTCAGAACAGGGATCAAACCCTGTGCTATTGCTACCAAGCTGAGCCGATGGCCCCCAAGGAGTCAGGGTTGCTGTGGCAACATACAATTTTACATACATATTGTAGTTTGGAGCGATGGTTGAGGCTCCAACTTCTCCATGATAATGATTGACTAGGAATCTCTCCCAGTCTTACCATCTGTCTTTGGTAATGTTAGAAAGATGTACAAGTTGACACCTGAATATTACTAAAAAGAGGCAAACGCTTGCTAATCACATGTAGATTTATTCTTTTTATGTATCACAATGCCTGTTTTCTACAGTTTCTCTTAATGTCATTAGGGGAATGTCACAGTAAGTTCATTGAAGTGTTAATGTAAACCTACTTGTGACTAATAAGTAAAATAAACTTAATCTTGTTCAAATCCCAAAACACCAAACCATTTCTTTTTCATATGCTTGATGTATTTATTTAGGTTCTCAGCTTGTTTTGTCATGTTACAGACATACCTTCCTTGCTATCAAGTTTTGGAATGTTGCTTGAAGTTTGAGCTTCTGGCTTAGAAAGAGGCAACCCATTATACTACAGGATCTCCTTCGGTCATTATGCCATAAGCCAAACTAATTTGCCCATTTTTAGTGTTTCACAGCATCTTACCAATTAAATGTCAGTAATAATATCAAATGGAATTATTCTGTGAGTATTGCTGAAAAAAAACATTTTGTCAAAGCTTTTTCTCTCGCATGCATCAGGGCAATTGCAAGCATACCAATGTCAGGGTGAACAACAACTTTATACTGGATGAGAAGAGTATGCTGATTCATTAGCAAGTGGAATTTGGCTGGTGGAGATGTTGAAATGGAGAGTGCATAAGTTAATGGTGACTGACAGTTAACTGCCAACTACTTTTGGGAAATTTAAACCAGACAGTTTGACTCCAATTGGTCAAGGCATTGCCTTGAGGATTGAACAGCAAATTGCCATCACTTACTTTGTTTAGTAGAAACAGGCAAAATGGGCAGGATTTTACTGCCTCGCTCATCCTGAAACTGCAAAATCCTTTTCCATTGCAACAGACGTTTCCATTGTTCGTCCCTCACCTGCTCTGATTCTTGTGGTAGGATGGTAAAATCCTGGCCAATGTGACTACCCATTCTTTCCGTTTGCAAAGGATAGAGCCTTGTGTTTTCGTATGTTACCCCCAGTACACACAAATATGCCAGTGTGAGCCTGACTGATTATCTTAAATTGATTGTCAGCATAAATTTTAGCACACTGAGAATTATTTAGCAAATGTTGTCTAATCGCTGTCACACTGATACCCAAATGCTTCTTCCAAGCTGGCAAGAAGCATGGTGAAAGGTGAAACTTGTGTCACGACTATATCTTTATGGCATCTAAAGGATCTTTTTCGAGGAAAAGGAACAATACACAATAGGTGCAAGGCTATCCAAATGGTGTCCTGATGATAGGGTGGGAATGCACTGATGGTTAGGCAAACCCAGTTTCCTCTCCGTATTGGGAATGCTTTTCTCATCTGTCCCTCTTCCCATCCCCATCAAAACTGACAGTGGGCAAGTCTAAGGAGGTTTCGCCTTCAGATTTCTTGCATTTTTATGCCTCTGACATGCTGACAGTCCACCTGGTTTTTGGGAGCTAATATACAGCCCACAATGTCTGCAACAATCTGTGCAAGGGCCCGGGCCTCCTGAAACATCAGGAAGCTGAGACTATGCCTGAGTGATAGATATCGTTCCCTGTGAACTGCTCTTCACTGCTCCTCATCTCTCTCCCACTGATCAGCAGTTCAGTGAGGCATCTCCTGCTGGCACTGCTAGTGCTTCCTTCATTACAGTTTCTATTTTATATTTATCCAAAAGAAGTGCTGCTTCGGTGCATTGGTCATATTAAATTCTCCCTCAGTGGACCCGAATAGGCACTGGATTGTGGCGACTAGGGGATTTTCACAATAACTTCACTGCAGTGTTAATGTAAGCCTTACTTGTGAATAATAAATAAACTTTAAAAAAAACTTTATATGAAAATTTACATATTTTACTGTTCTCTTTTTTTATTGTCTTTATTTTTCTTCTTCCCCATTCTTTTCCCCTGTTTTATCCCCCCTTTCCTTACCTTTTTTCCTCTTTTGCTTCCCCTTTCCTCCTTTTTCTCAATTTTATCTCTCTCCCAATCAACCCCCTCTCCCCCACATCTTCATGTGTCATAGCTAACCCTCTGATTTCAGCTTCTCTGCCGTTTGGCCATTCATAATTTTATTCTCATTTTCTCTTTGGCTTTCAGATTCTACTGTTGTCACCAATGCTGTTAATAATGTTGTTGATCATCTTACCCCTTACCTGACATCCAAGCTGAAACAGAATAAGTAGCTTGGTCGATTCATCAAAGAAACAAAGCAGAGATCAGACTGTAAACTCAAGCAGTTGGAGGTTGATTTTATTAGCTCATGGGATTTGTACATCACTGTCAATGCCTGCTTTAATTATCCATCCCTAATTGCACTGAGATACGAGTTGTGAGCTATGTGCTTGAATCACTGCAATCCATGATGTTGTAGCCACACTCAACGGTGCTGTTAGGGACAGAGTTCCAGGGTTTTGGCCCAGCGACAGTGAAGGAATGCCGATACAATTCCAAGTCAAGATGGTGTTTGTCTTGGAGGAAATCTGCATTGTTTCCATGCAGCTGCTGATGTTGTCCTTAAAGATCACAGGTTTGGAAAGCACTCTCAGAGGAGTCTTGGCAAATTGCTACAATGTATCTCACATAGGATACACAATATGGCCATTAAGGGATTGAACACTTAAATTGGTGGATGGGCTTGTTGATCAATTTTCAAGATTGAGTTCGATAGAGTTTTGTTGAATAAGACTATTAACAGTATCGAAGTTGTGAATATGATGTTTATGGTGGGAATGGGGTGATTGGGTAGTGTATGGATCCACAACCACCAGCTTAAGCTAGCATTGAGTCAAAGTAGATAGACAGCTGTCATTTGTTCACCTGGGCTGCTCTTTGTAAAACTAATTTTGAAAGTTAATTCAAAAAGGTATTCATTCAATGGGCAGCATGGTGGCACAGTGGTTAGCATTGCTGCGCCAGGAACCTGGGTTCAATTCCCAGTTTGGGTCACTGTCTGTGTGGAGTCTGCACATTCTTCCCATGTTTGCGTGGGTTTCCTCCAGGTTTTCCGATTTCCTCCCACTTTCTGAAAGACGTGCTGTTCAGGTGCATTGACCTGAACAGGCGCCAGACTGTGGCGACTATGGGAATTTCAGAGTAACTTGATTGCAACATTAATGTAAGCCTTACTTGTGACTAATAAATAAACTTTACTCTAAAATGTACATGCGATCAGACAGATTTACATAGCAAAAAATGTTACAATATTTGAGTGTACACTCCACCCTTATGTGGTAATAATTGGACCAGATAGTTCAGTGAAACAGCCCATGTTGGCCGGAATTCTCCGGCCGTTCACACCCTGTCACTTCTGCCAATGAGGATGGAGAATTTGGTACTCAGCCAAATCTCCGTTCACTACAACAGGACAGGAGAATCCTGGCTGTGAGTGAGGTCGAAGAATCCGACCCATATCTCTGGAGGCAATTGTTTTGACTTAAGAGTTTTCTAAGGTAGCTGCCTGCTCTCATCAATGAATAAAAAAAATATAGATTTGCTTGTTAAGGTTCATGGCCTCTGGTTTCAACAGCTAACTCTCTTTCTTTGATTCTGCACATTTTCACTTGATTTTCTCTAAATGCCTCCAGGCATCCTTGTTTAACCATTGACTTGTGGCCTTGTTTTCAATGAAGTTCAACACCTGATCATCTCTTGCTTTTTGTTGCCTTGCATTTGAAGAGAAAATCCTTTATAATCTATGGAGTTTGCACCATTTACTCCCAATTAGAAACACAGTTCCCAAATAACTCTCCAAATCTCCATTCCCTTCTGTGTTTCTTTAATTCTTAAGAGTTTGTGAATCCCATGCTCTCAATGTTCTCTGTCTTGTCAATGCTGTTCCTCAAGTGCCACCTGACGTAAATTCCAAATTGCTCTGAACTCTGCTTCTCACATCCTGTCCAAATTCCTACTTGCCCATCATCCCTGTCTTCATCAGCCTCCACTGGGTCCTATCATCAAAGATATGAATTTAAACGGCTCATTCTTGTCTGCAGATGCCTCCGCAGCCTCTTGCCACCATTTCTTTATGACCTGCTTTAATAGCATGCTGCTGGAAACTGTGAGAAGCCAACCAAGATGCATTTCCCCAGCAATGGAAAGAACGAAACCATTGTTGTCACAAAGAAGGTGGCCCAGATTAGAGATAGCCCTGGAGATCAGCAACTGGTGCAATGTGCCACAATCCAATAAAAAAAAATTCCTGGATTCAACCTAGGAAGGGCTTGAATGAGCTAAGCAGTGAATGAACTCATTCTTTTCTATCCACAGACTTCCTTGCATCCTCATCTATCCATTATTACCACTCACACTTATTCTCCAACAATTTGAAGCCTGTCGCTCATAGTCACCTCACGCTCATCAAATGCCCACCATCCATTGAGCGAACTTACACCATTACAATAACTCTTTCCCCCATTGCAGCAGAAGATTATGTGGAAACATAAGGGAACAGAAGAGAACTTCAGATGGCCTTCCAAAATTCCAGCTCCCCACCCCAGCAATGAAGCAAACGCTAGAGATCATAACTGTGTTAATGTTCCTGAACATGATGGGAATGTGCGAGCCTCCCAATTAAATTGTGAAAGAATCAAATACAATAATATATTGGAATATCCCTTACAAAAATATAATTATAATTTGTCTCTGTGAACCCCTAGTCTAATGCTCTTAGAACAACTAAAAGTGCTTTCTAAGATTTCATTTTTATCTTATTGTTAACATTTGTACAAATAAAATATTGTTTAATGTATTGTAAGTTCATGAGTGTGAATTTTTGCAATTGTTAAATGCCTTTGTTTGCTACATAGTCCATGCAGTTGTGTTTGCGGTGATGTGTCTAGATTGTGATTAGACTTGCTCTACATACATAGACAATTTAAATTTCTGAGCACATTTCCAGATGAATTCATTATATCATGGACATTCAAAAAGAAAGAGTGAAACAAAATCTGTAAATTGGTTGAGTTACAGTGGATGCATCTGCCTAGACTCTCTCCTGCTGATTTTACATGTGGAATTGGGGATACTACTTGAATTAAGAGACGATAAAGGGACACAACTCTGCTGTCTATCAAAATAGAAGGCTGGAATAAGCTAACTTTCCAAGGGAGTGGGAATTTTTGGCCGTCATCCATCATCCAGCCCTCTAGAAATAAGAACATCCCAATTGGCCCTTTACGCAAAGTGAAATTTGGGGGCTCAGGTGAGATGGGCCCCACAACTGTTATTCCTGAAGCCAAATGCTTCTGCATTTACTGCTTGCCAATTTCCTTGCTGATGCTTTCTAGGTGAGAGACCCAGGAATATTTCCATTTCAGGATTTGTCTCCTGATTGTAAGGGTCATACTCAGGCTTCATCCCTTACAAAGCCCAAAGGATCTAGGTTGTCAGGCTAGAACCCGATGTACTTGTGTCCGAGCCTAATTTCCAGCTGTTGCGGCACATGGTGACCAGAGTTAGGATAGAAATACACCAGGGACTTTTGATGCCAATGTGTTTAGCAAATAATTTAGGAATAATGAGCCAACTGCTTCCTCATTTCTCGGAAGTAAATGGTGTGAAAACACAAGTTCCCATCCATTCTCACACCCTTGCATTTGGAATGGGTTCCAACCATCTATACTTGGCTCTAATTTTGCTTCAACTTCTGTTCTGTGCTTTGTGCTATGTGTTCATAAAGATATCCCTTAACTCCCCATCTTTGCATGTTTCTGCATGTCCTCTACACCATGAACAGGTAATGCTGGCATGAAAGATGTGCAATGTTCAGTGGTGCCGCTGTCTATTTTCACTCCCTGTCTTTCACAGGTGGTTAATATCTCGGACCTTGGAGAAGGACTCCGACTTGATACTTGGCATGATTTACTTCCTCACCTCAGTGTTTGGACACTGGTCAATGCTCATGTCTAATAAACCATGAGTTGCACGATTAATGACTTATGGTTTAAACAGTGGTTTGCTCCCGCTTTCCTTGAGAAGTGATTTCAACTAATCACTAATCCGCTGTGAATTACTTTCTTTTGGACATCATCAAATCTTACAAAATTTGTGTGAATCATGGGTAGAAAGGGGAGGATGAGTAAATTATTCCACAATTCACTTGCATCTATAATTTTAATTGCCACATCAATTGACTACTAACAGTTTGATGAAGCATTGAGAATGATCATGAAGGGCACAAATGATTCTGTAACTATTTAGAAACAAAACTGACTGCGGACATTGTTAAAAGTCCAAGAGGGAATTTACATATTTTTTGACTATGTGTAGTGAATTTGATATAAGTATTGATATTATATATGGGCCAGCATCTTCATTTTTATCACTCATTCATATTTAAAAGTTAAAGTTCATTGATTAGTCACAAGTAAGGCTTACTTTAACACTGCAATGAAGTTATTGTGAAAATCCTCTAGTTGTCACACTCCGGTGCCTGTTCAGGTACACTGACAGAGAATTTAGCATGGCCAATACATCTAGCCAGCATGTCTTTCGGACTCTGGGAAGAAACCAGAGCACCTGGAGGAAATCCTCACAGACATTGGGAGAATGCGCAGACCCCGCACAGACAGTGACCCAAGTTGGGACTTGAGCCCAAGTCCTTGGCGCTGTGAGGCAGCAATGCTAACCACTGTGCCACAATGCCACCCTAGTCAGCTGGACCAGCAACCATTTCTGTGGATTCTATTAATATCGAAAAGAGAATATGATGACTTGTTTTTCTCTTATTATTAGTGAGTGACTAACAAAATCACGGGTAAATGCTGCTTTGAAATACATAATTTCTGCAGTGATTTCTTTCACATTGTTTTTGAATAAGTTGATCAATCTGTGGCTATTTATCTGAAATTTTGTAATTTGATTAATTGTTTGATTTCAAGAATATATGTTTGCTATTGTAGTGCAACAAATTAAAATCAAATCAACCACCTAAAACTTCATCAAATTGTCAATGGATGCATATTCAAACTATGTTTCTGCAAATTTTCTTTGTGTGTGTGATGCCTGTACTTTTGGCACACTGGGTGCTGTTTCATTTCCAAGATGGCATCTAGGGTATATGTAGACATGTGTGGCATCAGCGCTATGCTTGTTTCTTTGCCCTGGCTGCAGGCCACTGGTGAACATTGTCTCAGAAAATGCGCAGTTTTGGTCACCGCACTTGTGCAAGGATAGGTTCTTCTCTAAAATACATGTCGCAACAGTATCTGAGATTCTGGTGGCAAGTGGGAGAGAGACAGTGTTTTTCCTTCATCACTGTCTTCCATCTGCCTCATATTCATCCCCTAATCAGGGGGCAGTTCATGGATATCTGAAATGAGGAGGGCACAAGGTTGGCTTTTGCTGAAGTGCAGGGGAAAGAGGGGATGCATACTTACTCCTTCTGCAGCTTGTAAAGCAAAAGTGTGGGTTGAGGGACAAATGGAATGACAGAACGGACTCAAGCATCAGAATATTGCCACTTTTGATGATTTTCATCCTGCCACTAGCCACAGCTTCACTAATGACCATTGGAATATTCAAGTCTTGAGGAAACAAAGGCATGGATGAGAGTTTCAGCAGCAGATGTGGTGTGCAGGAGAAGAGTTAGGAGATTTTAAGAAGGCGGAAATGGACATCATAATGTTGAAGATGAGTCAGAAGCTTATCTCCGGTCAGACAGAAAGGTTATAAACAGAGTGTTTTGATATCAATCTGTTGTCAGGGAGATGGAGTCACCATCTAGGGAACTAAGTTTGGAGCAGGGACCAAAAACAATGCCTTCAGTCTTCCCAGCATTTAATTAAAGGAAATTTCTGCTCATTCTGTACCAGATTTTGGATAAGTACTTCAGCAATTGTGAAGGAGTCACAAGAGATGGGTGGTGAAGTAGAGCTGTGTCATCAGCGTACATAGAAACATAGAACAGTACAGCACAGTACAAGCCCTTTGGTCCTCAATGTTGTGCCGAGCTATGTCCAAATCCAAGATCAAGCTATCCCACTCCCTATAATTCTGGTGTGCTCCATATGCCTATCCAATAATCACTTGAAAGTTTCTCAAGTTCCGACTCCACTGTCACAGCAGGCAGTGCGTTCCACACCCCAACCACTCTCTGAGAAAAGAATCTACCTCGGGTATCTCTCCTATATCTCCCACCATGAACGTTATAGTTATGCCCCTAGTAACAGCTACATCCACCTGAGGAAATAGTTTCTGGATGTCCACTCTATCAATCCCACTCATCATCTTACAAATTTCTATTAAGTTGTCTCTCATCCTTCTCCACTCTAAAGAGAAAAACCCCAGCTCCCTCAACCTTTCCTCATAAGACTTACCCTCCAAACCTGGCAGCATCCTGGTAAATCTCCTCTGCACTCTCTCTGTTACTTACACATCCTTCTTATAGCGAGATGACCAGATCTGCACACAATATTCCAAATGTGGTCTCACCAAGGTCCTGTATAATTGCAGCATAACCCCAAGACTCTTAAACTCAAACCTCCTGTTAACAAACGCTAATACACTACAAGCTCTATCCACTTGAGTAGCAACCTTCAGACATCTGTGGATATAAACCCCAAGATCTCTCTGTTCCTCCACATTCCTCAGAACCCTGCTGTTGACCCTGTAATCCGCATTCAAGTTTGTCCTACCAGAATGAATCATCTCGCACTTATCAGGATTAAACTCCATCTGCCACTTTTCGGCCTAGCTCTGCATCCTCTCAATATCTCATAAGAACATAAGAAATAGGAGAAGGCCACCTGGCCCTTTGAGCCTGCTCCGCCATTCAATAAGATCATGGCTGATCTGAAGTGGACCAGTTCCACTTTCCCGCTTTCTCCCCATAACCCTTAATTCCCTTATCTGTCAAAAACCTATCTACTCATGACTTAAATGTATTTAGCGAGGTAGCCTCCACCACTTCAACAGGGAGAGAATTCCAGAGATTCACCACCCTTTGAGTGAAGAAGTTCCTCCTCAACTCCGTTCTAAACTGCTCCCCCTTATCTTGAGGCTGTGCCCTCTAGTCCTGCTGTCCTTTCTGAGCAGGAAGAATCTCTCTACCTCTGCCCTATCCATCCCTTTCATTATCTTATACGTCTCTATAAGATCCTCCCTCATCCTTCTAAGCTCCAATGAGTACAGACCCAGTCTATTCAGTCTCTCTTCATAGTCTAACCCCCTCATCTCTGGTATCAGCCTAGTGAACCTCCTCTGCACTCCCTCCAAGGCCAAAATATCCTTGCACAAGTGCGATGACCAAAACTGCACACAGTACTCCAGCTGCGGCCTCACCAGTGCCCTGTACAGTTGCAGCAAGACCTCCCTGCTTTTATATTCTATCCCCCTCGCTATAAAGGCCAGCATCCCATTCGCCTTCTTGATCACCTGCTGCACCTGCAGACTGGGTTTTTGCGACTCATGCACAAGGACCCTCAGGTCCCTCTGCACCATAGCATGCTGCAGCTTTTCACCCTGTAAATAGTAATCCCTCCTACTATTATTCCTGCCAAAGTGGATAACCTTTGCAGCCTACAGCAGTCTCTTTGCAGCCTACAACATTCAAAGCATTTTCTCCTTGCATTTAAACCATGTAATAATAGAAATAAAAACAGGAATCTGTTTTTTCATTCTCTGTATCCTTCCTGTAGAAACACATTTTAATGAAATAAATGGAGTCGATCATAAATAAAAAACACTACTTATTAATGACAGCAGGATAATATGTGCATTTGTCAAAGTTCCACTGATGTCAACACCAGTCAAGCAGTTCAGCGATGGTTGTTTCTAAAATCCAAAATTTTGAAGACTACCTCTTTGTCCAGAATTTGCGATAATTGTCAACTTTAAATTCATCTTCAAATTGCTCCTCTTTCATTCTAGCTCTTTTAGGAACACGTTTGCGCAATCTTGCTTTCCTTTCAGCTTTCAGCAGAAGGGAAATATTGACTGGCATCATGTTAATTTTTTTTAGGCTCCTTGTATTGGATATTG
This sequence comes from Carcharhinus amblyrhynchos, assembly GCF_965287045.1. Classification (NCBI taxonomy): domain Eukaryota; kingdom Metazoa; phylum Chordata; class Chondrichthyes; order Carcharhiniformes; family Carcharhinidae; genus Carcharhinus; species Carcharhinus amblyrhynchos. Next base: position 44,247,584 of record NC_137324.1, on the reverse strand, counting down.
ATAGTGGACCCATCAGGTCGAACCACCAAAACAGGATACAGCCTGGCATAGACCTGCTTTCCAAAGGGAACTACTGATGTTCTATTGGAACCAATCTGCCTGGGTCGCTGACACAGGACACACAGCAGGAAGCAATCTTTCAGAAGGCACAAACTGCCACAACTGCGTGCTCCAGCCCAGCACCTGGGCGTGCTGCCTCCAATATTTTTCGAACTGCGTATGCTAAGTCCTGCCCACAGTGCGGACAGGATCAGAGCCAGCAAAATGCATAGAGGTGTGCTGGAACGAGGATTCCGGGCTCGGATCCATATTACGCCCAGATCCGGCCCTTACGCTCTGATTGGTGAAATTGAGCCCTTAGTTACGTGCTCAAAGAATTAAATTCATGTGAAGATTAATGCTACACTTTTAAACCATGAGCCTACAAGCAGAAGTAGGCCATTCAGCTCATCAAGTCTGCTCTGCTGCCATTCAATGAGATCATGACTGATCTGATCTGATAATCCTCAACTCCACTCTCTTGCCTTGTCCTCATAATCCTTGATTACTTTCTGATTAAAAATCTGTCAATCTCAGCCTTGAACATACTTAACAACCTCTACAGTCCTCTGCGATAAAACGTTCTATGGATTCACCACTCTCTGAGGGAAGAAATTCCTGCTCATTTCTGTCTTAAATGGGTGACCCCATACTCTGAGATTATGCCTTCTGGTCCCAGACTCAAGGGGAAGCAACTTCTTCAGCATGTACCCTGTCATGCCTCCTGAGAATCCTATATATCTCAATAAGATCACCTCTCATCCTTCTAAACTCCAATGAGTATAGGCCCAACCTACTCAAGCTCTTCTCACAGAAAATCCATCCATACCTGGAATTAGCCAACTGAACCTTCTCTGGACTGCCTCCATTGCCGCTATATTATTCCTTAAATAAGAGGACCAAAACTGTTCACAATAATCCAGGTGTGGTTAAACTAGTGCCTTGTATAGTTTTAGTAAGACTTCCCATTTTTATATCCATGCTCTCTAAAATGAAGTCTAACATTCCTTTTGTCTTCCTCCTAAATTTCCAAGCAAGCCAAGAAGGCAATGGCAAACCCTAAAAAAACGTTGATATTCCCAGAGTAAGTTTAATGCAATCTGTCATCTGGGATACTTTTCAGATGCAGTTTGCCTGTTTTGTTCATTTTTATGGATATAATGAAAATGTGTTCAATAGAGCAAAGAACAAAGAACAATATAGCACAGGAACAGGCCCTTCAGCCCTTCAAGTCTGCACCGATCATGTGTTCCTAACTAGACCATTCATTTGTATCTCTCTATTCTCAGTCTGGTCATGTGGCTATCTATTTAAGTCTTAAATGATCCTAGCATGTCAGCCTCAGCCACTTTGCTTGGTAGTGCATTCCAGGTCCCCACAACCCTCTGTGTAAAAAACATCCCCCACATCTCTGTATTGAACTTTGCTCCCCTTACCTTGAATTTCTGACCCCTTGTGTTTGTCATTTCTAAATGCGTATAGATCCTATCTCTAAGAATCTTCTCCAACAATTTCCTTGCCATGGACATCAAACTCACTCGCCTATAATTACCCGGGTTATATTTGCTACCCTTCTTAAATAACGGGACCACATTTGCTTTCTTCCAATCCTCTGGAACCTCACCTGTGTCCAAAGAAGAAACAAAGATTTCTGTTAGAGGCCCAGCATTTTTTTTTTACACATGGTGATTGATATCACAGCTTGTAGGAAATGGATCAAAATGTTTCTGGATGATATTTGTGGATAAATATTTTATGTGATTGTTGACTGATCACATTTATTGCTTTAAAGAGAATACTATTAGAAAACATAATTACAAGAAAGTGTGGTAGAGTTTCAGTTCTAGAAGACAATAGAAAAAATGCATACAATATGGAGGGATAGACTTTCTTCCTGCTGTAATGCCACTAATGAACTCTGAGCTACAATGTATGATAGTAATATCAATCAACAATGCAGAAAATGCATCTACAAGATTATAATGAAACAGTTAACGTCAGTAAAACACTGTTCAATACTAGACTGTAAATACTGTCAATATAAAAACAGAAATTGGTATTGTCAGTGTAGTTTTATGTTATTCAACTAATATTGCAGAGGATTGGACTAAGATTTCAGAGTTCAATCTGAGTTCAAATTCCAACATTCAGCTTGGGATTTTAAATATAGTTGGAAAGCAAAATCTGGAAATGAAAAAAAAAATTGTGGTGTCAGTAAAAGCGTCCATCAAGCACTCAAATCACCATAGAAACCTAATCCACTAATGTCCTTTAATTACGGGCCACCTAAGGCCCTCATCCCATCCCCACTGCTATTTTACCCACAGCAAGGGGAGGCCTGTACCAGAGGGATATGTTGGCAGCTTTTACTGGGGAAGCTGATGTTGGGAAAGTATGTGGAGTGGATGGGTCGGGGGGATTGTGGGGTTAGGTGGTGGTAGGGAACTTCCTTTGGAATCCTCCATGCCCATCAGAGACTTGAATTTTACATGGTCACACCACATTTCAAACCTTCCCTCCTGCCAACAGCCCCCTCCCCTTCCCCACCCCTCCCCACCCCCACAGGCTCTTAAATCTGGTCACCCATCCTCCTCATACTGATTGCTGGGGCCAGCAATACACTGGACTTCCCTGAAATCCATCCTCCATTAGCTCCACTTCTTCATGGATTGGCTGTAGTCCCTGCAGAACCTACTACTCAAAGAAAGGTGATGGCCTAGTGGTATTATCACTGGACTGTTAATCCAGAAACTCAGCTAATGTTCTAGGACTAGCGTTCAAATCCTGCCACGGCAGACAGTGGAATTTGAATTCAACAAAAAAAATCTAGAATTAAGAATCTAATGATAATCATAAAGCCATTGTCGATTGTCAGAAAAACCCATCTGTTTCACTAATGTATCTTTAGGGAAGGAAATCTGCTGTTCTTATCTGGTCTGGCCTACATGTAACTCCAGAGTCACAACAAGGTGGTTGACTCTCCTGAGTGAGGGGCCAACTAAGGCTCCATGGATCATGAATCACTTCACATTTTATCTGCCATTTGTCTGCTGACTCCACAACCATGTCTACATCCTTTTGAAGTCCATTGCTATCCTCCTCACAGTACAGCTGAGAGCAAGGACATCAACGGAATGAGTGGAATAGAAGATAGAAAAGAGGATAAATAGATAGAGTTGGAAGAATACCAAATTCTTGGATGGTTGGTGGGCAGAAAGAGGTTAGTGATGGAAATGGGCAAAGCCCTGGAGTAATTTGAACATGAGGTTGACGTTTTTAAAATGGAGACCACACCAGTGATTGAAACAGACAGTGGGTGGGACTATCCCTCTGCACTTGCCCCAAAAGTGTAAAGACCCGCTCGAGGTCAACGGACCTTTGCATAGTGCAACATAATTTTACAAAAACCAGAACATGCCATTGTAATAAATCAACAAACATGAAAGAATTAAATATAAATGTTTACGTAGACAAGATGGATATTCAGTTTCTGGTGAATAAGTACTGGCAATGATGGGGTATCTGCTCAATCTCATTTAAATGCCTGTTCCTGCCAAGAGGTCTGAGTTTCTCGATAATTAATTATTAATAGAATTCTCCTGCCCACACAGCAAGCTGGAACTGAGATTTTAAAATCTGCTGTGGGCTTGTTGCTTTTGGCTTCGAGATTGACCTGGGGAATCAACGGCTCTTTTATGCTAATAAAAGTCAACACTAAAGGAAACAGAATGCTTCTAATTCATCTTCCTCACTTGGCACCAGCCCTCCATTTCTGCTACTGCTTGGTACTGAACTTTTCAGTGTGGGGTTTACACAGATTGTTCGTATTTGTCCTGACAGAGATCCGATTTTAACACTATGCATGTTAACAGGTTCTGAGTGGGTTAACATTCTGCCCATTAGGGCTGAAGTTAAATAATTTTAAATGCACAAACTGCTGGGGCTCTTGGAGTCATAGAGAAAATCATAGTGAACTAATTAAAACACAGTTAGTACTGACAAGAGCACCTATATGCCCTGTATTTGACCTGGTTTTCTGCTGCTTTGAGAGAGCACCACCTCTTCACATGAGCAAAGAATATTGACTCAAAGCAGATTCCATTACAGGAATCATTTCAGCTAGTCCCTCACAAACTGCCTGACACTGTCAATGTTGCTAATGTTGCCACCATTGATGACTTTGATTTGATTTGATTTATTATTGAGACATGTATTAGTATACAGTGAAAAGTATTGTTTTGTGCATGCTATACATTCAGAGCATACCATATTATAGAGAAGGAAATGAGAGAGTGCAGAATGAATGTTACAGTCATGGCTAGGGTATAGAGAAAGATCAACTTAATGCAAGGTAGGTCCATTCAAGAATCTGCTGGCAGCAGGGAAAAAGCTGTTTTGGAGTTGGTTGATATGTGTCCTCAGACTTTTGTATCTTTTTCCCTATGGAAGATGTTGGAAGAGGGTATCTCTGGGGTGCGTGGGGTCCTTGATTACGCTGGCTGCTTTGCTGAGGCAGTGGGAACTATAGACAGGATCAGTGGATGGGAGGCTGGTTTGAGTAATGGCCTAGGCTTCATTTAGGATCCTTTGTACTTTCTTGCGGTCTTGGACAGAGGAGAATCCATACAAAGCTGTGATACAATTGGAAGGAATGCTTTCTATGGTGCAACTGTAGAAATTGGTGAGAGCTGTAGTGGACATGCCAATTTCCTTAGTCTCCTGAGAAAGTAGAGACATTAGCCAGCTTTGATAACTATAACATTGGCATGGAAGGACCAGCTTAGGTTATTGACAATCTGGACACCGAAAAACTTGGTTAATGACCATTTCTACTTCATTCCTGTTAGAGTCATAGGGTCAGAGAGTCAGAGGTTTGCAGCATGGAAACAGGCCCTTCAGCCCAACTTGTCCATGCCGCCCTTTTTTTGTAAACCCCTAAGCTAATCCCAATTGCCCGCATTTGGCCCATATCCCTCTATACCCATTTTATCCATGTAACTATCTAAATTATTTTTAAAAGACAAAATTGTACCCGTCTCTACTACTACCTCTGCAGCTTGTTCCAGCCACTCAACACCCTCTGTGTGAAAAAATTTGTCCCTCTGGACGCTTTTGTATCTTTCCCCTCTCACCTTAAACCTATGCCCTCTAGTTTTAGACTCCCCTATCTTTGGGAAAATATATTGACTATCTACCTTATCTATGCCCCTCATTATCTTATAAAACTCTATAAGGTCACCCCTCAGCTTCCTATGCTTCAGAGAAAAAAGTCCCAGTTTATCCAGCCTCTCCTTATAACTCAAACCTTCAAGTCCCAGTAGCATCCTAGTAAACTTTTTCTGCACTCTTTCTAGTTTAATAATATCCTTTCTATAATAGGGTGACCAGAACTGCAGTATTTCAAGTGTGACCTTAACAGTGTCTTGTACAACTTCAACAAGATGCCCCAACTCCTGTATTCAATGGTCTGACCAATGAAACCAAGCATGCCAAATGCCTTCTTCACCACTCTGTCCACCTGTGACTCCACTTTCAAGGAACTATGAACATGTTCATAGATCTCTTTGTTCTGTAACTCTCCCCAGTGCCCTACCATTTACTGAGTAAGTCCTGCCCTGGTTCAATTAATGTACCAAAATACATCACTTCGCATTTGTCTAAATTAAACTCCATCTGCTATTTGTCAATCCACTGGCCCAATTGATCAAGATCCCGTTGCAATTGGAGATAACTTTCTTCACTGTCCACTATGCCACCAATCTTGGTGTCATCTGCAAACTTACTAACTATGCCTCCTATATTCTCAATCAAGTCATTAATATAAGTGACAATTAACAGCGGACCCAGTACTAATCCCTGAGGCACACCGCTAGTCACAGGTCTCCAGTTTGTAAAACAAGCCTCTACAGGCACCCATTGATGTAGACAGGGACATGTTCTCCATTACACTTCCTGAATTCAATGACTATCTCCTTCATTTTGTTGACATTGAGGGAAAGGTTATTGTCATCACACCAGTTCACCAGGTTCTCTATTTCTTTCCTATACCATATCTTGTCATTGTTTGAGATCCCACCCACTTGCAGTGGGTCCATCAGCAAACTTGAAAATTGAGTTGGAGGGGAATATAGCCAAACAGTCAGACGTGTATAAGGAAGGCAGAGAACAGAGCTTTGTGGGACACTGGTGTTGAGGATGGTTATGCAGGAGATGTTGTTGCCTATCCTTACTGACTGCGGTCTGTGGTTAGGATCCAGTTGCAGAGAGAGGAGCCAAGCCCCAAACCCCAAAGATTGGAGATGAGTCTCATAGGAATAATGGTGCTGAAGACTGAGCTGTCGTCTATGAATGGAGTCTGACGTGGGTGTCTTTGTTATCCTCTGTCTTTGTTAGGTGTTCCAGGATTCAGTGTAGGGCCAGGGAAATGGCATCTGCTGTGGACCTGTTCTGGTGGTAGGCAAACTGTCATAGATCCCTGGTAGTCCAGGAGGCTGGAATTGATTCTTGCCATGACTAACCTTTCGAAGCACTTCATAATTATGGATGTCAGAGACACCAGATGATAATCATTAAGACACGCTGCTTGGCTTTTCTTTGGTACCGGAATGATGTCTTCTTGAAGAAAGTAGGATCCTCAGATTGGTGTGGTTGAAGATGCCTGCAAATACCCCTGTCAGCTGATTCCATGCAGGACCTGAATGCCCATCCGGGCCAGTTGCTTTCTGTTTGTTGACTTTTGAGAAGGCTGCTTTGACATCGGCAATGCTGATTGAGGTTACAGGTTCGTCTGAGGCTTTCGGATGAAAGGTGCGCTCCCGCTGACCTCTTGCTCAAAACGGGCATTGCTCAGCTCCTCCCTCTGTGACTGGATCCTGAAGTTCCTAACACACAGACCACAATCAGTAAGGATAGGCAGGAAAACCTCCTCCACGATCATTCTCAAAACCACTGCCCCACAAGGCTGTGTTCTCAGCCCCTTCTGTAGGGATTCTATAATTCTATGAATCTGTTAATCTTCACCCTTGCTGTTCACCCTCCAAACGCATCCGTGCTTAGTATGAATCATACTAGTATGGCACATGTACAGGCTGCAACTCTATCTGAAGCTGCAATCACATTGAAATTTTAAACATGATTCATATACAATATCCTTCAAAAATCAACTAACTATGGCTAGGATTTTACACTCTCTAGTATCAACCTCTCTCCACAACCCACATTGGACAGGGAGGTTGAAGGTTGGTGGTGGGGATGTAAACTCCAGTGGCTGGTGGGGCTACTGTGCCATTACTTTGTCACCTCTGCTGGTATTTTAACATCAGTGGGGTAGGGGAGGTGGTGGGAGACCCACTCACCCTTAGGCCTATTGATACAAGTGGTTAATTAATGGCCACTTCAGGATATCGTCCCGCCACTGCTGGCATTGTTTCAGCGGCTTGGAGGGTGTACTTTGCCAATTGGGTGGCTGCGCAGTAAATTAATAAGACATTGCGGCTACTCTACAGACTCTGGGAGTGGGGTGATGTGGTGGTTGCGTTGTTATTCTTGACCAGGCTCCCAATGCCCAATGTCCTTGAGCTTACAGGGCCTTTGAAACAATTTAAGGAATTCAATCTTTGTATCTTTGCCCACGAGACATTGAGGGAATATGGGAAAGTGAGGTCAAGGCCTCCCCAAACTCTGAGTTAGCCATGCCATGCATTTGTCACGTCTGGTCCTTCCAACTCACTGGGACACTGCAATACATACAACCAGAAAAAAACAATGCACAATATCTTCCAAGTGTCTGAAATGCCAAAATTTAAATATCATTTCCTCTTCAATCCTTGTAGAGCAAGGGGCAATCTGCCAGCACTCCCATTGTCCCCAAGAGAAGCAAAATGTCACAGCAACCTGCTATTTGCAGGCATTAGCACATACTATGCATAATTGATGGAGACAACAACCATAAGGAAGTGAGCTTCAGTGCATAACTAAGAAACAACAACTGATAATGCCAGAGAAGAAGTACAAGTGTCTTGCCCAGATGACCATATGGTTCTTGTGAATGTTGCTCTGTACTTACGTACTGTTACATGGTACCATTAGCTAGCCGTGTTATATGTTATATAACTGAAGTACTGGCCTTGTTCCATATGTCTGCAGACAACAAATTGGCTGATACTGAAGGTACTTCTTGTTCTACCTCCAGAGGTACAACATCCAACCAGTTGGTGTGGAGAAGTTTGCCTTCTCTGGCACTAGTATTGCAATCCATGGAGTAGTTTAGCAACAACTGTTTGCTGGAAGTACCTCCACTGGCCCAGAGCCTCAGTAAGTAGTTCCGTCTGGGCATTGTTTCATCCCTAATGTGACTTCTTTAGTTTTTGTGTGAAACACTGGGCACCTTGAAATATCTCTTACTGATTAAAAAAAATGAAAGTGCCCCAAAGGATTGAATATCCTCTTCCAGACCTTAGCCTTCCATGTTTCTATGTGTAAGAGCAGACAATAATCTGGCTAACCTTTAATGGGAGGATTTTGTTACTGAAAGCAAGTATCAGAGCATGAACTGGGGGAAAACTGAGAAATACAATAGAAAGCCTCTTTTGAAAGAAGTATCAATGTCTTATAAGCTTTTGCGTTTCAATTTGAGGGCTCTCAGGGCCAGGAGGAAAACAGTTATGAGAAGTTAAGCAGTGCCTGATATGAGTAAAAGCAGCAAATTTTAGAGGTCGCTTTCTTTTTTACCCCCGCCACCATGCCCAGTTTCCATTAACAATATAATTGCCATTGAGTGAAACATTTCTCCTAAAGGTATACAGATAAATGGATATCAAATTGAAATAGAGATTCTGATCAACTGCACCAATTACACTATAAAGACATACAGACCACAAAATATCCAGATTGGAAGTCGCTGGTTTCAGCCAACGTCACGGCAAGGGCATTGCTATTGGCACCATGCCCCTTAGTTAGGGAGTGAAAATTGCAGTGATTCCAATTCTGACCAGAAGACATGGACACCTGCTGGAAGTGTGTATATATGGATCTTGGATAAAGATGGTTGGCACTCTCCCTTGTTTTGTTTATTCATTAGTGGGATGTGGGCATTGCTGGCCAGGCCAGCGTCTATTGCCAATTGTTAGTAAATTGTGTGGCCTATTAATACTCACTGTTAAAGCTCATGCTCAAGTATTGATTAGCGAGAAACCTATGTCCAAGGATCTATACCTCAGAAAAGGTTTTGTTTGTATTGAATAAGCTGCATATAATCACATTGATCAATTAAAGGTATTTATTGGTGCTGAGTTGTCAGCCACAGCTATTCTACGGATATGTGGCTACAATTTTTCTTAGCCCTATTGTTTGCATGAACCACTTAGAGAGGTGTAAATTACAACATAAATATTTTATATGGTAATTTGAAGCTAGTTTAGTTTTCCTTCAATGGGTTTTGCTGGTGAAAACTTATTTTCCAAATGTCATTAATGGCTGAAAAGGAGATTGGAATGGTGTGATTGTTGATTGAGGAGGAGTGAAGGAGGTGGATCTCTGCTTGCTCGCAGCTTTGACCATTGTGGTAAAGCTAAGAGCGTGAACCTGACAGATCATTATTCTCAGTTTGAAGTTAAATTAGCAAGGCAAGAAAGTGTAGTGACAAATGCAATATTTACCTTTTAATAGCCGAACTTGAATATACCAGGTAGACGTTCTACTCTTCTTATGAGGCCATACCTCGGAACAATAAGGGAAGATGAGCTCGATAATCAGTAGACAAATTTACTGTTAGTAGAATCCCATTAACTGCTGCCAACAGCAAATATCAAGGCTGGAGCTGAAGGACTTCAAAATCAGATTGACAGTGCGGTGTTGGAGTCAGAACTCAGAATGTCCACAATGCGAAAATTATACAAATCTATCTTAGTCACACAGGAAGGCAGAAAGCTGTGAAAATTATTAAACACATCTTCCTGGAGAAAAAGAAAAAGAAAAATTGTGTTTATCTAATACCAAAGTGATTCTCCACAATCAAATTTGTCCGACGTGAGATAGGAATGGTTTAAATGTGAATAATGGTCAACAAGAGTTTCTTGGACAGAACAATAATGCAATGGCATTGCAGAGGATTTAAATTTTAAAAAAAATCAGGGTTATGGAAACTAAGCTACAGTGTGACTGAAACTGTGAAATAAATCAGAACGCTTCTGTCTAGCATCATTTTTCAACATTCACTGCTGCTGTTCACTCAGCATAATACTGTTCCTTTGCACTGACTGCCATTTCTTTGATTTGATTTATTATTGTCACATACAGTGAAGAGTACACAGTGAAGAGTATTGTTTCTTGCATGTGATACAGACAAAGCATACTGCACATCGGGAAGGAAAGGAGAGAGTGCAGAATATAGTGTTACAGTCATAGCTAAGGTGTAGAGAAAGATCAACTTAATGCAAGGTGGGCCCATTCAAAAGCCTGATGGCAACAGGGAAAAACATAAGAAAATAAGGAATAGAAGCAGGAGTAGGCCATCTAGCCCTTGGAGCCTGCCCCGCCATTCAATAAGATCATGGTTGATCTGTCGTGGCTCAGTTCCACATTCCCGCCCTCTCCCCATAACCCTTAATCCCCTCTCTTATCAAAAACCCATCAACCCGTGTCTTAAAAATATTTAGCGAGGTAGCCTCCACCACTTCAACGGGCAGAGAATTCCAGAGATTCACCACCCTTTGAGTGAAGAAGTTCCTCCTCAACTCCGTTCTAAACCGCCCCCCTTTTATCTTGAGGCTGTGTCCCCTAGTCCTATTAAAGCTGTTCTTGAGTCAGTTGTTGTGTGATCTCAGAATTTTGTATCATTTTCCCGATGGAAGAAGGTATGTCCGAGGTGTGTAGGGTCCTTAATTATGCTGGCTGCTTTGCTGAGGCAGCAGGAAGTGCAGAGAGTCAATGGATGGGAGGCTGGTTTGTGTGATGGACTGGGCTTCATTCATGATCACTATACCACTGCCACCCCTCGACTTACCAGTGTAAAAAGGAGCATGCCATGTCTTCCCACTGATGTACAGAACTGTGATAATGTTTTCTGCATTTCTGGAGAAGTTGGGCTTTGAAAACATGGCAAGAATTGCAGGCCAGGGTGTGGAAGTGGAATAGTTCAAGTGAAGTGGCAATTCACAGGTGCTTGCCATTCTGGAGGAAGATCCAGGCTATTAGTTCTATTTGTCTCCACAGTAATGCTGCCACAACCTGTTGAGAATTTCCAGCATTTTCTGTTTTTATTCCTTCATTATGGTAAAATTATGATAGAGTCACATTCTGACTTTGAAAGCCCCGCAGTGTGCTAAAAAAGTTTCAGTTTCATGTGCTCACAGCTGCAGAATGCGGATCGATTCAAAGGTGGTTACATTTTATTTAATGGTTAAAGTCACAGACATTATTTCAATCAATTATCTGTTCCATAACATTCACAATGAACTTTACAGAGTTCTGTAATACAATGCGTGCCTCTGAGGCTGAAAGTCTTGCATCTGAGACAAAACAATAACTCACAATTATATAGTGCGCCTCAAATGTAAAAACCTTAAATGTGCTTCACAAGCAAGCATAAGTAAGCTAAATGGCCTCTGAGCCAACAAGGGAGAGATTAAACCTCTCTCACTTGTTTGCTCTTTCTCACCAGCTACTGTAAACAACGATTTAAGGTTTTGGAAACTTCAGTCTATGAATCAGAAAACACTAAAAGAAGACTTTCTTTAAATCTCTCCATTAGGAAAAGTCAGTTGTTTCGCAACCATAGAGCTGGCTTGGAACTACAACTGTGGCATGAAATATACCTTGTTAATGGAGTTTGGAAAGTTGTCTCTTAAAACACATCAGCAGTCAGTTGTGCTGATGACAAAATATGCCAGAATAAGTAAGTAGCTGCCTTCCAAACCTTTCATTTTTGGAATTATTTTCACGACACTTCCTCTAATTTGTCTCGCTGCATGTCTGACATCCAGTATTGGGTGCATCGAAATTTCCTCCAATTAAATATTGAGAAGATTTAAGCTGATCCCCAACCACAAGTTCCAACGTCACTGTCTCTCATTTTTGGATTTCTTTTTCTCTTAAGAATATTCTGTTTCACATTGTCATATTTTTGTGATTTTATGCTAGGTATTCTCTTAGCGTTAGTGTCAATGTTAACAATAAATGGACCTCATGTATATAATCCGAAATTCAACAGCCAGTAATGTATTCAGGACTTCAGCTAATTAATAACCTTCACCTCTCTCAAAATGTCTCAGGAACAACTATCTATCAATTTTTGGAAATATGCTTAGTGACGAAGAAGTCTAGTTGAGAACTGACAATGGACCGGACTGCCAAATTGAACTGAACACTTTCAGCAGCTAAGTGAAACCAAGTAATTCTGAGGGATAATTTAAATCAACAATCTAGTCATATTTCGCATTGAGATTAGCTTCCAACCATATATCTTTCCCACTACCAAGACAGTCTACTTGTATTTCCATAGGTTCGTCTGATCGCCAGATAAAACTTATCTGGTACTAAAACTCTCATTCATGCCTCTGTTACTTCTCATAGAAACCCTTCAGTGCAGAAGGATGCCATTTGGCCCATCGAGCCTCCACCGACCACAATCCTATCCAGGTCCTAACCCCACGCATTTATCCTAGCTAGTGCACCTGATACTAAGGGTCAATTTAGCATGGTCAATCCACCTAACTTCTCGATTTTTATGTTCCAAATCTCCCCTAATAGGTCTCCTATCTCCCATTCTACATAAACATGAAATCATCCGAAACTCTGTTGAGTCTTCATTGCTGATTTACCTTGATTCCTGATTAAATGGAGACACAATTTTAACATTTTCATCCTTATCTCCAAGTCCCTCCAATCTTAAGATCTGTGAGTTCTGCTATTTCTGATAGAGGTCTGCAAAATTGTGAGAGGCATAGACAGGGTGGATAATCAGAGGCTTTTTCCTAGGGTAGAAAGTCCTAGGGCGGAAGTGTCAAATACAAGAGGGCACAAGTTCAAGGTGAGAGGGGGAAAGTTTAAGGGAGATATGTGGGGGTGAGGTTTGCACGCAGAGAGTGATGAGTGCCTGGATGCAATGCTAGAGGGATGGTGGAAGCAGGCACATTAGCAACATTTAAGAGGCACCTGGATGGATGCATGAATAGTGAGGGAATAGAGCGATATGGTTCAAGTAAGGGCAGTAGGATTTTTAGTTTAGTTGGGGCATCATGATTGGCATAGGCTTGGAGGGCTGAAGGGGCTCTTCCTGTGCTGTACTTTTATTTATCCTTTCTTTTTTCTTTAATCCCTGGTACATTAATGATTTAATTTTCTTCATGGCAGTTCCTTAGGGTTGAGGATGACTTGTTTCTACTTCGGGGAGGTGGGTTTTGTGTTGGTTGAATAGTCCAATTCTGGATTGGAGGCAATAAATTGTCCCTAAATTAGTTTCCCTCAATGTGGAATGCCATAAGCATAGATCAGGGTCATGGGTGAAGGGGGGACTGATAATGTTAAAATAGCGGCGCGGGCTCGTTGGGCCGAAGGGTCTGTTTCCCGGGCTGTTTTTGTTCTTTGTCTCTGCCACAGGTTGGGCAGGCAGTGTTTGGTGGGGTGGGTGGATGGGACGCTCCAGATTCTGTGATCTCTTTGTACGGTTTATGCTCGAATTCTGTGTGCTCCACCTAGAAGCTCAAAGGTGATTGGCACCTTTGCAGATGTTTCTTCTCCAATTTGTGCGTTCTAAGGCCAGCCCATTCCATGAGTCAATGGGGATGTTGCATTTATTTAGAGAGGTTTCCAAAGTGTCCTTGTAGCATTTCCTCTGCCTTCCTAGTGATCGTGTGCCATTGTGGAGCTAGGAGTTGAGCACTTGTTTTGGAAGTGTTATGTCGGGCATGCGGACAATGTGGCCCACCCATTGCAGCGTGTTGAGCATGACCAGTGCCTCAATACTGAGAATATCAGCCTGGGAGGGGACGATCACATTGGTACACCTATCCCACCAGTGGATTTGCAGGATTTTGCAGATCCAATGTTGGTAATACCTCTCTGGGGATTTGAGATGCTTGCTGTATGTTGTTCACGTTTCTGATGCATACAGAAGAGCGGGGACACAGCTGCTCTGCAGACCATGAGCGTGGTGCTGGATGTAAGGTCTCGGTCTTTGAACACTCTGTTCCTCAGTCATCCCAAGATTGCACTGGCACATTGGAGCCGATGCTGGATTTCATCATTGATGTCTGCTCATGCCGAGAGGAGGCTCCCGAGGTACGGGAAATTATCTATATTGTCCAGGAGCTCACCATGGTTCATGATGGGAGGGGGGCAGATTCGTGTGGCAGGAGCAGGCTGGTAGAGAATCTTTGCTTTCCAAATGTCTAGTCTAAGACATATTCTCTCATACGCTTCGGGGAATGCGTCGATGATGGTTTGTAGCTTGTTCTCTGAGTGTGTATACACAGGTGTCGCCTACATGCTGAAGTTCGATGACAGAAGTTGGGTGGCCTTGTTTTGACCTGCAGGCATCGGAGGTTGAACAGTTTCCCGCTTGTCTGGTAGGTTAGCTTCACTCCAGCAAGGAACGCCAGGATGATGGAGTGGAGTGTTGCTGCAAGAAACAGGAGAAGGGGGTTGCTTCGATGACACAGCTCTATTTGACCCCAGTTTTCACGTGTATTGGGTCTGGGATGGTTCAAATTTGTGAGGATTACAGTTTGCATGTCATCGTGAAGCAGGCGGAGAATGCTGACAAATTTCTGCAGGCAGCCGAATTTCAGGAGGATACTCCACAATCCCTCGAGGTTGACAGAGTCGACAGCCTTTGCAAAATCGAAGAAAGCCATGTAAAGAGGTTAATACTGCTTCCGGCACTTTTCCTGGATTTGGCATGTGCTGAAAATCATGTCCAATGAGCGTTTTAATGAGCGGAAGTTGCATTGAGAGTCAGGGAAGAACTCTTCAGCAACTGGGAGGAGGTGATTTAGGAGGATTCTCATGAATACTTTTCCTGTGGTGGCGAGTACAGAAATCCCTCTGTAATTTCCGCAGGCAGCCCTATCTCCTTTCTTGAACATGGTTATAATTAAGACATCTCTGAGATCTCTTGGCATGCTCTCTTCCTTCTGGACAAGTATGATGAGGTGGATTCTTGTCACGAGTGCTTTGCCACATTTAATACTTCAGAGGGGATTCTATCTGAGCCAGAGGCCTTATTGTCTTTCAACTTTCGGATGGCTGCTTTGACCGCACAGTGAACTGGAATTATGCTAAGATAGTGGCGAGTAGCGTCTTGCAGGATGATGTCCAAGGCATTTGCATCAAAGGCTGCCTGCATCTTGGTTGAGGGCGCAACCACTGGGAGCAACTGTGCCTTCAACTGCCTACACATCAAACTCTGGATTTTTCTCCATAAGCTTTTTTCTCCAATTATAAAACACACCTTGAAACTCATGTGTCTGTTCAAGCTTTTGGTCAGCTGTCTTACTTTCTCTTAAGATTAAAGCTGCAGATGCTGGAATCTGAAGCAAAAATGGAAAATGCTGGGGATTCTCAGCAGGTCTGTCAGCCTCTGTGGAGAGAGAATAGGGCCAACGTTCTGAGTCTGGATGACCCTCATCAGAGCTGAAGAAAATAGAAAATAGGATGAGATTTAAACTGTTAGGGTGAGGGGTGGGGAATTGACTGAGACGTCATATACAGTAAGACAATAGGAATGTAAATGGTAGTGATCATGGTGAAGAAGGTTACAATAGCGACCATTGAAAGGCCAGAATGTGTAAATCCCAGAACAAAGGAATGCAGGAGGCAATGGTTTAGTGGTATTATTATGAGACTATTCATCCAGAAACTCAACTAACTCTCTGGGGACCTGGGATTGAATCCCACCATGGCAAATGGTGGAATTTGAATTCAATTAAAATATCTGGAATTAAGAATCCTCTGATGACCATGAGACCATTGTCAATTGTCAGGAATACCCATTTGGTTCACTAATGGGTTCACTTCGTTCACTTTAGGGAAGGAGATCTGATATCCTTACCTGGTCTGGCCTACACGCGACTCCAGAGCCACAGCAATGCAGTTAACTCAAAGTTGTTGAATGTGAGAGCAGAGAATACAATAGGCCAGATTGAAGGAGGTGCACTTGAAGCACTGCTTCATCAGGAATGAGTAGTTGGGTCTTTGATGTTGAACAAGGTGGAGTTAAGAGGCTGGTGTTTCATCTTCTGCAATTGCATGGGAAGGTGCAAAGGCAGGGGGTTGAGGTGTTGGGTATGATGGAGGAATGGACCGAAGTATCCTGGAGGGAATGGTCCCTGTGGAATAGTTACCCTGGGAGTGAAGGGAAGATATGCTCAGTGCCAGCATCGTGCTAGATTTGGCAGAAATGGTGGAGAATGATCCTTTAAATTCAGAGGTTGGTGGGATGAAAAGTGAAGACAAGGGGGGAGGCAAGTGTCGGAGATGGATCATGCAAAGGTGATAGAGACGTGGAAAAATGTGTGGTTCTGTGTACCCGCATGTTTCCTAGCTATGCCTGTCTCTTCATGTGCCGTGTGGTGCATTCACTGTTCCTGTTCTATTCTGGTCTCCTCCCATAACTGTTTTACTGGTACGTCAGCAACTATTTTGGTGCCACTTTATGTTCTTGTCTGGACCTGGAAAGATTTACCAATATCATTTCCAATTCCCACTCCTCTATCACCTGCACATGACACACCTCTGATAATTCCCTCCCTTTCCTTCACCTCTCTGTCGCCACTCGATCATGTTCCTGTGAAGTGCTGGGTTGCCTTTTTGATATCATGTGGATTAAACACCATTGGCTGAAGACTGGCATCCATGATGCTGGGGACCTTAGGACGAGACTTTGATGGATCAGCCACTAAACACTTCTGGCTACAATGCTTGAGACATGTATTTTGTGCAGATGTTCTGGGCTTCTCCAACGTTAACAATGGGAATATTTTTGGAGCCTCCTCATCTGGTTTGTTGTTTAATTGCTCACCACCATTTACAACTGGATCTGGCAGGACTGCAGAGCTTTTATCTGATTAAATGGTTGTGATTTCTTCGCTCTATTTATTGCATGTTGCTTCCACTGTTTAGCATGCATGTGCTTCGATGCATGTGCTTGTAGTTTCACCAGGTTGGCACTTTACGTTTGTGTAACTTGGTGATGCTCTTGCATACTCTCTTGCATTCCTTTTTGAGCCTAGTTTTTCACCTAACTTGATTGTAATAATAGCGTCATGCCCATAGTGCCTTGTGGATATCCAGCTTTGAGGTGTCAAATCTATTGCAAATTTATACCATTTATCAATGTGGTAACACTAGACAAAATGGTGGAAGGTACTTCTAGTTGAATGTGGGACTTCCTTACCACAGCAACTGTGTGGTGGTGATTCTTACCAGTATTGTTAAGGCGCATCTGTAATAGGTAAACTGATGGTAAAATCAGGTAGACATTTCCCTCATGTTGGTTCTTTCACCACCTGCCAGAGGCTCAGATATTCTTTCAGGAATCTGGCAGGTCAGTAAATAGTGGTATGATTGAGCCACTCTTGGTGATGGATATTGAAGTTCCCCATCCAGAGTACTTATTTTGCTCTTGCATCCCCTAGTGCTTCTTCCAAGTGCCATTCAAAATGGATGAGAACCAATTGATCAGCTAAGAGAGGGTGGTAGGTTATAATCAGTAGGATCTTCCCTTGCCCATATTTGACTCAATACCATGAGACTTCATGGGATATAGAGGGAATGTTGAGAAATCCGAGGTCCACTCCCTCCCTCATGTACACCACTGTGCAACTGCTTTTGGTAAGTCTGTTCTGCCAGTGGGACAGAACGTTCCCAATGATGGCGATGGTGGAGTCTGAGACATTGGCTGTAAGGTATCACTTGCTGAGGATGACTATGTCAGGCTGTTGCTTGACTAGTTTCTGGGATAACTCTGTTAATCTTGGTATAAGTCTCCAGAGGTTAGGGAGGAAGACTTAGTCAATTGGACAAGATTTTCTGTTGACACATCCAGTCCCTAGATCAATGCTTGGTGGCCTGTCCAGTTTGGTTTACATTAGACTTTTTCATAATGGTTGTGATGGAAGTGGGCCAGTTCAGAGGGTAATTTAAAGTCAACCATTTTGCTGGATTCGCATGTATGTCAGTCAAAGCAAGAATGTCAGATTTCTGATCCTAAAGTGTATTAATAAAGTAAATAGGTTTTTTTGCAATCTGGTGGTTTCATGGATATTCTTATTTATTTAATTAATTGAATTTATGTATTCAATTAATTAAACTTAAATTGCCCAGATGCCTTAGTGCGCTTTGGATTTTTGTGTCAAGATCATTAATTCAGTCTTCTACATTACTAGTCTGGTAATATAACCACTATGCTATTGTTCTCCCAGGCTTGCATATAGAGCACCCAAGGTGGTGGATATGGAGCATGGTTAATTAGCTCTCAAAGACCTGCCCTCTTGATGTTCAGCTTGCTACTCAGAGACAACTGATAATTTTGTCCCTCTTTGTTGGGAAGTGCAACACAATATAGTCAGTAATTTTGCGATACTATTCTCCTCTTTACCTTTAAATCCCTCAATTCAAGGCTACGGAGACTAGGTCATTGAGTGCCTTTAAGGCAGAGATAGATATGTTCTTGATCAATAAGGGGATCAGATGTTATGGGGAAAAGGCAGGAGAATAGGGATGAGAAAAGTATCAGCCATGATTGAATGGTGGAACAGACTTGATGGGCTGAATGGCCCAATTCTGCTCCTAGGTCTTATGGCCTTAAACCAACATTCCTGGGATTGGGGGAGGGGCAAGTGCACCAGCATGGGGTGGAAGTGGGGTGGGGCCAGAGACTTGATGTCAAAACCAAGATCTCCATCCTGTTTAAGCTACAATGAAGACCCTGACTGGGGGTAATCTGCCTGCATCCCTATCCCCCCCAGCCAGTTTTTGGAGATTGTTTGAAAATATATCCAGCCTAGCGATTGCACCCACTATTCTTTATGCTGAAGTGAAACCACATCTGTTGAAAACAAATATCAACCCCACTGTGGATCTACCAAAATCTCTAAAACATTATGGGGCTGGCTTTCTTGAGGGGGATGATTGGTGTAACCACACTTCTAACAGTGGACTAGAACCTCAAAAATCATAGGCCCCTCATAATTAATTTGTGTCATCCTTGCTTACAAAGTATTCTCATATCCAAGAGGGAAATATTTTGATGTAATGCTATTTAAATATTGGCACATTGTACATGATAGTTGTCACAGTTATTCGAATAATATATGTATAGTATTAAATACTGTGTGTAAACTGCATTTATCATTCATAATGTGCAAAAACAATTAAAATTCAATTTTAGATGTTCTGTCAAATGCTAAATAATCCACTGTACATATAACGGCTGCAATGCTCATTTGAAGGCTCAATTAAAAGTAAAATAACATTCTAAATGACAAATGATTCACTCGAAGATAGAACTCAAAGCTTTATTCTATGCATTTACCAGAATGACCCAATACAAGGTTCAATTATTATCGGAACATAGGAGCATGCAAACATTTGTGGAGGGGATGGCAGGAGGGCAGATGTCTCTCCTTTGTACCTGTTCATTGTGGTTCAGTTGCCTCAAAGAGGCCTATTTTACCATTTTGATTTAATGTGCTGAGTGGACTTGAAGCTGGGAGTGTTTCGGATCCGAATTTTAGGCCCCATCCTTTGCACTCCCATACACACTCCGCCCGCAAAAATATCAGAAATTCCAAATTATGCTGTGCAAGCCTGTGGGTGGTGCTTAATGCACCCAAAATCCTGCAACTCAAATTGGCACCTCCAACTGCGCATGCGCAGAAAATGATAGAATTCTGCTTCCCTGCCACATCGCTCCCGGCTGGATAATGCCTCTCCCTGGCCCCACAGACATTGCCCCACCACAATACCATTACTGACCCCCTTTCCCCCACTCCCCACCGTTCAGACCCTCCTTTCCCTTGCCCCCACCAATCTCAGGCAGAGCGGCAGCTGACACCCCCCCTTTCCCTCCACTGATCTTAAGCAGAGGTGGCAGCAGGCCCCCCTTTCCTTCTACCGACCTCAAGTAGAGTGTCAGCTGGCCCACCTTTCCCTACCCGCAACCAATCTCAAGCAGAGTTGTTGGATGCTAAGCACTTATCTCCTCACTAACTGGAACGTTCAAATCGGACTTCTATGGAGGTCAGGAAGGCGAATGGGATGCTGGCCTTCATAGCGAGGGGGATTGAATATAAAAGTAGGGAGGTCTTGCTGCAGCTGTATAGGGCATTGGTGAGGCCGCAGCTGGAGTACTGTGTGCAGTTTTGGGCGCCGCACTTACGCAAGGATATTTTGGCCTTGGAGGGAGTGCAGAGGAGGTTTACTAGGCTGATACCGGAGTTGAGGGGATTGAGCTATGAGGAGAGGCTGAATAAACTAGGCTTGTACTCGTTAGAGTTTAGAAGAATGAGGGGAGATCTCATTGAGACGTATAAGATGATGAATGGGATGGATAGGATAGAGGTGGAGAGACTCTTCCCGCTCAAAAAAGACAGTAGGACTAGGGGGCACAGCCTCAAGATAAAGGGGAGGCGGTTTAGAACGGAGTTGAGGAGGAACTTCTTCACTCAAAGGGTGGTGAATCTCTGGAATTCTCTGCCCGTTGAAGTGGTGGAGGCTGCCTCGCTAAATATTTTTAAGAAGCGGGTTGATGGGTTCTTGATAAGAGAGGGGATTAAAGGTTATGGGGAGAGGGCGGGAAAGTGGAACTGAGCCACTTCAGATCAGCCATGATCTTATTGAATGGCGGGGCAGGCTCGAAGGGCTAGATGGCCTACTCCTGCTCCTATTTCTTATGTTCTTATGTTCTTATATCTCTTTTGCGCTGATTCTGGATGAGTGAATGCAATAGGAAAGGGAGAGAGCAGGTAAGGGGAAGGTTGGGTGTACATCCCATTAAATGCAAATGCATTTAAATGGCTGTCGTGCCTGTTTCGGGCGTGGTCCCGATCACAGCCATTTTTGGACCTTGGTAAAGAGGGAACTGGTGTGGAGGCGGGCGCAGATCATGCTACTGACATCACGCCCAACTTTTACCAAGTTTTGTGCCCGGAAATGGGTGCAATGTGATGGTAAAATCAGGCCCATAAGGTTTTGAATTCAAATTCCACTTCTGGACTTGAGCACAAAAATCTGGGTTGATGATCCGGTGTAAGGGAGTGATGGGAATGCCATCTTTTATATGAGATGTTATAACTGAGACCCTGTCTGCTCTCTTGGATATAGCTAAACAATTCCATGACATTTTTTGAAGAAGAGCAGAGGCAGTATCACTGGTCCTGACCAATATTCTTTAGCCAATGACACAAGAAATATTGGGTGGGACTTCCTGGCTGTGCTTGCCTCAAGAGCAGAAAATCCCGCCCAAAGTCAATGGATCTTCTGCCCATTATCTGGTCATTATTACATTGTAGTTTGTGGGAGCTTGTTGTGTACAAATTCACTGCTGCATTGCCTACATGACAATAATGACACTTGAAAAGCACTTCATTAATTGTAGAACACTTTAAAATATTTGGGAGTCATGTAAGGCGCTATATAAATGCAAGTCTGTCTTTCCAGGCCTCAGCAAATCCTCCAGTTATGCCCAGGGTTAAAGTAGAAGAGTAATGTGAAGCTCTGAAAGCACCCACCAACATTGGCCCAAGGCAAGAATCTGAGTGTGGGGAGATGCTCCATGATATTGGGCTGCATTGACATATTCACGGAACTCAGCACTCGATCCATGTTAGCCGAAATAGTATTCATGATCTATTGAATGCTTTGACATATATTAGAGTTGAGCTTCTACATGCTCTGTGACATCTTTCAGATGCTCATTGGCAGGTTGGCCCTTCTCCCTATAATTTCCTGGTATTTACCCACCAACCTTTTATAGACTAGACCTTTGAAACTAGTGTGTGATCTTGTTGTTCAGCCACTTGGTGCCTGTGGCATTCTATGGGCCTGCTGCCTGGTGATTCACCACATGCAGGTCAGACTTCCAGCTGAATGTCCATCATACACATGGCACCAGTGATGCTTGCAAATGTCAAATCAAGTGATAGTGCATCTTCAGGAATTCTGGTCTCTACATTATGAAGTGGAAGAACTTCAGCCTCCATATTTAACTCCAGAAGTTAAGGAGAGTGTAGATGGGTTGCATCTTGGCACCACGGTTGGCACTGCTGCCTCACAGTGCCAGGGATCTTAGGTCACTGTCTGTGTGGAGTTTTCATCTTCTCCCTGTGTCATGTGGGATTCCTTTGGGTGCTCCAGTTTTCTTTCACAGTCCAAAAGATGTGCAGGTTAGGTAGATTGACCATGATAAATTGTCCCTTTGAGTAGGTTAGGGGGATTAGCAGGGTAAATGCATGGGGTTATGGGGATAGGGCGAGGGATGTTTTTGGGTAAGATGTCCTTTCGGAGTGTTGGTGCAGACTCAATGAGCCAATGGTCTCCTTCTGCACTGTGGGAGTTCTATAGTTATTTTTAGGTGTAATGGGATAGCAAAGGGAGATTAATGGCAAGTGAAAGCAGTTGTTATTTATTGTGCGGTTTGTGTAGCGTGATGGGGAAGTGACAAATAAAAAGAGAATAAGATGTGAAGAAACATTGTGTGATGTCTCCTGCAGCAGTGTCACTTACCATGGCCACAGCATACCCAGGATAGGTGGTATGTTTTGTTCAAGGCAGAGGATCGTGTGTAGGTGGGAATTGCTTCCTACAGTGGCAGCTTCCTGTTGTGCGCAATCAATTCCTGCAAATAAGAAATGAACATATTAGTGACAGTTTAGTGAGGTGTATAGAGATGTACCAGTCGCAGTTAAATAGTTTCTATGCAGCCCATAAAATGGGCAGTGTGGGGAATTGAGGGCTGCGTTAGTGACAAGCGTGTGAGTATGAGTAAAAAAGGTGGAGAGAAGTGGGGTCAGTAATAACGGGAGGATGAAGTGTTGCATTGAGGGTGAACATGAGATCAATTGTAGCCTTCAGCTTTTCCAAAATTGCAGCTGCGCTCTGAGTGCAAATATATTGGCATTAGCCTCCTTGGCTGCCGGCTCTCGTTGGGTGTGGAGGTGTGATTTTGAAGGGGGTACAGGATCTCTCTCCTCCTGTGTATCACCTTCACCAGGGCCTCCAACATAGCATTGGAGAAGCTTGATGTGTTGTTTAAACTTCTTGAACATTTCTTTATCCCAGTTATCTGCTGCTAGAATCCATTTCCCATTAAAGCTGATATTACTACTGGACAAGTCCAGACCCAGGATAGATCCCAGTTTGATCGATCCTAACTTTTAATTTTTCTGGAGAGATGTGGATGAACAGAGTCAGAGGACTGCTGATGAACTTTCAACAAAAGAATAAGACATTTATTAAACAAAAATAGATTAACTATAATATTCTACTCCTTCACCTCAGCTATCTCGTAACAGATGTATACAGATTTGTACGGATAATATCAGTTACAAAATGCATGTTATACTCTAGTGTTCTTAGTATGTACACAGTCCAAATAAACCAATAAGCAAACTGTGGCCTGACACACCTCCGCTCTGAAATCAAATGACTGCTTCCACCCCAAAGCAATTTATCGCATTAAATTTTCCCAGACACATGTCGCACTATGAACCAACTGGTCTCAATGGAAACCTGACTTTCACACAAAAATTTCCAAACTCCGCCCACAAAGAACGTACCTTGGAATTTTCTCCCACACAAATGCCTTCTCCAAGGATCCACCTCCAGCATTTCCCAACTTGTGAAGAATGTGACAAGAGATGAAGACGTAAAAGTGTATCTAAGAGAATCAGTGGTGATGTCCCTTGTGTGAGGTCCCTCTGGACTGCAATCCTGCAAATGCCTGTTGGCCTTCTAAGAGTGTGAGCCGCAAGGGAGGAAGTGGTTGACACAGCCCACTGGAGCAGATGAGATCATTCCCCTCCTTACTACTTGGAGAGTGGCCTTCTCCTGATGTCCGCTGGCCCTGACCATGCTGACCACCTCCTCTTGAACTTTGGTACTGAGATTGGTGGACCTCTGGCTCTCATTCACGATCCTCAGATGCCTAGAGGAGTTCCATCATTGCTTTGTCGTTGAACTTCAGAGTGGAGCACTTGTCTCTTCTGGGGCACACCACCTGCCACAACAAGTAGTAGCTGCAGAGAGTGAATGTGTACATGGGTGCCATTTAAATATGGTGTCAGAACTGTGACCCAATCTGTTAATGGTGGGACAGATGAATTCCAGACCAGCATGCCACAAGTGAGAATATGCTGCTCGTTTACGCAAAGAAACATAGAAACTAGAAGCAGGAAAAGGACATTTGGCCTTTCTGCCATTCATTATGATCATAGCTGATCATCAAATTCAATATCCTGAGTCCTCCTACCCCTTCATATACCTTGATCTCTTTATCCCCAAGAGCTATATTTAATTTCTTCTTAAAATCAGACCACTTTTTGGCTGCAACTACTTTCAATGGTAGCGAATTCCATGCATTCACCATTCTCTGAGTGAAAAAAATTCTCACAGTTCTGAAAGGTTTACCCCTTATCTTCAAACTATGACCCCTAGTTCAGGACTTTCTCACCATCGGGAACATTCTTTCTGAATCATACCTCACACATAATGAGGTGAAAAGTGGATGATCTGGTGAGACAACTTGCTAGTGGGAGAAGCACTGACCTTCCTACCCATCACTGCGCATCTCTTTGTCATGAACATTCCGCATGATGAGTTACACACTTCATGAGAGTTCAAAAGATATGTTTGGCAAACTCACGTGTTCATACACTCCATCTAATTGAAGGATACCTCTATAAAAAGGCAAGACGTTAACTGCTTTTCTTAAAATGCGTCTCCGAATGTAAGAAAATTCAACCCAATATTTGGCTTTCATTCCTAAAGGAGTACAACAGACAAAGGAAAAATTGTGCACAAACAAAAATCCTATAAAGGTCTCTAGAAATGACAAGGAACTCTCTACCTTCCAATAAAGCATCTCATTTTATAGTCTGAGCTCGAAATCTGTTAGTTGCTATGTATTTGTCTTCAGTCCCTGTGGAACAGATGTGAGGAGGACTGGGAGCTATCTGGAGACGGCAGAAGTATTTGTAACACATTAAAAACACCCAAGAGGATATTAAAAGAAGGCAAAGAAAGTCACTGCAGAATCTAGTAATCTGACAAGGTGTGAGTTAAGGCTGTTTGTGCATATTTGCAGTGAGCATCTTTATTGTGCAGTGGAGACTCTGTCAGACAATCTCATGTTCAACTGCCAGTCACCATCAGTTGCTTGTGTACAATAGAGATGGATATTTTCAATATATGTCAACAGTTTTAACTCTTTAGGTGGCATTTTACCAGCACATCCACTTGAGGTTTGTATGATCCCACCTATGACCAACGGAGAATGCCGTTCTCCGAGCCTTACTCACTGTAATTCTGGGGTGGGAGTGCTGATAAAATTCCAGCCTATGTGCATTGAATTTTTTTTAAATATGCGAGTACAAATGTTGTTTCCTAAAAGTGGAAAATTAATAGTAGTAATTTAATAAGCAACTAAAACCATCTCATAATTTTGAGAGGTCCATCCATAGTTCTTCATCATTGATAAACATATAAACACCTCTCTGATTAAGTTTGCCTGAAAAACACTCATCTTTTCCTTTCTATCTCCTCAACAATTCCTAAGGCTGAATTTTCACAAGGATGGAGGCCCTCTCCGTCATTGCAAAATTAGAGTAAGAGGCCAAAAATTGGCAGTTCTGCCCTACCCAAACAGTGCATCTTCTTGTTTGTGGGATGGGAAAAAGCTTGGGTTAAGATTTGCACATGTGCATTCCGTGGAGGTAGCTGCATATATCAAACAGCTGCCCCCACTTGCATCTAATTTTGTGACCCAGGTATGTGTACCCCTCTGGAGAGGCAGAGTACCCTGCCAAATATGGTCGCAGGGCACATTACAGGGAGTCCAGGCACTCTCTGGTGGAGGTCAAGTGCCCCTTGGCAAAGGTCATGTGTCCCTTGGGAGCAGTCAGGTGCTTTTTGGTGTTGCTTAATGTAGATATGAATGTGCATGGAAACTGCATAAAATAATTAAATGCCAAGCTTATTGGAACTTCCAAAGGCAACTGTCACATGTATCAAATGTACTCTCAAAGGCAACTATCATGTTGGTAACCTCATAAGCCTGAGGATTACCATTACTAGATTAGGGTTGCATGACTGATTCCACAGCCATCCATTATTGCATTAGGGTGCCTTCCATTCACAGTTTGGTTGACAGCTCAAAATGTGTTTTTTCTCTTATTTGTTCATGAGTGGGGGTATTGCTGGTGAGGTCAGTATTTATGGCCCATCCTTAATCGCCCTTGTGTAAAAATACCAAATAAGGTGGTGGTGAACTGTCTTCTTGAATCATTACAACCCATGAATTCACCCACAGTGATTTTATGAACAGAATTTCAGGATCTTGACCCTGCAATTGTGAAGGAGCAGAGACAGAATGGTGTATGTGGTAATCCCCTGCATCTACCGGCTTTGTCCTTCTAGATGGTAAAGACTATGCTTTGGAAGGTGCTGTCAAAAGAGCCTTGACAAGTTGCTGCAATGCATCTTGTAGATGGGATACCCTGCTGCTATGGGCGTCAGTGGTAGAGGGAATGAACGTGGAAGATGCTATACTATGTGTTAATCAAGTGTATCATTTTGCAGTGAATGTTGTTGAGCATCATGTGAGTTTTTGGAGATGACCCTACACTCGGTGAAATGCTGCCTTGATGTGAGCAGTCACTCTCGTCTAATCTCTGAGTTCAGCTCTTTAGTTTATGTTTCAACCAAGGCTACAATGATATCAGAAGAGGATTGGATCTGGCAGAACCCAAACTGAGCATCAGAGAGCAGATTATTATTGAGTAAGTGCCACTTGTTAGCAATGTTGCCAACATCTTCACTTTGCTAATGATCGAGAATTTAGTGATGGGACTATAATTTGCTGGGTTATGGACTCTTTGACGATGAATTTCACTGTTTGTTTTTACCATGGATTAACAACTTGAATAAAATGTTTATTTTTATAAAGATGTATTTGAAGAAATATAAATTGACATGGAGGTGCATAAATTAGAAATCAGGCTCGGTGGCCTCTAAAGTAATGAGGGGTCAGATATGGACTAAGCACAGGTTGGGTAACTTGGACACCTATAAAGATCAGTATAAGACGTTGGTTGTTCATGGTGAAGAGTCTGTGTCTCATAACATACGCCATTGACTTGTTAGATAAAGTAAAGCAAAGTTAAATTATTAATCACAATAACATTAACGCTGCAGTGAAGTTACTGTGAAATTCCCCTAGTTGCCACAGTCCGGTGCTTGTTTGGGTCAATGCACCTCACCAGCACATCTTTCAGAATGTGGGAGGACACTGGAGCACCCGGAGGAAACTCACACACATACACACGAGGAGAGTGTGTAAAGTCCACGCAGATAGCAGCCCAAAGCCAGGAATCAAACCCAGATCTCTGGAGCTGTGAAGCAGCAGTGCTAACCACGGTGCCACCATGCCGATAAGTGGGAACTCTGTAAATGTTGTCCAACTGTGAGCTGATACTAGAACATTTGGCTCATCATGGGCTTTCCCTGAGAAAACAACTTATTCACATTGTCCTGCACCAAAACACTGCATCAGTGGAGATGGCATTGCCTTGGCACCACTACCTGTAGTAATTGTTACTTGCCAAGACCCAGTGAATTAATAATGGTCACTATCCCATCCATTTGTCCTCTTACCATCCGTATATCAGAATGCAGCTGCGGAGGGAGACCAGATCCCCGTGACTAAAAGAGAGTAAATCAATATGGCTGTCAGTGTTCAGGGAGGAGCATTCATGTTGCCAAGCATTCATGCAGAGCCATTTTCTCCACTACACCTTAACAGTACTCAATGGGTTCGATTTTATCATCGCACGGGCGGGCGCAAAAACGTGGTAAAGTTGGGCGTGAGGCCATTAACACAATCCACGCCCATGTCCGCGCAGATGCCCACTTTACCAGGGCCCCAAAATGGCCACGATCTGATTCGTGCCCAAAATGGGTGCAATGGCGATTTAAATATATTTGCATGCATTTAAATTTCATTAATGGGCTACCCCGCCCAACTTTACCAGCATTTCCCCCGCACCATCGCATTCGTGTGTCCAGATTCGACGTGAAACAGACCTGCTCGGCAAAGGTCTGTTTCGGGCGCTCCATCTTCTGAAAAGGTACGTTCAGAGGTTCCGGCAGCTCTCTGACTCAGATCAATGGTGGGGCGGGAGGGAGGTGGGCCAGATCATTCTCTGGTGGGAGGGAGGGAGGGCGGAGCAGGTGGGTTAGATGTATTTCTGGTTGGGGGGGGGGGTGGTGGTGGGGAGGTAGAGAGGAGGGAGGCCAGATCATTCTCTGGTGGGGGAAGGGGGCAGGAGGCCTGATAATTGTCTGGTGCGGGGGTGCAGAGGGAGGCCACATTATTGTCTTGTTGGTGCGGAGGGGAACACTATCATTCTCTGGCGGGATGGTGGGGTGGGGGCGGGCAGGGAAGAGGGAGGCCCTCTGGTGAGGGGGTTGCGGGTAGAGGCAGAGGGAGGCCAGATTGTTTTCTGGTGGGAGCGGCAGGGGCCGGGAAAGACCGCTATCATCTACGGGTGATTGGTGTGGGGAAGGGGGGGTGCGGTTTGCTGCCACTCTGTTGGCGAAGAGGGGCAGAGTGTCGTGATCGGTCGAGGTGGCGGAGGTGGGCTGGTGGATAAGGGGGACAGTTATGTTGTGGGGGGTGAGGCGATGTCTGTGAGGGCCATCACTCCTGGGCTGCAGCGATGTGACAGGAGTGCGTTTTCCAATTCTTTTTTCTCACTGCGAATGTGCAGTTCAGATCTCTGATCATTTCGGGTGTGCTCAGCCCTGCCCACAGCTCAATTCAGACCCATGATTTGTTTTTCAGGCTGAGTGCATATGGGGGCGCCTGAAAGCAGATTTCCAAGTTGGATCTGAATTACACCCAGATTCAGCACTTTGAACGAAAATAGTAAAATCAGGCCCAATATGATGAAATTTTTATGCTCAAAAGTGAATGAGAGCATTGTCATCCAAGTAGTTTGCAATTTTTTTTGCCTTATATTTAGGGAGACAGTGGATTAGTGGTAATGTCAGTGGACTAGTAATCCAGAGACACGGGGTGATTTTTCTGCTGCACATTGATTATCAACTTTGTTTTGATACGTGAAATTATGGTGCTTTCCTATAATGACAGCAGTGTGTGCCATCTACAAAATGCACTGCAGCAGCTCACCAAGGCTTCTTCAACAGCCTCTTCCAAACCCACGATCTCTACTGTCTAGAAGGACGAAGACAGCAGATAGAATAAAGAACAGTACAGCACAGGAACAGGCCCTTCAGCCCACCAAGTCTGTGCTGACACAAATGCCTCTCTAATCTAATATTTTCTGGCCGCTATGTGGTCTACATCCCTGTATTCTCTGCTTATTCACATACCTATCCAGATACCTCTTGAAAGTTGTTATAAAATCTGCTTCCACCACCTCCTCCGGCAGCTCGTTCTAGGCATTCACTACCCTCTGTGTGAAAAACTTGCCCCTCACATCTCTTTTGAACTTTCCCCCCTCTCACTTTCAACCTACGTCCCCGTGTAATTGACTTTGACTATCCACTCTATCCAAGCCCGTCATAATCTTGAAAACCTCTATCAGGGCCTCCTCCATTCTCCGATGCTCCAATGAAAGTAATCCAAATTTGTTCAAGCTTTCTTCATAGTCTATATCCTCCAAACCAGGCAACGTCCTGGTAAACCTCTTCTGCACCCTTGCCAACATCCTTCCAGCGGGCGGTCATTTTCACCAAGCCAGGAAACTTTTCGACTCTGCAAACCAAACCCTGGGCCGGCTTTCTAGGCCCTAATGTTTTACCAGAAAGCCTTGAGATTTTTTACATGGTGCATAAATATTCTTTGGCATATTTAAAATGTTTTCTGACACTGTATCAGTTATCACATAACCAAACATTGCTCTCAGGCAAATGAAAAATGTGTCCTTCAGATACAAACATCTTGGTGATGGTATAGAGAGGTAACTTTTCATTTTCTATTGAGATACAATACAAATTTTGATTGATCAATAAAAATATGGTTAAAAAAATCAATTGAGGTAAAATCCTACCCCAATAATCCTGTAGCCAACTACTCAAATATATACTGACTTCAATTCAGCAAACTTACATACTTTTAGCAAACAATTTCTGCAACTATTAAATTCACAAATTAGATTGCGCAACTGCAGGTCCTTTCCAATAAAATTTAACTAGCTGTCATAATAATCCATGTTTATGATCTGCAACTCTATTTCCAAATTTATCAAATTATAACAAGGTTAGTTGTTCTGACAAAAAGCAAGAAGTCATGTTGCTTATCGAGAGATTATCGTGATTATGTCAGTGAAAAGATCATTGCTTGATGAAAGCAAAGACTTTCACAAGCTTATCACTGTACTTTATCTTTCAAGTAAGCTACAGCAATATCTTTCTTTATTGAGAAAGCGAGGTTATGGGTCAAAGCCCATAGTGAAGGACGCAACTAAGATTGAAAATCCTGCAATGCAGCAGAGATGATGAGTTAAATCAGGAAGTAGTGATTAACTGCCACCAAGCTCGGATTTCAGTAACTTAAGTATTTTGTGAGGGGGAAAGACCGAAGGAAACCATCAGGGGAAACATTTATCTTGGATGTGTTTGTGGGAATAGGAAATAGATTCCATCCTGCAATATTTAAATCTGTCACCTTGTAAGCAGGACACCAACCAGAAATTTCTAGTTTTTTATATTCATTCATGAGACATGGGCATCTCTGGCTGGTCAGCATCTTGTTGCATTTGGAGGGCAGTTGAGAGTCAAACACATTGTTATAGCTCTGGAGTCTCATGTAGGTCAGACCAAGTAAGAACAACAGATTTGCTTCCCTCAGGGACATTAGTGAACCAGATGGGTTTTTTTGACAGTCAGTAATGGTTTCATGATCATCAGTAGATTCCTAATTCCAGATATTTTTTATTGAATTCAAATTCCACCATTGGTCGTAAGGAGATTCGAGCGCGGTCCACAGAACATTCGATGAGTTTCTGGATTAATAGTCTAGCGATAATACCATTGGGTCATCTAGTGAGGTGGCACAGTAGCACAGTGGTTAGTTCTGGTGATTCACAGCGCCAGGGACCCAGGTTTGATTCCTAGCTTGGATCACTGTCTGTGCAGAATCTGCACATTCTCCCATGGCTGCATGAATTTCTTTTGGGGGCTCAGGTTTCCTCCCACATCCGAAAGATGTGCTGGTTAGTTGGATTGGCCATGCTAAATTCTCCCTCAGTGTGTCCAAATAGGTGCTGGAGTGTGGTGACAAGGGGATTTTCACAGTAACTTCATTGCAGTGTTAATGTAAGTCTACTTGCGACACTAATAATAAACTTTAATTATGGAATCAGCCAGGACTGATATAGCTAAGGGGATGTAGTTACGCAGTGATTAGGGAAAAAAATGAAAATTGTGATTTCATAATTATTAACAATATTATCAGCATATCATCATAGAACCCCCTACAATGTAGAAGGAGGCCATTCGGTCCATCAAGCCTGCACTGACAACAATCCCACTCTATCCCTGTAATCCCATGTATTTACCCTGCTAATCCCCCTGACGTTAAGGGACAATTTAGCATGGCCAATCAACCTAACTCACACATCTTTAGACTGTGGGAGGAAATCGGAGCACCCGGAGGAAACTCACACACAAACAGGGAGAATGTTCAAATTCCACACAGATAGTGATCCAAAGCCAGAACTGAACCTGCATCTCTGGCACTGTGAGGCAGCAGTGCCAACCACTGTGCCATCGTGCCACCCATGATATACATTATTTTATTTACCTATCCTACATAGATGCTCTTCACGGTTAGCGGAGAGGTCGGAAAAGAGGAAAATTATCCCACGTCATTCCTCCCAGTCCGTAACAAAACTCACCATTGCTGATTGTTTTGTGCAGTTGTTTTGCCTGTCTATGTTTGTCTGGTGATAGAAATCATGTCAGCAAATTTAATGCAGATCCATATGTAAATAACTGAATATATTGATAAAGAAAAGTTAATGGATGTCATGTTGTCCAATGAAAAAGGAAGGACTGCCAGACCTGGTTCTTGGGAATAAGATAGGCCAAGTCAATCAGTGTCAGTCAAAGAACATTTAGAGATCAGTGATTATGGTATCATGGGCTTTAGGATCACTATGGATTGCTCTTTGTCCATTTCCAGAATTATGAAACCCCCAGCTCTTGCATGAGGAATCACTACTTGACCTCTCAGTAGAACTCATTGAATGCGAGTTCCCTGGTGATTGGTAATTAATAAACAGATGGAGCTCGTGTATCGAGCCCTGTATAAAGCAGGACTATGAGTGGGTCCGTTACCTTTTAGACCCAGTTGGGATCAGTTGTGTTCACCACAGGTTTGTGTTTTTTGTTTATTTTCTTTTGTGCAATAAAAGCACAGTTCCTGGACTCCTGGAGTTGTTATAAGAGTAAGAATAAGAAACTGTGAGAAAACCAACTTATCTGGTGCAATAATGGATCTGAGCCAAATAAACTGCAGTCAAAGGTTGGCCTAACAATTGGCTACCTTTAAAGAAGAGGCATTTCAGATGTGGTCAAGGTATATTCCCTTGAAACAGAAAAGTAGGGGAAGCAAATCCAGAGTCCACAGGTTAGAATAGAGACAAAGATTAATTTAAAGAAGAAAAAGTGTGTTTATGAGAAATGTCAATGAGAAAATACATTGAGTACCAGACCAAATGTAAAGGGTTCAGAGGGGAGGCGAGAAAACAAATAAGAGGGGAATGATAAGGGAGCAGTCAACACAAAGGAGAATCATAAGTCTTCTAAAAGCTTACAAATAGTGATAATGGTTAAAGGAGGAGTAGCACTGACTGAGTATCAAAAAGTACATTTACATATGGAACAGAGGGAATAGCTGAGATATTAAATTAACACTTTGCATCTTACCAAAGAAGATGCGACCCATTATGATGCAAAATGAAGTAATTTAGATACTAGAAGGGTTAAACCTGAAAAGGAGTTATTGGAGAGGTAATCTGTACCTAGCATGAACAAAGCAGCAGGACGAGATGAGATGCATCCAAGGATACTTATGGAAATTAGGGTCGAAACTGTGGAGGCACTAAAGTTTTCAAAGTTTATTTCTTAGTCCCAAGTAATGCTGACATTAAGACTGTAATAAAATTATTATGAAATTCCCCTGGCTGCCACACACCAGTGCCTGTTCAGGCCAATCCACATAACCAGCATGCCTTTCAGACTGTAGGAGGAAACTGGAGCACCCGGAGGAAACCCATGCAGACATGGGGAGAACATGCAAACTCCATACAGACAATGACCCAAGCTGTCATTGTGAATCTGAAGACGGTGAGCCTCTTGGAAGCCCTGATTGCTCCCCCTTCACTCCAGTGGGGTCAGGCCTCTAGTTCCCTGAAAGTGAGGAGCTACTGTCAACCCTGTTAGAATGAAATACTCTGGACAGTGGTGGGGGAAGGGGAGACTAGCAGGCCCGGAGACTTCAGCCCTGGGCCTGCTAATCATATTTAAAATGTATTTAAAGTAGTATTTAAACTACTTTTAGAAATGCCTCCCTGCCCATTTCTGGCACGGAGCAGATGCCATCAGAAGTCCGGCACTGGTAGACACTATTGGGGCGAATCCCACGCATCGCCTGCTGTGAGATTTTCCTGACCCACTGCACTAGACAATTAGTGCAGCAGGATGGGAGAATCACGGCAGCACGGATCGGTAATTGGCTAAAGGAAACAGAGTCATGATTCATGAAGTCTTTTTGGCGCCACCCACCTGGTTATGATAAGTACTCTTCCCCTGACCTCGGCCCAGGCATCGCTCACAGTATTAACATTTGTTGACAACACAACGATGGTAAACATAGTAAACAGAAATGGACTGCAAGTGACTTGAGGAAGACAGATAGGTTAATAAATTTTGCGGATAGGTCTTGTGTACAATTTAATGTGGACAAATGTGAGGTTATATATTTTGGAAGGAAAGGTAAAGTGAGAAATAAATAATTAAGCAACAAAGACAAACAGAAAGACAAGGCTTTTAAGATAGGGGAACAACTTGATAAAACTGTAAAATAATGAAATTTTATTTTTCATTGCATCAGTATCTTACTGGCCATGATAGTGAACTAGCAGCCCAGAGGAAATTAATTCTAAATCCCACAGTGACAGGTTGCGATAATCTACATTGGAAATAGTTACTCCTATGGTTGGTGGGCTCGAAGCCAAAGGACATCAGCTTAAGATCTTGAACAGTGAACAAAGAGAACCGGAAGGCAAACTTTTTTCATGCAGACCTCTGTGCTGTAAAATTCTCTGATTCCTGGGTTTTGACCCTTTGTTGCACAGAATTTGAAATGCAAGCCCTGTAGAATCAAGGTTGTTAAAGTATGCATTTGACTTAGTAAATCTAATTTCACCATCCCCACACTGTACAATTTCTCAAGGTGCTCTGCACCAGAGTTAATTCATGAAACGTTATTTTGCTTTAGCCTTGGGCTCTGCCCTTTTGTTACATGATGTGATATCCAAGAACAACTCAAATGCAGAAACAGCTTTGTGATATTTGGAGTAGTTCTGGTGTTTTACAAGGAGTTGTTGAAATAAGCTCAAGGAGGCGATGAAATTTAAACTGGAGGACTGCAATATTTACCCTGAAGCCCAATATGTGAACAGGCACTAGAACACCAAAAAATACGCCTCCATCATAAACCACTCATCACTTCTTAAGTATTATTCATAGTTGCTTAAGTTTTCAACCACACAGTAAATCTCAGCATCATTTTGGCTATTGTAAATATTGGGGTCTCTGCCATTGGTCTTGCAGACAACTTTAAAAATCATGGGATATTTACCAAAATAAAATTGCATTCTTCTCATACTTAAAATATAGAAAATGTTTTCCCAGGTTAATGTTTCCATATTAATCTATCGACTGGCTATTGATTATGCAAATAGAGAATACGGCAAGGTCATTTGCAACATCTACTTTCTGTCCTGTACTTATTTGATATGTACATTACTTCAGTCAGACATTGGAAAATTTCAGTAATGGAAGCTGAGTGATTAAATCATTTCATATATTCAACCTGGAGAGACCATGACCACACTTTATGCTAGCTTCAATTCTGAAGGTAACTTTTTTTTAAAATTAGTACATCTGTTCATAAAAGGTGTTCTTTAGTATACCCAGCATGTAAATTGGATGGGAGAAGTAGTTGAAACCATGTCATGATCTTTTTCTGTGAAGTTCAGGTGTTCTGTCCAATTAAAAGTTATGGTAAATGTCACTCCAATGACAAAGTGTCTCCACAATATGAATCTATTAATAATACGAGAGCCATCAGACAGGGAGAACTAAGTGAAGATCCATATTCCTGAACTTGTATTCACTGAAGATTAAATTGAATTATTGTTGGGTATTTATCTAGATTTCTTTCACTGAGCAATATGACAACATCCAAGTCGATGAGTAATGTGTGGCATTAAGCCATAGAGATCAGTTCCTGATCTATGGTGAGGTCGCTGATATCAACTAAGATGTAGGGACAGCAAAATGAACTTATAGAAATGAACAACTTGGCACCATGTAGAATTCACCACTACCTGCAGCATGCTAGCAACGTGGTTAGCACTGCTGCTCAGGTTCAATATTGGCCTCGGATCACTGTCTGTATGGAGTTTGTAAGTTCTCCACATGTCTGTGTGGGTTTCCTCTGGGTGGTCCGGCTTCTTCCCACAGTCCAAAGATATGCACGCTAGGTGGAATAGCCATGCTAAGTTGCTGGACAGCGTATCAGGATAATAACTGAGGTGGCATTGCAGGATCAGAAAGACAGAATCCTGTGCTCACTGATGTCAGGTAGTGCCTTGCAACACTGTCCAGAAGGGGTCTCAGCCATTTTGGTGGTCTTTTGCTCTCTCCATAATGTGGTCCTTCTGAAAGGTGTGAACCTTGAAGTCAGAGAAGTCCTGGAAGGCCACAGCAGCTCATTGTGGGAGAGATCGGAGAGGAAGAGGAATGGGAGACAAAGGATGATGATGCTGAAGTAAGAGGTGTCCCTGTAGACATGTTCCCCTTCTCCCACCCTCTGGGAAGAGGATCTCCCTCCTCCACCTCATGGGTATTAGGCCTTTGGCTCTCCTCTCTCTCAGGTACCTATAGTGCAGTGCAGGAATTGGCACAAACTGTCTCCCTCAGGGCAACTATGGTTCATTTGAGTGTCTGAAGTGCTCACAAAATGCATTATTTCACACTTTTCAGGCTTAAATTTCATTTGCCACTGTCCTACCTACCTGACCAACTCTTCTATGTTGTACTGTAATCTAAGGCTTTCTTCCTCACTATTTACCACACAGCCAACTTTTATGACATCTGTAAACTTACTGAGCAAACTCTCCCACATTCCATCCAGATCATTGGTATACCCAGCATCGACCCTGCAGAATACCACCAGATGCAGGCTTCCTGTCACAAAAGCAACCTACAGCCAATACCACCTAACTTTTGCCACTCAGTCAATTTTGGAACCAATTTGCCAAATTGCCCTGGAATCCCTGGGCTCTTACCGTCTTGATCAATCTCCCATGCAGGACCTTGTCAAAAGCCTTATTAAAGTCAACGTAGATTACGTCAACTGCGCTGCCTTCATGTACACACTTAGTTCTACAAAAAACGTGATCAAATTAATTTACTTTTTTTTGCCTGAAATTACACTTTTTTGGGAAAATTGTGTCTATGATGTCCCCTTGACAAATCTATCCTTGATTAATCCTTATCCCTCCAGGTGGAGATTAATTCTGTCCTTCGGAAGTTTTTTCCAATAGTTTCCCTACCACTGGTGCTAGACTCACTGGCCTGTATCCATACTTCCCTTCTTAAATAATGGTACCACATTAGTTGTCCTCCAAACCTCTGGTACCTCATCTGTGGCCAGAGATGATTTGAAAATTAAAGTCAGAGTCCCTACAATCTCCTCTCTTGCCTCCCTCAGCAGCATAGGATACATCTCATCTGGATGAGGCGATTTATCCACTAAAACTGCAAAACACCTTCCGTCTCAAAGCTAATCTGTCCAATTATATCACAGCCCCCTTCCTTGCTTTCTGTGCCTACATTGTCCTTCTCCATTGTGAACACCAATGCAAATTACTAGCTTAATATCTTTTAGCTCCACAAACAGATTGCCACTTTGGTCCCTGATGGGATCACTGGTTATCTTTTTCCCTTAATATACTTATAAAACACCTTGGGATGTTCCTTTATTTTGCCTTTCAGTGCTTTTTCATGGCCTCTCTTCACTCTCCTAAAACCTGTTATAAGTAATCCCCTGTACTTTCTATACTCCACTAGTGCTTTCACTCTTCTGAGCCTTCTGTATCTGCCATAAGCCTTCTTTCCTCATCCAATCTTGTTTTTTTGCTGACATCCAGGGTTTTCTGGACCTCTGTCTTTATGGGCTTTGTACTCCTTCTATTTCCTTTTTTGAATGACTCCCGCTGCTCTGATTGGATTTTCCTATAAGTAGATTCTCCCCCAACTGGATAAGAACCTGTCTTATCCTATTAAAATTGGCCTTCCTCCAATTCAGAACCTTTGCTTCTTTATCCTTTTCCATAACTGCCTGAAATCTTACCAAGTTTTGGTCACTATCACTGAAATTCTCCCCCACTGACACCTCTACCAACAGCCTAGCTTCATTTCCTAAAATTAGGTCAAATCCGACTTCTCTTTCCTGTAGGAGTTTCTGTCTGCTGGCTCAAAGAAGTTCTACTGTGTGTACGTCTTATGTCTGCTTCATGACAATACTGAAATCATCAGGAAAAGGTAGGTTGGCAACTTAGCATCACTCGCCAGAAATCCTGTCAATTCCTCCTCAGTGGCATCCTGCTTAAAATATCCCTGCATTATACAGGCAT
Source organism: Carcharhinus amblyrhynchos (assembly GCF_965287045.1). Taxonomy (NCBI): domain Eukaryota; kingdom Metazoa; phylum Chordata; class Chondrichthyes; order Carcharhiniformes; family Carcharhinidae; genus Carcharhinus; species Carcharhinus amblyrhynchos. The sequence continues at coordinate 44,209,377 of NC_137324.1, read as the reverse complement.
ACCTCTGTGTCAAGTTGAAAGAAGTGGTGGCTACAGTCATATATAAAAATAAAGTATTGCGGATGCTGGAATTTGAAACAAAAACAGAAAATGCTGGAGAATCTCTGCAGATTTGACACATCTGGCGGGAGAGAATAGAACCAATGTTTTGAGTTTAGATGACCCTTCATCAGAGTTTTCAAAACATTGGCTCTACTCTCTCCCCACAGATGCTGTCAGACCTGCTGAGATTTTCCAGCATTTTCTGTCTTTATGACTACAGTCTTTGTTTCCTCACAATGACCAATTGACAGGAAAATGTTTTTTGCCTGATTAAGAATCTGGCTTTGAGAGGAAAGATTGACATTGTGAGCTCAGTGTAACAAAACAACAAACACCTTCACAAAGAAAGGATTTTGTTACACACAGTATATGGTGGAAATCTACCTCTTAGCTGAGTTCTTGATTATAGTTCTACACTCCATTATTTCATATTGTGGAACTTTCTGCTTTTGATATATTGGGCATAATCTTTTGTTCAGTACATTGTCAAAAACAGATTTGATTTATTCTCTCATTTCTTTGTAGAGCGCAATAATTAGAAAAAAGAACTTGCCTTTATATTGTCGCGACCACGATCTCAGCTTCACAGCCGATTATGTAATTTTTAAATTGTAATTTTGAAAATGTAGTCATGTGTTAATGTGGGAAACCTGGGCCACGATTCTGTCATCACGACCTGCAACTTTTCTGGCGGGTCGCCGTGGGAGATGCGCGTCGCTAGCCTCATTCCGGGATTTGAACATGTGCTGGGAACGGATGAGCATCAGCCAGAACCAGTGCCCAATCGCTGGTCAGACCATGCTGGAAACCGGCGGGGAGGCTGGTAAGTAATTTGAATTTTTTTTGATGTGTTTTAAATGTATTTGAAAACTAATTATTGGGAACTTTCTGGTTCCGATCGAATCTCCAACCCCACCAGATGTGTTTCATTCCAGCAGGGTTTAGACTAGCCTCACACGTTTGGGGAACTAGCAGGAGACCCCACCAGAATGAAGGAGGGAGGCAATCGGGGCACCCCAGGGGATCAGGTGATGGAGGGTGATGCCCCTGGCAGGGGCACCCTGGCAGTGCCAGCCTGTGCCCCCAGCACTGCACAAGGGGTCAAGTGCCCATGCCGAGGGGGCACTTTGGCACTGCCCATCAGGCATTGGGCAGTATGAATGGGTGGGGCTTATTGTGGTTGGGGCCTAGAGTCGATCAAAGGGGGTGGGAGGTCCCACTGCCACTCTGCAAACAGGATTGATCTGGGCTGGAGAGAGGCAGTGGTTAGGGTGGGCTGGGGGGGGAGGTTTTGGTCTGCTGGGGGGGCCTACTTCTGGTGGGGGTCTGACCCCGGGGGGATCAATGGGGGAGGGTCTGCCAGGGTAAAGGGATGGGGGTGGGGGGATTGCCACTTCTGGGGAGGTGGGGCGGTTTTGGCAGTACATCAGCGCACTCCGGGGCAGGGTTAGAGTGGGGGGGTCAGGGTTAGCCTGGGAATTGCTGTGGAGGCCGTGATTGGACTGTTGGGGTGGGAGGGGAAGGGGGGTTGCTGCTGGAGGGTCAGCACTGTGGAGGTCCCAGGCTGGCCAGCGATTGGGCTGGCCAGCAAATGGGGAAATCTGACATATCGGGACCACTGCGCATGGGCAGAGTTCCAGACCTAGTGGACTAGGGGCAAATAGGCCCTGCCCCTGTGAGTTTTTAATGATATTCACGATTGGGATCTCTGCAGTGCACTGAATGTGGAAATTCAGGTGAGAAGTTGTACTGAGAATACAGTTGGAATCTAAAGCAGGTTTCCCACCAATTCAGCACTTTTGGGAGAATCGTCTCCTCGGTACCCAATTTGTACAATACAAGGCCTCAATAAGAGTAAGAAGCTAATGACCACATAATCCATTTCAGTGATATTAGTTGATGAATTAAAATGTGCTAGGACTCTGTTGCTTTTCTTCAAAGACGGTCGGATGTCTCTTTAAATAACTGACATCTCCGGCAATTCAATTCTCCCCTCTATTGCATGGAAGAAAGAACATAAGAACATAAGAAATAGGAGCAGGAATAAGCCATGTAGCCCCTCGAGCCTGCCTCGCCATTCAATATGATCATGACTGATCTGGCAGTGGTTCAGTTCCACTTACCCACTGCTCCCCATAACCCTTAATTCCCCTATTGATCAGAAATCTATCTACCTGTGACTTAAACATATTTAATGAGGTAGCCTCCACTGCTTCAATGGGCAGAGAATTCCAGAGATTCACTACCCTCTGAGAGAAGAAGTTCCTCCTCAACTCTGTTCTAAATTGACTCCTCCTTACTTTGAGGCTGTGCCCTCTAGTTCTCGTTTCCTTTCTAAGTGGAAATAATGTCTCTGCCTCTACCTTGTCAAGCCGCTTCATTATCTTATATGTCTCGATAAGATCCCCCCTCAGCCTTCTAAACTCCAACGAGTACAGGCCCAATCTGGCCCAAGTATCAACCAAGATGCGTTCAAGTCTCTGGAGTTGAACTAGCAACCATATCCTTCTTACTCAAAGATGCTGTCATTGACACCGAGGCTTAGCAATAGGGTTAGCATGCATGAGGAGCCTGGAAAGTAGACATTTATTTCAGCAACGGTTAAGAATCAATACTAGTTTGCAGTTCTTTGAGGGCAAATAAAACTTGGACTAGATAGAAAGCAACGTGTCCTCTGCTCTAACTCAGAAAGCCCTTTTTCACACCTAATAGATTGGAAGAAAATCAGCCCCAGGAGTTAATGGCTAAAGACAATTTGTTTCCCTGTGAATTCTATACAATTTATTTTGCTCAAATCAATAAAAGGCAGTGTGTGTCACATTGTCAAATTTAATTATTTTTCCATTAAGAAAATAATTTTCTTGAGTGTTACTCAACTGACATGTCAAAGGCAATCAATTGTTTTTCAAAAGCTGTAGAATATGTGAGTGATACATCTTTCTGAACATTGAACTTGAATGTAACCAGTGGATAATTAATGGTATAGAAAATATACTAATAGATGAGGGAGTTAGTGATCAAAATGCTTTTAGACTACACTGGATTAAATGGGTATCATTTTCACTGTTTTTTTTTAATGCCTGGACATCTGTGGGATAGTGGATTGTTCAATACATCTCTGGATCCCACATTCAATAGTAGCATTCATTAATATACAGTTATGGTTTTGCATTTGCTTTTCCTGTTTATGTAAAAACAAAGTTTAAAGAACATTGATATTGGGGGATTAAACAACTTTCTGCCGTCACTTTGTGTCAGCATGAAATTAAATAAAAAGTAAATGTCACTCTTGGAAGTCAGGAGTTATATTTCTTCCTCCATCCTTACAGCTGCTCTGAATAAGAATGCCAATTTAATACAAATTTTCATTGAATTGCAAGAAGGTTTATGCTGAGGTTTAGGCTCCAATAGGCATTGATTTGAGACTTCTCAGAACCATTTCACTTAGTAGATTCAACCATTGGAAAATGGAGACATTCTCCCTGTGTCAAAATTGAACACTAACCTCCAGGCTGAGTCAATGTTTTGTTAACTTAGTGCTCCACCCAATTTACCCTGTTCTGTTACTTAACTTATCATAAAGTAATACTCAAAGAAAAAAAACCAAAATAATTTAATAAGACTATGCAAAGAACATACAAGATACACACAAATCATTATCATATGACAGTTGCAGGAAATGTAACAAAACAGATCTGCTGTGAATACTGTTACTTTTTGAGGTTGAGCTATTCTTCACTGGTGCTTGTAAAAGGACCACAAGCGTGATCACCCCCTTTTGAAGCTCTCAGTTGTGTAAAATGAAACTCAGCACAAGAGATTTCTTAGCTTTCTTGAATGCAAGGTGTGGGCCAGGATTCTCCCCCAAAAAATCCAAGTGTCAAAATCACGTAAAAACTGGAGTAAATTGTATTGGATTTTTCAGCGTGTTTCCCAAAATGAATTTCCCACACTTTGTGTACTGCAGAGGCCACTGGCATGCTCATTAAATGTTCATTTGATTACTATCAAATAAACTGGTTGGACTTAAACCTGGTGTTGTGAGACTTCTTACTATGTTTATTAAAAACCAGGGGGCCGGGCCTATTCCCGCTGAAGAGGCTAAAATTGATGCAATGAGCGGGATCCCGTGCATGCACTGATCTCTGGGATATCTCTAAACAAGCCCTTCCAGCATTGAGACCGCTGGCCTCAACACCCCACAGACATTGCTGGCCTGATCGCTGACCTCTCAATCCCGCTCCCTACAGATATTGCTGGCCCTTCGCCACCTGCTCCACCCCCATCCCCCATTGAATGTCACTGGCATCCCTTCCCCAGTGACCCAGATCCCCTGGTGATCCTGACATCACTGGACTCCTCATCCCTCCTCCCGCCACCTCCCTTCCCCCCGCAATTCACACAGCACTGGCCTCACTGATGCCTTGCACACAAACAGTGCTGTGCTGTCATGCACACCCTCTGCCTGCGAGCATTTCCCCTTGTTGTTTGAAAGCCTTGAACAATGCACTCCTGTGTATAAACTGCAATAACAGACACACAGCCAGTCATGCCAGGAAGACGGCTGGAAAGAAACCTGATCTGAGGTTCAGCCAGGCTGACCAGGCCTGCCTGATGGATGCAGTGAAGAAGAGGCACTATCTCAGGGCCATCACCTAAGGGGTCACGCTGCAAAGTCATTGTGGGGGGAGATGGCAGCTGCAGTTCCTACCAGGACCTTGACACCTCAGTGCAGGGAACAGTGTCAGAAGAAACTGAATGACTTTCTTCAGGCAGCAAGGGCGAATGTGTATCCCATTCTGAAACCTGCACATTTGCTGGACTCACCATGTCAAACCATGCTCAGGCACTTGAAGGGCATCCAACAATAGCACCCCTCTCTCCCCAAGAACTACAAAGCCCCTTCCCTCCCATCAGCACCCCCCTAGTGATGACCCTTTTCCCCCGAAACAGCCAACACAACCTCCAAAACTCATGCATACATTGCACACCATGCACTTCAATACGTCCATGCTTTCAATCCCCCTTATGAAAGGCGCACACAACAGCAAGAGAGGACACAAACTGGTGGTGATCTGCCTGAGCTGTGGCACCCGATGGTCTGCGAACAGTATTTCCTGGAGCTGGCAGGGGGAGAATCAATACCTATAATAGTAACTGACAACCAGGTTGATGTCCAGTGTACAAGTGAGCATCAGATTAAACCCTTTTGCTAAGTCTTCTTTGAAATAAATGCTACGCTCTGTGGGTTGCTTCCTCTCCATTCCCCTAATGTGTCTTTTTTCTCCTGGACCCTGATGTACCAGGCCCTGTCGGCACTCCCCTCACTGCTCCTCACCAACTATTCAGGACACCTCAGGCGACACCTCAGAGAAAGGCCCGGAAGATTCCTCCGAGGAACGCACCAGTGAATCGGCACAGACATCAACAGCACAACCCACCAATACAGAGACTATAACCACAGTAAGTCACTTTAGCGCTGAGGCTTTTAGGTCACTAACTGGGGAGCACATCACAGCTACTGATGCATATTGAGTGGAGACTGGCGCATCTGAGATCGAGGGCACACAGAAATCTGCCAGAGTCAATGAATCAACAGGCCCCAAGTCAGATCCCGGGCCTTGGGAGTGTATTCCTCCTAAGGCTGGTGGAGATGCATCAGTGAACCTGAGGAGTTGTGGAAAGGCTGTTAACAACCATGCTGCGATTGCAAGGCTGTTTAGCGGAGTCAAACAGCACTGTCGCAAAAGGTGGTGCTGACACAGCATACAAACCAGGCTAACACTGCAAGGGAGACACTAACGAGGACAGAGATTGTTGTCGTGGACTCTCTAATCAGATGGCAAAGTATATAAATGCCTGCAAGTGTCCGTTACGCTGATTTTCAGCTTGGCTCCATCGGTGCCACAAAACCTGGGTTGGGAAATGCTATCGGGGCGGCAACGCAAGCACGAATCCCACAAATCAGCCGACACAAGAATCTCCCGTGCTGCTGCAGTGACGTTTTAGCACAGTGGGATGGAAGAATCACCCCTGTGGGCTCAACACTGAGAATGAGGGTATCGATGATTAACTTTCCTGGGTTTAAAGTCCCATCAGTAGTTTATTAATAATCAGTAATTTCAGTTAAGAGGAGACGAAACGCTGTGTTTGTCCTCACTAAAGGGATCTAAGGATATGGGAGGAAGGCGGGAACAGGCTAGAGTTGGATGATCAGCCATGGGCATAATGAGTGTCAACAAGTTACAAATCATAGAATCCTACAGTGCAGGAGGCCATTCAACCCATTGAGTCTGCACCTACCACAATCCCATCCAGGCCCTATCCTCGTAACTTCATGCATTTACTCTAACTAATCCCCTGACACTAAGAGGCAATTTAGATGGCCAATCCACCTAACCCACACATCCTTGGACTGGGGGAGGAAACGAGCACCCGGAGGAAACTCACACAGACACAGAGGGAATGTGTAAACTCCACACAGAATGACTGAAGCAGGGAATTGAACCCGAGTCCCTGGCACAGTGAGGCAGCAATGCTCCAGCATTTTGTCAAAACCATCAAAAAATGAATGTAACAAAATTAGCTGTCTATGCCTCACTCTTCTTAGGTTTCTCACCCGCCACACAATCTCCATTCCATTTCCATGCTATTTCATGCCTCTAACCAGGCTCATGGCCCCTCATCCCTCCATGCTAATCAATGTCACTCCACCCATTCCCATGCTCTTCAAAGATGTGGGAGTTTGGTGGCTGTGATAAATTGTCCCTTAGCCTCAGAGGCTATGATTTCTGGATCTGGTCCGGACATCATTTTTGCTTCTCTATGGATGCAAATATTCTGCTCATGATCTCAACTTGACTCAAGAACACTTTGTTCTGTTAGTTACTTAACTCTCTAGATACTCCTACAATCCTAACCCATTAATTACACGGACCAATGGTCAGTGAACAGATTAGCAAAATCAATCATAGACCAATGAAACCATTTAACAGCATAGTCAGACTCAAACTAAATTATTGCATCCAATTCTAGCCAACACATTTTGGGAAATATGTGAAGGTCCTTGAGAGAGTCCAGTGGAGATTTACCAGAATTTCAGAAATGGCGGAAGGGGTGCGCTACAAGGGCAGGTTGGAAGCTTTGGAATTCTTTTCCTCGGAGAAAAGACAATTGGGGGAAGTTTTGATAGAAATATACAAAATATCGACAGACTTAGATAAGTTAGACAAGAAAGAGCCATTCAAATTGGCTAATGGTACAAAAACTAACAGACAGACATTTATGATTTAGAGCCAGAGATGTGGGAGGTGATGGTCCAGTTGTCTTTTCAGTGGACTATTAATCCAGAAACTCAGCTCATATTCTGGGGAGCCACGGCAGATGGTGGAATTTGAATTCAATAAAAAAGAAAAATCTGGAATTAAAAATCTACTGATGACCAGGAAACCATTGTTGATTGTTGGAAAAATTCACCTGGGGATGTGAAGAAGTTCCTAATGTAGCAAGTGGTAATGACTTGGAACCTACTGCCCAAGAGGGTGTTAGCAGTGGAAACAATCATTGTAGGAGAAGCGATAACGTAATGCTATTGTCACTGGACTAGAAATTCTGAAACTACAACGCTTGGGGGCCCGCGTTTGAATCCTGCCATGACAAATGGTGGAATTTGAATTCAGCATTGGTGGAAAATGTGGTAGAGATAATAGCGCGCATTCAATTGATATAGCACCTCCTGGCAAAATCATCCTCCCTCTACCATCTGTGTTAATGAGGGAGGAGGATATAACTAATTTCCTTTGGGATAGCCAAGAGAAAGACTGATGCAACAGGCTAAGGCCGGTATAGGTGAACAGGTTGGACACATTTGTAAACTCTGTTTCCACTTGACAAATTTCTTGTCGCAAGCTATAGCTCACTGGCATGGTGGAAATTTTTGTTTCTACAGATATTGACAGTGATGCAGCAACTGAACAAAGGAAGCTCCATATTTTGGAAATTGGGAAGCCATATTGGAAAATGTCTAAATGAGAGAAAGTTAACTAACAGTGAAGAGAAAATGTCACTGTGTGTTAGTAATGGATTTTAACTTTGAGTACATCCATGTCTGCTTCATAACAATACTGCTAATTTAAAATTTTCTTTCTTATCCCCTGGAAGCATGAGATTTATAAAACTGAAACCTGCTGACATGCTAGACTACTAACAGCTAACTGAACCCCATTAAACGCGTTACTTTTCATGTTATTATTCTATTGCATTTCCCACTGAATCAATGTCATTAGCATCGATTTTGAAGCAGGGATTAAAACAGTTTAGTGTGGAGGGAAATAAAGAGTCTATTTTATCACAGTCTGAATAGCTTCAGGTCTCAGGGAAGACATTTTCGTTCGACTTCATTAACTTGCACAGTTTGTTGAGCTTAAGCAATCAAAAATTAATTCTTTTGCACTCTGTTTGAATTTGTCTCGTCTGTGCGTTTCTTTGCACCAGATAAAATTGACACAATCTCTCCAAGGGGCTACCCTTTTAATTATTTTTTTATTGCTTAAATAAAGCTTCAGAATTGCAAATGTTGACATTTGAGTCAGTGTTAGCCATTAAATAATGTTGGTTGAACGTAGCTCAGTGCAAGAGAATCCATGTTATGAGTTGAGCTAACAATGCGAGCAGTGAGCACTGAAAACAAATAAATATGTAAAAGTTACCTTGGGGATGTATGTGACCTTTTTAGAGTAAAAAAGCCAATTTAACAGGCCACATTTATATTTCATACAGGTTATGTTTTTCAGTTACTGTGACGAGAGTCAGTATTTTCTTATGGAGACAGTTGATTAGGAGCTTATTCTCAAGGCAGAATATATATAATTAAAAGTGGCATCTTTACGAAGGTATTTAATAAACTATACTCTTTTGCTTAAAATATTAATTTCTCATTGGCATTTATGCCTTAAATGGTGGAAGTGGACTATTTTGAAGCCAGTGATTTTGTTGAATGTGAACATGGAATAGAATCATAGAATCATAGAGGTTTACAGCATGGAAACAGGCCCTTTGGCCTAACTTGTCCATGCCACCTTTCTTTTAAACCCATAAGCTTGTCTCAGTTGCCCATATTTGGTCCTTATCCCTCTATATCCATCTTACCCATGTAACCATCTAAACAATTTTTAAAAGACAAAATTGTAGCTGCCTCTACTACTATCTCTGGCAGCTTGTTCCAGACACTCAACATCCTGTGTATGAAAGAATTGTCCCTCTGGAATCTTTTGTATCTCTCCCCCTCACCTTAAATCTATGCCCTCTATTTTTAGACCCCCCCTCCCTTTGTAAAAAGATATTGACTATCTAGCTGATCTATGCCCCTCATTATTTTATAGACCTCTATGAGATCACCCCAAGCCTCCTATGCACCTCAATCCAGCCTCTCCTTATAACTCAAACCATCAAGTTCCGATAGCATCCTAGTAAATCTTTCTGCACTTTTTCTACTTTAACGATATCCTTTCTATAATAGGGTGACCAGAGTGTTCATTTTTCGCGATACTCTTCCGTCCTTGAAATAAAGGCCAATATCAACCGCTGTCCGATTCAAAAGTTCTTTATTCTTCTTACGTATGTAAACTGGCAAGCCTTTGCTACCCAATTTCCACTCAGTGTTGGGAGTTAGGTGGCAAAGGCGCGCTGAATAATGGGACAGTCCCCCTTTATATAGCTTTTACAATCCTTAAGATCACATGCGTTCTGATACAATGTAGCTAATCACAAGACACCCTTTGTTCTAGTCAGATTAACCATATCTAAGGTCGTAATATCATTATGTTGAAAGAAAGAGAACAGTTAAAGAGTAAATTTGTTAATCACAGATGTCTTAACCTTGTAATTTTGAAATCAATTCAAAAGTTCTTAGTTGCATATGATGTTGACTCTTTAATATCTCAGTAACACCTCTCAGGTAAATAATGAATGGACATAAGTCCAAAGAACAATTAGGATTTTCAACTTTGAGGTGTACAATATTTTATGAAATGTCTAAGCAATGAGGTGGAAAAGCTGATGTCCTTGTTTTCTAAAGACAAGCTGGTTGTGTGCATTGACCATCCTAAATCCTCCCTCAGCATATCCAAACAGGTGCCAGAGTGCGGTAAGTAGGGGATTTTCACAGTAACTTCATTGCAGTGTTAGTGTAAGCCTACTTGTGATCCTAATAAATAAACTCATGTTCAAGGGAAATTGTATGCTCTTACATGGATGGATTGTTCCAGACATTATATGGAGCCAAAAACGTGGCAATTTGTCACATAATTCATGGACCTTTGATGATTAAGTTGGAGGTGCAGAAGAAAGTATCCAATGTTTCACAAACTCAAAGAGTTGGCATGGAGATTGCTCTTAAGTGAAAAGAGCAGGGCATATATAGGAATGAAGAGAAGTTGTATGCTGTACTAATACAAATAAATGTTTGCAAGTGTGGTGTAAAGTACCCCTCTTCGGTCTAAGCTCTAGGAAGATCATGTGACACATTCAACTAATTGGGCCGGAGCGTGCAAATCTTGGAGCTGGGCATATGTTTTCCTTGGCAGTCAGGAGTTTGGAGAGGTGGAGTTAAGGTAGTCTTCCTTGTATTCACTCTCTGTACATCGTTACTCACCTTAAACAAACGGTTTCTTTGTTAATCTACCTGGTGGTCACCCATCTTTTGAGATGCTGCATTTAGCGAAGAGGATCAATTGGAGTGCCTTCCTACTGCTACAGAATGTGGGAGAGCAAGCCTCATGTGGAAACCTTTTTGAAGCAACTCACTCAGTGGTCTGTGAATGTCAAAATATCCCTTTTTGGGAAACTGGACCCATTCAACCCAAATACGCAGTAGGTTCAATATGTCGAACAGCTGCTCCACTTTTTAGGAGTAATGAAATTGTTGGGAGCGGGGGAAGGAAGGGAAGGAGCGGATAACCCTATTAACAGCCTGTAGGGCTCCAACCTGATAAGGAGGAGCTTGTGGAATTATTCAAGGGACATTTTGAAGCCTCGGTAATAATGCAACATTAAAAGTAAAATTCAGCAACAAGAGCCCCAAGGGAATTGATGGCTGTGTTCATGGTGTGTCTAAGCCAAATGGCTAAACAGTGCAAGTTTAGGTCTGCACTCATTGACATGTTGAGAGTGCAAGTTTGGGTCTGCACTCATTGACATGTTGAGAGTGTAAGTTTGGGTCTGTACTCATTGACATGTTGAGAGATAGGCTGGGCTATGGTGTTAACAACATTACTATGCAAAATAAATTATTAACAGAAACACAGATTACTTTAACGAAGGCATTAGAGGCTATAGAAAGTACTAAAAGGTGGGAGGTGACAGGGCTGCAAAGTAGGCAAGCAAACGAGGTCCACCAAGTTTGATGGAAAGCCAGTAGTAGTTGAGGTGCCAGGGAGGAAGACACAGGAAGTAATGAGCAAAGAGGCTTCAAGCAAATGAGTGCAGAGGTTTAGGGAATTTGGGCCACCGATGGGGAACTATGGAGAATGAAACCGCTTTGGGGGAAATCACCCCCAGGAGAGATGTAAATTCGGGAAAGCTACATGCTTGTGCCTGAAATAGGAGGGGACACTTAGGGGCAAATGTAAGATTGAGCAGAGCCTACCAGGGACCAACAAGAAAAAAATTCCAACTTCAGTATACAGTGTTAAGAATAACCCTGAAAATGATTTTGAAGTATACAGGTTAAACAACATTGAGGTGGACAGTGAGTTTAGGCAATAATACCTTCTCCACATCATTCTCAATACTGGTGCCCCACGAGATGTGTCCTCAGTCCCTTACTATATTCCTTATACATCTATGACTGTGTGGCCAAAAGATATCAAAGTCTGAAGAAACGTACCAACCAACTCAAGATTAGCTTCTTCCCTGCTGCCGTCAGACTTTTGAATGGATCTACCTTGCATTAAGTTGATCTTTCTCTACATCCTAGCTATGACTGTAACACTACATTCTACAGTCCTTTCCTTGTCTATGAGTGATATGCTTTGTCTGTGTAGCACGCAAGAAACAATACTTTTCAGTGTATACTAATACATGTGACAATCATAAATCAAGTTAAATCAAAAGAAAACATTATAACTATGTTGTAAATGGTCAGTCACTCAGAATAGAAGTGGTCATGAATGCCTCTGCTATGGTTGTTGGAGAATAAATGTATTGCTTTTACAAAGAGGGGTTCAGCCCGTAACATTAAGAAACATGATTGCCAGGCCAACAGCATATACTGGAGTAGCTTTATGGATCCTAGGAACAGCAAAATTATCATAAGCCACTGGTATCAGTCAGCTCAACTTCCTCTAATAGGAATAGGGGGCCAAGGACCAAGTTTAATGGATTGATATTAGCTTCACCAAATTAAATTAAATTGCATAGAAACTTTTAGAATCAATGATAGAACCTTACATGCATATTAAAAAAAATATGAAGAGGTGTTTCAAGATGAGCTGGACAAGATACGGGGCCTAAAAGCAAAGCATTATGTGGATCTGAGGCCACACCCAGGTTTTACAGAGCCTGACCTGAACCCTATGCCTTACATGACAAGGTTGAGTTTGAACTGAAGTAGTTGAAAGAATTAGGCATCATCAAGCCTGTACAGTTTTTGGGATGGGCAGCTCCCCTCGTGCCAGTGGTTAAGCCAGATAGAACCATCAGGATATGTGGGAACTACAAATTAACTGTGAAGCAAGCAGCAAAATTGGATGGATACCCAATACCAAAAATTGAAGATTTTTGCATCAAATTTGCAGGGGGTTTAACTTATACTAAAATGGATATGAACCATGCACACCAACAGTTAGTGTTAGATGAGGCATCTAGAGAAATTGTTACAGTAAATACCCACAAGGATTTATGTCAGTATACCTGACTCCCCTTCAGAGTCTCATCAATGTGTGCAATTTTCTAATGTACGATGGATCGTTTACGATAGGACCTACTCAAGATGGTTGTCTATCTAGATGATGTACTGGTTATAGGAGCATCAGAAGAGGAGCATCTGACAAATCTCTAAGAAGAAGTTTTAAAGAGATTTAAGAAAGCTGGAGTGAGGCTAAAAATGGAGAAATATACTTTCCAGGCACATGAAGTGATTTACTTAGGGTTTAAAGTGGACACAAAAAGGATGCACCCTATGGAGGAGATGATGAAAGCAATTATGGAAGCATCGGTCCACAGAAATGTATTGGAATTGAAATCTTTTTTTAGGAATAGTGAACTATTATGGGAGATTTACTCCTAATCTTTCAACAGTGTTGGCAGCAGTGCTCACACACTGCTCAAGAAGCATCAGGAGTGGTATTAGAAAGAGCATCGGTAAGAAGCCTTTGAATAGGTTAAACTGGCATTGCTGTCATCTAATCTCTTAGTTCATTTTGATCCCTCAAAAGAGACAATTCTTGCTTGTGATGTGTCTCCTTATGGAATCGGGGCAATTTCATGACATGAAATAGAAACAGGTGCAGAAAGGCTTATTGTCTGTGGTACAAGGACTCTGAGTGATGCTGAGAAAGCTGACTCTGAACTCAAAGAAGAAGGACTAGCTGTTATCTTCAGAATAAAGAGGTTATATCAATATGTTCATGGATGCCATTTCATTGTAATTACTGATCAGAAACACCGATTGGTCCTGTTTAAGGGAGATAAGGCCATTCCTCCCATAGCGTCAGCAAGGATGCAATGCTGGACTCTATTGCTAACAGCCTATGGGTATATTTTTCAACATTATCTGGGTGCATGTGGACCCTTTAAGCTGCCTTCACTTACTCAAAAGTATACTGCCTCCATTGATACCACAGGAAATTGTCCTTGCTGTAAACTTTCTCAATACATTGACCATGCCAGCATGACAAGCCAAGTTCTGGAGCACCAAATTCTTTAAGATTATTGCTGGAATGTTTTCAGGACTCACAGCCTATCAATATTCAGTGCCTTCAGCTGTTTTTTGATATCACATGGAATGAATCGAATTGATTGAAGACTGACATCTCCTGCTGGGGATTTTCGGAGGAGGTCCAGATGGATCATCCACTCAGCACTTTTGACTGAAGATTGTTGCAAATGATTCAGCCTTATCTTTCACACAGATGTGCTGGGTTCCTCCATCATTGAGGATGGGAATATTTACGGGCCTCCTCCTGTTAGTTTAACTGTTCGCCACCCTTCATGCCTATGTGTGACAGGACTGCAGGGCTTTGTTCTGGTCCGTTGGTTGTGAAATTGCTCAGCTCTGTCTATTATTTACTGCTCATGCTGTTTGGCATGCAGTTAGACCTGTGTTGTAGCTTCATCAGGTTGATACCTCATTTTTAGGTATCTGGTGCTGCTCCTGGAATGCCCTTCTGCATTCTCTATTGAATCATGGTGGATCCCCTAGCTTAATGGCAATGGCTGAATGAAGGATATGCCGGGCTGCAGTCCCAGTCTGGCAGCTAATGATCTTTAGGATACGGTCTGTGGTGGTTCTACCAAGAGATCCTTGATGATGAACAGAGAAGTTCCCTACTCAGAGTACGTTCTGTGTTACCATCAGTGCATCCTCCACATAGTGTTCAACATGGAGTATACTGATTCTTTAGCTTATGCACCTATGACTGTGCGGCCAAGTTCCCCTCCGACTCAATTTTCAAGTTAGCTGACAATACCACTGTAGGGGTCAGATCACAAACAATGACAAGACAGGATAGGGAATCTGTGAACTGGTGCAGTGACAATAATCTTTTCCTCAATGTCAACAAAATGAAAGAGATTGTCATCAACTTTAGGAAGTGTAAAGGAGAACATGCCCCTGTCTACATCAATGGGAATGAAGTAGAAAGGCTCTAGACCTTCAAGTTTTTAGGTGTCCAGACCACCAACAATCTGTCCTGGTTCCCCGCATGCCGATACTATAGTTAAGAAAGCCCACCAATGCCTCTGCCTTCTCAGAGTACTGAGGAAATTTGGCATGTGAGCTACAACTCTCACCAGTTTTTACAGATGCACCATAGAAAGCATTCTTTCTGGTTGTATCACAGCTTGGTATGTCTCCTGCTCTGCCCAAGACCGCAAGAAATTACAAAAGGTTGTGAACGGAGCCCAATCCATTATGCCTAGCTTCCCATCCATTGACTCTGTCTACACTTCCCACTGCCTCAGCAAAGCTGCCAGCATAAATAAAGACCCCATGCACCCTGGACGTTCTCTCTTTTACATCCTTCCATCAGGAAAAGATACAAAAGTTTGAGGTCACCTACCTCGCTGATATGGTGACACAATGGTTAGCACTGCTGCAGGGACCTGGGTTTGATTCCTGGCCTGGGTCACTGTCTGTGGGGAATTTGCACATTCTCCCCATGTCTATGTGGGTTTCCTCTGTGTGCTCCAATTTCCTCCCACAGTCCAAAGATGTGCTACTTGGGAGGATTGGCCATGCTGATTTGCCCCTTAATGTCAGGGGGACTAGCTAGAGTAAATGCATGAGGTTATGAGGTTGGGGCCTGGGTTAGATTGTGGCCTGTGCAGACTCGAAGGGCTAAATGGCCTCCTTCTGCACTGTAGGGATTCTATGATTCTACCAATCGACTCAAGAACAGCTTCTTCTCTGTTGCCATCAGACTTTTGAATGGACCTACCTTGAATTAATTTAGTCTTTCTCTACACCCTAGCTATGACTGTAACACTATATTCTGCACCCTCTCATTTCCTTCTTTTTGAACGGTATGCTTTGTGCAAGAAAGAATACTTTTCATTGTGTGCTAATACATGTGACAATAATAAATCAAATCAAATCAAAGGAGGACAGTAGTCAACAGGAGATTCCATGGTCCATGTTTGACCTGGTGCCAAGAGACTTGATGTGGCGATGCCGTCGTTGGACTGGGATAAACACAGTAAGAAGTCTAACAACACCAGGTTTAAGTCCAACCGAGTTATGAACCTCAAAAGCTTGTGAGTTTACTATCAAATAAACCGGTTGGACTTAAACCTGGTGTTGTCAGACTTCTTGCCATGAGACTTCACAGGGTCCAGGGCTGACATTGAAAACTCCTTTATGAATGTATACCACTGGTGCTGCCATCTCTATTGAGTCTGCCTTGCTGGTGTGAGACTACATAGCCAGGAATGGTGATGGTGGTGTCTGAAACATTTCACGCTCTTGAGCTTGGCCTGATTGAAGTCCCTGGCCATGATGAACAAGGCGTCAGGATGTTTCGTCTCAAGGCTATTTGTAGTACTGTATATTTCGTCCAGCGCAATCTTCATGTCCGCATGGGGTGGGATATAAACTGCCATCAGGATAATGGAGGTGAACTCCTGTAGAAGGTAGTAGGGTCGGCATTTTAACATCATTTTACGGTATGATTCCATGAGAGTATCTGTGTCAGGCTATTGCCTGACTAGCCTGTGAGACAGCTCTCCCAATTTTGTTACAGGACTCTAGCTGTGAGTAAGGAGGAGATTGAAAATCAACAGGCCTGGGTTTGTCAATGATGTTTCTGGTACATAAGTAATGTCCAGTGGCCCGTCCGGTTTCAGGCTTTTTTAATTTCTTTGCAGCAGATGCATTCAACTGAGTGGTTTGCTAGGCCATTTCAGAGGGCATTTAAGAGCCAACCACATTGCTGTGGGTCTGGAGTCACATGTAGTCCAGAGCAGGTAAGGATGGCAGATTCCTTTCTCTAAAGATCAGATCGAGAAGCCAACTGCCCAGCGAGCACTGCCATCAGTCAGCAACTCTGTCCTTTCCACCTGTACAACACTTATATATGCTCCCTCTTATGGGGGCTGGTAGCTTTCCAAGGAGTCCCCAAGGACTGCATGGTGGCACAGTGGTTAGCCCTGCTGCCTCACGGCACCAGACACCCAGGTTTGATTCCCGGCTTGGGTCACTGTCTGTTCGGTGTCTGCATGTTCTCCCCATATCTGTGTGGGTTTCCTCCGGGTAATCTGGTTTCCTCCCACAATCTGAAAGACATGCTGGTTAGGTGTATTAGCCATGCTAAATTCTTCCTCAGTGTACCCGAACAGGTGCTGGAGTGTGGTGACTAGAGGATTTTCACAGTAACTTCATTGCAGTGTTAATGTAAATCTACTTGTGACTGATAAAATGAAATAAACTTTAAACTTACCCAGTGTCAGCTATTTAGCTATCTATTTTGACCAGTGGATAGAGACAGATGCTCCAAACTTCAGTTATGCTTCCCATCTCCCCTGTACATCTGCCTGCTTGAGGTCAGCTTTTTCAGTTTACATCCTGTGTAAGGTTCTTGTATTTATAGCATCTCCTGTTTTTTATATCCTTCTTTCTGGCACTTTTGGATTATGACCAGGTTCAATTAAAATACCCTCCCAGCCTGGATGAAGTGATTACAGTGACCAGGATGTGCAAATAGCTTGCTGTACTCTAACAAGAGGTTATTTTAACATTGTACTGCTCACTGAGCAATAAAAATTATGTTGTACTGCCTTATATGTTCAGGTATCAATCTATGCCATCTAGCTAATTGTTAGCAGTGACTGCACTGATTGACAGTTGCAATTGTGTGGAAAAACTTCATTTTGACTCTCTTTTTTGTTGGAAATCGACTACAAACTTGACTAAAGTTTGACTATGCGAAGAGGGACTAAGATTTCCTCCAGAACATTTGATGAACAATTCATTCAACTTATTCAGTCCTTCTGAGACTACCAGAGAAAGAGGAAATAGAAGTGAGTCACTTGGTATGCAGGAAATTAATAGTAAATCTCTATATAACACTATGGTTAAAGATATTAGTTCACAACCAGAATCACCCAAAGTTATATTACTTGATTTATGATTGTCACACATATAGGTATACAATGAAAAGTATTGTTTCTGTGCGCTGTGGCGACAAAGCATACCATTCATAGAGTGTACAAAGGGGAAAAGGAAAGGAGAGGGTGCAGAATATAGTTTTACAGAGAACATTTCAGTCTTGGATACATTAATATATGATATTTTCTTCATTCCAAGGACCAATATTTTAATTCTATGGATGGGAATTTATAGCCTTGCTCATCCCAAAACCATAAAATCCCACCCAATGTTAGCAGGCTTTTTCAATGGTCTGTCCCTCGCCCACTCTGATTGCAGTGGTGGGTAGGATGGTAAAATCCCAGCCTATATGTCAGTGGAATCTGCTGCTGGTTTTGCAACCTGGTTACTTGCTCTTTGTTTTTAATGAATCTGCTTGTTTAGTTTATTACCTAAGCTACCATCTGTTAGAGGTTTTGAAATTCTCCAGAGCTGCTCCCAATCTGCTGTCAAAACAACAAAGGAAGATCTACAGCACAGACAAAAGCTAAAAGGGATAATTTACAGCATTTCTCGACGCATTATTCCTGTGCTCAGTGGAGAGAGGAAAAGCATAGGCTTATGGCAGTAGCTTGCTAAAACCAAGACTGTGATTTCAAATCACAACACGGCGAGTCTGGTTTTATATATCAGCTGGCACCAGGACACAAAAATTGCTGAACTTTTGAAAAAACTCAATTAGTTTACTGATGTCCTTCATGCAGCCCTGCCATCTGGACTGTCTAAATGTGTCTCTTGTTTCATGCTGCTTTTCTAACCAAAGTTACATCCGACAACCAGTCAAAACCCTGTGGAGGTTCACACTCACACGCTCATTGCTCGATCCTTGAGCTCACTGCATGACCATGGTATTGCCAGGACATTTTCTCAGAAATATCCCGTGCTCCACCTTTGTAACTTTGCCAGAAAAATATGGGTTTCACCACAATTTCAGTGCAGTTATGACGATGGAGTAGGAATGAATCTGAGAGAATTATTGGCTGTTCAAAGAAAATCTGCTTTGTATCTATCCAGAGCTCACCTGCAATAATACCTGTAAGCGTTGGTTCATTAATTACACTCACATATCTGAATCGGAAAGTTGTCGGTTCAGGGCTTACTCTGATAACGTGAGGATATAATGTTGTACTGGTACTTCACTGCAGCTCTGAGGGAGTGATGCACTGTTGGAGGTGCTACATTTCACTGAGATATTTATCCAAGATCCTGTTTACCTTCTCAGGGGGATGGAATCATAGAATGGTGATAGTACTAGTGAGGCCATTTGACCCATCATGCCAATGTCTCTGCTTGAGCATCTCAGTAGGTCCTCCTTCCCCTGCAGAGTTCTGATTCTTTTTTCTCCTGATAATTACCCATTAGAAAGTCCCCATTGAACCCGCCTCCACCACACTCTTAGGTGGTGCATTTCACCTCCTAACCACTTGTTGTGTTTACAAAAAGTTTTTCCTCATTTGATCCTTTGGTCATTCCCCTGAAATAGGTGTTGTTTGTTCTCAACCTTCTCCCTTTCTAGGCTGTGGAGATCCGCATGACTTTGAACACGTCTATCAAATTTCCTCTCATTCTTCTCTTCTGTACGGTGATCAGCCGCAGTTTCTCCTCATTATTGAAGTCATTGAATTTAAAGGATTTCAAAGTTCTATTTGAAGAAGGAAGAGGGATGGAATTTGTCAAGTGTCTTAGGCAATATTTATACGCATCCTACCATGAGTAAGCAGAAAGAAAGTTGGCCATTTTTCTCCTTGTTGATCAGACCAACTTCCTGAGCAAAGATATTTAATATTGCTCTGGCATAAAGTTAACAAGCGTTTTTGATATCCCCTTACCCTTGCTGGCTTGGCGTGAAAATTTTTGGGGTTGTTAGCTCGGTTGGCTAAGAGGCAATGCCAATAGTGTGGGTTCAATTCCTGTACTGACTGAGGTTATCCATGAATGCACACCTTCTCAACTTTGCCCCTCAGGTTAAATCACCACCAGTCTGCGTTTCCCCTCAAAGGAGAGAGCAACCTGTGGTCATTTGGAACTTTGGTGAGTTTACTTTAACTAAATGTTTAAGAGTGAACCAATAAACCAAATTAATTTTGCTCATTGTTGCAAAATAATAATAAATACACCACGCAAAATGATAATTTTTAAAATGTGACTTGCATTC
The DNA here is from genome assembly GCF_965287045.1 of Carcharhinus amblyrhynchos. Taxonomy (NCBI): domain Eukaryota; kingdom Metazoa; phylum Chordata; class Chondrichthyes; order Carcharhiniformes; family Carcharhinidae; genus Carcharhinus; species Carcharhinus amblyrhynchos. The sequence goes on along the minus strand of NC_137324.1, from coordinate 44,189,320 downwards.
ATACAGAGGCTTTCATAACCTCAGGGTGTCCAAAGCACTTTGTAGCAAATGAAGTCATTTTGAAATGCAGTCAAGTAAAGTTGGAAAAAAAGCATCCAAATAAATAGTGCTTAGCAAGGTTCTACAACTCACAATGAAATACATGACAAGTGCATCTGTATTTTTTAACTCTAGGTTGAGTTATAAGTATTGGTCAGCAAGAAACACTATCATCTTTGAAGTAGATTCTTAGTATCTTTAGCATTCGCTTCTGAGGGCATCTGGTATCTCAATTCAATCTCGCAGTCCCACCTGCAAAACAATGCAATATTTCCTCAGTATTTCACTGTAATGCTTAGTTTAGATAGTATACTTAAGTCTGAGTCGAGGATGAAGCTTGAGTCCACAATCTTCTCATTGTATTACAACAATTGTGAAATCCAATATTCAAACTTGGAACATTTAAGAGGATTGGTTCTGGCCAAAGTATTGGAGTATTTTGCTTTGAAGGTCATTTTATTTTAGATCAGAACGTCTTGTTCTCATGTGCATGACTGCAATTTGTAACTAAATATGACAGAATCACAGAATTGTTATTGCGCGGAAGGAGGTCACTCAGCCCATTCAAATTTGCACTAGCTCTCCAAATGAGCATTTCATCAGGTACCATTCTCCTTTCTAAGTTCTAATAATAATGCTGTAGGTTTGCTTCTTTCCAAATAATCATCTAATTCTGTCTTTAATGCCTCACTTGAACCTACATCCACTGGACAGTCCAGCAGTGCCTTCAAAACCCTAAGCATTCACTATGTGGAAAAGATATTTCCCCTATTGATTTTGCTTATGTTACCAATTACCTTCAGTCTGTGCCCTTTGTTTATCGATCCTTCTGCCAATTGGAATAGTTTCTCCCTATCTCCTCTGTCCAGAACCCTCATGATTTTGAATACCTCTAACAAATCTCCTCTCAACTTTCTTTTCTCCAAGGAAAAGAGTCTCAATTTCTTCGCTTTATCTTCATTGCTGAAGACCCAATGTTGCGAATCTTTTCTGCATTTTCTCCAGCACTTTCACATCATTTCCTGAAGTGTAGCTCCCAGAACTGGACACAATACTCTATACAATACATTCAATTATTGTCTTATACAAGTTCAGCATAACCTCCTTGCTCTTGTACTCTATGCCCCAATTAATAAAGCCTAGAATTCTGTACGTTTTATTACCTGTTCTCTCAACCTGCCCTGCTACCTTTAATAATTGAGGCACACATGTACCCAGGTCAAGGAACAAGAACAGTACAGCACAGGAACAGGCCCTTCAGCCCTCCAAGCCTGTGCCGATCACATTTACCTCTCCAGATCAACTGTTTATTTCCCTCTATTCCATGTTTGTTCATATGCCTATTAAGGTAAGTCTTGAATGTGGCTAACGTAACTGCTTCAACCACCTCACTTAGCAGTCCATTCCAGGTCCCACCACCCTTTGTAAAAAAATTCCCCCACACATCTCCACTGAACATTTCCACCCCCAGTCTTGAATTTGTGCCCCACTGTAATTGTCATTTCTGCCCTGGGAAAAAGCTTCCAACTGTTCACCCTATCTATACCTCTCATAATTTTATGAACTTCTATCAGCTTGCCCCTCAGCCGTTGTCTTTCCAGGGAGAACAATCTCAGTTTATTCAATGTCTCCTCGTAGCTAATACCCTCCATACCAGGCATCATCCTGGTAAACCTTCTCTGCACTCTCTCCAAAGCCTCCACTCCCTTCTGGTAGTGTGGTGACCAGAATTGGATATAGTATTCCAACTGTGGCCGAACCAACGTTTATATAACTGTAACATAATTTGTCAATTTTTGTACTCGATGCCCTATCCGATGAAGGCAAGCATGCCATGTGCTTTCTTCACCACCTTTTCCACCTGTGCTGCCACATTTAAGGATCTGTGAACCTGTACTCCCAGATCTCTCTGTGCATCTATGCTCTTGATGTTTCTGCCATTTACTTTATAGCTCCTATCTGAATTGGATCTACTAAAATGCTTCACCTCGCATTTGTCTGGATTAAATTCCATCTGCCATTTCTCTGCCCAATTTTCCAGCATATCTATATCCTGCTGTATTCTCTGACAATCTTCATCACTATCTCAACTCTACCAATCTTAGTATCATCTTCAAACTTGCTAATCAGACCAGCTATGTTTTCTCCCAAGTCATTTATATGTATTACAAACAGCAGAGGTCCCAGCACTGATCCCTGCGGAACACCACTAGTTACAGACTTCCATTCAGAAAAACATACTTCCACCGCTACCCTCTGTCTTCTATGGTCAAGCCAATTCTGAATTAATCAAGCTAGTTCATCTCTGATCCCATGAGTTTTAATCTTTTGTACTAGCCTGCCATGAGAGACCTTGTCAAATGCTTTACTAAAGACAACATCAATCATTTTTATTATCTCCTCAAAAAACTCAACTAAATTAGTGAGACATATCCTCCCTCATACAAAACCATGCTATCTATGGTTAAAAAGACCATGTGTATGAATGTGTATAGATCCTATTCCTAAGAATCTTCTCCAACAATTTCACAATCACTGACATCAAGCTCACTGGTCTATAAATCCTCGCTACCCTTTTTGAATAATGGGACAACATTGGCTATCCTCTATTCCTTTGGGACCTCACCAGTAGCTAATGAAGAAATAAAGATTTCTGTTAGAGGCCCAGCACTTTCATCTCTTGTCTCCCTCAGTAATTAGATTAGATGCCATCTGACCCTGGGGACTTGGCTACCTTAATGCTTTTTAATTCACCTAACACTTTCTCCCTCATAACGATGACTTGTTCTAAAGTGGACGGAAAGCTCGTAATACCAAATAAAACTGTTTGACTTTAACCTGATGCTATAAGACTTCTTACTGTTCCCAATGTAACTGGTCTGATTAGCTGATTTTGTGGATGATACTAAGATTGGCAGGGTTGCGATAGTGATGAAGATTGTCAGAGAATACAGCAGGATGTAGACAGATTGAAAAATTGGGCAGTCCAATGCCGACATCTCCACATCTTGTTGTAAAGAGTTTACACATCCCTCCGAGATCCCAATCCAGTGCCGGCACCTCCATATCTTGTTCTAAAGGGTTTATACATCCCTCTGAGATATCATCAATTGACATGTCCGTCTCCTTTCTGAGTACTCATTAAGGATCTCACCCACTTCCTTTTGTTCCAAACATAATTTCCATCCTTTGTCCTTATGTGGACCAACTCTTTCTCCAGCTACCCTCGTGTGTAAAATGCCTTGGGATTCTCCTTAACCCTGTCTGCCAATATATTTTGTGACCCATCTAAGGTCCTTTAAGACTTTTAAGACTCTGAGAGGTATTGACAGGGTGGATGTGGAGAGGATGTTTCCTCTTGTGGGAGAATCTAGACCTAGAGGTCACTGTTTGAAAGTAAGGGGTTGCTCAGTTAAGATGGAGATGAGAAGAATTTTCTTCCCTCAGTTGGCTCTTGAGTGTCTGGAACTCTTTTGCTCAAAAGGCAGCGGCAGCAGAATGTTTTCATATTTTTAAGACAGGGCTAGATAGTTTCTTGATTAAAAAGTGGGTTAAAGGTTGCTGGGGTTGGATTGGAATGTGGAATTCAGGTCACAATCATATCAGCCAAGATCTTATTAAATGGCAGACCAAGCTGAAGGGACCGAGGTGCTTAATCTTACTCTTAATTTGTATGTCCCCTTGATCCTGCAACACCTTTAGAATAGTACTCTTTAATTTATATGGAGGTGAGTTTCTTTGGGTTGAGTAATCTTTTATATGGCCGGCGCGTGGGATTCAGGGGATGGGGGCGGTTGGTGGTCTTAGGTAAGAGTCAGTGTAGACATGATGGGCCTAATAGCTTCCTCCAGCACAATAGAGTGTCTGTGGATTCTATGGAACACAATATCACTCGTACGTGTGTTTCATTTCTGTGACAAAGAGGCGTCACATGCTGCTTGAATTGGCTGCCAGGTACAAAGCAGCTGAAAAGATAGACTGTACCCCCAGGCTGTACACTGTTAACAATAGATCCAAACAATCTCATAACCCAACTAGTGCCCACACATTATGCAAACACTCGTCACTGAATCTGAGCATATTCTGGAGCACAATTAGCATTTCTTTGTAAATCAATGCATGAGTACGAGAGCTTTTGTAATTTTCCTTTCTTGATACCATTAAAACAGTTTCAACTGTACCCCACAAAAATCATCACAATTATTTAAGAATAACAAGCTGGTTCCAGTCCAGACTAAGCATCTAGATCAAAACACGAGTCACAAAGAATTGCAGAGAAGGAGAATCAAAGAAATTTACTTCCCTGTCTCTATAAAGAAAGGTAGGAGTTGTACTGTATCCTCTTTGCTCCACCTGTAATGAGACTTTCAGGATGAGACCTTGGGACTCATCAAATAATGTTATTAAGATCTAGTTTGACCAAGTATTTTAATGAGTTAGTTTGGTTGTACAGTGCATATATTCTGTAATAGCTTGTTTAATTTGCCTTGGATAATAAAACTTTATTATTACTGGTGATTATGGTTCCTGTCACTGTCTGCAGAATAGTTTGTTGGAATCTAACACATTATTCAGTGCCGCTTTCTATTAAGAGAAAGTCTGCAATCTATCCACATTAAACATGCCATTCAATGGGATGAAATTTAGAGACACGATTACAATTTTATTAATTTTTCTAATTTAATAATTTGAATAATAATGCATATCATTATTTAATTGCTTTAAAACAATTCTGCAAACCTATTTATTATGTGCTTTCCCCTTCCATTTCAGACTTGAGCGATTCTACTTTGATATTCTTCCCAGGAGTCTTTTAGTTTTCCTTTGGCTATTGATAACCTTGAGACCTGTGACATGCATCTTCATAAAACAATGGTATTAAAAAAAAAACAACATACCGCATTGGTATCTCATTATTAAGAACAAACTGATTAATCGCTTTCTATAGTAAACGGAAAGTAGTTGAACATCACTCACGTCCACCATTACATAAATAAAACATGATCTTCAAATCGGCGCAAGACACTAAAGAGGATTTTTTTCTCCCCGGAAAACACAATTTTGACTGAATAAATTGCTGAGACTGAAGCCCATCGTCGTTGTGCCTATACATTTGAAGAGTAAAGAAGGTGGCATTTTGTTGGGGATATAAATGCTCGAAAAGGCTGGTGCATGTAATATTTATGGTAAGTATTGTAAGTGTTGAAAGGAAGGCTTAATAAATTTTGTTATTTTTAACTGTGGAGTGCTTTAATGCCATACATAAATAAGGCCATACTTCTGTGTCACATCTGCTTCTTATCTCTCCAACATGCAGAAAGTTAAGTCATTTTTTTTCTTGCTTATAACAACCGACTGGTTTTTATGTTATTGATACATCAATTGTAAGTTTACACTGAACTTTTTTCTGCGTGGAATGTCTTGTGTGCAGAAAGTTAATAGTTTGCGATCAGAGTCGTCACCTTACTGTAGGAGAAACTTTCCATAGCAGGCACTTTCAGTAACTCATTCTGAACTGACGAGTTCTCTTGTTCAATCATATAGGAAATAGAATGTGTGGTGGGGCGTTTGGGGGGGGGGGGGGCAGGTGATGGTCTAATGGCATTATTGCTAGACTGTTAATCCAGAAACTCAGCTAATGTTCTGGGTTCCCAAATTCAAATCCCACCACGGCAGATGGTGGAATTTGAATTCAATAAAAATATCCGTAATTAAGAATCTACTGATGACCATGAAACCATTATCAATTGTCGGAAAAACCCATTTGGTTCACTAATGTCCTTCAGGGAAGGAAATCTGCCATCCTTACCTGATCTGGCCTACATGGAACTCTAGAGTGACAGCAGTGCTGTTGACTCTCAACTGCCCTCGGGCATCCAGGGATGGGCTGTGGAGTTTGCACATTCTCCCTGTGTCTGTGTGGATTTCCTCATAGGGTGCTCCATTTTCCTCCCACAGTCCAAAGATGTGCAGGTTAGGTTGATTGTCCATGCTAATTTGACCATTGTGTAATGGGTATAAGCAGGGAATAGGGTCTGGGTGGAATTGTGGTTGGTACAGACTCAATGGCCCGAATGGTCTCCTTCTGCTCTGTAGGGACTCTATGACTTCTATGAAATGCTGAAATGCAGTGACATCCATCTCCCACAAATGAATTTAAGAAAAGAAGTATCCCATTCAGCTGCTTGCGACAATATGCCATTCAATTTGATCATGGATGGTCTTAATTGCTTCTACCCATATCTGTTCCATAACCATTGATACAAATCCATCAACCTCAGTTTTGAACAGTTCAATTGATTGATTGTCAATAACTTGTTGGGTGAGAAAGTTCAAGCTTTCCACCACGCTTTCTGTGATGGAGTGCTTTCTGCCTGACCTCTTGAATAGCTTAACTTTAATTATAAGATTATCCACGCTTTCTTGTCCATCCCTAATTGACCTTGGGAAGGTGATTGTGGGATGCCATTTTGAATCACTGCGTGTATGTACACATGGACTACTGTTAGGCTTGGAATTTTCAGGATATTAACCCAGTGACAGTGAAGGAATGCCAATATATTTCTAAGTGATTATTGGTGCATAGCTTCAAGGTGACCTTCCAGGTGGGGTGTTCCCATGTATCTGCTGCCCTTGTCCTTCTTGATAGTAGCAGCTATGAGTTTGGATGGTTCTACCTAAGGAGCCTTGGTGAGTTGCTGCAGTACATACTCCTGCCACCGTGCATTAGTCATGGAGGGATTGAATGTTTTTGGATGGGTTGCTAATCAAGGGGATTGCTTTGTCCTGGGTAATGTTGAGCTTCTTGAGTATTGCTGAAGTTGCATTCATTGAGAATATTCAATCATATGGCTGACTTGTGTCTAGCTGACAGTGGACAGACATTGGGGGAGGGGGTGGGGCAGTCAGGAAGAGAGCTGTGTGTTGCAGGCCCCTAGCATCTAACTTGCCCTGGTAGTCACAGTACTTATATGGACAATCCAGTTAAATTTCTGGTCAAACCCCCAGGATGTTGATGGTGGGGTATTCAGCCATTGAATGTCAAAGAGCAGTAGTTAGATTAACTCGTGTTGGAAATGGTCATTACCCGGCACTTGTGTGACATAAACGTTACTTGCCACTTGTCAGCCCGAGTCTGCGTAGCATTCTTCTAACAAATCAGGTTCCCTGGAGGTATAAACAATATCTCATGCTGGAAGAGTTCCAAGCCTATCTTGTTTCAATGGGAAATCGTCCAAGGCCAGGTTGCATAAAAACTATCTGTTCCAGCTCTGCAGTTTGCAAATTACAGAGTCTGGCGAGGTTTAAACTTGGATTCCACATTTTGAGTTTTTCTCCATGTTCATGAGAAATAATCAATATTTCTGTAGTAATCCTGGAGGTCATGGGTCACCTGACCACACTTCAAATGGTGTTCAACATGGAGGAGTATTGATTCTTCAGCTTTTTTATTAAATGGAATCATTCATAGGGCATGGGCATTGCTGATTGACCAGCATTTATTGGCCATCCCTAGTCAGCCTTAAACTGAATGGTTTGCTAGGCCATTTCAGAAGGCAGTTGAAAGTCAATCACATTGCTGTGGATCAGGATTCACATGTAGGCCAGACCAGGTAACGATGACAGATTTCTTTCCCTAAAGATCATTAGTAAACCAGATGGGTTTTACAACAATCAACAATGGTTTCATGGTCATCAGTAAATTCTTAATTCCAGATATTTTTTATTGAATTCAAATTCCATTATCTGCTGTGGGATTCAAACCTGGAATAATAGCTGAGATTCTGGATTAATAGTCTAACGATAAAACCACTAGTTCATCACCTCCCCTAGGGGAGGGAGAACAGTATCTGGCAATCAGCAGGATTTTTTTTACTTGTGTTTGACCTGGTGCCTATAGAATTCATGGGTTCCAGATTCAATGTTGGGGACTCTCACGGCAACTCCCTCCCAAATGCGTACCACTGTGCTGGCACCTCTGCTGGGTCTGTCTCAGTAAAAAGTCTGACAACACCAGGTTTTAGTCCAACCGATTTATTTGATAGTAAACTCACAAGCTTTCGAGGGGACTCCCTCTTCGTCAGGTGAATGGAGAGTTCTGGCCTCGGACAGAGCATATAAAGCACAGACAGTTTAGAGATTACTGATTAGAATGTGAATCCAGAACTCTCCATTCACCTGACAAAGAGGGATTCCCCTCGAAAGCTTGTGAGTTTACTATCAAATAAATCGGTTGGACTAAAACCTGGTGTTGTCAGACTTTTTACTGTGTTTACCCCAGTCCAACGCTGGCACATCCACATCGGGTCTGTCTCACCAGTGAGACAGGACATACCCAGGAAGAGTGATGATGGTGCCTGGAACATTATCTGGAAGACATGATTCCATCAGTATGATTCCACCAGCATTTTGCAAGTCAGGCTATTGCTTGACTAGTCTGTGAGACAGCTTTCCCAATTGTACCACAAGTCCCCAGAAGGGAGGAAGGAGGACTTTGCAGAGTCAACAAAGCTTGGTTTGCCATTGACTTTTCCAGTGCATAGGTGGAGTCCAGGTGGTGTGTCCGGTTTCATTCCTTTGTGTTTTCTTCATAGAGGTTGAATGCAACTGATTGGCTTCCATTTGCAAGCCAACCACATTGCTGTGGGTCTGGAGTCACATGTAGGCCAAACCAGATAAGGACGCAGGTTTCTTCCCTCTATGGGTAATAGTGAGCCAGATGGGTTTTTATGACAACTGACAATGGTCATCATTAGACTTTTAATTCCAGGTATTCTATTGAATTTAAATTCCACCATCTGCTGCGGTGATATTTGACACTGGGTCCCCAGAGGATTACCTGGGCTACGAGTTAAACATAGAACATAGAACACTACAGCACAAACAGGCCCTTCGGCCCACGAGTTGCGCCGATCACATCAACACCTATCTATAACCCCCAATCCCATAAAAACCCATATACTCATCCAGAAGTCTTTTAAAAGACCCCAGCGAGTTCGCCTCCACCACCACTGACGGCAGCCGATTCCATTCACTCACCACCCTCTGAGTGAAAAACTTACCCCTAACATCACTTCTGTACTTTCCTCCCCGCACCTTAAACCTGTGTCCTCTCGTAGCAACCATTTCAACCCGGGGAAATAGCCTCTGAGAATCCACCCTATCTATTCCTCTCAACATTTTATAAACCTCTATCAGGTCGCCTCTCAACCTACGTCTCTCCAGGGAAAAGAGACCCAGTTCCCTCAACCTAACTTCATAAGGCATGCCTCCCAGTCCAGGCAACATCCTTGTAAATCTCCTCTGTACCCTTTCAATAGCTTCTACGTCTTTCCTATAGTGAGGCGACCAGAACTGCGCACAGTACTCCAAATGAGGCCTGACAAGGGTCTTATAAAGTTGCAGCATTACCTCCCGACTCCTAAACTCAATCCCTCGATTTATGAAGGCCAGTACACCATACGCCTTCTTGACCACCTCTTCCACCTGCGAGGCCGATTTAAGAGTCCTGTGGACCCGGACCCCAAGATCCTTCTGCTCCTCAACACTACCAAGACTCCTGCCCTTGATAGTGTACTCGTTCATCCCGTTGGTTCTGCCAAAATGGACGACTACGCATTTATCCGCGTTGAAGTCCATTTGCCACTTCTCCGCCCAGTCCTGCATCCTATTTATGTCCTGCTGCAACTTTTGCCATCCTTCCAGACCATCCACAACACCACCGACCTTCGTGTCATCAGCGAACTTACTTACCCATCCTTCCACTTCCTCATCTAGGTCATTTATGAAAATGACAAACAGCAAGGGTCCTAGAACAGATCCCTGGGGCACTCCACTGGTGACTGACCTCCATTCAGAAAAAGACCCATCCACAACCACTCTCTGCCTTCTGCAGGCAAGCCAGTTCTTGATCCACAAGGCCAAAGGCCCTTGGATCCCATGCCCTCTCACCTTCTCAAGAAGTCTTGCATGGGGGACCTTATCAAACGCCTTGCTGAAGTCCATGTACACCACGTCCACGGCACTTCCTTCGTCAATGTGTTCAGTCACATTATCGAAGAACTCAACTAGGCTCGTAAGGCACGACCTGCCCTTGACAAATCCATGCTGACTATTCCTGATCATGTCAAACCTCTCCAAATGGTCGAGTTCACTGACAATATCACTATGCCACTGCTCCCCCAGTGTTGTTTTATTCGAAGGAAAAATCATGTAAGGGGATGTGTGTGTTGGGGGGTTGGAGGATGAAAAATCATAGAAACCCCACAGTGCAGAAAGAGGCCATTCAGCCCATCAAGTCCACACTGAGCACAATCCCACCAGGCCCTCTCCCCATATCACCTGCTAATACCTCTAACCTACACATCCCAGGACACTAAGGGGCAATGTAGCATGGCCGATTAACCTAACCCGCACATCTTTGGACTGTGGGAGGAAACTCACGCAAACACAGGAAGAATATGCAAACTCTACACAGACAGTGACCCAAGCTGGGAATCGAACCCAGGTCCTTGGAGCTGTGAAGCAGCAGTGCTACCCACTGTGCTACCATGCTGCCCAGGTGGGGGTGGTAATATGTACGGGCCAGAAGGTAAGATGAAAGTTTAAATTGAAGCATGTGCCAGTAGGTTGTCTGATCTGAGTGTTGCTGGCTTCCATTGAGCAGACTGGGGTTACAATCCCCTTGGCTGAACCAGTTCACTTCAAAATTTATTCTAAACCATTTTAAGTTTTCATGTGCATAGAATGTTTAGCAAAGTTGATTCATACCCTGCTATCTGTATTATGTTCTGAAATTGCTTCTTATATCATTTTTGACTGCCTTTTACATTTTAACTATTACAGTTTTCTTTTCATGCTTAATTTATTGCCTTAATTGATAAAAATTACATTCATAAATATCCAGACAGATAAAAAGCTCAATCCTGTTTCATTGACTCTCTGAAAACAAATCTTAAATCTGTTTTACTCACCCAAAGCAGAAGAGCAAGTAAAATGATCCATCTCCTTGATTTATACCATCCCTTCCATCCTTGTCTTTCATTGTACACTTTATGCACATTTGCAGTGTATTAACGCATCAGTATTAATTCCTTTTGCTGATGTTTGCTCATTTGAATTCATATTCATTTTTCTAGCATGTCATCATGTATTGATGTTTAAAACATAATCTTTAGAATAACTACAGGCTAGCAATTATTGTTGGCAACAGCAAAGCTTGAATGCTTAAACCATTCTCCCAAAACCATTCTGTTCACTATTTTTAATAAGTTGCAAACCTGTTTATTCTACACAGGTGTATTGCCCACATTAAACTGACACATACCAGCCATGATCTTATTAAGCGGCAGAGCAGATTTGAGGGGCCATATGGCTGACTACTGCCCCGGTTCTTTTCTTCTTAATATCTAATTTCATATTCGTGGCACAAAAATACAATCATGCAGAGGTTAAACTTTTAGTGCAATGAGCGATTCCAGTGACAAATTGCACCCAAAATTGCTCCAGTTTTCTGAGTTGAAGGCTGGAATTTTACCACCTCAACTGCCACAGAATTTGGAGCGGGTGAGGGGTGGACAATGGAAAGCCCTATTGACCTCAGGCGGGATTTTACGGTTTCAGGACAGGCAACGCCGTAAAATCACGCCCGATGATTTTTCATAAGTTTCCGGTCAACATTTCTCTGAACATTTTGGCTGCAATCTTACCATTGTTCACGCCAGTGAGCTTTTTACCATTCACGCTGGCAGTCACCAAATTCTCCGACTTTGCTGCAGCGAAAGCATCACGCAAATGGCAAGTAAGATCATGCTCAAAATTGCTCATGAATCACACTATCAGACAGCATGTTGGAACCATTTTTTTTCAATTTGAATTAGAAATATTCCTGGCTGTATTAAGAATGGTAATTTGGTGCAGTTTGACTCACAGAACCAACTATGAATTTGTCACAAAAACAATCTGTATTTTTAATCACTAAATCTATACAAGCACTAGGTAGATCACTCGTGGAATACTGGGAACAGTTTTGGTCCCCTTATCTAAAAAAGATATACTAATGTTGGAGCCAGTCCAGAGAAGATTCATTAGGTTGACTTTTTTATGAGGAGAAGTTAAGTCAGTTGAACCTGTACTCATTGGAGTTCAGGAGGATGATAGATGACTTTATTGAGACATATAAGATTCTCGGGGGTTTGACACAGTAGATACTGAGGGGTTGTTTCCCCTTGTGAGAGAATCTAGGATCAGAAGGCATAATCGTAAAATAAGAGGGTCACCCACTTAAGACAGAGATGAAGAGGAATTTCTTCTCTCAGACGGAAGTGGAATACTTTTCAGCAGAGCTGTAGAGGCTGAATCGTTAAGTATGTTCAAAGCTGAGATAGGCAGATTTTTAATCAGAAAACCAATCAAAGGTTATGGGTATAAGGTGGGAAAGTGGGGTTGAGGATTACATCAAATCAGTTGTGATTTCATTGAATTTGATGGGCCAAATAGCCTTTTTCTGCTCCTTTATCTTATATTCTTTAGGTCATATGTTTATTTTAAAACCAGTGCAAAAGATTGCAACAACTTGATTTTCCATGAATGTAATTTATGTTTGAAAACTTTCTGCTTTTTACACTGTTTTGCCTGATATTGTGAACACCAGTGGAACTGGGTGAAAACTCCAGTTGCATTAAGTGGCATACTAATTTTGTTTTTGTATAATTGACTTGTCATTTATTGTCACTCATATTTACCAAAATTATGATTTTTTCATATGCTGCTTTGAATGATCACAGAAGCGCCATTTGCACAATGGTTTAGGGGTCAGAGGAATTGTGACCTTGTTAGGGGCAGCCAGGACTGAGGAGTTAAAGCAGTCTTGCCAGCATTGTCCACATCCTGAAAATGAATTAACTGAAATCAACAGAGTTCATAATGGGAGTAGTCTGATACATCAACGTCCAGAATTAATGAACAGTAAGTTGGTTGTCACTTCACCACTGATTGCACACTCCAAGCCACTATCATATTCAGTTTCATTGGACAGGATTTTATGGCCCGAGACAGGAAAATCCTACCTGAGGACAATGGAGCTTCACATTGTCCAACACTCGGCTGCTCTGATTCCTGCAGTTCATGGGCAGTAGAATTCTGATGATTAACTCAATATATAGAACAGCCATTTTGATTATCTTTCAATTCTTAAATAACTTTTACAAAGTGAAATAGAAATTTGAACGTATTTAAAAGCTGAAACATCAAGGGTGGAATTATCCGGCCGTTCACACTGGCAGGATTTTCTGATCCCGTTACAGTGAGCAGAGATTTCGCCAAGTGCCAGATTTCTGTCCTCACTTGTAGTGGTGATGATTTGATTTGTTTTGATTTATTTTGTCACATCTATTAATATGGAGTGAAAACTATGATTTCTCCCGGGCTATACAGACAAAGCATACCGTGCATAGAGAAGGAAAGGACAGGGTGTAGGATTTAGTGTCAGAGTCATCGCTAGGGTATAGACAAAGGTCAGCTTAATGCAAGGTAGGTCCATTCAAATGTCTGACAACAGCAGGGAAGAAGTTGTTCTTGTGTCGGTTGGTACATGTTCCCAGGCTTTTGTATCCTTTTCCCGACAGAAGACGATGGAAGAGAGCGTGTCCGGAATCATTGGGATCCTTAATTATGCTGGCTGCTTTGCCGCGGCAATGGGAAGTGTAGACAGAGTCAATAGATGAGAGGCTGGTTTGTGTTATGGATTGGGCTACATTCACGACATTTTGTAGTTCCTTGCAGTCTTGGGCAGTGCAGGAGCCATACTAAGCTATGATACAACCAGAAAGAATGCTTCCTATGGTGCATCTATAAAAGTTGGAGAGAGTCTTAGCCAACATGCCAAATTTTCCTGGTCTTCTGAGAAAGTAGAAGCATGGTGGACTTCTTAACTATAGTGTCAGCATGGAGGAATCAGGACAGGTTGCTGGTGATCTGGGCACCTAAAAACTTGAGTCATGAACGGCTGGAAAGTTCCAGTCCATAAATGTTAAAATGTATATTTTGATTGTATTAAAAAGGCTGCAGACTTTCAACATTATGAAACAAAATGACAGTACAATTACTTTAAATTACAACTAATCACAAGTAATAAAATTAGTTTTCCAGGGTCAGAGAGATTATTTAGCACAGTTATGGCTCAGTACAGCATTAAGCACCTCCTTCAACAAGGCAGAGCTTTTTCAAGCTGTTTTACAGTCAGGCTATTGAGTAACAGGAGGAATTCCCATCAGTTCAATTTATTTCCATTAACAGGACTTCAACAGTGCACCAGGAGCATGGAATTACTGACATACCGTCACTCCTTGGAACTCTCTCACCCCTTCCACTATCGAAGTCTACTTCTTGTTTTGTCCTCTCTATTCTTGTGTTCTGCTTTTTCTTCACTTGCTTTGTTCTGCTATTGATTTTATCTCAGCATTGTTCACCACCTCTGGCAAATGTACACTCCAGACTAGAGAGGTGCAGGGTCAGCTTTGTTACCTCTTGACGCAACTACTCAATGCATTCCTGGCTGGTCTCCCACATTCTACCATCTATAGACTTGAGATAATCCAAAAGGTTCGGGGTCACAAAGAAACAGGAGGTTACTCTTGAGTGAGATGGAGACTGGGTGACTAGCAAATTAGGTTCAAGTGGTAAACTCTGGCAAGTCTTTTTCACATTTAAATGTAGATTAAGAGTTAAACTCTGTCAACCTTCAAGTGAGTGAGTCAAGCTTGTTAAGCAGGGAACTGCCTGATAATGGCAGTTGTCTGTTAATCAGCTGAAAGTAGCTGGTTCAGCCAGAGTTAATTATTGTAGCAGGAAGGTAAACTAGATGGTAACACATCTATGTAACACATCTATGGTCTATGTAAAAAGCAGACTTTTCAACCTGAACAGTAGCAAGGGCACAAGGAGACTTGAGGCAGCAGACTATACCTGAATGAGACAGAGATTGAGTGAGAAGCAAATTAGATTCACACAGAAATCTGGTGCTGGGGTAAAGAGGTGCTTTCGGAAAGTTTTATTGCAACTCGAAAAATAAGTAAAGTATTAAGTGGATTCGTCAGTACCAGAAAGGTTTATCAATAGTTGCAAAGTTTATTAAGACCAAATAAAGGGTGGCATGGTTGCAGAGGGATCCGGGTTCAATTCCCAGCTTGAGCCACTGTCTCTGTGGAGTTTGCACGTTCTCCTTGTGTCTGCGTGCGTTTCCTCTGGGTGCTCCAGTTTCCTCCCACAGTCTGAAAGACGTGCAGCTTAGGTGCATTGGCCTTGCTAAATTCTCTCTCAGTGTACCCGAACAGGTGTCAGAGTGTGGAGACTAGGGGATTTTCACAGTAATTTTGTTGTAAAGTTAATGTAAGCCTACTTGCGACACTAATAAATAAACTTCAAACTTTAAAAAGTTAATATAAGTAAAATAAAGTTGAAACACGGCAGGAGAACTCAGTTACATGGAATTCAAGTCCTGTAAATGACCAGATGTGCGGGAAGTGTCACCATTCGCAGAAACTGGGTTTTGGGATTCAAGCAGCAGCTGGAGTCACTGTGGCACATCCATATCACACATCCATATCTGAGAGCTATGTGGGTAGCACATCCTAGGAGATGGTCCCACTGCAAGCTAAAAGAATGGTCACATTAAAGGCCGCGCAACACCAGGTTAAAGTCCAACAGGTTTATTTGAAATCACAAGCTTTCAGAGTGTTGCTTGAGGAAGGAGCGTGACCAAACGGGCCACGTAAAATGACAATCTATGGAGCACGCTGGGATAAATGGACAAGCTCTGAAACAGCAGACTGCAGTTTAAAAGACAGAGATAAACTGGCTGCAGCTCCAGATAACAAAGAACAAAGAACAACCCAGCACGGGAAACAGGCCCTTCGGCCCAACGAGCCCGCGCCGCCGCATCCTCCTACACCTACCCTGCCCTGTGTGTATGTGAGTGGAACCCCTGACTTAGCCAGATTCAGGGGAGAATAGTGTCAATTTGGTACACCAATCAGCCTAAGAGCACATCTTTGGGGTGTGGGAGGAAACCGGAGCGCCCGGAGGAAACCCACGCATCCACAGGGAGAATGCGCAAACTCCCACAGACACAGGCCCAAATCCATGTATCTGCACAGCTAGCAGTGATAGTCACTGAGCTGTTGCGGTGCCCGTCTACTGGTCCAGGATTAAGCACACACACCGACACGAAGTACTAGGCCACTCCCGGAACCTCCAAGAGCAGCCCACGCACGACCCACCGTGTGCATGCCCCTCGTTTGACAACAAGGTGGACCGACACCTGCGGAATAAAAAGACAAAAACGTTAACATATAAGTCTGCATTTCCGGTGTCTCCCGAGGCTCTGACCTTATTTAATACCCTCTACTATAACCCTCCATCCTTGTTTCGCCCATGTGTCTATCTAAGTAAACCTTAAACAAGTCCAACGTTCCTGCCTCCACCACCCTACTCGGTAGTGCGTTCCATACCCCCACGACCCTCTGCGTGAAGAACCTTCCTCTCATATCCAAATTATACTTCTCCCCCCTCACCCTTAGATCATGACCTCCCGTAATTGTACCCAATCTAGGGAGCAGCCTACCACTATTGACTCTATCTATTCCCTTCAGTATCTTATATACCTCTATTATGTCTCCCCTTAATCTCTGTCTTTCCAAGGAGAAAAGTCCCAGTTTCTCCAACCTTTCCTCGTAACTCAGTCCTTCCATGCCAGGCAACATCCTGGTAAACCTCCTCTGCACCCTCTCCAGAGTCTCCATGTCCTTCCGGTAGTAAGGTGACCAGAACTGGATGCAGTACTCCAAATGCGGTCTAACCAACGTTCTGTACAACTGAAGCATTAGACAGCAGGTCCTATACTCTATACCTCTTCCTATAAAGGCTAGCATTCCATAAGCTTTCCTCACAACCTTCTCCACTTGCGTCGCAACCTTCATAGACTTGTGAACCTGCACTCCCAGGTCCCTCTGTATTTCTATACTCCTAATCGGTCTACCTTTTATCACGTAGCTCCTCTCTGCATTATTCCTTCCAAAATGCATCACCTCACATTTGTCAGGATTAAATTCTATCTGCCACCTATCTGCCCAATGTACCAACCTATCTATATCCTGCTGTATCACCTGACATTCCACCTCAGTATCCGCCAATCCTGCCATCTTGGTGTCATCCGCAAACTTGCTGATCACGCTCTCTTCCAAGTCGTTTATGTATACTACAAAGAGAAGAGGTCCCAGTACTGAGCCCTGCGGCACACCACTGGTCACTGGCCTCCAGCCTGAAAAGGTCCCCTCAACAACTTCCCTCTGTCTCCTATTGCCCAGCCAGTTCTCAATCCACCTAGCTACCTGTCCTTGTATCCCATGTGCCTTAACCTTTTCTACCAGCCTACCATGAGGGACTTTGTCAAACGCCTTACTGAAATCCATACAGATGACATCAACGGCTCTCCCATCGTCAACCGTTTTTGTCACCTCCTCAAAGAATTCCACCAGATTCGTAAGGCAAGACCTCCCTCTAACAAAGCCATGTTGCGTATCCCTAATCAGATTGCAACGCTCCAAATGCTCATACATCCTACCCCGAAGTATTTTTTCCATTAATTTCCCTACCGCCGATGTCAAACTCACCGGTCTATAATTTCCAGGGTTATCCCTGCTACCTTTTTTAAACAGCGGTACAACATTAGCTACCCTCCAGTCTTCTGGGACCTCACCTGTGTCCAAAGAAGAGACAAAGGTTTGCGCCAGAGGCCCAGCAATTTCATCTTTCACCTCCCTAAGCAGCCTGGGATAAATACCATCAGGTCCTGGAGCTTTATCCGTCCTTACGCTACCTAAAAGCCTTAGCACTTCCTCCCTCATAATAGAAACATAACAAAGAACAGTACAGCACAGTACAGGCCCTTCAGCCTTCAATGTTGTGCCGAGCTATGTCCAAACCCAAGATCAAGCTATCCCACTCCCTATCATTCTGGTGTGCTCCACGTGCCCATCCAATAACTGCTTGAAAGTTCCTAAAGTGTCTGATTCCACTATCACAGCAGACAATGTATTCCACACCCCAACCACTCTCGAGTGAAGAATCTACCTCGGACGTCCCTCCTATATCTCCCACCATGAACCTTATAGTTATGCCCCCAGTGACAGCTACATCCACCCGAGGAAATAGTCTCTGCATGTCCACTCTATCTATCCCCCTCGTAATGGATATTTCCTGCCACTGATCTGCAGCTCCCTCCAAGACACTGCACGACACTGAACCCCTCTCCTTCGTGAATACCGATGCAAAGTATTCATTCAGGATCTCCCCCATTCCCTCCGACTCAATACATAACTCCCCACCTTTGTCCCTAAGAGGACCAATTTTCCCTCTAACCACTCTCTTGCTCCTAATATAGGAATAAAATGCCTTCAGATTTTCCTTAATCCTATCAGCCAAAGCCATTTCATGCCCTCTCTTCACCCTTCTAACTCCCCTTTTTAGCTCCCCCCTACTCTCTCTATATTCCTCCAGTGCACTCTCCGTACCTAGTTGTTTTAACCTAACATACGCCTCCCTCTTCTTCCTAACCAAGTCTTCGATACCCCCTGTAATCCATGGCTCTCTAATCCTACCTTTCCCATCCTTCCGCTTAACCGGAACATGCCTTTCCTGCAACATTTTCAGTTTGCCCTTAAAAGCCTCCCACTTGCCAACCGTGGACTTGCCAGCTAACAGTCCCTCCCAATCAGTGTCCTTCAGCTCCCTCCTAATCTGGCTATAGCACGCCTTCCCCCAGTTCAGCACCATCCCCTTCGGATGGCACTCACCCCTTTCCATTTTTATCCTAAAGTAGACGGACTTGTGGTCACTGTTAGCCACATGTTTGCCTACCTCAACCTCAACCACCTGCCCTGGCTCATTACCCAACACTAAATCCAGTATAGCCCCTTGCCTAGTCGGGCTAGTTACATACTGCTCTAGGGACCCTTCCAAAACACATTTTACAAACTACAGATGACTGAATACACAGGAAATAGGCCATCCCAAAGATAATGGACACTCTCTGGTCAAACAGACTTGTTTACCAGACAAAGGGGAGCCGTAACTCCTTATTTGGGAGAGAGGTATGTGACCTATGAGGCTCCAGCACCCTCAGGCATGTCCACTGGGGACACAGTAAGAAGTCTTACAATACCACGTTAATGTCCAACAAGTTTATTTGGTAGCCAACGTCACTAGCTTTCAGAGCGCTGCTCCTTCATCAGGTGAGTTGGACTTGTTGGACTTTAACCTGGTGTTGTGAGACTTCTTACTGTGTTTACTCCAGTCCAACAGCAGCATCTCCACATTGGGGCACACCCAGGGATTGATGTGGCAGCACCTGATTGGACTCTTATCGATCAGGGTGATCAAGTCTTCATCGATTGACTGACAAGAATTAGGGGATCACCCAAAAAGGACACAAAACCAAGGAGGATAAAAGCTGCTGCACCACAGAGGCTGTCTCTCTGACCCACAAACGATCTACAACAACGGTGACTGTCGCCAGCAATGACCAGCACGAAGAGGGCCATCACACCCGAGAAGAAAGGAAGACCAGAGCCAGAGTGCCAGACCAGACCAAAGAACCAGACTACTCAGAGGACTATGGAGACCAATGCACAGATAAAAGCCAATATCTGCTTGGGTACTTGCCAGTCATGCAAAGTTAAGTCAAGGTCTAGTATTGGACTTGAACTTTAGTAGTTTCTGTAAGATAACTTATTTTTGGTTGGGTGGCTGATTATTGATTGTGTGTTTTAAATAACTATTGGTTATACTAGCAAGAAGTCTACTCACAATTCTTTGTCCATCATATAAGTGTTAAAACAGACTGCGGCAGGCACGACAGGAACAACGCTCCAGAAGTTCGTGATTCCAAATAAATCTATTGGACTTTAACCTGATGTTGTGAGACTTCTTACTGTGCCCACTCCTGTCCAATGCCAGCATCTCCACATCATAGCAGAATGGGGGCAGAAAAGGGATGGGTGACTGTCAAACAGTCCAAGAAAACCAGGCAAATAGTGTTGAAGTCCCCTGAAATCCTGTTTGCCAATTAATTTCCAGTTTTGGGTGCTGGTGAGGGCATTGGTTCCTCTGAGGAGTGCAAGTTCATGGCACCAAGGTGATTCAGCTGTACAGGAGAGAAGAATGAGAGAAGAGCAATAATTAAAGGGGGATCCATTAATTACGGGAACAGACAGTTATTGTTGCTTCTGTAGCTGTGACAACATAAGAACATAAGAACATAAGAAATAGGAGCAGGAGTAGGCCATCTAGCCCTTCGAGCCTGCCCCGCCACTCAATAAGATCATGGCTGATCTGTTGTGGCTCAGTTCCACTTTCCTGCCCTCTCCCCATAACCCTTAATCCCCTCTCTTATCAAGAACCCATCAACCCGCTTCTTAAAAATATTTAGCGAGGCAGCCTCCACCACTTCAACGGGCAGAGAATTCCAGAGATTCACCACCCTTTGAGTGAAGAAGTTCCTCCTCAACTCCGTTCTAAACCGCCTCCCCCTTATCTTGAGGCTGTGCCCCCTAGTCCTACTGTCTTTTTTGAGCGGGAAGAGTCTCTCCACCTCTATCCTATCCATCCCATTCATCATCTTATACGTCTCAATGAGATCTCCCCTCATTCTTCTAAACTCTAACGAGTACAAGCCTAGTTTATTCAGCCTCTCCTCATAGCTCAACCCCCTCAACTCCGGTATCAGCCTAGTAAACCTCCTCTGCACTCCCTCCAGGGCCAAAACATCCTTGCGCAGGTGCGGCGCCCAAAACTGCACACAGTACTCCAGCTGCGGCCTCACCAATGCCCTATACAGCTGCAGCAAGACCTCCCTACTTTTATATTCAATCCCCCTCGCTATGAAGGCCAGCATCCCATTCGCCTTCCTGACCACCTGCTGCACCTGCAAGCTGGGTTTTTGCGACTCATGCACAAGGACCCCGAGGTCCCTCTGCACCGTCGCCTGCTGCAGTTTTTCGCCACGTAAGTAATAGTCCTTCCTACCATTCTTCCTACCAACAACAGGATGGTACGTTGTCTCTCTGGGACCAGGGTCAAGGATGTCATGGAATGGCTGCAGGAACTTCTTCTGGAGGAGGGTAATCAGCCAGCGGTCATGGCCCACATTAATGCTTAAGTGGGAAAGGGGAAGAGATCCTGAAAGTAAACTTTAGGGAACGAAGGCAAAGATTGAAAGTTAGGACTTCTAACACAGTAATCTCTGGATTACTTTCATTCTCACATGCTACTGAGCATAGAAATAGGAGAATTGAGTGATTGAACACATGGCTGGTTCTGGGGAAGATGAAATCTGTACAAGCAGTACGGTCTACATCTGAACAGGGCTGAGATGAAAATATTCACAACAAAGATTTTTAATGCTATTAGAGAGGGTTTAAACTAGATTGGCAGGGAATGAGAAGTTGAGAGCAAATTCAGAGAAGGAAATGGGAGATAGAAAATTAATGAATGACTTTGAAAAACAGAAGGAAGACAGGTTAAATTTAGTAATAAATGTAGCAATGTTAAAAAGTATATATAGAACATAGAACATAGAACACTACAGCGCAGAACAGGCCCTTCGGCCCACGATGTTGCGCCGACCAGTTAAAAAAAAATGACCCTCTAACCTAAACCAAACCCTTTCCATCCATAAACCTATCCACGATCTCTTAAACGCCCCCAAACTAGGCGCATTTACAACTGCAGCAGGCAGGGCATTCCAATCCCTCACCACCCTCTGGGTAAAGAACCTACCCCTGACATCCGTCCTATAACTACCACCCCTTAATTTAAAGCTATGACCCCTTGTGCTAGCTTTCTCCATCCGAGGAAAAAGGCTATCACTGTCCACCTTATCTAAACCTCTAATCATCTTATATGTTTCACTAAGGTCCCCTCGTAGCCGCCTTCTTTCTAACGAAAACAACCTCAAATCCCTCAGTCTCTCCTCATAGGACCTTCCCTCCATACCAGGCAACAGCCTGGTAAACCTCCTCTGCACCCTCTCCAAAGCCTCTACATCCTTCCTGTAATGTGGGGACCAGAACTGCACACAATACTCCAAGTGCGGCTGCACCAGAGTTTTGTACAGTTGCAACATGACGCTGCGGCTCCTAAATTCAATTCCCCTACCAATAAACGCCAAGACACCGTATGCCTTCCTAACAACCTTATCTACTTGATTCCCAACTTTCAGGGATCTATGTACACATACACCTAGATCCCTCTGTTCATCCACACTATTCAGAGTCCTCTTATATACTTTATATACTTATACTTTATATACTTGTATAAATTCAAGTATTGCAAGTAAAACTGATGAACTGAGGGCACAGATATACACATGGCAACAAGATGTGTCGGGTTACAGGAATAGCACAGGGGAGAGGGCCTGGGCAAGATACTCTGCCAAAGTCAGAAAAGTCCCACTGGGCCGAATGGTCTCTTCTGCACTGTTGGAATTCAGCGATTCTGTAATATCATCACTGAAACAGAATCTTGGCTCAAAAAAAGACAAAAGTGGCAGCTCAACATATCCGGGAGGATATAGACAGGGATAAAAAATGATGGGAGTGTATAATTACTGGTTAAGTAATCAATTACAGCTGCAAGGAGGGATGATATACTAAATGAAGTATCAAATTAGGTCATGTGGGATGAGCTCAGAAATAAAATAGGGACAGCCACCTTGCTAGGAGCATACTACAGGTTTCCAAAGAGTGGAAGGGAATTCGAAGAGCAAATATGTAAGTTCTTCGAATTATCATAAAAATAGTCTGAAGGACACAGAATTCCAGAACTGGGTTCAAGAGAACCTTTCTAACCAGCGTGTGACAAACCCAGCGGAAGGTCTTTTAATTGTAGATTTAGCCTTTGGAAATGAAACTGGGCAAGTTGGAGGCCCATTTTGAAGACAGTGACCATTATAGGCTTATATTTAGCATCATTATGGAAAAAGACAAAGACAGAAAAGTAGTAAAAGCCCTAAATTGGGGGAGACAAATTTTCCAAAGCTGAGAGCTCATTTATCAGGGGCATATGTTTGAAGTAATTAGTAGAAGGACAGAAGGAACTTAAAGAAATGCTTTTTTAGACAAAGGGGTGGTCGGCGTCTGGAATCCACTGTCCAATTTCATGGTTGAGGCACAAATGCTTAACTCATTTAAAAGGTTTCTGGATTTGCATTTGAAGTGCTGTAACCTAAGCTACCGACAAGGAACTGAAAGTAGGATTAAAATGAGTGGCTAATTTCTCTTTTCAGCCAGCACAGACACAATGGGTTGAATGGCCCCTTTCTATACCGTAACCTTGCTATCGTTCAGTGGCTCTAATTCTGTCACCTTCAACGAATATTCAATCCTTCCAACCCTGATTCACAGCGGCAGCGGTGTGTACCACCTATAAAGTTCACCGCAGCAATTCACCAAGGTGCCTCAGACAGTCAGTAATGTAGAAGTTTATTTTTTAGTCACAAATAAGGCTAACTGCAAGGAAGTTACAGTGAAATTCACTACAATCCAGCATCTGTTGGGTCAATGCGCCTAACCAGCACGTCTTTCAGAACGTGGGAGGAAACTGGAACAACTGGAGGAAACCCATGCAGACACAGGGAGAACGTGTAAACTCCGCACAGGCAATGACCCAAGCTGGGAATCAAACCCTGGTCTCTGGCACTGTGAAGCAGCAGTGCTAACCACTGTGCCACTATGCCATCAGTCTCTTCTAAATCCACGACCACTACCACTTAGAAGGGCAAGGGTAACAGGTACATGGGAACACCACCATTTGAAAGCTCCCCTCCAAGCAAATCAGCACCCTAACTTTGCAATATATTGCCTTTTCCTCATGTCACTGGGTCAAAATCCTGGAACTCCTCCCTATCAGCACTGTGCGTGTACATTTGCACTGCAACAGTTCAAGAAGATAGGTTATCACCTTCTCAAAGGCAATTAGGGCTTAGCAATGAACGCTCCCTTAGCTAGCAATACCAACATCACACGAATGATTTTTAAAAAATCCAATTCCTCTTATACTGGCCTCTTGCGAATTCCCAATTCTAATGTCTCTGCAATGTTTACATTTTGTGCAATGAAACATGAATTGTTTCATTTTGGTAGGAAAAACACAGAAAAAAATATCTAAAATAAAGAACACAATTCTTAAGGCAGTGCAGGAGTTCAGGCACCAAGGTGTATTTGTGCATAAATCATTGATGGTGCCAGGACAGGTTGAGAGAGCAATTAATAAGGCAGACAATATCCCATGCTTTATTAAAGAGGGCAACTTTGAATGTAATAATTGGATGTTGTGCGATAATGTCCATATGTTTTTACTGCAGTGATTGATGATAGACCTTTATTCTTAAAATTTAAGTGACCATTAAATTGACCAGTATTAGGAACATGTCCAGATGCATTAGAGTACATTATCCACATAATAAAGTGTTTTTCTACATTGAAAAATATTGAGATGTATCATTTGGACACGGTACTTTAATCTTTACATTGATTGGTAATCTAGCCATTTGTTCAGCCTTTTGAAGCAATGAAGCAAATTGCCAACATTTCCAAACTCTCAAAATATTATAATATATTCAGGTTTGGAGATGTTGTGGGAAATCACCGTTCAGAGTCAGATTTAAAGGTTCAACATGCAGTTTATTGGACAAAGCATTGGGAGAAGTGTTTGGCACTTTGCTGTGCTCAGGCACTTTCTCCATTTAAAAAAAGGCAGCTGAGCTTCTTTTATACATTTCAAAGAGTCGACAAGTACAGACATTAGTGCTTATCACATCATTAACATTAAGCAATTATCACATCATTAGCCAATTATGCCCCCCACCTCCACCCCCAGCAACGACTGACCTCGTTAACAAAACTTATTGTTTCGGCCCAGCTTTACCTTAAGCTAGGTTGGTCATCTGGACCTTAAATTCTGGTTTTTTGTTTGATCCATAGTAATTAAACAATAGTTTAGTTCATTGTGCAATGTCAATACGTAAGTCAGCACGTTTTAATGTCTTTCCACAGGGTCCATTTTGTACCAGGTAACCATCTTGTATCTTTTAATTTCAGGATTCCCTCTGGCAGCATCTCACTTTTACTCCAACAATTCCCCCTTTTGATCAGGATAATGCTCTAATAATCTGATGGATCAACAATAGCAGCATCATGGGTCTGGTAATTGATATGCTTGATCCGTAACTAACAGGTCACGCATTCACATGTAAACTTCCACCTTCTCGCCCTTTCCTTCATTGTCGTCATCTTCCTTGGCACCTTCAAGTGTTCCCATTAGATGTTCTTTTTCGGTGACTACACTGGCCCCTGGCACGATCTGAGCCATCATGACTTTACAGCAGACGCTAAAACATCTGATATTCAGGCAGCAGACAATTATTATTATGATGAGAATAATCAGTCCATGCATTAAATAAGACCCCCAGGATCTCCCCAATAACCATTCGAACGAGCTATACCCCTTCTTAGGGCCTTGTCTAAAGTCATCGAGCTACTTTCTTATGTCACTAATAGCTTGGGTGATGTTGTAAGATTCATCTGTAACATGTGTTATACATTTGTCTTCTATCATTGTGCATACTCCTCCCTTTCATTCCCTGGAGCTCCAGAAAAAAGGATCGGTGGGGCTTATTAGTTCCACACATCTTCCCTGTATACCCCTTTTCTATTTGCCTGTCTGTCCTTTACAGGGTGCATCCAAGATATCCACCACACAGAAGTCATGGGGGGTCCACTCAGGGTTGGTCACAAATAGGGCATCTACAGATTAGCCTGGTGGGTAACACACGGTTCGATTACCGTGTAAATGTACATGAGCTTTGTAGAATAAGTTATCTTCTAGTCCTGTCAATCTTACAACCATGACAACATAAAATGGCGCAATTATATATGCTATCTTAGACACGTAGGTAGGTAGCGATATGATCGGTGCAACTTGTAGGCCAAAGGGCCTGTTTGTGCTGTAGTTTTTTCTATGTTTCTATGTTTGCAACAGGCAAGTATTAATCTTATTACTCTATATTAACAACTTCCCAAGGGTTGTATTGCCAACCCAAATGCTTCAGTTAATTTTGCTTGTAGCCATCACCTGTTTTGGGGAAAGCACTCTGGTTACTTTATGGCTTACTTGTTAGTATCACTCATTCGTTTCTTTGTATAATTTCAGCTGAGTCCAATGTTTCCATACACCTTTCCCCCTTATGCCCTGACAGGCACAAGCATCTCCACTGATTATGACCTCATATGGGCCATTCCATTTTGGCACAAATCCTGGTTTTTACCATGACACGACATCCCACCATCGGGACATCAGGGAGCATTTCAACTCTCTCTGTGCATCTCTTTCTTCCTGATTGTCTCTTACTAATTTACACATCCCTTTTAGTTGGGTGCTTAGTTCCAAAACATATTGTTTAATTTTGTCTTTTAGTGGGCCTACGTCAGCCCCACGTGTTATGATGTTTTCACCCTTCCTGTCTCTATTCATAAGGGATTAATTCGGTTGTCGGGTTTGTCGTGGCTTTTAACTTCATTAATATAATAGATAATTCTTCTGTCCACATTTTTCCTGATGTTTGCATGGCCTTGGCCAGGGGAATTCTTAAGGGCTCTGTTCATGCATTCTACCATTCCAGAACTCTGCGGGTGGTAGGGGATGTGGATTTT
The DNA here is from genome assembly GCF_965287045.1 of Carcharhinus amblyrhynchos. Taxonomy (NCBI): domain Eukaryota; kingdom Metazoa; phylum Chordata; class Chondrichthyes; order Carcharhiniformes; family Carcharhinidae; genus Carcharhinus; species Carcharhinus amblyrhynchos. The sequence goes on along the minus strand of NC_137324.1, from coordinate 44,162,516 downwards.
TTGTTTTATTCCCATCAGTTGGCATACTATAGTTATGACCTTTCCGGTGAAGTGCGTCCCTTGATCCGAATTAATTTGTATGGGTATTCCCCACCTAGGTATTATCTTCTCCACCAATATTCTAGCCACTGTGGTAGCAGTGCAATTTCTGGTAGGGGACGCTTCTACCCACCTGGTAAACTGGTCTATGATAACCAAACAATAGGTTTTGCCGTGGGATTGTGGAAGTGGAATTGTGGTAGTGGCCCTGTGAAATCTATTTGCAGATGTTCCTAGGGTCCCTTTGGTCGCGGCTGGCGTTCCATCCTAATGTTTATGGGTCAACGGGGGTTGTATTATGCGCATGTCATGCATTGGTGACAATGTTGGGCTATGTCCCTCCCTTTCCACCCCCATTCTTTTCCTACACTAGTTGCCATGGCCTCTATTCCCACATGTGAGCGTCCATGGTGTAGTTCCAAGAGGGTATTTTGTATGCACTCCGGCACCATTATCTTGTCATTGTGTCTCCAAAGGTCATCAGTCCCTCTGATCTCAACCCTTTCACCAGTGCAGTTTTTCCCATCTAGTCCTCACAATCTTAACATTGCTATCCAATTTCCTCTCAGGTGAACAACCCTAACTTCCTCAATCTATCCATGTAACTGATTAACCTCTCAGTAATTCCTCTCAATTTTCTCGGCAGCTCCTCTCAATGAGCCAAAGTTTTCCCAGAGAATGGTGCCCAGAATGGACATGAGTTGAAACCAAGCTAGTTTTATTAAAAGGTTTATCAAAACTTCAGCCATTACCTCACTGAATGACAATACTAGCTTAACGGGATAAATGACCATCTCAAATTCTTATCTTCCTTATTTGAAGATTAGATGCAAAACAACAATAACCACATTGGTCTTTAAGGGGCTTAAGGTTGAAGCAAGTTTGGCTCTATATTTAACCCATCCTATATCTGACTAGAGTCCTTCATCGCCCATGACAAAATATATGCTTCCCTACTATCGTCTCCGATCTTACAAATCCCTTGCACCCCCCCTTTACTCCCCCCGCCCCGCCCTCCATAGTAAGCCAAATTTTGACCTTAATATGAAAATGCCAATTTAAAGTTGAGATATCATTTGCAAAAACAATGCAACAGGATAATTGCAGGATTACAAAAACAAACAGTTTAAGCTCCAGACTTCTAATATTTCTTAAACAATTTCCTCTGGAAGTAATTTTAAGGCATCAAAGCAATTGAGGACAATGAATAATATAGGCAAGATAGAATTCAAAGAAAATGTGTTTCCAAAGTCCCAACAGTACAGTTGTTCCAAAGCAATATGGGCTTTACCAACATAACCTTGCGTAAAGTTAATCTAGAATCAAGGTATGTGTGAACACAAAATTGGAGCAAGAATTCTTCAAGCACTCTTACCACTTCAATCTGGTGACAACTCAGCCCCAGGGACTGGATTCAGATTATTGTTCCAGTAATTGTTGTCATAGTTTGAATCAAATAACAATTTTCACTGACTTTCTGGCTGCAGCTGGACATCTATTCATTTGTATATAATCCTATCAAAAGACATTGCTTTCCCCACTAAAATCACATGCCATACAGTCCAATCTTTATGTGATATACTCTTACCTAATATCTAATTTGATCATTTGTTTGCGTGCAAGTGCCGCACTACAGTACTTCACAAAATACCACTACCCTTCCTACAAAGAAATGCATTCAAATGTTTAGCACCAACGTTTAGCAGCATGTGCAAGTTATCTGGGTGGGGCTAAAATTCTGAACAAACTTGTTGTCTAGCCCTCATGATGTCTAATCAGCAACTCAAAATGCTACACCAGTAATACAATAGTTCTGTGCATTTTTACAGAAAAAGATCTGCATGTAAGTAATAAAGCCAAGCAAATATTTTAGAAACTGAGCTCTGGATATGGTTAAATAATGACTACTCAAATTAGTTTTTAAACCTAAGTTAAATTCAGATTTTGCTGTACAGCACAATTCCACAAATTGAAAATCTGTTCAGTAAGAGTACTTCTAACCAGTGATATCTCTTAACTACATTCCCTTCGTCCACCAAGTAACAAGGTTGCAAAACAGAATTAGAATAGTACCAAAGAGCAAGAGCTCCACATATTGCATTATATAATCGTAACTATATCTGAACCCACAATATGATCTTATTTCAGTTAATTTGAGTCGTTTTTCGAGCAATAACGTGAAGACAATTTGGGCTTAAATTTACAGAAAGAATTTTATTGGCCATAGAGATGGGGTTTGGGTTCCCTAAGTAGTATGGCATAAAAAGTTGATTTGCCAACCCTTTTGAAAAAGTTGATTTGCGAAACCTTTTATAGTTTTGACCTTTGAAGACTGTTAATCCATACTGCAAGGTATCTAAGAGAACTAGAGGGCACAATCTCAAAATAAGGGGGAGGGCACTTTAGAACAGAGTTGAGGAGGAACTTTTTCACTCAAAGGTTTCTCATGTTCTCATGTCCAGCTAATTGATGTATTAATAATATCCCTGCCTTTTTTTGCTTTGTCTTTCATTTCCCCATCTACCCACTTTCTCTGTTGTTCTAAGGTCTGAGAAACATCCCAACCATTCCTTTGCACCTTCTTAATCAATGAGTGTCTGTCTGTCATATATTTATCAATAAAGGACCCCGCAGGTCACCACTTAGTTTCCTTACCTGCCATCTTGCAGGCTTCTACATCCCCTCATTGGGGTTCCTATTTATACTCACGACCACGATTACTTTCTCAGCAACATGTTTCCTCCACCGGAGCCCATCTCTAGTTCCTTACTGCACCACTTTACAACATAAGAGACAAATACACAAACTTTTATGCAAACGGATGGCAAACTCTGTGTTTGTTCGCCACTACAGAGTTTGATGCTAAATGACCTTTATCACTTGTGCTTCACGATCCTAAGTGCCTTGGTGCCTCTATGCCCACTTCAGGGTCCTGACCTTCGCGTGGGGGATTTCCCAGCTTAACAACCAGTCTAAGGCTGCACGTTTGAGACAGGTACTTCCTTGTCCTTAGTTGATCAGCACAAGCAATCAATTCCTGTTTCTATCTGATAATCCGATAAATTCCCCTAATTTTCTCCTGTGCATTGTTGGCTCAGTCTGACTCCCACAGTTCAATAATCTCTACTCCAGTTCACCGATCAAAGCCAACCGATCAACTCACCAGCAGTGAGAGCTTGCCGACTGCGCCAATTTGTTGTGAGAAATCACCACTTGGAGTCAAATTTAAAGTTTCAACAAGCAGTTTATTGGACAAAGCTCTGGGAGAAATGCTTGGCACTCCACAGTGCTTGCAGTCACCTTCTCCATTTAAAAAAATGGCAGTTGAGCTTCTTTTATACATTTCAAAGAGTCGATAAGTACAGACATTAGCAATTATCACATCATTAACATTAAGCAATTATCACATCATTAGCCAATTATGCCCCCCCGCCCCAGCAACGACTGATTTTGTTGACAAAACTTATTGTTTTAGTCCCGCTTTATCTTAAGCTAGGTTGATCATCTGTACCTCAAAATCTGTTTTTTTCTGTCTGTTGCGTAGTAATTTGACAATGACAGGATTTAGTTCATTGTGCAATGTCTATGCCTAAGTCAGCACATTTTAATGTCTTTCCACAGTGTCCATTTTGTACCAGATAACCAACGTGTATCTTCTAATTTCGGGATGCCCTCTGGCAGCGTCTCACTTTTACTTCAACAGAGTGATGCACGTGTATCTGAGCTTCTGGGGCTCCATTTATTCTTCTCAGCAGGGGTTGTCTATTTACCTGTTCAAGGGGGAGTGTGGCTGACATTCATGAGCAGAACCGGGACAGTGACTGAGTGAATGGAGGCTGCTTAGGCATCCACCACTCAGGCCTACTTTGGGAACTGATAGCCTTGGTGCCACAGGGTGAAAATATGGTGAGTATCTGGGTTGAATTAAGAAGTGGGAATGTGATGTTGGGAAATCATCTGACTTGTGACTCCCATCTTGGAGAGGAACATTTGGATTCCAAGGGCTAAGTACAAGGAAAGATCACACATATAATTTCTGGAATTTAGGAGATAAGGTGTGATTTGACTTTTTTAAAGTATAAAGTTTTTAAAGTATAAGTTTTAAGGTTTTAAGGAGAATAGATAGGTAAAGTTAAAGTTAAAGGTAGAAAGGGAGAAATTATTTTCACTGGTGACTCGAATGTATTGAATAAAAATTAGATCCAGGCTTTTCAGAAGAGAAGTTAGGAAGCAATCTACACACAAAAAATTGCAGAAGTTTGGTACTGTCTGCAACAAATTACAATTCCCCTTAGATCGATTTTAAATTTGACAGTGATATATTTTTGTGAAACAAAGATATTAATGGTTATGGAGCAAAGGGAAGTATATGGAATTAGGTTGAAAATCTGCCATGATAAAACTGAGTGGTAAAACAGAGTTGAAGGTTAAAATACCTACTTCTTCAACATTTCTATATCTGCACCATATTTAAACTTTAAAGAAAATCATACATTTGGGCGGTATGGTGGCACAGTGGTTAGCACTGCTGCCTCACAGTGTCAGGGACCTGGTTTGATTCCTGGCTTGAGTCACTGTCTGTGTGGAGTTTGCATGTTCTCCCTGTGTCTGCGTGAGTTTCCTTCAGGTTCTCCGGTTTCCTCCCACACTTCAAAAATATGCAGGTTAGGTGATTTGGCCATGCTAAATTCTCCCTCAGTGTACCCAAACAAGTGCTGGAGTGTGGCGAATAGGAGATTTTCACAGTAACTTCATTGCATTGTGAATGTAAGCCTACTAGAGACTAATAAATAAATCATTGCTTTTACAAAGACATCATCAGTTCAATTGTGTAACTGGTAGAATTCCACATTATAGAGGTGGCTGACGAATTGATTTCATTGCAATTGCATTGCACAGTTTGCATGTTTTCACATTTTCCAGGTTGACTTTGTTGTCCTCACTACTGTTTTTCTCAAGTTAGGGCAAACTTGGCCAGAGCTGCCATTAGTCTGGAAAACAGAAGACACACTTCTCTAGAAATGTGATTGATTCTACCTTCCTTTCCTTGACATGGAGCGCACAATCAGCAAGAAATGCTCTAAACAGTGGTCCGGCTGAGACCAAGTGATGTGACCATATTAGGTAAAGGATGATATTTAATCTACCAGCCTTTATGTTTTGAACACTATCCATCCATTAAAAATGGAAACTAAGACACTGAAGCAGTGCTTTTAGTTTTTAACCATCCATTATGTTTCTGCTTGCTGATGTTGACTAATTTTCTCAATAATAAAACATGATACAATTTATAATATCCTCAAATGTTATGAGCATGAAAATATCAAATATCTAACAAAGACAATCTGTTTGATACTAATATTCAGGATCTGTGTTGCAACATATATTTATCTTAATGTTTTAAAAATATCCACAAGAAGTATATTTTCACCATGATGGTAATGTATTTAAATACCTTAAGCTTTGTGCAAATCAGAAATGAAGAAATTCTTGAATGTTAAATTTGATCTATTGTAAACTTATATTTTCAATCCAGGTGCAGGAATGTACATTAAATTCTTCTTTCGTTTGCTCTCTGCGGTGTATAATTGAAATGCAAAATGCATGAAAACTGTGTTGAGCTGATGGATGCAGGCATGGCTAATGATGTACCACGGAGCGTGACATTTGCTGGAGTATTTTTAGATCCATCATTGTACTTCATGCTTACTTGACATCTGTAACACTTAGCAGCATGGACTCCAGCTCTGAGCAAAAGTCAGAGAAGCTCCCCTGCTTGACATATTCATGCCTTCCCAGAAATCCATTATGGTGTTGTCAACTAGCTACACTGACTGAAAGGTGAAGTGTCCAAAATCATGTGACTTCCAACCACCTGATGAACCCTCAGGGAATGAGGCTTAAGAGACAGAAATTGATGAGCAGTGAATTTATTTACGCTGCTGAGCACCACTGTGTTTCATTGATCCCAAATGCTAGGGCTACCTTTTGCTTAATAAAAGGCGTGAAAAGAGGACTTGATGTTTGAAGGTGTTGTTCTTTGATGTATCAAAGCTTAAGTCATTCAGATACCACAGGGTAAAGCAGACGATAGATGCAAACATAACATTCAAAATCACAGAGGGCAGATTTTCAGGAATGTGATTAAAGTTACTGCTCTTTGAACTTTTTTTTGAGTTTCTTTCTCCAGCGCTTGCTCTGGTATTGAACTAGATGGATGCTACTCTGCAACAATGGGTATAAAAAATGCAAAGCTGTACAAGGTTTTAAAGCAAAATGAAAGAGAAAAATCTAAATAACCGCTAACTTATTTATACTATATATCATAATGAAGAGTGCAGGAGGGCATGCCAGGAGCAGAACTGTGCATTCCCCTGGTGAAGCCACAACACAGGATTACTTGCATACAAATCAGTGGAAGTAGATGTGATAGACAAAGCGAAGCAATCCCACAACCGATAGATCTGATCTAAGCCCTGCAGAGCTGTCATACGCAATGTGAATGATGGTGCACAATTAAACAAGTAACAGGAGGAGGAGGCTCCACAAGTATCCCCATTCTCAATGACAGAGGAGCCCAACACATCAGTGCAAAAGACAAGGCTGAAGCATTTACAACCATCTTCAGGCAGAAATATTAAGTGGATGATCCATCTCAGCCTCTTTCTGAGGTCTCCAGCATTACAGATGCAAGTCTTCTGTAAATTTAATTCATTCTCCATGATAGCAAGAAATGTCTGAAGGCACTTGATACTGAGAATGCTATGAATCCTGATGGCAATAGTAAGAACATAGAACAAAAAACAAAGAATAGTTTGCACAGGAAAAGCTCTTCAGTCCACCAAGCCTGCACCAACACAGAACACCTTTCTAAACTAAGACTTTTTGGCTCTACGCAACCCGTATCCCTCTATTTCCTGTCTATTCATGTATCTGTCAAGATGCCTCTTAAACATTGCTATTGTATCTGCTTCTACCACTTCCTCTGGCGGCACATTGCTGATACTCACTACTCTCAATGTAAAAAGCTTACCTCTCACATCTCCTTTAAACTTTCTTCCCTTTACCTTAAACCTATGTCCGGTAGTAATTCACATTTCTACTCTGGGAAAAAAGACTCCGACTATCTGTTCTATCCACAGCTCTCAAAATGCTGACATTTCTTTTCTTAGAAAGAACATAAGACTAGGAGCAGGAATAGACTAGCCTAGTGTGTGTGTGTGTCTGAGGAGCCGTCTGTCATGCAAAAGAGGTTTAATGACCTCAGAAGATCAGCAAAGCAGTTTGATAGCAGCAAACAGTTGTTATTGCATTTTAGACACTTTTCAGACTCCAAATCAATGTTCACCTTAAATGAGTAGTCACACTCATAAGGATAGAACTGTGTGAAGTGAATGCACATGTAAATAGACCCCTTCACGTGGAAGCACATACCATAGGTGTAAAATCTTATATATTGTATCCCCATTCTCTCAATATCAAGTCTGTTAAAAAATTTCCAGTATTCAGCTCAACTGGTCTGTGCCTGAAAGTAATACATTTTCATTCTCTGTCATGAGAAAGATGTAGAAGGAAAAAGTGAGTAGTATAGGTCACATAAAATGAAAAGGTGCAGAGGCAGATAATCTCCACTAATAGCCAAAAATTGACATATGGTATTCAAGTCTTATATCACCAGACTGAGAGACTGAGAGACAAGTATGTAACACATTCTAAAATGACCAGGACACTATGGACAGACTTTTACTGCCCAAGGTTCACATGATCCTGCCCAAAGCCAACGGAGAATGCTGTTTCCCGTGCCTCGCCCGTTCCCAGAATCAGGGCCAGAGTGCTGATAAAATTCCGGCCGATGTTGGAAAGTTGCAGGGTTTTTTAAATGGCCATTGCCTGTCTCAAAAGAAGATGCCAGCTATCAAAATAATTCAGTTACTCTGCTCCAGCTGCTTCACCACTTCTTACAGAGTGTATAATCCAACATATTTCTCCCTCTCTTTAACTCTACAGAAGAGTCATACGGACTCAAAATGTTAATTCTATTCTCTCTCCGCAAATGCTGCCAGCAAGATTTTTTCCAATTCAGTCACTGTTGTATTGCAATAGCGGATCCCGGTTCTCAAGCAATAGTCCTTACCACAGATGGTGCAAGTGTAAATTACAGGGCCACAAGATTTTCCCACATAACTCTTGAAGGCTAATACACATTTCATTCTCATCTTTTTCTCTGTCACTCTCTTTCACTCTCTTTCTTCGTTTATCTCTCTCTCTCTCAGTCATCTCTCTTTAGCCTTTTTTATGATCTATCCCATGGAAAATAAGAATTCCACAAGCCAATTCTTTTGTTGATCTCTGACAAGCAGTTTCCTAATTCCATTGCTAATGAAAGAACAGTTGGTTCTCCAAAGATCCTGCCTTCCCTCAGGAAAGCAGCTCCAGTAATTGCTCTGTTCATTCCCACTGAGTGCCTTTGTTGAAGGAAAAGATCAACAGGTTAGGACTGCTGAAATTCCAGAGAAACAGACTGTCATGGGTTCTATCCCAGTCCCTAGAAACTTTAATGTCTTGTTGTTGTTTATCCCCAAATGGTACAGAGAATTGTTAGGGGGACCTGGGGGTGCAAGTGCACAAGTCTTTGAAGGTGGAGGTACAGGTGGAGAAGGTTGTGAAGAAAGCTTATGGTATGTTAGCCTTTATAGGAAGGGGTATAGAGTACAAGAGCCGGCGTCTAATGTCGCAGTTGTATAGAACGTTGGTTAGGCTGCGTTTGGAGTACTGCATCCAGTTCTGGTCACCTTACTACCGGAAAGGCGTGGATACCCTGGAGAGAGTGCAGAGGACATTTACCAGGATGCTGCCAGGTATGGAAGGACTGGATTATGAGGAAAGATTGGGCAAATTGGGGCTGTTTTCCCTAGAAAGACGGAGACTGAGGGGAGATCTAATAGAGGTATATTAGATTATGAAGGGTATAGATAGAGTAAACAGTGGTAAGCTTTTTCCTAGATTGGAAACACACATTACGAGGGGCCACGGGCCTAGGGTGAGGGAGGCGAGGTATAATTTAGATGTTAGAGGGAGGTTTTTCACACAGAGGGTTGTGGGGGTATGAAATGCTCTGCCAAGCAAGGTGGTGGAGGCAGGCATGCTGGAGTTGTTTAAGAGATACTTAGATAGGCACACGAGCAGGATGGAGATGAACGGATATAGGAGACTCTTTTAAATAAGGTTCAGGAGCCTTGGGACATCCCTGGGAATCAATTGATTCCTATGGACCTTCCAACATATTTTCTGGCTCACTTGTTTTACTTTTGAGCTTCTGGGGATTCCCTTGCATAAGGATGTGCATGTTATTGATGTTTTTCTCTTTTAATCCACAGATGCTTCGGTCCGCCCTGTTGTCCAACAAGGGGCATACATGCGATGGGTCGTACGAGGGCTGCTCTTGGATGTTTCGAGAGTAGCCTAGTGCTTCACGTCGTTAGTGTACGCTTAAACTGGACCAGATGCTGGGCAACACAACAGCTCAGTGACTATCACTGTTTGCTGTGCAGACACATGGATTTGGGCCAGTGTCTGGGAGTTTGCGCATTCTCCCCGTGCTTGCGTGGGTTTTCTCCAGGTGTTCCAGTTTCCTCCCACACCCCAAAGATGTGCTATTAGGTGGATTGGTGTAACAAATTGTCCCTGAATTAGTCTCCCCTCAATCTGGTTTCCAATGTGGAGTGTCATAAGCATCGACAAGGGTCATGGGTGGAGAGGGGACTCACAATGTTGAAATGGCAGCTCGGGCTCATTGGGCTGTTTCCCGTGCTATGTTGTTCTTTGTAGATTCAAGTACAGAGAGAAATAAAGAAGTCACAATATAAATACATGGTTCGTTTCAAATAATTTTTTTTTAAATTTCTTAATTTGCACACTCTCTTGAAATTCTTAAAGTTTGTCGGATTTGGATCATGTCCCTGAATATTCTGAATAAAACAGTAATTGCTTCTGGAATAGGAAAGTATATAATGACCTTGGACTTAAGTATGGGGAAAATCAATGGTTATTTCAGAGGTGGGATGGTAAGAATTGGATTAGACAGTGTTAGAAATGTCCTGAAAGTCTTTCATTCAACTCTCTCCCTCGTTCTGTTTGAGGTTCATAAGAACATAAGAACATAAGAAATAGGAGCAGGAGTAGGCCATCTAGCCCTTCGAGCCTGCCCCGCCATTCAATAAGATCATGGCTGATCTGTTGTGGCTCAGTTCCACTTTCCCGCCCTCTCCCCATAACCCTTAATCCCCTCTCTTATCAAAAACCCATCAACCCGCTTCTTAAAAATATTTAGCGAGGCAGCCTCCACCACTTCAACGGGCAGAGAATTCCAGAGATTCACCACCCTTTGAGTGAAGAAGTTCCTCCTCAACTCCGTTCTAAACCGCCTCCCCTTTATCTTGAGGCTGTGCCCCCTAGTCCTACTGTCTTTTTTGAGCGGGAAGAGTCTCTCCACCTCTATCCTATCCATCCCATTCATCATCTTATACGTCTCAATGAGATCTCCCCTCATTCTTCTAAACTCTAACGAGTACAAGCCTAGTTTATTCAGCCTCTCCTCATAGCTCAATCCCCTCAACTCCGGCATCAGCCTAGTAAACCTCCTCTGCACTCCCTCCAGGGCCAAAATATCCTTGCGCAGGTGCGGCGCCCAAAACTGCACACAGTACTCCAGCTGCGGCCTCACCAATGCCCTATACAGCTGCAGCAAGACCTCCCTACTTTTATATTCAATCCCCCTCGCTATGAAGGCCAGCATCCCATTCGCCTTCCTGACCACCTGCTGCACCTGCAAGCTGGGTTTTTGCGACTCATGCACAAGGACCCCGAGGTCCCTCTGCACCGTCGCCTGCTGCAGTTTTTCGCCACGTAAGTAATAGTCCTTCCTACCATTCTTCCTACCAAAGTGGACCACCTCACACTTGCCAACATTAAATTCCATTTGCCATTTCCTGGCCCATTCGCCCAGCCTCTCCAGGTTCTCCAGGTTCGCCCAGGTTCTGAAGTCTCGCTTTCCTTTCTGGGCTTCTTAACCTCAGGGGAATCCATTGCAGGTTCTCTGGGCCCTTCCGAAGAATGAAATGATGATGTACAGAGTATATTATCACAATTCGAGACAGAATAATGAGAATATAATAGAAGGGACCCCCTTGCCCTATCCAAGCACCTGTATCTTCCCTTTGACATGCCTCTGGTTAATTGAAATGCAGACATGAGCCTGAGTGTAGCATTTCACCAGCTAATTGGCGGTACCCCACATTAGTGTGGGTGGTCACTGAAAAGTTGCCCTTTGTAACCCAAGAAGCCAGATAGTACATTGATCTGCATTTTGAAAGAATCTTCTTCTTCTTCGGCAATTCCTCAGAGTCAAGGATGACTTGCTTCCACACTGAGAATGAGATCTCAGGTAAATTGCACAATCTACAATTTATGTCACAAGTAGGGGAGAGGGTGGATGAGGAGCAATAAGGAAAACCTCTAACCCCCATTGGAGCTCTCCAGAGGACCTCCTGTCACTGACCCCCACCACTGCCCACAGCACGGTTCCAGCTATCCCAGGGTGTCATGGGTAAAGGCCAGGGTACTGCCCAGCATTTCTGTCTCCCCACGGTGGTTATACTAACCCATGTGCCTCCAGTGGATTACCTTTGCCTGGCTCCCATTCTTGAAAACAGTTGTAAACCTGACCAACATGATGGCAAGGGCAGAACCTCATTATGCCACAGGGTTAAGGGAGGGTGTGAGGGTAGAATTGGAAAATGAGTATCTCAAGGTTTTGTGCCCAGATCGCTGTTTGCACTCGCTGTGAATGTGGGCGCAAAATTGTGGTAATTTCTAATGAATTTTGGCAAGGATGTGCCATTCCCTGTCTAAGAAAGCATTTGGCGAAATGACTGAAGCAATACTGTCATTTGAAGGGACACTGTTGGATTTCAATCAATATAAGTTGAATTGGCATGTCAAGTAAAGGTTTTTATTTCAGCTGGTTTGACAGTAGTTTTGTCAAGTTTAGTCAGTGGTAAAATTTGGGAGGGCTTGCTCCACTGACATAGGTTGGTTGGGCTGAACCCCAAACTGAAAGCCGCAGATCCTATCCCACATCACATCAAGCCGAACCACATCTAGGTAATTCAAAGGTGCTGCCTTGATACTAAATATCACAAGCAACTGTCTACCTCACCGAAAGAGCCCATCTCAGAACCAAAGCAAAATGAAAACTTTTAAATCTCCAGCTCTGAAAGGAACAAAAGTGGTTTCTTAATTAAGGCAATCATTACCTTAATTAGCTTAGTTTTAGCTAAATCCTTGGTCCTGTCGGGTGGCTCAGGAGAACTCATGTCATCATTCAGTTGATGAGATTTCTCATCCGGTCTTAGAAGGTTGTACTGGATAAAATTATGCGATTAGTCCAGGAACTCCCTGGACATTCACTCGTGATAGTGAAGGGGCAAATTTTGCATAATTGGCAAAAAAAACCCATGAGGGCAGATAAAGAGAATTTTGATTAAAACTCAAGTGCTTGTTAGGATCATTTTCTTGAAAGGGAGAACTGCAAGCAAGTTCAACAAGAACTTTCAAGAGAGAATTGGATAAATATTTAAAAGAGGAAATATTTCCAGGACGATGGGGAGAAGGTAGAGAAGTGGAGCTATTGGTACTTTTTTCAGAGAACTGGTAAAGATACGGTGGGCTGAATGACCTCAATTTTTTTGCCAGATTTTACCATTAACATAATCCATTTCAGACTGTGTACACATGTTTTAATCCTAAATGATGTCACAACTTTCAATGCATATTCTTATTGGTTCAAAATGAATATAAAAACACTCAGATTTGAGATAACATGATTTGGTTTTTAAAATCATAGAAACATATAGTGCGGAAGAGGTTCTTCAGCCCATTGAGTCCGCACATTACAAATACCTGAACTCCCATCTATATTCCATCTGCCAGCACTTGGCCCATCACCCTGAATGTTATGATGCGCCAAGCGCTCATCAGGTACTTCTTAAAGGATGTGAGACAACCCCTCTCCACCACCCACACAGGCAGCACATTCCAGACCACCACCACTCTCTGGATAAAATTGTTTTTCCTCAAAGCCCCTAAATCCCCTGCCCCTCACCTTGAGCCTATGAGGTGGACGGTGGCTCAGTGGTTGACACTGCTGCCTCACAGTGCCAGGGACCTGGGTTTGATTCCTGGTTTGGGTCACTGTCTGTGCAGAGTTTTCGTGTTCTCCCCGTGTCTGTGTGAGTTTCCTCCAGGTGCTTTGGTTTCCTCCCACAGTCTGATGCATTGGCCATGCTAAATTCTCCCTCAGTGTACCTGAACAAGTGCTGGAGTGTGGCAACTATGGGATTTTCACAGTAACTTCACTGCAGTGTTAATATAAGCCTACTTGTGACTAATAAATAAAATAAATGTCCCCTCATGACTGATCCTTCAACTAAAGAGAACAGCTGCTCCTTATCCACTCTGTCCATGTCCCTCATAATCTTGTACAGCTCAATCAGGTCGCCCCTCAGTCTTCTCTGCCCCGGTAAAAACAAACAAAGCCTACCCAACCTCTCTTCATAATTTAAATGTTCCATCCCAGGCAGCATTCTGGTGAATCTCCTCTGCACCCCCAGTGCAATCACATCCTTCCTATAATGTGGCAACCAGAACTGCACACAGTGTCTAGCAGTGTCCAGTATCACCAAAGTTCTATACAACTCCAACATGACTTCCCCACTTTTGTAATCTATACCTCGACTGATAAAGGCAAGTGTTCCATATGCCTTTTTCACCACCTTAATAATATGCGCTTCCGCCTTCAGAGATCTGTGGACAATTATGCCAAGGTTCCTTCATTCTACAGAACTTCCTAGTGTCTTACCATTCATTGAATTCTTCCTTTGGAAGTTCTTTCCTGCAGTGAATTCACTCTTGTATTTTGGCGTATGCAATATGATTGCATAACCCTGCTAATTTCATTTCATTGTTTTACTTGTTATAGTAAGTCCCCTGTTTCAATGCACTTTATAGAAAGTTTATTGTAGTAGCTACAAGTTGCAGGTACAACTCTACTTCAGATCCCCATATACTGTGTCCTTCTTTCAACTTCACACTGATATTAATTTATTAACTACTGCCGCCTTCTGGATTGAAAGACAATACACCGCATGAAGTGACACAATTTTTGCACTCAGTGAAAGGTTGCCAAGTTTCAGAAAACAGAGCTAAAAATCAGATCAGGCCAGTTAGCAGGTATGGGGATTGTGATGTGAATTCACCAACGCGCCAAATGGAAGTGATGCAGACAACATTCAAACTTTGTGCTGCCTGTGCCATCTCCATACAAGTTGCCAACATTAGAACTGCATGCTCAGCAGGGGACCAATTGCATACTAGGCTAGCACAAGTTATAACTGGCCTGTTCTTTATAAAGGCATCTTGCATTTTTGAAAGGGATGTACAGTCTGTCTGCAAAAGGTTTTTGGAAGTAGCTGGAAAAGATGTCCAGAGCAGGAAAAGTAAATGGACCAATGGATTAGCAGCATAGAGAGAGACTTCCAAATCTTTAATGGTAACAGGAGGAAAGAAATCATCTTCTGCAGGGGCCAGGAGACAACTGGACCAATGAACCTGGGAGCAGGATCAGAGGTGGAGTGAGCATTAACATGTGGCCTGGATGCTGGAAGGCTGATGTTGTGATTATGGATGGGATTTTACAGCCTCACTCAAGTGAGGCTGGAAATTCCCGCTCGAGGTCAATGGACATTTCCATGTCTATCACACACCCGCTCAGATTCTGTGGTAGGTAGGGGGGGGTTGGAATTCTGATGACTGTTTTCCAATTTTATGAGTGGCAGGACCACAAAGGATAGACTCCTGATATCAACAGAATGGAATATTTACTTTGGTAGTTAAAACAGCAATTCAACTGAATTTTACATACAAGCATATGTGTGAGCATAGGAGTTAGAACCAGGAGTAGGCTATATGCCCTTTGAACCTGCTCCGCTATTCAATCAGATCATGATTGATCAGATTTCAACCTCAACTCCCCATTCCTACCTACTGCTAGTAACCTTTCATTCCTTTGGTTATCAAGAATCGATCTAATTTCTGCCCTAAAAATATTCCAGCACTCCCCTTCTACTGCCTTCTGAGGAACAGTTTCGGAGACTCACAATCCTCTGAGGAAAAATAATTCTCCTCGTCTGTCTTGAACGAGAGACCCTGATTTTTAAAAATTGACACCTAGTAGTGGATTCTCCTGCAAGGGGAAGCATCATCTCTACATCAATCCTGTCAAGACCCCTCAGAATATGTTTCAATCAAGTCGACCTTTACTCTTCTAAATGCCAATGGATATGAGCTTAACCTGTTTAACCTTTCCTCATAAGACAAACCACCTGTTCCTGGTATCAGTCTAATAAACCTTCTCTGAACAAAGGCATATGACGGGACAAGGTGGCATAGTGGTTAGCACTGCTAGTGCCAGGGACTCGGGTTGGACTCCCTGCTTAGGTCACTGCCTGTGTGGAGTTTGCACGTTCTCCCCTTGTCTGCATGGGGTTCCTCTGGGTGGTCGGGTTTCCTCCCACTGTCTGAAAGACATGTTGGTTAGGTGCATTGTCCTGAACAAGTGCAAGAGTGTAGCGACTCGGGGAATTTCGCAGTAACTTCATTGCAGTGTTGATGTAAGCCTTACTTGTGATCAATAAATAAATGAACTTTGAACTGTGTCCAATGCGTTTAAATCCTTCCTTAAAAAAGGTGACAATACTGTATGCAATACTCCAGATGTGGCCCCACTAATGCTTGTATAACTGAAGCATAACCTCCCTACTTTTGCATTCAATGCCCCTTGCAATAAATGATATCCTACTTACATGCTGTCCCTGTGTACTAGCCTTTTGCAATCCATGCACCAAGATACCCAGATCTCCCTGCATCTTAGAACTCTGCAATCTCTCACCAGTTAAATAATAAGATAATGAGAACTAGAGCTGATGGGTGGGGTGTTGTTGTACCCGGCTGACCACACTGTCCTGATGTCTTTTGAGACTTAAGACTTCTTTTTCCCCCTGTTTTAAATGATTTTGAGGGGGGGAAGAGTGTGAAATATTTTTCCATCACTTTGTTTTTTTAAGGTGATCTGCGCTGGATGCACATTTTTCAATAAGCTTATTTTATATTTTTTTCTTCCAAAATGGACAATTCCACATTTTTCCACGTTATACACAATTTGCCAGATCATTGCCCACTCACTTAACCTATTTAAATCTTTCTGTAGCCTCCTTGTGTCTTCTTTGTGTTTATTCACCTATTTATCTGTGTCATCAGCAAATTTAGCAACAGTACCTTGAGTCCCTTAGTCATTTATATCAATTGCAAAAAGTTGGCGTCCTTGCACTGATGCTTGTAGCACATCACTCATTTAATCTTGTCAACCAGAAAATTACCCATTTATTCCTACCCTCAGTTTCCTGTACACCAGTCAACCTTTAATCCATGCCAATATGTTACCCTCGCCTCATAAGCTTTTATTTATCAAAATAATCTTTGATGTGGCACATTATCAAATGCCTCTTGGAAATTTAAATGCAGGAGATCCATCAGTTCCCCTTTATCCACAGTGTATGCTCCTTCTTTAAATAACTCCAATAAATTGATTAATTCTGTTGGTTTTCTACCTGTGCTTTGTCTGGTTAAAGGAGAGGCAAGGAGATGAGAGTTCAGTTATTTCCTCCAATCAGTCATGCAAAGAACAATAGTGTAGTGACATGAAGGGTGGTGTATGAAGATTGTTGGGAACTAGCAGAAGCATTCGAAGGTCCCCCAATTCAGATTGAGGGGCCTTGTTGTGATGGAGCGAGGGAGCACAGTGGGGTAGTGTCACTTACTCTCAAGGAATTAGCTTGGTTAAAGGTCTGGTGTAGGGGTGCAGCAGGGAAACTGGACTGAACTGCATGCACAGGACTTGGAGAGAATCCACCTGCCATAGGCCAAGGAGGGCACCTGATTAAAGTATATAAAATTTTAAAAGGAATTCGTTAAGTAAATGTGGACCAAATGTTCCCTCTTATGGGGAAATCTAGAACAAGAAGTCCCAGGTATAGGCTGTGAGGAGGGTGATAAACTTGTGGAACTCGCTGTCCCATAGCATGGTGGAGTCTAAATCATTGATTGGTTTCAAGAAGGAGATAGATATATTTCTAATTTTAAAAAAAGGGATACAGGGATATGGGGACAGATGGGGAAATAGATTTGAAACCAGAGAGAGATCAGTCATGATCTGATTGAATAGCAGAGCAGGCTTGAAGGTCTGAATTTGCCTACTTCTGCTCCCAATTCCTATGTTCCTGCATCCCTAAGTAATCCACACCGTCTTTGTGCCCAACCCTGAGGTGCAGGAACAGGTCGGTGGGGGTGGGGGGGGGGGGGGGGGGGTGGTACATCCAAGGCGTGGAGGGGGCACATCAAGAATAAAAGGAGCAACAAGAGGGTCAGCCTCTGGGTGTGCAGACCAGAGTAGGGCTGTGAGGGATACATCATCTGCCTTCTGCTCAAAGAGGCCTTTCCCAGGAAACAATCTGCCAGATAAAACTGAATTATACCTAGACGTCCATGCAAGACTATCAGCATAGATAGTGCTCCAGGGAAGCAATCATTGATCTCTCACCATGTTTCATACACTCTGAGGTTGGTGAACTCCAACTGGATGACATGGTGGCACTGCTGCCTTACAGCGCCAGGGACCCGAGCTCAATTCCGGCCTTAGTCACTGTCTGTAAGGAGTTGCACATTCTCCCCATGTCTGTGTGGGTTTCCTTCGGGCTTTCTCCCACAGTCCAAAGATGTGCGGATTAGGTTGATTGGCCATGCTAAATTGACTCTAGTTCCAGGGGCATTAGCAGGGTAAATGTGTAGGGTTCCGGGGAATGAGCCTGGTTGGGATTATGGTCGGTACAGACTCGATGGGCCAAATGGCCTCCTTCAGTACTGCAGGGTTTCTATGACACCTGATGCCAATGGCTCTGAAGATCACAGTGATTCCCAACATTCTTGTATTCTGTCTAGCTCCACTGGAGAGATATGTGGCAACTACAAGGCTGCTGTCCATTGTTACATCAAGGATAATGCTGTGCATAAGAGGGCCAACACCTGTATGGCCTACCAAACCATTTCAATCAGGCGGAGAGGTCCATTAGCTTTGAAGCTGAATTCTCCAGGTACAATGTGCCATCAACTGCACACAGCATTCTCTGCCCTTACTTGACCCCAGCCAGCATGAGGGAATATTTAAGGGCTAAGAGTTTCCCATTTCCTCATCCCAATACTGCTTGCAGTGAGTTCAATATACCAACGGTGGACATGCTAGTACTATATCTCTTGTGAACCAGAAGCACTCTTGAACCCATACATTAGTTCACTCAACGACCGCAGTTTCCCCATTCCACCCACCAGGTGAATTGTAATGAGTTGGGGGTTGCGGGGACCATGAAAAGGTTTGCTAACCTTGGGCAGGATTTTCCCATTTTTGAGACAAGTATGGCCGGAAACTTCCACCCAATGTTTTCTACAATCTGGAATTAAAAATCTAATGATCAACATGACACTATGTCATAATAGTTCACTAATGCATGAATGTCCTTTAGGGAAGGAAATCTGCCGTCCTTACCCAATCTGGCCTACTCTGACTCCAGATGCACAGCAATGTGGCTGACTCTTAATTGCCCATTTCCATGTCGTCATCAAGCCTAGGGCAGTATTGTCTGCACTCACTAATGTTTCCCACCCCGCTGGGAAGATTCCCAACAACAAGAACCAGGTGTAATGGCCTTGCTGGTGGGAGCAGAGACCATTGAGACCTCCACTGGATGTTGAGGCAAGGGGGTGTCCCTTGGGCAGTGCCAGCATATCATTGCCCAAGGGACATTTGTTGGAGAGTCTTTTGTTACTGTCAATGAGCATGGAAAAATTTGATTCTAACTTATCACAGGACTTCACACTGAGCTTAGAGCCCATCCTTGCAAAGTAGTTCAAATGGTGGCCATTTCCATGGTAATGCTCAACATTGATACATTGTCTGATGGCTCCCATTGCAGCATACGTGGAAGACACCTAATATCTGAGTGTTGCAGTGAAGGTTCAGGCTGAGGTCCTGCAAACTCTGCCTGTTGCCCTGTAAGCCCAATTAGGTGCATGAGAGCTCAAACTGTTGCCATCATTGCTGGAGATGTGAATGCTCAAAGACTTTTACAGTAGTGGAGCGATCAGTGCTCTAACAAGACTGTAGGATTGCTGAGGAAATGACCCCGGGGAGTTTGAGTGGCTTCATGAATCACAATCATATTGTCCTCAGGATGACAGTCTTCATGCTCTCAGGGCTACCAAAGAATCATAGAATCCTACAGTGCAGGAGGAGGCCATTCGACCCATTGAGTCTGCACCTACACAATCCCACTCAGACCTTATCTCAATAACCCCAAGCATCTACCTTAGCTAGTCTCCCTGACACTAAGGGGCAGTTTAGCATGAACAATCACCTAACCCACACATCTTTGGACAGTGGAAGGAAATCGGAGTACCCGGAGGAAAACCTTGCCGACATGGCGAGAATGTGCAAACTCCATACAGACAGTGACAAAGCTGGGGTTTGAACCCGGGACCCTGTCGCTGTGAGTCAGCAGTGCTAACCACTGTGCCACTGTACCACTCTTCAGTGTTCCTGCTGCTGCTTGTCGGCTAGCCTGTTACCACCCATGTTGGGTTGATATACTCTAAAGCTGGGCTCTTAAGGCTGACAGCTGTTCGATAGCATCCACAGTTTTCCACATTGAAAGTCAGCAATCTTCCACGAGTCAAGCTGTAGCACTGTGGGAACATGAGGACAGCTGCAAATCTTAAAAGGAATAACATGGTGAGGAGAGACGCCATCCCCTGGGTTCTGGCCAACATTTATTCTTTAATCAACATCACTGAAAGCACATTATCTGATCATACAGTCATAGAGATTTACAGCATGGAAACAGGTCCTCCAGCCCAGCTTGTCCATGCTACCCAGTTTTTACCACTAAGCTAGACCCAATTTCCAGCATTTGGTCCATATACCTCTATACCCAATTTACACATGTAACTATCTGAATACTTTGTAAAAGACAAAATCTGCTACTGCCTCTGGCAGCTCGTTCCAGACATTCATCACCCTCTGAGTGGAAAGTTTGCCCCTGTGGACCCTTTTGTATCTCTACCCTGTCACCTTAAACCTATGCCCTCTAATTTTAGACCCCACTACTTTTGGGAAAAGTTGTTGACTATTTAGCTGATCTATGCCCCTCATTATTTTGTAAACCACTATAAGGTCACCCCTAAGCCTCCTATACTCCAGATAAAAAAGTCCCAGTCTTTCCAGCCTCTCCTTATAACTCAAACCGTTAAGTTCCAGTAGCATCCTAGTGACTTTTCTGGACTCCTTCTAGGTCATTATTACATGGATTTTGCGGGAGCTTGCTGTACATGTATAAGTCGGTTACCACATTTCTTACATTGCATATTAAAGTTTTATTTATTTATTAGACACAAGTAGGGTTAGGTTAACACTGCAATTAAGTTACTGCTAAAGTCCCTGAGTTGCCACACTCCAGCGCCTATTTGGATACACTGAGGGAAAATTTGGCATGGGCAACGCACCTAACCAGCATGTGTTTCAGACTGTGGGAGGAAATTGGAGCATCCGAAGGAAACGCATGCAAACACGCGGATGAACGTGCAGACTCGACACAGACAGTGACCCAAGCCCATCCTGGGTCCCTGTCTCTGTGAGGCAGCAGTGCTAACTACTGTGTCACTGTGCTTCCCTATCTAGCCATGGTCCCAAAGAACCAAAAGCATCTCACTCCATTATAGAGAGGCATTTGAGTTACTTTTACCTTTCAGGGGTACCACTGGGACAAGATGAGGAGTCAGGGCCTCCAAGAATTACCTTCGGCATTAAGAGAATTGAACCCACTTGATTGACATCATTCCTCATCACACACTAGCCATCTAGCCAGTTGAACTAATTGGCCCCCTATTTCTGACATTACAACAGTAACTATACTTCCAAAGTACATTGGTTGTAAGTGATTGGTGACATTCTGAGTTTATGAAAGGTGCTATACAAATGCAAGTCTTTCTTTTTTTCTCTTCTGACACAAGTTTAGGGTGCCCAGACTGTCACCCTTCAAGAAGAGACAATCAGCATGCGTCACGCTCGTAGATGTGAGGGCAGACCTTCTGCCTTTGTTACCCTTTCGTAGTTCCCATTGTGCTAAGGAGCGGAATTTTGTAAACTTTGTCTTTCTCCGCTCATATCTCCCCTTCACCAAGTTGACCTGCATCTGTCGTGCCCTGTGCTAAGACTGACTTGTGCTGCTGTCATTGAGTTATGTTCTACTATTATTTCACATTCTACAGCTAGCTTCTTGGACTTTGCAAAATTTATAGAGGGCCAAGTGGCTCATTAGCTGCTTCTGAAGCGTGAAAAGATCATTACTGCAGGTATATTTGATTGGCTGCTACGTTTTCATTGCTGCTTATACATTTGCATTTCTCACAGTCGGCACAGAGTTACACTGTTTGATGTGATGGTTTTAAAAACATGCTTAACACCTGTCTTTTCACAAACTGAAGTGCATCAGGTCTCACGCTTAGAACTGAGTTTGGAGCAGAGAAATCTAGGCTGAAGTTAGCTTTTTGAATTCGTCTGCAGATTAACCATCTCAATGATGATTTGCATCTTGGGGGAGGCGGGAGGAAGACAGTGCAGCTGAAGGAGTGACAAATATCAAAGAACCCAACAGACATAATAATCAATATTAAACTAAAGAAAATAAATTGCTATCATTTTAGCTGGGGCTAAGTTTTGTTCAGACCTACTGTATGAACAATCGCAGCACAGTGTAATAGCCATCTTATTGCACTCATGAGGGAGACATTAATAACTCACTTACGACTTTGTCACTTATGCATTATTAACTCTCAGTCACTGACAAAAATGGCAATTCTAGAGTTCTCCCACTGCATGTCACCTACTCTCTATGTCAAAGGCAGGAGGAACATCCAAAGCAACAGGGTGACCTCTTTAAGCTGAAAGGCATTTTTCATGTTTGCCTTCATATATTTTTATGATTCATTATTAATCTTCTTCAGTCCTCTGCCCAAAGGCACTTCCGACCTGCAGCGTCATGACCTTCACCACGGGCAGGACAA
The DNA here is from genome assembly GCF_965287045.1 of Carcharhinus amblyrhynchos. Taxonomy (NCBI): domain Eukaryota; kingdom Metazoa; phylum Chordata; class Chondrichthyes; order Carcharhiniformes; family Carcharhinidae; genus Carcharhinus; species Carcharhinus amblyrhynchos. The sequence continues at coordinate 44,140,193 of NC_137324.1, read as the reverse complement.
AGAGGCAGGTTCCAAATCCACCTCAACTAGAATGGGATCAAACTGTGGCCTGCAGACACCAATCTAATCCACAGTGGCCGTCCAGCCAGTTGAGCGAACCGGTCCCCAAGTTTCTGTCCAAGTTGCTGTGACAACATACACCTCTATATGGATTTTGTGGCCTGGGACAATGCATAATACAACCTTCTTTCCATCACATGGTTGAGTAGGAATCTCTTCCTCTTTACTACCTGCCATAGAGTTAAAGTTTATTAGTCGCAAGTAGGCTTACATTCATACTGTAATGAAGTTACTGTGAAAATTCCACACTCCGGCGCCTATTCAGGTACATTGAGAGAGAATTTAGCATGCCAATGCACCTAAACCTGCACATCTTTGGGCTGTGGGAGGAAACTGGAACATCCGGAGGAAACCCACACAGACATGAGGAGAATGTGCAAACTCCACGCAGACAGTGTGACCAGAATTAAACCCAGTCTCCTGGCACTATGAGGCAGCTGTGCCAACCACTGTGCCACCACGACGCCCTAAGGCATACCTTGGAAGAATTCACAAATTGATATTGTGAGGAACAATGTATTACTTAAAGTTTGATTTCTATTTGTATTTGTGCATTAAAAAAGGTGGAACATTCAACTTTTATTTAGTTTCTTTCACGAGTTCAGTGCCATGAGGTCTGGAGAGCCCCAGCCCAGAACTTGATGATCAAGGAAGGTTTGTTTGTGAAATCTGATTTGATAGATCCTAACTTTGTTATTTGTTTTAGAAACAGAGGAGGAAAGTTACTGAACAAATTCACAAGAGTTTATTGATGAAGACAAAGAATAAAGCATGTATTAAACAAGGAAAAATGAATTATATTACACCACGTTAGTGATTCAAACCTACACTATTCCTTTCATCCCACAGTTTTTCTAGATTTCTTTGTAAACATTCACTTTTAATGAGGTTTAACCCTTGAAGTGAAAAGATGGGTTACATGTACTTACCCAATCTTTTGATTTTGATTTGATTTATTATTGTTATGTATTGGGATATAGTGAAAAGTATTGGGGTGGGGGTTGGGGGGGGGGAAATTCTCCCATCCCGATGTATATGTTTTTTGGCGCGATGGGATGGGAGAATCGCATGTCGGCCATTTTGCAGGATGCGCACATCCTTCCCAATGCATGCGCGTCTCCCAGAGCCAGAGAATAGGCGCAGTCAGTACCATGCTGGAAATTGGCAGGAAGTGATTTAAATCTTTTCAAAATCTATTTTAAATATATTTTAAATGTGTTTATCGGGTCCGGCGCGGAACTTGCCAGGCTTGATAGCATCTGTCTTCCCTCCAGGGGTATTTCACTCTGGCAGGTTTCAGAGTAGCTCCCCACTTTCTGTGAACTAGTGGGAGCTCCATCAGAGTAAAGGGGAGCAATCAGGGTCCCCAGGGACTCGGGTGGCGGGGAGGGGGGGGTGCAGAGTGTGGGCATAGGTATCTTGACACTATCCAATGGGCAAAGCATGGGGGAACCTCGACACTGCCCACCAGGCATCAGGCAGTGCCAAGGGCGCAAGGCCTATTATGGGTGGGGCCTAGGGGCGATTGGTGGGGTTGGGAGAGGCATACACAATTGGTTAGGGCTGAAGGGTGGCCAGCGATTGGGGTGGGCTGGTTGGTGGTCTGCCAGGGGGGTCTGCCTCCGCAAGGGGGTCAGAGATGGTGTGGGGGGAGTCCGCCGGGGTGAGGGGGGGTGGGTGGATCGCCACTGCTGGGTGCAGGGGGCTGGACATCGGGGCGCTGTGGAATGGGGGGGGTCAGGGCTGTCCTGGAAATTGTTGTGGGGGCTGTGATCGGGTGTGGGGAAAGCTGGAGGACAGCATTGTGGGGGTCCCAGGCTGGCCAGAAAAAGGGGAGACTGACAGATCGAGACTACTGTGCAAACGTTCCAGAGCTGTCAGACTCCAGCGCTCCGGTGTGATTAGCACCCCCCTTGCCCACAGTCCCGCACCCTGGGTTTTTAATGATATTCACGATTGTGACCTCTGCAGTGCACAGGATGCAGAGATTCAAGGCTGAAGTTGCACTGAAAAAGCAGTTGTGATCCAGAACAGTTTTCTTGTCAATTCAGTACTTCCGGGAGAATCGTCCCCTATGTTTTTTGGACACTTTACATACCTACACATCTTTGGTCACTATGGGGCAATTTAGTATGGCCAATCCACCTAACCTGAATGGTGGCACGGTGCCACAGTTATTAGCATTGCTGTCTCACCGTGCCAAGGGACCTAGGTTCAATTCTGGAGTTTGCACATTCTCCTCATGTCTGCATGGGTTTCCTCGGGGTACTCCCGTTTCATAAGAACATAAGAACATAAGAAATAGGAGCAGGAGTAGGCCATCTAGCCCTTCGAGCCTGCCCCACCATTCAATAAGATCATGGCTGATCTGTCGCTGCTCAGTTCCACTTTCCAGCTTTCTCCCCATAACCCTTAATCCCCTCTCTTATCAAAAACCCATCAACCCGCGTCTTAAAAATATTTAGCGAGGCAGCCTCCACCACTTCAACGGGCAGAGAATTCCAGAGATTCACCACCCTTTGAGTGAAGAAGTTCCTCCTCAACTCCGTTCTAAACCGCCCCCCTTTTATCTTGAGGCTGTGCCCCCTAGTCCTACTGTCTTTTTTGAGCGAGGTCCCTCTGCACCGTCGCCTGCTGCAGTTTTTCGCCCCGTAAGTAATAGTCCTTCCTACCATTCTTCCTACCTCCCTTGGTCCAAAGATGTGTGGGTTAGGTTGATCAGCCATGTGAAATTGCCCCTTCGAGTCAAGGGATGAGCAGGGTGAATGTGTGGGGTTCCGAGAATAGGGCCTGGGTGGAAATGTGGTTGGTGCAGACTCGATGAGCCAAATGGCATCCCTCTGCACTTTAGGGATTTTATGATCTTTCGACTTTGGGAAGAAATCAGAGCATCCGGAGGAAACCCTTGCAGACATGGGGAGAATATGCAAACACCACACATTTACCCAGTGCCAACATTGAACCCAGATCCTTGGCGCTGAAAGGATAAAAGAAATAATATAAGTTTGAATCATTTTCCGGTGCTTGTTTTGATATCTTTCCAAACTTTTTGTCAGTGTAATGTAATTTATTTTTCCTTCTTTAATAAATGCTTTATTGTTTATTTTAAATGCTCATCAGTGAATACTTGTGAATTTTTTCAGTAACTTTCCTCCATGATTTCTGAAACAAATAACACACTTCAGATCTATCAAGCCAGGTTTCATCCTGGGATCCAAGTTGTCCAGTATTAGCATCCGGTGGGATTGTAAACAATATTCAATCTACTTCGACAAACCTTCCTTGATCATCAAGTCCTGGACTGGGACTTGAACCAGGAGCTTTTGGCTGAGAGGCAGGTGACATTGCGCACTGTACAACAAGATCTCTTCCATCAGTGATACTGACGTGAAACATAATATAAGATTGGGGAAAAACACAGCAGGTCTTTCAAGAGGTGGAAAAAGGAAAGAAACGGTAATGGGTGAGATGGGTGAGAGAACAACAGGAATTGTTGTTGAAAGGAGCTAATGAGAACAGCGCTCTATAAAATGTGAGAATGAGATAAAACTGCTGGATACCGGAGAGCTGTTGATTCCCTCCTGAGAAATATTGTTCAGGTGGCCCCTACAGCTTTCTTTATAAAGAGGGCTGCACAGAAATATTTCATTTGAAATCTGGCAGTCATCTTCTTTTGTAATCCTGCCCATTATTCTTCCAGCAATGGTCACCAGGCTAATTTCCTCCAGTATGAACACACTGATCCCTAGGATGTTTGCAACAAGGACTAGGGGCTCTCTGCTTCAACTGTGCTTCTTATTTGATGACCTTGTTTAGAATAGATTGAGGCTTTACACCTGTTAGGCCATCATAGGCACCCCAAAGTTGGACTGAGACCTAGAATTTCTGCGTCACAAACTAATTTCCGGTCATTCCCCCACAGACTCAGCCAATGAATCATGATTTTTCAGACTGCATCCATTTTTTTTGTTTGTTCAGGGCTGATGCTGCTGATGTGGGGCACAAAGGCAGCAAAATTAATTTAGGTCAGACAAATATAAATAACTTAATTTTAATTATCAGATGCTAATTTTTCCAGTATGTTTTTATATCCATTAATAGTCATAGAATCATACAGTGTAGAAGAAGCTCCTAGGCTCATTGAAATCTGCACAGGCATGCAAGACCAACTTGACCTCCCACCTAACTGAATAGATTTTTTTTGTCATATATTTTGTTTGCCCATCTTTTGACTTGATTTGTTGTTGTCACATGTATTGGGATTCAGTGAAAAGTATTATATCTTGCGAACTATGCAGACAAATCATACTGTTCATAGAGTACCTAGGGGAGAAGGAAAAGAGAGGATGCAGAATATAATGTAAAAGTAAAGTTATTTATTTGTCACAAGTGCGGCTTACATTAACACTGAGATGAAATTACTGTGAAATTCCCTTAATCGCCGCAGTCCGGGTCAATGCACCTAACCAGCACATCTTTCAGAATGAGGGAGGAAACCAGAGCACCCGAAGGAAACCCTCACAGACACAGGAGACAGTGACCCAAGCCAGAAATCGAACCCAGGTCTCTGGCACTGTAAAGCAGCAGCGCTAACCACAGAGAAAGATTAACTTAATATAAGGTAGCCCCATTCAAAAGTCTGATGGCAAGAGGGAAGAAGCTGTTCTTGAGTTGGCTGCTTTGTGGATTCAGATTTTTGTAGGGGTCTTTGATTATGCTGTGTGCTTTTCTGAGAGAGCAGAAAGTGTAAACGGAGTTAATGGGTGAGAGGTAGGTTTGTGTGATGGAATGGGTTACATTCATAACCCATTGTAGTTTCTTGAGGTCTTGAACAGAACAGGAGCCATACCAAGCTGTGACACATCTGGAAAGGATGCCCTCTGTGGTGCATCTGTAAAAATTGGTGAGAGTTGTAGCAGACCCGCTGAATTTTCATAACCTCCTGAGAAAGTGGAGTCATTGGTGGCAGGGCTGAATGCCCTACTCCTGCACCAATATCCTATGTTCGTATGTGAAAAGGAAACCAGAAAGGACCAGATAATTTCCATATCCTTTTATAATTTTCATTTCTTCAGCAGGATAAAAATCTTTCACAGATAGCAATCTTCTGCATCCTCCTCAGTTAGGAATTCCATGGAACAGGCTGTCAATGACTGTCAATTTATATAGACAAACTGGAGGAGGGGGCTGAGTGTAGGGTGACGAAATTTGCTGATGACACGAAGATGAGTGGAAAAGCAAATTGCGTGGAGGGTGTGGAAAGTCTGCAGAGGGATCTGGATAGGCTGAGCGAGTGGGCGAGGACCTGGCAGATGGAGTGTAGTGTTGGCAAGTGCGAGGTTATCCACTTTGGCAGTGTTATCGGACAACAAATTTTATGAAATTGGGCACACAAAATGGAAGCAAACTAAAGCTACCCTCAGAGCCCTCCACTAAGAATCACAAAGTAACAGACACCGATCAGTAGGCAAGAGCATGCTTTTAGAATGCAAATGAGGGCTAGCACATAAGGGAAGCTGGACAGGATGGTACCTACAGGAACTAAATCTCCATCCCATCAAAATCACACCTTTAAAACAGTCAAACAACCCATGGAGACACCTAAAATTAGCATAGTTAAGGAAACATTCCTGGCTCCTCAAAACCTCTTTTGAGATCAATGACACACCTATGGTTCAAACCCTGGAGATTCTAGGCTATTAAATAGCCAATCAGACAAAACAATTAACACACACCTAAAACAATTTCCTCAACATTTGGAAACATCAAGACATCTAAGGTCGAATACTATAAATAAGGTATTAGCATTTGAATCACATACTGCACCGAAGTTCAGGTATAACTATAGCCTGCTGCAAGGGATGGACAGAGCGCTTTCGGGACAGTCCGATTGTATGTCCTGACTGCGCTTCTCCATCGACGTAAAAGAAAATAAAAGCTGTGCCATTATTGGACTTCACCCTGAAACCGTAGTGGTTGTTTCATCCACTCGCGCTAACAGCGGAAATAATAGTAGGAAGGATTATTATTTAAAAGGCGAAAAGCTGCAGCATGCTACGGTACAGAGGGACCTGGGGGTCCTTGTGCATGAGTCGCAAAAACCCAGTCTGCAGGTGCAGCAGGTGATCAAGAAGGCAAATGGGATGCTGGCCTTTATAGCGAGGGGGATAGAATATAAAAGCAGGGAGGTCTTGCTGCAACTGTACAGGGTACTGGTGAGGCTGCAGCTGGAGGACTGTGTGCAGTTTTGGTCACTGCACTTGCGCAAGGATATTTTGGCCTTGGAGGGAGTGCAGAGGAGGTTTACTAGGCTGATACCGGAGATGAGGGGGTTGGACTATGAAGAGAGACTAAATAGACTGGGTCTGTACTCATTGGAGTTTAGAAGGATGAGGGGGGATCTTATGGAGATGTATAAGATAATGAAAGGGATGGATAGGGTAGAGGTAGAGAGATTCTTGCCGCTTAGAAAGGATAGCAGGACTAGAGGGCACAGCCTCAAGATAAGGGGGGGACAGAGATCGGAGTTGAGGAAGAACTTCTTCACTCAAAGGGTGGTGAATCTCTGGAATTCTCTGCCCGTTGAAGTGGTGGAGGCTACCTCGCTAAATATATTTAAGACACGGGTAGATAAGTTTTTGATAGACAAGGGAATTAAGGGTTATGGGGAGAAAGCGGGAAACTGGAACTGAGCCACTTCAGATCAGCCATGATCTTATTGAATGGCGGGGCAGGCTCGAAGGACTAGATGGCCTTCTCCTGCTCCTATTTCTTATGTTCTTATGTTCAATCAGATCCAATATCCTTGCACAGTCATCACGGAAAGTTACTTTGACCATGGCACAGCAAACTCAGTAATGAATTGGAAACCTTCTTTGCAGCAAGGCTGATAGCTTTAACCCTGCAAATCTATCATATTATGCTATAAAAAGTGAAAAGTGGGCAGGATATCTCAGAGTGAGGCTTGGTGTTTGGTGGTAAGTGACTTTCCTGTTCTGAAATCACCTTGAGTATATTTTCTGGTGAATACAGGCCCTCATGGTCCTTTGGCTGATGTTACAATAGCTTCCAGTATCTGCTGTAAGGAACTAAAATGTGCAATTCTTTTATGGCTGTTTACATTTCCTGTTTGGAATTATTTTAACAAGACCCACAATGTGGACCTCTTAGAATATGAGCTCCCAGATGTAAGTTTGTCCATAGAATCCCTACACTGCAGAAGGAGACCAATCAGCCCATCGAGTCTGTACCGACCACGATCCCATCCAGGCTCTATTGCTGTAACCCCACATACTTACCCTGATAATCCCCTGACATTAGGGTCAATTTAGTATGGCCAATCAACCTAATCCACACATCTTTTGGAGTGTGGGAGGAAACCAGAGCACCTGGAGGAAATCCACGCAGACATGAGGAGAATGTGCAAATTTCACACAGACAGTTATCCAAGGTCGAAATTGAACCTGGGTTCCTGGTGCTGTGAAGCAGCAGTTTGAATCACTGTGCCACTGTGCCGCCTCCAATCAGGAAGCCCAGCATGTGTACACGATGTGGAGTGTCAGGATTACTGGGCCTTTGGGTTCATCGCCTGCAAGAGGAAATACCTGCCTTATTGCTATCTACTATGCAAACAAATCTAAATTTGGTGAAGGGAAGCCAGCCTCAGGGGAACTATTTCACTGCTCAAGACTGTGGAAGGGTAGCAGAGTTGATAAATGGAGGTTCATGCATGTATTCAGAACACAACCATAGTGCTGTGTGACACTCTGACAACGAACTTCAGAAAGAACTGACTGCATCTGATGTGTCATATGTACTATGGGTGTGAAATTCAAATCGAACTCATGGCACAACTGAGATGGATCACTCCTAGTGGGGTTAGAAACTGAGGCAGAATACCACAATTCCACCCTATTTAGGAAGGGTAACAACATTTTAGTTTTGAGTCAACTTCAGTCCATATTCCCTACCTCCGGGCACATATTGAGAGAGTTCCTCAGCTTCCAGATTGCCTTTTGTAAGCTACTCCTGCCCCTGTTTCTTGTGATATTGGGACATAGTCCAGTGAGTTAGCAGTAGATAATCTACCTCAACATGTCTTGGTGACAATTATCAGCAGTTCTGTGAAGTAAATCAGCAGTAGCCTTAGAAACATGAAGCCTGAAGACTGCTCCTCTGTTTGAAGAGCAATACATTTCAATATGAATGCACTTGGATTGGACATGGCACCACTGCAACCTCATTGGTGGCAAGGCAGGGATTATGATGCAGAAGTCACCCATTGGTAAGGTAGGCCTGCCCAACTGCATAAAATCATCTCGCCAAAACATTGGATGCATTCAAGAGGCAGCTAGATACAGCACGTGAGGCGAATGGGATCAAAGACTATGGGGACAAAACAGGACTAGGCTATTGAGTTGGATGATCAACCGTGGTGGTGATGAGTGGTGGAGCAGGCTTGAAGGGCCAAATGGCCTCCTCCTGCTATCACCAACTAAGATTTGGCATGAGTCACTGTGGGACTTTGAAAGGTTCTTAAACATCCAATGGGAAAAATAATCAGTCTGAAAGTGAAACAGGCACTTTCCACGAGAAGCCAGCTTCCTTTCTCAAGTAGTACATTTCAATGTGAATGTAATTGGATTGGACATGGCACTACTGCAACCTCATTGCTGGCATGACAGGGATTATGCCGCTGAAGTCACCCATTGGTAAGGTATGCCTGCCCAACTGCATCAAATCATCTCACCAAAACATTGGATGTATTCAAGAACCAGCTAGATACAACACTTGGGATCAAGGGTTATGGGGAAAAAACAGGATTAGGTTATCGAGTTGGACAATTAGCCATGTTTGTGATGACAAACTCAAAGTGTGGTGACACTCAAAGGGTGGTGAATCTCTGGAATTCTCTGCCCGTTGAAGTGGTGGAGGCTACCTCGCCAAATATATTTAAGACACGGGTAGATAGGTTTTTGGTAGGCAAGGGAATTAAGGGTTATGGGGAGAAAGCGGCAAAGTGGAACTGAGCCACTTCAGATCAGCCATGATCTTATTGAATGGCGGGGCAGGCTTGAAGGGCTAGATGGCCTATTTCTGCTCCTACTTCTTATGTTCTTATGTTCTTATGAATGGCGGAACAGGCTTGAAGGGCCAAATGGCCTCCTCCTGCCCCTATCTTCTATGTCTATGTCTATTGTAATTAGCCATAGCTGTCTTCACTACTCTTCAAACAGAGGAGCAGCCTTCAGGTTTCATGCTTCTAAGGCTACAGCTGATTAACTTCACAGAACTGTTGATAATTGTCACCAAGACATGTTGAGGTAGATTATCAACAGCTAACTCATTGGACTATGTCCCAATATCAGAAGAACATGAGAAATAAGGGCAGGAGTAAGCATTTCATCTAATTGAATATGCTTCCCCCATTCAATAAAATCATGGCTGATCTGATTGTGGCTTCAACTCCACTTTCCCTGCCTGGCCCTCAAAACCCTCGACTTCCTTATAGATCAAAAATCTATGCATATACCATTACACAATGCCTTTTCCTTGCCTGTTACTTTTTTATTTATTTCTGGGGCTGGGCATTGCTGACTGGCCAGCATTTATTGCCCATCTTTAGTTGAGCATGGAGGGCAGCTGATAGGCAATAGCGTTCCTGTGGCATTGGGGTCACATGTAGGCCAGATCGGGTAAGGGTTTCCTCCACTGAAGGACATTAGTAAACCAGTTGGGTTTTTCTGTCAATCAACAATGGTTTCGTTGTCATCCATATGTTCTTAATTCCAGATTTTTTTTATTGAATTCAAATTCCACCATCTGTCGTGGTGGGATTCAGACGCAGGTCCCCAGAAGATTTGCTGAGTTTCTGGATTAATAGTCGAGCGATAACACCACTGGGCCACCGCCTCCCCCAGTGATACAGATTTTCCACCCATCCGCTATTCTTACTATCCTATGATTCCCTGGTGACAAATAGCAATTGACTTGGGCACAATCTTTCTCCACTAATGGTTGAACCAGAGTTGATCCTTTGTCTTGACAGCGTTTGAGGTCTGAGCTTACACAAATTTGCTCACAAATCTGTTACTGCCGATTCATTACAGTGCCTCATGGTTCCCCAGTGCTGGATAGCCATAACTATCCTAACTCTGCACAATTCTGTGGTACTGCCACACTACAGCCCTGATTTTAATCTAACTTGCCTGATAGAAATAGTGCATGCTTGGCCTGTTTTGCACCAAAGAATTGTTACATGCAAAGGACTTCAACAAAACAAATTAATGGACCCAGTTCCAGCCAGATTGGTGGAATTAAAACTGGGGCTTATATAATAAAGAACAAAGAACAACCCAGCATGGGAAACAGGCCCTTTGGCCCAACGAGCCCGCGCCGCCATTTCAACAAAGCATTTTCCTGCCCCGTGTGTATGTGAATGGTACCCCTAATGTAGCCAGATTCAGGGGAGAATAGTGTAGGGTCAATTTGGTACACCAATCAGCCTAAGAGCACATCTTTGGGGTGTGGGAGGAAACCGGAGCACCCGGAAGAAACCCACGCAACCACAGGGAGAATGCGCAAACTCCCACAGACACAGGCCCAAATCCATGTATCTGCACAGCTAGCAGTGATAGTCACTGAGCTGTTGTGGTGCCCGTCTGCTGGTCCAGGATTAAGCACACACAACGACACAAAGTATTAGGCCACTCTCGAAACCTCCAAGAGCAGCCCACGCACGACCCACCGTGTGCATACCCCTCGTTTGACATAATGTTAATGTCCTCATCATAGGGATGCTGTTAAGACTGTATGGTGGTCACATCTTCTTTTGCTCTCTTTGCTTGCAAATTGTAAAGATGGTGTAAGCAACATGAGGAGGAGGAGAGGGAGAAACAGTGGCACAATGCATGGCACTGCTGCCTCACAGCTCTAGAGATGTGGGTTTGATTCTCAGCTTGGGTCACTCTCTGTGTGGAGTTTGCACATTCTCCCCAAAGTATGGGTTTCCACTGAGTGCTCCGGCTTCCTCCCACAATCCAAAGATGTGCGGGTTAGGTGCATTGGTCGCACTAAATTGCCCCTTAGTGTCCCGAGATGTATAAGTTAGAGGATTACTGGGGTGAATGTGTGGGGTTATGGGGATAGGGCCTGGGTGGGATTGTTGGTGGGGCAGACTCAATGGGTCTCCTTCTGCATTGTAAAGATTCTATAACATTGAGTCATCTCCTGGAAGACATTCTGCACTGCAGTCCTCCAAGGAGGTGTCCTTGCATGTCAAAAAATTATCCAGTTCATAAGAAACATCAGAAATACGAGCAGGAGAAGGAGAGAGGTTTCTTCAAGTCTATTCCACTTTTTTATAAAGACCATGGCTGATCTACAACCTCAGTTCCTCTTTTTCTCCCAATCCTCATTTCCCATCATTCCCTCAGAATCCAAAAATCTATCGACCTCAATCTGGATTTCATTCAACAACGCAACACCCACAGCCCTCTGGGGTAGAGAATTCAATAAAAAACATCACCATCTGAATGCTGAAATTTTTCCTCATGTCAATTTGAATGTCTGCCCACTTAACCAGAGGGTATTCTCTCTGCAGTTCTAGGTTCTCCAGCCAGGAGAAGGAAACTGGAGATTTCTGATCCTTCTGAAGTAATGATCCATACTACTCAATATGTCCCCAAAGGACAAAACTCTTATCCGATGAATTAATCCAATGAATCTTTGTTACATCCCCTTCAAGGCAAGTATGTACATCTGTGGTAAGGAGAAAAAATCTGTACACAGTAGGTTGAAATTGTCCACTGCAGTAAACTCTCACTATTCGTATACTCTGCCTCACTAGCTATCTTCTCAATCAAAGACTGCTTGCATCCATTCTAGACTACTGGTAGACTACTGAATAGTTTGTCCCCATCTTCTTCAGTAATCTCTTCACTTGAGCATCTATCATAAAGTAGCTCTGATGTATTATCTCAAAACCTACAAGTAGAAACTGTTTCTAGTTTTGGCATGATGGCACAGTTGCATAGTGGTTAGCACTGCTGCCCCACAGTGCCAGGGACCCGGGTTTGATTCTGGCCTTGGGTGATTGTGTGTAATTTGCATAATGTCCACATGGATTTCTTCCAAGTGCTCCGGTTTCCTCCCACAGTCCAAAGATGTGTGGGTTGGGTGAATTGGCCATGATAAATTGTTTCTTAGTGTTCCAAGGTGTGTAGGTTAGCGGGATTAGCCATGATAAATGCTTGGGTTTATGGAGATAGGACAGGAAGGTGATATGGCGGTGGACTTGTTTAGGATATTCTGACAAAAAGTCTGTGTATGCTTGAAGGGCCGATTAGCTTCCTTCTGCACTGTAGCAATTCTATGATTTACTTTCTCTGTATTTATTTTACTCTATATTGGACCATTTCACATATTGTCCTTTTTAACCTATGAAATTGCTGTCAAAACTGATTGACCCACACCCTTTTCTACCCTAACGGCAAGCATTGAAGTATTATTCTGCATAGAACATTTGGCCAATGCCCAGAAAACTTTGATTGAGGGCGAAGCTCCTGGCCATAAAAATGTCAACCCTGCCAGCGACAGCAACATCCTGAAAATGAAATTAAAATAAGGACCAGCTCCACAGCCAAATCATCAACACCAGAAAAGATTTTTGCCACTGTTGCTTACATTGAACTAGGTTTCAGTATTTTGTAGGAGGTTAAAATTAGGAATGTCGGAATGGCAATGGAAGGATGTTTTGAAATGAGGAGCGACAGGGAACACATTTTCAGGCAAAATGCAGATATCTGTAGAACAATCAACCAATCTGTGTTTCATGTCCCCGGTGTAAAATAAGCTGTAACATGAGTTGTAAACATAGTATAATAGATTGGAGAATGTAGCTATAAATCGGTGCCTCAAATTAAAGGAGTGTTTATGTGGCTCGATAGTGATAAGAAAAGACACAAGATAACAGTTGTTGCATCTTCTGTGGTTGCATTAAGAAAATAACAGGAGGTGGGAAGCCATGGGGTAGAATTTAATGCCCTCCCATAAACTGACTTTGGAGGTGAGGGGGGCAGGAGGATGGTGAATGGGGATCCTGACACTCCCCATCTCTGCTCCAAATAAATTCAGGGCAACAAGGCTTGTGAATAACTTTCTTGCCCTGTTGCCATTTTAGGCCCTTCAGTGGGAAATTCTTGTCCACTTAAGAGGCTCATCCTGCCACAACTGGTGTTCACACGATGGCAAGTGGGCCATGCGGGAAACCCAAAAAGCAAACCCTCATTCAAAGGCATTGTATGCCTGATTGAAGGGCCTGGCAGTGGGTGGTAGGGTGGGGCTTCTGAGAGCCACGCCTCTATCCTTGCTGCTGATCCTTTCCTGCTCCCACGACCCCCATTTCACAACCCCTATCTTGCCTTTGTTCATTTGTGGCTTGGGTTCCTCGTTGAGTTTGGGCTCAATGTTGCCAGCAGCTGTGGTACAAAGGGTAGACAGATGGGATATGAAGTGGATGATGTTGTACCACTAACACAAATCAGCCATGTGTTAGACACTTGAGAAAGAGGGTGGAATCGTGAATTGGATTCATATATTTAGGGCTGAATTTTATGTCCTCTCTATGTCTTCCATTCAGGAGGGGCAAGTAAAATGGGATGGGTGTATATCCTGCTACCTCTCTGGCTACTGCTGAACTCACCTCCATAACACAGGGTGTGGGTAGGTGCTAAAATTGGCAGCCTACTCATCATATTCAAATGAACAACTAAGGGTCAATTATGCTTGTTATTAAGCTTTCTTTTCTGCTAAATTGATCCCAGTGTCAGGGGGATTAGCAGGGCAAATATGTGAGGTTACGGGAATAGGGCCTGAGTGGGATTGTGGTCAGTGCACACTCGATGGACCGAATGGCCTCCTTCTGCACTGTAGAGATCCTATGATTCTATGAACACACTGCACACACAATGATATATTTCACGTGGACAGCAGGGTGGAAGCAGGGAGCAAGTTGTTTTACATAAAATGTTTAAGGGGCTGGAAGGAAAGTGGGTACCCTTTGCTAATGGCAAAGTGGCCAGCCACCCTTAGATTCAACCGCCCACCCCCTGCCCCCACTTCCTTCCTACTCATTCCCTCCTTTAAGCCCCCTGTCCCCCACCACAGCTCTCCTCTCAATGCTCCTAACCCCTCCTCATCCAAGATCCTTGGGCTTGTCTGCTCAAGAGATTCTAGACTATGGACTCCTCTCTTCAGCAGCAGTCCAGCAGTAGCCATTGATGCCTTTGTTGTACTTCAGGGACTGTTGGCTCATCCTCTCCTTTATCTGACAGTCTTCCAGGAAGTTGATTATTTTTTACTGAAATGGTAGATCTTCAATGTCTTTTCAGTTATTGATACAGCAGTTGATGATACAGATGTGACACTGATGATTTAAAAATCATCTTCTTCTGAAGTTTTAAGAAGCACCAATTTCCTCAGAGAGCCCTGAGCTCTCTCTTCTGATCCCAGAAGGTCCAAAAATCGATTCTCTTCAGTGTTCTGTTTTGGATCAATCTTTCACTCCAAAGTTTTGTTGTCCTTACAGTTCAGTTCACCCAGAAACCTACACTCCTGTAATGCTGACAGCAATATGATAAAGTCTTTTTCTATTCTGCAGAGCTCAGGGGAAGTGATGGTCTGGTGGTATTATCACTGGACTATTAACCCAGAATTCATCCAATGTTCTGAAGACTCAGGTTCAAATCCTGTCATGGAAGATAGTGAAATTTGAACTCAATAAAAAAAATCAGGAATAAAGAATCTACTGATGACCATGAAACAATTGTCGAAAAAACCCTCATTGTTCACTAATGTCCTTCAGGGAAGGAAATCTGTTGTCCTTACCTGATCTGGCCTACACGTGACTCCAGAGCTACAGCAATATGGTTGACTCTCAATTACTCTTGGGAAACTAGGGATAGGCAATAAATGCTGGCGAGCCGGCAATGCCCATGTCTCACGAATGAATAAAAAGGTTGATTTGAAAATCCCCAGGAAATGTCAATTGCAAGGGGGATACAGGTTCAAGGTGAGAGGGGGAAAGTTTAAGGGAGATGTGTGGGGGAAGATTTTTATGCAGAGGTTGGTGGGTTTCTGGAATGCGCTGCCAGAGGACGTGCTGGAAGCAGGCATATTAACAATATTTAAGAGGCATCTGAATGGGTATATGAATAGGGAGGGAACAGAGGAATACAGTTTGAGTAAGACTCTTTTTTAGTTTAATTAGGGCATCATAATCAGCACAGGCATGGAGGACTGAAGAACCTGTTCCTGTGCTGTATTTTTCTTTGTTCTTTGACCAAATACTGCCACAATATTTAGGGCAGATCGTCACACCTCTGGCTCAATTTTACTATTTTGATTCTAAAGTGGTGGGTGGACTTGAATCTGGTAGTGTTTCAGATTCGACCTTGTTCTCCGGCGCCCCCGTACACGTTCTGTCTGAAAAAATATCTGAATCACGCTGCACAAGCCTGTGGGTGGGGCTTATTATGCCTGAAATGCTGCAGCTCTGATTGGAGTCTTCAACTGCGCACGCGCAGTGAAAAGAAATGGAAGAACACTCCCTTACCACATCGCTTCCAGGCCCGATAACGCCTCCCCCCAGCTCCCACTGTCATTGCTCCATCCCCACAACATACCTGATCCCTTCACTGTCCCCACCCCCGCTGCCCAGACTGATCGCGACCCCCTGACCCCTTCCCCCTCACCGATCACATGCAGAGTGGCAGTGGATCCCCCCGCCCTGCACTCCCAGCCCCTCTGCCTCCCTACCAGAGAGTGATCTGACTCATCTCCCTCCCCCCCCACCAGAGAGCCTCGCTCCCCTCCACCAGAGTGCCATCTGACCCTCTCTCCCTGCCCCCCCCCCGACACCAGAGAGTGATCTGACCTGCCCCTCCACCCCTTACCAGAGAGCCATCTGGTCCGTCTCACCTCCCCCCACACCAACAGAAAGCGTTCTGGCCCGCTTCCTCCCCTGCCCCCTTCCTCTCCACTACCACCTATCTGAGTCGGAGAGCAGCCGGAACCTCTGGACTTACCTCCTCAGAAGCTGAAGCACCCAAATTGGACCTTTGCGGACCATATCTGTTTCACGCCAAATCTGGTTGGGCGCATATGGTGGTAAAGGGGGAAAGTGTCTTTAAATTTGGATGTGCATCCCATTAAGCCATTAAGGCAGCTTTCACCTCATGGGCTCTGTCTGGTAGGAAGAGGCTGGCAGATGGGGTGATGGGATGTGGGTGGGTAGCTCCTTCATGTGTTTCCTGAGCCCGTGCATGCACTTAAATTGATGTCACGCCCATTTCGGGCAAGGTCTGATGGCCCCTTGTTAAAGGGGGAATGAGTGCCGAGACAGGTGCAGCTCGCGCTTCTCGCCTCATGCCCAACTTTATCAAGTTTTCATACCTGAAAACAAGGGCAACGTGATGGTAAAATCAGGCCCCTCATACCTGGAGTCCATTTCTGAACCAAGGCTGTAATGAGGTCAGGAGCTAAGTGTTCTAGGAGAGGTGTAGTATTAAGAGTTAGCAGATGGAATATGCTAACCTGTAACATAAATGAGGGGCATGGACAGAGTGTATAGGGAGCAGTTGTTCCCATTAGGTGAAGGGTCAGTTACGAGGGGACACAAGTTAAAAGTGAGGAGTGAGAAGTTTTGGGGGCATTTGAGAAAAACCTTTTGTACCCAGAGGGTGGTGATGGTCAGGAATGCACGCCCGAGGAGGGTGATGGAGGCGGGATGCCTCACTTCCTTTGAAAAGTATCTGAATGAGTACTTGGCATGTCATAACGTTCAAAGGCATGGGCCAAGTGCTGGCAAGTGCAGTTATGTGGGCAGGTCAGGGCCTTTCATGCTTCTATGCAGACACAATGGGCCAAAGGGCCTTTTCTGCACTATAGTATTCTGTGATTCTGATTCTGTGCCTTTATGAGGATGCACTATCGACACTAGTCAGTCATGTGGTAGACTCTCAAGAGTGACGTTGGATCCTGCTTACTCTGAAAGCAGTTTAGATATAGCACTGATAAACAAGTGTTTAGCCAATGCCAGAGTATGTCTACAGAGTAAGAACCAAGTTCCATGGCTAAAGACCAGGACAGAAGGACCCAATTGCAAAACACCACCGCTCTACTATTGACATGCCTGCAATTAACAGCCTCTGATTGGCTGCAGGATCGTATTTCCATCTATGGGGTCCTGATCTCTGGGTGGGCCAACCATTGATCACGTAAGTGCCTGTTTGACAATTGAACCAAAGTGTTGAGTGGGGTTTCCACTAGTCCTGTAGCCGGTGGGCAAGATTCTGGCCACTTTGATTAAATACTGCCCATAATTTGAGGTAATGAGCAGGTTTTTCTCAGAGGATTTTTTTTTTCCAAAAAGCAGTGAGGGAGAGAGTAAAAAATGAGGTGGGAAATCTTAAACTATGAGTAGTGAAAAAGATTGAAGACCATTTGGCAACTTTGAATGCTGGAAAACTTAAATAAAAGCAGAAAATGCAGGAAAAGCTCAATAGGCCAAAGAGACAAAAAGGTTTTCAGCATTGAAACAGGCTGTTAGGTCCAATTTGTCCTTGGAGCTTAGTTTTTACCACTAAGTTAGTCCCAATTGCCCGCATTTGGCCCATATCCCTCTCTATCTATCTTACCTATGTAACTGTATAAATGCTTTTTAAAATACAAAATTGTACCCACCTCTCCTACTATCTCTGGCAGCTGTTCCAGACAGTCACCCCCCTGAACTGTAGCAGGAAAGATTAGATTGGAAATGTGTACTTTGGGAAGTTTGTGAAAGGTAAAGGGAGAATAAGAGAGGCAGGATTTATTTCTCATCCCGAGTTGCCCTTGGAAGGCAATTGAGAGTCAACCACGTTGCTGTGGCTCTGGAGTCACATATAGGCCAGACTGGGTAAGGATGGCAGATTTCATTCCCTGAAGGGTATGAGTGAACCAGAAGGGATTTTCTTACAATCGGCAATGGCTTTATGGTCATCAATAGATTCTTAATTCCAGACTTTTTTTTGAGAAAACTGAAGCTGTGCTGCTGAGACAGAGAGGAGAAATACATAGAAAACAAATTCAGTTAACTGAAGGGTTCAAGAGGATGACCAGAGGAATTTGCAGAAATAGCAGACATGGGAGGCGATGGCCAAGTGATACTGCCCTCAAGTATTAATTCAGATACTCAGCTAATGATCTGGGGACCTGGGTATGAATTCTGCCATGACAGATGGTAGAATTTGAATTCAGTAAAAAAAAATCTAGAATTAAGAGTCTGTTGATGACCATGAAACCATTGTTGATTGTAAGAAAAACCCATCTGATTCACTCATACCCTTCAGGGAATGAAATCTGCCATCCTTACCCAGTCTGGCCTATATGTGACTCCAGAGCCACAGCAACGTGGTTGACTCTCAAATGTTTCCAAGGGCAACTCGGGATGAGAAATAAATCCTGGCCAGCCAGCGATGCCCATGGCCCATGAATGATTGAAAAAAAAAATGCACGATTTGCCACTTAATCCTGCATTGAATGTTATGCGAGGTCCAATTGAGTAAGTGGTGGGGGATGCAGTGGGCATAGAGTGAGTGGTAAGGAAACATTGTGAGAGAAATTTTGCTTGGCTCAATTTGGATTTTATTAACATATTTTTATATATAATATGCATAATATATATATGTATTAATAGTGTGATTTGGTATTGGAGATAATTGAAGTGTTTGTTGCTGCAAGGCTTATGAAAATCTCCAGGTGGAAGAGGTCTCCTTGAATTTATGTGCTATTCAGTGAATAAAAAGTTTTCTTTCAAATGAGCTCACTTTTCGCTCGGAATTAAAATATAGCCTGGGGACTTTAATATGATTTTATGTGGTACTACAAGTTATGTAGCTCAGCAAAATTGTATTTTCTCCACCTATTGCCAATGCAATCATTGAAATTATAGACCTGATTTTTAGAGACCAGCAAAATTGAGGACATGCTCACCCAGTGAAGATGTAAGTATTAATTTGAAATGGTGCTTGCATAGGGTAGCAGAATTCTCCCATGTTAAGTCAGAAAGCACACAATCTGGCGAGTAGTTCTTAAAGGGCTACATTAAAGTGTTGCTTGCATGAACACGCCTGCAGCAAGACAGTCATACATTTGATTGAGTGCTGAAATTGTTATTGGAGGGAGGATTGCAACATAGAAGGAGGTTCTGTTTGACGCAAAATGCCACCCTCTTATTGAATCACAGGCCCAAGCTACTTGAATGTCACTTGCAGATCAGCACTTACAGGACGGCACAGTGGCACAGTGATTGTGCAATTTAAAACACAAACGGATCTTATTGAATGATAGAGTGGGCTCAGGAGAATGAATGGCTTACTTCTGCGCCTATTTTGTATGTTTGCATTGAGTTGGGCAGCATAGTCGGTGCAGTTGGAGGACCGAAGGACCTGTTTCTGCGCTGTAATTTTCTTTGTTCTTATGTACGTAATTACCTGAAGATGAAAACAACTGACCATTAAGCAGATGTAGGATATAAGAATGATTGCACTTTAAAGCAAAACATGACATCATTTTAAATTTATTTATTAGTGTCAAAGTAGGCTTATATTAACACTGCAATAAAGTTCCTGTGAAAATCCCCAAGTCGCTACACTCCAGTGCCTGTTTGGGTACACTGAGGGAGAATTTAGCATGGCCAATGCACCTAACCAGCACATCTTTCGCACGGCGGGAGGAAACCAAAGTATCCAGATGAAACCTCTGCAGACATGAAGAGAATGTACAGAATCCGCACAGACAGTGACCCAAGCCAGGAATCGAATCTGGGTCCCTGGCCATGTGAACCTCATTCCTACTTAATGTAGATAAGGTGGTAAAGAAGGTGTATGGCACGCTTGCCTTTATTGGACAAGGCATTGAGTACAAGATCAGAAATGTCATGTTGCAACTTTATGAAACTCTGATTAGCCCACATTTGGAGTATTGCATTCAATTCTGGTCGCCAGATTACAGGAAGGGTATAGAGCTTTGGATAAGATTCAGAAGAGGTTTACCAAGATGCTTTCTGGATTAGAGGGTATGAGTTATACGGAGAGATTGGACAAACTCGAGTTGTTTTCTCAGAAAGCAGTGGAAGTTGAGGGGGAGACTTGATAGAAGTCCATAAAATTATAAGAGGCATAGATAGCATTGTCAGTCAGAATCTTTTCCCAGAGTTGAAATGTCTCATACTAGGCGGCATGCAATTAAAGACGAAAGGATTCAAAAGAGATGTGAGGGGCAAGTTTTTTACACAGAAAGTGGTGGGTGATTGGATCGTGCTGCCAGGGGTGGTAGTAGAGGCAAATACGATCGGGCTGTTTAAGAGGCTTTTAGTTAAGCACATGAATATGAAAGGAATAGAGGGATATGGACCAAGGATAGGCAGAAGGGATGTTCGACAAAACATCATGGGCCGAAGGGCCTTTTCCTGCACTGTGCTGTTTTATCTTCCATGTTCTATAATGGTAAAAGTGACAGCCTGTAACATGGGAGGTATTATTAACACTGCAATAACATGAAACGCACAAGAAAGAAATAAAGCTGTTTCTCTGAAAAAAAGAAGTTGCGCAGACATTCACAAGACTGTCACATTGTGGGATAACCTCAGAACAAAAAAAACTGGAGATGCTGGTAAAATGAGGCAGATCCTCAAAGTTTCAGAAAAATATGTTCATTTGAAATTTGTCAGATATCTTGGGAATGTTTGGTGGACAAAGACAGATATCACAGCTACATTATGTTGCTAGTGTGTTCACCAAATGTGAATCATTCTTGCATGGTTCTAGGGTTATCAATTATACTTACATGTGGTGAAAAGGTGTATTGTTCAGCAGCCTGGGACAATTAAATATTGAATTTTGACAACTGAAATATTGTCTGCCAGATTGAGTGGAGAGTAATAAGAATTGTTCCAAAGTTAAAGACAACACAGACCCATTGGCCTCAACTTTAATTTTGGACATGGTGAGAGGAATCTTCTGCCCTTGGGAATATTCTGCTGTCCAATTAAGGATGGTCAGGGAGGGGTGCAGGTTCCCAAGTCTACAGGCCCAATCAGAGGGCTTGCAGCCTTGGAGGAAAAACAACTACAACAGCAAAGATGGATCTTGCCACTGACAATGTGAATCACCATAGATATGGTTTGATTTGATTTGATTTGACTTATTATTGTCACATGTATTAGCATACAGTGAAAAGTATTGTTTCTTGCACACTACAAACAAAGCGTACCATTCATACAGAAGGAAACAAGAGAGTGCAGAATGTAGTTTTACAGTTATAGTTAGGGTATAGAGAAAGATCAACTTAATGCAAGGTAGGTCCATTCAAAAGTCTGACAACAGCAGAGAAGAAGCTGTACTTGAGTCGGTTGGTATGTGACCTCAGACTTTTATATCTTTTTTCAGACTGAAGAAAGTGGAAAAGGGAATGCCCGGGGTGCGTGGAGTCCTTAATTATGCTAGATGCTTTGCTGAGGCAGCGGGAAGTGTAGACAGGGTCAGTGGATGGGGGACTGGTTTGCGTGATAGATTGGGCTACATGCATGACCATTTGTAGTTTCTTGCAGTCTTGGACAGAACATGAGCCACACCAAGTTCTGTCCAAGACTGCAAAAAATTTAGCCGGAAAGTATGCTTTCTATGATGCATCTGTAAAAGTTGTTGAGAGTCATAGCTGACATGCCAAATTTCCTCAGTCTTCTCATAAAGTAGAGGCATTGGTGGGCTTTCTTAACTATAGTGTTGGCATGGGGGGACCAGGACAGGTTTTTGGTGTTCTGGACACCGATAAACTTGAAGGTCTCAACCGTTTCTACTTTCTACTTCATCCCATTTGGTGTAGAGGACATGCCCCTGTCTACATCAATGGGGATGAAGTGGAAATGGTCGAGAGCTTCAAGTGTCTAGGTGTCCAAATCATCAACAAACTGTCCTGATCCCTCCACACTGATGCTACAGTTATGAACGCCCAATAACTCCTCTACTTTCTCAGGAGGCTAAGGAAATCTGACACGTCTGCTATGACTCTCACCAATTTTTACAGATGTACTATAGAAGCATCCTTTCTGGTTGCATCATAGCTTGGTATGGCTTCTGCTCTGCCTAAGACCACAAGAAGCTACAAAGGGTTGTGAATGAAGCCCAGTCCATCACTCAAACCAGCTTCCCATCCACTGACTCTACCTACACTTCCCGCTGTCTCGGAAAAGCAGCCAGCATAATTAAGGGCCGCACACACACTGGACATTCTCTCTTTCACCTTTCTCTAGGAAAAAGATACAGAAGTCTGAGGACATGTACCAACCAACTCAAGAACAGCTTCTTTCCTGTTGCCGTCAAACTTTTGAATGGATCCACCTCCCATTAAGTTGGTCTTTCTCTATATGCTATCTATGACTCTACACCACATTCTTGCACTCTCTCTTTTCCTTCTCTATGTACGGTGTGCTTTGTCCACATAGCATACAAGAAACAATACTTTTCACTATATATTAATACATGTGAGAAGAATAAATTCAATCAAATCAAATCAAAAAGCTCATTACGACCATGCTTCAAACATGACAAAGGAACAGATTCCCAGAGTGCCTACCCTTGACATCAAGCCAGCATTTAACCAAGTATGGCATCAAGGAGCTCTCGCAAAACTGGAGTCAGGTGGTAGCCTTTCTGTTGGTTGGAATCTTACCTGGCATGAAGAAAGTTGGTTGCTGGAGGTCAATAATCTCGACTCCAGGACATCACTGTCGGAATTTCTTAGTGATGTCCAAGACTCAACCTGCAGCTGCTTCATCAATAACTTTCCTTCAATCATACGATCGGAATGGGGATATTCGCTGACGATTGCACAATGTTCAACACTACTTGCTTCCCCTTAGATTCTGAAACAGTTCAAGTCAAAATGCAATAAGATCTGGACAATATTCAGGCTTGAACTGACAAATGACAAGTACCATTTACAACATACAAGTGCCAGACAATGATCATCTACATCAAGAGGGAATCTAACCATTGCCCCTTGATGTTCGATTACATTAACATCAACATCCTGGAATGTTTCCGTTGACCAGAAATTCAACAGGACTAGTAAGATAAGTAAGGCTAGGAATCCTGCTGAAAGTAACTCATCTCTTGATTTACCATCAGCTCCAAGGCACAGGTCAGGAGTGTGATAGAAAACCCTCCACTTGGCTGGATAAGTGCAGCTCCAACAACTCAAGAAACTCAACATTATCCAGGGTAATGCAACCAGGTTGATTTTCACTGCACCCGACAAATATTCATTTTCTCCACCACACCGATGCACAGTGTTAGTAGCGTGTACCATCCACAAGATGCACTGCATGAACTCATTGAGACACCACCTTCCAAACTTGCAAACACTGCCATTATAAGGACAAGGATAGCAGGTGCATGGGAACACAACACAACCCCTTTAAGCCACTCACCATCCTGCCTCAGAAATATATCGCTGTTTCTTCACTGTTGCTGGGTCAACATTTTGGAACGCCCTCCCTAACAGCATAGTGGGTGTACCTACACCACACAAACTGCAACGGTTCAAGAAGGCAGCTCACTACCACTTCTCCAGGGCAATTAGCAGTGGGGAATAAACATTGATTGAGAAAGATCCTTTTATGTTACACATTATCAGAAAGAGCCATAGTAATGCAAAAGATGTATTCATGTGTTTTATTGATTTTAGTGAGGCATTCATGAGATGAAACATGAATGACTGTTAGATTCTCTTGACCTTGATGGCATAGATCTTAGAGTTATACAAAATCATTATTCGGAACAAAGTGCATCCGTAAACACTGAGAACAATCTAAACAATTTTGTGAAAATTAGAAGAGGCTTGAGTTATAATGCCAGATTTATTCAGTTTGTACAGCAAAAAGCTTCTTAAAGTGATTGGAAATTTTCCTGAATTATTGGTTTGAGACAACAGTCTTAATGATAAGAGGTATGCAATAACTTCATTCAGATTGCCAACTCTTGAAGAAGAATTGAAAAAATATTTTGTGTAGTTTTGAGTGAAAGTGACAAAACAAAACATCTCAATAGTGTCCAGAAAGAACAATTTACCAGAATGCAAGATCACAGAGAAGAATGAAAAGATCAAACAAATAGACAAATTTCATTACCTGGAACCATGTTAACACCAGATGGCACGTGCAGTGAAGAAATAAAATGGGGGATTGGAATGACCAATGCTGCACTTCAAAACAATAACTCCAATGACAATCAAGTATGACAGCATCCAAGACATAATAGCCCACTTAATTGGCACTCATCCACTTCTATTCCCTTTAACTCCAGAACTCAGTGGCAGCAGTATGTACAATTCACAATTGCAGCTTCTTAATAGCACTTTTCAAACCATGATCTGTGCCACCTCGTTGGACGAGGGCAGCCGATAAATGGGAATGCCACCACCTTCAAGGTACCTTCCAAGTTCAACATCATTCTAACTTGCAAATATATTGCTATTTCTTCATAGCTGTTGGGTCAATATCTGATGACTTCCTGCCTAACAATACTAGAGGAGCTCTTTCACATCTTGGATTGCAGTGGTTCAAGCTGGTGGTTTACCACCAGCTTCTTAAGGGGAATTAAGTATGAGCAATAAATATTGGCCTTGCCAAGATGCCTTCCTCCCCTGAATGAATAAATAAAATGATGCTGTGTTTTTCAATTTTGACTCTATTAGAGTGGTTTTTCCAATGCTACCTCAACCTCCTGAAACTTGCTCGCTTAGAGTGCCTCTTCAAATACTGGATTTGATGTTGCTAATTGGATGGGAAAGCCAGTAGTACAATGCCAATGATGCAGTTGACTGTCTACCCTCTTTTGATTTGATATATTATTGTCACATGTATTAGTATGCAGTGAAAAGTATTGCCTCTTGCATGCTATACAAACAAAGCATACCGTACATAGAGACAGAAAGGAAAGGGTGCAGAATCTGGTATTACAGTCATTGCTAGGGTGCAAAGAAAGATCAAATGAATATAAGTTAGGTGTATTGGAACAGGCAATGAGGCTAGTTGCTGGAGGAGGAGGAAGGAGGGTGGAGAAATGAGTACAATCACCACCCCTGTGTAGTCAAGGACGTAGTTCTGCTCCTCTTGGCTCCACAGGATGTTTTCTCTTCTAAAAGAACTCTGCAGCAAGGCAATTCTTAACTAATTTCTAAATGGGATCCTTCAGCAGGCATTAAGCTTCCAGTTTACAGGTTTAAGAGGCCTAACAACTGGTCTAGGTACGCACGTTGTCTATGAAAAGGGCCTCACAAATTTAGTAGCGTAATCAATCTCTGTGCTGACTCATACAGACTAAACTGGCATGATATGTACACCACTTCATAAGGGAAAGACATATAGAAATATAGAAACTAGAGCAACAGTAGGGCATTCGGCCCTTCAAGCCTGCCCTGCCATTCATTTTGCTCATGGCTGATCATTGAATTCAATACCCTGATTCCCCTTTCCCCCTATATCCCTTGATCCCTAGAGCTATATCTAATTTCTTCTTGAAACCAAACAACATTTTTGCCTCAACTACATTCTATGATAATGCATTCCACACATTCACCACCCTCTGGATGTAGAAACTTCTCTTCATCTCAGTTCTAAAAGGTTTACCCCTTATCCTCAAACTATGTTCTGGACTGCTCCACCATTGGGAATATTCTTTCTGAATTTACCCTGTCTAACTTTGTTAGAATTTTATAAATTTCTATGAGATCTCCTCTCACTCCTCTGAACTCCAATGAATATAATCCTAACCAACTTAGTCTTTTCTCATGATAAACCTGCCATCCCAGGAATCAGTCTGGTAAACCTTCACTGTTCACCCCTTATAGCATGGACATTCTTCCACAGATAAGGAAAATAACCACCATTGGATCTATTTCCAGAGCCACTTCCTTAAGTGCTCTGGGATGAAAATTATCAGGACTTGAAGGTTTATCTACCTTCATTCTCATCAATTTTCCAAAAAAACAATTCTCTACTAATGCTGATTTCCTTCAGCTCCTCGCTAAAACTTACTTCTCTCAGAACATCTGGCACATTATTCATGTCTTCCTTTGTGAAGACTGAAGCAAAGTGCAAGTGTAATTCCTCAGCCATTTCTTTCTTCCCCGTTTTGAATTTTCCCGTTTCTGATTGTAAGGGCCTACATTCATTTGTGTCAATCTTTTTCTCTTTACATACCTAATGTGCGCAACTGGCAGAAATTTGTACCCGTATGCCTATGCAAAATAAAGGCAGCTAACCACATTTGCACCAATAAGTATTAACTGAATTCCACGGGAATGTAGGAATGAACATGTAAAAACGTGTAAATTAATTTAAAGTACTTAAATTATTCCAATATAATTCAAAGATAACTAAAGCCAATTATTGAGCTTTATTACTGTGTATCCTTAGTAATGTGTATATTTTAAAAGAATTGAGGCAAAGGGTCAAGGCTATCATCTTGATCCATAGGATTTGTGATGAATTAAATTTAATATCACAGAAGCAGTGAAATTGTTTAAACCTGTAACAGCGCTGCATAAAGGCCTGTGAGACTGCATACCCTAAAGAGATAAACTATAGCCATTGACTTATTTCTGCTACAAAGATAACCAATTTGCAAAGTGATTATGACTCTAATATTTGATTTGACTTCAATCATACGTCTATCAAGCTCTGGAGGCTTAGAGGAAGTCATAAAAACACGATGATTCGGCCTGTGGCATCGATGACGTTATTTTTTATAGGTCTGATATTGTACATACCCAGGCACTGCTGTACCTTGTCATGCACTCTGCACATAAAATGATTCTGTGATCATTCAGAACATTGCAAAGACCAGATAATGCAATCACATTTCAATGAATGGGAAAGTCGCGCTGAACATTTAATAACTGTGACAGCAATGCCCCCCCTGTCCCCCACAAAAATGACAATCGAGGAAATTATCAAATATTTATTGATGCCACCATGAGTGAAGGACACAGTTACAGAAGGAAAGAAGGTAAACCTAACCAAAATATAGTTACTTACTTGTAGCTGAATTTATAACCAACATCAAACAATGCAGATAGGAGAGGCAGAGTGATCGATTTTACAAGGTCCAGTCCCATTACTGGGGCTTTTCATACACTTATTGACACCAGAAAGATTTTCCAAAGGTCATTACTAGTCTTTGAGGTCGATCCTGCTGGTAGCAGTATGGAGCCTCACAGCATTTATTCTGAAGCTTCTGAATTAGGTCAGTGGGGAAGTCCTAACATACAGCCTTGGTTGGGCACTTCTCTTGCTCCTCATAATGCTCCAGACAGTTCTCTGAGTTAGTGGGAAACTTAGGACAGTTCCAACTTAGTTATCAGAATAATTACCCTGGAAATGTTTGGCAAATAAATCCCTGTCTAACTTGAGGCTAATTCTACAGCTGACCCCTCGTCAATAACTCACACATAGTTCCAAGCACCCCTTTTGATCTCTCAACTGACTTCACTGATACAACCTACCCCCAACCCTATCGATTCCCCCCAACCTGACCTCAACACCCAGCTCTCAGAAACCCTACAAATCCTAAACTATCCCCTTGACTCCCCCCAGACCAGACCTGACCTGACTTCACCACCCAACTGCCCCTAGTTCCCCCTCCCCAAACCCCCTGATCAAACCCACTGAACTGGTTCAGTCCCACCGCATCACCTGATTCTCTCTCCTTCATCTGCCTCCCTACCACCCTCCACCTCCCCAGCTATCATCTCACTCATCTACCACCCTACCCACTTAACCCACACAACCTATCCCATTACCCACTTATATATTTCCCTCTTCACTCATACATTAACATACTGAAAAACTATTTCAATGTCTCAGCTTTTCAGTATATTAGTGAACACTGAAAAAAGGTGACATGGCTTGCCTTCTTCCAATCTCCAATGCTAAGAGGAAACAGTTGGATTCCGGGTTGCGTGCTGCATTTCTGAAGAAGCCAAGATCAGAGATCTTGGTGAAAAATGCAGGGCTCTCGTGTTGTGCAGGGAAATAGGAGCAGAGTTGCAATCCAACAACGGTTGCCGATTCTCAGAATATTTGGGACATGGCTCTTTTTTTCCTCCAAGACTATTGATATATCGCCCTGTTTGTTTATGCCCCTTCCTCTCTGCATTATCTTATTGCTCAGGCTTCTATTCCAAATCATTTCTTGCCCCTACGGGCGGTGAACTCCTTGTCACCCTCAGCCTTTACAAAATTACAAAGAACAGTACAGCACAGGAACAGGCCCTTCGGCCCTCCATGTATGTGCTGACACAGATGCCTCTCTAATCTAATATTTATTCCCTGACTATCCATGTACCTATCAAAATGCCTCTTGAACATTGTTGTAGGATCTACTTCCAACACTTCCTCCAGCAGCACATCCTAGGCATTTGCCACCCTCGGTGTGAAAAACTTGCCCCTTCCATATCTTTCAAACTTTCCCCTCTCACTCTTAACCTATGCCCCCAAGTAATTGCCCCTTTTGACCCTGGGAAGAAGGTTCTGACTATCCACTTTCTTTCTCCCAAAGATACGCTGGCTTTCAAATCCCCAGCTTGGCAGAGATAGATAGTTCTTGATTAATAAGAGTATCACTGGTCATGGAGAAAAGGCAGGAGAATGGTGATGAGAAAAATATCAGCCATGCTAGAATGGCGGAGCACAATCGATGGGCTGAGTGGCCTAATTCTGCTCTTATTGTCTTATAGCAGTAGTAGCAAAAGGGAAATGGAAAATTGGCAATCTCTTCCCCCAAAACGTTGACGCTAAATTAAAATTTAAAAACTGAGAAGACTTTGTGAAGCAATTTTTGTACAATCTGAAATAGTTTTGTAAGAGTTTCAGAACCAAGATGGAGATTAAATTTTCAAATTGCATGGCAGAATAGTCGCAAGGAGATGAATGGCCTATGTTTCTACGTTCCACTCCTTCTTAATGCCACTCAGTCACTTCTTGAATTTATTTGAAGTGTTATTCTATGTCCTTTGACATGGAGCAATCATAAGAGCATAGCTTTCATTTTGGAATAAATGTGCTGACTCAAATAGATTATTGCTTTCTTTTCTCTTTATTGGGGTATCGTCAAGATGCTCTCGAGTTTTCAGTTATTTTCCTACTCTTCTCTGGTCTCTCATTTACACTTGCATGATATTTCCTGGGGTGGAAATAGCTGGAAAGTACCTAAGTCAACACTATTCACTATTCTGAGTTGCCGTTTTGGAGCCGCTTAAAAGCAGACCAGGGATGTAGCTAGGATCATAAGCTCCTCAGAGTGGCAGGTGATGGATGTACATCTATATCCCACTGTTCTAAAGCACAGGATAATCGCCCTATCATATAGATGTGCCACCTGTCATCAGCCCTACTAGTGGCACAAAGTGGTAATTTACTGAATTTTAAACAGTGCTTCCAGTTTTATTATCACAACATACTCACGTGTAATTGGTCTCTTTCTCCTCACTGCAGTGGAAAGAAAAAGCAGAGATCAGACTATGAGGACACTGTGCATTTCCGAAAGTTGCCTCATATATCTTTAGGCTGGAAAAATAAAACATTCTATATTAAAATTTCAAAGCAAATGCACTTCAAATTATATCACAATTTGAAGACATCTTAATCTGCTTCTATACTTTCGGGATTCTATGATTCCATGATCCATTAATTTATATGAGAATACCCTTACGTCATGTCCATTTGGTCTGTGGGCACACATTGTTAAAATAACATATTAATACTTTCTTTTAGCACTCTCAAAGGACACCTGATCTCCCCCAAAGGATAGCTGACTGAGTTGTTCCAGGGCCATAGCCAAAAGGGAAACTTACCTTTACTCAGAGGGCAGTAAGGGCGTGGAATGCCCTGCCTGCAGCAGTTGTGGACTCGCCAACTTTAAGGGCATTCAAATGGTCAGTGGATAGGCATATGGATAGCATTGGAATAGTTTAGATTAGAGGGTCATTAGATTGGTTCCACTGGTCAGCGCAACATCAAGGGCCAAAGGGCCTGTACTGTGCTGTAATGTTCTATGTTCTATGTTCTACCTCTCCAAAAAGATACTCTGGCTATCCAAATGAAGTGGGTATGCCGGCGTTGGACTGGCATAAACACAGTAAAAAGTCTGACAACACCAGGTTTTAGTCCAACCTATTTATTTGATAATATTCTCACAAGCTTTCGAGGGGACAGCCTCTTCGTCAGGTGAACAAAGAGGCTGTCCCCTCGAAAGCTTGTGAGAATATTATCAAATAAATAGGTTGGACTAAAACCTGGTGTTGTCAGACTTTTTACTATCCAAATGAATGCACAATGTTCAAATCTGCTCCAACTAGGTCGAATTTATGCATAACCACGTGGACCCATCAGTCAGATTGTCAGGACAGCCTTGGTTTAAACATGGATGAAAGAGTGAACTCCAAAGGTGAGGTGAGAGTGGCAGCCCATGACATCAAGGCCACACTCGACTGAGTATGGCATCAAGGAGCCCTAGCAAAACTGGAGGCAATGAGTATCAGGGGGCAAACTCTCCTCTTGTTGGAGTCATACCTGGAATATAGGAAGATGGTTGTGGTTGTGGAGGATTAGTTATCTCAGATGAAGGGTATCTTTGATCATCTTCAAACTCTGTGGCCTGGGCCTTGGCTTCTCCCTCTGTGACAGGATACTGAACTTCCTAACTCACAGACCACAGTCAGAAAGGATAGGCAACAACACCTCCGCCATGGTTATCCTCAATACTGGTGTCCCACAAGGCTGTGTCCTCAGCCCTCTACTATATTCTTTACACACATATGACTCTGTGGCCAAATTTAGCCTCTAACTCAATTTTCAAGTTTGCTGATGAAACCACCATAGTGGGTTGGATCTCAGGCAATGAAGAGACAGAGTACAGGAATCAGTCAGAGAATCATAGAATCATAGAACTCTACAGTGCAGAAAGAGGCCCTTTGGTCCATCGAGTCTGCACAGATCACAATCCTATCCAGGCCCTACCCCCATATCCCACCATATTTTACCCTCTAATCCCTCTAACCTAAGTATCTCAGGCCACTAAGGGGCAATTTTAGCATGGCCAATCAACCTAACCCTCACACGTGTTGACTGTGGAGGAAACCCAAGCACCTGGAGGAAACCCACGTAGACATGAGGAGAATGTTCAAACTCCACACAGACAGTGACCCAAGCCAGGACCTGAACCCAGGTCCCTGGAGCTGTGAAGCAGCAGTGCTAACCACTGTGCTACCGTGCCGCCCCATCTGGTGAACTGGTGCGGCGGCAATAATCTCTCCCTCAATGTCAACAAAATGAAGATTATCATCATCAGGAGAACATGCCACTGTCTGCATCAACAGGAATGGATCGGAAGGTGTCGAGATCAAGTTTTTAGGTGTCCAGATCACCAACAACCTATCCTGGTCCTCCCATATCAACACTATAGTTAAGAAAGCTCAACAGCACCTCTGCTTTCTCAGAAGACTAAGTAAATTTGGCATGTCAGCAATGACTCTTTCTGGTTGTAGCACAGCTTGGTGTGGCTCCTGCTCTGCCCAAGACCGCAAGAAACTATAAAAGGTCATGAACGTAGCCCAATCCATCATGCAACCAACCTCCCATCCATTGACTCTTCTACACTTCCCACTGCCTCGGCAAAGCAGTCAGCATAATTGAGGACCCCACACACCCCGGACATTCTCTTTTCCACCTTCTTCTGCCAGGAAAAAGATTTAAAAGTCTGAGGTCACCAACTGGCTCAAGGATAGCTTCTTCCCTGCTGCCGTCAGACTTTTGAATGGACTTACCTTGCAATAAGTTGAGCTTTGTCTATGCCCTAGCTTTGACTGTAACACTACATGCTACACTCTCTCATTTCCTTCTCTACGTGCTCTAGCTGTATAATGCGCAAGAAACAATACTTTTCACTGGATGCTAATACATGCGACAGCAATAAATCAAATCAAATCAAATCTGCAACAAGATTTGGATAATATCCAGGATTGGGCTGAAAAGTGGCAAGCAACATTCGCACCACACAAATGCCAGGCAAATGATCATCACCACCATCCCGACTTGAAAATAGGTCACTATTCCTTTCTAGTCGCTGGGTCAAAATCCTGGAATTTCCTCCTTTACATCATTATAAGACAACCCACAGAACTTGGGCCACACTGATTCAAGAAGGCGGCTCATCACCACCTTCTCAAGGGAAACTAGGGATGGGCAATAAAATGCTGGCCAGCCAATGACGCCTATGCCCCACAAATTAATAAAAAAATTGGACTGTTGTGAGGTCAAACATGTAGCACTAATTTAATAATGGTAACCCTAAGGCTTATTTCAACAGACAGAATGAAATAACAAGGAATCACTTTTTTTTTAACACACCAAATATCTTATTTTCAGTTGAAGGGCATGAGTCTTAAAATCCATGACAACTTGACAGCTCCCTTTGAAAGTTCATCGTGACACTTTTGACATGTGTTTTTGACAGTTCCAATGAGTTTATTCACTTTTTATACACATAGGGTTTCAGGCATCTCTCACACCAAAATCACGCATTTGCTTCTGTGAAATGCATATGCATAGATCCCTACAGGCCCACTCCCACTTCTGTGAAAATCATAGGTGCCATGTTCGGGGGTAGGACTTCCAGTTTCGGCCTCTTCCAACCCAAGGCTTTTTATGCATATATTAGAAGCAAAAAGGTGGCAAGAGAAAGAAAAGGCCCACTCAAGAACAATGGAGACCCTGGAGAGAGGTTTACCAGGATGTTGCCTGGCATGGAAGGACTGGGTTATGAGGAAAGATTGAGCAAATTGGGGCTGTTTTCCCTTGAAAGACGACGACTGAGGGGGGATCTAATAGAGGAATATAAGATTATGAAGGGTATAGATAGAGTAAACAGAGGTAAGCTATTTCCTAGGTTAGAAACGCACAGTACAAAGGACCATGGGCTAAGGGTAAGGGGGGAGAGGTATAACTCGGATATTAGAGGGAGGTTTTTCACACAGAGGGTAGTGGGGGTATGGAATGCTCTGCCAAGCAAGGTGGTGGAGGCAGGCACACTGGAGTTGTTTAAGAGTTACTTAGACAGGCATATGAGTGGGTTGGAGATGGGAGGATATAGGAGATTGTTTTAAATAAGGTTCATTAGCATTGGGACGTCCCTGGTAATGTATAAGGATGTGGAATGATACTAATGTTTTTCTCTTTTAATTCACAGGTTTTAAGTCGGTCCGCCCTGTTGTCCAACAAGGGGCATACACGCGATGGGTCGTACAAGGGCTGCTCTTGGATGTTCGAGGGTAGCCTCGTACTTCATGTCGTCAGTGTATGCTTAAACTGGACCAAATGCTGGGCAACACGACAGCTCAGTGACTATCACTGTTTGCTGTGCAGATACATGGATTTGGGCCAGTGTCTGTGGAAGTTTGCGCATTCTCCCTGTGCTTGTGCGGGTTTTCTCCGGGTGCTTTGGTTTCCTCCCACACCCCAAAGATGTGCTTTTAGGCTGATTGGAGGTAATAAATTGTCCCTAAATTAGTTTTCCCCCAATGTGGAATGCCATAAGCATAGATAAGGGCCATGGGTGGAGGGGGGACTGGTAATGTTAAAATGGTGGCGCGGTCTCGTTGGGCCAAAGGGCCTGTTTCCCGGGCTGTTTTTTTTGTTCTTTGAGAGAAGTTACGCATGGAAGAGGGTGAGATCCTTAATGAGTATTTTGTATCGGCATTCGCCAAGGAGAAGGACTTGTTGGTGTTGCAGTCAGGGATACTGCAAACTCCCTGTTGCAGTATCTAGAGCGATTACACTCCAGAGAGTGAGGAGGAAGTGTTGAGTATCCTAAATTGCAATATGGTAGACAGTTTTTATTTAATGTTTATTTATTTATTAGTCACAAGTAAGGCTTACAGTAACACTGCAATGAAGTTACTGTGAAACTCCCCTAGTCACCACACTCTGGCGCCTGTTCGGGTCAATGCACCTAACCAGCGCATCTTTCAGACTGTGGGAAGAAACCGGAGCACCCGGAGGAAACCCACACTGACACAGGGAGAACATACAAGCTCCACACAAACAGTGACCCAAGCCAGGAATCCAGATTAGGTCCCTGGCACTGTGAGGCAGCAGTGCTAGCCACTGTGCCACTGTGCCACCCAGGGAGTCCAGGCCTGGGTGGGATCTGTCCTAAGTTACTCTGGAAAGCAAGGGAAGTATTAACTGGAATCTTAACAGATATCTTCACATCCTCTTTGACCACAGGCAAGTTTCCATAGGACTGGAGGACAGCCAATGTTGTTCATTTGTTTAATAAAGGAAGCAGGAATAATCCAACAAATTATAGGCCAGTGAACTTGACAGACAAGATATATGCACATTTAGAAGAAAATGGACCAAATAGCATATGGACAGCATATCTCACCAACTTGACTGAGTTTTTTGAAGAGGTGACAAGATAATTGATGAGGGAAAGGTTCTGGATGAACTTCGGCACAGAAATGGCAGATGGAGTTTAATCCGGACAAATGAGGTGTGAGGCACTTTGGAGGATCATATTTAGGTGTGAACCATATGGTAAATGGTAGAACCCTTAGGAGCATTAACATGCAGAGGGATTTGGGCATGCAAGTCCACAGTTCCTTTAAAGTGGCAACACAAGTGGCCAAGGTGATTAAGAAGGCATATGGCATACTTGTCTTCATCAGCCGGGACATTGAGTACAGGAGTTGGGAAATCATGTTGCAGCTATATAAAACCTTGGCTGGTCCACATTTGCAGTATTGAGTGCGGTTCTGGTCATCACACCACCAGAAAAACATGGAAGGTTTGGAGAGAGTGCAAAGAAGGTTCACCAGGATGTTGTCTGGTCTGGAGGGTGTTGGCTTTGAGAGAGGCTTTGAATAAACTAGGGTTGTTTTCACTGGAAAGATGAGATTGAGGGGGGAATCTGATCGTGGTCTACAAATTATGAGGCATAGACAGGATGGATAGTCAGGAGCTTTTTCCAAGGGTACAAGATTCAATTACAAGGGGGTACAGGTTCAAGGTGAATGAGGGAAAATTTAAGGGAGATGTGCAGGGAGGTTTTTCACATAGCGATTGGTAGGGACCTGGAATGTGCTGCTAGAGGAGGTGGTGGCAGCAGGTGCATTGGCAACATTTAAGAGGTATCCGGAGGCGTACATGAAAAGGGAGGAAATAGAGGGATATGGGCGGAGTAAGAGCAGAAAGTTTTGTTTGTTTAGTTAGGACATCATGATTGGCACAGGCTTGAAGGGCCGAAGGGCCTGTCCTGTGCTGTACTTTTCTTTGTTCATTATTCTTTTTTCTAATTATGCAATGATGGGAAGCCTCTTTTCCTCATTCACCTGGATTTTATCTGTGTTTTTCAAACACAGATTGCGTGGTTTTGTGGCTGGCGTGTCAGTATATTGTGATTTACAAGGCATTGGGTGATATGCGTTATTGAGTTATATGGATCAATCAATGGGTTATGACTCTTCCATCATGCTCCCAGGAAAACAAATAAAGTTGCATGCAAGCTTTGCGCATGGATCACAAAAACCTTTGCAAATTCAGCAGGTAACCGGGAAGCTAATTGAATGCTCGCCTTCATTTCAAAGGGGATCGAATATAAAAATAGGGAAATCTTGCTAAAACTATACAAAATGCTATTTAGGCCACTGCTGGAATACTGTGAACAGTTTTAGTCTCCTGATCTAAGGAAAGATACACTGGCAGTGATGGAAGTCCAGAGAAGATTTTTCAGAAAAGTTATTTATTTATTAGTCACAAGTAAGACTTACATTAAGACTGCAATGAAGTTACTGTGAAATGCTCCTAGTCACCAGTAACCTTCTATAAATATGTGAAAGGTAAAAGGATGAGAAGAGAAGGGATAGGACCGATAAAAGGTGAGGGGGGAAAGGTTTGTGTGGAACCAGAAGAAATGGCGGAGGTGCTTAACGAGTACTTCGCCTCAGTATTCACGGTGGAAGCCGATCTGGGAGATTTTGTTATGGATTTGCAGCAGATGGAAAGGATTGAGTACGTGAATATTAAGGAGGAGGATGTGTTGGAACTTTTGAATTCTATCAAGGTAGATAAGTCGCCGGGACCAGATGGGATGTACCCCAGGATACTGTGGGAGGCGAGGGAAGAGATTGCAGAACCCCTGGCGATGATCTTTGCGTCGTCAATGGAGACGGGAGAGGTTCCAGAGGATTGGAGGATTGCGGATGTAGTTCCTATTTTTAAGAAAGGGAACAGAGATAGCCCGGGAAATTACCGACCGGTGAGTCTGACCTCAGTGGTTGGTAAGCTGATGGAGAGGCTTCTGAGGGACAAGATTTACGAACATTTGGAGAGGTTTGACATGATCAGGAATAGTCAGCATGGATTTGTCAAGGGCAGGTCGTGCCTTACAAGCCTAGTTGAGTTCTTCGATAATGTGACTGAACACATTGACGAAGGAAGTGCCGTGGACGTAGTGTACATGGACTTCAGCAAGGCGTTTGATAAGGTCCCCCATGCAAGACTTCTTGAGAAGGTGAGAGGGCATGGGATCCAAGGGCCTTTGGCCTTGTGGATCCAGAACTGGCTTGCCTGCAGAAGGCAGAGAGTGGTTGTGGATGGGGCTTTTTCTGAATGGAGGTCAGTCACCAGCGGAGTGCCTCAAGGATCTGTTCTGGGACCCTTGTTGTTTGTCATTTTCATAAATGACCTGGATGAGGAAGTGGAGGGATGGGTAAGTAAGTTCGCTGATGACACGAAGGTCGGTGGTGTTGTGGATGATCTGGAAGGATGGCAAAAGTTGCAGCAGGACATAGATAGGATGCAGGACTGGGCGGAGAAGTGGCAGATGGACTTCAACGCGGATAAATGTGTTGTCGTCCATTTTGGCAGAACCAACGGGATGAACGAGTACACTATTAAGGGCAGAAGTCTGAGTAGTGTTGAGGAGCAGAAGGATCTTGGGGTCCGGGTCCACAGGACTCTTAAATCGGCCTCGCAGGTGGAGGAGGTGGTCAAGAAGGCGTATGGTGTACTGGCCTTCATTAATCGAGGGATTGAGTTTAGGAGTCGGGAGGTAATGCTGGAACTTTATAAGACCCTTGTCAGGCCTCATTTGGAGTATTGTGCGCAGTTCTGGTCGCCTCACTATAGGAAAGATGTAGAAGCTATTGAAAGGGTGCAGAGGAGATTTACAAGGATGTTGCCTGGACTGGGAGGCATGCCTTATGAAGTTAGGTTGAGGGAGCTGGGACTCTTTTCCCTGGAGAGACGAAGGTTGAGAGGCGACCTGATAGAAGTTTACAAAATGTTGAGAGGGATAGATAGGGTGGACTCTCAGAGGCTATTTCCCCGGTTTGAAATGGTCGCTACGAGAGGACACAGATTTAAGGTGCGGGGAGGGAGGTTCAGAAGTGATGTTAGGGGTAAGTTTTTCACTCAGAGGGTGGTGAGTGAATGGAATCGGCTGCCGTCAGTGGTGGTGGAGGCGAACTCGCTGGGGTCTTTTAAAAGACTTCTGGATGAGTATATGGGGTTTAATGAGATTGAGGGTTATAGATAGGTCTGTAGGTTGGTAGGTGATGTGGTCGGCGCAACTTGTGGGCCGAAGGGCCTGTTTGTGCTGTAGTGTTCTATGTTCTATGTTCTATGTTCTATGCGAGAATCTGGAACCAGAAGGTACAATCTGAGACTAAGGAATCACCATATAAGACAGAGCTTTGGAGGAATTTCTTCCCTCAGAGACTGGTGAATTTGTGGAATTCTTTACTGCAGAGGGCTGCTGAGATTGGGTGGTTAAGTATGTTCAAGGTTGAGATAAACAGATTTTTAATCAGTAAGGGATTCAAAGGCTATGGGGGTAAAGTGGGAAAGTGGAGTTGAGGATTATTATTTCACGTCAGTCATTATCTCACTGAATGATGGAGCAGACTTCATGGGCCAAATGGTCTATTTCTGATCCTATGTCTTATGGTCTTATGGACTGTTGTGAACTATCCAAAATATATATGAAAGCATAGAACAGGACAGGCTGAATCTATGTTCCAATTTACTTTGTAATCACAGATAAAATAACCAAAGGAAAAATGAATTCTTGAAATGTCTTCCTGACCTCCAAAGGCAATTAAATAACAATTGTGAGACATTAAGTATTTTAAGCAATATTATTGAACCTGACCGATTGTGCTTCACTGATGATATTGTGAGACCCCTGCATTGTACTTATTTTTCTTTACGTATCACTTTGCTTATTCAACATTTTGTAGTTCAAAGAATCACAAAATTCTACAGTCCAGAAGGAAGCCATACAGCCCATTGAGTACACCAACCACAATCCCTCCCAGGCTCTATCCTGATAATGCCATACATCTACTCTAGCTAGTCCCCCTGACACTAAAGGGCAATTTAGCATGGCCAATCCACCTAACTTAATGTTTGGACTGTGGGAGGAAACTGGAGTACACGAAAGAAACCCACACAGACATGGGGAGAATGTGCAAACTTCACATAAACAGTCACCTGAGACTGGAATTGAGCCTGGGTTCCTGGCACTGTGAGGCAGCAGTGCTAAGCACTGTGTCACCATGCTGCCATTAATATGTAACTGGTTGCAAATATACTTTTGTAGCTTTTTCCCTTCAAAGTCAATTTATAATAAAATGCTCCCATTGAGACAATGGACCAGTCCACAACCAAACACCCCTATAGAGTCAGTGGAATGGTATGCTCAGGAACAAGAGACAATGTTCTCAAGTGGCCACCTTACCGCTCCCTTACATTACTTCAAACTACACATGTGTCTCCTGTTCCTATGTTTCAGACAAACAACTTGATGGGCTGAATGGCCTCTTTCTGCACTGTCGGATTCTATGAATTCTATGACTTCAATGACACACCGTCACTCTCCCCAACCCCCCTTTCCAGACAGCTGCAACAATATTCACATGATCCTGATGGGACAGTTTTGGTGGGGGAAATCAGCAGTCTCCCAAGCATTCTGTGTGTGTTTCTCAGAGGGAGGATGATCTCTGGAATGTTATGTTGGCATTGGATAATTTTAAACATATGAGTATTGTCACTGGATCCAGGGTAATGCTCTGGGGATCTCCTGGGTTCAGATCTCACTATGGCAAACAGTGAAATATGACTTTAATAACAATCTGGAATTAAAAGTCTAATGGTGACCATAAGGCCATTGTTGATGGTTGTAAAATCTGGACTGATTTCTGCGTGATTCTGGATCCCTAACTAAATGGAGAACAATAAATGTTGTGTCAGTGATGCCCACATCCCATTAATGAAAAAAAAACTTTTGTGTACCTATTTGTATCCATTTTAAACATAATCAAATTTGGAGAATATTTCCATTCCCTTCCAGTTTCTATAAAATTGGTGCACTGTGAATAAACTTTGCTTCAACCTAGTAAATCCAAGCACTTGTAGAAGAAAAAAGATCATCCCAGTACAGAATAAACTGTGTTACACACTGTAAATCATTGTAATGCATCACACATCTGTACACTTTGGCTGGATTACAGGGATTTTTCTACGATTTTTTTCACTCAACAGCCTACAAAATTTGGAACATTTCTGTAATATAATATGCAAATATCAAAGCAGCAATAGTTTAGTTCAACTTGATAAGGTAAAAATTGCTTCAATATTTCGGTTTGCAGTCATGCACATAGACCCATTGTTTCCAACAGGGAACATTTTAAAGATTGGTTTAGGAGAATTATAAACTGCTCTCTGTTTTAAGATGATACTTAAGTACATTATTTCAAAGGCATTTGAACACCTCTGCATCTTTCATGGTAAGTTAGTGTACTAAAGGAGATAATTAATTGCAGTCTATGGAAGAAATTAAACAATGCTCAAGCAGTCTACTCCTAAATTCATAATTTGTTCACAGTTTATTCATAATACACCACCAGCACATAATAAAGTCATTTTTGTTGAACGCTGAACATGTCCAAAGCAACTGATGACCTCGGTGCAAGGATTTGAACAGTCACCTGATTAACTTCAATCCATTTTTATTCATTGGCCCATTGCATTTTAATTAATCCATTAGTAGGGTAATCACACCACAGCTGCACACAGTTTGAGATGGGGCCTGTTCAGAATACAATGTCAGTATAAATCGGGGACCTAGGCAGAGCAAGTTTGTGCCTAGGTGGATGGGAGCCTTCATTGATCTCAGTTCATGAGCATATGTGATGTGGAGATGCTGGCATTGGACTGGGATGGGGACAGTAAGAGGTCTCACAACACCAGATTACAGCCCAACAGGATTATCTGGTATCACAAGTTTTTGGAGCATTGCTCCTTCATTAAGTGACTCACCTGATGGAGAAGTAGTGTTCCAAAAGCTTGTGATACCAAATAAACTTATTGGACTTTAACCTGGTGTTGTGAGACATCTTACCATGAGCATACATGTTACTTAAACACATGAGGGTCAAAGGAACCAAAAGTTACACTGACAGTTAGATCAAAATGAGTAGTAAGAGGTTTGTGTGGACTATAAACATTAACACAGTCTAGCTGGAACAAATGGACTGCTTCTGTGGCGTATATTTAATGTAATTTTATGTAAATGATGGCAAAAGACTAATCTGACTCTTGACTCTGTGCCGACATTGAAAAGTTCAAAATAAAATTTAGGGTATTTTCCACTGACCATTGAGGCAACCTGGAAATTCCTTAATGTTCACTATGCCTTAGGAACATGTAAATTGCAACTGCTACACAGCAGAAGAAGTGTGAATCCGTCTCCTCAAGGCAATTTCATGCTAGTTGTCAAAATCTGATTTGGCCAATTTCACATTAGATGTTTAACATACACTTGATGCTGCTTTGAGGCAGAAACCATTCTCAGTTGGCCCAAAATTTGTGGTATACCTTTCCCATAAAATCGCAGGCACAGATTCAATCATCCTGAACAGACCAAGTAACAAACAGATATCAGTCATGTAGACGTTGACTTACATCTTGCCTGGTATTACTTATATAATAATACGGAACAATAAGAAGAGTCTACCAAGTAAAAACAAATGTTCTGCAATGATTCACAGCTACAGCTATTTTTCATCTCCAGATATCACTAGTTAAACTAATCATGTGATTCGTGATGCAGATTATTGACTTTCAGGTTTATTATTCTCCTACTCTAACATACTGTGCCAATTTCTGTGCCAGAGCGGCACAGAGCTTCAGTGGTTAGCACTGCTGCCTCACAGCGCCAAAAATTGTGGGTTCAATTCCTGGCCTCGGGTCACTGTCTGTGTGGAGTTTGCACGAACTCTCCGTGTCTGTGCCGGTTTCGTCCAAGTGTTCCAGCTTCCTCCCACATCCGAAAGATGTCTGGTTCGGTGCATTGGTCCTGCTAAATTCTCCCTCAGCATACCCGAGCAGGCACCACAGTGTGACGACTCGGGGATTTTCACAGCAACTTCATTGCAGTGTTAATTTAAGCCTACTTGTGACATAATAAATAATAAATAATAAAATACTCCTTCTCAGACCTCAAAATTGCACTTCTTTTTGGCTCTATCAATCCATCTTTCTTTTACAATCTGCAAATCTTCGGCATCAGTTACTTAACCAGTGATTTTTGTTTGATTTTCCTCAACATTGTCTTGAGTGATCTCCAAGTTTTCCGATGTCTGAATGCATGTGGTTAGCAACCAGGGGTCCCAAAAGACAACATGGTCTCAGAGAGTTACCCACCTGCATATTTCAGTAACTAAAACTGACAATAAAGGGGAGGGGAGAAAACGTAATCCTGATAAAAACACTGCTGCTGTACAGGTTACCTTGCATACAAAAGACTGTAGCTGGAGACTTTAGAGTCAGAGTTGTCCCTGGTTATTGCAGGCAGGTTCAATGCAAACAGGATGAGGAAGTCCCACAAAGTGACATTATGTCAAGATCCCAATTTGAGGCTGGGACAGCATTGAAAGAGAACAGGGATCACCCTCGGATCTAGCAAGTCAATAATTTAAAAACTTGTTGAGGTTTTCATGAAGCCACTTGTGAGCTGCCATTCCTCTGAATCCTGGATTTCTCAACCACAGAACCTGATTCTTGATCTGTCAGCAATTCGCTGGGGTCACTGAGGAGACTGCACAACGGGAGACCTTCTTCTGTGAAACTGACAAGCTGGAAATGCTTTGATCAGTTACAGTAAAGAGTTCCAGCTATTGTCATTGCAGGACTGCTGCTTTTCTTCTGTCAGATTGCATTTTCACTGCCAACTTCTTGGAAAGCACTTCAGCAGTCTGGTACTTCATTCACCTTCAACTGCACTTCCCTGTTTCCAGCCTTCAACATGACATGGGTTAAGCTTCTTCTGATTCATCCATCGCATGAGTGCTGAGTGGTAAGGCTCATGAGCTGGATCCCTCCTCCCCAAACCACTATCAACTGCTTTAGCAGCAGGAGAAACAGCAGCAGCACTAGCTGTCTTCTCCTTCGCCATAGTCCCCTGCACGCGGCAGAGGGAATCGTCACTGAGGCCCAACTGGAAGGAGGTGAGAACCCCAGTACAGAGTCCACGGGCAGAGGACCAGCTCTCCTGACATGTTTGAACATGTCAGTGCTTCAGGAGGTTCTCATGGCAGGTCACTCTGACACCAGCTGTGTCATGAGCCAATGAGATTCCTGGCAATGGAATGTTACCATGCCCCCAATCTTTCATCCCCACCTGTCCCAGATCTCTGCGTCTCACCAAGTTGTGTGCTTTCCTCTCCTGAAATAAGAGAAAGGAGAGAAGCATGAGTGTCCATGATGGATTGTGTGGAGAGCAGAGAAGGACAGCATTTGTGGAAGGTTAATGCGAGGTATGGATACAAGAGGACAATAAACTGAGGGTAAGGGTGCTTTGCTTTCAGATAGTGCTGACCCTTTTTTCTGCTATTAAAGCATTCTGCTAATTTGCTTTCAGACAGTGCTGACCTTTATCTTTCTATTAACACCTACTCTGTAAAAAAGATTTTATCTTTATACTGTAATTATCATTCACTTTGTCTTGTGTTCCATGACATCTTGTCATTTAATCACTCCTGCCCTCCAACTTATTCCCGACCTTTTATTTGGCTCTGTCTGCCCCTCCTCACATTTTCAACAGCATAGAAACCATCACATTTCTAAATCTCTCCAGTTCTGCAGAAGACTCATGTTGGATTTAAAATGTTAACTCTGTTTCTCTCTTTACAGATGCTGACAGAGCTGCTGAGTCTTTTTTTTTCAGCATTTTCTGCTTTTATTTCTGATTTCCACCATTTGCAGTATTTTGCTTTTATTTTATTGTGATGTTGAGTATGAGTGTTGGCAGTTCAGATGGGGCTATGAGGTGCCTGGAAAGAAGGGGTGAGTGAAATTGCAAGCTGCGTGGGAGAAAGCTGGATGAGTCAGAGTGTGGGACACCTGCATGCGTTATG
This sequence comes from Carcharhinus amblyrhynchos, assembly GCF_965287045.1. NCBI lineage: Eukaryota > Metazoa > Chordata > Chondrichthyes > Carcharhiniformes > Carcharhinidae > Carcharhinus > Carcharhinus amblyrhynchos. The sequence continues at coordinate 44,096,552 of NC_137324.1, read as the reverse complement.
CCACTAACCTGTTATGCCCTCCTGATGTCCTAGATCCTCTTGATGAACTGTCTCCACGCCCAAAGGTGCGTACTCCTGTTTATAACAAACTTTGTCACTTGTATCTATGTCTGCCAATTGGAGATGTTGTCCATTCTCACCCATCCTTGAGAGAATTCCTCTCAATGCAGCCCCTCGGATCCCAGAGCCGGTCTTCCAGGTAAAGTGAGAGTCCTGGGAAGCAGCCTTCTCTGGTCTTCTCTGTACCCCTTTGGCTGCTACATCCCTTATAACATGTGCTAGTTTCCCATTAATTAGAAATCCTTCCTTTGACAGAACAAAGTATCTTCCCATGCGCACTCCCCAGTTGCTCGAAGAGCCTGGAGATGGGATGACAATTGCTTTGCTCTTGCAAAAAGCAACTGCCAAGTGCATTGTTCAGAGATTTATTCGGAAAAGGTGCTGGCTAAGTTAGTAAGCTTCCATCCTAGAAATCTTACAGTGTATAAAAAATCTCATATTGCCTGTCTGACACACAATGCCCCATTTTCACCTCATCAGTTTGAATGGGATAAAAATAAGTTGTGTTACATGACAAGTTGGCAACCAGCATTGGCATATTTCTTCTCATGCTGACCCGTGAGGTTATCCAGTTTCCGTTAAAACACACCTGCAAGTTCTGAAAGTGAACTTTCCTTTCGATTAGACAGGCCTCTGTAAGAATTGTCTGCTTTTCTTTGAATTTGCAATCATTAACATCCTCTTAAACCACTGGAACAGGCAGACAGCGCTTCTGAAGGACAGCACTTCCAACTGTGCTACACTGTGTTCATGTCCTGGAAAGGCTAGAAGAGGAAATTAATGCCTTTTCTCATGCAGAATAATAAAAAAAAGTCATAAATTCCTAACACAAATAAATGGAATTTCAAAATATTAAATCATAAAGAAAAATGTGAAATTTTGTTGGATCTGCTAGGAATTTACTTTTAATAGCAGCTGCCATGTCTGTTTGAATTAAAGCATTATAAGGTGTATGAATGAATCATTATATTGACTTTAGTGCATGAAATGATTATGCAAAGGGTCAAAATAAACAGATCAGTGCTCAGAATAAAGCTCTGCTGTGTCTATACTTGCAATAACGACAATTTCTCAGAAAAAGACTAGTGATCATTTGGAAAACCCCAGGGCTTTTTTATCCAAATCTCAAGTGCATTTTTTTTCTTCTCATGACTAAAATATTGACTGATTGAAAATATGAGAGATTCATCATAACTTCCATCTGTAAAATTATTTTCTCCCTTCTGCTCTGTCATCTTGTTTTCTTAATGTTTAGTCTATAGGGAGCTTTTATACCAGAATATTGGTTATTACGTGTACTCTGCTGTATTTAATTAATGTTGCATTCTTTTATTTCCTAGTTATTTAGGGTTATTTAACCCCTTGAGCAATAAATTTACTTTACAGCCTGCAGAAAGTGAACATGTTTTCCATCGCAAAATAGCTATAAAATGTTAATCTGTCGTAAAGAATATTATATAGGAGAATTTGAGTGAAATGTAAAACTTGCCAGCATCTTTCATTATTTTTATAGTCCAATTTTTTCAGTACATTGCACCACATTATTTTGAATAATGACTTTAAAAGATCCTTTTCAGAAGAATTGTTGCAAAGATATGTTTATCATCCCTTTAATATTCTCCTACATTCCTGTTTCTTAAAGGTATTTTGTTTGGGGGTTGTACCTGCTTTCTTGAATCCTTCTTTCTCTTTAGATTTTTGTCATCTTTGACTAAAGTATTTGGTATTACTTAAGTGTTGTGCAATCAACATACCTTTGTCATAAAAGGTTTTTCTACCACTGCACACATTGGGATAAGTTTTCCGGTCCTGCCTGCTGCAGGAATCTTCATGGGTGGGACAGACAATTTGATGGACCATTTAAAGGTCCATTGACCTAAGGCGGGAATTTCTAGTCCCAGGGCTCTCATTCATCAAATCTGTTGGATTCTGTGGTCAAAGTTGTCTACCCTAATGCTAAAATTGCTAAATATTTAACCACTATGCTACTGTGGCAGCATGATGGCACAGTGTTCAGCACTGCTGCCTCACAGCACTAGGGACCTGGGTTCGATTCCTGGTTTGGATCACTGTCTGTGTGGAATATGTACATTCACCCTGTGTCTTTGTGAGGTTCCTCCCACAATCTGAAAGATGTGCTGGTTAGGTGCATTGGCTTGAACAGGTGCCAGAGTGTGGTGACTAGAGGAATTTCACAGTAACTTCATTGTAATGTTAATGTAAGCCTTACTTGTGACCAATAAATCAAATTTTAAAACTTTTTCATTTTGTCACTTTATTCTTCATAGAATCCCACAATGCAAAAGGAGGCTATTCGGCCAATCAAGTCTGCACCGACCACTATTCCAGCCAAGCCAAGCTCTATCCCCATAACTCCATGCATTTACCCTAGCTAGTCCCCCCAACACTAAGGGTCAATTTAGCATGGCCAATCTACCTAACTCGCACATCTTTGGACTGTGGGAGAAAACCAAAACACCTGGAGGAAACCCACACAGGTAAGGGGAAATGTGCAAACTCCACACAGACAGTGACCCAAGCTGGGAATCAAACCCAGGTCCCTGGTGCTGTGAGGCAGCAATGCTAACAACTGTGCCACCGTGCTGTCCCTATTTACTTACTAGTACTTTTGACTTCAACCGATCACATTGCACGGAACTTCCCTCACCAACTTCAAAAATTTTAACCTCGAAATTTTCTTCAATCATGTTAGAACATAGAACATAGAACACTACAGCACAAACAGGCCCTTCGGCCCCCGAGTTGTGCCGATCACATCAACACCTACCAACTTACAGACCTATCTATAACCCTCAATCTCATTAAACCCCATATACTCATCCAGAAGTCTTTTAAAAGACCCCAGCGAGTTCGCCTCCACCACCACTGACGGCAGCCGATTCCATTCACTCACCACCCTCTGAGTGAAAAACTTACCCCTAACATCACTTCTGAACCTTCCTCCCCGCACCTTAAATCTGTGTCCTCTCGTAGCAACCATTTCAACCTGGGGAAATAGCCTCTGAGAGTCCACCCTATCTATTCCTCTCAACATTTTGTAAACTTCTATCAGGTCGCCTCTCAACCTTCGTCTCTCCAGGGAAAAGAGTCCCAGCTCCCTCAACCTAACTTCATAAGGCATGCCTCCCAGTCCAGGCAACATCCTTGTAAATCTCCTCTGTACCCTCTCAATAGCTTCTACATCTTTCCTATAGTGAGGCGACCAGAACTGCGCACAATACTCTAAATGAGGCCTGACAAGGGTCTTATAAAGTTGCAGCATTACCTCCCGACTCCTAAACTCAATCCCTCGATTAATGAAGGCCAGTACACCATACGCCTTCTTGACCACCTCCTCCACCTGCGAGGCCGATTTAAGAGTCCTGTGGACCCGGACCCCAAGATCCTTCTGCTCTTCAACACTACTCAGACTTCTGCCCTTGATAGTGTACTCATTCATCCCGTTGGTTCTGCCAAAATGGACGACTACACATTTATCTGCGTTGAAGTCCATCTGCCACTTCTCCGCCCAGTCCTGCATCCTATCTATTGCTCATCCTATCATGTTGCTCATAAAATTCAGATACACAGTCACTATAAGTCCTCACACAGCCCATTACAGAGTTGCTAAAGTAAAATTTACCACTTAACAAACACACAAGTACACTAGGTTCCATGAAATCACACAACAAAAGCACAATGCAATTCAGCTTTTCAACACTCAGATCTTTTGGATAAACTCTCTGGCCCTCAGGATTCACAATACCTTACATGGTGTTTCAATTGAAGGCCCCTGCTAAAAATAAGACGTCCATGCACAGAAATTTATCTCTGATAATAAAAGACTACAGTTCAAGTCATCAAATAGATTTCTCTCCTGATCTCTAGGGCATGATTGTCAGAGAGCACAGGGAATTAAGAGAATGAAGAGGAAAATAATTCCTTCTAATTACTTTAACCCTGGCTTAGACCATGTCACCGTCCAAACGGTCTGTTTCTGTGTTGTAAATTTTAAGTTATTAAAGGACAGCGAAGTGTAAAAGAGGGGACAATCAGAAAACAACAAGGAAGAAGAGCAAAAGAAAGATACATATAATTAGAAGTAATCGGGGGATAACAACTCCAAAAGAGAATGAAAAAATGAAGGAATAATGAGAGAGGGAGGGAGGGAGAAACAGAAGTGAAGGGCCATGAGAGGAAAAAAAGCAAAGAGAAGCAGGATAAGAGAAATAGAAATGAAAAGGAACAAAAGCAAACTAGAATTGAACGGGATTAAAACAAAAACTTATTAAATTTAACTATCTCCTTGGATAACAGATTTTCATAACTGCGGCCATAAATTTAGAACGGAATTTTCCAATATTTTTTCAAAGTGTCGATTACAGCAAGAAGACCAGAGAATATCCCACTGGTGCCATTGGTGAGAAAACTCGCTGTATATTCAGCCTGTTAATATAATTTTTTTAATCTCATGTCCATGGTGGCTTGCCTCTGATTCACTTGCTTATTCTCTGCAAATGATCAGGCACTTCTTTTAAATGTATCCTCAGTACTTATTCCAAGGGACAGCACAGTGGCACAGTGGTTAGCACTGCTGCCTTACTTTGCCAGAGACCCGGATTCAATTCCTGGCTTGGGTCACTGTGTGAAGTTTGCACATTTTCCCCATGTCTGCATGGGCTTCTTCCGGGTGCTCTGGTTTCCTCCCACCATACAAAGATGTGCGGGCTAGGTGGATTGGTCATGCTAAATTGCTCCTTAGTGTCAGGGGGACTAACTAGGGTAAATGCATGGGATTATGAGGATAGAGGCTGGGTGGAATTGTGGTCGGTGCAGACTTGATGGGCTGAATGATCTCTTTCTGCACTGTAGGGTTCTAAGTCCAATCTGGGGGATGGCTGCAAAGAAATCTCACCTTGCTTTACTGAGGGAGCCCACAACAAACTTCTGGATGGGGTGGGAACCATCACCTATGATTGGGCATTTGCCCAGCCAGCAAAGTGACCAACTCTGGGAGGCTGTGGCATGAGCTCCATGGTGCAGGAATCCATGAGTATCAGTACCCCAGGACAGCAAGGCTTCTGAATCTCACTCCAGCTGCCCCTTTATCCCATGGAGGAGCCCAGGCTCCCATCGTGCACCCAAAGAGAAGAGGAATGGCAGGATCGCGGCCCGGGACCTTCCAGCTAGGAGAACCTCCTCAACCTCCTCCACATCTGAGGAGAGGTAGCACACCTCCCTCTCCTCCTATTCCAGCTGCTCACCCTGCTGCAGTGCCAGGTTGTGCAGACTAGAATGATGTGGCATGTCCTCTGGGGGTTGCATTGGACCGTTCCAGACACCAGAACCACATCGTTAGCAGTCCAGTTGCATACTCAACCAGTTCACATGTTAACCATGAGTCTCATTGTAGTGAGTCTTAGCTAGAATTTGGAGCATCACCTCCTGAGTGGGTACCGCTTGTCTCCGATACGTCATCCCTCTAGCCACTGTTCTCCTTCAAAGAAGGCTGGAATCTGTGTGCATCCCAGGAGGTAACTGTCATAGACACTCTCCAGGAAATTGGCACACACCTGCATTCTGCACATGGCGTGGTCACACAATATCTGAACATTGAATCCTCTGTGGTTTACAAACAGTGTTGCATACAGAGAGCAAAAAGCCACATGAATGCATTCAATGACATCCAGTGCTTTGGCATGCCAGCTATGCAGGCAAAGCCCATGACCCTGGCTGGCATCTTGGGCCACCTGCTTCCGGTCAAAACAGATGGGTCCTTGCAAATAGTGCATCTATAAAATCCCTTTTGCATTTGTATGTTGCTGAGTGGGAGATACCACACAGGTCACACATGCTGCTCTGAAATGAGCTGTTGGTATAGAAGTGACCCAGCTGACAAAGCAGCAGCGTTCTGAAAGCTTGTGGCATTTACTATCAAATTAACTTGTTGGGCTTTAACCTGGTGTTGTGAGACTTCTTACTCTGAGATACGTCCAGCCCTCTCCGGCACTGGACCTCTTATATCTGGAGTTAAGAAGCTCTCGGGCAGTACATCGCAGTTGTTAACACCTCATCTGAGGCTCTGCCATTTCTGGCCCTGCTGCCAGAAGATCAATGGACCCAGCCCTCCCCTCCTCTGCAGGGTCCTGTTTGCGTGCAGGAGCACATCAACATTGCTGCTGCTGCTCCATAGCTAACAATAGAACTGTCAGCTCGAATGCCTCATGATTCTCTCAAATCAATAACAGAAAGGAAGAGAACATATAAGTGAGCAAAAAGGAGTCTTGATGATTCTCTGATCCACAGTTCTCTCAGGATGTGAGATTTCTGTTCATACACAATCCCCCCTATGTGAGTGCCTTTTTATGAGCCTCAGTCCATTCCCTCTCACACAATGGCCCATCACCCACAGTTGTTCCTCTCAAATCAGCTTGACAGAAGCACCTCAACTCTATTGTCTAAATTGGCAAAATTGATTCATCAAGGAAGGGTTGGGGAACTAGCTTCTCCTTGTGGTAGATGGGGCATACCTGGTTAATGTTGAAGGCAGCAGGGTGGCACAGTGGTTACCACTGCTGCCTCACAGCTCCAGGGACCTGGGTTCGATTCCCAGCTTGGGTTACTGTCGGTGCGGAGATGCACGTTCTCCCCGTGTCTACGTGGATTTCCTCTGGGTGCTCTGGTTTCTTCCCACAGTCTAAAGATGCATGGGTAAGGTGCATTGACCATGTTAAATTGCCCCCTAGTGTTCCGGGATGTGTAGGTTAGAGGGATTAGTCAGGTAAATATGTAGGGTTACGGGGATAGGGCCTGGATGGGATTGTTGTTGGTGCAAACTTGGTGTGCCAAATGGCTTCCTTCTCACTCTAGAGAGTCTATGAATGTTGAGACAACAATTTTCAGTCACCTTCATTCTTAGTGGCATCCCTATTCCCCCATGGGCTGGGAACACATGCACATCTCCCAGAGCCAGCAAACAGTCGCCGGTCAGACCATGCTGGAAAACGGTGGGAAGACAGGTAAGTAATTTGAATCTGTTTTAAATGTATCTAATTATCAGGAACTTTTAGGATCCGACGGAATCTCCCACCCCACCAGGAGTACTTCATTCTGGCAGGATAAAGACTAGCTCCCCACGTTCGGGGAACTAGGGAGAGACTGCGTCAGAATGAAGGGAGAGCAATAATTGGGGTCCCCCCCAGGGGGTTGGGCAGCAGCGGGGTGGTACCCTTGGGTATGGGCACCATTGCAGTGATGATGTGGAGATGCCGGCGTTGGACTGGGGTAAAACAGAAAGAAATCTCACAGCACCAGGTTAAAGTTCAACAAGTTTATTTTGTAGCAAATGCCCCAAGTTTTCGGAACACGCTGTTCCTTCGTCAGGTGGGTGGGAGTTTTGATCACAAACAGGGCACAAAGACACAAACTCAATTTATATGCATAATAATTGGAATGTGAGTCTTTACAGCTAATCAATTCTTAAAGGTACAGACAATGTGCATGGAGAGAGCTTTAAGCACAGGTTAAAAGGCTGTGTATTGTTTCCAGACAGGAAAGTTGGTGAGATTTTGCAAGCCCAGGCAAGTGGTGGGGGTTACAGATAGTGTGATTATAAACCCAAGATCTCGGTTGAGGCTGTCCTCATGTGTGCGGAACTTGGCTATCAGTCTCTGCTCAACGACTTTGCACTGTTGTGTGTCGTGAAGGCTGCCTTGGAGAACGCTTACCCATAGATCAGAGGCCGAATGCCCATGACCACTGAAGGGTTCCCCAACAGGAAGAGAACAGTCTTGCCGCTCGACAATCACCAGGCAAGACTGCTGTCTTCCTGTTGTTAGATTCTTTCTGTTTCACCGTGGCAGTGCCAGACTGTGAGACTTGGCACTGCCCAAGGGGCAAAGTGCCCATGCCTGGGGGCACCTTGGCACTGTCCATCGGGCATCAGGCAGTGCCAGGGGTCAGGGCCTATTGTGAGCGGGCCTAAGGGTGAATGGTGGAGAGGGTCCCACTGCCATACTGCAGACAGGGTCAGTCTGGGATGGAGGGGTGGTCTGCCAGGGGAGTTGGGGGGGGTAAGCGGGGAGGACTGCCTTCTTGGGGGATGCCTGACCCCGGCGGGGGGGGGGATCAACAGGGGGGAGGGGTGGTGAGATTTTCCGTGGTGAGAGGGGTGGGGAGATCGCCATAATGGGAGTTAGACTGTACATTGGGATTCTCCATGACAGGGGGTGTCAGGGTTGGCCCGGGAGTTGCTGTGGGGCTGTGATTGGGCTGTGGAGGGGTTGGAGGGGCAGCGCTGTGGGATCACGGGCTGGCCAGCAACGGGGGACACTGACAGATCACAGCCACTGCGCATGCGTAGAGTTCCCGAACTGTCAAACTCTGGCTTGAATAGGCCCCGCCACCCTGAGTTTTTAATAATATTCATGATTGGGACATCTGCAGTGCACAGAGTGGGGAGATTAGAGTCTGAAGCTGCACTGGGAGAACATTCGGAATCTGCAATGATGCTTTTGGGAGAATCGCAGCCCACATTTCCCAACTCCTGTGGTATTTGGTGCCCACATCGCCATTCTAACTGACGACTAACGTGGGCTCAAAAATCTGCCCAGAATTGTTATTTTCTTTTTCTCAAAATCTATCAAATAGTCTATCAGCCTGACAACATACTGGGGATTACCACAGATCAGAAACTGAATCGAACCTCCCTAAAAACACTGTGGGTACAAGTGCAGCCTGGGAATTCTGCAAAAAATAACTCACCACCTGACTCCCCCAAGCCTGTCATAGAATAGAATAGAATCCTAGAATCCCATCCAGGCCTATCCCCATAACCCCATGCATCTACCCTAGCTAGTCCCCTGATACTGAGGGGCAATTTAGCATGGCCAATCCACTTAACCCCCACATCTTTGGACTGTGGGAGGAAACCAGAGCACCCAAAGTCAACCCACGTAGGCATGGGGAGAATGGCAGTGACCTGAGCTGGGAACATAAGAACATAAGAACATAAGAAATAGGAGCAGGAGTAGGCCATCTGGCCCTTCGAGCCTGCCCCGCCATTCAATAAGATCATGGCTGATCTGTCGTGGCTCAGTTCCACTTTCCCGCCCTCTCCCCATAACCCTTAATCCCCTCTCTTATCAAAAACCCATCAACCCGCTTCTTAAAAATATTTAGCGAGGCAGCCTCCACCACTTCAACGGGCAGAGAATTCCAGAGATTCACCACCCTTTGAGTGAAGAAGTTCCTCCTCAACTCCGTTCTGAACCGCCCCCCCTTTATCTTGAGGCTGTGCCCCCAGTGCTAATCACTGTGCCATTGTGCCGCCGCTACAAGTCACAAATCAGGAGTGTGATAAAATGTTCTCACTTGGCTAGATGAGTGAAGTTCCAACACCACCCAAGAAACTCAACACCGAAGTGACTGAGTGTGTGGATATGGGAAGTGCAGTTGGTGTAGTTCGTATGGATTTTGACAAAGCCTTTGATAAAGTCCCACATAGAACACTGATTGAGAAGGTTGAAGCACATGGAATTCAGGAAAACGTGGTGAGATGTATCTGAAACTGGCTGAGTAATAGGACACAAAGGGTGGTGATAGAAAGCTATTTCATTGCCTGCGATTCAGTGTTGAGTCCCTTACTCTTTGTTATAAATGTAAATAAAATAGATGAGAATGTGGGGAGAATAGTAAGTTTGCAGATGACACCAAAACTGATAGGGTGGTTCATAGTGAAGTACAGTGAGGAAAAATAATGCCTGTGATATATGTAAATATTTGTGTTAAGGTGTATACAAAGTAGAGGAGAATACAAAGTGGAGGAGTACAGATACATGAGATATCAGAGGTAGATTACCTGGAATTAAAAATCTACTGGTGACTATGAAATCATTGTCGATTGTTGTAAAAACCCATTTGGTTTACTCATGTCCTTAGGAGAAGGAAATGTACTGTTCTTACCTTATCAGACCTGCATGTGTCTCCAGAGCCACAGCAACGTAGTTGACCCTCAACTGCCCTCGGGCAACAAGGGATGGGCAATAAATGCTGGCCAACCAGTGATGCCCATGCCCCATAAATGAATAAAAACAAAAGAGTTGTGTTGCTTGAGTAGAGGAATGGCCATCTGAACTGCCACATATACTCCTGTAACACCTGTAGGAAAATTTCCTGAAAGACTGAAAGTACAGTCTCTGTAGATATAAATAAAATTACCAGGCAGTGGGACAGGAGGAGGAAAATAAATAAAATACTTGCGCTTATGCAACACCTTCTGAGCATACCAAACTACTTTACTGCCAATGATGTACTGTTGTCAGCAGTCTTATAATATAGGAAAAGTAATGCGGCAAAATGTGAAGGATGAGGAGGAGCTGAAGACAGTATTCAGTTCAGGCAAGTATTGCGGGTCAGTGCTTGAATGTTCGTTTTGACAGCTGTGAAGAAGACAAGATAGATGTAGAGTGTGGGAGGTGGGGGAAGGGACATAAATATTAGCATGCAGATAGAGCATGACATTGGGGCGGCAAATGATAGACACCTTGACCTTTATTGTAAAGGAATTGGAGTACAAGAAGAAAAAAGGTTTGCTACAATTGTTTTGGTGCTAGGAACATCACCCCACGAGATAATGGTGGGGTTCACAGCCCCCTGCCCCTTCCTGCCAAGAGATTTGCTGAAACCCTCGTGGTAGCACTGCTGATGAACTGAAAAGCGGTAGATCATATACATTCATCCACTGCACTGCCCAACGAGAATCTCTCCGACTTCCCCACCTGTTATTGGACTCCAGAAGATTTCACCAGTAGTTTTCCTGGATGGAGAATTGAGGACATGGGGGCCCACTGTCTCAGGATAAGGGACTGATCATTTATGATTGAGGTGAGGAGAAATGTCTTCGCTTTGAGACTTGTAAATCTTTGGAATTCTCTACCCCAGGGGGTTCATTGTTAAATATGTATAAATTGGAGAGAGACAGATTTTTGGTCTCACAGGAAATCACAGGTGGTAAAGTGGAGATAAAACTAAAAATCAACCATGATCATAATCAATGGTGGAATAGGCTCGTTTGGCTCCGGTTTCTTATGCTTTATGTGCTTACATCACAGATGACATAAATATCCTTCGATTGGAACCCCTTATATTCACAAATGCCCCTTATATTGGATTGGAACCCCTTATTCACTGCTCTGTTGGTGTTGTCAGTGCCGTGTGTGGCCTTCTGCAGCCTGGAGTATCTTGCGTTCTCACGGAAATTCAAGGCTGTGCGCTTTTTCTGCCTGGAGGTGATTGCAAAATAGATCAATTTTGCCACTATATAAAAGAAAATATTCTCACAAATTAATACCCTGTTCACATGAGGATGGCCTCAACCAGAATCTTGGGTTCATGTCACATTATCTGTAACCTCCACGACTTGCCTGGGCTTGCAAAATCTCACTAACTGTCCTGTCTGGAGACAATACACATCTCTTTAGCGTGTGCTTAACGCTTTCTCCACTCACATTGTCTGTACCTTTAAGACTTGATTACCTATAAAGATTCTCATTCCGACTGTTATTTTGTAAATTGATTCTGTGTCTTTATATGCCCTGTTTGTGAACGGAACTTCCACTTATCTTACGAAGGAGCAGCGCTCCGGAAGCCAGTGGGCTTTGCTATCAAATAAACCTATTGGACTTTTAACCTGGTGTTATGAGACTTCTTACTGTAAAATGGAGGGCCAGAGTCAGTGATGAGATATGTGAAGAGCTTGGTTAAAATTTGTCCTTATAATTATGCAATAAGAAATGAAGCTGATGCTCTCCTCTGATAATCATTTTCTCTCTTACACTTGTTTGAAATGACAGGGGGAGCTGTTAGACTGTTGAATAAGTAAATAGGAACATTGAGCTATGGAATGGTAGGTTTTACAGGCATGAGAAGTTGTCTCATGAAATGACACTTGGAGCGCTGTTCGAGGGAGAGGCATGGAATACGTGAAACTTGGAAATCAAACTAGTTAAATAAGGTCACATTATGAGCCAGTAGGGATAAAATACAAACCGAAATTAAGGTATCTTAAGGCAATTTTAAAGTAAATGTTAAAAATTTCAAGCAATTTGCCACAAGCAGATGTAGAAGAAATTAGGGAGTTTGGGTTAGGGCAGTGGGTGTTATGGACAGGGGCACTGATAAATGCCAAAGATGACCAATTGATGGCAACTCATTCAATGTTTTTTTCTGTGGGGGCGGCACAGTGGCACAGTGATTCACACTGCTGCCTCACAGTACCAGGGACCCAGATTCAATTCTGGCCTGGGGTCACTGTCTGTGTGGAGTTGGCACATTCTCCCCATGCCTGCGTGGATTTCCTCCCACACTCCAAAGATGTGCAGGTTAGGTGGATTGGCTGTGCTAAATTGACCATTTGTGTTAGGGAGACTAGCAGGGTAAATACATGGTGTTACAGGGATAAGGCCTGGGTGGGATTGTGGTCGGTATAGACATGCCAGGCTGAATGGCTCCTTCTGCACTTTTAGGGATTCTGTGATTCTCTTCAATGAAGAAATTTTAAGCCTGAAAGCTGTTTTTCTGGGAGTAGTGTAAATAGAAATAGAAATTTCAGATAAAAGAGTGACTGATAAGCTGAGGAAATTAAAAGAAAATAAGACAACAGACTGAGATGTACATCATACAGAGATAGGTAATGAAATTGATGGGGGAATCAGTCATATCATTGCCACTATCTTGTGAAATTCATTAGAAATGGAAGCAACAGTTGAAAATTGGAATTCCGCCAGCACAACACCAATCTTTTCAAAGAGATCCAGAAAACTACAAGTGAAGCTGTGTGATATGTCAAAGTAACAAATATGGTATGGCAGAGGGTACTGCAATAATCATTTTGGGGATATTGTGGGAGCAAAGTTTGATAGCACCAATAATGGACATGGAGATCAAATTGCTTCTAAGCAGGCAGCGTGCAAACTTTGATCGAGCTTAAATGATAATAATTTTTCACTCATTCCTACATGTGCTATTGAGTGGTTGTACCTGAGAACGGACTGATATTTGTGCGAGGCTATTTTAAAACTAGCCTACATTTCTTCATGCCAGCCTGAATCTCTTAAGATGATGTGCTTTCTGACTGAAGCCGGTGGAAGTGGGTGGGAAAGAGTCTGAACTGCGAGAAAATGGACTAATGCTGCAACAGGTGTGCTTCAATGCTTTCAGACGTAGGCACAGAAAGTCTTAAGACAGGAACTGGACAGAAGGAGATATGGTCTTTATATTCACAGGAGGCCAGGTGGCCCTCAAGACTATCTCTGAGAAGGTATCATCCAGGCTTACTAATCTTTCCCACTCCACTGGGAGAGTTTCCCACCAGTGGGGATTAAATCTGTTCCCCATCAACAGGGACCAGGTGTGATCACCCTGCTGATGAGGTCAGAGGCCATTGAGGCCCCTTCAGGTAGTTGGGGGGCAGTGTCAGCCTGGTGACCTAGCAGTGCCAGCGTGGCAACTTAGCAGTGCCAGCCTGGCACCTGGTAGAGTCCACTGGGCACCAGGAAGTGCCAAGGCAGGGCCAGAGGCGACATGGCCTACAGGGGGCAGGGCTGTTTGGTGGTGGTGGGGGGAACATAAGAACTAGGAGCAGGAGTAGGACATCTGGTCTCTTGAGTCTGCTCCGCCATTCAATAAGATCATGGTTGATCTTTTCATGGACTCAGCTCCACTTAACCGCCCGCTCACCATAATCTTTCCTGCTTTTATCTTATCCATTCTCTTCATAATCTCATATGTTTCCATAAGATCTCCCCTCATTCTTCTAAATCCCAATGAGTATAATGCCAGTCTACTCAGTTTCTCCTCATAAGCCAACCCTCTCAACTCCAGAATCAACCTTGTGAATCTCCTCTGCACCCCCCCCAGTGCCAGTATACCCTTTCTCAAGTCAGGAGACCAAAACTGTACACAGTACTCCAGGTGTGGCCTCACCAGAACGTTATGCAGCTGCAACATAACCCTCTCTTTTTAAACTCCATCCCTCTAGCAATGAAGGACAAAATTCGATTTGCCTTCTTAATTACCTGTTGCACCTGCAAACCAACTCCTTGAGATTCCTGCACAAGGACACCCAGTTCCCTCTGCACAGCAGCATGCTGCAATTTTTCACCATTTAAATAATAGCCCATTTTGCTCTTATTCCTACCAAAATGGATGACCTCACATTTACCAACATTATCCTCCATCTGCCAAACTGTCACCCACTTACTTAGATTATCTATATCACTTTGCAGACTTTCAGCATCCTCTGCATACTTTGCTCTGTCACCCATCTTAGTGTCATCTGCAAATTATGACATATTGCACTTGGTCCCCACCTCCAAATCATCTATGTAAATTGTAAACATGTGCGGTCCCAGCACTGATCCCTGAGGCACACCACTATTCACTGATTGCCAACCAGAAAAACACCCATTTATCCCAACTCTTTGCTTTCTGTTAATGAACCAATCCTCTATCCATGCTAATACATTACCCATAACACTGTGCACCTTATGTAGCAGTTTTTGGTGCGGCACCTTGTCAAATGCCTTCTGGAAATCCAGATGCACCACATTCACAGGTTCCCCATTGTCTACTGCACATGTAATGTTCTCAAAGAATTCCACCAAATTAGTCAAACATGACCTGCCCTTCATGATCCCATGCTGCGTCTTACCAATGGGACAACTTATATCCAGATGTCTCACTATTTCTTCCTTGATGATAGATTCAAGCATTTTCCTGACTACAGAAGTTAAGCTAACTTGTCTATAGTTACCCGCCTTTTGTCTACCTCCTTTTTGAAACAGTGGCATCGCATTTGCTGTTTTCTAATCTGAGGGAACCATCTCAGAATCCAGTGAACTTTGGTAAATTACTACTAGTGCATTTGCTATTTCTCTCACAATCTCTGCTGTGGGAACCTGCTGTGTACTCTACATTAGGGATTGGTGAGGTTGTGGAGGCAGCAGATCAGAACTTTCCATGGGGCGTTTGGGCTGGCCATGGGAGAGTCAGGCTGGACATGTGAGTGCGGGTCACGGAAATCAAATGTGCCTATTCATCCAAAGAAAGGGATTCTGGTGAATGCTTTTTGTAAAAAAAATCAATTAAAACAGGTGTCGGGTCAGAGGCAGCGAAATGGACATTTATTCTCATCACCAGAAGTAAAGATGCACTTTCACAGACTTCATTAGTAAACACAAAAGGTATTTATGAATAAGAATTTTACAAATGGTTGTAACTAGCTTCCAAAGTGTCACTGCCTGAGAGTTTCTGTCACCATAGGGTGCTTCCACAGCCTGAGTCTTAATTGGTCATTTAGGCCATGTGACCCTTACCCTGCTGTGTTGCCCTTAAGGGACAATCACCAAAGTGATTAACTTATGTTACTGCACTATATGAATTTATTTTTCATGGACCCAAGCAATGAGAGGATCATGCTTGGAATAGAATGGTCTACACTCCTAGGTTTAACCTTCTAACTCCACACAGCATCAATTTCTGATGCCAGCTTGGCTCTCTGCAAAGATTTGAGGAGCAGATGAAGTTTTATCCCTGATGGAGGAAAGAGGGTAAAAGGTCTGACAACACCAGGTTTTAGTCCAACTGATTTATTTGATAGTAAACTCACAAGCTTTCAAGGGGACTCGAAGAGGGAGTCCCCTCGAAAGCTTGTGAGTTTACTATCAAATAAATTGGTTGGACTAAAACCTAGTGTTGTCAGACTTTTTACTGTGTTTACCCCAGTCCAATGCCGGCACATCCACATCAGGAGGAAAGAGGAACAGATCTCAGCCACTGGCAACAGATGTGAGCTCCTCTACACAGGTGATGTGAGGTTCTGACCAACCAGTCATAGAAAAGTGTGGGATATACACAGGTTTCCAGGTCGCAGGAACTGGAGCTCTCAGGAAAGGCTCAGTAAGTTATCTTTTATTTTCTCCATTGGTAATGAAAATGATCTAATTGAAATTTTCAAAATTATGATGTGGATCAGCGTAATTGTTCATACTAGTTAAACAATCCTTGGACGAATGTTAAAGTTTAGGAAGTTGGCAAACTCAGGTAGGGTTAACTATATAAATTGGGTTTAGGGCATTTTTGGAAAGAGAAGTGATTGGGAGCTGCAGTGGAATTTTAAAGTTAAAGCTTAGTGTCACAGATCGGCTTACAGTAACTAATGCAATGAAGTTACTGTGAAAATCACCTAGTTGCCACATTCCAACACCTGTTCAGGTACACTGAGGGAGAATTTAGCACGGCCAATGCACCTAACCAGCACGATATTCAGACTGCGGGAGGAAACCGGAGCACCCAGAGGAAACCCATGCGGATACAGGGAGAGTGTGTAAATTCCGTACAGACTGTGACCCAGGCCAGGAATCAAACCCGGATCTCTGCCACTGTGAGGTAGCAGTGCTAACCACTGTGCTACCATGCCACCGCTATTCTTTCTTTCCCTAAAATTTCCTCTTAAAGCAATTCATTTAAATTAAGCCAATGGTGTGACTGTGGAGTCAGCTGGCTCTGGGCTAAATGTCATCACAGGCAATACTAATACACAAAGAAAACCACAATTTTGACAAATTTTGAAAGCATTTTCTGTGCTTCAGGAATTCTTTTAGGTAAAGGTTAGGAATATTGCAATTTACTGATACAAAAGCTGTTAACAACTTGCAGTGCTGTTCTTCTTTCAGAAAGCTGATCCTCGCTTTATTTAGCACGGGGATTTTAAATGACAATTGAATTTCTTGCTGTTCCCTCCATTACTCTAAGTGCCAATTTAACGCGGTTTTTCGAATGTCACAATAGGTTATTGCAATTCATTTCATAGTTTTCCCTGATAACTGTATGCATGATGCACTCTCTAGCTTTCCTTCATAATTTTTACTTCTTGGAAAAAATTAGAGTTAATGTAAAAAAATTGCAGCAACCAAAACTTTATTTCTTAATTTATTACTCACAATATTTTAAGCTGTCTCCGTTGTAAAAAAAATTCACGAGCAAACTCAAGCTCTCTGCAGGTTGGAAGGCAATCTTAGTTGGATAATCCATGGGGACATAATGTGGTGTGGAGCATGTACGCCTTCCTTTATTGTAATCTCACTACTTAGGGAGGGAATAAAGAACATAGAACATAGAACATAGAACATTACAGCGCGGAACAGGCCCTTCGGCCCACAATGTTGCGCCGACCAGTCTTATTTTTAAAAAAACATTGACCCACTAATCTAAACCAATCCCTTTTCGTCCATAAACCTATCCACCAATCTCTTAAACGCCCCCAAACTAGGTGCATTTACAACTGCAGCAGGCAGGGCATTCCAGTCCCTCACCACCCTCTGGGTAAAGAACCTGCCCCTGACATCCGTCCTATAACTACCCCCCCTTAATTTAAAGCCATGCCCCCTCGTGCTAGCTTTCTCCATCCGAGGAAACAGGCTATCACCATCCACCCTATCTAAACCTCTAATCATCTTATATGTTTCTATAAGATCCCCTCTTAGCCGCCTTCTTTCCAGTGAAAACAACCCCAAATCCCTCAGTCTCTCCTCATAGGACCTCCCCTGCATACCAGGCAACATCCTGGTAAACCTCCTCTGCACCCTCTCCAAAGCCTCCACATCCTTCCTGTAATGTGGGGACCAGAACTGCACACAGTACTCCAAGTGCGGCCGCACCAGAGTTGTGTACAGTTGCAACATGACGCTGCGACTCCTAAATTCAATCCCCCTACCAATAAACGCCAAGACACCGTACGCCTTCTTAACAACCTTATCTACTTGATTCCCAACTTTCAGGGATCTATGTACACATACACCTAGATCCCTCTGCTCCTCCACTCTATTCAAAGTCCTCCCATTAGCCCTATACTCAACACATCTGTTATTCCTACCGAAATGGATTACCTCACACTTCTCCGCATTAAACTCCATCCGCCACCTCGCGGCCCAGCTCTGCAACCTGTCCAAGTCACCCTGCAAACTTCGACACCCTTCCTCACAATCTACCACACCTCCGACTTTGGTGTCATCAGCAAACTTACTAATCCACCCAACTATACCCTCATCCAGATCATTAATAAAGATTACAAACAGCAGTGGCCCCAAAACAGATCCCTGAGGCACACCACTCGTAACCGAACTCCATGATGAATAATTACCATCAACCACCACCCTCTGTCTCCTATCTGCTAACCAATTCCTGATCCAAGTACCTAAATTACCACCAATCCCATACATCTGCATTTTCTGCAGGCACAGAACAAGTAAGGGCAGAAGGATTTTATTGTCGTTTAGTTAGGGCATCATGATCGGCACGGGTTTGGAGGGTTGAAGGACCTGTTCCTGTGCTCTACATTTCTTTTTTCTTTGTTCTCTTTGTTCTTTGAGCTAAATAATATGTACGAGCGCAGAAGGCTTCACAACATTCAGGGTAGTTTTGTAACAGCGAACTAATTAAACAAAAGCAAATTACTGCAGATGTTGGAATCTGAAACAGTCTGGACAAAACGTTGGTTCTGTTCCCTCTCCACAGATGTCATCAGACCTACTGCAATTTTCCAGCATTTTCTGTTTTTGTAATATTTAAGCAGTTGTCCCTAAATTTCTTCTCCAAATCCAAGAATAACACTGGGATGTCTAATGTGGTAAGAAGTCTCTTACAGGTGAGTCCTGACAAAGGAACAGCGTTCCAAAAGCTAGTGGCGTTTACTATCAGATAAACCTGTTGTACTTTAACCTGGTGTTGTGAGACTTCTTACAGTGTTTACCCCTGTCCAACACCAGCATCTCCACATCATGTCTAATTTGGGGCAGAGTCGGTATTGCCCATTTTAACCAATCACCTGAATTCAAGTTTCCTGTATTGAATTGTCAACGCATGCACAGGGGAGTTTTTATTATCCCTGGAAGAAGGGATACTTTTAGAAAGCAAGTTAATCAGCAAAAACAACTAATAACAACAAATGTTACAACTGGTGTTATTGAAGACTGCATATACATCTGGGTGTAGGAAGACTCACAGTAAGAATCAAGTATGACTATGCAAGTGGTCATCTTCTAGCCACCCAACCTGATGGGATTCCAGGCAGTGTTCTTGGAACTGTAGAATGGTCACAGAAAAGAGGGAGGCTATTTGACCTATCATGGCTGTGCCGGTTCTCTGCAAGAGCAACTGATCTAAATTACTCCCCTGCCTTTTCCTCTCTGTTGTGCAAATGTTTTCTTTACACATAATAATCTAAATCCCTTCTGAAAGCCTCAGTTGACCATTGCAGGCATTCCAGATCCTAATCACTGGCTGAGTGAAAAGATTTTCCTCATGTTGTTATAGTTTCTTTTGACAATTATCTTAAATCTGTGCCCTCGATCTTCCCACCAAAGAGAAAAGTTTCTTCCTATCTATTCTGTCCAGATCCCACATGATTTTGAATGGCTCTATCAAATTTTCTCTCAACCTTCCCTTCCCCAAGGAGAACAACCTCAACTTCTCCAATCTTTCGATGCAACTATGGAACCATTCTCATCCCAGGCGCAGAATTCCAGTTGACAGCAAACTATTGTCTTGTATAGGTTTAACATGGCTTCCTTGCTTTTGCATTCTATGTCCCTACCGATAAAGCTTAGGATATTGTACGCTTTATTAATCACTCATTCAACGTGTTCTGCTACCCTCAGTGATTTATACACATCTGCACCCAGGTCCCTCTGCTCCTGTACCTCCTTTAGAATTATACCCCTTATTTTATACTGTCTCCATGTGTTTTTCCTACCAAAATGAATCACCTCACACTTCTGTGCAGTAAATGTAATCTGTCACCTGACTGCCCATTCAACCAACCTGTCGATGCCCTGCTGAGGTTTGACATTATCCTCCTCCTGGCTTACAATACTTGCATCAAATTTTGAAATTGTGCTCTGTTTATCAAAGTTTAGGTCATTAATATATCAGGAAAAGTATTCTTGGAGCACGTCATCTCAGTTTTGCAACTTATCATTAGCCTGTCTAAGTACTTTGACGCTTTACAAAGTAGGGCAGTTCTTCAAATAGCTTACTGTCGGGCAAAGACAAGAGGTTGAATCTTCTCCACTTAGTCCTTGGCAGATACAGGATCATTCCTGGATTGGAAGCCCTTTTTCCATTTGCGTGGTCTATACTGAAGCCCTGTCCCAGAGAAACATCATTAGCATTCCACCTCTGGGACTCCTGACCAATTAAGGAGGGCAGGCAGGATGAAAGTCCATTCCGTGAATGGAATACCCTAATATCGATTACAAGGGTTAATATTACCACAGGGATGGAGAGGAGACCCCGAGAATGTTGCTCCATGGGTCCCTTACTCTTATTGAGGCCAGGCAGTAGGGTGAACTCTCTGAAGAATGGGGGAAGAGGATAATCTCTCCAACCAAGCAATAGGTGAAAGAAGATGAAGACAGCAGATGGTGTGTGCTCCCACTAACCTGAAGGCAGTGCACAAAAAGAATTCAGGACCAAGATACACCGGGTGGCTGGCATAAGAAGTTGAGGTACCAAACCCCACGCTCTGACTTGCCCACCAACCTTCTTTACAACACACCTCAGATCTACATAACTTTGTAGTTCCACTCATTCCTCTCCCACCACCTCATTCTCATTCAAATGCTGACACTCACTGTTATCCTATTGCCTTCTCCTACTGATACCTCAAAGTCACCTTCCGCAATGTTGTTTTCCCCTCTTTTCCACACAAACCATTCTAAATACTCAGCCCACTTAGCTTCTCCTGGTAGGAAATAAGAATACAAGTTGTCAAAGGGAGAAGCACTGGATATGAGGTGCTACCCTCCAGTGACAGGAGCCTATGGTAATGCAGTTGACCTGTTGTATTGGGATGGAGGTCTTGTTCCTGGAGAATGGAAGCGTCAGCAGTTAGACACCTGCAGATTGAGGCTCCTGGAGTAATGGTGTTTGGACATGTTCAAAAAGCCCATGCTGTGGATCTTGTAATAAGGCTTCCCTCCGTCCAATTGGATCTTGGTGTCCATCGTCTTCCTCCTGGGAAGGTGTATACAGCTGGGAAGAATGGTGCTCCTGGAGCAGTTAGCAGTGGTGTGACCTCTGCTGTTGCTTCTCAGCAGAGGTGGAAGATGGAGCCTCTTAAACTCAACCCAAGCCATGCTGAAGGCTGGAAGCAGGGAAATACAGATAAAGATGAATGAAGTACTAGGCTGGTGAATTGCGTCCCAAGAAGTTGGCCATTGCCTATCAAGCAGTGAAAGTGCAGTCTGAAAGGTGAAGTACTTCGAACAGCAGTGTCATAAGGACCACCCAACCAGGCCCATCGGCTGCCGGGATTGGCCGGCTTTGCCAAAAGTCAATGAACTTATGGCTGGGCCACTGAATCTCCCGCAGCCATGGCGGGACTGGAAAACTCCAGCACATGTTTGGAGCTCTTCAGTTCAACTGACTAAAGCCTTCGCAGCTTGTCAGTCTCACTGAATAAGCACTTAGAATCATAGAACCCTACAGCGCAGAAGGAGGTCATTCGGCCCACCAAGTTTGCACTAATCACAATCACACCCAGGCTTTATCCCCACAACTGCATGCATTTACCCTAGCTAGTCACCCTGACACTAAGGGGCAATTTAGCATGGCCAGTCCTAACCAACACATCTTTGGACTGTGGGACAAGACTGGAGCACATGGAGGAAACCCATGTAGACATAGGTAGAATGTGCAAACTCCACATAGACAGAAACTCAAACTGGATGGGTCCCTGGTACTGTGAGGAAGCAATGCTAACCACTGTGCCAACGTGCCGCCTCCTCCTGGTGTGGACTCACTTCAGTGACCTCGGTGCTGTGCCGACACAACTTGGAAGGTGTTGAAAGAAAAAATGGAATTCATGGTTAATTGCATTTTCAATCATTTCACTTCCTTTCCTGCCAGGCACAGGAAACGGAACCTTCTCTGGGTGAAAAAGGATAAATTGCTGAGATCCTGACCTGAAGTCATTTTTGGGATTGGAACCTGTCTGAAAAAATTCTACGTGATGGCTTTGAAAGGAGCAACTTGGATTCTGAATATGATATTCAATATTGCTATTGGAAATAGTACCAAAATAAAGGAAATACATTTTCTTCATGTGAAACTTACGGCTTCAATTCAATTCATATTATTTATATGAATTAGGGAAACTGAAACAAAAATGATAGAAATTAAATGCTGGAATTAATTTGAAACATTTAAAATAGCAAGATGCGTACCATGAGAATCTTAAAAAAAACAGTTAATTTGATTCTCAATTTGAAATTCATTCGAACCAATACAGCAGCATCATGATTCTCAACCATGCATAAAAAGGGAAGATCAAATCAGTGACCTTTTCCATTTCCTCCCAAAGCAGCATGTTTGATTTAGAGTGGCAGTTGTTAAAGCAGAAGGTACTGGGCACAAATGGCAGCCGTTCACCAGCCATCCTTTCAAATGTCCTGGAAAAGTCAGAGCAGTGAGTGGATTCAAAAGGCTTCAGTTCACACAAAGGAATTCCATTAAATGAATTCATCAGTCATGTTGTTTTCTTATTGATGAGTGGCACTGTGCAGCAGCGTCTGACAGGGCAGAACAGATAGTACGGGAGACCTGCCTTCTCTCTCTGTCTGTCTTTCTCCCTGTCCCTCTTGACACAGCGCACTTTCAAGTGTATGGGTGCCCATCAATGACTCATCACTTACTATTACATCCATTATTAGCTCGGCTGAGCCTCATTAAGCATGGAAATTGAGGTAAAATCTTGGCAAAATAACAGCCAGAATTTGTGCTTTACAAGAGGAAAGAGAAGGCAGATAGAAAGCTCGGCACCAAGCACGGTGACATTTTTGAATCCTCAGGGTCGCAATGCTGTTGACCATGTTTCTTCTTTCCTGACACAAATATGCTCCAGTGTAATTTCACCATGCTGAACATCGGCACAAAGTAATGAACAGTGACAATTAACATTTGAGACTTCGAGCTTTCTGTTTTGATCAAAAGGGAGAGCTTGCAACTTCATAGTTCCATAACCACAGCTGCATTTTTGAATGGACATAAAAATGCAGAGTTGGTTCCAAGCATATTGCAAATGAAGACAATGTCCTCTGTAGTTCACTTGCTTTCCAACACTAAATACCAAAAAAACTCACAGATGGCATTATTTCAGTAGCGATCGTTGAAAGCTGAAGATGTTTTCATTATTTAGTTTATTTTTCATGATTTTGACAAACTTTAAAGCTCTTGTCAATACATCACTTGTCAAGGCATCTACAGTAACAAGGTAAACAAAAACCTTGGGTGGCACAGTGGCACAGTGATTAGTACTGCTGGCTCACAGCACCAGGAACCCAGGCTCAACATCAACCTCGGGTGACTGCCTGTGCAGACGCTACATGTTCTATCCGTGTCTGCTCCAGTTTTCACCCATAGTCCAAAGATGTGTGGGTTAGGTTGATTGGCCATGCTAAATTAACGCTAGTGTCAGAGGGATTAGCAGGGTAAATATGTGGGTTTACAAAGATAGGGCCTGGCTGGAATTGTTGTCAGTGCAGGCTTGTTAGCTGAATGACCCCTTTCTGTACTGTAGAGATCCTATGAATTAATCTGTGAACAATTAATTCTAACACAAGTAACATATGGCCTGAGCTGCTCCCATTCCATCCCCAAAATGTGTGGTCATACCCAATAGTTGCGCTTTATGGGTTTGGGGTTGTCCCTGACTTTTTGGTGAAAGAATGGCAGCAGAATGGGGAGTAATTCTCAATAAATTCTGAGCCATCTTTAGCAAGACACAGATGTATCATTGATGCCGTGACAACTCGAAAAAGGGGATCCCACAAGTAATGCTAACATAATTTTGTGCACTTTAAGTTAAATGTTTATTTAAACAATACTAACAGGAAAAAGGAAACAGTAAATTGGCACAGTTCCAATAAGAGCACCAAGAGAACGCAACTCAAGCAGAGAAGAAACAAAGCGCTCAGGCAGTGTTAATATAACAATTTCATACTGAGTATAGCGAATGTGTGAAACAGAAAGCCAGGGAGAGCAGTGCAAATAGTATGGAAAAGTGTAAGGAAGATTGAATTAATATTTGAGGGAGTGCATGACTGATTAATCTTGGGACTGGTGTAATAGACTGCGTAGCCTCCTCCATGCAGAGGGATGTGGTCTGCCCACCATTTTTGATATGTAGCAGGTAAAATAGCTAAGACTATACGTGCTTTTTCCTCACTGCAGACTGACCCCACTTTTGTGGCAGCACGATACAGAAATCACAGGCTTGCAGTTGAGTCCCAGCAAGTACCTGCCCTGCAAGAATACACAGCAGAAATTGCTGTTCATCATTCTTATCGATATTGCATAATGTTAGTGAAATTGTAACACATCCTTGACACATTCACTTATGATTTGCTATAGGCAGCAAACAGCAGAAATTTTCCCTCTTTGAGCAAAATAATGGTACTAACCTGTTTTCAGACTTGTTACTCTCATAATTTATATTTTCAGTGCAAAACAAAAAAAAGCATTTTGTGAATTCTGCACCCACCAGAAAGAGACAGGAAGATTTAAAAAAAATAAAAGTCCAGTTCATTCCAAATTGCACAATGTCCTTTAGCATCTCTGCTACCAACAATACTCGATGTTTGATACGGTTGATATTGGTGAAAAGAACTGAATAAATAACTTGCTGCATGGATGAGTTAGAAGTAATCCTGGCCTTCCACTGATCAAACTTAACCCTCTCACAGCAAGGTGCTCACCTTGCATTATCCAGCACTGATACTGGCATCGTGCCAACATCCCTTTCTCAATTGGCACTTCATAGTGTGTCTGTGCCATCAAGGGATTGAAATTTCATACCATCTGGCTATGCTTTAGCTTCCCTTCCTCTCTCTCCCATTCTAGGCTGGCTTTAATTTAAACTTGATTAATTAATCAGAAAATTCTCACCGTCTGAGTCCTTATGAAGTAAAAGGATTAAAAGCACAGAGCTGGAGCAGTGGTTGTTCTTTGGCTCAAAGATAATTCAGTCAGTGCTGTTATTTACTTCATTAGAAATTGAATATTAAATTAAGTATCCCTTGACTGTTATTAATTGGCTGCTTGTAATTTAGAATGCATGTTAGTGTCACAGACCAGCATACTTCCAATCTGAGGTTTATTCTTATCCTGGTTACGTTCAGTGCATTGTTATGGATTAGCGGGGCATGGTAATGATAATGAATTTTACACATCAAGGGGAGGGATAGTTGCACTGGAAAATTAAACACCTTTCTATTTGAAGCATCTGATGTCACCATCAAGAACTCCCAAGTCAGTTGCTGCACATCATGCATCTCATCAGAGTTGATTAAAGGTTATTAACCTGAGATTTAACTCTGTTCCTTTCTCCACAGATGCTACCTGATCTGCTGAGCTTTTATCAGAATTTTCTGTTTTTATAATCCTTTGCGATGTTGTTTTTTCAATAACTGCAGAATGGGCTGAATGTAATGTTCCCCGAAAGGATTGTTGACAGTTGGGTGGGGAGGTTTAAAATTAGGTGTGATACCAAGCATATCTTTCTGGGTTCCTAATCTTTACCCTCAATTAATGGGCACTGAGGGACTTCTTCTCATCCAGTCACAGATTTTCCTGCAGTGGGTGGAGGGCAGAGCCAGCCTTGATGTCCACTCTGGAACCCACTTCTGGAGCTATTGGGTGGGAAAAAGGAGACAACTCATTTAAGAGACTCTCTTCCACCAAGGTCTACCCCACTAGGTTCACAATTCCCACCTGGCTTATGATGCCCAGTTGCTCTGCCTGCCTCCACGACCCTCCTTTGCCAGGGCCTCTGATCCTGACCTTGCCAAAAACCACCTCAACTTACATAAAAGATGGCATTTTAGGGAGATCATCAAGTTCCAGATTTTATCAGCAGATCTTTGCAATCCTACCTGCCAATGGCAGAGAACAACCACTCAGCTTGATCCAGGTCCATAGAAGGTAGTTGCAAAGTTTTAACATCTCCAGTGAAGACATTCACAGACAACCTGCGACATAGGGCACCTCCACTGCCCTCACTTGTTATTCTGGTGATTTAGGCCTATCTAATGCCACAATGTCAGATATTGTGCTACCCACATATGGATCAAGTAGGTAACTGATGAAATAATCAGGATGATGAGTACTTGCATTAAAGTTAAAAGTTAAAGTTTAATTATTAGTCATAAGTAAGGCTTACATCAATACTGCAATTAAGTTACTGTGAAATTCCCCTAGTCGCCATATTTTGGTGCCTGTTCAGGTCAATGCACCGAACCAGCATGTCTTTCAGACCAGGAGGAAGTCGGAGCACCTAGAGGAAACCCATGCAAACACAAGAAAATGTGCAAATTCCACACAGACAGTCACCCAAACAGGGTCCCGGAAGTCAATCATCTCAGCTTCAGGATATCACTGTATGAGTTCCTCAAGATACTGACCTATACCCAACTATCTTCAGCTGCTTTTTCCCTCCATCATAAGGTCAGAAGTGGAGATATTCGCTGATGGATGAAAAATGTTCAACATCGTTCACAACTTCTCAGATACTGAAGCAGTCCATGTCCAAATGCAGCAAAACTGGCAACAATTCAGCCTTGGAATGATAAGTGGCAAATAGCATTTGTGCCCACACAAGTGCCAAACAATGAACACCTCCACGAGAGAATCGAATCATCACCCCTTGATATTCAATTGCAATGCCATTTCTGAATCCCCCACTATCAACATCCTGGAGGGTTACCACTGACCAGAAATTGGAATATACCAGTTGTATAAATGCTGTGGCTCCAAGAGTAGGTCAGAGGCTGGGAATTCTTCAGTGAGTAACTCACCTCCTGACTCCCCAGAGCTTGTCCACCATCCACTAGACATAAGTCAGGTGTGTGATGGAATACTCTCCGCTTACCTAGATGAATGCAGCACACTCAAGAAGCTCAGTACCATCCAGGGCAAAGCAGCTCGCTTGATTGGCATCCTATCCACCACCTCCAGAATGCACTCCCTCCACCACTGATGCAGAGCGGCCGCAGTGTGCACCATCTACAAGTTGCACCATGGTAGCTCATCAAGACTCCTCTGCTAGTGCTGTCTAAAACATGACCTCTATCAACTAGGAGAATAGCAGCAGATGCATCAGAACACCACCAGCTGCAAGTTCCCCTGCAAGCCACTCACCATCCTAATTTGGAAGTAAATTGTCACTCCTTCACTGTCACTGGTTCAAAGTTCTAGAACTCCCTCCCTACCAAGGCTGTGGCCGTACCTACACTTTGGGGACTGCTGCAATTTAAGAATGCAACTGGCCACCACCTTCTCAAGGGCAATTAGGGTTGGACAAAAAAGAAAAGTGCTGGCCTAGCCAGTGACAGCTGTATCCCATGAAAAAAAAATCTCCTCGATCATTGAATAGTTAAATTGGCTGCCTAATATAATTTTATGACTTCAGTTTCCAAAGATCAGGGGTCACTTATGCAGCTAACTTGAAGACAATCCAGGATGTCTGTAATGATTATTGTTCACAGTCATTGACATACAGGCTGTGCATGGCCCAATTGTTGTAATTGTGCAGCCCCTTTAAGATTGTGCACCTCTCAGTGGGACTGTTGCTTGTGTGTTTGTACACCTCACACAGCTTACGGCAACATTAAGAGTAATCCAATTTATCTTTTAGTATTTGATACAGTGGGCCATTAGAAGATGGCTATGGCAAAGCAATCGATTATATACTGTAACTGGATTTTTAGCTTGAAATATGCCAATGCATGAAATGCAATGAGGGATTGTATGGATGTATATAAAGCAGTGAATGTGGAAACAGTTGGCAGATATTTTCTGGCATGGAATTTTGGATTATCCACCTAATTCAAGAGGTCAGGTGAGACCCCAGCATCTGGTTGACTCGGTCCCCAAGTCCAGCTGGCCTGGCTGGTAGTACTGGGATGATTCCCGTGTTCAGGATTATGAGTAATGACCGATGATGGATTTAACGATGGATCCAATGGTTTATACAGCCATGAAGGTGTTGGAGTTACAGTCTTGAAGTAGAGACTGGCTACTTCCAAGCAGAGGAAGAGGTTTTGTGTTATCTTCAAACACATGTGAGGAAAGTAACAGGAAACTACTTCATGTTTCCCTGCCCCAAGTCAAGCATGGTTAATACAAAGAACTCTTACCAAAATGAACAGTGTGAATAAGGTTGACATACTCATGTCGATATCTTGCTAATGATGGTGGACCCACACCATCATCATGCTAACCACAACTCCAGCAATGAAGCCATCTACTGTTGCTTGAGTGGAAAATTTGGAAGAATATGATTACTTCTGTCACTCAACATGGCACTTGGGCAACAATGATGGCCAAATTCAACATACTGCTGGCTAGTTGAATGTTGTAAGAAGTCTCACAACACCTTGTTAAAGTCCAACAGGTTTATTTGATAGTAAATGCCACAAGCTTTCAGAACACGCTGTTCCTTTGTCTGGTGAGTAGAGAGTTCTGTTCCGTGACAGGGCATATAAAGGAACTCTCCACTTACCTGATGAAGGAACAGCGTTCCGAAATCATTCAGCGTTTACTATCAAATAAACCTGTTGGACTTTAACCTGGTGTTGTGAGACTTCTTACTGTGTTTACACCAGTCCAACACCAGCATCTCCACATCATAGTTGAATGTTGACAGATTTCGTGAAGAGTGCCATTGTCTGCCACATCTACTCATGTGGCTTGAAGTAGTTATAGTTAGCCTTGAGCCTGGCTGTCACAGCCTTCCAACCATCATCTGGGGATGGTACCTTCCAACCGAGGAATTCCTCAAACTGGCCTCATACAACAATATTTCAGCTATCAAACTGAGGGTCAGGACCAGCACTACTACAATGTTGCCTGGACACTCTTTCCTGTTTCTGTATTGAGTTCTTTGTTCTTTCAACTTGATCGTCATTTCTTTTCCCAAGCAATCCTTTCATTTTAAGAAGTTCTGCAATTTTCATTTCGAGCTCTTTACGATGTACATGTTTGTGATATTCTGTGGCTTCTCCCTTTATGGCAGCTTATTTAAATAATGTTCATAAATTAGTTTCATAGAATTTGACCATGCTAACTCAGTATTCAACCAACACGGGAGTGGCTTGGCAAGCTATTTCAATGACTTTCTAGCCAGGGCCACCTGGTTGCCTCTTTTAACCATTGTAAATGTAATAATAAACCATTTAAATACTGTTTTAATTGAATTGTTGCAATTGACTTTAATTGATTTCCAGGGTTTGATTTGGCTAAATTGGACACTATTGAAGGGCAGGTTAAGAATTAATCTGGTTGTTCATAATTTTGATGGAAATACTAAAAAGTAGATTTCTTTGATGCTGTTCAATGTCCTTATATACAGGGAGCTGAAAAATCCTTATTCCTTATTTCACGTATTTTTCTTGCTGGATTTCTTTCTCAAGGGCCACTGAGTTGATTGTGTTTGAAACAAATGAACAGAGCTAGGTTAATTCAATTCTGTAAACATCCCCAAACACTGGTATTAAAGGTTTTACAGCAGTTTTTATTTTACATTACTGTAAATTGTAACATATACATTGACTCTTGAAGCTTCAAAAAATCCTTTCAAGAAATGGGGTCGACTTCTACGCTAATTGTAAAATGTGTTGAGCCAAGCAGCAATGAGGAATGTAAGCACTCAGACTCATCTCCATTAACAGCCATTGAAAAGCTTTACTCCACTTACATGTGTAACTGGCAAAGCTGATTATCTTTTTGGGGGAAGGAGGAATATTTTCAATATTTTATTTGATGAATCTAGATTGTTCCGGTGTCTTGCAATAGTCATTTGTTCCAAAAGAAAACAAAATAAATCATTTTACACCGGTCTAACTGCACCCAACAAAGGGAACATGAGATGCTCTGAACATGTATTAAACTCTATCGCAAAAATTCAAACAGTTACCTCCCTCTCTATTATCAGCTACAAACAGAAAATCAACATCAGGGACCATCAATCTACACTTGACTAATTGATGCACATGTAGCCCCATAAAAAACTCATGTTTCTGCTTTTAAATCAATTCAAACCATGCACATTCAGTTAAGATAAAAACTACTCATTAGGGCAAGATTTTACGGTCTCATTCATCCTGAAACTGTAAAATCCCACCCGAGGTCAACAGACCTTTCCATGCTCTGTCCCTCTCCCACTCTGATTCCTGTGTCGGGCGGGACAGTAACACTCCAGCCAAAGACTCTCTTTTGATGCACACTGAAACCCAATTCTAATCACCTTCTAGGTGCTTTTGCCGTCCACCTTGGCTGGTATTTCTGTGAATAATAAAATTCCCCCCAAAAATCTACTGCAGGACCTGGCTATCCCCAAAGCTGGTATGATAAAACATACACACACAACCCACAGAGCTTTATCGGCTCGGTTATTTTACAGTTTACATAAACCAGCAAGAAAATAGCCAAGGTATAAAGTGGAACGAACATTATATTGTAAATTCTTGACATGGCTTCAATAAATGATTTCTCTTAAGATAGTAAATCACCTTTTCTCATGCAACTATAAAGTTCAGTGATGTCTCCCCGTGGTATTATTTAATTCATGCATTAACATTATATTGCATTTCAATGTTTTTTTTTAAATGATGCTTTTAAAACTGGCATAATCCAGGTAGACTGAAGAAATACATGAGCAGGAAAGGGGAAGTCGACATGCACGGCAAATATAGGCCGAGACATGCATCTTGGTGCTAACCAATGTCAGGTCGACTCGTACATTGCAATCTACTGTAATAAAATAATCTATTATGTAATAAATGAATAAAAATCAAAGTTCCTTGCCATTCATGACAATTATCTATTAGTCGTGAGAAACAATATATAGATAATTACAATAAATAAACTAAGGCTTGAGCAACCCTCTCTCTAAATATTTTTAAATCATTGTCAGCTATCTTTTGTAATGTCCCTGGAAAATTTAAAGATCACTGTCTCTCCAGACAGAAAAAATCATAAACCCTGGAAATTCAAAAATAGTAACAGGAAATAAATAGCGAATCCATCTGCACCCAAACGAGAGTAAACATTTTCTGATTACGGGATTCATCCTCATTAATGCATCTCTTTCTTTTTAGATACATGTTACTTGGCTATGCATCTCCAGAATGTTCTCACTTTTCTTACTTTATTTCTTATGTAGCAATCCTATAATTGTAAATATCAGGCAGGCAGTGGTGGATGGGGGTGGAGGCCATTATTTTAACAGGAGTAAAATCAGATGTCTATAAAGGCTGCACTTGTTCACCTCATAGTCCATCGCTATGGATACCGAATAGAATCCAGTGGAAGAGAAAGGCCTGCAGGTGGCGGCACTGCTACTGCAAAGTGACATCCGTCCAGAGACGGTGAGTCCTGAATTTTCCAGCGACTGTTGAAAAGATAATGGCTGGCAACGATTTAAAAAGATGTAGTGAGGACTGCTCAGGCCTAATTACATCCATTGTAATTAACAGTCAATATGTACAGTTATAACATCATTTATTTTGTGGCTGGCAAACTACTGGAACCAGATCACACCAGAAACTTCTTCTGCTGCTTTGCAATAATGTTAACCCTTCGACAACTGCAGAAACATTTCCACACACAAAAAAAACAATTATAGTCACTCACTATGTAAGTACTTTCCTCAAATATTATAAGAACATCAAAATGTTTCATAGATAATCAAGCACCACAAATCTTCTCAAACATCAGATCAACTACTGTTTTAATGCCAACACCACATTGGTGGATTAATGCCTAGTATGTACATATGGCATTCTGCTAAGAACCATGATAGTAATTTATTTTACATTTTACCATCATATTTGAGGGTGGCTTGTGGCACAGTGGTTAGCACTACTGCCTCACAGCGGCAGGGACGTATAAGATGATGAATGGGATGGATAGGATAGAGGAGGAGAGACTCTTCCCGCTCAAAAAAGACAGTAGGACTAGGGGGCACAGCCTCAAGATAAAGGGGAGGCGGTTTAGAACGGAGTTGAGGAGGAACTTCTTCACTCAAAGGGTGGTGAATCTCTGGAATTCTCTGCCCGTTGAAGTGGTGGAGGCTGCCTCGCTAAATATTTTTAAGAAGCGGGTTGATGGGTTCTTGATAAGAGAGGGGATTAAGGGTTATGGGGAGAGGGCGGGAAAGTGGAACTGAGCCACAGCAGATCGGCCATGGTCTTGTTGAGTGGCGGGGCGGGCTCGAGGGGCTAGATGGCCTACTCCTGCTCCTATTTCTTATGTTCTTATGACCCGGGTTGAATTTCAGCCTCGGCTGACTGTGTGGAATTTGCATGTTGTCCCCATGTCTGCGTGGATTTTTTTTCCAGAAGCTTCAGTTTCTTCTCACAGTCCAAAGATGTGCGGGTTAGGTGGATTGGCCATGCTAAATTGCCCCTTCACGTCAGGGGGACTAGATAGGGTAAATGCATTGGGTTATGTGGATAGGGGCTGGGTGGGATTGTGATTGGTGCAGACTTGATGGGCTGAATGGCCTCCTTCTGCACTGTTGGGATTCTATGATTCTATGACATTTAAAATAGTAAAACAGAAAAATGCCTCACAAATATGTTGGGCTAACAGTAAATGTTGATTTCATATCCTTCAGAAATAGTACCTATCTGTTCTACTTCAATGGCCATATCTGATTCCATTACTCTTCATAAATGGCACAGTTTATCTAAAGGGCTGAAGAAAATTACTCTTATGTGATGGGAAAACGTCTGAATGTTTGGAAAGCACAAGAATAAAATTTGTTGTTCGATTCTGTGCCCAACTTGTTTCTGCTGACAACGTGAGTTAAGCTGATCAACCACTATTGAAGCACGGCCAGGATTTTCCACACCTCCCCACCTGGTGGTATCTTCCAGTCCTGCCAAAGATGACCCCCTGTGATGGGTTCCCCAATGGTGTGGCTGGCGAGCAACACAAATGGACATTGACTTCAGCAGGGCTGGAAGATCCCACCAGCAGCCAGTTGAACCCACCTCCACTGCCAGATAACCCATTGCGAGGCAGAGGAGGGAATGGAAAGTCCCAGTCATTATTCGTGACTTACACGGCACTGGTTGCCCAATACCTTGCATCCTTACTGCCCCAATCAAAAACCATTATTCCCACTCCAAAAACATTTGGGAAGATTGCAGAATGTACACTGCAGCTCAGCTTCTCCATCTGCCTTAGATCTGCCCAGAGTTACAGGAGCCCAGTAAGATGCCAAAGTGGAACACTCCACACATATATTGAGATCCCAGATTCATCTCATCGACAGTCAAGATCCCTCAAGCCTGCTCCGTTATTTGTTAAGGTCATCACTGATCTGATTATGTTCTTAACTCCACTTTGCCCCCCATAACCCTGAACTCCCTCGCTGATTAAAAATCAATCAAACTCAGCTTTGAATATATTCAATTAGCCGGCCTCCATTGCAACCTGGGGAAGAGAATTCCCCAGATAAATGATCCTCTGAGAGAGAAAAGAAAACATTTATCTTGTTCTGAAACATCCTCCCAACTTGTCAAGTCCCAGCATCTTATACATTTCAGTGGGATCACCTCTCATCCTTTTAAACTCCAAAGGATCAAGGCCCGGCCTGTCCAGCATTTCGTCATATATTCATCCCTTCATTCCAAGGATCAGTACAGTGAATCTTCTCGGAACTGTTTCCAATGTCATTATATCCCTATTTTAAGTAAAAGTGCCAAAGTATATATAATACTCCAGATGTAGCTTCATTGACACCTTGGACAAGTATAGCACCACTTCCCATTTTTATATTTGATTTGCCTTGTAGTAAAAGACAACAGGTGAGATTCCCTGGCCTCCTGGCCATGTACTTCCGCAGGTGGGAGGTGCAACACTGTTTGCTAGTGGCGGAACTCTCTGGTTCCGCCACCGTCAAGAGGAATCCCTATTGATGTCACCCTACACTGGTGGGAAATTTACTGCTGAGCTGCACTACGAGCAGGACCTGAGAATCCCGCCGGCGGAAGTGGCCAAAGAATTCCGGTTGTCATACTACTTGCTTGCCTAATCGCTTGCTGCACCTGCATACCAACTTTTTATGACTCATGTACTAGGTTACCCAGGTCCCTTTATACTGTACAGTCCTGCAAACTCTCTCCATTTAAATAATATACTGTTTTTCTATTCCTCCTAAGTGGACACATCCACATTTTCTCACAGTATACTCTGTCATATACTGTATTATCTGTGAATATCTGTAAAGAACCAAGAACTAATTAACCAGGAACTAATTGAAATGTTTAAGTGTTCCAGGGGGCCATATTTCACAGCTGCACGTTGGACTCTTGTGTGAGCAACAGTAGCAGTTCAGAACTGCCCTTAAATTGTACCAGGCAGCTTGGTAAATATCAAACACAGAGAGCTCTCATCTTTTCAAGCTTAAGGTGTGATTATTACCAATGTTGGGCAGCACAGTGGCAGAGTGATTAGCACTGCTGCCTCACAGCACCAGGGACACGAGTTCAATTCTGGGCTTGGGTCACTGTCGGTGTGGAGTCTGCACATTCTCCCTGTGTCTGTGTGGGTTTCCTCTGGGTGCTCTGGTTTCCTCCCACAGTTCAAAGATGTATGGGTTAGATTGATTGGCCATTCTAAATTAACCCTAGGGTCAGGGGGATTAGCAAGGTAAACATGAGGAGTTATGGGAATTGGCACCTGGATGGTTGGTGCAGACTCGATGGGCTGAATGGCTTTCTTTTGCACTGTAGGGATTCTAGGATAATTCTATGATTCTATGTTAAGGATCCAAAAGGCAAGAGTACTCCAACAGTCAAGTTTTTGCCCACTCAGTTAAACCAACTAAATCTTTCTGTGGGTGCTTTGTGTGGATTTTTCCGATCCCATCCACCACAGGAATCATAGTGGATGGGACACGGACCATACAAAGGTCCGCTGACTTCGGGCAGGGTTTTCCAGTCTTGGGGCGAGCGCAGCCAGAAAATCTCACCCTTTATGTTCTCTTTCAACTCACTTTCCTACTTACCTTTGTGCCATCAGCAAATTTATTTACGTCACATTCAATGCCTCCATCCAAGGCATTGATGTAAATTAGAAATAGTTAAGGCCCCCGCATATAATTGTATCCCTACAGTGTAGAAGAAGGTCATTTGGCCCATCAAGCCTGCACTGACAACATTCCTTCCCAGGCCCTATCCCCATAACTCCACGTATTTACCCTGCTGGTCTCCTGACACTAAGGGGCAATTTAGCATGGCCAATCAACTTAACCCACACATTTTTGGAATGTGGGAGGAAACTGGAGTACCCAGAATAAACCCATGCAGACATAGGAAGAACAAGCAAACTTCACATAGACAGTAACCCAAGGCCAGAATTGAACCTGGGTCCCTGACACTCTGAGGCAACAGTGATACCGCAATGTAACCTTATCTCTTTTCCTCTAATCACAATCAACTGAAATACTCGGAGAGATAATTTTAAAAATCTCTTCATAATTGGCCTATTTTTTAAACTGATTTTATGCCTCTCTCAAAAGGTGTATGGAGAGTGTCTACATTGTGATGCACAAGGCATCAGAACAAAGGCAGGCTAAATAGCCCAGTGCCTCTTTTACTGTCTGTCATTTTTATACATTTGTTTGTGTATCCCCAGCCTCACGCACAGTGACACTGCAGAGACAATCCAATTCCAATCTTCTGTCTGATTCGACTTGCAGGTGGTGTGAGCCTACAGGAATCAAACAGAGTGACAGAGAATATACTTCTTTAATGAGCCATAATGACTCATATTGTGATCTATGCAGAGCACTGGATGTTTCAGGCCCTGCTAATCCTCATTGGCAGACTTGGAGCAGAGTCAAAACTCTGATTATCCAAACACAAAAATGACAATTGCCATGCATGAAAAGAAACTTGCAGCATAATAAACAGAACTTTATGATTTCACGTGTTGCCAGATTTGTTGTTTGTTTTGTGTCTAAATGTGCCTTGTGATTGACAGACTTCTCCTTCACCTTCAGTCTCTTGGCTCCTTACCAGTCCACATACTGCAGTCCCTCCTAAGTCGCCTTATCTCGCATTGCAGATATATGCCACAAACTGCCTTCTGAACTGAGCTTAGGAAGTAGTTCCAGGTGTGCACACTTACAGCATGCTGTGATGGATGTTCAGGTAATTTGTAGAGGGAGACACCACCATTTAAATATAAAGTTTAAAGTTTATTTATTAGTCACAAGTAGGTTACATTCATACTGCAATGAAATTACTGTGAAAATCCCCTAGTCGTCACACTGAGGGGGAATTTAGCATGGTCAATTCACCTAACCCATACATCTTTGGACTATGGGAGGAAACCAGAGCATCCAGAAGAAACCCAAACAGACACAGGGTGAATGTGCACGCTCCACACAGACAATGACCAAAGCCGGGAATTGAACCCAGGTCTCTGGTGCTGGTGATCAGTGACTAGTGGTGAGGCTCAGGGATCAGTGTTGGGACTGCAATCGTTTACGATTTACATAGATGATTTGGAGTTGGGGACCAAGTGTAGTGTGTCAAAATTCACAGATGACACTAAGGTGAGTGGCAGAGCAAAGTGTGCAGAGGATGCTGAAAGTCTGCAAAGGGATATAAATAGTCTAAATGAGAGGGCGAGGGTCTGGCAGATGGAGTACAATGTTGGTAAATGGGAGGTCATCCATTTTGGTAGGAATAATAGCAAAATGGACTATTATTTAAATGACAAAAAATTGCCACATGCAGCTGTGCAGCGGAACATGGGTGTCCTTGTACAAGAATCGCAAGGAGTTAGTTTGCAGGTGCAGCAGAGAATTAAGAAGGCAAATGGAATTTTGTCCTTCATTGCTAGAGCGATGGAGTTTAAAAACAGCGAGGTTATGTTGCAACTGTGTAAGATGCTGGCGAGGCCACACCTGGAGTGCAGAGGAGAATCGCTAGGTTGATTCTGGAGTTGAGACGGTTGGCTTATGAGGAGAAACTGAGTAGACTGGGGCTATACTCATTGGAATTTAGAAGAATGAGGGGAGATGTTATAGAAACATATAAGATTATGAAGGGAATAGATAAGATAGAAGCAAGGAAGTTGTTTCCACTGGCGGGTGAAACTAGAACCAGGGGGCATGGCCTCAAAATGAATGGGAGCAGATTTAGGACTGAGTTGAGGAGGAATTTTTTCACACAAAGGGTTGTGAATCTGCCCAGTGAAGCAGTTGAGGCTACCCCATTGAATGTTTTTAAGGCAAGGACGGGTAAATTTTTGAACAGTAAAGGAATTAAGAATTATGATGAGCAGGCAGTTAAGTGGAGCTGAGTCCACAAAAAGATCAGCCATCATCTTATTGAATGGTGGAGCAGGCTTGAGGGGCCTGATAATCTACTCCTGATCTTAATTGTTATTGTTCTTATGTGAAGTAGCAGTGCTAACCACTGTGCCACCGTGCCACTATTCAGATTTTGGATACAAGATTCAAATTCATCACACTTCGATTTGATTTGATTTGATTTGATTTATTACTGTCACATATATTAGCATGGAATGAAAAGTATTGTTTCTTGCACAATATACAGACAAAGCATACTGTTCACAGAGAAGGAAACAAGAGAGTGCAGATTATGGTGTTACAGTTATAGCTAGGGTGTAGACAAAGGTCAACTTCATGCAAGGTAAGTCCATTCAAAAATCTGACGGCAGCAGGGAAGAAGCTGTTCTTGAGTTGGTTGGTATGTGACCTCAGACTTTTGTATTTTTTTTCCGACAGAAGAAGGTGGAAGAGAGAATGTCCAGAATGCGTGGGATCCTTAATTATGCTGGCTGCTTTGCTGAAGCAGCAGGAAGTGTAGGCAGAGTCAGTGGATGGGAGGCTGGTTTGCGTGATGGGTTGGTTTACACTCATGATCTTTTGTAGCTTCTTGCAGTCTTGGTCAGAGCAGGAGCCAGGAGCTGTCATACAGCCTGAAGAATGTTTTCTATGGTGCATCTGTAAATGTTGGTGAGAGTCGTAGCTGACATGCTAATCTCCTGAGAAAGTAGAGGCATTGGTAAGCTTCCTTAATGATAGTATCAGCATGGGGGTGATCTGGCACCAAAGAACCTAAAGCTCTTGACCCTTTCTACTTCATACCTGCTGATGTAGGCAGGGGCATGTTCTCCTCTAAGCTTCTTGAAGTTGATGATAATCTCCTTCATTTTGTTGACATTGAGGGAGAGATTTTTGTTGCTGCACCAGTTCACCAGATTCTGCCCATTCCACTATTTCTCCCTCTCTTCAGCTCTGAAGAAGAGTTATATGGACTTGAAGCATTAACTCTATTTTCTCTCTCTAGATTTCTCCCAGACCTGCTGTGTTTTCCTGGAATTTTCTGTTTTTCTTTCAGATTTCCAGCACCCAGAGTATTTTGCTTTTATTCCAATATTGACTGTTCCCATAAAATGTTGGCATGTTGGCTGGGATGAAAGTTTGGCATGCAAGGCTGAAACAATTCTGTAATGTCATTTAGGCATTTGAGATCTTCTCAACGACCAATTTTTTTGTTCATTTAAGTCACTTAAGGTACTACTTTGAGTATAGTTCCTGGATGCCTCTGGGATAGGTAACACATCCTTAGAATCCCTACATTGTAGAAGGAAGCTATTTGGTCCATTAAGCCTGCACCGACAATGCCCTCACCCAGGCCCCATTCCCGTAACCCTATGTATTTACTCTGCTAGTCCCTGATACTGAGGGATTTTTAAAAGTAAACATGATTAGGTATTTAAAGTACATAAAATCATTGGAAGCTGAAGCTGTCAAAGAATTGTCAAAGCTGTCAAAGAACCATTAAAGAATACTAGGTGAGTTGCCATGGAAGGGGTAAAGCAAAGGATAACAGGTGGAGAGGCATGGGTTGGCAGGAGTTAGCACTAGATTTGCAAAGGAACTACAAAGGGCCTTGGGGAGGTTAGACATGAGGGACATGGATTGGCAGTGGACATGAGGTGGCAGAGGTTGACATGGATGGGAATGGTGTTTGGGTGGGGTCAGTGGGTGTGCGGCATGATGGCTGGAGACATTTTTTTCTCTTAACATTTTTAAAATTTAAATCAACAAAGTGCCTTCCGCCTAGCCCGTCCACCAGTCTCTGCAGTCATTGTGTCATTATGAAATGCTGGAGATTACCATTGTAGTCTAGACATGAGGGAAGGTGGAGATAAGTTATTTGCACCCGAAACAGTAAGCCACTAATCTAGGGTGTGATTCGCCTATCCTGCTGCACTGCTTTTGTAGTACAGTGAGCCAGGAGACATAAGCGGAGGCCAATTAGCAGGCTCCCCACTGGACACCACAGGCTCCGTAAATCTCTTGCTGCTGGATTTCCAGTGTCATCAGCTCCACACTAAAAATTAGCGTGGAGCTAATCTCCATTTTTAAATCTCAATTGAAATCTTATTAGCAGACCCAGGACTGAAGTCTCCAGGCCTGCATACCTCCTCCCACCCACTACAGGTGTTTCAGTCCAGTGTGGTTTACAACAGCTCCCCACTTACGGGGGGCATTGGACTGACCCTGCTGGGATAAAGGGAGGCCGTGGCTGCCTGGAACTGCCCAAGGGGAAGAGTGGCAATGCCTGGGCATATCTTAGCACTGCTCACTTGGGCATCAGGCAGCGCCAAAGGGCCAAGGCCAAGAGGGTGGGGCCCAAGGGGGTGGGGGTGGGACATCTGGGGTGATTTGTGGGGGTGGGTGTCTCGCTGCCTCTCTGCATTTGAAGTCACAGGCAGAGGGAGGGAGGGAAGGGACTAATTGGGGCTGGCCATCAGGATGGTGGGGAGGGGTCAGCCTGCTGAGTGGGGTCAGTACCGCAGGGTGGAATGAGGGTTAGGGCTGCCGGGGTCAGATGGGAATTGGGAGGTCGGGACTGCTGGGGGGAGACCGAGGAGGTTTCGGGGGGCTGGAGGAGCGGGACCGGATGTCCGGGAGCCCAGCGATGGAGTGGGGGGGGGGGGGCGGGTCTCGCTGGAGGGACAGCGTTCTAGGGTTGTGGGGAAGACCAGCGATCGGGAGGTTGACAGTGTGGGGCTCCACTCTGACAGAACGGTGCATGCACAGTGTCCCACTCAGTACTAAGCTGCCAGCTTCTTCAGCGGGCATCGGCCCTGCTCCCTGATTTTTATTGTGATTCACACTGAAGCGCTCTGCAGTGTGCAGAGTGCAGGAGATTCATTTCGAACTCACGCTGAAAAAAATCAGCAGGATTTATTCCAGTTTTTACATAAAGTCGGCACTTGGAATATTTTTGGGAGAATCCCGGTTCTATTCCTTTATAAATACATTTACATTTTTGCTGCACTTTGTATATTGATAACATTTCCCACTCAGCAGCTTTTAACGATGAAGGAAACTTTGCTCTTGCCAAGTTGTGGCGACACAAGATGAATTAATGATGTACTTCATCATTCAACCACTCTAGTTTCTGAAGCTCTGTATTCAGGTGCTCAATTTGTAATCCTCCATGAATGACTGCCACAATACCGCATAAAATGAAATAGAAATGATAGGTTAGGGACATGTTTTTTTTTCTCATGCAAATCAGGCACGTAAATCAACTTCTAATTTTCTGCCGCTCGTATCCAAGAGGCAGTACTTTATTCTTTCATTGTACTGAAATTACTTACTCCACTGTTTGCACCTAATTTGTGAATAGTTACCTATGTCAGTTAAGGATAAGTACCAAGTTGCACAGAGAACTCAAGGTGACTTTAATTGGATTATTAAATTTATGTGAAAAAACCCAAATCTGGTCAAAATTGGACTATTTTGGCATTCTCTTTTTGGACTGCTTTGGTTAGGATTTAAACAAACTGGGACAAAATTCCTTCTTGCTTTGTCCATCAGCAAAACACCAACCTATTGTCAGCTAGGGTGAGTAGCAATGAGCAAATGAAGACTCAAAAATTAAATCTTGTCACAGATGATATTGAACATTGATTGGATTGGAC
Organism: Carcharhinus amblyrhynchos; assembly: GCF_965287045.1. Lineage (NCBI taxonomy): Eukaryota > Metazoa > Chordata > Chondrichthyes > Carcharhiniformes > Carcharhinidae > Carcharhinus > Carcharhinus amblyrhynchos. The sequence goes on along the minus strand of NC_137324.1, from coordinate 44,055,389 downwards.
CAGGAATGGTGACTGCTTTAGCCAGCAGTACGTGTGTGAAGAATACCTATTTTGTCAACAAGCATTAGTGGATGAAATCAAATGTGGTTAAAAGCTTGGCCTTGTCTTTTCATATCATTAACATTCAACATTTCAAATACAGTGCAGAAAATACTGCTTTGAGTTGGGGAAGCAGTGGGGAGAGGCATGGGGTGGCTCCTTTTTTTGGCCGGTGCAAACATAATGAGCCAAGTGGCTACTTTCCATGCCATATACTTTCTATGATTCTCAGAGTTTTCTGTCTACTTACATGATTCTATGTTAAATCAAAGCACACCTCAATTAAAACTCATCTTTACTTCTCTAAAAAGCTTTGTGAGCTTTAGCTTAGACATTACATCAGGTTTATGCTTTTAATCTGTAGCAGATTTGGTACTGAATCACACATTGTTAATTTGACAAATATAATCTAAATTATTATCATTGCATGAAGCCATGCCACTCCAAGGGGGGATCACTTTCAATTGAATTTGTTTATTTCATTGAAAAGGCATCAAGCAACTTTGATAATTTAGTCTAACCGATTTGAATGTGTGGTTGCAACTTGCTCACTCTGTCAGTCTTTCACAGTTTGTGCCTGAGGGAGATGCCATTCTTTTTTGGTCTTTCCCAGAATAAAAAAAATGAATATGTAACATTCTGCCTCTCTTTATAGATCTTTGTTTTCATCAGTTGAGTTGAACTCATGAGGGATGTTATCTGGGTCTTCTCCCAACAGTATAGAAAACAAGTTCAGCTGTAACATGATCTACCTTCAACAAATCACTGAGTACACAGGATCACATTACAAATCCATCAAACATAAGGGTACATGTCTAATAAATACTGTTCTGAAATGACAAGGCCAAACTGGCTATCGGGCAATCTTGTCTAAAGGACAAGTTTATCATTTGGGCTTCTGTCTGAATAGATGTCATTTTCTCAGATGGGGTGAAGGAAGTATCTTCTGGGGTTTCCTGTCACTCCTTATAAAGAGACTCTGAAAAGTCTGAATTCCTTTGACATGTAAAGGTTTACATTGATGGTCTCGCTCTCTGAACAATCTTCCTGCATCTACCCATCTGATTTCACTCAGCCTGGTGGCTGCGATGCCTGTGTGATATTAGTTTCCCTATGTGCCACTACCCTTCATCTGTTCATTCATGTTTTATCAGGACAGGATATTCTGAACATTTCCTGTCTTATGTTATCCCAAGACATTACTATAATGTACATAAAATAAAAACAGAAAGTGCAGATATACTCAGCAGATCAGGCCACATTTGTGGAAAGATAAAGAAGAGTTATTTTTTCAGGTCAATGACCTTTCCTCAGAACTGGAAGAAGTTAGAGATGTAACAGTTTCATCTAGTACAGAGGGAGGGAAAGAGGGGAGTAGGAGGTGAATAATAGAGAAATTTGTGATCAGCTAGAAGGCTGAAAAGTTTAAATAAGAAAGAGATGACTGTGCAAGACAATAGGAGATGATAATGCCCATAATGTACACCCCTGCTAAGGCTTGCCCTGGTATAGCCTGCATTCCATCTGCTGGCTTTTATTGTTGATAAGTGGTCTATAGAGCATCCTGAGTAGTAAAAGTGATGGTACAAATGGGATTACTGTGGATCAAAGTATGATATTGTAGACATGTTTTGATACACACTGACCCAAGTTATATCAATATAGCTTTCTTTTTGTCGGAGCGTCTGCCCTCTGTTAAGCTGGAAATACTTTACAGCAGTTTGAATTGCAGTACCATTATCTGACAAGAGATAGAGAGACTCGGTAAAGAACTGGGATGTTTAAATCTTATGAGTCCAGTTTTATTTCTTAACTATATTCAGAAAGAGTAGAAACATGTAACAAGACAAAATGCATTAAAATGTTGTATTTTTCTTAACAGCTAAAGAATACCTTTAATGTTGTACTTGTCCATCCGGCCAAAAGAAAATAATGTTTAAGTATCATTTCTTTTCCCCTATTTTTAACAGCAAATAGAGAGTGTCAAGAATAGGGTGGCACAGTGGCACAGAAGTATTGCTGCCTTACAGTGCCAAGGACCTAGGTTCAATTCCCAGCTTGGGTCACTGTCTGTGTGGAGTTTGCACATTCTCCCTGTGTCTGCATGGGTTTCATTTGGGTGCTCTGGTTTCCTGCAACAGCCCAAAGATGTGCAGGTTAGGTGAACTGGTCATGATAAACTCTTCCTCAGTGTACTCCAACAGGCGCTGGACTGTGGCGACTAGGGGATTTTCACAGTATTCCATTGCAGTGTGGATACAAGCCTACATATAGGCTTTGTGACTAAAAAATAAACTTTAACTTTGCTTTATGGATGGGATTTTCTTTAATAATTGAATGTCACTGTGCATTTCTAAAAACATCAAATAATTGCAGGTTATGTTGTGCTGGAGACGAAAAGGGAGACTGTCTTGTAAAAACTTAAAGGAAATTTGAAAATTTAAAATAAAAATGGAAGGTTCCATACCACTACATTTGAACAGAAAGCAGTTTTATGCATAAGAAAATATGGGATGAGAAATTCACTTGTCCTATTCCATATTTTGCTTTGAACAAACCCCGCACAATTTATGCTCTCTTGGACCTTCCGCTGCTTATTTAATCAGAGCGAGAAGAATAACTGCCAACAAGATAAAACTGTATGCATCCTCTCCCTGGCCCTCAAAGGCAATTGAATGGAAGCATCAAGGAGTTGATCTAATATAGGTTACATCATTCCTGCGCCTTAGCTAGTAATTCAGAAGACAGTTGAACCCAATTATTATAAATCTCTTATTATAATACATTTTGTAATGTTTATTCCACATGTGTTAATGGAAAATCTTCAGCAAAATAAATCACTACTTAGAAAAAAAATATTTGCGGTAAGAATTTTAAGCTAGATCTTTTAGATAGTTATCAGTATGATCTATTCTTGTTAAGAGTCCAGCACAACAACTAAATTAGAAATTCAAGCCTCGTTAGTACATGAGAAGAAATACTTACAGTACAGAAGGAGGCCATTTAGTCCATCATAGTCATACCAGTTAAAACGGAGCTATCCATTTTAATCCCACTTTCCAGCTCTTAATTGGTAGGTTATGATGGTCCAACTGAATATCTATTTTTTAAAAGAATGTGGTAATTTCTATCATTTCTGCCTCTACAACTCTTTTGGGTAGTGAATTCTAGATGCTCGTTACCCTTTGGCTGAAAAGAAAAACTCAACTCCCTTTAATTCTTTTATCAATTGCTTTAAATCTATGTCAAGAGGTCATTGACTCCTCTGCTTAGGGAACTATACACTTTCTGTCCACTCTATCATAATTTTACACAATTAAATCTTCCCCTCACCTTTCTCCATTCCACAGAAAACAATCTCAATCTATCCTATCTTCATAGCTATAATTCCCCTTCCAGATGACATCCTTGCAAATCTACTCTATACCCTCCCTGGTGCGATCACATCCTTCTTTTGACCAGTGACCAGAACTGAAAGCAATACTTCACTGTGGTCTAACTTGTTGAAGATTGAATTGAATATCAGCATAAATCATCACATCACAATCAAAATGCAAACCAAAGTGAGAATCATATGGTCAAACACAGCATCAAAATTCATGCTGGAGGACCAATGGAGAAAAACATTATTTTTATTGGCTGAATACTCTGTTGTTCAGTAACTGATGGGCACCTTAGTGGTTGGGTCAAAGTTATTGTTTTCTTTCCATCCTAAAACCAAACTCTCACACGTCAGAGTGATTCTAATTTCCGGATTTTGCAATAAATTATACTTCCCCTCCACATATAAAAAAATGGCCTGAATTCTCCAGTCTTGCATGCTACCCATGAACCAAATCTCTGTTCACAGCAGCGGGACTGGAGAATCCGAGCTGTGGGTGAGGTCAGAAAATTTGGTCACATATTTGATAAAAAATGTTGTTTGTCTCACTGTCCCCCTCCACCGTCCATTACATGCACACTGTTGATCTGGTCAGCTAGGGAAGGAAACCTGCCTTCCTTACCCAGTCTGGCCTACATGAGACTCCAGAGCTTCAGAAATGCGGTTGACTGCCCTAAGGGCAACTAGGCATGGGCAATAAATGCTGTAAAAAGTCTGACAACACCAGGTTTTAGTCCAACCTATTTATTTGATAATATTCTCACAAGCGTTCGAGGGGTTACCCTCTTCGTCAGGTGAATGGACTCTCCATTCACCTGACGAAGAGGGTAACCCCTCGAACGCTTGTGAGAATATTATCAAATAAATAGGTTGGACTAAAACCTGGTGTTGTCAGACTTTTTACTGTGTTTACGCCAGTCCAACGCCGGCATACCCACATCAATAAATGCTGGCCAGCCAACAATGTCAATGTCCCATGATTGTATTTTTAAAAAATCCTTCACAACCTGCAGCTCACCATCAGCAATGACAAGAAACTCAACAAGCTGGAGAAGTCATCGTTGTCCAGGGTAGGGCCCTCTCCAACATACAGGCCAAGAAAACCAAATATCCCAGCAAGGTTTGTGCTCAAAGGGGAAAATTTGAAAAAGGTAAAAGCATAAGGTGAATATAAAGATTTAAAGAAGAAACAATATACTGTACAACGCGTAACTAAAAAGCACAATCATGTGGTACAATGCCTCCTCTCCCGACCCCCCTCAATACTTCCCAGAACCTGTTTCCCCTGTTATAAGTTGGCAACACAGGCCAAGTGGCCAACTCCTGTTTCTATTTTTTATGTTTCTATTTCTACTTGAAGCTAGCCAATCACCAATTTGGCATCGTTCCATGTCAGTTCAACACTGATGAAGTTGGCCAAATGTTGCTGTTGGTATAGGATATGGTTTTGATGCACGTGGGCAAATAAAAGCTCACAGTTGATACAGTTTCAGATTAGCTCCTTCATCTGATCACTTTCAGATGTTAAATGTTGACTTAAAAATCACTTCTGAATGTCGAATATCATACCCAAGTTAACACTAGCGCATCCAGTGGTCAAAGTTATCAGGTGGGGAGTTTTGCCAGAGTCTACCAAACTATTGAGCAAAGTTAATGAAAGGAGTAATATAAATGAGTCTCTGGGGAATGTGTGCTATCAAGATTGTCATAAACCTAGCTCAGGAAGTTCTGCAGGCGTGAACCTGGGATCATGAATGAAATACAACTGTCAGTGAACACAATCTAAGGGTCAGATTGATTGAGTGGAAAAGTGAGAGATCCTATGTCCCAGAACCAGATTTGAGATGTTTGGAACTGCATATAGTGCTGAGGGGAGTGATGTGGATGTGAGTGATGTGATTGCATATGATGTGTCTTTGTTGTATCTACTCCTTGGTATAACGTATCATTTACTTGTTAACTCACATTTTAATTTGCATTGGCACTGATTCATTTCTACATTACAAAAAATGAAATCTTGTTGATCATTTCGCAGCGGAGAGATTGTTTGGTGAATTTTGCTGTTATGGTTAATGTATCCCCCCTGGGGATCATAACAATAATAGGAGAGCTGTCCTGCATCACAATCAATGCAAGGCAGGCCAGAAATCACTACGCTATATTGATGCAGCAACCCAGAAATTTGTTTCATTTGATATGTGATTGACTAATTATAGTATTTACATTAGTCTATCAGTGGCTCTCATTCAACCTCATATCAATTCATTGTCACCCTCAAAAATTGATTGCAAGTAGCATTGGTACTTAATCCATTTATAGCATGAATTATTTAAATTGCTACAACAATCTCTGAAGATTCCTAACTACACACAGCAAAGAAATGGTACCTGTGCCCTGTGCTGCAATCGACTTTCATCTACACATTCACAAACTAAGATCACTGAAAAGCAGTGGAGCAGCATCTTCACCTTAATTTGTATTTTAGAGAACAGCATCTCGGCCCAACTACCTTCAGCTTCCTGAATGACCTTCCTTCCATTGTAAGGTTAGAAATGTGTTACAATCCCAGGTGATGTACTTTTAGACGAGAAGGTCCCAGAATGGAGCTCTGGCTCAGACGATGGTGACTTTTTTTTCAGAAAATGCGGATGAGCAAGAGTATAGGACTGTCAATGTGCTTTTAACAACATAAACAAGGCATAGGGCGACATGGTAACACAGTGGTTAGCACTGCTGCTCCACAGCTCCAGGGACCTGGGTTTGATTCCTGGCTGGGGTCACTATCTGTGTGGAGTTTGCACATTCTCCTCGTGTCTGTGTGGGTTTCCTCTGGGTGCTCTGGTTTCCTCCTACAGTCCAAAGATGTGTGGGCTAGGTTGATTGGCCATGCTAAAATTGCCCCTTAGTATACTAGGATGCTTAGTTTAGAGGGATTAGTGGGTAAAATATGTAGGTATATGGGGATAGGGCCTGGGTGGGATTGTGGTCAGTGCAGACTTGATGGGCTGAAGGGCCTCTTTCTGCACTGTAGGGTTCTATGATTTATTAAACTTGAAAAGTTTGACTGTGATACAATACTCTTTCGCTTCACCTATACCGTCACAGATGTACGCAGATTTTAATAACAAAGGTCACAAAATATATCTTATGCTAAAATATTCTCAATAAATATACAGTCCCTATTAATGATTAGGCCAACTGTGGTCAGACACACTCCACTGTGAAACCATGTGGCAGATGTCACTAAATAGAATTTCTGTCGATCTTCCCCATTCAAGGAAACGTACTTGCTGGCCACTGGGTGTGAGCCTCTCTTACCTGGCAGTGGTGGGATGAGACCCTCAAGAGGGAATTAAGTGCCAATTTAACTATTGCCAGTCACACTACCCAAAGCCAGCCCTGTTATTGGTATAATTGCAGTGAACCAAAGAACATAAGAACTGGAGCAAAAGGAGGCCATCTGGCCCCTTGAGTCTGCTCCGCCATTCAATAAGATCATGGCTGATATTTTTGTGGACTCAGCTCCAGTTACCCACCCGTCCACCATAACCCTTAATTCCTTTACTATTCAAAAATGTATCTGTCTTTGCCTTAAAAACATTCAATGAGGTAGTCTCAACTGCTTCACTGGGCAGGGAATTCCACGGATTCACAATCCTTTGTGTGAAGAAGTTCTTCCTTAACCCAGTCCTAAATCTGTTTCCCCTTATTTCGAGGCCATGCCCCCTAGATCTACTTTCACCTACCGGTGGAAACAACTTCCCTGCTTCTACCTTATCTATTCCCTTCATAATCTTATATGTTTCTTTTAGATCACCCCTCATTCCTCTGAATTCCAATGAATATAGCCGAAGTCTACTCAGTCTGTCCTCATAAGTTAACTCTCTCAACTCCCAAATCAACCTAGTGAATCTCCTCTGTACCCCCTCCAGTGCCAGTATATCCTTTCTCAAGTAAGGAGACCAAAACTGTACACAGTACTCCAGGTGTGGCCTCACCAGCACCTTATACAGCTGCAACATAATCTTGGTGTTTTTAAACTCCATCTCTCTAGCAATAAAGGACAAAATTCTATTTGCCTTCTTAATTACCTGCTGCACCTACAAACCAACTCCTTGAGATTCCTGCACAAGGACACCCCCAGGTCCCCCTGCACAGCAGCATGCTGCAATTTTTTATCATTTAAGTAATAGTCCATTTTGCTGTTATCCCTACCAAAATAGATGGCCTCACATTTACCAACATTGTACTCCATTTGCCAGACCAACTCACTTAGGCTATCTATATCCCTTTGTAGACTTTCAGCATCCTCTGCACACTTTGCTGTGGTACCTATCTTAGTGTCATCTGTGAATTTTGACACACTACACTTGTCCCAACTCCAAATCATTTATGTAAATCGTATACAATTGCTGTCCCAGTACTGATCCCTGAGGCACATCACTAGCATCCACTTACAAAATAAAAATCTGGAATTAAAACCTAGTCTCAGTAATGGTGACCATGAAACTACTGGATTGATCCATCTGGTGCACTGTTCCTTCCAGGAGGAGATCTATTCCCTTTACTTGGTTTGGTGTTCTTGGAACTTCAGGGCCACAGCAATGCTGTTGACTATTAATTGCCTTCTCGAATTGTCGAGTAAGCCACTTAACCGTATCTAACCTCTATAAATAAGTTTTCTTTTTTTTTGAAGCATAACTCTCAAATTTATTACCCTAAGAAGGCAACTAATTGGCTAATGAGTTGATTTTATTTATTATTGTCATGTATTGGGATACAGTGAAAAGTTTTGGGCACGCTACACAAACAAAACATACCGTTCATAGAATACATAGGGGAGAAGGAAAGAAAAGGGTGCAAGATATAATGTAACAAAAGGTAAAATTAGGGAGTATGCTAGGGATAGCTTGCAAGATGTTACTTTGCTCCAGTACCATCCTAGGCTGAAAAAAATGCTGCATGGCACAATAGGCTTGAAATTACCATTCACCATTACATATATAAATACCTAATGCATTTGTATCAAATCCCTGTCCCTGCTATTTTAACCTGTCTAAAATAAATGGGTTAACATCACCAGAAAACTAACAGGAGACAGAGATACAGATTCCTTATCATAAATTTATAGGAAAGGTGGTTGGCTTGAGGGAGCATAAATGTCAGCATGGACTGAATGAGCTGAAGATCCTGTTTTTGTGCTGCATACCCTATGTAAGAAAGATCTCCTTAAAGATCCTCCACTGTTCCTCAGCAGACCTACCTTCCAACGCGCTACCCAGTGTTGATTGGGGGAGCGCATTGGAAGGTAGGTCTGCTGAGGAACAGTGGAGGATCTTTAAGGAGATCTTTCTTGGTGCTCAGCAGAAATTTATTCCGATGGTTAAAAAGAATCGTAGGAGGAGAGATAATCAGCCGTGGATAACGAAGGAGGTAAAGGAAAGTGTTAAATTAAAAGCGGATGCGTTTAGAGTAGCTAAGAGTAGTGGGCGAGAAGAGGATTGGGAGAGGTTTAAATGTCAACAAAGATTGACAAAGAATTTGATAAAGAAGGGTAGGAGAAACTATGAAGCTGGGCTAGCGCTTAATATAAAAAAGGATAGTAAGAGTTTTTATAAATATATAAAAAGGAAGAGGCTGGCTAGGGTGAATGTTGGTCCCTTAGAGGATGAGAAGGGCGACTTAGTGGTCGGGGATGGGGAAATGGCTGAGGCCTTGAATAACTTTATTGTTTCGGTCTTCACGGAGGAGGATGTGAACAATTTGCCGGGTGTTAGCGATGGAAAGATGGTAGGAGTGGAGGGCCTGAATTACATTATTGTTACTAGAGGGGCAGTGCTTGACAGACTGGAGGGACTGATTGTGGACAAGTCCCCAGGACCGGATGGAATGCATCCAAGGGTTCTGAAAGAAATGGCGGAGGTGATAGTGGATGCCTTGGTGATTATTTTCCAAACGTTGCTGGATTCCGGGGAAGTGCCGGAAGATTGGAAAACGGCTAATGTTACGCCGTTGTTTAAGAAGGGTGGCAGGCAAAAGGCAGGGAATTATAGGCCGGTTAGTTTAACGTCTGTGGTAGGTAAAATGTTAGAGTCCATGATCAAGAAGAAAATAGCAAGGCATCTTGAGGAGAATTGTTTGATAGAGCAGACAGCACGGTTTCGTTAAGGGGAAGTCGTGTCTGACGAATTTATTGGAGTTCTATGAGGATGTGTCTAGGGTGGTGGATAGAGGAGAGCCAGTGGATATGGTGTTTCTTGATTTTCAGAAGGCGTTTGATAAGGTGCCTCACAAGAGGTTATTACAGAAGGTCAGGGGACATGGAGTTGGGGGTAGGGTGTTAGCGTGGATAGGGGATTGGCTGTCAAATAGGAGGCAGAGAGTGGGGGTCAATGGGTGCTATTCAGATTGGCGGTTGATGACTAGTGGAGTGCCCCAGGGGTCGGTGCTGGGGCCTCAGCTATTTACCATTTATATAGATGATCTGGAGGAGGGAACCGAGTGTATGGTGTCGAAATTTGCTGATGACACCAAGATTGGTGGAACGGCAAATTGTGCGGAGGGTGTGGAGAGTCTGCAGAAGGATAGGCTGGGCGAATGGGCCAGGAACTGGCAAATGGAATTTAATGTTGGCAAATGTGAAGTCGTCCACTTTGGTAGGAATAATGGTAGGAAGGACTATTACTTACATGGCGAAAAACTGCAGCATGCGACGGTGCAGAGGGACCTCGGGGTCCTTGTGCATGAGTCGCAAAAACCCAGCTTGCAGGTGCAGCAGGTGGTAAGGAAGGCGAATGGAATGCTGGCCTTCATAGCGAGGGGGATTGAATATAACAGTAGGGAGGTCTTGCTGCAGCTGTATAGGGCATTGGTGAGGCCGCAGCTGGAGTACTGTGTGCAGCTTTGGTCGCCACACTTACGCAAGGATATTTTGGCCTTGGAGGGAGTGCAGAGGAGGTTTACTAGGCTGATACCGGAGTTGAGGGGGTTGAGCTATGAGGAGAGGCTGAATAAATTAGGCTTGTACTCGTTAGAGTTTAGAAGAATGAGGGGAGATCTCATTGAGACATATAAGATGATGAATGGGATGGATAGGATAGAGGTGGAGAGACTCTTCCCGCTCAGAAAGGACAGTAGGACTAGAGGGCACAGCCTCAAGATAAAGGGGGGGCAGTTTAGAATGGAGTTGAGGAGGAACTTCTTCACTCAAAGGGTGGTGAATCCCTGGAATTCTGTGCCCGTTGAAGTGGTGGAGACTGCCTCGCTAAATATATTTAAGACGCGGGTTGATAGGTTTTTGATAGGCAAGGGGATTAAGGGTTATGGGGAGAGGGCGGGAATGTGGAACTGAGACACCGCAGATCAGCCATGATCTTATTGAATGGCAGGGCAGGCTCGAGGGGCTAGATGGCCTACTCCTGCTCCTATTTCTTACGTTCTTATGTTCTTAATATGGTATATGTAATCATTTGATACGAGTGTGCTATGTGTTCAAACAGTACCGGTATAAATCCTAACTTTCATGATGATAACCTCAGTGCCTTCATGTATGCTATCATTACTTCACTACTGTTGTAAAAGTATACAGAAAATATATGTAAATGAACTCTTAAACTTAAGTTGTGGTCTTAAAAGTCATAAATACTTTCTTTTCCTCTGGAATTAGCAACAAACATCTCAATATTTACCTCTATTAAGCATTGGTTTGCAGAGGGAGTTCTACTTACCTGAAAAATTGAAACTTATGATGGATGGAGGAACTCACTGTGGATGCTTCCAACACTAACCTCACCATTGTAGGGCCTGTGGGCTTGATGCCTTGAACCATTCAGGAATTTACTCTGGGATACTCTCTGATACCTAAGTTGAAAGCAATTAAAAAAAAACATTCACAAGGCATGGATTTTGCTAGCTGGGTCAACATTTGCCCATCCCTAATTGTAGCTTGCTAAGCCATTTCAGAGGGCTATTTAAGAGTCAACCATAATTCTCTGGATTTGTAGTCATGTATGGGCCAGACCAGGTTTTAGATTTTAAATCCACATTTTGATTGAATTCAAATTTCACCATCTGCTGTGGCGGGATTTGAACCAGTGTCTTCAGGGTATTACCAGTCCAACTAATTGCCTAATGACTGTATCACAATGCCGCCACCTCCCCTGAAATCTGAAGCTGCATTGAAGCTTTAATATGCATTTGAAAGTAAACTTGCTGACCAATTAACATCCCTCCATCGTCATTCACTCACACCCATCCACCCCTAACCATCCCGCCCACCAACTCCACTCACACTGTTCCCCCCAACTCAATCCTTCTCACTTTTCTCACAAATTAGCAGCAGTGCTAACCATTGTACTACCATGTTTGCGCCCTACAGGAAATTGCTCAATCTGTACAGAGAGGTAGAAAGATTTAATTGTGGTCAGCAGCATCCACCTTCTGTTGCCCCAAAGACCTGCACCAATAACTTGATAACTTTTGACATCAATTGCAAGTAAACACAAAAGTAAAATGAAAGCCCAGCAAGATTTATTAAAATCATGTTTGCTTATTACAATGAAGTCAGGATGCATCATTGCCATTTTCTACCAAAAATAAGCATGTATTTAGATTTATATTTTGCCAGTTAACCATAATTTCATAGCAGATAAGATTAGCATTTAACAGGCAACAATCCTCTTCCAAAAATAAAAAAAGCTCATGCCTGTCTATTCTTGTCTTATTTAATTTGTTAGTCTTGCTGCGAATTGTATGATATATCAGAGTTTCCTGGGGTAAAGATTATCCTAGCTTCACATCGGCAACCTGTTGCCCGCAGAAAATAAATGAAGCAAACCCTTTTTATCTAATGTTGAAAACTGCAAGATTAGATTAAATCTTTTGGCCAAGTATGCAAGAGTGTAAAAGATTCAAAATTACTCGATGCATAAACTAACATACAATGGTTTGGAATTTGCTATATACATGCAATCAAGGTGCAAGTTTCTCCCAAAGTTGGGCAACAGACCATCAAAATAGTCAAAAAGAGTGTGGCATAGCCACACTCATACACAGCAGTAAACACCCCAGACTCCACCATTACCATCCCTCAGTCTGTTCTGTTCTCACCACCCTGAGAGACCGACCAGAGATTGGAATACAGTGATATAGATTCTAGTGGAGGTGGCCACGGGAGTTGTCATTGTTGTATCTGCATCTCATTAAGTCTTTTTGCTTCACTTCCAACATGAGCAAAGAAACCTGCTACTGATTACCCTCTATTGACCTCCCTCAGTTGAAAATCAGTACTCTCTGGGAGGAACATGATGTGGCATGAATTGGCATCGATAGAGGATGGGGTGCATGCACAGGATTTTGAGGGGGTGTGACAACTGAGAATCTGAGGGCTGTTTTTTGTCATCACTTCAGATCTGGGTGGAAATTCCCAGATCACTGATGTGGGCCTTACATACAGTCTGCCTCTGCAGCTGGCAGCACCTTGTGTCGGCCTCCAAACCTTTCCAGAAATGTCTAGTCCAAATCCCTAGAAGGCAAATCAGACCATCCAGGGTACTTTCTCCTGAGGCAGGTTTGAGGAGTCAGACATTTTCCTCACAAGAGCAAACATTCAGGCCTTATTATGAGGAAAAGATGCAGATGAAAACAAACATGTACTGTTGATGTCCACAGAACAAAACCTCAACTTAGAGAACAGAAAAGAAAAGGAAAGTAAAATGGAAATAAATAAATAATTTGAAAAGTACTGTTTTCTTTGTTTCTTTGATGCAGTTCTTTCATGTGAAAGAAGAATACACTGTTGACAGTGTAATCTGACTTTTATTTAACTTGCGAGAAAGAGTGTGATTACTCACTTACTGTTGAAATAAAAGCCAGATTGCACTGCTGACCATGTATTATTCTCAATTTATTTATCCATTGTGAGCCGTACGCAGTGACCTTAGAAAAATGTGACCTCCAAGAACTAAGAATGAGAAAAGAAATTCCATTTAGAGATATTTTATTCTGTGTGTCCTCTGGGTGTTTGTTGATATGATAATGTGCGAAAGGGAAATGTTGAAATAGGCATGATATACTGGTTGTACAGTGGTTCTGGGTGGCTGGTGATAGCACATGACAAGACAATTTATTGCCGAATGCTAAAATTGCCACTTTGTTAAGTGAAAGAAAAGACACATCATCTCAGATGGCAAATGGGATACAAAAGAAAAGGACATTGCATTATGGCAATGTATAAATGTATTCTCAGTTAGACCCTCTTTATACTTAACTTTTGTGGTGACAAGTAAGCTGCAGTTTTGTCCTAATGTCCTTAAAAATGCACCTGCATTCCTGATCCAGTGTTGACAGTGGCAACTCAATGGAGCCACACATTCAAGTGACAGTTTCTTTTCTTTTAGTAGGCAGCCATTCAACTGAATTCAGCGCAGCACAATTCCTTACAACAATACAACTTCAAAGTATACGTAATTTTGTAAGTCATCTTTTGGTTTCATTGGTAAGCTCATTTGAACATAGCCAATATCGGAATTTACGGGTGATTCCAGAGTAGAAGGTGCTTGAAACTGCCATGGAGCTGTAGCAGTCCCTAGATAGGCTGGTCGGAGAGAGGCATGACAAGTTGAGTTCAATGCAGAAAAAATATAAAGCAATGAATTTTGGAAAAAGGAAAAATAAATGGAGTTCTGCCCGAAGATGGAAATATGTTAATAGAATGGAGGGGTATGGAGTGGGGACAAGGGGGAGGGGGCGATGAAGCCTTTGTCAAACTCTTTCATATCTTCAAAGTTGAAAATATTGCAAATGCAGCTGCTTCTCTCTCCAGCTAAAATTAACATTCAATCTGAAACAGGGGTTGACCTTTAAAAACACAATTTAAAAAAAATCATTGTAATTCTTTCTCCTTCAGATGATCCATCTTTCTGTGCATTGTGGATTGAGTGCTTCGCTCAAGAATGATCAGCGTGTTGGTGATGCGCTGCTGTAGTATGGGAGAACTCTGAAAGATATTCCCTCCCGTTCTGGCTGCTTCACAGAATTTACATCTAAGGAGAGAGAATTTTAAAGTTTAAGTATTTGCGTCACAAGCATGCTTACATTAACAATACAATGAAGTCCTCTAGTCACCACACTCTGGTGCCTGTTTGGGTACACTGAGGGAGAATTTAGCATGGCCAATTCACCTAACCAGCATGACTTTCAGACTGTGAGAGGAAACTAGAGTACCGGGAGGAAACCCATAAAGACACGGGGAGAAAGTGCAGACTCCACACTGACAGTGACCCATGCCAGGGAGCGAGCCCAGGTCTCTGGCACTGTGAGGCAGCACTGCAAACCACTGTGCCACTGTAATGCCTGTTGCCACATATTTCAACATGCATAGTCAATTTGGATCCCAGGTAATACTCCTGCTTTCAGGTGCAACGCGAGGACGACAAGAATCACTATTGGCCTCCAAAAGCAGATATCTGGGGTGATGGTCATGATACAAAACTCAGGGGCCATTGAAGCTCCTGGGTGGTGAGGGCCATGGTCAAGCAATGCCTAGTGGGCACACTGGCAGTGCCCGGCCATTGCCACTGGACAGCGCAGCAATGGCCACCAGGCAGCCCGGCGGTTCTCGTTGGACATCACCAATGTGCCAGGGATAGTGCCGAGGGGGTGAGGCCTGAGTGAGAGCCATGACAGGGCGGGTTGCTTTGGTGGGGGGGAGGGTCTGATGGATAAATGCCTAGGGGTGTCTAAATTGGGGGAGGGGTTGTGCTAGGGTGAATCATGATGACAGTCATGATGGGGAGACATGTCAGAGGTCAGGCAGGGAATATGTCGGTGGGCAGACAGGGGGACCCATCAGGAAGGCCCCGATGCCCCATTACTGGTGACCCATATCAGAGAGGGGGTGGGGGAACATGCCACTAATGAGGGCTAGGAGCTCCTGATGTGGGATTGTGGTGTGGAGTATACTTGGGAAACTGTTGTGGATCCCTCCTTTCTTCTCCCCATTATGACACTTGGAAATGTTTTAAGAGAGTTCTGCTCTTAGTGTCCAGCTGAACAGAAGGGTCATTGCTGAGAATTTAAATTGCTACTTAAAAGTATTCACCTACAGTTAACTGACCTCTTGACGTTCGAAGAAGAATTACACATTGGATGACTTCCTGAATAACTTTTTCCAGCACTCTATCAATGCTTATTCTGGAAATAGTTTGAGTATTTTGCCTAAATTGAATGAATACTGTACTACTCTATTTTATGGGCAGCATGGTGGCACAGTGGTTAGCACTGCTGCCTTACAGCACCAAGGATCCATGTTCAATTCCTGGCTTGCATCACTGTCTGTGTGGAGTCTGCATGTTCTCCCCCTGTCTGCATAGGTTTCAAACAGGCGTCAGAGTGTGGCGCCTAGGAGATTTTCACAGTAACTCCATTGCAGTGTTAACTTCAGCCTATTTGTGACACTAATAAATAAAGTTAAACTTTAAAAATCTTATAGATGAAGGAGAGCACTTGGTCACTTGTATTTTGTTTGACTCTTTATAGTTTAGATAGGGAATGGGAAGAGTAGATAAGGCCAGATAGACCAGTAAAACCTAACGTAGGAGTGAGAACAGAAGAGGTAGGATGGTGAGGAGCCTATTGACCCAGGACAGTTCTATTCCTGTGAAGCTCTGGAGGTGATGTCCAAGGACTCTTGTCATTTTATGTGCAGGTATCAGGAATAAAATCTTTGTAGAATGCTTGTAGTCCAATTTTGAAAAGAATTGAAGTCTGTGTTACTATTACAAACATCAGCGGAAAAATGAGTAGTTTAGACCATACATTTCCTTTGCTGGCGTGACACAGATTCTGTGGAGACTTTCCTCTCTTTTATTTGCAATCTTTTTTTCTTCTTTTTCTGTTGCTCTACAATCTCTACTTTTTTTCCCAGAGGGATTGCCTTCCCAAATGAGTTGTTAAGATTTCCCTTGCAATCTATGCTGCGGTAAGACATTTTTAATAGGCTATAAAGTGAGGCATCTGGAAACACACATTGAATAGCTTTAGCTTGCTTACCAGTTATTCTGTACAACATATAACATTAGTTAATACCTTTAGTGTGGCCATTCTGGTTTGAAATGCTTAACGGTATAATCCTCTGGGTCATTATGTTCTTTTATCAGCAAAGCTTAGATCTTTGCCATATATATACATGCATATACATAGGTCTATGTTATATATATAGAAGTACTGCAAAGACAGAAGAAAACATTACTGTCTTGTCTGCTAGTTAATGTGATGCCCCTTATGCAATTGTGTCACACTTAGCTCTTAAATCAGAAATATAGTGAGCTCTGCATTCAATATATTGTGCCTTACTGTCATACAATATGATTCGAGGAAATGTCAAGAAGTGTAACAAGCTTTAGGCAAATACAGAAGCAGGGAAACAACAGGGTGAAAAAGAACAAAAAGAAAGATCTGTGATGATGCAAGGGTTAGGGGGGATGTGGGAGCAGCAGTTGCGGCGAGGAGTGGTTGGTGGAAAGGATAATGGAATTTGAAATACAAACAGATCAGCAGTGATCTTATTAAACAGCAGAGCAGGCCGACTTCTGCTCCTAATTCGTATGATCACATATCTATTTGTATGTCTTACGGATGAGGCCTCTTTTGCCTTTGTAGAAGATGCTGTCTTGGGCTGTAAGTTTGTCTCAGTGTGCCCAATATGCGCTTGTGGCCACAAGTGTGACTTCGATACTCTCAGTTCATCCTTTATTCTTTACTTCTTGCAGCGCTTACAGACTTGCTTGATTTGAGCAAGGTGCTCTTGCCTGTCAGATTCCTTGGGTGGGATTTTACGTCCCTGCTTGAAATTCCCACCCGAGGTCAATGGAGATTTCCATTGTCGAATCTTCACCCACTCTGATTCTGTGACAGGCGAAGTAGTAGATTTCCAGTGAATGTCTCTGCTGGGTTGATGACATCTAACTGCTGCTTCACGTTGAATCTGGAATATTTCACATTCTGTTGTGGCATCATCAACTTTGTTCTTGGGGAGCATTGCTCTGGACAGCATGTCTGCAATGTACATTTGTTTTCCTTGCTTGTATGTCATGTCCAGATGATGGACGAGATTCTCCGGCCTCACAGCCGCGTGTTTCCTGCCAGCGGGAGGTGGCATGTTGTTGGCTAGCAGCGGAATTCTCTGGTTCCGTTGGTATCAAAGGGAATTCCCATTGATGCCACCCGATGCCAGCAGGAAAGCTACGGGCAAGGGTGCACTGCCAACAGGACCAGAGAATCCAGCCAGCATGAACGGTCGGAGAAATCTAGCCGATATCTTTGTAAATGAAGTAACATTCTTTGCAAATGCTTTGCAACAGATAGTATTGGTTTGTGAAAGATGCTTTGAAGTGCCTTCACCTATAGAATTGAGAAAATGAACATGTTCATGTATAGCCATTTTTACCCAGAAGCCTTACATGGGCAACAGTAGCTGACAAAATTGATTTAAACAGTTATTAAACATCATACAAATGCTGTCTGTACCACACATAAAGTAACACCAGGGCTTTTCATGTTCTCTTTGCACCAAGGAAAGACAAGACAAAGCTCTAAAGTCACTTCCAAAGGAACTTTAAAAACTTTTATGATGGTATTATCTCTCCTTGTATTTTCTGGAGGCATGTTTACCTCAGCAAATTAGCAAAACAGACTAAAAAATCTATTCCTCTATTAAAAGTTTAAAATCATTTCAATAAAAAATAGAAACAATTAAAGGTAAACAGGAAATAGGGGGGCATGGTGGCACAGTGGTTAGCACTGCTGCCTTACAGCTGCAGGGACCTTGGTTCGATTGCCAGCTTGGGTCACTGTCTGTGTGGAGTTTTCCATGTTGTCTCCACGTCTGCATGGACTTCCACCTGGTGCCCCGGTTTCCTCCCACTGTCCAAAGATGTGCAGGTTAGGTGCATTGGCCACGCTAAATTACCCCTTAGTGTCCCAGGATACGTAGGTTAGAGAGATTAGCAGGATAAATATGTGGGGTTATGGGGTTAGTGCTGAGGTGGGAATGTTGTCGGTGAAGACTCAATAAGCCGAGAGGCTTCCTTCTGCACTGTAGGGTTTCTATGATTCTAATATTAATAACCCAATGACCATATATAGGCTCACAATGTGGATAATTATAAAAAAAACAATTACATTAGACAGAATAATGACACATTTAAGACCATAAGACATAGGAGCAGAATTAGGCCACTTGGCCCATTGAGTCTGCTCCATCATTCAATCATGGCTGATTTTTTTTTCTCATCCGAACTCTCCTGCCTTTTCCCCATAACCCCTGATCCCCTTATTAATCAAGAACTTATCTATCTCTGTCTTAAAGACACTCAATGACTTGGCCTCAACAGCAAAAGGTTCCACAGATTCATCACTGTCTGGTTGAAGAAATTCCTCCTCATGAGAGTTTTAAAGGATCATCCCTTTAGCCTGAGGTTGTGCCCTCTGGTTCTAGCTTTTCCTACTAGTGGATACATCCTCTCTATGTCCATTCTATCCAGGCTTCTCAGTATCCTGTAAGTTTCAATAAGATCCCCCCTCATCCTTCTAAACTCCAATGAATACAGACCCACAGTAATCAACCATTCCTCATAGGACAAACTCTTCATTCCAGAGAATCATTCTTATGAACCTCCTCTGCACGCGTTTAAAGGACATGGGCCAAAAATTGCTCACAATACTCCAAGTAGAATCTGAACAGAGCCTTATACAGCCTCAGAAATACATCTACATCCCTGCTCTTGTATTCTAGCCTTCTCGACATGAATGCTAACATTGCATTTGCCCTCCTAATTGCCAACTGACCTGCACGTTAACGTTAAGAGAATCTTGAACAATGACTCCCAAATTTCTTTGTGTTTCTGATTTCCTAAGCATTTTTCCATTGAGAAAATAGTCTATGCCTCAATTCCTCCTTCCAAAGTGCATAACCTCACACTTTTCCACATTGTATTCATTGCTCACTCCCCTAACCTGTCCAAGTCCTTCTACAGCCTCCCTGCTTTCTCAATACAATCTGCCCCCTCTATATATCTTTGTATCATCTGCAAACTTAGCAACAGTGCCTTCAGTTTCTTCTTCCAAATCATTAATGTGTATTGTGAAAAGCTATAGTCCCAGCACTGACCCCTGAGGCACACCACTAGTCACCGGCTGCCATTTTGAGAAATACTCCTTTGTCCCCACTCTCAGCCTGCTGCCAGTCAGCCAATCCTCTATCCATGTCAGGATCTTACCTATAAACTATGGGCCCTTAACTTATTTAACAGTCTCTTATGTGGCACTTTGTCAAAGGAGTTAATCAAGGAGGCAAAACCTGTTGGTGCTAAAGAATGATATAATCTGGTTTTGAAAGGTATAACTATTCCAGTTTGCTTTTACAAAATGGAGAATATTGTATGCAAGGGGAATTTCTCAGGGTATCTACCTGGGGAGTCTTGTATTCAGCCGAGCATAGCAAACACAAAGACTTGCAAAACAGAGTATGCAGTTAAAGACATTTTATTTAACCAACATGCATTAGGATTGAATGGTCAAAGGATACAAACTTCTCTCTGATGTTACATCACATGGGCAGAATAGATATACATTTCTGAACATTTGATCTTCCCACCCAACCTGCCATCCAAACTATATGGTCCAATTATATCAGACACAAATCCCTGGGACCTGATGAAGTGTATCTCAGGATGTTGTGGGAGGCTAGGGAGGAAATTGCAGGTCTCCTAGCGGAGATATTTGAATCACAGGTGAGGTGCCTGAAGATTGGAGAGTGGCAAATGTTGTGCCGTTGTTTAGAAAGGGCTGCAGTGGATAAATTGTTAGAAGATATTTTGAGAGACAGGATCCATAGGCATTTAGAGATGCAAGGACTGATTAGAGACAGTCAGCATGACTTTGTGAGTGGAAAATCATGTCTCATGAATTTGATTGAATTTTTTGTAGGGATAACCAAGAAGGTAGATGAGGGCAGTGCAGTTGTTGTTGTCTACATGGACTAGCAAGGCCTTTAACAAGGTACCACATGGTAGGTTGTTGCATAAGCTTAAATTTCATGGGATCCAGGGTGAGGTAGCCAAATGGATAAAAAATTGACTTGATGACAGAAGACAGAGGATGGTTGTAGAGGGTTGTTTTCAAACTGAAGGCCTGTGACCAGAAGTATGCCTCAGGGATCGGTGCTGGGTCAACATAAGAACATAAGGACATAAGAAATAGGAGTAGGAGTAGGCCATCTAGCCCTTCGAGTCTGCCCTGCCATTCAATAAGATCATGGCTGATCTGAAGTGGCTCAGTTCCACTTTCCCGCTTTCTCCCCATAACCCTTAATTTCCTTGCCTACCAAAACAGAGTCCACTGTTACTTGTCATTTATATTAATGATTTGAAGGAGAACATAGGTGGTTCCTGGCAGCTCTTGAGGATGGGAAGTGGGACGGACAGTGAGCTAGTTTGCCTTGCTGCTCAAGATGATTGCTAGTTGCATTAGGTAACACAGTGTGGTTGTGTTGGGGATGAGCAGTAATTTGTGCCTGTAATCCTGGGTGAAGTATGCATCAGGAGAGAGGAAATTGGAAGTGCTGTGGCCATAGTGGGAAATTTTGCAATAGGAAGTTGAGAACTCCCCAGATTTTGGAAAAATGTTGCCATCTCTTAAATTGGGATTTTGCTTCTTCCAAACTCATACTAAAAAAATTTGAGCTGAACTGGAAATGTATTTATCTGACTCGTTAGTGAGAACATCCAGGGATTGAAATTCCTCTGTGTGCTGGTTTTAGAGTACCAGTTAATGCATTTACATTAATTTCCTGTGTAAGCCTTTCCAAAATTGTAATTAATCCATGTTAAAAATAGTGTTGCACAGAGATATTTCAATCTTCCAAAGGTTAAATGCCAATAAGATGCAAAATGATGTTCAGTCAAAGTTCAAAATCTCATACAGCCTGCTGATGTAAATTCAAAATCTCATACTTTACTCAAAAGATTTAGAATTATTCAGGAGCTCAAATTAATCAATTTAAATAACAGCATGGGTGTCAGTTTTTTCACAGTTTCAACTCAAGCTACCAAATTATCTGAGTTCAACAACTTTGAATTAACAACCGTAGACTAGATTAACTATTCAAGGAGATAGTTTCAACTTTGCATTACACAAAAGTATACACATTTGGAAATCTGAGTGTTATGATTGTTCCTTTTAAGGGCAACAAACTTGGCTTGAGGGACCAATTTGGACTAAGAGTGGGTAATCACCCCAGGAGATGTTGTCCTCTCTCGGCACAACACAGACTGAAGACATGTAGCAGACATTTGGGACTGGAACACCCTATGGGCTGCTCAAAAGTGCTGGGGTGGGGTGGTTTGCAGAGGGAAGGCAGATGATGCTGGACTCTGTACAGTTTTTCCTTATTAATAAATACTTATTCTTTTCCGGACCAAGGGTATGAATGTGTATCATTACACTGGAGACAAGGATTCTTGATGACACTGCCTGTGGCCTGACTCTTGTGAATATCCTGTTTTAATCAAAATTTAAAGAATGAAAATACTCACCTGAATGCTTGTCTTTGGGTGAATAGACAGATTTGAGATGGTCCCTGAGGGATGGATGCAGGGCGGATCTGAACTGGCCAGTGCAGTCAAAAGTCTAGAAAAGTACAGAAAGAAAATCAAGAGAAAATAATCTTCAGAAGCAAGAGATGTGACTTTGAGTTGAAAAAAATTGTGGAACACAAGGTAAGAAAAGACAAAGAGTTGTTGCAGAATTTTTTTGCAGAAAAAATTAAGAGCTGTGTTTAAAGTGAAAAGGGGAAATTGCTCCAAGGAACTGCAACGAGTTCTTACAAAACATGGGAAATTGAAGAGGCTGTGGTTGCCAGGTTCCCAATTAGAGCAGAGTCTGCATGGGGAGTTCAGGTAGCCAGCCCTGATCCCTGCACTGACGGACTGTAGGCAGCAGAGCTCTGAAGCTTTGGGGAAGAAGTCGCCAAAATGTTTTTATAAAAAATAATTAAGAGTCTTTTGAAAAGTGGCACTAAACAGAACATGCTGGATCTCCCACTGAAAATGACAGGGAAATGAGTACATCGGCGAGAGGAGGGAGAATGGCCTCACCATGGAGCCATTGGGGAAACAAAAGCTTCAGGGATCACGAGAAGGGCTTTCTGCCAATAGAAGTTTTTAAAGTTTTAAAAGGTTCAAAAGGCAGCAGCCAACATGCCTGCCAAAACTTCAAAAGTGAAGGAAAGGCACAGAGAGAAAAGCAGCAGCTGCTGACAGTTAAAAGAAAAAGATGACTGTCTGAAAGAAGTAATACATTTACAGCAGTAATACATTTAAAGAGGTGATGCATTTAAAGTGGTAATACTTTTAATGTTACAATGCATTTAAAGCAGCAACTACAAGAAGAAACAGGGGGCAATGGACGGGAAAATTGAAGGAGGTCCCAGATAGAAAGCAACATTCAAAAAAGGTCTATAAGCAATAAAGACTCAAAGAAAAAACAATGTAAGATCTCAAAGGAGGCAGTGAAAATCCAAAGGAAGAGGCAATAGAAAACATCAGGGAACACGAAAGAACACAAAAAGAGGGCACCGAAAGACCAAAAAGAAGGCAACATAAATTATCCCAGAAGGAGGGCAACAAAAAAAACAAATGACCAAATGAATGGCAACAGAAGAATTGCAGAATGGAAATAAGTCAACACTTCATAGAGACAGACCTAGCCAACAGTGAAGCCAAAAAAGGTTTAGCTGAAGTTAAGACAAGGACAAATGTGGCATCACCTGAAAGGAACATTCGGGCCCTTGTTATCTTACCTTTATGCTACTGTTAGTCCTTCTTCAGTCTTTAATGTCATTATTAACACCCCCTTTGTTTTGTGCCTATGGCATCTTCATCAATCTCTCCTTAGCTTTGACCTATCTCTGACTTTCTATTCTGCCCCAACGGCTCCAGCCCCCTTTCCAACTACATAATTCATGATATTTCTATCCTCCTTCAGTTTCCAGCATCTGCAGTATTTTGCTGTTCTGCTTCTCCCCAAAAATGATCCAGATAACAAGTATTTTCTAGCAGTCCTTGTAAGGTTTAAGTGAATGGATAGTGCACAGTGTACACACTGCTAATTTCAACCTAATAGTTTTGAATAAAAATTGCCATAACTGGCATAGAAAATCAGTTTGCATTTTTAAGAGGCAATTACATCCAGAAGAATATGGAGTTTCAAAAGGGTGACCAAGAAAACCCCCATGAAATTTCCATTACTGCCAGCTCATTTCCTTGGGGAGAGTCACATGGTGGGTGGCAGTTGAAAATCGCCCCTACTGTGTAATTAATTTGTATCCATTAATGCCTATATTACCTCACAATCTCCTGACTTTGGTACCTTCTTTTCCTGTAGAATCCTGAAAGTACAGAAGGAGGCCATTTGGCCCATCGAGTCTGCACAAACAACAATCCCATCCTATCCCTGCTAATCCCCCTGAAGCTAAGGTCAATTTAGCATGGCCAATCAACCTAACCCACAGATCTTTGAATTGTGCACTCAGAGGAAACCCACACAGACACGGGGAGAATGTGCAAACTCCACACAAAGAGTGACTCAAGCCAGGAATTGAACCTAGGTCCCTGGCGCTCTGAGGCAGCAGTACTAACCACTGTACCACCACTCTGCCACCATGCCGATAATAATATCTTGTTTTCCTTCCTTGCCCAACCTGTTAACTCTTGCTACCAACCCACTTTTATGGTTTTACAAAGTTTTCTTTTGCCCCTCAGCCTTAGCGTCTGAAGGACGCAACCTGAAATATCCTTTTATGATGGTAAATGACCAACAGTATAGTTCCTGAAATAAAAACACAAAATGCTGGAAAGATCTCCAGCATCCGCCAAGTTTTTGTTTCAAATTACTGTGTTGCCTCTGTATTTTCTGTTGTTGTAAATTCTTTAAATAGCCTGGAGTGTGTACACCTGAATTTTTATACAGATATGATTGAGAAGATAGGCTTAAAACAGATGATTAAGATGTCGAACTTCACTTCCTTATCACAGTATATTACAATAACAGAACAAGCAATGGCATGTGGAACACAAACACTAATGGAGTTCACAAGAGTGAAAATCTGTTTTTGCGTACAGTACATAATATCTTGATATTTAAGTTTCTTTACTTGAATATTATGGAAAAAAAAGAGAGACATACTTTGGAAGTTTTTCATCTTGCACTCATCAAGACCGATGCAAGAATCCCAAATTTCAAAGGGAACAACAATTTATATTGCATGAGAAAAGGGTGCTGATTGATTGTTTGAGAGAAAGATAATTTGTAGAACTGTTGTTGAATAGGAGATTGTGGTTACTTATATCACACTCAAATGAGCTTTTCATGGATAGACCTGCCAGATAGCAGATGCTTAGGTGACTCCTCCCTTCCTCTTGCTCTTCTTCATGTCTTCTTTATTCATGTTAATTCATGGGTATTACTGGCAAGGCCAGCATTTATTGTCCACCGCTAATTATACTTTTCCAAGTCAGGGTACTGTATGACTTGGAGGGGCGCTTGAAGGTGGTGGTGTTTTCCTGCACTTTGTTATCCTTGTTCTTCTAGTCCATAGAGATTGTACATTTGAGAGGTACTGTAAGAAAGCCTTGGTGAGATGTTGCACTGAATTTTGTAGATGTTACAAATCCTGCCATTGCACTCCCAAGATGGAAGAAGTTGGTTAGGATGCCTATTAAGCAGGCTGCAATGTCCTGGATGGTTTTGAACTTCTTTCGTATTGATGGAGCTACACTCATCCAGGCAAGCGGGGAATATTTTGTTACACTCCTGACTGAACCTTGACATTGTGGAAGACTTCAGGAAATCAGGAGATGAGTTATTCATTTCAGAATACTCAGCCTCTTACCTGTTCTTGTACGCACAACAGTTTGCTAGTTTTTTAAACGTTTCTGGTCAAAGGTGACCCCAAGATACTGGTGATGAGGGATTCAATGATAATGTCATTCAATATCAATGGTAGGCGGTTAGAATCTCATTATTGGATGTGGCCATTGCTCGTCACTATGCTGGCATGAATGTTGCTTACTGATAACCAACTCCAACAGTGGCATCTGGTATATGAGATCATTGACCTTGAACAAAGCACAAACATCTTTCTCTGTGTCAGGTGGGCCATCAGCCACAGGAGAATTTTCCCCTGATTCCAACTGACTTCAATTTTTTTCAGGTTCCTTGATGCCATGTTTAGACTATTGAGAGTCTGCAAAGCTGAGATATAACTCATAAGCCATGTATGAACCTATAGCCAACAATGAAGGAAAGAGACTTCATCTGCAAAACTGATGGATGAACAGACACATTTCTATGTCTCTGAAAGAGATGCAATAAACTCTTTTCCACATAGAATAGTACATCTAAAAATGCTGCCTGATGTCAAGGACAATCACTCTTACCCCACATCTCATAGAATCATAGAATCCTACAGCGCAAAGGAAGCTATTTGGCTCATCGAGTCTTCACTGACCACAATCCTACCCAGGCCCTATCCCCAATATCCCATGCGCTGAGCCGAGCTAGTGCCTCTGACACAAAGGGGCAATTTAGCATAGCCAATCCACCTAACCTGCAGATCTTTGGACATTGGGAGGAAACTGGAGCATCCAGAGGAAACCCATGCAGACATAAGGACATAAGGACATAAGAAATAGGAGCAGGAGTAGGCCATCTAGCCCTTCGAGCCTGCCCCGCCATTCAATAAGATCATGGCTGATCTGTCGTGGCTCAGTTCCACTTTCCCGCCCTCTCCCCATAACCCTTAATCCCCTCTCTTATCAAAAACCCATCAACCCGCGTCTTAAAAATATTTAGCGAGGCGGCCTCCACCACTTCAACGGGCAGAGAATTCCAGAGATTCACCACCGTTTGAGTGAAGAAGTTCCTCCTCAACTCCGTTCTAAACCACCCCCCCTTTATCTTGAGGCTGTGCCCCCTAGTCCTACTGTCTTTTTTGAGCGGGAAGAGTCTCTCCACCTCTATCCTATCCACCCCATTCATCATCTTATACATCTCAATGAGATCTCCCCTCATTCTTCTAAACTCTAACGAGTACAAGCCTAGTTTATTCAGCCTCTCCTCATAGCTCAACCCCCTCAACTCTGGTATCAGCCTAGTAAACCTCCTCTGCACTCCCTCCAAGGCCAAAATATCTTTGGGCAGGTGCAGCGCCCAAAACTGCACACAGTACTCCAGCTGCGGCCTCACCAATGCCCTAAACAGCTGCAGCAAGACCTCCCTACTTTTATATTCAATCCCCCTCGCTATGAAGGGAGAATGTGCAAACTTCACAATGACAGCGACCCAAACCAGGAATTGAACCCACATCCCTGGAGCTGTGAAGCAGCAGTGCTAACTATTGTGCTACTATGCCATCCCCGTCTGGGGTTCAGCTGTTTGGTTAATGTTGGAATCAAAGCTGTAATGAGGTCAGGAGTTGAATAGTCCTGATAGAAACCAAACCGAATATCTGTGAGCAGTTTATTGGTAAGTAAGCACCACATGATCGCACTGTCAATCACACCTTCTATCTCTCTGCCAATGATTGAGATCAGACGCTTTGGAAATGATTGTTGGATTGGATTTGTCCTCCTCCTACTTCTGAATGTTTTGCCTGATAGTTGATAGCAAGGGCTGTCTCCTCATAATGGTTAGGTTTCATACATTCAGCAAGTCACAACAAATCTTGACAACCAGACTGTCGAAGATAACAGGGCTAGTTCAAGTAGCAAAAATGTTGCTTCCAGTAATCAGTTGTCTGCTCTGTCACATTGCACGTGGCAGCATAGCTTCCTCTTATGCATATTGCTGCCTTGAACATGGACTGCACACTGTAGGCTTCAGCCACGTTATCAGCTGATAATTCAAGCTTTTTTTGCCATGTTGCAGGTGGCATAGTGCGCTGCCACACAATGCTGCCAGGGTACAGGACTTTGACAATCATGATATTTTCTGTGAATGGTCACACACCAGCGTTAAGAGAGCAGAAATGGCTTTGTTGTCGCGAGCAGAGCTGATATTTGGTGCCCAAGTTCTAATGTGTATGCTGCCAATGGGAAGCACTGCTGGGAGCCTGCAATCTTTGTGAAGTGATGTGCTCCCTTCTGCTTGTTTCAGGCAAAAGACAATGAAATGTAGTGAGTTGTCAATGGATAGAGAGCATCACCGACCTCCCACATACAACAGTGAATAATAAGCTGTGAGATTTGGCAAATTTGGCAAATCCAGCTCCCGTCTGGGAAGCGTCTGTTCACGAAAGTTCAACATCACGGTCACCTTCACAGCCAAAAGCAATGTAGTCGTTGACCTACTCCTAGATCATATTCGTGTCTGCAGCTGGTGATAGATTTCATGTCTGTGACCTTATTGAAGATTAGAAACCACATGTTGGCCCTTGCTGCCTGCGCAAGTAGGAAACTTATTCATGGAATACACTGAACAAACATGACCACTTGAAGAGAGCCTTTCACCCCTCACCTCCCCCCTCTCTCTGCACTTGGCCTAATCAGAAAATGAAATGTCGATTACTATACCTCTTTTGAAGACATAGAAAATGTATCTGTCCCTTCACCCATTTTGTAGATGAAATATCTTCCCTTCATTATGGCTTATGAGCCATATTTTAGCATTGCAGGCTCTCCTTAGTCCAAACATTGATTGTCAACTGGTGGATGTGGTGATGGATTGTTGGTACCATCTGCTGCCCTCTCTTCCTCAGTGACCGTCCTTATTGATTGGTGGACCACTGTTTTAATCATGATTGGGCATCTGCTTTGCATGTATTAATGCTAATAGAAAATTTGTGGCACAGAGAGAAGCCATTTGACCCATCCTGTCTGTACGAACCAAGAAGTAGCTCATCTCCAACCCTTGGTCAGTAGCCCGACAGGTTACAACACTTCAAGTGCACATGCAATTTGTTTTTTAAGTAATGAGACTTCCTGCTTCTACCACCCATTCAGGCAGTGAACCTAAGAGCGACTGGTTTTGTGCAGAAGACTTGAAATTTGCAAAAAAGCATCTTATCCAGCCGTCACAGCACTGTTTATATACTTTGGCAACTCTAAATAACTATAAAAAAAACCAAACACTTACAGAATTGAAACAACAGCCAAAATAAATCAAAAACAACAACTAACCTGTAACTGATCACTTTAAATAACTTTGGTGTGGAATTCTTCCGGGGCCCAGTTGTAGCTGAATAAAAATCAATTATAGATGAGACTGAGTATAAGAGTAAGGCGATAAATATGAACTTAACCTTTAGATTTTTAATCAGTAAGGGAATCAAGGGTTATGGGGATAAGGTGGGAAAGTAGAGTTGAGGATTATGACATCAGATCAGTCTGAACTGATGATCTGAAAATCCCACCCTTAGAGTCAGTTTATTGTGCACGATGAAGGTAAATGCTGATTAATATTACATTTTTGGCACACTCTTGAACACAGAGCAACCAAAAATTGATACTACTTTCTCATCAGAATTTTGATTCCTTTGAGAATCACACATATCTGAATTGCAACCTGAGGATCATGCCAAAGAGTAATTTAGGAAAATAATGATGACTTTTGGGTGCAGAGCTGCTGTTGTGCCTTGAGGTTATTTAATTGTTAATAAATGAGGTCTGAATGTTTTATATACCATAGAATAGAGTGCGTAAATGTTCAGAACATTTCATTCTCACGCTGGCTTTTAATATTTGTAAAGTTTAACAAATGTAAAACTTTGTCTGAACTTTACCTGAATGACATTTTATTGACATGACATATGTTTGCACTAATGATAATACTGATTGATATTCTTAGTGCCACAATGTTAATAACTGCAGCAGGATATAGAATTTTGTGCCTTTTAATGAATGTTTAAATCTCAGTCCACGTACAGTATTCTGCCGATACCATTATTCAGCTCGAGTTCCACAGAGGACAGATGAGACGTGGAACCAGTATACCTTGGCAAAGCAAAATCAAATTAAAACACAAGAATTAGAAACTAGCACAGATGTTCAGGATTCACTATTCAATTAAGAAGATTGGGTTTGAAAACTGGATATCTTTTTGGAATTGAAAGAACTAAATAACAATCCAGCAGAACTTGTATATTAATTTTGAGTGTGTTGTCACCTGCTAAATCCATGCCCATCTTTCCCAAGGATCCCTGGTAAAATTTCTCAAATCCAATCTCCACTCCACTCCACCCACAGCACTGAATTGGCCATAAGGAAAGTCATACATAACATTGTCTCTACCTGCCACTGTAATCTTCTTCAGTCTTACACATCTTTTCCCAAATGCTTCATTTCTGACTTAATATCTCTCCCCTTTCACGCCGTAGCCAACTGTCCAAACACCATGATTTAGAGTTCCTTCCCTCTACTCTTCTATTTCTCCATCTCCCTCTCTTCCTTTATGGTTTTCCTTAAACCCCACTCCCTTGACCTCTTTGGTCACTGCTCCGGAAAACTATACTTGGCAGCACAGTGGTTAGTTGTTAGCACTGCTGCCTCACAGTGCCAGGGACTGAAGCACCTAGAGGAAACCCATGCAGACATGGGGAAATGTACAAACTCCACACAGACAGAGACCCAAATCCATCCCCAGGATATAATTGGCGCTTGTTTTCAAGCTTTGACATAGTGCATGAATTGACAAGTCTTTGCCTCAGAGCTATGATTGCTGGCACTGAGAGAAACTGGCATCTGGATATTAATGCTCAGAGAATTAAGGCGGTGAGGCAGTTTGGTGCAGCACAAAAGCCTGAACCGGGGCTACTAAAATGGGCAAAACCTGGCTGTCATCGATAGGAAAGGGGTCAGTTTTTACATGTACATTAATAATAATCAGTTCAACATCGCTGGTACTCTGTTTGACCTTGTGACTGTTTTGTGCTGTCAGACTGTTTGTTCAACATCAAGATTTGAAGAAGCCATAACTCCCGTGACATTTCCATTGTACAGATTGAAACTTTTAGCCCCTGCTCCTGACACAACTCCATTTTGAGCCTTCTCTCTGCTTGAACCAGATTGTTTGTAACCTTAAACCCACATTTTCAGGGGGTTCAGAAGGGGGCTTCCAACTTAGCCTAAATGGCACTGAAGCCCTGATTCTGGAAATCATACCTCTGAACTCAGCACCCACCATTTTTGTCATATTTAGTGCATCTTGAATCATTTCATAGGTTATCATTATCACAGTTGGAGGGAGGGAGGGCCTGTAAATTCACAATTTGATTGGCAGCTCCATCTGGTTATGAAGTTTTGATGAGGGAATATAAATACAAGTGGTTGTCCTATAGAGGATTAAGTACTTGAATGTTCTCATAAGGGGGTAAATAGTTGAATAAATTTAAATTGATTGAATGTTTTTTCAATAAATGGATGTTTGTTTTAGTAGTGAAGCCATCAATAGAAACTTAGAACTTCATTTTCTTTCATCTCGACATGACAAGTCAATGTTGAATACTGGGTAAGTTCACTTGGGAAATGTAAGGAAAATGGTGAGTGGTGACTGGCATTGGTTGGCATGAGTTGGCACTGAGTTGGCATAGAGACAATAAAGGACAATGGGGATGACTGGAAGGTCATTTTTTGGCATGTGTTTGCATTAAATTGAAACAGGGCTATAAAGGTCTATGGGTTGGTAAAGGGACGTTGCTTGGTGCAGAAGGTAGGAATGGGGTGGATAGAGGGATATAGCTCAGCATGGAGAGAGGATGGAAGTTGGTGGAGAGGCATAAGTTGGCATGGAGATTAGATGTGTTTGGGTGGACAGGAATGAAGCAGCATGAGCTGACATAGATGGGGTACAGTGAGTGTAAGGGGGGATGAGGGGATGTGAGGGGTGAGGGCTTGACAGATGATTGTTATGTTGTTGTTCTTTGTTTTACAGCTGAGATTAAGTCCCAGGCTGCCAAGACAAACTGTTTAAGCAGTGGCCTTGGTACCTATTAGCCCCTGTGGCTACCTCTGCCTTCTTTCTGATGGTAGTGGGCCTGACCCCAGTTACCATCTTCTCCCTCCCACCCCCAGGAACAAAAATCTAACTGTTCCGGCACCTTCTCCTCAGTCAGGTTCACAGAGTCAGGAATTTTCCTGGCTTTATTATTCCGACTCAGGAAGGAAAATCCAGCCCTTTGTGCCCTTTCCTGACCTGAACTGGGATTTAGAATCCTAGACAAAACCAAATCTGCTGCTGTATCATTTGAATTGTCTAATGCATTTTATTGAATAGGATGTGGCTGAATCAGGATGTTGATATCGACCAATTACCTCAAGACCTCAACTAATAACTCATAAATCTGTTCAAATCTGATGCAGCACGGTGACACAGTGATTAGCACTACTGCCTCACAGCACCAGGAACCTGGGTTCAATTCCTGGCTTGGGTCTTTGTCTGTGTGGAGTTTGCATGTTCTCTCTACGTCTGCATGGGTTTCCTCCAGATTCTCCGGTTTCCTCCAACAGTCTAAAGATGTGCAGGTTAGGTGGGATGGCCATGCTAAATTGCTCCTGAGTGTCAGGGGGGCTAGCTAGGGTAATTGCATGGAGTTAAGGGGATAGGGCTTGGGTGGGGTTGTGGTCAGTGCAGACTTGATGGGTCAAATGGCCTCCTTCTGCACTGTAGAATTCAATAAATCACCATCAGTTTGAATTTGGTTTTAAAAAGTACCTTGACCAGTGAAAATGACTACAAAGCTCCCAAATTGTCATAAAAAACTTATCTGGTTTCGTCACACCTTGCAGAGAAGAAAATCTGCTGCCCTTATCCATTCTGGCCTATATGTAACTCCAGTCCTGCACCAAACTTTTCTTCCCATTGACATGGCCTAACCAGCTATCGGTTGGCTCCCCACCATCTTCTCTGTGAAACTAAGGGTGGGATTTTCTGGCCCTTCCCGTTGTCGGGATCTCCTGATCTCACTGAGGTTGACCCCCATCCCCCACCACAGGACAGTTGAGCCATCCAAAGCACTGCAGACATCACACTGGTAGCCAACGGTGAGCCATTTCCATTGTGGGACATCTCACCACAGGAGCCTGGAAAATTCCAGCCTTGAACAATAAGTGTTATTCTCATCGGTGATGCCTATATCCAGAGGGTGCTCTTGCTTCGTGTCTCTCTTGGAACCATACAGGCTAAATCTCACCTTAGACCACCAGTTAGATTACCACAGGTGCTAGGGGCATAGAGGAAATAAACCTGCTTAAGAAGGGAGGATGGAAAATGTGTCTTGAGAATTTGCAAATCTCGCTGGGTTTCTTCGGCCTCCCTGTCGAGTTTTTCTTGGTGGCAGGAGGCAGCATGCCTTTGACTGATATAGGTATCTTCTAGCCCTGCCGCTGTCCATGGGATTATCCATTGATTCCCTGTTGGGGGAGTGCACTGTCAGCAGAAACAGAAGATCCTGCCATGAAGAGATGGAAGATCACACCCACAGTCTGAAGTTGTGGAGAAATCATTCACAGGTACATTTAAAAATTGGAGTTTGAGGAATAGGTCCAGAGGTAATAAGATTGTGCACGTGGTGTGGACGAGAATTTACTGGCCTCTGTTTGGAAAGACATGAACTGTCCCTTGTGGAACGGATGACCTACTTCTGCTCTGTTGTTCTCAAGCCAGACTTTAAATTCACTTGCAGTTAGAGCCTGTGGGAGTTCTCCATTATTCCAGATTGTGGATAAGGCTGGGAATACTCAGGGGTATCTCTTGTGAAATGTAGATCTTCCTCTTGGGATTTGGTCTGCAGTGTCATGCAGAGTGTGGCTGTTAATATATTCACTACAAGGAGAGACAACTAATATGATCCAACAGCCATTAACATGATGAAAGTTTTCAATAGCACTGATTTAGTAGATATTTAATGGTGATTTAGTTTGATTAATTTAAAGTGTCATCATTCATAATAATAAATGGGATTCCTTCCCCCCCACCAAACCCAATCTGTGGAGCGTTTTTTGGCTGTGGCTCGCCATTGCCTGGCTTCGGGAGTTTCCTGTCAACAGGGTTTACCATTATTTGTACCTTCCGCCATCAGGTATACACGGCAATGAACAGCAAAGAACAAAGAACAACAACAAACAACAAAGAAAAGTATAGCACAGGAACAGGCCCGTCAACCCTCCAAACCTGTGCTAATCATGATGCCCTACCTAAACTGAAAAATAACCTTCTGCCGTTGCTTGGTCCTTAACCTTCTATTCTCTCCCTATTCATGTACCAATCCAGATGCCTCTTAAATGTTGCTAATGTGCTGCTTCCAACACATCCTCTGGCAGTGTGTTCCAGGCAGCCACCGCTTTCTGTGTGAAAAACCTCTCCTGCACAGTCGTAGGTAGGTCGTGCCTTACTAACCTTATTGAGTTTTTTGAAAAAGTGACCAAAGAGGTGGATGGGGGTAAGGCTGTTGACGTTGTAAGTATGGACTTTAGTAAGGCGTTTGATAAGGTTCACCATGGAAGGCTTCTGCAGAAAATGCAGATGTATGGGATTGAGGGTGATTTAGTTAATTGGATCAGGAATTGGCTAGCTGATAGAAGACAGAGGGTGGTGGTTGATGGAAAGTATTCGTCATGGAGTTCGGTTGCAAGTGGTGTGCCTCAGGGATCTGTTTTGGGGCCACTGCTGTT
This sequence comes from Carcharhinus amblyrhynchos, assembly GCF_965287045.1. Taxonomy (NCBI): domain Eukaryota; kingdom Metazoa; phylum Chordata; class Chondrichthyes; order Carcharhiniformes; family Carcharhinidae; genus Carcharhinus; species Carcharhinus amblyrhynchos. Next base: position 44,021,246 of record NC_137324.1, on the reverse strand, counting down.
TGTAATTTTTATAAATGATCTGGATGAGGGTATAGAAGGATGGATTAGTAAATTTGCTGATGACACCAAAGTCGGATGAGTGGTAGATATGAAGAGAAGTGTCATAGTTTACAGAGAGACTTGGACAAGTTGCAGAGCTGGGCCGAGAGGTGGCAGATGGAGTTTAATGCAGAAAAGTGTGAGGTAATTCACTTTGGCAGGAATAACAAATGTGTAGAGTATAGGGCTAACGGTAGGACTCTGAATAGTGTTGATGAACAGAGGGATCTAGGTGTATATGTGCATAGATCCCTGAAAGTTGGAAATCAAGTCGATAAGGTAGTTAGGAAGGCATACGGTGTCTTGGTGTTTATTGGTAGGGGGATTGAATTTTGGAGCCGCAACGTCATGTTGCAACTGTACAAAACTCTGGTGCGTCCGCACTTGGAGTATTGTGTACAGTTCTGGTCCCCACATTATAGGAAGGATGTGGAGGCATTGGAGAGGGTGCAGAGGAGGTTTACCAGGATGTTGCCTGGTATGGAGGGAAGGTCCTATGAGGAGCGACTGAGGGATTTGAGGTTGTTTTCGTTAGAAAGAAGGCGGCTAAGAGGAGACCTTATTGAAATGTACAAGATGATTAGAGGTTTAGATAGGGTGGACAGTGATAGCCTTTTTCCTCGGATGGAGAAAGCTAGCACGAGGGGACATAGCTTTAAATTAAGGGGTGGTAGTTATAGGACGGATGTCAGGGGTAGGTTCTTTACCCAGAGGGTGGTGAGGGAATGGAATGCCCTGCCTGCTGCAGTTGTAGATGCGCCAAGTTTGGGGGCGTTTAAGAGGTCAGTGGATAGGTTTATGGATGGAAAGGGATTGATTTAGGTTAGAGGGTCATTGCTTTTTTCTTAATTGGTCGGCGCCACATTTAGGGCTGAAGGACCTGTTCTGCGCTGTAATGTTCTATGTTCTATGTTCTATGCATGTCTCCTCTAGACTTTCCCTCTGTCACATTGAACCTGTGCCACCTTGTGAAGCATGCCTACCCCACATGGCTGACAGCAGTGTTAGGAAAACACTTATTTGCTCGATCTGGTGACATCCACCTGACTTCAGCTGCAGTATTTCACATGCCCTGGCAAAATGCCTGCCAAAATTTGAGGCATGGAACCTCAATAATTCAATATCTCAGATCTCTGGTGCACTCCTCAAGAATAGACCAACATCAAACTCATCGAGGTTAAACCAAAAGTAGGTGTGTTCATGATGAGTTGATTTTCACGTTCTTAGTAATTTAATCGCTCGTGCTGACTTACCTCTGCCCATCTTTTCTGGTTTGCTCTGCGCCTCCCATTTATTCTGCACACAGGGAAATCACAATGGCCTCCCAGCCCAGACTGAAAAGTTAAAGTTTATTCGTTAGTCACAAGGAAGGCTTACATTAACTGCAATGAAGTTACAGTGAAATTTCTCTAGTTGCCACTGTCCGGCACCTGTCTGGGTCAATGCACCTAACCAGCACATCTTTCAGACTGTGGGAGGAAACCAGACCACCCGGAGGAAACCCATGCAGACACCGGAGAATGTGCAGACTCCCCACAGACAGTGAGCCAAACCAGGACTCTGGCACTGTGAGGCAGCAGTGCTAACCACTGTGCCACCATGCCATCCCAATTGGCTGGACTTGAAAATATTATGTAATCCTGATTGACGTCATTAGAAAAACATTCGATAGGTTTAAAGATACCGGCCTTGACACTTGATCAGCAAAAAAGGTTTAGATTCTGCAGTTACATTCGGTTGCCAGCCTGACAGGGCTCCTCGAGTCATCAGGAATCGAAGATCAATCAATCTCCAGGGCTCTACGGTGCTCAACCCTAGCGAAAAATCATCAGGCCATGCCAAAAGATCATTTTTGTTTGTCATTTTCTTTCCACACTTCTCTTTACCAGGTTTAAAAATATTGAAAATGGGGGAAATAAAAGGCTGATGACTGGTGGTCAAACATCATCCAATTGGGTAATGAGTATTTTTGCTTCCCTGTTGGAGTAGGTCACAGGGATGGATGCGTTGGCTGAAAACTGGCTGGTATGCAAGTCATGTGATGGAATCTTCAGGAATATATTTAATCATGGTTAGCAATCCTACCCCAGCGGGATGTTGGCAGAATGTATCCTGCTGATCAACGTGGCAGGGTTAAAATTGTCCATTACAGTGTGTTTAAGGGTGGCATGGTGGCATAAAGAACGGCACTATAGTACAGTGGTTAGAACTGCTGCTTTACAGCACCATGGACCTGGGTTTGATTAAGGCCTTGGGTCACTGTCTGTGTGGCTTTTGCACTTTCTTCCCATGTCTGCATGGGTTTCCTATGGGTACTCCAGTTTCCTCCCACAGTGCAAATATGTGCAGGTTATGTTGATTGGCCATGGTAAATTGTGCTAGTGTCATGGTAAATGTGTGGGGTTACGGGAATACAGCCTGGGTTGGATTGGTGCAGACTCGATGGGCCGAATGGCCTCTTTCTGCACTGTAGAGATTCTATGTGCTAAGTTGTGAGAAGATCAAATTTGGCAAACAAATTCAAAGTTATTAAGGTAACTAATTGTTTTTAAACCTCTTAGAATGATGCCAACTTTCATTTTAATGGACAGAAGGAAGAATAGAAGCCTTCAACCAGTCCTCTGGGAGAACTTACTTACTGGTGTCTGGTATAAGATTTCGGTTTGTGTGTCTTAGTGTTTGCCTTTAGGGCAAAAACTTTAAGCCACTGTGATAAAAAAAAGTGTCTGCAAATGAACTTTGAGAGAGTATTGTTTTTCTAACTTCAACATAAAATTGGCTGCGCACTTAGGATTGTTTCGAAAGTGTCAGGGAAGTCAAGCCCTGAAGCTAATGCAACAAAGGTTATTATTCCTTCTGCATATATATATATAACCTTAGTAACTCTGCTTAACTGACCTTTGTTAACATGCTGAGGATTGCAGTACATTTCTGCAGCAGAATCAAAAATATAAAATGATGAAACAATCTGGTTGTTTTGCTGTTTTCTTGCCCCACTGAAATATTTTTCTCACTCTCTTTTTGTACATCTGGTGTGGCGCACTTTGAACTTCTCAGCAGTCAGACTCCCAGGACCTAATTATTGTCTCTTTGTTATTGCCTATACAGTTTTGTCCTGGGGAGATCTCACCTTCCCTTTCGTTATTTTTCATTTTATCTCTCTCAGATATATGGTTTCCTTGGATGCCATTGCCGGGGTATTAGTTTGGAAAACAATGAGTGAATCCAGATTGTTTGTTCACACTAGTTCAACAGGAAGAAGCACAAATTGGAACTGAGACACTGAAAGTTTTTGTGAGCCATTCCCAGTTTCCAGTGGGAGTGCAAGTTATATAATTGTACACAACTAATCCATGATTTTCTGCATACAATTTTTATCAATTAGCCTTGAAGTGTAAGTAAAGATCAACTGTTTTCAAATATTTCTGCATGGGAATTTCTGTATACATTCACATACTCCAGGGCTCCCTTGACAATGGCGTAGGAATTCAGGAGCGACCAATTTCTGGTGCTTTTTCTGCACTGAAATGTAACCCTTCTCTATCCTCCTTCCCACGTACACAGACAAACATATGCATGCATACAAACATGCATGCATACACATGCACACACATATACACAGGGATTCCACCATCACAAGCACAAGCTAATTATCCCGCAAAGAAATGGTTAGATCCAACGAGATCAAATCTTGAGCGCCAAGTCGCATTCACATAGGAACGGCATGGCAATCAGAACCCAAGGGAATGAATGGCAGAGGACTGAGCCATGGCTAAAGTCGCAGTTGATCAAAAGTAAGTGGGGAAGATTGCAGGCCTGGGATAGGGGAGAGAATGTGGGTCAGGATCTTGGGACTGAGAGATTGAGACTTAAGAGTCAAAGGGTGGAAGGAAGATATAGGTCAGGACCTTTAGGGCCATAAAGTCAGGGCTCTTGGATCCAGGAAGAATGGCTATCAGGATTATAGAACAAAGAAAAAGAACACATACACAGATTCCATTCCAAAGCCATGCCAAACATGATGCCCGAACAAAACAAAAAAACCTCCTGTCCGTATCCCTCTATTCCCTCCTTGTACCCATCTAGACGTCTCTTAAGTGTTGATAATGTGCCTATTTCCATCACCTCCTCTGGTAGCGCATTCAAGGCACCCAACACTCTCTGCATGAAAAACTTCCTCCACAAATGTCCCTTAAACATTCCCCCTCTCACCTTGAACCTGTGCCCCTTGTAATTGACACTTCCACCTTGGAAAATGTCTCTATCTATGCTGTCTATGTTCCTGAAATTTTGTAGATATCTATTAGGTCTCCCCTCCACCTTTCCAGTTAAAACAATCCTAGTTTATTCAATCTCTCCTCATTGTCAAAACCTTTAAGATCAGGCGACATCCAATGAACATTCTTTGCACTCTCTTCAAAACTTCCGTGACCTTCTGGTAGTGTGGTGACCAGAATTGCACACAATGTTCTAAAAGCAGCCTAACAAAGGTTTTATATGGCTGCAACATGATTTGCCACCTCTTGTACTCAATACCCTGGCCGATGAAGGCAAGCAAGCCATATTCCTTCTTAACCACCTTGGCCACCTGTGCTGCCATTCTGAGGGAAATGTGGACCTGTATGCCCAGATCCCTCTGTTTAAAAGATCTGTAGCTAGTGATGTTCCGTAGAGATCAGTGTTGGGACTTCTGTTTTTTGTAGTATAAGTAAATGATCTGGAGGAAAAGTGGGTGGTCTGATTAATATATTTACGAATTAGATGAAGATTGGTGGAGTTGTTGACAGTGCCAGAGATTGTTAGAGGAAACAATAGGATATAGATAGTTTGGAGATTTGGGCACAGGAATTGCAGATGGGATTTATCTGAACAAATGTGAGGTGATGGATATTGGAGGATCAAATATAGGTGTGAATAATACTGTCAATGGCAGAACCCTTAGGAACATTAACATGCAATTTAAAGTTTACTTATTAGTCACAAGTAGGATTACATTAACACTACAATAGAGTTAGTGTGAAAACACCCTAGTCGCCATACTCTGGCTCCTGGTCGGGTACACTGAGGGAGAATTTAACATGGCCAATGCACCTAACCAGCATATGTTTCAGACTGTGGGAGGAAACCGGAACACCCGAGGAAACCCATGCAGACATGGGGAGAACATGCAAACTCCACACAAACAGTGAACCAAGCCGGGAATTGAACCTGTGTCCCTGGCGCTGTGAGGCAGCAGTGTTAACTACTGTGCTTATGACCTATAAATCTGAGTCATTAGCTAATGTACCACTGTAAGGGTATTTGTTCTTGTTAGCTTGATCCTTTTACCCATCCCATGTGACATATTACTGGTGGGAGCAATTTTTTTTAGAAGTTTATTTATTAGTCACAAGTAAGGCTTACATCAACACTGCAATGAAGTTATTGTGAAATTCCCCTAGTCACCACACACCAGTGCCTGATCGGGGCAATGCAACTAAACAGCACGTCTTTTAGACTGTGGGAGGAAGCCGGAGCACCTGGAGGAAACCCACCCAGACATGGGGAGAACATGCAGACTCCACACAGATAGTGACCCAAGCCAGGAATCAAACCCAGGTCCCTGGCGCTATGAGGTAGCAGTGCTAACCACTGTGCCACCGTGCTGCACATTTTGAGCTTGGTTTAAGCTCTACTATGTGGTTAAATTGAGCAAATTAGCTGTTTTGTTTTAGCTTAACTGCTCAGGATATGCATTAGACCCAGTACTCAAAGGAAGACTATAAAATAAAATTTACCAATGTCCATAAAACACTCAAGAATTTTTTTACAGAGTTTATGATCAAAACAGAAATGTTTAATTAAAGTGCAGCCATGTAAGTTTCAACCAGCTAATCACTGGGATATATTTAGGACTATTCGGGTTAACATTCTTCTTTATTCCCATTTTATGGCTTTATTTCCTCTGGTAGCTGCCTTACGCAGAGGCCTTTGTATACATTTGGAACATAGGCTTCAGCTTATTTCAAATTGTGCACAGGAACTTCATGGGAATTTCTTAAACAATGCAATACCAGAATATATTAAACCTTCCAGGAAATTCATTGAATAACGGAAAAGATCAGTGAACTGTATACCAGTAAAGCAAAATGTAGTTGTATTTTAAGGGCCTGTTAGGTACATACACTTACTTACTGCCTTCATACCTGTAAGTTAAATAAATGTGCACACTACTTTGGAGGTTATCATTGCTGGTAATTCATGTCTAATGCAAACAGAAAGTGGTGGAAATACTCAGCAGGCCCGGCAGCATCTGTGGAGAGAGAAACAGAGTGGGCTTTTCCATCTCCCTCCCCGCTCCACACCCACAGCATGTTTTAGCAGCAGCAGAGGCAGCCCGCTGTTGGCTGGTGGCAAGATCGTCCAGTCCAGCACTATCAAAGGAGTTCCCCATTGTTCACACCCTCCGCCATCAAGGAGCCCAAACTGAGGAAAGCTGCAACAACCTGTTGGCAGGAACAGCTGGATAATTCAGCCCAATATTTCGAGTCGAATACGCTTCATCCTCAAACCTATGTTCTGGCCAGGATTCTCCAATCTCATACACACCGCCCACACTGCCAGTGAGAATGGGCAAATTTAGCACTCAGCCAAATCTCCATTCACAGTGGCAAGATCAGATAATCCCAGCTGTGGCTGAGGTTGGGAAATTCCAGCCTCTTTTTCTGTCTCCACAGTTGCGGCCAGACATGCTCGCCCCAAGACCGGAAAATCCCACCCGAGGTCAACTGACATTTGCATGGTTAGTGTCACTCCCCATAGTAGGTGGGAATGGAAAATTCCACCCACTGAGTACTTCCAGCACTTTTCTTTTTATTTCAGATTTTCACCATCCGCAGTATTTTGCTTTTATTGATAATTCATATATTCTTTTCTCAATACTTCTGGGAAAGTTTGCTTCAGATTATGAACAGCAGAAAAAGTAAGTTTTATACAACTTGTTCGAGTTTCTTCTTCATTGACACTAATAGGAGAAAGCACAAAGCTGCATAGCAGGCAGCTGAGTCAATATTGTTTTGTTACACTCCGTCAAAGTTGTAAGTGGATGGCAAAGTTGTCCTGAATTTTCGCAGTAACTTTGTTGCAGTGTTAATATAAGCCTACTTGTGACATTAACAAATAAACTTGAATTTAAATCAAGATCGACAAATGGTTGGAGTGCAAAAGTGTTAAATTCTAGACTGGTATTGTAAGATTTGTACATATCGAAAATCATTTGTCACATGAAGTCCCAGGACAAAATGTGATTATTAGCCAAACCAGCAGATCTCAGATGCATTTGCATTAATGTGTGATCTGTGAGGACTTTGTGTACTGAGAGTAATTACAGTGACTACTTGCTTATCAGCCAATTCTTGCAAATTTTGCTGCAGCAAAGGTGTCAGTTTGACAAAAGGAGTCATTTGTCAAGCACTGACACTCCACCTTTCATTGGAAATTAAATTGGAGATTACAGTCCTGTTGCAGACTACAGGTGCCTTATCACCTAAATAATACAACATGTAATAATAGATGACAAACGGACATTAATGGGCAGACAACGGTGCTGATCGCTGCGCTCACAAAATTACTTTTAGACAACTTTATTTAAAATATGAAATAGTGAATTAATTTTGCCAGGGATTTATATGTGGTTACAGTGAACTTTGGTCCAAATCCTCCATTCAGGTTTGGAATTCCAGTTTCTGGCCTTGATCAGGCAAAAATCTGGCCCACTAATATGTCAGGGGGGAATGTGGGGAGGCACCAGTCTCTGTATATTGCTTCCTTGTTAGTAAATACCTTTTGTGATCCTGATTAAGTGTTAGCATGCATCATTACATTGGCAATGAGGATGGGGTGGATTGTGAGGGCACTGCTGTCAGCCCGACAGGTGTGAATAGTGAGATGTTGAGATATTCCCAGATGCTGAGCGACAGACAGCAGATCAAACCTGAATTGGCTGATACAGTCAGAAGCTTAGAAATATATTGAACTAAAATGAAAAGAAATTAACTCACAGAAGCAAGAGCGCGATTTTGTGCTGAGGGAAAAGTGGAACTTAAGTTAAAAAAAAGGACAAAGAGGTGTTGCAAGATCTTGTTTCTTAAGAAGTAAGCAAAAAGATCTTTTTAAATTTGATTTCATTCATTATTGTTACATATATAGGGATACAGTGAAAGTATTGTTTCTTGCGCACCATACAGGCAAAACATACCAATCATAGAATATGATATGGAGTGTTGGACTGGAGTGGGCACAATAAGTCTCACAGTATCAGGTTAAAGTCCCGCAGGTTTATTTGGAATCATGAGCTTTTGGAGCGCTGCTCCTTCGTCACCTGAGGAAGGAACAGTGCTCCAAAAGTTTGTGATCCCACATAAACCTGTTGGACACTAACCTGGTGTTATGAAATTTCTTACTGTTCATAGAGTACATAGAAGAGAAGGAAAGGAGAGGATGCAGAATATAGTGTTGCAGTTACAGATAGGATGAAGAGAAAGATCAGCTTAATATATGATAAAACTATTCAAAAGCTTGATGATGGCAGGTAAGAAGCTGTTCTTGAATCACAGAGCAGTGTTTTGAGAGAGAAATTAAAAAGAAAGCCCCAAATAGCTGTAGCATGGTCTCCAAAGTGCAGTAAAGTGAAGATGCTAAGATTGCCGGTCTCCTAAACCAAGCAGGGTCTATGGGGCTGGAATTGGGGCTGAGGGGAGTCTGGATAGCGCTTCGTGCACAGAGGAAATTTGCAGGCAGCAAGTTCTTAAGTTTGAAAAATAAGTCCTTAGCCTTATAGTCATTGATGTGTACAGCACAGGAAAAGGCCCTTCAGCCCATCAAATCTGTGCCAGTCAAAGACAAAACATCCAACTATTCTTTTCCCTTTCACCAGCACTTGGCCCTCTTGGCATCACAAGTGCACATCTAAATACATGTTAAATGTTATGAGGGTCTCTGCCACAACCACCCTTTCAGGCAGTGAGTTCCAGACTCCCACTGCCTTCTGTATCTCCTATAAACCTCCTGCTCCTTATCTTAAATCTGTGCAACCTGATCCCTCCACCAAAGGGAAAAGCTTCTTCCTGTCTACTCTATCCATGCTCCTCATAATTTTATACATCTCAATCATGTTCCCCTTCAGTCTCCTCTGCTCCAAGCAAAACAACGCCAGTCTACACAATCTCTCTTCATAACCAAAACTCTCCAGTCGAGGCACATCTTGGTAAATCTCATCTGCACCCTTTCCAGTGCGATCACATCCCTCCCATAATGTGGATTCCAGGATTGCACACACAATACTCTAGCAGTGGCTGAATCAACATTTTCTATAGTTCCAGTATAACCTCCCTGCTCTTAAACTCTATGCCTTGGCTAATAAAGGTAAGTATACCATATTCCTTCTTAACCACTTTATTCACCTGTCCTGCTACAGTAAGGGACGAGTATACATGCACACCAAGGTCCCACTGATCCTTGGTGTTTCCCAGGGTCCTGCCGTTCAGCATGCATTCCCTTGTCTTGTTTGTCCTGCCCATGTGTATTGCATTACACTAATCTTGATTGACTTCCATTTGCCATTGATCAGGCCATCTGACCAGCCCGTTTATATCCTCCTGTAATCTCAGCCTATCCTCCTTATTACTTACCACCAGAGAAACTTTTGCATCATCCACAAAGTTACATAGCAACATTCTAGTCTAAATCATTTATATAAACCACAAACAACAAGGGCCCCAATACTGATCTGCAGGGATCCCACAGGACACAGTCTTCCAGTCCAAGAAACACCCCTCTTCCATCAACCATTTGCTTCCTGCCACTCAGCTGAAATTCTGGATCCAATTTGCCAAATTTCCTTGGATCCCATGGGCTATTACCTTCCTTGTTCAGAACATAAAGCTAAAATGTTTTTAAAATGGCCCCTTGCCCCTCGAGAGGTCTGGATCTTGCAGTGAAATTGACAAAAAGAAACTGATACATCAAGGGAAGAGAAGAATGATTTCTCCAAATGATCAGCAAAAATAAAAGTTGCAGAGGTCGCTGAGAGAGCTTTCAGGCACTATAAAAACTGCAGTGATCACTAAGAGAGCTTTCAGCCACCAAAAATGGAGAAAGCTTACAAGTTTAACAATGGTTCAAAGGAGAAGATGCCAATTTCATGCCAAAACTTCAGAAGTGTGGGAAAGTCTCTAGAGAGAACCAGCAGGTGCTGACAGTTGAAAAAAGTTGACCGTCTTAAAACGTTAATGCATTTAAGATGATAATGCATTTGAAGAAGTAATGCATTTAAAGTGGTAATACATTTAATGGGGCAATGCATTTAAAGCAGCAACTACAAGAGGAAACAGAGGGCAATGGACAGGAAACTTGGAAAAGACCCCAAGTAGAAGGCAATAGTCAAAGAAATTGTGTATAAGCAACAAAGACCTCAATGAAATAGCAATGCAAGATCTCGGATGAGGCAATAAAATGTCAGGAAAGAGGCAACACCTTACCTCAGAGGAGGAAATTAGGACTTCAGGGAAAAGGCAACAGAAGACCACAGAAAAAGGGCACAGAAACACCCCAGCAGGAGGGTACTGAAAGACTCCAGGAGGGTAATGAAGTACCCCAAAAGGAGAGCAACAATGACCGACCCCAGTAGGAGAGCAACGAAAGACATTAAATGACCAAATTAAGGACAATGAGGGAAGCACAGAATGAAAATCAATAAACAGTTTATCGGAGACAGACTCAACTAACAGTGAAGCCAAAAAGGTTTAGCTGAGGTTAAGACAAGTAGAAATGTATACGTTCAATATGAACATGATGGATTCATCTCAAGAGAAATGCAGAAATAAAAGACTTTAAAATAAACTAAGAATGCAAAGAGGAATCAGCAAAAAGAATTAAAGCTCTAGAACAAGATAAAATGACTGACAGCAAACTTGAAAAAAAGTTGCTAAAATTTACTAAGCTAAGTTAAGAAGAAGGACAATTTAATAAGACAGTGGAAAATGAGCTAAATTCCATGAAAAGCAACAGAAAACAAGAGCAAGTCAAGTGAAGGATTGAATCAGGAAAAAAAGACTTGAAGAAAGGAAGCTTGAAAAATGAGAAATTGTAGGAACATTGAAATTGACAGCAGAATCAGCAGTTCAGACAGAGAAGGAAACTACAGTTATGTTCCAAAACAAGACTGCTGCATTGGCCATGCAAATGGAAAAGCAGCAAGCCTGGATGGAAGGCCCCCATGTAAAACTCGATTTGGAACTGTACATTGTAAAAGTCTACGCATAAACGTGTTTATGTTTGTCACACAAGCCTCAAGACCTCATCAATGAGCCCTCACCACAGACGTGACTGACGTCTCAGTAGAAGCAAGCTGTAATGAACTGCCTGTGCTAGAAAAGGTACCACCATCTGCAGTTCCTGTTAATGTCGATCCAGTGGAAATATCTCTGACGACAGAATTATACTGTTCTACAAAAAGCAGAAAAACTCTCAAAGACTCAATTTATAATTGTCCAACTTATTTAGCTAAATTTGGGACTGAGTAACACGGTTATCTAAGATTGTATAAAAGGAATGACGAGTGAAGGATGTAGTGATTGTGGTAAATGTCCTTTAAGACAGCAAAGGAGAAGAGGGCTACCAGGCTTTGGGGACAAATTACAACTGAGAGAGGGTAATCATATGAGGGGCTACAGATCTCTCTTAGGTAGATGACATCTAGAAGGCATATAGTAACAGATGGGCTGTTCCAGCAACCTAGGTAGTGTGTGTGTGTGTGTGTGTGTGTGTGTGTGGGGGGCAAGGGGGTGGGTGGGGGTGCTGATTCAGGGACAGATGGGAATTGTACAGTTTTTCTTGTTAATAAATACCCCATTGGCCAGGATTTTACCACCCACCCACCACAGAATTGGAACAGGTGAGAGCCAGACAATAGAAATGTCCATTGACCTTGGGCGAGATTTTACGGTTTTGGGATGAACAAGAGCGTAATATCCTACCCATTGTGTTTCTGATGAAGTGTGTAGCATGCATCATTACAGCAGGACAGACCACTCATCCGCTGATCCCTCAACATCTCCATCATCAACAAAGCACGCAATTAAATACGTACTTCTCATCTGAATGGGTATAGTGCAGCGATACTCAGTAAGTTCAACACAGTACAGGGCAGAGCAATTCAGTTGATTAATGCCACCACCACTGGACTCAATATCTATCTCACAAAGAGTGATGGTGTGTGACTGTAAACACACAATCTACAGGGTGTACTGCAGCAACCAAGATTGCTTCGACAACACTTTGTTTCCTGTGACCTCTAACACTGGGTAACATGAGAACAACAATGCAGTGGAGATGCCCACCATTTCCAACTTACTCTCCAATTTGGTCATATATTGTCATAGCGTCGCTGGGTCAACATTCTGAAATTCTGGACATAACACTACAGTGGGAGCATCATCAGCAAAAGAACTGCTGCAGTTCATCTTTTCAGTAAAACAATGGATGAACAATAAACGTGATCTGGTCTGTTTCATCTATATCCGAGCCCAAATAAAGAAAATCCTTCCTCGTATACAATATTATTGCTTAGTGAACTTGCTATTCCATATCATTCTGATGTGGAAAAGTTGCTCCTTTATTGTCACTGGGTCAACAGCTTGGAATTCACTGTTTAACAGAGCTGTGGGAGTACTTTTGTTACACAGGTTGCGGAGGTTCAAGAAGTTTACTATCAACTTCTCAAAGGCAGCAACTCACGGCAGTAAATGCTGACATTTCTACTGATGCTCATGCCTCAAAAATGAAAAAATACCGAATGCTTTTTTTTGAGAAACTAGCACTGAATGGTAGAAGCTGTTTCATATTCCTCTTTATAAAGCTTTTAGTTTAGTTTTGTTAATTCTAGTTTGTTTGATAAGTAGAGGCAAGGCAAGGCAGTTCAGCCCTGTGCAATCTGCATCCTCCTCCATTATTCTCAATCGTCACCAAAATAATAGGTGTCGTTGACAGTGCTATCAATCACCAAAGCTGTTCGTTGACACTAAGCTTGGGTTCCACCAGGAAGGACCATTGCTGAATTTCCCCTTATCAACACCCTTAGTTCACCATTGGTCATAAACCTAACAGGACCAGCTCCATAAGTACTTTAACAACAAGAAAAACTCAGAGGTTGGACACTCTGCAGTGTGCCATTCACTTCCGGACACCTCAAGGCCTCTCCAGCATCTAGAAGTTCCCTTCCACTTGACACACCATTCTAATTTTAGATATACATTGACATGGAATAGAATCATAGAATCCTACAGTGCTGAAGGAGGCCATTAAGCCCATCTAGTCTGCATTGGCCACAATCCCACACAGGCTCTATTCCCGCAATCCCGTATATTTACCTGCTAATCCCCCCGACCCTAGGGTAAATTTACCATGGCCAATCAACCCACACATTTTTGGGCTGTGGGTGGAAAACGGAGCACCCACAGGAAGCCCACGCAGACACAGGGAGAAAGTGCAAACTCTGCACAGTGAGTGACCCAAGTGAATCGAACTCTGATGAGTCTCTGGTGCTGTGACGCAGCAGTGCTAACCACTGTGCCACTGTGCCATGTCATTTTGTCACTTTCACTGGCTCAAAGTCTCTTCCTTACAGTACTGTTGGAGTACCTGCAGCACACGGATTGCAGCGGTTCCACATAATGAATCAGCACCATTTTCTCAAAGACAGTTAGGACTGTACAATAAATGTTGGCCTCGCCAGCAATACTCATTCTGAATGATTTGTTGAAAAGTGGCCTGCCTCAAAATGTAGACATCATGCATATCAACTTTGATTTGATTTGATTTATTATTGTCACATATTGAGATACAACGAAAATCATTTTTTTTGCACACTACATGAACAAAACTACCTTTCATAGAGCACATAGGAAAGAAAGAAAGGAGAGGGTGCAGAAAGTACTGTTACAGTCAGAGCTAGGCCACAGAGAAAGATCAGCTTCATATATGGTGGGTCCATTCAAAACTGATGGCAGCAGGAAAGAAGCTGTTCTTGATTCGGTTGGTACTTGATCTCAGACTTTTGTATCTTTTTCCCAACTGTAGAAAGTGGAAAAGAGTATGTACAGGGTGCATGGGGTTGATGATCATGCTAGCTGCTTTTTTGAGGCTGCAGGAAGTATAGACAAGGTCAATGGATGGGAAGTTGGTTTGCGTGGTGGACTGGGCTACGTTCATAACCCTTTGTAGTTTCCTGCAGTCTTGGTCAGAGCAGGAGCCATACCAAATTATGATATATCTGGAAAGTATCCTTTCTATGGGTACATCTGTTAAAATTGGTGTGAGTCATAGTAGACATGTTGAATTTCCTTAACCTCCTAACAAAATAGAGGCATATGGGATTTATTTAACTATAGCAGCAGCGTGGAGGGACTAGGACAGGTTGTTGGTGTCCTGAACACCGAGAAACTTGAATCCCTCGACATTTCCACTTCATGACTTTGATGTAGACAGTGACATGTTCTTGACTACCCTTCTTGAAGTCAATGACCATCTCCTTCATTTTAGTGGCATTGAGGGAAAGAATATTGTTATCACATCAGTTCATCAGAATCTCAATCTCTTTCCTATACAATCATCACATGATTGTTTAAAATTTGACCCACTATGATGGTGTCATCAGCAAACCGAGTTGGGTGGGAATTTGGCCACACAGTCAGAGGATTATAAAGAGTATAATAAGGGGCTGAGCACACAGCCTTGTGGGGCTCCAGTGTTGAGGATAATCATGGAGGAGGTGTCGTTGCTGATCCTTTTTGATTGTGGTATGTGGGTTAGGAAGTTTAGGATCCAGTCGCAGAGGGAGAAGCCATACCCCAGGCCACCTATACATCTATATGTATGATCTCAAGATAGAAATGCATACTTATTCAAATAAGAAAGCTTTTTGCTCTGGTACAATCTTGCATAATATACCAGTACTGGGTAGGTGTATACTTATGGTGAATGTTATGCAGGTGGCCACACATGTACTATCTTATATTGTACAGAATCATGAAATACCTACTTTTGTTACCTAATGATCATTGTTGAATTGAGCACAGGTGTTATCCAAAGATATCGGTCAACTTTGTGACATTGTGATGGAGAACAGATTGGTTCACAGCTTCCATGGGAGGCACAGTGGTTAGCACTGGTGCCTCACAGCACCAGGGATCTGGTTCAATTCCTGGCTTGGGTCACTGCCCGTGCAGAGTCTGCACATTCTCCCTGTGTCTGCATGAGTTTCCTCCAGGTGCTCTGGTTTCCTCCCAGAATTCAAAAGATGTGCTGGTTAGATGCATTGGCCATGCTAAATTCTCCCTCGGTGTACCTGAACAGGCACTGGACTGTGGCAAATAGGGGATTTTCACAGTAATTTCATTGCAGTGTTAATGTAAGTCTACTTGTGACACTAATAAATAAACTTTAAATTTATCTATATGTGACTGGAAGCCACAGGCAGAAAGCTTTTATGTGATTGCCAGTATCATTGCCTGATGACTGTGTCTTCCAGGCTGGCTACCAATGATGAACAAGTCTATAATTGAGTTTGACTTTTTGTAGGACAGCTAATCTGACAGGTACAACCAGCTCTACCACAAATAGTAGCTAAGATACAGGTGTGAGGACAGATCTAATTCTTCTGCAATCTTCTGTACATCTTCTGCAATGCTGTTCGGGAGGGTTTAAGCTAGCGTGGTGGGGGGTGAGAACTGGAACAGCAGGCCAGTAATATAGAAACTGGGGAAAAAATGAGACTGAGATAAACATAGAGCAGAGTAAGAGCAGACAGAGGAAGGCCACAGGACTCAGCAGGATTGGAGGTCTGGAGTACTTCAATGCAAGAAGCATAACAGGTAAGACAGATGCTGAGAGCCTGGATTACTGCATGGAATTAAGATGTTATTGCGATTACAGAGACAAGGTTAAAGGAGGGACAGGACTGGCAGGTTATCATTGTTTTAGATGGGATAGAAGGGGAAACAAAATAGTTGGGGGAGTTGTACATCACAGCTGTGTTGAGGGAGGAGACTTTTGAAGGATCTTGAAGTGAGGCATTATGGGTGGTGCTCAAAAATAAGAAGGATGAAATCACAATGTTGGGAGCACACTATAGACCTCCCAACAGCCTGCAGGAGACAGAGGAGTAGATGTGCAGTCAGACATTGAAAAGGTGTGTAAAAGTAGGGTAATTATGCTGGGTGATTTTAACTTTCCCCATATGGATTAGGACTCCCTTACAATCAAGGGGCTCGGATGGAAAACAATTTATTAGATGTGTTCAGGAAGACTTTTTGATACAGAATGTTGACAATCCAATCAGGGAAGGAACCATACTAGAGTTAATTTTGGGGAATGAGTTGGGCCAGGTGATCAATGATTCAATGGGGGAGCATTTTAGACCCAGTGATCATAATTCCATAAGATTTTGGGTAGTCATGGATAAGGCCAAGACTGGCACTGGGGTAATGGTTCTTAATTGGGTGAGGGCCAATTACATCTAAATTAGACAGGAACTGGGAAATGTGGATTGGAAGCAGGTATTTGAGGGCAAATCCATGTCTGACTTGTGGCACACTTTTATAGGCACTTTTTAAGTGCAGGACAGGCATGTCCCCACAAAAATGAATTATAGAAATGGCAGGATTCAGGGACCATGGATGACAAGGGAAATTGTAAGCTTAGTTAAAGGGAAGCATACTAGGTTTAGGCATCTCAAAACTGACACAGCCCTTGAGGAATACAGGAAGGAACTTAAATGTGGAATTAGGATGGCTAAAAGGGGTCCCCCAGGCTTTTTATGCATATATTAGGAGCAAGAGGGTAGCAAGAGAAGAGTCTGCCCACTCAAGGACAACAAAGGGAAGTATGTGTGGAACCACAGGAAGTGGGTGAGATCTTTAATGAATTCTTTGTATTGGTATTCACCAAGGAGAAGGGCATGATGGATGTTGAGTCAGGGATCGATCTGTGAACACTCGAGAGAATATCAATATACAAAAGGAGGATGTGTTGAGTATCATAAACTACATTAAGGTAGACAAGTCCCCAGAGCTGGATGAGATCTAACCCAGTTTACTGAGAAAGGCAAGGCAAATGATAGCTGGGACCTTGACAGATGTCTTCACATCCTCTTTGGCCACAGGCAAGATCCCACAGAACTGGAGAATAGCAAATTTGGCTCCTTTGTTTAAGACAGGAAGCAGGAATCCAGGAAATTATAGGCCAGTAAGCCTGATGTCAGTGGTGGGGAAGTTTTTGGAGAAGCTTCTGGAGGGACAGGATATATGCACATTTTGAAGAAAATGGACTAATTAGTGACAGGCAGTGTGGTTTTGTACGGGAAAGGCACTGGGTCTCATCAATTTGATTTTTCTGAAGAGGTGACAAGGATAATTGATGAGGGAAGGGCTGTGGATGTAGCTCATGTGGATTTCAGTAAGGCATTTGACAAGGTCCCACATGGCATATTGTACACATATTAAAATCACATGGGGTTTGATGTGGACTAGCTAGATGGCTACAGAAATGGTTTGGTTATAGAAGACAGAGGGTGTTTCTCAGAATGGAGACCTGTAGTGTTGTAGTTCAGGTCAGAAACTCCAAAAGTGTTTTATCGAGCCCACCTGGATCATAAGGTTTGCATCTAGAATTTGGCTAGGATATGCATGATAGGTTTCACTTCAGGTATGATTCAAATGACCCACTCGGGAGTTTTTATCAAACAAAGTTTATTTAAGAATATCGAACATAGAACATAGAACATTACAGCGCAGAACAGACCCTTCGGCCCACGATGTTGCGCCGACCAATTAAAAAGCAATGACCCTCTAACCCAAACCAATCCCTTTCCATCCATAAACCTATCCACGGATCTCTTAAACGCCCCCAAACTAGGCGCATTTACAACTGCAGCAGGCAGGGCATTCCAATCCCTCACCACCCTCTGGGTAAAGAACCTACCTCTGACATCCGTCCTATAACTACCACCCCTTAATTTAAAGCTATGCCCCCTTGTGCTAGCTTTCTCCATCCGAGGAAAAAGGCTATCACTGTCTACCCTATCTAAACCTCTAATCATCTTATATGTTTCAATAAGGTCCCCTCTTAGCCACCTTCTTTCTAACGAAAACAACCTCAAATCCCTCAGTCTCTCCTCATAGGACCTTCCCTCCATACCAGGCAACATCCTGGTAAACCTCCTCTGCACCCTCTCCAATGCCTCCACATCCCTCCTATAATGTGGGGACCAGAACTGCACACAATACTCCAAGTGCGGACGCACCAGAGTTTTGTACAGTTGCAACATGACGTTGCGGCTCCAAAATTCAATCCCCCTACCAATAAACACCAAGACACCGTATGCCTTCCTAACTACCTTATCGACTTGATTTCCAACTTTCAGGGATCTATGCACATATACACCTAGATCCCTCTGTTCATCAACACTATTCAGAGTCCTACCGTTAGCCCTATACTCTACACATTTGTTATTCCTGCCAAAGTGAATTACCTCACACTTTTCCGCATTAAACTCCATCTGCCACCTCTCGGCCCAGCTCTGCAACTTGTCCAAGTCTCTCTGTAAACTATGACACCTCTCTTCATATCTACTACTCATCCGACTTTGGTGTCATCAGCAAATTTACTAATCCATCCTTTTATACCCTCATCCAGATCATTTATAAAAATTACAAACAGCAGTGGCCCCAAAACAGATCCCTGAGGCACACCACTCGTAACCAAACTCCATGACGAATACTTACCATCAACCACCACCCTCTGTCTCCTATCTGCTAGCCAATTCCTGATCCAATTAACTAAATCACCCTCAATCCCATACATCTGCATTTTCTGCAGAAGCCTTCCATGGTGAACCTTATCAAACGCCTTACTAAAATCCATATATACCACGTCAACTGCCTTACCCCCATCCACCTCTTTGGTCACTTTCTCAAAAAACTCAATAAGGTTAGTAAGGCACGACCTACCCTCCACAAAACCATACTGACTATCTCCAATCAATTCATTACTCTCTAAATAACTATAAATCCTATCCCTAATAATTTTTTCTAAAACCTTGCCCACAACAGAAGTAAGACTCACCGGTCTCTGTTCCCCTTCTTAAACAATGGGACAACATTCGCTATCCTCCAATCTTCTGGCACTATACCTGTGACCAACGACGACCTGAAGATCAGAGCCAGAGGCTCTGCAATCACCTCTCTTGCCTCCCAGAGAATCCTAGGGTAAATCCCGTCCGGCCCAGGGTACTTATCTATTTTCAAACCCTCAAGAATATCTAGCACATCCTCCTTATCAACTGCAATACTATCCAGTTTACAACCCTGTAACCCTGTGTTCTCCACAGCTACATTTATGTCTCCCTGCGTGAATACCGAAGAGAAATATTGGTTCAATGCCTCTCCAATCTCTTCCGGTTCCACACATAACTTCCCACTGCTGTCTCTAACTGGCCCTAATCTTGTCCTAACCAACCTTCTGTTCTTAACATATCTATAGAACGCCTTAGGATTCTCCTTAATCCTGTCAGCCAAAATCTTCTCATGTCCTCTTTTAGCCCTTCTTAACTCACTCTTTAACTCCCTCCTAGCCAATCTAAAGCTTTCCAGTGCACTACCTGAGCCCTCAAGTCTCATCCTGACATAAGCCTCCTTTTTCCTTTTAACCAGCGAATCAACTTTTTTAGTGCACCACAGTTCCCTAGCTCGACCATTTCCTCCTTGCCTGACAGGGACATACATATCAAGGACTCGCAGTAGCTGCTCCTTGAAAAAACTCCACATTTCGGACGTTCCCAGACCCTGTAGTCTCTTAGTCCAACCTATGCTTCCTAATTCTCTCCTAATAGCCTCATAATTACCCTTCCCCCAGCTAAAACTACTGACCTGAGGTTCATGCCTATCCCTTTCCATCACTAAGGTGAACGTAACCGAATTGTGGTCACTATCACCAAAATGCACACCAACTTCCAAGTCTAACACCTGGTCTGGCTCATTTCCCAGCACCAAATCCAATGTAGCCTCACCTCTAGTTGGCCTACCTACATACTGAGTCAAAAAACCTTCCTGCACGCTTTGTGCAAAAACTGACCCCTCTAATGAGCTAGAGCTACAGCTATTCCAATCAATATTAGTAAAGTTAAAGTCCCCCATAACAATTACCCTATTACCTTCACTCCTTTCCAGGATTGTCTCCGCAATCCTTAATATACTTTACATGTATCCTTAATATAGTTTACATGTATAGTAAGAATATTAGCAATAACTTCTATCAATTACAAATTCCAAAAATATCATGATAATATATAACTCTTAATGTTTATAGGAGATATCTCAATCAAATCAATCCCTTAAACAAGATCCTTCAAACAAGTTTAATACAGCATAGACTAATGCTCACATGATGTTGGAATTGAGTGCTTTGGATGATGTCTGCCGTACCCCTATTTAGACTCAGAACAGTTTGAAGTCAGAACAGCTTCCTAAAACACCAGGGACCCGAGACAAGCAGTCAACAGCAGATTCTCCCCTTCAAAAAGACAAGACCTCACTTTCAGATAACCAGCAGAATTTCCAAATAAAACAGGGAGAGGAAAACACCTCTTCTCATCTTGTCTCTTCTAAAAAAAAACCTGCAGCTTAGAACTGAAAAGGAAAGAGCTCCTGTCATTTGGCCTGCCAACCAGATTTTCTCCCAACAATGTAGAGTCATAAACATCATAATAATGAACAAAGCCCGAAAGGCGGTAATAATAAAGCTCGTCCAGCCAAACTGGTGGCATAATGAGAAAACAATTGAAGCCAAAAGGACTTGATTACACCTGCAGAAAACATGATTCAGGAAAAAAAACATTACTTATAGATACACTAACGTCAGAGTAGCTAGTGATGTTTCACGGCGATCAGTGCTGGGACCTCTGTTGCTTGTAGTATATATAAATGATGTGGAGGAAAATGTGGAGTCTCTGATTAGTAAGTTTACGGATGATACAAAGATTGGTGGAGTTGCTGAAAGTGCTGGGGATTGTCAGAGGGTACAACAGAATATGGATAGATTGGAGACTTGGGAACAGAAATGGCAGATGGAGTTCAATCTGGACAAATACGAGGTGCTGCATTTTGGAGGATCAAATTTAGGTGTGAATTATATTGTAAATGGCAGAACCTTAAGAACATTAACATCTAGAGGGATCTGAGCATGCAGGTCCACAGTTTCCTAAAAGTGGCAACACAGGTGGCCAAGCTGATTAAGAAAGCATGTGGCATGCTTGCCTTCATTAGCCGGGGCATTGAGTACAGTAGTTAGGAAATCATTTTGTAGCTATATAAAGCATTGGTTAGGCTGCATTTAGAATATTGCATGTAGTTCTGGTTACTACACTACCAGAAGGACATGGAAGCTTTGGAGAGTGTGCAAAGAAGGTTCACCAGGATGTTGCCTGGTTTCAAGGGTGTTGGCTATGAGGAGCAGTTGAATAAACTAGGATTGTTTTCACTGGAAAGACAGAGGTTGAGGGAGGACTTGATAGAGGTCTACAAAATTATGACAAGCATAGACAGGATGTATAGTCGAAGGCTTTTTCCAAGGGTGGAAGTGTCAATTTCAAGGTGACACAGGTTGAAGGTGAGAGGGGGAAAGATTAAGGGAGATGTGTGGGAGCAAGTTTTTCATGCAGAGAGTGGTGGGTGCCTGGAATGCACTGACAGAGGAGGTGGTGGAAGCAGGCACATTAGTGACATTTACGAGGCATCTAGATGAGTACATGAATAGGGAGTGAAGAGGCGGATATAGACTATGTAAGGGCCAGAAGTTTTTTTTTATATTTAATTAGGACATCATGATAGGTACAAACTTGGAAGATTGAAGAGCCTGTTCCTATGCTGTATTTTTCTTTGTTCTTTGTTTTCTTTGTTCTTGGGTTGCTCTTTCTTCCTTTAAGTCTTTGGGAAGTTTTCGATTGAGACTTGCTGAGACAATTATGCAGTAGT
Source organism: Carcharhinus amblyrhynchos (assembly GCF_965287045.1). NCBI lineage: Eukaryota > Metazoa > Chordata > Chondrichthyes > Carcharhiniformes > Carcharhinidae > Carcharhinus > Carcharhinus amblyrhynchos. Next base: position 43,999,143 of record NC_137324.1, on the reverse strand, counting down.
ACTGCAAAGGTTACCTTTGGTCCTCTAGTCATCTTTCATTTAACATGAAGTTCCAAAAATAAGAGACAATATCAAAGAGCTATGAAATACAGAAAGGGAACCATAATTATCGTTTCACAGTAACTTAAATTGAACAAGCCTTCAATCTTCAATACTTGTATCCTTTCTGCACCCTTGCCAACTGCAATGCAGAATTCCTTGAGAAGCATTATAAGTGCGAAATAAAACTTTCTTCTGAACCTCCCAGATTGGACAGCAATAGCACCAGAAATAATGATTTGGTATAGCTTTCACCATGCCCAATTTAGATCCCATAGTGTATCAGTAAATGAAAGCTTGCACAAGGTTAGGTTATTCATTTGTTATTTTTTAGTTAGCAATCCAAATATTGGCTGCTGTATGACTTTGATCTCACCTCTATAAATATGAGTAATGTGTCTGCTGATCCTACTTATCCTTGAACAAGTAACATTATCCTCACCACTTTCATTCCACACTTTATATGAAACTGCTTTTAAACACTTTTGTTTCCAAATGCAAAATTCTACATTTGCTAACTTCCCCTGTCATTTAATAAAAGCCTTAGCAGCTTTGTCAATATAATTTAGAAATGCAAGGCAATTTTGGGGATTAGAGAGACTCCCTTGGTCAGTTTATGACTTTACCCCACAAAGAAGTTACTACAATCACCTTGCAAGTTCAAAAATGTCTTTTGTGTTGTTATTGTTTACTAGAGACTTCAATAGCATATGATCTTGATTTGGAATCTGTGTATGGCACCCAATGTCTTTTTACATCACTTACTAGACAAGTGATCTTTCTGATATAAATGCAAAATACTAAACAAAATACTAAACCTGCTGAGATTTTCTAGCAATTTTCTATTTTGAAGTGATCTTTCCGATTTGAAATACAATAGTCGACTTTCTCTATTCCAGTGAGACAGTGGGCTGGATACACAGCATTCTTCCACATTGTCATCAGATCAGACCAGCTATCGTTCCTTTATGAGTTACAATGACTTCCAACTTTTCAACAATATTGGGAGTGGTGAGACATGACAGGTGCATTTGCGATTCTTCTCATGAATGTCTGGACTCTGGAAGGAGCTCCTTGTTGTGCTGTACAATCCTTCTTTGTCACTGCTAGAGGTAGAATCTATGCTGGGCTTAGAGGTCATTTTTCTTCTATTTTTTCATCTGGCCTGTCTATCCCACTGGAACCTCCAGAGCTGTTTTTCTCATATTCCTTGTGAACTGGAAAATGTATTAACAAAGGCAGAAAAAAAATAGCTGTGGACCACATCCTGATTATTTTTATCATTTCTTTTTCTCTTTTCCCACTTACATTTTATTATACTTATAGTTACTTATATGTTTTGACTTATTGTCTGCCTTGTTTCACCCAACCTTGTTTGAATCAGGATAACAGAATAAAGTATTGTCTAAAATGTAAAAAGGAAGCACTGTTTTAATTACTCATTAAGATTTCTTAAGTATTTGAAAACACTGCAGATATTTCTCCCTACTTTTTTTTTACATTTTTTCCTTGCAATCCAGATGAACTATTTTTATTGAGTTCTTCAAGTTCCACATTTCATTATGTTAGTTGACTACTCCTGATTATTCTAATCAAGTGTTAAGCCATAACTAAATCAAAAATTCCATGAATACAATGCATAAATTTTGTATTTTTTTTGTAGCATTCTCTGTTATAAACTCCGATTTAGAAAATATAAAAAAGAGCAAAGAGCTGCTATGATGGATTGCCTTAGCACAATTGCACATTTGGGACCTAGGATTGAATCTAAATTTTCACAATGCGTCACCAGTGCATAAGTTCCAAGAACACTGCTCCTTGGTGCAGACAGGAATATAATTTGTTTGTTTGCCTCATTTAACACATGGACATTTGCCACCTGGTCATGCACAGTTTTGTTACAGGAGCAGGAACTGGCCATTCAACCTACTGTACCAGCTCGATTGTCATTCAGCTGTATCATGGTACACCTGCATCTCAACTCCATTCACCCATCTTTGTCCCTCATGCTCAAACAATCTCAGAGTTAACAATTTCAACTGAGGGAGTGAGTTTCAGATTCCCGTTTGTGTTGAGATAAATGCTTCCTGATTCCACTTCTGAAATGGCCTAACTTTCATGTGCCTACATATGGGGCATAAGATTTTCAGTCCGGGGTCAGGAACCCAATGCCTGGATTGTTCCCGTGTCCTGATACTGTACTGTGTCAGTACCAGTGATATGGTGTTGATTTTCAAATGCCAAGATGAGGAGAACTCTCTTCACGCAGAGAGTGGTGAATCTGTGGAATTCACTAACGTCAAAAGAAGTTGAGGCAAAATGTTGCAAGGTGTCAGGAAGAAATTAGATATAGCTCTTGGGACTAAAGGAATCAAGGGATATGGGCATAGGTGGGGATCAGGATATTGAATTTAATGTTCAACTATGATCAATATGACTGGCAGGATGGGCTCGAAGGGCCAATGGTGTACTCCTGCTTCCATTTTCTATGCTTCTATGCTTCAAGGCTCTAATTGGTCAAGAGACCAATAATCCCAATTATGGCATCCTGAGCAGAGTGCATTTCAGATCTGGTAATGAAGGGCAATTTTAAAAAGCAAACTGCAGCCAATGCCTGCACACAGGAAGTAGAAGGGAGCTGAGAAGGCTAATGCTGTCCAAGGCAGACATCTCTGGACGACACCACACTTTTCGGGTACCTCGCTTTGATGGATGCTGCCTCCGAGGGGAGAGATGTGTTGTTCCCTCAGTCAGGAAGACAAAACCCTCATATGCAGGATGGACATGAGTAAAGAGATCAGAAGCTAGGCTTGAAGAACGTAAGTACAGTACCTCAGGCACTTCAATGATCCAATGTGGTGCGGTAAGGCAAGTGGCATGGGTGACAGATCTCTAACTCTGAATAAACCCAACAAGTGTATGAACTGAAACAAAAATGGCAAATTCTGGAAAATCTCAACAGATCTGGCAGAGAATAGAGCCAGTGTTTTGAATCTGGATGATGCTTTGCCACCCAGGCCTGATCCCTGGAATGATCACATATAAAAATTCAGAGGACTATGATCTCCATAGCTGCATGACAGGTTCATGAGGGCTCGGGGTTTTAAGTAATTTGTACCAGGGCACAGGTGTCTGAACGGAGTCTCAAATGGCACTGCTGCTCTGATATTTACAGGTAGCTGAACCTTGGATGGTACACCCGATATCTTGGACTTTGGATCTTTCTTGTCATTGCACTCCATCTCCATGCTCCACTGGTCTCCAACTGACCAGAAGGATGTATCTGTTGTAGCTCCCATCTCCCTGTCCAACGTCTAAGTCACCTGCTGCCATCTCCAATCTGTTGCCTACTTCTTGTCAATACACCAGGGCTTCCTCTATCTATCTCTGATGCACAAATGATACCACAGCTTACATCCTTCTCAAGCACCCAACACTCACTGTTTACAAATACAGTCCTGTCCAGAATCAGCAATGGCAACTCTGTGGCCAGAATTTTACTGCCTCGCCTGACCTGGAATCGGGGTGGGTGAGGCTCGCAGAACAGAATTCTCCCTCGGCCTGGGGTGGGATTTTATGAGACTCGTCCGAGCCGAATCATAAATCCCACCCTGTGTCATTGGTTGAGCAGTTGAATTTATCTCCCATTACTTCACAATTGTTAGCCTGGGTTCAATTCCCGGCCAGGGTCACTGTCTGTGTGGAGTTTGCAAGTGTCTGCATGGGTTTCCTCTGGGTGCTCTGGTTCCTCCTTTAGTCTGAAAGACATGCTGGTTAGGTGCATTGTCCCAATAGTACTGGAGTGTGGCAACTAGGGGAATTTCACAGTAACTTCATTGCACTGTTAATGTAATTCTTACTTGTGACTAATAAATTAACTTTAACTTTCCTATGGTTCCCGACAGCTGCTCCTTAACATTCCTCAGAGCTATTGTTTTATCTGCAACTACAATTGAAAATATCGAGCTTTGCTGCTCCAGATGAGCTCAACAATCTATTCATTGGGGGCAAGCTTGTCGCTGGCTACAACTGCCCTCCGTCCCTCTGAAAACTGCTTCGTGTTGCGCTGCTGTCCAAGATTGTGATTTTCGAAGCCGGCCTGCTCTCGACACCACCCTCATGGGCATTTGAAAATCTTGCATCTGATCTCAGTTTGCAGCAGGAGATTGGCATTGGAATTTTTAGCCTTAAATTATTACACAGCAGAGTGGCTAAGATGGCAAAACTAATGCAGTAGGGGCTGCTTTCAAGTGGTTGGAATCATTGTTGAAGCAGATCAGAGAAATCTTTGCTCTGTGCCTAAACCTGAGCTAGGGATATTTGAATGGGTGCTGGATTGAGAAAATGTTCCTTTTCCTAATCTGAAGATTGAAAATATGTGTAAAAAGTCATCAAAAGTCACTTATTTATCTTAACAAAAACATATCGATATTAAATAAAGTCATCCAGATCTTTTGTTTTTGATCTGCATAAGCTATATTTCACACAGCCATCTGGTAGGTAGTTATATGAAATATGGAACATCAAATAGTTATTGATCTGAATGGCAAATATGATTTAGCCTGAATTTAAGGAACAGTTAATCCATTATCTTGAAGCTTTCAGAAGTAAATCACTGTTTGCTCTTTTGTCTTTCCTTAATCAATCTTACACTTTTATCCTGTAGTTGGGATTGGAGGCTTTTATAATTATCTCTTATTTTTAGAATCATAAGGGGGAGGCAGCGGCGTAGTGGTGTTGTTGCTGTACGAATAATCTAGAGACCCAGGATAATGCTCTGGGTAGTTGGGTTTGAATGTCACTGTGGCATATGGTGAAATTTGAATTAAATAAAAATTTGGAATGAGAAGTCAAATGATGGCTATGAAATCATTATTAATTGTCGCAAAAACCCACTAATGTCCTTTAGGAAAGGAAATCTACTGTCCTTACCAGGTCTGTGACTCCTGATTTACAGCAATGTGGTTGACTCTTAAAGTTTAAGGTTTATTTATTAGTCACAAGCAAGACTTACATTAACACTGCAATGAAGTTACAGTGCAATTTCCCTAAATGCCTCAGGATGGGCAATAAATGCTGGTCCAGTCAGTGATGCCCACTTTCCATGAATTAATTAAAACACAATTTAAAGTTCCTTCTATATGGAACACTTTTATAAAGATTCTCCTGTTTAACTGTTGTTTTCATTAAGGTCTTATCTTTGTATCTGTTCATGGCATGTGGATGTTGCTAGCAGGGTGAAAATTTATTGCCCATCTCTGAGGCACAGTTAAGAGTCAACCACATTGCTGTGGATCTGGTGTTACATGTTTGGCCAGACCAAGTAAAGATGACAGATTTCCTTCCCTTAAGGACATTAGTGAACCGAATGGGTTTTTACGATAATGGTTGTCTGGTCAGCATTAGACTTTTAATTCCAGTTTTTTAATTTAATTCAAGTTTCACCATTTGCTGTGGCAGGATTTGAACCCAGGTCCCAGAGCATTACCATGGGCCTCTGGATCACTAGTCCAGGAACAATACCACTATTCTGTTTCTTCCCCTAGAGTGCCACTTCATACCCATATATATTTACTTTCCTTTTTCATGAAATGCTGTTCCTTGATTGATCAAACAGGACAGGTAATGGCAAAAAAGCTGTGTTTATCTCTTTTGAAGAAAAAAAAGCTGTAAATTCACAGAAAAGTCAAATATTTTCAACAAATTGTGCGATTAAACAAAAGAACGAATACTTTTTTTTGTAATTTCGTCTTTGCTTCCTTTTCATTGTAGCTCTCCAGCTTGAGAAAAGATTCCTTAGTCAGTAATATTTACTCAAGATGCATGACTTGATAGAGAATGGTTATGGATATCAATTATAGGCGTCTAAACTGGTAAGACTAAATGAATGCTACATGCTTCTTTGAACAGAAAAATTATCTCTAACACACAAAAAACATGCAATTTTAAAAATGTGTTTCAATTTTTAAAGATGTTTTAAAAGCTGTTTTGTGGCAGAACTTTAGATTCATTATGATAAAACCTTGGAGCAAACTGAGTAAAATGGAACATGACAGACTTAGGTTATGTGATGTCAAGATTAGTCTCAAGCATGATATTTGATACGGACATGCTTGTTGCTCAGGGAATGATGAGAGGCAACTGGTAGCTAAAAGAGAACTTGTTTCAAAGGTGACAGTCTTGGCAAAGGAAGCCCAGACTGCTTATGAACTAACATACTACAAAATAAAAATTGCTGTAAACGTGTTGCATTCGATAAGAATGAAAAACACATAAAGTAAAATTGAGGAGCCAAAAATACTTAAGGCCCCAATGTTGATAACACAAAAGTTCTGATATTTGACCAATACAATAGAGAAGGAAAAATGGGACAAGATATGCTGGAATTTTGATTTCATTGCCTTTTGTTTCCCACTGACTTGATTGTGTTCATTGTTATTGTCCGCGTCTCAGTGGGTGGCAACTCATTAAAGAGTATGACGTGTTAAAGAGTACAGCTGGGGTCAAGCTACAATATGGTATTATTTCAATTAGACCAGAAATACATGGCCTGACAACCTAAATTTATTAAAGTGGAAAATAGGTTAGAAGTCGGATTATATACTCAATAATTGACCAGTAGTTGAAGTCCAAAGATGTGCAGGTTAGGTTGATTGGCTATGCTAAAATTGCCCCTTAGTGTCCTGAGATGCGTATGTTAGAGGGATTAGTGGGTAAATATGTAGGGATATGGGGTAGGCCTGGGTGGGATTGTGGTCGGTGCAGACTCGATGGGCCAAATAGCTTCTTCCTGCACTGTAAGGTTTCTATGATTCTATGAACTATGAGATAAAATAGTTATGTTGAACATGCAGCTGATAACATAATAGGAGAGCTAGGATACTGGAAGAATAATCTTCAGTGGAAATAAATGGCCCTCCTCATCCTCTACCCTTTTGTATCCTTATGCGGCCTATTCCGGTTCTAAACCTTATATCACCTGCCTATTGTTGTGAAGTCTAAAAATGAAGTTTGAAACTTACTCTTGTTCTTTATCTCATTATCTGACTTTCGTTTTTGAATATGAATATTTTACCTCAGAGAGGAGGTTATTTACTACACATATCAGTACTGTCACCTATTATTTATAGAGAAGGGTCATGACCATGCATTCATCATCAGTTGAATGCTCTGTAAAAGATTAAAGATAGATGTCCCTGGCCAATATTTTCTCAGCAGCAATTCTGCATTGTAGCTTCACAGAGAGTTTTTTGTTTATGCATATATTGATGGGGTACTTAAACAAAGATCAGCAAAGTTGGTATACAATATTTAAGCTTTATTAAAGTATTTGAAAATTAAGTAGAAATCAAAGGACAATTTTATTCCGTGATGGACCAGAACTAGGGAATAGAACTTCTGTCTATCTTTACACCTAGCAGCAGCCCAGAGAAGTCTTTGTATAGTTGTAGCAGGCATTCATAAAATTCTACAGTCTCTCAGTAAATTGGCACTTGGAAGAAGGCCATTCAGTCCATTGTGCCTGTGCAAGCTCTTTGGAAATAGTTGGCCTATTAGTTCCACTCACATGTTAGGCGTTATGAGTCAATGACAGAGTAGAGTTTGTTTCACATATCACAGGAATGCCATGCTCTATCATTTAAATTTCATCCTTAACCTACCCAATATTTATTGAAAGAATGGCATTGAAGATCCACAATAACGTGAGTCATTGTATTGAGGGAGCAGTTCTTTAGTGGAATATTATGGGTGCATGAATGTCAAGTGACAGAGGAGAGCCTTAGGTAGGAATTGTTTATAATATATAATATAAAAGATCTTTTAAAGCCTTTCCTGTGCACCCTAAGCATGGCCTTCAATTCCAGCATTTGAAGAATATTTTCAGCTGTAACTGTGTGAATTTTGTCAATTGCACCTCAGACGTTCTTATAACCCTCTTGTTCCGGAGAAGCAATTTAGCGACAATTTACTGAGAGGTTTGTCCTGTGGTTTGATACTCACTGGAAATTTCATTGTGACCAGTGCAGACAACCTTTTCATCCATCAGTTTCAATTGGTTTACAATCCAGGCCCTGGGAGCAGCAGTTCACAATACATTCAGCATAACATATCTTACAATTATCGAGAAATGCACCAAACAGTTTTGAATCCAGAAAGCATCAACTCCATAGGCCAAAGAATCTGGCTCCAGATCACTGGTAATTGCACTGGAATGGGAGCCATTGGGCTGACAAATGGCCAGAGGTCATCCTGTTTTGTTCTTTTAATGACCAGGGAGAATGTCAAAAGAACAGACTGACCAGAATTATAACCTCAGAGCTATTATAATGGTTTATTACAAAAGAGTAAACAACACAAGGGAAATGAAAACAACAAATCTCACTGCCTTCTGCCCATCAGTGATCCCTATAAAGAAAGCTGATCTGGAGCTCGAGTGGTCCTGGCCCCATTCACAATCCCTGTCTGAGGTGAAGTCCAACATACCCGAGTCGAAGCTCCCCCTTTCACAATGTAAGAACATAAGAAATAGGAGCAGGAGTAGGCCATCTAGCCCCTCGAGCCTGCCCCACCACTCAATAAGATCATGGCTGACCTGAAGTGGATCAGTTCCACTTTCCCGCTTTCTCCCCATAACCCTTAATTCCCTTATTGATCAGAAATCTATCTACCCGTGACTTTAACATATTCAACAAGGTAGCCTCCACCACTTCAATGGGCAGAGAATTCCAGAGATTCAGTACCCTCTGAGAGAAGAGTTTCCTTCTCAATTCTGTTCTAAACTGCCCCCCTTTATTTTGAGGCTGTGCCTTCTAGTTCTGGTTTCCTTTCTAAGTGGAAAGAGTCTCTCTACCTCTACCCTATCTGGCCCCTTCATTACCTTATACATCTCTATAAGATCCCCCGTCAACCTTCTAAACTCCAACGAGTACAGGCCCAATCTACTCATTCTCTCTTCATAAGCTAACCCCCTCATCTCCGCTATCAACCTGGTGAATCTTCTCTGTACCCCCTCCAAGGCCAATATATCCTTTCGCAAATAAGGGGACTAAAATTGCACACAGTACTCCAGCTGCAGCCTCACCAGTGACCTGTACAGTTGCAGCAAGACCTCCCTGCTTTTATATTCTATCCCCCTTGCTCCAAAGGCCAGCATCCCATTCATCTTCTTGATCACCTGCTGCACCTGCAGACTGAGTTTTATGATTCGTGCACAAGGGCCCCCAGGTCCCTCTGCACCGTATCATGCTGCACCATTTAAATAATATTCTATCCTACTATCGTTTCTTCCCATGTGAATAACCTCACATTTGCCAACATTATACTCCATCTGCCAGGTCCTCGCTCACTCACTCAGCCTATCCAAATCTCTCTGCAGACTTTCCACGCCCTGCACGCAATTTCTGGATATGGAAGGATACCAGCATTGATTGAAGAGAATGATGCCGTGTTGAAGAGAGAGGATGCCCTAGGTGGGTTCAGTGCAAAATCTACTTGAGTGGAGTTAAGATACCATAAAAGTACCAACGCATTGCAGGGGATGGCCTACGGACCATTAATTAATTGGAAGATGTAGAGGAACAAATTTGCAAGGAAATTACAGGCAAGTTAAGAATTATGGATTAGTTATAGTAGGAGATTCAATTATCCGAATATAGACTGAGATAGTAATAGCACAAAACGCAGAGAGGGACAGGAGATCTGAGGCCACATCCAGGGGACTTTTCTAAAGCAACAGGTTTCCAGTCCAATAGAAAGGAAGCATTACACAACCTGATTTTTGGTAGACCAATTGGATCAAGTATCAAAAGTGCATACACTTAGGAGACAGTGATTATAACATCAGAAGGTTTGCAACAGAAAAAGACAAGGAGTAATTCAACATAAAAGTAATGAGAGAGGGAAATGGGATGAGAACAAATCTGACCCAGGAAAATTGGAATCAAAGTTTTGCCAGCAAAACTAACTGAAAAATGGGCTGCCTGTAAAGACACAGCAGTTCAAGCTGAATCAAGGTAAATTCCCATGAGAAGGTGATTAAAGGAGTGATAGCGCAAAGTATGGAACTAAAATGGAATTTGTGCATATAAGCTGATGGCTTGGCTGAGGTATGAACAAGTATTTTGCATCAGTCTTTACAAAGTAAGAAGTTTCACACCTCTAGGTTAAAGTCTAACAGATTTATTTGGATAGATTAGAGAAACTGGGGTTGTTCTCCTTGGAGAATAGAAGGTTGAGAGGAGATTTGACAATAGTATTCAAAATCATGAAGAGACTAAATGGAGTATTAAGGAGATACTGTTCCCACTAGTGTTAAGGCCAAGAACCAGAGGACACAGGTTTAATGTGTTTGGCAAATGAAGCAATGGTGACATGAGGGAAACTATAACTGAGTGGTTGGGACCTGGGGTGCACTATCCGAGAGTCTGGGGGGGACAAAGTCTATTGAGGCTTCAAAAGAGAACTAGATCATTATCAGACGAGAAAGAATTTGCAGAGCTACGGTGAGAAAACAGGGGAGTGGCACTGGATGAATTGCACTTGCAGGGAGCTGATGTGGACATAACGAGCCAAATGGCTTTCTTTTATGCTATATGAGCAAGGAGACAGATCACATTATGATTTGATGAGAAGAGCCACAAGGTCACAGTTAATCATAGAATCATAGAACCCTACAGTGCAGAAAGAGACCCTTCAACCTATCGAGTCTGCACCGACCACAATCCCACCTAGGCCCTACCCCCATATCCCTACACACGTTACCCGCTAATCCCTCTAACCTAAGCGTCCCAGGACACTAAAGGGCAATTTTTAGCATGGCCAATCAACTTAACCCGCACATCTTTGGACTGTGGGCGGAAACCGGAGCACCTGGAGGAAACCCACGCAGACATGAGGAGAACATGCAAACTCCACACAGACAGTGACCCGAGCCGAGAATCGAACCCAGGTCCCTGGAGCTGTGAAGCAGCAGTGCTAACCACTGTGCTACTATGCTGCCCTGTTAAGGCCTGTGCAGTGCAAATGGTGGGATATAAACGTTGGCAGAGAGACTTCGTTTGAGGGAGACGTTTCATCATGCCTCAACTAGGTGTCCATTAAGTCTATGATGCTGATCCAATCATCTGTAATAAGTTCATGAGTAACAATGGCCAAATGTGCAAATAGACACTCTGAAGCGAGATGTGGAGAGAAGCAAAATTGTTGATTCACTAGCAGAATCCACATAATGTGGAGATGCCAGCATTGACTGGGGTAAACACAGTAAGAAGTCTCACAACACCAGGTTAAAGTCCAACAGGTTTATTTGGTAGCAAAAGCCAGCAGCTCCTTTGTCAGGAGAATCCATATAGTCAGTACAGCACGGGGTTAGTTGAAGGGAAAAGTGATTAGCAACATTAGCCTCCAGTGTTAGCACTGGATGCAAGTTTGGCAAAAAGATAGGGCAGATAGGGTTGTGAGTCACAGGACACTTTGAGGATACCGAGAGACACAAAGGGAAGTTGTGGGTTTACCTAAGAGGGAGTCAAGCCTTGCAATGGTGGCAGCATAGGAAGATTCGGCAGTTTAGAAGTTTTGCGGAGGGATCTGGGAGAGCAGAGTACCTGGCAGGAAGAAGTGAAATGAGGACTGGAAAAATGTAGCTGTGAGGAAAGATTGGAGTTGTTCTCCTTGGAACAGAAGAGGTTGAGGGGAGATTTGATTGAGATGTACAAAATTATGAGGGGCCTGGATGCAATGAATGGTAAGGACCTAGCTACCTTAGCATGGAGGTCAGTAACTTTTTTGAAATCCTTTTATGCGACATGGGCATCATCAGCTGGGCCAGCATTTATTGCTCATCTCTAACTGCCATTGAGAGGCAGTTAAGAGCCAACCACATTGGATCTAGAGTGACATGTAGGCCAGACCAGGGAAGGATGGCAGATTTCCTTCCTTAAAGGACATAGAGAACCAGATGAGTTTTTGCAACAATTGACAATGGCTTCATGGTCATCAGTAGACACTCAGTTTCAGACTTTTATTGAATTCAAATTTCACCACAGTGGGATTCAAACCCACTCCCCAAAGCATCACCCTGGATTACTTGTCCAGTGACAATACCATTAGGCCACTGCCTCCCCTATTGATTAGTAGAAAGACTGAATGGGTCATGAGAAGCATTCTTTTCACCCAGCCAGTTATGGGGATCTGGAACTCGCTGCCTGAAAGGGTAGTAGAGGCAGAAGCCTTGAACTTATTTAAGAGGTACCTGGATATACTGTTGTAATCTGCAGGGCTAAGGAGCAAATGCTGAAAAGTGGGGTTAGGCTGGGTGGCTCATTTTTCAGCTGGTGCAAACACGATGGGCAAAGTGGCCTCTTTCTGTGTTGTAAACTTTCTGTGATTCTGTGACAAGTGAGAGGGGTCTAGGTGGGGTAAAGGAAGCAGCTAAGAAAGGGTCAGAAAAAAGTGAAGGCGCAGCATCCTTTTATAGACAGCATCAGAGTGATTACATGGCACAGATAGTCCTTGCTACCTATGATCCCATTTTGTCTGACAAAGCATCTGTGTCTGGAACATGTAGTATATAATTTACTAATACATCAACATATTTCAACAAACACATTGAGGGGAGGGATGTTCTGATTGTATTTACACAGAGTTGATATCTGGTGCCAGCTCCTATAATTAAGTGCTGCTGTCATTTTCATCAATGTCAGGTGTCGTTGTTATGCAAAGGCTATCAAACTATGTTAGCACCACAGTAAATCTAGGCAACAAAAATAGGTGGAAAATTATCACATTTTAAAAGATTTAAACAAAGGCCGAGATACATGTAAGTAAGAGAAATAGTATCTCATCTGACAATATTGAACATTTAAAATCACAACAGTTAATTGTATGCCAGTTGAGTGTTAATTGGATTCTGGTGGTGTGAATTAACTGGGGACTCACCTGATAAGAGCAGGCTGAAGGAGAAGGTTTTTTTCTCTCTCTCTGTTGAACATGCACAGTGTGCATCTCTGTAAATAAAAATACGTAAGTGATTAAAACCTCGGTTCCAAATCCTTCACACTTGATATGTCGTGTTTTGACAACAGCAACTTGGATTGATATAGCACCTTCAACACGGAAAAAAAAATCACCCCGAGGTGCCTTAAGGAGCAGAGGGAAGAAATGGGTGGCAATGTTGGGAGGGTGACCGAAAGCTTAGTTGAGTGAGAAGGAATTGGTGAGGGAATGGGCTTTAGGAGAGAATTCCAGAATATGGGGGCTATGTGGCTAAAGTCACAACTACCTGTAATAACTTCAACGAGGCCATTGATGTTGGCCTCTTCGATGCTTGTCCAATTAGGGCGTTTTTGTAATCTATATAACTGGGAGTGACAGGCACTCTGAATGCTGACTCAGAGCTTGCGACTCTCTGTGAACTTAGAGCTTGTAAATACAAGGGAATCTAGTGAGGGGATATCTTCCTCTGCTGACTTCCTTCACCGCCAATGCTGAAACAAATGGTGGTGAGGAGATGAACAAGAGGTTAGAGTCTGAAAAATATACATTTTTGGAGTGAGGTTATGACATAGTTAAACTTAAAAAAAACACAATTTAATCTGATCATTTACCTTTTCTCAATCTTTTCATTTTGGAATGAATTACAAATGACGGTGAAAATAAGGGAGGGCAATCATAAATTGGATGAACACTGTTAATCCTAGTTACGTTGGATAATTGTAATCTTTCCCCCACTGTCCCCAGATTTCTTGTGCTCTACCACTTACATTTGCCAAAATCTTGCCACTGTTCACGTTGGCAGAATGTTCTGGTCCTGCCAGTGATGCATGCCGATCCCAGGCTTCCTGACGGCGAGGGTGCGTTCAACGGGAAACCCCATTGAAAATGTTGGGACCATAATTAACCAAGTGCTGCCTCCCACTGCCATGGAACATGCCATGGAATGGGAGAAAAACTCCTCCTCCCCAAAGAATTCACCTACTAACCCTCTCAATAATTCCTAAGCCAGTGTATATGGAATTATTGGTACCATGAAATACATGGCTGTTATAGAGTCAGAGAGCCATAGAAGTTGACAGCATGGAAACAGGCCCTTCGGCCCAACTTGTCCAAACCCCCTTTTAACCGCTAAGCTAGTCCCAAATCCCTGCGTTTGGCCCATATCCCTTTACTCCCATCTTACCCAGGTAACTGTCTAAATGCATTTTAAAAGACAAAATTGTACCTGCCTCCACCACTGCCCCGCAGCTTGTTCCAGACACTCAGCACCCTCTGTGTGAAAAAATTGCCTTGCCGGATCCTTTTATATCTCTCCCCTCTCATCTTAAACCTATGCCTTCTAGTTTTACACTCCCCTACCTTTGGGAAAAGATATTGACTATCTAGCTGATTTATGCCTCTCATTATTTTATAGACCTCTATAAGATCACCCCTAAGCCTCCTACTCCATAGAAAAAGTCCCAGTCTGTCCAGCCTCTTCTTATAACTCAAATCATCAAGTCCCAGAAGCATCCGAGTAATTTTTTTTCTGCACTCTTTCTTGTTTAATAATATCCTTTCTATAATAGGATGACCAGAACTGTACACAGTATCCCAAGTGTGGCCTTACTAATATCTTGTACAACTTCAACAAGACATCACAACTCTCGTATTCAATGTTCTGACCAATGAAAGCAAGCATGTCGAATACCTTCTTCACCACTCTGTCCATCTGTGACCCCACTTTCAAGGAGGTATGAACACGTACCCCTCGATTTCTTTGTTCTATAACTCTCCCCAGTGCTCTACCATTAACTGAGTAAGTCCTGCCCTGGTTTCTACCAAAATGCATCACCTCGCCTTTATCTAAATTAAACTCCATCTGCCATTCATCAACCCATTTGATCAAGATCCTGTTGCAATCCTAGATAACCTTCTTCACTGTCCACTATGCCACCAGTCTTGGTGTCATCTGCTTACTACCCATGCCTACTAAATTCTCATCCAAATCATTAATATAAATGACAAATAACAGTGGATCCAGCACCGATCCCTGAGGTAACTAATGGTCATAGGCCTCCAGTTTGAAAAACAACCCTCTATAACCATCCTCTGTCTTCCATCATCAAGTCAATTTTGTATCCATTTGGCCATATCAGCCTCAATCCCGTGAGATTTAACCTCATGCAACAACGTACCATGCGTTACCTTATCAGAGGCCTTGCTAAAGTCTATGTAGACAACATCAACTGCACTGCTCTCATTTATCTTCTTGATTACCCCTTCAAAAAACCCAATCAAAATGTTGCTCTTAATTTTGTGGTATTCAGTAGGTGTACTTGTGGCACAGTAATAGCACCCTTAACTCTGGACCAGAAGCTCAGAGTTCAAGTGTCACGCCAGAACTTGTTGGCTACTGAAGGATGATGCAGATTTAATGGACCTTTCATCAGCCTGGGAATCCTGCTTTTTGTAAAAAGAACAAATAAATACCAGAAAACTCAGTAATTCTGTCAATTAAATCTTCAAAATAGAACATCAGAACATAGGACTATAAGAAATAGGAAGAGAAGGCCATTTGACCAGGGCAACATGGAGGCACAGTGGTTAGAACTGCTGCCTCACAGCGCCAGGGACTCAGATTCAATTCCAGACTTGGGTCACTGTCTGTGTGGAGTTTGCACATTCTCCCTATGTCTGCATGGGTTTCCTCCAGGTGGTGTGGTTTCCTCCAACAGTTCAAAGGTGTACAGTTAGGTTGATTGGCTATGCTAAAAGATTGGCCCTTAGTAGGGGTTATTAGGGTAACTACATGGGGTTACAGGGATAGGGCCTGGGTAGGACTGTTGTCAGTGCAGGCTCGATGGCTGAATGGCCTCCTTCTGCACTGCAGGTATTCTATGAATTTATGACTGCTCGAGTCTGTTCCATCATTCAATAAGATCATTGCTGACCTGAATATGATCTTATCTCTACCCTCCTGCCTGTCCCCCATCCTACCCCACCCCCCAACAACTCTTGACTTCCTTATCAATCAAAAATCTGCCCATCTCAACCTAGTACAATGATCGCCACCCTCGCTGAGACTCTCCTACCTGAGGAGGATCCCCCCAAGGAAATCCATGCAGGTTATACATTTTTCTGGCATTGCCTTGGAAAAGAAGAATGAATTGTAGCTGGCGTACGTTTTGTATGTCATTCCAGTTAGTAAGTTGATTTACTTTCCCAAAGGTGTTAATGGTCACCTGATAGTGCATTCAGCCCTACCTACCATTTGAAAGAGAGCAGGGGAGATATCCCCTGTATCCTAGACAATATTTATTCTTCAACCATTAACAACAATAACAGATTATCTGCTCATCTCATGGATGTTCATGTGAACTTGTGTGTAAATTAACTGCTGCTTTTCCCTGCACATGTGACTATACTTCCAAATGCACTTTGCCCCTTTCTGAGTCTGCGAAGAGCAACGTAAGTGCTAGATTTTACCAGCCCTCTAGGGATGGACTGGAAGATTAGCACGGTTCCTGCAGGCAGTTTACCAGTGGTAGGTGGGCCTTCTGCCATTTTGTGAGACTGCCGGGAGAATGCTAGTGACCTGCCTCTGAGCTGGGGGCTGACTCCCAACTGGGCAATGTGTGGCCCAGGGAGGGGCTATCTAGTGTGAGCATCCACCTCTGCCCTCACCAGTATCCCACCTCACTGCCTGGGCCTCCTGCTGACTGTTCCCTGTAACCCCCAACCCCGATCTTTTTCTTCTGACGATGTCATCCATTGCCAAGTTTCCTCAGCCACATGCAGTCCCAGTCCACTGGGTCACTGTTCCAGCCCAGTTGCTAGCCCTCCGATTAACTGGCAATTCATGGTGCTGGCGTCCGATCTGCTAAAAGAACAGGATGCTTGACTGAATGAAAATACTAGAAGTTTAAAGTTTATTTATTAGTTGTAAGAAAGCTTACGTTCACACCGTAATGAAGTTACTGTGAAAATCCCCCATTCACTATACTCCAGTACCTGTTCGGGTACACAGAGAGAATTTAGCACGGCCAATCTTCCGAACCTACACATCTTTGGACTGTGGGAGGGAATCTATGCAGACACAGGGGGAACATGCAAACTTTGCACAGTCAGTGACCCAAATCGAGCCCAGTCCCTGGCGCTGGAGGCAGCAGTGCTGACGATTGTGCCACTGTGGTCCCTCTGATGGCCCAGGTCAGACTGTCCTCAGCTTTCCACCCATCACTGGGATGCCGGCAAGCCCAACAGGATGCAGCCGTATAAAGGCAAAGCTCTTCTTCCTTTCAACTGTTCAAAGACTGTCACTTTCTATTTATCATACAAAGTGAAAATAGCTATAACAATGATTTCTCATTCAAAGCTATTCCTTATTAGTTCCCAATCACATTAGAAACCTAGATAATTGAGATAATTAGCATAAACCCATATTTTAGAGTACAATATCTGTCTATCAAAAACAGTATATTATGAAGTGGCGCTGCTGGACTGAATCTGCTATTCCGACTGATTCTGCTATGTGGCATCATTCACTTACAAATAGAAGAGAGATTTATGGAGAACACACAACCAAGTATGGCGAGGGGTGTTTGTTTTTGAAGTGTGTTCACAGAAGCCTTTTTTTTATTTTCAATTCAGAAGGAGCATTGTTTGATAAACCTGGCTTTTTAAGATTAAAAAGAATGAAAATCTATTGTCTCTTGACTGAAATAAAATAAATTTATTTCTACATATATTACTGCAGGAAACACGAATTTATTTGAAAGCAATTGGTAAAGACATACATACCTTCTTAGAGGGTTGGAATACAAGATAATAAGAATTGAACTGCCAATGCTATTTTGCTTTGTTTTTAGTTCCAAATTGACTTGTTTTTATTTTCAAATATCCAATTTGCATTTTTGCACAAAATGCAGATAAGCACCAATGTAATCATTGCCCGACGTTATTTGAAAATTGTCCCTTTCTGAAATGTAAGTGCTTCAAATAGAAAATCTCTATTATAACAATAAATGAATTGCTTGAAAGAACTCACATTTACATTAAGCCATGATATACCAGCCAAAACAATGCTTTTCAAGTGTTGTCAGTGCTGTAATGTAAGGGAATAAAACAGCCAATATACACAATGGAAGATCCCACAAGCAGAAATGAGATAGATGACCAGCTAATCTGTTTTAATGGTGTTCGATCAAGGATAAATATTGAGCCGGACAACTCCCTTGCTCTTCTTCTAATACAGCCATGGGATTTATTACACACACCTGAGAGGGCAGGCTAGACCTTAGTTCAATATTTCATCCCACAGCACTGTGCTAAAATGTCAGCCCAGGTGATGTGTTCAGAGTCAGAAATGGAACTTCAATCGACAACCCTTCAACAATAGGTGTATAATCACTGAGGCAAGGCTACCTCCTGAATCTAAATTGGTACTCATTTTTTCATGAATTCAGGATACATCTCTATTAACTGTATGTTATGTGGAAGTACATATCATCATTTGCAAAGCAGAGGTTCCAGAGTTGCAAGTAGGCCTGGAAATTTAGAATTTCTCCTGGACAGTGGGACTGTACATCAGAACATGGAAATCAGGGGAGAGGTTTTGTCATGCTGAGGTAATAACTGAAAAATAGAAGTTTCTAATGTAAGAAGTAAATGTAAATCTCACTGAAAAATATAAGGTTCTGAGGGGACTTGACAACAGATGCTGAGATGATTGTTCTAATTGTAGGGGAATTTAGAACCAGGAGGAACAGTTTCAGGATCAGGGGTGTCCATAAGATGAAGATGAGGAAAAGTTCTTTCTCTCCTCTTGGAGGTTGGGCCATTGAATGTGTCAATGTTGAGTTGGACAGATTTTTGATTGACAAAACCAAGTGTTGTGGAGACAGGCAAGAAAGTGTCGTTAAGGCCACAATCAGATCAGTCATGATCTTTTTGAGAGGTCACACAACATCAGGTTGTAGCCTAACAAGTTTATTTGAAATCACGAGCTTTGCCTGGTGAAGGAGCAGTGCTCCGGAAGCTTGTGATTTTAAATAAACCCGTTGGACTGGTGTCGTGTGACCTCTCACCTTGTCCACCCTTGTCTAACACTGGCACCTCCACATCATGGTCTTTTTGAATAGCAGAGCAGGCTCGAGGGACTAAATGGTCCATTCCTGCTCCTATTTCTTATGTTCCTATGTTCTGATGTTCTTTATTCAAGATGGGTGACAGATACATTCCTGACAACTACTATTGGTTAACTTAATGATTGTAAGCATAAAGTCAAATAATAATCAGAAACGAAATGGAGACACAGCTCAATGAGGCAAACTTAGTAAATAAGTAAAAATGAAAAGTCAGAAAAAGTATTTTATACCTAATCAATTTCAGACATTCAAAATTGACTTCACAAGAACAGGTCAGAATCTGAGAATTCTGCACAAAGTAATTCACTTCTTAACTCACTAAAGCTAGGTCCACCATCTGCAAGGTGCAAGTCAGGAGTTTGATGGAATATTCTCCACTTACACTGCTAAGTAGGGGAAACAGTGGCAAAGTGGAAATATCCTTGGACGCGTACTGTAGAAGCCCTGGCTAATGTTCTGGGAATGTGGGTTCAAACCCCATTATGCTAGTTTGTGGAATTTAATTTAATTTTTAAAAGCTGGAATTAAAAGTTAGTTTCAGTAATGAGGCCATAACAGTCCTTTAGGGAAGGAAATCTGCCATTCTAATCTGATCTAGCTGACTCCAGATCCACAATAATATGGTTGACTCTTGATTTCCCTCAGAAATGCCTGAGCAACCCACTCTATGGCCAATTCGGAATGGGTGACAAATATTGGGCCCTATTCTATAGGCCACAAAATAATACAGCTTCAATAATACTCAAGCTTAACAGCACTCGGGGCAAATCAGCCCTCTTGATTGGCATCCCTTCCACCACCTTACACACCGTGACCAGCATAATGTGAAGGCAAAGTATACTAAAACAAGTTGCAATGCAATAACTCACCAAAATTCTTTCTGTTCTGAGATCTGCTCTTCTACCTTGGATTCTAGGCATGGGATTTGATGCGTAAACAGACTGTATACATACATGGTCTACCACATGACTTACTAGTGTTAATACAGTGCAGAAGAGGCCCTTCAGCCCATTCGATCTGCACCAACACATAAAAAGCCCTGACCTGCTCACCTAATCCCACTTGCCAGCACTTGGCCTAACTCCTACTCAACTCCAACTCATACCTCACCTATTCACCGTGGGAAATTCAAACTACTTCAGTATTCTCGACATAAGGAAAGACATTTTGGAGACATGGGAGCTTTCTTTTGCATCCAGTAGGACATTATCGTCTGCAGAATGGGACATTAATTCATCAGCATTGCTGTCAGCGTTGTTAGGAAGCTGAGTGTAAGGATCCATGGACTTTTCAATGAAAGACCGATCCAAAGGAGAAAACTGAATGTCAAACCCCTATTTACTGATTACAGCTCAGCCTTCAACACTATTATTCCCACAAAACTCCTCTCCAAACTCCATGCCCTGCGCCTTGGCACCTCCCTCTGCCACTGGATCCTGAACTTCCTAACTCACAGATCACAATCAGTAAGATTAGGCAACACAACTTCCTCCAAGTACATCCTCAACATTGGTGCTCTACAAGACTGTATTCTCAGTCCCCTACTATACTATTATACAGCTATGACTGTGAGGCCAAATTCCCCTCCAATTCGATTTTCAAATTTGCTGATGACACCACTGTAGTGGGCCGGATCTCAAACAATGACGAGACAGAGCACAGGAATGAGATAGAGAATCTGGTGAACTGGTGCGGCTATAATAATCTCTCTCAACGTCAACAAAATGGAGGAAATTGTCATCA
This sequence comes from Carcharhinus amblyrhynchos, assembly GCF_965287045.1. NCBI lineage: Eukaryota > Metazoa > Chordata > Chondrichthyes > Carcharhiniformes > Carcharhinidae > Carcharhinus > Carcharhinus amblyrhynchos. The sequence continues at coordinate 43,978,240 of NC_137324.1, read as the reverse complement.
ACTTCAGGAAGTGTAAAGGAGAACATACCCTTGTCTATATCAATGGAGGCAATATAGAAAGGGTCCTGTTCTGGTTCCTCCACCGCTCCCCCCCCCTCCGTCCCCCAAACCTCCCCCCCAATCATTCTAAGATCAACTTAATGCAAAGTAGGTCCGTTCAAAAGTCTAACAACAGCAGGGAAGAAGCTGTTCTTGAGTCCGTTGGTAGGTGACCTCATATTTTTGTATCCTTTTCCTGAAGGAAGAAGGTGGAAGAGAGAATAAGCGGGATGTGTAGGGCCCTTAAGTATGCTGTCTGCTTTGCTGAGGCAGCGGGAAGTGTAGACAGAGTGAACGGATGGGAGGCTGGTTTGCGTGATGGATTGGGCTGCATTCATGACCTTTTATAATTCCTTGTGGTCTTGGGCAGAGCAGGAGCCATACCATGTGTGATACAACTAAAAAGAATGCTTTCTATAGTGCATCTGTAAAAGTTGGTGAGAGTCGTAGTTGACATGCCAGATTTCCTTGGTGAATCAGATGGGCTTTTTTTTACAACAATCAAGAATGGTTTCATGGTAATCAGTAGATTCTTAATTCCAGATGTTTTTCTTTTACTAAATTCAAATTCCACCATCTGCTGTGGTGGATTCAAACCCAGGTCCCCATTAACTAAATTTCTGGATTAATAGTTTAGCGATAATACCACTTGGCCATCTTCTCCCCTGTTGCAATCACTGGTTAAAACATGCTTGTTCAATTACCAAATAATGCTGTGGGCCAAAATCTAGCAACCCCATTAGCCACAAATACTGTAATGGCCACCAAATCTTGCGCGCAGCTAAAAACAGGGTTTGTTCTGTCGGGACCTCAGTTTGAGATCTTCTCAATTGAACCTGGGTCCTTGGCGCTGTGAGGCAGCAGTGCTAACCACTATGCCACTGTGCTGCCTAAATTGTCCAACAACAAGTCAGAACTGAACCTTTTAATTTTGAACTCCACTTAACAGGATAAAATCCATGGATATTACAGATTCTAAAAATTAGTAGAATTCTTAAAACCTTACAGTAGCAAGTTCAACAATGTCCCATTATTTGAAAACAAGGTCAAAGGAGGTGAGACTATGATGCTCAAAGTGGACTTTGTTTCACGGAAGTGAAGTTTTCAGTGGTGTGTGCTGCCACAATGTCTCTTCAGTCATTGTAATTTGCGCTTCTGTTGCCAAATTTCTTTGGTGCTCCTCTATACTGTAACAGCTCCTGAGAAACACAAGCATCCAAAAGTCAGGTTTGACCCTGTAATAAACAGTCAGAAACAAATCCAGGTTTGTTTAGTTTGAATGTCTAAAAAGAAAATGCTTTGTGAAGTGTTTCTCAGTTGTGGAAACATGCAGCCAAAAATCTCAATTCTTCTGTGCCTCTCCTTGCACTGACAGATCTGTGTGCCTCACGTTGTATTTAACCAAGTGCATTAGCAATAAACCCAGGAAATTCTGGAGATGCTACTTCCCTGACTCTACTGAATGTAAATGAGATGGCAGATTGCAGAAATACTTCAGACACCCAAGAAACCTTGAAGGAAGGGTTTTTGAAGGTGGATGTTGGATGGACCAACCTTTCTACTGAATTTGATTGCTAAAAACCTTTACATCATCAGGTTCAAAGAAATGTCCTTTCTACAATCTGAAAAATGAACACTGCAAACTACCACACAGTAGCACCAACTTGTTGTCTTTAAATGGGAAAAAACGTTTCATTGTTGACAAACACTCAATTTTAACAATTCTATTTTTCATTTCATTTTTCTCAGGTGATGCAAACTGTAAGTGCAGTTTTGTTTTATGATGTGGCAGCACTTACTTCTATGCACCCTTAGCAATTTTCAGACAGCGTTTTGCCATCTTTCTCTTTGTCCATCAGGCTTTCAATTCTCTCTGAATTCAGGTAACCTCAGGATATAAACACCCAGACTCCTCAGAAACATCTTAAGATTTTGGAGAGAGAAAGCAGTTATCACATTGTCATGGAATTCATAATGTTAACTATTACATTCAAAGAAAATATTGAATAAGGCATATTTTGGTAGAACAACTTAAAAACCTAACATTATATTTGCCTCTTAAAAGGGTTCAGATAATAAATATTTGCAGATGCATACTTGTGCTTATTATTGTTAAAGCCCAATCACCAACTTTGCTAATTATTTGAATTGGATATTATCACTGAACACTCGCTCACATTTATTTTTGGAACAAGATCACAAGATCGGCTTGGATGAAAAAGACCCCTATACTCTTTTGATTTCATCTTTCGAGAATACCAATCATACTGTCTTTTCTTCATGGTACGTTTTCTTAAATGTGTCCAGTGTCCTGGCCTCAGGTAATTGTAGCAAAGAAGCAATTGTAGCAAAGAGGCATCTGTCCTAAACTTGCTGTGCACAGTTCTGAGCTTCTCTACTACCCTTACTTTATCAAATTTGAAAATATTGTTTTGATTTTATTTAAGGTTTATGTTAAAACTACCCTGTCATTAGATTCCCTTCGAACAATTACTTCTCAAGAATGAGATACCTAAACAAATGCAGCCACTTCTTATATCTTATATTTCAGTCATCAGGGATGATCAGTTGCAGTACAGCCACAATATTGGCATCTACCCAACAATGTGGAAAGTTGCCCAGTTATGGCATTCACAAACAGTAGTACAAATCCAATACAGCTAATTACTGTCCCATTAATCTATTCTCAATCATCAGCAAAGTAATGGAAGGTGCTATTATCAGTGCTATCAAGAGACCGGTACTCAGTCATAACCTGTCACTCAGCTCCAGACCCCATTGGTCAAATATAGGAAAAGAGTTAAATCCAGAGATGAAATGACAGTGACTACCTTTGAAATCAAGGCAGCATTTGACTGTATGTCAAGGAACCCTAACAAAGTTGAAGTCAATGAGAATCAAGACGAAAACTGTCTACTGGATGGAGTTGCACCAAACCTGAAGGAAGATGGTTGTGGTTATTGGAAGCCTAACAACCCACCTCAAGGGCATCACTGCAGGAGTTGCTCAGTTCAACCATCTTCATGTACTTCATCAATGACTTTCCTTTCATCATAAGGCAAGAAGTATGAAAGTTCACTGTCGATTGCAGAGTGTTCAACAACATTCACAACTTCTAGATAATAATGAAGCAATCCATGATGGCATGCAGCAAGACTCATACAACATGTAGGCTTAAACTGATGAGTGACACCATACAATGGCCATCTCTAACAAGAGACTATCAAGAGAGAATCTAGCCATCTTCCTTAGATGTTACCATTGCTAAATGCCCTGGATGTTGATGATGAGAAATTCTCACAATGGGATGGATATTGGTTAATATGCCTCGATTTCTTCCTTTGCAGTGGACTAGTTGAATGCCATTCCTGCTTTAAACAACTGATCAACAAACATTTGCAAAATTAGGTTGAAGAAGGTACGCTTGCGGGGTACACTGCCCTAAATTTTCAGTGAGCGAGGGCTCTACACCAACCATCTGAAGAGTTGGTTGGGAACACATTACCACTGACTATAGCACCTCTTCACCATATTATGCTCTAACTAGCATTGATTTGCATAGGCCGGAACATCTGCTCTTACTCTGGAGGAGGTCCTGCATGGAGCTGCCTGGCACTCAGCCCTGAGACCTGGAGGGCATGTGAGTGGCCTAGTTACCAGGGCAGGCCAGGTAGGGAACACTTGAGGGTCACCAGGTTGTGATCAGGGTCTTAGGGAATAGGCTGGGGTAAGGGGGGGGTCACCGTTGCTTAGGGGACTTCTGATGGGCTCGCTGCCCCACCTTCCCATCCAGGATCAAACATTGTATTTTTTTCTGGCCTACCATCGACCACTCCATCAGTCTAAAAATTGAAGTGGTGTGGGAAAAGGTTCTTACAAGATCCTTACTTGGGGCAAGGGCAGGCTTCCCTTGTGAGGCCCTACCTGCTCCAGCGTAAAATCACAACCTGGTCAACGCAGGCCATCCATCCATGCAAACTCCTCACCAACACCCCCCCCACCAACTTCAGGGTTGTAAAGTGAAAATTCTGGCCATTATGTCCATCCCCATGCTTATACATTGCACAAGCCTTCTCCTGCTATCCTTCATCTAACCCTATCAGCATAATCTTCTATTGGTTTCTCTCTCATGTGTTTATACTTTCCTTTAAATGTATATATGCTGATCATCACAACTGCTCCTTATGGCAGAGTCTCACATTTTAACCACTTCCCAGATACTCGGAGTAAAAGTAAAATAGACCTTATTAATAAATTACAAGTGAGGCTCACATTAACACTGCAATGAAGTTGCTGTGAAATTCCCCTATTTGCCACACTCCGAAACTGTTTGGGTTTATGCATCTAACCAGTACGTCTTTCAGAAAGGAAGGAAACCGGAGCACTTGGAGAAAACCCACACAGACTTGAGGAGAACGTGCAAACTCCACACAGATTGTGACCCAAGCCGGGGATCGAACCCCGGTCCCTGGTGCAGCGAGGCAGCAGTGCTAACCACTGTGCATACCGTGCCACCCCATTAGCACTGCAATGAAGTTACTGTGAAATTCCCCGAATCGTCACACTCCAACATCTGTTCGAGTCAGTGCATCTAACTGGAGCAGGGAAGTGGACAAAATCGAATGGGCAGCATTGGTGGTGAAAGAAGTTGGGACTTCTTTCTTCCAAAAGGCAGTTTGAAAACCAGGTGAAAACTTCAACAAATGTTATTCGGTTTCACCTGAAAGGACTTTCAAAACGTTCTCCACACAATTCTGTCTGCATCGCCCAGTATGATTTTACATTTAACCTTCAAATTTGCAAACACATTGAGGATGGTTCCTTTCATATACCAGAAAAATGGTTGTCACAATTCTAATCAGCATCACGTCAATTCACATGTATTCAATTCTCTGCACCACAGTAGCAGAAACGCAACAAATGACATCCACATAATATTCAGCCCATCATACTAATCAGCAAGTAAGTGGTTCAGAGTAAATACTAATTTAGATGAATCAAAATCTAATAGCTAATGATGAGCAGTGAACCCAAAGCATAAATCTGTCTTAATTCAAATTGGTTTTCTCTGGATTAATTTAAGAATATTTGAATTTGATCTCATTTAGAGTGTAGAAATAATTTCTTTAAATTCTTTATTAGGAAAGATTTAAAATCAGTATTACTAATATATTTCATGCACTATAATGGTTACTCCTGAACCCTTAATATCTTTGTTTGATTAAAGTGATATCAATTATAATCTAATGATTGCACAATGAAAGAGCCAATGAAATCCCATCCAACTGTTCAGCTCCTGCTTAAAGTGAAAATAACTATTTAAATCTTTGAAATAGCTTACAAGAATGGAAAGCAGCTGTTAGAAGAGCAATTTGACAGTGGTAATGAAGCATGGAAAGGACTGGAGGCTGTGCTGATAACCAGGTGCTAGGTGTTCTTGAGGACTGGATGAGAGCACATCAGGACATCACTTACGGGACAGCGAGGCTTCCCCTGAAGTGTTTGGTTCATCGGGCTTGGCAAACAACAACATGAGAGGGAACCTTGTGCCACAAGCCCAACAGACCTTGGGAAGGTGTCGCACCTGAGGAAACGCCACCTGCTGCATATAGAGAGGAAAAGAAATCAGTCCCGACAAGAGTGTCACCCTGGAACTGCTTATCCTTGGAAAACATCATGAGGAAGTTAATGAATTCCATGTTACAAGGGGGTGACTGGGGAAATCACTCATTTCATTAATGTGGTGGATAGCAAAGGAAATATTCCACACCAAAGCATATGTTAGGCAACTTCATGGGCATCTCTATGTATAGTGCTTGTTAGTAAACCTAATAAGAGGATATAAATTCTCTGTGTATACTGTGCCACATAGATTGCATCCCTCCTTAACCTATTAAATCTTCTCATGTATTTTTAATATAAGAATATTGTTCTTCTACTTGCAGAACATAATCATCTTCCGTTGTTATGACTGCAAGTGATTGCAAAACCAGGGAGAAGTAACCCTTATGTTCTATTATGACTGTCACACAGATTTCCATGAATTAGCTAAATGTATACTTCAGAAATGTGCCTTTCCTAGACAATTCATCATGGTCATATCAATAATTGTTGTTCATTGTCACGCCTCATGAACCAAGGAGTTCTTAGGGCATCCATCTGCCCCTAACATGGTAAGACCAGAATTAAATCCAGAACTAGGTGTCAGAGTTTGAGAATAAGGAGTAAACATTTTAGGACTGAGGTGAAGAGAAGTTTCTTCACCCAGAGGGTGGCAAATGTGTGGAATTCATTGCCACAGAATGTAGTTGAGGTCAAAACATTGTCTGATTTCAAGAAAAAATTAGAGATCGCTCCTAGGGCTAAAGAAATCAAGGGATATGGGGGGAGGGGGAGATCAAATATTGAATTTGATGATCAGCCATGATCAAAATGAATGGCCTACTCCTGCTTCTAGTGTCTGTTTCTAAGACCATGCTGGAAGTGTTTAGCAGGAAGATCGAAGAGCAAATGGGTGACAGAATTGCTGGATAATAGTTCAAGCTCATGATTACAGTAATGTTCATACTATATAACATTGTCCTATTGTAATAATACTTGTTCGCCTGTTAAGATAAAAACAACAACACATTTATTTACAGGTAAAAGCTATGCTGGTGCTTGCAGCCTGATGGTTCTGGTCAGTTCCTGAGGATGTTCAGGAACAGCAACCCCTGCTGACCAGGGTGATCCTCAAACTGCTCCCCAATTAGTTCCCTGAGTCATAAGAACATAAGAACATAAGAAATAGGAGCAGGAGTAGGCCATCTAGCCCTTCGAGCCTGCCCCGCCATTCAATAAGATCATGGCTGATCTGTCGCTGCTCAGTTCCACTTTCCCGCTTTCTCCCCATAACCCTTAATCCCCTCTCCTATCAAAAACCCATCAACCCGCGTCTTAAAAATATTTAGCGAGGCAGCCTCCACCACTTCAACGGGCAGAGAATTCCAGAGATTCACCACCCTTTGAGTGAAGAAGTTCCTCCTCAACTCCGTTCTAAACCGCCCCCCTTTTATCTTGAGGCTGTGCCCCCTAGTCCTACTGTCTTTTTTGAGCAGGAAGAGTCTCTCCACCTCTATCCTATCCATCCCATTCATCATCTTATACGTCTCAATGAGATCTCCCCTCATTCTTCTAAACTCTAACCAGTACAAGCCCAGTTTATTCAGCCTCTCCTCATAGCTCAACCCCCTCAACTCCGGTATCAGCCTAGTAAACCTCCTCTGCACTCCCTCCAAGGCCAAAATATCTTTGCGCAGGTGCGGCGCCCAAAACTGCACACAGTACTCCAGCTGCCCTTACTCTGCAGGTTGATTCTTAAAGGAACAATCACCAGGCCTATTAAATCACTTCAGTTGCAGGACACACTTAAATTCCACCACACAGAATTATAGGGCCAATGCAATCCAATTAAGCAAGGTTACTGAAAAGTTATAGAAATGTTCAAAGTATTCCTTACTGGCTGACTTGTATAACAACAATGAGGGATATAAGGATCTCATAGACTTTTAAAATGATCCTAAATGTTCTACTAAATTACATGTTGAGACAGTAATCATACAGGATCAGGCAGTTGATTCTCATTACTTTGACTCAACTCATTTAAACAGCACCTGGATCTACATCTGAAGCCCTGTAACATGCAGGGTGCTGGCAAGTGGCTAAAATGAGTGGCTAGTTTCCTTTATCTCTTTTTTTTGGCCAGTGCAGGCATGATGGGCTGAATAGCCTCTATCTGCACCATCTCCTTTCCATGGTTTGAAGTAAAGGCATGTGTTTGAAAGCAAGAGGGACCGCATAGCTGAAGTAGTTTACTAACATAACTGGAATAGATGTTACATGATATTAAAATCTCAGTGGATTCACAGGATAAAGATAAGTCAGCCAGCACACCTTTTCCTTCTATCAGGGAATCACAAAGCAGGATGAAGCGGGTTTCTCACGTCACTCATCAGAAAGCAGTTGTTACAGAAGACATCATAGTGGGACAAGACAGGAAAATCTAAGACTTTATCAGCAGCCTTTCAATCACTCCTTATCTTTAAAGTTCACAGGGTACTAGATGGCATCACTTTCTGTCGTTCCCATTAATTGCTCTGGATTTCCCATCCTTATTCTCAAATTCATGGCCTGGATTGCGTGTAGCTATTCTTAATCCTCCTTGCTGTGTTCTTCCATGTTGAAAAAGACCAGTCTGCATTTTTAACCTGATTCAGGTGCAGGATCTAGAGTCAGCACAAAGGAGAGGAACAAATAAATTTCAAAAAATAAGCAAATATCTCTACATGAGAGTCGGCATCTCTGTGAAGCATTTGGGATGTTTTATTATGGTAGAGACACTATATAAATACAGGTTGTTGTTTTTACAGCTCTATTTGATGCAGCATGAGGTAATAACAGCATCCACACTACAATGAATTCACTATGAAAATCCTCTAGTCGTCACACTCCGGCATCTGTTTGGCATGGCCAATTCACCTAACCAACATGTCTTTGGACTGTGGGAGGAAGCTGGAGCACCAGGAGGAAACCCACACAGACACAACATACAACATTACAGCGCAGTACAGGCCCTTCGGCCCTCGAAGTTGCGCCGACCAGTGGAACCAATCTAATGACCCTCTAACCTAAACTATTCCAAGGAAAACATGCAAACTCCACACAGTCAGTGACCCAAGCTGGGGATCAAGCCTGGGTATCTGGCATTGTGAAGTAGCAGTGCTAACCAGTGTGCCACAACGCAGCTCATCTTTTCTTTACTAAAATGTAATGCCAGTGGTGCAATCTCAGTGCTGTCTTGCCCATAGTAAATTTCTTCCTGAATGCTTCAACTGCTGCAGTTTCATTAGCGAAACAAAACCAGATGTAAATACATGAAACAAATGTAGGCGACACTGTTTTACATATATGTAAATGACAGATATCAGCGATTTAACAAGAGTAATGTACAGACTATCTTGATTAACATAGGAATGAGTGGCATTTTAGTGCATGGCACTAAAATCTAAAGCAGCCTTTCCTCTGACCCCACAATCACTTCAGCAATGTTGAAAATGAACCTAAAATTACTAATGGGATTGAAAGGGAAATTTTATTGTACACATGTGCAAAGTGATTGCTGAATGGTTTTGCACACAAACAAATGCTTATTTGCCAAATTATTATATAGGCAGTTTTTGTCTTTTTGGTCAAGATTACAAATATGTTGAGGATGTGTCAGCTTGAAATAGTCAAGGGATAAGATTTGTGTTACTGGGAACTGCTTAGGGTTTTGTTTCCCTGGAAATAAAACTGGTGGAATGATTATTCTCAGATAATCAAAGTCAGTACAGCCCAGACAGGGACTGTAGCTGGATAAAATCATAAATAGATAACCATGCTACAAATCTGCGTTAGGTTTTTCATTTAACCTTGCTTAATTAGCATGCTTGCTGGAATGTAAAAGTTAATTGGTGCTCATGAATAAAATAAGACTTAGTTTATTAAATCATGGTTGTGATAAGAAATAAGGACAACTGGATTGAAAGTCCTTCCGAACAGCTTTGAGGATAAATTAGTGGTCAGAGAACAGATGCAAATCATGGAACCTCTGAACATTTTGTGGCCAGAGGTAGAGGCCAGAATTTTACTGGCATGCCCACCTAATTCCAAGGGCGGGGGTGGTGGTTTTGGGGGTGCTGGAGACTCGGAGAACAGTATTCTCTGTTGGTCTTGGGTGGGATCCTATGAACCCTGGGCCAATGCCCTGGTAACATCCCACCCAGGATATTTCTTGGGAGGGTGGAAGAGATTAGGGAGAATTGCTTGTGATGATACAAAGACAGAAAGTATATGTGAAGGTTCAAAATGTTAATGAGAGATGAATAACATTAAAAGCACATGGTTTCGACTAATGGAACTCAGTGTTCCCACCATATTGCAATCAAATGTTATATGTGATCCTGACTAATTAGATAATTGATAACTTCAGCAAACTGAAAATATTAAAATTATTGCCATTTTCTCCGAAATGTCTTCAACTCTCTTAAAATTAAAATGATTACCTGTTTCTCTCTTTCTATCTGGACTTGTTTATCTCTCTTCTGCTGTCCATTCCACATTCTGTTTCAAGGAGCACTCTGTCATGGATAAAGTGATTCCCAAGCAAAGAATCTTAATCTTGACAGAGCACAAAATGTTTCTGACAATAGATTGTGGAAGATATTGCACAGGATTTAGCACCCTACTCCCCTGCGCCCCTGCTATGTGATTTTCTGATAGCAGAGATGGCTCATCATTAATCACCAATGGGATCTTCCAGTCCCGCTGATGTTTTGCATGGCTCACCTGCCCCTCCGGCGGGAGCGGAAGACCCCACGAAAGGTGAAACCCCTCAGCAGGTTTCCCATGGAAGATCAGAATGGCAAGTAGGGTTGGAAAATCTTGCCCATTATGTATGGAATGGTTTACATAAACCACACATTCGGAGATGCCGTTGGCGTAAATCCCATTTTTGGCTTGTCACCAGAATTTGCGGCCATAACAGGGTTTGCTTCCATCATGAGCAGGACCAGAAAATCTCCCCCTTGTTTGTACATAAACGTTCATTTGAATCGAGCAGTATCCTGAAAGTTAATGCAGAGACTTGTTTAGATCCCAAGTAACACTCAGGAGAGACATTGATGCCACGGTAATGTCACATGTGGTAAAGACCCAAATTAATGCTCTGGGGACATGGGTTCAATTCCCACCATGGCAGCTGGTGGAATTTGAATTGAACTAATAAGTTTGAAATATAAGGCTCAAGCAATGCAGTGGGCTGGGAGACACTAATGGAGGGTTTTCATGTACTTCCCCAAGTGTGTTTTTTTTTTGAAGCACAATCAGCTCTATGCTGGAAATCGACGTGGAGCTGATCATATGGAAATGTGATTAAAATTGACATTTCTATATGATTAGCAGGCCCCGTATTCTATTCTCCAGGCCCGCTAGTGTCTCTCCCCCGCCAGGAGTTATTCCTACCAGCAGAGTTTACAACTGCTCTCCATTAATAGGGAACAGGTATCGTCAACCTGCTGGTCAGGCCAGATGCCATTGAGGCACCCCCCAGGAGGTGTGAGGCAAGGGGCAAACTGGTACTGCCCATCAGGCAGTGCCAAGGAGGCAGGGCATACTGGGGGGGGGCAATCAATGCAGGAGAACCCACTGCCACTCTGCAAGTGGGATCGATGGGAGAGGGAGTTAAGGTTTATTTATCTATAGGTCACAAGTAAGACTTACATTAACACAGCAATGAAGTTACTGTGAAATTCCCCTGCTCCAATGATGCCTGTTCAGGTCAATTCACAACCAGCACATCTTTCAGACTGTGGGAGGAAACTGGAGCACCTAGAGGCAATCCATGCAGACATGGGGAGAATGTGCAAACTCCACACAGACAGTGACCCAAGCTGGGAATCAATCCCAGGTCCCTGGTGCTGTGAGGCAGCAACTGTGCCACCCATTAGGGAGGCAGGAGGGCAATTGGGGCTGGCAAAGGCGGGATGGTGGAGGGGAGAGATTGGGGCTGCCTGGGTGGGTCTGGTGCACTAGTGCTTTGTCAGCAGGTCAGTAATCAGGGAGGCTGGGAAAGCTAGTAATTGGAGGCTAGCAATCAGGAGGCTGGTGATGGCGGGGGGGCATAGGTGAGTGTGCCAGTGTGCATGTGCAATGGCCCAGTCAGTGCTATGCTGTCAGCCTCTTGTGTGGGAATAGGCCTGGCCAACCACTTTTCACAGTGAATCACACTGAAGCACTTTGCACTGCAGTGTCAAAGATTCATTCTGGTAAGTACACTAAAAAAAAGGGGGGAAATACTCCCATTTTCCCACATGTTGGGCACTTAGTTTCATCTTGGGAGAATCCCGGCCCATGAAACTATCATCATTTGTTATAAAAACCCCAGGTTCATTAATATCTGTTAAGGGTTGATGGTAAATGCTGAGTTGTCCAAATCGCAGTGGTTTTTGCAAAGAGCTTTGCAATCCAGCGAATGACGTCTCCAGCATTTTTTGGTGATGTGAATTAAGTAAATGTAAGGCATAGAGAAAAAGAGTAAAATAGAAATGCATATAACTAAGATAATGGCTTTGCACTATCAATATTTTAAACAGTTCCAAATAATCTTTACATTACTTCAGAGATATCTCTCTGCAATCTGTTGCACAACACCTTTTCAATTTTAAAATCTATAAAAATCTAGTAACTGTTGCCATGCAATGCATTTATGTCTCTTGGGTTTGCTTCTGAGGTAAAGCTTTTCAAATCATGTTTCCTTTGCACATGCTGGTTCTGGGATGTGAACAATTATTTCTGGTGTTGGCTGAGATCTAAAGAAAACTCACTTGCAAAGGTTTTCGTGTCCCCATAAATATGTTTTGTCTTTCCTTTATCAGACCTAATACCTTTAGAACGAAATCTCCTAAACTTAATTACCTTCATCGCTCTATTTTAGCTTTAAGAGTTGAAAGGAAAGTAAATTCATTCTCTCCATGTTCATACGATATCTTTCCTTCAGACCTTGCAACTCTTCTTTGAATCCTTAACAATAACCTATCCTAATCCTGCCACCACCCACCGCTCCCCCCCGCCCCCATGCTGACACTAGTTAAAATAGCCCACAATGTCTCTACTTTCTCAGAACACTAAGGAAACATGGCATGTCAGCTGTGACCCGCACCAATCTTCATAGATGCACCACAGAAAGCACTCTTTCTGGTTGTATCATTGTTTGGTATGGCTCCTGCTCTGCCCAATTCTGCAAGAAACTACAAAAGGTTGTGAATGTAGCCCAATCCATCAGGCAAACCAGCGTCCATCCATTGACTCTGTCTACACTCCCCGCTGCCTCGGCAAAGCAGCCAGTATAATTAAGGACACCACTCACCCCAGATATTCTTTCTTCCACTTTCTTGGAAAAAAGGTACAAAAGTCTGAGGTCATGTACCAACCAACTCAAAACAGCTTCTTCCCCGCTGCCATCAGACTTTTGAATGTATCTACCTTGCATTAAGTTGATCTTTCTCTACACCCTAGCTAAGACTGTAACACTACATTCTGCACTGTCTCATTTCCTTCTCTATGAATGGTATGCTTTGTCCATATAGTGCGCAAGAAACAATGCTTTTCACTATTTGCTAATACATGTGGGAATAATAAATCAAATCAAATCAAACAACTTATTCATGGTCTGTATCCATTGTTACTAAATTAGCTTAGTTAACATTTGTCTGCAGTGTTGCTAGGCTTGTTAACGTGCTGCATGCACTAATTCCACTCACACAGTCTCTCTGCCCCTGCCTTCATTATCTTGCTTACATTTTCCCACAGTTTGAAATATATGACCAGAATATAAAAAATATAAAAATATAAAAAAGGATAGCAAGAGTTTTTATAAATATATAAAAAGGAAGAGGCTGGCTAGGGTGAATGTTGGTCCTTTAGAGGATGAGAAAGGGGACCTAGTGGTAGGGGATGGGGATATGGCTAAGGTCTTGAATAACTATTTTGTTTCTGTCTTCACGGAGGAGGATGTGAATAATTTGCCGGGTGTTAGCGATGGAAAGGTGGTAGGACTGGAGGGTCTTAATGACTTTACTGTTACTAGAAAGGCGGTGCTCGACAGACTGGAGGGGCTGATTGTGGACAAGTCCCCAGGACCGGATGGAATGCATCCGAGGGTTCTGAAAGAAATGGCGGAGGTGATAGTGGATGCTTTGGTGGTTATTTTCCAAACGTCGCTGGATTCCGGGGAAGTGCCGGATGATTGGAAAACGGCTAATGTTACGCCGTTGTTTAAGAAGGGTGCCAGGCAAAAGGCGGGGAATTATAGGCCGGTTAGTTTAACGTCTGTGGTAGGTAAAATGTTAGAATCCGTCATTAAGGAGGAAATTGCGAGGCATCTTGAAGGGAATTGCTTGATAGGGCGGACGCAACACGGTTTCATTAAAGGGAAGTCGTGTCTGACAAATTTACTGGAGTTCTATGAGGATGTGTCCAGGGCAGTGGATAGAGGAGAGCCAGTGGATGTGGTCTTTCTAGATTTTCAGAAGGCGTTTGACAAAGTGCCTCACAAGAGGTTATTGCAGAAGGTCGAGGGACATGGAGTTGAGGGTAGGGTGTTAGCGTGGATAAATATATAAAATTGTGCGGAGGGTGTGGAGAGTCTGCAGAAGGATCTAGATAGGCTGGGCGAATGGGCCAGGAAATGGCAAATGGAATTTAATGTTGGCAAGTGTGAGGCGGTCCACTTTGGTAGGAAGAATGGTAGGAAGGACTATTACTTACGTGGCGAAAAACTGCAGCAGGCGACGGTGCAGAGGGACCTCGGGGTCCTTGTGCATGAATCGCAAAAACCCAGCTTGCAGGTGCAGCAGGTGGTCAGGAAGGCGAATGGGATGCTGGCCTTCATAGCGAGGGGGATTGAATATAAAAGTAGGGAGGTCTTGCTGCAGCTGTATAGGGCATTGGTGAGGCCGCAGCTGGAGTACTGTGTGCAGTTTTGGGCGCTGCACCTGCGCAAGGATATTTTGGCCCTGGAGGGAGTGCAGAGGAGGTTTACTAGGCTGATACCGGAGTTGAGGGGATTGAGCTATGAGGAGAGGTTGAATAAACTAGGCTTGTACTCGTTAGAGTTTAGAAGAATGAGGGGAGATCTCATTGAGACGTATAAGATGATGAATGGGATGGATAGGGTAGAGGTGGAGAGACTCTTCCCGCTCAAAAAAGACAGTAGGACTAGGGGGCACAGCCTCAAGATAAAGGGGAGGCGGTTTAGAACGGAGTTGAGGAGGAACTTCTTCACTCAAAGGGTGGTGAATCTCTGGAATTCTCTGCCCGTTGAAGTGGTGGAGGCTGCCTCGCTAAATATTTTTAAGAAGCGGGTTGATGGGTTCTTGATAAGAGAGGGGATTAAGGGTTACGGGGAGAGGGCGGGAAAGTGGAACTGAGCCACGACAGATCAGCCATGATCTTATTGAATGGCGGGGCAGGCTCGAAGGGCTAGATGGCCTACTCCTGCTCCTATTTCTTATGTTCTTATGTTCTTATGGATAGAGGATTGGTTGTCAAATAGGAGGCAGAGAGTGGGGGTCAACGGGTGCTATTCGGATTGGCGGATGGTGACTAGTGGAGTGCCCCAGGGGTCGGTGCTGGGGCCTCAGCTTTTTACCATTTATATAGATGATCTGGAGGAGGGAACCGAGTGTAGAGTGTCGAAATTTGCTGATGACACCAAGATTGGGGGAACGGCAAATTGTGCAGAGAGTGTGGAGAGTCTGCAGAAGGATCTAGATAGGCTGGGCGAATGGGCCAGGAAATGGCAAATGGAATTTAATGTTGGCAAGTGTGAGGTGGTCCACTTTGGTAGGAAGAATGGTAGGAAGGACTATTACTTACGGGGCGAAAAACTGCAGCAGGCGACGGTGCAGAGGGACCTCGGGGTCCTTGTGCATGAGTCGCAAAAACCCAGCTTGCAGGTGCAGCAGGTGGTCAGGAAGGCGAATGGGATGCTGGCCTTCATAGCGAGGGGGATTGAATATAAAAGTAGGGAGGTCTTGCTGCAGCTGTATAGGGCATTGGTGAGGCCGCAACTGGAGTACTGTGTGCATTTTTGGGCGCCGCATCTGCGCAAAGATATTTTGGCCTTGGAGGGAGTGCAGAGGAGGTTTACTAGGCTGATACCGGAGTTGAGGGGGTTGAGCTATGAGGAGAGGCTGAATAAACTGGGCTTGTACTCGTTAGAGTTTAGAAGAATGAGAGGAGATCTCATTGAGACGTATAAGATGATGAATGGGATGGATAGGATAGAGGTGGAAAAACTCTTCCTGCTCAAAAAAGACAATAGGACTAGGGGGCACAGCCTCAAGATAAAAGGGGGGCGGTTTAGAACGGAGTTGAGGAGGAACTTCTTCACTCAAAGGGTGGTGAATCTCTGGAATTCTCTGCCCGTTGAAGTGGTGGAGGCTGCCTCGCTAAATATTTTTAAGACGCGGGTTGATGGGTTTTTGATAGGAGAGGGGATTAAGGGTTATGGGGAGAGGGCGGGAAAGTGGAACTGAGCAGCGACAGATCAGCCATGATCTTATTGAATGGCGGGGCAGGCTCGAGGGGCTGGATGGCCTACTCCTGCTCCTATTTCTTATGTTCTTATGTCCTTATAACTCACAGAATATATTCCAACGTATTGGATTTTCCTGATATTTTCATGACGTATTCTTTTTGGAAGAAAATCTGCCAACTTTATCTGATCTAGACTACAATGTGATTCCAGATGAACAATAATGTGATTATCTCTTTATTGATTTCTGAAATGGTTGAGTGAGACCAGCAAAGGTGATTTGGCCACAAATGCTGGCCTTGCCAGCAATGCCCAACATTCCATGACCGAAGACAGTAAAAAAAAGCTTTTGGTGAACTGTGAACTGATTGAAATGTCTGTGGTGTTAGTTTATAAAGGTTATCCTACAGCTGCTTGAACATTCTATGGAAGTAGTTACAAGTGGGACAAAATGCAGGTTTAATCATATTTTGGTGCTGTGATTTTGATGACTAACTCTCATCTCACCTCCACTGGAGGATCTCACACCCTGGCTGACTCTAAATGATTAATGACATTCCATCTGCTTCCTAAATATCCCTGCCATCCACTAATTCTTCTCAAATTCTTTGCAGATTCTGCTATTTCATTCACAGTTTAATTTATTGCATCCTGTTACTGTAATTTACTTGCAAAATTATTTGCAATGTTCTTGTCAACAAAATTTGCATGTATTCATTATGAATGCTGTTTATCTTTTTAGACTTGATTTATGGACATCTGCTGTACCTCTTTTCCTCCACACACTGTGATTTGCTTTCACATTCTGATTAATGAATAACCTGTTATGTAGCTGGGCTTTGCTTTTATAATGAATTGACATTCTTCATCTTCGAAGTAGTAGGGTGCATCCTTTTAATGCGGCAGTAATAAATTCACTATTTTGTGAAGAGTGCAACAGTAGTAACTTGTCCAAGGGTTAAACCCAATTAAGATACCATTATACCACAGGACAGTAGCTATTTAGTGTGACATTGGGCTAGCATATCAGTTATATTGTTGGTCCTATTTCACTCTCCAGCCAGGGAAGATGGAGCTTGTGCATTCATAACAATTAACAAACAAATACATCAACAATTAACTCATTAATTAGCAATTAACCAATTCATTAATAATGGATTCATTAACCCATAAATTCCTAACTTATGTAATGCTGTAATTAACAAATGGCAGCTTCTTCTGCTGACTCTGTTGACATGAAAAAAGAAGCTTAGAAAATATCCTAGCTGTCCAATGGAACTTCTTTGTAAGCTTGCCTCTTAAGGTTTATGAGTCCATTGTAATCATTGAAATTTACAGCACAAAGGAGGCCTTTTGGCCCATCATGTTCACGCCAGACAACAAGTAGCTACCCAGCTTAAATTCACTTTCCAACACTAGGCCCATAGCTTTGTATGTTGCCACTGCAAGTGCATTCTACCTCTTGTCTAAATGTGATTCGGGTGATTTATAATCAGAATTAGAATGGATGTTTTTGAGAAGCTGAAACAATTCTGATTTAGGCCAAATTACGCAGTATATGTACAGTGAGACCCTTATATTGCATAACCTCACAGAGTCATGACTGTATCTTTCCCAAATACTGACTCATTTCACTAATCACTTGAATTTGGCATTATGCAAATTGATATACATCAACAATGAAACAATGCTGGAAGTACTGGAAATTAAGAGGAACATGTAACAGGCAAGCAATAATGATTCAAATAGTGCTTAGCAATAAGAAAGCAGATCTTTTGTATCCTCTGGCACATACTCCTACTATTGCTGAAAAATGAAACAGCCTTGCCTATCTCATTTCATTCAGCTTGACCCTAAGTGAGCCAAACGGATTTAATCTGAAGCCAGAGCAGTCGTTTCAAAATTATTTTTTTCTGAAGTTCTGTTATTGCTTAGTTTTGAATAAATTAAATCCCATCCTTTGATATATTCACCTTGAGGTATATTTTCCACCTTTGCTTTTCAACGCTCCCTACTTTTTGAATTTATTAATGCCAACATTCTGCCACATATAATCCCAGGAGTTTCATGCTGCAAGCAATCTTTCACTTTAATAAGTGTTACAGCTCCTTTGCGACCAAAGTGAAACCACAGCAGTGTGAGCAGAGCTCATGGAGGGTCTTGCACAACTAACCTGAAAGGTAGATGTCTGGCAAATTCTGACTAATCCCTGGTAGTGTCGGTTTTTGCATTTAATCAGTAATTGTGTCATCTGATGAGACTAATTCAGGTGCAGAAAGCAGGATGCCGAGGTTATTCCATCTCAGAGGCAGGGTAAGAAAAGTTCCCCTCATTTATTGACATTCATGTTAACTTATTAATAATGTGCTGGAGATTATAATACATCAAATGTTAACATGCCTGGTGAGAAATTGTTACGAGAGTGAGTGTTGTGTCCCAGTCCACTGAAAAGGTTAGAGATTTATCCAAATGTAAAGGTATGCCAACTCATCATCCTTGGCCATCCCGCAATCATCGAATAAGTTTGTTTCTCAGCATAAAGATAAAACAAAAGATTATACTCACTTATTTATTAGTGTCACAAGTAGGCATCATTAACACTGCAATGAAGTTACTATGAAAATCCTATCGTCTCTGCACTCCGGCACCTGTTTGGGTATACTGCAGGAGAATTTAGCATGGCCAATGCACCTAACCAGCAAAATTTAAGACTGGGAAGAAACCGGAGCACCCAGAGGAAACCGTGCAGACACGGGGAGAACTTACAAATTCCGTACAGATCCTTGCCAGAATTGAAACTGGCGCTGTGAAGCTATGCCATCGTGCTTTGTGCTTCACTCTTGCTTAAGCAGTCCTACGGCCTTTGTCATGACTTGCCAACCTGCAGCGTAAGGTAAAACAATGAGACAGATTTGCTGATGGATTCCCAGGTTGGCAGCAACCCCTTGAAAACACCAAGCTCAGCACAGGTGTCAGCGAGCACACTTCAGACCCATGCTATATGAAAGAGGCCTCTCCGAAGCTGGTGAAACTAATTTGGTTGTTTGCAACTCAAAACGAAAAGGCTGCTGAAAATTTAATAAGAATGTTAAAACCAGAGCAACGTGGATATTTTGCACTGAGGTGGTTCAGACGGGCTTTGCAGAATTTCCCCTGAGGCATCCATCAGCAATACAGTCAGAAGGTACTGACAAGGATTCTGAAGCAATTAGTGTTTTGTAACTAATGTTTCGATTATTGCCGTAATAAGGTTAATTTACTCTTTCTTCTTTATTTGTGTATATTTAATACATCACACTTTGCACCGGATATTCTATTTCACAGATTTTATGTTATCATATTCATGGTACAATGTATTTAAAATACATCTTAATGCGAGGACAGTGTTGTGTTGGATTATTTTCAAAATACTGTTTTCTGTGGACAACGGAATAATTTCCCTTTTTTGAAGGGAAGAGCTATTACTAAGTTAATCACAGATGCAAACCTTCTAGGGTTTAGACCAGTGGAGTTGCTCCACTGACTCCGACTGTAGAGAAAGTGATATGCTGATCATTTTTTTCCCTTGGACTAGCAGCCAACCCTTACAGCATGGGGCAGAGCAAGAAATATAGACAATCTCCCACACGTTTCTTTTTATTTACTTTAAATGTAATGGAAACCATGTGAGGTAAAAAAAAATTCTGAAAAACCCCAGTATGTCACAGCATCCTTTTTATTTCTTCCATGGGATGTGGCACCTCTGGCTAGGTCAGTATTTATTACCCATTCCCACTTACCCTTGAGAAGGTGGTGGTGAGCTGCCTTCTTGAACTGCTGCAGACCATGTGATGTAGGTACACTCTCAGTGCTGTTAGGGAGGGATTTCAGTGGTATTAATGCAGCAACAGAGAAGGGACGGTGATATGATTCCAAGTCAGGATGGTCTATGATTGGTGGGGGAGGCAGGAGGGGCGGGGGGCACTTGCAAGTGGTGGTATTCCCATGTATCTGCTGCCCTTTTCCTCGATGGTAAAAGTTGCGGCTTTGGAAAGCACAGTCAAAGGAGCTTTGGTAGGTTGCTACAGTGAATCTTGTAGAGGTACACACTGTGCCACTGTGTAACAGTGCTGGAGGGAGTTGATGCTCAAGGTGGTGGATGGGGTGCCAGTGAAGAGTGTTGCTTTGAACTGGATTGTGTCAAGCTTCTTGGATATTATTAGAGCTGTACTAATCACTCCATCACATTCCTGATGTGTGCCTTGTAAATTATAGACAGGCTTTGAGGAATCAGGTGGAGAGCTATATATCAGAGGATTCTTAGCCTTTGACCTGTTCTTGTAGCCACAGTGTTAATGTGGCTGATCCAGTTCAGTTTCTGGTCAATGGTAAAGTCAGGATGTTGACAGTGGAAGATTCAGCAATGATAATGCCATTGAATATGAAGGGGCGATTGTTGAGTTATTTCTTGTTGGAGATAGTCATTGCCTGGCATTTGTGTTGCATGAATGTTACTCGCTACTTACCACCCAAGCAGAAATGTTGTCCAGTTCTTGCTGCATAGTGGCACACGCTGCCTCGGTATCTGAGGAGTTGGGAATGGCACTGAATATTGTGCAATTGTCAGTGAAAATTTCTGACCTTATGATGGAAGGAAGGTAATTCATGAAGCAATTGAAAATGGTTGGTCTTAGGACACGACCCTGAGGAACTCCTGCAGCAATGTCCGGCAATTCAGGTGACCTCCAACCATCACAACCATCTCCCTTTGTGCCAGGTATGACTCTAACAAGTTGACAGTTTCCCCATAGATCCCCATTGACTCCAGTTTTCCTAGGGCTCCTTGGTGTCATACTTGGTGAAATAGCGACTTGATGTCAAGGGCTCCCACTCTCACCTGGCCTCTTGAGTTCCGTTCTTCTGTCCATGTTTGAACCAAGGCTATAATGACGTCAGGAACAGAGTGGCTCTGGTGGAACCCGAACTGAGCGTCCATGAGCAGGTTATAGTTGGGTAAGTGTCACTGAATAACACTGTCAACAACACTGATGATTGAGAACATAAGAACATAAGAAACAGAAGCAGGAGTAGGCCATCTAGCCCTTCGAGGCTGCCCCGCCATTCAATAAGATCATGGCTGATCTGAAGTGGATCAGTTCCACTTTCCTGCTTTCTCCCCATAACCCTTAATTCCCCTGTCTATCAAAAATCTGGGTCCCTGGTGCTGTGAGGCATCAATTACTGCTCCATCAAAATAGACTGATGGAGCAGTAAATGACAGAGTTGGAAATGTTCTACTTTTTGTGGAAAGGACACACCTGGGCAATTTTGCTCATTGGCAGGTAGATACCACTGTTGCAGCTATAGTGGATCAGTTTTGGTCGGGTGCAGCTAGTTCTGGAGCACATGTCTTCAGTATTATCATTGGAATGTTGTCAGGCCACATTTATGGAGAGAGAAAAAGAGTTAAACTTTTCCAGTCCAATGTAACTCTTTTTCAGAACTGAAGAGACGTTTCAGACTGTTTTGTTTTATTCGAACCCCCACCATCTGCAATATTTTGCTTTCATTAAAGCATGTGAGATAGTTTGACGAAAGAAAGCTTTGCTTTTTGCTTTAAATCTACTGCTGGATTTAGACATAAACTGTAATTTAGGGTCTCAAAATGACCAACCTCTATTTGAAAAAGAAATTGAATATCAAGTCCTGTCATAATCATTCCTTAAATAAAGAAGATATTGGAAAATGACTCCTTAAATATGGACTTTTCTTTCAAATTATGCATGTTTATGGTTACTTGGTTACTAGCCACATAGGGTAACATGGCACAGTGGTTAACACTGTTGCCTCACAGCACCAGGGACCCAGATTCAATTCCCGGTTTGGGTCACTGTCTGTGCTGAGTCTGCACACTCTCCCTGTGTCCCCGGGTTTCTTTTGGGTGCTCCAGTTTCCTCCCACAGTCCAAAAGACATGTTGGTTAGATGCATTGGCCATGCTAAATTGTCCCTCATTGAGGTCATAAATTTGCGCAGATGTGGCAATAATTCTTCTCAAAATTTCATGACCGTCCGTTGAAGCCAGACAAAATGAGAGATTTTGTTCAGTTACCCCTGCTGTTATCCAGGCAATTATTGCCCCTGTTTTAAATGTTTTCCATGTTGAAGTTTTAATTTGAGTATTATGTGTATAATAGCCATCAGACTAATCAGCTGTATGACAGCATCATTTGTGCCCCTGTGTAAATTGCACATGAATTCCTTCTCTCTTTGACAAGTTAAATGTCTACATCATTGAATACATATGTATATAAACACATATATATGCTGTGCAGTGCTTAAATCATTTTTGGATCCAAATTACACCATACCAAAACATCTCTCTGATACTACATGGGAAGTACATTCAAAGGCTACTGCAGTTTTAGCTGATATTCATTGATGATTTTAATCATCTTTACACTGATGGGGATAAAAAAAGTAAGACGTCTCACAACACCAGGTTAAAGTCCAACAGGTTTATTTGGAATCTTAAGTTTTCGGAGCTGCTCCTTCCTCAGATGAGTGAGGAAAATGTAAGATAAGAGTGGCATATTCAAGTTAGAACTTTAAAATTGTGTGTTGGGTCAGTTCCACAAAGCTAGCAAGATCCGTGGATGCACACGTAGCCCTAGGTGTATGTGAAAATCTTTACACATCTCTTTCACTTCTTGAAAGAAAGCCGTGAGAGTTTTGAACAAAATTGAACAAAAAAAACCCACCTGAGTAAGTGAGTAAATTAGCGGAAAAGAGTGAGATAAAAAAGTCAATGATGGTGATGCGCCTAATGCTGATCATGTGGAGATGCCAGTGTTGGACTACATTGACTGGACTCAGCTTATGAAGGAGAAGCACTCTGAAAGCTTGTGATTCTAAATAAACCTCTGGTCTTTAACCTGGTGTTGTACCTAATGCTGATGAAATGTTTTCTCTTAGGGACAAATTCCAGGTGAAATTTTCTCCCCTTATTATGGATGCACTTGAAACCTACTTGAAGAAAAGAGCAATCACAAACAGAAATGCTGAAACACCTTTTCAGTTTTGGTTGATTGAGATACCTCAGAAAAACTACTGTATGGAAGTGTAAAACTTTTGATGAAGGCGTATCCTGAAAATGTGGACTTATCTTCATTAAAATATATTGGCGAGTGAACTAACTAACTTCAAAGAAATGTATCTGTTCAAAGGAACTTGCTTAAACTACAAAGTTCTTACAAAGAGTCCTCGTTAATGATTATCTCCCATGAAAAATAATCTTAATCCTATGTGTCAATCTCATCCCCACAATCATCCACAGGGAAACTGAAAGAACTTGCCTTCAAACAGTCCCTGTTATGTCCTTAGTACTTAGAATCATCGTATGCTTATGGCAAAGATGGAAGCTATTTGACCTATCAAATACACGATGGCTCTCTGCAAGACCAATGCAGTTTGTCTCACTCCCCAACCCTTTCCTGATAATCCTGTAAATTTTGTCTTCAGGCAGTTAGTAAATTCCCTTTTGAAAGTCACAATTGAATCTGCCTCGACCACCCTCTCAGGCATCACATCCCAGATCCTAACCACTCTCTATATAGATGAGGTTTCCTTAGTCACCCTTGGCTCTTCTGCCATTCACCTTAAATCTGTGTCCTCTTATTCATGATCCTTCCATCAATCTAAATAGTTTCTCTCTATCTAGTTCCCTCATGATTTTGAACACCACTAGATGCAGGGAAAATATAATGAAGAACATTTTTGCGCCACAAGTGGCAATGACCCAGAGCTCGTTGCCTCCAAGGATGGTAGAAGCCAAGATGATCAATCATTTCAAAAGGAAGTGGGATGTCACTCGAGGGAAATGAACTTGAACAGCAATGGGAGAGCGTGGGTCAATGGAACTGATTGGATTGTACTACAGCTTTCAGATACCGGTGGATGAAGCACACTCAGTCTATTATACCAGTTGTCAAGTGTCGTTACCAAACTGCCCTGAAAGAAGTACTGAAAGCTGCTTAAAAAGTGGCATTGGAAAATTTTAATGCTTTTTTTTGGGAACAGAAATTCTAGGCCTGGGTGGACAAAAAGAATCCGTGACACATTGTCAGCCTGTGCAAAACTCCTAGGCCTGAAGTCCAGGCTGTGTCAGTCTGAGATCGAGCTGATTTCTGAACCTCTCACAGCAAGCTAGCTTCAGCACGGTACTTACCCCAGCTCCACCATGACATTCACAGCAGACCAGCACCAAAGATGTAGATAACAACTGGGACTTGCATTTAAATACCATCTTATATTATGGCAAATTGTCTCTAGTCTATATCTATTATTCATGCCTATCCCTTAATAGTTTCAAACAGCTATATCAAATCATTCTTTCATCTCCTTTCTGCGGTTTATTTCATCACAGCGTCAATTAATTTATAATATTCTTAATCAGAACCTTTGATGCTGCTGGTCTCAATTACTCATACAGTTGGGCCATCTTTCCATATTGAAATTAAATATTGTGTTTCTGTGCCTCTGATCATGTGGCCTCAGCCTTATAAACAGCACTGACGCGATCTGTGAATTGTCAAAGGAATATAGTGGACATCCCATCTGGTCTCGGTAGTGTAATAAACTATGGCTAAAGGTTTATTGTTAATCTTGTGGCAGACTGTTGGATTCAGCATGCGTGAGGGCTTAGCTTTTGTCTCATAAAAGAAGCAGTCTGCCTGAGGAAACCTGCCTGTCTGCACAGAACATCAGAAACTAATCTTGTAAGGAATGGCGAACTGTGACAATTAATTGATGTATGCCATTGCAATGTGCCATGGGACCAACAATTAACCATGCTATGGTGCATTGGAGGTGTGCAGAAAACCTGTCACATTGTGAAAGGCAGTAATTGTTACACCATCATGCCAATCCAATGTGCAAGGCTACAATGTGTAGTCACATTTATTTTCAATTAAGATTATATACAGAAGTAGAAAAAAACACAGCAAGACACTTACAGAACAATACCTGATTTATTTGTTACACAGTCTATCCAGAAACAAGTGACAATGCAAAATCCTTTTATTTTCCAATAGCTTTTAAGCCTCTAATGGCTGTGGAAAATTACTTCACACAAAGCCTGTTTCTCCTTATGCCACTGAGGCAGTGTGAAATAGGGAACTGATAATCATGGGGCGGATTATGCTTGTGTTGGATGTTCTTTCTTTAATACAAAGAAAACATCCTTGAAGTCTGTTGTCTGTTGACACTAGCTGGCCACTGAAATCATATCTTGTTCAGCTATTGCATAACCGGTCACTGCTTTTCAGCAAAATGTACATACACTCCGAACTCCTCCTGAAGGTCTCCTAACTTCACCCATTATAAGCTCCACCTATTTAAAATGTCACAAATTTGTTGTAAGCTTGTGGTTGTCAGTTTCTGTCTACATTTATTGAACTAGCAACAATGCTGGCAAGGCTGCACTTTATTGCCTTGACAACTGAATGTCTAACTAGGCTGCTTCAGAGGACAATATGAATCAAACCATTTATGTTTGACTAGAGTTATATGCAGAGGCGACATTGCTCTCCCCTGAGGGATATTGATGAACCATGGGTGGTGGGATGCGGTGGCTTAGTGGTATTATTGCAAGACTATTAATTCAGAAACTCAGCTAATGTTCTGGGAACCCAGGTTCGAATCCCAACATGGTAGATGGTGGAATTTGAATTCAACATTGAAAATATCTGGAATTAAGAATCCATTGATGACCATGAAACTATTGCTGATTGTTGGAAAAACCCATCTATTTCACTAATGTCCTATAGCGAAGGAAATCTGCCGTCCTTACCTGGTCTGGCCTACATACGACTCCAGAACCACAGCAATGTACTGCATTCTCAACTTCCCTCTAAACAAGTAATGGGCAATGAATGCTGACCAGACAGGGATGCCCATGTCCCAGAAATGAATAAGAGAAAAATGGATTTTCTAATGATAACTTAGCAGCTTCCATGTTATTGAAGCCACATCTTCAATTGGATATGTAGGAGTTTACGTGTACGATTGTCCCCAATTGGGACTAAGTGCCCACACCAGCAGAGAAACAAAACTGTTTCTCATTGCGCTGGCAGCATCTGTTGGGCAGGATTCACCCACCTGAAAGAGGCACATTAATATATCCTGGAATGCCTACTAGTCAGCCTGGCTTTTCAGAGTTTAGGTCACCATTTTTAAAGGGTGGTCCGATCTCTGCGGTTGGAGACAGATTCCCTTCCCCCAAAAATGGTAATGTGGACCAGGGAGCCTCACCAACCCTGACCACTCAATAATGGGACACCCCCTCCCGGTGCCCCTACACCCCATAGGTATGAGGGTCATCTGGCCTGAAACCACAACCCACCCCTGCAGGCCACCTCATTGCTCAGACCCCCACTTATGTCCATCTTCAGGCCGCATACCAACAGCACACTGAGTCTTGGCATACTGATACTGACACCCTGGCCTGGCACCTTGGGCCCCGAGAGGGGACAAGGAGGTAAGTCTGGTGCACATGTGCCATGGGCTAGAAGACATATCCAAGCACTGTACTCCTATCGCAGGAGAGAATGGCATGGTCAGGTCCTACCCCTACCCAACGTCCAAGTTCCTTGCCAGAGCTATCCTCTGCAGTCAGGTAGCAGCAAAAAGGCATATGTATACTGGATCTACTTCCGTGACCTCCTTCAGAGCCCAACGCTCCAGGCCGGGGTGTCAGTGCAACAGTGTCGGAGGCAGTGCACCATTGGCACTGCCAAGGCTTGTGGTCTGAAGTGGGGGGGCCTGAGTGGTGGTCTGAGGGAGAAAGGGGCAGAGTGGAAGAGGGGAGCTGAAAGGAAGTGGTGGTTTGTTACCTTCATGCCTGTGAGGTGTGATGGCGGAGGAGACAGGGTTACCCATTATTTGAGTCGTGAGGGTAAAGAGGCCCTTCTTTGCTGAGGGATTGGTGGTGCTCCCTGGACCCTTGGGATTCAGCACAACAGGTCCATGTTGGTCATGACCAGCACAAAAACCTATCTGGCGCATTTCCTGCTGGGAATGTGGGTAAATGGTGGGGATGTGGGGAGGAGGGTGAATTGGCTGTCATGCTCCCTACTTGCATTGCTATTAATGGATTTTCATAATAATTGGATTACTGCCACTATGGGGCAGATGTTTTGAGGAAAGCGAGAAATTGTTTCCATTAGCAGGAGAGTTGGAACAGAGGAATTTTGAATTTATTTATTAGTGTCACAAGGAGGCTTACATTAATACTGCAATGAAATTACTGTGAAAATCCCCTAGTTGCCTGTTCTGGAACACCGAGGAAGAATTTAGTATGGCCAATCCATCTAACTGGCACGCCTTTTGGATTGTAGAGGGAAACCGGAGCACCTGGAGGAAACCCATGCAGACATGGGGAGAATGTGCAAACTCCACACAGACAGTGATCTAAGCCAGGAATTGACACCAGGGACTCCCCAGCACTGTGAGACAGCAGTGCTAACCACTGTGCTACCCTGCCACCCATGGGGGTCTTATGGTTAGATGGCCCTTTGTAGCCCTAGGAAACCTGAACAGAGGCCCAGGCTAATGCTTTGGGGTTCAGATCCCACCACGGCAATGGGACACATTTAAATTCAAAATGAAAATAAATCTGGAATTAAAAGCTAATCCAATGATGACCACAAAACCATTGTTGTAAAGATCTATCTGGTTCACTACTGTCATTTGGGGAAGGAAATCTGCCGGACTGGATGTGACTCCAGAGCAGGATTTTCCAGCCACACTCGCCCAAAGATTGAAAAATACCACCTGAGGTCAACGGACACTTGTGTGATGGTCACTTTGGAAAGTTTACAATGTTCTGATGCATATTTAATGAATAAAATCTATTGTTGCAAAAAAAAAGAGCAGCCCCAAGAGGATGAACCGAGAGGAACAAATGATTTGGTACAAATGATTCATAGTGAATGTTTGAAAGGCAGAACATTGTTGGACTGCATTAAATAGAACGTTTTAACCAGCACATAACATGCGCAACAAGAGGGGATGCAATTCTAGATTTAGTCTTAGGAATTAAAGCCATGCAAGTGGATGAAGTAGCAGTGGAGGATCATTTTGGAGATAGTAACCATAATATAATTAGATTTATCATCATTATGGAAAAGGACTAAGATAGAATAGGAGTAAAAGTTTTGAATTCAGAGAAGGCAAGTTTTACAAAGTTGAGAGATGGGCTGGCAAAAACTGATTGGACACAGCTACTAGAAAGAAAAGTTATGTCAAAGTCAAGGAAGGCATTCAAAGATGAAATTCTATGGGCATAATGTAGACATGTCCCCATCTGCCAAAAGTAGACTGTTACCCCCCACCCATACCCCCAAGTTATTCAGAAGCATACAAGCCAAGGTAAAGCAGATAAAGAAAGCTTGACAGTTGTAAAATAATTAATACTGCAGAAAACCGAAAGGGATATATAAAGGGGTAAAATAAAAATGGAAATTAGAAAAACAAGGACAGGATACGAAAAATATTGGCGAGTAAAATCAATGACAATTCTAAGATGTTTTATCAATACACTGAGAGCAGGGGAATGACTAAGGAAAAGCTGAGGCCAGTTAGAGATGTACATGATAGCTTGTGGGTTGATTCAGAGGATGTGGGCAGGGTTCTCTTTGAGTACATTGACTCTGTCTTCACCAAGGAGAGGGATGATTCATGCATTCTAGTTAAAGAGGAGGAATGTGAAATATGAGATACAAGATGCATTGTGAGAGAGGTAGTTCTGGAGGGACTGGCATCTATGAAGGTGGATGAATCACCAGGGCCAAATGGATTGGATCCCAGGCTGTTGAAGCACCCCAGGGAGAAAATAGCAGGTGCTCTGAATATCATTTTCCAATCCTCATTAGACACAGATGAGGTACCAGAGGATTGGAGACCTGTGAATGTTGTCCCATCATTTAAACAAGGTGCAAGGGATAGATGAGGAATCTATTGGATGGTCAGTCTGACCTCAGTAGTGGGAAAATTATTAGAAACAGTTCTGAGAGAAAGGGTCAACTCTCAATTAGAAAGGCACCAACTGAACAGGGGGAGTCAGCGTGTTTTTGTTTTGGGAAGACTTCATGGAATTTTTTGGGTGAGTAACAAGGAGAATTGATGAGGGTAGTTCAGTGGGTGTTGTCTACATTAATTCCAATAAGGCAACTGATAAGGTCATACAGGGTGGATTGGTCAGAAAAATGAGAGTAACAGTTGATGTATGTTTTTGCAAATGGAAAGCAGTTTCCAATCATGTTTCATAGGGTTCAGTGTTGGGGCCCTTGTTGTTTGTTGTATACATTCATTATTAATGAAGCGCTAATTGCTCAGGGGAATAGGTTGAAAGTGAGAGGGGGTAAGCTTAAAAGAGATGTAAGGAGCAAATTTTTCACACAGAGAGTGATGAATGCCTGGAATGCGTTGCTGGAGGGGGAGGTGGAAGCAGCTTCTATGACAATGTTCAAGAGGCACTTGGAAAGATACATTAATAGCAGAGAATAGAGGGATATGGACCATGTAGAGTCAAGAAAACATTAGATTAGAGAGACATTTATGTTAGCACAGACTTGGTGGGTTGAAGGGCCTGTTCCTGCCCTGTACTGTTTTTGTTCAAATATGGGTTAGCGACTTGGAAATTTGCAGATGGAATAAAAATTGGCCATGAAGTTGATACTGAAGAGGATAGCTGTTGAATCCAGAACAATATCAATGGTTGGTTGAGTGGGCAGAAGGGTGGCAAATGGAATTCAAATGGGAGGAATGTGAGATAATAAATTTGCGGAGGACAAACAAAGCAAGAGAATACTAACCTAACAAAAAGTTATTGAGAGGGATTGAGGAAATGAGAGACATTGGGATGCATGTTTGCAGGTCCTCACAAATGGCAGGAGAGGCACAGAAGGTAGTCAAGAAAGCATACAGAATTCTTCCCTTTGTTGGGCGAGGTATTGGATACAAATGCTAGGATGTAATGACAGAACTGTATGAAATGCTGGTTAGGTTATAGCTGGGATCTTATTTACTGATCTGATCACCACGTTACAGGAGAATGAAGAGGAGATTTATAAGGATGTTACCAGGGCTTGAAAATTGTAGCTATGAGAAGAGATTGGGTAGACTAGCATTGTTTTCCTCAGAACAAAGGCAAACAAGGGGTGACCCAATTGAGGGGTACAAAATTATGAGGGGCCTAGAGAAGACAGACTGGAAGGGCATATTCCCCCATCTGAAGGGGTCAATTACCAGAGGCATTGATTTCAAGCGATCATCAGGTTAACTCATCACCAGTTAGCTCTGCCCCTCAAAACGAAATCAGCTGGGACTATGGTGACTTCACCTTTTGCCATACCTGCTCTGGAATCTTTTACATTCACTCAAGCAGATCAATTATAACTCAGTGTCAGTTTATGTTCCAGATTAGAAGAACCAAACAAGAAGTACTGGTGATATTTTTCAGAATGTTTGGCATTATTGACAATGTTACAAGTGCTAAGTACAAGATATTTTCCAACATTTACTACATATTTCCCAAGACATTACTCATAGACACTGAGCTGGGATTATGCACTGAAGTTAGAATAATGGGGATGGCAGTAAAAGCCTGAAACTGGATGTAAAAACACAATGCAGAATGACATTAAAATCGAGCTTCCTCAACTTCCCTTATCTTTTAAACATAAGAACATAAGAACTAGGAGCAGGAGTAGGCCATCTGGCCCCTCAAGCCTGCTCCAGCATTCAATAAGATCATGGCTAACCTGTTCTTTTTACCCACCCACTCGCCATAACCCTCAATTCATAGAATCATAGAACCCTACAGTGAAGAAAGAGGCCTTCGGCCCATCGAGTCTGCACCAAACACAATCCCACCCAGGTCCTACCCCCATGTATTATGCCCACTAATCCCTCTAACCTACGCACCCCTAGACACTAAGGGACAATTTCTTAGCATGGCCAATCAACCTAATCTGCACATCTTTGGACTGTGGGAGAAAACCGGAGTACCTGGAGGAAACCCACGCAGACACGAGGAGAATGTGCAAACTCCACACAGACAGTGACCTGAGCTGGGAATCGAACCCAGGGTCCTGGAGCTGTGAAGCAGCAATGCTAACTACTGTGCTACCGTGCTGCCCCAATGGTAAATTCCTTTACTGTTCAAAAATTTATCTGTCCGTGCCATAAAAACATTCAATGAAGTAGTCTCAACTGCTCCACTGGGCAGGCATTTCCACAGATTGACAATCCTCTGTGTGAAGAAGTTACTCAACTCAGTACCAAATCTGCTCCTCCTTATTTTGAATCCATGCCCCCTAATTCTAGTTTCTCCGGCCAGTGGAAGTAACTTCCCTGCTTCTATCTTATCTATTCCCTTCATAATCTTTTACTTTTCTCCTAGATCTCCCCTCATTCTTCGGAATTCCAATGAGTGTAGCCCCAGTCTACTCAGTTTCTCCTCATAAGCCAACCCTCTCAACTCCGGAATCAACCTAGTGAATCTCCTCTGTACCCCCCCCAGTGCCAGTATATCCTTTCTCAAGTAAGGAGACCAAACCTGTGCACAGTACTCCAGGTGTGGCCTCACCAGCACCTTATACAGCTGCAACACAATCTCTCTGTTTTTAAACTCCATTCCTCTAGCAATGAAGGACAAAATTCCATTTGACTTCTTAATTACCTGATGCACCTGCAAACGAACTCCTTAAGATTCCTGCACAAGGACACCCCTAGGACCCTCTGCACAGCAGCATGCTGCAATTTTTTTACCATTTAAATAATAGTCCATTTTACTGTTACTCGTACTAAAATGGATAACCTCATATTTACCAACATTGTACTCCATCTGCCAGACCCTCGCCCACTCACTTAGATTATCTATATCGCTTTGCAGACTTTCAGTGTCCTCTGCATACTTTGCTCTTCCACCCATCTTAGTGTCATCTGCAAGTTATGACACATTACACTTGGTCCCCAACTCCAAATCATCTATGTAAATCGTAAACAATTGCCGTCCCAACATTGATCCCTGAGGCACACCACGAGTCACTGATCGTCAACCAGAAAAACATCCATTTACCCCCACTCTTTGCTTTCTATTAACTAACTAATCTCCTATCCATGCTAATACATTACCTGTAAGACTGTGCACCTTTATCTTATGTAGCAGTCTTTGGTGCAATACCTTGTCAAATGCCTTCTGGAAATTCAGATACACCACATCCACAGGTTCTTCATTGTCCACTGCACATGTAATGTTCTCAAAGAATTCCACCAAACTGGTCAAACATGACCTGCCCTTCATGAACCAATGCTGCTTCTTACATGCGGGACAATTTATATCCAGATGTCTCGCTATTTCTTCCTTGATGATAGATTCAAGCATTTTCCCTGCTACAGAAGTTAAGCTAACTGGCCGATAGTTACCTATCTTTTGTCTCCCTCCATTTTTAAACAGTGGTGTCCCATTGCTGTTTTCCAATCTACGGGAACCACCCCAGGGTCCAGCAAATTTTGGTAAATTACCACTAGCACATTTGCTATTTCTCTGCCATCTCTTTTAGTATCCTGGGATGCATTCTACCTTTAGTCCAACTTTGCCTCTTTCATGATAATGATAGTTTTTAGGTTCTCACCTGCCATAGCCTTCCTGTCATCAATTTTTGGCATGTCATTTGTGTTTTCCACTGTGAAGGCCGACACAAAATACCTGTTCAATACCTCAGCCATTTTCTCATTTCCAGTTATTACATCCCCCTTCTCAACCTCTAAAGGACCAATGTTTACTTTCATCAGTATTTTTCGTTTTATATAATTGTAGAAACTTTTGTTGTCTCTTTTCATACTCTGAGCTAGTTTACTCTTGTAATCCTTTCTTTATAGCTTTTTTTTTGGCTTTCTGCTGACCTGTAAAGATTTCCCAATCCTCTAAGTTCCGACTATTCTTTGTTACTTTGTATGCATTTTTTTTTCAATTTAGTAGCCTCTTTTATTTCCTTCGATACCCATGGTTGATTATTTCTCTTTCTACAATCCTTCCTTATCACTGGTATGTGCTTTTACTGAATACTGTGAAAGATCGCTTTGAAAGTCCTCCACTGTTCCTCAATTGTCCCACCATAGTTTTTGCTCCCAGTCTACCTTAGCCAACTCCTCCCTCATCCCTTTATAGTCTCCTTTGTTTAAGCACAAGACACAGTGATTGGATTTTATCTTCTCATGCCCTATCTGTATTTTAAATTCAACCATGCTGTGATCGCTTCTTCCAAGAGGATCCCTAACTGAAAGATTATTAATTGTCCCCGCTCATTACACAGGACCAGATCCAGGATAGCTTGCTCCCTTGTTGGTTCCATTACATACTGTTAAGGAAGCTATAAGAACATAAGAACATAAGAACATAAGAAATAGGAGCAGGAGTAGGCCATCTAGCCCTTCGAGCCTGCCCCGCTATTCAATAAGATCATGGCTGATCTGTTGTGGCTCAGTTCCACTTTCCCGCCCTCTCCCCATAACCCTTAATCCCCTCTCTTATCAAGAACCCATCAACCCGCTTCTTAAAAATATTTAGCGAGGCAGCCTCCACCACTTCAACGGGCAGAGAATTCCAGAGATTCACCACCCTTTGAGTGAAGAAGTTCCTCCTCAACTCCGTTCTAAACCGCCTCCCCTTTATCTTGAGGCTGTGCCCCCTAGTCCTACTGTCTTTTTTGAGCGGGAAGAGTCTCTCCACCTCTATCCTATCCATCCCATTCATCATCTTATACGTCTCAATGAGATCTCCCCTCATTCTTCTAAACTCTAACGAGTACAAGCCTAGTTTATTCAGCCTCTCCTCATAGCTCAATCCCCTCAACTCTGGTATCCGCCTAGTAAACCTCCTCTGCACTCCCTCCAGGGCCAAAATATCCTTGCGCAGGTGCGGCGCCCAAAACTGCACACAGTACTCCAGCTGCGGCCTCACCAATGCCCTATACAGCTGCAGCAAGACCTCCCTACTTTTATATTCAATCCCCCTCGCTATGAAGGCCAGCATCCCATTCGCCTTCCTGACCACCTGCTGCACCTGCAAGCTGGGTTTTTGCGACTCATGCACAAGGACCCCGAGGTCCCTCTGCACCGTCGCCTGCTGCAGTTTTTCGCCACGTAAGTAATAGTCCTTCCTACCATTCTTCCTACCAAAGTGGACCACCTCACACTTGCCAACATTAAATTCCATTTGCCATTTCCTGGCCCATTCGCCCAGCCTATCTAGATCCTTCTGCAGACTCTCCACACCCTCCGCACAATTTGCCTTTCCCCCAATCTTGGTGTCATCAGCAAATTTCGACACCCTGCACTCGGTTCCCTCCTCCAGATCATCTATATAAATGGTAAATAGCTGAGGCCCCAGCACCGACCCCTGGGGCACCCCACTAGTCACCAACCGCCAATCCGAATAGCACCCATTGACCCCCACTCTCTGCCTCCTATTTGACAACCAATCCTCTATCCACGCTAACACCCTACCCCCAACTCCATGTCCCCTGACCTTCTGCAATAACCTCTTGTGAGGTACCTTGTCAAACGCCTTCTGAAAATCCAGAAAGACCACATCCACCGGCTCTCCTCTATCCACTGCCCTAGACACATCCTCATAGAACTCCAGTAAATTTGTCAGACACGACTTCCCTTTAATGAAACCGTGTTGCGTCCGCCCTATCAAGCAATTCCCTTCAAGATGCCTCGCAATTTCCTCCTTAATGACGGATTCTAACATTTTACCTACCACAGACGTTAAACTAACCGGCCTATAATTCCCCGCCTTTTGCCTGGCACCCTTCTTAAACAACGGCGTAACATTAGCCGTTTTCCAATCTTCCGGCACTTCCCCGGAATCCAGCGACGTCTGGAAAATAACCACCAAGGCATCCACTATCACCTCTGCCATTTCTTTCAGAATCCTCGGATGCATTCCATCCGGTCCTGGGGACTTGTCCACAATCAGCCCCTCCAGTCTGTCGAGCACCACCTCTCTAGTAACAGTAATGTCATTAAGACCCTCCATTCCTACCACCTTTCCATCGCTAACACCCGGCAAATTATTCACGTCCTCCTCCGTGAAGACAGAAACAAAAAAGTTATTCAAGACCTTAGCCATATCCCCATCCCCTACCACTAGCTCCCCTTTCTCATCCTCTAAAGGACCAACGTTCACCCTAGCCAGCCTCTTCCTTTTTATATATTTATAAAAACTCTTGCTATCCTTTTTTATATTAAGTGCTAGCCCAGCCTCATAGCTTCTCCTACCCTCCTTTATCAACTTCTTTGTCAATCTTTGTTGACATTTAAACCTTTCCCAATCCTCTTCTCGCCCACTACTCTTAGCTACTCTAAATTCCTCCGCTTTTAATTTAACACTTTCCTTCACCTCCTTCGTTATCCACGGCTTATTACCTCTCTTCCTACTGTCCTTTTTAACCATCGGAATAAATTTCTGCTGAGCACCAAGAAAGATCTCCTTAAAGATCCTCCACTGCTCCTCAGCAGACCTACCTTCCAATGTGCTCCCCCAGTCAACATTCGCCAATTCTTCTCTCATCCTACCATACTCCCCTCTATTCAAACAAAGGACGCGTGTCCGGGAACCCACTTTCTCCTCCTCCATCTGCACCAGAAACTCCACCATACAATGATCACTCTCTCCAAGAGGATCCTTCACCGCAAGGTCCCTAATTCTACCCGCCTCATTACATAGCACCAGATCCAAGATAGCTCGCTCCCTCGTCGGCTCCAACACACACTGTTCAAGGAAATTATCCCGGCAGCATTCCAAGAACTCCTCCTCGAGCCCACCTCGTCCAACATGGGTCGACCAATCAATATGCAGATTGAAATCTCCCATAACTACTGCCGTCCCATTCCTGCACGCCGCACTTATTTGCGTGTTAACAGGCCGCCCCACCTCCAGATCATTATTCGGGGGCCTATAGACGACACCCACCAGCGTCTTCCTCCCTTTGCTGTTCCTAATCTCCACCCACAACGATTCCACGTTCTGCTCTTTGGCTCCGATATCATCCCTTGCTACCACCTTGATACTATCCTTAATCAGCAGAGCTACGCCACCCCCTCTTTCCTCCTGCCTATCCTTCCTAAACACTTGATAGCCCTGTACATTCATCTCCCAGTCCCTGTCACCTTGCAGCCACGTCTCTGTAATGGCCACCAGATCGTATCCATTTGTGTCGATCTGCGCCACCAGCTCATCCACTTTATTCCGAATGCTTCGTGCATTCAGATAAAGCGCTTTCATCCCAGCCTTCACCTGGACCCTATTTGCCGTAACGCCACCAATTGGGACATCCTTGGCCTCTTCCCTTACCTGTACCCTATCCTTAACTTTAGACCTCGTAGCGTAACCTACCCTCGCACCCTCCCCCCCCCCCTAATTAGTTTAAAGCCCTGTCTACAGTCCTCTTTACTCGATTCGCCAACACTCTGGTCCCAGCACGATTCAGACCAACCCCATCCCGCCCGAACAAGTCCCACCTACCCCAATACTGGTGCCAATGCCCCATAAATTCAAACCCATTCCTCCCACACCAATCCCTGAGCCACCCATTCACTTCCTTTATCCTGTCAATCCTACGCCCGTCTGCACTCAGTTCAGGCAGTAGCCCAGAGACGACCACCTTGTCGGTTCTACTTTTTAATTCCATTCCCAGCTTCTCATACTCCCTCCCCAGATCCTCAGTCCGCACTTTGCCTACGTCGCCGGCACCCACATGTACTACAACGACCGGGTTCTCACCCTCCCACTCCAGGTTCCTCTGCAGCCCAGCTGCGACATCCTGTACCCGAGCACCAGGCAGACAACATACCCTTCTGTGCACTTTGTCATTGTGACAAAGGACAGTGTCAATACTCTTCACCCCACTATCTCCAATCACTACTACGTTCCTTTTCCCCTTCTCTTTGCCTATGTCCTGCTGCATCACTGTACCGTGTGCAGTTTGCTCACCAACCTCACCTGCCTCGTCCTCTTCCAGACTGGAAGCAAGAACCTCAAACCTGTTATGCAGATTAAGAGGCTGAGGCCTCTGCTCCTCACCCCCCTTCCTCCTCCTCCCAGCAGCCCCCTTTTGTCCCTGACCCTTAGATTTAGCCAGTCTAGGGGCACCCTCTCTCCCCCTGATGAGCCTCAGTGTCTGTAGCTCAGAGGCCAGCTCATCCACCTTGAGCTGGAGCTCCTCCAGCAACCTGCACTTACTGCAGACATGGTCACTGGGAAGGACCCTGGGGTCCGCCAGTTCCCACATCATACAGAAACCACACATCACATGCCCCTCCATTATTCACTGTAATTTTTTATGGGGAAAAAATTTTTTTCCTTGTTTCTTGCTGTAGTAGTTTTGAAAAAATTTTTTTTCCTTGTTTTTTTTTCAAACAAACTCACCTGGCCTTTTTTCCCTCAAGCCCTTTTTGATATTAAGCCCTATTAACTCACTCTGCTTCCCCCTCACTCCGCTGCCCGCTGTCTACACCAGGCCTCCTTTTAAACCTGGCGCTGATTTAAAGCAGGCTGGTCCACAAATGCCTTTTCACCACACCCTCAGAATTCTTAAAGCAGTAAATACAATAAATAAATGCTTTAAACAGTTCTACAAAGAGTAAAGTGCTTTAAACTTATTTTAAACAGGTTTTTAACAGGTAAAATCTTAGCTCTCTCTCTCTCAGCTCCAGCAAACAATGGAAGGCTTCACCGTGTGGCCCCTTGATAATTAAAGCAGGCTGGTCCACAAATGCCTTTTCACCACACCCTCAGAATTCTTAAAGCAGTAAATACAATCGCGGATACATTCTATGAACTCCTATGAATTATGAACTTCTGGCCATGTGTCCCTATTCCCTTTGTCCTCATGCATGTATCAAGCCTCATGCCACTATTTACAGTAAAACTTCCTCCTAACATAACTGTACTTAGTAAAATAAGAATACTAATAACCACAATTCTGCAATTAGCTGTTTTGCTTCGCTGAAGAATTTTCAAATGAAGTTATTTACTGCTGAAGTTCTGTGTAGGCCCAATCCCAGTAGCTGTGCTCTGGTTCCCCTTCTTCCTTTTCAAAGCAGAAAGTGGAAAATGTACCCAAATATTTTCAGTTACAGAACAATGTTTTAATCTTCCCACTCTAGAATGCTGTGTCTACCTTTCACCCTGCCTTCTGTAGAGCTTTCGTTCACACACCATCAAACTAATAACAAAGGCAAACTGCGTATGCCCGTTTATTAGTGGGGCTCCTGGTCATACCTGCATGTGTTGGTGTCTTTTCAGTTATAAATTCTAGTACCAGCCTTATCTATTCAGCAGGTTTGATGGAGTCTGTGGGGCTAAGAGTCAGTCTATAAATTCAAGGCTTTGACGAGTATGGTGGCGTATTGAACCTTGGTCGAGAATGCGAGTTGTTGAGGGAAAGTAAACTCCTCTATGCTGAAGCGTATGGATGGTCTACCATCCATCCACTATGATCTGTCAACATCTTTATGACTCTTTTTAATGCTTAGACACCTGTTGGAATACACCTGTTCCAGGGAACAATTGGATCAGGGAATTAATGTGATAATGAATGATGGGACATTGCTGTCAGCTGTTTGGGATTTGCATCTGTCTCAGGGACAGCTGTGATTTTGGAGACATATTTCTTAAACAAAATATCAACAATCTTTTCAAGAAGAAACTTCAGGTGGGCTGAAAACCTCATCTAAGATGATGCTCGCTTACAACATTTTTCTGACCACTATTTTACTTTCAGGTGTAACTGATTCGTTTTCACACACATTATTTGATTTGATTTCTTATTATCACATGTAATAGAGTACAGTGGAAAGTATTGTTTCTTGCATGCTAAATGGACAAAACATACTATTCATAGCGTACATAGGGGAGAAGGAAAGGAGAGGGTACAGAATATTGTGTTACAGCCATAGCTAGGGTGTATAGAAAGATCAGCTTAATATATGATAGGTCCTTCAAAAGTCTGATGGCAGCAGGGATGAAGCTGTCCTTGAGTGGGTTGACATGATGTAGAGATGCCAGCATTGGACTTGGGTAAACACAGTAAGTCTCACAACACCAGGTTAAGGTCCAACAGGTCCATTTGGTAACAAATGCCACTAGCTTTCGGAGAGCTGCTCCTTCCTCAAGTGAGTGACATGTGCAGACTTTTGTATCTTTTTGCTGACGGATTTCGTTGGAAGTGAATACATCTGGGGTAAATCCTCCCTGCCATGTTTTATACTGTATTGTTTTATACTGTGCAGTATTTTCAGTTAATGTATTTTGATGAAGTATAAAGTTGTGGATTGTCAGGAGAGATGGACATCTTCCCACTCAGTGTCAGCAACAAATGGTCTGAGGTCAAGTACAATACAAGCTGAATGAACGTTTCCATCTGTCTACTCCATCAATGCACCTTTAAGGGGAGGGGATTATAATATCACTGGACCAGTAATCCAGAAGGCCAGGCTAATGCTCTGAGAGTTCAAATCTCATCGTGACAGTGGTGGGGAAGGGAATTAAAATTCAAAGTTAAAATAAATCTGCAATTAAAAGCTAGTCCAATGATGACCACAAAACTATTGTCATAAAAATCTATCTGGTTCATGAGCATCCTTTAGAAAAGGAAATCTGCCAGCCTGGATATGACTCCAGGCACACATATTGTGGTTGACTCTCAAAAGACACAGAAAACTACTCAGTCATCTCAAATTTTTACAAAATCTACAAATAGGAACAAAACCAGTTTGTACACCTGGTATCAACCTAGGCATTGGAAACAACAATGACAAATCCATCCCTGTCACCCCTTCAAAGTGCTTAATACTAACATCTGGGTGATTTTTCTAAATTTGGGAGAGCTTTCCACAGATCAGTCTGACTTAATTATATTTATGAATCATACCCTACAGATAATGTGCCAGGCACCACCTTCACCAACTCTGGGTACATCCTGTTCCACTGGCAGGACAAACCCACTAGAAGCGGCAGGTGTAGTGGTATAAAATTGGGATGGATTAGCCTTGGGAGTCCTCAACATCAATTCTGAACCCCATGGCTCATTGACACCAATATTATTCGATGTGGTCAAGTCCTCAAGGACAAAATGGCTAGACTGTGTCTTCAGCCGGTATTGAGGGAACCAACAAGAGAGAAAATGTTATTTGAACTCCTGCTCACCATTTTACTTGTCACACAGGCATTTGTCCATGAAAGTATTGGTAGGAGTGATCACCGCACAGTCCTTGTGAAGGTGAAGTCTTCACATTGAGGATACCGTTCATTGTGTTGTGAGGTATTACCACCATGTAAAATGGGACTGGATTTTGTTCAGATCCAGCAACTCATGAGGCTCAACCACAATCCATAACATCATGGACTGGCATATCCCTGATTCTAACATTACCATCAATGCAAGGGATCAATTATGGCTGAATGAAGAGTGCAAAAAGGCATGACAGAAGAGCAGCCAGCATACCTTAAAACAAGGTGTCAAACTGGTGAAGCTATAACATGGGATCAAATGGTGGTAGCAGCATGCAATGGACAGAGTTAAGGGATCTCATAACCAATGCATCAAATCTAAGCTCCATAGTCATGCAGCATCAAGTCATGAATGATAGTGGACAATTAAACAACTAACTGGAGAAGGAGACACCACTAAAATTCCCATTCTCAATTCTGGGCGAACCCAGAACATCAGTACAAAAGACAGGATTGAAGAATTTTCAGCCATCTTCAGCCGGAAGTGCCGAGTGAGTGATGCATCCCATCATCCTCTTGATGCCCCCACCATCACAGATGCCAGTCTTCAGCCAATTCAATTCACTGTGATAGCAAGAAACAGTTGAAGGCACTGGATACTCTGAAGAATATAAACCCTGACAACATTCTGGCAATAATACTGAAGATTTGTGGTCCAGAACTTGCTGTGCCCCTAGCCAAGCTGTTCCAGTATAGCCAAAACACAGGTATCCAACCGACAGTATGGGAAATTGCCCAGGTATGCCCTCTTCACAAAAAGCAGGATATATCCAACCTGAATAATTACTAGCCCATCAGTCTGCTCTTGATCACAAAGTGATGGAAGCTCTCATCGACAATCTTATCATCAGAACATAATTCATCAGTAACCTCCTACTGATACTCAGTTTTGGTTCCACCAATGTTATTAAGTTTCTGGTTTCATTACAATCTTGATTGAAACATAGACAAAAGGGCTGAACTCAAATGGTGAGCTCAGAATGGCCGCCTTTTTCATCAAGGCAATATTAACTGAATATGCATCAAGGAGCCTGAGCAAAACTGGAGTCAACAGGAATCATGAGGAAACTTTCCACTGGCTGGAGTCAAGCTGAGCATGAAGGAGAATGGTTGTGGTTGTTGGAGGTCAATTATCTCAGTTCAGGGAAATAGCTGCAGGAGTCCTTCAGGCTAGTGCCCAAGGCCCAACTATCTTCAGCTGCTTCACCAATGACCTTCCTTCCATCATAAGGTCAGAAGTGGAAATGTTCACTGATGATGGCGCAATGTTTAGCGCCATTCACAAATCCTCAGATACTAAAGCAGTCCATGTTCAAATGCAGCAAGACCAGGACAATATCCAGCTTGGGCTAATATGCGGCAAGTAGCATTCAAGCCACACAAGTGCTGACCAATGGCCATCTCCAAAAGGGGATAATCTCACCATCGATTCTTGACATAGACAAGAAGGTGGAATTTTGGAAGGTACCCTCCACGTTCAAGTAAAGGCAAACATCCAGCAGAGGGCAACAGAACGCCAACACTAATTGACTGTTGCGGGGAAGATTTGGATAGACACAATCACTACTACCAGAAGATGGACCTCTGGAAAGCGCCCTCAGCATTTGAGCAACCCCAAACACTACTTTAGTGTTTCCCTCCCTACTTTCTCCTCTAACCAAAAAAAAATCAATGGTCGGCCTTTTGACTAAGATCAAGAATACATGCTGTTCTTGGTTGAACTCATTAGGTTACATTTCAGCTTCATTTGAAGCAATTTTTACAATTTTGTCTTTTAAAAAGCGTTTAGACAGTCACATGGGTAAGATCGGTATAGAGAGATATGGGCCAAATATGGGCAATTGGGACTAACTTAGTGGTTAAAAACAAAGGGGCAACATGGACAAGTTGGGCCAAAGGGACTGTTTCCATGCTGTAAACCTCAATGACTCTTTGACTCTATGTCATTCAATTGCATTACCATCTCCAAATCCCCCACTATCCTGGGGGTTACCATTGACAAGAAATTGGACTGGATGAGCCAGAAAAATACTGTAATTACAAGAGTAGGTCAAAGCAAGCAAAGCTGCAGTGACTCAACCCACCTAGAGACCACCAAAAGCCTGTCCACAATCTTCAAGGCACAAATCAGGAGTGTGGTGGAATACTCTCCATTTGCCAGAATGAGTGCAGATCCAACAACACTCAAGAAGCTCAACACTATCTAGAACAAAGTAGTCCTCTTGATTGGCACCCTATCAATCACCTTTAACATCCAGCATTGAGGCACCATGGGAGCAGTGTGCACCATCTACAAGGTGCACAGAAGCAACTCACCAAGGTTCCTTAGACAACATGTACAAAGTTATAACCTCTAGCACCAGGTTGGACAAGGGCAACAAATATATGGGAACACCACCACCTCAAAGTTCTTGTCCAAACCTGTCACAATCCTGATTTTTAAATTTATCGCCGTTCCTTCATTATCACTGGAACTCATATAACCTAACAGCGCTGTGGATATACCTGTACCATTTAGACTGCAGCAATTCAAGAAAGCAGCATACCATCACGTTTTCAAGGGCAGTTATAAATGTGCAATAAATCCTCGCCTCTTTGCAACACCCACAAAAAAAAGCCCCACAAATTCATCAGAGCATTTCCTACTATGACAGTATTTATGTCCAGTTCTCAATCTAAATATACCTATAGTTGCAGAATACTGACGTATTAGCACCAAGTTTTGTGCCCTTTATGAAGAAGGTTGAAACCATTCAAACCAATTTGAAGGAGGAGGTTTAAAATCAGCAAAGTTTGACTTGAAGTCATTTCCCAGAGGGGAGGTACAGCGTGTGTACCATTGAGAGCAACACTTCAAGATAATACACATCAAGGTTACCTATATCTTCTAAATTGATTATCTATTTCCCAGCCAATTGTTAATGCACTGCAGAGCACATCCAAGGATATCAGTCTGACATATATGCCATTTCCATTGGCTGCAGATTTCCACTGTCACTGGAGAAGAACA
The DNA here is from genome assembly GCF_965287045.1 of Carcharhinus amblyrhynchos. NCBI lineage: Eukaryota > Metazoa > Chordata > Chondrichthyes > Carcharhiniformes > Carcharhinidae > Carcharhinus > Carcharhinus amblyrhynchos. The sequence goes on along the minus strand of NC_137324.1, from coordinate 43,934,735 downwards.
TTTAAATGGGCACATGGGGATTTCCATAATTTCAGTCTCTGTGCTGCCTCAAACTTGGAAACAGGAGAACACTTTTATTACTAAAGTTTTTTCCCGATATGACCATTTGAATTTAAGGGTGAAGAGGAAAGGGCAAATGCTGAATATCAAATAAAAGCACAAGAAGAAATGCACATTAGATAAATCAGAATCTGAAAGACATTGACATTTCGTGAATTCATTTAGAATTTGGTTTATAATTTTTGAGTTATAAAAATGCTTGTTAATCTTGTAAAGCTAATCTAATGAAAAGGAGATTAACTGGTCAGTTCTTGCAATGATAAATATGAATATATATTGTGGATTGATATCAGCATATATTCCAGATGAATATCCATTTAATTGTCACTGTAATTTCCTCCCAACTTGTAACACATTGGCATTTTATTCATAACCATGATGGAAATAGGGAAATATGGAACAGCAGACTGATAAATATCATTCTCTATACATAGATGGCAGAGAGAACATAAGAACATAAGAAATAGAAGCAGGAGTAGGCCATCTAGCCCCTCGAGCCTGCCCTGCCATTCAATAAGATCATGGCTGATCTGGAGTGGCTCAGTTCCACTTTCCCGCCTTCTCCTCATAACCCTTAATCCCCTTGCCTACCAAAAACCTATCTACCCGCGTCTTAAATATATTTAGCGAGGCAGCCTCCACCACTTCAACGGGCAGAAAATTCCAGAGATTCACCACCCTTTGAGCGAAGAAGTTCCTCCTCAACTCTGTTCTAAACTGCACCCCCCCTTATCTTGAGGCTGTGCCCTCTAGTCCTGCTGTCCTTTCTGAGCAGGAAGAACCTCTCCACCTCTACCCTATCCATCCCTTTCATCATCTTGTACGTCTCAATGAGATCTCCCCTCATCCTTCTAAACTCTAACGAGTACAAGCCTAGTTTATTCAGCCTCTCCTCATAGCTCAACCCCCTCAACTCCGGTATCAGCCTAGTGAACCTCCTCTGCACACCCTCCAAGGCCAAAGAGTCAGGGAAGGGAGAAGGACCAGGACAACCCCAAAGTTTGATAATGACTCCCTGTGAGCCCTCTTTCAGGCTGTAAGTAACAGGCAGAGGTTGCCAATACTTGGCAATGGGAGAGTAAAGATCTCTCAGTATAACCTAAGTGGATTGGATGAAGGTTTGTATGAGTGGATGAAGGGCCACTCACCTGACAAAAGACCAGCGCTCCAAAATCTCGTGATTTCAAATAAAGCTGTTGGACTTTGAAGTAAATTTAAAGTTTATTTATTAGTCACAAGGCTTACATTAACACTGCAATGAAGTTACTGTGAAATTTGTGATGTTGCGAGACTTCTAACTGTGCCCTAACCCTGACCGTAACCCCAGCCCAATGCTGGCATCGTCACATGAAGGCTGCAGCAGAAGTAAGTAGTATTTGGGTCATCCCAACAACATGGAGGAAATGTTGAAAGAGCTCCATGATCTTTTAAGATCCCAGTTAGTGGACATGAGTGTACACGAAAGGTTATGTGAAGACTCTGTCTGAGTAATTTCTTGTATACTGCTCAGAAGTCTGAGACAAAGTGATGCACAAAGGACATTGAACCTGGACCAGAGGCTTATTTAGGGATGATGTTAGGGATTAGAAGATGGTGGGTAGGGGATTAGGTGAGGTGCAAAAGGCAAGCAGGCTATTGACTGTTCATCCTTATGCAGACTGTTAGTATAGAGTAATAAGTATACCTGAGAATCTACATCATCACATTATCACACTTCATTGCAGGAGAAGAAGGTCCACAATACAAGGGTGAGGAACAGGATAGGAGACAGTATTGCCTTCATGGCTCTAATGAAGGAGATGGTTCTTGAGTTCTCAAGAATGATTGGAGGCATTCAATTGGCAAAGGCAAGATTGAAAGAAGGTTTTGTGTGTTTTATGGGGCATTATCATGAGTTGAAAGAGAGAGGTATTAAGAGGGCAAAGGGAAGGGTGCATGATGCCTGGTATGTGGTTACGAATGGACCATTGATGGTTTATGCATTTAAGGTTCTTGTAGATCAAGAAAGAAGCTGTGTCAGCATTGTAGAATTTGTGAATTGCTAACAAAGAATCATGTCTCTTTCTTCATGTAGCACAACTATACTGAAGGTTGTGTTTTTGCAAACATGATGAAGGTGGAGAATGGCCATAAATCGCTCTTTATTTTTGTCTCCTGTGCAGCTGAAACATCAACTGTTGTGATCACCAGTTCCAAGTGTGTGAAATACCAAAAGTATGGACATACCAAAAGGTTTTGTGTGTTCTGACCCAGATTCTGGAGGTGATCATCCAAGCCTAGTGCACAGTGATAATCCACTTTTCAGAGAGCCAGGCTTCCTCCATGGACAGACTGGTGACTACCAGGGACGAGTAGACTCAGCAGGGAAGGAAGTCTGCCATCATTACTGGTCTGACCGACACGGGACTCCAGAACCACAGCAATGTGGTTGACTCTCAAATGTCCTCTGACATGGAGGGCAGTTAGGGTTGGATAATAAATGCTGGCCCAGTCATCAATGCCAACGTTTCCATAAATGAACTGAAAAGATTAACAGTTTACACCCGCACTGCTGAGGTCAAAGAACCGAATTGTAAACCTGCCCTCACATCCAACAATGAAAATAAACAAGTTCCCCAGCTGATGTTTTTCCCACAATCTGACCATATTATTGCAATTACTATGTATAATTGCAGTCAACTGGACTGCTAATAAGATCAAGCTAATAATCTCAAGGAACCAACAATGGAAAACTTGAATATGATGGGCAGATTCTTGATCTCTAGGGCTGCCTGCTGACTGTTCTTGATTTCTAGTGTGACGATATATAGAACAGGACACAATATCACTGCACCAGATAATACATCACATTGGACACAGGGTCAGGCCCATTTACTATGTGCATTATTCAGCCCAGAATCTCTGACTCACCCTTGAGATTATTTAATAATGTAAGTTACAATTCAACTGCCGTGTTGATAAAATGCTAAAATACAGAACATTTATGAATTATCATTTATATTCCACAAGCCATATTTAACTTGTGCAATATGAATGGCATTTCATGATTCTCCAGTAGTTTCTATTAAATATTATATCACTGTAATTAACTGTGCTATCTGATTATGGTATTGAGTGTACATATAATTAAAATTATGATTTATTAATAGGATTTGAGTTTGTAATTAATTGGAGTGCTCTCATTATCAAGACTTCATTAGAGTATTAATTAATGTAATTATTTTTTGCACAAGATTGCTACGTGAATTATTTTGTGATGCGAGAGGTGAGCTAACTGAGTTTAAAATGAATGCTTGATTAATTTGGCTGGAGAAGAGGAACTACTTCCATCGTATATTCAATGCCCAATCTGCAATGATGTAGTGAGATATCATTGTGATTCTCAAAGGTTTTCTCTAATGGTACAATAATTAAAGGGTATTCAGGAATCGCACTGTGATTTCTGATAGTATGAAGCTTATGCAAGTCTTCAGCAGCATAGGAGATTAACCATTGCTTAAAGATAAAGTAAAATAAAAATGTTCCACTTGACAAGTCCACCTGTTCCAAATTTCCAAAAAGTCAAAGATTGCCTTTTTCTGAGTTCCTCACATACTTATAGTGACACTAACCTGTCCATTGACATTGATCAATATGATACAGTCAGAAAGTCATCGATGTTTACAGCGTGGAAACAGGCCCTGCGGCCCAACTTGTCTATGCCGCCCTTTTTTTTAAACCCCTAGGTAATCCCAATTGCCTGCATTTGGCCCAAATCTCTCTATACTCATCGTACCCATGTAACTATCTAAATGCACTTTAGAAGACAAAATTGTACCCGCCTCTACTATTACCTCTGGCAGCTTGTTCCAGACACTCACCACCCTCTGTGTGAAACAATTGCCCCTCTGGACACTTTTGTATCTCTCCCCTCTCACCTTAAACCTATGCCTTCTAATTTTAGACTCATCTACCTTTGGGAAAAGATAATGACTATCTATCTGATCTATGCCCCTCATTATTTTACAGACCTCTATAAGATCACCTCTCAGCCTCTTACACTCCAGACAGAAAAGTCCCAGTCTATCCAACCTCTCTTTATAACTCAATCCATCAAGTCTTGGTAGCATCCTAGTAAATCTTTTCTGCACTCTTTCTAGTTTAATAATATCCTTTCTATAATAGGGTGACTAGAATTGCACACAGTATTCCAGGTGTGGCCTTGTCTTGTACAACTTCAACAAGACATCCCAGCTTCTGTATTCAATGTTCTGACCGATGAAACCAAGCATGCCAAATGTCTTCTTCACCACTTTGTCCACCTGTGACTCCACTTTCAAGGAGCTATGAACATGTACCTCTAGATCTCTTTGTTCTGTAACTCTCCCCAATGCCCTATTACCCTAAATACTCTCCCCAATGTACCCTAGTCCTTACTAAATGCTAGGCCTCCCATGTGTCCTCAATTAAGTCATTCTTGTCTGCAAGCATATATTCATTCTTTTTATAGATAAATGTTTATGATTCCTAGCCACTATTGTTTCACAATATTCGGCTTATGCATATCATATATCCTACATGAAAACAGTGCGTGTATACTTTACAACAAATTATATATTACTCAAACTCATTCATTGTGAATTAATGTTTTGCAGCGTTGGTTAACAGGTAAATGTTGACCAGGGCATTAAGAGTTGCTCCTCTTGAAATAGTAACACTGTTTCCAATGAATGGTAGGACACCAGGAAGTTCTGTAGAACAAAGGGACCTTGGTGTGTTTGTCCACAGATCTCTGAAAGCGGAAGGACATGTTAGTAGAGTGGTAAAAAAGGTATATGCGACACTTGCCTTTATTAATCGAGGTATAGATTAGAACATAGAACATAGAAAATCTACAGCACAAACAGGCCCTACGGCCCACAATTTGTGCCAAACATATCCCTACCTACTAGGCTTATCTATAACCCTCTATCTTATTAAGTCCCATGTACTTATCCAAAAGTCTCTTAAAAGACCCTATTGAATCCCCATCCACCACCACTGCCAGCAGCCGATTTCACGCACCCACCACCCTCTGAGTGAAAAAGTTACCCCTGACATCTCCTCTGTACCTACTCCCCAGCACCTGTGTCCTGGCAGCCATTTCAGCCCTGGGAAAAAGCCTCCAAGGATCCACTCGATCAATACCTTTCAACATTTTATACACCCCTATCAGGTCACCTCTCATCCTTTGTCTCTCTAAGGAGAAAAGACCAAGCCCTCTCAACCTATCCTCATAAGGCATTCCATCCAATCCAGGTAACATCCTCGTAAATCTCTGCACCCTTTCAATGGCTTCCACATCCTTCCTGTAATGAGGCAACCAGAACTGAGCACAGTACTCCAAATGGGGTCTGAGCAGGGTCTTATATCACTTTAGCATTATCTCCTGACTCTTAAACTCAATTCCTCGATTGATGAAGGCATAAGGTATACTGAAGGCCAGTATACCTTATGCCTTCTTAACCACATCCTCTACCTGCGTAGCCGATTTGAGCGTCCTATGAACCCAGACCCCAAGATCCTTCTCATTACAAAAGAGGGAAGTCACGTTGGAGTTGTATCAAATTTTGATGAGGCCACAACTAGAGTACTGTGTGCAGTTCTAATTACCACATTTTTGGATGTGATTGCACTGGGGGTGCAGAGGAGATTCACCAGAATGCTGCCTGGGATGGAACATTTAACTTATGAAGAGAGGTTGGATAGGCTTGGATTGTTTTTGTTGGAACAGAGAAGACTGAGTGGGTGACCTGATCGAGGTGTACAAGACTATGAGATACATGGACAGAGTGGATAAAGAGCAGTTGTTCCCTTTATTTGAAGGGTCAGTTGCGAGAAGACATATGTTCAAGGTGAGAGGTAGGAAGTTTAGGGGCATAGGAGAAAAACTTCTTTACCTAGAGGGTGGTGTTTGTCTGCAATGCGCTGCCCGGGAGGGTTATAGAGGCGGGTTGCCTCACATCCTTTAAAAAGCATCTGGATGAGAACTTGGCACATCATAGCATTCAAAGCCATGGGCCAAGTGCTGGTAAATGGGATTAGATAAGAGGTCAGTTGTTTCTAGCATGCCAGTGCACATATGATGGGCCCAAGAATCTCTATGATTCTAAGAATAAATCAGATTTGTGGATACACATGTCAAAATGAAAGGATTGTGCTGCTTGGCTATAGTGCCTCAATTAATGGCCTGTTAAGGCATATCTTACAGATTCATTTGATGAGTCAAATGAAACTGGATGAGCATTTGGCACATCATAACATTCAGGTCTATGGGCCAAAAGCTGGCAGATAGGATTAGGTGGGAGTTCAGATGTGTTGGTATGGACTTGAAAGGCTGAAGGGCCTCTTCTGCACTGTATGGTTCTATGATTTTATTATCCTTATTGTCTCCTTGAACTTCTAAATAAGGCCTCGAATTATCATCTCGTACCAAATGAACTTATTTATTTAGCATGTGTATATTCAAAGAGCCATTCAATAGACTTGCCAGTGGCTAATTTGGTCAGCAGGCATTGTTTGGATGGCACCATTGCTGCAGTTTGGATGGTCTTGGCAACTACACCAATGTTAGATGACTGCACAGAGGCTTTGGACAGTCCAGAAACAGTTTACGAGATCCATCAGAGAGCAAAGCCAGTCAGACAAGCAGTGGAGTCTGCAGTGATAGGATAGTTGCTAGTGGATACTTTCTCCTGCCAATCCTGTTGCCATAGGTTGTCAGCTGGTACTCTGTAGGGAGTAACAGGGTGGTGTGAGGGAAGGCAGAGTGTTGCGGTTTGAGGAGGTAGTTGAAGAAGGGCAGTTGAAGGGTAGTTGAAGACAGAGTGGATAAAGAGCAGTTGTTCCCTTTATTTGAAGGGTCAGTCGTGAGAAGACATATGTTCAAGGTGAGAGGCAGGAAGTTTAGGGGCATATGAGAAAAACTTCTTTACCTAGAGGGTGGTGATTGTCTTAGGTTGGAGTAGAACCTTTTTTAGTAACATGCCTGTTGCAATTACCCTCCTGATGTGGGGTGATGTTTACAATCTCGTGCAGGACCTGGAACCCGAGGAGATAAGTTGATTGGAGAGCCCCTGTTACAATGCAGATTGTGAAGTTGAGTTGTACATTGATATGTTTGGTCTGGGCAGATTGGTACCAGTGTTCCGCGTTTGGGTACCTAATGGTAAGAGTGAGGTCCTCAAGGTCTTGGCCTTTGACCCTCATAAAATACTGGCCAGTTTACTGACAAGGTTATTATGGATTGAATTTTTTCCTGCTGTTTTGATCGATACTGTCGGTATGTGAGCATTCTGGTAAGGTGACGATTAGGTAAACAGGATCTGGCCATCTAGAGTGGTGTTCAGTTCCCTCTTAGCATTGGCACAGTGAAGGTAGAATGTGCTTGAGACTGTTTTGGTCAAGCTTGGTTTCACCAACGTATGAACAGAAGCAGAAGTAGGCCATTCAGCCCCTCGGGACTGTCCCACCATTCAGTTGCTGATCTGATAGCAATCTGCATCCCGTCTACTCCTGATAATCTATCACTCCCTTGCTGACCAAGAATCTTTCCAGTGCTGCCTTAAAAATATTCAAAGACTCTGCTTCCACAGGCTTCTCAGGAAGAGAGTTCCAAAGGCCCATGACCCTCAGAGAGAAAAAAAAATCACGGAATCTCCATTTTAAACGAGAGACCTCATTTTTAAACAGTGACTCCTAGTTCTAGATTCCCTGCAAGAGAAAACATCCTCTTCAGAACTGCACCATCAAGACTCCTCAGGATCTTATATGTTTCAATCAAGTCATCTCTTACTCTTCTAAAGTCTAGTGGATACATACCCAACCTGTCCAAGCTTTTCTCAGAAGACAATTTGTCCATTTCAGGCATTAGTCTTGTAACTTTCTCTGAAATGTTTCAATGGTATTTAAATCCTTCCTTAAATAAAGTGATCAGTACAAAGTACTTCAAATGTGATTTCACTAGTGTTCTGCACAAATTAAGCATAACCTCTCTACTTTTTATTCAATTCCTCTTGCAATAACTGATAATATTCTATTAGCTTTCCTAATGACTTCCTGTATGTGCATACTAGCGGTTTATTATTCATGCACTGTGACACATATTTTTCTCTGAATCTCAGAGCCCTACAATCTCTCACCATTTAGATGACATGCTGCTTTTTGTATTCTTCCTCCCAAAATGGACACTTCTACATTTTCCCACATTATACCCCATTTGCTACATGTTTCCCCACTCACTTAATCTATCTCTAAATCCTTGTAGCCTTATGTTTTCTTCACAGCTTGCTTTCCTACCTATTTCTATCTATCCCATCCATCCCTTCATCCAAGCCATTGACCTAAACAGTCATTTCTTCATAGTTGAAGTGCCAGCGCTAATCTCTGTGACACAACTCGTTATATCATGCCAACCTCAAAACCACACAATTACATCTATCCTCTGCTTCTTGTTAGCCTACCAACCTTCTATCTGTGCCTATATATCACCCCCAAAATGAGCTTTTATATTCTGCAATAACCTTTGGTGTGGTGCTTTATCAAATGTTTTCTGGAAATCTAAGTATAATACATTCATCTTTCCCCACAGCTTCTGTTACTTCCTCAAATAAATCCAATAAAATTGATTACACATGATTTTCCTTTCACCAAAGTCATGTTGACTCTGCCTGATTACCTGGAGCTCATCCAAGTGCCTTGCTATAACTTATTTAATGATAGCTTCTAAAATTTTCCCTACAACAGATGCTAAGCTAACTGGCCAGCAGCTTCTCACTTTCTGCGTCCCTCTCTTTTTGAATTATGGATTTACATTTGCTATCTTACAATCCAAAGGGACCTTCCCAGAATCTTGGGAGTTTTGAAAAATTAAAACAAATGCATCAAATCTCTCACTAATCATTCATTTTGAGACCCTCAGAAGAATTCCATTATAGGGCATGGGGACCTGGCAGCCCACAGCTCCAACAATTTACTCAGTGCCACTTTTCTCTGGTGACTGTATTTTTCCTGAGTTCCTCCCTTTCTTCCATTTCCTGGTTTATCGCTGCTTCTGTGGTGTTACTTGCAGCCTCTATAGTGAAGACTGATGCAACATACTTGTACAATTCATCTATCATTTCTCTGTTTTCCATTATCAATTCTCCAAACACATCTTCTACAGGAACAATGATCACTTCGTGAACTCATTTCTTTTCAAAATATTTATAGAAAATCTCATTACCCCTTATAAAAGTAAATCTCTGCAGATGCTGGAATCTGAAACCAAAAGAGAAAGCCCTGGAAAACCCCAGCAGATCTGGCAGCATCTATAAGGAGAGAAAAGAGCTGACGTTTCGAGTCCAGATGACCCTTTGTCAAAGCTTTGTTGGAGCTTTGACAAAGAGTCATCTGGACTCCAAACAGTAACTCTTTTCTCTCCTTATAGATGCTGTCAGACCTGTTGAGATTTTCCAGCATTTTCTCTTTTGGTCTCATTACTCCTTTTTTGTATTACTGGCTAACTTCCTGTTGTACTCTAACTTTTCTCTTCTTATTAATCTTTTAGTCATCCTTTGCTATTCCTTGTGTTCTGTCCAATTTTCTGACCTTCCATCTGGCTTTAGAAATCACATGCCTTTTCTTTAATACTATTGAGCTAACCATTAATGGTTTTCATCTCATGACATTTTGGACCAGGATTTCACGTTGGAGGTGGGAATTGGGAGATGGGACTATTCCCATCATTACAATCCTGCCTTCATCTCAAGACTACCAACAAGTGAGATATTAATTGCATAAAGACTCTAAATTGGCTAGAGATGGTGGAAGGCCCAAGAAGGGAGTGGAGGCAATCTGAGTCCAGAATGGGCAGATTAGAAGGCCCACCTCTATTCCAAAATGTCTCAACATGGTGCTTTTAAGGCAATCAGTGGCTCACCAATGAAAATTTGAACATTCTGACCACTTCTATTTCCCTTTCCCTGATCTGGTCAACATGCTCACCCCTAATCCCCCTCACCCATTATCCACCTTATGAGCATAATTCACAATGGGAGTCAGGGGAGAAACTCTCTGCCGGTTTGAGTCATACATAGCACAGAAGAAGATGGTTGTGGGTGTTGGAGATCAATCATCTCAGTTCCAGGACATCAGTTCAGGAGTTGCTGAGAGAAGTGTCCCAGTCCTACTCATCTTCAACTGCTTCATTGACGATCTCCCTTCATCATAAAGTCAAAGTGGGGAGGTTTGCTGATGAAAATACAATATTCACCAACATTTGTGACTCCTTAGATACTGAAGCAGTTTACGGCCAGCAAAACCTGGACAATATTCAGGCTTGGGCTGATAAGAGGCAGGTAACATTCACAGCAATGATCATCTCCAACAATAGAGAATTGAACAGTCTTCTCTTGACACATAGTATCATTACCAATAATGGACTAGGTTTTAAGGCCTTGCTCAAGCGAGACTAGAAATTCCCACCGAGATCAACAGACATTCTTGTTGTCTGCCCCTCGCCCGCTCCGATTCCACGGCAAGCGAGGTGGTAGAATTCCGGCGACTAAGTCTCCCACTTCTGGGACTTACTATTGACCAGAAGCTGAACTGGAGCAGCCATGTAAATATTGTGGCTACAACAGCAAGTCAAAGACTGTGATTTCTGTGGAGAGTAGCCTACCATCTGAATCTCCAAAACCTGTCCACCATTTACAAGGCTCAAGCCAAGAGAGTCATAAATGCTCTCCATTTGCCTGGATGTGTGAAGCTCCAACAACACTCAAGAAACTTGATGTCATCCAGGAAAAGCAGCATGCTGGATAAGCACCTTATCCACCAAACTCAAAATCCACTCCATCCACGAGATGTACTGCAGCAATTTACCAAGGCTCCTTTGACAGGACTTTGAAAGACCACAAAATATTTATTCCCTCAAAGATCGAAGGCAGCAGATGCATGGGAACACCACCTGCAAATTACCTTCCAAGTCGGACACTATCCTGAGTTGGAAGTAAATCTTTCACTGTCTCTCATTCCCTTTCTAACAGCATTACAACACATGGGCTGAAGTTGTTCAAAAATCAGTTTACCATCACCTTCTCAAGGGCAATTAGCAATGGTAATATATGCTGGCCTAGCCAGCAACACCCATGTTCCATGATGGGATTCAAATGGCCTCATTACAACAATTGGAAACCATTGAATAAACCATAAAATTGTTTGAGTCCACACACGTTCATCAAAGGGTTGTATTGTACGAAGCCTCCGGACCCTCTAGCCTCTACTCCTTGCCAGGAATGGTCCACTCCAGCAGAGTTTATTATAGCTCCCCACTTACAGGGGGCTGGCGGCCTGACCCTTTGGAATGAAGTGGGGCCATTGAGGCCCCTCAAAAGGTTGATGTTAAGGGGGGCAAGCTTGCTGGGTAATGCCAGCTTGGCAGTGCCAGCCTGGCACCCAGCACTGCTCAAAGGGCAAAGTTGCAATACCCAAGGAGGCACCTTGCCACTGCCCACCAGGTATCAGGTAGAATCAAGTAGGTGGGTTCTAATGGGGGCAGAGCCCAAACGGAGCAGGACCTCTCAGAGAGAGATCAAGGGGGTTGGGGGGTTCCACTGCCACTCTGCAGAGGGATCATGATCAAAGGGATGGAGGGCAGCGATGGAGGCTGGGCATTGTGGTGAGGAGGAGTGTGGGGAGGCCTCCCTGGGGTGTCAGGACTCTGGTGGCAGGTGGAGTGGGAGCTGTCTGTGGGGGGCATGTGTGGAGTTGCCGTTCAGTCCCGGACCCACTAATCACAGTTAAAATACATTGAAATGAGGATTTACATAATTTATTCAGCTCCGCGCTGATTTTTGACATGGAGCTGACGATGCAAGAAGTCTAGCTGTTGGAGACTCGCAGAGGCGCCCAATGGGGAGTCTACAAAATGGCCTCCGCTCTTGTCTCCCGGCCCGCTGCACTACAAAAGCAGCGCAGCAGGCTGGGAGAATTGCACCCAACATTGTTGTTGATTTTGAGCGTACTTCAAAGAATACTGACCAATTCCTACTTCTTGCTGCTCAAGCTGTGACGTCGACCTATGAAAAACATTAGAACATAGAACATAGAACATAGAACATTACAGCGCAGAACAGGCCCTTCGGCCCACGATGTTGCGCCGACCAGTTTTTTAAAAAAAAACACTGACCCACTAATCTCAACCAATCCCTTTTCGTCCATAAACCTATCCACAGATCTCTTAAACGCCCCCAAACTAGGCGCATTTACAACTGCAGCAGGCAGGGCATTCCAATCCCTCACCACCCTCTGGGTAAAGATCCTACCCCTGACATCCGTCCTATAACTACCACCCCTTAATTTAAAGCCATGCCCCCTCGTGCTAGCTTTCTCCATCCGAGGAAAAAGGCTATCACTGTCCACCCTATCTAAACCTCTAATCATCTTATACGTTTCAATAAGATCCCCTCTTAGCCGCCTTCTTTCCAGCGAAAACAACCCCAAATCCCTCAGTCTCTCCTCATAGGACCTCCCCTCCATACCAGGCAACATCCTGGTAAACCTCCTCATTGGGAGGCTTTCTGGGACACTTTATCAAAATTTCAAAAACGCTCAAGTAAAACCTATGCTGGAAATTCTTGAGGAAATATTCTATTCCACTGCATCGGACATCTTAAAGGAGTCACCAGGAGAAAGGGAATTCTTGGTTATGGGCGTATTGCAAAGGGTTTCCCCGTTGTCTGGGTGAGTAACGAGAGGATGACATGGGGCCAGGCAGATGGACCGACGCAGGAGAAGGGGGCAGGCATGCAGTGATGGTGAGATGCAGGTCATCTCCTGCCAGTCCCACAGAAAGCCCCCTTCACCAGGGTCTCCACTGCCACGTCTGAGAGCCTATATAATCTGTTCCTTTGTCCCTCTGCCATCCTTTAAGTCAATGCTGCATATCAGGCAGAGTAATCCTTACATTTAGTGTAATATGTGAGGAGCCCATATATACTGACTGGTTCAAATGACCTCTTATGAGAATCCATGTGGCAAACTTGCAGCTTTTTAGTTAACTCCATGCAAATTTGAATTATGGTCGTCAGCAATTAGTTATACTAAATCTAAATGGTTAAACAGGTTAATATACTGGCACTATATGTATTTAGAGCTTATTTTTCCTCCTTCCTGCACTCCTCCCGACTTTCAACGCCCCTCGTTTGAATTCTTGGATTGGATCTCCAAGTGGCCTCTGCATAAACTTTCATCTTGATTTGAGTGGGTGGCACTGTGGCATAGTGGTTAGCACTGCTGCCTCACAGCACTAGGGATCCAGGTTCAATTCCGGCCTTGGATGACTGTCTGTGTGGAGTTTGCATGTTCTCCCCATGTCTGCGTAAGTTTCCTCTGGGTTCTCTGGTTTCCTCCCATACAGGTGTGCAAGTTAGGTGCACTGGCCATGCTACATTGCCTCTTTATGTCTCAGGATGTTAAGGTTAGATGGAATTAGGCATGGAAAATATGCGGAACTACAGGGATAGGATGGAAGGAAGGGTCTGTGTAAAATACTCTGTCAGAGAGTTGATGCAGATTCAATGGGCTGAATGGCCTCTTCTACACTGTAGGGATTCTATGATTTATAGTTGTTGGATGTCAATAGCATTGATCAATGTAGGGGTCACCAACCCAGCACACTTAGTAGAGGGAGTCCACAGCATCGGGTGGAACAACAGTTTTACCGATGAATTATACTGTCCATTGATGCAAAAGCAACATTACACTTAATCCCATCATTTTCTTGGTGGGTGGGACAGGCTAAACCAGTATTTTACTTTTAAAGCTCTGTATAAAAGACATCATTGCTGTATGTGCTGTGTTGAATTGTTGAACAAATATAGAAGAGGGGAAAAGCTATTTATTAATAATATTGATATTCTCAACAGTTTGCAGTCAGTTTGTTTTGACCATCGCATCTCCAAACTTCCTTACTAAATATGATGCAATAGTAGTGGACAGAGATTTTATTGTGTATCATTTTCAATGCTATTACATATATAGTGGTATTTAGTTTATTAATGTTATATTTAAGTCCACAAAGTGCAAACCGACATAAAAGCATAACTTCGTTACATATCCCAATAAACTATGGTTTTTCTTTGACACAAATGGCAACTAGAATTTTCAGGGATTACTCTGTTCCTATTATGTTTTTTTCCCTCATAAGCCAGAGACTCTTTCAATCACGATCTTCCCTCACAATTGTACCAAAAATGAGAATGTACTTCAAGCCTCTATCTCATGGGACTAAATGACCCGTATCATATTGTACTGAGGAATAAAATCTTCATGTGTTATTTTACATTTTGTAGCCGACTTGTTTTTAAGTAATAATTTTGGTGGTCATTTTGATGTTTGCCTCTACAAATTTTAAAGTCCATCTCCTGCCACAATCAGGACATTTGCCAATTGCATGTAGTAATTGTTTTGTTATTGGGTTTTTTGAGCCATCATTGAAGAGTCCAATGTTGTGCTGAGATTGACAATTTACATAGGGAAGAAAATTTGCTTTATGTAATGCTGTAGGACATGGAAAAGTCAGTTTTGCAATCAATTTGTTTATTTTTCACAAATGCATTCTCAATAATATGTACAACTAAAGTGGGCTCATTTGGGCACTCAATGATGGGTGGCAGGTGGCAACCAATCATTACACTTGCCCACAGACTGTTGATGGAAGTTTGCAAAGAAATTTTTTGTTGATTAGAAGAGCACTGCATTTTCTCTGTTGGATTTGGGACTGCACGAACAATAACAAATTGTACATTTCCTTGATAAGATCAAATTGAGGAATCATTAGGGAGCAGCATAGATTCTGGAAGGAAGTTACAGTTCGAATAATAAATTCAATATTATGTGTGGTAAAAAAAGCAAGGATGGGATTTAAAGAAAGACTTAAAATGGAGACAAAAAGTAGAAGTAAAAATTTATCAGTTACTTATCTATTAAACTCCAACAATAATTAAAATCAGAAGGAATAAAATTCATTGCTTGCAAGGTCAATTTTCAGTGCCAGGGAGGTTGTTTGTCAGTAAGTAAGTCTTAGCACATTGTTAAAAATAGAATAGACAAATCTTAATTATCTTCTGGTGTGTGCTTAGTGGATATCTATCATGTAAGTATAAACAATGCACACCATTCCATGTGTTTTAATGAGCAGTCTTAACAGCGAAACATGTAGAAGAGCAGAGCAACACAGACAGCGATTTATTGATGTCTGTGTTTAATGACCCATGTGCAGTTGCCAGAAGTTGCTATCAGATGGTGGGTGGAATTTTCTCGTTTTTCTGCAGAGTGGTGCAGTGGTGTGGAAAAAGAAATGGAAGCTGTCAGCACCAAGGGTGGCTTGCCTCACTGCATCTTTAGCTACTTACTAAAAAAAAACATTGACGGGGCATTGCCCAGTGATGGGGGTAGTGCCAAGGCACAATATCAAAGAGCATTTCCAAAGGCAGTGAAGGGCAGTGCCAAAGGGCAGTGCCAGGGTACTGCCCAGGCCTGGCTCTCTCTCCCCAGAAGGCTGTACTCACTTTTGTACCTTTGATGGGTTCTGCTCATCAGGTGCACATTACAGTGGACCAGTCATGATTCATGTCAGCATATCCTCAATTCTAACAATTGGGATATTGGAGGAACTATCAGGTATAAAAGCTTGCTAGTGATATTTAAATATATTCAAATAGGGATCCCAACATTCAACGTTAGGATTCCTATTATGTCATTGGTGGGGGAGGATGGGATCAATCTTGGAAATCCCACAGGTGTAAAAACCCATTTTGGAATTCCCATGGGATTATCTGTCCATTACTGATTGTGGACCCCCCAAATATGGGGGTGCAAACCACTTCCTCCATCACCCCCATCATCTTTAATAATGGTGAATACCTTGCCATTTTATTTCACTGAAAAATTTGACCCAATACCAATTGCAGCAGAACATTCATACTTTCCAGGGGTCTAAACCACAATTGTGATTTTCAATCATTAATAAAGTTGGTGGGATTTTCTTTTTCTGCCAATATTTAAACTTCATCCCATTACTCCAGCTGTCAGAGAATTCAACATTTCCAATTACTTGCTCATTTTTACAACAGACAAGTGCCAAATCCAAAAACGAAAAGATATGGTCAGCCAAATTCCAACTCAGGATTGAAGAAAGTTACTGGAGCAAAGTCAAAGGCCACTTCATGGCTTTTAGGAGAGTTATAGCACGCTCATTGGGCTCAATAATTGACAGACAGCCCATTGCAAATGTCAAGGGACAAGATCAGATGAGGATATTAAAGATACAGAGAAATAGCAGCTGGGTAAATCATGTTAATCTTAATTAATTGTAAAATGACTTTACAATCAAAGAGATCGGGGGTGGGTGGTAGGGGAAGGGTCAGGATCCATCAATCCTGTTCACCGTTGTTGGGAATCCCAACATCCCATTGAATGGGGCAGGGGGCTAAAATGGTGTTCCTGACAGGCATCAAAACCTTCACCATTCACCGGATCTGCCCCGCTGGCCCCAATCAGGTTCCCTGGGCACAAACTCATTGGTTAGGCAAGGCTGCCAATTTGAATGTAATTAGTGCGTTCCAGCATTTAGAGGAAATGGTGGCCCTGTGTGATTATCGCTGGGTTGTTAATCCCATGTTCTGGGGACGTGGGTTTGAATCCCATCATGGTAGATGGCGGATTTTTAATTCAATTAAAAACATCTGGATTTAAGAATTTACTGATAACCATGAAAATATTGTCTATTGTCATCAAAACCCATCTGGTTCACTAATGTCCTTTAGGGAAGGAAACCTGCCATCTTTCCTTGGTCTGGCCTACATGAGACTCCAGAGCCACAGCAATGTGGGTGACTCTCAACTGCCATCGGAAATGGCATAGCAAGCCAGTCAGTTTCAAGAAGATAGCTCACTACCACCTTCTTCCAAGGCAACTAGGGATGAGCAATAGACGCTGTCAGCCAGTGACGCCCATATCCCATGAACGAATAATAAAAAAATCATTGTTCTCCCAGTGGAATTTGCACTGGGTGGGCTTTGCTGTTGGACATGTGCATCATGGGCATGGCACAATAAGTCTGAAGGGCATCAAGGAGATAGAGTGCCTCTGTGTCTCTCTGACACTGCCAGGCTACAGAGGGAAGGCCAAGGATCCTGGGGTGGGCGGGGTAGGCTGGGGACAAAGGGTTAACCTTGGTACTATCTCCTGGCGGAGCGGGGTCTTGTAGTTGGACAATCTCTTGTAGTCCTGGGAAACCTAAGCATCACTCCTGGCATGATGATTTCAGGCATCTCGCTGATCAAAGTCTTCATTCCCGACATGGATTGTGAAAATTTTGAAGTGGGCTGGTCGCTTTAAACCTCCATGCCCCTGGATACCTGAACATTGTGCAATCAGCAGCAAACATCCTCCATTCTGACTTAGGATGGCAGGAAGGTCATTGATGAAGCAATTGAAGATGGTTGAGTCTAGGACATATCCTGAAGTATTCCTGCAGTGATGTCCTGGGACTCCAACAAACACAATAATCTTCCTTTGTACCAAATTTATCTCTAACCAAAGGAGATGCTTCTCCCAATTCTTTTTGTTCCCTGTTTTGCTGAGGCTCCTTGATGCCATACTCAGCTGCATTGACATAAAAGGCAGTCATTTTTACCTCAGATTTTGAGTTCAGCTCTTCTGTGCACAAATGGATCAAGGTTGCAATGATGTCAAGAATGGAGTGACCCTGACAGATCCCAAACTGAGCTTGGGTGAGCAGGTTATATCTGAGTAAGCGCTACTTGTTGGTACCTTTCCACGCTGTTGGACCGATGGCAATGTTTTAGCTGCACTGAAACGATTTGGCTAGGGGTGCAGCTGATTCTGGAAAGGAAGTCATCAGTATTGTTGGAATATTGTCAGAGCCAATAGCATTTAGAGTTTCCAGTGCATTCAGTCATTTCCTGATATCATGTAAATTGGATTAGCTGAAGATTGACATCTGTGATGCTGGGGACCTTTAGAGGAGACCGGGATGCATCATCCACCCTGAATTTCTGGCTGAAGATTTAACCTTCTGTAAACCTGAGGACATTCTAAACTCTGCTACCTGTATCTTAACTCACAACAAAGCTCTTTCTCCTCTCATGCTTGTGTTCACTGATCTACAAAAGCTCCAGTACAAAGGAAGCATTGATTTGAAAATTCTCATCCTTGTTAAGTAATCCCTCTGTGGCCTCACCTCTTCCCATCTCTGCTATCTCACAACAATCCAAGGTATCTGTGTGCCTTTAACCTTGGCCTCTTGTACATTCTCTACTTTAATTACTCCACCTTTAGTGGCTCTGCCCTCAGTGTTTAATCCACTTCAGTGCTGTTTTGAAAACTAACCTGGTTTCAGTTTTGAGGCTGCTTGGAGGAATTCAGGGGTTGGGGAAGGGGATCCTAAGGTGGTGGGATTGGGCAAATATGTTCGGGCCTTGGGCAAATATGCTGTCTCTCTCCAAGAGTTCCCTTTCCACATTGGGCCTCCATGGCCTGTCCCCCATGTGTGCCTCTTCCCCTCACCCATTGCCCCCCAACCTCTCCTGCAAGACCTCCGCTCTGTCAGGCTTCACCTTCCCCTCCATGTTTTAAGAACATTGTTGAAATAGTGTCAGAGCCAATAGCATTTGCAATATCCAGTGCATTCGGTCATTCCTTGATATCATGTGAATTGGATTGGCTGTGCCCTCAATGCTTAGTCCGATAAGTCCATATTGTAAGGTCAACACCCCCCAGTCCATTCCCCTTGTATTTACCTGGTCTTGGACTCCAGCACTGAAAATCTGAGGACTGTTTCTAGCCCCAGTGCTGGTCATTGCTGCAACTGGTATCGTCAGCCAATTAACATTCTTCACAAGTCAATGTGAACCTACAGTCATCAGAGGGATACATTGTCTACTGACTCTTCGGGTGATGTGGCTGGAACCCACACTATCTGAAAAATCCTCTTCCGACTGTCTTCCTTTGGATGCTAAAACTTTTGATCTAAAACATCTCCAAACTGTGGCTACAATGTTATCATTAAAATAAAGTTACCCTTTTCTCCTTGGGAGGCAGAGGGTTGGGGGGGAAGGGAGTGTGGTTGGCTGCTGCCACTCTGCCGCTGTGATCGGTGAGGGGGCGATACTTTCTGGCAGTGCGGGGCTCACGATTGGCTGTGGCTCCCTGCGATAGTGGGGGTGGAGGGGCTGAATTGAAACCAGCTGAAGCGGCAGAGGGCTAACAGATCTCTCTCTCTCTGCCAGGCCAGTGTTATTGCAATTGTGCATATGCAGCCCAGAGGTCTACAAATGTGCAATAGCTCCCTCTGCTGCTGGAACAAGTTGGCTGGCAAATTAAGTCCCACTCACTGCCTCTGGTAGCTAGAAACAGTCTAGCCCATTTTTCCATGCATAAAGTGCATACAATTGGGAGTAGAAAATTGCCCAATAAAATGGTTCTGCAACTCCCGCATTTTCACTGGCTGGACACTTAGAATTTTTCTCGTAAAATTCCACTCAATAACTTTGTCCTTAAATCAAATCATGCCTTTTGTGTTAGGAAAATGTAAAAAGAACCTTAATAAATTATGACTGCTACAAGACTGACTCTGACACAATATCGCAAGTGAATGCTTCTATTCCCATATAAATTTACTATAATAAGTTGACAAACATAGTTTTTCAACTACTAATGCTTATCAAATGGACCTGAAGAGTATCTCTATCCATTCATGCTGGTCAGGCATGGAAAGGGGTTAGGCTTCATCATGCTTAGAGCTTAAGGTTTCCATCTTCTTGCTTCTCTGGTTTGTCTTCCAATTCTACCTTTCAGACTTCAATATTTATCCTCTGAGCCTGGCTGAAAACGTACATTTCCACACATAGGCACTGACTCTGGCTACATTGCTCAGATTAGTTTATTGCAGACTGTCTAACCTAAGGACCAGTTGTCTTCAACTATTTAGTATTTGGTTCCTGTCCATTTGGTCAATTGGGATGAGTTTCTCATCAGGGATATGTATTGTTCTCCACCCTACTAATACGTCATGGTTTGCCTCCCCCTTGTCCAGCGGGATTTTATATTTTATGTCCAGGCTGATTTTATATTGCCCATCATAAAATAAAAGACATTTTGCAAGTAAACACAGGATACTTCTTGTTGCATGTCATATATTCACAGCCCAGAGTTAAAACCTCTTAATTCTGAAGTTAGCCGCATTTCCCACCAGGCCACGGTAGCACCCTTTCTTTGCTTGGCCATTTTGTAAAAACCATAGTTGATTGGCTACAGATGTTTCTGCTGATTTTCTATTTAAGCTAAAAATGTAAATGAATTGATGTACTTACTACTTTTTTCCACTCTCATTGTTAGAATCTGTTATGGTCAGGTGAGAAAGGGGTAAATTGGCCACTCTCTATTAAACCTGTTCAGTTGGTCACAATAAAGGTTTAGGTTTCTTTTTCTTGAGGACATACCTTTTCCAAATCAGAACGTATGTAACGAAATGAATGTATTTATGCTGTGATTAATAAGGAGCCAAACAAACAAGGTTTTCTTCAGTCAAAGGAAGGACAAATTTATCACTTAGTAAACCCATGAAAAATAAGGAAAATGTGACATCAAGCATTTGACTTTCATGCCGTCATTTGGGGATACGTGCACGTATCAGAAATCAGATGAGTTAGAATCCATCAAAAGAAAGGTAAAAGCAAATACAGTTCACTGTCCTTTGGTAGTCCTTGAGGCATAAATTTAAAATGCTGCTTCTAACTTAGATTAGCTATTTCTTGTATGCTGTCACTGGTAGGTTTCTGGTAGAGTTGGTTTCTGGAGAGAGAGGGAGGGAGAGAACACAGTCTTCAGCCTATTTCCTCTGCTGAAGGCTTTCTTGACACCACTTGTGTCACTAGCAATCTCTTTCAACTGGTTGGGCAGCCTTGCCTTGAAAAAAAACTTCACCTGTTGTGTATTTCCAAGAGATTGTGGATGTGTCACTCTGTGGCAGCCATTGTTTCAATGTCTCATACTTTGCATCTTTACTTCCTCTTCCTTAGACAGTTACAAGCTTTAGTGGGTGTTTGCATTCCAGGAAACTTGTCACTCTTCACACTCTCCTGAGGGTGATTTGTTTGTTTCTCACCTTGGAATGTGGCCTTGGATTTTTAAGCAGTTTACTTTGTCTCAGTTCAGATTGCAAAATTTCTAGACAGTTGGAAGTTGAAAAATCGTATTTTCAGAAAAAAAAGAAACATAGCCTTGTGACATAACAGTGGTTCTTTGAGGAAAAGCTGTTCCTTTCGAAGATGTTCTGTATTTAATCCTTGACCTTGTGAAACCTCACTGCGGCATATTGAAGAGTATGAGAATGAAAGATACAGCGTGAATGTCAGCAAAATAAGTAAAAAATATTAGCCTAAATATAACATTCTCCAACACAATTTGCTAATGACAAATTTCATGAAAACAATTAGTTGCATAAAATCTAATTTACTCTTTTTAAAACATTTATTCCTGGTGTATGAGGATTGTTGGCAATGTCAGCACATATTCCCCATTCTTAATTCCTCTTGAAGTTGGCAATGAACAGCCTTCTTGAATCACTGCACTCTATGTGGTATATGATTAGAGAGAAAGTTCCAGGATTTTGACTCATTATCTACATTTTGTTACTATCCAAGTTGATTTTTTTCCCCTAATTTATCTGATGAGAATAGAAGATTGTGTTGACGTAATGTCCTGATATACTGCATGTTTTATGTACTAGTCGCTTATTTGCAGCTACACCAAATATGCAACAAGCAGTCAGATCATTGAAAAATCAGCCTTGCTTTGCTTTTGTGGTCCCTTTGAGCTGTGGTGTAACTGTAACCAATGCAACAGATGAAACTGAGACTTCTGTCATTTCTTGGTGGAACCTGGAAATTTCACAGCCAGCTAGACACCATTGAACAGAACTCTGCATGAATTCAATATGGCCAGAACTTTGCTTCCTCTGCTTTAAACATGCCATAGGTAGTCATGATAGCTTTTACTGCCCATTTACTGCACTTTGCCAAACCACCTGGAATACTATACCACATGGTGCAGAATAACTAGAATATTATGTAGGAGGTTACGGACCAGAAATAAAAACTGTTCCTATAGAATTAGTAAGAACAGTGTTTCGGTTACCAAGCAGGTTCTGCAAAGTCCCAGGACAGTAGTTCACATCTGTAGTTTCCCCTAAACTTTCATCTGATGGGTTGTTTGTCACTCAGGTGCCAAAATATAAAACAGCTGTACACTGAGCCACAGAATCATCCAGCTAATCTTTCTTTTTTGTTGTTACTTATTGGTTTCTTCTTTGGTGGAATCTCCTGTGTGCCATTCCCCAACAGGTTGGAGACCCTGGGCATAATTTTACCAGCCTCCTGGTTGGCAAGATACCAGGAGAAGCATCGGAGCACAGGCCCAAGACTCTACCATGCCATTTTGACATTGGCAGGAGATTGGGCAGTGTTATCTATTTGCCGGCTTGTTGTAGATCTCAGAGTATTGCAAAGATGACTCTAGTTTTAAATTCAAACAGGCTTATTTTTGGAATTTTAAGACACCTCAGAAATTACAGGAGTTTCAACATATGCACTGCAGGAATGCCCAGATCCTTTCTAGAGTTTGTTAGATTTCTTACACTCTACTTCCAATGATAGGCTTAAGAAAAGAATTATAGAACCCTACAGTGCAGAAGAGGCCATTCGGCCCACTGAGACTGCACCATCCACAATCCCACCCAGGCCCTACCCCCATATCCCTACATATTTTATCTGCTAATCCCTCTAACCTATGCATCTCAGGGCACTAAGGGACAATTTTAGCATGGTCAATCAACCTAACCTGCACATCCTTGGACTGTGGGAAGAAACCAGAGCACCCAGAGGAGGTCCACACAGACAAGAGGAGAATGTGCAAACTCCACACAGACAGTGACCCAAGCTGGGAATCAAACCCAGGTCCCTGGAGATGGGAAGCAGAAGAGCTAATAACCACTGTGCTACTGTACTGCCCAACAGGTGCACCCTTTTGCAGCCAAAAGAGTGCAAGCATTGGTCAGCAGACTAGCATGATCAAATACAGATGAAACAAACCATTGAACACTATAGGCAGCAGGGCTAATTGAGCCATATAAGCTGATTCTGTTAAGTTTCTGAGCAATGACAACTCTCAGGGTGTTCATGCTTCAATAATTCTGATCAGCCAACTAACTATGGGTTTCCAACACTTAAATGATTTCCCTAGGGATTTGCTGATCACTCACCTTGACCGCATAACTAAGACCTCTGCTGTTAGAAGGTAATGCAGTTCAGTAGAGCTGGAGTAAGACGGAAGCATACATAACAGTACAGATTAATTGGACCAAATACCCTGTGCCAGTGGTGTCAATTCCAGTTAATTTTAAGATTGGCAGAATATCTGGCGGGGGGGGGGGGAACCATATGGGAACTCCAGAAGATTGTTTCCACTTCCGATTTCCAGCACTCCTGGCTTTTCTCTGATACAGGGAATTACAATTGACTTATTAAAATGCTAAATGAGCCCTGCTCTAGCCCGCAGAGAGTGTGACGAGGCTCTTGAATTTTTCTGGTTGAACACATGTTTCACATATTTGGTCCTAGATGCTGTTAAAAGGTGTTGACCTTCTGAATCATTTCTATCGCTGCTAAAAAAAAATCCAAACTTCCCATATTTTCAGAAAGGTGGCGAAACATTGCCACGGTCCTCAAAAGGTTAGTACAGCATTAAATACAGAGATGGATGAGAACCTAGAACATGGTACTAAAGGGAAAGGCCTGAATACAAATTGCCAAGACAATTTCATCTTTCGATCGTATTTTTCACATCAATTTCAGATGAATGAATTGTTCTGTAATAAGGAGTGAGCAAGTGAGGTATGAAGGATTGGGTGACAAGGTTTTCTATTTTTCCTGATGAAATGTGTTTCATACATATATTCCTATCTGCAGTTTCTGCTATTATAACAGAACTGTACAGAACCTTTTGCTGATTTGACCGCTGTGCCCTTCTCACTAATGCTGTGTACAATACATTTCTGCTATTGTCACTTCCAGTTTCTCAGCTCCAAAAGACTCTCCGTAATCCTGAAGGAGCAAACAACAGGACAGTGCTTGAAAAGGAAAGGTTGCGCTTGTATGGGCTTTGGCACAATGTTGCAAAATTCTGAAAGCTCATTCAAAGCAATGAGCAGCTCTGAAGAGTGCGGACTGTAAGTAAACGTGACAGCCATTTTGCATTTAAAAAATTCCATGAATAGTCATGTGATTGATAAACAAATATACTATCGAGTGAGGGATTTTGGCTGGGACACATATTCTGAATTTCTTTATAAAGTGTCATGACAGCTTCAACAATGAAGCAGGAGGCCAAGGGCTGGAAAATGCAGTATCCCTGTAATGCAGTCCTGCAGTTTGTCATGTTCTCAGAAGGGAAAACATAATCCTTACATGGGATGACAGGCAGAAATACTTTTAAGAGAGATAGCACATGCACTGGGGACTGATGCAGAATGGAAGCATGTGGATGAATTTTATGAACTGCTGATGTATTTGAAGAAAGGGAGAATGTAAAATTATGTGGTCTGCCAGTCTTCCTGTCCATCCCAAGCCTGTAACCCATTTTATGGGGGTGGGGAGGTGGGGGAGAGTAGGTTGGATGTGAGGCAGCACACCTTCCCCAGTCATAGAACAATAGAAAGCTCAAAAGAAGGACATTTGGCCCATCTTGTCCATGCCAGCCTGAGGACACCCAGATGCCCTTTCTAATTTCATCTTCCTTCACTGGGTCCAAAGATCTGCAGCTTATAGCACTTAAGATGCAGATCCTGCAGATGTTTTAAAAGTGTTTCGGGTCTCTGCGCCCACTACCCAACTTGGACTGTGAATTCCAGACACTCACCACCCTTTGTGTAGTTGAGGTTCACGAGTAGACAATTAACTTTCACTTCCACAGCAATGTTTTGGTTTGTGGATGAACGAGGGCATGACAGACAGCCTAACAACTTTCAATCCATGGGCTGCTGGCAGTCAGGAAAGAGGGGGTTACCTCCTTTAGGGTGTCTCCTATGCCCTCTGGGGATACCTGCTCATAATATGGTACCCACTTTTGTCCCTCCTCCCCCGGACGATCTACCCCAAACCTCCACCCTGCCCCTAGATGCTAAGGCCTCCCCCATGCCCAGCCAAAATTCCTGAACTTGACTGAAGTCTCCACTTCTTCTGGGAAGAGACCTTGTGGCGCGGTGGTAGTGTTCCTACCACTAGACCAAAAGTTCCGGGTTTGAGTCCAATTCTAGGACTTGTTGGCTACAGAAGGAACGTTCAACACAGTTCATTGATAACCAGCTCAGAAATTCTCTCCCTGTTCCCCAAAGGGTTAAAAACAGTGTGGGTGTGTTTCCTGAGGCCTGAGAAAGCTGTTAATCTGGATGCATTTCAAATGGTGGATAAAATTGAACCTCGTTAATAATATTTAAAGTGCCAAACCACCCCCTGGGGACAGGTTAGCTGTTCTCCTCCTGTACCAGCTCCACTAAAACTGGAAATGGGCAGCTTGAAGGCAGGTTGGGTATGGTCACTTTAACTCCCCACCCAGCTAAAGCCCATGTGTTTTTTTTTGGGGTGGTGGGGGGTTTATTTCCTCCATAATCTTCAGTAGTTTCTGTATTAAATGCTGATCAAAATCTATTTCCAGCTTTTCACCTTTCTATTTTATCATGAGATATTTATCATTAAGATGTGTGGATTAGATGGATTGCCCATGTTAAATTGACCTTAGTATCAGGGGGATTTGCAATGTCAATACGTGTGGTTAGAGGAATAGGACTTGGGTGGGATTATTGTCAATGCAGACTCCTTTTGCACTGTAGGGATTCTATGATTCACAATGGGAACAAACCATTTGTTAATTCAAGTTTCTTCACAACAATCCAATAACTATTCAGGTCGAATCGATTCTTGACCTGTGGACATTGCAGCTGACTACGATGGCGCAGTAATTAACACTGCTGCCTCACAGCACCAGGGACCCGGGTTTGATTCCCGGCTTGGGTTATTGTCTGTGCAGAGTCTGCACATTCTCCCTGTGTCTGCGTGGGTTTTTTCTGGAGCTCTGGTTACTTTCCACAGTCTGAAAGACGTGCTAGATAGGTGCATTGATCCAAACAGGTGCTGGCGTGCGGCGACCAGGGGAATTTCACAGTAACTTCACTGCAGTGTTAATGTAAGCCTTACTTGTGACTAATAAATAAATGATATGGCAATGATAACATTAACGTGATGCAGAAAACAAAAATCATAAGATGGTGATGAATAGAAAACTATGTAAAAACAGTATTGCTCTCTGTGGTTATTGATATGAACTGAGTATCTTAAAATTGAACTGATGAAGCAAAAAAGAGAAAGTAATAAGTATTAAACTAAAACCAGGGACTTGCTTCATATGGAAATATGGCTATATGGAAATAGCCTTCATACGCTATTTCCCCGGGTTGAAATGGTCGCTACGAGAGGACACAGATTTAAGGTGCGGGGAGGAAAGTACAGTAGTGATGTTAGGGGTAAGTTTTTCACTCAGAGGGTGGTGAGTGAATGGAATCGGCTGCCGTCAGTGGTGGTGGAGGTGAACTCGCTGGGGTCTTTTAAAAGACTTCTGGATGAGTATATGGGGTTTAATGGGATTGGGGGTTATAGATAGGTCTATAGATTGGTAGGTGTTGATGTGATCGGCGCAACTCGTGGGCCGAAGGGCCTGTTTGTGCTGTAGTGTTCTATGTTCTATGTTCTATGAAAATCACCTGATTCTCCAATGAGCTTGGCTAAGGTGAAAGAAGAGGTGATAAAGGCTAACCAAAATCTATTGAGCTTCATCAGGTTTCAGAGCACAAGGCAGCCGGCTCACTTGTTCATTTATTTTTTTCAGTTTTATCTGAGTGGGCATAGCATCCTTATTTCAATTAAGCATCATATAGCAAGCAAAACAGCAGTGTGACCAGGAGGGCAGTATTGGAAATCATGTTGCTATTTAATGCCATTTACCACTAATTAAATTCAAACCACTTACCGCTGGAAGGGGCAAATGGGATCCATTGTCCTACTTAATTGAGGATTAATTCTTAGCAATTGCACCTGTAGAGATTTAAGGCTAGAAATTACCGTTGGTAATCTTTTTGAGCAAATGATCAAGGCATTCCCACCAAATTCTGTTTTAGTGAAAGAGTGGGTTTATGTAAAACAGTGAGGAAATGTCTCTGCTGAAATAGTGATGCAAAGAATTTGATGCAATGCAGCAAATATGTGTAACAATAGGCATCAGCAGCAACCTGAACTTCTGCTTCATCTCTGAACGACAGGACTAACCTTTCGTAAGAAACAATCTCTTACTCATAAGGTATGTTGGCCAAGTCACATTGATCCTCAGAGCTGATTTCATTCTTCTGCTTCTTATGGATGACTGCATAACATAGTAAATCTTTTGAATACATTGGCCAGGATTTTCTGGTCCTTCCTGATAATGGAATCTTCCAGTCCAGCTGAGGGTGACCCCTGTGGTAGGTTTTCCGGCAGCATAGCTGGTGAGCAACATAAATTGCCCTTGACTGTGGCAGGACCACAGCAGGCAATGGTGAACTACCTTTGCTGTCAGAAAACATTCTTACCAATAATCTTACGAAAAAATTCTAAGTGCCGAGCAAGCATGAAACCGAGAAAGAATTATGCCCATTTTTTGGGTGAAACTCCCAGACGTAACTTTATAGCACTGGGTGGCACAGTGGCACAGTAGTTAGCACTGCTGCCTCACAGTGCCAGGGATCTGGGTTCAATTCCCGGCTTGGGTCACTGTCTCTGTGGAGTCTGCATGTTCTCCCTGTGTTTGCGTGGGTTCCCCCGGGCGCTCCGGTTTCCTCCCACAGTCTAAAAGATATGCTCTTTTGGGGGCTTTGACCCAAGCAGGTGCTGGAATGTGGTGACTAGTGGAATTTCGCAGTAACTTCATTGCAGTGTTAATTTAAGCCTTACGTGTGACTAATAAATAAACTTTACTCTAGAGCAAAATGTGATTCTCGCCAGCAAGGGAAGTGGGCAGAGCTTATTCATACCAGGAAGCTGGCTGCTGAGTTCCAGGGACACAATTGCTTGTGCAGGCATCCTGATCCCTCGGTACACCATAAAGGGCACGAAGCTGATTTCATCGGCAGAACTGGATTGGGAAGATAGTGAGAGTGAAAAATTGGGTGCAAACCTGACTTTCTTGCCCCTTGCTCAATCTTACCGACTTGCCACTGATCAACCGCTGTGACGAACCAGTAGGATCACACCCACAGAATCATAGCGGTCCACAGCACAGAGAAAGGCCCTTTGACCTAAAATGTCTGAAATTGGTGTTATTCAACGGTGTTCATGAATGAGTGCTATTATTGACATTGCTTATTGATGTTATGATCTTTAATTTGAATAGACTACATTGGTCAATGTTAAATCTGCAGAATTACTAAACTATGTTCAAATGTTTTAGTATTAATTGGATAACGGTCATGAAGAAGCACACTGGAAGTTCAACCATATTTAGTTCTTGAAGATACATATATCTCCATGAAAGACAAGCATTGTCTGTGCTCAGCCAACCCCAAAAGATTTTACCCTCACAATTACCAAAGTCTCGGTTTAATACAAGACTACGACAGGCAGTAAAGTGTTTTATGCTGGCCTCTTAAACTCTGTTTCTTTCACTAAGTAGAATGCTGAAAAAAAATCTCTACTTTTTAATCCAAATTTATTGTGAAATATTCATCATGAAAAATGTTCAGGAAAATAAGTAGTGATAAGACAAATTCTTAAACATTATTTCTCAACAAATGAACATATTTAAAGCTAAAGGAATGGTAAATCATTATTAGTGACATTTGACACTGTTACATGCTGTTACTTTGTGTTACTCTTTTTCTCCCAATATAAATGTAGGATAAAACCATAGGCTTGAAATATAGTACATATTTTAACATACAAACATTTAATAAGTTTGCATGATAATGTTTTATCTGGTACTAAATTTGAAGTTTTTTAATGTTATTTTCTTGAATTCTAGAAATTGCTATGCATAATATTAGTGGGAAAACCTTCTAATCTTAAAAGCTTATTTATTGGTGTCACAAGTGGGCTTGCATTAACACTGCAATGAAGTTACTGTGAAAATCCCCTTGTCACCACACTTCAGCGCCTGTTTGGGTACACTGAGGGAAAATTTAGCATGGCCAATTCACCTCACCCTTCCATGTCTTGTTTACTGTATTGCTGAAGGTGTGTAAGCTTGTTTGCTGATGATTATTCCTGTAGGTTTGAGGGTTGCTTTGGTATCTGAATCAATTTTGACCCTTTCCTTCCATTCCTTTGTGTAGAGCTATACTTGGTTGGTTGTTGCTACCCTGACTCTTGTGGAGCAAACATTGTTGTCATCTTCTTGTCATTTCTTCCATCATCATGTGGGTCATCACATGTGTGGCAGATGACGT
The DNA here is from genome assembly GCF_965287045.1 of Carcharhinus amblyrhynchos. NCBI lineage: Eukaryota > Metazoa > Chordata > Chondrichthyes > Carcharhiniformes > Carcharhinidae > Carcharhinus > Carcharhinus amblyrhynchos. The sequence goes on along the minus strand of NC_137324.1, from coordinate 43,905,067 downwards.
TTCAGAAGTAAAACCCTCAGTCCCATGTCCTTCGCAACTCTACCCAAATGTTTGAGTACTTTCTTCTTTTCCAGTTATTTTGAATGAATTGTTTCGTTCAGTTCAACAATCACTTTGTCAAGTTGAGTTGTCTTTGTTTCAGAGTTATCTGTGGTATTCAGTTTGACAACTTTATTCAGTCCTGTTTGGAATCTTTCTTCCAGAGTCACTGACTGCTCCTTGGATTCATTCAAGTCACTCATTCGAGATTGAAAATCTGTACAGTAAAATTTCTCTTTGTTTTTGCTTTCAGTGTCTGGATTTGCTCTTCCATATGCTGTATCTGAACTATTATTTTGTTCAAATTAGACCAAAGTTCAACAAGTTCATCACTAATGGTGGTTAATTTTATTTTCAAGCAACTGCATCAGCAATAGTTTCTCCTGTTCCAAGTGATAATCACAATGCTTACTCGAGATTTCTGATGCTTGAACTTCACCAAATTTTAACTGAAGATTTAACTTTATTGAGTGTGCTTCTACCAGTTCACCATTTAAGCACATCACATTCTATTTCAAGTGTTCGACTAAGACCATAGGACCAGAAGAAGCAGGAACAGGAATAGACCATTTGGCCCTTCAAGACTGCTCCACTTAAATGTCCATTACAGTGGGACTTGGAAGACTCTGGCATCAAGTGCAGATGCATGTTACGTATATGCAACCCTTCTTCTTGCAACATCTGTTGCAAGGGACAAGTTTTTTTATTTCTTCAGGTGAAGTGGGCATTGCAGTCTGGGCCAGCATTCCTTCCTTCAAGGACAATTAGTCCTTGAACCAAATGGCTTGCTAGGCCATTTAAGAAGGCAGCTGTGGATCTGAAGGCTAGATCAGGTAAGGGTGGCAGATTTCCTTCCCTAAAGAATATTAATGAAACAGATGGGTTTTTACAGTAGTCAACAATGGTTTCATGGTTGTCACTGAACTTTTTATTCCAGATTTATTTGCATTAAGTTCAGTTTCACCATTTGCCATGATGGGATTCAAACCCAGGTCCCCGGAGCATTATCCTGGGTCTCTGGATTATTAATTATTAGTCTAGTGGCATGTCACAACTATGCAATTGCCTCCCCTGTGGGCACAGAGTGACTCTTCTGATCCCTTCACTTCTGCTTCATCCTGTGACCACAATGTGCATGTCATTCATAAGAACATAAGAAAGAACACTCTGCCCCTCGAGTCTGCTCAACCATTCATAAGATCATGGCTGATCTGATTGTTGCCTATCCCCCCACTCCCCACTCCCCCATATTCCTTGACTTTTCTCGCAATCAAAATCTGTCCAACTCAGATTGTGGGATTAATTACGGCTGTTCTTTCAAAGAGCCATCACAGACACAACAAATGGCATTTCTATGTCTATGATTGAATTATTCCTCTCTCTCATTAAATAATTATTAATCCAAGTACTTCAGTCTGATTTTGAAGCTATATTCTTTAATTTCCTTTTTTAATTAAAAATCCTAGCAGAATGGCCAGAATGTATGCACAGTTCAGGATATAAAGATTTACGGGGACAGTAAGTAGTGAAATTTAATCATGGCAATGCAGGTCCTCTTAAAGCAGAGTTGTGCTTAATTTCCCATCGCCGCATTGTCTCAGTAACTTCATAAGTTCATCACCCTCAAGCACCTATTCCAACTGCCCTTTGAAGTTATTTATGGAATCAACTTCCACCACCTGTCATTTAAAACATTTCAGATCCTAATATCTGAGGGAATAAAATTCTCCCGATCTCTCCGATAGATCTTTTTCCAGATGATGAATTATTAGCCCACTTACCAAAGGGAATATTTTTCTTTGGCCAGATTTTTACTGCCCTGCCCACGTTGGAATCGACATGGGCAAGGGGTAGACAATGGAAAGGTCTGTTGACCTCGGGTGGAATTTTATGGTTTCGGATCGAACAAGGCCATAAAATCCCGCCCTTTATCTCATCAAAATATCTAATTATCTTAAAACACGTATTTGGTTTCCTCATAACCTACACTACTCCGAGGAGAGCTGTTCCAACTTCTACTCATAACTGAAGTGCCTTGTTTCAGGTGAAGTCCGAATAAACTTTCTCTGTAGCATTTCTTTACACCTTGGTGCTCTCATTCTTAAGTTCACTGAATAGGACCTGTGTCAGATTCCTGTTCTTTTCCCTTGACTTAGTCTACAAATCTTCTTGAGAACTTTCTCCTATTTCTATGGGGCCTGCTCTATTTAGCTCCCTTCTCCTAGTGGACGGTTGATAACTTTGTATCCAGAACTCAATCAACATTTACTGTTAGTTCAGTTTTAGCAAAACGCATCTCTGGTTCTTAGACTTACTTGTCTTAGCAACCTGCTAGTATGATGTCCTATGAGAAAGATTTAAATTATTCACTTCATCTTAAAGTATAGCCAGTAACTGAACTAAAAACTTATTCTGTCTTTGTGGGTTCCCCTTCCTGTACCCTTGCAACAACATAGCTTTTCCTCTACTTTGATTTTTAAACTTCCCTTAAAGCTACTTTGGGGGTTGTAAAATCTCATTAAAAATGTAGGTTACACAAACTGCTCCAGATCTGCTGTCTTAATTTTAAAATGAAACCAGGCCCAGGTTTTGCCTTATCAACATACAAAATAAAAATTAATAAAGCTTCATGTCATTCCTGACACCCAAAAATATAAATACAATTTACTTACTAATACTATTCCCTAACACTTCACTGCAATGAACATCATCTTCCATTCTCCTGCCCATCCTATCTATGACATCTTAAAGTCTGTAACTATATATATCAATATCTACAACTTTCCCAAGTCTCATGTCATATGTAAACTTTTATAAGACAGCTCCCTACATTTGTATCAAGGTCATTTATAAAATTGAAAAGACTAATGGACCCAAAATGACAAATGGAGACAATCACGACAAACCATCTCCCAGTCTAAAAACATCCATCCACCACTACCCTTTGCTTTCTGTCACTCTCCCAATGTTATTATCCATACTATCATTTTTGCTTTCTTAATAAACATGAAGATGGCATGGTGGCACGACGGTTAGCACTGCTGTCTCACAGTGCCAGGGACCCAGGTTTGATTCCGGCCTTGGGCGATTGTGTGGAGTTTGCATGTCCTCCCCGTGTTTGTGTGGGATTCCTCTGGGTGCTCCGATTACCCTCCCACAGTCCAAAGAGGTTTAGGTTAGTGAATTGACCATGGTAAATTGCCATGGAGGATAGGAGCAGGAGGAGGCCATTTGGCCCTTCAAGCCTGCTCTGCCATTCATTACGATCATGGCTGATCATCCGGCTCAATAGCCTAATCTTACCTTTTCCCAGTAGTCTTTGATTCCATTTGCCCCAAGTGCTATATCCAACAGCCTCTTGAATAAATTCAATGTTTTGGCAACAAATACTTCCTGTGGTAATGAATTGCACAGGCTCACCACTATTTGGGTGAAGAAATGTCTCCTCACCTCCGTCTTAAATGATCTACCCTGAATCCTCAGATTATAACCCCTGGTTCTGGGCTCTGTCACCCTTGGGCATATCCTCCCTGCATCAACCCTCTCTAGTCCCGTTAGAATTTTATAAGTCTCTATGATTCAATGGATCTGTATGTGGTACTTTGTCAAACACAAATCAAAACTCCTTTGCACAACTTGATCAACATTCTCTGTTAGCCGATTAAAGAATTTATTCAAGTTAGTCAAGAATGATTCCCCTTCATAAAAAAATCCATGTTGGCTGTTCTTGATTAACCAATGCTTTACTAAATAGAAGTTTATTTATTTCTGACAATAATTTTCAATAACCTTTGTAGCACCCATGTTAAGCTGACTGGGTTACAATTTCTTAGTTTCCCTTTCTCCCATTTATTGATTAGGGGCATATCAATAGCAAACCTCCAATTCCCTGGCAGAAACTCAATATAGGACTGAATGATTGCAATCAATGTTTCTAATTTTTTTTATTCATTTGTGGGACATGGGCATCACTGGCTGGCCAGCATTTATTATCCATCCCTAGTTGCACTTGAGAAGGTGGTGGTGAGCTGCCTTCTTGAATCGCTGCAGTCCATGTTCTGTGGGTTGACCCAAAATGCTGTTAAGGAAGGAATTTTAGGATTTTGACCCAATGACTGTGAAGGAATGGCAATATATTTCCAAGTCAGGATGGTGAGAAGCTTGGAGGGGAACTTGCAGGTGATGGCATTCCCATTTATCTGCTCCCTTGTCCTTATAGTTGGAAGTGGTCATGGGTTTGGAAGGTGTTACCTAAGGATTTTTGGTGAATTGCTCCATGCATCTTGTAGGTAGTACACACTGCTGCTACCGAGTGTCAGTGGTGGAAGGATTGAATGTTTGTAGATGTGGTGCCAATCAAGTGGGCTGCTTTGTCTTGGATTGTGTCAAGCTTCTTGAGTGTTGTTGGAGCTGCACCCATCCAGGTGAGTGGGGAGTATTCCATCATACTCCTAACTTGTGCCTTGGTAGACGGTGGGTAGGTTTTGGGGAGTCAGGAGGTGCAGTATTCCTATCCTCTGACCCACTCTTGTAGCCACTGTGTTTATGTGGTGAGTCCAGTTGAGTTTCTGGTCAATGGTAACCCCAAGATGTTGACAGTGGAGGATTCAGTGATGACAACACCATTGAATTTCAAGGGGCGGTGATTAGAGTATCTCTTATTGCTGATGGTCATTGCCTGGCATTTGTGTGGGTGAATGTTACTTGCCACTTGTCAACCCAAGCCTGGATATTGTCCAGATCTTGTTGCATTTGAACATGGACTGTTTTAGTATCTGAGGAGTCGTGAATGGTGCTGTACATAGTGCAATCACTGGCTAACATCCCCATTTCTGACCTAATGATGGAGGGAAGGTCATTGATGAAGCAGCTGAAGATTGTTGGGCCTAGAATACTACCCTGAGGAACTCCTGAAGAGGCATTGTGGAGCTGAGATGACTGACTTCTAGCTGAAGATTGTTATGGATACTTCAGCCTTATCTTTGTACATCTTTTGCACTGATGTGCTAGGCTCCTCCATCATCTAAAATGGGGATACTTGTGGAGCCTCCTCCTCCAGTGAGTAGCTTAATTGTCCACCATCATTCTAATACTTTTGCCTATGCTTCTTTCTGTGACCAATGCACTCAATCTGGACCAGACGACTGACCAACTTCCAATAATGCTAATCCTTTTGGTAAGACTCCTTTATTACTATTTCCTGACAATAACTTCCCTCTTCTTTTAGTGTAATCATCACATTATCTATGTCCTTTGTGAAATCAGATGTAAAGCACTCATTTGATAACTCAAATACTGACCAGGAGCCTTACCTCTTCTTACCGTCTGCCATAATTATATAGGAAGGATTTACAGGTGGATAATGAATCTGTTTGGCTACATTATATATGTAACTTAAATGGCCATCAGAGTGGGACTTGAAGCTAGAGGTTCTTGAACCATACCATTGGAGCACAAGGTTTATGTTAAAGGTCTAAAGTTATTGCTAGAAGCCAACAAAAATCTTCAACTGCCCAGAGGCCAAGGGAAATATTGAGGTTAGAAATGCCTACTGGACATCAGTAGTAGCCTCAGGTCATCTATGAAGTTAAAAAAAATAAGATGAAGAGACAGCACCTCCATCTTGGAGCACCATTTCTCACACTAAGACAACCTGCTGCTTCTCCCATGGTGAAGGGCTTCTGATTGGCCCTCCTGGTTCAAAAGCACCTTACAACCCCTCCCTATAGCTTTCCTTAATTGGACAATGAACCTGCTATCTGGTTACTAATTGATCAATTGGCAAAAAAATCACAACCGAGTGTCTGTTCCCCACAACTTGGTAGATTTGGGCTCCAATTTGACCATGCTCCCTTTATGATTTCCTGAAGAACCTTTTACTGATGTTTTGTTTGCACTTCAGTCCCACGCTCCTGATCTACGGACACTGGTGCGGACAGGGGAGGGTCGGGATGGCGGCCTCCTTGTGAACCTGCTCCTGGGCCTGGCAAAACGTGCCATTTATAAGTCTAGGCAGTGGGCAATCGAGGGGACCTTCCATCCTGACTGTCTGCCCCTCTACCGCAGCTACGTTCATGGCCAGGTGTCCCTGGAGAGGGAGCACGCAGTGCCCATGGGCGCAGTTGACGCCTTCCGCACCCATTGGGCACCAGAGGGGCTGGGGTGCATTATTGACTCTCATAATCACATTTTAATTTAACGTTTTTAAGTTTCCTTTGTACTTTGTTTTTGTTCGGGCTGTTCCCTTTCCTTTTGGGAGCTGCCCCTTTTACTTTGTCCTGATTTAACTTGAGTTTGTTTACTTGGTTTGACCTTAAGAGGGGCCAATTTGACCATGATGGTGGATTTCCAAAGGCTGTGGGGAAGATCCTGCCCTGAGAATAAGCACATTTATAATTAATATAAATAATGCCAAGTGATTAATATACTGTCAGTTTCCTTACAGTTATGAGCATACTCATTGTATTTTGATGATGAAAGCAGAGACGATGAGAACACAAGCGCCCTGAAGTGAAAAAATCCAGAGTTGAATGCTTGCTGTTTGTTATAGAGGACAAAGAAATACTTTATATTTTTTAACAGATGGAAAAAGTATTTCACTCTAATAATCATTACAAATACAGACAGGAAGTCAATCATGGTATGCTAACCAGACTAAGATAGATCAGGAAATCACCACTAAAATAGCCAAGGAAGCAAGTTAAAATGGATATGGATAACATGGTATGTTTGTATCCCAGCACATCATTTTAGGGTCAAGATTACTAGTGTTACAGCAAACTTTTTCTTAATGTAAATAAATTGACTTGCACTTGAGAAGAATGTGCCAATTTTGTGTAATGCACTGATGCACATGCAGCATTTAGACATGACCTGCATTGTCAAGTCGTGTGCTGTTTGATGTCACTTAACATTTATTTATATGCATCTTATGCTTGGATGCACATGAGCCATAAAACATTTATCTTTGAATAAAATGCTGTACATTTTAATGAAATATATATGTATGTATGCACACAAACAGCATTTGTTGACAGTTAGACATTTCATTTTGCATGAAGAAGCTCAAACTGGATGTGTGTTGGGGAGAGCCAGGAGAAACTTCCATTACTATACATAAGCTATGCAGAAGTGATGAATACTATTGAATCAGTCACTGTCTCTTTTAAATGTATTTGGATAAATCACATTGTATTGAAAATACTAAACTTTTCAAAGTTAAGCTTGAATACCAGCACTCCTAATGCATAATTCATTTTCTCTCTGCCCCAGTGCTGTGCATAGATTTGTCCTTTGGCAGCCTATTACACGATGCAATCAGCAGTTCTTTAAATTGGAAGAAATCTGACTGGACAGGTTGGCGGCAGTAATATTAAGCATGTCACAATGTTTTGTCCTCATTCTTAAAGAATGTGGGTTAATCCATTACACAAAAATAGAGTCTAGATTTAATGGGCCCAGATTCACATTGAGAGGCTGAAATCCATTACCATATGTCAGTGTGCTGTGAGATAGAAATCCCACTAAATTCAGACAATGTGGACAAGTCCACTTATTAATTTATTTACAAATTTTCTTCAGCTTTTTTTATGTGGAAAATTGCTGCATCAAATGTCTGTGCAGAATATTCAAGTCAAAATTCATAAAACGTATTCTGAGTTGCTCGACAAATCTGTTACAGCTTCAGATATTTCCCCGAGAGAAAAACATGGCCATTGGTTAAACTACTAACGAATAATCTAAATCACATGAAAACGTTGGCTCTGTACATTATGTGCTGTGCTGCGTACTAGTTAGTAGGGTATTAGATGGACCTTTACTGCTTATAAGAGCTTAAGCGCTGCAGCACACATTTTATTTCCAATTCAAATAGAATTGGGATATACTTGGAAAAAAACCATTTAGGTTTAATGCAAATGATTATTTCTATTATCCTTATCTGATAACAGAAAGGTATCATGAATGTAAATCCAGTCAGCTTTTTTAACCATTCTATGCATACATTGTTCTAAATTGGCAGTAATAAATGGAACATTTGCACACTTCCATGTTGCATCAGCTTTTGGTGTAGGTGGATAGTAGGGAATGGCTGACAAGCAGGCTTTTTCTTTTTATATTTTAGCTGTTGCGCGTCTCCAATCCATCTTGATTTTCATAGTGATTCAATGACTGGACATCTGTTTACCTGGTACTCGCTTTCAACCTCTCTCAATCACGTTATTATTTTACAATAAATGCCTTTGTAGTATCATATTTTTTAGGATTACTGGGAGCTTTTACCACACACAGAAATACACATACTTTCTGCACAGCCACCATTCAATGCTATTTTTGTGAGGTGTTAGAGCTGACATTGTGGCCCGCATTTTACCATCCCACACACTACAGGAATCGGAGCGGGTGAAGTGCGGAGCATGGGAACGTTCGTTGACCTTGGACAGGATTTTACAGTTTCAGGACAAGCGAGGCCATAAAATCTTGCCCTAGGAGCACACGCTGTACACAGAAAAGGCAGATTATTTCACCAGACAGTGTATACGTTAACGCTAACATTGCCGCTTGCAACCTCATCAGTACAGCTATTGCCCTGTCCTAACCTTGTATTGATGAGCATACTTTCATCAACAGGAAATACCACCTGTTAAATACTATTTGAAGGATTATCAACCATTTGGGAGTAAATTGTTGATTGATTTATATTGGCTCTGTCAGAGTCTGTAAATGCACTGTGAGCTTCCTATTTAAAGTTGCTGAAGTCAACAGGGAGCGGTGTTGCAAATGGTAAAGGCTTTTGTTCTCACTTCAAGGGTTCTGGTCAGATCAGTTGCTGCCAGTCATTGATGCTGTAGCCAGCAGCATCTTTAGACTGCAACATGATGAGAAATTGAGCAGAGGCAACACAGAGAAGTGCCAACTATTTACATATGGAAGGAGAGGAGGGGAAGAAGGGCTCACAGCAAATGGTCTTGTCCACCTAGGACCTTCAGAAAGGATTTATCTTACCTTAATCTAAGCAAGGAATACAGTATGTGCCAGTTCCATTTTATGAAGGTGGTGCTTGCCGAAATATGCCATGAGTTACAGAACAAAGAGATCTGGAGGTACAGGCTCATAGCTTCTTGCAAGTGGAGTCACAGATGGACAGAGTGGTGAAGAAGGCATTCAGCATGCTGGTTTCATTAGTCAGAACACTGAATACAGAAGTTGGGATTTCTTGTTGAAACTGTACAAGATATTGTTAAGGTCACACTTGGAATACTGTGTACAGATCTGGTCACCCTCTTATAGAAAGGATATTATTAAACTAGAAAGAGTGCAGAAAAGATTTACTAGGGTGTTACCGGGACTTGATGGTTTGAGTTAGAAGGAAAGGCTGGATAGACTGGGACTTTTCTGTCTGGATCATAGGAGGCTTAGGGGTGATCTCTCAATGTCTATAAAATAAAGAGGGGCATAGATCACGTGGATAGGTCAATAACTTTCCCAAAGGTAGGGGAGTGTAAAACAAGAGGGCATCAGTTTAAAGTGAGGGGAGAGATACAAAAGTGTCCAGAGGGGCAATTTTTTCACACAGAGGATGGTGAGTGTCTGGAACAAGCTGCCAGAGGTAGTAGAAGAGGGGGTACGATTTTGTCTTTTAAAAAGCGTTTAGACAGTTACATGGGTGAGATGGGTACAGGGGGATATAGGCCAAATTCAGGCAACTGGGACTAGCTTAGGGGTTTAAAAAAGGGGCAGTATGGACAAGTTGGCTGAAGGGCCTGTTTCCATGCTGTAAACCTCTATGACTCCATGAGTTCGACATCCTCAGAGCAGGGTGATGACAATGCTGCCAGGGACTGTGAATGTTACCTTCCAGGTTGGAGCAGGCAACAGCTGAAACATCTCCTAACTTGGTGCAATTTTGGGCGCCGCACCTGCGCAAGGATATTTTGGCCCTGGAGGGAGTGCAGAGGAGGTTTACTAGGCTGATACCGGAGTTGAGGGGATTGAGCTATGAGGAGAGGCTGAATAAACTAGGCTTGTACTCGTTAGAGTTTAGAAGAATGAGGGGAGATCTCATTGAGACGTATAAGATGATGAATGGGATGGATAGGATAGAGGTGGAGAGACTCTTCCCGCTCAAAAAAGACAGTAGGACTAGGGGGCACAGCCTCAAGATAAAGGGGAGGCGGTTTAGAACGGAGTTGAGGAGGAACTTCTTCACTCAAAGGGTGGTGAATCTCTGGAATTCTCTGCCCGTTGAAGTGGTGGAGGCTGCCTCGCTAAATATTTTTAAGAAGCGGGTTGATGGGTTCTTGATAAGAGAGGGGATTAAGGGTTATGGGGAGAGGGCGGGAAAGTGGAACTGAGCTACAACAGATCAGCCATGATCTTATTGAATGGCGGGGCAGGCTCGAAGGGCTAGATGGCCTACTCCTGCTCCTATTTCTTATGTTCTTATGTTCTTATGTTGTCCACTATTGTGTACAGACAATGATTTACACTCTTCATGCTTGAAGAGGGAAGTACATAGAACATAAGGAAAAAAGACAATGAATAGGACATTTGGCCCTCAAATTTGTTCAGACGTTCAATGAGATCATGGATGGTTTAAGCTATGGCCTTAATTTCATTTTCCTACCTGCCTCATAACCTTTGACTTCCTTGTAGATCAAAAATCTGGCTAACTCAGCTTTGAATATATTCAATGAAGCAACCGCCACTGTTCTATGGGGAAAATAATTGCAAAGATTAAAAACACAGCATTTCCTCCTTATCTCCATCTTAAATGGGAGGCTTCTTATTTTGAAAATGTGCCCCTTAGTTCTGGATTCCCCTCCAAGGGGAAATATCCTCTCAGCATTACCCTGTCAAGCCTGTTCAGAATCTAGTATGCTTCAATATGATGACTTCTCATTCTTCTAAATCCCAATGAATATAGGCCCAAGCTACTCAAACTTCCCTCATAAAACAACCTCTTCCCATCCAGGAATTAACTCAATGAACCTTCTCTGAATTGCCACCATTTCAAGTATATTCCTTCTTAAATAAGGAAACCAAAACCATACATAATACTTAGGGTGGTCTCACCAATACCCTGTGCAGTTGTAACAACACTTGCATACTGTTATACTTCAAGCACTTTGCAATAAAAGCTAACATTCCATGTGCCTTCCTGATTACTTGTTGTACCTGCAAACTAACTTTTCACGATTAATGTGTGAGGACATCCTTCTGTCTGGCAGCATCCTGTAGTCTATTTTCATTTAAATATGTTTTTCTTTTCTATTCTTCCTACAAAATGGATTTCACATTTTGATACACACAGTACTCACTCTTACCAGAGAAAAGCAGGCTTCTCCATCATGGAGGGTGTTATTAACAATGCATAGGTAGTTTAACAGGAAGTATATCAAAGTACAGATATTTCCCTCAATTGCAAACAGTTCTACAATCTGAATGTGCTGTTGATGCAGAACTATGCAGGAAGGTGATGAACAAGTGGTATTATCGCTCGGCTATTTAAAGTTTATTTATTAGTCACAAACAAGGCTTATGTTAAGACTGTAATGAATTACTGTGAAACATAAGAACATAAGAAATAGGAGCAGGAGTAGGCCATCTAGCCCTTCGAGCCTGCCCCGCCATTCAATAAGATCATGGCTGACCTGAAGTGGCTCAGTTCCACTTTCCCGCTTTCTCCCCATAACCCCATTAGTCACCACGTTCCGGCACCTGTTCAGGTCAATGCACCAACCCACACTGTGGGAAGAAACTGGAGCACCCGTAGGAAATCCACACAGACACGGGGGGAACACGCAGACAACACAGACAGTGACCCAAGCTGGGAATTGAACCTGGGTCTCTGGCACTGTGAGGAAGCAGTGCTAACCACTACACCACCATGCCACCCCAGAATGAATCCAGAAACTCAGCTAATGTCCTGGGGACTTGGATTCAAATGCTGCCATGGTAATATAATAAAAATATCTGGAGTTAAAAATCTACTGATGACCGTGAAACCGTTGTTGATTGTCAGAAAACCCCCATCAGATTCACTAATGTCCTTTCGGAAAGGAAATCTGGTGTCCTTACCTGGTCTGGCCTACGTGGGACTCCAGAGCCACAACAATGTGGTTAACTTTCAACTGCCCTTGAGTGATTAGGATGGACAATAAATGCTGGCCAGCCAGTGATGCCCAAGTCCCACGAATGAATTAAAAAAACATTGTGCAGGTAAATTCCCAATATCCTGGCAGCAGTCAAGATGTTTTTAATCTGTGCCAATCTGCTTTACCCTCAACATTTGGGCTATCATGTTGAGCCAAAGGATTGTTACTAGGCAATAAGGGCTATCTGCTGACTACTTGTCTCATGACTCTAGAGTACAACCCAACCTCCGATAGGCAGCATATTTTTAATGTGAGTTAGCCTCCCACAAGAAACATCAAACAGACAATGAGGGATTTGAGCAATGCTTCTGCTGCTTGAATTCTGAGTCCCATTATACTGACCACTGAGAGTCTCTTGATTCATCATGATCTGTTGCATTCATCATGAGCACACAACCATTGTCACCATGTATACAAGGAGCAACCAAGAAGGAAGAAGAGGTGAAAGTGAGAAGCTAAAAAAACACACCTACTTTCCAATTTTCACGGTTAGTTCATCTGACTGTGCTACCTATTCCCAATTCCCCATTCTACAAAAGTCTTACATTTTCTCCTGTCACTGACAATCAATGTCCTCTTAGTCACAATGCTGAAATAAAAGGCACCACCAAAAAGTCATTTCAAACCACTTTATCAAACAAACCAAATTTCCATACAAAAGTCAACTCATCATTCTTGCTCCTTTCATAAGAAACACAAGAACTAGGAGCAGGAGTAGGCAATTCAGCCCCTTGAACACACTCTGCCATTTAATATGATCATGACTGATCTCCTCTTGGCCTCAACTCCACTTTCCTGTCCATTCATCAGAGCCTTTCAAACCCCTCACTAATTAAAAATCTGTCCATTTCCTCCTTAAATTTACTCAGAGTCCCAGCATCCACCACAGCCTGGGGGAGTGAATTCCACAGATTCTCAGAAGTAATTTCTAATCAACTCTGTTTTAGATCCACAATCCCTTACCTTAAAACAATGACTTCTTGTTCTAGATTGCTCTGCAAGAGGAAATATCCTCTCTACATCTACTTGTTGATCCCTGTTATCATCTTGTATGCCTTATTGCCTATCCTCATGGTATCTTTGTTTGGCATAGTGCACCTTTGCAGTGAGTTAGGTCACAGACCATGTGATGATCTCATTCAGTAGCTGAATAAGCTTGAAGGAATAAATGGGCTATTCCTGTTCCGATGTCCCTCTGGTGAAAGGTTGCTGACTTTCAGTGGGAAGATTGCAAATTGACCTTGCTGAATGTACCAGACCAGTTCTGGGACAGTAAGCAATGATTTAATAGTAGCAAATAAGTTTTAACATAGGGAAGTGTCAATTCATGCATTTAAGGAGGTCAAACAGTTATGGGGAATACACAATAAATGGAGTGGTAGATGAAGTGAGGAATCTTGGAGGGCAAGTACTCAGGTTCCTTAAGGGAGCAGTTCGAGTAGACAAGGTTGTAAAGAAGGCAAATGGAATGCTTTCCTTCATTGGCAGAGGTATTGAATATAAAGGGAAGGATATAATGTTGAAACTGTATAAAACGGTGGTGAGGTCACAACTGAGGTATTATGTGCAGTTCTGGTCACCATGTTGCAGATAGGACATAATTGCTCTGGAGAGAATACAAAGGAGATTTATAAGAATATTGGCAAGAGCTAGAAAAGTATAGGCAAGAGGAGAAATTGGATAGGGTTGGTGTTAAATTAATATTTGTGTAAGGTCAGATTTTTTCATTGTAATTTTTTTAAAGCTTAACAATATTGATATTTTAGCATTGATAGCATCCAATCAAAATCATTTATTTAATTATCTGAAAATTTAAAGTTCAGGATAATCAGTGATACTGCTTTGCTGCCTGTGAGAGTATTTGAATGTGATTGGCTGCTTATTCCACTTGATGACAACACTGTCGCTAGATACTTTTAAATCCTCTTGACCTGACATTAGATTTTGAAGGCTGTCAGGTAAGGTTAAATCTATGCCATGGGGATCACAAGATGTTTGAAGGCAGATTTTTCAAGGTCAGCAGTGAGTGGTGTTGCTTTGCTGCTGACTACAAGTCAGGATACCTTGACCTGTACAAGAAAGCCAGATACAATCTAAGGAGATCCATCTAAAGACAGTACTGTAACAAGCTAGAGTCCCAGGCTAGCCATACAGACCTCCATTGACTATGGCGAGGTCTGCAAGACCGAACAGGCTGCAAGATGAAGGTATGTAAAATCACTGGCTCCAACACATCCCTCCCTGATGAGCTCAATGCATTCTACGCCCGTTTTAAGCATGAGGTCAGCGAGAGAATGCCCTCCATCCTTAAAGCTTTGGATGAACATATATCTGAGGCTATCATCACAGATGTTAGAACAGCTTTCTTGAAGGTCAACCCATGGAAAGTGACTGGCCCTGATGGGGTGCCTGGATGAGCACTCAGCTCCTGCATGGATCAGCTGGCAGGGGTATTTGCAGACATCTTCAACCTCTCTTTACAACAATCTGAGGCCTCTATCTACTTCAGGAAGATGACCATCATTCTGGGACCAAAGAAAAGCCAAGAAGCATGCCTTAATGACTATCATTCGGTGGCTCTGACATCCATCATTATGAAGTGCTTCAAAAGACTAGTTATGGCACGAATCCTGGGCTGCCTGGATCCACCACTGTTAGGCTACTGCAGGTCCACAGCAGACACCATCTCCCTGGCTCTGCACTCAACCCTGGAGCACCTAGATAATAGATACCTCTGTCAGACTCCTATTTATTGACTATAGCTCAGCCTTCAACACCATTATTCCAATGAAGCTCATTTTCAAACTCCGTGGCCTGGGCCTCAGCGCCTCCCTCTGTAACTGGATCCTGAACTTCCAAACCCGCAGACTACAATCAGTAAGGATAGACAACAACACGTCCTCCACAGTCATCCTCAACACTGAGAACAAGCTGTGTTCTCAGCCCCCTACTATACTCCTGATACACCTAAGACTCTGGGGCCAAGTTCCCCTCCAACTCGATTTTCAAGTTTGCTGACCCGCCACTGTAGCGGGTCGGATCTCAAACAATGGCAAGACAGAGTACAGGAATGAAACTGGTGAACTGGTATGGCAACAATAATTTCTCCCTCAATATCAACCAAATGAAGGAGATTATCATTAACTTCTGGAATCATAGAGGAGAACATGTTCCATCTACATCAACGGGGATGAAGTAGAAAGGGTCGAGAGCTTCAAGGTTTTAGGCATCCAGATCACCAACAACCTGTTCTGGTCCCCCATGCTGACACTATAGTTAAGAAAGCCCACCAACACTTCTACTTTCTCAGAAGAGTATGGAAGCTTGGCATGTCACCTATGACTCTCACCACCTTTTACAGATGCACCATAGAAAGCATTCTTTCTTGTTGTATCACAGCTTGGTATGGCTCCTGCTCTGCCCAAGAGCACAAGAAACTACAAAATGTTGTGAATATAGTCCAATCCATCATGCAAACCAGCCTCTCATCCACTGACTGCCTACATTTCCTGCTGGCTCGGCAAAGCAGCCAGCATAACTAAGGACCCCACGCATCCCAAACATTCTTTCTTCCATGTTCTTCTATCGATTAAAAAAAATCCTGAGGCCATGTTCCAACCGACTCAGCTTCTCCCTTGCTGCCATCAGACGTTTGAATGGACCTACCTTGCATTAAGCTTATCTTTCTCTAAACTCTAGCTGTCACTGTAACACTACATTTTGCACTCCCTTGTTTCCTTCTCTATGAAGAGTATGCTTTGTCTGTATCGTGCCCAAGAAACACTACTTTTCACTGCATACTAATACATTTGACAATAATAAATCAAATCAAATAATCACTATTGTTTATTTGCAGCAAAAACAGAAAATGCTGGAAAATAACAGCAGGCCTGACAGCATCTGTGAAGAGAAAATAGAACCAATAATTCAATTCTGGCTGACCCGATGTCAGAGGCAGTTTTTTTTGCACCTGAAGGACTTACGATTAGTTTCTGGCTCATAAGCATTTGTATGCCTCTACATTTTGTCTCTTTTGGCTAGGTTGGACTTCAATTAGGGTGACCACTTTTTATTTCTCTATAAAGAACAACACAGCTCAGGAAACAGGCCCTTTGGCCCTACAAGCCCGCACCGCCCATTTTAACATTCAGTGAGTGCCTCATTCCAATCCTTCTTCTACCTACGACTTTTGTCTACACCTCTTGGACTCCACAATAAAGATGTGCAAATTTAGAGAATTATATGTGCGCCAGATTAAGGGAGATCTAATTTAGGGACAATTTGTTAACACCAATCAGCCTAAAAACACGTTTTTGGGATGTGGGAGGAAACCGGAACACCCAGAGAAAACCCACGCAAGCACGGGGAGAATGTGCAAACTCCCACAGTCACCGACACAAGTCGGAGATCCGACCCAGGTCCAAGATTCTGCACATATGTAGTATGGGCCCTGGCACTTTCTGGTAGCTCAGTCAAGTGGTCATTTTTCATTATCTGAAGAGTGGAGTAAATGTTGGCAGGCTATTCAGCTACAGGGGGCATCAATCCTGGTGTTGGTCATGTTCGCACCTGATGGTTACACATGCTGCAGTTTCCAACACAGGTAAGAAAACAGCAATAGAGAGTAAAACACTGAATATATCCTTCCATCCTCTAGTAAAGAGACATTGAAGTCAATCATAAAATTCCAAGTGGCTACCGGTTAACTGAACCCAGACTTTGGATCAAATCTGTGACCCACCTGAAGAACATGGTGTCATAATGATTGGTGCGTCAGCCATCACTTATAGACCTTTAGAATTGTGTTTGATTGTTTGACATCTCCACAGTTGAGTTTCAAATAATCAGAGCTCAACTTTACAAAATATAAAATTCCCTCAAAATTATGATGCTCAAAACAGGACAGCATGATGGTGCAGTGGTTAGCACTGCTGCCTCACAGCGCCAGGGACTCGGGTTTGATTCCGGCCTCAGGTCACTCGCTGTGATGGAGTTTGCACGTTCTCCTTGCGTCTGCGTGGGTTTCCTTCGGCTGCTCCGGTTTCCTCTCTCGGTCCAAGTTAAGGTTAAGTTGATAGGCCATACAAAAATTTGACCTAGTCAGGGGGAACTAGCATGATGCGAGGATAGGGCCTGTGTGGGATTGTTGCCAGTGCAGGCTCACTGGGCCAAATTGTCTTCTTCTGCACTGTGTGGATTCTATGATTCTTCTATTGAAACATTGCTGACAAGGTTCTGATGATAAGAATGCTTTATTCACCTCTCCTAACACATCCTGCAGTATAACTGTGCTTTCAGCCCCACCTGGGATGACCCTGATAAGCCTGCTCTAGTTCTTGGTTTTAAACTGGCAGCAAGTAACAGTATCAAACCTCAATGGCCCTTTGAAATACAATTATGCTGGCATGGATTGAACACCGCATCGTGGGGTTTCTACCAAGTTCTTTTTTATATTTTTGTAATAGCAACCTCACCAGTTGCCTGCAGGCACCAAGATAAATCAAAAGGTCACCCCCAGGTCAGTCTTCAGTTTACAGTAACTCCAGTACCAGTATCATGCTAGCATAATAATCACTGGGGGTAAGTGTTCATATTGGTGCAGTGCGGAGTTATTTCACCAACCTTACTGGATTTGATCTGAAATCACCTGTCAAGATTCACTTATTTAGAATGACACTCGCTGATTTTGTTTCAAAAAGTAAGCAATTTTGATAAAAGTAACTTTCAAAGATCAATGAGGATCTATTTGTTTCAATAGTTTCCAACCTGTCTCACCCTTCAAAACCATTATGCTGGCTTCTCAGTCTAAATTCTTTTGATCAGCGTTATTTTAATGGTGGCAGTAACCTTGGGTTACCGGAATTAAAATAACAATTGGAGCCACAATTTAGACTCACAGTCCAAAAGCGTGCAGGATAGGTGGATTGGCCATGCTAACTTGTCCCTTCATATCAAGGGGACTAGCTAGGGTAAATGCATGGGGTTATGGGGATAGGGCTTGGGTGGGATTGTGGTCTCGATGGGCTGAATGGTCTCCTTCTGCACTGTGGGGATGCTATGATTCAAAAAAGAGGCTTTATTTTTTTTTTCTGAAATTGACAGCATTCACTTGTAAAATTCATCTATATATTATGTCATATATATAAGCATAAATGGACACCATTAGTCATAATCATTAATGGACATATACTGTATGTGTGGAGCAGATGCAAATTAGGTATCAAAGATACCTAATAGTGAGCACCATAGGACGCAAGTGATTTGTTACGGAACCTGTGCATTAATGTTAGCATATTTGAAGTCCCAATTATGTGGTACATGAAACCTCATCATTCTTCGACAGCAACTTAAGTGGAATTTCATGCCATCCTTAAAATGAGAAACATTGGTGTTTGTATCAGTGTGTTGTGGTCATTTCTGCTAACCTGTCTCATGGCTTCAAATAGATTCTTTATATAGTTCACGCCTTAGAATTCCAATCTTACATGAATGCGGGTACACCTCACTCTCCTAACCAAACAAATTTATAAATTTACTGGAACAAAACTTCATGGAGCTATACTGGACGGAGTTGTGGACAAAATCATTACACCCAGCTTGCCCTAATAAAAAATTATAAAATTGATAAAACTACAGATATATACATGATGTGTCTCACTCTTCAAAACCATCACTCTTGCTTCTCAGTCTAAGTTCTTTTGAACAGCATTTGAACAGGGTGGCCCTGTAGTGCGGTGGTTAGCATTGCTGCTTCACAGTGCCAGGGACCTGGGTTTGATTCCTGGCTTGGGTCACTATCTGTGTGGAGTTTGCGCGCTCTCCCTGTATCTGCACGGGTTCCCTCCAGGTACTGCAGTTTCCTCCCACATTCTGAAAGACATGCTAGTTTGATGCATTAACTCAAACGGCGCTGGAGTGTGACAATTAGGGGAATTCCACAATAACTTCATTGCAGTGTTAATGTAAGCCTTACTTGTGACTGATACTGAAATAAACATCCATTCAGTCCCAATCCAGTATTTCCAAGCTTGATAATAGTACACTGGCCTCTTTCAGAATGTGTTGCATTGAATTGCTGTTGCATCTGATGTTAGTTTTCTAGGAATTATTGAAATTCCAGAAAATACCTGGTGGTGGGTGAACTGGAACCTGTGGGAACTGAATGCGAGATTTGGCTGTCAGGAGTGAACTAATTGCTAAATTTGGACTCTGGCTCCAGAGGCTACAACCCCAGATGTATGAGCACGTGCTCTAAAAGGAAGCATGCTGGAAGAGCACCACACTTGTAAGTTATCACTGAGGACCATAACCAAGGACTTGAGTCAATGACAGGAGTGAAAGTCCATTGGCATTCTCAGTGACACTATCCAGGGAAGATTTAACAGAGAGCAGAGCTCCAGGTAGACTTGTATCTCAGACTCCGCTGGGCAATGTGAAGATAATGAATGAAGGAGTACCAACTTATAAAGAAAGGGTCTAGAAATATGTTGCTTATCTTGCTGGTATTATGAGAATTTCATGACCAGCTTTCAGGCCTTGGATAAATTCCTGGAGAGAATAAAGACAACCTATTTCTCAGACATCCAGCACATGATCTTCCTGGGTCTATAGAACCTAGCCAAAATAATGCTACCGAGTGTGCCTTTCTACTGATCATCAGGCATTCTGATCCATGACACATCACAAAGTGGGGTTGGTAGAGTTTATCTTTAGGCTATTGGGCTCTTCCCTAATGGCAACCCTTGTTTTACTTCCAGCCAGCCCCTTCAGAACCCAACTTATGCAAATGTTAAAATATAGGCCAGTCTGTCCTATTGTGAAATGGTGAAATTGCAGGAGTCAGAAACCTTGAGACAAAGGTCACTTTATTGATTTGATTTATTATTGTCACATGTACTAGAATCCAGTGAAAAGTATTGTTTCTTGCACGCTGTACAGACAAAGCATACCATTTACACAGAAGGAAATGAGAGAGTGCAGAATGTAGTGTCACAGTCATGTCTACAGTTTTGAGAAAGATCAACTTAATGCAACTTAATTCAACAATCTGACAGCAGCAGGGAAGAAGCTGTTCTTGAGTCAGTTGGTATGTAACATCAGGCTTTCGTACCTTTTTTCCTGATAGAGGAAGGTGGAAGAATGAATATCTCAGTACATTGGGTCCTTGATTATGCCAGCTGCTTTGCTGAGACGTCGGAAAGTGTAGATGGGGTCAATGGATGGGAAGCTGGTTTGCGTGATGGATTGGGCTTCATTCACGAGTCCCAAGGTTCAAGATGCTACATCCTTGGCCTTTTGGGATCACCTCAGTGCTGTACCAGGCTAAGTTTAAGAACAGCCTAGAGGGATTATAGGCAAGCCAAGTTCCAATACAACATACTTGCTATAAATATATATGCATATAGTTCAAGCATGATTATGTTGTAAAGCCCAGTGTTCTTCTGTTCTTGTTTTTTGTGTTTGAGAGGGTTCTTGGAGGTCAAGTTTTCAACAGGGACTGAGTTCCTTCAATGTTTTCCAAAGCAGAATGGGTGGTACTCACACACCTATAGAATGAAAGAGAATGGCAGTTCTGACTAGACTGCCACATTGTAAAGAGAACCATATAGTTTGTCGATCCTGGTAAAAGGGTACCCGTAGTTACCCAATTTTAAAATATATTTTAGACTGCAAGCAATTCTGACATCTTTGACTTGTGTTACAAATTCCAGTCCTCTTTTCTAAAGCAACATGATTCTTGTACCAGACAAAATGGGAATTTCAAGTTCTCCTCCAGCCCTATCCAGCCTCTTGACAAAGGTTTATAGGAAAATAAAAACAAAATACTGTGGTTAGAACATAGAACATAGAACACTACAGCACAAACAGGCCCTTCGGCCCACGAGTTGCGCCGATCACATCAACACCTACCAATCTATAGACCTATCTATAACCCCCAATCCCATTAAATCCCATATACTCATCCAGAAGTCTTTTAAAAGACCCCAGCGAGTTCGCCTCCACCACCACTGACGGCAGCCGATTCCATTCACTCACCACCCTCAGTGAAAAACTTACCCCTAACATCACTTCTGTACTTTCCTCCCCGCACCATAAATCTGTGTCCTCTCGTAGCGACCATTTCAACCCGGGGAAATAGCCTCTGAGAATCCACCCTATCTATTCCTCTCAACATTTTATAAACTTCTATCAGGTCGCCTCTCAACCTTCGTCTCTCCAGGGAAAAGAGTCCCAGCTCCCTCAACCTAACTTCATAAGGCATGCCTCCCAGTCCAGGCAACATCCTTGTAAATCTCCTCTGTACCCTTTCAATAGCTTCTACGTCCTTCCTATAGTGAGGCGACCAGAACTGCGCACAGTACTCCAAGTGAGGCCTGACAAGGGTCTTATAAAGTTGCAGCATTACCTCCCGATTCCTAAACTCAATCCCTCGATTAATGAAGGCCAGTACACCATATGCCTTCTTGACCACATCCTCCACCTGCGAGGCCGATTTAAGAGCCCTGTGGACCCGGACCCCAAGATCCTTCTGCTCTTCAACACTACTAAGACTCCTGCCCTTGATAGTGTACTCGTTCATCCCATTGGTCCTGCCAAAATGGACGACTACACATTTATCCGCGTTGAAGTCCATCTGCCACTTCTCCGCCCAGTCCTGCATCCTATTTATGTCCTGCTGCAACTTTTGACATCCTTCCAGACCATCCACAACACCACCGACCTTCGTGTCATCAGCGAACTTACTTACCCATCCCTCCACTTCCTCATCCAGGTCATTTATGAAAATGACAAACAGCAAGCGCCCTAGAACAGATCCCTGGGGCACTCCACTGGTGACTGACCTCCATGCCGAAAAAGACCCATCCACAACCACTCTCTGCCTTCTGCAGGCAAGCCAGTTCTGGATCCACAAGGCCAAAGCCCCTTGGATCCCATGCCCTCTCACCTTCTCAAGAAGTCTTGCATGGGGGACCTTATCAAACGCCTTGCTGAAGTCCATGTACATCACGTCCACGGCACTTCCTTTGTCAATGTGTTCAGTCACATTTTCGAAGAACTCAACTAGGCTCCTAAGGCACGACCTGCCCTTGACAAAACCATGCTGACTATTTCTGATCATGTCAAACCTCTCCAAATGCTCGTAAATCCTGTCCCTCAGAAGCCTCTCCATCAGCTTACCAACCACTGAGGTCAGACTCACTGGTCGGTAATTTCCCGGGCTATCTCTGTTCCCTTTCTTGAAAATAGGAACTACATCCGCAATCCTCCAATCTTCCGGAACCTCTCCCGTCTCCATTGACGATGCAAAGATCATCGCCAGGGGCTCTGCAATCACTTCCCTCGCCGCCCACAGTATCCTGGGGTACATCCCATCTGGTCCCGGCGACTTATCTATCTTGATAGAATTCAAAAGTTCTAATACATCCTCCTCCTTAATATCCACATACTCAATCTTTTCCATCTGCTGCAAACCTGTAGCAAAATCTCCCAGATCAGTTTCCACCGTGAATACTGAGGCAATGTACTCATTAAGCACCTCTGCCATTTCTTCTGGTTCCACACAGACCTTTCCCCCTTCACCTTTTATAGGTCCTATCCCTTCTCTTCTCATCCTTTTACTTTTCACATATTTATAGAAGGCCTTGGAATTCTCCTTAATCTTACCCGCCAAGGCCTTCTCATAACCCCTTCTGGCTCTCCTAATTTCCCTTTTAAGCTCCTTTCTACAATCCTTATACTCCTCAAGATCCTTAACATCTCCTAGCTCCCTGAACCTTTTGTACACCTGGTTGCTGGAAATCCGAAGGTTTTCTGTTCTAACATTAAATATTTTGAGGTCAGGTATTATATAATCATTTCTAATGATTAACATAACTTAATTTTGGAAAATTAATCCTTACATTTTCTATACCTTCCTCCAAAGTGAGATTGACACACTGGACACAGTTTTGTGCCTCATCGGTTCTAGACTGCAATCGCTCAGACAATTTCACATGTGCAGCTTCGTGTTGGAACGCTTCATGAATAGGCACCAAGTAGAAAAAAAATTCACCTTCAAATTTGGTCATCCCCGAGCTGACAGGCACTATAATGCACCTAGCAGCAGGTAGAACTAAGATTCAAACACATATTCCTCTCTTTGTGATGAAAGAATTCCTTTTCACCATGCTGGCGAAATATTGGACAAACCATTATCTTTTCTTCGAAGTCTTTCCTTGAGATGGAGTCATGGACTGCCATGACTTTAAGGGATGTGACCTGAACTGAGGTTTCACAGCTTCTCCTCTCAATGAGGCAACTCAGCAATCCCAAAAATGGTGCCAAATGCATCTTTCCTCTTTCCACCTTGAGAAGGCTCACATCCCCACAAAATGGAACTTTATGGCAATTTTGGCCGGACTGTAGCTGTTGCCGTAACCAATCATCCTTGAAATAAATCAGAGCAGCGCATAGTTAGTGAGCTGTAAACTTTATTTATGTTTTTCATATGTTGGTACAAAATCCCATACAGATGAGATTCACTGCACACTGGGGCATTGGCACATTTCCACTGTGAAGAAGCTTGGTAATGACTTTTATCCCAGAACTCCATAGTGCACAACTACTTTAAATTATGTTTGTTACTCTGAGATATGATTGTCATGCCGTAGGCACTGCAGGATTGATATTGTCGCCTGTGCATAGAAACGCTGAATAAATGGCCTCAAGGTTCTTTTTTCAATCTCTACTTTTTTCTCAACTCGGCAGGCTGAGGTAACATAAAGTAGATCCTATATGTTGTATCTGGAAAGATCTTGTAGTCAGCCACTACTCCTCAAATTAATGCTATAATAGATTGTGTTAAACGGAAGAATCTAATCACAACACAGGCCAACTATATTATTTTTTAATAGCCAGTGGGTGCCCCATGGCTTGAGCCAAGGTTTGTGCAGTTTTACCTGACGGATGCCATTATAAACTATAATGCACTAAACATTGTAATTCTGCTAATGCAGACCTTCACCAATCTCATTGCAAGATCTAATTGGCACAAATAGACACATTGTGAGGTCAGTTAAAGGCTAATTGTTTCTCAGTATTATTGTCAGCTGCTTGTAAATCCCTGGCTACTCTCCAAAAGACAGCGTGGATGACAGTTTTTCTGTTCAACTCTCAGTGTTTTGAGGGGTGAGAGATACACTCGGGAGAAGATGGCATTGCTCGTAGCTGGTTATGTGTTTTATAACGACAGCAGAGTTATACTCTGTAATAACGCAATAAAAGTGATCCTTTATAGCAACAAAGTCTATTTTCTTTTAAGTAAACGGAACTGCCACTTACTCAGGACAGTTTGATCAGGAAATTTTGCAAATTTGAAGTATTTTTCATTTTCAGAGCAGGATAACCCTCCATTACCCAACTGACCTTAAACAAAAATACGTGTCTATAATAAGGAATGGCTTCTGGAATATGATACTTAGCCTGTACTGGGATGCCAATTTTAATATTTAAAATAAGTCGGATATAAATATTACTTTGAGATCATCTTGCTTTTAGAAGAAAGCAAAAGAGAATCAATTCTTTCTTTCCTGGCGCAGTGCAAATAATCACCTGAACAGAATTTGCAGAGGAAATACAGGCAGGAGGATTACACACCTATAATGTAGGTATACAAAATAAAAAGGTTTCAGTTTCACATCAACTTAAATTGTATGGTGTAATAGGAGTGTGAAATGAACCAGTAGACATTGTGACATAAGTTGTAAGCCACCTCCAGGAGGTGGTATCACACTGTGTGTCAGCTGTAACTAGGCTGCAGTACAATTGCAGATTAAAATAACATATATTGTGGTAAATTTGAACAATAAGCTCTTTCAGTCCATAATACAGCTCCAAGGTAGATTTAGCATCATAAATCCTGTAAAACTCATTTTCTTACTTCCCCACCATATGATCATGCCAGCACTAGAAAGACTGTTTTGCCGCACAATCCATTTTTACACCTATAACAGTCCATTCCACAGACCAAGAAAATAGTTTGTAGACTGTATATGCCTTCTATCTGGTCCCAAAGAATGGCCAAATGTTTTTCACCTTGTACTACAATTAGAACCATCCATTATTCTCTGCATATCAAATGTGACTGGATGAATTAATTGCACAATAAATTGAACTGTCATTTTTATGATACGTTGGTACAATTACATTATGTAATCCTTGGGGCTCTTCTCACCAGAGATCCCTACTAGTAGAAACAATGGCTATGCTTGTTAATCAAATAATTCTTGGGGCCAGTGAAGAAATCAGAAAATTAAAAAAAATCTGAAATTACTATTTGCATTCTTCTAATTTTAATAGAAAAAGCTCTCCTTGGAGGAAGACATTTGAATTGTTGAATCTTGCTGAAATCTCAGCACCTATACTCTTGAATAGATTTGTATCATAGCTCGAGGTACTTGTTGACACCTCTGGAAGCCTTATCTTTAATTTCTCCAATTATCATCTCATTCTGGTCTTCTAAAATTCTCGCTTCTGTAGTTTAATTAACTCCTCCATTTAGAATCACAGAATTTTTTTTTTTATGGCATGAGAGAAGGCCATTTTGCTGACCAGGTCCATGCCAGTGCCCCAAGGAACAATCCAGTTAGTCCCACTTCCCACTCACCACCAGTAGTCCTGCAAGTTTATTTCCTTCAAATGTCCATTTTTTTTGAAGTTTTTGATTGATTTAATATCTGCCACCCTTGTAAGCAACGATTCTAGGTCATGTATAGATTTCTTCCCCATTTCCCCTGCATCTCTTGCCCAAAATATTATATCTGCACCCCCTGGTCCTTAGATACTGTTACTTCCTTGGAGTGGCAATCAGCAGCAGATTGCCGCTCCATGCCCAATTACTTCCAACACAGGCCAGGCGAGATCCAGGCAGCACAGCAGCCCTTGGGCCCCACTGTTGCAAAGCCAGGTTAAAAAAGGTAACGCCCCTTTTTTTAACAGCACTTGCTGCCACAAACCAGGCAAGTTTAAATATGCATTGGAACCGATAGATCAGGGAGCAGTTAAGTGTCCAAGGTAAGCGGACACAGCTTGGGCAAATCGGAGGAAGAATGGGAGGTCCGGACATAGGGGTTGGGGTGAGATGCAGTGGGGGTGGGGGCGTGGCTTTGGGGGAGGGGGGAGAGGAGGTTGTGTCAGGCCTGTGGAGTAGCGTTCAGGTTAGGCCTGTGGGGAAGGGAATGGTGTAGGGCCAATCATGTCAGGGGGAATCCCATGAGGGATAGGGAGTACTTGGGGAGGGGCTGTGGTTGTATGGGGGGGGTGGGTGTGCGTGGAGGAATGAGTCCCTTGTATGGCCGAGGACTGAGTCCTGGGACCTCACACCTTGGCCGCGATTCTCCCAAAAGCGCTGAATTGGTGGGAATACTGTTCTAGATCCCAACTGTTCTGTCAGTACAACTTCTCACTCGGATCGTCGCATTCTGTGCAATGCAGAAATCCCAATCATGAATCTCATTAAAAACCCAGAGGGGCAGGGCCTAATCACGCCAAAGTTTGACAGTTCTGGAACTCTGCACGTGCGCAGTGACCCCGATCTGTCAGACTCCCTATCTGCTGGCCAGCTCGATCACTGGCCAGCCAGACACCCCTGTATTGCTGCCCCTCCAGCACCCCACACCCTCCCATAGTCTGAAAGCAGCCCCCACAACAATTCCTGGGCCAGCCCTGACCCCTGCCACACCAGAGCGTCCAATTCCATTCCACCGGCCCTCGCAGTGACAATCCCTCCAACCCCTCACTATGGCAGACTGCTCTGCCCCCCTCCCCCCACCAAGCTGACCCTCCCCTGGGGTAGGCAAACCCGCCACTGATTCCTTCATGGGGCTGGGAAGAGCCTGGCCAATCATTGCCCTCCCTCCATCCCAGACCAATCCTGTCTACAGAATGGCAGCAGGACCCCCCCCACCGCCACCGATCACCCCTAGGCCCTGCCCCCTTGGCGCTACCCAATAGGCAGTGGCAGGGTGCCCTCTGGACATGGACACTTTGCCCCTTCAGCAGTGGTGGGGTACAGGCTGGCACTGCCAGGGTGCCCATGCCCAGAGGACACCACCCCATTGCTACCGACCCCCTGGGAGGCCTGAATGCCCCCCACTTCATTCCATTGATTAATTCATGAGTAGATGTAGAGGCAAGGGACATAATTGTGGCTTTATGGCATCAGAGCAAGTTGACAGAATAATTCAGCCTGGGCCAACTTTAAAGTCTCCCGCTCGTTCCCCAAATGTGGGGAGATACTCCAAACACAGCCGGAATGAAGTACTCCTGGCAAGGTGGGAGATTTAATCGGGAAGGGTACATTCCTGATAATAAAATGTGAAAGACATTTAAAACATATTAAAAACAGATTCAAATGACTTCCCTGTCTTCCTGTCGGTTTCCAACGCAGTGAGGCCTGCGACTGTTCACCGGCTCTGGGAGATGTGCAAGCGTTCCTGGCGCATGCGCAAATCCCGGAACAAGGCCAACGATGCGCATCTTCCAGCCTGACTCACCAGAAAAGTTGCAGGTCAGGATGGGAGAATCGTGGCCCTTGTTACAGCCAGTAGACACGGTGTCTTAATAAATTGTTCCAACGCAGGAGGAGAAATGAAATACTTTGAGGCTTTCTGCCATGCAGTTTGAGCAGGAGCAGGCATTAAAAAGCTGACTCCAAAAAGTCTAGCTTCAAACAAAGAGAAGGATTCGAGACTACTTTATGGCATCAGGGGTGATTGACTACTGGGCTAAGGAGGAAGAGTCCATCAGAAACAGCTCTGAACATGTTTGAAGGCTACAGATATTTATGTTTACCTTCCGAGACTTCCACTTTGTGCCCAAACCAATATTTAGTGGGCAGAGCTTAAAGTAACCCCAGGAAAGCAAAAACAACTTTCAGGAGATTGCTGAAAAGGAACAGGCTGTGACCAACAAAGGCTCTGTCCACTGAAGGTACAGCACCTCAGGGAGTCAAACATAGCTCTGAAGGACTGTGGAAAGCACAAATATCTAAATGCTCCTGTTCCACTCAATCTTCATAATGCTGCAAAAGCCACAGGCTGACCACAAAATTTCACACACACAATTTAAAGCAACAGAACTCCTGTCTGAGTGTACTTTGTTTTAACAAAGCAGAGAGCTTTGTTTTCTGGATCTCAGTAATTCTGAAGCAGTTAAACAAGCCATAAGAATTATAATTGCTGCAGCAATGAAGGCCTCCACAAACTGTTGGATGATGACCTTAAAAATCAAGCTAAAACACTCAAAGATTAATTGCAAGGCAAGATCAGCTTCTGAGCACACAGGGTGGGACTTCTCGATTGCGCCCATCCCAAGGTTGGAAAATCCCGCCTGAGGTCAACAGACCTTTGTACGGTCCATATCATATTGAGTGGGTGTGTGGACAGGAAGATCCTAGTTAATGTCCTGAATTCATGATTTCTAGGCAATATCCATTGGGGACCATTTATCAATTCATGAGTAGGTGTAGAGGCAAGGGACATAATTGTGGCTTTATGGCATCAGAGCAAGATGATAGAATAATTCAGCCTAGGCCAACATTAAATGTTACAGCATGGACGTGCTATAGCAAAGGTGACACAATTTTCGGAGGGCAGTTAAGAGTCAATAGTGTTGCTGTTGCTCAGGAGTCACATGCAGTCCAGGCTATGTAAGGGCAGCAGATTAAAGGACAGAAAACCATTTAAAAGAACAGTAATCGCGATTAGCTATTAATTCCAGATTTATTAGTTGAATTGAAATTTCACTATCTGCTGCTGTGGAGCGTTGAACCTGTGTCCCTGGAGCATTAACTGGGGCCTCTGGATTATTAGCCCAGTGATATTACCGGTACACCAGCATCTGCCCTTTTATCCAGTTTTGTTACTGTAACATTGTGGGGGTGAGCTTGTAGATCAATGAGATGAAAACCAGCCACATTGATCAATGGTGTTCCTTTGATTTGAACATTCCTGAACAGTGAATAGAATGCTTTTCAGGCAAGAAACCAGTTTTGTGGGAGGATACAGCAGCACAAAACATGTACTTGAGATCACACAAAAAAAGTCAGCATTGAACTTTCATTACTCAAATGCTCTTCTTCAGATCCCGTTAAGTTTAAATGTTAATAAACAAGCTAAATTGCATTGACTGTAGAAGAAACATTACGGCCAATGAAGGTTTAGTGCATAAGGGCCTCTCTCCTCAGGGTAAATGGTTTGCTATATTTGCTTTGATTTTTCACAAACCGCAAGTGTCTTACATTCTAGTAGAATATTTTCAGTTGAAAACTTCCTGAGTTTTTTTGTCAGAATTTGACTCCTTCATGCAAGGTTGACTGATCTTCATGTAATGAAATATTGTTTTTCCTTTAAATGGACAGAACATTTTTCAAGTGATAACATCAAAGGACACTGTCTTGAAAGGAACAAATCAAACCTAAAATGCCTGTTCAAGCGGCTTCAAGCTGTGACTGTCTTGAACTACAACCATGTTGAGAAGAAATGATGAACACTGGGGATTAGTGCAACTGTGGGTCACAGATTTGAACTAATCCCAGGAAGGACAGTCTGTAGGAGACCGTAAGATCTTAGAGTCATTTACATTCTGCTTTGAATTTATTTGATTTAAGAAATGATTTGATGAAGGCAATGTGTACTGTGGTATTGTTTCTCTCAAATAAAAGGGGAAGGCATTAGTCATTAACCAGATTTATTGTATTTTCATCAATGAAATAAAAATAAGAATTCATTTTTTATGAAGGGTGAAAACTAAAAACTGTTTTCAGAAGAAAGGTTGAAAATCAAAATAGACTGATGAATCCACTTAAATTGTATTGGTATTTCTTATTATTTTTGCATGCCAATGTGTGTTATGTGAGATGAATAAAACACTATCACTTTTGAAGCATAAGTGTTGAAAGGGTCTTTGAAAAGACTGAAAATAATAAAAGCGAGATCTAACTTTTTGAGATTAAAAGAGAAGACTAAAATCAGGGGATGGAGAAATGATGAAATTATACAGTTCCCAGAGAAAGTAAATAGCCTTAATCCAGATCACTGGTCAGCTACAGTCCAAGTTTCAGGATTCAACACTGTCTTTCAAGTTAATATACATTTGTTAACATAATAACAAATGACCTTTACTGACTTCATCCAATTTCCCTTCATCAAGATATCATGTTACAAGGTCTAGGCAGAGGAGACTATTCCACAAAAGACAGGATTATTACTCCTCAAGGGGTGATAGATCAATGATTCTCTATATGTTCTTCAAAATTAACGTACTTCCTTGTTGAGTGGTGATGTTGGCATACTTCTAGGAAACCTGGAAAAAACAAATGCTTATCATGTAAATAACTCAATGGCCAGACTGTTACAGCTGTTAACAACAACAGGATTTTCCCATCCCGCTTTATGAATGAAGGTTTGGCTGGACGCCAAATTCTCCAACCTCACTGCTACGATGGAATAAACGGCAGGTAAGATCACACCCATCGTCTTTAAGGCAACCTTTTATTTGGAAGCAATGGAAATTCAGCATTCAGGAGCTGAGCTCTCTCTTACCCAGAGAGAGACACTGTCTACTAGAACCCGGGCACACATGGAAGTTGTGAATCTTGCAGTTCTTGCAGTGCCAGAGGAGTCAGATAGAGAAGGCATTGCAGCAGAGAGTGACCATCTCCATAATGACCTGTTGGACATGAATTGACTTTTCCTGGAGATTGATGAAGAAGAATCCCTTGCAGTGCAGAGTAATCTCTTGGAGTCTCTCTAGGGCATGTATGGGGTGATAAAGAGGAGTAGTACCTTTGGTAGGGGAACATGTCGCGTCCTTTCAGGGCAGTTTGTCCATCCTTCGTCCCTATCTGGCACTCAGCTCTCACTTGTGGCTCCCCGTAGCTGTTTGTATGCGACAGCGGCCACACCCCGGGCAATGACCGCAACAAGCCAGCCAAACCAGGTGAGGGTAGCCAACAGGTCTCAACCCTCGGTGAGATAGGGAGATGTCTATCCCAGCATGTGAAGACAGACTCTGGCCGATTGAGCAGACGAGACCAATGGAAGGTCCAACGGTCAAGAAGGCAGTCTCTGCAAGCGTCGTGGAACACGAAGAGTAGGACAAGATACAGAAGACGCCCTGGTCATCCACTGTGCCTAGTCCCACCTCCAGCCATCTTGACTCTTGTCTTGCCACTGGATCTAGATGGGAATTGGGAAGAGAGAGTGGGGCAGACGCTGCGCGACTCTCCCTCACTTTAATCCAAATCAAGCACTAGTTTTGACACCATCATCATCAGTGTCCTGTTCAACCCTTGAAGTCCTGTGGCGATGGGCGAGCGATGAACCAGCAGGTGTGGATACACTGTGAGCTGTAGTCACGGACCTGCACGTAGGTGGCTCAGGTCTAATGGTCGTTTTCCACTGACTGAAGCAGCAGTGAAACTTGGCATCTACCTGGGCGACTGAGCAATCATCTTCAGGAACACACTGCTCACCTCCATAGAATGAGGAAGGGGCTAGAAAAGGTGCCTTAAACATTGCCTGCTTCACTACACCCTGGCCAGTTTACCGCGGCTGGTGGGGATCCCGTCTTGTGGTCGGACAAACAAAATAAAACACAAGGTGACAGCACTCACCATTGGCACTTGGAACGTGTGCACGCTTTTGGACAACCCTACAGCAGACAGACCAGAGAGAAGAACAGCCTTTGTTGCCAGAGAGCTTGCAAGATGCAACATTGACATTATAGCCCTGAGTGAAACTTGCCTTGTCAACATAGGTCAGTTGACTGAAACTGGACGTGGATACACTTTTTTCTGGAGCGGTGGTGGCAGCGATGAGCGTCGTGATGCTGGAGTTGGATTCGCCGTCAGGAGTCACCTTGTTCGGAAACTTGCTAGTCTACCCAAGGGTGTGAACGACTGGCTTGTGACATTACAGCTTCTGCTACAGAACAGAAGTCAAGCCACCCTGATCTGCGCCTATGACCCCACAATGAACAACCTGGACAAGATGAAAGACAAGTTCTACGAAGAACTAGACACCCTACTATCAGCAGTGAGCAATACCGACAAGCTGATCTTGTTTAGCGATTTCAATGCAAGAGCAGGGTGTGACTCTGCAATCTGGCAGGGAGTCATTGGGAGGTGTGGAGCGGGCAAGTGTAACAGTAATGGCCTACTTTTAATGAAGAACTGTGCAGCACATGACCTCCTCATCACCAACACAACCTTCCATCTACCTACCCGTAACAAGACCTCCTGGATGTACCCTCTCTCTAAGCATTGGCATCTTATTGACTATGTCATTGTCAGGAGAAAAGACAGGCAGGATGTCAGAGTAACCAAGGTCATGTGTGGTGCTGACTGCTGGATAGATCAGAGGCTCACTGTCTCCAAAATGAACTTCAGCACTGGTTGAAGACTTAGAAATCAAGCTTGCTGACCTACACCTCGCAGGCAGTGCCGAGGATGACTGGGAACACTTCAGGGATGCTGTCCATACATCTGCGCTGAAGATGCTCGGGCCCTCCACCCGCAAGCAGCATGATTGGTTCAATGAGAATGATGAGGAGATACAGGCTCTACTTGTTGAAAGCACCGTCTTCATTGGGCCTGTCAGAACGACCCATCTTCAGCTGCCAAGAAAAATGCTTTTACCAGTGCTCGCAGGACGGTCCAGAATAAACTGTGTAAAATGCAGGATACCTGGCTGAGCGCCAAGGCAGATGAAATACAAGGAGACACTGACAGAAACGACTTGAAACGGTTCTATGAAGCCCTCAATAGTCTCAATAGAACTCAATCTCTTGGGAGTTCCCTCCTCCTGAGTACAGATGGTACAACTCTCATTACAGAGAGGGCTCAGATCCTGCAGAGATGGGCTGAACACTTTGAAGCCATCCTCAACTGACCGTCACTTATTAACAATGAGGCAATAGACAGGATTCCCCAGCTTGATCAACAGTGCCATGGATGACCCATTGGTAATAGCCGAAGTCACGAAAGCTGTCAGCCAGCTATCCAGTGGCAAAGCTCCAGGGGCAGTTGCCATTCCCACAGAGATCTATAAAGCTGCTGGTCCTGCACTTATTGAGGAGCTCACCGAGTTGTTCCAGTCCTTTTGGAAGCAAGGGTCCATTCCTCAGGAACTTAAAGATGCTTCCATCGTACACCTTTACAAGGGGAATGACAATCGGCACGTATGCAACAACCACTGAGGAACCTTGCTGCTCTCCATCACAGGAAAAACCTTGCAAGGGTCCTGCTAAATTGTCTGGTCACTCATCTGGAGCTAGGCCTGCTTCCAGAGTCATAATGTGGCTTCCACAAAGGTTGTGGGACAAATGACATGATTTTTGCTGCACGCCAACTTCAGGAGAAGCATCAGGAGCAGAATCACGAGCTCTACACAGCCTTTGTTGACATTATGAAAGCCTTTGACAGTGTAATCCAACAAAGCCTGTGGAGAATCATGTCAAAGTTCGGCTGCCCCCCCCAGCAAATTCATTCAGATGGTACGCCAGTTCCATGATGGCATGATGGCCAGAGTACTGGATGGCGGAGAATCCTCTGAGGCATTCCCAGTCATCAATGGTGTCAAACAGGGCTGTGTGCTCGCACCCACACTGTTCAGCATGATGTTTGCTGCCATGCTGAATGATGCCTTCCAGGACAGTGTTGCTGGAATCAGCTTCAAGTACAGAGTGGATGAGAAGCTCATCAACCTGAGGAGACTTCAAGCTATTACCAAAGTGAAGGAGATTGTTCTGAGAGATTTCCTCTTTGCCGATGACTGCGCCCTGTATACTGGCTCAGAGTAAAGTCTGACAACACCAGGTTTAAGTCCGACCAATTTATTTGATAGTAAACTCACTAGCTTTCGGGGTTTCCCTCTTCTTCAGGTGAATGTCTGAGGCCAGAACTCTCCGTTCACCTGAAGAAGAGGGAAACCTCGACAGCTAGTGAGTTTACTATCAAATAAATCGGTTGGACTTAAACCTGGTGTTGTCAGACTTTTTACTGTGTTTACCCTAGTCCAACGCTGGCATATCCACATCATACTGGCTCAGAGCCAGAGATGCAAGTCAGTATGGACAAATTTTCCACGGCTTGTGACAACTTTGGACTCACCATCAACATTAAAAAGACCAAAGTCATGCACCAGCCTGTCCCTCATGCACTGTACACAGAACCCATAATCACAATCAAAGGGCAGAAACTACAGGCAGTGGACCAGTTCACTTATCTTGGCAGCACCCTCTCCCAAACAGTGACTATTGATACAGAAGTTAACTGCAGAATAGCAAAGGCAAGTTCTGCTTTCGGTAGACTGTGCTCCACTGTATGGGAACATCGAGGAATCAGCCCAGCAACAATCTGAAATTCTACAGCGCCGCGGTACTCACTACCCTCCTGTATGCCTGTGAAATGTGAACTATGTATCAAAAGCATGCAAGACAACTCAATCATTTCCACACGACTTGTCTTCACAGAATATTACGCATCAGATGGCAAGACGAAGTACCAGACACTGAAGTTCTGTCTAGAGCAAGTCTACCATCAGTCCACACACCACTGATGAGAACGCAGACCCAGTGGGCAGGTCATCTCATCCGTATGTCAGATGAGCGCATATCCAAGCAGCCCCTTTTTGGGGAACTCTCTGCTGGAAGACGCTTGCACGGAGGGCAGAAGAAACATTTCAAAGACACACTCAAGGCCTCCCTGAAGTCGCTTGACATTGACACGACCACCTGGGAAACGCTGGCACAAAACTACCCTACCTGGCGCTGCCTCATCCACAAAGGCTGTCAAGCTCACTAAGTGAGGTATATTGCTGAAGCACAGCTTAAGCACGAGTTGCGTTAAGTCCAGAGCCACCAGCGCAACAACCATAGTGTCCACACAAGTCTGTCCAATATGTGCCAGGGCATTTCATGCCCAAATTGGCCTGATCAGTCATCTTCAGACATACCACAACCAGCCTCAAAATGACTAATGGTGTCGAGGTCCTCATCGATGACGATGGACGAACAACAATCCCTTGGAGGCTGACAGTAGAGAATGATTCAACTTTCCCATTGATGGATGCACTTTACGAAGTTTATGAGGGTCTTTTTAGAAAGAATTAGCTGTGGTTTAGTGGCTGAGCAGCATTCAGATCCTAATTTCATCGATCTATGATGTATTGCATATTTTATTTCTGTTGTTCACAAAGAGCCTTCCACGGAGAATACTTCACCTGAATCCAAATAAGAGTTCATAGAGGATCACGCTGCTAAAATTCCAGTACCCTCCACAGGTGAAAATCAATTGGCAGCAACGTTTCAGCCCAGCTTCTGAAGTCTTCTTCTCTTCAGAGCTGAAGGTCAGCACAGAAGCTACCACAGAATCTTTAACAATTCTAAAATTTTGCTATCCTGGACAGCAAGCTTGTTCCCAGGTTGATTGCCTGCAAGAAATTCCTTTCCTTACGGAAGATGAAGCTGTCTTGTCTCCATGCATTCAGCAATTCTTCCCGATGCCCATAGTGGACTGACATTGTACAAAGAAAAGCGTGGCTCTCCTACCACTGCCTATAGATAAGAGACAGTCCTCCTGAAGTATCATTGGAAGTCATTTCTTCTTTTCCTGATGGCCTTACAGGAGGTTGCTTATTGAGTATTTAATTGATATCTCAGGTCTTCAACAGCTTTCCAGTCTTTGATACCATCAGTGGATGATACAACTCTGTCACATCTTCCCTGAAATTGGTCTTTCCTCTTCTGAAGCTGCTTCCCAGAATACTTTGAGAGAACAGTAAGTTCCTCAGTGTCCTGAGTTCTCTTCTTCGAGTTGCAAAGGATCTAATTTTCATTGCAAAGTCTTCATTGTCCTGCAACCTTCACTCAACTTTTCACTTATGCTGATAATGTGTTGTCCCATTCTGCAAATGATGTCCTAGCTAATGAAAGCCCTAATGCCTCCAAAACGTCTTCCTAAGAGTTGAAAATAATAAGGGAGATTGAATCTCCTAGGACGGTGACTTGGGAATGGGAAGAGTAGGAGTTGGAACTGGCTTCCAGGAATCCCTGTTCCCTTAACGCCAAGCTTTGTGGCTGCTGCTGCCACCATTAACATTTCTTTCCTTTCCCCTAAGACAAAAAAGCACTTCCCCACCAACTTCTAAACCATTAGACCTTTTTAAAGATCTCAATCTGTCAGCTGCTGTCACCTAATAACAAATAAATTATGTGTCTAATGTTTGTCTTTAACCTGCCTGATGGCAGACCTAGAAAAATAACTAAGTTCAGCGTGAAGCCAGCCTAGTTACCAATCCTAAAGAGCTGTATACCCTTTATCTTTAATGGACTTTTAATTGCTTAATCTATCCCCCCAGTTCGTAATCTATTTGCGTGTGTGTGAATGTTAAGTGTGTGTGAAAGCCAGAGCATTTCTATTATTTTTCATAGGATGGATGAAATACAATAAACTTGGAGACCTGCACTACAGGACATCCCAAACTGAGGTGCAAAGACATTCTGAAAGCCAATGTCAGCTCAGTTGGATCCCACTACATGAGTAGAAGCAACACTGAACAAATCCAACATGGACATGTCCCCATTACCAATCAGTTTCAACACTTAAGGAGAACAGAGTCAGGTCTCTACAGAGCAACTGAGTGTGCTATAAGGCTTCGCCTCTCCAACAGTGACTTCATATATGTTATTTGTAGTCAGGTTTGCAAATCAAGATTTGATCTAACATCACAAAGCAAATGACACCAACTTAAAAAATTAAATTTTATTTATTAGTCACAAGTAAGGCTTACATTATCACTGCAATGAAGTTACTGTAAAATTCCCCTAGTCACCACATTCCTGGACCTATTTGGGTCAAAACACTTAACCAGCATGTTTTTCAAAATGTGTGAGGAAACCAGAGCACCCAGTGGAAACCCACATAGATATGGGGAGAATTTGCAAACTCCACGCAGTGACCCAAGCTGGGAATTGAACCCAGGTCCC
The DNA here is from genome assembly GCF_965287045.1 of Carcharhinus amblyrhynchos. NCBI lineage: Eukaryota > Metazoa > Chordata > Chondrichthyes > Carcharhiniformes > Carcharhinidae > Carcharhinus > Carcharhinus amblyrhynchos. The sequence continues at coordinate 43,867,847 of NC_137324.1, read as the reverse complement.
TAGCACTGTGAGGCAGTAGTACTAACCACTCTGTTACCGTGCTACCATATACAGCAAGTTATTAGTCTCCTGTCAAGCACTTATCCATTGAGGTGACAGGAGAACCTATCAAAATCTTTCACTTCAAAATAATTCCTTGTGTGAAGTAATCTAAAACATTTTGATTTGTTAAGGTGTTAAATTAACACATGCATTCTTACATTATTCAGGGATACTTGTAGAAAAGTACAGATGTATATTAGGCAAGGGCAAGGTCAAACCTGTTTGTGATTTTTTCCACTCCCTCCCTAACACTCAGAAAGTATGCTGATGCTCACTGCTTTGCTGAGGTGTCAGTCCTGGGCAGCTGCTGCCAGTAAATATTCCCCAGCATTAGCCAGTATAAGAACCTAAGAACATAAGAAATAGGAGCAGGAGTAGGCCATCTAGCCCTTCGAGCCTGCCCCGCCATTCAATAAGATCATGGCTGATCTGTTGTGGCTCAGTTCCACTTTCCCGCCCTCTCCCCATAACCCTTAATCCCCTCTCTTATCAAGAACCCATCAACCCGCTTCTTAAAAATATTTAGCGAGGCAGCCTCCACCACTTCAACGGGCAGAGAATTCCAGAGATTCACCACCAGGAAAGATAGGAAAACTATATTTATCTAATTACTTGTTAAACTTCATTGTGTTGTCATCGTTGAAATGGTTAAAAGTAATAGGGGGAGGTGATGGCATAGTGATATTATGGCTAGACTATTAATAAAAAAACTCAGCTAATTTTCTGGGGATCTGGGTTCAAATCTCACCATGACAGTTGGTGGAATTTGATTAAAAAAAACCCATCTGGAATTAAAAGAGAAAATGCTGGAAAATCTCAGCAGGTCTGGCAGCATCTATAAGGAGAGAAAAGAGCTGATGTTTTGAGTCCAGGTGACCCTTTTCAAAGCTAAAAGGCATAGAAAAGTGAGAGATATTTATACTGTAGGGTGAGCAATGAAAGATGAGTCATAGTTACTGAAACAAAGGAAGGGCTAAGAGGTGCTAACGGCAGTCCTTGGAGAGAGTAGAAGGTATGAATGGCCAAATGGCAGAGAAGCTGAAATCAGAGGGTAAACTGTGACAGATGAAGATGTGGGGAATGGGGAAGATGGGTGGGAGAAAGGTAAAATTGAGAAGAAGGGGGAAAAGGCAAACAAAAGGGGAGAATAGATAAGAAAAGGGGAGGGTGAAAAAAGGGGTGGGAAGAAAAGTAATAAAGAAATAAAAGGTAAAGAATAGTTAAAAATTAAATAAAATGAAAACAAAGGGGCTGGGGGGCGGAGGGGGAGAGCGAATTGTATGAAACTGTTGAATTCAATGTTGAGGCCAGAAGGGTTTAAAGTGCCTAGCCGAAAGACAAGATGCTGTCCCTCCAGTTTGCGTTGAGCTTTACTGGAACATCGCAGCAGTGATGTGCAGATGTCGGTGTTGGACTGGGGTAAACACAGGAAGAAGTCTCACAACACCAGGTTAAAGTCCAACCAGTTTATTTGATAGCTTGTGGGTTTACTATCAAATAAACTGGTTGGACTTTAACCTGGTGCTGTGAGACTTCTAACATTGCAGCAGGCCAAGGACAGACATGTGGGAATTGGGGCAGGATTGTGTGTTAAAGAATTAAGAATCTACTGATGACCAGGAAATCATTGTCGATTGTCAGAAAAACCCTCTGGATAAGGGCAACCTGGGATGGGCAATAGATGACAGCCAGCTAGTCCATACCCCATGAATACATTTTAAAAATCCTATTGCACTTATTGCATTATTTACAACTTTATCACCAAAAAAAGGCATGGCTTAGGTTGTTCTGTTGCAAAACTACAAAAATAATTGAACATTTAATTTCAATGTGACAATATGATTAATTATTCCATGCCATGTATGTGTATGTATCATATATGTGGTGTGTTATGGCAAAGAAATGCCACAAATCTAATCATGAACTCTTTTGGAGGGTAGCTCATTCCTGGTAGAAGAACCATTGTCCCTTGTTGAAAAGATATTTGCAGTCAACTGTGGAGTTTGAGTGCATTCACCATGTACTAATAAAGATTTAAATGTGATCTTGATGGAAAAAACAGGACTAGAAACTATAAACAAATTTGTAACCAAATGATTAATACAGTGTGATAGCTAAGATTGTTTAGATGCTACATCAAGAATGAACTCACTGCCTGGCACTGGACAGTGCTTCCTGCCATCTAATTTAAATCTCCAATGACATCATCTCCCCCCTCGTCCCACTATATCTAGAGGAAACATTTCACATTGTGCATTTAATGTGTTGTGCCATGTCATGCTGAGGTGATACAGAATACCAGCATCTGACAACGTGTTGCAATGAGAATTTTTTTTGCCTTACTGTATGGAAATTCCATCTGAAGTGACAGTTTTCAATAAGCATTACTCATACGTGAAAATAATATTAACCCAAAATTTTATGGCACCATAAATTGCAGGTTCCATAAATACGAATGTTGAGACATACAAGCTGGATAAATCCAGCTCGTGATGCTTCAATAATGTCAGCAGGGTGGTATGTTGGGTCAGGAGTGAGATGGGCCTGGAAATAACAAGAGGAGATGCAAGGAACAGGTGCAGCAGGAGGATATGGGCAACACATTGGCCAGTGGTTAGCAATGCTGCCTCACATTGCAGGGACTCTCCCAGCTTGAGTGTCACTGTCTGCGGAGTCTGTACATTCTCCCCATGTCTACATTGGTTTCCTCCTGGTGCTCTAGTTTCCTCCCACAGTCTAAAAGAGGTGCAATAGCCGTGCTAAATTCTCCCTCAGTGCACTCAAACAAGTGGTGGAGTATAGCTTCTCGAGAGTTTTCACAGTAACTTCATTGCAGTGTTCATACAAGTCTACTTGTGACATTGATAAATAAACTTAAACTTAAGACAACAAAGGCTGATGTTACTTTAAGGCAAAATGACAGTACTAGATGAATGAGCTGGATATCAAGTGTGAAAACCAGATCAAAGAAACACACAACAAATATTAAGGGCCTGAACCTAATAGAGAAAGTGCAATGGACCACGTTGGGTTGGAGGCTGGAGGTTCACTTATTGAACCCCAGAATTTTTTGCATCATTGCAATATTGGCAGAGGTTGAACAATCTCATTAGAGCAGAACAGGCAAGCTGTCTGCACTCTGGACATCTCCCTGCCATTTTATTATATTGATGGCAGTCTTTCGTTTGCTGTCTTTTTGGTGTCAGAAGGAGCAGTGAAAGTGGGGTCTGACAATGCAGAGCAGAGAGTCGAGCAAAGTAAGCCCCTTGAAGCTATAAACTCAGACCTCTGGGATCCTGTTCAAAAAGGATGTTGATAGGTCATCACATGTACACAGAAGCACCTAAGACCATCTCAGAAGCCTAAAGATAGATGGCAAGAGGACATTGGGACAATTCATGCAGTTATGTGGAAGCTTTTTACTTCTATCTCACAATTAACCTTAGAAACCTGCCCATTATGAAAGCGCACACTGATTTTCTTTTGTATTCATTCGTGGGACATGGGCATTGCTGGCTGGCCAGCATGTACTGCACATCCCTAGTTGCTCTTGGAGGGCAGTTGAGAGTCAACCACATTGCTGTGACCCTGGAGCCACATGATGGCCAGATCAGTAAAGGACGGCAGATTTCCTTCTCTAAAGCACTTTAGTGAAACACATAGATTTTTCTGACAATTGACAATGGTTTCATGGTCATCTGTATATACTTAATGCCAATTTCTTTAGTATCATATGCTATATCTTACTAAATTGACAAATGTGTTTAGTAAAGTTGGATTTGTTCAATTTAATCTCATGTAGGACATGCTGGTGGTCCTAATTTCTTCACTTTGTAAGTGGAATCTTGATTTTTCTGATCTCCATGGCAACATCTCTACCGATCAGAGTCCACTTGCCAACCAATCAGCAAATATTTTGCTTGCAATATAAATTGTTTATTTTGAGATTTGTTATTAGAACATAGAACATAGAACACTACAGCACAAACAGGCCCTTCGGCCCACGAGTTGCGCCGATCACATCAACACCTATCTATAACCCCCAATCCCATAAAACCCCATATACTCATCCAGAAGTCTTTTAAAAGATCCCAGCGAGTTTGCCTCCACCACCACTGACGGCAGCCGATTCCATTCACTCACCACCCTCTGAGTGAAAAACTTAACCCTAACATCACTTCTGTACTTTCCTCCCCGCACCTTAAACCTGTGTCTTGCGAATCTGTTCTGATGAGTGCAGACAAAACAGCATGGGCCCAATTCTCCAATCGTGACATGCTAATTTGTTTGGCGCATCAGGTTGGGAGATGTGTTTGTCGGCCATTTTGTGGGATTAGTGTATGCGTGGCCGACGCAGGCATGTCTCCCACTGCCAGAGAGCACGTGCGGTCGAGACCATGTTGAGAAGACCAGGTAAGTGAATTTAATCTATTTGTAATGTAATTCAAAAGTCATTATCGAGTCCAGTTCTGAATACTCCAGGCCCAATAGCATCTCCCACTCCATCAGTGCTTCAGCTTGCTTCAGACTAGCTCCCCACGTTTGGAGAACTGTGGGGAGACCCTGCTGGAGTGAAGGGGGGCAATCGGAGCCCCTGAGGGGGTTGGGTGACAGTGGCTGGTGCCCCCCCCCCAGGCATGGGCACCCTGGCAGTGCTAGCCTGTGCCCCAGCAAGGCCCAAGGTCTGCCTCCCATGGAGGGGTATCTTCCAGGGTGAGGATTCACTGCTGTTGGTGAGGTTACTGGAGATCGAGGTGGGCAGCAAATGGGAGGTTGACAGATCGGGCCATCGCACGTGTGCAGAGACCTGGAACTGTCAAACTCTGGCATGAATAGGCCCTGCCCCCCCGAGCTGTTAATGATAATCACGATTGTGACCCCTACATTGCACACAGTATGGGAAATTCAAGTCTGAACTCCTACTGAAAAAAAATTGTGATTTATACAGTTTTCCTGCGATTTCAGTGCTTGAATTTTTTGGGGAGAATCAGTTCCCCATCTTTCTTTTTCTCCAGCAATACTCAAGTTTTTTACTACCAAGCGATCATTTTCTGATTTCATAGATCATAACAAATACAAATCAAAAAGAGAATGCTAATCTTAAACACGATGATCTATTATCATCAAAAGTATTCTATATCCTAGAAATTTTTTTGCAATTAACTGGTACAAATGCTAAATAATTTGTTCTTTTAGCCGTGAGGTATGGGGAAATCCTGTAGTGCTATATGTTGACATTTCCAGTGTACTGACACTACCTACTTTGAGAAAGTATTGACCCAAATCTTTAACATTCTTAGTAAAATCTTTCTTGACTGTGCCACCGGATGCACCATAGGAAGCATTCTTTCTGGTTGTATCACAGCTAGGTATAGCTCCTGCTCTCACCAAGGCCACAAGAAACTACAAAATATCATAAATGTAGCCCAATCCATCATGCAAATCGCCCTCCCATCCATTCACTCTGTCGACACTTCCCACCATTCAACATCCATGACAACAATTCTACTCAGGCCTTATCCTTGTAACACCACATATTTATCCTACTTGTCCCTCTGATACTAAGGGGCAATTTATCAAGGTCAATCAACCGAACCTGCACATTTTTTTAGTGTCAGAGGAAACCGGAGCTCCCAGAGGAAACCTTTGGGACACGGGGAGAAGGTGCAAACTCCACACAGACGATGACCTAGGCCAGAATTGAAACTGGGTCTTTGGCGCTGTGGCAGTGGTGCTAACTACTATGCCGCCATGCTGCTCATGTTTAATTACTACTCAAAGTCCTCAATTGTAATACTCAAAGCATCCATTAGAGACCATTGTTCTGAGTTTGCTGCCCTGCATTTTAGGATGATTCTGCAGATAACCAAGATGTTGTCACTTGTTCAGTGATAATTCATATGGCATTTGAATAAATCTCACATTGATGACTGTAATGATAGCAGTGATTGAGTACTTCATATTCCCTGTAAACTGCTACAGATAACTCATAATGAATTCAAAGAATCTTGCAAATGCTTTTTGTTTCCACACTCATTACTATTTGAAGGGAGGATCATTAAGATACTAATCTCTCGTCTGCATAAAGAGAAGGAAAGAGAGATGGTTTTAACTTCAGAATGCCCCAAGGTGTTTTGCAGTCATTGGAGCACTTTAGAAATATAGTTATTCTTGTAATGTAGGAAACAGAGCAGCCAATTTATGCACAGCAATGTCCCACGAACAGCAACGTAATAATGATTGGACGATCTATTCTGGTATCATTGATTGATGGATAAAATTTGATCAGAATACTAGCACAAACTACCCTCTCTGTTTGTGAAATAATAGCATGATATATGCTACTTCCACATAAGAGTGTCAATAAGGCCTTTGTTTAACAACTGAATCCATAACTTGGCCAAACCTTTTGATGTCCTCTCCTGCCAGCTCCTGTTTGTTTAATCCAGTACCACAAATTCATTAAGGATAGTCTCAGCGTGCTCTGTCTGTGCTGCTCCTTCGGATATGTGGAATACATAATGAGGGATCTGTGCCTGGGTTTATGGCAACATATTCCCTGGACCCTACATCTTGGGAAGAATAAATGATTAAAGTTTACAACGTATCCTCCCGACAATGGCTTCAAAGACAAATAGTTATAATTTTTTCAATGTGTCCTGTCTGACTTCAAGCCCTCACCAAGGTTCCCTGCTAATTCTCAGCCAAAGAGGGCAAGGACTATCTCCTGAAACCCAGACAGCAGCTTCAGCTTGGCTAGTCCACCACCTGTCACGGCTCTCTCCTGATGATTGTGAGCAGCTTTGATTTGAAAGTACAACAGATGAAGGTGTTAGCAAATGCATGTATGCTCCAAACTGTACCCTTGTGTCCGGATAGTCTCTATCCTTATGCCAGATCTTCTTACATTAACCTTCATGTTATTTCCATGCCAGTGATATTTTGCAGGTGACTTGTGAAGTACATGGTAATATCGTCTTCTACTGGAAAAGTGCCACTCTGAAGATCAGTTCAAAAACAAATCAATGCTCTCTGCATGCAGCTCAGATTCTGTCCCTATGGATAGAACCAATGAATATCTGCATTGTATTCATGTCGTGTATAAAAGAAGGATACATGGAATGGGTGTTTCTCTGATTTGTTAAGTTATTGACAGGATCATATTACATAACATTGCTTCTAACTTCCCATTTTCCCTCTCCTGGACTAATTCTATGTGTAGGATGGGTGGGAATAGAAATACTATTCTATTCATTCTCCACTGTTGAGACAGATGGAAAGTAAATGCAGCCACAATGCTAGAACAAATTATCTGAAAGCGTCGGTAGCAGAAAGAAGCTCTCAGATTGTCAAAAAGATCATGAAAGTTTTACTATCTGAAGACTAGGCATGAGGGAAGAAATCTTGTGGATTCAGGGCAGAAACCTACATGAAAGCTTTATGGAGAGAGGTTGCTGAAACACTTGATACAACCTCCCTCATTCCAAAATCTGTTATACAATCCAGGAAGAATTTTATTGATCTCATAAGGATGTTCAAGTTAGGTCAAGGCATATATTGATGGAGGCTTGACTTCGCTCCTTATATATCAAGCTAGATTTTCATCCTTGAGATAGGGTGTAGGGGTTAGGAAAATATCCAATTTAGCCCAACTACCTTGGGAAAAAGCATTAAGAGAAAAGGGATTTTCATTGGGTTGGGACAAGAGTGGGTGATGGTGGATGATGGTATAGACTACAGTCGCGTCAACTGCTAATATGAGGAAAAATGTAAGGCCTCCTCACCCTCACTCCTCACACCCCCTCAGGTTCCCATACACTCCCCTTCCCCTTCCATGATATCTCAAGCCCCTCACTCACCTCCTATGGGTCCTCATGCAACCCATGCCAAGATATGCCATTAATCTAATGGACTTCTGGGTTCTCAGCCAAGCCTCATTATGTATTCTTGGTTTACTTTTCAAAAGGGTCCCTCATGCGGACTGATGTTCATGAGAGCTCTGATGTGCTGAGAATCGCAACTCTTTGAAAAGCCATCCCGACTCTATGAAAATTACAGAGGACTAGGACATGCCTATCCCTGCAATGAGACTGGGCAAGTTGGAAGTGCTGTGTGACCCTAACCAGGTATTTAATCCACTTGGAGAAAATTGGTTGGTCATCTGAATAAGGTTGCTTGCATTCATTTTAACAGTAATTATTTGAGCTAAAGCCTCTACTGCACGTGGATTGGAGATGCAGGAGGATTTCCTGCAAGTCCAACAATCTATCAGGTAAACCTCCCTCTGTGATCTGTCTGTCTCACCCTCCTCACCAACAGTCTTCTCCTTGACCTCTATCTGCTGCCACCATTTCTTATTGACATGGCTCTAATCAGGCTGCCTACTGCAGGAAACCAACAGAAAAAAATCTCATTTCCTTCTCTATGAATGGTATGCTTTGTCTGTACAGCGCGCAAGAAACAATACTTTTCACTGTATGCTAATACATGTGACAATAATAAATCAAATCAAAATCAAAGTCTAAAGGATCCTTACTGTTAACAAATTGCAGGACATTTGAGAAACTTATTTTTTCCAAATTTTCTGACCTTAAAATGGACAGCTGCATGAATCTAGATTTAACCCAGGGCAATTGTTTTCCTATTTTGGAAATTGACAGCAGGCCATCAGCTAATTATTGACAGACTTCTCTCGCTACCAAAAAAGTTGATGTAATTTTGCATTCAAGTGTGCTGACATGCACTCAGAAACTATCAACAATCATTGAATATAAGAACATAAGAAATAGGAGCAGGAGTAGGCCATCTAGCCCTTCGAGCCTGCCCCGCCATTCAATGAGATCAAGGCTGATCTGAAGTGGATCAGTTCCACTTTTCCGCTTTCTCCCCATAACCCTTAATTCCCTTGCCTGTCAAAAACCACCACTTCAACGGGCAGAGAACATCAGGAGATGTCATTTAGACTTAATGTTTCATCAAAGTCAATAGTCATTGCCATCTTTTGACTGTGATCAAAGAAATCAAGGCATCATAAGCGTTCTTCCTGCTGACCTGAGACACAAGTATCTACCCATTCCCCCGCCCCAGTACCGTGCCACCCACTTCACACTCCAGCTTCAAATCCATTCTGGCCTCATTTTGTGGCAACAAGGCACAGAGGGGAAGCACCACCATTAAGACCCAATGCTAGGAGACAGTCTGCAGGCTCCACATGATCTGCTGGTGGCAGGCCCTGCATCTTCCAATCACAAAATGAGTTAAAGGCATGGTTCGAACATGGCTGGGAATGTATGCATTCAAGTGAATGTTTCAGGAATGTGATCATGTGGGTGTAAGTCTTCTGTATTGAGGTTTGACAGTGAAGAAGTGCATTGAAGACACAAATTATTATATTTGTGTTGTCTATTGTCCCTATGCTCTGGGGAAGTCAAATTGTCTTCCCTTCATGTATGTCTCTCATATCGTTGTTGACAATCCCTGGTGAATTAGACAAGGAAGCTGCTGTGTCATAAAATAAAGCATTTACTACTTCCCTGACAGAGTGATGGATAGCATACTGGGTCACAGCCACTGCAGCCTATGACTAGATCTATAAGTGTAAACGTCAATGCAATTTTCACTTTTATTGCCACAGTTAAAGCAGTCTTATTGGTTGATGTATGTCCATTGTTATGATCCCAGCTGTTGTCAGTGCTGGATAAGTCAGATTCTAGAGTGAAAACTGCCTTGATAGATTCCCCCTTTTATTAGAGAAACAATGGAGAAAAGTTACTGAACAAATTCTTAGAAGGTTGATAAACTTTTAATACAAAAAAGTAATTTTTAAAAAAAAAACAAGAAAAGTGAACTGCATTACAGCAGAGAAAGTGTTTGGAAAGATCACAATACAAAGACAAAAAAAAATTCAAATTCCTACTATTTCTTTACTCCAGAAATTTCTTTACGGACACAAAAACCAGTGAAGAGTTACCACTCACCTGACACCAATGCTTCTCGCTTAGGAATGGCATAGATTGAAACAGTTTTCCTCTGGTGAATCACTGAACATTTATTTGATGCGTCTTAGCCAGCTTATATTTCTCCTCAAGCTCTCCAAGCAATATATTCTGAACTCACTGAACTGCAGAGCAAGCAAATGAGTTTCCTAATCTCAATCTTCTGGTAGCATCTCCACTAAACTGATCTCTTTACTGAATACATAACTAATTATTCAGTTAGCTACTGTCCCACGAATCTTGCGTGTTTTTTCCTTCTCAGGGAACTCACAATCCTTGTCCTCTCTCTGTCCTCTACTCTGAACACTGAACTACACCTCCTGTTTTTGCCCCCCCCTCCCCCCACACTGCAACCCCCACCCTTTCTCAACTCCTGTCTTCTCTGTTTCTGCGTCATTGGATCACTGTTGTTAAGCAACAATAAAGCTTTCCTACTTTGTGTCTCGTTTTGGAAATTAAACTCTCAGCCCCTTTTAATCCATCTTTTTCACTTCAGGGGCCATAAGATCTCATTTAAAGGTGTATATGTGTGTATATATGTATATTTATATCTCATAGGTGCAGGCAATGCCAAATTGGGCAGCTTCGTGGCACAGTGGTTACCACTGCTACCTCACAGTGCCAGGGACCCGGGTTCAATGCTGGTCTCAGGTGACTGCTTGTATTGAATTTGCACATTCTCCTCGTGTCTGTGTGTGTTTCCTCCAGGTGTTCCATTTTCCTCCCACCCTCCAAAGATGTGCGGTCAAGTTGATTAGCCTTGTTAAATCGCCCCTTACTGTCAGGGGGTCTACCAAGGTAAATACATGGGGTTACAGGGATAGAGCATGAATGGGATTGTTGTCCATGCAGGCTTGATGGGCTGAACGGCCTCCTTCTGTATTGTAGTGATTCTAGGATTCTATGAAATGAGGACATTTGAATGTAAAACATGTCAAATGATATCAAAATTATATCGTTTGAGTGCAGGTGATGCCCAATAATGTCAAATAGCTTTTGAGTACAGAGGATCACAAATGAGCATAAATAATGCCCGTTAAAAGTAAATGACATTGACATTTTTGGTAGGACCACTTGCCTCAGGGAAGAGTGTGAACTTCTGAGTCAAAATTGTGCTGAAAAATCTAATTCCTTCATTCCGATCTGCTAATTTTTTTTGGTGGGTTCGCCCAGGAGATGCACATGTGCACTGACTCATGGGATTTGCGCTTGCATGCACAATGCATGTACATCTCCCAACTCTGGGAATCCGGCATGGTTGGGACCATGCAGGAAACGGGCGGTAAGACCAGGTAAGTCATTTTAATCTATTTTTAATGTTATTTACATGTGATTATCAGGTCTGGGACTGAATTCTCAGGCCCGATAGCATTTCCCACTCCACCAGTGCAAATTCACTCTGGTGGGGGCTCAGAGTAGCTCCCCACTTTCAGGGAACTAGTGGGATGACTCTGCTGGAATGAAAAGGGAACAATTGAGACCCCCACCCCCCCAGGGGCTTGGGCAATGGGAGGTGGTGCCCCCTAGGCACCCTGACAGTACCAACATGTGCCTCCTGGCACTGACCCAAGGGGTAAAGTGTCCATGCCCGGGGACACCACGGAACTACCCATTGTCACTGCTGGGAGATGGGGGGTACTGGAGATCGAGGAGCTCCAGGATGGGAAGGGGGGGGAGGGGCAGTCCTGGGAATGGTCATACGGTCCATGATTGGGCTATGGGGAGGTGGAGGGGCAGCACTGTGGAGGTCCTGGGCTGCCCAGTGATTGAGCTGGCCAACAAACAGGAAATTGGTAGATTGTGGCCACTGCGCATGTGCAGAGTTTCAGGCTCTGGCCCGAATAGACCTTGTCCCTGAGCTTTCAATGATATTCATGATTGTGACCTCCTCAGTGCAGAGTGTGTGGGAGATTTGAGTCTGAAATTGCTCTTAAAAAATATTGTGATTTACACCATTTTCTCCAAATTCAGCATTTAGAATTTTTTTTGGGGAGAATCACCCCTATATGTCCTAGGTCTATCAAATCCTGTGGAGTGTTTCATGTTAAGAACCAAACTTTAAATTCTTCCAGCCTAGCATTTCCCATATGTGTCTCCTCTCTAAAACATAAATACTGTGGAATCGCCATGGCCCCAAATCAAAACTGCAATTGCTGCAAAATTAACCAATTTTGATAGGAAATGTGTTTACTGAGCTCCAGAGCACAAAAAGATTGATATGCAGACAAATTAGGGTGGCATGATGACACAATGGTTAGCACTGCTACCTCATTGCACTAGGGATCCAGGTTCAATTCCCAGCTTGGGTCACTGTTTGTGTAGAGTCTGCACATTTTCCCTGTATCTGCATGGGTTTCCTCCGGTGCTCCAGTTTCCTCCCACAGTCTGAAAGATATGCTGGTTAGGTGGATTGTCCATGCTAAATTCTCCCTCAGTGTACCTGAACAGATGCCATAGTGTGGCGACTAGGGGATTTTCACAATAAGTTTATTGAGGTGTGAATGTAAGCCTACTTGTGACACTAATAAATAAACTTTAAGTAGATCTTTAGCCTGAGCAAACAAAATACCTCATTTGTCTCAGAGGCACCCATTTGCTACACAGATTTAATTTGAGTTGAGCTTGGGTGACCATTCAGGGAAATGGAGCTGGAATGTTAACTATACCAACTGAATCCACCCCTCCCCTTTGAAGCTTTAGGGTTGGTATAAAAAAGGAAAATGGCAGCTTCGCTAAGAAGAATTTTGCAATTATATTGCTGCTGCATTTCAGGACGTTAGCCATACCTCTCCATTTTATTATTCATCACAACTGTCTCAGTGCAAACCAATTCAGCAATGTGGACCTCAAACAGTCATCAAACCCCTTGCTTGTATACCCAAGATGCCTATTGCAGCAGGATGTACTGCACATTGATTTTTTGAAATGGTGGGCAAAGCGCCTCAAGCTCCTAATAAGCATGCATTTCCTTCCCAATATATTGGAAGCTTAGGATATTGTTTGGCTCTGGGGAATAAATGCCGTGCATCTGAATTTCAAGGGCAATGTGCATTAAGGGCAACATGTGGGTGGCACGGTGGCACAGAGTTAGCACTACTGCCTCACAGCGCCAGGAACCTGGGTTTAGTTCCTAGCCTTGAGTCACTGGCTGTGCGGAGTCCACATGATCTGCCTATGCCTGTGTGGGTTTCTTCTGGGTGTTTCAGTTTCCTCCCACAGTCAGGAAGAGGTGCAGGTTGGGTGGATTGACCATTCTAAATTCTCCCTCAGTGTACCTGAACAGGCAACAGAGTATGGCGACTAGGGGACTTTCTCAGTAACCTTGTTGCCGTGTTAATGTAAGCCAACTTGTAACTAATTAATAAACTAAACTGGCCTTCCTTAATCGAGAGTTTGATTTTAGGAGTCAGGAGGTGATGCTCCAACTTTTTTAGACTCTTGTCAGGCCCCACTTGGAGTACTGTGCGCAGTTCTGGTCGCCTCACTACAGGAAGGATGTGGAAGCTATTGAGAGGGTGCAGAGGAGACTTACAAGGATGTTGCCTGGATTGGGAGGCATGCTTTATGAAGACAGGTTGAGGGAGCTAGGTCTCTTCTCCCTGGAGAGACAAAGGTTGAGAGGCGACCTGATAGAGGTTTATAAAATGTTGAGAGGAATAGATAGGGTGGATTCTCAGAGGCTGTTTCCCAGGGCTGAAATGGTTGCTACGAGGGGACACAGGTTTAAGGTGCTAGGGAGCAAGTACAGAGGAGATGTCAGGGCTAAGTTTTTCACTTAGAGGGTGGTGAGTGAGTAGAATCGGCTGCCGGCAGTGGTGGTAGAGGCGAACACGCTGGGGTGTTTTAAAAGACTTCTGGATGAGTACATGGGATTTAATGGGATTGGGAGTTACAGATAGTTCTATGGCCTGGTAGGTATGGATATGATCAGTGCAACTTGTGGGCTGAAGGGCCTGTTTGTGCTGTAGTGATCTATGTTCTATGTTCTGGATTTAATGGCATTTCTTCAGTTAAAAGTTAGTGCATGTGTTAAAATTATTATTTAGAATAATAAGAACGTCATATAGACAAGTGCTATGTCTAATAACAGTTACAATAAATAATTCCATAGCTGGTATAGAAATGCTTTAGTATGTTAATGCAATGTAAATATTTGAATATTTGAAATACTTGAATGTATGTTTTTGTACTTTTATAAACCACTTAGACCAAGGAGACATTTTTTTTTATTTGTAAAAATATTGAAGTCTAATTCTGTTTCCTTATTATTTATTTTTATTTACTTATTATTATCACAAATAGGTTTACATTAACACTGCAATGAAGTTACTGTGACAATCCCCTGGTCGACACACTCAGGCGCCTGTTCGGGTATACTGAGGGAGAATTTAGCATGGCCAATTCACCTAACCTGCACATCTTTTGGACCCTGGGACGAAACCGGAGTACCCAGAGGAAACCCATTCAGACACAGAGAGAATGTGAAAACTCCGTCCAGACAGTGACCTAGGTGGGAATCGAACCCAGGTCCCTGGCGCTATGAGGCAGCAGCGCTAACCATTGTTAAGTAAAACTGCAGTCTTGCTGTTGTATTTTTCTCACAAACCAATGCAATATTTATGATATTCTGATAGCTTTCAGTGTCTCTTTTTCTTGTTTACTGTTCAAAACAAACAAAAAAGTATTCTATTAAATAGAAAAATTATCACTTCTTAAATGCATTACACTACAGGGAGGAATTGGGGTATGTGATTACATTGAGAGATTGGGACTGCTGGTTATTGCAAGGACTTTCCCATTACTCAGTTCATCATTTTATCTACTACTTTATAACTTCCCAGTGGAATAATGTGGTGCTGTTGATTTCACTGAAGGAAGAGGATATGACTCAAGTGGCACATACACCAGGAATAGAATGCACTATTTATCACATCATCTGGGAGGTAATGTCCCAACCCACCTGGTAAATTTATGCATATTGGATACATTACTGCCTACATAGTCAAACAACTGGGTCTTAAAATGAGGTTGGAAGTATAATGTTGACATGATTATGTACTGTACCAAGAGTTCTGGTTGCAAAAAAAATTGGTTGCAAAGCAGGGGGTGATCTTGAACTCATGTTTGCCATCCGTGCAAATGTCAGCGGGGGTTCAAGTCATAATTTTAACTGGCAAGTTTGCGATTTGGGATCTTCCCCGCCCCTTGCTGGTGATGTCATTAAGTTCACATCCATATTAGGCAGGAACCTGCTTTACATATACTTGGATGTATTTAAATGCTAATAACCTGATCCCCTCACCAGATTATTGAACCACCCCCACTCCCGTTACATGTTGGCATTATGCCAATATGATGTCACATCGACAAGGTTTTACAACATATTGACACGGATGTGAGTGAACCTGTTGTGGAGGTCTCCCCAGGGGATGAAAAGGTGAGTATATCTCTGGGGGAGAGAGACATGGCCAGACAGTGGCTTGGCAATGCTTCCGGCACTATTCCATGGCACAAATTGGCACAACCACATTGGCACCATGCCCACCTGTGCCAAGGGGTGGGCCTCAGTGGGAGTCTGCTGGCCTTGTTCTGGGGATGTGAACATGTGCCAGGAACACTTGCGCATCTCCCAGAGTCAGAGAACAGTTGCTGGTCAGACCGCACTGGAAAGAACAAAGAACAAAGAACAAAGAACAACACAGCACGGGAAACAGGCCCTTCGGCCCAACGAGCCCGCGCCACCGTCCCACTGTCTCAGTGACCTATTCATGATTTTAGTCTACGCCTAATGTGCGAGGATCAGGGAGGTCCAATTTAGGGACAATTTAGTACCCAATCAATCAGCCTAAAAGCACATCTTTGGGATGTGGGAGGAAACCGGAGCACCCGGAGGAAACCCACGCAACCACGGGGAGAACGTGCAAACTCCCACAGACACAGGCCCAAATCCATGTGTCCGCACAGTAACAGAGATAGTCTCTGAGCTGTCATGTTGCCCTTGAGATGGTCCAGTTTAAGCACACTAACGACATGAAGCAATAGGCAACTCCCGAAGCAACGTCCAAGAGCAGCCCACTACAACCTGCCGCATGCATGCCCCTTGCTGGACTTAAATGCCTGTGGAGACAAAAAAAATTCATTATTAAACAGGCAAAGACTAACATCCCTGAGGCAAAACGTATTCCCAAGCCTACAATGTTTAGTAAGGCCTACTATATCCCCCTATATGTAGCCCTGGCGGGAATGCAGGTAAGTCATTTGAATCTTTTTTAAAATATGTTTTAAATGTATTTTAAATCTAATTATCGGGAATTTTCTGGTCCTGATTGAATCTCCAACCCTGCCAGGAGTACTTCATTCCAGTGGGGTTTAGAATAGCTCCCCATGTCCGGGGAACTAGCAGGAGACCCAGCTGGAATGAAGGGGACAAATGGGGAGTCTGACAGATCGGGACCACAGAGTTCCAGAACTGTCAGACTCTGGCGTGAATGGGTCCCGCCCCACCCCCTTCCCAGGTTTTTAATGATATGCATTGCACAGGGTGCAGAGATTTGGCTGAGAAGCTGAACTGACAAAACAGTTGGGATCTAGAAAAGTTTTCCCACCAATTCAGTGCTTTTGGGAGAATCGCAGCCAACTTTGCTGTTTTTTGGTATCTTACCTTTTCTTTAGTAGCAACTTTGATTCTGAAGTTAACATAATCAATATTCACACCTGGACTTGAGTGGTGAACCTAAGCTGGCACTGCAATGTGCTAATGGAGGATAGCACATTGTGAGACCTCCAATTCTCTGCACAAGATGTTAAACCAGTGTTCTGCCTAGTTCAAATTTAATACAGGAGTAAATATATGTTTTTCATGTTGGCAACAGAAGAATGTTACAATGACAAGTGAAGTGTTTGTTAACAGCTACAATAGTAATTTCATGGTTGGTATGGTAATGTGTAACGCTT
The DNA here is from genome assembly GCF_965287045.1 of Carcharhinus amblyrhynchos. Taxonomy (NCBI): domain Eukaryota; kingdom Metazoa; phylum Chordata; class Chondrichthyes; order Carcharhiniformes; family Carcharhinidae; genus Carcharhinus; species Carcharhinus amblyrhynchos. The sequence goes on along the minus strand of NC_137324.1, from coordinate 43,850,856 downwards.
GAGCATTTTTATACAGTGTAAATAGTGATAATATTTGCATGATGTACAATTGTTATACCTTGTTTTAAACATCAACCCACAGCGACCAACAATGCAAATTTTCTATTTGGATATAAAAAATTCCCAAGTTAAAATTCCAAAATTTAGGACAGGTTCCTTTGGCATTCATCTCACAACCAGAAAATTATTCCAGTGTAACTTCAGCAGGTTTCTATTGTGAATGCACATCGGGCAACTCAGCTGATACAAAACATTACAGGGTTAAAACGGTTTGCAGTAATTTCCCAGAAGAATCTGCAATAGATTCATTATGCATGTTTAGCGCACGTAAGTGAAGCGTTCGTAATTAGTCCTCACGTTTTGAGATTCAAGTGCAAATCTTGTTCAGTGGTGTATTCACCCATTCAAGGTGGGTTTTAAAAGAGAGTTACTTCCTCAGATGTGGGGAAGTGAGCCTTTAAAAGGACACAAGCAATTTTGTACTGTCAAATTTACTTTGAATATTTAAACCAAAAAATTTGTCAGTACAGTATTAAAGGTAAGTAAGAAACATATATACCATAGAAGCATAGAACCATAGAAAATTGCAGCTCAAACAGGTCTTTTGGCCCTTCTTGTCTGTGCCAAACCATTTTTTGCCTATTCCCACTGACCTGCACTCGAACGATATCCCTCCACGCCCCTCTCATCCATGAACACGTCCAAGTTTTTCTTAAATGTTAAAAATGACCCCGCATTTACCACTTTATCTGGCAGCTCATTCCACATTCCTACCGCTCTCTGCACGATGAAGCTCCCCCCCTCCCCTCCTCCCCCCTCCCCCCCATCCCCCCCTCCCCTCCTCCTCCCCCCTCCCCCCCACTCCCCCCCACCCCTCCTCCTCCCCCTCCCCCCCACTCCCCCCCCTCCCCTCCCCACTCCCCCCTCCCCTCCTCCTCCCCCCTCCCCCCACTCCCCCCCCACTCCCCGCTCCCCTCCTCCTCCCCCCTCCCCCTCACCCCCTACATCCTTCTTGTAACTAGGTGACCAAAACTGTACACAATACTCTAAATTCGGCCTCACCAATGCCTTATATAACCTTACCATAACACTCCAACTTTTATACTTGATACTCCGATACATGTTACGTTGGAAGTGCACCATTATATTGAAAAATTCTACCGCATTTGTGCTGTTGTGTTTCACTCACCATATACAGAATGTGCACAGCATAACTAACAGAAAGTTTGTCATACTTATCAAAGTGGAAACAGGAGGCCCATTACATCAGAGTGGTGACAGGAAACCAAATTCAATTCATTGCTGGATTCCCACAATTAATTTAGTTCAATACTCCCTCCAAAGAAAAATTCTCTCTTTGGCTAATATTTTATAGGTTATTGTCCAACAGTTAATTCTCAATTTTAAGACAGGTAATCAGTAATCCCCCAGGTGCTCCATTTTTCTCCCACAATCCAAAGATGTGCTGGTTAGGTTGATTGGCCATGCTAAGTTGCCCCTTAGTGCCAGGGGAATTAGCAGGATAGGGATTCTGTAATTCTATGATAATTTCATTACTTTGCACTGTAGTGATATTTGTTTGTAGTTGTCTTGTTCTACTTGTACAGTGACTTCCCTTGAGCTTTTCAAGGGCCATGAATAAAATAACTATGAATGCTTCACAAAGCTTACCCCTTGCCTCTTTCAGAACTGAGGAAAGGAGTGGTTATTTGTATTCTGTCTACATTTACTTAATTTGAGTTGTTTTAGTCTGGTAGGACTTCCAGCCCTTTTTTGGGAAAGGAGATTGCTTCTATCATCCCACCAAGTACTTGAAGCAAGAACATGTCTCACCAATTAAAAGCGAGCACTAACTGTAATTTTAATGGGTTAACCCACTTGTAAAAATAGCAGAGACAAAATTGATATGAGTTGTAGAGTAGGACCTTGAAACCAGGTTTTCCATGCATGAAATTGCTGGCTGAGACACAAAATCCACAGAGAACTGGAAATCATGGATCTTGCTGGTGAGATGGTGATATTCAATTTTCTCCACCGTTTGTCAATGACATAATCAAGTTCATGCCCATAATGGGTGCAATCCTGATTTTAATACAATGCAATAAATACCATATTATTAATGGGCTTCCTTCACATGATCCACATGCCTTCCTTGCTGACATAATGTCAGGTCAGTGCGATTTACAGCCATTTGGCCAGACCTAAATTTGTCAAAGGGATCCCTCTGGGGGCGTGGCAACAAGTACAGCTGGGGGAGAAGGAAATAACCAGGTAGTGTACTGGCACTGCTTCCTGGCACTGCCTCCTGGTACCGGCCTTGGAACAGGCTGGTACTACTGAGGTGTGTCCTCGTGGAAGCCCCAATTGTTTTATTGGAGTCTAATTTTCAAGCATTCCTTCGGACCCCTGTGGGATCTGCTGAGCTTTTCAGTTGAATTAAAAGAAGAAGGAGCATGCTGACAGTTTTAGCTGGCAAGTGCATACAACCTCCCCAACAAATTGGGGTTAAAACTATCTTTTTTTTCCCCCATGTGCCATGGTTAGGAATAGAACAATTTATTCCTATATGAAATAGAAAGACACTGGTGCTGCACTCGTTAAAGAAAATACTATTATTAATGATAATAATGATAGATTAATAATAAGAAATTAAATACATTTCAGCAGAGGAGCTTGCGTGGTGCTCCTAAGAAGGCAGTTCCAAGATTTTGACTCACAGACAATCATATATTTCTCTGAAGTAAAGGCAAAATATCCTGAATGCTGGAGTTCCAAAGTAAACTAGAAAGTGCTAGAAAAACTCAACAGGTCTGTTAGCATCTGTGGAGAGAGAAAAACAGAGGGCCCAATTTTCCAGTCCTTTCTACAGTGGGATCTTCTGGTCCAAAAGTCAACCCCTGCCTACTCCCTATATTCCTTGCTTTCCAAAGAGACCAATAAACCTATCTCAGTCTTAAACCATACTAACAATGGAACATCTACAGCTTCTGGCGTTGAGAGTTCTGAAGATTCACAACCCTTTGAATGAAGAAATATTCCCTCATCTCAAGCCGATATGAACAACCCTTTATCCTGAAATTGTATCCCGTGGTCTTGATTCCCCTGACACAAAAACAACCTCTGTGTCTATCCTGTCAAGCCCCTTCAGATTTGTAAATTATTTCAATGATGTTCTCTCTCAGTTTTCTGAACTCCAGAGATTAGAACATAAGAACATAAGAAATAGGAGCAGGAGTAGGCCATCAAGCCCTTCGAGCCTGCCCCGCCATTCAATAAGATCATGGCTGATCTGTCGTGGCTCAGTTCCACTTTCCCGCCCTCTCCCCATAACCCTTAATCCCCTCTCTTATCAAGAACCCATCAACCCGCTTCTTAAAAATATTTAGTGAGGCAGCCTCCACCACTTCAACGGGCAGAGAATTCCAGAGATTCACCACCCTTTGAGTGAAGAAGTTCCTCCTCAACTCCGTTCTAAACCGCCTCCCCTTTATCTTGAGGCTGTGCCCCCTAGTCCTACTGTCTTTTTTGAGCGGGAAGAGTCTCTCCACCTCTATCCTATCCATCCCATTCATCATCTTATACGTCTCAATGAGATCTCCCCTCATTCTTCTAAACTCTAACGAGTACAAGCCTAGTTTATTCAGCCTCTCCTCATAGCTCAACCCCCTCAACTCCGGTATCAGCCTAGTAAACCTCCTCTGCACTCCCTCCAGGGCCAAAATATCCTTGCGCAGGTGCGGCGCCCAAAACTGCACACAGTACTCCAGCTGCGGCCTCACCAATGCCCTATACAGCTGCAGCAAGACCTCCCTACTTTTATATTCAATCCCCCTCGCTATGAAGGCCAGCATCCCATTCGCCTTCCTGACCACCTGCTGCACCTGCAAGCTGGGTTTTTGCGACTCATGCACAAGGACCCCGAGGTCCCTCTGCACCGTCGCCTGCTGCAGTTTTTCGCCACGTAAGTAATAGTCCTTCCTACCATTCTTCCTACCAAAGTGGACCACCTCACACTTGCCAACATTAAATTCCATTTGCCATTTCCTGGCCCATTCGCCCAGCCTATCTAGATCCTTCTGCAGACTCTCCACACCCTCCGCACAATTTGCCTTTCCCCCAATCTTGGTGTCATCAGCAAATTTCGACACCCTGCACTCGGTTCCCTCCTCCAGATCATCTATGTAAATGGTAAATAGCTGAGGCCCCAGCACCGACCCCTGGGGCACCCCACTAGTCACCAACCGCCAATCCGAATAGCACCCATTGACCCCCACTCTCTGCCTCCTATTTGACAACCAATCCTCTATCCACGCTAACACCCTACCCCCAACTCCATGTCCCCTGACCTTCTGCAATAACCTCTTGTAAACCCAATTTACTCAGTCTCCCTCATAGGACAGCTCTCTCATCACTGAACTGCCGCAAATACCAGTACACCTTTCCTTCAATGTGGAAATCAAAACTGCACACAATATTCCAGATTTGGTCTCAACATAGCCCTTTGCAATTGTAGCAGGACTTTCTTACTGTTGTAATTCAATTGCTTTGCAATGAAGGCCAATAAAGGCTAACATTCCATTTGCTTTCTTAATTGCTCACTGTGTGAAAGAACAAAGAGAAGTACAACACAGGAACAGGCCCTTTGGCCCTCTAAGCTGATCATAATGCCATAACTCAATAAAAACTTCTGCCCTTACATGGATGTATCCCTCTGTTCTCTCCCTATTCATGTACGCATCTAGATGCCTCTTAAATGTTGCTAATGTGCCTGTTTCCACCACCTCCTCTGGCAGTTCGTTCCAGGCACCCACTAGTCTGCATGAAAAAAGTCCCGCGCACATCTGCCTTGAATGTCCCCCCTCACTTTGAACCTGTGCCCTTTGTAGTATACCCTCCACTCTGGTAAAGGCCTCTGACTATCCACCCTATCTATGCCTCTCATAATTTTGTAAATATTTATCAGATCTCCCCTCGGCCTCCATTTTTCCATTGAAAACAATCCTAGTTTATTCAATCTTGCCTCATAGCCAATGCCCTCAAGAGCAGGCAACATCCTGGTGAGCTTTTTTTGCACTGCCTTAAAAGCTTTCACATCCTTCTGGTAGTGTGGTGACCAGAACTGCACACAATACTCCAAATCCAGCCTCACCCAATGTCTTATATAACTACAACATGATTTGCCAACTCTTACACTCAGCATGCTAACTTCCTGTGTTCCTTTCTATATGTGTACCATGCCCCTCAATGTTTATAAGTTTCACATCTTTGGAAAAATATTCTGCTTTTCCATTCTTACAGACAAAATGAATAACCTCATTACTACAGATGCTACCTTGTTGTCCGGTTACTTCAGCTGTCTACATCTCTTTGCAACCTCGTGTCCCCTCCACAAACTGATTATCTTCTCTTCAATATTGTATTTTCCTCTGGTTCTTAGAAAAAAAACACTTTTTTCTAAGTCACTTTGTTTTGCTTTTCCTTTTAAGACAAAAATTCAGATTCAAGTTGTTTTTTTTCACAAGATATCCAGAATAAAGTTCAGTGCAGCCTCTGAATTACCTTTAGAACTTGCTACTTCTGAGATTAAAATATATTTTCACTTAAGCAGTCAATTAAGAATGAACTCATAGTGGATTTTTCAAATAGAAAAATCTTTGTTATGAGGAAAAATGCTGCCTTTCACATCTGAGAACTGTGGTAGATTTGGATGTATTAAAATATGGGATGGAAATGATAATGCAGATCAGAAATGGGAATATGATATTCTTCAAGACCTTGCACTCACCAATTCACACTCAGGCCAAAATGAAGTCCCAATGTTTCTATTGTTGTGGTTATCACAGTACCAGTACAGGCTTGGCAAGCTGGAGGGCCTATGCTGCACTGTACTGTTCTTTGTTCTTTGTCTGACCGGCTCTTCAGAAGTTCTATCACTTCCTCAGGACATGTCACCAGAAATGAGAGCCATCAGAAGGAAAGCACTAAAATTGGGGAACTTCTATGGAAGATTGAAATTAAATGTATCAATATATAGCCTGCATCAGTAACACAAGCTCATATGACAACAGAGCAGTTTGTTCTATGTTTTTGATTGCTTCTTCAGAAGGAACTCTTCAAAATGCAGATGTTGAAAATAGAACAAAACTTACTCCAATTTAAGAATCAAAGAAAGCATTTAATAAAGAAACCTCATTACTCCGAACTTGGGGCCACACCCAGCTCCCACAATTCCAAACAGATTCTTATTTATAGTGAGTCAGCTGGTCAGCTGACTATTACACCACTCTGTAATTGGTTCCATGGTTTACTGGGTCAGCTGACTCTTACATCTTGTTCCCATTGGTCACTTTCATCCAATACAAAGTTGTCACTGATTATCCTAATATTGAACATAGAATATTACAGCGCAGTACAGGGCCTTTGGCCCTTGATGTTGCGCCGACCTGTGAAACCAATTTAAAGCCCATCTAACCTGTACTATTCCAATATCATCCATATATTTATCCAATGACCATTTAAAGGCCCTTAATGTTGGCAAATCCAGTATTGTTGCAGGCAGGGCATTCCACGCCCTTACTACCCTCTGAGTAAAGAACCTACCTCTGACATCTGTCCTATATCTATCACCCCTCAATTTAAAGCTATGTCCACTCATGGTAGCCATCACCATCTGAGGCAAAAGGCTCTCACTGTCCATCTATCTAATCCTCTGATCATCTTATATACCTCTATTAAGTCACCTCTTAACCTTTATCCCTCTAATGAAAACAGTCTCAAGCCCCTCAGCCTTTCCTCATAAGACCTTCCCACCATACCCAGGCAACATCCTGGCAAGCCTCCCCAGCACCCTTTCCAATGCTTCTGCATCCTTCCTATAATGCGGTGACCAGAACTGTACGCAATACTCCAAGTGCAGCCGCACCAGAGTTTTGTACAGCTGCTATATGACCTCATGGCACCTAACCTCAATCCCCCTACCAATTAAAAGCTAACACACCATCTGCCTTCTTAACAAGCCTATCAACTTGGTGCCAGCTTTCGGGGATCTATGCACATGGACACCAAGATCTCTCTGCTACTCTCTGGGTGGCACAGTAGCACAGTGGTTAGCACTGCTGCTTCACAGCTCCAGGGACCTGGGTTTGATTCCCAGCTCGGATCACTATCTGTGTGGAGTTTGCATGTTCTCCTCATGTGTGCATGGGTTTCTTCCTGGTGCTCTGGTTTCCTCCCACAGTCCAAAGATGTGTGGGTTAGGTTGATTGGCCGTGCTAAAATTGCCCCTTAGTGTCCTGGGATGCTTAGGTTAGAGGGATTAGCAGGTAAATGTGTCGGGATATGGGGATAGGGCCTGGGTGGGATTGTGTTCTGTGAAGACTCGATGGGCCGAAGGGCCTCTTTCTGCACTGTAGGGTTCTTTGATTCTATGTTTGAAACCACACCACCAAGTAACTTACCATGAACCCAGTGCTCTGTGAATCACTTCACACTTTTCCACATTAAATTCCATTTGCCACCTCTTAGCCCAGCTCTGCAGCTTATCTATGTCCCTCCGTAACCTGTAACATCCTTCCGCACTGTCCACAATTCCACCGACTTTAGTGTCATCCACAAATTTACTAACCCATCATTCCAGGACATTTATAAAAATGACAAACAGTGGTGGCCCCAAAACAGATCCTTGCAGTACACCACTAGTAACTGAAGTCCGTCAACCACTGTCTTCTTACAGCTAGTCAATTTCTGATCCAAACTGCTAAATCACTCTCAATCCCATGCCTCTGTATCTTCTGAAAAAGCTTACCGTGGGGAATCTCGTCAAACTCTTTACTGAAATCCAATTGCTTTACCCTCATCCACCTCTTTGGTCACCTTCTCAAAGAACTCAATAAGGTTTGTGAGGCATGCCTCATCCTTCACAAAACCGTGTTGACTATCCCTAATCAATTTATTTCCCTCTAGATGACTATAAATCCTATCTCTTATAATCCTTTCCAAAACTTTGCCCACAACAGAAGTAAGGTTCACTGGCCTATAATTACCAGGGTTGTCTCTACTCCCATTCTTGAACAAGGGGACAACATTTGCTATCCTCCAATCTTCTGGCACTATTCTTGTAGACAATGACGACCTAAAGATCAAAGCCAAAGGCTCTGCAATCTCCTCCCTAGCCTCCCAGAGAATCCTAGGATAAATTCCATTCAGCCCATGGGACTTATCTATTTTCACACTTTCCAGGATTGCTAACACCTCCTCCTTATGAAACTCAATACCGTCTAGTCTAAAAGTCTGTATCTCAGTATTCTCCTCACCAACATTTTCTTTTTCTTGTGTGAATACTGATGAAAAATATTCATTTAGTGCCTCTCCTATCTCTTTGGACTCCACACACAACTTCCTGCTACTGGCCCTAATCTTACCCTAATCATTCTTTTATTCCTGACATACCTATAGAAAACTTTACGGTTTTCCTTGATCCTACCTGCCAAAGACTTCTCATGTCTCTTCCTGGCTCTTAGCTCTCTCTTTAGGTCCTTCCTGGCTAACTTGTAACTTTCAAGTGCCCTAACTGAGCCTTCACGTCTCATCTTGACATAAGTCTCCTTCTTCCTCTCCACAATTCAACAACTGAATAAAGATTCAACTTCTTTAGTACACCACAGTTCCGTCACTCGACCACTTCCTCCCTGCTTGACAGGTACATACTTAGCAAGGACATGCAGCAGCTGTTCCTTGAACAAGCTGCACATTTCAATTGTGCCCATCCCCTGCAGTTTCCTTCCACATCCCATGCATCCCAAATCTCACCTAATCGCAACATAATTTCCTTTCCCCCAGCTATAACTCTTGCTCTGCAGTATATACCTAACCCTTTCCATGCTAATGTAAATGTAACTGAATTTGGTTACTATCACCAAAGCGTTCACCCAACTCCAAATCTAACACGTGGCCTGGTTCATTACCCAATACCAAATCCAATGTGGCCTCGCCTCTTGTTGACCTACCTACATACTGTGTCAGGAAACCCTCCTGCACACATTGGACAAAAACTGACCCACCTAAAGTACTCGAACTTCAATATCTGTCAATATCTGAAATGTTAAAATCCCCTTAACAACTACCTTGTTACTTTTGCTCCTGTCCAGAATCACCTTTGCAATCCTTTCCTCTACATCTCTGGAACTTTTCGGAGGCCTATAGAAAACTCCCAGCAGGGCGACCTCTCCTTTCCTGTTTCTAACCTTAGCCCATACTACCTCAGTAGACGAGTTCTCATCAAGCTTCCTTTCTGTCACCGTAATACTGTCCCTGACTAACAATGCCACACCTACCCCTCTTTTACCACATTCCCTGACATTACTGAAACATTTAAACCCGGAACCTGCAACAACCATTCCTATCCCCGCTCTATCCATGTCTCCAAAATGACCACAACATCAAGGCCCCAGGTACCAACCCATGCTGCAAGTTCATTTGATTTGATTTGATTTAATGTTGTCACATATCTTGGTATACAGTGAAATGCATTGTTTATTGCATGCTACAAGAAAAGTATACCATTCATTGAGTACATGGGGGAGAAGAGGAGAGGGTGCAGAATATAGTATTTTAATCTTAGCTAGGGTGTAGACAAAGATCATCTTAATGTGAGATAGGTCCATTCAAAAGTCTGATGGCAGCAGGGAAGAAGCTGTTCTTGAATCGGTGGTATGTGATTATTCTGGCTGCTTTTCTGAGGCAGCTGTAAGTGTGGACGGCACGAATGGATGGGATGCTGGTTAGCATGTTGGACTGGGCTTCGTTCACAACCCTTTGTAGTTTTTTGCAGCCTTGGTTGGAACAGGAGCCATACCAAGATATGATTTATCTGGAAAGGATGCTTCTTATGATGCATCTGTAAAAATTGGTGAGAATCATAGCAGACAAGCTGAATTTCCTTTGCCTCCTGAAAAAGTAGATGTGTTGTAAAGTCTTGTGCTAAGCCTCTACTGTACATTGATGGTGTAATGTTCAATAAAAGTAAGAGTTTAACAACAACCTTGTCTCCAGCAATATCTGCAGAACCAGGTCTTGAGCAGTCTCCTCTATGAAGCACAATGATGGTAACAGAAATCTCAGACTGCAAAGTCTTGATGACTTTAAGTGAAAAAGCTGGCTTTGGTTGTATAAGGAAATGTTTTCAATTCAATAATAATTTTGAGGTAAATCTTTTTTTTTCCTTTTTTGATTCCCAATGTTTCTTTCAAAATAAAACAAGGAAACTGCTGCAGGATCACAGATACTTTTGTGAGGCTGGTAACACCACCTGGCAGTGTTGACAATCAGATTTGATACGTGGCATTTCCAGACAGCAAATTATAGACAGTCTCTTCATACTTCGATGCATTTGCTGACATGTTCTGTAAAATATAACAAGGTGTGATTGAAGAGCGCTAATGTACTTGCAATCATATCGAGCAGGGAACAGAGGATAGGTTGATTGATTGAAGGACATGACCTGCAGCCCTCTCCTTTTAACATAGATAGCATACCCTTGGTCCCCTGCTGTACTGCATGAGCCAATGAGGAATTGTTTTAAAGAGGTAATAACATTAATGGCAACAATTCTTTATTCAAAGCCTTCTCCTGTTACCAATTCAGAACAAATTGTTCTCTTCCTATAAAAGAAACTCACCACGGTAGAGGCCTATCATATGAAATCTCCTTATCTCCAATAACAGCTTGATTGAGAAGAAGCCCATTCAAAGTGCAGAATCTCCTTACATTATAATAGAGTTTGCAATTTTGGACATACTGAGGAGGCTCTCAGATGTTAGGGACACAGAGCAAATGCTTATTTTTGCAATCTAATGGTGCTGAAAATTTCTCAACTACTTGCTAGGTAGATAATGTCACTTAGGTATGCAACATAAGGCAATAATAAGAAAATAAGATATAGGAATTGGGCCATTCAGACATTTGAGTTTGCTCTGCCATTCAATCGTGGCTGATAAGTTTCTTAACATCACTCGCCCACCTTTTCCCTGTAACTTTTGACCCCCCCCCCCTTACCAATCAAGAACCTTTTTATCTCTTAAATTCACTCAATCACCTGGCCGCCACAAGATTCTTTGGCAATGAATTCCACAGATTCACCACCTTCTGGCTGAAGGAATTCCTCCTCCTGTTCCTTCCTTCAGAGGAAGAAATTCCTCCTGTTCCTTTATTCCGAGGCTGTGCTCTCGAGTCCTCATTTCTTCTACTAATGGAAATATTTTCCCCATGCCGTTCTATCCAGGCCTTTCAGCATTCCGTAAGTTTCAATGAGATTCCCCCCCCCATCCTTCTAAATTCCGGTGAGTATAGATCCAGAGTCCTCAAATGCTCCTAATACATCAAGCTTTCCATTCTTGTGAACCTCCTCTGGACCTTCTCCAGGGACAACACGTCCTTCCTTAGATACAGGGCCCAAAATTGATCATAATATTCTGAATGTTGTCTGGACAGAGCCTTATGCAGCTTCAGCAGTATATCCCTATTTATATATTCTTGTCCTCTGAAAATGTATGCTAACATTGCATTTGCCTTCCTAACCACTAACTCAAATTGGAAGTTTAACTTTAAGAGAATCCTGAACTCCCAAGTCCCTTTGCGCTTCAAATTTCTGAATTCTCTCCCTATTAAGATATTGGTCTAGGCCTTAATTCTTCCAATCGAAGTGCTTTACGTCACACTTTCCCACATTGTATTCTATTTGCCAAAGTTTGATCTGTGTGTTGCAAGATGTCAGGCTAAACTCGACATCTTGATGGATTGAGACTTGATGGATTGAGTAATAAGAAGAGCCTGGATAGACTGGAACTTTTTTCTCTGGAGCGTAGGAGGCCAAAGGGTGATCTTATAGATGTCTCGAAAATAATGATGGGCTCTGATCAGCTAGATAGTCAATATCATTTCCCAAAGGTAGGGAAGTCTAAAACTAGAGGGCATAGGTTTAAGCTGAGAGGGGAGAGATACAAAAGTGTCCAGAGGGGCAATTTTTTCACAAAGGGGATGGTGAGTGTCTGGAACAAGCCCGCCAGTAGAGGCAGGTACAATTTTGTCTTTTAAAAAGCATTTAGATAGTTACATGGATAAGATGGGTATAGAGGGATATGGGCCAAATGCAGGCAATTGGGATTAGTTTAGGTGTTTTAAAATAAAAAGTGTGGCATGGACAAGTTGGGTCGAAGGGCCTGTTTCCATGTTATAAACCTCTATGACTCTATAACTCTGTTGTTGCGCTCTTGCGTCTGAGTCAGAGCGTTGTGATCTGAAGCCCCATCCAGAGACTTGAATTAATAATGTAAGCTGACACTTCAGGTCAGCACCAAAAGCACTAAGGCAGTAAGGCTGCACCTTTGGAAGTGCTATCTTTTGGATTAAGCTGTTGTTCTCTTGGGTGGAAGTATAAGGTCCTTCGGCATTATTTGATGAAGTATTCCACCAATATTTATGAACATTTGGAGAGGTATAATATGATCAAGAATAGTCAGCATGGCTTTGTCAAAGGCAGATCATGCCTTATGAGCCTGAACATATTGATGAAGGAAGAGCAGTTGATGTAGTTTATATGGACTTCAACAAGGCATTTGATAACGTGCCCCATGCAAGGCTTATTGAGAAAGTAAGGAGGCAATGGATCCAATGAGACATTGTTTTGTGGATTCAGAACTGGCTTGTCCACAGAAGACAAAGAGTGGTTGTAGATGGGTCTTTTTCTGCATGGAGGTCGGTCACCAATGGAGTGCCCCAGGGATCTATTCTGGGACCCTTGCTGTTTGTGATTTTTATAAATGATCTGGATGAGGAAGTGGAGGGATGGTTTGGTAAACTTACTGATGACACAAAGGTTGGAGGTGTTGTGGATAGTGTAGAGGGATGTCAGAAGTTGCAACGAGACATTGACAGGATGCAACACTGGGCAGAGAAGTGGCAGATGGACTTCAACCCAGATAAGTGTGTGGTGATTCATTTTAGCAGGTCAAATCGGATGACAGAATATAATATTAGGGGTAAGACTCTTGGCAGTGTGGAAGATCAGAAAGATCTTGGGGTCGGGATCCAAAGGATGCTCAAAGCAGTTTCGCAGGTCGAGGCTGTGGTTAAGAAGGCCTATGGTGTACTGGCATTCATCAGTCAAGGAATTGAGTTTAGAAGTCGGAAGATGATGCTGCAACTGTATAAGACCCTGGTCAGACCCCACTTGGATTACTGTGCTCAGTTCTGGTCACCTCATTACAGGAAGGATGTGAAAGCCGTAGAAAGGGTGCAGAGGAGATTTACAAGGATGTTTCCTGGATTGGGTGGCATGCCTTATGAGGATAGGTTGACAGCGCTCGCTCTTTTCTCTTTGGAGAGACGAAGGATGAGGGCTGACCTGATGGAGGTGTATAAGATGTTGAGAGGTATTGATCGAGTGGATTCTCAGAGACTTTTTCCCAAGAGGACACAGGTTTAAGGTGCTGGGGAATAGGTACAGAGGAGATGTCAGGGGTAAGTTTTTCACTCAGAGGGTGGTGAGTGCATGGAATCGGCTGCCGGCAGTGGTGGTGGAGGCGGATTCAGTAGGGTCTTTTAAGAGATTTTTGGATAAATACATGGAACTTAGTAAGATAACGGATTATAGGTAAGCCTAACAGGTAGGGACACGTTCGGCACAACTTGTGGGCGGAATGGCCTGTTTGTGCTGTAGTTTTTCTATGTTCTACGTTCTAATATCAATCCTCTAATCAACAGAGGGGACATATAATTCACAACCAAACAAGTGAAACAGATCAAAGCGAAATACTACAGATGTTGGAATCTGAAGTACAAACAGAAAATGCTGGAAGATCTCAGCAGGTCTGACAGCGTCTGTGGGGAGAGAATAGAGCTAATGTTTTGAGTCAGGATGACCCTCCATCAGATGAAACAGATGATCTTGTCATGTACATTATTTTGAACTTCTACTTTGCAGAAAGAGGCCATTTGGTCCACCAAACCACTGCACCAAATCTCCGAAAGAGCACCCCACCAAGACACACTTCCATGCTATCCCCGTAACTTTATGCATTTACTTAACCTGCATATCTTTGGACTGTGGGAGGAACACTTGGAGGAAAACCATGCAAACATGGGGAGAGTGTGCAAATTCCACACAGACAGCTACCTAAGGCTGGAATCAAGCCTGGGTCACTGGCATTGTAAGGAAGCAATGCTAACTATTGTGCCAGTGTGCCACCCATTTTCTCTCTGTGGAACTAGAAATTGGCTGCCTTAATTCTCTTTTTTTCGGAATAGTTCTCAGACTTCAAAAGCACTTCACTTGCTGTAAAGCAGTTTGAGATGGCTTGAGGTTGTGGAAGGTTGTACAAAAAAAATTGCTAATAATGTGAACAGTGAAAGGGTGACAACTGTTATCTTTTGATAGCTATAGCTAATTATGAACATAAAGGAGTGAATGCTAAGTGATGATTAATGGGTGTAAAAGACTGAGTGTGGGGGCCATAATTGGCTGGATAAAGTAGTACTTGCAGATATTTTGAACTAAATATTATCTTGGTTACCTAGCTATCAACTCCATGTTCCTCCCTGTCAGCTGTCTGAGGGTGAACCAGACAGTTGGCAAATGTAATTTTCCATTTGACCCTGTGATGTGCTTTCAACTACACATCAGTGTGATCGCTAAAACCAACTATTTCCACCTCCAGAACATTCCCAATTCCACTCCTACCTTACTTTATCTGTTGTTGAAGATGGCATCCTTGCCCTTGTTACCTGTAGAATTACTAGGCATATGTGAACTTATCCATGTGTATATTGATATAAAGCTCAAAGGCATAGGAGGGGCAGAGCTGTGTGTATGCTCTTTTGTCAGCAAAAGCATATTTAAAACTAGATTGCATGACACACTTCCCTTCAAGTGATATCATGCTGCTATTACAGAACATATCTCAATACCCCTCTTTTTTCGTAAAAGTATTTTCTTTCCTTCCAAAGAATGATAACTATTTATTTTCATGGTTAGTTACCATTGCAAAGCATATAGAATTGATGAATCTGTGAGTCTCTAAAGCATAGTGGAAATCTGCTGATATACTCCGATCATGTAATAGTAACCTTATCTGGAGGTTTCTTCAATTGCTCACAGTGATTGTGGGATTGTAATTCTTGGATGCTGCTTCTGGTAACATTTGGGATCTTGTCCTCAATGTTGTAGGATTGCATAGTGGTTCAGGATCTGGGATGAATCTGATTTACCCTTAATCACCCCATACGATAGTGGCATTGTGTGTAATGACTCAACAGGACCCTTGCCCTGAACAAATCCTTGTCATCTCAACCTGTTGTCATGCACCTTCTTTGGGATCCTGGATACAACTGTACTGCTGCAAATGTAAAGTTGTCAATTCTGAATTCACATTTTTATTGTGCGCATTGATCACCTTACTGCTTAATTGGATTTGTTGTGTATGGCCTGTTTGGATCAGTACACAGTTCCCTCTAACTACATTAGCCTTTTCTCTAGTACACTGCCAATGGCCTTTCCGCCATTTTCCTTGCTGAATTGCTGGAAAGCTGGGCATTCCTGTGCTGTGTGTGGAATGTCACACCTTCCACATGTCTTGTCAGGTTTAGGTTTTTGGGTAAGTGTGCCAACTTTGTCAAACTGTGAAGATCACTTCATGCTTACATCTATCCTTGAATAGCTCTTCAGTGCTATACATTTTGGGCTTGCCGAGCAGACCTGTCTGGAATTCTTCCATGGGGTGGATGCAATGACCAACTCAACAATTCTGTCAGCTTTAAAAAAAAGTACAGTCCATACCCTTTTCTCTGCATCTGCTGATGAATTCTATGAATTCTGTTGGCTGTTGGTGAAATAATGTGAACTCTAGTCAATGAACCTGGAGGTTGAACCCTGATACTGAACCAACTTTCCAACGTTGTCTATAGCTTTTGGTATCCTTTAGCCCTTCTGCTGCTAATCCTGCTGTTTCCAGCCTGTGAAAACCTTTATTCTCAATTACTAGGCATTTTTTTAATGATTTGCTTATTTGATTTGGACAGAGCTGAACCAAGAAATCTCAGTTCTAACACTGTTTAGACATTTCAAATGTAAATGTCGGTCAGATACATCCTATCCAGACTGGGAACATTCTAATACTATCCCTTTATCCTTCCTTCTTCTAGACCCTCCAGGCTGAGTGGCCCTGTAGCAGCTTCCATGTGCTTTTCCAAAATTCTGCATGTTACAATCCATTGTAGCAATCGGTTTGTTTGATCCTTGCTCGCTGGCTATCTATCCGGCCCGCACCTTGGTCTCTCGCCTTTCCTGACTAAGCTAACCTGTTGCTGGTCTTCTTAATGCACTATCACACTCACTGCGCTGACAGGCTATGCACAATAATCTCACCATGAGGGATCTGTCGGCTTACGAATTCTTTATTGTGTTTATCTCTGCACGGTGTCTTCAAAGCTTTCCTGCACAGCCAGCACACTGCAGTGTATTCATTCTTGAACACTGTAGCTTCATTACAGTCTGACCAGAATACTGAGGGCTATCCATGCCATATAGTTTGCTCGAAGGTTGTACTGAATCTTGCTGCCAGGCTGAGCTCCATGTCATTTAGAAGGAACCACTGCTGCACACAATGTCATGTTGTAATATTAAGGCACCAATCACTCTTAAGAGATTGTGTGGACATGTCGTGATTTCATTTATTGAGGTTAAGCACGTATGTATCTATATATATATATGAAGATACCAGAGCTACAGAGTTGTGCATGTATGCTCTGCTGAAAGTAAAAGTAGGACTTAAACTAAGTCATAGGACACACTTCCTTTCTAGTGGTGTCATGCTGCAATCACTTACAGGCATATTACAACAAAAACTTGCACCAAGCCCCACTCACTTACATCCTGATCTGTTATAGCTCTTGGTTAAGTAATGCCTGAATTGTAAAATTCTCATCCTTGTGTTATAATTAAGGTCAAAATTCCAGAGTGTTTTATGAATTCCACCTGGATCATCAATTTTGCAATTTGAATTTGGCTGGAATAAACATGAGATGTTTCACTTCAGGTATGACTCAAATGACCCACTAGGGAGCTTTTATCACACAAAGTTTATTTAAGTATACAGTTAAAATATAACTTTTACTAATTACAAACAAGAAAAAAAACCATGATATCATATAAACATTAATAACTCTATCAAATGTTCCAACCAAACAAATTTCCCTATAAACATGTACCTGCCACAGGTTTATCACAGGAAATATCAATGCTCAGAACTGAGTCCTTTGGTCGAGAATTGAAACTCTGACTTCCCAGCCTTATAACTTCTAGCAATCCTCGAAGCAGAGATAATGCCACTACTGGACTCTAGTATTCAGCCAGAAAACCACTGCAAGAGACAAAGTTCTCACTCCAGGAAAGCAAGAAGAGTTGCTTCAAGCTATCCAGCAAAATTTACAATACCAGGGATAGAGAGAGACAGAGAAAAGCGCTACTTTTGTCTGATGTCTACACATCATCCAAACTCAAGCAGCAGCCAGCAGCCCAAAACTGAAAATGAAAGGACTCCTGTCACCTGATCTGTCAACCATTCTTCCCTGAACAATGCAAAAGGTTGTAAATTCCTGCATACTGCATAAAGCCCTGAGTAAAAATAAACAAAACTCCATTTAAACCATTGAAACAGCAATAGAAGGACTTCTAAGCAAACAGCTCAGCAACAATGACAAAAAAAATTTACAAACTGCGGAGAATATGATTTAAAAAAAAATTCTTAAAGGTACACTAGTGTCACACTTGTTTGCAAATTCCTCCATCACCTCATTCTCCCTCATCTCTGAACCCTCCTCCAGTTCCACAACTCTCTGAGATATCTGTGCTCATCTACTTCTGGCCTGTGCTCATCTGCATTTATAAATGTTCCACTATTGTCAGTTTGCTTTCAGCTGCTAAGGCTTTATGCCCTAGAATCACCAACTTAATTGCCCTGATACTCCACTTCCATTTTCTCCTTTAAGATTCTCCTTAAAACATATCTTTTTGGCAGTTGGCCCAAATATCTCCTTCTGTGGCTTGATGTCTGATATTTTCCATGCTCTTGTGAACATCTTGGAACATTCTGCTGCAATAAAGATGTTATGCAAATTTAAATGGTTGTTATTATGGCTTTGAAGTGTCGCAGTGAGTGGCTTTAGCTTATAAAATGTCTGGGAGTACTTTAATTAGCTATAAAGACTGGGAGGGTGTTTTGCATAGGTTCTTGAATCAATAGAGAGTCTCACTATCTGGGAGCACACATCAGAACACCAGATGTAGAATTCTCCAGCCAAACGTCTACTCCCGATGCAAGTAAGTTTCGTAAAATTGCCCCCTGCATATTCAGGTACTGGAGTAATGCCATGGAAACATGCACTTTCCAGATTCAGACTGAAACATACAAGTCAGGAAGTATCCCAGTGTGATGTCTTCACAAAGGCAACCATTCTCAGCCAGCAAAAAAGAATCTGCAATTTCTATCCCAGCTTCCAAGCCAATTTTCCCTGGCAGGAAATGCTGTAGCCTGCACCAAAATCTCCTTACAGCTATAGACACAAATATAGAAACTAGAAGCAGGAGTAAGCCATTCGGCCATTCAAGCCTGCTCCGCTATTCACCTTGATCATGGCTGACCATCAAATTCAATATCCTGATCACCTCCCCTTTTCCCCCATATCCCTTGATCCCTTTAGCCCCAAGGGCTACATCTAATTTTTTCTTGAAAACACACGTTTTGGCCTCAAATACATTCTGTGATTGTGAATTCCACACACTCACCACCCTCTGGGTGAAGGTTTACCCCTTATCCTTAAACTATGACCCCTACTTCTGGACTTCTCCCCCGCCAGCCAACAAAGCAAGTGGGGTGGGGTTTAACCTGTACCACCGCACTCTGTGCTTTCGCTGCTGCTACAACGTGCTAAGTTCAAAGCAAATTTAAAGTTGCCATAATTCCATATATATTGATAGCAGGGAAAGGTGCCTTAAAAAAAACTATGTGGAACTGCAGGATTGTGTACTTAGCAAGTTAAATATTAAATAAGTTATGCCTGTGCATAGAATCAGTTGTGATCGGTTTGTCATAGCAGTTTCAGAGGATTTTGAAAAGAATCAGGCACTAATCAAACATTTACTAATGAAAGAAATTGGCACGTTTTTCATTGTCTCTCCAGATGTGATTTATTCTGATGGGCAGCTTTTTGATCAGTGTTTAACTGAAAAAAAATAAGGCCAATTAAGTCAACTCAAACTGAAGATTTCCCCTACAAGTTTCCTTAATAATGACATACAGGGAACAAAAAAAAAAACAGCTGTCAGTTTGCTTTCATTTGCTTTATTATTTTGTTCTGCTAAGAGTATACCCGATTATATTAGCCAGAAAACTTGCTTGATTGGCAGTTCAATTACAGCATCAGATATTTCAGAACAATGGTCACAATCATTTGTACAATTTCATGACAGGCCTCAGGCCTAAGAATGTTGAATACATATGAGATAGCATTCCAAAATTATCTCAGGCTGCAGTGAAACACAATCTTTATGATTACAGTCTGAGTACAACTTGAATTAATTCTGTGAGTGGCATGCTTGCCGAAGAATATGGCAACATCAGTTTTTTTAAAAAAAAAGCTATTAAGAGTGTAAGATATACAAAGATTTGGGCTGTTTACTAATAATGACATCAGAGAATCACAGAATTTTTTTAATGGAATCTCTACAGTGCAGAAGGAGGCCATTCGGTCTATTGATTCTGTACCGACTCTTCAAAACAGAACCTTCCCCGGGGCCACCAACCGTGCACATTTAGCATGGCCAATCCAACTGCACATTTTTGGACATAGGAGCAACAGAGGAAATCCACACAGACACCAGGAGAACATACAAACTCCACATAGACAGACAGTCACCCAAGGCTGGAATTGAACTCAGATCCCTGGTGCTGTGCAGCAGCAGTGCTAATCACTGTGCCGCCGTGCCGCCCCCATTACTACAATGCAGAAGGCCATTCAGCACATCAATTCAGGGCTGGTTTTTCGTAGGAGCAATTTACCAAGTGCCATTTCCCATCTTATCCCCTTGGCCCTGCACACACTTACTTTTCAGATAACAATTCAATTCCCTCTTGATTGTCTCGATTGTACCTGCCTTCACCACACTTTCAGTCAGCACATTCTAGATCCACATACTGCATGAATAAATTATTCCTCATGTTGCCATTTCTTCTTTTGGCAATAATCTTTATTATAATCCCAGCTGATGTTACTACTGGACAGAATGGAACCTGGCTTGTTAGATCCTAACAAAGAACATTTTTTTTTGTTTCAAGATATGAAGAGTGGCTACTGATTAGAATCACAAATCTTCTGATCAATTTTTAACTAAAGGATAAAATGTTTTACAAACATTTAAAAAAGATTAATTATATTACATGCGAACACTACTCCTTCATCCCAATTATACTTTTACAGGCATATATAAATCCATAAGGATGACCCAAATTACAAAATCCATTTTTCACTCTAATGTTCACAGTAAGTACAGTTCATGTAAATCAGTAGGCAACCTATGACTGGATACACCACATTCTGAAAGCAGGTGACAGATGCCATCCAAAGCAACTTCTATGGCTTTCTCATCAACTCCCTTTAGACACGTGTCATATAGTGAGAAAACTGGTCTTGCAGAAGATCTGCTTTTTAACTTGGGTATCTGATTTCCACTCTTGAAGAATTTGCCTTCAAAATTACACTTTCACTTGGACTTCTTTGACAAGGACCCACCTCCAGGGTTTCAACCTCTCCTTTTGATGCACTCTCTCTGGATCACCACATGCATTCAGGCTTCATTTTCCACACACCTACCAGAATTCTAATGTCCTGCTCATGAAATTAGAGTGGGCAAGAGATGGAGAATGGAAAGGTTTTTTGACCTTGAACAAGATTTTACTGTTTTGGAATGAGCAAGGTTGTAAAATCCTGTTCACTGTTTCAGATACTCAGCTAGGCAATAAAACACCACTGCTTCACAAGCCCATAGTAAAGAGTCACTAACATTTAGCTTTCTCTTCTGATCTTCCGGCTTCTTGCAAGCCCACCTTTCCTTGATTCTGCTCCCTACAGCTTTCTCTCTTCAATTTAGAGCCTTCTCCACTGCTCCTTACTTTAACTACACTAAACAGGAACTTGTTCAAATCCCTTTTCTTGTTCCTTGGTTTAACTATCCTCCTGGTTTGTTTTGTCCCACTCCGTGATTTCTGGGGCTTTCTCCTGCTCCTTTTGGAAAGCTGCTTTTTGAAATTCCCTCTCCTGTGTTCAGGTCCTCCTGGCACCTGCTTCTAATTGAACAAAAGCTATTTCTTCCTGTGTCTGTGTTGGGTCCCTGTTGCTAGGCCACAGCCCAGTTTTTTCTACTTTATTTTATGTTCCCTCAGACACCGATATCTCAATTCCGAATTTCCAGGATCATAAAACCTCATCAAACTGCAGGTACATAAACAAACTCTCAGGCTTACAGGCAACTCTTAAAAGTGTCACCAAAAATCAGGTTCCCCATTTATTTTTACAAAAATTCAGAAATATTAATATTAAACTTAAACTTAAAACTTAAACTTCAAGCTATGACATAATCTTAACACCCAAAAATATATTTGGCCGATTGGATAAGTAACTGGCTGTCTCATAGAAGACAGAGAGTGGTGGTGGAGGGAAAATTTTCAGACTGGAGACCAGTTGCCAGCGGTGTAACACAGAGGTCAGTGCTGGGTCCTCTGCTATTTGTGATTTTTATCAATGACTTGGAAGAGGGGGCTGGAGGGTGGGTTAGTAAATTTGCTGACAACACCAAGATTGGTGGAGTAGTAGATAAGGTGGAGGGCTCTTGTAGGCTGCAAAAAGACATTGATAGGATGCAGAGCTGGGCCAAAAAGTGGCAGATGGAGTTTAACCCTGTTAAGTGTGAGATGATTCATTTTGGCAGGACAAACTTGAATGCAGATTGCAGGGTCAACAGCAGGGTTCTTAGGAATGTAACAAAGAGATCTTGGGTATTCATATCTACAGATCTCCGAAGGTTGCCACTCAAGTGGATAGAGCCGTGAAGAAGGCTTATAGTGTGTTAGCATTTATTAACAGGGGATTTGAATTTAAGAGCCATGAGGTTATGCTGCAACTGTACAGGACCTTGGTGAGACCACATTTGGAATACTGTATGCAGTTCTTGTCATCTCACTATAAGAAGGATGTGGAAGCATTGGGGAGAGTGCAGAGGAGATTTACCAGGATGCTGCCTGGTTTGGAGGGTAGGCCTTATAAGGAAAGGTTGAGGGAACTAGGGCATTTTTCTTTAGAGCAGAGGAGGATGAGAGGCAACTTAATAGAGGTTTATAAGATGATGACAGGTATTAATAGAGTGGACGTGCAGAGACTATTTCCTCGGGTGGATGTAACTGTTACTAGGGGGCATAACTATAAGGTTCATGGTGGGAGATATAGGAGGGATGTCCGAAGTAGATTCTTTACTCAGAGAGTGGTTGGAGTGTGGAATGGACTGCCTGCTGTGATAGTGGAGTCGGACACTTTAGGAACTTTCAAGCGGTTATTGGGTAGGCACATGAAGCATACCATAATGATTGGGAGTGAGATAGCTTGATCTTGGTTTCAGACAAAGCTCGGCACAACATCGAGGGCTGAAGGGCCTGTACTATTCTATGTTCTAAATACAAATACAACTTCCTTAACTATTGCTGTTTTTGTTCTTGATCCTTCCACTGAAGGGAATGTTTTGCCTGATTTACTTTGTCCAGACCCCATATGATTTTGAATGCATCAATTAACCTTCCATCACTCTTTAATGGTAGGAAGGATTATTACTTACGTGAAGAAAAACTGCAGCAGGCGATGGTGCAGAGGGACCTCAGGGTCCTTGTGCATGAGTCGCAAAAAGCCAGCTTGCAGGCGCAGCAGGTGGTCAGGAAGGCGAATGGGATGCTGGCCTTCATAGCGAGGGGGATTGAATATAAAAGTAGGGAGGTCTTGCTGCGGCTATATAGGGCATTGGTGAGGCCGCAGCTGGAGTACTGTGTGCAGTTTTGGGCGCCGTACTTACGCAAGGATATTTTGGCCTTGGAGGGAGTGCAGAGGAGGTTCACTAGGCTGATGCCGGAGTTGAGGGAGTTGAGCTATGAGGAGAGGCTGAATAAACTAGGCTTGTACTCGTTAGAGTTTAGAAGAATGAGGGGAGATCTCATTGAGACGCATAAGATGATGAATGGGATGGATAGGATAGAGGTGGAGAGACTCTTCCCGCTCAGAAAGGACAGTAGGACTAGGGGGCACAGCCTCAAGATAAAGGGGGGGCGGTTTAGAACGGAGTTGAGGAAGAACTTCTTCACTCAAAGGGTGGTGAATCTCTGGAATTCTCTGCCCGTTGAAGTGGTGGAGGCTACCTCGCTAAATATTTTTAAGACGCGGGTTGATGGGTTTCTGATAAGAGAGGGGATTAAGGGTTATGGGGAGAGGGCGGGAATGTGGAACTGAGCCACGACAGATCAGTCATGATCTTATTGAATGGCGGGGCAGGCTCGAAGGGCCAGATGGCCTACTCCTGCTCCTATTTCTTATGTTCTCCTTTCTAAGGGAAACAGTCCCAAATTCTCTAATCAATGGGACACTTGACTTCAATGGCTCACCACATCCAGTCACCTGAGCAAGGTTTTCCTGCTATTTTTCTTCTTCTCTGGGCCCAAAGAATGAAACATTGTACAACTGTGCAGCCCACTCACAGCCTACATAACTGCAAACCCTCCACAGTCCATTGAGAGTTGAACTTCCTGATCTCGCTCTTAATGAAGTACTTAAATGTATTGTTAAGCTCTTTGCAGTGTTTGTTTTAAATGTCATTTTCTTGGATCATCTGGATATAGTTCTGTTTTAAAATACATGTGTGCATATTTAATTTTATGTTTATAGAAATGATTTCTATAAACATAATAATAATTGGAATAATAATTGACGGAATAATCTGGCCCTGCCCTTCATTAATTCACGTTTGCTTTGGTTCCCACCCCCCCCGCAGAATTTGTTTAAATCCTTCCATGTGACACTAGCAAACCTCCCAGCCAGAATATTTATGTCCTTCCAATTCAGATGTAAGCTGTCATTTCTGTACAGGTCCCACCTGCCTCAGAAGAGATTCCAATGATCTAGATATCTGAAATCCTCCTTCCTACACCAGCTGTTTAGCCACATGTGAAGCTGTACTATCTTTCTATTTCTAGCCTCACTAGTGCTTGGCACAAATAATAGATGGAATAATCTTGCCTGGACCTGTGCAGCTCCGACAAACTAAGAAGCTTAACAGCATCTAGGACAAAGTAGTTCTCCTGATTGGCACCCAATCCACCACCTTAAACATTTGCTCCATTCACCACTAATGCACAGTGACAGTAGTGTGTACAATCTACAAATACCCAACAACTCAAACTTGCTACCTCTACCACCAAGAAAGAAAAGGGCAGCAGATGCATGGAAAAACCACGAGATGCAAGTTACCCTCCAACCACTCCACCCTGACTTGGACTATATTGTCTTCTTCTTAACACCCATATATTACAAATAGCAAAGGTCCCAGCAATGATCCCTAAAGAATGTCACTTGTCATAGCCCTCCATACAGAAACGCACCCTTCCACTGTTACCCTCTGTCTTCTATGACTAAGCCAGTTCTGTTTCCATCTTGCCAGCTCATCTCTGATCCCGTGCATCCTCATCTTCTGTCCCATGAGGGACATTGTCAAAGACCTTACTAAAGTCCATGTAGACAACATCTACTGTCCTACCCTCATCAATTATCTTTGTCATTTCTTTAAAAAACTCAATCAAGTTATGAGACATAACCTCCCCTTCCAACAACCATGTTGCCTCTCACTAATATGTCCACTTATTTCTAAGTGGGAGTAAATCCTGTCTCCAAGAATCCTCTTCAATAATTTCCCTACCACTGGAATAAGGCTCACCAGTCTGTAGTTACCTGGGTTACCCTTGCTACCCACCATAAATAAAGCAACAACATTGGCTGTTCTCCAATCCTCTGCGACCTCCCAAGTTGCGAGTGAGGATAGGTAGAAAGTTAAAAAGCAGGACCTTTAGATTTGTAATCTCAGGATTACTCCCTGTGCCGTGCACTAGTGAGGCTAGGAATAGGAAGATAGCACAGCTCAACATGTGGCTAAACAGTTGGTGTAGGAAGGAGGGTTTCAGATATCTGGACCATTGGGATCTCTTCTGAGGCAGGTGGAACCTGTACAAAAAGGTCAGGTTACATCTGAACTGGAAGGGCATAAATATTCTGGTTGGGAGGTTTGCTATGTCACACGGGAGGATTTAAACTAATTTGGCAGGAGAGTGGGAACCAAAGGAAATATGAATTTATGAAGGGGAACCAGAGAGTAGGGCCAGTAAGACTCAGAGAAACAGCAAGCAAGGTGTGGTTGCTAATCAAAAAGCATCTGGTGGACTGAAGCATATTTATGTCAATGCGAGAAATGTAACAAGTAAGTCAGATGAACTTAGAGCTTGAATTAGTACTTGGAACTATGAAGTTGTTGCTATTACAGAGACTTGGTTAAAGGAAGGACAGGATTGTCACTTTTACATTCCAGGATACAGATGTTTCAGGTGGGATAGAGGGGAATGTAAAAGGGGTGGGAGAACTGCACTACTGGTTAAGAAAACTATCACAGCTGTACTACAGGATGACACCTCGGAGTGCTAATACAATAAGGCAATATGGATAGAGCTCAGGAATAGGAAGGGTGTAGTCACAGTGTTGGGAGTTTACCACCCAACAACCAGCAGGAGATAGAGGAACAGATATGTAGGCAGATTTTGGCAAGATGTAAAAGTAACAGAGTTGTTGTGGTGGGAGATTTTAACTTCTCCTATATTGACGGGACTCACTTACTGCTAGGGGTATGGGTGGGGCAGAGTCTGTAAGGAAATTCAGGAGGGCTTCTTGAAACAATGTGTAGATAGTTCAGTTAGGGAAGTGGGCGTGCTGGACCTGGTATTGGGGAATGAGCCCGGCCAGGCGATCGGCATTTCAGTGGAGGAGCAGTTCAGGAGCAGTGACCACAATTCAGTAAGCTTTAAGGTACACATGGATTAAAGATAAGTGTAGTCCTCAAGTTAAGATGCTAAATTGGGGGAAAGCTAGTTGCAACAATGTTAGATAGGAACTGAAGAATGTAGACTGCGAGCAGACGTTTGAGGGCAAATCAACATCTGGCATGTGGGAGGCTTTGAAGTGTAAGTTGATAGGAATTCAGACCAGCACATTCCTGTAAAGATGAAGGATAAATATGGCAAGTTTTGGGAATCTTGCATAAGGAGAGCGATATTGTGAGCCTAGTCAAAGAGAAAAAAGGAGCATTTGTCAAGGCTAGGAGATTGTTCACCCTCTCCCTGAATAATGCTTTCTGCCTGTTCAGAGACACCCGGACCCTGGCATTAGGAAGGCAATATATCAACCTGGAGTCTCTTTCACATCCACAGAAGTGCCTATCTGTACCCCTAGCTACAGAGTCCGCTATAAATATTGCTCTAGTTCTCTTATCCCTCCCGATGTAACAATAGAGCCAGCTATGGTGTCACTGCTCTGGATGCTGCTGCTGTTGTTATCCCCTGATAGGCTGTCCCCAACAACAGTGTCCAAAATGGTATATCTGTTACAGAGTGAGGCGACCACAGGGGATTCCTGCACTGACTGCCTGCACTTTTAGTGGTCCGCCATCTATCTGCCTGCAACTTGGGTGTCATCACATCACTAAAATACCTGTCTATGATGCTTTCCGCCATCTTCATGCTCATAAATGCATCCAACTGCTGACCCAAAGTATTTGTCTGGTCTGTGAGGAGCAATTGGGTGCACTTCCTGCAGATGCAGTCATCTGAGATGCTCACAGGTCTCCCACATCTTACAGGTGAAGCACCTAACCCCATTGACCAACATTTCTATTACTCATTAAATTAGTTAAGAAAATTTATTAAACTTTTACCTTCACTTATCACTCCTGATACCTGAGGTAGATCTTTACATCACTTACTTTCCCAGGCTACTGTCCAATTTGATTTGATTTGATTTATTATTGTCACATGTTTTAGCATACAGTGAAAAGTATTGTTTCTTGCGTGCTATGCAGAAAAAGCATACCATTCATAGAGAAGGAAACGAAAGAGTGAAGAATGTAGTGTTATAGTCATAGCTACAGTATCGCGAAGGATCAACTTAGTGCAAGGTAGATGCATTCAAAAGTGTGATGGTAGCAGGGAAGAAGCTGTTTTTGAGTTGATTGGTGCGTGACCTTAGACTTTTGCGGAAGAAGGTGAAAGAGAGAATGTCCAGGGCGTTTGGGGTCCTTAATTATGTTGGCTGCTTTTCCAAGGTAGCAGTACGTCAATGGATGAGAGTCTGGTTTGCGTGATGGACTGAGCTGCATTCACAACCCTTTGTAGTTTCTTTGGTCTCGGGCAGAGCAGAAGCCGTACCAAGCTGTGATACAACCAGAAAGAATGCTTTCTATGGTGCATCTGTAAAAGTTGGTGAGAGCTGTAGCTGACATGCCAAATTTTCTTAGAAAATTTCCTGAGAATATAGAGGCATTGGTGGGCTTTCTTAATAGTGTCAGCGTGGAGGGCAGGTTGTTGGTGACCTGGACACCTAAAAACTTGAAGTTCTTGACTCTTTCTCCTCCATACCCATTGATGTAGACAGGGGCATGTTCTTTACGCTTCCTGAATTTGATAGCAACCTCGTCTGTTTTGTTGACATTGAGGGAAAGATTATTGTTGCCGCACCAGTTCACCAGATTCTCTATCCCATTCCTATACTCCGCCTCATCATTGTTTGAGATCCAACCCACTCCAGTGGTGTCATCAGCAAACTTGAAAATTGAATTGGAGGAGAATTTGGCCGCATAGTCATAGGTGTATAAGAATTATAGTAGGGTGCTGACAACACAGCCTTGTGGGGCACCCTTGAGGATGATCATGGAGGAGGTGTTGTTGCCTACTCTTACTGATTGTCGTCTGTGAGTTAGGAAATCAGGATCCAGTCGCAGAGGGATGGGTCGAGGCTCAGACCATGGAGTTTGGAGATGAGTTTTGTTGGAATAATGGTGTTGAAGGCTGAGCTGTAGTCAATAAATAGGAGTCTGAAATAGGTGTCTTTGTCATCAAGGTGTTTCCCTGCAAGTTGACAGTCACCAAGCAAGCAAACAAAACAAAAAGGGAAAAGGAAACTCCTCCCACTCAGCATTGAATTATCACATTGCTCCAAATTACCAAATTTGAATCCCACTCTGGCTGCCTCATTCAGGCTGTCTCCCACTATGGGATTCATTGTTTCTGGAAAATGTACAGTGAGTCAATGGGCATGAAAGTGCCATAGTTTGGTATAGAGTGCATAAGGATCCATGGGAGGGTGGTTAGACAAACGTAAAGATGTAAGGGTCCTAAGGCGGTGGGTCTAAGGGTTAACTTGACATAGGGTCATGAGGGGATATAGGGGGTGGGTGGGATATAAGTTGTCATGGATGGACATAGGGAGTATTTGGATGGTGAATGGAGAAATCAGGGCTGGAGGGCTTTGTGTATTTTTTTCTCACTGGGACAATGTCCCATTGCACAGAGATGGGCCTTATAAACGCTGCCTCTATAGTCGGCAACCCACTTTCATACCTCTTCCCAGGTCGACCAGTCCAACAATGCATACTGCCCCCAACAATGAAGATCCAGCCTTTGCAGACACTTTTTCCTAATCCGACTCCTCGTACCCATCTCGTGGATGGAAATCCAGGCCATTACCTTTAGATGTCGCTTCTGGTATGA
This sequence comes from Carcharhinus amblyrhynchos, assembly GCF_965287045.1. NCBI lineage: Eukaryota > Metazoa > Chordata > Chondrichthyes > Carcharhiniformes > Carcharhinidae > Carcharhinus > Carcharhinus amblyrhynchos. Next base: position 43,821,916 of record NC_137324.1, on the reverse strand, counting down.
TCTTTAAATCTGCCTCCATAGAACGAAGCTTCTCTCCCAAATCTCAATGAGTCATGTTCCTCCCTCCTTCTCACATAGCAATTTGTTCCTAATTTTTTAAAAAAATTATTAGGGTCACAAGTAGGCTGACATTAACACTGCAATGAAGTGAAAGTCCCCTAGTCGCCACACTCCGGCACCTGTTCAGGTGAGAGGGAACTTAGCGTGGCCAATGCACCAACTAGCATTTCTTTTGGACTGTGGGAGGAAACTGGAGCACCTGGAGGAAACCCAAGCAGTCACACAGAGAATGTGCAGACAGTGATCCAAGCCTAAAATTGAACCCAGGACCCTGTGAGGCAGCAGTGCTAACCATTGTGTTTAACCTCATAGCTAATTTAATCTCTCCCTCCCTGACACACACATACTCATATACTTTCACTCTCTCGCTCCGTCTTCCTCTCTCTCTCATGCACACATATTTGCCCTTTCTGTTTCTGACTGTGCCTCACTTTTCACATCAAAGCCAGACAGAATTAAATTGCCTATTTCATCAGTTTGTGTGCCTCAGAGAATGTTTTGATTGGGTAGTATTTTTTTTACCAAAATGTGATTGGGGAGAAAATTGAAATTGGAAAGAGGTCTGTGATTATTTTCTGTTTTCATTATCTATCAAACAGAGAGAAGAGAAACATAGACTTAACCAATGAGCAAGAAGAAAATTGACGGACAGACATGACAGGCTCTGTGCACAGATACAAGAAATGTTATTAAAACTGCATTATTACTTGATAAACATGCAGCCTGGAGGGAAGACAGCTAAAGGGAAATCTTGTTTAAGTATATAAGTGGTCCAGTTAATTTAAATTCTGAATGCTATGACAAAATAATGCAGGTTAATAGGATCAATGGTCATCAGTGGGAATTAGTGAGAAGTGAATTTAGATCAGATGACGGGTGATAAATGTCTGGAATAATTTGCTGTGCAGGGTAAGGGCCATTCAGAATCCAGTTGAATGTGAGGTTGGGGGGAGATGGAATGCAATATCCTACGGGCAAAGCAAAGTTTTTGTGTCCTTGACTTCTCTTAATTCACAGCTGATCACCTTAGCAGACATAAATTGTGTAGACTATCCTAGCCGTCAGCTTCTTTCAGGTCCTATATTCCCAGGATAACGAAGAAAAGGAGGAAAAAATGAATCAAATCTTCTCCTTCAAAATATATTAAGAAACACATTCGTTGTGGGCTTAAGTGTGTTGTGCATCACCAACTGGGAACACACTGGTGTCAGTGCTTGCTATGAAAGCTGCTGTTCAATGGAGGTACCCAGCAATATAGATGCCTACTCCCATGTAAGTCACTGTGTATATTTAAAAGGCATACCTGGGTGGTTCATAGAATATAGACATACTCAGCAAATCAGCATTTTTTAAAAATTCATTTGTGGGACATGGGTGCCACTGGCTGGCCAGCATTTATTGCCCATCCCTTGTTGCCAGAGGGCAGTTGAGAGTCAACGACATTACTGTGGTTCTGGAGTCACATGTAGGCCAGACTAGGAAAAATGGCAGATTTTCTTCTCTAAAGGACATTAGTGAACCAATTGACAATAGTTTCTTGGTCATCAGTAGGTTCTTAATTCCAGATATTTTTTATTGAATTCCAATTTCACCTGCTGTGGTGGGATTGCATTGCCAGTCAATGCCCTTCCTCGATGAAATTGGATGATTGTTGTTGTATTGTTTATGTTCTATTAGAACCCAGACTCTCACTGAACAAAGCACTTGTTGGGAACGAGGGATTGCTGAAACTCTCTTGCAATCTATGGCTGGGGTTCAGATGAAACTTCTCTTATTCCTGGACATCTCATCAAGGTTGCTGCCTTCTAATTACAAGGCAATTGTAAAGTATCACATCTAGAAATATAAATGCAAGATCAATAATCCCAGGGCTGATGTCCCTCTCCGACATGAGTATTGTAAAGGTGAACACAGATCCGTGACACTAATTGGGGTGAAAATGTGATTCATCCAAACTCACTTGCGTAGAGCTGGAATCCAGATGTGAATGGTGTTGACAATTACACATGTAACAGGAAGAGGAAGCTCCAAAAATATCCCAAGTTTTAATGACGGGGTGCTCAGCATGTCAGTGCAAATGCCAAGGCCGAAGCATTTGCAACCATCTACATCCAGAAATGCTGAGTGGAATGTCCATCTGGGCCTCCTCCTGAGGTCCTCAGCATCACAGATGCTAATCTTCAGGCAATTCAATTCACTCCACTTGATATCAGCAAATGGCTGAGGGCCTTGGATACAGCAAAAGCCATGGGCCCTGGCAATATCCAGCTGTAGCGCTGAGGACTCATGCTCTAGAACTAGCCACAACCCTTGACAAACTGCTTTAGTCAAATTTACAAAACGGACATTTAACCGACAATGTGGAAAATTGCCCAGGTATGCTCTGTGCAGAAAAAAATAGACCAAATCAAACTCGTGCAATTACCACCCCTTCAGTCCACGTTCAATCATCAGCAAAATTATGGAAGGTGTCATGGAAGTGCTATTAAGTGATGCTTAATCAGTAGCAATGTGCTCACTGATGTTCAGCTTGAGCTTTGCCAAGGCAAGTCAGCCTCAATATAACATTGATCCAAAGATGAACACAGGAGCTGATTTTCAAAGGTGGAGAGCAAGTGACAGACTTTTGACATCAGGGCAGTATTTCACCAAGCAAGACATCAAGTAACATGGGCAAAGTGACATCAATGGGATTTGAAAATGCTCCAGTGATTGAAAACATAGAAACTAGAAACAAGAGTGGGCCATTCAGCCCTTTGCGCCTTTTCCGTCATTCATTTTGATCATGGCTGATCATCAGAATAAATATCTTCTCCCCCCCTCCCGTCCCCACCACTTCCCCGTATCCCTTGATTCCTTTGGCCCCAAGAGCTACATTTAATTTCTTCTTGAAGTCACACAATGTTTTGAGCAATTTGTACCAGCATGCAGCAAGACTTGGGCATCATTCCGGTTTGGGCAGATAAATGGCATTAACGCCACAGAAGTGTCAGGCAATGACAATCTTCAAGAGAGAATTTAAATGTCTCCTCCTGACATTCAATGACAATACCATTGATGAATTTCCCATTATCATCATCCTGGCAGTTACCGTCATATCAACCAGAAACTCAACTGGACATGCCACATGAATAATGCAGCTGCAACAACAGGTCAGAGATTGGGAATTCTCACCTCCTGACTCCCCAACGCCCGTCCACCACAGTCAGAAATGTGATGGAATACTTTCCCCTTGCTAAGATGCATACAGCTCCAACAGCACGCAAGAAACTCAATATCATCTAAGACAAAACAGCCTGCTTGACTGACATCCTATCTGCCACCTTAAATATTCACCCTGTTAACCAGTCTATATGACAATAGTGCATACCAAGTACAAGATGCACTGGAGCAAATCTCCTTCAATAGCACCATACAAGCCTCTGACCTTGAAGACAGCAGATACATGGGAACACCACCACCACCAAAGTCCTTGTCTAAGTCACACACTATCCTGACTTGGGATTATATCACCGTTCCTTCACTGTCAAAGGGTCAAAATGCTGGAACTCCGTCCCTAACATCACTGTGGGTGTGCCTATACCACATGCGCCACCATGTTTCAAGAAAGCGCCCACCACCACCTTTCCGCTGGCAATTAGGGATGGATAATAAATTGTGACTTTGCCAGATCTGTATCACAAGAAAGAATAAAAATAAATCAGGCCCTTTAACTTTCCATCCATGACGTGCACCAGATCCAATTCCAAGTGTCAGAGATCCCCTCTGATATGTGCAAGGACCATTGTAATCTTTCAGCTTAGAAATGGTGACGTATTTTATGTATCTACCATTTTCTGACCTAAACAACAGAAATGGGCAGCCTCTCCATTTTTAATCAAGTCTTCTAGATCAGCTTGGCATCATATTTATTAAAGAGGCATCCAGAAACATTCTGTGGGTGAAGAAGCTCTGTCAAAGCATTATACCTCTTGGCTCAATGGGTTTCCCTGTGGGTATGTAGGTGCAACCCTTAGTCAGTATGCCTGAAACAAAAAAGAGCAGAAATAGGTGAGAGGAGCAAATCAAACCAGCTTACATTGTAGGAAAACATTACCATCTATCCCCCCCACCACTCCCTGCTCTTCCCACCCCCACCACACTTCATAGAAATCATCATGGAAATCATAGAAACCCTACAGTACAGAAAGAGGCTATTTGGCCCATCACGTCTGCACCGACCACAATCCCACCCTGACCCTACCCCCATATCCTACATATTTATCCACTAATCCCTCTAACCTATGCATCTCAGGACACTAAGGGACAATTTTAGCATGGCCAATCAACCTAACCTGCACATCTTTGGATGCATTATATAGACAATATCAGATTTACTTTGGCTTGCCTTAGAATCATATATGCAGACATTCTGATTCACCAGGGACGTGTTGATAAAGCTTTGTCAGATTCTGCCAAAATGTCCTAGAGCAAATTCTGGGGCATGTCGAGCATTACATTTCCCTGCCACAGGCAACATCAGCAATATCAGTCAATATGCAATATGCAGATAGAATAAATAGCTGATTGAATTATTGTTTGCCACAGTGAGTTTTATCTCTTTTCCCCTCATTATGACAGGGAGCTCTTTTTTTAAAATTCCTAATAACAAGATGGGCAACAGGAACTCCAGTGTATAAGAGGAAACACAGTTCTTTAATCGAGGTATTGAAGTCAGTCGCTAGCGGAGGGTTATTGTTTGGATTAGATATTAAATCAAGCCACACAAGGTTTTTACATATTGCCAATCCTAAGACATTAATTGAAGCAGTGCAGAAGAAAATCTCCCACACACTAATTACGGCATGTCTCCCTCTCCCATTTTAGTTTCATTACTGAACCTGGAACTTTGTTTTATTAAAGTTGGGACTTGGTTCTTTCTTTAAAAAAATGGCTATAAGTATGAACCTTGATATCTCCCCCAATTGTGAAGGTTGGAAAAAGTGTGTCCGGCATTAGTGAGTCTAACTACCCATGATGTTCCAGCTCCACTACAGCGGATGCAGTAAGTCAGCCAAAAGTTCATTGACTTTTGAACACCCTGCCAGAGGGTGGGACTGGAAAATCCCACCTTAACTGTGCTGGTACAGACAAGGTGGGCCAAGTATTCTTAACAGAAGTGGTTGTAGAAAGTTGTTTTTCAAACTGGAGGCCTGTGACCAGCGGTGTGCCCCAGGGATCAGTGTGGGCCCACTGTTATTTGTCATTTATATTAATGATTTAGATGAGAATATAGGAGGCATGGTTAGTAAGTTTGCAGATGACACCAAGATTGGTGACATGGTGTACAGTGAGGAACGTTATCTCCAATTGCAGTGGGATCTTAATCAATTGGGCCAGTGGGCTGATGAAGGGCAAATGGAGTTTAAGAGTTTAATTTAGACAAATGCAAGGTAATGCATTTTGGTAGATTGAATCAGGGCAGGAATTACTCAGTTAATGGTAGGGCATTGGGGAGAGTTACAGAACAAAGCGATCTAGGGGTACCTGTTCATAGCTCCTTGAAAACGGAGTCACAGGTGGACAGAGTGGTGAAGAAGGCATTTGGCATGCTTGGTTTCATAGGTCAGAGCATTGAATACAGGAATTGGGACATCTTGTTGAAGTTGTGCAAGATGTTGGTAAGGCCACACTTGGAATACTGTGTGCAATTCTGGTCACCTTATTATAGAAAGGATATTATTAAACTAGAAAGATTTACTCGGATGCTACCGGGACTTGTTGGATTGAGTTATAAGGAGATGCTGAATAGACTGGGACTTTTTTCTCTGGAGTATAGGAGACTGAGGGATGATCTTATAGAAGTCCATAAAATAATGAGGGGTATAGACAAGGTAAATAGTCAACGTCTTTTCCCAAAGGTAGGAGGGTCTAAAACCAGAGGGCATAGGTTTAAGGTGAGAGGAGAGAGATACAAAAGTGCCCAGAGGGGCAATTTTTTCACACAGAGGGTGGTGAGTGTCTGGAACAAGCTGCCAAGGGTAGTAGTAGAGGCAAGTACAATTTTGTATTTTAAAAAGCATTTAGATAGTTACATAAGCGTGATGGGTATAGAGGGATATGGGCCAAATGCGGGCAATTGGGATTAGCTTAAGGGTTTTTACAAAAAAAGGGCAGCATGGATAAGTTGGACCGAAGGGCTTGTTTCCATGCTGTAAACCTCTATGACTCTATGACTCTAAGTGGCCTCAGTCTGTGGCATTAACTTTCTATGAGTGCAATAGTAAAGGGAAATGTTATGTTTCTTCTTATGTGGATACTAATGTTCTTCTCTTTTAATTCACAGGTTTTAAGTCGGTCCACCTTGTTGTCCAACGAAGAGCATACACGCGATGGGTCGTACTAAGGCTGCTCTTGGATGTTCGAGAATAGCCTAGTGCTTCATGTCGTTAGCATGTGCTTAAACTGGACCAGATGCTGGGCAACATGACAGCTCAGTGACTATCACTGATTGCTGTGCAGACACATGGATTTGGGCCAGTGTCTGTGGGAGTTTGCGCATTCTCCCCGTGCTTGCGTGGGTTTTCTCCGGGTGCTCCGGTTTCCTCCCACACCCCAAAGATGTGCTCTTAGGCTGATTGGAGGTAATAAATTGTCCCTAAATTAGTTTCCCTCAATGTGGAATGCCATAAACAATAGATAAGGGTCATGGGTGGAGGGGGGACTGGTAATGTTAAAATGGTGGCGCGGGCTTATTGGGCCGAAGGGCCTGTTTCCCAGGCTGTTTTTGTTCTTTGTTCTTTATTGTCTGATTTGTAGTAATCATTTGTGGAAAATTATTTCTTATCCAAATTAGAATTAGAGTATTGATTTGTTCCTTTTGCCACTTCTGGCAAACTTGTGTGACTGATCTGGGTGTGCTGAAGTACAGACAGAAACACTCCAGTTTCCTCCATATTCAGCTATTGTGCACAGACAAATCCAAAGTGCCCAACAGTCATGATTGTCTTTGACTTGTCTGTACAATTATCCACAGCACAGGTCTAAGCCACAGGCCTGAGGACGTAAGCCTTGTGCCACAAATAGATGCTGTGATGCAAAAGCTGAGCACCAAGATGTTATTAGGCTAATAATTTAGGGGATGTGAGAGCACAAGGAACCAAAGACCCAAGACCGCAAGGAACTACAAAAGGTCGTGAATGTAGCCCAATCAATCACGCAAAACCAGCCTCCCATCCATTCACTCTGTCTGCACTTCCTGTTGCCTCGACAAAGCAGCCAGCATAATTAAGGACTCCACACAGTCGGACAGCCTCATTCCACTGTCTTCCTTTTGGGAAAACGATACATAAAGTCTGAGGTCACGGATCAACCAACTCAAAAACAGCTTCTTCCCTGCTGCTGTCAGACTTTTGAATGGACGTATCTTGCATTAAGTTGATCTTTCTCTACACATTAGCTATGACTGTAACATTATATTCTGCACTCTTTTGTTTCCTTCTCTATGAACGGTATATTTTGGCTGTATAGCACTCAAGAAATAATACTTTTTGCTGCATATTTTTTGCTGGATGGCCTACTCCTGCTCCTATTTCTTATTTCTTATGTTAATACATGTGACAATAATAAATCAAATCAGATCAAATCATTCCCACCATGGCAGTTTGTACTCAAAACAAAATCCAGAAATCAAAAGCTAGTATCAGTAACCGTAATCATGAAGTTACCTGGTTGTGAATGAAACCCCAAATGGTCACTCTTGCTTTTGTGGGAAAAAGCCTTCAGCGAGCTGGCCTGGCTTTTATTGAATCAAGTTCAACAGCAGTGTGTCCGTTGTTGCCCCATGAAAGTACCTAGCAAACCACTCAGTCATATTGAAAAACTGCTACAACATTGTGGGACCACTTTCATCACATGGACTCCAGAGATCTAAGAATGTGGTCCATTCCTATCTTCCTAGGACAACTGGGAATGGATAATTATTTCCAGCCTTTCCAGTGATAACCAAAAACGGATTGGAAACATTACTGCAAGATATTGGGTGGAGTTTTCGGGCCGCATGTGGGCGACAACCATCAATTCTTACCAGCGCTCAACAGATCTTTAAATAGTCCACTAAATTTTCTGTCTCATCCACTATAATTCCCATGGCAAGCACGATGGAAAATTTCCGACCATTATATTCACACTATCTCTTATAATGGAACAAGAACAATGGTACTTCAGCTGTGATCCACATTTCATAAAGCTTGATGGAAGGTATATCGTAATTAGGATGCCCTTTGGTAGGAATCTTGAATTGAATTTGTGCCACTATAAGCATAAATTTAGTATTAAACACCAGCATAACAAGCTTATAAATTCTGACTCTATACTTGGAGACTGCGACCCCATTCCCTCTCGGTGTAGTGAGTCATACATTGACAGATAAATTCAGAATTATAATTATAATTTAATGGTGGGAATTGGTATGCATTGTACCCATTTCTTGGATGTAAAATACGTGCAAAACAGATCAATTTATCAGTGGCATTGCTTGTGCCCAAGCTGTAAAAAGCACTGCCCCACTGCTAAATCTGTGGTGTTATTTTTATGTGTCCCAGGCTTAAATTGGGGCCATTAATATAAGACAGTCACTAATAAATCTAATGGAGAAACTTATTGATCCTGAGGGATTTAGAGTATAGAAGTTGCTGCCATGAGGAATAGTTTAGGCAACTGACATAAATACCATTCCAAGAAATTCTTGATAAATACACAAGGGATAAAAGGAACAGGACGATATGTTGACAGGGTTAGGTGAACAAGGGTGGGAGGAGGCTTGTGTGGAGAATAAAGAGTGGCATGGAAAACTTGGGCCAAATGGTGTGTTTCTGTGTCATAAATACTATTGCCGAGATCTTCCTTTAGTAAGCCTTCAGATAAGGTTGATCAGACTAATACCAGGAATGGAAAGGTTGTCTTATGATGAAAGAATGGATGGGCTAGGTTGTATCCACTGGAGTTTAGAAGAGTAAGAAGTTACTTTATTGAAACATAACAGATCCTGAGGGATCTTGACAGGGTGAATACAGAGAGGATGCTTCCTCTTCTTGGATAATTTATAAGTAGGTGTCACTGTTTAAAAATAGAGAGCTGCCCATTTAAGACAGAGATGAGGTAATATTTTTTCTCTCAGAATGTAGTGAGTCTTTGGAAATCTCTTCATCAAAAGGCAGCAGAAACAAAATCTGGATGTATTAAAGGCATGTGTACATAGATTATTGATTAACAAAGGGGCTGATGGCTTACTGGCGGATAGACAGGAAGTTGCAACCAATCAACCATGGCTGCATTGAAGATAGAATAGGGGTGTTTTACTACAATTGTACAGGGCATTTGTAGGCCACACCTGGAGCATTGTGTGCAGTTTTGGTGTCCTTATCTGAGGAATGATGTCCTTGTTATCAAGGAAGTACAGTGAAGGTTTACCAGGCTAATCCCTTGGATGGCAGATCTGTCATATGTGGAGAGACTAAGCTGATTAGGATTGTATTCACTGGAATTTAAAAGAATGAGAGGGAATCTCATAGAAGCTTATAAAATTTTAACAGGTTTAGACAGGGCAGATTCAAAAAGAATGTTCCCAATGGTGGGGGAGTCCAGAACTAGGGGTCATAGCTTGAAGACAAGGGCTAAACCATTTAGAACTGAGGTGAGGAGAAAATTCTTCACCCTGAGGGTGGTGAATCTGTGAAATTCACTACCACAGACTGTAGTTGAGGCTAAAACATTGTGTAATTTCAAGAAGAAATTAGATATAACACTTGGGACTAAAAAGATCAAGGGACATGCGGAGAAGGCGGGATTAGGATCCTGATTCTGATGATCAGCTACGATCAAAATGAATGGCGGAGCAGGCTTGAATGGCCAAATGGCCCACTCCTGCTTCTATTTTCTATGTTTACACGCTTGTAAGAATAAAGATCATAAGAAATAGGAGCAGGAGTAGGCCATCTAGCCCTTCGAGCCTGCCCCACCATTCAATAAGATCATGGCTGATCTGAAGTGGATCAGTTCCACTTTCCCACTTTCTCCCCATAACCCTTAATTCCCTTGTCTGTCAAAAACCTATCTACCCGTGACTTAAATATATTTAGTGAGGTAGCCTCCACCACTTCAACGGGCAGAGAATTCCAGAGATTCACCACCCTTTGAGTGAAGAAGTTCCTCCTCAACTCCGTTCTAAACTGCACCCCCCTTATCTTGAGGCTGTGCCCTCTAGTCCTGCTGTCTTTTCTGAACGGGAAGAATCTCTCTACCTCTACCCTATCCATCCCTTTCATTATCTTATACGTCTCTATAAGATCCCCCCTCATCCTTCTAAACTCCAATGAGTACAGACCCAGTCTATTTAGTCTCTCTTCATAGTCTAACCCCCTCATCTCCAGTATCAGCCTAGTGAACCTCCTCTGCACTCCTTCCAAGGTCAAAATATCCTTTCACAAATGCAGTGACCAAAACTGCACACAGTACTCCAGCTGCGGCCTCACCAGTGCCCTGTACAGTTGCAGCAAGACCTCCCTGCTTTTATATTCTATCCCCCTCGCCATAAAGGCCAACATTCCATTCACCTTCGTGATCACCTGCTGCACCTGCAGACTGGGTTTTTGCGACTCATGCACAAGGACCCCCAGGTCCCTCTGCACCATAGCATGCTGCAGCTTTTCGCCCTTTAAATAGTAATCCCTCCTACTATTATTTCTGCCAAAGTGGATAACCTCACACTTGCTAACATTGTACTCCATCTGCCAGGTACTCGCCCACTCACTCAGCCTATCCAGATCCTTCTGCAGACTTTCCACACCCTCCGCGCAATTTGCTTTTCCACTCATCTTTGTGTCATCAGCAAATTTCGTTACCCTATACTCAGCCCCCTCCTCCAGATCATCTATATAAATGGTAAATAGCTGAGGCCCCAGCACCGAACCCTGCGGCACTCCACTTGTCACCAACCGCCAATCAGAATAGCACCCATTGATACCCATTGTATGCTTGTATGTTCTGGTCAGGAGCAATGCTGGGCTCACTGCCCATGATAATTTAACTGTGCTGCCCATTTCTTCTGGGTTCTTCTAATCCCAGCTGATACAGAAATGAGCAGCACAGAGTCTCCCATCTAAGTGCAGTGAGCAGAGTAACATTGGGGGAATGAGAGGATGCAGCCCATTTTTATAACAGTAGCTGCCTTAATCGGTAAGGTTTTTAAAGTTCTTGTCTTTTAATAAATCAGTGTGAGTTAGCTAATGGGGGAATGACTAGGGGAATGGATGAATGCGTGAGATAGTATATGAGTAGTTAGGTGTGTGAGTAGGTGGAGAAGTGGGCAGGTGGATCTTTCTCTGCAGTCTAGCTGTGACTGTTACAGTATATTCTGCACCCTCTCCTTTCCCCCTCCCCATGTACTCTATGAACAGAATGTTTTGTCCAGCGTGCAAGAAACAATACTTTTCCCTGTATCCCAATACATGTGACAATAATAAATCAAATCAAATCAAAGATATGTAGGTGAGTCAATCTTCAGGCAGGTAATCGGATGGTCAGGGAGGGTAATCAGTGGTGTGTGGATGATTATTTTGGGGAGGGGGATTGGTGGTGGTGTGCTGTAGAGTTACCCAGGCTTCCTGTCTCCTGATACTGTGGAAGTCCTGATGTGCAGACAAATTTGTGAATTTTCAGTAAGTTTAAATATCTGATGGGCTAATTTGCTACTGTTCATGGCCTTCCACAGACTACTCTGTCCCTGAGCTGAGAGTGGAGATTTAGGCCAGAAATATGAGACGTGCGTGCATACGTAATACTCTGTGAACATGTAAATCAAAAGCCTGACTGGAGTTGAAGGGGCTTTTGCCAAAATTAGACAATGATAAGTGGGACAGGTGTCGACCCTAATGTCTTACCCCACTCAGGATTCTTCAATAGCCCCTGTGATCGACATTAAAATGCCACATCAAACAGAAAACTTTGGCGATAAATGTGGTTCATTAACAACTGTGAGAGGAGGATGGGTTTAACACTACTTTGTTGATTGACTATCAGTAAATTGAAAATAAAAATGTTGATAAATGATTGTAGTGGACACAATTCTTTAATCCTGCCTTTAAAATCAATACTCTTCATTCGCTAAACAAAAATTCAGGGACTGACTCTGTGATGCCATTTATGCTGCATCGTCCACCACAATTTTTTTTTATTCTTTTAATTATTATCCCTCTTGATTTGTGTTTTTTTCTCTCCTGAAATGATTGGCAAGCCTGGAAGATGGTATTTTATTTAGGACACAGAGCAATTCATATCATTACAATTGTAGATGAGTTGCTAATCCATGCTATGTAAGATTTAAAGTGTAACAGTGGTTTATATTCTATACCCTGAATTGAGAATGAAGTGAAAAATCTATCCAGAAGTTGAACATATTAGCCTGAAAGGAATATTATGTGAACAAGGTAATATCATTTTCTTATCTTTCCAAGTTTCCATCCGACAATCATTAGAATATTCCAAAAGAATGCATTGCTTTTGGTAATATTAAGTCCATGGACTCTATTAATAAATAATTGCTAACATTGCAGATTCTTAATGAACATCAAAAACTCCAAGCAGTCTCACAAGACTACCTTATTTCAATGCGTTCAATAAATAAATTAAATATTAAATAACTAGGTAAATAAATTTCAGCTAAATGATTTATGATGCAAGGAGCTGTGCTTTGGAAGGTAAAAACTGCATTCAGCTCAGAAGACAATCAATTTGAATGGTGCTGTATCTGTCAGATGAGCTGGGAAGGTTGTCAGCATACATTAATGAAAATTAACTGTAAATTTTGCCTTTGTCCATCAGAGACTTTTTAAACATTCCATCTCAGGCTGGAAGGGATTTGGGTAAATGTCAATCAAAGAGTTGATTCAAGTAGAACTCGCAAATGAGTTTCTTTTTTGGCAGGAGCTTGAAAGCTCGTCACTCGATCTATTCTCCACTATTGGGAAGACAGTGCAATATCATTTTCCAGGCAATGAAATTTGGAGTGACATTAATATAAATGTAATTTCATAGCAAAAATGTGCCTACAAGATCATTTATACCTGCTGTGTTTTGATGATATAAATTGGTTCATCGCCATCTGTGTAATGGAATTTCACCCTGGTAATGTTCTGATTATAAAACAATACACCTTCTGCAGTTCAGAGGAATGGTTCCATGAATACAGTCATAAAATTCTGACTGTTCAGCATAAAAGAAATGAGCAGAAAAGGCAAAGATGCTTCCTGGAATGTTCTGGATGAATTTTGCTCTTTCATGCATAAGATCAATGTTGATAGCTATGCCAGTACTGGCTGGATCAAGGGGCAAATGCAAACTTTATTTTTTTTTTCTTGTGTAAGGTATGTGTCTCATTATGTACAGATATTTTATAAGGATTTTTTTTTAGTGTAGATTTTATCTTTTTAAAAAGTCATATGGAAACCACCTTATAATTTCAGTGATTTCTTTTTCTGATTCTTTCACATAAACGTCCTCAGATCTAAGATGTTTTACATCGCCCATTAACTACAATATTGAACACATATTGTTATTTGCTGCCTGCAATTATTGTAGTCCTGTATACCTGAAATGCACAGTGATGTAAAGAAGTCCTTTCCTAGACTGATTCAGGCATTTTTGATGGAGTCCAGATTTCCCTTACCCCTCTCCTCCCTACCCCTATGGTGAAAAGCAAAGGAACAAACCTGATCATTAAATGCCTCAAAAAGCTCATACCTCAGAATAGCTGCATTTTCCTTTTCTGATCACATACCCAGCAAAAGTTTAATAAAGTCTATATGACCCAAACCATCAGTGTGAGCTGCCCTAGGCTTGAATGTGCTCCCATTAGAATGTAGCACGAATTATCTTGATTGTTCCAATGGAATGTTATCACATTGTGCAGCTTACACTATTCTAGTATTTAAGTAGATTCTCTATTATTTGGTGTGACCCAAATAATGGCCAAGAGTTTCCACTTTGGGTACAATCATAGAAAGAAGTTTTTTATTAAAAGAACTTACTTTCGAAAATATTCTCTTTTTGTACTCATTCATGGGATGTGGATGTCACTGGCTAGGCCAGAATGTTTTGCCCATTCCTAACTGCCCTTGAGAAGATGTAAGGAATTGCTTTCTTAAACTGTATCAATCCATGTGGTGTGTATACACCCACAGTGCTGTTAGAGTGGGAGTTCCAGGATTTTGACCCAGTGACAGTGAAGGAATGGTGATACATTTCCAAGTCAGGATGATGAGTCGTATGGAGGGGCACCTCCAGTTTGTGGTGTCCCCAGGTATCTGCTGCTGTTGAATTTCTAGATGGTAGTGGCTGTGGGTTTGAGAAGTGCTGTCTTGTGTGGTGTGAATGTAATGTGCCATTTATCAGCCCAAGCCAAGGTATTGCCCAGGTCTTGCTGCAAGTGGACAGTATCTGAGGAGTTACAAATGGTACTGAGCATTGTGCAATCATCAGTGAATATCCTTACTTCTGACTTAATGATAGAGAGAAGGTTTTTTGATGAAGCGGCTGAAGGTGATCGGGCCTAGGGCACCTAACTGAGGGACTTCTGCAAACTTCATTGACTTCCAACCACCACAACCATCTTCCCTCATGCCAGTAATGATTCCAACCAGTGGAGAGTTTTCTTCCTTGATGGAACATTTGGTCAAGTGCTACCTTGACATCAACAGCAACCTGGAGTTCAGGCCTTTCGTCCATATTTGAACCAAGGCTGTAATGAAGTTAGGAGCTGAATGAATCTGATGGAACCCAACGCGAGCATCAGTGGACAATTTATTGCTAAGCAAGTGCTGCCTGATTGCAACAATAATGATTCTTTCCATCATTTCACTGATAATTGAGAGTGGACTGATGCGTCAGAAATTAGCTAGGTTAGATTTGACCTAGTTTTTGTGAACAGGGCATACCTGGTCAAATTTCCATATTGCAAGTAGTTGTCTGTACTGAACCAGCTTGGCGAGGGGCATGGCAAACTCTACAACAGTAGTCATGGTCTTATGACTGATACTGTCATGGACAGATGCATCTGCGGCAGACAGGTTAATGAGGATGAGGTCAAGTATGTTTTCTCTCTTGTTGGTTCCCTCAACACATGCTGCAGACCCAGACTCGCAGCTATGTCCCTTCAGACCAGGCCAATTCAGGTTGTAGTGGTGTGATTGAGCCATTCTTGGTGATGGATATTGAGACTCCCATCCAGAGTACATTCTGTGCCCTCAGCACCCTCAGCCCTTTCTCCAAGTTGTATTCAACATGGTGGAGTACTGATTCTTCAGCTGAGGGAGAACGGTACTTCGCAATCAGCAGGTGGTTTTCTTGCCCACGTTTCACCTGATACCATGTGACTTCATTGGGCCCAGACTCAATACTGAGGGATCCCAGGGCATCTTCCGCCTGACTGTATTAAACTGTGTCAACACCTCTGCTGGGTCTGCCCTCTGTGATCAAGCCCCACTTCCTTAGCAGTGACCAGCTCACTGGTGCACTATTTGGGTTCTGCGAGGACAATTCGGCTCCTGACCTCATTACAGCCTTTGTCCAAATATGGACAAAAGAGTTGCACTGAGCAGGTGAGATGAGAGTGACTATCCTTGACAGCAAGGCAGTATTTGACCAAGTGTAGGATTGAGCAAGACTGGGGTCAATGTGAACCACTGGCTGGAGCCAAACTTGTGAAAGCAAAGATGATTGTAGTTGTTGGAGATTAATCATCTCAGCCCCAGGACATTCCTGTAGGAGTTCCACAGTGTAATGTCCCAGAGAGACCATCTTCAGCTGCTTCAACAATGACCTTCCCTCCATCACAAGGTCAGATGTGGAATGTCACTGATAACTACACAATGTTCAATGAGGACAGCACGGTAGCACAGTGGTTAGCATTGCTGCTTCACAGCTCCAGGGACTTGGGTTTGATTCCTGGCTCGGGTCACTGTCTGTGTGGAGTTTGCACATTCTCCTTGTGTCTGCGTGGGTTTTCTCTGGGTGCTCTGGTTTCCTCCCACAGTCCAAAGATGTGTGGGTTAGGTTGATTGACCATGCTAAAATTGCCCCTTAGTTTCCTGGGATGTGTAGGTTAGAGGGATTAGTGGGTAAATGGATAGGGATATGGGGATCGGGCCTGGGTGGGATTGTGGTCGGTGCAGACTCAGTGGGCCGAAGGGCCTCTTTCTGCACTGTAGGGTTCTATGATTCTATGATTCAACACCATTTGTGACTCCTCAGATACTGAAGCAGTCCATGCTCAGAAGTACCAAGACCTGGACAACATTCAGGCATTGGCTGATAAATGACAAGTTACAGCTGCACCACACAAGGACCAGGCAATTGCTGTCTCCAACAAGAGAATCCAACCATCTCCTTTTGACATTCAATAGTATTAGCATTGCTGAGACCACCACTGTCAACATCCCAGAGGCTACTGTTGACCAGAAACTGAACTGGACCAGCCACATGAATGCTGTGGCTACAAGAGAATGTAAATTCTGCACAGTAACCCAACTTCAGGCTCCCTAAACCTTGTCCACCATCTCCAAGACACAAGTCAAGAGTGTGATGGAATACTCTCCACTTGCCCGGATGAGCACAGTTCCAATAACACTCAAGAATCTCGATACAATCCAGGCTAAAACAGCCCACTTGATTGGCATCCCAGTTACTACTGCCAATGTTCATATCATCAATGCATGGTAACAACAGTTTGTGCCATCGACAATATGCACTTTTGCAAATTACCAAAACTACTTCAACAGCCACAACCTCTATCACCTAAAAGAACAAAGGCAGCAGTTATATGAAAACACTGCTGACTGGAAATTCCCCTGCAAGCCATACAACATCCTGATTTGGAAACATAACACAGTTCTGCCATTGTTGCTGTGTCAGAATCCTGGGACTCTCTCCTTAATTGCACAGTGTCCACACACCATTTGGACTGCAGCAGTTCAAAAAGGCTGCTCATCACCATTTTCCCAAGGGCAACTAGCGATGGGCAATAAATGTTGGTCTAGACATTGACACCCACATGCTGTGAAAGAATAAATTCATCATAAAAAACTATTTTTAATTACTTTCTGGCCTACCACCTATTTTGAATAATTGTAAATGACATAGATGATGTATAGAACCATTTAACTTTTTTATTGTTGTTCACTTGTAAACTTATTAGTTAATAAATGAAACTAAAATAACACAGTTGAATTTTCAGAGCCTTCTTTGAAGTGCCATAAACCAACACTGGGTGGGATTTTCTGATACTTTCTCTAAGTATTGGTCTCAGCAAGAAAACTGGAGAGAATCCTACTGGTTCCATTCGCGAGAAAAATTGCCAAATCTCCAGCCACTTTGAAAAAAACACTTCATGAATTCCACGCTGTACTCATGGCAGCCTGCCACTGATTCGTTCAACTGGAATTACTGCATCTCAGCAACCAGGGGAGGAGCTGCTTTTAAACACCTCCCCAGCTCTCCACTCAAACTTGTTTCAAGTCCAACTGGAGGAATGGCAGCCAGGGAGACAATCCCACGATTCTCAGAGGGCACCCTGACTAAGATGCTCAATGGGGTGGAGCAGCATTTTAACATCCTTTCCCTTCATATGGGCAAACCACCAGCTAGAAAGTGTGTGGAAGACAATGGCAATGATTGTGAGTACCAGATCTCTAGATAAGAGGACAGGCCTTCAGTGCAGGAAGGGTATGTTTGTCTTCTCATGTACGAATCTGGTAGAATTCTTTGAGGAGGTGACAAAAATCGTTGACGAAGGACGAGCCGTTGATGTCGTCTATATGGATTTCAGTAAGGCGTTTGACAAAGTCCCTCATGGTAGGTTGGTACAGAAGATTAAAGCTCATGGGATATGTGGTCAGATATCTAGATGGGTAGAGAACTGGCTTGCAAAGAGGAGTCAGACAGTAGTAGTGGAGGGGTCTTTTTCTAGCTGGAGATCTGTCACTAGTGGTGTGCCGCAGGACTTGGTACTGGGACATCTTCTCTTTGTAGTGTATATAAATGATTTGGAAGAGGGAGTAGGTGGTGTGATCAGCAAATTTGCTGATGACACCAAGATGGCTGGATTGGCGGGCAGTGAGGAGCAGTGTCTGGCAATACAGCAGGATATTGATAGGCTGGTTGATTGGGCTGATACGTGGCAAATGGAGTTTAATCCGGATAAATGTGAGGTGATGCATTTTGGCCAGAATAATATAGGGGGAAGTTATATGATAAAGGGTAAGCCCATAAGGAGTATAGAATCGCAGTGAGACCTGGGGGTGCAAGCGCACAAGTCTTTGAAGGTGGCAGTGCAAGTGGAGAGTGTGGTGAAGAAAGCCTATGGTATGTTAGCCTTTATAGGAAGGGGTATAGAATATAAGAGCTGGAGTCTAATGTTGCAGTTCTACAGAACGTTGGTTAGGCTGCATTTGGAGTACTGCCTCCAGTTCTGGTCGCCTTACTACCGGAAGGACGTGGAGACTCTGGAGAGAGTGCAGAGGAGGTTTACCAGGATGTTGCCTGGTATGGAAGGACTGGGGTATGAGGAAATTGGGGCTCTTTTCCCTTGAAAGACGCCGACTGAGGGGGATCTAATAGAGGATATAAGATTATGAAGGGTATAGATAGAGTAAACAGAGGTAAGCTATTTCCTATGATAGAGACACGTAGGACAAGGGGCCATGGACTTAAGGTGAGGGGGGAGAGGTACAACACAGATATTAGGGGGAGGTTTTTCACACAGAGGGTAGTGGGGGTATGGAATGCTCTGCCAATTAAGGTGGTGGAGGCAAACACGCTAGAGTCCTTTAAGAGTAACTTAGACAGGCACATGACTGAGTTGGAGATGGGTGGATATAGGAGATCCTTTTAAATAAGGGTCATTAGCATTGGGGTGTCCCTGGTAATGTAAATGGGTATAGTATGATAATAATGTTTTTTCTCTTTTCATTCACAGGTTTTAAGTCCAACGAGGGGGATACATGCGATGGGTCGTACTGGGGCTGCTCTTGGTTGTTCGAGATTGGCCTTGTGCTTCATGTCATTAGTGTGTGCCTAAACTGGACAAGATACTGGGCAAGACGGCAGCTCAGTGACTATCGCTGATTGCTGTGCAGACGCATGGATTTGGGCCAGTGTCTGTGGGAGTTTGCACATTCTCCCCGTGCTTGCGTGGGTTTTCTCCAGGTGCTCCGGTTTCCTCCCACACCCCAAAGATGTGCTGTTAGGCTGATTGGCAGGAATAAATTGTCCCAAATCAGTTTCCCTCAATCTGGATGGCCATAAAACATTAGACAGGGGTCGTGGGTAGAGGGGTGGACTGGTGGTGTTGAGATGGCGGCGCGGGCTCGTTGGGCCGAAGGGCCTGTTTCCCGGGCTGATTTTTGTTCTTTGTTCTTTGTTCTACCCACCCGTATCCCCTAACGTACACATCACATTTCCATGGTGTTTCTCTCTCAGCCACCTGATGGTATCCCATCGCTCATTCTGTCACCCTCCGCCTCCCCATTGTCCCCCCAATGGTTTCTCTCTGTCTCACATCCCTGCACCCACCCACGCCAGACTTCATTACCTGATACAAGCCCCGCTATATTTTCTCCACCAGTCTCATTGCAGGACAGACTTGAGTACCATAGGCATGGGCGCATCATATTGTGCACCATACTGGCACAGTCTGCCAGTATGATGCCCAAGCTGAAGACCCTCAGTTCATTTGAGAAAAGAGCCTTTGAGCTGGCTGGCGAGGAGCAGGACCTATACTGATGGCAAGGTGGGGGCAAGAGATAAAAGTGAGGACTATTGGCACACCTAGCCATGGTGACATCCTCACATCAAGTCAGTTTCTTCAATCCTTTTGCCCATGTTCCACAATAATGCTATCCTCGATTCCTTTTCAGGTCCGTAAGTCGACCAGCCCAGACCATCCTCTTGCTCCCTGATCTGAGCAGCTCCAATGAATACATCTTGGAGGTGAGCATCGAAGAAGCGTCACTGCGATCACCTGCATCCTCTACCAGCCCAAATACTCAAACCTCAATAGGCATAACTCATAATCAGGCTTCTGGATCACTCACAGATGAGAACCTCACTGCTGATGATCCCCAGCAGACAGAGGCAGGAATGTCCCAAGGATCTGGCACTCGGAGGGATGCCGGAGCTCAGGATCCTGCTAAGCTTCTGGCCATTGACATGCCCCTGGGTATGGCCATCTTGCAGCATTTGGAGAGACAAGAATAGCATCAGGAATATCAGGAAGGGATGTCAGCATCCATCCTCAGACTGCAAGACGGAAGAGATGGCGCCGTCACTCTGAGGCAACGAGATCAACACAGTGAGAGTGGTGTCTGCAGTCGAGAGTTTGTTGCAGGATGTGCACTCCACGACAGGAGATGTCCACTTCTTGGTTCAGGTCGTGAACTCCATGGCTGAGGGCATGGACTCCATGGTGCAAGGCTTCAGCTGAAGGCACTATTGGGAATCCATATGCCTGAATTTGCTGTCCAGTTGCGCCCGTTTTCAGGTGCCAAGATTTGGTAAAGTCAGGCATGAGGCGAGTAACGCGATCTGCACCCACATCCATGCTGTTTCCCCCTTCACCAAGGCCCAAAAGTGGCCGAAACGGGCACGACGACCATTTATATGTATTTGCATACATTTAAATCGACTTAATGGGCTGCACACCCAACCTTACCAGTACTCCCCCCTTTACCACACTCCAGTTAGTGGGGACATTGGTGCCTTGTGTCTGACAGCTTTGTGCTTGAGATCAGTGGGGAGACGGGAAGATGGGTCCGACAGCGCTCTGCTTGAGTTCAGTGGGGTGGTGGGGGGAAAGTGGGTCCAACGGCTCTCTGCTTGACTTCGGTGGGAAGGAAAAAGATGTCCGCTGCCCCTCTTTCTGAGACCAGTGAGGGGGAAGGAGGGAGTGGCCCATGGGTGCAGGGGGGTGGGGGAGGTAAGGGGATCAGTAATATTGGAAGGGGGTGGACCAATGTCTGAGGGGGCCAGGAGGGAGGCATTATCTAGCCCGGAAGCAATGTGATAGGGGAGTAGCGTTCTATCATTTTATGTGCGCAGCTGGAGGCTCCGATCGGAACTGCAGGATTTCAGGTGCTTTAAGTCCTGCTCACAGGCTTCTGAAGCGCAATTCAGAATCGCTGATATTTGTTCAGGAAGGGTGTTTATGGGGCCTCCTGAGAATGGGTCTCAAAGTCAGATCTGAAACACTCCCAGTTTCAAGTCCGCTCAGCACTTAGACTCAAAATGGTAAAAGAGAGCCCTTTGAGTGCCAGCGCGAGAGGATGGCAGGGCTTCTGGGTCTCACTCCAGCTGCCCTCAAGCACATGGAGGGGTCGAGGGCCCCCAAGCATCCACAGAGAAGAGGATTGTCAGGTGCTCAGGCCAGGGCCTTCTTCCCAGGAGACACCACCCAGCCCCAAGAATGAGCTGATTATCCCACATATTCTCTGGTGCCCCATCTTCACTGGACCCCCTGGTGAGTAACGGTGACCTACACACTCACCTCTGATATCTTCGGAGATGAGATCACCAGGTTCACATGTTTATAGAGCTGTTGTAAACTGAGCCGGCGTGACGAATATTTAGAATCCTGGTGGGACAGCTTTCTAACTATATGCTAATGCACTGCACTGTGGAGTTCATGCCCTCACCTATGCGAGGCACAGTGGCACAGTGGTTAGCACTGCTGCCCCACGGTGCCAGGGACTTGGGTTCGATTCCCGGGTTGGGTGACTGTCTGTGCATAGTCTGCGTGTTCTCCCCGTGTCTGTGCAGGTTTTCGCAGGTGCTCCAGTTTCTTCCCACAGTCAGAAAGACATGCTGATTAGGTGCATTGGCCAAGCTAAATTCTCCCTCAGTGTACCTAAACAGGCGCCACAGTGTGGCGACTAAGGGATTTTCACAGTTATTTCATTGAAGTGTTAAGCCTACTTGTGACTAATAAATAAACTTTACTTTTCACATTTAAATAAGGTGCTCAACCTTCTTGGGTGGGAACCTCATTGTATGATGAATGAGAGGTGTCGAAAATCAGGAAGCAAAATCTTGCCAGCGAGAATCACACTTCCCGACTCTCGCAGGACATTGCGCCTGTGCTACCATTTATGCTGGCGACTTACATGAGTTCTAAATTCCACCAAATTTGTGCAACCTTCCAAAGCTGATCTACTCACACTAATGGTGGCCAGTTTTGTGGGCTTCAGAACACCTTTTAAAAAACTCATGCAAACGGTTGCACAAAATTGATTTGCACTGGAAATATTTTTTGTTTAAAATTCCTTATTTTGATGCATTGGTTTGGATTTTTTTTTGGATGGATTGCCCTGAAACGCCAGACCAATATGTTCATAAAGACATTTAATAGAGTGCCTGCTTTATATTTTTTCTAACCCTTAAAAATGAAAAATGTCTGTCATAGAAGGAGGAAGAAGATATTTAAATTCTATTATTTTCAGGGTTCTGTCTTTATCTTTCATTTGTCTTGGTTAATAAATCTCATCACTTAAACATGGCCTCTGGTTTAAAAACACCTGAGGGGTGAACCTATATAAAGTGGCATCAATGTTTGAGTTAAGGCATTTAGTTGATTTCATAAAATAACAGTCAAGGATTCTGCTTCTAGTTTCATGTCAACTCCATACAAATAATTCTTGTGTCCTGACTTCTTCCAGTCTTTTTCCCTTCCTTGATGTCCTTGTACCCAATGGTATCACCGGCAAGGATCAGCATTACTAGTCATTACAACCCCATCATTACAAGCACATGATTCCCACAACATCCATTACAAGCTCACCACCTCCCACAACTACCTTGACTACATCTCTTCATACCCTGCATCCTGTAAGGACTCCATTCCATTCTCTCAGTTCCTTCGCCTCTGCTGCATGTGTTCTGATGATGCTACTTTCCAAAATAGCGCTGCTGATATGTCTTCCTTCTTCCTAATCTATCCCTCGGGCCACTGCTCTCACTCCTTCCCCTCCCTCCCAGAATGAGGATAGGGTCCCTCTGGTCCTCACCAGTCTTCTCAATCAAAGGATCATCTTCGACACTGCTGCCAAGTCCAACATGATGCCACTACTCAACACATCTTCTCCTCACTCCCACTGTCACAGGGCCCACAGGGACCATTCTCTCTGGGACACCCTGGTCCACTCTACCATCACACCCAATACCTCAGCCCCCTACCTACGGTACCTTCCCATGCAATTGTAGAAGGTGCAATACTTGTTCCTTTACCTCCCCCCTGCTCACCATCCAAGGCCCTAAACAGCCCTGTCAGGTGAAACTGCGCTTCACATGCACCTCCTTCAATCTGCTCTATTGCATTCACTGCTCTCAATATGGTCCACTCTACAACAGAGAGACCAAACATAAACTGGGTGACCGCTCTGCTGAGCACCTTTAGTCCATCTGCAAACAGGTCTTCCTGTCATTTGCCATTTGACCACACCACCGGGCAGCACAGTAGCACAGTGGTTAGCACAGCTGCTTCACAGTACCAGGGACCCGGGCTCAATTCCTGGCTTGAGTCATTGTCTGTATGGAGCTTGCATGTTTGCCCCATGTCTGTGTGGGTTTCCTCTCACAATCTGAAAGATGTCTTGTTAGGTGCATTGACCCGAACAGGCACTGGAATGTGGTGACTAGGGGAATTTCATAGTGACTTCATTGCAATGTTAATGTATTTGTGACTAATGCATATAAACTTTCAACACCCTGCTTTCCTGTTCTCATGCCTTTTGCAATATTCTAGTAAACCCCAATGCAAACTGGAGGAACAGCACCACATCTTCTGATTGGCCACTTTACAGGCTTCTGGACAGAACATCGAGTTCAACAACTTCAGGGCATAAACTCTCCCTTCTACCTTCATTTATTTAACTTCATTTATTTGAATACAGGACCTGGACATCTTGTTGAAGTTGTACAAGGCATTGGTCAAGCCACACTTGGAATCCTGTGTGCAATTCTGGTCACCCTATTGCAGAAAGGATATTATTAAACTAGAAAGAGTGCAGAAAGATTTACTAGGATGTTACCGGGACTTGGTGAATTGAGTTATAAGGAGAGGTTGAATAGACCGGGACTCTATTCTCTGGAGCGTAGGAGGTTGAGGGGTGACCTTATAGAGGTCTATAAAATAATGAGGGACATACACAAGGTAGATAGTCAATAACTTTTCCCAAAGGTAGGGGAGTCTAAAACTAGAGGGCATAGGTTTAAGGTGAGAGGGGAGAGATGCAAAAGTGTCCAGGGATGCAACTTTTTTCACACAGAGAATGGTGAGTGTCTGGAACAAGCTGCCAGAGGTAGTCGTAGAGGCGGGTACAATTTT
Organism: Carcharhinus amblyrhynchos; assembly: GCF_965287045.1. Classification (NCBI taxonomy): domain Eukaryota; kingdom Metazoa; phylum Chordata; class Chondrichthyes; order Carcharhiniformes; family Carcharhinidae; genus Carcharhinus; species Carcharhinus amblyrhynchos. The sequence continues at coordinate 43,797,450 of NC_137324.1, read as the reverse complement.
ATCTTTTAAAAAGCATTTAGATAGAGGGATATAGGCAAAATGCGGGCAAATGGGATTAGTTTAGAGATTTTTAAAAAGAAGGGCAGTGAGGAAAGTTGGACCAAAGGGCCTGTTTCTATGCTGTAAACCTCTATGTCTCTATGAATCTATTGTGTTTCATCACATTCATCCATTTTATTATCCCTTTTCACAGATGCACAATCAGAAGCATTTTTTCTGGTGGTGTCACAACTTGGTATGGCTCCTGCTCTGTCCAAGACCGCAAGAAACTACAAAAGGTTGTGAATGTAGCCCAATCCACACAAACCAGCCTCCCATCATTGACTCTGTCTCCACTTTCCACTGTAAGAAGTCTCACAACACTAGGTTAAAGTCCAACAGATTTATTTGGTAGCAAAAGCCACTAGTTTTTGGAGTGCTGCCCCTTCGTCAGGTGAGTGGGAGTTCTATTCACAAACAGGGCATATTAAGGTACACACTCAATTTACAAAATAATGATTGGAATGCGAGTCTTTACAGGTAATCAAGTCTTAAGGGTGCAGACAATGTGAGTGGAGAGAGCGTTTAGCATAGGTTAAAGAGATGTGCGTTGTCTCCAGACAGGATAAGTGAGATTTTGCAAGCCCAGGCAAGTCACAGGGGTCACAAATAGTGTGACATGAACCCAAGATCCTGGTTGAGACTGTCCTCGTGTGTGCAGAACTCGGCTATCAGAGCAGAACCTTCCTCCTTCCTCCTCTTCCCTTTCCTCCGTTTAGGGCAGAATAGTGTAAAGTGTAACTGTTATTTTCGAAACATGTCCTTTGATAAAATATTTGTGCAAACCAACTAGATTGATATGGGTTATATTTGACCGCTCTTTGCTTCTGAGAAAGGGACAAATTCAGGACAGTCTGATGCAGTAAAATCTGACTGGAAAATTTCAATTTACACCCATGATCCTGATATGAAATTTGCTTTGCATTTGGTGCTAAATTAACTCATTTGAACTCAATGATTTTATTGGTCACTGATAAAAAATGTGAAAGTGGTGCAGGGAGAGCATTTCTCATTAATGCTGAGGTATTTAGAGTTCCCTCATGATTGTGTGCTAAAGGATGTGTTGGATGGGATGGAGGGGGGATTGTTTAGTGGAATACGGTATGGAGGAGAACAGGGGGCAATGAAGAAAGCGCTGCCAGGTGTTGTTGAGTGAGTTGAAGCTAAAAGTTCTGTAGTTTCCCAAATTCATAGAAGCCCTACAATGCGAAAGGAGTCCATTCAGCCCATCGAGTCTACATCAACTCTCCAGTAGAGCATCTTATCCAAGCCCACCCCATCCCCATTCCCTTAACCCCATGCATTTATGCCACTAATCCCCCGGCCTAAACATCTTGGGATACTCAGGGCCATTTACCATGCCTAATCCACCTAACCTGCGCATTTTTGGAGTGTGGGAGGGAACAGGAGCACCTGGAGGAAACCCACACAGACACAGGGAGAATGTGCAAAAGCCACACTCACAGTCACCTAAAGCTGGAATTGAATCCAGGTCCCTGGCGCTGTGAGGCTAACCACTATTCCACTGTACCATCCATGTTGTTCTGTGGAGGTCAGCCAATTCACATGAACTTTGTCTTTCTTCATTTTGAAGATATAAAGCTGAGGAATATTATGTTAGGAGTTAAACACCAAGAAATTTTGGCAAGAATGTTGGATGCATTTTGAGGATTGATATAGCAGTGAATGCCACCTTCTTAAATCCCCAGGATTCTTAGCATGAGCTAAATGTGATAGATTTTGTCATTATAGATAACAAGGTTTGTCTGCATAATCAACAAATGATTCATATCTACTGCTCAGGGGAATCTCTGCTCCTAGACCCCCAACAAGGGGTCTTGCACCCTTCTCTAACAAGTGGTGATCAGCAAGATAATTGAAGCACCAAGGTGGACCCATCAGTCAGCTCACTTAGTGCAGAAGAGGCACAAAAGGCAGTCAGGCAACAGAAAGCCCCAGACTCACCGCAAGGGGTCTGGCAGTTTAACAAGCTCAGTAAGAAATCTCACAACATCAGGTTAAAGTCCAACAGGCTTATTTGGTAACAAACACCACTAGCTTTCATAAGAACATAAGAACATAAGAAATAGGAGCAGGAATAGGCCATCTAGCCCTTCGAGCCTGCCCCGCCATTCAATAAGATCATGGCTGATCTGTTGTGGCTCAGTTCCACTTTCCCGCCCTCTCCCCATAACCCTTAATCCCCTCTCTTATCAAGAACCCATCAACCCGCTTCTTAAAAATATTTAGCGAGGCAGCCTCCACCACTTCAACGGGCAGAGAATTCCAGAGATTCACCACCCTTTGAGTGAAGAAGTTCCTCCTCAACTCCGTTCTAAACCGCCTCCCCTTTATCTTGAGGCTGTGCCCCCTAGTCCTACTGTCTTTTTTGAGCGGGAAGAGTCTCTCCACCTCTATCCTATCCATCCCATTCATCATCTTATACGTCTCAATGAGATCTCCCCTCATTCTTCTAAACTCTAACGAGTACAAGCCTAGTTTATTCAGCCTCTCCTCATAGCTCAATCCCCTCAACTCCGGTATCAGCCTAGTAAACCTCCTCTGCACTCCCTCCAGGGCCAAAATATCCTTGCGCAGGTGCGGCGCCCAAAACTGCACACAGTACTCCAGCTGCGGCCTCACCAATGCCCTATACAGCTGCAGCAAGACCTCCCTACTTTTATATTCAATCCCCCTCGCAACACTGCTCCTTAAAGTAATGGGAGCAGAGCTCACCAGAAAAGTACCTGGTCCTCCTGACCCTTCCTTATAGTCTGCTTATAATGTCTGACATGCCTTAACTCATCTCCTTGTTCAAGCTGGAAGAGTCAGAGGTGAGTGTGGGATGTGGATGTGATGAAGTCAGCTTGTGAAGTCAGATCTCTAATCTTGCTCAAAATAGAAAGTCATCACATAAAGGGTCACACTCACTTGCAGGCACAAAAATCATCACCAGATAACAGCAGCCAGTATTGTCCTCAGTTCCATTGATGAGTTCATTTTTTTCCAGCTTATCATGTAACCGACAGGCTCAAGGATTGCATTCTTTTGTGATCTGAACCGGATATTTGCGTCTTTGGTACATATACCTCTTCAGCCTCTGGTAGAGCAGAAAACACATAACATAAAACAGAAATTGGTAACATCAAGTCAATGGCCAAATGAGAAGCTGGTTCAATTTTGAAGAACTCATTAAAGTGAACAAAAGTCACGATGCTGAGTTTTTAAAATGTTGACAACACTTGAAGAGACAACGCAAAACAGCAATAGCCCTGGGTGGTTCAAATTATTTTGTTTGACATGCTTTTGGAGATCAAGTAGCTAAAAAAAAACTTTATTACCTTATACTCCCTGACTTTAATCCAGTCAAAACCCATTCACTTATACAGAATTAAAATTGGGTCCATTTGATATTTTGTCACTTGAGTTGAAGCCAGCATCTCACAGTCTCCATTAGACATCATTTTCTGCAGCTTTCTATTGCAAATGTCTGTCTGCCTTTTCTGCATTAAATGAGTGGACTGGTGTATGCACCTCGGTGCTTCCATTATCTTGCTGTTGGCCCCCTGTTCGGGAAAGGTGCCAAACCCCTTGCTAAAGGTTTAGGAGCAGAGATTTCGCTAACCGGTGGATATGAATCATTTATTGATTATGGAGACAAGCTAGTGAGCTCCTTATTATCCACAATCCACAGGGAAATACCATTAAAGCTAGCTCATTAGCAGCTTAACTACCTATCATCTCAGAACTTTCTCTTTTAACCTGCATTAATGCAAATTTAAAAGTCAACTTTTTTTTCTGTTAAACTATTTTTGTGAGAAAATGGTCAGAAGTTCTGGAAACATGATCCTTTCTGTCATCATTGACATTCTGTCAATGGCCCAGAAGAGGGTGGGGTACTCCATATTTTCCTTACTAACATTTGGTTAATATCAACACAGCAGCACACATTTTTGAGCATGCAAAGCACATGGTTCGGGCAGTTATATTGGAGTCACAGTGCACAAATGTTTACAATCCTTCTGGCATAGCAGGAAATATGACATGGTGGCACAGTGGTTAGCACTGCTGCCTCACAGTGCCAGGGACTGGGATTTGATTCTCAACTTGGGTCACTGTCTGTGTGGAATTCGCATATAGTCCCTGTGTCTATGTGGGTTTCCTCCGGGTGCTCTAGTTTCCACAACCTGAAAGATGTGCTGGTTAGGTGCATTGACACGAATAGATGCCAGAAGGTGGCAACTGGGGGAATTTCACAGGAATTTCATTGCAGTCTTAATGTAAGCCTTACTTGTGACTAATAAATACACTTCACTTTTTCCATGAGATATAGGCATCACTGGAAACACCAGTATTGATTGCTCATCTCTAATTGCCCCTGGGAAGGTGGTAATGAGCAGAGTTCTTGAACTGCTGCAGTCCTTGTGATGTGAGTGCATCCAGAATGCTGTTAGGACAATCAAAAGTTTATGAACAGGAGCTGACCATAAGGTTTGTCGAGACTGCTCTGCCATTAAATACGATCATGACTGGTCTTGGGTTACAATTCTATTTCCCACCCCCTGATGTGTATTCTTTAATTCCCTTGGAGACTAAAAATCTATCTATCCCAACCTTCAATATATTCAATAATGGAGCATCCAAAACCCTCTGCGATAGTGAATTTCAAAGATTCACAATCCTTTGAGTGAAGACATTTCCCCTCATCTCAGTACAAAATGATCAACCCCCTTATCCTGCCACTTTGTTCTAGATTCCCTAGCCACTAGAAATGGCTTTCCAGTGTCTACATGCCAAGTCCCTTCAGAATCTTGTATGTTTCAATGAGGCCAAGGGCGGAATTTTCTGACCTCCCCACGGTGTGTTTCTCGTGACGGGAGGCAGCCCACACTTCACTAGCGGCGGGATCTTCTGGTCAGTGGGATTTCCCAGGAAACCCAGCAGGCATGCACTGTTGGCAGGACAAGAAGATCCCACTGGGGTGAACAGCTGGAAGGTTCCAGCCCAAGATCTAGTCTTCTAAACTTCAGAGAACATAGGCCCTATTAACTAATCCCCTTATGATACGACAACTCTCTCATCTCAGAGAGGAATCCAGTGAATCTTCACTGTACTATTTCTAATGTAAATATATTATTCTTTAAATATGGAGATCAAAACTGCACACAGTATCCCAGATGTGGGCTCACCAAATACCTGTACAAATGTCAAAGACTTCTTTATTCCTGTACTCCAATCATCTTACAATAAAGGTCAACATGCCATTTGCCTTTTTCACTGCTGGCTGTACCTGCATAATAACTTTAGTTCCTCGTACACACACATTCAATTCCCTCTGAACATTGACATTTGACAAGTTACACACCTTTTAAGAAATATCTTGCTTTTCTATTCTTACTACCAAAGTGGATACTCCGTCTGTCAAGTTGTTGCCCACTCACTTAACCTGTGCTCAAATTAAAAAGTCTAATGAGCTCTGTTGGCGAGTGGTCCGTGGGCTGAATGGCTGATTCATAATTGGACAAGCTAAAATAAACAGTCTCCTCAGCCAGGTCTGATGGGAGTTCAGATGGGCCTGGTTGAAACTTAAACAAAGGTTAGAGGTAAGCAAGGGCATTGCCCAGGAGGCTGGAACGGGAGTTGTTCAGCCCTGACAGTGAGTATGTATTCCCCAGTATCAGCCGGAATCTCTGGCACCACGAATTGCCACCGGGAATTTGGTGGAACTGGAAGATCCCACTGATGGGACGGACTGGAAAATCCTGCCCTATGTTTCTTGCAGCCTCTCTGTCCTCCTGCCAACTAATATTTCCACGCAGTTTTTTTTTCTCAACAGCAAACTTTAATACCCTTTGTCTCTTTGTCTTAAGCCATAATATAGATTGTAAGGAATTCCAGGATTTGGATCCAGCGATGATGGAGGAATGACAACGTAGTTCCAAGTCGATATGTGGTGTGGATTGAAGGGGAATGGGCAAGTGGGAGCAGGAACAAGCCGATGGCAGACACCAGTGCTTTCATGGATGCTATCAATTATCCTTCTTAGTTTGTAAAATGCGGCAACATTGTAACTTTGGACAGCTGTGTGATGCTTTTGATCGGATTTTGCAAGAAATGGAGGTGAATATGTTTGTTGTTCTGACTGTTGCACCAATCATATCTTTGATACATGTTGACATTGCATGGTAGGAGACAGGGGAATGCATTTTGAAGATGGAAATTCATAGAATACATAGAATACCTACAGTCCAGAAGGAGGCCATTTGGCCCTTTGAGCCTGCACCAACAACAATCCCACCCAGGATCTATCCCCATAATCGCACATATTTACCCTACTAATCCCCCTGACAGTAAGGAGCAATTTAGCATGGCCAATCAACCTAACCCACAAGTTTTTGGGCTATGGAAGGAGACCGGAGCACCAGGAGGACACAGGGAGAATGTACAAATGCCACACAGACATTCACCCAAGCTGGGAATCGAACCTGAGTCCCTGGCGCTATGAGGCAACATGCTAACCACTGTGCCACTGTGCCACCCCTGATGTTCACTGGCACTGTAAATATCATGCTCTGACCCAGGTAGGCTACATGGCTTCTTATATCAACAGTGACTGAACTTCAAAAATAAATTGTGGGTTGTAAAATCTTTTGAAACTGTCCTGAGGTCATAAAAGGTGTTGCATTAATCCAAGTTGTTTCATCTTTGTAGTTGAGAATTCTGATTAATTCTAAATAAGCAACACAAGGATAATTAGCAGCTAATGTTTTAATATGTTGTTTGGGAATAATACAAAATATTGAAGTAGCATATTAATAACGTCTCTGAGAAATGAATTTGTAACATGCCAGTAAAATGAAAGATGTATTCATGAAAGATACCAGTAGAAGTCAGACACAAATTATGCAACAAAGTAAATTGCATATCCAGGCTGAAGTATAATGCCAAATGATAAAGGCACCTTCATTTGGTATTAGAGCCGGTTTAAATTGGTTAGAGAAATGCTGCATCTTAAGTAGCCATTTTTGGGACAGAACTTCACAAAATGGACAGACAAATGGCATCATTACTTGAAGGTGTCAAACTATAATTGATTGAAGAACATGCCATTTTTAGATTGACGTAACAGTGAATGAATGAAATTGCTTTTAATTAAGTGCTGGAGTGTATAATCTGACACAAAAACTATAACCATTCTGCTTTTTGGCATGAAATCTGAGATCTTTTGAGAATGCCTCATAGTTCATTTGCTGCGTAGGCAAAATCAGAGATCTTCTTTTCAGCCAAAAGAAATGTGTCTTGTTTTATTTGTATGTTTGAATATTTTTAATTTGTAATGTTTTTTATTCTAACATTTCAATGTTTTAATAAAATAGTTTTTTTAAAAAAATTGTGCTTTGAAGACTGAATTTCATTTACCTTTGCAAGAAGTTTTAATTTAAAGTTTATTTTATTATTAGTCACAAGTAGGCTTACAATAACACGACAATAAAGTTATTGTGAAATTTCCCTAGTCTCCACAATCTGGTGCCTGTTCAGGCCAATGTGCCTAACCAACATGTCTTTCAAACTGTGGGAGGAAACCAGAGCACCTGAAGGAAATCCACACACAGCAGGGAGAATGTGCAAACTCTACACAGACAGTGACCTAAGCCAGGAATCAAACCTGGGTCCCTGGCGCTGTGAACCATTGTACTACTGTGCTACCATTTACTTATCAAAGTTGTTTTTTAGAACTTTCTAAAGTAATCCAGCCACCAAAATAGGATTCCCCACTACATCTTTCTTGCAGTAGGTGGCACAGCTCTGCAGCAAGCTCTTTGATCATGGTAACTGATCAAACTGATCATCTGATCAGTTACACTTGGTCATTGTCAGATCGGGGTGTCCTGGCCTGATGACATGGTTGGGGACACAATGAAAGTAATGAGCAGTCTGTATCTGATGCTGCTGATCTTGCTGTTATGCCCACTTTACATCTTGTGCCAATTCAGTAAAGAAAGACAGTGGGCAAAATTTTACCCTCCCACCAGCAGAGGACTAATGGCAGGAAGCAAAAAATCTGTTTCACAATGGCAAGATAAAATGTTGGAATTTTGTTCTCCCAACTTTCAAGACAGTTTAAAAGCAGGTAGAGCATTACAATGAACAATATTGAGAACCCATTTGCATGCATTTACATCTCATGCATGCTCATTATACAGCCACTGAAATTACTCCTCTGAGGCCAGTGTCCTTTCACCAATTCAGAGTTAAAATGAAAGTTTATTTATTGGTCACAAGTAAGTTTACATTAACACTGCAAAGAAGTTACTTGGAGTCAGAGGTGACAGGTCCATAGTGAGAGTCTGGTAAGTAAGGGACTTAATGGTGGAGGCGTAGAGGGGTACCAAACAGAGGGCTCAGAGAACAGTAGAGGGCAGGGTCTGAGTTGGCATGGGGGTAGTAATAGGTGTCAACTCTGAAGGGAGGAAAGGTCTATGGATATAGATGCGATAGGATCCAATGTGATGGGCAGAGCTTCAATGGTGACAGAGGGCAGAGAACTGATCCTGTTGGGTGGGTCTATGATGATGGGGGAGATTGATAGGTAACAGAGACATGTTAGAAGATGATGAAGTGAGTTTGACTAGTGACATGCATCATTTTACCAAACTAACCCTGACCATACAGTTAACCTGTCAGTCAGATCCTACAAAGTGGGAGGAGGGTCTTTTCAGGTGGATGGAGTTCTAGTTCAGCTTTTGCGCTGAATTAGAGACACGCTAATAAATGTGAAGAAACTGAATGTCAAAGGTCCTCATTTATGTTCTCCTTTTATGGTAAAACTTTATTGCAGCTGGTTTCTAATCATGGGTCTCAAAATGTTGAGATCCCTGCAAGGTGTGGAGCTGCTGCCCATTCAGAGCAATTTGCCATCTGCAGCTGTTAGAGGCAGGGCTGGAGTCATAGAGGTTTACAGCATGAAAACAGGCCCTTCGGCCCAACTTATCCATGCCACACTTTTTTTTAAACCCCTAAGCTAGTCCCAATTGCCCACATTTGGCCCATATCCCTCCATACCCATCTTACCCATGAACTGTCCAGATGCTTTTTAAAAGACAAAATTATATCTGCCTCTAATACTACCTCTGGCAGTTTGGTCCAGACACTCACCATCCTCTGTATGAAATAATTGCCCTTCTGGACACTTTTGTATCTCTCCCCTCTCACCTTAAACCTATGCCCCCTAGTTTTAGACTCCCTTATCTTTGGGAAAAGATATTTACTATCTATCTGATCTATGCCCCTCATTATTTTATAGACTCCTATAAGATCGCCCCCAGCCTCCTACACTGAGAAAAAAGTCCGAGTCTATCCAGCCTCTCCTTCTCACTCAAACCATTAAGTCCCGGGAGCATCCTAGAAAGCCTTTTCTGCACTCTTTCTAGTTTAATAATATCCTTTTTATAATAAGGTGACCAGAACTGTATACAGTATACCAAGTTTGGCCTTATCAATGTCTTGTACTCCTGTATTCAGTGTTCTGACCAATGAAACCAAGCATGCCAAATACCTTCTTCATCACTTTGTCACCTTCAAGGAGCTCTGACTCACTTTCAAGGAGCTATGGACATGTATCCCTAGATCTCTTTGTTCTGTAACTCTCCTCAACACCTTACCATTAATTGAGCCCTTGTCCAATCTACCAAAATTCATCACTTTGCATTTATCTAAATTAAACTCCATCTGCCATTCACCAGTCCACTGGGTCAATTGATAGAGGTCCCGTTGCAATCCGAGATAACCTTCTTCATTGTCCACCATGCCACCAATTTTGGTGTCATCTGCAAACTTACCAAGCATGCCTCCTATATTCTCATCCAAATCATTAATATAAATGACAAGTAACAGTGAAACTGGCATTGAACACTTGAGGCACATCGCTAGTCAAAGTCTTCCAGTTTGAAAAACAACCCTCTGTAACCACCCCCTGGCTTCTGTTATCAAGATGTGGGTATGCCGGCGTTGGACTGGCGTAAACACAGTGAAAAGTCTGACAACACCAGGTTTTAGTCCAACCTATTTATTTGATAATATACTCACAAGCTTTCGGGGTTAGCCAAGTTCCGCACACACGAGGACGGTCTCAACAGGGATCCTGGGTTCATGTCGCACTATCTACAGATAGTGAGACCGTCCTCGTGTGTGCGGAACTTGGCTAACCCCGAAAGCTTCTGTTATCAATCCAATTTTGTATCCATTTAGCTACCTCACCCTGGATCCCATGAGATTTAACCTTATGCGACAACCTATCATGCACTACAGTCTGACACAGAGAAGGAGAGCAAGGTCCTGAGCAGAAAGAGGCAGTGAAGCCGCTGTAAGGTCCAGAGACTGGAAAACATGGACCTCTGCAACAGCATTAGTTTGACCATGGGTACATTGCTGGCAGTATTCTTGTCTGGGTAATGCTGCAGTCTCCCTCGGATGTGTTGTGTTGTGGTTGCTCACACCTGCCAGCTTCCCCAGGATGAGCTGTGGCTGTAAGGACACTGAAGGGGTAGTTAAGAGCAGCTGGCCTGCAATGAATAAATGTCTGATTGCTCTTTAAATATGGCACCAGGACCTTCAACCCCACGATGTAAGTGTGGGGCAGGCAACTTCCTGCCCACCAATGTCACAAGTCTCGTCAAGCTCCTCGTGGATACATAATTAATAAGTTGAAAAGTGGAAGTTCACACGTGTTCACCTGGCTCGCCATCCAGTGGGAATCATGCCAACTTTCCTGCCCTTCACTCCTCCTCGTTTTCAGAATGGAAAATTGTGCTCTACATTTTAAGTATGTCTAACCATTACTCTGTTGCTTCCATTTCATTATCACAAAAATCCCATGTTAACATTCATACCGTCATTACTTGTGCTAATTTTTACCTTTGCTCTGTACTGTGGAATGTTTCTCAATTGTTTGTTCGCAGTTAGTTGACCTATGCTTTTGCAAACATCCAGCTTAAGAACATAAGAACATAAGAAATAGGAGCAGGAGTAGGCCATCTACCCCCTCGAGCCTGCCCCGCCATTCAATAAGATCATGGCTGATCTGTCATGGCTCAGTTCCACATTCCCGCCCTCTCCCCATAACCCTTAATCCCCTCGCTTATCAAAAACCTATCAACCCGCGTCTTAAAAATATTGAGCGAGGCAGCCTCCACCACTTCAACGGGCAGAGAATTCAACCCCTCCAACCTCACACACCTCCCTGTCCCCAGCCACCCCTACCTCTGCCAACCCGGCATTTGACTTTAGGTTGGGGATCAAACTAAGGGTGAAAACAGGAGGAAGGACATGCCAGGTATAAATTAGGAAAATCAAGAGAGCCAAGTAACTCACCATCCGGACTTGGAAATGTACTGTTGTTCCTTCAAAATCCTGGAACTGCCTCGCTAACAGCACTATGGGTATACCTACATCTCAGGGACTGCAGCAGATCAAGTAGGCAGCTCACCACCACCTTCTCAAGGGCAAGTAAGAGTGGACAATAAATGCTGGCCTAGCCAGCAATGCTGAGATCCCTATGAATAAACTTTTAAAAACATGAGTAGAAGGAGGTTGCAAGAAAGAAAGATCGCCTGCCAAATGATAAGTTCAATCCTATATCATATCCAGGAGTGCGAGGGCCACTTTAAACCTTTTGCCAACATTTGCAGTTTTGGAAGAAAAAAACATAATGCCTGAAATGTTCAAATAGCGGGACCTGTGACAGCAGTTGTATGTCTTCTAAAGAAACTTGTCAAAACTGAGCCTTCTGAACATTGTTATGATTGACTCAATTCACTGCCATCGAGTTATATGGAGGCACCTCAGATGGATTTGTTAATAGTAGCTTTTGGGTATTTTTTTAAAGACCCTTAGGCGAGTTACAATATTGATGTGAAGCAGGCAATATTTTGACTCTGGGACTTGAAGCTGTGCTTAGCTCCCATAAAAACTGAATCTATCGGTATTAGCCGCACAACTGCTCATATTTATAGATGCCTGGGAAGCAAATGTGAACATTTGAGCTAATGGTCTGTCATCTGGGCAAACTTACCTTATATTAGATTTTAGTCTTCTATTTTCTAGTATTTTCCACACAACAGTGATATCTTCAGTGTCACGGTGCATTGCAGTTGCACATTCTATCAGATCTAAATTTAACATATTTGTTTTATGGTCTTGAAACAAGTGCTGAACTGTACAGCCAGTCAGGCCACTGCAAAGCTGGCCAGAGCCTCTTCTGAGCCTTAGCTTTCTTTTTTTTAAACAGCCTGTGCACCATTTAAAGTGATCAGATGTCTCATTTCACTATTCAGACCCAGCTTCTAAGCCCAATTGATATATTGTTCATTGATGTCCCGTTTAGAATTTTGCCAAAGCCACTCAGCTCCAAACCCTATTTCAGCATTGATCCAAACATGGCCAAATGGAGCTGAATTTCAGAGGTGAGGTGAGGTGACTTCTTTGGATTTCAGGGAAGCGTTTTACTGAGTGTGGCTTCAAGGAGCCCAACTAAAATCAATGCCAATAAGAATCAGGGGGAAAACTCTTCACTGGCTGCAGTCATACCTTCCACAGTGAAAGATGATTATAGCTGATGGAAGCCACCCATCTTAACCCTAAGACATTGCTGGAGGAGCTCCTGATAGTGTGATGGAAAACTCTCCACTTGCCTGAATAAGTGTCGTTCCAACAACAATGAAGGAGCAGCACACCATCCTGAGCAAAGCATGCCACTTGATTGGCACTCCAGTATTCGCTCCTTCCACCATCATGGCAAAGATATTCTAGTAGGTACCATATACAAAATGCACAACAACAACTCACCAGGCTTCCTTTGACAGCCTCATCCAAACTCACAACCTCTAGTGCCATCTTCTCAAGGGTATTGAGAGATTGACAATAAGTGCTGGCCTTGCCAGTAGTGGCAACATCCAAAGAACAAACAAAAAAAAACTCAATTGATATTTTTGATTGCTGAGCAGGTTAATCAGCAATCTATAAAGGGACTATTGGAATCGGCGCAAACCAAGGCAAGAATCTCTAAAACCTTAGGATGTTTTGGACTCAGAAAGAGTAGGAGACCTGTGCCACCCTTCCAATTGATAGCTCTCTCTTGATCTTACCTCCAGGCCATAACACTGGACAAAATTGGTAAAGCCTTGGCCATTGAACTGTAACTGCACCTTGTTGTGACCATGTGATGAGGAGTGAAGTTACTCTCCAATTGTACCACTCCAGGTCTGACCATAACAAAGTATTTTGTATATTTATATAGGTGAATATCCTAATTTAATTCATGTATTCAACAATTTACATGTCGACTGCAAAGAAACCTGTCAGACAATTCTTGAGTTTAAAGAACAATTGAACTAAAAACCTACCCAAGTAAAGATATAAAAACATTTTTAAAAGGTAAACCCACAGCCTGACCCATGCGCGCTTGCACACACAATTACAAGTTATATAAGTTACTTTCTGGACGAGTTAAGATTCACTATTTAAAGGTAAAGAAAAGAGAGAGTTCACTATTTATGGGCCCTTTGCTGTTATCCATAATCAAAGCAGATTTTTTCCATGGTGGTCTTGAACACTCAATGGAGTTGAAGTCCATGTAAACTGTAAACATAACGTTCAAAAGTTGATGATTTCTGCACCTGATGTTCCTTTCATTTGAAAATTCTCTATCTCTGTGCTGGATTTTAAACTGTAGTAGCAATAGGTTTTTGAACTTGAAAAAGTGGAGAGAGAAAAGAATTGCTGTTCCATTGACTGCTTTCTTCCAAATTTCTGCTTAACTATTTGCATGTTATAAGAAAACGCATTCTTAATTGGTCATTCTCATCATATGATGTCACTTTCCAGATTAATTTCAGAAGGCAATTTATTCGTTCATATCTGAGCAGACTGTTGCTACTGTTTTATAGCTTTTGTGATTAGATTCTATAATGTCTCAGCCATTAGCTCATGAATGATCTAGTCTCCATCTTGATGAAGTAGGGAGACCATTTTCTGTACAGTTATTTCTCTGGGACACTTTCATTCTTCACTTAAAATGTAGCTTTACAGAATTGCAAATGGTGCAGTCCAGTAAAATTTCTGTTCATCCTTTGAAGTAATTCTTGACACCAGCAGCTGTGAAGTTTCATAGGATGTTGTGTTAGAATGTCTTAATGATCATTCACATTGGAACCTTCCAGGAACTGATCAACTTATAAAACCAGATGTCAGGTGATTTGTTACAGCCACCTTCGGTCAGTGTCTTTGCTTATTTCTTAAAAATCCTTTTTAAGCAGTTCAATATATATTTGCTTAGTCAATGAAATTAAAGATTAATATCATACATTTGGAGAGTTGCCTTCTCTATACGGGCAAAGCATACCATTCATAGAGAAGGGAAGGAGAGGATCTAGAATGATGTGCTACAGCTATAATTAGGGAGCAGAATAAAAGCATAGAATGAGTAAAAGATAAAACTACAGGGTACGCTGGGAGTAGCTTGCAAGCAGTCTCACTCTGCTAGTGTAAGTTACTTCTGTGCTTCTCCACTCTTTACTTTTACTTGCTAATGTATTTATTAATTGCCAGAATTTTCCAATATAACAACATTCACAGTAAGAATTGCCAATAAAGCCATCATTAATTTATCGGGATATGTTGCACTGCACAACTGTCAAATGATATTACTGACGACCCTCACACTAACTCATCATTGTAAACATTATCATATCAGATTGACATTATATTGGCATTTATGGCTCAAGGAGTCTAAGTAACAGTAACTGCTGAAATAGTTATTATCTTATTGAAACATCTTTATTGGTAAACACAGCATGTTGATTGCTTTCAGCTTAAACAAACACATCAAATAATGTGGAAATTGAGTTTATTGAATAAATCCCAAAATGTTCAGTTTGAGTTGGCCATTGTGTGCAGTGAACTACTGACCAATGCAAAAAAAATAATCCTGGTCTTCCTTACCTGATCACAAATCAATATCAACTAAAATGGTACAATTTTAAAAGAGGTGCAGGAACAAAAATAGACCTGGGATTCACATACACAATTTTTTGAAGGTGGCAGGAAAAGATGATACCTTTGACCAGGAACTGAAGGGGACCAACAATATAAATACTGTGGGTGTGAAAACTGGCCAGAGGCAGTAAATTCTGCAGAGGGTGACTCACCTCCTGGCGACCTGAAGCTTGCTCACCACCTGCAAAGCACACGTCAGGAGTGATTGAATATTATCTATTTGCTGGGTGAGGTCAGCTCCAACATCTTTCAAGACGTTCAACACCATCCAGGATCAGGGAGCTCACTTGAGTGGCACCCCATCCAAAACCTTAAAACTTCCACTCCCTACACTCATGCACAGTGACAACAGTATGTACCATCTGCAAGATGCACTGCTGCAACTCACCAAGGCTCCTTCGACAGCACCTTCTGTAATATGAATGCCTGGCAGATACAGTGTTGATGGGGGTGCTGAGTATAGTGCCACCCCCACAGTGATGTAAGAGGGCACATGACCCAGACCTAGGGTCAGTGTAGTGTTGAACTGACATGTGTAAAACACCTCAACATTGAGCTAGCTCCTTATTTGTAGATATGTATATCATGAGTAAAAACTTTCTATTAACCTACTGAGGGCTACAAAGATTTATTTAAGAATCATCATTCTGTTACCAACAGCCTGCCAATGTACTGGATTTCAAAATTAAAATTCTTCAATCTCGCAGAAATGCTGAAAACTTAAGAAAAAGAGGAAAAATTCAATGATGTTCTGACCTTAAAGAAGCTAAGGAAATTTGCCAGACAAAAGAACCTGGAAACTGAAGGCAGAGATTGGACAGAACATGGGCGGCATAGTGGCATAGTAGTTAGCACTGCTGCCTCACAGCATCAGAGTTCCAGGTTCAATTCTGACCTTTGGTCATTGTCTGTGTGGAGTTTGCACATTTTCCCTGTGTCTACGTGGGTTTCCTTCTGGGTGTTTCAGTTTCCTCCCACGGTCCAAAGATGTGCAGGTTAGGTTGATTGGCCATGTTAAATTGGCTCTAGTGTCAGGGTGATTAGTAAGGTAAATGCATGGTTACGGGAGTAGGGAGTAGTTGGGATTATGGTCGGTGCAGACTCAATGGGCCGAATGGCCTCCTCTGTTCTGTAGGTATTCTATTATTCTATTTTTACAGCAACAGAAGATTTTATAGGATCAACCTGCCATTGTTCACCACAGCAAACACCATACAAATATCACAGTTCCCGGCCAGGATGCCACAACCGGAAGGGATGTTAGAAGCTGGTGGCCACCACTGACCACAAAAAGCAGAAGTCAGAGCACTACTAAACCTTCTTCTTACCATAGGAATACTCTTCCTCAGCCTTAGAGGGCAACGAGATGGCCTTCACAGAGAAAGAAGGAGAACTGAAGAGGCAAATTCAATGTTTGTCCACCCCACAAGATATGATTCAGAGGAGGAGCAACCACTGATCAATTATTGCTCAACAAAAAGCAATGGAAGAAAGGAGTGAAAGTATACTCAAATGCCAGCCCAACCTCCATGCCAACAGCAAGAACCAGAACCAACAGGGCTTACCACTCCTCTGACAGAACAGTAAACAAAATTTGGAAGGGTTATCAGGCCCGAGAACACCTGAAACTGTAAGTTCAAGGATTTAGGGTGTGGGGTGTGGTGGGGAGAGGGGGGTTGGGTGGGAGATAAAGTTAAAATTAAAGTTTATTTATTAGTCATCACAAGTAAGGCTCACATTACACTGCAATGAAGCTACTGTGAAATTCCCCCCGCCACCACATTCCGACGCCTGTTCGGTTCAATGCACCTGACTGGCACATCTTTCAGGTTGTGGGAGGACACTGGAGCATCCACAGGAAACCCCCTACAAATACAAGGGGAATGTGCAAACACCACTCAAACAGTGATCCACGCTGGGAATCAAACACGGGTCTCTGGCGCTGTGAGGCAACAGTGCTAACTACTGTGCCATAATTGTAATGATGCGGTCACTATAGTGCAAATACATGAAACTGATAACAATGTAAGACATGAAATAAACTAGTTCAACTTCATGTAAATTAGACAAAGATTTGAGGGTGACGTAGTATAAGGGTTTGTCATACACAAGGTTAACATGGGGCCGAGTACATATACCACTCATCCAGTGATTTAAGGAGGTACATGAGCCAGATCTAGGGTCAGTGTAGCGTTGAGAAAAGGTGTGTAAAGACCTCGAGAAGGAGGTTGGTCTTGTCCATATATATGTATATAGTTACAAGGAGTTCTTCAGACTTACTATTAACCACTGAAGATTATGAAGACTTCTTTAAGAAATGGTGTCAGTTTTCTTGGAAAAATTGATTATTATGTAACTCATTGAAGTAGGGAAACCCAAATGTTTTAATTTCGAGCTACACATCATGGATGCACAGGAACAAATTTCCAAATGACACAGATACAAGAATGATGTTGCATGATATAATTTCCTGATTTGTAGGTGTCTGCCCACTTGAGGGCAGGCATGTTTTGTGCACAATCCCAAACAGGCTGAAAATGGCAACTGTGTGTGTGTGTGTGTGTGTGTGTGTGTGTGTGTGTGTGTGTGTGTGTGTGTGTGTGTGTGTGTGTGTGTGTGTGTGTGTGTGTGTGTGTGTGTGTGTGAGACACGGCAGCGGGGGGGGGCGGGGAAGGGGGGTGGGGGGGTGGCGGTGGTGGAATTGTGGAACTCTTCTGCAGTGAGCAGCTAAATGGCTGGCTTCTCTGAAATATAATTATCTAGGGGTAAGAGAGCTCACAACAGTGATATGCAACCTACAGTGAAGACCAAACAATAGTTCATTTGCACGAGGCAGGCACCTCATCAAGCACACATTTGGGCACACGATAGTTATGAGGTGTTGACCACATCAGAGTTGTTTGAAGATTTGCCATCGTGGTAAGCTAATTGAAATTACACTTTAGTGAAAATGTGAACTATATGATGAAAGATCAGATTCTCATGTAGGTTGAAATCTACGTGCTTTCATAAAAATATCCTTGCTGATGTAGCGGACTCCAATGTGATTGTGACAAGGACATTGCGCTCAGAAAAGTCAAGTGAGCTGTCACTTATATGGAGAAATGTATATGGTTAAAAATGGAAGCAAATGTTGTGATGATCTGAAAAATTGCTTAAGAATACCATTGGGCAGTTAACAAGCAAAGAGACCTGAGGATAATTTAAAACAGAAAAGGATATTTCCTGTTGGAGACAATCTCCGTTCAACAAATGATCATTAATGGGTTCTTCCAGTTTCTTACTTTCTTCACAAAGTATATGATGAAATCTCAAATTTTGATGCTTCATTTCAAGTTCTTTTTTTCATTATTGATTTACAGGGTAGGATTTTAAGTCACTTTGCCCAGTAAGTAATAGGCAGGCTTGCTGTTAACATTGCTCCAGTCTATTTGCCACCCCATTTCAGCTGTTCATGCCATTTGGTATTTTAACAGAAAGACTGGTGGTGGTCTTGTGAAATGCATGCCAATTGGTGTGGTTTTGGTTTCGATAAAGGAAGTGGTGCATTAAGAGGAGAAGCAGCAATAGCTTCAGCTACCAACGCAAACAGCACCTGGGCCAACTAGAATAAACCTGTGCTGCAGAAGATCATACATTAAGGTCTTTGAATTTGATTTTTTTAGATCTCGTCCTCCAACTCCATCTTCTTTGAACCTCACAAACAGAAATGTAATTGTTAGATTGTTTCAACCACATTAACTCACAAGAGCTTTATGCACTTCACTAGTTTGTAAGAAATGACTGTTTAATATCTTGTTAAAATCCGAAGAAATGTATCAAATATTATAGAAAGTGATCTCTCTCTCTCTTTCCCTTGTAAAGAAAGTTCCTAATGCAGCTTCCTGGGCAGACAAATGAAGGCTTGTTGAAGACATGTCTCCTGCACGAGCACTGAAACATAACATTGCTAATCCTGATAGTGGAATGCATGTTGACCTCATGATCTATAAGTAAACCAACTGTCTGAAGGTTAAACAACATGGCCAAGCAAGCAATGGGCCACAAGATGACTTTATGGACTTCCTACAGAAGCAAGAGAATTGCCTTGAAGATCTATCCCTTGTTAATGAACAATTGAATCAATGATTGGCACAAACGTCCCTTGAGAGGGAACAAAAAAGATGGAAGGGAGCTTTTTGAGATGGACCAATGCTGGTTTTGGCCTAACACCAGAGTTAGCTCCAAAAGATTTTGGGCAAGGAGAATTGCTCAAAGTGATCTATGCTGACATTTACCCAACATTTTGGCTGGTTCGAGAAGACTGAAGAAAACTGAAGAATCTGCCACTTCCAGGCATGGAGGTAAGTTTCTTCTACCTGTTGATCTGACATCACTAAATTGTTCTGAGGAGATTGTCACCATCAACCATGGAGAACATTATTTGTGTGCTTCCACGAGCAGTGAACAATTCTTACCCATTACAGATTGTGTCTCTTTTCCTATTTAAAATGTTGCTTCTTATTAAACTCAATAAACTACCTTAATATAGCATATCAATTCTCAACCTCCTGTTTTGGGTAACCTGTGACCTCTGAACCCTAAACCTTACACATCTCTGCCCCGCCCATCCCCAACTGGGGGTAAGGCCTGGGGGGGATTGTGGTCGGTGCAGACTCAATGGGCCGAATGGCCTCTTTCTGTACTGTTTCTATGATTCTATGATTCTAACTCTAATGACAGAAAGATGATCCCAACTTATATGCCTGATCATTCTCCCCATATTGGACTCTCCATTTATGTTGGCATGAGAGCAGACCAAGTGAATCATGACAGGTCCCCCTCCATGTACACTTGGCAAACAGGAACTGCTGGATGCACGCACATGAATACAGCCTCTAGGGGAAGAGGGTCATGCCAAATAGTAAGTACCCTGTCACTGCCCACTGGCACTGCCCCAGACAATTCCCACTGGCAGTGCTCAGGCACTGCTCCTTGGCACTGCCATGACATCTCCCATGAGAGTGCCAGGGAGCAATGGCCAAGTGATGTTATGGGATAGTGCGAGGTGCCAGGGTAGTAGCGAGGGGGATCCATGGGGGAGATGTTGGGGGTTTTCATGTCCACGGGGCTGGTGTGGTTCATGTCTGTAGGTTGGGGGGCGGGGTGGGGAGGGTGGTGGTGGTAGGTGGGTGGAATTGCTGATTGCCGGGGGGAATTCCTTGGTGTAGGGTGTTTTGTGGTGAGGGTATGGATTCTGCAACTGGATTGTTCATTTTATATTGGGGTATCCTTTCAACAGACTAAGTTGCTGGTGGACTGAGCTCACGCAGTAAGAAGTCTGACAACACCAGGTTTAAGTCCAACCGATTTATTTGATAGTAAACTTGCTTTACTATCAAATAAATCGGTTTGACTTAAACCTGCTGTTGTCAGACTTCTTACTGTGTTTACCCCAATCCAATGCCGGCATTTCCACATCAGGAGTGGGCTCAGGCAGATTCCTCCCCACCAAGCATAACAATGTTGGAACTGCCCCTTCAGTTTTTATTCCAGAGTGTTTAGAAGTATGGTGGGAAAAGCTGGCAACACACTTTTCCTTTCCGTACTGACACTCTGATTGAAAGCCAGAAAATTCCAGCCCTTGACTCAGGAGAGGGATGGCTGAATATGCTGGGACAGATGTGCAGTCTCAGTTACACCTGAGGAGGAAGACGGAAAAACAATAGCTAGTGTGTTGAGCAAATGGAAGAGACTGCTTATGTGTTAACCATGAGGCAAAAGGCGGGTGAGAATGGATTTCCTGCTTGTAGCAATGGGACTTAGAGAGAGTTAAGGGTCAAGGAGGCGCCACAGGGAAGTTAGTTTGATTATGTGCAGGAGATTGAGTGGAAGGGCTTTTGAAAGGACACTGGAACAGCAAGGTGAAAAGGATTTGTTGGATAGACAGAATAGGAATTTGGGACTTGTTATCGGACAACAAATTTTATGAAATTGGGCACACAAAATGGAAGCAAACTAAAGCTATCCTCAGGGCCCTCCACTAAAATGACAAAGTAACAGACACAGATCGGTAGGCAAGAGCATGCTTTTAGAATGCAAATGAGGGCTAGCACATAAGGGAAATTGGACAGGATGGCACCTGCAGGAACTAAATTAAAGAACACATCCCCACCCCATCAAAATCAGCACTTCTAAACCAGTCAAACAACCCATGGAGACACCTAAAATTAACACAGTTAAGGAAACGTCCCTGGCCCCTCAAAACTCTTTGAGATCAATAACACACCTATGGTTCAAACCCCAGAGACTCTAGACCATTGATAACCAACTAGACAAAAACGATTAACGCACATTTAAAATAATTGCTCCAACATTCGAAAACATTGAAACAGGATGGCTGAAGTCAAATACTGTAAATAAAGGATTAGCATTTGAAACGCAAAGTTCAGGTATAACTGTAGCCCATTGTGGGGGAGTCTTTAGAGCGCTTTCGGGACAGTCCGATTCTATGTCCTGACTGCACTTCTCCGTCGACGTAAAAGAAGTAAAGCTGTGCCGTTATTGAACTTCACCCTGAGTCCGCAGTGGTCGTTTCACCCACTCACGCTAACAGGACTTTAACTGCAAAGCATGGTTTTTTTTGATTAGTTAATGAATATGTACCTTTTCTGTAGTTTAGTATACGAGTTGCTGAAAGAAGTTTTTAGTTTGTATTGATTTTGATTTGTTTGTTTTTGTAAAATCTTAAAACATGAAATCTCATGTGATGCTTTCCATTGGTCACTAGGAATGTTTTTGTCTTTATGGGATACAACTAAGTCTTTGAACTTTATGTTTCAAACTCTAGGGTTTAATATGAAATGGATTCTTTGCTTACAAAACAAGGTCCTTTACTAGGCCCTGATTCCCTTCAAATGGAGAGCCTGGACTATGGGGAATACTTACTGGGAATCTGGGAATCAGTTGCCAGCTGTTTAAGTTAGTGATTAGAAAATTGTGTGTGAGTCATGGCTGAGTTTGCAATAGTTTTGCCAATGGATGAGGTTTATGAACAGCTACACAAAGTTGCAAAGCAATAGCAGCATAGTGGTAATGTGTTGACTTATGTCCTGACCTCAGGCTAATGCTCTGGCAGATTGAATTCAATTCCCACCATAACTGCTGATGTGTTTTCTGTGTAAAAGATTTTCTAGGGCTTAAGGGTTGTGAATGTAACCCATCCATCACGCAAACCAGCCTCCCATCCATTGACACTGTCTACATTCCCCACTGCTTTGGAAAACCAGCCAGCATAATCAAGGACCCCACGCACCCCACGCATAGTCTCTTCCAGCTTCTTTCGTCAGGAAAAAAATGCAAAGGTCAGAGATCATGTACCAATGACTCAAAAACAGCTTCTTCCCTGCTGCCATCAGACTTTTGAATGGACCTACCTTATATTAAGTTGATCTTTTTCTACACCCTAGCTATGACTGTAACAGTACATTCTACTCTCTCGCCGTTCGTCCTTGCTTACGTACCCTTTGAATGGCACGTTTTGTCTCTATAGCGCAAGAAACAATACTTTTCTCTGTGTCCCAACACATGTGAGAATAATAAATCAAGTCAAAATGTGAGAGTGTCAAAAGGATAGCAAGTTGTTGTTAATTAATCAGATTTGTGTTATGCATTTCCATGTATGCATAATTTCCAGGCTCTCATTTAAAATGGAAAACAATCATGAATGATAACTCATCTTGTTATGAACCACCCCCACCGCCCCCCCCCCACCCCCCCCCCCCCAACTCTGGGGAGGCGGGGGTGGGGGGGTAGCTCAAAACAAAGCTTTGAAAAACCATACCAATCAAATGAAGTGTTATCCTCACAATTGACAATCAGTAGTAAGTCTCTGTGACACTACACTATAGGTCAGTTGCTTTAAATTCTGTGGCTAACATTGAGAATACTTCACCAGAGTAAATACAATGAAAATTGTATCTGATCTGGCATTACATTTTGAAGCTAGGTCGCTTAAAATTGTTTTGTATTTCATTGAATAAACAAGCTTGAGTGATGATCAGATTGAAATGTTTAACATGATAAAGGATTTACTGAACACTAAGTAATAATTCCTAGGCCAACAATTTTATTGTCCATACCTAATTACCCTTGAAAAGGTGGTTGTGAGCCACCTTCTTCAACCACTGCAGTCCATCTGGCGTAGGTACACTCACAGCGCATTTACCAAAGGAGTTCCAGGACTTTGACCCAGTGGCAGTGAAGGAACACTGGTATTATTTTAAGTTAGGATACTGTGTGATTTGGAGGGGAACTTGCAGTTGGTGATGTTCCCCGTGCATCTGCTGCCCTTGTCCTTCCAGGTTGTAGAGGTCTTGTGTTTGGAAGGTACTGTTACAGGAGCGTCAGTGAGTTGCTGCCATTTATCTTGTAAAGGGTATATGCTGCTGCCACTGTGTTTCAGTGCAGGAAGGAGTGGATATTGAAGGTGGTAGCTGGGGTATCAATCAACTGGGCTGCTTTGTCCTGATGATGCTGAGTTTCTGATTGTTGTTTGAGCTCCACTCATCTGAACAAGTAGAATGTTCCCTCACATTGTTGTGGTCAAAGATTGAAAGCACTCACGTCTGTAAGTAATTGAGACTTTATTCAGAAACACATTTGAGAAGCATAACCCTGCTCCTACAAATGTCTGACTGGTACTAAGGCTGTGTAACATTCTTGATTTTGATTTGATTTGATATATTACTGTCACATGTATTAGTATACAGTGAAAAGTGTTGCTTCTTGCGTGCTATACCGGCACAGCACACCATACATAAAGTACAAAGGAGAGAAGGAAAGGAGGGGGTGCAGAATATAGTGTTACAGTCATAGCTAGGGTACAGAGAAAAATCAACTTAATATATGGTAGGGCCATTCAAAATCTGACGGCAGCACGCAAGAAGCTGTTCTTAAATCAGTTGGTACATGATCTCAGATTTTTGTATCTTTTCCCCGACGGAAGAAAGTGGAAGAGAGAATATCCGGGTTGCGTAGAGTCCTTGATTATGCTGGCTGCTTTTCTGAGGCAGCAGGAAGTACACTATAAATCTCTTAAGCAGCATCATACAGGCCTGCAGCTGTAATTTAACTAACTGAAGGCTGAAGTCTGTGCTTTTTTGTCACAATTTTGCTTACCCATCCTGTGAAGGTCATTAGGATTGTGATTGTTGCTTTCCCACACCAGCATGTTGAGGAAGGACTCTAATAACCATTCTTTTAAAGCCGTTCAAGCTCATTTCTACATTTGCCTTTTTCAAAGCTATTAATGTGATATTCTTTCAATTACCCCACTTCAGTCGCTGCTTTTGGACCCTGTAGGGTATTACCTGGCCCAGCTGGACTATTCCCAAGACAATTTGCTCACCAGAAACTCTAGCTGCAGGAATCCAGTGTGTTTCAGATCTGTTGCCTTATCATTCTTTCATGGCTTCATCAAGGTTCCTCCTGACCTTAGCTGTACCTGGACCCATCATTTCATTAAATTGTAAAACCTTGATCAACGTTCCCAACTTGGAATTTTGTCCGTTCGGTCAGAAAACTCCACCGAGTAGGGGACATCTGAACTTGAAGGTTCCTTCAAGTGGGTTAACCAACACTCCTAGAATCATAAGATCCTGGCAGTGCAGAAGAAGGCCATTCAGCCCATCAAAACTGCACTAATCCTACCCAGGCCCTACCCCTGTAACTCCACATATTCACTCTGCTAGTCCCTTGAAACTAAAGGGCAAATTAGCATGTCCAATCCACCTAACCTGCACATCTTTGGAACATGGGAGGAAACCAGAGCACCCGGAGGAAACCCACGCAGACACAGGGAGAATCTGCAAACTCCACGCGTACAGTAACCTGAGGCTGGAATTGAACCCAGATCCCCGGTGCAGTGAGGCAGCAGTGCTAACCATGTGCTACTGTGCCACTCAATTACAGAAGTTTTACTGCTGAGTTTCAGGCTGTTACAGGGGCAGGTGATATAATACCGTGATTCAGTACACTTGGGATTCAACCTGACATGTCCACCATTTTCCTTCCCCTCCCAGGAATTCAAATTTATCTCCATTCTGATATGTTCCATTAATACGTTCCTGTGCCACGCTCATTAGAAATGTTATTGTGCCTCCCATGCCTCTTATCATGAGCTGTTTAACTACTAATTCCTGTTGTTCCACCTGTAAATCAATAAGGTTTAAATCTGATATCTTCAATACCTGACTTCACATTATCCATCAAGTCTAGAGTCAACATGTCAGATGGGACTATGAGTCAGTAATACTAATCCCCATCTGGGGTGGTTATTTTTTTATAATGCTTCTGATACCTGCATGTTTGACAATTTAAAACACTGTATTGCTACAATCATATTGATTAATAACATTAAACAATAACAGTATTTCCATCTAATCCCAGTCTCCAGACAAAAGGGGAGAAATTAGTTTGTAATGGTCACTCCTTTGTTATACACAAGTAACGGCTGGTGTCGTACACTCCTTTTATGTCCATATTTCCAGCTGTGTCATTAGTGCAGAAGGTTGGGGTGATGTTACCTGACTTAATATGTCCCCTTTTTGATAACAAACATGAATAGCATGATGGCTACTGGTAGTGACTTCTGTTGCAAATCTCAATGCTTAGATTCCTTATCCATTGTGTATTCCCCCCTTTCAGTAGCTGCACGTATTGTTCTGAATGCAGACAGTTGGCTTCATTGATGTTCACAGAAGGCGCCTCCCATTTGCTGTCATTGTTAAGAGTCTGATTGTTGCTGCTGCTGTCCTGCAGATTGCCATTGCTCTGAGGATTAGTCTGAAACAAAATAGTTAAGTGAGCTATTGTTGCTTTCCTGCTGACAGAAACACACTGAGTCCTGTCAGCAACACTTCCAACATACACATATGTCACTAGTCATCACCATCATTCAGTATAGTCCTTGCCATTGCGAGGTAGATCCAGTCAAATGTCCCATTAACCATTACCTTATCCTTCACTTCTATCATGTCTAAGGGAACAGCAGACCCTTACTACTCCTTGGGCCCAATAACTCCCACTGTTTTATCAACTTGGACCTCAGTTCCTTAAGCTGTCTATCTAACTCTACAGCACACCTGCTTATCCTTTCTTTCAGTGGTCCAGTATTCTCACTTCCAAATAGCTCCCTCTGGGTTCATAGCTCTGCCTGCCATCATGGTGTTATCGCTATAATCCTATTCATTGTAGTCCGTAGGTGCATTTATATAATGACTAATACATCCAGCCATCTCTCTTATAGGTTTGTTTGTTGTGTCCTTGATCCCTAACTTCATTTCCTATTTTGTCACACCATTTTACATCTGCATCTTCTCTTAATCAGTTTATCTGGAGAGACTTATAGTACAATGAAGTGTCCTAATATCCCTAAAACAGAAATTAAACATCACTATTTGATTCCAGGCATTAATACATTTTGATCTGTTGCCTTCTTTCCCTTAAACAATGTTTTACTGTTTTTCAAAGGTGATCCACTAAATTATTTTCTCACAATGCCAGGGTCCCAGGTTCGATTCCCAGCTTGGGTGACTGTCTGTGTGGAGTCTGCACATTCTCCCCATGTCTGTGTGGGTTTCCTCTGGGTGCTCTGGTTTCCTCCCACAGTCTGAAAGACGTGCTGGTTAGGTGCATTGACCCAAATAGGCACAGGACTGTGGTGACGAGTGGAATTTCATAGTAACTTCATTGCAGTGTGAATGTAAACCTTACTTATGACTAATAAATAAACTTTATTGTGTGGGACATCTTTTTTAACTGAAAAATTGTTTCAGCTGTGTTTTTGAGCGGCCTGCTTTAACTCTGCCAAGAAAGCACAAGTATGGATTGCGCTTAAGGTGGAATGGGCTAATTGGCCAATCTGAAGGTTCAAACATGCTAGCAGAAAGAGTTAACTAATTTTTTTTCAAAGGCTGCTTATTTCCTCTGTACTATGGTGCACAGGTTCAAAGGGACTCTTCATCTTTCAGTAATTGGCCCTTTTCCTGAGTTAGAAGCCCTACCTCTGATTTCCCAGACCGACACAGACTTGTTTAAGAAGGGTAACAAGAATAATAAGAACATAAGAAATAGGAGCAGGAGTAGGCCATCTAGCCCTTCGAGCCTGCCCCGCCATTCAATAAGATCATGGCTGATCTGTCGTGGCTCAGTTCCACTTTCCCGCCCTCTCCCCATAACCCTTAATCCCCTCGCTTATCAAAAACCCATCAACCCGCGTCAGGCTGGTGAGCCTTACATCAGTGGTAGAGAAATTATTGGACAGGATTCTTCAAGACAGGATTTATTCTCACTTGGAAGTAAGTATTAGTGAGAGGCAACATGGTTTTGTGAAGGGGAGATCGTGTCTCACGAACTTAATTGAGGTTTTCGAGGGGGTGATAAAGATGATTGATGAGGGTAAGGCAGTGGATGTTGTCTACATGGACTCCAGAAAAGCTTTTGACAAGGTGGCAGACTGGTAAAGAAGGTGAACATAAGAACATAAGAACATAAGAAATAGGAGCAGGAGTAGGCCTGGAATAGGAGTAGGAATAGGAGTAGGTGGAATCGCATGGGATCAGAGCTGGCAAGGCGGATACAAAACTGGCTTGTCAAAGAAGACTGAGGGTAGCAGTGGAAGGGTGCGTATCTGAATGGAGGGCTGTGACAAGTAGTGTTCTTCAGGGATCAGTGCTGGGGCCTTTGCTGTTTGTAATATATATAAATGATTTGGAGGAAAATGTAACTGATTAATAAGTTTGCAGACAACACAAAGGTTGGTGGATTTGCGGATAGCGATGAGGACCATTAGAGAATACAGCAGGATATAGATCGGTTGGAGACTTGGGTGGAGAAATGGCAGATAGAGTTTAATCTGGACAAATCTGAGGTAATGCATTTTGGAAGCTCCAAAATAGATAGGAAATATACAGTAAATTGCAGAGCCCTTTAGAGTATTGATAGGCAAAGGGATCACTGAAAATGGCAATGTAGACAGAGAAGATAGACAAGGAGGCATATGGCATGCTTGCCTTCATCGGCTGGGGTATTGAGTTTAAAAATTGGCAAGTCATGTTGCAGCTTTATAGAATCTTAGTTAGGCTGCACGTGGATTATGAGGGGCGTGGACAGAGAGGATAGTCAGAAACTTTTTCCCAGGGTGGAAGATTCAATTAATAGGGGGCATAGGTTTAAGGTGAGAAGGGCAAGGTTTAAAGGAGATGTATGAGGCAGATGTTCTACACAGAGTGTAGCAGGTGCCTGAAACTCTTTGCTGGGGGAGATAGTGGAAGCGAATATGGTAGTGACTTTTAAGGGCATCTTCACAAGTACATGAATAGGATGGGAATAGAAGGATATGATCCCTTGAAGGATAGGGGGTTTTAAGTCGGGCAGCATGGTCATTGCAGGCTTGGAGGACCGAAAGGCCTGTTCCTGTGCTGTAATTTTCTTTGTTCTTTATTCTTGACATCAAGACAACATTTACAAAGAATCGATATTTCCATTTTCTCTTTTCCTTTTGTTTGCTTATCCCACCATTCTTTATACTTCACTGGGTTCAGTGTGCGTTTCAGCTTTCTGTAGCCATTTTACTAATGTTCTCCTTCTTTATATTTGCCCATAATTCTATGGGAGACACTTCAGATCCACAATCTGACGTCACTAATGTTCAGTCGATGACCTGACTACTATTATGGTCTACTTACATGAAACGGACTCCACCCCGTCACAATTTTTTCGGGAAATCAGGAAACAGTCAGTGCTGGTCCAATGTTCCGGTTTCTTCACAACACCAGAAAGACCAGCCGGACAAACCGCTTTTTAGTCTGCCGGAAATACCGGCCAAACAAACTTCCTTTTAGTACACCAAAAATACCAGGTGGACACACCACTTTTTAGTCCACCAGAAATACCAGCCAAACACACCGCTTTTTAGTATACCAGAAATACCAGTCAAACACACTTCCTTTTAGTACACAAGAAATACCAGTCAGACTCACCACTTTTTAGTACACCAGAAATACCAGGCAGACAAACTGCTTTTTAGTATACCAGAAATACCGGTCAAACACACTTCCTTTTAGTACACTAGAAGTACCAGTCGGACACACCACTTTTTAGTACACCAGAAATACCAGGCGGACACACCACTTTTTAGTACAGCAGAAATACCAGCCGGACACACCGCTTTTTAGTACATCAGAAATACCGGCCAGACACATCACTTTTTAGTACATCGGAAATACCGGTCATACACACCGCATTTTTGTACACCAGAAACACCGGTTGGACACATTGCTTTTTAGTTCGCCAGAAATACCAGCTGCTCACACTGCTTTTAGCACATCAGAAATACTGGCTGGACACACTGCTTTTTAGTACACCAGAAATACTAGATGGACATGCTACTTTTTAGTACACCAGAAATACCAGCCGGACACATCTCTTTTTAGCATACCAAAAATACTGGCCGGAGACACCGCTTTTTAGTACACTAGAAATACCAGCTGGACACGCCGCTTTTTAGTACACCGGAAATGCCGGCCAGACACACCGCTTTTTGGTACACTAGGAATACTGGATGGACACGCTGCTGTTTAGTACACCAGAAGTTTTGGAAGGACACATCGCTTTTGAGTACACCAGAAATACTAGACAGACACGCTTCTTAGTGCACTCCTCTCCCAATATCTGAACAAGCAAAGTTATCTCCACTGGGGACACTTTGCTTCAGGAGAGTGACCCTTGCAAGGGTTTTCCTCCAGATAGTTTATAGAAGTTAAGCTAGAAATTGCTGGTTTCCTTCATTGCACTGACTGTCCTGATTGATTGGGTCTGCACCATGACTTTAAGTGACTTT
Source organism: Carcharhinus amblyrhynchos (assembly GCF_965287045.1). NCBI lineage: Eukaryota > Metazoa > Chordata > Chondrichthyes > Carcharhiniformes > Carcharhinidae > Carcharhinus > Carcharhinus amblyrhynchos. Next base: position 43,767,479 of record NC_137324.1, on the reverse strand, counting down.
TCTTGTTACACTCGAAACACATAGTTCTTAAATTGACAAACACCTTAGGAGTACTCTGCCCTGCATTAAAAACTCATTTCAGCCCACACCATTGCACTTTAAAGTTTATTTGTTAATGTCACAAGTAGGCTTACATTAACACTTGCAATGAAGTTATTATGAAACACCCTAATTGTCACACTCCGGCGCCTGTTCGGGTACACTGAGGGAGAATTTAGCACAGCCAATGCACCTATCCAGCACATCTTCAGACTGTGGGTGGAAACTGGAGTACCCAAAAGCAACCCACACAAACATGGGGAGAATGTGCAGACTCTGCACAGACAGTGACCCAAGCCAGGAATCAATCCCGGGTTTGATGCTGTGAGGCAAAGTTAACCATTGTGTCACCCTGGGCTTCCTTTACTGGGCACTGTTGCACCCGCTCCTGGGCTGTTTTGCACCACAGCAATTGTCTGTCACAAATGATTTATCCTGTTTGGCTCTCCTTGAAAATCTTGGAAATAGATGAGTCCTTGCTCTGCATGTTCTGTCACCTGGACCTACTCCATAGCTTCTTCAATGGTGATCTTTGTCTCCATGTAGAGATGCTGGCATTGGACTGGTGGAACCTTCCACACACCTGACGAAGGAACACCGTTTCCGAAAGCTTGTGGGATTACTATCAAATAAACTGGTTGGATTTAAACCTGGTGTTGTGAGACCTCTTACGATCTTTGTCTCCGCCAGTAACCTTTTTGAATTATTGAGCTGTTTATGCACAGATTATTCTGTCCCTTAACATTTCAGTTAATACTGGGCCAAACTTGCAGCGTTCTGCCAATCCCCTAAGTCCGAAGGAGCTAAGTTACTCTCCACAGAATTCCCAGTTTCAGACCTGCTGTTGTAGTCATGCTATTTATATTGGTTATTCATGAAGGCTCACATTCTGAACCTTGCCCCTCACCTGAGGTGTGGTGACCCTCAGGTTAAATTACCACCAGTCACAGCCTACTGTCATCTTGGACTATGGCAACTTAAACATTTTTTATTGGGGTTTGGTTTGACACAGCGGGCTGGATAGATGGTTAGTGAGGCAGAGTGACACAAACAGCGTGGATTCAGTTTCCATACTGGCTGAGATTCATCATGAAGACCTGGTTTTCCAACCTTGCCCATTGATGAGATGTGGTGATTCTCAAGTTAAACTTTGGACTAATCCTCAAGTAAAAGATGTGCAGGATAGGATGATTGGCCTTGCTAAATTGCCCCTTAGTGTCCCAAGATAGGTAAGTTAGGGGGATTAGTAACATAAATATGTGGGGTAACGGGGATAGAATCTGGGTAAGATGGTCTATCGGAGAGTTGCTCAGACTTAATGGGCCAAGTGGCCTGCTTCTGCACTGTAGTGATTCTGTGATTTTATTCTATGAAATCATACCAGTTAACTCCACCAGGCCAGCAGAGCAGCCTATGGTCACCTGGGTCAATGGAAACTTCATGGCTGGTCCAGTTCAGTTTCTGGTCATTGGAAACCACTGGGATGTTGACAGGGCAGATGTGACCTGTCAACTCAAGATCAGACTCAAGGGGCTGATTTGCCCACTCCTATTACACTGTATCCATGTTCCCTAATTAATAATTTCTTTGTTGCTAAGCAATATTCTGAGAGAATTGACTTTTTGTTTTTACAATTCTACCCCACAAATTGATGAAAAGGGAGATAGATTGGGTTGAACATCAGCAAATGATTGTTGGAGTGGACAGTAATCTATGAGATGAAATGTTTGAGGGAATTCCTTTCAGAGGCTGCTGTATTTTCCGAAAGCAGGGATGGTTAATTGATAACACATCAATAAAGATTGCTCTTGAAATTTTAGAATTGATTGTGCTGTCATCACTGAGACACCAGTAACCACAACATCAAAACGGACTAATTAACTAAACACATCTCAAATCAATTGGCTCTTGATATTCTCAGCCAGGCCACAGTCTGAATTATTGGGAACCCATAAATCTGCATCATCTTCCCTTTCTTTTCATCATTTGGCAATGTCTGAAAATTTGTCTTACTTTCACCACTCTAGTAACTTGCATGAGATACATTATAGCATTCAAAAGCATTACCATCACTGCATTCCCCTGCGATCAACATCCTGGGGGCTACTATTGATCTGAAACTGAACTGGACGAGCTTTATAAATACTTTAAAGTTAATTTATTAGTCACAAGTAATCTTACATTAATACTGCATTGAAGTTACTGTGAAAAATCTCCTACTCCAGCACCTATTTGGGTACACTGAAAGAGAATTTGGCATGGCCAATGCACCTAACCTGTATGTCTTTCAGATTGTGGGAGGAAACCGGAGCACTCGGAGGAAACCCACGCAGACACTGGGTGAATGTGCAAAATCCACACACACAGCGACCCAAGCCAGTAATCGAACCCAGGTCCCTGGTGCTGTGAGGTAACACTCCTAACTACTGTGCCATCGAGTCACCTACAAATGAACAGTCGCAACAGTGGCTACAAGAGTTTAAAGTTTATTTATTCGTGTCACAACTGCAATGGAGTTACTGTGAAAATTCCCTGGTCGCCACTTTCCGGCACCTGCTCAAGTCGGTGAAAGGCTGGGAGGACCTCATCTCCTGACTCCCCAAAGGCTGTTCAGCAGGTACAGTCACGAGTGTGATGGAATTCTCGCCACTTGCCTGGATCAGTGTGGCTTTACCAACATTCAAGAAGCTTGACACCATCCAAGACAAAGTGGCCTGCTCAATTAGCACTCCATCCATCATGTTAAACATTGACTCCCTCCACCTCAGATGCACAGTGGTTGCCAACTACAAAATGTACTATAGCAATTCATCATGGCTCCTTCATCAGCTTCTTCCAAACCAGTGACTTCTACAACTTGGCAGGACAAGGACAACGGATGCACGGAAACATAATCACCTGCCATTTCACCTCCAGGCAACTCACCATCCTGACTTGCTAACTTTATCACCGTTCCTTCGCTGTTGCTGGGATCAAAATCCCGGAATTCCATCCCTAACTGTACCCTAGGTCTAATACTTCAGATGTGCTGCAATGGTCCAAGAAGGTGGCTCACCACTACCTTTTCCTAGGGATAGGCAATAGACACTGGCCCTGCTATGGATGCCCGCAACTCATGAAAGAATAACAAAAAGCCCCAAAACTCTATTGGGAATCTGATGAAGCAGTCAGAGCCTTTGAAATGCCAAGAGAAAGGCTTGCACCTGTGTCTATGCTTGTATGGATTGCATACAAAGTCAGTCACCTCAGTCTCTAAGAGGTCTAACTCCTCCTCTGAGTCTGAATGCCAAGTAAGTAGTCTCACAACACCAGGTTGAAGTCCAACCAGTTTATTTGAGAGTAAACCCACAAGCCGTCGGAAACGCTGTTCCTTCGTCAGTTATGTGGAAAGTTCTGACTTCTTACTGTGTTTACCCTAGTCCAGCGCCGGCATCTCTACATCCTGAATGCCAAGACAGAAGAAGCATTTTGACCTCAGGTCTGGTATTCCTCAGTCATATGCTGAACTCCCAAAAGGTAATTAACTCTTATTAGTGAGAACTCAAATGTCACCAGATCACTGGAGTCATTCCAGCACCTTCTGATCTAATTTCTTTCACTCCTATGTTGCCTAGTGTACATGCACAATTTTGTCCCTGTGAAATTTGAAAGCACATTGCTGACTGAGGTGATAAGAGCTTGCAGAAATTAACATTACGTAATTATAACATCCAAGTACAGGCAGTTAATTACAAGCGTGATACTTAGATATAACCCCAAGATCTAGGTGCATCGAGATAAAGACTAGGTCCTCCAGATATAGCAACCAGCATTGATGGTGAATTTACCAAGGGACAAAGTGTTCATGAGGAAAGGATAGTATCGCTACTGACAAAGTTCCATCACTCTAGCATCTCCTAGAGGAAGATAAAGGAAGCACACCATCCATAATGACGTGGCAGTGTAAGCTCCAAAACATTATAAGTATAGATTGTCTAATAAATGCAGTTGACTTTCACCCAAATAATGAGTTTATTTCTAAATTAATACCATTTATTCCTTCCAATGTCAAACTATGGTCTCAACCTCAAACATGTAACCAACAGTTACAATTGAATCAAAAGTGACATGACTGTCTTTGTAATTTATATTAATCAAAGCTACTCATTATTTTAATATTCTAGGTAAAGTACAAGTAAAGTTTATTTATTAGTCACAAGTAAGGCTTCCATTAACACTGCAATGAAGTCACTCTGAAATTCCCCAAGTCACCACACTCCAGCACCTGTTCAGGTGAATGCACTGAGCCAGCATGTCTTTCAGACTGTGGGAGGAGACTGGAGCATCCAGAGGAAACCCACACAGACACAGGGAGCACGTGCAGACTCCACACAGACAGTGACCCAAGCCGGGAATCAAACCCCGGGTCTCTACTGCTGTGAAGCAGCAGTGCTAACCACTGTGCTACTGTGCCACCCCATTTAAGTGCTATTATCTATAATTCTAAGATAACATTTACTTCATGAACGTTGTCTGACTTTTTGGATAATTGGCATGAAAGTGTTAATTTTAGGTTTAGGGGATTGTGCAGATCCCAAATAGTGTAAATGTTAATACAATCTGAAACATTATGTAATTAGTTTTAGTGAGTTAAATCTGGTTAACACTCCCTCTGAAGCATGCAGTGGGTGGTAATCCCCTGATAGTTCATAGATGAGGAGTTATGTTGAAGAGTTGTGAATTTGTCTGGTAGCCTTGATAAATATTCTTGTCAGGGTATGCATCCAAGTATTCTTGTATCTATTTCTTTGTCGGTGTTTGCTGAATTATTACTGGCTAGCAGCCAATTTCTACAAATTCTGCTCTCTTAATTGTCAGTTTCTAAATATTTCTTGTGGGTGCGTCAGGAGTAAAAACAGGTGTAAGTCATTTTTGTGCACGCCTGTGATTTATGAAAAGATTATCTTGTGAAAATAGCTCATAAGGGAGCCGTTGCAACAATGTTGCTGAGAAGTGTCTCCTGGGCTTCGTAAACATAATGCAGTTGTCTTCTGCAAATGCCGGAAAGTTCGACAACTTTGTGACTAAAAATAAGTTGCCAAGCTACAAATGAGACAATTATGGAAAATATCATCATAAATTCCTTGCTGGATTCTAGCTCTTTGTCACACACATTATCTACTGATTCAAACATTTATCATATTCATACATCTAACATATAAGAGTTTGTTTTTGCACAGAGAAATAATCACATTTTGAATAAAATCCCGTCTCAACAGTTCTCCTTGTAGCATACCGATTAGAGACACTGCCCATTCCCTGGTTTAAGATCATACAACCCCTACGATGCAGAAGGAGACTATTCGGCCCATCAGGTCTGCATCGACTCTCTGACAGAGCATATTACCCACTCCCCCACAACCCTCCCTCCCCACCGTCCTATCCTCGTAACCCCACATATTTACCCCACTAATTCCCCTAACCTATGCAGCTGGGTTCACTAAGGGGTAATTTACCATGGTCAAGCTATGGTTTTCCTGCTCCTGACTGCTATCTGGCGATCCATGCTGGAAATTAGAAATGGAAATATCAGATATTTTAAACCCAAGCACTTATGAGCTACCTCTTTGCTGTCAAATTCTATTTCAATCCTTCAATTGGATGTAAAGCCTTTTATCTGCTTTTACTACTTTCCGAAGATTATATCAAGGAGTCCAAGCCGAACTGGAGTCAATGGGAATTGAGAGAAAATGTTCCACTGCTTGGAGTCATATCTGGCACAAGGAAGATGGTTGTGGTGGTTGGAGGTCAATTGTCTCAGCTCCAGGATATCGCTGCAGGAGTTCCTAGGTCCAACCATCTTCAGCTAATTCAACAATGACTTTCGTTCCATCCACCATAAGGTCAGAAGTGGGGATGTTTGCTGACGAATGCACAATGTTCACTACCACTCGCGACACTTCAGATGCTGAAACAGTCCATATTCAATTGCATCAAAATGTGGACATTATCCAGTCTTGGGCTGACCAATGGCAAGTAACGTTCACACCATACAAATGTCATGCAATAACCATCTCCAACAAAAGAGAATCTAAGCATCAGTCCCTAACATTCAATAACATTTCTATTGCTGAATTCCCCATTGTCAACATCCTGGGATTTACCATTTACCAGAAATTTAATTGGACCTTTTTTTCATTCCATAAAGGGATATGCGCATTGCTGAATAGGCCAGCATTTATCGTCCATCCCAAAATTCCCTATAAATACTATCCATACAATTACTGTGGCTCCAAAAGTAGGTCAGAAGCTAGGAGTCCTCTTGACCCCCAAAGTTTGTTCACAATCTACAAGGCACAGGAGTGTGATGGAATACTCTCCACTTGCCAGGTTGAGTGCAGATCCATCAACATTCAAAAAACTTGATATCATCCAGGACAAAGCTTGGTTAATATTCATTCCCTCCACCAGTGACACACAATGGCAGCAGAGGATACCATCTACAAGATGCATTGCAGGAACTCACCAAGGGTCACTTGATGGCATTGTCCAAACCCATCTAGAAAATCATCCAGAAAAACAAGAGCAGCTGGTACCTGGGAACACCTCCAGCTGGAAGTTTCCCTCCAAGTCACCTCCTTAAAGCTCAGAACTCATGCAGCTTGCTCTTAACTATTCCCTTCTTTCTCTCTTATTGTGGATAACCACACAAAATATGTCAGTGTCATACAATGTATGCTATGTCTAAATGCTTTCCATGAAGCTAGCATTCTAATATTTGATTCCATTCTGTCACTGTAGCCATGAAAGAATTGTTCATCATCACCTCACTGTCCTAGAAGCTGACAGCATCTCATAATCTTCCGTGCATCTCTACTTAATATTTGAAAAACGTCAATACAATGACACACATTCTGAAGTTTGAAGAGTAGCATCAGTTTGGTCACATTGCATGGTGAAGTGGAGGAGATGGTGAAACAGGAGCTTTGGGCAGATCACATTAGCGATTCCCTGCACTTCACAAAATGCACTATCGCATATGCAAATGGACAGTATTTCATGTTGATTCATTGGGAAAGGAACTGAAAATGCTGGTCAAATTTACAATGCATTGATTACATCTTTGCCATTGTGCACAGCAGCACATTTGGCTAATATTGTCAATGAAGCATAAAAACCTTAAAATGAAGGCAAGGGAGAAAAGTTGATATCACTGGTCAACTTGGCTACATTTCCTTTGTTTCATGTGACAATAACATCCTGCCATCTGATCTACATCTCTTTACTTCAGGACTGAAGCATGTGAATGTCAGCTATCCTTGACTCCGGTCAGGTAGGTGTGAACCTGACATATTGACGGATATAGGCAGTTTGGTTCTGATTCCTGTTGTCCTTTCACCAGATCAATCATTCATACTGTGGGCAGGACTTTCCAGTCTTCTTGTCAGTGGCATTGGGATATCCCAACAAAGGCAACCACCCATCCCCATGACAGATTCCCGGCAGCAGCGAGTCATGCAAAATGCTGTAGACATTGGCGGAACTGGAAGATTTCACCAGTAGCCAACGGTGAACCACCTCTGCCACTATTACTCATTCATACTACTCTAAGTAAACCCCCGCAGTTACTTTCTGATTAGTTTACTTGCCTTGCCTTTTTATTATGCTCCAAGAACAGCTATTTTAAAGTTCCCACTCTTCCTCATTATTTTGCAACTGTAGCATTCATTGTCAGTTTTTTACTGACTTTTCTGCAGATTATATTTGGTCATTTTTGTTTCAACAGAAAGATTTCCAGACTGTTCTGATACAAAGAAAAACATATCAATCCACTTACCTGAATTGAAAAAGAAATAATAAGAGTTTCAGGAAAGGAATAATCAAAAGCGACTGCAAAACTGAAAAATATTTCAAATATTTAAGGGTTTGATTAACCATGAAGCTTTGCTTTTTCTTGCACCCTAGGTAAAGGAGCAATGCACATAGCATGTGCTAAATGGGTAAGAAATTGCATCGTAATGCATTTAAATACACTTGATTGAATATTATAATTAGAATAAAGCTTTTTACATTGAATGTGAGAGGAATCTAGATCAACCTAAGAGAATTCTGAAAGTTTATGTGCTGTGCAAATTACCAAGATCGAGCATTGGAGCCTTCCTGCTCAATTTGCTGACCGTCTGCTCAAATGTTCCATGTGTGATAGACTGAGGAATCAGCTGAGTGGTACTCATTTACCTTGAAGTAATGCAATCAGCCTGATTTTAACTCTGGGTGAGCTTTAATGAGCGACTAATGTCAGAAGTTAAAAATTCACCAAGATCATCAGCAGTGGAAGTATTTCAACTTCACTGGGCGACATCCAATTTAGGTATCAAGTTAAGACCATACGACCATAAGGAAAAGGCCACTCAGCCTTTTAAGCCTGCTCTAGGGTCTCATTTAATAAGACCATGGCTGATGTAACATACACTGTCATGATGTGGGTATGCCGGCGTTGGACTGGCGTAAACACAGTAAGAAGTCTGACAACACCAGGTTTTAGTCCAACCTATTTATTTGATAATATTCTCACTAGCTTTCGAGGTCCCCTCGAAAGCTAGTGAGAATATTATCAAATAAATAGGTTGGACTAAAACCTGGTGTTGTCAGACTTCTTACTGTAACATACACTGGGCAGGATTCTCCTCTGACCCCACTTTCATTGCCTACCCTGCCCCCCCCCCCCCCATGCTCCCTGTGGCGTGTCCTGTGGCGTGTTTCTCAGTTGCAGGAGATGGCCCGCCATTGAGCATGGCAGGATCTTCTGGCCCCAACGCTATCAATGAGGTTCCTCATCCTATCCACCCCACACTGCTGGGAAACCCACAGCAGGTTGCGCTATTAGTGGACCAGGTGATTCCGTTGGCAGGAAGTGAGAAAAAAAATCCCACCCACTAACTCCACTTTTCCTGTCTTATCTCCATAATCTTTAATTCCCCCACTGATTAAATACAAGTCGATCTCAGCTTTGAAAATGTTCCAGAACTCAATCTCCACAGCCTCCTGGGGCAAAGAATTCTGAAGATTCATCACTCCTTGGGAGAAGAAATTCTTCCTCAAATCTGACTTAAATGAGAAGCCCTTTATTATATTACTGTGCCCTCTGGTCCTACACTGTCCCGTGAGTGGGGACATCCTTCCAGCGTGTACTCTGTCTAGCCCATGAAAAATCTTATATGTTTCAATCACACTTCTGAACTTTAAGGAGGACAGACCCAGCCTGTTTAATCTTTACTCATATAGCAGTCCCTTCATGCCCAGGATGGCACGGTGGCAGAGCTTTACAGCATAGGAACCCGGGTTCGATTCCCAGTTTGGGTCACTGTCTGTGTGGAGTTTGCATGTTCTCCCCGTGTCTGCGTGGGTTTCCTCCGGGTGCCATCTTCTCCACATTCCTCCTACATTCTGAAAGAAGTGCTGATTAGGTGCGTTGACCCAAAGGTGCCGGATTGTGATGACTAGAAGAATTTCACAGTATCTACATTGCAGTGTTAATGTAAGCCTTGTGACTTCATATTGACTGCAATGATAACGGATGCGATTCTCCCAAAAGAAAATTAAGTTTCAAATTTGTGTTGGAGTAAATCCCGCTGATTTTTCAGCGGGATTTTAAAATGAATCTCCCACATTCTTTGCGTTGTGGATTGCATTAGCATGAAGCAAATTAAAAATCAGTGGTTGGGGTCTATTCCTGCTGGAGAAGATGGCAGCATAGCGCCGAGTGGGTAACTGCGATCTGTTGTAGCAGTGATTGGTGCATGCGCAGTGGCCCCACACTGCCAGCCTCCCAATCGCTCGCCAGCACAGCAACAGCACATTGCTGCCCCTCTGACCCCCACACGGCCCTAATCGCTGGCCCCCCCAAATATGTCCGGCCAGCCTCAACCTCCTATTCCGCCAGCCCGCATCAATCTCTGACCCCCCTTCCCTCCCTGGCAGGCCTAATCTACCCCCACTGGCAGCTCCAATTCCCCCTGCCCCCAATCTTGACCCCTGCCTCCCCGTAGCCCCAGTCCTCCCTGGCTAGTCGATTCTGTCCACTCCCCTCCCCCCCCGCAACCCAATGGCCAGCCTTGATCACTGACCCCCCCTCTCTTTGTCTATGGTAAATTTAGAATGGCAGTGGGATTCCCCACCCCCATTGATTCCTCCCCTAGAGGCCCCGTACCCTATAGGTCCCACCCCACTTTGGCTCCACCTCCTAGACTATTTACAGTCTAGGGTACAGACTTGGAGAGGACTCCATGGCATGTTCTTACATGTTGCTGTCAATGTCCACACAGCTGACCTAAGCTCCAGTAGGTGGCACAGTACCAACTCCCAAGTTAACCCTTAATGTGCTGGATCATTTTACTATAATTGGCCACCTCGTCATGTTGCCCATCGTATCTCCTTTCCCAGAACTAAACTTCAGGCCACAGCCTGTGTGGTAAAATTGTGCATAAAATGATGACAAAGGCCTCAGGCCCAATTTTGGACCTCCAGTTAGGGTCTTGTCTGCATTGTGAGATTTGTACCTCAATGTTTCTTTGAAAAACTGAGTCACTGATAACCAAAAATGGGGCGAGACAACAGCCTAGTGGTATTATCACTGGACTAAATCCAGAAATTCAGCTAATGTTCTGGGAATCCATGTTCAAAGCCCACCATGGCTGATAATGGAGTTTGAACTCATTAAAAATAAATCTGGAATTAAGAATCTATTCATGAGCATGAAACCATTGCCAATTGTCAGGAAAACCCATCTGATTTACTTATGCCCCTATTGGGAAGTAAATCTGTTATTCTTACCCAGGCTAACTTATATGTGACTCCAGAGCCACAGCAATATGGTTGACTCTCAACTACCCTCAGGCAACTAGAAATGGGCAATAAATGCTGTGACGTGGAGATGCCGGCGTTGGACTGGGGTTGGCACAGTAAGAAGTCTCACAACACCAGGTTAAAGTCCAACAGGTTTATTTAGTAACAGAAGCTTTCAGAGCACTGCCCCTTCATCAGGTGAGTGCCGGTGTGTAACTACAATAAATACTGGCCAGCCAGCAATGCCCATGTCCCACAAATAAATAAAAGACTTTTTCTTTTAATGTGCAGGTTAGGTTGGCCATGTCAGATTGTCCTTTAGTGTTGAGTTGATTAGCAAAGTAAAAATATGTGTTTACAGGGTTAGGGCCTGGGTAGAATTGTTGTCAGTGTAACCTTGATGGGCTGAGTGGCCTCTTTCTGCACTGTAGGGATTCTATGTGAAGCCCCTGCTCAATGAGGTAATACGTTACACAATCTAGACATTCCCAGAAGTAGTTTTCAACATGATCTTGAATACATTACCTTACCTCAGCCGGGCAGCAGAGATTGTGCTAAGAGCTAAATATTGTGGATGCTAGAATCTGAAACAAAACTAGAAATGCTGGAAAATCTCAGCAAGTTTGACAACACCTATGGGGAGAGAATAGAGCCAACATTTTGAGTTTAGATGATCCTTCATCTCTTGTGCTGTGGGGTCACTCAAGGAATGGCAAATTCCTTGCCCTGGCTCCTCCCTGACCGATGATCTCCATGATAGCGAGCTTGTTCAATTCCACAATGGTGACAGCATTTCCTTTGTCTGTCACTGCTCTGGACAAATGTTAAGGGTTGGAGCAATACCCAGCTTTTGCTCAGGATGGCCTTCCCAGCACCACATCCATAGAACATAGAACACTACAGCACAAACAGGGCCTTCGGCCCAGAAGTTGCGCCGATCATATCCCTACCTACCAGGCCTATCTATAACCCTCAATCCCATTAAATCCCACGTATTCATCCAGAAGTGTCTTAAAAGACCCCAATGAGTTCGCCTCCCCCACCACCGATGGCAGCCGATTCCACTCACTCTCCACCCTCTGAGTGATCTCCATACTGGCACTTTCAATGGAATTCAGGCTTTTTAAGTCATCATCCACATACTCCAGGTTGCTTATGTCTCCAAATATTGTATAATCAGCAGCACTTGTTGCTTCACCTTCAGCTTCACTGGTCTTTTCTGCGTCTTCCTCCTGTAATGGAGTTGGCCTCCTCATTCCAGATATACCCCAATGGGTTCACAACACGCAGATCACTCCAGGATTTGACACTGCTATCCAGATCCACTTCACCCAAGCCACTGTCCAACAAAACTTTCAGTTCAATGCTGCTGTTGTGTGGAGTTGCTTCCCCCCCAACATCATTCGCCAAATTTTTAGCCTCAAAAAACTCCCCTCTGTGAGCAGTTTGCTGAGGCTGTACTGCAGTAATAGGTTCAGCAACATAGGTGTGAGGTTCCTGATCCAGACTTCTGAATCTTATTCTGATCTCTAATGTTCCTGTTCCAGAATACACTTGCGCTGATCAGAAGGTCCACCTTGTCAGCGTTATGATTGTGTAGCATTTTTCTTCACAGCTCTTCTTTCTCAGTCCTTTCAGAAGACATTTTAAATGCCTAGTTTAGCCTTGCATGAAGCTCAGCTGTTGAAACTTGAGCTTGAACACCTCTGTTTTCATACACGGCAAACCCAAGGAGATCACAGAATACAGAATTATTACAGCACAATGGAGGCCATTTGTTGTATTGTGTCTACATCGGCTCTCCAAATGAGCATTTAACTTAATACCACTTTTTAACTTCTGTCTGTCACCATTCACATTCTTACTTTGTAAATCAATCTGATTCCCTTTTGAATTCAGTGAGTGAACCCTCCACCACATTCTCAGGCAGCGCATTCCAAACCCTAACCATTCATTGTGTGAAAAAGGTTTTTTGTATATCGTTTCTGCCAATTACATTAAATCTGTGCCCTCTCATTATTGATCCTTCCATGAGAGGGAACAGTTTCTCCTTATCTACTCTGTCCATGATTTTGAACACCTCTATCAAATCTCTCTCAGTCGACTCTTGTTCAAGGTCTGGACTTCTCTGAAAAGACAAAATAGTGCTGAAAGTAACCTGTGGAGGAATGTGAGGTGCTATTATAAGCTGACAGCAGCTCCAGAAGGTACTCAGGCCACAGTTGTTTACTTTCAAGAGACAAGGTGCACAATCAGTCATGAAGTGCATAGTTGACTCATTCGCATTCTCTTTCTGCCCTTGAGGCAGTGATATTACTGTTCTTAGGCAAAGGAAACTGATACCTGTTTCCAGCAGGAAAGGGAGGTGGAAATCTGAGGAGTCACAGATGGATGATGGGGTGACCCTCTGCTTGAGGGTGCAAAAGGAAACTTCACATGCTGGGGGGCAACTCCCTGTGATATTTTGTGAAGGATCATCCTCTCCTTCTTCAGCCCGTGTTGTGAGCTCAAGTTCCACTTCTATCTTGCCAAGAACTTTGCCTGTTGCCCTGAGGGGAGCCTCCCCAAGGTCATTGAGTCCCCTGGTCCTGTCCCACATCATCTTGTGTCAGCTACCATCACTGGTGCTCCATGGAGATTGCCCCACAGTGAGTGCAGCCCAGTTTCTTGCCCAACTTTGAAATCAGAAGCCAGAAGTCGGGCCATTAATGTAATATTCCATTAGAGCTTAAGAAGAGTTCAATTGGCAGTTCAAAAACATAGAAACATAGAAATTGAAGCAAGAATAGACCATTTGGCCCTTCCAGCCTGCTCTACCATTCATGTTGATTATGGCTGATCATCAAATTCAATATCCCGATTCCCCCTTCCTTCCATATCCCTTGATCCTTCTAACCCCAAAAGCTATTTCTACTTTCTTTTTGAAATCTGAGGTTTCGGCCTTGACTACTTTCTGTGGTCGTGAATTCCACACATTCACCACTCTCTGGGTGAAGAAATTTCTCCTCACCTCAGTTCTAAAAGGTTTACTCCTTATCCTCAAAGACCCCTAGTTCTGGATTCAGCCACCATTGGGAACATTCTTTCTGAATCCATCCTCTCTGACCCTGTTAGAATTTTAAAAGTTTCCATGAGATCTACTCTCACTCTTCTAAACTCTAGCGAGTATATTTCTAACCGACTTAGTCCCACCTCATATTTTGAATATATATGTAAAATAAATGAGATTCGTTAGTGCAGTTCTTTAGTATGTAGTCAGATATTGGTAATATCAAATAGCTTAGAATCAGAAAAAGATTTTATCATCCTTTTATCATCTGATTGGTTTTGGATTACTCTTTCATTATCTCTACATATCTGAATATTTTACCAAGTCCTACTAATGGCTTCTCATGCACACATCATAGAATCCCTACAGTACAGAGGGAAGCCATTTGGCCCATCAGGTCTGCACTGACAACAATCCCACCCTATTCCCGTTCCCTACATACATACCCTCTAATCCCCCCAAAACTAAGGTCAATTTAACGGGCCAATCAACCTAATCTACACATGTTTGGAGTATGGGAGGAAACCGGAGCACCTGGAGGAAACCCACGCAGACATGGGGAGAATGTGCAAACTCCACACAGACAGTGACCCAAGCCGGGATTCGAATCTGAGTCCCTGGTGCTGTGAGACAGCAGTGCTAACCATTGTGTCACCCTGCCGCCCTTTAACATATTTGTGATTACTCTGTTATTAATTCCTCATACCTGCCTATTTCAAGTCTACTCCATGCAAATATGAAAAAGAGTCTTAAATTTTATTTTTATCGAACCTTTTCTTTAATGAAAATAGCTTTGGTTTTGTGATAGGAGAATTTAAATACTCATTATGTCAAGGGATAGGGAGGATTATATTGCAACCCATATGCCTGCTGATGATTAGATTAACACTAATTTTATATTATCTGTCATGGTTTTCTGCAGCACCCTCAGGATATAAATTAAAGAAACTTGGTGATTACATTGCTGTATCTGTGCTGTACTCTCCAGCTACTCTAAATGAGAATGGGGACTAAGTTATTGGCAGTTCTTTTCTTCAGGGAGATATCAGGAGAACAGTTTGGCTATGCTTTACCCTTGCGTAGTCCACCAGCTGTTATAACCCCAGAGCTACCTTGTTATAACCTACTTAGGCTGTTGGGAGCTGTCATTCACCACCTTAAAATCAATGTTGCAGAGCTCAAAGGAAATATTCCCCTGCAGAAGCAAACAGTTAATAGCTTCTGCAGAGTAAATCATAAACCTAACATATGGGTAGACGGTTCTGTACATGCTAGACTGGTTGCTTAAAGAGAAAAGCAAAAACAATACAAAATGTAAGTTACAGTGTTTTAGCAAGTAAAAACAATTGTAGTCTCTTAATGTTAACAAGATTCCCTTCCAATTTTTCTCTTTAGGGGGAGAACTGAATATTTGCTTTATTCAACATCAACTTCAGTTTGATGGAACGTTGTAACTATATATTCACTGCACTCTTCATTACAACTTCGGTTCAATATGCGAATGTGTGAACGTTCTCAGCCTGTGGCAGGGCTAACATCAGTAGATATGTGAATTGTTTTTGTGTTGTCTCAATACAACATACCCTAACAACAGAACAGAGGGAAATGCAGCCGAGAAGTTGAAAGCTTTCCAAAGGAATCTGTCAACATATCATTTATTGGCAGTATTATTGATGTGTCTTTCAGTCATTGTACTGAAGCATAACTCCAATTTGAATTCCTCCCAAAGTTCTTGGGAGGAAATTGGCAGAGTGACAGGGGTGGCACGATGGCACAGTGGTTAGAACATAGAACACTACAGCACAAACAGGCCCTTTGGCCCACAAGTTAGCTGAAGCAGTTAGCAGTTAGCGCTGCTGCCTCACAGCGCCAGCAACCTGGATTCAATTCCGGCTTTGTTCTGACTGTGTGGAGTTTGCACATTCTCCCCGTGTCTGAGTGAGTTTCCTCTGGGTGTTCCGGTTTCTCCCCACACTCCAAAGATGTGCAGATTAGGCGGATTGGCCATGATAAATTGTACTTTAGTGCTAGGGGATTGGCAGGATAAATACGTGGGGTTATAGGGATAGGGCCAGGGTGGGATTGTTGTCGGTGCAGACTCGATGGGCCAAATGGTCTCCTTGTAGGGACTCGATTCTATGATTCGGTTTCATTTTTGGTTGGCAGATGTTCTTCCTTCTACCATTCAGATCTCCCGTAAATACATTTTTAGTTTTTTTTTGTTTCTTGTCCCTTTACTATTCCCTTTGGAACACCACCGACTCTGCTGCCATTTAATGTCTCCTCTACCACAGACTTTTGTTCTTGTTCCACGGTCCCTCATTTTACTTGCTTAAATCCATTACATTTCTAACCTTCCCACCTTATACAGGCCATCCACCTTAAGTGTTAACTCTTTTTCCCTCCTCCCCATTTCTCTCCACTGTCGCCAAGTTCGGTGATTTGGTCTCTTTAAGGTTTCATTCCTAACTTTCTAATCATAGCAAGAGAATGACTTGCAATGCCTTCTTCTCCTCCTCCTGGGCAGTGGTAGCATCAGATGGCTGGCCTGCCATTGAGCCCATTGAGATTTTTAAGTGGTCAATTCATGACTCTTTAAGGGTGCCATCCCCACTCCATCATTATCTTACTTGTACAGTAACTTCATTGCAGTGTTACTTGTACAGGGGAGGGTGGTGCCAACTGGATAGCCTGATAGCTTGGTAGACAAGGGTTGGGGATTCCTTTGTGGGTCCCTTGTTTCCATTGGAGACACCCCCAACTCAGGGTCATACTATCATACCCTCCCTCCCCCACTTTACCCCCTCCTACCCGTGCCCTCTCAAATCTGCGCCCCACCCCCCCACCCCCCAAAGCTGTTTCTGGCCATATTGTGGGCTTAATCTTATTTCGGGGTCCTCTTCATCAGGATTGCCTATAGTTCCAGCGGTGGTTTTGTCACTGCGTGCAGGATTGAAAAGGTAAAGAAATGTGCTTCAAGAAAGAACTTGCGCAGCGGAGTTTGGGATGACGTCAAAATTACAGAGGGTAGAATGGGGGAGGAAAGGCAGGAGTTCAGTTAAATTTAGATGTGCCAAAGTCCATGAATGAAGGTTTCAGTAGCAGATGCACAGAAGCAGGGGTGAATTGACTCAGGATGCTACAGAAGTGAAATTTTCTTAGTGCTGGCACAAATACATAGTCAGAAGCTCATCTCAGAGTCAAATATTGTAACAAGATTATAAGTGATCTGATTAGATCTCCAATATTTGCCATGGAGATTTTTTTCTTAAGTTTAGTTACTAGTGTCACAAGTAGGCTTGCATTAACACTGCAATGAAGTTACTGTGAAAACCCCCTAGTCGTCACACTTGGGTACACTGAGGGAGAATTTATCATGGCCAATGCACCTAACCAGCACATCTTTTGGGAAGAAACCACAGCACCCAGAGGAACACACACAGACACCTAGCATGGACCACAGCTGCTGGTTACCAACTGGCCAGCAGCACTCTAAGATGGGACTGTCACCTGTGAAATGGGCAAAAATCTCACCCTGAAGCAACAGACGCTCCTAACAACGTTAAGTGACTGATGGGCAGACATGAGGATTAGTATCACCACCCTCATTTTAACCAGATCGGGGATCTGTAAAATCCTGCCCCTCCCTCTCGCTTTCTCTCTCAACTTTTCTGGTGTTGTTAAATTATCAGTCTTGGATGAGCAGAAATTTCCTCCAATTAAATACTGGGAAGAATGAAGCCATTGTTTTCAGACCCTGCTTGAAACCCTGATCCTGAGGTACCAACTCTGTCTCTCATGGCACAGTGGTTAGCACTGCTGCCTCATAGGGGCAGGGACCCGGGTTTGATTTCTGGCCTCGGGTCATTGTCTGTGTGGAGGCTGCATGTTCTCTCCGTGTGTGCGTGAGGCACCTCTGCGGTTTCCTCCCTCAGTCCAAAACACATGTCGATTGGGTGCATTGGCCATGATAAATTGTCCCTCAGTGTACCCGAGCGTGGTGAGTAGGGGATTTTCATGGTAACTTCATTGCAGTGTTAATGTAAGTCTACTTGTGACACTAGTAACTAAACTTTAGAAAAAATCTCCGTGGCAAATATTGGAATGGGAACCGTCAGAGTGACATTTATTCAGGAACTGTAAAATGGATCAAGGAATGGATTTGAAACTCTGAATTAACAGATTGGATACGTGACAAAGTACACAGTAGATTTAGGGTGAGATTTTATAGCCTCACTCGGGCAAGATCAGAAATTCTTGCCTGAAGTCAATAGAGATTCCTATTGCTTGACCCTTACCTGCTCCGATTCCATGGTAGGTGTGGTGGTAGAGTTCTGGCCTAAATATTTAAACAGGAAATGAAGCGTGCTCCATGTATAATCAAGGCAACTGTGGCAAAATTATACCAGATAGCTTGGTACCAATGGTTTTGAAACACCATGGGAGCAAAGGATCATGTTAACTTGACCAAGTTCCAAAGCCTTTTCATTGTTTCAAATTATCTGACAAAGACAGCACTTTTGAAAGATACTAGTTTCCATCAACAGCTAAAAACAAGTTTAGAAATATGCAGCACAAACAGAAGGTGATGGAAAATCTCTCTCTCCACAGATGCTGTCAGACCTGCTGAGATTTTCCAGCATTTTCTGTTTTTGCTTCAGATTCCAGCATCTGCAGTAATTTCTTTTTACTTTAGAGATGTACAGCTGAATTTTGAACCTGCAAGAAGATGTTCAAAGAAAGATGGACAAAAACAAATCTTCATGGTTTTTCTGCCCAGGAATAGAGGTTAAAAAATAGGTATCATCATACAGGTTTACAATATATAGACCAGAAGAAGAGAAAGTCATTGTTGAAAAACTAGCCCCTCAATCTCTCAGGAAGTGGATGCAATGCCCCTTTGTTTCACAGTTGTAGTAATTCCAGAAAGGATTGAATGGCATTTTTATCTGGAAAAGTTGGGATAATGATTATGTTATTTTCAGCCTCAGTTGACTCGTGCATTTCATGCCCAAAATAGTTAAAAACCTTCCAGTTGAAAAAATATATCACTTTTCTGTATTAGCCATCTGATGTAACACAAAATTCAAATTACATTTGACAACATAAGTTGAATTGCCAGCTAAGTTTCTCAGATATAAAGCATTACAACAATATGATTATGCTTTTTCAATTAATTTTAAGTTAAAACCGAATTCATTAAAATTTGAATTTAAAATTAGTTAAATTGTATAAAAATTGCCATTTGATTGAATTATGCTAACTACTTTTCTGATGTTGGTTATTACTTACATACTAAAGCAAACAGCAAGCTGTTCCTTAAGCAGTGCAAGTGATACTGCCATAGTTCTAGAAGAAGCAGCTTCTAATGGCTTCCCATTTCCCATTGTTGAGTAGTAATTCTGAATGACTACCCCCAGCTGCTTCAACTCAGTTTTTGGAGGGTTTTCTAAATCTATTACAACAGTAAGGCCTGTCCTGATGAGTCCTCCCCTCTGGCCAAATGAAAGGAGATTAGCATCAACTTCAGGAAGTGTAGAAGAGATCATGCTCCTGTTTACATCAATGGGGATGAAGTGGAAAAGGTCAAGAGCTTCAGGCTTTTTGGTGCCCAGGTTACCAACAACCTGTCCTGGTCTCTCCGTGCCGACACTACAAATAAGAAAGCCCACCAATGTCTCTACTTTCTCAGAAGACTGAGGAAATTTGGAATGGCAGCTATGACTCTCACCAACTTTTACAGAAGCACCATAGAAAGCATTCTTTCTGGCTGTATCACAGCTTGGTATGGCTCTGCCCAAGACTACAAGAAACTCTAAAAGGTCATGAATGTAGCCCAAACCATTATGCAAACTAATCTCCTGACCATTGACTCTGTCTACACTTCCCGCTGCCTCGGCAAAACAACAGCAACAGTAAGGACCTCACTCACCCTGGACATTCTCTCTTGCATCTTCTGCTGGGAAAAAGATATAAAAGTCTAAGGGCACATACCAATGGACTCAAGAACAACTTCTTCTCTGCTGCCATCAGACTTTTGAATGGACTTACCTTTCTCTACACCCTAGCTATGATGGTAACACTACATTCTGCACTCTCTTGCTTTCTTCCCTATGAATGGTACACTTTGTATAGCGCACGGAGAACAATACTTTTTACTGTATGCTAATATGAGTGACAATAATAAATCAAATCAAATCAAAATCAAAAACCAAGGTGAATCACCCTGAATCTATGGATGACTGTGGAATGTGTCTCTTTGACTAGAAACTATCTCCCTACTACATTTGGCTGCGTAGTTTGCAAACCCAAGCAGCCTCTTTTCTCACTGCTGACCAAACAAAACTGCTGTGTGTCTGCAATATACACTAATTTACATAGAAGCCTGTAGTCGGATCTCAAAAATGGGTTCCCCTCTACTCTGCCCCATGGCAACGGGAATCATATTAACCTTGCACCCAGGTAGGAATGATGATCAGCTATGCTTCACCCCAACTGTCTTCCATCCAAACAGTAAAAGGGCAATTTACAACATGGCTGTTCAGAACTGTTTAACAATACCAACAACGTCTTCCTGGGATTTTGGGAGATGCAGATTCTACCCATTGTGAACTCAGGAACTGCTGCCATTATCTCCAACCATGACTATCTCACACTATTGCCCCATATGCTGATCCCTTTGATCTTTAATTGTCCCATGTCCATTATCAATCAGAATTCAGAACATGCTGTAAAATCCCTTCCATTTCCCCTTAAACTAAGGACACAGTTTCAAAACATAAATAATTCATAAGCCCCATAATTGTAAAAGCTCCCTCAAAGGAAATGAAAACTCATCACCATTATGTTGTGTTTTCATATTCTTCAAAATATAACAAGCTACAACATTCTATACACTTCAATAACCAACTTTTTTTATTATTCATTCATGGGATATAGATGTCACTTGCTGGCCAGCATTTATTGTCCATTCCTAGTTGCCTGAGAGTTAATCACATAGTTGTGGGTTTAGAATCCATGTGGGTTTGGAATTACATGGCCTGGCCATGTAAGGGTGTCAGATTTCCTTCTGTAAAGGACATTAGTGAACCAGATGGGCTTTTCTGACAATCGACAATGGTTTTGTGGTCATCTGTAGATTCCTAATTCAAGATTTTTTTAAAATTTGAATTCAAATTCCACCATCAGCCATGAAACTTAAGAGTCCCCAGAACATTAGCTGAGATTCTGGATTAATAGTCTAGTGATAATACCATTCAGCATCCCTCATTACAAGTTAACATTCTCTTCCTGTGTTGTCACATTGTCCATTAAACAGTCCATGATGGCAGCATCACACTGATTAACTTGTATCGATCAAATGCATTTAGCAGTTAGGACTTACATTCTAATTTCTTTCAACCGTTAAAACTCTTCCTTTCATGTACATGAGATTTTGTTGCACTGCTTGTGATACTTTCCTCATAATATTTTAAGTTCACATTGCTCCCATGTCCTTGCTTAAAAGCTAGCAAATTGATTCCCTCTGGGACTCTTCATCAAGAACAATATTGTTAACTTTTCTTTGCCCCTCTGTCCTTGAATGTCAGCAGATGTAAATGATAGACTCAAAGGAAATTTCCTGTCGCAATGGTTTTAACCTTGTGGAGTCAGTATTTTTTTAAACCCAGATCTTTGTATATTGTCATCAGGGTGTTGACTTCTTTTAACCTTCGTCTTGGGATCTTCTGTACAGAATTTTTCTTCTGGTCTCCATTCTCTTCCAGCGGGATAGGTTCTTTAATGTCTACTTTCCAACCTCATGACCATTTTGTCACATTTGTGCCAGGACATGCATGGCAAGACCATCTGGTAAACCATGGTAAGCTTCCAGTGGACACTATAGAGGTACTCTTTGATGGATGCTCCATGGCTAATGGAACAGCCATTCAGCAGCAATGGGTACCTCCACAGCAGCAAAGCTGCCAATATACCGCAACTTCTTTTGCATCACAAGTGATTCTGTGACTTTAGGATTCTATGGCCACATCCTCACCCTACCCTGGAATTGGCAGAGCTTGTCTTTCTGGCTTTCTTCAACCAAGTTTACATCTTTGAGAGTATGTCACCATTGACTTCTCCTGGGTGATGCAGCCTCAGGAATGGCTTTTGCAAATATTGGTGCCACCGAAAGTTTTGAGTTACCTGCTCTCAGATTGGTAGAGAAACTGTAGGGGATGAACTGTTGTCCAGAATCAGATGACGGTCCATTGGCCTCAGCTGGAAAAGTATTGTCCTAGGGTCCTGCCACCTGCCAAAGCAGTGTCACTGCAAGCTTTCATCCTGAGCAACAGGCCTTCCAGGTCAACTGAGAGTTTCAGTCAATTGTTTCAACATGCCAATGGTTTGCCTATTCATATTGATGAATTCCAGTACAATGTCATCTCCATGTCTTCATGGTCATTGCATCTATGCTTGGCTATCAGCTTTCTTTTGAAGAAGTTTTAGAAAAAATTAATAGGGATAAGATTTATAGTTATTTAGAGAGTAATGAATTGATTGGAGATAGCATGGTTTTGTGGAGGGTAGGTCGTGCCTTACTAACCTTATTGAGTTTTTTGAGAAAGTGACCAAAGAGGTGGATGGGGGTAAGGCAGTTGACGTGGTATATATGGACTTTAGTAAGGCGTTTGATAAAGTTCACCATGGAAGGCTTCTGCAGAAAATGTAGATGTATGAGATTGAGGGTGATTTAGGTAATTGGATCAGGAATTGGCTAGCAGATAGGAGACAGAGGGTGGTGGTTGATGGTAAGTATTCGTCATGGAGTTCAGTTACAAGTGGTGTGCCTCAGGGATCTGTTTTGGAGCCACTGCTGTTTGTAATTTTTATAAATGATCTGGATGAGGGTATAGTTGGGTGGATTAGTAAATTTGCTGATGACACCAAAGTCGGAGGTGTGGTAGATAGTGAGCAAGGGTGTCATAGTTTACAGAGAGACTTGGACAAGTTGCAGAGCTGGGTCGAGAGGTGGCGGATGGAGTTTAATGCGGAAAAGTGTGAGGTAATTCACTTTGGCAGGAATAACAGATGTGTAGAGTATAGGGCTAATGGTAGGACTCTGAATAGTGTGGATGAACAGAGGGATCTAGGTGTATGTATACATAGATCCCTGAAAGTTGGGAATCAAGTAGATAAGGTTGTTAGGAAGGCATACAGTGTCTTGGCGTTTATTGGTAGGGGGATTGAATTTAGGAGCCGCAGCGTCATGTTGCAACTGTACAAAACTCTGGTGCGGCCGCACTTAGAGTATTGTGTGCAGTTCTGGTCCCCACATTATAGGAAGGATGTGGAGGCTTTGGAGAGGGTGCAGAGGAGGTTTACCAGGATGTTGCCTGGTATGGAGGGGAGGTCCTATGAGGAGAGACTGAGGGATCTGAGGTTGTTTTCGTTAGAAAGAAGGTGGCTAAGAGGGGACCTTATTGAAACATATAAGATGATTAGAGGTTTAGATAGGGTGGACAGTGATAGCCTTTTTCCTCGGATGGAGAAAGCTAGTACGAGGGGGCATAGCTTTAAATTAAGGGGTGGTAGTTATAGGACGGATGTCAGAGGTAGGTTCTTTACCCAGAGGGCGGTGAGGGATTGGAATGCCCTGCCTGCTGCAGTTGTAAATGCGCCTAGTTTGGGGGCGTTTAAGAGATCCGTGGATAGGTTTATGGATGGAAAGGGATTGGTTTAGGTTAGAGGGTCATTGCTTTTTAATTGGTTGGCGCAACATCGTGGGCCAAAGGGCCTGTTCTGCGCTGTAATGTTCTATGTTCTATGTTCTATGAACTTCAACGTCAGGACCATGGACAGGATTTTATAGCCTTGGTCCCAAAACCATTAAATCCCACCCAAGGTCAATGGACCTTTCCATGGTCCACCCCTTGCCTGCTCCAATTCCCGTGGTGGGCAGGACTGCAAAATTTCGGCCCATGCCTTACTTTCTGATCATCATCCAACACCTCAGGTAACTTAGAGTAAAGAGATTCAGTTTCTAACCATGAATATGCAGTTTGCTTGTCTATTGAATGAATTCCAAAGGAGATCTTTCTTGGTGCATTGATAACGAGAAGTGAATTCATGATAGTCAACAAAAAAATTACAAATTTGGTTAAAAAATGATTATGAAATAGTGCCAAAGAGTCAATCTATGAATGAGGATAACTTACTCAAGATGCTCAAAATGAAGATAGCACCGCAAAAGTTTTTCAGAATATATAAAATTATACAATGCTCTCCTGTTTTCCATTTGATGTAGAGTGGTGCAAAATGATATATTTTGGTAGGAAGATAAATTGAGACAATGGGCAAAATCTTTTGTTTCTGGTGAGAAAATCAATGTGTTGCTCTTCAGAGAAACTGATCAGTTTTCTGCCCAGATCTTATGACATTCTTCCCAAAAAAATTAATGGGGCTAGTTTCAAATGTCATCATTCACAAGGGCAAGGCCACAACACGGCGACAAAACCCAGATGCTCAGAGATCAGGGCGCCATTTTTAATGGGTGCCTTGATCAGAACCTGAGTCAACCTCTCCCCCCAGCCCATCAAGAGGTCTCAGGCACCCCCCCTCCACCCCGACACACCCTATCCAGAGTCCACACTTCTCTACCTTTCCCCTCTGATCATCAGCACCCCTCCCCCATGCTCCTGCCTCCGATCATCAACCTCTTCTCTCTCCCCCTCTATCCCATACAGTCTGACCCAGCACTCACCTCCAAAACACTCCACCTCTCCAAACACCAGCATTCCCTACTTCTCTGTCTGCAGCAGCTGGGTGCCACCGAGCTTGGCGCCACCTCCTGGGCATAGTGTCTACCTGGCAGTACCAACCAGTGTCAAGGGGTAGTGCCAGGGGCATTTCCAGGCCACTGCTTGGCCTTATTCCTCTCTCCCGGGGGCTACACTTACATTTACAACACCTGGAAGGCCCCTTGACAGGTTCACATCTAGTTAGACCTGTTGTAAATAGCGCCAATATGATGTCATGCCTTTGCCCACTGAATATCAGTGTCGGCGAAGTCCCAGAAAGGGTGCTTACTAATGACATGCTAATGCATTAAAATGAGCTTTTTTCAGTCCTGCGATGTTTTTCACACCACTCCATCAACGAGGGGCTGGTAAGATTGGATTCAGAAACTCAACGGCGGAATCACATTCTCAAGATTTGGAGAACGCACCATCATTCCCACAGATGGAGAATGCAGGCTCAGAATCACTTTGAATATAAACTAAAGGGTACAATTCTACAGGGGGAAGGTGCAGGAACAGAGAGTCTTGGATATATGTGTACACAAATTATTGAAAGTGCAGGACAGATTGAGAAAGCAATTCATGAAAACTCCTGAGGTATATAAATGGAGTACAAAAACAAGGAAGTTATGTGCATTTATAAAACACTGGTTTGACCCTCACTTGAGTATAGTCTCTTGTTTAGATGTTACACTTCAGGAGGAAAATGCAATGTTTAGAGATCTTCAGGGCTTCTGTACTGGAATGGTCCAAGAGGTAAGGGACTTCAATTATATGAACAGATTAGCGAAGGTGGGGTTGTTTCTCTTGGAGAAAAGGTTGAGGGGAGATTTGATGGAGCTGTCTGAAATCATGAGGGTTCTGGACAGGGCAGGTACAGATAAATGCTGCTCCCATTGGTTGAAGTGTCAAAAAACAAAAGGACACAGATTTAAAGGGATTAGCAAAAATAGACATGAAAAGATGACATGAGGAAAAATTGTGTTCGACAGTGAGTGGTTATTATTTCAACCTGTGAGGTTCGTGGAAGTAGATTCAATTGAGGCTTTCAAAAGGGAATTGGATAAGGAGCTGAAGGGAAATCAGATGCATGGCTCTGGGGATAGGGCCCACCATGGGAACAACTAAACTGGTCTTGAATTCTGTACTGTTGCCATTCTATAATTTCATAATAAAAGGTGGTAAAAGGTGGTCAGGCAAAGGAGACACTAATCAGTTGCTTGACAGGCCCATGGAAAGCTTATTTGTTTATATTGTGCATGTTCCCAGTGGAAGCTTGAAATTATCTAAAAACATTTCAGTTTAGTATAGCTGTGAACTTCATAGTGACCAGCAATACTATATCCACCGAGGAGCTTGGTTTCTAGTTTAAAAGCATTGCTCATCACTGAAGTGATAGCCTTTAGGAGCATTGTCACATGGATATTGAAAGGTATGTGTGCCTCTGCCTGTATCTCTGGCATAGAGTACATATTGGTATTATTTTCAACATGATTTATCGGTTGACCCTCTTCTTCCTTGGAAATACAAAGTATGTGCAATTCCCGGGGGATATCTCATTGTGGCACAATGACAGAAGTCAAAAAAATGGCAACTTCACAAAAGCTCTTAAAAGACCATGGTGACAACTTAGACAACTAGGGGATTTTTTTTTGAAAGCAAGAAACTTCAGCAATGACCTGAGAGTGTGGTATTCCTCACTCTTTAAACTGATATGGAACTCAATGTCTGGCAATACTGAACAGGTAAAGGAAGTCATGTAAAATGGGTGGAAATTGTAAAGGATGTCACCACATAAGAATGCATTCATTTTTATACATCATTCACAAACTGGCAGGTGTGTCCTGCACTGATTTAAAATCCCACTTGAAAAATTGGAATGGCAGTAAAAGTGGACAAGAATCTGACGAATGAGTCATCTAAGTATCCCATTGGGAATACTGAATAAGAAATTCTACCCTCCAATGAGGTGTATAATAGGCAGCTGCACCCTTTTCTCAAGGTTAATTCTCCTGCTATAGCATCGCTAAACTAACGTTCACTCATTGTGAATCTGTCATCAGTACATCTTCATATTGTATTGTTTTCCACCAGATAATGACCATGCAAGTATATACTTTAATATAAGATATTTCTTACTAGAACCATGGCAAATAAAATATTCCATCTCCCCAAATGATACAAAGATGATTGAAAGTTAAAGCACTGAGCCTGCTTTTGAAGAGTTATTTTTGTATTTGTTCAAGAGCTAATAATATTAACGAATCCATAACAGAGGGATTACTTTAAAACGGATATAAATCTGATCTCTTTACGATTAGTTATATAGTATGTCAATGATGAGAGATGCTACAAAATCTACAGTCCAATAAATAAAGGTAGTGATTAGTTAAGATGTTGCCCATAAATGTTTATCAAAGATCTAAATTATTTTTAATAAATTTGAGATTATTCTACAAAGCTGCAATGGGAGTGAATCTTTCTCTAGACAAATGATCCAATCAACAATTTATTTTTCATTGCTGAATACAATATGTTGGTGAAGGAATCGAGTTCTGACACAAAAAGAGTTTATATATTCATCTAGTCATGGCCTTCAGGTGATACAGTGTCATATCCTTTTATGTTGGTGTATTCCACTCATACGTGAAAGGCACATCTCATCTGAGCCCCAGGATATTGCTGCAGGAGTTTCTCAGGGTAGTGCCCTAGGCCTAAACAACTTCAGCTGCTCATCAATGACCTTTCCTCCAAATTAAAGTCAAAGGTGTGGATGCTTGCCAATATCCAACAACTTAAACATCCACTCCCTTGAGCACAGAGAAAAAGTAGTGCGTGCCACCTACACGGGTAAAGAATGCTGGCCTACCTTGCAAAGCCCACATCACGTGAATGGATTTTAAAATATGATGCACTGCAGCAACTTGCCAGCTCCTTTGGCAACATTCTTAAAATAGGGTAAATACATGGGGTTATGGGCAGCATGGTGGTTCAGTGGTTAGCACTGCTGTCTCACAGCACCGGGAAATCAGGTTCAATTCTGGCCTTGGGTGACTGTGTGGAGTTTGCACGTTCTCCCCGTGAATGCATGGGTTTCCTCTGGGTTCTCCGGTTTCCTCCCACAGTCCAAAGATGTGCGGGTAAGGTTGATTGACCATGCTAAATTGCCCTTTAAGGTCAGAGGGACTAGCAGGCTAAATGCGTGGATAGGAGCTGGTTGGGATTGTTGTTGATGCAGATGGGCTGAATGGTTTCCTTCTACACTGTAGGGATTTTATGATTTATGTAATATCATCACCATCAAAATAGAACAAGGAAAACTAAGGAAGATAATTAAATAACACGACTTATACAAAAACAATAACTGAATGAGCTCATCATTCTAAATCTATTTGATCTTTCAAGGTAATGGGAACAACCCTGAATGCTATTTGTTTAGTAACATGCATCTATGAGTCTTTAAATATAAAGATAATCTGCCTATAGGCCTAAATGTTTTGATGGTAATCTTGTCTGGAAGTCCTTTAGCTTCTCATAGTTATCTGTCATTCTTAGATATTGTTTCTGGTTGTATCTGACATCTTGTCCTAGATTGGATCACATCGGGTGAGATAAAAAATTGGCCAGGTTTTCACCACAGTGCAGGTTTTTCCTCTGCTTGGGTTTGGAAGTTTACTCTAGATACCAGTGCCCCAAAACTTGAGATTCACTAAAACAACTGTACTTTGTTTTTTGACTTACTTTACAAACAGTTCAATAACATTTATACCAGTGATTATTCACCTCATGCTTTAGTTATTTGGTGTCCCTGAGGAACAGACAGGATCAGATGGTTGAGCTGTCCTTGTCTGGTTAGCTAATTAACCAGGCTATCCGCGCTCCTTGTCTGGTTACAAGAGACAGCCTTGAGTTTAACCAACACCGTGCTTAAACTGGACACTGATTCCCACCCTGTCAAGTACATGCTTTTGATTGGTTCCTTTCTCTGATAATAACACTCCATGATTGGCTCCTTTCTCTGGTAGCAACAGTCCATGATTGGTTCATTTTTATCCCTGGCAACCTTCTCTGCGTAGTGTTGTTTGCCCATCATCGTTGATGAGGACATCAACACCATTAGTCATTTTCAGGGTGGATGCGGTGTGTCCGAAGATGACTGATCAGGCCAGTTCGGGCATGGAATGTCCTGGCACATATCGGACAGACTTGTGTAGGCACAGTAGTTGTTGCGCTGGTGGTTCTGGATTTGTGCAGCTCGAGCTTAAGTTGTGCTTCAGAAATGCACCTTGCTTCATAAGCTTGACAGCCCTTGTGGATGAGATAGCGCCAGGTAGGGCGGTTTTGTGCCAGCGTTTCCCAGCTGGTCATGTCTATGTCAAGTGACTTCAGGGAGGCTTTGAGTGTGTCTTTGAAATGTTTCTTCTGCCCCCCATGTGAGCGTCTTCCAGCAGTGAGTTCCCCAAAAAGAAACTACTTGGGTATGCACTTGTCTGGCATATGGATGAAATGACCTGTCCACCAGTTCTGCACTCTCATCAGCAGTGTGTGGACTGATGATGGACTTGCTCCAACCTTCCCTAGTAAAAGTCTCACAACACCAGGTGAAAGTCCAACAGGTTTATTTGGTAGCACAAGTCACAAGCTTTCAGAGCACTGCTCCTTCATCAGATGAGAGAGAGTTCTGTTCACAAAGAGAACTGTTGTGAACAGAACTCCCACTCACCTGATGAAGGAGCTGCACTCTGAAAGCTTGTGGCTTGTGCTACCAAATAAACCTGTTGGACTTTACCCTGGTATGGTGAGACTTCTCACTGTGCTTACCCCAGTCCAATGCTGGCATCTCCACTTCAACCTTGCCTGGATCCCAGCAGCAATTTTGGCCAATCTCTTCCTAGATTTGCTTTCTTCAGCAATGTCTGTCTGTTCCAGTGTATGTTCAGTTTTGCACAACAGGAAGGGCCCACCTCCCTCATTTGTCTCGGTGCCACTAAGCAACCATCACTTCAGCATATTTTCAAACTGCTGAATGTCTATTTATTCAATGATATCCTAAATAAACAGCAATCATCAATTGCATTATATTAACACTTTGGGCTGGATTCTCCAGCCATTCATGACAGCAGTATTCTCCTGTCCTGCTGCAGTTAACAGTGATTCGGCTCAGCACCAACTTACCTGTTCTCTCTGGTAGTGGCATGAGGGAATGAACAGCTAGAGTATTCCAGCCATTACTTTCTGACCTTGCTTTGCAATCTAAACAAACAACTTTACACATTATTTCTGATCAAAAAAATCACAAAACGGGAGGAAAAAAAAATTGCCTCCCAATCTTTAACAAGTTGTTGTCTGCCCTTTAACCAGTCACCTTCCATTAACTCATTTGCAGAGGTTAGTCAACATTCACCTTTTTAGTAAATTTAAATAGTAATCATAGAATCCCGACAATGCAGAAGGAAGCCATTTGACCTATCGAGTCTGCACCGACCACAGTCCACCCAGGCCCTGTCCCCTTAACCCCACATATTTACCGGCTAGACCCCTGACACTAAGGACAATTTACCATGGCCAATCAATCTGACTCACACATTTTTGGACCATGGGACGAAGCTGGAGCATCTGGAAGAAACCCACGCAGACATGGGAAGAATGTGCAAACTCCACACAATCACCCAAGGCCAGAATTGAACCCAAGTCCCTGGTCCTGTGAGGCAGCAGTGCTAACCACTGTGCCACTGTGCTGCCCACATAAACCTAGCTTTTCCTTGTATTTATAAAAAAACTTCTGCAATATAATATTATAATCGAAATGCAGTAGCTGCCCACAACAGCCCATCTTACAATGAGTCAATGAAGGAAAAGTTCAATGTTAGTTGGTAGTAGGTTTAGGCAACCTCAGCCGGGTCAGGTGGTTGAGGTTGCGGTAGGCGAACATGTGGCTAATAGTGACCACAACTCCGCCTACTTTAGGATACGAATGGAAAAAGATGAGAGCTGTCCTAAGGGGAGGGCGCTAAATTGGGGGAAGGCTAGATACAGCCGGATTAGGCAGGAGCTTAGGGATACAGACTGGGATAGGCTGTTGGAAGGCAAGACCACGTTAGGCACGTGGGAGTCTTTCAAGGGAAAACTGCAATGGGTGCAGGAAAGGCATGTGCCGGTTAGGAGGAAGGATGGGAAAGGTAGGATTAGCGAACCATGGATTACTAGAGATATAGAAGACCTGGTTAGGAAGAAACGAGAGGCGAATGTCAGGTCCAAGCAGCTGGGAACGGAGACAGCGTTGGAGGAATACAGAGAGAGTAGGAGGGATCTCAAACGGGGAGTTAGGAGAGCAAAGAGGGAGCATGAGATGGCTTTGGCAGGTAGGGTTAAGGAGAATCCAAAGGCGTTTTACTCCTATCAAGAACAAAAGGGTGGCTAGGGGTAAAATCGGTCCTCTCAGGGACAGACGTGGGGAATTGTGCTTAGAGGCAGTGGGAATGGGGGAGATCCTGAATGAATACTTTGCGTCGGTATTCATGAAGGAGAGGGGCTTGATGTCTGGTACAGTCATTGAGGGAGCGGTAGACCAATTGAAAGATCTATCAATTACGAGGGAAGAAGTGTTAGGGCTTTTAGCTGGCATTAAAACCGATAAATTTCCGGGGCCCAATTGCATTTATCCTAGGCTGCTTAGGGAGGCGAGGGATGAGATTGCTGGGCCTCTGACGCGAATCTTTGTCTCTCCTTTGGACACAGGTGAGGTCCCAGAGGACTGGAGGATAGCGAACGTGGTACCGTTGTTTAAAAAGGGCAGGAGGGATAGCCCAGGTAACTATCGGCCAGTGAGCTTAACGTCAGTGGTAGGTAAGTTGATGGAGAGGATTCTTGGGGATAGGATGTATGCGCATTTAGAGCGTTGCGATCTGATTAAGGATACGCAGCATGGCTTTGTAAAGGGGAAGTCTTGCCTTACGAATCTGGTAGAATTCTTTGAAAAAAAAGTACTTCTTACTCTCCAGCCACTTTGACACATCAGTTGCTCCAAAATGTCAGGATTTATGCAGTCTCACAAAGAAACTCACCAGTTTCTGAATGTTGAGATTGTCACTGTCAGAAATAGATAAATTTGTTTGAAAGTTCAATCTGTTACAAATGTAGGTTATTAAGATTACTACTTGAAAAGTTTCCAATTCCCTATACATTGGTATTTGTGTGAGAGATGTGAAATTACTCTGAAGAGAGCTTTCTCTACCATTCAGGCATGTCTCAGTAGCTTCAATTAAATCACTATTTGTAGTTCTGGATAGACCATTTTTTTGGTTGTTCCTTAATGAAAGACATTTCACTTCTTTTGTTAAATTTGCATCTGTCACCCTTTTCACGGATAGTCCCGATCTCAATCAATAGAAAACAACTCAGATAATTCTCTAGGATTTTAAATCACTTCGTCTCAAGCCTCCTATGGATTAATAGATCTTTCCTCTCATTGTGGTTACTGATTAATCACTGACTCAATAACGTGCGCGTAGGATGAAGGATCTCAGTTTTAAAACAAGATTCATAATTCTCTTTTGAAAAGAAGAATGCTGTACTTAGTTCAATTATTCATGCTTCACTCTTTATTCATCCTCATTGACAAATCGCAAATGGGAATGCAATCATAAGAAAAGACACTGGGAGTATCTCAAACCTCACTGCTTGGACATTAAACATGGCAGATAAGACCATTTGACCACTTTATAACATGATCATATATTCCTATCCCAACTTCTAAATGCAACATTGTCTCCGGCTGGCGGGTTTGCCATCTGTTCCCTGTTGGTTGAAAACCAGTGGCAGAAGGATGATGTACTTAAGCAATCCATAGTTGGCCTCTGGGTGGATAGACTGCCCATAAGCTATACCTTACATATTACTTGTGCCCCCAACATATCCAAACTCCCCATGGCAGTGGGGGGTTGAGTTGAGAGGATGGGGGAAGGAAAGGGTGGTTGGTGGTGCAATGTTTGTGGAGTGAAGGAGGTTAAATACTGCCCAATGCATCAATCTAATCAGAAATGTATATATGCCTAAATTGTACCCTTTCCATTTCTGTGGGTGGATATAAATAATGGTTGGATCTCAAACAATAATGAGACAGAGAACATAAAGACATAGGGAATTTGGTGAATAGATGTGACGACAATAATCTCTCCTTTGATGTCAAAAAAATGAAAGAGGTAGCCTTCCACTTCAGGAAGTGTAGTGGAAGACATGCTCCTTTCTACATCATTGGCTCAAAGTAGAAATGGTTGAGACCTTCAGGTTATTAGGTATCCAGATCAGCAACAATCAGTCCTGGTCCCTCCATGTGGATACTATAATTATAAAAGTCCACCAACACCTCTACTTTCTCAGAAGACTAAGACAATTTGGTATGTCAGCCACGATTCTCACCAACTTTTACAGACGCATAGTAGAAAGCCTTCTTTTTGGTTATATCACAGCTTGGTATGGCTCCTGCTCTGCCCAAGATGACAAGAAACTACAAAGGGTCGTGAATGAAACCCAGTCCATCATGCAAACAACCTCCCACCCATTGACATTGTCTGCATTTCCCTCTGCCTCGGCAAAGAAGCTAGTGTAATTAAGGACCCCTCACACACCTCGGATATTCTCTCTTCTATATTTTGAACACTTTATTTCTTAAATTTATGGCAGGGACAAAGCTCAGTGAAACAGTTACATGGAAACTGTTCTCCATTTTACATTAAAATTTTGAAGGATCTGCTGTGGAGCTTGCACCCAAGTAGAGGAATAGTGAACTTAAACAGAACTCATGTCAAAGCATGCTTTCCAGATACATCCAAGTCCATACAGTAAATCAGTTTCCTTGTAGCAACACGTTAACGAGGAAGACATAATTCTATGAGAACAGGGTGACTGAGTATGCAGCTCACGTTTGTATATATTTCTTGGTTCACAACTCAGTTAAGAATAATCACTAAACTTCTTGGCAGCACAATTTCAAGCATTGCTTAAACCATAGCTTTAATTAGTTCTGTTGAAGCTTCATGAACTTGAAGATGCTGGATATGGAACTGCAAATGGATTTCCATGCTTCCAAGCCCTCATGTCCTACTCTGCTGTTATGCTTTGCAACGGGGTCAGCAGTCATGGATGCAAAACTTCATTAGTAGCTAAATCAATTTTGCTATGTTTAGGTCCTGTTGCCAATTTTCTCTCCCACCTAATGATGGGAGATGATAGCATAGTGGCAACGTCACTAGACTTTTATCCAAAGAGTCTGGGCTAATGTTCTGGAAACATGGGTTCAAATCCCACCGTGGCAGCTGGTGAAATTTGAATTTGGATAATAAATCTGGAATATAAAACTAGTCTCAGTAATGTTGACCATGGAACCATTGCCCATTGTCATGAAAAAAACAATGTCCTTCAAGGGAGGAAATCTGCCATCCTTACCTGATCAGGCATACATGTGATTCCAGAGCCACGGTAACATGGTTGACTCTTAACAGCTCTCTGAAATGATCCTGCCACTCAGTTTAAGGGCAATTAAGATAGATAACAAAAACTGACCTTGCCAGTGGCATCTATCTTATGCAGATGAATAAAGGAATGAAGACATCTCACTGCCCGGCAACTGCCAAAAGTCCCTGTCAACATATAAAATGTTATCCTAACTTGTTATCCAATATCCTTTCGAAAGTTCCAGCACTCAATTTGCTTTATTAATTAATGCCTCACAATGGCAGAACATCTAAAATTCTAAAGAAAATAGATAATATTGATATAAGCAGGTAAATCTATTTAAGTTCTAGCAGCAGAAGTCGAGACCATAAAAACAAAAACACAGCCATTCCCAAATGAGACTAGAGATTAGATTTAATTTTTCACATAGAACTGTAGATTCACACCAAGGTTAATTAATGCAATGTCAATCAGCTTGTCAAAGTGAACGGCATAGACCTGGTTATAAAAAGAACTGAAGGTTTGTGGGATTATTGGAATGCATGATCAAATGCTTTATGAAGCACAATTGTTGGAATTCTAATGGGACACTGAACGTATCATGCATTGAATACAAATGGTCAATTGGTTAGTTCATTAGAATCATGGTTCTCAAACTTGTTTGGTTGCAGGACCACTTTTCAAATGGATTTGCTAAGTCATAATACTGCATGATCCTCACAATGTGAAATTTTTGTTTGTAAAGGGTGTATTAAATTATGAAAGTATTAAGAGTGGCAATGTGAGGAATAGGGGCAGCATAGTGCCATACTTGTTAGCACTGCTGCCTCACACCACCAGGGATTTGGGTTCAATTCCTGGCTCGGGTCCAGCATATCTTTAGGACGGTGGGAGGAAACCAGAGCACCCAGAGGAAACCCACGCAGACACAGGAAGGGCGTGCAAACTCCTCACAGACAGTAACCCAAGCCAGGAATCAAACCCGGGTCCCTGGCGCAATGAAGCAGCAGTGCTAACCACTGTGCTACTGTGCCGGCCACAACTGTAATGGTGGGATTTGAATCCATTGTCCCAGAGCATTAACCTGAACCTTTGAGTTTCTAGTCTAGTGACATTACCATGACACCAACACCTCCCCTACAGTAGGGCATATGACCTGCAGTTCCCAGGCTGCAGTTCACAGCTGCCTTAAGCCCGATCAATACTTTATTTGCAAGGGACGAGTGATATATCATCTTCCCCATTGACTTCAGCCATCAACAGGAGAGAACACATTGCTTTGGAACAGTGGCTGGTTGCCCTCACATGCAGAGTGTGATTGCCTGAACATACGTGGCCAGCAGGACATCAGAACGTGAGCCAGCAACATTCATCAATAAAAAGTATAGCACTCTATTAATGTACAACTAGTGCCTGACCACAGGAACAACATCATGCTGGTCTCTGCAACGTACCAAGGGAGCTGCCACAATGCTTCTATCGGCATTTTAACTCTCAGGCACTGCTTGCAGCAGAGGATGCCAGCAGTGCCAGAGGAACCCAAAGATTTAAGCAGCATGTTAGTCAATGGCTTTTTAACCCAGCCATTGCATTTGCATCTGACCTCCAGGTTTCCCACTAGCTATAGTGAGAGAGTGTACCTGCTCGAGTTTCTTTTAGCTCAACTATTTAAAAGGGACACTGCAAGGATCACAGCTGAAGGAGAGGTGCCTCAAGAGGGTCATAATCTGCAGAACTGAAAGTGAAAAAGCAATTATACATTTCTTCTGGATATGGTGCTGCAGACTGTAAGGGTGCAACGAGAGCTACTGTTCCCTACAGATGGGAGAAAAAAAGGCACCCATTAGAAACAAGAAGGCATAGTTGGAAATCGCAGATGAAGTCGAGAGCAAGGGTGTGGTGCCTTTCATCTGGACACAGCAATGCATGAATTTCAATAGCCTGTTCATAGAATTGGTGGCGCAGAATGAGCTTATTTGGCCTGTGAAGCCAGTTGCATTGTTATAATGATATGATACCTTGGGTTTATTTACTGTACAATGCACAAATTGCTCATAAGGGATTGGTTAAACATGTAAATATTGACCAAGAAGCTGCCTTCTTTGTCCTGGTGAGTTGCAGGACGGCCAGGAAACCTGTGCACACACTGTCAAATTCAGAATCCTGCTTTTTTGGATGTGACTTTAAACCAAGGCCCTTGCTGTCCTTGTGCAAAAGATCCTATCTACTTAATTGCAAAAGTGCCCCAACTATTGTTGCTAAAACAGATGAACTGGTCATCAGACACAACCTGAATTCTTTTCAAGCACATGATGGGCCTGCTCATCATTTGTGGCTTCCGTTTCTTGAGCTTTCTTAGAACACTTACACCCTTGCTGTTTCTCAAGGGAAAATGTTAGCCTCCACACAACTAAATAAGATCTTTTGTCTTTCGCATCATAGTGTTGCCTCGGAGAAACTATCCAATTAACTTTATTCTGGCGACTTAATTCCGATCTCTAAGGCTCCAGGAGAACCATCCCAACTACTGTGCCAAGGACCTGGGTTCAACTCTGGCCTCGGGTCACTGTCTGTGTGGAATTTGGGCATTCTCCCCATGTCTGCGTGGGTTTCCTCTGGGTGCTCCAGTTTCCTTCCAAGTCCAAAGACGTGTGGGTTAGGTTGACTGACCATGCTAAATTGACCCTAGTATCAGGGGGTAAATATGTGAGGTTACAGGAATAGGGCCTGGAGGGGATTATGGTTGGTGTAGACTCAGTGGACAAAATGGTCTCCTTCTGCACTTTAGGGATTCTATGATGATACCCAGCACTCAAACTCATGCCATTCAGTAGCACTGCATGTAAGTAGTGTTTGAGGTATGAGAATAAGTAAAGTAGCTGGCCCAAAAATCACACACAGTATTAACAAGCAGCTGTTAATACTGAGAATGTGTTTTTTTTGTGTGGAACACCCTGATGAATGTTAAAAGTAAATATGGTTTAGAATTCCCTCAGAGCTGCTTCTGCTCATCACTGATAGTCTGGCCACATGTCTGATTGAAACTCTTCCAAGCCAGAGAATTCTGGGCCATTGAATTCAGAATTCATTTCTGTATCTGCTTTGAATTTTGTGAATTGTTTAATGACAGAGCTTTGAAAATGAATTTTCCCTCTCTTGAAAAGTGAGTGGTTTTATGAAATTTTGTGATGGGTGAAGAGGCAGATGTGAAGTAAGTCGACCCTTCTTTATTCTGGACTCTTATTTTTGCTCTTTTTGCTTTGGCAGCAAGCTGTATGCCCCATTTGCAACATTCTCAGGCTGTGAGATGCCGAAGTAAAACTTCCTTGTTCTGCAGACTCTGATGAGTGGATATCTCTCTGTTAGGAAGAGATGCCTTCAGTGATGTGTCACTCTTTTAATCTTCAATCTAGCCTCCTGTTCACAACTTCAGAGCAAAGATATTCCCATCAAAAAATTAATGTTTGGATTGAAAACATTAGCACAAGGCATATCCAATAGCAACTGTCCTGTCTAAAGCTCCAAAGCACTTAATTTTTTTATGTATCTCCCAAAACCACAGAAGCGCTACGATGCAGAAAGTGGCCATTTGGCCCATCATGTTTGTACCAGAAGCAACAATCTTCATGATCAGCATGCTGAGTGACCTCCTCAATATGGTACCCATTTAATGGACGTCTTGCGGCATCAATTTTGTTTCAAATTTCAATTTTCCTGTATTATAATGTATGATCTTTCAAAGTTTTTGCACTATTGGTAGCTCACTTTCTCGGCTCTTCAGTATTACTGTCGCACAACAAAAGGCAGTCGCACAAAGATCCAATTGATAGTTGTTCCTACAGATGAAAAATCATGAAATGTTTTCACCACTGATATGGGGACAGCAGTTATTTGAGAAGATGAAAGGGGCGCATTGAGGCAAAATAGATGGAATGGGCCAGATTTGCTCCAGCCCCTTGATCCCATTTATATGAAGCAGAATGGTGTATGTTAGAGAAAGTCGTGATTTATTTGAGGGGATCAGAATTTTAATCCAGCTTTTGTGTCGTAGACCTGAGGCACTATCCTTTAAGAACACATTTACCTTCATGTACCAACCCAATACTGGCCCTTGATAGGCAGCATCTCAGAGGTGAGCCGAAGCTGCAGCCTCCAGAGCCAGATTTCTCATCCCCAGTGCCTTAATCAAATGCTCCAGTGATTTAGTAGAATCTGTCACTCCTGAGACAAGTAGCCTGTGAACTTAATTTCATTTCTGAAGAGTAAGTATTCCACTGCAGCACCTCTTAGAGTCCTCCCAAAATAAAAGCTATTGGAGCATATGTATGATGTGTCTTCAGATATTCTGAAAACTTTCAAGCTATTCCACTAACTTGAACAATCTAAATCATCTATTTTCCACAGACATTCAATTGTCCCTCATCACCAAATATTCAATCAAGGCACTTATTCCTTCCCCTGATCTCTACTGCTGCTCCTGACCTTCAGGAGCCTATTTCCTACCTTTTTACTGCAGATTAGATTCCAAGGATTGCAACATTCATACTCAACAAAGGACTAATAATTTCATACTTCAGTGACTTGATTTCCATCAAAATTTTCTCTTAGAATAGTCAGGCTGTGGTCTTTGATGAGTGAATCTTTTGCAGTACAATAAAATGTCAGTGATAGTGAAGTAAAACTGTTCCCGTGTCCCTATGATCTTATTTTGTTTCGGTGAATGCAAAAATCAAAAGCACAACAACATGTCTGCATATATTTAATATTAGCAGCAATAATGGCTTTTTTTTCTCAAATGTGAATGGAAGGTTATAGCTTATCTGAAGGACATTCAACTGGCAGGTATCTTATCTCCTGATACTGTCCCCGTCTGACTGTGATGTGTTGTATTGCAATATTCACAGTTGTGTTGATTTATTTTTTTCTACATTATCAAGGATGTTCAAATATTGGCTATTAGTTTACGTGTTTAGACATAATGATCTGGATTTTCTGATTGAGAACTTGTTCTGAAGGACAGGGCTTTTGGCTTCTTGAGGATAGACTCCTGACCCCCACCACCACAACCCCCCACCCCCCACCTCCCCCCCACCCACCGCGCGCACACACACACACACACACACACACACACACACACACACACACACACACACACACACACACACACACACACACACACACACACACACACACACACACACACACACCGCCCAAACTGCACAATGGGGAGGCGATGGCCGAGTGGTATCATCACTAGATTATTAATCCAGAAACTCAGCTAATGTTCTGGGGGACCCGGGTTCAAATCCCACCACGACAGATGGTGGAATTTGAATTCAATATAAAATATCTGGAGTTAAGAATCTACGGATGACCATGAAACCATTGTCAACTGTCAGAAAAATCAATCTAGTTTACTAATGTCCTTTAGGGAAGGAAATCGGCAATCCTTACCCAGTCTGGCCTACATATGACTCCAGACCCACAGCAATGTGGTTGACTCTCCACTAGGGGTGAGTAAGAAATGCTGGCCAGCCAGTGACACCCATGTCCCACGAATGAATGAAACAAAAATGGAAGTGGGTCAAAGTAAGTCAGAGACTGGACTCTGTTTCTTCCTCTGAAGATGTGGCCAGATCTGCTGAACGGTTCCAGCATTTTCTGTTTTTGTTTCTGACTTCCAGCATCTGCAGTATTTTGTTTTTGCGACATGGACAAGTTCAATACTGTCCTCCACAATATCAATGGATGTGTGTTTTTCTTTAATTTGATTTGATTTATTATTGTCACATGTATTAGCATACAGTGAATAGTATTGTTTCTTGCATGCTATACAGACAGAGCATACCATTCATAGAAAAGGAAATGAATGAGTGCAGAATGTAGTGTTACAGTCATAGCGAGAGTGTACAGAAAGATCAACTCCAGCAAATCTGTCAGAACTTGAATTAAAGCATTGTTAGAGAGTTTGAAAGAATTGGAATGAAGTTTCAAAAGGATAGGACAAGAGTAAAAGATAGAATTAGAAGGTATGCTGGGCACAGCTTGCAAGAAGTCGCCTCACTCTGGCGCCATCTTGGGAAAGTTTTGTCTTTCCACCAGATTTCACTGAAGGAAAAGAAAGATTTGTATTATTTTAGCACTTTCCATGACCGCCAGATGTCTCAATGGGTTTTACAGCCATGAAGTACTTTTTGAATTGTAGTCACTGTTATAATGTAGGAAGCACAACAGCTAAATTGCACTCAACGAACTTCCGCAAACAGTAGCACGAAAGGTTATTGACTTCAATTGCTGAGAACCCCATTCCCAACTGGGCACAGCTTAACACGTTGCTCAATTTTGTGATTGCATTAAAGCTTGACATTTCCACCTAAACACATGTTTTGATTATTTGCCAACCAGAAGATAAATACAGCACACCGGTTTGATGGCAGTGTGGAACATTTTCATTCCTTTCATCAATGGAAACCAGTGGGATTATGTGGCACGAATACATGGATATTGACCTTGTTTCATCACAATGTTGTTTTTCAGTAACAGCATAAACTACGGCAACTATAAATCGTAGGCACTAGAGCAGTGGTGCTTAGGGAAGATCGAGACAGTCGCTTCGTTTGATTGATGACATCAGAACCTAATGTACACTTTGATAATTGACCCTAGTTTGACCCTCCCTTGTTGTTGGTTTCGCCTGAGAGAATAGAACCAAGAATAATCTTCTTCCATGGATTCAGAGACACATTATATGAAGAGACAGCTCCAGGATTCAATGGTCAACTCAGTGAATTTACTGGACCTGATTCTAAGGCAGATTACACATCCTTGCCTTGTTATCATGTAACTCAATAGTTAAAGCATCAAAGAACAAAGAATAAAAAAAATTATAGCACAGGAACAGGCACTGACCATGGTGCCCGACTGAACTAAAACTCCCTACCCTTCTGGGGACCATATCTCTCCATTCCCATCGTATTCATGTATTTGTCCAGATGCCCCTTAAAACTCACTATCATATCTGCTTCCACTATCTCCCTCGGCAGTGAATTCCAGGCACCCACCACCCTCTGTCTAAAAAATTTGCCTCGTACATCTCCTTTAAACCTTGCCCCTTGCATCTTAAACTTATGCCCCCTCTAGTAATTGACTCTTCCACCCTGGGAAAGAGCTTCTGATTATCCACTCTGTCCACTCCTCCCATAATCTTGTAGACTTCTATCTATGAACTTGCTCCTCAACCTCCATCGTTCCTGTGAGAACAAACCAAGTTTCTCCAACCTCTCCTCATAGCTAATGCCCTCCATATCAGACAACATCCTGGCAAATCTCCAAAGCTTCCACCTCCTTTTGGTGGTGTGGTAACCAGAATTGAACACTGCATTCCAAGTGCGGCCTAACTAAGGTGCTATAAAGCTGCAATATGACTTGCCAATTTTTAAACTCAGTGCCCCAGCCGATGAAGGCAAGCATGCCATATGCCTTCTTGAGTACCTTCTGTACTTACTTTGCCACTTTCAATGACCTGTATACCTATACATCCAGATCCCTCCGCCTATCAATACTCTTAAGGGTTCTGCCATTTACTGTATATTTCCTACCTGTATTAAATCTTCCAAAATGCATTACCTCACAATTGTTCAGGTTAAACTCCATCTGCCATTTCTCAACCCAAGTCTCCAACCAATCTGTATCCTGCCGTATCCTCTGATGGTCCTCATCGCTATCCGCAAATCCATAACATTTCTGTCATCCGTAAACTTACGAATCAAACCAATTACATTTTCTTCCAAATCATTTATATATATTACAAACAGCAAAGATCCCAGAACTGATCCATGCGGAACACCACTTGTCACAGCCCTCCATTTAGAAACTCACCCTTCTTTGTCACTTACTATAGCGTCATACAGTCATAGAGGTTTATAGCATGGAAACAAGTCCTTCAGCCCAACTTGTCAATACTCCCCAGTTTTTACCATTAAGCTAGTCCCAATTGCCCACATTTGGCCCATATACCAACCTTACCCATGCAACTGTTTAAATGCTTTTTAAAAGATAAAATTGAACCTGCTTTTACTACTACCTCTGGCAGCTTGTTCCAGACGCTCACCACTCTCTGTGAAAAAACTGACCCTCTGGACACTTTTAGAGCATAAGAACATACAAACTAGGAGCAGGAGCAGGCCATCTGGCCCCTCAAGCCTGCTCCACCATTCAATAAGATCATAGCTGATCTTTTTGTGGACTCAGCTCCACTTACTCGCCCACTCACCATAACTCTTAATTCGTTTACTGTTCAAAAATTTATCTATCTTTGCCCTAAAAACATTAAATGAAGACGCTTAACTGCTTCACTGGGCAGGAAATTCCACAGATTCACAACCCTTTGGGTGAAGGAGTCCTCTTCTACTTCGTGCTTTATCTGGTTCCCCTTATTTTGAGTCTATGCCCCCTAGTTCTAGTCTTGCCTGCCAAAGGACACAACTTCCTATCGATTCCCTTCATAATCTTATGTGTTTCTATAAGATTAGCCTCGTTCTTCCCACTCCAATGAGTATAGTCCCAGTCTACCCAGTCTCTTCTCATAAGCCAATCCCCTGAGCTCCAGAATCAACCTAGTGAATGTCCTCTGCACACCCTCCAAGGCCAGTATATTCTTTCTCAAGTAAGGAGAACAAAGTTGTACACAGTACTCCAGGTCTGGCCTCACCAGCACATTATAGAACTGCAACATAACCTCCCTGATTTTAAACTTCACCCCTCTAAAAACGGAATCCCAACTGGATTCAATCTTTTTCTCTATAGAACCAATATCATCTCTCACTACTGCCCCGATGTCATCCTTGAATATCAGCACCACACCACCTCCTTTACCTTCCTGTCTGTACTTCCGAACAATCTGGATATTTAACTCAAAATCATGAACATCCTGCAACCATGTCTCTGTAATGGCCACCAAATCATACTTGTTCGCGATGACTTGTGTTGTCAACTCATTTACCTTGCTTCAAATGCAATGAGCACAGATAAAATATCCTTATGCTAGTTTTTGTACCTTTGCTTTGAATCCTAATAATTCCATTAACAACATCTCCTGAGTTTTCCTTCCTTTTAACCTTTTTCCTTCTTCCCACATGCTAAACTGCTGTTTTGTTTTCCATTAACCATTATACTTCCTGTTGTTATACTTCCCATCATTTTAAACTTCCCTTCCCCCAACTTGTTAGTTTAAGGTCCTTGTGACCAATCTACTTATCCTTTTCGCTGGAACATTGGTCCCAGATTCGTTCTGTTGAAGACCATCCTAAGCCGCACAAATCCTTCCTATTCCAATACTCATGCCTTCGCTCCGTGAAATGGGAGCCCTCTTTCTTGCACCATTCCTTTAGCCAAGCATTAACTTCCCTAATTATCTCAACCCTATGCCAATTTGCATGTGGCTTGGGTAGTAGTCCAGGGATTATAACCTTTGAGGACCTCTTCTTCAATTTACTTCCTTGTGCTTGATAGCCCCCAACAGGTCCTCTTTCCTCGTCTTGCCTATGTTGTTTGTCTC
Source organism: Carcharhinus amblyrhynchos (assembly GCF_965287045.1). NCBI lineage: Eukaryota > Metazoa > Chordata > Chondrichthyes > Carcharhiniformes > Carcharhinidae > Carcharhinus > Carcharhinus amblyrhynchos. Next base: position 43,723,780 of record NC_137324.1, on the reverse strand, counting down.
AATGTGGACCACAGCAACTGGATCCTCCTCCTCTCCCTCCAATATCCTTTCAAGCTGGTCAGACATGTCCTTCATCCTGGCACCACTTAGACAACATACCATGCAGGACTCCCGACCCGGCTTACAAAGGATGATATCAATCCTTTTAATCATAGAATCCCCATAAACTACCACTTTACTTTTTGTTCTCCCCTCTTGAATGGCCTCCTATACTGTGGTTCAGTGGTTGGCTAGTGCATCGTCCCTACAGCCCTTTCCCTCATCCACACAGGGAGCAAGTACCTCATCCCTGTTGGACAAGGTCAAGAGCTGAGGTTCCTCAGTTCCTTAATTCAGGATCCCCGAATCTGCCTCGCCTGCAGTCAGGTCCAGCTGTCCCTGACCACTCACCGAATTAGAGCTACCTAATCTACCAGGTGTGATCGCCGCCTGAAACTAAGTGTCCAGGTAAGTCTTCCCTTCCTGGATGTGCCACAACATCTGAAGCTCGGACTCCAGCTCATCAATTCCGAACTGAAGTTCTTCAAGCAACTAATACTTGTTGCAGATGTGGTCACTGCCATTCGTTCTGAGATCTGTCAGCGCCCACTTTATACAACTACAGCAAATCACCTGCCTGTCCATCTCTACTTAGTTAATTCATTTAATTAGTCTTGTTTATTTTTAGTTTTGCAGTGTTCTTTTTCAGTGTTCACTTTTTAGGCGTTTTTCTTCGGGAAGTTAGATTTATACTCAGAAGGTTGCTGCTGCTCCGCCCCCCCCCACCCCACCCTCTACCCCACCCCCCACCACACACACCCCCCACCCCCCACGCCGGCTGCTCCCTGAAAATGAGGCTGTGGATCCCTGAATTAAGTTAGGTTTATACTCACAATGCTGCTGCTTCTCTGCCCTCCACCTGCTTGCTGGTGACTTTGTATCTCACCCCTCTTACCTTTGGGAAAAAATATTGACTATCTAGCTGATTTATGCCCCTCATTATTTTACAGACCTTTGTAAGATCACCCCTAAGTCTCTTATGCTCCAGAGAAAGTAGTCCTAGTTTATCCAGCCTCTCCTTATAACTCAAACCATCAAGTCCCGGTCACATCTTAGCAAGTCTTTTCTGCTCTCTTTCCAGCTTAATAACATTTGTTTTATAATAGGGTGACCAGAACTATACACAGTATTCTAAGTGTGGCCTTACCAATGTCTTGTACAACTTCAACAAGATGTCCCAACCCCAATATTCAATGTTCTGACTAATGAAACCAAGCATACGAAAGTGCCCCAGGGGTCGGTGCTGGGGCCTTAGCTTTTTACCATTTATATAGATGATCTGGAGGAGGGAACCGAGTGTAGAGTGTCGAAATTTGCTGATGACACCAAGATAGGGGGAACGGCAAATTGTGCGGAGGGTGTGGAGAGTCTGCAGAAGGATCTAGATAGGCTGGGCGAATGGGCCAGGAAATGGCAAATGGAATTTAATGTTGGCAAGTGTGAGGTGGTCCACTTTGGTAGGAAGAATGGTAGGAAGGACTATTACTTACGGGGCGAAAAACTGCAGCAGGCGACGGTGCAGAGGGACCTCGGGGTCCTTGTGCATGAGTCGCAAAAACCCAGCTTGCAGGTGCAGCAGGTGGTCAGGAAGGCGAATGGGATGTTGGCCTTCATAGCGAGGGGGATTGAATATAAAAGTAGGGAGGTCTTGCTGCAGCTGTATAGGGCATTGGTGAGGCCGCAGCTGGAGTACTGTGTGCAGTTTTGGGCACCGCACCTGCGCAAAGATATTTTGGCCTTGGAGGGAGTGCAGAGGAGGTTTACTAGGCTGATGCCGGAGTTGAGGGGGTTGAGCTATGAGGAGAGGCTGAATAAACTGGGCTTGTACTCATTAGAGTTTAGAAGAATGAGGGGAGATCTCATTGAGACTTATAAGATGATGAATGGGATGGATAGGATAGAGGTGGAGAGACTCTTCCTGCTCAAAAAAGACAGTAGGACTAGGGGGCACAGCCTCAAGATAAAAGGGGGGCGGTTTAGAACGGAGTTGAGGAGGAACTTCTTCACTCAAAGGGTGGTGAATCTCTGGAATTCTCTGCCCGTTGAAGTGGTGGAGGCTGCCTCACTAAATATTTTTAAGACGCGGGTTGATGGGTTTTTGATAAGAGAGGGGATTAAGGGTTATGGGGAGAAAGCGGGAAAGTGGAACTGAGCAGCGACAGATCAGCCATGAACTTATTGAATGGCGGGGCAGGCTCGAAGGGCTGGATGGCCTACTCCTGCTCCTATTTCTTATGTTCTTATTATGTTCTTATGTTCTTTCTTCTCCAACCTGTCCACCCGTGACTCCACTTTTAAGGAGCTATGAACCTGTACCCCAAGATCTCTTTGTTTTAAAACTCTCCCTAATGCCCTACCATTAACCGAGTAAGTCCTGTCCTGGTTCAATCTTCCAAAATGTATCACCTCTCATTTATCTAAATTAAACTCCATCTGCCATTCATCAGCCCACTGAGCAAATTGATCACGATCCTGTGGCAATCCTAGATAATCTTCTTCTCTGTCCACTATGCCACCAATCTTGGTGTCATCTGCAAACTTACTAACCATGCCTCCTATATTCTCATCAAAATCATTAACATAAATGACAAATAACATTGGACCCAGCACTGATCCCTGAGGCACACCACTGGTCACAGGCATCCAGTTTGAAAAACAACCCTCTGCAACCACCCTCTGTCTTCTGTCATCAAGTCAAATTTTTATTCAAAGGCTACCTCACCCTGGTTCTTGTGAGATTTAATCTTATGCAAAAACCTGTCATGCGGTACCTTGTCAAAGGCCTTGCTAAAATCCATGTTGACAACGTTGACTGCACTACCCTCATCTACTTTCTTGGTTACCCCTTCAAAGAAATTCAATCAAATTTATGGGACGTTGCGTTTCCTCTCACAAAGCCATGTTGTCCCAAACCAATCCTTGCCTCTCTAAATGCCTGTAAATTTGTCGCTCAGAATACCTTCCAACAAATTAGCCACTATAGTCATTAGGTTCACCAGCCTGTAACTCCCAGATTTTTCCCTGCAGCCCTTCTTAAACAAAGGCACAACATTTGTCACCCTCCAATCTTCAAGCACCTCATCTGTGGTGGTCAGTGATTCAATTATCTCTGCTGGGGGGCCCGCAATTTCCTCCCTAGCCTCCCACAGTGTCCTGAGATACAGTTCATCAGGTCCTGGGGATTTATCTACCTTGGTGCACTTTAAGGCTTCTAGCACCCACTTTTCTGTAATATGTACACTCCTCAAGACTATTTATTTCCCCAATAATATGTAATATGTGCACTCCTCCTATTTATTTCCCCATGTTCCCGAACATCCGTGCCTTTCTGAACAGTAAATACTGATTAGAAATATTGATTTAGGGTCTCACCCATCTCTTGTGGCTCCACACATAGATAACCTTGTTGATCCTTAAGAGGCCCTATTCTCTGCCTAGTTACTCTTTTGCCCTTTATGTATTTGCAGAAGCTCTTTGGATTCTCCTTTGCCTATGATTGATTGGCTGATTATCTTTACTATGGCAGAACATCTGCTTGCATTATGGCTTCCAGGCCGCAGGTGCCCATCTCATACACATGGCTGATTTAAGAATGCAATTAGATGAAAGCAAAAAGATTTGTATCAACATCTGACGACCTTCTTTGAGGATAACCACTTGCTAAACGGTGAGTTCAGTCACTGTGGTGTACCTCTTGATGAAAATATTTTGTTTTCATTCACAGGATGTGGGCGTTGCTGACTATGCCAGCATTTATTGCCTATCCCACTTGCCTTTGAGAAGTTAGTAGTATGCTGCCTTCTTGAATCACTGCAGTCCAAGTGCTTTGGATTGAACCACAATGCCATGGGGGAGGGAATTCCAGGATTTTGACCCACCTGCAGTGAATAGCTTCAAGTCAGGAGGGTGTGCGACTCCACAGGGAACTTGCAGGTGGTGGTGCTCCCATACATCTGCTTCGCTTGTCCCTTTAGGTGGTAGAGATTATGAATTTGGAAGGTGCTGTTGAAGGAGACTTGGTGAATTGATACAATGCATCATGTAGACGCTGCTGTCACTGTGCATCAGTGACGGAGGGAGCGGATATTGATGGTGGCTGGGGTGCCAGTCAAGCGGGCTGTTTTGTCCTGAATGTTGTTGAATATCTTGAGTCTTGTTGGAGTTGCCCTCAACAAAGCAATGGAAAACATATAATCACATTCCTGACATGTGCCCTGGCGAGTCATAGTCATACAGCACAGCAAAAGGCCCTTCAGCCCATCAAAAGCAAATTGATGCTGGACAGGCTTTGGGTGTCAGAAGGTGCTTTATTCACCACAGAATTCCAAACGACTGGTAGCCACAGTACTTACCTGGCTAGTCCCGTTCAGTTCCTGGTCAATGATAACCCAAGGATGGTGGGGATTTCAGTGATGGCAATGCCATTGAATGTCAAGTGGTGAAAGTTAGATCCTCTCTTGCTGTAGATGGTCATTGCCTGGCACTTGTGTGACATGAATGTCACTTGCCAGCCTGAATGTTGTCAAGTGGCCACCGACTGCTATGATAATTGAGGAGTCACGAATGATGCTGAACATTGTGCAATCATCAGCAAACACCTCGACTTCTCACCATAAGATGGAGGAAAGATAGTTAATGAAGCAGCCGAAGATGGGTTTGGGACACCACCCTGAGAAACATCTGTAGTGATGTCCTTGAACTGAGATAATTAACCTCCAACAAGCACAGCCATTTTTCTTTCAGCTAGGTTTGACTACAAGCAATGTAGATGTCTCCCTGATTCACATTAGCTCCAATTTTACTTGGACACCTTGTTGCCACATCCGGTGAAATACTGCCTTGATGTCAAGTGCACTCTCTCTTACATCACCCCTTGAGTTTAGCTCTTTTGTTCATATTTAAACCAAGGCTATAATGAGGTCAGGAGCTGAGCAAGCCCTGGCAGAACGTAAACTGGGCATCAGTGAGTAGATTATTGCATGGTCCTCATCTCGATTTGCATGGGCTCAGACAGGTTGCAAATCATGACTCCTGGGGCCAGAAGTCAGTGCAACCCAATTCATAGCCTTTATTTCTTCAGCATCTCCATGGTGATTCAACTTAAGCTACTTATGCTATGAAATCTTGTAATCTAAAACGTAAATTTAAAAATTGGCCAATCAATCATGTGCAATTTTTGCAAATGAGGTTCATTAGTAGACCAACACTGTCTTGGAAATAATGATAAAAGACGAATGTACAAAGAGCTATCCAATATTCATTGCATTAACTGGGTTTAGAATAGAAGCATTTTAACAATAGACTAATCAAGGATTGCAATATGAAATTCATTTGCAAATTTCATACTTTAGATCTTGAAGTAAATCCAACAAAGTAATTTGAGAAGAGAAACATATTGCTTACTTTGCATATTACAAGCCCCTGAGTTTTAATATATATTTAATACATTTAATTACCACCCTGACTATCAACTGGTGAACTGCAGAGCTGAAATTGATGATAACTAACAATTTTATCTATTCCTTCCTGCAGGCGTTGCATTCCTGTAATATTTCAACGCGTTCTGAAATCTTTGGTTCGCCCTGAAGGAAGCATTAATTGTCCTATTTAGGAAGAGTTATTGGGAACTCCCATTGATTTGAGTGATTTTCTGAAGATTATGTATTCATTTACTGTCAGTAGGCAGGTTAAAAATAGAGAGCCCCCAATGGTACAAACTGTTTTATTTCTGGCGGCACATGTTCCTACTCTTTATCAGACTGTGACCTATCAAATCTTCCAAAAGCACAATTTCAGATTTTTCAGATTTTCTGTCCTGAAATGTACTGAGTACCAGCCTCACCAGGAGCTAAAATCTGGGTTCAGAGGACCCCCCTGATTTTACAGCTTCAATCTTTCCAAAGACACTTTTCAGTACATCGTAAAGCATGGAGGGGAATATATTTGTCATCCTGGAGGATGATGTGAATGGATGATAGTAAATCACAGCCTGATTTTCTGATAGTTTTACTCACAGCCTGATTTTCTGTTCTATTATTCTGAAGGGAGGTGGACACTGGGCAAAGTGTAAGACAGGCTTCACTTTGCCCTCATACGTATGTCCTGTCAGTGGAGAAGGTTCCTGAGTAAGAGTGTAAAACTGAGAATTTACTCTAACATTTTTATTAAAACTGCATTCTTCTCCCCTAGGAAATTCAGTCATTGAGAACGTTTAATGCAGAGAATGACAGATTTCTGATTAACAATAACATGAAGGGCTAAAGCTATTAGTCACGACTCAGGCTTACATTAACACGGCAGTGAAGTTACTGTGAAATTTCCCTAGTTGCCACAATCCAGCACCTGTTTGGTCAATATACCGAACCAGCACATCTTTCAGAATGTGGGAAGAAACCGGAGCATCCAGAAGAAACCCATGCAGACTCGGGGAGAACATGCAGAGTCCACATAAACAGTGACTCAAGCCGTGAATTGAACCTGGGTCCCTGGCGCTGTGAGGCAGCAGTGCTAATCACTGTGCCACCATGCCACCCTATGGCGATAATGTGGGTAAAAGGTTTTGAAGTGTCTAATCAGACATAATCATATTGAACGGCAGAGCAGCCGTAGCAGGCTGAATGGCCTACTCCTAATCCTATGTTCATATGCAAACGTAACTGAAGACAACATCTGCTATAGCCACAGATCCAATTATTTTCAAATGTAAAAACCAATAACAATTATTTTAAGATGAACAAAATTTTTTGCAAAATGTCATAAAAGAACAATTTAAATGCCAGAAAAAAAACATATCATTCTAAATCATTTCTGTAATATTTCAATGGTTTCTAAAATTCTTAACTCAGCCTGAAGGAAGCATTAATTGTCCCACACAGAGAAAGTTATTAAGAGCACCAATTGATTTGAGTGATTTTCTGAAGATTGTACATTTATTTAATGTCTGGAGGCAGATTAAAAATAATAAACCTTCTCTGGCACAATCTGTCTTTCGTCGGCACCAAGTTTATCGGAAAATAGAAGTTTGGTGCAATTGTTCCAAAACAATTGTAAAGAACAGAACATTGACTGTAAAAATTTCAAATAATAACGTTTACATACCAAACCTTGTATATTGTTGCACAATGTTAACTCCAGATTGTGTAGTAATAATGGCAGAACCTCAAGGGGATTGGGCTGATTTAATGAGGAGTGCAGGAGAACATGCCTGGAACAGCACCAGATAAATCTAAAATGAGGCGCAAATCTGGCGACCCTACAAGACAGGAAGATATGCCAGCTAATCAACGGTAACAGCGTGCAGTAGACTCAGAAAAGTAATCCCGCAACCAACTATCAAGTGGCTCTTACTCAGTATGCTCATCGATACTCAGTCTGTGTTTCACCAGAGCCACTCAGCACCAGACCGTGGCCAGAATCTTACATCCCCAAGTGTTAGGTTGCTAGTACATTCAGTGCCATGGCAGCAGCATGAGGCAGCTTTTGCTTTCCACGTCCATAGGTATTTTGTATATGATGGTGAAGTGTTGTGCAGCCTTTTTGCACATGAGCCATTTGAAGCCCTTCTTTGATCAGTCACCATTTAAGGACTTCATCCCATTGCCGCGGGGACTTTTCATGCTGTGATGGAGGTCTATGCCAAATGTCTTGCAGCATCTTAGCCAGGCTAGTGGGATGTCTATTGATAGGGCACATTGTGCCCTTCAGAAACAACCTACACAACCCTCCCCCTGCAATGTATGCCTTCTACCCACTTTGCACAACTGCTCCCAGACTGTTAATCCCAGCCCACGAGCACTCATGAGGGCCTGCTACTCTGACCTTGGCAGAACCCTGGACTTACCTGTATGTCTGGGAATCATGCTGCTCATCTTCAGTCATTGTGTGCAGTATCCACAATGGCCATCACTTCCAGTTGCATAAGTTCATAAGTTACAGCAGTAGAATTAGGCCATTTGGTCCATCGAGTCCACTCCACCATTTGATCATGGCTGACATGCCCCTCATCCCAATTTTCCTGACTTTTCTCCATAATATTTTAACCCATTATAAATTAAAAATCTGTCTCACTCCTCCTTAAATTTACTCACTGCTCCAGCATCCACTGCACTTTGGGGTAACGAAATCCACAGACTCACAACTCTCTGGGAGAAGAAATTTCTCCTCAACTCTGTTTTAAATTTGCTACCTCTTATCCTAAGACTATGACCTCTCATCCTAGAATGCCCTACCAGTGGAAGCATCTGCTCCATGTTTACTTCATCCATAAATTTCATCATCTTGTACACTTCAGTTTGATCTCCCCTCATTCTTCTAACTTCCAGAAAATGTCAGCCTAAACTGTTCAATCTCTCTTCATACGACAAACACCTCATCTCTGAAATCAATCTACTGAAGCTCCTCTGAACTGCATCCAATGCCACGTCATCTTTCCTCAAATATAGAAGACAAAAATGAGCACATTACTCCAGGTGCAGCATACCAATGCCTTGTATAGTTGCGTGATTGAGATTAAGGAGCTGTTAATCATGTATTTGGCTGGCAATTTTCTGAGGCATTACTTCCTCTCTGATGGGGCAGAATTAGGCCAGTCTCATGTCAAAATAATTACAGGATGAGTTTGCCAAACATAGGTGGGGTCACTGCTGACAATACGTTAGAAGGGTGAAGCCACCCATACATGGACTCACATAAACTTCAGCCCCTCATTTCAGCCTTGGTCCAAACACACACTAAAAAGCTCAATTCAAGAATTGAGATAAGAGCGGCTGTCCTTGGCATCAAGGAAGCATTTGACCAAGTATGGCATCAAGGAATCTCAGCAAAACAGAAGTCAAGAAGGAATAAGCTCTCCACTGGCTGGAGTCATAGCTATCAGAAAGGTGATAGTTGATGCAGGTAAATGGTTTCACCCTCAGGACGATGCTGCAAGAGTTTTTCAGGCTGGAGTCCTGGGCCCAACAATTTTCAGCTGCTTCATCAATGACCGTCCCTCCATGTGAGATCGGAAGAACAAATGGTCTCTGATGATTGCAGAACGTTCAGTACCAGATTCTGGCTCCTCAAGTACTGAAATGGTTCATGCCCAGATGCTGCAAACTGGACATCATTCAGGCTTGGGTGGATACATGTCAGTTAGTGCCAGGAAATGGCCATCTCCAAAAAGATCAGGATCTGACAATATCCCCTTGAGATAAATGGCATCATCACTGCTGAATTGCTCATGATCAAGATCCTAGGGTTATCATTGACCAAAGATTTAACTGAACTAGCTATCTACTGCAGTGGTATGTTCTTCCTGCCAGATGTGGGAAATCAGGGAAGCAATCTACTCTCCCTGAAAATGTTGTCTGCAAGAAGTATGCCCATCTGCAGGTCCTCACAGACTGTTCTGTTGGAGCGATAGCTGGACGCACTGTGGAGCATACAGAGGACAGAGAGTGTAATAGACACTAGTTAAAGGAAGATTGTCACGCCACAGGTTCAGTCAAGTAGATGGGTGACTACCAAGTGAGACAGGCAGGTAGTGCAAGAGTCTCCTGTGGCTATTCCCCTTTCAAACAACAATACCATTTTGAATTATGTTGAGGGGGAATAGCCTGTCAGGGGAAAATAACAGCAGCAGCCAAGATTATGGCCCCACACCTGGTTCTGCTGTAGAGCAGGGTCAGGCAAAGAGCAAGCAAACATTTATAACAGGGTTCTCACTAGTTAGAGGCAGTTTTGTGGGTGTAATCGAGACTCCAGGATGGTGTGTTGCCTCCCTGGTGCCAGGGTCAAGCGTGTCTCTGAGTAATTGCAGAACATTCTTAAAGGGGAGAGCAAGCTCCAGAGGTCATTGTACACATTGGTACCAATGACATAGGTAGGAAAAAGGATGAGGCTCTGAAGTGTGAAAATAGAGAGTGAGGCAAGAGGATAAAGTGCAGGACCTCGAGGTAGTAATTTCTGGACTACTGCTGGTGCCACATGCCAGTGAGAGTAGGAATAGGAGGATTAGGCAGATGAATATGTGGCTTGAGTGCTGGCGCAGGGGGCAGGGATTTAGATTTGTGTATTATTGGGATCTCTTCTGGTGCATGGGTGACTTGTTCAAGAGGGATGGGTTAACCAGGACTGGAGGGGGTCTGATATCCTAAGGGGGAGATTTGCTGGAGTCAGTCAGGAGGGTTTAAACTAGTTTGGCAGGGGGCTGGGACCTAAAACGGTAGGGAGACAAAAGAGAAGGTTGAGAACAACACAGGAGTTAAAGAGAGGACATTAAAATAGGAAAGGCAGTGTCAGTAATCCTAACGCTAGACGGGTCAGGCAAGAGCAGGGCAGAGAGCAAGGGAAGTCCTGATTAAACTGCATTTATTTCAACACACAAGGCTGGACAGGCAAGGCAGATGAACTCAGGATATGGATGAGTACATGGGGCTAGGATATTATAGCTATGATTGAAACATGGCTAAGGGAAAAACAAGACTGGCAGCTCAATGTTCCAGGGTACAGATGCTATAGAAAAGATAAAACAGGAGATAAGAGAGAAGGGGAGTTTTTTTTTGGATTAGAGAGAACACCATGGCAGTACTGACAAGCAATATTTCTAAGGGTTTGCTCACTGAGTTTATATGGGTGAACTGAGAAATAAGAAGGGGGAAATCACTTTGATAGGATTGTACCACAGGGCCCCCAAATAGTCAGTGGGAAATTATAGAGCAAATATGTAAGGAGATTACAGATAGCTCCAAGAAAAATAGAGTGGTAATAGTAGGGGATTTTAACTTTCCCAACATTGACTGGGACAGCCATAGTATTAGAGGGTTGGATGGAAAGAAATTTGTCGAGTGTATTCAGGAGGAATTTTTCATTCAGTATGTGGATGGCCAGACTAGAAAGGGGCCAAAACTTGACCTCTTCTTGGGAAATAAGGAAAGGCTGGTGCCAGTAGTGTTAGTGAGGGATCATTTTGGGACCAGTGAGCATAATTCCATTAATTTTAAGATAACTATGGAAAATGATAGATCTGGCCCAAAAATTAAAATTCTAAATTGGGGCAAGGCCAATTTTGATGGTATTAGGCAGGAGTTAATTCGAGGAGTCTGTGGGAAGGCGAAGGGATGACTGATAAGTGGGAGGCTTTCAAGTGTGTTAACCAAGGTTCAGGGTAAGCACATTACTTTTAGAATGAATGGCAAGGATGGTAGAAGTAGGGAACACAGATGACTCGGGATATTGATGTCTGTGTCAAAAAAAGAAGGAGGCGCATGACATGCAGAGACAGTTGAGATTAAGTGGATCCTTTGAAGAGTTTAGAGGTGGTCGCAAGCAGATTAAGAGAGAAATCAGGAGGGCAAAAAGGGGACATAAGATTGCTTTGGCAGAAAAGGCAAAGGGGAATCTACAAATTCTGCAAATACATAAAGGACAAAGCTAGGGAGAGAGTAGGGCCTCTTAAGGATCAACAAAGTCATCTTTATGAGGATCCACTAAGAGAAAGATAAAATCCTAAATGAATATTTCTCATTTAGTTATTTATTTATTCTGTATTTACTGTTGAGAAAGGCATGAATGTTAGGGAATTTGGTGAAATAAATAATGATTAAGGAATGTACATATAACAGAGAAGGAGACGCTGGAAGTCTTAAAGCGCATCAAGGTAGATAAATCCCCAGTGGGCTGATGAATTGCAGATGGATTTTAATTTAGATAAATGTGAGGTGATTCATTTTAGTAGATCAAATCAGGGCAGGAATAACTCAGTTAAGGGAAGGACATTGGGGAGAGTTGTAAAACAGAGATCTAGGAGTACGTGCTCATAGCTCCTTAAAAGTGGAGTCACAGATGGACAGGGTGGTGAAGAAGGCATTCGGCATGTTTGGTTTCATTGGTCAGAGCATTGAATACAGGAGTTGGGATGTCTTGCTGAAGTTGTACAAGACATTGGTAAGACCACACTTGGAATACTGTGTACAGTTCTGGTCACGCTACTCTCGAGAGGATATTATTAATCTTGACAGAATGCAGAAGAATTTAATACAAATTTACCAGGACTTGATGGTTTGAGTTATAAGCAGAGGCTGGATAGACTGGAACTTTCTTCCCTGGAGAGAGGGAGACTCAGGGATGATCTTATAGGGGCTTATAAAATATTGAGAGGCATAAATAAGGTAAATAGTCAGTATCTTTTCCCAAAGGTAAAGGAGTCTAAAATTAGAGGGCAAAGGTTTAAGGTGAGAGGGGAGAGATACTTAGATAGAGGAAGTTAGAATTCTCTCCTTAGGTTTTTCTTCTAAGGTGCATGCTATTTGCCCCTGACTCATCTGTTCGTTCCTTTAATATTGTGCAAAAAAGAGAAATGTTGTTGAAGTTTTTCATCTTATGCTCATCAGGACAGATCTGCAAGAATACCAAATTGAAAGGGAACAGCAATTTATATGCATGAGAAGTTGGTGCTGATTGGTTGGCAAGAGGGCTATTATTGGTAGAGGCATTGCCATGGAGAACATAACAGGGAACAATTAACTACTGAGTTTTTGTTTAAATTCAAACCAGGCACATCGACTTTGATTGGTCAAGGCATTTCCATGGGGAATGAACCATGGCACGGCTTTCCATTAAACAAGCTTTTGTTTAATTGAAAAGGAGAAGAAATGATTTAGATGTTGGTGATGCCACTCTTTCTATTGTAATGATTTTTGCAATGCTACAAAGCAGGAGTTGCTTTTCTATCATTCACAGTATTTCCAGGCTGTTACCTATAATAACTGTAAACTACTTAGAAAAATTACTACAGCAGAGAATAACTCTAAGGCACAGAGGAGCAAATATTTTATATTTAATTGATAAAGTAGATGCTGGCATAGAGATCAATCTTCTCTGAGGCTATTTCACACTGTACCTGAAAAAATATTCTCTCAAACACCTAATTTCCACATAGATTGGTTATGTAAATGAACTAACTTCACAGTCTTCATTGCCCTTAAGTATACTTTTATCTTTTGCCTCATAAAGTGACATTTATAAACCACTTAAAATAAATTTGCAACCCGACGGTAAACTTTAAAATATTGACAGCTAATACTGGATCTCTCATTAAAAATGAGCTGTCGGGGGTGAATGTGTGGTGCTGCCTCTTACAGATAAGAAAGGTTTAAAGTTCGATCCTTCGTCTGGGCTGACTTCGATGATCTCAGCTGTGTCAGTTAGTGGGGTGCTACAATTGGCCTCAAAACCTGATCTCTATCCAGCAACTTACTGGAAAATTGATGTTTTGGGTGTCAGGCCCACACTTATCATCCAAACTTCAAAATGCTTGGTCTCTTCTCACTGAGCCTTAACCACAGGGTTCTGTGAAAGCATTTTAACACTATCTTTACTAATCCAGAGTAAATGAGGGTGCAATTAAGAGGACTGTAATGGAGAAGGAAGCTTCATCAGATGGCACAGGAGGAGATTGAAACCTATTCTTTGTTATCCTGCATTTAGAGTCTACAAATCCCGCTTCTTTTTCTGAGATGTCTCTGAAGAAGCCCGATTAGGGGAACAGAAGATTTGGAGGAATTTTAGCTGTTTCAGCAGTGCGGTATTTGAATATCAACCTGCAAACTCCTTCTACCACATCACTGTGAATGCTAACATAGGCTTGAAGCTTTTGGATGCTGGGTCCTTGCAACCTAAAACTGGGGACGTCACAATGCATGTCTATTCTCATCACAGGTCACTGACATCTTCTTTCAAAGGCATTTCATTTGGCAAATTACCATAGCAATCAGAAAGCATTGTGCTTCCCTTCTGCAGTATTCACCTGTATTCTCAAAGCATCCATAGCTTATTATCCTCTGAATAGTTTTAACCATGAAAGAGATTGTTGTTGTCTCTCTTCCTTCATAGTGGTGAACAAGGCATATTTTCATCTAATTCCCTCAGTTTGCCTGGTTATGCCTGGTTTGAATTTAAACAAAAGCTCAGTAGTTAACTGTTCCCTGATGAGTTTTACCTGGAACTGGTGGTTAACCTGTCGCCAGCAGCTTATAGCTTGAAGGTAGCAACTCCACACAAAACATGGCTGACCAGGCCTCTCTCCCACCCTTACCACCTGGCAGTAGTGTGGTGAAGGGAGCTTGCAGATTGATATTCAATCTGTTGGCTGCATTATGAACACACCTCCCCTGGCCATCAAATCCTTGGTTGGAACTCAAACCAACAATAACTCCCTAGGATGTTGATAGTGAGGGTTTCAGCAATGGTAATGCCAATGAAGTCAAGGAGATATTGTCAGATCCTGCTTTTTTGGAGATGGCCATTGTCTGTCACTAATTGTCACATATCCACCCAATGCCACACTTGCCACATCGCTTCTGAGCAACTGTGGGTCTTTCTCCTCTCTGAGCATGTACAAGCTTTGGGTAGGTCTTCAGTGGGTTAGAGAATCTTGCAAGCCGAGAAATGCTGGAGTGCTCCTGTTTTATTTTGTTTGCGACTGCTTGGTTAAACTTCATTAGTTATTTACCCAAAGCAAATGCTTCTTTTAACAATGCATGCAACTGCTTATTTATAGGTGGCGCAGTGGCACAGTGGGTAACATTGCTACCTCAGACCGCCAGGGACCCGGATTCAATTTCAGTCTTGAGTCACTGTCTGTGTGGAGTTTACGCATTCTTCCTGTGTCTGCGTGGGCTTCCTCCAGGTGCTGTGGTTTCCTCCCACAGTCCAAGGATGTGTGTATTTGGATGTGATCGGCCATGCTAAATTGACCATTAGTGCCAGGGGGATTAGCAGGGTAAATACGTGGGATTACCAGGCTAGAGTCTGGTTGGGATTGTTACCAGTGCAGGCTTCCTTCTGCAGTATAGGAACTCTATGATTCTATGAAGTTACCATAATCTCGCTCAATTTTCTCCACGGGGCACCTCCTCCTGTGAACAGATGCCCGATTCTATTTCTTGAGTTCTACTTGCCCCATAACCTGCACTTCTTTCACTAGTATTAAACCTGCTCTTATCTCTAAGAGACCTGGTAATGACAAATCTAGGACTGCAACTAATCTGATCTTATCCTTTAAGATTCCATAGTCAAATTTCCCTGTTTGTGTAGAGAGATCGCTGATGAACGAATCCATGCTTTCATAGAACCTACAAAGCAGAAAGAGGCCACTTGGCCCATCGAGCCTACACCAACAGCAACCCCACCCAGATCCCACCCCGACAACCCCTCATATCCACCCACATAACCCCCCTCCGCCCCCGACACTAAGGGGCAATTTAGCATGTCCAATCAACGTAACCTGTGCATCTTTGGATTGTGGAAAGAAACCAGAGCATCTGGAGGAAACCCACACAGACATGGGGTGAATGTGCAAACTCCACACAGACAATCACCCAAGGCCGTAATTAAACCCGGGTCCCTAGCACTGTGAGGCAGCAGATAAACAACTGTGCCACCATGATCTCTCTGTGGCACTCCTGCATTCCTTTCACCTAATCTTTGGTTTCTTTTATTAAATTTAGCAATCTATATTATTCAATTCCAACAGACACTGAACTAAAAGTCAAAAGGTTTCAGGACTCATCATGTCTCATCAACTCCTTGCGATGACATATAAAGCATTCTGTCTCATAGTATCACAGCTTGATATGACTCCTGCTCTGTCTTAGACTGCAAGGAACTACAAAGGATGTAAATGAAGTCTATTCCATCATGCAAACCAGCCTCCCATGCATTGACTCTGAGCACATTTCCCACTACCTTAGAAAACAGCAGAATAATTCAGGAGCCCACACACCACAGGCATTCTCTCTTCTACCTTCTTCCATTTGGAAAAAGATACAAAAGTCTGAAGTCACGTACCAACCGACTCAACAACAGCTTCTTCCCTGCTGCCATCAGACTATTGAATGGACCTATCTCGTATTAAGTTGTTCTTTCTCTACACCTAGTTATGACCATAACATCACATTCTGCACACTATCCTTTCCTTCTCTGTGTATCGTATACTTTTTCTGTATAGCACGCAAGAGACAAGACTTTTCACTGTATACCAACACATGAGACAATAATAAATCAAATCAAACATCATCAATGACATCCTAATACATAAAGTGGAGTAGTGACCTGGTATTTTGATCCTTCTTGTCTAATCCTGAAGTAGCTCTGTACCTTGTGAACATTTTTTTCAAATTGTCCCAGTTTTGAGGCTGTATGAGCCTTCTGCAATCTGAAATGGTTGTCATGTGGATTCAATGTATCTGCTGAGCCTTGGAATTTCGTTATGCTCTGTGATGATACTTGTTGCTTTGAGTCTGTGTTCATTACTGTCTAGTCGCTTCTTGTCTCAGCCTGTATCTGTGGCTCCAGCCATGTTCTGGTGTCTTGGTGCATTTTGTGTATTTTTTTTCTTCTGTCCTTCCTTCAAGGATCCCTTTTCTTGCCAGTCTTGTGCCTTCTGCATAAGGTTCACTGGGCTTTTTAATCACTGCCACCATGTTTCGTTCTATGGTTGGGGTATAAGTGGATTGTTGATTTTCCAAAAGTATGCTGTTTGTGTCAGTAGTTTACTCTCCATTTACACATTTAGATGTCTGCACGAGGTTGGAGTTTCTCCTCCTGTCAGGTTTCTATTACTTTTCATTTATGTAATTTGACATCATTATTACATTGGCATCATATATGCCTTTCACATTAACTCTTTACTCTACACACCCATCCTTCAAGATAAAGGGCATAAGACAACTTATTTTCAAGGATCCTCCATGTGGAGACAGGTGGAAGAACACTGCTCCCCCAACACGATGGGAGTTTTCCCTCCCTTTCAGTTGCTCCAATAGCGAGTTTTATTCATTCATGTAACAAGCTGGTGGTGAGCTACCTTCTTGAAACGCTCTATTCCATGTACTGTGGGTTGACCCACAATATCTTTAGGGAAGGAATTCCAGGATTTTGAACCAGCGAGTACGACCTAATGGCAATATATTTCCAAGTCAAGACTGTGCGTAGCTCAGAGGACAGTTTGGATGTGGTGATGTTCCCATGTATCTGCTGCCCTCGTCCTTTGAGATAGAAGTGTTCATGGGTTTGGAAGGTGCTGTCTAAGGAGCTTTGGTGAATTGCTGCAGTGCAATTCCTTTACCCCACACCTACCATGGCAGAGAAACAGACAACTCAACATTGATAGCATTGCTCGGTCGAGTATGCTGATGGATCCTGCTCATGTGTTGTGGTTCAGGCGCACTCTGGTCAGGTAGCCAGAATCAGCTTAGGCCAAGATCTATCCCATAGGCATCATCCTTATGATCAGGATTTGATTAAGACCTGTGTGAGGGACAGTTCTGCTTTGTTAAGCTTCAATCGGAAAACAGTCAGTTTTCTATTTCTTGTTAGTCATAGGGCCTTAGAGCTTTACAGCACAGAAAGAAATCCTTTGGCCCATTGTTTCTGCACTGACCATCAAGCACCCATCTATTCTAATCCCGTTTTCCAGCACTTGGTCCATAGCCTTGTATGTGATGGCATTCAAGTGCTTATGTTATAACTGAACATGCTGATTATTCTTTAACATGTGGTACTTTTCAAAAAAAAGATATAAAATATATATACAAAATATTTCTCCACCATTTTGCCCAAAGAGCGACAACATTTGCTATAATCTTGGGCTTTTCTCTTTTGAGAGAGCTAAGTTGACGTGACTGCAATTTTCTTGTAAAAGTTGAAAAGTGGCTTTCCATTTCCAATTAACCTTGTTAAAAGTGAATATTTAATTTCTTTTGTTCCACTCAATATGTGAAATGCACAGCTGTAACTATTGAATGTGCGACTTACCATTTCCTCACAATAATGTGGTGCAGAAAAGGTGGAACAAAGGAAATGTTGCCTGCAGGAACTGTTTTAAGAGTACAAACATGTAAGAAGGAATATTTTCTTTCATTTTCTTTGAATTAATTGTGTAAAGCATAAAGACATCCTTTGCTTCAATATTCAAAGTTATCTTTAATAATCATTCCTTAAGCATAATTGGAATATCCAAAAAGAAGTATGTTTTATCATCTGTTTTTTAAACTCGTTAAGTGTGTTTAACTTGGTGTCCTTGAATTTTGCTTTTTTTTAATGTGCCCTCTGGCAAGGATTTATTCAATGAAATAATATTAAAATGCTAAAAATTATCGAATTATTACACATACATGATATCAAGGAACAGCCATGAAAAGAAACATTTGCATTCATGTAACATTTAGCAATCTCTCAGCAATATTTATAAGGATTGAACATGTGACGTTGTTATCCAAGCCTGACTGCTATTTCCACGCAGCAAGACTCCACAAATAATAACTGAATTATGAAGTGGTAGGATTTTGGTAGATTTGGTTAAATAAAGACAATCAAAAAGGACACAGGCAAAATATTGTTGTCTTTCCTTCTGTAAACAGTTACAAGGCATATTCGCCTGAGCCACCAGGTCGACACCATTTCCAACAATACGCACAAATGCGAAATATCAACTTTGATGCTTAAGTGATGATTTCAAGGTCTGACATAGATTTAATCACTCTCTGAAAGAGCGGCAACAGCACAATCAATTAGGTCAAGCATTACATGGAGCAGAATTCAATTGGACTGGCCAAATAAATACTGTGGTTACAAGAACAGATTTGTGGCTCAGAAACTTATGGTTTGTAACTCACCACCTCACTCCCCAGAGACTGGCCACAAAGCACAAGTCAGGTATGTGATGAAATACTGACCAATTGCCTGGCTGAGTGCAGCTCCAACAACCCACAAGAGGTTTGACACCATCCAGGGCAAAGCAGCCTACTTGACCAGTATCCTTTCCACAAACTTTCACTCCCCACATTACAGGTGCTCAGTGGCAACAATGTATACCATCTACAAGATGCACTACAGAAATTCACCAAGACTCCTTACACAGCACCATCTAAATCCTCGACCACCACTACCAGCTGAAAGTACAAGGGCAGAAGATACAAGAGAACAGCACCACCTGGAAGGCCTCCTTTAAGCCTCTCATTGTTCTGACTTGGAAATACAAAAAAACTCCTTCACTGTTGCTGAGTCAAAATCCTGGAAATCTATCCCGAAGAGCATTCTGGATGCCCCTACACTACATAGACTGCAGCGGTTCAAGAAGGCAGCTCACAATCATCTACTCAAAGACAATGAGTGATGGGCAATAAATATTGGCCGAGCCAGTGAAGTCTACATCCCAAAATGAATAATAACTAAATAAAATACCTTGCCTGAAACTAAAAGTTTATTTATTAGTCACGAGTAAGCTTACATTAACACTGCAATGAAGTTACTGTCAAAATACTCAAGTCACCACACTCTGGCACCTGTTCGGGTACACTGAGGGAGAATTTAGCATGTCCAATGCACTTAACCAGCACATCGTTTGGACTGTGGGAAGAAACAGGAGCACCCAGAAGAAACACAGACAGTTATGGGGAGAATGGGCAAACTCCGCACAGACAGTGACCCAAGCTGGGAATGGAACCCGGGTCCCTGGTGTTGTGATGCAGCAGTGCTAACCACTGTGCCAGCGTGCCACCCCACTTTGGTTCCTGTTTGGCTGGAAGTCTAATTGGTCGCTCTTATTAGAGGTTACTGAGGGTAGTACAAGTTTTGAGGATCAGTATAATCAGACTCCTCGCACACACTCCCACTGAAGGTTTGGAGTGCTCTAATTGACACACACTGAGAGGTTCCAGGGATGGTTCAGGAGTACGAGAAAGTGCATGGATTGTCAGAAGCAGTTCATGAGCTCCCAACGGCGGAGATTCAGAGAGAGATGGATCAAATTGAACGGCAGAGCAGGAATGAATCGCCATCTGATCCACTCTTGCTCCTGTTTTTTTATGTTCTTATATGCTGCAGTTCCAGGGGATAAGATGTCCCCATGCTCTGCTGTTCCTCACCTTCTGCAGTAGCCTGGCCTCAGCTCTTTCTCCCTCCCTTATCCAGACCAAAGGAAACACTTAGCAAGATATCCATGATCAAACGCTCCCCCTATTCTAATGACTGTTTTCAGGTATTAAATATGATGGTGTAGCACTTTAGGTGAAATTCTCAGGGAATGTATGGCATAAATGTTTCTCAAGTGTTGGCAAAGCCTTTTCAAAGTGGTGCAGAGTATTCGCCAATGTGGTTCAGAGCTTCACAGCTCTAGTAGCAAGTGTACATAAAGTGGTGACTATGCCAATTAGTAGCACTTAAATTCTATATAGTGAAGGATTTACTTCAAACAGCTGCTCTCTATTAGAAGAGGGTGTTCAGATAAGTTTAAGCTACCAAAGTGCTGTGCAGTTTATTTAATTATAGATTCCCTACAGTACAGAAGGGGGCCAATCGGCACCAACCAGATCCCACCAGGCCCTATTCCTTCAACTCCACGCATTTACCCTGCTAATCCCCCGACACTAGGGCCACTTGAGCGTGGCCAATCAACCTAACCAGCATATCTTTGGAGCACCCAGAGGAATCCCAAGCAGATACAGGGAGAAAGTGCAAACTCAAAACAGACAATGACCCGAGGCCAGAATTGAACCTGGATCCCTGGCGCTGTGAGGCAGCAGTACTAATCATTGTGCCACCTAAATGATTGCCAACATACTATAAGTGGCAATTAGCTGCTTATTGAGCTTCTTGGCAGCTGTTCCTCGCATTGGTGTCAACTCCTCTCCTAAAATGGCATCCTGCATGGAATGTGAAACCAGAGTTTCAGCTCAAAACCCCACCTTGGTCACTTTGGAAGTTCCTTGGTACAAGAAAGCAAGTTGAAAATCACCCCTTAGGCCTGTGAGCCACTTTTATCCCCAAATTGGATCTACATTCTGCAACAGCACCAATCTCAGGAATGAGAGAAATATTCCACTGCAGACTGTAACCCACATCATTTTGAAATAAAGTGAACATTGACACCAAATTTAGAGTGCAAATTTACTGTTGGTGTAAGGTGGGAAGCACTTCAAATTGAAGGGAATCGTATACTATCTACTTCCAATAGTAAACATTTATATATGTTCAATTCAGAAATTCTGACTTTGGCGTTACCTGCCCAAGTCATTACTTCCTGCTTTAAACCCGATTTTTAAACCTGCTGACCTGGGTTGGAAGTTGCAAGTTGTAAATGGGGGTTACGGTGATATAGTGGTGATGTTGCAGGACATGTCATCCAGAGACCCAGGTTAATGCTCTAGGGACAGGGGTTCAAATTCCACCATGGACATTGGTGAATTTAAATTCAATGAATAAAGCTGGGATTGAAGGCTGGTCTTACTATGAACCTATTGTAAATTATTGTCAAACCCTATCTGTTTCACTAATGCCCTTTATAGAATACACAATTCTTAACTGGTCTAGCCCACTTATGACTCCAAATGCAATGTGATTGACTTTTCACTGAAATGGCCTAGCAAACCACTCAGCTCAACTCAGTTAGGGATGAACACTGATGCCCAAAGAGTGCAGCTCCAACAAGTCTCAAAAAGCTTGACACCATCCAGGAAAAGCAGTGCACTTGATTGGCAACCCATTCAAGACCTTCAACAGTCATTACATCGACTGCTGATGTGCAATGGCAGCAATGTGTACCATCTACAAGATGCGCTTCTGGAAGACACCAATGTCCCTTAACAGCATCTTCCAAACCCATGACCATTACTACTACCTAGAAGCACTAGGGCAGCAGATAAATGGGAACACCATTACCTGCAAATATTTACTAGAATGCTACCGGGACTTGATGGTTTGGGTTATAAGGAGAGGCTGGATAGACTGGGACATTTTTCCACTGGAGCTACAGAGGCTGAATAGTGATCTTATACAGGTCTATAAAATAATGAGAGGCATAGATCAGCTAGATAGTCAATATTTTTTCTCAAAAGTAAGGGAGTTTAAAACTAGAGGGCATAGGTTTAAGGTGAGAGGGGAGAGATACAAAAGTGTCCAGAGGGGCAATTCTTTTGCACAGAGGGTACTGAGTATCTGGAACAAGCTGCCAGAGGTAGTAGTAGAGGCAGGTACAATGTTGTCTTTTAAAAAGTGTTTAGATAGTTACATGGGTAAGATGGGTATAGAGGGATATGGGCCAAATGTGGGCAATTGGGATTAGCTTAGGGGTTTAAAAAAAAAGGGCAGCATGGACAAGTTGGGCCAAAGGGCCTGTTTCCATGCTGTAAACTCTATGACTCTACCGCAAACAGAATACTGTGTTGTGTGCTATTGTTGATTAAAACTGTCGACTGACAAGCAGTGATTTGTTTTCAGTATTACAGTACCAGGTTTTTATTGTTCAGCACAGATGTTTTTACATTTTCTGCTGTTGTGCATTTTCATTGTATAAGCAATTTGGGATTTGCACCTTTTCTTACTTTGACGAGTCCAATCCCTGCAGCAAATGACCTTGGTAATTTAACAAATTCCATTACGTTTTACCTCACAACCTTGTTGCAAAATTGTACAATCCAGATGGTTATTAGCAGGCATCCATTTGTGCAATTCCACGTTATATTTTTAACAAAGGATGACTTTGTATTCTTGGCATTAATGAAGAAATTTGATTTGATTTAATATGTTATTGTCACATGTGTTGGGATACAGTGAAAAGTATTATTTCTTGTGTGCTATAAAATCAAAACATACCATTCATGGAGTACATAGGGGAGAAGGAAAGAATGGGGTGCAGGACGTAATGTTGCAGTTACAGGTAGGGTGAAGAGAAAGATTAGCTTAATATATGGTAGGGCCATTCAAAAGTCTGATGCGAGCCGGGAAGAAGCTGTTTTTGAGTTGGTCGGTATGTATTTTGAGACGCTTGTATCATTTTTGCTTTGGAAGAAGGTGGAAGAGAGTATGTCTGGGGTGTGTGAGGTCCTTGATTATGCTGGGCTGCTTTTCTGAGGCAATGGGAAATGTAGACAGAGTCAATGGTTAAGAGGCTGGTTTGCATGATGGATTGAGTGAAATTCACAACCCTATTTAGGGGATAACAAATGCTTACTTTCTAATTGTGTTGATAGTCTCTGCTGGCCTTAGATAGCAGATAGAACATTGAACACTACAGCACAAAACAGGCCCTTCGGCTCACAAGTTGCACTGATCATATTCATGCCTACCAGGCCATAGAACTATCTGTAACTCCCAATCCCATTAAATTCCATGTACTCATCTGGAAGTCTTTTAAAAGACCCCAGCGAGTTCGCCTCTACCACCACCGACGGCAGTCGATTCCACTCACTCACCACCCACTGTGTGAAAAATTTACCCCTGACATCTCCTCTGTACTTGCTCCCCAGCACCTTAAACCTGTGTCCTCTCGTAGCGACCATTTCAGCCCTGGGAAATAGACTCCGAGAATCCACCGTATCTATTCCTCTCAACATTTTATAAACCTCTATCAGGTCGCCTCTCAACCTTCGTCTCTCCAGGGAGAAGAGACCTAGCTCCCTCAACCTATCTTCATAAGGCACGCCTCCCAATCCAGGCAACATCCTTGTAAATCTCGTCTGCACCCTCTCAATAGCTTCCACATCCTTCCTGTAGTGAGGCGACCAGAACTGCGCACAGGACTCCAAGTAGGGTCTGACAAGGGTCTTATAAAGACAGATCTTTGACATTTTCCACAAACAGGTGCCATCCTAGAAATTGCAAGAGTAAGAGTTTCATTTTGTTCTTCATCATTATTCAAGCTTGGCATTTCCAGAGCAACAAATGACCGTGTGTAACTAATTTCTCCCATTGAAACTGCCCTCTACTGAGATGTTTAGAATTCCAAATTTTTCTTGTCTATTCAAATACAATTTCAACCAACTGTTTCAAAGGTTGAACATTTTTCCATTGGAAAAGTGACGCAAATCAACAGGTGGATCCGTTGTTGAGCACGTATGATAATTTCAGCGAGGATTTCAAAAATATTTATGTCAGGTCTAACTTTGCATTCTTGGATGAATACAACTTTACTCCAAAGTTTTTCCATTCTAATGGATGGCCACATTTGTGTTATTAATCACAAAATTAACAGAATTTGTGGAGATTGTTGAGGAGATAATTCATTGGGCTGCTGCTAATCTGTTGATAATTTATTGGTCTGCTGCTAATTTGTTGAAACAGAATGAAGATTTTCATCTGGGATTGTCATTAGATGTCAGTTTAATGGGGCAGCTAAATCTGTATCCTGTTACAAATCACTCTGCTGTCACAGTAGATCTTATGAGGGGGACTGGCGGACATGCAATTCTTGACTGGATCTAATTCTTTTAGGCCAGTGTGGTGGCACTTTTGGGTGACGCTGGATGCACAATACAAAGAGAATGAACTGAATACTTAGTAATTTATATGTAACAGACAAAAAACAAGGAACAAAGATAAATAAAGTACGGCACAGGAACAGGCCCTTCAGTCCTCCAAGCCTGTGATGATCATGATACCCGAATTAAACTAAAAATACCTTCTGCTCTTATTTGTCCATATCCCTCTATTCCCTTCCCATTCATGTACCCAGCCAGATATCTCTTAAATGTTGCTAATGTGCCTGCTCCCACCACCTCCTCTAGCAGTGCGTTCCGGGCAACCACCATCTCTGCGTGAAAAACTTGCCATGCACGTCTATCTGAAACTTTCTCCCTCTCACCTATGCCCCCTAGTAATTGACACTCACACCCTTGGAAAAAACCTCTGATTATCCACCCTGTCTATGCCTGTCATAATTTTGCAGACCTTTATCAAGTATCCCCTCAGCCTCCATCTTTCCAGTGAAAACAATCCTAATTTATTCAACTTCTTCTTGTAGTCAGACCAGGGAGACCAGGTAACATCCTGGTGAACCTTCTTTGAACTCTCTCCAAAGCTTCTATGTCCTTTGGGTAGTGTATCACCAGGATTGCATGTAATACTCCAAATGTGGTCTAACTAGGGTTTTATATAGCTGCAAACTTGTTTCCCAACTCTTGTACGCAATGCCCTGGCTGATGAAGGCAAGCGGGCCATATTCTTCCTGAATCACTTTGGCCACTTGTGTTGCCATTTTTAGGGAACTGTGGACCTGCACATCCAGATCACTCTGCATGTTAAAGTTCCTAAGGGTTCTGCCATTTATAGTATGCCTAACTTTGATCCTCCAAAATGCATCATCTCGCCTTTGTCTGAATTAAACACCATCTCTTATCTGTGTTTGTCCAATTCTTGTTAGAATTGTTGAGCAAAATCATACATGTAAGGCTAACTCATAACAAGGTGTAAGCAGTTTTATTTGTGGGTATAGGACAGTCGGCCAGTGGGAAGCACCCCTGCCTCTGAACCAGAAGCTTGGGGTTTGAGTCCTACTCAGGACTTGATGGAAGTTGTGTTCATAATGGAGCCAAATAGGTTGAGTGTCAAAATCTTACATGCACGCCAATGGCTGGCAGTGAGAATAGGAGAAGTTTCTGGTCAGCCATGCTTGATGTAGAGTAGTTCCCCTCAAGCTATAAACCTCTGGCAACAGACTAGTGACCTGTTCCAGGAACTGCGAGCTAAGAGTACAGACAAATGTCTGCCTTAGTGCACAACTCGGTGTGGGAATAGTTCAGTTCAAACCTTTAAAAATCAGTTAGAGTGAAAGAGATAAAAAGAGCAGCTGGCCTTGTGGGATATGTGTCTGACCACTTGCTGGTATTCCAATGACACATCTTCCACTGAATTTAGGGTTATCAATTCTGGTTGGAAATATTCTAAGAGGTTTCATCACATAACCCTCTGCCCCGCACAAACAGCTTTTCCTTCTCTTCATAGGCCACTATTTTTTATAAGCAAAAATAACATTTTTCAAAGAAAATTTTAAAAATCATTTCAAAAATATATATTGATGTGATTTATATTCTAGATTGCTCAAAGCAATGTCTAGGAGATGAACCGTCAATTCCCTAATGTTTAGTATAACCCTCGAGCTGTCCTTCAGCTTTCAAGAGGGTATAGTTTGGATTGAAATGTTGCCATAAAGAGAAAAGCTGTCTACTGGCATGTTTCTGGGTTCTGATGGCATGATGCTCCCCCCAGTCCCTGTCTGACCTGAATTTAACGATGAAACTTTGATCTTAATTTTCTAGGAGGCCCCTGTATGCCTACAATCAGAACACTGGTCTTTCCTCGTTCAGTCACAAAAGCATCAAAGAAAGAAAGAGGCCCTTTGGCTAATCATGTACGAACTGATCATCAAACACCTATCTATCCTAACCCCATTTTCCTGCACTTGGTCCATAGGTTTGTATGCTATTGCTTTTCAAGTGCTCCTCTGAATGCTTTACCTGCCCCTTCTTTTCCCATTCACATTTAACTTATTGAATCAGAAGGAGGCTATTCAGACTATCAAGACTGAGTCAATTCTCCAACATTTTACCCAGTACCTAACCCGTAACCTCATGCATTTACCCCGCTAATCCCCCTAACCTACACATGTTTGGACACTAAGGGGAAATTTAGCATCGCCAATCCACCTGGGATTGCTTTGTTTCATTCTGTTACTCCAGCAGCTTTGCTCTGAAATAATCTCCCTATATTTGATTTCATTTATTATTGCCACATGTATTGGAATACATGCACGCTGTACAGATAAAACATTTATAGAGAAGGGGAGAAGAAAAGGGGAGGGTACAGGATATAGTGTTGGAGTGATAGGTTGATTTGATTTATTATTGTTACATGAAGTAAAGTGTATTTATTAGTCACAAATAAGGCTTATATTAACACTGCAATGAAATTATTGTGAAATTCACCCAGTTGCCACACTACGGCACCTGTTTGGGTCAATGCAGCTAATCAGCATATCTTTCAGACTGTGGGAGGAAACTGGAGCACCCGAAGGAAACCCACGCAGACACGGGCAGAATGCGCAAACTCCACACAGACAGTGACCCAAGCTGGGAATCAAACCCAGGTCCCTGGCGCTGTGAGGCAGCAGTGCTAACTACTGTGCCACCATGCCACCCACATATATTAGTATCCAGTGAAAAACGTTTTTTGCAAGCTATACAGACAAACTATACCGCAAGTAGAGAAGGAAAGAAGAGAATGCAGAATGTAATGTTACCGTCATAGCTAAGGTGTCGAGAAAGATCAATTTAACACAGGGTAGGTCCATTCAAAACTCTCGTAGCAGCAGGGCAGAAGTTGTTCTTGAGTCAATTGATAGACTTCAGTATCTTTTTCCCCATTGGAGAAAGATGGAAGAGAATATATGCAGGATGCATGGAGTCCTGGGAAGTATAGACAGAGTCAATGGATGGGAGGCTGGTTTACATGATGAACTGGGCTTTGTTCACGACCCTTTGTCATTTTTTGAGGTCTTGGACAGAGCAGGAGGTATACCAAGCTGTGATACAGCCAGAAATAATGTTTTCTCTGGTGCATCTGGAAACATTAGTAAGAGTCATAGCTGACCAAATTTCCTTAGCCTCCTGAGAAAGTAGAGGCATTGGTGGGCTTTCTTTACTATAGTGTTGATGTGGAGGGACAGATTGTTGAGTGGCCCGGAAACCTAGAAACCTCAAGTTCTCAACCATTCCCACTTCAATTCCGGCCTTGGGTCACTATCTGTGTGGAATTCATGTATTCTCATGGCCTTCATAGCGAGGGGGATTGAATATAAAAGTAGGGAGGTCTTGCTGCAGCTGTATAGGGCATTGGTGAGGCCGCAGCTGGAGTACTGTGTGCAGTTTTGGGCGCCGCACCTGCGCAAAGATATTTTGGCCTTGGAGGGAGTGCAGAGGAGGTTTACTAGGCTGATACCGGAGTTGAGGGGGTTGAGCTATGAGGAGAGGCTGAATAAACTAGGCTTGTACTCGTTGGAGTTTAGAAGAATGAGGGGAGATCTCATTGAGACGTATAAGATGATGAATGGGATGGATAGGATAGAGGTGGAGAGACTCTTCCCGCTCAAAAAAGACAGTAGGACTAGGGGGCACAGCCTCAAGATAAAGGGGGGGTGGTTTAGAACGGAGTTGAGGAGGAACTTCTTCACTCAAAGGATGGTGAATCTCTGGAATTCTCTGCCCGTTGAAGTGGTGGAGGCTGCCTCGCTAAATATTTTTAAGACGCGGGTTGATGGGTTTTTGATAAGAGAGGGGATTAAGGGTTATGGGGAGAGGGCGGGAATGTGGAACTGAGCCACGACAGATCAGCCATGATCTTATTGAATGGCGGGGCAGGCTCGAAGGGCTAGATGGCCTACTCCTGCTCCTATTTCTTATGTTCTTATGTTCTCTCCATGTCTGTGTTTCCTCCAATAGTCCAAAGATGAATGGGTTAAGTTGATTGGCCATGCTAAATTGCCCTTTAATATCAGGGGGATGAGCTAGAGTAAATGCATGGAGTTGTGGGGATAGGGCCTGGGTGGCGATGTGGTAATGCAGTCAGTGTGGACTTGATGGCTGAATGCCTCTTTCTGCACTGCAGGATTCTATTATTCTGGCAATGTTATTTACTAAAATATTAAACTGTTTCTTTCTCTTTTGAACTGCTAACAAATCAGTTATATTGATTATTTTCTATTTTTATTCTATGTTTCTCTGGGTTATCTCAGATATCGAGGAAATAACTTGACACAGTATATCATTCTGCCAGTTACACAGCCACATTGTGCCAACCAATGTTGTTGCTCCATTCATATGGAGGAATTTCCAACTAATAAGAGCAGGTATATTAGGAGCGTTCCAACAAAGAATATCTATCTCAAATGCCAAGCTTTCTCTGATCTTTTCAGATACCAGTGGACTTCTGATTTGTTTGGTGCAGTCTCTGCTTTTAAGCATTTGCATTTTCCTCTTTTCATCTCTGCTCTTTGATTTACTGCCAGCTTCCTTCTAATTATCTCAACGCTGAAAAGGTTCCATTACTCCTTTCATCCTGATTTTCGTTTGTCTTTTTTGCACATTGTCCTTCTTGTTTGCGGCTGTGCATTTTTTCCAACCCATTTTATACAGACACGTTTCTTCTCTCAGCTCAGTGACTATCACTGTTTGCTGTCCAGATACATGGATTTGGGCCAGTGTCTGCGGGAGTGTGCGCATTCTCCCCGTGCTTGCGTGTGTTTTCTCCGGGTGTTCCGGTTCCCTCCCATACCCCAAAGATGTGCTGTTAGGCTGATTGGTGTAACAAATTGTCCCTAAGTTAGTCTTCCCTCAATGTGGAATGCTATAAGCATAGACAAGGGTCATGGGTGGAGGGGGGACTCAATGTTAAAATGGCAGCGTGGGCTCGTTGGGCCGAAGGGCCTGTTTCCTGTGCTGTGTTGTTCTTTGTTCTTTGTTCTAGCTTCTGCCTCCTCCTCCAATATGTCCACAATGGATCCCAGGTGAAATTTCAATATATCTCTTTTAGGTCCAGTACACTTGCTGCCCCTCAGGCTGCTGCCTCTACTTCCTGCATAGCATAATCTCCATTTTATATCATTGTCTTTTCTTGGACAGATTGGTTCTCTTGTATTGCAGCTACACTGGTTCTCAATTTCATAGAAACATAGGACTTAAAGATTGCAGTAGCCTCTTGCTGCCTTCCTCGCTATTTAATTAGAACATAGCTGACTTGGGTATGGTCTCAGCTCCATTTTCCTATCTGTCTAGACCAGCTTAATTGTCAAAAATCTCACTCTGACTTGAATTAATTTAATGGTTAGGTGCATTGACCCAAACTGGCGCCGGAATGTGGCGACTAGGGGAATTTCACAGTAACTACATTGCAGGGTTAATGTGAGCCTTAGTTGAGACTAATAAAGAAACTTTAACTTTACATTGACTCAGCCTCCACTGCTTCCTGGGGAAGACCCTTTGAGAGAGAAAAATTCTCCTTGAATCAATATAAGAAGGGGAAGTTCTTAGGTTTCCCCACAAGTGGAAAATTCCTCCCAATCTCTGCCCTATCAAGTCCCCTCAGGATCTGTTTCAGCAAGATCACCCCTCAACTTCACTCAGTACTGGCCTCATCGGTTCCAACGCGAATCATAAGATAGTCCTTTATCCCAGTAATGAGTTGACTGACTTTTCTCTGAACTGCCTCCAGCATAGTTATATACTTTTTTGAGATGGCCTCAACTATTCCCTAAATTATTCTCCCCTGAATCTGGTTTCCAATGGGGGTACCATACGCATACACATGGGTCAAGGTAGGTGTAGGAAAATGCTTTGTTAAGATGGCGGTGCGGGCTCGTTGGGCCGAAGGGCTGTTTCCCGTGCTGTGTTGTTCTTTGTTCTTTGTAGCTGGGATCTTGGGTTTGTGCCACACTACATGTAACCCCCCACTATTTGGCCTGGGATTGCAAAATCCGACTAACTGTCTTGGCTTGAGAAATTCAGAACTATTTAACCTATGATTATCCCTCTCTCCACTCACATTGTCTGTACCTGTAAAGACTTGATTACCTGGAAAGACTCATATTCCAACCATTATCTTGCAATTGTGCCTCTGCCTATATATTCCGTTTCTGTGAAATCCACCTCTCCACTCATCTGATGAAGGAGCAGCACTCCGAAAGCTCATGATTTCAAATAAATCTGTTGGACTTTAATCTACTGTTGTGAGACTTCTTACTGTGTCCATCCAACGCCAGCATCTCCACATTATGTACTTTTTCAAATAAGGAATCCAGCACAGCATCCAATATTCCAGAGGTGGGCTCACAACACCCTGTAAAACGGGGCAGCACAGTGGCACAGTGTTAGCACTGCTGTCTCACAGTGTCAGGGACCCAGGTTTGATTCAGGCTTGGGTGACTGTCTGTGTGAAGTCTGCACATTCTCCCTGTGTTTGTGTGGGTTTCTCTGGGTTCTCCAGTTTCCTCCCACAGTCCGAAAGATGTACTGGTTAAGTGCATTGGCCATGATAAATTCTCCCTCAGTGTACCCGAACAGGTGTTGGAGTGTGACAACTAGGGGATTTTCACAGTAATTTCATTGCAGTATTAAATGTAAGCCTAACTGTGACTAATAAATAAACTTTAGCTGCAGTAAAACTTCCCCACTTTCATATTCCCTTCCCCTTGCAATAAATGCCAACATTCCATTTGACTTCAAAATCACTAGTTGTACTGCATACTTTTTTTTGTGTTTCGTGTACCATGACACCCAGATCCCTCTGCACCACCGAGTTCTGCAATCTCTCCATTTAAATACTATACTGCTTTTCTATTCTTTCTGCCAAAGTGGACAAGTTCATATTTTTCTACATTATATTCCATCTGCCAGAATTTGCCCACTCGTTTAATCTATCTATATCCCTTTCCAGGCTTTCTACTTGTCTCTTGATAATTTACTTTCTTACCTATATTGGTGTCATCGGCAAATTTAGCCACCACATATTTCATCCCTTCATCCAGATCAGTGATGTAGATTGTAAATTGTTATGATCCCAGCACTGATCCCTGAGGCACTGCACTAGTTACAGCTTGCTAGCCTGAAAAATATATATTTATCACTGATCACTACCATCCTTTTCTCCCCCTTCACTTTACCAAATGTTGAGTATTGATGTTTCTGATGCAAGAATCATTACACAAATTATTAACCTGCCTTTTCTCTATTTAGATGTTGATGAGCCAGTTTTGCAGATATTTCCATCGTAATGTAACATTTTGGCGGCACAGTGGCACAGTGGTTAGCATTGCTTCCTCACAGTGCCAGGGACGTGGCCTCCATTTCCAGCTTGGGTCACTGTCTGTGCCGTGTTTGCTGGTTCTCCCCGCGTTTGCATGGATTTCCGCCAGGTGCTCCAGTTTCCTCCCACAGTCCAATAGACATGCTGGCTAGGTATATTGGCCATGCTAAAGTTGCCGTCAGTGTACCCGAACAGGTGCTGGAGTGTGTCAACTAGGGGATTTTCACAGTAACTTCATTGTAGTGTTGATGTAAGCCTACTTGTGACTAAACTCTTAACAAACATTTTATGGGCAAATTTAGGATGCATTTCAAGGTTACCAGTAAGAAGGGCACTTGGAAACAAAAGTTAAAATATTAGTTGGCACCAGATAGTGACATTACCGGTCATTTTGATACTGTGTGTTAAAACTCGCCTCTTGCCAACAGCATCAGATACAGAAGATTTATTTGGGAAAATGTAACAATCTTTTGTGAAAGTGAATTATGACAATGTGCACTCTGTTCTCATTTCCATTCATCCATAAAATTAATTAATCGAAAACAGTGGAGCAAACGTATATTATAAAGCAGACTGTGAATCAGGCTTTGTAGTCCTTGGTATATTCTATTCCCATTCACTTCTTACCTCCTTCTTGGCCACTTAGTCACATAACTTTTACCAGACGAAAGATCTTTCTTCTTTAATTTGTTTTTTCATGAGATCTGGGCTTTACTGACGTGGCCAATATTTGTTGCCCTAATTGCCTTTGAACTGAGTGGCTTGCTGCACCATTTCAGAGGATAATTACGTGTCGACTATATGACTGTGGATCTGGAGTCACACACAGGCCAGGTCAGTTAACGACAACAGATTTAATTCCTTCAAGGACATTGGTGAACTGGAAGGGTCCTAACAACAAGTGATAACAGTTTCATGGCCACCATTGCTGAAACTTGTTTTAAATTGCATATCTTCATGAATTGATTATTTTAAAATTCCACCCTCAGAAGGGGCACACTTTAAGGTGCGAGAGGTAAGGTTTAAAGGAGATGTACGAGGCAGATTTTTTTTTACTCAGAGGGTGGTGGGCGCCTGGAACTCATTGCCGGGGGACGTAGTGGAAGTGGATACGGTAGTGACTTTTAAGGGGTGTCTTGACAAGTACATAAATCGGTTGGGAATAGAGGGATATGGTCCCGGGAAGGGTAGGGGGTTTTAGTTAAGTCGGGCAGCATGGTCAGGCTAGGAGGGCCGAAGGGCCTGTTCCTGTACTGTAATTTTCTTTGTTCTTTGTTCAGAGCATTAGCCTGGGCCTCTGGATTACTAGTCCAGTGACATTGCCATGGTATCACTGTCTCGTCCCTGATTGTGATCAAACAGCTCATTCAGATGGGAAAATTGACAGCGATGATGACATTTGACTTGCTAATATTGAAGATGTTGATTGAAATAATTGATAACTTGCCTTACAACATAACTTCAGCTATTTTGATGTTTTACATTCAGTAAAATAAATACATTCTTAATATTTATAACGATCAGAAAGCCAAGAAGCATAGGAAATTTAAAAAAAAGAAGCGCTAAGTAGTACATGGGTTTCTCTTAATGCATCCAAAGCACATTGTAACCAATTGGATTCATGCTAACTGCAGTTAGACTGACTTTCAATAGTTAATTTGTTCTTCTATGAGATGTTGTTCTGAGCAATTTGTTTCCCGATGGTAAAGAAGGATCGTAGGAGAAGAGACAATCAGCCGTGGATAACGAAGGAGATAAAGGAGAGTATTAAATTAAAAGCTGATGCGTTTAGAGTGGCTAAAAGTAGTGGGAGAGAAGAGGATTGGCAGAGGTTTAAAAATCAACAAAGAATGACGAAGAAGTTGATAAAGAAAGGAAGGATAGACTATGAATCTAGGCTAGCACTAAATATAAAAAAGGATAGTAGGAGTTTTTATAAATATATAAAAAGGAAGAGGCTGGCTAGGGTGAATGTTGGACCCTTAGAGGATGAGAGGGGGGATTTAGTGGTGGGGGATGAGGAAATGGCTGAGGCCTTGAATAAGTTTTTTGCCTCGGTCTTCACGGAGGAGGACGCGAATAGTTTGCCGGGTGTTAACAATGGAAAGATGGTAGGAGTGGAGGGCCTGAATGAGATCATTGTTACTAGAGAGGCAGTGCTCAACAGACTAGAGGGACTGATGGTGGACAAGTCCCCAGGACCGGTTGGAATGCATCCAAGGGTTCTGAAGGAAATGGAGGAGGTGATAGTGGATGCCTTAGTGATTATTTTCTAAACCTCGCTGGATTCCGGGGAAGTGCCGGAAGATTGGAAAATGGCTAATGTTACGTCGTTGTTTAAAAAGGGTAGCAGGCAAAAGGCAGGGAATTATAGGCCGGTTAGTTTAACGTCTGTTGAAGGAAAAATGCTTGAATCCGTCATCAAAGAGAAAATAGCGAGGCATCTTGAGGAGAATTGTTTGATAGAGCAGACGCAGCACGGATTCGTTAAGGGGAAGTCATGTCTGACGAATTTATTGGAATTCTATGAGGATGTGTCTAGTGCGGTGGATAGAAGGGAACCAGTGGATGTGGTGTTTCTCGATTTTCAGAAGGCGTTTGAAAAGGTGCCGCACAAAATGTTGTTATAGGAGGTTAGGGGGCATAGAGTTGGGGGTAAGGTGTTAGCGTGGATAGGGGATTGGCTGTCAAATAGGAGGCAGAGAGTGGGTGTCAATGGGTGCTATTCGGATTGGCGGTTGATGACTAGTGGAGTGCCCCAGGGATCAGTGCTGGGGCCTCAGCTATTTACCATTTATATAGATGATCTGGAGGAGCGAGCCGAGTGTAAGGTGTCGAAATTTGCCGATGACACAAAAATAAGTGGAACAGCAAATTGTGCGGAGGGTGTGGAAAGTCTGCAGAGGGATCTAGATAGGCTGAGCAAGTGGGCGAGGACCTAGCAGATGGAATACAATGTTGGCAAGTGTGAGGTTATCCACTTTGGTAGGAATAATAGTAGGAAGGACTACTACTTACAGGGTGAAAAGCTGCAGCATGCTACGGTGCAGAGGGACCTGGAGGTCCTTGTGCATGAGTCACAAAAACCCAGTCTGCAGGTGCAGCACGTGGTCAGGAAGGCAAATGGGATGCTGGCCTTCATAGCGACGGGGATTGAATATAAAAGTAGGGAGGTTTTGCTGCAACTGTACAGGGCACTGGTGAGGCCGCAGCTGGAGTACTGTGTGCAGTTTTGGTCGCCGCACTTGCACAAGTATATTTTGGCCTTGGAGGGAGTGCAGAGGATGTTCACTAGGCTGATACTGGAGTTGAGGGGGTTGAACTATGAGGACAGGCTGAATAGACTGGGCTTGTACTCGTTAGTTTTTAGAAGGATGAGGGGGGATCTCATTGAGATGTATAAGATGATGAAAGGGATGGATAGGGTAGAGGTGGAGAGGTTCTTCCCGCTCAGAAAGGACAGCAGGGCTAGAGGGCACAGCCTCAAGATAAGGGGAGGGCAGTTTAGAACGGAGTTGAGGAGGAACTTCTTCACTCAAAGGGTGGTGAATCTCTGGAATTCTCTGCCCATTGAAGTGGTGGAGGCTGCCTCGCTAAATATAGTTAAAACATGGGTAGATAGGTTTTTGGTAGGCAAGGGGATTAAGGGTTATGGGGAGAAAGCGGGAATGTGGAACTGAGCCACTTCAGATCAGCCATGATCTTACTGAATGGTGGGGCAGGCTTGAAGGGCTAGATGGCCTACTCCTGCTCCTATTTCTTATGTTCTTATGTTCTTATGTTTTCGACCTATATGTAACATCAAATACTTATTTTACCAGTCTTCCTTCATTTTGTCTCTGAAGAGGGCTGTAACTTCCGAGCTCAGCAGCTTCAGATTGGGGTGTACCCCAGATAACTGCTCGGGAATCTCCTTCTGAAGTTTTCAGGTCAGCATTTGTACTGCAATTGCCCAGAAGTGCAAGCTTCCCCTGTGCTGGGAATCACCCAAAAATGTGACTTAAATGACAAATTTTGATGGTTTCATCGGTAATACATAAATAGTTACCTGGAAGTAGTAAGCAGAATTAAATTACTCATTTCTCCTCCCTCCAACACTCCCACTGCATCCCACATTGCCTGCTCTTCCTGAGCCAACTAGACCTCCGCCCGCAGGGCTGACCTGCATCCTCCTTTGACCTGACCGGAACCCACCTCACAGGCATGACCAGCACCCTTTTCCGCTTGACCAGAACCCACATCACAGGCCCAGCCGGGACCTCCCAACCCTCCTCTGCAATGGCCTGCCCAGACTGGATCCCCATGCAGGTCTCCTAACACCCTGACCCAACCAAAACTGCCCCCCCCACCCCCAAACACCACACAACCCAGTGGTCTGAAGACTTGATGCTGCAGAGGTCCTTCAGCCCCATCCTCATGCTGTGTGAAGAGTAGGTTGAATGTGTTATTGTTATGTGAGGAGGGCAGGAAAGCACTGTTAATGTAAAGCCTGCCTGATTGTGCTCATAACCAAAAGACATTTTCTCCTTTACTTGACTCAGTATAGATGTTCATCATGTTGGATGAGGTAAACAACAACCAAGACAATGACCTGAAGATATTCACAGCACTTTTCACACAGAAAAGAAATCCCCAGACATGCATAGTTCCATAAGGAAATAAATTATTATCATTGGTTAGTTTAAGGATAGCAGAGTACTTCAAAAATCTAAAACCTGCTTGAGTTTACTAATAAGAGATGTGGATCATGATAGGGAAGTGTGGCATCGTAGATTTTTTTGATGGAACAGTTCCAAGTGTGAGTCATTAATCTTTGAAATCAAAGAATAAGATGCAATGAGATGATTAATTTTGGAAGGAAGAACGTGAGAGACAATGTAAAATGAAAGGTACAATTCTAAAGTGGGTGCAGGAGCACAGGGACCTTGGTGCATATGTGCAAAAATCATAGACGGTGACAGAATAGGTTGAGAGTATGGTTAATAAAACACGCAGCCTTCTGAACTTTATCAATAAAATCATAGAATCCCTACTGTGCAGGAGGTGGCCATTCGGCCTATCTTTAGCCCTGGCCCTAGCCCCGTAATCCCATGTCTTTACCCTGATAATCCATATATTTATCTTGATAGACCCCCTGACACTAAGGGTCAAATTTGCAGGGCCAATCCACCTAATTTGCATATCTTTGGCATGTGGGAAGAAATCGGAGCACCCAGAGGAAACCCATGCAGATACGGAGAGAATGTGCAAACTCCGTACAGATAGTGACCCGAGGCCAGAAGCTAACCCGGGAACCTGGCGCTGCAAGGCAGTACTGCTAACCACTGTGCCACAGTGCCATCCCAATAGGGACGTAGAGCACTGGAGCAAAGAGGTTATGTTAACAAGTATAAAATTCTGGTTTGCCCTCAGCTGGCGTATTGCATCCAGATCTGTGCACCACACAAGAGAAAGGACCTGAAGGCATCAGGGGGCTGGGTACTGGAAAGATTCATACGTTGATAGATTGGAAAAGTTGGTACTGTTCTTATTGAAGAAGGCAAAGGTTGAAAAGAGGTTTGATAGAGGTATTCAGATTCACAGGGTAGACAAGACCCCATTAGTAAAAGAATCGAGAGTCAGAGGGAACAGTTTTAAGCTAACTGGCAAAAGAAGCAACGGTGACGTGAGGAAAAACATTTTAAGATAGGGACTGGCTAGGATCTGGAATGCGCTGCCTGAGAGAATGATGGAGGCAGGTTATATCAAGGCATTCAGAAAGGAATTGGATCGTTATCTGCAAAAGAGGATTGTGCAGAGCTATGGAGAAAAGGCGGGAGAGTGGCACTCAATAAATTGCTCCTTCAGAGAGGCAGCACAGGCATGGCAGGCCAAATGGTGTTCTCTTGTGCTTTAAACATTCCAAGAATCTGATATATATGGACAGATTTAACTCAATAATGACCTCAACTAACCTTTGAGGTGCATGCAGCATTAATATATAAACTAGTGGCTGGGAGTGTCAGGTCAAGTGTTAAAGGTCCTCTTCATTAGTGTTGTGCTTTTGCTTTCTCCCCTCCACTTTGCTCTGCTGTTGTTGCACAGGCGGCAGTCCCTAGATTTTAAAAACAGAGAGGAAGGTTAGCGTCAGGGGGAGTCGAAGGCAAGAGGCCAAAGTTGACTCCATCAGCAGCTTTCTCAACACAATGGATAACAGGAAGAAGATATCCTGGGAGTTCATAAAGGGCATATGGCAGGAACATGCCCATATCCTCAATGTCCTAGCGGTACAGCTGCCAGGACCTCAAGCATCCTTATCCCCCAGCTGGTTTTGCTCTGACTTTTTATTGTCTGCCGTCTTCTGGCATGAGAGAGGGGGCACAGTGGTTGTGCGTGCAGTGTTTGGGTGATATTGCTGCTATTGCTGAACACTGGGAGTTATATAGAAGTAGCGAGAGGTGGGTGTGAGGCAGTTAGCCGTTATGGGTGGGTGAGGGTGTGGTGGAGTATCTCTAAGTTAGGCCTGAAACTGACTGCAGGATTTGACCTTCCTGGCCAATTGCTCTTCTCACTGTTTGTCTTAGGCCAAGTTTTTGCCTACCTGACCTAAAGGTCGGAATTTTACCGCTCCACCCACCATGGGACTCGGAGCAGGCGAGGGGCAGAACATGGAAAGATCCATTGACCTTGCTTGGATTTTATGGTTTCAAGATGAGCGAGGCCATAAAGTCCTGTCCACAGTCTCTTTATATGACTTGGTGTTAGGTTTTGTTGGATAATGCTCCTGTGATGCACCTTTAGGTGTTTCATTATGTTAAAGATTCAAAGTTATTGTTGTTGAATAGTCTCCTGCACCACAATGATTCCATCCTATGACTCTTGATTCTTGTGCAAAATCCTTCCTTTAGATCCACAAGTTAAGGGCTGCGTTTTCAGCCATCTAGAATTCCTTCTTTAACTTCTTCACGTCTCAATCTCCTAGCTTTCCTTTAAAGCCATCTTGAAACTGATTATCTTTTGAGTAAACTGCCTTGCATAAGTTGTTTTCTTTTACTAGGCTCCAATCCTGCCTGACTATGCTTCTGTGGAGTACTTTGTAGTGTTTTTCTATGTTGAAAGTGCTAGATAAATACAATCCATTTTTGGTCAGAGGAAGGAGTGAAGATAGAATAAGGTGTTGCCTTGCCTGTGATCTTAGTTCAAACTCAGATTAGAAGCAGAATGGCACGCACTGTACTCATGATTCTTGTTCCCCCGTGTTATCAATAAGTTTCTTCCTGGTACTCTCTGTGGTTCAATTATGTTAGTCCTTCCCTTAACTGATCTGTGTGCCTTATATTTCTGGGAGTTTAAATAAAGTCCTATATCAACTGCTACAGCAAACTGGACATATAACCATAATTAACCTGTTGGGATCTGGACGGGGTTGCAATTTCTTTGATGGCAGATCGTGTTAGCTCTTGAAAAGATGGGACTTGATACAAGGGAGGGGGATTTGGCAATTCACCCAAACAAATTCGAAGTGTCAAGTTTGTGTAAAAAGTAGAATAAATCTGCTGTTTTTTTCTGCGGGAATTTCAAAATGAATCCCCCACACTCTGTGCATTAGCATGAATCTCTCCAAAAATCAGTGGATGGGGCCTATTCTCAATAGAGAGGCCAGCAGTACAGTGCTGAGTGGGCCACTGCACATGTGCCGATCTGTCAGCGCCGAGATCAGTGCATGCACGTGCACAGTAGCACTGAACAGCTGGCCTCCCAATTACTGGCCAGCTCAATTGCTTGCCAACCCTGCGACCCCACCCCCCACTCTTTGCTGGCCATATGATGCCCCCATGGCCTGATTGCTGGACTCCCTCCGTCTGCTCCAGATCCCTCTGCAGAATGGAAGTGGGAACCCACCCCCACCCTCACCCCCATCCTCACCCCCGGGCCACCGATTGCCCTATCTCATTAGATCCCATCCCATTCGGCCCCACCGCATTGGCACTGCCTGATGCCTCCTGGACATTGCTAAGTGTCTCCTGGGCATTGCCACTTTGTCCCTTGGATAGTGCCAGGGGCCCAGGATGGCATTGCTACCTCCCCACCCCCCCGGGGCCTCGATGGTCCTCCATCACTCCAGTCGGGTCAAGCCTCCCCGCAAGTGAGAAGCTATTGTAAACCCCAGTGGAGTGAAACACTCTTGGCTGGGGGTGAGGGGACTACTACCAGGCCTGGAGAATTCAGTCCCAAGCCTGGTAATGATCTTTAAAAATAGATTCAAGTCATCATTTAAATAAATTCTGGCACGGAGCTGACGATTCCAGAAATCCAGCTCCCGGAGTCTCACAGAAGCCTTAGCACCCAGCAAGATGATTGCAAAATGGCCTCTGCTTCAGTCTCCCAGCCTGCTGCATTACAAAAGCCCCCACCATCTTGAGTTACTTTATTCCATATTAGTGTCGTGATTGTCACTTCCAGGAGCAATCAGCAGAGCAAGGATCAAATGATCTGGGGAACCAATCAGGGAGCAGGATGAGAGTCACCCTTGTGAGCACGTACTTTGTGCTGAGATTCAGCATGGGAGCTGTTTGCAGCCACAAGGCTTCAAGCCTCAGTACAATTTTAACTTACAAACAAGTGAGTTGTGTTTTCCCTCAACTGAGGAATGAGCATCTCAATTAGAATGAAGGTAGGTTTCAGTTTCACTGAATCTAAGTTTTTTTTCCCTATTACATAAATCATGAAGACCTTTCATGACTTAAAACTGAATTCTAATTCCCCAGTTCTGTTTTCCATCTTTCCTTTAATACTTTACAACCTGTTTGCCTCCCACCCCCCCACCACCCCCCCCACACACCCCCCACCCCCCCCACCCCCCACGCCACACACACCACCACCTCCCCCAACCACCGCCCCCCCCCCCACAATCACTCCTCCCAATTATGTGTGGCTTCTTCTGTTTATCAGTCTCAACTCTGCTTCCGCACATGATTCCCATATCCTTTGCAATCCAAAATCAATCAACCTCATTTTGAATATGTTCAATCACTGAACGTCCACAAATCTCAGGATAGATAATCCAACAGTTCACAGTTCTCTTATTGAAGACATTTCTCTTCACCTCAATCTTAAAACGGCTGATCCCTTAATTTAGTATTGTGACTCCATCTTCTGGATTTCCCACCCAGAAGTGACATTTTCTCCAGCCCCTTAAAATTATTCCATTGGGTCCCCTTTCATTCTTCAGGGCATATAGCTCTAGCCTACTCAATCTGTCGCAAGACAATCCCCTCATCCCAAGAATCAGTCTAGTGAATCTTTGTTACGCTTCCTCTAGGGCAGGCAAGGCAATCTTCATAACTCCAAGTCCATGGGTGGGAATTTACGGCTTCACTCTCCCTGAAACCATAAAATCCCACTTGACGTCAACGGATCTTTCCACGGTCCACACCTCTTCTGCTCTAACTCCTGTGGCGGGGTTAATAGTGGTATTTTAATGTATACTATACAAGGATACTCCATTGTGATATATTCTGCAATGTGATACTCAGGTCTTAATCCTCTTCCTCTCTTGCTTTGAACTTATTTTCTTTCCTTGTTTTTAAATTTGTCTCAATGCTTTTTTCATTATTTCACCTTTCAGCACAATATATTTGATCCTAGAATGATCATGCACCCTTGGGGGCTGAGGTTAGGCACAATAACAGTTGGAGGGATTGGAATTTGTAGTGAACCCAGGTTGACAGGATTCCCTTCCTTCAGAACCTTAACAGTAAGTTACGATGGAGGTGAAACCCCCCCCCCACCAAAGATAAAGTCAATGCTAATAACCCTAATCAGCCTTTGGCTTCCCCTCTTGCAGTAACAAGGTGCCACTCTGAGGTCCTTTCTCCTCCATTAGATTTAAGCTCCTATCGTTCCACTAATGTTTTGAGTGTCTTCCCTCAAATCATAATGAAGATTTGGACCCAGGCCCAGATGAAGACAAAATGGCTTCTAGAATCTTGATTCCTTTTTCACAGTACCATTGAAATCTTTACTCTTTGTTTTCTTTTTATCTGCTTTCCTGTTCTTGTTCTGTATTCTTGTTTCTTTATTCATTTTCTCTTCTAATTTGCTGCATCTAATCATTCTTTTTATTATTGGTTACTTCTCAAGTGAATAATAGCATGTGCAAAATTCACTTACAATATTCTTTTTCAAATTGTATTTATTCTTTTGTCCTTGACAAAAATTTTACAATAACTAATTCTACTTGTACTGTTGGAATAAGTCAAAAGCAGTACTGATTCTTAAAATAACATTTTAACCTTATTTTCCACACAGAAATGATGGAAAAGGTATTGTAATCTGAGCTTTGTCCCAATGTAAAACTTATCAGCATAGACAGAGTACAATAAAGTTTTCAAAATTGCAAAAAAAACAATTCAATGAAATGATTTACAATTTAATTAATTTAAGCTAATTAAAAATAGACCAAGTAGGTCAAAGTAACAAAGGATTACACTTATCTTAAAGCAGCAGTGACCAAGCAGACATCAAAGAAGCCTTCCTGTCATCTGATTTCCACCTCTAATATCAATAAAGTTCATTGAAGGTCAGAGTTTGCAAATTAGGCAATTTATCTTCCAATATTGCATATAATTTGTTTTTGAACTGGCATGTAGTACTTCTCAAAATATTAATAAATATTTATCAAAGCAGCATGCTGCCTGTTAAATATTTCGTTGAGACTCTAAATGTGAACCGGCTTTAGGAGCAAAATGATTCAGGTTTTATATATATAGACCGACTGGGAAGGCAATGGACTATTGTTATTATCACAAGACTATTAATCCAGAAACTCATCTAATGTTCTGGTGACCCAGGTTCGAATCTCGCCAAGGCAGATGGTGAAATTTAGATTCAATAAAAAATATCTAAAGTAAAGAAATCTACTGATGGTCATTCTTGATTGCCAGAAAAAAAACCATCTGGTTCACTCATCTTCTTCGGGAAGGAAACCTGTCACCCTTACCTGGTGTGGCCTACATGTGACTCCAGAGCCCAGCAATGTGGTTGACCCTTAATTGCCCTCTGAAATGGTCCGGCAAGCCATTCAGTTAAAGGGAAATGAGGGATGGGCCAGCCAGTAACACCTATGTCCAATGAATTAAAATTAATAATAATTTGCATTAAATCTACTGAATTTCTCCATTCGCAGGAGCATCAATAATTACAGTATTAGTATTGTGGAACTTGTATTTCTGCAAAATACAGTGAGAAGATGCAAGCCACAAAAACATTATGACCC
The DNA here is from genome assembly GCF_965287045.1 of Carcharhinus amblyrhynchos. NCBI lineage: Eukaryota > Metazoa > Chordata > Chondrichthyes > Carcharhiniformes > Carcharhinidae > Carcharhinus > Carcharhinus amblyrhynchos. The sequence continues at coordinate 43,680,876 of NC_137324.1, read as the reverse complement.
CGATTTACTTAATGTCAATAACAAGTTGTTAAGGTAGACCAACATGAGAAAGGCCATTCAACCCATTCCAGCTGTTTTAACTCCCAAAGTGCTTCAGATTTGATTTGATTTGATTTATTATTGTCAAATGTATTAGCATACTGTGAAGACTATTGTTTCTTGCATGCTATATAGACAAAATGTACTGTTCGTAGAGAAGGAAATGAGTGAGTGCAGAATGTATTGTTACAGTCATAGCTAGGAAGTAGAGAAAGATTAACTCAACGCAAGATAGGTCCATTCAAAAATCTGATGGCAGCTCTGCCACTCATTTTAGTGTCATCTGCAAATTTTGACATACTACACTTGGTCCCCAACTCCAAATCATCTATGTAAATCATAAACAATTGCAATCCCAACACTGATCCCTGAGGCACACCACTAGTCACTGATTGACAACCAGAAAAATGCACATTTAGCCCCACTCTTTGCTTTCTATTAATTAATTAATCCTCTATCCATGCTAGTACATTACCCGTAATGCTGTGCACCTTTATCTTATACAGCAGCCTTTGGTTTAGCACCTTATCAAATGCCGTCTGGAAATCCAGATACACCACATCCACAGGTTCCCCATTGTTCAATGCGCACATAATCTCATTGGACCATTTTATATGTTCAAAAGAGGAGATGCCGTTTCCAGTCAGTGTTGCATGTTTATTTGTTGCAGTACAACTGTAAAATGCAGAATCTTGTGTGATCCTTTAAGTTGGTCATAGGGAATGCAAATTTCTTTTGGAAGTTATGAGTCTGGTTGGATCATAACAACTCCTCATGGAGTCTACTGTTCAATCTGCCTGCTCGGCACTCACAGGTGTGGAAAGCCTGGAAGGTCTGCCACTTCATAGCTTTCTAAGAAGTCTCACGATACCAGGTTAAAGCCCAACAGGTTCATTTGATAGTAAACCCACAAGCTTTCGGGGTTTGCCCCTTTGTCAGGTGAGTGGAGAGTTCTGGTTTACAGAGAAATCAAGTCGATAAGGAAATCAAGTCGATAAGGTTGTTAGGAAGGCATACTGTGTCTTGGAGTTTATTGGTAGGGGGATTGAATTTCGGAGCCGCAACGTCATGTTGCAACTATACAAAACTCTGGTGCGGCCGCACTTGGAGTATTGTGTACAGTTCTGGTCCCCACATTATAAGAAAGATGTGGAGGCATTGGAGAGGGTGCAGAGGAGGTTTACCAGGATGTTGCCTGGTATGGAGGGAAGGTCCTGTGAGGAGAGGCTGAGGGGTTTGAGGTTGTTTTCGTTAGAAAGAAGGCGGCTAAGAGGAGACCTTATTGAAACGTACAAGATGATTAGAGGTTTAGATAGGGTGGACAGTGATAGCCTTTTTCCTTGGATGGAGAAAGCTAGCACGGGGGACATAGCTTTAAATTAAGGGGTGGTAGTTATAGGACGGATGTCAGAGGTAAGTTCTTTACCCAGAGGGTGGTAAGGGTATGGAATGACCTGCCTGCTGCAGTTGTAGATGCACCAAGTTTGGGGGCATTTAAGAGATCCGTGGATAGGTTTATGGATGGAAAGGGAATGATTTAGGTTAGAGAGTCATTGCTTTTTCCTTAATTGGTCGACGCAACATCGAGGGCCGAAGGGCCTGTTCTGCGCTGTAACGTTCTATGTTCTATGAGACTGTGGGTTTACTATCAAATAAACCTGTTCGACTTTAACCTGATGTTGTGAGACTTCTTACTGTGTTTACCCCAGTCCAACGCTGGCATCTCCATGTCATGACTTCATAGCTTTAACAGTGGCTTGTGCAATCAACAACTCAGCAAGTAAAAACACAGACTTTGGGCTGGATCTCCAGGTGATCCCTTTGCTGCTTATAGCAATGCTGGATGACTGGAACCAGTGGACATCCACAGTATTAAGCATTACTTTAGTTGAGGATGCTTTATTTCCATTAATTTGCATGTTATTTAATAAGAACATAAGAAATAGGAGCAGGAGTAGGCCATCTAGCCCTTCGAGCCTGCCCCGCCATTCAATAAGATCATGGCTGATCTGAAGTGGCTCAGCTCCACTTTCCCGCTTTCTCCCCATAACCCTTAATTCCCCTGTCTATCAGAAACCTGATAGACATGTCTGTCCATATCTGAATAGGCATCCTGAATGGTGACTCAATTTCAGAATGATGGAAATGGATGAATTCAAAACTGAAAAGCCATGAGAGGAGAGCAGAAGATCTGGACCAGAATCCATCATTACCATCCAACTAAATTATTTGCTGGAGCACAATGCTTTGTGACAGATGATTTTTCACTGTGGATTGCCACTTTCCAAGGAAGCTGTTCTACTCATTGGCATTTCTCATGAGTTCTGGGAGTTTCTAACTGTTTATACAAAAAACTCTCATTGTAAATCGTGGCAATGAGCTGATGGCTTACCAACTGCAAGAGTAATGAGGTGAAATATCTTCAGTGCTAAGTGCGTCATGAGAGACAGAACACAGGCATTTTAAATCATATTTGCTGCTTAAAATTGTGTTTCTGGTCAGGTAGACTTGACAGAGCCTGCAGAGCAAATGTATCTCCAACAACTTCCTGAGATTTAGGCCCGAATTCTCCATTCTCACCCACAGCTGGGATTCTCTTATCCCACTGCAGTGATTTGATTTGATTTATTAGTATACAGTGAAAAGTATTGTTTCTTGTGTGCTGTACATACAAAACGTACCGTACATGTGGAAGAAAAGGAAAGAGTGCCAAATGTTACAGTCAGAGCTAGGGTGCCGAGAAAAATCAACTTAATATGAGATGGGTCCATTCAAAACTCTAATGGAAGCAGGACAGAAGCTGTTTTTGAGTTGATTGGTACGTGATCACAGACTTTTGTATCTTTTTCCCAACGGAATGGAGGCTGGGATTCTCCGATCTCGTTCGCCCCACTACTGCTGCCAGCGAGAACGGAGAACTTGGCACTCAACCAAAACTCCATTCGCTGAAACGGAACCAGACAATCCCGGCCTGAGCGAGATTGGAGAATCCCAGGCTCAATCTTTTTTTACTTAATTGTCCTGTGGATTTGGAGAACTTCGATCACACTTTGAGCATTCTAATTATAATTTTTCTCCTTTATTTAATGGCAGCTGTTGTGCATGTTTTATTTTTGTTTCTTAGTTTTCTGCGCTTGATATTTTGAGACTTCTACCTGGCATCTGATAGGCTTTCTACTTGTTTAGTAATCATTGCTTTTATGGACATGAAATTTGAAAAAGCCATGTGCAAATGCGCTGCATTCTTTGCATTTCAAAGGTAACGCATGAGAGGGAATATTTAAGCCATAGCACAGAAAGTGCAATAATTGAAGTATGATGGACAAAACACATACTAAACAAACAATGCACATGCATCTGGATAGGGCTTCCATGCTCACGGATTATTCTACAGTAAAACTTTTACTTTTGATCTTCAATATATTTTAGAGTGGCATTGTTCTTTCAAAATAAACCTACCTCAGTGAAAGAGGCTTCCAGGAAATTTCTCTGTAACAACTACTTGCACATTGGCACATGCCACTTATACGTGTAACTTATTCAAACTCATTTCAATGGCGGTGCTGAATGCATAGAATCTGTTTGAAGAGATCAGTTTGGAATCTATCTCACTGACTCATTAAGATGTGGATAGAGGATCAGAGAGGACAACCAGTATGATATATTTGGAGTTGTTGCACTGTCACTTATGGAGTCAAGTCACGTGTGTATTTTGTGACAACATTGGCTGCTTTGTGAGGTCTACTTCATCTCGATCAAGCTTTTGTAGCGTTAACAGACATACAATAAACCTAAGTTGTTGTTTGCACCCAACCCCATATGCTATTCACTTTTTATTAATCCTACAAGTGTATTGTTTAAATTATTTAAAGTTTGTTTATTTATTAGTCACAAGTAGGTTTCCGTTAATACTGCAATGAAGTTACTGTGAAAAATCTCCTAGTCACACACTCTGCAACATATTCGGGTACACTGAGTGACAATTTAGCATGGCTAATTCACCTAACCTGCATGTCTTTGGACTGCGGGAGGAAACTGAAGGAAATCCACACAGACACGGGGAGAACGTGCAAACAATCAGTAACCCAAGCTGGGAATTGAACAATGGTTAATGAACAATGGCTGTGAACAATGGTCTATTTGAGGTTATGCGGTTGTTTGAAGGCAGGAAGTTGGGGTGTGGGGATGGTCCTAGTGAGATGTTCGTCTTCATCAATGATATGTTGAAGACTCCAGAGAAGATGTCGTAGCTTCTCTGCTCTGGGGAAATACTGGATGACGAAGGGTACTCTGTCCACCATGTCCCCTATTTGTCTTCTGAGGAGTCGATGCGGTTTTTCGCTGTGGCGCGTCGGAACTGTCGATTGATGAGTTGAGCGCCATATCCTGTTCTTATGAGGGCATCTTTCAGTATCTGGAGGTGTCTGTTGTGATCCTCCTCATCTGAGCAGATCCTGTATATATGGTGGGCTTGTCCGTAGGGGATGGCTTCTTCAACGTATTTAGGGTGGAAGCTGGAGAATGGAGCATTGTGAGGTTATCTGTGGGCTTGCGGTACAATGAGGTGCTGAGGTGACTGTCCTTGACAGGGATGCGTGTGTCCAAAAATGCAATGCAGAGTCACTGAGCAGAGACTGATAGCCAAGTTCTGCACACCTGAGGGCAGCCTCAACTGGGATCTTGGGTTCATGTCTCACTATCTGTAACCCCCATGATTTGTCTGAACTTGCAACATCTGACTTACTGTCTTGTCTGGAAACAATGCACATCTCTTTAACCGATGCTTAATGATACCTCCACTCACATTGTCTGCACGTTTAAGACTTGAATAGCAGGTTAGCTGTAAAGACCTGCAATCTAATCAGTATTCTGTAAACTGTGTGTGCCTTTGTATGCCCTTCTCTGATCAGAACTTTCCACACACCTAACGAAGGAACAGCGTTTCTGAAAGCTTGTGGGTATACTATCAAATAAACTGGTTGGACTTTAACCTAGTGTTATGACACTTCTTACTATGTTTACTCCAGTCCAATGCTGGCATCTCCACATGTCAGTATAATGACAGACAGTACAAAAATTGTGGCAAAATTGGCCATGCAGCATGATCTTGCTGGATGAAACCAGTTTCTCCAATGCTAGCACGAGTGGGCGAAATGACCACTACGGACTCAGGGTGAAGTTCAACAACGGCACAGCTTTACTTTCTTTTTACGTCAACGGAGAAGCACAGTCAGGACATAGAATCGGACTGTCCTGAAAGCGCTCTAAAGACTCCCCCACAACGGGCTACAGTTATACCTGAACTTCGCGTTTCAAATGCTAATTCTTTATATACAGTATTTGACTTCAGCCATCCTGTTTCGATGTTTTCGAGTGTTGGAGCAATTGCTTTAAGTGTGTGTTAATCGTTTTTGTCTGGTTGGTTATCAATGGTCTAGAATCTCTGGGGTTTGAACCATTGGTGTGTTATTGATCTCAAGAGTCTTGAGGGGCCAGGGACGTTTCCTTAACTGTGTTAATTTTAGGTGTCTCCATGGGTTGTTTGACTGGTTTAGAAGTGCTGATTTTGATGGGGTGGGGATGTGTTCTTTAATTTAGTTCCTGTAGGTGCCATTCTGTCCAATTTCCCTTATGTGCTAGCCCTCATTTGCATTCTAAAAGCATGCTCTTGCCTACTGATCAGTGTCTATTACTTTGTCATTTTAGTGGAGGGCCCTGAGGATAGCTTTAGTTTGCTTCCATTTTGTGTGCCCAATTTCATAAAATTTATTATCTGATAACACCAGAAAGAAATGTTCAAAGAAACAGGAACACTTAGGTAACCTGGAAACCACACTGAAACACCTTCAGACTCATGATCTTCATGTCAGGAAAGATATGTGTGACTTCTTTCAAACGTCAATACAATATTTAGGCCACATTAATAATAGCAAGGTAGCAAAGAAGATGGAGGCTATTATGGAGGCTCCACAATCAATGAATGTACCACAAACTAAGATCATTCTTAGGGTTTATTATTTGTAATTGCAAATTCGTTTTGAATCCAGCAACTCTACTTAAACCATTGTAAGATTGTTGCTCATAAAATAAGCAAGGCAATGGACACCAGAATGCAAAAAATCATATCAGTCAGTTAAAGAAGCCCTGAAGAGGTCAGAATTGTTGTTACATTTCATGCCAAAGTTACCACTACAACTTGCATGGAGAGATATGGCATGTACAGGACATTAAAGGACATGAGCCCATAGCTGCAGGGGGAAAATGGTGGAAGCTCAAAATTCAAATGAAAACCTTTAAATTGAGCTCTCTTTCAGCACTTGTTAGAAAAGGGGGCCATCAGACTAAGGTGTTGTTCAGCCAAAATGTGGGATGATCTGTCTAAGTTAGGTAAAAGTTAGAGGTTTTGTTACCTCGTGGACAAATTGGGATGAATTTTATTTGGAACAGAGTGGGTAAATAATTAAGCATATTTTCATGTGTGGGCAGTAAATACCAACATGGGCTGACTGGGCTCAATGGCCTGTTTCCGTTTGCTGGGTATCTATGTACTGGCTTGTGGCCCCATCTTGATTTACCATCTGCAATAGGCTGCACTGAACACCTCTGCTACGCTGTAGGCTTTGGACTTCTGCCATCACATTATCAGCCCCCTGCAACTCTTGCCTTCGCTGAGTAAATTTGTTTAAACATTGCTTAGAAAGTTGCCTCTTCTTGTTTTGACCATAATTAGTCTTAGATAGCATGCAATTTTATAGCTCTTAAAACCATACTTAGAACAGTACCTCGAAGCAGAATTTAATAGCATCTAATTTATTTTAAAATGAAAAAGTCGGCACTTTAACTGTGTCAGCGATAGACTAAAGAGGGCTCTTGAGGTTGAACGTTATGTTCCAGATGGGCTTTCTTTGTGCATAACATGATTCCATCTCCATTTTGGGCCATTACAGCAGGAATTAATTGCCTCCTGGAATTTTGATTGAACCATTTGAAGAAATCATAGTCCTGAAGTTCTGATGTGGGCACTATTTCTGTAAATTCCACTGGAGAGCAGGGCTAGTTTCCTAATGCCCATTGCACTCTGAGTTATTTGAATGTGAGTTGTATGAAGAAAACAAAACAAAAAGCAAAATCAATCTGTAAGCAGTATCTTTTTGAAGTAACTACAATTTCAACAGGCGTCAATGGATCAGCTGACATAAAGCATGTTCGAGAACTTGGCGAGCTAATTAAATCACCCCAACGCCTCAGCATCAAAAATCAAGAATTTGGTTGTGTGTTGGCATTTCTTGGTGTTTGAGAGCCTAGTTAGGATCTGAAGTGTGCAGCCTAACAGGGTGGTAAAAGTAGATTCAACCATAGCATTCAAAAGGAACCAGAGGATGTGCACCTGAAGAGAAATAAAAATGTAGGGTTATGGGGAAAGAGCAGGGAAGTGGAGCAGACTCAGATGGCTGAATGGCCGCCTTCTGTGCTGTAAACCTTCCATGATTCCACCATTAGACCTGTGGAAAAAAAGGCCACAATCACATAGAACCCTACAGTGCAGAAAGAGACCCTTCGGCCCATCAAGTCTGCACCGAACACAATCCCACCCAGGCCTTACCCCCATATCCCTACATATTACACCCACTAATCCCTCTAACCTACACATCCCTAGATACTAAGGGGCAATTTCTTAGCATGGCTAATCAACCTAACCTGCACGTCTTTGGACTGTGGGAGGAAACTGGAGTAGCCAGAGGAAATCCACGCAGACACGAGGAGAGTGTACAAACTCCACACAGACAGTGACCTGAGCCAGGAATCGATCCCAGGACCCTGGAGCTGTGAAGCAGCACTGCTAACCACTGTGCTGCCATGCTGCCCTACTTGTGAGGTCCAGAGTTCCTGATGCCCATCTAATGGGGGAGTAGTTTAAACTGGGGTGGGGGAGATATAAGCACTTAACAAATTAAGCTTCTAAATAGAACTCTACAGAATCATTTCAAAACATGAAACTCTAACTGATTAAACAAAATACAATAATGATAGCAGGGCAGGTGAAATGTTGCAGCTGTAGTGTGTGGGAGCTGGTAAAGATCAACGTGACTCATAGTAATCGCATCTGCAGTAAGATTATGCAGTTTGAGGAAATTTAGCTCAGGTTTGATGCAGTGGAGTTTGAGTTTTGGATGCTGTGATACTTTGAGTGAAGAAGGAAGTACCTGGGCACTTTGTTCCAGAAGGCAGTTACACTCCTCACATTAAATACTTCAGATTTGGTCTGTGGTCAGGGTGTGAGTACAAGTGAGGCAGGCATGGGAATATAACACTGGAGGAGACTTTGCCCTTGCATTTGTCAACGAGGTACAAGGTATTAGTAGCTTGTGTGGTTAAAAGCAGGGGCTGCAAGGAGGATGAGCAAGCTGATCACAGGATTGTGGGATGGGGGGGTCATTCAAGCATGGGGAGTAAAAAAGAATGAGGCACAACAGCTGTGTTTCAAAGCATGGTGGCTGCCTGGTTTAAGGTTAAGGATATCTCCACTGGACAGGTGAGGAACTTGCAACCGAACAGGAAGGATCCTGTTACCGTGGTCCATATATTTGACAGGTAAGAAAAAGAAATTGGTTCTGCTAAGGCTCTGTGAGCAGCTAAGGGCTAAATTAAAAAAGCAGAGTCACAAAGCTAAAAATCTCTGGAATATTATCTGAACCTCAAGAAAATTGGTGTAGGGTAAATAAAATTGGTGTGGCAGAAATGGGTTTCAATTAATGGGGCACAGATACTGGAGTAAGAGGGAATTGTACCATTACAACAGGCTTCAGTTAGACCCAGCTGGGACCTGAGACCTGAATCACTGGGGCTATAGAGAAGATTTTCAGTTAAATACTGCTGGATGTTTGAGGGATCATGTGAGTGGAGATTAAGAAAATTAATGAGAAAAGACAAGCGCAGGGTAACCTTATGGATAAGGGTAACCAGAGTCTGACAGGAAGGAACAAAACATTCAAACTTCAGAGTGCACCAGCAAATAGAGTTATAGCAAAGAAGAATGACAAAAAGACACAATTAACAGAAATAAACACTTTTTATATGAATGAACAAAGTATTCAAAACAAAATGGATAAGTTGTCAGCAAAATAGCGGATGACACGAAGATGGCTGGACCTATGGATAGCGATGAACATTGTCGCACAATACAGCAGGATATAGATGGGCTGGGAAATTGGGCGGAGAAATGGCAGATGGAAGTTAATCCAGATAAATGCGAGGTGATGCATTTTGGAACAGCTAATGTTGGAGAGAGCTATACAATAAATGGCGGGGCTATCAGGAGTATAGAAACACAGAGGGACCTAGGTGTTCAAGTCCACAAAACCCTGAAGGTGGCAGCACTGGTGGAGAAGGTGGTGAAGAAGGCATTTGGTATGCTTGCCTTGAAAGGATGGGGTATAGAGTATAAAAGCTGGAGTCTGATGTTGCAGCTGTATAGAACGCCGGTTAGGCCACATTTGGAGTACTGCATCCAATTCTGGTCGCCGCACTACCAGAAGGACGTGGAGGCTTTGGAAAGAGTGCATAGAGGGTTTACCAGGATGTTGCCTGGTATAGAGGGTCTTAGCTATGAGGAGAGATTGGGTAGACTGAGGTTGTTCTCCCTGGAAAGATGGAAAATGAGGGGAGACCTAATAGAAGTGTACAAAATTATGAAGGGTATAGATAGGCTGAATAGTGGGAAGCTTTTTCCCAGGTCGGAGGTGACAATCATGAGGGGTCACGGGCTTAAGGTGAGGGGGCGAGGTATAACTCCGATATCAGAGGGACGTTTTTTACGCAGAGGGTGGTGAGGGCCTGGAATGCACTGCCAAGTAGGATGGTGGAGGCAGACACGCTGGCATCGTTTAAGAATTACCTGGATAGTCACATGAGCAACCTGGGAATGGAGGGATACATACGAACAGTCTAGATGGACCAATGTATGGCACAGGCTTGGAGGGCCGAAGGGTCTGTTTCCTGTGCTGTACTGTTCTTTGTTCTTTAAAATAGAAATAAATGGGTTTGATACAATAATCTTCAGAGAGATGTTATATGGGAGGCAATGGTCTAGTGATTTAATAAGACTAGACTATTAATCCAGAAAATCAGCTGGCAGATGGTGGAATTTGAATTTAACAAAAAAATGTCTGGAATTAAGAATCTACCGATGACCATGAAACCATTGCTTATTGTCGGAAAAACTCATCTGGTTCACTAATGTCCTTTAAGGAAGGAAATTTACCAATATGTGACTCCAGAGTCACAGTAATGTAGTTATCTCTCAACTGCCCTCTCAAATGGCCTAGCAAGCTATTCAGGTCAAGGGCAAGTAGGCCCAGCTAGTAATGCCCACATCCTACGAATGAATAAAAACACATAAAAAAGGTGTTGCAAGAGTTGAATAGTCAAGAGTATTTTGGAAGTATAGGAAAAAAGGAAAAGATAACCCTGTTAATAAAGGATATGCTCCGTATAGTGGTGAGAAATGATCTTGACTGACAAAAGAACTAAGAGAAGGAGTAGACAATTCAACACCGCGAGCCTGCTCTTCCATTTAATACAATCATGGCCGATCTCATCTCAGCCTCAACTTCTTTCCTGCATATTCTTCATTACCTTTCAACTCATTATTAATTAAAAATCTACTTCTATCTCTTCCTTAAATTTACTTAATGTCTCGGCATCCACTGCACTCTGCTTGAGAACCAAGAGGCAAAGGGAAATGAGCGACTCAAGACAATAACTGTCACTAGCAAAAAAAGTACTCGGGAATCTAATATTACTATGTGGAATTCCTTTCCTCAGAGAGCATTAGAGGCTGGATCATTGAATTTATTCACGGAGATTTTTGTTAGACAAGGATGTCAAATGTCATGGGAAATAAACAGGAACATGGGAACTGAGACTAAAACTGGATCAGCTATGATCTTATTGAATAATGGACCAGACTCAAGGCCAAGAGGTCTATTCCTGCTCCTAAATCCTATGTTCCTAATGGGACTAAAAGCTGATAAGTTCCCAGAATCTAATGGAGTGCATCCTAAAGTATTAAACAAATGTCTACAGGGATAGTAGCTATATTGGTTGTACTCTCCCAAAATTCCATAGAATGTGGAAAGGTCCCTGTGGATTAAAAAAAACGTAAAAGTAATGTCCCCATTGAAAAAAAGGAAATTGACAGAAAGCAGGAAACTATAAGTCAATTAACCTAATGTGTTCTGAAATTACTAAAATCCATTATTAAGAAAATAGTATCAGAATATTTAGAAAATCATTATATAATCAGGCAGAATCAACATGGTTTAATGAAAGGTAAACCATGTTTGATAAATTTGTTAGAACTCTTTGAAAATGCAAAAAGCAAGATGGATAAGGGGAAACCCGTCGATGTAGTGTATTTGAATTTCAAAATGGCATTCAGTAACATGCCACATAACAGATTACTGCACAAGATAAGAGTGCACAAGATAAGAGTGCACAAGACTCATGAAAGTAAAGTTTATTTATTAATGACAAGTAGAGTTATGTTAACTTTGCAATGATGTGACTGTGAAAATCCCCTTATCGCCACATTCCGGTGCCTGTTCGGGTACACTGAGAGAAGTTAGTATGGCCAATACACCTAACCTCCACATCTACAGGTACATAGGTCACAGAAAGTGGCAACGCAAGTGGAGAAGGTAGTCAAGCAGGCATACAACATGCTTGCCTTCATTTGCTGGGGCATTAAGTTTAAAAATTGGCAAATCAAGTTATAGCTTTATAGAACCTTAGTTAAGCTGCACTTGGAATATAGTTCAATTCTGGTCACCACATTACCAGAAGAATGTGGAGGCCTTGGAGAGGGTATAGAAAAGATTTACCCGGATTTGCCTGATATGAGGCATTAGCCATGAGGAGAGGTTGGAGAAACTTGGTTTGTTCTCAGTAGAACGGTGGAGGTTGAGGGGCAACCTGATAGAAGTCTACAAGGTTATGAGAGGCATGGACAGATAGTCAGTGCCCTCTGGCATGAATTACGAAGTTTGCATGTTGATATGAGGCAAATTGAATTTTGACCTTTATTGAAATGGTGATGATGTATAGAAAGCTTTCTGCAACTTAGAGAATTGGGTAACCACATTTAGATTACTGCATAACGTTTTGATCTCTTTACTTAAGGAGGGTTTTATTTGAAAGTTATTTAGTGAAGATCCCCTTGGTTGATTCCTGAGATGATAGGCTTCTCTTACGTGAAATGATTGAGCAGGTTAGATCTGAATTGATTGGAATTTCGAGGAATGAAAGGTGATCTTCATGAAACATAATTCTGAGGGATCTTGACAGGGTAGATGTTGTGTGGATGTTTTCCCTTGTGGGGAAATATAGAACTCAGGGACACAGTTTCAGAATGAGGAGAGGCTTATTTACGATGAGGATGAGATTGAAATTAGATATAGCCCTAGGGGCTAAAGAGATCAAGGGATATGGGGGACAGGTAGGATCACAATATTGAATTTGATCAAAATGAATGGCAGAGTGGGCTCAAAGGGCCATTTGGCTAACTCCTGCTTCTATCTTCTATGTTTCTATGTAACTACAGCCTCACTTGCAGCAAGTTTAGAATTTTACTGTAACAACTTTCTGCAAACTTTTACTCGGATCTGGCCTTTTGTGTTGTCGGTTTTCTGCAGCATTGGAATTATTTGAATTATTGAGCTGAATGACAAAAAACATGCTGAAGCAGCCCAATTAAGTTTCTTGGCCAAATTGCTTTGAATAATCACAAGTGATAGGGAGATGCAGATCATAATTGTGAAGGCTGATTATGAGCTAAGGGAATCTCATTTCAATGCAACTAATAAATAGCTACTTAGGGTAATTTTGCTAATTTATTGAATGGACCACCCCTCTGCGTGGTCGATGCAGATAATGAAAAACAAATAAATTGGCAAACTTCTAATTCAATGGGAAGTACAGTGGCGAATATAGCTTAACATAGTAACCAAGACAAAAGGAAGAGGAAATCTATCTGAGTTGATTGCCTGCACGAACCTAAAATAGAGGCTGGCAGCACTTCAGTGATCCACAGTGCCGCAGGAACATAGAAAATAGGAATATGAATAGGCCATTCAGCTCCTTGAGTCTTTTCCACCATTCAAAGGGATCATAGCTGATCTGACATTCCTCACTTCTACTCTTCTGCTCTTTCATTGTAACCCTTGATTCCCTTCATGATCAAAAGCCTATCAATCTCAGCCATAAATATACACCCACAGCTCTCAAAGAACAAAGAACATAGAATAAAGAAAATTACAGACCCTTCAGCCCTCCGAACCTGCACTGACCATACTGCCTAACTGAGCTAAAACCCCTTCCCTTTCCTGGGACCATATCCCTCTGTTCCCATCCCATTCATTTGTCAAGACACCCCCTTTAAAAGTCTCCATTATATCTACTTCCACTACCTCCCCAAGCAGCAAGTTCCAGGCACCCACCACTCTCTACATAAAAAAATTTGCCTCGTATATCTCCTTTAAACATACGCTCCTTAGTAATTGACTCTTCCGCCGTGGGAAAAAACGGCTGACTATCCACTCTGTCCATGCCCCTCATAATCTTGTAGACTTCTATCACATTGTCCCCTCCCCCCCAATCCCCATCCCCCACGCCCAATCCCCATCCCCCATGCCCAATCCCCCCAACTTCCATCATTCCAGTGAGAACAAACCAAGTTTCTCAAATCTCTCATCATAGCTAAAATGTCCTCCAAATCAGGCAACACCTTGGTAAGTCATTTCTGTATCCTCCTCAAAGCTTCCACATCCTTCTGGCTGTGTGGTGACCAGAATTTAAAACTATATTCCAAGTGCGGCCTAACTAAGGTTCTATAAAGCTTCAACATGATTTATTAATGTTTATTCAATGCCCCGACCAATGAATAAACATGCTGTATGCCCTCATAGAAATCATAGAACTCTACAGTGCAGAAAGAGGCCCTTCAGCCCATTGAGTCCACACTGAACACAATCCCACCCAGGCCCTACCCCCATATCATACCCACTAATCTCGCTAACCTATACATCCCTGGACACTAAGGGGCAATTAATTTCTTAGCATGGCCAATTGATCTAACCCCCACATCTTTGGACTGTGGGAGGAAACCAGAGTACCCAGAGGAAACCCATGCAGACACAGGGAAAATGTACAAACTCCACACAGTGACCCGAGCTGGGAATCGAGCCCAGGAACTTGGAGCTATGAAGCAGCAGTGCTAACCACTATGCTACCGTGCCACTTCTTGACTACCTTCCCCACCTACGTTGCCACTTTCAGTGACCTATGTACTTGTACACCCAGGTCTCTCTGCTTATCGATACTCTTATGGGTTCTGCCATTTACTGTATATTTCCCATCTGTATTAGACCTTCCAAAATGCATTACCTCATATTTGTCCCAATTAAACTCCATTTGTCATCTCTCCACCCAAATCTCCAACTGATCGATATCCTGCTGTATCCTCATCACGATTTGCAATTCCACCAACTTTGTGTATTCCGCAAACTTACGAATCTCAGTGGTAAAGAGTTACAAAGAGTCACAACCCTCTGTGAGAAGACCCTCATCTCAGTCTTAAATTGGTGGCCCTTTATTCTGAGACTATGCCCTCTGGTCCTAGACTCTCCCATGAAGGGAAACATCCTGTCTCAGCATTTACTCTGTCAAGCCCCTTAAGAATGCTGTGGGTAAAATCTTGAGCCTGTGTTTATGTCTGTGAGGTTGCCAGCAGGGGCTTAAGGTCTGGAAGTCACAGTTCTTGCTGGCAAGAAGACGAGATCTTCCCGCCCCACTAATTGTGACCCTAGCTACATCTACCCGACAATATGGAAAGTTGCCCAGGTACAAAGTGATGGAGGGGATGTCAACAGTGCTGTCAAGCAGTACTTACAGAACAATAACCTGCTCACCGATGCTCAGCTTGGTCTCACCAGGACCACTGAGCTCCTGACCTTACTTAATGTTTTAGTCCAAATGTGGGCAAAACAGCCGAACTGCAGATGTCAGGGGCAAGTTACTGGTCTTGATCATAGTCCCTGGACATCAGTGCGAGAGTAACTGAGGGTAATGTCCCTCTATCAATAGCTCAGAAGAGGAAATATTCACTGCTGTTTCATGCTATTTCAGATACTGAAGAAATCTGTATCCAAATGAAGCAAGAACTGCACAACATTCACTCTTGAGTTCATAAGTGGTAAATAGCATTTACGCGGCACAAGTGCCAGACAATGACAACGTCCAACAAGAGAGAAACTAACCATCTCCCTTTGAAATTCAATGGCATTACCTTTGCTGAATCCCCAACTATTGACATCTCAGGGTTACCATTGATAAGAAACCGAACTGGCCTTGCTATATAAATACCGTGTCTACAAAAATGGGTTAGAACCTGGGATCCTGTATTGTGTGTCTCAATTCAAAGAAAAAGAACAAAGAACAACCTAGCACGGGAAACAGGTCCTTCGGCCCAACGAGCCCGCGCTGCCGCATCACCCTACACCTATTCTACCCTGCATGCCTACGAATGGAACCCTACTCAGTCAGATTCCTGACTCCCTAAAGTCTGTCTAAATCCTATAAACTCCTAATACCCTCGATAAGCTTGACAGCACCCAGAAAAAGCAGTCTGCTTGATTGGATCCCATACATCTGCTTCAGCACTCACTTCCTCTACAACTGACATACAATGGCAGCATAATGCATCATTTACAAGATTTAGTGCAGCAGTTCCCCAAGACTCTGTTGACAGCACCTTTCAAACATGACCTGTAGGTCTTATAAGGACAACGGGAGCAAATGCATGGAACACCATCACCTGCCACACCTCAAGTCACACACTATGCTGTTCCTTCACTGTTGCTGGATCAAAATCCTTCCTGACAGTGTTGAAGGTGTATCTACACCACATGGACTCCAGTGGTACAAGAATACAGCTCCTGACCATTTTCTCAAGGGCAATTAATGATGGACAACAAATGGTGTATATTCAGCAATGCCCAAATTATGTGAAAGAATGGAAAAAAGGTCCTTTTGGGGATCATAACAAATTGGGGCTCTTGTGGTATACAAATTCAGAGGGTAGGAAACAAATACACTGGAATTTGATAGAGTTTAAACTTCTATAAAGTGTTCAAGCTTGGAAAGCGTTCACTGTGGTGATCAGCGCCAATGCCTGCAAGAAGAAGATGAACAATCTCCTCTGTTCTACCAGGATAAGCCACCCACCTCATCACTCTCAACCTGCACACTCATAAGCCCATCATGCTTTCACAAGGATCTCACTGACTGTTACCTCAAAGGACATCACCACTCACTCTCACACACCCTCACCCTCATTTCCATATAGCCTCATCTCCCTGGAGTTTGCATCCTAATTGTGTCTAGGATTCCATTCACCACCCACTCATACCAAGGATCCTTATCATCTGCCCTCATTTGTGCCCTGCCCACACTCTCTCCATCTGTTTACATATAGGACAAGCTGGTTCACATTAAGGAGAGGTCCCAGCCCGGGGATGGAATTCTTGAGATTAATGTTCTCATGGACTTCAAGAACAGAGTGGCAGAGCTGGCTGGAGTGGGCGTAGACGGTGCCTGTACTGACAATGAGGTGGGTGGAGTCTACCCAATTGATGATCTTATACCACAACAGTCATCGGACAACCATAATGTGAGTGATTTCTCCTGTTTCAGAGTCACTGCTCTTAGCATGAATGAGTTCAGAGGAGTCACTCCACACTCGGGTCTGTTCCAGTCGTCAAACAGTTTATTGAGCTCTCACACCTGTGGGGACAAGTCGCATGTCAAGCCCAAATGCAACTCTACTGAGGCAACAAAAATCATCAACTTTTATACAGTAACTCAACCCACCTTGGCCAGGCACAATCTAATCCTAAAGACTATTGATTTTATACATTATCCTCTGATACAGTTGGAACGGCTACTAATCACAGTGGGGGTGTCTGAATGATGAGCAGCTATCTCAGGCACCTTGGTGATGAATAGCTAATTTGCCATTTACGGACTTGGGTGGGATCAATGGGTATCTCTGTTAAGCAGGTCATTATCTCCTCTTATTCCTGTCCTTGGCTTAAGCAACTAACTATGGAGTCAGGATGGCTTTATCTCTTCACCTAGCCATATAAAAAAAGCATTTTCTGAGAAGTACAAACTCTCTGTGTTTTCTAAATGTTCCGACTGGAATACAAGTTTGGTAAAATATACCATCCTGTTCCTATTAGGTTATACCAACAAACTTACACTATCTTCTCTACCCTTATCATGTTGTGTCCTCCAGTTAGAAAACACATGCTTTGTTGGGGGATTTTGGTGTGACTCTGCAATTGTGCTTTCCTTGTGGTTTGACATATTCATCAAAGGCCCCTATAGATCACATAGCCACTCGCGGTGGTATTGGATTGTTTAACATTGCAGCTTTCGTCAAACAGTTCAAGATTGTTTGATATAGCAGCTAGTCTTCCTCCAGTATTTCACACATACATTCTGGAGGATTTTGTAATTACACAATCAATATACTTATGCATAAAAACATCTAAACTTCCTCAATATATAATTGCTAATTGTGCCACAGGTACTTTGCCACTTTTCTGCACTAACACCTGCCTTGCACTAATTATCTCTCTTTTCTTTTATAAGCACCTCTGGAAGGCTGCTGATGGCATCCATAAGTCAGGCCCTCAACTCCAGCTCAATGACACTTTGCATGAGGAACCACTAGCGCAAAGACACTGATGGTTCATTAATGTCCTTTAGGAAAGGAAACCTGCTGTCTTCACCTGGTCTGGCCTACATGTGAAGCCAGAGCTACAGCAATGTGTTTGACTCTGAACTGCCCTTTCAAATAATTCTCCATATCAGTAATGCCTGCATCTTCACGTTAAATGTGCTTGTGAAACAAACCTTATTCCTATGCTTCTTATGGTCCAGTAAATACATTCTTGGCTCTATACGATTGAAGCAGAGGTGTGCCTCTATCCCTATCCCATCTCTTTTTAAGGAGAGAAGACTCATTGTAATAGATTGAGGTCAACTCAATGTAGCTTTAGGCAATAAAAGGCTTTATTGCCTGAAGAAGAATAATATATATACAACAAAGTCAGACTAGTTTACAATGCGACTGTTATGTTCAACTCCCTGGCTCCAACTACAAGTCCCTCCTTAATCCATGGTATGTTCTCTCAACCCATAGGATCCTTGCAGGTTCACATGGCCCTTAGGAAATGACCCTCCCTCCCACTCGCCCAAAGGTCCATGCTATTAGACACGTGTACTATCTAACTCCACCTGCACACTATCTCTCAGCAGGCTTTTAATGACATGAGCCTAAACTCAGAACTTATGTGTGTTGCCCTCAGCCAAAAAGGTTTCCAGCTTTCCCAGTGTTGATCTGTTTAATGTAGAAATGGAGCACTTTGCCATCTCTGTCAGTGATGTGTAGTCACATCTCCAATTTCCAGAGCATTAGCCTGGGTCACTGCGTTACTAGTCTTGTGACATTACCACTACACCACTACCTCAAAGTAGTATATTTTCTGTAGTTTACTGTAATAGTTGCTTACTGAGTAATGTTTAGCCAATATTGATTTTAGATTGTTTGTTGCTGTAAGAATCCTAAAACATGAAATTTTGGGATGTGATCTTTGCATAGGTCACTGGGAAATTTATATCTCTTAAAATTTAATGGTCTCTATAAAGATGAGGCACCTTTCAATTTTTTTGTGCATTTAGTAGCAAACTCTAACGTCATGTTGCTGTCAAGAAAATCTGCTCCATTAAGTTGCAGTTGCTAACGTCACTAATAATGATTTCTGAAATATTATTAATCTCTGAGGCATATCTGTACTTCATTCATTCATGTTAGCAATTCACAATGCATTAATATTTTCAAAAATTAGAATGAGGAGGAAATGATGTGACTGATCTCATTTCACCTTTATTTATGTGTGCCAAGGTAAAATGTAAACACAGGATGTACACAAATGAATCATGATGCCTTAGGGATTTAAGAATCATGTTCTCCTGTTTCAGTTCCTTGCTGGAGATTTTGACCCATTAAGCACTGTGCAAAATACCTTTTCACGTTTCCCCTGTCTTTGGACAACCATGTAATTACTTCATTTCACTGCAATGCCTTGAGGTGAATCATGCAATCGGAATATGATATTGAAGATAACAATAAAGGCTGGTTGGTCAGTTACTTATATTCTTACACAGGAGGTGCCGGGTGATCATTAGCTTAATTTACAGTCGGTAACCTATTAAGTGGCTATTGATTGCACCTCTGTGTTATGTCAATGTGTGCAATTAGTTTTAGCAATCACGTGACACTCATGTTATTGCAAATGAATATCAAGAAATACTTGCCCCTTGTACTGCCTCCCCCAACTTATTGATCTTCATTCGTGAATCTGTAGAATGAGAGTTGTCGGACTGTTTGATTTTACAGCGGTATCACAGCTGAATTTGGTCCTGCCCTCACACACAGTCACATGCATGTTTTGAAGCCATTCAGAGCACTGGCTGGTGCCCAGATGGAAAATACAGCTAAATTAACATAGAAAGAAGATAGAATACGGACATTTGAGTTTCATTTCCACACTATACAGTACACTTACCAGCTGATGCATTGGATGGGCCACTTTTAATTTTTTAACATTATATATTGTCTACCTGGTTTTTTTTTTGAAGACTATCTCATCCTATGTGCACCATTTCAGTTTTAAAAATGTGTTACATATGTAAATACTTCATTGACAAAGGGGTAAGATATTTTCACACACTAGCCACAAAGTACCATCCATTGCGTACTCACAGCAAATTCAGTTAGGGTAAATTGATCCTAGCGACTAATTTCTTTTTGTTAAAAGGAAGATAATTTGGAAGGATCAATAACCATTGCTGCCTGATATTTATGATGACAGCTGAAACTGAATCAATGGTTCATAAACTGTTAGCAGCATATTAAAAAACAGAATATCTTTTGGTGCATATATCATCAGACTTAAAAGCTATTGTTAAGAGACCAACATTGTGACATATTTGCCCGAATTCCTAAGAAAACCTTCGTTAGATTAGATTAGGGACTATCCAAAGTTTTCACCCTGAGAACATTTGGACTTAATCCAGATTTCATATTTTGTTACATTGCTGTTTAGCCTAATCATCTCACAGCTGTGGCAACTAACATTATTTCAAATCCCTTTCCTCCTCAATAAGGAATCAAGTTCGACTTGTTTATTCTTACTACTGAACTACTGCAGGCAATGGCAAATTAATGTCACAGTGGTGAACAGGGAGCAATATTTGAAAGTATTAAACAAAATCTCAATATCAAATAATGTGTCCGTAGAGGATTCTTCGCCTGCAATCTATCATAGCTGAGGTGCAGTAATTAGCCCTTCATAGTTAGCAGTGCTATTAGAATTTCTGGCAGATTTTACCTGGTCCTAGGCAGATTCAAAAATTGCCATTTTATTTTCAGTAAAGAATCAAAACAACAGTTCAGCCAAACGTTTTAGAATTTAGAGACAAGTGGTGGCCAGATCACAATGCCACACTGCTGCGCAGCTGTTAATCAATCCAATAGTCTCTCCTCTTTTCATTGCTATGTAGTCATACCTGCTGGGAGCCAGGATTTCACAAGCTCTGGAATTATTTAAATGTGAAACTTAATGAAAGGATGTGCATTTATATCTCGCTTTTCATGATCATGAGACATCAGACAATGCTGCATTTGGTGTATCTATCTCAGTCTCATTCCAAGCACACCTGCAATTAAGTGTAACATGCCAACAGGGGTTTAAAATATACAGACATTAGAAACTTCAGTCATAGTTACTGGAATTATCTAATAAAGAGACACTGCTCTATATTATTCTTAAATCATCTTTCCTGTATTCAGTATTATTCTAATCAGTTGTGTCCTGAATCATTGAGTTTGAGTTATGCATAACTGTTTGTCGCTCTGAGTATTATGCACTTTTTGCCCTAGTTAAGATTCTTATTTGCAAGTGTGTTATTGCAGCCTGTAGCTTTCACAGCTGTTAAGTCTGCTTCAATTCCCTCACGATTCTGTGATGTCAGGTAATGTTGATTTGTGGTCCTGGAGCGTTACTCTTTACGCTGTTTGTATTTTTATCTTAAAGATGCATTCTGTTTACGCAACAATTCACATTATCTATTAATGCCAAGAATTCATTGCCATTTTCTTGTAAAAACTAATAATGTTTCTTGTATTTATTTTTCCCTCTGCATACATAGGATTAAGTTCTATTCAAATCATTGCTTAAATTTTAAAATATCCTCCTTGAACTTCCTGGCCTCCCAGGATAACATATTAATCTGGGGATTTTAAAAATACATTGATCCTGTCTTTGTTTCTCCATATTTGAGTATTCACACGTGAGTTGTGAGTTATGCTCAACACCTCTAAAAATCTCTTCATTTGATTTGTTGCATGTATAGATTAAAAGATATTCAGAGGGTATTGTGCCTGGAATTGTTTTCTATAATTGAGTGTTACTTGCTTCAGGGTCTTCCTTCTTGTGTCAGTTACTATAATGTGGTTTTCTGCGTCCCCTTCCTCCTTTAAAAGACTTTTAATCCTACGTATCAGCAGGTTTTCAGATACCACTCTCGTACTGTCTCCATGACCTGATATCCTATTTGCCTTCTACCTCTATTTTGGAGAGAGACATTAGATTGAACTTTCCCATCTCCCACTGCAATATTGGCAGAAAATTGGTGAGACCCCAGGAAAACACTGAAAGTGACTGTCTCCACAATTTCGCAGGGTTATCTATCAATCCTCCCCTGAGTTATGGCATCAGATGGGAGGAATCCAGTGACAAGTCAACACAGTTACTTTAATAAAACCAGTAGGTTAAAATTGTTCACAAAAGCAAAAAGTTGCTGATGCTGGAAATCTGAAATAGCAGCAGAAAATGCTAGATGTACTCATGGGTATCACAGACCACGATGATGTTATTTTTGAGAGTGTCCCAGCTTGAAACATCAGTTTGTGGTGATGTATAGTTTTGTTTTTGGAATGGTATGATGAGTCATGTGAAATACTGGTGAGACTAACCAGTCCAGTCATTGTAATGCAATTATTAAAGGCTACTAATGAAAGACAAATGCACATGAATAGGACTACAATAGAAACAGTGTGTTTCCATATGCAGAAAGATATCAAAAATAAGAAAAGATTTACTAGGATGCTACTGGAACTTGATGGTTTGAGATATAAGGAGAGGCTGGATAGACTTTTTTCTCTGCTGTAAATCTCTATGACCTCTAATTCTCTTTAAACAATTTAGTATACGCATCACTAAGCACACACACAGTTTATGTAGAAATGACTACTCGTTCCAAAATATATCTACAATCCCTGAACTCCTTAAGACATCCCCTTCCTCAAACAATATCCAAATTAAATAAACCTATAAGTCAAATCCTGATTAATGTTACCACATAATACAAAACTGAGGTTTAAGTGTGGGAAATGTCTTTTCCTGATCCAGCAAATATATTTACAAATGTTTCTGCACTGCGTTGATGCTAAGACTTAGGTGTGGGCCTGGACTCCTGGCTGTGAGTTACAGACTGGCCTCTCAGGCTGTTTAGATGTGAACTCATCTCTCGTTTGCTAGATGTAAGCCAGCCTGTTTGCTTCTGAGGGTGCTGGCAATTATACAGAGAGGGGCAATGGCCGAGAGCAGAGAGGGGGAATAGCGAGCACCAACCGACTGAGTTGTTTGCATCTTTCAAATTAATAGACTACAAATTAACACGTGCATATCCCTCCACCGATCTGACAGTCATTTAGGTAAGCTGTTCCTCCAATAGGGCAATTACACCTGGTTCTGCTAGTTGCCTGCTAATCTCCTTTCTGGGAAAATCATATCTTTTGAATGCTGGTACTGTTGTCGCTTGGCAGATTCTTCCCTGCTGCTGGCCAGGTCACATCCTATCATGCCTTGCTAAATTCTTGTTGCTGCTGTAACTAGGCAGATCCATGACAGCATAGGCAACATCTCTGGAGAGAAAACCAAAGTTAACTGGTTGGGTTTGCTCTAGCCATGGGGGATCCACCCACCTGTTGGAGACAGGCAAGAATACTGTGTCACTTCAATGGGGAAACCAGACCCAATTGGATCCTCAAAGGGCCAGTGCCTGACCTGCAACACGATTAAGGACCCTGGAGCATGGCAGGTCAACCAAAGGCTGGTAGCTCTTCATTGCCTTTGCTGACAATAAAGACCTGTGGGAGTGGTGGCTCCTGCCAGTAATAGACCAGGACCAATACAAGTTACCAGGAAACTGGCCAGTGAGGGCGGGTGCAGGCTGCAGTTGGAGGGAAGTCAGAAGCAAGTACGGGTGGTGACTTTCAGTGTCACCTCCCCTCCCCCATTGCCACCGCATCTTGATGCCAAGTTCTTCAATCATACGCTGAGTGCCTGAGAATTGCATCCCGGCTCATACGATTGCGATTCTCTCCAGTTTTCACAGATGTTCAGCACTTAGAATCTTTTTCATTAACTTCCACCCACAATATTTATATGGCTGATCTGGTTCTGTTTCTGGTTAATGGTAACCCTCTGGATATTGATTATTGGGGATTCAGCGATGGTAATGCCATTAAATGCCAAGGGGTGATGATTCTCTTGTTGAAGATAGTGATTGCCCAGTACTTGTGTGGTGCAAATATTATCTGCCAGTTATCAGAATCTTGAATGTTGTCCATACCTTGCTGCATATGGAAACATATTGTTTTAATTGCAAATAGTGCTGAATGTTGTGAAATAATCAGCGAACATCCCCATTTCTAATCTTATGATGGGGAGAAGATCATAGATGAAGCAACTGAAGATGATTGGGCTGAGGGCACTACCCTGAGGAACTCCTGCGGTAATGACCTGGGACTGAGATGAATGGCTCCATGTAGAATCTTAGTTGAAAACATTTCAGGCATTTTGCAATGAAGAAAATCTGTTAACATCAGGAACAGATGGAAAACCCTGATCATGACAATACTATTCAGATATTTCATATTTTTTTCTTTCTTACTTCTAACTCCCAGTACACATTTGAACATAAAAATTAATTTACTCTCAGAAGTCATTTGGGTGGTTGGGAGGTTGTAGAATTAGAAGGGAGGGTGAGAGATTGGAGTGCCCATCACGTTTCTGACTCCCGTGATTCAGTCAGGTAAGGGGAATGGTGAGAACAGTGATCCACTCAGTGGTTAACTGAGGCCCTTAAGTGGTCATTAATTAGCCACTGGATTGATCTTTTCCATCGCTACTGTTATTACATCAGTTGTGATAGGATGGGACCACATGCCATATAGAGAGGTCACCGAGTAATGCTGCCAACCCAGGAAGTACCTTCCTTATTAGTTACCCTGAGGCCACAAAGTGACTCTTGCCCTCAACAAGCATGTCCCACCCCTAGCCAGAACCTTCCTGATTGGCCCTGACAAGTGCCGGAATTCTCCTGCCCTGTATACCCTGACATTGCTGTCAGTGAGAATGGAGATCTTCTGCTCAGCCAAATTTCCATTCGCTGCAGCTGGACTGGAGAATCCCAGCCTTGGGCAAGGTCAAAGAATTCTGGTCAAAACCATCCCACTGATCTGAGTTCTGGTTCTCCTCCATGGTGCGTACCCTTGGCTGCAGATCGAGCAGTGACCATTGCTCATGGTGGCGCTCCTGGGACTGAATAGCTGCTGGACCTCTAATTGACAGGCAGTTCCCAGAGGGTGGTGGATCTTTGTCCTTAAAGCAATGGAAACCCCTGTAGTTACGGGGCAGTATGGTGGCACAGTAGTTAGAACTGCTGCCTCACAGTGTCAGGGACCTGAATTCGATTCTTGGCTTGGGTGACGGTTGGTGTGGAGTCTGTACATTCTTCCTGTGTCTATGTGGGTTTCCTCCGGGTGCTCTACAAGATGTGCTGGTTAGGAGCATTGGCCATGCTAAATTCTCCCTCGGTGTACCCAAACAGGCGCCAGAGGGGATTTTCACAGTAACTTCATTGCAGTATTAAATGTAAGCCTACTTTTGACACTAAGAAATAAACTTAAACTTAAAACCTGCTAGACACTGAATGGTTTTTGGGCTCCCAGAAGTTACCACAATGATATTGTCCCCAGCTCAGCTAGCCTGCTGTCAGGCCCATTGCTCCGCCATTAAATTCAACCCTACATGACAAATTCTGGATGATTGCACCTGCCACTTTCTCTCACAGCAAAAGCTATCCGTTTTCCAGGTCTCTAAATTCCAGTGCTGAAAATGTGGATGCCTCTCTGCCATTTCAGGAAGTGCCTTAGTCCAGCAATGGTGAAACATCACTAACAAAAGGAGAAGTTATGTTCCGAGCAGGGAACATAAAATTTTGCCCACTAGTTCAGGGCTCCAGTAACCTTGACAGTTGCAGCCAGCGCTGGTCATGCTTTGGCTTGAAGTTTGAGATCAATCTGTAACCGATCAGAAAAGCTCAGTGAAGGGCCCATGCTGAAGCGAAACCTTGTGACACACCTTCAGTGCCATTCAGGAATCTGGAAGAAGATGGCTGAGTGGCATTATTGTGAGACTATTAATCCAGAAACTCAGCTAATATTCTGGGGGCCCAGGTTCGAATCCTGCCATGACAGATGGCAGAATTTGAATTCAATAAAAAAAATCTGAAATTAACAATCAACTGATGGCAATGAAACTATCATTAATTGTCATAAGAACCCTCCTAATTCACTAATGTCCTTTAGGGAAGGAAATTTGCTACCCTTGTCTGGTCTGGCCTACATGCGACTGCAAAGCTACAACAATGTGGCTGACTCTCAACTGCCCTCTGAAGGAGGGCAAATGGGGATGGGCAAAAAGTGCTGGCCAACCAGCGACACCCATGTCCCATAAATGAATTAAAAAAATACTATTTCTGGATGACCCTGTAGCATTCTAATGTGATGTTTTAATACTCTCAGTGTAGCCTCTAAGTTACATGTCAAGAAACTTGATCCGTTATGGTGCGTACTGCTTTTCTAGCACAGAATAAGACGTCCCATGCCACCCCCAGTATTGGCTTATTAGATGCAAAATGTAACCTTATTTCCAAGCTGTAGAATGTTACAGCAGAGAAGGAGGCTATGACCTCCAGCCTGGAAACCTCTCCTTACAATTACACTCTACCCTAGCTGACACATTCCCTTTAATGGCATCTACACCTTAACTTTATCAACCACCTTCCTGTGCTGGAATCTTATCTGATTTCGGATAAGTAATCAATCAAGAAGTCATGAACACTCCAGTTATATTTCACAGTCAGTAAGTTCCAATCAATGAAATCTCATATGCACATTCAAGTGAAAGTAACTCAAAAAATACCAACAGCTAAGACTATTAGGGGGTGATATTGTTGGAAGGGCAAAAGCTGAAAATAGGTATTGTTCTAATAGGAAAAACCTGACATGCAAATTTCAAACACAACAAACCCCATTTGGCAACTGAAAGGAGAAGGTAGTATCTCCGGCAGTCCTGGCTTCCTGGTTTGCCTGAAACCAGTTGAAATGAGCAATGTTATGTTCCCTGGACAAGGAAAATCTACAGTGGCAATGGTTTTTGGGCATCCTGCAGATATGTCAAGTATCATCTGTAGACTCTGGATCTAGTGAAGTACTTATGAGTGATAGCACTCTGGAGTTCTTCCTTTGCATGTAAAGCAGGCCTTGTCACCCCTTCGTCTTGACGTTTTTGCTTCTGCCTTTAACAAGGCAGAGGCTGCTGCTGACATTTTCTGCCAATGAGTGAGAAGAGTGACATTGATTTCACCAGGTTCCACGTTTCATACATTCTCCGCAATGCAGAATCAAAGACAGAGGCTGGAATTTTACTGGTATGCCCACATGGAGCTGGGACGGGCACGACTCACAGAACGACATTCTGTGTTGGCCTTGGGTGAGATCTTACGAACCTCGGGCGCATGAGGTGATAGAACTCCGGTAAGAGGCTTGACCGTGCACATCCGTCTGCTAAGAACAACTTTTTGTCCATTCATTTGAATTGATTTATTATTGTCACATATATTAGCATACAGTGAAAAGTATTTTTCTTGCGCGCTATACAGACAAAGCATACCGGACATAGAGAAGGAAACAAGAGAGTGCAGAATGTGGTGTTACAATCATAGCTAGCTGCATTTGCCCCAAAACCCATTGATGCTCAATGCCTCGTTCGCATGCCACACCACTCTTGCCCCAAACCACAAGATCAAGTCGCAACAGTTTCTCCACTCGACTGCATCCTGAGATTTCATCTCAGGCACAGGCTTTGTCCTGCCTTCATTCCATGGCCTTGCAATTAGCTTGGCCCTTGGAAGCCACTTGTCAATAATCATTTCAGCAGAGGTTGAATGCTTAGGAGTGCAACCTTTGGGCAGTGTGCCATGACAATTTTTCTAAGGGATATTGTCACTTGCTCAGCCTGACACTGATGCAGTCACAGAGTTTGGAAGTCTGCACGTCAAGGATTAAATACTGAGCAGTAATTGTCTGCACTCACACACTTAAGTGATGCTTGAATAGGCACAATTGTGTGACAGGTCTAAATGCAAGCATGTGGGCTGCATGGTGGCACTGTTGCCTCACAGCACCAGGGACCTGGGTTCAACTCTAACCTCAGGTGGCTGTCTGTGTGCTAGTTGCATGTTCTCTCTGTGTCCATGAGTCTCCCGGATGCTCCAATTAACACCATTCCAAAGATGTGTGGGTTAGATTAATTGGCCATACTAAATTGTCCCTTACTGTCAAGGGGATTAGCAGGGTAAATACGTGGGGTTACAGGGAAAGGGTTTGGGTGGGATTGTTGTCAGTGCTGACTCGATGTACTGTACTGATTCTATGATTCTGATTGAAATTAAGATGTGATTTTCCATTTGCCTTGCCCTTGTCTTGATCCTGCCTCTATATGCACCCCGTCCATGCTGTGATTGCATGGCCCCTTCAGTCAGTGCTTATCTCCCACCCCTCTCAATGCAACCACACTGAAGCCTATGCTCCAGACTTCCCTTCTCTCCCCTCCCTTCAACTCTACACTGAGACCTGTGTCCCAGGTTTGCTTACACTTTCCTCTCTTTGCCCCTGCATTAATGCCCATGTGATGGGCCTCCCTTCAGGCCTGCATTGAAACTTATGTCTCAACACCAAAAAGTAGCCAAGAAGAAGTTGTTATGCAGACCTGCCTGTGACACCCCCATTCCCAAAGAGGGGCTACTCTGCAGGTGCTGCTTCAGTTTGAGTGTACTCATCTCCAAGGTCCCCTTGGAGTTCTGCTCACCAGGAACACGCCTCGTGAAGCCAGTCATACACCATGCCATTCTGACACATACCATCATGAAATAATGGCTGCAAATCTCCCATTTCACCTACCATGGGAATCATAGTGGATGAGATAGGAAATTTGGCAGACCAGTTAAAGGGCCATTGAGCTCGGGTGGGAAACTAGGCACCCAAACATGTGCCGGAATGTGGCGACGAGGGGATTTTCACAGTAACTTCATTGCAGTGTGAACGTAAGCCTACTTGTGACTAATAAATAAACTTTTCTTTAAAAGTTCTGGTCTTGAGACAGAGAATCACACCCAGAAGTTTCACATGTTCCAACAAATGTTACAGTTGGAGCTGTAGATTGGGTTTCTGATTGTTGATCATCCACATTACATTATCACATAAATTCAAAGTCCAGCTCACTACGAGCAACATTGGGAAATCCATGACAATTTGGTGAAGGTAAAAAAGTAACTTTCTTAAGTTTTAAATATTAAAATGTGAAAAGATTCTAAAGAATTTGAACATCCTTTTCCCCTTTTTAATTTAACTGCATAGACTCTTAACAGTTAAGCATTGATGACCAAGCAGTTATGAGAATGTGTTAAGATTTACCATGCCAAAACGTTGAATTTGAATGAATAGATATAGTCATTAACCTTTAATGAACCTGCCATTGCACCTATATACCTTAGCTTAGCTTATTCATACCCCTAAGTTCAATTAATTGGCAAATCAATTTGCTGCATGTTGTTTTAATACTCATTGTCAAAGCATATTGTCAAAAATGGGTAGAGATAAGCAAAGGAATATTGATTTGGAGATTCTTGAATATTTCTAATTAAAGTATTTTAAATGCAAAACATTTTACAAACTTCTGTTATAGCTAATTTATAATCCTAATTCCAAAAAAAAATCCAAGTCTGCGATGACACGATCATGAAAGCTCACCCAAAATTGAAACATTTTATGTTTTATTAGAAGATTATTGCCTATGACCAAAATCTATCCAGCCAATCCTCAGAAGTAATGTCAACAGACTTTGAAAAATGTGTCTGTTATTTTTAGTTAATGTTTAATAGTCAAAATAATTCTATCATTTTGGTCTTTCTACATTAAAGCAATGAAATGACAGAATAAAAGGCAGCCTTCCTGCCTTAAGGGACTTCTACTGTGTGCCCCTACATTAGAAAAATGACTAAATTTCAAATGTACTTAATAGGTTCCCCAGCACCTTGGGACATCTTGAGGTGAAAGGTGCTGTGCACATGCTAGT
Organism: Carcharhinus amblyrhynchos; assembly: GCF_965287045.1. Taxonomy (NCBI): domain Eukaryota; kingdom Metazoa; phylum Chordata; class Chondrichthyes; order Carcharhiniformes; family Carcharhinidae; genus Carcharhinus; species Carcharhinus amblyrhynchos. The sequence goes on along the minus strand of NC_137324.1, from coordinate 43,651,165 downwards.
TCTTCCTTTCTCTCTATAATATTTCAAGAGCAGAGGTCAAATTTTATTTAAATGTTAAAGAAGGATTACATCTGTTGTCAGGAAATTGCCACAGTCTATAATTGAGGATAGGGCAACTACAGACTTTCATCTGATCTGAGAGAGCAAACGTGGATTTGTCAAGGATAAGTCAGGCCTGAGAAATCTGATTGAATTTTTTGAAAAGTTGACTGAAGTAGTGAACAGGGGAATTTGTATAGATGTTATATATGCAAACTTCCAGATGGTATTTCATAAAGTTTCTCACAAAATATCATTAAGTATCATTGAAGTTCAAAGAATTGAAGACAAATTATTGTCTTCATTCAGAAATTGGCTGAGTGGCAGGAGAGAAATGATAGAGATAATGGGTGTTGTAATATGCCTTGAGGGGATAACAGCATGCCATCGCCATAATATGTGATCCAGCCTCAGTTTCAGCATGGCTTGTAAGCAGAAAGCAGCACATACAGATCTTGACACAGAAGGCTGTGGAGGCCAGGTCATTGTCTCTAAGACAGGGATAGATGAGTTTTTGATTAATAAGGGGACCACGGGTTATGGGAAAAAGGCAGGAGAATGGGGATGAAAAAAATATCAGCCATGATTGAATGGTAGAGCAGACTCGATGGGCTGAGTGGCCTAATTTTGTTCCTATGTCTTATGGTCTTCAATCTTTCTAACCATGTTCTCATGTGTCTAATCTAAATAAAGGATCTCACAGTGTATTACCCAATCCCTAATGGATGATCGGTTTCTTTATATCATTAAGTTTATTCATTGGTGTCATAAGTAGGCTAACAGTAACACTGCAATGAAGTTACTGTGAGAATCCACTAGTTGCCCCACTCAGTTGCCTGATTGGGAAAAATTAGCAAAGCCAATGCACCTAATCAGCTCATGTTTCGGACTGTGGGAAAAAACCGGAGCATCTAGAGGAAACACATGCAGACAGGGAGGAGAATGTGCAGACTCCACTCAGGCAGTAATCCAAACCAGAAATCAAACCCGGGTCCCTGGCATTGTGAAGTAGCTGTGCTAACAACTGTGCCACCATGCCACCCGACTGTACTACTGTGCCGCTTAAGAACATGTATTGGGCAAGTACTCAAATTGGCAGGATACAACTAGTGGCACCCACAAGGATATGTGATTTTGTCCCATCTATAAACAGTATTCTTTCACAACTTATATGATGGGGTCTATAATTTCAAATTTGCCAAAGATAGCTGGCATAGCGAGCAGAGTAACAATAGTCAACTATCTAAGGGCAGCTCCTCTACTCATTCCTACACACTTTGTGGTCATGTGCTATCCTCTTTAGTTGCTCATAAGAGCCTCAATTTTCAATTTCAAAATTCCATTTAGCAACCAGCGAGGTTCTGCGACTTTGCACATTTGAAATAAATAAAGTTGATGGGGCGAATATGGCCTACTTATTTCTCTTAATTTCAGAGCAAAATATTATGGGAGGAATCTTACCCAAAAATGGTATGTTGCCGGCCAGAAAACTGGCATGTTTCTCTCCGGATCTTACAACAGTCTGTTTAAGAAAATCAAAGGGGCATCTTTCACGCCATCATGCAAATGGCAGGGCCTCACCCAGCTGCACAGAGATCGGGTCATTACCTTTAAAGGGTGCTCCAATCAGAACAGGAATAAACCTCTCCCCCAGCCAACTACAGCGGTCTCAGGGGCTCCTTTTCCCACCCCTGATCGGAGTTGGCACTTCTATCCCTTCCCACTTCCCCCAATCATCGGCTTCTTTCCCCTCTCCCGCCATCACAGTCGGAGCCAGCACCCACCATGTCCAGCTCTGGCAACCCCTGCTCCTCCATCGAGTTCCCCGAGCTCACAATCAAATCTGAATGAATCTCCCCCACTTCCCAAATGCTCTGTTGGAACCCAATCCTTGGCACAAGTTGGTACTACCAGGTTGGCATGAGTATGGTGCCAACCTGGCAACACCAACATATGCCAATGGGCATTGCCAGCTCATTGTCTGGCTATGTTCCTCTCTCCTGAGGGCTATCCTCTCTTTTGTGTCCCTGGGGAGACCCCCATGACAGGCTCATGTTAGGTGAACCTGTTGTAAATGGTAACATCACATTGGCATGGTTTGATGATATGGCGAGCGGTCAAAATACGGCGAGGGGATTGGTGAATAATATTAAAATCCATTCAAAATCATGTGAAGCATGTTCACACCAGAACAGAGCGGTGAAGGTTCAAGTTGACAATCTCGCCAGTGAAATCTGCGATTTCTGGATCTTAAGCCCCCACTGGCAAATTGTGGGCTCAACATCACCCCTCTGGGAATCTAACTCTGATAAAAAAGATAAAAATTTTGACCTTAGTACTTTTCTTTGAGAATAAGAAGTGAACTAACGAAGTTGAATTCATTTTTTGCATGTAACAGATTTGATAATTTGATGGCTTGAGATACAAATACATAGGGTTGACAACCTTCAAGTGATTCCTCATGGGAACATTCAAACTTGATTCAATAGAATCTGACCTAAATTTCAATGCAATTTTTGTGTGTCAAATTAAGCTGCATGAATAGTAGGAATATGCATCATAAAATCAAAGTATAATGTGCACATTTATAATAAATTAAAATTAAACTTATTGCATAGATACAATGTCTAAAAAATTGAACTATGTCCATCAATCATGACATATTGTTACCTAGTTCTTAATTATACCAGTCATAACTGCTTTTTAGTGAGGTATTGTGAATAAGTAAATACATAAGTGGCACGGTGGTGCACTTGTTAGGACTGCTGGGGATCCAAGTTCGATTCCCAGCTTGGGTCACTGTCTGTCTAGAGTCTGCATATTCTGCCTGTGTCTGCAAGGGTTTCCTCTGGGTAGTCTTGTCTCCTCCCACAGTTTGAATGATGTGTTGGTGTTGGTTAGGTGTGTTGGCCATGCTAAATTCTCTCTCAGTCTATGCAAACAGGTGCTGGTCTTGGCAACTAGGGGATTTTCACAGTAAATTCATTGCAGTGTTAATGCAAGCTTACTTGTGACACTAATAAATAAACTATTGCAAGCTTTATTCAAACTACTGGAGAAGGACAATTAACCAATAAATTCTAAAACAATTGAAATCATTTACATTGACCCCAAAGTATAAGAAAGCATGACACATAGAAAAGCAATTTGACCTAATAAATGCACTGTCTGACTACACTTCAGTGAAATGCTGCACAAGTACTTCATTAACAAAGACCTTTACAAGCAAAAATGAGATTTATTTTTGCTAATATTCATTGATCCATTTTCTCATGGTTTAGGAAGGACACAACAGTACCAAGCATTGATCAATGGTCTATTAGTACTTTTGACCTTATTTCCACAATACCCTCCTGTGACCAGCAACATTTGGAATTTCAACTTCACAGCGAAGATATCGGTAGAAGTCAATGTTACCAGTTGTTTCTTGTTTTGTATTTCAGTGGTGTTCTTTCATATATCACACACAGTCTGCTGAAACAGCATAATAAAATGAATGCCCTCAACTTCAAAACTGAACCATTTATTTTTTTGTTTTTGCTCAAGCAATGGAGGTGTAATTTTGTGTGACTGGATATGCACACATGTATGGAATTACCACAGGAGATATGTCATTAAATGGTGCTTGAAATTGCACATGTCGAACAGTGCAAAGTGATACTCATTTTTCTTCTTTCACGTGAAGTTTGCTAGGATTTCTTAACCTCTCAGGGCTCAGTTTATATCACAGTTTGACCAGATCAGGACAGTTTCCATTGTCAAAAGTTCAGTCGGAATTTGCAATGCAATTATTCTTAAGTGACCCTTCCTGAACATATCCATGGCCCTCCGGATCAAGAGAATATAGACACATGACTCACGATACACTTCAGCAGCCAATGGAGGTCCTGACGCACTGACTCAAGACTGGGAGGTAGGAACTGCCAGGAAAGTTTGAACTTCTGATGGGCAACTCTCCAAGACCCTCTGAGAAACAGGGCAGCTCTATGGCACTTGGCTGGATGGAAACCCAGGAAATATTAGACAGAAATACTTGGCTCTCAACTGTATCATTATCTTGTCCAAGGTAACTACATAAATGACACTCACTCCAGCCCTCCATCACCGCGCTCACTCGATCCACCTGACTAACCCCATCACCTAACCCCCCCTCATGACCCAGCCAGACTACCGCAACATCTACCCAGATCTGACCTAACCAGCCTAAGAAGATCGGGCATTCGGACACAGACATCAAACTTCTACAAAGATGCAAGAAAGCAGATAAGATACCAAAAGAACTACAGATCAGAGCAACATGGTAGCACAGTGGTTAGCACTGCTGCTTCACAGCTCAAGGGACCTGGGTTCAATTCCTGGCTTGGGTCACTGTCTGTGTGGAGTTTGCACATTCTCCTCATGTCTGCGCGGGTTTCCTCCGGGTGCTCCAGCTTCCTCCCACAGTCCAAAGATGCGCGGGTTAGGTTGATTGGCTATGCTAAAATTGCTCTTAGTGTCCTGAGATGCATAGGTTAGAGGGATTAATGGGTAAATATGTAGGGATATGGGAGTAGGGCCTGGGTGGGATTGTGGTCGGTGCAGACTTGATGGGCCAAATGGCCTCTTTCTGTACTGCAGGGATTCTAAGTTCTAAGTCAAAGTCTAAGATCACGAACCCACTCAGGTCAACCTATAAAGCAGACTACGCTGAGAGACTTTGCCGTCGCACCTCTCTCACACTCCTCAACTACCTCATACACCAGCTCTATAGCAAATGCCGCATCCTGGAAAACAAGATAGAATACATATTCTCAACGTGAGCTCAGGGCGCAGACCAGCTGCCGAGCAAATGAGACAAAGAACTATGCCATCTACATGCACACCAAGAGCAGGAAACTTGAGAAACTCGGCATCACCACCAGCAGCAACCAAGCCTCCCCCGGTACCACAGTAGAAAATAGTACCATTGCAGGGAAGTCCATTGTCAACTTGTTGGACTACTTCAACCAGATGAAATCAAAGTTCTCAGCCGAGGGCTTAATTTCTGCCCCACTACCAAGATAAACCCCATCAGTCTCGCAGCGGACACAGAGGAATTCATCAGGTGAATGAGGCCGCGGGAGTTCTTCCACAAACCCCAAGAGGACAACAGCAAACACAATGAGACAGTGAATGAACCAGAACAGCCGACAGAGAGATCCACAGTGCAGCAACCGAAGAGGAAAGAGTCGAATTGGACTCCTCCGGAAGGCCGCTGCCCTTGACATGACATATATGCCAAGCCATCAGGAGGTGCATCAATGCCAGATTCATTAGCCACACTCACAAGGCAGCCCCAAATGTTACCCAAGCACAACGCAGCACCATCTGCATTCTCAAGACCAACCGCAACATTGATATCAAACCAGCAGACAAAGGAGGGGCCATCGTCATACTGAACAGAACGGAATACTGCAAAGAAGTGTACTGACAACTGATCAATGAGGAACACTACAGTTATCTGCAGATCCGACCAAAGAACACACGCGACAACTCAACAGACTGATCAAGACCTTTGATCTGGACTGTCAGAACACACTCCATGCTCTCGTCCTGCATACTCCCTTGTTGGAGATCTCTACTGCCTCCTGAAGATACACAAGGCCAACACATCCAGCCGTCCCATTGTATCAGGTAATGGGATCCTGTGTGAGAACCACTCTGGCTACGACGAGGGCATCCTTAAAAACCTATTGTATACAGAACCCCTAGCATTTGCCGTGATATTAATGACTTCCTACAAAAACTCGGCACACATGGAGCAGTTGAACCAGGGATACTCCTTGTCACAATGGTTGCCTCGGCACTCTACACCAGCATCCCCCACGACGATGGCATTGTTGCAACTGCCTCAGTACTCAATGCCAACAACTGCCAATCTCCAGATGCAATTTTACAACTCATCCGCTTCATCCTGGACCACAATGTCTTCACCTTCAACAACCAGTTCTTCATCCAGACAAACGGAACAGCCATGGGGACCAAATTCGCACCTCAGTATGACAACATCTTCATGCACAGGTTCGAACAAGACCTTATTAATGCACAGGACCTTCAACTGATGCTATGCACTCGATATATCGATGACATTTTCTTCCTTTGGACTCATGGTGAACAATCACTGAAACAACTATATGATGACATTAACAAGTTCCATCCCACCATCAGACACACCATAGACTACTCTCCGGAATTGGTTGCATTCTTGGACACACATATCTCCATCAAGGATGGTCACCTCAGCACTTCACTGTAGCGCAAGCCCACAGATAATTTCATGATGCTCCACTTCTCCAGCTTCTACTCTAAACATGTTAAAGAAGCCATCCCCTATGGACAAGCCCTCCATATACAGGATCTGCTTAGATGAGGCGGATCGCAATAGACACTTCCAGATGCTGAAAGATGCCCTCATAAGAACAGGATATGGTGCTCGACTCATCAATCCATAGTTTTAATGCGCCACAGCAAAAAACCACATCAATCTTCACAGAAGACAAACATGGGACATGGCAGACAGAGTATCCTTGGTCATCCAGTACTTCCCTGGAGTGGAGAAGCTACCGCATCTTCTCCAGAGCCTTCAACATGTCACCCTTGATAGTGGATATTGATGAAGACAAACATCTCACCAAGGCCATCCCCACACCTGTACTTATTACCTTCAAACAACCGCACAACCTCAAACAGACCATTGTCTGCAGCAAACTACCCAGCCTTCAAGAGAATTGTGACCACGACACCACACAACTCTGCCACAGCAACCTCTGCAAGATGTGCCAGATCATTGACATGGACGTCATCATCTCACGTGAGAACACCATCCATCAGGTACACAGTATAAATTCTTGCAACTCGGCCAACATTGTCTACTTGATACGTTGCAGGAAAGGATGTCCCGAGGCATGGTCCATTTGGGAGATCTGCAGACGCTACAACAATGGATGAATGAACACCAGGCAGGAGTGTTCTTTTCCTCCTGGGGAACACTTCAGCAGTCACAGGCATTCAGCCTCTGATCTTCAAGTAAGCGTTTTGCAAGGCAGCCTTCACAACACATGACAGCGCAGAATCGCTGAGCAGAAACTGATTCCGCACACATGAGGATGGCCTCAACTAGGATCTTGGGTTCATGTCACATGATCTGTAACACCCATGACTTGTCTGGGCTTGCAAAGTCTCACTAACTGTCCTGGCTGGAGACAATACACATCTCTTTAATCTGTGCTTAACCCCTTTCTCCACTCACATTGTCTGTACCTTTAAGACTTGATTACTTGTAAAGACTCACATTCCAATCATTATTTTGTAAATTGAGTTTGTGTCTTTACATGCCCTGTTTGTGAACAGAACTCCCACTCCCACAGAACCTGATGAAGAAGCAGTGCTCTGAAAGCTTGTGGCTTGTGTTACCATATAACCTTGTTGGACTTTAACCTGGTGTTGTGAGGCTTCTTACTGTACCAAACAGCCTAACCAGAGAGAGTTGCCTTGGAAGTCTTTAATGTTGACTCTGCAACCCATGAAATGTCATGGCATCTGGTTAAACATGAGCAAGGAAATCTGATTACTACATATGTTCGCTCTCAGCAGTTTAATTGGTACTCTAATTTGAACATTATATGAAGATGTACTAATGGTGGCCAGGGCACAGAATGTACTCTGGTGGTGGAGGGTGAGGGGGTGGTGGTGGGGGTGGGGGAGGTGGGGAACGTGTTGGGCGACTTCAATGTCCGCCATCAAGGGTGACTCTATAACACAACTACTGATCGAACTGGCCAAATCCAAAAGGACATCACTGCTAGCCTGGGGCTTCGGTAGGTGGTGAGGGAACCAACAATACAGGGAAAACCTACTTGATTTTGCCCTCACCTATCTATTCATGACCGTATTATGTTGACCGCCACATAGTTTTTACAGGCACAAAGTCCTGTCTGCAAAATGAGGATACCCCATTGTGTTGTGTGATACAATGACCGTACTCGATAGGATAGATTTTGAACAGGTCTAGCACCACAATACTGGACATCCATAAGGCAAAGTGCGTGCTCAGCAGTCACAGAATTGTACTTGATCACAATATGTAATCTCATGGCCTGGCATATCCCCTGAACCATTGACTGTGACCTTAGTGGGGTGTAGGAGTTTGATGAGTTGAGGGAGATGAGTGAGAGAAGTAGTCAGTTGCTTTTTCTAACTTTTTGACCCTGCAGGAATTGTTTCTCGCTGTACTGTGGGGAAATGAACAAATTCTTTAGTGAGTATCCAGTAAATGGCAAAGGTCTATTCTATTCCTAAGGTTAAAAATAATACTGAAATTTGTGATAAGATCAATAAGTATATACATTAAAAAAAATGAATTAAATGATGAATCAGTTAATTAAAGGTCATAGGTTTATTAAAGGTTAATAGGTTAATTAAAGCTTCAGTTTTGTCCTTTTATTATTTTTGTAGCATTGTACCTCATTTGCTGATGTACTCTTAGACTTGAATTTTCTGCCCTTCCTGTCAGTTTGTTCTTTAATTCCCATATTGTCTTGTCTCTGCTTCTTGGTATCCCACATCTTTCCAAATTGAACCCACTCCCATCTATCTATGTTCCTGAAAATTGAGAAATACCCCTTGTTCTAAAACAACATCCAACACAGGGTAACTCAATGAGCTAAATCTAGCAAATAGTTCCAACTAAATAGTTCTAATGTAGAATGCTGCTTTTTAGAAGAGTTCCACTTTCCATTTGAGCATGGCTGTGATTATGAATGTTTTCCCACTGTTTCTCTTTTTGTTTCTCACCATATATCCCTCTATCAGTGCAGAGCTATCTGCTGCGGATGTACCATACTTCCTTTGTGATCTCCTTCTATCTAAACAACTCAACTTAGAAGACAAGTTTTTGGCATATGGATGTGAACTGTATTCTTAGGTCTCCGCTTTGAACTCATATCATCTGCAGTTTTAAAACAGAAAATTCTATACATTATTGTTTCCCTCTTCACATAAGTACATATCTGTTTATCCTGTTTCTAAGTTACTTCACGTATCAAAACCTCTTCATAAAGTTGCACTCTTACTTTAATTCCTCTTTCATCCCATTCTTCAAACTTCATTTTATCCAAGCTTTTTAAATCTTTATTTTATCCCATTCCTAAATCTTAACTTTATTTAAGCTTGTTGACACTCCGAACAGCATTTTGGGCTTTTCTACAGCACATGGACTGCAGCAGTTCATGAAGGTGACTCAGGACTATATTCTCAAGGGCAATTAGGGATGGGTAATAAATGTTGGTCTCATCAGCCGTATTCCATGAATGAATAGGAAAAAATCTACCCTCAGCCCCACTTGACAAGCTCCCAACATGATATCCCCACCTGACCCGATCCTATTAACCCTGAGACATCAACGCACTTGCACCCCCAACTGAACCTACCAACCTGCCACCCTATCCACCTACCATCTTACCAACCTTCCAACCTACCATACCCACCTTCCAAAGGATTGTGAATATAACCCAGTCCATCATGCAAACAACCCTCCCATCCATTGACTCTATCTATACTTCCCACTGCCTTGGAAAAGCAACCAGCATAATCAAGGACCCCATGCACTATTGACATACTCTCTTCCACCTTTTTCCATTATGAAAAAGATATAAAAGTCTGAAATCACGGACAAATCGACTTAAGAACAGCTTCTTCCCTGCTGTCATCAGACTTTTGAATGGGCATATCTTATATAAAGTTGATCTTCCTCTACTCTCCAGCTATCACTGTAACACTACATTCTACACCCCCTGCTTTCCTTCTCAATGAGCAGTATGTTTTGTATAGCACACAAGAAACAATACTTTTCACTGTATTTTAATGCATGTGACAATAATAAACCAAATCAAATCAAATCAATCGAAGATGTGGATGAACTGCTTCAACACTATTTGGTGTTGAATTTGCTGAGTGTTATTATAGCTTCACTCATCCAGGCAAGTGGAAAATGTTCCATCACATTGCTGAAGTGCGTCTTGGGTGTGGCAGGCAGCGTGGAGTGCATTACTCTCTACAGAATTCCCAATCTCTGTACCCCAGCTAAGATTGTAATACTATATTCACACCATCTCCTTTCCTTCTCCTCTATGTGCTCTATGAATAGTATGCTTTTTTCTGTATAGCACACAAGAAACAGTATTTTTCATTGGATGTCAATACATATGACAATAATAAATCAAATCAAATCAAATCAAAATTCCATCATTTCAATTACTCTGTCACCCATCTGTTACCTTATCCAACTGCCATCCTACCACCTTCCCTACCAACTATCTCACCCACCTGATACCCACTTACTTAACCAAGTACCCATAATAAGGCCCTATCCATTCATTCATTCATCCATTTATCCGTTCACCAATTCATTAATATTAACACTTAACATTTCAACTTGCCTCATGGCAGCAAGTGCTGTAAAAAAGAGGTGTGCCTTCTGTACTAATTCTCTTCACTGCTTCCTACAAGAATTCCTGCACTGGGGAAGTTCTTTGGTTTTGTGGATCAGATGTTGGGCCTTTTTGGAAAGTTTAAGTGGATAATTTTCTGTCTGATTAGCATCTGACACAACAGTTCTGGCTCTGATTGAAAGATTTGGGCCAATAAATAAATGGAAGTAGCAATGAAAGCTTAAATTATGCATTTTGGAACAGAAGAGTTATATATTCTTAATCAATCAGATTACTTAGCAGTTAATCAGGATGTGAATGTTAAAAGAGAGAGAGAGAGATAAACGTAATGAGAAGCTATCCAAGGGTGATTGTGCAACCTGGCATTCTTAATTGGGGTGGTATTTAAAGGGACCCAATCTTAAGAAAATGTGAGCACATGGACGATGATATCTATTGGTATGACCAGCTGAGAGAGGTAGAAAGGCTCCCCTCTTTTTCCTCTCTTCATTTGAGTGCAACTAATTGTTTTGCAAAGGATATACTTGCCAAGTCAATGACTGTTTAGCTGCTCATATGTTGTAATTATAAAATAACCAAGTGGATAGACTTTCTTGCGCATAACGAAAAAAGAGGTTAGTTTTAGTAAAATAAAGTAAAAAAAAATTATGGATTTCCTCCGACTCTCCATCTCTGGATCATGGAAGCTGGACCTACGGCCCAACTTGTCCATGCCACCTTTTTTTTTAAATATTCTAAGCTAATCACAATTGTCCGCATTTGGCCTATATCCCTCTGTATCCATCTTATGCATATAACTTTTTAAATGCTTTTTAAAAGACAAAATTGTACCCACTTCTACTACTACCTCTGGCATCTTGTTCCAGACACTCACCACCCGCTGTGTGAAAAAAATTGCCCCTCTGGACACTTCTGTATCTCTCCCTTATCAACCTTACTAACCTTATCGAATTCTTTGAGAAAGTGACCAAAGAGGTGGATAGGGGTAAGGCAGTTGACGTGGTGTATATGGATTTTAGTAAGGCGTTTGATAAGGTTCACCATGGTAGGCTTCTGCAGAAAATGCAGATGTATGGGATTGGGGGTGATCTAGGTAATTGGATCAGGAATTGGCTAGCAGATAGGAGACAGAGGGTGGTGGTTGATGGTAAATATTCGTCATGGAGTTCGGTTACGAGTGGTGTGCCTCAGGGATCTGTTTTGGGGCCACTGCTGTTTGTAATTTTTATTAATGATCTGGATGAGGGTATAGTTGGGTGGATTAGTAAGTTTGCTGATGACACCAAAGTCGGAGGTGTGGTAGATTGTGAGGAAGGGTGTCATAGTTTGCAGGGTGACTTAGAAGGGTTGCAGAGCTGGGCCGCGAGGTGGCGGATGGAGTTTAATGTGGAGAAGTGTGAGGTAATTCATTTCAGTAGGAATAACAGATGTGTTGAGTATAGGGCTAACGGGAGGACTTTGAATAGTGTGGAGGAGCAGAGGGATCTAGGTGTATGTGTACATAGATCCCTGAAAGTTGGGAATCAAGTAGATAAGGTTGTTAAGAAGGCATACGGTGTCTTGGCGTTTATTGGTAGGGGGATTGGATTTAGGAGTCGCAGCGTCATGATGCAACTGTACACAACTCTGGTGCGGCCGCACTTGGAGTATTGTGTGCAGTTCTGGTCCCCACATTACAGGAAGGATGTAGAGGCTTTGGAGAGGGTGCAGAGGAGGTTTACCAGGATGTTGCCTGGTATGGAGGGGAGATCCTACGAGGAGAGACTGAGAGATTTGGGGTTGTTTTCGCTGGAAAGAAGGCGGCTAAGAGGGGACCTTATTGAAACATATAAGATGATTAGAGGTTTAGACAGGGTGGATAGTGATAGCCTTTTTCCTAGGATGGAGAAAGCTAGCACGAGGGGGCACGGCTTTAAATTAAGGGGGGGTAGTTATAGGACTGATGTCAGGGGTAGGTTCTTTACCCAGAGGGTGGTGAGGGACTGGAATGCCCTGCCAGCTGCAGTTGTAAATGCGCCTAGTTTGGGGGCGTTTAAGAGATCTGTGGATAGGTTTATGGATGAAATGGGATTGGCTTAGATTAGTGGGTTAGTGTTTTTTTTTAAAATAGCTGGTCGGCGCAACATCGTGGGCCGAAGGGCCTGTTCTGCGCTGTAATGTTCTATGTTCTATGTTCCCCTCTCACTTTAAACATATGCCCTCTAGTTTTAGATTTCTCTACTTTTGGGAAAAGATATTGACTATCTACGTTGTCTGTGCCCCTCATTATTTTATAGACCTCTATAAGATCACCACTAAGCCTCCTATGCTCCAGGGAAAAAAGTCCCAGTATATCTAGCCTCTCCTTATAACTCAAACCATCAAGTCCTGGTAGCATCCTAGTAATTTTTTTCTGCACTCTTTCTCATTTAATAATATTCTTTCTATAATAGGATGACCAAAACTGCACACGGTATTCCTAGTGTGGCCTTACCAATGTCTTGTACAAGTTCAGCAAGACATCCCAACTCCTGTATTTAATGTTCTGACGGATGAAACCAAGCATGCCGAATGCCTTCTTCACCACTCTGTCCATCTGTGACTCCACTTTCAAGGAGCTATGAACATGTAATCCCTAGATCTCTTTGTTCCGTAACTCTCCCCGGTAGGCTTTCATTGACTGAGTAAGTGCTGCCTTGGTTCAATCTACCAAAAAGCATTTATCTAAATTAAACTCCATCCGCCATTCGTCAGCTCTTTGGCTCAATTGATCAAGATCCCATTGCAATCGGAGGTAACTTCCTTCACTGTCCAGCATGTCACCAATCTTGGTGTCATCTGCAAAATTACTAACCGTGCCTCCAATATTCTCATCTAAATCATTAATATAAATGACAAATAACAGTGGACCCAGCACTGATCCCTGTGGCATACCACTGGTCACAGGCCTCCAGTTTGAAAAACAACCCTCCACAACCATCCTCTGGCTTCTAAATAAAATTATAATGTTCTGACCTTTGCAGATGGAGTGAGAGAGAAGAAGGAGATACCCCACTTCGGTCTTCTGATATTAGGGTGGGATTTTTGGGCCGCACTCACCCCAAAACTGGGGAATCTTGCTCAAGGTCAATGAATGTCTCTATGGTCCGCCCCGAGCTGCTCCGATTCCAGTGACAGACAGAATGGTAAAACTCCCCCCACCTCAGCTGCTCATCCTCTTGCTGCAGAGAAAGCAGAGATTTGAATACACAAAGGATAATCCTGCCATGTGACAACCAATGATTTAAGTATGGTCAGGATTTGTGCATTCCCCGTTGCAACTTTACCAGTTCACGACTGGGAATCCTCCCTCTCGATTGGTTTTAGCTTGATCCCATTGTCGCCTGATGAGACCATCTCTGGGAATCCCGTTAAATATTCCAGATGATTGCTTTGAGAACTTGCAAATGGGGACAAGGAATGTGACCCACTCATATTCTCCTGAGGCCCTTTTCTGGATAAGTATCTCCATTTCAGTAAGCTGCAATATTCAAGAAGTACATGTCGACGTGCAGCAAGACCTGGACAACATTAATGCTTGGGTTGAAATGTGGCAAGTGCCACGCAAGTGCCAGGCAATGACCATCTCCAACGAAAGAGAATTAATCTCCCCTGGATATTATATAGCATTACCACTGCTAAATCCCTCATTATCAACATCCTGGCGGTTACCATTGGCATGAAACAGAATTGGACCAGCCATATAAATACTGTGGCTACAAGAGCAAGTCATCAACTGGGGATTCCATGGTTAGTAACTCACCTCCTGGCCCTCCAAAGCCTGTGCACCATTTACAAAGCAGAAGCTGGAAGTATATTGGAATACTCTGCACTTGCCTGGATTAGTGCAGCTCCAATAACACTCAAGAGGTTTGACACCATCCAGGACAAAGCAGCCCACTTCCACCATCCACCCTGTCCACGTTCTTCAATGTTCACTCACGCCACCATCAAAACACAATGGCAGATGTATGTTCCATCTTATAGATGCAATGAAGCAACTCACCAAGGCTCCTTAGACAGCAACCTCCAAATTCATGATCCAAGAAAGAAAAGGGCAGCAGTTGCATTGGAACACCACTATCTGTAAGTTCTCCTCCAAGCCATATCATCCTGACTTGGAGATATATCGCCATTCCTTCATTGGTGTTGGGTCAAAATCCTGGAATTCCCTTCCGAACAAAACTGTGGGTATACCTTCATCACGTAGAGTGCAGCAGTTTTAAGAAGGCAGCACACTACCAGCTTTTCAAGGGGAATTAGGAATGGCTATTAAAAGTTGGCCTTACCAGCAATATCCACATTTTGTGAAGGAATAAGAAAAGCCTGTTTTTAAAATGTCAGTATTCCTGCTGGTGGATTAGAAATTATTATTTGGCACCAAGCATATTTAGTGACACCATTAATTTTAATACATTAAAATTAATTATCATGATTAGATGAAAAATCACAAACAACACATTCTCCAAGGTGAACTCCCATGAGCATTGTTTCCCAATAGGTCCACTTGATTATGAATTCACCCCTTATGTTAATTCATGTTTATTGAATGCCCTTTCTATCTACCAAGCATTCAAATGCTTTAACATGAAATATTTCCAAAGAAGACTTGTTAGATGTCCCTCATGCTGAATAACATCAAGGACATTTGAATAAATGTATGAATTGTTTTAATTGAGAAACATATGTTATATGGCAAGCTGAAAAGAGACAAGGTGTATCAGAAGATGATAGTTAGCTTATGCCAGGCTTGTATTTAATACAGTGGTAGATCTTGACTTCAGTAGAAATTAAAATTGAGAGATATAAAATGGACTGCCAAACCATTAAATATCATTACAAGTGGCATGGTGGCACAGTGGTTAGCATTGCTGTCTCACAGCATCAGGGACCTGGGTTCAATTCCCACCTTGGCTGACTGTTTGTGTGGGGTTTGCACGTTCTCCCCTTGCCTATGTGGGTTTCCTTTGGGCATTCCAGTTTCCTTCCACAGTCCAAAGATGTGCAGGTTAGGTGAAATGGCCTTGCTAATACAAGGTAAATTTGGGTTAAGGGAATAGGGCCTGGATAAGATGTTCTGTCAGAGAGTCACTGTTGACTTGATGGTCTGAGTGGCCTCCTTCTATGATTCTAAAACATCTCCTCTATAAAGTTAGAAGGTGCAAAATTGAGGGACATAAAAGGTTCCACAATTATATCAGATTGGAAGGAGTTCAAAATAATTAGTAGATGATAAAGTGGACATTATAAAATGTACCCTGATCTCAACACGCGTTCCATATACGTTTGGATAAATGTTACTGCAATAAACAGTGACCAAGTATTTTCAGTAAAGAACGAGGGAGAGAATGAGGGAACCAAACTATGAAATGAAGAGAGAGAAAAGGGGTTGCCCATGAGATTAGCATAGTATTTTATTACAGGGTCTCTACTAAGGTGTAGTGTTAGTAGCACTTGAATAAAATGCCGTGAACCCTGTTAAGTATGCATTTTGTAAAATTGCCATTTAAATCCATATCAGTGTTGTGCAAAGGACCAATACGTGCTAACTTCATTGGAATACCTCCAGTCAATTAGCATTACAGCTTCAAATACCTCTGTATCTGGTTCCTTACATTGAACAAAATTTAACGCTGGCCATATTACATTTGATATGACAAAAAACTGGGATTGTCTATTATTTGGCTCCAAGTTCACACTACCAGTAATATTTCAGAATATTCTGGCACAATATAAGCAAGTAATTAATGAATTTTAATCACTGATTTTGTCCTCAATTATATCAAACTGCACCCTGTTGCTTACAAAAATAAGAAACTGGACAGATAGAGTTTAAACAGTGTAGTCAGTCTATCCTGTCCTGAGACGGTACTGTCTTTGTACACTGACTGTCCATGCCCAACTCAGCCGTGTGTTCTGCTGGAACAGCCAAAAGCACATTAATTCAATTTAGGAAGAACCTCCTGAGACAATGAAGCAAGCTGTAAGGGAACGGTATAGCAAACAACAATGGTGAGTTCTGTTCCAACCACATTTTCTGTCACTTGAGATATCTTCTCAAAGAAACATAGAAGGTAGGAGCAGGGGGAGGCCATTTGGCCCTTCAAGCCTGCTCCGCCATTCATTAAGCTCATGGCTGAACATCCAGCTCAATAGCCTAATTCTGTTTTTTCCTCATAATCTTTGATCCCATTTGCCCCAGGTGCTGTATTCCAGCTGCCTCTTGAATGCATTCAATGTTTTGGCATCAACTATTTCCTGTGGTAATGAATTCCACAGCCTCACCATTCTTCGGGTTAAGAAATGTCTCCTTACCTCCGTCCTAAACGGTCTACCCTGAATCCTCGGACTTTGACCCCTCATTCTGGACTTCCCCACCTTCGGGAACATCATCTCTGCATCTGCCCTATCTCGTCCTTTTAGAATTTTATAAGTTTCTATGAGATCCCCCCAACATTTACCTGAACTCCAGCAAAAGCAATTCTAATCTAGCCAATCTTTTCTTATACATCAGTCCCATCATCCCCAGAATCAGCTTGGTAAAGATTCCCTACACTGCGTTGAGATCAAGAAGATCCTTCCCCAGAAATTGAGACCAAAGCTGCACACAATACTCTAGGTGTAGTCTCACCAAGGCCCTGTAAAATTGCAACAGCACATCCCTGCTCCTGTACTCAAAACCTCTTGTGATGAAGGCCAACATGCCATTTGTCTTTTTCACTGCCTGCTGCACCTGCATGCTTACCTTCAGTGACTGGTGCACAAGGACATTCAGATCCCACTGCACACTCCCCTCTCCCAATTTAAAGCCATTCAGGTAGTAAGCTGCCTTCTTGTTTTTGCTTCCAAAGTGAATAACCTCACATTTATCCAAATTACACTGCATCTGCCATTGATTAGCCCATTCATCCAACCTGCCCAGATCATTCTGAAGGATCTCTACATCCTCGTCACAGTTCACTTTACCACCCAATTTGGTATCATCTGCAAACTTTGAGATTTTACATTTTATTCCTTATGCAAATCATTAATTTCTTTTGTAAATAGCTGGGGTCCCTGCACCAATCCCTGTGGCACCCCACTAGTTACTGCCTGCCAACTTGAAAAGCACCCATTAATTCTTGCTCTTTGAGCCTGATTTTACTATTGCATGCATTTAAATTGATTTAATAAACTGGACTCCCAAACATCTGCATTTCCCCCATAGCATCGCGTCCAAATTCGGCAAGGAACAGACACTCTCGGCAAAAGTCTCTTTCGGGCGCTCCAGCTTCAGGTCATTCTCTGATGGGGGGGAGAGGAGGAGGGAGGCCCGGGACGCGGTCGCTCTCAGGTGGTGGTGGTTGGGGGGGTGGGTGAGGGGGGCAAGTCAGATGGATCTCTGGCTGGGAGGGGGTGGGGGGGGCAAGGGGTGTCCATTGCCACTCTGCGGGCGATCAGTGGGGGAAAGGGGGGTTTGCTGGCACTCTGCAGGTGATCAGTGGGGGGGGGGGAAGTGGGGCTGAGGGTCTGGATAGCGGGGGTGCGCGTGGATAAGGAGGGCAGTTATGTTGTGGAGGTGGACCGATATTGCGGCCCAGGACCAATGTGGCAGGGGAGCGTTTTTCAAATGTTTTTTTCACTGCGCCTGCGCAGTTGAAGGCTCTGATTGGAGCAGCAGCATGTTGGGTGCAATAATCCCTGCCCACAGGGTGATTCAGATTTGTGACTTTTTTTTTCTGGTGAGAGTGCATGGGGACGCCTGAGAACAGGGTTTATAAGTCAAATCTGAATCACACCCAGATTCAGCATTTAGAATCAAAATGGCAAAATCAGTTTCCTCTCTGTCAACCAGTTCTCTACCCATCTCAATACACCTCCTCCAATCCCGTGCACTTTAGTCTTGCATGGTAATCTCTTGTGTCTCATAACAGTAATTCATCCAACTCTCCTTTGATGGTCTGCAGGAGAATAACACATATATAGAAAGATTTAAACAATTCCAAGGCATTGAAACAGCTGCCTTTCCTTATAATATTCAGTGTACAGAGTATGGAGCATGGTGCTGGGCTGACAGGGCTAACCATTTGGGAATTTTCTAGGTTCACTCACTTGTAAGCTCTTGGATCATGCTGAGCCAGGGGGTCACTTTATAAAAAGCATCAATATGATCACATTGGGAATGGCTTTCATGGTGTTCAGTTGAAGAGGAGATAAATAAGTAATATGCTGTCCTGAATTTGCAATGATGGTAACATTGCTACAGATGATAAAGCTGTGTCCTGCTGATCTGGTTCAAACTGCGGCACTTTTCCTGCTTAATTGGTAAGCCAGCTTGCCAATGACGATCATTACAGAGAAGGGAAAGAGGCAAGCTTGATTCCTTTATTTTTCTCGCCATCTGTCCGCAAGCAGAATTGTTTTCGTTTTTGAAATAGATTGAGATGCATTTCCTCAAGCCCTCTGAATATTAAATCAGTTTTAAAGTTATTCACAGCAAAATTCCATTATGGTTAATTCAGAAGTATTGTTTCTTCATGCATTCGGTGGCACAATGGTGCAGTGTTTGGCACTGCTGCCTCACAGCATCAGGGACCAGGGTTCAATCCCAGCCTTGGGTGGAGTTTGTACATTCTCCCCGTTGTTGTGTGGGTTTCCTCCAGGTGTTCCGGTCTCCTCCTACAGTCCGAAGATGTGCATATTTGTGGAAAATATCAGCCATGATTGAATGGTGGAGCAGACTCGATGGGCCGAGTGGCCTAATTCTGCTCCTATTTCTCATGGTCTTATCGTTTTATGGTTTGGCCATGCTAAATTGCCCCTTCATGTCTTAAGATTTGTAGGTTTGGGTAAATAGGTGAGGTTATGGGGGAGGACCTGGGTGGAATGCTTTGTTATGTAATTACTGTTGGCATTTTCCAAAACTGTAGCAAACTTGCAAATCATGTGACCTGTAACTGTCATGTTTTTGGTCTGGCAAATTCCACTTCTTTTTGAGAAGAAACAGAGTTTGATTTAAACAGTTTATGGCCCCTTTCATATATTCTGGACATGACAGAACAAATTAATCTGGAACCTGCCATGTTTTTGGTCTTGTTACAAATCTATCTTGAAATTCAAGTTGATGTATTTTAATATGAATAAAAATGACTGTTAATATTTTCCCAACCATCAGCAGTAGAGGTTTGAAATTAACTAGTTGCATCAAAGTCAGATATAGTGAGGCTTTGATCAGAATGGTGCCATTCTCCAGCATGATTCCTGTGGTGAGCAAGGCAGGAAATTTTCAGTCATAGTTCCTGCAGATGGGTGCAAGGCACCTGCCATGCTAGTTTATCTCCGTCTCCGTCTTCTTGTAGCTGTGCTGCAAAATATTAAAGAAACATGATAGTTTTTCCTTCAGATTACAGAGTGTTGTTGGAGATGATAATGGTAGCTATCACATATAACACTGCTTGATTTTGTTGGGCATGCACAGAGTCTCTTTCTGGGCCACCAGAGAAACATAGACACTAGAAGAAGGAGTAGGCCATTTAGCCCTTCAAGCCTGCTCCATCATTTGATATGATCACGGCTATCCTCCATTTTAATGCCATGCTCCCGTGTTATCCCCGTAGCTCTTGACACTTCTAGAGTCTTAAAATTTATTTCCTTCTTTACTATATTCAATGACTTGGCCTCCATAGCCTTCTGTTGTAGAGAATTCCACAGGTTCACCAACATCTGAGTGAAGAAAGTTCTCCTCATGTCAGCCCTAAACGGTCTACCCCATATTCTGAAACAATGACCTAGATCCTCCATCTAATTACCTTTTAAGGAATACTATTCTGTTTCTCCATTTGAAGTGGATAACTTCACACTTTTCCATATTGCTCTGCATCTACCATGTATTTGTCCAATCACTCAACTTGCCTCAATTACCCTGACGCCTCTTAACATCCTCTTCACCACTCATATTCACACCAAATGTTGTGTTATCATAAAAGCTTGAAAATATTACTCAATAAAAACAGGGAATGCTGGAAAACTCAGCATCTGTAGGGAAAGAAATATTTTAAGTTTGTATCACTTGTCTTCAGAATTACAGAGAAGGATACAAGGAAACATGTGTTAGGTTAAATACTTTATAAGAGAAGGTGGAACAAATGGAACAGTCATTAGTGGGAGCTGGAAGAGATTGCAGCAAAGATGTAGCAACATTGAAGAACAAAAGATAGATAACTTAGCAGGGGACAAGGAGGGAACGTTTTCTCATCGGAACAAAATGTGTTTGGGATATAGAAAAACGTTAAGACAGTGGAGAAAGGCCACAGTCCAAAGTCGTTGCGCTCAGTGTTGAATTCTGAAAGCTGTAACATACCGAATTGAAAGATGAGGTATTGCTCCTCCAGTTTGCATTAGGCTTCACTGGACCATTGCAGCAGGCCAAAGGTGGACATGTGAGAATGAGAGCAAGGTGCCCAGTTGAAATGGCAAGGAACAGGAGTGTTGTTGTCATTGCAGGCTAAGTGAAGGTGTTCCTCAAAGTGGTCACCCAGTATGTTTTAGTCTCCTCGATGTAAAAGAGGCCACTTTGGGAGC
This sequence comes from Carcharhinus amblyrhynchos, assembly GCF_965287045.1. Lineage (NCBI taxonomy): Eukaryota > Metazoa > Chordata > Chondrichthyes > Carcharhiniformes > Carcharhinidae > Carcharhinus > Carcharhinus amblyrhynchos. The sequence goes on along the minus strand of NC_137324.1, from coordinate 43,630,082 downwards.
AGTGAATACAGGAGACCAAATTGAAGGAGGTGAAATATTGCTTCACCTGAAAGAAGTGTTTGGGCCTTGAACAATGTGGAGGGAGGAGGTAAAGGAAAAGATGTTGCAACTTCTTTAATTGCAGGAGAAGATGCTGTGGGCAGGGCATGAGGAGTTGGGCATGATGGAAGAATAGACCAGAGTGTCACTGAGGGAGTTGTCACTGTGGAATGCTAACAGGGATGTTGAGGAAAAAGTGTGCATCATGGTGGCATCATGCAAAAATGGTGGAAAATGATCCTTTGAATGTGGAGACCGATGGGGTGCTGGAGTTTTTCCAGCTGTGATGACTTCAGTCAGGCAAACGAGATGGGCCTGCGTGAATATGAACTCCTTGATTGAGTCCTTAACCTGACTGCCTCTCTACCGAGACTATATTTGCAGCAGGGTGTCCCTGGAGAGGGAGTATGCAGTGTCCGAGGGCACAGTTAATGCCTACCATGCCCGCTGGGCACCACAGGGATTGGGGTGTACTATTGACCCCTTCAATCAGAGTTAATTTGATGTTTCCTGTCTGCTTTGACATTTGTTTCAGGTGGTTCACCTCCTCTTAGGGAGCTGCCCCTTTTGAGTTTCCCCTATGTTAATTTGATTTCATTTATTTGGTTAGACACTAAAAAATGTCCCTGACTGAGTCCTAATTGATGGCCCAATCAGGGAACTTGATGTTCCATATTTAAAGCAGTCAGTCTCTCTGCCTGCTGAAGCAGGGAGCACATTGGGAGAACCCTGTAGTATAGTATGTCTTGTAAATAAAGGAACTTTTGAAGACAGGACATTTGCCTCCACAAAATTATTGCACCAGCATTCTGGTTTTGTTTCAGCATCCACAGTATTTTGTTTTTATTTATATTTGGTCCCCTCGTCCAATTCATTGATATATTATGTGAACCACTGGAGCCCAAGCACTGGTCCCTGCAGGGCCCCACTAATCATCACCAGCCACTTCGAAAAAGACCTATTTATTCCTTCTTGCTCTCTCCTGTCCACTTACCAATTCTCAATCCAAGCCAATACATTAGCCCAGTTGCATGGGCTTTAAGTTTGTCCAGTAACCAATTATGTGGATCTTTATTGAAAGTTTTCTGAAGCTCAGAATGCACCACATCCACTGGTTGATCTTAATGTATCCTATTAGTTACGTCTTCGAATTATAGATTGGTATAACATGGTTTCTCTTTCATAAATGTATGTTGATATTTTTAATATTCTGTTATCGCCATCCTATATATCATTTCCCTGTTCGCCTAATTGGTCTGTAATTCCCTGTTTTCTTCCTCCACAGGTGGTTACCTGTGCAGCGCCCGTGCATACTGTTACTTCCGAGATAAAAGGCAGCAGTTGAAGGGTAAGTCGATGAAACTATAAAGGACTAAGAGCTGTCCCTACCATGGGGAGCAAAAGCCTTGATTTCCATCACGTGACAAAAATGAAAGATATTTAATGACCAGAAGCCACATTTTCAAACATGTACATTAGAAAAATTAAGATGTGGATATATAGCTATATTTGAAAACTATTTTTTAAATAGTGCAGTTACATTTGCCACTATCCAAGGTGTTAGGACTATTCCAGAACATACAGAATTCTGGAAGATGACAACAAATGCATCCATTGTTTCCATGGGCAACTCCTTTAGTACCCTGGGATATAGATTATCAGGTTTAGGGGTTTATCAGCTTTCAGTCCTATTAATTCATCCAGCACTATTGTTTTAGAACAAGTAATTTTGTTCAATTCCTCCTTCTCATTGGACCTTTGGTCCTTTAACATTTCTGGAAAGTTTTTCATGTCTTTCTCTGTAAAGACAGAAATAAAGTAGTTGTTTAATTGCTCTGCCTTTTCTTTGATCTCTGTTATAAATTCTCCTGTTTCAAACTGCTGGAGGTGATTCTCCCAAAAAAATTCTAAGTGCTGAAATTGCGGGAAAAATGGTCTAAACCATGATTGCTTTTCCAGTGGGAGTTCAGACTCGAATCTCCCACACTCTGTACAGTGCTGCTCCTCCAGCCCCTACCCCCCCACACAACCCAATCGTGCCCCGCCCAAGAACTCCCACGCCAGCCCAGCTCCCCCCATCCCAGAGCATCCCAATCTCCTGCCCTCAGCAGTGGCGGTTCCCCCCACCATGGGAGGCAGACATCCCCCTGGGAGGGACACCGCCCCACACCCCCCCATCCCGGCAGACACCCCCCAAGTCTGCCCTGATCACTAGCCTCCTTCCAGCCCTGACCGAATCTGTCTGCAGAGCACCATCCCCAGTAATCACCCCTAGGTGCTGCCCCCCAGCTGGCCCTGCTTCCTACACCTTGGCACTGCCCACCTAGGCCGTGCTCCCCTTGGCACTGCCTGACACCCAGCGAGCAGTGCCAAGGTGCCCCTAGGCATGGACACTTTGTCCCTTAGGCAATGCCAGGAGGCACATACTGGCACTGTCAGGATGCTTATGCCAAGGGGGCATTACCCCCATCACCTGACCCTCTCGAGAGCCCCAATTTCCCCTCCCTTCATTCCAGTGGGGTCTCCCGCTAGTTCCCCAGAAGTGGGGAGCTACTTTAAACCCCACCAAAATGATATTGTACTGTTGGGGTGAGAGATGCTATCGGGTCTGGAGAATCCAGTCCTGGGCCCGATAATTACATTTAGATCACATTAAAAATAGATTAAAATTACTTTCCTGGTGCTCCCGCCAGTTTCCTGCATTGTCCCGATTGCGCCGGATTTCTGCCATTGGGAGATACGTGTGTGTCGGGGATGCCTGTGCGAATCCTATGAATTGTCACACACGCTAATCTCCCAGCCCCTGTTGTGTTCAATAATCTTTTTCTTTTTACATAGTTCTAGTAGATTTTACCATCGCCTTTTATGTTACTTGTATATTCACTCTTATACTATTCTTAACTTTATTGGTTAACCATTGTTGCTTTATCCCCTTCTGAGAATTGTTTCTCACTCAGATATCTCTTTGTTATGAGTCATGAAGTATTTTCATAAATATCTGCCATTGCTGATTGCTTTATTAAATCTGCCTCATTACATATTATCAGATTCAAAATAGCCTGATTCCTGGTTAGACCCATAACAGGTTGCTCTAGGAAACTGTTTCAAATACACTCAATGAATTCATCCTCATGGCTACCTCTGCCAATTTAGTTTCCCCGATCCACATGAAGATTAAATTCACCCAAGATTAATGTGCCACTTTTCTTCATGCTCACATTATCTCCTGATTTATTCTCCTGCAGTATAACTACTGCTAAAATATATGTAGCTATCGCCTACCCCCTTGTTATTTCATTCCTCTGCCAATATAGATTTGAAATCTTCTGATCCAAGAACATTTCTTGCTATCATATTTATTCCATCTCATACTAACAAAACTACAGCACCACCTTTTCTTTCCTCTCTGTCCTTATAAAAGGGCACATACCCTGAATATTTAGTTCTCAGCTTTGATCTCCTTGTACCAATGTCTCTGTAATGGGTATAAGACTTACCTATTAATTCATATATTTTGTGTTGAATATTACGTGTGTTTAAGTAAAGAGCCAGAATTTTGCCTTTTAATCATTTCCCCTTTTGACTCTACTTGTTAGTAATTTTTTATTGCAGTGTATACATTTATACTCGATACTCCGATTTATAAAAGCCAATGTTCCAAAAGCACTCTTTACGACTCTTATCCACCTGTGACGTCACTTTTGGGGAATTCTGCACTTGTATTCCCAGATCTCTCTGTTCAACTGCACTCTTCAGAGTCCTACCATTTACCCTGTACATTCTACTTTGGTTTGTCCTTCCAAAGTGCAATACCTCACACTTGTCTGTGTTAAATTTCATTTGCCATTTTTCAGCCCATTTTTCTAGTTGGTCCAAATCCCTCTACAAGCTTTGAAAACCTTCCTCACTGTCCACTACACCTCCAATCTTTGTATCATCAGCAAATTTGCTGATCCAATTTACCACATTATCATCCAGATCATTGATATCGATGACAAACAACAATGGACCCAACACCAATCCCTGCGGCACTGCAATAGTCACAGGCCTCCACTCAGAGAAGCAACTCTCCAGAACCACTCTCCTGCTCCTTCCATTCAGCCAGTGTCTAATCCAATTTACAACCTCCCCATCTATACCTAGCCACTGAACCTTCCTAACTAACCTCCCACAAGGGACCTTGTCAAAGGCCTTGCTGAAATCCAGGTAGACAACATCCACCGCCTTCCCTTCATCCACTTTCCAGATGACCTCCTCGAAAAACTCTAATAGATTGGTCAAGCGTGACCTACCAGGCACAAAGCCATGTTGATTCTCCCTAATAAGTCCCCATCTATCCAAATATTTGTAGATCCTATCCCTTCTCACACCTTCCAACAACGTCAAACCTACTGGCCTGTAATTTCCCAGATTTCTTTTGGAACCTTTTTTAAACAATGGAACAACATGAGCCACCCTCCAATCATCCGGCACCTCCCCTGTGAATATTGACATTTTAAATATGCCTATACATACGCTATGTATGTATACGTAGCTCTGTGGGGGCAGTTCCTGAAGAATTCCTGCCCAGCCTTCCTCTTGAAGACTGTGTGCAGTGCTATTATCTTGCTGTGGGGTGTGGTCAGGGACTGCATTGAGTGCTGGGGGCGGAGTGCACTATGTGCTGCCTGAGGCCTAACCAGATGAAGCAGCTGCTGATTTGGGCTGAGGTGCAGAGGCTGAGACATGGACTGCAGGGAATCTGCTGTCGCTGGGCACGCATCTGGTGCTGATTTGCAGTCTGTCCCTGCCCTGTGATAAGGACCAGCAACACATGCCTGTAACTGATGCTGCAGTTGCACAGATAGTAATGGCTCAAGGGTGCACATTGCCCATGGCTGCACACCAACCTGCATAATCTGTACCAGCATTTGTCATGATGGGAATCTCACACAACCCTAATTGGCCATTCATGGTACCATGGACTGTGTGGTGTTGCCAGTACCTACAACTGGGGTACTGGCCCAAGTGAGGGATTGGGGTGCTCCTAGGTCTACGCAGGTAAGACATTAATCTTTGATCTTCACAAACCCCACTGTGTAGATGGATCTCAGACTGATAGATTTGGAACTGACCGTTATGGTGGCAGCGGAAGAGGAGGAGGTGGTGGTGGCTCAGGAGGTGGCGGGTGTGGAGAGACCACCACAGGAGCAGCCAATAGCAGTTTCTCAGGAAGGAGGGCAGACAGCTGCTGCTGAGGGCCAGGAGGTGGGTGTGCAGCCTCCTGATGGGTGAACAGAAGGCAGAGGGTGCCGAGGGCAAGGAGGAACAGGCCCCGGAATTCATTTGAGGCCCGCTCGGAGGTGATGTGCTGTCGTCAGATGTGGTCTCCAAGAGCACAGTGTGGCACCAATGTGAGGTGCTCACACACCTGGCACCTCAGGAGAGGGTCGGCCACCCACTCCCTGTGGATGTCAAGATGAGAGCTGCCCTGAACCTTTTTGCATCTGGGCCATTTCAGGCACTCAATGGCAACCTCAGTGAGATCTCGCAGATCTGTGTGCGGCAGGTCTGTATGCCTGGGCAGGACAGTACATAAACTTTGATGTGGGCCGTGTATAGCAGGAGGCCTGGGCTGTAAGCTTCGCAGCCATTGCTGGATTGTCCAATGTCCAGGGAGCAATGGACGGGCCCTACATGGAGCACCACAGCCATTTAGCAACAGAAAAGGGTTCCAACACCTCAATGTGCAGATCGTGTGTGACCATCTCATGCAGGCCGATGCACGCCATCCAGGGAGTGTCCATGACAGACTTGTCCTTTGGCAGTCGGACATCCCTGGGCTCTTTAAAGACCAGCCCAGGCTGCCAGGATGGCTACTGGGTGACAAGGGTTATCCACTAAGGTCATGACTGATGACACCTGAGTAGAGGCCCAAGACTGAGGCGGAGGCCCGCTATAACAAGGCCCTATGCAGCCACCCAGTCCATCGTATAGCTGTGTATCAGCCTGCTTAAAATGCAGTTCCATTGGTTGGACTACCCTGAAGGGGGGGTGGGGGGGGGGGGGGGGAGTTCGGGGGAGGGGACAGGGTGGCCTCCAGTATTACCCTGTGCTTGCTTCACGCATAATCATAGTTTGTTGCGCTCTGCAAAATATCGGCCAGCAGCAGGGAGACCAGCTGGGGCAGGAGGAGGAGGAGCAGTGAGGGGGCGAGGTGGACATCCTGCTGTATGAGCAGCCAGAGGAAAGAGGGCAGGAGGCAATGGCAGGTGTCCGGCAAGGAAGGGCAGCAAAGGACACCCGCTTCACCTAGCTGATGCTGTGCAGTGAGGGGGGGCAGCAACTACCACACATCCACCACACCCCAGGAGCAAGTTCAGCCACCATTCCCACCCCAAACTGAACTGCGCCCTCAAGGCGCCAAAGTGTGGCGACTAGGGGATTTTCACAATACTTTCATCGCAGTGTTAATGTAAGTTTACTTGTGACAGATAAGTAAATAAACCACATCAGCCTTCCCCAGCCTCTCTCATCTCACTACTCTGTTCCCCAGAAACATTAAAACTTGTTAATAGGCCTGGGCTGGCAATGGTTGCGAGTCTTGGTTGAAGGCTGGAGGATGATGATGACTCACTGTTGTGCCTACTCAGATCCTGTCCCTGGTGCCAGTCAAGTCTGACTCATAACTGTTCTCCGAATGCACGCTGCCACCCTGGCCCATGTGGCTGTAAGGGTTTGGGATACCTGTTTGTGGGGCAATTAGGTTGGGGGGGAGGTGCACCCCTCTACTATGGACTGGGTGTCGACATGGCTCAATGTGGAAGATCTCTGCCTCAGTCTCGGGCCTCTGCACAGATTTCAGCCATGACCTTAGCGGTTAACCTTTGTCACCCAATAGCCATCCGGCAACCTGGACCGGTCTTCAAACAGCCAGGGATGCCTGACAGCGTCAAGCAGGCAGTCCTGGTTGGTCTTGGCGAAACTTGGGGCAGGTTTCTTCAAAGACATCATGGTGTGACTGACTGTGCAGATTATATACAGCTCTGGCTTATTAGGGGAGTACAGTTGCGGTGACTTTGGCCAGTCAAGGGCCCATTGGCAACAAATACTTGTGAGAAATTTTGAAGGCTGCTTTTCAATTAAATGTCATGCATTCCTCAGGGTGCTGACTGACTGTCATTCAATAAGCTGTATCTGGGGGAGTGCAATACTTTGGGCTCCCATTCAATAGAGGGAATGCTTGCAAGCTGGGAGTGTGCAGGACAGCCCAACGCAAGTTCTCTGTAGGACAGCAGTGAGGTCAGTATGATCAAGGGATGGAAGGATGGGTACCTGTGTTACCCAGATCTATGGGGGCTTGGCATAGGTGAGCAGCCATGCCTGTATGGTGGAGGGGGGGGGGGGGGCAGCAATATCCATATGGGGGGACAGTAATGCCTGTACGAGTAGGGGAAGCCAGCAATGTCTGTATGGGGAATCAACAATGTGCCCAGTGATGTCTGTGAGGTTTGTGGGGGTCAGCAATGTGCCCAGTGATGTCTGTAAGGGTGAGGGGGCACAATGCGGTGGTTGTGGGTGCCGGTGATAAAGCCAGCCATGTCTGTGGAGGTTGTGGGGGCCAGTGATGAAGCCAGTGTTTTCTGTCTGGGGATTGTGGGGGCCAGTGATGAGGCTAGCAATGTTTGTGTGCGGGACGTGGTGTTAGCAATGAGGCCAGCAATGTCTGTAGTGATTGAAAGGCAGTGATCTAGATGCTGGGAGGTCTTTCAGTGATCTCCCAAAAATGTACGCATGCACGGGTTCCCGCTCATCCTGCAGATTTCAGCCTCTTTGGCATGAATAAATCCCGCCCCTGCGCTTTTAGTGACATTCACGATTGTGACCTCGCTTATCTCCAATTACAATGTGGTCTTGATCAATTGGGCCAGTGAGCTGACGAATGGCAGATGAAGTTTATTTTAGACAAATGTGAGGTGATGCATTTTGGCAGATCGAACGAGGGCAGGACTTATTCAGTTAATGGTAGGGCATTGGGGGGAGTTATAGAACAAAGAGATCTCGGGGTATATGCTCATAACTCCTTGAAAGTGGAGTCACAGATGGACAGGGTGGTGAAAAAGGCATTCAGCATACTTGGTTTCATTGGTCAGAACATTGAATAAAGGAGTTGGGATGTCTTGTTGAAGTTGCACAAGACATTAGTAAGGCCACACTTGGAATACTGTGTATAGTTCTGGTCACCCTATTATCGAAAGAATATTATTAAACCAGAAGGAGTGCAGAAAAGATTTACCAGGATGCTACCTGGACTTGATAGCCTGAGTTATAAGGAGAGGCTGGATAGACTGGGACTTTTTTCTCTGGAGCGTAGAAGGCTGAGGGGTGATCTTATGGAAGTCTATAAAATAATGAGGGGCACAGATCAGCCAGATAGTCAATATCTTTTCCCAAAGGTAGGGGAGTCTAAAATTAGAGGGCATAGGTTTAAGGTGAGAGGGGAGAGGTACAAAAGTATCCATGGCAGCAATTTTTTCAACAGAGGGTGGTGAATATCTGGAACAAGCTTCCAGAGATAGTAGTTGAGGCGGGTAAAATTTTGTCTTTTAAAAAGCATTTAGACAGTTACGTGGGCAAGATGAGTATAGAGGGATATGGGCCAAATGTGGGCAATTAGGATTAGCTTAGGAGTTTAAAAAAAGGGCAGCATGGACAAGTTGGGCCGAAGGGCCTGTTTTCATGCTGTAAACCTCAATGGCTCCATGCCTCTGCATTGCAGAGAGTATGGGAGTTTTGAGTCTGAAGTTGCACTGAAAAAATAATTATGAATCCCATTATTTTGGCCAATTCAACACTTAGAATTTTTGGGGGAGCTCTATCTATTCTAATCCCATTTTCCAGCAGTTGGTTTGTAGCCTTGTATGCTATAGTATTCCAAGTATTCACCTAAATGCTTCTTAAATCTTTTGAAGGTTCCCTGCATCTACCACGCTTTCATGCAGTGAATTCCAGATTCCCACCTTTCCTCAAATCCCTTCTGACTATCTTGCCCCTTACCTTAAATCTATATCCCATGGCTACTGAAGGGAAAATATTCCTTCTTGTTAAGCCTATGCAATTCCCCCGTAATTTTGTGTACCCCGATCAGGTCTCTAACAGCCTTCTCTGCTTCAAGGATAACCATCCCAGCCTAACCAACTTCTCTTCGTAGATAAAATATGCCAGCCCAAATAACATCCCGGTGAATCTTCTCTGCACCCTTTCTAGTGTAATCACTTTCTTCTTATAGCATGGTGACCAGAATTGCACACTGCACTCTAGCTGTCACCTCATGAGCATTTTGTATAGCTTCATCATAATCTTCCTGCTCTTATACATAGGAACATACATAGAAAAATAGAAGCAGGAGTAGACCATTTGGCCCTTCGAGCCTGCTCTGCCATTCATTATGATAATAGCTGATCATCAAATTCAATACCCTGATCCCGCTTTCACCCATATCCCTTGATCTCTTTAGCCCCAAGAGTTATATCTAACTCCTTGAAATTATCCCTTTTGGCCATAAGTACTTTGAGGCAGTGAATTCTCCAGATTCACCACTCCCTGGGGGAAGAAATTTCTCCTCACCTCAATCCTAAAAGGTTTACCTCTTGTTCTCAAGCTGAGACTCTTAGTTCTGGATGGCCCCACCATTGGGACTTTCTGAACCTACCTTGTCTAATCATATTGAATGCTTTCCTTTATTGGGTAAAATACAAAAGCAGGGATGTAATGATGGAACTGTATACATACGTTAGGCCATAGATAATGTTTTGTGTTTAGTTCTGGTCAGCATATTACAGGAGAGAGTGCAGAGAAGATGTACAAGAATATTGCCAGGGTTTGAAAATTGCAGCTATGAGGAGAGATTGGATAGGCAGAGGCTGATTGGCTTAAAATAGATGAAGCAAAGGGATGACATCATTGTAATAGATCGAGGACAATTCAATGAAGCTAAAGAGCAAAAGGCATTATTGCCAATAAACAAACAATTATTTTTACAAGAGGAGTAATTGTACAACGGTACACTATTCCGGCCTGGCTCCAAATGCGATTCCCCCTCCCTCCGCCTGGGATACTTGCCCTTGCACTTCAACTGCTCAGCTCCCTGGCTGAATACTTCATACGGTCCAACTGGACCGCATGGCCACACTACCAAAATAATTGAGGTGCTCAATATTATGAAGAGCCTAGACAGGGTAGACAGGAAAGGTCTGTTTACCCTAGCTGAGGAGTCAATTACCAGGGGACATTGATTCACCCAAAGGGTGATGGGCATCTGAAATTTATTGCCTTAATTGGTGGTTGAGGCTAAAACACCCAACTCTTTAAAAGGTGCCTGGACCTGCATCCGAAGTACTGTAACCTGGGGAGTCAAGGAGCAGGTGCTGGAAGATGGGATTAAAGAGAGCAGCTAGCTCCTTTTTAATCTCTTTTGACTAGTGTCGGCAAAATGGACTGAATGGACTCTTTCTGCATTGTAACCTTCCTATGGTTCTTTTGTCACTTTTCTATTCCCTGCCATACTTGCCAAAACAAATAAAAATTAAAAATATTTTCTTTACTTCCTTCACCTCTGCTTCTTTGCCAATTGGGAAAGAATGCCCATGTCGAAACAAAACTGGGTCGAAAGGGTGCTTTTGGAATTTAATCAGACATCAGATCTTTGACATCATTGCACCATAGGTATAGCAAGCCCAACTTTTACTTACACATTTTCAGTGCAAAATATTGTGTGTTGGGCAAATAGCCAGGTTTGTTCATTTGTCCACAGCACTGCAAGGTTTAAGAGTACGAAAACCTGCTGAATGTAAACCATCACTTAAATTATTTGGTTCTCTTCAGCTATTTGAAAAGTCTGTATCCTCTATTGTTATGATCTTCCTTCAAAATCCATAAAATTCCTCTCAAGCAAAGGGACCCATTCAGCCCATTGAGTCTGCACCAACCCTCATAAGGAACATTTCACCAAGGTTCACAAACTCACTGCCCTATCCCTGCCCACTGTGCACATTTTCGGACTGTGGGAGAAAAACAGAAAACCAGAAGAAACCCATGCTGATAAGAGGAGAGTGTGCAAACTCCAAATGGACAGGCACCCAAGGTCAATGGGGTGGCATTGTGGCACAGTGGTTAGCATTGCTGCCTCACAGCTTCGGGGACCTGGGTTCGATTCCTGGCTTGGGTCACTGTCTATGTGGAGTTTGCATGTTCTCCCCATGTTTGCATGGTTTTGTCCAGGTGCTCCGGTTTCCTCCCACAGTCCAAAGATGCGTGGGTTGCGTATGTTAGAGAGATTAGTGAGGTAAATATGTGGGATTATGGGAATAGGGCCTGGATGGGATTGTTGACTGTGCACGCTCAATGGCCAAATGGCCTCCTTCTGCATTGTAGGGTTTCTATGAACCCAGGTCCCTTGCAGCATTGCGAACCACTGTGTAACCATGCCATCTTTAGTGCATTGCATCTCTTCCACCATCACACTGTAATGTTAAGCGATCATTATTTCAGCCGTCATACCTCAAAAATGTTGTTTTGTCATCTCATTTTCTGCATTTGAAAATCTCCCAAAACTTTGTCTGCAGTCATTCTCAGTTCATTTACTTAGACCCTCTGTCTGCCTCTTCCCATTTTAAACTGCACATTAATTTTTGTGAGGTGAGATATATGAATACCAGTCACTGTAGCTATTGACACTAATAGGTTTAAATACATTTAAATCCAATATGCTAATTAGGGGAAATCAATGGACCATTTTTCATAATTAAAGATCAAGTTGGAAGCTTGTACATCACTGTTCCTCCATCTTGCATTTTGCAATATATGTGAGTTATAACTATTACATGATACCACAGATTAAACTAGCATTACAATGGCAGCTCTGATTAATTTTGATCAGAAAGCCGTATGGTATGTGTACTATGCGCCACTTTTAAGCAAGATTTTATGGGGCTTATATACCTGATCAATTAATCACACATTTTTAACATTGTTGCACGCTTTCTCACATTTTGCTATCCAGTCCAATAACTGTTGCACACATTATAAATTATGCAACGGTTTCAATAATGTTGTCAAATTAGGAACACATTTGCCACAATAATTTACTAATCCCAGAAAAGTTCTCAGTTGTGTTGCATTCATTTAACATGATGCTTCTAAGAATCATTCATCTTTTTGGCTGCTTTATGTAGGTATTTACAATTAATAATGTGATCCAATACTAAACTCACATCTGGAAAAAGTCACACTTCTCTTTCTTGATTCATAGACCATGTGCTTGAAGACACTTTGATATTACTTCTAAGTTATTCAAGTACTCTTGTTCACTGGACCTGCAATTAGAATATCATCCAAGTAACATTGTACACCAGAGAGACCACTTAAAATTTGATTCACCCATCTCTGGAATAGGGTTAGTTGTGGGTGTTATGCCAAAAGATAATCTGTCACAATGAAAAAGACCTCTATGAATAACAATGGTAAGCAATGGTTGAGATTCAGCGGCTACATTCATCTGTAAATATGCTTACGAAAGATCAATCTTGCTGAATTTTTGCCTAGTTGATAACATAGCAAACAAACCTTCAATTAAATGATCAGCATACAACACTGGATTTATGGTTGTTTTAAAGTCACTAAAGAACAAAGAACAACCCAGCACGGGAAACAGGCCCTTCGGCCCAACGAGCCCACGCCGCCATTTCAACAAAGCATTTTCCTACACCTACCCTGCCCCGTGTGTATGCGAATGGTACCCCTAATGTAGCCAGATTCAGGGGAGAATGGTGTAGGGTCAATTTGGTACACCAATCAGCCTAAGAGCACATCTTTGCGGTGTGGGAGGAAACCAGAGCACCCGGAGGAAACCTACGCAACCACAGGGAGAATGCGCAAACTCTCACAGACACAGGCCCAAATCCATGTATCTGCACAGCTAGCAGTGATAGTCACTGAGCTGTTGTGGTGCCCGTCTGCTGGTCCAGGATTAAGCGCACACAACGACATGAAGTACTAGGCCACTCTCGAAACCTCCAAGAGCAGCCCACGCATGACCCACCGTGTGCATGCCCCTCGTTTGACAACAAGGTGGACCGACACCTATGGATTAAAAGAGACAAAACATTAACATGTAATATTACATTTCCAGTGTCGTCCCGAGGCTCTGACCCTTTCTAATACCGTCTACGATAACCCTCCATCCCTGTTTCACTCATGTGTCTATCTAAGTAAACCTTAAACAAGTCCAATGTGCCTGCCTCCACCACCTTACTTGGTAGCGCGTTCCATACCCCCACAATCCTCTGCGTGAAAAACCTTCCTCTAGTATCCAAATTATACTTCTCCCCCCTCACCCTTAGATCGTGACCTCTCGTAATAGTTGTCCCCAATCTAAGGAAAAGCCTGCCACTGTTGACCCTATCTATTCCCTTCATTATTTTATACACCTCTATCAGATCCCCCCTTAATCTCCGTCTTTCTAAGGCGAAGAGCCCCAGTTTTTCCAATCTTTCCTCGTAACTCAGTCCTTCCATACCAGGCAGCATCCTGGTAAACCTCCTCTGCACTCTCTCTAGGGTCTCCACGTCCTTCCGGTAGTAAGGTGACCAGAACTGGATGCAGTACTCCAAATGTGGTCTAACCAACGTTCTGTACAACTGAAGCATTAGACGACAGCTCTTATACTCTATACCCCTTCCTATACAGGCTAGCATTCTGTAAGCTTTCTTCACAATCTTCTCTACCTGTGTTGACACCTTCAGAGACTTGTGCACCTGAACTCCCAGGTCCCTCTGTATTTCTATACTCTTAATCGGTCTACCTTTTATCATGTAACTCCTCTCTGCATTATTCCTTCCAAAATGCATCACCTCGCATTTGTCAGGATTAAATTCCATCTGCCATCTATTTGCCCAATATACCACCCTATCTATATCCTGCTGTGTCACCTGACAATCTTTCTCAGTATCCACCAATCCTGCCATCTTGGTGTCATCTGCAAACTTGCTGATCACACCACGTACGCCCTCTTCCAAGTCATTTATAAATATTACAAAGAGGAGAGGTCCCAGTACTGAGCGCTGCGGCACACCACTGGTAACTGACCTCCAGCCAGAAAAGGACCCTTCCAGTACTACTCTCTGTCTCCTATTGCCCAGCCAGTTTTCAATCCATCTAGCTAGCTGTCCTTGTATCCCATGTGCCTTAACCTTTTCTACCAGCCTACCGTGAAGGACTTTGTCAAACGCCTTACTGAAATCCATATAGATGACATCAACGGCTTGCCCATCGTCAACCGTTTTTGTCACCAATACCATTAACTGAACCATTTGGTTTCATGGCAGGTATGATGGGATAGACTAGTCACTTATAGCTGGCTTTAACACACCAGCATTAAAACAAGTTGTACTAAAATTGCTTTGATCTTGGGATGAATTACATAAAAACACTCCTGTCTTGAGATTTTTTGGTTGTCTATTAGGCTTTATCTTAAGTTTCACTTGAAATCCCTTTATTGTGCCAAGTGTCTCTTCAAATATACTCTTGTATTTATCCAGAAAGTGCTGTCAGCCTGCTTTGGCATCAACAAATCCATTGAAAGCATTTCAGTTAAGCTTTATCTGCTCCAGCCATGATCTTCCAAATAGAATTGGAATATTCCCATGGATCACATTGAGAATTTGTCCACTCAGCACTCCATTGACCATGATGTAACTTTGAAATTGTTTTGGTGTGCAGTTTCAGGAATTAAAGATGCAGTAGCACCAGTATCAATCTCCATCCTAATAGACTGTCCACTTAACTTTGAAATCACCCAGAATCTAGATGATTCATCCTGTATTAATGAGATGCTCAGTTGGAGCTCTTCATCATATTTCTAGACATTCCTTTCTTCGTTGTTCTAATTCTTTTCTTACAAGTTGTAAATTATTTTTTAAAATGGAATTTTTTCTTCTTCTTGAAGGTATCCAGATTCTTCTTCTGAATATTCTTCTCAGGGGAAGCTGGTCCAGCTCAACATTCTTTTGCAGTGTGACCCATTTTTCCAAAGTCCTTGCATTAACTATGCTTGCCCCAGTAGTCACTTGCTGAATGGCTGATTTTGGCACATCTGTGACATGCTTGTTGCTGTTTTGACTTCTTATGGGCAGATCCTAACTTATGGATCCCCAATCCTTCACCAACTCGAGAAATCTTTTTAGCAGCCAGTTCCATTGACACTGCAATTTTTACTGTTGTATTGAAAATCAAAGCATGTTCAGTCCTCGAACATTTTAAGATAGCCTCATTTTGGAGACCATAAGCTAGATGATATCAAAGAGAATCTTCTAAGGGTTCACTAAACTCACAATCTTGTTACTGTCTTTTTTAAGGTTAGCACAAACTGAGCAATTCTTTTGCCTTTCACTTGATTCCTTTGGTGGAACCTGGACCATTCCATAATGATCAGTGGCTTCGGAGAGTAATGTTCTTTTAGGATCTTTGTCAAGTCATCCTGTGTTTTGGTTCCTGGCTTTGCTGGATCAGTAAAGTTCTGGAATATTGTGTCCAGTTTTGAGGAAGGATATGGTGACATTCGAGGCAGCTCAGAGTAGATTCACTAGATTGATTCTGGGGATGAAAGTGTCGACGTATGAAGAGAAATTAAACAGTTTGGGCTTTTACTTGCTGGAGTTTAGAAGAATGAGAGGGTACCTGATCGTGGTGCATAAAATTTTAAAAGGGATTGATGAAGTAAATATAGACCAAATGTTTCCTCTTGAGACAATCTAAAGCAAAAGTTCACAGATACAGATTGTGAGGTGGCCGATTTAAAACTGAGATGAGGAGGAATTACTTCTCGCAGAGGGTGGTTAATTTGGGGAACTTGCTGCCCTACAACAGGGTGGTGTCTGAATCATTCAATGGTTTCAAGAAGGAGATACATATATTTCTAATAAAAAAGGGAAAGAGGGATATGGAGAACAGGTGGGGAGGTGGATTTGAGACCAGGGAGATATCAACATTGATCTGATTGAATAACAGAGCAGGCTCGAGGGCTGAATTTGCTTACTTTTGCTCCTACTTTCACTGTTTATACCTTCCTATGATCCATGATGGTCTGTCAGGCATGGTCCAGACTGCAACCATCCCACACTTGGTCATTTTTTGGGAGAGCGGTGTGTTGCACATTTGTTCTGGGGTACTGGGGCTGAAACACACCAGCGAACCTGCCTGCAAAGTACTATTTTGGAAGGGTATGCTGATCTCACAATACACTGGGAGATCACCTCCATCACCCCACAGACATTGGGACCTCTTCATAGCACCCCACATGATTACCCTCCCATCACATCCCCAACTTATCCCCACTCAGGTTCTACCCCTGGCACATTGGCAATGCCCAATTCATAGAACCCTACAGTGCAGAAGGAGGCCATTCAGCCCATCAAGTCTGCACCCACCACAATCCCATACAGGCACTATCCCCATAGCCCCATGCATTTACACTAGCTAGTCCCCCGACTCTAAGGAGAAAGTTAGCATGGCCAATGCAACTAACCCACACATCTTTGGACTGCGGGAGGAAACCAGAGCACCCGGTGCAAACCCCGCAGACAGTGACCCAAGTCGGGAATCAAACCCAGGTCCCTGGAACTGTGAGGCAATTGTGCTAACCATTATTCCACTGTGCTGCCTTCACCTTTTGGATACTGCCCACCTTTTGGATACTGCTTAGCCATGTCCCCAACTACCTGTGTCTTCAATGGTCTCCAAGGTCTCCCAAATGGGCATCATGATTAGTCTCCACTGGAGGTAATCAGCAGTGATTCTCATATGTTTTACACCACACCTGAAGGTCAGAAGGTCCTGAGATTCTGGCATTGAATGAGCTATGCATATTTAACTGCCATTTTAAATATGCTAAACGACTTTGCACCCTTTCTGGGCAGGATCTGGTTTGCGACATTAGAAAGGGACTGGATGGCTGCAAATTATTTGGCACTGGGCAAGAAACTGATTTTGAGGCTTGTACAGTGTTTTCTGGGATCAATGTGATTTGCATTAGACATAGTGAGGTTGGAAAATCACCCCCATAGATTCAAGCACGCAATTGATTTTATTGAAAGAGATGTTCTCTTTGATGGAGAACAAACCCTGTGGCAACACCCTAATGACCTTACTATCATAGACATAGACATGGAAAATAGTTGCAGGAAGTGGCCATTTGGCCCTATGAGACTGCACCACCATTCAATAAGATCATAGCTGATCATGCACTTTCAGTACCTCACTCCTGCTTTCTCTCCATATCCCTTGAATCCTTTAGCCACAAGTGCCACATCCAGCTCTCTCTTGAACATGAGATGTGATCAGCTCTTAAGGCGAACATGTAGCCTTTTAAAAGTATAGCAGTATCTTTGTTGTATAGATTATCAAAAATGAAATTTTCCTTTTTATTTGAAGTACTATTTGTCTGTTAATTCATGTTTAATTTGCATTGGTTTTGCTTTGTGTGAAAGTAAAAGTTACAAAAGGGCGTCATTGCACCGGACAACCTAGTAATTAGATTCAAGGATGCTTTTAACTCCTGGCATTCAGTGAAGGTTTGGCCAAAACAGGAGTTAAGATAGAGCAACTTTAATTGTTCTTCCATTTCTAATCCACAGCAGATGAAACATTGTTCACCCAATAGTTAAAAGTTTCAAATTCATCATTATATAGCACTGTCTGTACTGTGATGCACACAGGCATCAAGGGACTTTTAGCAATGTATGTTATAGGCTGCTTGCTGGCAAAACTATATTCTGTAAAACTTTTCAAAGAAGAATTGGATGCCCTGAAAGGTTGTTTTTCATCCTCAGAACATGGGACCAGCAGCAAAGTCAGAATTTGTTGGTAATCCCTAGATACAACTGAGTAGTTTCAGGAGAAGACAGTGATGTAGTGGTAATATCCCTGAACTAGTAATCCATAGGCCAGGCTAATGCTCTGGGGACATGGGTTCACAACTGACAATTAATAAAACCTGGAATTGAAAACTAGTCTCAGTAATTGTGACCATGAAGCGATCATCAATTATTATAAAAACACATCTGATTCACTAATGCCCTTTAAAGGAGAAAATCTGACATTGTTATGTGTTCTGGTTGACATGTTGCTTCAGAACCACATGATTGTGGTTAGCTCTTAACTGCACTCTGAAATGGCCTGGCAAGCCATTTAATTCAAGGGCAATTCGGGATGGGCAATGAATGCTGACCTTTCCAGCGACAACCACATCCCATGAAAGGATAAGAAAAATGGTTTGCTTGACCAGGTTGAATTAAGAGTCAAGCCTGTGGGTTTTGGATTGGAGTTACTGATAACCCATACAGGGTATGCTCTGCATGTTACTTTCTGTAAAGGCCATTGGTGAAGCAATCATTGTTTTCTTAACCAATAAAATTTGAGGATCGCTTTTACCAAAAGCAGTTATGTATTTCCAGGCATTTAAATTAACTGGTGGACTTTAAACTTTTATTCTTCTTGTTTGCCAGTCAAGCAATATGGCTAATAGACCCATTTGTGTTGTGTGGTCCCTGTCCCCACGTTCTCAGAGTTTGGAAGGAATTTTGCTGAGCTAAACCCTACCTCAGACTGTGAACGAAGAAAGGCTGATAAAAGCAGAGTCAGAGGTCTGGAGCCTTGGTGAGATGCTACAGTGCATCTTGTAAATGGTAACACTGCTATCACTGTGTGTCGATAGTGGATGGAATGAAGGTTGAAGGTGCTGGATGGGGTCAGGCAAGTTGGCTGCTTTGTTTTGAGTGATGGAGAGCTTCTTGAGTGTTGTTAGAACTGCACTCATTCAGGCAAACTGGTACAATTTCATCAAATTCCTGACTTGTGCCTTGTTGATGAGGGTTTGAGGAATCATGAGTTGAGTTATTCAATACAGAATTCCCAACCTATGACATGCTCCTCACCTGTACTAACCATCCCCTCCACCCATCCAGGATGTTGATACAGTGATACAGGGAGTTCAGTGTTGATAATGCCATTGAATGTCAAGGGGAAATGATTAGGTTATCTCTTGTTGAAATGGTCATTCTGTGGTAATTGTGTAATGTGAGCGTTACCAACTTGTCAACCCAAGCCTGAATAATGTCCAGGTATTGCTGCATCTGCTCACAGACCATCTGAGATTTCATGGTGCTCAACATTATTCAGTCATTTGTGAACAGGACAATGCCCTAACATAAGGTCAGAATTTTTTTTTTAATTAATTCACAGCATGTAGGCTTTGCTGATTAGCCCAGCATTTATCATTCATCCCTAATTGCCTGTGAGGAGGTGTTGGTGAGCTGACTTCTTGAACTGCTGCAGTCCATGTGGCATAGGTACACCCGCAGTACTGATCAGTTTGATACAACTGAATGGTTTGTAGGCCATTTCAGTGGACATTTAAGAATTAACCACATTGCTGTGGATCTAGAGCCACATGTAGGTCAGATCAAGTAGGCCAGATTTCCTTTCCTAAATGACATTGATGAACCAGATGGGTTTTTACAATCTTAATGAAGCAGCTGAATATGGTTTGGCCTAGGACGCTACGTGGATCTTTCGCAGCAATGCCCTGGGACTGAGATGATTGATTTCCAGAAACACAACCATCTTTCTTTCTGTTACATTGATCCCAACAAGATTTGAATTTTCACCCTGATTTTCATTGACTGGAGATTTGCTTGGGCTCCTTGACTGCATTGTGAGGAGCAAATACAAAACACTAATTTCAAAGAGGTACAAGTAAAATGCTGTTTCTTGTGGAAGAAGTGTTTGGGACCTTGAACAGTGAGAGGTAAAGGGAGGGTGTTGCACCTCATGTGCTTACATGGGAAGCTGCCAGAGGAAAGGCAGAAGTTACTGAGGGGTGACTGAGTAGTAGACTCAGGCGTCATAGAGGTTACAGTCTATTTAGAATGCAAAAATGGAAGGGAAGGGGAAGACATGCTTTTTTGCTGGTATCATAAATGGCATTAAATATTTTGCCTAATGGGTGCAAGGTGAGGTCAGGGGAAAATATATCTTGGCTCTTGGAGGGAGGGGACTACTTACATCTCATTGGATTCCTTCATTTTTATCAAATGCTCTCATTCTAGTATCTGCTAAATGTATATTATTTTCAACATAGACATAAGGTCTCAGATGAATGTGTTTTATGATCCATATATGGTAAATAAAACAATTCACAAACCTTTAGAAAGTTTGGTGAACCGTTTATCAGACTATTTAAACATTTGCAGCTTCAATTTGTGGTTATTACACACCTGAAAGACTGCACAGATAGAATCCTTACATAAAAATTCATTGCAGTGTCATTTTCTTCCAGGGCCTTCCATTAGCTTATTAGTCATTCCTATCATAAAATAAAAGTTTATTGCTCCCAGAGTACATTGCTTACACTTCTGGTAATATTTAATCAGAATAATTTTTCTTTCAAAACATATTTAATTTTTGACACATTAAAGAGACATTTAATCCTAATTGCCATTGAAACAATTGTGGTCATGCAAGAAATTTAGCAATGTCACTTACGCTGTTTCAGAAATCATTGAGGTGCTCATATCTTCACATTATCTTCACAATTCTGAGTTCAGCAGGTGATTTCATTCTTTTAGTATGTGCTTCTTTGCAAATATCAAGGTTACATTTTGGAATTATGTAGACAGAATCAGTAGCAGTTTTCTTTTCAATCCAAGCTTTGAACATTAATGCTGTGTGAGCTATCATTAAAATATAAACGCAAATATTACTTTATTTTTTAGAGGGAATGTCATTCAGATTAATGCAGCAAAATCGGTCAACATGTCAACACGTCTTTATTACAAAGGAAATCAGGATTTTTTTAAACTGTACTTCAGATTCCAATTTTATGATTCTGTTCATCTGCGTATAAAATTAAAACTCTTTGACTTGGCAATCTGGTTTACGAATCTAGCTCAGTACCCAGAGGTCACTAATCATTTTTGAATTTCTGAAAGTGAACCATTGGGCTAAGTTAAACTAAATGGTTGGGCTTGATGGTCTGAGTATTTGCAGCATTAGCCTATATTTGATTGCAAGTAGGGTGGCATACACCACACGTGCTACAGGTTTTACATTCCAGTCTCCCAGGGAGTGTTGAAATGCATCACGGAGGTGTCAGGTCAAGGGTATCTTAGGAAACGTCATCAAGAAAGAAGCATCTTCATAATTAAAATAAATTGTTTTATATTACATTATAAATAAGAATAAATTAGCTATGTTTCAGATAGCACTAAAATAGAACCAATTATTCTTGTAACATGTTGTTTCCCAGACATAATAAATAATTTTGAAAGGTAGTACAGTTGGTGGATTTATCTAATGCAAATTAGTGCTTTGAATTAAAAGGAGAACTTCACTTTAATGGACAGGGATGTGGTACAACCAACATGAACATATTGTTCACAGTTATATCAACAGCTGTAAAGATGAAGAATTATGAATAAGCACTCATATCAAAAATCCCAGATGCAGTTGCCGAAACCTTTTATACTAAACATCGTCTTCAGCACCACTCGCAATCTGATCTCTCAGCAATTTAACTGTTAATTATATTGCATATTTGCTTCTTATTCTTTTTTTTTCAAATTCAGCTCATGTACAAAAACATCTGTGGATGTAGGGAATTAATGAAGATTGGCTAGTCAAAGTGATCATAGAATCATAGGATGGCTACAGCACAGAAGGAGGCCATTCAGTCTGTTGTGCCCATGCTGGTTCTGTGCAAGAGCAGCTCTCTTGCCTTTTCCTCTTCTCTTGCAATTTTTATCTCTTGAGATAAATATCCAAGTCCCTTTTGAAAGCCACAACTGAATTTGCTTCCATCATACTCTCAGGCAGCGTTTAACAGACCTTAACCATTTACTGCATGAAAAGGTTTTTTCACATGTCATCTTTATTTCTTTTGCCATCTACCATAACTCCACATTCTCTGGTTCTCAACCTTTCTGCCAATGGTTTTCCACGGGCTACTCTTCCCAAACACCTCACAATTTTGAACACCTCTGTCAAATCTCTTCTTAGCCTTTTCTTCTCTAAGGACAGCCCCAGCTTTCCCAAACTTTCTGTGTAATTGAATTCCCTCATTCCCAGGATCATGTTAGGAAATTCATTCTGCACCCTTTCCAATGCCTTCACATCCTTCCTAACTGTTCTAATGCATTCATATCTTTTGTAACTTCTCTGATATCACATCTTTCCCAGAAATAGTACTTCAAAATGTTTTATCATTTAATCTCTTTTTCTAATGAAATAGCTCTCAATAAGGAATAAATTAAATTAAACTGCTCAAGCTTTAAGCTAACAGTAGTGAAACTATTCAAAATAGTACATGTTGCATTAGTCTTTAATCCTAACCCCCTTCCATTTTCCATGGAACAGGTTTTCTTCACTGTAGGGATTCTATGTTTCCATGATGATCTGAGGTCTGAATGTCTTGCTGCAATTTGTGATTAATGCTATAAAATCACCCGGAACAACACTTGTAGTCATTTTATGTCAGTTTTTCCCTTATTCTAAGGCAAGCAAGCCCACTGCAGCACAACACACCATCCAGTGGCTCAGTTAGGAACTGATGAAACCCATTCTTGTTAGTGTGGTGGGTAAACAGGAGTACCAGGCAGTGCACTGACCACTTGCACATCAGATTAGAAAGCAAACTTGTACCACCAAGGTTGAGTTGTCCTTTAAGAAGCATGAAAAAAGTTTCAATGGAGACAATGTGATTTATATTTTCCCTGCACAGCAGACTATTACAGAGCTGTAAACTATAAAACATCCTTGAACATGCTGAGCGCTAACGATTGCTGCATCATGTGGTGCAAGCAACATCTTTTACTGCCATTTTATCTTAGTAACCATTAGTGTATAGAATTATGCTAATGAATATCATGTAAAAAAGGGGAAAAGGCTGTGTTGCTGTAATAATGAAATTCAGTCAATAAAAAACACAGATAATCTCGTCAAATTAGTAGCTAAAGGCAAAAGTGCTACCCCAGCATTTTAATCAAGTGTTTAGAGAAATATAAGCACTAATTACTACATTTGCATAACTTAATCATTAAGGTGATGTATTATATACAGTAAATCAAACTGTGTTGGCTAATTCGTACATTCAGCAAATCTTAGCCAAGCAAGAAGTTAACTGCACACAGCAATAGAGAACTTGTGTGTCATAAAGATAGAGTATGATGATTAACCCTGTGGTTTGCACAGCAACATTTCATACAATAACATGAGAACAACTTCCAAAATCCTGCTGCTTTCAAAATAATTCTGCCTTTGTTATAGCATTTATGCAAATTTCTTCTAAATTTTCCCTCATGGGTGTGTGCAAACAGACATGGTCATGGTTTCCTCTATTGTTCATGTCACTCGTGACTGGGGATCTGACTGAAATAATCAAATACTGCCCAGAAACAAGTGTCGCTGCTGAGCAAGAAGGGGAGATGGCTCCACATGTCCATATGCTCCTGGATATACCATACCGAAAAAGCTCTATTGTTCCTAGCTGGTTATTATGTCCTTCCTTCAACACCCCTGTAAGCTGCAAAGAGAATAATGTGCACAGTAAGAATCCAAAATAACTTGCAGGTTTTCTATTTTACTTCCGCAATTAAATTCGTAATTTTATCCCACACTCCTTCATTTACACCATTGCAATGCATTCACTATTTTGTTGGCTGAAAGGATGCACACATCCTGTGCACAGTTGCACAGTGGTTAGCAGTATTGTCTCACAGCACTAGGCACCTGGGTTCAATTCCGACCTTGGGTGACTGTCAATGTGGAATTTGAACGTTCTCCAGGGAGAATGTTCGGGTGCTCTGGTTTCCTCCTGCATTCCAAAGATGTGAAGGTTAGGTGGATTGGCCATGCTAAATTGCCCCTCAGCTTCAGAGGATTAGAAGGGTAAATATGTGGGGTTAGGGGGATAAAGCCTGGGTGGAATTGTGGTTAGTGCAGACTCGATGGTCTGAATGACCTCCTTCTGCACAGTAGGAATTCTATGATTCTAAATGATCAGATCTCTGATGTTTTTTGCCTCACTTTCTGTGAAAAACTGTCCGATTGCTGGTCAACACTTCCCCACAATAACATGTCTGAGATGGGGAAATAATATTTACAGTGAAATTGTACATGTGTTTGGCAGAATTTCCTATGTTTTCTAAGCTTAGCAAATGATTGGTACTTCTATTTATGATTTGATGGTGAATAAGGGAAGGGAAATGGGATAAAAAAGTTAATGACAAGAATATGAAAAAAAATTGTTATTTTATTTAAGTTATTTCATTACTAAGTTATTTACCAGGATGTTGCCTGGTTTGGAGGGTAGCTCTTATGAGGAAAGGTTGAGGGAGCTGGGGCTTTTCTCTTCGGAGCGGAGGAGGATGAGAGGCGACTTAATAGAAGTTTATAAGATGATGAGAGGGATCGATAGAGTGGATGTGCAGAGACCACTTCCTCCGGTGGATGTAGCTGTTACTAGGGGGCATAACCAAAACGTTCATGGTGGGAGATATAGGAGGGATGTCCGAGGTAGATTCTTTACTCAGGGAGTATTTGGGGTGTGGAATAGACTGCCTGCTGTGATAGTGGAGTCAGACACTTTAGGAACTTTCAAGCGGTTATTGGATAGGCATACGGAGCACTCCAGAATTATCGGGAGGGGATAGATTGATCTTGGGATTGGACATAGCTCAGCACAACATTGAGGGTCGAAGGGCATGTACTGTGCTGTAATGTTCTATGTTTTTATGTTTCTATGTTTTATTTAAGGCATTGTTCTTATTCATTTTATCAGGAAGATGCAACAGAATAATTCTGTTTGTGGACATACTCTCTTCCACCTTCTTCCATTGGGAGAAAGATAAAAAATCTGAGATTACGTACCAACTGGCTCAGCTTCTTCCCTGCTGCCATCAAACTTTTGAATGGACCTATCTTATCTTAAGCTGATCTGTCACTACATCCTAGCTATGACTGTAACCCTATACTCTGCACCCTGTCCTTTCCCTCTCCTCTATATACTCAATGAATGGTATGCCTTGTCTCTATAGCGCACAAGAAACAATACTTTTCAGCATATCCCAATACATGTGACAGTAATAAATCATATCAAATCAACTCAAATAAGGAACCTCACATCCTGTCACCCCAAAAGTAAGAGAGTTCTTCTGGTCATTCCCAAATGATTTCAGGTCTTACATCTTTTGACTGTTTTGTCTTTAAACACAGCATTAGAAACTAAATTTGTAGCTAAAATAAACGACAAGATAAACTCACCTAAAAGACTAAATTCTTCAACTCTGGAGTTGTTTTTTTTTCTCTCTCTTTCAAATTACTGCACTCTGTGTCTTCATTATTAATTCAGAAGGAAACTGGATAATTTCAGAAAAGAGTGGAAGGATATTGCTTTTGGGTTCATGAAAGATTATAAATGGTTAGATTGGGTCCTGAAACAGGAAATGAACAGCAGATTAAATCAGAACATAGCTTTTTCTCATTATATTCTTTTGTGTACCCAAGATTGTAGATTTGAGTTCCCTGGTATTCTGGAGTTAGAATACTTGTTTCATAGTTGTGTTATCTTTGGTACTAGAAGATCACGTAAATAGGTTTGTTGAGAAATACTGACAGCAATGTTGCATTTGCAAATAAATTACATTTGTAGGAAAGCAGGTTACCTGGTAGAGACTGAAGTTGGTCAACATTCAGAAAGGCTAAATTGCCATACTCGAAGCGTTGATGTCAGCGACTGCTCTCACTTTCTCTGAGCTTGAAGAACTACCCTATTTTTTGATTGAAAGCATCATAAATTGACATTTGCTCTGAAATTAAGGGGATGGTTTATTGTTGTGACAGCTTTACCATTGTTGTGATTTCCAAGAGTTTGATTCAGCAATGCTGACTTTAGCTTGTTAAGGCTGTGATGCTGTTTGTTTTTGTAAACCAGGATGCAAATGTGTGGCTTGTTCGCTGGTTGGTGCAAGGACAACCTATTCGGACCATTCCATTTCCCTGCTTCAGAAAGATGAAGTGCACGTGTTGTAATCCTTTCAACATAGTAATTAAAGTTTATTTGGACATAGATTAAATAATGTACAGATGTGAAAGTAAATCATTTTTGTACTTTTAAGTAATCTACAGAATCAGTTGTGAGTTAAATAACTATTACTTCCATTGCACAGCAAACTTGGAGTTATGAAGAAAAATCTAGCAAAATCAGTTACTCTCATTTGCTACTTGTGGAATAATGAAAGATGAGAATGGATGTTTTGTTTTGTTGCATTTTCATCCCATTGTATCTTCATTTTAAAAGGCGCAGACTAAGCAGTAGCAAAAGGGAGGCCAGCCAATTGAGAATTGGTTGGTTTTGTCATGTTCTTCTGCTTATGCATCGGGTCAGCATTCACTAATAACTGAATGCATTAATGTTCACTAAAAAAAATTAGAAAATAAATGCAGAAACTTAGATGCCATCAGCTGCTATGGGACCATTGATGAATATTCTCATTCTGCAGTGTGAATAGTTTCATAAATAAGATGGTAAAAACAAAACAAGTGGAAGCCAGGGAGCAAACTACATGTTTACACCTATCTCATTGGCATAGAATTCCTTTACCTTTATGATTATCTTTCAATCATCATAAGGAGATTTCAGGAAGCTTTGAATGCCGCCTGCAGATTGGACCTCACCCGGCCACGCAACAAGGTATCCAGTGTTGGTCAGATGATAACGTTTTTGTCTCTGAGCCCAAAGAGGCACACTCACATTCCATTTAAGGCTTTACTCTAAATGACAACATTTGGAGGGGAATCATGTGAATGATATGTTTGGCCGTGGCCCTGCCTTCAGTCTTCCAGCCAAGTTAGTGGAGAAATGGTAAAGTGCACATGGTAGGAACACTAGCTTCAGCAAAAAGCAAAACGTCTAACCATTAAAATGTGGAATCAAAGCTGGTGCAAAATTAATCAATCACGTTGCTGTTAAAGTTTTAAATATCACTCCTCTTAAACTGTGCCTGCACTTCCCATGTCACTGGAACAATTCCATTACTGATGTGCATTGTGTTTTCAAGCAGTTCTACTTAAATATTCGTAATAATTTATTACTAATGCCCAGTATAGCCTAAATATTTTTTTAAATGAAAGTCTGCATATTCGTGCATCCGTTCAAGTTCAGATCAACCAAGTTATTTTATAATCTCCAATAAATATAGAACAGCAATCTCGTATGAATAATCGAGTCGAAGAAAGGCTTTTAATATAGTTTTTTTTTTATTTAAAGAGATGTGTGAACTGAGTAGCTGGAACCCAGCAGTATTCATCAGGGTTATAGCAGAAAAAAAGCAGGATTAATCCATTGTCTCCAGAACAATCCTTTCATACAGTCAGGATTTGCACATGGCTTTCATTGCAGTAGTAGATAAAGATTAGAATTAATAATCATAATTCATTTCATGAGAAACTGCGATTTTCAAGATTATTATTTTTATAATAGCAGCAATCAAACTAAAATTAGTATTTAGACAAGATGATGAGTGACAACTTAGGATTCCCATAATGCAAGATTTAGAAATTTTAAGTTAAATGTCTACTGATATACTAATCAATAAGGTATTGCTTAAAGGAATATAACATGTTTCTTGGAGTTATAAGAATGAGAAAAAATGTTCAACTGTTGCTCTCGTATTAATCCTAGACTCTTATTAAAGTAAATGCATGTCCTTCTTTGCCTCTCACCCTCATTTTCTTTCCACTTTTCTGCTTTTTCAGTCTCCCTTTCTCCATATGTCAAATTAAATAGTGGAAGCGCTGCACTAACCAACAAAAGATCTGTCGCATGTACTATACCTAACGTATACATTGATCTTCTGTGCCTATATGCACTATAATTACTGAATTATATAAATAAAAAGAATCTCACTTCATTAGAATTTCACGATATCAGAAGATGTATTAAAGCTGTTCACATAAAGCATCCCTCGACTCTGGTGCATAGCAGGGATTCAGGCAATGCAGTCAGCTGCACAATTCTATTCCTGGTTCAAATAAGACTGATTAAAATGAAATTACTCAGTCTTGTGACCCATGGCAAATTTTATGAGCTGCAATTTGTCTAGCAGTTCAGCTGTGAATAAAATCTGATCGACTATAATTTAGGTTTATAGTTCCTATTTCTTCTACATGGTAGACTCCAGTGATCCTGAAATGAAGAATGAGAAATGAATTAGCTAAACCAAAAAGGTTCAAATTGTAGAAAGCTCTATTGCCCTTTCTTTAAAGTTATTGTCATTTTTAGCACTATATGCTTTATATAATAGTAAAACACACAACTAGAATCAATCAATAAACTTTGTTTTAACCGCTTGAGGTAATCCAGATTTAGGTCAAAATAATAATTTAGTCACTTATTTTCTTTTTTATTAACATTATGTTTGCCTCTTTGCACATAATGAATATTTAATTAAAATAAGATTCCATTTCATTTTGAGCGGCATGGTGGCACAGTTGTTGACACCGTTGCCTCACAGCGCCAGGGACCCAGGTTCAATTCCAGTCTCGGATCACTGTCTGTGTGGAGTTTGCATGTTCTCCCTGTGTCTGCATTGGTTTCCTCCATGTGCTCCAGTTTCCTCTCATACTCCAAAGATGTGCAGGTTAGGTTCATTGGCCATGCCCCTTAGTGTCAGGGGAGCTGGGAGGGTAAATGTGTGGGGTTACAGGGATGGGACCTAGGTGAGATTGTTGTTGTTGCAGGCTTGGATGGGCCACTTCTGTACTGTAGCTTCTATAATTCTATGCTTATGATTCATCTTTAAGACCTAACCCAGTTACACACTGCAATGCACATCTATTTGTTTGGATTTGTTTATAAAATGCTTTGGTGATGTCCAAATATATGTTTGATTTCAGCAAAAAACATAATGTTTCACAATGCCAAATTAAAATTAAAAGCAATTTTCATACATGCAAATTCAAATCATGTTGTTGTAAACAGGTTGACTTGAATCCCCACTTGCCTCTTACGAGTGTGTATTGGATTTCTACTTTAATTTGATATCTTCAACATACACCTTAGCTCATAGCAAAGCTGTAGATACCTCAGTTTTAATAAAAATCAACATCATCTAAATTGAGGCTGAGCTGCAGGGTAAACAGTAGAGACACTTCCAAATGTTAAATCAGCAAGTTTTTTTTTAGGCCTAACCAAACAAATCTTTATTTTACAAGCTGCACACTTTTGGTGTAAAAACACTGCTATGGCGTCCTTCCTTGCTGAAGTTGCATCTTCACAAATATCAGTAAATACACCGTCATGTTGACTTCCGATTACTGGTAGCCATTGATAGCCATTGACCACAGATGTTGGTTATTGTCCAGTTCGCTGCTTTAACTGCTGGATCCTAATGGCTGGTGGCATTACAGTTATGGCTGGCAAAAAGCAAAACCAAACCATAGTTCAAGTACCCACAATGTAAGTCTGAAGTGCACCTTTTTAATGCAATATTGCTCTGGGTCCCTTCTTGTCAAAACAGCACCTTTACATCTGCAATCTTTCTCCATATCAGCTTTTGCAAATATACGCCACTTCAAAATACAAGTGCAAAACCAGTACAAAGTGTTTATTTATTATTACCCTTATGATTGCCAAACTATACATTCATTTTTTTGGAAAAAACAAGTTGAATTAGAAGGCACTTTTCTCACCCTTCTTTCCTTCTCATAATTAAATAACTGTATACGGTAAGCGTATATGCAGAATTTAATTGTGATCAATGCTTAAAATTATTTATACATCAAATCAGTTTTATAAGTGCCCTTCTTTACCTGGTAAATCCCTGCATCTAACTACTTTTATAGCTGGATTAGACCAGATATACCTAAGTGTGGTGCCCCACTCTTTATTTATAGTGTGGTGTCACCAGACACAAATAATTACAGGGTTGAGAGCCTGTTATCCAGCTAGGAAATATATTCTGCAAAGATTGAAAAACAGAGGGGGAAAAAAGAAGGATGTTCTTGTGCTCAGCTCTTAAACAGCTTGTGCTGGTCTACACAATCGGTGATAAGCATGCATGCTGTCTGCGGGGATCTCCTTCCTTTACATTATCCCCCACACATCCAGTGAAACCATTGAGCTGCTGAAAAGGATCAATCCAGCGATTTCTGGAGGAGCCCTGCGTATGGCATACAGTAATAACTTGCAATCTTGCTGTTGCAAAAGAAAAGCACTAACATCGTATGTACTTTGGTTCACTTGGAGGTAAGTGGTTAACATTTTGCAATGTTCAGTCTTCCACTACCGCTTCTCATTGTAAAGTAATGTCAGCATATATACAGACAGAAACAAAAATACAAGCTGACACTTTATGGTCATGAGTGAAATGAGCTGTTTTCATTTTATCTGTACCAGTAATGCAATCAACAGCACAAAACTGGCACGTTTAATGTTTTAGCTCTCAAAGGTCTGAACGGAACATCTGCCAAATGGAGCCAGTGTCACTTGTTGCCAGGTCAGTTTTCCTCTGAAGTTGCTGCATCAGGGCCCTGTTGGGATACACATTGCTGACATAACACAATACCTGGTTTAACAGTACCTAGCAATTTCACAGTCATATATGAGAAAAAAACATTCCAATTAACAACATAATCAGCATTTATAAGCTTAATGATCTCCAAAGAGTGAAGCTACTGCTCCATTAGTATAGCTGCAAATGACTGCACAAAAGGAAAAGGGTTGTTGGGACCATTTTCATTCACAAAATGTAACAAAAGTGGGCAAATATGTTACTAATATTGGAAAATGGGGATAGAGAGAGGGGGGTGAAGGGTCAGCGGTCAGAACCAGAAGCTGAAAGCTGCAAATTAGGGACCTCGGGATCAGGAGCAGTAGAGATTAGAGTGGTGATTGTGGTAAGCACTTAACTTTTTTTGAAAAAAAGTAATGGAAAAGCGCTATTTAATTCCCAAGAGCAATTATGGATGAACAACTAAAAGGCTTTGCCAGCAATGCTCACATCCCACGAAATAATAAAAGGAAAACACACTGAGACAGGTGCTAGCTGCTGCAGGGTAAACCGATGTTACGGTGGTGATCTGAACTAGGCCTTAAGACCCTTAATTAGAGGTGGCAGGTACACGGGTTAAGGTTGCATGCTGATTGCCCTGATGCAACGTGAGAGGCCCCACATTCCCAATCAGGATTTCACTCTCCAGCAGGCCATGCTGCAGCCTTCGAAGGCAGGTCCCAATTTAACCCCCGAATATCTTGTTAGAGAGTAAGTTCATCATTACTTTAACTAATTGTATACGTGGCTCTGCGCCAACGAGGAATAACTGGATACAGAGACAGCTTCACTCATTCTGCAGTGAGTTTGTCCAGTTCAGTCAGATTACTGGTTTCAACACTTTTTGTCAAGGAAGTGGAAGAATTTCAGTTTCTGATGGCTGCCAATTAATCTGTTAACTGATTAGTGCAAATAATCAGTGGCACGGCAGCAAAGTGGTTAGCACTGCTGCTCCACAGGACCCAGGTTTGGTTCCTGGCTCGGGTCACTGTCTGTATGGAGTTTGCATGTTCTCCCTGTGCCTGCGTGGATTTCCTCAGTTCTCTGATTTCCTCCCATGTTCTGAATGACGTGCTGGGTTAGGTGCATTGACCCGAAAAGGCGCTGGACTGTGACGACTAGGGGAATTTCACAGTAATTTCATTGCAGTGTTAACGTAAGCCTTATTTGTGACTAATAAATGAACTTTTAGGTTAATTCTGAAGAAAGCTAAATTAAATTGATCATGCTGCTATATTGGATATGATTAAACAATATATCCAAAATATGTTCAAAATTTAGTAAATTTTTGTGTTGTAATGTATCATGACTCATTGCATATCATATTATTTGTCTGTTTCACTGTCGATTTGTGCAGATCAGTACACCCTTTTTTATTGGAGATAGGCTCAGAGACCATTCTTGTGTCATTTTTCTATGGTTCTCTGAATTGGATGGCTCATCATCTAACTCCCTGCCTTCGTGGATCACCAGCGTCTTCTCAAGGTTAATTAAAAATGGGAACTAGGTGCAGCTTGGACAGTGACACGTTTGGTGATTAGGGGAAGTAGATTATTTCTTTTGCTACCACTTTTAGCCTCCAGTATTTGTTTTTTACTTTAGTACAGAGAAAGCTGCTAGTCGGTAAGTAAGGGAGGTGGTCGCATTGCGGTGCAGGAGCTCACAAGCAAAGAGGCAATGGCCAACCAGCAGGGTGTCTAAGAGAACCAGGCGGGTTATGCAGGAATCCATTGAATCAATCTTGTTCAGTAACCAGTTTTCCATTTTGGATACTGGCGAGGGTGATAGTTCCTCAAAGGAGTGCACTATGGGAGGCTCAGCGTCGCAGGAGTGGGGAAGGAAGAGAAACAGACATCGGGGATTTATTAGTAAGGAGAACAAAAAAGAATTTCTATGATTGTGGACGTGACTCCAAGATGGTGTGTTGCCTCCCTGGTGGCAGGGCCAAGGATGCCAAGGAGCAACTACAAGATATTCTTCTGGGGTAGGGCGAAAAGCCTGAAGTCAGAGATTTTGACCATCATTTTCCAATTCTCACTGGATAGAGATGTGGTGCTGGGCGATTAGAGGACTGCTAATGTAGAGTGAGGGACAGACGGAATAATTACATGCCAATCAGCCTGATCTCAGTCGTGGGAAAATTGGTGGAATCACCTCTGAGAGACAGGATAAGCAATCACTTAGAAAGGCACAGAGTGATCAGGAACAGTCAGCATGGACTAGTTATAGGAAGATTGTGTCTGGCAAACTTCATTGATTTTTTGAGGAAGTTACAAGGAGGATTGATGAAGGCAGTAAAGTTGATGTGGTCTACATAGATTTTAGCAAGGCTTTTGATAAGGTCCCACATGGCAGACTGTTTGAAACAAATAAAAGCCTGTGGGATCCAAGGGAATGCAACAAGATGGAAACAAAGTTGGCTCAGTGACAGGAAACAAAGAGCAATTGCTGACAGGTGTTCTTTATGGCCAGAAGGTTATTCCAAATGGGGTTGCACAGGGCTCAGTGCCAGTTTCCTGGATTTTTGTGATATATATTAACAATTTGGACATAAATGTAGTGGGCGCGATCAACAAGTTAGTAGATAATACAAAAATTGTCTGTGTGGTTGGCACTGAGGAGGAAAACTGTCAACTGCAGGAAGGGCAGAAAAGTAGCAAATGGAATTGATTACAGAGAAGTGTGATGCATTTGTGGATTTGTGCATTGTCAAACAAAGAAAAAGAATAAACAATTAATGTGAGAATACTGAGAGGTGTAGAGCAAGTGCTGGAGCTTGGAATAAATTTCAGAAATCTCTGAAATTAGCTGGACAGATTGATAAGATAGTTAAGATGATAGATGGAATCCTTTCATTTATGAGCCGAGGTATAGAATATAAGAACAAGGAGATTATGTTAGAACTATATCAAATATAAATTAAGTAACAACTTGAGTACTGTGTGCAGTTCTAGTCACCTCATTACAGAAAGGATGTAATTGAATCAGAGAGGATACCGAGGAGATTTGTGAGGTTGTTGCCAGGACTGGAACACTGGGATGATGAGGAAAGGTTGGACAGGCTGAGTTCGTTCTCCTTGGAATGAAGAAAGCTGAGGAGAGATTTGACTGAGATGTACAAAGTTGTAAAGGGCCTGGATAGAATGGATTACCTGAGCAGAGAGGTCAGTGGCAAGGGGGCATAGTGATTGGTGGAAACATTAGCAGGGAGATAAGGACATTTTCTTTCACTCAAAGGGTAATTGGGGTTTGGAACATACTGTCTGAAAGAGTAGTAGAGACAGAAACCCTTGGCTCATTTAAGAGGTGTCTGGATATTCACCGGAAGTGCTATAACCACCAGGGCTATGGACCAAATGCTGGAAAGTGGGATTAGGCTGGGTGGCTTATTTTACAGGTGGTATAGCCAAGATGGGCCAAATGGCCTTTTTCTGTGCCATAATTATTCGATGATTCTATAATTCTATGGTGAACAATAAAATTAGGAAGAGGGCAATGGTCCTGAAAGCACATTTTAAGGAGCAAGGAAAGAAATTAAAAAGCAGGACCTCAAAAACAGTATGCTGGGGATTATTCCTGTTGAGGAACTATATGCTGGTGAGTATATTAATAGGAGAATTGAGTGATTGAACATGTGGCAAGAGAATCAGTATAGGAGTGGGAGTATCGGATTTATTAGACATTGGGATCAGTCCTTGGCAGGTGGAGTTGTAAAAGATTGGCAGGTTGCACACATTGGCAAGACTGTGACCAACATTCCGGCAAGGAGCTTCGCTGGTGCTGTTGCAGAGAGTTTAAGCTAGATTGGCATATGGGTGGGAACCTGAGAGGGAGCTGAGATAGGAGGGAAGTGAACCTGCTGAGAGGAAGAAGAAAATTAGGAAATGAAATTGAAGGCAGACAATGTGGAGGCAAACATCAAATAGGATCAGAATAGGCAATTGCAAAAGGACAAAGTTAAGGGCACTCAATCAGAATGTATAAGAGAAGAAAGTAGCAAAGCAATATTGTCACTAGACTTGGAAGGCAAAGGCCCATCTGGAGGGGCCAGCGTGCTGCCAACCTCCATTTGTGACTCGACATTGACAATGGCCATTCCCATGAGGCCTATACTGACACAGACTCCATACTCTGGAGATGATCCAGGTGTTTTTGGACAATCTTGCCCTGTATTTAGATTTTATACAACATTGGTCCTGTTTCCTCCATTATAATCGCAAAGTTTCTCACATTGACTGAGTCGTTAGTCGTTGAATGTTCTGTTGGTCCCTTTAGAATCACGGCTCTTCTTCTGGTCTCTTGTTGGGAAAAATAAGTTTAATCTCATCTGAATCTGCTGTCTCATTAATAATCCCACTGGAGCAATTCCTGCCATTGTGTGGAGTCAAATAAAAATCGCACCAGTTTGGTCTCTATGGAGGCTGCAGGTTGCTTCTTCATGCCAAGTTTAAAAATCTGCATTGCTCATTCAGTCAACTCATTCGATGACAGGTGATAGGGTTCTGTCCTAATGTGTTTGATACCATTGGAAAGCTCGAAGGTTTGAAACTTAGTGCTAGTAAAGACAGTGCTATTGCCAGAGACCAGCTCTTGGGTATCCTGTGCATGCGGAAACTTTGTCGTAGTTTCGCAATAAAATGCCAAGATTGCAAATAATCTGGTTTAGCCGAAGACAGTGCTTAGGGAAAGGAATTAACTCAATGGTGAGGGGTTCAAATTCACAATGAACAATAAACTGCAAAGGCATTGGTCATCTGAATTTTTAATTGAAGTGAAACTATCTCAAGCAAAGCCGTCTGAGAACATAGAGGAATAGGGAGTTCAAGGCAAATTTTGGGGTTGAGATGAGGGCTAGAACTGTCTGTTATTGCCATACATGTGGAACTTGATGCCATCTCTTCAGGTAATGTCAGCAAAGAGCTACATATGGATGGCAGATAGGAGAAGGCCCATAAAGGACGAGTCCGGAGGCTAAAGTAAGGCAGGAGGAAAGACAGATTCTCTCATTGTAAGCGGGTAGGTAAAAAGGTAGCCTGAATTAGCTGGATAACAAATGAGAAAAGCTGAAAGTAGGTAGTATGAATAATGGGGTAAAACAATCCAAAGAAGTGGAATTAGATGAGTACAGAGATTGCATTGTGGTTGCAATCACATAAAATGTCATTTGCGTTTTTGGTTGTGGCCAAATACTGTGGGTGGGACCAGAGGGAGGGTTGGGAATCTGGTTAGTTTGAGGGAGCTGGAGTGGAAAAGTGTTCCTGCTTGGACTAGCCCATGCACAATGCTGAAAGAGCGTTTATCTCCTGCAACAGTCCTAACCCTAACCTCCTGCCTCATAGCTGGAGGTTTTCTGAGGCCTGGGAAACCCATCTGACCAGCATAAATCTGGGATTGAGTTAAAGCCTGAGACAAGTAGTCTCATTAGTACATCTTAACAAGTGGTTTAGTTCCTGAGGGGAGGTTGTTACTTCCTCTCCTGCCCTCATCCTGCCTAGGGTAAAATCAAAAATGATTCATTTCACAGAAGAACATAAGAACATAAGAAATAGGAGCAGGAGTAGGCCATCTAGCCCTTCGAGCCTGCCCCACCATTCAATAAGATCATGGCTGATCTGAAGTGGATCAGCTCCACTTTCCCGCTTTTTCCCCATAACCCTTAATCCCCTTGCCTACCAAAAACCTATCGAACCGCGTCTTAAATATATTTAGCGAGGTAGCCTCCACCACTTCAACGGGCAGGGAATTCCAGAGATTCACCACCCTATGAGTGAAGAAGTTCCTCCTCAACTCTGTTCTAAACTGCACCCCCTTTATCTTGAGGCTGTGCCCTCTAGTCCTGCTGTCCTTTCTGAGCGGGAAGAACCTCTCCACCTCTACCCTATCCATCCCATTCATCATCTTAAACGTCTCAATAAGATCCCCCCTCATCCTTCTAAACTCTAACGAGTACAAGCCCAGTCTATTCAGCCTCTCCTCATAGCTCAACCCCCTCAACTCCGGCATCAGCCTAGTAAACCTCCTCTGCACTCCCTCCAAGGCCAAAATATCCTTGCGCAAGTGCGGCGACCAAAACTGCGCACAGTACTCCAGCTGCGGCCTCACCAGTGCCCTGTACAGTTGCAGCAAGACCTCCCTACTTTTATATTCAATCCCCCTCGCTATGAAGGCCAGCATCCCATTTGCCTTCCTGACCACCTGCTGCACCTGTAGGCTGGGTTTCTGTGACTCATGCACAAGGACCCCCAGGTCCCTCTGCACCGTAGCATGCTGCAGCTTTTCGCCCTTTAAGTAGTAGTCCTTCCTACTATTATTCCTACCAAAGTGGATAACCTTACACCTGCCAACGTTGTATTCCACCTGCCAGGTCCTCGCCCACTCGCTCAGCCTATCTAGATCCCTCTGCAGACCTTCTACACCCTCCGCACAAATTGCTGTTCCACTTATCTTTGCGTCATCAGCAAATTTCGACACCTTACACTCGGCTCCCTCCTCCAGATCATCTATATAAATGGTAAATAGCTGAGGCCCCAGCACCGATCCCTGGGGCACTCCACTAGTCACCAACCGCCAATCCGAATAGCACCCATTGACACCCACTCTCTGCCTCCTATTTGACAGCCAATCCCCTATCCACGCTAACACCTTACCCCCAACTCCGTGCCCCCTAACTTTCTGTAACAACCTTTTGTGCGGCACCTTATCAAACGCCTTCTGAAAATCGAGAAACACCACATCCATCGGTTCCCCTCCATCCACCGCACTACACACTACCTCATAGAACTCCAATAAATTCGTCAGACACGACTTCCCCTTAACGAATCCGTGCTGCGTCTGCTCTATCAAACAATTCTTCTCAAGATGCCTCGCTATTTCCTCTTTGATGACGGATTCAAGCATTTTTCCTACAACAATTCCTATAATTCCCTGCCTTTTGCCTGCTACCCTTTTCAAACAGCAGCATAACATTAGCCGTTTTCCAATCTTCCGGCACTTCCCCGGAATCCAGCGAGGTTTGGAAAACAATCACTAAGGCATCCACTATCACCTCCGCCATTTCCTTCAGAACCCTGGCATGCATTCCATCCGGTCCTGGGGATTTGTCCACCATCAGTCCCTCTAGTCTGTCGAGCACTGCCTCTCTAGTAACAATGATCTTATTCAGGCCCTCAACTCCTACCATCTTTCCATCGTTAACACCCGGCAAACTATTCGCGTCCTCCTCCGTGAAGACCGAGGCAAAAAACTTATTCAAGGCCTCAGCCATTTCCTCATCCCCCACCACTAAATCCCCACTCTCATCCTCTAAGGGTTCAACATTCACCCTAGCCAGCCTCCTCCTTTTTATATATTTATAAAAACTCTTACTATCCTTTTTTATATTTAGTGCTAGCCTAGATTCATAGTCTATCCTTCCTTTCTTTATTAACTTCTTTGTCATACTTTGTTGATATTTGAACCTCTCCCAATCCTCTTCTCGCCCACTACTTTTAGCCACTCTAAACGCATCAGCTTTTAATTTAATACTCTCCTTTATCTCCTTCATTATCCACGGCTGATTGTCTCTTCTCCTACGATTCTTCTTTACCATCGGAATAAATTTCTGCTGAGCACCAAGAAAGATCTCCTTAAAGATCCTCCACTGCTCCTCAGCAGACCTACCTCCCAATCTGCGCCCCCAATCTACATTCACCAATTCCTCTCTCATCCTATCAGAAGGATAGGATAGAATGTGGGTTTGGGTTTGAGATTTTTCAAATTTTAACATTGTAGCTGAAATTGGGCAAGGTAAGTAAGAAAATGCAAAAGGGAAAACACAAGGAAAGAAGCAGGATGCTGTGAAACATGGCACAGCATAAATGGACAAGAAGAGAAGGTACAGAATACATCCATATAAGAAAATAGCGAGTCTGGGTTAAGTTATTTAATCACAAGACCATGACAGAGAACCATTCGCCGTGACAAAGAACAAAGAAAATAATAGCACAGGAACAGGCCCTTCGCCCCTCCAAGCCTGCACCAACCATGCTGCCCAACCTAGGTGATCTAGGTCAAGGATCCAGGACATTGTGGGAGGCTAGGAAGGAAATTGCGGGTTCCCTCGCTGAGATATTTGAATCATCAATAGGCACGGGTGAGGTGCCTGAAGATTGGAGAGTGGCAAATGTTGTGCCTTTGTTTAAAAAAGGGCTGCAGGGAAAACCCTGGGAACTACAGGCCAGTGAGCCTCACATCTGTGCTGGGTAAATTGTTGGAAGGTATTCTGAGAGACAGGATCTATAGGCATTTTGAGATACAAGGACTGATTAAGGACAGCATGGCTTTGTGAGTGGAAAATCATGTCTCACAAATTTAATTGAGTTTTTTGAAGGGATAACCAAGAAGGTAGATGAGGGCAGTACAGTTGATGTTGTCTACATAGACTTTCGCAAGGTCTTTGTCAAGGTACAGCATGGTAGGTTGTTGCATAAAGTTAAATGTCACGGGATCCAGGGTGAGGTATCTAAATGGATGCAAAATTGGCTTCTTAATGGAAGCCAGAGGGTGGTTGTAGAGAGTTGTTTTTCAAACTGGAGGCCTGTGACCAGCAGTATGCCTCAGGGATCAGTGCTGGGCCCACTGTTATTTATCATTTATATTAATAATTTGGATGAGAATATAGGGGGTATGGTTAGTAAGTTTGCAGATGACACCAAGATTGGTGGCATGGTGGACAGTGAGAAAGGTTACCTCCAATTGCAGTAGGATCTTGATCAATTGGGCCAGTGGGCTGATAAATGGCAGATAGAGTTTAATTTAGGCAAATACGAGGTAATGCATTTTGGTAGATTGAACCAGAGCAGGACTTACTCAGTTAATGGTAGGGCGTTGGGGAGAATTACAGAACAAAGGGATCTAGGGATACATGTTCATAACTCCTTGAAAGTGGAGTCACAGGTGCATGGAGTGGTGCAGAAGGCAATTGGATGCTTAGTTTCATCCATTTGTATTCAATTGATCCAACGTCCTGTTGAAGTTGTACAAGACTTTGGTAAAGCCACACTTGGAATACTGTGCACAATTTTGGTCACCCTATTATAGAAAGACTATTATTAAATTAGAAAGAGTGCAGTAAAGATTTACTAGGATGCTACTGGGATTTGATGGATTGAGTTATATGGAGAGGCTGAATAGACTGGGACATTTTTCTCTGGAGCGTAGGAGGCTGAGGGGTGACCTTATAGAGGTCTATAAAATAATGAGGGTCATAGACAAGGTAGATAGTCAATATCTTTTCCCAAAGTTAGGGGAGTCTAAAACTAGAGATCACAGGTTTAAGGCGAGAGGGGAGGGATACAAAAGTGTCCAGAGGAGCAATTTTTTCACACAGAAGTTGGTGAGTTTCTGGAACAAGCTGCTAGAGGTAGTAGTAAAGGCGGGTACAATTTTGTCTTTTAATAATTTTATTTTATCGGCACGACCTCAGGTGGACATGCCGATAAAATTCCACCCTGTGTTCCCAAGCTTGACTTCAAAGGCCTCTCCCACATGCATGTGATAAAAACTTGAATAAATTGACTTTATTATACTCCACTTATTGATTTGATTATCGTTATCACATGTATTAGCATACAGTGAAAATTATTGTTTCTTGCACGTGACCAAGCATACCATTCATGGAGAAGGAAACAAGGGAGTGTGGAAAGTAGTGTTACAGTTATAAAAGAGTTTAAGTGAAGTTTTAGAAACATAGAATGAGAGTAATGGATAGAATTAAAAGGTATGCTGGGCAGAGCTTGCAAGAAGTTGCCTCGCTCAAATGCCATCTTTGCTCCTGTTGGTCAAAAGTCTCAAAATTTAGCAAAGCCCCCCAATAGTACCAGACTTAAACACACTCATATTTGCTGGTTGAAATTACTATCATACGATTATTATCATGCCATTTACTTTCCTATTGGCACCTGAGACAATGCAGCGCGAAAAGAAAAACTACTTTGGATTTATGTTGCCTGATGACAATGATATCATCATGTTATCCAGCAATGTACCTGGCCTGGGGAATGTGACAAAGGTTGAAAAAGAAAAGAAGGGAAATATAACTTCCTCTATGGGCCAATAGATGTGAAATTAACTGAGCTCTATTCCAGTGCTACACTTTTATTTTTATCCTTCGACTGTAATAGTAAAAGCCTTTGCATTTATATAGCACTTATTATGTCCCTGAAAATTCTCAAAGTGCTTCATGTGATGATTGTTTTTTTGAAATCCACCGACTGTTACTAATATTTATGTAATAACCTTCGTCTTTCCCATGACATACTGTCCTTTAAAACAACCATTTAAA
Source organism: Carcharhinus amblyrhynchos (assembly GCF_965287045.1). Lineage (NCBI taxonomy): Eukaryota > Metazoa > Chordata > Chondrichthyes > Carcharhiniformes > Carcharhinidae > Carcharhinus > Carcharhinus amblyrhynchos. Next base: position 43,589,084 of record NC_137324.1, on the reverse strand, counting down.
GCATATGCTATTATAGAATCTATCAGTATAAGCAATGAGTCTTTTCAAGATTGTACTTTTAGTTAACACAAATACTCCCAACTATAAACTTCTAGCAATTTGGAGACAAAATGCATCTGCTAGGATTTTAATTAACAGTTTAATTTGCAATTGAAAAAAGTGGTCCTGTTGTGCCTACTTTTTTCTAAATTAACTTTTATGATTGCAATGTAACAGTCTATTTAATGCTTTATTTAAAGTTTTGCACAGTTAATAAAGCAACATCAGCCGCAATATGGATTGAATAATAAGGTGATTCATAATATGTTTGAATTATTTTTGATAATAAGCTACTATAATAATGTGGCAACAATTGGAAGTTTAACAGCAGGGCAATTTAAATTGATTTGATTCAGCAGTTAAAATCAAAGATTGGCAACCTTACAATGAGCAGTAAGAACTTTGCAATTCCAAATATGAATTATCAACAATCACAAACATTGATGAATATACCACCCTATATAATTTCTCCATCTTTGCAATTTAAAATACTGATATTGCACAGACTGCCATTTAATAAGATCATGACCCATGTGACTGGTACCTCCCACCTACCTTGATAACCTTTCACCCCTTTGTTTGTCAAGAATCCATCTATGTCTGCCTTGAAAATATTCAAAGACTCTGCTCCCACTGTTTTTTGAGGAAGGAAGGCCTAAAGAATCACTACCCTATGAGAGGAAAAAATCCTTCACATCTCTGTTTTACATGGCCAACCCATTATTTTTAAACAGTGACCCCAATGAAAGAAAATATGCTTCATCTACTCATCTACATCTTCTACTCTGTTAAAACCCTTCAGAATCTTATATCTCACTCTGAGATACTCTTATGGCACATAAACATTTCCACAAAGGTTGTCCCAACTATCAGCTAGAATTTTGGTAGATGATTCACAATAACCCTGGAAAAATAGAGCAGACGCAGCACGGTTTCATTAAAGGGAAGTCGTGTCTGACAAGTTTACTGGAGTTCTATGAGGATGTGTCTAGGGCGGTAGATAGAGGACAGCCGGTGGATGTGGTCTTTCTAGATTTTCAGAAGGCGTTTGACAAAGTACCTCACAAGAGGTTATTGCAGAAGGTCGAGGGACATGGAGTTGGGGGTAGGGTGTTAGCGTGGATAGAGGATTGGTTGTCAAATAGGAGGCAGAGAGTGGGGGTCAACGAGTGCTATTCAGATTGGCGGATGGTGACTAGTGGAGTGCCCCAGGGGTCGGTGCTGGGGCCTCAGCTTTTTACCATTTATATAGATGATCTGGAGGAGGGAACCGAGTGTAGGGTGTCGAAATTTGCTGATGACACCAAGATTGGGGGAACGGCAAATTGTGCAGAGGGTGTGGAGAGTCTGCAGAAGGATCTAGATAGGCTGGGCGAATGGGCCAGGAAATGGCAAATGGAATTTAATGTTGGCAAGTAGAGGGACCTAGGGGTCCTTGTGCATGAGTCGCAAAAACCCAGCTTGCAGGTGCAGCAGGTGGTCAGGAAGGCGAATGGGATGCTGGCCTTCATAGCGAGCGGGATTGAATATAAAAGTAGGGAGGTCTTGCTGCGGCTGTATAGGGCATTGGTGAGGCCGCAGCTGGAGTACTGTGTGCAGTTTTGGGCGCCGCACCTGCGCAAAGATATTTTGGCCTTGGAGGGAGTGCAGAGGAGGTTTACTAGGCTGATACCGGAGTTGAGGGGGTTGAGCTATGAGGAGAGGCTGAATAAACTAGGCTTGTACTCGTTAGAGTTTAGAAGAATGAGGGGAGATCTCATTGAGACGTATAAGATGATGAATGGGATGGATAGGATAGAGGTGGAGAGACTCTTCCCGCTCAAAAAAGACAGTAGGACTAGGGGGCACAGCCTCAAGATAAAGGGGGGGCGGTTTAGAACGGAGTTGAGGAGGAACTTCTTCACTCAAAGGGTGGTGAATCTCTGGAATTCTCTGCCCGTTGAAGTGGTGGAGGCTGCCTCGCTAAATATTTTTAAGAAGCGGGTTGATGGGTTTTTGATAAGAGAGGGGATTAAGGGTTATGGGGAGAGGGCGGGAATGTGGAACTGAGCCACGACAGATCAGCCATGATCTTATTGAATGGCGGGGCAGGCTCGAAGGGCTAGTTGGCCTACTCCTGCTCCTATTTCTTATGTTCTTATGTAAAACAACATGAATTCGGTTTATGCCATTCCTTTGGGGTTTATATGGATTTTCCACAGACTTTTCAGGGAGTGATCATAGTCCTTTCAACTAAGTTAATGATTTAATAGTACGTAAACAGTAAAATTATATCAATAGCTTACAATTTTACATCATTTACAGTTCATTCAACAAATAGTCAATTCCATTATTATCAAATCACCGCTGAATGTATTAGTGAATTTTGCAACAACTTTGATTCCATTAAGAAGTCATTTTTTCATTTAATTTATACATTTTCAAGAAACACCATTTATATATATTTTTTGATCTTAGTTTCTCCAACATCTCACAGTTCTGCCAAACCATAAGTCCCCACCAAAAGATGAAAGGACCACACAGATTCCACCATCCACACTGCAAAATCACCAAACTACACTTCTATAATATTCCAGAACAAGACCCCAATATTGCTAAAACCAAGGCCCTTTTGATATCAAAACATAGGACGTGTGTCATCTTCCCCAGTGGTGCTAATCATCAGGAAGTTGAAATTCCTTGCTATGTGGATCCAACAGTTGTACAAGGATTATCCCAGCTCATGCCCTCCAACAAAAGAATGAACAATCTAAAGGCAAAACAGGTAGGACATTTTCATGATGGTTATGCTCTGGAGTTTAGAGTCATAGAGGTTTGCAGCATGGAAACAGACTCTTTGGCCCAACTTGTCCATGCTGTCCCTTTTTTAAACCCCTAAGCTAGTCCTAATTGTCCATGTTTGGCCATATCCCTTGATACCCATCTTATCCATGTAACTGTCTAAACGCTTTGTAAGAGCAGTATTGTACCTGCCTCTACCTCTGGCAGCTTGTTCCGGTCACCACCCTATGTGTGAAAAAGTTGCCCCTCTGGATCCTTTTGTGTCTCCCCTTTCTCACCTTAAACCTATGCCTTCTAGTTTAGACTCCCCTACCTTGAGGAAAAGATATTGACCATCTAGCTAATCTATGTCCCTCATCATTTTATAGACCGCTATAAGATCACCCCCAAGCCTCCTATGCTCCAAAGAACAAAAGTCCCAATCTATCCAGCCTCTCCTTATAACTCAAACTATCACTCCCAGTAGCATCCTAGTAAATCTTTTCTGCATTCTTTCCAGTTTAATAATATCCTTTCTATAATAGGGTGATCAGAATTGCAGACAGTATTCCAAGTGTGGCCTTACCAATGTCTTGTATAATTTCAACAAGATGTCCCAACTCCTGTACTCAATGATCTGTCCAATGAAACCAAGCATGCCGAATACCTTCTTCACCACCCTGTCCACCTGTTTGCTATCTGAGAGGGTGACAGAAGCAGATTCAATCTTGACTTTTAAAAGGGAACTGGATAAGCACCTGAAGAGAAAAAAAAAGGCTATGGGGAAAGGGCTAGGAAGTGGGACTAGTTATATTGCTCTTCCAGAGATCCAGCACAGGCATGAAGGGTCAAATAGCCTTCTTTTGTGCTGTACTTGAAGGTGGAATTTTACGACTTTGAGTGTCCAGCTAACATGAAAGCAGAAGCATTCCTGATCTATCTCTCAGGCAAGTTTTCACACTCAATCTTACGCACTCAGTCTTTGCAAATATGGGCTGGACCATTTCTAGCCTCCAGAGGCAGTGGGTAGGGCTTAATTTGCCAGAGAGCCGGCAGCTCAGATCAGAGCATCCACAAAAAAGATTTAAGAAAAGCAGCTCTCCCGACAGAATAACCTGGGCCAGATACAGCCTCCCCCTCCCCCCCACTGATATCAGGGATCTTCCCCCAACATTACAGACAACACCGCTCCCCATTAACCACCCCTCCAGACTCCCTGGCACATGGCCTCCTCATCATTTCCTGGCTGCCTGACATGACCCTCTCTCTCTCTCTCTCTCTCCCTGTCTCGCTCTCTCCTGCCCCTGATCATCACAGAAGCACAAATTTCCAATCTTCTCTCACAGCACACCAGCAAATGCTGATTTGGCTTATGAGAATAAGTATAAATGTATTTATTAGTCACAAATAAGGCTTATATTAACACTGCAAAGAAGTTACTGCAAAATTCCCCTAGTCGCCACACCCTGACACCTGTTTGGGTCAACACATCCAACTAGCACATCCTCCAGACCGTAGGAGGCAGCCGGAGTACCCAGAGGAAACCCACACAGACAAAGGGAAAAAGTGCAAATTCCACGCAGACAGTGACCCAAGGCTGGAATTGAACCCGGGTTCCTGGTGCTGTGAGGCAGCGGTGCTAACCAATGTGCCACCATGCTGTTCCAGTGGCTTCCCCTCCAGGGTAGCAAAGAAAACAGCATTAAGAACATAAGAACATAAGAAATAGGAGCAGGAGTAGGCCAACTAGCCCTTCAAGCCTGCCCCGCCATTCAATAAGATCATGGCTGATCTGTCGTGGCTCAGTTCCACATTCCCGCCCTCTCCCCATAACCCTTAATCCCCTCTCTTATCAAAAACCCATCAACCTGCGTCTTAAAAATATTTAGCGAGGCAGCCTCCACCACTTCAACGGGCAGAGAATTCCAGAGATTCACCACCCTTTGAGTGAAGAAGTTCCTCCTCAACTCCGTTCTAAACCGCCCCCCCCCCTCCCCTTTATCTTGAGGCTGTGCCCCCTAGTCCTACTGTCCTTTCTGAGCGGGAAGAGTCTCTCCACCTCTATCCTATCCATCCCATTCATCATCTTATACGTCTCAATGAGATCTCCCCTCATTCTTCTAAACTCTAACGAGTACAAGCCTAGTTTATTCAGCATTGGAATGCTCCAATTGCCACGTGGCATTACCCAACTGCCTGCAGCTGATCTGCCCTAACAAGGGAAAGTTCCGTGTAAACCTCAGGAATGAATAGACAGGCAGGTAGTGCAGGAAAATGGTTTCAAGAAGAGAGCTCTCCAATTTCTGGTATAGATCTGGCCAGGTTGCTGGAGGAAGTGGAGGCAAAGTGAGATACCCTCTTCCTCCCAACAGGATGCTGCTCCAGGGGAAGGGATGGAAATGCAGTCTGGGAGACGGTGGCAGCATACATTAGGGTCAGGGCACGAATCTAATCAGGGCACAAAGGTGAATGACCCCCAGAGCCTCCCACCTCAGCACTCTGCATGCTTCCAGCCCCTGAATACCAAGCACCTCCCTTCTCCCCCGCAAGAGTATCACAACACTTGCTCTCTGAGAGCTTCCTCCAATACCCTGCAGGGTCTGTGCCATCGTATTTTTTATGGCTCCTTCTATCCCCACAGAAGAAGGATACCCATAATCACTGGAAGGGGATGAAGATAGAGGGTGGGGGTGCCTCAGATTTGGATCTTCACCCCCTTTGACGCTGGGCACTGGAGATTTCAAGAAGGAGGGGATGTGGATCATGAGTGACAGCAAAACACACACCCCACATTCCCCTCCCCCCCCCACAGCCCTCCAGCAGCACACACTCCCCATATCCCCACATAGCCCTCCAGCAGCACACACTCCCCATATCCCCACATAGCCCTCCAGAATAGCAACGTAGTCCACCTTCCCTCCCTCACTCAAAAACACACATCCAGGATGCATGCAGTAATGGCCCCAGACAGTGCTGCTTGACAAGTCCTCAGGCTGCAGCGCTGCCAGTTCAGAGGGTTTCCAGCCCACCCCCACCTGCAATACTGCTTGCTGCTGCCAGCTGCACCCAGATTTAAGTCCAACCAATTTATTTGATAGTAAACTCGCAAGCTTTGGGGGTTTGCCCCTTCGTCAGGCAAATGGAATTCCCTTTCCATTTGCCTGGTGAAGGGGCAAACCCCGAAAGCTTGCGAGTTGACTATCAAATAAATCGGTTGGACTTAAACCTGGTGTTGTCAGACTTCTTACTGTGTTTACCCCAGTCCAACGCCAGCATCTCCACATCACGCTGCACCCAGAGTCAGTGCAAAGACCAGAGGTCTTCTAAGACCCAATCCCCACACTCACTTGCAGTCCCCCCCTCCCCCTTCCCCACTCCCACTCCCCCTTCCCCACTCCCACTCCCCCTTCCCCACTCCCCCTTCCCCACTCCCCACTCCACTCCCCCAACCCCCACCCCAAGCAGCACAGAGCTGTTTGATGCCAGAGACTTACCTTCTCATTCACCCTTGTTTACCCTCACTGCTCAACACCTGAAACAGACTTGAGGTGTTCTCCTTACCAATTCCAGCTACAGCGAACAAGGCTGTTCAGGCAGGTGAGCTGGGACAACTGGAAGTGAAGCTCGCTGATTGCTTTGTGATGAACATAACAAGAATTCTAATTGATGTTTCGTCCATTTTGGGCCGGATCCTGATTGGGCTGATTTCTTTTCTTGGCAAAATGGGAATGGGCCTGAAAATGAGCACCATTCCTGCTCACCGCATCACACCCAATTTTACACCTTTTGCCCTTCACAAAACTGACACAAAGAGGGCGTAAAATTCTGCCCATAATTTCCAACCTTTCATCTGACTTTTTGTCTGAAAATAGGAAATGATAGCCTCTGGAAATCTCAGAGCAAGCTAATAGTTGATTTGATATACCTAAATAGTGAAATGTGTTTATTTAATGAAATATGGGGAATGAAAAAATGTCAAATTTGCTATTACTGTGGTGAGTACTGCATTATGATAGTTCTTCCTTGCCTAATGTTGTCCTGCTTTTTAACACAATAAGGAGAGAATAAAGAGGTACTTGGGGCGTAGTGACACTATCACATTCTATTCAGATTGGCTGGCAGCTATTGATAAGAAAGTTTGTCTGTTGTGAATCTCAAGATAAGTGAAAATGGCTGTTGAGTTTCAGAGAAGCTGTTTGGGAATATTAACCTTAGGGGTAATTTTCTCAGAAATATATTCCATAGCTTTTGTGCCATTGCATGGTCTCTTCTCTATCCATGAGAATGTGAGAACGTATGAAATGAGAAAAGGTTATTATCTCATCAACAGACCATGAATAAATGTCCTTTGTTATAGGGTATGCCTAGCCAACTCAATCCCTGAAGGGAGGCAACAGGTCACATGAGGATAAAGCTCCATATATAAAGTTAATACCAAAAGTTGCTGCCGATCCATCAAGGTGAGTCATTTCAACATTACCAATTGCATCCTGAATCTCCTCAAAGCAGAATAATTTTTTGCCCTAATTCTCTGCTGTACAAATTGAAATGTACTTTGCAACATGGTGGCACAGTGGTTAGCACTGCTGCCTCCCAACACCAGTGACCCGGATTCAATTCAGGCCTCGGGTCACTGTCTGTATGGAATTTGCACGTTCTCCCCATGTCTGCGTGGATTTCTTCCGGGTGCTCCGATTTCCTTGCATACTCCAAAGATGTGTGGGTTAGGTTGATTGGCCATGTTAAAATGGCCTCTTAATGTCAGGGAGGTTTTCAGGATAAATACTTGAGGTTATGGGAATAGGACCTGGGTGGGATTGTGGTTGGTGCAGACTCGATGGGCCAAATGGCCTCCTTCAGCACTATAGGGATTCTATGATAATGATAAAACTGGCTGACCCAGGATAAACTATTGCCCGTGCTGCCTTTTATACGTCCATACAGTTTTGACCATGTCCCCTTACAGAATATCCAGCAGCTGTTAACAGTAATACCTTAGCAACTCACCATTGTCCTGCTGCAGTTTCTTGGTTCCAATATATTGCAATCTTCGGTGGACCAAATGTAAGTGCAAGAAGGACACCAAGTGTGGAGGAAAGGATTGCCAGGTGAGGCAGTGATCTACTAAGTACATCTGATCTCATATACACAATGTTAGGACTTTTTTTCTTTTGGTTCTCTTTGGCTGGATTGCTGCAGAACGCATAGTAGTTGCTTTTCAAGTGGTCCCCAAGGTCCTATGCACATCATGTGAGTTCAATTTGCAAAGTAAAAGGGCCAACATGTGAAAAAGTCTTGGGGCCCTTTCAGCATAACATCAGTTAGAAGAGGAGAAAGAACAAGCAATAGATTTTTCCCATAGTTTTCATAATGTTATTTCCCCCAATTTAGACTTTTGGTGCCACTGATATTCTCCTCCCTAGTCTCTTTATCAATTGTAAGTCTTCCTGTCAAATGTAACAAGCCTTGCTTGTAGCCAGCTAAAGGAATATTATGATGTGAAACACAAAGGTTTGTATAATGCCAGAAACTGATGTCAAGACTGCTGGTCAAGTACATTTATCATTCCTTTCAAAATTTCACAACATATACCATTGTGCATTATTTTTATTTTTGCCACGTTGTACTACATTAGGATGAAACTATTGCACTTGTCTCAGTTTGGCCAGTGAGTGTCCAGTCTACCTCTTAACTTTTGTTCAAAGTTTGTCCAAAGACTTCATGGTCATCAAGATGAATGAAGAAATTTGTACCTATAAAGGTTGTTTAACAAGATTTTAATCACAGTTAGAACAAAATAGAAGATTGGAGTGGACGGGAGTCCAGAAAACAATTACATTGAGAACCATAGAAAAGTTACAGCATGGAATGGGGACCATTTGACCCATCCTATCCATGAAATATTAGAAATAGTCAGCATGGTTTTGTAGCGGGTAGGTCGTGCCTTACTAACCTTATTGAGTTTTTTGAGAAGGTGACCAAAGAGGTGGATGGGGGCAAGGCAGTTGACGTGGTATACATGGATTTTAGTAAGGCGTTCGATAAGGTTCACCATGGTAGGCTTCTGCAGAAAATGCAGATGTATGGGATTGTGGGTAATCTAGGAAGTTGGATCAGGAATTGGCTATCAGATAGGAGACAGAGGGTGGTGGTGGATGGTAAATATTCATCATGGAGTACAGTTACGAGTGGTGTGCCTCAGGGATCTGTTTTGGGGCCACTGTTGTTTGTAATCTTTATTAATGATCTGGATGAGGGTATAGTTGGGTGGATTAGTAAATTTGCTGATGACACCAAAGTTGGAGGTGTGGTAGATTGTGAGGAAGGGTGTCATAGTCTGCAGGGAGACTTAGATAGGTTGCAGAGCTGGGCCGAGAGGTGGCGGATGGAATTTAATGCGGAGAAGTGTGAGGTAATTCACTTTGGTAGGAACAACAGATGTGTCGAGTATAGGGCTAACGGGAGGACTTTGAATAGTGTGGATGAACAGAGGGATCTAGGTGTGTGTGTACATAGATCCCTGAAAGTTGGGAATCAAGTAGATAAGGTTGTTAAGAAGGCGTACGGTGTCTTGGCGTTTATTGGTAGGGGGATTGAATTTAGGAGTCGCAGTGTAATGTTGCAACTGTACACTACTCTAGTGCGGCCGCACTTGGAGTACTGTGTGCAGTTCTGGTCCCCGCATTACAAGAAGGATGTGGAGGCGTTGGAGAGGGTGCAGAGGAGGTTTACTAGGATGTTGCCTGGTATGGTGGGGAGGTCCTATGAGGAGAGACTGAGGGATTTAGGGTTGTTTTCGTTGGAAAGAAGTCGGCTAAGAGGGGATCTTATTGAAACATATAAGATGATTAGAGGTTTAGATAGGGTGGATAGTGATAGCCTTTTTCCTCGGATGGAGAAAGCTAGCACGAGGGGGCATGGCTTTAAATTAAGGGGGGGTAGCTACAGGACGGATGTCAGGGGTAGGTTCTTTACCCAGCGGGTGGTGAGGGATTGGAATGCCCTGCCTGCTGCAGTTGTAAATGCGTCTAGTTTGGGGGCGTTTAAGAGATCTCTGGATAGGTTTATGGACGAAAAGGGATTGGTATAGGCTAGTGGGTCATTGTTTTTGTAACTGGTCGGCGCAACATCGTGGGCCGAAGGGCCTGTTCTGCGCTGTAATGTTCTATGTTCTATGTTTGTTCTATGTCAGCCCAATGAAACTCATGTGTCCTTTCTAATCCTACCTTCCAGCAGCCGGCACATAGCACTGTCATTTACAGCACTTAAGGTGCAGATCCAGGTGCTATCTGATCTTCTATAAGGGTCTCCTATTGAGTGGGAATCAAAGGAAGCACGGTGCTAAGAAAGTAAAAAGAAAAGCCTCAATGCATTGCATGAATCTAAGCAAAAGCAGACAATAGTTTCAAAACAATGGATTCCTTGTAATAGGTCTTCTTGCTTCAGATTAAAAAAAAAGCTGTGCCTTTCTGGAATTATGTATAGCTGAGTTAACAGTTTAGAGGAATTAAATTAAAACCCAAGCAGAATCACTGCAGGGAACATTATTTATCACAAAGAAATGAATGATTCCAAATAATTATAGGTCCCAAGCTTCCAGTGCCAGTCTGGTTTCTTGTTGGGAAATGACTTCCTTTCATCATTGCTGTGAAAATGAATATTGGAGTGTCATTATGGGAAAAGAGTTATCAATGAGAAAATCAGAATTATAATGTAAAACCTGTAATAATATTCAGACACAGCTTGGAGGCAGTGAGATCTTTGTGGAATTGATAGTCACAGAGAAATGATAGAGCGTAAAACTGTCCAAAGTAAGACAAGACTATTTGGTTGATTAACTGATTCAGGGTCATTGTATAATTATTTTACCATGAATTTTAATGCTCGACATTGTCTATTCATTGCATCCTTTGAGGAACATGCAAGATGTGACTTTTTTTTGTAGGGATCCTCTCACTTGTGCATCAAATCTTCAGCACAAATAGATGAAGGAAAAACAGATGAAGTTTAACTGCAGATGTGTGCTGAGGGTTTAGTTTGTACACTTAATTGTAGTTTGTGAGAGACTAGAATTGTGTGCTGGCATTATACATCATACATATTACGGACTCTCAATTGAGTAATGATTTATTACATGAAGAATACATTTGCATTTCATTGGCTGTCAAATGCTTTGGAAGGTCTTGAGGTCAAGAATAGTCCTAAATATACATAGGTCTTACTTTTCAAATTAGATCAGATTTATGTAGCTATTTAACAACCTATTTAATATTTACAGATTTTTTTCTGAGAATCTGTATTCTAATTTGTGTATTGTAATGCTGGAGGGGAAAGAGGTGAGGAGATGGCACAATGGTTAGCACTGCTGCTTCACACTGCCAAAGTCACAGATTCAATTCCAGCCTCGGATCACTGTCTGTGTGGAGTTTGCACATTCTGCCCGCATCTGCGTGGGCTTCCTTCAGGTGCTCCTGTTTCTTCCCACAGTCCAAAGATGTGCAGGTTAGGTTGATGGGTCATGCTAAATTGACTCTTGTGTCAGGGGGATTAGCAAGGTAAATGTGTGCAGTTATCAGAATAAGGCCTGGGTGGAATTGTGGTCGGTACATCCTCGATGGGCTGAATAGCCTCCTTCTGTACTGTAAGGATTCTATGATTCTATTGGGTAAATTATCTTGTATCACTTCCTCACTTTGAAACACAAGGTGGCGGGAGGGGTGGTTTCGCTCCAGTTTTCGGGGGGGAGAGGATCAGTGGCAGAAGCGGGAAATCCCATGGGAGTCCCAAAACGTGTTTTGTGCTGGTGACAATCACCATCCTGATTGTCTTTGCCCCCTTTGGCCCCCACCAATTATGTAACGGAAATCCCAACTTTGAACATTGGATACTCATTTGCAGTTATGTATAATCCAACAGGCTTATTTAGAATCACAAGCTTTACCTTTTTGACTTACCTGATGAAGGAACAGTGCTCTGAAAGCTCATGATTCCAATTAAACTTGTTGGACTTTACCTGGTGTTGTGAGACTTCTTTCTGTACCCTCATTTACATTTCCTTTGTCCCATTCCATCACCGCCCCTCACCCTCATAGTATAAATCTCTGCTCTGATGAAGGGTCATCTAGATCGAAACATTGGTTCTATTCTCTCCCCTGCTGAGATTTTCCAGCGTTTTTTGTTTTTGTTGCCGTCATCACCTTCCTTGTTACTGCTTCAAGATTTTCCTTTAATAAATTGTTGTTGATTAATCTGTGCCTTTCTAAATGATGATTACTACAGTCCCTCATAATCTTTTTCAGTAATTTGTCCACTGCTGAGGATGAGTGCATCACATCACACTTTCCAGGGTTAAATTCTTTCTGCCGCTTATGTGCTCATTTGACCATCTCATCTGTATCTTCCTGTAACCCAAGACACTCAATCTCACTGTTAACCATCTCACATTGTGTCATTGGCAAACTTACTGAAACCTACCCCCCCATAATCATCTATGTTATTCATATAAATGATGAACAATAGGAGGCCCAACACAGATCCCTGTGATATGCAATTGATCACTGGCCTCCAGTCACTGGTGCTATGAGGCAGCAGTGCTAACCACTGTGCCACTGTGTTGCCCCATTTGAGGAAAAACATTATTACCGAGAGTCTGGAATGCATTGCCTAGGAGGGTGGTGGAGGTGGGTTGCCTCATATCCTTTAAAAGTACCTGGAATGCCATAACGCTCAAGGCTATGGGCCAAGGGCAAGTGGGATTAGGTGGACAGGTCAGGGTCTTTCAGACTTGATGGGCTGAAGGGCCTCTTCTGCACTGTAGGATTCTGTGCAACTGTTCTGCCCATCTGACCAGCCCATCTACATTGTCCCGTATTCTATGGCTTTCCCCCTCACTATTTACCACACCACCAATTTTCATGCCATCTGTGAGCTTACTGTTCATAGTCCCGACATTCACGTCCAGGGAAATGATGGACAGAGCCTCCATTGCTTTCTCCCTCACTTCTCGTAATGGTAACCTGAAGCTGAGGAAATACTTTGTCCAGGCTTGGTGATCTATCGAATTTCAAAGATAATAAACCCTTTAATATTTCCTCTCTTGCTAATATTACCCAATATTTCCCATTGCTCTTATTAACTACAATGTTTGCATTCTCCAGCTCTTCTGTAAAGTCTGATGCTAAGTATTAATTAAGAATCATGTCCATGTCTTCAGTCTCTGGTAAGTATTTGGTCAGCAGTAGGCCCTACTCTTTCTTTAGTTATTCTCTTGCTTTTTATGAATGTGTAAAATGTCTGTGGGTTTGCTTTGATTTCCATTGACATTTTTTTTCAAGAATTTTATTTTCCACACTCCAACATGTATTAGGAGTGGATATATGGCAAGTTTATGGGCTTTCATTTTCCATAAGATGAGGGTTCTTAATGCATACAGTATGCAGTATAATGTGCATGAAGTATTTTACAATTTTTAAAATTGTTTGCAGCACTTAGGCACCTGGCTCCTGAGGATATTATGAATTGAATCTCTTGTACATTTTTCACCAACTTTTTGAAGTAACAGTCCAGCTGTAGTCATGTTTCTTGAGGTGGAGAATTGTGTTTGTTCTGTTTTGATTTTTGAGTAGGATTGTACATTGTTCATTTTTGCTTGTCTCAGAAGTTCTCCAAAGTATGCTGGAATTAGGGAAACCCCCTGCATAGATTTTAATGATCCTCCGGGACTTTCAACAAATCCCATCGAGCTCATGAAACTTCAGAGCCGGGATTCGTCCCAAAAAATTCTAAGCCATGTGAAAACAGATGTAACCCTCGCCAATTTTAGAGGGTTTTCCAGATTGTATCTCCCACACTCTGCAGAGTGTCCTCACAGGATCCCCCCTGAAAATCAGTGGGCAGGACCTATTCCCACTGGAGAAGCTGGCAGCATAGTGCTGAGCAGGCCACAGCGCACACGCTGACCTGTCGGTGCCGAGATTGGCGCATGCACACTGGTCCCACATTGCTGGCTTCCCGATCACTGGCCAGCCCCATGGCCCTCATCGCTGCCCCTCAGACTCCCTGATCACTGGCCTCCTGGATCTCTCCGAGCCGGCCCCGATGTCTCCCTACTGCCGCCTTCACCCCGCCCCGATCTCCCCAACCCTCGTCCCAGCCAGACCCATCTCCAGAATCTCCCAACCCCACCCCCTCCCTACTTCAATGCCCCCGGCAGTCCCTCACTCTCAACCGATGTCCAGTGGGCAGTGCTAAGGTGTCCCTTAAGCGTTGCCAGTTTATTCTGTGGCACTGCCCAGGGGGCACTCCTCCCTCACCACAGCCTCCTGGGGGTGTCTTGATGGCTTCCACTCACTCCAGAGCGGTTGGGCCGCCTGTTCCCCATTATTAGAGGGCAGTTGTAAACCTCGCTGAAGTGAGGGTGTTGGGGGGAGATACCACCAAGTCCAGAGACCTCAGTGCAGAGCCCACTGATGATATGGAAATACTCGTTTCCATGTTGTAATCAGCTCTGCGCTGATTTCTGGTGAGGAGCTGATTACATCAGAAATTTTTGCTGCAGGGTTCGCATGGTGGTCCCTGCACACAGCAGGGAGTCCATAACCTTGGCCTCTGCTGATGTCTCCCAGCCCACTGCACTGCTAGAGAAGTGCAGTGGGTTGGGAGAATGTCACCGCCACCCCCCTCCAAACATGCCCATGCCATCACCCCTGCCAAGACTCCAGAGAAAGGCTGTACTCCCCAGCTGCAAGCTATATCAAACAGTACTACATTTGCAACCTAATGCAAGCTTGCATTATTATTTTTGCCATGCTTAACACTATTATGTCATATGAACATGCTATAAAGAATGGGTGCTGGGATAACTTACCTAGATCTTCCTATTCCTCGCTTTTTTTTTAAATTCATTCCTGGGATGTGAGGAAGGCTATCATTTATTGCCCATCCTTTCGTCAGGGAATTGGCCTTGAACAGACTGCCCTGACCTGCCTTCCTCAACTGATGCAGCACATGTGGGTTAAGCGCACCCAAAGTGCTATTAAGGGAGGGTAAAGGAGTCGCTATGTAGTTCCACGCCAGGGTGCTGTGTGACTTGGATGGGAAGTTGTAGGTGATGGTGTTCTAATGCACCTGTTGCCATTTCTCTTCTCAGTTGCAGAGGCCATGATTCAGAAGACGCTACTGAAGGAGCCTCGGTGAATTCAAATAAAATTGAAATATTTTAAAATGTAAATATCAGTGATTTGCAAATCCTGTTCTAAAATGTTTTTAAAATTTCCTATCATGCTATCTTGATAGGAATGTATTAAAATTTCCCATCACGGTAACCCGATCGGAAAATGTATTACAGAGAGTCAACATTAACCTGGAGTCTGTGTGATTGCCATTTCTCAATATTAAGTGCCTGTCACATATTATTAGGTGCAAAGCCCTTCCCTCGCACTCAGTCTTTTGGCAGTGATGCTTTCCATCCTGCGGCACCACTTAAAAGAAAGAATTCTTGTCTATTGCACTCTTATTGAATTCATGTCCTTGGGCAAGTGTGATGGCAGTAAAAGAAATCTTCGCTCTGATCTGTCAAAGCAGAAGCCATTGATAGCCATTACCAAAAGAGCAATCAGCAAGATCATTTCCACCATCCTGAACCACGCCATAAACAATCATGTCCTGCCTTCTGACCATCTACCTTAAAACATAGCATGATTGAAGAAAACTGTTGTTTTTTTTCGCTTATTTTTCTATCACGGCAGAATATATGTTTGCCCAAATCGACTCAGCACACGGTATCTCAAGCCCAGCAGGCAAACACATACCTTGCTTAAAACCTCAGCCAGCTTCCACCACCCTGTAAAAGCTGAAAAGAAAATCAAATCTCCTCCCCATCACTTTTAACAGTGAACAGATTCTGCCGCAGTGAAGTACGCACAGCACCTGGTCTGGCAACGCATTGAAGTCTTCCTCCCGAAACAATATAAACTTGGTGTTTGGACAGATCAGTTAACCTGATGCATTCTGCTGAGGCATAGATATAAAACAACCACGCAATGCAATGCACATGGCCTGCTTGGTCTCCACCAATTTCCACCCCAAGACTTGATCAGGAAATTTAAGATGTATAACCACCCTACACCATAACAAGCAGAAAAATCAATGGTTGCGATCTAGTGGGCCAGTTCGCCACGGGCACAAGTCCCATTATGCTTGCTAAATCTCATAAGAGGGCTAAAATAGGATTTGTGCCAGCGAGAGCGTGAACCTAAGTTTCCAAGATTTTACAAACATTTTTGTGTAATTAATGGGCTCAGCACAATAATTTCTACCACAATGTTTCCTCCCCCTGCACTACCCACCCCCCCACCATCCCCGCAGCGTAGTGTCACACGACTGGTTTCAAAGTGAAAATAAGAGTTAATGATCATGCCCAGTGTGTGGGGATATCTGGAGGTCCTGGGGGTTGAGGAACAAGGCTGAATCTTGCCCACCAGCATCCTGGTTTTGCCAGGTATAATTGCCAAGAGGGAAGTCTCGGAGGACCACATGAAGCCAGCCTTGCCAAGTGGGTTCTGGCAGGGAGGCTAACATCTACCATGATGGGTGGGAGGGGTGGATTGTTGTTCCCATTTTCTGTGGCAGGGAAGGGAAAGTCCTGATGATGGCTATCAAGGAGGGGAGAGTGCCCCAATACTTCTATGATGGGAATGCAGACAGAGAGTGAGCACCTTCCGATACCTCAGAGGTGAAAGAGGGGTAGCTTATCCCAATGTTTGTGGGGATGTTTCTCTATGTCCATGGGGGGAGGCATTGGGAGAAATACATGTGAAATGCAGAGCAGACGCCCTTTAGAGATGGTGCTCCAATCTGTTTGGAGCGGCCTTGCCCCGCCAGAAGCCACCCTGGCATTGCCTTGTATTGACAACTGGAAGGGGTAATTAATGGAGTCATGCCCATGTCACCACAAATAAAAATACAAGTGATATTGATCAGGGTTTTCTTATGATTTTGCAATCCACCATCCTTTTCAAACAGTCAGTTACATATGCTGTGTGATACCAATGCTAATGTTCACAGTGTGTGGTCTATCACAGGATGTTGTGGTGCACGTACTAAACTGGCTAAATAATGGGTGGAATTCTCTAATGGTGCACTGGTGGGTTCAATGATGTGTGGGGAGGGGAGAATTTGGCATGAGTCCACAGTCAATAATACATCAGCATGAATTTCCCACGGGATCTTCCACTTGTGGCTACCATGGTGGATCAGGAAATCTGTTGGAGGCTGGCCGGAAACTGATTTGCATCCCATTAACTGGATGCAAAGATGAAGGCCCAACCAGAATCTTCCCTCCACACACAAGAGTAAGAAGACATGTTGGTCCAGAACATGTCTGAGACAGAAGTCAGGATTCATTTGACGAATGCCTGAGAGTTGCCTCTGGAATTTCGAAAGGCAGCTTCCAGCAACACTTGACCTCAGAAAGCCACAGCAGTGGCTCAGGGGAGCATCAACCAGGTGGGTCTTCTGGCTTCAGTATCACCAAAGAGGTCCACTTTCCAGTCTCAAAGTGTTCCTGGAGGTCTACCTTATTTTTCGGAAATTCCTCAGAAGATGGACTGCCAGAACTCTCTTTTCAGCAGGGCAAAGCCCTTGGTCAGTGATGGTAGGTGCCTTTAAACATTGCACCTAAATGTGATGGTGGGCAGGCATCATCATGTCCATCCCATTATGGAATACAGCGTGGGGCATTTTTAATGAGGCCAAAGCCAGAAGATATGGTATGGTTTTCTGCCAACCTCCACAGTGGGAAACACTCCACATTCCTACTTCCACTATGGGACTTCATAGAATCATAGAATCCCTACACTACAGAAAGATGCCATTCAGCCCATCAAGTCTGTACCAACCACAATCCCACCCAGGCCCTACCCCACATCCCCACACATTTTACCCACTAATCTCTCTAACCTACACATCTCAGGACACTAAGGGGCAATTTTTAGCATAGCCAATCAACCTGACCTGTATATCTTTGGACTGTGGAAGGAAATCAGAGCACCCGGAGGAAACCTACGCAGACATGAGGAGAATGTGCAAACTCCACACAGACAGTGACCCAAGCCGGGAACATAGTTTGGAACTTTCCGATTAGTCCTGCTGGCAGTGTACCCTTGTCCGAGGTTTCATGATGGCAAGGAGTGCCTTTAATGGGAAACGCTACTGATGATGACAGGATCTATAGATCCCACCACTGACCAATGGCTGGCCACCTCCTGCCGCCACAAAACACAGGGCGAGGTGCGCAGTAACTGCCAGAAGGGAGAACTTCACTCAGTGTGTTAATAACTTCAGTTACTCCAAACCAATAATAAAACTTAGCCTTTATTCAAAATTCTATCTTACAGAAAAAGTGTTATTGACTATATCCTTGCTTGAACTATATTTTTCTAGTTTGAACTTCTACCAATATTGCTATATATCTGTCTGAGTTACTTCCAGTTCTATCCCTTGTGCCACAAGTATTTAAATCATTCTCTCTGACTTCTAAGTTGATTGATGCCATCCTCATTCTCACCCTTTATTTCTGCAGATTATGTAAGATGCTTTTCCTTTACTCAGGGACCAACTGGCCTTGGAGTTATACAAGACAGACTCATTCTTATGTATCAAATGAAACCCTGCGGTCTTCTTGATATTGATTTCTGGACTGGTTTTATTGCAAAAAAAAATGCAATATCCTTATGTTGTTGGCCATACCTGAATGTGAATCATTCGCTGCAGCAATATCCACGGCATAAGTGAGAGAAATAGCCTTAACTTTCAATTTCAATCAATTTAAGCATGAACTCACACCCTCCATCACCAATGTACATGACGAATCAGAACAACGTTAAATTCTTAATTCCAGTCAGGTTCGTTCTGCCCAGAATAAATCATCACTCTTTTATCAAAATACAGGTTATGATATCAGGCAGTAAAACCATTTAAGATTCTCACTCTTACGATTAGTGCATGCCACTCACTTTAAAAGCTATCAACTCTACAAAATTCATCATCAATTCTTTTTGCTCCTCCCCGGATTTTGCAAAATAATATTTTGCATTGCATTCTGCAATTGGCACTAAAACTCCCTGCTGTTTATGGTACAGACAGAACAATTGTCATTCAAACTCCTTGCTATCTCAGGTACAGACACACTACAATTGTCACTTATACTACCTGCTGTCTCAGGTACAGACACGCTACAATTGTCACTAATACTACCTGCTGTCTCAGGTACAGGCACACTACAATTGCCATTAACACTCCCTGTTGTCTCAGGTACAGACACACTACAATTGTCACTAAAACTCCCTGCTGCCTCAGATACAGACACACTACAATTGTCACTCGAACTCCACACTGTCTCAGGTACAGACAGACTACAATTGTCATGAATACTATCTGCTGTCTCAGATACAGACACACTAAAATTGTCACTAAAACTCCCTGCTGCCTCAGTACAGACACACTACAATTGTCACTAATACTGCCTGCTGTCTCAGGTATAGACACATTACAATTGCCAGTAATACTCCCTGTTGTCTCAGGTACAGACACACTACAATTGCAGTTAATATTCCCTGCTGTCTCAGGTACAGCGACCGTACAATTGTCATTAATACTACCTCCTGTCACAGATACAGACACACTACAATTGTCACTAAAACTCCCTGCTGCCTCAGGTACAGACACACTACTATTGCCACTAATAATCCCTGCTGCCTCAGGTACAGACTCACTTAGATTGTCACTAAAACTCTCTGCTGCCTCAGGTACAGGCACACTACAATTGTTACTCAAACTCCCTGCTGTCTCAGGTACAGACAGACTACAATTGTCACTCAAAATCCCTGCTGTCTCAGGTACAGACACACTACAGTTGCCACTAATACTATCTGCTGTCTCAGATACAGACACACTACAATTGTCATTAATACTCCCTGTTGTCACAGATACAGACACACCACAATTGTCAGTAAAATTCCCTGCTGCCTCAGGTACAGAGACGCATTACAATTGTCACTCAAACACTTTGCTGTCTCAGATACAGACACAATACAATTGTCATTAATACTCCCTGCTGTCTCAGGTACAGACACATTACAATTGTCATTAATACTCCATGCTGTCTCAGTTACAGACATACTACAATTGCCACTAATACTCCCTGCTGTCTCAGGTACAGACACACTACAATTGTCATTAATACTCCATGCTGTCTCAGATACAGACATACTACAATTGTCACTAATACTACCTGCTGTCTCAGATACAGACACACTACAATTGTCACTAATACTACCTGGTGCCTCAGGTACTGACACACTACAATTGTCATTAATATGCCCTGCTGTCTCAGGTACAGGCACATTACAACTGCCATTAATACTCCCTCCTGTCTCAGATACAGACACAATACATTTGTCACTAATACTACCTGCTGTCTCAGATACAGACACACTACAATTGTCACTAAAACTCCCTGCCTCCCCACGTACAGATACTACAATTGCTACTAATACTACCTGCTGCCTCAGGTACAGACACACTACAATTGTCACTCAAACTCCCTGTTGTCTCAGGTATAGTCACAGCACAATTGTACTAATACTCCCTGCTGTCTCATGTATGGACACACTACAATTGCCACATGCTGTCTCAGGTACAGACACATTACAATTGTCACTAATATTCCCTGCTATTTCAGGTAGAAACCCATTACAATTGCCAGTAAAACTCCCTGCTGTCTCAAGTACAGATATACTACAATTGCCACTAATCATCCCTGCTGCCTCAGGTGCAGACATATTACAATTGTCACTAATACTCCCTGCTATCTCAGGTACAGGCACACTATAATTGTCATTAATACTACCTGCTGTCCCAGGTACAGACATATTACAATTGTTATTAATACTACCTGCTCTCTCAGGTACAGACACAATATAATTGCCACTATGATTACTTATTCGTCACTAGTAAGACTTACGTTAACTCTACAATGAAGTTAGTGTAATTCCCCAGTTTTTTTTTAAACTAGTAATTAAACTAAATCAAGTTAACTGAAATTAAATTAACAATTTAAGTTGGGCAAAATATGGTTAAAGATGTTTATTTCAATGCTGGGAGGACTTGTTGAGTGATCTCCCAGAGATGTGCGTTTGCGTGGGGGCCTGCTCAGTGTGCTGATTTCAGCCTCTTCAGCGGGAGCTAGCACAATCCCTGGACTTGCGGAGTGATTCACACTAATGCACTCTGCAGAGAGCATGGGAGATTCATTTTTAAAACCCCACTGAAAGGAACATCGCAATTTACTCCAATTTTCATGCAAATTCAACAGTTAGAATCTTTTTGGGAGAACCCTGGCCCAAATTCCAACAGTAATTTTGCTATCAAGTCTAATGTTTCTTACAGAAAAGGGATCAGGGAGATGTAATCACTTCTATCAAGCAATTGTTAAGCTTTGAATCTATTATTTCTTATAACCTCTTCCTTGACTTGGTGAAAGTTATATAAAAGCACTGGAATTGGTAACCTGACAAGAATCTTTATCAAGACCACCAGAGACAGCTGTAACTTTCCTGTCGAACAAAGAACCATGTACGGTGTTGGCCATCACACCTACATGTTACAGACAATAATACCCCAATTTGTCTCTCCGAACTATCTTATATCGACCAGTTTGAATTAATTTAAAATTTACACGACTAATTTTCCTTTGCTGCCTGAATATTTATACTTCTTGTTAAGTCATCAAAGGCAATACATGAGGAGAAATAACTAGGAGTTGACTATTAATCTCTGAATCATAAACTTTAACATTTTGCAAATTCACTAGATAAAAGCTAATTTTTTTTAAAAAAAGCAGAAATGGAGTTTACTAAGTTAAGCCACAATAATTCAGTGTTAATTGGCTAGCTGATTGTTCAATTGCAATTACCTGATATAAATTGCCGAGATTAATCAAACAAAAGACTAGCATTTCTATGGCAAGTTAGTTTGGATTTAAATTCGGCATGGTGAATGGGCGCCACGGTGGCACAGTGGTTAGCACTACTAATGCCAGGGACCTGGGTTCAATTCCCGGCTTGGGTCACTGTCTGTGTGGAATCTGCACATTCCCCCCCATGTTTGCACGGGTTTCCGCCAGCTGCTCTGGTTTCCTCCCACAGTCTGAACGACGTGCTGGTGAGGTACATCAACCCGAACAGGTGCTGGAGTGTGGCAACTAGAGGAATTTCACAGTAACTTCATTGCAGTGTTAATGTAAGCTTTACTTGTGACAAATAAATAAACTTTAACTTTCTTTAGAAAGCTGACATTTGAATAGTTTAAGGAAGCAGTGGACTGAATAGAACCCGTTTTGATGAGTTGGCATGGTTAAGCTGCTGGTCTTGTTTTCTTTTTGGATTATAGTGCTAATGATGAAGCTCCTACTGTACAAGTAGAAGCTATTCCTCTCACGTCCCGTTCTCCTGGGCAAATCCACCTTCCCCACTGGATCTAAACACAGTCACTTCACGAAAACAGCTTGCATCCATAGAGACAACATTAAACATATTAAAACATTCCAGAACGATTTGCAGAAACATTCTCAAACCCAGTTTGACACTGGTGGAGGTGGTGGGGGAGGTTGCAGTTGGTGGTGGCAGTGGGCTGGGGATGCAAACAAATAAAGATGTGGAGGACACCAGAATTAGAGGAATTAAAGACAGAAAGCAGAACACAGAGCTGAAGGGGGTTAGAAAGGTTCTAAGAAGGGATGAAGCCATTTTCACCTGTAGATGAGAAGAGGGATTTTGAAATTGATATTCTGACAGATTATGAGATATTAAAGCTTTGCAAGAGTAAGTATATAATTCTATTAGCCTTTTTATGCTTTTATTCTCTGTAATAGAGAATTTGAAAGACTAACAACTCTCCGAGAGAAGGAATTCTTCCTTATCTCCATTTTAAAGAGCCTTTAGTTTTAAGGCATGGCCCCTAGCTCTAGACTCCTTTGTGAGGGAAACATTCTGTCAATATCTACTCTCAATCTGCTCCAGATCTCTGTCCAGCCTTCAACTGTTTTAACCATATACCGCAATAGGTTCTCATTAACCCATTTCTTCCTTTACCCACTCCTTCAAAAGCCCTCTTTAAAATGTGTTACAGTGATTTTATTTTCAGGTACCATCCTAACCCACATACAACTCACAACTGTGCTTGCTGTCATTATTTTTACCCCCTCTCACTGCTTTGGGACATTTTCCTGCATTGAAATTGTTACATAAATTCAAGTTGCTGTCTTACAATCAATGTTTCCGTAAAACATGCTTTTCCTAAAATGGGTGAATAAACCTGTCACAGTGGCCTTGTGCTCACACGCTGGAAGGGAATCAGTTGTACACGCAAATCCATTTGCTGAGAGTTAACTTTGATTCAGTCAACATCATCACACTGGATGGGACAAAAATTCAGGCAATTGTCCCCTTTGGCAGTTTGCAGTATTTTGCTACCATTTCACGCTGGATACCAAGGACAAATACCACAAAAAAGTTTTATTGCACGCAGGAGTTGAAATTGTGGTAAAATGACGAACGGACAGGCTGTCCCGAAAGCTTGTGGCGTTTACTCCAAATAAACCTGTTTGGACTTTAAACTGGTATTGTGGGATTTCTTTGTGTTTTACCTCAGTCCAACACCAGCATCTCCACATCAAGCCTGCACTATACCAGGGAACTGAAGATGATCACGTTTGAACCACTTGCTTTTCATTTTTATCCTTCATTAATATGTCTGCTTCCTTGTAACGCATATGCAGTTATTCATGACAAATTAATTCTTTCACTTTGTGTGCAGTGCTAACATGGTAATCTGCATTCAAACCTCTTATGAAACTTAAATAGGAATATTGTGACATAATTGATATACCTACCATGCCAACCTGCATTCTTAAAGGTCTACATTGATTTAAAAAGGATCTTTAATTTAAAAAATGTAGGATATATGTTTTTCTTCACAGTTAACAACTGGCAAATGAAATCACACAGATATGCAAGTTTAATGTTTTCTTTTAGGATTATTAACAGGAATCCTTCCTTCTTTTGCTAAAAGTAGATATTATTTAATGCTGATTGTTATGTATGTGTTTGTCACAAAATATTAGACAATGAACAAACTGAAGCTGGGTTTCATTATAAAACATTTTTGTTATTTATTTCCATTATTCCCTTCCCCCTAACCAGGAGAAACAATTGTTGTCAGTTATAAGTAATATACAATTTTAGCAAAATGTATCAGCCTGTCCAAACTCCAGTCAGGCACAGCAACATTAGTCAGGATTTTCAATAAAACACAATTTTTGTTTAGTATTTCAATGTTCTTTGACCCAGTTAGGTGAGAAACATGGACATGATTTCCAGCCACACAACTATTCTTAATAATTCAAATTTGGCAAAAAAAAGGAATTGCTTTTTTTTTAGCTTCACGGTGACTTCTTTAATAGAACAGAGCAACTGGCAAGGTTAAAGGATGAGACCCGATAGTAATATAGTACGTATATATACTATATATAATCAGATGCGTAAACATAGGAATTTAGCTCCTCAAATCTGTTCCTTTATTTAATTAGATCATAGCTGATCAATGGTGGTGTGCTAGAGATCACTCAGGCAACCCAAGTTGCTGTGGCAACGTGTACTTTTGAATGTACGTTGTTGTTTGGAACTATGGATAGTGATTGTGGAAACTCCAATGTTTTTTCCATCATGTGGCTGAACAGGAATCTTGCCTGTTTTTACCATCTGCCATTGGCAAGTGTTCCAGGTATTTGCAAGCTGATATTTAAGCTATTTGGCCATGCTATGAATGTACTTTCATTGGCCATCAAGTTCTGGGTGGAACTCAAAACTAGAGCTTCTGACTCAGAGGCAGGTATGCAATCCCCTGTGCCACAAGCCTTGGCTGAGCTGTGCATCACTCCATTTATTTATCTTTCCCACCCACCCTGACTTGTTCCCCATTACACAGTGGATAGATAAGATACCCATTAGACCAACTACCCATAGACGTATTGAGAGCCCTAGCTACCCAATTAGGGAGCAATTAATGGCCTAATTCCACTTCTGCCACCATAATATAGTTGATTGTAGAAAGAAGATGGGAGCGGCAAGCTGCTTGTTCACCAGCTGTAGTGATGAAGCAGGAAGGAAGGGTGCACCTCCTTTAGTGTTAGCCCTGTGTGTATCAGGGGCACCCCGGCATAAGATAGTATCTCCCCTTGATGTCCCCCTTCCTCACCCACAGCCTCCAGATCCTCACCCCAACCCGTTCACTAGAGTGCTTGATTTCTCCATGCCCAAAAACCTTGGACTTGCCTTAATTCCAAATTCATGAGGTCACCTTCATGCGCCTCTATGCAGTTGGAGCAACACTGGTTATTGAGCTGCAAGAGTTGCTAGCTTCCCAGATTGATTGGCAGCTCCAGAGTTCAAGACGTCCTTCCACTGAGAGGTAGAAGTCCTAAGCCAAGCTCACTAGGGCCACCTGGAAGTGTATTATCACCGTAGGGCAGTCTTTTTAAAAGTTGTTCGGTTTGCGATCAATTTTTTAATGCGGAGTAAAAGTAATACGTCCACCATCCTTTTTAAAATTCACCTCTCATGCAGAAAATTTCTATTGACCCGATATTTACAGCCTTTTGGAGAGTTCCAGATTTCCACTGGTTTTTGTGTAAAACGTGCCATCTCATGTTACTTCAAAATGGAGCCATGTTTTGGATCATCGTTATATGCTCCGTGTTGGTGTGGAGCTAAATGAGGTTCTTCTTATGCTATGACTGACTGGGACATTAGTTGTGTTAAGTTAAATTAAACTATTTATTTGCAACTAGTTACAGTCGAGAGCAGTTGCTAAAAAACAGAGTGCTACATGATCTGTTCCTTCAGAATCCCGCGGTCATCTGATCTGACGTCATGCTTACATCTTCATTAACACCATTGTCTAATTAACATAAACATTAACCCTTTACTCTACATTGAGCACTCATATCATCCTAAGCAGTGGCTGGTACCAATACAAGGAGACAAGGCTTCAGTCACATGGATGGACTAGAGAAACTGGGCCTATTTATTCTCTTCAGACCATAGAGGGAGATTTGATATGTGTGTTCAATGCAATGAAGGGCTTGATAGAGTAATTGAGGTGAAACTGTTTCTGGGGGCTGAAGAGTTGGTAACCAGAAGAAATAGACTGAAGGCCATTGGCAAAAGAACTAAAGGTGGCATGAGATTCCAAAGAGCTTCTACAAATACATAAAGGGCAAAAGAGTAACTGGGGAGAGAATAAGGCCTCTTAAGGATCAATAAGGTCAACTATGTGCAGATCCAGAAGAGATATGTGAGATCCGAAATGAATATGTCTCATCAGTATTTCATGTTGAGAAAAGCATGGATGTTAGGGAACTTGGGGAATTAAATATTGATGTCTTGAGGAGTGTACATATTACAGAGAAGGAGGTGCTGGAAGTCTTAAAGCGCATCAAGGTAGACAAATCTGTGAGATCTGATGAGGTATATCCTCGGATGTTGTGGGAGGCTAGGGAGGAAATTGCACTTCCCCTAGCTGAGATATTTGAAGCATCGATAGTCACGGGGGAGGTGCCTGAAGATTGGAGAGTGGCAAATGTTATGCCTTTGTCTAAAAAGGGCTGCGGGGGAAAAACATGATGTCAGATCAGATGACCGAGGGAACTACAGGCCAGTTAGCTTCTGTGGTGGGTAAGTTGTTGGAAAGTATTTTGAGACATAGGTTCTATAGGCATTTAGAGAGGCAAGGAGTGATTAGGAACAGTCAGCATGGCTTTGTGAGTGGAAAATCATGTCTCACAAATTTGATTGAGTTTTTTGAAGGTGTAGCCGAGAAGACAGAAGAGGGCAGTGCAGTTGATGTTGTCTACATAGACTTTAGCAAGGCCTTTGACAAGGTACTGCATGATAGGTTGTTGAATAAAGTTAAATGTCAGGGTGAGGTATCTAAATGGATACAAAATTGGCTTCTTAATGGAAGCCAGAGGGTGGTTGTAGAGAGTTGTTTTTCAAACTGGAGGCCTGTGGCGTTGTGTCTCTCCACTGGGCCCATTGTTATTTGTCATTTATATTAATGATTTGGATGAAAATATAGGGGGCATGGTTAGTAAGTTTGCAGATGACACCAAGGTTGGTAGCATAGTGGATTGTGAGAAAGGTTGTCTCCAATTGCAGCAGGATCTTGATCAATTGGGCCAGGTGGGCTGTTGAATGGCAGATGGAGTTTAATTTAGACAACTGCGAGGTAATGCATTTTGGCAGATTGAACCAGGCAGGACTTACGCAGTTAATGGTAGGGCTTTGGGATAGTTACAGAACAAAGGGATCCAGGGGTACATGTTCATAGCTCCTTGAAAGTGGAGTCACAGGTGGACAGAAAGGTAAAGAAGGCATTCGGCATACTTGGTCTCATCGGTCAGGACATTGAATACAGGGCTTGTGGCATCTTGTTGAAATTGTACAAGACTTTGGTAAGGCCACACTTGGAATATTGTGTGCATTTCTGGTCACCATAATATAGAAAAGATGTTGCTAAACGAGAAAGAGTGCAGAAAAGATTTACTAGGATACTACTGGGACTTGATGGATTGAGTTATAAGGAGAAGCTGAATAAACTGGAACTTTTTTCTCTGGAGTGTAGGAGGCTGAGGGATGACCTTATAGAGGTCTATAAAATAATGAGGGTTATAGAAAAGATAGATAGTCAATATCTTTTCCCAAAGGTAGGGGAGTCTAAAACTAGAGAGCATAGGTTTAAGGTGAGAGGGGAGAGATACAAAAGTGTCCAGAGAGGCAATTTTTTTCATACAGAAGGTGGTGTCTGAAACAAGTTACCAGAGGTAGTAGTAGAGGTGGGTACAATTTTATCTTTTAAAAAGCATTTAGATAGTTACATGGGTACGATGGGTATAGAGGGATATGAGCCAAATGTGGGCAATTAGGATTAGCTTAGGGTTTTTTAAAAAAAAGGGTGGCATGAACAAATTGGGCAGAAGGGCCTGTTTTCATGCTGTTAGACTAACGGGACTGATGGTGGACAAGTCCCCAGGACCGGACGGAATGCATCCCAGGGATCCGAAGGAAATGGCAGAGGTGATAGTGGATGCCTTAGTAATTATTTACCAAAATTTACTGGATTCCGGTGAAGTGCCAGAAGATTGGAAAACGGCTAATGCTACACCGCTGTTTAAAAAAAGGTAGCAGACAAAAGGCAGGGAATTATAGGCCGTTAGTTTAACGTCTGTAGTTGGAAAAATGCTTGAATCTGTCATCAAAGAAGAAATAGCGAGGCACCTAGAAAGGAATGGTTTGATAGAGCAGACGCAGCATGGATTCATTGAAGGGAAGTCGCGTTTAACAAATTTATTGGATTTCTATGAGGATGTGACTAGCGCGGTAGACAGAGGGGAACTGGTGGATGTGGTGTTTTTCGATTTTCAAAAGGCCTTATTGATAAGGTGCCTCACAAAAGGTTGCTTCAGTAGGTTAGGGTGCACGGAGTCGGGGGTAAGGTGTTAGCGTGGATAGAGGATTGGTTGTCTAATAGGAGGCAGAGAGTTGGTATCAATGTGCTATTCTGATTGGCAGTTGGTGACTAGTGGAGTGCCACAGGGATCGGTGCTGGGGCCTCAGCTATTTACCATTTATATAGATGATCTGGAGGAGGGGGCTGACTGTAGGGTGACAAAATTTGCTGATGACACGAAGATGAGTGGAAAAGCAAATTGCGCGGAGGGTGTGGAAAGCCTGCAGAGGGATCTGGATAGGCTGAGCGAGTGGGCGAGGACCTGGCAAATGGAGTACAATGTTAACAAGCGTGAGGTTATCCACTTTGGCAGAAATAATAGTAGGAGGGATTACTATTTAAAGGGTGAAAAGCTGTAGCATGCTACGGTGCAGAGGGACCTGGAAGTCCTTGTGCATGAGTCGCAAAAACCCAGTCTGCAGGTGCAGCAGGTGATCAAGAAGGTGAATGGTATGCTGGCCTTTATAGCGAGGGGGATTGAATATAAAAGCAGGGAGGTCTTGCTGCAACTGTATAGGGTACTGATGAGGCTGCAGCTGGAGTACTGTGTGCAGTTTTGGTCGCTGCACTTGCACAAGGATATTTTGGCCTTGGAGGGAGTGCAGAGAAGGTTCACTAGGCTGATACCGGAGATTAGGGGGTTGGACTATGAAGAGAGACTAAATAGACTGGGTCTGTACTCGTTGGAGTTTAGAAGGATGAGGGGGGATCTTATAGAGATGTATAAGATAATGAAAGGGATGGATAGAGTAGAGGTAGAGAGATTCTTCGTGCTTAGAAAGGATAGCAGGACTAGAGGGCACAGCCTCAAGATAAGGGGGGGGGGCAGTTTAGATCATAGTTGAGGAGGAACTTTTTCACTCAAAGGGTGGTGAATCTCTGGAATTCTCTGCCCGTTGAAGTGGTGGAGGCTGCCTCGCTAAATATTTTTAAGTCATGGGTAGATAGGTTTTTGGTAGACAAGGGAATTAAGGGTTATGGGGAGAAAGCGGGAAAGTGGAACTGATCCACTTCAGATCAGCCATGATCTTATTGAATGGCGGGGCAGGCTCGAAGGGCTAGATGGCCTACTCCTGCTCCTATTTCTTATGTTCTTAAACCTCGATGACTCTATGACTCTAAGTAAACAAAATTTATGCAAAAAGTTATGATTTGGAACATAATTCCTGAAAAGATGAAGGAAGCAGACACACCAGTAACTTTGACAACTGGAAAGTTCCTTAACATTTCCTTGACAGCTGGACAGTTCCTGAATGGAGGAACAGTTTCTGGACAGCTGGACAACCACTTGACAGTTGAACATTTTCTAGACAACTGGACATCTCTATCACAGATTGAAGTTCCAGTGAGTTTGTGGGTACAAAGTGCATAACCATGTTCACTTGTACCGCTCCCAAATGCTGCCTTACCTCTCCCAAAGGTGCCCCAGAATGCTACCCAAAGGGATAACTTACCTTTCGAAAGGATATCCAGAGGAATCCACCAAGTTCAGACCTAAAACCTGTACTTTTCTGCACATTCTGGGTTCCAAGCTCCTGCTCTTACAGAATCTCACTTCAGTGGAGGCAGCTGGTGATGTAAATTGTCAGATGCTTCCATGAGTAGCACAGGTACTAACTCTGACCTGATTCCAGTACACCCCTGTGAAGATGGGAAATGCTTGAACAAAGAAGAAGGATCAAAGAAAATTACAGCACAGGAACAAGTCCTTCAGCCCTCCAAACCTGCACCAACTATGCTGCCCAACTTAATTGAAACATCCTACCCTTCTGGGGACCATATCCCTCTCTTCCCATCCTATTCATGTACTTGTCAAGACACCCCTTAAAAGTCATTATCATATTTGCTTCCACACCTCCCCCGACAACGACTTCCAGGCACCCACCACCCTCTATGTAAGAAACTTGCCTTGTACATCTTCTTTAAACCTTACCCCTCGTACCTTAAACTGATACCTCCTAGTAATTGATTCTTCCATCCTAGAAAAAAGCTTCTGACCATCCACTCTGTCCATGCCTCTCATAATCTTGTAGACTTCTATTAGGTCGCCCCTCAACTTCCGTCATTCCGTGAAAACAAACCAAGTTTCTCCAACTTCTCCTTACAGCTAATGCCCTTCGTACCAGACAACATCCTGGTAAATTTTTTCCATACCCTTTCCAAAGCCTCCACATCGTTCTGGTAGTGTGGTGACCAGAATTGAACACTATATAAGTTCTATAAATCTGCAACATGACTTGCCAATTTTTAAAATCAATACCCTGGCGGATGAAGGCAATCATGTCATATGCCTTCTTGATTACCTTCTTCACCTGCATTGCCACTTTCAGTGACCTGTGTATCTGTACACCTTTTGTCTATCAATACTCTTAAGGGTCTGCCATTTACTGAATATTTCCTATCTGTATTAGACCTTTCAAAACGCATTACCTCACATTTGTCCGGATTAAACTCCATCTGTTAGCTCTCTGCCCAAGTCTCCAACTGATCTATATCCTGCTGTATCCTTTGTTGGTCCTCATCGCTATCTGCAAATCAACCAACTTTAATGAAGTTTGCAAACTTACTAATCAAACCAGTTACATTTTCCTCCAAATCATTTATATATATTACAAACAGTGAAGATCCCAACTTGTTCTTAGGAACATCACCAGTCACAGCTCTCCATTCAGAAACGCACCCTTCCATTGCTACCCTTCTATGACTGAGCCAGTTCTGTATTCATCTTGCCAGCTCACCTCTGATGCCACACAACTTCACCTCTGCACCTGTTTGCCAGGATGGACTTTGTTAAAGGCCTTACTGAAGCCCATGTAGACATCATCCACTGCCCTATCCTCATCAATCATCTTTGTCACTTCCTCCTTTGTGACAAAATTCTGGCCCTCTGTGTTAAAATGAAAGCCCTCCTGCATTGGTATAACACCCACCTTTAATTCCTCAATCTATCTCCAGTTCCACATCCAAATAATTAATTGTTTGAATATTTATACATGTTTTCTCCCATCTGCCCCTCAGCCCCCCGTATATATATATTGATTATGATAACTTCACCTAATTCTTTGATCCCCTCATATCCCATGTCTTGGCTATGCAGCTTCATCTCCAATATTATTCACTTGTCCTTATCATCTGACACTGTGCTTATCTTTTTTCAAGTCCATTGTCATATATTTCTGATCAAAAAACTCAGCTTCTACTCTTTCACTCTCACTAATTTGACTTCTGGTCCCACAATCTACCCTATGGTGAAAGTGTCGGAATTATTTTTTTGGATTTTTCTCATCCTGTTGTCCCAACTTTGTCTAAAAATCAACAAAAGTTCCCTTTATTGGCATAAATTGGTCAGCTAAAGTGGGTCTGCTCTCGCAATGCTCTCTGTCCACTCACAGCTCAAAAGCCAATTGTATTTTCGCTTATACCTTCCTGCAATAGGAAAACAGTGAGGAATAAAAACTCTGTCCAATTTTGTCCTTAACCCTGGAGCGTTGAGCCAACTGCAATATCCATACTGTCACTTGAGCTGAGATTAATTATCCACAATTCATTTGGATTGACCCAAGGACTTTCTTGCTAGATTATGTCTCAGCGACTCACGGGATAGAATCACTTGAGATGTCAGGGCTGACACTCATTTTTTATTACAAAATATTGGTCTATTCCCAGACTGAAATTTAAAATTATACTGGAATAAAGTTAAATTCCCTGAAAAAGTAATTTGCCACTGAATCTCTTAGTTCAATTCTTCATGAACATTAATTGTTAATGACAACATACTTTTAAATTGTCTATGAAATAATGATGCTTGAATTAGCTTCTCTTGGTAATAAAATTTTCTATGCTGGAAGCTTTTGGGAAGAATTGTCAACTGATTGAAAAGAAGTCTTGCCAATAAAGCAAAAGCAAAATACTGCGGATGCTGGAAATCTGAAATAATAACAAAAAATGCTGGGAAATCTCAGCACATCAGGCAGCATCTGCGGAGAGAAATGTTCAGGTCAAATACCTTTCATCAGAAATGATCTCTGTCTTGCCAAACAGTTAGATGGGTGCTTTTTTTTTAGTATGCCCGAAGTCACACACACTTTTTTCTATCCTTTGGGGAATAGCAGGGAAGTGTTGGAATGATTGCCGAGCTGATTATCAGCCCTTATGAACACTCCTTCCATGACGAACAGGTCCTGGCATTGGACTCAAACCCAAAGCTTCTGAACCAGAGATAAGGGCACTACCACTCTGCCACGAGACTTCCTATTGGGTGCCCCTGAAGACACAAGGACAAATTTCTTGCAAAAATGCTGCTATGATAAGCTGCAACAAATCTATTATTTTCATGCCTTATTTTTTATTCATCCATGGGACATGAGCATCACTGGCTGTTCAGCGTTAATTGCTCATCCCTACTTGCCTTTGAGAAGTTGGTGGTGAGCTGCCTTCTTGAAATACTGACACATTTGAGGGGCTCTCTTGGTCATTTCAGAGGGCAGTTGAGAGTCAACCACATTGCCAGAGTCACATGTAGGCCAGACCAGGTATGGACAGCAGATTTCCTTCCCTAAAGGACATTAGTGAACCAAATGGCTTTTTCCAACAATCAACAATTGTCATCAGTAGATTCTTAATTCCAGGTTTTTTTCATTGAATACAAATTCCACCAACTGCAATGGTGGGATTTGAACCCAGGTCTCCAGAATATACGCTGAGTTTCTGAATAATACCACAAGGCCATTGTCTCCCTTTACGAATGAGGCAGCACAATGGAGCAGTAGTTATCAATACTGCCACACAGCTCCAGGGAAGTGGGTTCGATTCTGGCCTGGGATCTGTTTGTGCAGAGTTTACACGTTCTCCCTGTGTGTGTGCCTGCATTTGTGGTTATGCTCGATGTAGTGTAATGCCCCTTAAGCTATAAGCCACTGGTGACAAATTTGTGACCTGTTCCAGGAATGACTAGCTACACAAATGGACCTGTGCACTACCAGTTACAGGTAGGTTGAGAGAGAGAAATGTCCTCAATGGCGGATGTAACAGGAAGCAAGCAAAATAATTTATTTCTTAATGAGTGTCCTTTCTCTTTCTTTTCCTTCACTCGTCTTCCCCTTTAAGGCAGTTTAAGCAAGTATCCACCTTTATTCAAGGCAGCTGGATTGAAAAGGAATACAGATTTCACATTATGAAAATATAGACATAATTACACCTTGGAAAACATATATTCATCAAGATCAGGGACGTTAGTTAAGGGAGAAGGAACACACATTTCCATTTAAAATCCCTTTTGTCATTAGCTGCTGCAGTCTCCTGGAGTTTGCTTGATTGCCTTAGGATGCTGCAGATGAATTTCTGAGTTTTTCCTACATTGGGCTCAGTTTACTTCTTTTTTTGGAAACCACATTGGCGAGGGTATTGATGGTTGATATGCAAATTTACCAAGGTCAATTTTAATTTGAGGCAGGAGAAGGGTGTGGGGAGTTAAGAGAAGACACAGCAGAGTTCATTAGCATTTTGGATATCCGTTTCTTATCCAAAATCAGCATATCATCAAGGCCAGTCACAGGAACAGGAATAGAGACAACAGCGAGACACTGATGGAGACAAGCAACATCTATTCTGCCATGCCCACAAGGACTATCTTTTAAAACTTAATAAACTTAGCTTATCTTAACCTCTCTGACTATTCTGCTGCTTCCCAACATGTTTCCAGGGCTGGTTTGACTCTGGGTTGGCCTCAAGCACAGTAAAAAAAAATGTTGTGGTGCAGATGATGTAATTGACTTCATATTCACATTCAAATTAGACCCCAATTTGCCTTTGCTATAATCTTGGCAGATATGAAAGTCAGACAATAGGAAAAGTTGCAAGACAAAAACAGAGTGATTTCCTGTCATAAAAATTAACCTTCACTGGTGGGTAGAGCAAAAATGAGCTGCCTTCTTATATCTTCTTCTTCTGTCTTCTCTTCATATGTTTGCATTATATTTGTCATATTTTGGGATTGTCTCTTTAATTTAAGGTAAAATGGGGAAATGAAGGGAGTCAACTGAACTGCACTGAATTTTGGCATTCAACAAATCTGAGTGGCTTAGTTATTAACATTTTAAAGGGGGATCCTTGTTATCTTACTGGAGAGGATATTCTAGTCATTCATACCTGTTAAAGGCAAGAGAAGAGCAGCTAACTGCTAACTGTGGTTAGAATGTTAGTCTCGAAATGATGCAGCAATGTTAGATTTTATAAACAATTACACTTTGAACTGTCTGTGTAATTCAAGATAGAATGGAATGCAGATCCAGGGGATAAACAATTAGCATTCATACCTAGATACAGGGCCTATGTGATTCACACTGCCATGGAAATGGGCATTGGGAAGAGAAGTGTCCACAGCAAGTTACTAAAGTAAAAACAGAAAATGCTGGAGAAATTCAGCAGGTCTGGCAGCATTTGTGGAGCAAGAAACTGAAATAACATTTTGAGTTTGTATGACATTTCTTCAAGCTATTGTAGTATTATGTTACAGGGTTTATAAGATATTGCTGAACATCATTGACACAAGTACATCTGCAGCTAACTGAGAGGCTGAGAGTGGGAACCAATCATGCATCTGAAGCAGAGAAAGCATTGACCGTATTTTCCACCATCCAGAATGTAGATGGTAACTCATTCTTGGATTGAAGCAACCAAATTGTGAGAATTTAAAGGAGAATAGAAGGCTAGGGATATGGAGTCAACAATATAACCCTCAAGTAAAGGTCAATTCTGGGTTTAGAAGTTACCTAACTTTAAAAGGGGAAGAAAAGAAGCAGGCCATTGGGAGTAGGGAATAGCTTAGGATTTGTTTGGACTGAAGAGAAAGTGAAAAGTATAACCACTGCAGAACACTTTTGAATGTGGAAAGTTAAGTGAGATAATTTCTTTTCTGTAGTTTAGAATATAAGTTGTGTACAAAATAGTGTTTAGAGAATATTGCTTTTAATTTGCTTGTTACAGTAAAAATTGTAAAACTTGAAATTTTATCCTGTGATTTTTCAGCCTTGCAATCTCTGAAACAGCCACCCCTCTCCATTGTGCTCCATTTTCCCTGTCATGTAACAACCTAATGAGGTCTTCAAATATAACCTTTATTAATAACCTTCATACTCCTTGTCAAAGTCAGCACCATTCTTCTATTAATCCAGAAACCTTTCCAAACTCCTGCAACAGCACTCAATTCAAAAATTGCACAAAATCTGCACCAGTAAAAGGTCATAAGCACCCGTGCTAGAAGTCCCATGGTGAACATTTGATGTTGTGTTAATGAGTGTGTGTTTTTATTTGTGGGGGTGGGGTGGAGGGGGGGGTGGTGTGGGTGGGTCAGTAGGGGTGTGTTCCTGGTGCAGCACAACAAATGTTCAGCCAGCATTGATTAAGAGAGGGATTAATAGAATCTGAAATTCAAAATGGCAAGTTGTGTACCAAAACCAGTGTTACACAATGTTTGACATTATGATCTAGCTGCTCAGTATGCTTCCAGCGCATGCACAACAGATGCACAGCACTGCACACTGAAGTGAGCCCAGAACTTTCAAATAGGTTAATCTTATTAGCACTGCACTGTTTCCGTTGGTCAAAATAATCTCCCTCGCATTTTTTTAAGCAGTTTATAACAAATCTTGAATGCCCAGATATGCTCAATAACAACCTTGGCAGAGTTGCTACGGATGTGTTTGTTGGCTGAGTTCCTTGCAATTTCGATGAACAAAAAAAGAGGCTAGGAAGCTTACTCTGAACTTGTTAACTTTAATTCTTGCTGTCATCATCAATGGTGCCTGAAGCATTTTACCACACCATTGCCTGTTCCCTTCCACATATCAGGTACATTGTTCAACTTGAACAAGTTGCATGCATTTACCAAGAAAACATATGCTCTAGTCAAAGGTCATCTCAATTAAGCATTTGAAAAATCAATGCAATGACAAAGGATGAGTCAACCATAACTTGAGTGGGAGGAATCATGCAGTATGTGAATCAAAAGAAAATTCAAAGAATGTAAGATCAGAAGTTGGTGTATTTACTGTTCTGACATAAAAGTCTCAGGAGGAAAATGGGATAAAAGCCCAAAAATTGAGAGACTCCATTAGCAGTGGAGATAGAAGCATGAATTGGAGAATTGCATGAAGGGCAGTTACATAAACAACTCCCAATTTTCAGCCCATTCATATCGAGGATGCAAAATCTTAGAAGACTCATTACGTTAAATGCAAGTCTTAGCATCAGCAACCACGAGGACAAATTTAATCTAATCCTCAGCGGAAAACAGTGGGAATGGAATTGGCTGCCTACCTTACAGTTTGCATTGAAGTCAGTGTTCAATAAAATGGAGTATCTGATGACATGGCTTTCAGTATTTAGTTGACGCTATTTCTGTTCATCCAGCATTGGATGTTAGGCAGGCTGTGGACTTTTTTTTGAATGGTTTAAGAATATACAATTTATTACAAAGCCCTTTTTGTTTTCATCAGAGACTTTTCCTGAATGCCCACATCCGTGCTGATCATGGGCCTGACCCCAATATGAACTTATCTTTCTCTTTGAGATATCAGTGGTCCAATTTCATAGTTTTAGTATTTTCTGTTTTTATTTCAGATTACCATAGTTGATCTTTTTCTCCATATCATTGAATGAAGCATATAAAATACTGTCAGTAACCATTGCTGAAAGTAAAGAGGTGTGCAAGGTTAAGAGCAAAGAACAAAGAAAATTTCAGCAAAGGAGCAGGCCCTTCGGCTCTCCAAGCCCGCACTGACCATGCTGCCCAACAGAACTAAAACCCGCTACCCTTCCAGGGACCATATCCCTCCATTCCCATCATATTCATGTATTTGTCAAGACACCTCTTAAAAGTCACTATCATATCTGCTTCCACTACTTCCCCCGGCAGTGAGTTCTAGACCCCACCACCCTCTGCATAAAAAACGTGCTAAAGACTACAACTTTTCTAACCACTTTCATGAAGAGACATGTAAAAGTTTTATCTCCAAAGATCCTTCTCTTCACCAACTCAATGCACGATTTAGGAAAGGATACGAACATAGCAAGTGAGCATAACAAATTATAAATTTTATTCTTAAACTACTGTTGGCCAGGCTATGTACACTCAACACCCTTTTGAAATTACAATATATATATTACTGATACCCAGAGAAGTGGACAGCATGTAATCAAGATAACAGTCTGAAGATGTATTGATAGTATTTGTGGTGACACTTTAGGCAGAGTTGTGAATTTGCACCTGATATGTGTTCAAGGAATGTAAGAAAAAAACACATTTGCCTCATCTGGCAATTCTATATTAACGGGTCTTTAAATAGTTTCTGGAACATTTGATATGCTTGTCATATATTACATGAAAATTCATACATGCAAATTGTCATTCTCATTCTCACCTGTGTGAATTGAACTGTGATCACACCCATATGGTAAACTGTGTTAACTGGCTGGGACAAATTACTTAACTCTGATATTTGAATCAATCTCAAATCTAACAGTTTAACATTGTAAATTTCTGAGAGAATTTACAGCTGCCATTGCCATTTGGGAATATTTAATGTTTTTTTTTTCCTTTTGTTGCTTCGTTTTCCAAGTTTAAACCTTATTTTGACTGTTATGAAAACATTTGAATTGCATTTTGTTTTAAGTGATGCATCTGTGATATTGGAGAACTGTAGAAGAAATGGGCCACTTTCATTATGTGTAATTGTATTACTGAGATAGATTGGAAACACCAAGAGTATAAGAAAGGTAATATTACAAATTGCTGTGGAAAGCAAATGTTAAGATTGTATGATAATGAATCATTACCAAATGACCAAGAACTAAACCTCTGGGAAAAATAAATGAATGGCTTTCTGGGAAGAGAAGGCTAATAGACCTAATCGTTCACATGCAAATTAGAAAATAATGGATAAGGTTATGGCATATCATCACTATATGGTTTCACTATATGGTTTCGCTGGTCTGTCACTCGGCATGCTGGAGAAAGAATCAGCCTCACAGCGACCTGGCTTAAAGCATTGATGATGAGTATGCAGGGTTGATGAGTTACACATTTAGAACATTAAGATGAGTGGCACATTACGAGGTGCTTAGTGCAATGCAGCATTTACAGCAGAGAAACAGGCCATTCAGCCTAACAGATGCTTAATTGTCACCCAAATATCAGCCCACCCTTTTTCATCCAACCCTTTCAACATATCCCTCTATCCCTTTCCCTATTATGTCTTTATCCAAATGGTAATTAAATGTAGCTATGTTATTGTTCTCAACTGTTCCTTGTGGTAGTGAGCTCCACATTCAAAATGCTCCCTGAGTAAAGACATTTCTCTTGCCCTCCCGATTTGATTTGATTTGGTTTAGTTTTGACTTGATTTGATTTAGTTTTGATTTGATTTATTACTGCCACATGTATTAGCATACAATGAAAATTATTGTTTCTTGCGCTATACAGACAAAGTATGCCATTCATAGAGAAGGAAACGAGAGAGTGCAGAATATAGTGTTACAGTCATAGCTAGGGGTCTAGAGAAAGATCAGTTTAATGCAAGGTTCATTCAAAAGTTTGATGGCAGCAGGGAAGAAGCTGTTCTTGAGTCGGTTGATATGTGACCTCAGATTTTGTATCTTTTTCCCAACGGAAGAAGGCGAAACAGAGAATGTCCACGGTGCGTGGGGTCCTTAATTATGCTGGCTGCTTTGCCAAAGCAGTGGGAAGTGTAGACAGAGTCAATGAATGGGAGGCTGGTTTGTGTGTCACATCATTTTGTAGTTTCTTGCAGCCTTGGGCAGAACCAAACTGTGATATAACCAGAAAGAATGCTTTCTATGGTGCAACTGTAAAAGTTGGTGAGAGTCATAACTGACATGCCAAATTTCCTTAGTTTTCTGAGAAAGTAGAGACATTGGTGGCCTTTCTTAACTATAGTGTCAGCATGGGGGGACCAGGACAGGTTGTTGGTGATCTGGACACTTAAGAACCTGAAGCTTGCAATTCTTTCTAATTCATCCCCGTTGATGCAGACAGGGGCATGTTCTCCTCTAGTCCTGAAGTTGATGACAATCACCTTCGTATTGTTGACACTGAGGGAGAGATTATTGTTGCTGCATCAGTTCATCAGATTGTCTGTCTCATTCCTGTATTCTGTCTCATCATGGTTTGAGATCTGACCCACTACGGTGGTGTCATCAGCAAATCAAATTAGGAGGGAATTTGGCCATGCAATCATAGGTGTATAAGGAGTATAGTAGGGAGCTGAGAACACAGCTTTTTGGGGTAACTGTGATGACGATGATTGTGGAAGAGGTGTTGTTGCCTATCCTTACTGATCGTGCTCTGTGAGTTAGGAAGTTCAGGATCCAGTCACAGAGGGAGGAGCCGAGGCCCAAGCCATGAAATTTGAAGATGAGTTTTGTGGGAATAATGGTGTTGAAGGCTGACCTGTAGTCAATAAATAGGAGTCTGACATCGGTGTCCTTGTTATCTGGGTATTCCAGGGTTGAGTGCAGGGCCAGGGAGATGGCATCTGCTGTGGACCTGTTGCAACAGTAGACAAACTGTAGTGGATCCAGATAGTCCAGGAGGCTGGAATTGATTCATGCCATGACTAACCTTTTGAAGCACTTCATAATGATGGACGTCAGAGCCACCAGCCAATAGTCATTGAGGTACGCTGCTTGTTTTTCCTTAGGTACTGGAATGATGGACCTCTTCATAAGCAGGTAAGGACCTCAGATTTTTGTAAAGAGAGTTTGAAGATGTCTGTGAATATCTCTGCCAGCTGATCTGTGCAGGATCTGAGGGCTCGTCCGAGTACCCCATCCGGGCTAGTCGTTTTCCATGGGTTGACCTTCGAGAAAACTGCTCTGACATCTGCAATGATGATCTCCAGATACAGGTTCATCCAGGGCTTCCAGGGTGGAAGACATGCTGTCACTGACCTCTTGCTCAAAACAGGCATAGAATGCATTGAGTTCATCAGGGAGTGGTGCATTGGAGCGGCAATTCTACATGCCTTCATCTTATAGCCTGCTATGTCTTAATTCAACATACTGGGGACTACCTTAAGTCTGTGACTCCCAGTTCCTTTCAAATACCATTTTATTTTTCTCAAAGGCATTTTTTCATCAAACAGATGGTGGTGAAACTTTGAAGTTGTAAGGTCATGTTAATATCTCTGATTTATTAATATGCATTGAGCATCTCTTACTGTTTATACAATTTTTGCATTAATTTGCACCAATACTAAAGAGCTCTACACACTGGAACTGTACACAATCGATTGTGGTGAGCTGATTTGAAATAGTTGCACGCTGTAAACAGCAAAATAATTACTTTTTCTTATAAAGCACACAGCAAACAGCTGAAGTCAGTGTTCGTAGCAGAAGCCTGCTCAGTTGGCTGAGACTGGCAGTGGGAGCGATAAAGAAAGATCATTGGCCTTAGATTTGTGGTTAGAAGTGAAGTGACAGCACTCTGTTCTGACCACAAACAAAGCAGCCCACAACGATCTTTCTTGTATGGATTTCCGCTTTCCCAATGTCAGGTAGTATCTGGTACCAAGTCAAGTGGATCTCCAAGTGTCCAGCAACAGTATTGTCATCAAGCAGAATAAGAAGCCAAGACAGTATCCAGGCAATAAAATGCACTGATGTTTTCTCTTTGAATTCAAATGTTACAGAAAAGGAAATCAATGATCAGGATGGACACATAAATTAAGGTAAAAGATAAAATACTGTAAATGAACTTCAAAGTTTTTTTATTAGTGTCACAAGTAGGCTTATGTTAACACTGCAGTGAAGTTACTGTGAAAATCCCCAAATCACCACACTCCAGCATCTGTTTGGGCACACTGAGGGAGAATTTAGCATGGCCAATTCACCTAACCAGCACATCTTTTGAACTGTGGGAGGAAACCGGAGCACCCAGAGGAAACCCACACAGACAGGGGGAGAACATGCGGACTCCACACAGACAGTGATCCAAGCCGAGAATCAAACCCGGGTCCCAGTCACTGTGAAGCAGCAATGCTAATCACTGTACCGCCCCTGCAAAATTTTAATTTAAAAATGTGGCTAATTTTATTTTAATGAGAAATGTGTCATTCCACAAATATAAAATCATGTCAGGCTGGGTGCTTGGCATTAATTATGAACTTTGTTCACTGTTGGACAGCTCATTCACTTAGCTGTAACTTTTTAAAGGGTTTTTATGGTAAGACTAATAGTGTAAATGTGAAACTCCTTATCAGTTTGGTAATTTCTATTTGCTTGCCGTCCGTAGGAACTTGAACAGTGGGTACCTGGGAAGCATAGAATCACCAGGAGAAATTCCTGAATTATTTCCAGGTTTTGTTGTCAGTTTCAGAGGACAAATGGCAGTAAATGCTGATCATTTCACTGTCATTACTACTGCAAAATCAAAGCCATTCTCATGTAATTAAGACATCACTTGCATGGTTGGAGCAGAAGAGTGCTTTTCTGTTTTTATATTAGGATTACTTTTCTGCTTGCTCAATTTCTAAATCCAGTCTATGAGGTAGTCTGTTAAACAACAATGACAATGACAATTAATAGCACAGCAACAACTAATACACAGTAAAGCATTCCAAGTTGTGTTGCATGAATAATATCCAACAAAATTTGACACTAAGCAATGCAAAATGATCAAAAACTTGATCAGATAGGTCACCTTTATCAGGAGTGCTTTCAGGGAAGGAGAAGGTTAGAGAGGGGGAGAGTTTAGGGAGGGAATTTGGAAGCTCGATCTTATTGGCCCATTCATGCCACGGTCCCACTGCAGCAAGTTCGGAGAAATTGGCACACAGCCAATTCTCCGTTCACAGAATTGGGAAGTCGGCATGAATGGTGGTAATGTTCCGGCCCAAAGTTTATAGCCCTATCAGCAGCTTAAGGTCTGAGGCAGAGTGATTAAAATCAAGAATGCACTGGTGGTCAGAATTGGAAGGATGCAGAGATCTCCAAGGGCTGGTGGCAAGGGGCAGGTAACAGAGATAGGAAGGAATGATTTGATTTTGATTTGATTTGGTTATGCTTAATTATGTTTAATGAGACCACAAAGGGACTTGAAAACACGGATGAGAATTCTGAAGGTGAGGAATTGAAGGTGGGGAAACAATGTAGGTCAGTGAATAGTGGATGGTGGATGAACAGATGTGTGTTAGGACATAGCAGATGAATTTTAGCTGAACTTATGTTCATGTGGGGTAGCAGGTAAAAGGAAGGCTGAGGCCATTGGAGCCATCAAGGGCCCTATTTTGCCATGTTGATTCTAAGTGCTGGGCAGACTTAAAGCTGGGAGTGTTTCAGATCCGACTTTCAGACCCGTTCTGAGGTACACCCATTTGAGCTCTACTGAACAAATATCAGTGAATCCTAATCATTCCGCATAAGCATGTAGATGGAGCTTAACGCACCTGAAACTCTGAAACTCCAATCGGCACCTCCAATTGCACACGCGCAGAAACAAAATGATAGAATGCTGCTCCCTTGACCCCCACAGACACTGCCCCACACCCACAACATTACTGACCCCCTTATCCCCGTCATCTCCCCCTGCCACCCAGACTGCTCACTGCACCCCCCTTCCTCCCCCCCACAGGCCTCAGGCAGTGTGGCAGCATGTCCCTCTTCCTCCCATTGATCTCAGGCAGAGTGGCAGCGGACCGTCCCTTCCCCCTTACTGATCACAGGCAGAGTGGCAGCAGGCCCCTCTCCCCCCATTGATCACAGGGAGAGTGGCAGTGGATCCCCTTGCTCCACACTGATCACAGGCAGACTGGCAGCAGACCATCAAAGAACAATGAACAAAGAAAATTACAGCATAGGACCAGGCCCTTCGGCCCTCCAAGCCTGCACAGACCATGCTGCCCCACTGAACTTAACTTAACTAAAACCCCCTACCTTTCCAAGGACCATATCCCTCTATTCCCATCCTATTCACGTTTCCGCTTCCATACCTCCCCTGGCAACAAGTTCCAGGCACCCACTGCTCTCTGTGTAAAAAATCTGCTTAGTGCATTTCCTTTAGATCTTGTCCCTCGCACCATAAACCTGTGTCCCCTAGTAGTTGACTCTTCCACCCTGGGAAAAAGCTTCTGACTATCCACTCTGTCCATACCTCTCATAATCTTGTAGACTTCTATCAGGTCACCCCTCAACTTCCGTCGCTCCAGTGAGAACAAACCAAGTTTCTCCAATCTCTCTTTATAATTAATGTCCTCCACACCAGGCAATATCCTGGTAAATCTTTTCTGTACCCTCTCCAAAGCCTCCACCCCCTTCTGGTAATGTGGCGACCAGAATTGAACACTATATTCCAAATGCGGCCTAACTAAGGTTCTATAAAGCTGCAAATGACTTACCAATTTTTAAACTCAGTACCCCGGCAGATGAAGGCAAGCATGCCGTATGCCTTCTTGACTACCTTCTCCACCTGATTTGCCACTTTCAGTGACCCTGTGTACCTGTACACCCAGATCCCTTTGCCTATCAATACACTTAAGGGTTCTGCCAGTTACTGTACATTTCCTATCTGTATTAGGCCTTCCAAAATGCATTACCTGACATTCATAGAACATAGAACATAGAACATTACAGCGCAGAACAGGCCCTTCGGCCCACGATGTTGCGCCGACCAGTTACAAAAACTATGACCCACTAGCCTATACCAATCCCTTTTCGTCCATAAACCTATCCAGAGATCTCTTAAACGCCCCCAAACTAGACGCATTTACAACTGCAGCAGGCAGGGCATTCCAATCCCTCACCACCCGCTGGGATTCGTCCAGATTAAACTCCATCTGCCATCTCTCCACCCAAGTCTCCAACTGATCTATATCCTGCTGTATCCTCTGATGGTCCTCATCACTATCCGCATATCTACTAACCTTTGCGTCGTCCACAAACTTACTAATCAATCCATTTACCTTTTCCTTCAAATCATTTATATACATTACAAACAGCAAAGGTCCCAGCATGGATCCCTGCGGAACATCACTTGTCACAGCTTTGCATTCAGATTTGTGGATTTGAGATTAGTCATTATCTGAGTTTCGACAGAGGCAGAGACAGGCAGTGTAGAGGTAGGCAGTATTGTTGCATG
The DNA here is from genome assembly GCF_965287045.1 of Carcharhinus amblyrhynchos. Classification (NCBI taxonomy): domain Eukaryota; kingdom Metazoa; phylum Chordata; class Chondrichthyes; order Carcharhiniformes; family Carcharhinidae; genus Carcharhinus; species Carcharhinus amblyrhynchos. Next base: position 43,544,509 of record NC_137324.1, on the reverse strand, counting down.
AGCAGAATGGAATCAGAATCTTACCTCAGGGTTGGGTTATAATGTAAAGGTTGCATATAATTTGGTTCAACCTGTAGCAACCACAGCAGGTATTATTTGTTGAGCAAGCCTCATTCCAGAGTGAAACTTGTCTTACAATTCCTAACCTTATGGGGCAGCACGGTGACACAGTGGTTGGCACTGCTGACTCATAGCACCATAGACATGGGTTCAATTCAGGCCTCGGGTGATTGTCTGTGTGGAGTTTGCAAGTTCTCCGTGTCTGTGTGGGTTTCCTCTAGATGCTTCAGTTTCCTCCCCACAATCCAAAGATGCGCAGGTTAGGTTGAGAGGCCATGCTAAATTCACCATTAGTGTCAGGGGCCTGGGTAGGATTGTTGTCAGTGCAGGCTCAATGGGCCGAAAGGCGTCAGTCTGCCCAGTGGGTTTCTACGATTCGAACCTTGTTTTTGTATTTGGAAAATGAGGAAAGAAGGCTCACAGAAGGAGTATTACATTTAGGATCTTAAAAATTAGAAGAATTACTTCAAGAAGAAAAAAGAGTAAGTACACAAGACTAAAGTTACTCAGTTAAAACCATTTTACGAAACATCTGCCCAAAAATATCACTTGGTCAGAACATACAAGACATATCAACAGATTCATGTTCCTGGGGCCTAACCATATCTTCTTCACTATAGTTGTACAATCCCTCTATGCCTCCATCCCACACCACAAAACATATCCTTGCCTCCCTTATAGATTTTTAACTGTAAAAATCCAGTAATATTAAATTAGGCAAAAAATGCTGTCACTTTAATGAAACTAAACAACAAAACTTCCATTCTCCTGTGGAAATCCACAAAGGTTCAGAAACAACCTGCTTTCTGAAATAACGGCTAGGATTTTCCAACCCTTCATGCTAGAGGAATCTTCCAGTCCTGCTAATGTGAATGGAGGGTTTGAAAGTTCACCAGCCCCACCACAGTTTTCCATGGAACCGACAATCCATTGGAATCTCCTTTCACATTCGTGGAACCTAATATCCTCTCCGTGCGAAGGGTTGGAGAATTCCAGCCAAAGAATTTTCTGGCTTGAAAACTGGATAGCTGCTTCAAATCTCACACCTTCTCTCAACACAGAGCTGGTTTCAGGATGTCATCTCCACACAGTCACCATAAACTGACTCATTGTTGCTTAAAAAGCCCTTTCCTCTTTCAGCTCAGATTCTATTATACTCAAACTTCTTTGAACTCAAAGGATGGGATGTTATGGCCTCGCTCATCCTGAAACATTAAAAATCCTCCCAAGGTCACCAGACCTTTCTATTGTGCGCTCCTCACCCACTCCGATTCCCGTGGTGGGCAGGGCAGTAAAATTCTAGCCAATGTTTCCAAGATACAGAAAAAAATGTTGTTGATGATTCTCCGGCTATGACTAAATAATCGGTAGAGGATGGGGAGAGGCATTGATGACCCAATCACCCTTGAGCATTTTGAGGACTTTCATTAGCCAATTAATGGCCCACAAAAGGCTTTCATCCCACTGGGGAGAGGTCCATGCGATATTGGAAGTTTGGCAGCTTGACTGCACAGATTGGTGTCAGGCTAGGAATGGGGAGGGGTTATCCTTTCTGTAGGTGTCATGGGCACATCAGAGGCACTGTCCCCTCAAGGTCATTCCTCCTTTTAACCCTCCCCATGGCTTCTTGATTCTGCCCCTCTCACCTCCTCACAGGGATCCCCCATCCCAGGCTCTGCTTGGTTCCTCGTTGTGGTGAGACTCCTTGTGGTCCAATGGTGGTCACTGCTCCTGGTTGGCATTGCTGGCACTACACAACTGGTGACCATTTAGTTGCCAACATCCTTCTAAGATGTGAGCTCCTCTTGAGAAGGTGGCAAAACCCTTGTCTTAAAGCAATTAATGCTTGTCCCAAAGTTACATTGCTGTGGGCAGCCATCAGGATCATAGGCGGGTAGCTGCTTATTGACTTTTTAGCTGGGGGACTGGGTTCCCAATAATACCCAGCCCATGAATCTTCAAGAAAGATTTGGGAGAATAGAACATGTTCAAGGAAAATATTTTCCTATTTCCAGTTAGTTATGCATTGGTTTTGTGCAGTCTTGATTTCATCTGGATTGAATTTCTTTAGGAAAAGAACTATTTCTATGACTGCAATTAAATTGTCATGAATGTGCTATCATGCTATTAGGGAGTTTAAGGAAAACTGCTTGAAAAGTACATCTCTTCTTTCAACCTTTATGTTGACTAAAAGCCCTTTTTTTCCAAATGTAAATATGAAACAGACAACATGGCTCCTTTCTGTATTTATTCAAACCTTGTCAGATTTACATAAAGCTTTAAAGGGTATTTATTTATTAGTCACAAGTAAGGCTTGCATTAACGCTGCAATGAAGTTACTGTGAAATTCCCCTAATTGCCACATTCCGGCACCTGCTCAGGACAATACACCTAACCAGCACGCCTTTCAGACTGTGGGAGGAAACTGGAACACCCAGAGGAAACCCATACAGACACGGGGAGAACGTGCAAATGCCGCACAGATGTGACCCAAGCTGGGAATCAAACCCGGGGCCCTGGCACTGCGAGGTAGCAGTGTTAACCATTTTTCTACCATGCTACCCCTATCTCTAAAGCTGGCTACAAAGACTCATAAAAATACAAAATATCCCTCCAAGGATGTCCAGTTAAGGTGTGAAAAATCATTGGCTTCAGAGACAAAAAAAGAGAGGAAGGGATTTCAAAGAACCACAACGTAATTAACATCTTTAACCGGTGGCACAATGTTAATTAACATGGGAGCTATTGTTGTGTTTTTGGATTTACTGAAGGAGGCTGTAAGAAGATTGTGAGGCAATCTGAGACAGTAGCAACACACAACTCTCAGTCGAACCAGTCATGAGTCTCCGAGAAGAGTTCTGAGAGACATCAGAGGGGCTTTCTCTGTGCCACAGGGAGAGGAGGGTATTGAGAAAGCAACTGTTGTTCTGCTGAGGGGATCCTGGAAATCTTCAAGTGCTGTAGCCTTCTTGTTGAGGAACAAGAAACTTTCTCTCTTTTCCTCCAAAAATCAGCTTGACCTGGCTGAGTCCACCAGAAAAATGGCAAACTCCAACTGCTCAACGCAGAATCCACTGCGAATTCCAACTCCTTCACTTGGAAAGAAAGAACTCAAACAATGGGCTTAAAATCTCCTAGGGATTGCTTTGAAATGCCACTTTTTAAATATATATATATTTATCTGTTTTTAAACTTCCTATCTGTATTTTAATAACTTGATCAATTTTTTTCTTCAGTAATTTGCAGCAGTAGTTTTGTAATTAATTATTTTTATCTTGTTTAAGACAAAGCTTGTCTGCCGGGCTATTTGAAACTTATACATTAAAAAGGATGAACGTACACACACGGAGAGGACAGAATTCTTGGCCTGTTCACGTCAGTAGGATTCTCTGGTTCTGCCAGCTGTACACATCCTGCGACATAGATTGGCTTCAATGGGAAATCTCATTGACAGCGGTGGAACCAGATAAGGGCACATCCCCTCCCACTGCTGAGGGAGGCCACAGAACCTCACGCATATTCTTAGCTCACAGACCACTTTACAAGATTGTAACAAAATGCTCTGCTGACCTGAAATATTAAATCTGTTTCGCTCTCCACAGATTCTGTCAGACCTGCTGAACATGTCCCTGTATTTCCTGTTTTCTTTTAACATTTTCAGAGATTTTGCTTTTGCCCTTGTAAGTGTTCCCTAGCTTGTTGCACAAACATGCACTTCATGTATTCATGTTGGTGTGCAAACTATTTCTGTGGTCAACGTACATTTCTGTGAGTCATTGCACCTCTCAATGCTTTTATATGAAGGTCAGGAGCATTTTCTTTCACAATGTATGCTAAATTGTGCAAATAATGTTTGCACTTAATGAAGAGTTCTTGTTGACTGCTGTCTGCCCAGTGTTGGCTAAACCCATCATTAGCCATTTGCCTCAGGATCAACTAACAGGTATCTTCCCTTGGGCGTGGGTAAGCAGGCTGTCTTTAGGGATCAAGTTGATTCCGAGCTGATATGAAAGTGGTAAGAAATTGAAATGAAATTGATCTTCTGTCGGAGACTCAGTAATCCAATACTTGAGCTAGTTAGGACTGTGGTACTCTAGGGCGTCATTTAAGTTTAAAGGTTCCTTTAAGTGGAAATTGGATAGCGATTTGAAGCAGAAAAAAATACACATGAGAGCATGGGGCAATTGAAATAGTCCAGCAGAGTGTCAGTGTGGGCATGATAGGTAGAATAACTTCTGCAATGTTATAAACTTTTATAGCTGTATGGTTCAGTTGGTTCAACTTTAAAGGGTGTATTGGACAATAAGAGCATTGTATCAAGTAGAGTGGCATAACATTAACTGTTGAAAAGTGGAACTTAAGTCTTGAGTATTAAGTAAGAAGGGTGGCAATTCTTTGTGCTGGTCTCGCTCTGCGACTGTTACTTTTCCAGATGTGTGATTGTGATGATTATCCCTTTAAGAATTAATCTGCAGAGTAAGGGTCACATGACCTGGGAACTAATGGCAGAGCAGGATGGAGGTTGAAATTCCAGAATCTTCTCAAGAGCAGCTCGAGAAGGCTGCAAGCTTCTATACAGTCTTTCCCTTTACCCATAAATAAATGTATTGGTGTTTTTCCTGTAACTGGTGAACAAGAATTATTAGTGATGGAAAGTGAGTTCATACATTGTGTTAGTCTAGATTATGCAACTGTTTCTTCCTTACCATATTCCCCAGCCTTTACAATAAGTTTCAGGTCTCTAAGAGTTGAATCTGTACTCAGGTTTAATGATTGGACATGTGTCAACCAAATTTTCCGAGGATCAGAATACTGGGCTGGTATTCATTGGGCCATGCAGGCACTGATATATGGGCAACACAGTGGCACAGTGGTTGGCACTGCTGCCTCACAGCTCCAGGGTCCTGGGTTCGATTCCCAGCTTGTCTCACTGTCTGTGTGGAGTTTGCATGTTCTCCCCATGTCTAGATGGTTTCCTCCGTGTGCTCCAGTTTCCTCCCCCAGTCAAAAGATGTGCAGGTTAGATGCATTGGCCATCCTAAATTGTCCCTTAGTGTCTCAGGATGCATTGGTTAGAGGGATTAGTGGGGTAAATATGTGGGGTTACAGGGATAAGGCGTAAGTGGAATTGATGCCAGTGCTGACTCGATGGACCAAATGGCATCCTTCAGCACTTTAGGGTTTCTATGATTCTATAATATCTTACCGTAGCATCTTGGAACGTGATAATCTGGGAGGGGATTTGTCAGGTTCACTTTAGGGGTAAACTAGGTGAGAAAGTTAGTGAGTGAAATGAATGGAGCTGGTGCGGTTGCTTTTCAGAACAAGGCAGAAATAGGTGCTTCAGTGACTGTACCAAAGAGTTCAGAAAGGAGATTCATCCAAATGTGGAATATTGGCCTGAAAGGAGGAAGTCAGCGGAATAGTGATGGGTTGGGATAGAGATTAGGGAGGTAACTTACTGATAAATGGAGAAAAAGCAGCATTTTGAATAGATGACAGGAAGATAGGGGGGCACAGGTTTAAGATGCGAGGGGCAAGGTTTAGAGGCGATGTACGAGGCAAGTTTTTTTACACAGACAGAGGCGGGTGCCTGGAACTCATTGTCGGGGAAGATGTTGGAAGTGGACACAATAGTGATTTCTAAAGGCATCTGGACAAATACATGAATAGGATGGGAATAGGGGGATATGGTCCCCAGAAGGGTAGGGGGTTTTAGTTCAGTCAGGCAGCATGGTTAGCACAAGCATGGAGGGCTGAATGGCCTGTTCCTGTGCTGTAATTTTCTTTGTCCTTTGTTCTTTGTATAACCCTCACCCTGATTTTCCTTTCCATAATGTATAGTGGGCAGTAGATCAAGATCGCTCACTTTACAGTTTCACCACAAGCTAAGTTGCTGCACAAAGCAGCACTGAGTGAGGCAATTCAGCTTACTTCACTTTCTGAAAGAACCTAGTACTATTCCTCTCTCCTTTCCTCATACTGCTTAAAAAGCTGCATGTTTTCAAACCTATCCACTACTCTTTTTAAGGGCGCTCGTGAAGGTTTTACTTCCAACATTGTTTCTGTGAGGCCATTCTCCCAACAGCCCCACTATGTGCAAACAGAAGCACTTATAGCCATCCTCTTTGTCCCATTTGCAATGGTTTTACATTTAAACACTCTCACTGAGCAATGGAAATTATTCATTCCCTTTTTCTTTTCAAAGCTATTCATTAGTTAAATGACATTTAAGTTTGGATTTGGCAATTTAACTCAATGGATGATATAAAGAAAGGATGAACGAGGAAGGTGAGGAATTTGACAGCTTCGAGCTTGAAAGTAACTAAGTCATATTTCCTTTTGACCCTGACATAGAACCTGCTGGAATGTTGCTTATTTGCTGCAAAGCTGGAATACAGGACTTAGAAGCAGGAGTAGGCTATTTGGCCCTTTGAAAAGAGCAACAGCATAATGGAATAACAATGGAATAAAAATAAAGAATGATTGTAATGAAAGGAGAATAAATTATTTTAAGCATTTATTCTTTTACTGCCAATTTAGTGAGCATAGTCAGCAGTCATTGAATTGGCAATTAGTTAACACTAACTTTACAATTAAATAGCTTTTATAAAAAAATTAATTATAATTTATTTGAAAAAAGGAGGCTGCTTAAAACGATGTAATCTAAATGTTGCATTATTTATGAAGCCTGTTGACTCCTACAAATTTTGCACAGCCATGGATTATTGAAAGAAAAACTGCAATATCTAAAGAAAGATCCACTTGGTTCATTTCTCATGATTTTTCAACTGAGCTAATATGGAGCAACAAAATATTTTGTAATGGTGATCACTGAGGTGCCATTTTGTTGGAATCAAAATGCAGATTTGGGAAATGCTACACACAAGGCTGTGATAAATATAAAATTACAATCTTGGCAAGAAGGCTAAATTGAGGACAGACTACAGCACTTATTTCTACCAAACAATGTCTAACAGCTAGGCTTGCTACATCAGCAGTAAGCACTTACTTGCTAAAGGTTGTCTTTTATAACAAACATAAAATATTCTTCTGCTCAATCAGAATGGCCAAACAATTTTCCAAATTAATCACATAATTCTGGGGAAACAAATCTGGTTAAATGTACATTTATTACTGGAACACATTCACAGCTAATGAGAAGTATACTTTGTGCTTTAGCATAAAGTGGGTAGTATTAGATTGGCTGCCTCTCTCACATCTCTGAAATTTTATTTCTATTGGAGTTTAGTGAAATAAAAATTGGAAGCGAATCAAAGAACAAAAAGAACAACAACAAATCAGAATCGGAAATGCCAAATCAAAATCATCCACTTTAGATTATTGCACAAGATCAAGATCTATCCCAAGGTATTTACATAAATGATTGCCATCATCACACCTGAATAAGAAATCAATGCAAAGCAGCTGCAATACATATAGCTATTTAGTTTAAATCTGTTGGCTGTATCATAGGGCGGCATGGTGGCACAGCGGTTAAACGTTCTCCCTGTGTCTGTGTGGGTTTCCACCGGAGGTTCTGGTTTTCTCCCACAGTCTGACAGACGTGCTGGTTAGGTGTGTTGGCCATGTTAAGTTCTCCCTCAGTGTACTCGAATAGGTGCCGGAGTGTGGCAATTAGGGGTTTTTCACAGTAACCTCATTGCAGTGTTAATGTAAGCCTTACTTGTAACTAATAAATAAGCTTTAAAAATCTTCTAACAAAACAAGTTATAGTAAAGCAGTGCACATTATATGGGCAATATGGCCCAGGTCTCCATCATCTGAAATCCTTCCAGTGGTTTTGAACATGACTTCAAAAAAATATGAGCAGAGTCTTTGACAGAATCTTTCAAATCCATGACCAAAGTCACTTAGAACGAAAAGGACAGCTAACACAGAGGGCCGCCAAAATCTGTACATTTCCCTGTAATCTACACACCATCCTAAATTTGAAGTATATTGTCATTGCTTCATCATTACACTAAGGGTGTCCTGCAGCACTGTGGGTGTAATTATATCACACAGACTGCAACAGTTCAAGAAGGTGGGTGGCACAGTGGCACAATGTTTAGCACTGCTGCCTCACAGCACCAGGGATCCAGGTTCAATTGTGGCTTTGGGTAACTGTCTGTGTGGAGTTTTGTATGTTCTCCCCATGTCTGCATAGGTTTCCTTTGAGCGCTCCAGGTTAGGTCGATTGGCCATGCTGGATTGTCTCTTATTGTCAGGGGGAGTAGTAGGGTAAATATGTGGGGTTACAGAGATAGGGCCTGGGTGGGATTATTGTCGGTGCAGATTCGATGGGCTGAATGGCTTCCTTCTGCACTGTAGAAATTCTATGATTCTAGCTCAAAGACAAATAGGAATGAGCAATGGATGCTGGCCTTGCCAGCATCACCCAAATCCCATAACAGATCTGAAAAAGAGGTTAATCTCCTTCTCTCTCTCTTGCTTTTCAGTAGTGTAAAAATTGTTAATTAAGAGGCAGAGAAAGGTCTTGCTGAAAACTAAAGGATTCATTGTGTTAATTGAACTATATTTTTGTATATCCATCAGACAGTGCAGCAAGACACTGAGAGATGTGGACTTCAACAAAACGTTCAGTGAAGCATTCTCTTTATGGAGGCAGCCCTTAGAGTCATTCTTCTTGCAGACGAGTTAAGTTCCAGCTAATTGAGAAGCTGGAGAAGCTGTGCAAAGCTGTTTAAAGTTGTTTTATTTTTGCGAATTTGGCAAGCACAATATCTGGCAGACAGATACAAGGAACATTATCACCATTGAATCCTCGTTCCCACCTGGGAGAAGGATAAAAATTAGCCTGCATATGGTTTCTGGCACCAATAGTATTGAGCAAAGGAAAACAAATGAAATCTAGTCATGATGATAGGTGAACTTAAAGTCTACCCACGGTTATAATTAATGAGATCCTCCGGTATATAATGCATCACAGCCTTATTTAACGACTTAGCTTAAATACCATGTAGACAAAATCTCTTACACTGAGTTTAACATTGCTATAACCTTCCCATAATTTGTCCTGTTAAATATAATAGACAATTGGCTTTATCAGCTAGAGGGTGTAATATTGTGTGGCTCAACTGTTGCAGAAAGGAAAGTTCTACCTTTTCAACATAGATGTGACTGAAGACCTTTTTGAATGAGGCTTGCCAAGTTCAACTCGCGTTGTATCCCATAAATTTAAAATCGGTCAAAGTTTTCACCATACAGTGGGCATGATGTTTTACCTCAGTGCTTTTCCAGCTGGAGATAATGTTTGTCAGACTCTACAACTACAACAGTGAGCTATCCCTGCAAGTAACAAGGCAGGTCAAGATTTTCTACAATCAGCAAAGAAAACTTTGGGTGAAATTTGCCGATAATTTGTCAGAATGTCTGGCTCTGACTGAAACCAGTGACTATCACTCCAGGTGCCCTGCTGAGTTTTCAGACTAGAGGTGGGATTTTAAAGCCTTGCTGAACCCAAGACCGGAATCTCCCACCCCAGGTCAGTAGACTTTTCCATTGTCTGCCCCTTGACTGTTCTGATTCCCATTGTAGGCGGGGCGGTAGAATTCTGGTGTAGATCTTTAGCTATTCTGAGAAAAAAGAAATTGGCAGGGTGGCATAGTTTACCATAGTGGGGTGGCACCTGATAACTCAGCAAGACTGGTTCCAAAGAGATAGGGCTGCCACCTTTAAGAGGCGTCCTGATCAGAACTGGGGTGAAATTACCCCAGCTGCCCTGCCCCACCCGGCCAAAACTGTCCACTACACCCACTACCACAAACATATTGGGGGTACCCTATCACCACTCCCCCTCACCATGACACAATTATCATGGGCACACCCCCTGCCAACAACCACCGCAGCAGTATCACCACACATCATTGCCAAGTTCTTCAAAGGCCTTGGTGCTCTTTCCCCTCACACCACATATAAAGGGAACACCAAACCCTCCCCCCTCCTCCCCCTTCCCAAAATTAGGCTACTCAGAGGACCTGCCCAGGCACTGCCAACCTGTGCCAACCTGAATGTGCCAACGTGTGGCCAGCATGTCCCTCTCCCACCAAGAGATATACTTACCATGGCACTGCCAGCGGAGTCCCCTTGACTGTTTATCTTATTGATAAAGCTATTTTGAACCTAGCTGAAGTGATAGCATGCCAGCGAGGTTTGAATATTCAGTGAGGGGGACCATGTGACAGGTAGACCCTTCAATAATATGCAGATTCATAATGTGTTTACATAGGGTTTCCGCCCTTTCTGACAGGAATCTCTTTACGTCACCATCGTAGAAGGGGAAAAATTGGGAAAGGAGATCTCACCGGTGGGAACCCCACTTCCCAACTCTTGCAGTATTTTGTGTCTGCATAACCATTCTCGCTTATGACAAACATGGGCACAAAATCACACCAATGATCGACCCTATCAGAAAACCCGCCAGATACCAGGACTACGCTTGCATCCCATTAATGGGATGAAAGCCCAAACCTCCACATCAGATTCTCCATGATGCCAATGGAGAAACACATCAGCATGAAACATTTTGAAAAAACATGGGTGTGTAGGGGCTGGGATTCATTTGAAGAATGCCTTGGCTGCCTCCGGAGTTTGGGGTAGAATCTGCCCACACTCCTGGACCCTGGGACACCATAGCAATGGGTCAGGGCTGCCATTGCAGATTAGGTGCCCTGCAGGGAGTCTATTTTCCAACCTCAGAAAGTTCCTGGAGATCCATCTTCCTTCAGACGAGGTCCATCTTGTGGTCTCAGAGCCCTTCGGAGATTTATCTTCATTTTCAGGTCCACCTTCTTTCTTCAATAGTGGGTCAGTGATGATGGGAGCATTTTCAAAATGGCACCTGGATACGGTCATGATTGTAGCCCAATCCACCACACAAACCAGTCTCCCATCCATTGACTCTGTCTACACTGTCTGCCACCTCAGTAAAGCAGCCAGCATAATTAAGGGCCCCACACACTCTGGACATTCTCTCTTCCACCTTCTTCTATCAGAACAAAGATTCAAAAGTCTGAGGTCATGTACCAACCGACTCAAGATCAGATTCTTCCCTGCAGCCATCAGACTTTTGATTGGACCTACCTTACATTCAGGTGATCTTTCTATATACCCTAGCTATGACTGTAACACTACATCCTGTACTGTGTCATTTCCTTCTCAATGAACAGTATGCACTATCTGTACAGTATTACTTTTCACTGTATGTTAACGCATGTGACAATAATAAATCAAATCAAATCCAAAATTTGTAGCACGGACCTGGGTCTCAGCACTGACCTTGAGTCTTGTGGATGCTGCTGGGTCCTCGTGCGCCCAGCACTCTGCCAGCTGAAGGATGACTTACCCGATGAAGGAGCAGTGCTCTGAAAGCTCATGCAACCAAATAAAACTGCTGGACTTTAACCTGGTGTTGTGAGACTTATAACTGTGCCCACCCAAGTCTAATGCAGCATTTCTACATCATGATTGAAGGATGTGTACAAAGCCCTTAAAAATTGCATTGCTGTGGCCTCTCAATTTTTCAAGGAGCTATGATTCTGTGGAGCATTTGGGTGGAGGAATTGTGGATCTGCTGCCACTATGCCCGACATTGGTGGGGGGAAATGTGGAGGATGGATCACTCTGCCTGAGATTGGTGGGGAGCGGTGGGGGAGGGGCCTGTGATCGATCTGGCAAGCAGGTGTGGGGATAAGGGGGTCAGTAATGTTGTGGGGGTGGAGCAATGTCTATGGGGACCAAGGGGAGGCATTATCCGGCCTAGGAGGGATATGGCAGGGGAGAAGCAGTCTATCATTTTCTGTCTGTGCATGCACAGTTGGAGGCACCAATCAGAACTGCAGGGTTTCGGGTGGGTTAATTCCCACCCACAGTCTTGTGCAGCACAATTCGGACATGCTAATATTTTGCAGGCAGAATGCATATGGGGGCATCTCAGAACTGGCCTTGAGGTCAGATATGAAGCACTCCCAGTTTCAAGTCCGCCCAGCACTTAGAAGGCAAATGGTAAAATAGGGCCCTTTAGCTGTCTTTTTAATAAAAATATATGAACTAGCAGCAGGAGTAGGCCATTTGGCCCTTCGAGCCTGTTTCGCCATTGAGCAAGATCATGGCTGACCATTTCGTGAACTCGGCTCCACTTACCCACCCGCTCACCATAACCCTTATACTGTTCAAAAACCTATCTATCATTGGCCAACAGACATTCAACAAGGTAGCCTCAACTGCTTCACTGTGCAGGGAATTCCACAGAGTCACAACCTTTTAGGTGAAGAGGTTTCTCCTCGACTCAGTCCTAAATCTGCTCCCCCTTATTTTGAGGCTATGCCCCCTAGTTCTGTTTTCACCCACCAGTGGAAACAACTTCCCTACTTCTATCTCTGTTACATCTGTATCTGAACATGAGCAATTGCTAAATTTTATACCTTACACCACGCCTTAAAACCATTTGCTCTCCACAGTTCCTTTTGGTGAATAAAATGTGTTAACTTGACCTTCTTAGATCCAAACTACATGACCCTTCCTCTCTCTATATTGAGAACCATCTACCATTCTTACTCAGTCAATCTGCATTTGTTCCATTGCAAATTCTTGGTCCCACCTCCTGACCTAGGATCACCTGAAAGTTTGCAGAAGTCTATTCCTTTATTAATGTCATTGATATTTATGGTGATAAATGGAGTTATCAATGCAGATTCCTGGGAAACTCCATTTGTCACAGTCAATCAGTTAGCATTCCATATAAAAAAAAACAAAATACTGGAATTGTTTCCAGTATTTTGAAACAAATGCTGAAAATCTAAAAAAAACAGAAAATGCTGTAAAAACTCAGCAAATCTGGCAGTATCTGCAGAAACAGAGACACAAGGTTAACGCACACTCCAAAACCAGAAATTCCCGCCCAAGGTCAACGGACCTTTAAATGCTCCGCAAAATTTTCTGTCCCACCTGCTACAATTCCCAGGATTAGAAACATTCTGCCCAATGTTTCGAGTCTCTATGGTCTTCTTCCTAATTTTTTCAGCAAACCTTTTTAACCCTAACCTCTATTGTTTAATTCCCAACTAACTGCAAACCAATGTCACAAGGTTGCTTTGAACTTGGGAACTTTCGTTTTCTCACAATTCTTCTGTGGAATCTGATCATATAACTTCCTGAGATGCAGATGTTCTTACCACGTAAACAAAGTGACGACAAGGGCAGGTCTGAAGCTAGGAATACTGCGGCGAGCAACTCACCTCCTGACTTCCCAGAGCTTATCTATCATCTACAAGGCACAAGTCAGGAGTGTGATGCAATACTCCCCACTTGCCTAGATGGATGCAGCTCTAACAACACTCAAGAAGCTTGACATCATCCAGGACAAAGCAGCCCGCTTGATTGGCACCACATTGACAAACATTGAATCCCTCCACACTGATGCTCAGTAGCAGCAGTGAGTACTATCTACAAGATGCACTGCAGCAATGCACCAAAGATCCATAGACAGCACCTTCCAAACCCACAACCATTTCCATCTAGAAAGACAGGGGCAGCAGATAACTGGGAACACCATCACTGCAAGTTCCCCTCCAAGTCACTCACCTTCCTGACTTCGAAATATATTGCTGTTCCTTTGCAGTCGCTGGGTCAAAATCCCGAAATTCCCTCTCTAATGCCATTGTGACTCAACTCACAGAACATGGACTGCAGCAAATTAAGAAGGCAGCTCACCACCACCTTCTCGAGGGTAACTAGGGATGGGCAATAAATGCTGGCTAGTCAGCGACGCTCATTTCCCACGAATGAATAAAAAAAAGGATCACGCTAGTGACCACCTCACAACATTTCACTAGATTAGCAAAATGTGATATTGCATTCAAAAATAAGCGCTGACTTTATTTGTTCAGCTAATATTTGTCCATAGGCTTAAATACTCTGTACCTGTAAATAGATTGCAATAACTTCTCATAATGGATGTTAAGCTGACAAGTCTGTCATTATAGCCTTCTTCATTAAATAATCATAGAACATAGAACATAGAACACTACAGCACAAACAGGCCCTTCGGCCCACGAGTTGCGCCGATCACATCAACACCTACCAACCTACAGACCTATCTATAACCCTCAATCTCATTAAACCCCATATACTCATCCAGAAGTCTTTTAAAAGACTCCAGCGAGTTCGCCTCCACCACCACTGATGGCAGCCGATTCCATTCACTCACCACCCTCTGAGTGAAAAACTTACCCCTAACATCACTTCTGAACTTCCCTCCTTGCACCTTAAATCTGTGTCCTCTCGTAGCAACCATTTCAACCCGGGGAAATAGCCTCTGAGAGTCCACCCTATCTATTCCTCTCAACATTTTGTAAACTTCTATCAGGTCGCCTCTCAACCTTCGTCTCTCCAGGGAAAAGAGTCCCAGCTCCCTCAACCTAACTTCATAAGGCATGCCTCCCAGTCCAGGCAACATCCTTGTAAATCTCCTCTGTACCCTCTCAATAACTTCTACATCTTTCCTATAGTGAGGCGACCAGAACTGCGCACAATACTCTAAATGAGGCCTGACAAGGGTCTTATAAAGTTGCAGCATTACCTCCCGACTCCGAAACTCAATCCCTCGATTAATGAAGGCCAGTACGCCATACGCCTTCTTGACCACCTCCTCCACCTGCGAGGCCGATTTAAGAGTCCTGTGGACCCGGACCCCAAGATCCTTCTGCTCTTCAACACTACTCAGACTTCTGCCCTTGATAGTGTACTTGTTCATCCCGTTGGTTCTGCCAAAATGGACGACTACACATTTATCCGCGTTGAAGTCCATCTGCCACTTCTCTGCCCAGTCCTGCATCCTATCTATGTCCTGCTGCAACTTTTGCCATCCTTCCAGACCATCCACAACACCACCGACCTTAGTGTCATCAGCGAACTTACTTACCCATCCCTCCACTTCCTCATCCAGGTCATTTATGAAAATGACAAACAACAAGGGTCCCAGAACAGATCCTTGAGGCACTCCGCTGGTGACTGACCTCCATTCAGAAAAAGCCCCATCCACAACCACTCTCTGCCTTCTGCAGGCAAGCCAATTCTGGATCCACAAGGCCAAAGGCCCTTGGATCCCATGCCCTCTCACCTTCTCAAGAAGTCTTGCATGGGGTTCCTTATCAAACGCCTTGCTGAAGTCCATGTACACTACGTCCACGGCACTTCCTTTGTCAATGTGTTCAGTCACATTATCGAAGAACTCAACTAGGCTTGTAAGGCACGACCTGCCCTTGACAAATCCATGCTGACTATTCCTGATCATGTCAAACCTCTCCAAATGTTCGTAAATCTTGTCCCTCAGAAGCCTCTCCATCAGCTTACCAACTACTGAGGTCAGACTCACCGGTCGGTAATTTCCCGGGCTATCTCTGTTCCCTTTCTTGAAAATAGGAACTACATCCGCAATCCTCCAATCCTCCGGAACCTCTCCCGTCTCCATTGACGACACAAAGATCATCGCCAGGGGCTCTGCAATCTCTTCCCTCGCCGCCCACAGTATCCTGGGGTACATCCCATCTGGTCCAGGCGACTTATCTACCTTGATAGAATTCAAAAGTTCCAACACATCCTCCTCCTTAATATTCACGTACTCAATCTTTTCCATCTGCTGCAAATCCATAACAAAATCTCCCAGATCAGCTTCCACTGTGAATACTGAGGCGAAGTACTCGTTAAGCACCTCTGCCATTTCTTCTGGTTCCACACAAACCTTTCCCCCCTCACCTTTTATAGGTCCTATCCCTTCTTTTCTTATCCTTTTACCTTTCACATATTTATAGAAGGCCTTGGGATTCTCCTTAATCTTACCCGCCAAGGTCTTCTCGTGACCCCTCCTGGCTCTCCTAATTTCCCTTTTAAGTTCCTTCCTACAGTCCTTATACTCCTCAAGATCTTTAACCTCTCCTAATTCCCTGAACCTCTTATACACCTTCCCTTTCCTCCTGACTAGGTTCAACACAGCCTAGAGACATTGGTAAATCAAGAGACATTGGTAAATTTTTTAATCCAAAGTTACAATTGCCAAATCTAGGGAACTTTTGAAATGTGAAATTAATGCACCTGTACTTTTTCAAGAATTTCTTTTAATACCATGGAGGAGAACTCGTCAGATTGTGGAGATTTGAGTGGAGTCCAGGTATTTTTGCAATGTAATTTTTTAAAATTATGTCTATCAATTTCCTTCTTTTCGGTTATTTCCGAACTATGAAGAATTTTGTCTTCTATAAAGGCAAGGTGGACATTTAACAAGGCCCCAGCTTTCACAATATATATCAATGATTTAGATGAGGGAGCTAAATGCATTATCTCCAATTTGCAGATGTCACAAAGTTGGGTAGGAGGATGAGCTGTAAATTGGATGCAGAGATGCTTCAGTGTGATTTGGATAAGTTGAGTGAGTGAACATAAGAACATAAGAACTAGGAGCAGGGGTACGCCATCTGGTCCCTCCATTCAATAAGATCATGGCTAAACTTTTTGTAGACTCAGCTCCACTTACCCGCCCGCTCGCCATATCTCTAAATTCCTTTACTGTTCAAAAATGTATCTATCCTTGCCTTAAAAACATTCAATGAGGTAGCCTCAACTGCTTCACTGGGCAGGGAATTCCACGGGTTCACAACCCTTTGTGTGAAGAAGTTCCTCCTCAACTCAGTCCTAAATCTGCTTCCCCTTATTTTGAGGCTATGCCCCTTAGATCTAGTTTCACCCACCAATGGAAGCAACTTCCCTGCGTCTATCTTATCTATTCCCTTCATAATCTTATATGTTTCTATAAGATCGCCCCTCATTCTTCTGAATGAGTGGGCAAATGTTTGGCAGATGGAGTATAATGAGGAAAAATGTGAGGTTATCCACTTTGGCAGCAAAAACAGGAAGGTAGATTATTATCTGAATGGCTATAAATTGAGAGAGAGGAATGTGCAATGAGACCTGGATGTCCTCATACACCAGACACTGAAGGTAAGCATGCAGATGCAGCAGATGGTAAAGAAGGCAAACGATATATTAGCCTTCATAGCAAGAGGATTTGAGGACAGGAGCAGGGATATCGTGCTGCAATTACACAGGGCCACACATGGAATATTGTGTGCAGTTTTGGTCTCTTTATCTGAGGATGGATGTTCTTGCTATGGAGGGAATTCAGAAAAGGTTTACGAGACAGATTCCTGGGATGGCGGAACTGATGTATGAGGAGAGGGTTGATTCGGTTAGGATTATATTCGCTGGAGTTCATGAGGGGAAAGCCTATCAAACTCTAACAGGACTAGACAGCAGAGATGCAGAAAGGATGTTCCTAATGGTGGTGGTGTCCAGAACCAGGGGTTATAACCTAAGGATATGAGGTAAACCTTTTAGAACTGAGATGAAGAGAAATTTCTTCACTCAGATAGTGATAAGTTTGTGGAATTCACTAGCATAGTAAGCAGTTGAGGCCAAAAAATTGTATGTTTTCAAAAAGGAGGTAGATATAGTGCTGGGGCAAATGGGTATCAAAGTATATAAGGGGAAGATGGATTATCAGCCATAATTGTAATGAATAGCTTAAAGGGCCAAATGGCCAGCTCCTGCACCTATTTTCTGTGTTTCTATGTAAGTCTGCATTTCTTTAACATTGATTAAAACTTCGTAAGACATCGGAGCAGAATTAGGCCATTCAGTCCATCGTGTCTGTTCCGCCATTCAATCATCGCTGATATTGTCCGCATTCCCATTTTCCTGCCTTTGCTCCATAACCCTTCAACCCATTACCAATTAAAAATCTGTCTAACTCCTCCTTAAATTTACTCCCGGTCCCAACATCCACTGCACTTTGGAATTCAAAAGATTCACAACCCTTTGGGAGAAGTAGTTTTTCTTTAATTCTGTTTTAAATTTGCTACCTCTTATCCTAAGACTATGATCTCCTGTCCTAGAATACCAACCAGCGGAAGCATCTGCTCCATGTCTACTTTATCCATACCTTTTATCATCTTGTACACCTTAATTTGATCTCTGTTTATTCTTCTAAATTCCAGAGAGTGTAGGCTTAAACTGTTCAACCTGTTATAATCATGTCTGGGTCTGTTTTTTTAATGAGCACATTCATGTACCATTTCCTTTGTCTTAATACATTTACTAAAAATATTGTTAGGTTTAATATCCTCTTGTGTTTTTTTATAGGCCTTTTGTTGAAATGTTTATGGTTTCTTTTTTTATTATTTGTTGTGTAGCCTTTCCAGTGAATTGAATTTTCACTATTTTTCTGCATTTTTACAAAAGTATTTTATTTTAGCTTAGTGCCATCTCCTACCTTATGGTTGCTCAACTACATAAGTATTTGCTGTTTAGGAACATGAATTTGTGTTGTATGGTACAAACTTTTCTTTGACTACTTCACATTGTTTGTTTCCCATCAGATATCAAGAAGATGGAATCCATTAAATTCAGTTCCTGCCTTTCAGTATGTTTCCTAGCCCTCAAGTCTAATCCTCTTCCTGACAACTGTATGAGTCTGAACCAGGCTCTTTGCAACTTTGGTGTCATATTCAATCCTGAGATATCCTTCCGACCATATTACCATGCCATCACTAAGACTAGTTTCCTCTCTGAAACATTACCCGAAGCTGCTCCTACATGAGCTCATCTGCTGTTGAAAGGCTCACTCACACCTTTGTTAATTTGGCTATGTCAATGTTCATGTAACTAGCCCCCCCCTTCTTCTATTCTTCATAAGTTTGAGGTCACCCAAAACCTGGCTGACCATACCTTGACTTGCACTCAGCCCTGTTCCCACACCACCCCTTGGTGATCTGCTCAAGCGCCCAATTAAGCATTGTCTCATTTTTAAAACTCACATCCTTGTTCACATGTTCTGCAATGGCCTTGCCTCTCCCTTTCCCTTTAACTCTGTCCAGTTCTATAATCCTCAGATATCTTTATGTCATTCCAATTCTGATCTCTTGGTCATCCTTCAATTTAATCCCCTATCATTGGCCATGTCTTCAGCTGCTTTGAACTTAAGCTCTGAAATTTCCACCATAGATCTCTCTCTCACGCTATCTCACATTTCAAGTTTAAGATATTGCTTAAAACCTACTTTTTTGAAGTTTGACATAAGTAGGAATGTTTGTTGTTTGTAGATTTAATGAATAATAGTTTACTGCATTCAGTTTTCTTTCCATTCATTTGACACTTACCATATTTAATGTTTCAGTGGTGCGATTTTACCAAAAAAATTCTAAGTGTCAAACAAGTGTGAAAACAGGAAAGAATTGTGCCTATTTTGTGGGCGAGTTCCCAGATGCGTACGGCACTTAGCAAAAAAAGGTGAAGTGTGATTTTCGTCAGTAGGGGAGTGGGTGGAGCCTATTCATGCCAAGTAGCTGGCTGCTGAACTGTAGGAGCACTATTGCACATGCACCTGATCTCCCAATGCACTGTGTACAAGTGTACTTCCTGGGCATGAGGCTGATATTGCCAGCAAAACGGGACTGGCGAGATTATGAGAGGTGAGAAACTTGGTGCGAGCCCAATTTTTTGCCATTCAATCAATCTTACTGGCTCGCCATGCCAGTCAGGTAGTGTGACCAGCTGGCAAGATCACCCTCTAAGACTTTGGATTATTTCTTTAAATGGTAACTCTTGAAATGGAGTGAAAAATGATGAATAGCATTCGCTTGATAATCAGCAGCAAAGGTGCAGTAACAAGGAGAAAAGATCAAACAAAGGCAGATTAAATGTTGTTCTGTATCTGGAGGTTTGGAATATAAAAGTAAGGAAACAATTTTGGCCTGTTATGATTACTTAATTAATGTACAGTTGGTGTATTATGTGTGATTGTGAGCACTCCATCCCAGGATGATATAAAAGCAATGGAGACAATGCAGCACAGATTCAGTAAGATATCACCACACATGAGATTTCCAATTATGAACCGACACTTGAGATATTGAGGCTTCTTTCACTAAAGGTGAGGAAGTTAAGGAACATCTTAACAAAGGGCTTCAAGATTAAGAAGTGCTGTGGTGAGGTAAATATTGATAGACCGTAACCAATGGTTGATGAGACGGTATTGAGGTGATGCATTGGGCATGAATTTATTGGCCATTCATGGCCCTTCGCTGTTGCAAGCGAGGATGGAGAATTTGGCACTCAGTCAAATTTCGGCTCATTGTAGCACTACCAGAAAATCATGCTGGTGGTGAATGACTTAGTCACAAAATGTATTAAAGGGTGGTTAGTAAAGAATATCTTTACTTTTGGTAATATTGGAATGTGGAATCTTCTTCGCAAAGTATTGTTGAAGATGTCGGATGCGAATATAGGAGACATTGTTCGTAAGTTTGCAGATGATACCAAGATTGGTGGCATAGTGGACAGTGAAGAAAGTTATATCCAATTGCACTTGGATTGAAATCAATTGGGTCAGTGGGCTGACGAATGGTAGATGGAGTTTATTTTATATAAATGTGAGGTAATGCATTTTGGTGGATTGAATCAGGGCAGAACTTATTCAGTTAATGGTTGGGCATTGGAGAGAGTTGCAGAACAAAGAGATCTAGGGATATATGTTCATAGCTCCTTGAAAGTGGAGTCACAGGTGGACATAGTAGTGAAGAAGGCATTCAACATGCTTGGGTTCATGGGTCAGAACATTGAATAAAGGAGTTGGGACGTTTTATTGAAGTTGTACAAGATAATTGGAATACTGTGTACAGTTCTGGTCACCCTATTATAGAAAGGATATTATTAAACTAGAAAGAGTGCAGAAAAAATTTACTAGGATGCTACCCGGACTTGATGGTTTGAGTTATAAGGAGAGGCTGGATAGACTGGGATTTTTTTCTCTAGTGTGTAGAAGGCTGAGGGGTGATCTTATAGAGGTCTTTAAAATAATGATAGTCAATATCTTTTCCCAAAGGAAGGGGAGTCTAAAACTAGAGGATATAGGGTTAAGGTAAGAGGGGCAAGATACAGTAATATCCAGAGGGTAAATTTTTTCATACAGAGGGTATTGAATATCTGGAACAAGCTGCCAGAGGTAGTGTTAGAGGCGAGTACAATTTTGCCTTTTAAAAAACATTTAGACATTTACATGGGTAAGATGGGTATAGAGGGATATGGGTCAAATGTGGGCAATTGGGATTAGCTTAGAGGTATAAAAAAAAGGCATGGACACGTAGGGCCAAAGGGGCTATTTCCATGCTGTAATCCTCTATGACCCTATGACTCTATATCCATAAATTATTTTAAAACATAACTTGTTGAGTGAAATTAAGAAATATGAAAGTGTGTGGGAGGGAAGCAGGACAATAACATTAGATGGGACTAGTTGGCTTTGAAGGTAAACATCCACATTGATGTAATGGGTGAAATAGCATCAATACGATCATCACATTCAATGATACTTCATACTTCAGTGTATTGTTTCATTTTTATGCATCCGTGACTTCAATGTTTAATTATGGGCTGTTTTTAAATTTATGCATTTCCAATGGAGTAATGATTAACAGTCTAGTATTACAATGATACATTTTTTCATCATCGGGTAATCATTAATTTTGGTTGCTCTCGCTTCAATTCACTTGCCACAGGGCAGGATTTTTATTTGTACTTTTCGTTTTTTGATTGATTTGCCAAATTATTCTCAATGGGTGGGTGATCAACGCTCATCTGAAAACCATAAAATCCCACCCGAGAATATTGTTTGCCCCTCGCCCACTCCTATTAAGTAGCGGGTGGGGTGCTAAAATCCTTCCCTCCATTTCAAAACAGAGTTATTTGGTTTCATCCACGATGAGTTTAAAGTTGAACAGCCAGAAATCTCAGCAAATGTATTTGGCCGCTCTGTACCACAGTTTTTTTTCTCTCTCTCATTGAAAGAGAATACCGAACATGAAATTAAGGGAGTGACTTACAGAAAATCAAAAGAAATCAAGGGAAAGTGTGAATACTGTCACTGACAGGGTGGGAAAAATACCTGAAATCCTTGTACCTTTTCTCTCACTGTCCACAATCAGTGTGCTTTTGGAGAGAAAGATGCATATGGTTCTTAGCCCCTAAAGTATGTGGTCAACCAAAAAGTAAACTTTTTTAGATTTTATAAAGGAGGGATTTTTAGTCATGCATTCAATCCAAAAGTCTAAACACTACTCACACACGCAAATGTTGTATAGTTGAAGAAAATGGTTTACATTTACAAAATATAAACCAAAGAATAATAGTCTTCTGTGTTGGGCTCACAGTTGGAGAACAGGCCAAAAAAATAATATTTTGCCACTCTTGAATTGTAGCTCAAAAGGGTTTTAAATTATATCAGGATTATTGCATGGTTCACTTGAAGAGATGAATGTTCAGCCCGTCACAAAGCCATGGTTTTCTTACGAAGAAGTCCAATTATTTTAACAGATGGTCTGGGGTATTGGAATCAGGTTGGGAGACACTTCTGTGTTCTCAAATAAAATAGGCTTTGTTACACCTGCTGTCTCATAGATTAGCTTATTCATTAGTGTCACAAAGCTTAAGTTTATTAATTAGAGTCACAAGTAGGCTTACACTAACACCGCAATGAAGTTACTGAGAAAATCTCCTAGTCGCCACATTCCAGCACCTGTTTGGGTACACTGAGGGAGAATTTAGCATGGCCAATGCACCGAACCAGCATGTCTTTCCGAGTGTGGGAGGAAACCGGAGCACCCAGAGGAAATCCACACAGACATGGGAAGAACATGTAAGCTCCATACAGACGGTGGCCCAAGTCAGGCAACGAATCCGGGTCCCTGACGCTTTGAGGCAGCAGTGCTAACCACTGTGTCACTGTGCCGCCCTCCATTTGGTGTTTTCTATAGACTTCCCCGATCTTTTAGATTTTCAGATAAAATCCAAAATTTCCAGCTAGTTTCAGCCACATGATCAATCATGATACTGTCTACTCTTGAATGGCACAGTTAAGAGCAATTATTATACAATGGAGATAGTTAAAGTCTTCACATTTACTCAGGATGAATTGTTACAGCTCTCATTGTTAACATTCCACCTTGGAGATGTAGGGCAGAATTCTCCCAAGCCTGTGCCAGTGGATTTGATGAAAGGTGGGGAGGATGGGGGGAGAATTTGGCAGAATGATCAAAAATTGGTTTTATGTGTGGACTTGTTGCAGGATCTTCCATTGGTGCCCATCATGGTGGATTAGTAAACCCACTGGAGGCCAACATGAAGCCAATTTTCATCCTGTAAATGGGTGAAGGTGAAGGCCCCAGCACCCACACCCGACTCTCTGCAGCTCCAGCAGGAAGCGACACTGATGCTAAATATATCTTGAACAATATGGTGTGCAGGTATTGGGACTCACTTGAAAATATTTGGGGTTAACTTTGGAGTTCAGGATGGATGCCACCATCAACCTTGAACTCCAGAACATCGCATCGGTGGATGGGGTGGGGTGAGGGGGCAGATGATGGTGGGGAGCATCTGAAGTGGAAGTTCCACATTTGGTGTCCTGAAAGAGATCCATCTTCCAGCTTCAAAATGTTCCTAGAGCTGAATCTTAATTTTCAGGATGTCCATCGTCTTTCTTCAATAATGAGTCAGTGACTTTGGCCGCCTTTTCAATTTAGCACCCAGATATGATGGCAAACTCTAAGCCATCATGCCTGCCCACCACTGAACATGGTGTAAAACTCCCAGGTGCATAAATAATGAGGTTAGGATTGAATGATATGGCATGTTTCCCTGTCAGCTTCCACAGCGGAGATTACCCTTCCACACCCACCATGACATTTAGCCCCAGGATGGGGAATTCTACCCATGGCAACTGGACTTGTCCTTTGGATAGATCTCCAAAAGATGGATAGACGGGTGGGTAGATAGACAGATAGCCAGACAGACATACGAAAGCATTTCATCTTTGTAATAGCACCTTGCTTTTGAATGTAAATAGTTTAGCTTGCTACAGAATTATTCACAATATGGTCTGCTTCACAAAATTTGCTGCGTGTTATGCCTGCAAATTGTGTTGGCATTTTACGTGAAGGTTGTGATTTGTTGGGAGAGATGGTGTGTGAGATAGAGGTGGCCCCAACGTAAAAGTTGGAAGTTAACTCCCACCGTAGTCAATTAATGGCCATTAAACCCACCTGGGAAGGAAGGTCTGCCCCTGAGAACTGACGGCCAATCAAATGGCCGGTAGCTTTTATGTTCCAGCAGTACATCTGGGAGTAGCCAACTTCAAATGTGACGTGTCACAATGTAGGCCGGATTTAAGATAAGTCCAAGGTCGTGCTGGGACTAAGTTGGCAATCTCAGGAGTGGGGTGCAAAAAGGTGGATGGCCAATGTGGTCAGGACAGGAGGAGAGTGAAATAAGAGACAGAAGGGGGCAGAGAGTGGGAAGACCTTGAAGGTCTCCGATGGGCATAAGGGGCTTGTGAAAGCTGCACCCCCTGCCCCACCTTTTGACCAATTACCACTTGTCTCACTGATATCTGTCAGGCTGGACATTTGAACTTGGCAACACCTCCTAGTGCAGACACAATGGACCAAATGGCCTCCTTCTGTGCCATAAAAATTCTATGATTCTGTCTTGCCAGCAAAATCTTTGTGGCAGAGGGAAGAAGTTCCTAAGTACTATTTAAGGTCTTCAGTTGGCTAATTGGCTGAGGGAGGCGATGGTCTCATGGTATTATTGCTGGGTTATTAATCAGGAACTTCAGCTAATATTCTGGGGACTCAGGTTTGAATCCTGCCATGGCAGGTGGTGGAATATAAATTCAATAAACAATATGAGATAAAAATCTACTAACAAACAAAGAACAAAGAAAATTACAGCAGAAGAACAGGCCCTTCGGCCCTCCATGCTGCCTGACTTAACCAAAACCCCCTACGCTTCCGGAGACCATATCCCTCTATTCCCATCTCATTCATGTACTTGTCAAGATGCCCCTTAAAAGTCACACATCGTACTGATGACTATGAAACCACTGTAATTGTCCAAAAAATCCGTTTGGTTTACTAATGTTCTTTAGGGAAGGAAATCTGCAGTTGTTACTCAGTCTAGCCTACAGGCTCCTGAGCCACTGCAACGTGGTTGACTCTCAACCACCCTTCAAGGTCAACTGGGGATGGGTAATGGGGCGGCACAGTAGCACAGTGGTTAGCACTGCTGCTTCACAGCATCAGGGACCCAGGTTCGATTCTCGGCTTGGGTCACGGTCCGTACTGAGCTTGCATGTTCTCCCTGTGTCTGTGTGGGTTTCCTCTGAGTGCTCTGGCTTCCTCCCACAGTCCAAAAGATGTGCTGGTTAGGTGCATTGACCCAAACAAGTGCTGGACTGTGGTGACTAGGAGAATTTCACAGTAACTTTATTGCATTGCTAATGTAAACCTTACTTGTGGCAAATAAATAAACTTTAGTAAATACTGGACAGCCAGCAAGGCCCACGCCCAACAAATGAAGTTTAAGAATGGACAGACATGCTTCCTCCTGCTGGTTAAACTGTGGCAGGGTTGGGTGGATAGGCATGAGGAACAGTGCCCATGGAATAATGATTGATTTTATAGTCTCTTGCCTGCCAACAAACCCATCAAGGGGAATATAAAGTCTAGCCCATTGTTACTAGTATGCCTTCTTACATTCTTCTGAAAAAGAAAATGTTTTCTGAACTCTAAAACCACAGATTAATATATAGTTTGAATGATTGTAGTTGTTGATCAAAGTCAACAGACACATCTCTAAAATGAAGAATATCTTTAGTCAGCATCAGCATATTTCTCAGCCCAGTACCTGAGTGTTTGAGTTTCTTGTTGGCTATTATATATTCCTCAGACATCAAATGGAAATTTAATGCCTCCCGGTCCTTAAAGAAAATTTATTTTTTTCATGGCAAATATTATTTTCTTAATTCATGCGCAATAACATTATGATGCTACAAAGATAAAGCAGGCTGCAAATATAACGTTTTGTTGTAACACCAGTTTCACAAAAGTATACACATGTATATTTTTAAGGTCACAAGCATGTAACTAATCAGATACCCCTCTCAGTGCCACGTCAGTTTGTTTCCTTACTACAGTTTGGCATCCATTTGCCAGCGATTATTCAAAATGGCTCTTCCTCATCTAACAACAGAAATAACTATCTGCACAATGATGCCTGCTGAATTGAGTTGTTGCAACTGCAGTAAGTGTGAATGATTAACTGATTTGAAAAATCATCTTTCATTGACTGCAGAATTCTAATTCACCCACCAATCACAATTCTAATCTGTGGGCCCTATTTTACC
Organism: Carcharhinus amblyrhynchos; assembly: GCF_965287045.1. Taxonomy (NCBI): domain Eukaryota; kingdom Metazoa; phylum Chordata; class Chondrichthyes; order Carcharhiniformes; family Carcharhinidae; genus Carcharhinus; species Carcharhinus amblyrhynchos. The sequence continues at coordinate 43,518,135 of NC_137324.1, read as the reverse complement.
ATTTTGATTCTAAGTGCTGGACAGACGTGAAACTGGGAGTGTTTCAGATCTGACTTTTAGGCCCATTCTGAATCACTCCCATACACACCCTGCCTGAAAAAAAATCAGCGATCCCTAATTGTGCTGCACAAGCCTGTGGACAGGGCTTAACGCGCCCAAAACCCTGCATCTCCGATTGGCACCTCCAACTGCACATGAGAAGAAACAAAAATGGCAGAATGCTGCTTCTCGGCCAGACAATGCCTCCCCCTGGCCCCAACAGATATTTCCCACTCCCCCAACATTACTGACCTCCTTATGCCCCCACCCCCCCACCACCTAGACTGATCATGGGCCCCTCCTCCAGCCCCCCAAACCCTCCCAACTAATCTCAGGCAGAGTGGCAGCAGACCTCTGCTTTCTCCCTCACTGATCTCTGGTGCTGGCTCAGATGTTGGCTAACCAGCTGAGTTTTTCCAGCATTTTCCTTCTTATTTAAAATTTCCAGCACCTCAGTGTATTGCCTTTGTATCCCTGTGAAAATTAGATATTCCTCCAATAGACATTGTTGTTCTTTCTTGTGGAAACTTACGGATTCCACACTCTCTTTGCCTCATCATTGTAGCCATGTATTTAGATGCCGAAGATATAGGCTTGGAAACTGTGCCCGTCAACATCTCCATCTCTTCACTGCCTTCTCTTACTTTTAGTTCCTTATTAAGTCTCATTCATCTATCAATCATTTGACCACTCGTCCTAATATTTGGCTCAGCATCGTTTTGTATCTATCAACTCTTCTGTCAAGCAATTGGGAATGTTCTATGTTAAAGATATTATATAAATGCATGATGTGGAGATGCTGGCGTTGGACTGCAGTAGGCACATTAAGAAGTCTCACAACACCAGATTAAAGTCCAACAGGTTTATCTGGCAGCATGACCTTTCAATGCACTCACCTGATGAAGGGGCAGTGGTCCGAAAGCTTGTGCTATCAAATAAACCTGTTGGACTTTAACCTGGTGTTGTGAGACTTCTTACTATATAAATGCAAGTCGTTGTTAAACTCAGATGAAAGTATAAGGAAGTTTTCTGTGTAATCCATGTATGTGATGGATGCAGCTTGCCACTTTTAACTATGGTTATGTTTTGGCTAGAGGCAATGCCTCAGATATGGGTTTTATGGCAAAAAGACTTACAGTGCAAAATATCCTTTCATTCATAGCCACGATTAAGCTATTTATCATTTTTAAAGTGACATATTTATATTCTAATACTCAGTGGTATGATTGTTAGATTAGTGATAATATTAATTTATCTGCACTAGAGTGCTGCTTTGGATGCATTAAAATGAATAACTTGGCATTTGGTGAGTGAGGGTGGTTAAGAGGGTAAAGAACTGATCCTTTCATTTTCTATCTTTCCCCAGCCTCCAGTAACTAGCTCTTACTTTGCTGTAGGGGAATTCTATAAAGCAGCAGGAGTTTGGACAGAGGTAACTCAGGAAGCAGCAGAGAGAGGGAGAGCTGGGAGGAGAGGGTGGGGGTGTCGGGGCAGGGGATGGGGGGTGGTTGACGGGTTTACAGACAAAACCTAAAAGTGGCATGAAAGGAGCCCCATTAATTGATTGGTTGGTAAGTATAGACACTTCCAGACTCAGCACAGAGGGGATCATTGGTGTGTGACAGGTGAGTTATTATATGATAATACCGCTGTAAACACTTTATATAAAATTCAAGATATGTCAGTGGAGCACAGCAATGTGCATCCTGTGGGATGTGGGAAGTCATGCTGGCACAAAGCAGTCTCAATGACTACATCTACAGGTAATGTCACCAGCTGTTGAAACCTCAGCTCTGGGTTGCAAAAAACTGAGCACCAGCTAGAGTCACTTTGGGGCTTCCACAATGCCAAAAATTATGTGGACATGGTGTTTAGAGGGGTGGTCATGCTGCAGCTATGAAGTGATGCAGGCAGAGATGAAATCTCATCAGAGTTCTAAAAGAAACAGGCAGATCGTGTGGGAATGCCCTGAGACTATCTTACTCCCTAACCACTTTTCCAATTGGATACTGTGAGCAAGGTGGTTCTTTGAGGAGTTCACAAGAATGATCCCTGGAATGAAGAGCTTGTCATGGGTGGCTCAGCTACACTGGATGGGAGGAGGAAGAGTGGAACTGCTATAGTAGTCGAGGATTCCATAGTTAGGGAAGGAAACAGATGTTTCTGTGGACATAGATGTGATCCCAGATACTCAGGTATTGGGTTGGTATTTGAAAGGAAAAGAAAAGGCAAAATTATGGAGATAAGAACTCACTAAAATTACAGCGGGAACTCTGATCAATCCATACAGAATTCAATAGATGGAAATATAATATTGCAGCGCTAATTCTCTGTGATGTGCTTACTTTGGGAAGGTTCTTCACTTATTAGAACTGGTAAGATGACAAGTTTATACAAACATTAATAGCTATAATGTCTATAATTTTGAAAACAAAATTCTAATCAAAATGTTAACCAAACACCATTGTTGTATACAAAACTTTATTTTTAGATGTAATATAAAATTGAAAATGTGATTTTAAAATCTTGTGCTGTTTCTGGCAAATATTGTTTCTTCATGAAGAACTTCCCTTAAGTGGAAATCTTTAATTAAATTTACTTTAATCAGTAAAATGGGTTTAATATTTCAAGTCAGTTTTGATGCTTCTAAGCTGATCATGCAATCATCCTTGTTTGCCTTTCAGATGTAACCATATTACCCACCCACCTCTTCTCTATCATTTATACATCACCAGGATTAGACACATTCAGATGAAAAAGAAATGTTCAATTAAAATAAAGTGGAAGTTAAACAACTGAACAATCCCTTCCAATTGGCACACAGTAATGCAAAGCACATTGACCACATATTGTGAGTTTTGGGCCCCATATCTAAGGAAGGATGTGCTGACCTTGGAAAGGGTCCAGAGGGGTTCACAAGAATGATCCCTGGAATGAAGAGCTTGTCGTATGCAGGACAATTGAGGACCCTGGATCCCTATTTGTTGGAGTTTAAAAGGATGAGATGGGGATCTGATTGAAACTTACAGGATACTGTGAGGCCAGGTTGGAGTGGACATGGAGAGGCTGTTTCCACTAGTAGGAAAAAGTAGAACCAGAGGGCACAACCTCAGGCTAAAGGGACAATCCTTTAAAACAGAAATGAGAAGGAATTTCTTCTATCAAAGAATGGTGAATCTATGGAAGTCTTTGCCGCAGAAGGTTGTGGAGGCCAGTTCATGGAGTGTCTTAAAGATGATAGATAAGTTCTTGATTAATATGGAGATCAGGGGTTATTGGGAAAAGGCAGGAGAATGGGGATGAGAAAAATATCAGCTCTGATTGAACGGTGGAGCAGACTCGATAGACTGAGTGGACTAATTCTGCTCCTATATCTTATGGTCTTATATACAGTTTACAGTTTCTGACTGGTCTGCCCTCAAGGCCTCCATATTCAGTAGCTGCGATGAGATGCTCAGCCAGGAAACCAAGACTAATTCAATGAGAATGACCAGGAAATCCAGGAGCTTATAAGCTACAAGTGCAAAGATTTTTCTGGGCCTGAAACAACATCCCAACTCAAGAGCAAGAAAACATCTCAACAAACAGCTAAAGGCTGAGGTCCAACAAAACCACCACAACCTAAAAAACAGAAGTGGGTGGAGAAAGCACAGGGGTAACAGATGTTACATGATAATCATGACGTGCAAAGTTTCTTTAGCCAGCTATGGCCAAAGAATCCAAGGTCCCACCCACTGCTGGCCAAGAACAGAGAGGTACTCATCAAGAAGAGAGGCACCTGCTGGAAGGAGCACTTTGAAGGTCTCCTTAATGGAAACTCTGGGTAGAGTTTTCCGGCCGTGCTCACTCACCCATGGATCAGAAAATCCAACCCTATGTCATCAGACCTTTACATGGTCCTGCCATGTCCGCTACAGTTCCCGGGGTGAGTGGGCTGGGAAACTTCTGTCCATTGTCTTCAATGCAACTCCATTCCACAGTATGCCACTCACCACTATCTCAGCATACCCTCAATCTAACACAAGGTGGAAAAGGCCATCCAACAGCTAAAGAACAACAATGTAGCTGGAGCATATAAAATCCCTACTGAAGAATTAAAACATGACTTAGAAGCACTATTAACACAAATACATTGCCTCATTTCCCTTATCTAGAAGAACATGCCTGGAGATCTCAGAGATGCTGTAATCATAACCATCCTCAAGAAAGGTGACAAGATCGATTGCAGTAACTACAGAGGAATTTCCCTGCTGTCAATCATAGGGAAGGTCATCGCAATGTCATCACCTTCTCCCTGTAGCTGAAGTTGTCCTCCCAGAATCACAATGCAGATTCTGCCCACTAAAGGGCACAGTAGACGTGATCTTCACCAGATTGCAGAGAAATACGGGAAGCAGCAACAACCCTTGTACATTGTTTCCTTTGACCTCACCAAGGTCTTCAAGACTTCCAATCAACCATAAAGATTTATGGAGCATCCTCCTTGCTTCAGCTGCCCCCAAAGATTTGTCATCATCTTTTGCCTACTCCACGCTTACATGCAAGCCATGGTCCTGTTCAGTGGATCCATCACAATGGATACACCACAGGCAGGGCTGTGTCATTGCACCGTTGGTCTTCTCAATCTTCGCTGCAATGCTTCATCTCACCCTCAGCAAGATCCCCGCTGGAGTGGAATGAACAAACTACTGAACAAATGGGAATCTGTTCAAGCCCTGCTGCCTACAGGCCAGATCCAAGATCACCCCATCTTCTGTCATTGAACAATAGTATCCAGGCAATGCTTGCATTGGGCATGCATGGAAACTGAGATCCAAACCATCGTTAACACCTTCATCAAGGCATATAAGAACATCGGCCTTACAATATACATTCATAAGGCAAGGTGTCTACAACCTGCCCCTGCCACAGAATACTGCCCCCAGGATATCTACCATGAGGTCTTTGACAACATGGGCCATTCTCCATACTTTAGGAACATACTGTCAACAACGGCGGGCATCGACAATAAGATTCAACATCAGCTTCAGTGTGCCAGCACAGCCTTTGGTCACATAACGGAGAAACTGTTTGAAAAGCAGAAACTCAGATCCATCACCAAGCTCATGGTCTACAAATCAGTAGTGATACCCACCCTCCAATGGCTCAGAGACATGTGCTATATACAGCAGGCACCTCAAAGCCCAGGAGGAGTACCACCATCCATAGCATACTGCAAATCCATTGGCAGAATAGATAAACCAACATCAGTGTTTTTGCTCAGGCCAACATCCCCTGTATTGAAGCATTGGCCACATTCGATCAGCTCCATTGGGTGGGCCACATAGTCCACATGCCTGACGCCAGACTCCCAAGACGAATGCTCTATCTGCGGCTTTGACATGCAAAGTGCGCCCCAAGACGGCAGAGGAAACATTTCAAGGACGTCCTTAAAACCTCATTCAGAAAGTGCAACATCCCACTGACAGCTGGAAATCCCTGTCCCAGGACTCGCAAAGTGGGGGAAAAACATCTGGGAAGGAGCTGAACACCTTGAGTTTCATTGTTGAGAGCAAACTGAAGCCAAGTGTTGACAGTGAAAGGAGCACATGGCACCCCAGGCACCTTAGCCAGCCATTTCCCCGACCATCATCTGTCCCATCTGTGACAGAGACTGTAAGTCATACACTGCAGTCTTCAATCACCTGAGAACTTATTCTCAACCTCACGGGACTGCCTAAGAAGAAGAAAAGTACAGAACCTACATTTGTTCTATAACTGGATCATCAGTGCAAGTTGTTTCACTTTCCTGTACACTAAAAACTTTACCGTAAGTGCAAACTGAAGCCCTCTCTTACAGACACAGCAGTTGGGTTGTAAAGGCACTCTCGAATAATATTGCTCTCATGAAGACTATCACGCTTTTATCTTCAGTTACAACATACTTCAAAAGCACTGCATTGGCTGTAAAATGCTTTGGAAATTATGCGACCATGAAAGGTGTTATATAAATGCAAATCTTTTTCTTTCTTTTTACTGAGTTCTGGGGTTGGGGTTGGGCAAGAGAAATGGGTAGGAGGAGGGTATGGGAAAGACATTGGCTGAGCTTTTACTGCTCACCCCATCCGTTGATGGGTGGAACGACTCAGTAAAATTGCACAAGAGGTGAGAAATCAGGATCACGCCAGCATTCTGTTTCTGACATGGTCAGCCTCTCACTCATTTCCAGCGAGAGCTGAATATATTTTGTAAATATATTTAAATCATCATTTGCATCTGTTTAGCAAGCCCACAGTCAGTCATTTGGGCTTACTTGCCTTAATGGTCTCATTGGGAGAGGCTCCTTCTTGCACCCCATGAACAGGAACCAGTCGTGTTGCCCTCACCAGTGTAATCAGAGGCCATTGAGGTCCCCTGGGGCCAGGGGGGCTGAGGGCAAGCAGGTGCCCCTTAGGCATTGCCAGCTTTGCACCATCAGCTTGGCGCCTTAGCACTTCCAGCCTGGCACCGTGGCACTGCCCACTGGGCATTGCAAGTGTCCTGAAGGGACAGGCCTTTGTGGGTCATAGCTTCGGCAGGGCTACAAAAGGTGTGGCTGAAAGGGATGGGGCCTACAAGGGATGTGTCCAGGCTAGGGGACCCAATTGGGAAAGGAGGGGGACTCACTATACTCTGCAACAGTGATCTGTAGGGGGTGGGGGGGAGAGCATCTCACTGCTGCTCTGACTGTGATTGGTGCGGTGGCTGCTTTGCAATCAATGTGGGGAGGGCACAGGGACTATATTTTCAGGTGGTGTGAGATTCATGATTGGCCATAGGCCCGCATGATTGCAGGAGGCTATTGAGACTGGCTGCCACAGCAGAGGCCTGACAGGTCTCTTTGTCAGTTCTCTGCTGTTGGAAAGGCATATGTGCAGCTACAAAGGTCTGCACATGTGCAATAGCTCCCTCTGCTGGTTGATCAGGCTGGCTGGTGATTTAAGCCCACCCACCACCACTGGTAGCTATAAACAGTCTAGCTCATTTTTTAAACACTTTGTGCATAAGACTAGGAATAAAAACTCATCCAAAACATGGATCTGCAACTCTCCCATTTTCACTGTAGCTGAAGATTTAGAATTTTTCTCATAAAGTTCCATCCATGCTGTCTTCCACCTTCTTCCATCAGGAAAATGATACAAAACTCTGAGGTCATATACCAACTGACTCAAGAATAGCTTCTTCCCTGTGGTTATCAGACTTTTGAATGGAGCTACCTCATATTAGGTTGATCTTACTCTACACCCTAGCTATGACTACAATCTGCACCCACTTCTTCCCTTCTTTATGTACGGTATGCTTTGTCTGTATAGCACACAAGAAACTAATACTTTTCACTGTATGCTAATACATGTGACGATAATAAATCAAATCAAATCGAAAATCAGATCAAATTAAAGACATTGAAGTGGTGACAGTGAATGAAAGCGGAGGTAAGTTTGTAAGTGGAGTCACTAGTGGCCGGATATAAATTGGCTGGAGAATTCCACAAGGTGACTCCTTTGCCAAGCCTCTTTCCTCTAGGATATGATTTTGAAACAGATCAGTGCAATCATTAATGGCTTTGCGATTGTACCATTTCGACCATAAAGGTTAAGCTAACTTGTGCTGTAATGGCCTAATAACACAGATAAATCCCTCTCCTCCGAGTTGATGCTCAGTATGCCTCTAGATTTTAAATTCTATGTGGGTGAATTGTTCTTTGGTAATAATAGAAAACAAAACATTAACCAAACAACAGGCTATTTTATACTTCCTCTTTCCCCCTGATTTCTTCCCCATAATATTTATTCCACCCAGTGTTCTGCTTTTTGAAAATAATGCATTTTAATTTTCCAGTTCCCTGAAAATTTTGCATCTGTACAGAATAACATATAGTGAGTGTAAATATGAAGTTACACCACAACTTATGACTTGCAGAAACGATCGCTGATATACTCTACCCTGAGTTTCCAGCTGGGATTTCCCAGTGTGAATGGGGTTTTGGCTGGAATGCCAAAGTCTCCATTCTGAATTGCAATGTGGCAGCCACAGACACGATTGGAGAACCCCATCCAATATCACAATGCATTTATTTGGATATATTCCTTTTCTATTCCTGCATTAGAATACAAAAGTTAGCAGAATAGTTTCAGTCTGAACAGATTCTGCCCCTTAAACTGAAAGCTGAATCTTACCCTGAATTTTCTTTCACACTTTGAGGATTTTAGTTGTCTTATCTCGTCTTATTCTTAAGCCTTAAATGTGCCCCTTGAACACAAATGGATTCCCCTTTTCACAGTTCACTTTTATCACAGTTCACAGGAAGCTGCATCTGTCTATTACCCAGGATAAGCTTTACCTATTGTAAGGCTTAATGGAAACTTCTGGTCATCTCCCACAACCTTCATTCTCAGGCACCCTTTATGCTATTTCCTATTAAATTTCAGACTGAATGTCATCAGAACTCAAAGTGCTTCACAAAGGCACATGGTTCCCCATGTATTTGTAATCCAATTCAAGCATCATGATCCAAAATTTTACATTGGTTTCCAAAGCATTTACCCATTTATCAAAAAAGAATGCAGCCCCAGATTCTGGGCATTCGGAGTCTTTTTAAACAATCAAAACAGACTGTCTGTGTCATACATACATTTCTGAAAGGAAATAAGCAGAATGCTATATATATATAAAGAGATTAGCATGAACACACCTAACCACTGCCGGCAGCATGTAGCACAGTCTAGCCTCGAGCTCAATCAGCTTTGCAACTCTGATTTGACACCAGCGATGTCCTTTTGGAGCTCAATGCTCCAGTTGTTTCTTTTTAGTTCATTTATTAGTCACAAAAAGACTCACAGTATCACTGCAATGAAGTTACTGTAAAAATCCCCTAGTCGCCACACTCTGGCACCCATTCGGGTACACTGAGGGAGAATTTAGCTTGGCCAATGCACCTAACCAACACATTTTTTGAACTGTGGGAGTTATCTGGCAAACCTGATGGAAACGCATGCAGACATGGCAAAAAAAATGCAAATTCCCCACGAACAGTGACTCAAGTTGGGAATCGAATACATGTCCCTGGCACTGTGAGGTAGCGCTGCTAACCACTGTGCCACTGTGCTGCCAGTCGACACCCCTGCCTAATCCCCCACAGCTGCATAAGTTTGGCATCATGAAGGACCACATACAGTGCTTTTCAAACTACTTACTCATTAGTCACTGAATTGTTTCTTCCAGTAGTTGGAAAAGTAACATTTTCAGTGCTTTTCCATACTTAGTAAAACTTTCAATGGTCTACAAGATCAGGTTGATTCTTGATGAAAAGTTTTTTTTCTTTCTGGCAACTTAAAGACGGGTGCCAAAACAAATCAGTCCCAGGCATGTGAGGACAAGTATAGCCTGCTAATGCATAAGTGAGAGAAGGAGGAAAGGCCACATAGAGCAAGGTGCACTGCCAGAAGAGGGAGGAGGAACAAGGGAGAAAGGCTGTTAGAAGACTGTCATTTCCAAAGAGGGTCTAAAGGGATCAGATCTGCTGGACAACAGATTTTTTGAGTGTTGTGATACAATGGGAACCTTTCAGCACCATGTATCTACAGCCATGATGGAAGCAATCTGACACGCAGCTGCAGGACTCTGATACTGGATGGATGCTGCTTGCATTGTAAAAAAGGCTGAAGCATCAACCCCCATATGATGCATACTGATTGATTCTACAAGTGGGCTGGTGGAGATAGTCACCCGCTCCATGATGGAAAAGCTGTGCTATGTGCAAATCTCTCTGCCATTGGGGACTCCTCTCTGTTCCATGATCACATCAACAAGTTGGCTTTCAAATTCATCAAGCATTTGTCTGTCTACACCAATCAGCCTTCTTCTGTAGCCTAACCTATCAAAGTCCTCATGTGAAAGGTTGAGTCACTGTGTGCATGCTGTGAAGTGTACGTTTGACTTTTTAAACCAAGCTAGATGTGTGAGGGTAAGAAGAAGAATATCGATATTGCCTTGACCATTTGCGTGAGATCATTAAACTTCTTCCTGTATTATATCCATGTGCTTGGAGCTACTTTCCTGGTGTTCCATGATGGGTATCTCTTGTCACTGCCCTCTGAATAAGTGCCAAAAGGGTTTCCTGTCCTCTCCGATTATACAATACATCTCTCCAATGTTCCAAATCTTCAGTCATTGCATTTTCCAAATTGCCTTGGTGTCTGTGCTCCTTCATGATCTTCCATTGTTGATTGCTGCAAAGCACACTATTTCCAATGGCCTCAGCACCTCCAGCAGCCACAATACACCATCTCTTTAAATGGTCATGTCAACTTTAATTATAAATCTAAGAGTGTGAAAATACTTGCCCCTTAAGAACATAAGAACTAGGAGCAGTAGAAGGCCATTTGGCCCCTTGAACCTGCTCCGTCATTCAGTAAAATCACAGCTGATCTTTTTGTGGATTTAGCTCCACTTACCTGCCTGCTCACAATAACCCTTAATTAAACATTTATCTATCCTTGCCTTAGTGTCCTGCGGAATTCACTGGGCAGGGAATTTCACAGATTCACAACACTTTGTGTGAAGAAGTTCCTCCTCAACTCAGTCCTAAATCTGCTTCCCCTTATTTTGAGGCTATGCCCCCTAGTTCTAGTTTCACCTGCCAGTGAAAACAACTTCCCTGCTTCTATCTTATATATTCCCTTCATAATCTTATATGTTTCTATAAGATCTCACCTCATTCTTCTTAATTCCAATAAGTACAGCCCCAGTCTACTCAGCCTCTCCTCATAAGCCATCCCTCTCAAATCCAGAATCAACCTAGTGAACCTCCTCTTGCACCCCCTCTCATGCCAGGATAGCCTTTCTCAAGTAAGGAGACCAAAACTGTACATAGTACTCCAGGTGTGGCCTCATCAGCACCTTATACAGCTGCAACACTATCTCACTGTTTTTAAATGCCATCCCTCTAGCAATGAAGGACAAAATTCCATTTGCCTTCTTAATTTCCTGCTGTACCTGCAAACCAACTCCTTGAGATTCCTGAACAAGATCACCCAGGTCCTTCTGCACAGCAGCATGCTGCAATTTTTACCATTTAAATAATAGTCCATTTTGCTGTTATTCCTACCAAAATGGATGACCTCACATTTCCCAACATTGTACTCCATCTGCCAGACCCTCGCCCATTCACTTAGATTATCTGTATCCCTTTGCAGACTTTCAGCATCTTCTACAAACTTTGCTCTTCCACCCATCTTAGTGTCATCTGTGAATTTTGACACACTACACTTGGCCCCCAACTCCAAATCATCTATGTAAATCGTAAACAATTGTGGTCCCAACACTGATCCCTGAGGCACACCACTAGTCACTGATTGCCAACCAGAAAAACACCCCATTTACCCCTACTCTTTGCTTTTTGTCAGTTAACCAATCCTCTATCCATGCATATACATTACCCATAACACTGTGCACCTTTATCTTATGTAGTAGTCTTTACAGCACTTTGTTAAATGCCTTCTGAAAATCCAGATACACCACATTCACAGGTTCTCCATTGTCCACTGCACATGTAATGTTCTCAAAGAATTCATGACCTTCCTTTCATGAGCCCAAGCTGCTTCTTACCAATGGGACAATTTATATCCAGATGTCTCGCTATTTCTTCCTTGATGATAGATTCAAGCATTTTCTCTACGACAGAAGTTAAGCTAACCGGCCTATAGTTACCTGCCTTTTGTCTACCTCCTTTTTTAAACAGTGGCAACACATTTGCTGTTTTCCAATCTGCGGGAACCACCCCAGAGTCCAGCAAATTTTGGTAAATTACCACTAGTGCATTTCCTATTTCTCCCGCCATCTCTTTTAGTATCTTGGGATGCATTCCATTAAGATCAGAAGACTTGTCTACTTTTAGCCCGATTAATTTGTCCAACACTGCCTCTTTCGTGATGATGATAGCTTCTAGGTTCTTATTTGCCATAGCCTTCCTGTCATCAATTTTTGGCATGTTATTTGTGTCTTCCACTGTGATAGCTGACACAAAATACCTGTTCAATGCCTCAGCCATTTTCTCATTTCCAGATATTACATCCACCTTCTCGTCCTCTAAAGGACCAATGTTTGCTTTTGCCATTCTTTTTCGTTTTATGTATTTGTAGAAACATTTGCTATCTGTTTTTTTTTATATTCTGAGCTAGTTTACTCTCATAATCCATCTTACCTTTCTTTATAACTTTTTCCGTGGCTTTCTACTGACCTTTAAAGATTTCCCAAGCCTCTTGGTTCCCACTAATCTTTGCCACTTTGTATGCATTTTCTTTCAATTTGATACCCTCCTTTATTTCCTTACATATCCATGGCTGATTATCTCTTTTGCTACAGTCCTTCCTTATCACTGGTATATACCCTGCTGAGAACTGTGAAGGATCGCTTTGAAAGTCCTCCACTGTTCCTCAATTGTCCCACCCTAAAGGTTTTGCTCCCAGTCTACCTTAGCCAACTCCTCCCTCATTCCCTTATAGTCTCCTTTGTTTAAGCACAACACATTGGTATTAGATTTTACCTTCTCACGCTCCATCTGTATTTTAAATTCAACCACACTGTGATCGCTTCTTCCAAGAGGATCCCTAACTGCAAGATCATTAATTATTCCCGCCTCATTACACAGGACCAGATCTAGGATAGCTTGCTCCCTTGTGGGTTCTATTACATACTGCTCAAGGAAGCTATCGCAGATACATTCTATGAACTCCACCTCAAGGCTGCCTTGACCAACCTAGTTTGACCAATTGATATGTAGATTAAAATCCCCCATGATAATTGCTGTACCATTTTAACATGCATCAATTATTTCTTTGTTTATTTCTTGTTCCACTATGATATCATTATTTAGTGGCCCATAGACTACACCTATCAGTGACTTTTTCTCCTTACTATTTCTAATTTCCACCCAAATGGACTCAACCTTTTTTTCCATAGAGCCTATATCATCTCTCACTACCGCCCTGATATCATCCTTAAATATCAGAGCTACACCACGTCCCTTACCTTCCTGTCAGTCCCGCCGAACAGTTTGATACCCCTGGATATTCAACAACTTCCAGTCGTGACCATCCTGCAACCATGTTTCTGTAATGGCCCCAAATCATACATGTTCACAATGATTTGTGCTGTCAACTTATTTACCTTGTTTCAAATGCTACAAGCACTCAGATAAAGTGCCCTTATGCTAGTTTTTGTGCCTTCTATTTGAATTCTAACACTTCCATTAATAACATCTCCTGAGTTCACCTTCCTTTTGACTTTTTTTCCTGGTTTTTGATGTAGTTGGAAGTGAATAAACAACATGTTACTGTGATACTGTGATGAGGATTACCTTTTGTCTCTAACCCTCTGCGATCACTCCCTGATCCTCCAAGTCAGGATGTGGTCATTCCCCTCACACCATGTGAATCTCTGCCAGAGCAGCAGAAACTTAACTGCTGTGGGCTGTGGCCTCTTCTGCAGCTTTTCCCTCCCAGAAGGAGGATGAGCTGTCAATCAGGCTGGCTTCTGGGTGGAAATCCTGTTGAGAGAGAAAAAAAATCCTACACACCATGGAGTTAAAACACCATGTTGTCCGGGGATCTCAACCAGAGCTCACCCCAAGCACCTGCAGTTGGAAATCCCACCCCAATTTTTTTAAAAAAGGAGAGGAAGGAACTAAGGAAGTTAAGGGGAAGAGAAGAAAACATTCTGATGCATCTGTGGAAATTTGTAAAGATCTGAACAGACCAGAAATGAACTTCTTCCCTGGACATGGCTCCCAAACTGCCTTTAATGCAAACACTTCCCCACATTATATACTCAAAAAAAAATTGGATATTTATAACTTTTTCATTATTGAATCCATTAGAATAGATGTAAGAAAATTTCCAGTTGGTGTACAGAGGGAGCTGCTAGCTTATTATTATGAGGGAACAATTCAGTAAAATTCTGTGAGAAATGTGTTCCCAATTAGGAATTAAAAAAGTAAAATATTTCTTTCAGCTCAATTGGTCATAAATACAAGTCCAATGTTGCATTTTCTGTAACATATATATTTTGGACCACAATGGACACTTCATTGTCTGCACCAGTGGGACTGGGCGTATTGTATAAATGAACGAATTGCATGGTCGATGTGTGCAGATATTGTGGCTACATTAAACAGGGAGGAAATTGGAAAACCATGGAGACTGGAGCTCTCAATGGCTCATGGTACCATTTAGAATGTCAGCACTTAAAGGAACCAGATGCACTAATTGATTAAAGAAGATACTGAGCATTTTTTAAGCTGATAAATGATTATTAAACATCGGCAGTTGTTGCAAAGATTATATGAGAATGAAAAGACTTGATTTCATTTCAATTCATTTATTATTGTCACAAAGAAAAGTATTGTTTCTTCTGTGCTATGCAGACAAAGCATACCATTCATAGAGAAGAAAAGGAGAGTGTGCAGAATGTAATGTTACAGCCATAGCTAGGGTGTAGAGAGAGATCAGCTTAATACAAAATAGATCCAATTAAACGTCTGATGACAGCAAGGAAGAAACTGTTCCTGAGTCGGTTGGTACATGACCTCAGCCTTTTGTAACATTTTCCCGACAGAAAAGGGTGGAAGAAAGTATATTTGGGTGCATTGGGTCCAAGTCAGTGGGAACTGTTGATGGAGTCAATGGATGGGAAGCTGGTTTGCGTAATGGACTCGGCTTTATTCACAACCCTTTATAGTTTCTTGTGGTTTTGGACAGGCCAGGAGCCATATCGAGCTGTGAAAGAACCAGAAAGAATACTTTCTATCTGTAAACATTGATGAAAGTTGTAGTGGACATGCCAAATTTCCTTAGGCATTTAATCCATTAAAGGCATTGATGGGCTTTTTTACTGCTTTTAAATACGTGAAGGGAACTTTTTGGCAGCAAAATTCTTTTAAAATCGTATCTTTTACAACGCTGCCCAACACCATTGACTTATAGGTGAGTTTTCATTTGCTACATGGTATAAGGTGGTACGTGGCACAGTGGTTAGCACTGCTGCCTCACAGCACTAGGGACCCAGGTTTGATTCCCGGCTTGGGTCACTGTCTGTGTGGAGTCAGCATTTTGCCCTGTGTGTGTGTGGGTTTCTTTCAGGTGATCCAGTTTCCTTCCACAATCTGAAAAATACGCTGGTTAGGTGCATTGGCCATGCTAAATTCTTCCTCAGTGTACTCGAACTGGAGTGTGGTGATCAGGGGATTTTTACAGTAACTTCAGTGCAGTGTTAATGTATGCCCAATTGTGACACACATGAATATACTTAAACTTATGCAACTAAGTTGAGTGGAAACATGAGGAATGGAAGCATTTTTCTAAATGGCACAATGTGATTTTAACTGGATGTCTTCTCTGATTTCATTATGAAGAAATCCAATTACTTACAATCATAACAGTTGCGAGACTGTGGCCCTTACAGTTAATAGTTTACAATGTTATTTATTAATAGATTTGCTAAGACAAATCAACGGACTAAGGATCAACTTTGCTCTGTTAGTTGGAGTGAGCATGAAATTCTACATTTATAAAGGCGCGATCTTTCCAGCCATTCATGCCCCACCATCGTTACAAGTGAGGATGGGAGAATTTGGCGTGAACAGCCAAAAAATTCTGACCAAAGTATCTGTGAATGGAAAGGGTTCCTAGTGTCGCTACACAGTACAGTAGTAAACAAGACATGGATAGTGAGTCAAAGTAAAAGATACCACGAGATGTGACTAAATATTTGATTAAGTAAGTTAAAGGATATGGATAGTAAAGATTAGGGAGAGACTTCTTTTTGACAAAGTTGAGAAAAACTAATTTATCTTAAACATGTTATTCCTTGTGTAATTATGCTACATTGAAGAACTGACTTGACACACATTTTTAAACATGGAAACTTGACCCTATTGATTCTTTATACTTTTACTTCTGTCCCCATTTCCCACATTTACTGCCACCAGTAATGCCGTTAATTTCCACTGCTTAAGGGCTTAAGAATTGAATAATTTCAACAGAAGATTAGGCATTTTAATTTACTGATTGTTGTGAGTTAAAAGCCATTGGTTTGGGAATATGGACAATAAACACAAACATTCTGCTAGTAAATTCTCAAGAGGTCTTTGCAATCAGAATATTTGCCTCCAGCAGACCTACGAAGTACTAAGGATGACAGCTCCAGGTTTGAAGTCCCCGCTGTGTCTTTTGTGGCAGTCACTGAGTATTGAAACATGTGGTTTGGAACAGCTAAGCTACCAAGGTACTCGGTACTCAGGTTAGCATAAGGTACTGGCAAAGTTAAGAATGGACACGAGGCATACAGAGATAGAGACAGCAAAGTCCAGGATGTTCCAAATCCCAAGGTTAAATCCCTGAATTGGAATGTGGTGAATACATAAAGAAGAAGCATTATGCGGACAGGCAGAATAGTACTTATCAAAGACTTACTTTCTGAAGAATAGAGACATGCTTCATGGTTATAGGATTGAAACCAAAGCAAACTGGGATCCTGTGTGCATAGTATATTTATAATTGTATAATAGGGTTTTACTTGTAAAGGTGATTGCTCAGTGGGAGTGATGGGTTTTTGATCCACGATAAGGATTTTAAACAAAAGATATGTGCATGTATGTATGTGATCCGTTGCTTAGCCTCTCTGCTTGCCCATGCTATGTAGACTGTAGACGCCAGAGGAATAAATATTTTTCTTGTGTTTGTGACTACTTCAATATGTTTGAATCAGCATCTGAAGCAGCTACCTACAGACACCATGGAATAAATCCCCATTTATCCCATCTTCTCTCATTGACCTGAGTGCTGCCGTCATGACTCAGAAACTCAGGAGGCTTGACATCAACATTGCTACCCTAAGTGGGACACGGCATGCAGGATAAGGTGATGCAAAAGAGCGAGGCAGAAGGTACAATTGTTTCTGGAAAGACCTTCCAGAAGAGTGAAAGCTTTTACATGGGGTGGGCTTCATCAGCAAAAATGAGTTTGCCTGGTGCCTCAGTGACTCCCCCTGGATGATACATGAGCACCTCATAACTTCTTGATTCATTTTAATGAGGAATCAGCCACTGTCATCAACACATTGCTTCCACACTGGAGACAACAGATGAGGCTAAAATGTGATTCTAACTTGAGAACTACCTAGTTCGAGTCCCAGCAAGTGACAAACTGATCTTCCTCAGAGATTTTAATGTCAGAGTGGAGAAGGACGTGAATCTGTGGAAGAGTGTAATAGGCACAGAAGAAGTGCGGGAAACACACTCCAAAGGAGTCTTCCTCTTGACAAGACATCTCAAGCCTCACCATGTCATAATCAACACCCTGTTCAAGCAGCAAGATAAGCACAAGACTTCATGGCCACATCCACGGTCCAAACATTGGTACCTGCACGACCATATCATTAATTGAGCAAAGGACCACAGAGATATCCACATCGCCCATATCATGGCAAGTACCAGTTAATGCTGGAACAATCACTGCTAATCTCCATCAGCACTTGTGTGGCACAAATGATACTTGCCACATATCAGTCCAAATCTGAATGTTATCCAAATCTTATCACATATGGACACAGGCTGCTTCAGTATCTGTGGAATTGTGACTGAACATTGTGCAATCATTAGCGAATATCCGCACTTCTGAACTTATGATGGAAGGAAGGTCATTGATGAAACAGTTGAAGATAGTTGGGTCAAGGACACCACTCTGAGGAATTGA
The DNA here is from genome assembly GCF_965287045.1 of Carcharhinus amblyrhynchos. Lineage (NCBI taxonomy): Eukaryota > Metazoa > Chordata > Chondrichthyes > Carcharhiniformes > Carcharhinidae > Carcharhinus > Carcharhinus amblyrhynchos. Next base: position 43,500,328 of record NC_137324.1, on the reverse strand, counting down.
ACTGACCGATGCCTTCTCACACTCTATGACCCAGTAAATGTCCCCTTCTATAATTTCCTCCATTCATTCATGAACACAAATCACAGAATTATTACAGCTCAGAAAGAAGCCATTTGTACCTGTCCTGGTTCTCCGTAAGAGCAATTTTCTGAGTGCTGTTCCCTTGCCTTCTTTCCATAGCCCTGCACATTCTTCCTTTTCTGATAACAATCTAATTCCCTCTTGAATGCCTTGATTCAAGCTTCCTTCATCACATTTTAAGGCAGTGCAACTTAACAGCCTGCGGGGTGAAAAGGTTTCTGTTTCTTGCCACCGTTGTTGCTTTTATCAATTACCTTAAATCAGCGCCTTCTCATTTTCGATCTTTCCACTAATAGTCCTTGTCATCCGTGTCCTTATTAAGAGCAATTGAATTATCCATTATGTTGTTTTGGGCCTCTCCTTCAGAAAGAACATCAAGAGATTTACCTAGTAAGTTAGCAGGGACTGGGGACTGAAATTGAATGTCCAACTCCTATTCCTATTCTCTTAAATGAAGAAAGAAGTTTAAGTACTGTTCAAAATTATGTGAGGTTTCAATATGATATGGGAAAAACTATCTGCTCTGAGCCTGAACTAGAGCAGATACCTTTAAGATAACCATTAAAAGAAGAAAAATATAAAGTATTTTTTATTCATTCATGGTATGTTGGCATTGCTGGCTGGGCCAGTATTTATTGCCTGTCCCCTAAATTGAGGGAGGGTTAACCATATTGCTGTGAATCTGGAGTCACATGTAGGCCAGACCAGGTAGGGATGGCAGATTTCCTTCTCTAGAGGACATTAGTGAATCAGGTTGGGTTCTTACAACAATGGTTTCATTGTCATCATTAGAGTTTGAAACCGGGTCCCCAGCACATTGCCCTAGACCTCCGGATTATTAGTGCAGTTACAATACCACTGCACCACGACCTCCACTAGGCTATTGAGACATAAAATGCTCTACCAGAAATGGTGGAAGTAGAATATGCGACAGTAGTTAAAAAGTGAATGAAGATTTTGTTAAAGAGAAATGCATAAAAGTGCAGGGAAGGGGCATAGTTTTGTAAGTCAGAAGATAGCTATATCAGGGAAGACACAGGCATGATAGCCAGACTAACTTCCTTTAGGGCTGAAATTCTGATTCTATTATCCCAAAGTGCAGTCTTAAACTACCTTTAAATTTGATTAAACTCCTAAAATACGATGTTAGCAAACTATCGATTTGTACAAGCTGTACTGCTACTTTCTCCATGTGATAATGGGAGTGTATCACCTTTTCTCCGTACTGATTAGCAGTGCCCAAGTAAAGAACACAATCACCTTCAGTCACTTGCGTCACAATACAGATGGCTGAACAAGGTTCCATGGGGAGCTGGCACCAATGATGCAGCTAATGATCCCTTTAATAATATATTTTGTGAAGCTGACTGGAAGTGCTTATTATTTATTTAAAGTATGCAATTTGTTCCTTTCACAACAACTTTGCTAAAGGCACTGTATCTTGGTCATAAAATTGTATATATTAAATTGGTCTGTCAAAGGTGAGATTGATGATTGTCTTAGTACAGTAAACTGGCTAATCTGAAAATGCCTCATGTAATGCTTTGCAATGAACTTGTGGCATAAAGCTTGAGCGATGCCATGGTGAGTGCCACCCATGCTGTGGGCATTGTTTGCAGATCTGATTCCAGTGTAGAGCAACTTCAAAGCTTCATGAGTGAAAATAAGGCTCCAGAGACAGATCTCCTGGGGAAGTTCACAGAAATGTCCCTGAGTCTCTACACCTTGCTGTATATACAGCTCTAGGTTATCTGGCTCTTCCCTTATGCTGCCTGGGGCTATCAAAATTTTCCCTTGCAGCCTCTTGTTGTTCATTCTCTCTTTTTTAAAGGGTTATTTATTTATTAGTCACAAGTGACACATTAACAATGCAGTGAAGTTACTGTGAAATTCCGCTAGTTGCCACACTTCAGCGCCTGTTCAGGTTAACGCACCTAACCAGCACATCTTTCAGAATGTGGGAGGAAACCAGAGCACCTGGAGGAAACCCACGCAGACACGGGGAGAATGTGCAAACTCTGCACAATGACCCAAGCCGGGAATCAAACCCAGGTCTTTGGCACTATGAAACAACAATACTAACCACTGTGCTACTGTGCCATTCCATAGATCTCCTCCATCATAGAAATGTTGTGGGTAGGCTTTCTGTGCATTGTATAAGCACCATTTTCCATCACCTGCAATGTGTTCCGAGATTATGCCCAAAGGTTCCCGCAAGAATTTCAGTTGTACAGTGGCTTGTTAAGCAAGGAGCTTTTGAAAAATCTTGTGCATGGGTCATGGACAACACAGACAAGAGCACATTTATTTTCCATGTCTAGTGAGAGATGGCACTGGGCATTCGTTTTGAATTGTTGAGTATTTGTAGTGACAGTGGTTTCATAATGATGTTGGGATGGTGTTCCAGCATTCTGACCCAGTGACAATGGGCGGCACAGTAACACAGTGGTTAGCACTGCTACTTTACAGCTCCAGCGACTTCAATTTGATTCCTAGGTGGGTTTCTGCATTCTCCTTGTGTCTGCGTGAGTTTCCTCCGGGTGGTCCGGTTTCCTCCCACAGTCCAAAGATGTGCGGGTTAGCTTGATTGGCCATGCTAAAAATTGCCCTTAGTGTCCTGAGATGCGTAGGTTAGAGGGGTTAGTGGGTAAAATATGTACGGATATGGAATAGGGCCTGGGTGAGATTGTGGTTGGTGCAGACTCAATGGGCCGAATGGCCTCTTTCTGTACTATAGGGTCTGTATGATTCTATGACAATGAATGAACAGCATCTTTTGTCCAAGCACCATAAAATTGGTTGAATTCTGCAATGCTGATGTGGTTAATGAGAGTAACCAATCCCCTGTGATTAAAAACCTCTCTGAGATTTAATGGCTTCCATTTGGTAAATGTGCAAGTCATTTGAAGAAATTCACAATTCCTCCTCTCCATTTCCCTGCCTCTGCAATTTGTTTAAAGCTATCACATCTCCAACCTTTTCCAATTCAGATTCAAAAATATTGTCTTGAAACATTAACGCCGTGATCTTACCATTTCACCCCATTGGCCGATGGGTGGGGCAAGCTGGTAAGATCGCTAGAAAGCCGAGAATTTAGGTCTGATTTCTCGCCTCTTGCATTCTTGCCAGCACCAGCAATCTGGCAAGAATAGTCTGGCAAACCTTTTCAGTTAATTCCATTTCTAACTCACCCAAAACAACAGTGCAATTCTCTTCTGTTTTCATGCTCATTTGGCACTCAATATTTTTTGATCAGATTGCCCCCTAACTCTCGGCTGTTGTCTCTCCACAGATGCTACCAGATGTACAGAGTACTTCCAGCAATTTCTGTTTTTATTTTATGCTAAAAACTATGATGCTTTTATAATTTGGTAGTCCAATGTTTTAGAAAATTTAAACCCTATTATACCAACTTTTACAGATGCACCATAGAAAGCATTCTTTCTGGTTGTATCACGGCTTGGTATGGCTCCTGCTCTGCCCAAGACCGCAAGAAACTATAAAAGGTTGTGAATGTAGCCCAATCCATCACACAAACCAGCCTCTCATCCATTTACTCTGTCTACATTTCCCACTGCCTTGGCAAAGTAGCCAGCATTAATAAGGACACTGTGCACCCCAAACATTCCCTCTTCTATCTTCTTCCGTAAGGAAAAAGGTAAGAAAGTCTGAGATTACGTACCAACCAACTCAAGAACAGTTCCTTCCTTGCTCCTGCAGACTTTTGAATGACCTACCTTGCATTAAGTTGATGTTTCTCTGCACCCTAGCTACGGTTGTAACACTACATTCTGCATTCTCTCATTTCCTTCCCTATGAATGGTATGCTTTGTCTATATAACTCACAAGAAACAATACTTTTCACTGCATTGTTCAATCAAATCAAATATTATTAAACTAGAAAGAGTGCAGAAAATATTTACTAGGATACTACCAGGGTTTGAGTTATAAGGAGAGGCTGGATAGACTAGGACTCTTTTCCCTAGTGCATGGGAGATTTGGAAGTGATCTTTTAGAGGTTTATAAAATAATGAGGGGCATAGATAAGTTAATCAGCACCTTTTCACAAAGGTAGGGTGTCTAAAACTAGAGGGCATAGGGTTTAAGGTGAGGGGGAGAGAAACAAAAGGGTAATTTATTCACACACAGGGTGGTGAGTGTCTGAAGGAAGCTGCCAGAATAGTAGTAGAGGCTGGTAAAGTTTTGCTGTCAGCCTACAGAAGGGACACTGAATAATATTTACTTGAATATGCCATCGAATTTCTCAATGAAAAACTGCTAGCAAGCTCCACAGATGATGCCACGTGTGGATCACTTTTTATGCCCTCAGTATTTGTGTTACGCTGTTCAACATTATTTTTTGGCAATGACTCCTACATTCTGTACATAGATGGACTGCAGGATGGTTTTTGACAAATGTAGACTCCCTTCCCTCACGTCAGTGGGATTACTGAACAGATAGTGCACACAACAGTAACTGTTTAGAGAGATGCTTCTCAATTTTTGTGGTATCGGCCCTGGGGGGGGGGCAATTTTTTGAAATGTGAGAAACGTAACTTGACTTGAGTCTTTTGTAAGCAATACTTTTGTCAAGTTTATCTCAGGTGAAATGGCAAAAAAATCTTTATTGCGTGTTCGTGGAAAAAGATATTTAAGCATTTAAACAGTTACATGAGTAAAATGGGTATAGAGGAATATGGGCCAAATGCGGGCAATTAGGACTAGCTTATTGTTTAAAAACATAAAAATGGCAGCATGGACAAGTTGGGCTGAAGGGCCTGTTTCCATGATGTGAATCTCTATGACTCTATGACAACAGAAACAAACAAGGGGTTTCTCATTTGGTGACGAGGACTGCTCTCACTGCTCCCATGGTTCATGGCAATTAATTCTGGGAGCTTCAGCTCTATAAAGAAGCACACATGAAAACAAGGATAAGAATTAAGCATGGTATTGGACTGCTGAAAGAAAGGTTTACGTCAGTCCAGTGTGCCTTGCAATATTTTCCCCAAATTCATGAATTGTGGCTGTATGGGGTGTTTCACAGGAAGGAGAAGACTGATGGTAAAGATTCCAGAGCACCTGATGATGGCATTGCTGCAGAGCATTTAGAGACAGTCTCATCTGGCACACCTTGACAGATAAGCAGAGTTCCATTATTTCAAAGTCTCAGTGCATCAATTTGTGGTATCAGCTAATGTTCTGGGGACCTGGGTTCGAATCCTGCCACAGCAGATAGTGGAATTTGAATTCAATAAAAAAAAAAAATTTGGAATTAAGAATCAACTGATGACCATGAAACTGATGTCAATTGTCGTAAAAACTCATTTGGTTCACTACTGCCCTTTAGGGAAAGAAATCTGCCATCCTTACCTGGTCTGGCTTACATGTGACTCCAGAGCCATGGCAATGTGATTGACTCTCAGCTGTCCTCGGGCAACCAGGGCTAGCAATAAATGCTGTCTAGCCAGTGATGCCCATGTCACATGTATGAATAAAAAAATTATCTGCCTCCTCGGACAAGTCTCTTTATGGTTTAAGAAAAATCTTTTCTGCTCAAAGTTGTCCGAATAATAAGCTTCAGGATCAGCATATTAGCTAATTTGTAATTGTTTGGTTTTGTCACTGATCGTGTCCTATGTAACCATACAAGTTTTTCTCTTCCTTTTTCTATCCCTCTGCTGTTGGAGCTGCACTCATCCAGACAAGTGAAGAGAATTTTATCACAGTCCTGCTTTCTACATTGCAGATGGTGGACAGGCTTTGGGGGGTCAGGAGGTGAGTTACTCACCGCAAGATTTCCAGCTTCTAAGCCACTCTTGTAGCCACAGTATTTATATAGCTAGGGCAGCTCAGTTTCTGGTCAATGGTAACACCCAGGATGTTGATAGTGGAGGATTCAGAGATGGCAACACCACTGAATGTCAAGAGGCAATGGTTAGAGCTCTCTACTTGGGGATGGTAATTGTCTGGCACTTGTGTAGTTTGACTCTTACTTGATATTGTCAGCCCAAGCCTGGAAGTCTAGTTGCATTTGGACATGGAGTGCATCAATATCTGAGGACTTTGAAATGGTACTGTACATTGTGCAATCATCAGCAAACATCCCCATTTCTGATCTTATGATAAAAGGAAGGTAATTGATGAAACTGTTGCAGACGATTGGACCTAGGTGACTACCCTGAGGAACTCCAAGTAGTTGATTAGATAGCTCCTCTCTGGGCACCTCCATACTGAAGTATCCTTGTGCCCACCTTCCTGCCATGGCAGCATGCACAATTCCTGGTGGGGCTGCCAACCTGATATTGCTGTGGGCCTTCTCAACTCCAGCCTTGAGAAAACTCTTACATCCTTAAAAATTCCACTACCTCCTGCCCATTCCCCCACCCTCACCCCAGCCCCCTCTCTTCAGAATGCTGACCACCTGCTTTGTCCAGACCCCTTATGATTTTGAATTACAATCATAGAGTGATAGAGGTTTACAACATGGAAACAGGCTCTTCAGCCCAACTTGTCCATTCCACCATTTTTTACCTCTAAGCTGGTCCCAATTGTCTGTATTTAGCCCATATCCCTATATACTCATCTTACGCATGCAACTATCTAAATGTTTCTTAAAAGACAAAATTGTATCCACCTCTACTACGACCTCTAGCGGCTTGTTCAGATCTCTTTGCAATCTTTTCTTATTTGAGGAGAATAGCCCATTCATTCCTTCTATGTAACTGTTGTAACTCATGCATGGAATCATTCTCAGATGTTGTTTCTACACCCTCTCTTGTGCCATTAAATCTATCCAAATATATCTATTTGGGTGGCTAGGACTGGATACAATACTCCTACTGGGGTGAAACAAACTTTTTCATTTTATTATAACTTCCTCGCTTTCCTATGTTATGGACTTTGTGTTATCTTTCATGTTTTAAGGCAGGTTTACATTTACAATCAGGTGCCACACATCCACCTGCCTCCTACATATCTGAAATATTATGGTGAGCGGAGTGGGCTGTGAGAGTCATATCCACCCTCAGGCCCTTCGATGGCCAACTAATGGCCACTTAAGGAAATCATCTTGCCGTCAAATGATATTTTATTCATGGTATGGGGAGTGCATGCCATGCACGAAACCTGACTGCTTTAGCTGCACAATCTGCTGTTGAGCTAATGGGAAGGTGTACCTGCTTCAACCATAGAACCCCCACAGTGCAGGAGGAGTCAACACAGACTCTTTGCATTTTCCCAGGCCCATTCCCTCCCCCAGCCCTATCCTTATAACCCTGCTCATTATTACCATGGCTAATCCACCAAACCTACAGACATTTAGATCTAGGAGACAATTTAGCATTGCAAATCCACCTAATTTGCATATCTTTGGACCCTGGGAGGAAAACGGAGCTCCCAGAGGGAACTCATGCAGACAACATACAAGCTGCACACAGACAACCACCCAAGGCCAGAATCGAACCCAGGTCCCTGGTGCCGTGAGGCAGTAGTGCTAGCCACTATGCCAGCATGCCGCCCGTACCTTCCTAGGCCTATCAAAGGCAACCTCTATCCCCACACAATTTCATCCCCTTCTTTAATGGGACCCTTGCCCTCTTCCCATCCCGTCACCCAGGCCTCACCCTCTCCATTGAGTTCTAACATTGCTCTCAACTGGGCTGCTTGGGGACTGGCTGTTGTCCCACCAGAATGACTGTTCCATGTGACATATCTGATTGGCTCATAGCTCTCTAAAACAGAACTTTCTCAAGGGAAAAGGCTGAAGTCTCACATTTTTTGTCTGTCTTTTATGGGATGTGGGCGTCACTAACAAGGCCTGAGTGACTTGCTCGGTCACCACAGAAATCACTTAAGAGTTAATCACATTGCTGTGGATCTGAAGTCTCATGTAGGCCAAACTAGATAAGGATGGCAGAGTTCCTTTCGTTAAGGATATGAGTGAACCAGATGGAGTTCTACAACAATTAATAAGAACATAAGAACATAAGAAATAGGAGCAGGAGTAGGCCAACTAGCCCTTCGAGCCTGCCCCGCCATTCAATAAGATCATGGCTGATCTGTCTCGGCTCAGTTCCACATTCCCGCCCTCTCCCCATAACCCTTAATCCCCTCTCTCATCAAAAACCCATCAACCCGCGTCTTAAAAATATTTAGCGAGGTAGCCTCCACCACTTCAACGGGCAGAGAATTCCAGAGATTCACCACCCTTTGAGTGAAGAAGTTCCTCCTCAACTCCGTTCTAAACCGCCCCCCCTTTATCTTGAGGCTGTGCCCCCTAGTCCTACTATCCTTTCTGAGCGGGAAGAGTCTCTCCACCTCTATCCTATCCATCCCATTCATCATCTTATACGTCTCAATGAGATCTCCCCTCATTCTTCTAAACTCTAACGAGTACAAGCCTAATTTATTCAGCCTCTCCTCATAGCTCAACCCCCTCAACTCCGGCATCAGCCTAGTAAACCTCCTCTGCACTCCGTCCAAGGCCAAAATATCCTTGCGTAAGTACGGCGCCCAAAACCGCACACAGTACTCCAGCTGCGGCCTCACCAATGCCCTATACAGCCGCAGCAAGACCTCCCTACTTTTATATTCAATCCCCGTCGCGATGAAGGCCAGCATCCCATTCGCCTTCCTGACCACCTGCTGCACCTGCAAGCTGGGTTTTTGCGACTCATGCATGATGACTATTACAGAGACCAGCTTTCAATTCCAGATTTATTAATTGAATTTCAATTCCACCAGTTGCCATGGTGGAATTTGAACCAATGTCTCGAGGGTATAACCCCGGCCTCTGGATTACCAATCCAGTGACATTACCACTACATCACCATCTCCCCAAAAAAGTAATTAAAGCAATTAACATTCCCAGTTATAGTTGGGCTGTGAGGTCCACAGAACCTCATAAAATCCAACTCTATGCCTCTATTTATAAAGCCCAGGATATTGTAAGCGTTATTACACTAAGTGCATTGGCCATACTGAATTCTCCCTCAGTGTACCCGAACGGGCACCAAAGTGTGGCAACTCGGGGGTTTTCATAGTAACTTCATTGTATTGTTAATGTATGCCTACTTGTGACACTGATAACTAAACTTTAAACTTTAACCACTTTCTGAACTTGCCCTGCACCTTTAGCGATTTGAGTACATATATCCTCAGGTCTCTTTATTCTTGCACTCTCTTGCAGAATTGTAACCTTTATGTCATATTGCCTCTCCTTTCTATAACATGTATCACTTCATACTTCCCTGCAATAAATTGTATCTGCTGCTTCTCTACCTATTCCACCAACATACCTATGTCCTCTTGAAGTCTGTCATTATCCTCACTGTTCACAATGCTTCCAATCCATTAGCGCAGATGAAGAAGAGGAAGAGTCAACACCCGTTACATGTTTCTCCCATTTGAAAACAACCGTTCACCACTGCCCTCAGTTTCCTGTTTTTCAGCCTCCTTTTATCCATTCTGACACTGTCCCTTTTATTCCATGGGCCTCAACTTTGCTGACAGGCCTATTGTGTGTCACTTTATTAAACACATTTTGGAAATCCATGTATACCACATCAACCACATTATCCTTATCAGCCCACTCTTTTACCTCATTGAACAACTCAATTAAATTAGTGAAACATCATTTGCCTTTAATCCGTGCTGGCTGAAATTAATTATTCCACATCTATCCAAGTTGCTGTTACACTTATCCCAGATTTTCCAGCTCCTTTTTGAAAGTTACCAGTTGAATATATTTCCATCGCCCTTTCAAGCATTGCATTTCAAATCAAAACAGAATGTTCACATGTCCACCCCGCTGGAAGCTCTGGCTGATTTATATCTGCGTTTCACCATTGCAGATGTCAGAGCAGCTTTCTCGAAGTTCACCCCACGGAAAACAATTGGCCCAGATGGGGTACCCGGACGAGCACTCAGATCCTGCGCGGATCAGCTGGCGGGGGATTCAACCTCTCTTTACAACAATCTGAGGTCTCTGTCTGCTTCAAGAAGGCGACCACCATTCCAGTACCAAAGAAAAGCCAAGCAGCGTGCCCTAATGACTTGTACGATGGCTCTGACGTCCACCAGTATAAAGTATTTCAAAAGGATAGTCATGGCAAGAATCAATTCCAGCCTTCCAGACTGCCTGAATCCACTACAGTTCCGCTACTGCCACAACAGGTCCACAGCAGACACCATCTCCCTGGCCCTGCACTCAACCCTGGAATACCTAGATAACAAAGACACCTATGTCAGACTCCTATGTATTGGTTATAACTCAGCCTTCAACACCATTATTCCTATGAAACTCATCTCTAAACTCTGCTGCCTGGACCTCGGCTCCTTCCTCTGCAACTGGATCCTAGACTTGCTAACCCATAGACCACAATCAGCAAAGATAGGCAACAACACTTCCTCCATAATCATCCTCAACACCGGTGTCCTGCAAGGTTGTGTTCTCAGCCCCTACTATTCTTCTTGGTCCCTTTCCAACTCGATTTTCAAATTTGCTGATGACACCGCCTTTGTGGGTCAGATCTCAAACAATGACAAGACACAATACTGGAACAAAATAGAGAAACTGACAAACCGGTGTGGCAACAATAATCTTCCCCTCAATGTCAACAAAATGCAGGACGTTGCCATTGACTTCAGGAAGCGTAATGGAGAACATGCCCCTGTCTACATCAACAGGGATGAAGTTGAAAGAGTCGAGAGCTTCAAGTTTTTTTCTGTCCAGATCACCAACAACATGTCCTGGTCCCCCATGCCGACACTATAGTTGAGAAAGCCCACTAATGCTTCTACTTCCTCAGAAGACTAAGGAAATTTGACATGTCAGCTATGACTCTCACTACCTTTTACGGTTGTGCCAGAAGAAGCATTTTTTCTGGTTATATAAGAGCTTGGTATGGATCCTGCTCTGCCCAAGATCACAAGAAACGACAAAAGGTCGTGAATGTAGCCTAATCAATCATGCAAACCAATCTCTCATCCATTGACTCTGTCTACACTTCCTGCTGCCTCAACAAAGCAGTCAGCATTATTAAGGAGTCCATATGTTCCGGACATTCTTTCTTTAACCTTGTTCTGTTGGGAAAAAGATACAAGAGGTCAAGTACCAACCGACACAAGAACAGCTTCTTCCCCGCTGCCATCAAACTTTTGAATGAACTTACCTTGCATTAAGCTGATCTTTCTCTACACCCTAACAATGACTGTAACACTACATTCTGCGCTGTCTCGTTTCCTTCTCTATGAACAGTGTGCATTGCCTGTATAGCGCACAAGAAACAATACTTTTCACTGTATGTTAATACATATGACAATAACCATTAAAATCTAATCAAATCAAACCATTCACTGCAAATTATCCACCAAGCATTGTCGTTCTCTGGATCAATGACATAAGAACATAAGAAATAGGAGCAGGAGTAGGCCATCTAGCCCTTCGAGCCTGCCCCGCCATTCAATAAGATCATGGCTGATCTGAAGTGGCTCAGTTCCACTTTCCTGCTTTCTCCCCATAACTCTTAATTCCCTTGTCTGTCAAAAACCTATCTACCCATGACTTAAATATATTTAGCAAGGTAGCCTCCACCACTTCAACGGGCAGAGAATTCCAGAGATTCACCACCCTTTGAGTGAAGAAGTTCCTCCTCAACTCTGTTCTAAACTGCCGCCTCCTTATCTTGAGGCTGTGCCCTCTAGTCCTGCTTTCCTTTCTGAGCGGGAAGAATCTCTCTACCTCTACCTTATCCATCCCTTTCATTATCTTATACGTCTCTATAAGATCCCCCCTCATCCTTCTAAACTCCAACGAGTACAGACCCTGTCTATTTAATCTCTCTTCATATTCTAACCCCCTCATCTCCGGAGTCTAACCCCGTCATCTCTGGCCCAATACACTATGGTGATAGTTGTGTACACACTGGATCCCAAACAATGGTGCAAGGAGGGACGTGATGTAAGAATGCCCTCCTTGCAATGGAATAAATCCTAATACTGACTTTGTATCAAAGTACAGGTGTATTATTGCCCATGTAGAATATTGTAAATCCTTCTGGATATAAATGGGCAGGAATCCAACGTAACATTTTCCTTTAATACCCTGGGGAACATCAACATTTCCCAAGAGCAGCAAGTGATAATAAATCTACTCTCACACGTCCCAGAAACAACTCTCAACTCAATAAATCTAAATCTCTGAATGCTTTTCGTTTATACTCTGATTGAAATGTAAGGGAAAAAAATACTTATTCTTGCTTTCCTCTCAATCCTGACTCATATAATCATTTTTTGAGCTCATCTGGTTCCAGGCTTGCAACCAGACTGACCAGATGAGGAAGGCAAGGCAGCTTCACCTCATAGGCCTCAGATTAAATTGCAAACAGGCTCTGATAACATCATGAAAAGCCCATCTGTGTATTTAGAGGATCCAGTTTGCCGCGCTAAAAAGTGCAGGTTAAAATTGAACAGGAAGATTGGAGCACTAAGCTGCTGTGACAGATTTAAAAATCCACCCATTTCACTTCCATTGGCCCTGGAAGATTCTTCTGCTTCCTTCCCTTGTACAAGAATATCAAAATCAATTCTAGTGACTTCACTAATTCCTAAAGTAAAGTCAGAAAGTAAAGTCAGGAATTTGGCTGTCTAAAGTTGTCACCAAATTTATATGCAAAAGGTAATTCTTATTTCAAATTACTTTGCCTGTACACTGTGAATTTTTAAATTGGTTCACTTGCACAACTCAATATCATTGCTAAGTGTATAATCTGACTTGCCCTCCAAAAGATCAACATTAAAGATTTTAAACTGTATTCAGTGCAGTCCTTTGAGTCCTCGAAAACAAGAAATCAATGAACAATATTATTAACCAGGAGGCCATCATAAAGAAAGCACCAAATTGAACAGCATGCTGAAAGAGGACAGGCGGAGTATGTACTGTGTTTCATATATATACATTTCGTTAGATGTACAATAAATATCTTACATTTGTATTCAGTGATTTTAAACAGAAAATCAAAAAAGGTTAAAGTTTCTCTCAGCTATAATGAGAAGTATTCTAAAGATTCTGGATGTGTCTCTCTATCTGTTCAATTATTTGTCTACTCACCCATATATCCATCAGATTGATATCTGACCATATTATACTCAGGGTAAATTTAAGGGAGTTTTGTTTCTTCCTCCTAGACAAGCACAGAGTTAACAAGTAACAAAATGGGAGTCACACGTAAGTATATAAATTTGGGTCCTACGTGCATTTATGATCCAAAGTAGGTGGGATTTTCTGGCTGTTCTTGCTGGCGAAATCTTCTGGCCCTACCGATGGTGATCCATTAGTTACTCTGTTCCCATTCTGATCTCTGACATTAAGACTGCTGGTTCCTTTGGTGGCTTAGTACTTACTGTGCTGAGGTTCGTGCCTTCATTGTTATCTGGAGACTGATGACATTCAATAAGGTCCCAGTGGATTTTCAAGGGAACATGAGCTGGAATGCTGCTACATCTTCCTCACATGGCTGCATTGGTCAGTTACTGGTGGGAAGGATGATGGACTCCCAGGTTAGTGAAAAACGTTCTATTATTAAGTCAAGAGGAGTGAACATTGTGAGCTTTTGTCAGACGACTGAGAAATTGACAGGGACCAAAATGTAGGGTGCCATTTTCCGCCCCCACCCACGGCATATTTTGTGAAGGTGGGGATGGACTTCCATTGGCTGGCAACTGGATCATCCTGTCCTGCTGTTGCCGAGGGGGTTTCTCGTTGCTCACGTCCTCTGCCATCAAGGAATCAACAGCCGATGGCCACCATAGACAGCACCAGAAATCCTGGCCAGCAAGAACAGTTAGAAAATCCCACCTACTTTGGATCATAAATGCATGTAGCACCCTAATTTATATACTTCCTTGTGTCTCCCACCTAAGGTTAACAACTATGATCCTAGAGGTTACATCACATGACATGCTTTCCTTGTTCTTGTCATTAGTTGGCCAAAACTTTCATCCTTGTGATGTAATGTCTTTTGAAACCAACTGGGAAGTAAATATATTCATTATCGTGATGAAACACATTGTTACCAGGAAAAAAAGGGGACAGAACATGTGAACGTCATTTTGCAATAAAGAATTATGCAAAAGTAGGGAAATTGGATAATAGAACAAACTTAAAGGCTTTGGTAGAATTTTTCCATGTCATTATGGTGAGAATAGTGGAGTGTTCCGTGATGGTTTCTCAGTCACAATTTTGGAGAGTTGGGAATTACATGCTGGTAGTTTGGGGAAGTGGGAGTAGTGGGTTGGGCTAAACATGCCGATGGGCACCGGCTTCAGAACGCTCAGGTGCCTTTCGCCAGTGAGCCCTGATCTCAGTGCAAATAGGTGACCCAATCCCTCCCCCAATGGATTTGGGTGCAATACAGTTGATGCTATCAGGTAGGATCCAGGAGAATCGCAAACTGCTTGACGCCAAACATGAAATCAATTTTTAGGCCTGCACACTATCTTCCAAGATCACCACAATCTGCGCCACGTGCAACAAAGACAGAGAAACTTTGTATCTGAATGCATGAAGCATTTGGAACAAAATTAATGAGTCAACAGCATAAATAGAGATAACGGGATATGAGTTGGTGGCAATTATTGAGACATGGTTTCTCCAGCATACTACACAGCTGTGTCCTGGAGGTTGATCTTCAATTCCTGGATAGTCTATACCAATGCTGGACATTTGGCAACTCGACTCCCACCTATTTTGAAGGGATTTCTGGTTGCCTGTGTTGGGACTTGATCAAAAATCATTTTTTCCAGACTTTGTGGGTCACTAGTGCTAAACTCAATGAAAACCAAATTGAGAGAAAAATGATTGCCCTGTTCCTCCTAGCACACCGACTCCCCGCCTGCCCCCCCGCACCCCCCCCCACCCCCCCCCCACCAACCCCTCCTTCCCACCTATGGATTTTCTGCCTCTCTTTATATTTATAAGATCCTGAGAGGACTTCACAGACTGAAAATGTGGACAGGATGCCTCCGCTGGCGGGAGAATCTGGAATTAGGGGTGCGATCTTACCACCCACACATGCCACGCTTCTGCAGCAATGAAAATGGAGATTTTGGCAGCAAATCAAATCTCCGTTCAATGCAGCAGGATGGGAGAATCCCGCTGGGATGAACAGCCAGAAAATTCCTGTCCTGGAATCACTGCTTAAAAATAAGGGGTCACTCATTTAAAATAGGTGAGGAGATTTTATTTTCTCAGAGTCGTGAATTTTTGGAAGTCCCTTCACCAAAAGGCAGTGGAAGCTTTGAATGCTTCTGAGGCAAATCCAGATAGAATTTTGATAAGCAAGAGGTCAAGGCTTATCGGAGATCATCAATTTGACGTTATGGTCAGATCAACAATGATCTTATTGAACGGCTGAGTAGGCTGGACGGGCTGAGTGGCCTACTCCTGCTCCTAATTCATATTTTTGTCCGCACGAAATATACTGATTATAGAATCGTAGATGCATAGAAGTGCTAGAGTGCAGAAGGAGGTTATTTGGCCCTTCGAACCTGCACCGACAACAGGCCTGATCCTCTTAACTCCATGCCTTTACCCTTCTAAGCCCCCTGATACTAAAGGACAATTTAGCGCAGCCAATCCACCTAACCTGCACATCTTTGGAGTGTGGGAGGAAATTGGATCATCCAGAGGAAACCCATGCAGACACGGGGAGGATGTACAAGCTCCACACAGATAGTGACCCAAGCCGTGAATGGAACCCGGGCCCCTGGCACTGTGAGGCAGCAATGCTAACCACTATGTTACTGTGCTGTCCCCAATGATGATGGCAATGACATTAGTAAGCCTGAATCATTAATGCATGGCTGAAACCATTCTGATCTACCTGTACATCTGTGAATCCTTATGCATATTCTGCACTTCTTCCTTGTGCAAATAATTTCAGCACTCTTCGTGAGCAGATAACTTTACTCGACAGAAAAATGGGTCAGAAGCAATTTACGCTGATTTACAACTCGGTCTCGAGTACCCCAATTTTGTTTGCACTTGATGGTCCTTCCCATAATCAACAAATCAAATCCCACAGCTTTCATACAGCGGAATGAAAGATAGCGGCAATAATGCAGCTTCCTGCTGTTAGTCTCACAAAGCACTCAGAGTAGGTGAGAATGAGAATTATAAGGTGCAGCTGGTGCCAGCAGTAGCTGAGGCAGGTCGAATTGTGACATTAGTGAGCCTGACGAGTGTGGAGACATTCAGTGACGGTGTCTACAGATGTCAGAGACATTTTGCAGTGTTTTTGTTTTCTTTAAAATTTAACTAATCCACCTTACCTACACACCTTGGGACACTAAACGGCAATTTAGCAAGGCCAATCCATCTAACCTACACAAATTTGGGAGAGTGGGAGGAAGCCAGAGCACCCGGAAGGAATCCGCGCAGGTACGGAGAGAATATGCAAACCCCACACAGACTGTGACCCAAGGCCGGAATTGAACCTGGGTCCCTGGCGCTGTGAGGCAGCAGTGCTAACCATTGTGCCATCTTGCTGTCAGAATATGCTTCAACAAGAAGGCAATAATGGTCAAAAACAAAAATGCTGGCAACTCTCAGCAGGTTTGACAGCATCTGTGGAAAGAGAATCGAGCCAACGCTTTGAGTCACGATGACCCTGCTGAGATATTCCATCATTTTCTGTTTTTGTTTCAGATTCCAGCACCCGCAATATTTTCCCTTTATCTTAGGCAATAACGGAGTTATCTCCTGCTGTATGAGAAGTGATAGCCACTCTATTTGACTGACTCTGCCTAATAGCACAGGGTTATTTCAGGCATCCACAGAGAGTCTCTGTATTATTAGTCAGGAAACACAAATTGTGATAAGTACACACAAACTGTGATAAGTACAGTTTATCACAGATGATAAACACTTTACAGGTGGCCAAAGTCTCTACCCAGGAGGCAAAAAACAGTAAAACCTGGGCAATGACTGATGCGGACTGAAATAATCGTGTATATCTTAAAATTGAATTGCAGATTGGGTCTGCACCTGTAATTTTCAAGTTATACTGAATTTTCCTCCACAACCTCCTGGCAGGTTGTCCATCGTCAACTGAAGGCCATGTGGTACAAAATATTACTGAGATCCTGGTATCTCACAGCTGAACCCTGCTGACCCCAGCCTTGTGAGTTCTTTGGCATGTTTTCAGCTTCATCTGCACTCCCAATGTATATCTGGGCTCTGGAACTCTTGAAGAGGTCATCTTAGGTAGCTCCATCTCAGGTAACAGACAAGGTGAGAAGACCTCAGAAGACAAACATGGGACACGGCTGACAGAGTACCCTTCGTCATCCAGTACTTCCCCAGAGTGGAGAAGCTACGACATCTTCTCTGGAGCCTTCAACATGTCATTGATGAAGACGAACATCTCACTAAGACCACCCCCACATCCCCACTTCTTGCCTTCAAACAACCGCACAACCTCAGAACATTGCCCGTAGCAAACTACCCAGCCTTCAGGAGAACGGTGACCACAACACCACATAACCCTGCCACAGCAACGTCTGCAAGATGTGCCGGATCATCGACACAAATGCCATCATCTCACATGAGAACACCATTCACCAGGTACACTGTACATACACTTGCAACTTGGCCAATGTTGTCTACCTGATGCACTGCAGGAAAGGATGTCCCGAGGCATGGTACAGTGGGGAGACCATGCAGACACTACAACAACAGATGAATGAACACCACTCGAAAATCACCAGGCAACAGTGTTCTCTTCCTGTTGGGGAACACTTTAGCGGTCACGGGCATTCGGCCTCTGATCTTCAGGTAAGCGTACTCCAAGGCAGACTTCACGACACGTGACAGAATTGCTGAGCAGAGACTGATAGCCAAGTTCTGCACACATGAGGATGGCATCAACAGGGATCTTGGATTCATGTCACACTATCTGTAACCCCCATGACTTGTCTGGGCTTGCAAAATCTCACTAACTGTCCTGGCTGGAGACAATACACATCTCTTTAACCTCATTGTCCCCTCCACTCTCATTGTCTGTACCTTTAAGACTTGATTACCTGTAAATCTCACATTCCAACTGTTATGTTGTGAATTGAGTTTGTGTCTTTATATGCCCTGTGAACAGAACTCCCACTCACCTGATGAAGGAGCAGCGCTCTGAAAGCTAGTGGCTTTTGTTACCAAATAGACCTGTTGGATTTTAACCTGGTGCTGTGAGACTTCTTACTGCATTTACCCCAGTCCAACGCCTGCATCTCCACATCATTCCTGCAGCTGAACAGAGGGAAATGGCCTTTTCCTGATTTTTTCCTTCCTCCTCAGCTACCTTCCACTGTTTTGAATTGCACCACAGTTTCAAATGATAGGTTTTCTTAGATATGATATCTGTGCCTATCAGAGAGAGTGAATGACTGCAAAAGAATTCCATAAGGCAACCATAATAAATGTTTTTAAAAGTATTTAACAAGCTAAAACTAATTTATTTATGAAATGTGAAGCAATGTGCGTTAATGCCAGTGAGTAATTTTCTGCTGTACACAGATTGTGCTTAAATGCTGCTGTAGCTCAAACATGAAAAATGGCACAGCACTGTCGCAGTCTGCGTCCATGATAAATCTTAACACTATGACTAATTCTGACTGCCAAGATACCAATCCACTTTCACAATCCACGTGATTTGAGCCTGACCAGTTGTATCTCAATGGTAACATCCCTATGGTCCCAGTCCCATTTAACTACTGTTGCTCCATTGAGTCATTGGTTTCCTATTGTTCACATTATCATCTATAATGATGATCCCGTACTTGGAGAGATTAATTACCTGCATTTCTTAGCAAAGATGTTTTGAGCTACATTTTTGTCTCCTGGAAAATGACAGCGAGAATTCAGTCATTGTGAACGAGGTTGCGCTATCAGTTTTGTGTGCTCATTCTGTTGGCATCCTTGTTTGACATTATTCTAAAATATATTAAAAAATGTAAAATATGTTCACCAAAATTAGTGACGAGGTTAAAAATAACAGAGCTTCTTGCCAGGTAAGGGCTTGTTACAGGTTAATCAGAACAGCTTGTGCTGAATAATTCAAGAGAGAAATTTAAACACAAGGTGAGTGTAGATTTCAGGTCAGACTTAGCATTAGAGAGCTTAACTAATGGGAAGACTGTAAAATATCAACACAGCTACAAAGATGCAGAACAATGAGCAAGAAACTGCAGAGCAAAGTGAGAGATAACAAAACACCGAATCTGCTCAGCAGTACACCTCAAGGACAGAAATACAAAATGTCCTAATGATTATGTTATCTATGTTCTGTTGATATACTGGGCTGTACCCTCATTGGAGTGACGATCAGCATTGGATTGTCACTCTATAACCCCTTACCTCACTCAGGCCAGGTCAGATTCAGGCAGTGAGCTATTGCTGAGGCCCAACACTGAAGTCTAATAGGGCCAGAAGAAGGAGGATACAGCCACCTTATATTGCACCAGCTATTGTGAAGCAGATCAATTTACAGTCTGATTCAAATTGACAGGTGGACGGGGGAAAGTTAGATATCAGGGTGGGGAGACATAAGGGAGAGCTAGAGGGGTTGGACATTTGGGTGGGTTGAATATCAGAGAGAGAGTTCTGGAACAGTGGGGTTTGTGTTAGGGAATCAGGTCGGGGGGGGGAAGTGGTTGCTCATCTGGGTTGTGGAGGTTGGGTTGTGTCAGTTGTGGGAGAGCAGGCATCGGGGCAGGGTCTCGGCGGTCAGACATTAGGAAGGGGCTGAAGAGTTGGCCACAAACAGGTTGGGGGCCTCACATCTGGGAGGGGGATTCAGGTTAGATTGTGAGGTGGTCCAGTCTGATTGGGGAACCGGGTCAGGGCTGAGAGTCATGCCTGTGGGTTGTTAGGGATGAAGGGGAATCTCATGGGGAGGCGGGGGAAGAAGGGCGAGAGGGGGAGTGATTTGTTGGGGACATGGAAGAGAGTCCTGCAGGGGTTGGGTGAGTGGGTGAAACCCCCATGAGGAGATCGGTTTGGGTGTTTGAAATAGTTTTGCAGAAGTTAGAAAAGGTTTTATTTAACTTTCCCTGAGTAATCATTAGCATTACCCTGGTGGAACCATCCAAAGTTAATGCTTTAAATGCTTTTCCAAGTCATTCTCAGTACAGCACAATTGTCCAGAGGAAATTAAATTTTCTGGGCAATGATACACAAGTGTATCGGCGACGGTGCAGAGGGACCTCGGGGTCCTTGTGCATGAGTCGCAAAAACCCAGCCTGCAGGTGCAGCAGGTGGTCAGGAAGGCGAATGGGATGCTGGCCTTCATAGCGAGGGGGATTGAATATAAAAGTAGGGAGGTCTTGCTGCAGCTGTATAGGGCATTGGTGAGGCCGCAGCTGGAGTACTGTGTGCAGTTTTGGGCGCCGCACCTGCGCAAGGATATTTTGGCCTTGGAGGGAGTGCAGAGGAGGTTTACTAGGCTGATACCGGAGTTGAGGGGGTTGAGCTATGAGGAGAGGCTGAATAAACTAGGCTTGTACTCGTTAGAGTTTAGAAGAATGAGGGGAGATCTCATTGAGACGTATAAGATGATGAATGGGATGGATAGGATAGAGGTGGAAAGACTCTTCCCGCTCAAAAAAGACAGTAGGACTAGGGGGCACAGCCTCAAGATAAAGGGGGGGCGGTTCAGAACGGAGTTGAGGAGGAACTTCTTCACTCAAAGGGTGGTGAATCTCTGGAATTCTCTGCCCGTTGAAGTGGTGGAGGCTGCCTCGCTAAATATTTTTAAGAAGCGGGTTGATGGGTTTTTGATAAGAGAAGGGATTAAGGGTTATGGGGAGAGGGCGGGAAAGTGGAACTGAGCCACGACAGATCAGCCATGATCTTATTGAATGGCGGGGCAGGCTCGAAGGGCCAGATGGCCTACTTCTGCTCCTATTTCTTATGTTCTTATGTTCTTATGTTTGCATTGGAGGTTCCGAGAGCCCCATAGCTCGATGGGATCTGAATCTTTTAATGGTTTCAAGATAGAGATAGATATATTCCTGATATAAAATTAGTTAAAGGGATAAGTGGAATAGGTAGTGAGGTGGATTTGAGACCAGGGAGAGATCAGCTATGAACTGAGTAAATGGCGGAGCAGGCTCGCAGGGTTGAATTTGCCAACTTCTGCTCCTAATTCTTATGTTCTTATGTTCTCAACTCGTTTTCAAAATTAACATAGGCCTAAAGCAGCAGAAATACTGAGTAAATTATCATTGTGTGATATTGTTCTCTTGACCTGATGCTACTGCGTATTTCTTCTGGATCTTCTAATCCCAGCCGTCAAAGAAATGCACTGCAGAGCATCCCCTGGTGAACTTAGTAGAAGCAGATTAAAGATGAGGGAGGACGGGAAGCATCTCCTTTCTAAGCACCAGCTGCCGTTGAAAGGTCCTGTCTTCATTGAATGTTATAAATGGGTGAGTGAGTGAGTGAGTGAATGGACTGATGGGAGAGGTGGGTTGGAGGATGAGGTGGGTAGGCGAGTGAGAAGGATGAATGGAGTTAAGTGGGTAGGTGGGTGAGGTGGGTAGATGGGAATTTGCGTCAGAAGAAAACAGGTCTGATTAAGGGAGTAGTTGCATCCGGTCAGTGGGAGTAGTTGGGTCAGGTCAAGATGTTGAATGAGGTAGTCAGGTGGTCATCAGAAGGTCAAGGGTCATCATGTTATGTCAGGGCGGAAGGTAATTGGGTTGAAGTTTGGTCAGGCATTTTCAGGGGAGTGTGTCAGGAGTTATCCAGGTGTTAGACACAGTTTTAAATAGTCTAACATTTTCTGAATAACTATCCAGATAAATACTGCAGAACCTTCCGAAGTCTCCAGAATCGGACACATTTGCAGAGGTTCCCAGGGATTGGGGAAATTGCCAATTGGAAGTTGAAACTTCCTACTCAATTCCCACATATGTCCACACATCAGAAATTTCACAAAGCCCTGATGCACATCATCAGTCATGCATCCAGTCTTCAACAATCTGGACACCAGAAGAGTTGGATCTATTTTTATATTGTTGGCTGTTCCTCATGGATGATATCTATTCAGAGACGTGCGTCTTAGTCATGGATCTTCATATGACCGAACAAACCATTTTTCAACCATGAATCTTTGGGGAAATGATACAGTATGTCCCATGAGGTAGTGGGATCTGGAGAGCAAGGGTTGTTTACTTTTTGTTCATTGTCTGCCTCCTCTAACCAGTCTTATCATGAAGATGTGATTCAAAGTGTGATGTAGCTTGATGGACATGTTGTTGCCATTTCAAACAGCTTATAGCAACCTCCTTTCTGTCATTAATGTCAGTGCTTCCACACTTCAAGGATGCCACTGTAGTATTCTTGCACCTTTGTACCTGATGAGAGACACAGTCTTCCTTTGCCTATATTGCTATCTTTTTCAACAAAGAACAGTACAACACAGGAACAGGCCCTTTGGTCCTCCAAACCTGTGCTGATCATAATGCCCCAACTGAACTAAAACAAAACCTTCTGCCCTTACTCAGTCTATATTCCTCTATTCTTTTCCATTTCATGCATCCTTCCAAAGGCCTCTTAAATGTTGCTAAGATTCCTGCTTCCACCATCTCCTTTGGCAGCACGTTCCAGGCACCCACCACTCTCTGCGTGAAAAACGTCCCCCATGTATTTCCCTTAAACTTTTCCCCTTGAACCTGTGTCACCTTGCAGTTGACTGTATTTTGTCTGGCACTGAACCTTGCCACCATGGGTTTCCCTACCAGAAGCAAAGAACATCATCTGGAAGTGAGCATCTGGAGGCAACAGAAGGCATGGCCTCCGAAAAAGGTACTACTCTCTGCACATGATCCATAAGTCAAGGGTCAGCTTCTCAACCTCTCAAAGCAGGGATGCTGTCCTTGCTGTCCCTGTCACATCAGGTGCTCATTGAACTCTGTCTTTCCTGTAAAAAAAACCAAAGGCCAGTAGGAACAGATGAACACCATTGCCCGTGACATCAAAGTGACCATTGTTCGCAATTCCTTAATATCCAAATCATTTCAGAGTTTAGCCATTGACGTCTGCAGCATTTCACAATGTCCAGCCCAATACTGCATCAGCCAAGTGCCGATGTCTTGTTTGGAAGGGCATCAGTTAAGGCATCAGTTAAGGCTAAGTTGATGCATCACACATTAAGGTTGACATGGATGCAAGCAGTCAAGCTCAGGGCACTGCGGCATTTACATCTCTGGCAGGATTTTCACATGTCCAGGGCACAATTGACTGCACTTATGTGAGGTTGCAACACAGCAGCCATTGTATATGTGAATTGGAAGAGACTCCACTCCATTTACAATACAATTCTGATGAGTTGAATACTAGGGGATCTGCCCACAGGTTCATGTTAAGCGAAGCTTCATGATACTGAGGAGGACTCATAAGGTCTAGGTGGAGTTTCTTTAGGATTTGCCTGCTTCCTTAAGAAAGCTACTTTAGCCTATAATTCATGAAACAAAAACATTCTTGTTTATGAACAGATTTGTGTAAACAAGGTTCCATTTCTGCTTCCACCAGATCTCTACTACTTAGCCAAGTGACGTTGCATTTTTGTTAAATCCTGCACAAACCGTTTACTCAGCAGCTCCCCTGAAGTCGTTATCGCAGCCGTAAACATCCTCCAACATCTGTCCCCGAAACCTCAGACTTCACAGAGTTAGTCTTTGAGATGCTTTGAGAAATCTCCCTGATCTGACCTGGATTTCCTTTTGAGGTTGAAGATGAACTACACTCTCTCGTCCTTTGAATGGAGTGTCTTCTACTTGGGACATTGCAGAATTTCTACTTGGTTCTTCTTCCTTGTCTTCATTTGCATCTGAATAATGGTGTTCATTGTTCTATTGCTTTCCTTCCCAATGATAACATGGGATTGCAGAACCTGTACAGTGCATTAGGAGGCCATTTGACCCATTGAGTTTGCACTGGCTCTCTGAAAAAGCATTCCACCTCGTCCCAATCCCCTGCCTTATCCCCATACCTTGCACATTCTCTCTTTTTATATATCAATGCAATTCCATTTTGAATACTTCGACTGAACCAGCCTCCAATGTCCCCTCAAGAAATTTGTTCCAGGATCCAACCGTCCTCTGGGTGAAAAAAAAGTCCTCACATCCCTTTTATATTCCTTTTGTGGGAGGCATGATAGTACAGTGTTTAGTACTGTTGCCTCACAACACTAGGGATGAAAGTTCGATTCCCAGCTTGGGTCACTGTCTGTGAGGAATTTGCACCATCCCCCTGTGTCTGTGTGGATTCCTTCCAGGTGCTCTGGTTTCCTCCCACAGTCTGAAAGATATGCTGGTTAGGTGCATTGACCCAAACAGGTGCCGGCTTTGAAGACCAGGGGAACTTCACAGTAATTTCATTACAGTGTTAATGTAAGCCTTACTTGTGACTAATAAATAAACTTTAACTTTATTCCTTTTACCAATCTGTCCTCGCCATGTCTTGGTGGTTTCTTGAGTGGAAACAGATTCTCATTATTTGCCCTGTCCATACCCCTCAGGATCCTGAATGCTTCTATCAAGTCTCCTCTCAACCTTCTTTTCTCTAATCTATCTTCATAACTACAGTTTGTTATCTCAGGAATTATCCTAGTGATTCTCTTCTCTAATCCATAAACACAACATCAACAGCAGTGCCTTCTCTATCACTCCAATAATTTAGTTAAATATGAATTCCCCTTAATGCATCCATGCTGGCTTTCTAGAATTATCTTGCACTTTGTCTAAATAACCATTGTTTTTGGTCCTGAACTATATGGTGGAATTTTCTGACCCCTCCCCAGGCGGACTTCTCTGGTCCCGCCAAATTTAAAGTTAAATTTTATTTATTAGTATCACAAGTAGGCTTACATTAACGCTGCAATGAAGTTACAGTGAAATTTAGCAGGGATTTGAATGGCTCGCTGCATCTGCTGGGGTAAAGATGGACATAACGAGATCAGAAGGTTTCAGCACTAGTTTCCAGAAGTTTCCTGGCCACTGAAGTCAAACTGAGTGGTCTATATTTGTCAGCTTTATCCTGACACTAATTTTTGAACAAGGATGTTACATTGGTTTTCGTAGGGTGCTCCAGTTTCCTCCCCCACCTCAAAGATGTGCTATTAGGCTGATTGGTGTAACAAATTGTCCCTAAATTAGTCTTCCCTCAATGTGGAATGCCATAAGCATAGACAAGGGTCACGGGTGGAGAGGGGACTCATAATGTTAAAAAGGCAGTGCGGGCTCATTGGGCCCAAGGGCCTGTTTCCCGGGCTGTTTTGTTCTTTGTTCTTTGTTCTTTATTCGCAATTCTCCAGTCCCTTGGCACCACCCCATGTCTAATGCAGAAAGGAAGATTTTCACCAGTGCATCTGCGATTTCCACTTTCACTTCCCTCAGTACCCTTGGATGCATCTCCTCTGGTTCTGATAGCTTATTTATTTTAAGTAAAGATAGCCTTTCTACATCTCCTCTTTCTCAATTGCAAATTCCCTAAGTGTAACACTTACCTCCCGTCTCACTTTGGCCTGGGTAGCATCTTCTTCCTTTGTAAAGACAGATGCAAAGTATTCATTTGATACATTCACTATTTCTCCCCTATGTGCAAGTCCCATTATTTTATCCTAAATCACCCCTACATTTTCTTATACCTTGCTTTTGATTTTATAAGCTTATAGAAGAACTCGTGATTCCCTTTTCTGTTTGCTGCTAGCCTCTTCCCTTGCTTTTTAATCTTTTTTTTGCTTCCCCTCTGGTCCTTCTATATCCAGCCTGATTCTCCATTGTATCTTCTACCAGACATTTATCATATACACATATGCTCCTTTTCATCTTCACTTCTATCATTCTTGTCATCCTTGGGAGCTGGGATATATTTATCCTACTTTTCCTCTTCAAGGGAATGTACCTTGACATTGCCTGCGATACTTTATCTTTAAAGTTGGCCCATTGTTCAACCACCATCCTTTCTGCCAGCATTTGATTCCAACTGATTCAGATATGTTCTTATTCCATTAATATGAAGGATTTTCAGTTTCTGCTCATATTTCCTTGGTCTGTTTTGACTCTATAAGGTCTTGGTTCTTCCCATGACGATGCCTTTCCCTGAGCTTTAGCACTTTTAAATCTCGTGCTTTGTGTCTGAAATTGAAACTATGAGCTTGACCCTCTCATGGTCATTCGAGATAAATTTGTTGACTAGAAGATGGGGAAGTGGCTGTGACCTCTGACCTCCTTGGTGATCTCCAGCCAAGCTTATTTGGTGAGGTTGCCTGGCTTCGTCTTGCCATCCCCTGGAGAAGTCCTGTCTCCAGGCCTTGACTGCTTTCACCATCATCTCAAGAGATTCATCCATGAACTGAGGGGCAATTCTTCCCCACCTCCTATCCATACTCCTTTTCTTACCTCTCACTGAGCAACTGTGACTATTGCCTGTGTCCCTTTAAATGCTCATTTGACATTACAAGAATGTTCACCTCTTTCCATACCATGTTACTTCCACTGTTTAAAACATATATACTTCTGTGCCATAACTTCACCAGCGTGCACTTCAAGGGTGATTAGTGATTCCCTTGATATCCTGATTTTATAGTCTTAATGAACGATGGTTGAACATCAGTCTGATGGTGACAGTGGATTAAGGGGTAGACCAGGATTTAAGGATCCTAATTACGTTGCAATTCATTTCTGCTGCTGCTGATGGCTCAGTAGGTGCCCAGTTTTCAACTGCTACATCAGCTTTTAACATATTCCACTGAGCAGGGCAAAGGATGCCCTCAGTGTGAAGATGGGAGCTTTCATAGTTCAAGGATTTTATGGTGCTCACTCTTGTCAGTATTATCATGGGTGGAAGCATTTGTAACAGGTATGCTGGTGAGGACCAAGTGTAGTAGCTTATGCTCTCAGCACTTGCCTAAAGGCCAGTCTGATAGCGGTGCCCTTCAGAATTTCAGCTCAGTCTATGCTGGTAGTTTGGCGTTTGAAACTGAAGTCTCCACACCTGACTATATATAAACACTCAGCATGTATGCTTTTCTTAACTCTAAGCTTAGCTGTGTTCTCCACATTAGATACAAAGGCAAGATTGCATGTTTTTTCACCCATTCATCATCTATGAATGCATATACTGAAGTACGGTCTGACAAGTCACCCGCGTCTTCACTGATTCCAGAAATCTCCCGGCAGGTGGGGTTGTTGTAATGCATGGAACAGCAGCAGGCTAGAAGGAGCTTCCTCTATTTCTGTATAAACTCAGAACATTTACCAATCATGGGCACTTTTTAATTTTCCCTGCATGTCCTGATTTTAGGTCCCTCTTTTCAACAGTTCCCTCTTCATAACAGCACTATTACATTGCACATTGCATTCTTTGGTCTACCGTACTATAATTTATACCACATATAACATATTTTGCTATTAAAAACATCAGCTGATATAAAATGGTGACACTTCAGATTACAATCACAATTGAAAGGTTCGATACTCAGATGAAAATATGGTGTAATAATTCCAAGAGACTTGGAGGGTCTAAATGAAATACAATTATATTGAAAGAAGGGAATACATATGATGCAGGACAACATGAGTACAAAAGATATCCAATCTGGACACCTTGTCAACACCTCAGAAGTTTTCCATGTCATTTTATTTTTCAGATACATCCAGCTCGATAATATCTTCATTGGAATCACAAAGTTCGCCTCATTCATACAACTGAAGTGAATCATTAGATGCTCAAACAATGTTAAAGATCATCATCCTTGTGATCCATGAGTTGCTTTTCTTTTGTGATCCCCAGTAACAAAATAGCAGTATAGAACCGCCTATATTAAAACTGCACACACCTGCCATTTTATTGGCCGTTTATAAAAAACAATAAAAAAGCTTATTTATACATTTTAAAACAACAAAGTAATATGGCATATTTTCAAAAATTAAAGTAAGTATGTGTGCTTTGTTACTTAAATTTACAATCCTCCTGTACCTAATTCAGCCACAGAATTTAAACATATCCGCAATCCTGGGAGCAGAATTACTTGTATCAGACACCTCTTCTTAATCATTAGCTTATCGGGGGATTATAAGCTTTCTGGATTTTCTCAGACCTATTGGAAAGCAAATTCTTTGAGAGACTTGTTCATGGATGGATTATCACAATAATAGACACGTATCTCATGCAAAATCTGCTTAAGGTTAAGGTAAATGCAAAGGAAATGAAATCCATTTTATGCCTCTTCATTGAGCAGATTGACTTTTGGTGACGGTAAATGAATAATCTGTGCTGTAACCGTTCTATGATTCTGTTCTGTAACAACTATCTGTGGGAGGTGCACGGCATAAGCATTAGCTTAGACCCTGTCATAGCCTCACACTCAGAGCGACAGCTGTTCTATGCTAATAATAACCGCCGTGCATTCCAGTACCATGCGACAATTTGATTCCACTTATTAAAAAACATTACATTACATTTGCAGAGCATTGATGCATTTTGAATGGGGGAGATGGCAAATAGGTGATTATGTAATACCTTGCTGTGATTGAATCAACCAATAGCATTACAGTTGATTTCACTTGAGTGGCTGCATGACAAGTGGGCAATTCTGTTGAAGGAAGGGAAATTGAAAATCAAGTTCACTTCGTTTTTTTTTAAATCTTGCGTCTCTCGCTTTTCTAAAAATTATTTTGCAATTTACTTTAGCCTTTCCTCTCCGCCCTCCTATTTTCTACCTCAGCCCTTTCAGGCCAAACTGTAAGGAAGAAGTTTTGCCAATTTATTTCCTCCTCATGGAATGAAGTGTAAAGCTGCAATGGGTTACTTCCATGCGTATATCTGAGTAGAAACAAATTACATTTATTACAAATAAGCTGGGGTTTTTTTGTGTCCAGTAAATCTGGATATCAAACTTCAAATCATTGCATGACTACAGGCAATTGGAGGAATTTTCCCATCCCACCCGCCATGGGAATCGTAATGGGCAGATCACGGACCATACAAATGTCTTGTTAATCTCAGGCGGGGTTTTCTGGTTTTAGAGTGAGTACAGCCAGAAAATCCCACCCAGTGTGTCCATGTAGAGTTTGCTCATTCTCCCCGTGTCTGTGTGGGCATCCTTTGGATGCTGTGGTTTCCTCCCACACTCCAAAAATATGCAGATTGGGTTAATTGGCCATGCTAAATTGACCCTCAGTGTCAGGGGAATTAGCAGCGCAATTGTGGGCTAATGGGGATAGAGCCTGGATGGGATTGCTTTTGGATCAGGCTTGATGGGCTAAATGGCCTCCATCTGCACCCTACAGATGGGATTCTATTCTAATCTATTCTAATTTCATACTATAATCTTCACCTTTACTAATCTCTAACAAATGTTTAGGATAAGACTCTTTTCATTGAGACTAGTTAGTGAAGTGATTTGCAATGCCCCCAATAGATCACCCGTCCCTACGTCTGCAAAATATTCCATCCTATCATCTTAGGTTATATAAATTGGTCTTTCAGTTTTGTCTCCTTTATTTCATTCCAGCAAAAGAAGCTGAGTCTCCAGTCATTTCAGCTGCACTCTTTGGAATTCACAAATAAAATGTCAGAAATATTCAGAAGCTCAAATAGCATCTTGGAGAGAAAAAGAGAGTAAACCTTTCCAATTAAAAATCAATTCATCAGCTGAAAGGTCATTCACCTAAAGCATTAATATTCACTCTCCACAAATGTTACCAGATTTGCCAATGATTTTGAGCATCTTTTGTCTTTGTTTCAGATTTCCAGCATTGCAAGATGCCTTGTGATTTGAAGGGGGGACTTGCTGATTTCCATGCATCTGCTATTCTTATCCTTCTAGGGGATAGAAGTTGCTACTTTGGAAAATGCTTTTATTTATTCTTTCACTGGGTGTGGATGCCACTAGCTAAACCTAGACCTAATTACTCTTGAGAAAGTGATCGTCTTCAACTGCTGCAGTAGCAGCAGGACATCCACAGTGCTATTAAGAAGGAATTTTGACCCAATGACAGTAAAGGAAAGGTGAAATAGCTCCAGTCAGGATGACTTCTGGCTTGGAAGAGAAATTGCAGGAACTGTTTCCATGCAGCTGCTATCTCTGTCCTTCTAAATGGTAATTATCATGGGTTTGGAAGGTGTAGTCAAAGAAGTCAGTGAGTTACTGCAGTACATGTTATAGATGGTACACACTGCTGCTACAGTGTGTCAGTGGTGGAATGAGTGAATATTGAAGATGGTGGATGGGGTGCCAATCAACCTGTTGCTTTGTCATGGATGGAGGCAAGATTCTTGAGTGTTGTTGGAGCTGCTTGCATCCAAGCAAATGGAGAGTATTCCATCATACTTATGACTTGGGCCAGTGGACAGACTTTGGGGAGCTAGGAAGTGGATCACTTGCCATAGTGTTCCCAGCTTCTGATCAGTCTATTTTACTTTCTGGTGACCCAGGGATGTTGATAGTGCAGGGTTCAATGATGGTAATGCCATTGAATGTCAAGTGGTGATGGTTGGATCATCTCTTGTTGGAGATGGTCATTGCCTGACTTGCATGATGTGAATATTACTTATAAGCCTGAATATTGTCCAAATCTTGCTGCACATGGGTACAAACTGCTTCAGTATCTGTGGCATCACATGTGGTGCTGAACATTGTTCAATCAACAGCTAACGTCTCTACTTCTGAATTTTAATGTAGAGAAGTTAATTGATGAAGCAGGTAATGATGGTTAGGCTAAGGACACGACCCTGAGGAACTCCTGCAGTAATGTCTTGAAACTAAAATGATTGATCTCGAACCACCACAACTACGTTCATTTGTGCGAAATATGACTCCAAGCAATGGGGATCATCCCCATTGATTCCCATTGCTCCAATTTTGCTAGGACTCATTGATGGCACACTCAGTCAAAAAGTGCTGTAAAGTAAAAGGAAGTTACTCTCATTTCTTGAGTTCAGATTTTTGATTTGATTTGATTTGATTTAGTGTTGTCACATGTATTAGTTTACAGTTAAAATATATTGTTTCTTGTGTGTTATACAGACAAAGCATGCCATTCATTGATAAGGAAAGGAGAGAGTGCAGAATGTATTATTATAGTCATAGCTAGGGTGTAGAGAAAGACCAATTTAATGCAAGGCAGGTCCATTAGAAAGTCTAATTGCAGCAGAGAAGAAGCTGTTCTTGAGTCAGTTGGTACGTGTCCTCAGACTTTTGTATATTTTTCCTGGTGGAAGAGAGTATGTCCGGGATGCATAGGATCCTTAATTATGCTGGCTGCTTTACTGAGGCAGTGGGAAGTGTAGACAGAGGCTGGTTTGAGTGATTGACTGGGCTTCATTGATGACCCTTCGTAGTTTCTTGCAGTCTTGAAGCCATGTCAAGCTGTGATACAACCAGAACGAATGCTTTCTATGGTGTATCTGTAAAAGTTGGTAAGAATCGTAGTGGACATGCCAAATATCCTTAGTCTTCTGTGAAAGTAGAGGAGCCGAAGGGCTTTCTTAAGGATAGTGTCAGCATGCAGGGACCAGGACAAGTTGTTGGTGACCTGGACACCTAACAATGTGAAGCTCTCAAACATTTCTATTTTATCCCCATAGACATAGACAGGGCATGTCCTCCACTACGCTTCCTAAAGTCAATGACTATCTCCTTTGTGCTGTTGACATTGAGGAAAAGATTATCATAATCACACCAATTCGCCAAACTCTCTACCTCTTTCCTGTACTCTGTCTCATTGTTGTTTGGGATGAAACCCACTGCAGTAGTGTCATCAGCAAACTTGAAAATCGATTTGGAATGGAGTTTAGCCTCACAATTATGGGTGTATAAAGGATATAGTAGGGGGCTGAGGCAGCCTTCTGGGGCACCATTGTTGAGGATGGAGGAGGTGTCCCTCTTTTGACTAAAGCTCCAATGTGGTTAGATGCTGAATGGACCTGAGTAGGGTCAAATTGTACATCAGTGAGCAGTTATTGCTAAGCAAATGCCACTTGAGAAAACTGTCAATGACATTTTCCATCACTTTGCTGATGATTGAGAGTAGTGGGAGAATCTAGGACCAGAAGGCATAATCTCAGAGTAATGGGTCACCCATTCAAGGCAGAGATAAGGAGGAATTTTTTCACTCAAAGGATAATGGACCGTTGGAATTGTTTACCACAGAGAGGTGTGGAGGCTGTGTCATTAAGTATGTCCAAGGCTGAGATAGACATTTTTAATAAGTAAGGGAATCAAGGGTTATGGTGATCAGGCAAGGAATTGGAGTTGAGGGTTATCATATTGGATCAATTATGATCTCATTGAATGGTGGAGCAGATTCGATGGGCTGAATGGCCACTTTCTGCTCCTATGTCTCACGGTCTGATAGATTAATGGGGCTATTAATTGACCAAGGTGATTGACCAAGTTGATTTGTCCTGCTTTCTGTGAGCAGGACATATCTGGGCAATTTTTCACATTGCCGAGTAAATCCCAGTGTTGATGCTATGCTGGAACAGCTTGACCAGGGCCAAGGCTAGTTCTGAGCACAAATCTTCAGTGCTAGTGCCAGAAGGTTGTCACCCATACTGTATCCAGTGCTTATTTTGCTATCATGTGGTGTAAAGCTTATTGCCTGAAGACTGGCATCTGTTATACTTGAGATCTAATGTGGAGGCAGCAATTATCCACCTGGCACCTCTGGCTGAAACTAGTTGCAAATGCTTCAACTTTGTTATTTGCACTGAGATGCTCAACTTCCCCATTGTCAATGATGGGAATAATTTCAAGCTCTCTCCTCCTCCAATTTGTTATTTAATCATCCACCACCATTCACAACTGGTCATGGCAGGACTACAGAGTTTAGGTCAAATCCATTGTTTTTGGGATCACTTAGCTCTGTTCACGTGTCATTTCTGTTGTTTGGCATGCAAGTAGTCCTGTACTATATCAGATTCATTAGGTTGATGCCTCAATTTTAGGTACGCTTGGTGCTGCTCTTGGCATTCCCTCCTGCACTCCTCATTGGAGCTGGGCTGATCCCATGGTTTGATGGTAATGGTAGACGGGGGGATATACCAGGCCATGAGGTTACAGATTGTGGTTATACAAAGAACAAAGAACAACCTGGCACGGGAAACAGGCCCTTCGGCCCAATGAGCCCGCGCTGCCATTTTAAAGCATTTTCCTACACCTACCCTGGCCCGTGTGTATGCGAATGGTACCCCTACTGTAGCCAGATTCAGGGGAGAATAGTGTAGGGTCAATTTGGTACACCAATCAGCCTAAGAGCACATCTTTGGGATGTGGGAGGAAACCGGAGCACCCGGAGGAAACCCACGCAACCACAGGGAGAATGCGCAAACTCCCACAGACACTGGCCCAAATCCATGTATCTGCACAGCTAGCAGTGCTAGTCACTGAGCTGTTGTGGTGCCCGTCTACTGGTCCAGATTTAAGCACACACACCGACACGAAGTACTAGGCTACTCTCGAAACATCCATGAGCAGCCCACGCACGACCCACCGTGTGCACGCCCCTCGTTTGACAACAAGGTGGACCGACACCTTATGTACAAGTCTACTGCTGATGATGGCCCACAGTGATGCATGGTTGTAAATGATAAGATCTGCTTGACATCCCACTTAGCACGGTAGTAATGCGACACAACATGTCCTCAATGTGAAGAAGTGACTTTGTCTCCACAAGGAGTATGTGATGGTCACCCCGAATAATATTGTTCTGGATAGATGTATCTGTGACAGGTAGATTGCTAGGATGATATCAAGCTGGTCTTTCCCTCTTGTTCATTTCCTCATTGTATGCCACAGACCCAGTCTAGAAGATATGACATTTGGTTTTCAGGCAACTCAGTCAATAATGGTGTTAATAAAACACTCTCGGTGATGTATATTGATGTCCCCAACCCAGAGTACAGTATGTGCCCTTGCCTCTCCCAATGATTCAGCCAAATGGTGCTCAATATGATGGAATACTGATTCATTGTGTTGAAGAAGGCTTGTTAATTTGCTGAAGTGCATCTTGTGTGTGGTACACACTTCTACCACTGTGCATTATGAGTGAAGGGAATGAACATTTAAGTTATGCCAATCAGCATACTACATTGGACTAAATGTTGTCAAGTTTTTTCCTTTATTCTTTCTCAGGATGTGGGTGTTGCTAGCAAGGTTAGCAATTGTTGCCCATCCCTAATTGGTCTTGAACTGCATGAGTTTTCTAGACCATTGTGGAGGGCATTAAGAGTCAGCACATTGCTGTGGTTCTGCAGTCTCATGTAGGTCAGATCGGGTAAGGACAGAAAATTTCCTTCCCTAAAGGACATTAGTGAATCAGATGGGTCTTTACAACAATCAGTAACAGTTATCACAGTCACTATTACTGAAACCAGCTTTATTTTCCAGGGATCCAGTTCTCCCATTTTCAGGCGAATGCTCACAGTGGTATGAAAATGGAAGGGTTTCGTACTGGTGCTGGGAGAGTCTGTCAGGTGGGGTTCACCCACCTGATGGATGCAAATTTATGCTGCCAGACCTAATGTTCAGAGATCGGATCATTTCTCTGCATTCATGGACATGTCCCCCTCCCCAGCAAAAACTGAAATGGTGCCCATGCTTCGTATCAATGCCTTGGATGATGTAGGGAGCACCACCAGCCCCTCAGCAAAGAAGGGCATCGTACCCCCCCTCCCCATCACTCAAATAACATGTCACCCAGCCGCCCCAACACCACACAGTCATGAGACTGACCAACTCCCATCTCAGGCCCCTTCACACTGCAGGCCCCCCCTCAACCCCCCACAGACCCCTTGTCCATCAGACCCCACTCAGGACCTTCATACCTCAGACCTCCTCAGACCCCAACCACTCAGATCCCACTCAGCACCCCTTCCTCCATCAGAACTCGCTCAGCCCCTTCCTTCTTCGGACACCCACTCAGGCCTTGGCAGTATTAATGGTACACTGCCCCCTGGGAACCTGGCACTGATACCCTGGCCTGGCACCTTAGCTGGGGTGTCAAGGAGCTAGGTCCAGTGTCAATGTGTGCTCTGCCATTGCTAGGTATCAAAGGAAGGGACTCGCAAGGATCCTGGGCTTTGAGTGAGCTCAGGGGATGGGGTTGACCTCACCACTTTCTCCTGGGATGGGAGTTTCATGGTTGCACTGCCCTTTTCAGCACTGGCAGACATGAAGATCACCTCTGGCATGGTTATTTTGGACAGCTCAGTGATCAGTTTCATTCCTGTATGTCAGCTGTGAAAACTTTGAAGTGGCCTGCTCACTTTAATTCCCATGCCCCTGCTCACCTCGCAGGCTTTTAAACTACAGCAGCACTCCATTCTGCAACAGGGATTCACCTTTCTCTCTGTTAGAAGCTGCAGGTGTGAGCAGACCTCTTTGAAGTCTCTTACTTGTGAAGATGTCAATTTCAGTGGGGTGGGGTTCCCTTTCCACAGCTGTTCACTCAACCTCAGTGTAATCACATAGTTTTTATTTGAAGCCTCTGAATGTTCCTACAAAGTTTAAAGTTAAAGTTTGAAACCCTTTCGGTTCATCATGCTGTGCTTGGAAATAGGCTTTGATTGACAGCTCAGTGGTTTTCTACTTAGTCTCCAGTCAGATGTGTTTGTTTATCTTTCTCTTCACACTTGAGTGCGCCTCAAGTACCCCATCCATCCGAAGCCCAATGCTTACAAAGATTCTAAGCCTGTTTGACAGTTGTTGTTCCTCTGCAAAAGAGAAAGTGAAACCGTATAATGTCAGAGCTAGCAGGATGAGTTGGGTGAATCCTGATTGCCTTCATGGCCATCAAGAATCCCAATTTTTGGCTGATGCCCCATTCAGAGGGACATTGAGACTCCTGCCAACTGCCTGACAAGGCTGAAGTATCCACCCAGCCCTTAATTTTTTATTCCTTACTCAGAATTTCGTCAGAGATGGCATGGTCACTTTGCCAGAGGTGAGAGGAGTTCATTCCACAATCTGTCCCTCTCAGCAGTGTGTGACATTCACAGGGAGGGTATGATCAAAGATTGTTGGTATGAACCCCATGATTTTTCCTCTTTTCAATTCCTTCCCATGGATAGAAAGTCATAGCTTCACCTTTCGGAGAAGCATTCCAGGTAGATGGCATTCCCAATGACCCTCCCCCACAACCCCCGATGTCACACACAACACACTGTGGTATCAACCCTAGATCATCGAGCAATTCTGTCAATAGTAGGGATTGCAACAAACATTGGCTGAACACAAAACATGAATGCGTAGAGTATGCATGAAGGCAACTGGTATATTTTAGGGCGAGATGGTGCCACATTGGCGAGCACTGCTGCCTCACAGCTCCAGGGACCCAGTTTTAATTCTGGCCTTGGGTGACTGCCTGTCTGGAGTTTGCACATTCTGCCTGTGTCTGCATGGGTTTCTTCTGGTTTCCTCCAATAGCCCAATGATGTGCAGTTAGGTATATTGACCATGCTAAATTGCCTGTTATTTGTCGAAGAAATGTGGGTTAGGTGGGTTAGCTATGGTAAATGTGTGGGCAGGGAAGAGGGACTGAGTAAGATGAGATCTTACTGGGTTAGAGAGTTAGTGCAGACTTGATGGGCTGAATGGCCTCTTCCATATTGGAATATTGGAGGGATCCTATGTTTCCATGATTCTATGATTTGGAAAACTATTATAATGCAAAGAAAAACTCAAGAAGAAAATCTTCCCATCCAGTCGTTTTGTTCTGTTAACTGTCGAGGTAGCAAGTAGATCCTCGTGATATACTGTCTATTTATCCAAAATATTTTCCAATGTGGCCTCCACGCACTAATAAAAACAAGAAAAACTGACTAGATTTTAATTAGTATGGTCAGCACTTTCAATTTCTGTTGAAATTTTTCAGAAACATCTGGGCTAAAATCCATTAGTCACGTACCATTGCGAAGTATCTAGATCATTGCTCACTATGGTGCCAGTAACTATACCTGGAAAGACCTGAGACAGCCATGCAAGAAGCATTGATTGAGATTCACACAAAAAAAATTAATGTGACAACACGTTATGCCCTCCGCTTTTTGAAATAAATTTTTGAACAAAGTAGTACATAAAAGAATATTTTCATTGAGGAGGCAAAAATACCTTTTTCCCCCAGTAATCTTATATAAGGATGCAGTTATCTTCTGTGAACAACAGGTGATGCCTGATGCCCATCTGACAAATCTTGGGAAGAAAATATTTTAAACACGTTTTATTACATATGGATTTCAGACCATATTAACCCAGGCTCCAATTAAGGTGGCAAAACATGAAACTGACCTGCATTTTGTAAATTCTGAAATTGAGCTCTGGAATATCCATATAAACCTAAGATAAAATGATGAATAAAGCATTCATCCAATTGAAATTCATTTATAATAATTATTCTTAATTTCCATAACATAAAAATTAACCAAAACAATTTTAGAGAGCAAAAGTGGTTTTATTCCACTAAAAGTGAGCCATGGCAAGTAATGCACAACTAAACAGCAATTAAAACAAAATTAATCTCAGAAATATGGGATAAAATTGAAGCCTTTCATTGATTGCAAGGAAAAGCAGCACAACTATTTTGACTTCACTACAGGTATTCATTTAAAGTAACTTATGAACAGGTGAGGTATCACAATGCTCTGTGATTTTACAGGTTGCTTTCAATTTCATGATATACAGTCATTAGCTGCTTTTGAAATGATAAAGACACCTGCAAATTAAACACATCCAGTTGAAATTTGTGTATATAGGGTGAATCGATGATGAGAGGTTTGATTTTTGTTGCTATCGGAAACCCTGTTTATTAACCATCTCGAGAAAGGGGAATTACAATGTGTCAGTGTGACAATGTCGATATTAAAACGATATTAACCCTCAACCATCTCTGCCGTATGCTGAGTTATCCTGACAGGTTGCTTGCAAATCACAAAGAAGCAGGTAATAATTACAGATTGAGCTCAGTTTAATTCCACTCGTTTAGCTCCTTGCCCACAACATGCAAACAAAAAGGAGCTCTGGAAGAATTTTAAATAAAAAGAGAAACAATGGTGCCCATTTTTATTTTAAGCCATTTAACCATGCTACATGCAATTCTTTTTATTGGATTTTATGCCAGTGCCCTGGGGGACAATAATAATGGGCGAGAATGTTTTACTGGAAAATACTAGTCAGGGTATTAGGATTAAAGGATTATAACTGTACAATTATTTCCACACTCTATGCTTCCCCTCTCAACTGGGACAAACATTTGGAAATTGTTTCATCCAAGGAATGGATGAAGATAGGAAATCGAGCAGGAGAGAAAAGGAATAATGTATATATATATATATATATATATATATAAATATATCAGTGCAGTTTGCATCCCCAAGATATCCCAGGGCATTTCACATCCATAAATTATTTTTGAACATGCAGTTGCTGTGGTTCTGAAGGCAAACATGTTTCTGCAAATAAAATGGATAACAATGACTCTGAAGTACAGCGCAGTATCACCAAACATTGTACTGTGGGCCAGGATTAGGCAGAAACAAAAATTGAATGTTCACTCAGTCGAAGGAGACTCAGTTGAAATTTTGGCAAGCAAGTCACCCGATTATAGAAAGGGTATTATTAAACAGAAAAAGTGCAGAGAAGGTTTACTAGGATGCTACTGGGACTGGATGGTTTGAGTTATAAGGAGAGGCTGCATAGACTGGAACGCTTTTCACTGGAGCATAGGAGGCTGAGGGATGAGCTATAGGTGTCTACAAAATAATGAGGGGTATAGATCAGCTAGATAGTCAATATCTTTTCCCAGAGATAGCAGAGTCTAAAACTAGAAAGCATATGTTTAAGGTGAGAGGGGAGAGATACAAAAGGGTCCAGAGGGACACTTGTTTCACACAGAGGGTGGTGAGCATCCTGGACAAGCTGCCAGTGGTAGTAGTAGAGGTGGGTACAATTTTGTCTTTTAAAAAGCATTTAGACAGTTACATGGGTAAGATGGGTATAGATGGGTATGGGCCAAACGTGGGCAACTGGGACTAACTTAGTGGATAAAAAAAGGGGCGCATGGACAAGTTGAGGCGAAGGGCCTGTTTCCATGCTATAACCTCTATGACTCTGTGACATGGATATAACAGAAATGTTGATTGAATTGGTATTTACATAGGGCAGAGGATGGGAGATTAGCAACAGGAGAATAAGAATGCTTGACTTTGCATATGAAAAATATGATGGTCAGGAATAGTTGAGTTAGGGGCAGAAGCAGCATGCAACAAACAGAACAAAGCAGTCCCAGTAATAACAAATCCGGTTGTAGTTCAGTCGTCCTGTTACATCCAGTCACGAATGGTGGTGGGCAACTCAACAGAGGGGTAGGTTCCACAAATATCCCCATCCTGATTGTGAGGGGAGCCCAGTACATCAGCGCAAAAAACAAGGCTTGAAGAAATTCCAATCATCTTTAGTCAGAAATGCCACATGGATGTTCCATTCTAGCTTCCTCCTGAGATCTGTAGCTACCAGTCCTCAGCCAATTCAATTCACATTATGTACTGTTCAGAGATAGCTTAAGCTTCTGGATACAGCAAAGGCAATAGGCCCTGACAGCACTCCATTTGTATTACTGAAGGCCTGTACTCTCAAAGTAACTGCACCACAAGCAAAGCTAGTCCAGTGCAGCTATAAAAATGGCATCTACCTGACAATGTGACAAAATAATCCAGACAATGTCTTGTCCACAAAAAGCAGCAGAATTGCAGTCAAACTAATTATCGTAAACAAAAGCAAATTGCCGTGGATGCCAGAATCTGAAACCAAAAGAGAAAATGCTGGAAAATCTCAGCAGGTCCTGTTTCAGTTTTGGAAACTAATTATCATGTCTATTCTCAATCATAGTAAGAAGTCTCACACCAGGTTTAAGTCCAACAGGTTTATTTATTATCATAAGCTTTCTGAGCATTGCTCCTTTGTCAGGTGAGTAGAGAGTTGCAGGTCACAAACAGGGCATATATAGACAAAGACTCAAATGCAAGATAATGGTTGGAATGTGAGTCTTTACAGGTAATCAAGTCTTTACAGGTACAGACAATGCAAGTGGAGAGGGGTTTAAGAAGAGGTTAAAGAAGTGTGAATTGTCTCAAGCCAGGACAGTTAGTAGAATTTTGCAAGCCCAGGCTAAATGGTGGAGGTTACACATAGTGTGACATGAACCCAAGATCCCGGTTGAGGCCATTCTCATGCATGCGGAACTTGGCTCTCAGTTTCTGCTCAGCGATCTTTGTGTTGTTGTGTTTCTTGAAGGCCTAGGAGAATACTTAACCAAAGACTGGAGGCTGAATGCCCTTGACTATTGAAATGTCCCCCAATGTGAAAGGGACACTCCTGCCTGGTGATTGTTGAGAGGTGTCTGTTCATCCGTTGTCATAGAGTCTGCATGGTCTCACTAATGTACTATGCCCCGGGATATCCTTTCCTGCAGCGTATCAGGTGGACAATGTTGGCTGAGTCTCATGAGTTCGTACTGTGTACCTGGTGAGTGGTGTTCTCACGTGTGATGATGTTCTCAATCGTGGAAGATATCATCAATTGTGCTATCAAATGGCATTTAGAGAACACTATCCTGCTCACCAATGTTCAGTTTGTGATTTGCTAGGGCAATTCAGCGCCACACTACTTACAGCCTCATTCCAAACATAAACAGAAGGGCAGAACTCAAGAAGTGAGGTGAGAGTGACTGCCCTCAAAACCAAGGCAGCATCTGACTGAGCGGAGCATCAAGGAGGTCCAGCAATACTGGGGTCATTGGAAATCAGAGGAAAACTCTCCACTGGTTGGAGTCATATCTAGCAGGAAGGATGGTGGTTGTAGATGCTGAAGATCAATCATCAGGACATTGCTACAGGAGTTCCTCAGGATGGTGTTCTTAACCATTTTCAGCTGTTTCAGTGACAATCTTCCTTCAGTCATCAAGTCAGAACTGTGGATGTTGCTGATAATTGCATAATATTCTGATTCATTCACAACTCCTCAAATATTAAAGCAATTTGTGACCATATGCAGAAAGACATGGATGATATTCAGGCCTGTACTGGTAAGTTGCAAGTAACATTTGCAGCACATCAGTGCTAAGCAATGAGCTTCTCCAATGAGAGAGAATCCAATCATCTCCTTGTGATGTTCAACAGCCTAACTATTGCTGAATCCCCACCATCAAAACATCCTGGGGTTTACTATTGACCAAAAGCATAACTGGACCATATATAGGGCAAAGGCTGGGACTTCTATGGCATGTAGCTCATTTCCTGACTTCACAAAACCTGTCCATCATCTTCAAGCCACAAGTCAGCAGTGTGGTGGAATATTCTCCACTTGCCTGGAAGTGTGGTGCAGCTCCAACAGGATGGAAGATGGTTAACATCATTCAAGACAAAGCAGCCTATTTGATTGGCACCCATCCGCCAACTTGAAAACATGTCAAGGCTCCTTCAACAAAATCTTCCAAAGCTGAGACTTCTACCACCCAGAGGAAGGAGGGTGGCAGATACTTGGGAACACCACATGAAAATTCCCCTCCAAGTCACATGCCATCCTAACTTGGATCTATATCACCATTCATTTACTGTCACTGGTTCAAAACACAGGAACTCCATTCCTAATAGCACTGTGTGTGAACTAGCACCACATGGATTACAGCGGTTTGAGATGGTGGCTCACAATTAAGGACTGATAAATACTGGCTTAACCAGCATTGCTCACAGCCTGAGAATGAACAGATGAAAAGGTATCCAATGCCACATGTTGTATTATTGAAGAAAATATGAGTTGGAAGCTTGGCTTGAGATGAAATAGGATTTTGAGATTATTAGCAGTGTGGTTCAGCCTGACACTATTGTCAAGAAGGAGGCTAGAGTCAGAGATGATTGTTACAATCTTCCAGACGTGCAGCTGGGGGAAATAATGGCTTGTCCAAGAGTGGATTTTGGGCAAGCAATCAAACAGTGGAGAGGAGCATTATCTATGAGCTTCTGTCCAACAGACAGAAAAATGAATGACAACACCAATCAACTGATATGCTGATGTCGAGTGTATGGGAAACATAAATTTTGATATGTGTCCTATATACATTGTCCTGTGATCATGTTTCTGTTCTGGCACTACTTTGACATTTCCTTGCTTATTAAACCGGTGAATGCCATATCTGACCACACTTCTTGATTGGATCATGCAACTCCTTGGGTGCCCCAGCAATGAGTTAATTGACGGTTTTGCAAATAAATATTCACTTTTTATGAATATTGATTATTGGAGAGGGGGATTCATCTTGCCGAAACAGTGTCAATCTCCAAGGGATTGGCTGATTACCATTTCTGCCAACATTGCTTCCTTTTCCAATTCTGATAAAATAATAACTCTGTTTCTCTCTCCACAGATGTCTAATGTGTTTAGCATTTCCAGCATTCTCTGTTTTAATTTTCTCCCATTATGCCAAATCCCATTTTTACAAAACAAAATGTTCTTGTTACAATAAATACATGTGTATTTAGAGGATTTACTGTGGTGCACTTGGATACATTTTCATATATTTTCTGAATATAAGGAATGAAAAATTTACATTTATGTATTAGAATGAGTTGGACGTGTTATCTAAAAGGAACCCCCAGTTCCAACTATCTGCAGCTTAATTTGGATACAAATACATTGTCACACGTTTCATATAATTAATTAAGTTAAGGGCAATAAGAACAAAATACAGTGGACAAAAGCAGTGGATCAGACCATTCATTCTAGAACACCAGCTCCTAAAGTTAAAGTTTATTTATTAGTCACAAGTAAGACTTACATTAACACTGCAAAGAAGTTACTGTGAAAGTCCCCTAGTCATTGTAGTCCAGTGCCTGTTCTGGCCAGTGCACCTAACCAGGGCAACTTTCAGAATGTGGGATGAAACTGGAGCACCCAGAGGAAACTCACGCAGATGCGGGGAGAGCATGTAAACTCCACACAGACAGTGACGTAAGACAGGAATTGAATCCGAGTCCCTGGTGCTGTGAAGCAACAGTGCATTTTGCTACTGAGCCTCCCCCATTCCAGTTGACTGTGGTGACCTCTCTTATTCT
This sequence comes from Carcharhinus amblyrhynchos, assembly GCF_965287045.1. Lineage (NCBI taxonomy): Eukaryota > Metazoa > Chordata > Chondrichthyes > Carcharhiniformes > Carcharhinidae > Carcharhinus > Carcharhinus amblyrhynchos. Next base: position 43,457,082 of record NC_137324.1, on the reverse strand, counting down.
GCTGACTAAAGTCTACCTTCAATCTTCTTCTCGCATGCCAACTTGTGAAAATTGTTCCTTATTAAACTTTGTTAGTCACCGCTTCTATGCATAATCAGTAGTCTCTTTTGGTTCTGATTAGCCCAAGCAGCACATGATCAGTCTCTGATTGGCCTCTTAAGGGTGATGGTCACCTTACTGATGTCACTTCCCTTTAACTCCGAACTCGCTCCCTAAGATGTCAGTGACTTGTGGGAACATCCTTCTGTATATAGCTTTTCCCTGTTATTTTATTAAGTTTATAGCTTTCCACTAAGATAACAAGGCACCACAAGGTAATTTGTGTGCCTGCTTATTTGTGATAAGAGGATGTGTGGTGTCACTGCCTAATGATTGATTGCCTTGGGCTCTTCATCCCAAAAGACTTGACTGATACATCTTAGGTATTCTGAAAAGTTCAGACGCCTATCTGTAACTTCGTAATGACTGCTGATGCCTGAAGCAAGTTCCTTAAAAATGTAACTGAATGTTAAATGTTAAATTAACACAATAATTACGAAACTACTGCAGTGCCTATAAAATCAGTTTGCAGAGTTGATTGAGATGTTAAAGTAAAAATAGCAATCGACACTTTACAAAATATTATAAATATTATGAATACATGTTCATAAAAAATAAGTCATGGAAGTTACAAAAATACAACATTTTTTATTATCAGGTTCTGTAATCACAGTAATGCACTAATCTGTTACATACTTTGAAATAAAGTGGCTCTTTCTTTTTAAGATTCTTTAAGTTAAGACACTGGGGACAAAACCTTACTAAAAAATGGCAGAGTGTTGAACCTCGAGTGAAATACAGTGGGGGTGATTCTCCCATCAATCTCTTGGCGGGCGAACAAGGATTCACACATACATTCCCATCATGATAGTGTCTCTCAGTGCTGGATTTCCAGGATGGTGGGGTAAGTCTTCAAATCTGCGTTTTAATATAATTTAAGCGGGCCTGGGACTGAATTTTCCGGCCCAGAAAGCACTTTCCATCCCTTCAGAGTGTTTCACTCCAGCGGGGATTACAGTAACTCCCCACTTTCGAGGAACTAGTGGCTCGATCTGCTGAAGTGAAGGGGGTGGGGGGCAATCTGAGGATTGCGCTGTGGGGGGCTGTGCCCTGGGCATTGGCACCCAGGCAGTGTCAGCCTGGGCTCGCTGGCTCTGCCTTAGGGGCAAAATGCAAATGCCCAAGGGGTACCTCGGCATTGCCCTTCAGGTGTGGGGCAGTGCATATGGAGGGCAGGGCCTAGATGCTGGGAGAGGGTGAGGGGTGGGGCCGAGGGGACGATAGGTGGGGGTGGGGGGACCCACTGCTGCTCCGCAGTGGGGATCAGTCTGAGAAAGAGGGAGACCAGTGATTGGGGTGGGCTGGGTGCGACTAAGCGAGGGAGTGGAGGGGGGCAGTCAGCCTGCTGAGGGAGTCAACGCTGCAGTGGGGGAGGTGTCGGGACTGCAGGTACCTGTTGGAGGAGATTGGGGCGGGAGGGTGTCGAAGATTGGGGAAGGCCGGCCGAGTGGGGGTTTGTGGCTGAGCCCAGAAATGTTGGGGGGGGTGGGGGCAGCAGTCGGGCCGTTGGGGGAGGTAGGAGAGCTGTTGCTGCGGGGTCCGCGAGGCTGGCCAGCGATGTAGCTGGCCAGCAATTGGGAGGCTGACATGGTGGGGTCACTGCGCATGTATCAATCTTGGCACTGATAGATCGGCACATGCACAGTAACCCACTCACTGCACTGATTTCAGCCTCTTCAAGGGGAACAGGTACCACTCCCTGAAATTTAATGATATTCATGAAGGTGGCCTCCACAGTGCCCAGCGCGGGAGCTTCTTCTCTGAACTCCCACTGAGGAAAACATTGTGAATTACTCCAGTTTTCACGGGGATTTGACACTTGGAATTTTTTTGGGAGAATTCCGCCCAGCAATTCCTGCTGAGGGTGTCAATGTGATTTTAGACCAAATATTACGCTTTGTTACTAAAATTTTTATGTCCATGAGAATCACCCTCTGATTTGTCTGCATTGCAACAACATAACTGCTGCAAGCATTGGGGAGTTCCATTTCAACGGCTCTCCAGCACTTGTTCCGCAATGACTGCATGGGACAACAGTAAAGAAGTCCACAACTCACTTTTCAGAAAGAATCCTGACCAGATTGCTGGACGCAGTGCAGCAAAGGTGAAACACAGGAGATGGTCTTCCAATCGGGTCACCACCCCAGCCTGAGGGACAGTGACAGCCCTGGTCAGTGCAAGGGCACTGCGTAGGCAGCAGTGGCAGAGAAGATGGATGATCTTCTACACTCAGGCAGGGTAAGTGAACCAACTCAGGTTCTCTGATGGACCCCCCCGCCCTGGACATTCCTCACACTTTCAATTCCATCTCACACCCCGTCACCTCGGGAGTTGCCAACACCAGGCACCGTGGCCTCCCCTTCCTCCCAGCATGTTCCCCCTTTTAGCTGCCATGCTCCTCACCATCCAGCTCCCACTCAAGCCCCACGCCTGCCACACCTCATCACTATCTTCAATCTCACAACTCTCACCTACACTCTTTCTATCTGTGTCTTTGCAGGACAAGCTCAACCACAACAAGCTTGAGTGGGCACAGCAATCTAGAGTCATGCCTGAGCTCAGAAACATCACGCCTTTTTAAGGAGTGAGCTCTTGAGATAGCCGGGGAGGAAGGAGAGGATGTCTGCACTAATGGTGAAGTGGGGGCAGCAGACAAATGTGAGGATCTTGAAGACATGCTATTGTTCCTCAAGTTCCAAGTGAGTAATCAATGTTCCCTCCTTCATCCCCTGTAATACATTAATGCCATCACCTTTCTCCTGCAGGCTGGGCAGCAGAACAGACCAGACCATCCTCCTGACCCCTGGATTCTCCAGACTCAAGCAGATCCAAGGGAGACTTTTCCAGCCCTTCCACTGAAGAAACATCACCGCTGTTCCCCCCTACCTAGCACCAGTGCAGGTACTCACACCTTGGTGTAATGACAAAGTAGGCAGGCTTCTGGGTCACTCACAGCTGAAGATCTGCAGCAGATGGAGGCAGGGATGTTCCAGTGATCTGGCACTGGGAGGGATGCCAGGCCCCGGGACTCTGTTGAACTCTTTGCCGATGATGTGCCCCTGGGTCCGGTTGTCCCACAGCTGCTGGAGCTGCAAAGGCAGAGATGTAAGCATCAGGAAAGGATGACGGCATATCTCCTTGGATTGCAAAGCCAACTGGAGGGATATCATTGCTTTCTATCCAAGGAGATAGGGCCGTCACTTCACACATTGACCAGAAATTGAACTGGACTTGCCATATAAATATTGTGGTTACAAAAGCAGGTTAGAGTCTAGGAATCCTGTGGTGAGTAACTCACCACCTGACACTCCAAAGCTTCTCACTATCTACAATGTACAAGCCTAGAATGTGATGGATTACTCCTATTTGCCTGGATAAGTACAGCTCCAACGAGACACAAGAAGCTTGACAGCATCCAGGACAAAGCAGTCCACTTGATTCGCACCTCACCCACAAACATCCACTCCCTCCAACACCAACACACAGTGGCAGCCATGTTACTATCTACAAGATGCATTGCAGAAGTTCACCAAGGCTGCTTACTTAGCACCTTCCAAACCCACAATTGCTACCATCTAGAAGGACAACGGCAGCAGATACATGGGAATACCATCACCTGCAAGTTCCACTTCAAGTCATGCACCATCCTGACTAGGAAAAATATCACCATCCCTTCACTGAGTTAAAATCTTGAACTCCCTCTCGAACAGCAATGTGGGTACACCTACACCACATGGAGTGTAGCGATTCAAGAAGGCGGCTCACTGCTAAATTCTTATGGGCAATTAAGGATGGACAATAAATGCTGGTCTAGCTAGCGACACCTACATCTCATGAACGAATAAAATAATGTACAGATCAACCTAATTACCAGAATCTAATCTCAACAGCATTTCTACAGCATTTGCTGTAGCAATTGAACCACAAGAGACCTCATAGATGTCCTCTAAACAGACCATAAAATGTAATACTGAGATCCCTTCAACATTTGTCCTGTGGTAAAAACCACAAAATGTTATCTGACTTCAGTTAAGGCAATATGGAACACTTCACCTGTTAAGAAGGAATGAGCCGATAGGCAAAGTCTTGAATTAAAGTTTAAGTTTATGTATTAGTGTCACAAGTAGGCTTACATTAACACGACAATGAAGTTACTTGGGAAATCCCCTCATCACCACGCTCCGGTGCCAGTTCGGGTACACAGAGAGAATTTAACATGACCAATGCACCTAACCAGCACATGTTTTGGATTGTGGGAGGAAATCCAAGCACCCAGAGGAAACCCACACAGACACAGGGAGTACTCCGTGCAGACAGTGACCCAAGCTGGGAATCGAACCCGAGTCCCTGGTGCTATGCGAACCACTTTGCCACCGTGTTGATTAATACACTATGATATATTGATAATTGCACAGAACAAAATTTAAACTATTTATATTATTCAATGTGGACTTCCCTATACATGCTGAAAATAACATTAGGCTTGGCAATGATGTCCTCCATAGTGAAAAAGCCACACTTAACCTTTCGATTCAAACATTAAGATCAGTCAATTGGACAAGATATCAGAAATCTTCTAGGTTTAGAAAGCTTCTTGTCAAACAAGCATCAATGTAGAGAGGAGAGAAGAGAACACAGGAGATGCTCATAAATAACTATGATCAGAATGCAATTTTCCTATTTTTGATTGTGCGTGTAACCACATTTCATAAATCTATTGAAAATGAGAATTTTTATTGACCTTGGATGACTAAAACCACAAAAAAAATCACAAATCACACACAGGTGTTTCAACAAGAAATATTAATCAGGAACAAAATATATAAAAGTAAGGAGGGCCAGCACTTAAACCTTATTTTCCTTTATTTATGTTAGTAAATTAAATTCCGCCTGCAGTAGGAACAGGAGCATGCAATTCGAGATGGCAAACATTGTTGCATTAATCTTGTTACCACGGGCAGCAGATTACAAGATGTTAAAGTTATTTTTGATAGTTCCAGCGCAGCATTGACAGTGCTCCACAAGGACACACTGAAGCTTACATTGTTCCAATTTCAACAGCCGCATGTCAGAGCTTTATCAATGTTTGTTCTTAATCTAGATATCCATAGTGCATTTGTCTCCTGTATTGGCAGATTTTGAGTTTACCCATATAACATCAGTCAATGCATTTTAAAGTAATTCACTGTGTAAATAGGTTCGGAAAAATTTGATGCACAGAGTCTTGTATGAGTATTATTATTTCTATTAGGTGCAATGAATTTGGCTTGGTTGCTCGTCAGGCAGAATCTAATGTACCAGCCATCTTTTCCGGCACTATTGAATATTGCCAGGATGCACTTGCTATCTTACTGTTTGCCTCCACTTACAGGAGCTCCAATGTTCTGCAATGCTGAAGTACATCCTCACTGATCTAAGTGACAATTCCTCTTTTGCTGGCCAAGGCAGAGTGTTTATGGCACTGGCTTATAATGCAGGATAATATAACTAAGGGGAGCCTAGTAGTGTTATTTTTGATTTGATTTACTATTGTCACATGCATTGGTATACAGTAAAAAATATTATTTTGTGCTTGTTATACGGACAAAGTATACCATTCATAGAGTACACAGGGGAGAAAGAAAGCAGAGGCACAGAATATAGTGTTACAACATAGCTAAGGTGTAGAGAAAGAACAACTTAATATAATGTAAGCTCATTTAAAAGTTTGATGATGGTAGGGAAGAAGCTGTTGGCATGTGATCTCTGACTTTTGTATCTTTTTCCCGATGGAAGAAGGTGGAAGAGAGAATGTCCGGGGTGCATGGGGTTATCACCAGAAACTCAGCTAATGTTCTGATGAGTGAGCCCTCTATTTGTGGACCAGATGTTGCCCTTTTAATAATGTGCTGGGGACCCAGGTTCGAATCCCACCATGACAGGCAGTGGAATTTGAATTCAGGAAAAAATATCTAGAATTATGGATCTATTGATGACTATGAAACCATTGTCAAATGTCGGAAAAATCCATTTGCTACACTAATATCCTTCAGGGAAAGAAACAGGCCTCCTTACCTGGTCTGGCCTGCATGTAACTCCAGAATCACTGCAATGTGATTGTCTCTCAACTACCCTCAGGCAGCGAGGGATGGGCAATAGCCAGCCAGCAACGTCTAAATCCCAAAAATTTAAAAGTGTAAAACATTGCTATAATATCATGAGCACCTGTACAATGTTTATTTAAGTTTGGACAATGATGTAAAATGGTCACATTAGAACAACCACTTGTGACTGTTAATGACTTTCATTTCCACTGACATTCCAGTAAATAAAAATCAGAAGGAATGTATAATAGATGATTGATCCAATATTGACAGTATTGCACAATGTCAAAATTAGCTCTACCCCCAAACAATGGTCAATTGGCAAGTCCAAGAATGCAAAGATGTAGAGAAGGGGGTTTGTGACAGGCAAGGCCCATTGGTGGTTGGAGGACTGTTGGAAGGCAGGCACTTGTTGCACCCTCAGCTGAGGAAAGAACTCCGACGAGAGCCACACTCAACTTGTTGGAGTTGCAGAGGCAAACAGGGGAGAATCAGGTCAAAGTGCTTAAGACTTTGAGCAGATATACCTGTGCAATGGAAGATTGCATTCACAGAATGAGTTCTACAACGTCTCAGGTAGGAAAAGGCATTGCTTTGGAGATGCAGTCCCAGGAGATAGCAAACTGCCATCAACCCATTGCTGGTGTCCTGAGCTCTCTGCAGCAGTGGACCAGTGGCCTCTTCAATGCTCAACCGAGAGAATGGGAAAGGTGCAATCTGAAGCTTGAGCGTTTTCTCAAGGCACTTTCCAAAATACCCTCCCCTTAGAGATTCATATGTAATGTCAATTTAATGAGTGGGCCCTCTATCCTTAGGTTAGGAGTTGTCCCTTTAATAATTGGAATCAACATTTTAGGTTTTGTCACTTACCTCTCTCATACTCCACTCCTCAGTGTCAGATTATTAAATTTGAACACAGACAAAAAAATTATGGAAAGATAATGCAGTTCCCTGTGACTCACTCTCTTGCAAGTCAGAAGAGCTCTCAGAATGAGTCAGGTAAGCCACATTTAAGTCACCGGTTATTGAAGGCATGGGAAAGTTGCAACAGTTTCATTTAATCGCGGAGGCTACATGAATCCTAGAGACTCCGTTTAAATTCCATGCAAGTGGTTGATTTTGAATTTGTATGAGGTTCCAGCTGATAACGGGCAAGCTTCCCGCTTGCTAACCCTCACACTCCCAATAATTGGGAGCTGTATTCCTGCCACTGGGGTTCTGATTTGCATCCTCCCTTGCGATTCTCGAAGCCTGCCTGCCATCTTGCCTGTTCCGAGTGGGCACCAGAAAATCCAGCCCGAGGATCTGCCAAAATAAATGCACAAAACTTGTAATATCCTGTGCCTGAGGACAGCTGCATAGGTTAATTCGCCACTCTAATAATGAATACATTATACAATCAGCAAATTTTGGAGGCTTGTTTACATGCATTATTTACCCATATTAAATTTCTCACTATATACCCTGCTGTGCAATAAAAAAATTGCGGCAGTTCTTCACTCATTTAATGGGGAAAGAGACTGACCAGTACAATTTTTCACTCACACTTAGCTGTTAAAAGCTGTGCTTTGTATTCTATAAAAATGGTAGTATGACATTAAAGAGAATTCAAAGGGATTTTTTTTTCAATACTTGTTTTTTTTGGAAACGATTTCTTATACGCGCAAATGATTAAGAACTCAATTTGATGGAAAAAAAAGAAACAGAAGGCGTCTGTCGACCCTTTTAATAAATAAAAGTCTACGTCAGGGAGCTTACTGACTGAGAATGGATGTCTGGAATCTGGCTGTGCATCATACATATTTAATATTTGCTTCACAATATATAGGCAGCTGAGAATAAAACAGTGCCAGCTGGGTTTGTCTCCAACCATTCCGGGTGGAGGCTGGGCACCGTCTGTGAAATATTCGAAAAATAGAGTCAAATGATGCATTCATGTGCATTTTTTCAGAGGGAAATTGATTGCACCTGCTGCATGATGATAGTTCAAGCATTAGCATGAAGCCAAGGTCCATTATGTGATGGGGAAAGGCGGTGGTTGGGGTGGGTGGGGATGGGGAGGGATGAGAAACATAAATAAATAGAACATTTTCACATTCGCATTTTCCACATTTCATGAATCAGAGAGAATTCAACCAAACTTATTCATGTGAAGGTTTCTTTTCTAGCTGAAACCCTGGAGAATTCCACTACAGAATGATGAATCCAGAATGCGATGGGCAAACTCGATCTGGGAAAGAGCTGCACTACAACACTGAGACTGAATGCACACATCATGTATTAGGCATCAACCGGGGTGGAAACTGTTCCTTTTTCAGCAATATGATGAATACTTTATTTCGGGGAAAACCTAAGTTCAGTTCTTTGGCCAAACAATTATGCTTGTCACTACAATATCATTGCTTCAATAGTATGGAATAACATTAAAATACTCGTTTACTGAAGATTCAAAAATGTCTGAATTACTATCAGCATTGCAAATTACTTAGGGTTATTATTGAACTTATAAGGACTTTTTAGTAGATGAATTGAGTCCGGGAATAGGAGGTTAATATACAGTGCTCTGTATCTCACATTTGTTATTTTAACAAGTCTGCCTGCATGTGTGAGCAGATTTTTGGGGCTTGTTAACTCTTCCCTGATCAACTCAGGTGAACATGTTGGTAAATTTCTGCCCTCTGACTTCACAGATTCAGACAGTTTGAAGGCTTTACAACCCTTACAGTTCTTGTTCTCACAGAGTCCCAGAGAATCCCTACAGTGCAGAAGGGGGCCATTTGGTCTTTCAAGTTTGCTCTGAAAAAGCATCTTACCTAGGCCCACCATTATATCTTAACCCTGTACGCTGCGCCTTTGTCATATCTAATCTACATAATCTGCACATCTTGCCACTGAGGGACAATTTAGCATGGCCAATCCACCTAAATTGCACACCTTCAGAGCGTGGGAGGAAACAGGAGCACCCAGAGGAAATCCACGCAGACATGGGAAGAATGCGCAAACTCCACACAGTCAGTCACCCAAGGTGGGAATCAAACCTGGGGTCCCTGGCATTGTGGGGCAGCAGTCATAATCACTGTGCCATAGTGCTGCATACTTGTCCTTTTCAAATTCGGAGGAGTGGTAATCTGAACTGCTTTGGGCTGACTTTGTTGGCCTAGAGTGGAAGTTGTGGTACATACTGTTACAATTATTTGGGTGTCAACATCTGGTTTGCTTCTTGCACTTTTAAATATTGTATTTCTCTTTGTTGACAATCTGTCTTCCCTAATTGGATACCATGGTCTTATCCCTCTTCTAAAGATATTGTTTACTCCATTCATTCATCAAGTTTCTTTTGGGTTTTCATTTCTTAGGGGTTCGTTTGGTCCTTCCTGGAAGTTGAACGTTTACCTCCTTTATGTTTTGCTGTTTCTCAACCTTGAGCTCAACCTCCAATTTGGCTTCTGTTGGCTTCATATGCACTTGTGCCTCCCTGAGTTTTTTTCTTGATGAGTTGGTGGTTGTGCCTCTTCTATTCTAGGACTGACTTGATGTGTGTGTATGAGCCTGAAGCTCCAGCTGTATGGCTATAGTTTTTTTTTCTGGTTCTTCAGCAACAACTGTTGGACTCTGAAGTTTGGGTTGAAACTTCTGCAGCTGCTCCTTCACCTCTCTATTCTCTGGTTTAGATATGTTTGGCTGGTCTAACCAAAGAAAGATATTTTCTGCCATCTGCAAAAGAATAATTGCCCCTGCACAGAATCAGAGCAGTTCCAACCTGATGTGCCAGCTGAGATCATCAGCACTGGTAGATCTCTTGGGAATCTTGGCTACAGAGGACATTGTGACATATTTCAGTTTTTGAGATGGTTGAGTGCAACATAGCTACTCAGGAGAGAAAAGGGCTGATTGTGGATGGCACTGAGAATTTTGATTTTTGCTTGTTTCCATACCAGAGCAGCTCTTGAATCATGCATAAGTCCAGTGGTTGGATTCCTCTGGGACTATACAATGATGTGTCTGTCATCCATAGCCGAAGGTCTTTTAGCCATGATTCCTAATCCAACAGGGCTGTCAGACTAGCTCCTGTACCTAACTTGAAATTTGTGAGGTGACCATTTACAGGTATGTCTGCATTCCAAAATGTGAATCTGAAATCCTGGATTCTTCCAAAGAAGCAATGTTGGACGTCTTGGTGTGGCTCAATTAGTGGATTTGATTGCGATCCTCTACATGTCTCAAGGTTTGGAATTAAATCTCTTTCCAAAATATTCCAGGCCATTGCAATGTAAGCACTGCTCAGTGATTGCTGGACATTGCTCTCACCTATAAGTTCTTTTGGTGCCACAGCACTGGTATGAACAAAGAACAAAGAGTAAAGAACAAAGAAAATTACAGCTCAGGAATAGGCCGTTCGGCCCTCCAAGCCTCCGTTGACCATACTGCCTGGCAGAACTAAAACCCCTTACCCTTCTGAGGGATATATCCCTCCATTCCCATCCTATTCATGTATTTGTCCAGACATGATGTGGGTATGCCGGCGTTGGACTGGCGTAAACACAGTAAAAAGTCTGACAACACCAGGTTTTAGTCCAACCTATTTATTTGATAATATATTATCAAATAAATAGGTTGGACTAAAACCTGGTGTTGTCAGACTTTTTACTTTGTCCAGACACCCATAAAAGTCACTACCATATCTGTTTCCACTACCTTTCCCGGCAATAAGTTCCAGGCACCCACCGCCCTCTGTACAAAAAACTTGCCTCATACATCTCCTTTAAACCTTGCCCCTCTCATCATAAACCTATGCTCCCTAGTAATTGACACTTCCATCCTGGGAAAAAGCTTCTTACTATCCATTATGTCTATGCTCCTCACAATCTTGTGTGACCAAGTGCTGTGCCATTGAATCAAAGTAGTGCAGCACATACGAGTCATCTGGCATTGAATAACTCTGATTCAGTCCAATCTCAACTTTCTTGTGTGTTGTCGGGATATTACTTTCCTTGCCCTGGAGTCTCACTTTCCTTTTGTTGCTTTATGAGTTGGACTGTTGGGTTTGCTTTGCACCATAGTTCAACTTTGTCATGCAAAATAGATTGGTTTTGTTTTTAGACTTCCCTATTGCCTGACAATTTGGATGTTTTTTTTTCCAAAGTCAAATATTTTTCAGATTTAAGTACATCTGATAGCGTATCATTGGGCACTTCCACTATTGCTCTGTCTTTTATGAGCTCCAATTTAAGGTCACCATAGTCACTGTTTTCAGCCAATCTATACAACTCCTTTATGAAAAGGTCTGCAGGTCCCCTGGACTTTTGGACTCTTCATAAATTTTGCTTGCTCCAAAATTGTATTTATTCTTAGTTTAAGGTAGGTGCTAGAGGACTTCATGACCTCTTCAATGTTATTGGAAGATTCAATTATTCATTCTCTGTCAATTAGGTTGAAGGCTTTTGGACCTACTGAATATAAGATTGCATTCACTTGTTCAGGCTTTGTTTTCCTGTACAAACTTGATACTTCTATATATTTTAAAAATCTTCTTCTCCATAATGCCCAATTTTGTATGTGGTTCAGCCCTTCCATCTGCTTTAATTGGTTTTTTTAGTATCTATGGCTATTTTTCTTAACAGAGGATACAACTTTTTTTTCTTTGTTCCCACGTTGTCGACATTTGATAGGTTGCTGTCATGGTTACAGAGTCGCTTTAAACTTTAATAATTCTGTAAAAAAATCTTCTGACCGAATTGTATTGTCAAGATGGTCGCTTTCCTGAACTTGGAGAATCTAATTGAAGTTGATATTTTGCTCTGATTTCTCTTAAAAAAATACCTTTTGCCATGCACGCTTGACCATGTATTATTGCGCAGACTGTGGATACAGGCTGAAATGTTCCTCAAGCTACACTCTTTAAACAATCAATCTGGGCTGCCTAATTGTTGCATCAGATTTCAGCATTTTTTTTTGGAGTTGGCACACCCTTTTATGATTTGGCTGGTTTCTTTGACTCTGTTTTCGATTGGGTCCCACAAAGAATCTCCGATGCTTTAGTGAAGTCCTTTTAGACTTTGTAGTGTATTCTTCATTTGCCATTTAGCCCGCATGGAGCTTAAGCCATTTCCAACTGTTTATTCAAGGTCTTCAAACACACTACCATGGTGGCACAGTGGTTAGCACTGCAGCCTCACAGCGCCAGGGACACAGATTGGATTCCCAGCTTGGGTCTGTGTGGAATCTGCATGTTCCTCCGTGTTTGCAATTCAGACTGTGGTTGCTTTACGTCTTCGTTCTTAGGGATTTTGGGGTCCTTCGCTTGCCACCATGTTGCGTGGCCGTATGGTGTCTCAGGAAAAGTTCTAGACCTTTTATGTGGTTGAATAATACCTGTTTATTTATAACACTTAACTATTTACATTTATACAGGATACCACCCTGACTAGGCACTATCTTTGTGCTGACTCCTACCGCCACATACTACTATTCCCATGTGCCTCGATATCGTAATGTTGGTAGCACTGTTTTGCCATTTCACATTAACCTGCACTGTCCCAAACACCCTAATATTGCAGCACTCAGGAAGTTTTTGAAGAAAGATACACTGTTTCTCTGGCAAGGTCAGCATGTATTTAATGCACTGAAGCAGACACTCTTAGCTGAATAGTGCCTACAGAATTACAACTCACAGAAAGCAACATTTCTAGAGGTAGATGCCTTACAGAAAGACCTTGCAGGATCGATTCTGCAGGACTGCAAACAGTAGCATTGGGATTGAAGGGCCTTTTGCCTGCCTACGCAAACTGCTCAATCATTGAGTATATCTGGTACTCACTTCTGAAATCACAATATTCCACAAGTATCTTTGGTAAGGAATTCACAGTCACCTTTCCTTATAAAAGCAGATAAACCTCATGATTTAATGGGTGCTTAACAAAAATAATAAATCATCCTGCAGAGTATTTGGATCTATGCTCTGATAGATTTCTCCCGAAGCTTCAAAATATACCACAGTATTTGAGAAATGATTTTGAGGAGGTGCTTACCTCCCCACCTCAGCTCCAGGGATTAATGATACATATCCATGATTATCAATGAGATGTCAGGTACAAAGCCAGTAACTAGGTTGTTTTGGCAGATGCTTTGAGTGGGCTGCTTACTCCAGAAAGACAAGGAACTTACTGCTTGACTTCCAGACCATTGGGATGAACAAGATGTCTACATTGGCCTGATACGTTTCGGTTACAGCGAAAGATAGGAACTCCAGAAAGAAACTTCCTGAGATCCTGCATTCAGAAACTCTGGCGGAACTTTACCGCCTTGTCTGCCCTAAAATCAGGGTGGACGAGGCTCGCAGAACGGCATTCTCCATTGGCCCCAGGCGGGATCTTATGAGCCTCGGCCCACGAGGTGGTAAAATTCCGGCATCTATATCAGATTGTTGTCAGTGGCTGACCAGGAACGATCAAGAAGATGCACACAGCCCTGAGGGTATACTGGTCTTATTGAGACAAGATTGGCATATCAAACGGAGTGCAATTCAAAGGCTGCCAGGTACTGATTCTGGCAATTCTTCACTAAGACAGACTTCATCAGCGCCACAGCGAGATTGATAAAACAAGATACCTTATTTCTGAAGTAGTGTTCTGGCCTGGCATGAGCAAAGATATTGACCAGGTCATAAAGGCTTGTCATGTTTGCCAAACAATAGAATGAGACACTCCAGCCACAAGGTACCCCATTCTTTCCATGGACCAAATTAACAATGGAGGGCTATCTATCTTATAACTGATTACCATTCCAACTTTCTGATCATTCAAAGGCTCAGGGAATCATTCCAACACATGTCAGTGAAAAGGTGAGAGCCTTCCATCAACAGGAACACGTGTGAAGAAGTGTTGAAAGTTTGCAGGGAATCATGATTCTGTGATGTGACAATATTGAATGGAGTTTAAAGTTTATTTATTAGTGTCACCAGTCAGCTTACAATAACACTGCACTGAAGTTACAGAAATAGTTCTCAAGTCAGAGAATACTCTGTCAGCCATGCACCCAGTCATCCAACAGCATTGCCTTTGCATGAACATGTATGCTTTAATAATGAAGGGGCAACAAGTACCAACCCCAGGACACCAATGCCTGAGGACAGCCATTCCAAGCCCAAACACCAGGCTGGAAAAAATATACAGTTTTAAATCATATTCATATGTAGTTGTTCCCATGCCTGGTCAAGGCAACCAACGAATATCACAGTCAGGATTTAGAGCGTAGAACATAGAACATTACAGCGCAGTACAGGCCCTTCGGCCCTCGATGTTGCGCCAACCAGTGGAACCAATCTAATGACCCTCTAACCTAAACTATTCCAATATTATCCATATGCTATCCAATGACCATTTGAATGCTCTTAAAATTGGCAAGTCCTCTACTGCTGCAGGCAGGGCATTCCACGCCCTTACTACCCTCTGCGTAAAGAACCTACCTCTGACATCTGTCCTATATTGATCACCCCTCGGTTTAAAGCTATGTCCCCTCGTGTTAGCCATCACCATCCAAGGAAAAAGGCTCACACTGACCACCCTATCTAATCCTCTAATCATCTTGTATCAATTAAGTCACCTCTTAATGGGGGGCATGGCTTTAAATTAAGGGGGGGTAGTTATAGGACAGATGTCAGGGGTAGGTTCTTTACCCAGAGGGTGGTGAGGGATTGGAATGCCCTGCCTGCTGCAGTTGTAAATGCGCCTAGTTTGGGGGCGTTTAAGAGGTCTGTGGACAGGTTTATGGACGAAAAGGGATTGGTTTAGGCTAGTGGGTCATTGTTGTTGTTTTTTTTTAACTGTTCGGCGCAACATTGTGGGCCGAAGGGCCTGTTCTGCGCTGTAATGTTCTATGTTCTATGTTCTATGTTCTAACCTTCTTCTCTCTAACTACGGCCTCACTTTTCCTGAAATCGTAAAATCCAACCCGAGGTCAACAGACCTTTCCACGATCTGTCCTTGGCCTGCTCCAATTCCCATGGTGGGCAAGGGGGAGTAAAATTCCAGTCCACATTTCCAAGAACACCTGGTGTAGTTTGCATCTTGAGTCATCATTTTAAGGACTATTACTCTAGGTTGTAATGTTCTGTGTTAAGTTGTGTTTATCTTTGCTTAGAAATAAAGTCTCATTATAATGATAGCTATAGGTGTTTAATGTTACTAATGTAGGAGAATGTGTTAAAGTAAAAGGTGTTGTCTGATAAGATGTGAATTTGCTAATTATATGTATTAGAATGCTACACTGCTAGAATGTAGCATTAATACCTTTTCTTGTACACCCATTAGAAATACCTATTTATATGCATAGCAGTGTAAAACTGAACTGATCCTTTACTTCAGGGAAGGAAAATGTTGAGATGGTATAAGTAAATGAAGTTATTTCGATAAATGTTTTGTGCATACGTATGTGTCATAACTGGATGTGATCACCCATGATATCCAGCTACGAACATGTAAGAGCACTTTCATAATAAAGCACCATCAATGCTGACTCTTTGACTGAGTTTTTATTGATTTATGGATGGACAATGGCCACCTCAATCAGCATGGATGGGGACTGGTCACAAATTGTGACCTGAATGCCCAAAAACCAAGGAAGCTCACATTCTTACTGCAGGTTTCTCAACGCCGCATGCCTAATTTCAACCGATGAGCTTTTACAGGTTAGTAATTCCAGTCCACATTTCCAGAGAAGCTGGAGCTCTCCAGCAAAGCGGCCTAATTGCCATCCTTCATGTTTGAACCTGGTGCCATAATACAGATATCTATCACGACAGAATCAGTCACTTAGCACAAACTCATAGATTTGATTAAAGATCATAGGATATCATTTAAGAGCAGGAGCTGTGCCAATTTTTAATGTCCTCTAAATCAAAGTTCCTGCGACCAAGTGCAGCCTCCACAGCACCACACCATATACAACATTTGTCAGCTACCTGGGACTTCAGAGATCTCTCTGGTCAGTGTATGATGCAGAATCAGAACCTGGGTGTCATTTTTAACCCTAACTTGAATGTCCAATCCTATATCTTCTCCAATATCAGAACTGTACCCTTTCACTTCCACACTATCTGACTGGATTCTTAAGTGCTCTGCTGATCAATTCCCACCTTGTGTCTTCTCTACATTTGAGATTATCCAAAGCTATGTTGCCTGCATCCTTTGTCTTATTTACCCATCTCTCAATTGGTCACTGACTTATGTTGGTTAAGAAAGGTAAATCTCTTTCTATCGCCTCCCCACCGCCCCCAGTTATTCCACCTCCCCCCCCCCCCACCCCCGCTCCACCTCCCCCCATCATCTTGTCATACAAACAGTCTGAGATCTCTATGCACATATTTGGAGTATTGTGTGCTGTTCTGGTCACTGGAAGTTTTGGACAGAGTGCAAAGAAAGGGGCACAGGTTCAAGCTGAGTTGGGGGGGGGGTAAGTTTTCATTTGGGTGTGGTGGGTGCCAGGAGCATGCTGCCAGAAGAAGTGGTGGAAGCAAGCACAGTAGCAATATTTAAGAGGTATCTGATGGGTACATGAATAGGGAGAGAATAGAGGGATAGGGACTGATTAAGGGCAGAAGTTTTTTTTTTAGTAAGGGCATCATGGTTGGCACAGGCTCGGAGGGGCAAAAGGTCTGTTCCTGTGCTGTACTTTTCTTTATTCTTTGATCTTTGTTCTATAATACTTGGCAGAAAGTTTATAATTTTTTGAAAATGTAAACTTGCTCATTGAGAAATGTTCAGCTTCTTATCCTGCCAGTGCAATAAAGAAACGTTGCATTGATTTCTGGAAATTTTGATATAATTAAATACTTGAAAACCACAAAGCATTCTCTCAGGCATATCTTGAAATTAAGATATTTGTTTAATGTTTTTGTATTAATTTGTCCAATGTTTTAACAGAGGTAATACTGATTAATTTTGACTGGGTTGTTGTTTAGTTAAGAAGGTGGAAAAAATTAACTTTATAAGTAAATGTCTAAATGCCATTGTTGCACAAATAGCTATAAATTACATATTTTCTTCTTCACATGTTCTGTAACTCACTGAATAGACCTGGAATCTGTACATACAATGCATTGGCTGATTTGAGAAATGCATTTCTGTGCCATTTCGACTGGCCGAGTATTCTCTGGTCTCGTTCATTTCCATCCCATTTCCAACAAAATTGGAGAAATTGGTGCTCAGCCAAAACTCCATTCACTAAAGCGGCACCAGAGAATCCCAACCACGGATGAGGCTGGAGGTTCCCTGCATTTGCGTTCAACCATATTGTTTAAACTTAGACGCAAATTTATTTGGGTAAACAGAGCTCTTGGTGAAATATCAGGTGATTGTCCAATTTTAGTTTCTTTTCACATGTATTAAAGAAAAGATGGCTAAAAGTGATTAAAAACTAATATCTCTAAATTTAACTCTTAGTTGATGCAAATACAGAAAATCTTGAAGTAAAACCTGTCAGAAAGCAAGTCACAGGCTCTCTTCTTACCCAATTATATTATACAATAGCTCTGTTTCAGCAAAATCATTGTTATTCAATGAATTTGTGGACTTAAATTCTCTTCTTACTTCTACTGCTATCTAAGAAGGTCATCTTGCAGTTGAGATACTAACTTGAGACAGCGCAGTTGTGTATAATGCTTCCTCAAGGAAATGTTCCCTGTGTTCAAGCCAATATTCTTCCTTAAAAAAACACACACAAAAAAAGGACACAGCTTTATAGTCCTCCGTGAGCAGGTTAGCAGGTGGAGGGGTCTGTAAAATTCTGTGGCTGACTTTACCAGCATCTACCCACCTGTCTCTGACTTCACTGTGATTTTACGTGTGGCAGGCGAGGTCTAAGGGCAGCCAGTTCACACTCGCGTCAGTAAGGCATGGAGAAGATCAGTGTAGTAGAAGGATCTGGCTAACCTAAAGGTTAGATGAGACTGTGTACAATACTGTCCAACAAGGTGACATAAACCGCATGACCTAAAGCCAGGGCCTGTTTAGAGATGGGCAGCAATGTATAAGGACCAATGTATAAGTATGGAGTCTCTGTAACTTATACAAGACTGTTTCATGGTGTCCAAGCAGTAATCTAGAAGTGTATTGACGTCAATATATATCATTCTACAAGTATTAAGATCAATAGGGGTGGGGTTGGAGGTGGGGGGGTAGGAAGCCCAGCAGAGACATCTGCTTGGTCCTCAGTAGGGAAGGGAACTGGCTCTTCCAAAAGCCCCTTTTCAAATTGGGATCCCTCCCCCAGGCTTTTACACCCCATTCCTCATTACTCCTATCCTCCACCGCCACCAGACTTCCAGCCTGACTGACCCCACCCAAACTGCCATTCCATCCGGCTCCTGCCTTTTATTTCTGAGATGTTTACAGTGCTGGCACTGGCGACTCTCCCAATGGTGCTACTTAGAGCAAACAATTGCCAGCCAAACAAATGGCAGGATTTCCTCTCCTGATGGGGGAATAAGGCCTGTCTCCAGCATTGAATGGTCCTCAGAGTATTAAATAGTTGTGGGAGAGCTGTCCAGTGTGAGGTTGAGTTTCACCATTGACTTCTTCAGTGGTAGGGGGCAGGTAACCCTGCCATCTGTGAAAATGATGCCCATGATTAACCAGTAATTAAATTCATAGGAACAGAGAACTTGGGAGTAGGGCTAGGCCATTTGGCCCTCTGAGCCTGCTGCATCATTCAATATGATCACGGTTAATCTGGCTGTGGTCTCAGTTGCTCTTTCCTCTTTTCTGTCATAACCCTCGATTCCATTGTTGATTAAGAACCTAGGTAGCTCGGCTTTGAATAAATTTAAAGATGCAGACTCCATCACTCTTTATTGGAAGAGAATTCCACAGATTGACAACACTCGCCAACTCTCACCAATCTTTACAGATGCACCATAGAAAGCATTCTTTCTGATTGTATCACAGCTTGGTATGACTCCTGCTCTGCCCAAGACCACAAGGAACTACAAAAGATTGAGAATGTAGCCCAATCCATCACGCAAATCAGCCTCCCATCCATTGACTCTGTCTACACTTCTCACTGCCTCAGCAAAGCAGCCAGTATAATTAAGGACACCTCACACCCCAGACATTCTCTCTTCCACCATCTTCCACCGGGAAAACATCACATGAATCTGAGGTCACGTGCCAACCAACTCAAGAACAGCCTCTTCCCTGCTGCCATTAAACTTTTGAATGGACTTATATCACATTAAGTTGATCTTACTCTACACCCCAGCTATGACTGTAACACAATGTTCTGCACTCTCTTATTTCCTTCTCTTTGAATGGTATGCTTTGTCTGTGTATCGCACAAGAAACAATACTTTTCACGTATGCCAATCCATGTGACAATAATAAATCAAATCAAATCAAATCACCCTCGAGAGAAAAAAAATCACCTCATCTCTGTCTTAGAAGGGAGACAGACCTTTTATTCTTAAGCCATGTGCTCTAGTTTTTGTCTCCCCCACAAGGGGAAACAACCACTCAGTCCCCTCAAGATCTCTCATATGGAAAGGCTGCAGTCAATCTATTGCAAAATATAATTCTTTATGTGAAGAAACTTGATGTGTTTTCCTGTGATAAAGACTATATAAATGCAAATTTGCCTGTATTTCTTTATCGTGTGCTCTTTACAGCTGACCCAAACTTAATACGACAATAGGGGCGATTTTAACCTAACTAATTCAGTGGAAAACTTACAGGAGTGGATTTTTTCATCCATTTTACACCACAATAGAAAACAAATTCAGGCGGAATGTGATGTCCACTCCAATCCCAAAAATTTATCGTCAAAGGTTGGCTGAGAAGGGGGCTGGGTTAGATGAAATTTATCTGCAGAATAATAGTTATTCTGCAAGTGGTCAGCTTAGCTCAGTTGGCTGGATGAATTGTTTGTGATGCAAAGTGAAGCCAATTGTGCTGGTTCAATTCAATTAGGTTATTCATGAAGGCCCCACTTTCTCATCCTTGCCCCTTGCCTGAGGTGTGCTGATCTTCAGGCTAAGTCACCACAGGTCAGTTCTCCTCCTCATGTGGGAGAGCAGCTTATGGCCACCTTGGATGATGGTGACTTTACCTTTAGTTATCCTGCATTTAACAATACCCTGCTACATCATTGTTCAAATGCCACTCTATATTCAGAGCTGCTTGTGGGGATAATGTTCTTTGCTGGTGTTTATAATTACATCATTTGCATTTAATCAAAGTATTCTGTTGGATATGAAAATAAATATTTGAAGACATGAGAAATAAAGGGATGAAATTGGTCTACACCAGGAGAATGAGATAGCTCGTGGAGAAACAGCAGCCATTTTGCACTATGCCAGTTTTTATTTACCATTGGCGAGGAGAATATACAAAGAACAAAGAACAATACAGCACAGGAAACAGGCCCTTCGGCCCTCCAAGCCTATGCTGCTCATTGGTCCATTCATTTGTATCCCTCCATTGCCGGTCTGCTCATGTGACTATCCAGGTAAGTCTTAAACGATGCCAGCGTGTCCGTCTCCACCACCCTACTTGGCAGTGCATTCGAGGCCCCCCACCACCCTCTGCGTAAAATATTTCTAATTTCAAACGAAGTTAAAGTGGGACTAGAAAATGAATATCTAAAAAGAATTTGTGAACTTCAGTGTAAAGAAGATCAGGTATGGTCAAAAACTGCCTGCCAGTTCATTGTGAGCCCACTTTGCACCGTTGCTATTAACCAAATTATTCCCAGATAATATAGCTTGAATTCTGTGGAGAAGTAGTAGCAAAGTGAGAAGCACCAATTTATTATCATCTGATGAACAGGGATGACTTGTTTTTTCTTAATTCATTCATTGGACAGAGGCGTCACTGGCGGCCAGCATTTGCTGCCCATCCCTACTTGCCTAACGGCAGTTGTTAGTCAACCAGATTACTGTTGCTCTGGGGTCAAATGTAGGTCAGGCCAGGTGAGGACAGCAGATTTCTTCCCTAAAGGACAATAGTGAACCAGGTGCGTTTTTCTGACAATTGACAATGGTTTCATGGTCATCAGTGGATTCTTAATTCCAGCTTTTTTTATTCAGTTCCCACCATTGGCGGGATTCAAATCTTTGTCCTCAGAAGATTAGTTAAATTCCTGGATTAATAGTATAGCGATAATACCACTAGGCCATCACCTCCCCATTATCCCCTTTTCTTGATATACACTGCAATTGCACTTCCCCATTGGGCTGGTGCTATGGCCAAGAGATGAGGGATGGCATTGTGATATAGGAGGCAGGTGTACTACCAGCTTAGCACTTCACCAGCTTCTTGTTTGGCACCTCCCAATGAAATGGAACCCAGTTGAGACCCAAATAAGTTGGAACTCAACTGAAGTAAAACAAAATGTTTGCGAAAGGAAAAAATAAGTTTTACCTTTATTAGTTAAAATTATTTGAGTAATTTTTTAGGGCAAACTTTGAGCAGTAAAAATACTTCTAGTTTTCTCTTTTCATTTACTGAGCATGTTTTTCTGTTTGGATTTTTATGCTCGTCAAATAGTTGGTTCACTTGGGCACAGGAACATTTGGAAGATTGTGCAAAACTAAGATCATTGATCAGAATTAGACAGAATTGAGGAGCAAAAAATGTTGGACATAAAATCACCCTGTGCAATTTTAGCCACT
This sequence comes from Carcharhinus amblyrhynchos, assembly GCF_965287045.1. NCBI lineage: Eukaryota > Metazoa > Chordata > Chondrichthyes > Carcharhiniformes > Carcharhinidae > Carcharhinus > Carcharhinus amblyrhynchos. The sequence goes on along the minus strand of NC_137324.1, from coordinate 43,435,239 downwards.
TAACACACTTGCCTGAAATCCCTTTGTATTTAATTTGAATGGAGGTATTAGCCTTTTAAAAATAAACAGCTTAATGCCTCCATCAAAATTGTGCAATAACGAATTTCATACGAACACTAATATTTCTTTATCCCCATTGTGTGAAAGAGGAAATACTTGGGCCCCATCGTAGATAGACACGAGTAGAACTCGGTGAAATATTCCACCGAACAATTGTCAGTACTGCTGGAATGTAAAGTATTTACATAGCTCATTATGTCTCATAAATAATGTATTTCAAAACCTCCACTACTCTCTCTGGAGAATTTTGTGGTAAATGGATGCGCTGCAGCCTCAGGTGAGACTACATGCCGCTTAACAGGAAATGGAAGATGACATTTCTGAGGAAGATTAGTATTAAGGCCATCCATATGGAAACATTGAATTATGATACCTGCGCTACTCTCTAAAGCAAGAAGTTCTTCATCATTTTGGAGGTTGCATAATTCAGTATTTCGAGGTGGCAACTGTGTTTCTATTTCCTGCTAAATAAAATGTAGCAGCAGCAGTATGTGACAGAGTTTTAAAATACAATTTCAATGAGCCATCGGGTGTTTGCAAGTACTTCATATTTCAAGAGGCACCCTCCATTCCATGCATGCACTCTCTCCAGCCTCACACAAACTGCCAAAACTGCAGCAAAATTTCTGTTCTAATTTTGTACAACCAAGTTAAAATAAAAGTCTAGACCATTTGATAGCAGTAGCAGTGAATGTCTTGTCAAGACAGAACGTCTGCTGCGCATCAGAACTGAAGGAAAGCACTGACCTGTGCGTGTGCCACAGCAATTACCCAGAGGTTTAAACTCCCAAAAGACAGAATTACACTGCCCAGGTTCATCTGAGAATGTCTCCAAAATGGGTCTCAGGCTTAACATCCTGCATTTACCTGAAACTTTGCCCTACGATTCTCATGCTGTTTGTCACAAGCCCAAGAGCTGGACTGAGAGATATTAATAGTGGGAGCTTTATTGAGAAGGGTGAAAACATTTTTGAAAATGAAACCCAGATAAGAACACCCACCCAGCAAATCACTCCCTGACACCCCCCACAACACCCCCAACAGCCTGCCACCCACCAACTCCAATGGGAATCGCTATTGACTGGAAGATCAGGGCTGAGATTTTGCTGATCCAATCAAGAAAATAAAGGATCCAATAAGCAAATGAGTGAATTTGGTATGTCCACTACTGCTCTCACCAACTTTTACAGATGCACCATAGAAAGCATTCTTTCTGGTTATATCACAGCTTGGCATGGCTCCTACACTGTCCCAGACTGCAAAAAATTACAAATGGTTGTGAACGAAGCCCAGTCCATCACTCAAACCAGCCTCCCATCCATTGACACTGTCTATACTTCCCTCTGCATTGAAAACCCATAATCACGGACTTCACCCACCCCGGGCATTCACTCTTTCACCTTCTTCCACTGGGAAAAAGACACAAAAATCTGAGGACAATTATCAAACCAGCTCAAGAACTGCTTCTCCCCTGCTGCCATCAGACTTTTGAATGGACCCACCTTGTATTAAGTTGATCTTTCTCTACACTCTAGCTATGCTAGTAACACTACATTCTGCACTCCTTTGCTTCTCAACATGTGGCGTGCTTTGTCTATATCGCGCACAAGAAACAATACGTTTCACTGTATACTAATACATGTGACAATAATAAATCAGATCAAATCAAGTAAACTTTATTTGTCAATGCTCTGGGCAGAATGAATATCATGAAGGGAGCGTAAAACAAAAGTAGAATCCAATAAACTGGCAGCAAGAAGTCCAAAGGGAATTTCTGAAAGTTAGATAGTTTTATTTGAATTGTTTGGACACTTAAGCTGGAATCTTACCACTGTTCCAGGAGTTTCCCTTCCCGCCAGAGTGAATGGACATTTGGCTGGCTGTCAATTCTCTGACTTCATTGCAGCGGAAGCTTGGCATGGACGGCTGATAAGATTGTGACCTTTGACCAGATGAGAGGAGCTTTCACAGATACACAGACTTTTTACACAACAGAAAAAGGCCATTTGGCCCATTGTGTCCGTACTAGCTCTCCAAATGAGCATTATGACTTAGTGTTTGCTATACACATCTACATTGGGCACAATTCTGCCACTTGCACTCTAGATTTTCCCACTGGTGGGAAAAACTGAATGTTTCCCGTTAGCAGTTGCAGCAGCAGTAAGATGGGATTCACCCACCTTAACCATTTAAAGTTATGCATCCTGGAAAACACTCCAGCCAGCCTGGCTTAACAGAGATTGGGGAACCATTTTTAAAGGCATCCCGATCTTGGTGCTGAGACATGCTCCCCTGCCCCCCACAATGGACGTGACAATCCCACTGACAAGGGGAGCAACCCCAACCCCTCACCATTGAAAAAATGAGTCACTCCTCCCACACCATGCAGGCATTGAAGGTGACCCAACTTCACGCACACCCCCTCCCCCTCCCTCGCCCCCACCAAGCAGAGGATTCATACTTCCCTCCCGAACTAGAGGGACACTCCCTGATGGGGTCCCCAACCCCCCCTCACCCCCAGTCAGAAGCCCCTCAGGTCTCCCAGTGCCAACCTTTCATTGCCTGGCACCGTGACAGTGACACCCTGGCCTGTAGCCTTGTACTCCAAGAAGGGGCAGGGAGGTAAGCGCTGCGGCCATATGCACCCCCCCTGCCAAGCTATGAGGCCCCATCCTGGGAGAGCGACCTGATGTCAAGCCTCCCCCCGTAACCTGATTGAGTGGGATCAGGCTGGGGGGGGGGGGGGGGGGGCGGGTGGCGGTGAGGCTTGACCTCAGGTTGCTCCCCCAGGATGGGGCCTCATAGCTGCACTTGTCCTTGTGCCCAGGGAAAAGTGCTGTTCACTTTCAGGATGATGAATTCTGACCCATTCTGGGGTAAGCTATTCATTGTTGTCTCTGTCCTTTAAAACTTTTGAGGTGTCCTGGTTACTTGGATATCCATGCCCCTTGGACACCTGGAAATCATTCTATTCTGCAATAGGGAATGGCCAAGGTGTTAAAAGCCTTTTTAAAGTGCTCTTATAGAAGATACCTCTCAGGATTATCCTGGAGATGTCCTTACTTTCTCTTGTAACCCACAACTGCTGTGAAACACCTTTGAAGTGTTGTGATGGTCAGTTTCACTGGAGAGTACCCATTTAACATTGAAAGGTTAGCATCTAGTGTCTGAATCCCTTCCATTGCTTTGATTGACAGTTAGGGAGTTCTTACCCACTAGCAAAAAGCCTTGTTTGTTTTTATTTCCCTTCAGGGTTGAACACAGGCCTTGTAAACATTGCAGACCAAAAAGGGGAAGTGAAATCTCATATTCATGCTCAACCGAAATTTGTTCATTGGCCCCTTGAGTGAGAAAAAACGTGCCATAGATTGGACAAGCCTGATCTAGATTATTAATATGTATCAGGAAAAGCAAAGGTCCCAATACAAACTCCTGGAAAACTCCACTACAAAATCAATACTCACTGTTTCTAATCACTCAGCCAATTTTGTAGCCACATTGCTACTGTCCCTTTTATTTCATTGGCCATAGTGTTTCTGTTGTTTCACGGTGTATTGAATGCACTTTGAAAATCCGTGTACATAACATCAACAGCATTACCCTCATCGACCCTTTCTGCTCCCCTTTGAAAAAAACACCAGCAAGTTCGTTAAACACAATTTCCACTTTCGAAATTGTACTTGCTTTAACCCCAAAAAACTGATGTGTCGGAGTTGGGAATGTAGTTAAAATATTAAGAATCTGAATCTTTACCATGACCTCTGTCTCCAACCATATCTTCAAGGAGATAGATTGGCAATTTACATATTACAATAGGGTTGTCTAACATTGTCCAAAGTTTCAAAGTTAAATTAGATTAGAAGCAAAGAAAAGGTATGGAGTGCTGGAGCTGTAATCACCTTCCCATTTATCCATTGAATCTACTCCACCTGCCTTGTCAACTCTCAAGGTCAGACATCAACCCTAATCCTTGCAATCTTTCATGATCTCTCCCATTAGACATTGATCTTCCACAACCCTCTGATTCCACCCTCTCATTCCCACCACAATGCCACCACTCCCTCCCCCCGCCCACCCCCCTCTTTTTCCCTGGCTTCAGATCTCTCAGGCCTCATTGGGGTTCTGACCCCACCCTGAATCTCTGATATAGAAACATAGAAAAGCTACAGCACAAAACAGGCCCTTCAGCCCACAAGTTATTCCGAACATGTCCCTACCTACTAGGCTTATCTATAACCGTCTGTCTTATTAAAGTTAATTGTTTTTATTGTATTTAATCATTAACCTCCAATCTGGCTTTAGACCATTCAAACACCCCATCAGAAATCTGACCAGCACATCTTTCTCTGTTCTTCCATGATTTTTTCTTTGTTCTTTCATGAATAGGGTGGGAATGGAGGGACATGGTCCCCAGAAGGGCGGGCCATTTTAGTTCAGTCGGGCAACATGGTTGGTGCAGGCTTGGAGGGTCAAAGGACCTATTCCTGTGTTGTAATTTTCTTTGTCCTTTGTTCTTGTGTCTACTTCAACAGCCACCCTGTCCTCACTCCTCCAACCTACAGTTCTACCCACGCCCCCCCCACTCCCTTCCCCCCAGGGCAAAGGTTTTTTAGATGCCTGGGCTCTTAGCCAAACATACATAGTGAGGTTTGACTGAGAGCTCAGGCAGTGATAAAATTTGTTGAAACTGCTCTGCCCTGGAGAATACATTGTTTGGCTGATAAGTTTTCTGATCTCTGCTGTCAATTGTGCAATGTTTGTTTACATAACTTGAGTGGTTTTGAGGGTTTATCATTTTTATTGTCATTTGTTATTGGCACTTTAAAATGTCTAGATGCTAGATACTTTAATTAGCTTGTTGATTTTTTTTCAACATGGGGAGAATTATGAATAGATTACTTTTCCTAAAGCCTTTTCTTCTGTATAACTATAGGATCAATTGGTTCCAGACAGTGTATAGTTGTTAACAGGGATGGAAGTGCTATTGTTTGATATAAGGGGCATAAGGGGCCATGCGTATGCGAAACTCAGAGTTTGCCATAATGGCCGTGAAGAACAAAAGGGTACGGGTGAAAGTACAGAACTTGGCAAAGGGGTCATGAGCATATTATGAGGATGGGTGGTGGGTACAAACTAGCATGGATTGACTATGAGAAGTATTTGCACAGTGAAGAGGTGAAAGGGGTAAAGGCTAAATGTGTTTGTATTATTTTTAACTGGGGCAAAATCAACATGGACCTTTTAAACAGTTTGCCTCTGTTGGTTGGTCTGACTTCTGCCTACGTAGAAAGTCCTTTGCTCAAACCCTTAGCAATGAAGAATCTGCCTTTTCAGGTGTTCACTTTCGAGACAGGTAGAGTAAGCCAAGCATTTTCTCAATCCTGCTGCCCATCTCGAGGATGGAATCTCAGGCTCCAACGATCTCTTGTTTGACCTTTCATCCTCCACCCTCTCCAAATTTCAACTCATCTGGAATTCAGTGGCCAGTCTCCTATCCCACAAATAAAGCGGTTCACCCACAACCAGTGTGCTCACTCACCAACATCGAGTCTCGGTTACTGATGTATCAAATTCAAAATCATCAACCTTTGCCAAAATCTTGCTGTCATTCACACCAGTGAGATCTTCCGATCCCACTGATGTGGGTTTCTTAACAACAAGGGGTGCATTCAATGGAAAATGGTGGGTAGCAGGATTGAGAATGAGGAAGAAAAATCCTGATACTTGTCTTTTGATCTTTCTATGGCCTCACTCCCTATTTCTCACCTACACCAGCCATTCAATCCTTACCTTTGAACTCCCCATTCTTCTGACTCTCACATTTTGTAGATCCCTCCACCTTTCTGCAACAGTTCATTGATTGGCATGTCTTTATCACATGGTCTAGAGTTCTCACACTAAACCTCCCATTGTTCTAGATCTTACCCCCTTTAAAACCCCCTTTAAAATTCATCCCTTTGTTTAAGCTTTTGGTTATTCCACCTCAAATATCTCTTTCTCTGGCCCAGTAATACTCCATTGTGAAGCTCTTTAAGATGTTTTGTTCTGTGTTAAAAGTGCGATAATGGGTGCAGTTATTGTTATTGTTTTATACAACCTATAGCCCATGACTTCCATTCTCTGCCTTTGACTTGTTTGTACTACTGACTCCTGCCACTATCCCCACTCATATTTTTAACAGGTGTCCCTAGATTCCAGCTCTTTTCAATCCGATAGTGTGCACCTCTGCATCTTGCATCACCATGTTTATTTTTTCATCAATAATTTTACCCTGAATGTCTCTACTTCAAATGATATCAGACACTTGAGCCTTGCCATTTGTTGCCAAAGGGCAAAGAAACAAGCACTAGAAATGAAACCATGTCAGTTGACAATCCAGTTGATAGAAGTTGAATTAGACAAGGTTGTATGGAAGTCATATGAAATGTTCTCCTTCACTGACAGAAGTATAGAATATGAAAGTAAGGGTATAATGTTGGAATTATATAAAATACTGGTGAGGCCACAACTGGGGCATTGTGTGCAGTTCTGGTCACAGGAAGGATGTAATTGCACTGGAGAGAGGGCAGAGGAGACTTATAAGAATGTTTCCAGGGATAATAATGTGTAGCTATGAGGAGAGATTGGACTGGTTGGGGTTATTTCCCTTAGAACAAAGAAGGCTGAACATAAGAACATAAGAACGTAAGAAATAGGAGCAGGAGTAGGCCGTCTAGCCCTTCAAGCCTGCTCCGCCATTCAATAAGATGGCTGAAGAGTGACTTGATTGCAGTGTACAAAATTATGTGGGAAGAGATAGAGTGGACATGATAACATTGTTTGCCTTGGTGGAGAATTCTCAAACCAAAGGAGATAAATTCAAGATAAATGGCAGTAGGTGTAGAGGGGACATGAGGAAGAATCTTTTTACTTATAGGGTGGTGGGTATCTGGAATTCGCAACCTGAGTTGGTGGTGGAGTGCTGTAAACTATAGGGCTATGGGCTGGGTGCAGGAAGGTGGGATTTGAAAGGACACCTGGTTGTCCTCGAGCTGACATGGATAAGATGGGCCAAATGGCCTCCTTCTGAGCTGTAACTTTTCTATGGTTCTATGGTTCTAAGGTGGAGATACCTAGTCCAATTTTGTGATTAAATTGGACTTCATCTTTGCACTTACTTTCAAACCAGTTTGGTAAATGGTCAATGGAGAATCAGCCAGGGATTCTGTTTGAACTGACTGATTCTGTTAATAATGTGCCCATTCCTGAACGTTCGGTGCAGACAAGATCTGATTTGGCTGCAAGGTCTTTATAGTCAAATACCCAGCAAACAAGTTTACAAATTGTGAAAATGAAACTTGATGGCTTGTATAGTTTTTAAGAATCTACTGCCATGTTAGGCCTTAAAATGTAATTAAACATAAGGTTATGAAACATTGTTAGAACTGTTAGACTTTTGAATTGATTGAACAAACAGAATGTGATCAGAGATTTCATAAAAAGCAACAAAGGATGAAAGATTTAATTGATATGTTGCATTAATATGCACACAGTTGTGTAAAAAAAGGAAGCAAAAATGTTTAATTGTAATACATAGCATATAAGCATTTGATAAACCAAAAATATTTTTGCCATTTACAAAGATTTTTCAATTTGTCAACGGATAAACCCCCTCACATCATAAAATATTGAACTGTGTCAGATTAGTTGTGAATGGCCAACATTTTTCCCATAAAATATTTAATTGTGTGAACTTTTGTTTTGAGTTAAGTCTTAATATAAAGTGAATTCATTAAAAGGACAACGTTTCCTACCAATTGTAAAACTGAAAACCTATATAAGCCCATTGTACTGTGAGAAAATGCTTGTAAAAATCTACTCTAAATGGACCTTACGCTGGTAAAAATGCATAGAAGCACTTGTTGACAGCAATATTCTTCTGCAATCAGCACACTCATTTTTGTTACATTGGTTTCCTGAAATCATTTTATTTTTATGGATATTTACTCAGAGAATTTTAAATGTGTTTATTTTCTCTTGTCTTAAACATTTTACTGCAGAAGTTTCTTTCCATCACTGAGCTTCTTCATAAGAACATAAGAACATAAGAAATAGGAGCAGGAGTAGGCCATCTGGCCCTTCGAGCCTGCCCCGCCATTCAATAAGATCATGGCTGATCTGTCGTGGCTCAGTTCCACTTTCCGGCCCTCTCCCCATAACCCTTAATCCCCTCTCTTATCAAAAACCCATCAACCCGCTTCTTGAAAATATTTAGCGAGGCAGCCTCCACCACTTCAACGGGTAGAGAATTCCAGAGATTCACCACCCTTTGAGTGAAGAAGTTCCTCCTCAACTCCATTCTAAACCGCCCCCCCTTTATCTTGAGGCTGTGCCCCCTAGTCCTACTGTCTTTTTTGAGCGGGAAGAGTCTCTCCACCTCTATCCTATCCATCCCATTCATCATAAGAACATAAGAACATAAGCTTCAATTTTCTTCACTCCTGAAGACATTAACTTGTGTTGTGATAGAGTTCTGTCAATATTGGTACCCGTCAGTGTAACAGCAAGCTGCATTCCAAACACATTCCTGCTCCCTAACATTTTAACCTGCCACACTCCAGGCACAAAACATGCTGCTGCCCAATAAAGGAGGAGTCAAACTAAAATGGCAAAGTTACATCCTGAAGTCATCTTCAGGACCTGCATGTCAATTTAAGCCCAGGCCCATTGTAGAACAAAAAAAAAACAAAAAAATTACAGCACAGAAACAGGCCATTCGGCCCTCCAAGCCTGTGCCGACCATGCTGCCCGACTGAGCTAAAATCCCCTACCCTTCCGGGAACCATTTCCCTCTATTCCGAGCCTATTCACGTATTTGTCCAGAAGCCCCTTAAAAGTCACTATCATATCTGCTTCCACTATCTCCCCCAGTGACGAGCTCCAGGCATCCACCATCGTCTCTGTAAAAAAAAACTTGCCTCATACATCTCCTTTAAACATTGCCCATGGCACCTTTAAACCTTTTACACCCTGCATGGTCTCCAGCTGGCTGCCAAAAGCTGGTGTCTGGAAAGATTCATGACCAGGTAATTTTTTTTTTGAGGATTCCTTCAATGGTGGCAGGAACAGGAATGTTCTTCCTTGTTGTAACGTGCCTTTTAGAGGTAGCAGCAGACCATCACTGGAAGGGAAGGGTGTCATGTGATCCGGTCTCAATTTCACTGTTCTATGAACAGTACACACACACAGGTCTGCTACTGAAGTTGCAGATTATTATTTGAATGGTTGCAAACTTAGAGAGGTGAATATTCAATGAGACCTTGGTCTCCTCGTGATCAGATGCTGAACGTAAGTGTGCAGGTACAGCAGGCAGGAAAGAAGGCAAATGGTACATTGGCCTTCATAGCAAAATGATTTGAGTATATGAATAAGGATGTTTTACTGCAATTCTACAGGGCATTGGTGAGGCCACACCTAGAATATTGTATACAGTTTTGTTTTCTTTTTCTGAGGAAAGATGTCCTAGCTATAGAGGGAATGCAGCGAAGGTTTACCAGGCTGATTCCTAGGATGGAAGGTCTGTCTGAACATTATAAGCGGGGCGTCTAAGATTAATTTTAACTCCATAATTGCTATACAGCTCAGAAGCCCCACTTCACTCTGAAGCAATACGTCTAGAAGCTTGAATGAACATGGTTATTCAAGGCAGCGTAATAGTGAAAGGAGAAATTAAAATCCTGGAAGTGGATCCTTGGTGAAGCCATCTGCAAGAAAGATTCTAATGTGTTACTTTTTGAAAGTGGAGCTCGGAACCACTAGTTCCAAAGACAAGTTGGCTCACAGCATGATAAAAATCTGGGGGATCTGATGAGGAATCCACAGAAGTTTAATTGGGCGGTGCCTCCACTTTGTTTCAGAGTAGGATATGTCTAACTGTAATTGGCATTTTGCTTTACAAGGACAGTGCACTAGCCGAGGACAATGTAGTTAGTGTAAGAGATATTCTGTGACTTGTGTTAGCCTTGGAATCTGTACACCTGAGATGATAATAGTCAATGTTTCCATGTCTAATAAATGTTTCGTTATTTTGCTAAATGTTAATTTGCAGTCCTGTGACTCTGTTCAGCCACCTATCTAAAAAAGTATAATAGTTACGGTTTATTAATCCAGGGTTTCATTCTGGAACCTTACAATCCAGTAATAACATCTGCTGGGAATTTAACACTTGTAAAGTGCCTTGAAGAGATAGCAGCACACCATCACTGGAAGGGAAGTGAGTCACGTGATCTCGCCTCCGTTTCACGTTGACCTGTGAATGGAACACAGCACACTCGGCTCCGCTGCTGATATCTTCAAGCTTTCTGTGCATGTATGTCTTTTTCAATGTGCCTAGCTCGAATAAATAAACCCACAGTATGTGTACCTAATCCCTTATGAGTAATTGGTGCTTTTTCTTTCATAATAAAAAACACAACACTCTGAACCCCTAAGCAGACTCCGTGCCACCTCCTGACCATGCTCCCAATCCTTGCTCATCTTGTCAGGTATTGTTTGTGTGCATTCCTGGCAGTGTCAGATCCCTCACTAACTTTAACTTCTACATGTGGTGACACTTTTCTCATTATCCTTGGAAGTGAGTAAAGAAGTGTTTCATACAATATAGACTGGAAAGTTTGACTTTCTTGCTTCAGGTCATAAACCCCTGGTCTGTTCATTTGAATTAACAGCACACAGGGGAACTTTATTTTTATAGAGGCTGTATGGTTGATTTGGTGATTAAAAGTAGCATGTAAAGCTTTTTAAAATGACCACTCAAAAATGTAAAAGTATTTTGCTACAAGGGTTATTCAGCTTAGACTCAGAGGTAGCGGCTGGGAAGTCCACATGGATTTCCCAAATTGAGAGCTACAGTAGATGTGTTCTAATCTATACTCTGTGTGGTTTAAATTGTACTGTGCAGCATTATTAATGGCCATGTTGAAACATTCATATGAAGATCTCTCTCTGCTGTTTTAATTATGCCATTAACCGATTTAGGGAACAAAGCTCTTCTTTTCAACGAGGCTCATCACCAGGCATTAATAGTGAATGGGCACAGTAAGAAGTCTCACCACACTCGATTAAAGTCCGATAGGTTTAGTTGCAATAGGTTTTTATTTTGGTGAGATCTGATGAAGGCGCAGCGCTCCAAAAGCTCATGATTCCAAATTAATCTATTGGACTTTAACCTGGCATTGTGAGACACCACCAGTCCAACCCACCTCAGTCCAATGCCGGCATCTCCACATCTTTAATCGGGGGTGGTATAGTCACTGGACTAATAATCCAGAGGCATAGAGTAATGCTCTTGGGATCTGAGCTCAAACCCCACCATGGCAGATAGTGAAATTTGAATTAAGTCTGGAATTAAATATCTAATAATGACCATGAAACCATTGTTGATTGCTGCAAAAATCCATGTAGTTCACTGATGCTCTTTAGGGAAGGAGATTTGCCATCTTTACTTGGTCTAGCCTAAATGTGACTTCAGACCCACATCAATGTGATTGACTCTGAAATATCCCTTATTTCAAGGGGAATTAGGGATGGGCAATACATGCTGACCCAGCCAGCTATGCCCACATCCCATGAATGAATATAAAATCAAATTGTTACCAACATTATACTGTAAAATTTCAAATCCCCCATTAAGTCTGCTGAAAAATATAGAAGTATTCCAACATACCTCATGATCACATCAAACAAAGTTAACTGCTGTTTAACTCTTCATTCGTTCATTCTACATTTATCTATTATTATAATTAAGAAATGTGTTTAATATCAAAGCACGTCATTTGAAAATAGAACTGGAGATATGTTATAATTTTAGATTTATTGAAGTCATTTATTCCAATATTGACTGCCTGAACATTGGAGGATGGCAAATGTGGTGTCTGTTGAAGAAAGGCTGTCGGGAAAAGCTTGGGAACTATTGGCCAATGAGCCTAACATCTGTAGTGGGTAAGTTGTCAGGAAGCATTGTGAAGGACAGGATCTATTGGCAATTAGAGAGATAAAGACTGATTAGGGACAATCAGCATGGCTTTGTGAGTGGAAAATCATGTCTCACTAATTTGATTGCATTTTTTGAAGGGGTAACCAAGAAGGTAGATGAGAGCAGTGCAATTGACATTATCTGCATGGACTTTAGCAGGCCTTTGATAAGGTATGGTAGGTTGTTGCAGAAGATTAAATCTCATGGGATCCAGGATGAGGTAGCCAATTGGATACAAAATTGTCTCGATGACAAAAGGTGGTTGTAGAAGATTGTTTTTCAAACTGGAGGCTTGTGACAAGTGATGTGCGTAGAGCGATTTTAAATTTCGCTATTACACATTCAGTGCAAGAAGCTGTATTAGGCGTACTGCTGCAAGAGATTCTGCAAACAAGTGTGGCCATTTCTGAGCTGCATGACTATCCTTCAGAAGAGCACCTTCAGCACTGCGAGGGGTAGAAATTCATTGCGAACACTAATACAAAATGCAGTGTCACCTAGGCCACCTTTATATACCTAACCTGATATTTGATACCATTGAAGTCATGAATATTGAAGAACAAATATTTGTAAAACTTAATATACCCACTTAAATAATTATGCATGCATTTTATAGCATTGTCAAAGTGAGTACAATTTATTGTTACCACCTCCCTCAGCTGAGAAATCAGCATTGTTCTATATTCAATTTCACTGAGGGGAAGCACTGAAGAAAGCAAAAGAACAGAATGTATCCTGGGTGGGGAAACTTCATTGAGTGATTCAGAGCACCATTCACCCAAGCTTGCCAAGTCCTGAAGTGTAGAGCTTCCAGGCTAGGAAGGTGGTGAGGGAGTATAAACAAGAATGTAACAGACCTGACCTCATCCTCACCAACTAACCTGTCAATGACACATTCATGATAATGTCAGCAGGAGTGGCCACTGCACAATTCTTCTGAGGATATTGTCAGAATTTCACAATAAGGATAAATTCCATCACACATTGCTACATTATGAACATTATGAAGACAAATAGACCCATGACAGATCTAACAGTCTAAAACTAGTCTTTCATGAAGTACCATGAGCTGATACTATAAACAGATTTGTATACTGCCAATATCAATAAAGCTGTGGCTTAGCAAATATTTCACTCTTTGATTACCTTCAGACTGAGACTAAACCTGATTCAATGTGGACTCAAATGGCACGATACAAATATTAGATTGAAACGTCAGCTTATGATTTTTTTTCATGGAATGTGGAGGTTGCTGGCTAGATCAGCATTTACTGCCCATCCCTAGTTTTCCCTTAGAAAGTGTCAGTTAGCTGCCGTCTTGAGCTGCTGCTGTCCCTGGGGTGTAGGTACACCCACAAGTGCTGTTAAGGAGGGAGGCCCAGTGACAGTGAAGGATTGGCAATATATTTTTAAAGTCACGGTGGTGAGTAACTTGGAGGGGAACCTACAGGTGGTGGTGTTCCCAGGTACCTGTTGCTCTTGTCCTTCTAGATGGTAGTAATAGTCAAGGGTTTGGAAAGTGCTATGTAAACAATCTTGGCGAATTTCAGCAGAGCATCTTGTAGATGGTACACACGGCTTCCACTCTTGTCAGTGGTGGAGGGATTGAATGTTTGTGGAGGGAGTACCAATCAAATGGGCTGCTTTGTCCTCGATAGTGTCAAGCTTCTTGAGTGCTTTTGGAGCTGCAGTCATGCAGGCAAGTGGAGAGCGTTCCATTACACTCGTGACATGTGCCTTATAGATGGTGATAGGCTTTGGGGAATCAGGATTTGAATTACTTGGCACAGGTTTCCAAGTCTTTGACCTGCTCCGGTAGCCACAGTATTTAAATGGCTAGTTCAGTTCAGTTTCTTGTCAATTGTAACCCTTAGGATGTTGATTGTGGGGGGCTTCAGCGATGGTAATGCCATTGAATGTCAAGGAATGATAGTTAAATCCTCTCTTGTTGGAAGTGGTCATTGTCTGGTGCTCCTGTGGTATGAATGTTACTTACCACTTATCAGGCTAAGTCTGGATTGTCTACATCTTCCTGCATTTGGACATGAACTGGTTCAGTATCTGAGGAGTTGTGAATGATACTAAACATTGTCCAGTCATCAGTGAACATTCCCACTTCTGACTAAATGATGGAAGGAAGGTCATTGATGAAGCAGCAGAAAATGGTTGGGCCTAGGGCAACCATCCATGAGGATCTTTTGCAGTTATGTCTTGGAACTCAGATTATTAACCTACAATCATCACAAACATCTTCCTTTGTACCAAGACTCCAACCAGAAGAAGGTTATCTCCCTGATTTCCATTGACTCCAGTTTTGTTGGGGCTCCTTGGTGAATTGAAGGGGTTGAGCTATGAGGAGAGGCTGAATAAACTAGGCTTGTACTCGTTAGAGTTTAGAAGAATGAGGGGAGATCTCATTGAGACATATAAGATGATGAATGGGATGGATAGGATAGAGGTGGAGAGACTCTTCCCGCTCAGAAAGGACAGTAGGACTAGGGGGCACAGCCTCAAGATAAAGGGGAGGCGGTTTAGAACGGAGTTGAGGAGGAACTTCTTCACTCAAAGGGTGGTGAATCTCTGGAATTCTCTGCCTGTTGAAGTGGTGGAGGTTACCTCGCTAAATATTTTTAAGACGCGGGTTGATGGGTTTTTGATAAGAGAGGGGATGAAGGGTTATGGGGAGAGGGCAGGAATGTGGAACTGAGCCACGACAGATCAGCCATGATCTTATTGAATGGCGGGGCAGGCTCGAAGGGCTAGATGGCCTACTCCTGCTCCTATTTCTTATGTTCTTATGTTCTTATACTCAATCAAATGCTGTCTTGCTGTCATGAACAGCCACTCTCCCTCACCTCTGGGGCTCAGCTCTTTTGCCCATGTTTGAATCAAAGCTGTAATGAGGTCAGGAATTGAGTAACCCATGGTGGAACACAAACTGAGCTTCCAAGAGCAGGTTATTGCTGATTAAGTGGGCAAATATTTGGCAGCCGATGTTTCATGTGGAAAATTGTGAACTTGTCCACTTTGGGAGAAAGAATGGAAAAACAGTGTACTATAGAAATGTCAAGGGATTATAAAACTTTGAGGTACAGAGGAATCTGGTGTCCTGATGCATGAAACACAAAGAGGCGAATTTTGCCATCTGTCTACCACGGGAATTGGAGTGGGCAAGAAGCGGACATCGGGAAGGCCTGTCGACCTCAGGTGAGATGTTTCAGTTTCAGGGTGAGTGCTGCCGAAATATCTTGCTCAAAATGTTGGTATGCAGGTATAAAAACTGATAAGTAAGGCAAATGCAACGTTGGCATTTCAGAATGGAATATTAAAATAGGAATGTTTTACTACTGTTGGAGCACATCTGGAATACTGTGTACAGTTTTGGTCTTATTTGAAAAAAACGATATAATTTCATTAGAAGCAGTTCAGAGAAGGTTCACACAACTCATTCCTGGGATAAAGGGCTTATCTTATTAAGAATGTTAGAAATGTTTATCCCTCTTCCCTTTGGAGTTCAGCAGAATGAGACGTGATCTTATTGAAACATTTAAGAAACATAAAATCTTGAGGGGATTTGGTAGGGTGGATACTGAGAGGTTTTTACATTTTGTGACAAAGACCAGAAATAGGGGACAAGGTTTAACAGTGTCTCTCCAACAAGAGACAATCTAATAATCTCCCCTTGACACTCAATTGTATTACCATCACTGAATCCCGCAGGATCAACATCCAACTGGGAAGTATTGAGCAAAATATCCTGAACACACCATACCCATCACACTACACAATGAAGCATTGGTTTTGGAAAAGATATGGGGGGGGAGGGGGTGTGCAATTCTGCCAAAAAATTCTAAGTGTCGAATTTGGAGTAAACCCCACTTCATTTTTCAGCCGGAGTTTCAAAATGAATCTCCCACACTCCGTGTACTGCAGAGTGCCTCAGCGTGAATTACACTGACATTCAATGGGCATAGTCTAAACCCGCTGAGGACACTGGCGGCACAACACTGAGTGGGGCACTGTGCATGCACCAAGACTGGCACATGCAGAGTGGCCCCATACTCAAGTATTGGCCAGCCCTGTGATCCCCACATCGCTGGCCCCTCAAAAATGTCCAGTCCAGCCTTGACCCCCACTCTGCCCCCAGCCCATCTCAATCTCCACTGGTTCCCACCTGCACCCCCCCCACCCCTGCAGCCCTGACCGCCTCCCCCCCACCCCCACCTTCCCTCCCTCTGCTCATGATCCCAATGGCAGCGGGCCCCACCCCCTTGTCACTGCCGATGCCCAGTGGGCATTGGCACTTTGTCCCATTGGCAGTGCCCAGAGGATACCCCTTGGTGCCTGACTTTCTGGGGGGGGGGGGGCCTCAATTGCGCCCCCCTTCACTCAGCAGAGTTGGGCTGCTAGCTCCCTGTAAGTGGGGAGCTACTGTAAACCCTGCTAGAATGAACCACTCCTGCAGGGAAGGTGAGAAGCTAGCTGGTCCAAAGATTTTAGTTCCAGGCCTGCTGATGATATTTAAATAGGATTTAAATGGTGATGTGAATAAATTGTGCAGCAGAAATTGGGACAGAGCTGACGGCATGGAAATCCGGTTGCCAGAGATGCAAGGAGGCCGTGGCGCCCAGGGGTTGGGGTTGCGGGGGGGCGGGGGGGGGTAGACCACAAGACAGCCATCGCTTGAGTCTCCTGGTCCACTGCGCTACAGAAACAGTGCAGCAGGCTGGGAGAATCACCCCCAAGGAAGCACAAACTCTTGAAAATCCATTGAAGATTTCTTTCCTTATTCCTGAGTTTGTAAGAGCATGTTTCGAAATGAATTGAAATGATTGAATTGAATCGATTGATTTATTTATGTCACATGCATTGGGGTACAGTGAAAAGCATTTTTTCTTGTGCACTATACAGGCAAAACATACTGTGCACAGAGTACATAGGGGAGAAGGAAAGGATAGGGTGCAGGATGTCGTGTTGCAATTAACGACAGGGTGAACAGAAAGATCAGCTTAACGTGTGGTAATATATTCCAGGCAAAGATCTGTTTCTATGAACTGCATGAATCAACTCCACACTTCACAGAAATCTTCTTTTTTCATTTATTTTTGTGAAGTCAGGGAATGTATCTCCTGGCCCCAGGAAAACAATACTGCTCCTTCCTCTTTCAGATCCACGGGAGGAGGGTCAGAACAATATTTGCAGGCACTATCAAGACAAAGAGGTTGGATAGACTTGGGTTGTTTTCACTGGAGCAGAGAAGACTGAGGGGGTGACCTGATCGAGGTGTACAAGATTGTGAGGGGCAAGGAGAGTGCGGATAAGGTGCAGCTGTTCCTCTTGAAGGGTCAGTCATGAAGGGACATAGGTTCAAGGTGAGGGGCAGGGGTTTTAGGGATGGGAGACAAAACGTTCTTACCCAGAGGGTGGTGACGGTCTGGACTGTGCTACTTGGAAGGGTGGTGGAGGCGGGTTGCCTCATGACCTTTAAAAGTACCTGGATGAGCACTTGGCAGATCATAACATTGAAGGCCATGGCCAACTGCTGGTAAATGGGATTAGGTGGGAATACAGTTGTTTCTCGCATGTTGGTGTGGATTCGATCAGCCTCTTCTGCACTCTAATTCTATTCTGTGATTCTATAAAACACACCGCATCCTCAGCTAAACAAATGACAGCTGAAGTGCAGCTTTTAGAAGGTGTGAGCGTTTTTCATAGTGAAAATCAAGAATAGCATTACGTGGACAATGAACATGCAAGTTTAACACCTATGCTCAATACAATACTCTAATAAACATTGCATAAAATGGCTTAATTTTAATGGAAGCTGAGCACAGCAGTGTTGTAGATTGTTAGCCTGTTGTTCCATCTCTTTGCTTGGCCATTACATTGTGTCACGTGAGTTGTACGAACAAAGTTGATCTCAGACATGCTGACGATGGGTGTCATCTGCATTGTAAGCGCAGCTGCCCAATTGATACTAACTGTCATAATTATCAGCAATATGATTCCTAATGTGGTGTAAACTAAATGTGCCACCAAGCAAAAAAGAAGGTATGCATTAAATAATGCCTTGTAATGAAAATGTAAGGATGTGGTTCAGAATTTTTGTGTCTCGGATATCTCTGCAGATTTTCCCATCAATACACATTAGACTATGTCTGTTCTGTTATAATACGAATGCTGCAAAACCAATTCTTTTTAACCTTTCGATTAATGGCATTTTTGTAATCTGACCTTCATTGCTGAACCTTTTAATGTAAAATCATTTTTTACTAATTCTTCCGTAATTTATTGATAATTCATCATGTTGTAAGAAACAAGATAACAATACTTAGATCCTGATCTTTGTGTATTAATGTGTCACATTCTTCCTGCTCCCTTCCTGTGTAAAGTGAAAAGTGGGTAAATGTACCCTGACTAACTTTAACCAGTTTGCATTACACAGTGAGTTAGACAAGGGGACAAGAGTCAGGAGAAGATGCAATACTTATTGGACACTTTATCAAGGAAAAATAATATTTATTAGACTCTACTACTGTACTTTAATAAATATGGGCTCTTAACATGTGTCCCCCATCACCACTAATGCTTGTTTAAACCAAAGGACCAGAACACTCCTTGCTCCATTATAACTGGATAGTCCCAGCAAATCTTCTGCACCCGCTTTCTGGTGGGCAGCATCCAACAATGCCTTTCACCCAATTCTGTTACTGCAAAAACTTGTGCAAAATGTCCAGGAGAGAAAGCGGGTCAGTGAGAGCATCCTCAACATTAAGGAATGCACCTACTCGAAAGAGCAACTGCTGGCTTGAGGAATGGAAAATGATGAGGTTGACCGTACATCTAAGTAGTCACCATAACAATAAGTGATGCTTTATGCCAGCACTAACTTCCACCCCATATACCAAGAGGATCACACTCCCAATTCTTTGTTTCTTGGGAAGATCTCACAGATAATAAAGAGATGCTGACGATGGTAAGGAGCCAGAGGAGATTGAAAAAGAAGACAATTGTCGTTGTGGATTATAAAAATACTGAGGAGAAGAATGGTATTAATGAGAGAGAGGATATCGACATCAAGGTCATCCATGAATTCCTTTCTTAAAATATCCTTGACTCGCATTACATTTTCAGTCTCATACATTAGCTCAGGTATGCTCATCTGTGAAGTGAGGTGGAAGGTCTAATACAGTTAGGAAATATATAGTAAATGGCAGAACCCTTAAGAATATTGATAGGCAGAGGGATCTGGCTGTACAGGTTCACAGGTCACTGAAAGTGGCAGCGCAGGTGGAAAAGGTAGTCAAGAAGGCATACGGCATGCTTGCCTTCATCGGCCAGGGCACTGAGTTTAAAAATTGGCAAGTCATGTTGACTTGATTCATTTTGATAGTTCCACCGAAGAAAAACAGCAGGATTTACTCTTTTCATGTGAATTTGACACTTAGAATTTTTTGGGAGAATTCCCCCCCACCTCCCCATATATTGCTGATCAGTGGGGACACACAGAATCAGTACCAAAGAGAATCAGGTGTGCCTGAGGTTGACTCCTTTGAACTTTTCTCATGATGGCAGTAGGTATCTGGTCTCCCCACCCAGAATGCCACACAAGTGGCAAATAGAAGACAACATTGGTTGCCCAGATCTAAGGTTCCAGGAATACAGCCCGTTGTTTTACTCTCCCAACAACAAACTGCCATGAGAGAAGGGCCACTTCAGTTCCATGATCTTTTTGCAGTAAATGAGCAACTAATCACCTCCTGATCCTCTGGTTGCATCCAGGAGAAACACCGAAATGGGAGAAGAACAGACATTTTTGGATACCCACTAGAAGCAGATTGATAGGAAAGTGTAGGATGGCTTTGGGTCCACTATCGTTTGCTGGGCTGGAATAAAAGAAAACTTGATCCTACATTAGGTAAAGCAACAAAACAGAATTTCAGGGTCAATGTGATAATAATAAGTTATTGCCCATTTGTGAGCACATAACTGGCAGTGTGTGCAGAACACATAGTCCTATCTGGAGGCCCGAGGCCCACTCAAATATGGGTAAGTTAGTAATGTCACTTGCACTCCTCGCTCATTACAGGCATTCTGATGATGACTCATACCTAGCTGGCAGCAGCCCTTAGGCAAGTAGCTTGACAGTATAGGGAGACAAAGGAGAATGTAAGGGGGGCTAACTATAGGCTGGAAGCAGTCTTAGAAATCTTACGGAGCTGTGAGGAGAATTGCAAATACTGGACATCTGAAATAAAAAACTAAATGGTGCAAATATGCAACTTGCTCATAAGCATCTATAAAGAATAAGTAGAGGCTTTGAAATGTCTGTTCATTAGATCGAAAGGAAAGTCTTAAGAATGGAAAGAGAGGGTAGAAGGAGAAGAATTAGCAGGGAATTAGCACAGAAGAGATGTTAATAGATTGAATAATCTGCAAACCACTGAATGGTTGATAACATAGATTATTTGGTTTCAGAATCCAGCATCTGCAGTAATTTGCTTTTAACGTAGATTATTAGTGAGTTGAAGTAGAAGTAGATTGAATTGTAAGATTAGATGGAGACCAAAGCAGGTGCAGGTATCCTGGTGCAGGATTACACATGCTTGTTGCCTCTGAACTTTGTGCTACCTGATAAATCAAGTGATTGTAGAGAATGTGGCCAATGTTAAGTACCCTTGTAAGTGGCAGTACACCTAAGTGGCAGGGGGGGAGGGGTGCAGTGAATGAATTATAACTAACTGCCCTGCACTGCTTAAAGCCAGACTGATCTCTTTAAAGGGAGGTGCATTATGACTAGAGCAAGTGCTGAAAGTCAAGCTAATTCAGAGCTGGGGAAGAAACCAGAATGGCAACATGTGAGAAAGAGAACAGGCACCAAGATTTAGCACCATAGCAAAGTTACAGCACAGAAGGAGGCCATTCCACTCATCCTTTCCATGCCAGCCCAAAGACACCAAGATGTCTTTTCTAATCCCACCTTCCTGCATCCAGCCCATAGCCTTTAAGGCACTTAAGATGCAGATCTGGGTACTTTTTAAAAGAGTTTAAGTTTCTGCCTCCACCACAACATGGGCAGCAAATTCCAGACACCCACCACCCTATAAGTAAAAAATAATTCTTCCGCATATTCTCTTTACATAAATTGTCATTTATCTTCAACTTCCTGAATCTGCATTGGTG
The DNA here is from genome assembly GCF_965287045.1 of Carcharhinus amblyrhynchos. Lineage (NCBI taxonomy): Eukaryota > Metazoa > Chordata > Chondrichthyes > Carcharhiniformes > Carcharhinidae > Carcharhinus > Carcharhinus amblyrhynchos. The sequence goes on along the minus strand of NC_137324.1, from coordinate 43,413,983 downwards.
GACTTGCTGCTGAAGATGGACAGGAGGAGAGATCTCATCTAACCACAAGGGATCAAGAAACCCTGCAATAAGCTTTGCAAGGGCTGTGAGACCAGATATCTGTAGTTATATCCCAGAAGTTTAAACCCAAGGAGTTGGAAGTAGTGCTGCAAAAAGTTCAGCGATCTCACAAGGCCAAGTTCAATCAATGTGCCTTGAAATGCAATATCCTCCAAACTACATCTTTAGCCTCAGTCACATCCTTATGGGTGGCACAGTGGTTAGCACTGCTGCCCCACAGCACCAGGGACCTGGGTTTGATCCCCAGCTTGGGTCACTGGGTGTGTGAATTTGCAAGCTCTTCCTGTGTGGGTTTTTTTTGGGTGCTCTGGTTTCCTCCCACAGTCTGAAAGATGTGCTGGTTAGGTGTATTGACCTGAACTGATGCTGGAGTGTGGTGACCAGGGGAATTTCACAGTAACTTCATTGCAGTGTTAATGTAAGCCTTATTTGTGGCTACTAAATAAACTTTACTTTTTTTAAAAAATAATTCATCTATGAATAGTCTCTATCAATTACAATTCATACATAACATACAGATGTTTTACCTTATCACCTCACACTGTTGCAGCCTCAGACACACATTTCTCAGTTATTCACTCACATCAGCCACATTGCTCAAACACATTGCGCCAGGCTCACTGAAACAACTCCCTCTTGCAAGGCATTGTGGTATGGAACCTGAAGGAGTTGACTGTATGTCTTTATCCTGATGGAGGAAACTGTGGTCGCCATCATTGGAGCAGTCAAAACTGAGCTAGTGACTCATGGCAGGGCTGAAACCTTTGGAAATCACAGAATCACACAGAGCAGAAAAAGCCCTTCGGTCCATCGAGTCTGTATCAACACATGAGAAACACCTGAACTCCCACCTAATCCGATCTTCTAGCATTTGGCCTATAGCCTTGAATGTTATGATATCTCAAGTGCCCATAGAATCATAGAATCCCTGTAGTGCAGAAGAAGGCCATTCAGCCAATTGACTCTGGACCAACCACAATCCCACCCAGGCTTTATTCCCATAACCCCTCATATTTATCCTCTCAATCCCCCTGGCACGAAGGTCAATTTAGCAAGGCCAATCAACCTAACTCACACATCTTTGGAGGGTGCGAGAAAAGCAGAGCACGTGGAGAGGACCCATGCAGACATGGGGAGAATGTACAAACTCCATACAGACCGGGTACTTTTCATCCAGGATGTGAGGCAACCCACATCTACCACCCTCCCAGGCAGTGCATTCTAGACCATCATGACTCTCTGGGTAAAAAATCTTTTCCTCACATCCCCCCAATCTTGAACCTTGTGACTGACGCTTCAACTAAGGTGAACAGCTGGTCCCTATCCACTCTATCCAAGTCCCTCTTACCAAATCCTTCGTCACACTTTCCCCTCATCCCACAGTCGTTTTGCACCTCCGGCTTTCTTCCTCTCCCCTCACACTAAGCCTGCCCATGTGCCTTTCTCCTTTCAGATACCCTTAATTTGCAATCCGGCCAGGCAGTGGTGAAAGGGCAGGTACAGAGCAATGAGAAAGAAACACCATCAGCCGTACTGAGACCCGCAGCCACCAGCCCAGCTGCTGACACTGTAGGCCCAATTTTTATCATCGTGTTCGTAAAGTTGGGCTTGAGGCAAGCAGCGTGATCCATGCCTGTCTCTGCGCTGGTTCCCCTTTTACTAAGGCCCAAAAATGGCCATGAACGGGACTGCACCTGAAACAGGCATGGCACCCATTTAAATGCACTTGCTTGCATTTAAATTGACTTAATGGGCTGCACACCCAATCTTACCAGCACTTCCCCCTTAACCACACGTTTGCCCATCCGCAAAATAGACATGCTCCATATAAGTCCAATTCAGGCGCTCCAGTTAGTAAGCAGGTAGGTGCCTAGTGTCTGACGGCTGTCTGCCTGAGATCAGTGGGGGGGAAGTGGGGGAGGAGGTTTCGTTGCCACTCTGCCTGAGATCTGTGATAAGGAGAGAGTGTCTGTTGCCACTCTGCCTGAGATCTGTTGGGGGGAAAGGGGGAGGGACGGTGGATCACTCTTTCTGAGATTGGGGGGGTTGGGGAGGGGAAGGGGCCAGCAGTCAGTCTGGGTGGTAGGGGAGTGGGGGGGGGGGGGGGATAAGGGGGTCAGTAATGTTGGAGGGGTGGGGCAATGTCTGTGGGGGTGGGGGAGGCATTATCTGGCCCAGGAGTGATGTAGTAAGCAGTCTCACAACACCAGGTTCAAGTCCAACCAGTTTATTTGATAGTAATCCCACCATTACTATCAAATAAACTGGTTGGATTCGATCCTGGTGTTGTGAGACTTCTTATTGTGTTTACGCCAGTCGAACACCAGCATCTCTATATCAGGAGTGACGTGACGGGGGGCCGCATTCTATCTTTTTCTTTTCTGCGCCTGCGCAGTTGGAGGTGCCGATCTGAGCGGCAGGGTTTCGGGTGAATTAAGCCCCACCCACAGGCTGCTACAGTGCAATTCGGACTCGCTGATATTTTCTCCGGCAGAATGCCTGAGAACAGGACTAAAAGTTGGATCAGAAAATCTCCGCCCAGCACTTAGAATCAAAATGATAAAATTGGGCCGTGTGTGTGCTTAAATGACTAAAGGTGAAAAATTACAAAGGAATGTGCAAGTAATTTGCGTATAAAATATGAAAGAGGCTCATACAAAGATAAAGATGAATTGGTTGAGAATTGGGGGAAAATGCAAATTGCAACAGAAAATGCTGGCAAGAAGCAATGCGTTCCTCAAAGAGAACAACTCCAAGCAAATTGTAATAATATATAAAGTCTGGTGTTGGTAAAGTATGGCAACTGTCAACACTGCAACTGTGTGCTGATATCACCATTTGCTAAGGCACTGGAATCACGTAATTATCTAGGATTGTGTCATCATTAGTTTCAGTGGTTCATAGTCAAGTGTTACGTTCAGGCTACCATTAATCATGAAACCATTCAGGATCTCATATACATCAAAATAGCAATAATAAAAGGAGAGCTGAGTTCACATGGTTTACTCCAAGAGTATTCCATTTTCTTTTTGTCTTTGTGAGCCATACACAAGCTGTATCTCTGACACAGATTCCAAGGGTTTATTTTAGCATGACTCATCTCCCATGCAACTATAGAAAACATCAAATCCATGTTCTGGAATCTGGGGAAGATAGGAATGTAGTGCAATCCTACATAGGGCATTGATTTTAGTGAGAAAACCAGATTAGCTGGGTATATATCCTACATTAGGACATCAATGAAGGGTTAGTAGGGACAGATTTTCTTTTACTTGCCTTATTATGTCCACAATCAACTTTATAGTTATTCCTGGTGGTATAACCAGAATCACAGAATAGTTACACATCAGAATTCACCCCATCTTCTTGACCTCAGTTTCTGTAAAAGTTACGCAGATATTCCCACTTTGGTGTCAATGTTGTTTCCCCCTGCATTTTTTTCTCTTTAGACATTAATCCAATTCCCTTTCCAAAAATCTCAATTTAACCTGCTTTTACCACATTGTCAGTGCATTCCAGATCCTAACTATCCATTTTGTAAAAGTTTCTCCTCATGTTGCCTCTGTCTCTTCTCGTAGTGACTTTAAGCAGCTACCCCTGGTTTTCAATCTTATGCCAATGGGACCAGTTTCTCCCTGGTCACTCAATTTGGATTCCTCATGTTCATGCATAGCAACTTCAAATGTCTTCTCAATCTTTGCTTCTCCAAGGAGAATAAAACAAGCTTCACCTTTTTGCCATCATAATGTCCTTCATTCCTGGGACTACTTGCGTAAATTTTCTCTGCACCCTCCCCAAATTCTTTACATCCCTCCGAAAGTGCCCTAGAATTGGACGCAATTCTCCAGTTGATGCCCAATCAGTGTTTTATGATGGCTCATCATAACCTGTTCGTTTTTGCACTCTACCCCTCTCATAATGCTGCTGAAGATCCCATATACCTTATTAATGACTTTCTCAACCTACCATCCCATATCCAATGATTTCTCCTTGGAATTTAGTCTAAATTGCCTCCTAATGGGGATAGTGATTGCTATGCCTGGTTTAGAGTAGACATAGGTCTCATTAATGTTTGACGAATCACCTTTCTTTTAAAGACCATCCCTTTGTTCTTTGCAAGGAAATTTAAAAAAATTTTGAATTATTTTCCTTTGGTATTTACCAGATTTCTAGATCCACTGTCAAAATGAGAGGGGATCTATCTTCAGTATTGAAGTTAAGCAATTTTCACAATTTGAGATGAAGGGAACAGCTAGGCATAGTGACATATGGAAATCACCTCCAACCATACTTTGCCCTTCTTGAAATGGTCCAAAGAATTTTTAGTCCATTTAATAATTTTATGGAATGTTTATGAATTTTATGCTGGAACTGACCTTAAAACCATGATATGTACATGTATTTTTCAGCAGGTGTCCCTGCATTGAGATTAAGAGACACAATCCTGGCTGTTTTTCGTCTCACCATGCCAGGGGCAATGAAATTAAATCTCGGATGCATATATGTATATATGTGTGTGTGTGTGTACATACATGTATGTATACATACACTCATATATATGTGTGTGTGTGTGTGTGTGTGTGTGTGTGTGCATGTGTGTATAGGTAAAGAATTGCAGCACGCTGCTGTGCAAAGTGACCTGGGTGTCCCTGTGCATGAATCACAAAAAGTTGGTTTGTAGGTAATTCAGAAGACAAGTGGAATTTTATCCTTCATTACTAGAGGGATGGAGTTTAAGAACGGGGAGGTTATGTTGCAGCTCTATAATGTGCTGGAGAGACTACACCTGGAGTACTGTGTATAGTTTCATTCTTCTTACTTGAGAAAGAATATACTGGCACTGGGGGGGGGTGCAGACAAGATTCACAAGGTTGATTCCAGAGTTGAAAGGCTTGCTTTATGAGGAGAGACTGAGTAGGCTGGGGCTATGCTCTTTGGAATTCAGAAGAATAAAAGGGATCTTATAGAAACACATAAAACTACGATAAGAATAGATAACCATAGAAGCAGGGAAGTTGTTTCCACTGGCGAGTGAAACTATAACAAGGGGAAATGGCATCAAAATAAGAGGGAGCAAATTTAGGACAGAATTGAGGATTCTGAGGTTGTGAATCTGTGGAATTCCCTACCCAGTGAAGCAATTGAGGCTGAGGCAAAGATAGATAGATTTTTCAACAGTAAAATAATTAAGGGTTATGGTGAGTGGGCAGGTAAGTGATCCGAGTCCATGAAAAGATCGGCCATGATTTTACTGAATCGCGGAGCAAGCTCGAGGAGCCAGATGGCCTACTCCTAGCTCTTATGTTCTTCTGTTCTTATTGAACAAATGGTTAAATAAGAACATAAGAACTAGGCCTGCGCCAGTATGCAGTTGCTATCCCTTTGTTCGCCTCCTGTTCATGTGTCTATCAAGATATACCTTGAAAATTACTAATGTGGAAGATTCATCAATTTGGACGTGCAGGTAATGGGAAGGCCACCTATTTTATTTTACAAGTCCACATTTTCAAATACACTGGCGGGGAGTGTGTGTAAAATCCAGACCTTGCAATAAAATGGAAATATCCAATTACTATTCTCAGAAAGTTGTTCACTCGCAGATTTGAGAAATAGCTGCATCATTTTATATATTTGCAACCAGATAATGTAGCCTCAGATGAAGTGTCCTTTCTATGGAAATTAAGAAGGGCAGATGGACCAGACACAAATATGTTTGTAAGAACAAAAATATAATCAATGAAAATCAAATAACCTATTCACTCTTAGTCAATACCACAAACTAATAGAAACATGCTTGAGGTGGATGAATAAGGTGCCATGATGGTTAGACATAGCAAATTGACCCACATCTAATATAAATGAAGACCAAATTCCGTTTTTAACCTGAGTATGCCTGAACAGATATGACTTTCATCTTAAATGTGACTGAAAAATCATTCCAAATACATATTAAGAAACAGACTGTCACCAAGATTTTCTGGGGATTTGTACAACTTCCCATGAAAATTCACAAATGTCATAAGAACATAAGAACATAAGAAATAGGAGCAGGAGTAGGCCATCTGGCCCTTCGAGCCTGCCCCGCCATTCAATAAGATCATGGCTGATCTGTCGTGGCTCAGTTCCACTTTCCGGCCCTCTCCCCATAACCCTTAATCTCCTCTCTTATCAAAAACCCATCAACCCGCTTCTTGAAAATATTTAGCGTCCATTTATTTGCCTCAGCACTGTATGAGCTGCATGTGAATTAGTGAGAAGAGAAATGAGAATGCTCACCTCCCAGTCGGCTGCCTGGAATTGGAACCCAGATGCTGGAACTACAAGGGACTGTCTTCAAATTCATTGCACTATCCAAAAATGTCCATCGTTACCTTTTTTATGAAATAATGGCAGATAATGTTTAGATTCTGGTGTATGCTCGAGTAAGGCTAACTTAGGATATTGCTGCTTCACACATTCATCCTGTAGTGGCTAGTGTCATTTAAATATGTAGTTTATAATGCAACCACTTTGGAGGGGGAAAAAATGTTTGGTATAATTCAACCACATACCTCCTAGAGGCATTATGGCAATGGAATGGCAGAAAATTGAAACAGTAAATACTTTCAGCAAAGGTTATACCTGGCAGGGTTTTAATAGCTTATTTAAAGCCTCACAAGTTTATTAATAGCAAGACCCATGGTTTAATATTAGCTGGAAAATGCCTTGAAGCACACACAGGCTGACAGCCTATCAGTAGTTTGCTATTGCCATTGGCTGACCATGATGGATAGCTTGGTTATTTTTTTCACCCCCAGATATCATATGTCTGCATCTCAGCCTAAAATTTCCTATTGCTTTGTACCCTCATCTTTCTCAGAAAGCTGGAATATGAAATAGTTTATTATACGTTTATGACTTTTATTAACTTAGAAAATCTCCTATCAAATGAAATGCTATTGCATTTCTTTCTATTTAATCACTCATAAATTGTAACATTAAAACGGCTGCAGTTCATTGATGGTAGGTTCTTTGTTGCACAGGCCTGATAATGTGCTTTTAATAAAATTCAGAGGAAAAAAATATATAATTGAGCCAAAATGTTCAGATATTTGACAAATGTTATTTAAACATATAATCAATCATTTTGCCTTATGTTTTGGAAACTAATCAATCTAATGCAAGATATTAGAGCTACTTTCATGAAAAAGGAGATTTTTTCTCCTTTTAGTGAGCCAAAGATAATTTTAACAATATTTCTAAAGGCAGATAAAAGTCTTTCAAAAATATCACTTAAAAGACAAATCTTTTGCTTATTTTGTTTGATGCAAAGTATTGCAATATAACTGCATAGAGGAAAAATTACAATTAAAAAAAATGGGTTCATTGCCATCAACTGCTAGTCCCTATCTTTGTTAGAATCGTGTCTCCTGTTCCAATTAGGCAGAAGTTTGAAAGATTAAATTATCAAAGACTTTCAAATTAAAAAGACACATTCTTTAGCTTGTTTATAGTGTCATGGAGGTCATAGAGGTTTACAGCATAGAAGCAGATCGTTCGGCATGACTTATCCATGCCACACTTTTTTTAACCACTAAAATAGTACCAATTGCCCATGTTTGTTTCATATCCCTCTGTACCCATCTTATCCATGTAACTGTCTAAATGCTTTTTAAAAGACAAAATTGTACCCGCTCCTGAGGGTTTCCACCTTACACCTCTGGCAGCTTGTTCCAGATAGTTGTGCCAATACTGGCAAATTTAAACCTGTTATTCTGAACAGCAATAAAATGATTTTGTCTTTGTAGCATCATTTGGTCATGCCGGCACTTGAATTTAATTTTTGTACGGGGTGTATACAATATTCAGGTGTGTGCCTCACTATGTTTTGGTTTCATACACTCAGCTGCGCATTTGGCATAAGCTATCTAGGAATGATTGGAACATACTTTAATAATGTTTAAAAAGCAGCAGTCATCCAATATGAATTTGAGTCCCTGTAGGTTATTTTAAGGGACAGAGTTTGCAATTGCCTCAAATTAGGGCACTGAAGTTGGAAGTAGCAATGCTGAGGGCAGGATTTCTAAGCTGGTTAATGGGCCAGTGAGAAGTCTCATAACACTAGGTTAAAGTCCAACAGGCTTATTTGGTAGCAAAAGCCACTAGCTTTCGGAGTGCTGCTTCTTCATCAGGTAATTGGGAGTTTTGTTCACAAACAGGGTATATAAAGACACAAACTCAATTTACAAAATAATGGTTGGATTGCGAGTCTTTAAAGGTAATCAAGTCTTATAGGTACAGACAATATGAGTGGAGAGTGCATTAAGCACAGGTTAAAGAGATGTGTATTGTCATCAGCCAGGCCAGTTACTGAGATTTTGCAGGCCCAGACCAGTTGTAGGGGTTACAGATGGTGTGACATGAACCCAAGAGCCAGGTTGAGGCCGTCCTCATGTGTGCAGATCTTGGCCATCAGTCTCTGCTCAGCAACTTTGTGTTGTCATGTGTTATGAAGGCCGCCTTGGGAAACACTTACCCAAAGATCAGAGGCCAAATGTCCGTGACCGATGAAGTGTTCCCCAACCGGAAGAGAATATTCTTGCCTAGTGATTGTCGAGTGGTGTTCATTTACCCATTGTTGTAGCATCTGCATGGTCTCCCCAATGTACCATGCCTCAGGACACCCTTTCCTGCAGCATATCAGGTAGACAACATTGGCCAAGTTGAAAGAGTATGTATTGTATTGATGGTGGTGGATGGTGTTCTCACATGAGATAATGGCATCCGTGTTGATGATCTGACATGTCTTGCAGAGGTTGCTGTGGCAGGGTTGTGTGCTGTTGTGTTCACTCTTCTCCTGAAGAGGGGCAGCATGCTGCGGACAATGGTCTGTTTGAGGTTGTGCGGTTGTTTGAAGGCAAGAAGTAGGGGTGTGGGGATTTCCCTGGCAAGATGTTCGTCTTCATCAATGACATGTTGAAGGCTCCGGAGAAGATGGTGTAGCTTCTCCGCTCTGGAGAAGTACTAGATGACAAAGGGTACTCTGTCCACCATGTTCCGTGTTTGTCTTCTGAGGAAGTCAGTGCGGTTTTTCACTGTGGCGCGTCGGAACTGTCGATCAATGAGTCAAGCACCATCTCCTGTTCTTATGAGGACATCTTTCAGCTTCTGGAAGTGTCTGTTGTGATCCTCCTCATCTGAGCAGATCTTATGTATACGGAGGGCATGTCCATTGACGAGCCAATGCAGAGCATGAATTGGGTGCAACTGATAAAAGCAAAATAGTGTGGATACATCCAACTGATGTTGAGTTCACTTTGGAGGTTGAGACTGTTCTACCCTCAACACAATTAGTAATCATCATTGGCTGTGGCTCGTCCCTTCCATGTCCTGTTACAGGTATTATGGTGGCTACGGTACTCAGCTAACAAACCATATTCCTCAGTTCAATTAAATTAATCACAAAAATATGGATTGCTGTAAAAATCAAATTACTTCACTGATATCCTTCAGGAATGGAACCTGATCATGGTTAGGTGAGACAAATGAGTGATGACTGAAAACAGCAACTCTTAATCATGCACTATTTGTGAGGGAAATTATCAGTTAGAAGAAAAAAATGGCTGAGATGACCAGAGTGCTGTTTTTTAACTTTTGCTCATGCATTCACTGCTCATAATGTCCATGGTGGCCTCTGCCAGAGGGGACAAGATGTGTTCAGATACTGGGCCTTTTCCAAAGGCCACTTGTTTCCTGTTACAGCGTGCCATGTCTTTTCCTCAGAGAGGGAATTGTGATGGGGAAACTGGGACGGAGGAGGTTAGCTCCCAGGTAGGGGAGGACCGCAGGCAGTATGGGAGGGAGGTTAGACAGGGGGTGGAGAAGGGAAATGCCCAGACTGAGGGGCTGAAGTGTATATATTTTAATGCAAAGAGTGTAGTGAATAAGGTAGATGAGCTTAGGGCGTGGATTGCTGCTTGGAATTGTGATGTGGTGGCCATTACGGAGACTTGGATGTCTCGGGGACAGGACTGGGTACTTCAGGTGCCAGGTTTCAGATGCTTCAGGAAGGACAGGGAGGATGGCAGAAGAGGTGGTGGAGTGGCACTGTTGATCAGGGACAGTGTCATGGCTGCAGAGAAAGAGGATGCCGTGGAGGGACTATCTACAGAGTCTCTGTGGGTGGAAGTTACGAACAGCAAAGGGTTGAAAACTTTGCTGGGTGTATTCTATAGGCCACCCAATAGTGACAGGGAAGTTGAAGTGCAGATAGGGAAACAGATTCTGGAGAGATGTAGTAATAACAGAGTTGTCGTGATGGGAGACTTCAATTTCCCAAACATCGACTGGAATATCCCTAGGGTAAGGGGTTTGGATGGGGAGGAGTTTGTTAGGTGTGTTCAGGAAGGTTTCCTGACACAGTACGTGGATAAGCCTACGAGGGGAGAGGCTGTAATTGACCTGGTACTGGCGAATGAACCAGGGCAGGTGATGGATCTCTCGGTAGGAGAGCATCTTGGGAATGGTGACCATAATTCTATCTCCTTCACAATTGCATTGGAACGAGATAGGATCAGGCAGGCTAGGAAGGTGTTTGTCTGGAGTAAGGGGAGATACAAAGAAGTCAGGAAGTTACTTGGACAAATAAACTGGAAGGAGGCGTTCTTAGGGAAGAGTACCGAAGGAAGGTGGCGCATATTCAAGGAATGTTTGTCTGGAGCTATGCATGACAACGTTCCGATGAGACAAGGGGGTTTTGGTAGGTCGCGGGAACCGTGGTGCATGAAGGCTGTGTTGAACCTAGTCAGGAGGAAAGGGAAGGTGTACAAAAGGTTCAGGGAACTAGGAGAGGTTAAGGATCTTGAGGAGTATAAGGACTGTAGAAAGGAGCTTAAAAGGGAAATTAGGAGAGCCAGAAGGGGTCATGAGAAGACCTTGGCGGGTAAGATTAAGGAGAATCCCAAGGCCTTCTATAAATATGTGAAAGGTAAAAGGATGAGAAGAGAAGGGATAGGACCTATAAAAGGTGAAGGGGGAAAGGTCTGTGTGGAACCAGAAGAAATGGCAGAGGTGCTTAATGAGTACTTTGCCTCAGTATTCACAGTGGAAGCTGATCTGGGAGATTTTGCTACGGATTTGCAGCAGATGGAAAAGATTGAGTTTGTGGATATTAAGGTGGAGGATGTGTTAGAACTTTTGAATTCTATCAAGATAGATAAGTCGCTGGGACCAGATGGGATGTACCCCAGGATACTGTGGGAGGTGAGGGAAGTGATTGCAGAGCCCCTGGCGATGATCTTTGCGTCGTCAATGGAGACGGGAGATGTTCCGGAAGATTGGAGGATTGCGGATGTAGTCCCTATTTTCAAGAAAGGGAACAGAGATAGCCCAGGAAATTACCGACCAGTGAGTCTGACCTCAGTGGTTGGTAAGCTGATGCAGAGGCTTCTGAGGGACAAGATTTACGAGCATTTGGAGAGGTTTGACATGATCAGGAATAGTCAGCGTGGATTTGTCAAGGGCAGGTCGTGCCTTACGAGCCTAGTTGAGTTCTTCGATAATGTGACTGAACACATTGACGAAGGAAGTGCCATGGACGTGGTGTACATGGACTTCAGCAAGGCGTTTGATAAGGTCCCCCATGCAAGACTTCTTGAGAAGGTGAGAGGGCATGGGATCCAAGGGCCTTTGGCCTTGTGGATCCAGAACTGGCTTGCCTGCAGAAGGCAGAGAGTGGTTGTGGATGGGTCTTTTTCTGAATGGAGGTCAGTCACCAGTGGAGTGCCCCAGGGATCTGTTCTAGGACCCTTGCTGTTTGTCATTTTCATAAATGACCTGGATGAGGAAGTGGAGGGATGGGTAAGTAAGTTCGCTGATGACACGAAGGTCGGTGGTGTTGTGGATGGTCTGGAAGGATGTCAAAAGTTGCAGCAGGACATAGATAGGATGCAGAACTGGGCGGAGAAGTGGCAGATGGACTTCAATGCGGATAAATGCGTAGTCGTCCATTTTGGCAGAACCAACGGGATGAATGAGTACACTATCAAGGGCAGGAGTCTTAGTAGTGTTGAAGAGCAGAAGGATCTTGGGGTCAGGGTCCACAGGACTCTTAAATCGGCCTCGCAGGTGGAAGAGGTGGTCAAGAAGGCATATGGTGTACTGGCCTTCATTAATCGAGGGATTGAGTTTAGGAGTCGGGAGGTAATGCTGCAACTTTATAAGACCCTTGTCAGGCCTCATTTGGAGTACTGTGCGCAGTTCTGGTCGCCTCACTATAGGAAAGACGTAGAAGCTATTGAAAGGGTACAGAGGAGATTTACAAGGATGTTGCCTGGACTGGGAGGCATGCCTTATGAAGTTAGGTTGAGGGAACTGGGTCTCTTTTCCCTGGAGAGACGTAGGTTGAGAGGCGACCTGATAGAGGTTTATAAAATGTTGAGAGGAATAGATAGGGTGGATTCTCAGAGGCTATTTCCCCGGGTTGAAATGGTCGCTACGAGAGGACACAGATTTAAGGTGCGGGGAGGAAAGTACAGAAGTGATGTTAGGGGTAAGTTTTTCACTCAGAGGGTGGTGAGTGAATGGAATCGGCTGCCGTCAGTGGTGGTGGAGGCGAACTCGCTGGGGTCTTTTAAAAGACTTCTGGATGAGTATATGGGATTTAATGGGATTGGGGGTTATAGATAGGTCTATAGATTGGTAGGTGTTGATGTGATCGGCACAACTCGTGGGCCGAAGGGCCTGTTTGTGCTGTAGTGTTCTATGTTCTAAGGGATATTTTTAGCCCAGTTAGATGTTTTGTGGGTCCGTTGGCGAGGGAAAAACAGCTCAGGTGTGAGGAGGCGAAAGAGGTGAAACTGAGCACAGCAGCATTTGCACAGCGTGTCAGCAGCAGTAAGAGGAGATGGAATGAAATGATAAATTGGAGAAGGATGGTGGGATGCTGCAAAGAGGGAAGAATTGTAAATACTAAGGCTGCCAGGGGGCTAAGTAGGAGATAATGAGTGATATGAGTTAGAAGCAATACTTCAGTGGCTCCCCGTCAGACCGTTAAACCTTTCTTTGCATTGCATCCATCTCCTTGGAACGATGCTTCTGACATTTCAGTTCTGAAGAAGAGTCACATTCAACTCAAAATGTTAACTCGATTTCTCTGTCTGCATCTGCTGAGTATTTCCAGTACTTTCTGGTTTCATTTCAGATTTCCAGATTCTGCAGTACTTTGCTTTGATTTTAGCATTTGCAATGAAGTCACATTGTACCTATCCTTTAAGGAGCACTGGCTGCCTTTGTTTCATGACTATAAGGTTTGATTTTCCACCCACAAATGACAATCGCAAAGTAGTACCAGAAGCTTGCATGTTTAATCTGCAGTCCCCCAGTCCACGCAAGCAAACACATGATCGGATCATGCAGACCATTTCACTTATACCTTCATCTAATTACCAATATGGTTCTCTCACCTTTAAAATAAATGGATGGAAGAGCAAAAAGTGAATGAAAATTCAACTTGTACCCATTAATGCCATGAATGATGAGCACATGCTGCATTACATTGCTGCGCAGTCAAATGGACAGGTGATTCTTTTATTGAAAGTCTGACCTATCAACAGTAAATCTAATGAAGGGAGAGATCTTGAGCTATCACTGGAGCGACAGAGGCAGATACATAGCAGCAGCTCATCAATCCACTTCACTCACCGAAAACAGGGCATGACATAACTTGTGGAACAAGAGGAATAAAACAAACAAATGTCAATTGATTAAGCTTGTTGGAAATTTGTGCCCACTCTGATCTCTTTCAAATTCCACTAACAAATGGTGGCAAACTGATAGACCTCTGAAAGGGGATAGGAACACTGAAGTCCTACAATTCACTTTGTGAGAATACTCCACTTGCATCTCAGCAATGAAATATTTGATTTTTTGATGAATTAATTAGATCCTGATTATAGTGCATTTCCACAATTCCATATGGAGCTAGTTGTATAACCTGATGTTGGTTATCATATTGTTAAATTAAAAGCTATTTAAAATCAGCTTCTCTATGAAATGCAATGGATGTAGATCCTGGCAATAGTTATGTTACTGCCGGTTTTATTTACGCAGTTCAGAACAAATTCAATATCTGGTTATAAAATTAATTTACTTCGGCCTCTCACAAGGAGAAGCTTTGAGTTAAGTCCCATTCTATCCGATCAGATGTGTACTTATTACAGTTTTTGAGAGGGCACATCCATGCTCATGGAGATAGGCACCCTGATATTAGGACAAAATAAGTCTCCCACTATTGAATAATATATTGCTACAGTCAAGAGTGATCCAAAGACTGAAACCTGATGTTTTCTTCCTCAGCCTATTGCGAAGATCGTAGTTGATAAGCAGAAAAGGAATTCTGAGTTTCCTTCATTTCATCTCAAAGAAAATCAAACTTCTGCACATAGCCGATATAAAATAATAAAAAAAGAATAAGGAAATGCAACTAAGTTCCCCTCAACTTCTGCAAAATCCAACTGAAAAGCAACGATAAACAGACTCTAATCTTGAATGTTAAAAGGTTGATGATCAGTGTTGTTGGAGTAACATTTCTTTCAGCCATTCGGAACAAAAAGTTGAAAAAAATTCCTCTTTGGTGATGTCTCCTTATTGTTAATTTTAGTCTGATTTTAATCATATTGCGGTTTGATAGCAGTGGCCACATAAGCACAATCAAGTGAATGGGGATCATAAGACTAGATTTGCCTTGGGATTCAAAACTGTAATGTTCAATCCAAGTGGGGAGTCTTCAGCCCACATTTGCCAGCTGAGATTGGTTTAGCAATCTTCCAGAAAAAAGCCTCTGTTCTGTTTTGTTCTTTCAATAATCTGGGAGAATGCTAAATGAGAAATAGGCTTGAAGTATAATCTTTAAATATTATAATGGTTATTGCAAAGAGCAAACAATACAAGAGAAATATAAGTAACAGGTCTCATGGCCTTCTGCCTATCGGGGACCCCGGTAACAATGGCTGGTCTGGGGCTCAAAAGGTGCTGGCATCATTTTTGAACTGGATTCAAGGTGAAGTCCAACATATTCGGGTCAAAGCCTCCATTTTATAGTGTGTCACAAACAACACATACATGAGAGTTGGTACAAACACAGGCTTGGATGCAACATACAAAGATAACACTGGAAGATCAGCTTGTTATTGTAATGCAGCTGCATCTTTAGGTTCACATGGTATGAATATTGCTGAGTTGACTGGTGAATATGTTAACTTTTTACTTTCTATACAGCCTCCTAACTGGTCATCTTTTCACTCACCATTGTACGAAGGCTGTTGGATGGATTCCTGATGCTGCAGGCCTAATTGTGGGTCTGACATTCCTTGAGACTCAGTAGCCCCACAGAGAGTGGTGGGCTTTGCTGAGGCTGATTGGGGACTGCGCCTCAACATGAACAAAATCTAGACTGGCAGACCCATTGGGATGGAGGGGAAACCTCTCCATTGGATCAGGATCAGTAATGAGTCGGTCATTCTTGGCCCTATCAATGGAGAATGAAGTCTTTATCTCCAACATGTCACTGGGAGACTGTTTCTATTGAGGTATTGACCTCCGTACACAGCGGGTGGCTGTTCCATTAGTGGCAAAATGCTGGTGAGACCATAAACCTTTCCACTTGTCTCAGCGCAATTGTCTGGTCAGCTCTGCAGAGGTGCTATCCCTTGAGCTTGCATTGAGCCACACTGCAACACTCATGGAAAGTTACTCAGTGGCACGATGCATCCAGCAGCCATCCTGATGTGGCTGTCCCTGATTATCCTCGTTTTCCCCATCTCCAAGCACTCCAACATGGGGATGAGATAATACTGCCTACAAGGTCAGGAAGCCTCAAGGTATATGTAATGAGATGGTGCCATCCTTCTTTGTCTTATATGCTGGAATTATACTGAATAATACTTATTAATGGCCTCTTCAGAATCGATAATATATTGAATTGATGTATTGATAATACGTCATCCATTGTTAATATTGCAGTCTTAAAATAAAGTTTATAATTATCTTTTCCACAGTGTTCATTATTGGCAGGGTTTATGGAGAACAGAGGATGAGTGGCTGCTCAAGAAATCATTAGAGTAGTTGAACCTCAGGTGACAAATGCATGGAATACATTTTTAGCAGCAGGTCGGCTGAATCCACATGAAGATGGGGTGATGTTGTAGAGATGGAAGTAGCTGGTCTTTGTGAGTGAGAGAATATTGGATCTCAAGTTCAACACAGGTTCAAATATGAGGCAAAGCTAAGAATAGTCAACTTCAAGCTGGGACAACGGTCAGGGAGGGGAACAACAGCGAAACTGGTGGCAAGGGGAAGTGCATTTATACCTGAGGCAAATTTTCACCCTGTGCACCTCTGAGAAAATCATGAAAGAAATATGTTATCTTCTGTAACAGGAATGCAAAAACCTGACTAGACAGAGGCTGCTCTTTCAGTTTCTGTCAAGGTGACCATTGCCTTGACATTTTTATTCAGTTCGTTCTTTCCTATTTACAACAGGGGTCATCAACCAAATGTCATATAATTCATAAATTAGATGAGAAGATGTTAGCCATGGTATTTGTCAAAGATCTTCCTGCTCTCCTGCTCTACCACTGCACTTTCACTGGGATTGTAGCAGAGTACCAGTTTACACTCAGAACAGGCCAAGCACAGCTAGATATCAGGAAGTCACCTGATTCTACATTATCAAATTTTATGCATCTGATTATCAGTGAGCAAGTTACTGTAAAAGTCTATTTTCCACAGACACCGTTTCTTACCTGATTAACAGCACTGTGCACTTTCAGAGTTCTGACGAACATCACACAATGTGGAGATGCCAGCGTTGAACTGGGGTAAGCACAGTAAGAGGTCTCACAACATCAAGTTAAAGTCCAACAGGTTTATTTGGTAGCACAAGGTGAGTCGCCTGAAGAAGGAGTGAGACTCCGAAAGCTTATACTACTGAATAAACCTGTTGGACTTTAACTTGATATTATGAGACTTCCTTCTAAGGTCGCATGGCCAACTGCAGGAACCAGGCCAAAACGTGATGGCAAAATCAAGATTGTGAGATCAGGCACCATTTTTAATTAGATCGCCCCAATCTCGATGTTAAATTAAAGAATCTTCTGACCCCCTTATGTGGACATCACAAACTCCCTCACCAACCCCCTCCCCCCACAACAAGAAGATCATGGCAAAACTCTCAGTCAAAACACAGTCAAAAGATTATTTAAGAAACATCCAAGTAGCACATCATGATCTGTGGCTCTGACAGATCGCTATGGATACGTGAATCATCCTGCACAGTCAGAAACAAGTCTGTGTAGGCAGAATGCAAAATAAAAATGCAACAAAAAATGTTTCCCAGCTGTCAAAATTGCCACTGAACTCTCCAGGCTTTTCCAGTTCAAACACTTTTCATTTCTGTCTGTCTCAGCTAATCATAGAATCATAGAATTCTACAGTGAAGAAGAAGGCCATTTGGTCCATTGAGTCTGCACTGATCATAATCCTAACCAGGCACTGTCCCCATAACCCCATACATTTACCCTAGCCAGTTCTCCTGACACTAAGGGGCAATTTAGTATAGCCAATGCACATCTTTGGAGTGTGGGAGGAAACCAGAGCACCCAGAGGAAACTCACGCAGACACGGGGAGAATGTGCAAACTTTACACAGTGACCCAAGCCAGGAAAATGGGCTGAAAATGAAACGGGATCCATTCCGGGTTTGCACTCCTTCCCACTCATTTCCCAGTAGTTATTGTCAGGTGGTGTAAAAGTTTCAGGCGTAGAATAAGCAAAATCTGCTCAATTTTCAGCTATGCTGCAATTTCAGCCATTTTTCGCAAGGAATCAGAAGAATTGTGCCTTAAGGGTAAGTTGGGACTTTCTCTGTTGGAAATCTGCCTATTTGATACTGTGCACTCCACAGCATTCTTTTGTGTAAGTCAATTGAACTAAACTAAAACAAACTAAGGGACGAGACAAGAAGGGCAGTCCCCAAAAAAGAAGGGAATGGCTTAAAAGAGAAAAAAATCAGAAAGGAAAGTAAAGACATTAAAACAAAATGTGATTATACATCCCAGTCCCTACGGTGCCCAACAAGTACAGAAAGTCTCAATGGTGCCCTCGGACACCATGTTGTCCCTCTCCACAGACAAACAGTTGTGAATATAGCCACATTAGAGGGGCAGACAGTCTGGTCAGATTAGTCCTAGATTGCTCCCTGCCTGGACCTGGTTATAGCATGTTTGGTTAGGCCTAGACCCAGGAGCAGGTTCATGAAGAGGTCCTCTGTCTTCCCTGCCCCTCCTTCACAGTGTCTGCCTATAAATCAGGAGTGTGGAGCTGAAGTGCAACCAAAACATCAAGGAAAGATTTTTTAAATAACTGAAAAGGGAATGCAGCCTATATGAATTAACATAGACATGGTCCACTGACTCTGTAAGATCGCAGAAAAAGGGCAGGTTTGTTGTGAGCAACCGGTACAACTTATGGTTGTATGGCACTACCTCTGCCCTAGGTCCCAAAATAGTGGGGGGGGATTCCTGCACTCTACAGCTGGATGAACAAATCTTTTGACATTTATGCCACTTAAGTAGCTTGTTAGTCACTTGAAAAATGTTAAAGCATAATTATTGCGGGTGTGCAATTGATTGAAATACTCTTCATTAATGTTCAAAAAATTAACACGGAAATGTCATAACCTGCAAAGCTAGCATGCTCTTCTAACTTTGTTGGTAGATGTTCATTTCAATGGAACAATGTTTCACATATGAAGAACAAAAATCGATGTCAACCTTAAAAAGAGAAATGAGGGCATATATTCTTTCACTAAGGGAGGAAATTACTTAAGTGGCTTTAATATCATTGTCATGTTATAAAGTTTTGATCTTTGTAAGAATTAATCTTGAATGCAGTTGTCAAGCATTGAATGCTGCATAGGTTAAAAGCTCACTGGTGATGACACTTAAGGCTTCACACACATTGTTTATGTCCACGAAGTAACTCGGTTGTTTTTCTAAACATTTCTCATTAGTAGAATGTTACTGGAACCATTGCAAGAGTAGTTTCAAATCTCATAGGGCCATATCTTTCATCAGAGCCCTCATTCATTTGTGCTCAGAGCAGTTAATTCACAAAACTATAGAATCATATATTCCATTAATTCATTCTTTTCTTGTATCTTCTGGTTGATGTTTTATATCGATTCACAGGGAATGGTTGAAAAGTCACTTGACTAGTGGCATAGGCCCAGTTAATGATCCAGACACATGACTTCAAATTCTACTCCTAGGGAGGCAGTGGCATAGTGCTTTGTCACTGGATCAGTAATCCAGAGATGCAGGGTAATGTCCTGGAGACCTGAATTCAAATCCCATCACAGCAGATGGTGAAATTTGAATTCAATAAATACCTGAAATAAAAATAAAATGATGACCATGGAACCACTGTCGATTGCTGTAAAAATCCATCTGGTTCACTAATGTCCTTTGGGGACAGAAATCTGTCATCCTTACCTGGTCTGATCTACATGTGACTCCAGACCCACAGCCATGTGGTTGACTCTTAATTGCCATCAGGGATGGACAATAAATGCTGGCCCAACCAGCGGCGCCACATCTCATGAACAAATAAAATAAACCATGGCAACTGATGGAATTTAAATCAATTAATAAATCTGGAAATAAAAGCTGGACACAGTAGCGATCATTGTTGGCAAACTTATTTGCTTCACAAGTGCCCCTTTAGGAAAATAAATCCTCCATTTTTAAACTCTGAAGTCATACAGGCTTGAAATCTTAACTCTGTGTCTCTCTCCACAGATGCTGCCAGATCTTATTTTGTTCACTCATGGGACATGGGTGCCACTAGCTGGCCAGCATTTATTGTCCATCCCGAGTTGCCTGATGGTAGTTGAGAGTTAACCATATTGTATGGATCTGGAGCCACATGTCGACCGGACCAGGTCAAGATGGCAGATTTCCTTCATGAAAGGACATTAGTGAACTAGATGGGTTTTTACAACATTTGACAATGGTTTTGTGGTCATCAGTAGATTCTTAATTCCAGATTTGTTTTTAAATTGAATTCAAAGTCCATCATCTGCCATGGTGGGATTTGAATCTGCGTTCCCAGAACATTAGCTGAGATGCAGGAGGGCCTTCCCAGCATTTTCTGTTTTAATTTCAGATTTCCAACAGTTGCAGCACTTTGCTTTTATATTAGATTTTGAGCAGACCTAGTAACACAAAACTGGGCATCCATGAGGTGCTATGGACAATCAGCAGCAATGGAATTGTACTCAACCACACTCTGCAAGCTCATGGCCTGGCATATCCCCTACTCTACATTTACCATCAAGTAAGGGGATCAGCCCTGGTTCAATGAAGAGTGCAGGAGGCCATGTCAGGAGCAGCAGCAGGCTTACCTAAAAATGTGCTGTCAGCCAGATGAAGCTCAGGACCATTTGTGTGTCAAATAGCAGAAGAAGCACATGATAGACAGAACTAAGCAATTCCACTTTTCAGATCTAAGTTTTGCAGTCCTGCCATCCCAAATGGCGATGGACAATTAAATAACTCGCAGGAGGAGGATATCCCCATCCTCAATAATAGGGGACCTCAGCACGTCAATGCAAGATATTGCATTTGCAACCATCTTCAACCAAAAGTGCAGAGTGGATGATTAATCTCAGCCTCTGCCTGGGGTCCCCTGCATCACAGATGTCAGTCTTCAGCTAATTCAGTTCTCTCCATTAAATGGTTGAAGATACTGGATGCTTCAAAGACTATGGGTCCTGACAACATTCCCTCAACAATACTGAAGTCTTTCACTCCAGAACTTGTTGTGCCCCTAACTGAGCTACTTCAGTACAGCAATAACACTGGAATCCATCCAGCAATGTGAAAGTTGCCAAAATATGTCCTGTCCGCAAAAAGCAAGAAGAATCTAAATTGGTCTACTTGTTAACAAAGTGATGGATGTGCTCAGAAGCATCATTTAACAATAATCTGCTCACTGATGATCAGTTTGAGTTGCATCAGGCCACCGAGCTCCTGACTTCATTCCAGCCCTAATAAAGCAAAATTCTGTGGATGCTGGAAATCTAAAATAAAAACAAAAACTTTTTTCAAATGCTGAGTAGGAAGATTAAAGGAGGTGGACTGTGATAAGGTGGAGGCCAAAGGAAAGGAAGTAGCAAAAAGATTTCACAATGAAACAGTGAGAGAGAGCAGTAATGAGTATTGTAAAGAAACTGTGCCCAAATGAGGTGTGTATGGCTATGTAGCAACCATCTGAATGCAACTTTTAAAAAATTCATTTGTGGAATCTGGGCGTTGCTGGCTGGCCAGCATTTATTGCCCATCCCTAGTTGCCCTTGGAGGGTCATTGAGAGTTAGCCACATTGCTGTGGCTCTGGAGTCACATGTAGGCCAGAACGGGAAGGATGACAGATTTCCTTCCCTAAAGGACATTAGTGAACCAGATGGGCTCTTCTGACAATGGCTTCATGGTCATCAGTAGATTGTTAATTTCAGATTTTTGAAAATTGAATTCAAATTCCACATCTTCCCCACCCAGGATTTGAACCGGGTCCCCAGAATATTAGCCAAGTTTCTGAAATAATGTCCAGCAATAATACGACTAGGCCATTGCCTCCTGTGAAGTGGTAAAGAAAAAGAACAAGGCAAGACCAAACTAGCAAGACAAAAAAAAGGTGAAAAAAGCGTACAGAACAAGAGGAAAGCAGAGGTTATGATCTGAAGTTATTGAACTCAATGTTGAGTCCGGAAGGTGGTGGAATGATGAATTGAAAGATCAGGTGCTGTCCCTCGAGCTTGCACTGAGCCACACTGAAACATGGTAGAAGGCCATGGACAGAAAGATCAGAATGGGAGCAAAGTGGAGAATTACAATGACGTGTAGGTGGAAACTCAGGGTTATGCTTGCGGAGTGAAATTAGGTGCTCTGCAAAACCATCAACCAGTCTGTCTTTTGTCTCCCCAATGTCAAAAAGACCACATCGTGAACAGCAAATTAAAAGTGTTACAAGTAAATTGCTTAAATAAAAGTAAAATACTGCGGATGTTGGAAATCTGAAATAAAAACAGAAAACAGCCAGTCTGGCAGCAGTGGAGAGAGAAACACATTAATGTTAATTGTAAGCTGAAACTCTGTTTCTCCCTTCACAGATGCTGCTGGACTTGCTGAGTTTTTCCAGCGTTTTCTGTTTTTATAACAAGTAAATTGCTGTTTCCCTTGGAGAAATGGATTCGAGCCCAGATCCCTAGAGCATTATCCTCGGTCTGTGGATTATTAGTCCAGTGATAATACCACTGTGCTGCCACCTCCCCATAAATATTTGAATATGGATGTGTGCGTGTATATTTAGATAAATAAATAAAGAAAGAAAGATAGATATATATTATATACATTATAAGAAGTAATCCACGCGAAAAGCCGTGTAACTCCCGACTAAACTGCAGAACAGTGGACGTGATTTTCAATGCTCGACCACTTTAAGAGAAATGCCAGGAACAACATCAATCACTTTACAGGGCCTTCATCGATCTGACCAAGGCTTTTGGCTCAGTCAATCAGGAAGTGCTATGGAAGACCTTGAAAAAAGGCTGACTGTCCAAAGAGATTCATCAACGTTCTCCAATTTCTCCACGACCAGATGTCAGCGACAGTCCTCACGGATGGAAATAAGACAGAAGTCTTTGAAGTTAAGATTGGAGTTAAGCAGGGGCGTGTCATTGCCCCCACCCTTTACTCCACCTTCATTGCCACCATCCTTCACCTTGTCAACAGCAAGCTTCGCAGTAGAGCAGACATTGCCTACAGATGAATGGAATGGTTGAAATACAAGAGAGTGACACTGACATCACTCGTGAAACTTCAGTATGCAAATGATATCACCATCTCTACTCCCTCAGAAGAGAATCGCTAAGCATTCTTGATACCTTTGCAGAAGCATACCAAATAATCAATTTCAACTTCAACCTGAAGAAGATTCAAGCCTTTTACTAACCCACCCCCAAGTAAGATCTGGTCTCTCCCTCCATCAAGATCAATGGAAAAATCCTCCCAAACATGGAGCATGTCCCCCACCTGGGGAACCATCTTTCATCTCAGGCTGCCATCCATGTGGTGATCCAACATTATATCCGACCCATGAGTGCTACTTTTGGATGCCTAAAGACCAGAGTATTTGAAAACTGCAGTGTTTGTGCTGACACCAAGATCCTTGTGTACAAGACAGTCATCCTCCCAACTCTCCTATATGGCTGGACCTTGAGTGGTACCAATAATGTTGTGTGAGATGGATTCTCCACATCAGCTGGGAGGATAGACGTATAACATCAGTGTGCTTGAATGAGCCAAGAGCACCAACATCAAGGCCAAGATCATCCAAAACTAACCTCACTGGCCCAGCCATGTGCTTATAATGTCAGGGTCTTAAATACCAAAACAAATCTTCTTTGCCAAATTCAAGGAAGGCCCCCAAACGAGAAGGCGACAAAGAAAGTGCTCCAAATGCACCCTGAGGTTTACTTCAAGAAATACAACATAAATATAAATGCCTGGAGACCCTTGGTCAGAGGAGACCTACTTGGAGGTCCTCCTGATTGAAGAGACACAATTTTTCAATGACACCTGATGGCAAGAGTAGGCTCAGCAAAGGGGCCTGAGAATGGAATCTCAGTGACCTGGAGTCCAAGGACCAAACCCACATCTAGGAAGTAGCTATAGCTCTAGGTTTGGGCTCATCAGTCACATAAGGACCCACAGAATCCATGACCAGTAACACTGAGTTTTTTAGGTGGGGAATCATACTCATTAGTGAGTGATCACTGAATACATATTATAGGAATTGACACTGACAGCCTGATTTTTATTAGCAAGCATCACTTTCATATGAGTCAGTGCAGCATTTGTAGGGTTTCAGAAAAGGATGAACCAAAGTCAATTTTGGCACCTTTCCTGAACTCGAACTGAGGTCAGCTAGCTGAGCACAGACGGAAAATCACATCTGGCACCTTGCTGATTTCTCTTCCATGAGTGTCACACAAGCTAACTAGTTTATCCAACCTTACCATCAGTGGAGCTATATTGCATAATCTTAATCAGGGATGTTACCAGACAGTTCAACATTATTTCTTTTATGAATGTTCTACTTATAATAAAATTAGACTTGCAGTTATTTTTCCATTTGCCTCATAAGCTAAATTCTTCTGTGCCTCAGGTGGGGATTTTATCACTCCGACCAAGCAATTGATTAAGATATGGTTTTCATCTTTGTCACGTAAGGAATCATTTAGGGATGGAAAATGGATACATGATAACAAGTAATCTGCATGCTTCCTCAAGGCAATATATTTTCCTGGGGTGAGATTGTATTGCAAATTCCAAAATATGGTGGTGAAAGAATACATTAACGGACAGCTTGTCTTCACATAGCACATTTTAAAGACGCCATTCCTTCTATTCTTGATATTGTTTAATCTTGTCGAATTTCCTTGATTAGTATGTTTCTGGGTAACAATGAAGGATCTAGTTCTGGGGAATGATCGATATAGATTAAGTTTCAGTTGGAGAACATTGAGGGAGTCAATGATTTTCCTATCAGTAAAGGTCAGCAAGCACTTAAGATGGTCTTTTGTAACTGAGTGCAGCTCAAGAACAAGTCTAAGCTTGAGAATTTGGCAAGTGAGGGAATTTGGTGCAGTTAGGGAGGAGGTGTTGCTGCGACCTGTTAAAAAAAAGTAGTGGTCCAAGAGAGGGAGCCAGAGACAGCAGCAGAACATGAGAGTTGAAGCTGGAAACATTAATTACATTAGCAGGTAGGTCAGTGGCTGATAAGCTTATGTTTTAAATGTCTTCTTTCTATAAATAGGGCAGTAGTTTAAACTGGTACTGGGGAGGTATAACTATTGTATTTAATTTACATCTCAAATAGTTAAACCACTACAGGTAGTCATTGAGAGATAATCATTGGAACGTCATTTGTCAAATGAAACACAATAAAGATGACAGGACAGGTGGTGTGCAGTAGATTCTGGATGCGGGAGATGGATCTGCATGATCCATAGCAACCAAATTTACAGTAAGCGTCCGTAGCTTGAGAAACTCCGGATTAGAGTTAACGAGCTGGAGTCTGATTTTCCAACACTGTGGCGCATCAGGGAGGAGAAAGTTACTTATACACTTTGTCCCCGGGGCAGTCACACCCCTTAAGCGAGGTATTTTGAACTTGGTTCACGGTCAGTAACGGGAATGTGTAACTATGAGTTGGGCAGGTATTGGAATCCAGAAGGAAGGAATTCTCAGCTCCTGCAATTGTCCAACAGGTTTGAAGTTCTTGCAGGCTGCGCAGACAAAAGTGATGACTGTGAGATGGACAAGCAAACTGACCATGGCACTGTAATGTGCAGGCCCTTTCAAGTGGGGGGAATTAAATGAAATTTTGTTGTATAGTTAGTTAGGGGATGGCTATGGCTCTCTGGAACCAAGAGCATGAGTTTTGAAGTTCTGAGTTCCCTGGCAGTGCCAATGTTAAGGGCATCTTAATCCAGATAGACCAGATGTGGTGTATCTGGATTTCCAGAAGGCAAAGACTGCTACATGAGATGAAGGTGTTACAGATAATGTATTAGCATGGATAGAGGATTGGTTAACTAAAAGAAAGCAGAGAGTGGGGGTAAATGGGTGTTTTTCTGGTTGGTGATCAGTGACTAGTGGTGTGCCTCAGGGATCAGTGTTGGGGCCGCAATTGTTTACAATTTACATAGATGATTTGGAGTTGGGGACCAAGTGTAATGTGTCACAATTTGCAGATGACAATAAGATGGGTGGCAGAGCAAAGTGTGCAGAGGACGGTGAAAATCTACAAACGGCATATGATGATGGTCTAAGTGAGTGGGTGAGGGTCTGGCAGATAGCATACAATGTTGGTAAATGTGAGGTCATCCATATTGATAGTAATAACAGCAAAATGGACTATTATTTAAATGGTAAAAAATTGCAGCATGCTGCTGTTCAGAGAGACCTTGAGTCCTTGTACAGGAATCTCAAGGAGTTGGTTTCTCGCACAGACATGCATAATGTTTATATTGTGGTCACACACCAGTTGGACATTCAAGGAGTGGAACCCCTTTTTGTTGATGAATATTCTTGGATTCTGCAGGAGGCCTTGAGAGTGACATGGGTGCAATCAATGTCCCCCTGTACATGAGGCATTCCTGCAATGGCTGCAAACCCTACAGCCCAGGTTTCCTGATTAAGTGCAAGCGAGGGAGGGGAATCCAGGATGCAAAAAACAAGATTCACATTTCACCATTGAACATAGACCAAAGCACAAAGATGATTGCAGGAACAGGCCTTTTGGCCCTCCAAGGTGACCAGGGTGCCCATCTGATTTGTAACCCCCTAGTCTTCCAGGGACCATATTCCTCCATTCCCATCCCATTCATGTAGCAGTGAAGACGCCTCTTAAAGGTTATTCCCATATCTGGCTCTGTGATCCCCCCCCAGCAGTGAGTTCCAGGCACCCACCGCCCTCTCTATGCGAGTAAACATATCTCGTACATCTCCTTTAAACTTTGCCCCTCACGCACAAAACTCATGCCCCCTGGACCTTGAGGTCCTGACCGGCTTCCAGGTGTCTGGAATATTTCCATAACACCCTCTTCATCACACTATCCCTGAGATGCCCTGCTGTCAGGAAGCGGGGAGTCAGAAGGTGTAGCCACAGTCACAGTCTTCTGGCTGGAAGGTCCCAGCATGGGCTCAAGTCCTTCCTCTTCCCAGGGGATTCCTGTTGGTTGCTGGGTCACTCCATAGGATGGCAGTACTTCTGCAGTAGCTCCAGAAGCTCTGGCATCGCCTGGCCCTGCCAGTCCTGGAGCACTGGTTGTGTGCTACCCATTGTGGTCAAGCCCTTTGCGATGGCCACCTAAGTCAGAGGAGATGTTGCCTCAAGTTGAGTGGAGGATTGACAGGTGCTCACTTCTTGACTCCAGCCCGACCATGCTGTCACTGACATCCCGCTTTTCAAAGGGGCTGAGGTGCCGGAGGTCTGGCCCACCATACCCTGTCTTCACCCTCTCTCTGTCTCTGCGGGGACAGAACGAGCCATGAAAGAAATGATGGTGTGACTCCTGCAGAGTATTAGGTCGTGGCCCTTAGAAATGCAAGCAAAGTGATGCTCTTGGGGGGTGGGGAATAGGAAGGTGGTGCTTGGGAATGAGGGGCTGGAAGCGTGCAGAGTGCTGCGGATGGGGGAATCTGGGGGAAGATGCTAGATGAGGTTTAGCACTCACCCTTGCTGCGGATGATGCCATTGACCTTACTGTGGCACTGCTTCCCGGTTCAGGGGGCAAGTGCCATGAAACTAACCAATGCAGTAACTGCTTCCCAGACCAGATTGCCATCAACTCCTCTGGGTCTGTGTCTTCCTGGGTGGAAGCGGGTGCCCCTCTCGCCTCTGCCGCATCCAGCCACCTCCCCAGATTGCCCTAATAAATTAAGAGGCTGGTCACGTTGTCATTTTTTCTGCACTGCCTGACTGCCTGTCCATCTTTGGGCTTTTTATGGAGCTGCCCCTCGATAGGGCAGATCAGCTGCAGGTAGTTTGACAGAGAATTCCAGCAAGTTCCATGCAGTTATGACAACGAATGAATGAATACCGCTTGACAATCACCAGGCAGGAGTGTTCTCTTCCTGTTGGCGAACACTTCAGCAGTCACGGGCATTCTGCCCCTGATCTTCGAGTAATCATTCTCCAAGGCAGCCTTCACACCACATGACAACACAGAATCGCTGAGCAGAGACTGATAGCCAAATTCCACACACATAAGGACGGCCTCAACCAGAATCTTGAGTTCATGTCACACTATCTGTAACCCCCACGACTTGCTTGGACTTGCAAAATCTCACTAACTGTCCTGGCTGGAGACAATAAGAACATAAGAAATAGGAGCAGGAGTAGGCCATCTAGCCCCTTGAGCCTGCCCCGCCATTCAATAAGATCATGGCTGATCTGTCGTGGCTCAGTTCCACATTCCCGCCCTCTCCCCATAACCCTTAATCCCCTCGCTTATCAAAAACCTATCAACCTGCGTCTTAAAAATATTTAGCGAGGTAGCCTCCACCACTTCAACGGGCAGAGAATTCCAGAGATTCACCACCCTTTGAGTGAAGAAGTTCCTCCTCAACTCCGTTCTAAACCGCCCCCCCTTTATCTTGAGGCTGTGCCCTCTAGTCCTACTGTCCTTTCTGAGCGGGAAGAGACTCTCCACCTCTATCCTATCCATCCCATTCAACATCTTATATGTCTCAATGAGATCTCCCCTCTTTACATCTCTTTAACCTATGCTTAACCCTCTCTCCATTCACATTGTCTGTACCTTTAAGACTTGATTACTTGTAAAGACTGCATTCCACTATTATTTTGTAAATTGAATTTGTGTCTTTATATGCCCTGTTTGTGAACAGAACTCCCACTTACCTGATGAAAGTTAATGATTGGAGACAGGGGAAATAGAGGGAAGTGTCACATAGCCATTGGAGTCAGGAGGACCTGGGCTCCTTGTGCAAGAGTGCCCGGGTGGGGGAAGGGGAGCGGGTCCAGCTGGGGGGGAAGGTCGATTGCTTTTCCTGAGATCTGTGGGAGGAAAGGGAGGGTCCGCTGCCACTCTGCCTGAGATTGTTGGGGGAAGGGGAAGGGTGGATTACTTCATCTGAGATCAGTGGGGGAGAAAGGGGGTCCGCTGCTACTCTACCTGAGATCAGTGGGGGAGGGGAGGGGGATCTGCTGCCACTATGCCTGAGATCAGTGGGGGGGAGGAATGGGGAGGATGGATCACTCTGCCTGAGATTGTGGGGTGTGGGAAGGGGAAGGGTGGACCCACTCTGTCTGAGATGGTGGGAGGAAAGGGGGGAGGAGCCTGTGATCGGTCTGGATGGCGGGAAGGGGTGGGGGGATAAAGGGATCATTAATGTTGTGGGGTGGGGCAATGTCTGTGGAAGCCAAAGGGAGCCATTATGCAGCCCAGAAAGGATGTGACAGGGGAGCCGCATTCTACTTTTTCGCGCATGCGCTGTTGGAGGCACCTACAAGAGCTGCAGGGTTTCAGGTGTGTTAAGCCCCACCCACAGGCTCATTGATATTTTTCAAACTCACTGATATTTTTGAAGGCAGAGGAGACAGGTCTAAAAGTCAGAGCTGAGATACCCCCAGTTTCAAGCCCGCCCAGCACTTAGGATCAAAATGGTAAAATAGGGCCCAGTAACAGTGGTGTGTACCATCTACAGGATGCAGTGCAGCAAATTAACAAGACTCCTTCATGGCACATTCTAAACTCACGGCCACTAGAAGCATAGGGATAGCAGGCGCAATTTCTCCCCCATGTCATTCACCAGTCAAACTTGGAATGATATCACCATTCCTTCACCGTCTCTAAGTCGAATTCTGAAATTCATTCCCAACCAGTATTCTGGGTGTACTTACACCATAGGGACTGCAATGGTCGAAAAAATCAGCTCACCACCATCTCCCAGTTCAAGTGTCTTTTGAAAATACAAAGCAATAATCAATGTGGTATTTCCTTTATCAATAACCTCCATAATTTCTGCACAGAAAATTATTAAATTCATATTACACGCTGTTTTGAGTCTTGGACTAGTTTAACCAACAGTTCTGTTGTTGGGCATTCTATTTCAGAATCTATCAATCCCAGAACTGCTACAAAGAGGTCAACCCTGTCATACAGCCAAATAAAGCAGCCGTGGAAACTATTTGTTACAGAAAAGGTCAAAAGCATCCTTGATAGAATGTGGAAGTGGTTAGAAGAATGGAAGAGACTAAAATTGGCAACTGAACCCATGAAAACCAAGAAAATGTCAGAGAAAGTGCAAAAATTACAAAAGAAACTGGATAGAAAGTAAAGTTGAAGAAACAGCAGAAGCAGATGGATCTTCAAGGCTGTACTACAACATAACAAAGCTTCTATCAGTCAGAGAAAGAGAAAGGTCATTCTCTGCAAAAAGACAGCCAAGGACTGACTTACAGAGCACCTGATGTAACTGTGAACACACAGCTGCATGAAAGGTTAAAAGTTCTAGAAAAAGAAACAATGACAGTTCTTGAGGTTAAAAGTTTCTCTTTAATTGAAGACATTTTGCAAATCAAAACCAAATAGAAGCTTCTGAAAAAATAACCATACAAATAATCAGCAAAGTTGGAGATACAGGGCTGGAATATTCTGCACATGATTGCAAGCAGCTTTATTGCATTACTATCAAATTCCCCTTTCTATTATTTAAATGCCTACATTAAGCTGGATTTTGTGCAGACACACCAATGACAAGCCAAAAAGCTGGGAGCATCCCTACCTTGATGCCTTTTGGGAACACCCAGCTGCAATTCAGGCCCATTGTGATCTTGTCTCTTTAGACAGGAGCCCATCCACAAGAGTTGCCAAACAATTCGAGGGTCGGCAGCTCTTCAGTCTCAGCAGCGTCACCAGGAGTGATGGCTACAGTTTAAATTGCATCCAGCTGTGAGGATACAGCGATGGGTACTGTCCTCAAAACACGGTAAGTAGGGTATTGGTGATGTCAGTCAGGCAGGAGCCCAGAAAGGAAAGGGGATGATTGAGGGATGCGTAGTAAATTAGCACTGGTGATAGGAAGAGGTCCTTAATTGGTCACTTAAATGGCACTAATGGTCTCTAGTCAGGACAGTCTTAAACTCCCCTGCCATTGGTGAAATGTTGTGATGGCTGGAAGATGATGAAGACTCCAACTCCCAACCTTCCCTCACAACCCAAACACTCAACTAAAATCCAGCCCATTATCTTACCTTATTTGCTGCCTCACAGCGCCAGGGACTGGGTTCGATTCCCGGCTCTGATCACTGTTTGTGTGGAGTTTGCACCTTCTCCCCGTGTCTGTGTGGGTTTCCTCCGGGTGCTCCTGTTTCTTCCCACTGTCTAAAGATGTGCGGGTTAGTTTGATTGACCATGCTAAAATTGCCCCTTAGTATCAGGGGAACTAGGTCGGGTTATGTGGATCGGGCCTGTGTGGGACTGTGGCCGGTGCAGACTTGATGGGCTGTATGGTCTCCTTCTGCACTGTAGGATTCTATGATTTTTTCCCAAGTGCTATATTTAGCCATCTCTGTAATGCTGCACAGCTGTGTAGCTTAGAGAAGGCGTTGCTCTTAACCCATGCAAAGTATTTTATCCAGGCAGCTTGCGCTCATAAAACCTCAAGAGCTAGCCTCTTTAAGGGAACCTTGTCTGAAGGGTCAGTCACCCGATCACCCAAGTGGGTGGAAACATGTGAATTCCAGGGCTGAGCACAGGCTTTTAGTGTTAGAATCAATCTTTGAGCTGAATGGGGAAAATGTCTATTGAAGCACTATATACACAGCACGATTTAGTTCATATTATTCTTAACCTGATGGTCACCAAGCATTATAATTATCACATGAAATCTAAATTGATCAGATTTTTTATAAGTTCTTGAAATTGAGAATGTGCCCCTCATTTAAAATTATTGATCAAGAAATTTATTTTGTAACTTTTTGTGAGGAGCAATGAAAGGAATCATAGCATTAAAGATATTCCAGCTCACCACAAACTTCTCAAGGGCACTTAGGGATGGGCAATGAATGTTGATGTAGCCTTGGATGAATAACCAAAAAGGTGAATGCCTTGTGAACTAATCTGAGAGGCCTGTTGAGCAACTCATTAATTAAGAAAGAGGGGTTGACCTAAACTTTCCATTGTGGTATCTGTGCCAGATAATATGATGTGGAAATGCTGGTGTTGGACTGGGGTAAGCACAGTAAGAGGTCTCACAGCACCAGGTTAAACTCACCTGAAGAAAGAGCGACACTCCAAAAACTTGTGCTGCCAAATAAACCTGTTGATCTTTAACCTGGTGTTGTGAGGCTTCCACTGATAGTATGGCAGAGTCAGACTTCCATGGTCTCATCACATGTGGCTGAGGCTTTAGTCAATTTTCCGGGAATATCGAATACTTTTTAGCAGCTAGAGAATTGGGGTACTCACTATCAAGTTTCAATCAGCTTTGGAGAGCATGCCAGGGAAAGGAAAAGGAAAGAGATAGGAAAAGAACATCTCAGTTGCCACAGAGCTGGCACGTGCAACAGTTTAACAGCACTGTCTCTCCCCAAAGGAAGGTGAATTTCTGGCATGACTGTAACTGCATGAGGCACTCGGAAAAGAATGTGGATCAATCCGTGAGTTTTAGGCTTATTAGCCAGATTTTGGCAGGTACAGACACAATGGGCTGAACAGCCTCCTTCAGTGCTGTAAATATTCTATGTTTCTCTGGACTGAATTTTCCAACCTTGCCTGCAGCAGTGAATGGAGATTTAGATGAGTGCTAAATTCTCCATTCTCGCTGGCAGTGGTGATGGGGTGTGAATGGCCAGAGAATTTGGGCAAATAACGTTTATTGTTGATTAGTTCACAATCTATTACACTCCCTGTTGTAAATGTTTTTCCAAAGGTCTTAACAATACAGGACATCTTTTCTGTTACGGGCACTATTTACATCATGCACTGTTTTCACAGTGATGTTGAAAAATGTGATGTAAGGTACTATTCCAGCATTCGCAACTGCTTTGCTTATACACACTTCTCTGTGGCTGAAGAAATGTAGCCAGAAGATTGAAATAAGCTAGCAAATGATTGCAACACTAGAGGAAACACATTCCCTGTAAGGCTTTTGCAGCCTTCATTGGGAATATGTACAAACTAGCAACATACATTTGATATGGAATTGTACCATCCAAAGGTTTCACAATGCTTATTATTAGTGATTAATGGGAACATTCAGGAATAACAAAATAAAACAAAGGAAAGTTGCATATGGGAACTATTCATTTTTATGACTTGTGTCAGTCTTCAAGCCCTCACTCCTCCTAAGGTCTGCCAGTGGTTCATCCAAAATGTTGCTCATGACAAAATGAAAGTGAACTGTAAAGGGGTGGCGTGGTGGCACAGTGGTTAGCACCACAGCACTAGAGATCTAGGTTCAATTCATAAGAACATAAGAAATAGGAGCAGGAGTAGGCCATCTAGCCCTTCGAGCCTGCCCTGCCATTCAATAAGATCATGGCTGATCTGAATTCCAGCCTGGGGTCACTGTCTGTTTGCACATTCTCCCCGTGTCTGTGTGGATTTCTTCTAGGTGCTCCATTTTCCTCCCACAGTCCAAAGATGTGTAGGTTAGGTTGATTGGCCGTGCTGAATTATCCCCAGTGCCAGGAAAATTAGGAGGGTCAATATAAGAGGTTATGGGTTGGTACCTGAGTGGGATTGTTGTCGGTGCAGACTCGATGGGCCAAATGCACTGTAGTTTCTATGAATTCAGGGAATTTCGCTAGCTGACCAGACCCAGGTTTCCAACTGAGTTCCACTTTCCGTTAGAGTCTCTAAATTAGGAGAAAAGTCATGTGCAACAGCCAGAGATCGCCCTTGAAGGAGACAGATGAGCCAATCTCAACAGTTGAAAGAGGCAGTACTAAACATTGATAGCAAGGAAAACCAGGCAGGATATTAAAAAGATGGTTCACCTGTTACCAACCATTTTACACTCAGCAAGATGTGCTTAAATTCAACTCCACTATAATAGGACTCACAAGATAAATTGAAAGCAGAATTCCAGCAACACTGAGATTCCTCCAATTCTGCATTCAAATATCTATTATTAACATGTGAGCTTAGATAGGAGGTGTTAGTAGTCAATCATGAAGGAGATTACATTGGACCGTGATCCTATCTGTAAACAATGTTGACATGAGCGTTTTTTCAGCAGGAGGTCACAGGATAAATGGTCGGTAACCAGAATGTGACTCATCTTTCCCTCTCCTATACCCCGACCACCAAATTGCAGCACTGTTGCTGCTGTTCTGGTGAGGTCAATTAATTGTGCACAGATCAGGCATCAGATTTGGGACCTTGCTGGTCTGTGTGGCACTTACTGGTGAAAAAAAAATGTTGCATTCATCTACCATGCTGATGGCAGACCATCAACCCTAAATTTCCTAAATAGCACCAACCAAAAAAGCTTGCAAGTGCAGCTCTCTGACATGTAAAAACGATCCTGCCAAATCATTTAACAGAAACACAACATTGTTGCAGAATAAGGCTGCAAATCTTCTCTGCACTCTTTCTCTTGCTCAGCACTGTGAGTTGCACAGTACATTTATAGAAAGTCTAAGCACATAACACTGTAGCTGCTGGTTGAAGCTCGCATTATTTGGCAGGTTTAAAAAAAAGATTGAAGTGCTTTTGATCTCAATTCGTTCAGAAAGAAATCAGCCTCTGCTCACTCACTAATAGATGTTATAGAACCATCTGAAACAGACTGTGTGACAATTTAACACAAGGCTACCAGCTAGTGATGAACTCTCTGTTGATCCACTGAAAAATATTCTGAGAGTTGATAAAATGGTTATTTTTACTGAATACGAGTGTGCTATTCCTATTAAAAATAAAGAGGCTGCTAAAAGGTAATATCCCTCAAAAGAAATATTCACAGAAGACTGCCTTTCCATTTAATAACAAATCATGATGAGATTACGGCAAACGCCTATCTTCACAGCACCTCATCAGATGGTCTGGTTCTGCGATATTGAGTGTAGATTATAAGTCAGACGGGTGTCAGGGTTGACAAGCCTCTTGGACAGCTGTTGCTATTACAAAACCAGCACAGTTCTCTAAAAATAAAAAAAATGAAGCAGATTACGCTTATGGACCCTTATAATACAATTGCACAAAATGATGGAGCAAGCCACAAAAGCAGAAGATTATTGATGACTGGAGAAAACAGGGAATAAGATGTTATTAAGCAGCGTCAGAGATAGATATCGATACTTAATAAAACTCAGTTATTGGTTTATGGGCTCCAGGAGAAAGGGTTCATGCTGTTGACCTTTTGTTTCTCTTTTAATTTGCTGGAGGTGCAGACTCTATGAATAAAACATTGGTCCACTTAAGTTATAAGCCAATGTTTTCTCTCTTTTTCATGTTGACAGCCTGCAAGGCACACACTGATGCTTCTCCTCCATGAGGTTTGGTTGCTACACTGTGGAATCAAAAGCAAAGTGATGATTATATTCAAATGTTATACAGTGCAAGCTGTTGTATCTTCAGTACATTTGTAAAGGATTTCAAACAAGAACTTGCTTGTGACAGACAGTACTTCACATAAGGCTCTTATTGCTGGTACAATGACATGTTTATTAATAGGAAAGATGGTGCTTTGAAAGGTGCTTTGATACTACAATAAACATTAATATGAATCTTCTGAATAAACAGAGATCAGAGCAGCTCCTTGCTCTGGCAAATCTACACATTCTATTTTTAAAAATCTGTTTCTGATATCCATTAATAACTGTGTTTGTATCATTTTGTTACAGATATCATAAATGTGGCTCAACCCTCCATGATATGGTAAAAACATGACCTAATATGAAAAGAGGGTGCCATACAAACCATGGCCAGAATTCTCCCATTCCGCCCTCCTGGAATAGAATTCCAGCGGATGGGGACGGACCATATACAGGCCCATTGAAGTCGGGCAGGAATCTCTGATTTTTGGGTGAGCCTGACTGGGGAATCCTGCACCATATATTTTCTGTTTTGATCCTGAATCTGTATTGGACAAGCAATGTTAACTGTACTCAGCAGTTCTAGACCACTTACTGAATGGAAAATTAAAACGACACTTCACAGCTACACATGGAAAGCAAGTGATGGCCAGATCGTGTTTTCATGTGTTCTCTCCTACCGAACGTTTAAGTTTAAAGTTTAGTTATTAAACTTTTTTTTTTAGTCACAAGTAAGGCTTACATTAACACTACAGTGAAGTTACTGTGAAATTCCCCCAGTTGCCACAGTCCTGCGCCTACTTGGGTCAGCATGCCTAACCAGCACGTCTTTCAGAATGTGGGAGGAAACCAGAGCACCCGAAAGAAACCCACACAGACATGGGGAGAATGTGCAAACTCCACAAGTGTCACAAGTAGACTTACGTTAACACTGCAATGAAGTTACTGTGAAAATTGCCTAGTCACCACACTCCGGCGCCTGTTTGGTTACAGTGAGGGAGAATTTACCATGGCCAATTCACCTAATCAGCGCGTCTTTCTTGCTGTGGGAGGAAACCGGGGCACGTAGGGGAAACCCACACAGGCATGAGGAGAAAACAGAGATTCCAGACAGAGAGTAACCCAGGCCTGGAATTGAACCTGGGTCCCTGGCACTGTGAGGCAACAGTGCCAAACACTGTGCCACTGTGCCACCCAACAAATGACCATAACATTGACACTCAAAAGAATGGCCATTTAAGTGAAGAACTGAAAGGTCCAAGGTCAGAATGTGCCAACACTTTCAAGAGAGATGCTGGATAAAATCAGAGAAGAAGGAAAAGGCTGAATTTTATATCTTGAGTCCTTTCTTTTAAAATAGCAATTGATGCACATAACATTTGCAGAAAAGAAGACAAAATTTATAATTTACATATATTAGCAGAGAAAGCTCTGGCAAAACATTTGTCTTGCAACTGAGGAGATTGAAAATTACTGCCCTGAATGTTTGTGCAGTTTTCTCCTATTTTTTGCTGCAACTTCAATAGACGTTTGACAGAATCCCTGATGAAATGGCTGTAAGTGGAGGTGCAGACCATATAATTATTGTAAAACATACCATGAAGCCGGTCTTGTCCCCTGTCTTCTGCTTCAAGGCTGCAGAGGCTTTTAGCAACAACAGCCTATAATGGCAACCTATTTATCAATGCATGAAACATAGGAACTTCCAAGTGAACAGGAGCACCAGAATTGCTGTAATGAGATATATTCTGCCTCATCTTTTTGTTTTGGGTCCCACTTGGGGGTTTGAGTAAAAAACTCAAGGCTGATATTTCAGTGCAGTACTGAGGGATCACAAGACTGTTGGATGTACAGGGCAGAATTTTCCCATCCTGCTGGCTACGAGAATTGTAACGGACAAACATGGACCATACAGTGGTCTGTTGACCTCGGGCAGGATTTTCCTGTCTTGGGACAAGCGCAGCTGGAAAACCCCACCCAAGGTCTTTCTGATCAGATCATCATAGAATCCCTGTAGCACAGAAGGAGGCCATTTGGCCCACCAAATCTGCACTAAGTCACCAACAATGCATCTTACCCAAGCCCACCGACCACCCATTCCAATAACCCCACATATTTACCTCATTAATCCAGCTGACACTAAGGGACACTAAGGGACAATTTTTAACTTGGCCAATCCATCAGCTTGCATATCTTTAGTCAGTTGGAGGAAACCCATGCAGACACAGGGAGAACGTGGAAACTCCACACAGTCACCCAAGGCTAGAATTGAATGCAGGACCCTGGCACTGTGAGGCAACAGTACTAACCACTGTGCCAGCATGTCACCCATATCTTTAACTGAGCCTCTGTCATTCCTATCAGGTAGATATAAAAGATCTCATGACACTATTTTGTAGGTTATGCCAAGTGTCCTGCCTAACATTTATCCCTCAATCAACACCAGAAAAGATGCAGATTATCTGCTCATTAACCCATCACTATTTCTGAGAGCTTGCTGTGCGCAAATTGGCTGCAACATTTCCTACATTACAACAATGTCTATACTTTAAAGCTGAGCACTTCATTGGCTCTAAAGTGC
Source organism: Carcharhinus amblyrhynchos (assembly GCF_965287045.1). Lineage (NCBI taxonomy): Eukaryota > Metazoa > Chordata > Chondrichthyes > Carcharhiniformes > Carcharhinidae > Carcharhinus > Carcharhinus amblyrhynchos. Next base: position 43,376,176 of record NC_137324.1, on the reverse strand, counting down.
TTTGAGACATCCATTGATTGTGAAAGGTACTGTATAAATTCCAAGCCTTTCTTTGTTACAGCATGCAAATTGCCCACTGTGTTGCTGTATCACACTATAACAGTAACTGCATTTCCAAAAGGCTATTTTAATGGCACTAAAGCCACCTTAGGTGCTCATGTGATATTATTAGGGATCTGTGGGAGTACCAGATTAGCAAAATAACAAGAATTCACAGACTGCAAAGTCAGTGCAGTATATATGATAAACTGGGATCTTGCAGACTGCAACACTGATTCCGTGGCAACAGGACATAAATAAATGTTTATTGCATGAGCAGGCCAACCATCCTTTTAATTCCTAATAGTGTTCACTACAATTCCCTTCCACCTGGCTCTGGAGAACTTTGTTTCTTATTTCCTCTTATGTTTCAGTGACGAGACAGCAGTCACATGATTAGCAGCTTCATGACTATGTTTGAAAGTATTCCCTCCATCATCGACATTTTCATTTTCCTCAAGTACACCTTTGAACTTCACTGTACTTTCATGCTTTGGATCTCATTTAAGTCCATCGGTGAGCTTCAGGAAGGAATGAGGCAGGCATCCTCATGCAATTCACTCTTTGGGGGCGTGATGAGAATCATTTAGCTCTCACATGGACCAAGCCAGCAAATCTAGTTGATGGATTGGGGGGGGAGAGGCTGTTGCTGGAGGACCATGGACGGGGTGGTGGTTGGTGAGGGAGCTAATCCCAGAGAAGGCATTGAATTAGGAAGCAATAAAGCAGCATTTATTTACAGTTTATTTGTGAGTGTCACAAGTAACTTATATTAACACTGCAGTGAGGTTACTGTGAAAATCCCTTTGTTGCTTGACATCTGTTCGGGTACAGTGAGGGAGAATGTATCATGGCCAATGCACTGTTCTAGCATGCCTTTTGAGAGAGGGAACCGGAGCACCAGGAGGAAACTCATGCAGACAAAGGGAGAGCGTGCAGACTCTGCACAGAGACCCAATCCAGTAATCAAACCAGGGTCCCTAAGTGCACTGAAGCAGCAGTGCTAACCACTGTATCACTGCTCCATCCATTTATTGCAGGCTGAGGACTAGGACTGCTGCTATTTTGAACACCACAAAGAAAAGATTAAATAATGTATTTGGCCTTTTTATGATCAGCAATTAGGCTACTCAAAGCCTGATACAAATGGGCAAAATGTGCAATTGCGGCTTGGATTTAAAGAACCTCTTACAAGTAGCTGCTCATCTATTTACAGTCAGCATGAAAATTATAACAGCTTTGGGCATCAATGGGATAGCGAGGTCCCCACACACTCTCCTCATTTTAAACTGCTATCCATGTGCTTTTCAAATGAGAAATGGGTGGCCAGCAGTTGGAAATTGCAGCCCCTCACTAATAAAATCTGCCTGCCCTCTTTCCTTAGACGCACTGTTCTAGAAGCTTCTTATTCCTTTACCCTGCCTGCCAAGAAAAGAAAATGACTGCACTCCTAATTAGGAAAAAAAGTCGAAGAAGCATATTTAACTATTGAATCACCACATCGAAGTTAACTGTCTTCATGCTCCATTCAACTGTCATGGGTGTGGACTGAGGTAGCTGACACTGCAACTTGAACATGGAATCATTTATAGATCATGACATGCATCACAGAACCTTGTAAAATATTAACTTTTCAAGTGCTGAAAAATGGAGGAATTTAACATCTTCTGTATAGCTTTGCAAAAAAAAACACTTTTTGAATGACTATTCGCACTTCAAAAATTAATTATGCAATATTTGGGGCATTACAGTGGCACAGTGGTTAGCCCTGCTGCCCCACAGCAACAAGGACCCAGGTTCAATCCCCAGTGTGGGTCACTACCTGTGTGGAGTTTGCACGTTCTCCTGTATCTGTGTGGGTTTCCTCTGGGTGCTACTGGTTTCCTCCCACAGTCCAAAGGTGTGTGGGTTAGGTAGATTGGCCATGATAAATTGCCCTTTAGTGTCAGGGGGACTAGCTAGGGTAAATGTATGGGATAATGTGGATAGGGCCTGGGTGAGATGGTGGTCAGTACAGATTTGATGGGCCAAATGGCTTCCTTCTGCACTGTAGGATTCTATGAATATTTGACTCATTTTATTTCATTTATATACACATATAATTAAACATGAAATTCCCAGTTTTTTCCAGCTTCTACTTTGTGAATGAGTTATGTAACAAATTGCTTAGAACTCTCCTGAAACTCCCACACTGAACATTTGCTCTGCTTTGCAGAAATACTTTATATATTAAACATTGTGCAAATTGCATTCTCGAAAACTTTACATGTAAAACAAAGCATCATGCACAATCCAAATTCAAGCAATACCAAACCTTGGATATGTTCATGCAAACAAGTATATATCAGAACTGTTTTTTTTCTCACATGTAAGCCTAATTTTATATAGTATTTTTGATGTAATCTTTTGAATGTTCATAATGTCACCAAGTTTTCAATAAAGTTAAGAAAATTTGTGACAAACCTTTTGAAGCTAATTAAGATTCAAAGACTTGATCATTATAATGCTGCAACACTAATGCCTTTCTTCAGGCATGCTATATCTTCAAGATTTTAAATGTGCATCATTTTTAAATATGGACTTTAGCAAGGCCTTTGACTAGGTACTGCATGGTAGATTGTTGCATAAGCTTAAATCTCATGGGATCCAGGGTGAGGTATCTAAATGGATATAAAATTGGTTTCTTGACAGAAGTCAGAGGATGGTTGTAGAGGGTTGTTTTTCAAACTGGAGGCCTGTGACCAGTAGTGTGCCTCAGGGATAAGTACTGGGTCCATTGTTATTTGTCATTTATATTAATGATTTGGATGAGAATACAGGAGGCATGTTTAGCAAGCTTGCAGATGACATCAAGACTGGTGGCATAGTGGACAGTGAAGAAAGTTACAATTGCAATGGGACCTTGATCAATTGGGCCAGTGGGCTGACAAATGGCAGATGGAGTTAAATTTAGACAAATGCGAAGTAATGCATTTTGGTAGATTGAACCAAGGCAGGATTTACTCAGTTAATGGTAGAGCGTTGGGGAGAGTTACAGAACAAAGAGATCTAGGGATACATGTTCATAGCTCCTTGGAAGTGGAGTCATAGGTGGACAGAGTGGTGAAGAAGGCATTTCGCATGCTTGGTTTCATCAGTCAGAACATTGAATATAGGAGTTGGAATGTCATGTTGAAGTTGTATAAGACATTAGTAAGGCCACACTTGGAATGCTGTGTGCAATTCTGGTCACCCTATTATAGAAAGGATATTATTAAGCTAGAAAGAGTGCAAAAAAATTTACTAGGATGCTACTGGGACTTGATGGATTGAATTATAGGGAGAGGCTGGATAGACTGGGACTTTTTCTCTGGAGCATAGGAGGCTGAGGGGTGATTTTAGAGAGGTCTACAAAATAATGAGGGGCTCAGATCAGCTAGATAGTCAATATCTCCTCCCAAAGGTAGGGGAGTCTAAAACTAGAGGCATAAGTTTAAGGTGAGAGAGAAGAGATACAAAAGTGTCCAGAGGGGCAATTTTTTTCACGCAGAGGGTGGTGAGTGGCTGGAACAAGCTGCCAGAGGTAGTAGTAGGGGCAAGTACAATTTTGTCTTTTAAGAAGTATTTAGATAGTTACATGGGTACGATGGGTATAGAGGGATATGGGCCAAATGCGGGCAATTGGGACTTGCTTAGGGGTTTTAAAAAAAGAGAGCGGCGTGGACAAGTTGGGTCAAAGGGCCTATTTCCATGCTGTAAACCTCCATGATTATTACCTCTATTAGTAACATATTTTGATAGTTGTGGTTTTTGGAGGAGTTTGGTATTGCCAGTTACTCACAACACTACGTTTAACGAATACAACACTTCATATATTGTGTTGTACTGAGTAAGATAAACATATTCTCAGCTGCAGACAGCACTATTGAACTATAGAGACCCAAGCAGGAAGCAGAGAAGGCAAAAGAACAAAATGCTCAGAACTTCCAATATACTACACTCTCCTTAACTTTAAACAACTTATTTGTTAAAATGTAGAGCAGCATTTGTATTTAATTCCTAGAATACAGTATACTTTGGTTTGAATGGATGTTTTTACTATAATCACAGCCAAAACATAACCAAAACATAATATGGCTTCACTTCCAATTCATGGTCGCAGGGAAGTGGAGCCTGTCCCAAAAGACACTGGTCATTAGATGGTGTACATCCATCCATCACACTCACAAACTGAGAGGCAATTTACTGTGGCCAATCCACCAAACCTGTATGCCATTGGACCATAGAGAAAACTGGAGCACCCGGAGGAAAGCCACATGAGTACAGGGAGAACGTGCAAAATACACACAGCCAGAGACCCAGGGCCAGAATTGAACCCGAGTCCCTGGAGCTATGAGGTAGCAGCTGTTCCACCATGCTGTCCTGTGTATGTATAATATATGTATATAGTACCCAAATAAACCAAAGTAATTTACATGTAAAATGTAAATTACGTCATGATTGGCTGAAATATTTCATACATAGAGATGATAGATCATTGTTGTCTCCGTAACATCAGTATGTATTAAACAAAAACATCATTTGTTTTGTGGTGCCACTCAATGAACAAGAACAAAGAGGAACAAAGCACCGCACAGGTACTTGGGCCCTCCAAGCCTCTGCTAATCATAAAGCCCTAACTATGCTAAAAAAAACTTCTGCTCTGACTGGATCCATATCCCTCTATTTCCTTCCTATTCATGTACCATCCAGATGCCTCTTAAATGTTGCTAATGTGCTTGCTGCCACCACCTCCTCTTAAGAATGCTGGGTGATATCAATGATGTGGAGATGCTGGCGTTGGACTGGGGTAAACACAGTAAGAAGTCTCACAACACCAGGTTAAAATCCAAAAGGTTTACTTGGTAGCAAAAGCCACCATCAAACTTCTTTTACTGCCAAACAAACCTGGTGGATTTTAACCTGTGTTGTGAGACTTCTTACTGATATCAATGAATCACAGAATCCCTACAGTGCAAAAAGAGGGTCCAACTCTCTGACAGAGCATCCCACCCAGGGGTTGCCCTTTCCCATAATCCTCACTATGTATTTATCTCAATAATACCCCTAACCTACACATCTTGGGACACTGGGAGGAAAACAGAGCACCTGGAGGAAATCCACACAGATATGGGCAGAATGTGCAAACAGCACACAGTCACCCAAGGCCAGAATTGAACCCGGGTCTCTGGTGCTGTAAGGCAGTAGTGCTAACCACTGTGCCACCATATTGCTTGGGGAGCAGAAATATGATGGCATTCGAGTGTGTTTGACTCCAATCTTACTCAGAAAAATTCAAATTCTTCTGACCTACATTGTGGGATCATTATTTGATACCAATACAGCTGGCAACACATAAATTGCAAACCAACTTCTCGAATCCTCCACATTTACTACTTGCAAGAGCAATGCTCTTTCCCTTCAGCTTCAAAGACTTGGACATGTACCAGTTCTCAAAATTTTCTTGTGTTTGGCCATGGAATTAAAAGAGTTTAGGTTGGGTCATTTCTCATTCTGAGATATGCTTCGCAACTTTTTGCTAAATCTTCAAAAAAGCTATCTACCTTTGGATACCAAAAATGGCTTCTTGTCAGTGCATTTGTACAGATTATCCTGGTGTGCTCTCGATCAAGCTTCTCTTACAAACTCTCTCACTATACCTTGGAAGAATAGTGACTCTTAAATTCCATTGGAGACAACCTTGATCTACATCAATGATCTATCATTTCTATGTATGAAATACTTCTGCAATTTGTTATCATCACACTCCATAGTTCAGCCAATCTTGACATAATTAAGTACCAAGCACCATGCCACTGTGAGTTTCCTCACTGATTTCTCTAGTAGGCATGCATTTCTATAGGTGTAGGAATTCCCAGGTAACTCAGTGGCAAGAAATTAATCAATCTTCATGGGAAATTTCATAAGACCATCTGCATTTGGATGATCAGCTGACTTTTTTAATTCTTTCATAAGAAGTGGATGTCTCTAGCAGGGCCAGGCATTTATTACCCATCCATATTTGGCTTGAACTGAATGGTCTGCCAGACTGCTTCAAAGGGCAGTTAGGACTCTACCACATAGCAATGGGTCCAGGGTCACATGTAGGTCAGAAAAGATAGGAACAACAGATTTTCCTCCCTAGGGGACATAAACATTTTTTATCTATGACAATCTCCAATGTTTTCATGGTCACCATTACTGAGGCTGGCTTTCAATATCACACTATTAATTGAACTTAAATTCCACCAATTGATGCAGTGGCATCTGAACCCATGTCTCTAGAACATTAGCCTGGGCCACTAGATTATTAGACTAGTGACATTCCCACTATGCCATCATTTACCCCTTATGGTATTTAATATCATACAGATGGCTAATTTTATAGTTTAGTCTACCCTTTTGAAAGACTACTTTGTGTTCCCTTAATAATTTTTCAGCGTAAAAGTTCTCTTGACGGATCCCTCAGCCCAGCTTAACTGTATCATTTCAAACCATTTTTTTTTCTTATCCGGGAGACTTTGTTCCCTACTCCTTCTACCAATGGTAAATAATAGGATGCATCCTCATATTCTACTTTCACCTTAACTTGATTGATGACTGGAAAATGTTGTTGTAATAACTATTAGCTTTCACACCAATTTTGCCTGAGAATGTGGCTTAGAAACTTATTGTGTTCTCCTTCTGAGGTAATAACCATGCCTGCAGTTCTAGCAGCAATGACAGTAAGTGGAGAATCTCCAACTTCCATTTCCACTGTGGACGCTGGAATTTTATCTTCAGTCCCATGATCTCATCTTCAGTGTATTGGTTTTCTTGCTCTGACTGAGTACAACTCTTGATAATCCCATTCAATAACATGGACTTCTGCTTCTACATCTGTCAAATGCACATTCAAAGATTTACAAGATGAAGACATGTAAAATTGCTAGCTCCAACATACCCCTCCCTGATGAGCAGCATTCTATGGCCGTTTTGAGCAAGAGGTCAATGAGAACATGTCCTCCATCCCGGAAGCCCTGGATGAACCTATATCTGGACTCACAATCGCAGATTCAAAGTAGCTTTCTTGAAGGTTAACCCACGGAAAGCGGCTGGCCCAGATGGGGTATCCAGACGAACCTGCATGGATCAGCTGGCAGGGGTATTTGCAGACATCTTCAGCCTCTCTTTACAACAATCTGAGGTCCTTATCTGCTTTAAGAAGTCAACCATCATCCCGGTACCTAAGAAAAACCAAGCAGCCGATGGCTCTGACCTACATCATTATGAAGTGCTTCAAAAGGTTAGTCATGGCACGAATCAATTTCAGTCTCCCAGGCTACCTGGATCTACTACAATTTGCCTACCACTGCAACAGGTCCAAGGTAGATGCCATCTCCCTGGCCCTTCACTCAACCCTAGAGCACCTAGATAACAAAGATACCTATGTCAGGCTCCTCTTTATTGACCACAGTTCAGCCTTCAACACCATTATTCCCACAAAACTCATCTCCAAACTCTGAGCCTTGGCACCTCCCTCTGCAACTGGATCCTGAACTTCCTAATTCACAGACCACAATCAATAAGGATAAGCAACAACACATTCTCCACGATCATCCTCAACACCCGTGCCCCACAAGGCTGTGTTCTCAGTCCCCTACTATACTCCTTATACATCCATGACTGTGCGGCCAAATTCCCCACCAATTCGATTTTCAAGTTTGCTGATGACACCACAGTAGTGGGACAGTTCTCAAACAATGATGAGACAGAATACAGGAATGAAATAGGGAATCTGGTGAAATGGTGTGGCAACAATAATCTCTCCCTCTGTGTCAACAAAACAAAGGAGATTGTCATTGATTTCAGGAAGTGTACAGGCAGACATGCCCCTGTCTACATCAACAGGGATGAAGTAGAAAGGGTTGAGAGCTTCAAGGCTTTAGGTGTCCAGATCACCAACAACCTGTCCTGGTCCCCCCATTCCGACACTATAGTTAAGAAAGCCCACCAACACCCCTACTTTCTCAGAAGGCAAAGGAAATTTGGCATGTCAACTACGATTCTCACCAACTTTTATAGATGCACCATCGAAAGCATTCTTTCTGGTTGTATCACAGTTTGGTATGGCTCCTGCGCTGTTCAAGACCGCAAGGAACTACAAAATGTCATGAATGTAACCCAATCCATCATGCAAACCAACCTTCCATCCATTGACTCTGTCTACACTTTCCGCTGCCTTGACAAAGCAGCCAACATAATTAAGGACTCCACGCGTGGCCATTCTCTCTTCCACCTTCTTCCTTTGGGGAAAAGATACAAAAGTCTGAGCCACCTATCAACCGACTCAAGAACAGCTTCTTCCCTGCTGCCATCAGACTTTTGAATGGACCTATCTTGCACTATGGTGATCTTTCTCTACACCCTAACTATGACTATAACACCACATTCTGCACTCTCTCGTCTCCTTCTCTATGAACGGTATGCTCTGTCTTTATGACATGCAAGAAACAATACTTTTCACAGTGGGCTAAAACATGTGACAATAATAAATCAAATCAAACCAAATCAAATCAAAGAAAGCCTGAGCTCGCTTTCTATCTACCATGACCTTGATCTGTTGCATAGCAATCCTCGAGCTTCACTATGACCTGGAGCTTTGTTGGTTCCTTGACACTTTTATACCATCTGGATGTGACCGACAGTCACACAGGAGAAATGGGAACCAGGGACATTGAAATGTTTGGTGGCTTGCAAGACAATCGGTGCACCTAAATTTCCAACACTGTGGCTTTGAACTTATTTGCCATGATCTGGCCCTCACTGAAATCTGGTGAACCTTCCCTGTCAGCTCAGGGAAAGAAAACACTTGTAATTTGGACTATATCTTTCTGCCATGTCCACAGCTGGAGCCTCAGCATCGCAGGCCCCTGTCTTGTCAGCTTACTGGCCTTTTCTCAAAAGTTTGACCCAGGTGTTGCTGTTCTTTATTCCTCCGATGAAGGCTCTAAGGCTGATTTTTAAGTTTGTGTCACATCCAAAGTGACGAGGGAATTTATTTAATTCCAGAATGTCATCTGCAACAATCTCGCCTGTCGATTAATTGCTTTTTTGCATGGGATGCCACTCTCAGTGCAATTTCATTCTTAATTGTGCCATAATATGAGTACGGAATTATATTAATTTCAGTGCTTTCAATCATACTCAGCTGGATTTTTTCTGTCCTGCCCGCCAAGGGAATCGTAGCATGCAGGCCGGGACAATGCAATGCCCCATTGACCCATTGATCTTGGGCAGGATTTTCCAGTCTTGGGGCTGAAAAATCCCAGCCTTCATGTCTATCAGTGAAGATTGGTTAAATAACATGAGAAGCACCTGGCCCCAACATGGTGAGGAAAACATTTACTTGCTAGGGCAGCAGCATGGTGTTACAGTGATTAGTGCTGCTGCCTCACACCACCAGAGATCTGGGTTCTATTCCCAGCTTGGGTCACTGTCTGCATGGAGTTTGTACGTTCTTCCCATGTCTGTGTGGGTTTCCTCCCACTGTCTGAAAGACATGCTGGTTAGGTGCATTGACTCAAACAGGTGCCAAAGTGTGGCGACTAGGGGAATTTCACAGTAACTTCATTAGAGTGTTAACATAGTCTTACTTGTGACTAATAAATAAACTTTTGTTTTTTACTTTATCCCCATCTCCTGGTTTAATCACCTGCTTTAATCACTTTCAGTGTAATGCATTTTGGATGGTCTAATAAGGATAGGAAATATACAGTAAATGGCAGAACTCTTAAGAGTATTTTTAGGCAGAGGGAACTGAGTATACAGATACACAGGTCACTGAAAGTGGCAAAACAGGTGTAGAGAGTAGTCAAATGGCATATGGCATGCTTGCCTTCGTCGCCCGGGCCATAGAGTTTAAAAATTGGCAAGTCATGTTGCAGCTTTATGGACCCTTGGGCTACGCTTGAAATATAGTGTTCAGTTCTGGTTGCCAGAAAAACGTGGAGGCTTTGGAAAGGATACAGAAACGATTTACCAGGGTATTGCCAGGTATGGTGGGCATTAGCTATGAAGAGAAGTTGGAGAAACTCGGTTTGTTCTCACTGGAACGACAGAGGTTGAGGGGCGACCTGATAGAAGTCTACAAGGTTATGAGAGACATGGACAGAGTGGAGAGTCAGAAACTTTTCCCCAGAGTGGAAGAGTCAATTACTAGGGAGTATAGGTTTAAGGTGTGAGAAGCAAGGTTTAAAGGAGATGTATGAGGCAGATTTTTTTACACAGAGGCTGGTGGGTGCCTGGAACTCACTGCTGGGGGAGGTGGTGGAAGTGGTTCGAGAAGTGACTTTTAAGGGGTGCCTTGACAAATACATGAATAGGATGGGAATTGAGGGATATGATCCCCAGAAGGGTAGCGGGTTTTAGTTAAGTGGGGCAGCATGGCTGGTGCAGGTTTGGAGAGCTGAAGGGCCTGTTCCTGCGCTGTGATTTTCTTTGTTCTTTGAAATATATCGCCATTGTCCATAATATTAGTCCTTTTTGAGGAATTGTTGAATTCCCCTGTTATCCAAAAATATGGCTTTCAGCGCCATTTTTATTTGTGTACACGAATATAATGTGGTACACACAGAAAATTCTTTCAAATCGATCAAACTTCCTCAAACTAAACTTTACAGGTCCCAAAAACATGTCAGTCTTAAATTTTGCAAACAAAGTGTAAACAATAATTCCATTATATTCCTTGTTGTCATCTTTCTGTTGTCTATTACACTGAATCAGGCTAACAAGCTCAGCTGCAGGCAGTGATTACTGAACTTATTTTCAGCCTATCACCAGAACATAGAGGGCAGCAGAGAGGGCAATTAACATAATGCTCAGATCTTGCAATTTGCTGTGTTATATACAACACAAAACTTCTCAAACTTTTCATACGGCTGCAAAATTACCTGACTATAAATAAAATCAGCAACAACATGACTCCAACAGGAAAGCATTTGTGGCCCAATATGCCACAAGTTCATGGTGGCACAGTGGTTAGTACTGCTGCCTCACAGTGCCAGGGACCTGGGTTCAATTCCAGCCTCGGGTCACTGTCAGTGTGGAGGTTGCTCATTCTCCCTGTATCTGTGTGGCTTTCCTTCAGGTGCTCCAGTTTCCTCCCAAAGTCCAAAGATATGCAGGTTGATTGGTCATGCTAAATGACCCTCAGGGGGATTAGCAGGGCAAATGCATTGGGTTGCGGGGATAGAGCCTTTGTGGGATTGTTGTTGGTGCAGGCTTGATGGGTCAAATGGCCTCATTCTGCACTTGTAGGGACTCTATTATTCTAATAATTGCATAAAACCCACCATAAAACCTTTTTACAAAGTTCCACGTAAGACATTAGCGTGTAAAATTAAAACGCATGGGATTGGGGATTGAAATGGAAAACTGGTTGGCAGACAGGAAACAAAGAGTGGGAATAAATGGGTCTTTTTTCCAAATGGTAGTGTTATGATACAGAGTTTGACCCTCTTTTAAGAAGTAACATTGAATCCCTCAAAGAAGAATACCTCGCCTCTTAATCTGTTAAAAGTGTGTGGGAATATGTGAACTGTTCTTCAGTAACTGTTCTTTATGGCTTTAAACTAAGGGGGGGTAGTTATAGGACAGATGTCAGGGGTAGGTTCTTTACCCAGAGGGTGGTGAGGGATTGGAATGCCCTGCCTGCTGCAGTTCTAAATGCGCCTAGTTTGGGGGGCGTTTAAGAGGTCTGTGGACAGGTTTATGGACGAAAAGGGATTGGTTTAGGTTAGTGGGTCATTGTTGTTTTTTTTAACTGGTCGGCGCAACATCGTGGGCCGAAGGGCCTGTTCTGCGCTGTAATGTTCTATGTTCTATGTTCTATATGTAACATTTAGTGGTTAACTAACAGAAATACCTGACACTCACTTTAAATGAACACTTAACAATTTATTTATTTAACTAACAGGGAAATTTAACTAAAGAAGTAACATACCGAATAAAATAAGATTCTAATGTAATGCTATTCAAATAAATACAACACTCATTCATTAACCAAAAAAGATATATAATAATAGAATTCAGTTACTCTCAAAAATACAACCAAGTTTGTGGCTTTCGGAATCTTTTGGTGTTCCTCTGTTGATTCTTCTGTCTGTAAGTTCTTTATGATTTGTTACCTTTTGTTAGTTAGATAGTGCATTCTCTTAAGACATACCTGAAACTGGCCGAGTAGAGAGATGCTCTCTCCTTCTTGAGACTTGAGAGATGGCAGTTCTTCTGCTGCCCCCGTTTGCCCCCTGCACTTTCTTTTATACCTGTGATGACCTATCAATTTTCCTACAATAGGATTAGTCTGATGTTGTCAACACCATCATATGCAAATTTAATAGGTTCCTCGTAGCTAAGCGTCTGTTTCAAATTGATTGGCTCAATTTAAAAAAAAGGTTGTCTTGTCAAGACTGCTGTCTGACTTTTTGATACAGATGTTTCAGCTTGGACTGTATATGTACTTTGCATTTTAAATCTCCAAGCACTGAAACACTAGCTTTTTAAGAGACCACACAATGTTTTTACCCACAAGCATTTTTACAATGTTTTACATCTTTACCAACATCAAATTCCAACTTCACAAACTCAACTTCACAACAGTAGAGAGTGACGAATGGAATATCGCAGGAATCAGTGCTGGGACCCCAGCTACTCACAACGTGTATTAATAATATAGATGGGATAACTAAAAGTAATATCTCATAATTTGCAGTCACAAAGCTGGGTGGAAAGGTGAGCTGTGCAAAGGGTGCAGAGATGAGTCAGTGTGATTTGGACAAGTTGAGTGAGTGGAAAAATGCATAACGGGTGCAATATAATATGGGTAAATGTGAGGTGATCACTTTGTGATCATTTTGGTAGCAAAATCAGCAGGGCAGATTATTATTAAAATGGCTATAGATTGGGGAAGTGGAATGTGCTATGAGACCAGGGTGTCCTTTTGTATCAGTCACTGTAAATAAGCATGCAGACACAGCAGGTGATGAAGAAGGAAAGTGCTACTTTAATCCTCATAGCAAGAGGATTCAAGTACAGGGATAGAGATATCTTGCTGCAATTATACAGGGCTTTGGTAAGACCACACCTGGAATCTTGTTTTGGTCTCCTTATCTGAGGAAGAAGCTCTTGCAATGGAGGGAGTGAAGCAAGGTTTTACAAGATAGGCTCCTGGGATGGCAGGCTGACATGAGAAGTGATTGAGTCGGTTAGGTTTGGAATCATAGAGTCCCTACAGTGTGGAAGGAGGCCATTTGGCCCATCGAATCTACACTGACCACAATCCCACCCAGGCCCTATTCCCATAACCCCACATATTTACCTTGCTAATCCCTTGACAGAAGGGTCAATTTAGCATGGTCAATCAACGTAACCTGCATATCTTTGGACTGTGGAAGGAAACCGGAGCACTCGGAGGAAACCCATGCAGACACAGGGAGAATGTGCAAACTCCACACAGACAGTAACCCAAGCCAGGAATCGATCCCGGGTCCCTGGTGCTGTGAGGCAGCAGTGCTAACCACAGTGCTACAGTGCCATCCCATTATATTTGCTGGAGTTCAGAATAATGAGGTGATGTCATAGAAACTTATAGAATTCTAACAGGACCAGACAAGGTAGATGCAGGAAGGATGTTTCAAATAGCAAAGGAGTCCAGAACAAGGGCTCACAATCTAAGGATATGGGGTAAACCATTTAAGACTGAGATGAGGAGAAATTTCTTCACCCAGACAGTGGTGGGACTGTGGAATTCTTTACCATAGAAAGCAGTTGAGGTCAAAACACTGTGTGTTTCCAAGAAGGAATTAAATGTAGCTCTCGGGCCTAAGGCAATCAAAGGATATGGGGGAAAAATGGTAACTGGTTACTGAGTTGGATGATCAACCATGATCATAATTAATGGCAGAGCAGGTTCAAAGGACTGAATGGTCTACTCCAGCTCCTATTTTATATTTTTCTATTTTCCTATGTAAACCTGTGTGTCGAGTCAGTCTCATGGTGGTAACAAGATGTAAGGGTCCTGACCAAAGAAGATGTGTTGAGAACTATACTGAACTCCGTTATGGGCTCAAAAACACAAAGATGGTGGTCAATTTAGTCAAATGAAAGCTTTACTCGAATCAGCAAGTTCTGCAAAATAATTTAAATTGTAGGAGGGCTCATACCAAGGGAAGATCAACAGACTGAGCTTTGTTAAGGGGCAATAAATGTGCTACTTTCTCCCAGCTCTGGAGATTGACAGTGGTGTTGGAGATAACAAAGCAGAGTCAAATTAACAATGGTGTCTCAAATTAGCGCCTTCAGAAAACATGGAGATGAACAATGATGCTATTAAATAACAATTACATGAACCAAAATCAGGCTTCGCCATATTTGGTACAGGACCATATCAAACGAGGGGACATAGCTTTAAATTAAGAGGTGGTAATTATAGGACGGATGTCAGAGGGAGGTTCTTTACTCAGAGGGAAGTAAGGATGTGGAATGCCCTACCTGCAGAAGTTGTGGACTCGCCAACTTTAAGGGCGTTCAAATGGTCAGTGGATAGGCATATGGATAGCATTGGAATAGCTTAGGTTAGAGGGTCATTAGATTGGTTCCACTGGTCAGCACAACATCGAGGGCCGAAGGGCCTGTACTGCGCTGTAATGTCCTATGCTCTATTCTATGCTCTATGCTCTAAACACAGGTATAAAGAGACAGCCCACAGAACTATCGTTGTAGCAGTTAGACTGACTTGGTCCATGGCTCAAAAGGTACGCATGGAGGGTTTTGTCATCAGATTGACCAATGCAGTGGACTACGACACTAAGCAGCCTGCCCTGTCTTGCTTTTACAAGTACTTTTTCTTCGTACTTTAATGGTGTATCACTTTTGTTGAAACTTCATCCAAGTTGTTGTGTCAGTGATATCCAGATTAAAGACAAAAAAACCTTTCAACCAGGTAGATGGTCTTACAGGAGTAATTACCTCTTATGGGAGATGATGGTTCAAGGAAGTAGGGGGTGGTAATAGGTCATGTATTGAAACACTAGATGCCTCCAGAGCAAGTAATTGTTTGATGAAAATCAAGTAGTTGTTTTTGAGTGGTGTGGGTCAGCAGCTAAGAATCGTTCTTCAGATTGCATGTCACTGCACATAGGCAAAGCATTGCTCAGGATGTTGGTTAGATTGTTAGCTAGTGACAAGCTGACTGGACATTCTGCTGTTTACTGGAGTGGACTGTCTGGAATTGTTTCCAACTTTATTTTTAAAGTCTAACAATTCTCAGTAGCTACTTCTGATGTGTTATGAGACTGCCTTCTTCACGTGGATTCACATGACTTGTCAAAACTCAATGAACTATCAAAAGCAAATTGCAAGAGAAGTTTACTTTTCAATGATTCAGGCCTTGTCACCATACTTGTATTTTGGCAGTTTTCACAAGCAATTTTCAGTTTTCATAGGGGAGATGGTGGTGCAGTGGTAATTGTAATATAAAGATCTGGCATAGAAAAGGTCAACATTCGAGTAGGTGCAGGTACACCCACACTGTGAAGTGAAGAAATGTATGACCTGAATTGAGGGGGCAATTTTGTATTGGACAGATATGTGTGTAGAGACAAGCATGGAAACACCTCCTAGCTTATACCTTATGTGTACATATGTTTCTAATTACTTGTAGAGCATTTACTATGAAATTATTCAAGAGTCAGGATGTTTTCATGATACCTGCTGTATTGCACAAAACATCTTTCAACATGCTGCAGTTATCAGAACCTCACAGAGATTGGAGAAGTAATTTAAAGCCTGTAAGATCAAAATGAGCAACATTCTGACCTGGCTAAGAGCATCAGGACTGAAGATGTACAAGGATATTGCAAGAGAGAAGCTCCCCAGAGGGGTCGAATAATAGATACCCGACAGTGCAGAAGGAGGCCATTCGACCCATCGAGCATACACTGACAACAATCCCAGCCAGGCCCTAGCCCCGTAACCCATGTATTTCCCCCTGATATCAAGGGTCAATTTATCATGGTCAACCAATGTAACCCACACATCTTTGGGCTGTGGGAGGAAACCCACGCAGACACAGGGAGAACGTTCAAACTCCACACAGAGTGTCACTCTGGGCCAGAATTGAACCTGGGTCCCTGGTGCTGTGAGGTAGCAGCGCTCACCACTCTGCCACGTGCTGTCCATTGGAAATAGAAAATAGAAATAAAATTCCATGCTGCAGCAGAAGACTGCATTGAATCCTGTGGAAGTCCAGTTTCAGTACCCATAGAATGCTGAGTTAGCAGATATAGCAGTGATGAGCTAAAAAAGACTTAGATTTTTGCCCAGAACAAGTTTTAAATTTTTTGAAGTCAGCAGCTTTTAACATTGCCATTTTGAAACACATCACAAATAGTCTGAGTCCTGAGTCGGTGTATAACGCATAACAGTCAAGTTCTTATGAAAAAAAGTCAGCAGTTTAACAACACCAGTAAAAGCTGAGAATCGATGGTTTCATGACCCAAAAAATATTTAGATACTTGGGAAAGACACAGAAAAAGCGAATGCCATTACTACAAAAGCCTGCCAAAACTGACAAGTACAGCAAGTCTCGTTTAGATGAAGCATATGGCAGTGCCCTATTGGATTTCCTACCAAATGGGCTCTTTCAGCACAGTTGGGATTCAATTGTTCTATGGTTCAATGGTGAAAGAGACTCTTTAGACTCCTTAGATTCCTTAAGACTCCTTAGGCCTGAACAGGCGCCAGAATGTGGCGACTTGGTGAATTTCACAGTAACTTCATTGCAGTGTTAATGTAAGCCTTACTCGTGATTAATAAATAAACCTTTAAAAAAAGATGCATGATTGCTTTATGCCCAGATAAAAAGACAAATGCTGCACAGGTTAATGCACAACTTTGTTTAGCAAGCCCAATAGCTGACAATTGCTAAATGAGGAATAAATGAATGATCAGCAAAATTTGATAAAATTTTAAAATCATTTAGCGGATACTTTTATTTGAGCAGTAACAAGCTCCTTGAATGAGCAAAATTTAATAAATAGGTCCAACAACCAGGAGAACTTGTGACTCCATTATTAATGAGTTATACATAATGGTTGAAGGCTATGACTGGTGACCTGAAATCAGAGCTGATCAAGGACAGGGTTGTTATCAGAGTTGCAGACAATGCACTTTCAGACATGCTTCAAACTAAGGAAGATTTGACCCCTGAAAAGACCATTCAAATTGGGAGGCAGTCCAAAATCTGTTCATGGAACTGATCCATCTTAAGATGAGAAAACAAGCCATGGTCCAAACTAATCCACACTGTCCAGCCAATAAAAGCAGAGGAACAGGGACACTCCAGATCAAGGGCCCATGGAGTCCACCCTGCCATTCTATCATGTCTGAGATACTTCTCATCCCATTTTTCGGCCTTCTCCCCATAACCTTTCAATCCATTATCAATTAAAGATCTTTCTGACTCCTCCTTAAAGTTACTCACTGTCCCAGCGTCCACTGCATTTTGGGGTAATGAATTTCTCAGATATAGAGGAAACACAAAGATACTGTTTGAATGAGGTCAAAGATCAGGTGCTGTTCTGGAATGCACTAACCAGCATGCCTTTCAGAATGTGGGAGGAAACTGGAGCATCCGGAGGAAACCCGCACAGATATAGGGCGAACGTACAAATTCCGCACAGACAGTGATCCAAGCTGAGAATTGAACTCTGGTCCCCGGCACTGTGAGGCAGCAATGCTAACCACTGTGCCACCGTGCTGCCCACAGTTATAATTGTAGTTTGTTATAGGCATGATTCTGAAAACATTAAGGTGTGGCAAAGGATGAATCTTTTAAGTTTGCACATCAGCAATAACAAATCAATTTTCTCTCCCGAGCAGAGATAACTGTGTTGACTTGAACCTTTCCAAAACAGCAGAAGATATCAAAAAGCCTCAGTCGACGATTACACGGAACTGCAAGCTTCCGAAAGCCCCAACAGAAAATAGACTCCCAACGTTTTTTCCTTTCATTCATTCATCAATGGATTATGGGTGCCACTGGCTAGGCCAGCATTTATTGCCCATCCCTAATTGCCCTTGAGATGTTAATGAGCTGACTACGTAACGGACTGCAATGCAAATGTTGCAGATACATCCACAGTACTGTTAGGGAGGGAGATCCAGGATTTTGACCCAGTGACAGTGAAGGAACAATGATATAGTTTCAAGTCAGAAAGCTGAATGGTTTGGAGGAGAACATCTAGGTGGTGGTGTTCCCATGTGTCTCTTGCCTTTATTCTTCTAGATAGTCACAGTCATGGGTTTGGAAAGTGCTGCCAATGGAGACTTGGTAAATTCCTGTAGTGTGTCTTGTAGAAGGTACACAATAGTGCCCTTGGGTCAATGGTGGTAGCAGTGAATGTTTGTGGATGGGGTGCCAATCAAATGGGCTGCTTTGTCCTGGATGGTTTCATGCTTCTTGAGGGTTGTTGGAGCAGCACCCATCCAGACATGTTGAGAGCACTCTTTCACATACTGGTTTGTACCTTGTCAATGGCAGGTTGGTTTTGGAAGTCACAAGGTGAGTTACTTGCCACAGGATTCCTAGCCCCTGACCTGTTCTTGTCGCCATAGTTTTCATATGGCTAGTCTATTTCACTTCTTATCAATTGTAACCCTACAGTGTTGGTAGTGAGGGATTCAGTGATGGTAATACCATTGAATTTTGACAGTGATGGTTAGATTCACTCTTGTTCAAGAACCTGGAACCTGTGTAGCAGAAATGTTACCTGCTACTTATCAATCCAAGCCTGGACATTGTTCAGATCTTGTTGCATTTGGACATGGGCTATTTTAGTATCTGAGGAGTTGTGAATAGTGCTGAACATAAGGGAGCTGACGTAGAGGTATTGTGACTGGATTAGTAACCCAGAGGCCTAGGGTAATGCACTGGGGAGTTGGATTTAAATCCCACAACAGCAGGTGGTGGAATTTAAATTCAGTAAATAAAATCTGGAATTAAAAGTCTAACAAGGACCATGAAATCATTGTTGATTGTTGCAAAATCCTGTCTGATTCAATAATGTCCTTTTGCAATATACCTGCTTACTTTCATCTCTAAAGAAAGGAAATCTGTTGTCCTTACCTCGTCTGGCCTATATGTGACTCTCAAATGCCCTCAGGGATTGGCAATAAATGCTGGCCCAGCCAGTGATACTCACATCCCACGAACGGAAATAGCAAGCATTGTGCTATCATCAGTGAACGTCCCCATTTCTGACCTTATGATGGAAGGAAGGTCACTGATGAAGCAGCTGAAGATGGTTGGGCTTAGGACTAGAGGAACTCCTGCAATGATATCCCAGACCTGAGATATTTGACCTCCAACAACTGCAATCATGTTCTGTTTTGCCAGGTATGCCTACAACCAGCAGAAAATATTCCCCCTGGATTCCATTGACTCCAATTTTGCTAGGGCTCTTTGATGACACATTTAATCAACTGCTGTCTTGATGTCAAGGACAGTCACTTTCATCTCACCTCTGAGTTCATCTCTTTTGTCTATATTTGAACCAACTAGTCTTCACACTTTACAGATTTGGTTGTCCATTTTCTTTGCAGGTGCCAGAGCTCATTCAGACCAGGCAGCCACTCAAATGGTTATCACAATACCTCAAGTGGAAAACAGCCAAGAGATGAACCAGTGGCAAGAAGAACCTCAACTTCTGACCCTGGCATCTGTTGGTAAGATACCTCAAGATGCCATGACACAGATGCTGCAACCTCTGTTAGCTGGACATAGCACAGAAAGCTAAGCTGCATGGTGAGCCCATTGAAAAGTCGTACTCACAATATATGAAGGGACATCTTCCATCCCAATTGCATCACAGTGAAACACATGCTGAAAGAAAAACAGAATGAGCAATGTAGACAAGCTGCAAGTTCATTCTCCTCATAAGGAATGGGATAAACGAATGACCATTGATAACATCAGATAAGAAGGAATGATTCAACTCCAAAGAGTGAAAAGAAAATTAAGATCAACCAAATGAATGCCAGAATAGCCACATCCAAGTAGTTTCCCATTGATCAAGGTTTACCCAGTATAATCAAGTCTACCACTCTTGCAACTGTTGTAAACCATTAACTTAAATATGGAAGAATTAGGAAGCCTCCAGATCACTTGAAACTGTAAACACAGGGACTTGAGGAGGGGAGAAAGGGTAGAAGACGTAATGTAAGTATGTTGGGTAAATGAATGCATTCTAAATACATTGAATAAATATTTTGGGATTCTGTCATAGAAAGAGGCTGGAGTACAATTAGCACCATTCTGTGGTGAAAATGAATACTTGACCTGTCTAGAGGGCAAACATGTCTGGATATGATTGTTCATAGAGTCAAGCATGGAGATAGCTCCCAGCTTAAACCTTATACTCTATGTATGCATGTAGTTACTAGTAGTTAATACATACTGATTGCTAAACTATATAAGACTCAGAACCCGTTCATGAGATCTACTGAACTAAACACTACACTTTACAATAGTAATAGCACTGTGCTAGTAATGATGTGGAGATGCCGGTGTCGGACTGGGGTAAACACAGTAAGAAGTCTGACAACACCAGGTTTAAGTCCAACCGATTTATTTGATAGTAAATGCCATCGCGATAACCAGTGGAATTTAAATTCAATTAATAAAATCTGGAATATAAAGCTAGTCTCAGTCATAGTGACCGTGAAACTACTGTCAATTGTCATAAAAACCCATCTGGATCATGAATATCTTTTCGGGAAGGAAATCTGACATCCTCACCCAGCCTGACTCCATGTGACTTAAGTTCCTCAGCAACATGGTTGACTCTAAGTTACCCTCTGAAATGGTCTATTAAGCCATTCAGTTCAAGGGCAACTTAGGATTGGCACAAATATTGGCTTTGCTAGCGATGCCTGCACCCAATGAAAGCATTTAACAAATGAGCAGGCTGAATTTGTTTTGAGCTTTAACCCAAGCATGCCATGAGTAAGATAGATTGCAATAACCATCATCCTTTAGTTTTGTAACTGATTTGAGCAAATGGACTGAAAATTATGGGTTGTGTGACATTTATTCACCATTTATATTAATCCGGCTTCTTTTGACATATCCACTTCCAGTGTCTGATTTCAACCTCATTACAACGCTGCACTAAACAGGAACAGGTTGCAGACCAACCACCCCACAATCCTAAACTGAAAGGTGATCTGATAGAAGTGCACAAAATATTTGCAGGGAAGGGCGGAGTGGGTAAGGATAAATTCCTTCCACCAGTTGAACACACTAGAACCTTAAACTGTACGTATGTACGTAATTACTAGTAACTAATAAATACTGTTGGCTAAACTCGATAATACTCAGAACCACTTCATGAGGTCTGGGCCATAATATAAAAATTAGTGCCAAGTCATTCAGGAGAGATATTTGAAACTCTCTTCCTCAAACAGCATTGGACACTGGTTCAATTGTTAGGATTAAGTCTGAGAAAGACAATTTTGTATTGAGCAGGGGTACCAAGGGATATGGGCCTAGGGCAGGTACATGGAGTTAAGCCACAGATCAGAGACAATCTTACTGAATGTTGGAGTGGGCTCAAGGGGGCTGAATGGCCTTCTCCTGTCCCTATGTTCATAACTCCCATGAGTAATATTCCTGCCAGGTTAGGGGCAAGTTAAGGTTCCTCCTTTAAGTTTTACTCCCCAGGAGGAAAAAGTTTATCATCAAACTATTGCCAAGTGCGCGTTTGAATCGTTGCTAGGCAAACAGCAGTTTTTCATGAATGGCATGGTGAGCAAAGCAACTAAGCAGGAATATTTTCCTGACTATAGAATGGATATAGATAAAACTCCATCAAAAGCTGGCTCAACCAGTTGGAGTCGCAGAATTTTAGCTGCTTGCCCCGTTGCAATCCAATTATGGTAGGCACTGAACCCTAGATATGAGTGCATGTTTTTATCATCTGTTCAAATTACTTGTTAAGCTACACTGATATAATGAGACCAGCTAACCACAGAGGATAACATGCTTTAGACTGGCACCTAAGGGCTCTATTATTCAAATATTTCAATTACTTTCAAATTGCATTTGCCCACTCAGGAACCATCAAGTTGTGCACTACCAACCTTAATATTTTTTTTTCACTTTTTTTCTCCGAGTACAATTCTGTTCAGTAGTAGTGGCTTCAACAATTGTATATGCGTTCGAATGAGAAGATCTGAAGCTAATGGGGCCCCATCGTTAAACATATAGCTACATGACTACCCTACCATCAAGTGCAGTCCATGCGGAATCTCTTGGCTTATTTAAAAAGAAGTTAGTGAATTCTGCTTAGCGACAAGGTGATTGGATCCAGCTTTGGCCAGGTTTGAATTAGAGAAGTAAATTATAGAATCATAAGTTGCAGATCGGAGTGCTGTCTCAAGTGTATGTGGGGCAATTTTCTTTTAGCGTAGTATGTTCCAGAGCCAACTTGGGACCAAGCTATTCCAGACTTGGTAATGAGAAATAACAGTAAGAAGTCTCACAACACCAGGTTAAAGTCCAACAGGTTTATTTGGTAGCACAAGCTTTCGGAGCACTGCCCCTTCATCGGGGCAGTGCTCTGAAAGTTTGTGCTGCCAAATAAACATGTTGGATTTAACCTGGTGTTGTGAAATTTCTTACTGTGCTTATCCCAATCCAACGCCGGCATCTCCAGATAATGAGCAATGAGACAGGATTAATTAATAACTTCATGGTAAAAAGAACAGAACAATTAGGTGACGTGATGGACTTTCATGTTCAATTTGAAGGGGTGAAATATGAATCTAAGACCAGTTCTTTTAACTGAAATAATGGTAATTATAAGGGTATGAAAGCAAAGCTAGCTAAAATGAACAGAAAATCTACGTTGAAGGACAGAACAACAGTTATACAGTAGCAGAGCTTTCAGAAGATATTTAATAACTCTCAGCAAAGATTTATTCCATTAAGGAAGAAAGACCTCTTTGAGAAAGATGCATCATCTTGAGTTGAATGAAGAAGTTAAGGATGGCGTCTAATTGAAAGATACACTGCACAAATATACAAAGATTAGTGCAGGTCAGAAGAATGGTCAAATTTTAAGGACCAGCACAGAAAGATTAAAAACAATACTAAAGAGGGAGAAAGAGAGAAATGTAACTGATAATTTGAAAATAGATAGTAAGAGCTTCTATAAGTATTTAAATAGGAAAAGAATAACCATAACAAGTGTCTAGAGAGAGGGCGTGAAGAGTTGATGATGGAAAACAAAGAAAAGGTAGAGGCATTAAACAGGTATTTTGTGAAATACTGACAAAACTTTCCACAGATAGTTGAAAATCAAAAGGTGAATGGAAGCGAGAAACCTAAACAGTCACCATCACCAGGAGAAAAGTACAGGAAAACTACTGGACCTAAAAGCTGACAAGTGTCCAGTACCAAATGGCCTGCATCCTACAGTCTTAAAAGAAGTGGTGGCAGAGATAGTAGATACGTTGGTTATAATACTCCAAAATTCCTTTTATTCTGGAAGGGTTTTAGTGGATTAGAAAATAGCTAATGTAATACATTTATTTAAGAAAAGAGGGAGAAAGAAAGCAGAGTTCCTTCAACAGCACCTTCCAAACCCACAATCTCTACCACTGGAAAGACAAAGGACCAGAATGATTGGGAACACCACTGCCTGCAATTCCCCCCTCCAAGTGACACAGCATTCCTACATTGTCAGTCATTCGCTTTCGCTGGATCAAAATCCTGGAAGACCCCTCCTAACAGCATTGTGGGTGTACCTATACCTCCTGGACTTGAGTTCAAGCAATCAGAATAGCATAGCATTCTTAAGGAAATTAGGGATGGGCAATAAATGCTGGCCTAGTCAATAATGTCCATAACCCATGAATGAATAATAAACAAAAAGACCAGTTAGGTTAACATCTGTCACAGGGACATTGCAAGAATTCATTATTAAGGAGGTTATAGGAGCAATTTCAGAAAATCATAATGTTATTAAGCAGTGACATTATGGCTTTGTGAAATGGTAATCATGGGTGTGGGTAAGGGTGCGGGTAAAAGTGTGCGTGTGAGTGTGGGTGAAAGTGTGAGTAAAGATGTAGGTGAGGATATGGGTGAGAGTGTGGGTGATGGTGTGGGGCAGGGTGTGGGCCAGAATATGGTTGTGAGTATGGATGAAGGTGTGGGTGAAAGTGTGGGTAAAGGTGTGACTGAGGGTGTGGGTGAAGGTATGGTTGAGGGTGTGGGTGAGGATGTGGGTGAGGGTGAAGTATGGGTAAAGGTGTGGCTGAGGGTGTGGGTGAGAGTCTGGGTAAGGGTATGGGTGAGGGTGTGGGGGAGGGTATAATAAAAGGGTGGATGAAAGTGTGGGTAAGAGTGTGGGTGAGGGTCTGGGTGAGGGTCTGGGTGAGGGTGTGGGTGAGGGTCTGGGTGAGGGTGTGGGTGAGGGTGTTTGTGAGAGTGTATATTTGGGCAAGGGTGTTGGTGAAGGTATGGGTGAGGGGGTAGATGAGGGTGTGGGTGAAGGTGTGGGTGAGGGGGTGTTTGAGGGTGTGGATGAAGGTGTGGATGAGGGGTGGATGAGGGGGTGGATGAGGATGTGAGTGAAGGTGTGGGTGAGAGTGTTGGTTTGGGCGAGGGTATGAGTGAAGGTGTGGATGAGGGTGCTGGTGAGTTGTGGGTGAGGGTGTGGGTTTGGGCGAGGGTATGGGTGAAGGCCTGAGTGAGGGTAGATGAATGGTGTGGGTGAGAGAGTGAGTGGGTGTTCTCATCAAAAATGACAAAAAAAATTACTTGGAATTAACTGTTTGAATAACAGAGCTTTCTATTGTGATAAATGTATACCATATGATACATAGACATAACATTTTTTTGCATGTTTGTACTTTTTGTGGTCTAATTTTTCAATAAAATATGAATGTTTCGTGGGGATTCCTTCTATACTCTTGGCAGATCAAAAGGGTTCTGCAGCTGGGGAAGTTTGCAAACCCTGGTGTAGTCTCTGGGCCCTATTTTACCATTCGGGCACGAAAATGTGGTACAGTCGGGTACAAAGAACAAAGAACAAAGGGTATGAGGCCATTAACCTGATCTGCACCCGCATCCACGCAGATTGCCACTTTACCGAAACTTGGGAATGGCGGCGATTTGACTTGTGCCCAAATCGGGCGCAACGGCGATTTAAATGCTTTTGCATGCATTTAAATTGAGTTAATGAACTGGCCGCCTAACTTTATCAGCATTTCCCCCTTTACACTGCACTTGTCAGTCCAGAACCGTGCCGTAATGGACCTGCTAAATAAAAGTCTGAATCGGGAGCTCCAGCTGCTGAAGAGCACGCTCAGTGTTTCCGATGGCTCCCTGAGTCAGATCAGTGATGGGAGGGGAAGCAGGCCTGATCATTCTGTGGATGGGCGGGGAGGGGAGTGAGGCTAGATCATTGCCTGGTGGCGAGGAGGGAGAGGAGAAGGCGGATCAGATGTAGCTCTGGCGGGGGGTGGGTGGTTGGGGGGAGAGGGCCGATCATTGTCTGGTGGGGAGGGAGGAGGAAGCGGGTCAGATATTCCTCTAGGGAGGGGGGGGTGAGTGAGGCCAGACCATTCTCTGGGGGGGGGGATGAATGAGGCCAGATCGTTGTTGGCGGAACGGGAGGAGGGAGACGAGTAATATGTATCTTAGGCGCGGGGTGGGAGTGCCGGGGGGGGGGGGCAGGGGGCTGGGGGATCCGCTGCCACTCTGTGGGCGATCAGTGGAGGTGGGAGGGGGGGCAGGGGTGGCAGTCGGTCTGTCTAGTAGCGGGGTGGATAATGGGGACAGTGATGTGTGTGGGTAGCAGGGTGGATAATGGGGACAGTGATGTGTGTGGGTAGTGGGGGGATGGATAACGGGGACAGTGATGTGTGCAGAGAGTGGGGGGGGGGGTAGATAAGAAGGGCAGTGATATCTGTGGGTAATGGTAGGGGGGTGGATAAGGGGGACAGTGATGTGTGTGGGTAGTGGGGGGACGGATAACGGGGACAGTGATGTGTGTGGGTAGTGGGGGGATGGATAACGGGGACAGTGATGTGTGCGGAGAGTGGGGGGGGGTAGATAAGAAGGGCGGTGATATCTGTGGATAGTGGTAGGGGGGCAGTAGATAAGGGGGATAGTGATGTGTGTGCGCACTATCGCTCCCAGGCCACTTTCTCCGCTTTCTGCGGCCCTTGAATGATCTGACTTGGGAGCGTTTTTCAAATTTTTTCCCAACTGCGTGTACGCAGTTCAGAGCACCGATCGTTTCGACCGCGTTAAACCCTGCCCATAGCGTAAATGGACTGGAGATGGCTGAGAGCATATGGGGGTGCCTGAAAGCAGATTTCTAAGTCGGATTTACATTATGCTCGGATTTGGCACTTAGAATGAAAATGGTAAAATCAGGCCCTCTCTGGATCTGTCGATTTCTTTCTCATACTGGAGCAAGAAGGTTCTGGGTTCAAGTCCTCTTACTCAATTGCAAATCTAGGCTATTACTCCAGTACAATACTGAGAGAATGTGGTGCCTTTCAGATTAAATGTTAAACTGATGTCCTATCTGTCTCTTAGATGGACATAAAAGATCTCATCCCATTATTCTGAAGAGGGTGGGGTAAACCCCTGTTGTCTCTCATTCAACATCACAAGAACAGGTCATTATCATATTGTTGTTTATGGGAGTTTGCTATGCATACAATAGCTGCCTTGGAATACAACGGTGACATTGTAAAGCACTTGGGAAAATCCTTGATTGTGAAAGGCATTATATAAATGAAAGTTTTTCTTTTCTTTGCTCAAGCTGTCTGATTAACCCCACTTCCTCACTCTTTCCTCATGACCCTGTGAAAAAAAACAGTATTTGTGAATTCCCTTTTGAAGGTTACTATTGAATCTGCTTCCACCAACCTTTCTGGCAGTGCGTTCCAAATCAAAACAACTCACTATGTGAAAAAGTGTTTCCTTGGCTGCCCTTGGTTCTCTTGCCAACTGCCTTGAACCTGCATCCCTTTATTACTAACCCTTCTGTCAGTGGAAACAATTTAACCTTCAACCTTTCACTGCAACAAGAGCCATGCATAATTTTGAACACCTCTACGTTCCTCTTATAATTTATTCTTCTAAGCCAAAGATCCCATGTGCTTTTTTAACAGTATTCTCAATTTGTCTTGCCACCTTAAATGATTTCTGCATGATAACCACAGCTTCCTCTGATCCTGCAACCCTTTTAAAATTGTATCATACATTTCTCATCTCCTCTCCTTGATCCTTCTACCAGAACATATCACTTCACCCTGCATTAATTTGCATCTGACATGTCTGCCCATTTTTTTTCATCTCCATATGTCCTCCAGAAGTTTGTTATGGTCTTCCTCAGTTTTTACTATATTTACAAGTTTTGTGTCATGTGTAAACTTTGCAATTATACCCTGTATATCCAAATTAATGTTATTAATATATATCAAAAAGCAGAGAGATATTAATA
Organism: Carcharhinus amblyrhynchos; assembly: GCF_965287045.1. Classification (NCBI taxonomy): domain Eukaryota; kingdom Metazoa; phylum Chordata; class Chondrichthyes; order Carcharhiniformes; family Carcharhinidae; genus Carcharhinus; species Carcharhinus amblyrhynchos. The sequence goes on along the minus strand of NC_137324.1, from coordinate 43,348,556 downwards.
TCAAACTCTTAAGAACATCTTTCAGTGTCAAAGACTCAAACAAAAAGCACAACCATTCACCACTATGCTCTGCTTTGTGTCCCTCAGCTAATTTTATGCCCAATTGTCATTCCTCCTTTAATCCCATGGGTTTTAATTTTTCTAACATGTCTATTAGATGTACTTTGTAAAATGCCTTTTGAAAGTACACGTATACAACTTCAACACTACTCTCCTCATCGACTTCTTCATTACTTAATCAAAGAGCTCAAGTTAGTCAAGCACAATTTGTGTTTAACAAATTCATGCTGACTTTCATTTACTAGTCTACTCTGTTCTAAACGCCGAGTAACTTTTCCCAGGAATATTATCTCAAAATGAATTAAACTTAGTAAATTTTAAGAACTGAATAGCATTCTTAAGTCACTGAATATATGTAAAGGAACTTATTATCCATAAATATGCATTCTTCTTTTAAAAATAGTTCTATTATCTCTTACATTCTATATTTCTCTACTATGCCATAATCCTTGTTTAATTTTGCTCTGCAATTGCAAAATTTCTGGTTTGGGCTTATATTGAAATCCCATATTTAGAAAAAAAAGATGGTTCCAAATCAAACTAGATTAATTTTATTTTGTTGAAAATGCTATATAAATGCAAATTGTTGCTGTAAATCCTTAATACTAATGATGAAAACTATAAATAAAGTCACCTCAATATTGGAATATCTGGTATTCTTCAATTTCTTCACGTCTTTCTCTACTGATCTCTGACAAACTAAATGGAAATGGACCCATTTATATTGAGTTGATTTGATGGCAGATTGCAAGCAGTGCTTAACGTAAAGGCTCTCAAATGAAATATATTTTGTTGTATTTGCTGCTGAAATAGGCTCAGAGTTTGTGCGTTGGTGCTTAGCGAAATGAACTGCTCTCATTTGTAGTTTCATATTTTTATAAAGTTGTGGGTTGCACAGACAGTGGAGCAGATTGAAAGCAGTGGAGTGGGCATTAGGCTTAATGAGTTTGCAAAGGAATTGAGCAATGTGGAACTCAGCCAGTCACTAGCAAGCTACTCACCACTGCTGACCCAGCAGCTGTACTCCTAACTTAAGAGCTCAAGTTCCTAGGGAAAGCTGGCACCAAAATCTATTTTGTCTCGACAACCTGAAGGTGCATATTAGCAGTCAGAAGAAATCTTGGATTGCACAGAAAAAAATACATTTTTCAAAGAGAAGCCAAGTTAATCATAATGCAATATAATTAAACAGTGTGTTGTATGTTAAGCTGTTAATTCCTTGTCTGTTTAAAATAAGACCAATTTTGAATTAGTTTTAAAAGGTTGCTGTAAGATTTTGGCTGAAACATTGCCTGAGCAGAGGAATTCACTTCCTCATCCTTCAGATGGCATTATTTCTGCATCACAAATTGCTGGGAATACAAAATCGTAACAGCGTGACTAGAAAACAACATCACATGTTATGGCTCTTCAACATCAATTCTCATGGTGTTACCCCTGTATCCAATGACATTCAATAATAGAGAAAAACAGAGTGAATGGTGGAGAAGGAAGTAGATAGAATTAGAATCCGGTTGAATGCAAGAGGAGAAATAATTAGAAGGAAAGGAAGATGATAAATAAAGGGTCAGAGGTGATGGAAAGAAGAGGGACAGACAAAAAGGAAAAGTAAGAGAAAAATGTAAAGATTTTAAAATTAAGATACATTTTCAGAAATTTTTATTCATTTGTGGGACGTGGGCATCGCTGGCTGGCCAACATTTATTGCCTATCCCTCGTTGCTCTTGTTCAGAGGGCATTTGAGAGTCAATCACATTGCTATGACTCTGGAGTCACATATAGGCCAGACCAGGTAAGGACAGCAGACTTCCTTCTCTAAAGGACATTAGTGAAGCAGATGGTTTTCCCAACAATCAACGAAAGTTTCACGGTCATCAATAGATTCATAATTCCAGATATTTTTTATTGAATTCAAATTCCACCATCTGCTGCGATGGGATTCAAATCTGGGTCCCCAGAACATTCGCTGAGTTTTAGGATTAATAGGCTAGCAATAATACCACTCGGCCCACCACCTCTCCTAATTGATTTGCAAGCTTTATGCACCTCCAACATTGAGTGTCAGATCATGACCATAAATCAGAGCATTAACAGGGTTCTTACAATATGCATCACCAACTCTAGACAGTAACTCTTTGCTTCTGACAAAGCTAATAGAATGGATCGATGCAATGTGAAACTCTATACTCCTCAAGTTCCCCAGTAATTCAAATCCAGATTCAAATCTTTGAATGATCCAGGAACTTGGTAGCCTATAATTCCCCAAGGCCAACTACCTCAGCCAATTGCCAATTATCAATTTTCCAACAATCAGCACCCTTTTCTGCTGCAGTGTAAATTGTTGTGATCATTCAAAATTTGGCATTCTTGCATTAGGCCTGATGAATGCAAGTGGAACCATTCAGCAACATATTTCTCTTTTCAGCAGAGTCCATTTAATTATTAATAATAGTACAATCTTCAATGAACAATTCATGGTTAAACATAATTATCTTTTTATTTGCAATTTTTACTTAAGAAAGAAACTCCTCTACAGAAACAGGGAATACAGTCAATCAATATGCACTGGCATTTTAGCTCCTTCTACTTCTCCTTCATTGCTATTGAATTTCCCCTTGAGCTGCCTTCAGTCTTTCTCCTATTCAAATTGTGCTCTCAATGGAGGTGTTTCTGGCTGTTGTGTATAAAGGTGGAAGCGTCTGTTCTCAGGAGAGTTCTTACAAATAGCATGCAGTGACCAGATTAATTGTCACTGGTAGAAAGGTTTGGGTTTTAGGGAAACTTGTTTTGATATAGCGGCTCTCTTGACCTCAGAAGATCTCTAAGTGCTTTACAGCCAATAAAATTCATTTAAAGTGGTTATGGTTTTATTGTGAAAATGCTGAAGCTAAGGAGGGAGGCTCCAATATCATGGTGAGAAAATGCTGAGACACAGATTGGACCCCAACATACTATTGACGGAAAGCATTGATAGTTATTACATAGGTCATTGTACTCACACATATTAAGATAGAATGGCTAATCAGCCAAATCAATGTCCTGATACACAACGATCAATATCAATCTCCTACATCTATTTCTCCCTTCCCATTCTTTACTGACATCAGCAGGACTTTGGTTCCTTCAGCTGCATATTTTCTTGCTATATGATAGAGTATTGCACGATGTAGCGCATGGTTATCACACTGGAGAATTTGGAAAAAGTTAAAGCAAAACTCTCTTCCAATCAAGCAATATAATCTATATGGGCATGTGGCTGTATGTTCGGCCAAAATTCTCACAGAGCACAAGTTTTACTATTTTCATGTCCCATGATTATGCATGGTTTTCTCATTGGGGTTAAAAACAATGTTACCTAAAAGTACCTTATTTTCCCAACGACCCATGTTTAGTGATGGCAATATGTAAATCTAGTGGGGAAAGGTGAATCATTTGCATTTGGTTATCATTTTAGGTTATCCTTTCAACAATGTCATGTAATCTCTATCTTTTTATCCATTAGATTAACATTTTTTAATTCATCTGCAAGCAATGTAAATTAAAGCATTATGGATGCTACTATTTATCAGTCACTTGCATATAGTTCGGCTCTTGGAGTCAGGGGACATCTGTAGATGTAAAGCTTTCCTGTTTGTATCCACACGGAACCCATGTTTTGTCAGTTGAGTTCAAGGGGCCAGATTCTCACGTTCTTAACTGGGGACAAAAGGAGGCAAGACCATAAAAAAAGGCCCCCAAACAGCACACTCATAATGAGTGAGGGGAGTATGAGTGAAAAAAGTGAGGGTGAGGGAGTGAGGTGGAAAGGAGGGTGTGGAGATTGACAGTGAGAGGTGTGATGGTTTGAATATGAGGTGGTGAGGATGAAGGGAATGAGAAAGGTGAGAGTGAGCAGCATGAGAGGGTAGGCTGAGGCACTCTTATAGCAATCAGAAAGCTAAATTGTTTATGGATTACCACAGGGAGCACCAGGACGAGGCTTTTTTTAGGAATAGAAGTGGGTCCTTTAACCTGCCTGCTTTGAATTCAGGCATTCCTACCTTGGGCCTGCTGCCTATTCAACCTGCCAGCAGTCTCACGACAAAGGCAGCAGTCAGGATGGTGAGATTAGTTCCTTGCCCTCTTATTCCTGCCTCAGGCATGAAAACCTGGCCCAAGAACACAAAATAATTTGATGACTAGTTTTGCATTTTGGTTGTTTTCTGTTCTTAACCAAGATTATTTTGTCTTGTGTAGTCTAGATCCCTCACAGGGGAAGGCCCAACTCTCCATAGCATCGAGGATGTTTATTGTAGCCTTGATAAGCTTTCAGATATGTTCCAGGAATAACAAGCAATAATCTCTCTCAGTTATTTTTAAATTATTGAAAATGTTCCTATTGGTTTGGAATCTCCCCATGGTCTTTGAAAGCTGCAGCATATGACATCATTTAAGTTTGAAAAATGAAATATACCATAAACATAAATAATCTAACAATAATATATCACAGTTATATATTTCTCTTCAAGAGTCCATTTCTAACTTCACAAATAGGAAAAAAGAAAAACTTTTTAAGGCCACACTCGGAATACGGTGTACATTTCTGGTCATCTTGTTATATGAAGGATATTATTAAACTAGAAAAATTGCAGAAAAGGTTTACTCGGATGTTACTGGTCTTGATGGTTTGAGTTATAAGGAGGGGCTGGATAGACTGGGACTCTTTTCCCTGGAGTGTAGGAGGCTGAGGGGTGATCTGTGGGCAGGTCTAACATGCCCAAAGTTCTGCAGCTCTGATTGGTGCCTCCAATTGCACATGCACAGATGAAAAACAGTCATAGAACACTGCTACTCTGCCACATTGCTCCCAGGCCGGATAGTGCCTTTCCTGGCCCCCACAGACATTCGCCCACCCCCACAACATCACTGACCGCCTTAGCATCCACCACCCCCGCCACCCAGACTGATTGCAGGCCCCTTCCACCTCCCCCTCATTGATCTTCTCCCCCACTGATCACAGCAGCAGATCCCCCCTTCCCCCTCATTGATCTCAGGCAGAGTGGCAGTGGACTCCCCCCTTCCCTCCCCCACCGATCTCAAGCAGTGAGCCATTGGACCCTCGGCACCTCCTTACTAACTAACACAAATTGGATTTTTGTAGAGAATGTCTGTTTCGGCGCTGATTCTGGATGGGCAAACACAGTGGTGAAGGGGGAAGTGCCGATACGGTTGGGCTTGCAGCCAATTAAGTCAGTTTAAATGCATGCAAATACATTTAAATGGCCGTTGGACGTGGTCCCAATTGTGATCATTTTCATACCTTGGTGAAGGGGGATCTGACACTGAGGCGGGCACAGATCACCGACTTGCTACACACCCGACTTTACCAAGTTTCTAAGCCTGAAAATGGGTGCAACGTGATGATAAAACCAGGCCCTAAATGTTAAGTTCTTCTCTTGTATATATGTTCTCCTTTTTCATTGCATCTTTTTTCTTTGCTGACTATTGCAGTTAAATAGCAAACTTTATGGTTCCCATGAAGATTCCAATTGCTATATTATTTCCTGCTAACTCAAGTCAGCATAATTCACAGCTTGTCCTGGGCTTCTCTGCATTTTCAGAATTGACACTAGATTCAAAATAATTGTCTGGGCAGCAATCGAAAGAATCAAATCTATAATTTCTGTTTGTTCAAAATTAACTTGGTTTCTCATCAAGCCTGCAGTTTAAAAACCAGGATGAAAAGTGCCCTCAATGCATGTATTGTATTTGGCTAGGATATGGTCCAGCTTTTTGCTATTACCTGTTGCTTGCTTTCACCTGCTGGGCTCCAAAATTACAGGAGCCCCTATCCTTTTTGAAAGTGTGCTAGATTGGAATTCTAATCAGTCTTTTGGATGAGACTCCAAATCACAAGGTCAGAGTTCACCCAATAACTAAGGTTTGCAAAGGGGCACCAACATTTCCTTTTTGGACAATTCAAATAAACTAAATCAAATAAACTCAGGGACAAAAAAAAATCAGTCCCCAAAAAGAAGGGAACCATCCAAAACAAAAGAAAAAGCGTAAAGGAAAGATAAAACACCAAATCAAAATATGATTAAACTGGCCAATAATATACCCCAGCCACTGCAAATGGAGCAGAATGGGAACGGAAGGCCTCGATGGTGCCCTCAGACACCGCACGCTCCCTCTCCAGGGATACCCGGCCACGAATGTTGCTGCATTAGAGGGGCATACAGTTGGGTCGGATGAGCCCCTCAGTTGCCCGCTGACTGGACCTGTTTAAAGCAAGCTTGTAAAAAGTCTCACAACACCAGGTTAAAGTCCAACAAGTTTATTTGGTAGCAAACGCCACTAGCTTTCGGGGCTTTTCCCCTTCGTCAGGTGAGTGGGAAGTTCTGATCATAAACAGAGCATGTAAAGGCAAACGCTCAGTTTACAGAATACTGACTCACATTCTGATCAGTGGTGATCAGCAGTGGTGATCCCCCCCACCTCACCCTGGCAGACCCCCCCCCCCCCCCCCCGCCCACCGAAGACAGCTCCCCACTCTCCGGTAGACCATCCCCTTCCCCCAGCCTGCCTCATTCACTGCCCCCCCTCTATCCCAGATCGATCATGTCTGCAGAGTGGCAGTGGGACTCCCTCACCCCCACTGATCACCCCTAGGCCCCACCCACGTTGGCACTGTCTGATGCCTGATGGGCAGTCCAGGGTGCCCCTTGTTGGTGCTGGAGGCACAGGATGCCCATGCCCAGGGAGCACCACCCCCTGCCACCCGACTCCCTGGGGGATCCCGATTGCCCCCCCTTCATTCCGGTGGGGTCTCCAGCTAGTTCCCTGAAGGTGGGGTGCCAGTGTAAACCCCACTGGGTTGAAGTACTTTTGGTGGGGTGGGGGATTCAATCAGGACCAGAAAAATCCCGATAATCTCATTTAAAGCAGATTTAAAATGCACTTTTAAAACATTCAAATGACTTACCTGCCTTCCCCCCATTTCCAGCGACTGCTTGCTGGCTCTGGGAGATGTGCGTGCGTTCCTGACGCATGCGCAAATCCTGGTACAAGGCCAGCGACACACCAGAAAAGTTGCAATTCACGATGGGAGAATCGCGGCGAATGTTTGAGAGCTACCATGGGATTGTATTTTTACTTGGATGATGTGTAAGAATATATAAGTAAAGTTAAACTTTATTTATTAGTCACAAGTAGGCTTACATTCGCACTGCAATGAAATTACTGTGAAAATCCCCAAGTCGCCACAGCCCAGTGCATATTCGGGTACACTGATATATAGGTACACTAGTGGGTGGCACAGTGGCACAGTGGTTAGCACTGCTGCCTCACAGTGCCAGGGATCCATATTCGATTCCCAGCTGAGGTCACTGTCCGTGTGGAGTTTGCACATTCGCCCTGTATCTGCATGGGTTTTCTCTGGGTGCTCTGATTTCCTCCCACAGTCCTAAGACATGCTGGTTAGGTGCTTGGCCATGTTAAATTATCCTTCAGTGTACCTGAACAGGCGCCAGGGTATGACAACTAGGGGATTTTCACAGTAATTCATTGTAGTGTCAGTGTAAGCCGACTTGTGATTAATAAATAAACTTTTACCGAGGGAGAATTTAGCATGGCCATTGCATCTAACCGGCACCAATCATAGAAATTTTGAAATTATTTCAGCTGACCGTAAGAATTTCATCCTGACACTGTACAGTGATTCAGTGGATACAAAAACTTAGAATCATTCTCACTTAGAAAGTTAGAATTTGAGAGGGAAGGAAGTGGTTTTTCCATTTAGGTAGATCACCTGTAATGAGCCAACAAGGTTTTCCTTAACACTATCTTCATCACCGATTACCAGACATTTGCAAATGGGAAAAGCCTTTACACTCATTTGAGTTAATCTACCTGGAATCTTGTGGTTCACTTATTTAGACACTTGCCTATCTGCTAAATTCATTCAAGATTTTCATCACCATTGCCTACCCGTCCACTCCAAGTTTCGATCACTCTCGATGTATAGAAGAGCTGCCTGATATTAGCCCTAAAGTTATCTCTTACTAGTTTGAATTTGTTTTCCTTGTCCTTTTCCCAATATTTAACATAGCCACATACTCCAAATATTCCAAACACCAGTTAATTATAATATAACCTGATTATCTCCTTTCTTTTCTCAAGTTGCAGATAGAATTATAGAATCATAGAAGCTACAGAGCAGAAGGAGGCCATTCAGCCCATCAAGTCTGCATCGACCATAATCCCACCCAGGCCCTCTCTCCGTTAACCCAATGCATTTTACCCCTGGCTAGCTAGCCCCCTGACACTAAGGGGCAGTTTAGCAAGGCCAATCCACCTAATCCGCACATCTTTGGACTAGTGGGAGCACCCAGAGGAACCCTCGCAGAGGCAGGGAGAATGTGCAAACTCCACATGGTCACCCAAGCTGAGAATTGAACCTGTGAAAATAGAGACCAACCACGTGACTCTTTCCCATTACAAGAACAAAATATTTTAGATTCTGGTGATCGGAAATAAAAACAAAATAATGGAAAAATTCAGCAGGTTGTTTCAGAGTTCTGGACTATCACTGGCAAATTGATTAGCCACATTATAACGATGATGACAAGAGCCAGGTATTCTGTGACAAGTAACTCAACTTCTGATGTTTCACCACTTACAAGGCAGAAGTCAGGAATGTGATGGAATATCTTGTCTTGCTTGGATGTGTGGAGCTCTAACAACTCTCAAGAAGCTCAACATCATCCAAAAGAAAGTGACTTGCTTGTCTGGCGCCCCTTTCACCATCTTAAACTTTCACCCCTTCCACCAGCAGTGCGTAGGGCAGTTTGGTGTCCCATTTACCAGAGGAAATGCAACTTGCCAAGGTTCCTTCAGCAGCATCTCCCAAACCCACGTTGTCACCATCTAGTTGGACGTGGGCAACAGGCAAATGGCAACTTCACCATCTGCAGTTTCCCCTCTAAATGATACATCATCCTGACTTCAAACTAAATCACCATTACCTCACTATTGGTGGAACTTCTTCTCTAACAGCATTGTGGGTGTACCTATACCACACAGATTGCAGTGATTTACGAAGGCAGCTCACCACCACTTTGTCAAGGGCAACTAGGAATGGGCAAGATTAATGCCTCATGCCATGAACTAAAACAAAATAAATGGGGAAAAAGGAATCCCTTACACCTTTTAGATGCATGCATTGGTAATTGGGTAGCCAGGATATAAGTTGTGTAACAGATTGATAATGCACTGTGCATATCCTGATTGGCAGATTCCACCCCCCCCCCCCACCCTCCAAATACCAAAGTATTAGCCCATTTTCTATGAATATTATGTGAATGTGAAAGCAGTATTACAAGCAATGGTAACTGTAATGCAGCCTACAGCAAATTCTGTTCATGACTAGGCCTCATACTGATTAAGGCACTCAGCTATGACCTTGTGCTTTAATTAGCTTTGTGTCCCCTATACCGACACAGCACCTGCTGGAGAGCAGATTACAGCAAAACAAATTAGACTTTACTGTAAGATACCAAGAAACTTTTTTCCGACTTAGCCAAAGAACAGGCAAGTGCTTCTTCATGTTTTAATATAAATTTAAGCAACTTTATGTGTAGTTTTTAATCTGAAGTCTTCACAAAGACAATTTGTGACTTATTAGGACTATCTAATATGTTACTATAACAGAGCTAGAGGGCATTCTCCCACAGCAAAACAGTAGGAGCGTGCACTCGACAGTAAAGTCAATTTTCTGCCTTAGGCTGTACACCTCTTGTGTATACTGTAGATCTCCCATTGGTTTTTTTATTGGGCCATAACGATAGAAAAATGGTTTGGATGGACCAAAGACAAACATCATACCACAAAAATAAGAATCCTCCTCAAAATCAAGTTTTAATTCTGAATAATGTTGCAACATCTACACAGTTGTACTTTATAAAGCAGCTGTTGATCTGCTATACATAATAATTGCAAACTTTACGTTACTGAACAGTAACAAAAGATATTTTTGATTTGTTTTGTGCTCATGAGTTGATTTTATCTGTACATTAGATAGATGGTAGCAGTGCATGGCACTTTGCCATACCCATTTTTGTACTAGATTGCTGAGTTGCTTGCTCACGAATGGGGCTTGACATAACTTGTGAAATAAACAGAAAAGTGTTTGGGTTTCGATTTCTCCCTTTGTAGAGGTGGTGCATTTTTCAAACCCTCAGTTCTGATGTAATCCAATTTCTTAACAGAGGTTGGCAGGCAAAGTTGGATGCTGGAGAATTAGTTCCCTGTAGATATGACCTCCACAATGGGATAGGCACATAGAGATGAATTAGCCTTGTAGATGCTGGCACAAAGTTCAAAAATTCCAATAGGTAGGTATTCCAATTGGGCCAGAACTCTTTGGTTCTGAACCAGTGGTTAGCAGGGCTGCCTCACAGTGCCAGGGACCTGGGTTCGATTCTTGGCTTGGGTCACTGTCTGTGTGGAGTTTGCACCTTCTCCCTGTGTCTGTGTGGGTTTCCTCCTGGTGCTCCGGTTTCCTCCCACAGCCTGAAAGACATGCTGGCTAAGTACGTTGATCTGGGCAGGCGCCAGAGTGTGGTACTAGAGGAATTTCACAGTAACCGCATTGCAGTGTTAATGTAAGCTTTACTTGTGACAAATAAATTTAAAAAAACTTTAAACTTTAAAAAATTTAAACTTATTTTTCAGAGCTGCTGCTGGCTAGTTGGAAAATTATTGATTTGAAGTACTGCAAGATAGTGTTCTAGGTTCCACCAGCCAGAAAGGAATGTCACACGGCTCTCACCTGTTTACTTTGGATTTGACAAAGGGTGGATATTTCTTTGATAAGCACAAAATACTATGATGCTGCAATCTGAAACAAAAACAGAAAAATGCTGGAAAATCTCAGCAAGTTTGACAGCGTCTGTGGAGAGAGAGTAGAGCCAGCGTTTAGATCCTAGGTGACCCTTCATCAGAGCTCAGATATTCCCTTGTCTGGATACTCTTTTGTCTGGTTTCTTGAGATTGCTCGTGTCCCAACCATTAGGAGCTTCAAAGGCGATTGCAGGTTCTGTGTGAGTAATTGTTTAACTCATCACCACCATTATTTGTCCTAAAACAAAGTTTGATCCATCCATTAAGACTCCATTAAACTTCTGCTAACATTTCCCAAGCACTGACTACAATTGCAGGCATTATTGGAGAAGGGAGACAGTTGCCCTTGAAGAAAAGCAGGATGAGAGGATATTTTGTAAAGGTATTCAAAGTTATGTGGGGTCTGGGCAGAGTAGAGAGCAAGAAAGTGTTACCATTGCTTGAAGCATGGAGAACCAGAAGACTCAGGTTCAAGTTAAGTAGTGACTGAAGCAATGGCGATGCGAGGAAAAATTGTTTTTATGCAACAAGTTGTTTGGATCTGAGCAAAGGTTTGAAAGGTTACAAGAAAAAGGCAGGGTGAAAGAGTGAGGTACATTGCTCCTTCAAAGGGCCAGAGCTGACATCTTGGGTTGAATGGCCTCCTTCTGTGTTGTAACCATTCCACAGTTCCAACATTTTATGATGCAATGTAGAAATGTTGTTCTATAATTAAGAAAAGCGGGTGAAAAGTTACTTATTTCGCTTTTATATTAAATTCATTGTGAAATTCACCTCATGGTCGGAATTCTCCCATCTCGCCACCACGGGAATTGTAGCAGCCGGAGGGCGGACCACATAAAGTTCCATTTTTTAGGACAAGTGCAGCTGGAGAATCCCACCCTACATTTGTAATGTATAAACCACTTGGTGAAAATTCCCCGACCGGCATTGTTGGCAAATGTGGAGGTATTTTTCTGGGATGTATCTGAGAATCTGTAAGAGATTAGGTTAAATTTTCATATTCACCACAATGGGTTTAATCTGGCAAGTGTTCTAGAATCTCTGCCACCTCTACCCCTGCAATTTTCACTGTATTTATTTCATAACGGGCAGACGATCTACTTCACCAGATTACTGCCCATGTGGTGAAGACAGATGTGTACTCATTATCATTTTTATAGAGAGACTTGAGTGCAGAACTAAAAGGAGCTTTTATTTCTTTAGGGCATCATCCCAGATGTTCAACATTTTCACAAAATTACAGATCAACCTCCCAATCCAGAGGCTAAATAAGATGATATTTTGTACTGCTCTTGTTTCCAAAGAAGTGATTTTGTCTCTAACGTTCTCTTTCTTAACGCCATAATTAAGCTCAAGTGACACAAAATGGATTACATGCTTTTCCTTCTAGATTTCCACCCTTTGCTTGCATTGTTTTGCTTGAATTTTGCATTATCTCTCATGTTATGTCCTTATCTCTGCTTTCACAACTAACATGGTTAAAGCCAGTTTCCTCAGTTATCATCCAGAGAGTAAGGATGTGGCAACTGTGAACACTGAACTAAATCAGCATCCCAGTCTCACGGTATGGCAAAGACTTGGAGCCAAAAAGAGACTTGCTTCACTGACTATTGTATATTTTTGATCAGTTTGGGGAACCTGGCCTTGTCAGATTGCCACAGATGCTTTTGACTATTGACAGATTGAGAAATGTATTGTCTGTAAAGATCCTCTTCATCTTAGCTCAAACTAAGCCCTCTGAAAATAGTAAAGCCAGCGCTGGACCCAATTCCCTGATTTGAAATACTTTGCAAAGTCTACCGCATTTAGGTGGAAGAAACATATAATCAAATCAAAATATCATGCAAAAATTTTTTATGCTATTTCTTTAAAGAATTTGTTTCTGATTTGTGGCCATAGTTATGAACACTTTGCATTTCCACAAAATGCTTTGTTCAAGAATTTTTCAGGTGGAATTCTTCCAAAAAAAGTATCATAATAGCAAGAAAGCAGGAGCGATCCATGTTGGCCTCTCAGGTGTACTCCGCATGCCAATCATTACACACTCAGTCGCTCTTTTGGAAAGTTGGAAGTTTCACGCCAGTACATAAGAACATAAGAACTAGGAGCAGGAGTAGGCCATCTGGCCCCTCAAGCCTGCTCTGCCGTTCAACAAGATCATGGCTGATCTTTTTGTGGACTCAGCTCCACTTACCCGCCCGCTCACCATAACCCTTAATTCCTTCACTGTTCAAAAATGTATTTATCCTTGCCTTAAAAACATTCAGTGAGGTAGCCTCAACTGCATCATTGGGCAGGGAACTCCACAGATTCACAACCCTTTATGTGAAGAAGTTCCTCCTTAACTCATTCTGAGGCCATGCCCCCTAGTTCTAGTTTTAACCACCAGTAGAAACAACTTCCCTGTTTCTATCTTATCTATTCCCTTCATAATCATATATGTTTGTATAAGATCTCCTCTCATTCTTCTGAATTCCAATGAATACAGCCCCCAGTCTACTCAGTTTCTCCTCATAAGCCAACCCTCTCAATTCTGGAATCAAACTAGTGAACCTCCTCTTCACCTCCTCCAGTGCCAGTATTTTCTTTCTCAAGTAAGTACTCAAGTAAGTAAGGCCTCACCAGCACCTTATACAGCTGCAACATAACCTCGCTGTTTTTAAACTCCATCCCTCTAGCAATGAAGGACAAAATTCCATTTGCTTTCTTAATTACTTGCTGCACCTGCAAACCAATTCCTTGTGATTCTTGCACAAGGACACCCAGTTCCCTCTGCACAGCAGCATGCTGCAATTTTTTACCATTTAAATAATAGTCCATTTTGCAGTTATTCCTACCAAAATGGATGACCTCACATTTGCCAATATTGTACTCCATTTGCCAGCCCCTCGCCCATTCACTTAGACTATCTATATCCCTTTGCAGACTTTCAGCGTCCTCTGCACACTTTGCTCCGCCACTCATCTTAGTGTCATCTGCGGATTTTGACACACTATACCTGGTCCCCAAGTCCAAATCATCTATGTAAATTGTAAATGATTGCGGGACCAACATGATCCTTGAGGCACACGACTAGTCACTGATCGCCAATCAGAAAAACACCAATTTCCCCCCTTTTTGTTTTCTGTTAGTTAATCAATCCTCTATCCATGCTAATACATTGCTTGTAACACTGTGCACCTTTATCTTATGCAGCAGTTTATGGTGCAGCACTTTGTCAAATGCCTTCTGGAAATCCAGGTACACCACACCCACAGGTTCCCCATTGTCCACTGTAAATGTAACGTTCTCAAAGAATTCCGCCAAATTAGTCAAACATAACCTGCCCTTCATGAACCCATGCTGCGTCTTACCAACGGGACAATTTATATCCAAATGTCTTGCTATTTCTTCCTTGATGATAGATTCAAGCATTTTCCCTACTATAGAAATTAAGCTACCCAGTCTATAGTTATCCACCTTTTGTCTCCCTCCTTTTTAAAACAGTGGCGCCATATTTGCTGTTTTCCAATCTGTGGGAACCACCTCAAAGTCCAGCGAATTTTGGTAAATTACCACCAGCACATTTGCTATTTCTCCTGCCATCTCTTTTAGTACCTTGGGATACATGCCATCAGGGCCAGGAGACTTGTCTATCTTTAGCCCTATTAACTTGCCCAACACTACCTCTTTTGTGATAATGATAGTTTCTAGGTAGAGGAGGGGGTGAGGCCTAAACACACTGGTGAGCTCAGCTTCAGAGCACTCAGGTGTCATTTCAAAAGCCCTAATCTCAATGCACTGGGAGACTCCCTCCCTCCTCCCACAGATGTCAGGACCTCACCCCCACCACCCTTCCCGACACAGGTTGCCAGAATCAGAGTCCTCCCAATGAGCTCCCCATCATGCCCCCCGACATGTCTCCTCCCATCATTACCCCTGACATGCCCACCATCAGGACACCCAACATGATCCACCCGTGCATGGTCCCACTGCATGCCTCCCTGCCCCCATCAAAGCCCGCCTGCATAGAGTCTCGTCATAGCCCCACCAAGACCCCAACACCTTGGTGCTACCCCTGGCACACTGGTGCTGTTCAGCTGGCACTGCCTGAGTGCCTGGTGGACACTGCCCAATAAGCATCATCTGACCGTGTCCCCGGCCTCCCAGGGGGTTCCGTAGCTTCTGGACCCCCTGGTGCAGCCATCGTACCAGGTCTCTGCTAGTGGAGACCAGTAGTGGTTCGCATCAGTGTGACATCCGGCTGGGGAGGTGGGAGCATTCTGAGAGGGGGGGTTGATTGCGTATCGGACTCACAAATGAGATTGAAATCCATTCAAGCTCTTGGAAATCAACTTCACAATCTTGATTCACGTCGTTACAAAAGGGGTGGGATGTTCACAAACTGTTTGGAACCATGTGCAAAACCAATTTTTAAGCCTGCACACTATCTCCAGGATTGGCATGATCTGCACCAGGTGTAGATGATTGCCAGCGCTTTGAAATTTTAGAGTTTAAAGTTGACTTATTAGTTTCTCAAGTAGGCTTACATTAACACTGCAATGAAGTTAATGTGAAAATCCCCGAGTCACCACACTCCGGTGCCTGTTTGGGTACAACAAATTCAGCATGGCCGATACACCCAAGCAGCATGTCTTTTAGATTATGGGAGGAACCTGGAGCACTCAGAGAAAACCTACGCAGACACTGAGAGAACGTGTTGACTCTGCAAAGATAGTGACCCAAGCTGGTCACTAATGAGCTAACCACTGTGCCATTTTGCCACCTTGCCAGGTTTGGAAATGTTGCTTCCTCTTGAATTTCATTGACTATTGTAATTACAGTTTTTTGCTGGGTAAACAGCCATATATATTTGCTAATTGGGTGAACAAAGTTATGTGAGCTTTCAAATTGACAAATTGTGGTAACTAATCATCTAAAGCTGCCACTAATTATCCATTAAAATATGAAATACATTTAACATTGCATGGATTAAACTTTCAAGAATATGCTCTGTGCTAATGAATTTGTATATAGTGAAAGTGCATAGCTCTGTTTTCCTCACAAACTCAATAAACATTCAATATTGGACTTTGGGTTCTGTTGCAATGATCTGAGAGTCCTCAGTGAAACAAGGATACATACAGGCAAGGCATTGGTTAATATTTTGTGTTCTATAATACAGGGTATGAGGGGCAAGCAATATTGCAATATTTAAAAATGACTGAGAGATGAACATGGGATTTACGGTCCAGTTACTTTAACTTCCTTAGTGGGCAAGGTGTTAAAGAGCATTTTATGTGTGCTATTAATGTTCAGCTGAAGGAGAGCACAGAAGACAGAAGGAGTAGTTAGCATGGCTCACAAATGCTGCAATTCCTTGTGGAGATAACTCAATTAGCAGACAAAGGATATCCATTTGATATAAGAATTAAAGCAAACCTGGAGCAAGAAAAAAAATATTCGACCCACCAAGCCCTTTCTTTCTGAAGGCCATGTACAATCATTCCTATCATGGGCTTTAATTTCCTCGGGGAAAGTTCTGCATAATTTGCTTGCGTTTGAGGAGTCAACTGATCTAGTTCTACATTTAAAGCTTTCAGGAAAGTTAGGAATTTGTGGCATTAAATGGCAAATTGGCTATTCAGAAACTATCTTGAACTACAGAAAGTAGAAGATGAATTTTGAAGTGTTATGACCGAGGACAGAAACTCCAAGGTTTTTTCATGAAGTTAGCCCAGACTTTAAGTTTTATACTTTGACTTTGGTATGGGTGAGCATAAGGTGCTTCACTCCAGGTATGATCCAGGTGACCCACCAGGAAACTTTTATCAAAACAAAGTTTATTCAAGAACACAGTTAACACATAACAAGAAAAAATATGGGCTTAGAAGATGGTGTCAAAGGAGGCTTGATGAATGGCTATAATTTATTTAGTAGATGTCACATTGTTATCACTGTGCACCAATGGCTGAACAAGTAAATGTTTAAGGTGATGGATATGATCAAGATTTTGTCCTGGATGATGTTTAGCTTTGTGAGTATTGTTGGAGCTGCACTCATCCATGCAAGTGGAGAGTATCCCATCACACTCATGACTTGTAGCCAGATTATTTATCTGGCTAGTCCAGTTACATTTCAGGTCAACTGAGACCCTGAGGTGAGGGATTTTACACTAGAAATGTCATTGAATATCAAGGAAATGTGATTAAATTCTTTTGTTGGAGATGGTCATTACTTGGCACTTGTATGATATGAATGTTACTTATCATGCCTATCCAAGCTTAAATGTTGTCCAGGTCTTGTTCTATACGGAAACAAACTGTTTCAGTAACTGAGCATTTGTGAAGGGAATTGGACAATTAAGTTATTAATGAACATTCTGATTTCTGACCTCATGATTGGGGGAAGGTCAGTGTTGCATAGCTGAAGACGGTTGGGCCCTGGACACTACCCTGAGGAACTCCTTCAACCATATCATGAAGCTGACATATTTGGACCCCAACAACCACAACTACAATCTTTTGTAATAAAAACAAAACATTTTGGAAATGCTCAGCAGGTCAGGCAGCAGCTTTGAAAAAGAGCTCACATTTCAGATCTGTTACCTTTCATCATGAGATATGATTCTAACCAGTGGAGGGATTTCTCTCTGACTACCATTGACTTCAGTTTTTTGGGGTTCCTTGATGCCACAGTCAGTCAAATGCTGCTTTGTTGTCAAGGGTAGTCACTCAGACCTTGAAGGGAAATCTCTGACCTCACCCACACTGGCAGTGGTGGCGGGGGGATCAAGATCGGAAAATTCAGCCTTCATCTCATCAGTTCTTTTGTCGATGTTTAGAAGGTAAGTTGGGGTTGAGTGACCCTAGCGGAACTCTTGGTGAGGAAGATTTCAATGAATAGATGCAATTTGAAAACATGGGGGCGGGGGGGGGTGGTGGGAGTGGGGGGGCTCACAGAATGGCACTCTCCATTGGCCATGGGCGGGATCTTATGAGTCTCAGGCGGTCGAGGTCGTAAAATACCAGCAATAGTCAACAACAGCTGCCATCACTTTGCTGTTGAATGAGAGTAAACATGATGGTAATTGGCCAGATTGGATGAGATTTCTTTTATGGACAGGATATCCCTGAACAATTTTTCATTTTGTTGGGTCTGTACACAGTCCCCTCTTTTCATAATTTTAGTCATATCTATTGCAATGCCCCATAATCTGTGTTAGTCTAATGAAAAAAGCTTTTTTTTTAAGTCCTTCATCATATTTGCATTTCCTTATGCCAGGCAGAATTCTAATGAATCTGCACTGTGCCCTCTCGACAGTATCAATATCCTTCCTAATGCGGAGTGCAATACTGCACACAGTGCTCTAACTGAGGTCTTATTAAGATTTTATATAAGCTCATTATTACCTTTGGCTTTTAGATTCTGTACCTCTTGTGATAAAACTGAGAATTCTATTCATTTTTTATTGCCTTATTAACCTCAGGTGCTGCCTTTAATGTTCTGTGATTTCATATACTCAAATCCCTCTGCTCTTATGCAACACTGAGCTTACTTCTGCTCAGGTTATAACTATTCTTATGCATTTTCTTCACCAAAATGCAGCACCTTAGACTACTGACATTAAATACCATCTGGCAACTTTTACCCTATTCCCTTGCCTTATCAGTGTCCATTTTCAACTGGTCTTATAAAGAAATAACTGTACCTCCTATTTGATACCATCTGTCAGCTAACTTTCACTCTCACATTTTGTTATGTTTGTGGTGAGTTTCTGGTAGTTCCTGGGTCTAATTGATGATTGCTCACTATTTCACATAATATACATCGTTTAATCAATACCAATCTCTGACTAATGTTCACAAACATTTTGTAGCATTAAATAGTACTGTACATATTACTCATACTTGGGTACCAAAGTAGACAGCTGTGTATCATCCCTTTTCCACATTCTTTTTTTCATTACTGGTGAGACTGATTTCTGTTCGGAATGAGCCTCCACAGGCTCAACATTATGGACCCTATTTTACCATTTTGGTTCAAAGTGTTGGGTGGACTTGAAAATGGGAGTGTTTCAGATCTGACTTTCGGACCCATTCTCAGGCACCCCCATATGCACTCTGCCTGAAAAAATATCAGTGATTCCAAATCGCTCTGCACAAGCCTGTGGGTGGGGCTTAATGCACCTAAAATCCTGCAGATCTGATCACTGCCTCCAAATGTGCATGCGCAGAAAAAAAAGATAGAAAAATGCCCCCCTCCACATCCCACTCAGGTTGGATTATGCCTCTCACTGGCCCCCACAGACATTGCCCCACCCCCACAACATTACTGACCCCCTAATCCCCCCATCTCCCCCCACATTGACTGATCGTGGGGCCCCTTCCCCCAACTCTAAGATACCAGGCAGAGTGACAGCAGACGCCCCATTCCCATCCATTGATCTCAGGCAGAATGGCAGTGGAACCCACCTTCCTCCACCACTGATCTCAAGCAGAGAGTCGTGGAATGCCAGGCACCTATCTCCTCACGAACTGGAGTGCCCGAATCGGGCTTTTGTGGAGCATGTCCTTTCCTTGCTGATTCTAGATGGGCGAAAGCGGTGGTGCTGGTAAGGCTGGTATGTGGCAAATGCGTTTAAATGGCCATTGTATCCATTTTGGGTGCCGTCCTGATGGCAGCCATTTTCAGGCCTTGACAAAGGGGCAACCGGCATGGAGGCAAGCACGGATTGTGTAACCCGACATTACCAAGTTTTCGTACCTAAAAACAGGCGAAACATGATGGTAAAATCGGGCTCTATGTCTCAATCACACCACGTTGGGGGAGTCTTGGTTTTTCAGACAAAACTTCCACAACCGGTGTTTAACATTGAACATGAACAGTTCAACAGGCTTCATAAAGTCATAAGTCGGAATTCTCGGGTTGTTCACACCCTGCTGTCACTGCCAGTGAGGACGGATAGTTTGGCATTCAACTAAATCTCTATTCACTGCAGTGAGACCGGAGAATCCCGCTGGCATGAACAGCTGGAGAAATCCACCATAAAATCACATAATGATTACCGTATGCAAGGATGCCACTCAGAGAATCATGCCTGCACTTGTTTTCTGTAAGAGTTATTCAGCCAGGCCCACTCCTCAGCCTCTCCTTCTAGCCCTGCAAATTTATTTCTCTTTTGTTAATTACCAATTTCTCTTCTGAAAGCTTCCATTGGCCCTGCCTCCACCATGCTCTCAGACTTTGCAAAATCTTAACCAATTACAGCATAAAAATAATTTCCTTGCAAGTCACCTTTAGTTCTCGCAGCCTCTTTCTTTTTGCCTATCAGCTTGATGGAGGGTACTTTTATGGAAAGTTTTTAGTCATGGTTACTTAGCTTGAGCAAGTTATTTTCATTATAGCTATCTACATTTTATTGATTGAGAGGCACTTTTAAGCTGTCTTTATCTTTCTTTTGATGTCCACTACAAAATCTCAGTTGTCAATGTGCTATAAAAGGCTTGGGATTTGTTAACCAGCCATTTGGATGACATGACTTGGCTATCTTAGCAGTGCTGTCATGATCAGAACATCTATGTCAGCTTTTTAATGTCTTGTCTTGCCATCTGCTCTTCATTAGTCATTGGAGGCAGCCTGGGTGAAAATGATTCAGATTATTAATGTGGCCAACATACGTTGTCCAAGTTTCAGAAGCATCAAGCACACTCATCAGAATGGCAGCTGTGTACACTTTAAGTTTGGTCTGCAGGCTGATGCCTCATTTCCCAGAGGTGCTCATGAAGTTCACCTAGAATTAAGCTGCAGTTGGTGATTCTTTGGGGTAGTTTGTATTGGTATGGACCCCTTTAGATAGGGTACTATCCAAGTAATTGGACCTGCCCACAGTAAAGGACTGTCCTGATGATGATAGGTGGAGTATAATTCTTCTGATTTGAATTGATTTATTATTGTCACATGCATTAGTATACAATGAAAATTATTGTTTCTTGTGCACTATACAGACAAAACATACCATTCATAGAGATGGAAAGGAGAGGGTGCAAAATGTAACATTACAGTCATAGCAAGGGTGTGGAGAAAGATCAACTTAATGTAAGGTAGGTCCATTGAAAAGTCTGATGGCAGCAGGAAAGTAACTATTCCTGAGTTGGCCGGTACAAAGAACATAAGAGCTAGAAGCAGGAGTAGCCCATCTAGCCCTTTGAGTCTGCTCCACCGTTCAATAAGATTATGACTGATCTTTTCCTAAACTCAGCTCCGCTTACCTGCCCACTCACTATAATCCTTGATTCCTTTACTGTTCAAAAATGTATCTATCCTTGCCTTAAAAACATTCAATGAGGTAGCCTCAATTGCTTCCCTGAGCTGGGAATTCCACCAATTCGCAACCCTTTGTGTGATGAAGTTCCTCCTCAACTCAGTCCTAAATCTTCTCCCCCTTATTTTGAAGCCATGCTCCCTAGTCCTAGTTTCAGCTGCCACTGAAAACAACTTCCTTGTTTCTATCTTAAATATTCTCTTCATATTCTTATATGTTTCTATAAGATCTCCCCTCATTCATCTGAATTCCAATGAGTATAACCCCAGTCTACTCAGTCTCTCCTCATAAGCCAACCCTTTCAAGTCCAGAATCATCCTAGTGAATCTCCTCTGCACCATCTCCAGTGCCAGTATATCCTTTCTCAAGTAAGGAGACCAAAACTATACACAGTATGCCAAGTATGGCCTCACTAGCTGCAACATAACCTCACTGTTTTTAAACTCCATCCTTCGAGCAAAATTCCATTTGCTCTCTTAATTACCTGCTGCACCTGCAAATCAACTCCTTGTGATTCTTGCATAAGGATAGCCAAGTCCCTCTGCACAGCAGCATGCTGCAATTTTTTACCATTTAAATAATAGCCCATTTTACTGTTATTTCTACCAAAATGGATGATCTCACATTTCCCAATGGCAGGTACGTGACATCCAACTTTTGTATCTTTTTCCTGACAGAAGAAGACGGAAGAGAATTGGTGCTGGCTGCTTTTCTGAGTCAGCAGAAGTGTAGATGGAGTCAGTGGGTGGGAGGCTGGTTTGTGTGATGGACTGGGCTACGTTCACAACTCTTTATTGTTTCTTGCAGTCTTGGACAGAGCAGGAGCCATACCAAGCTGTGATGCAGTCAGAAAGGATGCTTGCTATGGTGCATCTGTAAAAGTTGACGAAAGTCATAGCGGACATGCCAAATTTCCTTAGCCCCCTGAAAAAGTAGAGGCGTTGGTGGGCTTTCTTAGCTATAGCATTGGCATGGGGGACAAGGACAGGGTATTGATGATCTGGACAGGCACTGGTTAGGAAAATATCAGCACTTTTTAAGGCTCATCGCCATGATAGATTTCAGACAAGCTGTTGTCAGCTGGTTCATGATTGTTTGCATATCATTCTGGAAATGAGCACGGCCATCATCAAGTCAGAGTTAGGAAGAAAAGTCTTCTAGCACCTTTGAGCTTGTAGGTTCGGTTGAAGGGTTACATGCCATTGTGAATTCTGAATTAGTATTGCATTGAAGAAGTCACAGCCATTAAAAAAACAACTAAGGATGATTTGTCTCTGATGAACAGATTGTGATTCATATGAAACTCATACTGTTACTTGAGTGTCTGGTCAGGCTTTTTGAAAGGATGATAATGCAACAAGGTAATATAGAGCACAAGTTACTCTTGTTGTTGTTCTTGCAGGTGACTTGTAGGACCAAGATGCTGGTTTGTGAGGCCTGTGTTCTCAGCACCTTGTTTTATGATTATGCAGCTATCCAGAAAGGAGGCATGACAATTTTCATCTCTGTTGTTCCTGCCACATTCTCAGCTTCTTACAGAAGGGTAAAATCACAAATGCAAAGGCAAGTCTCCCAAGTATGTTGGCACTCATCATGTAAAGGTGACAACACTGGTTTGGCTGCATTCATAGGATGGCTGATGGGCACATTGCCAAGACCTTTCTGTGTGTTGAGATAGCCAGAGCCAGAAGAACAACAGGAGGCCCACACTCTACTTCAAGATTCCTTGTGATATGAAAGGCTTAAACATTGATTTCACACCTCAGAGTCACCAGCCAATGACAGAGGGAAAAAGCAGCATCAACTTCGGGCCAGCGTGTGTCACTTTGACAATCAGTGAGTGCAACAGCTTAACAGGCACCAACATCGATGACAACAATCCGCAATATTACCTGAGAGCCACCTCAGATGTAACACTTGTGACAGAGCATGCTTCCTATGGAGAGTTTGTTAGCCATCAGCAAAATTGCACTAAATGAAATTATCCCACCTCCCAGTGAATTCACCATTATCTTACATAAATGGCAGGATGCCAACAGTGATGTAGATGTGCTTAATACCCTTGTCAGTTTTAACACTTGCATCATTTTTTTTTCTCTTTATTATTTTAACAAAGAGTTTGCCCCATTTAAAAGACACATAGTGTTAGAAAAGAGAATGAATTGGTGCAGTTACATTGAACCGCCCTGCAAACATATCACCAATGGTAAATTCTGCTCTGGTTATGGGAACTTAAATATGAAGTGAGAAGCTCAAATGAATTACATGCGGTGTGGTTATTTAACCATTGGGAGTTTATGGGTAATTAACAAGGGATAAAATACCTCCGATGTGATGTTGCTGCAAAGCACAGAGAACTCTGACATGCAGTACTGCCAGGGCACGTAGTAGAGCTGATCTGCCCTTAATGTGTTGCATTAAGCATGTGATCAATTATTGTGCAAGGCTTGTCAGGTTCAATGATTGATTGCAACCATTCTATCCCATGAGCTGAAAGCACATTCCAACTTTAACCACAATGCCACCATAATACCATAATGCTTTATCTCTTTCAGTTATTTGATTGGTCAGCTGTGCCGTTGTTGACCCCAGAGGGCCACAGTTGACACCCATGAAGAACAACATAGCGAGAGGAGCAATCAGTAGTTATAACTACACTGTCTTTCATGGCTGATTTTTTTTTGAGATTTCTAGTAAGAACTGACTGAAGTGAAAGATAAGTGGTTGTACACCATAGTATTTATTTGTGTTCTCAAGCATTAATTATCTTCAAATCTCTCTGCTGAACACAATTCAGGCTGTTGAAAGCTGTTTCAGGTGTGCTCATACCGCTGGAGCACACGCTAACCCTCAGCAGATAATAGTTTTGTGATGATAGCCTCCTAGTTAGAACTCAGGCAATGGATAGGGTGCCATCTATTTTTCAACAGTTTCAATTTTATCTGCATCAAGTAGAATTCAATGTATTCTTGGCAGTCCAGAAAGAAAATATAGCCCATACGTTGCATCTGCTATTTGGTCAAATCAACCCCCAATTACTTCCATTTTTCAGCTGAAGTAGTTTTTTTTTTCTGAGAGCCTGTTAGATTTAGCCACTCACATGTCTAATACAACAATTCACCTGACATTCTTCTAAAAGTCCCTTTCCATTTAATTTACAATATATTTACATGTAATAGACCTTAATGCCATCAATAATTCCTGCAAATAAAATTGTTTTTGTCAATGGAAAGCAACATTCTGCCTTCTAGCATTGAACGAAAAAAAAACCCTGGATGTGCATCAGATTTCACAACCCCGATTTTAAGATGAGCCCCGTGAGGGCCAGGATGAGTTGGAAAGTTTGTTCTGTGGTGCCACAAACTGATTTTAATTTCAAAGCCCCATTTTCATGCTCCCACCCAAACTAAACAGGAATCACTCAGTGGCTAGTGGGCGAGAGCAGTGTTCAGACATCCAGAGGCTGTCATTGTTTTTCACTCATTCATGGGACATGTGTGCTACTGGCTGGCCAGCATTTATAGCCCATCCCAAGTTGCTCTTGAGAAGGTGGTCGTGAGCTGCCTTCTTGAATCGCTGCAGTCCATGTTCTGTGGGTTGACCTGCAATGCCACCAGGGAGGGAATTCCAGGATTTTGACCCAGCAACTGTGAAGGAGTGGTGATATATTTCCAATATATCAGGAAGGTGAGTGGCTTGGAGGGGAATTTGCATCTGGTGGTGTTCCCATTTATCTGCTGTCCTTGTCCTTCTAGATGGAAGTGGTTGTGGGTTTGGAAGGTGCTATCTAAGGGAACAATTCCTGACATTGAGGCAAGGCCTGCTCGGGATTATGGTCAGGGTAACAAGCAAGCTTGAGCCAGGGGACGATCAGAGGAGTTCTGTTCTCAATGGGAGGAAGAAGGAGACCATTTTTTAAATGCATCTCCCTTGGTCTTTTCTGACCCCGTTACTGCTTGTCACCAGGTTTATTGCGGACTCTGGCACCTCACTGCAGTACACACAACCTGGGGGAAACAATCATGTCGGAGCCATTATTGCATCGATGTATCCTAACTTTTTTATATTTATGATACGATTGTCTGCCTGTGACAAATATCTCTGACCCTCCCAAGAATCCAAGCATGAAAATAGTGAGAGTATATTCCAACTACTTTATTTCCCTCTCCCTTTTTTCATTAGACATTGGAGTTATAATTGGAATCTTAGCCATTGAATGTTCATGTTATAATTTAGGGATGTGGTAGCCAGAAACACTACAGCAATTAGAATGATAAATTTATGAAATTCTCAAATATAATTAATTACCACCGATGAAGATGATTCAGAACCAGATTAGAAATATAGAATCATAGAATCTCTACAGTACAAAAAGAGGCCATTTGGGACATCTAATTTGCATTGACTCTCTGACAGAGCATCTTATCCAAGCCTTCCCCATTACTCCACTAATCCATCTAACCTACACTTTTTTAGGCAATAAGGGGCAATTTAGCATGACATATCACCCTAACCTAATCATAGAATCATGGAATCATAGAACCCTACAATGCAGAAGGAGGCCATTTGGCCCATCGAGTCTGCACCGACCACAATCCCACCCAGGCCCTATCCCCATAATCCCATGCATTTACCCTGCTATTCCACCTGACACTTCGGGACAATTTAGCATGGCCAATCTACCTAACCCGCACATCTTTGGACTGTGGGAGCACCCATAGGAAACCCACGCAGACACGGGGAGAATGTGCAAACTCCACATAGACAGTGACCCAAACCAGGGATTGAACCCATGATAACCACTGTGTCTCCATGCCACCACCCTGTCAGACCTTCTGAGATTTTCCAACATTTTCCATTTTTGTCCCTCTTAAGGCATGATACCTGAAGAGAGAGAGATGATTAGTAACCATTGAGGTGAAAGTTGAAAGGTTACATTGTCTTCAGGGGAAAATGACAGCAGGGAGGTGGATGGGAGGAGGATGAAGGGGAAATGCATATGGAGAATTTGGTGAAAGGAGGAGTAAGGACAGGAAGAGGAGACAGAGAGAGCAGATGTGGAGAAAAGGGGACAGCAGGGAGGGAGAGGAATGAAGAAGAAAGGAAAGGGTAAAGGATAGGATAACTAAAATAAGAATAAGAGGGAACAGTAACAATGAGGAGGAAAAGAGAATGGGGCAAGGGAATGGGTTATCAGAAGTGGGATCAGGGAGGATGTATGAGGTCAGGAAAGAAAGAAAATGTGAGAGGTGGATTTTTAACTGATTAATTGTGGCGGGAGAGGTAACAGTTTCCCAGAGTCTGATGGAATGCTTTTTGAAGGATGAAGGTACGCCCTGTAGCAAGGAATATTTATGTATTCAGAGTGTAAAAGGTGTTTGAGAGTGTTAAAGTAAATTACTCTTCCAAGATCTATGAATATTTCAACCCATCTACATTCCTGATATTTCTGGTCAGGCAAGATGAGGAGGTACATTCTTCCAGCTTGCTGCATTGCTCTTGCAGCTCAATGGGCTGGGAGATATCAGCAGAGGCAGTTTCACTAGCTCCCCGCGGATGCCACGACCTCCGCATGCTTCTGCTGCAGAGATATTTCTCATAATCAGCTCCAAGCCAGAGGTCAGCGCAGAGCTTAATACAGGGAAATAAATATTCAGGGTCGCTTACAGTGTTTTGCAAAACAGAGCAAACACTTGGCTTGTTCATTGACAATTAGTTAATACTGGTGGGAGAAAGAAGAAACTTTTCCAGGTTAGGCCTTCAAATATGAATTGAGGAAAACAAATAGACAAGAACATTAGCCACGTAATATCAAGCTTATATAAAGCTCATTAGCATGGCTGTTAAAATGCTCATTTTATACCAAAGTAGTATTCATGTAACTAAAGTTGCATACATATCTCACAGTTGCAAGCACAGAAAATGTCCAAACATTTTGAGTTTGGCCAATTTAATGATCTTTTTACGTTGAAAAGGCTCCAGATGAGGTTACACGTTCCTTCAATACTTCCACGAACATGGACCAGCATTTTCATCCTCAAAGTGCAGAATGGGAGTTGTAAAAAATCCTGAATCGACCCATGCACCTCACAACAACATACATCAAGGCGGGAACTTCGAAATGTGGTGGAGAGGTGCGCTGGAGCTGTGGGGGGTTGGGGGGCATTGGCAAGACTAGTGGTGGGATGTTGCAGGCTAGAGTTAGCTAAGGTGGCTGCTGGATTCAGAGGGAGAGGCTGGGTGCAGATGTCTACCTTGGTGCTGTGAGACTTTCTCGCAGCTGCAATAAAAACACAGACCATGTGTCTCGCACCCTCCAAACAATCCCTATGCCAAATACGTGCCATCAACATCAGAACCCTGTTGCTCTCCTGTCCCTTATGCCAAGTTATATCATTCACTTAGACCTTATAGTCTCTCATGCCCCAAACATCAACATATCCCACTTTCGTGCTAATGACCCATTATATAGAACAAATAAACTCTATATTGTCCACAAAATATGTTTAAAAAAAAGCTTTACAAGAAGTAATTCATTCATAATCATATTGAAAAAGTCATTTTGAGCTTGGCCTAGAGCCTAGACAACCATTACTTTGTTGAAACAGCTGCACTTCAGAGAAAACATTGTTTGATTGACAGCTCAGGCTCTGATCTCTGCTGTCAATTTCACAAGATTAAGTGGTTTCAAGGGGTCATGGTTTTTGTTATTGATTTACTGGATTAGGATAATTGACACATTTATTATCTTCTAAGTGAAATGTCATTATTTAAGCATATTGAGAAAATTATGAATGAAATACTTTTTAAAGCTTTTCTAAAAATATGGAAATTGGAATGGGGGTATAAAGGGACATAGAGAGGAGATGAAAAGTCAAAGCTTGGCAAATGGAGAATGAGGGGCAATAAGGATGGGTGAAGGAGCAGATCTTAACTTGGGGGAATGAGGAGAATCTTTTGAACTTATCTTTTAAAAGGTTTCCTTATTCAGATTAGGGTTCATTACTTCTCTAACGGGCTAAGAATTATGATTCTTTAAACCTGGTCCACAAAAATTGCAGAGGTGTGGAACATACATCTATCTGTAATGGAGCCAGTTAAGTCAGGAGATTCAATTGCAGATTGTACCCTTGTACCCTTTAACAGTGCTCTAGAAAATCATCCAGCTTGGGGATGGGATCAGGAATCTTGAAATTAGGACCAACTCTCCTTTATAAAAGGCTCCTGAGTCAGCATGATTGAGCAAAAAGCCAATCATTGTTTCTATGTCTCCTCATTTACCAAGCTTAGTTTTATCTGTCATACCAAATATTATCCTCTTAGTTCCCTAAAAAAACTCAAGCTTATTGAGACATGACTGAATGAGGAAGCAGTTTTAGCTCTGGACAAAGTATAAGAAAAAATATTCAGCGATCAGGCTGGCCAACGATTGGGAGGCCAGCAGTGCAGGGCTACTGTGCATGCGTCGATTGGCATATACGCGATGGCCCGCTCAGCACTTTGCTGCTGACTTCTCCAGGCAATCCTTCACCGGTTTTTAATCTGCCTCTTAATGTTCCAATTTCTGCATAACAACATGTCTTGTCTATCGGTGCTGTAATTACTTCTCACCTGGTTCTGCTGAGCTCCTGATGCAAATCAGTATTGACTCTACTCCTTCATGCCTTCTCAGTACAGTGAAATCAAAATTCATCCTGAAGGCCAGACTTGTGCAAGTTGATTGGTTTTCAATAGGTTAAAATCAGGTGCACGATAGATTCCTACCTCCTGAGGATATAAATAGTCATTTGGTAGTACAGGACTTCAGCATTGCTAAAAAAAACACTTTGTTGAAGCTTTTTATCTTGCATTCATCAGGGCACACAGGAATACTAATGTCAAGGGAAACAGAAATGTTATACTGTCTAAGGAAAGAGTGATAATTAGTTGAAAAGTGGAGAGGGGGGGAGCGATCCTACCAGTCTGCCAGGAGACATCAGCGGAATCTGTTTAGCAGGCTCCCCTCTGGGTGTCACAGCCTTCCCTGTGTCTCCGGGGCCGGGATTTTGAGCCCAATCGACTCCACACCAGAAATCAGCACGGAACTAATTCAAATATTAAAATTGCCAATTAAATCCCATTAGCTTGCCCTGGACTGATGTCTCTGGTCTTGCTAGTGCCTTCCCCCACCAGGAATGGTTCATTCCACCAGAGTTTACTTCTGCTCCCCACTAACGGGGAGCTGGTGGCTGGACCCTGCTGGAGTGAACAGAGGCCATTTCGGACCCCAGAAGGTCAGGAGGTTGTGGGGGTGCTTGGCCCCCTGGCACTGCTCAAGAGGCATTGTCCCCAATAAGCCCTAGCCACCTCTAGCTCAGTGAGCAGTACCAAAGGGGTAGGGCCAGAGCTCTATTCTCTCCCCACATGCTGTCAGATCTGCTGAGATGTTCCGGCATTCTCTGTTTTTGTATTTACATGGGGACTTTAGCTCAATTTCAAATCATTTTTGTATTTTGATTAGAGAAATTATGGTGTGAGAAGTAAACATGACCTTAAAAAAGTACTGAGCTGTTGCTTAGCAACCATGGACCACCTTTAAGTTAGAAGGACCTCTTGAGTTTAGTTTTAACTGGACCCAAAGCTGTTTGATATCAGGAAGACTGTGGAACAAAAGGAACTAGAAGTTGAACAAGGCACTGATCTTTGAAGATAAGTAAAGGGGAAGAGAAAGGCTCCCAGTTAAAGACAGAGCTGAAAATTGCAGACTTGGTAAAGTTGACAGGTGAGAAGTCAAATATCTGATGTAATCCTAAGGTTGGAGATATCTTCCTACAGTTTGTGAAGGATTCAGTGTTTTATTGGCTTGGCTAGGTACTGGAGAGATTGTGTGTAAACTTGAAAGCATGTGGCAATTCAAAGTAGAGGAGTAGTACATAAAAGAGAGTTGGAAATCCTGGAAGTGGATCCTTGCTGAAAACAGCTGACAAAGTATATTATTTGAAAGAAGATTCTAAATTTTTTTTTACAAGACTGCAGTTTGGAAACACTCATGTGGAAGCCAGAGTGCAGTAAGACCAATTAGCTCAGGGTGTAATAATCATCTGGGAGGATTTGAAAAGAAATCTGCAGGAGTTTGATTGTATAACTAATAGGGTTGACTGAAGAGAACCAGTAGATGTGATTTATTTAGACTTTCAGAAGACTTTCAACAAAGACTCACATTACAGACTGTCACGTAAAGCTAAAATACATGGGATTACAGATAATGTCTTGAGATCGATAAAAAGCTGGTTAATAGGTAGGAAGCTAAGAGTTGGCAAAAATGGGTCTTTTTCTCGGAATGGTAGTCAGTGACTACTAGAGTTCTGCAAGGATCTGTACTAGGACCTCAACTGTTCGCATTATAAATGAATGAGTTGGAAGAGGGAACTGAATGTACTATTTCTAAATTTGCAGAATGTTTCCAATAGTAGGGTAGTACTGAACTGTGAGTCATAATTTGAGGATAAGGGGCAACCCTTTTAGAGCTGAGGTGAGGAGAAATCTCTTCACCTCGAGGGTATGGAACATGTGGAATTCAAAACCAGCGAAAGTAGTTGAGGCCAAAACACTGTCTGTTTTCAAGAAGAAATTAGATATAAATCCAGGGGCTAAAGGGATCATGGGATATGGGGGGAGGAGGTATTAGAATATTGAATTTAATGATCAGCATTGATCAAAATGAACGGCAGAGCAGGTGTGAATGGCGTCCTCCTGCTTCTGGTTTCTACATTTCCACGTATTGCATCTGCAACTTGGTTTCAGAGTGGAATGTGTCTGACCACAGCTGGTGTTTAAGTTTACAGAGACTGAAAACATCATAGCCTAAAATATACTTTGTGACTTGTGTTATTTTTAAATTTTGCAAACATTTGTGAAAGTCTAGCTGCAGTGAAGGAGCCTTGTATCATAATCAAACTCGTCATGTTTGATATATTTTTTCCTGTTATTAAGAACTAATTGGCAGTCCTGTGACCCTGCTTATCCACAATTTCTAAAAATAAGTCAAAGCTATGGTCTTTTGAGCTGGGATTCCATTCTGAGACCTTCCTGTCCAGCTTAACATCATCTGGGATTGCAAGATCACAGCGCTGGCAACTACCAGACAATGTGAAAAATTTGATTTGATTTATTATTGTCACATGTATTGGTGCACAGTGAAAAGTATTGTTTCTTGCACACTATACAGACAAAACATACCATTCATAGAGTACATAGGGCAGAAGGAAAGGAGAGAGTGCAGAATATAATGTTACAATCATAACTATGGCGTAGAGAAAGATCAACATCATATAAGGTGTGTGTATTTAAAGTCTGACAGCAGTAGGGAAGAAGCTGTTCTTCAGTCAGATGGTACATGATCTCGGACTTTTCTATCTTTTTCCAGATGGAAGAAGCTGGAAGGGAATATATTTGGGATGTGTGGAGTCCTTGATTATGCTGGCTGCTTTTCCAAGGTAGTAGGAAGTATAGATAGCGTCAATGGAAGGGAGGCTGGTTTGCCTGATGGATTGGGCTACATTCATAAAACCACATTGTTTCTTGCAGTCTTGGTCAGACAAAACCCATAGCCAAGCTGCTCAGGTATTGCCCAGGTATGTTCTGTAGACATAAATTAGGACAACCTGGCCAAATACTGACCCATTAGTCTACCCTCAATCATCATGAAGTGATGGAAGGGATCATTAACAATGCTATCAAGCAGCACTTACTCAGCAATAACCTGCTCGTGAACGCTCAGTTTGAGTTCTGCTAGGATCACTGAGTTCCTGACTTTGGTCCAAACACAGAAAAACGAACTGAATTCTAGGGGAAAGCCTTTTATGGTTGGAGTCATAACTAACGGGGCTTAGCACAATGAAATGTGGTTGAGGTAGTTGGAGGTTACTCATCTCAGTTCCAGGACATCACTGCAACATCTTCAGCTGCTTCATCAATGATCTTTTCATCATAAGGTCAGAAAGTGGGGTTGTTTGCTGATGACTGCACAATGTTCAGTATTACTCATGACTCCTCAGATACTGAAGTAGCTCATGTCCAAATGCAATGATCCCTGGGAAAAAAAAACTATCCAAGCTTGGACTGACAAGTGGTGAGTAACACTTGATTTTGATTTGATGTGATTTATTATTGTCACATGTATTAGCATACAGTGAAAAGTATTGTTTCTTGTGCACTATACACTCAAAGCATACCTTTCACAGAGAAGGAAACAAGAGAGTGCAGAATGTAGTATTACAGTCATAGCTAGGGTGTAGAGAAAGATTAACTTAATGCAAGGTAAGTCCACTCAAAAGTCTGACAGCAGTGGGGAAGAAGGTGCACCACACAAATGCCAGGCAGTGAGCATATCCAACAAGAAAGAATCTAGCCATTACCCCTTAGCACCCAATGGCATTACCATTGCTGAGTCCCCACTATCAACTTCCTGGGGTTACTATTGACCAGAAACTGAACTGGACTAGCCATATAAATACAGTGGCTACCAGAGTAGGTCAGAGGCTAGGATTCTTGTGATGAGCAATTCACCTATTGAATCCTCCAAACCTGTCCACTATCTACAAGGTATAAATTATGAGTGTGATGGAATACTCTACACTTACTTGCATGAGTGCAGCTCCAACAATGCTCAAGAAGCTCAACATCATCTAAGACAAAGCAGCCCATTTGATTGCTACTCCTTCCACAAACATGCACTCTCTGTACCACTGATGCACAATGGATTTGCCATCTACTGCAGGACTTCACCAAGGCTCCTTAAGGCAGCACATTCCAAACCCATGATTGCTACCATCTAGAAGGTCAAAAGTAGCAGAATCCTGGGGACATGGCCACTTGGAGGCTCCCCTCCAAGTCACTCAGCATTCTGACATTGGAAATATATTGCTGTTCCTTCACTATAGATAGTACAAAATCCTGAAATGTACTCCCTAACAACACTGGGGGTATGTTTACACCACAGGGACTGCAATGGTTCCAGAAGGCAGCTCACCACCACCTTCTTAATGGCAATTAAGGGTTGGCAAATAGGGGTGGGCATTGAGTATTGGCCTAGCCAGTGACACTCCGTATTCCTTAAATTAATAAAAATAATGTATCATTCACATATCAGAAAAATGTAAGAGAATGGAGATTAGACATTTTCAGGAGCTGGGCTTATAGGGGATCCCTTGGCAATACCATCTATTTGGACATACATGGTGTTGTTAAAACTCAACTCAACTGCACAAATCGCCGAGTTTATGAGTTCAATGAATACTGATTCACATATGTGTGAATGTAAAGAACAAAAGGTCTATGCCTCCGTTAAGCAGAGTATGAATTGGTGAGTGTAATAACTTCAGAGGCAACTCACTGTGGTTTGAAGTCATAAAGAGTTTGTTGCCAACAGCAAATAGATATGTACCAACAAATGTCTGACAAACTGAACACCCAACTACTCACTACCCCTATGTACTTCCAACTGAGGTTCCTCCCTGACCCGGGACGCATGCCCTCGCACCCAATGGCCTAGCTTCCTATGCAGCCTCTCAATATGGTCTGGCCCAATCACGTGGCACTCAGGGATCACCCTCATAAAAAGAGCTGCACTACCACAGCGAGCAATGTCAAATGTGCACATGGGCACAGCATTACTCTCAATATGCAAGTCATAGAACCCCTACAGTGTATTGAGATCATTTGGCCCATCAAGTTTGCACTGAGTCTGTGAAAGAGCTTCCCACCTAGGCCCACCCCTTCACACTTTCCTCTGCCTGCACATTTACCATTCCTAACTCACTTAACCACACATCTTTAGATAACATGAGACAATTTATCAAGGCCAATCCACGTAATCTGCACATCTTTGGACTGTGGGAGGAATCTGGAGCACCCGGAGGAAACTTACGCGGAGACAGGGAGAATGTGCAAACTTCACACAGACCAGTGATCCAAGGCTGGAATTGAATGCGAGTCCCTTGCACCACGAGCAGCAGTGCTAACCGGTGTCCTGTCTCAAACTACACAGAAAACACACCTGTGGTCATGATGAAATTTGTACCTAAGGCCCCAGAACATTAGCCTGAGTTTCAGGCTTCCAAGTTAATCACATTACTGCAATGCCACCAATACCTCTCATGTGTGGCCTTTGCAAATGTGAAGGAATCCTTCACTGTATACACGGGAAAGTTGTTCAAAACTGGTTGTTACAATTTGCCCAAACACTTGTCCAATTCATGCTGTGCAGGACTGGTCATAGAAAAGAACAATGGTAAATGGACACAATGAGCTGTGAGGTGAACCCTTTCAAATATATTGTGTGGCAGCTCATCACTTTTATACAATCCAGCAAGCATTAATTTCGCTTAGAAAAGCTTCAATGAAATATCTTTTTTTCAGACGTGTGCAATCCAGATATGAATTAGAGCAGAAGTGTCAAACAGACTAATATATTAAAATATATTTCTTCTACGACAATTGCATTAAATAAACCCATAAGAAGGAAGTATTTGGAATTTATCTATTCCTGTCGATAGTTCTCAGCAGGGAGTGATTCAGAAGTCTGGCACCCTGTCAGCTGTAGAACCATTTCATTTGCTTACTCATTCCATCATATTAAGATTCAATTGCAGCACATGGCAAGGCTGGAATCACAATCAAGTCTTAATATCACCGTACTCACTGCGAACAAACTGAGTCTTGCCAGTTGGGTGCCCAGATATTTGTGTAATCTGCTACAACAGGTGATGCAGAATTTGTCACTGAAACTGAAAAAAAACAACAGATCTTTGAGTAACAGCATGTATCTGCAACTCTTTAATTATTTGTATGCACTTTCAGCTCCCTAAAGAGTAGGTAAGGGCATGGTTGGGGAAATTCTAGTCTTGACATTAGCAAAGCTCTACTAAATTCTGATCTTTAAGCCCCAGTGAATCTGTACAGTCTGTGGTGTTGTGGCCTTTTTCGGAGCAGATGTACTATCTGCAGGTTGTCACCGTAGCAAGAAACATTAATGAAAGATTATAGCTATTTTTGTAACCATAATGGAGAAATATCTATCAGTAGCAGCTTGCCTATTCATTGGACACTTGGACAGTGAATCCCAATTAATATTTCTATTACATATTTTTTTAAAAATCTATTCATACTCTAGTCTTGATGATTGAAATGATTTGATTTGATTTGATTTATTATTGTCACATGTATTAGAATACATTGAAATGCATTGTTTCTTGTATGCTATCCAGACAAAGCACGCTGTGCATAAAGAAGGAAAAAAAAGTTTTTTTTATTAGTCTCAAGTAAGGCTTACATTAACACTGCAATGAAGTTACTGTGAAATTCCCCCAGTTGTCACATTCCGGCAGCTGTTCGGGTCAATGCAGTAACCAAGAGAGAGTGCAGAGTGTAGTGTTACAGTCATAGCTACGGTAGAGAAAAAGATCAACTTAGTGCGAGGTAGGTCCATTCAAAAGTCTGAAGGCAGCAGGGAAGAGGCTATTCTTAAGTCGGTTGATACGTGACCTCAGTCTTTTGTATCTTTTCCAACAGAAGAAAGTGGAAGAGAGCATGTCCGGGGTTCGTGGGATCCTTAATGATCACTGTATAAACTGATGAGGTTAGTAGGGAATTTTACCTTTTCTATCATTGCTCAGACAGAGTTTGACACTGACCCTGATTGAACAAAGGTCAATTTTGGGGATTGATGTCCAAGGGATGGCCAAATGACTCCTAACCAGAAATTGGGTCATACCATTTTTCAGCATTCTTTGCAGTTGCTTAAAATAGGCTTTGGGCACGTTATGAATATGGGCGTGTACTGTCCGACAATGCTTTTGTTGCAAAGAACATAAGTTGGGATATAGCCCAATGGTACGGTTTATGGTTTATAAAAGTGAAGTTTTGAGTTCAATCCTCAGCAGCTCCCAGCAACATATTGCGTAATTCCCTGAAAAGGAAAAATTGCATGGCTACAGAGAAAAGGCAGGGAAATCAGAGATGAGTTAAAACTGGATAAAAGCAAATTACTGCAGACGCTAGGATCTGAAAGCAAAAGAGAAAATTCTGGAAAATCTCCACAGGTCTGGCGGCATCTGTAAGGAGAGAAAAGAACTGATGTTTCAAGTCCAGTTGATCCTTTGTGAAAGAGATTTTTGCTGAGATTTTCCAGCATTTTCTCTTTTAGTTTCTGACTAAGTGAGTTGCTTTTTGCAGAGAGCTGGTATGAACAGAATGGGCCGAATGGCCTCTTTCATTGCTGTAGTCATTCTATGAAATATTTATTTGGAAGTTCTGCATTTGAATTTTGTATAATAAGCTGTCTGACTTTGCAAGCACAGCCATAAATTATAAATATTGAAACAAATATGAAGAAAGCGGTGAACTTGTAAGTGACGTGTGGCATAACTCTTTTGCTAGCACAACTATAATGGCATTCAGGCAGGGCATGAGATTAAACCTCCAGGACCACGTCTTAATCCTGCTTGCTAATCATTCTTCAGGACCAAAGAAAAGACCGTTTCCAAAACAATAACTACTCTGTTCTGTCTCACAGATGGTGACTGACTTACATCAGCCTGAATTTTCACTCCTGGGATTGGAATGCACACTCAAAACAATTTCCAGTCCTGCAAAACCAGTCTGGGAGAAAGTGCTCTGGAAGGTTAGATTTTTGGCAAAAATAGTGAAAATGAAAATCTTTGCAGTTATTCCTTGGAACTAGTGCAGGTGTGGAGAAAATAAACTAAAGTTTATTTATTAGTCACAAGTAGGCTTAAATTAACACTATAATGAAATTACTGCAAAAATCCCCTAGTCGCCACACTCCAGCACCTGTTTGGATACACTGAGGGAGAATTTAGTGTGACCAATGCACCTAACTTTGGAATGTGGGAGGAGACCGGAGCATCCGAAGGAAACCCACAGAGATGCAAGGAGAACATGCAGACTCCACAAAGACAGTGATCCAAGCCAGGAATTGTTGCCTGGTATGGAGGGAAGGTCCTATGAGGAGAGACTGAGGGATTTGGGGTTGTTTTCGTTAGAAAGAAGGCGGCTAAGAGGAGACCTTATTGAAACATATAAGATGATTAGAGGTTTAGATAGGGTGGACAGTGATAGCCTTTTTCCTCGGATGGAGAAAGCTAGCACGAGGGGACATAGCTTTAAATTAAGGGGTGGTAGTTATAGGATGGATGTCAGAGGTAGGTTCTTTACCCAGAGGGTGGTGAGGGAATGGAATGCCCTGCCTGTTGCAGTTGTAGATGCGCCTAGTTTGGAGGCGTTTAAGAGGTCTGTGGATAGGTTTATGGATGGAAAGGGATTGGTTTAGGTTAGAGGGTCATTGCTTTTTTCTTAATTGGTCGGCCCAACATCGTGGGCCGAAGGGCCTGTTCTGCGCTGTAGTGTTCTATGTTCTATGAACCCTGGTCCCTGGCACTTTGAAACAGCAGTGCTAACTAATCTGTCACTGTGCCGCCCACGTAGCAGATTAGTCAGAGGCCTGTTCCAATACACAAGCACTGTGCCAAAGTTAAAAAACAAATAAATTGTAAAACACCCTTCAATCCCTCACGCCTCACAGCTCACTTTCCCAATCACTTCCCAGACCCATCCATGCCAGTTTTGAGCCACCACCATCATAGTCTCATATACCCACCATGCACTCATCCTGGCCCATCAAACCCTCCCTGCTAACCCATGCCCCTCTACCCATTTCTCATGGCTCTTTATAGCCTCTATTTCAACTTTGTGCCATTCAACCCCTGACTTCCCAATTAAATGTTTTTTCCCTTACACCTATCATGTCATTTCATCCAATATCCCCCATAGGCAGATCTCAGGACCCATGGTGAGATGAGATTAAATAAAGTTAGTAAGCATCAATTGAAAAGTTCACCACTAAAAAAAACTCTCATTGATAGAAACCATTCACTTCATTTAACTTCATGGAATTCTTTGTAAGAATAATAATTGGAATATAACCACTCAGAGCTGTTAATCAATCTGTAAACTAAGAGAAACCCCATCAGATAATGGAGGATTGTGAAATCAGTCATGCAGGACTAATCCAATAAAGATAGAATGCAAATTTATGTCAACAGACAGAGTGACATTAAAAACACTGCAGACAGTTTAGTTCTTCAAATATTTAAAGGGCAGGTGTTTTAAATGCATTGACAGCTTGATTGCATAAGAACATAAGAAATAGGAGCAGGAGCAGGAGTAGGCCATCTAGCCCTTCGAGCCTGCCCCGCCATTCAATAAGATCATGGCTGATCTGTCGCTGCTCAGTTCCACTTTCCCGCCCTCTCCCCGTAACCCTTAATCCCCTCTCTTATCAAAAACCCATCAACCCACGTCTTAAAAATATTTAGCGAGGCAGCCTCCACCACTTCAACAGGCAGAGAATTCCAGAGATTCACCACCCTTTGAGTGAAGAAGTTCCTCCTCAACTCCGTTCTAAACCGCGCCCCTTTTATCTTGAGGCTGTGCCCCCTAGTCCTACTGTCTTTTTTGAGTGGGAAGAGTCTCTCCACCTCTATCCTATCCATCCCATTCATTATCTTATACGTCTCAATGAGATCTCCCCTCATTCTTCTAAACTCTAACGAGTACAAGCCTAGTTTATTCAGCCTCTCCTCATAGCTCAACCCCCTCAACTCCGGTATCAGCCTAGTAAACCTCCTCTGCACTCCCTCCAAGGCCAAAATATCTTTACGCAGGTGCGGCACCCAAAACTGCACACAGTACTCCAGCTGCGGCCTCACCAATGCCCTATACAGCTGCAGCAAGACCTCCCTACTTTTATATTCAATCCCCCTCGCTATGAAGGCCAGCATCCCATTCGCCTTCCTGACCACCTGCTGCACCTGCAAGCTGGGTTTTTGCGACTCATGCACAAGGACCCCGAGGTCCCTCTGCACCGTCGCCTGCTGCAGTTTTTCGCCACGTAAGTAATAGTCCTTCCTACCATTCTTCCTACCAAAGTGGACCACCTCACACTTGCCAACATTAAATTCCATTTGCCATTTCCTGGCCCATTCGCCCAGCCTATCTAGATCCTTCTGCAGACTCTCCACACCCTCCGCACAATTTGCCGTTCCCCCAATCTTGGTGTCATCAGCAAATTTCGACACCCTACACTCGGTTCCCTCCTCCAGATCATCTATATAAATGGTAAAAAGCTGAGGCCCCAGCACCGACCCCTGGGGCACTCCACTAGTCACCATCCGCCAATCCGAATAGCACCCGTTGACCCCCACTCTCTGCCTCCTATTTGACAACCAATCCTCTAACCATGCTAACACCCTACCCCCAACTCCATGTCCCTTGACCTTCTGCAATAACCTCTTGTGAGGTACTTTGTCAAACGCCTTCTGAAAATCTAGAAAGACCACATCCACCGGCTCTCCTCTATCCACCACCCTAGACACATCCTCATAGAACTCCAGTAAATTTGTCAGACACGACTTCCCTTTAATGAAACCGTGCTGCGTCTGCTCTATCAAGCAATTCCCTTCAAGATGCCTCGCAATTTCCTCCTTAATGACGGATTCTAACATTTTACCTACCACAGACGTTAAACTAACCGGCCTATAATTCCCCGCCTTTTGCCTGGCACCCTTCTTAAACAACGGCGTAACATTAGCCGTTTTCCAATCATCCGGCACTTCCCCGGAATCCAGCGACGTCTGGAAAATAACCACCAAGGCATCCACTATCACCTCCGCCATTTCTTTCAGAACCCTCAGATGCATTCCATCCGGTCCTGGGGACTTGTCCACAATCAGCCCCTCCAGTCTGTTGAGCACCGCCTCTCTAGTAACAGTAATGTCATTAAGAGCCTCCAGTCCTACCACCTTTCCATCGCTAACACCCGGCAAATTATTCACGTCCTCCTCCGTGAAGACAGAAACAAAAAAGTTATTCAATACCTTAGCCATATCCCCATCCTCTACCACTAGGTCCCCTTTCTCATCCTCTAAAGGACCAACATTCACCCTAGCCAGCCTCTTCCTTTTTATATATTTATTAAAAACTCTTGCTATCCTTTTTTATATTAAGCGCTAGCCCAGCTTCATAGTTTCTCCTACCCTTCTTTATCAACTTCTTTGTCAATCTTTGTTGACATTTAAACCTCTCCCAATCCTCTTCTCGCCCACTACTCTTAGCTACTCTAAATTCCTCCGCTTTTAATTTAACACTTTCCTTCACCTCCTTCGTTATCCACGGCTTATTACCTCTCCTCCTACTATCCTTTTTGACCATCGGAATAAATTTCTGCTGAGCACCAAGAAAGATCTCCTTAAAGATCCTCCACTGCTCCTCAACAGACCCTCCCTCCAACGCGCTCCCCCAGTCCACATTCGCCAATTCTTCTCTCATCCTACCGTACTCCCCTCTATTCAAACAAAGGACGCGTGTCCGGGAACCCACTTTCTCCTCCTCCATCTGCACCAGAAACTCCACCATACAATGATCACTCTCCCCAAGAGGATCCTTCACCGCAAGTTCCTTTGACAATTCATTTTGACAGTTCTAATGGACTTGACAGTTGCAATGACTTAAAGAACTTATTACACATGTTCATGTTTACCTTTAACAACCCCACAAAGGGAATCTAAACTCCCCAAAAGTGCCCCAGGACCGAATACTAAAGGGTAGCTTACCTTTCCAAAATCTGCACACACATGGGGCACAATTTTCCTGCCCTGCTACGCTACTCCACCAGGTTAGTGGGGTGGGTAATTTAAGCAAGACCCAAACCATCAGACTTGTGCCTAGTTTCTGGCAGATCGCGATTCTCCAGGGTATTTTTTTCAAATTAATCAGCCTCACACCCAGGGTCAGTGCCAATTTGAAGCAAATGCTATTATCCAGGCTCAGTGAAGGTTCCCATCAGCGGGATCCCAGCAATGAGGACCAGACATATTGACCTCACTGGTGGAACTGAGGCCATTGAGACCCTTGGATGTCAGGGCCAAGGGGGCACTGTCCAATGGTCACCTTCGAACAGCCAGTTTGGCACACTGGCAGTGTCCACCAAACACCAGGCAGTGCTAATGGGGTGGTCCTCATGAGGGGATCAGGGCCAGCAACTGGAAGGTGCTGGCGATCAGGGAGCAGGGTGGGGGGTAGTCAGCATTGGGGCCAGCGATTGTGGGCTGGGGCTAGCAATTGGGAGGCTAGTGATCAGCAGGAGGTGGATTGGGCCTGGTGATTAGGAACGGAAGAAAGGGTGGGAATGGCATTGGTGAGGGGTGAGGGGCTTGATCGGGAGGTTGGTGATGTCTGGTGGGGGGTGCGGAGGAGTAAACTGATCTCCTAATATACAGAGAGAGATCGGGCACATGCATGATGGCACTCTGTACACTCTGAAAACTATTACCGAAAGCACACCACACATTAAATAACAAATGCAACCAAGACCCACCTAAACCTTAGTGTTCACTGTGAGTTTCCCACTCAATGTCATTAAACACAATACAGTACGATTTTGATCCCATGCTCATTGCCTGCAGGAGGGCTCAAGATTCGACTAAACACTGGAAATCGCAAATCTTGACATTGAGATGTAAGTTCCGATTTTCACCACCCCTTCAGCCAGTGACTTAATTTAAGTATATATTAATGTAATTATTTGTCATTAACACCCACACTAGACGTATGTTGACCTCCTGCCCTATGTTACAACCATGCCGACATGATGCACTTTGGCATAGTTTACACCAGGTTCACCCAGATGTGAAAATGTCATGAGGATAACTCCCAGGGATATAAAGGTGGGTATAGCCCATGGGGGAGAGGGACATGGCCAGACAGTGGCCTGGCACTGCCCCTGGCACTGCCCCTTTGCACAGGTTGGCATTGTCAAGTTAGCACCTTGCAGAGTGTGATAAGATCTGCAGAGAAAACTGACCTGTTTCTCTGGCAAGATATATACAAGATGGTGAAAGGTATGGGTA
This sequence comes from Carcharhinus amblyrhynchos, assembly GCF_965287045.1. Classification (NCBI taxonomy): domain Eukaryota; kingdom Metazoa; phylum Chordata; class Chondrichthyes; order Carcharhiniformes; family Carcharhinidae; genus Carcharhinus; species Carcharhinus amblyrhynchos. The sequence continues at coordinate 43,306,343 of NC_137324.1, read as the reverse complement.
AAATAGGCATGTAGCAGATGTTTCCACTGATAGGGTATTCTAGGACGAGAGGCCATAGTCTTAAGATAAAGGTAGAAAACTTAAAACAGAGTTGAGAAGAAACTACTTCTCCCAAGGGGTTGTGAATCTGTGGAATTCACTACCCCAAAGTACGGTGGAGGCTGGGACAGTGAGTTAATTTAAAGAGGAGTTAGACAGATTTTAAATTGGGTAATGGATTGAACAGTTAAGGGTAGAAGGCAGGAAAATGGGGATGAAGTGGGGTGGCATGGTAGCACAGTGGTTAGCATTGCTGCTTCACAGCTCCAGGGTCCTGGGTTTGATTCCTGGTCGGGTCACTGTCTGTGTGGAGTTTGCGCATTCTCTTCGTGGTTGCGTGGGTTTCCTCCGGGTGCTCCAGTTTCCTCCCACAGTCCAAAGATGTGCGGGTTAGGTTGATTGGCCATGCTAAGAAATTGCCCCTTAGTATCCAGAGATGTGTAGGTTAGAAGGATTAGTGGGTATAATATGGAGGGATAGGGGGGTAGGGCCTGGGTGGGATTGTGTTCGGTGCAGACTCGATGGGCCAAAGGGCCTCTTTCTGCACTGTAGGGTTCTATGATTCTATAACAGCATATCAGCCACTGATTGCAGAATAGGCTTGATGGGCCAAATGGCCTAATTCTGCTCCTGTATCTTATGAACTTATATGCCATTTATTTCACTGGAAACAACACTTTGTCATTCCTTGATAAGATTCCCTCACTCTGCTATTAAAGATAGCCAAGTATTTTTGCATCTAAATTATTCCCATAGAATTGATTATACTTGTCTACTTGTTTTTGTTGTGGTTACAATAAAAAAATGTATGCAATTCAACCTTAAATGTGAAGTAATGTTGAAATTGTTTTTAGTATCTGCACAAATTCATACAAGCGCCACTTTGAAGGTTTTTTCTGTGGAGGGAATGTAGTATAGGGCTGCCCACTTGACTGCCTTCTCTATTCTGTTGGGAAGATGTAAAGAAAATTAGCTTGATAATGGCTGCCTGCAGTGGAGCATATGTTAGTCTTTATTCAGTGCAATAGATGGCAGCTAAGACTTGCAGTCATTTCTTTTAAGGACCACTTGTTAGGTTTCATGTATACATAATTTTCCTGTTTGCAATCCAATGCAAATGGCCTTGTGCTTGTTTCAGAATGTTCCAGCATTTGGTTTCAGCTGAATTCATTTCAGCATTCATGTTTGGTTTTTAAAAGTAAACTTAAAGTTTATTTATTAGTCACAAGCAGGCTTACATTAACATTGCAATGAGGCTACTGTGAAATTCCCCTAGTCGCCACACTACGGCGCCTCTTCAGGTGAACTGAGGGAGAATATAGCATGTCAGTCAGTCTGTAGGAGGAAACTGGAGCACCCGGAGGAAACCCACGCAGACACGAGGAGAACATGCAGACTCCACACAGACAGTGACTCAAGCTGGGAAACAAACCCGGATCCCTGGCGCTGTGAGGCAGTAGTGCTAACCACTGTGCCACCGTGCCACCCAGTCCCACATGATGTAGCCTTAGGAGTCAGTTTCATTTCCAAAAGGACAATACAGCACAGCAACATTTCTATGTCCAGGTTCTCTATTTATAATTTACTTTTAATATTTATTCACGTGATGTAGACATTGCTGGGTAGGCCAGTATTTGTTGCCTATTCCTAATTACTCTCCATTTCAGAGGCTGTTTGAAATCAACCACATTGCTACAGGTCTGGAGTCACATGTAGGCTAGGCTGGGTAAGGACAGCAGATTTCCTTCCCTAAAGGATATTAGTGAACCAGATGGGTTTTTATGACAATCAACAATGGCTTCCTGATCACCATTATACTTTAATTCCAGATTTTTATTTAATTCAAATTTTACCATCTGCCATGGTGGGATTTGAACCCAGGTCCCCAAATTATCATTTTGTTGACTCATTTATGAGACATAGGCATTGCTGGCTAGCCAGCATTTATCGCCCATCCCTAGTTGCCTGAAGGCAATTGAGATCTGTGTCTCTGGAGGCACATCTGGGCAGACTGGGTGAGCACAGCAGGTTTCTCTCCGTAAAGGACATTAGCGAAGCAGATGAGTTTTTCTGACAATGGTTTTATGGTCATCAGTAGCTTCTTTATTCCAGATATTATTCTTTATTGAATTCAAATTCCACCATCTGCCTTGGAAGGATTCAAACCCAGGTCCCCAGAACATTAGCTGAATTTCTGGATTGATGGTTTAGCGATAATACCACTAGGCCATCGCCTCCCTCTTGCCCTGGGTCTCTAGACAATACTATTATACCATTGCCTCCCTGACTCATCCATTGTGGATACAAGATTAATGAGCAGACCACATACACAGACTGTAAAAAACAGTACAAAAGCTGATGAGCGTATTCAATCCTACATTGATGTAGTTATTCTGGCAATTCTAGCAATAAGGATTTGGCTACATTTTCATCCTTGCAAAGTCCTGAAGGCTGCTTCAAAATTTATAAAATACACCTCTATGTGTGGATCTCTCCACTGGGAACATAAAGACAAAGATTATCTTAATGTTTCATGTCAGTTTTTTTCAGGTTATTTAGAGACATTCCATTAACAACCATTATCTGACACTGTATCAATTACCTGTGTCATTCTATGTATACATATGTCCTTAAACTTTATTGGTAAATTGATTAGCTGATTTTTAATAGTAGTTTGTTTTAAATGGTTGACATGCTGTGTGATTGAATCACTTGATTATAGTGACAGTTTGGCTGAGAAGATTACTGTGGTACATGAGTAAAAATGTGGATTGAAGTCCTACTCCAGGATTTGAGTGCATAATCTAGGCTGACACTTTAACACCAGTATTGATGGAGTATTAAATAATCCTCTGCACTGCTTTGCACTAATCTTTGACAGGACTGGCACCAGTAACAAAGGATCCAAATGTCCATTGCCAGGAAATAAGAGAAATAAATATCAACTCGCTGACTGGCAGGAGTTATTTAACAACATCTCAGCTGAAGAGAAATGAAATATCTTTATGTAAATAAGGCTCAGTGTACAAGATAAACAATAATATGAAATTAGCAAGAGTGGACTAAACTAGCATGATTGTAAATGAATCAAGAAAAAATCCAATGCCAAACAAGAGTGGAAACAGGTGTGTGTCCGGATACAGTTAGTAGTGTGCTGGATGAGCTGAAATTTATGGAGATTAAAAAATTAGGTACCAGCCAGGGAAATCATGAAATAATAAATACTGCAAAGACATGGGTGAGGATTTCAGGAGCAAACGGGTTTGGGTCGGACCAAAGAAGGTCAATATTGTGCAATTGGAAGGAGATGGTCTTGCGCTGGTCCCCAAAGACAATGGCTGGAATTTTCCAACCTTGACACCAGCAGGATTCTTTGGGTCCTGCTGCAGTGAATGGAGATTTGGCTGAGTGCCAATTTCTCTGTCCTCACTTGCAGAGGTGGTGGGGCATGAACAGCTGGAATATTTCAACCAATGTCTTTCATCTGGGGAGGGTTTAATTGGAAGAAAAGTGAGTCATTCAGGTTGAGAGGTGAAATAAACAGGCAGTGGAGGGGTCAGGAGAGATAGTGGAAAGGTAGAGCTAGCTGTTGACCGTTATATATGTTGAACCTGAAATCCTGGTGTTGTATGAAATGACCAAAGGGCAATGTGTACAATGAATAATAGGACAGCAGCAAGGATAAAACACAGGGGACTCCAGAGGTAGGAAGGTGAGAAAAGAAGCCACTGCTGGGGTGGCATGGTGGTACAGTGATTATCACTGATGCCTCACAGTTCCAGGGAGCCAGGTTTGATTCCTGGCTTGAGTCACTGTCTCTGTGGTGTTTGCACATTCTTTCCATGTCTGGGTGGATTTCCTCCCACAGGCCATGCTTAATTGCCACTTAGTGTCAGGGGGACCGGTAAGGTAAATACATGGGACTATGGGTTTGGGGGATGAGTAGAATTGTTGTGGATGCAGACTCGATAGCTGATTGGCCTCTTTCTGCACTGGAGGGATGCTATGATACTGGAGAACACTTGTTTACAATTGGATAGGAAACAGTAAAATCAAGTAAGGACTTTCTCACTGAGGTGGACTTTGGAGGCGAAGAGGTGCAGGATGATGGCATTGGCAACCCTGTCGAAAGCTGCAGAGAGATTGAGAAGGATGTAGAGGGGTAGTGCAATATAGGCAACTGAATGAATACTAGCAACTTTATTACAAATGCTTTGCAATTTATACAGTAACTTCACTGCAGTGTTAATGTAAGCCTACTTGTGACATCAATAAATAAACTTTAAAAGCACTTTAATTTGAGTAACAAAGAGCCAAGATCTTTGCCTTTGTATTTTGTGTTAAAGATAATGGAAAAGAATGACAGTAAAGAGTTTCTATTAGAGAAAGATAAATGGGGCTATCTTTTCATCCCAATAAGAATTCTGGATCAGTGCACATTTTGGCAGAGGAGAAATTTTACTCAGCCTTTTGAACCGAAGGGAGAAAAATTGGGATCAGATAAGAAGAATAAACAAGATGATAAAAAATACAAAAGTTTATACTCTTTAAGGTTTGAAGACACATATCAGAAGTGAAGAAAAAGGAGTGAATGAACAGATCAACAGCTGTAGAAGTGTATTGAATAATAGTCGGGAGGGTTTAGCTGCAGGAAGAGTGAAGTGTGGCAATTTGCAAGTACACAAGAACACAAGAAATAGGAGTGGGAGGAAACCACAGTGTCCATCAAGTCTGCTCCACGATTCAGTGGAATCAAGGCTGGTCTTGAGCTTTAACTCTGTTTTCCTGCCCACTCCCCATATCCCTTAATTCCCTAACGGGCCAAATATCTGCCAACCCCAACCTTAAATGTATTCAACAATGGAGCATCCCAAGTTCTGGGATGGAAAATTCCAAAGAATCACAACCCTTTGAGTGAAGTTCTCCTCATCTCAGTCTTGCATGTTTGGCCCCTTATCCTGAAATTGCGCTCCCATATTTTACATTCTCTGGCCAGTGGATTAATTTGCATAATTGGAAGGGCAATTTTCCCAAAGTGGGCAATGCTTGAATTGATTGAAAACTGGGAGCTGAATGCAGCTGTTAAACAAAGTCCAATGCTTAAAGCGACTGTAGAAGAATTTGAATCTTTGCCAAGAGCAGGGACTGCAAAGTGACGAGCAATCAGGGACAAATGTAGGGAAAAGTAAACATAACCTCGCTAACCTTGAGATTGGGAGCTGTGAGCCAAAATCTTGAGACTGCTCCCTACATGCTGGGAAGACATTTGCAAGCCAGACTGATTGATCATCAGAAATTTGAAGACAAAAGAGTCTTTAAAAAAAAGCAAAAGACCTAATAACAAATATTAGTGATGAGCTTATTCCTGAGACCCAGCACTTGATTGCACCTAATTTGCGCATTTTGCCACTGTCTCCTGTTTAGGTCATTAAACCATTAGGGAAACATTCAAATCCTGTAGGTCATACAGAGAGGAGGTGGGAGGTTAATCACTAGTGCTGCAAGTATGAATTATGAGGAAAATGTTTGGTCACAGGTTTTCATGCAGTTCTGCTCATTCCATTAAAAGATGAATATCAAGCCCATGGAAAGCATGCAACAAAACCCACTGGAATGGCACCAAAGCCTGAAATTGAAATTCCCTTACTGACATGTTTTTAGGGCAGCTTGGGAGCAGAGTGGGAACCTGAAATTGAAGGGATGGGATTTCCTCTGAGTTCCCGCCCACCCTGCACACTATTACTGAGTAGTGGAGTGAGCAAGGCCTTAGATAGCAATTTCACTCTTGTTCCAATTGAAGCTCTGAATTTTTAAGTGGGTGGGGAGATTGAACTTGCTTGGGGGAAGGCTGAAAATCAGTAGAGTAGTAACTCAGGCAGGAAGGGATGGTATGGTTGGGGTAGTGGGTGCATCTCCAGCAGAAACCTCCTCCTGAAGTCAGCCCTCACCCATTAAAGTAACCTCTGGACTGGTGTCTCCTTCTCTTCTAGATCATTTCTTTCTTTGATAGTGCAGAGTATTAAAAAACAGGCCCAAGAATGGGTAGTTGTCATTACAAAAAGAGGTTGAGAGTGGTAGATATTTTACTTTCAAGGTTCTAAAATCATAGAATCCCTACAGTACATAAGGAGGCCATTCAGCCCATCAAGTCTGTACCAACCACAGTCCAACCCAGAAGCTATTCCTGAAACCCTGTTCATTTACCCTACTAATCCCCCTGACACAAACATGGCCAATCAACCTAACCTACACATCTTTGGACTAGTGGGAGAAACCAGGGCACCTGGAGGAAACTCATGCAGACATGGGGAGAAAGTGCAAATTCCACACAAACAGTGACTCAAGGCTAGAATTGAACCTGGGTCCGTGGCATGTGAAGCAGCAGCTCTGACCACTATGCCACCGTGCTGCCCTGAGGTTTAGATTGTTTTCCCTGATAGACAAATCAGCAAAATGCCACCAAATCAATAAAGGAGAAATATAGAAAACATACTTGAATGCAGGTAATGACGAGAATTGGAAATGGTTTTGCCACATCAGCAACTGAGGTAAATAATATAACAATATTTGACTAGGAATTGAATCTATATTCACAAAGGAAGAAGACTAACATGAAGGAGAAAGTGCAGAGAAATAGGAAGAGTGAATCCCTCCTGTAGCAGAGCTAGCATCAGTACAGAGGTATGGGATAAATAGCTTTTTATTTGTCTTTTATTCCTTCACGGGATGTGGGCATTGCTGGCTAGGACAGCATTTATTGCCCATCCCTAACTACCTCCATTTCAGAGGGCATTTGAGAGTCAACCTCATTGATGTGGGTCTGGAGTCACATGTCGGCCAAACCAGGTTAGGATGGCAGATTTCCTTCCCTAAAGGACAAGAATAAACCAGATGGCTCTTTATGACAATTGTTAGACCCTTAATTCCAGATTTTTATTGAATTTAAATTTCACCATCTGTCATGGTGGGATTTGAACCCAGGTCCTCAGAGCATTACCCTGGATTTCTAGATTACTAGTCCAGTGGCAATACCGCTACACATTGTCTCTGTGCTCTGCATTATTTTGCTGATAATTTTCTTGCAATTGTTTTACTGCTTTAAATGTTTTGGAAGTACAGTCAGAAGGCATAGAAATGGGGATAACACCACATCTCTGACAAAGATAAGTGAAAGAGCGAAAACAGCTTCAAGGTAATTCCCTTAAAATGATTCTGTTGCATGAAGGAAGATAGGGAAAGTGCATCAGCCTTGAACAGAGCTGATTGAAAGGGGACCTATATTACAAGGTATTAAACGGTATAGAGAATGGTATATCCAGAGCTTTACTTCAGGACATGCCAGGAAAGTAATACAAAGGGGCATCATTAAAACCTTGAGTTTTGATAGGTGCAGGATGGGCAGAGTCAGCTGAAGTGGAAGCAGGAATTAGTGAAGACTGAATATAAGATATAAATCTGTTCTCACTGTTGGGCAGGTCACAGCCAATGTACAGTGCAGGACATGACTTGAAGAAGCAACTGGGGAGAGTGATATATAAGTGCAAAGTGTTTGGGTTGGCTAACAAGAACTGAACAGATTGCTTGACCTTTAACATTATTGGCTGGAGGAAATTCTGCCTCCTTGATGTCTCGTTGTTTGATAAGCAAACAGGAAACATAACCTTATGCTGACAAGTTATTTTGGCAGCATCACAACTAGGCTGAATCCCTTTTTTCCCCCACCTAACGTCCACCCAACAAAATTTCCAATTCATTAAAGGCTGGGAGCTAAACTGAGGATGCTGAGATCATACCAAGTGGTGCCTTTAACTACTCCACCATGGTATGCATGCAACTGATGGTTAAGAATGGATGATTCCACAATGAAGCGAAGAAGATATTCTTTTGTTTCAGAAGCTGTCAGGGACACTTACAGTCATGCACACTGAAATAACTATAAGAGTCATGCGCAACTGTTCTGTGCGCAATTGTAGAGAGGAGCTGTACTCACTTGGTTTCTACTCAAAAGCTTTCAGATCTTCTGCTTGTTCTCCTTAACGATTCACATTTGGCATCTATCCAATCATCAAAGACAGTAAGAGAAAAAAAAATGACCTGCTTCCTCTGATCTTTTAACAGTCCAATTCCACCAAAAGCATGTCGCAGAAATTCAATTTTAAAAGAGCTATGAAAATCTAAACAGGCAGCTGAACAGTTAATGCGAATGTGGCAAGGTGTAATTCACAAGATGCAATTTAAAATAGCTATTACTGCCTGAGGCTACACAGCCCTGAATGTCAAACAGCTGTGTCACTTTCTACTTTTCATGAACATGTCACACTTCATGGAAGCACAGTAACTTTTTTGAACATGACTGGTATTGATACTATGAGGAAAAATAGCTACGGTTTTATTTTTATACGCAGCAGCATCAAAGAAAGAATGAACTAAAGGAGAAAATACTTTTCAAATTACCCTGAGACGGAGCTATTTCACAGTGGACTTATAACAGAATCAACATGGTGATCTAGTATTGCATGGAAAAATCTACATTTAAATCTCAACTGTTTCTCATCAGAAGATAAATCTCAATTCTAAAATTAGGGCAGCCTCCCTTTGCTTCCCATTCTGAGACCAATAGATTTTCTTTAGATGTTTACAGATCTCTAACCATTATGCCTACTGTTCTCCAGGATTGATCTCACACTACAGATTTGTATTTTTTTTTACTTTGCAAAATGGGCTAATAGTGAAAGATATGAGCACGGTATGAAAGTAGGAAATATGCCTGCTTTTCTAAGATGTAAATAATTCACATTTATAAAGAGCCTGTGTAATAATCCCAGGACTATGTACATAAAAGTGTATTTTGCCACACTATCAACACCAGCACGTTGCATTTCCATTGTGCTGTTTACCATGCAAGACATTCCAATATGCTTCACAGTAAGAAAGATGAGAAAAAGAACACTGAGGCAAAGACAGAAAGATCCAGGAGGGATGACTAAAAATTTGATGGAAGAGATGTGGTTTAAGAAGGCTCTTGAAATGAAGTTGGTGAGTTTTGGTTTCTGGGGTGTTTATCATTGAATCATAGAACCCCGATAGTGCCTGCAGCAACAACAATCCCACCCAGGCCCAATCTGCATAATCCCCACATATTGACCCTGCTAATCCCCCTGACACTTGGGGAGCAATTTAGCACGGTCAATCAAACTAACCTGCACATTTTTGAACTGTGGGAGGAAACCAGAGCATCTGGAGGAAATGCATGCAGACACGGGAAGAACCTGTGTGAAGTTTGCAAAGCTCTCCCTTTGTTTGCGTGGGTTTCCCCCGGATGCTGTGGTTTCTTCCCATGTGCTGGTTAGGTGCATTGGCCATACTAAATTCTCCCTCAGTGTACTCAAACTGGAGTGTGGTGACTAGGGGATTTTCATAGTGACTTCATTGCAGTGTTAATAACTAAATAAAACATGCAAACTCCACTCTGACAGTCACCCAAGGCCAGAATTGAACCTGGATCTTTGGCACTGTTTGACAGCAGTGCTAACCAGTGTGTCATCGTATTTAGACACAGAATTCTATCGCAAGGGGCCTATGAAAGTGAATGCATCAGTGACAATGCTGCTGAGGGGATAGCTTATGGTGTCAATCTCCTTCTCAGCACAATCTTATGCAGCCATTTTTTCCCATTGTCTCCTTATACGACTTTATATACCATTATGACTATCCAATCTTTAATAGGTGCAAATTTGTAAAAACAAACAAAAATGATTTGTAAAGTGATCAAACATTAATTGTTCATGCATTTTTCTAGTTACTAATAAAATCCTTTAGACCGATAATATGATTTTGAACAGAAATAGTTTTTTTTAAATGAAGTTTCAACATTTGGTATGTATATTTTTATGGCATCAATGTTGATGGATAAAGGCATCAATGCTGATGGATAAAGGCAAATAAGATAACGCAGCTATTGCTAATCACAATTATATTAACCATAGGTGCCGTCGGCCTATTAAGTGCTGACTGATTGAAACATTTGTCATATTAGCAACAAGAAATAACTCCTTGAAAATTTAATCTCCTGTTTGTTTGAGTCTTTTGGAAATTGAAAAAAATATACTAAACCTCAAAAATTCTCTCAGAACACCCAATACATAATGCAGAATTGGAGATTTCCTCATTTGCACACATTGGGTGTACCCAGGGGTTGCTTGAAAGCTCAGTTGCATTAGTAAGCTTATCTGTTTGCTTGAATCACACTGAGCTCTTGTGTGTTTTTTTGGAAGTCAGTTGACACAGGGCTTCAGGATATGTCACTGCAGAAGTTCTATAGAACTCAGTTCCACCATCTCCATCTGCTGCTGCAATTCCCCTGCTTACAAAGTCAGAGACAGATCTGATGATTCCACTGTTTTCAGCTCCATTCATGAATCCCCTAGTAATGTAGAAAGGCATTCCAGCCTACAGTAAGACCTGCATAGCATACAAACTTGGGCTGACAAGGGACAGCAAGTTGTTGTCTATCTGGAATGCAGAGCCTGAAAGGATAGTGGAAGCAGTTTCAGTTGTAGCTTTCAAGAGGGGATTGTATATATACTTGAAAAGGAAAAGCTTGCAAATCCATTGGTCAAAAAGCAAAGAAGTAGGACTAACTTGATAATTCTGCGGGCCCAGTAGCCTCCCAATGCTCTGTACTATGATTTTTCAGGGGGTAAAATGGTACATATTTGAAACAAGGGAAGATACTAAGAGAAAGAACAGGCTGGTATAATTAAATTTCAATTGCACTGGACAGCATTGGCACAAACATTGGTGATTGATCTCAGCTAGTGTTACTGTTGGACAAATTAGATCCTCGGGTGGAACAACGTCTGATAGATCCTAACTTCTGTTTATTTATTATTTAGAAACATGGACAGCACCACTGAAGAGAGTCCGTCCACTGATGAAATTTTAATAAAATAATAAAAAATTTATGAAGCAAGAAAAATCTGGGGTGAACCTGTTGCAAATCGCATTGACGTGATGTCATGTCAGTGCAGTTTGAATAGACGGCAGGGGGCAATATACGGCAGGAGGGTGTTTGATTACATTTAAATATATTAACATAAATATAAATCAGGTTCACTTCTGTTATGAGCATGAACCTGATTACATCACTGGTGAAGGGTGGTGAAAATCGGAAGTAGCGATCTCACGGGCGAGATCCAACTTACAGAGTTTCACTGAATCTTGAGGACCCACTGCCAGTCCGTGGATAGCAAGAGTGGATTTAAGACCACCCCCATGATCTTCTCCTGCTCTGTAGAATTCTATGGATGGGATCTTGAGCCCATGATAGTCATCATGAGATTGACAGCAGGATCTCAAGATGTAGCAAAACCGGAAAGCGGTGGATTTCACCTGTGAGGTTGCAACTTTCGATTTTCATCACCACTCATTCGGAATGTAATCAAGTTGCTGCCCACAATGAGCATGATCCTAATTTAAATACATTTTAATAAATTTGAATATAAGTAATACAACCCCTCACCCAGATGTGAACCTGGGACATAAAGGTGAGCATAGCCTCCACCTGAGAGGGACATAGCCACGCAGTGGCCTGGTAATGCTTTCGGGACTGTCCCTGTCACAGGTTGTCATTGCTAGTTGGCATCAAAACTGTGCCAACCTGGCAATATGAACCTGGTAGTGCCAACCTGTGTCAGGTTTAGACCCCAAGTGGGAGCCTGATTCTGAGGCGGGGGGGAGGGTGGGGCTTACTTTCATTTATGCGTGGTGAAGGCTGGGAGTGGACGTGGAAGCTGGGGATGCCGACAATGGCTTTGTGGGTTGCGGGGGGGAGGGGGTGGTGGGCAGATGGCGTCTGGTGTTGGGAGGAAGGAGTGGGGTACTGGCACTGACTGTGGTGGGAATGTGAGAGGGAGGGGAAGCAGTGCCAATTCTGATGGAGGGGAGAAGTGCTGCCTCTGAATGGGGGAGAAGTGCTGTCTTTGATGGGGGAGAGGTGATGACTCTGATAGGGGGAGAGGTGTTGAATCTAATGGGGGAAGAGTTGCCCATTCTGATGGGGAGAGAAAAAAAAAACCTGTTTCTCAAGAGTCAACAACACTAACCAAAATTTCCCCATCTTGCCATCACTGGAATCGTAGACAAGACAGGAAATGTGGCAGACCACTTGAAGGTCTATTGGGTTTGGGTGGGAATTTCTGTTCTTGCAACTGTGCAGCTGGAGAATTCCACCCATTGTTTTTCCCACAGGAACCAACTCTTTGCCAAGTTCTGATATATTTGCCCTCCCTAAGGACTTTTAGAAATGATCAATCAAGTTCAGGGCATCCTTGTCATGGTATACTGAGTATGTCAATGATGACCTCAATGCTGAAAGGGAACAGAAAGATATTGAGGAAGAAGTACAATGTGCCAGGAATAATCAAAATGGTCACAGGAATTAAACTGCAAGCATTTTTGATCATTGCATGGCACTTAAGCTTCTCTTTCTGTTAGATGAAGTTGGAACAAACATTGTCATCAGAAACTCTGAGTGTTTCAGCCCGAAAAATGGCAAAGGCTAACACGCCATTGCAAAGGTAGCGGGCAGGATTTTTCAGCCGCGCTCACCCCAAGGCCAGAAATTCCAACCCGTAGTCGACGGACTTTCGTGTGGTCCACCCCTGTCTGCTACGATTCCCATGGGCGGGGGAGGGGGGTGCAGTTCGTCCATAAACTGGCAAGACCTCAGGAAGTGAACGATTCAAATCGAGCTCCGGCACATGGCACATGCAATTTATCGGAAAGCCTTACCAAATCAATCCAAAGTAAAATAAAAAGCTCACGTGTTTCTTATCAGATGCCATCCACCTGTTCTCCATCCTGCTGGCTGACCTGTTGATGTGCTGTCTCTTGTTTTCAAGCAAATGAGTGCATTTTCTCCAACGTACAAACACGGGGCCAGAAGTTGCCCAGGAGCATGGTTATATTTAACCTGAGCTCTGTGTCAGAACCAGCCCTTGCACAACTGGACATCAGAACGCAGAGGCACCTCAGCAACCAAACGGAAAGAAAACTCCCAGCAGTAATGAGGAGATATTAATGTATGTTAAAAGCACAGCTGATGTTATATCCCAAGGTATTCCAAATCCAAGAAGGGAAAACTTCAAACATCTGCCCTCAACCATATTTTGTAACTTGACATAATGTGAGGAAAGAAGTGAAAAAACAGAAAAAGATGTCCTAGATCTACTTGTGATGATTTTAAGCACAATGAATGTTTACAAAAGAATAAAGTATACTACAAGAAGGTCAACTAAAAACACATGCAAGTAACTCAATGGCTTTATACAGCAAATCTAAATTTACCCAGTTCCAAACCTCTTTATTTCCCTCAATTTGCAGTTAATCCCACACCACTGCCCCCCCCAACAACATGCGACTGGGTTTTACAAATATTAGGCAAAATCCAGTAATAGTTACCACACCAGGCATTTTTTTCCCCAGGTTGCTTCTGACAAAGGGCAGAACAACTAGTTGTCCCTTGACTTGAAGCATAGGTTTTCTGGCATGCTTCCCAATGTACCAAGCATTTTGTTGTTTATTCCCATCAGCATTGCTCTGGCTGCATCATCAGAGTCCTTGCCAGAGTATTTTGCAGCAGAACCTAAAGTATATTTATTAGTCACAAGTAGTCTTTCATTAACACTATAATAAAGTTTCCATGAAAATCCCCTTGTCACCGCACTCCAGCGCCTGTTCAGGCACACTGAAGGAAAATTTGACATGGTCAATCCACATCTTTGGACTAAGGGAGGAAACTGGAGCATCCAGAGGAAACCCACACAGATGCAGGGAGAATGTGAGGCAGCAGTGCTAATCACTGTGCCAGCATGCCGCCCCAGAAACCTGTTGGGACCTCACAATCTACAAGTTGGTTCCTGCACTGTCCTTGTCTCTGCAACCTCAATCACATCCAATGTTTTATCATTCACAGATAGCATCTCTATTCTATTGTATCAGGTGTGTGCTGGAGCAGTATCTGAGCTGAGGACTACACGTATCAAATCAAGCGAAAGTGCTGTGTCTTCATCATCAATTTCTGTTCAACTCTCTGATTGCACCTCTTGGAAAATAAGAAACAAATCAGCAGGAAATGTTTTGTTGAGTGGAGGGTGTTGTGACCAGATGAAAACGATTGAAGTGGCTCATCCCTATTCAAACATTTTGGTTCACCACAATAATGGTGTACAATTCTCTTTCATGAGGATATGCCTTTTTCAGATCCAATTTCTTAAACTGTATTTAATTATTTAATCTGTGAGCAATATGAAGCCATTCAAATAAGGTTTTCTTGAGTCAAAGAAAGCCCTAGGGAAAAGAAAATGATAAAAATGCAGCATCACACACACAGGTATGGAAATAAAGGAAGTTAGAGTCCAATCAAAAAAGAAGGAATATAGTGTTAAGTGCCCTTTGCTTGTCCTTGAGGCATATATCTTTAAACATTGCCATCGATTTGGATTAGCTTGTTTCATGGATACAGTCAGATGTAGAAATTGTTGCAATTATTAGAAGATCTCACTTCACTGGTAGATTTCAAGTAAAGTTGGCCTCTGAACTGGGTAATGCAATTGTTCCAAAATTGAGAGAGGGAGAGACTCCAGCTTTCAGCCTCTTTCCTCTGTGGAAAAGATACTTGCCACCTCTGCAATGGTCTGAAATACTTCACCCATTAGATATTTTGGGTAGGTGTCTGTGGCACTATTACTGTAATATCCAGCACTTTGCATTTTATTGTATCTCCCTTAGAGAATGATACGTTTTGATGCGTCTCTCTCTTCACACTCCCTTGAGGGTGATTTATTTGCTTTCTCACCTGCACCTTGGAAGATGACCTTGCATTCTTAAGTAGTTTGTTTTGTCTCATTTCAAATTGGAATTCCCAGTCACCTAAAATTTGACAAATCATGGCCTGTATTTTTAGCAATACGGGTGCTGAGGGAATCACATCACTGCCAACTCCCACAGACACCCTGCCATTTCATGCTCTGATGAGCATTGATTGGTAGGAGGCAAGACATACATTTTCAATTGGGCCGATGTCTCGCCTCCAAGAGCTCTTGGTCAATCTGATTGGTTGGCAAATTTCTACCCCTCCAGGCACAGCGCTACAGTGGTCAGGAAAGGTACTGCAGCAACATGCCTGGAACAAATGGGACGATTCTTCCATTCAGACCAGCTAATTTTTTGGCAGGTCAAAATGCAAGATGTGCATGTGCGCAGATTCACAGGATTCGCGCATGTGTTCCCGACCCATGGACATCTCCCATCGCTGAAAATCCAGTGCGGTTGGGACCACGTTGGGGATTCACTAATGTCCATTTAGGGAAGGAAATCGCCGTCCTTACCCGATCTGGCTTACCTGTGACTCCAGTGCCACAACAATGTGGTTGACTCTCTATTGCCCTCCAAGGGCAACCAGGGATAGGCAATAAATGCTGGCCAGCCAGCGAAGCCCATGTCCCATGAGTGAATTTTAAAAAACACATGGAAGTGGTGGGAAGAAGTAAGTCATTCTAATCTATTTTTAATGTTACTTGCATGTCATTATCAGGCCCGGAACTGAATTCTCCAGACCCAAAAGCATCTCCAACCCTGCCAGTACAAATTCACTCCAATGGGGTTTAGAGTAGCTCCCCTTGGCACTAGTGGGGAACTAGTGGAAGACCCTGCTGGAGTGAAGGGTGGGCAATCAAGACCTCCAGGGGCAGGCAGCAGGGTGTGGTGTCCCTGGGCATGGGCACCCTGGCAGTGCCAGCCTAAGTCCCCTGGCACTGCCCAAGGGGCAAAGTGCCCATGCCCAGGGGGCACCTTGGCACTGCCTAATGCCCAGTGTGTGGGGGTGGGGCTTAGGGGGCAAGGGTTATGGGGTGGGGCTTAGGGCAGGGCTTTGGAGGTAGTGCCAAGAGGTGGGGCCTAAGGGCAAATCCAAGGGGGATGGGCCTATTAGGGTGGGTCTTAGAGGTAGGGCCAGCTGTGAGTGGGGCCTAGGAGGCAATCAGTGTGGGTGGGGGTCCCTCTGCCATTGCAATCAGTCAAGGCTGGAGGAAGGCCAGTGATCGGGATGGACTGCAGGTGTCTCCCAGGGAGTCTATCTCTCGTGGGGGGAGTGGGGGTTCTGCTGGGGTGAGGATTGGGGGGAGATCGTCACTGTTTGATGGAGGAGGGGCTGGTGATCAGGGTGCTTTGGGATGGTGAGGGTGGGGGGGTGGGGGGGGGGGGGGGGGGGTGGGTTCAGGCTGACCTGAAATGCTTTTGGGGGCAGTGATCGGCCGTGGGGGTTGCCTGGAAGGGTAGGACTGTGGGGGTCCTAAGCTGGCCAGCAAAGTACAGACCCAGAACTGTCAGACTCTGGCGTGAATAGCCCCCGCACCCGTGCCCCCCCCAACCCGAGTTTTTAATGACATTCACAATCGTGACCTTTGCAGTGCACAGAATGTGGGAGATTCGAGTCTGAACTCCGACTGAAAAAGCAATTGTGAATTACACAATTTTTCCCGTGAGTTCAGCACTTCAAATTTTTTTGGGAGAATTGCCCCCTAAGTGCAGGGAGCTGGTGTGAAGGTAAGTGGCAAGGGCTTTTGATGGAAGTTGTGCCCTCCCTTCCTGCTCAAGGCGTAGAGTTGGTCATTTTGCTGCTCCCCCCTCCCCCCAAATCTGTCATTCTCCTGCCAGCCTAAAACTTGAAATTGGTGAGAAAACGCTCTTAAATGGGAAATAAGTGTCCACTTAAAGGTCTTAACTGGGGCAAGGGTGGGCTTCCTCCGGAACAAATTTATACTGGGGAAGGTGGGATCCAAAATGGGAATCCCTTCCATACAATTGCATGCTGCCTCCTCCCCGAACTTAAAATCCACTGCGGGGGTGGGGGGCGGGGGCAGAAAAGCATAAAATCTTTGCTCATGTTTTCAAAAATAACAGGGCACGGCCTCATGATTTGATTTTTTTTATTACTATCACATGTATTGTGATATAGTGAAAAATATTGTTTCTTGCACACTATACAGACAAATCACATGGTTCACAGAGTACATAGGGGACAAAGAAAGTATAGGGTGCAGAATATAAGGTGGCAATTACAGATGACAAGGGGGAAAAAGGTTAATGTTTACAGCCAGCTGATAAGTCAGAAAAAAAGTGTTGAATAAGGCATTGGGCTATGAGATGGAGGATTAAGTATGAAGATATCATCATCTACAATTTATTTATCCTTGCTGCTGACCAAAATCTCAGCAATGTCCATCTCTATAATCAGCAGCACACCTTCTCCAATGCAGTCAGGAATGGGAGTATGCCTATCTTTCTTTGGATAGCACCTGCTATTTCTAACTGCTTGTCACCTGGACCTGCCAAAGGCAGCACAGATGTCTGTCAGTGGTGTGAAATCTGTACGGCTGATGCGTTTAATAGCTAGCAATCACTGCAATTAAGGAGAGGCAACTAGTGCTGCTCTTAATAGTAATTCTCACTATGAATGTTTTATATGACTTCCTAATGATGGTAGGATAAGTAATAGGGGTGTGGTGATTTGAGAAATTGCTGTGTCAAATGATATAATTGGTAGACTGCCATTTGAAGACAAATTCATTGACTTTGCCACTCTATTGAGGCAATTTAACTTCTTACAGGCTGCATCAGATCCTCAGAGTTTGGGCCCTGGCATTGACCACCATGTTTATCTGCTCCCATTTTCCTTTGACTGTGTGCCTGGAGGGACTTTTTCCCCTGTGTAAACTCAAGGCCCCAAAAGACCGACAGTGACATGCTTGGAAACCTGATGTACCATTTCTCACTATTTCTCTGGTCAGTTTCACATCGATCATGGCACATAGTTCATGCTCCAGTCAAATGCAACACCATCTACTGCAACCCTCACCATCCCTAGTCCCTCTTTAAGAGGTGCAAACTAGCTCTAAGCAGTTCAGGCTAACTTTCAGTCGAGCTAGCCACTGATAATATTGGTCCCCTGCTGTTGCATCCAAGCAATGAACCTGATGGTTGTACTTGCTAGATGCAGAAATCATGCTAATTGTATTACAATCAATGGACATGGGTTAATCATGGCTATTTTTAGGAACTACGCAATTTTGTCCTGAAAACATTGATCATTTTGCTTTTGAATGTTGGCTTGACTTCTACTGAATAGATGTTATTTTTGTCCAGCAATTCAAATCTCTTGAAAGGATTTTAGGTGCTAGATCCAGATAAGTCCAAAATCCTTAAAATTTAAAGCTGCAATGTTGATATATTTTGCTCCCGACTGCGAACTTAGGACCAATAGTGAGAGGAGGCAATGGCCTAATGGTATTATCGCTAGACTCCATAAACTCAGCTAATGTCTCTGGGGACCTGGGTTTGAATCCCACCAAAGCAGATGATGGGAGTTGAATTCAATAAAAAAATCTGGAATTAAGAACCTACTGATGACTATGAAACCATTGTCAATTGTGGAAAAGACACATCTGGTTCACTTTTGTCCTTTAGGGAAATCTGTTGTCCTTACCTGGTGAATTTCCAGGATCTGGATATTCACACTGCAGGAATTTCCAGGATGAGGATATTTACATGGCAGCAACTTCCAGAATGTGGATATTCATGTTGTAGCCACTTCCAGGATGTGAGTACAAAATGCCTCTCCTGGCCCTCACCCATTACATTGAACAAGACATCAAGGGAAGCATTGCTTAACCTGAATCCCTTGGATCACTGGGCCATTACCTTACTCTGCGGCAGGTTCACACAAACAAGATTGATGGTACCTTTTAAATATGGAGCCTGGATATGATTGCGCTGCGCACATCATCCAGCCTGGCCTGGCTGTTCAATATATCAGGAAATCCCCAACTGCATAGTTAATAAGCCCAGCACTGTGAATTTCCATGGCATCTGCAGCAATACACACTACTGGTTCCCATTCCTGCCATGGGACTTTGGAATGGTGGAGAAAAGTTAGGCCGGACTGTCCCTGGGTAGGGGAGAGCCAGGTTTCTAATCCTGAGCATTGTCCAGTGTCTTCCAGTTGTCAGGCAGAAACAGAATCAGGCTTAATTTTATACCCTACATGGATCAATAACATTGTGCTGTTCGCTGTCTGGAATTATACATGAAGAATGGGTATTCTGGTGAAATATGGAGGACTTGTAAGATTCATGCAATTGTACAACGGCAAGCGGAAAAAAAACGAGATAAACATTGAATGCAATTTTTCTTGTATAAAGATGAACAATTTAAAGTGTAGTTTCCATACTTTGCAGGCATAGATCAGCAGCAGTACAATAGGTAATAAATGAAGACAGGCAGTCTGACTGAAGGATGGGATGTGATATCATAATGCCTACTTCAATTACAACCTACTCTCCTCAGTTTGTCTATTATTGCTATTCAATTAAACATTAAGAAATAAGAATCTAATAAAGAAAATTTTACAAAATATTTCATTGGCAGCTGTGAGCTCGGCTGGTGTTAGAGAGACTGCTCAGCAGGGGACAGGAGCAGCAGCTGTAAATAACCATTTTATTAATGTTGTTCTGACTCTACTGCTCATCTCTCTTATTTAATATAGCAATTTGTGAAACAATGTAAAGTGGCCAACTGCGTTAATGCACTTTTCTGTTCCCATTGTCCCTCTGCCTCTGTGGGAAATGCCTTATCTCACACTCCAGTTTCTCCTGGTCCCACAAAAAATATAACAAGTGTTACCTCTTTAGACCTTCTGCAAGGTCTACATCTGGTTAAAATAGCAGCCAGGCAGGCCCCAATTATACGACTAGAAATTAATTGGCATGCTTAAGGAACACTCCAGTTAGTTTCAGGTGGGTATCCTTCAGCAAGAGCTGAAGACGGTAGGAAAGAAATGGATTATCAACTGGCAAATATTCTGGACAATTTTAATTGCTGTTTGCCCGCTTTCTGCCAAGTAAGGTTAAAAGCCCCTTCATGGCATAACTTCAAAACTATACCAGCTTTTATGGCTGAAATTAGTATTAAATCTTGTGTGCTAAGCTGAAAGATTTTATATATTTCACGTTGGAAATTCATGAGGCCCACACCAAAAAACGAGTTCTATCAGGAGCTATCACCAGAAAGCCAAAGTCAGAACATCTTTACTAACTGAAGGATTTCAACACAGGCATGGGCATGGCATAGCATCCTGCTTCGGACATTGTGGTTACAGTGTGGAAGCACTACTGCAAATCAGACACAAGTACAAAGCCATACTACTGTCTGCTTTGCAGTAGTGCTTCCACACTGTAACCACAATGTCCGAAGCAGGATGCTATGCCATGCCCATGCCTGTGTTGAAATCCTTCAGTTAGTAAAGATGTTCTGACTTTGGCTTTCTGGTGATAGCTCCTGATAGAACTCGTTTTTTGGTGTGGGCCTCATGAATTTCCAACGTGAAATATATAAAATCTTTCAGCTTAGCACACAAGATTTAATACTAATTTCAGCCATAAAAGCTGGTATAGTTTTGAAGTTATGCCATGAAGGGGCTTTTAACCTTACTTGGCAGAAAGCGGGCAAACAGCAATTAAAATTGTCCAGAATATTTGCCAGTTGATAATCCATTTCTTTCCTACCATCTTCAGCTCTTGCTGAAGGATACCCACCTGAAACTAACTGGAGTGTTCCTTAAGCATGCCAATTAATTTCTAGTCGCATAATTGGGGCCTGCCTGGCTGCTATTTTAACCAGATGTAGACCTTGCAGAAGGTCTAAAGAGGTAACACTTGTTACATTTTTTGTGGGACCAGGAGAAACTGGAGTGTGAGATAAGGCATTTCCCACAGAGGCAGACGTGGCTGCAAGGTGACAGGGACTGGGAGCTGAATGTACAGGGCTATCAAGTGTTTAGGAAGGATAGGCAGGAGGGAAAAGGGGGGGGGCGTAGCTCTGCTGATTAAGGATAGCATCAGGGTGGTAGCAAGGGATGATATTGGAGCCAAGGAGCAGAACGTGGAATCGTTGTGGGTGGAGATTAGGAACAGCAAAGGGAGGAAGACGCTGGTGGGTGTCGTCTATAGGCACCCGAATAATGATCTGGAGGTGGGACGGGCTGTTAACACGCAAATAAGTGCGGCGTGCAGGAATGGGATGGCCGTAGTTATGGGGGATTTCAATATACATATTGATTGGTCGACCCATGTTGGACGCGGTGGGCTCGAGGAGGAGTTCTTGGAATGCTGCCGGGATAGTTTCCTGGAACAGTGTGTGTTGGAGCCGACGAGGGAGCGAGCTATCGTGGATCTGGTGCTATGTAATGAGGCGGGTAGAATTAGGGACCTTGCGGTGAAGGATCCTCTTGGGGAGAGTGATCATTGTATGGTGGAGTTTCTGGTGCAGATGGAGGAGGAGAAAGTGGGTTCCCAGACACGCATACTTTGTTTGAATAGAGGGGAGTACGGTAGGATGAGAGAAGAATTGGCGAATGTTGACTGGGGGAGCGCGTTGGAGGGAGGGTCTGCTGAGGAGCAGTGGAGGATCTTTAAGGAGATCTTTCTTGGTGCTCAGCAGAAATTTATTCCGGTGGTCAAAAAGGACCGTAGGAGGAGAGGTAATAAGCCGTGGATAACGAAGGAGGTGAAGGAAAGTGTTAAATTAAAAGCGGAGGAATTTAGAGTAGCTAAGAGTAGTGGGCGAGAAGAGGATTGGGAGAGGTTTAACTGTCAACAAAGATTGACAAAGAAGTTGATAAAGAAGGGTAGGAGAAACTATGAAGCTGGTCTAGCGCTTAATATAAAAAAGGATAGCAAGAGTTTTTATAAATATATAAAAAGGAAGAGGCTGGCTAGGGTGAACGTTGGACCCTTAGAGGATGAGAAGGGGGACTTAGTGGTAGCGGATGGGGATATGGCTAAGGTATTGAATAACTTTTTTGTTTCTGTCTTCACGGAGGAGGACGTGAATAATTTGCCGGGTGTTAGTGATGGAAAGGTGGTAGGACTGGAGGGTCTTAATGACATTACTGTTACTAGAGAGGTGGTGCTCGACAGACTGGAGGGGCTGATTGTGGACAAGTCCCCAGGACTGGATGGAATGCATCCGAGGGTTCTGAAAGAAATGGCGGAGGTGATAGTGGATGCCTTGGTGGTTATTTTCCAGACGTCGCTGGATTCCAGGGAAGTGCCGGAAGATTGGAAAACGGCTAATGTTACGCCGTTGTTTAAGAAGGGTGCCAGGCAAAAGGCGGGGAATTATAGGCCGGTTAGTTTAACGTCTGTGGTAGGTAAAATGTTAGAATCCGTCATTAAGGAGGAAATTGCGAGGCATCTTGAAGGGAATTGCTTGATAGAGCAGACGCAGCACGGTTTCATTAAAGGGAAGTCATGTCTGACAAATTTACTGGAGTTCTATGAGGATGTGTCTAGGGTAGTGGATAGAAGAGAGCCGGTGGATGTGGTCTTTCTGGATTTTCAGAAGGCGTTTGACAAAGTACCTCACAAGAGGTTATTGCAGAAGGTCGAGGGACATGGAGTTGGGGGTAGGGTGTTAGCGTGGATAGAGGATTGGTTGTCAAATAGGAGGCAGAGAGTGGGGGTCAACGGGTGCTATTCGGATTGGCGGATGGTGACTAGTGGAGTGCCCCAGGGGTCGGTGCTGGGGCCTCAGCTTTTTACCATTTATATAGATGACCTGGAGGAGGGAACCAAGTGTAGGGTGTCAAAATTTGCTGATGACACCAAGATTGGGGGAACGGCAAATTGTGCGGAGGGTGTGGAGAGTCTGCAGAAGGATCTAGATAGGCTGGGCGAATGGGCCAGGAAATGGCAAATGGAATTTAATGTTGGCAAGTGTGAGGTGGTCCACTTTGGTAGGAATAATGGTAGGAAGGACTATTACTTACGTGGCGAAAAACTGCAGCAGGTGACGGTGCAGAGGGACCTCCGGGTCCTTGTGCATGAGTCGCAAAAACCCAGCTTGCAGGTGCAGCAGGTGGTCAGGAAGGCGAATGGGATGCTGGCCTTCATAGTGAGGGGGATTGAATATAAAAGTAGGGAGGTCTTGCGGCAGCTGTATAGGGCATTGGTGAGGCCGCAGCTGGAGTACTGTGTGCAGTTTTGGGCGCCGCACCTGCGTAAAGATATTTTGGCCTTGGAGGGAGTGCAGAGGAGGTTTACTAGGCTGATACCGGAGTTGAGGGGGTTGAGCTATGAGGAGAGGCTGAATAAACTAGGCTTGTACTCGTTAGAGTTTAGAAGAATGAGGGGAGATCTCATTGAGACGTATAAGATGATGAATGGGATGGATAGGATAGAGGTGGAGAGACTCTTCCCGCTCAAAAAGGACAGTAGGACTAGGGGGCACAGCCTCAAGATAAAGGGGGGGCGGTTTAGAACGGAGTTGAGGAGGAACTTCTTCACTCAAAGGATGGTGAATCTCTGGAATTCTCTGCCCGTTGAAGTGGTGGAGGCTGCCTCGCTAAACATATTTAAGACGTGGGTTGATGGGTTTTTGATAAGAGAGGGGATTAAGGGTTATGGGGAGAGGGTGGGAAAGTGGAACTGAGCCACGACAGATCAGCCATGATCTTATTGAATGGCGGGGCAGGCTCGAAGGGCTAGATGGCCTACTCCTGCTCCTATTTCTTATGTTCTTATGTTCTTATGTATAATTCTTCCACCATTGCCATGATAGCCAACACAAGCAAGTCTAGTAAGCAATGTGGCTGGTGCAACCACATATGTGCATGCAAAATATGCTCAGTTTCTAACGATGTTTGCAAGACATGTAGCACCAGAGGACACTGGAACTGCCAATGCAGAAAGAAAAGGCCAAAACAAGTGGTTCAACATCATGAAAAGCCAGGTGGTTTCAGCATTCCAAACAATCAAGAGGGCATAACAAACAGCAGGAAGGCAAGATCTATAAAATGTCTAGCCAAGCTGCATGGTCCAATGATAAGGATGATCAGCACAATGATACACAAATTGAACAGATGTTCAGAGAATGTACTGGCACTTTGGCCAAACGCTTGTCCAGTGCCTTTGCCAAGGCCCTTAACTAACTGGCAAGGCAGCTGAGGTAGTCTGCAGGCAGGTCCACTAGATCCAGAGTTGCTTGAGTTTGTCCATCATAACCATCTGAAGTTCAACAACCTTTAACTACGAAGCTGCACCCACTAGGAAACTATCTTGTAGGTTATCCTAAATATTTAAGCAAGCACAAAAAACAGGCACTAAAATTGGACATGGGTATTTTGTGTGACATTTTGCTGATGTCACTTGCTGCAGAGGAACTTATAAGTTGAGGGCAACATGAACCTGACAGCTACATAAATGGTTCTGGCCATGTCACAAAGCGAAAGTGAATCCTACATGTTCCTCAGTAAAGTTAATGTAAGTACTCCCTGAAGTCCATGTAGATGTCGCCTCCTACTCAGTTGCATCAAAACTCTTGATGAAGGGTCATTGATTTAATGAGGGCAACAGGGGTCTCGCTTCCCAGCTGGAGAGCTGGAGAGAGCCCCCACATTATCTCTCTTCAGGAAGGCCTGCCATCGAAAATGCCAATTATAGGGTAGCAGAAGGCCTTTCTCGGATCAAGAACCCTATTTTACCATTTTGATTCTAAGTGTTGTGCGGGCTTAAAACTAGGAATGTTTCAGATCTGACTTTTAGACCCTTTCTGAGGTCCCCCCATAAGCTCACTGCCTGAAAAAATATCAGCCAGTCCAAATCATGCTGCACAATCCTGTGGTGGCGCTTAACATGCCCTCTAACTGCGCATGCGCAGAAAAACAAATGATAGAATACTGCTCCCCTGCTACATCACGGCTGGATAATTCCTCTCCCTGGCCCCCACAGACCAACCCCCACAAGATTATGACCCCCTTATCTGTCAACACCCCCACCACTCAGATCGACCACAGGCCCCTCCCCCTTTCCCATCCACTGATCTCAAGTGGAGTGCAGCGGACCCCATTTTTTCCCACTGATTTCAGGCAGAGTGGCAGTGGACCTCTCTTCCCCTCCATTGATCTTAGGCAGAGTGGCAGCAGATACCCGTTCCCCTCCACTGATCAATAGGCAGAGTGACGTGGAGATGCTGGCGTTGGACTGGGGTAAACACAGTAAGAAGCCTCAAACCACCAGGTTAAAGTCCAACCAGTTTATTTGATAGTAAACCCACAAGCTTTCGGAAAATCAGACTTCTATGGAGCATATCTGTTTTGCGCCAAATCTGGATGGGCAAACATGGAGGTAAAGGGGGAAGTGCTGGTAAATTGGGCATACAGCCCATTAAGTCAATTTAAATGCATGCAACTTAAATGCATCTACATGTCCGAAACGGGCATGGTCCTGATTGTGGCCGTTTTCGGGCCTTGGCAAAGGGGGAAGGCGTACAGAGGCAGGCGCAGATTGTGCTACTTGCCTCAAGCCAAAATTTACCAAGTTTTTGCGCCCAAAAACTGGAGCAACCCAATGGTAAAATTGGACCCAATAAGTCAGCATGGTACATAACTGTAAGCATAAATGGCACTGAAGGCATGTTTCAGAACTATGGGGAGATTGACCCTCACAGAAAGGATTACTGTTGTAATTATGATTAATGGATATACACTTGACTAAAAGTGAATAAAAAGGAAGGTGAGGATATATCGCTATCGGTATGAGTTTAAAGTTATTAAGTTTACATTTAAGTTATTGGTGTTACAACTAGGCTTACAATTTTGGTATTGAACGCAAGAGTCAAATTTTACCTGTTTACTTTGGCTATCAGTCAAAACAAGGTGCTCCTCCCCTTCCACTTCAAAGAAATCAGCATGTGCTCGTTCTGTGGCTTTCTTGTGTTTGACACTGAAGTGAAAGGAACCTTGGTTGGATCTTTTCTCATTCTGAGACACATTTCACAACTGAAATTGCTCCTGAAATTGCTCACCATCACACTCTTCAGATCAACCATTCATGACACTATTGAATACTTCACTGAGCAATGTGTCCATGCGTCTACACCAATTTCTGTCATCTGTGTATGCAAAGCAACTTACAGGTAAATCAGTGGCTGGAAATAAAACAGTCTTCACAGTAAATATTGACAGAATGTTCTTGTTTCCATGATGTGCTGACTTATGGGCTGGGACTCTCCTAAAAAATTTCTAAGTACCCAGTTCGCTTAAAAATTGGAGTAAATTCCATTTTTTTTTCAGCAGTTGTCTTAGCCCAATTAGGATTGTTCTGCAAGTGTTGTTTGATTGTGGCCGGCACTGCTGCCTCACGGTGCCATGGACTCAAGTTGTTTTCCAACTTGGGTCACTGCCTGTGTGGAGTCTGTACATTCTCCCCGTGTCTGTGTGGGTTTCCTCCCATAGTCTGAAAGATGTGCTGCTTGGGTGGATTAGCCATGCTAAATTCTCCCTCAGTGTACCTGAACAAGTACCAGAGTATGGTGACTAGGTGATTTTCACAGAAACTTGATAGCAGTGTTAATGTAAGGCTACTTGTGTCACTAATAAATAACTTTCATCTTTATAACAGGTTGCTCACCTTACAAGCTAGCTTTAAACATGCTCCTTGAGTAAGGTTTAGTTTACTTAAGTTTGCCATCAATATCAATAAGAGAAAAGCAAGACAAATGAGGAGGAATCACAATGCATCAGGTCTAAAACTTAGGAAGTTCAGTGCTGGTCAGAAGGTCATAGTGAAAAACCACTGAAGTGATAAGGAGAAGTTGTGTTTGGAATTGTTGCAGATAGATGAGGAGCATTCAGATATAAATTGAACATTGGAGACTCTGCCGGTATCTGTCATGTAGTTCATTTGCTTAAAGGAAAAAATTGACAAAGGGAGAACATGCTTCTGAAAGTCTAAATTCCTCCTTCAGCCCAAAGTGAAAGCCAGAAAGAAGCTGCCAATTTGCTGGTATTACAAAATCCATCAGTAGAGCAAAGTGAATCAGGGTCTTTGGTTAAGACATTCAATCAATGTCCTAACTTTTTAACTGCAGTTGGTAATCGACATCAAGGTTCTAAGAACAGCACAATCCGTGACGAGAGAGCAGAGCTATGCTAATGAGTGGAAATGGAAGGAGATGCCCAGACAGAAAGAGAAGGAAGCCTGATAAGTTAACTAAAAACACTTAGGGAGGAGTTTGCAACATTTGCTTTATTTCTTGCCAAATAACGATATTGTTGTTAAACACGGACTGGTATTAAGAAATAACAGCCGCGACTCCTCCATTGCAACCCGCAACTTTTCTGGTGGGTCAAGATGGGGGATGCGCGTTGTTGGCCTTGAACTGAGATTTGGGCATGTGCTGAGAATGGATGCACATTTCCCAGGGCCGGCGAACAGTCGCCAGTTAGACCACATTGGAAACCAGCGGGATAGCAGGTAAGTAAGTTAAATCTTTTTAAGATGTATTTTAAATATGTTTATCAGTTCATTATCAGGAACTTTCAGGTCCTGATTGAATCTCCCACCCTGCCAGGAGTACTTCATTCTGGTGGGGTTCGGACTAGCTCCTCACGTTGGGGAAACTAGCGGGAGAGCCCACTGGAATGAAAAGGGGCAATCAGGGCCCCAGGGGGTCAGGTGGTGGGGAGGGGGTGGTTGTCTCTGGGCATGGGCGTCCTGGCAGTGCCAGTCTGTGCCACCTGGCACTGCCCAAGGGCAAAGTGCCCATACCCAGGGGACACCTCGACATTGCCCAGTGGACATTGGGCAGTGCCAAGGGGGTGGGGCCTATTGTGGGCAAGGCCAAAGGGTGATTGGTGGTGGGGGAGTCAACAAAGAACAAAGGAGCCCAGGAAACAGGCCCTTCGGCCCAACAAGCCCGTGCAGCCATTTTAACACCACCAGTCCCCCCCCTCCACCCATGACCCTTATCTATTGTTTTATGGCTATCCACATTGAGGGAAACTAATTTAGGGACAATTTATTACTGCCACTCTGCAGACAGAATCAGTCAGAGATGGTGGGATGGCAGCGATTGGGGCGGGCTAGTCGGGGGGGGGGAGGGAGGCCTGACTCCAGAGGGGTCAGACCCTGGAGGGTGAGGGAGGTGGGAGGATTACCACTGCTGGGATGGGGGATGGGCGGTGCAATGGGGCACTCGGGACAGGGGGACGTCAGGACTGGCCCCTGACTGTCAGGGCTGCGGTTGGGCCATGGCAGGTGCTGGAGGGGCAGCACTGCTGGGGTCCCAGGCTAGTCAGCGATCGGGCTGGCCAGCAAATGGGAGTCTGACAGATCGGGACCACTGTGCATGCACAGAATTCCAGAACTATCAGACTCTGATGCGAATAGACCCCACCCCCTGGATTTTTAATGATATTCACGACTGGAACCTCTGCAGTGCAGAGTGTGGAGATTCGGATGACAAGCTGAACTGAGAAAACAGCCCAGATTTAGAACAGTTCTCCTGCCAATTCAGAACTTTTGGGAGAATCACAGCCAACATTGCTAACCTGTACTTTACTCCGGAAGTAAAGGTTATATAAATGTTTTGGCCATGTTACAATAAAGACAACTGTGCAACCCAACTTATTAGATTTTCAGGTATTTTGATATTGTTTATTCTGGGAACATATGTGCTTGCACCATTTTAATGTATACATTTTTCTCAACTAGGGAAGCAGTGTAATATTTTGCAACATCTGTCTTTTAATATCTTGCTCTCTCTGTCATCATCTCTGCTGGGGAGGTGTAAATAAAGTTAGTTCAAAGTGTTTGCCCATATTTGAGCATGTGTTAGCTTTAGTGCAATATGTAACAAGGAGTAAATCAGTGGAGGTTAGTGAGACTGCTGTTATGCAGCGCTGAGCAACAATTCACTTTTAGTCAGTCACACTTTTACTGGTTTGGCACCGTCAGTGAGGAAATGGGAGGGGGAAACAGCAGCTTCTGGCTTGTAGGAAGTGCTGCTGCAAGAAGCGAAACCAACATTCTAGACACAAGCTCATCACAGGAAGACACACAGAATGTCCTCCTTACTCAGTCACAGAGTGTATTGCTCTGTATCATCTATTTGTGGCTCTCAAAGACGCACGTCTTCAAATAGCTGAGGTTAAGTAAGACGGCAAAGTTACAAATGTCCCCACCTATTGCAAAGGACCTGCCAACACGGTTGTCAAATAAGACTTGCAATCCCACTCCCCTGAATTGTTTCGAAACCAAAACTTTCCAGCACAGATCTAAAGGACAAAATAAAAACTGCAAATATTGAAGTACACAGCAGGAACAATAGCAATAATGTGGAGAAGAGACCAGTAATGTTTTGTGTAGCTGTGGATTGCCTCATCTTCAATACATGGGTTGCAGAGACCATAAAATTCTTCTGCTGTTTCTAACTCACCATTCTATCAGTCTGTATAATGATGGTAATGGCCATCAGAGCATTTGTGTTGTGATCTGTCACACTGTTCATCAGCCTGCAAATTCTTCCACTACCTCATGCTATTCTCCAAGGAAAGAATGAATATTCCACAACAACCAAGTAATCATTCATGTGCCTGTAAAGCTCTCAATGACATACATAAGGAGGAAGGGATATTAGACAGGAAATTACTCTGTATGATATTACTGCAAACACTTGAACTAATTCTTGCTGAATCATTCCTGATTTGCTACAACTGTGCAAAGAAAATAAATTCTCCTCCCGCACCTAGTGTGTACTAAGGTAGATTTTCATCTGTTTCCATAGCTGATAATTCCCTGAATAGGTGTTTTTCTTGTGTCATCAGGGGCTTATCACTTGACGAGTACCACTCCACATCAAGCGTGGCTGACCGGGAGACCTTTCCCGTCTTTGCACCAGCCATTGGTGTGTTTGGAAGGATTTGTAAGTTGACACACAATCTGTTTGACCAAGTTATGAAGGCACCTTCCTTGGCCATCAAATCTTGAGGTGGGACTTGAATCCAGAGTTTCAGCCTCAGAGGCAGGGACACCACCAACCATGCCACAAGACCTCCTACGGAATGCATACTTGTGCAAATATAACTAGCAGTTCCTTTAGTCATCAGTACTGGTTCACTACATCTACGTGCACTATTATATCCGGTTAAGTTACAGTCTATGTTTAAAACTATTCAAACATATGCCTGTCCTGTTCAATCTTTCCAAGATAACTATGTCACAAGTGACCAACATTATCCCCTCCAGTGTGTTGGACTTCCTATTTATTAAAAGGCAACTTCTGCAGAAGTGAAATTGGTCACATTTATTATGCATTCTACCTAGATACGTGTACCTTCTCATTGCATTGTGGCAGTTATGGTGCTGTCAAGAGAATAAGATGCCCTGTTGGTGAATCAGTGCAGACTCAATGGGCTCTACTGCACTATGGAGTCTCCATGATTCTATGTCACCCTCTGCATCTTGACTTCTATTTCTAGGCCAAACTATTCCAGCCGTTCCCACTGGCAGAATCTTCCATTCTCACCAACACCGATTCTGTGTCGCGGGTTCCCTGGCAGAGGAAGGTGTGAGCAATGGGAAAATCCATTGACGGCAGGAGGATGGGAAGATTCCATTGCTGGCCAATGGCACATCCCCTCCACCCTGGGATGGAGGCAGAAAATTTCCTCCCTAGTTTCTCTTAACAATATTGCAACTCAATGGAAAGCCAAAAACAACTTTTGACTGTTCCTTGGAAGCTACTTCCACATGTCTTCTCTCCCCATAACTCCCTTGCTGGTTTCACATCAGCAACTTCATACCTAATTTGCTTGTTGGGAATTGCTAATGAGTCTCATTGTTTGAAAACCAAAATTGTGTGGCACGCATTAGCCTGGATTCTGTAAGTTTGAGTGTTGAATGAGGACAGATCTGCATATGATGCATTCCATGTTTGAAAGATCAGGCAATAATCAATCTCTAGTTTAAACATGAGTACTTGAGTGAAATAAAGAAAGATAACTAGCACGCTTGGAATTTACCCACAACAAGGAATCAAACACTGGAAATTTTTACAAAGCTCCTTTGACTTCTCCACCATAACCTCACATGGTCCTACT
Organism: Carcharhinus amblyrhynchos; assembly: GCF_965287045.1. Taxonomy (NCBI): domain Eukaryota; kingdom Metazoa; phylum Chordata; class Chondrichthyes; order Carcharhiniformes; family Carcharhinidae; genus Carcharhinus; species Carcharhinus amblyrhynchos. The sequence goes on along the minus strand of NC_137324.1, from coordinate 43,275,307 downwards.
AGTGGTAGGTGGGGTGTTCGGGGAGTAGGGGAAAATTTGGTGGGAGGCCCAAAAACGTGTTTTATACTGGCCTGAATTTCCCGCAGGATATTCTGCTGGTGCCTGCCATGGCAGGAACACTGCTGGTAACGGGTGTGAAACTGACTTGCATCCCGCTAATGTGATATAAATGGAGGACCAACTGGAATCATTCCCCCCTCCAACTCCTGACTCTGCACATTGCCAGCATGAAAACACGCCGTTCCAAAATACATCTGGAACAACAAGACTTGCAAGGACTGGCCTAAAGAGTGACTGGGGCTGCCTCCATGTTCAGGATGGAGGCCATCGGCACCCCTGGACCCAGGAACACCACAGCAGTAGTGGGAAGGAGCATCTATTAGGTGAGTCTTCCAGCTTCAGTGTCAACAAAGAGATCCTTCCAACAGCTTCAAAGTGCTCCTGGAGATCCTTCTTCTTTCTTCAGGAGATCCATCTTCATTCCTCAACAGTGGGTCAGTGAGGTTCGATGCTTTTTAAATATGGCACCCAACTATGATGGCGAGACACATACAATCTCGCCCCCACCACGGAATATGGCATAAAACCCAGTGGTGCATAATTAATGAGGTTGGGCTAGAAGATGTAGCATGGTTTTCCTTTACAGCAGGAAACACCCCCTGTCTTCATTCCATCCATGGGACTTAGTTCCAGAAAGAGGAATTCTGTCCTGCTTAATTCATGAATTCATGTTATAAGGGCTACTTCCACAATAAAAGAACAGGAGGAGCACTGAAGAAATTCCGAACCAATGCATCTAAATGGGGAGTAAAGGATAAAATACAAGTAAAACAAAACAAAATCAGAAAGGCAACTTTGCAACACAAGTTAGATTAATTTGTTTTATTTATTAGTGTCACAAGCAAGCTTACATTAACACTGCAATGAAATTACTATGAAAATCCCTTCATCGCCACACTCTGGCGCCTGTTCAGTACATTGAGGGAGAACTTAGCATGGCCAATGCACCTATCCAGCACTTTGGGAGGAAACCAGCACACCTGAAGGAAACCCACACAGATATGGAGAGAACATGCAGACTCCGCACAGGAAGTGAACCCAAGCTGGAAATCAAACCTACTGGGTGCCTGGCATTGTGAGGCAGCAGTGCTAACCACTGAGCTATTGTCTTGCCCATTAATGTCCAATTACAACATCCTACCCAGAATATATGATATAATGAGGAAGAATGAAGTGAAAATTCCCCAGGGTAAAAACTGAAGTGTTGCAAGTCAGACTTTTTTCTCAGCATTAATTATGACATGATTTTAAAATATTTGGCAAAGAAAGTAAATTCTCCAAATTCTGCATTTTAATGTCAAGAAGTTTGAGCTTACTTTCCGTTAAACATTTTGCTTTCCAGGTCACATTGTGTGTTGATAAAGAAACTAAACTTTAGCACAGGAGGTATATTTTCAGCTGGAAAATTTTAATCTGTCTGGAGAAAGGCCATTTAATATTGTACAAGCGGCTCTGACAGATTAACCTGCTGTGGTGAACCTGATGCTGTGCTGTATCTCTGCATCAATAGATTCCTTGAATTAATTTCCATCTGCTTTGGAGACTTTGCACAAAAGTTGTGTGTTATTTTTCAATGGAATTTGGGTCAACAAAAGAAATATTCAGGCATTCATTTTCAGCAAAGCTTCAGAGCCAGACATGTCCAAATTGAAGGCCTTTTTACTGGTTTCCACAGCAGACTCTGAGATAAACCCATTGGCAGAATATTTTCATCATACCATTTCGCATCTGATTTGTTCTGACAGATGAGTATAAACACAGCAATCAAGTAATTCTATCGGGAACTGGGTCAGCTTGCATACTGGAATCCATCAGTATGAATTCCAAATTGTTAAAATGATGGCAAATTTGGGCATTGATTAAAAGTGAGATAAAAGTGTTAACTACGATGAAATATTAACGTCATATTTTGTCTCTGACTGCAAAGTGTAAGAATAAATTTGACATAAGAGAAAGCACTTGTGTATGTATATTTTTGAGTACTGATGCTTAATAATTTATTTTTCCAATGAGGTCCCTATGCATGACGTGCAAGCGATGCCAAGATTTTAAGAAATGAACTATACTTCAAATTATTCAATTATCTGAAAAACGATTGAGTTATTTATCAATCTGCAATAAAGAGCTAGGATCAGTAAATCTGTCCAGACAGCAGTTGGGTTGCTTTAAAAACCATCAGTTCATTCATGTTCTTCAAGGTGGGCAACCTGCCATCCTTACTCAGTCAGGCTTATAAGTGACTCCAGTCCCACACCAATGTCAATGACTTTACTCCCCTCTGAAGTGACTCAGCAAACCCCACAATTGTCTCAAACTATGACAAAGAATTACAAGCAAAAACAATGGGCGGCTTACTCAGCTGTGAATCAGAGCATGATGAAAACACACAACCTACTACTGTTGTCTCGCAGCTGCAGGGATCTGGGTTCGATTCCTGGCTTGGGTCACTGTCTGTGCAGAGTTTGCACAGTTTGCATTTGCACCCCGTGTCTGCGTGTGTTTCCTCTGGGCACTCTGGTTTCCTCCCACAATCTGAAAGACATGCTGGGTGAATGCATTGACCCAAACAGATGCTGGAGTGTGGTGGCCAGGGGAATTTCACAGTGACTTCATTGCAATGTTAATGTAAGACTTACTTGTGACTAATAAGTAAACTTTAGTAAGTTTATTTTAAACTTTATTGATGGGTATATCACAACACAAGCAATGATGGAAGGGAGGTCAGATTCTTTTGGAGGGAGTCATTTTTGTATCATAATGTCTTTTTTTCAACACTTCACAATTAAAGCAACAGAAGCCAAAATATTAAGGATGAGAATCTGTTTGAAAGGAGAAAAAGTAGGTCATACAGCCCTTCAAACCTGCTCTGCCAATCAAACCTGTAGATTCATTCTCACTAATACCTAGGATCTGATACCAAAATTGAGAGAGCTGCCTCAAGACTAATCACACATCCTCCATGATATAGTCATAGTTACAGAATTCTCTTTCTCAGCCAACAACTTCCATCATCGCTTTGTCCCAACTACAGGACAAATCCAACAGACCATGGAAATACAATTTCTATGTCTGTTGGGTCCTATATTTAGTTGCTTTTATCCATCATTTTAGCCAGTGTATTGAGTGGGAAAGGGGGTGAAATTGGCCCAGCGACCCCTCCACCTTGACTTCACTCATGGCCTCATGTCAAATACGGGCCAGGAAAGTCCTGCTGAAAATATTAAGAAAGACTGTGACACTGCTGCTTTGAACAGGCTTCAGAAGACTGCCTCGTTGTTTGGAAGTTTTTGAATTATTTTCTAAATAAAATCAGCACATTCTCCCCAAATTGCTCTTTTAAATGTTTTTGGGTGAGTAAGCATATATGGCTTCTTCCTGAGAAAGTAACAGAGGATTCAACAAATCTTGCAAGTTTAACAAAAAATATATCTGAGTAGACATGGTAAAATATAGGAAGAAATAATCACTTGACCATTTGTCTTTTTTTCTCTTTTACACCCTCCAGAACGGGTATAAGTAAGCATGACAAAATGTCAAAAAATGGTCTGGTATTTGCTTGAAAAGATCACATTCATTGTCGCCAATGAAGAGGTCACATGTAAAACCAGAAAATGAGCACTTTTCTGTAACTTGGGCAGATTGTTCCACTTTCAATGCTTGAGTTTATTGGGTCGTACACTGTCTTAAAAGCTTGACTTTATATCATAGAAGTCCTACAGTGCAGAAGGAAATCATTTGGCCGATCGAGACTGCAGTGAAACCACCACCCAGACCCGATTTCCTTAAACTCATATATTTACCCTGCTAGCTCCCCTGATACTAAGGGACAATTTAGCATGGCTAGTCAACCTAACCCGCACATCTTTGGACTGTGGCAGGAAACTGGAGCACGCGGAGGAAACCCACGCAGACACAGAAAGAACATGTAAACTGCACACGGACAGTGACCCAAGGCCAAAATTGAACCTGAATCCCTGGTGAGGCAACAGTGTTAACCACTGTGCCATCGTGCTGCCCACAACATCCTGTGCATTAATCTATATGTATAGAAAGTCAAGCAGATGCACTCAGATTTTCCCACCCAATTTATTTTGCTGTACTTAATTGATCCAGTGCAATGACAGGGGAATCTGCCACATATGGAAGAATGTTATTTTGAAGTACCAGCATTGCACCTACAGGAGTAAGTAATGTGGATGAGTCTAAGATCTAGTTGTCATTGAGTGGCACGGTGGCACAACGGTTAGCACTGCTGCCTCACAGCTCCAGGGATCTGGGTTCAGTTCCTGGTTTGGGTCACTGTCTGTCTGTCTCGAGTTTGCACTTTCTCCCCATGTCTGCGTAGGTTTCCTCCTGGTGTCCCAGTTTCCTCCCAGAATCTAAAAGGCATGCTGGTTAGATGCATTGACCCGGAGAGCAGCGACTAGGGGAATTTCACAGTAGCTTCATTGCAGTGTGAATGCAAGCCTTACTTGTGACTAATGATCAATCTTTAGTAAGTTTATTTTACACTTTATCTTTGGATGTCTCACAAAAGAAGCAATGATGGAAGAGAGGTCAGGTTTTTGTGGAGGGAGTTACTTTTGTATCATAATTTTTTTTTCCAACACTTCACAATTAAAGCAGCAGAAGATACACTATTAAAGATGGGAATCTCTTTAAAAGGAGCAAGTGTAGGCCATTTAGTCCTTCAGACCTGCTGTTCCAATTGATAAGGTCATAGCTGATCTGATTGTGGCCTGAACTCTACTTTTCTGTCTACCTCTTTTAGCCCATGACTGGAATGTCAATCAAGAATCTGTCCAACTCAGCCTTCAAAGTATCTAATGCTGCTGCACCCATTGTTCCCTAGAGGAGAGAATTCCTCAGACTAACAACTCTGTGAGACAAAAATAAATCTCACCTCTGCCTTAAGTGGGAGATCCCTATTGTTAAACCATGTCTATTAATCTCAGGATGGAATTCTTCCATGAACCTGTAAATGGGTTCAATGACAAGCGGCACTGCCCCCAACCAGGGTGCCTCAATGGCCTCCTGTCCTACCAGTGAGGCCATCACATCGAGCCCCGATTGATGGGAACCATGATCTCACTGGAAACCCAGGCCTGGTAAGATTGCGAGGGGCAAGAAACCAGCCCCAAACCTGATTTTTGCCTCTTACGCGATCTTACCAGCTTAATCCGCCCATCAACAAATGTGACGAGCCAGTAATATTACACACACCTTCCCTTATGTCCTATTCACAACTTACTTTCGCATCTGTCTTGTCTTCAGCAAATTTAATAATCATACATTTGATCCCTTCATCCAAGTCATTGATATATATTGGAAATACTTGTGTTTTCAGCACTGATCCTGAGGGGCACTCTATTTTATTTATTTGAGCTTGTCAGCCTGAAAATGTCCCATTTATTCCCACCTTTTGTTTTCTGTTATCTAACCAATCCTCTCTCCATGTTAACTTTGACTCCCTACACTATGAGCTCTTTGTATGGTAATTTTTGATGCAGCAACTTACCAAATGCTTTTTAGAAATCCCAGTGCATCACATCTATAGGTTCCCTTTCATCCTTGTTGCTTGTCACTTCCTCAAATTCTAATAAATTAATCAAACAAGATTTCCCTTTCATAAGCCGTATTGGCCCTGCCTGATTGCATTGCGATTTTCTAAGTGCCCCATTTAATAATAGTTTCTAGCATTTTCCCATAGACAGATGTTAGGTGAACTGGCCTGTAATTTCCTGTGTTATCTTTTTGCCTTTCTTGTTGAGAAGTGACATTCACTACTTTAAAATCTGATATGACAAATATAGTTTTACTTAATAAATATGCACTGTTCCTTTAAAAGAAAGCAACTCGAAAATGTGCTTCCTAGTCAGATTTATTGCCCCAGCCTTGCTCAATCATTTACAATTGTGTTATATATTTGAGGAAATTTTCCTTCATTCATTTAATTTCTGCACTTTAAACTGGCCAACAGTTTAATTTGTTAATTATTTAACCTTTCATTTATATTTCCTAACCACAGATTTTTGTTCACTTCTATCACCTTGTTATAAATAAGATCATGGTAAGAAAGGTTGATACTGCTTAAGTTTTAAATTTATTTATCAGTATCACAAATAGGGTTACGCTGCAATGAAATCATTGTGAAAATCCCCTAATCACACTCTGGTGCCTATTCGGGTACACCGAGAGAGGATTTAGCATGGCCAATGAATCTAATCAGCACATCTTTTGGACTGTGGGAGGAAACCAGAGCACCGTGGGCAACTCATGCAGTTAGGGGGAGAATGTGCAGATTCCACACAGTGGCCCAAGCCGGGAATCAAACCCGGCGCTGTGAGGCATGCTAACTTCTATGCCATCATACTGCCCATAGCTTACCGCAAGCTTGCACTCAAAACTTTTTGCTGAGAATTGCCTTTTAATGAACACTACTAAATTACCAAACTTGCATGCTGTATTTCCATGTATAAATACATAATTAAAGAACAGTTAAAAGAATACATGGAATCGATGATAGCAATGTAATATGGAAAAAAATGATATGGGATGAAATTAATTGCTTAGTTAGTTTTGAGGCGTATTGAGGTAGCAATTATTACACAATTTGTATCTTGTGATTACTACACACTTGGTTCAAAACCTTATATACAAGTTTAATTAATTGAAAAATCTCATAATAAAGCAAAGCCAAAATTGCTTAGGACTTACAACTGTCCTATTGAATCCTATGAGATTTGTTATATAAATCCAACAACTTGCCTCCATGAATCACATTTCTACAGTCCCAGTAGCACATGAACTATCGAATATCTAATCAACTTTCTCAGTGCTTACCCAACAATATTAAATTGTATTCCAAACTATATTTTTATCTAACTATGTAAGAGTTAATCAAAACATTTGCATTTGTTTTTGCCGCTTTTTATTATCACTGTTATGGGGTAAATCAATTATTCTCATTTTTAGTCATGAAGTTTCGGCCTCTGGTTCTGCTCTCATGATCTAACTGAATAGCTTACGAATGATTATCCAAGTCCACATATTCCATCCATTGACAAAACAGGAGCTGTGATTTCCTGATGCTCACACGTAACATGCAGCTTTCCTCGGCGTAATAAGGACTTCGAAAATCAACGCAAAGAGCTATCTCAACCATCCTATGAACTATTTAGAAGTTTATTTCCAATAGACATGATGATCTCGCTCATAACCTGGAGCATGAAATGACAGAATCATCCTCATCAATCTTCTTTGAACTTTGTTGCCTGCCTTTTAAACGCTGCAGGAAATTGTACACATTTGTGAAAATGTCACTTCACTAGTAGATTGAGTTTTTTTTACTCATTGCTGGGATAGGGGCATCACTGGCTGGTCAGCACTTATTTGCCCATCCCTAGTTGTCCTTGTTCAGATGGCAGTTGAGAGTCAACAACATTGCTATGGTTCTGGATTCACATGTAGACCAGTCCAGGTAAGGATAGAAGATTTTCTTCCCTAAAGGACATTAGAGGACTAGATGGGTTTTTCCTGACATTCGACAATGGTTCCATGGTCATCAGTGTATTTTTAATTATAGATTTTTTTAAAATTGAATTCAAACTCCACCAGCTGCCATGGTGGGATTTGAACCCAGGTCCCCAGAACATTAACTGAGTGTTTCTGGATTAATAGTACAGCAATAATACCACTAAGCCATCGCCTCCCGATAATTTGTTTTGAACAATGTCACACCTTGCACAAAGGAAGATGGTGATTGTTATTGGAGGCCAACATCAGGACATCTTTGCACGGATTCCTCAGGACAATGCTCCCAGTACATCATCTTCCATTGCTCCATCACTAAACTTTCCTTCGTCATAGGGTCAGAAGTGAGGATGTTCATTCATGATTGTTCAGTTCCATTTACTATACAGTGAAAAGTATTGTTTCTTGTGCGCTATACAGACAAAGTATACTATACATAGAGGAGGAAAGGATAGGGTGTAGAATGTACTGTTATAGTCATAGCTAGGGTGTAGAGAAAGATCAACTAAATATAAGGCAGGTCATTCAAATGTCTGAAGGCAGCAGGGAAGAAGCTGTTCTTGAGTCGGTTGGTACATGACCTCAGACTTTTGTATCTTTTTCCCAATGGAAGAAGGTGGAAGAGAGAATGTCCAAGACTGTGGGGTCCTTGATTATATCGGCTGCTTTTCTAAGGCAGCGGGAAGTGTAGGCTGAGTCAGTGGATGGGAGGCTGGTCTGCCTGATGGACTGGGTTACTTTCACAACCCTTGTAATTTCTTGTAACCATGGTCAGAGAAAAAGCCATACCAAGCTGTGATACACCCCAGAAAGGATGCTTTCTGTCCCACATTTTGTTTCCTTCAGATAGCCTGAAGAAATTGTTACCATTAAATTTCCAGAGAATTGCGCACAATTGAACACATTGTAGTCAAATATCCCATGATGCACCAGCCTGCTATTGTTCAGCAGTTCCCTTTAGTTATTTTATTTAATCAATCATTACACTCGTGTGTTGATACAGATCTTAAAATAGCATGGACCAGGATAACGGCTATTCTCATTTATCCTTGCAGCTTTTTCTTCATATCGCAAGCATTACTGATTCATACTTACATTACAGATTTGTGAACCAAAATTACCTGATCCGAAATTTATTCACTGCAATTCAATTGTAATGATTTTGTAAAAAAAAACACTTTATATGACTACTACTTCATCATTCTACATAAAACTTCCATGCAACTTATGAAATAATGGAATGATCTGTTCTTTAGTCCTCAATCTACTTCTAACAGAGTTGAAAAAAAATTCTTTGGATCCTTCTTGGTGTTATCTACATTCTGATACCCAACTGTGCTCTCACCTCGCCTAATACCAGTTAAATTGTATTCAACCGAATATTATGACTTTCCATTCTTCTTCCAATAGCTTTCGATTAAAAACTGAGCAGTCAGAATTTCAAAGACTTTGTGCCAGAAAATGAGAGAAAGTATTTTGAAAGTGACAATAAAAGGCATGGAAGTCAACAGGCAGAATTTTCTTAAAAAAATATTCTCAGTGTTGAATGGACAAGAAGACGGGTAGGTTTTCTCACTTTTTTTTCAGTGAGGTAAGTAATGGGAATTTATGGCACTCTGTGCAATACAGAAGGTAGAATGTCAGTGGGGGAGAACAGGTAGAGCCTCAGCTCACCTGCAAAGCTGGTTGCTGAGCTCTCTGGGCGCCATTACACTTTGTACACACTCCAGATCTCTGCCCTGGACATCCTCCCACCCCCATCAATGCTACAGCTGATTGCTCCCTCATTCCTCTAATAGCTGGCCACCTCCCTCCAATTGTCACTCTCCCCTCTCCATCCACCCCAATTGCCAAAAGCATCGATCAACCCTGCAGGCTCAAGGGGCATTTTACTCCATCCTACGGACATGTCCCCCTGCCTCCCCCTGTTAAGTTCCACCTCTGTCTATTTCATGTCAAGCTTGTGCCCATTTTTGGTGTGAGAATGAATAAATTATTTAAATTACATTTGTATCTATTTTGCATGGAATTATAAAGCCTGGAACATTACTTTCTGGGTTCACTTGCCTCTGTGGCCTCACCGGGAATGTTTTTCTCTGACAAGAATCAGAGCTGGTCCTCAGCAATAGGGACAAACTGTGATGGCTTCGCTGGTAGAATCAGAAGCCAGTGAGGCCCCCTCAGGAGGTTTAAGGAAATGGGAGTGTGCCTTGAGTGGTGCCAGCTTGGCACTGCCAACCTAGAGCCCAGCAGTGCCTACCTGCCACAGCAGCAATGCCTGCAAGTCAGTTCCAAAGGGCAGTGCCTGAGGGGCAAGGCCAGATTTGAGCAGGCTGATTAGATAGGGAGGGCCCTGCTGCCACTCTGCAGGCAATCACTGGGGGAGGGAGGGGGATCCCACTGCCACTTTGCAGGTGATCAATGGGGAGGGGTTTGGCCCCACTGCCATTCTGCAGGCATTCTGTAGGGAAAGGGAGGGGTGGTACGATATTTCCAGGTGGACTGGGGCTCTTAATTGGCCATGAGCCCCCATGATGCCTGGCTGTCTCTCAGATCTGTCAGGTCTCTGTGGGTTGCCTGTCCGCATGTGCAGCCACAGAGGTCTACACATACACAATGCTGTCCTCTGCTGCTGCAACAGGCTTGCTGATGATTTAAGCCCACCCTCTGCCCTGGCATGTGAGGAATGGTTTAGCCCAGTTTTTTCTGCACTGAGTGGATAACATATTGGATTTTATCCCCCTGTTCGCACCGCCCCCCTTCCCCGCACCGCACCCAAACAAAAGAGTCAGGAACTCTTCTGTGTTTACGCCCATACTGAATTTAGAATTGTTTTGGTAAGAGCCCCCCCTCTGTCCCTCTCCAACATAAATCTCTTCTCATGCATCTCTTTACTCACTTTGTAGGTGAGAAGTTTATGTCTAAGACTAGCATTTTAAATATGAATAAGGATATGAAGGTGGAGGTTGGTAAAGTGAGCTAAGAAACTAGGTTAAAAGGTAGGACAGTGTAGGTGCAGTGGCAGACTTTTAAGGAAATATTTTATCACACTCAGCAAAGATTTCTACCAATAAGACAAATAATTTTTGAGAAGAACGCATTCCCTATGATCAAACAAGGAAGTTAAGGATAATATCGCTGAAAGAATCACTGTACATGTCTGAAAAGATTAATACTGTCAGAAGATTGATCAGATTTAAAATTGATTAGAAAATAAAGAGGAAGAGTATGAGAGAAAGCTAGCTAGAAATATAAAACCAGAGAATAACCGTTTCTGCAAGTATTTGAATAGGAAAAGTGTTAAGTAAAGCTAATGGTCTTCAAGAGATTGACTCTGGGGAGTTAGTAATGGAAAGTAAAGAAATGGTAGAAGGGTTGAACAGTTTTTTGTATTTTCAAAGATTTAGGAACCATTCAAAGATATTTAAATATCAAGAAGTAAAAAAGAAGCAGAAAATAGTATGAAAAAAGATAGGAATAGTTTCTATAGATATTTAAATAGGAAAAGTATGAGTAAATTTGTACAGTGATTCCTCCAATGTAATGTTGAGTGAGTCTGGGGAATTATTAAGGAAGACAAAGATATGACAGAGGCATTAAACAAATATTTTGTATCAGAAGACTTAGAAAGCTCCATAAAGATACCTGAAAGTTAAGGGATGAAGGAGAGGGAAGAACTTAGGACAATCACCAACACTGAGGAAAATATGCTGGAAAAACTAGTAAACCTAAAGACTGACAAATCCCCAAGATCTGGCAGCCGATATCTTAGAGTCTTAAAAGGACTGGCTGCAGAGATAGTGGAGGTATTGGTTGCAATCTTCCAAAATTCCTTAAATTCTGGAAGGCTCCCAGTGGATTGCAACTGTAACAACTTTATTCAAGAAAGAAGGGAGAAAGAAAACAAGGAAGTACAGGCCAGTTAACTTATCATCTGTCAGAGGAAAATTGCTAGAATCCATTACTAAGGAGGAAACAGCAAAATATTTAGAAAATAATAATGGGAACAGAAGGATCTGGGTGCATATATGCAGAGATTTTTGAAGGTTGCAGGGCAGTTTGAGAGTGCGGTTGAGAAAAACATAAGGCAGGATTTTCCACGCAACCCGTCATGTGGTTCACGGCAGCGGAGATGGCCCGCCATTGGTTGGCGGCAGGATCTTCTAGTTCCGCTGTTGTCATGGGCGTTTCTTGTTGAATGCACCCCTCTCTATTATGAAATCCACAGCAGAAGTGCACTGTCAGCAGGCCCGGGTGATACTTTCGGCTTGAAAGGCTGTAAAATCCTGGCCATTAAGCTTAATCAATAGGGGCTTAGTGTTCAAAAGCATGTGGGTGAGGTTAAACGTGTGTAAACCACTAGCTTGGCCTTCCCTGGAGCATTGTGTACAGTTCCGTGTGCCACACTTCAGGAAGGATGTGAAGGCATTGAAGAAAGTACAGAAAAGATTCATGAGAATGGTTCAGGGTTGAAGGACCTCAGTAATGAAGAAAGATTAGAGAAGTCAGGACTGTTTTCCTTGGAGAGAAAGAGAAGATTTTATGGTGGTACTGAAATCGTAAACAATATGATTAAAAACTTTTTAATGTCATAACTTGTTGAAGCTTGGATTGCACATCCTGAAAGTGTGGTGGAGGCAGGTTCAATCAAAGCATTTCGAAGGGATTTAGATTGTTATCAGGAAAGGAGGAATGTGCAGGGCTATGGGGAGAAGTTAGAAGAATGGCACTAAGTTAACAGCTCATCCAGATAGCCAGTGTAGACATGATGGGCTTAATGGCTTCCTTCTGAACTGTAACAACTTTGCCATTCTGTGATCAGGTAGTGTCATCATCATTCATGAAAAAGAAACCATATTTAAATGATTTTTTATAGTTCTTTGAGGAAGTAACATGTAAGGTTGTTAAAGGGGAATCTGTGGATGTGGGGTACTTAGATTTTTGAGAGGTATTTGTTAAGGTACCATATCAAAGATTATGGCATGATAAAAGCACTTTGATTATGGGGTAACATATTAGGAAAATTAACTACTAAAATTAGCTCATTGTTCCGTGGGAGCATTGAAGAGAGGCTGCGATTTGAGAGTGGAGAGCTGTGGGTGAGTAAAAGCGACTTTTTCTTTTAGAAACTAACTTTATTTTTTAGTGGTTTTTTTTTGATTGTTTTTTTTTTAAGTTTGACCCCGGTTTGACCCCGGAAGTAGTTGCGAGGGCACTCGGGTCGCGTTTTTTTTTCACCTTTAAAAGTTTACTCACCTCGGGGGTCCAGCCTCATTGTTCCGTGGGAGCATTGAAGAGAGGCTGCGATTTGAGAGTGGAGAGCTGTGGGTGTGTAAAAGCGACTTTTTCTTTTAGAAACTAACTTTATTTTTTAGTGGTTTTTTTTTGATTGTTTTTTTTTAAGTTTGACCCCGGTTTGACCCCGGAAGTAGTTGCGAGGGCACTCGGGTCGCGTTTTTTTTTCCCAACTATAAATTAGACCGGAGGGGTTTCCCGATACTCTACACGGGTAGAGTATCCCAGCCCTCCCCCCTCCCCTAACCTAAAAAAAAAGAGAGAGAGAGAGAGGGGCTCTGTCTGAGAGCTGGTAAGACTGCTTTTGTATTTGTGTGTGCTGTAAGTGCTTTGGCTCACAGGGCCAAAGAGATAAGGTAAGTTGTAAGTTTTTTTTTTCCTTTTTTCCTTTGGGTTGCTATAAGGGGTAAGTATGGGTGTGAGACCTGTATGTTGTTGCCAATGCAACATGTGGGAGGTCTTGGAGGCTCCTGGCCTGCCAGACATCCACACCTGTGCTCGGTGTGTGGAGTTGCAGGCCCTACGAAACCAGGTTAAGGAGCTGCAAATGCAGCTCGAGGACCTTCGGCTAGTTAGGGAGAGTGAGGACGTTATAGAAAGGAGCTACCAGCAGGTAGTCACACCAGGGCAACGGGATGAGGGCACTTGGGTTACCATTAGGAAGGGGAAAACACGGGTGATGGGGAGCACTCCGGTGGATGTCCCCCTTCAAAATAAGTACTCTGGCCTGAGTACTACTGGGGGGGACAGCTCATCTGAGGGAGGAAGCGATGGCCAGCTCTCTGGAGCTGAGCCAGTGAGCCAAAAAATCAAAAAGGGAAGCAGAAAGGTAGTATTAATAGGGGACTCCACAGTGAGGGGCGCAGACAGGCGTTTTTGTGGACGTAGAAGGGAGTCGCGGATGGTGGTTTGTCTCCCTGGGGCTGGGATCCAGGATGTCTCTGGGCGGGTCCCAGACATCCTGAAAGGGGAGGGTGAGGAACCGGAGGTAGTAGTACATATAGGTACTACTGATGTAGGTAAGAAGAGGGAGGCACTTGTGAAAAAGGACTATAGGGAACTGGGTAGGCAGCTGAGGAAGAGAAAAGCGAAGGTAGTAATCTCAGGATTGCTGCCTGTGCCAAGGGAGAATGAGGGAAGAAATGAAATGAGGTGGAGGGTGAATGCGTGGCTGAGGGACTGGTGTAGAGGGCAGGGATTTCGGTTCCTAGATCACTGGGACCTCTTTAGGGGTAGGTGGGACCTCTATAGTAGGGACGGGTGGCACTTAAATACCAGGGGGACTAGTATCTTGGCGGGAAGACTGGCTAAGGCTACCGGGGGGACTTTAAACTAGAAAGGATGGGGGGAGGGAACTGTGTTGGGGAAACTGGGACGGAGGAGGTTCGCTCCCAGGTAGGGGAGGACCGCAGGCAGTATGCGAGGGAGGTTAGACAGGTGGTGGAGATGGGAAATGCCCAGACTGAGGGGCTGAAGTGTATATATTTTAATGCAAGGAGTATAGTGAATAAGGTAGATGAGCTTAGGGCGTGGATAGCTGTTTGGGATTGTGATGTGGTGGCCATTACGGAGACTTGGATGTCTCAGGGACAGGACTGGGTACTTCAGGTGCCAGGCTTCAGGTGCTTCAGGAAGGACAGGGAGGGTGGCAGAAGGGGTGGTGGCGTGGCACTGTTGATCAGGGATAGTGTCATGGCTACAGAGAAAGAGGATGTCGTGGAGGGATTGTCTACAGAATCTCTGTGGGTGGAAGTTAGGAACAGCAAAGGGTCAAAAACTTTGCTGGGTGTAATCTATAGGCCGCCCAATAGTGACAGGGAAGTTGAAGTGCAAATAGGGAAACAGATTCTGGAGAGATGTTTTAATAACAGAGTTGTCGTGATGGGAGACTTCAATTTCCCAAACATCGACTGGAATATCCCTAGGGTAAGGGGTATAGATGGGGAGGAGTTTGTTAGGTGTGTTCAGGAGGGTTTCCTGACGCAGTATGTGGACAAGCCTACGAGGGGAGAGGCTGTACTTGACCTGGTACTGGCGAATGAACCAGGGCAGGTGATGGATCTTTCGGTAGGAGAGCATCTTGGATATGGTGACCATAATTCTATCTCCTTCACAATTGCGTTGGAACGAGATAGGATCAGGCAGGCTAGGAAGGTGTTTGTCTGGGGTAAGGGGAGATACGAAGAAGTCAGGAAGTTACTTGGACAAATAAACTGGAAGGAGGCGTTCTTAGGGAAAGGTACCGAAGGAAGGTGGCAGATATTCAAGGAATGTGTGTCTAGAGCTCTGAATGACAACGTTCCGATGAGACGAGGGGGGTTTGGTGGGTCGAGGGAACCGTGGTGCACAAAGGATGTGTTGAACCTAGTCAGGAAGAAAAGGAAGGTGTACAAGAGGTTCAGGGAATTAGGAGATGTTAAAGATCTTGAGGAGTATAAGGACTGTAGGAGGGAACTTAAAAGGGAAATTAGGAGAGCCAGAAGGGGTCATGAGAAGACCTTGGCGAGTAAGATTAAGGAGAATCCCAAGGCCTTCTATAAATATGTGAAAGGTAAAAGGATAAGAAGAGAAGGGATAGGACCGATAAAAGGTGAGGGGGGAAAGGTTTGTGTGGAACCAGAAGAAATGGCGGAGGTGCTTAACGAGTACTTCGCCTCAGTATTCACGGTGGAAGCCGATCTGGGAGATTTTGTTATGGATTTGCAGCAGATGGAAAGGATTGAGTACGTGAATATTAAGGAGGAGGATGTGTTGGAACTTTTGAATTCTATCAAGGTAGATAAGTCGCCGGGACCAGATGGGATGTACCCCAGGATACTGTGGGAGGCGAGGGAAGAGATTGCAGAGCCCCTGGCGATGATCTTTGCGTCGTCAATGGAGACGGGTGAGGTTCCAGAGGATTGGAGGATTGCGGATGTAGTTCCTATTTTTAAGAAAGGGAACAGAGATAGCCCGGGAAATTACCGACCGGTGAGTCTGACCTCAGTGGTTGGTAAGCTGATGGAGAGGCTTCTGAGGGACAAGATTTACGAACATTTGGAGAGGTTTGACATGATCAGGAATAGTCAGCATGGATTTGTCAAGGGCAGGTCGTGCCTTACAAGCCTAGTTGAGTTCTTCGATAATGTGACTGAACACATTGACGAAGGAAGTGCCGTGGACGTAGTGTACATGGACTTCAGCAAGGCGTTTGATAAGGTCCCCCATGCAAGACTTCTTGAGAAGGTGAGAGGGCATGGGATCCAAGGGCCTTTGGCCTTGTGGATCCAGAACTGGCTTGCCTGCAGAAGGCAGAGAGTGGTTGTGGATGGGGCTTTTTCTGAATGGAGGTCAGTCACCAGCGGAGTGCCTCAAGGATCTGTTCTGGGACCCTTGTTGTTTGTCATTTTCATAAATGACCTGGATGAGGAAGTGGAGGGATGGGTAAGTAAGTTCGCTGATGACACGAAGGTCGGTGGTGTTGTGGATGATCTGGAAGGATGGCAAAAGTTGCAGCAGGACATAGATAGGATGCAGGACTGGGCGGAGAAGTGGCAGATGGACTTCAACGCGGATAAATGTGTTGTCGTCCATTTTGGCAGAACCAACGGGATGAACGAGTACACTATTAAGGGCAGAAGTCTGAGTAGTGTTGAGGAGCAGAAGGATCTTGGGGTCCGGGTCCACAGGACTCTTAAATCGGCCTCGCAGGTGGAGGAGGTGGTCAAGAAGGCGTATGGTGTACTGGCCTTCATTAATCGAGGGATTGAGTTTAGGAGTCGGGAGGTAATGCTGGAACTTTATAAGACCCTTGTCAGGCCTCATTTGGAGTATTGTGCGCAGTTCTGGTCGCCTCACTATAGGAAAGATGTAGAAGCTATTGAAAGGGTGCAGAGGAGATTTACAAGGATGTTGCCTGGACTGGGAGGCATGCCTTATGAAGTTAGGTTGAGGGAGCTGGGACTCTTTTCCCTGGAGAGACGAAGGTTGAGAGGCGACCTGATAGAAGTTTACAAAATGTTGAGAGGAATAGATAGGGTGGACTCTCAGAGGCTATTTCCCCGGTTTGAAATGGTCGCTACGAGAGGACACAGATTTAAGGTGCGGGGAGGGAGGTTCAGAAGTGATGTTAGGGGTAAGTTTTTCACTCAGAGGGTGGTGAGTGAATGGAATCGGCTGCCGTCAGTGGTGGTGGAGGCGAACTCGCTGGGGTCTTTTAAAAGACTTCTGGATGAGTATATGGGGTTTAATGAGATTGAGGGTTATAGATAGGTCTGTAGGTTGGTAGGTGATGTGGTCGGCGCAACTTGTGGGCCGAAGGGCCTGTTTGTGCTGTAGTGTTCTATGTTCTATGTTCTAACTACCAGGAAGCAGAGAGCAGGAAGAGTAGGCAAAAACAGTCATTTGCCACAAATAACAATAATTTAAATGACCATAATTTGTTATTGGTAATGTTGCTTAAGGGATAATGTTGGCCAGTTCAAAAGCAAACCTTCTGTGTTCTTCAAGTAATGGCATTAGATATTTTACATCCACTTGAGAGCTATGGGAACTTATTTCATCCAAAATACAACACTTCTAATGGAACAATATTCTCTCAAAACTGCACAGAAGTGTCAGCCTTAATTAGTCAGGCAGTTTTCCTGCAACTCTATGCACTGGAATCTCGTTCTCTGTACTAGTACAGCAGCTGAAAAGGAGGAAACTGTCCATGCAGGCTAAATGGCGAAAGTGGAGGAAATGGATTCATAAGGTGATAGTTTCCCAGTACTGCACCCTTGCCCTTTAAAAAGTGCAGCAACCAGAATTCTGCTGTTACCTTACGACAATTACCACTCCATTCCTGATGCAAATTGAAATTGGTGGAACAAAGGTGGAAAAATGAGATGACTTGCTGGATCCCTCCTCTTTGGCAACATTTCTGTGTGGCATGTGGGAAAGAGATAGCTGGCACCCTCTCTGACTGGAGTCTGGAGAATTAAGGCCTTGGCCAATTGCAACTTGAGGCTTTGTTCTCTAATTTTCCTACTTATTCCAACATAATCAATTTCCTAGAGATTACTAATAACCAGAAACTGAACTTGACTAGCCACATAAATACTGTGGCTGCAAAAACAAGTCAGAGGCTAGGAATGCAGCAGCATGTGGCTTACAAAGAACAAAGAACAAGGAAAAGTACAGCACAGGCCCTTCGACTCTCTGAGCCTATGCCAATCATGATGCCCTAATTACAAAAAAAACCTTTACTCGGTCCATATCCCTCCATTGTCTCCCTATTCATGTTCCCATCCAGATGCATCTTAAATGTTGTTAAATGCTTGCTTCCACCATATCCTCTGGCAGCGTGTCCCAGGCACCCAATGGTCTCTGCGTGGAAGATTTCTCCCACACATCTCCCCCAAACTTTCCCCCTCTCACCTTGAACCTGTGCCCCTTGTAATTGACACTTCCACTTTTGGAAGAAGCTTCTGATTTATTTCCTGACTTCCCAAAGCCTTGGCTCCTGCTCCTCAAGGCACAAGTCAGGATGTGATGGATTGCTATACACCTGCCTGGATGAGTGCAGTTCCAACAACACTCAGGAAGTTTGATACCTTTCAGGACAAAGCAGCCCTTGATTGGTGCCCTTTCCACAAACATTCATTCTCTCCACCACTGATGAACAATGGCTGCAGTGTGTACTCTCTACAAGAATTCACTAAGATTCCTTAGGCAGCACTGTCCAAACCAACAACTGCGACCATCGAGAATGACAAGGACAGGAGACACATGGGAGCACCACCACTTGGATGTTTCCCTCCAAATCACTCACCATCCTGACTTGGAAATATATCACCGTTCATTCATTGCTCCTTGGTCAAAATCCTGGAATTGCCTCCCTAACAGCATTGTAAGTGTATCCACACCACATTGACTGCAGTTGTTCAAGAAGGCAGCTCACCAGCACCTGCTCAAGGACAACTAGAGAGTGGCTATGAAGGCTGGCCTGTCTAGCAATGCTGACATGATGTAAGTGAATGAAAATAATAATCCTGCTTGACTTAGGGTAGGAAAGTGGAGGGGTATTCCAGACTACAACTTGTAAGTAGCTACAGATGTCTGAAAACAAATTGTGTTCTAAAAGCATGCATTTTTCATACCTCATTGATATTGGCAAACGACACAAGCAGCGATCTCAACCTCACCTGTTAGACTACCCACAACATGCAGGGCCGGTGACATTTTGTCCAAAATTCCCAGATTGCATTAACTAGATGATCTTTATCCAATGTAGCCAAATCTATATTCATCTCTATTTTAAAATCTATCACAAATGATACACTCTGAGAAAGAGAAAGCATTTAGTTGACTGCAGCGAATAATAAGTCCTAAGTTTTTAAAATATTGATCACTTCATAATGGCTATTTTCTTTGGAAAATTGCACATCCATACCTACTCTACAATATACTTCCCATTAATTTTCATTTGAATGGATTGAAAATCATCAGCTTGGATTGTCTGCATTCCCATTTGCTCTAGTGAAAAACGTTTCTTTTGGGATAGTATAACATTTGAGAATATCTATATATATGTTTATATTATATATATAAATAATTCATGTATATGTCTCACCGACTGAATAAACAAAGCTGGAATGAATATGAATTATAAATTGGGATTTTTAATTTCCCTCACTTTTTCTTACATCACATCTTTCATGCCATTTAAAATTATCTTAACAACTAAGTTACATGCTTACACATTAGGACAGTGAAGAGAGTTCCACTTTATAACAGGTCACATTGTTTGTGTCATGTATAGGACATTGCAAATCATCAAACATTTTTGCCTTGATGAATTGGTAAATGTTTGATGATATGAAATGTCCTATACATTTCAACTCCCGGCTTGGGTCACTGTTTGCACGATTTCTCCTGTCTGTGTGAGTTTCCTCCAGGTGCTCCAGTTTCTTCCCACAGTCTGAAAGATGTGCTGGTTAGGTCAATGTACCCGGCCAAGCGCTGGAGTGTCGTGACTAGGGGATTTTCACAGTAACTTCATTGCAGTGTGAATGTAAGTCTACTTGTGACACTAATGAATAAACTTTAAACTGTAAACATGACACAAACAATGTGACCTGTTAAAAAGTGGAACTCTCTTCACTGTCCTAATGTGTAAGCATGTAACTGTTAAAAAGTGGAACTCCCTTCATTGTCCTAACGAGAAAACGCGTAGCTTTTTAATCCTGAGTTGTTAGGCAATTTTAAATAGCAGGCAAGAAAGCAAAAAATCAGGCACAACCTTTTCTTACCTACTCTTGACGGAAAATTCTGCGCAACACGAAGTCATTAACAGGGCAGACAAATTTCTTCAGTTTGCTAAGTATTGATGGCAAGTGGCTACCACTGACAAGGAAATGGTGAAGGGAAATCTCAATATTCCCTGGTGTGTTACCTATTGATTACAATTAGTCTTACACTAGGAACAGAAGATCTGTGTTCTTTTCTCTTGGTGAATTAACTATCAATTACAGCTTGCTACCACTGGCTGGGGAAAATCTACTACTCCTATTTGAACTACCTATTGATTGCAGGTATCCACAACTAACAAAAGATAATAACTAGAAGACACTCTCTGTTGTCCCCAGTGGATCAGCTATCAATTATACATAACCACATTAGCTACACTAACTACTGTAAGATTGATTCAAATAAATGGACCAGCGCATGAACCAGAAGGACCATCATGGAAAACTAAAAATTTGAATTGACTCACCTTATTCAGCAGAAGGCTGTGATCCAGCTGTGTTTTTTAAGAACACTGGCAATCTTTTAACACTTTGACGCAGTGGTTATTATTCATCAGCCTAAACGAGTGTCAGTGACCATTGATAAAGGCAAGTTACTGCGGATGCTGGAATCTGAAATAAATACAGAAAATGCTGGAAAAATTCACAGCATCTGTGAAGAGAAATTAGAGCTAAGGATGGGCCATCCTGACTCGAAATGTTGGCTCTAGCCTCTCTCCGCAGATGCTACCAGACCTGCTGAGATTTTCCAGCATTTTCTGTTTTTGTGTCAATGACCATTGACTTGAGACAGCATCAGAGCTGGGCCCAAACCTTTCATCCAAACATGTTCCTTTTAGCAACAAGCCTGGTTCAAAGTCACACTGTTAGCTTCAGGAAAAGGAGGCTAATTGAGCGCCAGTAATGCTACCACTGGCAATTGAGATAGATGGCCTACCCATTTGGTGAGCTCTTTGTGCTATGTGGATCAGTATCATGCATTTATTCACTGAATCCAATGCCAGCATTCCACATCATATTTATTCACTGAACCATTGGTGCACTCTAAGGCATCTATCCCATAGAAAGTTATAACTTGGATCCAGCACAATGAAAAACTATATTTAGATTAGTTTTTCCTCCTACTCTCCAAGCTGAAAAACATTTTTCTGAAGATAAATAATAAATTAGGAGGGAGACACAGCAGCACAGTGGTTAGCACTTCTGCCTCTCAGTGTCAGGGACCAGGGTTCGATTCCCAGCTTCAGTCACTGTCTGTGTGGAGTTCGCACATTCTCCCCGTGTCTTTGTGGGTTTCCTCCAAGTGCTCTGGTTTCCTCCCACATTCTGAAAGACGTGCTGGTTAGGTGCATTGACCCAAACAGGTACCGGAGCGTAGCGACTAGGAGAATTTCACAGTAACTTCATTGCAGTATTAATGTAAGCCTTACTTGTGTGACTTTTTTTGAAAAAGAGAATTCCATAAATGTAGAAGTAATTAAATAAGAGGAAAATGTGAATTTAAACAATGGGTGGGATTTTATAACCTCCTTGTCCCGAAAACATAAAATCCTGCCGAGGTCAACGGACCTTTCCATGGTCTGCCTCTCGCCAATTCCAATTCCCGTGATGAAATTCCAGCCAGTATGTTTCTTTTCTATAAATCCATCAGACCAGATGTATCTGAAAATATATATCAAAGAATCATAGAATCCCTAAAGTGCAGAAGGAGGCCATTCAGCCCATCGAGTCTGCACAGAACGCAATCCCACCCAGGCCCTATTCCCCTAACCCCATGTATTTACCCTGCTCATCTCCCTGACACTAGGGTCAATTTAGCGTGGGCAATCAACCTAACCTGCACATCTTTGGAAGTGTGGGAAGAAGCCGGAGCACCTGGAGGAAACCCATGCAGACACAGTAAGAATATACAGACTCCACACAAACAGTGACCCGAGGCTGAAATTGAACCCGTGTTTCTGGTGTTGAGAGGCAATAGTGCGAGCCACTGTGTCACCGTACCGCCATAAAATATCATTTTATGTCATAAATTTTGATTTCAAAAAATGTACTGGCCTACTGTCAGTGTTTAAATTCAGGTCCATGTTACACTAATAATAATGTAAGGGATGATGGGCAATGCATGCATATTTCTAATATTTTGAGCCAATATGGCAAAAGATGGTCCACTTTGATTCAGTGGTAGTATTCTAACCCCTTGAGTTAGAATGTTGAAGGATCAAGCTCTGCTCCAGAGTTTTCAGTAAACTAACTTTTCAGAATAACTCTAAGATGGCACTCCTTCATTGGAGGTTCTGTCTTTTAGATTAGAGGTCCAGCTGAACACTTAATCTGGGGAGGTGATACTCTCAAAAGATTCAAAGTGCCAAATTTGCTTGAGAACGGGAATCATTCCCACCGATTTTTTTTTAGTGGGATTTTCAGAATGAATCTCCCACACTCTGAGCACTGCAGAGTGCCCTAAATAAGAAAATAAGTGGGTGGGCTGGAGAGGCCAGCAGCATAGCACTGAGCAGGCCACTGTGCTGATCTGTCTGAGTAGAGATTGGCACATGCTCAGTAGCCACTGCTGGTTTCCTGATCACTGGTCAGCTCAACCGTTGGCCAGCCTTGCAAACCCGCATCACTGCCACTCTGCTCCCCTCACCCCACAGTCGCTGACGTCCTGGAACTCTCCAAACAAGAAACCCCAGTGTTAACACCACCCCACTCCCCCCCCCCGCCACACCCCCTATCCCCCTCCTCACCCCCCCATTGCCTGCCAGCCCGATTTCCCCAGCATTGCGCTGCTACAGCTGCACTGTGGGCTGGGAGAATCGCCCCACTAGCAGTCCCACTACCCCCCCCAATCCCAGCAGTCCTGACACCCCTTACAGCAGTGTGGGCCCCCCCGGCGGCCCTATCCCTAGATGGCCAACTCCAATCACCCATTTCCCTCCCTGTGCCAACAATCCCAAGTAAGAGGTCTCACAACACCAGGTTAGAGTCCAACAGGTTTATTTGGTAGCAAAATCCACCACCTTTTGGAGCACTTGCTGCCCTTTCGTCAGGTGGGTGGGAGTTCTATTCACAAACAGGGCATATAAAGACACAAACTCAATTTACAAAATAATGATTTGAGTCTTTACAGGTAAACAAGTCTTAAAGGTACAGACAATGTGAATGGAGAGAGTGTTAAGCACAGGTTAAAGAGATGTGTATTGTCTCCAGACAGGACAGTTTGTGAGATTTTGCAAGCCCAGGCAAGTTGTTATGGGGGTTACAACAATCCCAAAGCAGAGTGGCAGCAAGAGCACCTCTCCCAACCCACCGATTGCCAATATAGGCTCCACCCACCATAAGTCCTGCCCACTTCTGGTCCTGTCTAATTGGCACAGCTTGATGCATGGGGGAAGTGCCAAGGTGCCCCTTGGACATTGCAAGTTTTCTCCTTGGGCAGTGCTAGGGATCTAGGCTGGTACTGCTCAGGGGGCACCCTCTTACCCCCTCCTGGGGGGCTCCATGGCCTCTGCTCCCTCCAGTGGGCTCAGCAACCTGTTCCCCATTAGTGGGGAGTCGTGGCAAATCTTGCTGGAGTGAACCATTACTAGCAGTGGAGTGGGGGAGAGGGGTAGAGGGAGGGAGGGAGAAGTTAGCAAGCCTGGAGACTTCAGATCCAGACCAGTTAATGAAGTGTAAATTCAAATTTCAATATTTAAATCAGCTCTGCGCCAATAAACTTAGAACTGGAGATGCATGGAGGCTATGGTTCCTGGCAGGGAGCCCGCTAAATGGCCTCCATTGATGTTTCCCAACTCATTGCACTACTACAGCAGCACTGTGGGTTGGGAGAATCACCCCTCTGGTCTTTCAAGGGAATGTAAAAGATCTCATTATGGCACTTGGTAAAGCGCATGAGAGTTGTCTGGGCTAATTTATTCTTTTTTTGTTTCGACTTGCTGTACGCAAATTGACTGTTGCATTATTTCCAAACAAAACACCAACTCAAGAGTTTTGGAACATACTGAGGATGTGAAAGATGCTATACCAATGAAGATATGAATTAGGAGTAGAGGTTGGCCACTCAGCCCCACGAACCTTCTCAGTCATTCAAAAAAGATCTGATCTGGCTGATCTGGTTGTAATGTCAACCCAACGTTCCCACCAATCGCTGTAAATGTTTCACTCCTTGCTTATCAACAAACTATCTAGCCCTGTCTTCAAAATGTTCAAAGATTCTGCTTTTTAAGGAAAAGAGTTCCAGAGAACAATGACCCTCTGACAGAAAAGAATTCTCCTCATTTCTGTCTTAAACCCCTTATTTTTAAACAGTGATCTCTGGTCTAGATTCTTCTACAATGGGAATCATCATTTCCACATCCATCTATCAAAGGGTCTCAGATCTGAATTTGATTAAGTTGCCTCTTACTCTAGTGGGTACAAGCCTAGCTTATCCGACCTTTCCTCATTGGACAACCTGCCCATTCATGGTACCAGTCTAGTAAATCTTCTCTGAACCGCCTCTCATGCATTTACATCTTTCTTTAAATGAGGATGCCAGTCCTGTGCACAATACTCCAGACATGATCCCACCAATGCCCTGTACAACTGGAGCGCAACCTCCCTACCTTTGCAATCAATTGCCCTCACAATAAAGGACAACATTCGATTCGCTTTCCTAATTACTTGTATTATGAATTATATTCCTTTTTTCTTTTGTGTCTGTAGTGATTATCACTATACTCCTCATCATGAGTATCCATCAGTTTTAATCTTTGAATTACTCTTAATCTTCTTTATGCTTTGTGGTTAATTTTTAAATCTCTGTGTTATTCAGCTTTCTGTCTCGTTAATTTCCATTTCCATTACTCGACATGTGAAGTACACAAGCCATTTCCCCAAGTCACAGAGGAAAAAAGAAATCTCTCTGACACAATCACATTTTCCACTGAGGAAGCTTCTGTTAAAAGAATTATGGTGTTGTTTTAAATGTAATGAATTACATATTTAGCAGATTATGATATTCTCAGAAGCATTAGTAGAAGGTAGGTTCTGATCATATTGCTGTACCTCAATTTACAAGTAATAATACCAAGCCACCACTATTCCTTTTCCAGCCCATCAATGCTTTAAGGGGCAGAACCTTTAACCCCCATCAGGGCAGTAATCAGAGGAAGGCTAAAAATAGCACTGTCGACTGGCAATTTTCTAGCACCAAACCACTATTATTCCAGAGGCAGGATGGAAGGGGTGGCAGGGCTACCCATGAACCACTTTTAATTGAACGAATTGAAGGCCTACTGAGGCCGGCAAAGATTTTTCAATCAGCTTCCAGGTCCCTGCACACAGTATAACTCCTGGGAGGCAGCCTGCTGATGGCTGCCTTGGGGGGTTGGTGGGTTCAGGTACCAGGTGGGCTTGAAGCCACCCCTTGCCTGCTTGGGTGCAGCAGCAACCACAGGCTGTCCTACCGAGGACTTCATCCTACCTCACTGCCCAGTTCTGGCTGCAAGGTCCATTTCTTAACTTTAACAATTAAAAGAAGGAACATCTATTTTGGGGTATGCTTTTTCTCAAGTATCTTGAATGGCAGCTGATTTTCAGGCTGGAAAGACTTCTGTTGGCTTTCCAGCTGTGAGAGTTCACCCACCATCCTTATAGCATAGCAAGCAACCCTTATTGCATAGCCTTCAGAGAAAATTGCAGGTAAGCTGCAATTTCCTTCAAGGTAGGCTTTTGACCACCATTCTGAGCCTTGTGACAGGCTCCTGAATCCAACAGGCTCCTGCCTTGGATTCATCTGAGCTTCATTCTTATCTCTGCTCTCTTCTTCAAACTGTGGTCTGGGTTACCCCATCTCCTCTCTCCCAGGAAATTCTCATTACTGATTAGGAAGACTACCCAGGCCAGTTTTTTTTTAAATCCTCAGCTCATGAATAGTGACACAGACATTAATTCCTGTTTTATAATAACACTTGCATTTGTTTGACATTCATTGATCAGTTGCTGTTCAAGTAATTATTATTATTTTTTGTTTAATATGGTTTAATTTGTTCCTAATGCGTTGGCTGTGGGCTTTAGTGTTTCGTAACTAACGCATAACTTATTCATAACCAAGCAGCCAATCAGGAAAAAAAGCTGAAATAGTGGTATTCAATCAAATCTAAACCCCTTTAATAGGCACTTAAGCACTATAAATAATGTTCAGTTTGTCACTCAAACTGTGAAGTGTGCCCATTGGAGTTAACCTGCTTTTCTCCCTATGAATGCTGACAGAACAATTCTGTATTTCTAATAGTTTGTGTTTTTACAACAGATATTAAAGTTGCATTACAGTTTATGTATTATTTATGGACATTATATTTAATAGCTGAACTGTAATATTACTTGAGTCTACATCCCCATTCACAATGAGAATATAAGATTTATATTAGGAATAAGAAAGGCTGCTATCCCAATAAGCTCATTCTTTTTGATGGGTCAAATCCGCCTACCCTTTCTTTTCTTTTTAACTAATCTCCTCTCTCTCCAGTTGTACATATTGCCCATGTGCTTAAGTACATTCCTTATTAATGTGTTTTTTCATTTTGCTTTATATATTTCACAGAAAAATTCTTCCCATAATTGCCACTTAATCATGTTTATACTATTACTTCAGTGGTTTCCCTTGGTAGCTCATTCGCATTAATTCAGATCACTTCATCTACATCAGTCATTTTTAAACCTTGGTCCACAAGAGGTTCCTAGGTGATCTTTGGAGTTCAAACTATTAGAAATGTGGTGACAGAGGGAGAGATATAAGAGTGTGGGATAGAATATCTAATATAAAGTGCTGAGACAGTGATAAGGAGGAGGTAAGAGGATGCATCTACCATCTTTTGTTTTATATTTATCACATCATCATTTTTATTCGCCTTTTATCGTCATTATTTTTGCAATTTAATCATTCCTGCCCTCCACCTTACCAGGAGCATTTTACTTTTGTTCCTTTCTTGCCCTGTTCCTACTGACTCAGTGCTTGCTGAAAAGTTGTTTGAACATCTTCTGGTCCCAAAGAAAATATATCAAGCTGAAAAGTTGACCTCAATATTAATCTGCCCACAGCGGGCTGAAGGCCAAGGCAGTCAAAGGTTTAAACATGGGGAATGCAATCCTCAGCTACCACGCGCAAGATTTTTTTTATTGCAGAGGTTAATGTCAAAGTATCCACAGCAGGACACTGTGTTAACATATTTAAATTATGGGAACCATTTTTTCAATTCATTCCACTGTGTAGGTTTCCTAGGTAACCTGCCAGTGAAAGAAAAGAGGGAGTTGCTGGATCACAGTTAAACAACTTTTCTAGCACTCCTTGTGAGATAAGCAGAACAGAAGTGCTGGAAAAGCTGGAATATTGTGCAGTTCTGCTCCCCTTATTTGAGGAAAGATGTAGTGGCATTGGGGGTAAGTTCAGAGGAGGTTCACTGGATTGATTCCAGAGATGAGGGGTTTGTCGTATGAAGGGCGATTGAACAGTTTAGGCCTACACTCTCTAGAATTTAGAAGAATGAGGGAAGGTCAAATTGAGGTATACAAGATGATAAAAGCTATGAATAAAGTAGGTGCGGAGCATCACCTGTTCTTTTGGACCTCATGAGTACCTTTGCTGGCTACCTGTAGATATCATTAACTTTATTTTTCTCTCTAAAAATACTACCTGGTTTGACGATCTCAAACAGCCTGCCATAAAAATTGGAGAAGCGCATTGTGTATTGACTGTGCGTGTGGAAAGTACTGTAGATCTAATTTTCTAAATTTTTACTTCTCCCATAGAGCATCACCAGTGAAGAGCACACATTTAGAATAATTAGCTACTAAATTGTAAGCAGTGCGTGTCTGAATTATAGATATCTCTTCACACTCACTGAGGCTCCCAGCCAAAAGCACAAAGTCAGAAATATATCTTTCGTGTGTTTAATTCTATTACAAACCTACATTTACAAATCTGTGTGCTACCAGCTACACCAATTGTGATATTGTGCTCCCATTGCTGGTAGTTGCCACCTGGTTGCCCTCAATATTCAGCAATGGAAAGTGAGTTTTCTTCTGAAACTTGAAGAATTTTATGTTGTATCTAATAATCGTATAATTACACCATGAAATGAAGAGTGGTAAAACAGGGAATTCAGGCCACAAAAGCAATGAAAATGTAATCAGCAAGCAAACCTAAGAGAAGGCCTATAGCAAGCCAAAACTCAATTCAAATGTTGATTGAGTGAGGTGAAATCCAACACTGATTCTGTATTAACAAGGGGTTAGAGTGTTAATAAAATATAGAGGAAGGGGACACTTGGTCATTACACAGGTAATGAAAGAAAAATTAGGCTCATCCAATTATAGCTCAAAATCTATAACAATAAAATGTAGCTAACTGCCCACAGGAAAATTCTCATCAAAAACTAATAATCAAGCTCAGCATCCCTTCTCCCTCCATCCTAGACAAGTTTTAATTCCCGATCTTCTCTATCTCACTGTGCCAAAAAAGCTGAACTGTAAATCCCATCTAAGCAGAATAAGTGACGTACTGGCGCAGTCATTATTTGAAACAACCTTGGTGACTTTCTGAAACAAATACTGTGCAGTGAAGGCCATATATAATGCTCAGTCCTCAGATTAATGTAAATTGACTGCTTAATGCAAGTGCTTGCTTAGGCTGCAGTTATGCTGCAGTGATTGGTCTCAGAGTGGCATCTGCAAAATGTATTGTCTAGTTAGGAGACTGCAGTTATACCATAGGTTCCACATCACTGTAGGTCATGCTGAAATTATAGATAAAATAACACCATTCCTGCATGGTAGACAGCAAGTGTAGAGATCCACTTGCAGGCAGCTGATTTTTAATGTTAGAAAAGCATAGATAGGATTGGAAAATAATTCCTATCAAAGTCTCAGAATTTTCTAGCAGGTCCAAAAGATGAGCTGGGTACTGGGACAGAGTTATACTGTAATGGGTGTCATATGGTTTCTTGCTGTAAGTCACTTAACCACACTTGGGATTTAGACTAGGAACAAGTACCCGTTATAGGGTTACTTTTGAGATTCAATGCATTTCTGAAATTGTTTCACCTTGACATGACAGTGACAAGTATAATTTCATCCTTATGCAAGGTTAAAAGCACATAAATCTCACGCTACCAAGTTGCAGATATTAGGTATTGTTTTGTGACTCTATTGTTCCCTAAAATTTAGATAAAACTGTTTCATGTATGCTTGTTCTTGCTGCAGTAATAATTTCCATTGAGAGTATTCTGAGGTGATACACTGCAGCAACTCATCAACCCTGCTTTGACATCACCTTCAGGGCTGAGGACCCTGCCACATGGAAAGACAAGGGCAGCAGATGCATGAGAACAACATCATTTACAAGTTCCCCTTCAAGACGCACATGATATTGATTTGGAAATACATTTCCATTCCATCACTGCTAGTCGGTCAAAACATTGGTACTCCCTTCCGAACAGCCTACACCCCATGGACAACAACAGCTCAAGAAGCAACTCACCACCAACTTCTCAATGGCAATTAGTGATTGGAAATAAATGCTAGCCTAGCCAGCGGTGCTGAAATCTCATGAATTGATTTTAAAACTGTCTGCAAGAAATAACGGTGCGCAGGTTTTGATATCCAATTCGAGCAGAGAATTATTTTGGTAATTAGAATGCTCGATCGTTAGCTTTTTAGATATCAAGATGATTCAGTCAGTAGTCTGGCACCAACTGGCAAACCAAGGTTGTCAGGTTGCGTCCTACCCTTGACTAATTAATTATTTACCTTCCTATTCTTTGTAATATGGGTTTTGACAGCAGGGAGGTAATATTCACAGAAATTGCTGTAGCCATTAAGTAGTCATATGTCTATTAGGGTGTTAAAGCAAATAATGAACTTTGATCGAATATTCTTATGAAATTTCTCAAATTGCTTGGAAACATACAACTAATGCCCAAAGTTTGCCTTACACATGTATTTCCCCATCATTGTTCGCCAATTTTTACATTAACATTAAAAGTGAAAGATCCAAGATGGCGCTGGAGCATAGTGGCTTCTTCAGAGCTGTGCCCATCATTCTATCTTTTACTCTTGTGATCTCATATTAAACCGCTCTTTCTCTGCACCCTAGCTATGACTGGAATACTACATTCTGCACTCTCACCCTTCCTTTTCTATGAACAGTATATTTTGTCTATGTGGCATTCCAGAAACAATACTTTTCACTTAATACCAAAGATGTGACAATAATAAAACAAATCAAGTCAAAAAAGGGTTTCAGAATTTTCATAATAAACAACCATTATTTATATTATTTGTAGATAACATCTTTAATATCATAAAATGTCCAAAGTGCGTTGCAGGAGACTTAGGAAAGAAAACTTGGCACCAAGCCAAAGAAAGAGACAGCTATGTGGAGAGATATAGCTGGGGAATTCCTGAAATGAATAATTTGACAGCTGAAGGTATGGCCGCCAATGGTGGAGTGATTAAAATCAAGGATGCTCATGAAACTTGAATTGGAGTAATTCAAATATCTAAAAGGTTATAGAGCTGGAGGAGATTACAGAGATAAGGAAGGGCAATGCCAGGGAGAGTATCGAAAACAATGATGAGATTATTAAAATTGAAGTGTTGCTTAATGTAGGTCAGCGAGCACAGGGGTGATGGGCGAATGGAATTTATTATGAGTTAGGACATAAACAGCAGAGTTCTTGACAACCTCAAGGTTATGAAAGGTAGAATGTGAGTGGCCAGTCAAGTGTGCATTGGAATTGTCAAGCCTGGACGTAACAAAAGCATGGAAGCGACTTTCAGCAGCATTTGAGCTGGGGCTGTGTTTGAGTTGAACAATGTTATGGAATTTGAAAGAGGTGGTCTTTGTGATGGCATAAATATATAGCTGGTAGATCATGTCAAGGTCAAGTATCTCTGGTTCGTCATGGTTTGTACATAAATCTCTCATGCAGTTGACATCCATATCTCAGTGCTGCTTTTAACTTCATACACACACTTCAGTATTTAACAGGGAGCAGTAATTAATGCTGGATTGATTAAATGATATCCTGTGAAATTAATTACCTGCCAAAAAGTGAGCGAATCTAGAGGAAAAACCAAAAAAAAGTGTAAACTCGAGGAAGAGTACGAAAGGATGTGGAGGAAAAAAGAGACCCAGGGGTATGAATAGGTGTACACAGTACAAGAGCAAAGAGGTTATAATAAATATGTATAATGTAATAATTAGGCCACAGTTAGAGTGCCGTGTACTGTTTTGGGCATTTCATTATACGAGATGCATTAAAGTTAATGTAGATTCATCGTTATGAAACTAAGAATGAGAAAGTGCAGTTATTAGGAAAAACTTCTGATACTTGAGAATATTTCCATTAGAAAAAAAAGAAGGGCATTTGTCATTGATATTGTGAAATGTTTAAATAAGGTGAGTAGGAAAAGCCTGTTCCCTTTAGTTCATCAGTGACACAGTGCCAACAATTAAAATTATTGTGAGGAGACCAAATTTTATTTTTACACGGAGAGTTGTTCAAACAACTCTGCCCCAGGGAGTCACTGCAATTGTTTTTTAAGGGAAAGTGGAAAAACATTTGAAGAAAAGAGAGAAAAAAAAAGCTACAAGGAGGAAAAAGGACAAATTAAATTGCTGAAACAAAGGGCCATCAAGATGTGG
This sequence comes from Carcharhinus amblyrhynchos, assembly GCF_965287045.1. Classification (NCBI taxonomy): domain Eukaryota; kingdom Metazoa; phylum Chordata; class Chondrichthyes; order Carcharhiniformes; family Carcharhinidae; genus Carcharhinus; species Carcharhinus amblyrhynchos. The sequence continues at coordinate 43,243,462 of NC_137324.1, read as the reverse complement.
TGGACAGACTGACCTCCTTCTGTACTCCATGCACGATGGCTGTTTCCAGACCCTTCCCTCACCTTGTTTCCCAAAATGGAATGTTGAAGTTTATTTATGAGTCACAAGCAGGCTTATGTACACACTGCAATGAAATTACTGTGAAAATCCCCTAGTTGCTACACTCCATTGCCTATTCGGGTACACTGAGGGAGAATTTAGCATGGCCAATGCAGCTAACCTGCATATCTTAGAACCGTGGGAGAAAACTGAAGCACCCAGAGGAAACCCACACAGATAGGGGAGAATGTGCAAACTCCACACAGAGCCAAGCTGGGAATCAAACCCAGGTCGCTGGTGCTGTGAGGCAGTGTTGCAAACCACTGTGCTATCATTAATGTTCTGCTGTATTTCTTTAAATATTTTATTTGCATTGGAAAAGTTGTTGCTGATCAAGCTCTGGGATTATGTTAACTTTGCTACACAAATATAGAGGACCCAGTGGAATTTGTGCCTTCTTCCTGCAAGGATTTAAAGAGTAAATGGTGGCAATTCCTTTTCATGGTTGAAGCTCCCTTGATTAAATCATTAGAACGACATAGTAGGTGATTGCTTGGTCAGACTATTTCACAGCATGAAAACACATTCCGAAGTCTTCTACATTTGCTTTCTGTGAGAAATGTTTTTTTTCATTTCCAGCAGGACAATGGAGGCAAGTTTTGAAGTGTCAAGGATAGGCCTTTTTCTTATTCAAGCTGCAGAAAAGAAGTTTCATTTCTGCCTCCTTGAACCTTGGTTTCCTTGTGAATGTATTCTTCCCCAGTTAATTCTTTTCGCTGCCAGCAAAATAATATCAAAGTCATTGACAAAGGTCAACTACCTCATTTCTGTTCATTAGATTGATTAATTTAGATGATTTTGGTTAGCATCCAATTGCATGGCTTAATTTTTTACTGACAGTATTATTATATTACATGAAGGGGTAAAATAATGTTAGTCCTCGAGCAGCAACGAACTGATATCTTGAATTTACCTTTGAAAATGCCTTACTAACCTTCTGAAGGAAGAAGTATTTTTCCTTGAGATCGGATTCATCCTTTTTTAACTAAAATGCAAGCTACAGAATGAAGGATATGAATACATAGGACATCTTTATGAATCTTCACTTTGTGATTCGATTAACTATAGAAGTGAGACTGAATTTTGCACTCGTCAGATGGATGTGATCAGCACGCCCGGAAGCAGCTGCATTGTCTGCTTTTGTCCATGGGTGTCAGGATGATGCAATTTCATGCCGGCTGGCCATCTCAGGCCAGGCATTAGTGGAGCATTATCAGTGGGTTAGGAAGTAAGGCTGGCGCCAGACCGAATAGTGACTTGGAAAGGTGTCTCAAATGAGGATAGGCAGCTCAATGAAAGCTGCCAGGATTTGGAGATGGGCATAGTGGAGTTGTTAACAACAGAGTGGAAAATTTGGCACAATAATGGCCTCAGGATCCAGAGGGCACATCAGGTGGGATGACATTGTTGATGGACACTCAGCCCCAGGAGTACCAGATGAGCAGAGGCAGTGAGTGCCCAGTGTGAAATACTCATGCTGTGAGATGGCAAGAGGAGGCCATGCCATCAGAGGAACAAGGCATAGGTGGAGGTGACTACCCACGTGAGTGGTTATGACATAGTTCTCCATTTATGGATCCATTGGTGGTTCAATGATCTTCCACACTTTGTAAGGGTGAGTATCAGCTTGGCATGGAACTGAGTACAAATGTCTTGGAAGGTGGCCATAAGTGACAGCACTTAAGGGCCTTGTGCCAAATGACACATATCCATGTGTGTACCAAGGTTGGGAGATGTTATCACTAATACTGTGTGTAAAGAAGTGTGAGGACTATCAATCTGACCTCAAGCTGGCTCTCCAAAGAGAAGGTTTGGGTGTGGGGTGCATGATATGTTGGTGGCAAGTTTGGAATAGCATTGTAAGTACAGGGTACGCTAATGAATGCACTTGTGTTCAGCATATGCGCTGGAGTGCATATGAATGAGTGGTGGGTTTGAGATGGATGCCCTTGATATAGAATGCGAGTCAGGAGGAAGGCCCACAGGTCTCAGAGGGATGGGGGTCTCCAAGGACAGTATGAGTGCAGCGGGCAAATAAGAGGCCAATGAAGTGTGAAAGCTAGGCAGTGTCATGGCATCTCCAATAAAAGACGCCCCAATCCTGAGGTACTCATCACTTGGCCACTCACTTCTGCTCAGTGAGGCAAGTGTCCACTTTGGCTTGTGCAGACACCTTTAGTCTGTGTCACACCTGCTCTCTGCAGCGAGCACCAGCACAGAAAGTTGATAGGCTATAGCATGTTGGATCAGTTTGGAGTGTACATTGGTAAGGGTACATCATGCTCACATGTAAAGCTGACAGAGACAGAGAGTTCCCAGGGTGCTGGTACTCAGAAGACTGCTGGAGACCAGGATCAAACTGAGTCTAAAGCGTGGGTGAGGTGGGGGTGGGAGGTTGGTGGGGAGAGGAAACAGTTGTGGCTAACAAGGGAATTTTTCATGGGTGACATGCATTCATTTCATTAGTGCTACGTATTTTTTCTGATAGACTTTGGCAACCATATTATGTTAATTTCCTTGTCTGCAACACCAGCAAAGATATAAAACAAGATTTTGTTTCAATGTCCTGAATGTCCTTCATGTTTTCCATAGTTTCAGGACTTAGCAATACCTTATGATTGACGGCAAGAGCAGCACACTTTATTGCAGATTTTGTGAGTATTATGGCGTTATCTTTTCAAAAATGTACGTGAAGGAGGTGGTGCCCTTGCACGAAGATGGAAGCCAAGCCTTGGCAGCCTTGCTCAAGGAGCGTTGAATCCAGGCCTCCTTAGTCTCCCGACTTCATTGAAGGTTCATCAAGTCTGGCTCCTCATTTTCACGCTCTGCCTGCCCAGACTCCTCATCAGATCCACCTATAAAGTCTTCCTCAGCGGTGTGTGGAGCTGCCTCAAATTTTTTTTTATTCATTCATGAGTTGCAGATGTCGCTGGCTGGTCCAGCTTTTATTGCCCATCCCTAATTGCCTTTGAGGGGGCATTTAATAGTCAACAACATTGCTGTGGATCTGGAGTCATGCATAGACAAGACAAGGGCAGCAGATTTACATTGGAACATAGAAACAGGAGTTGGCCATTCAACCCCTCATTAATGCCATAATCCTCACAAAATCTGCAATAAAGTGTGCTGCTCTTGCTGTCAATCATAAGGTATTGCTAAGTCCTGAAACTATGGAAAACATAAAGGACATTCAGGACATTGAAACAAAACCTTGTTTTATACCTTCGCTGGGGTTGCAGACAAGGAAATAAATATAATATGGTTGCCAAAGTCTATCAGAAAAAATACATAGCACTAATGAAATAAATGCATGTTACCCATGAAAAATTCCCTTGTTAGCCACCATTTCAATGAGATCAATGCTGATCTGTGGTCTGACTCCATTTACCTGCCTTTAGCCCACTCATAGCTTTGTTTAACAAAAATTTATCTCTCAGGTTTAAAGTATCAACTAGACTAGCATCAACTGCCATTTGGAAAAGACTTCCAAACCTTCACTACCCTTTGTGTATAGAAGTACTTCCTAACACCTCTCTTGAATGCTCTGGCTTTAATTTTTAGACTATGCCCCATTGTTCTAGGATTTCAAACAAAGTTATCCTTATCTATCCTGTCTTTTCCTGTAAATAACTTGAAGAGTTTAATCAGATCACCTCTCAACCTCCTAAATTCTGGTGAAAACAGGTCTAATTTGTATAATGTCACCTTATAACTTAAGCCCTGAAGTCCAGGTATCATCCTTGTAAACCTACGCTGCACCACCTCCAAGGCCAATATATCCTTCCTAAGGTGTGGTGCCAGATCTCCTCACAATATTCCAAATGGGATCTAACCAGGACTTCGTAAGGATAAACTTAAAGATAGAAAGAAAGGATATTGAGGCGCATTAGCCAATTTTAAGGAGGGCAAAGTCCAGGATCCGGTTACTGTACATTTGTAACCACTGAAAGGAACTGGGGAGGAGATAGCAGTGGCACAAGTATTTACATATAAAAATGCCTCAAAAAATTAAAAGGAATTGTGTGAGAGGATTAGGAAGTAGCCAAATGCAATTCCCATTGTCAAAAAGAGAATTATCAGCAAGGTACAGCCAAGACTTTTCATCAGTTTACGCTGATAGAATCAGTGTGGTCTGCTGAAACCAGTCAGCTGAAACCAGCCAAATCGATGCAAATGATCACAACATCTTGAAGGAAGGCCGCATTCAGTGTAAGTCAAGTTTCCATGATCTGGTTTAAAAGTTATTTGCCGAAAGACAGGCTTCATCACACACTTGGCTGCGTCCCTACATTGAAACAATGAACGCGATGGTCTTCTGTAATTTGGGTCAATTTACATGACACCTTAAGTAAAGCTTGGTTTCTTTTGTTTTGAGGTGCAAAGACACCAGATTTTAAAGGTTTTTAAATATCAAAATAAAGTCTCATTTACTAAGAAAAGAGGAACTTCTGCACGAGGTCAGAAAAAACAATACGGTTAGAAGGGTCATCACTATCCCTTTCAATCCGACAATTACATTCCTGGTTACAAGGCCCAGAAAAAGTCCTGATGGTGAGGTTGGGCGATATTTAAAATCGAAATGAAACCATTTGTTCGGAAATCTCCAAAATATATTTGACAGTGCTGTAGGGGTGAGACATCATCCACATTTGGGAACAAAATGTTATCCAATCACTCTGAGGAGGAAATAACTCCCCTAATTACCTACCTAGTTCACCAATGCTCCTTTAGGGAAGGAAATCTGCTGTACTTATCTGGCCTGGCCAACATTTGACTCCAGGCCCATAAGGAAATAGTTGACTCAACTGGCCTCTGAAATGGCCGAGCAAGCCACTCAGATTGAGGGCATTTTGGGATGGGAAACAAATGCTGTCCCAGTCAGCGATACTCATATCCAATGAAAGAATTTTTTAAAAATTAACTGTTCTTTTAAAGGATATTGTGGAAGAATATTGAGGAGACCAAATACAATGCTTCTGCTATTATACTATGGCAGGGCCTATATGTAATCCCCGAAGGCTTGTGATCTGGAAGAAGTTGAGGTCTAGAAACTCATTCACTCTTTGCAGGCTAGTAGAACATCTGGTTCTGAAGTTACCTCTCACATTCACCTCAGCCAATCTTTATCTGGAGATTAAATTTCCTCATTTAGCATGCTCCAAAGATATGTATAAGAACATAAGAATATAAGAAATAGGAGCAGGAGTAGGCCACCTAGCCCTTCGAGCCTGCCCCGCCATTCAATAAGATCATGGCTGATCTGTTGTGGCTCAGTTCCACTTTCCCGCCCTCTCCCCATAACCCTTAATCCCCTCTCTTATCAAGAACCCATCAACCCACTTCTTAAAAATATTTAGCGAGGCAGCCTCCACCACTTCAACGGGCAGAGAATTCCAGAGATTCACCACCCTTTGAGTGAAGAAGTTCCTCCTCAACTCCGTTCTAAACCGCCTCCCCTTTATCTTGAGGCTGTGCCCCCTAGTCCTACTGTCTTTTTTGAGCGGGAAGAGTCTCTCCACCTCTATCCTATCCATCCCATTCATCATCTTATACGTCTCAATGAGATCTCCCCTCATTCTTCTAAACTCTAACGAGTACAAGCCTAGTTTATTCAGCCTCTCCTCATAGCTCAATCCCCTCAACTCCGGTATCAGCCTAGTAAACCACCTCTGCACTCCCTCCAGGGCCAAAATATCCTTGCGCAGGTGCGGCGCCCAAAACTGCACACAGTACTCCAGCTGCGACCTCACCAATGCCCTATACAGCTGCAGCAAGACCTCCCTACTTTTATATTCAATCCCCTCGCTATGAAGGCCAGCATCCCATTCGCCTTCCTGACCACCTGCTGCACCTGCAAGCTGGGTTTTTGCGACTCATGCACAAGGACCCCGAGGTCCCTCTGCACCGTCGCCTGCTGCAGTTTTTCGCCACGTAAGTAATAGTCCTTCCTACCATTCTTCCTACCAAAGTGGACCACCTCACACTTGCCAACATTAAATTCCATTTGCCATTTCCTGGCCCATTCGCCCAGCCTATCTAGATCCTTCTGCAGACTCTCCACACCCTCCGCACAATTTGCCTTTCCCCCAATCTTGGTGTCATCAGCAAATTTCGACACCCTGCACTCGGTTCCCTCCTCCAGATCATCTATATAAATGGTAAAAAGCTGAGGCCCCAGCACCGACCCCTGGGGCACCCCACTAGTCACCAACCGCCAATCCGAATAGCACCCATTGACCCCCACTCTCTGCCTCCTATTTGACAACCAATCCTCTATCCACGCTAACACCCTACCCCCAACTCCATGTCCCCTGACCTTCTGCAATAACCTCTTGTGAGGTACCTTGTCAAACGCCTTCTGAGAATCCAGAAAGACCACATCCACCGGCTCTCCTCTATCCACTGCCCTAGACACATCCTCATAGAACTCCAGTAAATTTGTCAGACACGACTTCCCTTTAATGAAACCGTGTTGCGTCTGCTCTATCAAGCAATTCCCTTCAAGATGCCTCGCAATTTCCTCCTTAATGACAGATTCTAACATTTTACCTACCAGAGACATTAAACTAACCGGCCTATAATTCCCTGCCTTTTGCCTGGCACCCTTCTTAAACAACGGCGTAACATTAGCCGTTTTCCAATCTTCCGGCACTTCCCCGGAATCCAGCGACGTCTGGAAAATAACCACCAAGGCATCCACTATCACCTCCGCCATTTCTTTCAGAACCCTCGGATGCATTCCATCCGGTCCTGGGGACTTGTCCACAATCAGCCCCTCCAGTCTGTCGAGCACCACCTCTCTAGTAACAGTAATGTCATTAAGACCCTCCATTCCTACCACCTTTCCATCGCTAACACCCGGCAAATTATTCACGTCCTCCTCAATGGCTGACTATGCCCTAGTAGAGACTTAATAAATTGATGTGCAAAATCCTGAACAATCTTCATGAGGGTTTCATATCCTGAGACCAGAGTCTGCAAAATTGATTTGGTACCTTTCCCAATTCCCAGTTTATGGATAATTGTGTCAAAATGCCACATTTATTGTCTATCACTTTTGAAATTGTGGCGACGGACCTTCCTCTTTAATGTGGTCAAGAGGAGGTTGGAAAAGCTCTGACTTGAAACATTGGCATTATTCTCTCTCTACAGATGAGGTGCTGCCTATGAGATAGCACGAGATGAGACATCTCATTCTGTGAGATGCTGTCAGATCTGCTGAAATTTTCCAGCATTTTGGCTTTGGTCAAGAAGACATGATGGCTATCCTATGATAATTGTGCCCATTCAAAGGATCTGGGGGAGAAACTGAAGAACGATAGGCAAAGAGCAAAGAATCCCAACCTAACAGTGAGCTCTGATAGTCTATGTGGTGCTCAGCCTCAAAATTTTAGATAACCATTAAGATCATCGGCAGTTGTACACTGTAGTCTTAATAAACCTCATGGTGACAAGTGTGAATTGATGTGTTTTATCTTTTGATTAGGCACTTTACAACATTGCGGCATCAACATTGCTTTCAACAACTTCAGATCATAACCGTGGCTCCCATCTTTACAAGCAGCAGTTGTTTGTAATGGTTCTCAATTGAGTTCAGGAGAAATATATTCTACTATAAAGCAAGAACAAACTAGTTAGTAATGGCACAACACGGCTGAATAAAGAAACACGGGAAAAATTGAACCTCAAGAAAATGACACACACTATGTACATGGACAATGAAGGAGAGAATGGATAAAGGGGAAACAAAAAGGCAAAGAAAGAAGTAAAACAAAATAGGAAAGCGAGGAGAAAACCTGGAATTCAATTATCAAAGAATATAAGAAGAAAAGTATTCTACAGACATATAAATACCAAAAGACAAGTCAGGATAGGCATATCACCAAAGATAAACAGGTAATAATAATAAAATGGTGGCAACATTAAATAATTTTTTTGCCTTATTATTGGTCAGGAAGGATAATATTTGAAGAGATCAGAAGAAATAGAATGGCATTCAAAAGAGAATTGATAAACTAAGTGAGAGGGCTCAAGTTTAATATGCATCTGTGCATTTTAAAAGTTGATGAAGAGATAGCAGAGGCACTAGTACACCTTCATAAAAATCCATTACAAACAGGAATAGTGCCAGACTACTGGTGGAAAGCTAACATGATTCCTATATTTATAAAGGAAAATAGAGCCAGTCCATGGAGCCAGGTACCAAATTTATTTAACATTGATAGTAGGAAGGATGATGTCAAAGTATTAGGGAACCCCATTGATATTATGCACGTGAGTTTTCTAACATCAAACATTAGTTTAGTATGGTGTTTTTTTTGGATATTAGTGAAAAATATTTGTGGAAACAGTGAGAATTCAAATCTCTCTTTCAATAAACAAATAAAAATACCTACTCAAGTGGAAAAAAGAAAATGAAGTTTTTATCAATTTTAAAAGATGTTTTCATTTTACACAAGAACTTGTTTAACTTAACACTATGACAGAAAGTTTTAGCATGCTTTAACAGAACAATAAACTCCAGTAAATGTACGTACATTCTTGACAGCCTTTTAAACTCTTAGTAGAGCATCTGCTGTCACATTTTCTCATCCAGCAACATGACAGTTTTTTAAATTAAATGGCTGCAATAATAGACTCCAATGAAAAGTCTAGTGTTGCGGTCTTGAAACTTTTCCAGGAACTTTAATGGTTTATGATCTGTATAAATGACTGTCTCTGTAGGATTAGTAGCAGCATAAATTGTATATGCTGTTCTGCCTGTACTAGACTTAAAAGTCTCCCTTTTGATGGTGGAATATTCCTTCTGATGAGTGTTTAGCTTTCTGGAAAAATATCTGACCAGTCTTTCAAATTCCCTGGTAATCATTTTACCACAAAACAGTTCCCACACCAATAGTATCAGTAGCAAGTTTAAACTGTTTCTCATAGTTTGACATAGCTAACACTAGTGTAGAGGTTAAGAAAGATTGTAAGTGAGTAAATGCTGCTTTACATTTCTCTGTCCATTTAAACGGTTTGCTCATGTCGATAGGCACTGTTTACATGGATATCCAGAAGGCCTCTAGACAGAGTTACTTAAAATTTCTGTCATGCAATTGAAGGAAATTTTTGACCTCATTATGAAATTGGTGGAAAAACAAGGGATAGAGGTTAGGTGAATGGACGTTCGGCTGACGGTCAGGATGCAACTTGTTCTGTTCCAGAAGCATCTCTGTTCGGCTCACAATTATGGGTGGCACCGTAACACAGTGGTTAGGGCTACGACTTCACAGCTCCAGTGACCTGGGTTCGATTCCCGACTCGGGTCATTGTTGGAGTGGAGTTTGCATATTCTCCACGTGTCCGTGTGGGTTTCCTCCAGGTACTCCAATTTCCTCCCACAGTCCAAAGATGTAAGGGTTAGGTTGATTGGCCATGCTAAAATTGTCCCTGAGTGTCCTAAGATGCATAGGTTAGAGGGATTAGCAGGTAAAATATGTAGGGATATGGGGGTAAGGGTTGGGTGGGATTGGTCGGTGCAGACTCAATGGGCCAAATGGCCTCTTTCTGCGCTGTAGTTTTCTATGATTCTACTGGCCTGTCAGCAGGGAGATTGGCATACGAGCACTGCCCCCTCTCCCTGTGATGGCCTCCTGATCACCAGCTTTGGTGATTGCCCCCCACCCCCCCAATCCCCATTCCTCCCACCCCCCCCCCCCCCCCCCCCACCACCTGATCACTGGCATCCGTGACCACCCCCTCCTTGATCGTTGGCCTCAGTGACCCCCAACCCTCATGTCAAGCCCAACCCCCCTCCTGTGTCCAGCTCAACCCCACCCTTCGCATGTCCAGCCTGACCCCCTGCCCTCCCCATGGCCAGGCCTGATTCCCGCCCCCCAACCTCACTGAACCCTAATGCAGAGTGCGCAATGTGTTCCTCCTACCCACCAGTGATCAAGCCCATCAGCCCCGCCCCCCCCCATTGGCCCCACCTCCCGTCCTGGGCTTGCAAATAATGTGGAAATATCAATATGCTTTAAAAAAAAAAGCCTGGGAGAGTCACAATTGGCTGAATACTGCTCATGAATCCTGCAAAGCCCCCCCACTGACACTTCCCAGCCCGCTGCACTACTCAAGCAGTGCAAGCACCAGAAGAAATGCGGCTCTTTTGTCCTCTTAACAACTTACTTTGCATAAGACCGTAAGAAATAGGCTATTCAGCCCCTCAGACCTGCTCTGTCATCCAGTAGGGTCATGGCTGCTCTGACATTCCTCATGTCCTGTCCTTTCCTCATAACCTTTCATTCCCTTACTAATCAAAAATCTATCTATCTCAGCCTTACGCATATATAACGCCTCCACAGCACACTGTGGCAAACAGCTCCAAAGACTCACAACCCCCTGAAAGATGAAATTTCTTCCTCACCTTAGTCTTAAATTGCTGCCCCTTTATTCTGAGACGATACTCCTCCTTCAGGGGAAACATCCTCTCAGCATTTACCCCATCAAGCCCCTTAGGAATCCTATGTATTTGAGTCATCATCAAATTTAACAACCATTGTATGTTTGTCCCTTGGCCCTTCACCCAAGTCATTGATATAAATTGTAAATTTTTGAGGAGCCCACACAGATCCTTATTGCAGTTTACTTGTCACATCTTGCCAAATTGAAGATGATGCATTTAAGACCATAATACCATATGGTATAGGAGCAGAATTAGACCATTCAGCCTATTGAATCTGCTCTGCCTTTCAATCGTGGCTGAAAGGTTTCTATGATCTATGAACCCCATTCTCCTGCTTTTTCCCCATAGACTTTGATCCCTTTACCAATCAAGAACCTATCTGTCTCCGTCTTAAATGCATTCAATGACCTGGCCTCCACAGCCCTCTGTGGCAATGAATTCCATAGATACACCACCCTCTGGCTGAAGAAATTCCTCCTCATCTCCATTCTGAGGCCATGACCTTGGGTCTTAGTCTTTCCCACTAATGGAAACATCTTCCTCACGTCCCATCCATCCAGGCCTTTCAGTATTCTGTAAGTTTCAATGAGATCTCTTCTCAACATGCTGTGCCTACTATCTCTTTCCCGTTATCCAACCCATGCTAATATGTTACCACTTACATCATGAGCTCTTATTTTGTTTTCACAACTTTTGATGTTGCACCTTGTCAAATGCCTTCTTGATAGCTAAGTACACCACATCCACAGTTTCCCATGTTGCCCTGTTACTTACTCCACTAAATTATTCAAACATGATTCCCCTTTCACCAAACCTTGCTGACTCTGCCTTGTTGCATTGAGATTTTCTAAATGTCCCACTATTACCTGAATGATGGATTCCAGCAACTTCTTATGACAGATGTTAAGCTAACTGGCCTGTAGTTTCATGCTGGCTGTCTTCACCCTTTCACGAATAGTTATTCATTATTTCCCAATGTGGTAGGACCTTTAAAGAATCTAGGGGAGTTTTGGAAAATTAAAACTAATGCATTTACTGTCTCATTTTATTATTAAGACTCCAGGATGAAGTCTCTCAGGACCTGGAGACTTGTTAGCTTTTAGTTCTAATAATTTTTAATACTGCTTCCCCAGTGATGGCAATTGTTTTCAGTTTTAATCTCACCCTTAATTACCAGAGCCAAGGCGACAAAAGAAAGGCAGGATCAGAGGGGATAAAGAAAAGGTTGGTGAAATCAGAGTGGATAAAACAGAGGTTGGTTAAATGCTTACCCCCTGTATGTGATGCATCCTACCTAGAAGGGACAAAGAATAGAGTGTGAGCAACAAAGCAGGTGGGATGATGGTGTTGTGAATATCTGGTTGAGAGAGCACCTATTGATATGTGTCCCCGGCGACTGAATGTGTGAAGGGAGTAGCCGTTTGAGTACATGTCACCATGGTAAGAGTTCAGTAGTGGAGGGAGCTGAGCGAAGACTTGCCCTTGCAGAGTGGATGAAATTGATCAGATCAAGAAATAATCTACCCCCACCACACCAGAGTTCTCAAGGACTCCCAACCCACTCCCTTCCCCATGATCAAAGCCGGCATTGTTCCTCCAAACGCTTCCCTCCCTCGATCAACACTGGCAGGCCCCCAGCCCTGCCCGATCAATGCCAGCATTCTCCCCCACACTAAAACAGTCATTGCTCTCTCTCTCTCTCTCTCTTATAGGCGGTTTGGTGGCACAGTAGTTAACACTACTGCCTCACAGTATCAGGGACCTAGGTTTGATTCCCGACTTGGGTCACCATTTCTGTGGAGTCTGCATGATCTCCCCACGGTTTCCTCTGGGTGCTCTGGTTTCCTCCCATGCTGAAAGACATGCTGGTTATGTACATTGGCCATGCTAACTTCTCCCTTTCTGTACCCGAACAGATGCCAGAGTATGGCCGCTAGGGGATATTCACAGAAACTTAATTGCAGTGTTACTGTAAGCTTACTTGTGACATTGATAAATAAACTCACCAACCCCCCACCCCGAACGGTCATCACCGGCATCTCCTCCTCTTTTTCTCCCCTCCCCTTCCCCCAGACAGCAGTGTCAGGGGCAGTGTCAGAGCACTGCTTGGCCATGTCCCTTTTCCCTGGGGGCTATAATCACCATTGTACACCTGGGAGGGATTCCTGTGACAGTTTTTGGATGAGCTTATTGTAAACCTCGCAGACGTAGCGTTACATCGCCAAGGTTTGAGAATATGATGAGGGAGGATAATGTGGCGAGGGAGTTCTTTAATTATATTCAAATTTATTTAAATGAATTGAAATCAGGTTCTCACCTGTTAGCTTGAGCTCCCGCCACCATTCTGTGCAGACGCAAGATCATCCCCATAGTTACCAGGGTTCGCTGCTCCTCTATTCATAACTTGTTCTTCTTCCATGGTTATTGCTGATAGGTATAATAGAGTCATAGAGTTTTACAGCAGAGAAAGAGCCCATCTTTTCTGCACCGGATGTCAAGCACCTATCTATTCTAATCTCGTTTTCCAGCACTTGGTCCATAGCCTTGTATGCCATGATGTTCCAAGTGCTTATCTAAATGCCCCTTATATGTTGTGAGGGTTTACGTCTCTACCACCCTTTCAGGCAGTGAGTTCCAGATTCCCACTGGGTGAAAATGTTTTCCTCAAATTCCCTCTAAATCTCCTGCCCTTAGCTTTAAATCTATTCTCTCTGGTTATTGACCCCTCTGCCCAGGAAAAAAATCCTTCCTATCTACCCAATCTGTGACCCTTATAATTTTGTACACCTCGATCAGGTTCCCCCTTAGCTTTCTCTGCTCTGAGAAAAACAACCCCAGCCTAACCAGCCTCTCTTCATAGCTGAAACGTTCCAGCCAAGGCAACATTCTCGTGAATCTCCTCTCATTTCCTTCCTATGGCATGGCAACCAGCACTGAACTATTCTAGCTGTGGCCTAACGAGCATTTTATACAGCTCCATCATTACCTCCTTGCTCTTATATATTCTATGCCTTGGCTAATAATAGCAAGTATCCCAAATGCCTACTTAACCATTTTATCTACCTGTATGTCCAAACATCAGAGATGTTTGGACATACACCCAAAGGTACCTCTAAACTTCCTAGCGTCCTACAATTCATTGTGTATCCCCTTGTCTTGTTGGTCCTTTCAAATGCTGTTCAGCCCATCGATATCATTGTGTAATCTAAAGCTTTCCCTCTCATTATTTACCACACCACAATTTTTGTGTGGGTTACAAACTTACTGATCATGCCTCCCACATGCATGTTTAGGTCATTGATGCACGTTGCAAACAGTAAGCGACCCAGCGAAAATCCTGTGGCACATCGCAAGACAAACTTCCAGTCACAAAAACAACCTTCAACCATCACCCTCTGCCTCCTGCCACGCAACCAATTTTGGTTCCAGTTTGCCAAAATGCCCTGAATTCCACGAGCTCTTAACTTCTTGGTCCGTCTCCCATGTGCGATCTTGTCAAAAGCCTTGTAGACCACGTCAATTACATTGCTCTCACCGACACACCTAGTCATCTCTCAAACAGTGACCCTATCAATAGCAACATAGGAGAGAAACCCACTGTGATTGGATGAGTAGTGCCCTGTGGAAATCTTGAAACTCACTGACATTACAGACATTTTAACCATCGTGTCATGACTCACAGGGAGGGGACCTGTGGGCTGTTCTTGAAGCTAGCAATTGTGGGTTTGGAACATGTTGTCTGAGGAACCTTGGTAAATTCATGCAGTTTATCTTGTAGATGATACACACTGCCGTTACTGTGCATCAGCAATGGAGGGAGTGAATTTTTTCATACAATATAATTTACAGATCCTCAGGACCCATCTTTTGTTAGCTTACTTGTCCCATTACCAATTATTTCTGCGTTGCACTATTATTTCTTTTGTAATTTAATTGATCCTGCATTTGACCCTATCACAGATCTTCCTTTTACTTTGTTACAGTCTCCATCCTCCCCCTTTAAAGACAATTTATTTCTTACATGTCTGACAAAAAGATCATTGGCCTGAAAGGTTAACTCTGTTAATCTTTTTAGATAGATGTTACATAGCTTGCTGAGTGTTTCCTGCATTTTATCTTTTGATTTCCAATCTGGCAACATTTTGCTTTAGTTTTTTTTTCTGAATTGGGTATCACTTACAGTCAGTTCCTGAAGTCCTGAATTTAATTTGGTGCTCTGGCAGATTCTGAAAATAGTCAGAACCTCTGCTGGAACCTGGATAAACTAGCTCAAAGTCTCAGTTAGGAGTTTCTGGTGTTTTGTTTCTAATAGCTGAGCTGGTGTGGATAATAACAGGGCCGAGGTTGGAGAATTTCGATTGGGATGCCCTATTTCTCCTTTCCCAATATGATTCAGTTTGGAAACCAGTGGGCCCCTTTGACATGAAGCTTACTGGGCTATTGAAGAGTATGAGTTAATCCTACTTCTGAGAGGAAGAGAGACCCAGCCTGAAGTCCTAAAGAGTCAAGAAAAAACTACATAAGAGCACAGGAGTGTATAGGGTAACATATTAGCATGAACAAAGGATTGGTTGGAAGCAGAGAGTGAGGCTAAAAATTTTTTTCAGACTGGTAAGCTGTAACTAATGGAGTGTTTTCTTGCATCTTTGTAAAAACTTGATGTCTGTGTCGATATGCACAATCTTCTTGGAGATCCTCTCCAGTTGGATCTGACAGTTTGTGGTGTCGTTGGTGATCATGATGTTGAATGCTGGCGTTGGACTGGAGTAAACACTGTAAGAAGTCTCACAACACCAGGTTAAAGTCCAACCAGTTTATTTGATAATAAACCCACAAGCTTTCGGAAGCGCCTCATCAGGTGTGTGGAATGTTCTGTGGAACTTTGTGGAAGTGTGTGGAACCTTCCATACACCTGACGAAGGAATAGCGTTTCCGAAAGCTTGTGGGTTTACTATCAAATAAACTGGTTGGACTTTAACCTGGTGTTGTGAGACTTCTTACTAATGGAGTGCCACAGGGATCAGTGCTGGGATCTCAACTATTTACAATCTACATCAATGACTTGGATGAAGGGGGCAAAAACCTGAGAAATGTAGTTTTCAATGAAACCGAGGTAGGTCAGAAAGTAAACTGTCAAGAGAAGGTAGAAAGTCTGCAATAGATTGACAGGTTAAGTGAGTGGCAAAAATTTGGCAGATGGATAAACTTGTAAACTTGCAAGAAGAATGGAAGAGTAGTATGTTATTTAAACAGAGAGAGATTGCAGAAATTGGTGGTACAGAGATCTGGGTGTCCTGATATCTGAATCGCATAAAATTAGTATGCAGTACAGCAAGTGATTAAATCCCCAGTCCAACCTTTGCTCCTGACCCAACACAGCCCGACTGCTGCCCACCATCTTCCCAGTCTGGGAGTGTTCCTTTCTTCCCATAACCCGAGTTAGTCCTCATTGAAGTAGCCTCGCTTCACTGCTCCTGTATCACCCAGGCTGAGTGAGGAAGGTTGAGCGAGGCAAGGGCTTTCACCGAGAGTTAGGCCATCCAGAGTGTCAATCAACCAGACTGCTACTCTGAGGAAGTTATGGACTACTGTGTTTTCATAAGCACTCTCTTTCTGGTGTTCATTTACTGCCTGGCTCAGTTACATATCTCTTGATTCCCTAAAAAGGAAAAAGCACAACTTTGGTTCAGGAAAGTTCTTTTTTAAGTTTAGTTATTAGTATCACAAATAGGTTCACATGAACTCTGCAATGAAGTTACTGTTCTCTCATCACCGCACTCCAGCACCTGTTCCGGTACACTGAGGAAAAATTTTAGCATTACCGATGCACCTAACCACCAGGTCTTTCAGACAGTGGGAGAAAAGTGGAGCACATAGACGAAACCCATGCAGATACGGGGAGAATGTGCAGACGCAGCACAGGCAGTGACCCAAGCCAGGAATCGAACCCAGGCCTGTGGTGCTGTAAGGCAGCCATGCTAACCATTGTGCCACTGTGCCACCCCTAAGAGGAATGGAAAAAGTAGGACTCCACGCTTAAACTATATACACAGTTTTAAATCAGAATAACATGGGAAATAGGAGTAAGTGGGATTTGAGAAGGAGGAGCAAATATGAAGATACTATCATCTGTGATGTTGTTAGCCTGACACTAGCTATGGCCTCAGTAATGAGATTCTAAAAATTACAACACCATCTTTTCCGTAGGGGTCAAGATAGACGTTTCCCCCTCTGGTTAATTTCTGTTGCATCCTATTGTGTACTATCATGACCTGCGTGAGAGAGGGAAGTACGTCAGTGAGTTGTTGCAAGTTGTTAGGGTCATGTAGCTATCAGTACTGAATAACTGGCAATGTGCACAAATTGTTAAATGTGGGTGTGAGTTTGCAGCAGTGCTGAGTGTGTGAGGGTAGGCAATGTAATGATATTAGGTATTAGGTATGTGTTCTGATTGATAGAGATTGTCAGTCAGCAAGCGATGTGGTGAACTCAGCAGTGACTCAGGCTAGCCGTTCAGATGGTAGGATATATTGTTGGCAGACCACCCATGTAAAGTCATTGAATTTCTCTCAGCGCTGCACCCTGCTCCTCGGGGCGGTGGAGTAGCAGAATCTGCTCCCACAGCTTTTTTTTTAACTGAGTATCTGAAAGCCACATAACCCCTTTGGTACAGCACATCTTTTGTCCTTTCGATCTCCTTTGTCAATATCTCCAGGACATCAACCTTCGAGCTTTAGCTCCTCTCAATTCAGGTATTCCTCATTGTTTCCCAGGTCAGATTCGCTTCAACCATGACTGTCCCAGGCACAGTGCATCTTTCATTTAAAGGATGCAGGCTAGTTTTAAGAGATTTTGCCACTCACAATATTGGACCCCTACTGATGCATCCAGCCAATAAAACAGGACAGATAGCGCTGGTGGATGCAGAGATCAGTGAACCAAGCAGGCAACATGAAGGTAATAGGCTGCTTACATTGCAAACAATGAACATGGGTTAATAGTGCATTGCAATCCCCACATACAATTTTGGGCATTATCCAATTTAGCACCCTACCTGAAAAAAGATGATAATTGCTCAAGCCATGGCAGTTAATCATATTTAATGGATTAATTAATTAACAAAGTAATTGACAAAAAATTAAACAATCAACTAATCATCTTGTCACCCAGCCAGCTGGTATGGGCATGGTATAGTACAATACACACACTTTACGCAGCCACTCATATCCTGTTGTACAGATGAGTGCTGAGACATCATCATAACAATCAAACAAACACTGAAATGTTGTTTTAGTCTTAGATCATTAGCTAGACTACTGACATGCATCTTCTCTCAAATGCGATGCAAACAAGCTGGATATTTTTACACCAATCCCTTGTTAACCTCATGTTCAGTGTGATACATGGCAATGCATTCGCGTTGAGCTCCTTCCTGAGAGTAAAGGATTTCAGGTATTCACAAATCCGTGCACCAAGCATTACTTGCAAATTTACATTATATTTCAGCCTACAAAATCATTGCCCATGTGTTGCCATTGTATGGAATTGCTAATCCCAGTGCAATGTTTAAATGTTATTGTCCTGTTCCAAATGCAGAATATTCTTCCAACTAGTTTCTTCCCTCAGCACCATGAATCCTGTCAATTTTTATCATGACACCCATTTTCACAACAACCCCTTCCGAAAAAAAAATCCACTTAAATTAAGTTGCAACACAACAGACAAAATAGGTTTCAGGCACAAAAGTAATTGTCCATTCCATTAAAGCTTTGCATGATATGGCAACAAATTATCGCAGCCAGAACATGGTCTGTGGAGTGTTTGCCCAATCCCAGCGAAGGAGGCAATCAGAGTTTCATTGGCAATAGAGCAGCGAGTGGAAAATGATCCAAATTCCTACTTCTCATTGTTGAAGTGAACCCTGGTGGAAACATGTGTACAGATGGTGCATGAATGCTTGTAATAGGAAGATAAGGCAGGACTTGACTTTGATGGTTTCTATTATCCCAGTGTTCTTCTTGATTTCTCTGCCTGAAAGCAGGTCCTTGGTGTTTATTTGCCGAACCACAGCAAAGTGCTGTAACTTTTACTACAAGACAGGGAAGGATCCCTGTGTGGGAGCAGAGATCAAACTCTGTGCTGTTGACTTCAAACTGATCCACACGCCAGCGAACTGAATTAACTGGCCCCTTAGACAGAGCCTGCAAGTCAATGAAGGTAAGGTGAGTAGAACTGTACCCTATAAGACAGAACATTAAGAAGAAGATAGGTTAAGAAGATATATTGAAGGAAAGAAAAAGCAGTGGTGACAACCTATTTGCAAACAAGCTATAGAATCTAACTCTAAGTCTGAGAATTTATTGATACTTTTAAATTGTATTTAACTTGTCATTCTATGAAAGATTTAGAGTGAAACTGTAGTTCATACAGCCAATTGAAGTTTAAGGTATGTAACAGGGAAGAATGGTTCACAGGCAAAAATGGACAGGTTAACAGTCGGTGAAGTGTTTAACTAGAAGCTGTACAAGCGAACATACATTTAAGATGATTGAGATAAAGAGTATTTATTAGTGTCACAAGTAGGCTTACACTGTAATGAAGTTACTGTGAAAATTCGCTGGTCGCCACACTCTGGCACCTGTTCGGGTACACTGAGGCCAATGCACCTAGCCAGGACATTTTTCAGACTGTGAGAAGAAACCAGAGCACCCAGAGGAAATCCAAGCAGACAAGGGGAGAACACGCAAATTCCGCACAGACAGTGGAGGCTACCTCATTGAATATGTTTAAGCCACAGGTAGATAGTTTTCTGATCGATAAGGGAATTAAGGGTTCTGGGGAGCAGGCAGGTAAGTGGAATTGATGTACTTCAGATCAGCCATGATCTTATTGAAGGCGGGGCAGGCTCGAAGGGCTAGATGGCCTACTCCTGCTCCTACTTCTTATGTTCTTATGACCCAAGCCAGGAATCAAAACCAGGTCCCTGGCGCTGTGAGGCAGCAGTGCTAACCACTTTGCCACCGTGTCACCCTTATCATTTCTCCCCATTACTTTGCATCTCTCAAAGTTGACAATATTTCTTAAAAATAAATATTGCCTCTGTTGTTCCATACTTGCTATTGTAGGTACTGGCCGAATAAAGCTACTAATTTCTATGGTAAGGTCACCTGACAGACATCTGCACTGCAGAATGTCAGCAAGCTTGGTGTGCAGTGCGGTGCTTGAGTTAAAAAGGGCAGAGGGGTACTCTGTCTTTGTAACGATCTTAGTTTTCCACTGCTGAAGCGGTTGGAGAGTGACAAAATAAAAAGAGACAACTGAAATATATTTTAATGTGGCCTGGTCATTAGTTTAGTACAGGCTGACTTAGGTTGACTGGCGGTGATGAGATTCTGTATTCTTGTCTATTTAAACTGATGGAGACTCACACTGTGCAGAAAAATAGTTGAGGTGAAAAATCAACAAAGCTGCAAGCATCGAGTCACCAGTATCAAATTAAGCACATGCATTGTAGCTGTGAGTAG
Organism: Carcharhinus amblyrhynchos; assembly: GCF_965287045.1. Taxonomy (NCBI): domain Eukaryota; kingdom Metazoa; phylum Chordata; class Chondrichthyes; order Carcharhiniformes; family Carcharhinidae; genus Carcharhinus; species Carcharhinus amblyrhynchos. The sequence continues at coordinate 43,223,392 of NC_137324.1, read as the reverse complement.
AGAGATTGGCATTAGTTGGGAATTAAGGATAATGGAATTGATTCCCAATAGAATAGTTTAGAAACACTCTCACCTTAAACTATGCCTTAATTCTGCATAAAATCCCATCCCCCATATCACACTTCAAAAAAAAACCCAGTAAATCCCAGCTAAGCAGAAAAAACTCTCACACAGGCACAATCACTGTTACAGACTCAGCTGCTTGCTCACTTTAATTACATCTGATCCCAAGGGCGATGCTTCTTAACTCTTCCTCTCACACACCAAAAGCACATATACCATTGAATGTGGATTAGTGCAGTTTACATCTGGTAATACCTACTGAGGTTGAATGGCTTAAAAGTGGCCTGTTTAAAAAAAACATTCTATTCCAGTGTACGGGGAGTAAATCATAAAACTAGGGGGAACATCAAATCAGCTCAACTAGCATGCAAGTTTAGTGACTTGGTATGCCAAAGAAAATGCAAACATTCAAGAGACCACCTTCCTAAGTGTAGATGTGCTTGGGCTACTGTTTATCAGTTTATGTACTATAAAAACAGTCCTGAGGTGCAATCATGTTGGAAGACTCAACAAGCCTGTATGTTGTGTAACTGACAGTAACATTACTTTGATCAATTGTGGTTTATTGCTTTGTCTGGCCCTTGCCGAACTAAAGAGAGTCAAAACTTCCCCCAGTGTTTCCCCAGTCACCGCTGGATGGGTTCAACTCCAACAATGCTGAAGAAAGTCAACACCATTCAGGACAAAGCAGCCTCCTTTATTGATACCCCATCCACCATCTTAAATATTCAGTCACTCTATTACTGAGGCATAGTAGCAACAGTGTGTACCATGTACAAGGTACACTGCAACAACTCACCAAAGCTCCTTTGACAGCAGCTTCCAAATCCACAAACTCTATCATCTAGAAGAACAAGGGCAGACACATAGGAATATCATCACCTGTAAGTTCCCTCCCAAACCGCACATCATCACCGTTCCTTTACTGTTGCTGGGTCAACATTTTGGAACTCCTTTCCTAACAGCACTATGGATGGGGATTGAATATAAAAGTAGGGAGGTCTTGCGGCAGCTGTATAGGGCATTGGTGAGGCCGCAGCTGGAGTACTGTGTGCAGTTTTGGGCGCCGTACTTACGCAAGGATATTTTGGCCTTGGAGGGAGTGCAGAGGAGGTTTACTAGGCTGATGCCGGAGTTGAGGGGGTTGAGCTATGAGGAGAGGCTGAATAAATTAGGCTTGTACTCGTTAGAGTTTAGAAGAATGAGGGGAGATCTCATTGAGACGTATAAGATGATGAATGGGATGGATAGGATAGAGGTGGAGAGACTCTTCCCGCTCAGAAAGGATAGTAGGACTAGGGGGCACAGCCTCAAGATAAAGGGGGGGCGGTTTAGAACGGAGTTGAGGAGGAACTTCTTCACTCAAAGGGTGGTGAATCTCTGGAATTCTCTGCCCGTTGAAATGGTGGAGGCTACCTCGCTAAATATTTTTAAGACGCGGGTTGATGGGTTTTTGATAAGAGAGGGGATTAAGGGTTATGGGGAGAGGGCGGGAATGTTGAACTGAGCCAAGACAGATCAGCCATGATCTTATTGAACGGCGGGGCAGGCTCGAAGGGCTAGTTGGCCTACTCCTGCTCCTATTTCTTATGTTCTTATGCTCTTATGTACTGACATCACATAGACTGCAGTGGTTCAAGATGGCAGCAAAGCACCAACTTCTCAAGGGCAGTCCGGGACGGATAGACAATAGATGCTGGCCTAGCCAGTGATGTGAAACAATAAAACAAAAGTAATCTTTTCTGTCTGCCAGTAGCACCTGGATCAGTCCTTCAATTTATTAATTTCCTTTGGACAGTTTTATTCAATCAGAAGAGAACTACAGAATGGAAATTGAAACTTCAGACATGTGTTAACTCTTTCAATGATTTACTTAACAACTGATGTGTGTAGACCGTTAATCGATGAAAGCTTCTCCTTCAACAATGATGGGAACTCTTCCATCATGGCATCTAATCATAGAATCATAGAATCCCTACAGTACAGAAGGGGGCCCATCAAGTCTGCACCAACAACAATCTCACCCAGGCCTCAACCCGATAACCCAATGTATTTCTCTGCTAACCCCCTGACACTAAGGGCAATTTAGTATAGCCAGTTCACCTAACCCGCACATCTTCGGAGTGTGGAAGGAAACTGCAGCACTGGAGAAAATCCACGCAGACATGGTGAGAACGTGCAAGCTCCACAGACAGTGACCTGAGGCTGGAATCAAACTCGGCTTCCTGGTGCCTTGAGGCAGCAGTGTTAACCACTGTGCCACACTGCTGCCCAAGAGATCGTATTTTTAAACGATATTTTTAACAAAACTCTACCACGCTGCTGGGAACACTCATCACTCTTACTGAGATCCATTTTAAATTTATTTTTCATTAATTTTAATTTATGTCCTCTGGCCTTAATTCCCTGATTTATTTTGAAGTGACGATGTTGGTCTCACTTTCTCTACGTCATTCATATTTTATACATTCTGATGAAAATCACCTCACATTCAGATCCGAAATCTTCCACTGGCAAAGAATTCGAACATTTAGCATTGAATGTTCCTATGAACTACTGCCCATCATGGGGCAAATTTGGGGAAATAAATGAAGTGCCCTCAGTGGTTATAAAGGTTGCTAAAACAGCTCCAAATATTTCTGAAAAAAACTTTCAGAGACAGGTCTATTCCATCCTATTTATGGAGAGTTGAACTGGAGTAGATAGCCTTTCTGACCTAATTTTTGTAAATTCTAAGCTAAACCCTTTGAAATAGCTACCATCACTGTATAACTGGGTAGTTACATGACCAATAAGATATCCTTGAGATTGATACCACATAGGTGCCATATTAATTACTGCAACTGAAAAGAGTTAAGGTCATTTCATATCAATCTATTTATTGCTTCGGAGATTCAGTCAAGACTTCTGTTTCTCCGAAAGACATGCTGATTAATTAAGTGCATTGGCTACGCTAAATTCTCCCTCAGTGTACCTGAACAGGTGCCAGAGTGTGGAACTATGGAATTTTCACAGTAACTTCATTGCAGTGTTAATGTAAGCCTACTTCTGACACTAATAAATAAACTTTAAATACTATCACTAGAATTCAATCATCCCACCTGCCATAGAATCAGGGCGGGCAAGGGGTGAACAATGGAAATGACCGTTGACCTCGAGTGGAAATTTCCAGTTTCTCTCAAGCGAGGCTGTAAAATCCCACCCACTGTTTATTTTGTTCTGCTCAAACTACTGTTTTGCATTGGGAATTCGCAATTGAAAATTTCACCATTTCTCTATTATGATAACCAAAAGGATTTGAAGATGGTAAAAACTAGATTGGGGCTTCTAGAGTGAAGCACCACAAAGGATGTTTGCTCCTGATTCTCACATGTCAACTCACCAGTGTTTGCAGAACAACCATGATGTGGAGATGCCGGCATTAGACTGGGGTGGGCGCAGTAAGAAGTCTCACAACAGCAGGTTAAAGTCCAATGGATTTATTTGGCATCACAAGCTTTTGGAGCACTGCTCCTTTATCAGGTGAGTTCCAATTCTAAGTTGGCACTCCCCTGAACATTAGAATGCACTCATCTAATGAAGGAGCAGTGCTCCGAAAGCTTGTGCTACCAGCTAAACCTGTTGGACTTTAACCTGGTGTTGTGAGACTTCTTACTGTACACAACAACGAGATCTTTCTTGATATTTTGACTGTCAATGCCTCAGAATGTTCCACCTCCCTTATCAGCTACTGGAGAGATTTGACAACTGTTGCTGAAAGATGTAGGCCAGAATTTTATCATCTTGTCTGGCATGGAAATCGGAGTGGGCAAGGGGAAGAACATGGAAAGTTCTGTTGACCTTGGGCAGGATTTTACGTTGTCAGGACGAGTGAGGCCACAAAGTCCCACACATACTGCTTTCAAGGGAAACAGTATTATCTGTGCCAGCTAAAGTCATCACTGTCCTTAATTTCTTTGTGACTTAACGCTTTCTGGAATCTGAACAGCAGCAAATAATCTTTGCTACATGACTTGAACAACACTGGGTCAAAGTGGCTACTATTGGTGAAGGCTGTAAAATTTATAGCTTTCTCAATGGGGTTAGAGAACCAAAGAAAGAAAGTTATCAAGATTAAGCTTTGGGCCTACCTGTCCAGACACTGGAATTGTTCCCTGGTCAGTGCTATATTTAATTTCTTCCTGTGCACCTTGGAAATTATAAAGTAGTTGTACTTGAACATGTGTATCAAGTGACAGTATTTGGCTTAGGGTTAAGTTTAGGGTTGGCCAGTTGTTTGCTAGCATTAAAAAAATTATTGTTCCATGTGGTGGGTAAAATGGCCTCTGCTTCACTCCTCTACTCATGAAGAATTGGCATTAGCTATCACATGACCCAGAAGCCCCATGGCTATGGCAAGCCACGGTATACAACAGGTACAGCTAGACCTGCTCAGTTTTCCAGTACTTTCTGTTTTTATTCCACGTCTCCGGCACCTGCAACATTTAACTTTCATTTTGATACACAAAGCCATTTCTTCAAACATTTTCTTTCATAAAAAGAATAAAAGAAAAGCATATAAAAAAACATACAAAAAGACACCCCTCCACCCGCTTGGGGGACACCAGGAGTACTAGTGTGTAGATAGGAAGGTAAGCCATTTATCCTGTAGCTATGATTAGATAGATTAGCCATTTATCTCTCTATGATCACCCTTCACCCAAAAAGCTAACCCTTGACCTTTCCTTTTATTTCAGGTACCAGATATGTACCAGATATATCGAGATCCTTGTGCCAGTTTAGGAAGAGGAGGCCAGCATTTTTGTGCATGCAACACCTCTATCAACTTCAGCATGGAGATTGGCGCCACACATAGAGCCTCAACTAGAGCAAGAGTTTTCATTTGTTAGTCATCAGTCACAAGCGTGCAAGAGCTAGGCCAGAGGGGCAGGGTATCCCAGTGTCAGTTTTCTGTAGAATGAGATGACAATTCTAGCCCTGCCTGCAGAGGACTCAGGTGTTGAATTTGAGGTACAGGGTGAAAAAAAGCTCCAAAGATTGAAATACGAAATGTCATCCGCCTATAAAACCAATTTATTTTGTTACATTTCATATCATTGTGTTCTTTGAAACATCTTCATGTAATGCACAATATTTGAAAAGTTATCAATCTCTTGGTAGAAACTATAGTTAACTGAATGAGATGGAAGGACAATAAATTCATCTACAAGATAGCAACTATACTGATTCATTACACAGATGGAATGAACATGTTATTTCATTGGTGTTGTAAAAATATCATTTATTTTGATATTTTGCAAACCTGCCAGTACATTGGGCTGTTAAAATGTGTATCTTACTGTTCCTTACTTATATTATATGGAGGTAAATCATTTTTCTTTCATAAAATGTATGTTGACCATGATTTCACTCATATTCTACTCTCGATTACTGTATTGCCATGAAACTGTTCAGAAACCTATGACATGGCTTAAATGTTTTACCTTATGCGGAGAGGCACGTTGGCACATTGGTTAGCACTGTCATCTCACAGTGCCGGGGATCCAGATTTCTGGTTTGACTTGATTTATTATTGTCACAAGTATTAGTATACAGTGAAAAGTGTTGTTTCTTGAGCACTGTAAAGCCAAAGCATACCGCGCATAGAGAAGGAAAGGAGAGGGTGCAGGTTTAACTGTTACAGTCAAAGCTAGGGTGTAGAGAAAAAACTACTTAATATAAGGAAGATCCATTCAAAAGTCTGGTGGCAGCAGGGAAGAAGCTGTTCTTGCATCAGTTGGTACGTGACCTCAGACTTTTGTATCCTTTTCCTGACAGAACAAGGTAAAACAGAGAATGTCCGGGGTGCATGGGGTCCTTGATCATGCTGGCTGCTTTTCTGGGGCAGCAGGAAGTGTAGACTGAGTCAATGGATGGGAGGCTGGTTTGCGAGATAGACTGGACTTCATTCACCACCCTTTGTAGTTTTTTGATGATCTTGGACAGAGCAGGGGATATACCAAGTTGTGATACAACAAGAAAGGATGTTTTCTATGGTGCATTTCTGAAAGTTGGTGAAAGTCATAGCAGACACGTCAAATTTCCTTCATCTCCTGAGAAAATAGTGGCATTGGTGGGCTTTCTTAACTATACATGTAACCTATTCCTGGCTTGGATCGCTGTCTGTGCAAAGTCTACACATTCTCCCTGTGTCTGCATGGGCTTCCTCTGGGTGCTCCAGTTTCAACCTACAGTCCAAAAGATGTGCTGGTTAGGTGCATTGGCCATCTAAATTCTCCCTCAGCATACCCAAACAGGCATTGGAGTGTGGCAACGAGGGGATTTTCACAGTAGCTTCATTGCAATGTTAATGTAAGCCTACTTGTAACACTAATGAATAAACTTAGACTCATTCAACAAGCATATTTACAGATTTTGTGCTGGCCATTAAAACTTTATCTTCTATTAATGTTTGTATTTGTTAGATTTTGGTGAAATCAGCAGTGATCCAACAACTCCATTAGCAAAATTGCATTGAATTTCAGACCTGCAATGGTTAGTCTGCAAAACACAACACCATAAACACTCTGGATCAGAAATCCATGATCCACAAAGAGATTCCTTTGTGTCTGCCTCAGTACAACATACAATTGAGATTCTAAAGCAAAGATTCTTCTATCCACAATGGTTGCATAGCAGTCAGAGGGGAAATGGCACACTGCAGGCTTGATAAGGTATCCAAGATGTTCATAATCTAATGCAAATTCCATAATTTTACCATTAGGAAAGAGGAACTGGAGGATTAGCCTTAAACATAGGCAGAATGAGGAAGAAATGGATGAGGCTAACACGCTGCCATTTTAAATGTGGGTCTTTGTTTTATTCCAGAAAGTCTGATGGTATAGGAGAGAACTGGAGCCAATCTGTACGCACACTTTTCTAAGCATTTATTTCCATAGGTACGCATTACAATTAACAGTTTCTATTTTCTTATTTATATAACTGGTGACTCCCTAGTTAGTACCAAACACCTGCATACAATTAAACACAATTAATATACAATTAATAGTTTTCCTCATAATAGAAGGGCAACTAGGGATGGGCAATATTTGCTGGCCTAGCCAGCAATGCCCACATATCGTATATGAATTTAATAGAAGTTTCATGTCCCAAACAACAGTATGTGTCCAATTACCACTGGCTTCCTGCCTTTTCTGTCTAAATCCCTCCACTGGCAACATTAATATGTCCTCTCAAGCAATATTTGACTAGCTTATTTCTCTCCTTTTGTTTCCCTGGCACTTTTCTTTCACGAATCTGTCTGCTGACTAGCAGGCAGGACCCCTTAATTTTGTGTTTCAAATGTTAAGTCAGCAGGAAAACAGTATCCTGCTCTTCAATGAAAACTACCTCATGCTGTGTTTCTGGACTTATTCAACCCCTCAACCCACCGACTCCCTTCCTCCCCAGCCCCCACCCTCTCCACAACAATGCTGACTCTTCTAACATTGGCCAGCCAAGAGCCAGGATTGCCAGAAGTCGAGGTGGGATTGGAGGTGCAGGAGTGGATGAGCACTAACTGGCAGTAGTGAGCATTGCTGGTGGTGGTAAGGAGCAGGAGGCATGAGTGCACATGAATGGAGAATGGAGTTGAGAAACATATCACTCATGATTGAATGGCACAGCAGATTTGATGGACAAATGGCATAATTCTGCTCCTCTTTCAAAGTTTATTTATTTATTGGTGTCACAAGAAGACTTATATTAACACAGCAATGAAGTTACTGTGAAATTCCTCTCATCGCCTCACTCCGGTACCTTTTCGGGTCAATACACCTAACCAGCACATCTTTCAGACTGTGCGAGGAAACCAGAGCACCCAGAGGAAACCCATGCAGGCAAGGGGAGAACGTGTAGGCTCTGCAAGTGACCCAGCTGGGAATCAAACCTGGGCCCCTGGTGCTGTGAGGCAGCAGTGCTAACCATTGTGCCAGCTTGCCGCCCACTTACAAGATCTTATAATCATATTATGATCCTGTGACTTCTGAGTTGTATCTTTAAAATACATCAGAACTACAAATATCTGGAGACCAGGAGATCTGTGCCAACATTAGGCTGTGAGGTGATCATACAAGAACTGACATCAGTTCAACACTCCAAAGGTTGGCTATTTTTTCCATTTTCTTGAACTGATCTTCACTTCTTTGAGAGGACTGATGGAGCTGAGTGGGTTACACACTGAAATCAGTTAATTGCTTCACCTATGTTTCCTCTTGCCATGTCCCAATCGCTGGTTGCCCGAAACATATAATGCCCACCAAAGCCAATCTACTAAGATCTGTAAACCAGAGCTAAGAACCCCTCTCCAACCCGCCTGTCCCTGTCAGCTGGAATAGATATCAATAGCTATAATCACAGAACTCAGAAGGAAAACCGCATTTATGCTTTGGAACTCTATTCTGGCAGGCTTCTCTGAAGAAGTCAGTAAAGTTGACAGTCTCTTCACATTGAATTAAAAGTTTCCCATTCCCTCTCATGTGACTGAACAGATGTCAGACTTATATGTCTCCACAGTCTCAGCGATAGCATGCACGGAGCTTGAAACATTCTCAAAGGACTGCAAGAAGCACTTCTGCACATTAATGAGTCCCCCTCTGTATGCAGTCCCCTTAAGGTACAGATCCATAAGCACTACAACAGAGAAACATCTGGCCCTCGCCCTCCCTTCAATATTTATGTAATTCCTCTGTTGCATTTGTTCCCTTTCTGTCATTGTAGGCCTGAAAGAGTAGTTTGTCAATTCTGCCAGCAACCCTCATGGAGACAGTACCTCACAGCACTCTGTGTTTCTTTTATCAATGTTTACAAGTAGCAGCATAGCTACATAGGCATTAACCCATTTACTTTGAAAACTGATCTACTTTGCACTCTAATATACAAGACAATTTCAAAGTCGGTCGGCAAACTGGATTCAAAAGCAAATCCTAACACCTTGAAATTATGTTTTGTAATACTGAGTGCAAAATAAATTAGCGATTAAAATAACTAAGTTAAAATAGAAAGCATGTGAAATGCACTTCATATGAACATGATGGGCATTCCTATCATAATATTATTCACATCAAAGCACATGTTTTTCGCAACTCGCATTAATGTCACATTTCTAAAGTTAAAACAAAAAGAAACATGTAAAGGTATATTGCAGAAGAGAAATGTGGGTGATAAAAGCATGTGGAGGGGTTTTAGAGATGACCAAAGGCAAGTCCAGTAGTTGGATTTGGGAAAGACATTTAATAAGGGATGGAAAAATGCTGAAGGTATTTAGTCAGAAAATGTTGGGGGTCGGAGTTGACAGCTGGAAGTACTGCAACCAATTGTGAACAGAGAGGAGGATGCACTAGACAGAGGTGGAAGAACTTTTTTTAGCAGTTACAAGGACAGAAGGGGTGAGTCGAAGTGGGCAAGGCATAGCGAGATTTGTGGATAAGAACAAAGATTCTGAAGTCCATGCGTTCATTCAACAATAGCTTTAAAGGAACAAAAAAACATTCTCAAACCAGATCCATAATGTACACACTTACAATAAAAATAGAAAAAAAATCCTTCAAATAAATGTACAAATGTCCATTCGAAGTTTTAATGATTATGATCGTTATGTTTGTTTAATGATGATAATGATGATCTTGAGCTGATTGAAGTACTCAGTGCTCATCCTGCTTTTTAATTAACACATTGTTCCTATTTCTGTCTTACTTTCAGTGCAGTCATCCACTCAAGCCTTATTTTTATAAAATATGACGACGAAAATATATCACTAGATGCAGTATTCAAAATGATGACTGCACAGTCTATCTGCTCAAGTAACTGAACAATCAGAGACATCCAAGCATCAATATTGTCTGGCTTTCCTCCAGCTTGTTAAATGTGGAATCTTTTGTGAAGTACTTGGACAAGAAGAAAAAAACACTTGCACCAGAAGTCATTACTTCTTCCTTTTTCCAATGTTGCTTGTCAAACCTAAGGATGCAGTTCTGATAATAAAGCCCATCTATATTTGGAAACTCCAACCTGATTTTTGTTTGGGGCTTTGCTCTGATTGCGTAAAGCAATATATTATTAGCATTTGTCCAACTATTAGCATGCACATATATATTTTTGGATTGACCTGATTTATACTGTGTGAGCTAGTTGCTGGCACAAATAGTGTCTGGCATTGATAGCTCACCCATCATGGCAGGAAAGGCCTTTTTTTCATTCATTCATGGGACATGGGCGCCGCTGGCTGGCCAGCATTAATTGGTTTTATGGCCATCAGTCGATTTTTAATTCTAGAATTTTTTAATTGAACTGATGTACGGGGCAGTGGTCATGGAGTGGGGAAAATCTTCAGTGGCAGCAGGGGTGGGGGGGCGATACTCGGGAGGGAAGGGGGCAGGGAGTGATCAGCACAGAAAACGAAAGGCAGCGGCTGGATCCCAACGCCTATGGCCGTTGAGGTGGAGGGGGGAATCCTGATGTCCGTGAGGAGGGGTGCAGGTGGAGTGACAAGAGATGTCCCAGTACCCTGTGAGATCAGGACAGCCTTAGAGCTCAGCAGCTGGCTTCCCCGGTGACATTAATCTCCATACCCCCCACCCTCTACTGGTGAGAATCGAATCGTGGCACTTTTTTGACTAAGTGCCATAAGCTTGCTTTTATTTTAATTGCCCAAAAAACAAGTCTGAAACCCTCCCATTGTCTCACTTGTTCAGAACTTAGAATTTATTTCATAAAGTTCCATTTGAGGATTTGACTGCAGCAGCTGCACCAGAGACAGTAAGTCATCTACTCCACGTATGGTCATTGGATATCAAGATGAGTGCCTAATGGAAAGAAATGGTGGCATGCATTAATGTGAATTTCATTACTTCTTCCTATACTGTTGTAAAATGTTAAGTGCTGTCAAGTTGTGCAAAGCTAGAAAGCCCCATTAGTAAACTTTACGGTCTATCTGTACAATTCCTTGTAAAATCATCGCTTGCTGTTGCTATAGACAAACATAGCAATAAAATGAGCAGCACCACAATTCTGGGGCTGATAACCCAAGTGAGATTGAATAAAGTTGCTACATCAAGTATAATATAAATAGGTTAACTTCCACCTCTGTGACAAATTAATTTAATTTGTTATACCAACTGAGATAGTTTCCAGTTCCAATTTTAAAACTTTCAAATATGGGGCAGCATTTTGAAGGTAAATTTCACTATTCACACTCTGCGGCTTGGATTTTTCCCCTACTCTGCAGCAGGTTAGGCAGTGGTGGGAGAAGCCATGCTGCCCGCTGTTCATGGGATCTTATGGCTCTGCCATTGTCAGTGGGGTTTCTGGTTGAGTGCGTCCCTCGACGCTGGGAAACCAATGGCAGGGATGTGCTGTTGATAAGTCCATAAGATCCCATGAGCATGAACAGTAGCAAGTTAGGGAGGGAGTGGGAGAGAAGGGGGGAAGCAATGGTGGGGGGGAGGAAGTGGGGAAGAGGGGATGAAGGGAAGAAGAAGGGGAAGGTTTGGTCATAAAAGTTGTACATTTTACATGCAGCCTGACTTTTCTACACCTACACTGAAGCCTCAAAAGAACTTCAGTTAAGTGTTCAAGCTAAAAGTGTGATGTACCAGCGATGGTGGAACATGACTCCAGGTTTTCAATCTGCACTGGATTCTGTAACACCTATCAGACAGAGAGTTCACATCAGCTTACAGGAGACTCGCATATTAAGGGAAATTTTCCTATAGCATTTGAGCTAGCCACTTTACATATTTCCCACTGGAGATATTGGAGAACAAATTCTAAGACTTCTAAGAATCAACATTATTTCAGGGAGACACTTAAAATTGGGATAAACAAATGGACTTTAGCTGCTAGCACATTGGTTAGCGCTGTTGCCTCACAGTGCCAGGAGCTGGGTTTGATTCCATGTGGAGTTTGCACATTTTCCCCACGTCTGTGTGGATTTCCTCCAGGTGCTCTGGTTTCCTCCCACAGTCCCAACATGTGCTGGTTAGGTGGATTGGTCATGGCAGATTGTCCCTTAGTGTGCAAAGATGTGTAAAATTAGTTGGACAAGTGTGTGGGGTTATGGAATTAGGACAAGGGGTTGGCCTATGTATGATGCTCCCTCGGAGAGTCAGTGCAGACTTGATGAGCTGAATGGTCTCCTTCAGTACACCCAGGCCGTGCACTGTAGGGATTCTCTGATTCCAGACACCAACATCCACCTGTTATTAATGAACATACTTTATACTGGAATTAGTATGTCATGACAAAGTTGTAAAAAAAAGTGTTTTTTTCATCTTTCTTCCACTTTCTGTGCATTACATATACACTACGCATCTTTTCAAAACATTTACTAAAAAATTAACCCACCCAAGAATGTGTACTGCCTCTACTCGGTGCAGATGAACTAAAAAAACTGCAAACACTCATATAGCGTCAGCGCAAGTGACGGAAGTTAAAAAGAGATTGCACTTAGTGCTTCAATGCCGGCAACTTTACAAACCAGAATCGGATGCTTATCCAACACGCATGTCCATGTGTCAGAACTTCCGTATTGTTGGGTTGAAGGTTATAGGCCTATATCACGGAGAAAAACAGTCAGGAAGGGCCAGCAAAAAGCAAAAGAAATGATCAGATGGCAAAAGAGAGAACCTGCTAGAAGGGTCAACAGTATTCATCTGTGCCAGCTGTGGAAGGCACTGCCACTCACGAATCAGCCACTACAGACACAGCAGATGATGTTGAATACAGAAGTGACATACACCCTAGGTGCAGTCCATCATCTCCCAAGATGGGCGGATGCCATCATCTCTGATTTTAATTTACAGAAAAATTCAGAACCCTTTAGTGTTACTATCCCTTGGTATTTAATTTAATCTTTATCCCCCTGGACTTGATTACTTAATTAAACTCTGATTGTAATTATATGATAAATTATCAATTTGGCTTTAGTTTTTATACTAATTAATTGATCTAGCCCTACTTTATAGTTGATTAATTAAATTAAATTAAAGGTTTATCAGTACACCCACCCCATGTGACTTCTTGCTCTGTGTGATCACTTTGCGATTTACCCCTGCTGTGCTATTCAGTACTGCTGCTTGTTTAAGCTCAGAAAACATCAAATACATTACCTCTGATCTTTCCACCTAAGTCATCAGAATAGATTGTAAGTTTCCCATGCTCACTCTGGGTAATCATTCTGGGGAGATGCTGGCCTAGTCTAGGTATTATTGCTAGATTATTGATCTAGAAACTCAGCTAAGGTTCTGGGAACTCGGATACGAATCCCAACACGGTAGCTGGTGGAAATTGAATTCAACAAACTATCTGAAATCAAGAATCCATTGATGAGCATGAAACCATTGTTGATTGTTCGAAATACCCATCTGGTTAACTAATACCCTTTAGGGCAGGAAATTTGCCATTCTTACCTGGTCTGTCCTACATGTGATTCCAGAGTCACAACAATGTAGTTGACTCTCAACTATGCTCCAAGGGTAACGAGGGAAGGGCAATAAATGCTGGCCCAGCCAGTGATGCCCATCAATATTTTCAGACCCTTGTTATTACTAATCCCCACCATACTCATTTTAGTTTCTGATCTTCTGAACCAATTCCTTTCTCACTATTGTCCTTATGCCGGGGCTGCACCATTTATTTTTCTGTGCTGCTGTCTTTTCAATATTTTGTGTGCATTAAAATGTTTATTTCCTAACCTTGGTCACATGATAACCTGTCTCTGTAATGGTGATTACATCAAATCCATTTGTCTGTATTTGTCCATTGGTTCACCTATCTCGTTATAAATGCTTTGTGTGCTCAGATAAAGAGTTTCTATATTTTGCAACCATTATTTTGTGCTGGGATCTTTTTGGCTGATGCACTGTTGCATAAAAACCCATGTCCCTTTCTGTTGCCTGCTGTTTGTCTTCAGTAAAATAAATCCTCTGCTCCATTGGCTTGAATCTTCTCTTTATATTTCTAAACCTCCCTTCACTTGACCCTTCCCCACACTTCTCCCTCACCCTCCATCAATAGCAGAAACATTCTTTTTTATGCGGTGGCTTGACTCACTTTTTGCCTTTCAGTTGGAGGACCTTTGATTCAAAGACCTCTTTCAGGGTACTTGACTGATATTTCAAAATAATAATGAGGAAATTCAGCAATTTTAAAGTGTTGTCTTTTGGATCGGATATCTGTCTGTTTTGGAAGATGTGAAGGCAATTGGATACTACATAAAGAAGGACGGGGAGGTGCCATGGCCAACATTAACCCCTCAGCTTTTCAAACAAATTATTTATTTATTGATCTCATTTGGTATTTGTGGAATCTCGCTGCAAGGAAATTGATGGCTGTATAAATCACAAAGCAATAGTATCAAAGTAATTAATTGGCAATGAAGCACTCTGAGACACGCCGACAATGTGAAAGGTACTATACAAATGTAGGTTTTTTTGTCTCTATTGCATAATTTAGCTTTTCTTTGAGATAAATGTTGGCTTTCCTGTGACTAATTGAGTTTATCAAGTTAGACAGACAACAAAGATACTGAGCAGGTTTCCAGTCTGTGCAGATCTTACTAATTACAGTAGACGCATGATAACTATGCCTCCACGATCCTGGGTAAAGGAGAGGAAAAATTGCCCAGGCACATGTTTTCCAATTGCAACCCAGTATCCTGGTGGAACTGGATGTCAGGTGAGGACAGGATTACTTGTCATTTCCCCTCACTGCTTCTCAGTCAAGTAGACAGCTGACATATATTGTCATGCTTGACCTTATTTGAATAGTGACCACTTGGATAACGTACCAGAGTGTTATTAGTGCCTGTCAACCTATATCTCAACAACAAGTCAATGTCTTCAGGAAAGGAGAGGAAGAGAAAAGAAATGGGACAGGAAACTTTAAAAGCCTTTATCTGTGTATGGTCTGGTTTTGTTGCACGATGGAATGAATATTGTCATGCCTTGACATTATAAAGAGAGCCGTTTGGAATGTGCTTGAATAATTTACATTGCCCTCACTGCCCTGTCAAGTGTCAAAAGGGAACAACAGTTTTCCAAATTATTAAAGGCGTTTATGGAACAATAAAAGTGCAATAATTCAATCATTTTAAAAGGATGTAGAATACAATACTTATTAAATGCCAGGACAGCTGAGGTTAGCACTGTGATGAACAGAAAGCACACTCAGCATTGTGTCATATGAATGTTTTCAGTTTTGCTGACGGGTAGATAACCTGACCCAGGCATTTAATAAACCAAATTTAATGACTGTTTTCAGTGACTTACTGGGTCAAGGTAGAGTACTAATGAAAAAATGACTGCACCAAGGGAGTTTGACTACATCTAGTAAATGCATTTTCTAATATCCCAAGCACTATTGTTGTGTTCTCTTACAACGCCGACTGGAGGATTCCGGTCAGCAAAAGGCTGAGTAGGAGCAGACAGCCATTTTCCCAGTGCCAATCATCCAGCCTTTAATTTAAACCCATGAGGCTGGTCATCAATAGAGATTTAATAAACATTGAAATACCTAAAGCAGCAATTATGATCGTTTTCTCTGCGTAACTATGTCACATTGAGCCTGTTGTACAATACTGGTGCGCATGAGGTCTCCATTCACTTGTGACACTTGTTCATCAAGTGGAAATTAAAAGCAAATGTACAGGAGTTAGCTCCTCACACTAGTGTTGCCATTCAATGAGATTCTGGCTGATCTGTTGACCTAGTCAATTGACAAGATGATATGGTGGTACATAGCATTCCCCAAATCAGTCAGTCTCATGTTTCCATTGTCATACATTGATGAAATTCTGCTCTTTAACATAACAAAACCATTTCGTGCAACAATATCTACTTCATAAGTAAATATAGGTTTCTTTTTAGTGTAGATCTGTCAACTAACAAAAAATGTCTCTCCAGATATGATTTAGACAGTCAAATGCTTTAACTTAGCACTTGTCAAGGCAGTGGAGGGTTTTTGATGTTATTAGTTAAAGCTGTAAAGCAACCATTCTTGTTTGGCCACATCCAAATAGCATTGTAAATGGCCTGTAGTGCAGGAGAAGAATGAACTCTTGTTCCTGAATGTCATTTCACTCAAATTTCCTATTTGGCTCATCTGGTTTTGTTGTTTGACTGTGCCTGAAAAGGGAGTTTTTTGCTTTGATTTGTTATTGTCACATGTATTACCATACAGTGAAAAGTATTGTTTCTTGCACGCTGTACAGACAGAGCATACCGTACATAGAGAAGGAAAGTAGAAGGTGCAGAATGTAGTAGTACAGGCAAAGCTAGAGTATTGGGAAAGATCAACTTAAAGTTTAAAGTTTAAAAGTTTAGAGTTTATTAGTCACAAGTAAGCTTACATTAACACTACAATGAAGTTACAGTGAAATTCCCCTTGTTGCCACAGTCCAGCGCCTGTTTTGGTCAACGCATGTAACCAGCATGCCTTTCAGACTGTGGGAGGAAACCAGAGCACCCGGAGCACACAGGGAGAACATGCAAACTCCACACAGACAGTGACATAAACTGGGAATCGAATCCGGGTCCCTGGCACGATGAGGCAGCAGTGCTAACCACTGTGCCACCGTGTCTTCCCACTGTCACTGTGCCACCCCTTAATACGAGATTGGTCCATTCAAAAGTCTGATGTCAATAAGGAGGAAGCTGTTCTTGTGTAAGTTGGTACATGATCTCAGACTATCTTTTTCCCAACGGAAGGATGTGGAAGAAGGTATGTCCAGGACGGGTGGGGTCCTTGATTATGCTTTTCCGAGGCAATAGGAAGTGTAGACAGAGTCAATGGATGGGAGACATGATGGACTGGGCTTCATTCTTGATCTGTTGGAGTTTATTGCAGTCTTGGACAAAGCAGGAGCCACACCAGAACTGTAATGCAACAAGAAAGGCTTTTTTTTATGGTGGATCTATAAAGATTGATGAAAGCAATAGCAGATATGCCAAATGACATTCAGGAAGTTTTGAATGTTTCATGTCTCTGCATCAAAAGGCAGATTTCTCCCTGTAGTAGTGTGGCCCTTTAAGAAGGGTGTGTTTCCCAAGGGCCATGTGATTGACGAGTAACCTATGGATTATCCCATTGGGAAGCTGAACCAACTTGCAAAAAAGCACATACCCCAGGTCGAGGAGTCAAGGAGTCTAGAAGAGAAGTTGCATTTATAATCGAGTCTGACCTTTTGTATACATGTTTTTTTCTGATGGCCTTTTATGTTTAAAGCTGTATCAAGTCATTCTCATTCTATTCCACTCCTATTTTGGATGCAGTTATGGACTGCTCCAGCAGCACCTTTCCACGCACCAGAATGGCAGGATCCCACACCAAATCTTACGCTTGGAAGTTCACTAATTATTTATAAGTGAGTTCCCCCTGCTCTCCTGGTGGGCAGCAGCTGATTCATCTGCCTGCCCTCAGTTAACAGGTCAAAGATATTGGTGCCATATTTAAATACCAGCCCAGCATACTCTTATCACTCTCGCTAATCCACCTGTTTTCTCCAGAGCCTGCAGCAGGTCAGCAGACCAGAGGCAAAAAAGAAGGAGATCGCTATACTCCCTAACCCCAAGAACAGTACAAATCCGAGACGGTGACACAGGAGGATCCATGGGCCCAGCAACATGTTGCTGTCCATAAAGACCAGTTCAGAATGGCGATAGAGGGCAGGAACAGGTCAGCTCCAACAGAAGCTTTGCTGCATTCACCTCAAAGCCTCTTGCTAACTAAAGGGCATCTTGTGTATCCACTCTTTAGCAATTGGGTTGGATGCCAGCATGATTTCCTGTTGGCATGGCTCAAGGTTGGAAAGCCTGACGGGAATGCTGTTTAACTCAGCATTCGTGAGATGCAATTGAATGCAAATGGAATTAGTGCCACCAACCAGTGAGAAGACCTTTAGCTTGTCACTGGGAGAATTGATATGTAACTTTATGCCAGTAGATTTCTGACTTTTTGACTCTCACCAGATTCTCTGTGTCCACCCACCATCAAACCTGCTGTAGGTAAGATGGGAGCATTCTGCCCAGAATATCTCTATTACAGCCATGCTATTTACCTCAATTACTCCTGTACTCATTCTCTCGGTAGAGAAATTGTTCCTGAGTTTCCTGTTGGATTTATTAGTTACTATCTTATAGTATAGCCTTTAGCTCCTATCTCAGCCTCAAGTGAAAATATCTCATCTATGTCTATGCTTCCAAGCCTTTTTAAAAAATGTCTATCAGGTCACTATTCAGTCTTCTTTTTCTAGAGAAAAGAGACCCAGCATTTTCAATTTGTCTTGGCAGGTATAATTTCCCAGTTCTGCTGTTTCATTTGTAACATTTTTCATCCCTTCTCCAGGACCTCCACATTCTGGTTATAAAATGGGTTCCAGAACTGTTTGCAGTATTCCTAGTGCAATATTATTCAATGAATATTATAGAAAGGTTTAACATAACTTCTTTGTTTTTCAATTCTATACCTCCAAAAATAAACCCCAGTGATGTGCTTAGGCCATTTGGCCCCTTCAGGCTGCACTGTCATGACATAAGATCATGGCTCATCTGATTGTGGCCTCAACTCAACTTCCCTGTCTGCCCCCAGTAACCTTTGACTGTCTTGATTCCCAAGTATAACTCATCAGTGCTGACTACACTCTACAGCCACTTTCATGGTACTGACTGGATGTCATCCTGCCATGATGATACACAGTTCTGTTAACCCTTCTTAATTACATCATCGCTATCTCTCAGCCTCTTGTGCGATGTCAAAGTCAGGGACCTCCGGCGTAAACCTGCTGATTCAAGTCCTCCCATCCACTGACTCCGTGTATATTTCCTACTGCCTTAGTAGAGCAGCCAGCATAATCAAGGATCCCACACATCCCGGACATAATCTCTTCCACCTTCTTCCGCCAGGAAAGGTACAAAAGTCTAAGATCATGTATCAACTGACTGAAGAACATCTTCTTCCCAGCTACCATCAGACTTTTGAATGGACTTACCTTGCATTAAGTTGATCTTTCTCTACACCCTAGCTACAAGTGTAAAATTACATTCTGCACCGCCTCCTTTCACACTTGCCTATATACTCTATGAATGGTATGCTTTGACTGTATAATGTGCAAGAAATAATACTTTTCATTGTATACCAATACATGTGACAATAATAAATCAAATCAAACCAAAGAGCTTCCCACCTTCTAGTGTTTAATCTATTCCCTGCTTACTGCTTTCCCATCAGGTATTCATAGGTATCTTTTTGATGAGGAAGAACATCTTCTGGCAGAGAATTGTGAACCTGTGGAATTTCCTACCACAGAAAGCTGTTGAGGCCAGTTTGTTAGATAGGTTTGAAAGAGAGCTAGATGTGATCCTAAAGGGATCAAGGGGTATGGAGACAAAATGGGAGTGGGATACTGGAAGTGCATGATCAGCCATGGTCATATCAAACAGTGGTGCAGGCTTGAAGGGCCAAATGGCCTACTCCTGCACCTGTTTCTATGTTTCTGCCAGAACACGGGAAGAGAGTTAAACTCAGGTAGAACCCGTTTACAGCAGTGAACACTTCTCCAAAAATATCCATCACACTGCCTCATTCAGTGCCACCTTGAATAATCTGAAAAGCACTACAATAAAACCAATACACCAGTCTGTTATTCCTGTGTCATCATCCTTTACACCCACGCTTGCTACTTCTGTTCCTCAATGTACTGCTTAGCACAATAGTGATACCTTCTCACCAGCTCCATCCAAGATTTCAGGGGTGTACACACTACTGCTTGAGGTGCTGCTAGCATCTCAGCAAGAGCAAAGCAGCATGAACTCGTGCACGGGAGATCAAATCTTTAAATTAACATGAAGACCACTGACGTGCAAATCACAGCTCCTGGCAGGTATAAATTAAATTAAGAACTTACCACCATTCATCAGAAGCTGGCACAAAAACAATACTGCTGCATTGCCTATAAAATGTGAAGATCCACTGTGCCTCACGTGGATTCTCTAATTGACCTGTACTGTAACACTGCAGCATCAAGGCATCCTCTCAGCCTCTTTACTGTGCCTAATGGATCACCTCCAACAGTGCCCACAGGCTTCCCTCTCCATTGTAATGAAGGTCTAGAGACATATCAGACGCTGATTCACTCAGTTGCCCTTCCTCACCTAATAAAGTAAATCCAGATGCTCTGTACCCATTTTGCTCTTGGTCAGCAGGGGCTGAGGATGTTTGTTTCTTTAGGCAGGACAACAAATTTTGATTCATTGTTAAAAGCAAAAGCCTTCTCTACCTATTTTCAAAGTAAATAATAGTCCTGAAGTGTTGCATTGTGCTGGGACAACTTACGTGCCTGAAATGCATCACAAACATTTGATTTGATTTGATTTATTATCGTCACATGCATTAGGATACAGTGAAAAGTATTATTTCTTGTACCCTACACAGATAAAGCATAATGTTCATAGAAAAGGAAAAGAGAGATGCAGAATGTAATGTCACAGTCATGGTTAGGGTATAGAAGATTTAATGCGAGGTAGGCCCATTCAAAAGTCTGGTGGCAGCAGGGAAGAAGCTGTTCTTGAGTTAGTTGGTACATACCACAGATTCTTGTATCTTTTTCCCAACGAAAGAAGGTGGAAGAGAAAATGTCGAGGTGTGTGGGGTCCTTAATTATGCTGGCTGCTTTTCAGAGGCAACGGGAAGTGTAGACAGAGTCAATGGGTGGGAGTCTAGTTTGAGTGATGGACTGTGCTCCGTTCACAAAACTTTGTAGCTTCTTGCGGTCCTGGGCAGGCAGGAGCCAGACTAAGCTGTGATACGAAAGAATGTTTTTCATGGTGCATTTGTAAAAGTTGGGAAGAGTCATTGGACATACCAAAGTTCCTTAGTCTTCTGGGGACGTAGAGATGTTGGTGGGCTTTCTTAACTATAGCATCAGCATGGGTGGACCAGGACAGGTTGTTTGTGACATGGCAGATGCCATATTGGTGTCAGCCATGACTGGGACACAGTGGAAGAGCCAGTCACTTAGCCAGTACCTCAAGCCTGTTCTGCCAATCAATGACTAACTTTGTACACCCTCATCATTTAAAACTCTTGGTTCCCAAAAGTCTATCAATCCCAGTTTAAAATGAACAATTGAGCTGGCATTAATTACCATTTGCAACAGATGGTTCCAAACTTCTAGCACTATTTGTTTGTGGAAATTATTCTGAACTTCACTTCTGTGAGATTTGCCTCAAAAGTTTACAATCTGAGAGCCATTTTAAGCTCGCACTCTCTGCCTATGGGAATGGTGGCGCATGCTCATAATTCAGACAGCGCAATTCGCACTGGCGAATCTGATCTTCCTGGCCCCTCACTGGCAGAATTGGGTGAAACATGCCATGGTACATTTTATTACATCAGCATGTCATGAGCGAGCACTCTCTTGGGACTTCTCCCCTCACCGGATATTCAACCATTTACAACGACTCTACATCAGTGCGAACCTGGCGCCTTCACCTCTGAGGAGGAGTTTGGGGGTGAGCACTCAGGCAGCCAGCACCCTCCAGCGTGGTCACTGGGCAGAGGACTTACTGTGATGCTGTGGGAGGGATAGAGCAGTACCAAGTTCACGCTCCATAGGGATCAGGTGCTGGATGAGCGTGCTGGTTTCACCAAAATTGGTGGCATGAACAGACAGGATGAAGACTCTGTGGATAAACTAAGTAAAATTTAATGCCAAACATTGAATATAAAATAATGACCTGTCTTTCCTGGTGCCTATGTTCACCTAGACCCTCTGAATGCCTACAGTTTCTTAATTTTCCTCACCCTCATGCTCAGTCTGGCTGTATCCCCACTATCCACAGCTCAGATTGAGGTGTCCATGCCTTTTTTGCCTGAACTGACCTTGGTGGGCGTCCCCTGTGGAGGTGCAGGAGATAATTAAGAAGGCAAATGGAATTTTGTCCTTCATTGCTAGAGGATTGGAGATTAAAAACAGCGAGGTTATGTTGCAGCTGTATAAGGTGCTGGTGACATCATAGCTGGAGTACTATGTACAGTTTTGGTCTCCTGACTTGAGAAAAGATATATTGGCACTGGAGGGGATGTAGAGGAGATTCACAAGGTTGATTCCAGGCCGGCTTTTAGACAACAGAGATGTTTAACTGGTGCTCTCCTTGTTGTCTGGGGCTGCTAGTGTGGCACTGACAGCAGGGGGCAGGGGTTGGGGGCTGTCAAATGGGCTGGAGATGCCAAGGATCCCTTAGCTAGAGGGCCTCAGCTGTACTCCTGCTCATCCTTCTCCCTTTGGATTCCCACGGGCCCTTGTGCTCCTCAGTAGGATAGAGGGGCATCCTGAATCAGATGCAAATGTGCTGCCATCCTCTGACACTGACACTCGTGGATTCCTACCAATGCCAGCATCATACCATAAAAGCCCAGCGCCACGGAGTTCACATGCTCAGACGTGGAGGTCAAAAGCTGAGCCATGTTGCGACATCTTCTGTCATGAAGTGCATGTCCTGCACTAAGGTCTCCACTGTGGACATCACCCTCACAGTGTTGGCTTCTTTGCATTGCAGTGATGGCACATCACCTCGGTTAAAAGGTGATGATATTCCTCCAATCACCACGGCTGACCCACCTGCCATTCTTAAAAGGATCCTGAGAATCCCAACTCAGTGAAAATACTGCCCATCATATTTGCACGATTAAAATACATCAGTTTAATATTGATATATCTTAGAGTCTTTTCTCCTACTTGAAGAAACACAGAGAAGATGTATTTCCACTACATGTTGGATCGTACTGGAATACATTGAGTGGAGAATTCAGATTATTCTCTATCCTCCTGTGTATGTATGCTTGGCTCAATGAGGTAAGCCTTTGTATTCTAAAGCCCTCTTTTCTCCTGGGAGCTACAGTCCGCCTGGATATATCTCTTAAAAGAGTTTATTTATGAAGATACCCAGAGTAGGATGCATTTTGAATACAATATGAACAAAGATTTTCCTCTGGCATAACACTCTGTATTGCAGAAAAGTTCATTTCCACATTGAAAAGATTTTATAATTGATATCTTAAAGCAAATGCATTGTTATAGGATCTGAAAGTTATAAAAGGTTGAAAACATTTCAACAGCTGTGTACGTGAGATGATTGGAAGCTGGTTAAGGGGCTTGGGATAATGATAGGGTGTCCCAACCAATACAATGTGCAATGCTTACCTGGAGAGGATTAAGTCTCCACATATCACATACCATATTGGCCCCTTCAGCATTCTTTCGTCATCTGAAAAACTAATATGTCACAATCCAGTCTCAAAGCTTGCCTTGCGCTATGGCACAATGGTTAGCTCTGCTGCCTCACAGCAACAGGGACCTGGGTTCAATTCCTGGTTTAAGTCACTATCTGCACTGTCCGTATGGGTTTCTTCCAGCTGCTGAGGTTTCCTCCCACAATCCGTAAGAAGTGCTGGTTAAATGCATTGGCCATGCTAAATTCTCCCTCTGTGCACCCGAACAGGCCAGGAAGTGTGGCGACTGGGGGATTTTGACAATAACTTAATTGCAGTGTTAATGTAAGCCTACTTGTGACACTAATTTTAAAGAGAGGCCTGAGAGCAAAAACCTTAAATTAGGAGGAAACATAAGAATAATCACATATTCACAGCATTTTACTTTGCTGCAATGTAATGACAGCTCTACTGTGACATAGTGGGAAGCTGCTGAAAAAGAAACTTTGAAAAGAGCAGTAAAGTTGTGATAATAACAACATTCGTTGCAATAAAAGTAAAACATATGGAACAGTAAAATGTACAAGAAAGATTCCAGCAAGGCCCTAAAAGGGGATTGAGAATGATGCCTTTAACAGTATCCTCTCAAAAGCTGGCATTGTGTCTAAGAGTAGTTTAGCTAAACTCATCTAGAGATCTCAAGGGGTATAAAGAGTATCAAGTTGATAGATGGTCGCTTCAGCAGTTCAGACCAGGAGTAAATTGGGTGGTCAGCACTAAGATTCTCTTGGAGAGAACAAATCCTCCTCTGGGCTGTCACTTCTTGAACTCTCCATTTATATAGTCGTTTCCTACAGCTTAGAAAAAAAAAACCTTGTGGTAAATGTAAGGTGTTGATACAATCAGTGACATTTATTTCACAAGAGAGCACGCTCATCATTCAGACTAAGATGTGCAGGAAAGCTTTCATATTTGCCAACCAGTAAATGTATTTGTCCTTATTAATGCATTTAATGGCGATCTTTATTTTTATCTCAAAAAAAAATCTGACATGTGTAGTCCATTCATATTATTAAACCTGGCAGCAACAACAAAAACTTGTATTTACATAATGCCTTTAATTTAGTACACCTAATTAGCAGAGATAATTAAGCTAATGGTAGGAAACAGGTGATGATTTGCTCTGTGTGCTATGTGATGGTAATGTTAAAGGAGATGCCTGAAGAATTAGAGTGCTTCAAGCATCAGGGTCCTTTATCAGCAGAGGAGGACAGTAACATTGTGGTAATGTTATTGAACTAGTCACAGATCATTCAGAGGCCTGAACTAATTCTCTGGAGACATGGCTCCAAATCCCATTGTGGCATCTGGAGAGATTTAAACTCAATTACTTAATAAATCTGGATTAAAATACTATACTTAATGACTGCTGGATTGCCTTAAAAAAGCAGGGGTTCACTCATGTCTTCAGGAGTGCAGATCATATCAAACTTTGTGATCGTGACATATTAGTTTTTCAGATGACGAATGGATGCTGAGAGGGTAAAAATGGTATGTGATGTGTGAAGACTCAATCCTTTCCAAGTAAGCACTGCACATTGTATTGGTTGGGGCACCTTGTCATTATCCCAATGTGTGGCCAAAATTTGATCTGTGTGGCCAAGTTCCCTTTCAATTTTGGTTTTCAAGTTTGCTGGTGACACCACTGTAGTGGGTCGGATATCAAGCAATGATGAGACAGAGCACAGGAATGAGATAGAGAATCTGGTGATCTGGTGTGGCAACAATAATCTCTCCCTCAATGTCAACAAAATGAAGGAGATTATCATTGACTTCAGGAAGCATAAAGGCGAACATATCCCTTTCTACATCAACAGGGATGAAGTAGAAAGGTCAAGAGCTTCAAGATTTTAGGTGTCCAGGTCACCAACAATGTGTCCTGTTTCCCCATGCTGACAACATAGTTAAGAAAGCCCATCAACACCTCTGCTTTCTCAGAAGACTAAGGAAATTTGGCAGCTATGACTCTCAGCAACGTTTACAGTTGCACCAAAGAAAGCATTCTTTCTGGTTGTATCTGGTATGGCTCCTGCTCTGCCCCAGATTGCAGGAAACTACAAAAGGTTGTGAATGTAGCCCAATCCAGCCTCCCATCCATTGACTCTGTCTATATTCCCCACTGCCTCAGCAAAGCAACCGGCATAATTAAGGATCCCATGCATCCCGGACATTCTCTCCTCCGCTTTCTTCCTTCAGGAAAAAGATACAAAAGTCTGAGGTCACGCACCAACTGACTCAAGAACAGTTCCTTCCCTGCTGCTGTCAGACTTCTGAATGGACTTACCTTGCATTGAGTTGATCTTTCCCCAGCTATGACTGTAACACTATATTCTGCACTCTCTCATTTCTTTCTCTATGTACGGTATGTTCTGTCTGTATAGTGTGCAAGAAACAATACTTTTCACGGTATGTTAATACATGTGACAATAATAAATCAAATCAAAACAAATTAAAAGATCTGTTGCTTTTACTTGGTTTGGCCTACATGTGACTCCCAATCTACTGTTATGTAGCTGACTCTTAACTGCCCAATGAAATAGCTAAGCAAGCCATTCAGTTCAAGGGTTATTAAAGTTTATTTATTAGTATCACAAATGACACAGTGATTAGCACTGCTGCCTCACAGCGCCAGGGATCCAGGTTCGATTCCCGGCTTGGGTCACTGTCTATATGGATTTTTCCATATTCTCTCCGTGTCTGCGTAGGTTCCCTCCGGGTACTCTCCCACAGTCCAAATATGTGCAGGTTAGGTGAATTGGCCATGCTAAATTCTCCCTCAGTATACCCAAATAGGTGCTGGAGTGTAGTAACTAGGGGATTTTCACAGTAACTTCATTGCAGTGTGAATGTACGCCTACTTGTGATGAATAAATAAACTTTAAAGTAGTATCTGAACATGCCAGTGCCTGTTCAGATACACTGAGGGAGAATTTAGTATGGCCAATGTGCCTACCAGCACGTCTTTCAGACTACGGGAGGAAACCAGAACATCCGGAGGAAAACTATGCAAACATGGAAAGAACATGCAGACTCCACATAGACAGTTACCCAGGCCAGGAATCAAACCTCGTTTCCTGGCGCTGCAAGGCAGCAGTGCCAACCACTGTGTCACCGTGACACCTATTAAAGATGCACAATCATGTTGGCCTAGCAAGAATAAATAAATATAAAAAAGGAAATGTGGAGGCCAGAAATACCTGGCTCGATGAGTATGTTTCAGCGGAGGCCAAAAGTTAATGTTAAAATTTTTACTTCAGTTGCCTGGTTTGGATGGGTTAAGAATCTCTCCTAATGCACTTCTCTCTAAGAATTATGCTTAGAAATCAATATGTACCTGTTCTCCAGGCAGTAAAAGATTGGGCAGATTTTAAATTTAAGGGGGTCAACTTCCTTGGGCTGAATATTTCGAGGATCTGGTCACTGATGACAGTCTAAACTAGACATAGAGGGTGGGATTTTACACCCTCGCTTCGTTTCCCATGGCGGGTGGGTCAGTAAAATTCCAGCCTATATAATTTTGTTGGGCCAGGATCCAATGCGTACTCCACTTTCTCATGGTAAAGCCCAATATAGAATTTGATAAATTCTTTATAAAATAAGAAGCTATTGTGACAGTATGATTAAACTGTTAGGGGCGAATTTTCCCATTTCTCCCACCACAGGAATTGGAGTGACTGAGGGGCGGACCATGGAAAGGTCTGCTGACGTTAGGCGGGATTTTCCAGTTTTGGGGTGAGCATGGCTGGAAAATCCCACCCTTAGTGTTTGCTGCCATTACTCCTCTGAAAGTGACAGCACCTAATAGGTTCTGCGTATATGTATTGAAGTGCAGGAAACAAGATGTTCTCTTCAGTGATTTAACTTCTCCAGAGGCTGCACTCCTGAACTCCCAGGACTTTAATCAGTGGAAAATCTTGGAACTAATGAGAATTCCCACTTCAATATTCTTCACCCCATTACAAAAAATCCTTGATGAAATTACACCTTGTTTAATTAATGTAACTGGGTTTTTAATGGTGTACTCATTTCAGAATTACTCATAAACAGCCTCACCTGCCTTGAAAGAACAGGTTCATATTTGTTGTTTGACAAATTTATTTCTCTATTCAATAAGAAATTCCACATAAGAGCGAAGAAAATTACAGCATAAGAACAGGCCCTTTGGCCCTCCAAACCTGCACTGACCCTGCTGCCCAACTGAACTAAAACCCCTTACCGTCTCGGGGGCCATATTCATGTATTTGTTCCGATGCCCCTTAAAAGTCACTGTCGTACCTGCTTCCACTACCTCTCCAGGCACCTACCACCCGCTGTGTAAAAAACCTTGCCTCATACATCTCCTTACAAACTTTGTACATATTTTGAATATGGCTTATTTAATAAAATAGCTTTTGCCTTAATTCCATTTATGTACTCCAATCGTTATATTGAAAAAAATAAAATTGAAGGGATTCATAATGGGTTTTCTTCCTTTTTTGTTGTCTGTGACTTAAACCTAATTGGCTTATCATACCGCTTGGTGACATTACCATTCTTTAGAGTTCCTTGATGATGTGTGGTGTGGTCAGTGAAGATTCCCGAGCCAGGGAGGCCCAACACATAACCCCGTCATGGGTGCTCAATTTTGGTCAGAGGATTGAAAACAGGCATTCAGTCCCTCACTTACATATGTAAAGGCCCTCGTGCCTCTTTTAGGCAATCACCAGACATGCCTAGAAAATGGCCTGGCACAGTTTCAGGTTGAACATTTTTCAGGTGTGCCTGAGGCAGCATTGTTGCCCAAAGATGTCTTTTAAAACAGAGTAAGAAGTCTCACAACACCAGATTAAAGTCCAACAGGTTTATTTAGTAGCAAAAGCCACTAACTTTCGAAGTGCTGCTTCTTCATCAGGTGTGTGGGATTTAAGTTCACAAACAGGACATATAAAGACACAAACTCAATTTACAAAATAATGATTGGAATGTGAGTCTCTACATGTTATCAAGTCTTAAAGGTACAGACAATGTGAGTGGAGAGAGGATTAAGCAGATGTGTATTGAGTATGTGTAAAGAGATGTGTATTGTCTCCAGCCAGGACAGTTAGTGAGATTTTGCAAGCCCAGGCAAGTCGTGGGAGTTATAGATAGTGTGACATGATCACGGTTAAGGCCATCCTCATTGTGCGGAACTTGGCTAACAGTCTCTGCTCAGCTATTCTACACAGACAGCTGTTTAAAATAGACTCAGTTAGATATTTTTGGATATGAGAGAGACAGCACTAACTTCTCCTCTCACCACCCATCCATAAACAATGATTTGCTCATTCCTGGAATGCCGTCCTTACCCAGTCTGCCCTACATGTGACTCCAGAGCCACATTAATGTTATTGACTTCTGAAGAAGGGTAACTAGGTAATGGGTAATAAATGCTGGTCAGCCAGTGATACCCATGTCCCACGAATGGATAATAAAAAAAAATGCTGCCATCGCTGGCTGGGCCAACATGTGTTGCCCATTGCTAATTATTCTTGAACTGATTGGCTTGCTAGGCCTTTTGAGAGGATAGTTAAGAGTGAGCCATATTGCTGTGGATCTGAAGCCATATGTAGGCCAGCCCAGGTAAGGATGGCAGATTTCCTTTTCGAATGGACGTGAGTGAACTAGATGGGTTTTTCTGACAATTGACAATACTTTCATGAACATTGTTAGATTTTAATGTCCAGATTTTTATGTAATTCAAATTTCACCATCTTTTAACAAGGTGTTTTTGACTTATTTTCCTCATTATAAGAAATGATAAATTCCACAACCTCTCATTTTTGATGTAAAGCAATTGTCCATTCATAGCTTCACTTTAAACTCGAGAAAGGGTGAACTCAAAGGGTTAATTCATTTGCACGCACTCCAAAAGTGCAATGTTGCCTCCACACTCAGAAAATAAATATTTACAGTGCAGAGACCACAAAGAAAATAAATACTGTTTCACATGGATTCTAGACTCCAGAATCAAAGCCAAGAATGTATTCCTTCACAGGCATCGGTGAGCTGAAAACCAACGCTGGATAATTTATTTCTCTAGTGGCGTTGAGCTCACACAATGAGTTGTACATGCAAAAATTAATCAGTCTTTTAGGCATTGGTACAGAATTCCCAGCAGAAGCAATATAGATAAGACCAGGTGTCCAAGCTAGACCAGAGCTCCTTGTCTATGAGTCTGCTAGTCAGATGATAAAAAGGCATACTGAGGCTTTGAAGTTCAACAAGGCAACATTACTGGTTTCAGAGACTATTTCACAAGGCTCCCAATTCTCCATACTGCCGTTGACAAGGGATGCAAGTATGTTGCCTGGGTCCTCAAGATTGTTAAATGTCCCAACCACTAAGGATTGAAAAGAAGATTGTGAGCCTTTTGCTTTGGTAGATGAGCAGATTCCTGTAGGCCAATCTGGGTTTTGGAACGCAGCTGGCCTTTGTATAGCTCTCTTTTGAATTGATCAGGCAGTTGTGTGTGATTCTTCAGGGCTGACAATGTGTGAGTCTCCCCAGTACTGCCAGGTATCTTCTATTGTTCTGGACAGAGACAGGCATAGATTCAGACATTTGAGGTATTTGTTCAGTTTGAAATATTCAGGGATAGCAATGAGCATTTCTCTACATATATTAGAAAAGAAATATACAGGGTGAGGCCTTAGTCTCTCACATAGATTTGTATCCAAATCACCATTTTAAACAAAATGCAATAAATACTGAATGATCACATAAGAACATAAGAACATAAGAAATAGGAGCAGGAGTAGGCCATCTGGCCCTTCGAGCCTGCCCCGCCATTCAATAAGATCATGGCTGATCTGTCGTGGCTCAGTTCCACTTTCCCGCCCTCTCCCCATAACCCTTAATCCCCTCTCTTATCAAAAACCCATCAACCCGCTTCTTAAAAATATTTAGCGAGGCAGCCTCCACCACTTCAACGGGCAGAGAATTCCAGATATTCACCACCCTTTGAGTGAAGAAGTTCCTCCTCAACTCCGTTCTAAACCGCCTCCCCTTTATCTTGAGGCTGTGCCCCCTAGTCCTACTGTCTTTTTTGAGCGGGAAGAGTCTCTCCACCTCTATCCTATCCATCCCATTCATCATCTTATACGTCTCAATGAGATCTCCCCTCATTCTTCTAAACTCTAACGAGTACAAGCCTAGTTTATTCAGCCTCTCCTCATAGCTCAACCCCCTCAACTCCGGTATCAGCCTAGTAAACCTCCTCTGCACTCCCTCCAGGGCCAAAATATCCTTGCGCAGGTGCGGCGCCCAAAACTGCACAGAGTACTCCAGCTGCGGCCTCACCAATGCCCTATACAGCTGCAGCAAGACCTCCCTACTTTTATATTCAATCCCCCTCGCTATGACAGAGGATTAGTATCTGAAATGGAAAAGAGGAATTAATGATTTCATCAAATAGTACAAAGTTTTATGCTAAAGAGTCCAAGCAGAAAGATTAAACTGTTTTTTCTCTTCCATTTGTTGACTGATCTGCATTTTCTGTTTGGATGTTTGATTTCTATTATCAATATTTGTTCTTATTCCCCATTAATCAGTGATGATGTTAATTACACAGTGCAAACAAATCAAACCAATTTGTTATGAGATTTTTCAAATAGCTAATGCAATATTAATTATAAAAATACATATCCTCAGCTGAAAGTTAATCAGGATTTTACCTTGACATGTATTCCATGCTGAAAGTTCAATTCTGCCGAAAGGTCATTGACCTAAAATGTTAATCAGTGCACTAACTCCCGGCACTGTCTGTGTGAAGTCTACATGTTTTTCTCACGTCTGCTCGGGTTTCCTCCGGGTGCTCTGGTTTCCTCTCACAGTCTAAAGACATGCTAAATTCTCCCTCAGTGTACCCAAACAGGTGCCAGGGTGTAGAGACTAGGGGATTTTCACAGTAACTTCATTGCGTTATGAAGTGTAAGCCTACTTGTGACACTGATAAATAAACTTTAAATGTTAACCCTGTTTCTTTTCGGATAGGTGTTGTCTGACTGGCTGAGCATTTCCAACAGTTTCTGTTTTTAATTCAGATTTCCAGCACTGCAGTACTTTGCTTTTGTGTTTGCGATTCTCTTTAATGTTGCCCCCCACACGCACCCCGCACTAGCCTTTCATTTCCTTCTCTCTTGATTTTATTTCACAATCTCATGCCAGTTTGATTTTCTTTCAAGAAGATATAAAACACTTTTCTCATTTTAAGTTGAATTGGAATATACTTTGAAAAGTCTGCCATCACAGTTTTGGTTCTCTCATGAAGTCTTACATATCAGTTTATGAACCCTTTGCTCCTTGAAATTCTGTGTTGAAGGAAAACTGTCAGATGGATTAACAAAAGGAAAACTTTCAAAGATCCATTCATGCCAATAAAAGTAAGGAAATAATAGACAACAGGGCGGGTGTGAATAAGCTATAAAATTTGAGAAGATTTTTTAATGCGGTAACCTAATCAAAAGATTCATTTAATATCATAGACCGTAAGAACTGAACTTGAGTGGTTATAACCACTCTCTGAAACCAGAGATTTGCTTGCTGCCTTGAAACCTCTCTTGGGAACCTGTAATATATGATTGAATGTTCATTTTATGGAGCAGTTTTATTGTCCCTGGCCTTTTCATGCTTCTAATGCTTATCATGGGCGGCAGTGTGCCACATGTTGGTCAATGCTTAAATTTGACTTCACTGCAAGACTAAGATTCGGGTGTAAATATCATAACTTTGCTTTGAAGTACTTTGTGAATGATTACCGGGATACCTGTCAAGAAAATACCAGGGACTGATCATTATTCACAAAACAGCAGTAAACCAAGAAAAATCGTAATTGGTTTTTCTGAATTCTTAAAATTAAATTACTCCTTTAAAATCACTCCGAGGTAATTGTTGCATTTATAATTTATGCCATTAACTTTATGCATTGATTTTGATCATATTTTTAAATTTTGTAGCAATGACGGCAGTCAGCATCAACTCCAAGCTTCTTCATTTGTTGGCACATGAGGACGTTCAAACTAAAGCCATTGCAACAGATCTATTAAGAGGTCTTTTGTAATTAATTACTGGAGAATTCTGTGGTTAGTATATCAATATATATCATAATAAACTAATCCACTGAATTTTCACATCTAAATTCACAAACTATTGCCTTTCAGCTGCTTCTACATCACTGTCATAATTTCACCATAAATGCAATGAGAACCCAGTTAAGGAATTAAATGTGGTTCCTGTACATTTCTGGAGAAGCTGTGGTTGTAGAGTAGAAACAGTTGGAAGAAAATTGAGGGCCAACATACCATTTGTTCTGGAATATCTTTGTTTTGCGCAAGTTTTATTGAAAGACATGAGCAATCTGGTGGACTGGTGTGCGACGACAATAATTTCTCCCTCAATGTCATTAAAATGAAGGAGATTGTTATCAGGAAGTGTAAAGGAGAACATGCCCCTGTTTACTTCAGATGAAATAGAAAGGGTTGGGCGCTTCAAGTTTTTAGTTGTTCAGATCACTAACAACCTGTCCTGGTCCCCTCCATGCTGACACTATAGTTAAGAAAGCCCACCAATTCATCTACTTTCTCAGAAGACTAAGGAACTCAGGCATGTCAGCTATGACTCTCACTAATTTTACAGATGCACCATAGAAAGCCTCATTTCTGGTTGCATCATAGCTTGGAATGGCTCCTTCTCTGCCCAAGACTACAAGAAACTACAAAAGGTTGTGAATGTAGCCCAATCTATCAAGCAACCCAGCCTCCCATCCATTGACTTCCTGCTGCCTCAGCAAATCAGCCAGCATAATTAAGGGCCCCATCACCTCAGGCATTCTCTCTTCCACCTTCTTCCATCGGGGAAAAGAGACAAAAGTCTGAGGTCACGTACCAACTGACTCAAGAACAGCTTCCTCCCTGCTGCCATCAGAATTCTGAATGGACCTATCTTGCATTAAGTTCATCTTTCTCCACACCCTAGCTATAACTGTAACACTACATTCTGCACTCTCTTGTTTCCTTCTCTATGAATGATATGCTTTGTCTGTATAGCGCACAAAAAACAATATGTTTCATTGTATATTAATACATGTGACAATAATAAATCAAATCAAATCTAATAAAGATAAAGATAAAAAAAGAATATACCTTTAGATACCTCATACATTTATATATCTCCACAGCCAATGAAGTGCTCTTTTGTAAGACCATCAACCTGGTCTAAAGGTCTCCACTCTGGATAACAGTGACACAACTTGAAAGAGATTCCACCACATGTGGTACACCCCGGATAGAGGACCCCTCTGAAGCAGTGTACTGCCATTTTCCTGAGGCTGCAGGCCATGTTCTTCTGGTTGTCAGAAATCTGTGATGGTCTCCTGAGGACGGATGGGCTGGAAAAAAGTTTTTCTTTCTTTCATGGGAAGTGGGTGTTACTGATTGACCAGCATTTGTTGCCCATCTCCAATTGCCCTTGAACTGAATGGGTGACTTGGCCATTTCAGAGGGCAGTTAAGATTCAACAACTGTGGAACTGGAGTCACATATAGGCCAGACTAGATAAGGATAGCAGACCTCCTTCCCCACAGGTCATTAGTGAAACAGATGTCTTGTTAAAACATGATTTTATTAGACTTTTTAATTACAGATTTTATATTAAATTCAAATTTCACCACCTGCCCTGATAGGATTTGAACCTAGGTTTCCAGAGCATGACGCTGAGACTCTGGATCACAAATCCAATGACAATAGCACTATGCTACTGCCTCCCCTAGGATGTATGTATTGGATTGGCATTTAACTATGGTGCCTGGACACTTGACCCCACCTCGTGAAAGCAGGGGGATGAATCAGCTCCCAATCCAGCAGGTGATTCAACCAGATACCCAACACTGCATAATTAATGAACTTTCAGGATTGGAATTGGATTCAAGTTTCTGCCATAAGAACATAAGAACATAAGAAATAGGAGCAGGAGTAGGCCATCTAGCCCTTCGAGCCTGCCCCGCCATTCAATAAGATCATGGCTGATCTGTCGTGGCTCAGTTCCACTTTCCCGCCCTCTCCCCATAACCCTTAATCCCCTCTCTTATCAAGAACCCATCAACCCGCTTCTTAAAAATATTTAGCGAGGCAGCCTCCACCACTTCAACGGGCAGAGAATTCCAGATATTCACCACCCTTTGAGTGAAGAAGTTCCTCCTCAACTCCGTTCTAAACCGCCTCCCCTTTATCTTGAGGCTGTGCCCCGTAGTCCTACTGTCTTTTTTGAGCGGGAAGAGTCTCTCCACCTCTATCCTATCCATCCCATTCATCATCTTATATGTCTCAATGAGATCTCCCCTCATTCTTCTAAACTCTAACGAGTACAAGCCCAGTTTATTCAGCCTCTCCTCATAGCTCAATCCCCTCAACTCCGGTATCAGCCTAGTAAACCTCCTCTGCACTCCCTCCAGGGTCAAAATATCTTTGCGCAGGTGCGGCGCCCAAAACTGCACACAGTACTCCAGCTGCGGCCTCACCAATGCCCTATACAGCTGCAGCAAGACCTCCCTACTTTTATATTCAATCCCCCTCGCTATGAAGGCCAGCATCCCATTCGCCTTCCTGACCACCTGCTGCACCTGCAAGCTGGGTTTTTGCGACTCATGCACAAGGACCCCGAGGTCCCTCTGCACCGTCGCCTGCTGCAGTTTTTCGCCACGTAAGTAATAGTCCTTCCTACCATTCTTCCTACCAAAGTGGACCACCTCACACTTGCCAACATTAAATTCCATTTGCCATTTCCTGGCCCATTCGCCCAGCCTATCTAGATCTTTCTGCAGACTCTTGCCATTCCAGCCAGTGGGCTGGGTATCGCTGAAATCATTGCATCTGGTCTCATAACTAGAAATTCTACCTCTTGAGTCTCTCCCCTAACCAACTTGTCCAGTTATACATTTAATAGAACATAGAACATAGAACACTACAGCACAAACAGGCCCTTCGGCCCGCGAGTTGCGCAGATCACATCAACACTTACCAATCCATAGGCCTATCTATAACCCCCAATCCCATTAAATCCCATATGCTCATCCAGAAGTCTTTTAAAAGACCCCAGCGAGTTCGCCTCCACCACCACTGATGGCAGCCAATTCCATTCACTCACCACCCTCTGAGTGAAAAACTTACCCCTAACATCACTTCTGTACTTGCCTTCCCGCACCTTAAATCTGTGTCCTCTCTTAGCGACCATTTCAACCCAGGGAAATAGCCTCTGAGAATCCACCCTATCTATTCCTCTCAACATTTTATAAACTTCTATCAGGTCGCCTCTCAACCTTCGTCTCTCCAGGGAGAAGAGTCCCAGCTCCCTCAACCTAACTTCATAAGGCATGCCTCCCAGTCCAGGCAACATCCTTGTAAATCTCCTCTGTACCCTTTCAATAGCTTTTACGTCCTTCCTATAGTGAGGCGACCAGAACTGCGCACAGTACTCCAAATGAGGCCTGACAAGGGTCTTATAAAGTTGCAGCATTACCTCCCGATTCCTAAACTCAATCCCTCGATTAATGAAGGCCAGTACACCATACGCCTTCTTGACCACATCCTCCACCTGCGAGGCCGATTTAAGAGTCCTGTGGACCTGGACCCCAAGATCCTTCTGCTCTTCAACACTACTAAGACTCCTGCCCTTGATAGTGTACTCGTTCATCCCATTGGTCCTGCCAAAATGGACGACTACACATGATTTAATGATATAATTCATATGAGGATGAACTTCAGCTATTAGAATCTCACTTCCAAGAAAGTTTCTTTATGATGAGAAGATCCCCATTTGCAGCCTTATTCTCACTAGCATCTGTGTCATCCCCATAACCTACAGTTTAATGCTATCAGACCCAACGTGATCTTGGATATTGTCATTTACAAGAAACTCATTTGATCCGTAAATGCTCTTGCCCCTTTCTTTGATACTTTTATATCTCATTCAACATAGGACATCAGAATAGGAGAAAGCCCTCAACAGAATCATGGCTGACCTGGTTGTGGTTTCAACTCACTTTCCTGTCTGTCGCCCATAACTTTTCATTCTCTTGTCTATCAAATTCTGCCTTGAGTGAATTGGTAGCCATGAAGTGGGGATGCCGGTGTTGGACTGGGGTGAGCACAGTAAGAAGCCCCACAACACCAGGTTAAAGTCTAAGAGGTTTATTTTGAATCATGGTCTTTCGAAGCACTGCTTATTCATCAGGTCTCACCAAAGCAGCAGCAGGCCACCCTTCCACCAATCTGATTGCAACGCAGAGTGATAATGGCCCCCACATCCTCCGATCCGTTGTCAAGCAGAATGTGCAGCATTTCCCCACCCCTGCCCCACAGCCTCAGGCTACCCCTTTTGGATCCACCCCTTTAAGGTCCGCCCCTATAAGCCCCATCCCATAGGTCCTGGCCCCACAGTCTGCACCCTCATAGCCTCTCCATTGGCTCTGCCCCATGTCCGTGGCCCAATAAGCAATGCCACCAATAGACCTTGCTCTCCATAAGCCCTGGCGCCAGTGCCTGGAATGCCATTCTGGCACTGCCCAAGGGGCAACCCCCTCTTGCCCTCAACCTCCCCTGGGAGTCTCAATGTCCTCTGCTTCCATTGGCGAAGCAAACATGACTATTCCTCATTCATGGGGAGAAGGTGTTTTCCTCGCTGGAGAAATTTCTCCCAATGAGGCCATAAAGGCAAGTGAGTCCGGACGATTCAGCACCGTTCGGTCAAGGGCATTAATATAATTAATATAATTAATATACATTATATACATTAATATACATTAATATAATTTATTCAGCCTCTCACCCATTTCTGCTGAGAGGCTGACCTTGCCGGAAATTCGGCTCTCGTAAGGTCTCGAAAATCGAGAAATCAGTTGTAATCCTGATTTTATGGCTCTCGCGCAATTTTACTGGTTCACTCCTCCCATTGATGGGTGGGGTGAACCGGTACAATTCCAACTTGTATCTTTTTTTTCAAATAAGGAGATTAAGACTGTATTCCAGGTATGGGTCTCATCATGGCCCTGTACAAGCATCAGTATCACTGAATCACAGTATTGCTGTATAACAGTAAGTGGCCATTTAGTCCATCATGTTTGCACTTGCTTTCTAAACAAGCATTATGACTTAGTGCCATTCCCCTGCCTTTTCCCTGCAATCCTGCGTATTGTTTGTATTTAAGTAATCACCTAATACCTTCTTGATTGCCTTGATTGAGCCTGCCTTCACCACACTTCCAGACAGTGAATTACAGACCAAAATCACTCATTATGTGAATTTTCTTTTTTTCATTTGTTTCTTGTGCAAATCAATTTAAATCTGTGCTTTGTCATTTTACAAGTGGGCACAGGTTCTCCCTATCTACTCTCTACAACTGCTCATGATTTTGAACATCTCTGTCAGCTCTCCTCTTAGCCGTCTTTTTTCCAAGGTGAACAGTCACAATCTCTCCAACTAACCTCCAACCAACCTCCTGTTTTATATTGCATTACCTTTGCAACAAATGCTAACATTTCATGAATCTTACTGATCCCTTGCTGTACTTGCATTCTAACTTTCTGCAACTCATGTTGCAGGACTCCCAAATCCCTCTGTGCCACCAAGTTCTGCAATCTTTCCCCATTTAAATAATATATTGCTTTTCTGTTCTTCCTGCAAGAGTGGACACGTTCACATTTTTCCACATTATACTCTAACTGGCTAATTTTTTTTCCACTCACTTATCCTGTCTGTTTCATTTGCAGACTCTCTACCTCTTGACAACATACTTTCCTATCTAGCTTGGTATCATTGGCAAATTTAGCCACCGTATATTTGATCCTTAATTTTACTTGTGCTTCCCATGTCAACGCTCCTCTCTGTTAAATGACTAGCCATTCTACCAACATATGAAATAGGAGCAGAAATAGGCTATTTGATCCCTTGAGCCTGCTCTGCCATTAAAGAAGATCACAGCTTATCTTATGTGTTTCAACTTCCACATTTCCATCTACCCATGGATAACCTTTGATTCATAGAAACATAGAAAACAGGAGGAGGAGGAGGCCTTTTGGCCCTTTGAACCTGCTCCGACATTCATTATGATCATGGCTGATCATCCAACTCAATAGCCTAACCCTGCTTTTTCCCCATAACCTTTGATCCCATTTACCCCAAGTGCTATATCCAGCCGCTTCTTGAGTACATTCAATGTTTTGGCATCAAATACTTCATGTGAATTGCTTGCCTTACAAGAATCTATCTACCATGATCTTAAAGATATTCAATGACCCAACTCTGAGGCAGAGTCCCAAAGTTGCACAGCCCTCAGAGAAAAAATATTTTCTCATCTCTGTCCAAAAAGGTCAAACTCTAATTTTAAAATAGTGTCACCTTGCTCTGGACTCATCTACAAGAGGAAACATCTTTTCCATGTTCACTTTGTCAAGGTTGGATGCAGGTGGTTGGTCTAGATAGCACATCATGATTGGCGCAAGCTTGGTAGGCCGAAGGGCCTATTCCTGTGCTTTGTTCTTTGACCATACAAGATCTTACACTTCAATCAAATGACTGTTCTAAACTCTAGTGAAAACAAACCCAGTCTGTCCAACCTTTTCCTGTGAGATAACCAGTTCATTCCATGTAGCAATCTAGTAAATCTATCCATCTCCATCTCCAAAGCATTTACATCCTTCCTTAAAATAAGGAGACCAAAATTGCATATGATATTC
Source organism: Carcharhinus amblyrhynchos (assembly GCF_965287045.1). NCBI lineage: Eukaryota > Metazoa > Chordata > Chondrichthyes > Carcharhiniformes > Carcharhinidae > Carcharhinus > Carcharhinus amblyrhynchos. The sequence goes on along the minus strand of NC_137324.1, from coordinate 43,184,286 downwards.
AAGAAATGGTCTCACCAATGCTCTGTATAACTGAAGCATAACATCCTTACTTTTATGTTCAATTCCTTTCGTAACAAAGGATATAATTCCATTGGCCTGCCTAATTACTTGCTGTAGTAAAGTAAAATGTATTTATTAGTCACAAGCTTGCATTAACCCTGCAATGAGCTACTGCAAAACTCCCCCAGTCACCACAGTCCGGTACCTATTCGAGTCAACGCATGTAACTAGCACGTCTTTCAGAATGTGAGAGGAAACCAGAGCACTCGGATGAAACCCACACAGACACGGGGAGAATGTCCAAACTCCACACAGACAGTGACCCAAGCCGGGAATTGAACACGGGTCCCTGGCACTGTGAAGCAGCAGTGCTAACCACTGTGCTACCATGTTTCCCGCTACTGTACCTACATACTAACATTTTGTGAGTCATGCACTGGAACAAGTGATAGTTATGCATCAGTACTCTACTCACTAATGTCCATATTGTGTGTAGCCAGGACCACTTAGCTTCAGACATCAATGCAGCCTTGGTCCAAACATTTCAAAACAGAACTGATTTCCAGAGGTGAATTGAGACTGCCCTGGGTATTAAGACTGCATTTGATGAAATGTGGCATAAAGGATTTGAGTAAAATTGAAGTCAATGTGAATTGAGGAAACATCTCCACTGGTTTGAGTCAAATCTTGTAGAAAGGGAGATTTTCATTGCTGTTGGAGGTCAATCAAATCAGGATCAGGGCATTCTACAGGAGTTCTTCAAGATCGTGCCTTCAGCCCAACCATCTTCAGCTTTAATAACAGTAGCATTCCCACCATCGTAAGTTTAGCAGCAGAGCTGTCTGCTGACAATTGCATGGGGTTCAGATCCATTTACAACTTCTCAGATAACATAAGGATCTGTGCCCACATACATTTAAGGCAAACACAATATTCAGATTTAGGTTAATAAGTGGCAAATAATGTTCATATTACACGTTTGCCAAACAATAACCATGACCAATAAGAGAAAGTCTAACTGTCTTAACAATCAATGCATTACTCTTCCTTAATCTCACCATCAAAATCCTGGGCTCACCAAAGGTCAGAAAAGTAAATACTGTGACTACAGGAGCAGGTCAGACATGGAGAATTTTTTAGCAAGTACCTCACCTTCTTATTGCCCAGCATTCTCTTTTCAGCATCTGCTTAGCACAAGTCAGGAGTCTGATGGGACATTCTCCACTTGCTTGGATAGCTCCAACAACATTCAAAAGATATAACTCCAACCAGAATAAAGCAGCCCTTTTATTTGGCACCTCATCCACCATGTTAAAATCACTTCTTCCCCATAATGCAGTGCAACAACTCACTGAGGTTTCTCCAAAAGCACCGTTCAAATGTGTAACCTAGACACAGAAGAGCAGTAGGACATCACCATCTCACTATTGCACCCTTCCTGTTGCATTAAAATCTTGGAATCCACTCCTTAAGGCACATAAGAGTGTACCGACATCACATGGACTGTAGCAGCTCAAAAACATCAACTTCCTAAGAGCATTAGATTGGGCAATAAACCACCTTGCCAGTGATGATCAAATCCCATGAACTATTAAAATATACCTACATTAATACTCTGAGTGTCCAAAGCCCCTTCCTCTTTTAATTCGAAAATCGGAATCCTATGATGTAAATAGAATGCTCATTTCCATTTTTGTTTAGAATCAATCAGTCAATTTAGACTAATTCATGGTGGCACTATGGTTAGCACTGCTGCCTCACAGCACCAGGGACCTAGGTTTGATTCCTGGCTTGGGTCACTGTCTGCGTGGAGTTTGCACATTCTCCCTGTGTCTGCATGGGTTTCCTCCGGGTGCTGCAGTTCCCTCCCACAGTCCGCAAAGTGCCCTGGTCAGGTGAATTGACCATGTTTAATTTTCCTGAACAGGTGCCGGAGTGTGACAACTGGGGAATTTTCACAGTAACTTCATTGCCGTGTTAGTGTAAGCCTACCTGTGACTAATAAGTAAACTTTACTTCAATTTTTTGACTGATGGAACTGAAGAGTCTCAGACAAAAGTCAGTGGCAAATTATTTTGTTCCCTCCTTCTGCAAGGTTCCTCAGTACAACTCCCAACCCAATTGCAAGATCTTTGTCAGACAAGTTGTACTGGGATATCTGTTTGGTCAGCCACTTGGCCTGCCAAAAGTTAAAATGGACCCCATTGAGTGGAAAGGTCAAATCTACTAAGAGAATTAATGGTCAAATCAACATCATTAACAATGGCTATTTCTAACTGAGTAGAGACTAGACTGTCATCTCTGTGAATTGGGTTGACATCTAGCAGGGTGTTTCTGTCTGCACAAGGTGACCACTCTTTCTTGATATTATTTCCATATCCAGTCAGAAGGGTTGGTCTTTCAAACAAGCCAGTTTAGAGTATAGTCTTTAGTTATTGATTTGATATTCCAGGGACTAATTCCATCTAATAGATACAATAGGATCCAAGATCCCATTGTGTTTCATAGAATCATAGATGGCCCCACTGAGCGGAAAGAGGCCATCCGGCCCATTAAGCCCTCACCAATAACAATCCTACCCAGGCCCTTTCCCTGTAACCCCATATATTTACCTTGCTAATCCTCCTGATACTAAGGGGTAATTTAGCATGACCAACCAATCTAACCTGCACATCTTAGAAGGGTGGGAGGAAACTGGAGCACCCAGAGGAAACCCATGCTGACACAGAGAGAACATGCAAACTCCACACAGACAATCACCTGAGGCCAGAATTGAAGCCGGTTCCCTGGCATTGTAGGGCAGCAGTGCTACCCACTGAGCCACCATGTTGTCCTCTGATTGGGGTGGATTGTTTCTGGCATCATAAAGAACAGGTGTAGCCCTTAAGCCTTGGTTACAGACCACCTGGAAGAAAGTAAAAACTGTGAGAAATGCTGCAGTAAACTTGTTCAGGTACTCTTCCTTAAAAAGTAGTTTGAGAATCTCACTTGTGGGATTTGAGCTAGAAACTGCCTCAGGGCAGATAGATAGAAGGATAGATTTCTAATTGGCTGCTCAGTTGGTCTTTAATTGTAATGCATCCTAACAACTAAACTCCAAGAATGCACAGCATATTCCTAGAAAAATGCAGAAAAGAAAGTTAACATATATTTGATACACAACCATTGCAGTAAGAAAAAAATCAATTGTTATTTTCTTTATGTCACATCAGTTTGTTTTATAAGGTATTTTTTACAATCTAGATAGTCCATTAGGGACTTTGAATCTTTGTATACTGCTTATAGCTTGATCAGTGTTACTAAATCTAATAAGTGTCATAATTTGGGGAACTATTAATATTATTGTACGTGGTTTTTATATCCTATTTGCTTTTCAGTGCAGTATATGTATGCATTTCATGACATATGTACTTCATATTTCATGATAGATGCAATCAGTTAGATAATTGACTTAAGAAACATTCAAGATTGTAAATTATGAGCAACACATGCAGAGGTAAATAGTGCAATGTGCATCTCATGCAATATACTCAAGCGGTTTAAAGAAAATAATCCTCTTTTTCCGTTAGTCATGACATGTTTCTTTAGCACTAATCTCTGCTTCTCAACAAAACATGTTTTACCTGGTGTTAGAACCGCAAGATACCCTCAAGGCAAATAAGTGAATATTCACAAATGATTGCTGAGAATGGCTGATGGATGAATGATTACAAGTGAGGTTGAACCTACCAGGGATTGGAAATAAGACTTTATGCAAATGCGTTTTAATTCTGTCTTCAATCATTAATGACCTTCTATAACTAGATTTCAGGAATACACAGTGCTTTACTCATTAGATTCCGTTGCACTTTAGAATGGTTCTGCCGCTGTCCTAATTATATCGAGTCTTTGAACAAAAAAGATAGATTAAACTACGAAGTTTGAAATCTGAGGAATGCAGAAATGAAAATACATTCTTATTTCCACTAATGGAAGCTTAAAAAATGCGGATGGATGTGGACACAGTCTGTGGAACCTATTGCTTGTGGTGATCCTACCCTGAAAAGAAAGCAAAAACAAAGATTTTAGCTGTTGCCTGAAATGTCAATCTGCTTTATTTTATTCATTCATGGAACATGGGCATTGCTGGCTGGCCAGCATTTATTGCCCATCCCTAGCTGTCCTTCAGAAGGTGATGGTGAGCTGCTTTTTTTGAATTGTTGCAGTCCATATGCTGTGGATTGACCCACAATGCCACTGGGGAAGGAATTCCAAAATTTTGACCCAGCAACTATGAAGGGACAGCATTATATTTCCACGTCAGGATGAGTAGCACAAATTTTTAGAGCGCTGTCCTTTCATTAGTGACAAGGGTCAGCACTCCGAAAGCTCATGCTGCCAAATAACCTGTTGGACTTTAACCTGGTGTTGTGAGACTATTTATTGAGTCTACCCCTGTCCAATGCTGGCAATCCACATCAAATCAGGATGGTGAGTGGCTTGGAGGGAAACTTGCAGGTGGTAGTGTTCCCATGTATCTGCTGCCCTTGTCTTTCTAGACGGAAGTGATCATGAGTTTGGAAAGTGCTGTCTAAGGATCGTTGATGAATTGCTGCAGTGCATTTTGTAGATAGTACACACTGCTGCTACTGAGCGTTATTGGTGGAGGGAATGGATATTGGTGGATGCAGTGCAACCAAGCAAGCTGCTTTGTCTTGGATGATGTCAAGTTGCGTCAGTGTTGTTGGAGCTGCACCCATCCAGGCAAGTGGGGAGTATTCCACTCCTGATTTGTGCCTTGTAGATGGTGGACAGGCTTTGGGGAGTCAGGAGGTGAGTTACTCGCAGCCTCTGACCTGTCCGTGTAGCCATTGCGTTTGTGTGGTGAGTCCAGTTCAACTTCTGGTCAATGGTAACCCCAAGGTTGTTGATGGTGGGGGATTCAGTGATGGTAACACCATTGAATGTCAAGGGGCAATAGTTAGAGTGTCTCTTATTTTTAATATTTATTTATTAGTCACAAGTAGGCTTACATTAACACTGCAATGAAGTTACTGTGAAATTAGCCCAGTCGCCACATTCTGACACCTGTTCGGGTCAATGTACCTAAGTAGCACATCTTTCAGAATGTGGGAGGAAACTGGAGCACCCAGAGGAAACCCACGCAGAGATGGGGAAAACGTGCAAACGCCACACAGACAGTCACCCAAGCCGGGAATCGAACCCAGGTCCCTGGCACTGTGAAAAAGCAATGCTAACCACGGTGCTACCATGCTGCCCTGTTACCGTGCCGCCCCCATCATTGATCACCATCAATGCCAATGTGTCTTCTGTGCTTTTCCATTGGGGATAACCTGGCTGCCAGAGTCATAATCTAGTGGAATGGATTGCGTACCACAAATATCTTTTTCCCTATCCACCCACCATCACACCTCGCTTGATTTTGGTTTCATTTCATGCAATGTGATAAAAAAAAATCAACAGCAGCAGTGCTCTACTTGTTTAATTAATTATATTGGCATACCAGTCAGGTCTTTGCTTTTTCTGTAGCCATTTTGTATCTGCGCATGTGCAAACAATGGTATGTTTTGTGTCTGGTATTTCTGGCCTCTGCCAGTGGCCACCCTGCAGATAGGCCATCTCTTTTCCCTGCTTTCAGCCTGCTGCACTGAGGCCTCCAGTGCTGCTTGCAAAACTGTTTCATCAAGTTTCTCTCTGCAGTTAATGCTTTTCCCAGTCGAATGAGCTGTTATAGCCAGTATGCACCTCCCTTTAAGACATTTAAGGCATGTAAGCTAGCTTTATTTGGAGCCCTGCCTGCATGCTGCCACTCAGCAGCATGCTTAGTACCTGACTGCAAGCCACTACTTTAGAAATGAGAAGGTAAGGATGAAGCTTGAGATCTTCCTTCATACTTCCAACGGGAGTAGATTAATTGGACACCACGACTTCTATGCCCATTTCAGATCCTATCAATTTTTCTAGCCCTAGGAATGAGGAATATTCTTTTGTTTTAATAATTTCAAATCATTTAAAATGACTGACTACTTCAGATACATTTTAATAAAGTAAGGCAACAAAACTCAAGGTTGATCTATTGTAAAATGACTTTTACTTGCCTTAATGTAACCTCATGCAAGGGTGAATACTGTGCAATATAAAAATGAGTAAAATGCTCCTATCTTGGTGTTTTATGGTGTGAAGGATTACTATAGTACTTTAAAACATCAATATATTATAACATCATAAATGGATGATGGAAGTGGCGTAGAGTGGTGAAAAACTGGACCTTAACATACTGAAGAGGTAGCTGGATATTGAGGCGAATGGGATTGGGCAAATGGGATCAAAGATTACAGGAGAAAAGTCCCTTGACATTCAATGGAGTTGGATGATCAACCATGATCGTAACAAAAGGCAGAGCAGGCTCGAAGGGCCAAATGGCCTCCTCCTGCTCCTATCTTCTATGTTTCTATGTTTCTATCATGCAGCTTCTAGAAATGTGAGCTACACACTCAGCCACAAAGCCAACTGGATAGCCATGTTGAAACCATGATCCTCAACATTTCCTGATTTTTAGAAATGTTCCCAAAACATTTGCAATAGTTCCAATATCTGCTGCAAGTCAGAGTATGATTTGTCTAAAATTCCTCTGGATGATTGGTTGGAAAAGGCAGGAGGCACAGAAGTTACTGCAATCTGTTTTCACCTGTTTGTCACTGTGCACAAACGTTTGTGGGGTTTTGAGGTATAAAACCCTTTTAATTAAATGTTTATGTTCTGAACCTTGTCCAGAAGGGCTAACTTCCTCTGGACAATTGTGCTGCACTGGGAACCATCTGATAAAGTAATTTTAATTGCTAACTTTGGATCATTTTGCCAGTTGTTTTGATCAATAGTTACTCTGACAGAGCTGGAAGGAATAAAGCCACTTCAGTGTAGCTATTTTAACCATCCAGATCAAGATAATCTCCCACTTGCCACCCACTTAACCCCACCATCCTCACCTTCATTGCTGGCATCATCCCATCCTTGCTTGTCATAAACTAAATTATGTCACTGGCTGGGGACAGGGAAACTCTCAAAATGGGCTCTCCCTGGTGCAAATCATGTTATGGCTCCTCTCACAAAAATCTCTGGCCTTAATAGGATTTGCACCTATGAGAGTGGGGCTGGTGCATTACCCCCATGGTTAATATGTCACATCATTAGCAAACCTAATTCTAAGTCAGAGACAGGATTCCACAGAATCCCTGCAGTTCAGAAGGAGGTCATTGAGTCTGCACTAACTGTCCAAAAGACCATTCCACACAGACCCAACCCTCGTCTTTGCCTATCCACATAATCCCATGTATTTACCATGGCTAATGCCCCTAAACCTACAGATCTTTGGGCACTAAGGGCAATTTAGCATGACTAATCCACCTAACCTGCATGTCTTTGGACTATGGGAGGAAACTGGAGCATCCGGAGGAAACCCATACAGACATGGTGACAATTGAGCCTGAGATCCCTGGCAGTATGAGGGCAGCAGTGCTAACCACCGTGCCACTGTGCTGATTCAGGATTTTCTGGCTTCCCCGCGGCATGTTTCTCACAGTGGGAGGCCACACACTCTTTGCCAGAGGGGATAACTCTTGATCCTGCCGCGTTCATTGGGGGTTTCCATTGCTGGGAAACCCGTGACGTGTGTGCGCTTTTCATGAGATCAGAAGATCTTGCCAGTGTGAACAGCTGGAGAGTTCTGGCCAGGGTTTTGTCTTATAGAAGCCATGTTGAGTTCAAGCTGTTGGCCAAAACTTTTGATTATTTATGTAAAGCTGACAGAGGGATTTTGAATTGTAACAAAGGAAACGCTGTAACTTCTGAGGCTAGCACACAACAGGTCCATTCTTCCCTCAGGGCCAGAAATTTGAGTTGCTGCCTCTGCAAGTCCTGCTTTTTAACTGCTTAACCATCTTACAGTTTTTAAGCACAATAGAGATGGGCACCCATCCTGTATTGGTGAAACAGAAATTCAGAATAGATTGGTGCAGTGTGATGGCTGATTGTTGTCACTGGGAAATGTCTCCAAACTTATGCTGGCCCAGGCAGCTGAGAAACGAAGGCATTGAGATCTTGTTCAATTTAGATCAGGTGGAGGCCACGCAGATTTGGGTTTTGCCTTTTGGGTTGGAAGCCTGCTTCACAGAGCCGAAGGCTGAAAGTGTGTAGATGTATTGGTGGGGTGAGAAAGCAATCATGAGGAGACCCCAAACATGGCTGGGCGGGGTCCAGACCTGGTGGAATGTCCCAATCAGGGACCCTTGAGCTGCAAATCCTGGGGATGGGTCAGAACGTGCCGGAGACTGTTTGGACTGTGGGTGAGATCAGCTAATGGTCAAGAGGATGTAATTACATGATGAGAGTGTCCCATGGTGATTGGGTTGGTCTCACAATAGGGGTGAGGAAGGGTGTTAAAGGGGTAGATTGTGGAGTATGATGGTGATTTTGGGAGAAAGACAGCCAACAAGCAGTGCTGTGAAGTCACTTAGCTAAGGAATTCTGTCCTCTCACTTCTTTTAAACTGCCGGGTTTCTTCCAGCCTATGAAACCTGGCCACATGCGGTTAAAAATAGAATTACTGTTAAATTAGAGGCATGATGTGAAGATGGCGGCGTTGGACTGGGGTAAACACAGTAAGAAGTCTCACAACACCAGGTTAAAGTCCAACAGTTTATTTGGTAGCAAATGCCACTAGCTTTTGGAGCACTGTTCCTTCATCAGGTAAGTGGGAGTTCTGTTCACAAACAGGGCACGTAAAGACACAAACTCAATTTACAAAGTTTACAGGTAATCAAGTCTTAATGGTATAGACAAAAGACAATGTGAGTGGAGAGAGCATTAAGCACAGGTTAAAGAAATGTGCTTGTCTTCAGACAGGACAGTTAGTGGAATTTTGCAAGTCCAGGCAAGTCATGGGGGTTACAGATAGTGTGACATGAACCCAAGATCCTGGTTGAGGCAGTCCTCATGTGTGCAGAACTTGGCTATCAGTCTCTGCTCAGCAAGTCTGCGATGTTGGCCTCTGACCTTTGGGTAAGTGTTCTCCAACGCCAGCCTTCACGACATATAACAGCGCAGAGTCCCTGAGTAGAGACTGATAGCCAAGTTCCGCGCACATGAGGACGGCCTCAACCGGGATCTTGGGTTCATGTCACACTATCTTTAACTCCCACGACCTGCCTGGACTTGCAAAATCTCACTAACTGCCCTGTCTGGAGACAATACACGTTTCTTTAACCTGTGCTTAATGCTCTCTCCACTCACATTGTCTGTACCTTTAAGACTTGATTAGCTGTAAAGATTTACATTCCAATCAGTATTCTGTAAATTGAGTTGTGTCTTTATATGCCCTGTTTGTGAACAGAGCTCCCACTTACCTGACAACGGAGCAGTGCTCCAAAAACTAGTGGTGTTTGCTACCAAATAAACCTGTTGGACTTTAACCTGGTGTTGTAAGATTTCTTACTGAAATTAAAGGCATGCAGCCTTATTGTATTATTTAACTGATCAATCTGCTTCCAACAAGTAGCTCAGTGGCCCAACCCTAATCCCATCTCCATTAAAACTAGGAGTAGGTATGTCCAAGGCGAGTATGAATACTCTTTCAGATTTTTGACATTTTACTGCCTAACACAATGGAATCCACTTTGTTTTAGTTGTTAAGGCTTGATCTTATCGCCCTAAATATCTGGTCGTTTGTAATTTGCATGGATGAGGACATCAATTGGGATTTTTTTTCAGAAAAGCAAGGCCTCTGACCATTTTCTATTAGTTAGAAGTTGCAACTGAAGTGATAGAAGATGTATTGTATGAATATATATAGAGCCTGTGGAAAGTGATTGGTTGCATCAGAAAATGCAGCATGCTTTAAAATGTACAACTTCTCTAATTTTTGAGATTCTATGGTTCAGACCTTCTTTTGCTGTGGGTAAATTATCACAGAATCCCTACAGTGCAGAAGGAGGCCATTTGGCCTATCGAGATTGCACTGACTCTCTGAGAGAGCATTTTACCCAGGCTCTATCCTATATCCCTATATATTTACCTCACTAATGTCCCTAACCTACACATTCTGGGATGCTAAGGGATAACTTAGCATGGCCATTCCCCTTAGCCTGAACATCTTTAGATTGCAGGAAGAAACCGGAACACTCACAGGAAACACACGCAGACATGGGGAGAATGCGGAAAATCCTCACAGATAGTCACCTGAGGCCAGAATTGAACCCAGGCTCCTGGTGCTGTAAGCCAACAGTGCCACCACTGAAATTAATTTCCTCTCTTTCACCAGAACAGGGTCCTCTTAATCAGCGCAAGAAAATGCCACTATTGGCAGCCTAAAAAAAATACATCTCAGTTTCAGAAGGGCAGATGAAGCACAGTCAAGTCTTCTGACCCAAATTAGGACATTGCAACTGTGACTACACTTTAAAAGCACTTAATTGGTAAAGTGCTTTGGGATGTCCTGAGGTCACAGAATGAATTATATGAATGCAAGTCTTTTTTTTTGCCCCAGAATCCTGCGAGTTTTAAACTATGATTCATTTAACCTTCTTACTACTCAATTCTGCCCATTGATTTTATTTAATAACGTACTTTTACACTCATAATGGTTAAAGGACCTTAATGGAATTGTGCATGCTTCCTACTTTTATTTATTTACTTGAGTACTGGGACCACATACAACTCTATTGCCTTTCTATGCGTTCAGTTGAATTAAGTTTTTGCAGAACTGAGGTAAGGGACTAAATGCAATTGGTGGCACAATGGTTTGCACGGCTGCCTCATAGCACCAGGGACCCAGGTCCAATTCCATTGATCATGCTAAATTTTCCCGCAGTGTACTCAAACAAGCACCAGAATGTGGTGACTAGGGGATTTTCACAGTAACTTCATTGCTGTGGTAGTGTAAGTCTACTTGTGACTAATAAGTAAACTAAACTTTAAACGAAATTCAATAGTATGAAGCATCGTCAAAGTTTAGAAGACTAAAAAGTAAGATCCATCTGAAGGGAAAGATTGGAGGAGAAATATGCTTGGCTTTTGTTTTTAAACTATTGTCTAGAATTGTTAATGAAAGAAAGATCAGAATTTCCATACCTTTAAGGTGCTGTGACAACGTGAGCCGGAGTATGAGCTTCATAATGAGAGAACATGTAAATAATGCAGATTCCAAAAGGTGTAATATGCATTGAATGAGTTAGAAGTAAAATGCCATGAATGAGTTAACTGGACAATCATTATCAAATTCTCTCGTCGCCCACTATAAATCAGTTACAAATAACTATAATCCTGAATTCCTCCAGCAAAATTTATAATCCCTGCTGTGGATTACAATACATTGTTAATCAAATAATTTAATACCACTACCAACTTTAATGAAAACACTGGCCTCATATGCATTTAGTTTAGCTTCACATTCTTATTATTACATTCTTATAGCAAACTTGTGAGCAATTTTTGGCCCACTACAGAGCCAGGCTGCTCAGAGCCAGAAGATATTGTAGATTGCTGCACTATCTTCTGTGCATACAAGACAGAAAATCTATGTAATTACTTCTGAAGCAAAAGAAACCCAACAGTCATACTGATGCAGCATAAGGGCTAAAGCATCCTTGGAGTTCCGCAAAGAATCCTTATAGGACTGCCCTCCTTGTCTTTCAGACTAATTTGGAAGTAGTGCATCTTGTAACTTGAAGCTATGTGTGTTTCTTTTTGTAACCTATCACATTATCTGGGGGAAGAGTGTGTGTACACAGCGACCGATGAAAACCAACGAATGGAAATTAATAAGCATCAAAATCTACCAATTAAAAAAGAAATGACACACCATGAAACCACTCCAAGTGACATTTTTAAAAATCCTTATAACCAGCATCTGTGATGCTAATTTGAAGCAAGCCATTTATTGCTGTTTCTGGGCTACCCTGGCTATTCATCACAGTTCCCCACTATTTTTGTTTAAAATCCTGTTTCAGTGAGGAAAACTCCAAAAATGTATTTTTTAAACAATTTTATCCAACTCCTTTAAGGACCCAACTCTCCTACTTCTGGGTGGCATCATCTGGGCAAAACCTACGCAGGTGGGATCTGCTAATATCGACTATATTAATTGCTCTTTTAACGGTTGCTTGTGTTCATCTTTCTTGGTGTGTTTCTTTTCCTGTTGATGAACACAGCATGGAGAAACAGAGGAAAATGAGAAGGATGGGTCAGGCTTTAGGGCACTACACCACATCCTCACACCATAATTTGCTCTCACTGGTGCAGCTCCACAGGACACTGGTGGAATTAGTTACTTATTTTCTTGGAACCAATCAATGAAACACTTAATTCTTTGCTGCTGACATACCTTTTCAGAAGTGATTCAGTCACAATGTGCTTCCCTTTTCTACCCCAGCAATAATAGCATTGGCACAATCCCTAACTCAATTAAAAAAAAAACACAATGGGATATCTGTTAGTCAGTAAATAACTGGAAGAGTTCTAAACTCGGCAAATAGAGGCATATGAGAGGTACAAAAGACCTATTAACAGCAACATCTCGCATTGATAATCATTCTTTTCCATAGGGTCAGTGCTGACTCGATGGGCCAGATGTCCTCTTCTGCACTGTAAGGATTCTATGATTCTAAAAGATATCAAGTCAATTCATTGTAGCGATTATCAAACAACATTTGACACCAAACCACATAAGAGATTTGGATAGATGACAAAAAAACCTCATTGACAAGTTAGCTTTTCAGAAGTACCTTAAAGGAAAAGAGAGAAGCAGAGAGATGGAGATGTAGAAGGAGAGAAGTTCAGAACATAGTGCCTCATGGTTTGAAGGCACAACTGCCAATGGTGGATGAAAATTGAGGATGAGTAAGACACCTGAATTAAGAGGCCTGAATTAGTGGAACACAGAACTTGGAAGGTTGTGGGATTCAAAGATATTACTGAGGTATGGAGGGATTTGAAAATAAGAATGAAAACTTTAAAATTGAGATGTTAAGAAATGAAAATCCATCAAAGTATTGCAACACTGTCATGATCTGCTGTTGTCTGCTTTAAGCTAAAATGACAGCTCTACATCACCACAGTTGTTTTTCATGGCACGGTGGCACAGGGGTTGGCATTGCTCCTCACATCACCAGAGACCCGGGTTCAATTCCGGCCTCGGGCCACTGTCTGTGTGGAGTTTGCATGTTCTCCCTATGTCTGCTTGGGCTTCCTCCAGTTGCCCCAATTTCCTCTACACTGCAAAAATATGCAGGTTAGGTTGATTGGTCATATAAAATTGCCCCTTAGTGTCAGGTGAATTAGCAGAGTATATTCGCAGGGTTGCGGGGATAGGGACTGGGGAGGATTGTTGTCAGTGCAGGTTCGATGGACCGAATGGCCTACTTCTGTACTATTGGGATTCTATGACCTTTATTCATGTTTTAGTAATAAAATAGTATCACTGTTTTGGAATTAACTGAATGGATGCACTCTCTATATCTGCTACAGACCTAAAATTAACCAAACTGTGTTCATCTATTCTCAGAGAATCTGAATTAGTGTAACTTTGTTGAAATGATATAAAAACACCTTTAGTTGATGATATTAAAAGCTTGTAGAAAAATGTATTAACCATCCACATTCTCTGTGCCATATTATGCATGTAATATGGATTCTATATGTTGATGTGATGATGGCTCATTGATGAGAGCTTGAAGCTTCTGTGTTTAAACACCTTTATCAGTAGACGTTAACTACTTACAGTTTCAAGTATAGCCTTGCATGGTGTTCCTCCACCATGTAGACTAGCTGGTTACAAAGTGTTGTTCGAGACTGTTCTCTGATCGTGTGATGACATACATTTCAGAATGGACGATGCCGCTCTCCAGTCCCATGGTAATCCTTGTCTGCTGAGCACCTTTATGTTATCGTGGCAGAGTGGTTAATGCTGCTGCCTCACAGTGCCAGGAATCTGGATTTGATTTGGCTTCAGGTGACTCTCTCTCTCTGGAGGTTGCACATTCTCACCATGTCAGCGTGGGTTTCTTCCAATGCTCCAGTTTCCTCCCACAGTCCGAAAGCTGTGTGGGTTAGTTTGACTGGCCATACTAAATTGGCCCTTGATCTCAGGGACATTAGCCGAGGTAATACATGGGGTTGTGGGGATAGGGTCTGTGCAGGCTCAATGGGCCAAAAAATCTTCTTTAGGGTGACACAATGGTTAGCACTGCTACCTCACAGCGGCAGGGTCCCTGGTTCGAATCCAGCTTGGGTCATTGTCCATATGGAGTTTGCACATTCTCCCAGTGTCTGTGTGGATTTGCTCTGGTTTCCTCCCACAGTCTGAAAGACATGCTGGTTAGGTGCATGAACCCAAATAGGCACCGGAGTGTGGCAACTTAAGGGAATTTCACAGTAACTTCATTGCAATGTTAAAGTCAGCCTTACTTAAGAACATAAGAACATAAGAAATAGGAGCAGGAGTAGGCCATCAAGCCCTTCGAGCCTGCCCCGCCATTCAATAAGATCATGGCTGATCTGTCGTGGCTCAGTTCCACTTTCCCGCCCTCTCCCCATAACCCTTAATCCCCTCTCTTATCAAGAACCCATCAACCCGCTTCTTAAAAATATTTAGCGAGGCAGCCTCCACCACTTCAACGGGCAGAGAATTCCAGAGATTCACCACCCTTTGAGTGAAGAAGTTCCTCCTCAACTCCGTTCTAAACCGCCTCCCCTTTATCTTGAGGCTGTGCCCCCTAGTCCTACTGTCTTTTTTGAGCGGGAAGAGTCTCTCCACCTCTATCCTATCCATCCCATTCATCATCTTATACGTCTCAATGAGATCTCCCCTCATTCTTCTAAACTCTAACGAGTACAAGCCTAGTTTATTCAGCCTCTCCTCATAGCTCAACCCCCTCAACTCCGGTATCAGCCTAGTAAACCTCCTCTGCACTCCCTCCAGGGCCAAAATATCCTTGCGCAGGTGCGGCACCCAAAACTGCACACAGTACTCCAGCTGCGGCCTCACCAATGCCCTATACAGCTGCAGCAAGACCTCCCTACTTTTATATTCAATCCCCCTCGCTATGAAGGCCAGCATCCCATTCGCCTTCCTGACCACCTGCTGCACCTGCAAGCTGGGTTTTTGCGACTCATGCACAAGGACCCCGAGGTCCCTCTGCACCGTCGCCTGCTGCAGTTTTTCGCCACGTAAGTAATAGTCCTTCCTACCATTCTTCCTACCAAAGTGGACCACCTCACACTTGCCAACATTAAATTCCATTTGCCATTTCCTGGCCCATTCGCCCAGCCTATCTAGATCCTTCTGCAGACTCTCCACACCCTCCGCACAATTTGCCTTTCCCCCAATCTTGGTGTCATCAGCAAATTTCGACACCCTGCACTCGGTTCCCTCCTCCAGATCATCTATATAAATGGTAAATAGCTGAGGCCCCAGCACCGACCCCTGGGGCACCCCACTAGTCACCAACCGCCAATCCGAATAGTACCCATTGACCCCCACTCTCTGCCTCCTATTTGACAACCAATCCTCTATCCACGCTAACACCCTACCTCCAACTCCATGTCCCCTGACCTTCTGCAATAACCTCTTGTGAGGTACCTTGTCAAACGCCTTCTGAAAATCCAGAAAGACCACATCCACCGGCTCTCCTCTATCCACCGCCCTAGACACATCCTCATAGAACTCCAGTAAATTTGTCAGACACGACTTTCCTTTAATGAAACCGTGTTGCGTCTGCCCTATCAAGCAATTCCCTTCAAGATGCCTCGCAATTTCCTCCTTAATGACGGATTCTAACATTTTACCTACCACAGACGTTAAACTAACCGGCCTATAATTCCCCGCCTTTTGCCTGGCACCCTTCTTAAACAACGGCGTAACATTAGCCGTTTTCCAATCTTCCGGCACTTCCCCGGAATCCAGCGACGTCTGGAAAATAACCACCAAGGCATCCACTATAACCTCCGCCATTTCTTTCAGAACCCTCGGATGCATTCCATCCGGTCCTGGGGACTTGTCCACAATCAGCCCCTCCAGTCTGTCGAGCACCACCTCTCTAGTAACAGTAATGTCATTAAGACCCTCCAGTCCTACCACCTTTCCATCGCTAACACCCGACAAATTATTCACGTCCTCCTCCGTGAAGACAGAAACAAAAAAGTTATTCAAGACCTTAGCCATATCCCCATCCCCTACCACTAGCTCCCCTTTCTCATCCTTTAAAGGACCAACGTTCACCCTAGCCAGCCTCTTCCTTTTTATATATTTATAAAAACTCTTGCTATCCTTTTTTATATTAAGTGCTAGCCCAGCTTCATAGCTTCTCCTACCCTCCTTTATCAACTTCTTTGTCAATCTTTGTTGACATTTAAACCTTTCCCAATCCTCTTCTCGCCCACTGCTCTTAGCTACTCTAAATTCCTCCGCTTTTAATTTAACACTTTCCTTCACCTCCTTCGTTATCCACGGCTTATTACCTCTCCTCCTACTGTCCTTTTTGACCATCGGAATAAATTTCTGCTGAGCACCAAGAAAGATCTCCTTAAAGATCCTCCACTGCTCCTCAGCAGACCTACCTTCCAATGCGCTCCCCCAGTCCACATTCGCCAATTCTTCTCTCATCCTACCATACTCCCCTCTATTCATAAATAAGCTTTTCTGTCCTGTCGGGATTCTATGATAGTGCAAGCAAACACATCTCATACTCTGTAAATAAATATAGAAATGTACACAGATCTAATATCAGAATGGAGTTAGTGCACCACATTCCTTTACCTTATTCTTCTGCTTCCACTATCTAGTGTCTGCTGAAGCATCTTAATTTAAGTGTTGCTCCACTAATGAAAGCAATTGTGAAAGATCAAAGAACTGTCTTGTTCAAAATCAGAAGAGTCTCTGGGGATAATAATTCCTGCACTTTGGGTAGCGAGCCTCATTAGATTACAAGTTCTAAGTTTTAATATTTATTTATGGGATCTTGAAGTTGTATTTTCACTGTGGCCACTTTCATTTGGCACAGCCATTGTGTTATGTGAGAATTGTTTTTTCAGCTTTCTGTCTGCCTGATATGCAGACTGTCATTTGTAA
Source organism: Carcharhinus amblyrhynchos (assembly GCF_965287045.1). Taxonomy (NCBI): domain Eukaryota; kingdom Metazoa; phylum Chordata; class Chondrichthyes; order Carcharhiniformes; family Carcharhinidae; genus Carcharhinus; species Carcharhinus amblyrhynchos. The sequence goes on along the minus strand of NC_137324.1, from coordinate 43,167,167 downwards.
AGGTCAGAATGAGTCACCTCAGTCTACATGGACTGCTTAAAGTGTCCTAGTTGCTAACTCCACATAGGCGATAGAAACACTTAACATTGATTGCCTGGCTCCAAGCAATAGATACCGCTAATCTTTTGTGATTGCTTGTCCCATTAGGGAGCCCTTCAAGGAAGGCTCTTAGAGCTCGGCCTTGTCTTTTAACAGTCCCTTTGCTGTTTTGCCAAGATCAGCTTGATGTTCCGTAATAATCTGTGATTGATAGGCATTTAATTGCAAAATATATTCATTCAGTGACTGTATATCTTGATTGCTACCTTTTTTTCTGGACGATTGATTGAGTTTTTTGTTTCATCATTCAGACAGGTGGCTGACAGTGGTCTTTTCTGATGCTGTCTCCTCCTGATGTCGGGCTATTCATAAATCAGCACGAGAAAGAATATTCTCTAAAATCCAATTCCATGTACCTTTCAGATTGGTCCAAGTTTGGCATTATTATAGAGGGCATTATTCCATATGATTTGGGACGTAACTTTTTCTTTGATGATGCTGCATGTTAGCAAGTTTCATGTCCAGATAGGGCCTGGGTGGGATTGTTGTCTGTGCAGGCTCGATGTGCCAAAAGACCTCCTTTAGGATGGCACAGCGGTTAGCATGCTGCCTCACAGCGCCAGGGTCCCAGGTTCGAATCCAGCTTGGGTCACTGTCCGTGTGGAGTTTACACGTTCTCCCCGCGTCTGCGTGGATTTCCTCCGGATGCTCCAGTTTCTTCCCACAGTCCAAAGATGTGCAGGTTAGGTTGATTGGCCATGCTGAATTAGTGTCCCAAAATGTTAAGGTTAGACAGATTAGCCATGAGAAATGTGAGAGGTTGCGCAGAAGGGTGGGGGAGAGGGTCTGGGTAAGATAGTGTCTATCAGAGAGTCGTTACAGATTTGATGGGCTGAATGACCTCCTCTGCACTGTAAGGATTTTATGATTCTGCAAATACATGCATGGAATATTAAAAAATTTAAAGAGGGAGGGATTTAAGATGGTGGAGAAAAGTCACAATCTAAATTTGCAAACTCTACATTGAGTCCCAAGGGCTGCAACATGCCTAACTAGATGATTTTTTTTAAATTTGATTTATTATTATCACATGTATTATCATACAGTGAAAAATATTGTTTCTTGTGCACTATACAGACAGAGCATGACATACATAGAGAAATCAGAGCTAGGGTATAGAGAAAGACCAATTTAATGCAAGGTAGGTCCATTCAAAAGTCTGATGGCAGCAGAGAAGAAGCTGTTCTTGAGTTGGTTGATATGTGTCTTTACACTTCTGTATCTTTTTCCCAACAGAAGAAGGTGGAAGAGGGAATGTCCGGGGCGCGTGGGGTCCTTAATTATGCTGGCTGCTTTGCCAAGACAGCGAGAAGTGTAGACAGATTCAATGGATGGGATGCTGGTTTGCATGATGGATTGGGCTACATTTGCGATTTTTGTAGTTTCTTGTGGCCTTTGGCAGAGCTGTGATACAACCAGAAAGAATGTTATCTTTGCTGCATCTGTAAACATTGGTGAGAGTTGTAGCTGACATGCCAAATTTCTTTACTCTTGTGAGAAAGTAGAGGCATTGGTGGGCTTTCTTAACTATTGTGTTGGCATGGGGGGGGAGGGGTGGGGGGGGAACCAGGACAGGCTGTAGATGACCTGGAAACCGAAAAACATGAAGCTCTTGACCATTTCCACTTTATCATCATTGACAATCTCTTTGTTTTGTTGACATTGAGGGAGAGATTATTGACATTTCAGCATTTCACCACATTCTGCAACTCTTTCCTACACTCTGTCTCATTATTGTTTGAGATGCGACCCAGTACGGTGGTGTCATCAGCAAACTGGAAAATGGAGTTGGAGTGGAATTTGGCCGCACACATTTGCTGTGCGTGAGACATCACGTTTTATCTGAAGTAAGAACATAAGAACATAAGAAATAGGAGCAGGAGTAGGCCATCTAGCCCTTCGAGCCTGCCCCGCCATTCAATAAGATCATGGCTGATCTGTCGTGGCTCAGTTCCACATTCCCGCCCTCTCCCCATAACCCTTAATCCCCTCTCTTATCAAAAACCCATCAACCCGCGTCTTAAAAATATTTAGCGAGGCAGCCTCCACCACTTCAATGGGCAGAGAATTCCAGAGATTCACCACCCTTTGAGTGAAGAAGTTCCTCCTCAACTCCGTTCTAAACCGCACCCCCTTTATCTTGAGGCTGTGCCCCCTAGTCCTACTGTTCTTTCTGAGCGGGAGGAGTCTCTCCACCTCTATCCTATCCATCCCATTCATCATCTTATATGTCTCAATGAGATCTCCCCTCATTCTTCTAAACTCTAACGAGTACAAGCCTAGTTTATTCAACCTCTCCTCATAGCTCAACCCCCTCAACTCCGGCATCAGCCTAGTAAACCTCCTCTGCACTCCCTCCAAGGCCAAAATATCCTTGCGTAAGTACGGCGACCAAAACTGCACAGAGTACTCCAGCTGCGGCCTCACCAATGCCCTATACAGCTGCAGCAAGACCTCCTTACTTTTATATTCAATCCCCCTCACTATGAAGGCCAGCATCCCATTCGCCTTCCTGACCACCTGCTGCACCTGTAGGCTGGGTTTTTGCGACTCATGCACAAGGACCCCGAGGTCCCTCTGCACCGTCGCCTGCTGCAGTTTTTCGCCCCGTAAGTAATAGTCCTTCCTACCATTACTCCTACCAAAGTGGACCACCTCGCACTTACCAACATTAAATTCCATTTGCCATTTCCTGGCCCATTCACCCAGCCTATCTAGATCCTTCTGCAGACTCTCCACACTCTCCGCGAGAATAAATAATCTCTTTTATTTAAAACTCACAAAAGCTTGCTGCTTGAATTATTTAATTGTGGGGCATAGTCCGAGGCTAAGAGCACACTTCTTACAAACAAAAGGTATCGATCATGGGAAGTGAAGGGAACACATACATTCTGTCCATGACAGTACGGTATCCAAAACCCATCTACTGCAGTCTTGTATAAGTCAAATAAGAGAAAATTACATTTATTTGACCACATAAAGACACTTATAGTTGAGTGAAGCCACTCCACTATTCAGTATTTGAAGATATCAGCAAGATTCCAGACCACTGTGGTGATAAGTAAGTTATATATGTACCACAATCTCATCAATTTTGTTCTGTGATGTGCTATTACACAAAGCGTTTGTGTATTTTGTGTGTTGTTATTTCATATCTTCACAATTTATTTTTCATTTTGTTATTACTTTATTTTGTATAACAATCAGTGCATACAATCACTTTCTTCATGTTCAAAAATCAGGACTTGAAACCGTAACTCAATGCAATGTCAAAGATCCCTACTCCATTCCTTTACAAAATACTGGAGCTTTTAGGATAACATTCAATCTAAACTAGTCCAGCAATGCAATCATTTCTTTGTAAAGAATTGTATTGAAGAGTAATACAGAAACACAAGAATTTGATACTTTGTTATGCACTTACTCCACAGATTTGTTACTGCCTAGATAGAAATAAGTGTTTTCTTTCCATAGCTTTCAGCCGAATAAGATATGAATGTGAAAATGAGACTATAGTTTTTAAAGAGCTAAGTCTTCTGGGGGAGCAACAGGTTAATAAGGGAGAGTTTTCTTGCTTCTTCTCCTCCATGAAGATGACAAAGAAAGCTATGCTCATTAAAAATCTCATATTTGTTCCAGATAACCTGCAGTGTGGCTAAAACATTTCAGGCACTGAGATGAAGTGAGATGCTGGCAAGGATCAAGTCATTTCAAAAACCGTTGCCCAGTAATCTGCCCATCTTTGGTCTCTCAGGTTTGTCACTCTAACCAGTCTTCGCTGACTCTGACAATAGGCATGCCTGTTACATCCCATTGTAAATGACCTATTATCTATGTGAGAACTATGCATGTAGAATGTGAAATGGGTCAAAAAAAACATTGCAAAATGTGGTTGATTTGCTGAGTGAAGCTAGTGAAAATGACTCCAGCCACAACATGCTGACTAAATACATGATTTCTCACATTTAGTGCCACCCTATCATCAAATACACCAAGTACATTTTGGGTTCAAATAAATGCAAGCTTTGGCAAAAGCTGGCAATCTGAAATTTAAAAAGACAGCTCTGGAAAATCTCAGCAGATCAGGCAGTACCTGTGGAGAGAGAACAGGGTTAATGGCCATTCTCGTTGGCAGGATGTTCGAGTTCCATCTGCAGCGAACCTCTGCCACGGGAGTGGTGGCGGGTGATGGGGAGTGGGGGGGTGAAAGGGTGCATAGAATGGGAAACCCCATTGACAGTTCGGCCAATGGCCTCCATGAAACATGCCACAGGGGATGGGGGACGGTAGGCACAGAAAATCCTGACCAACATTTCAATGACTCTTCTTAGAAAGGATTTCAATGAAAGGTCATATTTGGACTGTTAGCTGTTTCTCTCCCTACCGATACTGTTCAACCTGTTGAGTTTTTCCAGCAGTTGGGGTGGACTTGAGAATTCTAGTGAAACACACAGTTGGATTGTTCATTTTCTTGGGCACTAATCTGATGTATGTTCTCATGTTTAAATATTAGCAACTTGATTAGTGTAACTTACACAAACTCCCTGCCTTCCACATGTGCTAATAGGTTTCTGCATAACTCACTTTATTTTTCTGGATGTGACTCAATTTCAACTTGAATATTATTTTTCCCCCTCTTTATTTATCATGTTCTCTTTACTGTAATATACATTTTTAGCAGTCTTTGGGATGAGCTTAAAATTGTCCGTGAATTAAAATGTCCAGAAGGTTAAAAAAAGTATGTATTTTTGTTCATTTCAAATTTACCAAAATAATAGAACTCTTGTTTCAAAAAAGATGATAATCGAAGCATGTTATATCAGGACTGTTACTACAGGCTAAAAATGGTAGACATGATTCCCAGCAACTGGAATTGCTCATTAACCGGCCTTTTCTGATATGCAATGGACTAAGTAAAAGTACTGCAACAAGCCATTGGCATATTAGTCATGGCTCAGTTAATAGTACTCTTGACTGTCAGACAAAAGGTCATGGATTCAGGTCCCACTCCAAAGGCTTGAACACAAATCTAATTGATGGTGCCAGATGGAATTTTCCCATCCCACTCACCATGAGACTCGTAGTGGGCAGGACACAGACCATGAAAATTTCCATTGACCTTGGGTGTGATTCTCCAGTTTTGGGGTCAGCGTGGCCTGAAAACCCTGCCCATTTCACTAATATTTAATCCCTCCACCCTCGACGTAGTAGTCGTGTGTACCATTTACAGGTTGCACTGCAGGAGATCACCAAGTTTCCTTAGGCAGCACCTTCCAAACCCATGTCTACTGCCACGTAAAAGAACAGAAGCAGCAGGTTCTTGAGAACACCACTGCCTGGAGGTTCCTCTCCAAGTCACTCACTATCTTGACTTGGGAATATATTGTTGTTTCTTCACTGTCGCTAGGTCAGAATCCTGGAACTCTCTCCCTAACAGCACTGTGGATGTACCTACACCTCAGGAATTATTGTGATTTAAGAAGGCAATTCACCAGCACCACCTGTATGGTAACTAACGACGGGCAATAAATGCTGGCCAGCCAGTCACACCCATGACCCGTAAGTGAATTTAAAAAGTATCAAAGAAGACAGGTTTCAGCAGGAGCAAGAACTAACTGGACCAGTGACAGCAAATATGAACCCTTGTTTACTACACTGTACTTTAGCAGAGTAGGCTGGAGGGGCAGAATGATATACTCCTGCTCTGATTCTTGAGTTCTTGTGAGCTATTGTGTTGGTCATAGGCTGGGCAGGGCCTAAAAATGCTCAAGTTTGTGGACTTGGCAGAGCTCATAATGTGTGAACTGCTGACTCCATGTAGTCACTGAACAACGATGTTCAGTTCCATCAGATTTTTTAAAATCTTTCATGGGATGTAAGCATTGCTGGCAAGATAAGCATTTGTTGCCAATCGCTAATCACGCTTGAGAAGGTGAACCGCCTTCCAGTTGGAAGCATTGCTTTTCCTTTGCCAAAAGAGCAGATACAACGAAGTTGCATAACAATGCTCTTGTGCTCAGTCAGAGTTACCTCCAGCTAGTGTTGGAATGACCCTAGTCTGGTAGAATTTAGTCTAGTGAGAGCTTCCATTGATGGTACAGCCTTGACGTTCTTCATTGTGGGTGCTGAAGCAGGGTCGCAAGTAAATTGCATCGAAGAGCAGACTTCAAATCTAATATTTCACACAGGCAAACAGCATAATAGCAGTATTCAGGCTGTAAATCAGCAATAATGATTCACGAATATCCATTTCTTGTGGCTTCTCTGAAGCACATAAGATATTAAACAGCATGTCTGTCTTTGAGATCTTAACACAGACTGGGAATAATTTTAAGAGTAAGTATAAAAATATGTTCAGTCAATTAACAAGATTACTTCTGAACACATACACTAGCTCAGAGTAAATTGACACTTCTCAATCTTAGGTGGTGCCCTGCAAAATGGACCCCAAGCCTTCACCTGCGTTTGTCCAAAAATGGATTGCAAACTTTCAGTACTGTGTACATTTTTGGATTCCATACTGTAGTTAACCTAGAACATTAAACACTGTTTCAATGGAGACGTTATCTGGTATAAAGACCTGCAAATAGGAAGAAAAACTTGACATAAAATTTAGGTTATTTTCAATAGAACAGAGGAGATTATGTTTATTTGGTTGAGATGCTTCAAACAATGAAAGATGGGGACAGAAATAAATGTTTTCCAATGGCTAGAAGGTCAGAAATGAAAGAACATCGATGTTAGATCAAATAAGGGAATTGAGAAAGAGAACAGGAGAAGCTGGTTTGGCTCAGAGGTTGTGATACTGCTATGGGATGCACTATTAGGATTATTATCTTTTATTCATTTACAGGACATTCGCATAGCTGGCTGGGCCAGCATTTATTGCCCATCCCTAACTGCCTTCCATTTCAGAGGGCATTTAAAAATCGACCAGCTTGTTGTGGGTCTGAAGTCATATGTTGCCAGACTAGGTAAGGGCATCAGATTTCCTTCCTTGAAAGACATTAGTGAACCAGATGGCTTTTACAACAATCGACAATGGTTTTATGGTCACCAGTAGATTCATAATTCTGGATTTTTTAAATTAAATTCAAATTCCACCATTTGCCATGGTGGGATTCAAACCTGTGTCCCCAGATCTTGCTCTGGGTCTCTGCTTTACCAGTCCAATGACAATACAACTATGCACTGCCTCCCCATGATTCCAGAAAAGAAAGTGACAACACTGATTGATTCAGTCATAGCACATGGGTGCCACTGGCAAGGCCAGCATGTGTTGCCCATCCTTAATTGCTCTTGCACTGAGTGACATGCTGAGCCATTTGAAAGGGCTATTGAGAGCCAAGCGCTTTGTTGTGGGCCTGGAGTCAAATGCAGACCAGCAAGTCTCCTTCCTGAAAGGACAATAGTGAACCAGATGGGTTTTTACAACAATCAATCACCATTACCGAGATCAGCTTTATATTCCAGATTTGATTTAATTAATTGAATTTAAACTCCACCAGCTGCCATGGTGGGATTTGAACCCATGTCCCTAAAGTATTAACTTGGACCTCTGAATTATTCATCTGACGACATTACCACTACACTATCATTTCACCTGAAAATAAGAAAAGAATCAGTAGCCCAGACAGTTGAAGTAAAAGGGAATAAAGGGATATGGGATAAATAGTAAGCACTTAAAATTAGGACCACACATCATACAGCCGATAAATATCAATACTGACTGGTTGGCTGAACCGGTTCTGTTTCTATGTTTTAATTCTATGTTTTAACATAGTGTGCCACCTGAAAATCTGTTGATTCTGTGATTCAATAAATATTTATTTAAAAAGTGCTGAAGCAATTACTGTCACAGAGGCTGCATTTCCCATATTGTGTTTGTATTGCATTTGCTTTGCAAATTTTCAAAAAAAAAAGAAAATGGTGACCTTTCACTGGCTTTGGAAGCACACGCCTGATTAAAAATTGAATAATTTACCTGATTAATATTTAAATAATTCATGCCATTGCTACTATCATCAGGGATTATCAAAATATTGCAGTCTCCAAAAGCTGCAGTTTGCCATTGCCCATGGTACCAAGAATAAAATGGAATATAAATAAGTTGAAGTTTGTAACTCAGCACTGACAACAAGAATAACTACTAAACCACAGGGCAAAGTACTAAGTAACTGATTGCAAATAACAAAATAACTGTTTTTCCACAATTTCTGTTTACCACCATTTCCTGTGGCAATTTGATATTGCAAGAAGAAGAATGGTGGTAGAATGTTTGGAGTGGCTCCCTCAGGCTTTTGCAGTACCGTTCTTTCTTCACCAGTACTGCTTCCACTCCTTGGTAATGAAGATCAAGGACATTAAAAATATTCTTCAGACAAATGGGGCACACCATTAATCCCACTGCAAAAAAAAAGCACCCAAAATAATACAATGGGGGCAACTTTGAGCCCGCAGTCTGTGTCGGCGGGATTATCAGTATCCGTTGTAAATGCAGAAAGCCCCAATTCCCGCCAGTAAGTTTTTGGGTTCCTATCATCCTGGACCACCATCAGCAGAGTAACATGGAACTCGCCACATGACCACAGAAAGTTCATTCTAATATTAGCATGTCAAATCAGTGAGTACTCTGTCCATGACATTTTCTTCACTGGATATTCAGCAGGCACCGGCGAAGGAGCTGATGATCGGGATGAAAGAATTCGATGATTGGGTGGGAAGGGGAATGAGCCCGATTACCTGGGGGGTGAAGGGACTGCTGATCGAGATGGGGACAAGAAGAAAGGCATCAAATCCGGGGTGAGGACAGGACAGTTGGGGACCTCCGTGTCGGCGAAGGGGAAGGTTTATCCCTTTTATGACCAGGGTTCCCTTTAAAGTTGGCACCTCAGTCTCAGCGCAGCTGGGTTCTTCCACCCTGTTGAGGCCCCACATCCAGGCAGGATGACATGAAACGTGCCTCCTTGATTGTTTTTTAAACAGAAATATGGAGAGAAACCTCTGCAGAGAAACATGTCCTTTCTCTCGCCGGAAACGACACTCCTATCATTTTTTGCTAAGATTTCGCCACGCCAATCTGCAATCTTCAACTGTGTTATCATACAAACAGGACAAGATCTTACAGCCTCAGCTCAACCAACTTTTGGTGAGAGATGGAAAATCAGGGAGGGAGGGAACTCTGCAGGAGGAAGAGGAACGATTAGCGGAGGGAGGGGGGGGCATGGAAATGTCTGTCTCATGGTGTTCCAAAGATGTCCATGGGGGTGGTGGGGGGGAATGGGTATGGTGTGGGGGCGGGGGGGGGGGGGGTGCGGCTGATGTCCCAGGATGGGGGTGAAGGGAGTGGAGATCGCTCTGGACAGTGGAAATTGGGGCACCTGCAATGGCGCCCCTAGAGCTCAGCAATCGGCTTCCCCTGCAAGTTCAAGCTACCGCACCCTTGCTGGGAAGAATCACAAGTGCTATAAAATTGCATTATTGCATTAACAAACACTGAGAAAGGTCTGAAACTCTCCCATTTTCTCACTCATTCCGCATTTCATAAAATTCCAGCCACAGTATTTGGTATAAAACAGGAAATACATAAGAATGTTAAATGAAATGGATTATTTTGTCCCTCTGCGTACTAGTTTATTTGTTTCTTTTAAGAGACAAATTACATTCAGGGAATGGAGAGGTGACGGCCTAGTGGTATAATTGCTTGACTAATAATTCAGAAACTCAGCTAATGTTCTGGGGATCCGAGTCCAAATACTTCCACGGATGGTGGAATTTGAATTCAATAAAAAAAATCAGAATTGAGGAACTACTGATGACCAACAAACCATTGCTGATTGCCGGAAAAGCCCATCTTGTTCACCAATGTCCTCTCGAGAAGGAAATCTGCCATCTTTATCTGGTCTAGCCTATATATGACTTCAGAGCTACAGCAATGTGGTTGACTCTCAACTGCCGTCCAAGAGTAACTAGGGATGGGCAATAAATGCTGTCAGCCAGCAAAGCATATGTCCCACAAATTATTTTTAAAAATCCTTTTTCCTTTAAAATCATGTTGCAACAGTTCCTCAATAGTCATTTGAAGCATTCCATGCCGAGACACGTATAATTGGAAAAAAATTTTTCCAATTAACTAATTTGTCCTACTGTATAAAACCGTGGTGTTGAGTGTATCCAGCTTGCGGCCAATTGAATGGTCATAACTGTCCCTCCGGAAGCTATTATGGTTGTCAGGATCTCCCTTTAGTTTCATAGCCACAGATATCTCCTAGGCTGCCACATTCTCCTTTATATTCTGTGTGCCCACACACACTCTCTGCATTGCATTGTAAATTCTGGTAGTGGTCTCCACAGAACAAACCATGACACACATGGGAACAAGTGAATGCGTTTTAATGATGATTCTTCTGAACATGCTGCACCTGGGTTATGGGTCTCCTAGTTCCTCAGCTACATGGAAAAATGGATTAGACCCCATTTGCATTCTCGGTTCCTTTTTCTTGGCACTAAACCCTCTTTCTCACTAATTACATCCATCCAAATGAGCATATTTATACCGGTACTTGGGTATATATGTTATCAGGATAGATTTGAGGAGTCTGGCACAAGAGTTGTTGCAATTGATATGACAAGTTGTTCTTTGAAACATAATTTCTGGGTTCTGTGCTTCTGCCAATGGAGTAAATGTAACAGTGGGTTTTTATATTCTTTCATGGGGTGTTAGCATTTATTGCCCATCTCGAGTTGTTACAACTGAATGATTTGCTAAGCCATTTCAGAGATAGTTAAGAGTCAGTCATTGCTGTGAGTCTGGAGTTAACATGGAGAGCAAGTAAGGATGGCAGATTTTCTTTCCTATGAACACCACTGTGGCACAGCGGTTAGCATTGCTGCCTCACAATGCCAAGGACCAAGGTTCGATTCCCTGCTTGGGTCACTGTCTGTGGGGAGTTTGCACGTTCTCTTCATGTCTGTGTGGGTTTCCTTGGGGTCTTCTGGTTTCCTTCAACAGTCTGAAAGATGAGCTGGTTAGGTGCATTGTTCTCCCTCAGTGTACCAAACAGGTGCCGGAGTGTGGAGACCAGGGGATTTTCACAGTAACTTCATTGCAGTGTTAATGTCAACTTACTTGTGACTGAAAAATAAACTTAACTTAAAGAACATGAGTAAATCAGACGGGTTTTTATGACAAACAATCATTCTTTTTTTAAAATTTAAGCAGGATTGGGCATCATGTCAGCATTTGTTCCCCATGCCTCATTGTATTAATTAATAATAGGATAAACTTACAGGTTTTTTCCCGCCCTTCCCACCAGCAGGATCTTCCAACTCTTCTGATCGCGCAACCCCGTCATGGGTTTCCCAGCAACATGGGAGGATTCAATGAAATACCCCATTGACAGCAGCGGGACCAGAAGATCCCACACTGGTGAATTACAGGTAACCTCCAGCCACCAGAAACAGGCCGTGGGGAGAGCCGGGAATCCCGCCTGTAGAGTATCTGGACATCCTGAAGGTATTTGATAGGGAGCTGCGCAAAAGGTTAATACACCAGGGGGTTTGGAGTAATATATTAGCTTGGATAGAGGATTGGCTAACCAACAGACAGCAGAGAGTAGGGATAAATGAGTACATTTTTGACTGGCAAACTGAAACTAGTGGTTTGCAGGGTTCAGTCCTAGGCCCCAACTACATACAGTCAATATTAATGATGTGGCTACAGGAATAGAATGTACTGCAGCTGGATTTACAGATGATACTAAAATAGGTGACAGTAAGTTGCAACGTGAAAATTAAAAATATTACTCATGGATAGGTTAGGTAAGTGAGCCAAAATCTGGCAGATGAAATTTAACGTGGATAAATGTGAGGTGAGCCATTTATGTCAGAGGAATAAAAAGGCAACTTATTATCTAAATGGAGAGAAACTTCAAAACGCTTTGGCGCAGAGGGACCTGGGTGTCATCTTGCATAAATTGCAGAAAGTTAGCATGCAGGTGCAGCAGATAACAAGAAAGACAAGCAGAATTTTGGCATTCATTGCTAATGAAATTGAGTATAAAAGTGGGAGTTATGATAAACCTGCATAAACGACTTGTTCAATCTCAACTGGAGTATTGTGTCCAGTTTTGAGTGCTACACTTTATAAAGAATGAGAAGCCAAAACGATTTATGAGAATTGTTCTAGGAATGGGGAACTTGAGTTTTAGCAGTGATGGGTGTTGCCTCTTTGGTTAATTTCCTCCTCTTAGTTGTGCCCTTATTAATCACTCTTATGTAGTTGCTAAAATGTTTTTATTATAACGACAATGTGAGCCTGACATCTAGTCATCACATTCTATGTCTTTAACACCTTCCCTGTTTATCTCCAATTGTTTATATTTTTTTCATAGAAGTGATTTTAATCTTTTGATTGGGATTTTTAGTGTTTGTCCTCTAATTTGCAATAATAGCTGTAGGGATCACTGTATGATTACCATGATCAGGTCAGTCCAATTGTGAGTTGCTGAGCTAAGTTCCAGGGCTTTCTTCTTAATTGATAAGGCAAAGCAAAACCATTGTAAATTCTCCTAAAGTTCTTCTGGAAACGAATTTAGAGCTTATACTTACCTTTTCTAAAATTCCTTTTCTTAGTTTGAAGAGAGCTTGGAAAGCCCTGATGCAACTTTAAGGGTGGCACAGACAAGGTCTGTTTAACATTTGTTGGTACCAGAGCTGTCAGCTTGTGCTGTCCATGTATATGTTTTAAGGTTCTGGGTCAAAATAGCAATTCATGAACATGTGTCCACTTTCTTAATTCTAAAGTAGTGTCCTAAATACATATGGATTCTACCTCTTTATTCTTGTAGCTCCTTCATAGACAAAGACACTGCATTGGCCGAGGCTTATCTGGCAGTCAAGAAAAGTGTTATATCAATACAAGCCTTCTTATTCTTTTTATTTTTCATCTGAAAACCTGAAGGAACTCCCTGCTGCTGCATCCTCTGAAGCTTTTTTTTTTCAGGAGTCCTTGCAGGCATTCACCTCCTTCAATATGGTTCCAGAATTTTACAACCATGTGTCTTTCAAGTTGCTGCAACAACTTTCTCCATCCCAGTCATGTTGGGCTTTTCAGGAATGGTAATACATTAGCAGGTCCTTCAAAGGAAAGGGAGGTGGGATGAAGTGAGTGGACAGAAATACAGCTCTGCTACTTCTGTAGAGGACTGAGGGAAAGCAAGTCCCTGTTTATTTTTAGTCCTTTGTGAGACTGGCCAGCATTTATTGCCCACCCTCAGTTGCCTGAGGGCAGTTGAAAGTCAACCACGTTGCTGTGACGTTGGAGTAACATGTAGACCAGACCAGGTAAGATGGCAGATTTTCTTCCCTAAAGGGCATTAGTGAACCAAGTGGATTTTTCCGACGACCAATAATGGTTTCATGGTCACCAGCTGATTCTTAATTCCAAATATTTTTTTAAAATTCAAATTCCACTATCTGCTGTGGCGCGATACGAACCCTGGTTCGTAAGAAGGGCTAAAAGAGGACATGAGAAGACTTTGGCTGATAGGATTAAGGAGAATCCTAAGGTGCTCTATAGGTATGTTAAGAACAGAAGGTTGGTTAGGGCAAGATTAGGGCCAGTTACAGACAGCAGAGGGAAGTTGTGTGTGGAACCGGAAGAGATTGGTGAGGCATTGAACCAATATTTCTCTTCGGTGTTCACGCAGGGGGACATGAATGTAGCTGAGGAGAACACTGGGTTGCAGGGGTGTAAACTAGACAGTATTGCAGTTGATAAGGGGGATGTGCTGGATATTCTTGAGGGTTTGAAAATAGATAAGTCCCCTGGTCTGGACAGGATTTACCCTAGGATTCTCTGGAAGGCAAGAGAGGTGATTGCAGAGCCTCTGGCTCTGATCTTCAGGTCGTCGTTGGTCTCAGGTATAGTACCGGAAGCTTGGAGGATAGCGAATGTTGTCCCATTGTTTAAGAAGGGGAACAGAGACTTCTTCGGGAATTATAGACCGGTGAGTCTTACTTCTGTTGTGGGCAAGGTTTTAGGAAAAGTTATTAGGGATAGGATTTATAGTTATTTGGAGAGTAATGAATTGATTGGAGACAGTCAGCATGGTTTTGTAGCGGGTAGGTCGTGCCTTACTAACCTTATTGAGTTTTTTGAGAAAGTGACCAAAGAGGTGGATGGGGGAAAGGCAGTTGACGTGGTATATATGGATTTTAGTAAGGCGTTTGATAAGGTTCACCATGGTAGGCTTCTGCAGAAAATGCAGATGTATGGGATTGAGGGTAATCTAGGAAATTGGATCAGGAATTGGCTAGCAGATAGGAGACAGAGGGTGGTGGTTGATGGTAAATATTCGTCATGGAGTTCAGTTACGAGTGGTGTGCCTCAGGGATCTGTTTTGGGGCCACTGCTGTTTGTAATTTTTATTAATGATCTGGATGAGGGTATAGTTGGGTGGATTAGTAAATTTGCTGATGACACCAAAGTCGGAGGTGTGGTAGATTGTGAGGAAGGGTGTCGTAGTTTGCAAGGTGACTTAGATAGGTTGCAGAGCTGGGCCGAGAGGTGGCGGATGGAGTTTAATGCGGAGAAGTGTGAGGTAATTCACTTTGGTAGGAATAACAAATGTGTCGAGTATAGGGCTAACGGGAGGACTCTGAATAGTGTGGATGAACAGAGGGATCTAGGTGTATGTGTACATAGATCCCTGAAAGTAGGGAATCAAGTAGATAAGGTTGTTAAGAAGGCATACGGTGTCTTGGTGTTTTGGTAGGGGGATTGAATTTAGGAGTCGCAGCGTCATGTTGCAACTGTACACAACTCTGGTGCGGCCGCACTTGGAGTATTGTGTGCAGTTCTGGTCCCCACATTATAGGAAGGATGTGGAGGCTTTGGAGAGGGTGCAGAGGAGGTTTACCAGGATGTTGCCTGGTATGGAGGGGAGGTCCTATGAGGAGAGACTGAGGGATTTGGGGTTGTTTTCGCCAGAAAGAAGGCGGCTAAGAGAGGATCTTATTGAAACATATAAGATGATTAGAGGTTTAGATAGGGTGGATAGTGATAGCCTTTTTCCTCGGATGGAGAAAGCTAGCACGAGGGGGCATGGCTTTAAATTAAGGGGGGGTAGTTATAGGACGGATGTCAGGGGTAAGTTCTTTACCCAGAGGGTGGTGAGGGATTGGAATGCCCTGCCTGCTGCAGTTGTAAATGCGCCTAGTTTGGGGGCGTTTAAGAGATCCGTGGATAGGTTTATGGATGAAAAGGGATTGGTTTAGGTTAGAGGGTCATTGTTTTTTAACTGGTCGGCGCAACATCATGGGCCGAAGGGCCTGTTCTGCGCTGTAATGTTCTATGTTCTGTGTTCTGGTCTCCAGATCATTAGTTGAGTTTCTGGATTGATAGTCTAGTGATAACACAGAGCTATTGCCTCTCCATCTAGTAAAAAAACATTAACACATTTGTATATTGTAAACTATCATAAACTGAATTATCATTAGTGTTTTTGTATTTTGTTTTAGAAATCTAACCGTTGTGCAGTAACTGATTAAGTAAATGTTTTATTTATGCATGTTTCAATTTTCATTGTCACTGGCACATGGCTTTAAATTGCTGTTGCACACCCTAATTATTTATCGTCTTTGCCGTGATCTCGATGTGCAATAATAATTTGAGAAGGGTGGAACATTCAAGGAAATAACATATCATTTCAAACCATTTACTCCGTTTTCCTGGGTCTGCCATCCAATCATCTACTAAAGAAATGGCAGGAAAACATAACAACCTCAGAAAAAACAGCCTTAAAGCAGCATTGGTAACTGAATGTAACTTCACACATGAATCGAAAACAACTATTATATTCAGGGGATTAACAGGTTTGTTACTATTTATATTCACTTCAACAATACCAAATTCATTAAATGCAAATGTGCTATTCCCTAGAACCATAGAATGACAGAGCACAGAAGGAGGTCTTTCATGCCTGTGTCAGTTCTTAAAAAGAGCGATGCAATTAGTCCCACTCTTTCCCCAGCACATTCAACTTTCTTTCCACTTCAAGCACTGATCCAATTCTCTTTTCAAAATTGTTATTGAATAGGACGTAGGAATTTGGAAACTTAGGAGCAGAGGTATGCCATTCAGGGTCTGTTCCAATGTTCAATCAGATCATGACTAATAATCTTCCTAAACACCACTTTCCAGTGTCCTTATTCCCTTGATGCAACTCGCATCTAGAAATCCATCAATTTCTCCAGCCTTCTGGGTTGGAGAATTCCAAAGATTCATCATCCTCCAAATAAAGAAATTCCTCCTCAGCTTAGTCTTACATGTCCTACCCCTTGGTCTGACACTGTCCCCTGTTTCTAGACTCACCAGCCAGGGGAAATATTCTATCTAAAAAGTAAAGTTTATTTATTAAGCACAAATAAAGCTTATATTAACACTGCAATAAAGTGACTGTAAAATTTCCCTAGTCACCACAGTCCAGCCCCTGTTTGGGTCAATGCACCTAACCAGCACGTCTTTCAGATTGTGTAAGAAAACAGCGTGCCCAGAGGAAACCCACACAGACACAGGGAGAACATGCAAACTCCACACAGACAATGACCCATGCCAGGAATTGAACCTGGTCCCTGGCGTTATGAGGCAGCAGTACTAATCACTGTGCCACAGCATTTACTTCGTCACACTGTGTAAAAATATTCAAACTTTCAGCCCACTGAGTCAGTGGGCTGACAAATGGCACATAGAGTTTAGTTTAGATAAATGTGAGGTGGTGCATTTTGATCGATTGAACCAGGGCTGGACTTACTCAGTTAACGGTAGGATATTGGGGAATGTTATAGAACAAAGAGACCTGGGGGTACAGATTCATAGCCCCTTGAAAGTGGAGTCACAGATGGACAGAGTGGTGAAGGAGGCATTCAGCATGCTTGGTTTCATTGGTCAGAACACTGAATACAGAAGTTGGGACATCTTATTAGAATTGTATAAGACATTGGTATATTATTAAACTCAGACGAGATTTACTAGAAAAGATTTACTAGGATGCTACTGGGACTTAATGGTTTGAGTTATGATGAGAGGCTGGATAAACTAGAACTTTTTTCTCTATAGTGTTTAGGGGTGATCTTGTAGAGATCTACAAAATAATAAGGGGTATAGATCAGCTGGATAATCAATATCTTTTCCCAAAGGTAGGGGAGTCTAAAGCTAAAGGGCATAGGTTTAAGATGAGAGGAGTGAGATACAGAAGGGTCCAGAGAGGCAATTTTTTCACACAGAGGGTGGTCAGTGTCTGGAATAAGCTGCCAGAGTAGTAGTAGAAACAGGTACAATTTTGTCTTTTAAAAAACATTTAGACAGTGACATGGGTAAGATGGGTACAGAGGGATAGCGGCCAAACGTGGGCAATTGGAACTTGTTTAGGGTAAAAAAGGGACAGCATGGACAAGTTGGGCCAAATAGCCTGTTTCCATGCTATAAACCCCTATTACACTAAGTTATAGTAATGTCCCATTCTTTGAAACTCTAGAGGCACAGTTTCATCAATCTCTCCTAATCAGACAATCCTGCCATTCTAGGGCTTAGTGTGGTGAAAGTCCGCTGCACTTCCCCTATGGCAAATTTATCTTTGTTCAGTTAAGGGCACCAAAACTGTACAAAATACTCAATGTGCAGTTTCACCAAGGCTCTGTACAATTGCAGCAAGACATTTTTTCCCCTGTACTCAAATCCTCTTGCAATGAATCATATCATTATTTTCAAGTTATCATATCCTTCATAACAGATTTTAACAATTTTTCTACTTCTGGTGTTAAACTATAATTTTCTGTTTCCATAGCATGGCACACTTCTACTTTTAGTCTGCAGGAGTCTTTCCAGAATTATAGAACTTTTCAAGATCACTACCAATATCCCACTAACTACCTCTTCTGAGGTTCTTAGATGTAGTTCATCAGGTGCAGGGGATTTGTCAACATTGAATCCAATTAATTTTATATTGATTCTTTATTCATATTAATCTCTTTAATTTCCTCATTTTCACAAGGCCCTTGATTCCCTAATATTTCTCGGAACTTTTCTGTTCCTTCCACCAAGAAGACAGTCAGAAAGGGGGTGATTTTCTGGCCCTATTTTACACAGGTGCAAATCCTTTTCCAGCTGTAAACTCTTATGTAAGGGCCATAGTGGGATTCGCACAGGGGAGATCTCAGAATGGGATTTACACAATTGCTTGTTGGCAGCAGCATCAGGTTCATGCCCAGTGAGGGCAAGAACCTGATTACCATTCATTTAAATGTGTTTAAATATTCAAAACCAGCTTCATGCTCAATGTTCCAGGATGTGATGTAGCATGTAAGTTAGTGGGAATCATTACTGGTCTCAAGAAATGGAGACCAGACGTGATGACCATGCCAGGGGCTTGGAGTCCAGAGTAGACTCAGATGCTCAGATACATGGCACCCTTGCAGTGCCAGGTTGGTATTGTCAAGAGGTGGGACAGAGTCTACAGTAGACAGGATCTGTAGATGACCCCATAGTGGGGTTTGCCTCACATGGGGTGGGGCATTAGGAGGTACCCAATGCTGGTGAATGGAGGAGTGGGCCCGATACTCACAAATTTATATGTAAACTGAAGTTGGCAATTATTACTGTATTACCCATGTTACAAGCAATGCTAATTTCTTGATTTGTACTCTGCCCAATACTACCACTGCAATTTGGTTGCCTACAAGGTTCATCAATGTTTGCTGTCCATTGCTGTTTCTTGGATCCATTAAAACTGATTCCACGGCTGGTATTTTATGACCTCGTCTACCCGAGGCTCGTAAAATCTCACCTGAGACCAACAGAAAATGCCGCTCTGTGAGCCTCTCCCACCCCAGAATAAAATTCCAATCTCTGTCTTGATCCATGGATCTAAGATCCTCTCTCACTAATGTATTGAACCTGCTTCAACCATTGTTCTGGATCATGCAATACAGATCATAACAACTTGCTGCGTAAAATATATCGCCACTTTTGTCAATGACCTTAAATTCGTTTTACCTGGTTATTAACTCTTCTGTTTGTAGAAGCAGTTCCTCCTTACTTTCCTAATCAAAAATCTCCATGATTTTGAAGAACTCTACAAAATCTTCCCTTCATTCTTTTTGCTTAACTGCATGGTAACAAGTGAAAAGGGCACTCGGTAAAACACATACCTCTGTCACACTGCGTTAACTCAACATTATCACACAGCTCTTCCTAGAGGCATTCCTGATTGTACTATCCCCTGTAACTACAAAAGTGAAAAAATATTTTTTTCTCTTCAGAGCTTTCATCTCACTGGGCAGCACGGTGACACACTGGTTAGCATTGCTGCCTCACAGTGCCAGGGACCCAGGTTCAGTTCCGGCCTGTCTGTGTGGAGTTTGCACATTCTCCCTGTTTCTGCGTGTGTTTCCTCCGGGTGCTCCGGTTTCCTCCCACAGTCCAAAGATGTGCAGGTTAGGTTAATTGGCCATGCTAAATTGCCCCTTAGTGTCAGGGTAAATGTTACAAGAGTAGGGTCTGGGAGGGATTGTTGTCGGTGCTGACATGATGGACTGAATGGCCTTTTTCTGCACTGTAGGGATTCTACGATTCACTGAAGGGACACTGGGTCAATCCACATCCAACATCCTGCTCTGAAAATCTTGCTCCCAATTTGATAGCTGTGGCAAAATTCACCAGAGCGGCTGAGATGATCCACAACATTCCAAATAAAACAGTACCTAACATTTTAAAAGTGTTCGGCCTCACCACTGTTGCCACCAAAAATGGAGAATTTGGCACTCGGTCAAAGCCCCATTCACATCACAGCAGCGGGAATCATAATTTTTATCATCTGAAACTTTACTTCAAAGCTCCTGAAATTCATCTGCTAATTGGTTTTCAAATGACTTGGAAATACAAATAAGCCAAAATGCTATTAAAACTGAATAAATATACATCTGTATAGAGAAAAGTGAATGTATTTTGTATAACTAATCAACGTTTTCAAATTCTCATGTGAACAAAACAAAGCACAAATGCTGCAGGCACTGCATTTCCCTCTGTTTCTCCCTGTCTCTCGATTAATCTCACCATTTATTTTCCCAATAGGATTTCTCATCAAAATAAAAATTATGATCTTGCTGAGAATCTCAATCGTGGGCAAGGTTGGAGAATTCCAGCCCCTAGTTTCCAACAATAATGGATTTCTTAAAGAAATTCTAGGACCTGGATCCAAATTGGCATCTTTGACAAAAAGAAACTTTTCAGTTCTTCCTTGGGCCCTGCATGTCTGTGCCTCTGCTACTTGAGCTCTGAAAGATGGTGAACAATTTAGTTGGCTTTATAATTGAAAAGCTTAGACTGGCGGATTTATCAGGTAGTCCAGATTTCTCTCAGCTGACATTGAGGTAAGTCTTTATTGGATGGGAGAGGTTTGCAATCGAGGAGTAGGAGAATTCTGGGATAGCAACAAACTGGATTATTTTCTGAAAACTGGAGAAGTCCTGCTCCTGTTGGTTCCAAAAAAGAGACCATTTAACTGTATGGCAAGTGAAAATAAATATAGCATGTATGTCTTGTTTGCCATCAGGCACACATTTACATATTAAAAGGGTCTGACCGTTTGAAACATATCACCTTGAAATATGTCTTTCTGATGCTGAGCTAACCTCATGCTCTGAGGTTTAAAAAAAATTGCAAAAATCTTTCATCTGAAACTTTACCTCAACAAAGCTCCTGAAATTTATCTGCTAATTGGTTTTCAAATGACTTGGAAATATAAATAAACCAAAATGCTATTAAAACTGAATAAATATACATCTGTACAGAGAAAAGTGAATGTATTTTGTATAAATAATCAATGTTTTCAAATTCTCATGGGAACAAAACAAAGCTCAGATGCTGCAGGCACTGCATTTCCCTCTCTTTCTCCCTCTCTCTCTCTCTCTTTTCATCTCACCATATCTCACCATTTATTTTCCCAGTAGGATTTCTCATCAAAATAAAAATCATGATGTTGCTTACATAGGCACATAGGAACAGGAGTAGGCCATTTGGCCCATCAATTGTCGTTCAAACTGAGGTGCTGTCTGACTGGTCAAGTCAATGCAAAGGATATAGGTTGGAATTTTATCTCATTGCAGGCTCACAGAACAGAATTCTCCGCTGGCCTCGGACGGGATTTTACAAGCCTCGTCCGAGCAACATCATAAAATCCCACCCATATTTGAACTGTAGCAGGAAAGTCTTAGCCTATAACCAAAACAGATTAACTGGCAATTTATTCCATCATTGTGCGCAAGTTAGCTAGTACAATTGCTGACATGGCAATTGCGATTATGCTTCGTAATGATCCATTGGTGGTGCAGCACAACGGGAAATTCAGCACGGTTTAAGAGGCACTGTACAAACACAAGTGGCAGAAATCTCCGACCTCCTCTGCAGGTGGGATTCTGTGGTGCAGCTGCACTGAATGGAGCTTTGGTTAAGTGACAAATTCTCCACTCTAGCTGCCAAAAGGGCAGGCGTGAATGAGATCGGAGAATCCCACCCATGCTTTTTATTTCCTTATTTTACTCTTCCATGCGAGCATGTGGGGTCATTTTGAAATAAATATTTTGAGCAACTACCCTAAATATCTTCAATAAGCTAATCAATTTTAGTTCCCACCTTCCTTTGAGCAATTCTACCAATGTTTGTCATGATTGGCTGCCATCAAAGAAGTCCTTATCTACCATTCTCTGTTCGTTATTTGCAAAAAACAGACTTAAGCATAATGGCAAGACATACAAGTGTGAAATCACAGCCGTATAAATGTAAGCAATGGTTGAAGAACTAGCTACTAGCTTGTGTCCATCATATAATTTTTCATTACATTGCAGGGGAAAACATAGCCCTCAAATTGCTCTGAATAGCTTATACATCATTATAAGTGTTAGGTAATCTCCATTTCAGAGTGTGTCTGGATATTGATATCCTTTGATTTACAAGATATTGCTTCAAGGAATACATCAATTTGCATAATTTCACATATTTATATCTTAAGGCTTTCAGGCTAAATCACTTTTTATGGCATAATTATGCTGTTCTTTTGCCAAACAGCTTTTGCTTCTTCTTCAAAGATAACATTTAAGCGTTTGATGCGTTGTTTAGCCAAAGTATTTGGGAATGTTTTGAGTAAAGAAGCTTTTTGCAAACTTTAATGTTCTCGAAATAAAATGGTGGCTGTGACTGATTTGCTGCCCTTTTTAATTCATTTAATGACACAACGGAATGAACGATTGTATCACAGTTCACAATTGACTCAGTTGGCTGTTAGTCAGTATCTATCCCAGACCTGCTGTGCAGCACCCAGGAAAGAATAAAATATTTGGATGTAAACTTTCTCAGTCGATATGGAAAGGTGTTTGGTGGAAGGGCAGATTGGACAATTGAGCACGGAGGTCAGAATGTCCGACTCATGCTGATTTGTATTTAAGATCATTAAAATTAATAACTGGAAATTGGGAGGTCCATGAATTATACGCACTGACCTCTATGTTTTATGAGTGGTCCTCCCAATTAACTTTAATTATCAAAAATTCAGGGAGCCACAAATTGGGTGCACTGACCTCCTCAGCTGATTGTCCAATCATACACTGGGAACGCTGACTTGTAAGATTATCCCCATAGAGGTGGACGTTGCTGCAGCAGAAAGCATCAACCTTTCTGAGTGCCTCGGGGCCATCAATCATCATTGAGCAGAGTGAAGCAGAACAACAGTATATTACACATCAGGTGAACTTGACATCCCAACAATATGGGCACCTGTTGGAAAGTACACAAAGCGTTGGGTAATGTGCAAAATACCCCAAGGTAAGACTGCCTATGTCACCGAGCTTTGTTACCAAATTATGAAATAAACCACAGGTTATTGGTAATGGTTCGAAAAATTAATTAATTTCACACTGTCAATTCATCACTTGCAGCACAGTGGCACAGTGATTAGCTTTGCTGCCTCACAATGCCAAGGATCCGGGTTTGATTCCAGCCTCAGCTGACTGTGTGAAGTTTGCATGTTCTCCCCATGTCTGTGTGTGTTTCCTTTGGGTGCTCTGGTTTCCTCCCACAGTCCAAAGATGCGTAGGTTAGGTGGATTGACCATGCTAAAATTGTCCCTCAATGTCCCAACATGTATAGGTTAGGGGGGATTAGTGGAAAATATGTGGAGGTAAACTCAGCAGATCTGGCAGTGTCTGTGGAGAGAGAAACAGTGTTAACATTTTGAGCCCCATGTGTCATGCAGACTCAAAACATTATCTGTTTCTTTCTCCACAGATACTGCCAGACTTGGTGAGTTTATCCAGTATTTTCTGTTTTTAATGCAAGAATGGCCTTGGTGTGTGAAAAACAATAATTAAAGAATTCTATGGCTTAACTGAAAAGTAATTGCCTGAAACACCAACAATAATTTCATGGTCTGGGGTGTGATAGTGGCAGAAAGAAGATAGAGCAGGACCTTGCTGTATGGGTGGTATGGTGGCACAGTGGTTAGCACTGCTGCCTCACAGCACCAGGGACCTGGGTTTGATTCCTGGCTGGGTCAATGTGTGTGTGGAGACTGCACATTTTCATGTCTGCGTAGGTTTCTTCTGGGTTTCACAGTAACTTCATTGCAGTGCTAATATAAGCCAACTTGTGACATTACTAAATAAGCCTTAAACTTTATCACAATTACTACCAATCTGGAGCTACCAAACTTACTGGAGCTTAGGGTAAGTCATTACTGCATCTGAACATTAATCAATATGATGGACAGAGATTGTTGCTGGTGGAGTAATCTGCTGGAACTTCCACCAGTCCTATCTCAAATGTACTGCACACCTTTGTGAATTATGAATAGAGTACTTACAGGAATGT
The DNA here is from genome assembly GCF_965287045.1 of Carcharhinus amblyrhynchos. Classification (NCBI taxonomy): domain Eukaryota; kingdom Metazoa; phylum Chordata; class Chondrichthyes; order Carcharhiniformes; family Carcharhinidae; genus Carcharhinus; species Carcharhinus amblyrhynchos. Next base: position 43,143,148 of record NC_137324.1, on the reverse strand, counting down.
AACACTGCCAGCTATTCCCTTAGTGGCTGTTTTCCTTCACAGCACCAGGTCACAAAACTCCTGGAAGGAGTATGGCCTTTGTGAATCTGTTGTTTTCTTTTCTTCTACCAATATCATTTGATTTGATTTATTATTGTCACATCTATTAGTATACAATGAAAAGCATTGTTTCTTGCATGCTATACAGATAAAGCATACCGTTCATAGAGGAGAAAGGAGAGAGTGCAGAATCTAGTGTTACAGTAGCTAGGGTGTAGAGGAAGATCAACTTAGAATGAGGCAGATCCATTTAAAAGTCTGATGGCAGAAGAAAATAAGTTGTTCTTGAGTTGATTGGTTTGTGACCTCAGACTTTTGTATCATTTTTCCCAACAGAAGAAGGTGGAAGAGAGAATGTCTGGGGTGCATGGGGTCCTTAATTATGCTGGCTGCTTTTCCAAGGCAGTGGGAAGTGTAGACAGAGTCAATGGATGGGAGGCTGGTTTGCGTGATGGACTGGGCTTCATTCAGGAGCCTTTGTAGTTTCTTGTGGTCTTAGGCAGAGCAGGAGCTACACCAAGCTGTGATACAATCAGAAAGGATGCTTTCTATGGTGTATCTGTAATAGTTGATGAGAGCCATAGCTGACATGCCAAATTTTCTTAGTCTCCTGACAAATTAGAGGCATTGGTGGGCTTTCTTAACTATAGTATCAGCATGGAGGGACCAGGACAGATTATTAGTGACCTGGACACTTAAAAACTTGATCCTCTCACATCCCTATTGATGTAGACAGGGGCATGTTCTCCATTACGCTTTCTGAATTTGATGACTATTTCCATTTTGTTGACATTGAGGGAAGGATTATTGTTGCCGCACCAGTTCACCAGATTCTCCGTCTTATTCCTGTACTCTGTCTCATCATCGTTTGAGACCTGACCCAATACGATAGTGTCATCAGCAAACTTGAGAATTGAGTTGGAGGGAAATTTGGCCACACAGTCATAAGTGTATAGAGGGTATTGTAAGGGGCTGAGGACACCACCTTGTGGGGCACTCGTATTGAGATCTATGGTGCAGAACTGCAGAAGCTGGGCAATTTCTGCAAGTTTCTGCCTCCCTGCCCCAGCTTGTTCCTTCCTGCAGGCTCCATAGAAACAAAATGGCAATTGATTTTCCAGCATAACAACCGGAACGTCCCTGAGATTGACAGACTTCTGTTAAGAAAGAGCATCAAGGCATAATGAACAAAAGTAGGTAACTGGCTTTGAGGTTCAGATTGGCCATGGTTTGATGGAATAGTGGGTAAGACTTAAGGGATTGAATGGCCTAATCCTGTTCCTGTGTGCCAATAACTGTTATGCATTCGTAGTATGACACTCAGGAACACTTGATAAAGAAACATTGTGGTGTGTTCTTTCTTAAACCCGCTGCTTCTCTGTTTCCTGCTCTACATTGCATTACATCACATCCTTACATACATCAATGTAGCAGTAACCTTCATATCACAAACGTAGCAATGCTGGTTTGGTGGTTCTCTAGCATTTAGATTTGGTTCAAGTCCCCAATGTTTTGTTGATCCGGGTATGAAGTCTACAAGAAAGAATCTGGCTCCCATGAATGAGGTAAAGTGATGAATAGAACTCACACATATTCACTGCTCAGTGTTTTAACAAGGGTTAGCACAGGCTTTCTAGCTATTGTGTATATAAAGTAGCATAGAAACAAGCAGTTGAACATTATCTCATTGGTAATTCTGAGATATGGCCTGAAATTTCCTCAAAGATCCTCCTGCTTTTTGTGGGAAGCGCATTGTTAACCCTGTACAGGGTTTCTGCTGCACTTGCACTTCTGAAAACGGAGAAGCACCACCATGTTGAAGCCCTGCACAAGCTACTTCAGACAAATCATTCAAAGCCAATGAGTCCCCTTCCTTCATTGTGTACATAGGAAAAGTGCTGCAAGGGATGTGCTGACCTTCAAAAAGTCATCAAACTAACATAACTGTAATACATAAAAGAAAACAAATGGACAGATATGGATTGTGAGCCCATACATTGCAAGCCGCTTGTAAGGTGAGCATCCTGTTGTCATCACGATATCAGGCAAATAGAATGTGACATTTTAAATTAATGTACAAATGGTCCACAAATAATAGGGACCCTCACACACCAGGGCAACTTAATCTGGTTGTCATTTTAAAGATGCTTTTGTAATGGAAAAAAAGCTTGTGTGTCTTAGGAACTGCAGGGGAAGCTTTATGGGTATAGAAAAAATAAATGTATGTACTGTCATTCATATTTTGCATTTGAAACAGTGCATAAAATGGATATGCCCTAGGTATGAATTGACACAGCAGGATATGAATGGCATATGATGTTCTATAAATCTCTCATGCATATAAAACAGCTGCACAGTGCGCCTTCATATATCAGCAGTTTCTTACAACTTCACTTTTTGTTTGTTCTAGACCAAGTTGATCTAGAAATGTTAACTTCCAATAAAACACCATCAATCCCGGTGGCCAGGAATTTACAACCTCACTCAGGTAAGGCTCATAAAATCCTGCCCGAGGCCAACAGTGAATTCCGTTCTGTGAGCCTCAACAGGTCTTGGATGACTGGCTGGTAAAATTCTGGCCAGTAAGTCCAAGATCTGTTGTGTCTAAGGTGTCTAAGGAAACGACCCATTGTCATTACTGCCAACATCCAGCCCCACTGCCCCATGATAGCCCCCTCGTAATAGAATGGGTAGCCACAAACACAAATACAAGTGCGTAGTTCCAGGTACACATTGTACGTCTTTGGAAAATGGTAACAGAATCCAAGTCCCAGAAAAAGAAAGGCATGCAGATTGGGAAAAGCACAGTGACCTATTATAATATATATGCAGGCACTGATTGAAAAGTCACAGTATCTCTGTCAGGGCTTTCAGCAGCAACAATGACTTCCGCTCGTTTTTTTGAATCTGTTCAGAGAATGTGCCTGATCCTGGAAAGGATACATTTATTGTACATCCTGAGTTGCATTGAGAAGATGCCATCTCCTTGAGCTGCTGCGGTCATTGTAGTGATGATGTCTCCCCGATGCTTATCATTTTTCACCTCTATTTTGTGCTGTAATCCTATGACCTTGTGTGGATCTGAGCTGATTTGATTTGATTTGATTTATTATTGTCACATGTATTAGCATACAGTGACAAGTATTGTTTCTTGCACACTACACACATGAAGCATACTGTACATAGAGAATAAAATGAGTGAGTGCAGAATGTAGTGTTACAGTCATAGCTAAAGTGCAGAGAAAGATCAACTTAATGCAAGATAGGTCCATTCAAAAGTCTGATGGCAGCAGAGAAGAAGCTGTTCTTGAGTTGGTTGGTGCATGACCTTAGACCTCTGCATCTTTTTCCTGATGGAAGAAGGTGGAAGAGAGAGTCTCCGGGGTGCATGGGATCCTTAATTATGCTGGCTGCTTTGCCCAAGGCAGCGGGAAGTGTAGACAGAATCAATGGATGGGAGGCTGATTTGCATGGTGGATTGGGCTACATTCACGTCATTTGGTAATTCCTTGCAGTGTTGGGCAGAGCAGGGGCCATACCAAGCTGTGGTACAACCAGATAGAATGCTTTCTATGGTGTGCCTGTAAATGTTGGTGATGGTCGTAGCTGACATGCAAAATTGCATTAGTCTTCTGAGAAAGTAGAGACGTTTGTGGGCTTTCTTCACTATAGTGTCAGCATGGGGGACTAGGCCAGGTTGTTGGTGATCTGGACACATAAAAACTTGAAGCTCTTAACGCCTTCTACTTCGTCCCCATTGATCTAGACAGGGACAAGTTCTTCTCTATGTTTCCTGAAATCGATGACAATCTCCTTCATTTTGTTGACATTGAGGGAGAGATTATTGTTGCCACACCAGTTCATCCGATTCTCTCTCTCATTCCTGAACTCTGTCTCATCATTGTCTGAGATCCAACCCACTACGGTAGTGTCATCAGCAAACTTGGAGGGGACTTAGGCCACACAAACATAGGTGTATAAGAGTATACTATGGGGCTGAGAACACCAGTGTTGAGGATGGTCGTGGAGGAGATGTTGTTGCCTATTCTTACTGACTGGGGAGCAGACTACCTATTATGGAGAGGAATTTCTGAAATACTGAGCCACTAACAATGAATTGATTGCACTATCAAATGGGTGTGCTGACGTGAGGTTGGGGGAGAAATGAAGATGATGGTATTCCTGTAATCTTACTACTCTTACCATTCTTGGTGGTAGAAATGATGGAACTGGGAGGGACTGTTGAAATAAGCTTAGCCGTTTGCTGCAGTTGATCTTGTAAATTGTGCATACTGCAATGAGAGTTTGAAGGTTGAGGCTGTGACTCACACTGTCCTGGCTGTTATGATGTTGATATAGACTAGTTACACATCTGGTCAATTGTAACCTGTCAGCCGTGCAGAATCCACCAGAGCTGAGAGGCAGAGAAAAATTGCAACACAGAAGGAGGCCATTTGGCAGCCTAATTTCATTTTCCACATCTTGCTCGCTAGCCCTGTGAGTTACAGACCTTCAAGTACATATACAGGTATTTTGTTTAAAATGCAATGAAGGCTTCTGTCTCTACCAACCTTTTAGATAGTGAGGTTTGGATCCCCGCCACCTTCTAAGTGAAAGAAATTCTCCTTAACTCCTAATCTTTTGTCAATTACCTTACATGGCATCATGGTGGCACTGTGGTTAGCACTGCTGCTTCTCAGAGCCAGGGACCCAGGTTCGATTCACGGCTTGGGTCACTGTCTGTGAAGAATCTGTATGTTCACCTTGTGAGTGCATGTTCTCCTTGTGTCTGTGTGGGTTTCCTCTGGGTGCTCTGGTTTCCTCCTACAGATGCATTGGCCATGCTAAATTCGTCCTCGGTGTCCCCGAACAGGCATTGGAGTGTGGTGACTAGGGGATTTTCACAGTAACTTCATTACAGTGTTAATGTAGGCCTACTTCATGTGACGCTAATAAATAAATCCAGTCACATCACTGCTCCCTGGATATTCACCGCTCCGCTCATGGAGAAGGGTCCTTCATAATTTTGGACACCTTCATTTAATTTCCCCTGAACCTACATAGTTCCAAAGAAAACTGCCTCAACCAAGCTAATCATTTCTCATAGCCAAAATTGAGGGTGAGAGACTTGACAATGGCTGTGTTTTTGAAGGTCAGAAGCAGTTTAGTAATTTCTTGTCGGAGATCTTCATAGCCTCGTATGTGCGTTATGTGCCAGTTGGCAGCGCCAGTTTGAATGTTGTCCAGGTTCTGCACTCGTCTTGCATGACCAGTTCCATTAACAGAGAATTTGTGAAAGCTGATCTCTTGAAATGAAGGGCCGGATTTTTGCAGAGCTTGGCCGGCTCTGGAGAGCTTTAATAATGGTGGACAGGACTTGATTCTGGAATTCCTTATCAGGGTGGGATAAAGGGAAGGCTGTTGAACCATAATAGTATATGACCAGATTGGGGCTACATTGCAGCCTCACTTTAATGTATACTGAATATTTAGAAAATGTCTGCAAATCCCAAGGAACCTGCGTTCAGTAAATGAATTTATTATTTTCCTGTACCTCTTATTAAAAAAAATGAAATTTATAAAATCTATCTTACATTTACATCCTCATAGTACCCTGCTTAAAGTTTCAAAGTGCTTTGAGAAAAAAAAAGTTGAATTTCTCTGTGTTGTTTAGTATCAACCATCTGTGCATCAACCAGAAATAAATCACAGAACAAGCAGGACATGTTATAAAGATTTTCATGGCTCCACAACCCCTCTGATGACATCAGAGTAAATCCTATCACTGAGTTTGGTGACATTAATATTTTGAACAACATTTCAAAAAATAGAATTAATTTTAAATTGTGTTTGCAACCCGACTGTAAAAAGCTCTGAAATGCACACTTGCTGGTCTGGTGTGAATGACGCGTTTTGACATCTATAGGACAGTGCCATGTCGGTAACTCCACTTGGCTTTTTTTCAAGTGCCTTAGACTTACTGTGAGGGCTGAATGAACCATGAATGTCAGATACCCCATGCTGTCGAGGTGTGTGTTCCATTTCCTGCCTCTGGCATTTAAACTAAGCAGCATTATGAATATTCCACAACTTGCCTTCAAGCTTGAAGATGATTCAACATTAACCATCCATTTACACAACCTATGAAGCTTTCAAGGTTAGTGTGTGCGGTTTCATTGTTTTTTTTGTCACAGTCTATCCTAAATTGTTAGTGATACAAAAAAAGACTGATGGAAAAGGCTGTACTTGAGGAACACATTAATGAAACACGACGGCCGGAATCTTACTGCTGTTCATGCCAACGGGATTTTCCCATCCTGTCCCAGTGAATGGAGATTTGGCTGGTCGCCAAATTCCCTGGCCTTGCTGCGGTGGAAGCATGGCGCGAACGGCAGGTAAGATCGCATCCTCTGAGCATGGATTTGTGCCCCAGCTAACACTAGATTCTGCCATTCAGTAAGCTGTCCAATGTCAGAAAATGGCTTGAATAATCTAACACATCATGGCCAACTTGATGTCTTTCTCATAGGAAGTGCACTAGTCTTTTAAATATGTTAATGAGGCCTTGCATTTTTATTTCAAAAGCAATTGTGGTTTTTACCATAGGTGCCTAGATTGCGCAGACCCAGTCAAAAGAGGAAAGTCAGGTGGAAAGCAGAAGGATTTTTCTATAAAGATTTTCATAAGTACCTTTACAATATTGATTGTGGTCCTGAAGGAACAGAGGTTTTCCTTTCAGGCCAAGAAGACTATCCAGTAAATGTTTCCTTTTTTTCCAACACCTCTACTTTCTCAGGAGATTAGGGAAATTTGACATGTCCACTACTACTCTCACCAACTTTTAAGATGTATTCCAGAAATCATTCTTTTTAGTTGTGTCACAGCTTGGCATGGCTCCTATTCTGCCCAAGACAACAAAATTTGATTTGATTTGATATATTATTGTCACATATATTAACATATAGAGACAAGTATTGTTTCTTGCACACTATACAGACAAAACATACCATTCATAGAGAAGGAAATGAGAAGGTGCAGAATCTAGTGTTATAGTCAAAGCTAGGCTGCAACTTAATGTAAGATAAGTCCATTCAAAAGTCTGACAGCAGCAGGGAAGAATCAATTGGAACGTGACCTCAGACTTCTGTATCTTTTTCCTGAAAGATGAAGGTGGAAGAGAGAATGTCCGGGGTGCAGGGATCCTTAATTATGCTGGCTGCTTTGTTGAGGGAACTGTGGACAGAGTCAATGGATGGGAGGCTGGTTTGCATGATGGATGGGGCTACATTCATGACCTTTTGTAGTTCCTTACGGTCTTGGGCAAAACAGGGGCCATACGAAGTTGTGACACAATCTGAAAGAATGCTTTCCATGGTGAATCTATAAAGGTTGGTGAGAGTTGTAGCTGACATGCCAAATTTACTTAGTCTTCTGAGAAAGTAGAGGCTTTGGTGGGCTTTCTTATCTATAGTGTCAGGGGGGGCAGGAGGGGGCTGGTGATCAGGACAGGTTGTTGGTGATCTGATCACCTAAAAACTCGAAGTTCTCAACCCTTTCTATTTTTCCCCTTTTGATGTGGACAGGGCATGTTCTCCTTTACACTTCCTGAAATCGATGACAATCTCTTTTTTGTTGACTTTGAGGGAGAGATTATTGTTGCCGCACCAGTTCACCAGATTCTCAATCTCATTCCTAAACCCATTAGCCCCACCTCCCACTGGCCTGCCCCACAGGCCCCACCTCCAATGGCCCCAGCCCCTGACGACAAAGGGTTACAAACCAGTCCATCACTCAAACCAGCCTCCCACTTATTAACACTGCCTACACTTCCTGTTGCCTCAAAAAAGCAGCCAGCATAATCAAGGACCCCATGAACCTTGGACATATTATCTTACACTTTCTTCCGTTAGGAAGAAGATGCAAAAGTCTGAGATCACATACCAACTGACTCAAGAACAGCTTCTTCCCTGCTGCCATCAGACTTTTGAATGGACTTACCTCGCATTAAGTTGCACCCCAGCTATGACTATAACACTAGATTCTGCACACTCTCCTTTCCTTCTCCCCTACGAATGGCATGTTTTTTTTCTGTGTAGCAAGTAAGAAACTATACTTTTCAGTGTTTACTAAGTTATGTGACAATAATAAATCAAATCAAACTCAAATCAAATCTGTCTGTATGCATCCCCCAGCCATTGCACCACACTCAGATACCCATGGACACCCTATCAACTATCATTGCACACCCAACCACCTGGTTCTCTGGCCACCATCAACAGCACTGCCATCACATAACTAGATTTGGCACCGGTTTTTGTGACTGACACCATTTTACAACAATAAGATTTCCAGCACGTTCAGTCTCTCACTGGAAATGGGTGAGAAGCTAGTTAATGTAATTAAATTTATTTAAATTTGATTTTAAATGTGATTAGCAAGCCCGGCATTCAGTTGTCTGGCCTCGCTTGCCTGTATGGCCTCGCTGGAAGAGGTTCCCACTGGCGAGGAATAGACATGCTCCCCATGAACAGGAAGCAATTGTTTTGGCCTCGCTGGTTAAACCAGAGGCCATTGAGGCCATCCAGGGAGGCTAAGGGCAAGGTTGGGGTGGCCCTTGGGCAATGCCAGGTTGGCAGTGCCCACTGGGCAGTGTTAGTGGGTGGGACCAATGGGGGTGAGGCCTGTGGCGCGGGCCAGTGGGAGGCAGGGCTAATGGGCTTAGGGACCAGTGGAGGGGGCAGGGCTAGTGGTGAGGAGGCCCACTGCACAGTGCAGCGATTAGTTGGGGAAGGGCAGCGGAGCTGCAATCAGTGAGTGAGGGAGGTCACGATCAGTGGGTGAGAGTAGTGGGTCTGCAATTGTTTGGGGAAAATCATAGAATCCCTACAGTGCAGATGGAGGTCATTCTGCTCATTGAGTTTGCATTGACCGCAATCCCACCCAGGCCCTATGCCCATAACCCCATGCATTTACCCCAACTCGTCCCCCTGACACTAATGGGCAATTCAGCGTGGCCAATCCACCCAATCTACACACTTTTGGACTGTGGGAGGAAACTGGAGCACCTAGAAAAACCCACACAGACATGGAGAGAATGTGCAAGCTCCACACAGACAGTGACCAAAGCAAGGAATTGAACCCAGGTCCCTGGTGCTGTGGGGCAGCTGTGCTAACTACAGTGCTACCATGCTTCCCTGGGTGGGGGAGAGTGCCTTTTAAGGGTAAAGGCTGGTTCGGGTTGTGAATCTGCATGCTGCATTACTGATCTGACCAGTTCCATTGCGTGGATAGTCAAGTCTTAGCTTTTCACAATTTTTATAGAATCATGCCAGCTTTTCAGAGCATCGTCATTTGCACCTCAGAGCTATCATGGGTCTAGTTCAGATGAGAAAACCCTTTGAAAGAAAAGTTCCAAATGACCTTCTCATGCCTTCCATGTGTAGGTATGCCCTTCCAAATAATCCCAATGGTTCTGCAAGTCCTCCATGCCAGACCATGCATCCCAAAAACTACTATGACATCTTATGTCTCCCCATGCCAAAGTATGTCCCCCAAAATAACATGATCCCATTCCAAGTTATAACTACTCCAAGCAACATTCATTGTCCCTCATATTTTGATTTAATTTGATTTATTGTTATCTGTATTGGGATACAATAAAAAGTATTGTTTCCTGTGCGCTATACAAACAATACCATTCATAGGGGAGAAAGAAAGGAGAGGGTGCAGAATATAGTGTTAGTCACAGCTAGGTAGAAACATAGAATCTTTACAATGCCAAAGGAGGCCGTTTGGCCATCAAGCCTGCACCAACAACAACCTCAACAAGGCCCTATCGCTGTAACCCCACATATTTATCCTGCCAATCTCCTTGACACTAAGGTGCAATTTAGCATGGACTAAACCAGCACATCTTTGGATTGTGGGAGGAAATTGGAGCATCCGGAGGAAACCCATGCAGAAAAGAGGAGAACATGCAAACTCCACACAGATAGTGGTCCAAGTCAGGAATTGAACCTGGGTCCCTGGCACTGTAAAGCAGCAGGGCTAACCACTGTGCCACCAAGCAGCCCTAATGCATCAGGCAAAAACACCCTGCAAATGTTGGAAATACTTCAGCAATTTAAACATCAGATAAAGCAGGATACCAGAATTTGAAAGAGATGCTGAATCCCAAATGCTAACCTCCTTTTTATAAAATAATGGAGCTGCTGCAAATTTACAACATTTTAGGTTTTTATTTCAAATTCCTAGCATTCCAACTTTTTCAGATGTCATGTCTCGATAAAATACATCTTTCCATCAATTGAGTTTGCCATGGGACAGTTAGTAAACTGACAACTGTGTTATTTTGTATACATGCATGACTTCTCACAGTGTCATGACATGCCTTAAAAATAACTGCACAACCTTTTGAAGAAAAGATCTGTGGGTTATTGCCATGCGTAACGGAAGAACAGCCAGCATAATCAAGGATCCTACGCTCCCCAGGCCCACTCTCTCTTCCGCCTTCTTCTGTCGGGGAAAAAGATACAAAAGTCTGAGATCACGTACCAACTGACTCATGAACAGCTTCTCCCCTGCTGCCATCAAGCCTTTGATTGGACCTATGTTATATTAGGTTGATTTTTCTCTTCACCCTAGCTATGACTGTAACACTATATTCTGCACCCTCTCCTTCTCGCCTATGTTGTACCCTATGGACGCCATGTTTCGTCTGTGCAAGAAACAATACTTTTCATTGTATCCCAACACATGTGACAATAATAAATCAAATCTGATCTAATCTAATCTAATTAGTTGAAGACAAAGGAAACCCAGAAAGAATACACAGCTGTCTTTCATTGGGAAAAAGTCAGACAGGATCTACCCCTAGTGTCATTTATATCCTAAGGGCTCTGGAGAAGTGCAACATTCAGCTAAAATAAAAAAATCAGATGAGAATTGTAACCATGCTGTGCAAAAATCTAAAATTGGAATCATCAGCAGCACCGTAAAAGAGCCATCCATTGCCATGTTATTAACTGAGCATGCCTGAAGAAAGGAGAAATCTAATACCAAACAAAAAGGGAAAGCCATCAAAACAGGGTACCCAGGAGAAATGTTTCCAAACAACCTTAACCAACAACTCATGCAGCACATTGTAATTGAACCATCCATGGTCACTTTCTTCTGCTCGACAAAATAATGTAAAAATTCCTTTGCAAATCCTCATAGCTAGGACAATAAAGTTTATGCATCCTGCCCACCCCACCATCAAAAACAAATGCTTTTACACGGTTCACAAATATAGCATATTTGCATATTTAATTAAAAGGCCGAAAGCAAACACTGTTCAGCTGTCTGGTCGGAATGTCAGATCACTATTGTGACGTAGAGAAAAGTGATGGCAAATTTGTTCAGATCCGGGGAGATAAACGACAGATAATCTGTTTCAGATTTGTGTTGATCGATAAATAACGGGCAAGACAATGGAAAACTCTCCTATTCATCTTTGCATTGTGCATGTTTTTTTTAATGTTTATCCGACCGGGAAGGCCCTTGGTTTACCATTTCATTTGAAACTTAAACAATATGACTACTATACATCGATAGAATGCAATAAAATGCTGATGTTAATGCAACAGTGATGTTATCATTAACTTATATGGTAAAATGTATTTACATGCTATTCTTCTCATAGGTGCAGAGCATGATCCTATTAAAGAACCTGTCCTTATGGTACTATGAATCAGAAACTGATGTTGATGTATCATAAAGAGGTTAATCATGAGTCACTAGAAATTTCTGAGAGAATTAAAGTCTGTGCATTAAGCCCTGGTATTGTGGTTGTTGTAGCAAAATAAATTGTGCGCTGGTAGGAAGAAAGTGCAACGTAGCAGGTGGGGGAATAACAAGAGGTAAATTACTCCTATGGAGAACACAGCACAGACAGAATGGACTGAATGGCCTCCTTCTGTGCTGTAACAAGTCTGTGATTCAGTAAGTAATTTCCACACATGAGGATGACCGATGAAATGGCAAAAATAATATAACTGATGGCCACAATAAAGAACACACAGAGGAATTTTTAATAATAGCATTGGTTAGAAAATATACTCATCAGACTAGATTCCCTTTATGTTGAAATGTCTAACAGAACAAAAAAGTAGACGTCTGGATGTTGCCTGGGTAATAGGCATTGACCAGTCTGACATGGCGCTGCTGGTTGGTTGGACACCACTTAATTGTGAAGTTTCTTTGCCTTTTTGGGTGCTGGTTGAGTTTGCAGGTCATGACCAGATTCTGTCAGCAGTGAATAAGTTCACTTATTGTGGGAGTACACTCTCACTCAAGCTGTCTATGTCAACAACAAGACACATGCAAGAATTGCCAAAGCAAGTGTAGCCTTTTGGCAGACTTCAATCATCAGTCTGGAAACATAAAGGAGTAAGACTGCCTACCAAACTGAAAAGCTGCAGAAAATCAGTACTGCCCACTCTGCTTTATGCATGCAGAACTTGATCTCTACAACACCACATACAGAAGGTCAAGTACTTTCACTTGAGCTGCCTTCAGAAGCTTCAGAAAATCAGATGCCATAACAAACTACCAAACACTGATGTCACCTAAGCTAGTGTGTCACACATTGACATCACATTGAGACAATTACAAGTGAGTTAGGCTTGTCTTGTAGCCAGAATGCATGACACTCTCTCAGGTAAAACTTTGATGGAACAGCTTGAGTCTGGGGTGTGCTCTCAAAGGAAGGACTGGAGGTTTCACTTAGGAGTTTTGATATCAGCCCCGAGCCCTGGGGGAAGGCTGAACTATATTATAAGAGGATCAGCAACCAAGTGGAATTGGACAGGCCAGTCAAATTGCTGGTGTTGGTGTAACCCCCTCCAGAATTAATAATCAGTCATCTCTTTTCTGAGGAAAAGCATTTAACTTAGAGTTCGTATTCCCACCTCTGAATCACAAGAGCAGAGTTGGGGCCTGCTCCACATAGTCTAGGCAAATGGAGACCAGAACTTTAGCTTTGAATTCTGCCTTGACATCCAGTGGGAAATTCACATCCAGTGGTTGTCGCTGGCCTTTCCGATAATATGGAATGTAGGAGCTCATTCCGCAAAAGTTACACCACATAGGACAAACCCACTCCATTAGCTGACATAAAGAATGGTTATACGGAGGGAGAAAGTGTTCACATTATGATATCTTAATCAGCACTCTTGTCAGATTGACTAAACCATGTCGGTACCATCCTTATACGTTTGATTTTCTGGAAACAGATGGCAGAGCTCTATAACTGATTCATTACTGAATATCAGTGTCCAGTGGCAATCCCCTTGTGTCATCAGCCATTGTTCTGCCTGGATCTGTGGATCCAATGGCCCTGAGTCCTGGGGGAAACTCAGCCAGGATCACTGTACTTGACAGAACAAATAAAAAACTCATTAAAAAGTAAACATATATCAGAGGATAGCATGGATAGTATGCTGTGCATGCCATTTGGCATTTCTAGCAGTTCTTCACACTTCCTCAGATGGATCTTGATTCAGAGGAGCATGAAAGCTGTATTCGCCATCAACTTCATTTGAGTTGAAACAGTCATTCCCTTCAGGATCTCTACAGTAGAACATCTGGCTCAGTTTCACCGTCCTTTCTACTTAGGCATGAAGATTTCAAGTTGAATTGCAAACCGTTTGGGAGGGATAGTGGTGGCAGGGGGAGTGCTAGGATTCATAGGAGCATAGGAACTGAGGAACATTGGAACATAGGAACAGGAGTAGGCCATTCAGCCCCTTGAACCTGTTCCACTAAGCTCTCTCAATATGTTTTATAACTTTAATGGAAGATTGGCAAAAACCTTGCTGATGTGATCTAAGCATACACAGTCTTGCCAGCGTTTCTGATGATTTTCCGCCACACCTACAGCAGGCAATGGGGAGAATCCCTGCAGTGTTTCCCAATGCTACCCAGTAATTATGTTGGTGACATTTATCAGCTAGTGTAGTAGGGCTCACAGTCCTTAATGCTTCCAAAACAGATAGAAACTGCCTAGTAAATATGTGCCATATCACACAAGTGTCACGACTGTAGCATGAAGGTTCACACCAACTCCACAGCCTGTGTTTAAAGGGAAATGTTTTGTAATCATTGGCAAATGCACTGACTCATACATTCAGTTATATATTAGCGAGATGATTTTCTCTTTTTTGCATTAGCCTTATCTGTACAAGCAATAAAGCCACTGAAAAATCAAATCATGAACAATAATATCAGAGGGTCACCTAGAAATCAAACAGAGAATTCATAAAAAAAAACTTTTACTCAGCAAATATCAAACTCGCGACCATAGGGAGTGGTGGAAGTGAATAGTGGAGCTATATTTATGGGGAAGCTAGATAAGCAAATAAAGGAGAAGGGAATAGATGGTAAAACCAATAGATTTAGATAAGGACAGATGGGAGGAAGTTCAGATGGAGCGTGAATACAGAATGCGTATTGCTGTGCTGTATATTCTACGCAATTCTATCTAAAGAACAGCAACAATTGTATATCACTAATTCTTATATCTAACCAAAGTAACCTTTGACTTACTGTTCATCCGTTAGTAATATAATGGTTACTTGCTTCTTATGAACAAGTCACCATTACTTGCATTGCAGCATATTTTGGTTTGAAAAGAAACACGTAACATTATATGGAAACAAAGAAAGTAAAAGAAGCAGGTGTAGGCCATTTGGCCGTTCAAGTCTGCTCTTCCATTCATTTTAATCATGGCTGATCATCTAGTTCAATATCCTGGTCCCTCCCCTTCTCCCTATATCCCTTGATCCCTTTAGCCCCAAGAACTACAACTAATTTCTTCTTGAAGTCACACAACGTTTTAGCCTCAACTACTTTCTGTTATAATGAATTCCACACATTCGCCACTCTCTAAATAAAGAAATTTCCCCTCACGTCCTAAAAGGTTTTCTCCTTATCTTCAAACTATGACTCCTAGTTCTGGACTCTCTCACCATCAGGAACATTCTCTCTGAATCTACCCTGTCTAAGCCTGTTAGAATTTTATAAGTTTCTATGAGATTCCCTCTCACTCTTCTAAACTCCAATAAATATAATCCTAATATGAGAGGTCTGCCATCTTAGGAATCACCTTTGTTGTACTCCCTCTATAGCAAGGACATCCTTCCGCAGATAAGGACACCAAAACTGCACACAATACTCCAGGTGTGGCTTAACCATAGCCTATACAATTGCAGTAAAACATCTCTATTGCTATGAAGGTCTCTCGGTCCTCTCTCTGATTGTTCCTCTTTGTCTTTTGTGTTGTGGGCTGTTTAGAGCTCAGGGTTCATCTTTTTCTATTTGCCTGCCAATTCCTTCCTTCAAATTGTCAAAGACCCAGATCTTCCAAAGGACACCAATTATCTTGGGATTGGTGCTCTACCTGAAAATTCCCTCAACTTGACTCTGCCCTGCATTTTTCATGAGACCTTTCAAGCTAGGCTTTTCCAGAAACATGGAATGCTGTATCCTTCCTGGGAATCTGTTGAAGCAGAATACATTCAGTGGGGAATAGGACATATTCCATTTACATGATACCAAGAGGTGTATTGTAAGTTTAAATGTTTAGTGTTTGAATATTAATAAACAGATGAGTGAATAGATAGGTAAGTGGGTAAATGAGTAGCTGAATAAGTGAGTAGGTGGAAAGTGGTAGGTGGGTAAGTGGGTGGATACCTAAGTGAGTCGATGGGTAAGGTGGT
Source organism: Carcharhinus amblyrhynchos (assembly GCF_965287045.1). Taxonomy (NCBI): domain Eukaryota; kingdom Metazoa; phylum Chordata; class Chondrichthyes; order Carcharhiniformes; family Carcharhinidae; genus Carcharhinus; species Carcharhinus amblyrhynchos. Next base: position 43,127,351 of record NC_137324.1, on the reverse strand, counting down.
GAGGTGGCTGGGGTAGATAGGTGGGTTGGAATATAGTTGGGTTGGGTCTAATCAAGACTGTTCAATGGTTAGTCACGTAATGGGGGTAGTCAGATCTGGTTGGGAGACAGTCAGGTGGCCAAGGAGTAGCCCACAGCATCCATAGAATCATAGAATCTCTACAGTGCAGAAAGAGGCCATTCAGCCTATTGACTCTGCAAAACAGCATCTTACCCAGGCTCATGCCTCAGCACTATTCCCGTAACCCCACACATTTACAATGGCTAATCCATGTAGCCTACATATCTTTGGACATTCATGGGCAAGCTAGTTGGGTTGGGTCAGAATGCAAACGGGAAGTTCAAAGGGGCAATCAGTGATCAGGAAGGTAATTGGAGTGGAGGTAGTTGGTGGGTCAGTTCTGGAGCTAACCAAGAGTTAGATTAACACTTAACTAACATTTGTCTATTTTCTGGGTAACGATACAGGCAAGTACATCAAAACTATTCCAAGTCTCTGACTCTAACTCAGCGACAGGAATCCTGCAGAGCGTCCTAGGGAGTACTGGAATTGCTCATCAGAAGTTTAAACTTTCCAGGCAATTGCCACAGATATCAATGTGTCAAGACTTCTGCATGGTCCTGATGCACATTTTCAGTCATAGGTCTACAGTAAGCTGAAGAGAAGAAGATTTGGCCTATTAGGTTATTTTATTCAACAGGTTGCTAGTCTTTCTTTAAATTGTTCTTTCTCATCCATTTTCTTCTTCCAACCTGTTCTTCTGAGTCTCTGAAGACTTTGGGGTTAATTTTTAATCTCATTAACATCCTGAATTTTCATTGTGAAATGGGTTGTAGCAGGCCAAAAATCTGATTCAAGAAGTTGGTGCGAAAGTCATTCCAGAGACTCAGCCAATGTTATCTTCAAGATTTAAAATTGGCAGTCATGGTTGGCACAGGTCAGCAGGGTGATATTACAATGTACACGCTGTTAAAAATGTTAATAATCCTTTACTCTGAACGTTGTGAAGTGGGACAATCACTTCTTGGTGACTTGGACACACAGAATAGGTGCCACACATAAAATTATTCATACCACCTATATATATCATCATTGGAAAAGGTCTTAAATGAGAAACTGTACATCAGAAACCCATCAAAAGATTAATGAAGATTCAAGTCAGTAAGTTAAAATGTTCTGAAAGCAATGGACCTCGAATTTCACTGGCAATGTGCTTCTTTTACAGTCGTAAATCGGGTACCTGAGAGGACAATATAGCAGATGGTGCATGCCACTTGTCTTATTGGATTGGGCTCCAATACAGGGAGCCATTACATACAAAGTATTCGAAGTACACGGTTGCAATTATAACATTTAAATAACGGTTCTATGCTTGTCCTTTTGAGAAATTAGACTTCCCCAAGGACTGATGTGAGAGATTTGGTCAGTAACTTGTGGTGCTAAAAGGGAGCAATGAGGTTAGTTGCTGTTTTATCATTTTCAGCTTCTTAGTGACTCTTGACCTATTTATTGACTTCTACGACTCATTTCTGATTTCTGAGATTTTGTTTTCGTTGCTGGCCTCTTTTCAGAACAGTTTCTGAAAGGCTGAGTGAGGCTGCCTTTGGGCTGGAGGATGTGGGGGAGCAGCCAAGAACACAGGCTGCAGCAGGAGAAACTGGAACATGAGGAATGGAGGAATAACTCTGAAGGAGACCATACTCACAGAAGGTCTTCAGGCACCTCTTCTCCTACCTTAATTGTACTGTGAAACAGTGAGTAAGGCACCTTTGTTTCACCAAGAAGTTATGTTATTGAGCGATGTCATCTGCTACAGCCACAACTAAAGCCCTCACCAGGATATGGACAGCACAGCCTATGACTGCCAAGGTCACTGTGGTCAATAATTTCTATGATCCAGACTCTTCTAGACTGTAGCAAGTGACATGGGCGATACGTCTCAGTTTGCCATGCAGTGATTCGATCCAAGAATTCACCAAATCTCCTAAGACCAAGCAAAACGTCACAGTCATTTTCCCGAAGGAGAAAATGAAGAAGGATTTTCCCCCATGAATAAAGAACTCCACAGACTACATTATCTTTCATGGTCCCTATCACCAACACTACATCTTTATAATTAGAAAGTGGTTCCAATCCCTGAATGTCCAATTTGTTTGTGATGGTTGGTAGAGCTTCAGTGCTTGCAATATAAAAAAGGATAGCAAGAGTTTTTATAAATATATAAAAAGGAAGAGGCTGGCTACGGTGAACGTTGGACCCTTAGAGGATGAGAAGGGGGACTTAGTGGTAGGGGATGGGGATATGGCTGAGGTCTTGAATAACGTTTTCGTTTCGGTCTTCACGGAGGAGGACGTGAATAATTTGTCGGGTGTTAGAGATGGAAAGGTGGTAGGACTGGAGGGTCTCAATGACATTACTGTTACTAGAGAGGCGGTGCTCGACAGACTGGAGGGGCTGATTGTGGACAAGTCCCCAGGACCGGATGGAATGCATCCGAGGGTTCTGAAAGAAATGGTGGAGGTGATAGTATATACCTTGGTGGTTATTTTCCAGACGTCGCTGGATTCCGGGGAAGTGCTGGAAGATTGGAAAACGGCTAATGTTACGCCGTTGTTTAAGAAGGGTGCCAGGCAAAAGGCGGGGAATTATAGGCTGGTTAGTTTAACGTCTGTTGTAGGTAAAATGTTAGAATCCATCATCAAGGAGGAAATAGCAAGGCATCTTGAGGAGAATTGCTTGATAGAGCAGACGCAGCACGGTTTCGTTAAGGGGAAGTCGTGTTTGACAAATTTACTGGAGTTCTATGAGGATGTGTCTAGGGCGGTGGATAGAGGAGAGCCGGTGGATGTGGTCTTTCTTGATTTTCAGAAGGCGTTTGACAAGGTACCTCACAAGAGGTCATTGCAGAAGGTCAGGGGACATGGAGTTGGAGGTAGAGTGTTAGCGTGGATAGAGGATTGGTTGTCAAATAGGAGGCAGAGAGTGGGGGTCAATGGGTGCTATTTGGATTGGCGGTTGGTGACTAGTGGAGTGCCCCAGGGGTCGGTGCTGGGGCCTCAGCTATTTAGCATTTATATAGATGATCTGGAGGAGGGAACCAAGTGTATGGTGTCAAAATTTGCTGATGACACCAAGATTGGTGGAACGGCAAATTGTGCAGAGGGTGTGGAGAGTCTACAGAAGGATCTAGATAGGCTGGGTGAATGGGCCAGGAAATGGCAAATGGAATTTAATGTTGGCAAGTGCGAGGTGGTCCACATTGGTAGGAATAATGGTAGGAAGGATTATTACTTACGTGGCGAAAAACTGCAGCAGGCGACAGTGCAGAGGGACCTCGGGGTCCTTGTGCATGAGTCGCAAAAACCCAGCTTGCAGATGCAGCAGGTGGTCAGGAAGGCGAATGGGATGCTGGCCTTCATAGCGAAGGGGATTGAATATAAAAGTAGAGAGGTCTTGCTGCAGCTGTATAGGGCATTGGTGAGGCCACAGCTGGAGTACTGTGTGCAGTTTTGGGCGCCGTACTTACGCAAGGATATTTTGGCCTTGGAGGGAGTGCAGAGGAGGTTTACTAGGCTGATGCCGGAGTTGAGGGGGTTGAGCTATGAGGAGAGGCTGAATAAACTAGGCTTGTACTCATTAGAGTTTAGAAGAATGAGGGGAGATCTCATTGAGACATATAAGATGATGAATGGGATGGATAGGATAGAGGTGGAGAGACTCTTCCCACTCAGAAAGGACAGTAGGACTAGGGGGCACAGCCTCAAGATAAAGGGGGGGCGGTTTAGAACGGAGTTGAGGAAGAATTTCTTCACTCAAAGGGTGGTGAATCTCTGGAATTCTCTGCCTGTTGAAGTGGTGGAGGCTACCTCGCTAAATATTTTTAAGAAGCGGGTTGATGGGTTTATGATAAGAGAGGGGATTAAGGGTTATAGGGAGAGGACGGGAATGCGGAACTGAGCCACGACAGATCAGCCATGATCTTATTGAATGGTGGGGCAGGCTCGAAGGGCTGGATGGCCTACTCCTGCTCCTATTTCTTATGAGAGCTATTATGAATTGTATCCACATGAGGTGGAAGGCAAATAAGCTTCCATTGAGGACACATCAGCCAGTCATGGAGGAAAATGTCAAGTAACTGCTGAAGTACAGGGCCAGGGTGTCTTGCTGCAATTATATAGGGCCTTGGTGAGACCACACTTGGAATATTGGGTCTCCCTTTCTGAGGAAGGATATACTTGTTATGGAGGGAATGCAGTGAAAGTTTACCAGACTGATTCCTGAAATGGCAGGGCTGACAAATGAGGAAAGATTGAGTCATTTAAGATTATGTTCACTGGAGTTTAAAAGAATGAGGGGGATTTCAAAGAAACCTTTAAAATTCTAACAGAACGAGACATGGTAGATTCGGAAAGGATGTTCCCAATGGTGGGGGAGACCAGAACCAGGGTCACAGTCTGAGGCAAACAATTTAGTATTGAAATGAGGGGAGATTTCTTCACCCAGAGAGTGGTGAACCTGCAGAATTCTCTAGCGCAGAAAGCAGTTGAGGCCAAAACATTGTGGGGAGTGGTTTTCCCAGCCCACTGCGCAGCAGGCTAGGAGACATAAGCGCAAGTCATGTAGTGGACTTCCTGCTGTGCAACACAGCCCCACGCATCTTGGCATTGATGCAGAGCTGATTAAAACATTTAAATTTCAATTTAAACCTGATTAGCAGGCATGAAACTGAAATCTTCAGGCCCACGAGCCTCTCTCCTCACCCCACCTACACCCTCCCCCACCCCAATTCCCACCAGGACTGTTTCATTCCAGCAGGGTTTACAACAATTTCTCATGAATGGGGAGCTGGTGGCCTGGCCCCACTGGAGTCAGGAGGTCAGGATTAAGGGAGGGGGCGGGGGGGGTGGGGTTTGCTCCCTGGGCATTGCCAGTCTGACCCCTGGCACTGTCCAAGGGGCAAAGTGGTAATGCACAGGGGGCACCTTGGCACTGCACACTGGTCATCGGACAGTGCCAAGGAGGTGGGGTGAGAGGCGGCAGGGCCTATTGGGGTGCGGGGCCTATTTGAGGTTGATGGGGGTGGAAGCTCCTGCTGCCACTCTACAGTCAGGATCGATCACTGAGGAACGGAATGGCTGATCAGGACTGGCCATTAGGGTGCAGGGAGGGGTTCAGACTGCCGGGAGGGTAGGGACTGCAGGGGGAGGAGGGTTGGGGGTTGGGACTGAAGGAGGTGGGGTCAGGACCACAGAACGGGTGTTTGGGGCTGGCCCAGACATGTCCAGGAAACCAACAATTCGGGTGTTGCACAACCAGCAGTGCGAGGTCACACAGCTGGCCAGTGACCAGGGGGCTGGCAGTACGGTTTAGTGTGCATGCATCGATCACGGAGCTGACAGATCGGCGCATGTGCAGTGGCCTGCTCAGCGCTATGTTACCAGCCTCTGCAGTGGGAATAGGCACTACCTACTGCTTTTAAGCTTAATTCTCGCTAGGTCTCTTTGTGATGCTGGATCTGGAAGATTTATTTTGAAACTCCCACTGAACAAAGCAACAGGATTTACTCCAAGTTTACACAAATTTGGCACTTAGGAGTTTTTTGGGAGAATCCCACCCTGTATGTTTGCAAGAAGGAATTACATATAGCTTTTGGAGCGAAAAGGATCAAAGGATATGAGAGGAAAGTGGGAAACGGTTACTGAGTTGGATGATCAGCCATGATCATGATGGCACGGTGGCACAGTGGTTAGCACGGCTGCCTCACAGCATCAGGGACCTGGGTTCAATTCCTGGGTCACTGTTTGTGCAGAGTCTGCATGTTCTCCTCGTCTCTGCATGGGTTTTCTCCAGGTGCTCCGATTTCCTTCCTCAGTCTGAAAGATGAGCAGTGTTAGGTGGATTGACCATGCTAATTTCTCCCTCAGTGTACCCGAACAGTCGCCAGAGTGTGGCGACTCGGGGATTTTCACTGTAACTTCATTGTGTTGTTAATGTACACCTACTCATGACGCTAATAAATAAACTTCAAGAATATCAGACCAGGCTTGAAGGGCAGAGCAGCCTCCTCCTGCTTCGATTTTCCATGTCTCTATGGAAACTGGCCCAGTTGTGCTTTGTATATGAAGAAAGACATGGGCAGAGAGGACAACTCATGCTTCCCCCATAGAAGCAGAGGCACTTGTTTGAGACTGCACCTTGACACTCCTATTGCTCTGCACAAGAACAGATTGCAAAGTGATGTGATGCTCTGGGACACGATCAACACAATCAACACTAGCCCTGAGAGCGCAGATGACAGCAGTCTGAGCTTCCACGGCAGCAGTGAAAGTCAATCATCTCAGCCTGTATCCTGGATTACTACATTTCAACAATTGAATCATGCAGCAGTAAGTACATCAAATAAACACCAGTAAACTTTCATTAATCTTTGCTCTCATCCTGTTCAATAACATTTTCTTGACATATTTTCATCGCATTTGATAAAATGCACAGCGCATTTAACGGAATTATCTTCAGTGTACATGTTAGGTGCCAGTTTCTGGAATGTTACCCATTATTTAAAGCCCCAATTGCTGCAGCTTTCTGCTTCCAATTAATGCAATGAGAAATAGATTCAACCACTTATGGTGCACTTACTTCTTTATAATGGATGAAAAGCACTAATTCACCCTTACTTCAGCCATTGTGAATCCTCTGATTAGTTATTTTTCTATAGCTGTGTGGGAGGCGAGGCGTATTCACAAATTGTAGGAATAGTTCAACTTTTGCACTAGTTTCAGGCATGAATAACCTTTTTGTCATTATTGCTTTGAACCAGACAGATGACAGATGGAGAATCAATGTTCTACCAGTGTCCTGAACTCTTTGCTGAACACATGGAAAGGTGGATGTATTCCAAGAATGTACTACAGTGAACAAATATAATGTACCTGTAAGCATGGGTTAATTGTAAGATTTTCTAAACTGAAATAAAACTGCTTTAAAAAATTAAATATTACAGCACATTACATAAACACTGTAAATTATTGATGTATAATTAAAACCAAAGCAAATTTAAGGGAACTATGTGGGGGCTAAATTTGTTATGGTCCATCTTCAGACACCTAACTGATAGCAAGTTTCCAGTGTTGCTCTCTGAATCAGGAGATCCGAGGCACAATAGAAGTTAGTGTAGGGCCTCATTGCTAGCAATAGGGCAACCCACAATTATACTTCTAGATTCACTTTATCCATGTGACTTGATCATTTGCATGTTATCCTTATAACAATCTCCATATGTGCGGGAGAATCTTCAGAACAGCAGTTTAATGGCATCATATTTTTTCCTATGTGCAGACAGCTCAGTTTGCAATGATGATGCTGGACTCCTTCAACAGCACCTTCTAAATCTGCGACCTTTACAAGCTTGAAGAACAATGACAGTACGTGCATAGCAATGCCACCACCTGTACTTTTCCCTACAGCACAAGCCACCATTCTGCCTTGAAAATATATCAGCATTCCCCAATTGATGCTTAGTCAGGATCCTGGAATTCCCTAGTTTAATAATAATATGAAACAACCTATGTCACACAGATTTGCAGGGATTCAAAAAAAGTGGCTCACGGCCACCTTCTTAAGGAGAACTAGATACAGATGGACAATAAATGCTGGCCTGGTCAGCGATGTCCATATATCATGAACTAACAACACAAAATGATGTGCATGCAGTTAATATGCAAATTTAATTTTCCATACTTTCCAGCCTGAGCAAAGTGAACCAAGGCTGCAAGTAAAGCAGACACTGAATTAGATTCTAAAACTAAGTAGAATTTTGCTTTGAAGCCAAGCACATAAGTTACACTCTTGTCCCCAAATATTTTCCTATGGGTAACGCACCCTTTCATTGCAGTAAACTTGATTGATGATGCTACATGCAATTGGTTACTCGCACCATCAGTCACAATGTTCTTGTTGTTCTTTGTTTGATTCGCAATGAAGGAAAGAGTGTTAGGTAAATTGTTGGGACTGCACTGAATGCCTTTGATTGTAATTTAAAGAGGACTCTGGGCCTAGGAATGGTAATTTAATCTCTAGGATTCAATCTTTTGTTTTGTGTCTGGAGCCAAATACGTTTCAGTTTCAGTCAACTCTGGTGCCCATCATTTTAGGCAGTTAATTTCAAAAGCTCATTAGCCCTCTCAACATCATCCAAATATGAACCGCCTCTGTACTCAAGCCCTAATTTTAACCAAACCACCTGATAATGTCTGCCAGGCTGTTAAAACTGCAGCCATGTGTGTTTGAACCATATTCTACATATGTTTCCATCTGCTGCTATTCTAGACAAAGCGATCAGGTGTAGTTGGCCAGTACGTCCCAAGCAGGCGCAAGTTTACATCACATGCAAAATTACAACAAGATAATGTCTTCACTGAGGCAAGTTTATTTTAATTTATAGAAACAGGAGATCCACAGCAGGAATAATCCTCCCACAGCAAAACCTAGGCGGAACAAGCAGGCTGGCCAATGGGCCAAGTGAATTTAAAAAAATCTCTGATGCAGATTCCTTGTGGGGCAGCATGGAGGCACAATGATTTGATTTGATTTGATTTATTATTGTCACATGCGTTAGCATACAGTGAAAAGTATTATTTCTTGTGCGCTGTACAGACAAAGCATAACGTTCATAGAGAAGGAAAGGTGACAGTGAAGAATGTAGCATTATACTCATAGCTAGAGTGTAGAGAAAGATCAACTTAATGCAAGGTGCATCCATTCAAAAGTCTGCCAGCAACAGGGAAGAAGCTGTTCTTGAGATGGTTGGTACATGACCTCAGACTTTTATGTCTTTTTTCCCAACAGAAGAAGGTGGAAGAGAGAATGTCCGGGGTGCATGGGATACTTAATTATGCTGGCTGCTTTGCTGAGGCAGCGGGAAGTATAAACAAAGTCAATGGATGGGAGGCTGGTTTGCGTGCTGGATTGGGCTACATTCATGACCTTTTGTAGTTTCTTGCAGTTTTCGGCAGAGCAGGAGCCATACCGAGCTGTGATACGGCCAGAAAGAATGTTTTCTATGGTGCTGGCAGACTTTTGAATGGATGCATCTTACATTAAGTTGATCTTTCTCTACACCCTAGCTATGAGTATAACACTACATTCTGCGCTGTACCATTTCCTTCTCTATGAATAGTTTGCTTTGTCTGTATAGCGCTCAAGAAATAATACTTTTCCCTGTATGTTAACACACGTGACAATAATAAATCAAATCAAGTCAAATCATTGTGCCTCCATGCTGCCCCACAAGAAATCCGCATCAGAGATTTTTAAATTCACATTGGCCACTCTGCTTGTTCCACCCAGGTTTCCCATTGACAGCACCCCACACTGCTCAACGTGGCACCTTCCTGCCCAATCACATAGCTACCCATACCTCCATACCCCTCCAGTAGGGGTATTAAATTCTACCCATGAGGTATTTTATAAAATGTTTATTTGGGTTCTAAGATTACCTGATGCTTGTAGACTGCTTTTGCAGTGCACTGCTTTTGGGAGTTGATTATGTAAAACTGAGATGGTTGAGGATAATAACAAGTTGGTAACCTTGACTTAATTAGGGACAGCATCAAGCAATGTCAACCGGTGGATCAAAGCAGAGGGTGGGGAGGAAAATATGTACATGAGATCATAGCAACTTTGCCATTTATGGAATCCCTTAACAACTGAAACAGGAGCATTTGATGAGGAAATGTAAGGAGGATTCAAGCCTGCAGGTGGGACAATGGCGCTGAGCCAAAGTAGAAACAAGCTAAAGGGCATTAGCTAAAAAGAAGCACCATTCTATTATTTAATACAATACAATAATAGAATCAAAGATAAACATAATTCACTTACATTGAAACAAACACTAACATTTTGGAGTGCAAAATTTGAATGATATTTTAAACTGACAAATAATCTAAATGTGTTATGGTACTGAGCTGTGTTGTGTTGAACTTTTTGTGTTGAAGTATAAACAACTAGACAGACAATAGATTTTTGCTTCACTCCAAAAGCTTATGTAACTGAATAGAAATGCAAATTTGATTACCCAAGGTACCAGTGTGTTGCGTTTTAAATGCATTCTACAATAAATAGTGGTATTAATAAACAATTAAAAGTTAGAAAAAGCCTAACTATTAAAAAATTCTGCTCTCTGAGAAGCTATAATCTTAAACGGCATGAAAAGTCTAAAATGTTAGAAATGAGCTGAAAAAGAGCACTCACTCAAATCCTGATCTCCAATAGCTTTTCTCAATTTTTATCCCCTTTTTACACTGGTCTAGTTTCAGTCCATTTTCCATTTTCTCTTCCTTTTTGACTCGCTCGCTATTTTTTAAGTGATCACTTCAATGGCTCCCCTCTGACCCGCAAAGTCTGCTTTATTTCCATAAATGTTTTCCCTCACTTTGCCCTGTTAAACCTTGACCTTCTGCTGCAGTGAAAGCTTTATTCCTTTCATTTAATGTTCATAAGTAGAAACTGGGTAACCGCATTTTGAGGAGAGATGAAAGTGTTCCGCTGGGAGTGTTCAGGCAGTGCTCTGCAGTCCTTGGCATATGGAGCAGAATCTCGAGGCACTGACATTAGTGCTCTAGCTTTAGGTTAGTCATTTAGCTTTAATGTCATTTTACAATAAATACACCATTTTCCGACACAAATTAGACAGCTATTGAGATTAATTCTGCACTGCTATCGGCAACATCTTAAATCAAAAATCACACTTTATTAACACACTCTGCCTCCAGATCACCCCTCTGTCATACAAATAAATGTATTTCTTGGTTGACACAGAGCATTGAGTGTTTTATAATAGTCTAATTGTACCTAATGGTTTGTGCAGCTAATTAAGGTCTATGAATTACAGTAATCAGTCAGTTGAATCTTCTATTCCAAATCATTCTGTTCACTCATTCTTCCAGCAAAGCAGAAAAATCCACAGCATAATAATCAGCTTTCCTTATTAGCAAGCAAGAAAATTAGATGTTTCTCATTTGGTATTTCAAAAAAACAGGGCAAGTGGAAAGGAAAATAACTAATTAGTGTTGAAAGGTGCTGGAAATGTAGAGTAGATTTATCAGAATTTGGATGAGAAAAGCATTGCAATTCCCATGGGAGAGCCGTAAACTGAAATAAGCAAATTTATCAGACCACCCCCAATGAAGAAATGATGAACAAGGTTTCAGTTCTTGTAGCATTTACTTTAACACAAATCAGAATTAACATCAATTAAGCCTGAATTATCAGGCAAATTATAGTTAAGATCACTTATAAGTCACACATAGGATCGCAGGGAGAACAAAGACCATCTCACAAGATTACAAGCATTTGGATCATACAAACTTGGGACCACGTGCAATCTCAGATTTCAAAATTGGTCACAGATCTCTCACTTTGCACGCTTGTATCAACATTCACAATTCTCCAGTCATCTGGCATCACCCTTATGTCTAAGGAAGATTATAACAAGTTTCTCTGCAATTTCCACTCGCATTTCTCTCAGGACACACAACTGGTCCTAGTGCCATATTTATCTTAAAAGATGACCTTTCTAATACCTCCTCTGTTGCAATTTTAATTTTTACTAATGTACCAATTACCTCCTCCCTCACCGCATCATGGGTAACACCTTCTTCCTTTGTGAGGGTAGATGCAAAGTACTCATATATCTCCCATTATTTCTCTTGCCTTCATGTGCAAGATCCCTTTTGTTCCTTAATTGGCCCTATTCTTTTTTTTCCCATCCTTTTATTATTTATGTGTTGATTGAAGACCTTGGAATTCCCTTTTATGTTAGCTGCCAGTCTCTGTTCATACTCCCTCCTTGCTTTTTTATTAGTTTTTTAACTTTCCCTCTGGCTATTCTATATCCAGCTTGATTCTCTTCCTATTTTCTACCTGACATTTATCACATACATAATTCTTCTCTTTTCATCCTCTATCTCTCTCAACATCCAAGGTGCTTTGGATTTATTTGTCTCACCTTTCCTCTTCAAGGGAATATATCTTGAGATTGCCTGCAATGCTGTCCTTGTGAAAGTGGCCCATTGTTCAGCCATTGTCTTTTCTGCCAACATTCAATTCCAGCTTGCTCAGTTCACTTGCATTTTCATCCCAACTTTCTCCTAGCTAATTATCTCTTCTCTGGGTTGTTCTATGTCTTTTTCCACAGCCAAACTAAACCTTATGATACTGTAATTACTGTTCCTTAAATATCCTCCCATTTGTATTTACTTGGACCAACTCATTCTCCAGAACCAGGTCCAATGGTGCCTGGCCTCTCAATGGATCAGAAACACATGGCTGCAGGAAATTATCTTGAACACACTGCAGGAACTCTCACCTCTCTTGTCCTTTTGCACTATTCCTATTGCAGTCTACATTTGGATAATTGAAGTCCCCCATTATAAATTATTCTGTAATTCCTGCACCTCTGTTTTGTGGATTTGTTTCTCTATATCCCTTCCACTACTCAGTGGTTTATATATGCACTGATCAATGTTACTGCACTTTTTTCATCCGTTACCTCCAACCAGAAAGATTCTGTCCTTACCCCTCTTTAGTGAATTCTGCTACTCTATCCCACCCTTTTCTTCCTTTCTTTCTGAAATACCTTGTACCCAAAAAATATTTACCACCCAGTCCTGTCCTTCTTGAGCTAGGTCTCTGTTACAGCAATATCATAATTTTGTTTGTCAACCTGCGCCTGAAGGTCACCAATCTTATTAACCATGCTCCATACATCTGCATGCATAAATATTAACCCTGATTTAAGCTTTTGTAATTTCCCTTTACTCTGACAGCATCTGATCACATACAAATGCCTCAAGAATGTTCACAAGAATGATCCCTGGAATGAAGAGGTTATCGTATGAGGCATGGTTGAGGACTCTGGATCTGTACTCGTTGGAGTTTAGAGGATGAGGGGGTATCTTATTGAAACTTACAGGATACTGCTAGGCCTGGGTAGAGTGGATGTGAAGAGGGTATTTTCATTAGTAGGAAAAACTAGAACCACAACCTCAGGCTAAAGGGGCACAACCTCAGGCTAAAGGGGGGATCCTTTAAAGCAGAGATGAGGAGGAATTTCTTCAGCCGGAGAGTGGTGAATCTGTGGAACTCTTTGCCACAGAAGGCTGTGGAGGTCAGGTCATTGATTGTCTTTTAGACAGAGATAAATATGTTCTTGATTAATAAGGAGGTCTGGGGTTATGGGGAAAAGGCAGGAAAATGACGAAAGTTGAGAGATGAGAAAAATATCAGCCATGATTGAATGACGGAGCAGACCCGATGGGCCGAGTGGCCTAATTCTGCTCCTATGTTTTATGGTATTTATGGTCTTACTCTAATTCTATCAAACACTCCAAGTATTCTATTTATCTTGATACTGCTCCATTATAAATCTGCCTCGTCAGTTAATACTTCTCTACTTCTGCTGATGGTTTTTCTTCTCTCTGCTTTTAACTTCCCCTCAGGTTTCCATCCCCCAGCAGATCCAATTTAAACGTTCCTCAAAAACACTAGTAAACCTCCCCATAAGGACATTTGTCCCTGCCCGGCTAAGGTGTAACCCATTCTTCTTACACAAGTCGCATCTGCCCCACAAATCATCTCAATGCCGTAGAAATCTAATGCCCTCCTTCTACTTCACTTCTACAGCCATGTGTTGAACTGCTTAATCATCCTATTCTTATGTTCACTAGCACATAATGCTGAGATAATCTGGAGATTGCTCCTCTTGATGTCCTGCTTTTTAATTTCCTTCCTAATTCCATAAAACCTACTTTCAACATTTCATCCCTTCTCCTACTTATGCCATTGATTCCATTGTGGACCAAGAATGCTGGTTGTTAACACTCCCCCAAAAAAATGACCTGCAGCATCTTTGTGACATTCTTGACTCTGGCACCAGGGACATAACATACCATCCTGGAGTCATGTCTTTGACATTAGAAATGCTTGTAATTACAAAAGCCCTTACCATTATAGCATTTCCACACCTCCTCCTCCTCCTCCTCTCTTCCTGTGCAGCTGAGCCAACTGTAGTGCCATGAACTTGGCTTTTGCTATAGTTCTCTGTGGAACCAGTTTACTTAACAATATCCAAAATGGAAAAGCAGTTAGAAAGTAAGATAACTTCAAAGGATCCATGCATGACCTGCCTGTTTCTCTTCATTCCACTTGCAGTCACTCATTCCCTCCCTGCCTGTCTACTTCTTAGCTTCAATGTGAGCACCTCTCTAAATCCTCAGCATTGCCAATGGGTTCTGCAACCTGGAACTTAAGTTTCTGCAGCTGATGACACTTAACTGCAAATTTAATAAATCCCAAATGGTCTGGTCAGCCCTGGCAAAACTAAAGCACAACAACAGAATTATCAAATTCACAATCCTTGCTTTAACCCTGTCTTCTGCTTTCTTTTGATTATGCTAGACATATAGTCGTCATAAATATGATTTATCTTTTCTTCCCCAACTGTAACATCTTTGTCTTTGGCCAAATAGTGTCCGTCTTAACTTCCTTCTCTGCTTCTTGGAAAGGGATCACCAAGTCACATTTCTTCTTGTCCAGGGAAATTTCAATTTATGCCTTTACAACTGACTCTTAAAAGTCCTTATCAAACATTCTTCAAAGCAATTACAGATTCCCTAGACATTTTAAAGAAATTATACATTTTCCTTTCTGTACTACTTCCATGTTTCAAGGTTAATCACAAAAGGTAATGGCCAGAAACTTATCACCGTTCACACCGGTGGGATTTTCCCACTTTGCCCCACAGAATGGAGATTTGGGTGACTCTCAGATTCTCCAACATCACTGTAGCGGGAAAACAGCATGAATGGCAGGTAAGATTGTGCCTCGTGTGTTATTTCTGGAGAGACATTCATCTGAAAAGGCCCTTTAAATGATGACTAAATGAGATAATGGCAAGAAACACGTGGAGGCCAAGAGCGCCTCTACCTATTCTTGAAACTACTTCTCACCATTTATTTTATTCACAATATTTCTGGTGAGGCCAGCATTTATTGCCCATCCCTAATTGCCCTTGAGGAAATGGTGGTGAGCTGCCTCTTAAATTGCAGCAGTCCATGTGGTATAGATTAATCCACAGTGCTGTTAAGAAGGGAATTCCGGGATTTTGATCCAGCGACAGTGAACAAACATTGATATGATTCCAGGATGGTCAGTGGCATGGAGGGGAACTTGCAGCTAAGGTGCCCTGTGCATCTGTTGCCTTTATCCTTCTAAAGTGTAGAGGTCATGGGTTTGGAAGTTACTGTCAACGGAGCTTTGATGAGATGCTGAGAGGTAAACGCAAATGCTAACTAAACACCCTGAAGGTTCTTGCTTTTAATGATTTCCACAGCTTTTCTTTTGATCTTTCCCAGTTGTTTGGTATGGTATTAACCAATACCCACCCCTTCATAAATGCAACTATTTTTATTTTCCGCACACTTATTCAGAGCACCATGCTGGAGAAGACTATGATTATGTAGAGAGTGCATTTCCACAAAATGAAGGATAATTCAGAATGTGCATTGAACTGGAAGATGTAGCAAAATCTATTCATCAAAAAATCGCCTTGCAACAAAACCTACAGCGGATGGAACTTGTAAAAGATTTGCTTTCATTCTGAATCCACAATACCTGTAAATGTTCTAACTATGTTTGGGCCAATGTCTGTAAAGGGTTATTTTTTACATGCTAATGGAAATCTCATTTCCTG
Organism: Carcharhinus amblyrhynchos; assembly: GCF_965287045.1. Taxonomy (NCBI): domain Eukaryota; kingdom Metazoa; phylum Chordata; class Chondrichthyes; order Carcharhiniformes; family Carcharhinidae; genus Carcharhinus; species Carcharhinus amblyrhynchos. The sequence continues at coordinate 43,111,603 of NC_137324.1, read as the reverse complement.
TCATTTGGAATTAGGACAAAATTGAAGATAAATGGAAAAGTCATGTCAGCATGATCAAAAATTTTAAAACCATTGAGCTCCAATGAACAATGGAATAAAATGATGATGCAAGTGAGAAAGCGTCTGACAGCACTCCCACCCTACTCCTGCAGAGATCTCAAACATGAAAAAGGGGACAGTTTTTATAGATGGGGTGTTTTGCAAAATATTCCCAACTAGTCCCTAATGATAAGTGGGATAGTTTTTTTTCTCCCAAGAGCTCTTACTTTCAGTTTTGGCTGCTGGTTAGTTAGAATGTGCGTGGACTCCTGGCTGAAGGCTCTCTCCTTGTTATTAAAAAATCTGCTTTATTGGAAACAGTTGTTCTTGCCTTCCTGCAGTGAAAATTCTGATATTGGTGGTTTTTTTAGCTAGAGGCCAGCAGCGGCATTATCCCCTCCTCGGAGTACCGGGACTTCCAGAATGGAGAAGTCACGTTTTCAAACTTCTATCCAAAGGACTAATTCACAGCCAGTATTGCTGAGCTGCAAAAGCACATGAGTATTCTTCTGTGCTAAATCTGTGGCAAGTGTATGTTTATAAGGAGGTTTTGTTGTGTTGAAACAATGCATTTAGTTGTTCATGTTTACACCATATCATGGTTGCTTTGTTTTCTTATCTGTAATTGGTAAAAGTTATGGCTAATTTCCTTTCTATATGTTAACTGTAATTTTAAATAAGCTACCAAGTAAATCATCTGGATCATACCTAAACATCTTATGCTTACCCTAGCCAAATTCAAAGTGTGAGACTTATGGTTGAGGCTGACTTTATAAAATACCTTGGAGTTTCTGACTGGGATTATAACAATTACTTTTTCACTGACCTTGTTCACAGGAGTTCTAGAAGTGAATCTGAAATTACTCTTGTCTGTATGTAAGCAAATGACCAGAAACAGGATTGTTGTATGAACTTGCAGGTGGTCAATATTCAAATCAAATGATATTGCTTAAAATCCAAGCAAGAACAAGTGAGAGACTAAGGAAAGATCTGTTGGGTATTGGCACTGCAATGTGGGCTACAAATTTCCTTGGGGCCTGGGTTGGCATTTTGGAGGAATCGGAATAGAACAGACAACCAGAGGCAGAAAATTTAATTGCATCTCCATGTTGAAGAGCCGTCTTTGGAAATTCACACTCAGGAGTCTCAGCCACCACAATAGAGGACCATCATGGTGAAATCATTGAGATAACGTAACCACTATTCCCACCTCCATCATTCTGAGTGATCTCAACACTGGCAAGGTGTCGACTTTCAGGTAAATGGTGGGGAAAAATTGAGATCATTGAAGTGTCTGGTGTGTGTTTACTCCTTGTATATCCCAGAATATTATGGGCAACTGGCTGGTTTCCATTGATCCTTGTATTTACTCCAAGTGACTTTTGCGTAATATATTTTGCAATCCCACTGGTGTACTCCCTCACTCCACATTCCCCCAACCCCCACCTCCCCCCCACTGTCTTCACTCTACCACCACTCTGTCACATTTGATACCTTCTCAAACAGTTCATCTGGTTTATTATAACTATCTGATCTCACCTTTACTGGCAATACTTTGGTGGGGCTCGGGCTCCACAGGGCAGGGTGGTGATATGGGGTTAAGTAATTTCACTAAAGGAAATTGTGTCAAATACGTTCAGAGAAAATAGCCTGAATTTCCATGTGCCTGATGTTCCACTATTGAAATTCTGGAGAGAAGCTTCTTCCTATTCCAAAGTCCCATTCCGGTTTCTGGATGGGTAGCATCTGGATCATGTTTGTGCGCTTGGAATACAATTGAGATGCTCGCCTAAGCGATTAAGTTGGAGCCAGTGTCAGAGAAGCTCATTTGGATCTCGACCACAATTAACTGTAGGACAACCTACAGTTACTGAATCAGTATTCTGTAAACTGTGTGTGTTGTTATATGCTCTGTCTGAGGCCAGAACTCTCCACTCACCTGACGAAGGGGCAAACCCCGAAAGCTTGTGAGTTTACTATCAAATAAACTGGTTGGACTTTAACCTGGTGTTGTGAGACTTCTTACTGCCTTGACAGATTACCATAGGTGTCCCTGTGAATGGCCTCCCATCAGTCACAAGCATTATCTTCTACTTCCTGTGTGATGGATGATTGTTTACAACCATTTGTTCATTTCACATCTCTGGCACCTCAAACTGATAACAATCACCTTTGGAAGTCTGTACCTCCTGCTATCTTGTATCCTGTGGCAGAACTGCCTGTGATTCCTTGAAATGTCTCTGTAATTTAGCCACATTTTCCATCAGCTTTTGGTATCTCTGTAACTTGGCCAATTTTCCAGCAACATTTGTGCCAGGGCCACAGTTTATCCCACAGTTAGTGCATTTTTGGTAAAGGAGAAGAGGTTTGTGCTAGCAACTGCCTCCTGAAGGATTGTTAAGGGGATCATTGTCATTTAACCTGTGAGTGTATTATTTTTTGTGTCCTATACAGACAAAGCATACCATATATAGAGAAAGAAAGGAGAGGGTGCAGAATGTAACATTACAATCATAGCTAGGGTGTAGCAAAAGATCAACTTAATAGCAAGTACATCCATTCAAAAGCTGATGGAATCATGGAATCATGTACTAACCTGAGTCGGTTGGTTCATGACCTCGGACTTTTGTACCTTTTTCCCAATAGAAGAAGGTGGAAGTGAGAATGTCTGGGGTCCGTGGGGTCCTTGATTATGCTGGCTGCTCTTCCAAAGCAGTTACAACTGTAAACAGAGTCAATGGCTGGGAAGCTGGATTGCGTGAGGGAACTACAACCCTATGTAGTTTCTGTGATCTTGGACAGCACAGGACTCATAACAGGCTGTGATATAACCAGGAAGGATGCTTTCTATGGTGCATCTGTAAAAGTTGCTGAGGGTCGTGATGGATATGGCAAATTTCCTTACTCTCCTGAGGAAGTAGAGGCTTTAGTGGGCTTTCTTACCTATAGCGTCAGTGTGGAGAGCTAAGACAGGTTGTTGGTGATTTGCACAGCCTAGAAACCGAAAGCTTTTGACAATTTCTGCTTCATCCCTGTTGATGTAGACAGGAGTATGTTCTCCTCTACACTTCCTGAAGTCAAAGACTATCTCCTCAGTTTCGCTCTCATTGAGGGAGAGATTATTGTTGCCACACCAGTTTACCAGATTCTCTATCTCTTTCCTGTACTCCATTTTATCATTGTTTGAGATCTGGCCCACTACGCTGGTATCATCAGCAAACTTGAAAGTTGAGTTAGAGGGAATCTAGTCGGGGATGGTCACTGAAAATCTTTCCCTCTTACTCTTTCATCCCACATCCTCACCTTCGATCTTCATTCTACTGCCAGTGACCTAGGATCCTTCCATGACCCTGGGCATTTGGTGAGTGTAGTTCCAAAAGCAGCTACTGCTCTCACTGGCAGTGGCCACAGTGATGATCTGCTGATCTCTGATTGGCTGGCAGGAATTCTGCTGTCAGGGACCTCCAGAATGGGGAAGGCCTGATGTTGGTAAGTTAAGTGGCTAAAGGGCGATTTCATTCCATCAAACCTCCTCCAGGTTCTCTGCTGATTTTCTGACTAATTGGTGAGACCCCCTTCAACCTAACAATATCCTAATCATTGTGTCTAATCAGCGCTTAAACGCTAAACCTGCAGAAATCTGTTTTAATATCTCAAGGCAAATTCAACTCAGGACAATTTTATGTTGAATTTGGGTTTTGAATGGTCTTCCTGAGGATTTGTCTCTTGTCATAAATTAGAACATAACATAAGAACATAAGAAATAGGAGCAGGAGTAGGCCATCTAGTCCCTCGAGCCTGCCCCACCATTCAATAAGATCATGGCTGATCTGAAATGGATCAGTTCCACTTTCCCACTCTCTCCCCATAACCCTTAATTCCCTTGTCTGTCAAAAACCTATCTACCCGTGACTTAAATATATTTAGCGAGGTAGCCTCCACCACTTCAACGGGCAGAGAATTCCAGAGATTCACCACCCTTTGAGTGAAGAAGTTCCTCCTCAACTCCGATCTAAACTGCACCCCGCCCCCCTTATCTTGAAGCTATGCCCTCTAGTCCTGCTATCCTTTCTAAGTGGGAAGAATCTCTCTGCCTCTACCCTATCCATCCCTTTCATTATCTTATACATCTCTATAACATCCCCCCTCATCCTTCTAAACTCCAACGAACACAGACCCATTTAGGGAATTTAGGGAGGGAGATGCAGGATTTTGACCCAGTGACAGTGAAGCAACAGTGATATAGTACCAAGTCAGGATGGTATATGGCTGGGTGTTTTGAGGATTTGTCTGTCACCCTAACAATATTACTGTCAGTTGTATTCTTGAAAAAAAACATTCCTGGTTGTTTATGGATATATATGAACCTCTCAGTGCTGAATGTGATACTCTAATTCTTGCTTCCTGCCATAGATATCTAACCATGTGACAGTGGATTCCAGATACATCAGCAGTTACATCAATATCAGATGCTGTTGACCCTTTACAACAATCAGCAGTTAGATCCAAAATTACAGCTTAATCCAGATTTTCCAACAGACTTGTCCTGCCAGTGCAGGTCCCAATTTTCATTCCTTCAAGAAAACTTCTCTGATATTCTGAAACTCAGTAGGAATGCTTCAATAATTTGGTAGCAAGCATAAACAAAATACCCTGAACACATTAAATTTGAAACATTTTACTGGTGTTTGTCCTGTCACTCCTGTTTGCTTTCAAGTATTCGGCCTTCCTTTTACTTCTGTGATTTAAAATAAAACATAAGAACATAAGAACATAAGAACATAAGAAATAGGAGCAGGAGTAGGCCATCTGGCCCTTCGAGCCTGCCCCGCCATTCAATAAGATCATGGCTGATCTGTCGTGGCTGATCTGTCGTGGCTCAGTTCCACTTTCCCGCCCTCTCCCCATAACCCTTAATCCCCTCTCTTATCAAAAACCCATCAACCCGCTTCTTAAAAATATTTAGCGAGGCAGCCTCCACCACTTCAACGGGCAGAGAATTCCAGATATTCACCACCCTTTGAGTGAAGAAGTTCCTCCTCAACTCCGTTCTGAACCGCCCCCCCTTTATCTTGATGCTGTGCCCCCTAGTCCTACTGTCTTTTTTGAGCGGGAAGAGTCTTTCCACCTCTATCCTATCCATCCCATTCATCATCTTATACGTCTCAATGACAATTTCAATTTCACTCTATTGTAGCTACCCTAGCTCATTTTTCATATTCTTTCCCATTGAAAATATTTTATCACAGAGTCCTAGAATGATGCATTTTGGAGAATCAAATTCAGATGTGAATTACATTGAAAATGGCAAGACCCTTAGGAACATTAACATACAGAAGGATTTGGGCAAGCAGATCCTCAGTTCCCTAAAAGTGGCAACATAGGTGGCCAGGTTGATTAAGAAGGCATATGGCATGCTTGCATTAATTTGCTGGGGTATTGAGTACAAGAGTTGGGAAATCATGTTGCAGCTAAAGACCCTGGTTAGGCCGCATTTGGAGTATTGTGTGCACTGCTGGTTGCCACACGACCAGAGGATGTGGAAGCTTTGGAGAGAGTGCAAAAAAGATTCACTGGGGTGTTGCTTGGTCTCGCAGGTGTTGACTATGAAGAGAGGTTGAATAAACTAGGATTGTTTTCACTGGGAAGGTAGATGCTGAGGGGAGACCTAATTGAGGTCTTCAAAATTATGAGAGGCATGGACAGGGGAGATCGCCAGAGGCTTTTTCCCAGGGTGGAAGTGTCACTTACAGGGAGGTACAAGTTCAAGGTGAGAACGGGAAAGTTTAAGGTAGATATGTGGGGGAAGTTTTTTCATGCCAGGTCCCAGGTCCAATTTCCAGCTTGGGTCACTGTCTGTGAGGAGTTTGCAAGTTCTCCCATGTCTGCATGGGTTTCCTCTGGGTACTCGGGTTTCCTTCCACAGTCCAGAAGGTATGTTGGTTAGATGCATTGGCCATGCTAAATTCTCTCTCAGTGTAACTTGAACAGGTACCGGAATGTGGCAACTAGGGGGTCTTCACAGTAACTTCATTGCAGTGTTAATCTAAGCCTACTGGTGACACTAATAAATAAACTTTGCCTGACATAAATATGAAATTAATCAACACTCTATTAGTAGGAAGTGGATGGGGAGGATGGCTACACCTTTAGTTGTCTAGGACCCAAGCTCTGCAATTCCCTTCCTATGCCTCGCTCCTTCTCTAGCTCTAAAAAAGTAAAAGTAAAGTTTATTTATTCATCACAAGTTCTTCAACCAAGCTTTTGATCATCTGACATAGGACTTGGTGGCAAATTTAATTTTAAAAGGCTCCTATGAAGTGCCATTTCCTTCAATTATTCTGGCAGGTCTGTCATGTGGCACTTTTTAAAAAGCCTTTTGAAAGACTATGTACATTACATCAACCACATTACCTTCATCAATCCTTTCTGATACCTCACAAAAACCCAATCATGTTGGTTTTTATTTGTGTCGAACAGAGCCATGCTGGTTTTCCCTCCCCACGGAGGGATTGATCGCTTTGGGGGAAGTGATGGCCGAGTGGTATTATCACTAGACTATTAATCCAGAGACTCAGCTAATGTTCTGGGGACCTGGGTTCAAATCCCACCATGGCAGATGGTAGAATTTGAATTTAATTTTTTTTTAAATATGGAAGTATGAATCTACTGACGACCATGAAGCCATTGTTGATTGTTGGAAAAACCTATCTGGTTTACTAATGTCCTTTAGGGAAGGGCATCTCCCATTCTTATCTGGTCTGGCCTACATGTGACTCCAGAGCCATAGTAATGTTGTTGCCTTTCAACTGCCCTTAGGCAACTGGGGTTGGGCAATAAATGCTGGCCCAGCCAACGATGCCCAAGTCCCACGGATGTATAATAAAAAAAAGTGACTGTTAATTTTGTCCTGGATTTTTGTTTCTAAAAGCTTTTTCAAACATAAATTTAACTGACTGGACTATAGCTGCTGGATTTATCCTTACACCCTTGTTTGAACAAAAGAGTAACATTTGAATTCTCCAGTCCTGGGTCCCCACAGTATTACCCTGGTTTGCTGGATTACTAGTCCAATAACAGTACCACCAGGCCACTGCCTTCCCTAGACAGGACAGGTGCAGAAAGAATGTTTCCCCTGGCTGGGCATATAGACTCAGAATAAGGGGCAAAACATCTTGGACCTAGATGATAAATTTCTTCACTCAATGTGTCGCAAATCTTTGTAGTTCACTGCTCCAGACATCCTTGGACATTAAGGGGCAATTTACCATGGTCAATCCACCTAACCTGAACATCTTTGGACTGTGGGGAGACACCCAAGTATCTGGAGGAAACCCCCCACAATCACTGAGAGAACAGCAAATTCCACACAGGCAGTGACCCAAGGCCAGAATTGAACTCAGGTTCCTGTGAGGCAGCAGCGCTAACCACTGTGCCACCGTGCTTCATTTCTATCTATTCTTAGATGCTAACAATACAATCAGACATGGGAATATTATGGAATATTGACATTGAGGGAGACGATCGGACAAGATTCATTGAATGGTGAGGCAGGCTCGATGGGTGAATGGCTTATTCCTTCCCCATTTCCTATGTTCCTTTCTGTGTTGAGTTTAGTTTGAATTTACAGCAGAACTACAATACATCACACTATCCGATGCATTTCAATGGCAAGGCAGGCAGTGAAATGTTGTTTTCACAAGGCACAATTCAGTGCAATTTGGTCCATAACCTTAGGATATGTAACTTTAGCTGCACGTCTTGCTTTACACTTAATGTTGCTATGCTATCAAACATTTTACACTAAAATTACCTTAATGGTCATGTTTTTGGTTACCTCCAAATTCTTGCTCAACTCCTTTTATGAAGCATGTTAGGGAATTAGATAGCGGTAGCACCTTATTCTATATAAATAAATGGATTCATCGATAACATAGAATCATACAGCACAGAATGGGTCAATTTGTCCTCTCATGCTTTTACCAGCTCTGTGGATGAGCTATCAAGTTAGTCCCAAAGTGACACTGCTTATTCAAATTGCACTACTTTTTTTTTGGTTTTATTAATCTGAGGAATACAGGAACTGGGAAATTAAACACTTCTAGCTGTGGGATCCACTGTCTGCAATAAGCATTCCAGAGGCAGTAAGATCCATAGTAAAAGCTTCCTCATTATAAAGCTACTCGAATAGAATGTTAAATGCTCACTTGACAAGCCTCCAATGTCCATGAAATAGATAATAGTTCAGTCATAAGCGCAATAACAAGACAGAAAGATTGATTAGCGTGTCATATGTTAATCATGTAATAAATAATATATCATAATATCAGTCACATTTTACAGTTTTCTTTTAAACCTTTGATAAAATGAATAGAAGAACTCTAACAGTATCCATACGTTCACAAGTCTAGTGTTACTTTAAATAAAATGGGATGTTAGTTTGCTCAGTTGGGTGGATGGCTGGATATGAAGCAGGATTCGCTGGATGTGAAGCAGAGCTCACTGAATGACTGAAACTGTGAGCTCATAATGGCACAACAATCGAATGAAACCATAAACCTGGGACCTGCGTGAACAAGGCAAACAACTCCATACTGAGACTGAAGAGTAGACAATTGAACAGTGTGATGACTGAGAAGAAATTGTAAATTAGAGTGGGTGAATGTAATATCATATCAAGCTTAGAGATAAAGAAAGAAAGTGAAAAGAAGATTAAATGAAGAAAGGGAGAGAGACATGAGCCAGAAAGGAAAAGTCAAAACAACTATCCTGACATTCATAAATTTTTCAACAGTTAACACCGAGGCTCTGCGCTTCGAATAGTTAATTTTCAGTGTCAGAGTGGTTGATTGGCACTAATGAACAATTATCATATTATTAAAATGGTACTTAAGTTTGAGATGACTTCACTAACTTGCTGAGGCAGATTTAGTTTGTATCAGTGGCAGAAACACAGCAGCTACAAGTTGCTCAATACATTTTAATGGTGAAACAGACAGTGAGATGCCATTTTTACAGAGTTAATGGCAGTGCAGTACAACAACTTTTGGATATTAAAGTTGAACTACACATCTCCCCTTCACCTAAATTACCATCTACACCTACATATTACTGCTTTATTGACAGCCAAAGCTAGTCCTTTGCTGACTCAGTCAAAAAAAATGAAGTGTTTTTATGCAATGAAGTCCATTCAAATAAAATGAAATCCAAAGGTGCTTATGTAATATTTAATCTGTGATAAAGTATCAAAAACATTCATTAATTTTGATACAGACTTAAATAAACATTTTAACACCCATAAATTAATTGCCGACTTTAAAATGTGTGGGGATTTTAAAATAAACCAGATCTCTTTAGATTGAAATGTGATAATAGTTCAATAAAAATCCATTTAAAATGGATGTACTTGACAGTACTTATATCATAATGCTTATATTTCCATTCTGCTAGGATATTAGAAATGGATATCTGCATAAGGATGTAGAAGCAACATCTGTGTGAGCAGAAGAACTGCACAGTATAATAGTGGAGTCATATCTGTGCCTTTGGACTGAAGTGATTTGAAACATGGGGGTAAATTTTATTGTCCCACCTGCCATGGGAATCAGGGTGGGCGAAGGGCAGGCCACGGAAAGGTTCATTGACCCTGGGCTGGTTTTCCGGTTTCAGGGTGACTGAGGCTGGAGAATCGCACCCACAATGCCCCAAGGTTTGCTGTCAAAGTAACAGTAAGGCTAATAGCACCCAGCACTGTTTATGCACAAAATCCATTTCAACTTCGGGTGATATTAAACTGAACACAGAAATCAAGAAGTTCCTGTGAAGATGTTTTTCCGTTGTTGTTCTTTTTTTTCTTTTTGTCATAGTCCAATCTTTCTTTTCCCTTATTTTCCTTTATCTAATTTGACATGGAATCCGCCATTGTAAATTGCACTTCCTTCTTACTCCTTGCGCTGTTAATTTCACCATTCTTCATGTTGACTGCAACTTGAGGAGACACGCCATTAAGCAGAACTGTCCACTCAGATTCCAGTAGTTCTGCAGAGATCCTGGCACTATTTCCATCTTATACTTTGAGCAGCTCAGTTCAAGGCCATCAGTGCAGGAGATTGCCAGGGCCATGTGCAAAGATCTATCATCTTTACTTGCTTCACCAATGATTTCCCCTCCTTGGGGATGTTTGCCAATGGCCAATTCTGTTCACAGCTCCTCAGATAATGTAGCATTTTGTATTGACATACAGAACAAAACTGGACAATATTCAGGCTTAGGCTGAGAATTGCCAAGCAATGATCATCTCCAGCAAGAAAGAATCTAACTGCCTCCCTTTGACATTCCTTGACCGTTGCTGAATCCCCAACAAACAACATTCCAAGGGCACTGACCATCTAAACTATTCACCTAACAAAGGGGCAGCCAGCACTCTGAAAGCTAGTGGTTTTGGTACCAAATAAACCTGTTGGACTTTAACCTGGTGTTGTAAGACTTCTTACCATATAAACTAAGAACAGGAGTTGCCTGCTCGGCCCCAGTAGCTTGCACCAGCATTCAATATGATCAAGGCCGATTTGATTGTTATTTGGATACCATTGATCAGAAAATTTACTAGACCAACCATGTAATTCTGGGCTGGCAATTCTGTGAGGAGTAATTTACTTCCTGATCCCTGAAAGTTTGGCCACCAACTAAAATGCAAATGGCCATTCTCCATGTGTCAGGATGAGTGGGCCTCCAAAAACACTCAAGAAGTTTCAGGACATCCAGGACAAATGAGTCCTTTTGATTGACATGTCACCCACCATCTGAAACATTCACTCCTTCCACCACTGATGCACAGTAACCAGTTTATAGTGTACAAGATGCACAGCACAACTCACCAAGTCTCGCTGACAGCATCTTCCAAACCCACAATCTCTACCATCCAGCAGGATGTAGGTGTATGGTCTGTAGCTGTTCAAGAAAATGGCTGACTATCACCTTCTCATTGGGGATGGGCAACAAATGCTGGTCTTGTCATTGAGGCCCACAACCTATCAAAATATAAAGATAAAGGTTTTTAAAAATTTATTTATTAGTCATTGGTAGGCTTACGTTAACACTGCAATGAAGTTACTGTGAAAATCTAGTCACCACACTGAGGCACCTGTTTGGATACACTTAGGTGCATGGCCAATGCACCTAACCAACACATCTTTCCAACTGTGAGAGGAAACTGGAGCACCCAGAGGAAACCTACACAGACACAGGGAGAAGTTGCAAACTCCACACAGACAGTGACCCAAGCCAGGAATCAAACTCGAGTGCCTGATGTTGTGAGGCAGTAATGCTAACCACTGTGTCACCTTGCCGCCCCATCAAATCGACATGGTACATTGCAGCAACTCATTAAGCTTTTGTAATACCACCTCCCAAACTAGTAACCTCTTCTGCAAGGGGAACACCAGCAAACCACACACCAGGTTGACTTGTAAACCAATGTCATCTTTTCATCGATGGTGAGCCAAAAATCATGAAATCCATCCCCTCCATAACTGTGGGTGTACCTTCACCACATTGATTGTAGTTAATCAAGAAAACAGGCCACCATCACCTTCCTCAAGGGTGGTTTGGGATGTTAAACGAATGCTGGCCATGAAAAATAATCTATTAGCCTTGCTGATTATGGTTGTCCCCGACTGCTTAATTTTGGTGACTCATATACATGGATCCTTAAATTTCTTTGGATTTCCACTTCCCAGCCTTTCACTATTTAATTAATATTAAATCTTTGTGTCATCAGCACTGTGGCACAGTGGTTAACACTGCTGCCTCACAGGGCCAGGGTTCCGGGTTTGATTCCCGGCTTGGGTCACTCCCTGTGCGGAATCTGCATGTTCTCCCCATGGGTTTCTTCCAGGAACTCTGGTTTCCTCCCACAGTCCGAAAGGTGTGCTGGTTAGGTGCATTAGCCATGTTAAATTCTCCCTCAGTGTAGCCGAACAGATGCTGGAGTGAGGTGATTCGGGGATTTTCACAGTAACTTCATTGCATTGTTAATGTAAGTCTACTTATGACATTAATAAATAAACTTTACTTTAATTTGGGTATACACATTCTCTTGTCTTGTCTATGTCACTGGCAAATATATGAATAGTTAAGGCTCCCGCACAGGACCTTGTAGGAAACTTATTTTCAATTTGAGTGCATACCTATTACCCCGACTTTCTGTCTTCTACTACCTAACCAATCTAACCAATAAGTTATTTTCAATTTCATGGACTTTGATTTAGCCTCCCATTTGGAGGTTTATCAATTGCCATTGGAACTCTGTATAATCGACATCCAGGAAGACTTTTGTTATTCCCTTGAGAAATTATGTTTATTAGATATGGTTCTTCTCCTTACAAATGCAAGTTGATAATCTGCAATCAGCTCAAATGTCTTCAGGTACTTAGTCACTCTGTCCTTAATTTTAGATTCCAATAGCTTTAGGATGCAAGACTGGGCGGAGAAGTGGCAAATGGACTTCAACACGAATAAATGTGTAGTGGTCCATTCTGGCAGGTCCAATGGGATGAAGGAGTATAATATCAAAGGTAGGACTCTTAGCAGTGTAGAGGATCAGAAGGATCTTGGGGTCCGGGTCTGTAGGACTCTTAAATCGGCCTCACAGGTGGAAGATGTGGTCAAGAGGCGTATGGTGTACTAGCCTTCGTTAATCGAGGGATTGAGTTTAGGAGTGAGATAATACTGCAACTTTATAAGACCCTTGTCAGATGCCATTTGGAGTACTGTGCGCAGTTCTGGTCGCCTCACTACAAGAAGGATGTGGAAGCTATTGAAAGGGTGCAGAGGAGATTTACAAGGATGTTGCCTGGATTGGGAGGCATGCCTTATGAGGATAGGTTGAGGAACCTAGATCTTTTCTCCCTGGAGAGACAAAGGATGAGACGTGACCTGATAGAGGTTTATAAAATGTTGAGAGGTATAGATGGGGTGGATTCTCAGAGGCTATTTCCCAGGGCTTAAATGGTTGCTACAGGAGGACACAGATTTCAGGTGTTGGGGAGTAGGTATAGAGGAGATGTCAGGGGTAAGTTTTTCACTCAGAGGGTGGTGAGTGAGTGGAATCGGCTGCCATCAGTGGTCTTGGAGACGAACTCGTTGGGGTCTCTTAAGAGACTTCTGGATGAGTACATGGGATTTAATGGGATTGAGGGTTATAGATAGGCCTAGTAGGTAAGGATATGATTGGCGCAACTTGTGGGCCGAAGGGCCTGTTTGTGCTGCAGTGTTCTATGTTCTGTGTTCTAAGCTTTCCCACAGAAGCTGTGACCAGCAGTCTGGAGAGCAAGTTGCGCCAATCATATCCCTACCTACTAGGCTTATCTATAACCCTCAATCCCATTATCTTGGGTGCTGCACCACTGATGACGAAGCATCTCTGCTCCTGGTCCCCAATAAAGATATCTTGTTAGAACTGCAGCTGGGGGGAGATGGATTCTGTTAGGCCAGGTTAGGAAACTTTGGTAGGAAGAATGGTAGGAAGGACTATTACTTACGTGGCGAAAAACTGCAGCAGGCGACGGTGCAGAGGGACCTCGGGGTCCTTGTGCATGAGTCGCAAAAACCCAGCTTGCAGGTGCAGCAGGTGGTCAGGAAGGCGAATGGGATGCTGGCCTTCATAGCGAGGGGGATTGAATATAAAAGTAGGGAGGTCTTGCTGCAGCTGTATAGGGCATTGGTGAGGCCGCAGCTGGAGTACTGTGTGCAGTTTTGGGCGCCGCACCTGCACAAAGATATTTTGGCCTTGGAGGGAGTGCAGAGGAGGTTTACTAGGCTGATACCGGAGTTGAGGGGGTTGAGCTATGAGGAGAGGCTGAATAAACTAGGCTTGTACTCGTTGGAGTTTAGAAGAATGAGGGGAGATCTCATTGAGACATATAAGATGATGAATGGGATGGATAGGATAGAGGTGGAGAGACTCTTCCCACTCAAAAAAGACAGTAGGACTAGGGGGCACAGCCTCAAGATAAAAGGGGGGCGGTTTAGAACGGAGTTGAGGAGGAACTTCTTCACTCAAAGGGTGGTGAATCTCTGGAATTCTCTGCCCGTTGAAGTGGTGGAGGCTGCCTCGCTAAATATTTTTAAGACGCGGGTTGATGGGTTTTTGATAAGAGAGAGGATTAAGGGTTATGGGGAGAGGGCGGGAAAGTGGAACTGAGCCACGACAGATCAGCCATGATCTTATTGAATGGCGGGGCAGGCTCGAAGGGCTGGATGGCCTACTCCTGCTCCTATTTCTTATGTTCTTATGTTCTTAAACTGTAACGACGATCACTGGCCGGGGTGCACAGGCCTAAGGGGAGGGACTGACTTTGGAGTGAGGGTATATGTTGGTTCAATGGTCCATAAAGAAGGATCCCCCTTACCCCACTTCCCACTAGTAGCCCAAGCAGTGAGACTTGCTGCATCTCTAACTTGGTTAAGTTCCCTGCACCCACTGTGGAAAAAATTGACGTGGAGTTAATTGGTCTTTTAATAGCTGGGTCATTCCATGCAAGCATTGAAAAGTAATCACTGTAGCCAAAGAAAAAAGGGGATAGTGTATTTTTTTTTAAAAAAAGGATATCCAATAGTCTTTGCCACTATATTTCTGTTCTACTTTAATTTTTTATGCGGCAACTATAAACAAAATCTATGAGAAAATGATATATGACACTGGACTGTACCCTCCCCAGTCGATGGGAATAAATGGAGCTATACTGCAGTGCAAGAAAAAGCAAATATCTCTTCTTTTCTCAAAAGCCATTTTATTATTGGTAAAGAATGAAGAATGCAAAGGAGTTTCATTCATTACCAACAAAAGGGCTATGGAATAAATACATTATTCATCAGGCAGTCCTCATTTACGTTATTGCACAAACTCGGATTAATATCTGCACACTCAGCCTCAGGCTTTGTTATGTGCCAGATATTAATCCTCCGTCACATGGGGTAAAAAATATGAGCATTGACTGCTAAATAATGTATAATTATGAGAGTTAATGCAACATATTCAGTGATATATGTGTTCATATCCTGCTCTTAGATTATCTATTGAGCAAGTCTTTGTAAAGGCAAAAGATAGGCATAATAGAGGTATGGGGGGAAAGAGATAAAAAAGATTTTACGTTATGCTTTAAGGCGATTCCTGGGTAATATTTTGCATGTTATTTATCTTTTGCTCAGTTTTAAAGAGCAGCACTATGCCTGTTCAAGTATTTTGCCTTTCTAAGCATCATTTGAAAAATATAGCAAAGATTCAAAAGACTGATTGGAAAGGATGAGGGAATCTGGGAGAAAATGAGCATGGAAGCATAAAGGACAATAAAAAGAAAGGCTTTCTGTCGGCACACTGGTAATAAAAGAATATTTAAGGTATGGATGGAAAGCACGAAGAAATACAACTGGCAATACTTATAGTAGAGGCTGAGAGTATTACAGAAATATTAAAAATACTTCGCCATAGTTTGGAGTGAGCAGTTCAAATTGAGAACCAGAGACTACCCAAGGCGTCCACGAAATAATTTGAACAGCACCCGGTTAGAGCAGGTCGGGCCCAGGGTGTTGGTCGCTGCAGCTACTGATGGCAGAATACTGTGCATCAGGCAGATTGTCAGTGATAGTGTAGTGCAGGCAAGCCGATTAACAGCAGAGAGGAAGGGGAAAAAAAACTTGAAACTCTCAGAAGCTGTGCAGTGAGCTTGTAGGCAGTAGAGGATTACACTTGAAACAGTGTCAGTGTTCTCAACAGGAGCCGCAAAATCTAATCTTACTCCAGGAAGAGCAGAGAGGTGTCATGTTGCGAAGTCTTCAACAGTCCTGTTGCAGAACCTGGAAGGTACCCTTCCAGCTGAAGAGATGAAAAAAGTTTTCACATCATCAATCACATCGATGTTCACTGTATCGGACAACCCTGGAAATACTTAATGCAAATCCCTTTAACCTGACACTAATGAAGTTCATATTCAGAATAGGAAAAAAAGAACAGTTTGGACCAGTATTTTTATTTCCCAGCTTTAACGGGTGTTCCATTTTAAGGTGTGCAAGACCAGTATTCCTGTTCCTTTGTGTTATTCTCTCGTTTAGCAATAGTTTATTATTATTTTGATGGGGATGGGGAGTGCTTCATTACGAACCATTTCGCAAAATGGCTTTTCAATCAAAAAAGGTTTCAGAACCATTGTTGCGAAGGATTCCGAGATTTCAGAATGATTGTATTTGACTTCTTTCAGACAGGTGTCGTGAGATAAATTAGAATAAAATATAAACGGAATTTTTTTTCAGAAATTTGCAATCAATCATTTGAGAGATATAGGATGTGACCTATTATCAGAATAATGACGGGTTTTAATGGAGTAAATAAGAAGAAGTAAATGACACTGGCAGGAGGGTCAGCTACCTGTAACACAACTGGAAGGTAAGTGGCAGAAGAATAAGAATGGAAATTAGGAGATTTTAATACTCGACTTGGAATGGTGGAGGAAGCAGATTCAATTATAATTGATACATATTGAAAAGGAAAATAAATGCCAGTGCTTTGGGAAAGAGCAGAGGAGTCAGAGTAATTTGCTCATTCAAAGAGCTAGCATCAGCAGGGTGGGTTGAATGGCCTCCTTATGTGCTGTATGATTCAATCATCAGTTTTTTTATTTGTATTTTATTATCAAATACTGTGCATTTATGGTAATATTTCTGCAATTTATTTTTCATTTATGAAGTTGGTAGAAATAGTATGGAAATAATATTGCCATTAGAACATAGAACATAGAACACTACAGCACAAACAGGCCCTTCGGCCCACGAGTTGCGCCGATCACATCAACACCTACCAATCCATTGACCTATCTATAACCCCCAATCCCATTAAATCCCATATACTCATCCAGAAGTCTTTTAAAAGACCCCAGCGAGGTCGCCTCCACCACCACTGACGGCAGCCGATTCCATTCACTCACCACCCTCTGAGTGAAAAACTTACCCCTAACATCACTTCTGTACTTGCCTCCCCGCACCTTAAATCTGGGTCCTCTCATAGCGACCATTTCAACCCAGGGAAATAGCCTCTGAGAATCCACCCTATCTATTCCTCTCAACATTTTATAAACTTCTATCAGGTCGCCTCTCAACCTTCGTCTCTCCAGGGAGAAGAGTCCCAGCTCCCTCAACCTAACTTCATAAGGCATGCCTCCCAGTCCAGGCAACATCCTTGTAAATCTCCTCTGTACCCTTTCAATAGCTTCCACGTCCTTCCTATAGTGAGGCGACTAGAACTGCGCACAGTACTCCAAGTGAGGCCTGACAAGGGTCTTATAAAGTTGCAGCATTACCTCCCGATTCCTAAACTCAATCCCTCGATTAATGAAGGCCAGTACACCATACGCCTTCTTGACCACATCCTCCACCTGCGAGGCTGATTTATGAGTCCTGTGGACCCGGACCCCAAGATCCTTCTGCTCTTCAACACTACTAAGACTCCTGCCCTTGATAGTGTACTCGTTCATCCCATTGGTCCTGCCAAAATGGACGACTACACATTTATCCGCGTTGAAGTCCATCTGCCACTTCTCTGCCCAGTCCTGCATCCTATTTATGTCCTGCTGCAACTTTTGACATCCTTCCACACCATCCACAACACCACCGACCTTCGTGTCATCAGTGAACTTACTAACCCATGCCTCCACTTCCTCATCTAGGTCATTTATGAAAATGACAAACAGCAAGGGTCCTAGAACAGATCCCTGGGGCACTCCACTGGTGACTGACCCCCATGCAGAAAAAGACCCATCCACAACCACTCTCTGCCTTCTGCAGGCAAGCCAGTTCTGGATCCACAAGGCCAAAGCCCCTTGGATCCCATGCCCTCTCATCTTCTCAAGAAGTCTTGCGTGGGGGACCTTATCAAGCACCTTGCTGAAGTCCATGTACACCACGTCCACTGCACTTCCTTCGTCAATGTGTTCAGTCACATTTTCGAAGAACTCAACTAGGCTCGTAAGGCACGACCCGCCCTTGACAAAACCATGCTGACTATTTCTGATCATGTCAAACCTCTCCAAATGCTCGTAAATCTTGTCCCTCAGAAGCCTCTCCATCAGCTTACCAGCCACTGAGGTCAGACTCACCGGTCGGTAATTTCCCGGGCTATCTCTGTTCCCTTTCTTGAAAATAGGAACCACATCCGCAATCCTCCAATCTTCCGGAACCTCTCCCGTCTCCAGTGATGATGCAAAGATCATCACCAGGGGCTCTGCAATCACCTCCCTCACCTCCCACAGTATCCTGGGGTACATCCCATCTGGCCCCGGCGACTTATCTATCTTGATAGAATTCAAAAGTTCTAACACATCCTCTTCCTTAATATCCACATACTCATTAAACTACCAAATTCCATTAAACTACCAAATTCCAGCAGAACTTACCCAGAATGTGGCAGTACAGGTGGAAAAGGTGGTGAAGAAAGCATATGGCATGCTTGCCTTCATCAGCTGGGGTATTGAGTATAAAAGTTGGAAAATTATGTTACAGTCAACTAAAGCGATGGTTTGGCCACATTTGGAATACTGTGTTCAATTCTGCTCACCACACTATCAAAAGGATGTAAACGTTTTGGAAAGAGTACAGAAAATATTTACCAGGATGTTGCCTGGTGTGGAGGGTATTGGCTATGAGGAAAGATTGAATAAACTGAGATTGTTCTCCCTGGAAAGATGGAGGCTGAGGGGCAAGCTGATAGAAGTTTATAAAATTATGAGAGGTATAGACAAGGTGAAGTTGAAAGCTTTTTCCCAGGGTTGATACGACAATCACAAGGAGGCCCAATTCAAGGCAAGGGGGGAAAGGTTCAGTAGAGATTTGTGGGGAAAGATTTTTATACAGTGAGTAATGGGCACCTGGAATTTACTGCCAAGTGAGTTGGTTGAGGTGGTTATGTTTGTGACATTTAGGGCTTTTCTGGATAAGCAGATGAACAAGTGAGGTATAGTGGGAAAGAGGCGAGTGGTCTAGATAGGACAATATCTTGTGGGCTGAGGGCCTGGTCCTGTGCTCTACTGTTCTTTTGTTCTTTGTTCTTTGTACACCTATAATACCTTTAACAGAGAATGTTAAATTCCAAAAATTTTGCTCATCTACAGAAAGATGTAAAAATTAAATCTAAATTCTGAGTTTTGTTTGTGAAGGAGAAATGTAGACAAATGCCACTCTTTGACCAGAATTTCCTGGCTGTTCATGCCCCACCGCCATTGTAAGTGAGGATGGAGAACCTGGTGATCAGCCAAACCTCCATTCACTGCGGTGGGACCAGAAAGTCCCATTGGTGTGAATGGCTGGCGAATTGCAGCCATTATATTCAAGAAATATAAAGCAGGAATATAAGCTGTTTATCTTGCAGCCAAGTACTGATGAAAGCGTTTTCAAAATTGGTTCATTAAAATGGAAGGACTCTTTCCTGTTATAATGTTTTTGGATACAGTATTTGACATGAGAAATGGCAACAATTGTTTCATAACCAAAGTATAGTTACATAATTGTGGTGACATATTTGTGAAGAGAACCTTCTCATTGTTATAACTGGGGGGATGTTTAAAAATTAGGGGTTGTTAGGGCAGAGATGAAGATCATCTTTTTTCTCCCAGAGGGTAATGAGTCTTTGGAACCCCCTTCTTCAAAAGATGGTAGAATCAAAGTCTTTTAACATGTTTAAGGCAGAGCTGGATACATTCTTGATAAATAAGAGGGTGAAACGTTATCAGGGTAGGCAGGAATGTAGAGTTGACATTGCAAGTGGATCAGCTATGACCTTATTGAATGATGGAGAAGGTTTGAAAGATCGAGTGGTCTACTCCTGCTTCTAATCTAAATGTCTGTAAATAAGTATCTTGACTCCTCTAAAAATAAATTGGATAATTTGGGTTGAAGCCTTTTACCTGCCTTCCGTCTCCTAACTACAGTATTTACATTGGAGAGGGCGAAGAAGTTTTTTTTGTAAATTGTCCTTCCTTCTTTTTGAACAAAGTTCAAAAGTTGCTTTAATTTTCAATTAACTCAAAGACCCAGAATTGTGGTCTTGAATTTTCATTTAATTTTCCATTGCAAAATTATGCAATGGCCTGAGGCTCACAACTCAACCCACCAGCAAGGTTACAAAGGTAAAAATGTGATAATAGTTTAAGGTTTGTAAGAGGAAGAAAAATAACCATAGGAGGAACAAATAAATTGGACTGAAGGGAAATGGTGAAATGATTGCTTAAATAAAAGAGATAGAGTAATGGGAGGAAGAAGTAGGGTAGTGAATAAAGAAAGTTAAGCTTAAGTTTTTTTATTAGTGTTACAAGGAGGCTTACATTAAAACTGTAATGAAGTTACTGTGAAAATCCCCTAGTTGCCCCATTCCGGCACCTGCTTGGGTATATTAAGGGAGAATTTAACTTGGCCAATTTTCCTACATCTTTGGACCGTGGAAGAAAACCAGAGAACCCGAAGGAAAATCCAACGTAGACATCGGGAGAACTCCACACAGACAATGACCCAAGCCAGGAATTGAACCCGGGTCCCTGGTGCTGTAAGTCAGCAGTGCTAATCACTGTGCCACCGTGCCGTCCCAAGAGATTTGGCCACCATGCAGACTGCTGAAAAAACACTGGAAATTAACAGTATCTATGAGAAGTAATTGTGACATTATCCAACATGGTTTAAGAGTAATTGTCAGCAATTTGTATCCATTTGTGCCATTCCCAGGACAGGATTCATAATATTCTAAAAGTGTGAGTACATCTGGATTTATTTTTTATTCATTCGTGGGAGATGGGCATCGCTGGCTGGCCAGCATTTATTGCCCATCCATAATTGCCCTTGAAAAGGTGGTGATGAGCAATTGAAACAAACGAGTGACTTGTTAGGTCATTTCAGAGGGCAGTTGAAAGTCAAACTAATTGCTGTGGTCAGGAATCACAAGTAGATCAGACCAGGTAAGGATGGTATGCCCAGATCACCAACAACCTGTCCTTGTCCCCTCCATGCTGACGCTATAGTTAAGAAAGCCCACCAACACCTCTGCTTTCTCAAAAAACGAAAGGAAAATTGGCATGTCAGTACAACTCTCACAAACTTTTACAAATGCACCATAGAAAGCATTTTTTTTTCTGGTTGTATCACAGCTTGGTGTGACTCCTGCTCTGCCCAAGACTGCAAGGAGCTACAGAAGGTCATGAATGTAGCCCAATCCATCATGCAAACCAGCCTCCATCCATTGACTCTGTCTACATTTCCCACTGCCTCGGCAAAGCAGTCAGCATAATTAAGGACCCCACGCACCCCAGATATTCTCTCTTCCACCTTCTTCTGTCGGGAAAAAGATACAGAAGTCTGAGGTCACATACCAGCCAACACAAGAACAGCTTCTTCCCTGCTGCCATTAGCTTTTTGAATGGACCTACCCTGCATTATGTTGACCTTTCTCTACACCTTAGCTATGACTGTAACACTACATTCTGCCCCCTCTTGTTTCCTTCTCTATGAACAGTATGTTTTGTCTGTATAGCATGCAAGAAGAAGTCTCACAACACTAGGTTAAAGTCCAACAAGTTTATTTGATTGTAAACCCACAAGCTTTCAGGGTTTGCCCCTTTGTCAGGTGAGTGGAGAGTTCTGGTCTCAAACAGAGCGTCTTAAGGCACACACAGTTTACAGAATACTGATTAGAATGCGAGTCTTTACAGCTAATCAATTCTTAAAGGTGCAGACAATGTGAATGGAGATAGCATTAAGGATAGGTTAAAGAGATGTGCATTTCTTCCCAACTGTTTCCCTGCGCTATCACTGAGCCCAAGCCATGAGTGGGTTGAAGATTTATTTGACAAAAATCAAACTTGGATCCAACTCCATCAACTTCTCAGGATAAACCAATGATGTGCAACTTACTTTCCTATTTGACTGCAAGCACAGATATTTATTTCACATCTGGTCAATCACGGGGATGGCCTTCTTCCACTTCCAGAACATTATACTCATTAGGAAAGTTTAATCCCTGTTTTTATCACCCAAATATTGATTTTCCAAACAGTTTCCCCACCTTTACAAACCTTAGCAGATCCAGAACTCCACAACACACCTTCTCTCACAATAAGTCTTGTATGCCCTATTACTTCAAGGCTTCACTGGCTTCTGTGTCCCAGTGGAAAAGCAAGTCCATAGCCTTGTTAAAACGAGAATGTACAGGAATTTTACATGTATGTGTTGACCAGGGTAATGTAGCAGACAGAGGAAATGTTTTTCAGGAGGTATTTGTTCTTGTAACAGTGTTTGGCTACACTGATTCCTGGGGGCAGGCAGCATAAGGCAGCATGCTTAAATGACATCAATAAGGAATACAGTCTGGGCTGCACCAATGGTTCCGTTTCCCCTTGCAGAATTGACTTAAGTCTACGTATAGTGCTAAAACTGGTGCCGTGCAAAATAATTTCTATTGTCATGGGGCACAGAGGCCCAATCATAGCTCTAGCTGACTCATGAATGGTATATCTCTTTGACTTTCAAGCTCCCAAAAATAAAATCATCTGGAAGCTGGCATCCTCCCTGGTCAGCATGAAAACACGTTTTAAATTAAGGAAGTGATGTCCTACCAGAGTTAGTTTGTGAGCTGTGGACAGCATTAATGACAATTTAGAGATACGTTATACAAATCTAGCTACCCTTCTATTTAGTAAATGGGTGAAATGCTGGTTGTAGGAGGGAATGGATGAATTGGGTTTTTCGAGACCATGTGAAACTTTAACAAAACAGCTTTATTTATGAGGGAGAACAGAACTCATGTCTATAACTCCAACTTGCTTCCAAGCTACTCTACTGAGCACTGGTTCTTCCAGATTCTTATACCCCTCTCTTTACATTACAGTGTTACATTTACATCAGGTTGTCATATTGTTACTTTAAACTGGTTACAACTCTATTTTTAATTACATTATACATTGTGTTATGTGCTTTAGCTTTAATCATACGATCATAAAACCATAAGACACAGAAACAGGATTAGGCCACTCAGCCTATCGAGTCTGCTCCGCCATTCAATCATGGCTGATACTTTTCTCATCCCCATTCTCCTGCCTTTTCCCATAACTCCTGACTCTCTTATTAATCAAGAACCTATCAATCTCTGTCATTTTCTGGACATCTTATGTCTACCTGTTTACAATATTAAAGCGTTGTGTTTGTCAAACTGATTTTGATGGAGTGTTAATTGTCTCATCTCCTGCCTACTTGATTAGTTTTTCAGAAGCACAATAGTCCCTCTACACTTTTTGGAGACTTGATAAGTGATATTGATTACCTTATGGTTGCTGTAACCTTGGAACAATCCCACCTGGGGTGTGACTGTTTCAGTGCCATCTGAGATGTAGTTATTTGTATTTTATCATGTCTGCCTGCAGTGAGTGTGGAAACTACAGTGGTGTCTGTTTAACCCTTTCCTTATATCCCACTCCTCCTGCAGCTCATACTCTCTGGGTTTCCTCTACTGCACTGGATAAAAATTTAAAATATAGAATCGAAGTAATATTCACTGGGAGGATGGAGAGAAAATCTCCAATATGCAGTGAGCCACTGCATAAATCCGTGAACCTCAGTAACATGTGTTTAAATCCAGACCAGATGCCCAGAAGAAGGTTTTTAACCACTCTTAAAGATTGGGCAATTTTCAGTTCTCAGTGCCACACAGCACAAAAAGTTCTCTTAACATGGGAATTAGTTTTAAATTCTTGAAAGAGCTGGCTCTCTGAGCATATCACAGCCTATTGGTAGGGACTATTTGGCTGAGGTTCGAACTGGAAGACTTGTGGAGATATTGTGCAGTTGTAAAGAATGAGTTTATTACCTGACTCATTCGGTCCTGACTTGGGAGTGCTTGATAATGACAGACATCCTTAACCTCAATGAATACAAAATGGAGAGAGAATGGATTAACATCACAATAGAAAATGAATATCATCTAAAAACATATCCAAAGTCTACAATCAATACACAATGTGTTCTAGTCACAGAATTTTCCATCTTTCTCAAATGCAATTCAAATAATTTGGCAATGCCTATAATCTTATGGCAGCAAACTGTTCCAGTGTGAGCAGCTCATTATAATGGAATCCATAATGAATGCACAACTTCATGTTCAGCATTGTCTAGGTGGTTAACAGAAGCAAACATCTGGACCAGTCATTCAATTCTGGCTTTAATCATTTAAACATGGCTTACTGGCAACATCTAATGTATACATCACCCAGAATTGTATTTTTTTTTGCTTTGACATTGAATACTTATGATTATTTTATAGTTGATACTTTGCTTCAAATTTTGCAATGTGCATAAGCAAAATTCCCATAAGGATAGTTTCATATATACTAGTATATTGAGAACAGAAACACTGGGACAATATAACAAGGTCAAATCCCAATGGAATTATTGCTCTAAAGCATTAAATTATAATACATGAACCATCTTTTCCTTCCAAAGATAAATGTGTCAGAAGGGCTGTAACATGGCAAAACCTCTGGTTTGGGGAAAATGTGGGCTTAATTTTATGTGCCCCTGTGGCAAACATGTTTGCTGCTGGGGGAGAGGGGGCCAGGTAAAATAGGATGGATGGCCACCCCACCACCTTCGTACCCATAATACAAGTAGGGGTTGCAGACACCAAAATCGGCAGCCTGCCCATCATATTTAAATAAAGAATCAAAGGTCAATTAGGCTTATGTCAAGCCAATTGAGTCTGATAATAAATTGCCCATGCCATAAAATGTTTGGAATGGGCAGCTGGTCTGATTTTTTTCACCCACCTGTTTAAAGGGCTGAAGGGAAAGGGTGGGTGTCACGCTTCAGGGGCTAACTTTTGCTGATCACGAGGTGCCCCCTCTCAGGTTGAATCACCCTCCCTACCCTCTCCCTCCCTTAAACTCGTTCCCCCCCTCCCCTCCTGCCCCTCTCCCTAACCTACCCAAACCGGCTTGGTCCAAGATGCCAGACTTTATATGCTCCGGGGATCCCAGGGATGTTGGCTTTTTCCTGGCTCTGTCGGGTGTGATGGAGCTGTTGACCCAATCCAATTTGCTGGTAGCTCAGAGGACAGGATATTCTCCCTATTGAGTGGTGGGAGTACAGATTGACCCTCTTTGATCTGCCTTGCAGTGCTTTATGACTGTGGGCAGGTGGCCATTGAGAATGTTGGTCATTCCTGCACTCCCTGCCTCCCCCCCAGCATATTATATCTCTGTCTGACCTTTTGGATTATTTGTTATCATTTACTGAATAGAATGCTGACTTTCTTCTTAGCTGCATTTTTCCAGTCCTGGCAATATCCTCATAACTCTCCTCTGCACACTCTCTAATACACTAATATTATATAGACAATTGATGAAGACGAAATATGCCTTATCAGAGGTCAATTTCCATTTATTATGCCTGTCCTCAATGACTAGGATGTGGAAGCTATTGAAAGGGTGCAGAGGAGATTTACGAGAATGTTGCCTGGATTGGGTGGCATGCCTTATGAGGATAGGTTGAGGGAGCTAGGTCTTTTCATCTGGGGAGATGAAGGTTGAGAGGTGACCTGATAGAGGTTTGTAAGATGTTGAGAGGTATAGATAGGGTGGATTCTCGGAGGTTATTTCCCAGGGCTGAAATGGTTGCTACAAGAGGACGCAGGTTTAAGGTGCTGGGGACCAGGTACAGAGGAGATGTCAGGGGTAAGTTTTTCACTCAGAGGGTGATGAGCGAGTGGAATCGGCTGCCGTCGGTGGTGGTAGAGGTGAACTCGTTGGGGTCTTTTAAGAGACTTCTGGATGAGTACATGGGATTTATTGGGATTGAGAGTTATAGATAGGCCTGGTAGGTATGGGTATGATCGGCACAACTTGTTGGCCGAAGGGCCTGTTTGTGCTGTAGTGTTCTATGTTCTATGACTTACATTGGCTCTCAATCCAAGAGCATTTAAAATTCTTCTTCTTGGTATTCAAATACATGACCTTACCTCTATATCCTCCTTCATCCCTGGAGCAGTCCAGGGTTTCTATGTTCTTTCAACTCTAGCCCCCTGTGCATCCCACACATTCTTTGTCCCACCATTTGTAACCATGACTTTAGTCCTGGAAGCTCTTTGGACCCTAAGCTCTGGAATTCTCTCTCCTCTTATGTACAATCTACCTTCTGTAAGACTGCTGAATATCTTCTTTGATCAAGCATCTAATGTTTCTCTCTTTGGCTCAGTGTCAAATTTCTGTCAGATAGCTCCTAATGTTAAAGGACACTGTATAAACACAAGTTGATTTTGTTATTGTTGTTGTTGAATAGCCTGCTGGTATTCATTGTCTGCACATTGTCCCATTTGCAATTCCTCAGATTTTGAAGCAGTCTGTACCTGCATGCAATTATGACTTGGACAACATTCAACTTAGGCTGATAATGATAAATGGCAAATAGCATTCACATCAGGCCAAGCAATGACTATTTCCAACAAGATAGAGTTTAAACATCTCTGTTGATATTCAATGATGCCATCATTGAACCTGTACTGTCAACATTCTGGGAGTTACCACTGACCAGTCATTAAACTGGACAGGCCATATGAATACTGTGACTGCAAGTTCAAGTCAAGGGCTGGGAATATTGCCGTGATTGGCTCATTGTCTGACTTCCAAGATCGTTTCTATCATCTGTAAGTCACATGTCAGGAGTATGTGATTACATATTCTTCTTTTGAGTGGATGGATGCAACTCTAAAGACAGTCAACAAGCTCAAAACTGTCCAGGATGGTAACAGTTTGCTTGATTAGCACTCCATCCACCATCTTAAATATTCATTCCCCCCATTACTGGCGCACAGTGGTTGCAGTGTGTAACATCTACACAATCCTGAAGCAACTTGCTAATTCTTTGTCGACAGCATGTCCTTAAGCCATGGATTTTACCACTTGGAAGGGCAAGTCATAAATATTGAACACATGGAAATACCACCACCAAATCACCATCTTGACTTGAAAAGATATTGCTGCTCCTTAATCATTGCTGGATCAATATCCTCTAACTCCCTCACTAAGAGTGCTGTGGGAATACCTCCCACCACTACAGTGGTTCAAGAAAGTAATCTTCTTAAGTACAAATAAGATGGGCAATGGGCAGCATGATGGCATGGTGGATAGCACTGCTACCTCATTGCACCAGATTTGATACCTGGCTGGGGTTACTGTGTGGAGTCTACTCGTTCTCCCCATGTCTGCATGGGTTTCCTCCAGGTATCCCAGTTTCCTCCCACTGTCCATAGATATGCAGGCTAAGTGAATTGGCCATGATAAACTCCCCCTCAGTATACCTGAACAGGTGCCGGAATGTGGTGACTAGGGGATTTTCACAGTAACTTCATTGCAGAGTTAATGTAAGCCTACTAGTGACTAATAAATAAACTTTTACTTTTTTTTCAATCACTGCTGGCCTTGTCAGTAACACCTACATTCTGTGAATGAATAGTTATTTTTTAAAAGCCGTATGTTTCAATTATAATCACATTGTGTAAGGGATCAGACAAGTATTGGGTCCTACAATCTACCTTGGTACAATTCAGAACAGATGGGAGATGATGGCATAACATTATTGTCAAGAAAAACGAAGAAAGTAGCAGGAATCTATTGTGATATGGGTGTGATTATCAATATTTGGGGAAAAAAAAGCTTTTCACAGTGCTTGACATGTATTAAAATGATGAGACAGAGCTTGTGCATTTGAGCTCTTTATATGAGTGTATATAGATGCCAACAATACAAATATATTGCTTCATCTATGAATTTGTGCTTTTGCAGTGATTAAAACTGTTATGATATAAGATGATGGACAGTGAGTGGGAACTAATGCATTTTTTATATGTTTACTGGCCATGTACTTTCCTCTGTTTGCTATCGAATGCAAATTTTCCCTATCCATTAAAAGAATCATTCTGTTTGTAGAGAATTCTGCATTAACAAGAAATGATGGGACACTGTGCATGTCCTCCATCATAAACTAGCTTGGAAAAGAAAACCAGAATTTAATAGGTTTTCCTCTTGGCTGAATTATGTATTAGATGGTCTGCGTATTAAAATCCCACAGTATGCTTATGTGTCAGCTTTAAGATGAAGCATGGTGAACTGTTGGGCGCCCATGGGTTTACCAAATATTGACAAACATTAAATGATGCTAATCTATCACAGTCAGATCAGCTCAGGTATCCTCCTCCTATTCACAAACAAAAATGCAACTAAAGGAAGTGTGTCTGCCATGAAAGTCAAAATCAACAATACAATATCTACTGACAGCTCATCTAACATGTAAAATCAATAATGTCATGGGTGCTCATATTTAACTCACACATGGTTTTCATGATCTGCATAGTCCGTTTCCTGTGCTGTAGATCAGAGTTGTTTTTTTTTAAGAATAATGATTTTATGGACCAAAACACACATGTTGATTCAAATTTCCAACCAGGAGAGAGCAATTCACTTTCCTCCCCTGACTGCCCTTGGGAGTTACTTTGCTCCATGAAAACTCATCACACTCAGCAAAAATGCACTCTTTATTAGCCAGTTGCTCAAGTTATGGAAAGAAAAGGTCTGCAGTCTTGAGGTATTTAAAGGCAGAAACATGAAGGAAGTCAGTAGGTGCAGGCATTGGGTAAGGATGGTTAGTGGGGAATGGGGGAAAAGGGGTGAAGGAGCGATATAACTAAGCACATTGAATTATAAAACTGAAATGAAAGAATACAATTTTGACATGATTTTGTTTTCACCTATTCTTAATAAGACCCGTGAGAATGTCAATCACTGAATAAAGCTAAGTAACAATTAGTGATGTTTCTCAGACTACAAATATTTTCACTAGGAGGGGGAACAAATCATTTTGCAATAGAACTCTCATTCTCCCTTTCTTGATGGCACAGTCACTGCGCCAAGTTCCCAGTTTCGATTGCTAACTTGAGTCACTGTCTGTGCAGAGTCTGCATGTTCTCCCTGTGTCTGCGTGGGTTTCCTCCAGATACTCCAATTTCCTCCCACAGTTCGAAAGACGTGCTAATTAGATGCATTGGCCATGCTAAATTCTTCAGTGTATCCGAACAGATGCCAGAGTGTGGCAACTAGGGGATTTTCACACGAACTTCATTGCAGTGTGAATGTAAGCTTACTTGTAACACTAATAAATAAACCTGAACTTTTGAGGTACCAAGTCTTAATAAGTTGTTAAAGGTGATGGTTTTAGATCATGGTTATGCCGAGCAGGACACTGCAGCGGTTTGTCATTGCCAGATGGCAGATCCTTCTATTCCTACCACCTGCCATTGGCATATCAGAAGGACTTGCTGCTGGATAATCAACGTTTCATGATATGAAGGCACCTTCCTAGGCCAAGTCCTGGGGTGGGGCTCAAACCCAGATCTTCTGGCACAGAAGTAAGGACATTACTCATTGTGCTACAAGACACCCGAAATAGAATCAGTTTTTAAAATAATTAAATTCCTATTTTTTAAGCATTTTTGTATTAATAATATCATCTTTCTATTTAATTAATGGAAACTGAAACAGTTTAATTTTAGAAAAGAACCTTCTTTAGTAAGATGAAGCTATAGATGTTCAGAAATCTTATATTTTGAAATCTGGTTGTAAATCTCAATAAAATAAAAGAAAATATGAACTCCTGCAAACTGCCATATTCTCAAGGGAAATTAAGGATCTGCAATAAATAGGGATGTTTTGCTACAATTGTGTAGGGTGTTAGTGAGGCCACACCTGGAGTATTGTGTGCAGTTTTGATTTCTTTATCTAAGGAAGGATGTCCTGCTATAGAGGGAGTGCAGCGAAGGTTTATCAGGCTAATTCCTAGGATGGCAGGTCTGTAATATGAGGAGAGACTAAGTCAGTTAGGATTACATTCAGTAGAGTTTAGAAGAGTGAGAGGGAATCACGTAGAAATCTATAAAATTCTAACAGGGTTAGACAGGGTAGATTCAAAAAGAATGTTCCCAGAACTAGGGGTCATAGTATGGGGATAAGGGGTAAACCTTTTAGAACACAGGTGAGGACAATCTTCTTCACCAGAGGGTGGTGAATGTGTGGAATTCACCACCACAGAATGTAAGTGAGGCCAAAATGTTGTCTGATTTCAGAAAGGAATTAGACATAGCTCTTCAGAAAGGAATTAGACATAGCCTAAAGAGATCAAGGGATATGGGTGGAAGGGGGGTATCAGGATATTGAATTTGATGATCAGCTATGATCGAGATAAATGGCAGAGCAGGCTCAAAGGGCCAAATGGTTTACTCCTGCCTCTATTTTCAATGTTTTTAAATGCTGGCCCAGCCAGTGCTGCCCTCACATTATTTGAAGAATAATAAACTATAGCAGCCCCTCATGCCAATCTGAGACACATTGGGTGGGCTGTATAGCAGGCAGTTCATCTGCTGCAAAGTTACATAACGCTCCGCTGTCGCTGATTCAACAACTTCTGAATATTGCATTTTTGCTAATTACCCAATTCACTCACCGCCATAATTGTTTTTAGATTTCTCAGTTCCAGTAAAAAAAAGGTGTGTCTAATTTTGCTTGGTCTGATGACATGTCATATATCATTGATGGGTCTCCCACCTGTTTGGCTTGGCACTTGTTATATACACCACATTGTCAACATGGTCTTTAATTTCATTGCTCATGTTTGGACACATCTATTGCCTTTTTCCAGATCAGTTTAATTCCTTGGTGGCTGACATAGATAGTCTTTAGCAACTCTCCTCTCATCTCCTGAAGAATGATGACTTATTTCCTTTAGACAAGATGCTATCTTGCGCTGTCAATTTACCTCAGTATGGCCAACATGTTCTTTTGACCATAGGTATGTCCTTGGTGTTCTCAAGCCAGGTTTTCATTATGACTTCTTGCAGTTCTTAAGGAACTGCATCATGTTAGGAAGCTTCGATTTGAGTAAGGTGCTTCGCTGTCAGGGTCAATGTGGGTGATCTTACCATTGCCGAATATTGGGCAGGGTAGAACATTAAGATGGTGCAAGAACTGAGAAATCAGGTTCACATCCAATTTCTCACCTCTTGCGATCTTACCAGCACCGGATATCTGGCGCAATCAGCCATGCGCCCATTTCCAGTGCAAGGCTAAATAAATTATTTACAATTATTTTAATGTATTTTGAATTGAATTAATGAGCCTGGGTGTTTTCATCTGGGCTCACTTGCCTTTGTGGTATCACCTGAAGAGACTCTCTCTGACGAGAATCACAGCTGGTTCCCATCGACGGGACCCTTCGCGATGGCCTCACTGGTCGAACCGGAGGCCGTTGAGGCACTCCAGGGAGTCAGGGGGCACTGGAGCAGGACTAGAAGGGGCTAGGCCTAGTGACATGGTGGCAGACTAGGGGTGGACAGTCAGCTCAACTGCCACTCTGTATCAGGGATCAGTGGGGGTAGGGAGGGAGGACCTGCTGCCACTCTGTGTCAGAAATTGGTGGGGTGGAGGAGGGGAGGGACAACTGGATCTCACCATGGGCTGGTTTAGCAATCATGGAGGTTTTGTTCTGTGATCGAGGGGAGTTCGGTGATTGGACTTGAGGGGGGTGGTGGAGGGGGTTCAATCTGGTGATCAGTGGGGTGGGGGGACAGAGGGGAGATTGGTCCGGGCCAGTATGGTGATTCATGGGATAAATCAGTCCGGGAGGGTGGCAGGGGGGAGGAGTTGTGATTCGCCACAGCTGTTGTGATAGCTAGGATTTGCTGTATTTAGAAATGCTAAAGTGCAGAAGGAGACCATTTGGCCCATCGAGTCTGCACCAACAACAATCCCACCCCATAACGCCACATATTTACTTTGCTAATCCCTGTAACCCATGCATCCCAGGACAATTCAGCATGGCCAGTCCACCTTACCCACATATCTTTGGACTGTGGGAGGAAATTGGAGCACCCGGAGGAAACCCACACAAACACAGGGAGAACATGCAAAATCCACACACACAGTGACCCAAGCCGGGAATTGAACTTGGGTCCCTGGATCTGTGTTTGAGGCTGGCTGAGAGAAGCAGAGGTTGAGTAACAGGCCTCTGCTGCTGGAGACTGCGCATGCACAATTGCACCCTCTGCTGCTCCCAGTGAGCATTCTGGTGATTTAAGCCCCACCCCCTCCCCTACAGGTGAGAAACAACTTAGGTGATTTTTTTTCTCTAATTGCATAAGATTGCAGATTTTAAGTCATCCAAAAATTGGGATCAGAAACTCTCCCATCTTCCCACCCATTTGGAACTTTGTTTGGTAAGATCACCCCCAATGTCTCTGCTGGATTAATGACTTTCAGATCATTAGGGTAGCATGGTGGCACAGTCATTAATACTGCTGCTTCACAGTACCAAGGATTCAGGTTCAATTCTAGCCTGTGTGGAGTTTTCAAGTTCCACCCCAGGTACTCTGGTTTCCTCCTACACTCCAAAGATATGCACATTAGGTGGATTGGTCATACTGAATTGCCCCTTAGTGTACAAAGATGTGTAGTTTAGCTGGATTGGCCACAGTAAATGCAGGGGAATGAGCCTGAGCGAGGTGCTCTTTCGGAGGATTAGTGCAGATTTGATGGGCCGAATGGCAGTTTTGTGCAATGTGGGCCTTCTATATCAGGCTGCTGCCTCTCACTTAATCTGGATAATGTTGCATTCCCTTGTGGCCTCCTCAACTTTCCTCATGGGGAGCACTGCTTTCAACATATATCTGTGATGTACATTTGTTTCCTTTGCTTGAATGTTATGTCTAGATCATGGAGTCATAATCAAGTTTTAAAGCACAGCAAGAGATCCTTCTGAGTTAACTTCTCAGTTAACTTCTGAGTTAACCATTAATCTCATTTTCCAATACTTGGTCTGTAGCTTTGTATGCTATGGCATTTCAAGTGTTCATCTAAATGCTTCTGTAATGTTGCGAAGTTCCCTGCCTTTATCACAGTTTCATGCAGTGAGTTCCAGGTTCCCAACACCCTCTGGGTAAAAAAGTTGTTCCTCAAATCCCTCTAAATTTCCTGCCTCTTACCTTGAATTTATTGACCCCTCTACTAAGGGGAAATGTATTTTTCCTATCTACCCTCTCCTTGCCCCATAGAATTTTGTACATCTCAATGAGAAACCCCCTCAGCCTTCTCTGCTCTGTGAAAAATAACCACAACCTAATGTGCCTGTCCTCATAGCAGAAATGTTCCAGCCCAGGCAACATACTGCTGAATCTCCTCTGCACCCTCTCCAGTGCAATCACACCCTTTCAATAGTGTGGTGACCAGAACTGCACAGTACTCTAGCTGTGGCCTAACAAGTATTTTACACAGCATCATCATAACCTCCCTGCTTTTGTAGTTTCTGCCTTATAAAGGCAAGCATCCCTTTGACCTTTTTAACTATCTTATCAACCTGTCCTGCTGCCTTCAGGGAGCTTTGGAAATGTACTCACAGGTATCTCTGGTCCTGTTTACTTCCTGGCATCCTACACTTCATTGTGCATTCCCTTGTTAATCCTCCCAAAATGCATCACCTCATACTTTTCAGTGTTAAATTCCATTTGCCACTGTTCAGCCCATCTATATCATCTGTAATCTCAGATTTTCCTCCACGCTAGTTACCATAACATCAATTTTCTAATCACCAGTGAACTTATTGACCATGCGCTCCACGTTCACAGTATGTTTGTAAATTAAATGATATTCTTTGCAATTGTTTTGGGGCAGATAAAGTTTTTTTTGATTAGTGTCACAACTAAACTTACATTAACACTTCAATGAAGTTACTGTGAAAATCCCCACACTCTGGCGCCTGTTCGGGTACACTAAGGGAGAATTCAGCATGACCAATGCATCTAACCAACATGCCTTTCACACTGTGGGAGGAAACCAGAGCACACAGACACGGGGAGAACGTGCAAAATCCAGACAGACACTGACCCAAGCTGGAAATTGAACCTGGGTCCCTGGCACTGCAAGGCAGTTGGGTTAGCCATTGTGCCACCATGCCACCCAGCAGTGGCTTATGAAAAATACGTTGAAGGGGCTTGTGATGGGATTCTTTTGTCTTTCCCAAACAGATCGTATTGAAAATGGCCACAAGCAAAGCAATAGTCAGGCACTCTTTGCCTTCATAAGCATAGTGCTGTCCCATTTACATTAGTGTCTTGGAGGCAAATATGGCTGGTAGCCCTTGCTGCATTAGTGTTGTTTCAAGATCTGTCTCACTAGCATCACACTGCATGATGAGCTCGTCACTGACATCACAGTACTTCAGCATTGTTACTGTCATCACTAGTTATTTGATTTTGGTGACACTGCTTCTTGATCTGTTTCCCAATACCACAACACACCCTTGATAGTAGGCTTCTGTAATTGTTCACACACAGCTGACAAATTGGGCAAAAAAAATAGTGAACTAGTTCACAAAATCAACAAATAGTTGCACTACTTTCACATCTGTTGATCACTGCATTATTGTTCCAGCTCTCACCTTGTCAAGATCCAGGTGAAGACCTTTTACTGTCAAAACATAACCCACATACCTGACTTCTGGCACCTTGCAATATGTTTTTGTTCATCTGGCAAGCTCACTCCAGCAGTCATGTTAAATCCTGATCATGGTGCATCATGGTTTCTTCCATTGTTTCTCCACATCCATAGACAAGTAAATTATCTACTATAGATTGGCCTGGGAGGATGTCTTTATGGATACTGTCTGACTGGAGCCATGGCATGTGCAACCATCTATATCGCCCAAACAGCATCCAGAATGTCATTAGAAAGTTGCTGCTTTCATCCAGCTTCTCTTGCCAGTAACCATCCTACACATTAAGGGAAGTGAATATCTTTACCTCGGCAAGTTGCTACCATGTTTCTTTGATGCTTAGCGTGGGGGAGTGAGATCCCTTCAGTGTTTTATTTAGATCCTTTGAGTCTGAGTGTACTCACAGTTTTCCAGTTTGTTTCACTGCTAACATGCCGTTAATCCAGTCTGTAGGATTTGTCACTGTTTTGATAACCCACCACTTTTCCAGATCTTTTCTTTTAAGCTTGACCTTTAGGCAGCTGAAATTCTTCACAGCAGATGCTAAATTGGTCTTGCACTCTCATCTACTTCTAGATGACATCCTCCTGGTAGACATGCCAACCTTGTAAATACAGCTTTGTTTTCCTCTGAGATTAGTTCTGCCATGAGGAGTTTTGTGTACTTCAATATATTATAAATCTCAATTGGCATTTTGTTAGGATGTTAAATCAGAAACCGCAGGGTAGATTCAGAAGACCAACTCAACCCCAACAATTTTGCTATTTCGACACAAGTGTGAGGATAGGATTTTTCATCTCAGGGGCAATTCCACTGACAAATTAGGGATCCTTTTGAGCAAAACAAGCTTTACTCATAATAGAGTGTAAGTCAAACTCTAACAAAAAGAATCTCTTAACCATTGTTCAATCTGTAAACATGAACAAAAACAAATGCTTGAAGTCTACTATAAGGTTATTCACTTTCAATTAAGCAATATCTAACTTATAGATTTAAACACCTTTTTGAAAATAGTTAGCAAATCCAGCTTTTTTCACTCATTCTGTATTTATTTGCAGCCCTTGTGTGTTTCTCTTTATCCTTTCCAGCAGCATTTTTGTATGTTGGGACTTTTCTGAGTTCCTTGCTCAGCTATGTCTTCTCTGCAGCCAGTATTTTACTGGCAGCTTTTCTTTTTGTAGTTTTATTCAGCAATTGTTCTGAAGACCTGATCCTTCCAGGTTTCTCAGTACCTCATTTCCAGGGTTCAGATTTGTTTTTCTTCACTTTCTGTCGCCATGGTTCAAACAGAAGGACAACAAAACTTCATTATAGTTTTATCTCAGTAAGAGTCTTTATTGAACTGCCTTTAAGATGTCTGCCTCCACAGGCAGCCTCATGGCATAGTCACATGACTACGTAAATCCAGATGTATCTGAGTGGTTTCACTTCAAAACCCAAACACTTGATGCCTTAGCTTTATCTGCAAGACTGTTTTATAATATTAAACTTATTAAATGCCTTTTATAAGTCCACATTCACAATATTCACTGAACTTCCTGTATCTAATACACTCTCAAAGAACTCAATTAAATTTGGCAGACACAACTTCATTTTTTACAAATCCATGCTGGCTGTCCTTAATTAGTAATCTTTCTAAGTCACTATTCATTTCATCTCATTCTTTGGCCATTGAAAGTTTATCCAGTTCTGATGTCAGCCTTATTATTTAATGATAATTGGCTTACCTTTGTCTCCATTTCTAAACCTCTTCCACTCATATGTTCCTCTCAAAGTGCCTCACAAGCTATTAGAGACACAGAAGGAGAAGGACTGACCCCCTGAGGTCAGCACCTCAGAGCATGTACAGTGGCTCACCTTTGTCCTTTCAAACAACAACCAAGAGGTATTTACCCAGGGCAAATAAGAGAGTGAGACAGCAGGGGCAGACCATAAGTAGGTAAGAGCTTCAGTGGTGGAAGGTGAGGGAGAAGATATTGCTTACCACTTAGTTAAGAAATGTTACCATCTCAGGTGAAATGCCCAGGCAGTGAATTTTCAAGTTGCCTAAAGCTGGCATTGTGAACCTGCTTGGTTTTCATTCAGAACGTCAGAACAAGGAACAGGAGTAGGCCATTTGGGCCCTCGAGTCTGCTTTGTCATTCAATAAGATCATCACTGATCTTTTTGTGGACTCAGCTCCACTTATCCGACCACTCACTATGACCCTTAATTCCTTTACTGTTCAAAAATTGATCTATCTTTGCCTTAAAAACATTCAATGAGGTAGCTTAACAGCTTCACTGAGCAGGGAATTCCACAGATTCACAAATCTTTGGGTGAAGAAGCTCCTCCTCAACTTAGTCCTAAACCTGTTCCTCCTTATTTTGAGGCCATACCCCTAGTTCTAGTTTCACCTGCCCATGGAAACAACTCCCTACTTTTATCTTATCTATTCCCTTCATAATAGAACATAGAACATAGAACATTACAGCGCAGAACAGGCCCTTTGGCCCACGATGTTGCGCCGACCAATTAAAAAGCAATGGCCCTCTAACCTAAACCAATCCCTTTCCATCCATAAACCTATCCACGGATCTCTTAAATGCCCCCAAACTAGGCACATCTACAACTGCAGCAGGCAGGGCATTCCAATCCCTCACCACCCTCTGGGTAAAGAACCTACCTCTGACATCCGTCCTATAACTACCACCCCTTAACTTAAAGCTATGCCCCCTCGTGCTAGCTTTCTCCATCCGAGGAAAACGGCTATCACTGTCCACCCTATCTAAACCTCTAATCATCTTGTATGTTTCAATAAGGTCCCCTCTTAGCCGCCTTCTTTCTAACGAAAACAACCCCAAATCCCTCAGTCTCTCCTCATAGGACCTTCCCTCCATACCAGGCAACATCCTCGTAAACCTCCTCTGCACCCTCTCCAAAGCCTCCACATCCTTCCTATAATGTGGGGACCAGAACTGCACACAATACTCCAAGTGTGGCCGCACCAGAGTTTTGTACAGTTGCAACATGACGCTGCGGCTCCTAAATTCAATCCCCCTACCAATAAACGCCAAGACACCGTATGCCTTCCTAACAACCTTATCTACTTGATTCCCAACTTTCAGGGATCTATGTACACATACACCCAGATCCCTCTGTTCATCCACACTATTCAGAGTCCTACTGTTAGCCCTATACTCTACACATCTGTTATTCCTGCCAAAGTGAATTACCTCACACTTTTCCGCATTAAACTCCATCCGCCACCTCTCGGCCCAGCTCTGCAACTTGTCCAAGTCTTCCTGTAGACTAAGACACCCTTCCTCACTATCTACCACACCTCCGACTTTGGTGTCATCAGCAAATTTACTAATCCACCCAACTATACCCTCATCCAGATCATTTATAAAAATTACAAACAGCAGTGGCCCCAAAACAGATCCCTGTAATCTAAACATGTAATCTTATATGTTTCTACAAGATCTCCCCTCATTTTTCCAAATTCCAATGAGTATAGCCGCAGTTTAGTCAGTCTCTCCTCATAAACCAACCCCCTCAACTTGGAATCAACCTAGTGAGTCTCTTCTTCATCCACTCCAGTGCCAGTACATCCTTTCTCAAGTAAGGAGAACAAAACTGTGCACGGTACAGTCCACTAAATCCAATAGAAAGGAGCAAAATGTGCCATTAATTCTTGCCACAACTTGTATTAATATAATCACAGCAAAATATCCCATGCCACATGCGACTCCTGTACGCCTTATGGTGATCAGTTACTGTATACATTGGTTACTTACACAGTCTGGGATTTTCACAGCAACTTCATTGCAGTGTTAATGTAAGCCTACTTGTGACACTACGGTTATCATCCATTCACTTCACCAAGGACATTATGTGCCAAAATTAAGACGATGTAACATCTTAAAACTGAGGTTTTTAAACAATGTTGCAAATACATGGGGATCTGCAAGCTCATGCAAAATAATTGGTCAAATGTCTTTGATCTCTTTCATTCTTTTGCAGCATTTGAATTTTTAATAGCTCATGTTACAGTAGACTTCTTTCAAATTTCTGTTAGGGATGGCCTGATAAAATTTAAAATATTAATAACCAATAAATAT
The DNA here is from genome assembly GCF_965287045.1 of Carcharhinus amblyrhynchos. NCBI lineage: Eukaryota > Metazoa > Chordata > Chondrichthyes > Carcharhiniformes > Carcharhinidae > Carcharhinus > Carcharhinus amblyrhynchos. Next base: position 43,072,856 of record NC_137324.1, on the reverse strand, counting down.
GTAAAGAGTACAAATCTTACCCGGCAGAAAGAGTTCCAAATAAAGTTTAACCGATCTTTGCTTCTTTCCGCAAGAGGCCCATTGCCATCTTAAACGTTCTTCAGCTTCCAGGGGAACCATGAAAGAAACAAATTTAAATATATTGCAACACTTAGAATGCTGCAGGAAAAAATGGTGATTTGATATCCTGAGCATTCTTTCTACTTTATCACATCTATTTATTCCCAAAACTCTGGATGGAAAAATCATAATTCCACACTAGTCATGTCGCAGTAGAAAGTAACTTTACCAGATGGCTTATTCCACTTTGCTAAGCGAAACAAAACAACATTAAAAAGTCATTAGCTTTTGTTTCATAAAACACATAGCACAAAAAATGTAAGCAGAACGCTGAACAGATACAGTGATTTTTTTCTGCACTTGAATCTGACAAAATTGACTGATAGGCATCTATTTACCAGTGTGCAATACCAGTAGGAAACATGTTGGGATCGATTTTCACTGCCTCTGCTTTGATTTGAGGTGATGGCCTCAAATTGGGATCAGTAGTCTCATCACACTAAAGTAAAGTTTGTTTATTAGTCACAGGTAGGCTTACCTTCACACTGCAATGAAGTTACTGTGAAAATCCCCTAATTGCCATGTTTTGGCACCTGTTCAGATACACTAAGGGAGAATTTAGCATGGCTAATCCACCTAATCTGCACATCTTGGACTGTGGGAGGAAACCGGAGCACCCAGAGGAAACTCACGCAGGCGCGGGGAGTATGTAAAAATGCCACACAGACAATGACCCAAGCCAGGAATTGAATCCAGGTCCCTGCCGCTGAGAGGCAGCAGTGCTAACCATGGTGCAACCATGTTGTCCACTATAATCTTTGGTGGCATGGCTGTAATTTAACTGAATGGTATTTAGGCAATTTGTCTTCACTTCCCTTCATGAACAATCTTGAAATGTCAAATGATGATCTTCCAATGTCTAACATGCTACCTTAAATTTTATTGAATCCTCAGTTATCATTAACATGTTGCCTGGTGGTTCTCCTTCCCTCCTTCCTTCCTTCCCTTCCTTCCTCCCTCTCTCCCTTCTTCCCTCTTTCCCTCACTCCCTCCCGCCCTTCCGTAAGTGGATATGACCATTCCTGTCTTGTAAGACTCATGTAAATTGACTATTAACAGTTGCCTGCATTACAAGAGGTTAATACATGGCAAAGAACATATGTATAAAATGGGGAAATTTCAACAGTAACTTGGCGGAGTCTTGATAAATCGATTGATGAGGCCAACTGTCTTGCAACATGGAAACCTACTTCTAGTCTCCACTGCATGTTGCAAGTTATTCTTACACAAGAGTTTTTAGTGAAAGGAAAGGGTTTTATGTTCTAATATACTGCTTTGTTTTTTTCTCATTCATCAACTTCACCTACCTACTTCCTCACCGACTAATGTTAAAATATGTTACCAAATTTGCATCAAATTGTCTTAGATTCGTTATTATTGTTCACTTTGATGTCCTCGCCTGGGTTAAATAAAAGCTCCAACAGTCTTCCCTTTTTATCTCTAACTTTCTAACATTCAAGTTAACTTCTTTAATGGTTCCACATTATATTTTATCTTCACTATTTTTTTTCCCTGATTTCTCTGCCTTGCCTGATGGCATGAACTTCTTTCTGATAAATGGTTCTGCAACTGTGAGGTATCTCATAAAAGTGTCTTCATTCATGTGTGCGTGATGTTTCCTTAAAATGTAGTTTTAAATTAAGCCTGTGCCATTTTCTTTGATTTAGTGTCTGTGAGTAAGAAACAACTCTTGTTAACAAAAAAAGGTTCATTTCTAGTTGGTAAGCTGTTAAATTTGCATGATTTGATCAAATTTTCGATTGAATGACTTACATTAGCATCAGCAATAAATTATCATGCATGAATGCCAAAATCACTGTTCTTAAATATTTGTGCTTCACTCATGGTTGTTGTCTAAACATCTTTCACGTGTACATGTAAAGCAATTCCTTTACTCCTCCAGTTTAATAATGTCACATCAACAATAATGTTAGCTGTACTTCGAATAACACATTGAAAAGATACACCATGATGAGTTGGCCTTTCTGAAATAAAATTCAGCTCTGAAGTATCAATTTCATGGGATAGTAACTTACATTTTATATCAAAATTATTCTGTTTTCAAACATCCTGCAGATGGCCTGACCAAAAAAAGACATCTCTTTACAGACTGAATGTGGAGAATGGCTTGTCCTATTTTTACTTGTTTTTACTCATTCTGCTTGATAGCATTATTGATGACCCCTTCCATCACTTTACTGATAATGTAAATTGATGGGATGGGCATCGCCTGGGTTAGATTTGTCCTGCTTTTTGTGGACAGGATATTGAATGTCAAGGGGTATTGGTTAAATTCTCGCTTGTTAGAGATGGTCATTGTCTGGCACTTGTGTGGCGCATATGTAGCTTGCCATTCGTCATCCCAAGCCTGAATATTGTCCAGGTCTTGCTGCATTTCGACATGCTCAACTTCAGAGTCTGAGGAGTCACAAATGGTGTAGAACGTTGTGCAGTCATCAGCAAACATCCCCAGTTCTGACCTTATGATGGAAGAAAGGTTATGAATGAAGCAGATAAAGATGGTTGGGTCTAGGACAATTCCCTGAGGAACTGCTGCAGCAATTTCTTGTATCTGAGATGATTGACCTCCAACAACCACAACCATCTTCCTTTGTGCTACATATGACTCCAACCAACAGAGAACTTTCTCTTTTGATAGCACACTTGATGGCACTTTCTGTCACTTTACTGATGATCAGGAGCAAACTGGCCAGTAATTGGCCGGGTTGGATGTGTCTTACATTTGTGTACAGGACATACCTGGGCAATATTCCACATTGCTAGGTGGATGTCAGTGTTATTGCTGTATTGAAACAGCTTGGTTAGGGACATGCAAGTTCTAGAGCACAAATCCTCAGGACTATTGCCGGAATATTGTCAGGGCCAATAGCCTTTGCAGTATCTAGTGCCTTCAACTGTTTTTTGACATCACATAGAGTGAATTGAATTGGCTGAAGACTGGCATTTGCAATGCTGGAGACCACTGGAGGAGTCCGGGATAGATCATCCACTCAGCACTTCTGGCTGAAGATTGTTGCAAATGCTTCAGCTTTGCCTTTTGTACTCAAGATCTGGGCTGCTCCTTCATTGAGAATGGGGATTTTGTGGAGCCTCGTCTTCCAGTGAGTTGTTTAACTGTCCACCACTGTACATGCTGGATGTAGCCGGACTGCAGAGCATAATTCTGATGTGTTGTGTGTGGAATTACTTAGCTCTGTCTATCGCTCTCTGATTAGCCATTTATAAAGGCTTCTGATGGCTTTTTTGCTTCTGCCACTCTATGCTTCTATTAATAAGGTAATGGATTTCATATGTTTGTGGTTGTAGTAGATGTGATTTTGATCCATTTAGGAAGGCTTAATGTCTACAGGTTAGGACTGGAGGCTGGTGTGGAGAATAAACAGTAGCATAAGACAGTTTGGCCAAATATTTTGTTTCTTAGTACAGAATTATAAAACTTCAACAATGCAGAAGGAGGCCATTTGGCCCATCAAGCCTGCACCGACGATTCCACCCGGGCTCTATCCCTGCAACCACAAGTATTTATCCTGCTAATACCCATAACACTAAGGGTCAACTTAGCATGTCCAACTGACCTAACAGCATATTTTTTGGACTGTGGGAGGAAACCAGAGCACCCGAAGCAAATGCACGGAGACATGAGGAGAACATGCAAATTCACATGAGGCTGGAATTGAACCCAAGTTGCTGACACTGTGAGCAGCAATGCTAACCACTGCTAATTCAACGCAATTCTAAGCAACATCAATGTGGAAATTGTCCAGCAAGTTTATGTCATTTGTTTCATGCACTGTTCTGCACGAACACGTAATAGCCCTCAAAAAATTGAGAGTAAGAATGTTTCAGGGATTCAGTTTAGATTTGATCCTCAGGTTTCTTTATAACCAAACAGTGGTGCACAATACACTGAGGTAGCATTTTTGCAAGTTTATATTACTCCGCATAAGTGCAATCTTTTATTCCTTCTTTTTTCAAAAATTCCTACAATGAGCAAAGTGACGCCTTCAAAATAGGTCATTCTTCTGCTGTGGTAGGCCAGTGCACAGGTATGCAATTTCCTTAGTGGTTTAAGTGACAATTGACTATTTCTAAAGATGATTCATTGTTATACATCTATTTTACATGATTGTTCAGTTGCAAGCATCTGTTTCTTACGATGATTTAGTGGGATACACTCATTTGTCATAATGGTTTAGGCATCGGGACATGTTCCTTATGATGGTTTAGTGGTTTACATCTGTTTTTCATGATGGTTTTGTTGTATGCATCTGTTTCTGTGACATGTGCTTGTCTTCTATACCAATGTAATACTTTGAAAATGTGATGTCTCCATGTATTTTCAAGAGTCTCAGAACATCTTGTGGATTCTCCTAAACTTAAATTTCATCTATTTTTGAGACATCAGCATGAAGGGCCAAGGAACTATGCAGGCACAGCCAAGGTTAAAGAGAGTACACAAGAATATGCTGTAAAACAGGAAATGATGATTTGGTGACACCAAAATCGGTTTTAAATAATGTATAGGCTTTTGGAGCTAGGTAGGGCTGAGAAAGGTAAGGAAGTCCACAATATTCAGCTTAAATCGAAGATGGTTCAATTAATTTTGCTTTCAACATGGTGGAGATGCAGAAAAAAGAAACAATTTGTAGTGATTGGAACACAAAAATGAGAGGAAAGTTCAGTAAAACACTGAAAAGAAAAACGCAATGGTCAGAGACAAAGGGTGGACAAAGTGGCACCGTAGTTAGCACTGCTGCCTCACAGCACCAGGGACCCGGGTTTGATTCCTGGCTTGTGTCAGTCTCTGTGTGGAGTCTGCACATTCTCCCTGTGTCTGTGTGGGCTTTCTTCGGTGGTCCGGTTTCCTCCCACAGTGGGAAAGATGTGCTGGTTAACTGCATTGGCAATGCTAAATCTTCCCTCGGTGTGCCCAAACAGGTATGTAGTGTGGCGATTAGGGGATTTTCACAGTAATTTTGTTGCAGTGTTAACATGAGTCTAATTGTGACACTAATAAATAAATTTAAACTTTAGGATGCTCCTGCCTGCGTAACGTTGCGATGGTAACATTGTCCCTCCCCCTCTTGGCTCAGGTTCCCTGGCTGCGGAAGGTGCAAATTAGGTTTAGAACTTAATCATTTAAACTTGATAATAAAGACCAGAAATATAGGTTCTGCATTTCTAAAACAAAAAAAAGCTTTAATTTTTAAACCATGAGCTGAAATCCTACAAACTGGTTAATACCAATTTGTGCTATTGAGTCAGAACTTGTGCCCGTGCAAAGCTCTGCAATACTGACCCCACCAGAAATTGTGCGGTCAGCTATTGCAAATATTAATTAACAGTTCTGTACTGCAAATCCGCTCTTTGCAGAACTGCTCCAGGGTGCTTGGAAATTAGGCAGCAGCATTTCTGAGTGAGAGGACAGGAGGCAAAGAGGGAAGTACCTGACTCAGTGAGTTGACTGTTAAATGACTAAACTTTCTGATGCTTGTGTTTCTTTGTGTCATAATGTCTTCGATTGGAAGATCTGGCAAATGCAACCAAGGAAGGGAGAGAAATATTATGGCAAGGATTTTTCTAATGGAGGGTTTTGTCTTTTTGGTATCCAAGTAGTCGAGGGGAAACAATCTGAAACAACTTAGTCCGCAGCCATTTAATGCTCCAGATGTGTTGGTTGGCTAGAGATGATATTGCTCCCCTCACACAGGAGGAGGTCCCACCTCAGAGAGCTGCCAGTAACTCTCTAGTTGACATGACTGCAGGCACTCCCTAAAGCCTTAGCCCCTGGTGTAAGTTTTAGGGATCTCAGGGCAGGGTGGGGAGATGAAGCCCAAGGGCATCGGCAGAAGGGAATGGGAGTATTTGTGGAGGAAACGATGCGGAGGCCATACTGGATGACAGGAACCTGGCTAGCTGCATCTGGAAACTTAACAGGCATCCTTACCTCACCAAAATTACTCAGAGGAGGGCCAAGCCCAAATTTCAGCCTCCTGACTTCTGGCATGCACAGGGAACACAATAAACATTGCAAGCCAGAAAACAAATGCAGAGAACTTTCTCCACCATTTTCTTTTTATTAGCCAAACTATGTTTTTAGTGCACAAGACAAATCTTGCATTTCCCAAATTGGAAAGAAAAATAATGAAGTATTAAACATCATAAAAAAAGTTAACTCTACCTCATTATAATCATACAGATTATATAACAAATAATGACAAAGAACAAAGAAAAGTGCAACACAGGAACAGGCCCTTCGGCACTCCAAGCCTGCACTGATCATGATGTCTGCCTAAACTAAAACAGTTTGCACTAATGGAGCCCATCTCCTTCCATTCCCATCCTATTTGTAAATTCATCTAGTTACCCCTTAAATGCCACAATCATACCTGCTCCCACCACTTCTCCAGGCAGCGCGTTCCAGGTATTCATCACTCTCTGTGTTAAAAACCTGCCTTGTGCATCTCCTCTAAACTTTTCCCCACACACCTTAAACTTATGTCCCCTAGTATTTGACTTTTCTACCCTAGGAAAGAGCATCTGACTATCCACTCTGTCCATGCCACTCATAATCTTCTAGACTTCTATCAGGTTGGCCCTCAACCTCTGTCGTTTCAGTGAGAACAAACCGAGTCTATCCAACCTCTCCTCATAGTTAATACCTAATACCTCCAGACCAGGCAACACCTTGATAAACTACTATATGCCCTCTCCAAAGCATCCACTTCCTTCTGGTAGTGTGGCAAAATTGTACACAATATTCTAAATGAGGCCTAACTAAGATTTTATACAGCTGCAGCATGACCCAACAATTTTTATACTCAATGCCCCAACAGATGAAGGCAAGCCTGCCATATGCTTTCTTGACTACCTTATTCACTTACAAGGTTAAACAGTTTTGCTTAAGCTATGCATCAATAAAACTCAAGGAAATCACTTTGTCAACTTAATAAAGCTTCAGGTACATACTAAGTGAACTAATTAATCATGGCCTGTGAACGAAGATAAATATCATTATATTGTAAAGATATGTGTAAAAAGAACCTTATACACAAGCAGAACTAGGGCTATCCATCATTAAGTGAAAATAATTAGTAATACACAATTGCTAAAGACCGGATAGGTTCTCACAGGAATGGGTGGAATTTTAAAAAAGGCCACTGCATCAGGGAAGGAGAAGATGTTCATCTCTAATTAAGGGCCTCTTAAGCTCCTTAATGAACTTGATAAGGGACCTATCTAGAATAGAATTAAATTTGCAACCCTTTTCCTGGCAAGTCTGAGCAGTCTTTTACAAGTGAATGCACAGCACTTGATTTCACCACGAACCCCGAATGAATTTCTTTGGAGAATTTTTTTGGGGCGGCACCTTGGCACAGTTGTTGGCACTGCCTCCTCACAGCGCTAGGTACCCACATTCAATTCTGGTCCTGAGTTACTGACTGTATGAATTTTGTATAATCTTCCCGTGGCTGTGGGTTTCTTCTGGGTGCTCCAGTTTCCTCCCACATTCCAAAGATGTGCTGGTTAGTGGATTGGCCCTTAGGGTTGGAGGATTGGCAGGTTAAATACGTGGGTTTATGAGGATAGGGCCGGGGTGGGATTGTTATTGGTGCAGGCTGGATGGAGTGAATGACCTCCTTCTGCACTGTAGGGATTCTGTGATTCTATTGTTCTATGAGATGATTCTGCCGTGCCAACTAGCATTGGGCAAGAACTGGTCCTTAGTTTGTTGTACAGGCCACTGTTTGCCTCATTCCATGACCTAGCTTTCCAAGGAGCTGTATGCTCAAATCAGTAACAGCAGCAAAAGCTCTCAATATGTCTGCCACCTGACTTTGCCATTGGTGTCAGACAGACACTGCCCACCTCCTCGAAGTGCCTGGTGCCTCTGATTGGGTGATAGGTTCATCTCCAAATCAATTGTACCATTTGAATTAGAGGAGGGTCCAAACTAATATGACAGAGGGATGGGATCATTTGCAAAGATTCAGTGTAGGGGGAATTAAGAACAAGAGGAAAAGACAGTAAGAAAAATAAGAAAGTGATAAGTAGAGAAATCAAGTGCCAGAGTCAGATAAGGGTCGAGTAAAAAAATAATAGAAAGGGGAAAACAAATGTTAAAAATGATCACCTTAGGCTTTTGTACCTGAATGCTCAGATCATTTGGAACAAAATGGATGAATTAGTTGTGCAGATAGATGTAAAGCACTATGACATTTGTGGGTAGATGCCACTGAATCACAGAAATATCATGCTCCAGAAGGAGGCAAAGTAGCCCTTTATGTCTGCACTGGCTCTCCAATTGTTTATGCTTAGTATCATTCTCCTGCCTTTTCCCAATAATCCTGTGCATTGTTTCTATTCAAATAATCATCTATTACCCTCTTTAATACCTTGATTAAAACTTGCTTCCACCACACTTTCAAGCAATGCATTTCAGACCTCAATGACTCACTGTGTGAAAAGGTTTTCTCGTATCACATTTGATTATTTTGCGAATCACTTTAAATCTCTCTCGTTATCGATCCTATTACAAATGAGAACAGTTTATTCCTATCTATTCTATCCAGCCACAACTCTGAACCTTTCTCCCTATCTATTCTGTCCTGCTTTTAGTGCACAGGACATAGTTGGTCAATTTTATACAATGCTTGGTCAATGCCACAGAATCAAATAATTGTTACGGTGACAAAGAGTGCCATTCGGCTAGAGTTGTTCTTGTTCTGGAAAAGTTTGGCTGGGGGTATGGCAAGTTCTGGAACTTTGCTGGAATATACTATTGCTGGAATATTGTCAGGGTCAGGGCCCATAGCCTTTACAGCGTACAATGCCTCTCATCATAGGACAACCCCCTCATCCCAGATACCCATCTGGTGAACCTTTGCAATACTGCCTCCAGTACAAGTATATCCTTCTTGGAATATGAAGACTAAAACTGCATGTAGTATCCAGTTATGATGTCACCAAAGCCCTGTAAAATTGTAGCAAAGCTTTGTTTTTCTTCAGCTGCTTCAAAAATGACCTTTCCTCTATCTGAAGTGGAGGTATTGCTAATGATTGCATTGTTTCTGACTCCTCATGTACTGAAGCAGTTCCTATCCAAATGCAACAGGACCCAGACAACACTCAGACTTGATAAGTTTAAAAGTTGTAAGTCACAATTGTTGCGCATACATTCCAGTCAATTAATATCTCCAACAAAGGGTAATTCTAACTCCCTCCCTTTGACATTTAATATCATTACCAATATTGAATCCCCCACCATGAACATCCTAGGAATTACTACTGACCAAAATCTCAACTGGACCAGCCATATAAATACTGTTGTTGCATGAACAGATCAGGGGCCAGGCATGCTGTACAGGTAACTCTGGGTGGCATGGTGACACAGTGGTTAGCACTGCAGCTTCACAGCACCAGGGACCCAGGTTCAGTTCTGGCCTCAGGTCACTGTCTGTGTGGAATTTGAACATTCCCCCTGTGTTTGCATGGATTTTCTCTGGGTGCCCCAGTTTCCTTCCACACTCCAAAGATGTGCAGGACTGATTGACTTAAATCACCCCTTAGTGTTGGGGGGTGAGGGGGGGGGGGCAGTGGGCAGAATGCTATCAAGGCAAATAGGTAGTTTAAGGGGATAGAGCCTGATGGGGCTGTTGTTGGTGCAGGCTCGATGGACTGAATGGACTCCTCCTGCCCTTCCATGAATCTAACTCTTCACCTGATTCCCCTTAGTCTCTTTGCCATACACAAGGCACAAGTCAGGAGTGTGATAGAATATTCCCAACTTGTTGGATGAGTGCAGCTTTATTAGCACTCAAGAAGTTTGATACCAACTATGGAAAGCAGCCCACATGAATGGTGCCTGTCCACCATTTCAAACATTCACTCCCTCCTCCACTGACACACAGATGCAGCAATATATAGAACATAGAACATGGAACATTACAGCGCAGAACAGGCCCTTCGGCCCACGATGTTGCGCCGACCAATTAAGAAAAAAGCAATGACCCTCTAACCTAAACCAATCCCTTTCCATCCATAAACCTATCCACGGACCTCTTAAACGCCTCCAAACTAGGCGCATCTACAACTGCAGCAGGCAGGGCATTGCATTCCCTCACCACCCTCTGGGTAAAGAACCTACCTCTGACATCTGTCCTATAACTACCACCCCTTAATTTAAAGCTATGTCCCCTCGTGCTAGCTTTCTCCATCCGAGGAAAATGGCTATTACTGTCCACCCTATCTAAACCTCTAATCATCTTGTATGTTTCAATAAGGTCTCCTCTTAGCTGCCTTCTTTCTAACGAAAACAACCTCAAATCCCTCAGCCTCTCCTCATAGGACCTTCCCTCCATACCAGGCAACATCCTGGTAAACCTCCTCTGCACCCTCTCCAAAGCCTCCACATTCTTCCCATAATGTGGGGACCAGAACTGTACACAATACTCCAAGTGCGGCCGCACCAGAGTTTTGTACAGTTGCAACATGACGTTGCGGATCCTAAATTCAATCCCCCTACCAATAAATGCCAAGACACCGTATGCCTTCCTAATAACCTTATCAACTTGATTTCCAACTTTCAGGGATCTATGCACATATACACCTAGATCCCTCTGTTCGTCAACACTATTCAGAGTACTACCGTTAGCCCTATACTCTACACATCTGTTATTCCTGCCAAAGTGAATTACCTCACACTTTTCTGCATTAAACTCCATCTGCCAATGGAGATGGATATATATATATAGTATATATATCCATCTACAAAATACACAGCAGCCACTTTTCAATGTTCCGCAGACATTACATTGCAAACCTGTGAACTGCAATACCTAGAAGGTCAAGAGAAACAGAAGCATGGAAATACTACAGCTGCAAGTCATGAAATCTTGGATCACCATTCCTTTAATATCACTGGAAATTCTGGAACTCCCTTCCTTGCAGCAATATGAGCATACCTGTGCCAGATGGACTGCAGAAGTTCAAGAAGGCAACTCACTATCACTTTCCCATGGGCAGATGTGGATGGGCAATAAGTGCTGGCCTTGTCAGCAATGCTCGCACCCAATTAAAAAAAAAGCCAACTAAACTGTGTGCTTAAAAATCCTGTACTATTTTCCATACACAAGAAGCCATTCAAATGAACAGGGAGGATATGAATTGGTAAATGAGTTAAAACATGCCTAATTCTATTCATATAGGTACTTACTATATACATACATATATGCAGTCTGATTTTCCTGCTCTTGCTGTTTCATTTAGATTATTAAATGTCAAGAACAGCGATTTAATGAAAATTAAGGAATCCAATAAATGGGAATTGATCAAGGAGACAGATGGACTGAAGTCTTTGATATATAGATTAGTCTTCCAACACTTTACCTAAGCAAAGTGGATAACAATAGAGCATAGAATTTTGGGAATTATGGCACAGACGGCAAAAGTTAAAAGAGAAAATGAGCTGAATTTTAGACTTACATTCTAGAAGAGTGGCATCTTGTAAAGAAAGGTCAGTAAGTGGGACCTTTAAGATAAGGATTTCAGACTTCAGATATGAAAAGATCAAAAGAAACCGTGGCATATCCATTCATCTTACAAGGTGGGGTGAGCTGAGCAAAGTTGGACCAAGGTCACAGGCACACTCAGCAGGAAGCTGTGTTCACTCCAAATCATTCATTGTCTGGGCAATTCTCTTTGAACCACCAGTTGATACTATTCTAAATCAGAAGTAATTCCCAAAACAGATTTTGATACTGAGTATGTTAACTCTTGCTGGATTTTGCTTATTGTGTTAAAAATTTATGGGATCTTCTTTGGGGGGGTTTAGCTCTGAGTTTAGGAAAAGAAAGGTGTTTAGAGCTGGGTCAATTTAATGATGCTGTGCATAGCCATTACTGTAATAAATTGTATGTTTTTGGTTAGTGGTTTGTTTTGTGATTCACTGTTTAATAGACATATAATTTGCTTAATTATGACAAATAGACTGGAACCTTCTTCACATCTTTCCTCGCATTATACCAAATTGCAAAAAAAAAATACAGTTAAGAGCCTGCATTCCAAGCTTCCTTCATAAGATTTGGAATACCCTAGCATTCGATGTCAGCTGAGTTCTTAACATAATTGTTGCGTTTATGTCAAGAATGTTACAAGTGTAATGGTGTGGAAATTGTTTATGATTGTAGCATTTTGCAGATATAAGAAGACTCAAAACATTATTATTTATAACCTGAACTCCATGGAGAAAACAGCGTGATGGCTTTCCATAACTGTCACCGTGGCAGTGCCAAGGGAAACTGCTCAATAATGTTAATGACAGAGAGTGATTCCATGATCCTGTGCTTTCAACAGGGAGCAGCTATCACAGGGTGGCAGATTGGGCTGGAACACTGGAGGTGTAATACAATTCTCCTTATGTGACTAGCTACTCACTGGAAGGACAAGGTTGCAGATTCTATACAGACAAAGATGCCATGTTTCTCAGCCAATGAGGATTAAAGGAGAAATCAATGGTCACTTGTTACCTCGGGCACGGGCAAGTCATTAAAAATATCCTTTCTCCCTCTCTGGTTGTGAGACAGGAAACTTAACTAGAGGTTTTCCTCCTCTGAGGGAGATGCTTATCGACAGATGAACCTATTCAAACTTTCTCTCTCATTCACAGGCTATACCAGCTAATAGCTAAATGGGTACTATGTAGCCTTTGTTTTATCTTCAACTCTGAGACGATATATTGATATAAGGTTAAGCAACGATAATAATATAGAACATCATACATGATACAAAGATTGAATGGAGCCCAGTCCATCACGCAAACCAGCCTCCCATCCATTGACTCTGTCTACACTTCCCACTGCCTCGGCAAAGCAGCCAGCATAATTAAGGACCCTATGCACCTCGGATGTTCTCTCTTCCACCTACTTCTGTCAGGAAAAAGAGACAAAAGTCTGAGATCACAGACTAACCGACTCAAGAACAGTTTCTTCCCTGCCGCTGTTAAACTTTTGAATGGACTTACCTTGCATTACATTGATCTTTCTCTACACTCTAGCTATGACTGTAACAATGCATTCTGCACTCTCTCACTTCCTTCTCTATGAATGGTATGTTTGGTCTGTATAGCATGCAAGAAACAGCATGTTTCACTGTATGTTAATACATGTGACAATAATGAATCAAATCAAATCAAATTCTTAGGGACACTTATTCCTCTGGGTATTAAACTTAGCTAAAAGTTTGAACAGATCTGTCAGGAAAGACCTTTGAGCTATCATAATCAGTAATATCTTGAAATAGGAACACAGTTAGTATACATATTGTAAAGATGCACAAAGTATGCCAATTGATATCTCATATATAATGTGCAGTCAAGAGCCACTGTAATGTTTAGCATCATTTAGTTCCCTGCCTGGGCATTGTGCAGTGCATGATCAATAACTTGGGAAGCAAAAAATATATGGAGTTAGAAAATGGAGCATAGCGGGGGACTGGAGAGTACACCAGATGACTCATTAACTACCCAAGGCTTCTGTAAACACATGGAGAGTAATCAGAGAGGTTAGGGAGTGATTTTGAAAGACACTGGGAGGAGTTGGCGGGGGGGGTGGCAGTGATGGTGGTGGTGCGATTCTCCCAGCCCACTGCACTGCTCTAATAGTGCAGCAGGCAGGGAGATATAAACAGAGACCGTGTAGCGAGCTTCCCACTGAGTGCACATACCTCTTAAATTCTACACCCAAATCCCTGTTTAACTTGCTTGCTGCCTCATTTCTTGCAGCCTTCACCTGCATGTTACCTCACAATGACATATCACCAAAGAAGAACATAATGATTGTATGTACCCATGATTCTATCTAGAATCATAAAATCCCTACAGTTCAGAAGGACATTTAGTCCATCAAATCTGCACCAACCATAATCCCACTCACGCCCTATCCCCATAACCCCACTACTTTACCCTGCTAATCCACCTGACACTAAGGGAGAACTTACTGTGGGCATTCAACCTAACCCACACATCATTGTTGGATTCTGATAGGGGCCAAAATTCCACACCCTTAAATGCCATAGCCATTGAAGTAACAAGCAGCAAGGTGGAATCCAGGTAACTTACAAATAGTAAAAGTGAACATATAGTTATTCACAAGTGCCAAAACTTTATACTATGATTGTCAACCTATGCTACTCAGGTGCCATCAAAATTTTAATCTGTTGCTGCCTGCTGCTAGGTCTAGGTGCAGTCCTGACATCCACACTGAGGTGGAAACAGCCAGCTGACTGCCATCCCCTGTTAACTATGATGAATTTGGCAGGTGTCCTCCCAGTGTTATAACAATTTAACAGAGCCTGGAGAGAGCCTGACCTGCTGAAGGTGAGGGGAAGTAGGTGGCAGGGCACTATACGCAGACTCCGCACTGACAGTGACCCAAGCCACGAATGGAACCCGTGTCCCTGACGTTGTGAGTGCCAACCACTGTGCCACTGTGGCCCCCACATTGTAAGGGTTTGTGAACTAAATTAAAATAATAGGCCATGGTTTAATATTGGACAGAATTTTCCCAAGTGTTATAACGGCGAGAAAACCAGAGCGATCCATGGCAGACTGTCAGGCGTGGACTGCACTACAATCATCCCACACTCAGTCATTTGTTGGAGGAGTGGTGAGTTGTGCATTGGTTCTGGAGTGGGGCAAGGAGCCTAAACACATCAGTGAGCTCAGCTGCTGGGCACTTGGGCGTCACTTGGCAAGGGTGCCCTGATCTCACAGGCCACTGGGAGACACCTTCCCTCCCCCCATGGATATCAAGATATCCACCCCTTTCCTCCTCCCCACATCGGCGACACATTTCCCCAATCTCTCACCAACAAAGGCCATGAGCAACATTATGTGCTGGCACCCTCATGATAAGTAAGTCAACTGAAATCTTTGCAAGACAAATCTAGAGAAGAAATTTGCTTTGGACTCAAACCTCTCACTCTGTACCCTCACCCCAATCTTTGGTCTTTGAAATCAAGGAAATAGAGTTGGGAAGTACAAGTGAAAATAACATGCTGGTTGGAAGTAGGGGTGAGGGAGAATCAATTAACTGGACAGTTAGAACATTTCACTGTGTACAGCAAAATCTGTTTGATGTAATAAATTATGTTTGACAAAATAGTTGCTTTTTTCTTTTGTTTGATACTGTCATGTTTTACATGACTGAAGCCGAAAAACAACTGAAACACCATCTGAATAGTGTGTACAGAAACGCTTGCTAAGATACATAATGTATCAATTCCAAATATACCCCAGCTCAGATGCTATGTCTTGAATATTTGGATTATTTCTGTTTTGCTGATCTCTAGTCTGGCATTTGTCTTAATATAAACATTTACACTACTGCTTTTATTTCATTATATTTTCTATGGGAGATGAGTAAGTCCCTTCAGAATTCCCAGCCTCTGTTCTGCACTTGTAACTGCAGTATTTATATGGCTGATCCAATTCTGCTTCTGGTCAATGGTAACCCCCATCCTCACCAGGATATTGATATTGGGGGAATTCAGCGATGGTAATGCTATGGAATGTCAAGGGAGATAGTTGGATTCTCCTTTGTTGGAGGTGATCATTCCTTACCACACTTGTGTGGTCTGAATGTTACTTGTCACTTATGAGCCCACGCCTAAATGCTGATCAGATCTTGCTGTGTATGAGCGCAGACTGCATTAGTATCCGAAGAGTTGCGAATGATGTTAAAAATTGTGCAATCATCAATGAAAATCCCCACTTCTGACTTTATGGTGGAAGAAAGGTTATTGATGAAGCAGCTGAAGACAGTGGAGCCAAGGACACTAGTCTGAGGAATACTTGCAGTCATGCCCTGGAACTGAAATGGTTGACCCCAAACAGTAACAAGCATCTTCCCTTGCGCCAGGTATTACCAACGAATGATTTTTCTCTCTGATTCTCATTGACTCCAGTTTTGCTAGGGCTCCTTGACACCACACTTGATCAAGTACTGCCTAGATGTCAATGGCAGTCACTTTCACCTCTAGCGAAAGTTCTCTAGTTTGGGTTCATTTGTCCATGTTTGTACCAACATTGTAGTGAGGTCAGGAGATAAGTGACCCTGTGGCAGAGCCCAAACTAAGCATTGGTGAGTAGATAATTAATGAGTAATTGTCGCTCAATAGCACTGTCAGTGACTCCTTCCATCATAAGACCATAAGACATAGGAGCAGAATTAGGCCACTCAGCCCATCAAGTCTGCTCCGCCATTCAATCATGAGTGATATTTTCCTCATCCCCATTCTCCAGCCTTTTCCCCATAACCCCTGACCCCCCTTATTAATCAAGAATAATCACTTTGCTGATGATCGAAAGTGGACTGATGGGGCAGTAATTAGTCGAGTTGGATTTGTCCTGCCTTTATTGTGGACGTGACGTAACTGGACAATTTTTCACATTGCCAGATAGATACCAGCATTGTAACTGTACTGGAGCAGCTTGGCTAGGAGCGCAGAGAAAGCATTCTTACTGATTTATCACAGCTTGGTATGGCTCCTGCTCTGACCAAGACCGAAAGTAACTACAAAAAGTCATGAATGTAGCTCAATCCATCATGCAAACCAGCTTCCCATCTATTGACTCTGTCTATACTACCTGCTGCCTTGGCAAAGCAGTCAACATAATTAAGGACGCATGCACCATCCAGTGACTCTGCCTATACTTCCCGCTGCCTTTGTGGAGCCTCCTCCCCCATCTGGTTATTTAACTATCTACCATCACAACTGGATGTAACAGGTGTGCAGAGCTTAGATCTGATCACTGAAGTCGGTAGCTGTGTACTAGAAAAGGGGAGGTGATGGCCCAGTGGTAATATCACTAGCCTATTAATCCAGGAACTTAGCTAATGTTTTGTGGTCCCAGGTTCAAATCCCATCACATCAGCTGGTGAAATTTGAATTCACTAAAAAAAAATCTGTAATTAAAACCTGCTGATGACCATGAAACCATTGTCAATTGTCAGAAAAACTCAACTGGTTCACTGATGTCCTTTAGGGAAGGAAATCGGCCTTCCTTACCTGGTCTGGCCTACATGTGACTCCAGAGCCACAGCAATGCCATTGACTCTAAGCTGCCCTCGGGCAACAAGGAGCGGGCAATAAATGCTGGACAGCGAGCAACATCCAAATCCCACAAATGAATAAAAGGCTAGCATCTTCTACCAAATTGAAGACAGAGTGAGTTATACGTTGTATAAAGTGAAAGAGATGTTTTTCTAGATGTAACAGAATTATGACAAATGGGCTATTGTGCTATCAAGCACTGTAAAGGCCACTGTGCAAAGGTGGTTTGCCCCGCATAGGCTCTTCTTCTCGACTCTCTCACTGTGGGAATGGAAAGTTCAAGAGCAAGCAGCATACAATTCTCAGACATTTTCAGTATCACCTGTAATGAAACTTTAGTTTGCTTCTTAATCTGACTGGTCTTCAGAGGGTCTGGCTTAATGGCCTATTTACTTCCTTGACAATGTTCTTCATCTAAAAATGAATTATTTAACAACCCTGTTCCCTGTATTTCATTAATGATGGAAGAAGCATAGGAATATTTTTGGAAAAGATGGACAATGCTTTTTGCTAGATATAGTGTGCTGGCTTCTTCATTTTGTAAAGCAGGCAATAGGTGTTATTTTGATCTTGAGTGATAGGTACACCAGGTGAAAGGAATAACTTAATGTTTCAGTCAAACTGGGAAGTTTGAAAATGGGCTGCTGATTCATTGCTCCCTGCTATGCATTCAAAATCAAAATTATCCCAAAATTAGTGGCTCCATGAGACAATTCGATGCTGGTCTGCACAAACAAGGATGGAGAAACATGAAGAGAAGGTGGCTAGGTTTATCAGTAAAAGCAGGAACAGCTTGTTGAATCTAATTCAAATTCTTAAACTATTATTGGGTGTTTCTTGTATTTTTGCTTTTTCATTCTCGATTCAATACCCGTGTGCAGGAACAAAAAATAGAAAACTTTGCGATACCTATTTTTACACTGCTGTCAGCATTAACTGTGGAGGGATGAGCATAACAGTGTTCAAAGTAAAATATGATTTTACAATCTTGCCTCCATAGGGAAATTGATGCAAGTATTCAAAAGATGATTGGAATGTGACCAGTGTCAAAACCACTGTCCAAAGTTGTACGTAACAGTCAGTTTGGAAATCTTTTTCTTTCCTTCTGATGGATGAATGCTATTAAATGTGTGGTACACTAGAGTCTGCAACCACCTGGCAGCAAAGAAGATGGGTTAAAGACCTATGCCTATTTTGCAGCTTAGTGACAGCTGTCCCCTTGACAGAATGTGGGCCGAGAGCAAATATGTCAATTCCTGCAGCATTCAACATCAACTTGAACCAGGAACAGATGGTATTCTCTCACAATAGAGGCCTGAGATCAACTAAGTGATCAAAGAGGGAATCTGACCTGCCTCTCGGATCCCGGGAATATTGAGTGGAAATCGTGAGAAGTAAGGGTTGTCAAACAATCTAGGCAATATTCTAGATGCATCTGGATGGGTACATGAATAAGGAAGGAATAGAGGGACATGGTTCGAGCAAAGATGGAAGGCATGTTTTAGTGTTGTTAGGATATCGTGATTGGCACTGACTTGGAGGGATGAAGGGCCTGTTCCTGTACTGCACTCTTCCTTCTTTTTTGTTTAATCCAACATGCGTGCTAAGATTGGGGATCAATATGCCAATGAAGAATGTCATTTGTCATATCAAATGTAGATCTCAAAATGTTTAAATAAAATTTCTGGATAAATCTGACGTGTACCAGATATTGTTCTCAGAACGAAGATTCAACAATGTAACTGGACATACAAAGAACAAAGAAAATTACAGCACAGGAACAGTCCCTTCGGCCCTCCATGCCTATACTGACCAGGCTGCCTGATTGAACTAAAACCCCCTACTCTTCCAGGGACCATATCCCTCCATTCCCATCCTATTCATGTATTTGTCAAGATGCCACTTAAAAGTTGCTATCGTACCTGCTTCCACTACCTCCCCCGGCGGTGAGTTCCAGGCACCACCACCCTCTGTGTAAAAAACTTACCTCATACTTCTCCTTTAAACCTTGTCCCTCGCACCTTAAGCCAATGCCCCCTAGTAATTGACACTTCAACCCTAGGAAAAAGCTTCTGACTATCCATTCTGTCCATACCCCTCATAATCTTGTAGACTTCTATCAGATCTTCCCTCAACCTCTGTCGTTCCAGTGAGAACAAACCAAGTTCCTCCAATCTCTCCTCACAGCTAATGCCCTCCATACCAGTCAACATCCTGGTAAATCTTTTCTGTACCCTCTCCAAAGTTTCCACATCCTTCTGGTAGTGTGGTGACTGGAATTGAACACTGTGTTCCAAGTGTGGCCTAAGATTCTATAAAGCTACAACATGACTTGCTAATTTTTCAACTCAATGCCCTGGCGATGAAGGCAAGCATACCGTATGTCTTTATGAATACCTTCTCCACCTGATTTGTCACTTTCAGCTCACGTCTGATCCCATGCAACTTCACCTTCTGCACCAGTCTGCTATGAGGGGCCTTGTCAAAGGCCTTACCAAAGTCCATGTGGACAACATTCACTGCCCTACCCTTAGCAATCATCTTTGTCACTTCCTCAAAAAACTCATCAAGTTAGTGAGGCACACCTTCCCTTCACATGAAGCAGCAATGATCATGAGTGATACCAACTGTTCAGAATACAGTCATGAGACCAGTTGAAGAATTTCAGTTAATTCCTGTCCCAACATAGACAAATACATAGAATCTGAAATGATTCAGTTACAAGAAAGATACTGAACACAGTTTTGAATTGGTATCTGTGCGTTCCTGTCAAGCTGCACATTTCATATGTGACTCAATACTCTATTCTTATATGCATAACCTCTTTGGTGGTCAAAATCATATAATTTTGAAGATGCATCCTCATTATCCCAGATTTTGCTTTGCTGCTTTACTGTTAAGTAGATGATTGACTGCCTACCAACTGAATTGCATAGTCCACCCACTGAAACACAAATTACTAAAAAGCTTCTTTCCCATTATTCCCGCGGTTTTATTTTATTCCCAAAGGAAATGTACAGAGGGATTGACAATGAAAGCAGCAGCCTTAGACAGCAAGAATCGCAGAGCAAGTTGAAAAAAATACATTCTTGAAGCAACGCTGCTTGAGAAATAGGTTCAACCAGCAGCTGTAAATAGAGAAACTACATATATCTGCTGACTACTTCCAGCAGTCTCCGTGTTTATTTCAGATTTCCAGCATCTGTATCATTTTGCTTTTTAGTCACAGTCTCTCTTTTTATTCAGATGGCAGCAACCAGCAGATCACCTTTTCTGTTGCTATCTAGCAGTTTGTATAGAGAATATGCACTAATATTTTCTGTGACAATATTGACTTGTATGATTCAGCAAACATGTAATTGTAGTTTTAGACAGTTTTCAATCAATGATTTTGCAACGTGGCTTCCCTTACTTCCAGGACACAAGGCAGGTGAAATTCTTCCCATTGATATTTTTAGTGCAATCGGAAATGCAAAACAAAAACCCTTCTCATACACAGGCTGATCCTTTCCGAGATATGTCTCACACTGCAAAAAGATCAATGCTGCTCGAAGTGTGACGGACTGGATAAGACTGTCACCAGCAAAGTATCAGTGTTCAGTGCTGGCAGTACAAACACGGCAGAACTCACCTTGTCCATATGCTGCATCTGTATCATCCACTAGTCGGAAAAACTAGAAACAGAGGGCACAACCTCAGACTAAAGGGACAATCCTTGAAAACAGAGATGAGGAGGAATTTCTTCAGCTAGACAGTGGTGAATCTGTGGAACTCTTTGCCACAGAAGGCTGTGAGGCCAGATCATTGAGTGTCTTTAAGACAGAGATAGGTAGGTCCTTGATTAATAAGGGGGTTCAGTGGTTACGGGGAAAAGGTCGGAGAATGGCGATGTGAAAAGTATCAGCTATGATTGAATGGCCGAGGAGACTTGATGGGCTGAATTGCCTAAGTTTGCTCCTGTGTCTTATAGTCTTGTAGGAGCATTCAATTCTTTCTGCAAAGCAACGTAGCACTGGGGCAAATGGTGAGGTCTTCCAGCATGGTGAAGGCACACACTTTGAGACCAATCTTTACCCTGATGGCATGTGACTTTTTTAAAAATAATTTTAAAACCATTATAATTTTTAAAATATTTTTAACATTTTTATACCAGTCATAAAAGTCCGTGAGAGTCTGTCCCTTGTATAGCAATGCCACTCGAGTACTGTCCAGGGTTCCTCTTCCCCAACCCCACCCCTGACCTCTGGGCTGAATTCTCTAGTTCTCCCCCTGCTCACTACACCCACACATCTGTCCTGTCTCTCTTTCCCCTCCCTCAACTTCTAATCCACACCTCTGGCTCTGTCCATTCGCCATTTCCTCCAGCTCCACCTCCCCGTCCTTCCACCTCCTTCAGATCCCTAAGTTCTCCAGTTTCACTTCCTCCCCCACACCCTCTTCCCACTGGCTCTTTCTGCTCTCTGGGCTCCTCCACCTTCACTGCTCCTCCGGATCCTTCATCTCCCCTTCTCTCCTGGCTCCTCCACCTTCCCTGTTCCCCTGGCTCTCTTTTCCCTTTCTCTCTTGGCTCCTCCACCTTCCCTACTCCCCCTCTCCAGCTCCCTTGGCTCCACCATCTCCCCTTCTCTCCTGGCTCCTCCATCTCCCCTGCTCCTCTGCCTCCTTCGCCTTCCCTGGCTCCTCCACCTCCCCTGTTCCCTTGGCTCCTTCACCTCCCCTGTTCCACTGGCTTCTCCATCTTCCCTGCTCCTGGTCTCCACTTTCCCTAACTCCAACGTCAGAAATAGTGTTTGGTGGATGGGAAATTGTGATCAAATCCATTTCCACTCCCATTAGATACCGTTTCTGAACTGGCGGGATAGAGGAGCCGGAAAAAGAGGAATGAAGTGTGGAACTGGGCAAGGTGGGAAAACCAGGGGGACCTAATGAGTCTGAGAAATCATGGAGAAACTTTTTTATTGTCAATGGTCACATTCAACAGCAATGAAGGCTTAGAGCTCACTGCTGATATTTTCATCTACCCTGACTAACAGATTTACCTTTCATTAACTTTGTGGATTCACAAGCCAAATATTTTTCACATAAAAATCCATTCAGGTTGCGGGAAAATAGGCAAAATTCTCAAATTAATGGTGCTTGCTACCTGAAGAATGAGAATGGCAAGGCCACCAGCGTGGGCTACCAGCACATGCTACCAAATAAACCTGTTGGACTTTAACCTGGTGTTGTAAGACCACTTACTGTGCCTACCCCAGTCCAACTCCACATTATGTCTTTGAAGTGTTTTCTTTTCCCTCAGTTAGAATATTGGCCATTTACCACTTGACAAAACAGAACCTTGCAGAGGAGATATTTTTTGACCAGTCCGCTGAAATTGATTAGCAGGAGTTTTGTCTGAAAGCGGAGCTGAATGCAAGAAGGACACCTGCATTTATCCAGCGGTCTTCTCGTTGCATCCAGGGAAAAGGCAGACTGCAGTGCTGGAATTTTACCAGCGTGCCCACCTTGGAATTGGGGCGAATGAGGCTCACAGAACGGCTCCATTGGCCTAGGGCAGGATCTTATGAGCCTCGGGCGGTAAAATTCCAGCACAAGTCTCACTGCACATGGGAGTGTGGTGATAAAAATTCAAATTTTTGTTGGCTTGGGGTGGTCCTTGTTGTCAAACACTCTGCCATAGTTGTAGAAGGCTGAGCTGCTGCAACTGATCTGCTGTTAGATCTCATCGTCAATTGCGGCCTTTTGAGATAGGTGGCTGCCAAAGCATGGGAAGTCCTTAATATATTCCAGAGTCTTTGCTTCAATGTGCATGGAAAGTGGAAGAATTTACTTATCAAATGTGGGTTGATATGAGTTTCATTTTGGCAGCATTCAAGCTAAGGCTGAGATTCTTAAATGTAGAATTGAAGGGACTGAGAATGGCTTGCAGATTTGGTGCAGACTGAACAATGATACTGCAGTCATCTACAAACTGTAGATTATGTATATCTGTGGTGGCCAGTTCTCTTTTGACTGAGGTTAAAGGATGTTCCATCCAGATGGTATTCAATACACTCACCAAAGGGCAGTTGATCTTTGATGAGGTGAATAGCCTTAGAACATAGAACACTAAAGCACAGACAGGCCCTTCGGCCCACAAGTTGCGCCGATCACATCTATACCTTCCAAGCCATAGATCTGGAACTCTCAATCCCATTAGATCCCTTATACTCATCCAGAAGTCTTTTAAAAGACCCCAGCGAGTTTGCCTCTACTGCGGCAGCCGATTCCACTCACTCACCACCCTCTGAGTGAAAAACTTACCCCTAACATCTCCGCTGTACTTGCTCCCCAGCACCTTAAAGCTGTGTCCTCTCGTAGCGACCATTTCAGCCCTGGGAAATAGCCTCCGAGAATCCACTCTATCTATCCCTCTCAAGATTTTATAAACCTCTATCAGGTCGCATCTCGACCTTCGTCTCTCCAGGGAGAAGAGACCTAGCTCCCTCAACCTATCTTCATAAGGCATGCCTCCCAATCCAGGCAACATCCTTGTAAATCTCCTCTGCACTCTCTCAGTAGCTTCCACAGCCTTGCCAGACAGATTTTCAATAGAATCAGAGCTATCACACAGCCTTGCTTGATCCCAGTCCATATCTTAAAGACATCTGTTCCGAATCTCCCACTCAAGACCCAATGCAGTTATATCATCATGAAACATAGAACATAGAACATTACAGCACAGCACAGGCTCTTCGGCCCTCAATGTTGCGCCGACTTGTGAAACCAATCTAAAGCCCATCTAAGCTACGCTATTCCAATATCATTCATTTGGTTATCTAAGGACCATTTAAATGCCCTTAATGTTGGTGAGCCCACTGCTGTGCAGGCAGGGCATTCCACAACCTTACTACCTTCTGAGTAAAGAACCTACCTCTGACATCTGCCCTATATCTATCACTCCTCAATTTAAAGCTATGTCCCCTTGTGCTAGCCATCTCCATCCGAGGAAAAACACTCTAACTGTCCACCCTATCTAAGCCTCTGATCATCTTGTATGCTTCTATTAAGTCACTTCTTAACCTCTTCACTCTAACAAAAACAGCGTCAAGTCCCTCAGCCTTTCCTCATAAGACCCTCCCACCTTCCCAATGGTTGGATTGTTATAAATCTTTCTGGACATCCTAATCTTTGGATCACAATCCATTGAACCAAGCAATTTACTGAGTCAAATGCTTTTGTCAGATCAATGACTGCAATGAAAAGTTCCTGGTGTTGTTTTCAACACTTTATTTGAATTTGTCTAGCAACAAAGACTGCATCAGTAGTTCCTCAGAAAAGTCACATTATGAATTTGGGAGGATTTACATAGAAACACAGAAATGAAAAGCAGGAGTAGGCCATTCAACACTTCAAACTACTATGTCATTCATTTTGATCATAGCTGTTCATCAAATTTAATATCCTGATTCCCCCCCCACTTCTCCTCATTTTCCTTGATCCCTTTAGTCCCAAGAGCTATATCTAATTTCTTCTTGAAATCAGGCAAAGTTTTGGCCTCAACTACATTCTGTGACAGTGAATTTCACATATTCACCACCTCTGGGTGAAGAAATTTCCCCTCACCAAAGTTCTAAAAGGTTTATCATTATCCTCAAACTAGACCCCATTTCTGGACTCTCCCACCACTGGGAGCATTCTTTCTGAATTTACCCTGTTTATCTCTATTAGAATTTTATAAGTTTCCATGAGATCCTCTCTCACTCTTCTAAATTCCAGTGAATATAATCCTAACTAATTTAGCCTCTCCTCATATGCTAGACCTGCCATCCCAGGAATCTGCCTGGTAAACCTTTGCTGTACTGCCTCCATAGTAAGGACATCCTCAAATAACAATATCAATACTCCAGATTTCACCTTGCCAACACCCTATACAATTGGAACAAAACATACCAATCCCTACACAAAAATCCTTTCGCTTTGAAGGCCAATATGTTATTTGCCTTTTAACTGCCTGCGTACTTACTTTCAGCGACTGATGCACACGGACTCTCAGGTCTCGCTGAGTATCCATCTCTCTCAATTTACGCCCATTCAAGGAATAACCTGTCTTCCTATTATTGCACCAAAGTGGATAACCTTACATTTATACACCTTTTTCTGTGTCTGCCAACCAGATGCCCACACATTCAGCCTGTCCAAATCATGCTGAAGCATCTCTGCATCCTCCTCAGAGCTCTCCCTCTCACTTAACTTTTATCACCTGCACATTTGGAGACGACATATTCATTTTTTGCTTCCAAATCATTTATATATAATGTGAACAGTTGCAGTCCTTGCAATGATCCTTATGGAACCCCATGAGTCGTTGACTGCCATTCAGAAAAAGACTCATTTATGCCAACTCTTTGTTTCCCTATCTGCTAACCGGCTTGCTATCCACCTTAAGACATGACCTCAATCCCATGTGCTTTAACTTTACATAGTAGTCTATTATGTGACACCTTATCAAAAGGCTTCTGAAAGTGTAAATAAATCACATCCACTGTTTCTCCTTGGTCAACTCTACTAGTTAAATTTTCAAAGAGTTCCAATAGATTCATCAAGCATGATTTCCCTTGTTTAAATCCATGCTGACTTTGTCTGATTATACCACTGCTTTCCAAATGCCGAGTTATGAAATCCTTGACAATTGACTTGAGCAACATCTCTAGTACCAATGTTAGACTCACTGGTCTCTCGTTCCCTGTTTTCTTTCTACCTCCCTTTTTGAATAATGTGTTTACATTAGCTACCTTCCAATTTGTTGGAACATTTCCAGAGCCCAAAGAATTTTGGAAAATAACCACCAATGGATTGACTATTTCCAGGGCCACTTCCTTACTCTGGGATGAAGATCATCAGGATTTATCTACCTTCAATCCCATCAATTCCCCAAAACCATTTCTCTTCTAATGCCGATTTCCTTCAGCTCCTCACTAATACACGTTTCTCTCAGCACTTCTGGTACATCATTCATGTCTTCCTTCGTGAAAACTGAAGCAAAGTACAAATTTAATTCCTCAGCCATTTCTTTATTCCCCATTACAAATTCTCCAGTTTCTGATTGCAATGGGCCTGTGTTCATTTTCATCAATCTTTTCTTCTTTACATATCAATAGAAACTTTTACAGTCAGTTTTTTATATTCCCCGCTAGCTTATTTTCATATTCTATTTTCCCTTCTTAATCAATCCCTTGGTCACCCTTTGCTGAATTTTAAATTACTCCCAATCCTCGGGTCTATTTCTTTTTTTTGCCAATTTGTATGCTTCTTCCCTGAATCTGATACCATCTCTAATTTCCCTTGTAAGCTATGGTTTGACTACAATTCCCTTTCCACTCTTACACTAAACAGGAATAAACAACTTCTGGAGTTCACCCATTTGTTTTTTGAATGCCTGCCGTTTCCTTTCCTTTCAGTAGTGTTTCCCAGTCTACAATGGCCAATTTATGCCTTAAAGAACAAAGAACAAACAAAAAATTACAGCACAGGAACAGGTCCTTTGGCCCTCCAAGCCTGCACCAACCATGCTGCCCGACTTAACTAAAACCTCCTATCTTTCTAGGGACCATATACATCTATTCCCATCTGATTCATGTACTTTCAAGATGCCCCTTAAAAGTCACTATCGTATCCACTTCCACTAACTGCCGCAGAAACAAGTTCCAGGCACCCACTACTCTCTGTGTAAAAAATCTGCCTCCGTACGTGTTCTTTAAACCTTGCCCCTTGACCTTAAACCTATGTCCCCTAGTAGTTGACTCTTCCACCCTGGGAAAAAGCTTCTGACTATCTACTCTGTCGATGCTTCTCATAATCTTGTTGGTTCCTATCAGGTCTCTCCTTAACCTCCATCGCTCCAGTGAGAACAAACCAAGTTTCTCCAACCTCTCCTCATAATGCCCTCCATACCGGGCAACATCCTGGTAAATCTTTTCTGTGCACTCTCCAAAGCCTCCACATCTTTTTACTAGTGTGGCAACCAAAATTGAACACCATATTCCAAGAACAGCCTAACTAAGGTTCTATAAAGCTGCAACATGACTTGCCAATTTTTAAACTCAATACCACGGCCAATGAAGGCAAGCATGCCGTATGCCTTCTTGACTACCTTCTCCATCTGCATTGCCAGTTTCAGTGACCTGTGTACCTGTACACCCAGATCCCTTTGCCTATCAATACTCTTGAGGCCATTTACTGTATATTCCCTATCAGTATTAGACCTTCCAAAATGCATTACCTCACATTTGTCCAGATTAAAATCCACCTGCCATCCCTACGCCCAAGTCTCCAACTGATCTATATTCTGCTGTATTCTCTGATGGTCCACATTGCTATCCGCAAATCCACCAACCTTTGTGTTGTCCACAAACTTACTAATCAATCCAGTTACATTTTCATATGATCATTTATTGAGATTTAGGACATAGTCTCAGGATCAACTACATCACAATCCACCTTGACAAAGGATTCTACCATATTATGGTCACTCGTCCCCAAGGATTAACCATCACATCTGCACCAACAACAATCCCGTCCAAGCCCTATCCTCTGAACTCCACGGACTTACCCTAGCTAGTCCCCCGACACTAACGGGAAACTTAGTACGGCTAATCCACCTAACCCACACATCTTTGGACCGTGGGAAGAAACTGGAGCACCCAAAGGAAACCCATGCAGATGCAGGGAGAATGTGCATACTTCATACAAACAGTGACCCAAGCCGAGAATCGGATTTGGGACCCTGGCACTGTGAGGCAGCAGTGCTAACCACTGAGCCACCATGCAGCTCAATGGTTCGATCACCACTTGATTGCCAACTGATCGTTTCTCATTGCACATCATCCAGTCAAGTATGACCTGCTCCCTTGTTGGTTCCTCAATGTATTTCTTCAGAAAACCATCCTGTACGCACTCCAGAAATTCCTCCTCTGTTGTACTATGATTAATTTGACTCTCCCAATCTCTATACACATTAAAGTCACTCAAAATCACAAATGTTCCTTTGATGTATACATCTCTGATTTCCTATCTAATGCTTTTCCCAACATTACCACTACAGTTTGGTGATTTGTATATCACCCCCCGTCTCTCCCCCCCACCCCACCGCCTACCAATGTTTTTTGCCTCTTATTGTTTCTTAACTCGATTTGAACAAAGAACAAAAAAAATTACAGCACAGGAACAGGCTCTTCGGATTTCCAAGCATACACTGAACGTGCTGCCCAACTGAACTAAAACCGCCTACCCTTCCGTGGACCATATCCCTCTATTCCCATCCTATTCATGTATTTATCAAGCTGCCCCTTAAAAGTCACTACCGTATCCACTTCCACTACTTACCCCGGCAACAAGTTCCAGGCACCCACTACTCTCTGTGTAAAAAATCTGCCTTGTATATCTCTTTTATACCTTGCCTCTCGCACATTAAATCTGTGCCCTGTAGTAATTGACTCTTTTACCCTGGGGGAAAAAAAAACTTCTGACTATTTGTACAGATTCCACATCATCTTTCCTCAAAGTTGTATCAATATCACCTTGCATCATCACAAGTGTTTCTCAGCCACAGGAAACAGGGAATTCAGGAGAATGTTTGTCAGGGTTTTGCCCGTTGTGGACAAGAGGGAAATACCTCAGTAGATCTCACAACACGATATATCTCCTTTCTTGAACATTGTTACAATTGTTGCATTTCTGAGGTCGAGTGGAGGATAGTGGTGATGGAGGGCGTGTGGTGAAAAGGGAATGTTAATATGAGCAAAAGCCCACAAGCTTTCAAGACCTCAGCTAGAATACTATCAGGACCTAAAGCTTTGCTGTGTTTCTTCAGTTTGCTTTGCTTGTTGTAGTTTTCCCATCAATGTTACTTCTACACAGGTTACTGAAGGATAGCCTCGAGAATATCAGCTGCAAATCTTCTTTACAACATTGATGAATGGCATTGTCATACAATGACATTTCTCTTTGAAGGATGTTCACTGTTGAAATTATCTGTGAGTCTTCTACTCTTGCAAGTTGCAAATTTTAAAATTATTTTTCTTTACTACAAAGTTGATGATCCCGCAGGATGTGATTCCCCAGCTGAGTGGAAGTGGGACAGCCTATTTTGGGGGCCATCTTTTCGAGTCTCCTTCCCACTTGAGGTGAGTAGAGGCTCTTCTGAAGAAATTTGCTCAGTCACAGATGCTGCTGCCCAAAGACAGCTCGATCCCAATACAGGTGGCCAATGGCCTTCATGCATCTGTCATCTGGGTGTAGATTCTTAACTGTTACCAAGTGTCCCACTCTATTCAGCTCAATGTTCGTCTTCATTACTACCATGTTTCTGGAAGAGGAATTGTTTGCCATGATACTGTGAATTCCAGGAACCTTCTTAGCAAATTGGATCAAGCAGAGCCCCAAAGGTTCACAGCCATCTCCCCATCATCACAGGGCCTGCAATTGGATCCTGGTAAAAGACTGCACATGGCTTTGCTCAATGTGGGCATTTTAAGGCACCGCCATTGTCCACACAATCTTGATGGCTTGGTGGTCAGCTTTCAATGACATGTCAAACCATGGTGATGGGAACCAACTTGCCACGACAGCTTTCCTCCGCCTTCGAAGGTGGTGACATGCACAGTCTTCCCTTGCCTGCCCTGCCTTTGAGAAATTTTTGTCCCGCACTTTGTCTAGCCCCATACCTTGCTGCCATATTAGGAGTAAGACATTCCCAAAGGCATTACTCATGGAATCATCAGCACGTAGAAGGAAAAAGGGAGGTAGCAAGGTTTTGGGAGGAAGTTCCAGAGATTAGGGCCTAGGCAGCTGAAGGCACAGCCACTAATAAGGTTTAAAGTATTTTTTTGTTTTCTTCTTCCAGATAATTTTATACTTTACATCCCAATAACTTTGGAATTTGAACCTTTTTAATTCATATTTTTCTTTTTGTTTCAATTTTTGATTTACTGATGTGTTTACAGCCTTGGTTTATCTGCTTTTGAATATTTTTCTCTTCTTTTGGCACCCTGAATGGGCGATAATGTGGCACGGTGGTTAGCATTGCTGGCTCACTGCACAGGGACCAGGGTTCAGTTCTGGCCTTGGGTCGCTGTCTTTGTTGTGCGTGAATTGGAGGGGAACCTCCAGGTGGTGGTATTCCCAGGTCTGCCCTTGTCCTTTTACATGATAGACGCCATGGGTTTGGAAGGAGCTGCCAAAGGAGCCTTGGTGAGTTGCCCAAGCGCATTTTGTAGATGACACACATGGTTGCCACTGTGCCTCAGTGAATAATTGATTACAATTTGGGAGTTTCACAGTCAATAGTCACCATCACTGACACCAGCCTTTTAATTCCAAATTTATTTTTAGACAATTGAAGTTAAACTTCCCAACTGCTGTGTCTGTGTGTCTGATGTTTATTTGTGCTGGCCTCTTGATTACAAGGTCAGTCATATAACCACTATTCCACTGTGCCCCACTGTCATTGGAAAAAACAAACCATAGCAGGCATGGCCAACCACTGTTAGGTTTTTTCTAAATTAATTTATTTTCTCCAGCCGTTTCTTCATTTGCTTTCTGATCTGATGAGAATATTGCTAGATATTTTTTTTTCACAAAATTATCGCACCTTCCTCAGGTACTGAGTTAACCTTTATATAGGGAACTGTTTTCTTACCACTTTGTCGAACTTTTAGTGCTGTTATTTCAGTAATTAACAGATGCTTTAACGTGTATTCCAAAAAACCCCGGCCCTAGCTGCTTCTTAACATTAGTTCAGACATTTCCTGAAGATGTTAAATGTGTGATGATACTGAGAAGGCCCTTTTGGCAGTTAACTAAATTGCCAGAAAAATCCTATCCTCAGGCATAATAATAGTGATTCTATTCTTGGTCTAGTATTGGTGATTAACCAATCACCTGCGTTGAAAACACCATCATTTCAAAATGAATTGCTTAGCAACTAAGATCATATCAGAAGTTTTACTGGCCAGAACAAATTGCAAGTAATTGCTTGCACGATAAAGAGTAAGTGCTGCATGGTAGCTGTGTCTATTTCCCTGCGGTCCTGCCATAACCTTAACACTATGTGCGGCTTATGTTTTTCCTCAGTGAGTGCTAGCTGCCTTGTAAGAATGCATTAACATTCCATTAACACAGATCTAGTCTAATACTTGCAAGCGCAGATTGAGTAGACTGAAGCCGTTACCTTGCACATGTACTTCAGACCAAGTAAGAAGCCAAATCATCAATTTCCTTTCAGTAATATGCTATTCTCCTAACTCCACTTTTTCCCAACTCTGCTTCATCTCTGCAACTTCCAGATTTGTTTGTGAAATAGCAGCTATGTTTTATTAGACTGTTCAGGTTGCATGACTGCCTCATCGGGCAGCACAGTAGCACAGTGGTTAGCACTGCTGCTTCACAGTACCAGAGATCTGGGTTCAATTCCTGGCTTGGATCTCTATGTGGAGTTTGTACGTTCTGCCCTTATCGATGCAAATTAGCTCTGGTTTTCTCCCACAGTCCAAAAGATATACTGATTAGGTGCATTGACCCGAACAGGTGCTGGACTGTGACAACTCAAGGAATTTCACAGTAAGTTCATTGCAGTGTTAATGTATACCTTACTTGTGACTAACAAAATAAGCTATAACTTTTAATTAATGAGTCTGGTATTAAAGCATTCCAAGTTGAAAACGAATCCGTGGTATGCATATTTTAAGTTAGTTTCCCACTCAGAATGCAGTTTCGTTCCTGAGGCAGTAAGCTTATAATGTGTTTGTTTCATAAATAAATATGAATTAATTAAGTAAATAAACAAACACTCCAATGTTAATTGAAGATTAGTTTTTGACAGGCAACTTTCCAAAATCAATGATCTGCAGGAGACAAACGTGACAGTGTTTTGAAAATTATTATGATAAAGTTGTTCAAAATTATAAATTTGGTTTCTGGCTGTTGTGTACTCTTGATAGTTAAAAATTGTTTGAGCCTGAGAAAAATCCAAATTATCACGCAGGAAGGAATAAGTAATTTTGATAAAACAATGCAAAAAACTTTATTTTGCACTGATCTCAATTCAAATGAACAGAGCATTGAAATTCTTTAAACAGCTTCGAGTCAAGAGTGTACAATGAGTAAACTATGTGAGGTTAACTTCACCACCCCACATATATACACACTATAAACGATACATTACGTTGTCCCTTATCCCTTTTCCAGACAGATAGATTATATGCTACTGCTACACAACTGGTGCTCCAGAATCCCATTAATGCTTAAATAGGATAATGCCATTAATCATTGTCGAATGAGGATTGCATGCTACAATGCTGTTGATTCACCTCTGGGGCATGAGGTGCAAATTTTCCCCAAGGTGACCACTGTCGTGTTATTTCTGGTTTGGCAAATCTCTTAATTCAACTCTGCCAACAAGGGGAAAATTAAATTAGATATTTCAATGTTTGGCAAGAGCGTTTTGCATAGTGCGAAGGCCATCATTCCCAGCTGCCATCAGAAGAGCATTGGTTATTTTACCGGTGGGATTCATTGTTGCTGTTAAAATGTCATTTGTTAATCATTTTCAAAATAAAATTCGCAGCATGCGTGGCTGTGGGTCTAATTAATCCTCCATGTATTTTTAAGTTTACTTATTATTAGTGTCACAAGTAAGTTTACATTAACATTGCAATGAAGTTATTGTGAAAATCCCCATGTCACCACACTCCGGTGCCTGTTCAGGTACACTGAGAGAGAATTTAGCATGGCAAATGTACCTAACCACGACAACTTTTTGATTGTGGGAGGAAACTGGAGCATCCAGAGGAAGCCCATTCAGACGCAGGGAGAACGTGCAGATGCCAAATTAACAATGGGTACAGTTCATAGAAAAATAGACTAAATTAAAAGGTGAGAGAGATCAGTGGAAAGCAACATTTTTGCTATTCTTGCTGCTACTCCGAGTCTTCCTCCTATGCCAAAACCCATTGACCAAAATAAACCAAAGGAAAAATGGTACAGATTCCACAGGACACCCCTTGACCTTCTGCTGTAATTTTAACACAAAACCTCTAGAAATTCCAGAGAAATGGCATTGAAATGGACCTGAACCGAAGTGGCAATCGCAATCAGATTGCCATATCGTTCCTTTTTCCTTAACTTAGGCAGGAGCTGCACATTTTCCACCAGAACTCCAACTAAGGCCTCTTGGAAATGTGTAGCTTACTATTTGGCTCCTGGGACACCACTGTATCAGGCAGAATTGTGGCAGACGCGAAGCTCTGCTTCCTTTGTATGGTATTACCTGCCCTAAAGCTTAAAAAGCCCAGGGAGGAGATAAGTATGTAATGTAAGTGGGTAGGATGGAAAAGAATTAGGGGATAGGATAGCAGGGAGGTGGAATAATTCGGGGGAGGTCAGGGGGTTGAAGAGCTCTGGTAGGGAGGCCGGGTGGTCAGTCAAGCAAGTGCGGGTAGTCAGGGGTTGGGAGGGGAGTGGGACCGGAGTAGTCAGGGGTCAAGAGGGTAGTCAGAGTGAGGGCATAATCGGGGATTGGTGTGTAGTCAGCGTTCAACACAGTAATCAGAAAATAGTTGGTGGTATAGGAGATTAGTTGGGTGCTGGAGGAGTGAGGGGCCTAGTTAGCCGGGTGAGGGTTCAATGACATGGGCAGCATGGTAAGCACTGCTATCTCACAGCACCAGGGACCAGGTTTCAACTCTAGCTTTGGGTAGTTGCCTGTGTGGAGTTTGCATATTCTGCCCAGGTGGGATTTTCCAGCTACACTAGCCTCAAGGCCAGAAAAGCCCATCTGAGATCAACAGACCTTTGCGTGGTCATGTGCCCTGCCCGTTACGATTCACATGGTGGGCGGGATGGGAAAATTCCACCCTTGCGATTGCATGGGTTTCTTCTGGGTGTTCTGGTTTCCTCCCACAATTCAAAGATGTGTAGGTTAGGTAGATTGTCCATGCAATAATTGCCTGTTAGGTCCAAAGATATGTGGGTTGGCTATGGTGACTGTATGGAGTTATGGGGATAGGGTGGGATAAGCACCTGGGTCAGGTACTCAGAAACTTGCTACAGACTCAATAGGCCAAATGGCCTCTTTCTGCACAATAGTGATTCTATGATGATATTCTATGATGGTTCAGGAGGGTATTTGATGAGCTAGTTAAGGAAGTATGGTGTAGTCGAGGGTTTGAGGTGTTAGTTGAGGTCAAGGGGTAGCCCAGGGGGTAGAGTCTTTTAGGAGGTATAAGGAGGTTAAGCCGTCGCATTTTAGTGAGGGTCCGGAGAGATAGGTATGGGGTCAGTACCATTGTAACTGAGGAGTTGGGAGTGGTTTTAATCCTTTAAACTCTTGCTGGATAACCATTTTGCGAAGAGAGTCGGAATCTTCCAAAGTGATTTAAATCAGATGGTTACCAGTGCAGAATAGTTGCCCATTGGAGAATTGAATTTCCCAGGCAATTCCTACTCAATCCTTGCTTGGAGACTTACAGGAATGTATCCCAGTGCACCTCCTGGGGTATGGAGAGGTTAAGTTCTAAGTCATTTGTTTGGGCAATTTCTCCAGGGTTTCTTCATGGATCCTCCTCCAAAATTACAGCAGATATCAGGAGAAAGCTGACTAAACTTCAGCCCTAATTTTTTAAGGTTCTGTTAAATGCCAGCCAAAACAGAAATGTGTTGTTAGAGCCCGAGTAAAGCACAAGCTGAAATTCAACTCTGAATGCCATGTCAGAGTTTGATCTACTTTGAGGAAAGACGGCCAAGATTGAAGAATCAACTTGACTGTTAAATTTAGTGCTGTCCATTGATCATGTGAGAGTTGACTTATTTTTATAAAAGTATCATTGTAGAGCTAAAGGGCCAGATCCTCTGATCTCGCCGCAGTTGGGATTCTCCAGTCCTGTTGCAGTGAATGGAAATTTGGCTGAGCGCCAACTTCTCCATTCTCTCTGGCAGCGGCAGCACAGTGTGAACGGCCGGAGAATTCCTGCCAAAATGCTTTAATGACAATATTTTGTTATGGATGTAACACGATCCGGGTCCACAACAATGTGAGAGTTCTGTGGTTGACTCTTAAATGTCCTCTGAAATGGCCTATTAAGCCATTCAGTTCAAGGGCAATTTGGGATGGGCCATAAATGTTAACCAAGCCAGCAGCAACACCCAGATCCCATGAACGAATGAAAAAACCTTAATGGTCTAATGGCATTGTTTGCTGGAGCAGAGGAGTGAAGGAGCAGAGAGAGAGAGATAAGAATTTACCTGTTAAAAACCTGTTTAAATTTAAGCTTAAAGCACTTTGTTCCTTGTGGAACTGTTTAAATCATTTAAAAGCATTTTTGCGGGCTTTTTGTATTTACCTCTTTAAGAATTCTGAGGGAGTGGTTAAAAGGGAGTTGTGGGGGAGCAAGCTTTAAATCAGCGCCAGGTTTAAAAAGAGGCCTGGTGTAGACAGCGGGCAGCTTCGGAGCGGGCAGCAGAGTGAGGGGGAAGCAGAGTGAGCTATTAGGGCTTAGGAGCAAAGGGCTGGGGAGAAAGAGGGCCAGGTAAGTTAGTGTTGAAATTTTCAATACTACTACAGTGAATAATGGAGGGGCATGTGATGTGTTGTTTCTGTATGATGTGGGAACTGCTGGACCCCAGGGTCCTTCCCAGTGACCATGTTTGCAGTAAGTGCAGGTTGCTGGAGGAGCTCCAGCTCAGGGTAAATGAGCTGGCCTCTGAGCTACGGATGCTGAGGCTCATCAAGGGGAGAGAGGGTGCCATTGTCAATGGGGTGCAAGTGACATCCACCCCCCCTAGACTGGCTAACTCTAAGGGTCAGGGACAAAGGGGGCTGCTGAGAGGAGGAAGGAGGGTGGGGAGAGGAGGAAGGAGGGTGGGGAGAGGAGGAAGGAGGGTGGGGAGAGGAGGAAGGAGGGTGGGGAGAGGAGGCCTCAGCCTCTCAATCTGCATAACAGGTTTGAGGCTCTTGCTTCCAGTGTGGACGAGGACGAGGGAGGTGAGGTTGGTGAGCAAACTGCACACGGTACAGTGATGCAGCAGGACATAGGCAAGGAGGAGGTGAAAAGGAACGTAGTAGTGATTGGGGATAGTGGGGTGAAGGGTATTGAGACTGTCCTTTGTCACAATGACAAAGTGCACAGAAGGGTGTGTTGTCTGCCTGGTGCTCGGGTCCAGGATGTAGCATCTGGGCTGCAGAGGAGCCTGGAGTGGAAGGGTGAGAATCCGGTCGTTGTGGTACATGTGGGTGCCAACGACATAGGCAAAATGCGGACTGAGGATCTGGGGAGGGAGTATGAGAAGCTGGGAATGGAATTAAAGAGTAGAACTGACAAGGTGGTTATCTCTGGGCTATTGCCTGAACCGAGTGCAGACGGGCGTAGGGTAGATAGGATTCAGGAAGTGAATGGGTGGCTCAGGGATTGGTGTGGGAGGAATGGGTTTGAATTTATGGGGCATTGGCATCAGTATTGGGGTAGGTGGGACCTGTTCGGGAGGGATGGGGTTGGTCTGAACCGTGCTGGGACCAGAGTGCTGGCGAATAGAGTAAAGAGGACTGTAGACAGGGCTTTAAACTAATTAGGGGGGGCGGGGGGGGTGCGAGGGTACGTGACGTTACGGGGGCTAAAGTTGAGGAGAGGGTACAGGTAAGGGAAGAGGCCGAGGATGTCCCAAAAATAGAGGGAGTAGGGGGCGTGAGTACGGTTGGTGGCGTTACGGCAAATAGGGTCCAAGTGAAGGCTGGGATGAAGGCACTTTACCTGAATGCACAAAGCATTCGGAATAAAGTGGATGAGCTGGTGGCGCAGATCAGCACAAATGGATATGATCTGGTGGCCATTACAGAGACGTGGCTGCAAGGTGACAGGGACTGGGAGCTGAATGTCCAGGGGTATCAAGTGTTTAGGAAGGATAGGCAGGAGGGAAAAGGGGGGGGGTGTAGCTCTGCTGATTAAGGATAGCATCAGGGTGGTAGCAAGGGATGATATTGGAGCCAAGGAGCAGAAAGCGGAATCGTTGTGGGTGGAGATTAGGAACAGCAAAGGGAGGAAGATGCTGGTGGGTGTCGTCTATAGACCCCCAAATAATGATCTGGAGGTGGGGCGGGCTGTTAACGCGCAAATAAGTGCGGCGTGCAGGAATGGGACAGCCGTAGTTATGGGGGATTTCAATCTACATATAGATTGGTCGACCCATGTTGGACGCGGTGGGCTCGAGGAGGAGTTCTTGGAATGCTGCCGGGATAGTTTCCTCGAACAGTGTGTGTTGGAGCCGACGAGGGAGCGAGCTATCTTGGATCTGGTGCTATGTAATGAGGCGGGTAGAATTAGGGACCTTGTGGTGAAGGATCCTCTTGGGGAGAGTGATCATTGTATGGTGGAGTTTCTGGTGCAGATGGAGGAGGAGAAAGTGGGTTCCCGGACGCGTGTCCTTTGTTTGAACAGAGGGGAGTACGGTAGGATGAGAGAAGAATTGGCGAATGTGGACTGGGGGAGCGTGTTGGAAGGCAGGTCTGCTGAGGAGTAGTGGAGGATCTTTAAGGAGATCTTTCTTGGTGATCAGCAGAAATTTATTCCGATGGTTGAAAAGGACAGTAGGAAGAGAGGTAATAAGCCGTGGATAACGAAGGAGGTGGACGAAAGTGTTAAATTAAAAGCTGAGGCATTTAGAGTAGCTAAGAGCAGTGGGCGAGAAGAGGATTGGGAGAGGTTTAAATGTCAACAAAGATTGACAAAGAAGATGATAAAGAAGGGTAGGAGAAACTATGAAGCTGGGCTTGCGCTTAATATAAAAAAGGATAGCAAGAGTTTTTATAAGCATATAAAAAGGAAGAGGCTGGCTAGGGTGAACGTTGGTCCCTTAGAGGATGAGAAGGGGGACTTAGTGGTAGGGGATGGGGATATGGCTGAGGTCCTGAATAACTTTTTTGTTTCTGTCTTCACGGAGGAGGACGTGAATAATTTGCCGGGTGTTAGAGATGGAAAGGTGGTAGGACTGGAGGGTCTTAATGACATTACTGTTACTAGAGAGGAGGTGCTCGACAGACTGGAGGGACTGATTGTGAACAAGTCCCCAGGACCGGATGGAATGCATCCGAGGGTTCTGAAAGAAATGGCGGAGGTGATAGTGGATGCCTTGGTGGTTATTTTCCAGACGTCGCTGGATTCCAGGGAAGTGCCGGAAGATTGGAAAGTGGCTAATGTTACGCCGTTGTTTAAGAAGGGTGCCAGGCACACCCCCACTTCTTGCTTTCAGACAACCACACAACCTCAAACAGACCATTGTTCGCAGCAAACTACCCAGCCTTCAGGAGAACAGTGACCACAATACCACACAACCCTGTCACAGCAACCTCTGCAAGACATGCCGGATCATCGACATGGATACCATCATCACACGTGAGAATACCATCCACCAGGTACATGGTAAATACTCTTGCAACTCGGCCAACATTGTCTACCTGATACGTTGCAAGAAAGGATGTCCCGAAGCATGGTACATTGGGGAGACCATGCAGACGCTACGACAACGGATGAATAAACATCGCTCGACAGTCACCAGGCAAGACTGTTCCCTTCCTGTTGGCGAACACTTCAGTGGTCACGGGCATTCAGCCTCTGACCTTCGGGTAAGCATTCTCCAAGGCGGCCTTCACGACACACATCAGCGCAGAGTCACTGAACAGAGACTGATAGCCAAGTTCCGCACACATGAGGACGGTCTCAACAGGGATCTTGGGTTCATGTCGCACTATCTGTAGCCCCCGTGACTTGCCTGGGTTTGCAAAACCTCACTTACTGTACTGTCTGGAGACAATACACATCTCTTTAAACTGTGATCAGTGCTCCTTCCACTCACATTATCAGCCACTTCAGGTCTTGAACAGCAGGTTAGGTGTAAGGATTCGCATTCTAATCAGTAATCTCTAAACTGTCTGTGCTTTATATGCTCTGTCTGAGGCCAGAACTCTCCATTCACCTGACGAAGAGGCAGTCCCCTCGAAAGCTTGTGAGTATATTATCAAATAAATCGGTTGGACTAAAACCTGGTGTTGTCAGACTTTTTACTGTGTCAAATTGGAGGCAGAGAGTGGGGGTCAATGGGTGCTATTCGGATTGGCGGATAGTGACTAGTGGAGTGCCTCAGGGGTCGGTGCTGGGGCCTCAGCTATTTACCATTTATATAGACGATCTGGAGGAGGGAACCGAGTGTGTGGTGTCGAAATTTGCTGATGACACCAAGATTGGAGGAAAGGCAAATTGTGCAGAGGGTGTGGAGAGTCTACAGAAGGATCTAGATAGGCTGGGCGAATGGGCCAGGTAATGGCAAATGGAATTTAATGTTGGCAAGTGCGAGGTGGTCCACTTTGGTAGGAATAATGGTAGGAAGGATTATCACTTACGTGGCGAAAAACTGCAGCAGGCGATGGTGCAGAGGGACCTTGGGGTCCTTGTGCATGAGTCGCAAAAACCCAGCTTGCAGGTGCAGCAGGTGGTCAGGAAGGCGAATGGGATGCTAGCCTTCATAGCGAGGGGGATTGAATATAAAAGTAGGGAGGCCTTGCTGCGGCTGTATAGAACATAGAACATAGAACATTACAGCGCGGAACAGGCCCTTCGGCCCACAATGTTGCGCCGACCAGTCTTATTTTAAAAAAAAACATTGACCCACTAATCTAAACCAATCCCTTTTCGTCCATAAACCTATCCACCAATCTCTTAAATGCCCCCAAACTAGGCGCATTTACAACTGCAGCAGGCAGGGCATTCCAGTCCCTCACCACCCTCTGGGTAAAGAACCTGCCCCTGACATCCGTCCTATAACTACCCCCCCTTAATTTAAAGCCATGCCCCCTCGTGCTAGCTTTCTCCATCCGAGGAAACAGGCTATCACCATCCACCCTATCTAAACCTCTAATCATCTTATATGTTTCTATAAGATCCCCTATTAGCCGCCTTCTTTCCAGTGAAAACAACCCCAAATCCCTCAGTCTCTCCTCATAGGACCTCCCCTGCATACCAGGCAACATCCTGGTAAACCTCCTCTGCACCCTCTCCAAAGCCTCCACATCCTTCCTGTAATGTGGGGACCAGAACTGCACACAGTACTCCAAGTGCGGCCACACCAGAGTTGTGTACAGTTGCAACATGACGCTGCGACTCCTAAATTCAATCCCCCTACCAATAAACGCCAAGACACCGTACGCCTTCTTAACAACCTTATCTACTTGATTCCCAACTTTCAGGGATCTATGTACACATACACCTAGATCCCTCTGCTCCTCCACTCTATTCAAAGTCCTCCCGTTAGCCCTATACTCAACACATCTGTTATTCCTACCGAAATGGATTACCTCACACTTCTCCGCATTAAACTCCATCCGCCACCTCGCGGCCCAGCTCTGCAACCTGTCCAAGTCACCCTGCAAACTTCGACACCCTTCCTCACAATCTACCACACCTCCGACTTTGGTGTCATCAGCAAACTTACTAATCCACCCAACTATACCCTCATCCAGATCATTAATAAAGATTACAAACAGCAGTGGCCCCAAAACAGATCCCTGAGGCACACCACTCGTAACCGAACTCCATGATGAATAATTACCATCAACCACCACCCTCTGTCTCCTATCTGCTAACCAATTCCTGATCCAAGTACCTAAATTACCACCAATCCCATACATCTGCATTTTCTGCAGAAGCATACCATGGTGAACCTTATCAAACGCCTTACTAAAATCCATATATACCACGTCTACTGCCTTACCCCCATCCACCTCTTTGGTCACCTTCTCAAAGAACTCAATAAGGTTAGTAAGGCACGACCTTCCCGCTACAAAACCATGCTGACTATCTCTAATCAATTCATTACTCTCCAAATAACTATAAATCCTATCCCTAATAATTCTTTCTAAAACCTTGCCCACTACGGAAGTAAGACTCACTGGTCAATAATTCCCAGGGAAGTTTCTGTTCCCCTTCTTAAACAATGGGACAACATTCGCTGTCCTCCAATCTTCCGGTACTATACCAGAGACCAACGACGACCTGAAGATCAGAGCCAGTGGCTCTGCAATCACCTCTCTTGCCTCCCATAGAATCCTAGGGTAAATCCCGTCTGGACCAGGGGACTTATCTATTTTTAACCCTTCTAGAATATCCAACACATCCTCTGTATCAACTGCAATACTTTCTATTTTACACCCCTTCACCCCCGTGACCTCCTCAGCTACATTCATATCGTCCTGCGTGAACACCGAAGAGAAATAATGGTTCAATGCCTCTCCAATCTCTTCCGGTTCCACACACAACTTCCCCCTACTGTCTGTAACTGGCCCTAATCTTGCCCTAACCAACCTTCTGTTCTTGACATACCTATAGAACGCCTTAGGATTCTCCTTAATCCTATCAGCCAAAGTCATCTCATGCCCTCTTCTAGCCCTTCTTAACTCCCTCTTCAACTCCCTCCTAGCCAATCTAAAGCTTTCTACTGCACTACCCGAGCCCTCAAGCCTCATCCGAACATAAGCCTCCTTCTTCTTCCTAACCAACAAATCAGCTTTTTTTGTGCACCACGGTTCCCTAGCCCTACCAATTCCTCCTTGCCTGACAGGGACATACCTATCACAGACCCGCAGTAGCTGCTCCTTGAAAAAACTCCACATTTCAGACGTTCCTAGTCCCTGTAATCTCCTAGTCCAACCAATGCTTCCTAATTCTCTCCTAATGGCCTCATAATTACCCTTCCCCCAGCTAAAACTACTGACCCGAGGTTCATGCCTATCCCTTTCCATCACTAAGGTGAACGTAACCGAATTGTGGTCACTATCACCAAAATGCACACCAACTTCCAAGTCTAGCACCTGGTCTGGCTCATTTCCCAGCACCAAGTCCAATATAGCCTCACCTCTAGTTGGCCTATCTACATATTGAGTCAAAAAACCTTCCTGCACACTTTGAACAAAAACTGACCCCTCTAACGAGCTAGAGCTATAGCAATTCCAATCAATGTTAGTAAAGTTAAAGTCCCCCATAACAATTACAGTATAGGGCATTGGTGAGGCCGCAGCTGGAGTACTGTGTGCAGTTTTGGGCGCCGTACTTACGCAAGGATATTTTGGCCTTGGAGGGGGTGCAGAGGAGGTTTACTAGGCTGATGCCTGAGTTGAGGGGGTTGAGCTATGTGGAGAGGCTGAATAAACTAGGCTTGTACTCGTTAGAGTTTAGAAGAATGAGGGGAGATCTCATTGAGACGTATAAGATGATGAATGGGATGGATAGGATAGAGGTGGAGAGACTCTTCCCACTCAGAAAGGATAATAGGACTAGGGGGCACAGCCTCAAGATAAAGGGGGGGGGGGGGCGGTTTAGAACGGAGTTGAGGAGGAACTTCTTCACTCAAAGGGTGGTGAATCTCTGGAATTCTCTGCCCGTTGAAGTGGTGGAGGCTACCTCGCTAAATATTTTTAAGACGCGGGTTGATGGGTTCTTGATAAGAGAGGGGATTAAGTGTTATGGGGAGAGGGTGGGAATGTGGAACTGAGCCACGACAGATCAGCCATGATCTTATTGAATGGCGGGGCAGGCTCGAAGGGCTAGATGGCCTACTCCTGCTCCTATTTCTTATGTTCTTATGGCACACAGTGGTTGCAATACATATAATGCTACAAGATATACTGCAGCAACCTGCAATAACTTCAATAACAACTCCCAGTCCTGTAACCTCTACCTTTAATTCTATTGTTAATATTTCATACTGAAACACTGAACAAGAATCACCAGCACTTGCTCATCTTGGCTATGAATATATAAGCAACGCTAGTCCTGCCACCATTGCTCACATTTAAGAACACTTTAAAAGATCTACTGAGGAACTTATACAATTATGTTCTGTTTACCAGCTGCATTGTGCCCTCTCACACCATGTGAACTTGTGCTCACTTTCAAAATAATCAAGCATTAAGGAACTTCAGATGGACTGGAGATTAACTGACCAATGAAACTCAGTAACCCGTCACTGCTTATCCAGATAAGGCCACCATTTAACAGATTGGCTAACCTGGTTATCTTTATGGAGCAGCAGAACTGCCAGCTTTCAATAACTGATCTATCCCTTTAATCCTACCAATAGACCAGACAAACTGGTTAACCGTCAGTAACACATGAAACAAGAGTGGCTGGGCCTCAATTTCCCATCAGACTGCCATAGCATCTAAAAGCCATCTCACAATCAGGTGATTTTTAACCAAGCTGAATCAGAACTTCCAGATTTTTGTTTCCAATTGACATCAGTGTCATTAAACAGCTGAAGCTAACTGGCCCACAGACAGCTGTTTAAGGTATACAGTTTTGTGCCACTGCAGTCCACTGCAAAACTGCTCTCAAATTCAAGTCATCGACTTCAGGAAAAGAGAGCATGCTACATCAATGGGGATGAAGTCGAAAGGATCGCGAGCTTCAAGGTTTTAGGTGTCCAGATCACCAACATCTGTCCTGATCCCCCCCCATGCTAACTCTATAGTTAAGAAAGCCCACCAACACCTCTACTTTCTCAGTAAACTAAGGAAATTTAGCATGTCAGCTAAGATTTTCACCAACTTTCACAGATGCACCACAGAATTCATTCTTTCTGGTTGTATCACAGCT
Organism: Carcharhinus amblyrhynchos; assembly: GCF_965287045.1. Taxonomy (NCBI): domain Eukaryota; kingdom Metazoa; phylum Chordata; class Chondrichthyes; order Carcharhiniformes; family Carcharhinidae; genus Carcharhinus; species Carcharhinus amblyrhynchos. The sequence goes on along the minus strand of NC_137324.1, from coordinate 43,028,934 downwards.
TGGTATGGCTCTTGCTCTGCCTAAGACTGCAACGAACCACAAAAGGTTGTGAATGTAGCCCAATCCATCATGCAAACCAGCCATTAACCATTAACTCTGTCTACACTTTCTGCTGCCTCGACAAAGCAGCCAGCATAATTAAGGACCACATGCACCCCAGATGTTCTCTTTTCCACCTTCTTCCATTGGGAAAAAGATACAAAAGTCTGAGGTCATGTACCAACCAACTCAAGAACAGCTTCTTCTCTGCTACTGTCAGACTTTTGAATGGACTTACCTCGCATTAAGGTGATCTTTCCCTACACCTTAGCTATGACTGTAACACTACATTCTGCACTGTCTCTTTTCCTTTCCTTTGAACGGTATGTTCTGTCTGTATAGCAAGCAAGAAACAATACTTTGTACTGTACGCTAATAGATATGACAATAATAAATCAAGTCAAATCAAATCAAATTCAGATCTGAATAGGAAATACAGCATAAAAATATTAAAAATTTCAACAGCTTTTCACTGGTAGTAGGATTGGTGTATACTCAGGTTAAGTTCTACATGGGAGTTCTGCAATGTATCTTCAATGGAATTAGTTAAAGGTTAAGTGCAATCATAATCATCCTTACTGTAAAGTAGGAAGCTAAAAATTTAAATTAATTCAAATTTATCAGGTTAAATGAAACAAAATTGTCCCTACAATCTGACCATTTGCTGCACTGGAGGACATACTGTAAATTTGTACAAGGGCATCAGTGAGTTGCACAGAATTGCCCAAGTATTAATCTAAATTTTCATGGATGGGAAATTCTATATTGCCTCTGATCTCTGTCCCTGAATACCCAATAACCATACAAGTAAACTTATCACAATAATATGACGATTATTGATGGATGTGTAATATAAACCAAGTGTAAGCAAATGCCTCGCATTTTATTTAACTGACAATGTCTGTTCATTTCTGTTCATAGAGAACTATTTTTCACTTAAAGTACCTGGCTGGAATTTCTGAGTAGTTGAGTTTGACTGAGAAAAAGCAGAATGTAATCAAAGTTGCGTAATGGCTGTAAAATTTTAAGCGCAATTTGCGTTCAGTTTGTCTCAAGTTTTGGCGATCTTTTGTGCTTAGTTGCAAAAACATCACACTGGCCTGAAGCAACAATAACTGACCATATCTCAAGGTGAATTCATCACCACTGGATTCATCACCACTTGTGCTGTTTGTCGGCCTTATAGGAGCCTCAGAAAATTAGGCTGATGCTTTTGGGCACAAGACCATTAAAAGGTACATTGTAAGGAGTCTTTTTAAGACTGATTTTTGTTCCAATTTACAATAATCTATCTCCATATAATTAGAAAATAATTTTACATACTTCTTTCGCAAGTGGATTTCAGTTGTTTAAAATTCTGCTATTTGATGGTGGTGGGTTGAACACAAATGCTTAGTTTTGTGATAAACCTATTTTGAGCTGTTTTCGTGAAACCTCATCACGTTTTCACAGAGTTGGGTCAGAATGGGACTTCTGCTCCCTCTGGGGTAAAATCCCATCCTGGAGACCTGACAGCCAATCTGATTGGACAGCAGTTCTGTAAATCTCTCAGCACCATCATCGAGGAGTGGTCACTTCTGGGAATGCAAGCAGTCTCTGAGAAGAAGGATCACAGGTGCCAGAGTTTAAGCAAGTCCAAAAATTTTGAACAGGTCTATAATACTTCTACCTTCCCCTGAAACACGATAATAAAACAATTATTATTTTTGTAAGAAATGGCTGAAAAGTTTACCTTCATATTTTTAAAAATGAAAACACGAGGAAGTTTATCTCATACAACTCAAAATAGGATTATAGTGGCAGGGGTAGAAAGAGACCCTTATGTAGCCATTAATTGACTATGTAATGGCCTCGTGGGCCCAAGGTTAGGCAGGCTTTCTGGACCACCATAATATGGGGGACAGTTGAGGGATGGATGAAATGTCTGTAGACAGGCCACTTGTTTCATTTTACAAGCCTCCCTACCTTCAAATATACTGGGGGGGTGGGGGGAGCGGTGTTGCACAAGATCCGTTGCCCATCAGCAGAATTTTGCCAATTGCCCAGAAGCAAAATATAGTTGACACCAGGACTCTTATTTACCCATCTTGCAGGTGTTCCATTTTGAAGTATACAAGTTGAGAGCAGTATTCTTATTTCCTCATTTCATTGTTTTTCCCTTCTGGACAGCGTGGCATCAGAAGGATTTACATGTCACTGGTACTCCTGGGTATCCAGCCTTCCCTCTGAATCTGTGTCAGCCAGTCATGTGGCTGGTACCGGGGCTGCTGTCCTGTTGAGTCTCACTCAAAAGACTGGCAGAGCCCCATCAGTGTCACTGGAAGTGGTGGCCATGGCTGAGGCAAGGACAGGCCTGACAGCCTTCAGCAGTAGGGGAAAATAATTTTGTGAACTGTGAGAGTGGAAATCATGAGAGCTGTGGGAATCTACCTTGCATGCCCATAGCTGCTTCTTTGCACTAAACAACCTTCCCTTCCCAGCAGTCTGCTGTTGGGATGGCTTTCCCATTTAGCCTCCTCATAGAGCAGACGGACAATCCGCTGATGAGGAATTGGTTCTTTATAGGGCCTTTAATATATAAATTGACTGCCTGCCTCCTTGGGGGTACACAGCCTGCCCAGTTTCTATCCTATTGCCTGTAAAACTCCCTGACAGTGGGCATGTTCGCGGGCAATGATCCCCTGTGAGCTTATCTTCCCTTCTTCCTCCCACCTTGCTGCCTGGTAAAATGTAAAATTCAATCCACTCGTTCTGATTAAGTAGGACCCTGGGTCCAGGTTCACTGATGCCCAGGCCAGAACTTGTGCAGGAGAAGATAGAAATCATTTGTAATTTTTAAATGTATTTTGCTTGATGTAGAGAGATTTCCTTTCATGATACCTCACCAAAGGTGTTAAACACTTAGCATCCAGTCGTGGTATTTGTGTAAAATTTTAAAACCTGACATTGGCCTTCAATTTGTGTAAACACATTTTAATAAGAAATTGTGTATTTAACTCCCTGGTTGTTTTTAATTACTACTGTCTTTGCTCTGGCAACTTCTATTCTTGTGGTCAGAGCATCCTTTGCTCACTTAATGAGGAGACCTGTTGCCATGACATTTTTCTGCTAATAATTGCAGATTTTGCTTAACAGGGAAGAGAGTCTGGACAGAACATATTTTATTCACAAAAGGCTTCCCATTTATGTAATGGATCTGAAATTCCAAAATCCTTTGGAATACATAGTCCCAAGCATGTAGAAGCATCTTTCAAGGCACGCCTCAGCAGTACACAACTCTGTAGGGAAGCCCTGGGCAAAGTATGATGACAACAGGGGACACAACTCACCCTGTTCAATATCGTGAGCAGCACTATCTTTAAGGTGCCCCATCAAGATGCAGACCTTGTTGTCATGCATTCTCTCCAATGTACTTCTGCACTCTGCAATGTCAATGTGAGGCAACTGAGGCGAGGTGGCCGGAGTGTAGGCGCAAAACGGTTAGAATAGTGGCGCAAGGTCCTCACAAGGCAAGTGTAGCAGTGGAGCGCATTGGCGTCTGAATAAGTGAGTGATTGGAGACTGTGAGAGAAAAAGAGTGGGGGTTGAGGAGGAGAGAGTGTGAGCGGACAAAGTTAGGAAGAACTTCTTCACTCAAAGAGTGGTGAATCTCTGGAATTCTCTGCCCATTGAAGTGGTGGAAGCTACCTCGTTGAATATATTTAAGTCACGGGTAGATAGATTTCTGATAGACAAGGGAATTAAGGGTTATGGGGAGCAGGCAGGAAAGTGGAACTGATCCACTTCAGATCAGCCATGATCTTATTGAATGGCAGGGCAGGCTCGAAGGGCAAAGATGGCCTCCTCCTCCTCTTATTTCTTATGTCCTTATGGATGGGGGAGGAAAGAGTTGGAGGGTGTGAGAGTAGAGAGAGAGTAAGAAGGTAGGGGTAGAGAGAGAATAACAAGCCGTGGGGGTAGACAGAAAGTAAGATGGCATGGGGGAGACAGTGTGAGAGGCTCAGGGAGAGAGAGTCTGGGACGTGGAGGGATTGAGCGTGCAAGGTTGGGAAGAGAAAGTGTGGGGGAGAAGAGATACGGTGGAATTTTATGGCCTCACTCAACCCGAGACTGGAAAATCCCGCCTGAGGTTAACAGGTATTTTTATTGTCTGCCCCTCACCTGCTCCGATTCTGGGATGATAGAATTCCAGTGATAGTGTCAGAAGAAAGAGTGTGTGGGGGTGGAGTGTTGGGGGAGGTTATCGAGTATGAGAGAGAGGATGGGAGAGAGAGTGATTGATATCAATTTATTGGCTGTGATGGCCTGAGGATGTGAGACCATTATGCTGTTTGTAATCTGTGCTGGCAGCTTTACATGTAATTTATAACACAGCAACAGGACATTTGGCTTACCCTATCTATGTTGGTATTTATGTTCCATGCAAGCCTCCTCCTATCCTTCTTGATCACACTATCAGGGTAATCTTCAGCTTCTTTGTTCTTCATGTGTTTATCAATTTCCTTGAATGTATCTACCCTAGAATCATAGGGCATGGCCTTACTGGTCATTCATGCTATGTTCCCATTGCAGTGAAGTCAGAGAATTTGGCATGCAGACAAATCTCTGTTCATTGCAGTGGGATGGGAAAATCCCACCTGCATGAACGGCCATAACATTCCAGCCATTGACTGAGTACATCACAGAAGGAGGCCATTCAACATCTCTGTATCAGCTCTTTGCAACAGCAATTCATCTGGTCCAACACCTCAATCTTTTCCCAGGAACCTTGTAAAATCTCTTCTGTGCAGATAATTATTCAGTTCCCATTTGAAAATTGCAGTTGAATCCATCTCCACTGCAAGCTCAGACAGTGCATTCCAGATCCAAGCCACTTGTTGCATGAAGAGGTGTTTCCTCATGTCACCTCTGGTTGTTTTGTTAATCATTTGAGTGTTCTTGACCTTCTGCCGATAGGAACAGTTTCCTTCCATTCACGCTTTCCAGCCCCCTTATGATTTTGAACACGTCTAACAAATCTTCTCTCAACTTTCTCTTCTCCAAGAACAGCCCCAGCTTTGCCAATCTATCCACGTAACTGAAGTTTCTCATTCTCAGAACTATTCTGATAAATATTTTCTGCACCATGTCTAAAACCTTCAACTCCTTCCCATTGAGACGGAACCAGTGTTTTATGAAGGTTCATAACTTACCTGCTTTTGTATTCTGAGCCCCTGTATATAAACTGCAAGATTCAACATAATTTATTAACTGCTTTCTCAAATGATCCTGCCGTCTTCAATGATTTTTGCCCCTATGCACCCAGGTCCCTCTGCTCCTGCATTTCCTTTAGAGTTGTACCCATTACTTTTTATCATTTCTCCTCATTCTTCTGACCAAAATGTATCATTTCATATTCCCCCGTATTAAGTTTCATCAGCCACATATCTGCCTATTTCACCACCCTGTCTATATTCTCTTGAAGTCGATCACTACCCCCCTCACAAATTTCCCACCACACTGCTGGTTATGAAGGAAAAGAAAATGCAGTATCAAAAATGGCCTTTGAAACATTTAAAAGGGAATTAGATGAAACACTAGAGGAACACACATATTAAGGGGTTTGGAGAAAGAGCAGAGAAATTGATTAAAATAGATAGCTCCACTGGGGGAGCTGCCACTGGCATTGGTACATAGACTCAATGGCTTCCTCCTGAAGCAAATTTCCATGATATATGTGAAGTACCTTTGGGATGAAGCTGCGCCACTGTTACAAAATGTCTCATTTTCTTTTTGAGGGAAAGGTCAGTTTTTTCTGTGTCGAGTTTCCCCTTGAGAGAAGAAGGCGGGTGGATCTTTGCCCTGAAAGGGCACTTCATTTACGATTACATGTTTAGCAAAAGAAATGGACCTAGTAATCTACTGGTTTCTGTCCTATGAGTCATAATGTCATGGCAATGAATTAATAATAATGTTTGCTGTGGCACTGCTCTATAAAATCCCATTTGTGCTATACACGTTTATGGTAAGTGAAGTCGAAAAAGCTTACTGATGTGAGTGCTATTACTGCCTGGTGTTGGAGTTTACAGTGTGACAGAGTTACTCAGTTGTCTGACCTGCGCACCTGACACGCTAAAGAAGAAGACAATAGTCAGCTTCTGACAGAGGTAGGTAAAAAGTCATTAGTAAACATAAAGGATGAAATAGGTAGCTTGAGCACAATGTATTTTATCTTATCAAAGTGCAACGCAGAGGAAAAGACACACATAATGCAATGAATAATATATTTGCTAATGTAATGATATTAGGATTTCCAATTTGACTGATAAATTGGATAACATTTCCATTATTACAGTGCACATAATAATGTACAAATTTTTTCACTTCCATTAAGTATGAGTGAGAATGTATCACTGACAGCAGCATATATGGGAAATCTCAGACTACGTCCGCCACTGAGAATAAGGCCATCATAGTTTATTAATCCACTAGAAATCTGAAGGTGTGTCACAGCAAATAGTACTCTTGTGCCGTGTTATTTAGTATACATCCTGTCTTAACCGGCATGTTGGCACAGTGGTTAACATTGCTGCCTCACAGTGCCAGGGATCCGAGTTTGATTCCCGGCTTCAGTCACCGTCGAAGTGGAGTCTGCACATTATCCTCGTGTCTGTATGGGTTTCCCCCAGGTGCTGTGATTTCCTCCCACAGCCCCAAAGACGTGCTGGCTAGGTGCATTGGCCATGCTAAATTCTCCCTCAGTGTGCATGAACAGGCCTCGGAGTGTGGTGACTAGTGGATTTTCACGGTAACTTCATTGCAGTGTTAATGTAAGCCTTACTTGTGACACTAATGAATAAACCTTAACTTAGAAATATTGCCAAAACTATTTAAAAAGGATCCAGGCAGAAATGGGCAGGGGATCAGTGAGAAATCTTTGGTTCAAACATGCTCTCAATGCTGTCTGTCCCCCTCAGAATAGGGAAGTAAAGGAAAGAAATCACCCCAAAGTATCTGACTTCAGTCATTTTAATTTGTGTAAGCCTTGCTCTGCTGCTGGTCTGAAGTAGATCTGAGCTATTGTTTTTGTGAGCCTTTTGCATTTCTTTCTTCTATTGTGTTCCACAATTAATTCAACCCCAGAAACAAGAAAGATGCTTGGCCATCCCCTGGCTGGAGGTAAAGAAAGCAAGACTTGTGTTTATACAGTCCTCTACACAATGCGTAGTGCACAACAGAAAGAGAAAATGCTGGAAAATCTCAACAGGTCTGACCGCATCTTTAAGGAGAGAAAAGTGCTGACGTTTCATGTTCAGATGACCCTTTCATCTGGACTCGAAACATCAGCTCTTTTCTCCTCCGTGCAAATGCTGAGATTTTCCAGCATTTTCATTTTTGGTTTCAGATTTCAGCAGTAATTTGTTTTTATACATATTGTGCACTCTACTGAATATCACACAAAAGCCAATTAAGAATATATGAAGTGTAGGTACTGTTGAAATGTAGAGGACATGGCAGCTAAGTAGCACACAGTCAACTCCCCACGAGCAGAAATGTGATAATAACCAGATAATCTATTTTTGTGATGTTAATTGATGGATAAACGTTGACCAGGACACCATAAGATAACTTCCCTGGTTTTCTTTGAAATAGCGTCATGGGGTCTTTTACATCGCCTGAGTAGGCAGATGGGGCCTCAGTTCATCCTCTTATCTGAAAAAGCTGAATTCCCTTTCAAGTAAGTAAGGGGGAGTGTCATTTGGAAATAGTTCTTTACATTTTAAAGAAAAAGTGCATATCAGCTACACAATATATTAATCATAATTTACAAAATAGTATATATTTATCACACATTATAAGAATAATAAGCCATTTTTATAATTTACAGTCATTTCAGTGCCAATTCATCTGAAGGTTTTTATCACAGTTGACAAAGAGTAAAGCACATCATGCTCTCGCTCAGAACAATATGCATTTTGACAGAAAATTACAATGTACGGCTCAAATTATGGAAGATTACATTTGCAGTTGAGAAGCATACTATTTTGGGAACAATATAATTGCCAAACTACTCAGAGATACTTACCTAATGTTTCGAGGAACACTGTAATTTTGAATCCCTGCATTCAAATTTGTAGTCCATGCTGTATAAATTCTATGAGAGCTCCTAAAAGTTGTAAAGCATTATGTGCTGTAATAGATGAAAAAGGCACAGTTGATTGTTAGCAGTAATTATTATTAATTTGGATGGCAGGTTGTTGAAATTAAAAACTTCCACCTTTCAGAGGGCTGCAGGTGGCACGTGCTCTATCCAATGTGGAATTAAACACAAAACAGAAATAAATCAAGAGAATGTCTGTTTCAGTTCCAGGTCTATGCTGAGTTAACTGAAAGGATCATAGAATATCACGGTACAGAATGAGGCCATTCAGTCAACGTTATCTGTTGTTTAAATAGCACAGGACTTAGGAGTTGGGCATTAGGGGTGGCGTTTTCTGGCTGCGCTTGCCCCATTGCCAAAAAATTTCATCCCAGGTCAATGAACCTTTGTATGATCCATGTCCCACCTGTGATGATCCCTGTGGTGGGTGGGATGGGAAAATTCCATCCAGGATCTTTTGAACCTGCTCATTGCTGATCTGATTGTGATCTCAACTTCACTTTCCTGTCTGCCCTCCCCATAATCCTTGACTTTAATGCAGTGATCCAATTAAACCCACTCCTCTGTTTGTCCCTAAATGGTCCTCGTGTCTTCCAAAAGCTTTGCATATCACAACTGCTGCATAATGTTGGATATCTCGAGCTTTGTCCTCCCACCTTTCTCTTCCAGATTTGTTTTGGGGACTTCATCGTGAGTTGTTGAGATGTTGCTTTCTTGGCTTGCAACCTGCTATCATGCAATGGAGATTATTAGTTTTTATTCTAGGAGGTCACATATTTCAGCATAGTTTTCATCAAACCAGTACTGGTGATGAAGATGCACAAAGCTATGATTTGGCCATGGTATGGGTAGCCTAGTATGGCTGACTTTGTTTGATCCCACTGCAGATGGCAGAAAGTGATGAACTTTCCAGTGGACATCAGTTTCCCCATCCCCACACACCCACTATTGATTAAGTGAAACAAATACTGCTTAGATCTTTGCCTTAAACAGGAGGTGTCAGTGCTTTGGTCTTGCATGCCTCCATGTAGTTTTGTGTTTGTCCTTCTGGTGGAAGAGTGTGTTTGTTATGATGAGACCATGATGAACAAACTTAGGCTCTATTTGCATTGGTTTCATCCACCTTTTTCCCAGTGGCTCTGTTGCAGACATCAGAGTAACAGCCAAACCTGGTGTTAGAGTTCCCCAGAAGAAATATCTTTTCCTCTTTGGGAAGGGCAGTGAGGACTTTATCAAGGTTAGAATAGAACTTTTCCTTAACATCCTCACAGCAGTGATAGGTTGGAGCATTAGCGCTGAGGACAGTAGCATATTGGTTATGGCTCAGCTGTTGCAGTGTCCTGAACCTTTCATTTATACAGTTCTGACAGTGCGTCCAAAATCTCATTCCAGATCGGAAAACCAAAACCGTGGGACATTCGAATTGCTGTCAGACTTCCCATTCTAGCAGAAGGTGTATCGCTGTTTGTTCCTTCAGCTTCCCACCCCCAGGAAGGAAGGTCTCACTGAGGGTGGCAAATTCAATTTTGAATCTCGACAGCTCATGTGATCAAATTGCATTTTTTCTTTCCAGGCGGTCACTCTTCAGCTTATCCATGAATGTTCTAACATTCCAAGTTGCAAAATTTAATGTGGTTCCACAGCCTGGAGAAAGTGGAACAGCCGATTTTCATGGCACATTTTCTGATCCCCTCCCCATTTGGGGTGAGCAGAGAAATATTGAAGCTCTGCTCAGTGGCAGATGCCACTGCTCAAAGCCACATCAGTCTCATCATAGGATGGCCAATGATCTTCACGCTCCTTTCATTTGTGTGTCAGTTCTTGACTAGGAATACCCATGTTCACTGCCCTGTCCCTGTTAGGAATTTTTCATTGACATAGGACTTGGAAAATAGACTTTGGTAGAAGCCTGCACTTGACTTGGTTTATGCCCAATAAAAGTGGATTGTGCTGATCTGGAATCCCCTGGAACTGCATTTGTTTATTTGAAAAGGGCACTAAAGAAATGTTAAAATGACTGCCAAGCAGATAAGGTGATCTTTGCAGCTTCAACACAGATGATCAAGCTTTCCTAATATTCCAAATGGAATAATTAGTTGGGTCTCCCCTTTGAAAGGACTTGCCTAACCACCACCTTATTGTGGAATTCATGTCTCTCATTGTTGAAGATTCTATCTCCGAGCTCGCAACGTAACAAAAGAAAGCTAACTCCTAGTAGTTGTTCACAACTTAGGTATGAAAGGCCACCATGTGCCTTGTATTGAATATCAGTGGACACAGACTGGAGCTAGTTCTCTGGTACTGAAATCATTTTATCCCAAAATGCAGAAGAGACCTGGGGCAGTTTGCAGAATAACACTGACAAGGTAACAGCAGCACAGAAAGGCTTTGCCACCTTTTCCTTTCAAAAATGAGAGGCTTTTAAAAATCCTCCCAGCCTGATTCCAAAGCTTTGAATCCATCTGAAAAAAATTGGACCTCCTGATACAGCAGAGTGCCTAGCTGCATGTCTTGTTGAATGCTCTTCTCTTTGAAGCAAGCCAGCATACCTATTTGAGTTTATACAAAACATAATTCCAAAGGGAAAATGTTTCCTTCTTCTCTGGATTCTCAAAGACAACTGAACTATTAGCTATTTTGTTTAATGCTGCTTTGTCAGTCAATTCTTGTATAGTTTTTAGAGTTCATTTATTAGTGTTGTAAGTAGGCTTACCTTGACACTGCAATGAAGTTACCATGAAAATTCTCCAGTCACCACACTCCAGTGCTGGTTCAGGTACATAAGAACATAAGAAATAGGAGCAGGAGTAGGCCATCTAGCCCTTCGAGCCTGCCCCGCCATTCAATAAGATCATGGCTGATCTGTCTTGGCTCAGTTCCACATTCCCGCCCTCTCCCCATAACCCTTAATCCCCTCTCTTATCAAAAACCCATCAACCCGCGTCTTAAAAATATTTAGCGAGGTAGCCTCCACCACTTCAACGGGCAGAGAATTCCAGAGGTTCACCACCCTTTGAGTGAAGAAGTTCCTCCTCAACTCCGTTCTAAACCGCCCCCCCTTTATCTTGAGGCTGTGCCCCCTAGTCCTACTGTCCTTTCTGAGCGGGAAGAGTCTCTCCACCTCTATCCTGTCCATCCCATTCATCATCTTATACGTCTCAATGAGATCTCCCCTCATTCTTCTAAACTCTAACGAGTACAAGCCTAATTTATTCAGCCTCTCCTCATAGCTCAACCCCCTCAACTCCGGCATCAGCCTAGTAAACCTCCTCTGCACTCCCTCCAAGGCCAAAATATCCTTGCGTAAGTACAGCGCCCAAAACTGCACACAGTACTCCAGCTGCGGCCTCACCAATGCCCTATACAGCCGCAGCAAGACCTCCCTACTTTTATATTCAATACCCCTCGCGATGAAGGCCAGCATCCCATTCGCCTTCCTGACCACCTGCTGCACCTGCAAGCTGGGTTTTTGCGACTCATGCACAAGGACCCCAAGGTCCCTCTGCACCGTCGCCTGCTGCAGTTTTTCTCCACGTAAGTAATAATCCTTCCTACCATTATTCCTACCAAAGTGGACCACCTCGCACTTGCCAACATTAAATTCCATTTGCCATTTCCTGGCCCATTCGCCCAGCCTATCTAGATCCTTCTGTAGACTCTCACTACCCTCCGCACAATTTGCCTTTCCACCAATTTTGGTGTCATCAGCAAATTTCGACACCCTACACTCGGTTCCCTCCTCCAGATCATCTATATAAATGGTAAATAGCTGAGGCCCCAGCACCGACCCCTGGGGCACTCCACTAGTCACCATCCACCAATCCGAATAGCACCCATTGACCCCCACTCTCTGCCTCCTATTTGACAACCAGTCCTCTATCCACGCTAACACCCTACCCCCAACTCCATGCCCCCTGACCTTCTGCAATAACCTCTTGTGAGGTACCTTGTCAAACGCCTTCTGAAAATCAAGAAAGACCACATCCACCTGCTCTCCTCTATCCACCACCCTAGACACATCCTCATAGAACTCCAGTAAATTTGTCAGACACGACTTCCCTTTAACAAAACCATGCTGCGTCTGCTCTATCAAGCAGTTCCCCTCAAGATGCCTCGCTATTTCCTCCTTGATGACGGATTCTAACATTTTACCTACAACAGACGTTAAACTAACAGGCCTATAATTCCCCGCCTTTTGCCTGGCACCCTTCTTAAACAAGGGAGAAGTTAGCATGGCCAATCCAACTAACCTACACATCTTTGGACTGTGGGAGGAAACTGGAGCACCCAAAGAAACCCAGGCAGACACAGGGAGAGTATGTAGACTCCACATAGATAGTGACCCAAGCTGGGAATTGAACTCAGGCCCTTGGTGCTGAGAGGCAGCAGTGCTAACTACTGTGCTACCAAGATGCCCTGTTTTGGATGTTTCTGATGGATACTAGATGGTCATTCTTATTGTTTAAAGGCACCCATTGTGTACAGTCTGTTTGGATCAGGGTATGGCTCTTTGCTGCATCAATCTTGATGCTAGTTCACTACTGCTTTGATGCAGTTAGAATTGTTCTTCCAACCAGATGTCCTGTGGCATTGCTGAAAAGCTGGGCATTTCCTTGATACATTCAGGCCGCACCTTCCATATGTCTTGTTAAGTTTGGGGGTTCCAGTCAGTGCCTCAATAATTGGGGTTTTGTTTAGGACCAGGAGGTATGGTGGCCTAGTGGTTAGCACTGCTGCCTCATAGCACCAGGGACCTAGGTTCGATCCCTGGCATGAGTCACTGTCTGTGTGGAGTCTGCACATTCTCCACATATCTGTGTGGGTTTCCTCCAGGTGCTCCAGTTTCCTCTCACAGTCTGAAAGACATGCTGGCTAGGTGCATTGATCCAAACAGGCGCCGGAGAGTGGCGACTAGGGGAATTTCACAGTAACTTCATTACAATGTTAATGTAAGCCTTACTTGTGACTAATAAATAAACTTTATTTTTTAAAAGAACCTGGAAACTTTATCAATCTGTGAGGATTGCTTTGTTATTGTGTCCATGCTTGAATAGCTCCTCAGTGCTGTGCATTTGGGCTTGTCCACTGGATCTTGCTGGGATGCTTCCAACTCAACAATTCTGTCTGCTAATTTTGCACCTGAAAAATCACAGCACATACACTTTTCTCTGTATCAGCTGATGAATTGGTCGATAGATTCTGCCAGCTATTGTCAAAATGCCATGAACTCTAATGATGAATATGAAAGTTTAACCTGTGACCGAACCAGCATTCCCATGTAGTATATATCTTTTGAAGATGATTTAGCTCTTCTGTTGTTAATCCCAATGTGTTCAGCCTTTGTAGACCTTCATTCCCAATTACCAGACAAATGTTGATACCTTGCTGTCTGTTTCAGACACACTTGAATAAAAAACCATAGCTCTGAATTCAGATTGAAGTTCAGCTGCATCCCAATTTAAATTAGGGAATTTTGTGGACATTTTTGAAAATATCTTCCTTCTTGTTTTATTCAATTTATTGTTCAGAAAAATCCTGAAGCCAACTATTATAATATTAATCTTCTCTGGCCTGATTTTATAATAGACTTGCTCCTTTTTTGTTTGACTTTTCCTCACTCATTATTGACCTGGCCTACACCATGACAAGGCCCCTCAGAGGCCTATCGGAGGGATTTTCCAGCCACGCTCACCCAAGACCGGCAAATCCCACCCGAGTTCAATGGATCTTTGCATGGTCCTTCCCCCCTGCACACTACGGTTCCTGAGATGGGGTGTGAAAAGTCCAGCCTACATTTCTCCATCAAGTCACCCTTTGCTGTTTTAAACTTCAGCACATTCAAGCTTAGTTGTCCAACCTTCCCTCAGAAGACAACCTCCCACTCCAGGAAGAACTGAGAGGCTGTGGGCTGCAGTCTCACCATGAGGAATCCAGCTGCTTGTCAGCTCTTTACTTGAGCATATCCCAGCACTATTTCTTCTAAGCTGTCTGACTCAGTTAACACACTGAGATTTCAATACTCAACAAAGCTACAACTTCATCGTACTCTGACCACAACAGCAACAACGCCAAGGGTCAGTCATCTCATGTCATGCAGCATAATCTGAGGCTGTTCAGCATATCATACCTGTACTTGATCTTGCTACAAAGTTGTTTTACCTCCTCTGAACATTACGTTCTTTTAAAAGGCATTAGTCACTCATCAGTGATTGGGTAAACTCATTGTGTCTTCAGTTATTTAAACTAGGCACATGAGAATGTATATGTATGGATAGAAAGCTTCTGTTTGTGATATATATTAATGATTTGGAAGAAGGTGTAGCTGGTCTGAGTTTGCGGACAACATAAAGACTGCTGGAGTTGCAAAAAGTGATGAACAGTGTCAGAGAATACGACAGGATATAGGTAGGCCAGAAAATTGGGTGGAGAAATGGCAGATGGAATTTAAGCCAGATAAATGCAAAGTGTTGCATTTTGGTAGATCTAATGCAGGGGGGAGCTATACAATAAATGGCAGAACGATCAAGAGTGGGATCTGGGTGTGCAAGTCCACAGATCCTTAAAGGTGGTAGCAAAGGTGGAAAAGATGGTAAAGAAGGCATATGGCATCTAGGACTAGAGGGCACAGCCTCAAGATAAAGGGGGGGCCGGTTTAGAACAGAGTTGAGGAGGAACTTCTTCACTCAAAGGGTGGTGAATCTCTGGAATTCTCTGCCCATTGAAGTGGTGGAGGCTGCCTCGCTAAATATATTTAAGACGCGGGTTGATAGGTTTTTGATAGGCAAGGGGATTAAGAGTTATGGGGAGAGGGCAGGAAGGTGGAACTGAGACACGACAGATCAGCCATGATCTTATTGAATGGCGGGGCAGGCTCGAAGCGCTAAATGGCCTGCTCCTGCTCCTATTTCTTATGTTCTTATGGCATGGTTGCATTTATTGGTAGGGGCATTGAGTATAAAAGTTGGCATATGATGTTGCAGTTATATAGAACGTTGGTTAGGCCACATTTGGAAAACTGCATCCAGTTCTGGTTGCCACGCAACCAGAAGGACGTGGAGACTTTGGAGAGAGTGCAGAAAAGGCTTACCAGGATGTTGCCTGGTATGGAGGATATTAGCTATGAGGTGAGATTGAGTAAACTAGGGTTGTTCTCCCTGGAAAGACGGGGGTTGAGGGGTGACCTAATAGAGGTTTATAAGATTATGAAGGGCTTGGATAGGGTGAACAGTTGGAAGCTTTTTCACAGGGTCAGGAATGACAAACACAAAGGATCACTATTTCAAGCTAAGGGGCTAGGTTCAAAATAAATAGGTTGGACTAAAACCTGGTGTTGTCAGACTTTTTACTGTGTTTACGCCAGTCCAACGCCGGCATACCCACATCAAAATAGGTATGCAGGGGAGCTATTTTACACAGAGCGGGGTGGAGGCTTGGAATGCGCTGCCAAGGAAGGTGGCTGAGGCAGACATGTTAGGATCATTTAAGACTTATCTAGATAGTCACATGAACAGACTGGGAATAGAGCGATACAAACGGATGGTCCAGTTAGGAACACATGATTGGTGCAGGCTCGGAGGACCGAAGGGCCTGTTGCTGTGCTGTATTGCTCTTTATTCTTTGTTCAGGACTATGTCTGCAATGTTCTGTTCACAAACCAAGGTGAAACTGAGACTGGGTCACATGACACACGTCCCTCATTGGGAGAGAATGTTGCTACCGTGTAAAGTCATGTTGCAATGCTGTCTTAATTGGTTGATCTGAAACAGTCATCTGCAAAAGCGTAACTGGAGTCAAGCAAGGCTGTGTGAAAGGCCCCATACTATTTACAGTCTAGCTGATTGTTAACTGGCTCCCAAAGGTAATATTAAACATTATCTAGAGGGAAAAATGCTTTAATCTCAGTCACCTCCTTGCCAAAGCTAAACTGACCACCATAACTGATAGTTTGTGAGACTGAAGTGCTGTTGTGCCCCAATCTGCATAGACTTGGAATCCTCTCTTGCTCTATTCAATTCTGCAGCAAGAAAATCAACCTATCCTTGAACATTATCAAATTGAAACTCATATATCAACCTTTACTTGGTCAGCCAAATACACCAACTCTCATATATGTCAGAAGTGAAACTCTGAAGTATTTTGAGAACTTCGTGTTCTTTTACAGTGACTCCTCTCAAAAGGCCATCATTGAAAAGGAGATGCAACACAGGATTAACTGCACCAGCTCAGCCTTCCCCAAGCTATTGCAGTGAATGTCTGACAACAAGGACCATCACGCATCAATGAAAGCCCTAGTGTGCAGAGCAGTTGTCATCACCACGCTCTTGTGTATCAACAAACTGGAGAAATTCCATCAGCAATGCTTCTGTCACATCCTCCACGTTCAAGGGGCAAGCTGCAAAATGAATGTTATTAAAATTTCTTGAAGTCAAGTTGACAGCATTTGAACAAAACTCCTGCAAATGGACTGAACCTTGTGTCTGGATGGCTGAAAAGCATTTTGCTGCAACATACTGTTTTCTCCTCCTCAGGGCAGGACAAAGGAAACTCTTCACAGACACTCTGAAATCTCTCCTTCAAGTGTGGCAGCATTGCCATGAGTGGCTGGAAAGAACTTGCTATCAGTCATTCAGAATGGTGACAACTTGTCCATCAAGCTGCATCACACTTTGAATCATAACATTTTAATGATGAGACAGAGTTGCAGCGTATAAGAAAAGAAAGAAATCAAACCCTGCACTCTGGATCCCACTACCTTGTGGGAATCCTGCCCTATGTGTCCAAAGATCTGTGGCCTGAGAATTGTCCAGTCCCATCACATGAACAGGCCAATTCCATGGCAGAACACAGCAATCCTGCGGCAGTGAAGGCAGTACAATTGACCACAAAGAACAAAGAACATTACAGCACAGAAACAGGCCCTTCGGCCCTCCAAGCCTGCACCGATCATGCTGCCTGCCAGAACCAAAGCCCCCTTACCGTTCTGGGGACGACATCCATATATTCCCATCCGATTCATGTATTTGTCCAGATGTCCCTTAAAAGTCACTATCGTGTCCGCTTCCACTACCACTCGCGGCAGCAAGTTCCAGTATAAACTGGACCAGTAAAGGGAAAAATCATGACCATTCTTGTTAATGATTAGTATATTCTGTGTTCATACATGGGTGGAAAGTCGATGAAAGTGGACAGGTGGCACAATGGTTAGCACTGCTGCCTTACAGTGCCAGCGACCCAGTTCGATTCCAACCTTGGGTGACCCAGTGGAATTTGAATGTTCTCCCCATGTCTGTATGGGTTTCCTCCTGGTACTCGGGTTTCCTCCCACAGCCTGAAAGATATGCTGGTTGTGTTGATTGGTCATGCAGAATCACCCCTTATTGTCAGCGGCACTAGCAGAGTAAATACATGTGGTTATGGGACTGGGGCTAGGGTGGGTGATTGTCAGTGCAGGCTCGAATGGCCTCCTTCTGCAGTGTAGGGATTCTATGATTACAAGACTGTGATGGGCTAAGCTGTGATGCTTCCCATTGCTGCACTGGGGGCTCATTGTCTCAGCTTACACATCAAAATTGGCATTTGATAGAGATGCTGGCAAGCATCTGCTGTCTGAGAAGCTGTCTTAAGTCAGGTTTCAGAAGAAAATCAGATGGAAAACAAAGATCAATGACTTCTTTCGTGAAGTCTAATTACTAACAGTGCCAGCCAATATTCTATGAGTGAAATGAAAAGCAAAGTAGTTTTTTTACATCAGAGAAAATTGTTGAGTGTATTCAGGAGGAATTTCTCATTCAGTGTGCAGATAGCTCAACTAGAGAGAGGCAAAACTTAACCTCCTCTTGGGAAATAAGGAAAGGCGGGTGACAGGACTGTTAATGAGAGATCACTTTGGAACTAGTGACCATAATCCCTTTTAAGTTTTAAGATAGTTATGGAGAACAATATGTCTGGCCCAAGAGTTAAAATTCTAAGTAAGGGCAAGGCCAATTTTGATGGTATAAGACAGGAACTTTCAAAAGTTAATTGGGGGAGTCTATTGGCAGGCAAAGCGACAGCTGATAAGTGGAAGGCTTTCAAAAGTGCATCAGAGTGAACACATTCCTCTTCAAGTGAAGGGCAAGGCAAGGAGTAGGGAACGTTGGATGATTCAGGATATTGAGGCCCTAGTCAAGAAGAAGAAGGAGGCACATGACATGCATAGCCGGTTGTGATCAAGTGGATCCCTTGAAGAGTATAGAGGGTGTTGGAGTAGAATTAGGAGAGACATCAGGAGGGCAAAAAGGGGACATAAAGTTGCTTTGGCAGATATGGCACAGGAGAATCCAAAGTGCCTCTACAAACACATAAAGGGCAAAAGAGTAACTAGGGAGAGAGTAGGGCCTCTTAAGGATCAACAAGGCCATCAATGTGCGGATACACAAGAGATGGGTGAGAACCTAAATGAATATTTCTCATTAGTTTTTATAGTTGAGAAAGTTATGGATGTGAGGGAACTTGGGGAAATAGATAGTGATGTACAGTATTGAGGAGTGTACGTATTACAGAGAAGAGGTGTTGGAAGTCTTAGAGTACATCACGGTAAATAAATCCCTGAGGCCTGATGAAGTGTATCCCAGGACATTGTGGAAGCCTAGGGATGAAATTGCAGGTCCCTATAAAAGACATTCGAAATATCAACAGCCACGGCCGAGTTGCCTGAAGATTGGAGAATGGCAATGTTGTGCCTTGTTTAAGAAATGCTGCAGGGAAAATCCTGGGAATTACAGACTGGTGAGCCTCACACCTGTCATGGATAAGTTGTCAGAAGGTATTCTGAGAGACAGGATCTATAGGCATTTAGCGGGGACAAAACTGATTAGGGACAGTCAGCATGGCTTTGTGAGTGGAAAATCATGTCTCATTTACTTTATTGAGCCTTTTGAAGGAGTAACCAAGAAGTCCGATGAGGACAATGCTGTTGATGTTGTCTACATAGACTTTAGCAAGGCCTTTGACAATGTACCGCACGGTAGGTTGTTGCATAAGGTTAAATGTCACGGGATCCAGGGTGAGGTAGCCAAATGGATACAAAATTGGCTTGATGACAGAAAATAGAGGATGATTGCAGAGAGTTGTTTTTCAAACTGGAGCCCTGTGACCAGCAGCGTGCCTCAGGGATTGGTGCTGAGTCTATTGTTATTTGTCATTTATATTAACGATTTCAAAGAGAAGTTAACATGCATGGTTAGTATGTTTGCAGATGACACCAAGCTTGGTGACACTGGGCAGTGAAGAAGGTTATCTAGGATTGCAACAGGATCTCGATCAATTGGGCCAGTGGACTAACGTATGACATATGGAGTTTAATTTAGATAAATGCAAGGTAATGCATTTTGGTAGATTGAACCAGGGCAGGACTTACTCAGTTAATGGTAGGGCATTAGGGAGAGTTACAGAACAAAGAGATCTAGGGGTATGTGTTCATATGTCCTTGAAAGTGGAGTCACAAATGGATAAAGTGGTGAAGAAGGCATTCAGCATGCTTGATTTCATTGGTCAAAACATTGAATATAGGAGTTGGAACGTCTTGTTGAAGTTGTACAAGACATTGGTAAGGCCACACTTGAAATAGTGTATACAGTTCTGGTCAGCCTATTCCAGAAAGGGTATTATTAAACTCGGAAGACTGCAGAAAAGATTTACTAGAATGCGACCTGGACTTGATGGCTGGAGTTTTAAGGAGAGGCTGAGTAGACTGGGACATTTTTTCCACGGCTTACAGGTGATCTTATAGAAATCTGTGAAATAATGAGGGACATAGATCAGCTAGATAGTCAATTTTTTCCCAAAGGTAGGGGAGTCTGGAGGGTGCGGGTTTAACCTGATTGGGGAGAGAAAAAAGGATCAAGAAGGACATTTGTTTCATGCAGAGGGTGGTGAGTGTCTGGAATAAAATGCCAATAGTAGAGGTGGGTACAGTTTTGTCTTTTGAAAAGCATTTAGACAGTTACATGGGTAAGATAGGTGTAGAGGGATAAGAACATAAGAACATGTTAGGAGCAGGAGTAGGCCATCTGGCCCCTCGAGCCTGCTCCGCCATTTAATAAGATCATGGCTGATCTTTTCATGAACTCAGCTCCACATAGCCGCCTGCTCACCATAACCCTTAATTCATTTACCGGTCAAAAATTTACCTATCCTTGCCTTAAAAACATTCAATGAGGCAGCCTCAACCATTTCATTGGGTGGGGAATTCCACAGATTCGCAACCCTTTGTGTGAAGAAGTTCCTCCTCAACTCAATCCTATATCTGCTCTCCCTTATTTTGAAGCCATGCCCCCTAGTTCTAGTTTCATGCGCCAGTAGAAACAATTTCCCTGCTTCTATCTTATCTATTCCCTCCATAATCTTCTATGTTGCTATAAAATCTCCCCTCATTCTTCTGAATTCCAATGAGTATAGCCCCAGTCTACTCAGTTTCTCCTCATAAGCCAACCGTCTCAACTCTGGAATCAACCTAGTGAATCTCCTCTGCACCCCCCTCCCCCGCAGTGCCAGTATATCTTTTCTTAAGTAAGGAGACCAAAACTGTACACAGTACTCCATGTGTGGCCTCACCAGCACCCTACTCAGCTGCAACATAACCTCACTGTTTTTAAACTCCATCCCTCTAGCAATGAAGGACAAATTTCCATTTGCCTTTTTAATTATCTGCTGCACTTGCAAACCAAGTCCTTGTGATTCTGTACAAGGGCACCCAGGTCCACTTGCACAGCAGATGCTGCAATTTTTTACTATTTAAATAATAATCTATTTTGCTGTTATTACTACCAAAATGGATGACCTCACATTTACCAGCATTGTACTCCATTTGCCAGACCCTCGCGCACTCACGTACACTATCTGTATCTCTTTGCAGAGTTTCAGTGTCTCCTGCACACTTTGCTCTGCCACTCATCTTAGTGTCATCAGTGAATTTTGACTAACTACACTTGGTCCCCAACTCCAAATCATCTACATAAATCGTAAATCGATATGGGCCAAACATGGGTAATAGTGACTAGCATGGTGGTTGAAAAAAAGGGCAGCATGGACAAGTTGGGCCATAGGGCCTGTTTCCATGCTGTAAACTTCTGTGACTCTCTGAGATGACCTGTGTGAAGGGCTGAAGTGATGGGGGAGAACTGTCAGGGTTTAAGAATAAAAAACAAAGAAAAGCACAACACAGGAGCTGGCCCTTTGGCCCTCCAAGCCAGCGCTGATCATGATGCCCTATCTAAACCAAAAAGAAATCTTCTGCGCTTACTTGGACCATATCCTTCTATTCCGTCCCTATTCATGTATCCATCCAGATGCCTCTTAAATGTTGATAATGTGCTTGCTTCGACCACATCCTCTGGCAATGCGTTCCAGGCACCCAACACCTACTGCGTGCAAAACGTCCCCCGCACATCTCCCTTCAACATTCCCCCTCTCACTTTGAATCTGTGCCCCGGTGTAATTGACTCTTCCAACCTAGGAAAAAGCCTCTGACTATCCACTCTGTCTATGCCTCTCAGAATTTTGTAGACCTCAAGCAGGTCCTCTCTCAGCCTCATTCTTTCCAGTGAAAAACAATCCTAGTTTATTCAACCTCTCCTCATAGCCAACACTCTCGATACCAGGCAGCATCTTGGTGAACCTTCTTTGCACTCTCTCTAAAGCTTCCATGTCGTTCTGGTAATGTGGTGACCAGAACTGCACACAATACTCCAAATGCAGCCTAATCAAGATTTTACATAGTTGCAATGTGATTTTCCAACTGCTGCACTCAATGCCCCAACTGATGAAGACAAGCATACCATATGCCTTCTTAATCACCTCCGCCTGTGTTGCCACTTGTAGGGAACGGTAGACCTGTATGCTCAGATCCCTATGTTAATGTTCCTTAGGTAATTTACAGTTCCTAACCACTTACAGTATAATTCTCACCTAAATTTGATCCTCCAAAATGCATCACTTCACATTTGTTCATCTGCTATTTCTGTGCCCAAGTCTCCAATCTAGCTATGTCCTGTTGTATCTTCTGACAATCCCTGATACTGTCAGCAATTCCACCAATCTTTGTGGCATCCACAAACTTATTAATCAGACCATCCATATTTTCCTGTGGATCATTTATATATACTACAAACAACAGAGGTCCCAGCACTGATCCCTGCCAAACACCATTAGCTACAGATTTCCATTCCACTGCTACCTTCTGTCTTCTATAACCAAACTAGTTCTGTACCCAGTTAGCCAGCCCATCCCAAATCCCATGTGATTTTAATTTTTGTACCACGCAGCCATATCGGACCTCATTGAAAGCCTTACTAAAGTCCATAGCAACTACATCCACACCCTTCTCTCATCAATTATCTTCATCACGTCTTCAAAAAATTCAACCAAGTTGGTGTGATATGACCTTCACCGTACAAAACAATGCTGCCTGTCACTAACAAGTCCATTTTCTTTCAAATGTGCATATATCCAGTCCCTCAGTATATTCTCCAAAAGCTTCCCCACCACTGACGTCAGGCTTACTGGTCTATAATTTCCTGGATTATTCCGGCTTCCTTTCTTAAAAAAGGGGAACAACATTGGCTATTCTCCAGTCCTCCGGAACCTTAGCTGTCGTCAAAGAGGATGTGAACGTACACGTTAAGGCCCCAGATATTTCTTCCCTTGCCTCCCACAGTAACCTAGGATGGATCCCAACTGGCCCTGAGGACATGTCTACCTTTTGTGCAACTTAAGATACTCAATGCTTCCTCCTTTGATATATTGACATTCCCTAGAGCGTTCACACACCTATCCCTGAACTCAATGTCCATCAAGTCCTTCTCCTTGGTGAATACTGATACAAAGTACTCATAAAGGATTTCCCACTTCCTGTGACTCCATGCATAACTTCTCTTCCTTGTCCTTGAGTGGGCCTACTTTTCCCCTTGCTACTCACTTGCTCCAAATATATGCATACGGTTAAATCTCAAATCTAAAATATAGATTTAACCTATAGGCATAAAAAGTCTTGGGATTCTCCTTGACCCTGTTGGCTAAGGACATTTCATGACCCCTTTTAGCCCTCTTAATTCCACGTTTAAGTTCAGTAAGTAGTCTGACAACACCAGGTTAACGTCAAACAGGCACTCACCTGATAAAGGAGCTGGGCTCCAAAAGCTTGTGCTACCAAATATACCTGTTGGACTTTAACCTGGTGTTGGCAGACTGCTTACTGTGCCTACCCCAGTCCAACACTGGCAAATCCACATCATGTTTAAGTTCAAAATTGAATTTATAAGTGTTACAACCAGCTTATATTAACACTACAATGAAGCTACTGTGAAAGTCCTACTCGTCATTTTCCGGTGCCTCTTCGGCATAATGTGAAGGTTATAATTCTTCACATTATAATCTGCCAGGTACACTGAGGGAGAATTTACGATGGCCAATGCATCTGAGCAGCATGTCTTTCAGGCTGTTGGAGGAAACCGGAGCACCCGGAAGAAACCCACGCAGACACAGGGAGAACATGCAAACTCCACACAGATAGTGTCCCAAGCCAGGAATCGAAGCTGTGTCTTTGGCACTATGAGGCAGCAGTGCTAAGTGCTATGCCACACGCTGCCCCAGTTTATATGTTTGTTTGGTGGCCCTCAATTGTTTTTGGGGTTGTGAGTATTTGTGTTATTATCAGTGATTGTAAACATTCAACTTTGTTAATGGAGTTGCTTGAAGTTTCAATATAAATATTCCATTAATCATGGGAACTCCTGTCATTGTCATAAACCTTCTGCAGCCATCTCAAGAGAAAGGGTTAGAGCATCACAAGCAATCCAACACAGGAAATAGTTGTAGAGCACATCATAATTTTTCATTACTTTAATGTATTTTTGAATATTCTATCTAAGCCAGACGCAAATATCACATAAGGATACATCTGTTTCTAATGAACGTTAATATTTTTCTTAAGTGAACAGAACCAAGCCATATCCATTTCAGTTCACACACAGACAATGAGAGATGAGAGAGCAGTAAAAATGCATCTGGCCTCAGTCAGGATGACTTTCTCATGTTCAGTCATGCTCACCATTTTTCAAATGAAGAACGAAGTATGCAGCAAATACTCTCAACCTCTGTCCAATGATCACTTGTATCATCTCTTCACAGTATAATCTTTCTAGTTCTATTTTTATGCAGAGTAGATTAATGCAAAACCTTCACTGAAACCCATGCAGGCCAAAAAAAGCTTGTAATTATTTCATTTCAGCATTTTGTGAGAATTGGAAGTTCACCATGCCATAACACTTGTATCGAATAGGTGAAGTTCTTTGTCCTCTGTTTGTGATTTTGTCCTTATTCACTCTTGGCACATAGGCATCACTGGCTGGCCAGAATTTATTGCCATCCCTAGCTGCCCTTGAGAAAGTGGTGATGAACTGCCTTCTTGAATCGTTGCAGTGCACATGCTGTTAAGGAGTAAATTCCAGGATTTTGACCCAACAACTGCAAAGGAATGACAATATATTTCCAGATCAGGATAGTGAATGGCTTGGAGGGGAACTTGCAAGTGACGGTGTGCCCATGTATCTGCTGCCGTTGTCCTTTTAGATGGAAGTGGTCATGGGTTTGGAAGATGCTGTCTAAGGATTTTTGGTGAATTGCTGCAGTGCATCTTGTGGATAGTACACACTGCTGCTACTGAGCATTGATGGTGGAGGAATTGAATGTTTGTAGATGTAGTGCCAATCGAGTGGGCTGCTTTGTCCTGGATGGTGTCAAGATTCTTGAGTGTTTTTGGAGTTGCACCCATCCAGGCAAATGGGGAGTATTCCATCACACTCCTGATTTATGCCTTGTAGATGGTGGTCAAAAGGAACTCGTGCATAAGTTCAAACTGGTGAGTCACAGCTTTGGAGAACCATTAAGTTGATGAATGGGGCAGGCCACTGCCTCTGACAGCAGATAGAGAACAAAGAAGTGGTGGCAGAACAGACAAACTACTAACCTAGACGAACCACCTGGAAAGCACATTGGGGGGTGGGGGCGGGGTGGGGGCGGGGGGGTGGGGGGGGGGGTGGCATGATTGAGACATATAAAATTTTGTAGGGCATGGAGAGAGCAGCCAGGAAGAAACTTTTCTCCCTTGGTGGAGGGACCAATGACTAGGAGGCATAGATTTAAAGTCAGGAGATTTAGAGATGATCTGAGGAAAAGTTTTTTTCGCCCAAATGGTGATTGGTGTCGCACTGGGTGGTGGGAGTCTGGATTGCGTGGAAAGGGTGCTGGAGGCTGAGACCCTTATAACATTTAAGAAGTATTTAGATGTGCACTTGTGATGCAAAGGCATATAAAGCTATGGAAAAGTGCTGGCAAATGGGATCAAAATTGTTAGGTGGTTTGATCAGCGCAGACAGGATGGGCTGAAGGGCTTTTTGTTGTGTTTGATACCTCTATGATTCTATGACTCTATGACTACGACTACCTCGTAGTGGATATCAGACAAGAAGAGACTTAGGCAACATGAGAGGAGTCAAGAGAGGTGGCGGTAAGGTAGTGCCAGATGTCATCAGCAAATGTGTGAAAACTAATACTGTTCTTTAGTATGATGTCAAGGAGCAGCATGCGAGTAGAAATTAGGAAGGGTGCAAGAATGAATCCTTGAGGGGACAGCAGAGCTGAGGTGTGGGACCAGGAAGAGAAGCCCACTGTCAATGACATTCTAGCTGCATGGGCAGAAATCTGGCTGTGTAGACTTACTGGAAAGATGGGCATGCATTTGGGAAGCATAGACAGATACTTGGACTTTAGAGGTGAAAATAAATTTGGAGATGGGACAGAGATTTGCAAGTACAATGGGTCATGGGTGGGCTTTTTGAGGAGACGGATGTTAATGTCAGTTTTAAAGTAGAGAGGAACAACACATGATTTACAGTGTCAGCTGACACTGGAGCCAGTCATGAATGGGTGATCAGAAATTTGATGAGAATAGATTTAAGGGATCAGGAGCTGAGATGAGAGAGGGCATAAGGAGAAACAGAATATATATTAGAGAAAGATATAAGTTCAGGTTTTAGGAGGGAGAACTTTAGAGAAGGTTTGGCCCAATGAGATAGAGGAAAGGAGGGGCATGGAAGAGGCAACTAATCAAATGATCCAATCTTAGTGGCAGGAAGTTGACAAGACTCTGTCATTGGAGGTGAGGGTGGGCAATTGAAACCACGAGAAAGAACATTGGAGCTCAGGACACTTAAATGACATTGGCATCTAACACATTTAGGAAGCCCAGTTCTTTGTTGCAATCTTCCCATTATTCAGAGTCATTTACATCTTCACAATGGCATTTAAAATTTCAGTGAAATCTCCCATTTATGCCATTGTTATTCTTGAGGCAAACGTTAATAAAATGTGACATACTTGAATTAAGTGACAGTAATCATAAGCTTTTGAACAGAAGTTGTTCTTCTCCTCTACAGCAACTAAAAAAAAGTCTTAACCGCTATGTCACTTAATTTAATGTAAGCAATTTATTGTGAATAAAAGACACGTATTTCCTTTCTATCTATCACCCCCCTCCCCCAGTTGCTCACCCTAACAGTTTGCCTACCATTACGCTTTATGCCTCATTAAAAGATTTTTGAAGTGACATCTGGCTGGGCAAGCGGCATGCCATTAATCTGATTGCTGGCACTCGCACCCTTTGAAGCATTTCCAAGGGAACTTTATTCCTTTTTCATAAAGCCATTTCATTTAGTCTTGACTTCACAGGATTTTCCACAACTATAGACACATCCAAGGTTTGATGTTTGCATTAGAATAATGGAAATGGGTTCTGATGTCTGAATTAAAATAGGACAGAAGATCATATGCTCAGGAGGCAAAGGGTGGGAGGGGGGTATGCTGGTGAGGGGAGCAGTATTATTACTTGAATGTAATTTATGCTGTACTCGGTCCTGCAACTTTCACAACAACCTGAAGGTCAGGAAAAGAACTTGGATGTGAATATCAGGGTAGAGAAGGACAATAGTTCTTTATTGGGAGGTGGAATTGGAATTCTTTTTTCAGGATCATGTCTTGTGTTAAACAATTCACACAAATATTATGAAAGCAACATTTTTGAATTAGAGTTGAAACAGAATAAGCACGTAGCTTAGCTGGTTGCTTTTTTCCTTTTAGCTTCAATTTAAGTAACTGCTACTTCGAGCAGAATTTGCTCTAAGTGTAACAATGCTTGGCAAATTTGTCGAATTTTTCAAGGTCTAATGCGGTATAAAATGTGCACAGTGACAATAATGTTTAATTAATGCGATGGTACATCAATGGATTCTGGTGTTAAAATATTCTGAACCTTACGGTCTTTGGAATATCTCTTTGATTTCTTACACACCCCCGCCCCCAGTTCAGCGGCTATATTTGCATTCTCATCTCTGCTCAATGGGGCAAGAAGGGCATGCACATCGCCACAGATGTCATCGCTGTCTTTAGTCAAAACACCAGGAGGCAGCCATATGCAGTCCAGGAAACATTAACAAATGAAAATATAACCCGAGTATCACCAAGACGTCGAGGCCATTCTGGAAAATGGGCTCCAGGGCCCAGAATAAGTAACAAAAGAAAAGCATTTGACTTTGGAGTCTTTCCACTGCTTAATATCAGTCATGCTGTAAATTACAAAATGACATTGCACGTCATCAGCCGGAGTCAAGTGAGCACACTGGCCTTCTGTGCACTTTCTTTCTTAAAGGGGACATGTGGATTTGAATCCGAACAGACTGTGCTGCGGAACAATGTTGATTTGACTTGGAAGTCGGAACTGGCAATTCCTGCCTGACTCGCACACAAAACTGGAAAGCTGCCAATGGAAGCAGATTTACATGATGCAATACAAGGTGTATTTGGAATGAAAACAACTCTGACTGAAGCCCAAATTCAGTTTTCCACTGTCGCGCGATTGTGCTATTGCCTGTTGGTTCATTGTCACAGGTAGTCGGCCTGTGATGATCATGACAATGACTGCAAATTAATAAATATCGGAAAATGCTCAGCACAGTGGCAATAATGCTGTACAGTGCAACATCGAAATCTGGCATTTGCACCAATGTAAGCATCATGTGGTCTGAAAATAAAGTGGAGGGGAATGGAATAGATGGCTCTGGGTAATAATTTATCAGCATGATCAATAATTTTTGGTGATCAATAAATTAAATCCTGTTGTATAATTGCATGAGAATCTGGGATTTTTTTTGCAGACCACATGTTGCAGATCTATCACTTTTGTCATGCAGAATGAGGGCTGGCCCTAAGGAATTATGCCTCCTCTCATTAGAAGACAGAACATACGATCGTTCAATTCTGATTTTCAAGGTTACAAAGTGAATTAACAAAGCCAGTTTGGACTATTTGTTCATAGTGTTAGAAAACCTTGAATGTCAGTGGACACAAACCACAAATCGAAATTTGGTTGCAAGAAAACTTTGAGTGGGAATATTGAAACAGAGAAAATTGGGGCAGGAACAGGGCATTCAGCCCTTCGAGCCTGCTCTACCATTCATTGTGATCGTGGCTGACCATCCAACTCAGTAACCAATTCCTGCATTACCCCATATCCTTTAATCCCTATAGCCCCAAGAGATATATCTAACTCCTCTTGAAAACATACGATTGTTTTGGCCTCAACTGCTTTATGTGTTAGAGAATTCCTATGCTTATCACTCTTTGGAGAAGAAACTTCTCCTCATCTCAATGTTCAGTGGTTTACCTCATATCCTTAGACTGTGACCCCTGATTCAGAACCTCCTCTACCTTCAGGAACATCCTTCCTTAACTACTCTGTCTGGTCCTGTCAGAACTTTGTAGTTTTCTATGAGATCACTCATTCTTCTAAGCTTCAGTGAATATAATGCGGACCGACTCAACCTCTCCTAATACATCAGTTCGGCTTCCCAGGAATCAGTCCGGTAAAGCCTCGCTGTTCTCCCTCTATAATAAGAACATCCTTCCTCAGATAAAGAGACAAAACTGCACACAATATTCCAGGTGTGGTCTCACCAAGGCCCTCTATAATTGCAACGCGACATCTCTACTCCTTCACTCAAACTCTCTCACTATGAAGGCCAAGATACCATTTGCCTTCTTTACTGCTGCACCTGAACGCTTACTTTCAGCAACTGACGTACAAGAACACCCAGGTCTCAAAGAATAAAGAACAAAGGAAATTACAGCACAGGAACAGGGCCTTTGACCATTCAAATCTGCACCATCCATGTGCCCGACTGAACTAAAACCCTCTACACTTCTGGGGACCATATTTCTCTATTTCCGTCCTATTCATGTATTTGTCCAGATGCCCCTTAAAGCTCACCATCGTATCTGCTTCCACTACTTCTCCTGGCAGCGAGTTCCAGGCACCCACCACCCTCTGTGTAAAAAACTTGCCTCGCACATCTCCTTTAAACCTTGCCCCTCGCACCTTCAACCTATGCCCCATAGTAATTGACTCTTCCACCCTGGGAGAAAGGTTCTGACTATCCACTCTGTTCATGCTCCTCATAATCTTGTAGACTTCTATCACATCACTCCTCAACCTCCGTCGTTCAAGTGAGAACAAATCAAGTTTCTCCAACGTCTCCCCATAGCTAATGCCCTCTGTAGTAGGGAATGAGTTAATGAACTGAGTTAATGAGTTAATGTGTCATGTACTAACATACTGTACATATATATATTATACAGCTTGTGAGCATAGATTGTTACACAAGTCCCATTAATTTTAACTTGTTTTGTCAGACTGTATGTTAGCTAAGGGCTAATCACACACGTCAATTGCAGCCTTAAGATAACCATGAAGAAATGCCGAGGCAGCCATGTTCCCATGATGGAGGACAACCCACAACCTGGGAACCTGCTGAGAATGAGAAGTTGCGTACGTGACGGGGGGTGTGGTGATAAATATGTGCTCTAAACTTGTGTTCGGGGAGATGCCTGGGGAACCGTTGTTAGGTGCCAGGTGTATCTCCCAAAAGCTTTTGCATAAACTTGCTGTACTTTGACTCACAATTAGTCTCAGAGGTATCTTTACCTACAACACCCTCCATACCACGCAACATCCTGGTAAATCTTTTATGTACCTGCTCCAAAACATCTTTCTGATAGTGTGGTGATCAGAATTGAACCCGATATCCCAAGTGTGGCCTAATTAAGCTTCTATAAAACTGCAATTGCACATTGCATGTTCCCCTCTCTCTCTAATTATAGCCACTCAGAAAATAGTCTGCCTTCTTGTTTATGCTACCAAAGTAGATAATCTCATGTGAATCCACATTATGATACATCTGCCATGCATTTTCCCACTCATTCAATTTGTCCAAATCATACTGAAGCATCTGTGCATCATCCTCACGGCTTATCCTCCCAACCAGCTTTGTGTCTCCTGCAAATCTGGAGACATTATATTTAGTTCCCTGGCGATTTATCAGCCTACAATCTCATCAATTTCCCCAACACCATTTCACTACTAATACTTGTTTCCTTCATTTGATCCCTCTCACTAAACCTGTGTTCCCCAACATTTCTGGTATGTTATTTGTGTCCTTTGTGAAGACAGAGCAAAAGTATGTATTTAGTTGGTCAGCATTTCTTTATTCCCCATTATAAATTCTCCTGTTTCTGATTAGGCAAGGGGATTAAGGGTTATGGGGAGAAGGCGGGAAAGTGGAACTGAGCCACTTCAGATCAGCCATGATCTTATTGAATGGCGGGGCAGGCTCGAAGGGCTAGATGGCCTACTCCTGCTCCTATTTCTTATGTTCTTATGATTATAAGGGATCTTGTAAATCTTTCAACACATGCCAATAGTAGGCAGTAAGACCATGTGAGTCTTCCAGTCAACCATGTGATGGAAAGGAATTGAAACCTCTGTCATCACTATCCATAGCTCCAGGCTACAACATGCATGTAAAAACTGTATGCTGTCACAGCAATTTGGAATCTTTGGGCTGGGGTGTGGGTGTTGGAGGCAGTTAGCTCGGTTGGCTGCATGGGCCATTTCTCAGATTGGTGCCAACAGCATGAGATTTGATCCTCATTCCAGCTGAACTAGATTTGGATCTTGCCTCCTTGCCCTACCTGTGGTGGAAGCCATGATACTGTGGGCCAGACCTGACTTCGGGCAAAGGACTCAAGGGAAAGGTATAGCAAAGAGAATGAAAGCAATGATCAGAAATAGGGAAAATGAGATAGATGGTCTGTGTGTATAGCAATTTGACAAGCACAACACATTGCTGAGATTTAGAATTCAGTGGTAATTTTATGAATAAATATTCTTCTTGCTCTTGTAGTGAGCCATTTTTTTTTGTCAGAGTGGACTGGGCAAACCCAAATCCACTCATTGTTTGCTCCAAAAACCAAATGCAAAAATCCAATTGAATCCAATTCAAGATCCCCACAAACGAGACAAGCAAGATCCAAGCTGACAAGATGAGGCATTGCACCCCATCTTGGGCTTGATCTGATGCTTGACCTTAGCCAAAAGGCCAATTGCCAAAAGGTCCCAGGCTAAATCCCTGTGGTGAATTAGTTGATTTCAAGTGAAGGAGCAACAGGTTTGTTACAATTGTTCAATTAAATTAGCCGAAACTTGCTAACCATGTAGAAAGTCAGATGATATAGGGAACCTTCCGAATGTAAATTTGAGGTGTCTTAGCAAATAAATAAAAACAAAGTTGGAATACCACTTTGTTATTGTGTTTTCATTATCACTCCAAACCCTTCAAATATGTTGTCCAATAAAGTATCTGGAAAAAGAGAAAGACAGGAGGTTGTTTATGGAGACAATCTGTCTCACTATCTAATTGTTATGTGTGTTTTGAGCAAGATCGTTAAGGCATGGTACTTTGGCAGGTTCTTCCAAAACACAAAGGACTGATCATGGAGTAAAACACAAATGTTACTAAAATGAGAATTTCCAAGTTAGCAAGGGAAACAGAGAGCTCAAAACGATTTGACAGATGTCTTTGTGTGATCGGGTTTACCTTCATTCGGAATGTTAAAAACAACATTTGTCTTCAGCAGAAGAGGGTTGACAAGTACAGATGAAATTTTGATTCTTTTGGGAGATGTAAATAAAAGCTTCTTTTCCAAAAACACTGAGATCATGAGACTGGGATAGTTTTCCTCAGTTCAATCAACTGCACCTCATGTAACACCAATGAACTTCTAGCTCAACCAGAAAATCTATTCCCGCAAAAACATTTAATTCCACAGAGGCAAGTTAAGGATAAACCTTCAATTTTCCCATGCAAGTTTGATGTTGCAATGCAATCCTGTTTGAGTGGAGTTGAACTGTGAATTCTTGTCTTTCTGGTCCATCCTCTTACAGAATGGGGAGATGTTTCCAGATTCAGAGAACCTGGTTCAGCCAAGTGTTCACTTGGAAATTAAACTCAGGACCACTTACACAACTTTGGTGATATAAAGGGCAAAGTTTCTCATCCAAGCTCTAAAATAGCAAGCTCACCTCAGAGTGTGGTTAATGCTCACTAAAAGCATGCTGAGCTAATCGCATCAGTTATCCAGAGACTGAGTCTGGTTGCAAGATCTAACTATTAACAGAAGTAGAGTGTCGTTGGTGGTGATGATGGTTGTTTGGAGGAATGAAGCAGTTGTAGCTGGGGGTGTGAGGGATGGGGATGGCTGTATTGAGCAGGGATTATGGTTCCATATGTTCAATATTTCTGGGAAGAGAAAAGTAAAGTTAAAGTTAATTTATTAGTCAAGCAGGCTTGCATTCACACTCCGATAAAGGTACTGTGAAAATCCTCTAGCTGCCACACTCTGGTGCCTGTTCAGGTACACTGAGCGAGAAGTTAGCATGGCCAATCCACCTAACCTGCACATCTTTGGACAGTGGGATGAAACCGGAGCAACTGGAGGAAACCCATGCAGACACGGGGACAATGTGCAAACTCCACACAGACAGTGACCCAAGCAAGCCGGGAATCAAACCTGGGTCCCCTGGCTCTGTGAGGCAGTGCTAACCACTGTCACCGGAAGATGAAACATTGATTATACCAGGTTAATTCACAGTGTTTTTTTTTCTCTTGAAGGTTCTTATAGATGTGCATCAAAAGAAGGTTATTCCCTGGCATTGCAGAACCCACTTCCTTCAACATGAACATGCCAGCAACTTGACAAGAAATGGTTATTGGTGTAAATATGGTTTCTCAACATCCAGAGAATCCGAAGGCTGATAAGGGAATAGATTGATAGACTCTGGAGACCTGCCAGGAGGAATTGTTTCTTCACTTACATGGGATATGAACAGGCTAGCATTTGTTGCTCATCCCTAATCGCCCTTGCTCAGCCATTTCAGAGGACAGTTAGGAATCAACTACATTGCTGTCAGCCTGGAGTCACATGGTAGCCAGACCAGGTAAGGATGGCAGATTTCCTTCCTTAAAGTAAATGAATGAAATCTAGGCAACATTGAACTATGTCAAACAGAAGGACAAGGAATGCGAGACATTGTTAATTTTGTCTTGCTTTGCTGTTCTGCGACTGAGAACATAAGAAATAGGAGCAGGAGTAGGCCATCTAGCCCTTCGAGCCTGCCCCGCCATTCAATAAGATCATGGCTGATCTGTCGTGGCTCAGTTCCACATTCCCGCCCTCTCCCCATAACCCTTAACCCCCTCTCTTATCAAAAACCCATCAACCCGCATCTTAAAAATATTTAGCGAGGCAGCCTCCACCACTTCAACAGGCAGAGAATTCCAGAGATTCACCACCCTTTGAGTGAAGAAGTTCCTCCTCAACTCCGTTCTAAACCGCCCCCCTTTTATCTTGAGGCTGTGCCCCCTAGTCCTACTGTCTTTTTTGAGCGGGAAGAATCTCTCCACCTCTATCCTATCCATCCCATTCATCATCTTATACGTCTCAATGAGATCTCCCCTCATTCTTCTAAACTCTAACGAGTACAAGCCTAATTTATTCAGCCTCTCCTCATAGCTCAATCCCCTCAACTCCGGTATCAGCCTAGTAAACCTCCTCTGCACTCCCTCCAAGGCCAAAATATCTTTGCGCAGGTGCGGCGCCCAAAACTGCACACAGTACTCCAGCTGCGGCCTCACCAATGCCCTATACAGCCGCAGCAAGACCTCCCTACTTTTATATTCAATCCCCCTCGCTATGAAGGCCAGCATCCCATTCGCCTTCCTGACCACCTGCTGCACCTGCAAGCTGGGTTTTTGCGACTCATGCACAAGGACCCTGAGGTCCCTCTGCACCGTCGCCTGCTGCAGTTTTTCGCCCCGTAAGTAATAGTCCTTCCTACCATTCTTCCTACCAAAGTGGACCACCTCGCACTTGCCAACATTAAATTCCATTTGCCATTTCCTGGCCCATTCGCCCAGCCTATCTAGATCCTTCTGCAGACTCTCCACACCCTCCGCACAATTTGCCGTTCCCCCAATCTTGGTGTCATCTCATAACATTTAGAATTCTACAGGATGCTGTACTACAGATTAAACTTTGCAGACAGTATTAGCAAGCTATATTGATATCATGGCACTTCATAATGGAAAGGGTTTGAGGGGAAGTGAAGTTTGAGGACCTGCCCTCTTCTTGTTTATCTCCCCTCTTGTTCAATCAGTGCCTCCTCCTACGCACTCTGTTATTCATTGTTGTTAAAGCAACCCACCGTAAATCTTTATGGCTGTTTTCTTTCCAGACATCACACTAATATACCATCTTCTGATTCTATAGGCATTCCTGATAAACAGACCACAGGCTCAAGTGGTACGCAGAAAGCTCATGGCTCTCAGCACCACTCACCCCACCTCAGCAAATATTGACACAGAACAGCAGTCCTGGGAATTTACTTAGTCCCTTGAGGTGGAAACACATAGTGAAACAGAGTGCCTGAGAGAACAGAAGCAGATAGAGGAGTTAGAGCAAGACGCGGAGCATGTTAAGTAAAAGATCAGCTCAGAGTATTGAGATCTGGACGCATGCCGGGATCAGCTTTTAGTAACAGGATGCCACATGAACACCACTTATTTCTGATGTGTTGGAGTTTAGAAGAGTCCCTGAAGAAATACTGTGCCATATCTTGGAATAGGTAATCCTGAAATCGATATCCATTGGCTGGATTTCATACCTTCTCATGGGCAATGGGCTTGCAACCATGCATGGGTACTATGCCCACTGCCTACCTGCACAGCCCTGCCCCCATCATAAGTATGCCAATGGCTCGCTCACACTGGACCAACAAAGTGAGCCACCTAAGCGCTTTGTACCGGCACTGCTGAGATTCAGTCAGTGTGGGAGAGGCCCACACCAAGCATTCAAACGTATAACTCTCATTGCGTGGGCTGGTGATGGGCAAGAGGACGGTGTTTCCTTAACAGAACCCATTGGCCCATCAGAGAACTCTCACAGATCATTTCCCCACCCATTGTCCGTCTTAGCCTTTGGCACGTTGGCACTCAACGGCAGTACTGACACCAGGTAACTGCCAGCTATTTGATTGGCCTGCAGCTCTCAGTGTCAAGTTTCGCAGGGTGGATTGGAACTCCCAATTTAAACCAATTAATGGCCCTTCCAGTGTCAAATCCCTTGGGAGGGGTGAGGTGAGAGCCACCAGAAAGGGGCAGAATTGCCTCTCCCATTGACCTTTTTCCCTGGGATGGAAGGGTGAAAAAGGTGATTTGGGATCCCCACACCCTGTTAACTTCAGCTGTGAAACTGCATTGTTTTATCATGATTTTAGTTCACCCAGCTCAGTTAACTCAAACATTCTCTGGTGAGGAGCAAAGTTTAACTGCTTCCTAAATCAAACGTAGAATTCATATTTTCATCCTCCTGGACAAAAAAAAAGTCTCTTGTGACTGGAAGGAAAATTGGAAGCATTCCTGTCGGCTAAAATGCTTGAAATTATTGACAGATTTCTTAGAATTGTTCAGTCAACAATGAATGTGAGGGGAGCCAGGCAAATTCATTTCCTCTGATTGAAAAAGTCAAGAAAATAGATACATACGCCTTAAAGGACTGTAAATCTCACGACGGAAATGAACATCAGATACAATGCATTAGTCTATTAGGAATTGTGTGGCCCTCAGATGACCCTCAGTAGACCAACAGATTTGTAAACAAATGCAAAATAGATAAGTTAGGCAGAAAAATCCCCTCAAATAACTCAATGGGGAGTGCTGCAGATTTGAAGTGTGCTTTGCAACTTGCTCCTCTTTCTCGCTTCAGAATCCATCAGCTTTTGCGTCTGTCTCGGGTATCAGTAACAACGATGCAGAAATGTTTTTAAAACTGAAGCCTGCCTTTGATAATCGGAATGTCGAAAACATTCCTCAAGAGTGAACTGCGTTGCAGACTGCATAAGAAAAATAAAAACGCGTTGTTGGGCGCAAAATTGTTGCGAGAGATGAAGAATGGAATAGTATGGAAAACGGCCAGATTAATGGATTTAGGCTGTTGGAAACTGTAACTATAACACTGGAAGAAAAGGCTATGAGTGTGTTATACTGTAACGTTTCACAATTCAGAAATAGCTTCTGAAATGGCTAATTGGTGAAGAAGTGATTTGTCAGCAGTTGTGAGTTAGGACATCTGGTGCCACAAATCTCAGCACCCTCAGGCAACAGAAGAATGTATTTCACAAGATAATGGTGGGAAACATTGAGCAACGATTGGAAGATCAATGCTAAGTGATGTTTTGAAGTTAAAAAGTGTCTAGTAGTTGAGCAAAATGACAAAGCTTCAAAGCGAAAGCACAAACTGAAATGGAGGAAAATGGAGGCAGCGTGATTCATGTAGTTCAAGAATGTCAGGGCCGATAATTTGCCCATCAACAATGAAATGTTCCACACAGAAAGGCAGGAGTTTTTTTTTAAGGAGTTGTACGTTGATAAGTTTGGTTGCTAGATTTTAAAAACCACTATTAAGTGTTACAAATCTGTAAGTATTGTATGTATACTATTGGCACCCAATAATAACAGCTACTCATATAAATAACCTGAGTACCTTTCTTTTATCTAGGAGTTGAATCTTACTGCCCTGCATTTACTAGTTTACTAGTGTGGTAGTGGGATTCAGCTTCCTCGACTGATACAAGCTGGAGGGGGTGGGTGGAGTGGGGGGGTGATCTTACTGAAAAAGCTCTAAGTGCTGAATGAAAACGGGGGAATTTCAGAGCTGGTTTTTTTTTGGCGAGGCCACAAGTGAAATCTTATGGTGGTTAGTGCAGAAAATGATGCACAATCTGACTTCTACCGGTGGAGGGAGTGGACACAGTCTATTCTTACTGGAAAGCCGCTTGCTCACAATAAAGGGTGCTATTGCACATGCACAGCTCTCTCTGTTCTGTCCAACTGTCAGTCACCCCCTCCCCTGGATATCACCTGTCACTTCCCCCGCCCCACAATGGTTGGCCTTCCCAGCTGATCAACCCCCTCTCCCCCATTCTCCCCCATCCCCAGCTGATCACACTCCCACCTCCCTCTGGCCTGGTCAATTGCGACCTACATGCCTCCCCCACCTCTTCGCAAGGCCGATTACCCCCATCTCTCCCAGCCTAGTCAATCACCAATTGCAGAGTGTACATCTCCCCTACCTGCTCATCTGCCTCCCCTTAGGTGCCACCCCAGTCATGGCCCCACCCCTTCCCTCACACCCTGCTCCTTCAGGGCCCCACCTGTTAACACTGCCTGGTGTCCCATGGGTAGTGCCAGAGTGGCAGGCTGGCATTGCCCAAAGGGCATTGCCTGCATCTGCCCCATCTGCCCAGGGGTGTCAATGGCCTCCTGTCCTACCAGCGAGGCCACCATATCAAGTTCTTCTTGATGGGAATCGTACATGATCCTTGCCAGTGAGGACCTTCACCGGCAAGGCCGTGAAGGCAAGTGAGCCTGGACGATTCTGTCCTGTGTTCACTAATTGTATTTAAATATCAAAGTCAACCTGCAAGGGCACAAGGCTGATCAAACCAGAAATCTCGGGCCAGTAAGATTGAGTGAACCCAATTTTTCACCTCTCACGTTATCTTACCGGCTCACCCCGTCCATTGGCTGGATTGGAGAGTGGGTAAGATTGCCCCTAGGCTGTTTGCATCAGCTGACTCCAAAGGAAGTCAAATGTCATTGAATTTTCCACATTTACTTAAATGTTTTCTTTCAATCTCTCTGCAGCTAAACAATGTTGGCCGAGACAAAACCAAAAGAGAAAATGCTGGAAGATCTCAGCAGGTCTGGCAGCATCTGTCAGGAGAGAAAAGAGCTGATGTTTCAAGTGCAGAAGACTCTTCATCAAAGCTAAAAGACATAGAACGTGGGAGATACTTACACTGTAGGGTGAAGGAATAAAAAATGAGTCATAGCCACAAAAACAAGGGAAGGGTGAAGAGGTGCAAATGGCAGTCCAAAGAGACAATAAAGGGTGTGACTGACCAAACGGCAGAGAAGCTGAAATCAGAGGGTAAACTGCAAAAGATGCGAGGGGGGGGGTGTGGGGGGAGATGGGTGGGAGAGAGGTAAAATTGAGAAAAAGGGGAAAAAGGGAAGCAAAGGGGGAGAAAATGTAAGAAAGGGGAGATAGTTTTGGGGGCAAGTGTGGAGGGGGAAAGAAAAATAAAGAAAGACAATAAATAGAAGGGAGAGAACAGTTAAAAATTAAATAAAATGAAAACAAAGCGATTGAGGTGGGGCAGAGCTAACCATCTGAAATTGTTGAATTTAATGTTGAAACAGGAAGGCTGTAACGTGCCTAGCCAAGAGATGAAACGCTGTTCCTCCAGTTTGCATTGAGCTTCACTGGAACATTGCAGCAGGCCAAGGACAGACAATTGGGCATGGGAGCAGGTTTGTGTGTTAAAATGGCAAGCAATGTCCTGAAAATCTCAGGCCTGCTGAGATTCCCCAGCATTTTCTCTTTTGTTCAAGACAAAGCTTGCTTAGAAGAGTAAGCTGCTTTATTCCACGCAGGCAAAACACATAGAACAATCATACTTATTAGAGTCATTTAATACGATCAGTCTGATTTTTGTCAGCATTTTATTGCAGAAATAAAGAACACACAAGTGCTAATCCACTCTGATGAATCATCCAAATCTACTTAATGGAAAAACCTCTCTGTACTTTTTCCAACTGTTAAGGAGGATAGTTGCAGCTTGATCAGTTTCAATGTATTAGTGTCCAAATTTTTTTTCCAAAAATTCTCATACAACCAAGACCCAAAAAGTACCAGGGCACAAGGTGTCTCTCAGAATAATCGCATGTAGCTGATGAATTGTGCATTGTTTTAGTTCATAAAGGAAACACATTTGTCTCACACATTGCAGTTCATTGCTGAGTGATACACAGTTCACCACAGGACTTGCAGTGTTTAACTGTTTAACTGTTCAATCGTTCTGATTGTAATTTTGAGAGGGCTGACTGCACTAGATCAGTTAAGCCTTGGTGTCGACTCAGGAAAAAGTAAACAAGCCTTGTCCAAAGATGTGCAGGTTAGGATGATTGGCTATGCTAAGAAATTGCCCCTTAGTGTCCAGGGATGCATAGGTCAGAGGGATTAGTGGGTATAATATGTAGGGATATTGGGGTAGGGCCTGGGTGGGATTGTGTTCGGTGCAGACTCAATGGGCTGAAGGGCCTCTTTCTGCACTGTAGGGTTCTATGGTTCAATTGGCTGCAAGCTAAAAGAGCTATAACAATGGAAAAGACATTTGAAGCATTATGGCTAAAAATTGTTGCATGCATAGCTCTGAGAGAAAATATACAGTAAAATGTTGAAAAGAATGACGGATAAAAGTTTAGATTAAACAGCTCCAGCACCATGTCTTCTTCCCCTGGAGATCCACCCCTGCTATGGGATTGATGGATTTCAAGGTTCAAGGCTTACTTGCTCACTATGGGATTAGACACTGCTGGTGCAGCAGCTATTCACAAGAAGGTGTTGCTTGCACATTGCTTCTGAGCAGAAAGCCAATGAATTTTCATGCAGAAAGCCAGTGACTATTCAAGCAGCTCGCAGAGGCTCCATATACATTTGACAAAATGGGAAGTGCTCTTAATAAATACTTCAGGCCAATGAAAAGTGTAATGATCGAACAATATTTATTCTGTCAGAGATGGCAGGGAAATGGAGAGCCAATTGAACAAATGTTGTATTGGAGCATTGTGTTGGGTAGCTTCTACATATAAAATTGGCACATGAACTAGTGAACCAACCTGTGACCATTTCATTGAAAATACTTCAATTACACCAATTAAAAATCCTCTTTCTATGAAGATAGTGATTTAAAATTGGAAAATGTGGCAACCTTGACAGTCCATATCAGATCTGCCATGTTGGATTCAAAGAGATTATATCGATGCATACACTTAGACTCAAATTTGCAGACGTATCTTGCCCAACCAGCTCATGTGCAAGGGTGAAAGATGAAGAGACCTCAGCAGCCTCATCAACACATGCCCTATCATGGTCAAATATCTTCAAAATAGAGTCAAATTGTGCAGCTGCCCATCAATTTGCCATGTCCAGTTCCAGGGAAGAAGTAACTTCTTAATAATTATTTTTAATTTAATTTTAATTTAAAGTTACCCTGGGGAAGGTGGTAGTGAGCTGTCTTCTTGAATCACTGCAGATCATGTGCTGTGGGTTGATCCACAATGCCATTACAGAGGGAATTCCAGGATTTTGACCCAGCGATTGTGAAGGAACAGTGATATATTTCCAAATCGGGATGGTGAGTGACTTTGAGGGGAACTTGCAGGTTGTGGTGTTCCCATGTATCTACTGCCCTTGTCCTTCTAAATGGAAGTGGTCATGGCTTTGGAAGGTGCAGTCTAAGAACTTTTGGTGAATTGTTGCAGTGCAACTTGTAGATAGTGCACACCGTGCTACAGATATCAGTGGTGGAGGGAGTGGGTGTTTGTGGGTGTGGTAACAATCAAGCAGGCTGCCTTGTCCTGGATGTTGACAGGTTTTCTTGAGTGTTTTTGGAGCTGCATCAATTCAGTCAAGAGGGGAGTATTCTATTACACTCCTGGCTTTTGTCTTGTCGATAGTGGATAGGATTTGGGGAGTCAGGAGGTGAGTTACTCATTGCAGTATTCCTAGCTTCTGACCTGCTGTTGAAATGACTGTGGTTATGTGATGAGTGTAACTCACATTTAAAGTGGAATAACTTTGTAAAGGTGCGCAGACTGTCAAATAAAATAATTTCAACCGTCCACACATGGAGGGGTCTGTTGCTGAGAGTAAAGTGAGGCATGTAACTAGCATCATGAATGGTAAAGCAGCAGGTCATTTTAAGCATTGCTTAGCCAAGATCATAGTGTCAGTGTTCAATGTTGGTGTGAAAGCATAGATTTAGAGTGACACACTTTACCATTGACATTTTCTGTAACTTTTTCTCACTTCTGTAACAGACACGCATCAAGTTTATGATGACATTATTATTTCAGTTTTCAGTACGATCAGTTACAGTATGCAATCAAAATGCCTAGAGAGCTTAACATTCTATGTAACCAAAGTCAGAAGCTTTATGGGGAATAAACCTTTTCAGCAGCCTTAGATTCAAATGGGAAGATCCTACGAACACACACATTAATATGATCGATGATTCAGAATATGCACACTGGCATTCTTCCTCATTTACAGCACTTGGGGAGATTAAGAGGTACTGTCATGCTCCCCGCATTGATACATCAATTCCACCAGTTTCACAAAGTCTGCAAATGGTTGCCATTTGCAATCCATGTTGAAGTGTCACAGGAGCCGAAATAACTACAAGCAGATGGGACTGAACAAAACGATTAATTACCATGCATATCAAACCTGAATCATTGCACACCCCAGAAATGGTGAACCCAGGCTATGCATCATCTTCAAGGTGGTCATCTCAGATGAGCATTCACTTCCTAGGACCCAAAGCATAATTTCATCACTCCACCCATGACTATCTTGATGTACTATTAGCAAAGCAAAACCAATATCTTAGGAAACAAAGAGTAGGAATTAATGGGTGCTTTTCAAGTTGGCAGGCAGTAACTACTGGAGTGTCACAGGAATCAGTGCTGGGATCCTAGCTATTCACAATATATATTAATGATTTGGATGGGGGAACAAAATGTAACATCTCAAAGTTTGCAGATGATAACAAGTTGGGTGGGAGGGTAAACTATGACAAGGATGCAGAGGTCCTTCAGAATGATCTAGACAGATTGGGTGAGTGGGCAAATCAATGGCAGATGCAGCATAATTTGGATAAACCTGAGGTTATTCACTTTGGAAGCAAATACAAGAAGGCAGATTACAACCTGAATGGCTTTAAATTGGGAGAGGGGAGTGTGCAGCAGGACCTGGGTGTCCATATGCACCAGTTGCTGAAGGTAAGCATGCAGGTGCAGCAGGCGATAAAGAAGGCAAATGGCACATTGGCCTTCATTGCCAGAGGTTTCGAGTATAGGAGCAGGGATGTGTTGTTGAAATTATACAGGACCTTGGTGAGGCCACACCTAGAGTATTGCGTGCAGTTTTGGTTTCCTTTTCTGAGGAAGGATGTTCTTGTTCTTGAGGGAGTGCAGCGAAGATTTACCAGGCTGATTCTGGGGATGGACGGTCTGATGGATGACAACAGATCGATTAGGAAACAATTGTTTTTGCTGGAGTTCAGATGAATGAGGGGGGATCTCATAGAAACTTATAAAATTCTAACAGGACTTGACAAGGTAGATGCAGTGAGGATACTTCTGGATGATGGTCATCATCTGGTACTGGGATGATGGGCATCTTCTTGAAGCAGAGAAAGATGGCAAATTGCTGTAAAGAGAGGTTGAAGACATCTGCGAATACCCCCACAAAGTGATCCGCGTGGGATCTGAGAGCTCATCCGGGTACCCCACCTGGCCATCACACCCCATCTGACATTTGCAATAGTGATCCCAGATACAGGTCCACCCAGGGCTTCCAGGTGGAGGGCATGCCCTCACTGATCTCTTGCTCAAAACTGGTGTAGCATGCACTGAGCTCATCAAGGAGGGGAGCATTGGAGCTGGTGATTTTACATGCCTCCATCTTGTAGCCTGTTATGTCTTGCAGACCTTGCCATAGTCAGCGGGACCTGTCTGGCTAGCCTGGGAGTTGAGCTTGGTCTGGCTACTGTCTTTTGGGATATTTGATGGATCTCCTTAGATCCTATCTGTTTTTTTATAGATGATGTGGAGATGCCAGCGTTGGACTGGGATAAACACAGTAAGAGGCCTCGCAACAGCGGGTTAAAGTCCAACAGGTCTATTTGGTAGCATGGCCTGCGCTACAAAATAAACCTGTTGGACCTCAGCTTGGTGTTGTGAGACTTCTTACTTATATAAGTCAGGGTCGCCTCAGATCTAGACTTCAACAAGCAGTGGATATCTCTGTTCATGCATGATTTCTGGTTGGGGAACACGCAGATTTGCTTGTTTGGCACACATTCTTTCTACACATTTACTACTGAAATCAGTTACTGTAGAGGCGTACTCGTTCAGGCTGGTCGCAGAGTTTTCTGAAAACTCTGACCAATCTACTGACTCCAAGCAGTCCCATAGGAGATTATCCAATCCCTCAGACCAACATTGCATGACTTCCTTCGATGGATTGTCCTGCTTTAGTTTTTGCTTGTAAGCCAGGAACAGGAGCACAGCCTTGTGATCAGATTTGCCAAAGTGTGAGCGGACAATAGAGTAGTAGTTTGATTTTTGTATAGCATTGGTCTAGGATGTTTGGGTCTCTGGCGGAACATGAGATATGTTGGTGTAACTTGGTGGTGTGCTCTTGAGCTTGGCCTGTTTGAAGTCCCCGGCCACGATGAACGAGGCCTCGGGATTTTTCATCTCAAGGCTATTCGTAGTGGTGTGTATTTTGTCCAGCACGATCTTCATGTCCGCATGGGGTGGGATGTGAACTGCCGTCAAGATAACAGAGGTGAACTCCCGTGGAAGGAAACAGGGGCGGCATTTTAGCATCAGGTATTCTAGGTCTGGAGAGCAGAAACTCGCCAGTGTTGCTACATCTAGGCTCCATAAGATGTTGATTAGGAGGCAGATCCCACCTCCCTGAGCTTTGCCTGAGGCTGCTGTATAGTCCATTCGATGGACTGAGA
Organism: Carcharhinus amblyrhynchos; assembly: GCF_965287045.1. Lineage (NCBI taxonomy): Eukaryota > Metazoa > Chordata > Chondrichthyes > Carcharhiniformes > Carcharhinidae > Carcharhinus > Carcharhinus amblyrhynchos. The sequence goes on along the minus strand of NC_137324.1, from coordinate 42,984,613 downwards.
AGTCCTCTGGTTATAGGGCACTGTCCAGTGAAGCAGGAGTGAGCCATGCCTCCATGAAACAGAGCACACATCTGCCCCTCAGTTCTCTTTGGAAAATGAGTCTGGCTTTAAGTTTGTTTAGCTTGTTTTCCAGAGATTGGACATTTGCAAACAGTAAGTTGGGGAGGGGAAACTTGGGACCGCGTTGTTTCACTCTCACCGGCAGGCCTGCACATTTTCCATGCTTCCTGGAGTGACTGCTTCTTTTTGAGCCTGGGGAACGGTAAGAGTGGGTTGCGGTGTTAAAGATATAGTTGTGTCCAATGACGTTCTTCACTCTGATCGGAATGTGCAAAAATCCACCCAAGATTGGAGTCCAACCTGGGTTCCTGGCACTGTGAGACAGCAGTGCTAACCATGGTGCCACCATACCATCCACTAATCCACTGGAATAAATTTAAGGAGCAGATAGATTTTAATTAGTAGCAGGAGTAGGCAGATAAATTGAGATGAGACCGAGATGAGATCAGCCATAATCATATTGAATGGTGGAGTAGGCTTGAATTGCCTACTCCTGCTCCTAGTTCTTATGTAGTTATGTTCAGTCACGATATGCCTTCTGCACAACAAACTGCATAACAGAAGCCGGGGATCACAGTTGCTCCTGAAATAGCAACAAAATGGAAAATAATGCTATTGTTACGAGCATACATTGCCCAAAGGAAAGCATGGTGGATGTAATCACTGAGCTTTCACAGCCATGTGTAGCATCACAATAAAAATCTGGTTGAACTGAAGCTGTTTGCAGAGCATTCTTGTCAAGGTTTGCAGGTACATTTCATCCGGTGGCATGACTGCGATAATTGCCTGGAAGATTTAAGGCCCTGTGAGTGAAATTGTATTTGTGGAGAATTTGGGAATATGTAGACAGGATACTTAATACAATGGCTACATTGACAAGTTAAGAGCAAGTGCTGTTGCAGACAGTGTTCGATTCTGCCCTGCAGTCTTTTTCAGGCTCTTTCTGTTTCACTTCATGGTCCCCTGGAGACTTTGATGTTTGAGGCCTCCATTATGATGCCTCTTTTAAAAGGACATATGATAAAACAAAAACAGAAAGTGCTGGAAAAACTCAGTAGGTCTGGCAGTATCTGTGGTGAGCAGCAGAATAATTGGGTCAATCTTACCAGAATTTAGCAGAGTGTTCTTTCCGGTGACAGGAACAGGTCGGTTTTCTCTCCAGATCTTACCACACTCTGTCAAAATAAAACAACTGGTGAGTTTCACACCATAGTACTGTGTGTGTGTGTGTGTGTGTGTGTGTGTGTTGGGACTTGGGGGGGTCAAAATAGGCTGGCAAAGGCTAGATGCATTGAAATCAGAGTGCCACATTTAAGGGGCACTTGATCAGAACATGAATGATCTTACCTAACTCCCCTCAGCCACACAGTCACTGCTGACACCCAAGGTCCACTCCCCCAACCCAAATGGAATCATTAGCAAGTCCAGCTCCCATGTCCACTCCCGGCAATCACCACAGACCAATGAATCCCATCCTCAGCCCATGAGGCTCCCACTGGGGACTGTCCCTAACAATGGCCCCTTGGTAAAGGTTGACACTACCAGGTTGGCACTGGCATGCATTATGTTAAAATGTATGTAAATCAGGTTCATGCCCAGTGTGGCCCTGTAAGTGAAATTGTATTTGTGAGCGTAAACATAGTTACGCCACCAGTGGGGGGCAGAGAAGATCAGAATTCACGCCTTGAGTCCACACCGGCAGTATCACGGATGGCCAGAGTGGGCTCAAGGTCCCGCCCAACATTTGGAATCAGAAAGTGCAATTTGAGTTGAAATGTTAATTCTGTTTGTCTCTTTCCATGGATGCTGTCAGACCTGCTGAGTGTGTTTTTTTCCCCAGTCATTCCTGTTTTCATTTCAGATTTTCAGCATCTGCAGTATATTGCTTTTACCACACCTTGAAACATTTGAAGTGCTGTGCTGCAGGAACCCTGGTTGATCCAGTCACTTAAAATGTTGGCTAGAATGCTCCAGCCATTCACACCCCACCGTCGCTGCAAGCCAAGACTGAGAAGTTGGCACTCAGCCAAATCTCCGTTCTCTGCAGCACGACTGGAGAATTGTGGCCATTGTTTTGACATTCAGTTAGGCTCAAGTTGATCTATGTATCTCATTACATGTGTCCACCTGATGCCCTGGGACGCCAGAGACACCATGGCTCTATCAAATTGCATTAGTTGGATAGGAACCACCCCTTATATTTGTACATCAGGGCCTAATATTGAAGGGAATAGTTGATTGCCTTAAAATGAAGGTATCATGACAGTTGGTTGAGAAATGTGCTTGGCTTGTCTAATCTAATGCAAATAGTCACAAAGACATTGTATAATCCCATTCTATCCATGTAGATAGTGTGCATGCTATGCCATATAGGTGCAATCTACAAGCCTCTGGACTTTCTGAAATCCTGTCACTCTGGGAAATCGCCCAGCCCTGTCACATTATTCTGGGTGTCTATGGGGAAAACAATGCAAAGATTTTCTCCAGGATCACATTGCTGAAGTGGTGACTAGGATGATAACAAAGAGTGAAAGGGAAGCTCAGATCTTGGCCGCCACTAGCAATGCTCCACATGAAGAAGAATCTGCATGCAGTCAGACTGGAGGAATGGTTGTATTCTTGCCAATAAAATCTCACAGATACAATTCTTCTTACAAGTGGAATTATGTGTGTCCCTATCTTTAGGAAAATTGTTGGGTGATCACTATAGAAAAATGCGCTGAGTACACAGGCTTTGTGAACTTGCAGTTGGGTGTCCTCAGTCAGATTGCTGTTGTTCCGTGCTTTCATACTAGCATGGACACAACAGCTGCAGCTGTGTGCTGGTTTCAGATCAAGTAACAGATTACTGGTAGTCTTGGAGCTTAAATATATTCAACAATTTCAAGCATCACATTGTAAGTGCAGATAGATGATGACATGGCAATATCCAGGACAATGCTGTTTGTCTTTCTGATGCTGATAGTCAACCCAAATACTTTACAGGCATGAGAGAGTCTGTCTGTTTGCCACTAACAGTGTTCCTCAGCGTGGAATGCTATTGCAGCGTAGTCAACTCTTTGATGAGGACTTGGCACACCTTTGTTTTGTACCTCTGATGAATAAAACTGAACAGCTTTCTGTCAGTTCTGGTACACAGGTGATCTGAGGATATGATAGCAGAAAATAGAAGATACCAAAGTGTTTCAGTGCCAGGGCACAACTTTGTTTAACTCCAATGCAGATCTCAAAGGATTCTGATGCTGCCCTGTCATAGCTGGCCTTATCCACTCTGTTGTCACGGAAAGAGGAGGTCACATTGAGCAGCTTCAGCAGGCAGCCAATTTTCTACAATATCTTAGATAGATCACTTCTGCTCACATGGTCAAGTGCCTTGCTGTGATTGATGAAGATCGCTGATCGATGACTGAGAAGATCATGTGAATTGCCCATCTTCCACTTCAGAAACCACACTGGGTTTTGGGATGGATGCCAGGATCTGGAATCTGACAAGGACAATGCAGTTGGATATATTTCCCATGATGCTCAGTAGGGTGATGCCTTGATCTGCAATCGCTGCGGTCAGCCTTATCCTTGTACTGAGTCATGACCTTTGTATCATGCATGTCCTGAGACACTGACCTCCCCCTCGCCAGCAGTGAAATAGAAGATTGTATAGATGCAGTGGGTGTGACTATTTGCCATGCTTGATGGGTTCACGTATCAAGGGCCTGGAGCTATGACCAGGGCAAGTGAGTCAACAGCTTTGCTCAGCTGCTTCATTGTGGTTCAATATCCAGCCAGGTTTTCTATGGTGTTGAGAGCTTCCTCAGTGATAGTGTTCTCAGTCCAACGCCGGCATCTCCACATCATGTCTTCAGCAGGCCAGCAATCGCACTGTGGTGGGGTCAAAAAGGCAGCGATGCAGGATTGTTGGGCTGGCCAGCAATTGAGCAGGCCCGGAATTGGGAAGCTAGCAGACAGGGACCATTGCCCATGCGCCGATCTTAGCGCTGACATGTGCACTGGCCCTCACAGCACCATGCTGCTGGCTTCTCCAGCAGCAATGAACCCTACCCATTGCTTTCTGGAGTGAATCATGCTAGTGTACTCTGTGTGCACAGAGTGTGGGAGATTGATTTTGAAGCTCCCGCTCAAAAAAAAGCAGGATTTACTTCAGTTTTTGTGTGAATTCGACGCTTGGAATTTTTTTGGGAAGGCCTGACTATGTTTTGCTTTGAAAGGTGTTAGTTACAGAAAGCTCACATTGGCAGCTCAAGTAATCTCCATCTGTTCTCATTTATCTCCTCCAGATCATGATATCTGAAGTAAGAGAGCTTTGCCTCATAGTTAACATCTTGCCTTAAAATCCTCCAGTATAGGTATGTTGTGACTCACCAATTCTGCACATAGCAGTGACAGGATCCTCACTGAACTAACCTTTCACCTCTGTAGTGGAGAGCAGCATACATAGGAGGTTAACAAGTCAATGGGGAGGGCAGCACTGGGGTGGCACAGTGGCACAGTGGTTAGCACTGCTGTCTCACAGCTTCAAGGATCTGGATTCAAGTCCCGAATTGGGTCACTGTTTGTGTGGAGTCTGCATGTTCTCCCCATGTCTGTGTGGGCTTCTTCTGGGTGCTCAGGTTTCCTCCCACAGTCCAAAGTTGTGCTGTTTAAGTGGATTGATTTGATTTAATTTATAATTGTCACACGTATTAGCATGCAGTGAAAAGTATTGTTTCTTGCGCACTCTGCAGACAGAGCATACCGTTCATAGAGAAGAAAATAAGAGAGTGCAGAATTGACCATGCTAAATTGCACCTCGGTGTCAGGGAGACTAGCTAAGGCAAGTGCATGGGATTATGGGTATAGGGCCTGGTGGCTGTGCAGGCTCAATGGGCTGAATGGCCTCCTTCTGCACTGTAAGATTCCATGAAATCACTGGTTGCACACCCACAGTTAGCTTGGCTGATTTTCCTGTAAGCACTATTTGCCATTGAAGAGAGCAGATCATGGGATCACCAAAATATAAGGGCACTTCCATGGTGATATGCATTGTGACACTATTTTAACTCTTGGGATATAGGACAATCTGCACCAAAGCCTTCTGAGGACATAAGCGGCAAGCATCAAAAATCAACAGCATTCTTGATAAATTGCAGAAAATTGGAATGATTGTACACAACTCATTTTAGAAGAGCAGATAGATGACTCAATGTATGGCACAGACACATTTTGGGAAGCTGCAGGAATGTCTAAGTGACTTTGCAGTAACTTCATAAACATATTCACATTATCTCCCCAACTATTTCAAGTGGGAGCTCCCAAAACTGAACAAATATGTCACCAGAAATGGGTGAAAACAAATCCCTACCCGATTCACAACTTTTATTTTTAGGGAATTTGGGCATTGCTGATTGGGCCAGCATTTAATGCCCACCCCTAATTGCCTTTGAACTGAATATTAGATCAGCTCAGAGGGCACTTAAGAGCCAACCAATTACTGTGGGTCTGGAGTTATATGTGAATCAGACCAGGGAAGGACAGCAGCTTTCCTTCCCTAAAGGACATTCATGACCAGATGGGTTACTACGGCATCTAACAATGGCTTCATGGTCAACATTCAATTCCCCAGATTTTTATTGAATTCAAAATTCACCATTTGCCATGGTGGGATCTGAACCTGTGTCCCCAGAATGTCACCTCAGGTCTCTGGATTATTAGTCCAGGAACAATGCCAAAGCGCCTAGCAGAATTTTATTTGTACAGGAATACCAAGATGAGTTGGAAAATCCAGGCAAGCTCAATCAATTTTTCTCCCTGCTCTGCTCCAATGTAAACCAGGCACCCAGCTCTTTCGCCATTGAACTTGAGTGTTTTTTTTCTGAATTACTTTAATTGAAGTGCAGTGGTCTACTTCACTGGCTCAACACAGGATAGGAAACAGTTGATTCGCCCCATTAAAGAGTTGGGGCAATACTGTGTGGAGATGTCATTTATGCTTGTGGCTGATGTCAGAAACAGCAGCCAAATTGCTATCCCTCATACAGAACAGTCTTGCTGCACTGAAGAATTCATTAAATTGATCTACCTGCAAGTTGCTGGCTGCCCTTTTACAGATTCTCTGAGGCATAATGCTGAGCACGCAGGATAAACACATACTGAAAATCAACCAGCTCAGCCTAAACAAATGTAACACTAAATGGATTAACAAAGACAGGAAAACAACCTCTCCAAATCCTACAGGGAGCGAGCAGAAGAGACTCAATGGGATGAATATATCAAAATTAAGAAACAAGGGTGATCAGAAGGGCTAAGGGGGATCTAGAAAAGTGTAAAGCTGCAGGGACTAAGCAATGAAACTCTTTCAGTGCTACAATAGCAAGAGTGCCTTATGAGAAATGGGAGAACCATAAAAGATGCAGACAGGCTCGAAACTGGAGTGAAGAAAATACGATAAAAATTTTGAATAATTTCTTCCTCCAAGGACTCACAAAGGAAGACATGAGCAGCATGTTCTCCCCAGCAGGGATAGCCTAAGCAAATTTAAGACTTCCTGATATGTGAGATAGCTGTTCTAGTTAAGCTAACGGGGCAACACGGTGGCACAGTGGTTGGCACTGCTGCCTCACAGTGCCAAGGACCCAGTTCCATTCCCGGCTTGGGTCGCTGTCTGTATGGAGTCTGCATGTTCTTCCTGTGCCTTCGTGGGTTTTCCCTTGGTTCTCCAGTTTACTCCCACACTCAGAAAGATGTGCTGGTTAGGTGAATTGGCCAGGCTAAATACTCCCTCAGTGTATCTAAATTGGCACTGGAGTGTGGTTACTGGGGGATTTTACAATAACTTCATTGCGGTGTGAACGTAAGCCTACTTGTGACACAAATAAATAAACTTTAACAGAGCCCAATACTGTAAATGCCAAGTATGGATGGCAGTTAGCCCAAACTCTCGAAGAAGACTTTGTGAAGATTCTGGAAACCATTATGAGGCAGTCACTGAACATTGGGAGGACAACAGTGGATTAGAAATAGGTCAATGTGATGCCTATATTCAAAGATGATGATGAAACAGAGACGAATAACTCTGATGTCAATTGCCTTCCATTTTAAATAATGCATCTGGGTGATCAGGAGTACATCTGAGGATCATCTCTGCAACTACAACCAAGTAGACTAAGTTGAGGGACAAAGTGTTACCCCCATCCCCCACACCAATTTTTGACATGCTCCAACCTCCAAAACATGAACCCCAATACGCACTCCTATCTCTACCCCTCCGTCCTTTTGAACCTCCAACCTTTTCATGACTAAGAACTCCAGACTTATCTCTATGCTCAGTCACCATGGATCATCTCCTTGAACATAGAACATAGAACATTACAGCGCAGAACAGGCCCTTCGGCCCACGATGTTGCGCCGACCAATTACAAAAAACAATGACCCACTAGCCTATACCAATCCCTTTTCGTCCATAAACCTATCCACAGATCTCTTAAACGCCCCCAAACTAGGCGCATTTACAACTGCAGCAGGCAGGGCATTCCTATCCCTCACCACCCGCTGGGTAAAGAACTTACCCCTGACATCCGTCCTGTAGCTACCCCCCCTTAATTTAAAGCCATGCCCCCTCGTGCTAGCTTTCTCCATCCGAGGAAAAAGGCTATCACTATCCACCCTATCTAAACCTCTAATCATCTTATATGTTTCAATAAGATCCCCTCTTAGCCGCCTTCTTTCCAACGAAAACAACCCTAAATCCCTCAGTCTCTCCTCATAGGACCTCCCCACCATACCAGGCAACATCCTAGTAAACCTCCTCTGCACCCTCTCCAACGCCTCCACATCCTTCTTGTAATGCGGGGACCAGAACTGCACACAGTACTCCAAGTGCGGCCGCACCAGAGTAGTGTACAGTTGCAACATGACGCTGCGACTCCTAAATTCAATCCCCCTACCAATAAACGCCAAGACACCGTACGCCTTCTTAACAACCTTATCTACTTGATTCCCAACTTTCAGGGATCTATGTACACATACACCTAGATCCCTCTGTTCATCCACACTATTCAAAGTCCTCCCGTTAGCCCTATACTCGACACATCTGTTGCTCCTACCAAAGTGAATTACCTCACACTTCTCCTTGGGGCTTGTAGTCTCAGCAGTGGCCACTACTGAGTTCTCAAGGGTCGGGCATCTTATCCTTGAGTGGCAGGAGTCACCTCATTAAGCCTATCACCAGCATTTTATCACCATAAAGCAGCCTTTTATAAAGTTAGTCAGCTCAGAACTGACTTTTCTAAAAGGAGGGTGAGCAATATGCCCCCCACATCATAAAGTTCAGCCTGATGACTCCAACAACCTAGGTGCACCTGGCTCATCTTCTACCACCTCCATAGCTATATGATACAATGTCAATGGAGTTGTCTATTAACTGTGGCAATGAAGTTCTATTACTTGGTCTCCAATACAACCAGATATGATGCAGGGAAAAAGCCCAATGGGCAGAAAGTTTTAAGAACCATTTAATGATTGAAGTCACTTGCTGCGCCAATGCCAATTACTGCAGGTTATGTCTCAAATTACTCAAGTTAATTGCCTTCAGTTTAAATATTCTAAAAGAACAATGACATATAACATTTAATGTAGTCAAGTTTGAGATTTATCATGGAAAGGAATCATAAAAACATAAGAACTAGGAGTGGGAATAGGCTTGAGCCTGCTCTGCCATTCAATACAATCATTGGTGATTGCATGTCAGCCTCATCTCCACCTTCCAACCCAATCCCCATAACCCTTCATCCAGCTATTAATTAAAAACCTATTTATCTCATCCATAAGTTTGTTTAATGTTCTGGAGTCCACTGCACTCTGGGGTAGGAAATTCCACAGATTAATGACCCTTTGAGTGAAATAATTCCTCCACATTTCTGGTTTAAATAGGCCTTAGCCTAAAGCTTGGACATCTCATTTTAGAATGTTCACCAAGGGGAAACATCTGATCTATGTCTATTCTTAGCATCTTATGCATCTCAATTGGAATTCCTCTCATTCTTCTCTAAACCTAAACTGTTCAATCTCTCTTCATAAGACAATTCTTTACTGGAATCAATCCAGTAAACTTTCTCTGCACTGCCCCTAATGCATTTATACCCTTCATCAAGTAAGGCGACCAAAACTATGTGAAGTACTCCAGGTGGAATCTCACCAATGCATTGTACAGTTGAAAAAGCATTTTCTGGCTTTTATACTCTATTCTGTTAACAATGAATGCCAAAATTCTATTTGCCTTCACCTGCTGCACCTGCATGTTAACTTTCTGTGATTTGTGCATGAGGACGCCCAGATTCTTCTGCATTGAAGAATTTTGAACTTTCTGTCCATTTAGCTAATAAGTTGCCTTTTTAGTCCGCCAACCAAAATGCTTTGTTGTGCTTTCGCGCTGTTCCACTTGCGCATGCTGTTGTTGTCACTCAATCTCTTTGGTCTTCGGAGGTTTCAGAAGGTCAAATAAAGAACATAGCTGCTTTTTTTTATCACGAGTAATGCAGGAAAGATGTTGGTCGCGGAAATGTGGGTTTGCAATGGAACAATGAGAATTTGTTAAGGCATTGGATAAGTGAACCTTGTCCTTTGATTATTTTCAAAGGATGTTTCATGGTTTGGACAAAGTGTTTGCTGATCCATTAGTGGCAAAGTGATATGGAGCGGATGTAATATGTTGAATTTCATAGTAACTGTGAATTTCACAATAATTTCATTGCATTGTAATGAGAGCCTTACTTGTGACTAATAAACCAACTTTTTTTAATGTTATTTTCTTATAGGAAGTTTTCAAATTCCTGTGAGACAAATTGAGGTCAGTTGTCACTTACTAGCTATTCTGAAAATCCAAAGTGACTAAATTCTTCTCCCACTTTCTCAATAGTCCTCTCAGATGATGTAAATGTCCTCACGGTGACTTCTGGCCGTTTGGTCTGAGCGTCAACAGTTACTAAAAACATGTGTCCTTTGAAAGATCCTGCAAAATGCATGTGCACATATGGCCAAGCCTCTTCAGGCCATTCCCATGGATGCAGCAGTGCTAAGAGTGGCAGGTTTCTTACCTTTGCACAGAAACAACATGTCTTTTTTCTTAGAAACCATCATCAAGTCCAGCCCACCAGAAATAGCTTTTTGTTATTTCATTCATGTGAATAATTTCACAGTGACATTCATGTAGCTTTTCTTACTTTCGTTTCCACAATGGTGGCAAAATAATCACTCTGAGGCCCCATAAAAGACACCCTGACTGCACTGACAACTCCATTCTCCCAGTGTAGTAATGTTCCAGAGTAGGTGTTTCCGAAGGATTTTTTTGTAAAACTATGAACATCATTTCAGAGAGCACAAGTTATTCCAAGTGTCTTCTCACTTGCCTAGAAGTGACAGGTGTGTTGTCTACTTGTTCAAAGTAGAAAATATTTCTCTTTTGTTAGAGAGAAGAAGGTTAAGAGGTGACTTAATAGAGGCATACAAGATGATCAGAGGATTAGGCAGGGTGAACAATGAGAGCCTTTTTCCTCAGATGGTGATGGCTAGTACAAGGGGACATAGCTTTAAATTGAGGGATGATAGATATAGGACAGATGTCAGAGGTCCGTTCTTTACTCAAGAGAGTAGTAAGGGTGTGGAATACCCTGCCTGTAACAGCAGTGGACTCACCAACATTTAGGACATTTAAATGGTCATTTGATAAACATTATGGATGATATTGGAATAGTGTAGGTGAGATGGGCTTTAGATTGATTTTCACAGGTCGGCACAACATCGAGGGCCGAAGGGCCTGTACTGCACTGTAATGTTCTATGTTCTATGCTTAAATAGTCTGAAGTTCTGATAGTGGCAATGTAGATTAAACTGAGGGTATTTAATGGTGTAACTGTGTGCAAATAAGAGCAATGCCCATCCTTCTTTCCATGCTGGACAAAATTCCCTTGTGTGACCCAAAAAAAGGAGTGAGTGGGTGATGGCCCATCAACACTGTAAACTCTCTCTCACACAGGAATTAATGGAATTCCTTGATTCCAAAAATGATCCCCAGTGCTTCCATTCAATTTGGGTATAGTTTCTCTTAGCCTTGCTCAAAGTTCAAGAAGCAAAAGCAATGGGTATTTCTTCACCCGATCGTATGATGTGGGAGACCACCGCTCCTACACCAGTATCACAAGCTCATTGTAAGGGTAGAGTAGGATCAAAGTACAGTAAAAGCTTCAAACTTAATTAATGCTTCTTTGGCTTGTGTGAAGGTGTTATTGTATTGATCTGATCACTTCCATGTCCTGTTCTGGCACCAGAGGTTGTGTAATGCTTTCAAAATCTTTGCCAAATTTGGGACAAGTCTTCCATATTAATTCAAAAATCTCAGGAAAGAATGTAACTGGCTTATATTCTGTGCTGTAGGCACCTTTGCCATGGCCTCAACATTAGAAGGAGATTTGTAAAAGCCAGTGGTATTAATCACATGTCCCAAATACTCAACAGAGGATTGGAAGAACTCACAATTGTCTTCTGGATTGTCAGACCATAGATTACCAACCTTTGGAGAGTCAAATCCAAATTTTCGAAGATGTTCCTCTTCATCTCTTCCAGTGATTCAGATATCATCCAAATAACATTGGACCACTCAGGATGTATTTTATTTTCCTTTGAAACAATGCAAGACCACAGGAGGTGCTAGAAGTCTTAAAGCACATCAAGGTAGATAAATCCCTGGTACCTGATGAAATGTATCCCAGGACATTTAGACTAGGGAGGAAAGAGATATTTGAATCATCGATCATCACAAGCGAGGTGCCTGAAGATTGAAGAGTATCAAATGTTGTGCCTTTGTTTAAAAAGGGCTGCAGGGAAAAGCCTGGGAACTACAATCCAATGAGCCTCACCTGTGGTGGGTAAGTTGTTGGAACGTATTTTGAGAGACAGGATCTACAGGCATTTAGAGACGCAAGGAATGATTAGGGAAAGTCAGAATGACTTTGTGGGTAGAAAATCATGTCTCACAAATTTCACTGATTTCTTTGAAGGGGTAACCAAAAAGGTAGATGAGGGCAGTGCAGTTGATGTTGTCTACATGGACTTTAACAAGGCCTTTGGCAAGGTACCGCATGGTAAGTTGTTCCATAAAGTTAAATCTGAAGGGTTCCAGGGTAAGTTAGCTAAATGGATACAAAATTGGCTTGATGAAAGAAGCCAAAGGGTGATTATGGAGGGTTGTTTTTCAAACTGGAGACGTGTGACCAGTGGTATGCCCCCGGGATCAGTGCTGGATCCACTGTTATTTGTCATTTATATTAATGATTTGAATGGGAACATAGAAGGCATGGTTAGTAAGTTTGCAGATGACACCAAGATTGGTGACATAGTGGACAGTGAAGAAAGTTATCTCAAATTGCAACAGGATCTTGATCAAATGAGCCAATGAGCTGGCGAATGGCAGATGGAGTTTAATTAGATAAATGCAAGGTGATGCATTTTGGTAGCTTGAACTAGGGTAGGTCTTACTTGGTTAATGGTAGGGCATTGGGAAGAGTTACAGAGCAAAGAGATTGAGGGGTCACTGGTGGACAAAGTGGTGAAGAAGGCATTCAGCTTGCTTGGTTTCATTAATCAGAACATTCAATACAGGAGCTGGGACATCTTGTTGAAGTTGTACAAGACATTGGTAGGACCACACTTGGAATACTGTGCACAGTTCTAGTCATCTTATTATAGAAAGGATATTATTAAACTAGAAAGAGTGCGGAAAAGATTGACTAGGATGCTACCAGGACTTGACAGTTTGAGTTATAAGGAGAGGTTGGACAGACTGGGACTTTTTTCTCTGAGGCGTAGAAGGCTGAGGGGTGAACTTAAAGACGTCTATAAAATAATGAGGGGCATAGATCAGCTAAATAGTCAATATCTTTTCCCAAAGGTAGGTGAGTCTAAAACTACAGGACATAGGTTTAAGGTGAGAGGGGAGAGATACAAAAGTGTCCAGAGGGGCAAGTTGCCAGAGGTAGTAGTAGAGGGGGTACAACTTTGTCTTTTAAAAAGCATTCAGACAGTTACATGAGTAAGGTGGGTATGATGGATATGGGCCAAACGCAGGCAACTGGGACTAGCTTCGGGGTTTAAAAAAAGGGCGGCATGGACAAGTTGGGCCAAAGGACCTGTTTTCATGCTGTAAACCTCTACGACTCTCTCTGTTATACCAAATGGCAATCTTAGATACTGGAGCAAGCTCTTAATTGTCCTGAGTGTCAGAAGTTCTTGTGACTTCTTGACCATTATAATAACTCCATGAGTCAGCCGTAAAGGAACAGTGCTTTATTTCACAAAATAAAGTAAAGCAAAAACCACAAGCCTGTTGTGAACACAACAAGTTCCAACTGGCACATATACAGGGCTTTATGCAGGGCTCAGAATATGAGCTGTACTGCTTAGTTACTTACCAATTCCCAGGGAGCTAGTATTCAATGAATCCAATAGGGAGGTCAATTAGTGATTTCCCATGCAAGTCATGGGGATTATCACATTCACATTCATCTGCCTGTAGGCTTGGTGCAGATCCATTTTATGGAAATTTTGGCCTGCCACTAATCCCACAAACAGGTCCTCAATGTGAGGTAAGGTGCCCTTAACATTGGTTTAGGGTGTCCTTCAAGTCCCTGCAAATCCTCATGGATCTGTCTTTCTTGAGACCAGAACAATGGGCGTGGCCTATGTTCCAAAACTCCAGTTTTCACAAGTCACTCCAAATCGGTCTCCAACTTCAACCTAATAGCATATTGTACAGCCTTGCCTTGAGGAATTTTGCTTAGCTTCTATCTTTTATTTTTAGTTCCACTATAATGTCCTTCATGCTCCCTAATTGAGTCTTTGAAAACAACATTGTACATTTTTAAAAAATTCATGAGGCCTGATCCCTCAGTGGCTATCATGTGGACTTCAGCCCAGTTCAGTCAAATCTTCTCCAGTTATGCATGATGCTTCAATAATGAGTAGTTCCCTTCATTATATAAAGAGGCAAATATATCAAACTCAAGGCATCACTATTTATTTTCCCAAGTTTCCCTAACACCCATGCTTTTCTCAACAGTAAATACTGATGACCTTACATAGATGACTTTGTTGATCCTTAAGAGGCCCTATTCTCTCCCTTGTCGCTTTTTTGCCCTTGATGTATTTGTAGAAGCTCTTTGGATTCTCCTTTGCCTTATTGGCCAAAACAATCTTGTGTCCCCTTTTTGCCCTCTTAACTCTACTCCTACATCCCCTATATTCTTCAAGTATAGGAGTGTACAAATAGATAATCTCTGGCATTAGCAAGACTGCTGCCACTGCCAACTTTTATCCTTTCCAGCTGTCCTACCAGCAGTGGAGCGGCTCGGTATCTGTGTATAGTATCGATGATTTTACCGGCATGCCTGCCCCAATTCCAGGGGTGGGCGAGGCTCAGAGAACAGCGTTCTCCGTTGGCCTCGGGTGGGATCATATTAAATTTGGGCGGACATGCCGGTAAAATTATTGTGATAACGCCTCATCTGACTGTGTGTCATTTCACTCTTCTCAACCCTGTTGTACATCATGGATATTACTCTTTTTGATTTGTTTAAATGGAGTCTTGGTTTGTTCTTGCTTTTTATTTTTATCAATAGTTTGTTTTCTGTTCCTACAAACAGGATTTTTGTGCCTTTTTTCCATTACTTTGATAGTTGACATTTGGCATTGTGGAATAATGGTTAGCACTGCTCCTTTACAGCACCAGGGATCCAGATTCAATTCCAGTCTTGGGTCACTGTCTGTGTGAAATTTGTATGTTTTCCCTGTGTCTTCATGTGTTTCCTCCAGGTGCTCTGTTTTCCCCCCACAATCAAAAGATGTGAAAGTTAGATGGATTGGCCTTACTAAATTGCTAGAGTGTCCTAAAGTGTGTAGGTTAGTGGAATTGGTCAAATAAATGTGCGGGGTTATGGGCATAGGGCAGGGGCTGGGCCTTGGTAAGATGCTCAGTCGCAGAGTTGGTGCAGACTCAGTGGGTCGAATGGCCTTCTTCTGCGGTGAAGGGATTCTATGAAAAAAATTATCTTTATTTCAGCATTCAGCAGCAAAAGCTCTGGCTTTGCACACTGGTAAAATGTAAGAGCCCCGGCAGCTTTGGATCTTGATTCAGCAGATATTTTATGCACTCCAGTGGATGAACTTAATTGCTTGGCTTCCTTCGCAGCCAGCTCCATAGAAATAGTGATTTCAATGGTTTTCTGAAGAGCGAGGTTACTCTCAGTTAACAGCTGTTTTTTTACATTGCTTCGCTGCGTAGACGACAAACAAGTCTGTCATGAATGGTGTCATTAAGCACTTCTCCAAATTCACAATATTCTGCATGTGTTTTCAGCACTGCCTCAAGTTGTGCAATTGACTCTCTCTCCTCTTAGTTTCTTCTGTGGAATCTAAAACACTCTGCATTCATCAGGTATTTAGGTGAAAAATGTGCTTGTAAAATTTCCACAATTTGCTTGTCCATTTTATTGCCGGATTTATTGGGTTGCACAAGACTCTGGAGGAAATTAAAAGTTGTCTTCCCCCACCACCTCCCCTCCTCCCCTCCTCCCCACCACCTCCCCCCCCCACACCACCTCTCCACCCACACACACACACACACACTCAGGAAAGTAGGCATCCTGCCTTTATTTATTTTGCTTGCCAGCGCTAAATATTCAAAATGCCCAGTATAAGAGCTCCACTGCTCCACATTTTCATCAAAAACTCCAATGATGTCAAAAGCTCTCACCACTCTGTATTGAGTTTTCCTGTATGCATATTTTGCAACCACGTTTCCAGCAGCTAACTTAGTTTTCATCTTCATGCAAAGTCTAAGTTAGGCTAGAATCTGTTTTCAGAGTATCTTTCACTCATGTCCACAGAAGCCCTCTCGTTTTCCACGTAGACAGCAATGCAGTGCACTGTGTGAAAAGTTTCCTTTCTTCTTCTGGTTTTTCTTCTTAAACTTCTGCTTTTGAGTGGTTTCGCAAGAACATGTCTGTTGTTCTCATCCTCAGTTTCTTTGTGTATTTGGTGAATGACACTGGAGCACTTTGGTAGAAACAAATGGAATTTTATTCATGATGTGCTTATTCTTATGTCTGCTGCTTCTCTCCGTTTCCTGCTCTCCACCTCATTATGTCGACCATGCACGTGTGTGAATGGAGTTAAACCTTGCAAGAGTATTTCCTGACGTACATTACTATAGGAGGGCTCTATAGTGAGACAAAAGACAAATATGTAACAAATTGGCAGCACAGTGGTTAGCACTGCTGCCTCACAGCGCCTGAGACCCGGGTTCAATTCTTCCCGGTTGTATCACAGCTTGGTACGTCTCCTGCTCTCCCCAAGGCCACAAGAAACTACAAAAGGTCATGAATGTAGCCCAGCCCATCACACAAACTAGCCTTCCATCCATTGACTCTGACTACACTTCCTGCAGCCTTAGAAAAGCAGCCAGCATAATTAAGGACCCCACGCACCCCAGACTTTCTCTTTTCCAACTTCTTCCATCGGGAAAAAGGGAAAAAAGTCTGAGGTCACGTACCAACCGACTCAAGAATAGTTTCTTCCCTACTGCCATCAGACTTCTGAATGGACTTACCTTGCATTAAGTTGATCTTTCTCTACACCCTAGTAAACTAGGGGTGTAACACCACATTCTGCACTCTCTCATTTCCTTCTCTATGAACAGTATGTTCTGTCTGTAAAGTGCACAAAAAACAATATTTTTTACTGTAAGCTAATGCATCTAATAATAAATCAAATCAAATCAAAATTCTGACCTCAGGTGACTATGTAGAGTTTGCATGTTCTTCCTGTGTCTGCGTGGGTTTCCTCTGGGTGCTCCAGTTTCCCCCCACAGTCCAAAGATACGCAGGTTAGATGTATTGGCCATGCTAAATTGCCCCTTAGTATCCCAATAGGTGTAGGTTAGGGAGATTTGCTGGGTAAATACATAGGGTTAGGGGAAAGGGTAAGATGCTCTGTCGAAGATTCGGTGCAGACTTAATGGGCCAAATGAGCTCATTCTGCACGTTCAGGATTCTATAGTAAGAATTTTATTCTATGCATTCATTAGAGCAAGAGAACAACAGCTTGGTTTAAAGATCATGTTAACGCAAGAGAGAGAGGTAGAGAGGGCGAAAGGCTGAGAGTAGAAATTCTAGATATTAGGGTCTGGGCAGGTTTTGACACAGCCAATGATGGAGGTGCTGTTAACCAATGATGCATGGTAATCTCAGAGAGTTTTACAACCAGATAAGGTTACAGGGATATGGAGGAATGAGGACATGGAAAAGTTTGAACAAGGATGAGAATTCTACATGCAAGGTATTGTTGGAGCAGGAGGCAATGGAGGCCAGTAAGGCATGGTGGCTGAACAAGAACTGATGTGAGTTTGGATATGGGCTGCCTCCTTTGGGATGAATTCAAGTTGACTGCAGGAGGCTGTCCTAGGAAGAATCGGAATGAAGTCTGGAAGTAACCAAAGCACAAATGAGGGTTTTAACAGCTGAAGGGCAGAGGCAGCGACAGAAATGGATGGAATTGCAGGGGTCAAAATCCATAGTTTCGGTGATAAGGAGGACAAGGGGTCAGAAGTTGAGCTCCGGGTCAAACAGAATGCCTAGCCTGTGGACAATCCAGGTCAGCCTCAGACAGTGGCCATGGATGGGAGTAAAGTCAGCAGCTAAGCAATGCAGTTCATAGAAGAAAGTGGCTTTGTTCTTCCCTATATTTAATTGGGCAAAGTCTCTACTCAGCCAATACTGAACATTGGACACACAACTTGAGAAATGAGAGTCAGTGCAGAGGTCGAGAGAGGTCATGACGAGGTAGAGCTGGCTGTCATCTGTGTATGTGTGGAATCTAACAGTGTAGTTTTTACACGATGTAACTGACGGACAGCACGTAGATGAAAAATAGGCTGGATGGTTTCCCTGCTTCAAGTTAATGTCAATTAATGAATGCCAATTATTAGCAAGTTAGAGATTGTTTTGAATATAGACAATGCTCTCTCAGAACTGTACTGACACTGTCAGGGACTGGATATGAAGCTCCCTGCTCAACATTACCTTGAGATGATTGACAGTAAAGGTTTGGAGAGTATCAACCTGAAGCAAGCAATTTACTTTGTAGAGGATGCCTGGAATACTGTAACAAACACAACCACACACAACAGTTACTGGGATGTCAGAATCCTCTCTGACACTGTGGAGAGCACTCCTCTCCCTATTGTCGGAATCAAACAGTGACAACAGAACAGCACAGACTAATAAACCAAATGAATCTCCAGGTTCCAGCTACTGCTGCTGCCTGCTTTGAGGTGCACGAAAATACAGAGACTGCAGAGATGGATTCAAATAATCAAATACACACAGAAACCTCGGCATTGTCAGCGAAACACAAGTAGATTCTGCCAGTGTGGAAGATGACAGCTTGCAGGATTATGATAAATCCCATCCTCCTGCCAATGCCCCTGCATGAGGCAGAGGAAGTGTTTGAGGTTTTGCTTAATTGTTTTGAACATTACAGCAAGCTTGATGCTGAAAACATAGTAAGGGGTTTGGAAGCTGAATAAAAGATTTATGGCCTGCGAAGAATGACCAGTCTGACTATTAAAAAGCACTGAAATGTTTTTCTTCTCTCTAACCTAATTGTGAGGCAGAAAATTAATCAACTAAACTTGTATTTTGATTCACAGTGTATACAGGTCAATGCTCAACACCTTTCTTATTCAGGTGATAAATAGCAGTTACATATATTGTACTTAAACAATATAAAGCACACAAATGAATGTCGGGAGCCAGACAGTACTACTAAGTGAATTGGCAACATGGTAATAGAAGGAGTCCTGTGTCAAGGAATGTGAGGATATTCACCTTGAATCTTAGAAAAAACAATTGGAATATTTCCTTAATGGTGTGAAACTAGGATCTGTGGAAGAACAAAGGGAGGGATACAAACATAAAATTTATCAGCAACAGTTAAGCTATTGGCCACCTGAGCCAGCATTATCATTTGATAAGATCATGGCTGATCTGATTGTGTCTCTAATCTACTTTTTGTCTTCTTCCTAAAACCTTTGACACCCTCGTCAATCAACAATCTATCCAATTCTACCTTAAAAATATTCAATGACCCTGCCTCCTCCACTCTCTAACAGCTCTCTAACATCTAAAAGCCCTCTGAGAGAAAATCAAATCTCCTCATCTCCACCTGAAATAGGAGACACCTTATTTTTAAACTATTTCTCTTGGTTCCCTTCATCATATGATCACCCACTTTGTCAAGCACCCACAAGATCTCATATCTTTCAATAAGATCTTTCTTCTCAACTCCACTGACACAAAACCAACCTGTCCAACTTTTGTTCGTAAGACGACTCCTTTATTCCAAAAATTCGTTTTGTGAATTTTTTCTCAACTGCTCCTCTTGCATTTATACCCTTTTATAGACCAAAACTGTATCTGGTCTCAGCAATTCTGTGTAACTTTAGCAAAACTTTTCTACTTTTATATTCCATTCTCTTTGCAATAAACAACATTTCATTTGCCTTCCTATTTGTTGTATCTGCATGCTAACTAAAGCAAATACATAAAGATGTAATCAACAAGGCTGATGCAAAGCTAAAGATTAGGATTCCAAAATGACAAAGAAATGCTTCATTTGTACAATGCTGACATTAGACGTCACATTAATTATTGAGTAACAATCTGTTGAAAAGATACATCAGCTTTGAAAAAAGTAAAATGCACATTCACCAGGATTGTACCAGACCTTAAACGTTTAACATACGAGGGCAGTTCCATGAACTTGTGTTCTCTTGAAATTAGAAGTTTAAGGGGTGATGTATTTGGAGAGTTTAAAATGATAAGGTCCAAAGATGTGCGAGTTAGGTTGATTGGCCATGCTTAAAAGCTATGGTAAATACATGAGGGTCTGGGTGGGATTGTGGTCGGTGCAGACTCAATGGGCCAAATGGCCTCCTTTTGCATTATAGGGTCCTATGGAATCTGATATGGGATACAGATACATTATTTTTCTTGTTGGACTCCCCCTGAATATGAGAGTATAATTAAAATTAGAATTAGATCATTCAGGAGGGAAATTAGGGAGCACTTGTTCACACAAAGACGCTTGGCAGTCTGCAACTTTGGGTTAGATTTTCCACCACATCTGCTCCGTTCTCTCCTCTGCCCCCACCGCACCTCCTCCTCCTCCTCCTCTCCCCCCCAGCTTGATTTCTGGCAGCAGGGACAGCTCAACATTGGCTTTTCCAGTCTTGCTGAGAATGTGTCAAGATCTTTTTTAAAAATGAAGATTTGTGAATTGAATAAAATAAAGGTTAATTAAGTTTTGGATGAAACAAATTTATGTAGAAATTTGGATAAAAAGTGACACAGTGGTTAGCACTGCTGTCTCACAGTGCCAGAAACCTGGATTCGATTCCAGCCTTGGGTGACTGTCTGTGTGGAGTTTGCACATTTTCCCCATGTCTGTGTGGGTTCCCTCTGGGTGCACCAGTTTCATTCCACAGTCCAAAGTTGTGCAGTTGGGGGGATTAGCCATGCTACGTGCATAGTGTTTCGGGGATCGGGTGAAGCGGAGGACCTGTGTGAGATGCTCTTTTGGAGAGCTGGTGAAGACTCAGTGGGCCAGATGGACTTGTTCTGTACTGTATGGATAAGAGTGTAGCTGTCTGGAAGGTTAATATGTGAATTAACTTAACTGCAGGGAAACAGGTGTTCACCTAAATGACTGTGGGCAACAATGGAGTACAGAATTTAGGGGTTAAAACTGGAGAAGTGAAGATATAAGAATGCATTTATACTTACATACTAAAAGTTTAGATGGAATAACGTTAATAGAGAAAAACAGTATATCAATAGCAGAGTTAGATCTGTAGAGAAAGGGGAGAGGACAATAGCTGGTAAGCAGTCATGACTATAGCTATGCCTATGTGTGAAGCAGAACTCTCCCAAGACACAGAATTCCAATGGCCAATACTGAACTGACAAGAAACTGCTTAAACTTGAGAATAACTCATTGGTAGGAACTATTTGTTGGATTTGCCTCATAGATTTATATTATATGGGATGTTGAATTGAGATAAGGAACCTTTCTCAGTGTTCAGGAATGTAGATAGAAAAGAATAGAGGATTATCCCATTAGATATTGTAACTATTGTTTTAGCTCACTAAAACTTGGCTTGGTACTGTGGTTTTTCTTGTTGAGTCTTTTCATTTAAGTAAATAAACAGTCTTTTATTTAAATGCTAACAGCAAGACTCAGCCTTTCCTCACTGGTTTTCATATTTTTCCTCACATGATATCAAATCACAAAATACACCTTTAAGAACTGGTGCTCTAAGTTACCCTTCTGGGTTTTGGGATACCCTCACATCGAACATCAGCAGATGTCTACGTTGTGTTGTGTGTTTTGTTGTGCTGCCATCGTGGGGATGGGTTGCCATCAGAGGAGACAGAAGACCCTGTCAGAAGGAAAGGCCTGGTAATCCACCCTCTATCTCTGAAAGGTATGAATTCTAGGCAAATATAAATTTCTAAGACTGCACTTGAGAGATTGCTGTTACAGAAAGGACAGTTTAATAGAGTTGAGATAGAGAGGCCATGAGCTAACTGTATAATGGAACAAGCTTGAGGAGCTGAATATCTATATTCCATGTTTTCAATACACTGCAAAATATCAAGAAAAAAATCGTCTGAGTGTCAAAATATTTGTTCTTTAATTAAGGTTAAAAAAATTGTGCTCAATAGCAGCTAGACTATTTTCTATCTAATCCCCCTAATCTACACATCTGGATCCACTACTGTTGTGGCGGTGGTTGAACAGCAGTGGAACCAAGCAATTTAGGAGGCAGGAATTGATTTGGGCCATGACTAACCTTTCAAAGCACTTTTCAATGTTGGATGTCACAGCCACCAGATAAGAGTCATTATCGCATGACTTTTCTTTGGTACCTGGATGATTATTGTCTTCTTGAAGCAGATAGGGACTCAGACTGTTGCAAAGAGAGGTTGAAGATGTCTGCGAATACTCCCACCAGATGGTCTGCACAGGATCTGAATTCTCGTCTGGGTACCCCATCCAGGCCAATCTCTTTCCATGGTTCTCTTTCCTTTCAGCTCTGACTAAGGATCATCTAGACTCGAGACCTTGGCTCTATTCGCTCTGATAAGCTGCTGTCAGACCTTCTGAGATTTTCCAGCTTTTTCTGTTTTTGTTTTATATTCCAGCATCCGCAATATTTGTGTGTGTCTGCAATGGTGACCTTGGATACAGGTTCGTCCGAAGCTCTCAGGGTGGAGGGTGTCTTCTCGCTGATCTCTTGGTCAAAGTGGGCATAGAATGCACTGAGCTGCTTGGGAAAGAGTGCAACGGTGCCGATCATTTATATGCCTCCATCTTGGAGCCTATTATGTCTTGCAGACCTTGCCAAAGTCGACGGGAGTCTGAATGGCTCCTTTGGGATTCTAGCTTGGTCCATACTGTCTTGTGGCATCTTTGATGGATCTCCTTAGATCATATCAGGCTTTCTTGTATAGGTCAGTGTTGCCTGACTTGAACGCCTGGACTTCAGCAAGCAGTGGATATTCCTGTTCCATTTGGCAAACATGCGGATTTGCTTCTTTGGCATACAGTCTTCTGCACAATTACTAATGAAGATTTTGACACAGTGACTGTGAAGGAACAGTGATTTAATTCCAAACCAGGATGGTGTGTGGTTTGGCGGGGAACTTGGAGGTGGCGGTGTTCCATGTGTCTGCTGCTTGTTCTTCGAGATGATAGTGATCATGAGTTTGGAAAATGCTTCTCTCAAGAGCCTTGGTGAGTTGCTGCAGTGCATTTTGTAGATGGTACATATTGCTGCTGCTATGTGGAGGGAGTGAATATTTATGCATAGGGGTGCCAATCCAGCCAACTGTTTTGTCTTGGATAGTGTTGAATTTCTTAAATGTTGTTGGAGCTACACTCATCCAGGTAATTGGAGACTATTCCATTACACTCCTGAATTGTGCCTTATAGTTGGTGGACAAGCTTTGGGCAGTTACGAGATGAGTTACTCACTTCAGAGTTCCTAATCTCTCACCTTCTCTGGTAACCACACTATTTATATGGTTTGTGCAGTTCAATTTCTGGTCAATAGTGACCCTCATGATGTTGATATTGGGGTTTCAGTGATGGTAATGCCATTGAATGTCAAAGGGCAAAGGTTAGATTCTCTCTAGTTGGAGATAGCCATTGCCTAGCACTTGTGTGGTGTGACTGTTACTCACCACTTGTCAGCTCAAGAATGGATATTATTGGACATGAACTGCTTCATATCAGAGCTGCTAGGAATAGTGCTGAACATTGTGTGATCATCGGTGAACATCCTCATTTCTGACTTTATGATGGAAGGAAGGTTATTGGTGAGCAGATGCAGATGGTTGAGCCTTGGACACTATCCTGAGGAACTTCTGCAGTGATGTCCTGGAACTGAGACTGACCTCCACCAAGCACAATCATCTTCCTTTGTGTCAGGTATGACTCTAACCAGTGGAGACGTTTCTCCCTGATTCCTATTTATTCCAGTTTTGCTTATGCTTTGTCAGAAGTTGTCTTGGTACCAAGGTCAGTCACTCTCACCTCTCCTCTGGAGTTCAGCTCTTTTGTCCACATTTAAACTAAGGCTTTAACAAGGTCAGGAGCTGAATGGTCCTTGTAGAACCCAAATTGAGCTTTGATGAAATGTTAACTGTTAAGTAAAGGCTGCTTGAAAGAACTGTTGATGACCCATCGCTTTACTGATAATTGAGAGCAGACAGATTGGACAGTATTTGGCCAGCTATTGTGGGCCTCTTCTGAAGTGTGACACTGTGGTGAATTAAATTTTTAGTATATGCATTCCATCGCACTTAGGTCCTGTGAAGCCTCCACAAGAATGCAGAATGAGTAGTAGCCAATAGCCTTTGATCTTTCCACACCTCACCTACCCCCATCCAACCCTGAACCCCATCCCTAGCTAAGCTTCAGTGGAGATTTACTCAGCCTTGGAGATCTTAAAAGATCATTGAACTTCTGTCAACACTGAGCCCAGATTCTCCAGACGAACCCAACACTATTAACTTTGCTGCAACCTCCACTCTGGCTGCTGTGACCATGCTGGAAGGTCTTCTCCTCCCAGAAGCAAGCATGAGTACCTTCCACCTGTCACTTACAGCCTGGAGGAGGGCTTGCAGGAAATTGTCATTAAACGTGGAGCTTTCCTGTTTTTTTCCTGCTGGCTCACTTCTCTCAGCCACCTCTGGAGAGAGAAAGACAGTTAGAACATAAGAACGTAAGAAATAGGAGCAGAAGTAGGCCATCTAGCCCTTCGAGCCTGCCCCACAATTCAATAAAATCATGGCTGATCTGTCGTGGCTCAGTTCCACATTCCCGCCCTCTCCCCATAACCCTTAATCCCCTCTCTTATCAAAAACCCATCAACCCGCGTCTTAAAAATATTTAGCGAGGCAGCCTCCACCACTTCAACGGGCAGAGAATTCCAGAGATTCACCACCCTTTGAGTGAAGAAATTCCTCCTAAACTCCGTTCTAAACCGCCCCCCCTTTATCTTGAGGCTGTGCCCCCTAGTCCTATTATCCTTTCTGAGCAGGAAGAGTCTCTCCACCTCTATCCTATCCATCCCATTCATTATCTTATACGTCTCAATGAGATCTCCCCTCATTCTTCTAAACTCTAACGAGTACAAGCCTAGTTTATTCAGCCTCTCCTCATAGCTCAACCCCCTCAACTCCGGCATCAGCCTAGTAAGCCTCCTCTGCACTCCCTCCAAGGCCAAAATATCCTTGCGTAAGTACGGCGCCCAAAACTGCACACAGTACTCCAGCTGCTGCCTCACCAATGCCCTATACAGCCGTAGCAAGACCTCCCTACTTTTATATTCAATCCCCCTCGCTATCAGTTATCAGTTATCAGTCTTCTGTTCCATATTTCCCTATTTTTGGTTACGTTTAGAATGCATGTCATGTCTGTGTCTTCCCTGCCAAAGATCTTTAATTCTACACCTCTGTGACAATAGTCAAAATGAATTAAAAATACAAACTCTGTGTGAATGCTTGTATATACTTATACACCACACCAAAATTTTATTCCTTCCAGAAAACCCCTATCCCTGGTGTACCTGGCACAGTCTCATGTCACATGTCCCTTTAAATTAGTGGCCATGATCTCCTATTGGGTCCTGGATTGCCAACTCAGTGCCCAGATGTCCCACCTACTTAGCCTCATTGGGTAGACAGGACACTTTCCAGAAATGATGCAGGATGGCAGCTCACACAGTGGCTACTAATTGGAGGATTGGCGCATTAGCTGACATTCTAGAAAATAGGGGGCAGGAGATGGTGAGCCATTCATTTCTAGGTTGGACACCCACCCACCACTACAGACTATAATATTCAGCCCCAGTAAATGTTGATGACCTTTCATCAGAACAAAGAACACTATTACTAGCAACTGGTCCAGCCACAATGTACATCCCCTTTAAGAGGTGCAGATCAGTTTCAAGTAGCACTCAACTTTAGCTGGTGCTGGCAAGTTTCAATTTTGGGCCCCTTGGCAGTGAACAGTCTATGTTGGTTGCATGCAGCGTGAATTGAAATAATCAAGTTTGGTTTTGACGTGATTTGATTTGATTTAATTTGATTTATTATTATCACTTGTATTAGTATACATTGGAAAAGTTTTCTTTCCTGCAATCTAAAGACAGAAAGCATACCATTTATAGAGAAGGAAGGGAGAAAGTGCAGAATGTAATGTTACAGGCATAGCTAGGGTGTAGAGAAAGATCAACTTAATGCAGGGTAGGTTCATTCAAAAGCCTAATGGCAGCAGGGAAGAAGCTATTCTTGAGTCGGTTGGTA
Organism: Carcharhinus amblyrhynchos; assembly: GCF_965287045.1. Taxonomy (NCBI): domain Eukaryota; kingdom Metazoa; phylum Chordata; class Chondrichthyes; order Carcharhiniformes; family Carcharhinidae; genus Carcharhinus; species Carcharhinus amblyrhynchos. Next base: position 42,958,580 of record NC_137324.1, on the reverse strand, counting down.
TGTGACTCAGACTTTTGCACCTTTTTCCCGATGGAAGAAGGTGGAAGACAGAATGTCCGGGATGCACGGATAGTATGAAATTGGCATGTAACTACATTACATTGAACAGACATGGATTCACATCATATCGTGGTTCCCCCACCCCCACCCCCCCACCCCCACCCCACCCCAGTTTTCTTGGGCTAACCAATTCAGCCTCCTTTTTTTTACTTTTGTATAAATGAATATTTATTGACATCAATAAAATGTTCTTTATTTATCCAACATTTTCCAAAGTATGACATTGTTTAGAAAACAAATATTGGGGTCAAATCCACATATACTGTTACGAATCGTTAAAAGTAAATGCGATGGTCCTAGTATTTAGTGGCATTATCCATATTTGCAAGGGGTTTGAACCAAGGCAATTTTTTAAATCTGGCCATGAAATTGGAGCAGCAATGTTTCCGATTCACAAATTCATGATTTTGTTGCCTTGATCTATGCCCTAGGTTTCCACAGAGCAAACTTGAATGAATTTAAAAGACAGCCAGTGTTACTGGTCTCCCATATTTTTAGAGGTTATGCTCACAATGCAGCCTAGATAACCTACAACAGAAAGTGTAAAGCCCACCTGCAGCCAAGAAAGCTGAGACCAACAACAGTGAGGACCATCTTGAGAATGAATATTGGCAAATCTTTGCCTATCCATTGCTGAAGCTATAACCAAATCTTTTCAGCATCTTTCTTTTGCCTTGCCTCTAGTCCAGTAGGATATCGAGTCATGGCGTCATAGATGTTTACAGCATGGACAGGCCCTTCAGCCCGACTTGTCCATGCCGCCCCTTTTTTAATGACTCAGCTAGTTCCAATTTCCATATTTGGCTACACATACATATAGTTACATTTTGATGTGTAATGTTTATTGAACCTACCTTATAGTTAATAACAGGCTTCCGATGTAATGCTATTTATTATGTTATTTATGGTTGCTTGCTAACAGTTAAAAAACTTTATTAAACATTGTCCAGGTGTAAATCTTGTGTGACCTTATAAGGTGAAAAAAATACAATGGCCATTTTATCAAAGCAATTCGGCTAAATAAATAGAAAAATGAAACAGCATCAAAAACTATGATTATGCTGAAGGGGCTGCATTTTCAAGAGGCGTCTTCTCCTTATTCTTGTAATATCAGGGGAAGATGCAACCAAGGACTCTATTAGAACTGGTATTCTCACAGAACCACTTACAGTCATAGTAACACTTTTCATGCAAGAAGCTAACTAATACCCACCCAAAATGCTGGAAAATCTCAACAGATCTGACAGCATCTGTGGAGAGAGAATACGGCCAATGTTAAGAAGTCTCAATGACCCTTTTGTGAGAGTCTAGAAGGGTCATTTAGACTCAAAATGTTGGCTCCATTCTCTCCCCACAGATGGTGTCAGACCTGCTGAGACTTTCCAGCATTCTCTGTCTTTGTTTCAGATTCTAGTATCTGCAATATTTTGCTTTGAATTCCCAGCCACTCCAGAATCTGCATTTAGCCCAACAGCCCAAGTTATAGAAGAACCTATTGCTTTAAATTTCGTGACAAAAAGTCTAGAAAGTTGCCAGAAATAATAGGGATAAACTTGAGGATTTACAATACAGCAAAGGCAAAACAAGAAACTGATAAAGAAATGGAATATGAATGTAAACCAGGAACATAAAAATGGACAGTAAAAGCATCTCTATGTATGTAAAAAGGAAATGTTTGGCTAAGACAAATGTAGATCCATTACAGACAGAGTCAACAGAATTTATAATGAAGAATAGCAAAATCGCAGAGATTATTTTTTGCCTGTCTTCACTGAAGAAGATATAAGAAATGTTCCAGAACTTGAGATCCAAGAGATTAGGTACAGTGAGTAAATTAATAAAATTAGGAATGGTATTATGAATGGTATGCTGTGTTACACGCAAGAAACAATACTTTTCACTTATGCTAATACATGTGACAATAATAAATCAAACCAAAATCAAATCAGTAAAATGGTTGTATTAGAGAAATGAATAGGACTGAAAGTTCATAAGTCCTTGGGGCCTGATTTTACATCCTAGAGTGTGGTACGAAATGTGTATGGTGATCGTAAATATATTGGTGATCATCAAAATGTAATAGATTCTGGAACAGTTCATGCAAATTTGAAGATAGCAAATAAAGAACAAAGAACCATACAGCACAGGAAACAGACCCTTCGGCCCTCCAAGCCTGCTCCGCTCATTGGTCCAATTAGACCATTCTTCTGTACTCCTCCATTCCCAGTCTGCTCATGTGACTATCCAGATAAGTCTTAAATGATCTCAGCTTGTCCGCCTCCACCACCCTGCTTGGCAGTGCATTCCAGGCCCCCACCACCCTCTGTGTAAAATACGTCCCTCTGATATCTGAGTTAAACCTCGCCCCACCACCCTCCCACCCCATCTTGAACCTGTGACCTCTCGTGTTTGTCACCTCCAACCTGGAAAAAAGCTTCCCACTGTTCACCCTATCCATACCCCTCATAATTTTACACACCTCTATTAGGTCTCCCCTCATTCTCCATCTTTCCAGGGAGAACAACCCCAGCCTACCCAATCTCTCCTCATAGCTAAGACCCACCATACCAGACAACATCCTGGTAAACCTTTTCTGCACTCTCTCCAAAGCCTCCACATCCTTCTGGTAGTGCAACGATCAGAACTGGACGCAGTGTTCTAAATGTGGCCTAACCAACGTTCTATATAACTATAACATTAATTGCCAATTTTTATACTCTATATCCCATCCTATAAAGGCAAGCATGCCATATGCCTTCTTTACCACCTTCTCCACCTGTGTTGTCACCTTCAAGGATCTGTGGACTTGCACACCGTGGTCCGTCTGTGCATCTATACTTTTGATTGTTTTGCCATTTATTGTATAGCTCCCCCTTACATTAGTCCTACCAAAACGCATCACTTCACATTTATCTGGATTAAATTCCATCTGCTATTTCTCTGCACAATGGCAAATTGACACCCCATTATATTGACATCCTAAATGACACCCTATTATTTAGAAAGGGAGGGCGAGATAAAACAGGGAGCTACAGACCAATTAGCCTTGGATCAGCAGTGGGGAAAATGCTGAAATCTGCTATGAAGGATGTGATAAGTGGATACTTAGATATGAGTGATGTAACTGAACATAGTCAACATGGGCTTATGAGTGAGAAATCATTTTTGCCAAACCTGTTGGAGTATTTTGAAGATGTTACTTATAGCATTGATAAAGGGCGGTTGGTGGATATAGTATATTTGGATTTTTTGAAGTCTTTTGATCAAGTCTCCCACAGTAGGTTGGTTAAGAAAGTTAAAACACATGGGATAGGAGACAATACATTAGCACAAATTAAGGACAGGCTAATAAATAAGAAACAGAGAGTTGGAATAAATGGGTCATTCTCACATTGGTAGGCTGTGACTAGTGAAGCATATCAAGGATCAATATTTGGACCCTCAATTGTTCACAGTATGTGTCGATGATTTGGATGCGGGGACCAAATGTAATGCTTCCAAGTTTGTAGTTGACATAAAAACCAGATGGGAATTTGTGTTGTGAGGCAGCTTCGAAAGGATTTGGGTAAGCATTGTGGGTGGGTAAGAACATAGTAGACAGAATATAATGTGGAAAAATAGGTCTTCCACTTTGGTAGGAGAAACAGATGAACAGAGTGTATCTTAAATAGTAAGAGATTAGAAGGTGTAAATGTAAAGAGCAACCTGGGTGTCCTCATCAATAAGCCACTGGAAGTTAATGTGCAGGAAGTATTTAAGAAGGCCAATGGCATGTTAGCCTTTATTGTAAGAGGACTTGAATACAAGAATAGCTTAGCTTAGTCTTGCTTTAGTTGTCTAGAACCTTGATCAGACTGCATCTGGAATACTTATGTTCAGTTTTTGTCCATTCATCTTAGAAAGAATATTATTGCCATAGAAGAAGTGCAACAAGGAGATACCACACTTGTTTCCAGGTTGGCAGGGCTGTCTTATGAAGAGAGTTGGGGAAACTGGACCTATATTCCCAAGGGCTTCAGAAAATGAGACATTTCACAATAACTTCACTGAAGTGTTAATGTAAGCCTACTTGTGACACTAATAGATAAACTTTAAAACCCTGCACAATACTTCAAGAGATAAGAACATAAGAACATAAGAAATAGGAGCAGGAGTAGGCCATCTAGCCCTTCGAGCCTGCCCCGCCATTCAATAAGATCATGGCTGATCTGTTGTGGCTCAGTTCCACTTTCCCGCCCTCTCCCCATAACCCTTAATCCCCTCTCTTATCAAGAACCCATCAACCCGCTTCTTAAAAATATTTAGCGAGGCAGCCTCCACCACTTCAACGGGCAGAGAATTCCAGAGATTCACCACCCTTTGAGTGAAGAAGTTCCTCCTCAACTCCGTTCTAAACCGCCTCCCCTTTATCTTGAGGCTGTGCCCCCTAGTCCTACTGTCTTTTTTGAGCGGGAAGAGTCTCTCCACCTCTATCCTATCCATCCCATTCATCATCTTATACGTCTCAATGAGATCTCCCCTCATTCTTCTAAACTCTAACGAGTACAAGCCTAGTTTATTCAGCCTCTCCTCATAGCTCAATCCCCTCAACTCCGGTATCAGCCTAGTAAACCTCCTCTGCACTCCCTCCAGGGCCAAAATATCCTTGCGCAGGTGCGGTGCCCAAAACTGCACACAGTACTCCAGCTGCGGCCTCACCAATGCCCTATACAGCTGCAGCAAGACCTCCCTACTTTTATATTCAATCCCCCTCGCTATGAAGGCCAGCATCCCATTCGCCTTCCTGACCACCTGCTGCACCTGCAAGCTGGGTTTTTGCGACTCATGCACAAGGACCCCGAGGTCCCTCTGCACCGTCGCCTGCTGCAGTTTTTCGCCACGTAAGTAATAGTCCTTCCTACCATTCTTCCTACCAAAGTGGACCACCTCACACTTGCCAACATTAAATTCCATTTGCCATTTCCTGGCCCATTCGCCCAGCCTATCTAGATCCTTCTGCAGACTCTCCACACCCTCCGCACAATTTGCCTTTCCCCCAATCTTGATAGGGTTAGATAGGGATAGATAGGGTTGATGCAGATAAGATGTTTCCCTTGGTTGGGGAGTCCGGAGCCAGGTGGCATATTTTCAAAATAAAGAGAAGTCACTTAGGACTGAGATTCCAGAAATTCTTTTACTCAGAAGATTGTGAACCTTTGGGATTCATAATGTTTGGAGGGCTGTGGAAGCTGAATCATTCAGCATGTTCAGAGATTGACAGGTTTCTAAATACCAATGATGAAAAGGGATATAGGAGTAGTGTGGGAAAAGGGCATTGAGTGGATGATCATCCATTATTGTATTCAATGATGCAGCAGGCTCGATGGGCAGATTGGACTACTCCTTTTTATGCCCCCCCATGTTCCTATGTTGTCAATGCCCAACTAAATATCTGTATATCTGGTGATGCTTCAGATGTCATAATGTTAGCTATACAAATTTCTACATCATGCTTAGGAAGGCGTGAAGAAAGGGGAAAAAATAAACTCACCATTTCAGTGTACAGAGAAATGCCACCAAAAGAAATGAACTTCCACTTGCACTCAGGAATCACATTTTGTGAAAAGAGAAGCTAGTTTGTCTTTCAATCGATTGGGCTGCTGATTGACCTGAGGAAGAGACATCAATATCTTTCAGTTTTAAAGAGACGTCCCTGGTTAAAATAAAGTTCATTTATTAGTCACAAGTAAGGCTTACATTAACACTGCGATGAAGTTACTGTGAAATTCCCCTAGTCATCACAGTCTGCCACCTATTCAGGTCAATGCACATCACTCAGACTGTGGGAGGAAACCAGAGCTCCCAGAGGAAATCCACATAGACATGGGGAGAACATGCAAACAGACAGTGACTCAAAGGGAATCAAACCCAGGTCCCTGGTGCTGTGAGGCAGCAGTGCTAACCATTGCGCCACCATGCCACCCATAATTGTAATCATAATCAACAGAATAACAGAGACAAAATTCACTCAAAAAGAAAATGTAAAGCGGACTGCTAACTGGCTATCACTCATTACCCTTCAGCAATCCATTTAAAAACTGCCAGGTTTAGCTGCTCCAGACTAGTATAATTACCTGGAACTAAGCACAACAGAATTTGCACTTGCATCCAGCAATCAATCTAGGACATGACTTGTTTGGTAAAATAGCCTTTCCTCTGTTTCAAGTAAACAGGCTCTGTTTCCAACTTTTTCACAAGATGTGTGTGTCATTGGCTAAGCAAGCATTTTTATTGTCCATCCCTAATTGTCCTTGAAAAGGTTGCTCACCCATTTACAATGCCTCATCAATATGGCATCAGGTGGGCCTTGGGTGTTAATTGTCAGTCAATGAACCTCCTCAATGTGCAACTCCTGGTTATCTTTTTTTTTAGCTGGGTAGTGACTGACCATAGGGTGGATTTCTTTGCTATAGTATTGTATTGCCTGTACGTCCAGTGAGTTCCATTTCATTCATCAGAATGAAAACAAAGGAAAATGAATTGAAGATTCATGCCACTGTTGGAGAAACTAGTTTTTCAGAAACTGCAGAAGGCACAGCTATGTGATTTCCCATTCACTATGAAGAGAAAATTGCAGGCAGTACATGCATGATAAGCTGTCACTGTTTATAAGGCCAGCACGGGATCTTTGGATTTTTAGGATGGTGAGTGCTTCCCTTCCCACATCTAAGAAGTCGGTGGTGAATGTATCTCCACCAATACTGGCTGATTCACATTTAACACTCCAATATGCATTAATTGACTGCAGATGGCAGTTCTGCACCTCAGTAGGGTAGAAGTCCTATCTCAGAGAACCAATTTGACCATGACTACATATGGATCCCAGAGTCTAAGTTCCAGGATTCCAGAACAAGTTAAGTGTAGGGGCCTCAAGATGGGGATTTGAATTGAGGTGCAGGGGCTCGGGCAGAGGAAGGGTGAGGTGTTGGTGGATAGGCCATGGGGGGAGAAGGTGCGCCCACTGGTAATTCTTTGGGCATTCTCCTTATAGCAGAGAAGGATAGGAGGAGATTTCATGGAAGTGTACGAAATCATGAATAAATAAGGACCAATTATTCCCAGGAGCAGTTGGGCACCAGTCACAAATTTAAGATGCTTGGCAAAAGAATCAACAGTTACATGAGGGAGCACCCATAAGAACTAGACCTTGTTGGGATGGGGTCTGAGGGTGTTGGGGCAGGGGATGGATGAGGGTGTTGGGGCGGGGGAGGGGTGAGGCTGTTGGGGCGGGTGGGAGGGGTGAGGGTGCTGGGGTGGGGGGAGGGGTGAGGGTGTTGGAACGGGGTGAGGGGTAAGGCTGTTTTAGCAGGGGGAGGGGTAACGGTGTTGAGGTGGTGGGGAGGGGTGAGGGTGTTGAGGCAGGGAGGGGGCGAGGATGTTGGGGTGGGGGGAGGGGTGAGGGTGTTAGGACAGGGGTGGGGTGAGGATGTTGGGGCAGGGAAGGGGGTGAGGGTGCTGAGGTGGTGGGGAGGGGTGAGGGTGTTGGGGCAGGGGGAGGGGTGAGGGTATTGGGGCAGGGGGAGGGGGTGAGGGTGTTGGGGCAGGGGGGAGGGGTTTTGGGGCAAGATATTGTTGCAATCTGAGATAACCTTCTTCACTGTCCACTATGCTACCAATCTTGGTGACATCTGCAAACTTACCAAACATGCCTCCTAAATCTGTTATATAAAAAATGTTCCCTCATGTCACCTCTGATCCTTTTGCCACGCACATTAAATCTGTACTCAACTTCCAAAATATAAAAATATTTCGTGTTTCCTTATTGCCTTTACTTTTGGGTCAAATAAAATTTAATAACCTTCCTTTGTTTACTTATGAAATCTTTGTAAGTTGTAAAATCTCCTTACTTCCCTTTGAAATTTAATAGATGAAAGTTCTGATCAAACTCTTAATGCAAATTTCTAAATCAAAATTATTTATTTATAAATCCAATTCACCATAGCATCTTATTACAAATGTATGCATTTAGCACCTTTACGTTTTTTATCTCTTAACTCTCTCAGACAGCATGTCTCTATTAATCTTTCCCCAGCTGAATAATATCATTTACATACATGCACAGCATTCTTTACAGAATAGCATAATATTACCCAAAAATATTCTTTAAAACATCCATCCTCACAATGAGAAACAATTGTTCACTGCTCCACTAGTCTCTCAGCCAATTTTGTTTTTGTACTGTCAACAACTATTTAATCCCATGGGTTCCAATTCTCCTAGCATGTTGCATATTGTTAAACACCTCTTGAAAATTCATATATGTAATGTCAACTGGTCAGATTGCAGGAATGGATGTTTGACCAGATGGATATCATTGCCCAGTACCAAACAACATCTCGTTAGCAAGCAGACAAGTTGGAGTCAGGGATTTAAGGTAGTCTCATGCGAGGGAAAGACTGAAGGAGCATGGGAACATGGAGAAGAAAGCCCCTAGTTGGATAACTATGACAGTATTATCACTCAGGTCAAAGCTGAAATGCAATTGACATAATAAGCCTTCCATCTGCTTTAGGTGAGCGACTTAGCCATTGAAGATCTCCGCAAGTTAAGATCACAGGTAACAATGGAGGGGCTTGCTAAATGCAGCTTTACTTGTGCATCCGTTGGTTTCCATTGGTGATATCAAGTAAAAATTAACCCTTACGTTTGGTCAGAAATAAAAGTAAATTAACATCCTTATAATATAAAAATAGAAAATTCTGGAAAATCTCAGCAGGTCTGACAGTATCTGTGGAGAGGGAATAGAGATAATGTTCTGAGTCAGAATGACCCTTCATCAGAGCTGAAGACAAGCAGAAAAGGATCAGATTTATACTGTGAGGGTGAAAGTGGGGGATTTGTATTTGCTCAGAATGACATAAACAAAAATACAAAGGAAATGTAAACGTTGAAGGGAAAGGCTAGGAATGGTGCTGACAACACCATTAAGACATCAGCATGTATAAATGGCACAGCAAAGGTGCAGAGTGTAGGAATGAGGCAGGTGGCCCTAGTTGGGTGGGGAGGGGATGGAAAGTGAGATTTTAGAAGGGGAAAATTAAAAATACTAAGGAGAAAGTTGTTGAATTCAAATGTTCAGTCCAGAAGGCTGTAAATTTGACTTGATTTTGATTTGATTTGATTTATTATTGTCACATATATTAGCAGACAGTGAAAAGTATTGTTTCTTGCACTCAATACAGACAGAGCATATCATTCATAGAGAAAATGCCAAATCAGAAGATTCACTGTTCTCCCACCACCACCCCTCACAGCTCAGGCACTCTGAACAGTTGCTGTAATGTTGATCTGTCCCAGCACTTGATGCAGGACCGCATGTAAGGGTTCTAACCACTGAACCCTAGAACCTAGATGGAAATCTCTTGACATCAATGCGGGAAGGTTGATGGCTCCTGCTGTTTGAAACGCCCATTATAAATGACCTGGTTATCTCTCTTGAGGGAGATCTCATGGCAAGTGGGTGGCATCCCTACATCTGGAGTAGAGGCTCCAGGTTTAATTCGTGCTTTGCCAAGCATAATCATGGACCAATTCAATGGAAGTCTATGGTCACCAATGCCTTTCTTAGGGCATGGTGCCTGAAGAAGAAACAAGATCTCACAGTGTCTCAGCAATTACATGCTTCTGACATGAACAGCTATATATTTTACATATGTGCATACTTTAAATTATTTATTAGGCATAAGTAGGTTTACATTAACACTGCAATGAAGTCACTATGAAAATCCCTTAGTTGCCACACTCTGGCACCTGTTCAGGTACACTGAGGGAAAATTTAACATGGCCAATGCATCTAACAAGCACATTTTTCTGTTTGTGGGAGTAAACTAGAGCACCTGGACGAAACCCACGCAGACACAGGGGAGAATGTGCGAACTCCACACAGACAGTGACCCAAGCTGGGAATCAAAACCAGGTCCCTGGTGCTGTGAGGCAGCAGTGCTAACCATTGTGCCACCATGCCGCTGATGGCATGCAGCCAGAACAGTTTGATTGCACTGGTATGAAAAAACATTCAGCTTACGTTGTATATTTAACTCCATAGCAATTCTCTAGTTACAGATGTTCAGAATCACGACCCAGCACAAAATCTACTATGTACGTTGAACACAAATATTATGCAGAGAAGCAATGAAATGAGAAGGATTTTGTGTCAGGATGCGTTAGGATATAAACTTTCGAGACCAAAGGAATTATTTTCCTTTTTAAGACTCTAACTCTAGCTGCAATATCCCAGCAGGTGTTTAGAAGCTCAACCATTCATTTCTCATTGGATAAATTTTGGAAATGCCAAGACCATTGTTTCTGTGTTCCATCAAGTGACCAAAAGGTCATTCTCTCACAAGAAGAAGTGTTCTGAGAACAGCAAAAAAACAGTTCAAGGAGGTTTGAAAATCTTGAAATCCTCAGTGGTGAAAGTCAAGAGATGCATTTTAAAAAATGTGCAATACACTGTCTGAGAATGTGATGGAGGAAGATTCAATTGAGTCTTTTAAAAGAGAATTCCATAATTATCAGAAGAGGAAATATTTACAGGACAGTGGGGAATGGCCAAGGGAGAGGGACTCAATTAATTGCTCTCAGAGAGAAGTGGTACAGGCATAATGGCCTGAATGGCCTCCTGTGCTTTAATCATTTCAGAAGTCTACACTTTTAAAAATGTTCTATTTTGAAGTCAATGCCGATATAAGCACCTCATATAAGAAAACAGAATGGAAATCTATATCAAATTAAATAAACATACCTGGGTTGCAATGTTTCAAAATTCCAAGCAGGCTATAAATCAAGTTTCTTGCTGTTCATGTTAATGCACCTTTCTTTGCTCTCTTGGCTTTAATAAGGCATAAATCCTTTCCTGGTTCACTGAAGATATAGTTCAATAAGTGTCAAAAATCAAATGATGTCAACATCATTCCTTTTTACTGTGTTGGTCTTATAAACAAAAAAAAATATTATTTTGAAGATTGAAAAGCCAGCTTTTAACTTTGGTCACAGAGACTGATTTCAAGAGGCAACCCAACTAAGACATGCCTCCCCAGCCAAAGCAATAGGAATGCAAATCATCAAGTGGCAGTTTAGGTTAGAAAAACTATTACAGTAAAATCAAGTGTAAAATTGCTTACAAGATTGCATTGGTAAAATGTATGTCCATGTGCAAAAAACGTTAATAAAAGAATAAAGGTGTAGAATATATAATTTATTCTTTAAGCGTAGCTTCCAATCAGAACTGAAACTCTTGAAGTATTCTGGAACTGATCCCCGAGAAATATGTCTTTCAGATGAGATATTAAACTGAGGTCTAATTTTCTTGCTCAGTTGGGCAGAAAAGATCATGGAGAGAATTCTAACCTGTGTGCGGGCAGCAGGTTAATATAGTTGATGCAACCCACGTGTCAGGGAGCCCAACCAAGTGCTTCTTTACCTTATGGCATTTGGGAAACATCTGTAGGATAGGTGGGTGCACAATTTAAACACTTCCATTTCTCATTAACTGCTCATTTAACCCGATTCTGCAATTAACTGTCAGTTATATTAGTGATTTTGGATGAGAATTTAGAAAGCATGGTTAGTAAGTTTGCAGCTGACACCAAGATTGGTGACGGAGTGGACAGTGAAGAAGGTTATCTCGGACTGCAACGGGATCTTGATCAATTGGGCCAGTAGGCTGATGAATGGCAGATGGAGCTTAATTTAAATAAATGAGAGGTTACGTATTTTGGTAGATTGAACCAGGGTAGGACTTACTCGGTTAATAGTTGGGCATTGGGGAGAGTGACTTAACAAAGAGATCGAAGAGTACATGTTCATAGCTCATTGAAAGTGGAGTCACAGGTAGACAGGGTGGTGAAGAAGAGCTTCGGCATGCTTGGTTTCATTGGTCAGAACATTGAATAAAGGAGTTGCGATGTCTTGTTGAAGTTGTACAACACATTGGTAAGGCCACACTTGGCCACAACATGGGCATATGAAGTGCTGTCACATAAGGAAATGCCTACAGGAATGAAAATGGCCTTTGTCACAGTGTGAAATAGATGATAAAATGAATAGGTCACCTGTTTCGTACCCCGCTTGGAGGCAATGGAAAAGAAAGCAGGATGTGTGATGTAATAGCCTGTCAATTTGTTTTTGCTCATTTCATGCTTTTTCTGAAGACAAATTTCACTACCTATTTTCTTTTAGATTGTAAGCTTTGCTATATGTTCTTTAAATGATTTTTGAGACTTTGCAGGAATAGTTTTTCCCTTTTCCACGCATGCTTTCATTTTCTAACCTTACCTTATATCCTCATACATCTCTTCCTGAAACTCTGGAAGGGCATTTGTACTCAGTAACTCCTCCCACTCTCAATCTCTTTGGAACGCATGTGCAGAGACCTGTCTCATTGCAAAGCACAAGAGACCAGCTAAAGTGGAGAGGTGATAGGCTATATATATATATGAAAAGAAAATCTTGCAGTCAAGTAATAAGTCTGACATTCAGTTACCTATATCATCACAGACACTAAAAAGTTAGAATATCAGAAGGTAGTTGATTGTTCAGTTGACTCCCTTTCAATTATCACGTTGCAATACTTCAGTACTAGCCTATAGATGCCAGGGTGAAATCCATTTGCTTTTCCAAAGGCCATTATCACAAAGTAGAAATATATCAAAAAACTCTGTGATATGGTTACAGGGGGTTGGAATATCTACAACACCATGGAAAGAACATTTTGGTGCATAGCCAATTATGTAACTTTCAACTATTCTCTTTTTTAAGTCAAAAGACATAAATCATGGATTAAAGCCAGTCGTTCCAGCTTGAAAAGGGCTTGTGCCAAAATGTTGGCACTATGCTGGTGCATTCAATATCTTTTTTTTAATTAATTCATGGGCTGGGAGTGACGCAGGCAAGGTAAGTACTTATTGCCATTCCTCATTGCTTATTCAGATATTGCTGAACCTAGAAGTGTCCTGCATTGTCACCAGCTGCAATGGGGACAAAGTAATTCTGCAGCACTCTCAGCCTCTGCCTTATGAGCATATATATAAATGAATAAATAACAGGATCGCAGGGATGACCACTTTAGAATTGTGCAACAGACCTTTATTGGACTTGCCCTATTTAAGATTAATTGGTATACTCACTATTAACAAAAGTCGAATGAATTAGCTACTTGCACTTAAGTCACATTTTTCAAAATGAAGAGTGCAAAATGAAGCATTGAGCAGCCCACCATGTACAGAAAGCAAATTTACTCCTAGTAGTGTCATAGATTCATAGAGGTTTACAGCATGCTAACAGGCCCTTTGGTCCAACTTGTCCATGCTGCCCTTTTTTTTAAATCCCTAAACTGGTCCCAATTACCTGTGCTTGGCCCATACCCCACTATACCCATCTTACCCATGTAACAGTCTAAACATTTTTTAGAAGACAAAATTGTATCTGCCTCTACTGCTATCTCTAGCAGCTTGTTCCAGACACTCACCACCCTCTGTGTGAAAAAATTGCCTCTCTGGACTCTTTTGTATCTCTTCCCTCTCATCTTAAAAGATTAGATTCATTAGATTTATCTGCAGGCTAAAGATAATGTTTCCCTATCATCGGTGTTACAGTTTGGTCTTTGGGTTGATGCTAAAGAGTAAACATAAGAAATAGGAACTGGAGCTGGCCTTTTGGCCCTAAGAACCCCCTCCATCATTCAACAAGATTGTGGCTGATCTTCAGTGTCTGCCTTGCAGTTATAGCAAATTGCACTATGACAACAATATATGGTAAACAAGCCAAGTCAGGACCTATTTTCTTCTCTCTGAAATCTCAGTAAATTAATTTGTTTTTCTGTGTAATGGCATTTAGACCTGAATAATTTATATTTTTTAGCCCCTGATAATTTACCTTTCAGATACTTAAGGAAGTGGCTCTAGAAATAATGCATGCATTGATGATCATCTTCCAAGATTCTATAGACTCTGGAACAGTCCCAGCTGATTGGAGGGTATTTAATGTCACTCCAATATTCAAAAAGGAAGGTAGAGAGAAAGCAGGAAATTATAGACTAGAAAGCCCAACATCGGTAGTGGGGAAAATTTTCAAATCCATTATCAAGAGCATTTAAAAAGCAGTAGCAAGATCAGACAGAGTCAGCATGGATTTATGAAGGGGAAATCACGCTTGACAAATCCGTTAGAATTCGTTGAAGATGTAATTAGTAGAGTTGATAAGGGGGGGCCAGTCAGTGTGGTATATTTGGACTTTCAGAAAGTGTTTGATAAAGGACTGCTTAAGAGATTATTGTTTAAGATTAAAGTGCATGGAATTGGGGGAAGTGTACTGAGATGGACAGATAACTGGTTGGCAGAGAGAAAACAAAGAGTAGGAATTAATGGGTCCTTTTCAAATTGGCAGTCAGTAACTACTGGGGTGCCCCACAGGGATCAGTGCTGAGATGCCAGCTGTTCACAATATATATTAATGATTTGGATGAGAAAGCAAAATGTAACCTCTCAAAGTTTGCAGATGATAAAATGTTGGGTGATACACTGAACTGTGACAAGGATGCAGAGGTCCTTCCGAATCATAGAACCCTATAGTGCAGAAAGAGGCCCTTCAGCCCATCGAGTCTGCATCGAACACAATCCCACCCAGGCCCTACCCCCATATATTACACCCACTAATCCCTCTAACTTACACATCCCTAGACACTAAGGGGCAATTCCTTAGCATGGCCAATCAACCTAACCCACACATTTTTGGCCTGGGGGAGGAAACTGGAGTACCCAGAGGAAACCCATGTAGACATGAGGAGAATGCACAAACTCCATACAGACAGTGACCCGACCAGGAATCGAACCCAGGACCCTAGAGCTGTGAAGCAGCAGTGCTAACCACTGTGCTACTGTGCTGCCAGAATGATCTGAACAGGTTGGGTGAGTGGACAAATCAATGGCAGATGCAGTATAATTTGGATAAAGGTGAGGTTATTTACTTTGGAAGCAAAAACAAGAAGGCAGATTACGACCTGAATGGCTTTAAATTGGGAGAGAGGAGTGTGCAGCAGGATCTGGGTGTCTATATGCACCAGTTGTTGAAGGTAAGCATGCAGGTGCAGTCGACGATAAATAAGGCAAATGGTATGTTGGCCTTCATTGCGAGAGGTTTCAAGTACAGGAGCAGGGATGCATTGTTGCAATTATACTTGACCTTGGTGAGGCCGCATGTAGAATATTGTATGCAGTTTTGGACTCCTTTTCTGAGGAAGGATGTTCTTGCTCTCAAGGGAGCACAGCAAAGGTTTACCAGGCTGATTCTGGGGATGGCGAAACTGATGTATGAGGAGAGATTGATTAGGTTAGGACTGTTTTCGCTGCGGGGGGTGGGGGTGATAGATATAGCATTTGGAGAAAGTGGGATCAAAAGCTATGGGGAGAAAGCAGGATTAGGCCATTGAGCTGGACGATCAGCCATGATTGTGATGGTGATGAATGACGGAGGAGACTCGAAGGGCCAAATGGCCTGCTCCTATCTTCTATGTTTCTAAGTTTTAAAATCACAAAAATTTAATTAAAAATTAAATTTGTGTATGAGAAGTAATTGAAATTGTGCTTCAGAGTGCTCTGTATCATATATTTCAGGTACTTGTTTTCGCATTATTACCCACTAAGGAGATGTGGATCAAGCAGACCCAAATCACAATACTCATGCTAAGTTGTTCTCCAATGGGGGAAAGTGGAGGTCTGAAATTGTATACAAGATAGTTCTGCTGCAATAGTTAGAAGAAGCCAAATGACTGATATCAATTCAGATTATTATTGGAATGAAAGGACAAGGCTTTTAAAACAAATTAATTACAGCTTGAGATGCTTTATCTGAAATAGCTTTCAAAGCAGAGTCGATAATAAAACCTAAAGGGAATCAATAAATATTTTTAAAGGAGAATCTCAGCTCCTATTTGGGAGGAATAATAAAAAATGAGGAAGAACTAGAACCAGAGGGCACAACCTCAGATTAAGGGACGATCCTTGTAAACACAGATGAGGAGGAATTTCTTCAGCCAGAGAATAGTGAATCTGTGGAGCTCATTGCCGCAGAAGGTTGTGGAGGCCAGGTCATTGAGTCTATTTAAGACAAAGATAGATAGATTTTTGATTAATAAGAAGATCATGGGTTATGGGAAAAGGCAGGAGTTTAGTGATGAGAAAAAATATCAGCCATGATTAAACTGGCAGAGCAGACTTGATGGGCCAAATAGCCTGATTCTGCTCCTATGTCTTATGGTCTTATGAATAAGAAAATAAATGAGCAGAAGAAAAGCAGAGAGCAGAGGACCCAAAGGCAGTGACAACCACCTAGAAAAGTTGGTGCAAAGGAGAAACAGAGGCAAAAACCAACAGCTGAACGAGCTAGCCAAAATCCAGTCAGTGGCTCCAGAGAAAAGTGGAAATATCCTGTAAGAAATCACAGTGCAATACCACAGGAAAACAGAGAAGTAAATAGTTGGTGAATATTTTGCTCACTTAGCCTCAGAAATCATGTAATTTATTTATAATTGTAAGGTCTTAACAGCTATAGTATTGTTTACTTACAGTGGTAAATGCTATTAGGAGTAGTAGTGCTTATTAATTAATAATAATTAATTAATTAAGAATAAATTTAAATGTCACTACCGTATCTGCTTCCACTACCTATCCCGACAATGAATTCCAGGCACCCACTACTCTGTGTAAAAAATCTGCTTTGTACATCTCCTTTAAACCTTGCCCTTTGCACCTTAAACCTACGCCCCCTATTACTCTGGGAAAAAGCCTGGGAGAAAGTAGAGGTGTTGGTGGGCTTTCTTAACTATAGTGTCAGCCTTTCACCCATATCCTTGATCCCTTTTGTCTCAAGAGCTATATCTAACTGCTTCCTGAAAGCATGCAATATGTTGGTCTCAATTACTTTCTACAGTGGCAAATTTCACAGACTCACTACATGCTGGGTGAAGAACTTTCTCCTCATCTCTGTCCTAAAAGGTATAACTTGTATTTTCAGAATGTGATCCCTGATTCTGGCCACCCCCACCATTGAAAATATCCTTCTTGCATTTACCCTGTCTAGTCCTGTTAGAATTTTATGGGTTTGTTGTGAATAGGTTTGTTGTTGTTTATTGCAAGGGGAATGGAATATGAAAGTAACTCAGCAGCTCTGAGGAAGGGTCATCCAGACTTGAAACAATAGCTCTATTGTCTCTCCACAGATACTGTCAGACCTGCTGATATTTTCCAGTATCCGAGTAGTTTATCTTTATAAAAGTAGGGATATTTTGCCACAGTTATACATGGAATTTGTGAGACCACATATTCAATACAGCAAGCATTTTTGATGTTCATATTTAAGACAGGATATAAATGCATTCAAAGCCATTCAGAAAAGGTTCACTCGACTGATATTGACGAGTGTGGTGGAGGTTTATCTGACGAGGAGGATGGACAGCCTGGCCTGTTTCCTTTGGAGTTTAGAAGAATGAGTGGTGATCTTATTGAAACATATAAGAAAAATCCTCGGGGGCTTGAGGGATAGTTTCTCTTTGTGAGAAAGACTAGAACTAAGGAACACAATATAGAAAAGGGGTCTCCCATTTAAGATGGAAATTTAAAAATGTTTTCTCTCGGAGAGTTGTGCGTCTTTGGAATTCTCATCCTCAGAGAGTATGGTCAATGATTACTTTCAAGGTAGAGATAGATAGGTCCTTGGCTAACAAAGGAGTCAAAGGTTATTTCGGGGTAGACAGAAGTGAAGTTGAAGTTCCAACCAGATCAGACATGATCTTACTGAACAGAGGAGCAGGCACGTGGGCCTGAATGGTCTACTGCTTCTAATCCATATGTTTGTATAATTTTGACAGAAGACTTGCTCAGGGAAAGATTATTACTTCTTAAACTAGAGGAAGATTATTTCTCCAATGTCAATTAAGATGTTTGAAGCTTAGTAATATTATCAAGAACTTCAGAAGTTACAACCTGTTTCATGATGTTACAGGCTGGGATTTTACTTTAGTTTTGAGCATATCGCAACTTCCTTCTTAAGAGCAACCAGGAATATCAGACAGAAGTAGATGATAGATATGCAGCACAGTGGCATAGTGGTTAGCACTGCTGCCTCACAGTGCCAGGGATCTGGGTTTGATTCCCGGCTTGGGTCGCAGTCTGTAAAGTCTGTAAATTCTCCCTGTGTCTGTGTGAGTTTTCTCTGGGTGCTCAGGTTTCCTCCCAGAGTCCAAAGATGTGTGAATTAGGTGAATTGGCTATGCTAAATTTCCCCTGGGTGTCAGTAGGATTAGATAGGGCAAATGCATGGGGGCTTTGGCGATAGGGCCTGGGGTAGGATTGTAGTTGGTGCAGACTTGATGGGCCAAATGGCCCCCTCCTGCACTGTAAAATTCTATGAATAGATGAAGTTAATCTATAGAGCTACGATCAAATTGAATGATGAGGGGTTGCACAACCTACTCCTTTTGCAACAATTTTTAAATGAGAATCACTTTTTTTGTTGTTGTTTTAATAGGAGGATAAAGATGATGTGGCAGAAGGAAGAATAAAATGAACGACGCTAAGCCATCATTGAAAGCATTTGAAATTCACCTATAGATGCTTATCATAGACCCTGGAGTGTTTCAGCACAACATTCTCCTGGACTCTATGTGGCTTCTGTCTATTGTTTGACAAATAAGTATAATTGGAACTGACCTTGTTGATGTTTCCTAGGTTTTCTCAACCTGACAATATTTTAAAAGGCATTGCTTCCTTTGGAAATTATTGGGGAATTATACCAACTGCTTGTCGAAGAGTTGCCTGTCGTGATCACAAAGAGCACCACATTATCTATGAATGTTAAAATGGCTACTACACTGAACGTTATTGTTGCTGGTTCCTTTCACATCTTCTTAAGTGACACTTGTCACATCAGTCAGACAGACACATGGCATTCCATGAAGAAAGTGAATGGTGCTCTTATCTAGAAGGTTTCTCAATTGATCAAGTTTTTTGAATATAATAATCAAAGAGACTGAGCAGTTAACTTTAACACATTAGCCAGTTTCTGAGCAGTGCAGGGTTGATCTAATTCCAGGCCTGAGTTGCATTTTTTAACCTCATCCACTCAGGTGTCTATTATTACCTGGTAAGAAGTCTCACAACAATTGTGTTTACCCCAGTCCAACGCCGGCATTTCCACATCATGATTATGATTACCTAGGCAGAGTCTTTTACCAATCTGTTCTCGGCAGCTTAACTCCTCCACTTTGTTCATTTTGAACCGCCTCTCCCATGTTTCTCCTGAGGAGATTCAATTGTTTATTTTTGGTGTGCACTTGTAGTCTGCTCATACTCTCCAAAACCATTATTTGCCATGGCTATGTATTGTCTTTAAGAGTTAAAGTTTATTTATTTGTCATAAGTAAGTCTTACATTAACACTGCAATGAAGTTACTGTGAAATTCCCCTAGTTGCCACACTCCAGTGACTGTTCAGGTCAATGCACTTAATCAGCTGGTCTTTCAGACTGTGAGAGGAAACCGGAGCACCCAGAGCAAACCCACACAGATATAGGGAAAACTTGCAAACTCTGCACAGGCAGTGACCCAAGCTGGGAATCGAACCAGGGTCCCGGGTGCTGTGAGGCAGCAGTGTTAACCACTGTGCCACCTTTGTAAGTAAGAGAGCATACTGAGAAAGTAATAGGATTGGTACATATATTTGTTTTCATCCAAGCACCGACAGCCATACAATAGTGGTTTTGCTTGCAGGCACAGTCTAGCTTTAATCACCTCCCCGTTGAGACTCCCACTACCAGCCTTGCGTCAGATATTGAGAGAATAGATGCCAATACAGTGAAGAAGAGTTCCATCGGATTATAAGAATTGCATTGTGAAATTGATGCTTGAAAGCAAACGACTGGAGTTGAATCCAAGATATGTCAGTTTACAATGGACTTGCGGTTTGACAAATATAATTGCTAAAGACGCACACGCATATCTGGATTTGCAGTATAAAAGTCCTGTTGTGATAATAAATTGTTTATCCTCTGTACTCTGCTTTCTGCTGTATCAGAATCTCATTAAGTGAACAGATTTGTACTCCCATGTCCAGTGTTGCCATAGCCCCATTTTATCTGTACATATTAATATATTGTTGTGCATAAGAAAACAGGAAACTCTGTGAATAAATCTAACAAGGTCATGGTTTGAATAGTCCAATTAAATGCTGCACACAAGTTTTTCGCACATTTGGAATTATACATAATGCATTATATTCTCTAGACAGAAAACACCCAATTATATTTATTTGTCAAATAATGGATATAAGCTATATATGTTACCCTGGAATAATATTATTCGAGAAACGATCCAGACAATACTAGAATACTGGTCTATTAACTCGAAAGTCTGAGTTTGGGTCCCAACAATGGTTAGCATTGCAATGCTTCCTTCACTGGCGTATTGTCTGAAGTTACCCATGATAGAAAGTAATGCTACATTGAGCACTAATCTACAACTATTGATGGGTGAACCTGACAATTATCATTATAGTGTTTGCAACCTGGAATATCTCAGCTAGGGTTCACATGTTCATGGGATATGGGGGATTGAAGGGGAAGGTGGTGAAGGGGGAGTGCTAACTGGAAACGAAAGAGAAGAAAAACAACACAGTTATCTCAACAGATTAATAACCTCCCCAGTCTGTTCAATACATTAGTTTGCTCCTTTTTATCAACGGTCTCCAGCTCAAGGATGTAGACAATCAGATCTTCTTGAAGATCAGTGATGACCATTCTGACCTGATTGTTAGGATAGCGTAATGTTCTACCATAACTCATGTGCTGCACCTATTGACTCTTGAATGATTCCCCTACTGATACCTCATTGTAAAGTTCTAATTAAGGTAATTGAATCTTGCTAAAATAATTATCAGGTTTATTTTAGTTGCTCATGGGATAGTGACATCGCTGGCTAGGCCAGAATCTATTGGCCATCGCAAATTGCCCTTAAGAGGATGGTGTTGAGCTGCCTTCTAGAACTACTGCAGTCCATGCGGTGTAGGTACACCCACAGTGCTGTTAGGGACATGAAATAATTCCTCTGAGACTGGTGTCCCTTCAACAAATTTGGATTAACTAGGGGAGGCAAATTTCATATTAACTTCATTGCTGTGTTAATGTAAACCTTACTTGTGACTAATAAATAAACTTTAACTTTAACTTATTTTACTTTAGTTTATTTACATTCAGAACACTCAGACAGGTACTTACTTCCTAGTACAGAGTATAGAGTCCCAGTAACCCTGATTCTTCACATTATGTACACATACTTCTCTGTTCCTTCACTGTTGCTGGATTAAGTTCCTGGAACTCCCTCCTTAGGTGTAGGTGTGCCCAGACCTAATGGACTGCAGCTTATGAAGAAAGCAGCTCACCACCACTTTCTCAAGGACAATTAGGGATGGAAAGTAACTGCTGGCCTAGCCAGTGAAGCCCACATCACTTGAGTGAATAAAAAAAAGCTTGTTTTGGCCAGCAGTGTATTGCATTTTTTAGGTCAGTCAGGCAAAATAGTGACTCTCGTCATGGGAGGAGTGGGTGAGTAATTCATCCCCATTCCCCATTGTCCCCCATCTTGTAATGTAAAAGTAGATTAAGAAGTAGAATTTTAAAGATAATAAACTCAGGGTTAGCAGTAGTGTAATAACTGTTAATTAAGATCAGGCAATTGGCAATTTTTTTTTCCTAAGGAAGAATGCAGAAACATCACACAAAAAGGTACAAATAAACATTGAATAGGTTACCCTAGAGTGAGGAAAAATGTTCTACATTAATGTTTTTAGATTTATTCTTAGGCTCTGTCTTGTTCAGTAAAGCCTGCAGTTATTATTCCTTCCAAGTTTCTTTGAGAGTGTGGTTATTCGCTTTCTAACTACTCCCGTTCAATGTTATTCCTATTACTTGTAGAAATTTGATCCATGCATTGTATCAATGAGTAATTCCATAACCTTACAAAGCAAAGCTTTGACTTGGCACGAAGAAACTAGTCTAACCTTCTCTTGTTGAATTCATCCTTTCTGAAATACACCTCCTTCGAAAATTGATCATAATTTTATCTATCAAGGTAGATTTCAGAGTATTTAAGCCTGCAGAAACTTTGGAGGGTTGAAATGATATTTATACAATACATGCGAGATCAATAAAACTAGAGACTGAAATGAGTCATTCCATTATTCAGAACATTGCACCCAATCTTAAATGGAATTCGCAATACCCTCCATTGCTCATGATGACTCAATTATAGAACTATACTTTTATTACTGAATGGTCCAGCAACTTTTTTTTTATTTTGCCCAATTCACTCAGCTCATATCATCTACTTAATATGGAATTAGAGAAATCTGTGCCGTTTAAAGTCTTGCATATAACAGGTACTGAGTTTGACATCGCAGGTCAAATCTTCCAAGGAATGCCAATCACCATTGGATTGCTTTTGCTAGTTTTCTGTGCTAAGGCAGATCCCTGCACTTCTGGCCACCACTTTCGATCCAAACTTCGCCAGAAATGTAGAGCATACCTGAAAGCACTCATAGCACTTGATCATGGCGGGGAGATTAGCCATGTCTCCCTTTTATGGTACTCGCTACCAAATTAAGCATCCATTAACAATCTAAAATTTTAGGACATTTAAACAGTGTTAGTGTATGAGTTTATGAGTATGTGCCTGAATGCGGCTAAGTGGATAAGGTGGGTGAGGTAAATGGTAAGGGTGTAGGGTGATAGCCGACCAGGATGAATGGTCAAAGGAAGTAAGGTTGCAGATAGAATGAGGAGAAGGTGGGTAGGGTGCTGAAGCCCGGTCAGGTCGACTCAGAGGGTCTTCAAGGGAAGTTGGGGTGTTGTGGCAGAATTGAGTTGTGAGATCGGTTAAGGTTTGAGAAAGAATCAGGGATTTAAAGTTACCTGGCCAACGCTCAGAGGGGACCAAAAGTTAAATTTAAAATTTATTTATTAATGTAAGGCTTACATTAACACTGCACTGAAGTTACTGTGAAATTCCCCTAATCGCCACATTCTGGTGTTGTTTGGGTCAATGCACTGAACCAGCACATCTTTCAGAATGTGGGAGGAAACTGGGGCACCCAAAGGAAACCTACATGGACATGGGGAGAACATGCAATCTCCACATAGACAATGACCGAAGCTGGGAATCGAACCTGAGTCCCTGGCACTGTGAGGCAGCAGTGCTCATCACTGTGTAACTGTGCTGCTCAGACCTGAATCCATTCCTTGCTTGCTCTGAAAACCAAATTCAAATTCCAATTGAATCCAATTCAAGGTCCTCAGAAAAGAGACAAACAAGATCCAAGCAAACAAGATAAGTCATTGCACTCCATCTTGGGCTTGAACTGACATTTGATCTTAGCCACAAGGCAAATCAGACCAATGCAGGAGGTCTGCCTGTTTCATTAGACAGCTGTGTGGATCAGATTGGTGCCTACAGCACATGATTTGATCCCTGTTCTGGTGAGGGTAGATTTGTGATACGTCTCCTTTCCTGAGGTTGTGGTGCTGTGGGTCAGACCTGTCTTCTGGTAGAGAATGCAAAAAGGATAACATGATTAAAATTAATTATAAAAATGTTAATTTTCAGCCTTTGTGTTTTTAACAGAAAAGTTTTAGACAACAAATGCAAGCAACATACAAGAACTGTTATTACACTTGGATAGTTTTTTTTTTGTTTGGATTTATCCTGATGGAAAAGTCATGTTTAGTGGGTGTAAAAAGAAGCTGGTATTTGCTGGTGGCCTTTTTACTGGCTTGAGGTAGATCCATCCTAGCAAACCATACTCACTGCCTATTCTACTTTTGTGCGAAGATGCACTTTTTAACTTGTCCATCTGCATCTTGCATTGTCTCCACCATGAAGGTAAGCCGATGTTATTGGATTCTGTCTGTGTGGACTCTCTGAATGTATTTGATATGGTTCTACAAAAGAGATGATTAGCAAAAATTCATTTATGGGTGTGGACATTGCTGACTGGCCAGCCTTTATTGCCTATGCCTAAATACTCTTGAGGAGATTCAGGTTTGCAGATAATACAAAGTTAGGTGGGAAGGTGAGCTATGAGGAGGATGAAGAAATGCTTCATTGTGATTTGGACAGGTTGAGTGCTAGGGCACATGCATGGCAGATGTAGTATAATCAAGTTTCAAAGGTTTACATATTAGTCTGATGAGTTGGCTTACATTAACACTGCAATGAAGTTATTATGAAAGTCCCCTAGTTACCACACTCTGGTGCCTGTTTGGTTACACTGAGGAAGAATTTAGCATGGCCAATGCACTCAACCAATACGTCTTTCAGACTGTGTGGAGGAAACATCTGCAGACATGGAGAAAACATACAGACTCCACACAGACAGTGACGCAAGCTGGGAATCAAACCTAGGCCCCTGGTGCTGTGAGACAGAAGTGCTAACCACTGTGCCACCATGCCACCCCATTTTTGCATACAGGTTTACCAGGCAGATTCCTGGGATGGCTGATCTGTCATATGATGGGAGACTAAATTGGTTAGGACTATAGTTACTGGAGTTTAGAAGAGTGAGAGGGGATCTCATAGAAACTTATAAAATGCTAACAGGGTTGGAAAGAATAGATTCAGAAAGAATGTTCCCAATGGTGCGGAAATCCAGAATAGGGGGTCATAGTTTGAGGATAAGAGGTAAACCTTTTAGAACTGAGGTGAGGAGAAATTTCTTCACCCAAAGGGTGGTGAATACATGGAATTCACTGTCACAGAAAATAATTGAGGCCAAAACATTGTCAACAAGAAACTAGATAAAGCTCTTAGGGCTATAAGGGATAAAGGGATATGGGAGAAGGGGGGGTATTAGGATATTGAATTCAATGATCAGCCATGATCAAAATAAATGATGGAGCAGACTCGAAAGGCCTACTCCTGCTTTGAATTTCTATGTTTCTGTGTGAGCTGTCTTCGTGAACTGCTCCAGTCCATGTGGTTTAGGTGCAGCCAGAGTACTGTTATGGAGGGAGTTTCAAGATCTTGGTTGCGATTCTCCCAAAAGATTTCAAAGTGTTGTCTCCAGCGGAATGTGCTGTATGATTCCCGCTGGGTGGGTTGGCATGACTCCAATCACAACCCATCCACAACTAGGCAATATTTTAGAGGTTGAAGTGATTTGAACCATGAAAGAGGTGTGCAAGGCCAACTCCTGAGAGATTGGGGTGCCCTTTAAAAGGCCTCCCTACTCACCAGTAGCAACCACTTCCTCCCCCCATAATTGGATAGCACTGCACTATGGGGACACCAAAAACACCCCCATTCTCCTCCACACCCCAATCCCCCTCGCAGTAGTGGGGCGCATGAGACCAGAGAATTTCAGCCCCAGTTCCCGTTTTGTGGAAAGTAGTAATGATTCCTGGTGGCTTCATCACTGGCAGGTGTGTGAATTTCAGGAGCCAGATGAATCCTGCTTAAAACAAATCCTGCATATTCAAATGAGGATTTAAATATGCTAATTTGGTTCTCACACATCACTGGGCCGGAGGCAGAGAATTCCAAAATTAGTTCTTCCTGGTGCAAATCACATGATTGTCCCTCTTGTGAGAGTCCCTGACCATATTGAGATTTGTGCATTGGTCCCTTTGACCCAGTGGCAGTGATTGAACAATGATATATTTCCAAATCAGATTGGTCAATGACTTGGAGGGGAACCTCTGGCTGGTGGTGTTCCTTCATGTCTACCACCCTTTTAGATGGTAGTGTTCATGGGTTTGGAATATGCTGCCTCAGGAGCCTAGGTGTGATCCTGCAGTGCATCTTGTGGATAATGTGCCCTTCTGCTGCTGTGTCCCCATGGTGAAGGGAGTGAATGTTTTGGTTTGATTTGATTTGATTTATTATTGTCACATATATTAATATACAATAAAAAGTATTGTTTCTTGTGTCCTATACATTCAGAGCATACCGTACATAGAGAAAGAAAGGAGAGGGTGGAGAATGTAGTTTACAGTCATAGCTAGGGGCTAGAGAAAGATCAGCTTCATGCAAGATAGGTCCATTCAAAAGTCTGACAGCAGCAGGGAAGACGCTGTGAGTCGGTTGGTACGTGGTCTCAGGCTTTTGTATCTTTTTCCCGATGGAAGAAGGTGCAAGAGAGCATGTCTGGGGTGCATGGGGTCCTTGATTATGCTGGCTGCTTTTCCGAGGCAGCAGGAAGTGTAGACAGTGTCAATGGGTGGGAGACTGGTTTGACTGACAGACTGGGCTTCATTCAGTTTCTTGTGGGCTTGGACAGAGCAGGAGCCATACCAAGGTGTGATACAACCAGAAAGAATGCTTTCTATGGTGCATCTGTAAAAGCTGCTGAGAGTCATAGCAGACATGCCAAATTTCCTTAGTCTCCTGAGAGGCATTGGTGGGCTTTCTTAACTATAGTGTCCGCACTGAGGGACCAGGACAGGTTGTTGGTGACCTGGACACCAAAAAACTTGAAGTTCTCGACCATTTCTAGATTGTCCCTATTGATGTAGTTAGGGGCATGCCCTCCACTACATTCCTGAAGTCGATGGCTGTCTCCTTCGCTTTGTTGATATTGAGGGAGAGATTATTGTTGTCGCACCAGCTCACCAGATTTTCTATCTATTTGCTGATCAGGTACCAATTAACTGGACTGCTTTGTCCTGGGTGGAATTGAGCTTCTTGAGTGATGAAGCACTCATCCAGGCAAGTGGAGATTATAGAACTGCACTTATGCTTAGTAAATGGTGAAAAGGATTGAGGCAGTCCGAACTTGAGTTAACTGCCACATGATTCCAAGCCTGGACTTGTTTTTGTAGTTTATGGTTAATGATAACTCCCAGGATATTAGTAGTGGCAGCTTCAGTGATGGTAATGCTGTTGAATGTCAAGAGGCAATGAATATATTCTCTCTAGTTGGACATAGTCATTGTCTGGCACTTGTGTCGCATGCATGTTACTTAGCACTTGTAAGCCCAAGCCTAAACATTGTCCGGGGCTTGATGTATGTGGACTTGAACTGCTTGCATATCTGAGGAGTCGCGAATGTTGTTGAGCATTTTGCAGTCATCAGCGAACATCCCCACTTGTAAACTTATAATGGAGGGAAGGTCATTGATGAAGTAATTGAAGATGGTTAGGCTTATGATACTACCTTGAGGAACTCCAGCAGTGATGTCCTGGGACTGAGATGATTGGCCTCCAACAACTACAACTATGCTAGATATGACTCAAACCAACATATGCAGAATTGGAGAGTTGCTTACAATATCAATTAGCGTGGTGACACAGTTGTTAGCAATGCTGTTACACAGCACCAGACAGCCAGGTTCGAGTCTCGGCTTGTGTCACTTTGTGTGGAGTTTGCACATTCTCCCTGTATCTGTGGGCTTCCTCCGGGTACTCCGGTTTCCTGCCACAGTCTGAAAGACATGCTGGTTAGGTGCATTGACCCGGACAGCCACCGGTTTGTGGTGACTAGGGGAATTTCACAATAACTTCATTGCAGAGTTAATATAAGCTTTACCTGGCGCTAATAAATGAACTTTTTTTAAACTTTTAGTAAGTACTTAGCTGGCAGAATATAAGGTTAAAAAGAGTGTTTCCTTGCAGGATCTGCAAATTGGTGTTTCACAAGGATATGTACTAGGGTTGCAGCTTTTTAACATATATATTTTTGACTTAGTTGTAGGTGTACAGAGTTGACTACCCAAGTTGAAAATGTAATTTGGGAGGCACAGTGTGTTTGGATGGGACTAGAATGTTACAATGGGGCACAAACGGCTGTGAGTGAGGTAATTCAATGTGGAGAAGTGTGAGCAATTTGGATCTGAGCAAGGGAAAATCTGATTTTTTTTTCTGAATCAGGAAAGATAATTTTGGAGCTACAAAGGATTTAAGTGAACATGCACAAATCATGTAAAGCTAATGTGAAGGTATAAAAGTAATTAAAATGGCTAGTGAAATGTTAGCCTTCATCTTAAACGAATTGAAATACAAAAAGTGAGAAAGTGGTGCTTTAGTTGTACGGTGCCTTTGTCAGATCCCCAGCGGGAGGACTGCATTCAGTTTTGGGTGCTAAGCCTTAAAAAAAATGGAAGATCTGCAGGTTGAAATGCTAACTCCCTCTTTCTCTCACCCCATAATGTTGTTTGACCTATTGAGTGTCTCCAGTGGCTGCTACAGGTATCTCAAAAAGATCAATTGGTCTTTATATTGGAAAGGGTACAGCATAGATTCGTCAGAATAAAGGGCCTAGTGACAATGACAGGTTGTGTAAATTTGGCGTGTATCTGTTCTAAATTTACAGAATTGAGGGGCGATATAAAGTGGCAGTACAAATGATTAAGGAACTCAGTAGTAAACATCTAGGAAAGCTATTTCCTCTTATGGGAGAAGCTAGAATGCAGAGGCATTATCTTAAATAGCTGGGCTATTTAGGAAGAAGCACTTTATACACAAAAGGCAGTGTGAGCCTGGAACTCACTCCCAAAAAGGTTGCAGACGCAAGCTCAATTAAAATCTTTAAGACTGAGATTGATAGATTTTTGTTAGGTAAGAGCATGAAGGGATACAAAACAAGGAAAGTAAATGGATTTGAGGTAGGGATCAATCAATACCTAAGTGAATGATAGAGTGGGCTCAAGGAGCTCAATAGCTTACTATTCCTTTGTTCCTATGTCCATCACCTTTTCTTCCAATACTAATCTTTCCAACACCCTCCATCTCTCTGACTCCAGCCTCTTAGGCATCATACCTTTGTTCACCCCACCAGTCTCTTCATCCATCTCATCAGCTTCCTTTCTTCCCTTTAAAATCTTCAAAACGCTATCCCTTGTCTAAAGTTTTGGTCACAACTTTTAATCTCTCTTGTCTTGATGTAGCACGTTATTGAGAAAAATCAGAGAAAATAATGAGAACGAGAAGACCATAAAAGACAAGTAAATAATGGTAGCAGAAAAAAAATGCAGAAAAACATAATCAGTGAGTTTTGGGGTCTGAAACAAGAGACTGTTTGGAGTTCTGGATTATTTGTACTCTCGGCCCTATAGATGTGGCCTGACATCGACTCTCAGAAGCAGGACTTGGAATTGATGAATTGTGAGATTGCCGCAGTAAACCCAGCAAAACAGTTTCCAGCAAAGTAAGTTTAGTCTAAAGCTAGGGCTAACCCTGGCGTGACCATTTTCAGATGCCCAATGGAATTTAATGTCAATCAAGCAGTTAATTGCCTGCCCTCAGTGTTTCTGTGTCTTGTAGAGGAGACATTCTGCTGCCATGATCTACTGGCCAACCAGAGGGCCCGCAGCTCCTCAGTCTCAGCAGCATCATTGGGAGCAGTGGCCACTCCTGGAACTGCAGCAGACTCGGGGACAGCCACCACGGACAGTAAGTAAGTAAGTAAGCATGTGGCGCACACTGGCTAGAGCCATTCAGGCAGGACCAACTGAGGTGAAAGGGAGGGGGGGGGCGGTGTGTGAGATCGATTGTGAGGCCAAATGTGGGGTCTTCCATCTTGGCAACCCTCAGAAGGCTAATCAGGAGGGCCATAATCCCCAAGCCTAGACGAATGCCATTGGTTTTACTGTGTAGCCTCTCTACACGGCCTAAGGCCTCCTTAGTGCTGGTAGAATGCGACTGGCAGTAGAAAGAGGCACCCTAAGTAAGCATTAAGGAGCTCAACTGATCACCAGGTGGAAATGCCATCCTTGACCTCTTCTGTCCCTGTCTGGGGCAGGTGTGGCTGGAAAGGCTGAAATAAAACCAAAAAATGCTGGTAAAGCTCAGCAGGCCTGGCAGCATTTGTGAAGAGGGAAACAGAGTAAACATTTGAAGTCTGAATGATTCAGTGTCATATTGGACTCAAGACATTAACTCTTATTTCTCTCCTCAGATGCTGCCAAACCTACTGAGCTTTTCCAGCACATTCTGCTTTTATTTCAGATTTCTGGCACCTGCAACATTTTATTTTTATTTTAGAGCTGGGATGATAATGGACACACAGACTACTCATCCCTCTTCCCAATTATAAACAAACCATTTGCTTCCCAGTTTGCTCCCAAGGGGAAATTAAGTCACTCCCATGGTAGCTATTTTACACTGAAGATTTCAAATGTATTGGGATCCATTCACTTTTTTTTAATTCATTCGTGGACCATGGGGTCACTGGCTGGCCAGCATTTATTGCCCATCCCTAATTGCTCTTGGAGGGCAGTTGAGCCAATCACATTGCTGTGGCACTGGAGTCACACATAGGCCAGACCAGGTAAGAACAGCAGATTTTCTTCCCTAAAGGACATTAGTCCAGGTGGATATTTCTGACAATCAGCAATAGTTTTATGGTTATCAGTAGGTTCTTAATTCCAGATATTTTTTATTGAATTTCCGGATCCCCAGAACATTAGCTGAGTTTCTGGATTAATAGTTGAAGGATAATACCACTAGGCCGTTGCCTCTCCCCATTCAGTGAGGGCCATAGAAAGCATCCTCTCGGGATGTATCACAGCTCCTGCTCTGACCAAGACCGCAAGAAACTACAAAGGGCTGTGAATGTAGCCCAGCTCATCAGGCAAACCAGTCTCCCATCCCTGACTCTGTCTGCACAGCCTAATAAAGTAGCCAGAATAATCAAATACCCCGACACACCCCAGACATTCTCTCTTCCATCTGCTTTCATTGTGAAAAAGATACAAAAATCTGAGGCCAACTGACTCAAGAACAGTTTCTTCCTTGCTGCCATTAGACTTTTGAATGCATATACCACATACTAAGTTTCTCTACACCCTCGCTATGACTGTAACACCATATTCTCTCCTTTCCTTCTCCTCTGTGTACTCTATGAACAGTATGCTTTGCCTGTATAGCGCAGGAAACAATACCCTTCACTGTATCCCAGTCCATGTGACAATAATAAATCAAATCAAATCAAAAGGTTTGCTAAACCACGCCACAGGCAGAAAGAGAAAAAAAAATCACAGTCACGCTCTCGTAGACACCCAATGCAAATTTGAAAGCTGTGATAATAGTTCAGTTCTGCAATAGTTAAATGGTACTTTATCCTCCGGAAGAAAATATTGTTGCAAATAATGATCTAAATTCAAAGTTGAAAATTGTGTTAATAATGTTTCTTTCCGACTAATATGTGCAAAGAGCTTTTGTCAGTTTTCATCTAATGGGGCTTCCCATTATGTATATCTTGCCGTAGGGAAGCTGGCCAAGTCACTGATCAGCACTGACTCTGGAAGTCCTTGATGATTCTGCAGCACTTTATGGCTCTTACATCTGGAGCAGAATGATGCAGAAAAAAATAAAAGATTGATGAAAAATATAAAAGTGCATTCTGTAACCGACAGAATAAAACACTGCCAGGGTCTGCAAATAAATTAACAGATTTCAAGCCTTGTCATATTTAATGATGCGGCATTAACACATTGTCATCAGAGGCATGTGTGAGACAAACATCACAAATATACTAAAAATACATTTTACGGCATCAACATTTTAATATTTAATGCTGCAGGATAGGAATGTGTCTGTCAGTCAGAGTTTAGATGCGATTAGATATTTTTCAAGTATAATTGTTCTGTTTATGTAGAAAAAGATTGTTCTATTTCTCTAGTTTGGCAAAATATAAAGTGACAAATAATCCACTTTGAGATGATAGAGGACTGCTTAAGAAGCTATGAACTGCTCAACAAATAGACAAGTGAAGGATTTGTCTGCAGGATCACTGTGTATTGAGTGATATGTTATGGCATAAATAACTGGTGTTGCATCTGAAATTAGTATGATTTCTGCAGTATAATGGGATGGAGTTTTCAGGGTGCTGTGCTCCTGCATCCCCCATCTCCACACTCCTCTCTCTGCCTGCTTAAAATATGCGGCCTTGGGTCCAACCCACAATCCTAATGGCTACCAATCAACATTAATTGATTTAAGGCAAGACTTCTGACCCTTTCTTGGGAAGAGGTCCCTTCCTATAGAGCTGCCAGCCTAACAGATGGCCAGAGGTCTCAGAGCATCACAAATAAACTTTATTTTACATCAGTTCAGGGTTGCGGCAACTGCTGAGACCACAGACAAGTAATCCCACTCCATCAAGGAGGCCAGTTAGGTCTAAGGTCAGGGGACTTAGCAAGGGATGCAGAGGTGGGAAGACCAGGTTCAAGAGGTCGGCAGGAAAGCAGACGGGCTGGTGAACTGGGAGCGCCGGGGAATATTGGGGCATGGTGAAAGGGGAGAATGAAGTTTAGAAGGATGAAGTTGGGGGGGGGGGGACGGTAAAGTCTCCGTTAGGGCTATGAGACAAGCAGAGGATGTCTCTGTCTTGCCTGACATCAGTCTGTGCAGCTAATGTCTCCCACACCCTCCACCACAATTGGTGAAATAAGCCCCTTAAGTGACCGTTAATTGGCCACTTAAAGGCTTCAATAGGCCTGAGGGTGGGCCCCCCCCCCATCACGCCATAAAATTCCAGACAGGTATGAGTGTGAGTGGGTAGGTGGCAGGAAGGCCACCTGTTGCCTTTTACAAGGCCCACTTTCAGGGGCAGCATGGTGGCCCAATGATTAACACTGCTGCCCTACAGAGCCAGGGAGGCAGAGTCAACTCCTAGCTTGGATCAATAACTGTACAGAGTCTGCATGTTCTCCCTATGTTTGTGTGGGTTTCCTCTGGATGGTCCGGTTTCCTCCCATAGTCCAAAAGACATATTAGTTAGGTGCATTTAGCCATGCTAAATTCTTCCTCAGTGTACCCAAACAGATGCTGGAGTGTGGCAACTTTGGGAATTTTCACAGCAACTTCTTTGTAGTGTTAATGTAAGCGTACTTGTGCTCTAATAAATAAACTTTAAAAAACTTTGTTGGGAGAAAATGTAATATCCAGCCCTATGTGCAGGGAGATTAGGTTGCAAGAGTACTGGTTTTGAGACTTGTATTAGAGATGCTGCACTTTATCCCATCGTATGTGAAAGAAGAATTCCTAGTAGGTAGACTGGTCAATATTCATTTGAACTGTTTGCTTACACATGGCAGAAATGACACGACACCAGTACTTGGTAAATTATAGGCTCATCTTTAATGTTAAGTTGAATTTGCAAGTTAGTGTGTTATCAATTCGTAAACCTTTCGATTGGTAGCAAGGCCAGATCATCCTTGTTTGTATTACTTGTCTGTTATCCTCCAGGCCTAAATGCAACATGAAATCTGCAAGGCATTAATGGCCAAATTGGAATCTTATCTGCAACCAGAGCCTTATCTGAAATTGGAATCGTAACTAAGCTCTGAAAAATAATCCTTGGACTGTAGAGTGTATTACTAAAAACAAAGTATTGCATTAATGAAGTAATGACAAATACATATATATGAATGAATTCTGGAACCACAAATTATTCAGCACAGAAAATATCTTAGTTTAAATGAATGCGTGATATATTAATGTATGGTATGAATAAAATGCATCAACACAATTTTTTTTGTGTTGCCCCCATTAGCTACCAAACATCAGTCAAGTTAACACAGTCACAGTTACCTGAGGGTCAGAAGGTTGAAGGTTCAAGTTTTATTCCAGGGCTTACGCAGGAACTTGATTTGATTTGAATTATTATTGTCACATGTATTAACATACAGTGAAAAGTATTGTTTCTTGCTTGGTATACAGACAAAATTTACCATTCATAGAGAAGAAATCAAGAGAGTGCATAATGTACTGTTACAGTCATTGCTAGGGTACGGAGAAAGATCGACTTAATGCAAGTCCATTCAAAAGTCTGACAGCAGCAGAAAAGAAGTTGTTTTAAGTATCAATTTAGGTTGAGACTCACAATCAGCACTTCAGCGGAGGTAGGCTGTTTCAAATAAGGGGCCCATACAACCTTGCCTACCTCTTCAGGAGAATGTACTATGGGACAATTTGGAAAAGAGGACAACATTCTCCCAATGCCCCGGCAAAATAGCTAATTCCATTAAAAGTAGATTAGCTGGTTTAAATCCTCATTATTTGTGGAGTCATGCTGTGTAAAAAATGACTCCTATGCTGCCTATGTAACAGTAATTAGTCATTGAAGAATATGAAAAAAAACAGATGCAAGTCTCTTTTTCTTCTAGCAGTTCATTAACAAGTTACAGGCAACTTGAGAACAAGAGCAAAAAACTGCCAGTTTATAAAAGCAAAATACTGTGGCTGTGAGATTCCATGAAAGGAGATTTTGGAAATGCACATCCAGTCTGGCAGCATCAATGGAGAGAGACACAGAGTTAAAGGATAGTTTCTTACGGGAAGATGCGACATTGTCCTCTCGGCCTCAAGACCCCAGCTGAACAGACAGGGGCAACATCCATTTGGCCAGGTCAGTGGGCTGTAATTTAAATGTCGGCCATTAATTTGTTCACAGCAATAGTTCTGCGCCCATCTAAGAAAAAGTCCCGCCTCCGAGAGCTGCTGGTCAATCAAATGGCTGGCACACACCACATTGGCGAGGATCCCCCCAGCAGTGCAAAGGTCAATGTAGCTCCTGGGGAAAATGGGCATGGCCAGGCAGTGTCTTGGCAATGCTCCTGGCACAGTACTGGTACAGATTGGCAAACTGTGCCAGGGGAATTACCAGGGACAGACCCCAGGGGGGATCTTATGTGCAGAGACACATCTGTTTGTCGGTGGGGTGGGAGTGGTAGTGTGGGGGAGTGGACATTGAGGGTGATGGGGATACTGGATATGGGCAGGGTAGAATGGAGTGGGGATGGGGTGTCAGGAATAATAGGGATGGGAGGGGAAGGGATGTGGATGAGTATGCTGAGGATGAACGGAAGGCAAAGAGTAGGGTGCTGAGGATAATCAGGAAGGGAGGAAATGAGGATGTCAGGAACGATTGTGGGGAGATGGTGGGGTGGGGGAAGGCACCAGATACCCCCCATGGTGGCGGGAGTGGGGGAATGGTATAATTATTATTTGTGAACTTTTTATAGGGTACCCCAATTTTTCTGGAGTTGGTTCCAAGCTCTGAATGCAGAGCTGAAAATTTCGTACTGGTTTTCTCACCAGAACTGACAGTTTGACAAATTCTTGAAAGGTTCTCCATAATGTTTTGGGCAGATGGCACAGTAGTTAGCACTGCTGCCTCACAGCCCCAGAGAACTGGGTTCGATTCCCCGCTTGGGTCACTGTCTGTGCAGAGTCTACATGTTCTCCCATGTCTGCATGGGTTTCCTCCAGGTGCTCCAGTTTCCCCCTACAGTCTGAAAGATGTGCTGATTAGGTGCATTGACCCAAACTTGCGCTGAAGTGTGGTGACTAGGGGAATTTCACAGTAACTTCATTGCAGTGTTGACATTAGCCTTACATGTAACTAATAAATAAAGCTTTAACTTTAACTTTTTTCATCACTGGCAGCTCTGACCTTCAAGTGGGAATATCCTGAGGTCATGAAAGGGGCTGTTTAATGACATGTTTTTTAAAAATATCTTTTGCTTTCTTTTTTTACGAGCTGGAACCTGATACTTTAAGTGGCAATGGACACATTTGTATATGTCTCCTCAGAAGCTATGGGTCTTAAAATATTTGTTTTACAATGTATCCTCTGGCTGTCAGACTAATTGCTAAGAAACAAGAAAGTGAAAAATATTTCCCTGAGATTGCGTGAAAGGAATTGGCAGACTGAACTGTTTTTAAAACAGGCACAGCTTGTCCAGGAAACTACAGACCAGCCAGCTAGACAACGAATAATAGGAAATTTAAATGGAAAGTAGAAAGAGAGAGAGAGACCAAGGCCAGAATTTCCCGATCCCCGGTTGCAGGCAGGGGGTTGGGGGGGGTGGGGGGGTAGCCTCGTGGAATTCCTGCCACCTACTGCCCGCCCCTGGCCCTGGCTCTGGTTTAATGAGTGGCGGTCAAGGCATGGGCAACCCATTTGTCATTTACTTGCAAAATTGATGGCCACTGAAAGGCCACTTTGCACATGTCCACAATTAATCGGTTGGCAGGAGTTTGCTGATGGTGGAAAGCCTGTCAGGTGGTAAGATGCTTGGGTCTCAGATAGGAAAGTAGGGGTGTGCTTCCTTCATGGGCCCCCTTTCTGATCGGAGTCCAACACCTCCCCCTCACCACTGCCCCCCCCCCCCCACCCCACCCAAGGTATACCTGCCCCTCCCAGGTACCCCTTCCCCACTTTGAAAAGATATCATAAAATAAAGAATAAGATCCGAGCAAGTTAGGAATCAAGGGGCAGAAAGGATGGATGTTTATCCAAGAGACAGAAAGAAGAGAATAGAGGCAAAGGGATAGCTGTTCAGTTTGACAGAAAGTGAGAAGCATGATCCCACAATGATCAGTGCTGGCATCACTTCTGTTCAGTTTATAAAAACCATTTTGGGCAGCGTGGTGGCACAGTGGTTCGCACTGCTGCCTCACAGTGGCAAGGAGCTGTGTTCAATTCCAGCCTTGGGTTACTGTCTGAGTAGAGTTTGCACATTCTCCCCATTTCTGCATGGGTTTCCTCAAAGTGCTCCGGTTTCCTTCCACAGGCCAAAGATGTGCTGGTTAGATTGAATGGCTATGCTAAATTGCCCGTTAGTGTCAGGGCATTAAATATGTGGCGATACGGGAAAAAGGTCTGGGTGAGATTGTTGTCAGTGCAGGCTTGATGGGCCAAATGGCCACTTTCTGCATTATAGAGGTTTATGATTCCATGATTTAGCAAAAATACAATTTCCAAGTTTTTGGATAAGATAAGCCAGGAGAGATAGCCAATACTGAGGCAGAATTCAGTAAAGGAGGTATTAAACTTGCAGCATATCTTTGGCAAATGCATTTTAACATAAATAAGTAATAGTTATTCCATATGTAAGGGGTGTTATAATGGCACAGTGGTTAGTGCTGCTGCCTCACAGCACCAGGGACCCTGGTTCAATTCCAGCCTTGGGTCACTGTCTGTGTGGAGTTTGCACATTCTCCCTGTGTCTGCATGGGTTTCCTCCGGGTGCTCTGGTTTCCTCCCACAGTCCAAAAATGTGCAGGTTAGGTTGATTGGCCTTGCTAAATTGACCCTCGTGTCGAGGGGATTAGCAGGGTGAATATGTGGGGTTATGGGAATAGGGCCTTGGGTGGGATTGTGGACAGTGCAGACTCGATGGGACGAATGGCTTCCTTTTGCACTGTAGGAATTTATGATCCTTTGATAAGTATTGTATTTCAGTCATAAAGTTATGTGTAACATAGAAAGAAAGAATAAAAATGGGGTCAGGATTTCACAGTCCTGCCAGGCATATGTCCCACTGTCGGATGCGGCAGGCCATTTAAATAACCATTTACTTCAGCAGGACTATAATATCCTGTCAGACAGGAGGGACCATCAAACCCTAGCCAAGGAAGAGGTGAATAAGAAGCACCAAATCACAAATCACTAGAAGTAGCATTGCAGGTAAAACAGGTCACTGTTATGACTGATAACTTTTAAAAAGTGATTAATTTCCCAGCTACCGATGGTAGGAACTGAAGGGCAATTTAAAATTTAATATTCTAAGGCTTTTGCAGTGACAAACAAACTGAAATAAATAAAAATCATTCATTTCTCAATAGGCCATGTGTACATCAAATTAAAGTAAAGGTATTTTTGCATTAACTGACTAACGCAATTGAAATATGTCTTTAAAAACCCATTCACCATGTGCCATTTGTCCGGTAAATATGTAGCATTGCAGGAACCATCCCACAGTCACTCCCAGTGCTCCTTACCAGGATCTTGCAGCACCAGGTCTAAATCTCCAATGTCCTTTGATAATTCCCTATCCAGGCTTTCTGGACCCAATTATCACCAAAGGAAACACCATGACAACACTCCATTTTAAATGTCTTCAAGGCTTATCTGTTTTGTTTCCTTTCCACTGAAGGAATCCAAACACTCACCAGCACCCTGCTCGGTTGGGAGAACAAAACAATCCACTTGCTTCCCTTGCTGCTTAGTCTCTATGTCACATACTGTCTTTTTCCTCTAAGATATTGTAAAAAGGTGCTAAAATTGGCACATGATACTTTTTTTATTCATTCATGGAACATGGGACCATTGGCTGGCCAGCATTTATTGTCCATCCCTAGTTGCTCTGAGAAGGCAGTTCAGTATCAGTCACATTGCTGTGGCTCTGGATTCACATGTAGGCCAGACCAGGTAAGGATAGCAGATTTCCTTCCCTAAACAACATTCATGAACCAGATGGTTTTTCCAACAATCGACAATGGTTTTGTGGTCATCAGTAGATTCTTAGTTTCAGATTTTTTTGTTAAATTGAATTAAAATTCCATCATCTGCTGTGGCAGGATTCAAACCCGGATCTCCAGAACATTTGCTGAGTTACTGGATTAATAGTTTAGCAATAATCCGCTGGGCCATCACCTCAGTGAGTTTCAGTTTGAGTTTCTTTGCCCATGGTAACTGAATCACATGGGCATGTTTCCAAGCTGAGGTTTTTATCATGACTTCACCATCCCTCTTTGCAAAGCATTCTTTTTCAACTTAAGGTAATTGGAACAATTTAAAACATAATAGTCTGATAAGATTAAGAGTTCTTGACACCAGCATGAAAGCAACTCAAGGATGAGGATTATATCTACAGGGGTAGAATTGAAAAGTAAGAAAATTATACTAAAGTTGTACCAAATCTTATT
This sequence comes from Carcharhinus amblyrhynchos, assembly GCF_965287045.1. NCBI lineage: Eukaryota > Metazoa > Chordata > Chondrichthyes > Carcharhiniformes > Carcharhinidae > Carcharhinus > Carcharhinus amblyrhynchos. The sequence goes on along the minus strand of NC_137324.1, from coordinate 42,919,786 downwards.
TGATAGGGATTAAAGTATGGCATGCAACTCTCTTTGCCATATTGTACGAAGAAGATAGAGGCACAGGAGATAAGGGTAACAGCATTACAAGCTTATATCTATCAGAAAAAGATGAGTAGGCTGGTTCTCTTTTCTCTCAACAAAACAAAGCTGAGGAGTGAACTCACAGAATTGTTTAAAATAATGAATGGTTTTTATACTGCTGAGAGAGATTTTGTGAATGGCATGACAGGAGGAAAAGGGCCACTTAGTGGTCTGGGCAGAAGTCCTGCCTCCGTTTCCACCAACAATCATTTTGCAGGACAAAGGGCATGGATCAGGAAGCCAACACTTCTCTATTGGAAGATCCAAGGTCTTGAAGGATGTTCAATGGGATGGGAGGGCTTTGGAAGCCAGCCACAATCCTGATGAGAGAACAGAGACGAGAATAGCCACAGATGGACAGAAGCTCAGGAAACCTCTCGACAGGTAAGTTAGAAATGATTTAGAGGTTTAAGAGTGGCACTGGAGGCAAGTGGCATTGAGGAAAGTAAGGAGGGGATAGAGACTGGGGGGCAACTCCATAGCAAGGAAAAATTACAGAGTATTGATTTTAATTTGACCAGGGCAGGGCAGTGGACGTTGTATACATTGACTTTCATAAAACCTTCGATAAGGTTCCTCATGGCAGGCTGATACAGAAGGCAAGGTCACATGGGATCCAAGGTGGACTGGTAAAATGGATACAAAACTGGCTTGGGCATAGAAAGCAGAGAGTAACAGAGGAAGGGTACTTTTCTAACAGGAGGTTTGTGATAAGCAGTATTCCACAAGGATCAGTGCTGGGGCCTCTGTTTGTAATATATATATAAACGATTTGGAAGAAAATGTAGATGGTCTGATTAATAAATTTGCAGATGATATAAAAATTGGGGGAGTATGGATAGTGAGGAGGATTTTCAGAGGATATAGCAGAATATAAATCAGCTGGAGACCTGGGCCGAAAGATGGCAGCTGGAATTTTACCCGGACAAATGTGAAGTGATGTGATTTAGAAGGTCTACTGCAGAAGGAAAGTAAACAATAAATAGTAGAGCCCTTAGAAATATTAGCTTATAGATGGATCTAGGCAAGCAGATTCACAGTTTCCTGAAGGTGGCAGCTCAGGTGGGCAAGTTGGCCAAGAAGGCATATGGCACGTTGGCCTTCATCAGTCAGGACGCTGAGTACAGGAATTGGAAAATCATGTTGCAACTGTCTAAAACTTTGTTTAAGTTTAAGAATAAGTTTATTTATTAAGTTTAAGTTTATTTATTAGTGTCACAAGTAGGCTTCCATTAACACTGCAATGAAGTTACTGTGAAAATCCCGAGATGCCACACTCCAGTGCCTATTCAGGCTCACTAAAGGAGTATTTAGCATGACCACTGCACTTAACCAGCACATTTTACAGGCTGTGGGAGGAAACTGGAGCACTTGGAAGAAACACATGCAGACTTTGCCCAGACAGTAACCCAATATTAGGAATTGAATCTGGGTCCCTTGCGCTGTGAGGCAACAGTGCTAACTATTGTGTCACTATGTGGCTTGGCTGCATTTGGAGTATTGTGTTCAATTCTGCATTGGAAAGGGTGCAGAAGAGATTTACCAGGATGTTGCTTGGTTTGGAGGATATGGACTATGAAGAAAGGTTGAACAAATTTGGATCTTTTCATTAGAGCATTAGAGGATTGGAGTTAGAGGCTTTCAAGATTGGCTTGGATAGAGTGGATAGTCAGAGTCTTTCCCAGGATTGAAGGGTCAATTACTTAGAGGCATACTTTGGAAGCGAGAGGGGAAAAGTTTAGAAGAGATGTAAGGGGCAAGTTTTTCACACAGAGGATGGCGAATGCCTGGAACACACTACCAGAGGAGGTGTTAGAAGCAGATTCTATAACAACATTCAAGAGGCATCTGAATAGATACATGAATTGGTAGGGAATAGAGGGATATGGATCATGATGCGGCAAAAAAAATTAGATTAGAGAGGCGTATATGTCGGCACAGACTTGGTAGCCTGAAGAGCCTATTCCTGTGGCTGTCCTGTTCTTTGTTCTTTGAAACTCATGTCCATGAAAGAATAAAAAAAATCCTTACCCAGAAAATGGTAAAAATGTGGAATTCTCACAGGGAGCATCAAGGTGAATATTGTAGGTGCATTTAAGGGAAAGTAATATAAGAATATAAAAGAAAAGAGTATATAGATTTACACTGATATATCTAAATGTGAAGCATATATGTAGGGTATGGACTAGTTGCACTAAATGGACTGTTTTGGTGCTGCATAGTCCATATAATTGGAGTTACAAATCCAACATACTTGAATTTCCACACACAACTTTTACTCATTTCACTTACATCGGTCCATCTATAATCTGACTATCAATCTTTGTAACTTGGACACATTTTATTGATTATATGCTTTCACAACAAAATTGTAAGGCTGTGTAGCTGCCTCGTCAACTCACTGATGGTGCTTTCTTCATACCATTGTGATTATAGATTTCAGTATGTAAGGGCCGCAATTAACGATTGAGATAAAATAAATCTTCGTTGAGATTCTCTTGAAATAGAAAGACTTACTGGCAGTAGTTGATTCAAGCATAGTTATGCAATGTACAATGATAGAGTAATTCTATAATGTATTTTCGCACAGAATGCATTTGATGTCCTGATGCTGTATCTTGTCTATTTTTATAATAATGAGCTGTTGCTGTCTATCTTTTGTTTCTAATTTCCAGCATTGTTTCATCTGAATGTACTTGATCGTGCCTGCTCTCTGCGTTGTTCTCTCCCGATTCGATGTATTGATGGGCACATAAAAAAGATCAAAATGATGAAAAATTGCAGCTGGATCTGGCAACGGCAACACTCAGGTTTCCTGAGTTCAACAACCCTTTGTTTTATGGCCTGTATTTTCATCCAGTTATACTGCTGTTGATAAAAATGCATTTTAGACTGAAGAAACTGCAGGCATTCTTTTGGGCAGTACGAAATAGGATTGCTATTGAGTCAATCATGCTCCATTTGCAGCTCCAGTGAGTATTGACTTAACACCAGAGGAAAGTCAATGCAAGTAATTAGATGCTGGTTGAAATTATTCAAATAGTCAAGTATATCTCCTTAATGAGTGGAAATTAGTCCCTGGACATATTACTCTCGCGAAGGTAAAAGGTAAAAAAGGGCAACATAGATGGCCGTGTTTCTTTGAAAGGAAACTACTTAAATTAGTAGTTACACTGTACAAAAAAACTGAAGAATACATCCGGCTTTCAACAATATAATCACCCGTGTCCATCAAAAGGAATGGGTCATCATTGTTTACCGGTTAATGATATTCCAGATATGCCAAGTGATAAAGACTACACAACTAAAAAGGTTATAAGAGTTAAACGCAATGCATAAATGCACAACATTGGAGAAAAAAGCTACAGAATATTGGGAAATTTCATTTCAATACATGAGCAGCTGATAGTTAAAATCTTGAACTGATTTTACTAGCCCCCTGGAGAGGGGTTGGAAGGTTGAAGACCTCGTAAAATGGTGGCAGAAAGTGGCACAAGGGAGCCCAATGCCTTCCTGCCACCATGGGGTACTACCAATGGCAGAAATTATAGTGGTGTGGCCACCCACCAACTGGAGGTAGGCAGCCAATGAAACTCATAAGTGGCTTTCCTGGGCCACTCTCCATTCCTTTCTGCACATCACTTACATTGGAGGAGGCTGCCATTGAATAAGGAGACCATCAAGCAAGTCATTAAACCTAGGTCTCCATTATTGCTGTCCCAGCTGCCATTGCCAGGGGCCTGCCTGCCATTATCTCATGGTGATATAGTCAATGCGACCAAGCTGCTTGTCCTCTGATCGGGTAGAAAGCTTTGGGTGGTGGGCCATTATCCTCAACTGGACGGCTGGTCTGAAGTTGGCCATTTGGTTTGCTGTCTTAATTACCTCTTATGTGACAGAATGTATCCACCACCCACCCACATGGGCTCAGGTCACCTCAATAAGATGAAATGAAACAGGCTCAATTGTGATGCCCGGCAAGTGATACTGCTGCATGACTGTCACAAGTCAAAACAATGTCCGTAACATCCTCCAGAAAACAAATGCCAACAACTTTTAAAAGGCTGTACCTTCCAGTCTCCAGGGTGTTGTATTCGGAATGTGACAAAGATATCCCAGATACCACTACTCATCCCCTCCTCACTCCCCACACCATCTCCCCCACCCCTGACCCAGCTCACACCTTAAACCCCACCTCTCCCCCCTCGCTGGGCACCACCCAACCTGAAACCACCAAAGCCCCACCTGACTTAACACATCTCTGCAAGACTTGACCCAACACTCACTGCCACCCAACGCCCCCAGCATCCTACCCACTTGCCCTACATAGTTATTTACTCCCTGCTTGTCAAGGACCTTTAAACCTTGCTGCATCTTTAAACTTTTAAACTTTTAAACTTGCCTGGTTTACTGCAGCTAGCGCCATAAAAAGGAGGCTTGCCCTCCTTACCTGCGACTCCACAACTCTTCAATGCTTGGCTCCGGGGCCCACTGCACAGTCCAGATCTCATCTAGCCTGAATTGAAAGGTTAGGCAAGATAGGATCACCTGGATTTCAAGGTAAGTACTTACAAGGAGAGTGGCAATCCGACTCAATTTCTACTCCAGCAGAAGTTATGGTCCAATATATATTTGTAAATCTTCATGTAGTGTTTTGATGCTATAACCATTTGCTCTACTTTATGTTTGCTTGGTTCTGGCTTCTGCAAAAATTATTCTGAAAGCATTGGACATTCATTCTGTAAAGTCTAATACTAAAACCTGTCCTCATGGAGCTCCTGAGTTTTTTTGAACATTTCACGATTCTTAGTGTCTTTTGGATGAAATGTCCTTTCCCTCACTGTCGCTGGGTCAAAATCCTGGAATTTCCCCCCCTCAGGTAGCTTTACCTGCACTACACGGACTGCAGCAGTTCACGGACAGCTCACCATCATCCACTCAAGGGCAATTAGAGATGGGCAATGGTCTAGTCAACAATGCCATGTGAATGAATAAAAGAAATTCGAGTGTATTACATTAAGCTGACAAATGTAATAGAAGGAAGTTCAAGAGGATGTTAGAATGTGATAGAATATGGATTTGAAATATTGCCAACATGGAAAATTATTTTTCTAATAAGTGGGATCCATGACCTTATAATTGCCTGTCTTTAGAATTTTAGTCCAATTAAAGCTGTGCTAAAAATTTTAAGTTTTACACTTTGGATAGGTGGATTTAAGATACAGATCAGTCATGTTCTAATTGAACTGCAGAATAAGCATGGATTCAATCCCCTACTCCTATTTATATGTCCTTATATTTCTAAACGTATTTGAAAGAAAATATTTTCTGCATTCTGAAGACACTGGTCCAGATTTTTGCTTTTGGGTTGAATACACAAAGATGAGAAAATTCTTGGCTATTCCTGAATTCCCAACTCATCCACTTCATGCCCCCCACCCACAACTCAATGGCCACTCAAAACCCCATGCCAAACCATTCCTTTCTACCCACTCCATTGCCCCTCATAGCCCATGCACCCCCCCCCCCACATCCCCATGGCCCATTTTAGCTCCTATGTCAACTTAGAGCCAACCCATGCTCTTCACCCACCAACCTCGACTTTACCACCCCTTATTCCAACTAAATTAGCATCATTGAACAGTTCCTTGACAGCTTTGTTAGTTCTTATATAGTTTGACAATTTCAATGAGTTTATGCATTTTATACACATTATGTTATTTGTACGCAATTGTGTATAATTTTAACAATCCCAAATGGCCTTTATCTCTCCCAAAACATTCCAAGCCCCTTCCAAAGGGTGCCTGACTTCCCCAAAGGCGAAATGGAACCAGACCCAAAGAGGTACCCTATCTCTTCAAAGTATTGTAGCTATCTAATCAAACCCACTAAGATCAGATCAGCGCCTACCTGGTCTAATTTGCACACTCCAGTCCACCAATTTTGCACTTCAGTGGAGGCAACTGATGAGTTAATTGGCAGGACCTCTCCATTGTAGTATAAATCTGCCCTGATGTGCATACCAGGGTATGGTTCCACTGTAACTCGTGTTGGTTAACATGAATCTCTACTTCTTTATTCTCTGTGAGTGAACAACCTTAATGATGAAAGTTATTTGATTCTGGGTGCATCAGACTGAGCCCAAAATTACCTTGACTACATATGCTTTGCAGCTTTGGTTGTCAAATAGCAATCTGAAGCTGGAACCCGAGATTCCTCCTCCCCAGGTTACCTATAAACAATCATAGGGCCATTATTGGTGCTATGATCGATATCAGCTAATTAAGCATGAACAGGAGAAATTTGGAATGTCACTCTTTGTTCAGCGATAGTAATCTCAACTTCCAGTTAGGAGGTTGTGATTCAAGTTTTATTTCAGAAACCTGAGCCTATATTGGGGATGATACTTCAAGAAGATAATGATCAAATGCTGCACTGACTTTTGGTTAAATTAAGGCCCTGACTACCTTCTCATTGGAGAATGTATGACATTGTTCAAAGCAGAGATGTAGGGCAGGATTTTCCTGCTGCTCCCCCCCACCGCCGTGGCTTATATTTCAACAGTGGAGGTGGCTTCCCATTAGCCCCCAACAGAATCTTCTCGCCTCATCAATGTCTGCAGTGTTTTGCATGCCTCGCACCTTCTACCACTGGGGTTTCTGCAGTACAGCTTGCCAACAGCAGGACTGGAAGATCCTGCTCAGGGAATAGCTGGAAAATCCTGTCCGTGGTGTTCTCTCCTGTTGTGGAATGCCTCAATTAGGATTATCAAAATAATTACCTGATCACTTGTATCATTGCTTTCTGTATAATTCAAATTGGCTGCCACATCTCTCAACGTCACAGCTACATTTTGATAGCACCTCAGTAGCTGTGAAATGTTTTGAGAACATTCCAAGTCATTAAAAAGTAGTATTTCAATACAAGTTCTTTCTTTCTTGGACTTTGCATTTAATCAAATCCATTTTAACTGCATGATCAATATATTCTCTTTAACAATAAACTAGAATCAAAAAAGACTGACTGTTTCCAAACAGAACCTGATACAAGTGAAGGCACAAGGGGAATGTTTCATTGATTCAATAATGCATTCCAAAAAAATTTGATTTTGGCCAAGGATCTCTTAAAGTTCATAGTTAGATGCCGTGACAGTTCTTTCTGATGGTGATGGTTAAAAACATGACTCCCAGTGGCACAGTGGTTAGCATTGCTGCTTCACAGTGCCAGGGACCCTGGTTCGATTCCCATCCTGAGTCACTGTCTGTGTGGAGTCTATACATTCTCCCTGTATCTGTGCAGATTTCCTCCAGGTACTCTGGTTTCCTTCGACAGTCCAAAAGACATGCTGGTTAAGTGCATTGGCAACGCTAAATTCTCCCTTGTTGTGCCTGAACAGGTGTTGGAGTGTGGTGACTATGGGATCTTCATAGTAAGTTCATTGCATTACCATAAGCCTACTTTTGGTAATAATAAATAAACATTAGGTAACAATCAGTGATTTTACTAATTTGTCAAAAACATAACAATTATGCACAGTTAATTCAAATTTTCAAGACTGAGTTTGATAGATTTTTGTTTGGTAAGTGTACAAAGTGATATAGTACCAAGACAGATAATGGACCTGAGCTGTTCATCAGTTGGGTGAGTGAACCTGAAATCGGATGCAAAGCAGGCTTGTCGCCACAATTGGCCCAACTGATGGTCAGCCAACACAAAAGGAACACTCTGAAAGGCTGAGCGCTGAGGGAGGGCGGAAACAGGGCAGGTACCAAGACACGGGCATTTCTAACCAGCTCCCCTGACTGCTAGCAGCTGTCTCAGGGAGCTGCAGCATTGCTCCATCGACATTTGCACCAAAAAGATGCTGCAAACTCTATTCATCATGCAGAGCCAAGCAGCTGGCAGCATAAAACATTACATCATAACCATTAAACATATTATTTTATTTCACCCTTGACATTTTATCTCACCCTGGATCAAAAATGGTGCAAACGTGAAGGCTGCCTAACAATTGGCTCGTGCACCAAGAGTAAAAGCGCATGGACCATGCCAGAACTGACACTTCAACAAATCCTTGTAAAGTTCCCCACAATGTTTCAGGCACAGTGGCACAGTAGTTAGCACTGCTACCACATAGCACCAGTGACCTGAGTGGCTTGGGTCACTGTCTGTGTGGAATTTGCATGTTCTCCCCATGTCTGCATGGATTTCCTCAGGGTGCTCCGGTTCCCTTCCACAATCTGAAAGATGTGCTAGTTAGGTGGATTGGTCCGAACAGGCTCTGGAGTGTGGCGTCTCAGGGATTTTCATTGTAACTTGCAGTGTTAATGTAAGCCTTATCTGTGACGAATAAACTTTATAACTTTGAAAATTGCATGCTTAATGGGCTAAATTTCTCTTTCAATTGTTGATTGGTGAGGTTCCAACGGTTGTGCGCGTCTGCCACCTGAAATATTGGATGAGGTTGCCATGAAATTGGGATGTGTGCCAAAATCTTCTCATCTGATTCCACATGAATTCAGGTCGGGAGCACACATGTTCAAACTTCGCAACATTCTGGCCAACAAGTTGACATACAAGTGGCACAGTGGTTAGCACTGCTGCCTCAGAGCACCAGAGACATAGGTTCAATTCCTGGCTTGGGCCATCGTCTGTGTGGAGTTTGCACATTCTCCCCGTGTCAACATGGGTTTCCTAAATTGCTGAATTCTCCCTCAATCTACTGAACAGGTGTCAGAGTGTAGCAACTAGGGGACTTTCACAGTAATTTCATTACAGTATGAGTGTAGGCCTACTTCTGACTAATAAATAAACTTTAAAACTTTACCTTATGTGGCCTGCACTGATTCAAGAAGCTGGCTCATGATCATCACTTCAAAGGCAGCAGGATGGAGGATCTGAATCCTGTACTTAAACGAGTATGAGAAACTTGTAGGATGGCAGCATTCTAATGACAGCTTTCCAATGATCAGAACCCAAGTACCAATACATCTATAGCAGACAGCTGTGGAATTAAACACGGAAAGTGAATTTCTGAATTTCCTAGAAATTATAATAATGTGTACATGAATCAGCAAAATCTATTTCCAAAAGCAACAGTACAAATTATGAACTCAATCAGAAGGATAAGCATTACGTTTGTTACAATTATTGGTTTAATCTTCTTCTCACTCAAGAATGCTATTGTTTGTCATTTATTTAGGTTACTATGGTTACTAAAAGTGCAACATCATAAAGACGAAGATCTTCATTTTATATGTCTATAGTTATGATACAAATCTGCTTCTGTGTCTTTGTTCACTACCATCAAATATCACAAGATGCTTTTGCTGGTTGTTTTTTTTTAAGTTTGCAGCTCTGTTTTGGACTTAGCTTCAATTGAGAAATTAAAAATGTTTAAATTATATGTGTTATCCCATGAGAAACAGCAATGTCAGGATTTCTTGAAAGAATGGGGTAGGATTTTCTGGCCATTCCCACGAGTGAGATCACCTGGTCCTGCTGATGGCGACTGTCACCCTCTCACCTTGCGGCTGACTCCCAGGATAGATGAGCCACGTGAAATGCTGTAGATTATTGGCGAGACCTGCGGCCAATATCGAGCCACCTCTGCCTGTGGAAAACATGATGTGAAGATGCCAGTGTTGGACTACTGTGAGAACAGTGACCACGGCACCACACAATCCTGCCACAGCAACCTCTGCAAGATGTGCCGTATCATCGACACGGATGCCACCATCTCACTTGAGAACATCATCCAGCAAGTACACGGTATATACTCTTGCAACTCGGCCAACATTGTCTACCTGATATACTGCAGGAAAGGATGTCCCGAGGCATGGTACATTGGGGAAACCATGCAGACACTACAACAACGGATGAATGAACACCATTTGGCATCACCAGGCAAGACTGTTCTCTTCCTGTTGGGGAACACTTCAGTGGTCATGGGCCTTTGGCCTCTGATCTTTGGGCAAGCATTCTCCAAGACGGCCTTCACGACACATGACAGTGCAGAGTCTCTGAGCAGAGACTGGTAGCCAAGTTCCGCACACATGAGGACGGCCTCAACCGGGATCTTGAGTTCATGTCACACTATCTGTAATTGCTACAACTTGCCTGGACTTGCAAAATCTCACTAACTTTCCTGTCTGGAAACAATATACATCTTTTTAACCTGTGCTTAATGCTCTCTCCACTCACGTTGTCTGTACCTTTAAGACTTGATTAGCTGTAAAGATTCAGATTCCAATCACAATTCATCTAAATTGAGTTTGTGTCTCCATACACCCTGTTTGTGATCAGAACTCCCACCCACCTGAGGAAGAAACAGCCAGTTCCGAAAGCTAGTGGTGTTTGCCACAAATAAACCTGTTGGACTTTAACCTGGTGTTGTGAGACTTCTTACCTGGAAAACATACCCCAGGGAGGGTGCCAGAAAACTCGGCCTCATGTCCCTGAGAGTTGCAGACCAGGATCCAGGCATGCTTTGATGATCAACATTTTTATTCATTACTGCTAAGACAAGCATTAAACGCCCGTCTTTATTTGCCCTTGAGGATTGGTGGTGAACCAACTTATTGAAGCACAGATATCAGTGTGATGTAGCTACACCCACAGTGCTGTAAGGTAGGAGCTCTAATTTTTATTCTTTCATATTATATGGTGGCAAAGCCAGCATCTGTTGCCCACCATAATTTCCCTAAGCCATTTCCCTAGGCAGTTAATAGTCAATCACATTGCTACGGATCTCTAGTTATATATAGTCCAGATTAGGATCATAGAATATTAGTTAGCATTACTGCCTCACAACACCAGGGACCCAGGTTCAATTCGCAGTGTGTGTACGGAGTCCCGTGTCAGCATGGATTTTCCCTGGGTGCTCCAGTTTCCACGCACAGTCGGAAAGACGTGCTTGTTAGGTGCATTGGCCTTGCTAAATTCTCTCTCAGTGCACCTGAACAGGTACAGGAGTGTGGCGACTAGGGGATTTTCACATTAATTTCATAATGTAAGCCTACTTATGACACTAATAAATAAACTTAACACTTACACTAAAAAATACTTAAACTCAGAATCCTACAGTGCAGAAGGAAGCCCACTAGACCAACTGGTCTGCACTGACAATACTCCCACCCAGACCCTAGCCAATAAACCCACATATTCAGCCTGCTAATCCCCCTGACATTAAGGGGCAATTTGGCATGGCCAATCAACCTAACCCACACATCTTTGGAGAGCAGGTCAGGACAGCAGATTTTGATTCTTAATGAACGTTAGTGACCCAGATGGATTGCAACAATCCGTGATGTTTGTTATGGTCACCATTACTGGCACTATCTTTATAATCCAGATTTAGTAATTGAACTTAACTTCCACCACTGCCATTGGTAGCATATGAACCCATTAGCTTGGGCCTTTGGATTACCAGTCCAGTGACATTCTTACTATCCCACCAATGAAGGAACACATTTCCAAGTCAGTATGTTATGTCAGAATTTAGAAGGATGAGAGGTGATCACATTGAAACATCTGAGGGACAGGGTGGGGGGGTGGTGGAGGGGTGGAGGGGGCTACTCTCCCACCACACTAATTTTTTAACGCGTCAGGCCGGGAGAATCGTGTGTGGGTCGATTTGCGAGATTCATGCATGAATCCTGATGCACGGCTTCTCCAAACGCTGGATATCCGGCGCAATCAGGGCCATGCTGGAAAACAGCGGGACCAGCAGTTAAGTCATTTTAATCTTATTTTAATCTTAATTTAATCTTATTTGAATATTATCGGGCCCAGGTTCAGACTCGCTCCCCACTTCCAGGGAACTAGTGGGAGACCCACGAGAGAGTCAGGCAGTGGGGTGATGGTGCCTCTTGGGCATTGGCACCTGGCAGTGCAAACCTGTGCCCCCAGATCTGCCCAAGGGGCAAAGTGCCCATGACCGGGAACACCTTCGCACTGCCCATTGGACATGGAGAAGTGCCGGGCCTGGGTGGGGGGGGGGACGCTATGGGGTGTGGCTGAAGGGTAATCAGTAGGGGGGTAGGGGTGCCTGTTGCCACTTTGGCATTGGGATTGTTCGGGGCTGGAGGGAGGCCAGTGATTGGGATGGCTTGGGGGGGATCTGCTGGTGTGGAGGGCAGACGGGAGTCTGTCTCCTGGCAGGGGTCTGCCTTGTGGGGGAGGGGTCTGATGGTGTCGGGGAAGAATCATCACTACTGGAGATGGAAGGAAATTGGGCGCTCCAGGACAGGATAAGGAGGAATTTTATCTCTCCGAGGGTGATAAGCCTTTGAACTCCATGCCACAGAGCGCTGTGGGGGCAGACTCTATCGGGTGAATTTTCCTGTTCCACTCACCACGGGGAATCCTAGTGGGTGAGGGGCGGACCATGGAATGTTCCACTGTATGGAGTCTCATGTCAGCATGGATTTTCCCTGGGTGCTCCAGTTTCCACGCACAGTCGGAAAGACGTGCTTGTTAGGTGCATTGGCCTTGCTAAGTTCTCTCTCAGTGTACCTGAACAGGTACAGGAGTGTGGCGACTAGGGGATTTTCACATTAATTTCATTGCAGTGTTAATGTAAGCCTATTTATGATACTAATAAATAAACTTAACACTTACACTTAAAAATGCTTAAACTCATAGAATCCTACAGTGCAGAAGGAAGCCCACTAGACCATTTGCCCTGCACTGACAATACTCCCACCCAGACCCTAGCTAATAAACCCACATATTCAGCCTGCTAATCTCCCTGACCTTAAGGGGCAACTTGGCATGGCCAATCAACCTAACCCACACATCTTTGGAGAGCAGGTAAGGACAGCAGATTTTGATTCTTAATGAACGTTAGTGACACAGATGGATTGCAACAATCCGTGATGTTTGTCATGGTCACCATTACTGGCACTATCTTTATAGTCCAGATTTATTAATTGAACTTAACTTACACCACTGTCATTGGTAGGATATGAACCCATTAGCTTGGGCCTTTGGATTACCAGTCCAGTGACATTCTTACTATCCTCTGCAAGCTTTGATGATAACATCTTTGCAGCATTTTCCGGTTTCGGGGCAAGCGCAGCAGGAAAATCCCACCCCTTGGGCATAGTTAAGATTGATTGGAGATTGATAGGTTTTTCACCAGTAAGAGAATCAGTGGTTACACAGAAGGGGCAGGGAAGTGAGAAATGTCGTATCAGCCATGACCTTATTGAATGGCAGAGCAGGTTCGAAAGGCTGAACAGCCTAGTCCTGTTCCTATTTCTTATGGTCTTATGGAGAGCTGCAAAGGTCTCTTGATATTGAAGAAAGCATCATGGCTGAAGATGTGTTAGTGTCCATCAAGTCTCAGAGGCAAATAGATTTCCCGTCCTTACCTTCAGTGAACCCATACAAATAAGCAATGAGTTAACAGAGCTCAACTTCCTCAGCACTGTTGGTCACTCATCTAATCAAATCGTGGCGTTTGCACATGAATGTGAGTTGTTTATAATAATGGAGATCTCCAAGGGGGTACAGAAATGTTGGATTAAATGAAAGAATCTGTCAGTTTTTTTTTGTGCATGGCAGAAATGCAGCTTCCAAACAGTGTGAAACGTGACATCAGAGGGCACATGCAAAGTTTGAGAACACAGCTACCTGAGTACTTCCCTGTTCCTGACACAAAGTTCAGCTAGATATGAAATCCCTCTGCAAGCTTTGGTGATGACATCTTTGCAAGCCTGACCTCGAGGGAACAATGATGTGACAGTACTTTAAAGCTGGGTTTTTTTCTGAGCTTGCTAACTAACTTTTGGCTTAAAGTTGCTTTGGAATACCCAGAACTTTCTGAGAAGGCAGTAAAGTTCTGATGCCTTTTCCTGCAACCTACCTTTGTGAAACTGGATTTTTCAGGGCTTGTCGCATTGAAGACCAAATATCAGAATAAGCTTAACATTGAACTAGATCTCTGATTGATGCTGTCACCCCTGGAACCTGAGATCCAGTGTTTGATATCTGCAAAACAAGATCAGCCTTTTCATTGGTGTTATCTGTTTCCACTGGTAGGCCTACTGTGGATAAATGTGCAGTGATGAATACAATGTATTTGTGTCCACATCATAAACTATTTGAAATAGCTGCATTTTTAATACCCATTGATATCTAAGTATAAATCACCACCAGTGAGCTCTCCCTCCCAAAGGGGAGAGCAGCCTATGGTCATCTGGGACTATGTCAATGTTTCCTTTGCAATAACATACTAAAAGATTATTGCTTTCAGTCTTGGCAATTCTAACTGACCTCCCATCTGCTGACATGGTGGCACAATTCTTTGCACTGCTGCCTCATTGCACCAGGGACTTTGGTTCAATTCTGATCTTGGGTCACTGTTTGTGGGGAGTTTGCATGTTCTCCCCATGTCACTGTGGGTTTCCCCTGGGAGCTCTGGTTTCCTCCCACACTTCAAACATGTGTGGGTTAGGTGGATTGGCCATGCTAAATTGCCCCTTAGCGTCAGGGGGATTAATGGAGTAAATGTATTGGGTTATGGGGATAGGGCCTGGGTGGGATTGTGGTCTGTTCAGACTGGATGGGCCAAATGGCCTCCTTCTGTACTGTATGATTCAATGATGTCTTGTAAAGAGCATTCAACACTTGCACTATCCCTTGCACAGATACAAAGGAACCACTTCCAGATTTTGTTCCTGAATCACCCAACTCTTATCTTAAGACTGAACTCTCTTATCCTAGATCCTACAATAGATTTTCTTCAAATCTCATTCATGGAAATAGAATCTAAAACCAAAATGCTGTGGATGCTGGAAATCTGAAATAAAAACCAAAATAATGCTAGAAGTGCTCGACAGACCTGGCAATACTTGTCGAGGGAGAAACAGTTAATGTTTCAGATCAATGACCTTTTTAAGGACATCAACTTGAAACACTGGCTCAAATCTCCTGGTCACCGGATTGTTGGAAACCAGATTTACGCCCCAAGGATTCCTTGGATGTTCCAACACAATGACTCTGATGGAACTGCCTGAGAAGTTTGAACTTCCAGTGGGCTATTCCCCTGCTCCCCAGAACTTCAAAAAAAGGTCTGCAATTTATTAAGGCAGGAGAATTTGGATGCTACAAACTTACTTACCTGATAATTACCCAGTAAATGTTAAATAGAAAAGTCCTCGTCTAATGCCCAGGTAACTAGACAACTGATTCCCCAAGTCACTCATACTGACACCCAGATTAACACCTTGACTCCCCTTTGATCCCTCAACTCGCCTCTTGATTCCCTGACCACCCCCAAATTTGCTCGCCGACCATCCCCAACCAGCCCAACTCCCGTTGCAGCAATCTCTGAATTCCCCCCAACCTGACCTGACAAACCTCACTACCCTACCCAGCTGCCTCCCTAACCCCTTACCCATTAACCTTACTCACATCATCCCCTTACGTCATCAACCATAGCCCCTTAAAACATTTCCCTTCTCTCCTTAGCTTTTCAAAGAAGATTTGGAACATTTAAACTTTTTACTTACTAGTACATAGAAACAATTTAAAAAGCGTGTATGGCCTCTTCATGGATTCTCTCAGCTATCGCCTCCAGGGTTTCCTACACTGAATCAGTTTGGAAGGATCCTACATTGAAAACTTGCCTACAAAAATCAGAGGGAGCTACCCAGGTAACTTATTGATCATTTGGATCAGCAATAAGTGATCTGATCCACATTTCTTGCCACAAATGTTGTCAGACCTACTGAGTATTTCAAGGTTTATGCAACATGTACCTATAATTTAACTCTTTAAGCTTTGATTTTTGTTTTTGGTGAATTTGTGCTGTTACCCCAGGCCAATATGCGCTTCTTGATTTGCAGTGACCAGTATCAAATACTTAACTTTTACCATCTCTTTTCCAAAACCCTCAAGCTAAAGGCCAATATTTCATTAGCCCTTTTGATTGCTTCTTGTATTTGCGCACTGGTTTTTAGTGATTTGTGTTCTTGAACATCTCAATCCCTTTCTCTCCTTTACAGTGTCTGCTCTCTTGTTATTTAAAAAAACCTTGATTTGCCTTTTTTGGATCCAAAGTGAATGACCTCACACTTCTGCAGATTGTAACGTATCTGCCAATGGTCATCTGGCTCACTGAATCTGGCCAGAATTCTCCGACCTTGCCTGGGGTTGGAATTCTCCAGTCCTGCTGCTGTGAATGGACATTGGGCTGAGTGCCAACTTCTCTGTTTTCATAGTCAGCGGTGATGGAGATACGACTTCAGCGAATTCTGGCCCCTGTCTTTCGTCCTTCTGCAACTCCTTGCTCTCACCCACACACCCTCATATTACTCATTTGTTTATGCAACTGTCTATTCCTTTATTTATATCATTGATACAGAGAGTGAAAAGCTGAGGCCCCAGTACAGATCCTTAGGGACCACAACTTATCACGTTCAACCATTCTGCATACATTCCCTTTATTTCAACTATCTGACTCCTACATCTCAACCGATTGCGAACATATAGCTCAGAGCTATCTCCAATTTCACGTGCTCTCATTATTGCTACTAATCTCTCCTTTGGAGACTTATCAAATGCCTTCTGGCAATCCATATTTACCTTAGGAAGAAATTGAAGGCCTTAGAGAAGGTGCAGAAGTGGTATACTAGAATGGTATCAATGATGAAAGACTTCAGAGAAGTTAAAAAAGAATTCAATAAAGATGTTCAAAACCATGAATTGTTTTGATAGGGTAAATGAGCACAATGTGTTTCCAGTGTCAGAAGGGTCATTAATCAGAGGACATAGATTTATAGTGATTTGAGAAAGCACCAGAGGTGTCATGAGGGAACATTTTTTACACAGGCTGTTATCAGTGACGACTTGTCATGGATGCGCTGCCCGCAATTTGCAAATTAACCTTAAAGATTCAACTAGATAAATTAAAGTCACCAAAGTCTCAGAGGAGGCTGCCCTCCTTTTGGAAATGGGGTGGGGCTGACTGGTGGGGATTTAACCTGAGGGTCACCACACCTCAGACAAGGGCAAATTTGAGAACGCAGGACTTTCACGGACAACCTCAGCCAGCACAGGAACTGAACGAGTGCTAATGGCATCGTTCTACATCACGAACCAGCTGTCCAGCCAACTAAACTAACCGACTCAATCAGATATCTACCTGGATAAATACAAAAATGGGAAAAAAATTGCAACGTAATGAAAAAAGAGCAGGGTGTGGGACCAATTGGATAGATTTTCCAAAGATCCAGTATAGGCATGATGGGCTGAAAAGCCTCAATCTGTGTTGTATCCATGTATCCCTGCCTATAATTCCATGATTTAATACCATATTATATGCCATCTTACTCTGGTATCCCTTTCAGCTCAGTAGTAAATGTTGGTATAATGGAATTAGATACTTGTGGCAATTTACATGCTAAAAATGAATAATTTGGCATTCTACAACATAGAATTCATAAGTCCGAACATTCAGTATCATTTTAATACAAACATAAATAATAAATATAGAATCAAGTCCAAGGATATTTATGGTGCCCTATAATGACCCTCTGTGACTAACTTTCCACGGATAAGTTGTGTTGATACTCTGTTTGTTAACACTTTAATATGAATCCAAACTTCATCAATCTGTTGTGGAATGATACAGATATAAAAAAAAACCTAAATGGAGAAAACCTGAAATGAAAATCACTTGACATTTTGAAGAGTAAGTCTTGTTAATGCTTCAGGTGGGGCCTGTTTTCTGATGAATGGTCCCACTTTAAAGGTTTGATCATGCTTTTCTCCCTTCTAGGGACAAAAAAAACCTTGCATCTCATTTCAACTTTTTGTGTTTTTTTTAATTTTCATTCAAGTTTTGCACATTCTGGATTAGCCAGTTATCCCTTAAAATTCACATGGAATGCGAACATATTCTGGAATTTCCTCCCTAATGACATTGTGGGTCAATTGGCTGCAGCATTTCAAGAAGGCAACTCACCACCAACTTAGACTCATAGAATCTAAAGTACAGAAGGAGTCCAATCAGCCCATCGAGCCTCCACAACAATAATCCCACCCCAGATCCCATCCCCATAACCCCACATATTTACAGTCTTAATCCCCTGACCCTAAAGGGCAATTTATCTTGGCCAATCAACCTAACCCACAAATCTTTCAAGTGTGGGAGCAAATTGGAGCATCCAGAGGAAACCCACACAGACATGGGGAGAATGTTCAAACTCCACACAGGCAGTCACCTGAGACCGGAATTGAACCTGGGTCCCTGGCCTTATGAGGCAAGGGCAACTAGGGATGAGCACTCAGTGCCTTGCCGGTGATGGCCATGTCCTACAAATGAATGCTGTTTTTCCCTCTGGACTTTAGACCTAAGACAATTTTGTAGACTGGTGATAAACAAAAATGTGAAGATGCTTCCTCACTTCAGTTTTCAATCCATTATTCCAAATGTACTTCATGTTGTGCTAAGAAAAGAAGGAAACTGGGACCCACTTTGCTACATTTAAAAGTATACTTGTTCCTGACTGATCACTCGATCCCCTTCCAGTCATGGTCCATCAGAGTCTATGTTAATCATTATCTTGGTCTGGCGCTGTTCAATTTTGCCCTGTTAGAGGGTTAACACGCAGCTGTCGACATTCTTCATGTTCTACAGATCTTGATGGATGAGTGGACACATCTTTACAACTTGGCAGATGGAACAATTGTCACAGATGATGGCAACCATACAAGAACAGCTATGCCAATCGTTAATTGTGTTTATGTACATGTTCTGAAGTTCATAAAAATGCTCAGGAGATCCAGAAAACAGAAGCAAATTGTCCTTGTTCACTGAATCTGTAGACACTTGCATCATTCTGTGAAAGCTACACAGTTGCACAATGGTTAGCACTGCAACCTCACAGCACCAGGGACTTGGGTTCAA
Source organism: Carcharhinus amblyrhynchos (assembly GCF_965287045.1). Classification (NCBI taxonomy): domain Eukaryota; kingdom Metazoa; phylum Chordata; class Chondrichthyes; order Carcharhiniformes; family Carcharhinidae; genus Carcharhinus; species Carcharhinus amblyrhynchos. Next base: position 42,900,783 of record NC_137324.1, on the reverse strand, counting down.
TTCTGGCCTTGGGTGACTTTCTGTGTGGAGTTTGCACTTGTCTGCATGGGTTTGCTCCGGTTTCCTGTTACAGTCCAAAGATATGCGGGTTAAGTTGATTGGCCATGCAAAACTGCCCCTTAGTGTCAGGGAGATTAGCAGGGTCATAACTGGGGTTACGGGGATAGGGCCTGGGTGGGATTGTTGTCAGTGCAGGCTCAATTTGCTGAATGTCCTCCTTCTGCACGGTCAGGATTCTATGATTCGATCAAAGCATTGCCATAAATTTCCAGTGCATCATAAGATGCAAAATTTTGGAATTTTAAGCTGAGCAAAACAAAAGAATTTTTTTTATTGGCAGCTGAATATAGGAGAACTTGACACATTCACATTGAGCTGTTGTCAAGGAGATAGCTGTTCTACTGAAAACAATAAAAAATAATCCTTATGAGCTGCACTGAAATTCATCTACTTCTGTCAAAACTATGCACATTTACATGTGCAAGCACGCAAATTTATGAACTTGGAAGGCACTGCACATTAAATGATGTACTAATCTAGATAGACTAAATTACCCTATCTCTGTCTAGCCTACCTCTCATATTCTTTGTCAGTTCCAAAGAAGAGCCATATTGGACTCAAAATATGAACTCTTTCTCTCTCCACAGATGCTACCAAACTGGATGAGTTTATCCAGCATTTTCTGCCTTTATTTCTATTATTCTTTCATTCTCCTTTCACTCATCTCCTCGGTCAGAGACTTGAGCACTGAATCTAGATGAACACCTCAGTACAATACTGAGGGAGTGTTGTACTGAGGCCAATTTCCACGATCAATTGGACATAAAAGTTCTTATGGCACTGTTAGATAAAGGATTAAGTTCTCCCTATATTTATGATAATATCTATCCTCAATCAGCAATACTAAAACAGCTTGTCTGAATATGATTTCCTTGTTGTTTGAGGGGCTTTGCTGTGGAAAACTGACTGCTGTGTTTTCTACATTACTAGTGAGGACTACACTTCAGAAGTACTTAATTACCTGCAAAGCATTTGATCATCCATAGAATTCCAACAATGCAGAAGGAGGCCATTCGGCCCATTGAGCTTGCACCAAAGAGGCATGGTAGCTTAGTGGTTAGCACTGCTGCCTCACAGTGCAGGGGACCCGGGTTAAATTCACACCTTGTGTAACTGTGGAGTTTGCATGTTCTCCCTGTGTCTGGGTGGGTTTCCTCTGGGTGCTCTCCCACAGTCTGTAAGACATGCTGGTTAGATGAATTGGCCATGCTAAATTCTTCCCTCAGTGTACCCGATCAAGTGTGGAGTGTGGCGACTAGGAGATTTTCAGAGTAACTTCGTTGAAGTGTTAATGTAATTGTACTTGTGATTAATAAATAAATTTTAAAAAGCCAACTCTCTGAGAGAGCACCTAAAGTAAATCGCGTGCCCTAGCCCTGTAATCCTACGATGGCCAATCCACCTAACCTGCACATTTTGGTCTGTGGGATGAAAATGGAGCACCCAAAAGAAACCCACACAGACACAGCGAGAACATGAAAATTTCACATAATGAAAGGTGCTAAATAAGAGCGAGTCCATTTGTTTGCTTTTGAAAGTCATCAATACCATTTCAAGAATATTTTTGTCACTGTGTTGGAACCTGTGGCTTCAAAGTTTGTATTTATTGAGATGAACACCACCTGAAAAGGGAAACTGAAAATGGGAACTAAGAAAGGAAACTGATCCTCCCAGCTTCTAAGGAAACAAAAAGTGAAACTGAAATTGTTCCAATGAAATTTAATCAAATGTTTAAAATGACACAGATCAATGCAATTTTAGCAGAAGAAGACAGAAACTAGATCCAGATGCTGAGAATAAACAAACACACTTGCTGTAGCTGTTTCTATTGCTTGAATAAAACATTGGTGGATTTATGCCATCCAAACCAAGCTGAGGAATGTTCTGCAGATGTTTCAGTGCGTTTCTGGTCAAGACCATACCTGTGAAATTCAGATTGGCTGTGTGCTTCTGTGGTCCAGACATCAGCTAATTCTTAGAAAGAAAGAAGCTGAAATTCTTGGAAGAACAACAGTTTTGAAGAATTTTGTGACTAAGCTTGATGGTCTATATGCTGAATGGACTGCTGAATCCATTTGTAAAATTTGTCTTTGTCACATCTGTCACTTAATGGGTAATTTTTAATGCATAAACAACCACAATTTGCTTGTTAATTTAGAATGAACTTATATTGATTCTAGGTTTAAGAATACAGGAGAGTACCTAAGGTTGATTTTTGCCAAACATTCATTTCTTGTAAATCATGGAAACCTGTGGTTTAGTTCTTCCAGTAAATAACTGGGATTTTGGATTTCTTTTTGTTTAATTTGCTGGCCTTGACCAAGATCATAACAGTCACACTCAATTGCATGTTGCCTGTATTTAGTGTAAAAATGTCCTCAAAGCCGTGACCAGTTCATATCAAGTTGAATGCATACTGTGAGGTGAATCTAATCTAAGAACATACAATAAAATACAGAATAGAAAATAGAGTAGATTTTTTTTTCTCAAATTTGCAGGAGTATGTATCTTAACTTTCTGTCAGGCTGAAGCGTAAACTGCTCACAATACCTATTAGTTTAAACTACTGGAAAATGTGTATCAGTTTGGTGGAAACAGTGTAATTTAAGTCACTATTTCCTTCCCATTACACTGCATACATTGTTTTATTTGGGCAATATGATGCACATACACACAGGATATTTCCCTGCAGTGATAACCTGGGGTTCAATGATTGGCCTCTGGCAACCACAACTACATTCTTGTTTGCCAGATATGTCTCCAGTCATTGCAGAAATTTTGCACTGACCCCTGTTGATCTCCATTTTGCTGGGAGGACATGGCGCCTTATTCAGTAAATGCTGCCTTGATGCCATGAGCAGTTATTCTCAGTTTAAGATTAAAATGAATCAAATAATTAAATATATACCAAGCAGATGAAATAGAACATAGAACATATAGAACATAGAACATATTGTATAAAATAATCAAAATAAAATTTTGCATGAGAGGTTCCAGGGAGAGGTTCCAGAGGATTGGAGGATTGCGGATGTAGTTCCTATTTTTAAGAAAGGGAACAGAGATAGCCCGGGAAATTACCGACCGGTGAGTCTGACCTCAGTGGTTGGTAAGCTGATGGAGAGGCTTCTGAGGGACAAGATTTACGAACATTTGGAGAGGTTTGACATGATCAGGAATAGTCAGCATGGATTTGTCAAGGGCAGGTCGTGCCTTACAAGCCTAGTTGAGTTCTTCGATAATGTGACTGAACACATTGACGAAGGAAGTGCCGTGGACGTAGTGTACATGGACTTCAGCAAGGCGTTTGATAAGGTCCCCCATGCAAGACTTCTTGAGAAGGTGAGAGGGCATGGGATCCAAGGGCCTTTGGCCTTGTGGATCCAGAACTGGCTTGCCTGCAGAAGGCAGAGAGTGGTTGTGGATGGGGCTTTTTCTGAATGGAGGTCAGTCACCAGCGGAGTGCCTCAAGGATCTGTTCTGGGACCCTTGTTGTTTGTCATTTTCATAAATGACCTGGATGAGGAAGTGGAGGGATGGGTAAGTAAGTTCGCTGATGACACGAAGGTCGGTGGTGTTGTGGATGATCTGGAAGGATGGCAAAAGTTGCAGCAGGACATAGATAGGATGCAGGACTGGGCGGAGAAGTGGCAGATGGACTTCAACGCGGATAAATGTGTTGTCGTCCATTTTGGCAGAACCAACGGGATGAACGAGTACACTATTAAGGGCAGAAGTCTGAGTAGTGTTGAGGAGCAGAAGGATCTTGGGGTCCGGGTCCACAGGACTCTTAAATCGGCCTCGCAGGTGGAGGAGGTGGTCAAGAAGGCGTATGGTGTACTGGCCTTCATTAATCGAGGGATTGAGTTTAGGAGTCGGGAGGTAATGCTGGAACTTTATAAGACCCTTGTCAGGCCTCATTTGGAGTATTGTGCGCAGTTCTGGTCGCCTCACTATAGGAAAGATGTAGAAGCTATTGAAAGGGTGCAGAGGAGATTTACAAGGATGTTGCCTGGACTGGGAGGCATGCCTTATGAAGTTAGGTTGAGGGAGCTGGGACTCTTTTCCCTGGAGAGACGAAGGTTGAGAGGCGACCTGATAGAAGTTTACAAAATGTTGAGAGGAATAGATAGGGTGGACTCTCAGAGGCTATTTCCCCGGTTTGAAATGGTCGCTACGAGAGGACACAGATTTAAGGTGCGGGGAGGGAGGTTCAGAAGTGATGTTAGGGGTAAGTTTTTCACTCAGAGGGTGGTGAGTGAATGGAATCGGCTGCCGTCAGTGGTGGTGGAGGCGAACTCGCTGGGGTCTTTTAAAAGACTTCTGGATGAGTATATGGGGTTTAATGAGATTGAGGGTTATAGATAGGTCTGTAGGTTGGTAGGTGATGTGGTCGGCGCAACTTGTGGGCCGAAGGGCCTGTTTGTGCTGTAGTGTTCTATGTTCTATGTTCTATGAATGCTGTGAATCTGAAGTAAAACTTGTTGAACCTACCCAGCAGGGAAATGCTAACCTTCTTTGTCAACATGGATATGTAAACCCAGCATTTTCTATTTTCATTCAAAATAAATAAAATGTGAATATAATTGAACATTTGTATATTTATAAAATGTTAGTTGACAATTATTTTGACATGTAATGAGAAGTAAGTATCATTAAAATCAAGGTGCTTCTAGTTCAATTCTGGCTGATACGGAAGGAAGACATGTAACACCTCTCAGTTGAGACCTGAAGTGAAATAAGTTTAGGACAGACTCAATCCAATTACCCAGCAGCATAAAATTCACTCCCCTGCTGTTATATTTTATAAATATTGGCTTTCACTGAAGTTTCAAATGTGGATTTTTGTAATCTTAATCAGATTATGCCTTTGTGTACAAGATTATTACGGGGCATTGACAGAATGGTTAAGGAGCAGCTATTCCTACGTTCAACCTGATAACACGGCCACTTATGTCTTTGTTATTTACTTACTTCAGTTTAGCTTTCAACACCATTATCCCAACAAAACTCATCCCCAGACTCCATTCCTGGGGCTCAGCTCCTCCCTTTGTGACTGGATCCTAGACTCCTAAACGCAGACACAATCAGTAAGGATAGGTAATGACACCTCCATGATTAGCCTCAACACTGGTGCCCCACAAGGCTGTGGCCCTCAGCCCCTTGCTAGAACTCCTTATGCTATATACTTATGACTGCATGGCCAAATTTCATTCTGAATCCATTTTCAAGTTTGTTGATGACACCACTGTAGTAGGTCAGATCTCAAACAATGATGAGTCGGAACACAGGAAGGAGTGAGAGAATCTGGTGAAATCATGTGATGGCGATAATCTCTCCCTCAATGTCAACATAATGAAAGAGACAATCATTAACATCAGGAAGCATAGTGGAGGACACACCCCTGTCTACATTACTGGGGGTGAAGTAGAAATGTTTTAGAGCTTCAAGTTTCTAGGTGTTCAGTTCACCAACACCCTTTCAGGGTCCCTATACTCTGACGCTATATTTAAGAAAGCTCACTAAACCTCTATTTTCTTGGGAGGGTAATGAAATTCAACATGTCCGCAACAACTCTCACCAAATTTTACAGATGCATCCTAGAAAGCATCCTTTCTGGTTTAGTATGGCTCCTGCTCTGGTCAAAACCACAAGAAACTACGAACGGTTGTGAACATAGCCAAGACCATCACGCATACAAGCAAATCAAGGCAGCTCATCAGCATCTTCCGAAGGGCAGCTAGGAATGGGCAATAAATGCTGGCCTAGTCAGTAATACCCACATCCCATTAATGTGAGAAGGTAGGAATGAGGAAGGAGCATCCAGCAAACTTACTCATTCCATCATTCAATATTGTGCTCAATCTACAAATACTAGATAGAAACTCAAACAGTGTCATTCGATCTGTGGCACATCAGTACTTTCACATCTTGCTTTGTTTCTGTCATGGGTCAGCTCATTGGTAGTTTGATTTATTGTCTATGAGTTAGAAGGTCATGAGTTCAAAACTGACTCAATAGACTTCAATGCATAACCCAGACTGAGTGGGAAAGGAATGTTGTTGTGCCATTTTCTGAAAGTGACTTTAAACTGAGGTGCTGTGTGCCCTCTCAGGATAAAGAATTGTGCTACAGTAGCCACATATATTTGACAATTAACAGCTAATATAGATTATCTTGTAATTTATCTTGTTGGTGTTGTGGGATCTTGCTTTGCATAAATTGACTGCTGCATTTCCTACATTATACAATAGCAAAAGTAAATTCATTATTTGGCTGCAAAGCATTTATAATGTTTGGAGGTCATGAAGGGAGAGACATAAATTCCAAGTTATTTCTTTCCTAAGTCACAGGAATGAGCTGTTACCACATGAGGAATGATGCTCAGACAGTGGCAGTTGTGCTGGGGCATCCATTCTGTGGTTGATGAGAATAATTGACCAATTCTTGGCTGCTCAACTGGGAGTACAGTAGGCCAGGATGGTCAAAGGTTTAGGCAGATGGATTTTCTTCCAAATGCTGCTTCCTTGATGGTGGGCACAGAAATTAACAGCAACACATTCCTTTGGGATTGATAGCTATCCATTTTGCCTCTGACTGGGCTGAATACAGCTCAGAAAGGCTCCTACATATGCTGACTATCATCAGCCTGCTCTGTCTTACCACATCACACATGCTGGGATTCCTGAATTAGTGTCAGAACATACCCTGCTCCATTCTACACTTAGGATTCAGAAAGGTGGACAGAATAAATGCATGCCAGTGTCATCAATTGGAATTTACCATCAATACGCTGAAGGTGGTGGAAATCTGAAACCTCCTCTGCTCTAATTCTACCCAAAATAGAAGCAGGAGCTCTGGACTATTTCTGTCTCTGGATAATATTCTGGATGACTCAGTGATTCATTTAAATCACTTTACTGCGCATTGCAATTTATGGACAAACAAATTTGTCACATGCGTTTGAACAGCAGCGCATTTCCTAAGTGCTGAATAAGGGTGTAAGCTCGGAGCATCAACCGACTGTTTGCTCCACAGGCGCTGAATCACCTGCTGTGCGTGCCAGTATTTTCTAACCTTGTTTTAGATTTGCAGTATTTTGCTGCATCATCTCATAAGTGTTTGGTTTGACACCAAACTCAGGTTTTATGAGCCTGTAATTTATAGCTGGAAAGATGACTGAGGGAAAAAAGGAACTCAAAACTTTTGGGGTGAACAAAAGAAACAAAATGCAAAAATGTTATATCCCTCAACCAAAGAAAAATCTTCTCTCTTCAAAAGAAATGTTTAAAAGGCGGTAAAACTGAGCGTTGACTCTTACTGCTCATAGAAAAAGGACAACATTTTAAAAATAAAATGAATGAGAAAATCCTGATAGTACAGTTCTTATTCTTCATACATATTTCTAAGCTTACATTATGAGACAAGCTTTTTTTAACTTGCATACACAGATAAATTGCATTGTGAAAAATACATCAGCATTGTATTGTGGCAGAAACACTTGGAATCTCACTAAGACAGCAAATGAGGAACTATGCATTATGTAAAAGTACATCAGAGATTTCAATATAACAAGGAATCAGAATGCTTTTATATCTGAACTTGATAAATTTTATGCAGCGTGGAATTGTTTTAGATTAACAATTTTCCTTCTCGCCTTGGTTCGGGAGTTTTCTTTGAGGGAAGTGTGTGTTTCTCATCTGCTGCCAACTCCACACCCTAAGATAAGAGCGCTGTATGATGAATAAGAAATAAGTTCATGCTCAGCGAAATTATTCTGAAAGGATAAAACAAATACCAGGTGTGCGGTTATGTGGGATTTCGGTGCAGCACAAACCACAGCAAGCAAAGCTTGAAGGGTTACAAGGTCAATTATTTTGAATCCAGCAGGGCTCCGAGTATTCCCTGTTTACTTGGCATGCACGTCTGCAGCCGAGATGGGATCTGGCACCACATCACGCTCACAGTTTGGACCCATCAATCAAACTCATCACCCTAATTACACTGGGAGCTGAAACTGACGGACATTAGCAAATCAAAGGGATGGTGCTAATACTAGACACAGAGGCCATTTGAAAAAAAAGCTAAAGCCACTTGTATTAATTTATAGGAAGAGAAATAAACAAATGATGCTGGGAAATTCACTTATGTTTTCAATGCTTCTTTAGAACTCATTTGCAGCTGTTTTATTTAGCCCTTTTATATTTACATTTAAAAGAACTGTTTATCCTCTTCTCACCCCTCGCAAGCATTCATAATGAACGCTTCATGTCTGAATGAGGTAAATTATTTGCATTGTGAAATTATTCTAGTTTTCTCTCTTTCCTTGGCTTTGAGGAAAGTGCGTGTCCGGGAAGCAGACATTCCCTGACTATATGGAATAAGATTCCGAAGCCCTTGGTCATGTCACGTGATGTGCAGGACTGGCTTCATAGAAGCATAGAATCTCTACAGGGCAGAAGGAGGCCATTCAGCCCATCGAGTCTGCACTGATCACAATTCCACTCAGACTCTATCCTTGTAACCCCACACATTTACCCAAGCTAGCTCCCCTGACACTAAAGACATAAGAACATAAGAAATAGGAGCAGGAGTAAGCCATCTAGCCCTTCGAGCCTGCCCCGCCATTCAATAAGATCATGGCTGATCTGAAGTGGATCAGTTCCACTTTCCCACTTTCTCCCCATAACCCTTAATTCCCTTGTCTATCAGAAACCTATCTACCCATGACTTAAATATATTCAACGAGGTAGCCGCCACCACTTCAATGGGTAGAGAATTCCAAAGATTCACCACCATTTGAGTGAAGAAGTTCCTCCTCAACTCCGTTCTAAAGTGCCCCCCCCCTTAGTTTGAGACTGTGCCCTCTACTGTTTTCCTTTCTAAGCGGGAAGAATCTCTCTACCTCTACCCTCTGAACGGCTAATTTAGCATGGCCAATCCAACGAACCCATTGGTTCACACTCCCATCCTTTTGCCCATTCTCTGAAGTAATATTTTTGTTTACCTCTTCTCAACAATTCCTCCGGCAAACTCAACATCTCAATCTAAATTTAAAGTTTATTTAATAGTCACAAGTAGGCTTACATTCACGCTGCACTAAATTTACTGTGAAAGGTCCCTTTTCGCCACACTCCGGCACCTGTTTGGGTACACTGAAGAATTTAGCATGGGTAATCCACCTAACCTGCACATCTTTGGACTGTGGGAGACAACCAGAGTACCCTGAGGAAACCCACGCAGACATGGGGAGAATGTACAAACTCCACACAGACAGTGACCCAAGCTAGAAATCGAACCCGGGTCCATGACGCTGTGAGGCAGCACCCTAACCATTGTGTCACAGTGCCACCCCTCGCTGTGCTGCCCAATCTGTGGGAAATCAGGGTTGACAAGTGCGACAGGGCCCCTGGTAACTCTCACTCCATTTAACAGGAAAAGCAGCCTGGTTCATTTTGAGGATCGGGCCTTATTAAAATAAGGCTGATGTGCTGGAGATGATAAATGACTGGCTTGGGGCAGCCTGCCGGCTACCAGAATTTTAGGCTTCCAACAGAATAAGTAGTTGGGCACTCGATTTCTCGGAGGGAGAACTTTGTGTGGCAGTGGCACATGTTATTCTGAATCCCTATCCTGTTCCTCCGGATCCAAAAAGATAAATAACATCTTTTGCCTTTGGACTCTGCTCTAACTGAACATGCAGCAAGGCCATGTTGCCAGAATTCAAGTCCCAAAATGGCATCAGCGTACATACAATACTTTCAGGCCCTAATTTAAATATCAAAATCAGTCACGAGGCTGCTTCAGGAATATGGCAAAATGGACAGAGCATCAGCGGAAATGTGAATTTTAATTGTTCCTCAGTTTTTTTCAGTTAACAGGATCTTAGGATCTCCACTGAAGAGTGATCAAGCAGAAACGGCCAGGTTTCAGGGGCAGGTCCATGGCATTATCTCCCAAATTCAGGAAGGGAAAAGAGACTATCTGAAAGAAAATACAATGTCCCTCAGAATTTAGTGACAGGTTGATCAATGTGACTAAATATGTCTTTACTTTGCCTACTCAATTGCCACAGAGTGCATCCTGTTAAGGTTTAACTAACAAACAGAGGAGACCAGCAATGAGGCCTCAATCTGGTATACAGCAAGAGATGGCACAATTACACGAAGGGCCAAATTTCCGCACCCTATCCGCTGAAGATAGGAACAGAGCCGAGATAAGGAGAGCCTGAAAATACTGATGCCGAAACATTGGCAGGATTTTCCAGCCGTGCTCACCCCGAAAGCAGAAAAGCCCGCCCAAAGTCAACGGACCTTTCCATGGTCCTCCCCTTGCCTGCTCCGATTCCCATGGTGGGCCGGATGGTAAAATTCACTCCAATGTGTAAATTTCAATACGCCAATCTTGTTGCTGGCAACAATTACCAGATATGAGGAAGTCCCAATCTCTGCCCAACTGGAGCTTATAAAAGCTGTTTGAAAGTTCATTAAGGCTGTCTTCAGTTTTGAGATTCAGATTTTTAAATGGCTGGACAGGGGTCCACACTAACTTCAGAAACAGATTACCTGAAGACAACAGACACAAAGCGGAGAGACGATCACGGCTGCCGAGGACACCAGTCTGCCCCATAAGAGGGTGACACAGCACTTGGTTAATGAGGGTGCCCTTGATACTGTGCAGATGGCAGGGAGAATGGGCACAGTGCCCTTGATTTCAGTAAGGTCAACACCCCTGGCTTTGTCAGCTGAGTTTTATGGGTCCCATTATAAGCAGCAGCTAAACTAAAGGGAGAAGGGCTGGATCCTGAACATCCTCTTCCCCTTAGTCGATTACCTTCGTGCCACAATCATCATCTCATTCATTCAACACCATCTATCCCCTCCCAATGATCATTTCCTGATCACCATCTCACTCCCCTCCCTGCTTCCTGAGCAGCCCCCTCAACCTGATCACCATCTCCCCCCGCATCCTGATCACCATCTACACCCCCCCCATCCTGATCACCATCTCCCCCCGCATCCTGATCACCATCTACACCCCCCCCATCCTGATCACCATCTCACCCCCAGCCCCATCTTAATCACCATCTCCTCTCCATTCTGATCATCATCTCCCCCCAATTCTGATCATCATCTCCCTCCGCATCCTGATCACCATCTCTACCCACCCCCCCATCCTGGTCACCGTCCCCCACCCCCATCCTGATGGAATGTTGGCCTTTACAGCGAGGAGGATGGAATATAAAAGCAGGGAGGTCTTGCTGCAATTGTACAAGGCACTGGTGAGGCTGTAACTAGAGTACTCTGTGCAGTTTTGGTCCCCTTATTTGCGAAAGGATATATTGACCTTGGAGGGAGTACAGAGAAGGTTCACCAGGTTGATACCAGAGATGAAGGGTTTAGTTTATGAGGAGAGATTGAGTAGATTGGGCCTGTTCTCGTTGGAGACCCAGGCTTTACCATTTGCAGGAGTAGAGTGAAACGACCACCAGAGGCAGGAGGTGGTCACCATTCATCCTGGAGGGGACACAGGGAAAGGAGGAAGTGGAGACCCCGTGCATGAGTATTATTTGAACAGATGTCAGTCACCGTGTGCCAGAGATGGCTTCGCCTCTGAAAGGAAACAGTGTAATACCTGTGCCACCTTCCAGTGCTGGAATCAAACCCAGATCACCTGTGCAGGACCTGGCGCCTCAGGGCGGGGTGGAGAGGGTGGCACCCACTCTCGGTGGCTGTCAAATTGACGGCCGCTCTGAACTTTTATGTAACTTGATCCTTCCAGACCCCTAGCGGAGATTATGTGGCATTTCCTAGTCAGCTGTGCACACCTGAGTCAAGCAGGTCACTGAAGTCCTGTGTGCCGGGGCTGGGAAGCACCTCAAATTTAAACTGGTCCAGGCCCATCAGGAAACCCAGACTGCAGGGTTCGCAGTCATTGTGGGGATGACTAATGGACAGGGGCCATGATTGCAGCCACGTCACCCTCAAGGCCCTGCTGCAAAATCCACGAAGATCCGACAATAGAAAGGAGCTCCACTCCCTGAATGTCCAGATGGTGTGTGACCACAATATGAACATTATGCACGTCTGACCGAGACACCAAGGCAGCATGAAAGACAGCTTCATTGTCAGGAGCTCGGACATCAGGCATTTGAGTAGGAGCACAAGCTGTAGGGTGGCTTGTGGGTGATATAGGTTATCTACTTCAGACATGGCTGATGACGCCTGTGCGGAGACCTGTGACTGAGGCAGAGATCCATTAGAGTGAGATCCATGTAGCCACTTGCTGGAGTGAAGAAGTGTATAGGACTCCTCGAAATACGATTCCGGTACCTGGACCACCCTAGTGGGGCCCTACAATACAATCCAGTGATCTCTTCCCACATTGTAGTGGTGTGCTGTGCCCTGCACAACCTGGCACAAGAGAGAGGTGACTATTGGAGGAGGAGAAGGAGGACATGGAGGCCAACCAGCCAGGCATCGCAAGGGAGGAGGCCACCGGGCAGGAGGAGGAGGAGGAAGAGGAGGAGGAGCACCACCGAGAAACATCACCCAGACGCTGGAGGGCTGGTAGCTCAAATGAGGCTGCAAGGGCAGCTAAGGAGGCCCTGGTCACCAGGCAATTTAATCGCTAGGGCCTTGTGTCTGTGGGTTCCATGGCCCCCCCCACCCCCAACCTAAACCTATCTCCTGCAATATTGTCACAGCAGAGTGGTGGGCCTGGGTATGTTGTGTTAGTGAGTTTCTTTGACAGGTAGGAGGGTGATGGCAACTCACTAAGTACTACTATGATGATGCCTTGCTGCAATCTAGTCTGACTCCTACCTGAGCTCCGCATGCATGCTGGCACCTGGGCCCATGTCTGTACAGTGGATAAGGGATCTGAAACCCCCATACAGGGCCCTGGGGCGGACGGGGTAGGGAAGGGGAGAGAAGTGCTCATGGGTTCTGGGGAACCAATGGCTTCCTTTTCTCAGTGATACAGCATTGAGGGGCCTCCTCAACTGATATCAACATGAAGCACCTCTCCGGCGATCGTCAATGGAAGACGGTTCCTGTTTAAGACAAATCTGAGACAAACTAACCACAGGTGTGTGGTGAAAAAACATTTAAAGATTACAAAAAAATGTTTAAATAATAAAAAAAAGTGAACAAAAAATGCTCAACTGCTTCAAGATCTAACAAAATCTTGCAGTCCTTCACCCATACCATCTTGGTGCAACTACAATTTTCTCACCTTATGTGGCCGACCACTAAGTCTCAGTGTCTCTACAGGACGTACATCAGAGGTGGAGGGGGCCAGCTGCTTCCCATGGCCAATAATGCACTTGGCAGGCAACCTCTGGAGGCTCTGGGCCGTGAGGGCCCTGATCAACTTCCAGGTGTCTGGGATGTTCCCTTGACACCCTCTTCACCCTGTTGCCCTTGAGATGCCCCAATATCAGGAAGGGAGGAGTCAGAAGGTGTAGCCACAGTTTGCTGGAGGGCCCCCGCGTGGGCTCGAGCCTTTCCTCCTCCTTTGGGGTTCCTGTGGGCCTCTGGGTCACTACATGGAACAGCAGTACTTTGGCAGTGAGCTCCAGAATCTTCGCTGTCTCCTCGCCCTGCCAGTGCTGAAGCACTACCTGTGTTCTATGCTCCGTGATCGAGCCCTCAGCGATGGCCACCTGAGGCAGAGGCCACTTGTTAATGGTCGCAGCAAATGTCCTCTGTAACTGGGCCACACTCTGCAGACTTTCAGCCATGATCCTCTGCGACTGGACCACGTTCTCAAGGCCTGCTGTCATATCCACTGTTTCTCAGTGCTGTCCCGCTGGGTCTCCTGCAAGCTCTCAAGCCTCTCGGCCACGGGCTGCTGACCCTTGAGAATCATGTTCAGTGCCTCAGCTGTGGCTTGCTGTGACTTGGCTGCAGCCTTCTGGGGCTCCGCTGTGGCCTGCTATGACCTGGCCATCTCTTGGAACCTGCCACTCACGGTGAGGATCCCCTGCCCCAGGCTTTAAAATTTTAAAGTTTATTTATTCGTCACAAGTAAGGCTTACGTTAACACTGCAATGAAGTTACTGTGAAATTCCCTTAGTCACCATGTCCGGCACCTGTTCAGGCCAATACACTTAACCAGCGCGTCTTTCAGACTGTGGGAGGAAACTGAAGCAACCAGAGGAAACCCATGCAGACTATGGGGAGAGCATGAAAACTCCACACAGATAGTGACCCAAGCTGGGAATCGAACCTGGGTCCCTGGTATTGTGACACAGCAGTGTTAGCCGCTGTGCTGCAGGTGCCACTCTTGCAGCATTAGTCTGGTAACAACACAAGACAGACAATAGCTGGTCCATCTGAAAGCTTTGGGACTCCTCCCAACTGCCTCACAGTCAATGAATTGCAGATGTCAGCCCCTCCTGCATTCCCTGGCTCTGGTCGCCCTACTATAGAAAGGATATCATTAAACTAGAAAAAGTGCAGAAAAGACTTACTAGGATGCGAGTGGGACTTGGTGGTTTGAGTTCTAAGGAGAGGCTGAATAGACTTTTTTCTCTGGAGCGTAGAAGGCTGAAGGGGTGAACTTATAGAGACCTATAAAATAGTAAGGGGCACAGATCTGCTAGATAGTCAATATCTTTTCCCAAAGGTAGGGGAGTTTAAAAATAGAGGGCATAGGTTTAAGTTGAGAATGGTGATATACAAAAGGATCCAGAGGGGCAATTTTTTCACGCAGAGGGTGGTGAGTTTCTGAAACAAGCTGCCAGAGGTAGTACTGGGGGCGAGTGCAATTTTGTTGCACTGGGCAGCACGGTAGCACAGTGGTTAGCATTGCTGCTTCACAGCTCCAGGGACCTGGGTTCGATTCCCAGCTTGGATCACTGTCTGTGTGGAGTTTGCACATTCTCCTTGTGTCTGCACGGGTTTCCTCCGGGTGCTCCGGTTTCCTCCCATAGTCCAAAGATATGCAGATTAGGTTGATTGGCCATGCTAAATTATCCCTTAGTGTACTAGGATGCTTAGGTTAGAGGGATTAGTGGGTAAATATGTAGGGATATGGGGGTAGGGCCTGGGTGGGATTGTGGCCAGTGCAGACTTGATGGGCCGAAGGGCCTCTTTCTGCACTGTAGGGTTCTATGATTCATGACTCTATGATTTTTCTTTTAAAAAGCATTTAGACAGTTACATGGGTAAGATGGCTATTGAGGGATATGGGCCAAATGTGGGCAGCTGGGACTAGCTTGGGGGCTTAAAAGAAAGTGTGGCATGGACAAGTTGTGCCAAAGGGCCTGTTTCCATATTGTAAACCTCGATGACTCTATAACTCTATCGTTGCTACATCTCCAGTAGCTGAGGGAGAAGTGATCTCAGAGGCCCAGCATGTAACCTGGGGTCAGCTGAATCCTTGCCTCCAGCAGGCCCCCACAAGCCAGAAACCTCAGATGCTCCCTCCTCCATCCGTTGTACATCAGCGGATGTGTTGAGCTCACCAGAGAGTGACGCAGGAGCCTCACCACTAACTAAACCCACCGATGTGTCAATATCTGGGATGCTAAAGTGTGAGTGGAACCTGACATAAAAACAGGGTCACCTTCAGAAGTCCCGACATCCATATCCCCTGAGAACTCATCCGAGCTGTCTAGCGCAGGATGGGCAGGAACCGCTATAGAAGCCGCCATGCCAGATGGCCCTGGGGTGTCCGGATCTGTTCCTGCAATGCAGGGCGCAATGTTAGGTGCATGGGAGGGAGAGGAATACAGATGGAAAAAATGTGATTCACATTTCATCACTGAGGGGATGGGGCTATCATTCTGCCTGTGATTGGTGCGATGGGAGGTTGGGGGGGGGATCAATCTACTTGAGATCAAAAGGGGGAGAGGGGGTCCACTGCAACTCTGCCTGAGGTCAATGGGTGGAAGGGGGTTCTGCTGCCATTCTGCCTGAGATCGGTGAGTGGGAAGGGGTTCTGCTGCCACTCTGCCTGAGATTAGTGGAAGGAAGTGGAGTAGGGGACTGCAATTAGTCTGTGTTGGGGGGAAGGGGGGCTGGTTGGGGGACAAGGAGTCAGCATTGTTGTGGGTGTGGGGAAATGTCTGTGGGAGCCAGGGGAGGCATTATCTGGCCTGGGACGGATGTGGAGGGGAGCAGCATTTTATCTTTTACTTTGTGCATGCGCAATTGTGTACTCCGACCGGACCTGCAGAGTTTCGGGTGTGTTAAGCCCTGCCCACAGAATTGTGCAGCACGATTCGGACTCACTGATACTTTTGCAGGCAGAGTGCATATGGGAGCAGATCTGAAAAACTCACAGTTTCAAGTCCACCCAGCATTTGGAATCAAAATGGTAAAATAGGGCCCAATGATTCTATGAATTATTTCAATGCTACCTTGATGTGAAGGGCAGTCACTCTCACAACATCTTAGCAAACCATGTTTGTCCATGTTTGTTTATGCAAGGCTGCAATGAGCTTTAGAACTGAGAGAGCTTGACAAGAATGAAGATATAAAAAACAGAATAAAATTTTGAGGTTTACAGATAGACACACTGAGTGAAAGAATGAAAAATTAATGGCTGTTTAAAAAAATATTGCTTGGGCTACAGATAACTATGTGCCCAATTATAGAAAATATATCAAACCTATAGAAAGCATACAATATAGATTGATCAGGCTGATGATGAGGAGAGGCTTGAGATATTCGGATTATTCCCATTGGAGTATAAAATGCAAAGAGAGGGAAAAAAAACTCCTAAATTAAGATTATCATGAAGGCACTGAGAAGAAAAATCAAGAGGAATTTCTTAACACAACCAATGATGGTCTGGTAATGTCACTCGACTACTAATCCAGAGGTCGAGGCTAATGGTCTGAGGACATGTATTCGAAACTCACCATGGCAGATGGTGGAGTTTGAATTCAGTTAATTAATGAGAGAATTCAATTGATTAATATTCAAAGCTAGTCTCAGTAATGGAGATATCATTGATTGTCATAAAAATCCATCTGGTTTATGAATGCACTTTAGGGAAGGAAATCTGCCATTCTTACGCAGTCTGGCAAATATGTGACTATAGACTTTCAGCAATATGGGTGACTCTTACTTAATAGTCCTCTCTGTAAGTTGTACAAGGGCAAACATGGATGGGCAGTAAATGCTGGCCTCATGAGCAATGCCCACATTTCATAAAAGTATATAAAAAAGAAAGCAGGTAACAGCATGATATGTTTGTGGTGGGAAGTGCTTATAGCAGAGTGGATGTGTATTTGAAGCAAAACATGGGGAGATAGCAAGAAATGAAATTAGTTTCAGAATGTTCTCACAAAACCAGTACAGGTACAATAGGTTGAATGCGTCATTCTGTGCTAAAAACATCTATGGTAGTATTCAACGGTGAGTCATAAAACAAGATTTCACAATGTCACTTTTCTAATGAGGAAATGTACATAGCAATGGATGTCAATGGTCTGATACACACTACGATTTTAATGACATGGTATACACTGCTCAAAGCTTACATTCAAGATTTGAACATCTTTCTGCATTTAACGGTGTATTCTATGCATCCACGTCTTTGTTTACGACAACAGAATTGCTAAAAATACAAAACAAGCACAAAGTTTTGAGAAGTCACTGCAATCAATCAGAATATGAAAATGGAAAACAGATTAATGGTTTGGGTATGCGTCAGAGTCATCCCACCTTCATTAAAATTGATTCTATCCAAACTGTCTCATCCTTATCTGGATGCTGACTGAAATGGTCCGAATTTCCAAAACCTTCTTAAATGTATGAATCTTTTTGTCCTCCCACTCAGATGAATGAGCACAAAAAAGAAATTACTTGTTCACAAATTGAAACCAAATTTATGTGAAGGCCGTTTTCAAAGAAAATACTGCTTCAACCTCTCTTCTTCTTGTGTTTTTTTCCCCATTTTTTGTGGGTTTTGATGTTTGGGTCTTATCTTACTCTGCAGTTTGCAGTAGAAAGATCCTTTACAGTAGCTGAACGCTGTTTCATGAAAGAATCCTGCAAGGGTATGCAGCCATCCATTCAGAACAAAGGAGGGAACCAGATGACTTTGCTGGGTCGGTGTTAGACTTTACCCTGAGGGGGGTGAGTACACAAGCAGTTATGCCATCTGTTCGGCTAATACAGAGATACTTCAATCCAAATAATGAAGGCCCCTGAGTAAAACTTACATCAGACTTTCTTTAATGGTAGATAGTGTATTTTAACAGCTCAGTTGTTTAACAATTTTAAGCACCATCGGAAAGATCTGATAAAAGTATAGAATAGCAATCAAAAGTCTTCAAAAGTGTTGTGTTAGCAGAATTGGCTATATTTGAATTAACATTTTCAAACTGTGATGAAATACATGTTAATCTGAATGTATAATCTGTTTAATATGCTTTTTAAATGCTATTCAATTAGGAAATGGAGAATTAGGAATATTATGATGAAAATCATCTAGCTGCTGGTAACTGAGTTCGAATGATTGACGGGCCTTGATTGGAATTGATGAACCCATGGAAACCACACTAAAAATTCATTTCCCATTATTCATCAATTGCCCGAGTTTCTAATTTATTATAATCTCATTATCAAGGGCACATTGATCCTTTTGCATTAATAATAGAAAATACAATAATTGACCCAGTTTCTGGTAATCTGAGTACTTTCCAAAAACTGCATGAAATGGCACCTGTAGAGTTTCTACTGGATCTATCAATAATTCCACTCACCTACAGAGAAGAAAGTGACATAGACTGTCTAATGCCCTGAGGCAAATGCACCTCGTGACAGACAACATCAATCGGTACTGATAACAAAGTTCAATGCAAAGACCCACCATAAGAGCCCATGTGAAGTCTGCAACCTATGAAGCAGGTAATAATAAAGGATATAT
Source organism: Carcharhinus amblyrhynchos (assembly GCF_965287045.1). Lineage (NCBI taxonomy): Eukaryota > Metazoa > Chordata > Chondrichthyes > Carcharhiniformes > Carcharhinidae > Carcharhinus > Carcharhinus amblyrhynchos. The sequence goes on along the minus strand of NC_137324.1, from coordinate 42,881,838 downwards.
GTGATGGGAGAACTTGCATTTACAGTGTCTTATTTAGTTGACTGGAGGCATGGCTGTCAGTGGTGAAGAATAGAAAGGAAGGAAGAAAGGCAAAGGATGCCTAAGTGAGAGGAAGGAGAAGTTGGACTGGCATTGGCGGTTGGGAGTGGGGTTAGGGTGTGGTTGTGGGGCTCAAGGAGTTTACAGAAATAGATGTGAAAAACAACAATAAAAATATAAAATTGGAGACCATGAATTAATGTAGTCGGCAAGGGCATAGGTGATGAGTCAGTCAAACTTGGTACCAAGTAACAAAAGAGTTGAAGTGTGGAAGATGGAAGACTGATCACAAGAGCATCAGAATGATCAAATCTGGAGATGACAAGGGTAAGGATGAGAGCTTCATCAATGGATGAACTTCATTTATTTTTATAAGTGTTTCACTTCCAACATAAATGGATGAATATTATATAAGGTCATGAAGTACCTGTCAGCTAACATTGGCATAAATAGATTCTAAGCTATTCTGTTGGGTAAAATTATTTTCTTCCTCCTTTCATTTTTTTCAACTTTTATCCATTAAGTAATCACATACCTGTGAATATTATTCATATACAACTTCCACTGTCCCTGGTTTGTTGTTTCCTTCAAAGCCGCTCACCATCTTGACCTGGAAGCATCACTGTCCCTGTATCACTGGTAAATACGTAAGGTGTGATGTGGAGTTGCCGGCGTTGGATTGGGGTCAGCACAGTAAGTAGTCTCACAACACCAGGTTAAAGTCCAACAGGTCTATTTGGCAGTGCTAGCTTTTGGCGTCTCAAGCCCCTCCTGAAGGAGAAAGGGTGAGGGGAAAAGAGATTGGAAAATTTTCATAGCGGAAGGAACTTATTTTTAATTCTCATAGTCAAAAGAAGCAGTCCGTTTACGGGGGGGGGCAGAGAGAAATGGAATGTATGAGCAATTACCCAAAATAGTTCTTTTTTCATTAATATTTGTTTTTCTTGATTATTGATGTTAAAACTCACTTGCTTTTAAACTGTGGGGTCTTGCGGCTTCACTCTTCCAGTAAATAACTGGGAGCTCAAATTTACCTTTAACTGTTAAGTCTCTATAGCATTCATACAAACAATTCAAATTTAAACCTCAGCCTCACTTTACAGTAGGTGAAGTAGTTGGAAGGCTATTGCCTTTTCTCTTCTCAGTGATAAATACAAACCTGTGTAACAAATTGGTTGCCAACCTTTTAGATTGCTCTAGACTTCTCTAGAAATTTAAGATTAATCTCCTGGACATTGCTTCATGTAACCCGGAAGAAAAATCACAACAGCATTAAAAAAGAATTGTGCGTGTTTTTTTTATAACTCTTTAGTTTATTAGCTATTAATATTGAGAGGGGAAAGAGTCTGACTTGGCAGGTTAATTGAAAGTCAGAGATAATGTGATGAAATGTCCAAAAATATGTCCGACCAAGGTTGGAAAATTTAAAGTTGTACCCTGTCAATGTTTGCATGCTATGCAATCTCATTGAACTTTGTGTGTTTTATGTAAGGAGCACATGTGGGAAAGATAAGCCCATACAGCAGCATTGGCAGGAGAGGGGTCTTTTGTCTGGTGGCATTAGCTGCTGACCTCAGATATGAATGGGATGGGGGGACAACAGGGGCTGCTCTATGCTTAATGGCTACGCTGAGTGAATCACAAAACACTGACATTGCAAGTGGTAGGAAAGGAGAGGATTAAAACGAGTCTGGATGCCATCATAGCACACTGTAACACTATGGAACTCAATGGTTTCTTTACAATGGTATAATGTTAGCCTATTTGTAGTAAAATCTGTTTTGTACTATCACTGTTTGCATTGTTCAACTGTTAAAAATATTACCATAGTTCATATTTATTTGTGTCACAACCTATTGGAAAGAGCAATGTATATTTGATGACATTTATTATGCACTTGAGCTGAATGACTAAACATAACAGGTTAAAGAATTGTTATGCATATAGAAACAGGGTTCCCATTAACAGCAAGTCAATCCTGGTAGACAGTAATCTTTACCAAGTGACAAAAGAAAGAACTGAAATTGCAAAACTGTTCATTTAATGTGGCTTATATCTTAGGAAGCTATTGTTAGCCGTTCAAAAAAATGCAGACTCTTTACTCCATAACCAAAATACACAATTTTGTCTTACATAACTCTACACAAGGCCTTTGCAGTTTATTTTCAAGCAGTCTCTGCAATTTTAACCTAACCCATCCACAGTAAAGCTTGTGAGATTAGGTGGGTATGCTGGCCAATTTAACTCCTGCTTTCAAAGGGTAATAACATTGGGTGTGCTTAAAAATGAGCGCTCCACCCAATTGAACAACCAATGAACAGAGATATTAAGTTATACTTTTCTCAGATGTAGGCCCTCTTTGCATTGTAATAAGTGGAAACACATATATGAGTATGCTGTTGCTCTGTGAACTATAATTGCTTGACGAATGAAGAATATGTGTTAATTTTTTTTACATTAATTATTTACTTTGTTACATTCTCTTGGTACAACTGCTTTAATTCTATTGTCTCGGATAACCCGAGGCAAAATATACTGATCTAAATAAGTTTACTGTTTCATTCTTGTTAATTTTATATTTATTAATGGGAGGAATGCTGGGCATTTCAGGCACCCAGTGAAAGATTTCTTCCTTTTTTCTATCAATGGCAAAATGATGGCTGGAATTCTTCGGCCCATTCATGTCCTGTTGCTAATGCCAGAGAGGACTGAGAATTTAGTGCTCAGCCAAATCTCCACTCACTGCAGATAGATGGGAGAATCCCAGCGGCAAGCGAGTCAGAGAATTGGGCAGAAAAGGTTTATTGATGAACTCTGAAGAAGAAACAATAGAACTACCTAAGAAACGATAATGTTGCCATTATACTGTATAGGCCAGTGCCAGGAGAAGTTTGTTGAGAATGGAAGAATAGTGGATTAACAGTAATGGAAGATATTGATTACACTATACGCTTTGTGCAGTTTTGGCCACCACATTATAGGAAGGACATGAATGGACTGGAGGGGGTGCAAACAAGATTCACTAGGATATTGCCTGGGCTGGAACACTTCAGTTATAAAGAGAAGTAGGATAGGCTTGGGCTGGTTTCTCTGGAGCAGAGAAGACTGGGGGGCAATCTGACTGGGGTGTTCAAGATTATGAAGGGCATGGACACAATGGATAGGGAGCAGCTGTTCCCTTTCATTGAAGGGTCAGTTACAAGGGGGCACAAGTTGAAAGTGAGGGGTGGAAAGTTTATGAGGGATTTGAGGAAAAACATATTCACTCAGGGAGTGGCGACGGTCTGAATGCATTGCCTGGGGGGTAGTGGTGCTTCACATCCTTTAAAAAGTGCCTGGATGAGTACTTGGACGCCATAACATTCAAGGTCCAAGTGCTAGCAAGTGGGATTAGGTGGGCAGTTTAGGGCCTTTCATGCGTCGATGCAGACTCAATGTGCCGAAGGGCCTCTTCAAACTGTAGTATTCTGTGATTCTGTGGTTCTGTGATTCTGGTATAGTAACAGTGTAAAAGGAAGCGGGCGAAGAGTTTCTGAAGTGTGTTCAAGAAAATTTCATTGACCATGTTGTTTTTAGCTCCACAAGGCGGGAGGTGTTACTAGACCAGATTCTGGGGAATGAGGTGGGTGGAATGGATTGTGCATCTTGATGGGACACCCAGGAAAGTTGATAAACTTAATGCAGTCAATGTGGTGTATATAGACTTTCAAAAGGCAATTGATGAAATGCAACATAATAAACTTGCCAGCAGAGTTAAATCCCTTGGAATAAAAGAGTCAATGACAGCATGGTTACAAAATTGGCTGAGTGATAGGCAACTGAGAACAATTATGAATGGATTTGTGGACTGTAGGAAAATGTGCATCAGGGTCTAATACTATTTTTCTTGATATATATTACCAGCCTATACTTGGGTGGACAGGGTATAATGTCAAACTTTGGAGATGTCACAAAACCTGGAAGTGTTGTAAACTACATAGAACATAGAACATAGAACATTACAGCGCAGAACAGGCCCTTCGGCCCACGATGTTGCGCCGACCAGTTACAAAAACAATGACCCACTAGCCTATACCAATCCCTTTTCGTCCATAAACCTATCCAGAGATCTCTTAAACGCCCCCAAACTAGACGCATTTACAACTGCAGCAGGCAGGGCATTCCAATCCCTCACCACCCGCTGGGTAAAGAACCTACCCCTGACATCCGTCCTGTAGCTACCCCCCCTTAATTTAAAGCCATGCCCCCTCGTGCTAGCTTTCTCCATCCGAGGAAAAAGGCTATCACTATCCACCCTATCTAAACCTCTAATCATCTTATATGTTTCAATAAGATCCCCTCTTAGCCGCCTTCTTTCCAACGAAAACAACCCTAGATCCCTCAGTCTCTCCTCATAGGACCTCCCCACCATACCAGGCAACATCCTAGTAAACCTCCTCTGCACCCTCTCCAACGCCTCCACATCCTTCTTGTAATGCGGGGACCAGAACTGCACACAGTACTCCAAGTGCGGCCGCACTAGAGTAGTGTACAGTTGCAACATTACACTGCGACTCCTAAATTCAATCCCCCTACCAATAAACGCCAAGACACCGTACGCCTTCTTGACAACCTTATCTACTTGATTCCCAACTTTCAGGGATCTATGTACACACACACCTAGATCCCTCTGTTCATCCACACTATTCAAAGTCCTCCCGTTAGCCCTATACTCGACACATCTGTTGCTCCTACCAAAGTGAATTACCTCACACTTCTCCGCATTAAATTCCATCCGCCACCTCTCGGCCCAGCTCTGCAACCTATCTAAGTCTCCCTGCAGACTATGACACCCTTCCTCACAATCTACCACACCTCCAACTTTGGTGTCATCAGCAAATTTACTAATCCACCCAACTATACCCTCATCCAGATCATTAATAAAAATTACAAACAACAGTGGCCCCAAAACAGATCCCTGAGGCACACCACTCGTAACTGCACTCCATGATGAATATTTACCATCCACCACCACCCTCTGTCTCCTATCTGATAGCCAATTCCTGATCCAACTTCCTAGATTACCCACAATCCCATACATCTGCATTTTCTGCAGAAGCCTACCATGGTGAACCTTATCAAACGCCTTACTAAAATCCATGTATACCACGTCAACTGCCTTACCCCCATCCACCTCTTTGGTCACCTTCTCAAAAAACTCAATAAGGTTATGAGGAGCTTTGTGACAGATTTCAAGAGGACAAAGGTTATGAGGAGCTTTGTGACAGATTTCAAGAGGACAAAGGAAATTGGGCAGATACACAGCCAATGAAGTTGAAAGCAGAGAGGTGTGCAATGATACATGTTGGACGGAAGAATGAAGACAGTCAATTTAAAATAAAGGTGACAATTCTAAAGTTGACTCAGAAGCAGAGAGACGTGGGGATATATGTGCACAAATTGTTGAAGATGAAAGGGTTTCAGTTGCAAAAAAATGGATGATGAGGCATAAGAAATCATTGGCTTTAGAAACAGAGGAGCAGAGTACAAAGTCAAAGATGTTACGACAAAACACTGGTTCGGTTTTAACTGGAACATTGTTTCCAATTTTGGACGCTGCGTTTCAGGGAGGATACGAAGGCATTAGAAAGGGTGCAAAAAGGGTTCACAAGAATGTTTACAGGAATGGCGGTTTTTAGTTATATGGATAGATTGCTGAAGCTGAAACTCTTCTCTTTTAGGAAGAAAAGGTTGAGAAGAAATTTGACTGAGGTGTTCCAAATCATGAGAATAGGCAGAAATACAGAGAAACTGAAGGATCATAAAGAAAAGGATAGAGATTTAAGGTAATCGGAAAAAGGACCCGAGGCAATGCAAGGAAAAACGTCATCATGAAGTCGGTGGTTAGAATCTGAAATGCATTCTCTGAGAGTGTGGCGGATCCTGGCTTTTTAATGGGAATTGGATAAATGCCAAGGATGGGAAAAGGGCAGACGATACAACTAGCTAAATTGCTTTTGCAGAGAGCTAGCACAGACACTGTGAGCTGAATGGTTTCTTTCTGTGCTATAACCATTCTGTGATTTTACAATAAATACTGCACTAAATCTTTGCTACATTGCCATCCCTCCTGCACTTAATTAGAATGCCATATTTGATGTAAAATAACAGGAAGATTAAAATCCTCACTACGCTGTCTATTTAATTGGTTTTAATCTCATCTTCATAAGTGCGTTCCGTACTGTATCTGTGAGGCATATGTTATGACTGAAGTTAATGCGGAGCAGGGTGACGTGATACACTTTGTTAGGAAGAAAAGGTTGAGGCAATGAATGGTACAATTCACAAGGCTATTCAGGAGTAGAGAGACCTGAGGTTTTATGTGCATAACTCATTGGAGAAGGCAGAGCAAGTTGTGCATGGAACATATCACTCAGGGAGTCCACGTCTGGTGCTAGTGGATAGAGATGGTAGAGAATGCAACTTTCCTTCCATCACATGGCTGAACAGGAATCTCTCCCACTCTTACCATCTGGCCATTGGTGTGTGCTACAAGTATTTATACGTTGATAATCAACTTGATTGGCCATGTTAAAAATGTACATTCTTTGGTCATTAAGACCTGAGGTGGGACTCGAGTTTTGTAAATGGAGGCATAGAGAGTTTAAGAGTAAGAAAATTAAGATGACTGTTCACAAAACACTGGTATGGCCACAATTGGAGTTCAATTCTGGTACCACATTTCAGGAAGGCTATGGAGAAAATAAAGAGGAAATGGAAATCGAGGCATGAGAAATTGTGGATTAATAGATAGATTAGCTTGAACTGTTCTACTTTGAGAAGAGAAGGTTGAGAGGAGATTTAATGGAGATATTGAAAATCATTGAAAATTTAGCGAGAGCAGATAAAGAGAAATTGGACAGAAGTTTATGCCCCACGGAGATGGGTTCAGAAATGAGGGAGCTATGTGATCACACAAAAGGATGCAGTTGGAGACTCCACTCTTTCTCAGCTCCATATAATTAATCTCCAGGAAGAAAGGGAAGATGGTGGCCTCTCTTCCTTAAGGATCGCTTAAAGGCCTCATCTACAACCACTGGAATTCTATCAGTGGCCAGTGGGAAATACACAACAAAAATCATTGGGCTTCCCTGTGGTCTTTTAGGGAGCGTCCTTCATCCTTGGATACTCTGTGTTCAATCTAGGAACCTAGCATTAGGAACAGGGTCCCGCAGGAATTCACACTCCTAACATTGCTGTTAACCCCCCTCACCTTCTCCCGCTAGCACCCTGCTCCTTTGTAATCTCCGCATCCCACCCCACTCCCTTCTCTCTAGTGACCCATTTGTGATCGCTGGTGAACTTTGTTAAAGGCCTGAGTGTAGTACTGGTAGTGGCCACTGCCTCTGCTAGCACTGCTGGCAGCTTTTGGGGTAGTAGCTCTGCGCATGAGAGGTGATGGTTCAATGATATTTTCACCTGGATCCAGAGACCAAGGGTAATACTCTGGGGATCTGGCTCCTAATCACACCACGGTAGATGGTGAAATTTAAATTCAATAAAAATCTGGTATTAAAAACCAAATGACCCTGAAAGCATCGTCGATTGTCGTAAAAGTCCAGCCGGTTGATTAATGTCCTTTAGGGAAGGAAATCTGCTCTCCTCATCCGCACTAACCTATATATGACTCCGGATCCATCGTAAAGCGGTTGACGCTTGAAATAGCCGACCAAGCCACTCAGCTCATGGATAAATAGGGGTGGGCAATAAATACTGGCCCAGCCAGAGATGCCCACATCCCATGAATGAATGAAAAGAAAAATTCAACCGCAGGTCTGATATTGTCCAGGTTGTTTCTGATTCCTACAAAATTACACCATGCCTTCCAAACATGATGGAGATGGATTCAATCATGGAATTTAAAAGACAAAGAGCTGAAGGGGGAGAAGGGCTACAGGGAAAGAACAAAGAAGGACAAAGAAGAACAAAGAACAGTACAGCACAGGAAACAGGCCCTTTGGCCCTCCAAGCCTGTGCCACTCATGCGTCCAACTAGACCATTTGTTTGTATCCCCCCATTCCCAGTCTGTTCATGTGGCTATCCAGATAAGTCTTAAATGATCAGTGTGTCCGCCTCTACCACCTTGCTTGGCAGTGCATTCCAGGCCCCCACCACCCTCTGTGTAAAATACGTCCCTCTGACATCTGTGTTAAATCTTGCCCCCCTCAACTTGAACCTGTGACCCATTGTGTTCATCACGTCCCACCTGGGAAAAAGCTTCCCACTGTTCACCCTATCTATGCCCTTCATAATTTTATACACCTCTATTAGATCGCCCCTCATCCTCCATCTTTCCAGGGAGAACAACCCCAGTTTACCCAATCTCTCCTCATAGCTAAGACCCTCCATACCAGGCAACATCCTGGTAAACCTCTTCTGTACTCTCTCCAAAGCTTCTACATCCAAAGGGCTGAGAAGTGTGATTTATTGGATTGCTCTTGCAGAGAGCCAGCATGGATTCAGCAGGCTGAATGGCCTCTTCCTCTGCTGTGACCATTCTATAATTGAATGATTTTATAACTGCAACCTTGCAAAATAAAATCATAAATTTGCTGTCAATCAATCCTAAAGTTGGTGTGGGTTTTTGCTGCGGGTATGCTCAACTCGATTGAAGGTGGCTAACTTATTTGATGTAGAAACTTAACACCTAGCAAAACTGATCTATATTAATGCAATATCATTAAGCACAACATTTCATTCAGGATCAATTATGCACCATGAATCTACTGCTTTAGATCAATGTGACACTGTGTGGCCTAACATACTGATCTATATTAATGCAATACTGTAATGCCTTAGAAGAAAGGTATATTTCAAAGTTTTTTGAGAAATGGCTTATTGAAAACGACAGCATCCTAAAGTATTCAGATCTCCACCATCAAAGAATACAGAAGTCTGATATTATTTCAGATTACTAACTAGATTTTCTTGCATTGGCACGTAGCTACAAAGAATCACCTGGACATAGGAAAGATAAAATAGTCAACCGAGCATGTAACTGTGATGGAACCTACCCAATGTTCTTCACAATAACTTCATGTTAATTGGAAGGAAGTTTCCTTTTGAGGACTATGAAACATGAATTTCATAAGCTCTTTGCAACTAGAAAAATGTGTGTTAATAGGTGCAGACCAATAAAGTCTCCTCTTATGTCTGCAACTTTTTGAGGTTACTAAAAACCAGCTGTCAAACTTTATTCATTATAAAGGATACAAAACTAGGAAATAGTTACTGGAATTATTTAATTACAACAGTGACTACTGCTCATTGGCACCTCTTTAGCTGTAAATGCTTTAGAAACACCTGAGGTTGTGATAGGTGCTACACAAACGCAAAGCTTCCTGTTTCCATTTAAGACATTCTCTCCAAAATTGAAAATGAGAGGTATAATGCTCTAAGTTAAGAAAATTACATGTGCACAAATAGCACACATTCTGGTATGAGCTCGATGGCATATGGTGAGGCAGGTTGGAGCGGTGGGGAGGAGGGGGATGGGGGGTAGAATGAGGTGATGGAGAGGAGGGGGGGATCAGGGGAAGGTTCATGAGCAGGAGGGCCTAATATCATCTAGGAAACATGGAAGCAAATTCAATGCATCTATCAATGGCATTTTAATTTTGTCAACTCATTGTCAATTTAATTCCAGGTTGGTGTCAATGGTACAGCAGTAAGTGTGATAAAACCAACTTGACCTTATTCTTGGTATTCATTTACTGAATGTGGGTGTCACTTGATAAGTCAGCATTTATTGTCCATCCCTTGTTGTCCTTTAGAAGGAAGGTGGTGGTGAGCTGCCTTCTTGAACTATTATAGTCCCTGAGCTGTAGGTACACCCACTGTGCATGTGATCTCAACTCTAGTATTGAAAGGGGCAATTCAAAGATGGAATTTGGAGAAGAATGATTTGATAAAAGAGAGGGAGGAGTTTTGTGATGGTCAAGGACTGTGCCTTGATTTAATGAATTGCCTGTTGTCCCGAATCAATGAGGAGTTGGAGAGAAATACTCTTTCCCAGCAATGGGAGGGAGATGGCCCAGGAGGTTGGCAGCAAGGGTATTGTGTAACCCTTCTAGATTCAGTGCAGGAAGTGCTTAAATGACTTATATATGACTTATAGTTATCCCCCTAGTAACAGCAACATCCACCCGAGGAAATAATCTCTGCACGCCCACTCTATCTATTCCCCTCATCATCTTACAGACCTCTATTAAATCGCCTCTCATTCTCCTCCACTCTAAAGAGAAAAGCCCCAGCTCCCTCAACCTTTCCTCATAAGACCTACCCTCCAAACCAGGCAGCGTCCTGGTAAAACTCCCCTGCACTCTCTCCCATGATTCCACATCCTTCTTATAGTGAGATGACCAGAACTGCACACAATATTCCAAATGTGGTCTCACCAACATCTGGTATAGTTGCAGCATAACCCCATGACTCTCAAACTCAAACCTCCTGTTAATAAACACGAACACATTATAAGCCTTCTTCACGGCTCTATCCACTTGAATGGCAACCTTCAGAGATCTATGGACATGAACCCCAAGATCTCTCTGTTCCTCCACATTCCTCAGAACCCTGCCGTTAACCCTGTAATCCGCATTCAAGTTTGTCCTACCAAAATGAATCACCTTGCACTTATCAGGGTTAAAGTCCATCTGCTACTTTTCTGCATCCCATCAACATCTCCACTTTCTCCTCTGGCAGCGTGTTCCAAGCATCCAACAGTCTGATGAGACTTTGATTAACCTGCGTGAAAAACGTGCCCCGCACATCTCCGTTAAACTTCCATCTCTCACTTTGAACCTGAGCCCTTTTGTAATTGACATTTCCACCCTGGGAAAAAGCCTCCAACTATCGACCCTGTCTATGCCTCTCGTAATTTTGTAGATATCTATCAAGTCTCCTCTCAGCATCTGTCTTTCCAGTGAAAACAATTCTAGCTTATTCAACCTCCCCTCATAGTCAACACACTCGAGACCAGGCAACATCCTGGCAAACCTTCTTTGCACTCGGTACAAAGCTTCTGGTAGTGTGGTTGCAACATGATTTCCCAGCTCTTATGCTGAATGCCTCTGCTGATGAAGAAAATCATGCCATATGCTTCCTTAATCATTCTGTTCGTAAAACAATTCTTGTTTATTTACAGATCTACATACATCACAGTGCTCATCTGCTTCCAGGTGACATTGCATCTTAGCGTTGTTATTGTCAGTATCAAGAGCTGCTCTTGCTGTTAACCCTTTTCTCTAGATCTCGCCCAATGTCTTGATTGTAATCTTATACATCCTCCTACATCAGGACCAAGAAGAGGGTGGGGGAGATGCAGAAATGAGGGGTGAAGTGTGGAACAAGCAAAGCCAAACTGGAGAATTCAAAGGAAACTTGTGAGAAGAGGAGTAAAAGTATTGTTTGCCTGGGAGTTCAGATCAAGAATAAATGCTTTCGGAATACTACATCACTGTGCAAGAGGCAAGCTTCTGCAGCCAATGTCCTAAGAATGTCAAATAATTCACTAACATCAGGCTGCGAAGGAAGCTCAGCAATTGAGTTTGGGCGCTTGAAGAACCAAAATGTCCACTGAATCAACACGCAAAGCTGTTGAAACTCTTACATGTTGCAGGTGTGCAAATCCAGGACATTCTGCTGCTGAATGCTGGTGTAAAGACATGGAGCGTCAAAGCTGTTGTTGCCTGCTGCACAGTCTGTTTTAACCCTTGTACGGTGGACAAATATCTACGAGTAGATGTCTTATTAGTACAACCAATATTTATTTAATCCCACACAATCAATAATCACCCACCCGACCAACAGTAAGTTACCCTACAGAAAATACTAGAATTCAAGTCCAATACTAGACCTTGACTTAACTTTGCGTGACTGGCAAGTACCCAAGCAGATTTTGGCCTTTATCTGTGTGCTGGTCTCGGTAGTCTTCTGCGTAGTCTGGTCCTTTGGTCTAGTCTGGCATTCTAGCTCTGGTCTTTCTTCCTTCCTTCTCGGGTGTGGTGGCTCTCCTCTTGCTGGCGATGCTCACCATTGTTGTAGCTCGTTTGTGGGGTCAGAGAGAGAGAGATTCCTGGTTGTACAGTACCCGTTATACCCCATTTGGTTTCACGCCCCTTTTTGGCCATTGCCAATCAATTGATCAGGACTTGATCACCCTGATTGATAAGAGTCCAATCAGATGCTACCACACCAATCTTTGGGTGTGTCCCCAGTGGCCATGTCTGCGTGTGACATAGGTCACATACCTCCCTCCTAAATAAGGATTCACGGTGCCCTTATGTCTGGTACACAACCCAGTGTGACTAGAAAGTCTCTTTCATTCTGAAGATGAAACAAGCCAGTGTGACTGTAAAGTCCCTTTCATCCTGGAGATGACCCATATCCTGTTTATTCACTGGTCAGGGTTGCAGCCTGTTTGTCTCTGTCTTTAAACTGCAGCCTGTCGGTTTAGCTTCTTGCCCAATTGTGCCAGAGTGCATTTTAGATGGCTCATTTGGCCACACTGTGAAAGTAAGGGACACATAGGGCGTGTCTGCAGGAAGAAAGTGAGTGATGAATAAAAACAAAAATCAAGAACAAACCCAAGACAGCATTTAAACAAAATAAAAGGAGAAATGTCCATGCTGTGCAACAGGGTCAAAAAAGAGAGAAGAGACTCTAAATCAGAGGACTTATCATTATATGTACTAGCCATTGGGCCATCCCACTGTTAAATGGACAGCCAGTAAGGTTGGAAATTGACACTACAATAGCAGTCTCTCTGATGCCAAAGACTATCTACAATGAGAACATCAAACACATTCCCTAAAGGCCATCAAGTGTTGGATAGTGTTGAAGCTGTACACAGGTGAAATGGTTCATTTGAATGGCCTCATTGAAGTGGCTGTGCAACTCATTGAGCATACAAGGGATATGTTGCTACATATTGTGAAGGGAAACTATCCAGCATTGATGGATTGTAAATAGCTAGAGAAGATTTGACTGAGCTAAGCTGAAGTCAACCTGATGAGCAATAAGAATCAGGTCTCACAACAATTTTAATGAAGCATGCTGTTGTTTTTAAGGAGATTTAGAGAGCATGAAAGACATTACAGTCAAACATTGCAAATGGAAGTCAAGCAAAATGCTTGAAGGCAAGGTCTGTACTATATGCTATCAGGTCAAAGATGAAAGCTGACTTGGAATGACTGGTGAAGACCATTGTTTTGGAATCTGTCAGCATCAGTGAATGGATCACATATATTGTTCCAGTCATCAAGAAAGATGGATTTGTCAGGTTTTACGGATACTTCAATGTCATCATAAATCCAATGTTATGTGCAAACAGTACCATTACCTAGCATTGAAAGCATGTTTGTGGGATTGGCAGGAAGCCAAAACGTCAGCAAAATTGACCCAAGCCAGGTTCACTTTCAGATGAAAATGGCAATCATGACAGACAGAGGCTTGTTCTGATACCAAAGATCACCATTAGATATCAAGTCTGCTCCTATATTCTTTCTAGGAGCAACGGATCAGATACTGAATGGGCTTAACAGAGTCCAGTGCTATCTGGCTGACACTTCAGTCACTGGGAGAGATGAAGAGGTTCACCTTTGAAACTTGGATGCTGCCACTCTGCTGAGATTGAAAGACTGTGGTCTGAGAGTCCATAAAGACATATATGAGTTCTTCCAATCCTCTGTTGAGTATTTGGAGACATGTGCTTGATGTTACTGGCCTTAACAAATCTCCTCCTAAGGCTGAGGCCATCATGGAGGCGTCTGCCCCTCAGAATATTAACCCGTTATGTTCCTTCCTGGATTGTTAAATTATTATGGAAGATTTGTCCCAGATTTGGCAACAGTTCTGAAACCATTACATAACATCTTGTGCCAGAGCAAGAAGTGGAAATGGTCATTGGATCAAGTAATAAGCCTTTCATGCAAGCCAAAGAAATGTTACTTCTTAAGTATGTAGCTCTTACACACTTTGATCTTATTTTACGCATACGGTTAGCTTGTGATGCATCCCCTTATGGTGTAGGAGCGATGGCTTCCCACATTAGCCTTCGAATGAAGAAAGACCCATTGATTTTGTTTCTCAGACTTCAATCAAAGCTGAAAGTGAGGCATTAGGGATCATTTTTGGAGTCACGAAATGCCATCAGTTCCTGTGTGGGAGAGAGTTGACATTGGTGATGGACCATTGTCCACTCAATAACATTTTGGGGGCCACACACAGGGATCCTGTCAGTCGCAGCAAGTATTTAAAATAAAGTAGGACTTTGTCTTGACGTAAAGGTGAAAAAAGAAACTAGTATTCATATAAAAAAGCAAGATGCTTCCAATGCCGGAAGCGTGAGATAAAACCAAAAAAATGCTGAAATTATTCAAGATAGATTGCCGACTGTGAATGAATGTATTCCTGGAAGCCTCATCACATGACATCACATGACACATTGAAAAGATGGGCATTACTTTCATTGGCATACACTTGCACCATAAAGTAGCGACAATCGAGGCTGCACTGTAACACAGATGGACTTTCAAGATTGCCACTGCCAGGCATTTCATCAGATTGCTTGAAGGGGAATTACTTCTACTTGGAACAATAGACAACACACCTGTCACTTCTAAGCAAGTGAGAAAACACACTCGGAGAGATCCTGTGCACTCAGAAGTGATGGATATTGGTTTGCGAGGAAAGAATTCAGAACTAACACCTAACCTGAAACCCTACTACTCCAGGAAATTGGAGCTTTTAGTCCTGTCAGGATGCCTTTTATGGGGCTCATAGTGATCCTTCCACTACCACTGAGGAAACAGGAGAAAATACATGAGGGCCATTGTGGAATCATATGCATGAAGGAAATAGCAAGATGATATTTCTAGTGGCCTGCAGTGGAAATTGAACAGAAGGCTACAAGAAATCCTTCTTGTGCAAAGACAAGAAACCTACCATCCTTAGCACCAATGCATCCATAGGAATGGCCTGAAGAGGCTTGCCAACATGTGCATGTGGATTTTGCAAGACTTTTTGAAGGACCTATACTCTTAGTAATGGTTAATGCTCACACCCTAATGGCCAACAGTTGTTGTGATGACATTTATCTCATCTGAGAAGACGATTGAGAACCGGGAAGAAGTATTTAATGATTTTGGATTTCCTGAACAGCTGGTAAGTGAGAATGGACCTCAATTTTTCTCACAGGAATAAGACAACGGTATTCAACACATTATTACCACACCATTTTACTACCAATGGCTTAGTGGAACCCTCCATCCAAACCCTGAAACATACTTTGAAAGCAACCAAGGAACAAAGTTCACTTATCAAGATGGCCCCAGAGCATAGTGATTTCTTGCAAGCTGTATCCAACATACCCTCCAATTCGATCCTTTACTGTTGTTCTATGTTTTTACAACTTTATTCTAACTCTTTTCTTTTTCTACACACTAGCTATGAATGTAACACTACATTCTGCATTCTCTGCTTTCCTTCTCTATGTACGGTATGTTTTGTCTGTAAGAAACAATACTTTTCACTTACTACTAATGCATGTGATAATAATAAATCAAATTAAAAGCCTTAACAAATTTCTCCTGGTCCACCAGAATACCACATGTTCGACGACCCTCCAGCCTTACTCATGATAAAAGGGCAGCTGCTTTTGATATTTGATCTCTTGAGCCCTCCAAAAACGAAGGAGGTTGCACGACAGGAACTACAAGAAGAAGTGGAACGGTGGGAAGGCAAGGTGAAACACAAAGGATAAGATATTTTGGCTCAGAATTACTCCCTGAGGATAAAGTGAGTTCATGGTGCAGGCTGGATCTGTTTCTTATAATGTCCAGACCAGGGATGACATTATCCAGAGGAGTTATTGGCTGAAGAACAGATCTACCAAATCTGGAGCCTGTTGAAAATCCAGGATCAGACTTTCAAAGTTCTGACTTGAACCTTCCGACAACTCCAACACGACCAGACACAAGTTGAGGAAAGCAATATCTCATCTTCCATTCAGACGCAGAGACAACCTCTAGTTCCTATGCCAACACTGGTTAAGCCAACCACTGATGACATCAATGCAAAGAAGATGTCAGAGATTCATCATCAAATGTTCCAAGAGCAATGACTACTGTGTGACTTATTAATAGTGACTGACTCCTTGGCTATTGTTCATATGGAACTCTTTTTGACCTTGTTTAGGGTCATTCAAGTAAAGGTGCTGTGAAAATGTTATGTATTTGTATTTACTTCTATTGGCTCACTGGAGATCTGCTGTATTCATGTTTACATCAGAAAAGACGTAATAGACCGAGTGCAAGAAACAGAGAAAGAAGAAGCAGCCATGGACAAGATCACATACCATACATAAGCTCCATTTGTTTTTAACCAAACGCACCTTCAATACACAACAAAGGCAATTTGCTCAATATCAGCTAAATCCGTACAACATGGATCATGGAATTTCAAACAGTAATTGTGTCCAGCATAGATTGCCTTTCAATGATCTCTCGCATTGATTTAAAATACATTGTCCTGCAAACTGGTCACATCCTCATGTTGAATTAATCACCATAGCCCGTTTCTTTGACCTATGCCAAATTTCAGGCCTTCAAGGAGTGTCTTAGAATTTATTTGGTTTAGCACAAGAACATGTTTCAAAATCACATTTAACTCTTCGCTAAAAAGCTGACCCTCTATACCTGTTTAATAAACAAATAATTCTGTATAGTCTTTTTAAATGTAATTTTCACTTATTTAAAATCAGTTTACTCACAAGTCATGGCCTTGACATTAAAAATGTTAATTATTGTCGATAATTCAATTTCAATCCCTATTAATTAAACTTCATCATGTTAATATTCCCTGACATGTCAAGAATATTGTTGGAAACAAATTTTATTTTCAATTATGATCTTGCGTTCAGTGAAATGTGAATGAGTTTCAGCAGAAAGTTGAGAATAGATCTGGATTCTCTGACTTTGCCTGCACATGGGAGTCTCCAGTCCCGCTGCAGTGAACGGAGGTTTGATTGAGTGTCAAGTTCTCCATTCTCACTGCAGCAGTGGCAGAATTCAGTGGCAGTGGCAAACGACTGGAGAATTCTAGCCACAATTTCCAAAACTAGCACAATCTTGAGCACGGATTGTGCTGGATCTTGAATCTTGCATTGAAAGGGGAAACTCTGCACCAGTATGTATTATAACTGCGCAGAATGCAAAAACAGCATTTCAACACTCTCATGGTCAGCTATTAAGCATTTCAATACGTATGAAACTAATGGTAATGGAAAAACAGAACATTTGGCGTCAGGCCAGCCAAACACTGGGTCAATAAGATTGAAGAAAAATTCTGATAACCTGCACAGGACCTATCTCTTATTCTGCCAGTAACATCCTCATTTATATTCAAGCTTCTATGACCCCTCTGAGTGGGTTTCTCCAACTAGTGGCAAATTGTAGACAGTTCTGCACTGTGCACTCATACCCATTGGAGACTGGATTGAGCCTATCAAATTCAGGTTCACATCGGACCCTTAACAGCTGTCAGAGAGAAAAGCTTTTAATCCCATTAGTTTGAGACAGATTCAACTCCAGGTCCAAGGAATGAAAGAACTGTGTTTCTAATCCTTAGCATCAGGTCCCCGAGGCTTTGTAATATAATTCATTTTAATGTTACGTACAGTAGAGCAACTCAGAAATACCAACGAAAAGGTATCAGTTTGATGTTCAAATGAAATTTAACTATTGGCAAAATCATAAAGTTAAACCTGACTATTTTTTAATTGACAGATGGTGATACAATACTGCATGTGTGAGTTATATGTTATGGTTGCCAATTGAACGATCCTTACAGATTTCTGTGACTTGTAGCGTTCTTTCCATATTGAAATGACAAAAGAGCATTTCACTGCCCTGCTGCAATATAGTTAGCGATGAAAACAAAGCCATTATGTGCGTTCTTTGCAATTTGTCCCAGGCAAGGTCTATTGCTCTATACAGGCAGGAATTCTCTGATCATACATGCCGACAGGATTCTCTGGTCTCACCATCAGTGGATGGCTTATCACCTCCTGACACCAAGAAGAATGCCTAGACAATCTAGCCCATAAAGAGTAGGTACAGAGGAGATATCAAGGGTATGTTTTTCGCTCAGAGGGTGGTGGCTGCCGTTGGTGGTGGTGGGGGCAAATTCGATAGGGTCTTTCAAGAGACTTCTGGATGAGAACATGGAACTTAATAGAATTGAGGGTTATAGGTAAGCCTAATATGTATGGATATCATCAGCACAACTTGTGGGTTGAAGGGCCTGTTTGTGCTGTATTTTTTCTATGTTCTATGTTCTATTTTACTACAGGATGTCCTGGACTCTTTTACAAATGTTTGTGTCTTTGGTTCGTAAAGCTAGTCTGGAGAAGGAAACATGTTTTGATGAGATTGAGTGCTTCATTCATGAGACAGAATAATTGGCAGGCAGCTTCCGAAATTATCAGTAGAATTTTCCATTAAGCCGAATTCTCCGACTTCTTTGCAGCTGGGTTTCTCCATTCCCCTGCTGTGAACAGAGATTTGACTGGGCACCAAATTCTCTGTTCTTATGGCAATGGTATAGAACCGTGTGAGACTGGAGAATTCCGGCCTAGATCTCATGTTCGGGGCAGGAACGGGCAGAGTTCCCTGGTGCAGAGAACACTGGTCTGAATAATAATGGTGTCAAGGGTCTCCTGACATTATGCATGGTGGGACAGACTTGTGCCCATGCATAGTGGGTGACTTGTGCCCATCATCACACCTGGGTGTCATACTTATAAGGCACCCAGCCAACAACTGACCCACTGGTGAAGAAAAAAATGCCTCAGCTGGTCGATGATTGCACCTGATGTCCCAGGACCCATGGTTTATGGAAGCCGCTCCATCATGATCTCCAAAGGCAGCCCAAGGCTTCTTTAGGTAAGTCCATGCCACATTGGTCCAGATGTTTTTTGGGCTAACATGATATCCCATTAGCGGCATGGACAATTGGACAGTGTGAAGTAATTCCAGCCAACCCCAATAATGCAGAATGTAGCCCGTTGACTTTGCTACCATCTTTTCCCATCATTTTGTGATTTTTATCAATTACTTGGAAAAGGGGGCTGAAGAGTGGGTTAGAAAATTTGCTGATGACATCAAGATTGGTGGAGTAGTGGATGAGGTGGACGGCTCTTACAGGCTGCAAAGAGGCATTGATAAGATGCAGAGCTGGGCCGAAAAGTGGCAGCTGGAGTTTAACCTTGATAAGTGTGAGGTGATTCATTTTGGTTGGACAAACTTGAGTGCAGATTACAGGGTCAACAGCAGGTTCTGAGGAATGTGGAGGAACAGAAAGGTCTTGGGTTCACATCCACAGATCTCTGAAGGTTGCCACTCAAGTGGATAGAGCAATGAAGAAGGCTTATAGTGTGTTAGCATTTATTAACAGGAGGTTTGAGTTTAAGGGATTACGCTGCAACTATACCGACGTTGGTAAGACCACATTTGGAATATTGTGTTCAGTTCTGGTCACCTCACTATAAGAAGAATGTGGAAGCATTGGAGAGAGTGCAGAGGAGGTTTACCAGGATGCTGCCTGATTTGGAAGGTAGGTCTTAGGAGGAAAGGTTGAGGCAGCTGGGGCTTTTCCCTTTGGAGCGGAGGAGGATAAGAGGCGACTTTATAGAGGTTTATAAGATGATGAGGGGGATTAATAGACTATTTTCTCGGGTGGATGTAGCTGTTACTAGGAGGCATAACTATAAAGTTCATGGTGGAAGATATAGGAGGAATGTCCGAGGTAGATCCTTCACTCAGAGAGTGGTTGGGGTGAGGAATAGACTGCCTGCTGTGATAGTGGAGTCATGATGTGGGTGTTGGACTGGCGTAAACACAGTAAAAAGTCTGACAACACCAGGTTTTAGTCCAACCTATTTATTTGATAATATACTCACTAGCTTTCGGGGTTACCCCCTTCGTCAGGTGAATGGAGAGTTCTGGCCTCAGACAGAGCATATAAAGCACAGACAGTTTAGAGATTACTGATTAAAATGCGAATCCTTACACCTAACCTGCTGTTCAAGACCTGAAGTGGCTGATAATGTGAGTGGAAGGAGCACTGATCACAGTTTAAAGAGATGTGTATTGTCTCCAGACAGTACAGTAAGTGAGGTTTTGCAAACCCAGGCAAGTCATGGGGGTTACAGATAGTGCGACATGAACCCAAGATCCCTGTTGAGACCGTCCTCATGTGTGCGGAACTTGGCTATCAGTCTCTGCTCAGCGACTCTGCGCTGTCGTGTGTCGTGAAGGCCGCCTTGGAGAACGCTTACCCGAAGGTCAGAGGCTGAATGCCCGTGACCACTGAAGTGTTCGCCAACAGGAAGGGAACAGTCTTGCCTGGTGACTGTCGAGCGATGTTCATTCATCCGTTGTCGTAGCGTCTGCATGGTCTCCCCAATGTACCATGCTTCGGGACATCCTTTCTTGCAACGTAATACGTTGCAAGAAAGGATGTCCCGAAGCATGGTACATTGGGGAGACCATGCAGACGCTACGACAACGGATGAATGAACATCGCTCGACAGTCACCAGGCAAGACTGTTCCCTTCCTGTTGGCGAACACTTCAGTGGTCACGGGCATTCAGCCTCTGACCTTCGGGTAAGCGTTCTCCAAGGCGGCCTTCACGACACACGACAGCGCAGAGTCGCTGAGCAGAGACTGATAGCCAAGTTCCGCACACATGAGGACGGTCTCAACAGGGATCTTGGGTTCATGTCGCACTATCTGTAACCCCCATGACTTGCCTGGGTTTGCAAAACCTCACTTACTGTACTGTCTGGAGACAATACACATCTCTTTAAACTGTGATCAGTGCTCCTTCCACTCACATTATCAGCCACTTCAGGTCTTGAACAGCAGGTTAGGTGTAAGGATTCGCATTTTAATCAGTAATCTCTAAACTGTCTGTGCTTTATATGCTCTGTCTGAGGCCAGAACTCTCCATTCACCTGACGAAGGGGGTAACCCCGAAAGCTAGTGAGTATATTATCAAATAAATAGGTTGGACTAAAACCTGGTGTTGTCAGACTTTTTATAGTGGAGTCAGACAGTTTAGGAACTTTCAAGCGGTTATTGAATAGGCACATGGAGCACTCCAGAATTATAGGGAGGGGATAGCTTAATCTTGGGATTGGACATAGCTTGGCACAACATTGAGGGCCGAAGGGCCTGTACTGTGCTGTTCTGTTAGATGTTTTCCATGTTTTCTTTTGACACCTTGTCAAAAACGAATGAAGGGTAGGTTCCACAATGTCAAGCTGGCAGGACAGACTCATGTACAGCTTGCCCCACCAGCAACTTCAGCTTTTCAAAAATTGGTGGTGCATTTTTCAAGGGCACCAGCCCCCTACCTCCTCAGCATGGAAGCCCCAGCACCTCTCCCATGGAACCCCTGGAACTGTCGTTCCCACCCACCGAGAACAAGTGCAGAAATTCCTCCCCCGTAGTCAAATGCAGCCATAATCCAGTGGATGGGATTTTCCACACAATCCACTGTGTTTCACAGTGGTCTGCTGTTGGCCAGTGGTTGGATCTTCTGGTTCTGCTATTGTCAACAGGGTTTCTCGTTGAATGCATCCCTTGCTACCTCAAAGTCCGCAGAGAGGATACACCATTGGCAGGGCCAGAAAATTCCACCAGTATGAATGAAATTCTGGCCAATATTTTTGCTCTGCCTTCCCAGGAAAGAGATTATAATCACAGCCTTAGGAGGGTGAGGCCAAGTGGAGAGAGGGTCCCAGTCTTTCTCATATTCCTAATGGAAGGTCCAGTAAAACTTGTACCAGTTGACTCACTTCTGAACTGAGAATTGAAGGCTAGTTCTGAACTGGCAGGCCAGTAGGAAATTGCAGTAAACCAGCTATCGACATTTGCACAATTCTCCAAATAGCATAAATCTACATAGAATTAACACTGCAGGAAAAGGACATCTGGTTCAACTAGCTTCCTAACTCTCTTAGGCTAACTCTATCAACATCTGCTTCTATTCCTGATTCTTTCAAATGCTTATATAGTTTCCACTTAATTGCAATCATGCTGCTTGCCTCAACTACTCCTTGTGGTAGAATTCTGCATTCTAATAACTCATTGGTTAAAGAAATGTCTTCTGAATCATAGAATAATCACAGCACAGTGGCGGGGAGGGATGGAGTGGAGGGGGAGGGTGGGGCGGTGCATTTAGCCTAATGTGTCTGTGCCAGCTCTCTGCAAGACCAATTCACCAAGTGCAGTTTCCTTTCTTTTCTTCATAGCTCTGAATTTCTTTCTTTTTGAGTTAAATAGTCCATTTCCCTCTTCTCTGAGTGCTCTGGTTTCCTCCCACATTCCAAAGATGTGCAGGTTAGTTGGATTGGCCATGCTAAAATTGCCATTAGTGTCCTGAGATGCATAGGTTAGAGAGGTTGGTGGGTAAATGTGTGGGGATATGGGGGTAGGGCCTGGGTGGGGTTGTGGTCAGTGCAGACTCGATGGGCCGAATGGCCTCTTTCTGTACTGTAGGGTTTATATGATTTCTATGATTTCTCTGATAAAGTGCCCCTTAGTGTCAGGGGAATTATCAGGGTAAAGCTTGAGGGTTACGGGGATTAGGGCCTGAGTGGGATTGTCATCGGTGCAGACTCAGTGGGCCAAATGGCCTCCTTCTGCAATGTAGGGGGTTCTATAAATTAAACAGCTTCTCTCTATTCACTCTGTCCAATCCCCTCATGGGTTTGAATTCCCTGCTTGGTTTATTATTTTAATATTATATCTAAACTGGGTGTTTTGCTTAAGTAAAAACAAAACACTGTCGATTTGGAGGTCTGAAATAAAAACAGGAAGTTCTGGAAAAAGAAATAGCAGGTCTGGCAGCTCTCTCTGTGGAGCGAACTAACGGGCAGGATTCTTTGGCCATGTGCATCCCAGGACCATAAATTCCCATCCAAGCTCAATGGACCTTTAAATAGTCTGCCAAATGTTCTGTCTCACCTGCTACGATTCCCGCGGTGGGCGAGATAGGAGATTTTTGGCAAACATTTCAAGTCCAATGTGTCTCTTTCAAAGCCATTCCAAACCCATTCCTAAGGGGAGTCACAAACTCTCATTTTTCCCTTCCACAGGTGCTGCCAATTTGCTGAATATTTTTCCAGCACTTTCTGTTTTTGTTTTCGTTCTTTTGCTTGTTCATTGTAACTGTGGCAGGAGAGGCCTGTGACATTTCAGAAAAGCAGCAAATCCACGAAATCGCTTTTCAGCCTTTTGGCTAAGATCAAGTGTAGTATTGACATGCTGCACTTGGCTGAAACCATTAGGTTACATCAGAGCTACATTTGAAGCAATTTTTAAAAGCGGCATCTTGGCCTTTTGGCTAAGATGCAAATGAGATCAAGCCTTGGAGGAGGAGCTATGCCTGCTCCAATCAGCTTGGATCATGTAGATCAAGCCCAAGACAGGAGGTGAGAGCCCTGTCTTGTCAGCTTGGATCTGGAATGCCTCAACTTGTTGAGACTCTGAATTGGACTTGATATGATTGAATTGGAATAAAAACAAAAAAAAGACAGCATTCAGCATCAACACCCTGGGGAGTCACCATTGACCCAAAACTTAATTGGAGCAGGCACATAAGCGCCATGTGTTTAACAGCAGGTTAGCGACTGGGAATCCTGAGACAGTCAACTCATCTCGTGACTTACAGTTTAAGTCCTTCTACCATCTATGAGGCAGTAATTAGTGTCCTTTTGAGACTGGGTTTGTATTTACCAACTAAACCACCAAGAGAATTTACATTTTAACAAAATTTTAACTGTTCTGTCACTGAAATGCTGTGTGGCAGTGAATGGAAGTGAATGTGCACCAGGTTAAAGGCTAATGAAAGTTCTTGAGTGTTGCAGAGTTAAACTCATGTTCATAGTTTCAAATTCAGTTGGAAAGAATGTTGAATTAGCATATAATTCGACTCAGGTCAACTCTGTCTTTTCAACATAGCAACGGCATTTAAAAAGTACTCATTACCTCGTCATATTGTACGAAGAGTTTTTAAACCCTGCTCTTTGATGTGGTATTTAGCTAATTACAGGAACTCAATCTACTGGCTGCATTGATGCTATGAAATTAAGCTTTCTGAATTCTACTTGAAGGCAAGTGCATATGTACATAATATATATATAATATATTAAAACAAGCAGTAAATTAAGTAAACTTAAAACCAGCCAGCATCAGTTTGAAGACAAGTATTGAAATCAGAAGATGTAAAATCATTCACTACTATTTGCATTTAAGAGATCCGGCTAGTTCTCACAAATAACAATAACACGCAGTTTAGCATAGAAAAATGTTCCATTGCACTTTGCAGGAAAGTAACCTAACAAAAATGATACGGTCTTATGGTCTAAAAAGAAATCTACATCAATCAAAAGTTAGTGATAGCTTGATAGAAATGGGACATTTCAAAGAGAGGCAATGGAGAGACAGACTGACAGGGGAAGGGACTCCAGAGCTTAGGGACTAGAAAGCAGATGTGGAGGATTTACAAGAGGCACAAGCTGGAGGAACTAAGAATTCTCAGCAAGTTGCAGGGTTGGAGGAGGTCGATCTAAGTCCATTTTAATGTGCAGTACTGTTTACTAATGTATCTTATCAAATTTCGGAGTTTTGTTTCCAATGTTCACCTTCATATCAGTCGATGGTTCATTTCCAAAACTGGATAAATAATGATTGAAGTTTTAGGTATTTAATAAAAGTGCCATGAAGGTAAATCAGCCTTTGATTTACAATGAGATGAGGAAATGGCTGAGGCCTTAAATAAGTTTTTTGCCTCGGTCTTCATGGAGGAGGATGCGAATAGTTTGCTAGATATTAAAGATAGAAGGATGGTAGGAGTTGAGGTCCTGAATGCGATTACTGTCACTAGAGAGGTAGTGCTTGATCGACTCGCGGGACTGATGGTGGACAAGTCCCCAGGACCGGTTGGAATGCATCCCAGGGTTCTGAAGGAAATGGCAGAGGTGATAGTAGATGCCTTAATGATTATTTAGCAAACTTCGCTGGATTCCGGGGAAGTGCCAGAAGATTGGAAAGCAGCTAATGTTATGCTGCTGTTTAAAAAAGGTAGCAGACAAAAGGCCGGGAATTATAGGCCAGTTAGTTTAACGTCTGTAGTTGGAAAAATGCTTGAATCCGTCATCAAAGAAGAAATAGCGAGGCACCTAGAGAAGAATGGTTTGATAGAGCAGATGCAGCACGGATTCGTTAAGGGGAAGTCGTGTTTGACCAATTTATTGGAATTCTATGAGGATGTGGCTAGTGCGGTAGACAGAGGGGAACTGGTGGATGTAGTGTTTCTCAATTTTCAGAAGGCGTTTGATAAGGTGCCGCACAAAAGGTTGCTTCAGAAGGTTAGGGGGCATGGAGTTGGGGGTAAGGTGTTAGCGTGGATAGAGGATTGGTTGTCTAATAGGATGCAGAGAGTTGGTATCAATGGGTGCTATTCTGATTGGCGGTTGATAACTCGTGGAGTGCCGCAGGGATCGGTGCTGGGGCCTCAGCTATTTACCATTTATATAGATGATCTAGAGGAGGGGGCTGAGTATAGGGTGACGAAATTTGTTGATGACACGAAGATAAGTGGAAAAGCAAATTGTCCGGAGGGTGTGGAAAGTCTGCAGAGGGATCTAGATAGGCTGAGCGAGTGGGCGAGGACCTGGCAGATGGAGTACAATGTTAGCAAGTGTGAGGTTATCCACTTTGGCAGGAATAATAGCAGGAGGGATTACTATTTAAAGGGAGAAAAGCTGCAGCATGCTACGGTGCAGAGGGACCTGGGAGTCCTTGTGTATGAGTCGCAAAAACCCAGTCTGCAGGTGTAGCAGGTGATCAAGAAGGCGAATGGGATGCTGGCCTTTATAGCGAGGGGGATAGAATATAAAAGCAGGGAGGTCTTGCTGCAACTGTACAGGGCACTGGTGAGTTCAGCTGGAGTACTGTGTGCAGTTTTGGTCACCGCACTTGCGCAAGGATATTTTGGCCTTGGAGGGAGTGCAGAGGAGGTTCACTAGGCTGATACCGGAGATGAGGGGGTTAGACTATGAAGAGAGATTAAATAGACTGGGTCTGCACTCGTTGGAGTTTAGAAGGATGAGGGGGGATCTTATAGAGATGTAAAAGATAATGAAAGGGATGGACAGGGTAGAGGTAGAGAGATTCTTCGCGCTCAGAAAGGACAGCAGGACTAGAGGGCACAGCCTCAAGATAAGGGGGGGGTGCAGTTTAGAATGGAGTTGAGGAGGAACTTCTTCACTCAAAGGGTGGCGAATCTCTGGAATTCTCTGCCCGTTGAAGTGGTGGAGGCTATCTCGCTAAATATATTTAAGTCACGCGTAGATAGGTTTTTGACAGACAAGGGAATTAAGGGTTATGGGGAGAAAGCGGGAAAGTGGAACTGAGCCACTTCAGATCAGCCATGATCTTATTGAATGGCGGGGCAGGCTCGAAGGACTAGATGGCCTACTCCTGCTCCTATTTCTTATGTTCTTATTGTTCACCAAATCCCAGTGTCAGTATAGCAAATCTTTGGCCAGAACCTTTAGAACAATGAGCTGGTCTCGGGCACTGAGTTGAAATTCCAGACCAAGCAAGGGTTGCTTCTTTTGAATGAAAATATATATACATAATAGTTAATTGAAAGGTAAATTACACTTAACATTTTATTTGTCCTTAGTAGTACTATGCCCACTCAAGACTGGGAAGGCTTACTCCATTTACAGTGCTCCTTTGTCTGAATCCTAGGGTGTAATTGCCTCTGGAATTTTGAAATTGCATGGAGGAAAGAGGGATAAATCCAGGAAACTCATTTTAAAGTGGCAGGATGACGACACCATATATTACCAATTCACTGAGCAGTGGAAATGAAATTGCAGAATCATAGAATTTTACAGCACAAAACCCATTCAGCCTATCATCTACTCTGGCTCACAGAAAGAGATATGGGCTGAGAATTTCAACTCCAGTGGAAAGGAAAATCAGACAGGATATATAATGGGTGGCCAATCCAATACCAGGCGTTTTACAACATTTAAACTGCTGGTCATTTCCTCACTTTCATATCCCTGTGTTTTGTCTGTGCTTTTTAAAAATGTTTTAACGTTTTCAACTGTTGAGCTGCATTTAACCACTTTTCAACATGGATTCTGCTCCCATCACATTTCCATGAGCAAAACAGAAACCTGAAAGGGGACTGTTACAGTAAAGTGATAAAGGACGGTGCCGAAAATGTCAGCAACTTATTTTGTTTGATTTATTATTGTCACATGTATTACTATACAGTGAAAAGGATTGTTTCTTGCTTGCTCTACAGGCAAAGCATACTGTTCCTAGAGAAGGAAACAAGAGAGTGCAGAATGTCGTGTTATGTTTGGGCGTCTCCTAGATAGCCCGGCTATTGAATTTCCTTCTGCATTACTTCCAGTTTTGAGGGACTGAACCATTGTTCCTTGAAAGAATGGATGCATACTCTTTCAATTTGATGGACAAAGAAATTTCTTCCATCTCTTCATTTCCTCCATTAAAGCCGCCAAGGTATTATCAGAGAATCTTGGTGAGCTTCCAGTCTGTAACTTTTACTGTCCACTGCATAAGCAGCCTTCAGTTTGCCTCACAATGAGCATTGTGCTTGTCCTCTAAGATGTGTGGTTCATAGTACATTTCATCAAGCCCACCCAAATCTTACTCCCAATTTAGCAGCATGTCCAATTGGAAATAAGACTGAAAATTCACTTGTCGAATTTAAATAAAATACGTATGTTAAAAAGGGTTGTGCATTGGGCTGATGCCATTGAGTGATTGATGTATGCATCTAATCTACTTTATGCTCATTTTAGGCAGAAGATGCAAGTTGTGTCCTATTTATTTCTCATAAATGATGGGTGGAATTTTCCTGTCCTACCCACCATACGAATCATAACAGGCAGGACAGGAGCACTTTGACCTTTGGTGCATTAGTATACAGTGAAAAGATTGGATTCTCCAGTCTTGGAGCGAGTGAAGCCAGAAAATACCATCCGGTGTCTCTTATCCTTGATATCATTTTTAAAATCTATACTCTCCTTCATCTTCTCATCTCCCATAAGGTAATCACCAAAACAGGAAAATCAATAGCATAATCAATGATGTTTAGAATTTTGGGATAACCTCTTTGCTTTTTTACTTGACAAATTTCATTTGGGCTCTTTTAGAAAGTTGAGCTTGGAAATAAACCTATCACACCAATGCTTCATGCAATTGTACTGAATTATGCTCACTTTTATTTTATTAGAAGCAATGACAATTTTATTTTAAACTGATTAATACTTCCATTCAGAGACAATAAGTTAATGCAAATTCATCAAACATTTATAAAATAACATCATACAGTATTATTACCAGGCTTTTTAACCTCCCCACGACAAAAGAGGCAGGCAACCCAATTGTGTTATCTTGTTTGTGATTACATTGTGTGAAAGCAGTAATTATCCCATTGTTGAGTGGTTCTTGTAGCAATCTTCCTACTATCAAGTTAGCTTCTTTAATAGGTATGTTTGTGTACTTAGGCAGATAAGTAAACAGTACATTTTTATTCCTAACAGTGTGGTCTAAGGATTGAAAAATGTTTGGTTCCTGTTAAAAATACTAGTAAATCTCTTGACAGGACATAACGGATCTCTGTTACAAACTTTCACTTTGAGAGAAAGAAATCAAATGCTGTTTTTGAGCGTAAAGTTATGGCCTTGGGGAGACCAAATTGTGGGCATAACCTCTCATGTTCAATCCTGCATCAGCTGTCAAAATGGAAGCAGCTGATGTTTAGATTTGCAGGGTACCTGCATGGGATAGATATTGGGTGCCATGCAAATGCAAATAGGGTGCGAACACGAGTTTTGGAATCTCAATTGAAACTGAGGCGCAAATGGACAGACTTATTCCTGGGATGGCAGGATGGCATGAAGAGAAATTGGGGAAACAGGGTTTGTATTCGTTAAAATTTTTAAGAATGAAAGGTGATCTCGTTGACACTTACAAACTAATTAAAGGGATAGTCAGGGTAAATGAAGGTAAGATGTTTACCCCGCATAAGCAATCTAGAACCAGGGATCACAATTTCAACATAAAGGGGAAACAACTTGAGACTGAGATGAGGAGATTTTTTTTACTCAGGTGGTTGTGAACCTTTGGAATTTTCTACTATTGACGGCCATAGAAGCTCAATCATTGAGTATGTTTAACGTAGAGATTGACAGATTTTGAAATGCCAATGATATAAAGGGATAGGAAATAGAGTGGAAAAAGACTTTCAATTGGATGATAAAGAATGATTAGGCACAGATTTAAAGTGATTTGCAAAAGAAGTAAATGTGATGTAAGAAAATTCCTTTTCACGGGATGAGTGGTTCAGGTCAGGATGGTGGAGACAGCTTCAATTGAAGCATTCAAAAAGGCATTAGATGATGACTTTAATAGAAACAGTGTGCATGGATACAAGGAAAATGCAGCGGAATGACACTAAGTCACGATGTTCATTTGGAGAACCAGTGTGGAAATGATGGACCAAATGGCCTCCTTTTGTCCTGTGACAACTCTGTGAGTCTGTGGATCAGACATGATCATATTGAAGGGAGGAGCAGGTTCAAGGGGCCAAATGGCCTAATCTTTCTCCTATGTTACAATGTCCTTTGCTCCTATGTTCTTGTCCTTACATTGCATAGTGGTTAGCATTGCTGCCCCACAGCGCCAGCAACCTGGGCTCGATTCCCGGCTTGGGTCACTGACTGTGGAGTTTGCACGTTCTCCTTGTGTCTGCGTGGGTTTCCTCCGGGTGCTCCAGTTTCCTCCCACAGTCCAAAGGAAGGTGCATTGGCCATGTTAAATTCTCCCTCAGTGAACCCGAACAGGCACCTATGGCAACTAGGGGATTTTCACAGTAACTTCATTTCAGTGTGAATGCAAACCTACTTGTGACTAATAAATGAACTTTTTAAACTGTACATTGTGCATGCTTTACCTAGTAATACAGGAAAGTCCTGCCCTTTGCTATGTCCTTATTCACATATTCCCTTACTCACGCTATTGCCCATTTCATGAGCAATTGTTTGCTTATCCATGTTTTCTTTCCCCTCTCTCTTCTTTTCCCAAGGAGACAGCAGCCAAGACAGAACACTGACCTCGACAAGCTTTAACCAGGAGATCATGTTGAAGTCTCCAGAAGTGGATTCTTCCCATTCGTTCTGGCTGTGAGCATATAATTCTCTTCTTTTAAGCACCTTTACAACAGGGGTAAGAAGTGGTGCCTGGAATGGTTGCAACTGAATTGCAGCCCAAATGGACAAATAAACCTGCAAATAAAGTTTATTTATTTATTAGTCACAGTAAGGCTTATGTTAATGCTGCAATGAAGTTACTATGAAATTCCCCTAGCCGCCATACTCCAGCACCTGTTCAAGTCAATGCACCTAACCAACGTGTCTTTCAGAATGAGTGAGGAAGCTGGAGCACCCGGAGGAAACCCAAGGGGAGAACACGAGGAGAACGTGCAAACTCCACACAGGCAGTGACCCAAGCCAGGAATCGAACCCAGGTCCTTGGCGTGGTGAGGCAGTAGTGATAACTGTACCACCATGCTTCCCCTATCTGACTCTCTCATTCCAGAGTTGCACTAACAGCTCTGTTCAGTTTTGATGTGGGCACCCACTTTGACACTTGAGGTGATTAATTTTGTTCTGAAATGAGGGTTAGCTCTTTTTAAACTTTTGAAGGCATGTCTTGTATTGCTCAGTGGCTCCTCCTGTTTGTCATACACAGGTCCAGCAATTTGCTGTAGACTAACTGGGCAAAGCAATGCTGCCCTTTCATTGTTGCAACCTACCCAATTTTCTCACATTGAAAAGTATGTTGATCATTGTGATTCACATTCACTCAGCCACTGATGAGAAGATAAGAAAGATTGCCAGCAAGGAGGGAATGCAATGGCACACAGCAAGGCTGGACTGGTCAGGAGTAAGGAAAATGGGACAACCATCCTGGTAGTGGGAAATGGGTACACAGTACGAATGCGATGAAATGTGAAACATTCAAACTGTAATGATTACTAAACTGTGATGATTTCAGGGCTTCCTCTGGAGCTAGGAGACTCCACATCGAGTGACGAAGAAGCCAGTGCCCCAGAGGATGCACTGACATCTGTCTCATCATCCATCTCTGTCAGCACGGTTACACCCACACAATCCATGGTGGGTCTCATATAGAATCAGGGCACAATCTGGTGAGCACAGCATGGATGTATCCCAAAAGATGAGGGAGGATGAGATAGCTAGGTCCACAGATGATCAGAAGACTGCCAGGAAGGCCCCTGCTGAGCATATTGCACATGACAGGCCTTTAGTCGCAGTCTCATTGGAAACCCACCAGGGGCAAGGGGAAAAAATATAGGAAAGATGCCAGAGATTATGCACAGTTTTGAATGAGTTATGAAGGAGTCCAAACTAATCATGAGTTCTGCCATGTCTCATGCATTTGAGTACGTGGTTTCATCCATGGAGAGAATGATAACTGCCATGCCAGGTCAAGCGTTCAAGCTGTGTGCGCTCTGGCTGTATTCCACCCTCAAGCCATGACCTCAGTGTAGCAGTGATGAGGAGACAAGGAAGGTGAGGCCCATCTGGTTCACTGAAATCATTTAGGAAAGGAAATCTGCCGTCATTACCTGGTCTGGCATACTAGTGACTCCAGACCTACAGCAAGGTGGTTGACTCTCAACTGCCCTCCAAAAGGAACTAAGAATGGACAATAAATTCTGCCAGCCAGTAATACCCATGTCTCATGAATGATTTTTTTTAAAAAAGCCTGGAAGAGGTTGCTGGGAAAGTGTAAA
Source organism: Carcharhinus amblyrhynchos (assembly GCF_965287045.1). Lineage (NCBI taxonomy): Eukaryota > Metazoa > Chordata > Chondrichthyes > Carcharhiniformes > Carcharhinidae > Carcharhinus > Carcharhinus amblyrhynchos. Next base: position 42,849,820 of record NC_137324.1, on the reverse strand, counting down.
GCAGAAATCAGAGAAAATCTCCAGAGATGTAAATAGAGACAAATACAGACAGGCTGAGTATCTAAAGTTCAAATATATAGGGGAAAAAATATTTAACCTGAGAGGAGAATGTAAGTGTGTTCAGGAGGAAGAAAAGTTAAAACAGGAGGGAAAGAAAATGTTGGAGTAAAAGAACAACCTCCAGCCTAGAAAAAGTTGAAAATATGGGATTTGGTTAGGCTAAATTGCTTAGATGTCTAGGTTAGGGGAATTAGTGGGGAAAATGCAAGGAGTAAGGGGAAAGGGCCTGGGTGGAATGTTCTCTTGGAGAGACAGTGCAGACTAAATGGACCAAATGGCCTCCTTCTGCACTGTAAGGATTCCATGATTCTATGAAGAAAAGGACTTTGGATTCCAGGAAGGTGATGAATCAGAATAGGAAGTGCTTGATAAGATTTTATTTTGATATACTGAAATATATCATTAGAACATGAATGGCATCATGGAGTGCGACTCTCCAAAACAACATTGCAGTGATAATGATTACAGTGTACTCCAGAAGCTACTTAATTGGCTGTAAATCACTTTGGGATGTCCTAAAGTTCAATAAAAATGCAAGCCTTTATTTTCCTTTCAGTCGAAGTCCCGTGGAATGAATATTGAATTTTATCTCATTAGTCACCATAAATCAGTGGCCCTATTTTATAACAAATTACAGTCCATTTATAAACTGTTTCTTCTTGCATAACTGGAAAATCATGGAATCTGATTGCCTAAACACGGGTAAGAATTCCAGAAGCCCTTCTAATAAAAATAACATTTGTCTAACTCAATCACTGTAAACCAGTAATCCTGCCCACAGTAATGGATGCTGCAAAATTCATTTAAATTGTTAAGGGAACTATTCAAAATAGACGAAACATTAACACTGAACGGGATATTTATATTTTAATGTATTAACTGAGTAAATTAGAAATACTAAATGTGTTTGTTAGCTGGAGTTTAATGCTTTCTTGGAAGGCAAAGAACTCAGTGTTGAGTAAAAGGTCTCCTTTAGAGTTTTGTAGATTTAATTGAACACACTACATAATAAAGGTGAAATAATAGTGCTTTAATTTTTTCCCTCCTGTGGATGTGCTGTATGCTTGAGAAGCTATAAAACAATAAAAAGCCAATGAATATTCAAATCCATGCCTACTTGGCATTATATTCATAATCTACAAAACCAGTTTTTACCAGTCCAAGATTAATTATCACATGGAATTTTAATTGCATTCTTCTAAATTACAAAAGTCATTGTGTGGGAATGCATTAGCAAGTACATACAGTAAAGGGTCTCATGGTAGATTTGCATTCAAACAGAAAATTTCCATAGTTCCTACTCCAGTCACGTATTGAAGATTAGGATCCAAAAATAAAGTAAAATAATCTTGTGCCTGCACCATGAAATCACTTAATACTGTATGCTTCACCTTTGTCTTTAACTCTGCAAAATTGAGTTTCTTTTGACACAAACTTTCAGGACGATGCTACTACTTTCTTACTGGATATTAAAATTAAATCACTGATGATTTAATGGCTGTTATGATTGTATTAAATCTGGAATAAAATATAGAAAAAATTTTCAACAGCTCAGGCAGCAACTGGGTACAAAGAAACCGAGCTAACATTGCATATCACTTCAGGAAAAATGATCAGGTTGAATATTTTTCCACATGCTTCAAGACCCCAGCACTGAGGTCAAATGTATCCAGCAATGGAACTGGCTCAACAATTTCCTCAGCCTTGTTTTATCCACCGGCTGCCCCCTTGCCACCCTCCAATTAAGGGGAGATGGGCAGCATTGAGGCAGGTTAAGAATTCAGTAGGTGTATTACAATACGGAGAAGCCGACGGATAGGTAAGTATAATTTACAATTACAGGTGGTTGAAGGAAAAATGCCCTGCTGATTGGAGAATAACCTTCCAAGGGGATTGTTGGAGGCACAGTTGCTGCTGTTTCTCCTCGTGGCCCTTTCTTTGGATCATGGAACATTTGGCTTTGCCCCCATTAGGGTCCATAATTATACAAATTGGCTACCACCTATCGGGCAGCAGGCAACCAGCCATCCAGTCCCTGACCCATCTCCTGCCAGCCACTGGGAACATTCCCCAACAAAAGAACCTCAGCAGGAAGTTATCCCAACATGGCTTCCAGCTATTTTAATGGCAGCCATATTTTCATTTTCGCCTCTAATGCTCTTAATCTTCCAGGCGCTGCTGGCCCCGATCAGTGTTTTCCAACAATTTCTATTTTATGTCAGATTTCCAGCAACTGCAGTATTTTTGCATGTGCCTTTTAATATATTAACATTTAGTATGATTTGTATTGACTTCAATTATTTTGCTTTTATGTGCTATAAAATAGGAAGCAGAGTATACTGTCATCTGTGGCTCAGTTGAGCACAGTCTCACCTTTGAATCAGAACAGGTCTCACCAAATTTCATTCCAAGAACCATTGAATCCCTACAGTGCAGAAGGAGGTCATTCGGCCCATTGAGTCTGCACCAACAACAATTCCACCTAGACTCTATTTCCACAACCCCATGTATTTGCCCTGCTAGTTCCTCTGACATTAAGGGGCAATTTAGCATGGGCAATCTACCTAGCATGCACATCTTTGACTGTGGGAGGAAACCAGAGCACCCAGAGGAAACCCACACAGACACAGGGAGAATGTGCAAACTCCACACAGGCAGTGTGACTCGACACAGACATTTAACTGATGTTGCAGTGTTTTATTGATGGACTGCTACACCATCAAAGGTGCCATCTTAAAGATGAAATTTTGAATCCAAAAGGCCCTCTCAGGGATTTGAAACATGCTGTGGCATTATTTTAAGGGAGTGCCAGTACAAATTGGTGCTGCATTTCCTATGCTATGACAATGTGGCTATACTTTAAACGGCATTTCATTTACTGTAAGGCGCTTTGGGACATTCAGAGTTTGTGAAAAGAGATATATAGTTGCAACTTTGCAGTCTAGTTCTGGTCACTTTAGAAAGGATTTGAGAGTTGTTCAAAGGTGCAGAAGAGATTCACCGGAATGGATTCAGTGATGAGGGATTTTAGAATCAATGTTAGTTGGAGAAGTTGGGTTTGTTCTCTTTGAGGACAGATTTTAAAGAGGTGTATCAGATGATGACAGGTTTAAGTGAAGAAGACCTAGAAAAGCTGTTCCAATCTACTGATGATGCAAGGACTAGGTGATTCAGATGAGAGTTTGGGGCAAGCGATGCAGGAGGACTCACTGCCTATGAGGTGGTGGAAGCAGAAATGATTGATGATTTCAAAAAGAAATTGAATGGAATTGAATTGGAAGGAGCTGCTGAATGGCCTCTCTCTGAGTGATAATGAATCTATGATGTGCAATGCAGATTTGACTTAAGGGTAAGTTGTAGCACCTGTTTTCACTTTCCTGCCATTTTGAACTTTGTTTATATAATGCTTGTACAACGTAAAGTCGCCATAGTCCCAGATGACCAAAGGCTGCTCTCCCCTTTGATGAGCGGAACTGACTGGTGGTGATTTAACCTGAGGACCACTACACCTCTGGCAAGGGGCACGGGTCTTCATGAATAACTTCAGCCATACAGGAATTGAACCTGTGCTGTTGACATTAAATTTATCGTATGTACAAATGTTTGAAAATGGCATAAGTGTCTCATAGAGAAAACAGAATCCTGGGGGAAATAAATAGAGGTGTATAGAAAATAAGTTTTACTAAAACTTTTTAAATCACTGTTTCGGGATCAGTTAGAGTATTGGGAAGGATGCCTAGGCAATGGGGAAAGTTCAGAATAGCTCAATAATAATACCAGGAATGAAATGTTTTGGTGTTGTGGAAGGTTGAGATTGCTCCTTGGAGCAGAGAAAGCTGAGTTGAGATTTGTAGAGATTTTCAAAATGAGGAGGAGTTGTAATAGGGTAAAGGGGAAGGAAGGAGGGTTGGTCACAGAGTGCACAGATTTAGGATAATTAACAAAAGAACCAGAAGGGAGGTAAAGAGAGTTATTTATAGGCATTGCATAAAAAGGTGATGAAAGCAGGCTTTCAATAATAATTTGTAAAATGGAATGTGATATGTCCTTCACAAAGAAGGATTTATATGACAACGTGGGGTGGAAGGAGAGTAGGACTAATTGTTCCTTATAAGAACTGGCAAAGATCCAATGGGCAGAATGGCATCCTTTGTTGTTATATGATTCAATGAACTCTGGAGACAGCCCACAGTTCCATATTCATACAATCACCATCCAATGGATGTGAGGAGAGGTATTAATAATCAATCGAAATATAATAGACTGGAGGTCAGTGCTCCTTACAGCCAAGTTACTGCTCCCACACCTGTTCCTCCAGTTCATATCTTGTCCTCTTTTAATGTTTTTTTTTAATGCTGAATCCCTTTGTGTGGTCTCCCAGTCAGCTGGTGTGAATTTGATAGCAGGAAAGGTGAGACCTGGGACACACAGGTGTCCAGGGTTTCTTTTGATGTTCTGCTGAATTTACAGTAATGAATTAGGAAAACCCATGAAAAACTCAACCCCCCACACTTTCTATTCCCAGTGCATGTAAAAGTGCCAGCATCAAAAGAGCAAAATAGTCCAGGCATTATTATTGGCAACAATAGCAGGTAATTACTTATGGTGATCAAATGATAATTGTCTATCTGTTATCTTAACAGACATATGGAATATTGTCATCCAAATGCAATAAACATTTATCTACTATTAATATTAATTAGTTGATTTTAAATATTTATATAACCTCAAATGTTTAGGGCAGACTTGTGAATAAATCTCATGCATGTCTTCCCTTTCAATAATTAATCCACTCACACTTTCCTTTCAATAATTTCTAAGTACAGCATTTCTAAAAACTGATTTTGTATGCTTTACCTCTATTGCAAGAGGAAAAAAAAATCTAAGGGATGTTCGGTATGTCTGCAGCTTAACTTATAACAGATCCTGATCTTGCTGCTTTTTTTGGGCCAGAAATTTGAATGACTTCTTTTTGCATGCTGAGGAATGGCAGCAATTAAATTATCTAAACAACCTGTCTAAAATAAAATGTAGGGGTCAATTCAATATGCTAACCAGTGTCCTGGAAAACAATTGTTTCAGAGTCCATTGTCAAATTTGCCATAAATTGGGTGGAGCGCGTCATAGAATCCCTACAGTGCAGAAGGAGGCCATTTGGTCCAACGAGCCTGCATCGACAACAAGCCCACCCAGGCCCTATCCCCATAACCCCATATATTTACCCTGCTAGTTCACCAACACTAAGTGGCAATTTAGCACGGCCAATCAACCTAACCTGCACATCTTTGGACTGTGGGAGGAAATGCACACAGACAAGGGGAGAATGTGCAAACTCCACACAGACAGTTGCCAAAGGCTGGAATTGAACCCGGGTCCCTGGCGCTGTGAGGCAATAGTGCTGACCACTGTGCCAGCATGCCACCCAACGCACTGTGTATTTTGCAGTTTATCTGGACCTCTAACAACCCGATCAGCAGTAGACTGTGATCCAACCATTGGTACTAAAAAGGACTGTTCCAGACCACTGATGAAAAGAATTGCTCATACTTTCTATTATTTACTATTCCGTGAAGCCTGGACGAGCTGGAGAGGCCCCACAGGAATTACACTCGGTGTCAGAATTTTGATCGAATTCCTGGCGACCCGCATCAAGACGCCTGATTGTGTGGTAATTTATGTAGCTGAGGCCCAAGGACCAGTTTGCAATATGCCTTGGGCAAGTGCCTTCGAGTGCCTGTAAAAACTGCGAGAAGACACGTCTTGATTTCTTTGTGTGGTGGCTGGTTTTGACTTTTTTTTTCTCCTTCAATTTTTTTTTTAAACTAGAAACAAGCTATTTTCAGGCTTCGCAGAAGGTCACAATTTTTTTCCTGACTTGAGCTGTGTGAACTTCTCTGAAAATGAAAGGTCAGTGGTGGCACTTTTGTCTTCAAAATCTTGTCTGAGCAGTTTATAATTTCTGACAATGAGTTATCTCCTTAGTTTGATATTCATGCTAATTATAACTTCTGAGTGATCTTTCAGATTCACAATTATAATTAGGATGGAGTGATCTCATGGACCACTAATGCACTGTAACCCTGTTAACTTTTATTTAGTTTTATCACAGAGACATGATAAAACTATAAGACTACACTACTACTCATCAAAGGCAGGAAGGATTGCCAATTCTGACTGGAAACACTTTTTTTTTATTATTCATTTTACAGGTTGTGGGTGCACTGGCTAAGCCAGTATTTATTGCCCATCTCTCATTGCCCTTCCGAAGGTGGTGATGAGTTGCCTTCTTGGAGACTGCCGTCCCTGAGGTGTAGGTACACCCACAATGCTAGGTGCTAAGACTTGAGTGTTTTGGGCCAAGTCGGACCAATCTGAAGCAAACAGAAACTTCACACAAAGCACACAAAACTTTCATTTCCAGCCACCCTTTAGCCCTGAACCCCATTCTGGCTCCCTTTCTTCCTCCAATCCTTTTCTATCTCTCTCGAGCCTCATTTCCCAGTCTCCCTCTCTTCCATGACTTTCCATTCCCAAACCTTCCTCTCATCCTCTGACACCCCCATACTCAGCTTCACGTTCTACAGTTCCCCTCTCTCTCTGATTCCCCATTGCTCAGACACCACACACCCTCATCTTTCATCTCTCATTTTTTTTCAAACTTCTCTTTCCCTGACCTCCCATTCCCCAATTTTCATAAGAACATAAGAAATAGGAGCAGGAGTAGGCCATCTAGCCCTTCGAGCCTGCCCCGCCATTCAATAAGATCATGGCTGATCTGACGCGGCTCAGTTTCACCTTCCCGCCCTCTCCCCATAACCCTTAATCCCCTCTCTTATCAAAAACCCATCAACCCGCGTCTTAAAAATATTTAGCGAGGCAGTCTCCACCACTTCAACGGGCAGAGAATTCCAGAGATTCACCACCCTTTGAGTGAAGAAGTTCTCCTCAACTCCGTTCTAAACCGCCCCCCCTTTATCTTGAGGCTGTGCCCCCTAGTCCTACTGTCTTTTTTGAGCGGGAAGAGTCTCTCCACCTCTATCCTATCCATCCCATTCATCATCTTATACGTCTCAATGAGATCTCCCCTCATTCTTCTAAACTCTAACGAGTACAAGCCTAGTTTATTCAGCCTCTCCTCATAGCTCAACCCCCTCAACTCCGGTATCAGCCTAGTAAACCTCCTCTGCACTCCCTCCAAGGCCAAAATATCTTTGCGCAGGTGCGGCGCCCAAAAATGCACACAGTACTCCAGCTGCGGCCTCACCAATGCCCTAAACAGCTGCAGCAAGACCTCCCTACTTTTATATTCAATCCCCCTCGCTATGAAGGCCAGCATCCCATTCACCTTCCTGACCACCTGCTACACCTGCAAGCTGGGTTTTTGCGACTCATGCACAAGGACCCCGAGGTCCCTCTGCACCGTCGCCTGCTCATTTCCAATCTCCCTCACTCCCTGACCTTCCATTCCCAAACTCCCTTTCTCCCTGACCACTTATTCTCCGATTTCCCACTCTCCCCAACCTCCCATTTCCGATCTCCTCACTCCCTGACCTTCCATTCCCAACCTCCCTTTCTCCCTGACCACCTATTCTCCAATCTCCCACTCTCCCCAACCTCCCATTTCCCAATCTCCCCACATTCCAACCTTTCATTACCAGTCTCCCTCACTTCCCAACCTCCCCTTCCCAGTCTCCCTTTCCCCATGACCTCCCATTTCCCAATCTCCCTCAGAATGCCCGAACCTGCCTGTCTCGCGATCCAGCGTGACAGCCCCCTGCCCATCTGGACACCCAACTTCTGATTGTTCCCGGGGCACTAGCTAATCATGGCTGTGTCTGATGTTGGGAGGGGTGATGCCAGGCAGGACAGGGAAAGAATGCAGGGACTGTGTGCTGCAATGATGAGAATTCTGAAGTGCAAAGATTTTCTCAGCAGCTGGCAGCAGCACTCAGGATTACCATGACCCACTTGGGAGACTCCTAAGCAACCTGGCAACTGTAATCACAGGATGTCCTATGAATCATCGAATCCCTGCAATGCAGAAGGAGGCTATTCAGCCCATTCAGTCTGTCTGATCACAATCCCATCCAGGCCCTATCCCCAACTCGCATTTATCTTAGCCAGTCCCCCGACATTAAGGGCAATTTATTATGGCCAATCCATCCAACCCGCACATCTTTGGACTGTGGAAGGAAACCAGAGCACCCCAAGGAAATCCACGCAGACACAAGGAGAACGTGCAAACACAGACAGTGACCCAAGCTAGGAATCAAACCCGAGTTTCTGGCGCTGTGAGGCAGCAGTGCTAAACACTGTGCTACTGTTCCTATTGCAAGTTAAAGAAATTCTGAAATTTAATAAAGAAATACTTATACATAACACTTTATTAAGTCTCAATGAGCTCAACTTTACGAGCACAAGAGAGCCTCTTTATTTTGTACTTATAGTATTTTAATCAAAAGAAAGAGCAATGAAGCTAACCTGATTTTGATCAATTAGCTTCATCTGAATAATTGACTGTCTATATAATGTACACTATTTATCGGCTACTTGATTATAACCCAATCCACTTGCTGCTTCTGCACTTTTTTTTTAACAATGCTTTTTTTTTCCAGTTCATTTGCTGATTTTCTCTATCTCTGCCATTTTCTCGTGCCTTAAAAGGGAACCAACTACCAGTGAAATATTGAACATCAAGAATTTGAAGAAAATATTTTAACATTCTTGCTGGAACCAGTCACGATTGTGTTCCAAACAAAAACTACTTAAGACCAAGCTAAATGTCAAGTCTGCCATTCAAGGCTGTGGACTGGAGTCTATGGGTGCCATGAATCAATTGGTCTTCCTGCAATGAGTTTGTTAATGTTGTGATTATAGAAGAGGATGTATAAATGAAATTTAAGGGTCAAGGTTTTAACATTTTCAGACCATTGGATGCACTGTGCCCTAACTTCTCGAAAAGACAATGGCCATAATTCTTCAGGATCAAAAACTAAGGGCTGTCATCAGCAGAAAAAATGGAAGGATACGATCTTACCATATACTCATGCCACGCTCCCGCTGCAGCAAAGTTGGAGAATTTGGTGGCCAGCCAAGTCACCAATAACTGTGGTGCGAAGGGAATTTCCCGCCAGTATGAATGGTGGTAAGATTCCAGCCAGAGTGTTTCCCATTGATGTCAGAGCACTAACCAGATAAGATTCAACTATCTTCTGTTGGGAAAGATATATCCAACAGTGAGTTACAACCCTTGCAACCTCCCCTCCACCCATCCCCCAACCCTTCACCCCAAGAGTCTCCACGGTGCCAGGTCAGGACCATGGAAGATTGGTGTCTGTGGAAATCCCGTCTGTGTGTGTGTGTGTGTGTGTGTGTGTGTGTGTGTGTGTGTGTGTGTGTGTGTGTGTGTGTGTGTGTGTGTGTGTGTGTGTGTGTGTGTGTGTGTGTGTGTGTTAGGTGGGAGCAGGGAGCATACTGGGGTGTGGAAGATCCGGCCTCAAGCTAGATCATGATATTTAAATGAATGTTCATAAATTCACAAAGTCATATATGGCCGCAGGACAGGCCATTCAGCCCATCAATTCTGCACCAATTCATTAGAAATACCTGAACTCCCACCTAATCCCATCTGCCAGCACTTGGCCCATAGCCCTAATGTTATGATGTGCCAACTTGAATAAAGGAGTTGCAGCATCTTGTTGAAGTTGTACAAGACATTGCTAAGGCCACACCTGGAATATTGTGTACTGTTCGAGTCATCCTATGATAGAAAAGGTGTTATTAAACTAGAAAGAGTGCTGAGAAGATTTACTAGGATGCTACCGGGACTTGATAGTTTGAGTTACATGGAGTGTGAGGGTAGACTGAGACTTATTCCCCTGGATCTTAGGAGGCTGAGGGGTGATCTTATAGAGGTCTATAAAATAATGAGGGGCATGGACGAGCTGATAGTCAATACCTTTTCCCAAAGGTAGGGGAGTCTAAAACTAGAGGGCACAGATTTAAGATGAGAGGGGAGAGATACAAAAGTGTCCAGGGCAGTGAGTGTATGGAACGAGCTGCCAGAGATAGTAGTAGAGGCAGTTACAATTTTGGCCTTTAAAAAAGCATTTAAACAGTTGCATGGGTAAGATAGGTATAGAGGGATATGGGCCAAATGTGAGCAATTGGGACTAGCTTAGTGATAATACTGAGCGGCATAGACAAACTGGGTGAAGGACCTGTTTCCACACTGTAAACCTCTACAACTCTGTGAATAAGTGCTCATCCAGATACTTTTTAAAAGATGCGAGGCAACCCGCCTTTGTCACCCTCCAGGCAGTGCATTCCAGACCATCACCACCCTCTGGATAAACATGTTTTGCCTCACATCCCCCCTAAAGCTCCTGCCTCTTACCTTGAACCTTTGTCCCTTTGTGACTGCCCCTTCAACTAAGGGGAACAGCTGCTCTTTATTCACTCTGTCCATGTGTTTCATAATCTTGTATACCTCAACCAGGTCATCCCTCAGCAACCCAAGCCTACCCAACCTCTCTTCATAACTTAAATGTTCCATCCCAACAGCATCCTGGTGAGTCTACTCTGCACCTTCTCCAGTGCAATCATATCATTCCAATAATGTGGCGACCAGAACTGCACATAGTACTCCAGCTGTGGCCTCACCAACGTTCAATACAACTCCAATGTGACTTCCCTGCTTTTGTAATCTATGTAAAAAGTCTGACAACACCAGGTTTTAGTCCAACCTATTTATTTGATAATATTATCAAATATATTATCAAATAAATAGGTTGGACTAAAACCTGGTGTTGTCAGACTTTTTACTGTGTTTACGCCAGTCCAACGCCGGCATACCCACATCATTTGTAATCTATGCCCTCAATTGATTAAGGCAAGTGTCCCATATACCTTTTCCACCACTCCCCCAACATGCTGTTCCACCATCAGATATCTGTGGACAAACATGCCAAGGTCCCTTTGTTCCACAGAACTTCCCCATGTCTTACCATTCATTGAGTATTTTCTTACAAAATTACTCCTTCCAATGTGCATCACCTCACACTGTTCAGGGTTAAATTTCATCTGCCACTTATCTGCCCATTTGACCATTCTATCTATATCTTCTTGTAGTCCAAGACACTCTGCCTCACTATTAACTACCCATCCGATCTTCATGTCATCCGCAAACTTACGAATCCTACCCTTCCTATAGTCATTGATGTCATTTATAATAATGATGAATAACAGGGGGCCCAACACAGATTACTGAGGTAGGCCACTGGACATTGGTTTCCAGCCACTAAAACCACCTTCTGTCATCACTGTCTGTCTCTTACAACTGAGCCAATTTTGAATCCAAATTACCTTGTATCCCATGTGAATTTACCTTCTTTACAAATCTCCCATGTGGGACCTTGTCAAAGGTTTTCCTGAAATCCATACATTGACTGCACTGCCCTCATCTACACACCTAGTCACATCCTTAAAAAGTTCAGTCAAATTTGTAAGGCATGACCTCCTTCTGATGAAGTCATGCTGACTATCCCTGATCAAGCTTTGCCTCTCCAAGTGGAGATAGATGCTCTGCTTCAAAAGTTTCTCTAATATTTTCCCTACCACTGACATGAGACTCACTGGCTTGTAGTGCCCTGGTTTATCTCTACAACCCTTCTTAAATAGCAGAACTACATTGGCTGTTCTCCAGTCATCTGGCACCTTCCCTGCATTCTTGGACACATGCATCTCCATTAAGGACGGTCACCTCAGCACCTCACTGTACCGCAAGCCCACAGACAATCTCACAATGCTCCACTTCTCCAGCTTCCACCCTAAACATGTTAAAGAAGCCATCCCCTATGGACAAGCCCTCCGTATACACAGGATTTGCTCAGATGAGGAGGATCGTGACAGACACCTCCAGACGCTGAAAGATGCCCTCTTAAGAACAGGATATGGCGCTCGACTCATAGATCGACAGTTCCGATGTGCCACAGCGAAAAACCGCACCGATCTCCTCAGAAGACAAACACGGGACACAGTGGACAGAATACCCTTCGTCGTCCAGTACTTCCCTGGAGCAGAGAAGCTACGACATCTTCTCCGGAGTCTTCAACATATCATTGATGAAGACGAACATCTCGCCAGGGCTATCCCCACACCCCCACTTCTTGCCTTCAGACAACCACACAACCTCAAACAGACCATTGTTCGCAGCAAACTACCCAGTCTTCAGGAGAACAGTGACCACAACACCACACAACCTTGCCACAGCAACCTTTGCAAGACATGCTGGATCATCGACGCGGAAACCATCATCACACGTGAGAATACCATCCACCAGGTACACGGTAAATACTCTTGCAACTTGGCCAGCATTGACTACCTGATACATTGCAAGAAAGGATGTCCCGAAGCATGGTACATTGGGGAGACCATGCAGACGCTACGACAACGGATGAATGAACATCGCTCGACAGTCACCAGGCAAGACTGTTCCCTTCCTGTTGGCGAACACTTCAGTGGTCACAGGCATTCAGCCTCTGACCTTCGGGTAAGCATTCTCCAAGGCGGCCTTCACGGCACACGACAGCGCAGAGTCGCTGAGCAGAGACTGATAGCCAAGTTCCACACACATGAGGACGGTCTCAACAAGGATCTTGGGTTCATGTCGCACTATCTGTAACCCCCATGACTTGCCTGGGTTTGCAAAATCTCACTCACTGTACTGTCTGGAGACAATACACATCTCTTTAACCTGTGATCAGTGCTCCTTCCACTCATATTGTCGGCCACTTCAAGACTTGAACAGCAGGTTAGGTGTAAAGATTCGCATTCTAATCAGTAATCTGTAAACAGTCTGTGCTTTATATGCTCTGTCTGAGGCCAGAACTCTCCATTCACTTGACGAAGGGACTAACCCGAAAGCTTGTGCGTTTACTACCAAATAAATCGGTTGGACTAAAACCTGGTGTTGTCAGACTTTTTACTGTGTTTACCCCAGCCCAACGCCGGCACATCCACATCATGACCTTCCCTGCGGCCAGAGGCAAATTGAAAATGTGGGTGTGAGCCCCTGCTATCTCCTCCTTTGCCTCTTACAACAGCCTAGGGCATAATTCATCTGGACCTGGAAATTTATCCACTTTTAAGGCTGCCAAATATCTTGTCCTTCCCCATGTCAATTTGCTCAAGAACCTCACAGTCCGTCTCCCTGAATTCCATACCATGGTCCTCGCTCTCTTGGGTGAAGACAGATGCGGAGTATTCTTTCAACACTCAACAAGTCCTTTGGCTCCACTCATGGATTGCCCCCATTTTCCATAATGGGCCCTACTCATTCCTTGGCTATCCTCTTCCTATTGATATACATAAAGAAAATCTTGGGATTTTCCATACTTTTATTGATCAGAGCTTCCTCATTTCCCCTCTTTGCATTCCTAATTGTTTTCTTAAGCTCCACCCTGCACTGTCTATTACTCACTAATGCCTCCACTGACTTTCCGCCCTTATACTTTTTAAAAGCCTTTCTTTTCCTTCTCATTGTATTTTGAACATCTCTGGTCATCCGTGGTCCGCTGGCTTGTTATTTCTACCTATTGCCCTACAGGGAACATGCTTGCACCCTCCCCATTTCCTTTTTGAATGCAGCCACTGTTCTTCTCTAAATTTTCCTATTAATAGTTGTTCCCAGACTACCTTGGTCAGATCCTGTCTTATTTCATTAAAATCCAGTCTCCCCCAACCCAAAGCTATATTTTGCAATTTTCCTACTTTAATTGGCTGTGTTGTAAGATCCCATCTGTGAAACCATGTCATATATTGGCCATGATGGGCTCTGGACTGCAGAGACAGAGATAAGTATGAATAATTGTACGAACATAACTATTTCCAGATATGCAAGATTATGGATGGGATTTTCCGGTCTTGCCTGCCTGGGGATTGGACCCAAGGTCAACAGACCTTTCAGTGGTCCACTAATTTGCCCAACCCCCCCCAGCACCAATTCCCATGGCAGGATCAGAAAATCTAACCCTACACATGTCAGTGTAAGCCATGAGCTTCCTCTTTCTTGACTTAAGTCACACATCTCTCTCTCTCTTATATCATCATTTGGGTGGTATTATTCCTCCAGAAAGTGTGCTTGACTGGGCTGTTCAGGGCATGAACCTGAAACTGCTATTAGAACAATTGAATGTGTAAATTGGAAACCTAACAGTCATTTGAGGCTATTTTGTTGAATTGGACAGCACCTGACCCAAACATGTGCTGTCATTCTTTCAGGCACACATACAAAACAAAGATCCATAATTACTATGTTATAGCGCCAGAAGTGGGAGTGCACCTTCCTGCTCACATTAGCAGCAGGGGTTGCTGTCAGTTTATACTCAAACATCTTCCCATGCCTTCCCCCTTAGGACTGTCCTGAATCAAGGGCAGCGTGATGAAACAGTGGTTAGCACTGCTGCCTCACATCGCCAGGGACTCAGGTTCAATTCAGGCCTTGATTGACTGTCTGTGTGGATTTGCATTTTCTCCCCTTGTCTGTGTGGGTTCCCCCCACAGTCTGAAAGAGGTGCTGGTTAGGTGCATTGGCCACATTAAATTCTCCCTCAGTGTACCCGAACAGGCACCGGAGTGTGACGATTAGGGGATTTTCACAGTAACTTCATTACAGTGTTAATGGAAGTCTACTTGTGACATTAATAAATAAACTTTAAAATTTAAAACTTTAACTCTCTGTGTGCTGAGCTGTGCAAGTTAGTTACACTGCCTATGACCAGTGAGCTATCTCATGCCCGTGACTGACGCCATGAAGGATGAGTTAGTAAATTTGCTGACGACACCAAAGTCAGAGGAGTTGCAGACAGTGAGGATGGATGTTACAGTTTGCAGAGGGACGTAGATAAGCTGCAGAGCTGGGCCGAGAGGTGGCAAATGGAGTTTAATATGGAAAAGTGTAAGGTGATTCACTTTGGTAAGAGTAACAGGAGTACAGAATTTAGGGCTAATGGAAGGACTCTTAGTAGTGTTGTCGAGCAGAGAGATCTCGGTGTACATGTGCATAGCTCCCTGAAAGTTGGCACCCAGGTTGATAAGATTGTTAAGAAGGCGCATGCTGTGTTAGCGTTTATTGGTAGAGGCATTGAATTTCGGAGCCATGAGGTCATGTTGCAACTGGACAAAACTCTGGTGTGGCCCTACTTGGAGTATTGCGTACAGTTCTGGTCGCCGCATTATAAGAAAGATGTGGAGGCATTGGAAAGGGTGCAGAGGAGGTTTACCAGGATGTTGCCTGGTATGGTGGGAAGGTCTTATGAGGAAAGGCTGAGGGACTTGAGGTTATTTTCATTAGAGAGAAGAAGGTTACGAGGTGACCTAATTGAGGCATACAAGATGATCAGAGGGTTAGATAGGGTGGATAGTGAGAGCCTTTTTCCTCAGATGGCAATGGCTAACCCGAGAGGACATAGCTTTAAATTAAGGGCTGGTAGTTATAGGACGGATGTCAGAGGTAGGTTCTTTACTCAGAGGTGGTAAGGGCGTGGAATGCCCTGCCTGCAGCAGTTGTGGACTCGCCAACTTTAAGGGCGTTCAAATGGTCAGCGGATAGGCATATGGATAACATTGGAATAGTTTAGGTTAGAGGTCATTAGATTGGTTCCACTGGTCGGCGCAACATCAAGGGCCGAAGGGCCTGTACTGTGCTGTAATGTTCTACGTTCTATGTTCTACCATAGTTCACTGGCATTGCCAAGTAGTGCCCATGGAGCAGTTTGGTGTGACCCTGCCCTCAGCATTATTAGGTACATTCAGTATACCAGTATCTAATTCTCAGATCAGAGTATCTTCATCCAGTTGCAGTATTTGTGTATGTAAGCATCATCATCCAGAGCACAGGATTCAACTGTGTCAGAATGATCATCAATCATTCTGCAATACCCTGAAATCCTTTAATCTCGGAAGCAAAAGTAGTTTTTGATGGTTGCAAATTGCACCCAAAAAGCTTTGATCTTAAACAAGGTCAGTGAAGACATTGCTGGCTGATGATCAGCGGTAGGCGGAAGAGCACATCTGTAAAAGACAACAAATCAGACCTTGTGACGTGAACTGAACATGAAGCAATCGAAGTTTCAACTAACCACATTGTTTGTATCTTTTGAAGAAATGAAAGCTTAAAACAGCAAAAAAATACACAAGTGGATGAGTGACATCACCAAGACTGTTAAATAATAATTTAATTTAATGATTTTAGCAATTTCAATTTTAACAACTGCTTTTCCTGCAGACTTACAGGACAATATTCCTAAATTCAGAAAAAAACAGGACAGAGAGAAGCGATTTGAGACTGGGACACGTTTTGCATGCTGATTTTATTGCCTGCCTACTGAAACGCCCTGAAATACAAGCAGTTGTATTTTTATGAGCAGCGGTGGGGAAGTTTTTCCACATTAAAGAGTTGCTTTCAAAGACATGCTGTGTAAATTTGGAGTAAGGAGTAGAAAAGGAAGAGAGACTGGGGTGAAAAGGGAGAGAGAAATAAAAACTTGAGGATAGAGCTCAGCAGATGACAGTGGATAAGATGCAAAAGGGACTGAAAGCTGAGTGAACCTTCTGAAAAAAAAGCAGAGGACCAGAACAGAAGGCTAGAAGATAAAGAACAAGGAGCAAGGAACAAAACAACTAGGCATTGTAGAAAGATAGAGAAGAAGTGGAAGAATTGATAAGACTGAGATGAGAAGCACTGACGATGGAACTTCCATGGATGGAAAACCAAGATTTATGGGGCAGTTTTTATCTCAAAATGGACATTGTGTTTTATTGTGTGTGGGGGCTGTCACTTTGTACTGCCCACATTACACTGAAAAGTGGATCCAACGAGAAATGAACGTTTAATTGAAAAATTCTTATCATTAGCTAGCTGAGGACTGGACGGGACTGGACTGAATTTTTGAGTGAGTCACAAAATGAGAGGCCAACATGCTTGTTCAACAACGTGTGAGGGCCTGATTTAAATGTTTAAATGGGGGTACTATGGTCATGGTAAAACCCTTACATATTATTACGGACCAAGTGAAAGGATATGCACAGTGCCTACCCCACCCAGTGGTCCCTGCTTAATCAACAATTCTATGGTAGCCCATGCCAGACACGGCCCAACAGGTTTGTCTGCCCACTCCTACCAACAAGTCTACATTGTCAATGAATGGCTCAGATACTGAGCCACTGAGCACCGCTAAGATCACTGGATGCACACTATTGACATTCAAAGGCTGCTTGGGTCTCCTGTTAGTATAATTGTGGCAACACCCACAGCTCTCCTCCTTGAGAACATGACCTAGAATAGTCTGTTTTATATATAGTTGCATTTTTATTTGTATTGGAGCTCACTTAATTGTGTGCATTATTAGCTGGTTTTGACACAGTTAAAGATTGGATATTCTTGTTCTCGCTTTTAGTATACAGCTATCATGGTGTTTACAGGATGGTGCAAGGTTGCAATCTATTTATCCATTACAACTTTGAATTCTTGATTTTTTTTAGCATTTAGAAAAGGACACGTTGTGGTTTCGAATGCATTATTTTAGTATCCAATCACCTCATCAACTGGGTGAGTGGTCAAAATTATTTTTGATTTATCAGGAAAAAGATGTTATTTTCATTTCAAATGCGTTCGCTTACAACATCAAAATGCTCATGTAAAAAAACATTCATTTTCCAAGCTTCTTTTTCTAAATCCTTTGAAAAATTACTAAAGAATTGCCTTGCATGAATAATAAAATTTCACTTATGTAGCACTCTGTCATATTGCCTGAACTTCTCAAAAGTGTTTCATTTGATTAATTTTGTTTGATTGAAGTGGTGACTGTTCTGATCCAAAAAAATCTGGACATGAAGCTACTTGTTCCACCTTCAGACAAGGTCAGGGAAAGGTCAGACAATACGCTGAGGGCATTGATGTTAGAAAAATTGCTGGACTGTGATTCATGAAACCACAGTCCATTAACCGAATAAAAGTGCCATGACAATTATGGGCAAGAAAGCATGAAGTAGCAGTCATTTTTTTTTGCAATACCATCAATGTAGAACAGAAAACAAATATAAAAAGGGTAATAGCAGAAAAGCAAATGAAAATATAAAAGTCTATTCGAAAGAAAAATCCAAATAAATGAAATGACCTTCTGTCTCTTTTAGCAGTAAACCCATTCACTGGTAGATGATTGCAATAATTGAATGTGGAATACTGAATGAGAAAGGGATGAGTTCCCAGTTCTGAATAACCTTTCTTCTGCACTATCCGTGGTGACAGAATACGGTGGGCTCAGAAATGTCATTTCCACAGTCAGCTGCAAATTCCTGACAGCCACAGAATCATTAACTGAAAATTGGCGTTGAACTCCAGGAACTATTTAATGGCTACATATTGTGTCCCAATACAGTGCTGCCAACCCTCCAGGGTTATCTTGGTGTCTCGAGGGATTGGAGATTAATCTCCCAGATACTGTGATGAACAACCCAGGAAAAAAAAATCGTAGGGGACATTGAAATATATATATCTTTTCATTTTCTTTTAACACTTCCATTTATTAATTAGAAAAGTATTAGACATGAGGAAAAATTAATATCTGACAGACATTCAGTGATCATCTAATCAGGTAATGAGAAGCTGATTGCTTTCCAATTAGCATATGAGAAACTGGTATACCACAAGGATGGGTGTGTTGGGCAACCACTGGTTGGAGTGCGGGCAGTGGGGTATCTGGAGGCAGAGGGGTTATGATGACGCCACCACGTATACGTCCAACCTGATTTTGTTACAAGATCCAGACTTAACTTCTCATGGAATAGGGGCCAGGATCCCCAAATCTCGACAGACCTCAGGAGGTGTTGCACATGTGTGGGCCAGAAAGAGGTAATGCATGTATAATCCAGGGCTTTTTAAGTCCTTCGAGCCCAAGGACAGGCCCAATGTGCCCAAATGGAAGGAAAATTACACAAAACCCCCAATCGTGAGCTCATAGTCAAGAAAGGTTTCAGGAGGGGGACCAAAGTTAGGAAGAGAGAAGAGCAAAGAAAGAGGGGCCAAGCAAGAAAAGGGCTGTGGATGGCAGGGATTTGAAAGGGCTCAGGAAAAGCCCTGGCATTTTCAGAAGAAACCCTAGGATTTGAAGGAGGCAGCAGAAGGTTGGTGATTCTGTGCTGTTGGCCAGTGGAGCGAAGGAAACCTTTTGGAGTAGCAGTGATCTGCTCAGTGTGCCCAAAGACATGAAATTATGCTTGTGAGTTGGTGCTGGCATGCAAACGTGGGAATCCAGGGGATTGCAATCTTGGGAGACAATATTGAAATGCAAAGAGGTGACCTGTTACTGATACTGAATCAGAGTGAGTTTTGGAGGGAATTCCAAGGTGTGATCTTTGATGCTGAAGACTGAAATCCCTCATGAGAGAGTCTTAGGGCCAGGTTCACCACCCACCTCCAACGTGCAGCATATTTTCCAGCGACAGAAGTAACTTGCTATTGTCCACTAGCAGATCTTCTGGTCCTTCCAATGTCCTCAGTTTGAAGCTACAAGTTGAAGCTTGAGGAGCTGAATGGCCTATTCCTGTTCCTACGAGCACCCAGGCTTTCCTCCCTTTGCACTTTGTCCTGCCACTATTATGGAAAGCAGGAGGCAGCTAAAGGCTACTTGGTCTCCATCTGCCAAACAGGCACTCTGCAAATTTTTCATGGCCATTCTGTGTGAGCTGCAGATCAATGGACAATTAAATTGCCCGTGTGCCCTTGTTGTCTTTTATTTTTATTCATTCGTGGGACATGGGCGTCGCTAGCTGGCCAGCATTTATTGTCCCTAGTTGCCCTTGAGAAGGTGACAGCGACCTGCCTTCTTGAATCGCTGCAGCCCATGTTCTGTGAGTTGACCCACAATGCCGTTATGGAGGGAAATCGACGCAGTGAAACATGGGAAACTTGTTCTGAGTTAAAATCTGCCCTAAAGTAAACCAAAATAATAATAGCCCAGTATTTACTGGAGTGGGACTTGGTGGATTGATTTTTCTTCTCCTCACTCTGCAGCTCCTATTATTTTACCACCACAAAGGTGCTTATGCTGTGGCAAAGGCAGGGCATCAGATTTTGGTGAATGATGCAATTAATTGACAAAATCTTCAATCAATTAAGTATAAGGACTGAGGAAAAAACAGCAAATGACTGTGAAGAAATAGGACTAATAAAGTCAAATCAGGGACAGAAAGAGAAAACAGGCAAGGAACAGAAAGATTGGATTAAGGAAGGGAGAGAGAGAGAGCCACGAAAGCAAAATTAAAAAAAAAATTAAATATGCTACCTGCAAGTATGAGACTACAACTTTCAATTTTCTGAGTCTCCAGGTTTGTTACAGTACAGAAGAAGGTTGCTTAACCTGCTAGTCGTCTCTCCAACTGAGCACTTAATGCTATTTCCCTGTCTTCTCCCCATAGCCCTGCACATTTTTCCCCTTTTCAGATAATTACCTAATTCCCTTTTAAATGCCTTGTTAGAACCTGTCTCACACATTCAGGCAGTGCATTTCAGACCTTAACCATACACTGTGGAAAAAGATTTCCCTCATGTCTCTGTCACTTCTTTTGCCAGTTATTTCTAATGTATGCCCTCTTTTTCTCAGCCCTTTCAGTAGTGGGAACAGTTTCTCCCTTTCTAATCCACCTAAATCCCTCATGATTTTGAATATTTCGACCAGATCTCCTCTCAACCTTTTCTTCCTCAAGGAAAACTGTCCCAACTTCTCCAAGCCAACTCGGGAATTGAATTCTCCATAGCTCACCCTCCCTGGAACTGTTCTCATGAATCTTTTCTACACTCTCACCAGTGTCTTGACATCTTTCCAATAGTGTGGCACCCAGCTGTGGACATAAAAGTCAAGGTGAGGGGAAACAATAAAAAACAGTGGGCAGGATTTTACGGCCTTGCTTGGCTCAATTCCATGGTGGGCAGGGTGGCAGAATTTTGGTGAATAAGTTCAATTAATAAATAAAAAAATCACAATACAATAAAAAGTTCGGGTGAAAATTCATTGGGAGCAATGCAGCAGCATTCACCAAGCTAAGCTGCAATAACTTCCTTGAATTTATCTTTCACTTTAACCACTGCCCTCTGTCGATACAGAAAACCTTCCTGACGCCTCTCTTTGAATCATAGAATTACTACAGTGCAGGAGAAGGCCATTTGGCCCATCGAGCCTGCACCAACTGCAACCCACCCAGGCCCTATCCCCATAGCCCCACATATTTATCCTGTTAATCCCCCGTGACCCTAAGGGTCAATTTAGCATGGCCATTCAACCTAACCCGCACATCTTTGGACTGAGGGAGGAAACCGGAGCACTCGGAGAAAACACAGAGAGAATATGCAAACTCCACACAGTCACCAGAGACCGGAATTGAACCAGAGTCCCTGGCGCTGTGAGGCTGCTGGACTAATCACTGTGCCACTGTGCAGCCCCAAATGAGTGACATGTCAGAACAACAGATCATTCTACTGAGAGCACCTTTATACTATGAAGTAGCCACCCTGGCTGACTGCAGTGAGTTTCATTCATATTTATGAACACAAATAATTCCTTGATATTCACAGGGAGGTTGATAGTGAGCTCTTGTTTTTTTGTGAGGTTGACAGCAGAGTGTAGAAAATTGTCACGTAAATTTGTGACAATTCACAGCTCATGACAAATTTCATTCTCACCACAAATGGCTCGGTTTTAAAATGATTAATAATTGTGTGAACTGGTCATTACATTAACCGGCAATTTCTGGGCCATTTGTAATGTTGAGGCATCATCCCTTTAGCCAAACAATGGGCTGCATTTAGCACAGCCCATAATATGAAGGTATCAGCAGAAAGACTGGCAGGAAAAATGGATGGAATTTTCCCATCCTGCCAGTCACAGGAATCGTAGCAGGTGGGACACGGTCCATGCAAATGTTCATTGACCACAGGCGGGGTTTTCCAGCCTTGGGGCTAACGCAGCCGAAAAATCCCATCCCATGTGTCTAGGTCCATTTAATCATGGGGGAGCCCAGGAACTCCAGCGGTTGTAATTTTCCATTCATAAATAAGGTCAATTTAATAATGTAAAGGATTACTGAAGGATGGTTAGCAGGACAATTTGATAGGCCTCACTGGATCTAATTCTGGGGAATGAGTTGGGTCAAATTGATCAAATGACAGCAGCGAAACGTACAGAGATTACACTATATATGTTTAATGTTAGCTGAGGAAAAGGACAGGTACAATCTAAAAGAAAAAAATATCTTGGGAGGACAAATTTCAGTTGGATGAGAAGGAATCTGGCCCAGGGAAATTTAAATCCAAGATCTGTCAGAAAATGTCTAGCTGAACAGTGTCTTTAAAGAGGAAATAGTTTGGGTACACTTAAGGTACATTCCCAAGAGTGGGAAAGGTAGGATTAACTAGACCTGAACTCCCTGGATGATGAAAGAAATGGAAAATAATGTCACAGAATTGTTTTGGCACAGAAGGAAGCCATTTGGTCTATCATGTCTGCACTGGCTGTCCAAACGAGCAGCACAGCTAAATGCCATTCCCCTGCCTTTTCTCTGTACTCCTGCAGTGTGTTTCTGTTCAAGTAATCATCTAATGCGTCTCGAATGGCATGATTGAACCTGCCTGCACCACACCTCCAGGCAGCACATTCCAGACCTAAACCACTTGCTGTCAGAAAACATTTTTTCTCACATCACATTTGCAAAACACTTTAAATTTGTGCCTCTCATTCTTGACCCTTTTAGAAGTGGGAACAGTTTCTTCGGATCTACTCAGTCCAGCTCCTTAATGACTTACAACATTTCTACCAAATCACCTTTTGCTCTTCACAGAGAATTGTCCTCTACAATTTATCCTCAGCTTGAATTCTCTGGCCATTCGCACACTGCTGCTGCTGTCAGCGTGAACGGAGTATTTGGCACTCAACCAAATCTCCATTCACTGCAGCAGGACTGGAGAATCCCAGCTGCAGGCATGGTCAGAGAATCTGGCCCCTCGTAGCTGAAGTTTCTCATCCCTGGAATCATTCTTGTAATTTCTTCTGCATGCTCTCCAATGTGTTCACATTCTTCCTGTGGCATGGTGCCCAAAACTGTACATAACACTGCAGCTGAAGTCTAACAAGTGTCTTGTAAGAATTCAGCATAGCCACCTTACTCTTGTATTCTATACCCTATTAACAAAGTCCAAAATATTACATGCTTATTAACTGCTCTCTCCACCTGTCTTGCCACCTTCAATGATCGATGCACATATACACCCAAGCCCCTGTGTTCTCTTAAGAATTTTACTCCTTATTTTGTGTTGTCACTGAATGCTCTTCTGACCAAAATACTTCACCTTATATTTCTTCACATTGTACTTCATCACCAACTTGTATGTATCTATATCAGAACTGACGACGGGGCATCCTGACTCGAAACGTTAGCTCTATTCTCTCTCCTCAAATGCTGTCAGACCTGCTGAAACTTTCCAGCATTTTCTGTTTTTGCTGTAAAACACTGGTTTGGGCCACAGTGGGGCTATTGTGTCCAATTCTGGACACCCCATTTTGGAAAGGGCTAAAAGTGGGTGCTGAAAAGATGGACAGGAATGTTTCTGGTATGACAGTCTTTAGATAGATTGGAGAAGCTTGGGCTGTTCTCCTTGGAGGAGAGAAGGTTGAGAGGAAATTTGACAGAAGTATTCAAAATCATAAGGGGTCTTGTTGAAGTAGATAGGTAGAAACAATTCCCATTGCTGGAAGTTTTGAGAACTAGAGGGTACATATTTAAAGCGAATGGCATAAGAACCATTTGCAGAATGAGAGAAACATTTTTTCCACAGCTAATTGATCTGGAATGCACTGTCTGAGAGTGTGGTGGAAATTCAATCATGGATTTCAAAAGGGAATTGGACAATTATCTGAAGAGGATAAAAAATGTAGGGAAATGACTGGGGGTCATGACGCTAGGAGAGTTGTTCTCGTATCCTGTAAGTCGTACTTATATTGGATTTGGTAGCTGCCGGTGATGTTGGCTCCTGGCACATTGATCTTGCAAAGCCATCGGCAATTCCTTGCCAGAATCATTAAGGTCTGCAGAAGGCTAGGCATGGTTTAAGAAAAAACATCCTTTTTTGACCAGCAACTGAAATGAAAACAGCAGGTTGATTTCACAATTGCTGCTTGCTGTTTGAAACTTGTGCATCAGGGACTAATGGCTCCTGCATCCCACTAAATCCAATATAAAAACAGCAAGAGTTGAGCATTAATCATGGAGAAACAATGATTCTGTTGAGAAAACGCAGAAATATAATTAACTAGATTTTTTTTCTAATTTCCATTAAAAGATCGCTCACATTACTCCGGTTTCTATCAGTTTCCGCCCACAGTCTAACACAATTTATTATATTGTATCTATGATTGTAGTAAATAACCAAAATACCAAAATAGCTATTAATATTTATCACAAGTACAGGATGCCATAATATACAGTTCATTACACTGAATATATATATGCAGGATATGTCAATGTACCTTTGCAGCTGACAATTTACTGCACCATAAATTTTATACAAATTGCTTAAAATTAGTCCATTTTGGTGTGCACTTTGATGTCCACATTAAGACACTTGATGGAAGCATGCATTTTATTATGTGCCAAACTGTGCACACAGACACATGAAATGCATTGTTAATGTGTTAATGTACCTCAATGCATTTACCGATGCCTGACAATAAATATTTTCTGCCACTTTGTGAAATGGTTTGAGATGAAACTTATAATTATTGAATGTCAACTGGTGACATTTACAAGAGACTCTGGAACCAATTTTCCTGACCTCAGGGAACAGCCATTTCACAAGAGATCAGGGTGACACATAAGAACATAAGAACTAGGAGCTGTCTGGCCCTTCGAGCCTGGCACAACTTTCTACTTCTCTCTTATCTATTCCCTTCATAATTGTATATGTTTCTAACAGATCTCCCCTCATTCTTCTGAATTCCAATGAGCACAGTCCCAGTCTACTCAGTCTCTCCTCATAAGACAACCCAATCAACTCCGGAATTGACTGAGTGAATCTCCTCTGCTCCCCCTCCAGTGCTAGTACATCCTTTCTCAAGTAAGGAGACAAAAACTGCACACAGTACTCCAGGTGTGGCCTCACCAGCACCTTATACAGCTGCAACATAACCTTACTGTTTTTAAACTCCATCCCTCTAGCAATGAAGGACAAAATACAAATTGCCTTCTTAATTACCTGCTGCACCTACAAACTAACATTTTGTGATTCAAACACAAGCTCACCCATGTCCCTCTGCATAGCAGCATGCTGTATTTTTTACTATATAAATAATGGTCCATTTTGCTATTCCTACCAAAATGGTAGGAATACCAACATTGTATTCCATCTGTCAGACCTTTGCCCATTCACTTAAGTGACCAATATTCCTGTGCACACTTTCAGCATCCTCAGCAAATTTTGGTCTGCCACTCATCTTATTATCATCTGTAAACTTTGACACACTACACTTAGTCCCCAACTCCAAATCATCGATGTAAATTGAAAATAATTGTGGTGCCAACACTGATTTCTGCGGCACATCACTAGTCACTGATCTCCAACCAGAAAAAACGCCAATTTATTCCCAATCTTTGCTTGCTGCTTGTTAACCAATCCTCTATCTATGCCAAAATACATTATCTGAAGTGCCGTGCACTTTTATTTTATATAGCAACCTTTTGTACGACATCTTGTCAAATGCCTTTTGGAAATCCAGATATACCACATCCATTAGTTCCCTGTTGTACATCGCACCCATAATGTCTCAAAGAATTTCAGTAAATTAGTTAAACATGACCTGCCTTTCATGAACCCATGCTGCACCTTTTCAACGGGATAATTTTTATCCTGCTATCTTGCTATCTTTTCCTTGATGATATATTCAAGCATTTCCCCACGACAGAAGATAAACTAACCAGCCTATAGCTACCTGCCTTTTGTCTACCTCCTTTTTTAAACAGTGGCATCACATTTGCTGTTTTCCAATCTGCCAGAACTGCCCCAGAGTCCAGCGAATTTTGGTAAATTGCCGCTAGTGCATTTGTTATTTCTCCCACAATCTCTTTTAGAACCCTGGGATGAATTCCAACAAAGCCAGGGGACTTGTCTACCTTTAGCCCCATTAGCTTGCCCAACATTACTCCTACAATGATAATGATCATTTCTAGGTCCTCACCAGCCATAGCCTCCTTGTCATCAACTTTTGTCATGTTATTTGTAACTTCCACTGTGTTCAATGCCTTGGCCATTTCCTCATATGCACAGGAGCACAGTGACCAGCACTGCTACTCACAGCTTCAGGGACCCAGATTCAATTCGTATTTTGTCTCCATGGATTTCCTCCCGGGTGCTTCAGTTTGCTTCCACAGTCCAAAAATGTGCGGGTTAGGTGGATTGGTCATGCTAAATTGCCCCTTCGCATCCCGCGATGTGTAGGTTAGATGGATTAGCCATGGAAATGAGTGAAGTTAAGGGGAGAGGTCCTGGGTAAGATACTCTGTCAAAGTGAAACATGATGGGCCGAATATCCTCGTCTGCACTATTGGGTTTCTATGAAGAAAGGGTCAGACTCATGGACAATATGTGCTCGCACACTCCAAGTTAGCCTTACGTTCAGAAGTAAATGAGCTGGGAAGGGATTATTTCCTTTGTGCCCAGTAACATCTGAATTATCTGGTGATGTGATTCCAATAGAAGCCCTTTATAGCAGTGAACCTTAGGGGATTGTATAAGCAAGCAAAAGAAGTCAAAAAGCATAAAATCAAGATTTTTGCCTCTGTACTCACCAAGCCTTCAGGTTTTGCGACCATAAAACTGCTGCTGGAGCGAATGGACTCCAAGGCTAGTGGACAGATTTTTCCTCATGAATCTGCAGCTGTGTTCCTTTCTTTATTACTTCTTGTCAATGTGATGGCCTGTCAAGGAATGTGTTTGCACCTGGGACCCAACTGTGGATGCTGACCTAGTCCAGCAAACATTCAGTCTGTTCAATCTAGAACAACGGGGAGGCAGTGGCCTGGTGGTATTATGGCTTGATTATTAATCCAGAAAGTCAATTAATGTTCTGAGGACCGGGTTCGAATCCCGCTATGGCAGTTGGTAGAATTTGAATTCAATACAAGCATCTAGAATTAAGAATCTACTGAAGACGATGGAATCATTGTTGATTGTCAGAAAAACCTATCTGTTTCACTAACGTCCTTCAAGCAAAGAAATCTGCCGTCCTTATCTGGTCTGGCCTACATGTGACTCCTGAGTCACAGCAATGTGGTTGACTGTCAACTGCCCTCGAACAACTAGGGATGGTCAATAAATGCTGGCCAGCTAATGACATCCATATCCCACAAATGAATAAAAAGAAATATAATGCACTTTGGGCAATAGGACCAATTGGTGAGTACAAGACATGGTGGAATGATCATTTGGAAAATTTGGCCCCCAGTATGTAAAATTACAACAGGCTAGGTAATCTTTGTTAGGCTTATTATGGTGACAAAACTTTCAGAGCTAATTTCATTTTGCATGATTATATTGAGTTTTCTCACATCTCCTATGTGTACACTTTTGCAATGGAGAGAGTTTGTTTATTAGTCACAAGAAAGGCTTACATCACCACTGCAATGTAGTTACTGTGAAATTCCCCTACTCACCACACTCCGGTGCCTGTTCGCAGCAACGCACCTAACCAGTATACCTTTCAGATTGTGGAAGGAAACCGGAGGAAACACACGCAGACACGGGGGGAACGTGCAAACTCCACACAGATAGTGACCCAAGCCAGGAATCGAACCCCGGTCCCGGACGCTGTGAGGCAGCAGTGCTAACCACTGTGCCACTATGCTGATGTCTGTGTCTGTATGTGCGATCTTCTTGGAGATCCTGTCCACTTGGAGCTGACAGTTTGCGGTGTCGATGGTAGTCATGATGTGGAGATGCTGGCGTTGGACTGGGGTAAACACAGTAAGAAGTCTCACAACACCAGGTTAAAGTTCAACAGGTTTATTTGTAGCCCGATGTACCTTTAGAGAAAAAAAGTTCTTATTGGAAACTAAAAACAGCAATGATGGTCAGAAAAGTAAATTAACTAGGAAGGAGAGGAGTGATAGTTGAGTCGAAACCTTTGTAGGTAATAGTAATACATTAAGTCAATGACATAAAATAAAACCTCTCTCCTAAAAGACTTTGAAAATCATACACACAGCCTCCAACTATATGAAAGTTACCTTTGTTAGATATGCCAAGACCAGTCGAGTTGCAGAATTCTCATCAGGATCACAGTTAAAGAACATTTAAAAAGTACTCATCGCAGGGTGTCTGTAATCTCACATAGGAAATCAAGCTTATGTTCCAACTAGCCTTGTACAGATGAGAAACAATGTACTGAAGTAATGGATGGGAAGAGTGGAGTGGTAGAAGCTAATTTTATTTGCGGGATGAAATCTACTTTCAACAAAGAGCTGATGTTCACTGAGATTACGAGTATTCTTCCAAAATCGTGTTTAATTAGGATGCCTGCTGGCTGATCCATTTAGCCTTTCTGGCAGCGGGCGGGTTTGAAAAGCAGGATGTGCTCCCACAGTGCAATCAAGAAAAGAAACTACATTAAAAATTGTGCATCCATTATTTTTTCTCATTATAAAATACATTTAAAACAGAAGCTGCCGGTGTGAATTTATCATGGTGTCACAGCCAGTGAAGGAAGGCGTCCCTGTACCACAATCAGAGCGCCTGAACAGCTATCCTGACAGCCAAACCTCAAACCCAGAAACAGCTCTCAAATCCAGGATGGCTGTCAGCAGCTGTCAAGTAACCACTGCCTTCCCAGCACCTCCTGTGTTAGGGCAGCAGAGCTAAGTGAAATCTCTGAAGCCATGGTGCACAGCTGCTTATGAAAGGTTACAAAATATGCAAACGTGATGCCTGAAAAAATCCTTTTCGTACAACGAGCAGTCTGGGTTTGCACTGCCTGGAATTGCGGTGGAGACAGGTTCAATCACGGCATTTGAGATAGCTGATTACTTGAACACAAACAATGTGCAGGGGTATGGGGAACAGGCGGGGGAACTGCACTAAGCCATGAAGCGCATTTGGAGAGTCGGTGCAGACATGAGGGGCCAAATGGTCTCCTTCTGCTCCGTCACAATTCTGCGATTTTATGAAATGACTTGTTTGTCCAGCCCCGTGAATTTATTAGATTTCCCCATGAGGAAAAGTAAACAGCAATAGAAGAGAGGGCAGGTGTTATTTTGGCCAAAGTGGACACGGGCGCACGCAGTACAATACTGATAATACTCACTGGGGGCGATCTTACCAAAAAGAATCCAAGTGCTAATCAAGTTTGAAAACGGGAATCACATCCATTTTTTTTCAGCAAGCTCTCAAACGCAAACTTATGTTATTTATGCAAACAATGAGGCAAAGTGTGAGTAGACAAAAATATGTGTCACCTCCGTGCACCACCCCCCCCCAACCCCCACACCCCGGGTGTTGTTCCACTAACCCCCCCACAACCCTGGACGTCGCCCCCACCCTTGCCCCACCAGCTGGCCTTTCCGGCTAATTGCTGACCTCTCCGGCCGATTGCTGACCTCTCCGGCCGATTACTGATGTCTCCGGCCGATTGCTGACCTCTCCAGCCGATTGCTGACCTCTCCGGCCGATTGCTGACCTCCCCGGATGATTGCTGACCTCCCCGGCTGATTGCTGACCTCTCCGGCCGATTGCTGACCTCTCTGGCTGATTGCTGACCTCTCTGGCTGATTGCTGACCTCCCCGGCCGATTGCTGACCTCTCCGGCCGATTGCTGACCTCCCCGGCTGATTGCTGACCTCTCCGGCCGATTGCTGACCTCTCCGGCTGATTGCTGACCTCCCCGGCCGATTGCTGACCTCTCCGGCTGATTGCTGACCTCTCCGGCCAATTGCTGACCTCTCCGGCTGACTGTTGACCTCTCTGGCCGATTACTGACCTCTCCGACCGATTGCTGACCTCTCCGGCCGATTGCTGACCTCCCTGGCCAATTGCTGACCTGTCCGGCCGATTGCTGACCTCTCCAGCCGATTGCTGACCTCTCCGGCCGATTGCTGACCTCTCCAGCCGATTGCTGACCTCCCCGGTTGATTGCTGACCTCCCCGGCCGATTGCTGACCTCCCCGGCCGATTGCTGACCTCCCCGGCCGATTGCTGACCTCCCCGGCTGATTGCTGACCTCCCCGGCTGATTGCTGCTCTGACACCATCCCTCTGGCTGATCACTGCTCCGCTACAACCCCTCCTGCTGATTTTCACCAAGCTGACCCCCGATTGCAGAGTGCACAGCTCCCCCCATGCCTGTCTTCTATTAGGCTCTGCCCCCTTCACGCCCTGCCCCTCCCATTAGGCCCAGGTCCTTATCACTGCCTGATGCTCGGTGGACACCACCGGGGTCCCAGGCTAGCAGTGTTAGGCTGACACTGCCCTCTCTACCCTCCCCCCCCACCACCGCCTCCCCTACAGACAACCCAGGGAGGCATCAATGGCCTCCAGTTCCACTAGCGTGTCCATGATGTCTAGTCCCATTGTTGGGGGATCATATGTGATCTTCGCCAGTGAGGACTTCCAGCACTGAGGTGGTGAAAACAAATGAGCCCGGAGTATTCCATCCCGGGCTCATTAATAACGTTAAAATAAATGGAAGAATGTTCAAAACATGCCAGCTTCATGTGCTGGTCCTATCGCAAGAGGCACGACATCGGGCACAAAGCTGGTTTTCTGCCTCTCTCATGATCTAATCGATTCGCCACACTGGTTGACCAGCAGGCTGAGCTGGTAAGGTTTGCTCCATTGTTTGAAAGTGTGAATTTTGCATACAATTTTGGTCCTAACTGTTATTTCATAATTTGAACAGGTCTGGAGTTGTTAACTAGAAAGCTACAGGTTTGGCACTTGAGTGCTGACCAGATGCAATTGTCACTGTGTGCTGTATGTGGGCTTCTTGCATCCACTACACTAAAGGTGTAATGGGCTCTAGCTGGCACACAGTGGCACATTGCAGAACGGCTCAGGCACAAAGGTGGAGTACAGGTTTTCTCTGCCTCTTCATGCATGTTTCCTCTCCCCTTCAGCGACTCGTGCTGCTCGTGCCTGGCCTAATGTCTCCTTCCTGGTGCTCCTGCAGACTGAGGATTGTCACATCTCAGGCTAAAAGGACAACACTCAAAGTCTGCAAGGTCAACATCATTTAACCTGCAATGCTGGCCAATGAACTAACGTGTGTTATCTGACCTTCAAACATTCTTCAAAGCAGGTGATCCCACATGTGATATGCTGGCAGGCCTGGCAATCTGAAGGTTACTATTGTGCTCAACTTCTTTGTGGAAGGGTCCTTTCAGGTAACATGTGGAGACCTCAATGGCATCATACAACCCGCTGCACACCACTGTATCAAAGTCTTCACTAATGATATGATTTGAGTGTTAGGGGATTAGATCTCTTATTAATCTCATGGGGTCAGTGTTCTTGCAAACCGAATAACTGGGAAGTAGTAAGGGTTTTGAATCAAATAGTGGGAGTAAGGGATCAAATTTTGGAAGATGTGGTAAATAAAAGTGCAGAAAAGGTTATTATTAAGGGAAATGAAAAGCAGGCCATGACAGGAAGAGATAGAGAGTACAAATCTAACAGTAAATCGAAGGATGAGACTAAAGGTTATAGAAAGGATAAAAGGATAAAATTAAAAGCTCTGCATCTGAAAACACGTAGCATTCAAATCAAAATGGATGAACTGAGGGTGCACATGGAAATAAATCAGTACCATTTGATAGCTATTATAGAGACAGGGCTGCAAGAGAACATGAATGAAGCCAGAATATTGAAGGAACAGAATATTTGAGAAGGACAGAAACTGAGAAAAAGGAGGGGTGGCTCTGTTAGTTAATGGTGTTATTAGTACAATACAGAGGGAGGACCTAAACTTAGGAAACCAGGATATGGCAACAGTTTGGGTAGAGACGAGAAATGGTAAAGGCAAGAAGTTACTTATGGCGTTTGAGTAGAGGCTTTCTAACATTTACCACATGATAACTTGGAACACAAAGGAAGAAATAATTGAAGATTTTCAGAAAGACTTTAATTTACATATAGACTGGAAAAGTCAGATGGGTAAGTCAGATGAGGAGCTTGTTGAGAATTTTCGAGTTTCTTAGAACAGAATGTTCTGGAGCCAACCAGAGAGCTGGCGATATTAGATCTGGTACTGTCCATCAAGATGGAAGTTATCAATGATCTCAACGCTAAGATGCACCGAGATAGCTGCAATAATAATTTTCCATTCAGTTTGAGGGAGAGCAGAGTGAGTCTGAGACTAAAAGGGCAGATTTTTCCTGCCCTGCCCTCCATGGGAATCATAGTGGGGGTAGACAATGCCAAGGTCCATTGTCCCTGGGGGGCAAAGGTCAGCGAAGATCAGAACCCAAAATTTTGCCGACGCATATCCCATTTTTGGCCTCTCGCGAGATTTATTGGCCATTATGGACTTTGTGCCCAGGGCTAGTGCAGCCACAAAATCATGCCATTAAGTAAGAGCAATTTTTAAGGCATGAAAGCTGGTTAAAATTAATTGGCAAATTAGGTTAAAGGATAAATTAACAAACCTTTTCACACAAGTGATTTGGGTCTGGAATGCACTGCCTGGAGGTGTGGTGGTGCCAATTCAATTCAGGCTGTTCAAGAGGGCTTTAGATAATGACTTGATAGAAACAATGTGCAGGGGTGTGGGAAAAAGGCCAGGAAAATGGCACCAATGTTCGTAATGGAGAGCTGGTGCAGACATGAAAGGCCAAATGGCCTCCATCTGCACGATAACAGTTCTGTAATTGAGTCCAGTGACTCCAGTGACTTGAACTGGGTCATAATTACAATATAGATAGGATAGGGTTTGGTATGGTGACTGTTTAGCTATTTATCCTTAAACACACATCTGCAGTCATTTGAGCTGGGTGGCGTTGTTAATGTCTCAACACCCTAAGAGATAGCTTCAATGTTCATGCAAAATCTATGACATTTTCTTGCTCCTGATAACTCTTTTGAACCCTGTCTTATTTCACTGTAAGGCAATGAATCCAAACAAAACAGAATCCCCTAGTTAGCTCCCAAAGGTATCTGAAGTCTCTAAGAAACTATTTGCACTGGCTACCTATGGATAAGCTTAGCACATTAGCCCAAGATCTCTTCTGCTACCAGTTTTCTTTTAATGACAAGAACCTGAGTGAAAATGGGTGTAAGGCCAGCTGCTTTCTAATAGGAGCCTGAATATTCAGCACACAGCTACCTTGTGTCAGCAGCATTTCTGATGTTCATTTGCTTGACACGGGTAATGAGCCATAGGGTAAACACATTGCTTGTTGGCAATACATAATACCCGAGTATTACATAGTAGCATGCATCTTTATTTAGAAAATGCACTTGCTAGAGTTCTAGAATGAAATAAAGAACTTGCATTTATCCAGCACCTTTCACAACCTTTCACATTAAATGAAACATTTTTGAAACATACTTGCCAATGTAATAAAGGAAAAGCAGCAACTAGCGAACAAACTCCCACAAAAAGCAACGTGATAATGACGTTTAGTGTTGTTGGAGCTGCATTCATGTGAGTGCAGCTCCAGCAAACCGAGCTTGACAGCACCCAGGACAAAACAGCCCACTTGGTTGACTGCAATCCACAAACATACAGTCCCTCCACCACCGACACAGAGTGACAGCCTTGAGGAGCTTACCAAGGCTCCTTCAACAGCCCTATTCAAACTCACAACCATTACCGTCTCAAAGGGCAAGGGCAGCGGATACGTGGGAACACCACCACCTGGAAGCTTTCCCCCAAGTCATACACCACCCTGACTTGGAAATATATTATCGTTACTTCATTGTCGCTGGATCCAAATCCTGGAGCCCCCTTTCTAACAGCATTGTGGGTGTACCTACATTAGATGGAAATCTGCTGTTTAAGAAGGCAGCTCATCGCCATCTTCTCAAGGACAATTAGGAATGGGCAATAAATGTTGACCTAGCTAACGATACCCAAATCCAAAGAATAAAATTTTAAAAAATTTGTTTGGTTATTATAATTAAAAGTTACGCAATGGCCAAATACAAAGGGCCAAATACTATCCTTGCCCTTCATCAATATAGTGCAATGGGATATTTTGCAACTATCCTGAGGGAGAAGATGGGATCTTTGTTTGTCTTATCTGGAAGATTACACTTCCAACAATCCAACAGTCGTCTTCCAGGTAAGACAATCAAGGATGTGATGGTATTCGAAAGGGTGCAGAGGACTCTCACCAGGATGTTGGCTGGGCTAAAGCATTTCGGGTATGAAGAGAGGCTGGTTAGACTGGGGTTGTTTTCTTTAGAGTAGTGAAAACTGAGGGGGGACCTGATTGAGGTGTATAAAATTAAGAGACACATGGATAGGGTAGATAGGAAGAAACATTTTCTCTTAGCAGTGGGGGTCAATGACTGGGGGGCATAGATTTAAGGTAATGAGCAAGAGATTTAGAGGGGATTTGCGGAAGAACTTTTTCACCCAGATGTTGGTGGGAATCTAGAACTTCACTGCCTGAAAGGGTGGTAGAGGCAGGAACCCTCGCAACATTTAAGGAGCATTTAGATGAGCACTTGAAACGCCAGAACATACAAAGCTATGGGCCAATTGCTTTATAATGGGGTTAGAATAGGTAGCTGCTTGATTGATGATGCAGATGTGATGGACCGAAGGGCTCTTTTCTCTGTTGTTAAACGCTATGATTATGACTCAGTAAGACTTCCTGTGGTACTGTATTGGATTTCCAATGTGGATTTTGCATCCAAATCTCTGGAGTGAGATTTGAACATTCTGATTCAGAGAGAAAACTGATACTGTCGTATTTGTGTTCTGTGATGCTGCCTCATGTCTAACCTTCGGTGTTGTTAAGATGCCTTGTAAGAAAACAAGAAAAGAAAAAAGGAAAGACTCACGTATTTATGTGGTGTGTTTCATGACCGCTGGACATACCAAAGCACTTCACAGTCAACCAAATTCTTTTTGATGTGCTGTCACTGTTGTAATGCAGGAAACATCGTAATATTAAGGAACATCTGAAAAAACAAAAGCACCTCAGCAAGCTTACTGAAACATTTATTCTTTCAGCCATCAATGTTCAGGCTGGTATGGTCCTAATTCTCCCAGCAAGGCCATAAATGCAGGCGAGCCCGGATGACTGAGTGCCGGGCTCTCTAATCAGACGTAAAACAGCATTTCCATAATTTTAAATAAATTATTCAGCCTCCCGCTCATTTCTGGTGGCAGGCTGACTGCGCCGGCAATCCTGGGGCCATAAAATGACACTGGTCGCGGAAACGGACGAGGCACAATCGTAAAATGCTGCTCAATATCTGTGATTACGTGACGTTTTCTAATACTGTCTCTGATCGCAGAACCTAGGTGAAATGTTGCACTCGGTCGTTAAGAAGGATTGTGGTGAAGATTTCGCTGGTAATGGAGAAGAGTGTGATTCCTCTATGGTGCCTGAAAGATTAGCTAGTTCCTTTGTTGTTGTACAGATGCACAATAGAGTCACCTTTGTATTCTTGTGCGATGATCCTTTGCTCCCACAGAGACTGAAAGAGTTTAGTATGCTGCTTGACCTTCAGCCCTGTAGACCTCAGCTGGGATAATATCAGCCCCTGGAGCTTTGCCAATAGACTGGAATTTGATTGTGTTTGTCATTTCTCAGCAGTGTAGGAGGATCCTCATGCGAGGAGTTGATGACAACCGTTGGCAGCTTGTTGATTGTTTCTCAAGTGCTGGGTGAAGGCCAAGAAGTATCTCAATATCTCAAAGTTTAGACAGGCAGTCATGAAGGATTCATGTTAGAGAAACTCAAACGTTGTCACTGTACGATGAAAATGGACACTCACCACCTTGAGGAAGACTGGGGCCATGACTTTCCGGTTTTATTGTGCCCAGCACAGATCGCTTTGGGGCGGCTTGGAGTTGGAGAATCATGGGTGAGGGAGTTTAGTGCATCCAGTGCCAAAGCAAAACCCCATTACAATCCTTCCAGTCGCACACCCAGACATAATCGGGAAACCCAGATTAGCATATTTAAATAAGCGTTTAATTATGCCTGGTCGGTTCAAGGCCAGATTCTACCTACTCTCGGGATTCTCTGACCCTCAGGTGCTGTGGAAGCCAGGTGAGAATCACTACAGTCTCCACAAATGGAGACCAGGTATGATGGCCAGGCTGGGAAGGCTTGGAAGCCATTGAAGGCCATCTGGCAGTGCCACCTGGCACCCTGATGGTACCACCTGTTAGTGCCACCTGGCATACCAACAATACAGGTTGGCACTGTCAGAGGGGCACTACCAAGACACCAAGAGCTGTGCTAAGGGGGATGGGACATGAAATCCGCAACATCTGTGATTTTGCCAAATCTTGAGCTCCCACTGCCATTCTTACAGACCGGAAGTGTGTGCTCAAGATCACATCGTTAATCATTTTTGAAAAATTCGCCACTGTGTGACCATCAGAATATCGTGCACTCTACTGCTGTATTGGCCCTTGACCCTACCTTTGATAAGCCTCAAGGTTAATTCATTAAAAACAATGCTGTAATCAAGGTTAATTCAATGATCATTCTGCATGATTCAGCATGAAACATTCACAAGACCATCTCTCGAAGCTCTGAGAGAGACAAGTAACTTAGCTAACTCAGAAAATAGATGAACCTCAGCCATCAGCAGACCTCAAAGACTGGAAGAGATCCTAAAAAACTCTGATATCTGTCTACAGGAACAAGTGTGTAGGTTTATCACCAATCCATAGACTATAAACCCATAAAAAAAAGCAGCAGAATTAGGCCGCTTGGCCCATTAAGTCTGCTCTGCCATTCAATCATGGCTGATATTTTTCTCATCCCCATGCTCCTGCCTTTTCCCCATTATCCCTGATCCCTTTATTAATCCAGAACTCTGTCCTGGCCTCCACAGCCTTCTGCAGCAAAGAGTTCCACAGATTCACCGCTCTTTGACTAAGAAATTTCTCCTCATCTCTGTTTTAAAGGATTGTCCCTTTAGCCTGAGGTTGTGCCCTCTGGTTTGAGTTTTTCCTGCTAGTGGAAACATTCTCTCCACATCCACACAATCCAGACCTCACAGTATCCTGTAAGTTTCAATAAGATCCCCCCTCATTCTTCTAAACTCCAACGAGTACAGACACAGAACCCGCAACAATTCTTCATACAAGTTCTTCATTCCAGGGATCATTCTTGTGCACCCTTTCCAAGGCCAGCACATCCTTCCTTCAATGCGGAGCCCAAAACTGCTCACAATACTCTAAATGGGGTCTGATCGGAGCTTTTACAGCCTCAGAAGTACATTCCTGCTCTTGTATTCTAGCCCCCTCGCCATGAATGCTAATCCTGGTGCTGACTGATTAAAATTCCTCACACAAAAAGACCAAATTCTAGTGGCAGATCACATCACGACATCCTCAATTGGTATCCATCACTCAATCATGACCAATACCAATGAGTGTCCATTTTCAATGTACATAGAGAAATTGAAGAATTGCCTGAAGGATTCCTTCATAACTGCCTGTTTGAGCCTTGAGACACCAGGACACTTCTGAGCTGTGTCCTAATGTCTAGATCTTGATGCCTGGCTTTGAAATTACAAGACAGTTCTGTCAGTTCACCCACTGGAGTTACATGTTGTGTTTGTTACACATACATCCTGTCTGGTGATAGGCAATTTGAGGATTATACTTCTGTAATGGAACCTGTCTGATTTTCTGCCCACTTAACTTGACAGAACTTAACTCACATTGGAGTCTTTTAAACCTTGATTCTAGCTTTAAATATGTAAAAGAAAGTAAAGACATGTCTTTCAAAAATAAAGATCAAACCTTCATTATTTCTCATTGGGAACCTGCCATTTGGGATTCTTCACAGCCTTCCAGTGACCTCAACAAAGTTTCCAGCCCAAAGACCAATTTGATTGATATGCCTTTAGGTGAGTGGGGGAGATGAGAGGAGGGTAGGAGTCGCATTGGTAATGGTAGTTGTGAAGAAAGATCAGTGTCCTTGCGGTGAAATCAGATCAAAGGGATGGTCGGTAAGACAATAGTCAATTGTAAACGTTGCTTATGACAGGCACTTAGATCCAGGGGATGATGTGAAGACACTCATCTCCTGAATTAACCAAATTCTCAGCTCAATGAAGTTGTTGGATTTCCTGACACTGGGAGGAAGCTGGCCGACAACAGATAAAATGGAAAAGTTGAATGGCGATGAGACTGCAGTCTCATAGTGTCACATTTAAAGTTTCAACCCACTTCCTCAGAGTGGGTTGCCTGCCCATCCATTTCTGGCCTCTGTTAATGCTGGAAATGGGGTGGTTGGAGGTGGATTTGGATTTGGATACAGATTTCTCAGGCATTATCCAGCCGCACAATTCAGACTCACCATTTTTTAATGCTTATAGTGTTTTGAATAATTGCCCTGAATCATTCAATAATATATATTGTCTCATTTCCAATTTTAGAAGAATGTCCAATGACAATAAATACTGTTAAATCACTGCATTGACCATCGATTCCATACTTTCATTAACGCAAAAAGTAACATTAATGAAAATAGCTAACAAAATAAAAACAGAAAATGCTGGATACACTCACCTGGTCTGCCAGCAATCTGTGGAGAGAAAAACGGAGTTAGTGGGTGGAATTTTACCACCATGCCCTCCAGGAATTGGAGCGGGTAAGGCTCACAGAATGGAATTCTCCGTTGGCCTTGGGCTGGATTTTACGAGTATCACCCGAACAAGGTTGTAAAATCCTGGTCAATGTTTTGGATCTAAATGACCGTTTTACAATTCTACAGATCATTTAGATCCTAACTCTGGATGCGACTTTCCATGATGTGGAGGTGCCGGCGTTGGACTGGGGTAAACATAGTAAGAAGTCTCACAACACCAGGTTTAAGTCCAACCAGTTTATTTGATAGTAATCCCACAAGCTTTCGGAAACAGTGTTCCTTCGTCAGGTGTGTGCAAGGTTCCACACAGAACCTCAGTTTCTCTCCACAGATGCTACCAGACTTGCTGAGTGGGTGCAGCATATTTTGTTTTTTTTTCAGATTTCCCACTTCCAATGTATTTTGCTTTTAGTTGTAATAGTTAATGGCATCGTTATCCCCATAACCAGCATTGAAGATAATTAAAATATATATTTTAAAAAATCTGAAAATATTTCCATCCTACAGAATGAACCCTCACATGGAAATGAGAGGCTGTAGCTCCAAATAGGTAGCATAGATCACATTGTAGTATTGGTTGGAGATAATGGAAGGTTCTTGGGGGTTGGTGGGCTCAGACTGCGGGCAAGGGGTTTTTGTTTGTGGTTTATAAAAGAATAAGTTAAACTATAGGCTGTCAATTAACATCAATGGGGACGAAGTAGAAAGGGTCGAGGGCTTCAAGTTTTTAGGTGTCCAGATCACCAGGTCCCCCCATGCCAACACTATAGTTAAGAAAGCCCACCAATGCCTCTACTTTCTCCGACGACTAAAGATATTTGGCATGTCAGCTACAAGTCTCACTAACTTTTACAGATGCACTATAGAAAGCATTCTTTCTGGTTGTATCACAGCTTGGTATGGCCCCTGTTCTGCCCAAGACCACAAGAAACTACAAACGGTCGTGAATGTAGTCCAATCCATCACACAAACCAGCCTCCTAGCCATTGATTCTGTCTTCACTTCCCACTGCCTTGGCAAAGCAGCCAACATAATTAAGGGCCCCACACAACCCGGACATTCTCTCTTCCAATTTATTCCTTCGGGAAAAAGACACAAAAGTATGAGGCCACATACCAACCAACTCAAGAACAGCTTCTTCCCTGCTGCTGTCAGACTTTTGAATGGATTTACTTTGCATTAAGTTCATCCTTGTCCACACCCTTGTTATGATTGTATCAGTACATTGTGCACTCTCTCGTTTCCTTCTCTATGAACGGTATGATTTGTCTGTATAGCGTGCGAGAAACAATACTTTTCACTGTATGTTAATACATGTGACAATAAAAAATCAAATCAAATCAAATCAATCAGACTTAGAGTCTTCTGTCAACATTATGGTTCAGCTGAGTAGGGGTTGGAGGGGGAAAAGGGGGCAGAGTTGGGGGTGTGAGGGGAAAGGGAGACTGAGTTGGAGTGGCCTAAGGATTGAGGGGGCTTGAGTGGGATGTCTCAAGAGGGAGAGCCTGAGTGGTGGTCTGGCCTGCATGGCGTGGAGTGGTGGGACAGTGATCTGTGATGAGTGGAGGATATCCCCTTTTCTGTGGAGTTGTTGGAGTTCCCTGGACACTCAGGATCCGCTATGCCATGTCTCCCACGCGCTGGCAGGCCGGGTGAATGGTGGGGGTCTGGTAACTTGCCCGTTAAACCTACTACTGATATTCAAATGAGTGGATTTGCATGATTATCGGATTGCCACCTGTTCTGCACAGGAACCTGATCAAGGCTTACCGGGCGGGTCGGTGAACCCCGAAAGTCCTCATGGCATCAGGAATTCTGCTGATGCCCCATTCACCACGGCAGTGGGGGATTCCTGACGATTTTCTGAGGAGGTCGGAAAATCAACCCCATATTCAGTTCAACACAGATAACTGCCTTTGCCCTCCCTTGTGCATGAGAAATGTTAACCCCGATTCAGGAGCTGTGGAATGAACACCTCAATATTTTTGATACACTGTCTCATTTTAAAACTATACAAACAAAATTCTTAACTTTTTGGCCTCAAAAAGCATTTTAAAAATGTAAATAATGTGTTGTTGTTTGCCTTTAAATTTCTTAGTCAGAGAGTGGTGAATCTGTGGAACTCTTTGCCGCAGAAGGCTGAGGAGGCCAGATCATTGAGTGTCTTTAAGACAGAGATAGATTGGTTCTTGATTATTAAGAGGATCAAGGGCTATGGGAAAAAGGCAGGAGAATGGGATGAGAAAAATATCAGCCATGATTGAATGGCAGAGCAGAGTCAATGGGCTGAGTGGCCTAATTCTGCTCCTATGTCTTATGGTCTTATGATCTTGTTATAACATAGACAGGGAAGATAGAGTTAGGTTCTTTCTATCCATTGGGTTTTACTGATGATGCCAGTGTCTATAATTGGTATTTAGTAAAATAATCAGTCAGTGTCAGGCATTATTGAATAGAAGTGGGGTGGTGGAACTGTGATCTGTGTCTCAGATTAACTCAAACTCTAAACAATTCATTGTGACAAATAAAATGATCGTCTCATTCATTTGGAAATTTGAGTTAAAAATGTCCTGTTTAAGGATTTATCAAGTCTGGAAACCAAAATAGTTGGGACATGCAACAATAGCAGAGACAACCTGAAAAATGTAAGAAATTGGGTTCACATTTTGTTCAGGAATACATGCTTGGAATCCAAGTAAATGCTAAAATCTTGTAAGTAAATTCCCTCCATTAGTCTGTCGTGTCCAAGCTGGGTAAATGATTAGAAAGCAACAGCAAGCTGATTGAGGATACCAACCCTGTATGCTCACTGTACTCCTCTACAAGAGTGAAACCTGGGCAACATATGTTCATCCTGCAGTAAGGATATTTCAGTTGCAAGCAATAAAATAACTAAATTCAGAAAGTAAACCAAAGAAAAAGGTTTACAAAAGAAACTTCTTTGCACCAACACCCAGGCCACACTCTGGACCATACCATTTCCCCATCTGCTTTCTACTTATACCAGCTGAGCTGGTCAGCTGGCCATCACATCATTTTGCCAGTGGTTACATTGTCTACCAGGTCAGCTGGTCAGCTGACCCCACAGCATGTTAATATTATTTACATTATAACAGATTCCAATATTATCATTGGTTACATTATAACAACATACGCTAGGCAGGAGAAAATGCTGAAGCGGTTTCCATCTTTATTGCCTTAGGCATATTCACAGCATCTCTTGGCAGCCCAGGTAACTAACTCAGAGATCCTGGACTGTTTTAATTCTGCTAGAATATACTCATTATTAAGCCAACAACGCCTGTGCTGGCTTAGCCATGCTCATTGGATTGGTGTGGAGAAGCCGGCGTTGGACTGGGGTAAACACAGTAAGAAGCCTCACAACACCAGGTTAAAGTCCAACAGGTTTATTTGGTAGCACATTGGATTGGGGACAGCTGTAGAGGGAAGACTTTCTATGTAATTAACTGATCACTGGATCGATGGACATCTACATCTCTGCTGTAGGGACGCCTGCAAGGGCGATAGTGTCGGTTTTCGCCGTCTTCATAACAATTGGGAAACAATCACTGATGGCAGTGATATCTGGAGGGCTAACTATTTGGAAGGGCATAGGAACAGGTGAGCAGAAATGGAAAGCTCAGTGGGACCAGGGAAAACAGAAGTCAATGTATTGTGCAACTTCTCAGCCCACCGTCTTCTCCTGCAGCAAATACAGCAGAGACTGCCATACCAGAGTTGTGCCTTGCGTACTCTCTAATTCTATCTTTTACTCATGTTTTATGCTTTTAAAACTCTATTCTAACTCTTTTGTGTCTGTAACACTACATTCTGCACCTTCTTTTTCTCCTCTATGTACAACATGCAATTGCAAGAAACAATAATTTTCACTGTACACTAATACGTAAGACAATAATAATTCAAATGAAATGAAATCAAGCCTGAACTGAGGCAAGCCAAACAGAGAATTGACAAATGCAGCACGAGCCATCATTTCACAAGATGAAGGGCTGGCAACAACAATACGGTTGAGTTTAATAACAAACTATAAGCAGTAGGTGAGAAAGTTTCACACTGAACGATTTCATGTAACCCAATTGCAGTGGTAAGAGCAACAGAAGATGATAATGAATTGTAATAAAGCTTCTTTAACACTTGTTAAGTAGCCAACAAGTCACTTAACATAGCTTTACTCAATCAGTGAAGTATGCAAAATTGTAAAGTAGCAGCAGAGAAATAATTGAGAAAAATTCTTTTGCAGACGAAGCCCTGGAGGTCCTTGTTAATTTGGTAACATTGCCAACGCCACCGGAAAATAAATGTTAGCTTTCCAAATGCCCAGTGATTATCACAAATGAACAACTGTATCCGTCTTGCAAATCAAACTCTTATTATGCAGGAAATCAAAATTATGGCAATTGGCTTGAGCACACACAGTGCCTTCTGTGTGAAATGGAGCTTGCTCGACAGGCACACAGCCACATTCTACAACATATTAATTCAGGAGGCATTTACTGCAGTAAGGAGGGATGAAGGGTCTTCAAATGAGGCTTTGTAGGTAGAGGTTAGGAATAACAAGGGAGCAGTACTGGGCAATGCGGTAGCGCAGTGGTTAGCACTGCTGCTTCACAGTGTCAGTGACCCAGGTTCGATTCCTGACTTGGGTCACTGTCTGTGTGGAGTTTGCACTTTCTCCCCGTGTCTGCATGGATTTTCTTCGGGTGCTCCCATTTCCTCCCACATTCTGGAAGATGTGTTGGTTTGGTGCATTGACCCGAACTGTGGTGACTCGGGGAATTTCACAGTAAATTCATTGTAGTGTCAATGAAAGCCTTACTTGTGACTAATAAATAAACTCTAACTTGTATGTTATAGGTCCCCAAACAGTCAATTGGCAATAAAGGAGCAGTTATTGAGACAACTCACTAAGATGTGGGTAATTATATTGGAGGGTTGCAACTTCCCCAACATTGATTGGAGTAGTCATAGTGTAAAGGGTTGAGAGAGGGCAGCTTTATTGAAATGAATTCAGATAAACTTTTAAAGGGATGGCACAGTGCTGCATCTAATTCTGGGGATTGAAACCAGGGGTGGCAGTAGTAGGGGAGTATTTTATCAATAGCAACCACAACACAGTACACAGTTTGTTATGGAGGAAAAAGATGATCTACAAAAAGTGACTTTGCATTGGATTCTATATTA
The DNA here is from genome assembly GCF_965287045.1 of Carcharhinus amblyrhynchos. NCBI lineage: Eukaryota > Metazoa > Chordata > Chondrichthyes > Carcharhiniformes > Carcharhinidae > Carcharhinus > Carcharhinus amblyrhynchos. Next base: position 42,805,679 of record NC_137324.1, on the reverse strand, counting down.
AAATAATGCAGAATCTGGCCAAAGTAGACTGGAGCCAGCTTCTTCTGGGAAAACTTACAGTAGAGCAGTGGGGAACATTCAAAATGAAAATTGGGACAGTAGAGACCCAACATGTTTCCTTTAGGGTAAAATATTAGAGAAATAATCCCAAAGACCTCTGGGTGTCTGGGAATATTCAAGGCTGGATAAGAAGAGAGCAGGAACAAAGGAAGCAAATCAACAGAGGCCTTTGTTGAGTATAAGAAATGCAGGGAAAAGTTAAGAAAGCAACTTGAAGAGCAAAGAAGGTGCATGGTGGTACAACAGTTAGCACTGCTGCCTCACAGCACCATGGACCCGGGTTTAATCTCCAGCTTGGGTCAATGAATGTATGGAGTTTGCGTATGCTCCCTGCATCTGCGTGGGTTTCCTCCAGGTGTTAATGTCCCCTCCCATAATCCAAAGATGTGCGGGTTAGGTGGATTGGCCATGCTAAATTGCCCCTTAGTGTCAGGGGGGCTAACTAGGGTAAATGCATGGGGTTATGGAGATAGGGCCATGTGGGATTGTGGTTACTGCAGACCGAATGGGCTGAATGCCTCCTTCTGCACTGTAAGATTCTATAATTCTATGAAAAGCAATGGCGGATAAGATTAAGGAGAACTTCAAGCTATAATGCAAGTATATTAAGGGGAAGCAGATAATCAGAGAAAGAGTAGGGTCAATTGGGGACCAAGGGGACAATTTATGCATGAAGCTGGAGGACATTGGTAGAGCGTTAAACAAGTAGTTCATGCCTGTCTTCGTTCAAGAGAAGGAGGTCATAGGTATAGAATTTAGGGACAGAGTCTGTGAGGTTTTTAAGCAATCTAACATAGATGGTGAGGAGGTATTAGCGGTTTTATCAGGCTGAAAAATGAACAATTTCCCAAGTCTGGAAGAGTTGAAACCCAGGCTGTGGGAGACAAGGGAGAAAATTATAGGGGTCTGACCCAATTTTTTCATTCCTCTCTGGCCACAGTGGAGGTGCCAGATGATTGAAGAATAGCTAATGTTGTTCAAATTATCATGAAGGATGTCCAAGAAAATTAGGAGATGAGAGACTAGTGAGCCTCACATCAGTGGTCGGGAAACTATTGGAGAAATTTCTGAAGGAGAACATCTATCTCCACTTGGACAGGCAAGATTTGATCAGGGATAGTCAACACAGCTTTGTCAGAGGGAGGTCATGCCTAATGAATATGATTGAATTTTTCGAAGAGGTGACCAGATGTGTAAATGAGGGAAATGCATTTGATGAAGTTTATATGGATTTCATCAAAGCCATTAACAAGGTCCCACATGGGAGTCTAATGAAGAAGGTCAAAGCACATGGAATTCAGGGTAACTTTGCGAGTTAAATCCAAAACTGGCTTGATGGTAGGAGACAGAAGATGGAGTTAGAAGGCTGTTTGTGTGACTGGAGGCTAGTGTCTGGTGGTGTACCACAGGGTTCAATGGCAGGTCCCTTATTGTTTGTGATAAATATAAACAGTGTAGTTGAGAATGTGGGTGGCAGGGGTGGGGTGTGGGGGGGTGGAAGTTGGATGAGAAGTAAGTTTGCGGATGCACAACATGAGCCAATCAGAGGCTAGAGGGTACGACTGCCAACCAATAAAGGATGGCAATGGGCACCCAATATTGAAGGGTCAATAGGAGATCATTTAGCACCAAGAAAGGTGCACCTTCTTCAGGGCAGCTGTGAACATAAGACCATAGGAGCAGGAGCAGACAAATCAGCCCTTCTCGTCTGCTCTGCCATTCAATACAATCATAGCTGATCTCATCTCAGCCTCAACTCCACTTTCCTGCCCATTCTCCAAAACCCTTCAACCCATTACTAATTACAAATCTGTCCATCTCCTCAAATTTACTCAATGCTCTGGCATCCACCTGACTCTGGGATAGTGAATTCCACAGATTCATCACGCTTCGAAAGAAGTAGTTTTTTCTCATCTGTTTTAAATTCCCGATCCTAAATCTATTACTCTAGATTGCCCACAAAAGGAAGTATCATTCTATGGCTACTTTATCAATGTCTTTTATCATCTCATATACCTCAAGCCCATCAAGCATGCACCAACAACAATCCCAACCAGGTCCTATCCCCATTCCGCATATGCATTTACCTTAGTTAGTCCCCCTGACACTAAGGGGCAATTTATCATGGCCAATCCATCTAGCCTGTACATTTTTGGACTGTGGGGGGAAACTGGAGCATCCGGAGGAAACCCACGCAGACATGGGGAAAAAGTGCAAACTGCCACAGACAGTGACCAAAGTTGGGAATCAAACCTGGGTCCCTGGCACTGTGAGGCAGCAATGTTAACTATTGTGCCACTGTGTCACCTTCAGAAGATGACATACCTACAAATAAGGACCATCCTCAGCAAGGTCCAATCTTTAACAGCATCAACATCACCAGTCCCCACTGTGGGATAACAACATTGACCATTACCAGAGCTGGGTCAACCATTTTAGCAAAGTGGATCTCAGAGCCACAGAGTGGCTGGTAGTCAACAAAGAATTGTTGACTTTCTTGTCTCTCAATTGTTTACAAGGGTCAAGTCTGCAGCATGATGACATGCTCATCACTCACTGGGATGGATGCATCTACAATGATGCTCAGCCAGAGCAGATTGCTTGATAGAGCAGACGCAGCACGGTTTCGTTAAGGGGAAGTCGTGTCTGACAAATTTATTGGAGTTCTATGAGGATGTGTCTAGGGCGGTGGATAGAGGAGAGCCGGCGGATGTGGTCTTTCTTGATTTTCTAAAGGCCTTTGACAAGGTACCTCACAAGAGGTTATTGCAGAAGGTAAGGGGGCATGGAGTTGGGGGTAGGGTGTTAGCGTGGATAGAGGATTGGTTGTCAAATAGGAGACAGAGAGTGGGGGTTAATGGGTGCTATTCGGATTGGCGGATGGTGACTAGTGGAGTGCCCCAGGGGTCGGTGCTGGGGCCTCAGCTTTTTACCATTTATATAGATGATCTGGAGGAGGGAACCGAGTGTATGGTGTCGAAATTTGCTGATGACACCAAGATTGGTGGAACGGCAAATTGTGCGGAGGGTGTGGAGAGTCTGCAGAAGGATCTAGATAGGCTGGGCGAATGGGCCAGGAAATGGCAAATGGAATTTAATGTTGGCAAGTGCGAGGTCGTCCACTTTGGTAGGAAGAATGGTAGGAAGGACCATTACTTACGTGGAGAAAAACTGCAGCAGGCGACGGTGCAGAGGGACATCGGGGTCCTTGTGCATGAGTCGCAAAAACCCAGCCTGCAGGTGCAGCAGGTGGTCAGGAAGGCGAATGGGATGCTGGCCTTCATAGCAAGGGGGGTTGAATATAAAAGTAGGGAGGTCTTGCTGCAGCTGTATAGGGCATTGGTGAGGCTGCAGCGAGTACTGTGTGCAGTTTTGGTCACCGCACTTACGCAAGGATATTTTGGCCTTGGAGGGAGTGCAGAGGAGGTTTACTAGGCTGATACCAGAGTTGAGGGGGTTGAGCTATGAGGAGAGGCTGAATAAACTAGGCTTGTACTCGTTTAGAAGAATTTAGAAGAATGACGGGAGATCTCATTGAGACGTATAAGATGATGAATGGGATGGATAGGATAGAGGTGGAGAGGCTCTTCCCGCTCAGAAAGGACAGTAGGACTAGAGGGCACAGCCTCAAGATAAAGGGGAGGCGGTTTAGAACGGAGTTGAGGAGGAACTTCTTCACTCAAAGGGTGGTGAATCTCTGGAATTCTCTGCCCATTGAGGTGGTGGAGGCTGCCTCGCTAAATATTTTTAAGACGCGGGTTGATGGGTTTTTGATAAGCGAGGGGATTAATGGTTATGGGGAGAGGGCGGGAATGTGGAACTGAGACACGACAGATCAGCCATGATCTTATTGAATGGCGGGGCAGGCTCGAAGGGCTGGATGGCCTACTCCTGCTCCTATTTCTTATGTTCTTATGTTCTTATTTAATTGTCCCTTCCCTACCACTGGTGCACTGTGCTGACAGGATGTCCTATCTGCATGATACACTAAATACCCACTGAGCTTACTGCATCTCCCAGCCCCACAAACTCCATCAGAAAGAAGAACAAGTGCAAATTGTGGAATATCTATGTATTGCTTCAAGTCACAAACCAAGACAGGATTCCACAGACTATGGCACAAAGGAATGCTTCACAAAGTGACCAGCCAATGTATGCTTGGTCTCCCAAATTTTTAGGAATACTGCACAGTTAAGAGTGAATGTAGCCTGTGGGATTGTTAAACACTTTCTCACACCAGAGGGTAATGGGAAGAGATAAATGGATAGTTGTTATATGTTATGATGATATAGGAATGTTCTTTTTAAAGCTTCATTTTAAAGTTCATTTATTAATCACAGTAAAGTTTACATTAACACTGCAATAAAGTTAATGTGAAATTCCCCTAGTCACCACACTCCGGCACCTGTTCAGGTCAATGCATCTAACCAGTCAGCCTTTCAGAATGTGGAAGGAAACTCACACAGACACGGGGAGAAGTGCAAACTCCATACAGACAGTGACCCAAGCTGGGAATCGAACCCAGGTCCCTAGTGCTGTGAAGCAGCAGTGCTAGCCACTGTGTTACTCTGCCACCTTACAGTTTGTTTTATTCATCATATTTAAGTTACTGCCATATTCCTATTTCTTGTTTTGATGGATGGTATATTAATCTGTCAAACCATCAATCCTCCCTTCCCCCTTGCAGGTGCTCTGTACTCCCAGTATTTTGTGCTTTCATTTCATAGTTCCAACATTTACAGTTTTTGTTGGGGGCTATGTTGGATAGCTCCACACCCCCCCAAAAAAAATCAGGTGCAGGATTATAATGTGTGGTTGATTCATGCAAGTTGATGACAACGTAGGCAACATTTGTGACTTTGTTCTGCTTGATGGTTTATATAGTTTTAGCACCCAGCAAGTGCTAACCATGCTGTGATAATAAAAGCAAATTACTGTGGACGCTGAAATGTGAACCAAAAACAGAGAATGCTGGAAAACCTCAGCAGGTCTGATAGCATTTGTGGAGAGGAACTGAGCTAACATTTCGAGTCTGGATGACTCTTCAAGTAATCTTCAAACCTGCACTGCTTAAAGCTATCTTGCAACACTTAAAGAGGAGGTGCGCTGGGGTTTGAACAATTTAAGCCAGTCATGCAGGAAGTGAATCTGACCTGTGAAATATTAAAGAATAGCAGAACGTGAAAGAGTGTGAGCTCCAAGCTTTTCAGGTACCTAACTGGAGGCTTTATTGAAGGGGGTAGTACCTGCAGGGAACAGGGGACAATCCAGACAGATGCTCAAATGGTAATGGGAGAAGATAGTCAGGGTGACCAAAGAGATAAATGTAGTGCTATACGAAGGTCAATAAATGCATTTTCAAATGCTGTATTCTACCAAATGCACCAACAGCCACAAATACAATTCATGTATTAGCATGGCCCCTTTAAGGGAGCAATCCCTGGGGCCACATGATCTGGCTGGACACTAAGAGATACAGCACAGGAATCCGAGTGAATCGGGTGCAAGGGTGCGCATCCTGGGTCAGGGCGATCCACAGTTAGAGATAGGGAGGAGTGGAGGGTAATTGTGTGTTAAGCTCTGTCAGACTATTGTTTGTTTATAAATCAATTTATAATTGGTAATAAACTCTTTATAACTTCAAGTCAAAATAAGTCGCCTTCAAAGTTATTAAAGTTCACTACACCCCCATCGCTGCCATCTTCCCACAGTTTGCATACATTGCCAGCTATTCAACAATAAGTTACATTAGCCAAATGGGTTCCACAATACCTACTGATACATTTGCCTTTCTCTTGTTGAAAGGAGGCAGAAAGAGCTACCTGGAGGTGAAAGAGTGTGTCAGAATGTCCTGACCACATGGTGGAGACTCTGCTGACCATTACTGGGGAGAAGGGCATCTTAATTATCAGTCTAAGTCTGAGTGTTGTCCAGGTCTTTCTGCATATGGATATGGGCAGTTTCAGCATCTGAAGAGTTGTGAATGAGACTGAAAACTATGCAGTCAACAAAATCTTCTCTCTCCTGACTTTATGTAGGAAGGAAAGTCATTAATGAAGCTATTGAAGATGATTAGTCCTCAGACACTACACTGAAGAACTCCTGCAGTGATGCCCCTGGCAAGATGGAATGAAATGTTGTAAACGCTCAATGATTAGAGAGTATCAGTGACCTCCCTTACACTACAGTGCATGGCAAGCTGTGAGATGATACAGATATCTCACTGTTTGTCATGCACTGTAGTGTAAGGGAGGTCACTGATACTCTCTATTCATGAGATGAGATGATACAGATATCTCCAGCTCTAACCTGGAAGATCTAAATACTTAAAAGTTGACTGCCTCACTCACATTTACAGTCATTAGTGGTGAATGTCTATTCTGGGTCGAAAGTTCCATTTGTGGCTACAGCAGGCAGTCAGAACATCTAACTGAAACACAGACATCTCACTCATTCCTTCTTGCACTGTTTCAGGTAGGTAATTTCCTTGCTGAACACCCTGGGCAGAAATGGCAGAGTAGGTTCTTCTCCCCCGTCTCCCCTTCTTCTCTCTTGCAGCAGCTTGTCCTGCTCTCTGTGCCCTCTATTCATTTCCCAAGTCATGCTTTGTGTCCAAGGGGCATGCTTATATGTGTCCCCTTGTCCTTGAGCAACTGGTTTATGGAGGGCCCTTGAAGTGAGCAAAGTGCCTTCAGCACTTACCACACCACTTGCTGCAAAAAAGTGCAACTGAGGGAACATTTGAAAACAAATATTTCTAGCTTCAAAGCAGCAGACAAAAGTATCCACTAGCAACTAACCTGTAGGCCTTTTGGGCAGCATGGTGGCACAGTGGTTGGCACTGCTGCCTCACAACAGCAGGGATCTGGGTTCAATTCCACCCTCGGTCACAGTCTGTATGGAGTTTACACATTCGCCCCATGTCTGTGTGGGTTTCCTCCAGGTACTCCAGTTTCCTCCCACAGTCCAAAGATGTGCGAGTTAGGTTGATTGGCCATGCTCCTTAGTGTCAGGGGGATTAGGAGAGTATATGTGTGAGATTACACGAGTAGGGCCTGGGTGGGATTGTGGCTGGTGCAGACATGATGAGCTGAATGGCCTTTTTCTGCACTGTAGGGATTCTATGATTAACATTAGGCCGTTGATGATCCTTTTAGTAGCGCAGATGGTCATTCTTCCTGGTTTTGAATGCATATTTGGCTGTGAGAGGTAATGAGAGGAGATTAATTGGAGAGCTGAGCTCGAAAATGCCACCTCTGGTGTTAAATTAGCATTGCATGCTGATTGATGTCAGGATGTGTCTACTCTGCATACTTTTGACGGGCATTCACTGCACTCACACTTAATGCTCTCTTCACTATAGGGTCTGGTACAACTTTCCCCAAAACTCTGTGCTTGATGCAGATGCCATTTCAGCTCCCAAGCAGCACTTGTAGCACCTAAAGAGCAATTCGTACAAATCCCAATTTCATGCTGTTTATGTTTTTGTCTGTAATTTCCAAATATTCTGTTAATTTTCTCTATTTTTATGTGACTAACACAAACCTGTTAAGAAGGTTTACTGAGTCACAGTCAATACCTTTACACAAGCAAATATATCAATAAAACATTCATACATTTAAATAGCAGTTCTATTCAACCAGGTCAAAATTATTTTCTCTCAATAACTAAGCCTTTAGACAGTTTCACTAATAATCATACTCCGTTGAACATTCAGAAAAAATGATGTGTCGGTTCAACTTTTATTCATAATTTCTTTACATAATATCTAGCCAGCTCAAAGCAGCATAGCAGTAAAAAAAAATCGCATATAGACTACTATGATTAGACTTGAAAGGATGGATGTTTCTTCTTATTTTGTGGATATCAATGTTGCCCAACCCTAAACTGCTACCACACTCCAAAGATGTGCAGGTTAGCTTGATTGACCATGCTCAATTGCCCCTTAGTGTCAGGGAGATTAGCAGGTAAATAGATCAAAGAAAAAAGAACAAAGAAAATTACAGCACAGGAACAGGCCTTTCAGCCCTCCAAGCCTGCACCGACCTGCACCAACCGACTGAATTAAAATCCCCTACCCTACCGAGGGCTGTATCCCTCTATTCCCATCCTATTCATGTATTTGCCAAGATGCCCCTTGAAGGTCACTAACATATCTGCTTCCCCTATCTCCCCCAGCAGGGAGTTCCAGGCACCCACTACCCTCTGTGTAAAAAAACCTGCCTCGTACATCCCCTTTAAATCTTGCCCTTTTCCCCTTAAACCTATGCCCCTAGTAATTAATTCTTCCAACCTGGGAAAAAGCTTCTGACTATCCATTCTGTACATAACCTTGTAGACTTCTATCAGTTCACCCCTCAACCTCTGTCGCCTCAGAGAGAGCAAACCAAGTTTTTTCAACTTCTCCTCATAACGAATGCCTTTTATACCAGACAACATCCTGGTAAATCTTTTCTGTACCCTCTCTAAAGCCTTCATATCCTTCTGATAGTGTAGCGACCTGAATTGAATAGTGCAGCCTAACTAAGGTTCTAAAAAGCTGCAACATGACTTGCTAATTTTTAAACTCAATGCCATGGCAATGAAAGCAAGCAAGCTATATGCCTTCTTGACTATCTTCTCCACCTGCATTGCCACTTTCAGTGACCTGTGTACACCCAGATTCCTCTGCCTATCAACACTCTTAAGGGTTCTGCCATTTACTGCAGAATTTCGAGCTCATTTAGGCCTTCCAAAATGCATTACCTCACATTTGTCCAGATTAAACTCCATCTGCCATCTCTCCACCCAAGTCTCCAAACGATCTATGTCCTGTTGTATCCTTTGCTGGTCCTCATTGCTATCCACAAATACATCAATCTTTGTGTCATCCACAAACGTACTCATCAAACCAGTTACATTTTCCTCCAAATCATTTATATATATTACAAACAGCAAAGATCCCAGCACTGATCCCTGAGCTCTCCATTCAGAAATGCACCCTTCCACAGTCTTCTATGGTCAAGCCAGTTCTGTCTCCACTTTGCCAGCTTACCTCTGATCCCAAATGACTTCACCTTCTACACCAGTCTGCCATGAGGGACATTGTCAAAGGCCTTACTGAAGTCCATGTAGACAACATACACTGTCCTACCCTCATCAATTATCTTTGTCATGTCCTTGGAAAACTCACTCAAGATAGTGAGGCAAGACTTCCCCTTCACAAAACCTTACGAGGATGGGTTCTGAGAGGGACTGTTGTTGGTGCAGGTTTGAAGGGCCAAATGACCTCTTTTTGCACTGCTGGGATTCTATGATATATGATTCCTGTAATCAATTCTTTTACAAATGAAGGCAAGTGTTCTGATGTCTTCATCACCACCTGTCTATCTGTGACGCCACTTTCACAGATTTATATACCTGTACCGTGAAGTCTATCTGTTCAGCAACACTTCCCAGGGCCCTTCCATTAACTGTGTAAGTCCTGCAACACCTCACAATTATTTGAATTAAACTCCATTTGCTAAACCTCGGCAGATACGTTTCAATTCAGAATGACTTGCAAGGGAAAGATTGCCTATTTCTTTGGAAGTTCTCTGCTACACGGCTGATATTCTCCGAAGGAAGACTATAAAATACTTTAAATGTTAAATCAAAGAACTGGGCTGGAATCCTCCGGTGGTTCACGTTAGCAAGATCCTCAGGTCCCGCTGCAATGAATGGAGATTTGACTGAGTGCCAAATTCTCCATCCTTTCTTGCTGAGCGTGAATGGCCAGAGAATTCTGACCCAGATCTCTGTTCAAATTTACCAAGTGGATGTGGAAATTTCTTTATTCAAAGGGGGTTAAGTTAGTTCCACACCACCCCCACCCCACCCATCCCTGCCCCAGTAACTAGCCTGTGGACTATGATTCACAATTCATCTCCCCCACTCCCCCATTCAATGTAATGGCAGTGTCTTTGTGCATCTTGCTCATTTGAATAATTTCTGATTGCGGCCATCACTAATCAAGTTGTCCATTAACTGCATGCACCAGCACGGGGACAACGATCAGAAGTTCCTTGCACCACTTTAAACTCATCTGCATGGTGCTAAGCTAACCTGCGCCTCTTAAAGTTGGATGCATCGTGGCTGCAGCAGATGCTGGCAGGGCGCAAAGTAAGAACATAAGAATATAAGAACTAGGGGCAGGAGTAGGCCATCAGACCTCTCGAGCCTGCTCTGCCTAAATCTGAGCTGGGAAACTGTGAAGAAAGGAGCATGGGAGAGAATGGGCTCCGAGATTTTTAATGATGCCCCAGCGGCCTTGCTGGAGGAATTGGAAAGTAGGAAGGATGGGCTGAATTTAATGCCTTCCCCCCAGGGCAGTTTGGAGGTAGGGCAACATTTAATCGGGCAAGGCCATGGATGGATGGTGAATTTGTTTGGTGCATAATAAGAAATCATGAGAAGTTGTGGGCGTTGCTGGCTAAGCCAGCATTTTTTGGACATCCCTAATTGCCCTCGAGAAGGTGAAATATCTTCTTGAGCTGCTATCGCCCATGAGGTGTAGGACACATGGAATTGAGAGAGAGGGAGGGCCAACATTTTGAGCCAGTGTTAGTGAAGGAGCAGTGATATATTTCTTATTTGTGGGTTGGAGAGGAACTTCCGGGTGGTTCTTTTCCCATGCACCTTCCACCCCGTCCTTCCATCTGATAGAGGTTTCAGATTTTGGCAGCATTGCTAAAGGAGCCTTGGTGAATTGCATCTTCTGGATGTTACACACCGCTGCCATAGTGTCACTGGTGGAGGGATTGAGTGTTTTTATAAGGTGGTGGCCAATCAAACAGTGTGCTTTGTCCCAAATAGCATCGAGCATCTTGAGTATTTTTGGAGCTGCATTCATAGAGGCAAATGGGGAAAATTTCATCACATTCCTGACTTATGCCTTATAGACAGCTTTGGCAAGTTAGGGGGTGAGTTACTCACCTGAGGATTCCCAGTCTCTAACTTGTTCTTGCCGCCATTTATATGGATTCTCTTTTGTTCAGTTTCTGGTCAATGGTAACCTCTAAGATATTCATGATGTAGGGCTTAGCAATGGTAATGCCATTGAATGTGAAGGGAAGATGGTTAGATTCTCTCATATTGAAGATGGTTATTGTCTGGCACACATATGGCATGAATGTTACTTGCCATTTTTCCATCCAAGCTTGAATATTGTCCTGGTCCCATTGCAGACTGTCATGTACAGCCTGAAAGGGAAGTTGAAAGTCAGCCACATTGCTGCGCCTCTGGAATCACATGTAGACCAGAGAAGGTAAGATTTCCTTCCCTCGGGGACATTAATTGACCAGATGGGTTTTTCCAACAATTGACAATGGTTTCATGGTCATCAATAGATTTTAATTCTAGATATCTATTATTGAATTGGAATTCCAGCATCTGCCGTGGCAGGATTCAAAATGGTGCTTAACGTTGTGCAATCATCAGGAAAAATTCACACATCTGACCTAAAAATGGAGGGAAACCTGATGTTCAAGCAACTGAAGATGGTTGGGCCTAGAACACTACCTTGAGGGATTCCTGCAGTGATGCTTTGGATTTGAGACGATTGACCTCCAACAACCACAACCATCTTCCTTTGTGCCAGGATGACTCCAACTAGATGAGACCTTTCTCCTTAATTCGCACTGATTTGACTTTTCCAAGAGCTCCTTGCCACACTCAGTCAAACCAGGTTCAATTTGTCCTTTTTTTTTGGTAGTAAGAAAACGGTGGCACAGTGGTTAGCATGCTGCCTCACAGTGCCAAGATCACAGGTTCGATTTACTGTCTGTGCAGTGTGCGTGTTCTCCCCGTGTCCGTGTGGGTTTGCTCCAGGTGTTCCGGTTTCCTCCCACAGTCCAAAAGACATGTTAGTTAGGCAATGCTAAATTCTCCCTCAGTGTAACCAAACAGGTGCCAGAGTGCGGCGACTGGGGGGTTTTCATAGTAACATTACTGCAGTGTTAACGTAAGCCCTCTTGTAACCCTAATAAATAAACTTAGTCTGTGAAGCTGCTTAGAAATCAGCAAGTTACGTAGCAGAAACAATATTGATATCATGGTGGATTTTAATTTTTATGTAAACTGGAAGAAGCATTCGCAAAAATGAATCAAATTGTCTTTACTTCAAGGTTTTTGGAGTATAAAAGGGAAGAAATTGTTCAGCAGTGTACCATGCTCAGTTCAGGGCATTGCTCCTTCAGCAGGATTTATTAGGCTTAGAGAGGGAGCTGTATAAATTCACCAGGATGACATTGAGGCTTAGAGGGTTAAATTATAAGGACAGGGTGGCATAAATTTGGCTTGTATTCCCTGCAGTGTAGGCAATTGAGAGGTAATCTGATTCAAATGTTTAAACTGGTAAAAGGATTTGATTGGTTAGACATTGGGAAATCATTTCCTTTGCTGGGAGAATCCAATACAGGGAAATGTAAATCTGCCCTTCAGGAGTGGAATTAAGAAGGAACTCTTCGTACAAAGGGTAGTAAAAATTTGAAATCCTGTCTCCCAAAAGGCCCAGACAATTGGAGCTTTCAAGACTGAGATTAATTTTTATTCGGCAAGGGTAGCGAGAAGCAGGATTTTTCAGATAGCATGGTTTTCAGTCACGCGACTTAAAATGTTGACAGGAATGAAAATTCATCACTTCAAGGGTCAATTGCCAACAGGCAGGACTTCCACACTTCACTTGGGAGGAAGGTCCACCTTAAAGGGCAGCTGGTCACTCTGATTGGTCAGGAACTCTCTAGTCTCAGCAGCATCACTAAGAGCAGTGGCTACTATGGGAACTACACTTCATTATGTAAGTTTAAATGCCAAGAGCCCAGGAAAGAGCTAGGTATGGGGGAGCTCTGGCAAGTGGGGGAGGCCAGAGGGCTGTGGGGACAATGAACAAAGAGCAAAGAACAAAAACAGCCCGGGAAACAGGCCCTTCGGCCCAACAAGCCCGTGCTGCCATTTTAACATTACCAGTCCCCCTCCACCCATGACCATTATCTATGATTATGGCATTCCACATTGAGGGAAACTAATTTAGGGGCAATTTATTACCTCCAATCAGCCTAATAGCACATTTTTGGGGTGTGGGAGGAAACCGGAGCACCCGGAGAAAACCCACGCAAGCACGGGGAGAATGCGCAAACTCCCACAGACACTGGCCCAAATCCATGTGTCTGCATAGCAAACAGTGATTGTCACTGAGCTGTCGTGTTGCCCAGCATCCGGTCCAGTTTAAGTGCACACTAACGACATGAAGCACTAGGCTACTCTCGAATATCCAAGAGCAGCCCTTGTACGACCCATCGCGTGTATGCTCCTCGTTGGACAAAAGGCAGACCGACTTAAAACCTGTGAATTAAAAGAGAAAAACATTAGTGTCATTCCTCATCCTTATACATTATCAGGGACGTCCCAATGCTAATGAACCTTATTTAAAACAGTCTCCTATATCCTCCCATCTCCAACCCACTCATGTACCTGTCTACGTAACTCTTAAACAAATCCTGCATGCCTGCCTCCACCACCTTGCTTGGCAGAGCATTCCATACCCCCACAACTCTCTGTGTGAAAAACCTCCCTCTAATATCCGTGTTATGGGGCAGACATAGTGTTGGAAAGGCCAGGGGAGAAGGATTACCTAGTTGGGAGTGGGAGAAGAGAAATACCTCATTTAGGAAAGGGAGCCTGCTTTGCCATCTGAGGCCCAAGCATGTTTTACCTGAGTGTGTTAAAGACCTGGGTGTCTGTGCACCAGTTGTTGAAGGTAAGCATGCCAGTGCACAGGCAGTAAAAAAAGGCAAATGGTATGTTGGCTTTCATTTCAAGCAGATTTTATTATTTGAGCAGTGATGTCTTGCTGCAATTATACAGAACCTTGGTGAGACCATGCCTGGAATATTGTGAATTTGGTCTCTCTATCAGAGGAAGATGTTCTTGGTATGGAAGGTGTTCAAAGGTTTATAAACTGATTCCTGGGATGGTGGGAGGAGAGATTGGGTCAGTTAGGATTACATTTGCTGGAGTTCAGAAAAATGAGGAGAAATCTCATAGGAACCTCTAAAATTCCAACTGGTCTAGATGGAAGAAAGATTATCCCAATGATGGGGGGAGTCCAATACCATGGAGTTATAGCACAAAGATATAGGGTAAACCTTTTAGGACTGAGATGAGGGGAAATATCTTCACCCAAAGAGTGAAGAACCTGTGGAATGTGCTACCACAAAAAGCAGTTGAGGCAAAAATTTTGTGGTCCAGATTCTCTGACCTTGCATGCAGCTGGGATGCTCTCCTCCTGCAGCAGTGAATGGATATTTGCCTGAGCACCGAATACTCAGTCTCTCCAACAATGACGAGGGGGAGTGACGAGCTGGAAAATTCTGGCCTGTATGTTTGCAAAAAGGAGTTCGACTTTGCTCTTGGTGTGAAGAGGGTCACAGGATATGGGAGGTAGGTGGCATCAGGGCATTGAGTTGGATGATCCACCATGAACTTAATGAGTGGCTGAGCAAGCTCGAAGAGCTGAATAGCCTACTCTTGCTCCTATTTTCTATGTTTCTATAATTCTAGACCCTGGCTTAATTCCTGCTAGGATTCGAGGCCACTCCTTTGTTTTAGCATTTACCTTCCTTTTAGCCCTAACCTAAGTTTTAATTTGATTTGTGGTCCTTTTCTCCAGTGGGATTCTTTAAAAATCCTGTTTATTTAATGCAGTATTGCACAAAACGTGTTGTGTGCCTTATTTTTGCTTTGCTAAAATCTGGAAACTTCTCAAACATTACATACATTTTCCTGCGTGATATAAGTATGTCAAATAAGTACGGAGATTGTCTGCTGCAATTATATGCTACGCTGGGTATAAGTTCACAACTGTCACCTGTTCACCCAGAAGAGAAAAAGTACTGAGCGAAGACAAGTCCAAGCTGTCACTGGAGAGCCTTTACCATTGGAAACCCAGATCAGATGCTTGGCTGTGTTCTGGCCACAATTTTCCAGTATGTGCTGACAGCAGGCAAGGCTCAGCGCCAACATCACAACTTGTAAAATTACCTCCTGGGCACATTCCCAAAGTAGCATATGGAAAACCAGAGGCTTCCCTTAGTGAATGCTTGCAGGGTAGTTTTGGTAATGGGAAGGGAACAGCTCCTTTGGCCATCCTCTCCTTTCTGAGATTGCGAACAGCAGGATGTAATGAAGTGAAACATAATAAACAAAATAAATCTTAATATTATGGTTTTGATCCTTTTATTATCTCTTTGCTTCAGAGCTGGTTCTGATGGACAAACAATAAAAGAATATACCCTCACAGGCAGCTGTACTAAGTAACTGGGAATCATGAAGAAGTTCAGAACAGGCTGTTCATGTCAACAGATATCAATTTGGGAATTGGTGCCATAGCTCTTGTCCAGTGCCTCTGACATCATCATCATGAAGTGTTTTGACAGGTTAGTCATGGCACGCATCAACTTCAGCCTCTCTGGTTGCCTGGATGCATTACAGTTCACCTATCGCCACAACAGGTCCACAGAAGACACCACATCCCTGGCCCTGCACTGAACCCTGGAACAGCTAGATAACAAAGGCACATCTGTCACATGTAAACAACAGCTCAGCCTTTAACACCATTATTCCTACGAAACTCATCTCCAAACTCCATGGCCTGTGCCTCCGCTTGCCCCTCTGCAGCTGGATCCTGAACATCCTAATCTGATCTTTCTCTGCAGCTGAGCTATGACTGTAACATTACATTTCACACTCTCTACTTTCCTTCTCTATAAACGGTATGCTTTGTCTGTATAACGTGCAAGAAACAATATTTTTCACTGTTTACGAATACATGTGACAATAATAAATCAAATCAAATTATTTCCCTTGGCGTTATATCCTGAAAGTGATAACATAGGAATGGCGGAACAGAAGCAGGCCATTCACCCCATCACACCCTTTTCCATCTTTCAATTCCATCATTGTTATCTGAACTTCAATTTACTCACCTATTGCTCCATATCCTCTAATTCCTTTAACTAGCAAAAATCTATCGTAGAATAATAGAAACCTTACAGTGCAGAAACAGACCTTTCAGCCCATAATTTCTGCATTGACTCTCCAATAAAGCACTCCACCCCACACTATCCACATAACCCACATATTTACTCTGCTCAATCACCCCAGCCTACACATCTTTGGACACTAACGGGCAATTTAAATGTAAGCTAATTACTGCAATGCTGGAAAATCTCAGTAGGTCTGGCAGCATCTGTCAGGAGAGAATAAAAGTAACGTTTCGAGTCCAGATGATCCTTTGTCAAAGCTCTTTTACAGCTGTAGATAGGAATCCACGGTTGAGATTGCTTTGAATAAAGGTCATCTGGACTCGAAACATCAGCTCTTTTTTCTCACCTTACAGAATGGGCAATTTAGGAACATAAGAACATAAGAAATAGGAGCAGGAGTAGGCCATCTAGCCCTTCGAGCCTGCCCCGCCATTCAATAAGATCATGGCTGATCTGTCGTGGCTCAGTTCCACATTCCCGCCCTCTCCCCATAACCTTTAATCCCCTCTCTTATCAAAAACCCATCAACCCGTGTCTTAAAAATACTTAGCGAGGTAGCCTCCACCACTTCAACGGGCAGAGAATTCCAGAGATTCACCACCCTTTGAGTGAAGAAATTCTTCCTCAACTCCGTTCTAAACCGCCCCCCCTTTATCTTGAGGCAATTTAGCATGGCCAAACCACCAAATCTGCACATCTTTAGACTGTGGGAGGAAACCAGAGCACCTGGAGAAAACACACACAGATACAGGGAGAATGTTCAGATTCCGTAAAGACAGCGACCTGAGACCAGAATTGAACCTAGGTCTCTTACGCTATGAGGCAGCAGTTGCTAACCACTGTGCCACTGTCAATCTCAGTTCTGAAGTTTTCAATTGACCCCAGCAGTTATTGCTTTGTGAAAGAGTGAGTTCTCGATTTCGACTATCACTTGTGTGAAGACATGCTTCCTGATGTTAGCCCTAAATGGTGTACAACTTCAAAGCCTATTCGTGTGTGTTTTTTTTAATGATTTTGCAACGTTTCTGGTCAACCTCTGAAATATGCAAACCAATTCAAAAGTAATGCCTAGGCAAATAGAATAAACAATTAAAGACACGAGAAGCACAAAATGTGCTTAATATAAGTGTAAGGCATTTCTATAAACAGGCAGTGTGCTATATTTTACAGAGTCCTTGTTTCACTTGCTTCAACTATTTTGATTAGATTACCAATCATTATATGGTTCGGGATTGAGTTCATCAAGCATACAAAACTTAGGATGAGTCACACAATGTAGCCTCAGGGTCTCAACAGCATCCTTCAGTTTCAATCAATGTCGAGCAACTTGTTTGAAAATTCATTGAGAAAACAGCTGGAGGTTTGGAATGTTCTAAAATTACAATCAATTTTGTTTCCTGGAGCTCAAATCGTAAAAACTAGTTACATCAGTGTGAAAGTATCTTGTATTTACCGTGCCAGCCTTCATTCAGGAAGCGACAAATAAACTTGCTTAATGAAACAGTTTGAAAGGCACAAAGTTATGGACTGCTCTGGGCCACAACTGTGTGCATGTCATTTGATATGAGCAAGGAAATATCTGATGGAAGTATCTAGGGGCTGCCTTCTTACAACTTTAATATCTATAAAAGCCTTTGGAGGTTTAGTGCGTCTGCAGACAGTTTTGCTGGAGCAGAAATGCAGCATGCTGAATTCTACCTGGGAAAATGACTTTGAAGATTTTGAAAGGATTATTTTATTTTAATCATTCTGGGAGCTTCCTCTCTCTTTTTGCCATTGTGAATCAGAATACTTTTAAAAAACATTGCTAAACCTAATGTGCTCAGTATTTTATTTCCAGTCATTTTTTTTCCATTGCTTACTGTTTCTGTCTCTTTGTTTTAGGGATACTGAGAAGAAGCCACATAAAATGATCGGGCAATTTTTTATTACGCTGAGGATAGTGGATGCCTGGAACTTGCTGCTGGGGGAGGTAGTGGAATCATAGAATCCTACAGTGCTGAAGGAGGCCATTTGGCTCATCAAGTCTGCACTGACCACAATCCTGCCCAGGCCCTATCCCCATACCCCCATGCATTTACCCTAGTTAGCCCCCCTGACATTAAGGGGCAATTTAGTATGGTCAATCCACCTAACCCCTATATCTTTGGACTGTGAGAGGAAACCAGAGCACCTGAAGGAAACTTACGTGGACACAGGGAGAATGTGCAAGATCCACACAGATTGTGACCCAACACCGGGAATCGAACCCGGGTCCCAAGTGCTGTGAAGCAGCAGTGCTAACCAATGTGCCACAGTGCCGCCCAGATAAGCGGATACGACAGTGACTTTTAAGGGCCATCTTGACAAATACATTAATAGGATGGTAATAGAGGGATATGATCCCTGGAAGGGTAGGGGGTTTCAGTTCAATTGGGCAGCATGGTCGGTGTAGTCTTGGCAGACCTGTTCCTGTGCTGTAATTTTCTTTGCTCTTTATTCTTTGTTCTAATTTCAAGCTGCTAATAAGCTGATTCCATCTGCAAAGGAACAAGGAACAAATCTGTGCAAATAATTAAACTTCCTACATTGCACACTATAGCCCATGATGTTATTTTTATTATGTGTATTTCTCAATGCTTTTTTTGCAGATGGAATTATTTCTACTTGTATGACTCCTTGCAGATTTTCAGTTTACTAAGTCCTGGGGTGCCTTAACTTTCTCCTGATAGAATGAACAAGATCTTTTAACGGCAATCATGCTCCTCCGAATCAGCATCCTGAAGCTGGCAAATCCAAGTCACACAAAATAAAGAACTTGAAGGAGTAATTTTATTTCTGCTGCAATATTCTGGTCTTAGTCCCCTGACATGAGGGTTTGTTTAATTTGAGGAATTTGTCCTCTGCATCCATGAGCAAAACTAAATTGGGCACCTGATCGAATGCAAGTTGAACCCTTTGAATGAATTTCTGAATAACCTGATTTGCTTCTAATTAATTTCAGCAATTTCAGCTATTTAAGTCTTCTTTGGAGTCTGACTATCAATGTAGGCTGTAAAATAACAATGATTTTCTCTGCCGTGAAATGCAGCCTAATGCAAATTAGACCCTCAAACTGAGGGAGTCTTCGTAACACCCGCGCAACCTCATAAAAATCAGTTCGAGAGTGTAGCGCTAAAGTCATAAAAATTCAGGAAGATTTCCTCTGTGTGCCAAGAAAAATAAAGTCATAAGCATGTTTATAAAAACTGCCTTTACAATCTCACTTCATCTAATGCTCAGAGGAAATCTTCTACCTTGTTAATCCGTCGGGGAAATGTTTACAACATCCCTGATAATTTTGTGTTGTGACTGCCTGGATTTACTGAAAAATCTAACTGTGCAAAAGGGTGCAATGTTCTCCTCCCTTGTGGTTTGGTGTGTGAAATACATCCAAGTTCTCTGCAATAACAAAACAGAGAATGCGAGAGCTAAACAGCAGGTCAGGAAGCATCTGTAAAGAGAAAAAAAAGTGCCGGTGTTTCGGGTGACTAACCATATTGTGGTCTCCCACTGTCTGCCAGCACCATATATGTTGATGGTCTCAATGTAGACCTCAAGGGATCTGTCTCTATTCCAGCAATAAATTGAGACTGCAAGGGCTCTGGTTGAATGCAATTCCATTAAGTTTATTGTCAACAACAGTTCTGCACAGGCCTTGAGCTAGCCTGGGCCCTAAAATAAACATAGACTGATTTTTTTTTTATTCATTCGTGGAACATGGGTGGCATTAGCTGGCCAGCATTTATTGCCCATCCCTAATTACCAGAGTTGAGAGTCAACCACATTGCTGTGGTCCTGGAGTCACATGTAAGCTGAACAACATGTAAGCTTATGTTCTTATGTTCTTATAAGGACGGTGGACTTCCTTCCCTAAAGGACATGAGTGAACCAGATAGGTTTTCCCGACAATCGACAATGGTTTTGTGGTCATCAGTAGATTTTTATTTCCAGGCATTTTTTATTAAATTCAAATTCTACCATTCTACCATGGCACAATTCAAACCCCAAGTCCTCAGAACATTAGCTGAGTTTCTGGATTAATAGTCTAGCGATAATACCATCAGGCTTTTGCTTTCCCTCCATATGCCTGACTCGTAAGAGAAACATGAAGTCTTACTGATAGAGAGGTGACAGTAGTGAACATCTGCAATAGGGATGGCAGGCAATAGTGAACATTTCACATGGGCGCTGTACCTTTTATCCTCTAGCCTTACATATAATAATGTCACCATGCAGCTTCTTAAAGATACATGTCATTGTCTGCATTGGTATGTGTACAATATCGTATCAATTGGTGTTCTGGGTGATTAACTTGTCATTAGACCTTACTAGTGTTCACCTTTTACACACTCAGTATTACTGGTGATGAGTATTAAAGCTCATTTGGCTCCCAGTTATAAACTCATGATCCAATTTTCTGCTCTTGATGCGAGCCTGATAGAGCAAAAAGTAATCAACATTAGTCTGGCAGGTACATGTACTTAAGATGCATTTAATGATGGAACATTTTGGGTTGGAGCAAAGACTATGCTTTAGGTATTAGTGGAATCTCACCAATTTCTCTTGTTGACTATCACAGCCCTCAGCCCAGCCCCAACCCTTCCCTTGACAAAATAGTTCTTCAATACTGAAGTCGTCGACATGACTAATTTAGTTTTGCCTTCTCGAAGTTGGATTTTTAAAACAAAGTTACTAAAGCTAACTTTGATTGCAAACATCTTTCTTTGTTATTTGCTTGGCTGCCTTTTTACTTCCTGAATTATTTTTTGACACTGGCTCCTGTATTTTTTCTACCTTTTGTTTTTTTTCCCCCTTTGTTTTTTACAAATGTAGGATAATTTTTAACTTTTAAAGACCATTGGTCAGACCATAGATGAAACTAAAAATGGTACTTGAGGCAGTTTGGAGAATGTAAAGGTTCTTCAATATGGATGTGACATCACTTGCTCAGAGGGGCAAAATGAAGGCTTGTGAAGCCAGTAGAGACACTTGGGATGAAAAGAAAACAGCCCTCCCACAGGATTGAATTGGGGCATGATTATGGTCTTTCATCCCCGCAGCCTCATCACTGTGGAATGGCCTCACTAGGCCTGATGGTCTCCTGCCTCCCAGGTCAACCCACAGAACATGGATCGCAGTGATTCAAGAAGGCAGCTCACCACCACCTTCTCAAGGGTAACTACTGATGGACAATAAATGTTGACCAGCCAGTGACGTCCATGTCCCACAAATGAATAAAAAAACAGAACTGCTTGCTTCTGCACATGGTGGGCTGGGACTCCAATGCTGGGAAAGTCCTGATGAGTCCACAATATCAGCCCTAACTTGAGTGTTAACCACCCTAACTGGCTGCCCATCTCCATGAAACAGGAATAGGTTATGTGATGCAGCTTGCCTCTTATTTCTCTGACAACCCTAGTCTCAACCTAGTGTCCATTGGAGCTTTTCTTCACAATGATGTGCTTATAATTTATTAATCATTTAGTAAGCAGGTGGGGGAGGGCAAAAGTGTTGATTTTGAGGATGAAGGGCAGGATTTCATGGCCTTGCTCGAGCGAGGCTGGAAAATCCATTCCAAGGTCAATGGACATTTCCATTGTCCACCCACTTGCCTGTTCCGACTCTGTGGTGGGTGGGGCGGTAGAATTCTGGTGGCAGTTTTGATTTCCAGAGTCATACGATATTGTAAAAGGATAACAGTCTTCAAAGTCCGCTAACCTCCAATACTGGTCAATGTACACAATACATAGATCACATTTCTCATAATTACTTGCCAGAGAGGGGATACACAATGGGTAAGAATACATGGTGGCAGGAGGAAATCCTCTCTAATCCACATCACTGACTTCCTATGGACAGAGGGGCCATCAAATCTTAAAACTGGAAGCAATCAAGGGAACAGAAGAGGGTAGACTTCCTCTTAGCTCCTGATTATAGAGTCATAGAGGTTTACAGAATGGAAACAGGCCCTTTGACCCAACTTGTCCATGCTGCCCTTTTCTTTTAAACCCCTAAGGTAATCCCAGTTGCCTGCATTTGGCCCATGTATCTTTCTATACCCATCTTACTCATGTAACTGTCAAAATGCTTTTTAAAAAACAACGTTGTATTCACCTTTACTACTATTTCTGGCAGCTTGTTCCAGACACTCACCACCCTCTGTGTGAAAAAATTGCCCCTCTGGACACTTTTGTATCTTTCCCCTCTCACCTTAAATCTATGCCCTCTAGTTTTAGACTCTCCTACCTTTGGGAAAAGATACCGACTACCTAGCTGATCTGTGCCCCTCATTATCTTATAGACCTCTATAAGTTCACCCCTCAGCCTTCTACGCTTCAGAAAACAAGTCCCAGTCTATCTAACCTCTCCTTATAACCCAAATCACCAAGTCCCAGTAGCATTCTAGTAATTTTTTTCTGCACTCTTTCTAGTTTAATGATATCCTTTCCATAGTAGGGTGACCAGAACTATACACAGTATTCCAAGTGTGGTCTTACCAATGTCTTGTACAACTTCAACAAAACATCCCAACTCCTGTATTCAATGTTCTGAACAATGAAACCAAGCGTGCTAACTGTCTTTTTCACCACTCTGTCCACCTGTGATTCCACTTTCAATGAGCTATGAACATGTACCCCTAGATCTCTTTGTTCTGTAACTCTCCCCAGTGTCCTACCATTAACTGAGTAAGCCCTGTCCTGGTTCAATCTACCAAAATGCGTCCTCTCGCATTTATCTAAATTAAACTCCATCTGCCATTCATCAGCCCATTGGCCCAATTAATTAAGATCCTACTGCAATTGGAGATAACTTTCTTCACTGTCACTATGCCACCGATCTTGGTGTCATCTGCAAACTTACTAACCATGCCTCCTATATTCTTATTCAAATCATTAATATAAATGACAAATAACAGTGGACTGAGCACTGATCTCTGAGGCACACCGCTGGGCACAGGCCTCCAGATTGAAAAACAACCTCAACAACCACCCTCTGGCTTCTGTCAAGAAGCCAATTTTATATCCATTTAGATGCCTCACCCTGGATCCCGTGAGATTTAACCTTAAGCAACAACCTACCATATGGTACCTTGTCAAATGTTGTTCAGTATTTTTTCAGTATTTTTTGTCTTTTAGTCCTTGTTTCACCTCCGGACACACAGGCATCTGTGGCACAACAATATCTTGTCTTTTAATCTTTGTTTGAAGATATTTCTTCTGAGCAGCATTGCAAAGTAGGCTTTTCTTTAAATCAAAAGTTAAGGAACAGAAAAAGCCTTTGTCACCGAGTCAAGAACTAACAAATATTAGAACACACGCATTGACCACTCTAGAATTCTGAAGAATCACTCAAAGATTCAGAGCATGACTAAAAAGGAATGAGTGGAGGTGGCCTTGGAGGAACAAGAACTTGTCGTTTGGAGGGGCCAAATTGAGAGGAATTTTTTTTTGAATTAATATGCCTATGAAACTTCCATTCTTGAAGTGACTGGGATTTTCTGTCAAGAATGTTGATGGTTCACGTTGATCTAGACCACAACCGGGCAATGTGCTGGGCTCAAAGTGGGAAATTGAGTGGTAGCATGGGAAGTGGGGGTGGGGGGCAGGTGGAGATCACACAAGTGAACCCCCCCCCACCCCCAATGCATTAGATCTGGCAAGCTTCAGCTGCAGCCACTGACCGATCCCCCTATGAAGGATCATAGCCAGGTGTTCTGATTTGTTCTTTTAATGGTCCGGGAGAATGTTAAATAAGAGACAGGCTAGAATTATAATTCCTAAACTATTATAATGACTTATTGAAAAAGTGTGTCTTGTGAAAGAAATGCAAGAGAAATGAAAAGCAATGGTTCTCACGGCCTTCTGCCCAACAGGGACCCTGGTAACGCTGGCTGGTCTGGAACTTGAGGGTTCCTGGCACCATTCAAGATCCTGGTTGTGATGAAGTCTAACATACCAGGTCAAAGCCTTTGGTTTTTCAGTGAGGCACTAACAACTCATTTGTGAGACCTGACATAAACATACTTGGAAAACAGAATACAAAGAGTAATACAAGCAGGTCAACTTAACCTGTGATCATAGTGGTACTATCATACGGTGCAAAACACAGCTGCATCCCAAACTTAGTGGATATTGCGAAGTTGGCCGGGAAAATGTTAACTCTTCACAGGCAATAGTGAATTTTTTAACCAAAGACCCGTCCCTGTCCCCCTCAGTCTTCAACTTCAGATTGGCCGTTTCCTAACTTGGCTGGTGGGAGTGCCAGTTTCTGACTGATGGAGCTCTTCCCATTACCCCTCCAGCACTGGGGGGCTTTCCCACTCCCATGCCTTTAATGGCTGCTGCTTTTGAAAACCCAATGGACTTGAAGCACATCATGCAGAGTCAGTCCCCAATTTCTTTTAAAGTCGCAAGCCTATAGCAAACAGATTCACTGCACTATTGTATATTATGCCCAGAATTATCAGTTACGTAATAGTTAAAAAGGCAGTGTACATTGTACATCAGCAATAATAGGCATTTCCTGTGCCGATGCTGAGTTATGGTCAGAATATCTAACTTAACTGTTTAACCAATCTTTAATTAGGAGAGTGCGTTCCACATTCACTCGTCCTCTGCTCCCCTTTCACAGCTCAATTATAGGATACTGGACTCTTTTGCAGGGACTTGTCCTGTCAGACTAGTGCTTGCACCAGACATGACACATCAGGACATCAATCCTCAGAAGAAGGCTCTGTCCCTTCATCCACATAATATCAAGAAATGCCAAATGCCCACGTGAATCTCCTCTAAAGAGTGACCATTCTAACAACGCTGCATTGCCTCAGTACTGGAAATTAAGCATGGATTATATTCCTAAACTCATTAGATGGTCTTCTACTCAAAACATCCAGACTTAGAATTGAGGACTGAACCAAGTTGGACAAATAAGGATACTACTACTTTTTGGATTACATTTATTTGCTATCAGTGTCAATACCCTGTTGGTTGGTCATTGCGAGTGTTTGTGGATAAATTCAATTATAAGGAATCATAGCAATCTCTTCTCTGTCTCATATTTTCTGATCTTTATCATTATCTGGAATTTACCTGACAAGGTCCATAATAACAACATATCATTACTACTATGCATTTGTTTATTAACTTCTCATGTTTGTAAAGGTTAAAGTTCAGAAAGGAATTAAACATCTGTAACAAAGATACAGTACTAGGCATCAAATGAGATGTGAATGAATAACAAGTGGGTTCACCACACCACAGTATATATGTCTAGAACTATCGGCTAGTTCATCAGTTTTTGTGCCATTTTCAGATTAAGTTAGTGGAGTCAGGTATAATAGAAAATAGAGGGGCGAGCAAGTACATACACTACAAGATGAGATATGATTACGTTAATTAGGATGTAGTGAGAGATGATGGTATTGAACCAACAGTTAAGAGGAAAGCTTAACTAGGAAATTAGTCTGTTCCATGGGCCAAACCTGCTGCTTTCTAGAACAAATTCAGTCTTCTTATAATTTTCTTTAACGCATTCACGGAATTTGGACAACAAGGCCAGCAGTTAGCTGTACATATGTGCCCTTAAACAGGTGATGGTGAACTGCCTTCTTGAACAACTGCAGTCTGTGTGATGTGGGCACCATTAAGGAGGGTGTTACAGTTTTTGTCCTAACCACAATGGGGACACAGCAATATATTCCCAAACCACATTGGTGTGTGACTTGAAGAGGTTGGTGGTATTCTTATGCAGTTGCTGCCTTTTAGACTGTGGAAGTCATTGGTTTGGAAGGTGCCATTGAAGGAAGCTTGGCAAGTTGCTACAGTTGGTCTTGTAGATGATAAGCATTGTTGCCATTGTGTGCCAATTGTGGAGAGAGTGTTTGCAGTGGAAAATGGTGTGCTGATCAAACAGACTATTTTAGCTTGGATGTGTTGACCTTCTTGAACCTTGTTGGAACTGCACTCACCCAGGCAAGTGGATAGGACTGCATCACAATCCTAACCTGTGCCTTGTAGATGATGGAAAGGATTGCGGTAGTCAGGATGTGAGTTACTAGCCACAGAATGCAGAGGGCAGGATTTTACAGCCTCACTCATCCCAAAACAGTAAAATCCCACATGTGGTTGACAGACCTTTCTATGGTCTGCCCCTCACCGGCTCCAATTCCTTTTTATCTGAAAATTCCGGCCATAACCTCTATTGTGCTCTTGGAGTCACAAATGTGGCTGGTCTAGTTAAGTTTCTGGTTGATGGTGATCCCCAATATGTTGATGGTGGGGATTCAGCAAGGATGATGCTGTTGAAATGGCAAAAGGAGATGGTTAAATTTTCTCTTGTTAGAGAAAGTCACCACTATTTATCAGCCCAGGATTGACTGTTGCCCAGGTCTTGCTGCATGTGGACATGGACTGCTGACTCATCTACAAACTAGCTTTTGTGAACAGAGATTGTTATTACATGTGACTAATCACTAATGATAGCCTCAGTTGATAATCAGCATAAAATTAGTTCCTGCTTGCTCATCTTCCATAAAGAGCATTTTGAAAACTCATTGGGGAAAGTGTTGACTCAATGTAATAGCAATAATAGTAATAAAACAGGTGAAAGTGAGTTGGCAACAACATATTTATTTCCATTAACATGTAAAGTGGGCTGCCAACTTGCTACCAGCCATTTTATATTAATGCACAATGTCAACATCTACCTAACACTGCCAACATTATTCAACTCAATGAAAATGACTTACAGAGTGTGAAGTTTAGGACAAATTTTGATTCTAACTAAAATGTAAGTATGTGTGTAAATGTAAGCCCTCACCACCTCATTTATCTTTGGAGTGAAATCTAGAGGTTACTTTCTTCACATTCTCTCCTCCTGCTTCTGAAGTTGCATGAAAATTGAGTGAATGATTATGGCTGTAATTGTGTGAAAAGGGCAGGCATACATGCTCGTCCATGACTCTCACCCCCATTTAACTAATTATTAGGGAGTCCCTTTAGTCAGCCAGCTGTGTACAACATAAATGCCACACATCCAAAATGATTCTCTTCTCACTTCAATCTACAATACTTGAAAACAAAAATGCATTTTCACTGAGCCACATAAAATGGCATATTTACATTCAAGGCCCAATCCTGTACATTTCCTATCCCATCCTGAAGCCGAATTTCGACTTTCACAGCACTACCATTAATGGCACCTACCCCCTCACTTTAGCTAAGCCCTTCATCCATTTTTAAACCCTTCCTTGACCCACCCATCCCCATTCCCACGCAAGACCACCACGCCCAGGATGCTAGGTCCTTGTTCCTTCGGCACTTTTGTGCACCTGAATACTACCCTCTGTCCCCACCCTTCTTTCCTTCTTCCACATCCCCCTGTGCCTGAACACCAAGCTTTCAACACCAACTGCCTTGTGCCAAAGAGTTCAACATGGAAACCAGGTTCCCTTACTCAGAACTGCACAAAGCTGACCAATGCGCGTCATCTGTAAATAATGCTGAGCGCATGATCCAAGCTTTTTGTGCATTGCTAACTTTATCTTGAAGGTAGGACTTAATTGAAAGCTGTTAATGAGTATTCATAGCATGCAAATGTATTACTGCATTATGGAAGCTGCCACAGGCCGGTGTAATTTTCTACACATCGCAATGATGTCACTGACTTTATATCACTGCATCTTCACCAGCCATTGGGAAATTGAAAAATTTCATCCTACCTAATTAAGTCTTAATTAAGCACATCACATTTCCCACTCTAGTGGGTGCCATAAAGTTCCACCCAATGATGGTTTTTTTAAATTTAGTGCATTGGGGATCGTGATGGGCAAATGAAATTTAGAATAGCATAGTCTGATAGCTCCAAGGAAGCATCATTAAGGGTATGGAACCAGAGATTACCTCCTTCAAAGCAGATATTCCCACTAGCTTGGTTAATATTGAGTGGGAAATGGTAAATCTCAGTAGTCCAAATCTTTTTTGGTCAGAAAATAAATGTGACATCAAGACTGCAAAACTGCACTTGAAAGATTGGTTCTCTATTTCCCTCTCTGTGGGTGGCATAGTGGCACAGTGGTTCACACTGCTGCCTCAGAGTACCAGGGACCTGGATTCCATTCCGGCTTGGGTCACTTTCTGTGTGGAGTTTGCATGTTCTCCCTGGTATTCATGAGTTTCCTCCGGATGCTCCAGTTTCCTCCCACATTCAGAAAGACATGCTGGTTAGGTGCATTGACCCAAATAGGTGGCGACTGGGGAAATTTCACAGTAACTTCATTGCAGTGTTAATGTAAGCCTTACTTGTGACTAATAAATAAACTTTACAACACATGGAAGTAAAAATTAAAAGCAGAACCTGAGATTCTTTAAGGCACCAGCAACTTATTTCCGTTTTGGTAAATGTAGCCTGCATGCCTGTTATTGTGGATATGCCACATATGTAAACATCAGCCATCTGGGTATCTATGACTATGATGGCAGGGACACTGCCTGCAGCTGGAGTGCGAAGAGTTGACTTCATGCTAAAATGTGAGGTCATAATATCGCACAGAAAATGAAGCAAAGGGACTTGCAATCTGTTTCCAGCAGCTGGTTGTGTCTGACAGTGACTTTGCAGCTGCTCCTTCAGCTTCTGGAAAAGATTGCCAGGTTACCTCCCTCTTTCCCCTCACTTTCTCCACTATGACTATAGCAAGACACCAAAAAAGGAGGTTGGGTGGGGCGGTGGGGGGAAACGCATGGGTAAACCTACTCATTGCTGGAGATGAACAGGATGAGAGTGGCGAGATGGCACAGTGGTTAACATCACTGTCTTGCAACACCAGAGACCTGGGTTCCATTCCTGGCTTGGATGACTGTCTGTGCGGAGTCTGCACAAT
The DNA here is from genome assembly GCF_965287045.1 of Carcharhinus amblyrhynchos. NCBI lineage: Eukaryota > Metazoa > Chordata > Chondrichthyes > Carcharhiniformes > Carcharhinidae > Carcharhinus > Carcharhinus amblyrhynchos. Next base: position 42,776,660 of record NC_137324.1, on the reverse strand, counting down.
CTCCCCGTGTCTTTGTGGGTTTCCTCCAGGTGCTCTAGTTTCCTCCCACAGTCCAAAAGACATGCTGATACAGTGCATCAGTCATGCTAAATTCTCCCTCAGTGTACCTGAGCAGGCACCGGCGTATGGCAACTAGGGGAATTTTGCAATTACTTCATTGCAGTGTCAATGTAAGCCTATATGTGACGCTAATAAATAAATAAGGTTTAAAGGATGAGAGAAACTTCATCTTAATCTGCACCTTAAAGAGAACACTAAGAATTCTCACAACACCAGGTTAAAGTCCAACAGGTTTATTTGGTAGCACAAGCTTTCGGAGTATCCCTCCTTCTTCAGGTGAGTGAAGAATTTACCCCAGTCCAATGCCAGCATCTCCACATCATGGCTACCTTAAAGAGGAGACAGAGTTGGGGATGGAGATAGCTGGACATTAAGCACAATAGGCGAGTGGACTTCCTCGTTGCCAATGTGAATTAGTGGACAGCCTGTCACTTAAATGGCAATGCTGCCCCGCTGTTAAAACTTTCCAGGCCCACTTTCTTAAAAGCCTTGAGGGCTTTATCCCTGTCTTCTGTACTTCTAATCTGAGTTAGAGTTGGGGATTAGGATCCAGGACAATAAATGATAGGCAACAAGAATAGGCCCCATCCTCATCCTGGACACAAATCAAAGCTTTACCACATGAATAGATAGATATGACAAGCTAGTGGAGGTGAAGAAAGAGGACAGATGAAGGAATAAAAAGCCGAGGCAAGGAAATACAATCTATATGGAAAAGGATATTAAATCTTCTGTTTAGTGGAAATCAATAGAGGAGGAAATGGTATATAAATGTTCATCAAACTGTCAGAAGATATGGCAGAAGTATGCTCTGGGAATAAAGGTTACTGCACTAGTAACAGTGAATTACTAATAAATCATGAGCACCACCATTATAAATCAGTTCATAATATCACATTGATCAGTACCAATTTTTCCAACATACATATTTTGCTTGAGGAAGTCCTAGCCTGCACCAATCCCTTTTAGTGTGGCAGTCATCTGTAACAAGCCAAAGTTTTCAATTAAGTCAGAATTGTAAGATCAAATGAACATACACAAACGATGAACAGATGTAAAATTTACTGATCTATTCAATCTGACCTGGACAGTGTGATGCCATATGCATCAGAATACATGTAGGACTCACCCAGTTGGAATGATATACGGTAGCCACTTAGGGGATACACAAAAACATATAAAAAACCCAGGCTAATTAAAGGTTGGGGGTGGGGAGGGAGTTGGGCGTTAGAAGGGGTTTAGGAGAATCTGAGATGAAAAAAACTAGTGGATCAGACTTAGAGTGAATATAGTACAGTAAAAGTACAAAGTACCTGGAGTTACAAAAGTGTTGTTTGCATATCCACAGAAACACATATAACCACTGTTAAAGAATTTAAACATGTATTTTTGAAAACTTATTATATTCTGTATTGAAGCATTCATCTTGGCCAATTACAAACTGATCTAGCATGATGGGATATAGCTAAATAAGAAGAACAGCATTCCTTGAAAACAATACAACTACTGAGAGAAGCAAAGGAACCCTCTTATCAGTATGTGTCTCAGGCTGTGCAAATCAACCCAGATGGGAAAATGAATAGAGCAATACAACTTCCCGATAAAGAGTTGCTAGGAGGCAGAGAGAAATAATTTTATTCACATATTCCCATGTCATTAGAGAGTAGAATGTTATTGGTCAAGATAAATGATCTATACTAATAATGATTGGCTCCCGTCTAGCAGGATGAGCAGAGGGGCAAGGTAAATAATCTTTGAAAGTCATATAATTGTAATATCAGAAGCAATGCAATATGGAGTAATTTGGCCTGCCTCAAATTACTCCCATATGTGTGTGCAACTAGGCCCGGGCAATAAAGTATACCTTCAACTAGAATTACTGTCTCCATGAGCCCTTTGTGCTTGGTCCCTCAAAAAGCTCCTACAGGGGGCAGGTGGATGATTGGAAAATCCCTGTCTGGCTTGTCAAAACTGTTCCACCTTACATTAGGTTATGGAAAGCCTTCCTCTAATATAACATGTTCTCTGCCTTCCCAGGAACACACCCACTCCTGTTTGAAGAAATGCAGCAAATCACTTCATGAACCTGCAAACTGTTCCACAACACATCTATACTCAGTGAAAAGAAGAGCTGCTTAACATCCAGACTAGTCCTGTCCTTACACTTACTTACTCAGCTGAAATAACTGGTCCATACATGTGTAATCTACTTTCATATAATTAGTCAAGTCTCTGTAATCCTGCACTTCAGTAAAATATTTAGATTCAACTGCTACGATTGCCTGAGGAACACAGAATCATAGAATCCCTACAGTGCAGAAGTAGGCCATTTGGCTCATCGGGTCTGCACCGACAACAATCCCACCCAAGCCCTATCCCTGTAACCCCACATATTTACCCTGCGAATCCCTCTGACATTGAGGGGCAATTTAGCATGGCCAATCCACCTGATCCACACCTTTAGACTGTGGGAGGAAACCCACACAGACACAAGGACAATTGCCAACTCCACGTAGACAGTGACCCGAGGCTGGAATTGGACCCGGGTCCCTTGCACTGTAAGGTAGCAGTGCTGACCACTGCGCTGCCATGCTGTCCCATGGATGCTATAAAACTTAAATTAATCCTTAGGCTCTCTTCTGCACACTTTTCAAAGCCTTAATACCTGGGATGGGAGAAGTGGAATGAGGTGAGTTGCTGTTGTAAAGCACCAGCATGGATATGGGAGGCCATATGGTCTCCTTCTGTGCTGTCACCATCTACCCTCCTCTGCACTGATAGGTTACCAAAACAAAGCACAGGATTCTAAGTGAGATTTAGCCAAGGATAACATTTTAACCTTTGCTTTTGGTGAATCATCCTGTGACTAACCCTAGAGTTCTGCTCGTCTTAATTATAGTTTCATGGTATTGCACATAGAAATGATTGTATCCAGACTTCCTTCTTTCACCATTGGATTGCTTTTTTGTTGCAAATTATATGTATGTTTAGCATTTGATCACAAGTAGAACAATGCAATTTTCTAAATTTTCTCAGAGGAGGTGAGGGGGTGGTGGGGTGCGGTGCGATGGCCTAGTGGTATTATCGCTAGACTATTAATCCAGAAACTCAGCTAATTTCTGGGGACCTGAGTTCAAATCCCGTCATGGCAGTTGGTGGAATTTGAATTCAATAAAAAAAATCTGGTATTAAGAATCTACTGATGAGTGTGAAATCATTACTGATTGTTGGAAAAGCTATCTGGTTCATTAATGTCCTGTGGGGAAGGAAATCTGCCATCCTTAGCTGGTCTGGCCTACATGTAACTCCAGAACCAAAGCAACATGGTTGTCTGTCAACTGTTTTTCAAAGGCAGCTACGGATGGGCAATAAATGTTGGCCAGCCAATGACATCCATGTCCCATCTATGAATAAAATAAAACTTCAACATAATTTGCAAGGAACAGGTTCAATCCCCCAGTACATTTGGACCTGCTTGTAATTGAATAGCATCCTCAATTGTAATAATTCTTGCTCACAGCTTGGTCTAGACTTTAAACTTCAGCTCACTCCCCCAACACCTACATCCAGATTATAAATGAAAAAGGTAAGTGGCAAATATCCCCACCCTCATCACTGCAGGACCTAACTGATAACCAATATGCAAGGATGCATTGATAACTTGATCGTGGGCCGAAGGGCCTGTTCTGCGCTGTAATGTTCTATGTTCTGATTGAGGTATGCAGACAAGTCTCAATTGGCAAAGCTGCTACTTGCCACTAACTCCATTGGTGGAATTTTCCCCGCCCAACCCACCGCAGGAATCATAGTGGGTGGGGGTGGACCATGAAAAAGGTCCGTTGACCTCTGGTGGGATTTGCAGATCCTGGGGCGAGCACAGCTGGAAAATCCCACCCCATAATTCAGGTCTACTATCAGAAATACTACTACCAGGGGCACTGAACTATCAATATTGTGCCAGGGGCTGGGCCCCCACTTCAGACATGTGGACTCTATTCCATTGGGCCCTTGAATCAGCATCCCCCCACATATAAGTTGTATGGTTGATCTAACAGTAGCGTTCTAATTCTGGAATCTCTGTGAGACAACAGCATGAAATGCAGCTGTCGTGGTCCACAGGCTGGTGTGTGGGACTCTATCTATTATATCCCCTACTGTCACCAAAAGCTACTGTCTGTGCTTGCAGGGAGGTGAAAGAATCTTTGATCCCTGGCTTCCTCTTAGGTGAAGGTGTGCTGTGCATTCTAATAAACCCTCTGAGACAGAATCACACCTGTCAACTTTCACAAATGCTTGCAATGTGTGAATCTAGATGGAGTTGAGAAACAAAGAGATATCTGAGTGCAAATACATCAATCATAAAGTTTGCACCACGGATTAGCAATGCCAGAAGAAATACAAACTAAACACATTAGCCATTATTCCTAGAATTGCAAAGTAGGAATGTTATGTTAAATCTGTATGGAATTTTGGTTAGCGCGTACTTCATACGTCATATTGTAGAAAGGATATAGAGACACGGGGAGAAGGTTTACAATCATTATATCAGAAATATAATGACCAGGTGGGTCCTTTTCCTCTTAAAAAAAGATTGAGGGATGAACCTTATAAATTATGAAAGATTTCAAAGGAATGGATATGGAGGGAATTGCCAAAATCTTGCTGCCGCTCATGGAGATGGGATATTGTGGTCCCACTGACAGCACATCCATGCTGCAGGTTTCACAGTGGCAGTGGGTGCGTTCAACAGGAAACACTGTTGACAATGGTGGGAACAAAAGATCCACAAGAGTGGCACAGTGGTTAGCACTGCTGCTTCACAGCGCCAGGGACCAGGGTTCACTTCCCGTCTTGGGTCACTGTCTGTGTGGTGTTTGCACGTCCTCCCTGTGTCTGTGTGGGTTTCCTCCGAGTATTCTGTTTCCTCCATGTTTTCCATCATGGAGAGGGTGGAAAATCCCGCCCAATATTTCCACTTGGTGGGATAACACAATTGGTAGCCATTAATATAAGATGGTCACCAAGGAATTGAATAGAAAATTCAGAAGAAACACATTTACCCAAAACTGTTAAGAATCTGGAACTCGCAGCTACATGGAATGATTGAAGTGAATCTTATAGATGCATTTAAAGGGAAGTGAGACACGCATATGATGGGGAAGGAAATAGATGAGTGTGGTAGTAGATTTAGTTTAGAAAGGATAGGGGGAGGCCTGAGTACAATATAAACACCGGCATGGGCCTGGGTGGCACGTTGGCACAGTGGTTAGCACTGCTGCCTCGCAGCGCTATGGACCTGGGTTCGATTCCCGGCTTGGGTCACTGGCTTTGTGAATTTGTATGTTCTCCCTGTGTCTGCATGGGTTTCCTCTGGGTGCTCTGGTTTCCTCCCACAGTCCAAAGATATGTGGGTTAGGTTGATTGACCATGTTAAATTGACCCTTAGTTTCAGGGGAGGTTTAGCAGGGGGTTACAGGAGTAGAGCCTGGATGGGATTGTGGTCAGTACAGACTCAATGGGCTGGCTGGCCTCCTTCTATACTATGGGGATTTGATTCTATTCTAATGGGCCAAATGACCTATTTCTATGCTCATATGTCCTCTGCATTCCTATCTTCAGAGATTGACCTCAAAGCTTGCGTGCAAATTAGTTCCAGTTAGTTCCCATAAGTTCCGTGTCTCATGACACTGATTCCATTGGCAGTCTTGTAGTGAGCCTCACTGGGAAGGTAGCATAGCCTCATGTACTTTCATCCCAAAAAACCCTTTCACGCTCTCTAAATCACCCAGTTCCCCATTCTCACTACCAATTCCTAATTGGTTCTGTCTCAGTGTAGCTGTGCTGGTGCTTGGAAATTAAGAAGCAAGTGGCCCAGGAGTGAGTAGGACTTAGGGGCAGAGTGACATGGACCAAAAATCTGATAGGAACTCAATGGTGGCTTGAGTCTGACTTCATCTTCTTTCTCTTTCCATTCCCATAGGAAGAGAAAATTAAGCTATGTGCTAAACTGATTGCCAATTTACAATCACCCATGTTTTGCCCAGCAATAAACAATCATCTTAGGAAGTTTTCTTGGTCAACTGGCCAACATTCATTCTGATGGCCACACCAGATTAACTGGACATTTATCTCACTGCTGTGTGCAAATTGTCTGCCACATTTACGTACATAACAGCTGTGACTGGACTTTAAATAATAGTCATTGCAATGTGTTGGTTTTGGAATGATCTTGGATTACAGAAGCAGTACATAAAAATAAGTTTGCACTTCTTTTAATGACTTGCTCCCCATCAGTCTCATCAAAAGGCAACAACCTACATTGTAGTGAAATATGCACTGTCAAACAACAAAGGTACAGGAGTATGTGCCAGTTTTTTCAGAGTGCGAGATCCATTGCCAATTCGCAGCAATAAACAGCAGATCAAGTTGTCAAGAGAAAGTGAAGAATTTTGTCTTTAGATAATGTGTAATTTAGCCAATATCAATTCAGTTGCTTGTTACAAGGCTCTTCCCTCAATGGAAAAAAAACTCAGGAGAGATGTGCAATCAAAGCTGAAGGACAAGGAATAGAGTTAACTTTTCAAATTCAACAAGGCTCTTCTTCCGAACTGGGCATTAGCCTGGGCCTCTGTAATACTTGTGGATTACTCTGGATAATGGTTGATTATTCTGGATTACTTGTGGACCACAACTAAACAAGTAACAGAAGGAAGAGGTGCCATGAATATCCTCAGTGATTCCGGAGGCCAAAGTGAATACAAAAGACAAGACTGAAGCATTTGGTATCATCTTCAAAAAGATGTGCAAAGTGAATGCTACATCTTGACTTCCTACTGAGGTCCCATTATCAGAGAAGCGAGACCTCAGTCAACTCAATTCATTATTAACAAGAAACAGCTGGGCACACTGGATGTAGCAATGACTATGACCTCAAAAGCAACCCTGCTCATGCTGAAGACTCAGACTGGGTTCTGTCAGAATCTCACTGCTCCAAATTTTATTTTACAGTCTTGGTCTAAATAAGGGCAAAAGAGCTGAATTTCAATGGTGAAGTGGGAATGGCATCAGGGCAGTGTTTGACTAAATGCAGCATCAAGGTGAGGCAATAATAATGAAATCAGTGAAAATGGAGTGAAAATTCTCGACTGGCTGCAGTCATACCTAGCCCATGGAAGACAGCTGTGGTTTTTGCAGGCCAGTCACCTTAACCCTGAGACATCAGGTAGAACTTCCAATTGACGAGTTTCTTACAGCAAAATCTAGAAACATTCAAGTAACATTTGCCCTACACAAGCACTGGTCAATGACTATCTCTAACAAGACAGAATCTCCACATGTTCTTTTAACATGCAATGTCATTACCATCACTGAATCATGCACCCTCAACATCCTGGGGGTTACTATTGACCAAAAGCTTGATTGGACCAACCACAAATGGGAAGGTTAAAGTTTGGGTATTCTGCATCGAATAACTCATCTCCTGAGACTCCACCTGCGATCTTAAATCAGGCTTGTATGGAATACACTCCATTTGCAAGAATGAGCGCAGCTCCAACAGCACTCAGGAACATCATCCAAGACAAAGTCACCTATTTGATTGGCACTATCTTAAACACTCACTCCACCAATTATAGAACTTGGTTGCATTGTGTGCCAAATACTAGATGCAATGCAGCAATTTCTCAAAGCTTCATTGAAAGCATTTCCTACATTTGTGACCTCGACCATGAAGAAAGAACAGGGCAGTAGGCACATTGGAATAACAATGACAGCACCACTAAGTTCCCCTTCAAGTCACAATGCTGAGTTGGAAATGTAATCACTGTTTCTTTATCATCATTCAATAACAATCCTAGAACTCTTTACTTAACTGCAGCTCGGGACAACTTCACCACATGGGTTGCAGAGGTTCAAGAAGATGGCTCACCACCACCTTCTCTGGGGCAATTAGGGATGGGCAATTAATGCTGACCTTCTCAGTTAGTCCAGAATAACATGAACTGTAACAAAAGATCAATTTTTCAAGTGTTGCAAATCGCTATAATTCATTCTGTGAGATTCTGATTATTTTTACAGTCAGTTCCAGATACACAAAATATCTAATTTCTTTCTAGCACGTTTTTGATAGCTGATGATATTTCCTTATATTGAACAGCTATCTGTTGTTTTAATGTTAAATGTCATTCAGAATTCAAAGCATGTTACATTATAAACAATTAAAATACCATGATGTTCAGTACAAGTGCCCATTCCTTTTAAGTGACGAAGTATGACATTGTCAAGTCTTCTGTGTTAGTACAATAAGCAATAGATCTTGCTCCCCAGTAACTGACAGTGAGGTATGAACAATGTCAAGTTTCTAATGGATATCTATATTGGGGGATGGAAACATCAAGTGCAAGTAATTTTGGTTTAAATTATATACGCATAGCTGGCAGAGAAAATGGGTGTCTACCTGTTACATTCTGTAACTGTGTCAAAACAAATTATTGATGCGTTTTGTTGTGACAAATTAAGTTGAGTCTTCTGTATTAGCACAAGATGCTACAAATTGCCTTGTATGTAGTTGTCCCATTTCCTGTTCCAGAATAAATAGAACCAACTAAGCTGGGCAGTGATATGTTACTTCCTTTATGGCACGGTGGTAACATTACATTTTTTTCTTAACCCTTTGCTCACCAGAGCTGGAGTCATCAGCCAAATTTCTTCATGAAGATTATCTTTGCACGTGAAATTAATAAAGAAGCGCAGAATTTTACATCTTCTCTCACATGTTTGATTGTCAGTTTGAAGGAAATAATCATTTCAAGGACCAAGTGCAATTATCATAGAATCCCTACAGTGCAGGAGGAGGCCATTTGACTCACTGAGCCTGCACCGACAACAATTCCCCACAGGCCCTATCTCCATAAACCCCACGTATTTACCGTTCTAGTCTCGTTGACACAAAGGGGCAATTAGCATGGCCAATCCACCTAACTTGCACATCTTTGGACTTTGGGAGGAAACCGCAGCACTTAGAGGAAATCCACACAGACACGGGGCGAAAGTGCAAAGACCGCATAGTCACCCAAAGCTGGATTTGAACCCGGATCCCTGGCGATGTGAGGCAGCAGTGCCAATGACTGTGCCACTGTGCCTCCGCTTAACACTAAAATATTACTAAGAGAATTGGGTTAAAAGTATGGATTTTGGCACATTTCAGTCAAATTTATTTAAAAGCTAATTTAGTAGGTTGATAGGAAACTTAGAAAGCAGCCATTTGTTAAATGGTCAGCAAAGTAAGATTTGAGATAGTATTCATGAAGAGCTGAAACAGTAGGTACGCACCATTGAATTGTCTAGGTCCAGTTCACCATTATCACGTGAGGATTGTTTCCTTTCTGGTTTCTCAAATATGGATTGAGCTTTATGAATAATCTCAAAAGTGAAAGCCAATCTGAGTTTCCATCTCTACATAATAACGGCAGAATACCCCTCATCTGCAGTGAGTCATTGTATAAGGTTACTTGAATTTGCATGCAATCTGTCCATACTTCTCAAAACAAACACTGAAACAGAAGATCTGCTTGACAAATAATACCAAATAGCAGTGTTAGGCAGTATATTACATAGAGAGTTTAACGCTTATTTATTAAGGGATGGTAAAGCAGAACTCTCCAAATGACTGTGATTGGGGCACAGAGTAAGGACACCACTGTTTGGGATTGATTAGTAAAGATTAACTCCCTGTTGTAGAATTGATCATTTATTTTTATATCAAATGATGATTGAATATACTTGGATGCAATATACTCTGAAATTATTACAGCTCAAAGCACAAATGGGATTTCTGTAGTTTCTACTGTACACGGTTAAGAGGTCATAATGTATTATTGCTATGTGCAAAGTACAGCCCTGCCAATTTGTTACCGAAATATTAATGAGATAGCTCCATTGAGCTCATTTAAGACTTGCTTTCAAGAGTGCCTTTCAACTATGATCAGTAATTACTACGTGATATATTTAATGATAAATGAAAAATTCATGTGCACAACAGATGAAAACATTGTAAACCTACTGACTTCGTAATTACAAGTGCAAATATTCTATTTGTGACATTAGGATTTTGGTTCATTAATGTTGTGCAACAAATATCTGAAAATATTATCGTTTTTGCACTGTTCTTAGGGCTGTAACACACAAATGCTTCTAAGTTAACATCTTTTAAAGAGATTAATGCCTACTCTGAAGTAGCAAAGGGATGTTTGACAAAGCATTAAGTATTCATCCAATGTTCTGTCAGTAAATTGCAACAATTATAACAAAGGAAGCAGATGCCTGGAATCATCACCACCTTCAAATTCCCCTCCAAGTCACTCACCATCCTGACTTGGATCCACATCCCTGTTCCTTCACCTTCACTGGCTCAAAATCCTGGAACTCCCTTCCTAACAGCACTGTGGGTGCACCTACACAGCCTGGACTGCAGTGGTTCAAGAAGGCAGTTCACCACCACCAACTCAAGCCCAATTAGGGTTGGGCAATGAATGCTCATCCAGCCAGTGTCCCAAGAACCATCAAAGCAAGTAACACATATTCCCACATACAAGTCAAATCACAAAATATGATCGTAAGATCATAAGTGCAACATACAGATAAAATATACAGCTGCCATTACTATCATTCTAATCATCACCTCAGAAGCATCAGAAGCTTCAAGTCAGGGGTTATGGCCTCCTCACCACTAACACAGCGCAAGTACCCTGCCCCGTATTTTCTAATTGGGCAGCATTCAGGAATGTAGAAGCACTCCAGGGCATTCTTTTAACCTGATAAAAATGAAGGTTCCTAGCCCACAGTTTTCACCAGCTTGTTCCAGTGGAGTGGTGCAGGCACATTTGAACCCAGTATCACACATGGCAAGAAAACTATCAATGTGTTTATGCCAGCAGCTTCTTCAATCTTGGCTTGGGAAACAGAATGTGGTAACATTGTGACCTATATCTCTGCAAACATCTGATCACTGCTGAATTACTTGTCTTTTGTCATCATGGTTCGGAAGCCACAAAATAGGGTTCTGGGATTCACATAAATTGCAAGACTCCCCTGGATCTAGGATACGGTTGAGTGTACCCACCTCATCCTGCAGGCTCCATTGCTTCCAAACCCACGATCACAATCTAGAAAGACAAGGGCAGCAGATGCTTGGGAACACCACCGCCTGCAAGTTCCCCTCCATGTCACACAATAGCCTAACTTGGAAACATATTGCTGTTCCTTCACTGTCAGTGGGTCAAAATCCTGGAACTCGCTGTTAGTACTGTGGGTGCATTACATCATATGGATTGCAACAGTTCAAGAAGGCAGCTCACCACCACCTTCTCAAGGGCAATTAGGAAGAGGCAATAAATACTGGCCTGGCCATGCAAAGTCTACATCCCACAAATGAATAACAAAACATATGGCTATCTTCATAAATCACAAGAACTTTTATTCTCTGAATATGCAATTGGTGTGCCATTACCAGCAGCACATCATTGCGGTCTAAAGTCATTTTCTAGGACACTGAAGAAACTGTCGCCTTCCTTACAGTACTGCTCGCCTCACATTGTTGCCAGATAATTAACACTATAATTTTCATTCTTTCGAATTTTTTTCTGGTTCATCTACATATTTTTCCCTGAGTTTCATTTCTGCTATTTGACAACATGCAATATACTCCCAATAGAATATTTTATTTCTTAGCTAACAAAATAGATTCAATTTTTGCACCATCCCCTATATCATCCCTGCATTGTCGCACTGTAATGGAATCTTTGATTAAAACTGACACCCATACACATTTTCTTCCAACTTTAATCCTCCTGAATATTTTGTAACAAGAAATGATTAGCTTCCAGTCTGGCCCCAGCCTAAACTATGTCTCTGTTAATGCTATTATATCATACCCTGCAGCAATTTGTACCACTACCTCACCAATGTTATTCATAGCACTTGTGCATTCACTTCCTTACTCAAACTTCCATTTCTCTGTATGGCAAAATTGCTCATTGTACACTGTCCTACTGCCCTCTTTTTCTCTTTTATCCTTGCCACACACACTGTTTATTTTACTCTCTTTCTGTTTCTTCATCTAGATTTTATTTAAGCTTCCTCCTATCATACTAGCTTAAATCCTCACACTCTCTTAACCGACAGCTATGAGGAGAGGCTGAATAAACTGGGCTTGTACTCGTTAGAGTTTAGAAGAATGAGAGGAGATCTCATTGAGACGTATAAGATGATGAATGGGATGGATAGGATAGAGGTGGAAAGACTCTTCACGCTCAAAAAAGACAATAGGACTAGGGGGCACAGCCTCAAGATAAAAGGGGGGTGGTTTAGAACGGAGTTGAGGAGGAACTTCTTCACTCAAAGGGTGGTGAATCTCTGGAATTCTCTGCCCGTTGAAGTGGTGGAGGCTGCCTCGCTAAATATTTTTAAGACGCGGGTTGATGGGTTTTTGATAGGAGAGGGGATTAAGGGTTATGGGGAGAGGGCGGGAAAGTGGAACTGAGCAGCGACAGATCAGCCATGATCTTATTGAATGGCGGGGCAGGCTCGAAGGGCTGGATGGCCTACTCCTGCTCCTATTTCTTATGTTCTTATGTTCTTATGTTCTTATGTTCTTATGTTCTTACTTGCTCCATAACGGGTCCCAATTTCCCCAGATTCTGAAACCTTCTGTCCTTCATTTCTTTTTTGTAATTCATTCATGGAATGTCAGCATCACGGCTAAAAGCTAAAAGAACAAAGAAAAGTACAGCATAGGAATAGGCCCTTCAGCCCTCCAAGCCCATGCTGATCAAGATGTCCTAACTAAACCACAAAAAAACTTCTGTCCATATCCCTCTACTCTCTCCCTATTCATGTACCTAACCATATGGTTCTTAAATGTTGCAAGGCCAACATTTATTACCCATCGCTTAGTTGCCCTTGAGAAAGTTATGGTGAAATGCTTTCTTGAGCCACCGCCGTCTTTTTGGTTTGGGTCCACCCACTAGAAAGAGAGTTCCAGGATTTTGTCTCAGCGACAGTGAAGGAATGGCAATATCATTCCAAATCATGATAGGAACATAGAAACATAGGAATTAGGATAAGAGTAGGCAATTCAGCCCTTTGAGCCCACTCCGCCATTCTGTATGATAACAATTGATCTCCATTTCACCCCAGATCCACTTCCCTGCCTTTTCCCCATAGCCTTTTCTCTCGCTTTTGGTCAAATATCTCTTTCTTAAATCCATTGATTGATTCTGTATCTGCTGCACTCTGGGGCAGTGAGTTTCACAAACACAATTCTCTGTGTGAAGTAGCTGCTCCTTATCTCTGAACCTCTCTCCTCTTACTCTATAACTATGACCTCTTCTCCTAGACTGTTCGAGTAGGGGGGCATTTAGTTAACAGTTACTTTATCAACCCCAAAGAGCATTTTATATACCTCAATCAAATCCCCCGTCATTCTTCTGCACTCTATTGAGAACATGATGTGTGTGGCTTCCAGGGGAACTGGCAGTTAATGGTGTTCCCATGCATCTGCTGCCCTTGTCCTTCTAGATGGTCGAGGTTGCACATTTAGAAGACACTGTCAAAGGAACCTAGATGAGTTGCTGCAGTGCATCATTGAGATTGTAGATATTGCTGTCACAGGAGGGAATGAACATTGAAAGTGGTAGATGGTGTGTTAATTGAGCGACTGCTTTGTCCTGGATGATATTGAGCTTCTTGAGTACTTTGGGACTGCACTTATCCAGGCAAATGGAAAGTATTCTATCATACTTCTGATTGGTACCTTGACGATGGTGGACAGGTTTTGGTGAGTCAGAAGGTCAGTTACTTGTAGAATTCCCAGCTTCTAACCATCTTGTAACTGTAGTATTTATATGGTTAGTCCAGTTCAGTTTCTGGGTAATAGTCACTCCCCCAGGAATTAGATATTGCAAAATTCAATAATTGTAATGTCATTGAATGTCAAGGAGAAATGATTAGGTTCTCTTTTATTGCAGATAGATATTGTATGGCACTTGTGTGCTGTGGATGTTACTTGCCACTTAGCAGCCCAAGCTTCAATACGGCCTGGTTCTTGCTGCATATGAGCATGGACTAGAGTAATGTCTGAGGAATTTTGAATGGTGTGGGACATTGTGCAATCATCAACAAACATCCCCGCATTTGACCTTGTGATGGAGGGGAGGTTACTGATGAAGTAGTTGAAGATGGCTGGGTCTAGGATACAACCCTGTGGGACTCTTACAATAATGACTTGGGACTTGGAAGATTGATTTCCAAAAAACACAACAACCTTCCTTTGAGCAGGAATAAGCCTTGGGGGCAAAAATATTATTTTGGACTGGTTCGGTGACAGTTGAATGTTTATGTAAAAGACAGTGTAAAGTATAACTGTGAAATGTGTTCTTTGTCGGCTGGGCTAAGAATAAGATGGGGAGTATTCCATTCTGTGATTTAAAGTACATGTTGCCTACAACGATAGACTTTAAATAATAGTGGTTTTTAGTCATTTGTGACAGCAAACATCGTAAAACATGAAATCCTGACATGTCATTCTTTCAGCTATTAACTGGAATTTTGAATTTTGATTTTAAATGTTATTGGTCTCTATGGGTATCATAACACCATCAGAAGGAAATCTAATACTTTACGGATGATTTCTGAATCCATGTCACTTACGTATGTGAAGAACAACTGAAGTTTACTGCCAAGGCATCTGGTATTCTGTCAAACATTTTGCCCTCCTGGATAAAACCCCTCTCACTAAATCCTACTTCCTATTCTTCAGCCAAATTCATTTCCACCCTATTTTTTACCTAGGATTCCACAGTTTTCCACTAAATTGAAAGACTTCATGCAGGCTTTTTGCAAAGTATGCTAAGTTGCCCTTTAGGGGATTGGTGGGATAAATGCATGGTGTTCGTGGATAGCCATGATGTGCAGATGCCGGCGTTGGACTGAGGTAAGCACAGTAAGAAGTCCCACAATATTACATTAAAGTCCAACAGGTTTAATTGATAGCACAAGCCACAAGCTTTCGGAGCGCTGCTCCTTCATCAGGTAAGTGGGAGTTTGTGTGAACACGACTCCCACTCACCTGATGAAGGAGCAGTGCTCTGAAAGCTTGTGGCTTGTGCTACCAATTAAACCTGTTGGACTTTAACCTGGTGTTGTGAGACTCCTTACTGTTAGGGGATAGGACATGGGCTAGGGTAAGATGCTCTGAAGGTGCAGACACCCTGGACCGAATGGCCTCCTTCTGCCCTGTAGTGATTCTATAACTCTGTTTTGTGTGTCAAAATACAACTTTTAATCAGAAAAGTCATTCATTTATCTGTAATCATACAGTGCAGAAGGAGCCCATTTGGTCCATCAGATCTGCACAGAATGTCCGACAGAGCAACTTATCCAGGCCCCATCCTTGTAACTCCACATATTTACCCCACTAATCCCATATCCTACACGTCTTGGGACACTGAGGGGAAATTTAGAATCATAGAATCCCTACAGTGCAGAAAGAGGTTATTCTGCCCATTGAGTCTGCACTGACAACAATCCCATCCCAGGCCCTATCTACATAACTCCACGTATTTACCCTACTAATCCTTCTGACACCAAGGGGCAATTTAACATGGCCAATCAATCTAACCTGCACATCTTTGGACTATGGGAAGAAACCTGAGCACCTGGAAGAAACCCATGCAGACATGGGGAGAATGTGCAAACTCCACATAAACAATCACCCAGGCTTGAATGGAACCCAGATTGCTGGCGCTGTGAGGCAGCAGTGCTAACCAGTGTGCCAGCATGTCCTCAAATGATTCAATGTGTATAAGAAAAAGAGATGATCAACTTTGGGAGAAGTACAAAGATATACCAAGAAAACATAAAAAACTACATGTGTATTTTTCTCAGGAATCTGTTTAAAAATAAGGAGTCATTCATTTAATGAGGGAAAAAAATCCCTCAGAAGGTGATGAGTCTTTGGAATTCTCTTCCTTAAAATGATGTGAAAGCATTTGAATATCTTTAAGGCAGAACTGGGTAGATTCTTGAGAAGCAAGGGGGTGAAAGATTATTGGGGTAGATGCAAACATGAAATTGAGATTAAAATCAGATCAGCCATGATCTTATTGAATGGTGGAGCAGGTTAAGGAGTCTGAGTGGCCTATTCCTGCTCCTAATTCATATATTCATATATTTGCATATTTATTTGTTTGTATGTTGAATGTAGTGGAGGGGGTGCAAATCAAACAGCATGTTTTGACCAGGATAATGTCAAGCTTTTTGAATGTTATTGGAGCTACAGTCATCCAAGCAAGTGGAGAGTACTCCATCAAACTCCTGACTTGAGTCTTATAGATTGTGGTCAGGATTTGAAATGAAGAGGTGAGTTACTCTCTGCAGTATTCACGCCACTGACCTACTCTTTTTGACACTGGCATGTCCAGTTCAGTTTCTGGTCAATGGTAACCCCCAGGAACTTGATATTGGAGGATACAGCAATGGTAATGCTTTGTTGGTCAAGGGGAGACGGTTGGATTTCCTGGAGATGTTTAACGCTCGGCACTTGTGTGACATGAAAGTTACCGACTCCTTATTTGTCTGGGTCTTGTTGCATAAGGACATAAACTGCTTTAGTATCTGAAGAATTGTGAATAGTGCTGAATGTTACATAATCATCAGCAAACATTCCCATTTCTAACCTTATGATGGAGGGAAGAGCATTGATGAAGCAGCTGAAGATGGTTGGGCCTATGGCACCAACAAAAGGAATTCCTGCATTGACATCCTTGGGACTGAGATGATTGACTTCCAACAACCACAACTATCTTCCTTTGTGCCAGATCTGACTCAACTAAAGCAGAGTTTTCCCCCTGATTCCCAATGACTCTGGCTTTTCTAGATCTCCTTGATGCCATTCTTGGTCAAATTCTACCTTGATGTCAAGGGTAGTCACTCTTCCCTCACCCCTTGAGTTCAGCTATTTTATCCACATTTCATGGTCCATGTGAGATCAGGAACTGAGTGGTTCTGATGAAATACAAACTGAGCGTCAGTGATCAGATTATTGCTGAGTAAGTCCTGCTTGATAGCACTGTTGATAATTCCTTCCATCGCTATACTGATAATTGAAAGTAGACGATTGGGCAGTAATTGACCAGGTTGGATTTTTCATGCCTTTTAAGGATAGACCATATCCAGGAAACTTTCCACATTGTTGGATAGATGTCAAAGTTGTAGATGTATTGGAATAGCTTAGCTAAGGAGGTTACTAGTTCTGGAGCACAAGTCTTCAGTACAACTACAACAACGTTGTCAGGGCCCAGAGACTTTGCAGTATCTTGTGCCTTCAGTCATTTCTTGATATTAGGGGGTGGCACGGTAGCACAGTGATTAGCACTGCTGCTTCACAGCTCCAGGGACCTGGGTTCGATTCATGGCTTGGGTCACTGTGTGTGCAGAGTTTGTACATTCTCTTCGTGCCTGCGTGGGTTTTCTCTAGGTGCTCCGGTTTCCTCCCAAACTCCAAAGCTGTGCGGGTTGGGTTGATTGGCTGTGCTAAAATTACCCCTTAGCGTCCTGCATAGGTTAGAGGGATTAATAGGTAAATATGTAGGGATATAGGTTTAGGGCCTGGGTGGGATTGTGGTCTATGCAGACTTGATTGGCTGAATGGCCTCTTTCTGCACTGTAGGGTTTCTATGATTCTACGTGGAATCTGTTGAAGACTGGAATCTGTGATGCTGGGGATCTCAAGAGGAGGCCACAATTGATCAATCGCTCAGCACTCCTAGCTGAAGATAGCTGCAAATGCTTCAGCCTTGCCTTTTGCACTGATGGATTAGATTCCCCATTATTAAAGATGGGGATATTTGTGGCACCTCCTTCTAGAATTAAATGGCTAATTGTCCACCATCATTCATGACTGGATATGGCAGGATTGCAGAGCCTACATCTGATCTGTTGGATGTGGGAACATGATTAAAAACGCTTCTAACATTTAGATTTATTGTCTCTAATTTTTTAAAAATTTTCGATATGTTCTGTTTCTTTCACCTTGCAATTGTACAAGTGGGATAACAATTTATTAATATTTAACAGATTCAGTATTTCTGTATTGTTTCACCACACATGTTAAACTAATTAAAAAATAATGGATTCACACTTCAACCAAAGGAAGCTGAGAGATGAATTATAGGAAAATACATGAATTCAGAACTTCCTTGGAGTTGTTCCCACACAAGACCCCTAATCATGAATGGTCGGAACCCAGTTCTCATGCAGAAAGAGAACTGTGCCACAATTACTGCAAAGTCACAGCAGTGAAACAGTGAGGATATTTACGGCTATTTCATTCTTAATCTATTGCTACAGAGACTGGGCTATATTCACAAGTGTTGTGAATATAGCCCAGTCCATCAGACAAACCAGCCCCCCCTCCGTTGACTTTCCGATGCTTCAGAAAAGCAGCCAGCATAATTAAGGACCTCACACATCCAGACATTCTCTCTTCTCACCTGCTTCCTTTGGGAAAAAGATACAAAAGTCTGAGATCACGTACCAACCAACTCAAGAATAGCTTCTTCGCTGCTGCCATCAGACTTTTGAAAGGGCCTCCTATACATTAAGCTGGTCTTTCTCTACACACCAGTATGACTGTAACATTTTATGCTTCACCTTCTCCTTTCCTTCTCACCTATGTATTCTATGAACAGTATGTTTTGTCTGTATAGCACAAGAAACAATACATTTCAGTGTATGCAAATAAATGTGACAATAATAAATCAAATCAAATCTAACTTCAAAGTTGTTTTTTGCATGTGTGATTTTGAGATATTTGTTTCAACCTGGTCATTCTCAAGCTCTCCTTTTTTGTGATATGTTTAGAATGTGTTCTTCTTACTGAATTTAAATGCTGCTCAATGTTTTCCCTAGATTTTTAGCAAATCCCTGCACCAGTTCTTTTCAGATAATGCCATCCTGCTGAAAGCAAACTGATTCCGCACCCCCCCCAACCCCCCGCCACCCCCCCGCCCGCCCCCACCTTCCCCCCCCCGCCCTCAAATCAATCCATTAAACCAGCATTTTCTGTACTGTACTAATTGCCCAATCATTTATTAGCCTCCAAACTTCTCAACATCTTTTGCCCAGGACTGAAATTACGCCAGAATAACACAACTGTACATCCCTTATCTTTCAATTTGAAACCGTAATCCCTGGATGAGCACGTTTGACCGCTTTTTCTTCCTAAGTCATTAAATGCCATATTAAAAGTCATCTGCCACTTCTTCACCCTGATAATTAATTTGTCCAGATACCTTTGAATGCTGGTAATTCTCATGCATTGTGATATGGGCACATTGTTTGATGCCAACTGCAAATTTGATATTATTACTAAAGTCTCATTGTTTCACATCATTCACAAGTAGAAAAAAAAATCCAGAACAGACTCTTGCTGATTTGCGCTCATCACTGATCCCCTGATAATGCCTTGTCCATTTATCATCACCTTCTGCTTTCTATTGCCAGGCTCATTTTCATATCCAGCCAGGATAATTGGCATTATTCCATATTAAGAGAGAAAGACGAAACCCACAATTATTAAGCAGCTTATCACATCTTCCAGAAACATCCCAAAGCACTTCACACATCACATACAATGAATTGTTTTAATTGCAATTGCTGTTGGCACGCAGACTATCCTAGTCGCCATTTTCTTTTGCACAGAAATGACCCACAAACAGTAATGAAGCGAATGATTAGTTTTTTTTTATTTGTTCAGGGAATGTGGACGTTGTTGGCTGAGCCAGCATTAATTCCCCATCCTTAATTGCCTTTGATCTGAATGGCTTGCTAGGCCATTTCAGAGGACATTTAAGAGTTAACCACAGTGTTGTGGATCTGGAGTCACATGTAGGCCAAACCACATAAGGGTGGCAAGATCAGTGAACCAGATACAACAATTGACAATGGTTTCATGATCTTTTAAATTTTCTTTTATTGAATTCAAATGTCATCATCTGCAATGATGGGATTCGAACCCTAGTCCCTAGAGCATTACACTGGGTCCCTGCATTACTGGTCCTGTGACAATACCACTATGCTACCACCACTCCCAGTTAGTTATCCAGTTAAGAGTGACACAATGGCACAGTGGTTAGCACTGCTGCTTCACACCACAAGGGACTCAGGTTTGATTCTCGGCCTGGGTCACTGTGTGGAGTTTGCACATTCTTCTTGTGTCTGCCTGGGTTTCCTCTGGGTGCTCCGGTTTCCTTTCATAGTCCAAAAGACATGCTGGTTTGGTGCACTGGCCATGCTAAATTCTCCCTCAGTGTACCCGAAGAGGTGCCAGAATGTAGCGACTAGGCAATTTTCACAATAACTTCATTGCAGTGTGAATGTGAGCCTACTTCTTGTGGCTAATAAATAAACATGAACTTACCTGAGGGAATATAATTTCTCAAGGTACCAGGAGAACTCTCTGGTTAGCTATCAATAACCCCATGGGATCTTTAATACTTTCTTGAACCTTCAGGACAGGCAAGCAAGGCCTCATGGGTTAAGCAGGACTGAATTTCAAATTTATGATGCTGAGAGTTAGATTCCTCCTAGCAATGCACACTCATAAAATATCTCCCAGAGATCTACTCAAGAGGCAACATCTCTGGCAGTTAGTTTTGGAATGAGTGAAGGGGTCCGATGGGGTGGAGAGGAGAAAAGGAGTGAAAGAACAAAAGGAAAGGTCTGTGGTAGTGTGAAAGACAGGAGAAATTAAGTGGCAAAAGGGTTGGTAGTGCAAGACCAAAGGAAATGGCAATGGACCAGTAAGTACACGAAAGATGTATCAAGAGGAGGTGTGGATAGGAGAATGACGAACAACCAAAACCAAAATTAAAGAGAAAAACAATAGAGTACAACAGAACCGTCCAAAAACAAGAAACAAAATGGAAGCAGAGATTATGGTTTGAAATTATTGAACACAATACTAATTCTTGTGGGTTAAATGTTGAATCAAAAGATCAGGTACTGCGTTTTTAAAACTCATTCAAGTAATGTGGAAGTTGCTGGCAGGCCAGCATTTATTACCTATCATTAATTACCCTTGAGAAGATGGTGGTGAGCTACCTTCTTGAACCACTGCTGTGGTGTAGGGAGGGAGTTCACCTGGACTGGTTACTTCTCACTTTTAATTTCAATTCTTGTTTTAAATGATGGCAATTGTGTTTGAACATTATAGGAATCACTCTGAACAAATGACTGACATTGGAAGTTATTTTGTTTATTGTTAGTGATGTTTTACAAAGGAAATGAAATTGTTGATCATCTTGCCAGATCACAGTGGCACTGTGGTTGGCACTGTCTCACAGTGCCAGGGATCCGGGTTCAAATGCGGCCTCGGGTCACTGTTTGTGTAGAGCTTGCACTTTCTTCCCATGTCTATATGGATTTCCTCTGGGTGCTCCAATTTCCCCCATAGCCCAAAGATGTGCAGATAGGTAATTGGCCATCTTAAATTGACCCTAGTGTCAGGGAGACTAGCAGGGTGAGTGTGCAGGGTTATGGGAATAGGGCCCAGGTGGGATTGTGGTTGGAGCACAACCAATGGACCAATTGGCACCCTTCTGCACGATAGGGATTCTATGATCATCCAGATCCATTTAACCATGCAAAGCTGTGTCCGTGTAATTAAGTGAACCACTGCAATCAAATAACTGATCTGAAGTTCGATATTCATCTTTTTTATTTCAACAATGCCATGGACAATAATAGAAGTTTTATCAAGCTCACTAGATCATCTAGATCTATTTAAGAAATTTATATGTGCATTCTTCTACCATTTAGGGAATTATGATGAGGATTCAATTGGAGCAGCATTTATATTGCTTGAAACATGGCATTTAAAGGTTAAAGCAATCTCATATAAGTTTTAGATAATTTATTTGCTTATTAAATCAGGTATGTGCAATGAGAAAAGTCATGAAGGACACTTAAATGACTTTTTTTAAGAAAAGTCAAATTTTCTATGTAAAGACCTTAAAGCATCTTGTGTTTCATTTTCACTATTGAATATATTTAGGACTGGGATAGACAAACTTGCCTCAGGGAATCAAGAGGCATGGAGTATGGATGAGAATGTGGAGTTGAAGTCCAAGTTCATGAATGATCATGTTGAAAGTTGGAGCAATCGTGAAAGGCTGTATGGTCTATGATCCACTCCCACATAGAATCATAGAAACCCAACAGTGCAGAAAGAGGCCATTTGGCCCATCGAGTCTGCACTGACCACAATCCCATCCAGGCCCTATCCCCATATTGCTACATATTTACCCGTTAATCCCTGCAAACTATGCACCTCAGGACACTAAGGGGCAATTTTAACATGGCCAATTAACCTAACCCGCATATCTTTGGGCAGATAGATGGCAGATGGAATTTAATCCTGACAAATGTGAGGTGATGCATTTTGGAAGGAATAATGCAGAGAGGAGCTATGTGATAAAAGGTAGACCGATTAGGAGTATAGAAATACAGAGGGACCTGGGAGTGCTGGTTCACAAGTCTATGAAGGTGGCGACACAAGTAGAGAAGGTTGTGAGGAAAGCTTATGGAATGCTAGCCTTTATAGGAAGGGGTATAGAGTATA
This sequence comes from Carcharhinus amblyrhynchos, assembly GCF_965287045.1. Classification (NCBI taxonomy): domain Eukaryota; kingdom Metazoa; phylum Chordata; class Chondrichthyes; order Carcharhiniformes; family Carcharhinidae; genus Carcharhinus; species Carcharhinus amblyrhynchos. The sequence continues at coordinate 42,753,922 of NC_137324.1, read as the reverse complement.
GAAGCTGCTGTCTAATGCTTCAGTTGTACAGAACGTTGGTTAGACCGCATTTGGAGTACTGCGTCCAGTTCTGGTCACCTTACTACCGGAAGGACATGGAGACTCTGGAGAGAGTGCAGAGGAGGTTGTTGCCTGGCATGGAAGGACTGAGTTACGAGGAAAGGTTGGAGAAACTGGGACTCTTCTCCTTGGAAAGACGGAGATTAAGGGGGGACATGATAGAGGTATATAAAATACTGAAGAGAATAGATAGAGTAAACAGTGGTAGGCTGTTCCCTAGATTGGGGACAATTACGAGAGGTCACGATCTAAGGGTGAGGGGGGAGAAGTATAATTTGGATATGAGAGGAAGGTTCTTCACGCAGAGGGCCGTGCGGGAATGGAACGCGCTACCGAGTAGGATGGTGGAGGCTGGCACGTTGGACTTGTTTAAGGTTTACTTAGATAGACACATGGGCGAAACAAGGATGGAGGGTTATAGTAGAGGGTATTAAATAAGGTCAGAGCCTCGGGACGACACCGGAAATGTAGAATTACATGTTAACGTTTTTGTCTTTTTATTCCGCAGGTGTCGGTCCACCTTGTTGTCAAACGAGGGGCATGCACACGGTGGGTCGTGCGTGGGCTGCTCTTGGAGGTTCCGGGAGTGGCCTAGTACTTCGTGTCGGTGTGTGTGCTTAATCCTGGACCAGTAGACGGGCACCGCAACAGCTCGGTGACTAGCACTGCTAGCTGTGCAGATACATGGATTTGGGCCTGTGTCTGTGGGAGGTTGCGCATTCTCCCTGTGGTTGCGTGGGTTTCCTCCGGGCGCTCCGGTTTCCTCCCACACCCCAAGGATGTGCTCTCAGGCTGATTGGTATACCAAATTGACACTATTCTCCCCTGAATCTGGCTAAGTTAGGGGTTCCACTCACATACACACAGGGCAGGGTAGGTGTAGGAGGATGCGGCGGCGCGGGCTTGTTGGGCCAAAGGGCCTGTTTCCCATGCTGGGTTGTTCTTTGTTCTTGCTTTGAAACCAGAGGAAACTGACGTAGGCATGAGGAGAACATGCAAACTTCACACAAACAGTGACCCAAGATGGGAATCAAACCCAGGTCCCTGGAACTGTGAAGCAGTAACGCTGACCACTGTGCCAGACCATACTGTGCCTCAGACATGATCTAAAGTCCAAATAGTCTTTGGTCTATTCTGGCACCTATCTCTTGTGTTCTTGTGTACAATCAGTTAGATTTAAACTTTGAAATTCACTTTTGCTGCCTATCTAAATTCAGGATTAAGTTCATTCACAACTCTATGTTTTTTAGTGAAGCATTAAATATTTCAATAAGAGTCCTTGAGCAGTTCCGAGTTAGTCTGATTGCTGTAGCAATCATTCAGTAAGGAGGGAAGACTGACCCTCTTAATGAGACAACACTGTTATCAGTTAATATATGCTTATCTGAAGTTTGAATAAGATTTTGCTGTTATCATGGTTGCTCATCAAGCCTGAACTGAGAAGAGAAAAAGTTGAATTTGTAACCATTTAATGCTTAGCATATCCATAAGACATTGATGTTTATTTATTTATTAGTTACAAGTAAGGATTACATTAACACTGCAATAAAGTAAGTGTGAAATTCCTTTTTAATTTATTTATTAAATAAATAAAAGCTCACCATATGTGTAAGACATCCAAAAGTGCTTTACAATTACTTTTGAAATGGCCTTGATTTTAGCCTGGAGATAAGTTCTGGTTGGGGTAGGTGCTGTCACAAGGTTGTGAGAATCCGATGTCCTTCAGAATTTAATGACAGTGCTGGTTTAAGTGGCATTCCTGCCCATTGTCTGCTGATTCAGAGACTGGAGGTTATCCAGTAGGGAGCCTGCTTCACATGGACAAACCTGAAACCTACAAAAGCAGGAGGGTGGATTGGGAGATTTGTGAATTCATGCAGGGAATTTCAATCACAGTGTCTCAAGCAGGTGCCTGGGTCACATGGGGATCTGGGCCATGGGGGCCCATACCATAGTGAGGGTCTGGATCATGGGAAGCATCGAGCTCACTGAGAGGTCTGGATCTCAGGGAGGATAAGGATTGTGCAAAAAGATCTGGATTGCAATGAGTAAAACAAGATAAATGTTCAAAGGTAAATTGCCAAAGATGTGCGGGTTAGGTGGTTTGGCCATGATAAAATGACGCTAGTCAGGGGATTAGCAGGATAAATATGTGGGGTTATGGGGATAGGCCCTGGGTGGGATTGTAATTGGTGCAGACTCGATGAGCCTAATGGCCTCTTTCTGCCCTGTAGGTATTTTATGAAATGGATGTGGCCTGATCATAGGACAGGAACCATGATGTTGATGGATCATTTCCATGGTGATTTAGTTGTCCTAATGGTAGTAAGGGTTGAAGAGGGCTGATTGAGAGATGCCTAATAATACCCAGGGGGCTCAATGCAGGTGGGAGAGGGTGGGAAAATGGAGATAGTGGGATTTGGAGAGCAAGGAGCCAAGTTGGTGGCCAGGAAGCACTTGGTTCCTCTTCATTCACAAACACTGCTGTAAAGATACTTACCTCATTGAGTCCCCCCTCTCACCTCTAAACATGAAGGTTTTCCAAGGCCTGGGAAACACGGTGGTCTGCGATTAAAGATAAAATGACAGTCATACATTCAGCTTCTCATAGTGGATTGGTTGTCTGCTCCTCCTCTCATCGCTAAAGTGGAAAGAGGACAGCTTCAAGGCAGCTTTTATTCCAGACATTTTGCATTGTAAAATCTGCTATTTGATGCCTAATCATCCATTAAGTTAGGATTCAGTCCATTGTCACTATTAATTTGTAAGTAAAAATTAATTTGTAGCTGATTTGTAAAGAGCAAAATCCTACAAAGACTGAAGAACAAAATGTTTTTGGTTTTTGGTGATCATCCTTCACTCCTACCTTTCTGATCATGACTTTGATCATCAGCTTTGGTTATTTCCTTATATGGTTCGATGCTAAGTTTTGTTTGATAAGGCTCCTTTAAAGCACCTTGAGACATTTTGCTACGTTAAAGAATTGCCAGAGATGCTTTGAAATGAAGAAATTATGATGAATATTTCAATATATATTTATCATGCAGGTATAACAAGCAGTCAAGAAGGCAAATGGTCTGTTGACCTTCATTGTGAGATTTCAATACAGGAGCAGGGATGTTTTGCTGCAGTTATACAGTTGGTGAGGCCACACCTGGAGTATTGTGTGCAGTTTTGGTCTCCTTATTGAGGCAGGACATTCTTGCTCTGGAGGGAGTGCAGTGAGGGTTTAGCAAATTGATCCCTGGAGTGGTGGGACTGATGTATGAGAAGACATCAAGTCAGGTACGATTATTTTCACTGTTGTTCAGAAGAATGAGGCGGGATCGTACAGAAACCTCTAACATTCTAAGTAGGGTAGATGCAGGAAGAATGTCCCTGATGATAGGGATACCCAGAAACAAGGATCATAGACTCAGGGTATGGGGTAAACATTTTAGGATTGAGTTGAGAAATTTCTTCAACCAGAGAGCAGTAAGCCTATGGAATTTGTTACCACTGAAGGCAGCTGAAGCAAAAACATTGCGGGCAGGATTTTATGGCCTCGCTCTTTCCAAGACTGTGAAATCCTGCCTGATGTCAATGGGCCTTTCCATGGTCTGTCCCCCGCCTGCTCCAATTCTTGTGACAGGTGGGGGACAAACCATACCAATCTGCCAATCTCATGATCACTGCTGTGGCTCTGGAATTACATGTAGACCAGACTGGGTAAGGATGGCAGATTTCCTTCCCTAAAGGACATTAGTGAACCAGATGGATTTTTCCAGACAATTAGCAATGGTTTCATGGTCATCAGTAGATTATTAATTCCGGATTATTTTTATTGACTTCACATTTCACCATCAGCTATGGTGGAATTCAAACCTGAGTCCCTAGGATATTAGCTGGGCTTCTAGGTTAATAGTGTAGCGATAATACCTCAAGGACATCGCCTCCCCCTGCACAGCTAGAGTTTGAAAAGATGGCTTGAACAATGCGTGCCTGTAATTTTAGCCAGCAGCGTTATGTCTATCCAATACGAGCATGAATGTGCCACTAAATCGACTGTTCACTGTCAATTCTACATGTACATCCACTTAATTAATGTACTTCTTTTACATTCAGAACAAGATAATGTGTAACCACAGTGAGCAATGTTCTACTGGGAGCGGTGCAGGACATACAAGTTTCTTACCCGATTCAAGAAAGGCACTTCAGAAAGAATTGGCAGCGAAAATATGGAACAAAGGGGACAGTGAAAACAGTTATGTCCCTGGGTCTGTGCAGATTATATAATGGTTATATAATGTAATGTTAAGGAAAGAAAAAAATGTTACTGACTGAGTGACATCTTATAATGTTATCCTACTGCGGCATGGAACATCTTGTCACTTTGCTCTCCTCACCACTGATGGAAATTAAAGGACAATGATGGAACAATAAATGTTCACTTTCAATCCCCACTTCTGCCAAGGACCTGGATTTTGATATTGAAGCAACATGAACTGAATCAGGTTGTATGGATAATACCTCTCAACAAAGTAGAGCAGTTTTGTTGGCATCCCATTCACAAATATTCACTCTTGCCACCACCGACATACTGTAACAGTTGTGTGCGCTATTTACAAGATGCCCTGCAGAACCCACAAAGCCTCTTAGGCAGCACCTTCCAAATCTGCAACAAATACAATCCAGAAGGACAAGGGCAGCAGAGACATGAGAACACGACACCTGGGGATTCACCTCCAAGCCACTCACCACCTGACTTGGAAAAAACAAATCCTTCATTCCCACTGGGTCAAAATCCTGGAACTCCCTCCCTAACAGCATGGTGAGTGTACCTACACCACACAGGCTGCAGTGGTTCAAGAAGGCAGCTCACCACCACCTTCTGAAGGGTAATTAGGGATGGGAAATAGATTCTAGCATAATCAGCAAAGCTCACATCCCATGAATGAATTTTTTAAAACCCACTACTCGTTAAATGAGGGCTGAGAGCATATTGTACATATAAACTAAAACGGATATGGAATATTCTTTTCTCTCAAAATGAAACATTTTTAAAGATTCTATTATGTTCTCCCAGTTTTTCCATTTCCAGCACATTTGTTTCTTTTTATTAAATTACAGTACCCGACCTGCCGTGTATCTCCCTGGCCCTACACTCAACCCTGGAACTGAGTGTACAGACAAAGCATACCATACACTGAGAAGGAAAGGAGAGAGTGTAGAATGCAATGTTATAGTCATAGGCTAAGATGTAGAGAAAGATCAACTTAATGCTAAGTAGATCCATTCTAAAGTCTAATTGCAGCAGGGAAGAAGCTATTCTTGAATTGGTTGCTATGTGATCTCAGAAATTTAATTTTTTTTTCCCATGGAAGAAGGTAGAAGAGAGTAAGTCCGGGTGCAAGTGATCCTTAATTATGCTGGCTGCTTCTTTGAGATAGCGGGAAATGTAGATATTGTCAGTGGATGGGAGGCTGGTTTGAGTGATGGATTCAGCTTCATTCACGACCATTTGTAGTTTTTTGCATTCTTGGGCAGAGCAGGAGCCATACCAAGCTGTGATACAACCAGAAAGAATGATTTCTGTGGTGTATTTGTAAATGTTGGTGAGAGTCATAGCTGACATTTCCTTAGTCTTCTGAGAAAGTAGAGGCATTGGTAGGCTTTCTTAATGATTGCATCCGCATGGAGGGATCAGGGCAAGTTGTTGTTGATCTGGACACCCAAAAACTTGAAGCTCTTGCCCATTTCTACTTTGTTCCCATTGATGTAGACAGAGGCATGCCCTCCACTGTGCTTCCTGAAGTTGATGACTATCTCCTTCGTTTTGTTGACATTGAGGGAGAGATTATTGTCGTAGCACCAGTTCATCAGATTCTCTATTTCATTCCTGTGACTCGTCATTGTTTGAGATCTGCCCCACAACAGTGGTGTCATCAACAAACTTGAAAATTGAGTTGGAGGGGAATTTGGCCATACAGTCATAAGTGCATAAGAAGTATAGTAAGGGGCTGAGGACACAGCCTTGTGGGGCACTAATATTGAGGATGATGGTGGAGGAGATGTTGTTGCCTGTCCTTACTGATTGAGGTCTGTGGGTTAGGAAATCTAGGATCCAGTCACAGAGGGAGGAGCTGAGCCCCAGGCCAAGGAGTTTGGAGATGAGTTTAGTAGTTTTAGTGTTGTTGAAGGCTGAGTTGTAGTTTATGACTAGGAGTCCGACATAGGTCTCTTTGTTATCTAGGTCTTCCAGGGTTGTGTGCAGGGCCAGGGAGATGACATCTGCTGTAGACCTGTTGCAGCGATAGACAAACTGTAGTCGATCCAGGCAATCTGATAGGCAGGAATTGATTTATACTTTGGCTAACCTTTTGAAGCGCTTCATAATGATAGATGGAAAAAAATTTGAACAATCAGTTTGCTTCAGTATTTACAAGGGAGTTATAATTGGTAACATTGAATGATAATGTTAATAATGAGGTAAGTGCAGGTAAAATTTAAAAAGTGGACCTATTGCACAACCCAATCAAACTCGAAAAGGCTAAAACCTGGATGGATTCCATCCACGTATCTTAATAGAACCTAGGGAAAAGAAAGTAGATACATTGCTATATATTTAATAATTTATTGGGAAAAGATTGATGGATAGTGAACATCATGCCTATATTCAAGAAGGAAGCAGAACATATCTAGCGAACATACAAAGAGGCCATCCTCAGTGCTGCCTTGTCTGCACTGAATGCCATGTAAAGAGCGCAGTGTAAAATTGGAGTTTGGTGAGAGACCGCGATTAGGGAAGAGGGAGTCCATGGTGATCTCCCACTGCACGGGGTGCAGAGGAGATTCAGTAGGTTGATTCCAGAGTTGAGAGGGTGGCTCTTGAGGAGACACTGAGTAGACTGGAGCTATACTCATTGGAATTCAGAAGAATGAGGGGAGATCTTATAGAAACATATAAGCTTTTGAAGAGAATAGATAAGATAGAAGCAGGGCGGTTGCTTCCACTGGTGGGTGAAAGTCGAACTAGGGGGTGTAGCTTCAAAATAAGGGGAAGCAGATTTAGGACTGAGTTGAGGAGGAACTTCTTCACACAAAGGGTTGTGAATCTGTGGAATTCTCTGCCCAGTGAAGCTGTTGAGGCTACCTCATTGAATGTTTGTAAGGCAAGGATAGATAAACTTTTGAACAGTAAAGCAATTAAGGGTTATGGTGAGCGGGCAGGTAAGTGGAGGTGAGTCCATGAAAAGATCAGGCATGATCTTATTGAATGGCAGAGCAGGCTCGAAGGGCCAATTGGCCTACCCCTGCTCTTAGTTCTTATGTTTTTATGATCATATCCTTTATTTTTTGGTTGATTGACCCTTTAAGGGCAACACAGCAGTGTAAGGGTCACCTGGCCGGGGTGATCAATGGGGACTCAAAAGCCAGAATTTTACTGCCTCGCCCGCCCGATACTCCTAAGATCCTGCCTGAGGCCAACAGAGAATGCCATTCTGTGAGTCTCACCTGCCGCGATTCTGGTAAAATTGCGACAATGGTATGGAAACACCCCAAGTTAAAAAAGGTTTCTAGGCAGAGACATTTTGGGAGCAAGCTACAGTCCATGTGGCTGCTGTGCAATTCTTATTGATAAATATTTTTTGTATTACCTAATGAAGTCTGTAAGAGTGCGTCGGCATTTTCCTACTTTTTTTCAACCATCAGTTGCTACCTTTTGTTTTGGTACAAGGAGGAGAATCTGATTGGTGAGTGACTGGTCATATATAATAGTTTTTACAGTTAGGGTAAATGGTTAGGCTGCATTTAATTTCTGAAGTTTAATTATAATCCAAATTGGTGGTAAGGTTAATACAACATATAGATGGAAATTAGTGAATGATATAATTAAGCAATTACTTAAAACAGGGCAGATGATGTGTCAAAGCTGCAGTATGTGGATGCTGATGGATATTGATGTAATCCAGGGAAAATGTGTCTAAACTGCAGGAGCTTTGGCTCAGAGTTGTTGAGTTGGAGGCTGAACTGCAGACATTGTGATGCAGTAAGAAGTCTCATAACACGAGGTTAAAGTCCAATAGGTTTTTTTGGTAGCAAACACCACTAGTGGTATTGTGAGATTTCTTACTGTGTTTATCCCAGTCCTACGCCAACGTCTCCCCACTGTGATGCACCGGGGTCAGGGTTCTTGAATGCTTTGTACCAGGAGGTGGTCACTCCACTTAGGATAGGGTCATAGAATCATAGAATAATACAGTGTAGAACAGGCCCTTTGGCCATTATGTGTGCACCAACACAGTCTCCTGACTTGGCCAGGAACGGGAGGGTCTGATTGTGAGTGACGCAAGTAAAGGGACCCAGAGGGTAGATGTGCAGGAGACTGAGCCTCTGTAACTGCCCAATAGGTTTGAGGTTCTCTCAGCTTGTTTGAGAGTGGGGGCTGCAGGTGGGTGGCACTATGGTACAGAAAGTCATTCATATGGGGGAAGCAGAATTAAATATAGCGGTAGTAGCTGATGGTATTGGGAGGGGGCTGACACAGTTCTCTGCAGCAGATGGCGAGTGTCCAGATGGCTGTGTTACCTGCCCCAATGGTGCCAATGTTTAGGGTATTGTTCAGGACAAAACGGAGGTGGAGGATCTTGCAGTCATAATCCATATAGGTACCAATGATAAAACCAATGATTCCTAGAAACATTTGATAAGGTGCCAAGCCAGAGGTTATTGCAGAGAATAAAAACTCGTGGGGATGACATATATTGTCATGAACAGAAGATTGGCTAGCTAACAGGAAGCAGAGTGTGGCCATAAATGGTCATTTTCTGGTTGGAGGGATATAATGAGTGGTGTACCATAGAGATTGGTACTAGGACTTCAATCTTTTGCAATAAATGATTCGGATGAAGGGACAGAAGATAAATTTTGTTGCTAAATTTGTGATGATACAAAGATATGTTGGAAAGTAAGTTGTGAATAGCACAAAAGTAGGCTATAAGGGTATATTTGACAGGTTAAGTGAGTGGGTAAAGATCTGGAAAATGGAGTGTAAAGTGGGCAAATTTGCAATTGCTATTTTTTGGCTGGACTAGGTGTCTGAGTGCAGTATTCACAAAAGGCAAACATGCAGGTACAACAAGTAATTAGGAAAGCAAATAAAATGTTACAGTTTATTGCAAGGGAAACTGAATATAAAAGTAAGGAGATTATGCTTCAGTTGTACAGGCACTGTGAGACCACAGCTGAAATACAGAGGAGAAAAATATTTTTCTGAGGGTAATGAGTCTTAGGAATTTCTTCCCTCGAAAATCGTTGAAAGGAGAGCTTTTAAGTGTTTTCAAGGCAGAGCTTGATAAACAAGAGGGTGAAAGGTTATTGGGTGTAGGCAGGAGGTTACAGTCAAGTCAGTCAACTTTGAATGGTAGAGCAGGCACAAAGGACCAAATGGCCTACTCCTGTTTCTAATTTGTATGTTCATTACCAAAGGGTGCAATTGGTGGCATAATGGTTAGCACCGCAGTCTCACACTGTAGGGGCCCAGGTTCAATTCCAACCTCGGGTAATTGTCTGTGTGGAGTTTGCACATTCTCTCCATGCCTGCTTGGGTTTCCTCTTGGTTATCTGGTTTCCTCCCACAGTCCAAAGATGTGCAGATAAGGTGGATTAACCATGGTAAATGTATGGGGTTACAGGGATGGGGGGGTCGGCCTGGTTAAGATATTCTGTTAGAGAGTCAATGCAGACCTGAAGGGCTGAATGGCCTCCTTCTGCACTGCAGGGATTCCATAATTGAAACAAATAGCATTTAAAGGGAGGCTAATGAAACAAAGAAGGGAGAAGTTAATAAAAAAAATTACACTGATCAATTTAGATGAGTAAAGACAAGTGGAGGCTTGAGCAGAGCAGAAATACCAGAATAGACTATTAGGGCTCAGTGGCCTGTTTCTATGCTGTATATTCTATATAATCCGATGGTATTCCAGCCACTAACATGCTACAACACACAATTTCACTTTACACCAAAGAGGCACCGTGAGAAATAACTAAAAATGTAAAGTAAGTTTATTTATTCATCACAAGTAGGCTTACACTCACACTGCAACAAAGTAATTGTGAAAATCCCCTAGTCGCCACACTCCGGCCCCTGCTTGGGTATACTGAGGGAGAATTTAGCATGGCTAATTCACCTACCCTGCAAATCTTTGGGCTGTGGGAGGAAACCGGAGGAAACCCACACAAACACGGGGAGAAGGTACAATCTGCACACAGTGATTCAAACCCGAGTCCTTGGCGCTGTGAGGCAGCAGTGCTAACGACTGCACACTATGCCACCCTAATTCATAGTTGATCCATTAGTTTTTTTAAACCTGCCTCCTACTAAATTCAACTGCTACTGATCAGCAGACGAGTCCAACCAGCTAATCCATGTTTCTAAAATAGAGTGGCAGGTGGACAGTGGATGTTCCCAACTTAGCTAACCTCTCTCCAGATATCAGCTTGCCAGTGAAATGTAAATATTTTGATCTATGAACTTGAATGGCATCCAGCTCCAAATATACACCCTGCTGGTTCATATTATTAAGATTCTCATATTGAAAATTTAATTAAGCATCACAGAAGAACTTCTAGTATTAATATTAATGCCCTGAGCAGCACGATCGGCATGCTAATTTTAATGAGGTCTTAATTTCTCAATGAGTAATTTCACCTAGGAACATGACTCAAGTCAGGGATATAAGGGTCGATTTTCAGTTTACCACCTGTGCGTTAATTTGGCATTTTTGATTGCTTGTCCATTATAGAGGACTTCCATCTGTAGGAATAAGAATCAGGAAATTTCCACAATGGCCAGCAATAGATTTTTTTTTAAATTGCTGCGCATTGGAAAAAGTAATTCCGATGATCCAGTTCACATCATAATCTTGTTTCCGTCTGCTTTCATTCCTTACTGTCTTCTATTTTAATATAATTGAATGTCACTTGATGCTGAATCAAGTATTTATTCCAAGACTGTTGAATATTTTTCTCACAATGACAAAGCAAGCTGATGGGTGGCACTGTGGCATAATGGTTAGCACTGCTGCCTCACAGCACCAGGAACCTGGGTTCAATCCCGGCCTCGGGCCACTGTCTGTGTGGAATTTGCAGCTTCTCCCTGTGGGTTTCCTCTGGGTGCTCCAGTTTCCTCCCACAGTCCAAAGATGTGTGGGTTAGGTTGATTTGCCATGCTAAAATTGCCCCTTAGTGTGGGACTTTCTGGGAAATTAAGTTCCGCCCTCAAGAGCCAATGGCAGTTGAGTAGATGCAGGAATACCAGAACTCAGTACTGAGTATTGGTGGCACTACAACCAGTTCCGAGGGAAAATTCATGGTAACTGGGCATGGAGTTAAATCTGATGTTCTTGGCTGGGGAGAGACGAGTGGCCCTAGCGAAGGGAGGGATTTAGAGGGGGACATAATAAAAAGGGGTTAACATCTTGGGGGTGAGGGAAGTGTCCCTATTGGACACAATGCATTCCATTAAGGAGGTTCCCACCGTCCCCACCACATCCACATCTTTCCCAACTTTTCATCTGAGATAGCGAAGACAAATGGCCAGTAACCTTTATTCCACCTTGGTCATTTGTATGGAAATAGGCCCTTAACTGAGTATCAACTGACCAGTTAAGGGCCTGAATAGGTCAAAGTATGGGTAGGTTGACTGATGCCTTATCCATCCTTGGTGTTATGGGGGAAGCTCGGGATTTGCTGGGAAGCTAACCGTCCTCCTATTTGTATGCATTCACCCCAGCCCCCATCCCAAATGCAAACATGTCAGCTGGGAGGAAGTTATAACACAACCCATTTTGAAGATTCACATTTCCATTCGTGACTTTTGGACATCCAAATATGTTTTACAGTCAATTCAATATTTTTGAAATGTAGGGGCTGGCACGGTGGCACTGGCTGCTGCCTCACAGCACCAGGGGCCTGGGTTTGATTCCTGGTTTGGCTCACTGTCTGTGTGGAGATTGCATGTTCTCCCTGTGTCTGGGTGGGTTTCCTCTGGGTGCGTCGGTTTCCTCCCACACTCAAAAGATGTGCAGGTTAGGTGGATTGGCCTTGCTAAGTTACCCCTGAGTGTCAGGGGGACTGGCTAGGGAATAGGGCCTGGGTGGAATTGTGGTTGGTGCAGACTTGATGGGCTGAATGGCCTCCTTCTGCGCTGCAGGATTCTATGATTCTATGATTCCAGTCACAATTGCAATGTACAAAATGTGGCAGCCATGTTATGAACAGAAGCTAATTCATTTTAGATATTGTTTGAGAGATAAATGTTGGTCTGAACACTGGGGAGAATTCCCTTGCTAATAAGTGTTTATTTTTACTTCCAATGGAAAAGACAAACAAAGCCTCAGCTTAATGTCTTATTTGACAGGCAGATGCATAAAGCAGCTGAGAGCCTCAATCAAATAATGTTATTAAAAAGTATTTCAACAATTATTCAGTTTTCCTGTGGCACAATGGTTAGCACTGCTGTCTCACAGCCCCAAGGACTGGGTTCGATTCCCAGCTTCAGTCACTCTCTGCGTGGAGTTGCACATTCTCCCTGTGTCTGCATGGGTTTCCTCTGGGTGCTCCGGTTTCCTCTCACAGTCCAAAGATGTGCAAGTTAGGTGAATTGGCCATGCAAAAATCTCCCTCAGTGTACCCGAACAAGCCCTGGAGTGTGGCGACTCGGGGATTTTCACATTAAGTTCATTGCAGTGTTAATGTAAGCCTACTTGTGATGAATAAATAAACTTTATTTAGATTTTGATCCCTCCTTTCACACCATTATGTTGAATGGAAAGGAATAAATACTAAGTGGCTCCTCGGAGCTGTTCCTGCTTCACCTGTGTTAACAAGTTGTAAGGTTTAAGCTTATTTAGTACTGTCACATGTAGGCTTACATTAACACTGCAATGAAGTTGCTGTGAAAATCTCCTAGTCACAAAACTCCAGCGCCTCTTTGGGTGCACTGGGAGACTATTTAGCATGGCCAATAACCCAGTCTTTTGGGCTGTGGGAAGAAATCAGAGGAAACCATACGGACACGGGGAGAACATACAAATTTTGCACAGACAGGTGACCAAAGCCAGGAATCGAACCTGGGTCCCTGGCACTGTGAAGCAGCAATGCCAACCACTATGCCACCGTGTCGCCCGGTTCATCGAAGTGCAGCGCAATTCCTGCTTATACACAAGCACCAGCTCCACATATCTGGCAAAAGATCAACAGCAGAGTGAAAGCAGCTCAGGAATGTCCCAACCATAAAATCTGGCTGTTACAGTGATGCTTTGTTCATGGAATCAGATTTGGATGATGAGAAATAAACAGAAAACATCCCAAAAGAGGCTAAACTTTCTTCTGACAGAATTGTGTACGAGTCTCTTCTTTCGCCCAAGCAACTTGGTTTAAAAGCCACTCTTAAGTTATTGTGAAGCTATTCATTTAATGGAATATCGAGAAAGTTCTGATAATTTGGCTTATTTCCGTGATACATTAGATAGAACCCAATCCGTGTTTTTCAGACACGCACTTACCACACAGGAAATTGCACTGACAGGATGACAGCTGAAATACAGTAAAAGCTGTGATAATGGTGGCTTGTCTTTGGAGGTTTTACCAAAATTGAAAAGCTGGACCCTGTCTTCCAAATTTTAGAAAGAATTCAGCAATTACAGGTGGGCAGGAAGCAAAGTGCAACTCTGCGGGGTATTAAAAGCCGTTTGTTTGACATGTGAAAATAATACATTCTAGAAATACTCCACAGGTCGGTCAGTATAGATGCTGCCTGACCTGCTGAACATATTCCCACATTTTTTTCACTTGTTTCAGATTTCCGGCATCCACAGAATTTCACTTTTTGACATTTTCTTGTTACACTCGCAATCAATCGCAATGTTAAATATCGGAGAACGACACCACTGGAATACTACGATATTACCCAATAGCACATCCATAATAATTGCAATGTTCATTAAAAAAGGTGGGGGGAGGTGGCAAATTCTGTACTCTCGCATTCGGTAGGCTAAAGCAATGATTAAAAAAGCAATACTAACATCAGCGCACCTTGCAAAATCCTTAAGTTAAAGATTGACATCCTATTTCCTACTAAGTAACTATGATGTCTCATTCATTTTTAACTGACGTCTTGGAAGTAACGCTCAAGTTATGATCCCAGTCAGGATTACTGCAATGATTACTTCGACTAGAATAAATGAAAAAAAAATCAAACTAACTGAAGAGACAAACCATGCAACAGGTTTAAGTAAAAACGACTCTGCATATTGCTAAGCTGAATGAATAACTCAATATAAAAATGAAAATAGGCATCCATTGATAGTTAATCCATATTATGCCCTGGGAGTCAGAAATAATTAGAATCAGATAATCCCGACAGTGCAGAAGGGGGCTATTTGGCCCATCAAGCCTGCATCAACAACAGTGCCACCCAGACTCTATCTCCACATGTTTACCCTGCATGTCCCAGTGACACTAACATGGCCAATCAACCTAACCGGCACATCTTTGGAGTGTGGAAGGAAACTGGAGCATCTGAGGAAGTCCATGCAGGCACAGGGAGAATGTGCAACCTTCATACAGACAGTGATCTAAGGCTGGAATTGAACCCAGATCCCCAGTGCTGTGAGGCAGCAGTGCTAACTGTTGTGCCACCATGTTGTTCGCAGTCAAATGAGTCAGGTACATGGCATTAAAAGGGCCGTTTTCAGTGACATGAATGGAAAACCAAAACAAATAGCTTGCTCAATAACTTGCTCAATAACTGCCCAGTGGAAGCCATTTGGGAAACTTTTAAAGATGTAATGCTGAGCATGGGGAGTTATAATGTTGGGACGAATGTATTTCGAAACAAACGTGATCCTACTAAGCAAATGTGGTCCTAAATTGGTTGACAATTATTAAGCACATCCCATATAAATCATGCTGAGAGAAAGGAGAATGAGATGATGTAAGAAAATGCAGAAACATGCCACAAGTGTGATCAGATTGACAGACCTGGAAGTCATTGCTAAAAATAACAGTAATATCACAAGAGCAAAAGGACAAAGAGAAAAGGGTTGAAAGCCATAAAAGATGCAAAGATTTGAAACTGCTGAACATACCTCCGAATATTCATAAGAGATGAATGCATTAAGCAGAATAAATGGACACCAAAATAAAAATCTCTAAGGATAGATGTTACTTATCCAGAGTGCTGAGAGACAAATGAGAGGACTTAACAATAATTATGAGGGAGCTAATGGATATTGGAGAGGTACCAGTAGATGAGAAATATGTTAACGTGGCATCCATATTCAAATTGGGTTACAAAACTGTCACATGCAACTTCTAACCTATTAATCTTATTTTCATTCCAAGTAAAATAATGGAATTGATTATCAGATCTAAATTGAAGGATCATCTGAATGACAAAAATCTCGTGGACAGCAGTTAACAATGTCCTACTGCAGAACCATTTTGACTTGGTTAAGGAAGTAACAGCTAGCTTCCAAAAAAAAATTCAATAAATTTCTACATGGTAAGGCAATCAATCAAATTGAAAACAACAGGAATTCAGAATAAAACTTGTGAATTGATGAGAAACTGGCTTAAGGTCCGGAGACAATGAGCATTTGTAAGAGGATTTACATCAGAGCAGTGAGGAAAACTCAACAGGGTTGCTCAACGGCTCAGTCTGGGACCAGCATTGTTTATAATTTGCATAGATTGAGGAATTCAGTGTAAAGTGGTCAGCTTTAAAGATGATACCATGCCAAGACAATCAATGAAACCAGAGAAGGCAGCTCAGAAATTACAGAATAAATTGAACAAGATATGCAAATAGCCAGAAGAATGCAGGATTAGATTTAATGCTGGCAAATGTAATGGTACACCCATGAAGACAAAATGGACAATATTCATACTTCATAATGGTACTGAAATAAATAAGCTTGAAGCCGAAAGAGGCTAAGGAGTCATGGCAGGCTTAAATTGAACATGTCTAACTAACATCTAACCAAGTAATCAATAAAGCCATTAAACTACATATTAAAAACAGGGTATGAGGAGTCACGATCAAGCTTCACAGTGGTCTGACCAATTCTGCATCCACTTCTGCTCACCAAAAAAAAAGCAATATATGCTAATGCGCTGGAGGCCATATAGACTCAGATTGGCTGCCCTGAGCATGGAGGCAGCATTCAATTGACATCAAGAAGTCTTTTTAAAGCTGGAGACCAATGGGATCAAAGGAAAACCCTCCAGTTACTGAAGTTATACCTGACACAGGTGGAAGTGAGGGTGACTATTGGAGATCAGTCACCATAGCCTGAGGACATCACTGCTGGAGTTTGTCACGAAGTGCATTTGGCCAAACCATCTTCAGTTTTTTCATCATTGACCTTCCTGATAATGTAGGTCAGGTGTCGTTCTGTTCACTAATGATTCGTCTTTATTTTAAAATTCTAATCCTGGTTTTCAAAGCAAGCTAAGGCCTCACTCCTCCTTATTTCTGTGGTGCCCTCCAGCATAACGGTCCTTTGGGATCTCTGAACGCTTGCACACCTTGAATTCTTGGTCGCTTGCACATCTCTGATTTTTATCATTTTACCAATGCCAGGCATATCTTCAGCTAGGTCCTAAAATCAGGAATTCCCTTCATAAACCTCTCCATTCTTCTTTTTAAGATGCTCCTTAAAATCTGTGTAAGTTTCTCTGCTATCTCATTATTTGGTTCAACATTTATATCTTGTTTATTTTGCTCTTGGTAAAATGACTTGGAGCAGTTAACTATGGGCTTGACAGGGCAGATGCTGAGAGATTGTTTCTGATAGCTGGAGAATCTCGGGTCACATTTTCAGAATAAGGAGCCAATCATTTAGAACTGAGATGAAGTGAAATTTCTTCACTCAAAGGATTGTGAATCTTTGGAATCCTCCAACTAGGAGGGTTGTGGGTGCTCCACCTTTGAAAATACTTAAGGCTGGGATAGACAGATTTTTGGTAACCCAAGGAATCAAGGGATATGTGCATGACTGTCACTGCTCAGAGAGGTCTTCCTCCACCCAAGACCAGGACCAAGATAAGTGTACCACGCAGAACCCTCTAACATGAGCCGAACTCACTCTCTGGACAGTCTCTTGGACTTACCTCAGGCATTGTGACTTCATTCCCTGGACAAATTTCACTGAAATTTGCTCTTGTAATATAACCTCATTCCCTAGACTAAGATCAGGGCACGCGTCAGCGTTGGAATAAATATAACTGAAGAAATTGATCTGTCACACATTGATGTCACATTTCATACTGTTGAATACCAGCTCAGTTGTATCAATAAGTGCAGATTATGCTCATGTTCTTGCTTCTATCTACCCACAGCAACAATACAGAGACTGACGCAATGTATGTGACATGGCCCATGTGAGATTGAAAGAGATTCTGGCTAATGGCCTGAAAGGAAGTAACTGAAAACAATACAGTCTGAATGGGGTATGAAATATACTGAGGTCCTGGGACATCTCCATCAGATATCGTCACCAGTAGCCATGTTCGGCATCAAGCTTCAAGAATTTGCACCCGCAATTCTCAACTTTAACTGTTCTAGTGTGCATATTTTATAAGAACACGATTCAAAGCAGGAGTTGAATGATTTAGGTGGAGTCATACGCCATGGATCTATCCTTCTTAATGACACACATAATTTAGCTGCACAAGTCTATGTGCTCTTGTCCTTTTTTACTAATTCTGTATTTCTCCATTTTCTCTTGTTCAACTTACAGTCTGTCTTGTAAGTGGATGC
Organism: Carcharhinus amblyrhynchos; assembly: GCF_965287045.1. NCBI lineage: Eukaryota > Metazoa > Chordata > Chondrichthyes > Carcharhiniformes > Carcharhinidae > Carcharhinus > Carcharhinus amblyrhynchos. The sequence goes on along the minus strand of NC_137324.1, from coordinate 42,736,056 downwards.
TGTCTAATGCTAATGGCTCCTGTTGAAACATTGTGGATATTTCAACATTACATTGTGAACTGAGCTGATGGCAGTAGTTTCAGAGGTTGATCTTCCATATGATGTCTGAATAATTCCATGGATTGTTCCTAGTTTTTGGTCATGGCATGTTGGTAGACCTGCAATCGGCAAGCTTTTAGCCTCCATGATTTAGAACTTCTTTGATTTGATGTGATTTATTATTGTCACATGTATTAGCATACAGTGAAAAGTATTGTTTCTTATGTGCTATACTGACAGAGCACACCCTTCATAGAGAAGGAAATGAGAGAGTGCAAAATGTAATGTTACAGTCATAGATAGGGTAGCAAAAGATCAACTTAGTGCAAGGTAGGTCCATTCAAAAGTCTTCTGCATCACAATAATAAATCAAATCAAATCAGTCTAATGCTATAAGGCGCTTGTAGAAACATTGTGGACATTTCAATATGACATTGTGAACTGGGGTGATAGCAGTAGTTTTAAACTTTTATACCTTTCTCCCAATGGAAAAAGGTGGAAGAGAGAATGTCCAGGGTGTGTGGGGTTCTTAATTATCCTGGCTGCTTTACTAAGGCAGCAAGAAGTGTAGACAGAGTCAATAGATGGGAGGCTGGTTTGCGTGATGGATCGGGCTACATTCATGACCTTTTGTAGTTTCATGCAGTCTTGGGTAGAGCAGGGGCCATACCAAGCTGTGATACAACCAGAAAGAATACTTTCTATGGTGCATCTGTAAAAGTTGGTGAGAGCTGTAGCTGACATGCCAAATTTCCTTAGTCTTCTGAGAAAGTAGAGGTTTTGGTGGGCTTTCTTAACTATAGTGTCGGCATGGGGGATCAGGACATTTTGATAACCAGCAGGATTAACTCTAGGTTTATGAATCCTGCACATGGGATTAGTGAATCACTGTACATTGAAAGATACGCAGTGCTAGGTTTTGCCTTGACCGTCCATGTCTGTGGAGAGGTCTTTTAGAATTCAGACAGGTCGGCTGCTGGCACCTGCCCCTTGTTTGAATCATTACCAATTTGCTTCAGGCAGTTATGGAGAGTTAACTCAGAGGTCATGTATTGCTAAAAAAAACTTTAGCTTAAATACAAAGGCTCATGACCCACAACATCCTGCCAAAGACATCTCTTTATTGACAAACGATCGATGGGAGACAGTACTGCTCAGTCCAAGACCCCTTAGAAGAGAAGGGCTTGAGCTTTCGAGCACATGATTGTCATTTTTAGGATTGTCAGTTATCTCATGTATATGTTTCTGATGGGATACCGGATGATCATTCTTATTGATTGAAGGACACCCATTGCATATGGTCTGCTTAGGTCAGTGCACAGCACTCATCAGCTTTCGCTTTATTGTACTACCGCGTCAAAGCCTTTTTCTGCCATATGACTTGCAGAATTGCTGGAAATTTGGACTTTTCCTTGGTGCATGCAGAATGCCACATGCCTTGCTAGACTTACTGCTTCAATATTTCGGGCTGTGCTTAGGACCTGCAAGTTTTATCAACTTGCGAGAGTCACTTTGTACTTACATCCCTCCTAAACTAGCTATTCAATGCTGTACATTTTGAGTTTATCTTGCAGATCTTGCTGCAGTGTTTCCAAGGGAGTGGATGAGATCGCCAATTCAATATTTTGTCTGCTAGCTCTGAGTATGAAAAATCATAACAAGTACCCTTTTCTCTGCATCTGCTGACAAAGTGGTCTATAAAGTCTGTAGGCTGTTGTTGAAATAACATGAAGCCTAGTCATCGAGTATGGAAGTTTAACCGGAACCTGAATCAGTCTTCCCATGTAATCTATTCATTTCTGAGATCCTTTCATCTTCTGCTGTTAATTCTAATGTATTTTGACCGTCATTCTCAATAGACTCATAGAATCATATAATCCCTCCAGTGCAAAAGAGGTCATTCGGCCCATCAAGCCTGCATGTCAACAACCCACCCAGTCCCTACCCTCGTAACCCCACATATTTAGTTGTCCTTACATTAAGGACACTAATTTAGGATGGCACTAACCCTAACCTGCACATCTTTGGTGTGTGGGAGGAAACTGGAGCACCCGGAGCAAATCCATGCAGACATGGGAAGAATGTGCAAACTCCACGCTGTCACTTGGAATGGGAGGCCGGAATTGACCCTGGGCCCCTGGCGCTGTGAGTAACAGTGTCACCTTGCTTCCTTTGAAACGTGGATTCTAGTCTCTCTCTCTACAGATGCTAACAGACCTGTTGAGGTTTTCCAACATTCTTTGTTTTTGCTTAAACATTTTCCTATTTTCCTTTTTTTTTCCCCAACATTAAACATTAGCAGACATCTCTATTGAATTAAGTTCATCCTAATCAGTCTAGCTTCAAATTTTCTCTAATTTCTTCTGTATGCCCTTAGCTGCTTCACCTGACTCTAGCTTCCATTTCACCCTATTTAGTATTATTTGTTTTTAACCCATGGTAAAGAGCCAACACCAAACTCTAGGCATTCCTACCTGATATCTCTAATCACTTTTTATCCTCTGCAGACACTCTCCTTCTAGTGCAGTAGAACAAAAAGGAAATAATTCTCGCCTTAGACCCTATATCTATTTATCCCTATTGCCATGTAGTTGGTTTAGTCTTATTGTTGTTATAATAATCTAAGTGCATGCTATTGTTTGCAGTCATTTTTAACAGTGGCCAGCCTGAAATTCACATGTGTTTATTTTCTCGGAGTCCATTTGAGCAAGTATCTAAACTCCTTAAGGACATTGAAGGACTTTTGATAGGAGATCAAGTCGAGGGTAGATGATATTTTATTGTCTGTAAGAGCCCACATTTATCAGACCTTATCCCTTTAATCTGTCAAAATGTTCCATGCCATTGAAGAGTATACCATAAATTGGGAAACATCAGAATATCATTACGACTAGTATATGCTAAATCCATGATTAACTGCTTTCTCTCACACTGTGCTAAGGATAGAGAGAAATACCTTGGGAGTTCTTTTTCCACTGATATAAAATTATCCCATACAAATTTAAACAGGACCGTCACATCAATCAAAAATGATTCTGACTGATGATCAGTTATTTCCATCTCATTTTCTGGAAGCACAGGAAGTTTCAAGATATCCATAATCTAGAAGGATAATTATGCAAGGAAGTTAGTGAACGCTACTTTTGAAAAGTAACTCAATTACTGGTGATTTATATTTAGTCAAAATAACTGGCAATGTTTAACAGACACCCACTGCCACAACATTATTTGAAGTAAGTTTAGCCTGTTATAAAAATATAGCTTTGTTACCTTTCACTTTCATCATAAAGTGGAGCAGATGAACAGTGCCATGGCTTGAAGTGAAGCTTGGTATGACACACAGCAAAACAAACATTAAATATGCTATCAATATTTACAAGACGCAGATAAAGCACTTTGGAAATATTTTTCTCTTTCTGACTAAACTTGACAATTATAAAGTAATGGAAATATCATGAAAGGTGGATATTTGTATCATTTTCTTTTCTAGAAATGTTAATACATAAAATTCTCAAATCCAGCCAAAAGAGTTGATTTTCCTCCCCCGCCATCTCCAGAATATCAAGCAGAGCTCCCCCGAGGTATGTTCCATATGATCTGCTCTGAGCCTGCTTTCAATTGATGGGCTTATGAATTTCTTGTTTGCTCCTCTCAGGTCTTCCAAACTGAGGAGTGCTAAGTACAACACTATGGTCTGTTTCTTCTGGGTGCCCTTCTTAATGGCATGAACCTCCACCCTTATTGCACCTTCCCCTAATAGCCAACCAACCTGATAATGGGTGAAGAAAAGGAGACATCTCCTTAATTTTCATCGGGTATAAGTGCGAGTTGAGGATGCATCTTTGAAATACTTTTTTTTTATTCATTCATGGGACGTGACATTGCTGGCTGACCAGCATTTATGAATGATCCCTAATTGTCCTTGAGAAGATGATGGTGAGCTGCCTGCTTGAATCACTGCAGTCTGTTTGTGGCGAGTTGATCCAAAATGCTGTTTGGGAGGGAATTCCAGGATTTTGACCCAGTGACTACGAAGGAATGATGATCTATTTCCAAGTCAGAATAGTGAGGTGCATGGAGGGGAACTTGCAGTGGTGGTGTTTCCAGGTATCTGCTGCCCTTGTCCTTCTGAATAGAAGTGGTCGTGGGTTTGGAAGGTGCTGTCTAAGAACCTTTGGTGAATTGCTGCAGTGCATTTTGTAGATTGTACACACTGCTGCTGCTGATGGATGGAATGGATGTTTGTAGATGCGGTGCCAATCAAGTGGATTGTTCTTTTCCTGGATGGTGTCAACCTTCTTGAGTGTTGCTGGACATGCTTCCATTCAGGCAAGTGGGGAATATTCCGCCACACTCCTGACTTGTGCCTTGTTGATGTTGGACAGGCTTTGAGGAGTCAGGAGGTGAGTTACTTACTGCAGTATTCCTAGCCTCTGACCCACTCTTGTAGCCACTGTGTTTATGTGGTGCATCCAGTTGAGTTTCTGGTCAATGGTAACCCCAAGGATGTTGACAGTGGGGGATTCAGTGATAGTTACATTAAATGTTAAGGGGCAGTGATTAGAGTGACTCTTGTTAGTGATGGTCATTGCCTGGCATTTGTGTGGCACAAATATTATTTGCCACTTGTCAGCCAAGCCTGGACTTTGTCCAGATCTTGTTGCATTTGAACATGGACTGTTTCCGTACCTGAGGAGTCGCAAATGGTACTGAACATAGTGCAATAATTGCCTAACATCCCCACTTCTGACCTTATGATGGAGGGATGTTCATTGATGAAGCAGATGAAAATTGTTGGGCCTAGGACTCCTGCAGAGATATCCTGGAACTGGGATGACTGATCTTCCACAACCACAACTATCTTCCTATGTACCAGATATGATGCCAACCACTGGAGAGTTTTCCCCCAGTACCCATCGATTCCAGTTTTGTTAGGGCTCTTTGATGCCACACTGGTCAAATGCAGTCTTGATGTCAAGGTTTGTTGCTCTCACCTCACCTCTGGAATTCATCTCTTTTGTTCATGATTGAACCAAGACTGTAGTGAGGTTAGGAGCTGAGTGACACTGGCAAAACCCAACCTGGGTGTCACTGAGCAGGTTATTGCTGTGTGCTGCTTGATAGCACTGTCAATGATCCCTTCCATAAAAGGTTGATCATTTGGCCCATCAAGCCTGTTCCATCTTTAGACCTTGGCTGTTCTGTATCTCAACTTCAGTTAACCATCGCTATTTTGTATGTCTTGATCTCCTTACCCAACAGAAATCTCTTGCTTTCAGTCCTGAAAATTTCAATTAACCCAGCATTCACAGCTTTTTGGGGACAAGTTTCATATTTCCACTACCCTGTGTATTACCTCCTCAAACTATGTCGCTTGATGGCTGAATTTTAATGCTCCTGACCTCCAGAGTGGGCGAGTGCAGACCATGGAAAGGCCTGAAATGTTAAATTTCACTCACCCATGCTGACACTTCAACCAGCTGATATCATCCAGGTGGTAAATCACCCCATTTGTGATGACAGACTCTGCACTGAAAATTCCAGTCTGGGAATAGATCGCCAACTAACCACTTCTGTTGTAGCCATTGTGTACAAAAAACCTCTGTGCACAATGAGTATTAGACAAAAAAGATTAAGACCTCAGCTCCTATTTAACAATAAAGGTTCTCACTTGTTTTGAATGTTGTTAAAAATATACCCATCACTCAAAAGGTTATCAACTATCCGCAATTGTATTGGTAATTAGTTCAGTGCTAAGATCTGCGTGTAGTCGGTTATGTTTTGTGTTTAATATCCACTCTCTTTACAAGGTGAAAACGTATTTAGCAAAAAAGATCAGAAATCAATTCTGATGTACAACAATCAAGTCTCTACAGAAGATGAACTGGCATATCTAATGTGAATGGAAATCTATTCAGGGGCAATCCAATTTTACCTCAGTGCTATTGGTTTCCTATGTCTGCAGTATCTGAGTTTCCCTGAGAATTCAGTATAATATACAGCAGTAACTAGCTGACTGAAACATGCCCATGGCATATTGAAGTTTTCAAGGATCTTGCATCCATTTATTTTAAGTGGAAAACAAAGAGCAGTTTAAAAAGTGACTGTGACTAGTAGTCAATTCTTTGGCTCCCTTCATCTTCTATAGATGCTCTGGAGTCATAAATTTACTTTCCATGAATAAATTCAGGAAAATTTCTGACTACAAGAGATTACTGAAGTGAAACTGTGAACTACTTTCTTGGATTAAGAAATGAATTCAGTTTTAAGCTTTAAGTTGAGCATTTTGTTGTTATAGTTGCACAGATACGATTTTGTTCACAGAGTGAATAGAAGCTGAATGGAGATTATCCATTTACATGGGATCCATTCTCAGACCCTTAACACAGCCTATCCTCTGATCATAGAGTCCCCCATAGTGCAAATGTAGGCCATTTGGCTCATCAGGTCTGCAGCGACTCTGAAAAAACATCTTATTCAGCTTTACCACACACCCCATTTCCTTAATGTCACGCGTCTAACCCACTAATCCCCCTCACCTACATACCTTGGAACATTAAGAGGCATCTTAGCCTGGCCCAGCCACCTAATTTGCACTGTGGGAGGAAACCGAGAGCCTGGAGGAAATACACGCAGACATAGGGAGAACATGCAGACTCCACACAGCCAGTCACCTGAGGTCGGAATCGAACCCAGCTCCCTGGCTCTGTTTGGCAGCAATGCTAACCACTGTGCCACCATGTCAGTGACCTTGGAACTGAAAGAATAAAAGATCATTGTTTTTATCATCTTGGCATTACTCATTACCTGGGCAAAGCACAAGGAGAAAAAAAAAGTGTAAAAGTGCAAGTGCCTGTGAAATTGATAGAAGGAAAGTCGAGCAGGTTCTGTTTGCAGAGCTTTGTCCCAATTTCCCTCCTTGCACTCCTGCCTGAGTGATGTTTTATATCCAGGTTATGAAATCAAAAACTTACCATTCTAATTGAATTGGAGAATCAGTATCCTTTTGTTTTAAACATCCATTCTTAAACAGGAATCCCCCTCCAATTTTCTCAAAGGCACTGACTGATGCCAGAGTACAGATCTACTGACACTCTCTCCATCAAACATCAATTTTTTTTAAATGTTTGAGCTCAGCTAATAAACATTGCCAAGTGTTTTGATGATGATAGTCATCACAGATAAGATCAGCTCCATTTTGATGTTCATACACAAAGTTGCTGAAACGCCCAGTCATGCCTTTGTTGCCACTAGACTTGACTAATATAGTATTAAAATTCTGCTGTCAAATCACATTGCGTCTATGCATGCTGGCATTCTTTGAGTTCCCAGTCCAGCATGGCTCAATATTAAAATGTTCACCCTTCCCTCCATGACTTTGCCCATCCCTCACTCTGTAACCTCCCCTTGGCCTCCAGCAGTCTGAAAACTCTGCAGTCATCTAATTTTAGTCCCTCGGGCATCTCCGATTTTAATCACACCACTAGTCAATGCCCAAAGTTCTGGAGACCCTTTTTGCATTTCTCTATCTCTCTTTCACTTTCTTGTCTTTTAAAATACTCATTAAAACCTACCTCTATAACCAAGCTTTTGTCTCCTGCCCTATTAACTCTTTGGGTGGAATTTTATGGTTCCCCCACCCAAGGGTTTGTAAATTGCAATGCCTGCCTGCCACCTATCCACCTAACCTTGGCCTGTCACCCATTTTATGGTTCACATCAGATAGTCTGCTCATGCTTAGGCAGGTGGGCACTCAGGCATCCTTATTCCACTCCAGCTGCTATTTCACCTGTGGCAGAGGGAGGCCAACATCAAGCGAGTAGCTTTAGCTGTATAAGTGTTGAGCAAGAATGGCCTAACTTCTTTGGGGCTGCCCTGTTACCATTGAAAGCAACCACTGCAAGATCATACCTTTTATTGGGTCGCCAAGTATGTTCAAAGCTGATAGAGACAGATTTTTATTATGTAAGGGAATTAAGGGTTATGGGGAAAAGGCAGGAAAGTAAAGTTGAAGATTATAGTATCAGGTCCGCCCTGATCCCTTTAAATGGTGGAGCAGATTCGATGGGCCAAATGGCCTGCTTCTGCTCCTTTGTCCGATGGTCTTACGTACCCTCTTTCATTTTTCTCCCACAACCTCTGAAACGCACTTACCCGCAATCCCCTCAGTCCCCTGAAGAAGGCCTGCCAGCTGGGCCCTGTCAATACACCCCCCCCACCCCCTCATCTGCCCCCTCCACAGACATAGCAATCCCCTATAAGGGGACCCCCTACACCACAAAGGGGCAACCTCCCCCATGTCACTAAATGTTTGGATCACTTACTACTCCCCCTCCACACCATTCAGACATCTGGGTGACCTGAAACCAAACCGCCCTCCCCCAGTCAGAGGTCTTACCCCCACCCCAACAAGAGAGACATGCCAATATGGGGGCAGCAAGGACCCCATCCTCTTCAGGAACCATTGTCAGTGACACCCTGGCAGTGACACATTGTCACAGCTAGGGCAACAATGCCAAGATGGCATTGCCAGGTTGGCAGGTGAAGTTGTGCCAGCTTCTTCTATGGCTGAAAACAACCTTCACTTCAGGTATGCTAATCTGGCATAAGAGGTTAAAAAGGACCCACTATGAAAACAAAGCAATCTTCCTAAGAAGGTCTTTAGATCAAAGAGAAACCCTGTTTAAAAAAATATGGTTAGAAACCGCAGCAGCTAAAAAGAAGAAAGACTTCTAACAAAGCTTTTCATATTTAACCTTACTAGGAAGGCTCAGAGACTTAAAAAAAAAGTATTGAAATAATGGGCCTAGAGGAGCAACTGTGATGAAAAGAAGAAGTACTTAGGCTTGCTGGATTGGATGAACAATGAATTATTTGATCTGCACTGGAGCTGTAAAGTTCAATGTGATCAGACTGCACCTGTGATTCATCTATGCCTACAAAAGGGAATCCCCATAGTGAAACTGATGTCTCTTATCAGTGAGAGGACTTCAAAGGGGTCTGCTCAAACCTGAGGCTTCTGAGAGAGAATAAGCCAATTCCTTCTGTCCAGGCCATTTCAAAGGTTTCACAGTACACAGAATGAAAGTTTTTAGTAGAAAGCTGCATCAAGTGATCTCTTCTTTTCACAGGGCAAGAAGAGATAGTTCAACCGTGAGATCCCCATCTCGGGGAGAGTTCTAAAGTCAGTCCCTTCCTCCCAGCCCAAGACCACCAAATACCCAGATTTCTTGGGAGGCGGGGGTGGGGGATGGGGAGGCTTTCCTCTGCAGCTTGGCAGTGGCAGAATGGCATGGGCACATAACTTACCTCCGTATCTCCACCTCAGTGTCCAAAGCACTAGGTCCACGTTTGTCAGGACACGTACCAAATCCCACCCATTGATTTTTTGCTGCACGAGTAGAATTGGAACAGCCATCCTCAATCCCATTATTGACATTGGAAATTATATTTAATTGGTATTCTTCAGGTTCTTACCTGCTCTGGGTGGGAATGTGATCCAGTCTGTCGCAGTGGGCAGGGAGACTTGCAATGGGCTTGATGCCCAGTGAGAATCCTATTTTTGCCCTAATGCCCAATTTAATGGTTCATTGTGATTTCCGCCAGGTAGTAGCAACCCCGGAGAATCACCACCAGGGATTTTCGGAGAGATGTTGGATAATGCATTTTGTATTTATTGAGTCAGAGACTTGGCGATAGAGGTAATATAAAAGGTTAATTGTCTCTATCATCAGTGATATAAGATCACATGATAATGAATATGGAGAGAGATAGTTCCATGAAGAGCATCATATAGAGATTGTATTTTGTTAGCACAATAAAGAATTATTCTAAAGAATAGAATTTGTTAACAGTATTGCCTCCGGCCTTATTAATATACCAAGGACAACAACTGCCATCCGACCAACCTCAACAATAAGAGAGTTCCCAACGACTGGTTTGAATTCATCTGAGTTGTTTATCCCAGCACTTGCTGTGGTAGAGGGAGAAGTGGTCATATTTTCTTTGAACAAACGAAGAACAAACAACGAACAAAGAAAAGTACAGCACAGGAATAGGTCCTTTGGCCTCCAAGCCTGTGCCAATCAAAAAGCCCTAACTAAACTAAAATAAAACTTCTGCCTTTACTCAGCCCGTATCCCTCTATTTGCTCCCAATTCATGTACCCATCCAGATGCCTCTTAAATGTTGCTATTGTGCATGCTTCCACCACCTCCTTTGGCAGCACATTCCAGGCACACACCACTCTCTGCATGAAAAACTTACCCCACACATCTTACTTAAACTCTCCCCCTCTCACCTTGAACCTGTGCCCCCTTGTAACTGACACTTCCACCCTTGAAAAAAGCCTCTGACTATCCATTCTGTCTATGTCCTTTATAATTCAAAGGTAATCTTGCTAATAGGATAAAGTTTAAAGCAAATAGATCAGAATATATATTCATGTATATGTATAATATATATATTCATGTATAGATAGGTATACTAAGCCTGGATACTTCTTTGCCTTGCCAACAATTGTGGTTTACCTGAGGATATTTCCTTTATTTGTGCATTCATCAACAAAATGGTTCCTCTTCCGCGTAGTGAGAGATAAAAGCCATGTAACAGAGTAAAATGCTGTCTCAGGAGGTTCCAGATGTTCAGGACAGTCATCAAAGATTGCATATGGCAGTTATTTTAAAACAAGGTGTACATACGTGCTGATGATGCAGCCATTGAAGCAAAATGAGAAGTAGCAGCTGGCACTGTGTCATGAGTAAACTGCCATCACCTGAAACTGCACCTGATGCTAACCGTTTCAGAGATGAGGAGGAAATGATCATGTACTTTATCTTCCGACACACTCACACACAAAAAAAAACAAATCCCTGGAGTTTCCTGTAGTTTTGTCAATCCAGTAAGATTATGTCACTTGTTAAATAATTAAGTCAGTTGGTTTATTAAATAGGAATGTGAATTAATCTGATGTTGGTGATATATTTTCCACCTCAATTGCTTTAGCAAATATTACTTTCAAGTGTTTTTCATTAAATGGAGTTGGCTCCTTTTAAGTACAACTGCTTCAAAGAATGCAGTAACAATGTTGCATGTAACACATATAGACAAGAGATGGAATTGGTAGCAAGAATACTGATACCCTTTCCCCATTAAACTTGTCAAAGGTGCTGAAATGTTTTATATTTCATTGGTATTTGAAAGCTGACCTAGCATTTTCATAGTTCCCCTAATAGAGGTCCCTAAATTAAGATAGATTGATGGGTAAGTCATGGGATTGAATCTTATGGTCTCACTTGCCACTCATGGTCACTCCTGGTCTGTCCACCTTATTCATAGATTAGTAGGGGTGGGGAGGCTGCTGAAGAGGTGTCAGTAGCCCACCAGCCCTGAGGTGTATTTAGACCCTAAGCGACTATTCACTGTCTCTTTGAATAGGGCATCACCTTGATTGCCCATTCCTAATTGATCTTCTCTTGCTTTCCTTGTGCTGTAAATTCTGTGTCAGTTAGCTCACTTTTAGAGTATCCTGCTCCCCCCTTTAACACTGCCTTGGAGCTTGGATGTCACAATCCATTATTGCCCATTATCGCCTGTTAGACTAGAGACTGGACAGAGCGCACAGCTTAGGGGGACCCTCTCCACATTGGTTTTCTTCGTTGTATAGTTTCCGTGGACACTTAACTGTATATAAATAGTAAGAAGTCTCACAATCCCAGGTTAACGTCCAACATGTTTATTTGGAACCATGAGCTTTCGGAGCGCAGCTCCTTCCTCAGACGAGTGGAGTTCCCTCTGTTGCTGGTGGTAGAAGCAACTCAAAAAGATTTAATCTCTCAAAAAAACATTCTTTGTAACAACTCATTTTTCCCCAAGTGTTTATCCATTTATACTGTGAACATTTGACCCTGGGTGTTATGAATATGACACTTTATTAGATGGTTAGGTTTGAGAATCTTTCCTTGAATTTAAGTGAAACAGAGTGTTCTGATAAAGAGGGATGCTGATCCTACTAAATACTGCCAGAGAGAGGCCCATGTGATTTGCTGGTCATGGGCTGAAGCACATAGAAACTCAAGTACATTTTTCACACTTGACATAACCCTTACGGGATACAAATTCTCAGATTCAGATGGAGAGAAAGGAAGACTGAAAACGGCTGCTGCTGTACCACACAAAGGGAAAGAATGTTTTGTGCAACCACCAAACAGAGTGCTGGTAAGAATGGATTCCCAGTTTGCAGAACCATGGCTTGAAGAGACTTACAAAGCAAGGAGTCACCAGACGGGTGTGTTGCTGCAATTCAGTCCAATGATACTCAGGAGATTGAGTGAAGGGATTTTCACAGGCGGCACCAAGATTGGGGGCATGGTGAAAAATGTTATCTAGGATTGCCACAGGATCTTGATCAATTAGGCCAGTAAACTGATGAATGGCAGATGGAGTTTAAATGTAAAGTGATGCATTTTGGTAGATCGAACCAGGGCAGGATTTATTCAGTTAATAGGAGGGTACTGGGAACAGTTATAGAACAAAGAGAACTAGGGGTACAGGTTCCAAGAAAATGCAGTCACCAATAGACAGAGTGATGAAGAAAGCATTCGTCATACTTGGCTTCATTGGTCAGAAGATTGAATACAGGAGCTGGGATGTCTTGCTGAAGTTGTACAAGACATTAGTAAGGCCACACTTGGAATACTGTGCATAATTCTGGTCACCATATTATAGAAAGGATATCTTAAATTTAAAAGAGCGCAGAAAAGATTTACTAGGATGCTACTTGGGCTTGATGGTTTGAGTTATAATGGAAGATTAGATAGACTGGGACTTTATTTTCCCTGGAGCATAGGATGCTGAGGGATGATCTGATAGAGATCAATAAAATAATAAGGGGCATAGATTCAGTAGACAGAGGAATTTAAAACCAGGGGTCATAAGTTTAAGGTGAGAGGAGAGAGATACAAAAATGTCCAGAGGGACAATATTTTCACATAGCTCTAGGATGAGCTGCCGGGGTAGTCGTAGAGACAGGTATAATTTTCTCTTTTAAAAAGCATTTAGACAGTTACATGGATAAGATTGATATAGAGGGATTTCAGCCAAATGCGGGCAAATGGGACTAGTTTAATGGTAAAAACTGAGTGGCATGGACAAGTTGGGCTGAAGGGCCTGTTTTCATGCTGTAACCTTTGATGACTCCAAGACATCTCATCCTTAGTGTAGCAGAGATAAAAGAACCTATTGGATAGTTAGAAGGAGTTTGCACCTTTATCAGGCTACATATCTGCTAAGAGCACGGCCTAGCATATAAACATGATGGGTTTTTGAGTGTGATAAGTAGTTCATGGGATAAAGTCATTTTTTGTAGTTTAGTTTATATAGATGATCTGGAGGAGGGAACCGAGTGTAGGGTGTCGAAATTTGCGGATGACACCAAGATTGGGGGAACGGCAAATTGTGCGGAGGGTGTGGAGAGTCTGCAGAAGGATCTAGATAGGCTGGGCGAATGGGCCAGGAAATGGCAAATGGAATTTAATGTTGGCAAGTGTGAGGTGGTCCACTTTGGTAGGAAGAATGGTAGGAAGGACTATTACTTACGTGGCGAAAAACTGCAGCAGGCGACGGTGCAGAGGGACCTCGGGGTCCTTGTGCATGAGTCGCAAAAACCCAGCTTGCAGGTGCAGCAGGTGGTCAGGAAGGCGAATGGGATGCTGGCCTTCATAGCGAAGGGGATTGAATATAAAAGTAGGGAGGTCTTGCTGCAGCTGTATAGGGCATTGGTGAGGCTGCAGCTGGAGTACTGTGTGCAGTTTTGGGCTCCGCACCTGCGCAAAGATATTTTGGCCTTGGAGGGAGTGCAGAGGAGGTTTACTAGGCTGATACCGGAGTTGAGGGGGTTGAGCTATGAGGAGAGGCTGAATAAACTAGGCTTGTACTCGTTGGAGTTTAGAAGAATGAGGGGAGATCTCATTGAGACGTATAAGATGATGTATGGGATGGATAGGATAGAGGTGGAGAGACTCTTCCCGCTCAAAAAAGACACTAGGACTAGGGGGCACAGCCTCAAGATAAAGGGGGGGGCGTTTTAGAACAGAGTTGAGGAGGAACTTCTTCACTCAAAGGGTGGTGAATCTCTGGAATTCTCTACCCGTTGAAGTGGTGGAGGCTGCCTCGCTAAATATTTTCAAGAAGCGGGTTGATGGGTTTTTGATAAGAGAGGGGATTAAGGGTTATGGGGAGAGGGCCGGAAAGTGGAACTGAGCCACGACAGATCAGCCATGATCTTATTGAATGGCGGGGCAGGCTCGAAGGGCCAGATGGCCTACTCCTGCTCCTATTTCTTATGTTCTTATGTTCTTATGTTCTTATGAGTTGCCTATTAAGAAATGTTCAATCTAGATTGATTTTAGTTTGTTTGTAACAGTAAAAGTTTTACAACATGAAAACTTCTTGGGTAATTCTTTTCCACCAGTCGCTGGGAAATTTAAAATTTATCAGTTGTCTTGAACTTCATAACACTACCCATTAGTATTCTTCAGATAATAGTTAATATGCATTGGAACTGTAGAGTTCTTCATGGAGCATTTGCTAATCTCAGTTAATATCTCTTCTTGTGGCTACTTTTCCAATTCTCAATTGGCATTTACCCATTTTTTTTTCTAAAAGCAGTTAATTACCTAAGCTTCAGTTGCTTTTTCTGGGAGTTTATCCCCTATATTACTCTTTGGGGAGAAAAAGTTTCTTCTGACCTCTACTTTCATTTGAGTCTTGTTAATTTTAAACCTGTGGCATTTAATTCTGTGCTCACATTCCAAGTCACATCACCTGCTTAGATTTATAACGCCTATGCCTCACAGCATTTTAAAGACCTGGATTATGTCTGCTGCTGATCATCAAATTAAACAGGATAATAAAAAAAAATGAGCTTCTGTTGAGTTCCCAGAAATAATCTAACCAAAAGGTTAGATGAGCTTCACGATGAATATGGAAAGTCATAGACAAATGAATGAATGAACTTTGAAGCGAATGTTGAGAACTACAAGAATTAGATGAATATTTAGCATTGTCGGAAACATACATATGGCGGAACAATGGAAAGTACAAGACGGAAGGCATATTCAGTTGATGAGAAGCGCAATGGAAATGGAGGTCTGTTTTTACATTCTGATTATTCTACAGGTTAAGGTTACTTCAAATAAATTAAGATGAAGCAATTATTCAAAACACATTCTGTTTTTACAAATTGACAGTCATTTAGTCAGAAAACTCTCAAGCCTCCTGCTGATGAATGAATGGCATCCAATTGATTCTGTCACATCCCTGTGGGTACGGATTCACTTTCACAGTGCAATGAACTGTTACCTATGGTGATATAATCGCATACTAAGTGATCAGGGAAAGAGCCCATTCAAGAACAACTTGACATTTGTATAATATTACACTGGGCCTTATATGCAATGGGATGAAAACTGAGCTGAACATGCTTGAAAGCTGGACCACAAGAGATCTTTCAATCATTGTTAATGTTGGAATATGTCTCCATGTATCCTTCAGGCATTGTTGCATGTTGGATTTGTGAGACAGACTTTGCACATCTCCCAAAGCACAAACACTGGAACACAAGATCCTGCTTCATCATTCAATACAATCACAGCTGACCCAGGGCTTCAAATCCACTCTCCCACTCAC
The DNA here is from genome assembly GCF_965287045.1 of Carcharhinus amblyrhynchos. Lineage (NCBI taxonomy): Eukaryota > Metazoa > Chordata > Chondrichthyes > Carcharhiniformes > Carcharhinidae > Carcharhinus > Carcharhinus amblyrhynchos. The sequence continues at coordinate 42,720,330 of NC_137324.1, read as the reverse complement.
CCACCCCAAAACACTTGATTCTCTGAGAGACCAAATTTCTGTCCATTTCAGCCTTAAATAGATTTGCAAAATGGAGCAACCACAAATCTCTGGATAGAAAATTCCAAAGATTCACAACACTTTGAGCAAAGAAATTTTTCCTGATCTGAATGATTAGCCCATTATGCTGAGACTGTGGGCTCTGTGTTTTACATTCCCCAGCCAAGCTCTCAGTGTCTATCCCGTCAATCACCTTTCAAATATTGTATTTTTCAATGAGATCGATCTCATTCTTCTAGACTCCAGAGAACATGGACCCAATTTACTCAGCTGCATTCATAGGATAAATCTTTTACCCAAGGGAATAATCAACTGAACCTTCACTGTACTGCTTCCAATCCAAGCATATCCATCCATAACATACGGTATTCCAAGGATAGTCTCACCAAAACCCTATAAAATAGTAGCAAAACTAATTATTCTTGCTTTCCAATCCTCTTGCAATAAAGGTCAAAATGGTATTTGGCTTCCTAACTACTTGCTGCCACTCGCATGTAAACTTTCTACTTTTTTGTATAAACAAACACAAGTCTCTCTGAACATCAACATTTACAAGGCTCATGTCACTTAAAAAGCTTTTCTATTCTTACAACTGAAGTAAATAACCTCGCTCTTCCCCACACAATAGTCCATCTGTCACGTTGTCGTCCCAAATCACTTAACCTGTGTATATCTCTCTGCAGCTTCCTTGTGGCTTACATTTCCACCTAGCTTTGTATCACCAAAAATAGATACAGACAGGGTGATTTTGAACCAGTTTTAGTGGTCCACGGGAACTCCGACATGAGCAAAAATACAGAAAGAATTGGGAAATGCAATTTTTGCCAGAGAGGTCACGTTTCTTAAATTTCCATACCCTTCACCATTAACAACACAAGGTTCATGCCTTGTGTCAAAAGGCAAAATATACATTTTCATGGATTTGAATGGATTTTGATATAATTAGCCAACATAATTATGCCGCATAGAGTCAAAGGGCCCTATTTTACCATTTTAAAATAGGTGGGCTTGAATCTGGGAGTGTTTCAGATCCAACTTTTAGACCCCCACACACACTCTGCCTGAAAAAATATCAGCGAATCCAAATCGCGCTACACAAGCTTATCATGCCTAAAACCCTGCAGCTCTGATCGGCGCCTCCAACTGCACATGCGCAGAGAAAACAAATGATAGAATGCTATTCTCCTGCCACATCCCTCCCAGGCCGTATAATGCCTCCTGCTGGCCCCCTCAGACATTGGCCTACCTTCCCAAAATTACTGACCCTCTTATCCCCCCATTCCCTCTGACTGATTGCGGGCCCCTCTCCCACTTCCCTCTCACTGATCTCAGACAGAGTGGCAGCGGACCTCCCCTTTCCCCCTCTAATCTCAGGCAGAGTGGTAGCGGAACCCCCTTCTACCCACCGACCTCAGATAGAGTGACAGCGGGCCCCTGTTCTCCCCCCTACCGATCTCAGGCACAGTGACCCACCCTCACTTTCCCATTACCCCCCCCCCCACCACCACAAATCTCGGGCAGGGTGGCAGTGGACTCACAAATGTGCAAAGGTAAATGTAGCCCCTGGGGGTGAGTGATATGTCTGAGCACTGTCCTGGCACAGGTTGGCACTGCCAGATTGGCAACATGTGGTGGCAAGTGTGTTGTCCACCTGTTGAGTTGTGCAGCCACTTCAATGTAGTCCTTCAGAGGAACCACTTCATCTGTGTATGTCTTTAGAACTAGCCTTGATTACATGAAGGGAATGGACTTTCTCATTGTAGATAGCCTGTCAGGCTGTTGCCCCAGTATCAATTTCCATCCTTACTGGCTGTGCTTCCAGTGAGCCATTATCTGTGTGTAGCACCAGCTGTGACTAACACATTGAGTGATAACCCCTCCTCTGATTGTGTGCCTCTTCACTCTTTTCATCTTCACTTTTGTAAAGCATGGATATTTCTCCTTTGATTTTGTTTTAAGTGCTGTCTTGATTTTTTTCAGGCTTTTCATTTTTATTCACAACCTGCTTTTTCTTCCTTCAGACACGCTCCATGCATTCCTTTCTTTCACAGCTTCGACACTCCATTCAGCAGCAGAATGCCCTGGCCTTCACATCACTGCACTTTCAGGTATCTTGGTTGCCATGACACCACCCAACCTTGCAACCTCAGTTAAATATTGGGGCAGTTCACTCCGTTTCTCTCTCCCGCAAGTGCTACCTGAATTGCTGAGAGTTTCCAGCATTTTCTGTTTTTATTTAAGACTTTAATCTTCTAGTTGGAAACACGGAAGGGAAGATAGATATTTTTCCTTACACAGACCATAAGAGGTCTGGAATGCACTGCCTGGGAGGGTGGTAAAGGTGGGTTGCCTCACATCTTTTAAAGAAAAACTGGATGAGTACTTAGCACAGGGTTGAGAGCTTCATTGTTTTAGGCATCCAGATCTCCGGCCACGTGTCCTGGTTCCCCCATGCTGACACCATAGTTAAGAAAGCCAACCAACATCTCTCCTTTCTCAGGAGACTATGGAAATTTAGCATGTCTGTTATGATGTTCATCAACCTTTACAGATGCACCATAGAAAGCATTCTTTCTGGTTCTATCACAGTTTGCTGTGGCTCCTGCTCTGCCCAAGACCGCAAGGAATTACAAAAGGTCGCGAATGTAGCCCAATCCATCACGCAAACCAGTCTCCCATTCACTGAATCTGTCCACACATCCCACTACCTCGGCAAAACAGCCAGCATAATTAAGGACCCCACACATCCTGGACATTCTCACTTCCATCTTCTTCTGTCAGGAAAAAGATACAAAAGTCTGAGGTCACAGACCAACCGACTAAAGAACAGCTTCTTCCCTGCTGCCATCAGACTTTTGAATGGGCTTACCTTGCATTACGTTGATCCTTCCCTACACCCTAGCTACGACTGTAACACTTCATTCTGTACTTTCTCATTTCCTTCTTTATGAACAGTATGCTTTGTCTGTATAGCGCGCAAGAAACAATACTTTTTACTATATGTTAATACATGTGATAATAATAAATCAAATCAAATCAAGTCAAAAATCAAACCACACCATAACATTCAGTGTTATGGGCCAAGTGCTGGCAGATGGGAGTAGGTGGGAGTTCAGGTTTTTCTAATGTGTCAGTGCGGACTTGATGGGCTGAAGGGCCCCTTCTGCACTGTATGATTCAATGATTCTATAATTCTCTCAAACATGGAATGCTCTGAAACAGGTGTGGCTGAGCTGGAGTTCTTCCAATAGTTTCAGTTAAACTTGACCACTTAAAATAGAGCAATATAAAAGGCAATGCGGAGAGAGGCAGGGGAGCTTGTTCTGGATCGCTCCCGTAAAATTCCAACATGATGGGGCGATACACACCTTTTGCATTGCAAAGTGCTTAATACACGGCTTGTCCACTAACTACCAAAGTGCAACAGAAACCTAATAAAGTAAAAGTGTTATTTAAAGTACTGTTATACTACTACCGGGAATAATAAGGCTTTGAAAATGAATACATTCTAAAGCATTCCGAGAATCACAGCAATACCAGCTCAGTGGAATTGAATGAAAAGACTGCAATGCTGCATTGTTGTATGCCGTTGTTACTGTGCAGTTTCAATGCTGCTGTCATACTGAGATTTTCATCTTGCCCACACCAGAACACAACATGGCATTGCTGGTGCCAGCCTGATCCCTGCACTATTCATGTAATTGGATTTGCTTCACACTGGTTACTACGTAAGTGCAACCAGTGCAAATCTATCTTTAATTTGTTTTTTTAAATTACCATATTTAGCTTACCTCTTGTGTATCGATTCTGTGTCCTACTGGTGAAAACATTTTTGCAAACCCACTATAGAATCATTGAAAATTTACAACATGGGAGGAGGCTATTCAAGTCATTGTGCCAGCACAGGTTGACAAAGAGTTACCCAGTCTAATTCCAACTTGCTGCACTTCATCTGTAGCTCTGCAGGTTGCAGTCTCTTAGGTCAACATCCAAATACTTTTTAAATAGGGTGAGTTTTTTTGCACCTTTTGTTGTTTCAGGCAGTGAGTTCCAGGCCCTTCCAATCTGTGAGTGAAAAGAAAATCTTTCCTCAAGTCCCCTCCAATCCTTCCACCAATTATCTAAATCTGAGCACCCAGATTTTGACCCTCTTGCTAATTTAAAAACGTTCCTGAAATCATAGAATCCCTGCAGTACAAAAGGATGTCATTTGTCCCATCGAGTCTGCTCTAACCACAACAGCACACAGCCTGTATCCCTGTAGCCCATGTATTTACCCTGCTAGGCCCCCTGACACTAAGAGGTAATTTACCATGGCAATCAACCTAACCCACACACCCAGCATATAAAATCACAGATTCCAACATGCCCCTCCCTGATGAGCTCAATGCATTCGATGCCCGTTTTGAGCAAGAGGTCAGCAAGAGCATGCCCTCCACTCTGGAATCTGAGGTTACCATTGCAGATGTCAGAGCAGCTTTCTCGAAGATCAATCAATGGAAAGCAACTGGCCTGGATGGGGTACCCGGACAAGCACTCAGATCCTGTGTGGACCAGCTGGCGAGATTATTTGCAGGCATCTTCAACCTCTCTTTACAACAATCTGATGTCCCTATCTGCTTTAATAAGAACATAAGAACATAAGAACATAAGAAATAGGAGCAGGAGTAGGCCATCTGGCCCTTCGAGCCTGCCCCGCCATTCAATAAGATCATGGCTGATCTGTCGTGGCTCAGTTCCACTTTCCCGCCCTCTCCCCATAACCCTTAATCCCCTCGCTTATCAAAAACCCATCAACCCGCGTCTTAAAAATATTTAGCGAGGCAGCCTCCACCACTTCAACGGGCAGAGAATTCCAGAGATTCACCACCCTTTGAGTGAAGAAGTTCCTCCTCAACTCCATTCTAAACCGCCCCCCCTTTATCTTGAGGCTGTGCCCCCTAGTCCTACTGTCCTTTCTGAGCGGGAAGAGTCTCTCCACCTCTATCCTATCCATCCCATTCATCATCTTATACGTCTCCATGAGATCTCCCCTCATTCTTCTAAACTCTAACGAGTACAAGCCTAGTTTATTCAGCCTCTCCTCATAGCTCAACCCCCTCAACTCCGGTATCAGCCTAGTAAACCTCCTCTGCACTCCCTCCAAGGCCAAAATATCCTTGCGTAAGTGCGGCGACCAAAACTGCACACAGTACTCCAGCTGCAGCCTCACCAGTGCCCTATACAGCTGCAGCGAGACCTCCCTACTTTTATATTCAATCCCCCTCGCTATGAAGGCCAGCATCCCATTCGCCTTCCTGACCACTTGCTGCACCTGCAGGCTGGGTTTTTGCGACTCATGCACAAGGACCCCGAGGTCCCTCTGCACCGTCGCCTGCTGCAGATTTTCGCCACATAAGTAATAGTCCTTCCTACCATTATTCCTACCAAAGTGGACCACCTCGCAGTTGCCAACATTAAATTCCATTTGCCAGTTCCTGGCCCATTCGCCCAGCCTATCTAGATCCTTCTGCAGACTCTCCACACCCTCCGCACAATTTGCCGTTCCACCAATCTTGGTGTCATCAGCAAATTTTGACACCATACACTCGGTTCCCTCCTCCAGATCATCTATATAAATGGTAAATAGCTGAGGCCCCAGCACCGACCCCTGGGGCACCCCACTAGTCACCAACCGCCAATCCGAATAGCACCCATTGACCCCCACTCTCTGTCTCCTATTTGACAACCAATCCTCTATCCACGCTAACACCCTACGCCCAACTCCATGCCCCCTTACCTTCTGCAATAACCTCTTGTGAGGTACCTTGTCAAACGCCTTCTGAAAGATGACCATCATCCCAGTACCAAAGAAAGGTTATGACACACATAATTGTGAAATGCTTTGAAAGGTGAGTCATAGCACAAGTCAACTCTAGCCTCCCAGACCATCTGGATCTGTTGCAGTTTGCCTACCATCGCAACAGGTCCACAGCAGACAACAATGTCCTGGCCCTGGCCTCAACCCTGGAACACCTAGATAACAAAAATACCTATGTCATATACTAAGCGACTCAAGAACAGCTTCTTCTCTGCTGTCATCAGAATTTTGAGTGGTCCTACCTTGCATTAAGCTGATCTTTCTCTACACCCTAGCTATGACTGCAACATGAAGGGTGGCACAGTGACACAGTGGTTAGCACTGCTGCCTCACAGCATCAGGGACCCAGGTACAATTCCCAACTTGGGTCACTGTGTGGAATCTGCATGTTTTCCCCGTATCTGTGTGGGTTCCCCTCGAGTGCTCCAGTTTCCTTCCACAACCTGAACGATGTGTTGCTTAGGGGCATTGGCCATACCAAATTCTCCCTGAATGTACCCGAAAAGATGCAAGAGTGTGGCCTCTCGGGGATTTTCACAACAACTTCATTGCAGTGTTTATGTAAGCCTACTTTTGACCAATAAATGAACTTTAAAAAAACTTTTGCATTCTGCACTTTCTCATTTCCTTCTCTATGAACTGTATGCTTTGTCTGTGTAGCACGCAAGAAACAATACTTTTCACCGGATATTGATACATGTGACAATAAAAAATCAAATCAAATCAAATCTTAGGACTGTGGGTGGAAACCGGAGCACCTGGAGGAAACCCACACAGACACTGGGAGAATGTGCAAACTCCACTGAGGCCAAATTCTCCATCCTTGCTGGCAACGGTGACAGGGCGTACAACATCAGAGAATCCTGCCCATCATTATTTTTATGTTTAAAGAAAAAGTATGATTTTAGCTTGAACCTAACATCTTTCTCTTTTAGATACTTGCTTTGAGAACATAATTTCACAGAAATTTTCATATTATTCATTGCATGTTAAAAAAAAAGTTTGTTACATGATTAAAAGAAGATAGATGAATCATAGAAACCCTACAGTACAGAAAGAGGCCATTTGGTCCATCAAGTCCACACCAACCACAATCTCTCCCAGGCCCTACCCCCACATCCCTACATATTTTACCCACTAATCCCTCTAACCTATGCATCTTAGGACACTAAAGTGCAATTTTAGCATGACCAATCAACCTAACCTACACACCTTTGGATTGTGAGAGGAAACCCACGCATACATGAGAAGAATGTGCAACTCCACACAGACAATGACCCAAGCCCAGAATCAAACCCAGGTCCCTGGAGCTGTGAAGCAGCAGTGCTAACCACTGTGCGACTGTGCCGCCCGCATTAAACAGATGCATTAAAGTCAGGTGGGGAGTGCACAATTTAGTAAATATTGTGCCTGATTTTCTTGTTCTTTCATGGGATATGGGGTCACTGGTTAGGCCAGCATTTATTGCCCATCCCTAGTTGCTCTTCAGAAGATGATTGTGAGCCATCTGCTTGAACTATTGTAGCCCATGTAGTTCTGGTAACTCATAGGGCTTTCAGGAAGGGAGTCCCAGAATGTTGATCCAGTGACAGTGAAGAAACAGCAATATAATTTCAAGTCAGGATTGTGTGTGGCTTGGTGGGGAACTTGCAGCCTGCTATCCTTGTTTTTCTGGATGATAGTGGCCATGGATTTGGAAGGTGCTTTTGAAAGAGTCTTGGTGAATAGTTGCAGTGTATCTCGAAGATGGTGCACACTGCTGGAACAGTGTGTCAGTGATGGCAGGAGTGGATGTTGAAGGCGGTAGATGGGTTGACAAACATGTGAGCTGCTTGTGTTGAGTTTTTGAGAGTTATTGGAGTCAGGAGATGAGTTGCTTGCCATAGGATTCTCAGCCTTTGACTTGCCCTTGTAGCCATCATATTTATATGGCTGGGATAGTTCAGTGTTTGGTCAATGGTCAGGATGTTGACAGTGGAAGATTTAGTGAAGGTGCTGCCATTGAATGTAAAGGGAAAATGGTTAGATCTCCCTTGTAGGAGATAGTCATTGCCTACCAGTTATGTGATGCATATGTTAATTGTCTATTGTCAACCCAAACCTGATTGATGAAGGTGAATGTGCCATATATCTTTTTCACCACCCTATTAACCTGCCTTTTGTAAGGAAATTTGTACTCAATATGTAAGCATGTTAGTACTTAGAGAATTTGTACTGAACAATTGTACCTAAACTGGGTATGAAATATGGAATCACGGATAGTATTAGAGTGTCTTCCTTGAAGTAGAATTAGGATGGGTAAGTAGAATTGGGATGGGTAATCAAGTATAGCTGATTTGTAACCTAATATAATCAAGTGTAGCAAATGTGATCAGAGCAGGAGACCCAGAGAAGTAGTATAGCAGTTACTTATTAGCAAATGCAAACAGCAGTCACTTGGGGAGACAATGGGTACTATACAGCTGTCCAGCTTAATATATGATTGTAACAAGCAAGAAAGAATAAAGTGAGCATGTTTTTCTTCACATTCGGCCTAAGTCAGCTAAACCACTATTGTTGTACAAGCAGAGTCGTAAAGATAAGGGCAAAGGATGTAACTACCATGGTTTCGAGAGGAAAAGAGACGTAACAATGGGTGACCAATCTCAAGCAAGGTAAATAAGGGGTCAGTACAGAAACAATGGTGGCTAAACGAGGTCGCATTGTAAAAGCGAGATAAGAATCTTGAGATATGGAGCTGAAATGTGCATAAAAAGACTGTAAGCCGAGGGCTCTGTGGAGTGTTCCGGACCTCCCGGCTTTATTCTCTTGTACTGGAAAATAAAGTCTACTGCTTGGAGGATTACAACTCAGACTCTCTGTTTCAATCGGGTTAAATAAGTTGTCGTCTTGGGGAACCACGACAAAATTGGCGCTGCGAGCAGGGTGTTGTGGGAAATCGCCCAGAAAATAGCATCTGGAAGGAGTAGCGGAGACGGTGGTCCGACTGGGGCTGGACATCCCAAAGCCGGCATTCTGACAGCAAGGTGAGCAGACTTATATTGCATGTAAATCCTTGTTGTCGGAAAAAGGGATCTCGAGGCCCGGCGCACCCGGCTCTCTGCTGGTCCTGGATCTCCCCAACCCAAAGAACATCCTGCAAAGGTAAAACTAAATTGGGGAAAACACTTTGAGAGACTGAGTCTGATCTGAAGGGTAGAGTTTTGCATGCAAAGCGCGCTGCGAATACTGTATTGTCTGTGAATGGGTAAAAAGTGCGATGCAAAAAGAACCGAACGCTAATTGATGCAACTAGGTTAAGTCAAGCGGTTTGGAGCGGGATTCCAGGTTACGACTTGCCCAAGGAGAGTAAGTGTAGGAAGGCCTGCCAGTCCGAACCTACCCAGGACCTCGGGGAAAAGACGTCAACCGAGAGGGAGAGAGGTCTGTGAGAGATTGCTCTCTTACCTAATACGGTAGTTAGAAGAGGGGAGAAGGCGAGCGATTGGAGTAAAGGGAGTGAAAGACAGATAGATTTGAGACAGCAGTGTGGAGAATAGAGATAAAAGGGAGACTTGGAACACAATTAGGGTGATAACTAACAACTTGGAGAAACTACGCTGACAAAACTACCTAGTGGCGAAGTCGGTACATTCAGTTAAAAGGGAAGGCCAGTCAGGGGACTGAAAGGGAAAAAACAAAAATGGAAGCGACACTGGATTGGGAAAAGATCACACATATAACTAACTTAGAAGAGGTAAAAAGTGAGTGGCCATATGTAAATTGGGAAGGAATAGCAGGTAGGAATTGGATAGACAAAATAAAATTGGAAACCTTAGAAAAACTAGTAAAGGGATCTGATCGGTATAGGGTATTTATACATATAGATGAGCAGGTGAAAACCTACTATCCTCTAGCCCGGGAAAGAAAGATAGTGCCAGGACAGGGGGCTACGGGGAAGTGGATATCGGAACCCCGGTTAGAGTTACAAATACTGGCAGGGGAGTCGCAAGGGATAAGTGAACGGGGGACCGAGCCTGGAAAAACAGTACACCGAGTGATAATAACTATAATACCAAACTCTGACGAATTAAGCAATAAAGATCACGGTAGCGAGACGAGAGTACAAATAATGGCAAGCAAAGCTAAAACACCAGTGGAAATACTAGGGGACAAGTTCCCAGCCCTCAGAGGGGATATAGCACATATCTCTAAGAAGTGGGCTAAAAGAACAAGTAAGACAAATACACAGTGGCCGGAGGAAGGCACCTGGTGCATAGAGAGGTGTGAGGATCAGAAGGGAATGATAAAGAACTATAAAATCAAGGATAGATCGAGCAAAAGAAGGGAGAAGCGAGAAAAAGAGTTAGAGATATTAGCGTTATTCGAAGAAGAAGGGAGAGAGAGAAGAAGAGCATGGGGGAGGGGTAGGATGCAAATGCCAGTCCAAGCTCAGGAAAAAAGGAACTGGAGGACCCAAACGTAGCCCCACCCCCATACCTGGAAGGGTCAAATCCCGCAGGACTGTACCCAGTTATATCAGGCACAATGAATTTTGAGGGAGAGTTTGACGTGAAGCAAATGACAAAGGAACAGTGGGCACAGAAGGAGGAAGAAAGGAGACAAGGTATTGAGGAAGAGACTAAGAGGATGGAAGAAAACCTGGATGGGTTAATTCAAAGGAGGAGGCAGTTAGAGGCAGAAGTGAACGTGGTAGATCTTTTTGAATGGGCAAAAAAGGTAATAGAAGGAGAAGGAGACAAGAGGCACGGAAGAGGGACTGGGGCCAGGAAAGAATGCGAGCAGAAAGTGGGAGAGGATCTCCACGAATGTGAAAGTGAGATACCACAAGAAAAGATAGAAGGAAAGAGAGTCCAAGGGAGGAAAGAGGAAAAAGAGACAGAAAGCAGCACAGAGGAAAAATGCTGGGAAGTACAAAGAGGGGGTGACAGACGAAAGTTTGGGAGAGCATGGACATGGAAGCACCCAGAGAGAGAAAGAATGGAAGGAGGGACAGAAGAAAGTAGTGAAGAGGAGGAGAGACAGTCAGTGTTAGGGGGACGAAGAAAATCAATGCGGAAAAGACACCAACCTGTAAAATATCCAGCAGTGGATCAAAGAGAGAAAGGGGTGTTCCTGGTGGTTCTGAAGGGTGGCAGACTGCAATATATCCCTTGGTCAGGTCAGGACCTGCCTAATTTAATTAACGAGTTACCCAATATTTTGGACGGAGCCGGGAGGTGGATTGGACAGCTGGAGGCTGGAATGATGGGAAAGAGGATGGCGCTGGGTGACATCAAAGCCCTCTTGACAAAAGTGCTGGGAATGGACCAAATGGCTGAAGTAATGAGACGTGCTGGCATCCCGACCGCAGCCTATGACCCGGATGTGGATGGAACACTAATGGATCCATACCGCCACGACATTTGGCAAGCACTACGGGATATGTACCCCAATCGGATGGATATAAAAACTCTGAGAGGGGAACCGTTGGGTGAGGAAGAGAATGCGGCCGTGTACATAGAAAACCAATTAAGAAGGTGGAGAAGGGACACGGAGAGGGACATTCTGACAGATCCACTAACCAACTCCCTGTTCTGAGCCGCAATCCTAGAAGGCCTGCCGACTTCAGCTAAGGCAAGACTGGAAGAAGTGGTGGGCCTGGATTCGAAAAACTACCGAGAGTTTGTGGATTATGTTGCCCATGCAGTGGAGAGACACCGCAGGGAGGAAAAAATGCAGACAAACAGTTGAAGGAGATACAACGCAAACTCCTGCAAGCCCAGCTGGAAGAAATTAAAAGTAAGGAAAAGCTGAAAGTGAAAGAAGACCCCACACTCAAGAAAATAGCACCGATGGTGGTGAACCAAAAGACAGAGGAAATACCTGCACCGATGCTAGGGAGGAACGGAGATGGAGGCCAGCCCATCATAACCTACAACATTTCTGCCTTCCCGCTGTCCATGAACCCAGGTGGCTATGGCTCACATTATCAAAACCCTTATGCTCCACAAAATCAGACTGATTGGAATAGAAATGAGAAAGGACAGGGAAGTGGCAGGCCACCCTATCAGAATCAGAGAGGACAGGGGCAGGGAAATCAGCAGCTTCTAAGGCAGGGACCGCCGCCTGGCCCTCCAGGCGTATGCTGGGGGTGCGGGGAAGCAGGACATATAAAAAGAAATTGCCCACAGAACTCTTACAGGCAGGGAGAAAACCAGCAGCAGATAGGCCAGCAAATGGCGCAAATGCCGTTGAATAACACCCCCGTGCTGCAGGGACCTGTGAATTTTCAGAGCTCCCTATAGGGGGGCCCTGAGAACCCTGAAATGGTAGGGCAGTACGTACAAATAACAGATACAGCAGATCAGGAACCCATAATTGGGGTTAGAGTAGGAGGGGTTGAGGTCCCCATGATGATAGACACCGGCGCCACGTGTACGTGCATACAAACAAAATATGCGAATCACCTACCATTATCAAACCAGTTTGTGAAAACTGTGGGGTTCTCGGGGAAAGTAACGTTAATTCAGATGACAACGCTGGTACCTGTCACCATTGGAAGCAAAACTACTCATGTACCTATATTAGTGTGTGATAGAATGCCATTAAATTTATTAGGAAGAGATGCAATCCTAGGTTTAGGACTAAAATTAGAATGTACAGAACAAGGAATTGATTTGATGGGAGTGTATTTACTCGGAGTACCAGGAAAGGAAGGGGTTAATGCGTACTGGTTGGGAGACATAGAGGAGCAAGTTAAAAAACAGGTATGGGAAGTTTGGGGGGAGCTGATAGATACTTGGGTTCCACAGGCCGAATGGCCAAGGACAGAACTGCACAGCACAATGATATTTGATGAAGAACAGAAACCCGAGATACAGGAGAAGTGGGAAAAGGAGGCAGGACGAGAACAGGAGATAAGGTCAGAAAGTATTTTAGTTGGGCCAGAGGGAGCGGCCCTCACGGTTGTTAGAGATGAATGGGTTAACAAATGGTTCTCTGTACCTGGAGCAGAACCACATGTTACACTGAAAGTGAATCCGGGATACAGATCAAAAGACCTAGGACCGATGGTACTGAGGGCACGGGAATTAGAATTTGTTCAGACAGACAACGTAGATGTTTGGATATCCACTAATGGACAAATGATAAAAATAATTTTGGATGATAAGATACTTGGGAAACCAAAGCAGGTAAAGATAGAGTTAGAAACCGGAGAGCAAGAACAGGAGTGGAGAGAAGGTTTAGAAAGAGATTTGAATTCCATCCCACAGGAGCTATGGTCCAGACAGGACACGGATGTGGGAAGGGTTAAAAATGCTAATCCAGTGGAGGTTAGACTAAAGACCGGACGACAAGGACCTTACAGACCACAGTATCCGATTAAGGCAGAAGCAATTGAAGGAATTAGAGGAACAATTAGGGGACTGATAGAAGCAGGGGTATTAAAGGAAACTCGGAGCAAGTGTAACACACCACTGCTACCGGTAAAAAAGGCGGATGGGGAAAAATGGAGATTGGTGCATGACTTGAGGGCAGTAAATGAGGTAGTGGAGGACATGCCAGTGGAGGTTCCCAACCCCTACACCCTGTTGACTAATATACCGCCTGAAAGCAGATGGTTCACTGTAGTAGACCTATGCTCAGCATTTTTTAGCGTGCCGCTAGCTCAATAAAGCCAGTATCTCTTTGCATTTACGTTTGAAGGGAAACAATACACGTATAACAGGATGCCCCAAGGATTCAAGCATTCCCCACATGCATTCAACCAGGTGTTGAGGGCAGATTTGGAGGGGATACAGTTGGAGGGAACATTGATACAGTATGTGGATGATTTATTATTATGCGCAGAGACAAGAAAGCAATGCAGGAAGGACAGTTTAAAACTATTGGAAAGATTAGCAGAAGGGGGTCACAAAGTATCCAGGAAAAGCTGCAGTTGTGCCAGGAAAAAGTAGAATATTTGGGGAGAGAGATATCAGCAGGGCAAAAGGGGATAGCTTCACAGCAAATAGAAGCAGTACTAAAAGTTCCGAAGCCACAGACGGTGGGGCAAATGATGACATTTTTGGGAATGACGGGATTCAATTCGGAATGGGTTGAAAGTTATGCAGAAAAGACACAGGCACTACGGAAAATAATGAAAGAGGCGGGATGTGAAGAGTTAAAAGCCAAACTAAGATGGGATAAAGATGCTTCAGACGCATTTGAGAATATAAAGAAGGAAATGGCACAGGCACCAGCATTGGCTTTACCAACCTATGACAAACCTTTTGACTTATTTGTGAGTAACAGAGAAGCAGGATTTGCTACAGCAGTGTTAATGCAGGAGAATTGCAAGGGCAGACGAAGGCAGGCTGTAGCATATTACTGCACCAAGCTAGACGACGTAGCAATGGGGTATCCTCCTTGCTATCAAGGTCTGGCAGCAGCTTGGTGGGCATACGAAAAGGCAGCCACAGTCACAATGGGGTATGGAATTGGCTGGACAATATGTTAGGAAGATGGGGGGTCTGGTTTGCTAAAGCTGGAGTTGTGACAGCCATGACAATAACCATCCTGGGATTAATATTTTGCTGTTTTTTACCTGTCTTGAGATCTCTCCTTGCTAGATTGGCAGTGCGACAAATGGTGACACAAGTGACAAGCAACCCACGTTTGGGAGGGACAACTAAGGAATGGGGAAACATTGAACTGCCCCCGCTGGATGAATTCACAATGACCCTGGTCGAAATTGAAACCTGTCAGTTTGCGAAATAGCTGCACTAGTGGAGGATTGTTCTACAACCTCACCGATGCCTACGGAGACCAAGAGACTTAGTCTGTACACAGGAATCAGTCTTTTTCCCTTCCCTAGACAAGGGTGGGAAGGTTTTTGGCTGATGACTGTTAGGGGCAGGCAATCTGGGGGAGCAACCTAAAAATCAGGACTTTTGCTAGACAAGCCATGATAAGACTAGAATGGGGACATTGATCCCTGGCCAAAGTACTTGGCTCCCCCACGTTGCCTACAAGTGTGATTAAATATGTGCATGTGAACAGGGCCAAACAAGGGGGACTATCTGAGCTGGCCTTGGTAATTGGGATGAGACTAGGGGATAGTCTCAAAGGAGGGATATGTAAGGAAATTTGTACTCAATATGTAAGCATGTTAGTACTTAGAGAATTTGTACTGAACAATTGTACCTAAACTGGGTATGAAATATGGAATCACGGATAGTATTAGAGTGTCTTCCTTGAAGTAGAATTAGGATGGGTAAGTAGAATTGGGATGGGTAATCAAGTATAGCTGATTTGTAACCTAATATAATCAAGTGTAGCAAATGTGATCAGAGCAGGAGACCCAGAGAAGTAGTATAGCAGTTACTTATTAGCAAATGCAAACAGCAGTCACTTGGGGAGACAATGGGTACTATACAGCTGTCCAGCTTAATATATGATTGTAACAAGCAAGAAAGAATAAAGTGAGCATGTTTTTCTTCACATTCGGCCTAAGTCAGCTAAACCACTATTGTTGTACAAGCAGAGTCGTAAAGATAAGGGCAAAGGATGTAACTACCATGGTTTCGAGAGGAAAAGAGACGTAACAATGGGTGACCAATCTCAAGCAAGGTAAATAAGGGGTCAGTACAGAAACAATGGTGGCTAAACGAGGTCGCATTGTAAAAGCGAGATAAGAATCTTGAGATATGGAGCTGAAATGTGCATAAAAAGACTGTAAGCCGAGGGCTCTGTGGAGTGTTCCGGACCTCCCGGCTTTATTCTCTTGTACTGGAAAATAAAGTCTACTGCTTGGAGGATTACAACTCAGACTCTCTGTTTCAATCGGGTTAAATAAGTTGTCGTCTTGGGGAACCACGACACTTTCTGCCTTGAGAGATCTATAAAAAAAAATGCCATGGTCCCTTTGTTCTTCAGAACTTCCTATCAGATCTTTCATAGTCTCCTTGACCTTGTTTTCTAAAGATGGCCCCTTTGAGTCCTCCTATCCCACTTCTAAGTTCCTTCTGAGTTTCACTATATTCCTCCAGGGCTTTGTGAGTTTTTAGATGCCTAGATCTATTGTATGATTCCTTTTCCCTTTTGATTTAACTTACAATTTTCCTTGTCATCCATGGTTCCTGGCTCTTGCCATTTCTATCTTTAGTTTTGTGGGGACCATGCCTGCCCTGCACTGTAATCAACTGGCCTTTAAAAGCCCCCCACATACCAGAGATGGATTTGCCTTCAAATAACCACTTCCAGACTGCACAACTTCTCCTCTGTCTCTTGCAGGCTGTTGGGAGGTCTGTAGTATATTTCCAACTTTGTGATTCCATCCTTCCTATTCCTGAGCTCCACCCATAATTGAATGTTTTGACACACCAATATCTTTAAATGTGCTTTGCCCTTAAAATCATCGTAAAACAGCCTCGATGTTGGATGCAGGGCAACATACTGATGCACAGGATGGGATAAAAGTTGAGCATATGCCTGTCAACTTCTAAGTGTTCATTCAACTTTCAAGAGACCAAGGCTACTTCACAGCTTGCATGACAAGATGATATATAATAAAAGGGAATGGGCTTGAAATGTCTCCCTTAACCTTTTCTTCTGAGAAGAGAAAAAAAGCCACAGTACCAAATTGCTTCATGACTCAGTTCATTAAGTTTTGATATTAATCTTCTAGCCCTCCACTGAACCTTTGCCATCAATGATAACCTCTTGAAAGAGGTGAACCAAGATTGGACACATTCATTTTGAGATTGTTACCTTGTTTCAAAATTATTTAACACTTGCACTAATCCCAGTGTTCTTAAGCATTCTAGCTATGAGAGAATCCTTGTGGACGAGTGGCCATAATATGGTAGAATTCTTTGTCAAGATGGATAATGATGTCCTTGATTCCGAGACCAGGGTCCTGAACCTGAATAAAGGTAACTACGATGGTATGAGGCATGAATTGACCATGATGAACTGTGCATCATTACTGAAAGGAAAGACAGTGGACAGGTAATGGCAGGAATTTAAAGAATGAATAGGTGAACTCCAGAAGTTGTTTATTCCTGCTTGGCACAAGGCTGGTAAGGGGATGGTAAGCATGGTTTACAAGGGAAATTAGAGATAGTGCAAAGATTCAAGGATGAAGCAAGAGAAAGCAATAGGCCTGAGGATTGGGAGCAGTTTAAAATTCTGCAAAGGAGGCCCAAGGGATTGATTAAGAAGGGAAAAATAGAATATGAAAGTAAGCGAGAGGGGAATATAAAAACTGACTGTAAAAGTTTATACAGAAATGTAAAGAGAAAAAAGATTGACAAAAATGAATTTATGTCCCTTACAGTTAGAAACAGGAGAATTCATAATGGGGAATAAAGAAATGGCTGAGGAATTAAATTTGTACTTTGCTTCCATCTTCACAAAGGAAGACATGAATAATGTACCAGAAGTGCTGAGAGAATCATGTTTTAGCGAGGAGCTGAAGGAAATCAATATTAGTAGAGAAATGGTTTTGGGGAAATTAATGGGATTGAAGGTGGATAAATCTCCAAGTCCTGATAATCTTCATCCCAGAGTACTAATGGAAGTAATCTGGAGATAATAGGTCCATTGGTGGTTAGTTTCCAAAATTTTTTGGACTCTACAAAAGTTCCAACAGATTGGAGGGTAGCTCAAGTAAGCCTGCTATTCAAAAAAGGAGATAGAGGGAAAACAGAGAACTACAAACCAGTGAGCTTGAAGTCAGTACTGGGGAAGTTGTGAGAATATATTATCAAGGATTTCATAACTCGAATTTGGAGGCAGTGACATAATCAGAAAAAGTTAATATGGATTTACATGTTTGATGAGTCTGGATATGGTTTATTTAGACTTTCAGAAGGCTTTCAACAAGGTCTCACGTAACAGACTACTACGTAAAGATAAAGCATATGGGATTGCAGGTAATGTCTTGAGACAGATAGAAAGCTGGTTAGCAGATAGGAATCAAAGAGTTAGCATAAATGGGTCTTTTTCTGATTGGCAGTCAGTGACTAGTGGAGTTCTGCTGGGATCTGTGCTAGTGCCCCAACTATTCACATTATATATTAATGATTTGGAAGAGGGAATTGAATATATTATCACTAAATTTGCAGATGGTACAAAGTTGGGTGGGAGGGTGAGCTGTGAGGAGGATGCAAAGATGCTTTAACGTGATTTGGACAGATTGTGTGAGCATCTGCATGGCAGATGCAGTGTAATGTGGATAAATGTAAGATTGTCTACTTTGGTAGCAATAATAGGAAGACAGATTATTACTTGAATAGGTGTAAATTGAAAGAGGTGGATAACAATGTGAACTTGGAGTCCTCAAAGTAAGTGTGCAGGTACAGCAGGCTGTAAAGAAGGCAAACAGTATGTTGGTCATCATAATAAGAGGATTTGAGTATCAGGATAAGAATGTTTTGGTCCAACTGTATAAGGTTTTGGTGAGGCCACATCTGGAATACTGTGTGCAGTTTTGGTGTCCTTATCTGAGGAAGGATGTTCTTATGATGGAGGATGTACAAGAAGGTTTACCAGGCTGATTCCTGGGATGGCAAGTCTGTCATGTGAGGAGAGATTAAATTGGTTAGGATTATAGTCACTGGAGTTCAGAAGAGTGAGAGGGGATCTCATAGAAATTTATAAAATTCTAATGGGGTTAGACAGGGTAGATTCAGAAAGAACATTCCCAATGATGGAGTAGTCCAGAACTAGGGGTCATGGCTTGAGAATAAGAGATAAACCTTTTAGAACTGAGGTGGAGGAGAAATTTCTTCACCCGGAGTGTGGTGAACATTTAGAATTCACTACCACAGAATGTAGTTGAGGCTAAAACGTTGTCTGATTTCAAGAAGAAATGAGATATAGCTCTTGGAGCTAAGGGGCTCAAGGAATATGGAGGGAAGGAGGGATCAGGATATTGGAATCGTTGATCAGCCATGATCAAAATGAATGGCAGAGCAGGCTCAAAGGGCCGAATGGCCTACTCTTGCTTTTAATTTCTATCGATGTTTCTTTAAGGCTATTTACTTTGCTTTTGCCTGATCATCTACATTCCGAAAGGAAAACAGCCTTGACCTAACCCATAATTTCTTGATTCGCTTTCACTTCGCTCCGATTAATTTTCTAATTGAGATGTCCTGCATTCTAGAAGTTGTTAAATTTTCCAGTTTTTCAGTAAAAAAATAAATTTCTGCCAGTTTGCAGCAGGAACATCATATTTACTTGCTTGGTTCCAACATCTTATCTTGAGCTTCCATATACTTCCTTAGCAATGAGATGGCGTGATGATTCAAAACTGTTCGCCCACTTCAACTTCCAAGGAGTTCCCCGTTGACTATTCATGCATCAGTTTAGGATAGGTTCAGGTTGAACTGTATTCCTCAAGTGAGCTGATAAGAGACTGGTCACTGCCACATTTTTGCTTGTTCTAAACTGCAATTGCGGTTTGTATTGAAAGGATGAGTTGAATTTATAGTGTAGAGCTGAAGGTCGTTCTCTTGATAAAGCTATCGCACTACAGAGCTCTGTTGATTTATAGTAAGTAGTGAGTCCATGTGTGTATTAGGCTGCTTGCAAATTCTATCCACCAACATCTCAGTGTTTTAAACTATTCAATCGCCCTTTTATAATGTGATGCTTGCGTTCTATTCTGGAAAGTAGAGGTCGAGCTTTAGGTCCATTGTTGAGATATTCATCATTTTTAGACCCTTTGTAGTGGTATTAATCACCTTTACATCTAGAACTGTGTGTGAACAAAAACATTCATATCAACTCTGCATACTGGTAATTCATTTAGAAATGCACTGACTGAATGACAAATAGATTTCTGGGTTTGCCCAAGTTGATGAATGGTTCAGATCTGAACACCCAATATAATGACTGAGTCCACAAGCACCTGTTTTCCAGAACAATTTGTGAAAAATACATCTGTCCAAGGATTTCTATAGAATGAAATCTGGCATTACAACTGATTAGTTTGCAATGAACTGTATATGGCTGTAAAGTGACAATTAAATGTTTTGTTTTCAAAGATCCAGTTATTTTCTGACATTAGACTGCTCTGAAGTCATCCTTTAAACTTTGTGTTGCCTTGATCTAACAGAGAACTACTTTCATCAATTCAAGTGAAGTAATTCATCCATTATCAGACAGAATTACAGAGATGCACAGAGACAAATGGACACATTCTTATAGCACTGGTGAGTGCAACTTCTTTCAGGACTCTCCCAGGACCAATTTCCAATATTGGTACTTCAGCTTGTTTAATCATTCATTACACAACTGCAACTAGCACAACAATAAACAATTCACTGTTATAAAATATTAACAAGCATTACCTCTGCCTGAAGGCACTTCCTAATATGGCCAAAAATACTTCAAATTCAGTTTAGGTGCAATTCAGCCTAAATTTTCCATCCTTTAGTTTATGTAAAAATGATGAAATGAGCAGAAAATACACCAATAAGTGATTCCTTTACAATAGTCACCATATGAAAGCCATCACAAAGGGAAGCAAAAGGGATTACACATTTGAATATAATTTGAGATCAATGCTGTTAGTGACAGTAAGTATCTAGAGTTATTAAGGGCCTCAATAACACAGAAGAAGATAGATTGGTTGAGGTGAGAGAACTCAAGACATTTAAAATCGAGGAAGCAGAGAGTGAGATTAGATATTGAAAGTTTTACTTTTCTGAGAGGGTGATTAATCTGTGGAACAGGATATTGAAAATGGTCATAAGGACTGACTCCTTGCAGTCCCTCAAGAAGTCGTAGGCATATTTTTGAACAGGCACATAATCATTCCAGAAACAGATTAAAATTCCAAGAAAACAAATAATAGGCTTGAGACTTCCTGGTTCCTGTCCGCAAGTTAGAGATTTCCTTTTTTGACAGAGGATTCCTGAACTGGTGACAGTTTTTTGGCATGCCTTAGAGATGAGGAGAGGAAAGGCAGGTGTGTGGATGAATGTATATGGCCAGGAAAAATGCATGTTGCAAGCACAAATGGGCCTGCTAGCTTTGTCTCATTGCAAACTCACAGCATAATTATAATGTGATGAAAATTGAGATTTTGCACATGTATCAAGTATGTTTTTTCCAGAGTGATCCATAATACTTTGTTGATGACCAGTTACTAACATTTGCATCCTAACATTACCACACAGGTCGAGAAACATCTATTAATTAATCTATGAATTAAAACACACTTTCCTTAGTAAATTCAATTGGGCTATGTGGCAAAATTGAATTCCTCTTCACTCCATTCCTTGGTTCACTGAAGCGAGACAAAGAAAATTGTGGGCAACTTGTAGCACAATTTTGTGATAAATAATTTTGTTCCTGAGGTCAGGCGAAGGGAAAAATTCTGTCACTGAGGTCTTTTAAATTTAATTCATTCTCTGGCAAGGCCAGAATTCATTGTCCATTCCCAATTACTTCGAGAAGTTGGTAGTGAGCCACCATCTTGAATCAATATCATCCATGTGGTGAAGATACTCCCACAGTGCTGTTAGGAAGGAAGTTTCAAGATTTTGGCCCAGCATCAGTGAAGGAACATTAATATATATCCATGTTAGGATGCTAGGTTGCTTGGAAGAGAGCCTTTTTCTTTGAGTGCTCCAGGTTTTGGGAGGTGCTGTCAAAGTAACTTGGATGATCTGCTGCAGTGTATCTTGGGAATTAAATACACAAATGTTCCCTTTAAGCTGTATGCAACTGCACGGCAACCCAAAAGCTCCCACACAAATTCAGCGCAAGTCAACACTTTAAGCTATCAAGAAGGAGGAGAAACATCTGGACAATTTTCCATTTTGGTGAGTAGATGTTAGTGCTGCAGCCATAATGGCAGAACTTGTTCTATAGAACAAGATTTTAGCATTGTAGCCAAGGTGTTGTTGGGTCCAATGGACTCTGCTGTTTCCAGTATGCTCAGCTGTTTCTTGATACTACGTAGAGTGAAACAAATCAATTAATACAGGCTCTTCTTGGCATTGGTGACTTCAGGAATTGGCCAAGATGGATCATCCACTTAACACTTCAGGCAGAAGATAGTTACAAAGACTTCAGCCTTGTCTTTTGCACTGATATGCGAGGCTTCATCATCCTTGATGATGAAGATGTTCATGGGATATTGTCCTCCTATCATTTGTTTAATTGCCCACCACCATACACATCACTGGATGTGGCAGGGCAGCAGAACGTTCCTGAGATCTATTTTGGGATCACTTGGTCCTGACTATGGTACGCTGCTTACTGTGAGTCATTGATCATAATCCAAGCAGAAATTACTTTGCAGTGAGACTTAAACTGGAATCTAAAGGCAATCTAAGGTTTACTGAGAGTGACATGCTATTGCATTTCTTTAAAGTGGATCAAACAAGACAGAAAATACATGACTGATTGCAATGGCCTTACCCTCACTGTCATAAAGTCACCAAAAAGAGATATCCACTTCATTTGTGGCAGTTTTGAACATTTGTGAACAATGAAAGAACAACGAGCTGAAAGATTTATTAAAAATGGACCAAATTTGATTAAATTTTGCAGTACTAGTGATGTATGTCTTTAATGTGCTTTGCTTCTTTGTCCGTCCCTCATGTGTCATCAACTCAGTGTTGGTTATTGTCTATATGCTGTTCAGCAGACCCTGATTAAGGACTTTTTGATGCTAGCTGGGTCAGCTTGAATTTAAGAAACTCTTCATTTCAGCATTATTTTTAAATCAACTAACCAACATGTGTAAACATCCAGTTATTCACATTGCGCTACTGGAGCAACTAAAAGTGCACAATTCTCTCTTTCAACAAAAATCTACAAACCAGCACCTGGGCATCTGACAATAAAATGTGCAGTGCCTTATCCAATAATTCTGAATGAAACACCTGCTCACTCCCTGAGTGACACACTTCTAGATTTTTTGCACAGAAAGGATCATCACAGAAAGCCAACATTCAGTCTCTCATGTCTCACCGGCTCTTAAGGAAAAGATATACAATTCGTCACATTCCTATATTTTTTTCAAATACTTCTGAAAAGTCCAGCAAGTTTATAGAATCCCTATTGTTCAGAAGGAGGCCATTCGGTCCATTGTGTCTGCACCAACTCTCCGACAGAGCAAATTACTCAGGGCCACTGCCCGCCACATTCCCTTACCCCCATGCATTTACCCATTAATAACCCCAGCCGCCTCAGTTAGATCACTAGAACTGCTGAAGTACCTTCCTGGGGAAGTACCAGTAACACCATGAAGTGTGATCCTGCTTTCCTTTACAAGCAGATATTCAATTCCCATGTGAAAGGTGCTCTAGACTCTCCTTTTGCCACCTTTTCCGGTTTCCTCTCGCATTCTGAAAGACGCGCTGGTTAGATGAATTGATTCAAATAGAACATAGAACATAGAACATAACAGCACAGAACAGGCCCTTCGGCCCACGATGTTGCACCGACCAGTTACAAAACAATGACCCACTAACCTAAACCAATCCCTTTTCGTCCATAAACCTATCCACGGATCTCTTAAACGCCCCCAAACTAGGCGCATTTACAACTGCAGCAGGCAGGGCATTCCAATCCCTCACCACCCTCTGGGTAAAGAACCTACCCCTGACATCCGTCCTATAACTACCACCCCTTAATTTAAAGCCATGCCCCCTCGTGCTAGATTTCTCCAGGCGCCATAGTCTGGTGACTAGGGGAATTTCACAGTAACTTCACTGCAGTGTTAATGTAAGTCTTACTTGTGACTATTAAATAAACATTAAAAAAAAACGTTTTTATAAAGTGCCACCCAACTCCAAATATGCCCTACTTAATTTAAAAAAGTGCTTGTATGCATTTTGGTTCTTTTGCTGATTCTCTTAGCACTGTATCGTTTGGTTATAAACCCACCCACGAGGGAAATAGTGCGTGACTCAATAATGGTTATCTGACTAGCAACCAGTGCAGCCACTCCATGAAAGGTGACATCATTAGTAATTTAGCATCATCATTTGATCTGACACGTGCAGCAACCAGCACACATACTGGCAGTGTAGCAACTTTAGAGGGCAGCATAGAGTTGAAATCATTATGTGGTGAGGCAACTGGCAAGAGTGCAGCCAGGCCAAGGGAAATGGTTAGTTCATGTGCCAGCTCACAAGGGGGCAAGGTCATAGGCAATATCTGTTGCAGCGGACTCCAGATGAGGATTACATTAGGACAGCATATAGTGAAATGCTGATGGTTACACACATCAAGACTCTTGATACATTGGCAGGCTTACCACTGGAAAGGAACAGGGGACAATGGAAGAGGGAGTAGGGTCTAGCTCCATCCTGACATAAGGTTTCCAGCAAAAATTGGAGCCCAACCTCTCCAGCACCGAAGTGATAGGCAATTCCATAACAACATCTGTGCAGCAGAGTGTGCTGGCCGATGTCTCAGCTTCCGCTGCAGCACAGACAGAGGGAACTCAATGTCTGAGTGCATCAGTGGGAGCTTACAGTGATGAGACCCATACTTGTTGCCATGCAGACACCAGCTGATGCCCTCATCACTGACAGTTCTCAAAGGGTAAGGATCTCACTGCAGTCCAGCAATTTCATAGAATCCCTGTTGTTCAGAATGAGGCCATTCAGTCCATTGCATCTGCACCAACTCTCCGGCAGAGCACCTTACCCAAGGCCAGCACCCCCCCCCGCACCTGCCACACTCTCTTACCCCCTGCATTTACCAGTTAATAACCCCAACTGCCTAGCCATCAGATCACTAAACTGCTAAGGTATCTTCCTGGGGAAGTACCAGTAAATACTATGAAGTGAGAACTTGCTGTCCTCTCTCAGGATGGTGGTTTAATGCTTCCATGACTGCTACCTTACCAGTTTGCCAGCTGTTGCCTCTCAGCCAGCCAATGCAATTGCTGTCATGCAGGCGCATTACTGAAAATACAGAGGAACAGCAAAGTCTTCGCAGGTATGCTTCTGGGTGCCGGGGTCGAGGGTGCCACTGAACAGCAACTGAATGTGCTGGGTGGGGTGAGTATGAGGTCATGGCCCATATTTGTACCAAGGACATAGGTAGCAAGTGAGAAAATGGCCTGTAAACAACCTTCAGGGACCTTGGAAAGAAATTAATTGGTGCAGGAAAGCCAGATTCACAAGGCCCAGACTTGCAAGACTATCCATTCTCACCCAGTGAAAAGATATTTCACCAGCCAAACTGCAGCCACTGAGGTTCTCAGGCAGTACCTAGGAACCAAGGGTAACTTTCTTTCACTCTGGGGTCCTGGGTGCTGAGGTGACTAAAACATCCAATGTTGGATCTGCTCACTCTGTGAGAAGCACCAGCTCAGGCAAGAATTCCTATAGGACAAGGCACTTAGGGGAACAGTTCAGTTTTCGTCCATGAAGAAAATAGGTGCTGAATAAAGTTACTGCGGATTTTTTTTTGTTAGTCACCATGAGCAAATGGGATCCATCCAAAGATGCTAAGGAAAGCAAAGATTGAAATTATGGAGGCTTTGGCCATTGGCCGGAATTCGCCAGCCGTTCACGCCCCGCCACTGCTGCCAGCGAGGATGGAAAATGTGGCGTTAGGCCAAATCTCCGTTCACTGCAGCAGGACAGGAGAACCTTGCTGAAGAATCCTGACCATTACCTTTCTTTCTACCTTAGATAGACGGATGGCACCAGAGCATTCGGGAATTACAAATGTTACACTTGAGATCAAGAAAACAAGGTGTCAGGTTCAGGAACATCACTCCGGCAAAAAAAATTAAAAGAAAGGCAATAGTAATCACTTACTCTGGCTATTGAATCAAAAAACAGTTAGAAACAATGAAGTTGATACTTATTGACATCCCCTTCAGCCTTTTCAATTCCGTTCACAATCCAAATCAATGTATTTAGTCATACAATGAAGGACTGCACCATTTTGCCAATGCTTTGTTCAGATTAATTAACTCTTTTTCATCTTTGCTCTTTAAAAATTCCAATTTCCTTCTCCAGTGGTAAACAAATTGGGGCAGATGGGAAATTGGGCTGCCGATTGCTGACAGCCATGTGAGACACTACTCAAAACAAATCTCTCCAACGTCCCCGTGTATGATCCAACTTGCCACAATGCAGCTGAAGGGTCTCACCCTGGCAGCCTTCTCTTGAGATCCAACAGCAGCTGCTGCTCCCTCTGACAGGGCCAAATGTAAGACAGTGGTGGCTTGCTGCTGAGCAGTTTAAATGAACTGCCTGAGAAACCTTAGACTGTGAAGGTGGCCTCCTCGTACCAGCAACCCAACCCCCACCCCCACCCCCACCCCCACCCCCGCGAAAGCATTGTGGGTGAGCCCACCCTGTTTTAACTTTTCATTTGACAGACTTTTAATTAATCCGAGGTGAGGCTTCCTCTGCTCTCCAAGTGGAAGTTTTGTCTCACAGAGCTACCGCTCAAGAGGAGATCGGAATCTGTGCCACACTGGCAGGCTCCCTGGGAGCAGTGGTCACTGCCAGCACTGCAAGATGCCTAGGGGCAGCCACGGATGCCCCGGAGAGTACCTGTCAGCCGAACATTGGGCACAGGCCTCTCCCACCATCTGTGAAATCTGAGTGGTGTTGGGATAAGGCCCTTTTGTGGACATTAATTGCCTGCTTGTGGCCTTTACTTTGATCATGGGCAGGTGCCCCACACTATTACTGTGAACATGAACAATTCATTTTAAAAATGTGATGGTTTTTTCACTTAACGTCCAAAAGAGACTTTATCCCCTGGAAGCATGGATAGAATTGTAGAATCAAACAATGCAGAAGAGGCCCTTCGGCCCATTAAGTCGAGGCCCTTTGGTCCATTGACATGAGAGAAACACCTGAACTCCCACTTAATGCCATTCACCACAACCTGGCACCTGGCCCATAGCTTTGAACATTATGATGTGCCAATATTTTACAAAGGATGTGAGGCAAACACCCTCCCAGGCAGCACGTTCCAGATTATCGCCACCCTCTGGATAAAAAAGTTTTTCCTCACATGCCCCCTAAACCTCCTGCCCTTCAGCTCAACTCTATGTCCCCTCATGACTGACCTTTCAACTTAGGGGAACAGCTGCTCCTTATCCACTCTGCCCATGCCCCTTATAATCTTGCACACCTCGATCAGGTCACCACTCAGTCATCTCTGCTCCAGTGAAAACAACTCAAGCCTATCTAACCTTTCTTCATAACTTAAATGTCCTATCCTGGTGAATCTCTCTGCACCGACTCCAGTGTAATCACATCCTTCCTATAATATGGTGACCAGAACTGCATTAAGTTGGTCTTTCTCTACACACTAGCTATGACTATAACACTACATCCTGCACTCTCCTTCTCTATAAATGGTATGCTTTGCCTGTATAGCGTGAAGGAAACAGCACTTTTCACTGTATGCTAATACATGTGACAATAATAAATCAAATCAAATCAAATCAATACTATAGCTATTGCCTCACCAAAGTTCTATACAACTCCAATATGACTTCCTGACCTTTGTAATCTATGCCTTGATTGATAAAGACAAGTGTCCCATATGCCTTTTTCACCACCCTGCTAAATCCATATAAACTACATAACTGTGCTACATACCTGGTCACCTCCTCAAAAAAATCGATCAAACTTGTTAGGCATGACCTCCCTCTGACAAAACCATGCTATCACTGATCAAGCTTTGACTCTCCAAGTGGAGATAGATGCTTTCTTTCAGAGGCTCCTCCAGTAGTTTTATTATCACTGATGTGAGAATTACTGTTCAACGATTTCCTGGTGTTAGCGCGAATGGGCGAAATGACCACTATGGACTCAGGGTGAAGTTCAATAGCGGCACAGCTTTATTTTCCTTTACGTCGATGGAGAAGCGCAGTCAGGACATACAATCAGACTGTCCCGAAAGCGCTCTAACGGTCCCTTGCAGCGGGCTATAGTTATACCTGAACTTTGGTGCAGTATGCGATTCAAATGCTAATACTTTATTTACAGTATTCGACCTTAGCCATCCTGTCTCGATGTTTCCAAGTGTTGAGGAAATTGTTTTAGGTGTGTTAATTGTTTTGTTTGATTGGTTATTAATAGTCTAGAATCTCCGGGGTTTGAACCATAGGTGTGTCATTGATCTCAAAAGAAGTTTTGAGGGGCCAGGAATGTTTCCTTAACTATGCTAATTTTAGGTGTCTCCATGGGTTGTTTGACTGTTTTAGAAGTGCTGATTTTGATGGGGTGGAGATTTTAGTTCCTGTAGGTACCATCCTGTCCAGCTTCCCTTATGTGCTAGCCCTCATTTGCATTCTAAAAGCATGCTCTTGCCTGCTCTTCGGTGTCTGTTACTTCGTGATTTTTAGTGGAGGGGCTCTGAGTGTAACTTTAGTCTGCTTCCATTTTGTGTGCCCAATTTCATAAAATTTGTTGTCTGATGACACCTGGTTTATCTCCTTCTTAAAGTGAAACCACATTAGCTGTTCTCCAATTCTCTGTGGCCAGAGAGGAATTGAAAATTAGTAAGAGCCCCTGTAATCTCCTCCTTGTCCAGTCCATCACGCAAAGCAGCCTCCCATCCATTGACTCTGTCTCCACTTCCCACTGCCTTGGAAAAGCAGCCAGCATAATCAAGAACCCCCTGCATCCCAGACATACTCTCTTCCATCTTCTTCCATTGAGAAAAAGATATAAAAGTCTGAGGTCATGTCTCAACTGGTTCAAGAACAGCTTCTTCCCTCCTGCCATCAGACTTTTGAATGGACCAATCTTATATTAAGTTTATCTTTCCCTACACCCTAGCTATGATGGTAAGATTACATTCTGAACTTTCTTCTTTCCTTCTCTGTGAACGGTATGGTTTGTTTGTGTATTGCACAAGAAATAATACTTTTTACTGTATACTAATACACGTGACAATAATAGATCAAAATCACATCAAATGAAATCACAGTTCTGTTATTTTCTCATTGCAGGATCACAAAACATAAAGGAGAGAGAATGAATCGCATGTTGTCTCTAGAAGTCTGGGGAGGGCTGGGCAATTCTGCCAGCCCACTGCGCTGCTGAAGCAGCACAATGGGCCAGGAGACTCAAATGGAGACCATGAAGCAAGCTTCCCACTGGGTGTAATGGCCTCCATGAGTCTCCGGTCACTGGATTTCTGGGTTATACAGTAAATAGTAGAACCTTTAGGAATATTGACAGACAGAGAGACCTGGATGTACATGCCCAACAATCACTGGAAGTAAAAACACAGGTGGATAAGTAGTCAAGAAGGCAAATGGCATGCATGCCTTCATTGGTTGGGGTAATGAGTATAAAAATTAGCAGGTGATACTGCAGCTGTACAGAATTTTAGCTAGGCCTCATTTGCAACATTGTGAACAATTCTGATCACCATACTAACAGAAGGATGTGGATGCTTTGGAGAGATTACAGAAGTGGTTTACCAGTATGTTGCCTGGTCTGGAGAGTATTAGCTATGAGGAGAAGTTGGATGAGCTTGTTTTATTCTCACTAGAACAATGGAAGTTAAGGGGTGTACTGATAGTGGTTTACAAGACAATGAGTGGCATGGACAGAGTGGATAGTCAGATGTTCTTTCCTAGGGTAGAAAAGTCAAGTACTAAAGGACATAGGTTTAACGTGCATGGGGAAAAGTTTAGAGGAGATGTGCAAGGCAATTTTTTTTACACAGAGAGTGGTGAATATCTGGAACACGCTGCCTGGGGAGGTGGTGGGATCAGGTATGTTGGCGGCATTTAAGGGGCATCTTGACAAAGAATAGGATGAGAATGGAAGTATTGACAGGCATCATTAATGGTGCACACTTTGAGAGCCAAAGGGCCTGTTCCTGTCCTGTACTGTTCATTGTTCTTTGTTCTTTATAAACTGTGCACCAGATGTCAATGCAGAGCTGTACAAATTATGTGAATGATCATTAGCATATGATTAGCAGGCCTGTGACTAAAGTCTTCGGGCCCACTAGCCTCTCACCCCAACCAGGAGTCATTCACTTTAGCAGGATTTACAACAGCTCTCCACTAGCAGAGAGCTAGTGGCCCAACCCCGCTGGAGTGAAGGGGGATCATGGAGGCCCTGCAGAGAGTCTGGGATTGGGGGTGCCCTTAGGCATTGTCAGCCTGGCAGTGCCAGCCTGGCCCTCAACACTGCCCAAAGGGTAAAGTGGCAATACCTGGGAAGCACCTTGGCACTGCTTACAGAGCATTAGGCAGTGCCAAGAGGGCAGAGCCAATTGGGTGCGGGGGGCTCTGGTGTGAGAATGTCCTGCTGCACAATGGCCCACTCAGTGCTATGTTTCTAGCTTCTCCAATGGGAATAGGCCCTGCTCCCTGATTTTTCATGAGATTGATGCAAGTGCACTCTGCAGTGCAGAATATAGGAGATGCATTTGGAAGATCCTGCTGAAAAAATAGTGGGATTTACTCCAGTTTTTACACAAATTCGACACTTAGAATCTCATGTACCTGGTCAGGATGGTGACATAGGGACATCCTAATTTCCTGTCAATGGAATCAAATACAATTCATATACACATCATGCTACACCCAGTCAATTTTGTTTGATTTCAAGCAGGGAAAGGAATCTGATAACCTTTGGAATGATAAGTCGCAATGTCCTTATGTTTTCAGTACTAAGTCATACGCATTTCTCTCTGCTAGGGCATTCAGATGTATAACAGTGGTTGCAGAAAATCCGGGTGACACTTCCTGAGGGGAGCTAAATCCTTCTGAAAGTGCTGTCATAGGAATGATGATTGCCATGCGCCAGCTGAGATACTCACAGTTTAGTGGGATTAGTTGACAGATAGTTGGATTTTTGCCTGGTTGTTTTGTTGGATTGTCACTACCCATGGTGTGGATTACTTAGACATCATTGAGCAGCTTTGAAGAAGTTACCAATAATGCTTTATTAATGTTATTGTATATACATATATAGAGAGTGCAGATAAGGAAAAGATTATATGTTCTAAGTCAGGGCACATTCCTACATTATAGCTGGGCAGTACTGTACTCAGACCCATGTTAGCACTTAATGTACTCAATCCTTCTACTGCCAACCTGTGCCAGGCAGCAGGCTCTTAGGGGAGCCTCATGTGCAGGGTTCATTTATCTGCGGTGTGGGGAACAGATACAAGGGAGCAATGGGGAAGCCAGTGATTATCATGGAGTGGAGGGAAGAGTGGAGCAATAATCAGGGCATGGATGGGGGAGGAATGCTGGTGATGGTTGGGGTGAGGATGAGGATGAGGAGGTCAATGATGAGTGGCGGGAATGGGGAGAAGGGGTGATGCCACTGATGATGGGGGATTGGGGGTGAGGATCATGGAGTTGGAGTCATAAAATCATAGAATACTCTACAATGCTGAAAAGGCCATTTGGCCCATCGAGTCTGCACCTACTCTCTGACAGACTATCCTACCCAGACTGTCTCCCCCACACAATCCTCGTACATAAGAACATAAGAACATAAGAAATAGGAGCAGGAGTAGGCCAACTAGCCCTTCGAGCCTGCCCCGCCATTCAATAAGATCATGGCTGATCTGTCTTGGCTCAGTTCCACATTCCCGCCCTCTCCCCATAACCCTTAATCCCCTCTCTTATCAAAAACCCATCTACACCACACATTTACAATGGTCAATCCCATCTAATCTACACAGCTTGGGATACCAGGGAGCAAGTTAGCATTACCAATCCACCTAACTCACATATCATTGGAAGGGCAGGGTGGAATTGCTAGCGATGGCTGAGATGGGGAAAGTTAGGCAGGGGAGGAGGAGGAGGGAGGGGCAATTCCGGCAAAGATCGGGATGGGGTGATGGTGATGCCAGCAAAGGTTGCAGGGAAGAGGGTTTTGGTGATTATCAGTGGCGGGGGTAGGGGATAGGGTGTGGTGGGAGTGAGGCTGCCAGGGATGACCAAGGTGGGGGAGGGAGAAAGGAGGCCACAGATACCTCTGTGTTGGAAGAGGAATGGGGGGGGAGATTTTTTTTAAACACAGTATGCCTAACTCAGTGAAGACTGTTCCCGGCTTTATGAGTACCCGCCTTGCCTGAAGGAAGGTGCAATCATTGCCCACTTTCTTTTGGTAGTTAAAGGAACATGATCTGGAGAGAAAATTGGCCAGTGGAACTGAAGAGTTCACACCAGCTTTCTCACACAACTGATACTCTGCAATACTCCTGCAAGATTACATACAATAGGTTACTTCATAAGATAAGAGCCCACTGTGTTTTGGACAGTATATTAGCAGGGGTAGAGGATTAGCTAACAAATAGGTGGCACGGTGGCACAATGGTTAGCACTGCTGCCTCACAGTGCCAAGGACCTTGGTTCAATTCCTTGCTTGGGTCACTGTCAGAGTTTGCACGCTCTCCCTGTCTCTGCGTGGGTTTCTTCCGGATGCTCTGGTTTCCTTCCACTGTTTGAAAGATGTGTGGTTATGGCCCGAACAGGCGCTGAAGTGTGGTGACTAAGGGAATTTCACAGTAACTTCATTTCAGTGTTAATGTAAGCCTTACTTATGACTAATAAATAAACTTTACTTTGAACAGAGAATTGGAATAAGAGGGGCATTTTCAGGAGAGCAACCTGGAACTATTGCCAACGTAATCAGTGCTGGGGCCACAGTTAGTTACAATATATATTAATGCCTTGTCAAGGAAAATGAATGTACTTTCAAGTTTGCAGGTAACATAAAAATAGGTGGGAAGGCAAATGGTGAGGATGACATTGGAACGTTACCACCTCGCCCGCCTAAGGCTTGTAAGATCTCGCCTGAGGCCATTGGAGAATGCCATTCTGCGAACCTCGCCTGCCCTGACCCTGGGGCAGGTAAGGAGGTAAAATTCCAGCAATAGTGTCTCCAGAAGGATATGTACAGGTTGAGCAAGTGGGCAAAACGCAATAGATTAGAAGGAAATGTGAAGTCATGCATTTTGGTACAAAGAAAAGAAAATAGAATCATAGAATCCCTACAGGGCAGAAGAAGGCCATTTGGCCCATCAAGTCTACACCAACAACAATCCCACCGAGGCCCTATTCCCATAACCCCACATATTTACTCTGCTAATCCTCTGACACTAGGGTCAATTAAGACAGCCAATCAACCTAACCAGCACATCTTTGGACAGTGGGAGGAAACCAGAGTACCCAGAGGAAACCCACACAGACAGGGGGAGAACGTGCAAACTCCACACTGTGGCCTGAAACCAGAACTGAACCCGAGTCTGTGACACTGTGAGGCAGCAGTGCTAACCATTGTGCTGCTGTGCTGCCCTAAATCGATGGAGGAAATGAAAGCCATCACACATCTGACAAACAACAAAGCAGCAGGAAATGACACAACCTCCACTGAAATCTTTAAGCACGTGGGAGAGGAACTAAAATTGCTGCTCCATGCACTCATCCTGTGGATCTGGAATGAAGAGGAAATCCAGAATGATCTTAGAGACGCTGTGATTGTGATCACGTTCAAGAAAGGGGACAAATCCAGCTGCAAAAAATATAGAGGTTTCTCCTTGCTTTTCATTGTAAGTCTTTTCCCAACTCAGTCAAGGCAGACACACCAGACGAGGACAGGAGAAGCGCATCAGAATGAGTTGAAAGGCGATATAAAGGAATGCAACATTGACATTAACTCCTGAAAGACTTTGGATTGAACCAGATGACCATAGACTTTGTGAGAAGAACCTCATCACGTTGAAACCTAATGTTAACAAAACATAAAGGAGAAATGAGATAGGTGAAAAGAACATGCCATGACCCAAACTGATAATAGGCAACCAGACGTCCCAAATGACAACAAATGCCCTATGTACCATTAAGTCTGCAGCCTTCGAAGTTAACTCATCATCCAACTTCAGACACATGGAAGAAAAACACCCTCACTAGCAAGTGATAGCCAACAATAATAAGGCTAGAGAATAATAGCCAGGAGCGCTCGTTAACAGGAAAGGAATTTATTCAATGAATATGCAGCTAGTCAGTGCTTACTGCAACTGAAAATGGTTACTAACTGATTTACAGAACAAATAATTAGAATAATCTATGCCAGGTGTCTAGGCAGCTGTCATATTGCATTAATCTTGTGCTTGCCAACCATTCACCAACTGTTCCACCTGTCAAGGTATGTCAGAGGATACTTATCAGAAAATTAGAGGTATTCATCCCCCACAGCACATAGTTGGTGACATGGCCAAGGTAGAACTAAATTCATGGAGCCACAAGGATAATCTTTCAGCATACAGTTCTGATTCTGAAACAAGGGTTCGATGCCTTGATATATGATGGTGCCGGGGGCTAGGGGTGGGGAGGCGGGGAAGTTGCTTGGATACAGTCCCAGAGATTCTTATGCATTATTAATATGCTTCATATTGGGCAATCTCATTACCTAAGGAGGTAATGAGGAGGAACGGCCTGCCAATCACATGCTAATGAGATCCAGCAGAAGAAAAACAAGCAAGCCTCTCTCTGATAATGGCATGAGGCAGCACGTATCAGCCCTGCTTCATCCTCCCACTCACCCCATTGCCCACCCCAGTCCACACCCTCCCTTTCTCTCACCCATTTCCTCTCACCCACCCTGATGCAGCCCTTCCAATCACTCTTGCTTCTTGCCTGCCCCTCCCACTGTTCAACTCATCTCAAAAGCTCGCATCAGTCACACTTGCATACTCCATGCCCTCCTACCCACTTTCCTCGACCCATCATGCCCACATTGGCATACCTCCTCCAGTTCACTCACTCTCCCCACTCTCTCCCACCACAACCCATCCCAACATTTTACTCCACTTGTCCCTGATGACCTCATCTGCCTCCTCTTTCCCCCTCCAACTTAACAGGGACAAAGTGGATATGATCGTGAGCTTCAAATTTCTAGGTGTTCAACCTGTCTTGATCCCTCCACACCGACACTATAGTTAAGTTGTTCTTTAAGTTGATCTGCATTAAGTTGATCTTTCTTTACACCTAGCTACGACTGTAACACTACATTCTGCACTCTCTTGTCTCAATCTCTTGGTATGCTTTGTCTGAACACCATGCAAGAAACAATACTTTTCACTGTATGTTTATACATGAGACAATAATAAATCAAACTAAATCAAACCAAACCAAGAAAGCCCACCAACACCTCGACTTTCTGAGGAGACTAAGGAAATTTGGCATGTTCACTGCAACTCTCACCAACTTTTACAGATGTATCACAGAAAGCATTATTTCTGATTGTATCACAGCTTGGTGTGACTCCTGCTCTGTCCAAGAGCGCAAGAAATTACAAAGCGTCATGAAAGGAGCCCAGTCAATCACACAAATCGGCCTCCCATCTATTGACTCTGTCTACACTTCCTAGTGCCTCAGAGAAGTAGCCAATATAATCAAGGACCCCACGCACCCTGGACATATTCTCTTCCACCTTGGGAAAAATATATAAAAGTGTGAGGACACATACAAACCGACTCAAAAACAGTTTCTTCCCTGCTGTCATCAAGCTTTTGAATGGACCTACCTCATATTAAGTTGATCTTTCTCAACACCCTAACAATGATTGTAACACTACATTCTGAACACTCTCCTTTCCTTCTCTGTGAATGGTATGCTTTGTCTGTACAGCGTGCAAGAAGCAATACTTTTCACTGTGCACTAATACTTGTGACAATAATAAATCAATTCAAATCAAATCAAATCAACCCCCCCCCCCACCCCGCCCCAACACACAGGCAAGACCCTGTAAATTGTGTGCCACATTCCCTCCTGAACAACTGGCCTCTTCCTCCAAACCCACATCCCCACCACCCCCCCATCCCCACTCCCCCACCAAATTCTCCTGTTCCAGTTTAGCCTCTCCATTCTGCAAGGCTCATGTACTCCTGCCTGGACTGGCCTCATCCACCAACTGTGGCTACTGCTGCTCACTCCTGCCCGACCAAAGATCCGATGGAACTGCTGCCACTTTTGGCTAATGCACAAACACTTTTCTTTCACTCTCCTTTCCGCATCTTCAGTGTGAATTTTCATCCGTCAAAGCTTAATGTTTTTGGAGATGAAATGATGGCAACATCTTTTTTCCACTTCAGATGAAACACAGTTGACAATTATCTGTTCTCTGAGTACCATCCCAGCTAATGAAACAGGAGATGTGGTAAATACAAGACCATTTCCTGTCTTTTCCACAAATTTGACAATTTGTAAGGCTTGCTTAATGGGATAGTATTCGAATAGATCACTGTTGCAAGACTGGGAAAAATGAAGGAATGTTTACAAGATAACGAAATACCAGTATTTTAAACTGCTTCCAAGACAGGAATTAAGTGAACTGACACACCTCCTTCATGTCATAGCTGCAAGAAAAAGATGGAAAAATATCCTGTTGCTCTCCGCGTTTTGAAATAGACATAAATAATGCAGGATATTTTCTACAATGCAACCTTTATGAATGATGGAAAATTTACTGCTGGTCTCGCAGAATCCCTACAGTGCAAAAGAAGGCTATTTGGTCCATCGCATCTGCAATGACTACAAATCCATCCAAGCCACACCCCCCTCAACCCCAGCCATTTACCCTACCAGTCCCTCTGATATAGAGGGGCAATTTAGCCTGGCCAATCAACCTAATCCACACATTTTTGAACTGCGGGAGGAAGCCAGAGTACCCGAAAGAAACTCACGCAGACACGGGGAGAATGTGTAAACTCCACACAGACAGTGACCCAAGCCGGGAATCAAACTGAAGTCCCTGGCGCTGTAAGGTGGCAGTGCTAACCACTGTGCCACTGTGCCACCTGATTCTGCAGGTGCATTTCAGCAAAGAAC
Organism: Carcharhinus amblyrhynchos; assembly: GCF_965287045.1. NCBI lineage: Eukaryota > Metazoa > Chordata > Chondrichthyes > Carcharhiniformes > Carcharhinidae > Carcharhinus > Carcharhinus amblyrhynchos. Next base: position 42,683,638 of record NC_137324.1, on the reverse strand, counting down.
AAGTCACAAAATGCATGTTATTTTCCTTGTCAAATACAATAAAATAAGAATTTTATGATAAAATAAGAATATTTGGTCATTGAGACTTTGTGACTAAATCGTGAGAGTTACGGCATTGCAAAGCATTTCTTCTAGTTCAGAGTATTCTTGTAAAAGGTCCTCAATAATAGTACACCTGCAGTAATAATCAGTGAATGTTTCTCAAGCAATTGCCAGCTACTGAACTGCCAGGAGTGTCAAAATTTTTGTTTGTAAAGCTGCAGGGTATACGAAATTAATGCACAATTGCCTGACAAAATAAGAGAGAAGCACAATTTTCAAATCAGACCAATGGCACAACCACCCCAATGAAGCCTCCAGGTAGATTCTTGATGAGGGAGAAAGGGCTGTGTGTATGTAAAAGAGGCAACCTGTGTGGCAGAATGTCAAAGAGGTAAGAAGCTGAGTGTTAGTGCATCAGGCAACCTAGCCACTCATCCTAAAGAAGCAGCTGGTAATAAGTCTTTACAAGACATTGCAAAGGACACACTTGGAGCAGGATGTACAGTTCTGTCAGTCATACCATTGCAAGGATATCCGGATTTTAGAGCAGAACAGTAAAAAACAAATTAGCTGACACGTGGCTGAAGGAATCTAAGTAATGGGCTGCCATGGAAGCTTGTATCTCCTAAACAGGAAATGTTCCAATGGAGATATTAATCACATTGTTAACAAGAGAGACATGTTGCTGACACCTTTTGTCTTTCACTCAGCAGGGTGCATGATGGGAAGCCGAGAGCAGTAGAACAGAACATAACAACATAAGAACTACTGGCAGGAGCAGGCCAGCTGGCTGCTCTGCCATTCAATAAGATCATGGCTGATCTTTTTGTGGACTCAGCTCTCCCTTAATTCCTTTCCTGTTCAAAAATGTGTCTATCCTTGCCTTAAAAACAATCAGTGAGGTAGCCTCAACTAGTTTATGGCTTTGTATGAAGAAGTTCCTCCTCAACTCAGTCCTAAATCTGCGCCCCCTTATTTTGAGACAATGCCCTCTAGTTTTAGTTTCATCCACCAATGGAAACAACTTCCCTGCTTCTATCTTATCTATTCCCTTCATAATCTTGTATGTTTCTATAAGATCTTCCCTCATTCTTCTGAATTCCAATGAGTATAGCCCAAGCCCAATGTAGTCAATGTGGATGAGGAGAATACTGAGATACAGGCTTTTAGACTAGGCAGGATTGAGGTACATAAGGAGGAGATGTTAGCAATTCTTGAGAATATGAAAATAGGTAAGTCCCCTGGGCCGGTTGGGATTTACCCTAGGATTCTCTGGGAGGCTAGGGAGGAGATTGCAGAGCCTTTGGCTTTGATCTTCATGTCGTCATTGGCTATAGGTATAGTGCCGGAAGACTGGAGGATAGCAAATGTTGTCCCCTTGTTCAAGAAGGGGAGTAGAGACCATCCTGGGAATTATAGACCGGTGAGCCGCCCTTCTGTTTTGGGCAAAGTTTTGGAAAGAATTATAAGGCATAGGATTTATAATCATCTAGAGAGAAATAAATTGATTAGGGATAGTCAGCACGGTTTTGTGAAGGGTAGGTCGTGCCTCACAAACCTTATTGAGTTTTTTGAAAAGGCGACCAAAGAGGTAGATAAGGGTAAGGCAGTTGACGTGGTGTATATGGATTTTAACAAAGCATTTGATAAGGTTCCCCATAGTAGGTTACTGCAGAAAATGCAGATGCATGGGATTGAGGGTGATTTTGCAGTTTGGATCAGGCATTGGCTAGCTGATAGAAGACAGAGGGTGGTGGTTGATGAGAAATATTCAACCTGGAGTTCAGTTACAAGTGGTGTACCTCAAGGATCTGTTTTGAGGCCACTACTGTTTGTCATTTTTATAAATGACCTAGATGAGGGTGTAAAAGGATGGGTAAGTAAATTTGTTGATGACACCAAAGTCAGAGGAGTTGTAGACTGTGAGGATGGATGTTACAGTTTGCAGAGGGACATAGGTAAGCTGCAGAACTGGGCTGAGAGGTGGCAGATGGAGTTTAATGTGGAAAAGTGTGAGGTGATTCACTTTGTTAAGAGTAAATACAGGGCTAATGGAAGGACTCTTGGTCATGTCGACGAGCAGAGAGATCTCGGTGTACATGTGCATAGATCCCTGAAAGTTGGCATCCAGGTTGATAAGGTTGTTAAGAAGGCGTACGGTGTGTTAACTTTTATTGGAAGAGGGATTGAATTTCGGAGCCATGAGGTCATGTTGCAACTGTACAAAACTCTGGTGTGGCCGCACTTGGAGTATTGCGTACAGTTCTAGTCGCAGCATTATAAGAGGGATGTGGAGGCATTGGAAAGGGTGCAGAGGAGGTTTACCAGGATGTTGCCCGGTATGGTGGGAAGGTCTTATGAGGAAAGGCTGAGGGACTTGAGGTTGTTTTCGTTAGCGAGAAGAAGGTTAAGAGGTGACCTAATTGAGGCATACAAGATGATCAGAGGGTTAGATAGGGTGGATAGTGAGAGGGTACTCAGAGGGTAGTAAGGGCATGGAATTCCCTGCCTGCAGCAGTTGCGGACTTGCCAACTTTAAGGGCGTTCAAATGGTCAGTGGATAGGCATATGGATAACATTGGAATAGTTTAGGTTAGAGGGTCATTAGATTGGTTCCACTGATCAGCGCAACATCGAGGGCCGAAGGGTCTGTACTGCGCTGTAATGTTCTATGTTCTATGTTCTAAGTCCACTCAGTCTCTCATAAGCCAACCCTCGCAACTCTCGAATCAACCGAATGAATCTCCTCTGCACTCCCTCTAGTGCCAGTATATCCTTTCTCAAGTGAGGAGACCAAAACTGTACACAGTATTCCAGGTGTGGCCTCACCAGCAGCCTATGTAGTTGTAACATAACCTCGCTACTTTTAAACACCATCCCTCTAGTAATGAAGGACAAAATTCCATTTGATTTCTTAATTACCTACTGCCCTTGTAAACTAACTTCTTGTGATTCTTTCACAAGGACACCCAATTGCCCTTTGCACAGCAGAATGCTGCAATTTTTACCATTTAAATAATAGTCTATATTGCTGTTATTCTGATCAAAATGGGTGACCTCATATTGACCAATATTGTACTCCATCTGCCAGACCCTCACCCACACACTTAGACTATCTATATCGCTTTGCAGACTTTCAGCATCCTCTGCACACTTTGCTCTGCCACCCATCCTAGTGTCATCTGCGAATTTTGACACGTTACACTTGGTCCCCAACTCAAAAGCGTCTATTTAAATCATAATTGTGGTCCCAACACTGGTGAGGGGCACTACTAGGCACCGATCGCCAATCAGAAAAACACCCATTTGCCCTCACTCTTTGCTTTCTGTTAGTAACCAGTTCTCCATCCATGCTAATACATTACCCATAACACTGAGTACCTTTATCTTATGCAGCAATCTTTGATGCGGCATCTTCTCAAATGCCTTCTGAAAATCCAAACACAACACGTCCACAGATTCCCCATTGTAAGAAAGCTGCCTGCATGGTGTGTGGAATGGTTGGGGCAGGTAGTGAGTGGGTAGGCCATAGAGGGAAGCTGTGAGTATGAGATCAGTGGGAGAAGGGCTACAAGGGGGCATTATGTGGGGGTTTTGCAGACGGACACCGTGTACTGGAGGGTAGGAGAGGAGAATGGTGAGCTGGCTGGAGGGGATGGTGAGTCAGAAGGTCAGAGAGTGGATTGGTGAGCTGAAAGGCTGGAGAAAGTGGTGAGTGGGAGGCTTGGAAAGAGGAGTGGCAGAGTCGGAGGGAGGAGCGGTCAACAGAAGAGGTGAGCGGGAGGGTTGGAGAAGGGATCAGGAAGGTTGGAGAGGGGATCAGGAACATTGGAGAGGGAAGCGGGAGAGTTGGAGAGGGAATCAGCAGGGTTAGAGAGGGGAGCAATGAGCAGGCTTGTTCTGGGGAAGTGGTGAGCGGGGGGGGCGGTGTCAGAGAGGGGAGCAGGATGGTCAGAGAGGGGAGTGTCAAAGTGGCGGTTTGATTTTGAAAAAGACTGAGTGTGCTCGTAACTGCAAAAAACAAAAATGGAAGCAGAACTTTTAGAGGAACATTCCCAATTTAGAAACTGCTCCAAAACAAAAATGTGCTGTTAAAACATGCTTTGTAAACGTTGCACCCATATTTGATATGTGAGTCTTTTAGGATGCAGAGTTTTGTGGTAAGCGCAAGAAAAATCACGTGTTGATAAAGGACAAGGTTAAAACCTCTGGAAATCTGCAAATAAAGGAGCCTTTATCGCGAGGGGGATAGAATATAAAAGCAGGGAAGTCTTGCTGCAACTGTACAAGGCACTGGTGAGGCTGCAACTGGAGTACTGTGTGCAGTTTTGGTCCCTTATTTGCAAAAGGATATATTGGCCTTGGAGGGAGTACAGAGAAGGCTGATACCAGAGATGAGGGAGTTAGCTTATGAGGAGAGATTGAGTAGTTTGGGCCTGTACTCAGAGTTTAGAAGCTATGGGGGGATTTTATAGAGACTTACAAGGTAATGAAGGGGCTAGATAGGGTAGAGGTAGAGAGATTCTTTCCACTTAGAAAGGAAACCAGAACTAGAGGGCACAGCCTCAAAATAAGGTGGGGGGGGGGTGCAGTTTAGAACTGAGTTGAGGAGGATCTTCTTCTCTCAGAGGGTGGTGAATCTCTGGAATTCTCTGCCGTTGAAGTGGTGGAGGCGACCTTGTTGAATATGTTTAAGTCACGGGTAGATAGATTTCTGATCGATAAGGGAATTAAGGGTTATGGGAAGCAGGCGGGTAAGTGGAACTGATCCACTTCAGATTAGCCGTGATCTTATTGAATGGCAGGGCAGGCTCGAAGGGCTAGATGGCCTACTCCTGCTCCTATTTCTTATGTTCTTATAAATAGTAGAGTAGCTTCCACACTCAGTCTTCAATCAGGAATGAAAAAACAAACACATAAATTAAAAAGTAAAAGTTTATTTTTAGTCACAAGTAAGGCTTACATTAACATTGCAATGAAATTACTTTCAGAGGACAACTTAAGCATGATATTAGTTTTGATTGCAGGAAGAGATATTCCAACATTTTGGCCAGAATGTGCTCTGACGTTTTTTTGGCTCTGTGTTTGGCTTCTAGGAGTCAACAACTCGATATTTCTTCCAAAAGCAAAACTGTGCCTTGACATCCACAAGACATGTATTGTGCACAAAGGCTCTGGCATGATACTTTCTAATATTCAAATCGGCTGCATCCAGGAGAGCCCTGCTGCAACTCTTCAATATGCATCTGCAACTATATGTCACATTTCCATGAAGGCAAAAATGAAGAGCTTTGGCAGTTGGGAAAAGTTAATAAAAACTAAACCACCCTCAAACAGGATGACAAGAATCAATCATCTCTGACACAGAGAACAAAGGGAAAATTAGCTTTATATAAAAACTGTTGTGCAAAAATATTAAAGAGGACCATTCTGACATTACACATAGGAAAATAATCATGAGAATGACTCTTAGTTGCTATGAATTTTTTTGTAGCTACAGAAAGGAATGTTTAATATGAGAACAATTTGTTTTGCCTCCAAAAATGAGCACTGAATTTCTAAAAGTCAGTTTGTTACTTCACACGCCCATTATGTACAGAGTTCAGGCATTGCAGTTTGAGTCAAGTCACGTTTTAGTTGTCAAATATGCCAGCCTGAATATGCCTATTTTTGACCACACTAATTAGGATTGTGTGGCATTCAAATTACTTGACTCTAAATCAGTCACAAATATCACGGGCAGGATGCAGCCTCAGTGAGAAGTGTCACAACAGCAGGTTAAAGTCCAACAGGTTTATTTGGTCCCACGTGCTTTCAGAGCTTTGCCCCTTCATCAGGTGAGTGAAGAGTTGGGTTCACATATATAGACACAAACTCAATTACAAGATAATGGTTGGAATGCGAGCCTTTACAAATAATCAAGCCTTTACAGGTACAGCCAATGTGAATGGAAGAGGTTTAAGCACAGATTAAGGAGGTGGGAATTGCCTCCAGCCAGGACAGTTAGTGAGATTTTGCAAGCCCGGGCAAGTGGGGGTTACAGATAGTGTGACATGAACCTAAGATCCTGGTCGGGGCCGTGCTCATGTAGTCGGAACTTGGCTATCAGTTTCTGCTCAGCGATTCTGCATTGTCGTGTGTCGTGAAGGCCACCTTAGAGAATGCTTACCCAAAGATCAGAGGCTAAACGCCCTTGACTGCTGAAGCGTTCTCCAACAGGAAAGGAACACTCCTGCTTGGTGGTTGGTGTTCACACATGAGATGATGGCATCCATGTCAATGATCCGGTACATCTTGCAGATGTTGCTGCAGCAGGATTGTGTGACATCATGGTCACTGTTCACCTGAAGGCTGGGTAGTTTGCTACGTAGAATGGTCTGTTCGAGGTTGTGCGGTTTTTGAAGGCAAGAAGTGGGGGTGTGGGGATGGCCTTGGCGAGATGTTCATTTTCATTGATGACATGTTGAAGGCTCTGGAGAAGATGTTGTAGCTTCTCCTCTCTGGGGAAGTACTGGACGATGAAGGGTACCCTGTCCGTCGTGTCCCATGTTTTTCTTCTGAGGAGGTCGGTGCGGTTTTTCACTGTGTTGCATCATAACTGTCGATCAATGAGTGCCATATCCTGTCCTTAGAAGGATATCTTACAGCATCTGTAGGTGTCTGTTGTGATCCTCCTCATCTGAGCTGATCCTCAGGGCTTTTCCATAGGGGTTAGCATCTTTAAGTGTTTAGGATGGAAGCTGAAGAATTGAAGCATCGTGAGGTTATCCGTGGGCTTGTGGTACAGTGAAGTACTGAGGTGACTGTCCTTGATGGAGATGCATGTGTCCAAGAATGCAACTGATTCTGGAGAGTAGTCCATGGTGAGTCTAATGATGGGATGGAACCTACCTGAGAGATAACATTTCTCAAGGTATTTAAAGACATCATTAGCTACCCTTAGGTAAATAACTAGTTCGTTAATTTTAGTCGCTAGTTGGATTTCAGTTTTTCTTGTGGGAGATGGGGGCGGCAGAGGGGTTTGTGGGTTTAGCTGTTGAGCTGACATTTGTGGAAGTAGTTTTGTAAATCAACAGTGGACTTTTATCCCGATGCTGGCGTAATGTGTTAGTTACAGTTTGATAGATCAGTTTTGGTAGTGACACGGAGGCCAATTGTACGTTTTTATTCACTCTTGGAACTAGAATCGTAGAATCATACAGTGCAGAAGAAGACCTTTAGTCCACTGAGTTCACACCACCACATTTGAAATACCTGAACTCCCAGCTAATCCCATCTGCCAGCACTTGGCTGATAGCCCTGAATGTTATGATGTGCCAAGTGCTCATCCTGATACTTTTTAAAGGATGTGAGGCAACCCACCTCTACCACCCTCTCAGGCAGCTCATTCCAGACTATCACTATCCTTTAGGTAAAAAAGTTTTTCCTCGCAACCCCCTTAAATCTCCAGCCCCTCATCTTGAATGTATGCCTCCTCATGACTGACCCTTCATCTAAGGGGAACAGCTGCTCCTTACCTGCTCTGATTTTCTTATGAAGTATGGATTAGAAAATTAAAAGCCAGGTCTGCCCATCTGAAAGAGTAAAAAAGGTTCATAAACAATGCTGGGCATGTCACACCAACATCCTATGGCAGGGACAGGAATTGGCTCCTGATAATCATGGATGCATAAAGCATCAATAATACAAATAACCACTTTAAGTTATCGCAATCTGGCAACAGGTGTCTCTGCTTTCTCTGATGCCCCAAAATCACCTACCAACTAAATCCAGAGAGCTAGATTTGAATTGTTGCCACCATTTACAGCCTTATTTGGGAAACAGAAGGTGGAACCTACTTGTCAAAAGGTAACATCACATGCATGAAAACAAGTTTTGCACCTTACAAACAGCATTAGAATTGGAACCATAGAATGGGATTTGAGATTGATTGGTTTCACTATAGTCTCTCTCTTGCTGCTCTTGCCGAGCAACAATAGTTCTTCCTGTAATTGGGATTGAGATTTCTTGCCAAACTTTCACTTTTTACTCAGCGATTCGTGCTGAATGTTACTTTCAATGTTGATGGATATTTTAAATGTCACATTGTCATGTTATTTAGACTTAAAACATAGAAACTCTATTCAAAAATAGACTACACTTCCTTTTCTAGAACTATTAGCACTGCAATTGAATTTCCCATCAAATGTGAGTTTCAAGTTCAGTTCTTTAATAAATGGTTATATTATTTATAAAATATATTACCTCACAGAATCGTCAGTATCAAAACTCAGGAACTTATCTCCATGCACTTTTCAGTGGTTAAGTATGTTATAGGGGAGCGATGTCTTGAGCCTTAGAATATCTAGGGAGCCATGGTAGCACAGTAGCTAGCACTGCTGCTTCACAGCACCAGGGACCAAGGTTCAATTCCAGCCTTGAGTCATTGTGTGTGTGGAGATTGCACATTCTCCCTGTGTCTGTGTGTGCTTCCTTTGAGTTCTCTAGTTTCCTCCCATATTCCAAAGATGTGTGGGTTAGGTTGACTGACCATACTAAATTAACCCTGGTGCTAGGGGATTAGCAGGATAAGTGTGGGGTCATGGGAATAGAATAGGATTGTGGTTGGTGAGGACTCAATGGGCTGAATAGTCTCCTTCTCCACTGTAGAGATTCTATGCTTTAATCCTGGCTAAAACTCACTAAACAAAAAAAGCATTTGAAGGACAATAATATTCCCTGATTGTTACTTTCCTTTGAAGATAGCTAAATCATTTCAGACTCATACAAGTGTCAGTGTGATCCATTTTTCTCATTTTGTGAGAGTGATCATCTGAGGAGTGTGCCTGATCTAGAATAGTCCCAAAAAAGAGGTTAGGATGATAATCAATTTCATCCTCTTTGACACTGTTTGTCACCTTTTCCCGCAAGTGAGAGTTTAGTCTGTTGTTGAGTGACCTGGTGAAAGTGCTAAACTTCAGCATGTGAATAATGTTACAACAATGGAAAGTTATGACTGACTGATCCAACCAGCGAAGCAGAAACATACTGAACTGTTTAAAGAGAGCCATTTTGAAATACACTGGTCAAAGGTACCTTCCACAAGCCACTTGACTTCCAGAATTCTAGAAAGTTACTATGTGGATTGCACTGCAGACAGGCCTTGACATGTTGTTCAGGGAATTTCACACCTGGGAATATCAAGGCCCATCTCAAAAATAACTTTTGAAAGGAATGGACATTCAGTTGCATTTTTATGAGCTTACCTCTACAGCACAGAATGAGGTCCATCAAAACACAGGGGAACTACTAGCCACCCAAGATATACAACCACTCAAAGTCCCCTGCAGCCGATGAAAGAACTCTATTTCCTGTTGGTTTCTATAACATTGAAACATGTAAAAGGTTTTTAAGGTGAAAAAGAAATGACTTCTTGTTATAAAACAATGACTACAGAAGACATTCCTTTGGAATGTACAGTGAGCAGACTTTAAAGAACTAGGTTTGCCAAGCAAAAGCAGAGGAATCTGGAGAAGTTGCTAATGGTGCATTAAGGAATTTCTCTCTCCCTCTCGCTCTTGAAATAAAGCCCTGCCTCTACAATCTAAAAGCCCACCACAAGTGATAATGAATGTCCATTGGGAAGAATCTCATTGATTTCTGGATTATGGATCATGGATTGAAGAACAGGAAATTGTCACCAGTAAATGCACAAACTTCAATTCAACTTTGGGATTTTAAAGGAACCAGTTAACTTAAAATAGCTGCAACAATCCATGCCTTAGCATAGGACTTATAAAACACTATATTCTTATAACTTTTTATTTGAACTCCAAAGTTTCTTACTTCTGTGTTTTCAATGTTGTATCTTTCATTATATTTTCTCAGGTTTAAGAGCTGATAAACTTGCTCTTTCTTAGAAGCGACAAAAACTTGTGATTGTTTCCTTGTTGCTGACTTCGTAGATAATAAAAAAAAAGTACATTTGGTTTTAGGCATCAATGAGGAAAAGAAACATTAAAAAAAAGCCTCTGTTGTATCCAACCGAGGAACTGATTAGAGGGAAGTCAGTTACTCCTCCTGAACTGGTCATAACACAGAATAATCCGTCAATGATGAAACATCTTGAGTGCAACAAAGACAATCAATAGCGAGAGAGTGCCAGCAGCAGAGTTTGAAAGAGGTAGTAGGAAAAGAGAGACTGAAGGATGCGGCTTGATGAAAGAAAACTGAATTGTGTGAAATTAAGATTTTTCCTGATGCTTTTATCGGAAGATGGTGCAGGGCAGTACTGAGAGTGACAGCAAGACTGTGAATGAGAGTTTCACCATAGTAGTCTACCTTACACCATTTGAGGATTTTTGATCTTGTTGAACTCACAGTGGCACAATGGTTAGCAATGCTGCCTCGCAGTGCCAAGGACTCAGGTTCAATTCTAGCCTTGGGTGACAGTCTGTGTGGAGCTTATACATTCTTCCCTAGCCTGTGTGGGATTTCTCAGGGTACTCCAGTTTCCACCCACAGTCCAAAGATATGCAGTTTATGTGGATTGGCTATGCTGAATTGTGCCAAGATGTGCTGGTTAGGTGGATCAGCCATGATTGATGTGCAGGGTCACGAGGGGGGATTGAGCCCAGTTAGGGTGCTCTTTTGGATGGTTGATGCAGACTCAATGAGCTGAATTGCCTCTTTTGCACTGTAGGGGTTCTATGCTTTTATTGGTCAATTTTCTAGCCCCATTATTGACCTTTTCTTTGAATGGAACTTACTCATTTTATTTACAAGACCAAGGGATATTCTTTTTAGGATGTGCAAACTCTTGAATGACCTTGGTTTGCTGGGGATCAGCAGTAAATCCCAAATCTTGCACAATGTGGTTTAAGAATTTTATCATAGGCTTTGTAAATACTCATACGCTGTTTAATGTTAAACCTGCTTCTTGTAGGAATTTGAGACTGTTCCTACATGACAATGAACTATACAGAAATGTCATACTACTCTTTCCATGCCTTTCAGGGTCTGAGACATTAATCTTTGGAATATCTCAGGTACAGACGCAATTCTGAATGGGTTAAAGTTTGATTTGATTTAATTTACTACTGTCACATGTATTAGCATACAGTGAAAAGTATTGTTTCTTGCATGCTATACAGACAAAGCATACAGTTCATAGAGAAGGAAACAAGTGTCATAGCTAGGATGTAGAGAAAGGTCAACTTAATGCACGGTGGGTCCATTCAAAAGTGTGATGGCAGCAGAGAACAAGCTGTTCTTGAGTTAGTTGGTACGTGACCTCAGACTTTTGTATCTTTTTCCCGACAGAAGATGGTGGAAGAGAGAATGTCTGGGGAGTGTGGGGTCCTCAATTATGCTGGCTGCTTTGCCGAGGCAGCAGGGTGTGTTCAGAGTCAATGGATGGAAGGCTTGTTTGCGTGATGGATTGGGCTCCATTCATGGTAAGTAGGCTTACATTAACACTGAAATGAAATTACTGTGGAAATCCCCTAGTTGCCACGCTCAGGCACCTGTTTGGGTACACTGATGGAGAAGTTAGCATGGCCAATGCATCTAACCTGCATGTTTTTCGGTTAATTTATTAAAATTAAATTCTGCTCACTCAATGATTGAATTTATCTGATCACTGAAGTACAAGTCAAATGCCTGTGCGGCTTCCCCATATGAGTTTGAAGCCTCATTAGCATTCTATTTTGCAAAAACCTTGTCAGTTATGGCCCCTACTGCATTGAGCAAGAAATTATCCTTCTGTTTCTTCTGATGCAAAGCTGAAGTTGTTCTGTATCTGTGGGATCACTTCCTCCAACTGTCCCAGTGTTGAGGCATTGAGAGCCTTCAGCATTTGGAACAATTCTGGGAGTGGCAATGTAGAATTCACGCTTACTGTAAGCTCTGTATTTGTTGCTCAGTAATCTGGATCTAGATTATGATCTGTATTCACTGCTGTCTGAACTTTGGATCTGCATGTATGCTTGCATCAGCACTACTTATAATTCTATTCTCAGGTGAGTCTTCAATCTTTTCTCGCTATCCTTTTCCAGAGATTCAGAAATCTCTAAGGCCTTTAGTTTTGAATTTGAAGCATGATTTTCAGATCTATATATTCATCTCAGTATTCTACATGATGTACTTTTACTTCCCAACAGATCTCAGTCTCGTAGTCATATGAACATACAAATAGGAGCAATAGTCCATTTAGCCACTCGAGCGTGCTTTGTCATTTGATAAGATCATGGCTGATCTGTTTGTGTTTCAAGTTCTATATTCCCATCGACTGCTGATAACCTTTGATTCCCTTGCCTGACAAGAATCTATCGACCTCCACCTGCAATGACATTGCATCAGTTACTTCAGTATCTCAGGTACTCCAGACGTTAACCCCTTACGCTACAGAACAGAGCTGTCCACAATTCACCTCTCTTGCCTGAGATGGTATTAGCAGAAGAGCACTTATAACAGGATTTTATCATGTAAAAAGCTCTTTGAATCTCTCTAAACCAAACTCTGGCGTGGACAAGCTAAGCTTAGGGAGACATTCCAATTATTTAAGCCCATGGAGCTTAGGTATAAATTGGCAGAGCATAACAAGTTAAACCTGCATAACCTAGCAGAACAGAGCCAGGAACATTTCATTCATTAGGGTATTGACTTAATTGCAGAGTCAGCCCAGCCATGTGGCAAGAATCCCAGCCCCTGGTGCCTGATCCAGACCTCCAGATTTCATAAATGAGCCAGGTTGTCTATTCAATTATTTGAAGGCATTTCAAAGCTGTTTATCTCAGGTACCAAATCACATCGGCCACAGAAAGCTGACTTAATTTTGAACTTCATTGTTAGCCATATCATTTTGGACCTATCTCCATTCCATACAGATTCCGGCCTATCCTCTATTATTTTGGGTTCCTACTGTTTGTTCCCTAGAACAAGTACTTTTTCCATCACCAGTTTTCTTTTCCACCAAATTCCTTGTTAATTCCCATATGAACCCTTCCTGACAAGAGAAGATGTGTGAGATACCACACGCATCAACCAAAATTGCGCCTTTTCTGACTTTTTGATGCTTGATGCTCATCTAAGTTACTGGAATACAATTTCAGAATTCTTCCATAATCACAATTTTCCTCAAGTTCTCAAAAGTTTCTCTAATTTTAATGATTGAAACCATTGATTCCATCGTGTTTCTTGATCTCTTGCAAATTCTACAAATGTCTGATTAGATTCATTTCTTATGGTCCTAAACTTTAGTTGATGACCTTCAAGTGCGAGCTCATAAGCACCTTAGCTTTAAACGACCTGCCCTTCATCTTGTAACACTCTCCCGCTCATGGAAACTTTTAACTATCTACCCTGTGAATTTTCCTCAGGATGTCAATGTAAATAGTGAACAATTGTGGGCCAAGAACTGATCCTTGTGGCACTCCACTAGTCATATCTTTCCACTCTGACAAGTACCCATTTATTCCAACCTGTAGTTTTCTATCTGATAGCCAGTTTTCAATCTATGTTAACACAGTTCCTTTTGCTAACTCATCTCTCTAAGATTCAAGTGTTCACATTTCTCTTTTGCTTTCTTCTGTTTTACCATTCAAGTTTATTTCCATTTATTTTATTTTTTGTATTTCTCCTTTCTTCCAGATTCTTTTTTTTTCCTTTTTCAACCAAAGTTTTTCATTTGCAATTGATACTTAGCTAACTCTCATTGATATATTAATTTCAAAACCTCCTCTTTTACTTTTAAATGCTGGCTAATTACTTCAATCATATCATTCTAATGAAACCTGCTTTTATTTCTACATTCAATTGATTCACTAAGTCTCTCAGTGTAGCCTTAGTCAAGGATTCCAAATAATCAACTGTTAAAGTTTGCTAGTCACAAGTAGGCTTACATTCACACTGCAATGAAGTTACTGTGAAAATCCCCTAGTCGCCACACTCTGGCACCTGTTTGGGTACACTGAGGGAGAATTTAGCATGGCCAATTCACCTAATCTGCACATCTTTGGACTGTGGGAGGAAACCAGGGCACCTGGAGAAAACCCATGCAGACACAGGAAGAACGTGCAAACTCCACACAGACAGTGACTCAAACTGGGGATCAAGTCCAGGTCCCTGGCGCTGTGAAGCAGCAGTGCTAATCATTGTGTTACCATGCTCCCTCTGCCAGAAAAGTCATAGCAACAGTCAAAGTCATTTGAATTCTATGCTTCAAAAATTCTGCGTCATATCTCTACTGACTTGATTCTTTAAAGATTCAGAGATCCCACAAAAATTCAAGCACCTGAATTTTTAAAATGAGTCAGCTGAGAACACCTCCCCAGTGACTCCTACAGCCCCACTGCCATATTACACTCTTAACCAGTGTTAATTGGCATAATGTAGGACTTCCAACTCTCACTTTGGAAGAAGCCCTGCCTGGGTCAGCCACGTAGCCCTAAAATGAGCCACACATCATTCTAACTCTTTTAAATTCTCTAACAATGCTCTAATTCAATTTCATTAAGTTGATCTCTGCACCTGAATTGTGGCTGTAATATTATATCCAGCATTTTCTCTTTTCCTTCTCTAGGAATGGTATGCCTTGTCTGTATAGTGCACAAGAAACAATACTTTTCACTTTATGCTAATACATGTGACAATAATAATAAATCAAATCAAAGTTCAGAGCGGCAGTAGCTGTAAGGGCCACAGGTAAAGGCTGAACTCACAGTCCATGTGGGGCCAGTTTGCATAACCTGGCAAAAGTGGTCCACCATCCCCTGGGACATACTGGGACATCTCTGGCACTGTAGCTCTGTCATTGGAAAACAGGAAGTTTGACATTGGAAGATCCTTTGCTGGAATTGTCTCCTCCAAGTTTCCGCAGCTGTGATTCCACTCCTGGAAGATCAGCAGGTGTAGTCTCCCCCTCCTCTGCAGGACACTGGTCCTGGTCATGTGCAGTGGCATATCGATTTCACTGCTGCTGATCAATTGTGAACGGTAGAATAGCCAACTTGACTGGCTACATGATTCTCTAGAATCGTAAATGAAAGGAAGAGAACATCAAAGTGAGGGATGAGAATTTCTGACAGTGCCCTGACCCTCAGCCAGCTACGCTTCTGGGACGTCCACCCATACACTTCCCTTTAAGTGATCCCCTTTCTGTTAAACCTCACTCCTTCACCTTGCACACAATAGCTACATTCCCAGCAGTTATCCTTCCAAATCCATCTGAATGAACTGCTTTGACCCTAGAGAATCTCAATGGTACCTACCTCCCAACAACACCTCCCCTACACTCTCACACCCAATCGTGAGGTGTTAGGACAGTTGAGATTATGCAATGGACCTGCGTTCTAACCTCACAGGGTACCTATGTGATGCTCCTATCATCACTTTGAATGTGATGAGTGATGGAAGGCTTCATCATAATGCCTTGCATTGGGGTCCACATTTACGTGATTTCTCCAATGTATATGTTACTATGAGCAGTGGAGTTTAATGCTGGGGGGGGCAACACTTCCAGGTTAAGATCAGGGCTCCAACTTTTTTCAGTTCAAGAATTAGCTAAATTAAATCAACTGAGGGAGAAAGTAAAAGAGCCAACTCCTCAAAGGGGGACTGTCCAAAACAAAAACAAATCACAAATTTAACTTAAAACATTAAGAAGTGATTAAGAGGGTCGATAAGACACCCTAGTCCCTGTGGTGCCCAACAGGCCTGGAAGGCCTCGGAGGTGCCACATGCTCCCTCTCCAGGGACAACCAGCCACGGATATAGCTGCACTAGTTGGGCAGATAGTCAGGTCGAATGACTGTCCTCGGTTGTCTGCAGTCTGTGCCTGGATCTAACAATAGCAAGCTATACCAGGCCCGGGACCAGGTTCTTGAGGAGGTCCTCCTTCTTCCCCATCCCTGCCTCTGCCGAGTGCCCATAGTGTGGATATGCCGGCATTGGACTGGGGTAAACACAGTAAAAAGTCTGACAACACCAGGTTTAAGTCCAACCGATTTATTTGATAGTAAATTCACTAGCTTTCGAGGTTACCCTCTTCGTCAGGTGAATCACCTGATGAAGAGGGTAACCTTGAAAGCTAGTGAATTTACTATCAAATAAATCGGTTGGACTTAAACCTGGTGTTGTCAGACTTTTTACTGTGGGTGCCCATAGATCAGGGGCTGAAGTGCAAACAAAACTGTAACGGAGGGATTTTAAATCACTCAAATAGGGTTACAGCTGGAACCACCCTATATAAACATGGTGCACTGATTCTAAAAAGGGAAAGTTTCTTGGGAGTCTGTGAACCAGTGCAATCAATGGTTGTATAGTACTGCGGCATGCACACCTCCTACCCCAGGTCCTCATTGTTAAGGGGAAGGACACCTTTGTAGAATGGCTTTTGCCAGGGACATCCACCGCCAGATGGCAACAAGGCACATCAAGGCATGCCAGGCAAAGTCCGAGGATGAAGAAGTGAAGGATGTGCAGTCGCACCCCATACAGGAAACCTTTCTGTGGAGTAGGAAGGGACAGGGAGCCAGGGAGCAGGGAGCCTAAGAGAGCCAGCACAGTCATGATGGGTAAAATGGCCTTCTTCTGCATTGTAACAGTTCTGTGATTCTATAATTCATGTCTTTCTTTTGTATGCACCAGAAATAGACAGACTTGCTTCACATAGTGATTCAATATTAAGGGAGGCTTATTTTCCCCTACACAAAAGCAGTTATCAGGACATACATGTGTTCACTAGAGCTCAAACAAAGCTTGCATTGGGCCCAATGAGTGTTCAACTTTTGCTAGTTCATTTTCAGCAAGCTGACAGAATGACTGTTGGCAGCCCATGCAAGCACTACCACTGCTGGTCTAATCAACTCTAATGTGATGCATTGCGCTGTGTAGGAGTGAAACCCTAAGCTCTAACTACATCATATTGATCAAGAAGAGATGTTGGGAGCAATGTCAGAACTTGAAAAATAATTAGTTGATCTATACAGGATTAGTTTGAGGGAAGGCTAATTGGTCATTCACCTTAGTTTTGCTGTCATCCTTGCAGTGAGTCGGTTCAGTGTCTGTCTAACAAATGCAGGCATATTGCCGAGATTATTTTTTGCATCAATGTATTTCAAACAGATGTCCTTGGAGCTGCTGATAGGATAGACAAAAATGTTTCTCCTAGAAGTGAAAACCTGTAAAACGAAGGGCAAATACAAAGTGCTTTGTGGATTAAAATTAAAACAAATCTTTTAATCTCCTGCTAGCCATATCAATATCACCCTTTCAGTTACTTTTGAGATTCTTTTTCTCCTGTTGTTAAATAAACACCAACCTACCAGTGTGTTTCAATATTCTGGCTTCTTCAAGGACAGACAATATTAAGCCTCCCTTAATATTAAATCACTATTGTGTAGTCAGTCTGTCCAACATTTTGTGCATACGAAACAAAGACAGTAATTATGGAGTCACAAAACTGTTACAACTCAGAAGAAGACCATTCTGCCCAGTTTTGTAATTACTGAGAGATGTAATAATAATTCATTGAGTATATTCAAGCTAATACAATGTGCATTTGTTCTGTTGTTTGGATGTATTTCCCCTCTTTGACATATTGTTTGCTGATTAACATGTCAATGCGTACACTCAATTCTACAGAAATGGAGTGCCACTTGACGTGACAACTGAGTCAGGCTGATGTGCACACAGTATGCTAATCAGGTCATTTGTGATCTTGGCACTGTGGTTAGCACCGCTATCTCGCAGTGCCAGGGATCTGAGTTCAATTCCTGGCTTGCTTCACTGCCTGAGTGGAGTCTGCATGTTCTCCCTGTGTCTTTGTGGGTTACCTCCAGGTGCTCCAGTTTCCTCCCACAGTCTAAAAGATATGCAGATTAGCTGCTTTGGCCCTCAGCGTACGCGAACAGATGCCAGAGTATGGCAGCTAGGGGATTTTCACAGCAACTTCATTGTAATGTTGATGTAAATCTACCTGTGACACTAATATATAAACTTAAACTTAGAACTCATTACTTTAATGAGCCATCACAATGGCATTTCATTAGTTATATATATGGTGTGCATGTTGTTGCCATTTTTGACCACATAAGAACATACCATAAATTTTGAATGATATTGGTCTGTTATATTTTTCATTCAACTGCAAAAATGGGAAGACTTTAAATATCCTTGAGCTAGGCGAAGGGAAAAAAAAATATTAGCTTACTTTATGTATCATATAAAGACTGGTCAAAAGCATCTCCACATGACATTCAATTAGACATTGGCCTATAAAACCCTCCTTGGAACTGTCACGATGCAACCTCATGCGCCTTTTAATTAGACATTGACCCATAAAACCCATTACAAATGTGTCACAGCTAATGACACATTCAGACTCAATTTAAAGAACAGAAAACAAAATACTGCAGGTCAAATGCTGGAAATCTGAAATGAGAACAGAAACATTGAAAACATTCTGCAGATATCTGCACTGGTCTTCCCCTATCTCACCCTGAAGCATTCAGTCTCAGCAAAAGTCTCAGTTTCATCCTTTTATGCCATCACCTCAATGAATTTTGATATAATATTGATCTCTTCTTCAGCTACCTTCAGCTCCATGCTCATTTATTTTGGCCAGCAGATATTGCCACGCAAAACAGACTCTTCAGAATTCCTGTTTCACTTAAACCAATATTCATTGCGATTTATAAGGTCTTTTTCCCAGGGTAAGGTGGCCCAGAACTAGAGGGCATATGTTTAAACTAAGAGAGGAAAGATTTAAAAGGGACCTGAGTGGCAAGTTTTCCACAAAGAAAGTGGTGTATATATGGAATGAACTGCCTGAGGAGGTGGTAGAGGCGGGTACAATTCCAACATTTAAAAGACATTGGACAGGTACGTGGATAGGAAAGGTTTCAAGGGATATGGGCCCAAGACAAATGGGACTAGTTCAGTTTAGGAAACCTGCTCGTCATTGAAGAGGTGGGCCAAAGGGCCTGTTTCTATGTTGTATATGATCTTGGCACTGTGGTTACCACCACTATGACTCTATTTATCTTGCCTTGGAGAAATGCCACTATACTTCACTTTAATCTATCTCCAAACCCTGTCACGTCTCTTCTCCACAGATACGCGCTGAAATCTTGCTGCCTTTCATGCCGACGGTATTTTACGGTCTTACCCATGGTGCGCCTCTGCTGCCAGTTTCTAGCAGAACCACAATAGGCTGCCATCAGTGAGTGCACCACTTTCCATTGCTGTGAAATGTGCCATGGAGAGGGAGGAAATCCCATTCACTGTCATTCACTGTAAAATAGACAGTGTTAAATCAGTCATAATTTTCTGCCCCACCAAATGTTTCATTCCATTAACTTGGAAAGAAAGATGAATTTGGGGCGATGTACAATAGGTAGTCAATTTGCTATTGCCATTATACACCACCTTTAAAAGTTAAAATTACCCCAATGAAGTACCAAGCAATATCTATCACTCTCCCAATTCGAGGTTTCTTCATTAAACAGGTGACCAAGTTTGCTGAATATATTGTACCGTAAAGAGATGATCTCTGCTGTAAACTCAAGCTTGAATTCAAATGGGTACAGGAAGGACTCATGTGAACCACATGAGAATAGAAAAAATGAAAAATGAACATTACATCAACGTTATAATTATAGTTCTTGGAAAGGATGTCTGATTTACAAAAAGTGTATCGATTGTAATATTTGTTTCAGTTTATTATTTAGCAAGTGGACCTGGCAATGATTCTTACTGAGTGGAAATAAGCTGTTTAAGGCTACAAAGCCATTTTTCTTTAGTGAAAGAACGTCATTAATGAATAACACCATTTAGCCTTGTGTATGTTTGTGTTCTCCATTTAATGGCATTACCAGAGTTTTACCTGCAGTAATGAGCATGCTAATAATTACCAAGGCCCTCTTGCTCTGAACTGGTGCACATTCCTAATGATTGTACATGTGCCAGGTAGTGCAGTGATATGAGCTTTTGCATATACTGTGTGCCTTTCTCCATAGTTTTCTTCTGAGGACATAACAAAGTAACAAAGTAAATCTTCAAATCAATCTTCAGTTTAATATTGGAAAAGATGATTCATTTATTCTAAGTTTGATGCTCAGTAATTTTAAGGACACCAATATTGGGAATGGAGCACTTCCTAGTTTCATCAGCTAGTGCCAACATCAAAAACATCCAGATCATGTACAATACAACCGTTGAAGAATAAACATCCTTTCACCCTTTAATGAAAATGAAAGTTACCTTTCTCCTTACAGTTCACGTGACATAGAAATTACGAGCAGCCGTAGGCAAATTCAGCCATTCGAGCTTGCTCCACCATTCAATCGGATCATGGTTGATCTCTCCCTGGTCTCAAATTCACCTCTCCACTTGTTTCCCATATCTCTTTATCCCATTTTTATCAGAATTATACCAATCTCCTTCTTGAAACTTTTCAACAATTCAGAGTCCACGGTGACAGACTCATAAACCTATTCTTTGTAGGCAAATTTACTATTTTATTACACAGTGTGCAGAGAAGGTAGTCCTCCACCTTAAATGCCAATTGAGAAGGGTTCTATTAATGATTCAATTCTTCCACTCCTCACTAGGGCAATTTTTTGTACTCTTCTTGGATCAGATCACCAGTATGATACTTAAATGAATTAATGATAGAATTATGTCATGATATATTTCTCAAACTCATTTCATACTGTAGCACAAATAGGAAACTTCCAGACTTTCATTCCTGGCTGGATTGAGAAGTAAACTCCAGAGGTGAAAGATTTGTTGCTGGACCAAGGCATAAAATTCCTTTTATGACTTTTGTACTACTAAACTATACTATACTCTATACTATATTTATTGGGGACAATAAGATAGGCATGGTAAATGACTCTGAGGAAGGTAATGCAAGGGAATATGGATAAAATAGTCGAATAGACAAAAAGGTATCAGAGAGATTTCAACATCTGCAAATGTGAAATATTGCATTTAGTTGAAGAATAATAATAAGTATACATTGAAAGAAGAGGATAACTGAGTGATGCAGGAGATGCATTTGGGGCTTTAGAATCACAGGAGTTTAAATAGTGCATTTCATATGACGAGGATTGTTGAAATGTTAGTGGAATATTAGATTTTAAAGCAAAAATCTAATCTGTGGGTGGCATGGTGGCACAATGGTTAACACTGCTGCCTCGCAGCACAGAGACCCAGATTCGATTCCCAGCTTGGGTTCCTATCTGTGCGGAGTCTGTGTGTTGTCTCCATGTCTGTGTGGGTTTATTCCAGGTGCTTCAGTTTCCTCCCACAGTCCGAAAGGTGTGCTGGTTAGGTGCATTGGCTATGCTAAATTTTGTCTCAGTGTATCCGAACAGGTGCCAGAATGTGGCGCCTAGGGGATTTTCACAGTAACTTCATTGCACTGTTGATGTACGCCTACCTGTGACACTGTTAAAATAAACTTTAAAAAATCGTAGCACGGAAAGGCTGAGGTTTACTGCTGATTCTATATAGAGCCATGTTGAGAACACAATTAGAATAGTGTGTGCAGTTTAGTATAAAAGATCATAAGAAGCATGTTGAGGCAATGGAGATGACGAAAATGCCGCTTGCTTTAAAGAAATACAAATTGAATTTATTTTCATTTGAATAGAGAAGATTATTTGATCTGGGATGCACTGCACTGAAATGTGAGGTAAGCAGATTCCATAGTAAGTTCTGAAAAGAGAAGATTAGCAGAATCATTGGAAGAGAATAAAGGAGCTAGACTAATTGGATAGCTCTTCCAAAAAGCCAGAACTGGAAGAATGAGTTAAGTGCCTATGTCTATGCTGTATAGTTCTCTAATTAGCAGTTTAAAGCCATGAAGGCCTGAGGAAGAGAAGGTAGAAAACATCTGAGTAGTATAGACTGAGACTGGGTGGCATAGAATGAGGGGATATAGGTATAAGATCAAATGTCAAAGATTTAAGACTCAGAACAAGAGAAATAGTTATTTTGCAGAGGGCTGCAAGGCTATGGAATGCATTTCCAAAGTTAGTGATTGAAACGGCAAGTATGGGCCAAGTTTTTGTCTCCTTGTGGGGGCAGAAATTGGGTCACAAAGTCCTGACTGCCTTCTGCCTTCGCTACTGAAGCCATTTTCATGTGGTTTTTATATGGGTTGCAAAGGCCTGATGGGTTGAAAATGCCCATGCAGCTTTTCAGAGGTCAGTGTTGCCATTGTAAGGGCCATAGGGCATTTTTGTGTGTTGATTTGATTTGATTTGATTTGATTTGTTATTGTCACACATATTGGGATGCAGTGAAAAATATTGTTTCTTGTGCAGTATACAGACAAAGCATACCATTCAAAGAGCACATAGGGGAGAAGGAAAGGGGAGGATACAGAATATAGTGTTACAGTCATAATTAGGGTATAGAGAAAGATCAACTTGGTTTGGGTTCTAGAAACTTAAAAAAAATTGCACATCCTTGGAGAGTTTGTGACCAATGGGAGAAGCCTGCTGAGGAGTCTGGAGCATACTGACATAGAAGTGTTATGTGTTTTGACACTTTGAATATTACTATTATATGCTGTTTCAACTATTTTTGATGCGGAGATTTATCACAGGACTTTCTTGAAAAATATATTGACTATTGGTTTAGCTAGCAGTATATAAGTATTGATGTGCATTACAGCACATCTTATAATCGAGAAATATCCATAATGCATTCAAAACTGAACAAGTATGTACTCACAAACCCTCCTGTCAGATTTGTGACTGAAATTTAAATGTTCAAATCTCTTTTACTTTGGAAAAACTTGCAATGCTGGTGAAAGTTAAAAACAAAAGCATCCGCTCCACTCCATTCCTTCACTTTAATCCAAGTTAGATGAATCATCCAGCCTTTTATAAATCCTCACAAACTCAATTTCTTCAATCTGAGCATGAGTTCCCACATGTGTCCTGCATGTTGATCAATAGCATCAGCATATTCCCTGCTTCAGGTGCAGAACTGACTGCCTTTATCTCTCTTTCTGTCTCTCAGATAGCTCCAGACTGACATTTTAGAAATCCTTTAACTTAACAGTACAATATCTTCTATGGACTTTTATAAAAGCAAAATACTGTGGATATTGGAAATCTGAAACAAAAACAGAAAATGCTGGAAAATCTCAGCAGGTTTGACAGCATCTGTTGAGAGAGAATGGTGCCAACATATTGAGTCTAGATGACCCAGAGCTAAAGACAAAGAAAGTAGATTGAAATTTACACTGAATTGGCATGATAGCACAGTGATACTGTTCCACAGCGTTAAGGACCCAGGTTCAATTCCTGGTTTGGGTCATATCTGTGTGGTGTTTACACATTATCCCCCTATCTGTGTGGGTTTCCTCTGGGTGCTCCAATTTCCTCCCACATTCTGAAGGACATACTAGTTAAGTGCATTGACCTGAACAGGTACACCAGACAGTGGTGACTCAGGGAATTTTGCAGTAACTTCATTGCAGTGTTACTGTAAACCTTACTTATGGCTAACAAATAAACTTTACATTTTTTACTTTTTTTTCACTATAAGGGTGAGATTGGGCGGGGGAAGGCGAGACTGGGATGGGGGGCGGGAGCACGGATGAGGTTGTGGAATTGACCAAGATATCATAGACAAAAGGGCAAAGGGTAAATGATGGTGATAAATCTGAGAATGGTGCTAAGAATGTCTTTTAAGAGGTCAGAACAAAGGTGCTGAGAGTCAAAGGACAATCTGAAAAATGTAGTAGATGGTCCTAGTGAGGTGAGCAGAGGTGGGAGGAAGGGTACAAACAAGATGGAAAGCGAGATTTAGAAGTGGACAAATAGAATGATGGAAGAAATTAACACTTAAAATATATACGGGAATATAAAGTAATAAATTGATAAGATAAAAAGAAACAAATAAATGAAATAGATCAAAATAGAGTGGAGGTGGAGGAGACAGTTCATGTTCTGAAATTGTTGAACTCAACATTAAATCCAGAAGACTGTAAAGTGCCCAATCGGAAGATGAGATGCTGCTCCTCCAGTTTGCATTGGGCTTCACTGGAACATTGCGGCAAGCCAAGGACAGACATGTGGACATGACATCTGGATGGTGTATTGGAAGGATAGGCGACAGAAAGGCCTGAGTCCTGCTTACAGATGGACCAAAGATGTTCTGTGAAGTGGTCACCCACAAGAATAGAGCAGCTCAAAGACCCTGACAATGGGCAAAGTACAAGGAAATGGAATTGGTATGGGCGTACAGTCGGGCTGCACCCCTGAGCTTGACAAGCCTTGAGAAGAAGAAAATCTCTTATTTGTCTGGGACACAAGATAATCAGGTTCTTGTCATGAAAAGTTGGCAATAGGAATCCCACTAGTTAAATTCTGCCAGCCAGCTGATTAAAGATCAAGACTCAAGATGGGTCTGGAATGTCAATCATGAATATCCATTGTAAGTAGTTTGCTTCTCCACAAGTTAAGCTTTTCCGTTAATATTGCTAAATATGTAATGCCAGTGGAATAAAGGATCCCTGTTTTATAACCTTTGAGCAGTCTGTGTGCTCAAATCATATTACAAATAGATCTACAGTCGGTCCAATTTCCTCCCAATAGGGAAGCGGTTCACTCATTTTGTGAAAATCAGCATCTTTTATTCTGGTTCTATCTATGACATTGGCCATAATCTCACATCAAATGGTAGCACGCAAGTACTTGATTGCCTGACATGCCACCATTATCTATGAATGGTTGTATCTGGGAAGGATAACTGTACAAAGAGGTAATTGCTCTTGTATAATGTTATATCCATTTTTGACTTAATGCTGTATGAAAATTACATTGCCTGTCATCCTACTGACAACTGCATTCCATTAGATTCTATTTAAATTTCTCGGCAAAATAGGATTCTGTCAGCTTAACAAAACCTATTTGATCGTTGATGGCATAGTCTTATTATTGTAATCTGAATTGGTCTCAGCAAAGCAAATGAGATGTATGTGAAAGGGTCAACACACATGCCACCAGCACAACATATACCATTACTTGATAATACACAACATTATCTGATTACAAATTGTATATCTGAGTAGTCATTTGAATAGGAATACCAATAGACAAGCCAATCTCCCCTTCCGCTCTCACTACTGCTGGAAGGAACTATTTGTTTATTTAAATGCTGCTCTCAAACTAGGTTATTGTGATTCCGCAAAAAACATATAGATAGTCGTGGTATATAAAAAAACATTAAAAATTATTAATTCAAATGTAAATTGCAGATTGGGGTCCATTCAAAGTTTGGGGAGAATGGAAGGCAGTTTGGAGAATTCCACACTGTCAGTGTGGAGTTTGCACATTCTCCTCATGTCTGTATGGGTCCTCCGGGGGTTCCAGTTTCGTCGCACATTCCAAAGATGAACAAGTTAACTAGTTTGGCTATTCTACATTCCCCCTTAGTGTCCAGAAATGTGCAAACTAGGTGGGTTAGTCATGGTAAATGTGTAGGGTTAAGGGGATAGAGTGGAAGGGAGGACCTGGGTGGGAAAGCTGGTGTGGGCTTGATGGGCTAAATGGCCTCTTTCTACACTATAGGAATTCTATGATTCCATGGAGTGACATATGGAACCAAGGTTGTGGCCTATCTGGTTTAAAGTCAAGAGAGTTGCCAGGAAGAATGATAGATTCAGTGACTCAGGAATGTAGTTTATCATAGAATCATAGAAACCCTACAGTACAGAATATTGATGGACAAAGTCAATACTTTCCACCTTCATAAGTATTTAGTTGCAGGAAATTTCTGTTCTTCAGCTGCTTGATTTTGAACATGTTGGAAACAGTGAAGGGGTTGAGAGAGGTGGCAGTGAGGTGGAGCTGCATGGTTTAAGCATATGTGTGGCTCTAAGAAGCCACAAGTAAATAAGAAATGGCAGGAGGATAGAAAAAAGCTGGACAGTAGAGAAAACAGAGATGGGGAAGAAAAGCCATTACAAGTGATTATCTTGCTAAAAGGACAACAGATCAAAAAGAATTGGGTAAGTGCAGTCCCACCTCGCTGGGTGGTAATGTAGAGGCATTGGCCAGGATTCTTTGGTCAACCGTATCAAACGTAAGCAGTTTAAGAAGATTGAGAGGGAATAGTTTACCTTTATCACAATGATGCAGGATATTATTTACTACTTCAGAAGAGTTGTGGAGTTCCAGAAAAGATGTATATGAGAGATGGCAGCACATACCAGGTTATTGGAGAGAAAAGGAAGGCTGACGATGGTGCAGTGCTTTGTATGAAGGGAGAGATGAAGAAGATGTTAAGAAAAGGAGTGATGGTGACACATTTGAAGGGGGGCGAATGACACTGTCACTGGGTCAAGATTCTGGAACTCAAGCTTATAGGTCAACTGGATGCAACCCTTCAATATAAAAAGAGACAAATCAGATACCAAACCAAAGCTGATCAGTGTTAAACAGTTTATCAGAAGCTAAAAGAAATCAGAAATGCACAGAAATCTGATGAAATTGTGCTCAGGTCAGAGATTACTGCATCAAAGGATGGTCAGCATACATCTCACAGTTTCTCATTCTCAGAGAGTACCATGAACAGACATGACACCTCAGTGTAGCTGATGCGTAAACCATCTTGGATGAGTTGTTGGTCATTCCTTGAGTTCTGAGACTGGATATACTGCAACAGAGCTCACTGTGTCTGATGGATTTGTCCATGCTAGCAGCTCCCCAAGATACTCTCAAATTAACAGTAACTGATAGAGGAGTACGTTGAGTGAAAGCATTGCTACCAAAGAACAATGATATCCGACTTATGCTGTCGAGCTATCATTCAACCTGTCATCCAGAATGGCTTAGCATCATGTGAATTCCTAATGGGAAGAAGACTAAGAACTCAACTCTCTCCCACACATACTTGTGCATACAAATTGATGACTTGACCAAGGTGAGAGAGAAAGAGGTAAGTATTGTTCCAGCCAAATGTAGAATTATGACATAGGACACAAAGTATGAACTTTCAGGTAGGAGAGTCAATTTGGATCCAAGAATAAGCTCAATATGGATGAGTGATTGAAAAGACGCCTCATTTATGGTCCTACCCTATCCAAACAGATAATGGTACTGTGAGACAGAACAAACATGCTCTAGGTGCCACACAGATGGAAACTTTTACACAGTTGAAGCAATCATCTACCCAACTGAACAGACCAGAGATCCCGCACTTATTCAGAGATCCAGATAACTACCATACAGGTGAAGCTGAATCATCTACAATTTTCCTTCGCAACAGATCACCCATGGAACTCAAATCCCCAATCTGCTCCAAAGGAACTGAGTACGCATTTGGGTAGACTAGTAAAACCACCATAGCTGTTGTCCTCCAAAAAGAAATGGAACTGAGAAATTTAGGAAGAGATGTAGTATAAGGGGTTAATTCTAATTATGTGATAGCTGATAAGACACATGAGAAAGTGATGCAATGTTACATGATCTTGCTTTCTCTTGTAGATCACTTGGTAAAGAAGCCACAGTAAAATATGTTCCAATAAATTCAGTGGGATCTCTTAGATCATAGAATCCCTACAGGAGAGAAGGAGGCTATTTGGCCCTTAGACTCTGTACCGACAACAATCCCAGTCAGGCCCTACCTCTGTAACCCCACATATTTATCCTGTTTGTCCCCTGACTAACGGTCGATTTAGCATGGCCAATCAACGTAACCCGCACGTCTTTGGACTGTGGGAGGAAAACAGAGCACCTGGGTGAAACTCAAGCAGTCACGGGGAGAATGTGTAGACTCCACACAGACAGCACTCGAGGCCGAAATTGAACTCGGATCCCTGGCACTGTGAGGCAGCAGTGTTAAACACTGGGTGGAATTAGTGAGTGGAAAGTTAATGGGGTGTAATGTTCTCATTTTTGCGCAGAGTGCTGCGCACTGGTTTTCTCACCGTAGCCAGCAAAAAAAAACTTGGGAGGAGATGTCGAATGAGGAGTTAATTCTAATTGTGTGATATGCTGATGAGACACATGAGAAAGTGATGCAATGTCATGTCATCTTGCTTTCCCTTATAGATCACTTAGTAAGAAAGCTACAGTAAGAGATGTTCCAATAAAGTTAAATGGGTGGAATGTTCTTATTTCTGCACAGTGTGCTGCACATTGGTTTTCTTGCTTTAGCCAGTAAAAAAAAGCCTTAGCTAAAAAAAGATTCTGCAAGTGTAGCGCACACTGTCACACACTTGGGCAGGACTGGAAAGTGCAAGCAACGCTGGGAATTCTGAGATTGGGGCCCCATTTTGAAAGGGCACCCCAATCTCCAATAGTGAAGAAGGAACTCCTCCTAAATACCCCAGTGGGGGACAGTACTAGTGCACTGCCTGGACATGGCCTTCTCCCACCAGGGGCTTTACCTACTTCCATATAATTCATGTTGTACAAAACCTGATGTAAACCTTGCCAACATGGCTTCATGCCAGCAAGGGATAAGGGACATAGGGGGATTCCTAATGTGGGGGTACGGTATGGTGGGGAAGACCTTTAATGACCTTTAGTTTTCTAAAATGAATTTCCTAGTCTTTTTGGACAGAAATCTCATTATGGCACCAGTGAGGTGTTGGTAAATCAGAAATTGAGAACTTGCAGGCGAGCTTCTTATTTTCTGATTCATGCGAAATTTTGAATCCATATCGCCATTTGCACTCGGAGTGAACACATGCACAAAATTAGAGGTGACATTTTCCTTACCTCACCACACTTCTATAAATATTCCATGTACACACAGTCGTTACCTGGCACTTATGTGACAAATTGGTA
This sequence comes from Carcharhinus amblyrhynchos, assembly GCF_965287045.1. NCBI lineage: Eukaryota > Metazoa > Chordata > Chondrichthyes > Carcharhiniformes > Carcharhinidae > Carcharhinus > Carcharhinus amblyrhynchos. Next base: position 42,654,797 of record NC_137324.1, on the reverse strand, counting down.
TTTACTACTTAACTCCACAAACCCGCAATATGTGTCTTGCTGTATGTAAGCAAAGAACAAAGAAAATTACAGCACAAGGACAAGCCTTTTGGCCCTCCTGCATTGACCTTGCCGCCTGACTGAACTAAAACCCTCTACCCTCCCAGGGACCATATCCCTCTGTTCCCATCCTATTCATGTATTTGTCAAGACGCCCCTTAAAAGTCACTACCGTATCCCCTTCCACAACCTCCCCCGGCAACGAGTTCCAGGCACCAACCACCCTCTGTGTAAAAAAACTGCCTCGTACATCTCCTTTGAACCTTGCCCCTCGCACCTTAAACCTGTGCCCTCCAGTAACTGATTCTCCCACCCTGAGAAAAAGCTTCTGATTAATCAAAAAGCTTCTGAATATTCATTGAACTTGGAATGTTTCAGTATCTGAGAAACTGCAAATGCTATACAACATTGTGCAACAATCAGCAAATTTCTTCTGACTTATGATTGGAGGGGACGGCACTCTTGAAGGCATAACAACTGATGATTGCTAATATTATTAAATTAATTGATGAGAAACTCAGTCTATTAGCATCAAATGTCAGTGCTCATATCATATAGCTGCAAAACACTGGCAAAGGCTTGATGAAGCAAAGGAGAGAATTGTTACTGTTGAAAATACAATTTCCTCAGTTGAGGTCCACTTACAATTCTTGGAAAAGCAGATGTGTGATATGTTAGAATGTCTTGAAGATCTGAAGAACACAGGCTGGAGAAAAAAACCTCTGGATTGTTGGTTTGCCAGAAGGAACTGAAGGTAAGCTCCCAGTTAAATTCTCTGAGAGCTGGATACCACATTTCCTTAATTTAGAAATGATAGCTGGGCACATTGGTGAGCATTGCTGCTGTATAAATCCAGGGGTCTTGTTTGGTTCCCAGCTTGGGTCACTGTCTGTGTGGAGTTTGCACTTTCTCCCCGTGTCTGCGTGGGTTTCCTCTGGGTGTTCCAGTTTCCTCTCACAGTCCAAAGATGTGCGTGTTAGGTGCATTGGCCCCTTAGTGTCCCAGGATGTGTAAATTAGTGGGATTAGCAGAATAAATATGTGGGATTGTTATCAGTGCAGACTCAAATGGCCTCCTTCTGTACTGTGGGGTTTCTATGATTCCTATGATTTCTTTGACATTAAGTTAGGAAGGGCACATCATATCCTGTCTCTGAGGCCTAGGGGCAATCAGTGACCCTGGTCCATAATTACGCATTTTCATGACCTCTCAAGAATCTCCAAAAGTATTGGAGGCAACTGGACGTAATGGGGCTTTGGTCTAGATGGAACAAATGTATTTTTCTCAGTGGCAATACAACAGAGGCACAAGGGCTTTGATGAAGTTAGAAGATGACGAAAGCCATTGAAATGCAATATGCCCTATTGTATCCTGCTACACTGAGAGGGACATTCAACAATGTGGCTAAAGACATGGTTTTTGAGAACTTCATGGAAGGCCATAATTTGGAGCAGCAAACTGAGTTTACTGTAAAATCCAGATTCTATTCCTTGTCATGATAACTCCTTCCTGATTCTGTGTTAGTAATTATCGTTCTGACAGGGGTGATGAAGTAGTTGAGCACAGGAGTGAGTTTTTATTCTTAAGATTGGCAGGGACTTCCATTGTACCCTAAATGTGCCAAAAATGCTAAATTGGTGAGAGGAGATTACTGATACAACCTTAAAAGTTTCATCCTTTGTACTTAATTCTGGAACTCCCAGACTACACTATAATTGACTTCAATAAGAAAAGTCTGTACAATATCTAACATTAGCAGCGTGGACAAATATCCTTTATTCCTGGATTAGCAAATAAGCCTCCTTCGGTCCAGAATTGATGTAAAATTATTATGCAATGTATCCCAATAGAATTCCTAATCTGAATACTCTGATTGGGGCACAATGACACAGTGCTCTGGTTTCCTCCCACAATCCGAAAGACGTGCTGGTTAAGTTGATTGGGTATGGTAAATTCTCCCTCAGCGTACCCAAACATGCACGAGAGTATGGTGACTGGGGCATTTTCACAGTAACTTCACTGCAGTGTTAATGTAAGCCTACTTGTGACTAACAAATAAACTTTAAACTTTAAAGTAGATGCATTCTAGAAAGTATGGGATGTCTATTTCAAATATATAGGTTCCATGATGTCTGACTTACTCTTGCAAGATTTTCCATAGGCTATATAGCACTACCTCTAATATGCTACATATGAGAGTGTGCACCACTTTCCTATGTTTCAATGGCTTTAGCTTCTTTTACCCTCATCCTGTTACTTGTCCTCTCTAATTTTTCATATATGTACAAGCTCCGGATATACTAAATGAACTGCATTTCTTCCCTCTTGACGTTTTCCATATTTATATATGAAGAAATAGTTAGGCTTTTATTGAGGGTCTGTTGTGTTATTTATAAAAATGAATAAATTTAAACAAAAGTATATTTTAAAAAAGATTAGCGTCATCAAGGCTCTTGTAAAAAAAGGCAAGCCATTTGTTCACTCTGCAAGCTGGATGCTTAATCAGGACATGTCAATGACATTCTGTGGGATAACGTCAGCCATCATTAGATCATTGCTTGCTTTATATTACACTAACTCACAAATGGGCTTTAAGCTGTTACTCACGACTCTGAAAATTGCCCCGTCTACCTCAAACGACCCTGAAAGGATAACTTTGAGCTGGAAGTGAAGCTAGTTGTTTCACTCTGCTACAGTGCAGTAGCAACACAAGTGGTGTTCGCCACTTATAGGATGACTCCGGTAAGCCAAAAGAAATTCTGCTTATCACATAAATGAGTAAGGTCTTAAATGGATTTCAGTGCCATTGTGATGCTAGGTAAGAAGGCCATCTGTCTCAAAGACTAGTGGATCCTATTGAACAACATGGCCCTTCCACTGTTTGCAAAGGGGAAGGTACCAACTGTATCCAACTAGCCTGTGCTTCCAGAACTCAAAGCACAGAGTCTAATATAGATATGATTTCACAATTGGACAACATCTGCCAAATAATCCTTAGTGTGCAAAGACCAACATTCAATTTATGATTGTCAGTCTGTCTCACAGTGTAGCACACTTATGTGTACTGGAATCTACATATATTAATACATAGAACCCTGTTCTTTGCAAACAGAAAACACATGTACACACATTGTGCCTGTTTCAGCTAAACAAAATAAATGACAGCCATTCGCTGATTCATTTCATAGGGCAATGCTTTGACCAAGCAGAGTCAAATTGCCTAGCTTAAATTTCAAACAATGCTTGATGCTTATCTGTCACTGATCAATGTCTGGTGCATTCTCCAAGCCAAAGTCCTTACCAATCAAAGTCCACTTGCCAGCCAATCATCACTCTCTTCTCACACGTACAAATTAGTTGGTTTTCCTTACATTGACGTTCTTGCAATTGTCCGGATAACTACATGACCAATTTTCTCTTTTCTTAGCAATACTCAAGTTTTGCACTGTCAGGCAATTATTGGCTGAAAATGATTGGCCCTATGAAACCACCCTGAGGAACTCCTGCAAGGGTGTCATAGAGTCATGACCTCAAACAACCACATCCATCTTACTTTGTGCCAATTATGAATCCAGCCAAGAGACAGTTTTTTGGCCTGTTTGCTATTGACTTCAATTTTGCCAGAATTCCTTGATGTCATACATGGTCAAATATAGCCTTAGTGTAAAGGGTGGTCCTCTAATCTCCCTTCAACTCTTTTATCTATGTTTGAACCAATGATGTGATGAGGCCAGGAGACAATTTGTTGCAATGAAAACAACCCTTTGGTTAATGGCAGGTTCAGAACCTAATTGTGATTGGGAAGCTCTTGAGGTTTCAGACTTTTGCTTGAGACATGAGAATTCCAGCTGACTTGCAGTTAAAGTTGATGTGTGCATGATATGCAGAGTGGGACTGATGTTTATAGTTATGGAATCTTTGACTTGGTTTCCACAATCTTATTCTTGACATGTAATTAGAACAGCCTTAGGTAGTGTCCACAGTCTGGCATTTATGAATTATATTTATTTAATTAATTAATTGATTAATTAACACTCAGTCTTCTCCCTGTTGAGATTCACCTCACCACCTGGATCAGAATTATGTATTAATACCCTGAGGACTAAATGGTTACACCAGGGACCACAGTGACAGTGGAAATACCCACTGAATGTAAAACATGCTTCAATGTTTGCACACATTATATTAATCTTTATTCACAATAACTTGGTGATTGCTGATGCCAGGGCCCGCTTGATGCCAGTGATAACTTCCTTTTATGTGCCATTGGTCTCAAAGCCCAACCAACAACAGTAGATTTCTGAATTCTATTTCAGCAATATTATCTAAGTTCACCAGCGACACATCGTGACCTTGCATCCTGAAGTAGCAACAATCAGGTCCTTTGCTTTGTTAGCATGATTCAGTTGACTCACTGGATTTTTATCACCCTGTCAGCCAGGGAATCGGAGAGGGCAAGGGGCAGACCATGTAAAGGTCCATTGGCTTCGGGCATGATTTTACAGTTTTGGGAAGAGCGAGGCTGCAAAATCCCATCCATTAATATCTTTTGGGGGTGGTGAGTTGAAAATTGCCATGCATGGGTCTGGCGATGAGAGAAACAAAGAAAGGAATAGCATTGGCTCAAGTCCTGACAAACAAAGCAGTCACATGTTTCACGAGAGTGAAGCATTGCATTTATTTGCAATGAACAAAGGAATTTTTTCATCGTTGATTATGGTGTAATGTTTTGAGGTCTAATATTATAATCAATATCGAGCATAATATCAAATTGATGGGTAAATTAAACAGCCTCTTTCAAATGTAAGAGCTATATTTCAAGGACAATTCACTAAATTACCATTTACATTGCATATATTTCTGCTATACATAAACTTCATACATTTTTAATATTGCTATTTAGCATTGAGCAAAAGCAGAACATGCGTGTGAATGAGTGACTTGTTTGTAAATTAATGTGACTGTTACTCAGTTAAATCAAATAAACCACAATGTAAGCTCCAGTATTATTATGTTTGGACATGACTTTGAAGAAGTGGCATTATGCATACGCATTCATGATTTTTATTTGGAAAAACTGAAGCTAAAATAGTGAAACACAAGAAAAGTCATATCATTTTTCTCCAATGTCACTGTGAATCTCATTCTCCAAACTAAATTTAATCATTTGTCTCATGTCCATCATGGTACTGAATGTATATGTGCCATGCCAAATATTAAAATTATACTGTTGAATGTGAAAATACAAATGCATAACCTATTTATTTAAATTTCTTATCCACGATTTTAACAATATGTGTGTGGTTGCTAAAAGAACCTTGTGAGAAATTGTAGGCATCACGTAACCTAACATCCCATTATTCTGATAAATACTCATTGATTGGGAATGCTGGCAGGAATTTTCCCAAGCCCATTGAGAATGGGCTGGGAAATGGGAATGCTGACAAAATGACACAGGAAAATGTTGGGGGAAGTACCTGATGTTCTGCTCCTCCCTCTTGTGGTCTGATGGAACAGAAGCTGAATAGGACTAGCCATATAAAGCTAGCCATCACAGCAGGTCAAAGGCTAGGAATTCTGTGATGAGTAATTTGCCTCCCAAAGCCTGTCCACCAAATACAAGGCACATGTCAGGAGTGTGATGGAATACTCCCCAATTGCCTGGATAGATACAGCTCCAACAACATCTAGGACAAGGCATCCTACTTGATTGGTACCCCTTTCACAAACATTCAATACTTCTACCATCGGTGTACAGTGGCCGCAGTGTGTACCATCTACAAGATACGCTGAAGGATCACACCAAAGTTCTTCAGCGAGCACATTCCAAACCCTTGACTACTACCACCTAGAAGGACAAGAGCAGCAGACACCTGGGAACACCGCCACATCGTGGTTTCCCTCCAAGCCACTCAACTTGGAAATAAACTGCTGATCATTCACTATCACTGGGTCAAAAAAAGGGCAACAAGATGGCACAATAGTCACTACTGCTGCTTCGGAGTGCCAAGGAGTTCCAGCCTTGAGTCATTGTCTGTGTGAAGTTTGCATGTTCTCCCCGCATCTGCGTGAGTTTCATCTGAATGCGTCAGTTTCCTTCCACAGTTCAAAAATGTGCAGGTTAGGTTAATTGGTCTTGCCATATTGCCCCTTAGTGTCCGAAGGACTAGGAAGGAAATACATGGTGTTGTGGAGATAGAACCTAGGTGGGATTGTTGTCGGTCAGACTCAATGGACTGAATGACCTCCTTCTGCACTGTGTGGATTTTAGTCTACGGATTCTTTGATTCTATGAAAATCCTGGAACTCTCTCCCTAACAGTCCTGTGGGTGTACCTACACCTCAGGGACTGCAGCAAATCAAGAATGGAGCTCACCACCAACTTCCAAAGGGCAACTAGGAATGGGCAATAGATGATGGCCTAGCCAGCGACGCCCACATCCTGTAAGTGAATGAAAGAAAATTGAAGCTTGTGTGGGAAATGGCCAGCCAAGGATCTTTAAGAGGCTGATTGCCACTTGAATTGCCTGTTAGTGCTCATTAAGGAGGATTCATGGCAATTTGGCAGTCAATGCATGGCCTAACAAGCCCTCCAAACAGACCTCAAGTGAATGGAAGTGAACAAGTCATTGTGGAGCATTTTAAGTGTTCCTTTAAAGGATATTAACTTTTACTTTTCATTTGCTTCTGAAAATATGATGACTTATGAATAGTACTGCCAAGAATTCTTTGACACGCTATTGAGATTTATTCCAGAAATTCACTGAGGACTCAACTGAAAAAGAAAGTCCTTTCCAACTTACGTTATTGGATGCTTTCTAGGCTAAACTAGAGCGTAAACACATCATTTCCATGTTGTCAAGGGTCACTTTTGTGCTGCAAGTTAATTGGAAGGTGGATGTGAGGCTACGCACATGAGGCTATGCTCCAACAGTGAGTGAATAGGACGATGAGTTGGGACTGTTCCCCCTGTTGGGATAAGATGTTGGTCCTCTTCAGGTAGATCTCCTCCACAAGGACCATCAGTGCCATGTCCATGATCCTGTGCACCTCTCACTTGGAGTAGAATTTTACAAGACTTTTTCTAAGTGTCCAGCTAGCCCGAAAATGGGAGCGCTCCAGATCTGTTTTTTGGGTAAGTTTTCATGACCGATCTTATGCACACTGTTACAAAAAAGATAGGCTGGTCACTTTCTAACCACAGAGGCTGTGGATGGGACTCAACTTGTCAGATAGCCTGTAAAGGGAGGTATTACACATGTGCAGACCTCTGATGCTGCACATGCGCATTAGCTGTAGCAGGGGTAACACAGACAGGGAAAGAACTGTCAAGCCCCTGCTACTGCAGGAAGCCTCAAGCAGCTCTCCCCCCAACCCTGCAGACACGGGGTCCATGGCGTGAGATGCCATGATCGATTGCAAACACCCCATCCTCCACCAATCATGGACCCCCTTTGTCCCCACTGATTGCGGACCCCACCAGCCCCCAAGGTTATGGCCTCACTGAGTTCACAACACTGATTGTATGTAGAGTGAAAGTGAGGCCCCTCCCTCACAGGCTCTGCCTCTCACAGGCCCTGCCTCCACAGACCCCACCCATGGCACTGATCCCCATAGTTCCCATGTCCAATTGGCTCCACCCCCTGACACCAGTGGGCATTGGCTAGATGCCAGTTTGCCACTGCCTAAGAGGCACCCCCACCTTGCTCCTGGCCTCCCTGGGGGACCTCAATGCCCTCGGTTCCACCAGTGAGGCCAAAATGACTGTTCACAGGGAACAGTTGTTTTCCTCGCCACAGAGAACCTCTCCCAGCAAGGCCATGAAGGCAAGATAGCCTGGCCGATTAGTGCCAAGCTCACTAAGCACATTCAAAACACAATATCAATAAATATAAATAAATTAATCAGCCTCTCGCCCATTTCCGGCGAGAGGCTGACTGCACCAGAATTCCAGGGGTTGTAAGACCACGCTGGTCACGAAAACCGGCACCATTCATGTCAGTCACTTTACCACCGATTTTGTGGCATTTCCTTGCTGCAAAATGGGCATAAAGTGACGGTAAAATTCTGCCCTTGGTCTCTGAGCCAGACTGGAACATAGATCTTTCCATCAGCCAACGCCTTGCACACCTTCAGTGGAAGTGGGTGCAAGAGAACCCATACATTCTACTCCATAAAGATTGTGCCCAACCAGTGCTTGACCAATAAAACCTGAAGGCCTTTTTAGGCACCCATAGGCAAGTCCAAATTATGGTGATTAGAAATTAAAATCAAAATAGTGCGCTAAAACCAAACTTATAAATATCAGCACCCATTTTGTGCCTGGTTACTCTTTGTTTCACCAAAATAACCCCCACCATGTCTGGGCAAATAGCTCCAGATTCCACTGAAAGGAACTTTCCATCATTTATTTATTTACTTGTGCCACAAATAGACTTACCTTAACACTGCAATGAAATTACTATGAAAATCCGCTAGTTGCCACTCTCCAGCGCTTGTCCAGGTACACTGAGGGAGAATTTAGCATGGCCAACCTACCTAACCTCCACGTCTTTCAGAGTGTGGGATGAAAACGGAGCACCTGGAGGAAACCCTTGCAGACACAGGGAGAACGTGCAAATTCTACAGACAGTGACCCAAGCTGTGAATCAAACCCGAGTCCCTGGCATTGCGAGGCAGCAATGCCATCCACTGTGCTGCCCTCACAAACCTCTATTGCAGCCATTACCCATCGCCTGTTGAACCTTTACACTGTTTTAGGAAGTGTTATTTATTTTCATGGGGCAGTACGCGGCTGCAGGAAGCAAAAGGCAGTGAATTCATCGATTAATTTGTAATTGAAGAATATGTCAACTGCTCCTTTAAGGTCAGTTTAGTGTATCCTTCACATTTCCCCATCCTATGTTGGCAGCTGAGAAGGAAATTCTTTATGCATAGGGTTGTTGGAGCATGGAATGCTTTGCCACAGGGAGTGTTTGATGCACATGCTATCACATCTTTTAGAGAAAAGTGTATAATTGGCTGAAGCAGGGGACAGTATTTGGCTGTGTGAAGAGAGCAGAGCAGTGAGATTAGTTATGAGTTGTTCCAGAAAAGATCAACCACAGACACAATTTTGTATTCGCAACTTCTCTGTTTTTATGGTAGCCCTTTGGAATATTTTTGAAAGAGGTATTTATTTCAATGTACTTATCTATTTTGAATGTTAATGGTGTGGTGTAGAAGCATACACATAACGCAAATAAAACGTTTTTAGTGCCTCAATCAATCAACAAGTTGTATTTTCATGGTGTCTGGGAGATCCTGTGAAGGTGACAGAATACTGACCAGGACCCAATTCTAGGATTACGAGTAGACAGAAGTTAAAAGTGAGGGATGGCAGGTTCAGGGGGGATTTGAAGAAAATCTTTTTTTACCCAGAGGGTGGTGACAGTCTGGAATGCACTGCCTGGGAAGATGGTGGAGGCGGGATGCCTCACATTCTTTAAAAAGTACCTGGATGAGTACTTGACACGCCATAACATTCAAGACTATGGTCCAAGTGCTGGCAAGTGGGATTAGGTGGGCAGGTCAGGGCCTTTCATGCATTGGTGCAGACTCAATGGGCTGAAAGGCCTCTTCTGCACTGTAGCATTCTGTGATTACCCACCCCGTCTTGTTTGGGTCTCAAACCAGTACCCTGTGCTGTTTACCTAGTTGAGTGCATTACGGAGATAAGCATTCCCTTGTCCTCTGCAATATTCATGGAATTCAGACCAGCTTTTTGAAGATTTGTGTTTCTTGGCACTTCAGGTCATAGACCATGTTCTGGATGAGAACAAAAGGTATGTTCAAAAGATTTTGCCAGTGTCCCCAGTGCCAAGTTGCCCCCTCTGCCTGGCCTCCAACAACCCTTTTGCCAAACCAGGCCCATCAGCCAATCTATTTCTCTACATGTACAATGACAATATGTTTGTTGAGGCCTCAAAGTAATTCATTCAGATAAATTGCTTTTAAATAGCCCAATAAAAACATCAATCATCCAAAGCCATCAAAGTATTCACAGCAGACACTGAAAGTATTTGAAACCTTATTATCTTACGTAAATACACGTTGTGAAATTGACAGAATAGATCATAGAACCCCAACAGTGCAGAAGCAGGCTATTCAGCCCATTGAATCCACACTGACTCTGACAGAGTATCTTACCCAGGCTCTCTTCCCCTCTCAATCCCTGTAACCATAAGAACATAAGAGCCTAAGAAATAGGAGCAGGAGTAGGCCATCCAGCCCTTCGAGCCTGCCCCGTCATTCAATAAGATCATGGCTGATCTGAGGTGGCTCCGTTCCACTTTCCCGCTTTTCTTTAGAGCAGAGAATGCTGAGGGCAGACATGACTGAGGTGTATAAGAATATGAGAGGTATGAACAGGGTGAATAGGAAGCAGCTGGTCCCCTTGGTTGAGGGGTCAATCATGGGGAGGCTGAGTTTAGGATAAGGAGACGGAGATTCAGACGGGATTTGAGAAAAATAAAATCATTCAGAGGGTGGTGGGATTCTGGAATGCACTACCTGGGAAGGAAGTGGAGCCTGGAAGCCTTACAACCTTGAAAAAGATTTGGATGAACGCTTGAAATATAACATTCAAAGATATGGAACAAGTGCTGTAAAATGGGATTAGCAAAACTTTTACGGTAGTTATTGTTGGTGCAGAATCAATGGGCCAAAGGGACTTTTCGGAAATGTACGACTCTATGGATTTTACCATCAAGTTGCATCCGTGTTAAGGAGGGGAAATTTGGTAAAATCGGGCAGGAGTAGCGTGATCTGTGCTTGCCTCCGTACCAATTCCACCTTTACCAAGGCCTGAAAATGGCTACAAATGGAACTGTGCCCGAATCGGGTGCACAGTTGCATGCATTTAAATTGACTTAATGGTCTACGCACCTAACCTTATCATTACTTCCTGCTTTACCACCGCATTCACAGGGGGAAGGGAGGAGTGACATGTGAAACAGTGGCCAGAGTTTTGCCACCTCACCCAACCCAATTTCGGGATAAGCGAGAGTGGAATTGTCCGCTGGCCTCAGGATGGAATTCTCCATTGGTCTCGGGCAGGATTTTACGAGCTACACCCGAGTAAAGTCGCAAAATCCCGCGGACTATGTTCTCATGACCCCACTGACTTTAATGGAGTGAATTGGGGAGTAGAATAGACAGTATTACAGTTGATAAGGAGGATGTGCTGGATACTCTTGAGGGATTGAAGATAGATAAGTCCCCTGGTCCGGATGGGATTTACCCTAGGATTCTCTGGGAGGCAAGAGAAGTGACTGCAGAGCCTCTGGCTCTGATCTTCAGGTCGTTGTTGGTCCCTGGTATAGTACCGGAAGATTGGAGGTTAGCGAATGTTGTCCCATTGTTTAAGAAGGGGAACAGAGACTTCCCCGGGAATTATAGACCGGTGAGTCTCACTTCTGTTGTGGGCAAGGTTTTAGAAAAAATTATTAGGGATAGGATTTATAGTTATTTGGAGAGTAATGAATTGATTGGAGATAGTCAGCGTGGTTTTGTAGCGGGTAGGTCGTGCCTTACTAACCTTATTGAGTTTTTTGAGAAAGTGACCAAAGAGGTGGATGGGGGTAAGGCAGTTGATGTGGTATATATGGATTTTAGTAAGGCGTTTGATAAGGTTCACCATGGTAGGCTTCTGCAGAAAATGCAGATGTATGGGATTGAGGGTAATCTAGGAAATTGGATCAGGAATTGGCTAGCAGATAGCAGACAGAGGGTGGTGGTTGATGGTAAATATTCGTCATGGAGTTCGGTTACGAGTGGTGTGCCTCAGGGATCTGTTTTGGGGCCACTGCTGTTTGTAATTTTTATTAATGATCTGGATGAGGGTATAGTTGGGTGGATTAGTAAATTTGCCGATGACACCAAAGTCAGAGGGGTGGTAGATTGTGAGGAAGGGTGTCATAGTTTGCAGGAAGACTTGGACAGGTTGCAGAGCTGGGCCGAGAGGTGGCGGATGGAGTTTAATGCGGAGAAGTATGAGGTAATTCACTTTGGTAGGAATAACAGATGTGTCGAGTATAGGGCTAACGGGAGGACTTTGAATAGTGTGGATGAACAGAGGGATCTAGGTGTATGTGTACATAGATCCCTGAAAGTTGGGAATCAAGTAGATAGGGTTGTTAAGAAGGCATACGGTGTCTTGGCGTTTATTGGTAGGGGGATTGAATTTAGGAGTCGCAGCGTCATGTTGCAACTGTACACAACTCTGGTGCGGCCGCACTTGGAGTACTGTGTGCAGTTCTGGTCCCCACATTACAGGAAGGATGTGGAGGCTTTGGAGAGGGTGGAGAGGAGGTTTACCAGGATGTTGCCTGGTATGCAGGGGAGGTCCTATGAGGAGAGACTGAGGGATTTGGGGTTGTTTTCGCTGGAAAGAAGGCGGCTAAGAGAGGATCTTATTGAAACATATAAGATGATTAGAGGTTTAGGTAGGGTGGACAGTGATAGCCTTTTTCCTCGGATGGAGAAAGCTAGCACGAGGGGGCATGGCTTTAAATTAAGGGGGGGTAGTTATAGGACGGATGTCAGGGGTAGGTTCTTTACCCAGAGGGTGGTGAGGGATTCGAATGCCTTGCCTGCTGCGGTTGTAAATGCGCCTAGTTTGGGGGCATTTAAGAGATCCATGGATAGGTTTATGGACGAAAAGGGATTGGTTTAGGTTAGAGGGTCATTTTTTTTTAACTGGTCGGTGCAACACCGTGGGCCGAAGGGCCTGTTCTGCGCTGTAATGTTCTATATGTTCTATGTTCTAATTGTGGTAATTCCGAAAGATTGCCTACTTGCACACATAAGTGATTCCACCTCAGAATTTTTCAGGCTGCCTCACAGAGTCCTTGATCGCGAATTGTATACCCCTAAAAGAGCCAGCCTGATTTTCAACTTCTTTGAAATCAAGGAACATTCTTGAAATAAAGTACATTATTTTGTTTCGAGTAAAGTAAGTCGTGTTGGTTATACCCACTGGCCTGGTGTTTTTGTTTGGTTGTGTTTGTCTTGTTAGTGCAATTCACTTCAAATTAGCCAAACTTATGCAAAGGTTTGTGGGATTTCAAGCACACATTACATCCAGTACACAGTGCCACAATCTTTTGTGCCAGTTTAAAAAAATGCATCAGAAACTGGTCCTGGCACAGAATTGATCACATTCCAAATTGAATCAATCACTGTGATTCCTTTCTACAAACTGCACCTGTTTGCAAGCCTTCAAGTGCATCATAAAATTTAACTATTTTGTTAGGTACAGACACATGAATAGAAACCTTACAAATCAAACACTACTGTAACCAGATAAAGTTCTATGTGTTTTTTCAAAATAATTTTCAGCTACTTAAAATCAGGTTGTTCATTATGGGTAAACTAGACACTCTGGCTGGAATTTTACTGGCAATTCCAGGGGCGGGCAAGGATTAGGATTCTCCGTTGGCCTCAGGCAGGACGTACAAACCTTGGGTGAATGTGCCGGTAAAATTCCGTCCTCCGATTAAAAATGTTCACGTTTAGAGATTAACTCCTTTTCTGCCGTATTAATCAAATGGAACCTAGATGTTCTTCATAAATATATCGAGGAATATTTTTTAAGCAACATTTAATAAAAGTTTTCTATGCTAAAAGTTGTGTTGGCTGTAGCAGATTTTACATTTGTTCATATATAAATTAATTTGAGAAAATAACTTGAGTAAAGAAAACATTTCTTAAAGAAAGGGTGTGACAAAGGCATGAGCACAATGTGTTCAGTGTGTTAACTTGGGACTTTGGTGCAGATGGGAATTTGTTCTGGTGGGGGGGATGGTTTGCTGCTTTTTATAGTGTTTTTATAATGATATATAAAGCAAAAGTCACTGGTAAGAGATTGTGTAAACATATTGTGGGTTCATTTATTGAGACTAAATGCATGGGAACATTTACACAGAGGTAGAAAGCGTGAAGATTTCAGAGCTGCAGAGATATGTGTGCATTTTCTGCTGAAAGGCAAAAGTGAACCCAAAGTGGATACAAGACATACTTCCTTTCCAGTGATGTCAGTCTCTTATCACTTAAAGGCATATAACAACATCCCTCTTTCTTTTTTTAAGAAAAAGTGTTCACCCTCTTCCAAAGAAGCATAATGATTTAAAATATATATTCACATCTAATTACTATTGCATAATCTATGATCGCTAAAGTTTGGAGTTAATTCACTAGTATAGCCAGATTTTGTAATGGTTACTTTGCCTGGAAGTGTCTTCAATTGTTCATAATGATCTATGGGACTGTCATTCTTGGATTGTTGTTTCTAGTTGTGTGTAACATATTGTCCTAGATACAATAGAAGTGTACAGTAGTTAAGGAGCTAGAATGGATCAAATTTGTTATCAGCTACACCTCACCATTTTATCTTTGTGTGCAATATCTTCAAAGGACCTTGAGTCTGAACAAACCTGTCATGTCTGGTTGTCATGTACTTTCTGTGGGATCCTGGATGCAACATTCTGAATCTGGAAGATCCATTTGACAAACTTTTCTCACCCAGTGCTGTGTTTTCCAGGATCCATGATGTCTGAATGCCTCCATCCCAAACTCTGGAGGCAACCCAGGCCTTTTTCAGCGAAGTGCTATCGTGCACATGTGTTGTTAATCCAGACACGTTTGGATTGGCGAGATTTCCTGCATGAGTTCCATGGATGGGTCGGGGGGGGGGGGGGGGGGGACTGCGGAGCAGGTTGCACTTCTGGTAAGGCCGTCACGTTGATCTGTGCTCGATTTGCGGGCCATCATGGCAGATGGGAGCAGAATATCCCATCATCATATTGCACCAATGTGAAGTGCATTTTTGATTCTGCCACTTCATTGTCCAGAGGGATGGGGAAATTCCGCATCATTGTTTCATACATTGTTCAAACATTTTTAATTCTGATAGTAGGTCAGTTGCATTCCAAATCAAACTAGGGAATCTTGTGAATATTCTGACACTGCCCCTCTTATCTTCCTTCTCCTAGAATGCCTGGTGAGTGTTGCTGCAGCCACTTTTGTGCATTTTTCCAATGTGTTCACAACCTTCTCTGGCCTAATTTGTATAATGGTTTTGTTTGATTTTCTTGTTTGACTCCCCTTGATCACTCTTCATCAAGTGAGGTGGGACTGTGTAGCACAGTGGCTTTGTCACTGAACTAGTAATCCAGAGATGTAGGGAAATGCTCCAGGGACCCAGGTTTGAATCCTACCATGGCAGATAGTAAAATTTGAAGTTAATAAAAATCTGAAATTAAGAGTCTAATGATGATCATGAAACCATTCTTGATTGTTGTAAAAAAATCCATCTGGTTTACTAATGTCGCTTAGGGAAGAAAATCTGTTGTCCTTACCAGGTCTGATTGATATGCAACTCTGGATCCGCAGCAATGTGGTTGACTCTTAAATTCTCTCTGAAATAACCCAGCAAGTCAGTGAGTTTAAGGACAATTAGGAATGGCCCAGTCAACAATGCCCACATCCCCTGAATGAATAAACAAAGTAAGAAGTCTCACAACACTAGGTTAAAGTCCAACCTATTTATTTGGTAATAAACCCACAAGCTTTTGGAAACACTTCTTTTGTCTGGTGTATGGAAGGTTCTGATCAGAGAAGGGCATATAGGGTCACACAGTTTACAGAATACTGATTAGAATGCAAGTCTTTACAGCTAACCTGCTATTCAAGTCTTAACGATGCAGACAAGGTGAGTGGAGATAGCATTAGACATAGGTTAAAGAGGTGTGTATTGTCTCCAGACAGGACAGTAAGTGAGATGTTGCAATTTCAGGCAAGTCATGGGGGTTACAGATAGGGCGACATGAATCCCAGATCCCAGTTGAGGCCGCCCTCATGTGTGTGGAACTTGGCTATCAGTCTCTGCTCAGCGACTCTGCGCTATCGTGTGTCGTGAAGGCCGCCTAGGAGAACGCTTACCCTAAGGTCAGAGGCCAAATGCCCGTGACTACTGCAGTGTTCGCCTTCAGCTGTCACAGGCATTCGGCCTCTGATCTTCGTGTAATCTCCGCTCACATTGTCTGCATCTTTAAGACTTGAATAGCAGGTTAGCTGTAAAGACTTGCATTCTAATCAGTATTCTGTAAACTGTGTGTGACTCTATATGCCCTTCTCTGATCAGAACCTTCCTCACACCTGACGAAGGAACAGTGTTTCCGAAAGCTTGTGGGTTTACTATCAAATAAATTGGTTGGATTTTAACCTGGTGTTGTGAGGCTTTTTACTGTGTTTACCCCAGACCAATGCCGGCATCTCCACATCACGAATAAACAAAGCCAATGCCCTGGTCGTTCACTTTTCCCGAATGAGCTAACCCGGTGTTGGTTCCCTCGATGTGCTGTCTTATTAACCATGAGGGGTCCGTCTTCTTACCAGCTCTTTACTTGAGTACTATCCTGTGTTTTCTGAGCAGATAGCATGCTGCACTTCCAACACCCTCTGATACTGCAGCTTCACTCTGGTCTGACCAAAAAGTTGAGAGTCATCTCATGCTATGCAGAGCAATCTAAACCTGTTCATCACATTGCATATACCACATAGCACAATCTAAACGTGTTCAACATGTTGTACAGGCCATGTAGTATGATCTAAACCTGTTCACCAAATTGTACATGCCATGTAGCATGACCTAAACCTGTTCACCACATTGTACATGGGAATAGCACAATCTAAACCTTCTCACTGCGTTGTACACACAACGTAACATGATCTAAACCTATTTGCCATGTTGTCCACACCTTTAGCACAATCTAAATCTGTTTACCACATTGTACACGCAATGTAGCACTATCTAAACATGTTCACCATGTTGTACATGCCATGTAGCACAATCTAAATCTTTTCACCGCATTGTACACACAATGTAGCACAATCTAAACATGTTCACCACATTATACCTGTATTTAATCTTGCCGCAAGGCTGAGCACTGTGTTGTCGAGAAGGAACTGCTGAAAACAGTGTCATGTTTGTTATAATGCTGTAAAGGTACCAATCACTCGAAAGGAATTGTGTAAACACATTTTGGGTTTATTTATTAATGACTAGGGACATAGGAACATTTATACAACGGTATCAAGCTTGAAAATACCAAAGCTTCAGAGTGTTTGGTCTGCTGAAAGCAACAGACAAACTAAACTGGATCACATGACATACTTCCTTTCTAGTGATCATGCTCCTACATCTTAAAGACATATTATAACTATTTTTATATTATTTTTGCAGCATCTATAAGCCAGAATGTCCAAGGCTTTAATTCGGTGCCAAAAGAGAAAATGTTGGAAAATCTCAGCAGGTCTGGCAGTCTGGAGAGAAAAGAGTCCAGTTTTGACTCCAGATGACCCTTTGTCAAAGCAGTACTAGGTGAGCAAGTAGGTGATTGGTGAGTTTTCAAGATGTTTTCTATTTGGTTGGTAGTTCAACCAAGTACTGGGGAGATAGGTGTTACATAATATTTACAGCTTGTCTACAAACAATAATTAGTATGTCTAAACTTAAGACCGAAATGCTAAACTTAAACACAATAAAAAATGATAGGGAAGTTTTGCAGCAATAGCTTGTGGATGCCACTGCGCTTGAATTCGTGGCACAAATGGGTTTTGATTTGTGTGGCACTGGCACCGGTACTTTCAGAAAGAGGGAGCTGTATCACTGGGACTGTCTGGACCAGATGCTCTGAATCATATGGCTAGGGCCGTAGAGAAGGTTTTAAACTAAATAGTGAGGGCCAGAATTCATGTCAGGGGAGATTTGGGAAGTACGACAGGGCTAGATTGCAGGGTAGCAATGTGGGTAATGATAACCAATGTGATGGGACAAAATGTACAAAAATATAGGAATGCAATAGTAAATTAGGGCTATTTGTTTAAAAAAATGACAGACTTAAATGTTTTTTTATTTGAATGCACATGACATTTGTAACAAGATCGATGAACTAATAGCACAAATAGAAATAAATGAGTATGATATGATAGCCATTATAGAGACAAGTGCTAGAATGTTCCAGCCGCTCACAGTGGCGTGAGCTTCTGGTCACACTTATGGCACACTGCCGCTGTGGGGTTCCTGACAGTGAGGGTTCCATTCAATGGGAAATCCATCCTGCTGCTGAAAAATATCAGCGGGTTGGGGCTAAATCCCACTCAAGACCTCAGATCTTATGGCTGCAAGATGGTTGCACCCCAGGGGCACAGGCATAACCCAAAAGATGTACAGAATGACCGTTCAGAAGTCCAAATGTAAGGACTCTGTGGGAATTGTCCAGGTTGTTTCAATTTCCAATATGTCATTCCCTTACGTTCAGAACACTCCAAAATCTTTCCAACTCACTTATCTGGATAGTTATCCAGCAAATGTCGGACTGAAGAAACAAGTTTAGCTCCTGTGTAAATGTACAACTGACTCCTCTGGAGTCAGATTCTCAACCCTTTGATTGAATTAATTTCTCCTCATCCCATCCCTAAATGATCAGTCCCTTATCTTGACAGCTTTTTTTTATACGCATTGGCTTATGATGAAAAGTTGAACATGTTGGGATAATTTGAATTGGAGTTTCGAAGAATGAGAACTCAGGTGGGATTTTCTGGCTGCATTCGTCCCCAAGGCCAGAAAATTCAACCTGAGGTCAACAGATCTTTGCATGGTCCGTGTCCCACCCGTTATAATTCCCCTGGCGGGCAGGATAGAAAAATTTCATACCTGATCTAATTGAAATGTATCAGATTCTGAGATGCTCAGGTGTTGTTTCCTTTCATAAGGAGGATATCGAACTCACAGGAACAGTTTAAAAATAAGAGGTATCCCATTTAATACAGGGATGAACAGGAATTCCTTCTCTCATGGGGTTATTAGCCTATAAACTTCTCTTCTACACAGAGCAATTGAGGTTGGGTCATTGATATACTCAAGGCTGAGTTCAATCTTTGATCAACAAGGAAATTGAGAACTATGGGGGAAATGCAGGATAATGGAGTTAAGGTAACAATCAGATCAGCCATGATATTTGGCAGAGCAGCCTCGATGGGCCAATTAACCTATTCCTGCTCCTATTTCTTATGATCTTATTAAAACTGGTGCAATTTTGGGTGTGATTTGCATTTAAATTGTTCACGGTGCCCAAGTGTAAATGTAGTATCACAGAATGCCACATGGTAAGATCTATTTATAAAATTGTGTTAATGTAATTGTGGCCACATTTCTCCTATGTGTACTTCTCTTGTAATCATTGCTGTTAATAGTAGCACCAACAGATGTGTTATTATCATAATGGAGTCTTGATGTAAATTTATTATGTGTGGAATGGTATTTACGTCATAAATTGCTCTATGCGTGTGTTCTCCTTTGACTGTCAAAACTCAATAATGTATTAGTCACAAAAAAACAAATAAAGTGTTACTTCCACAGTTAAGATAAATGATGCGATACTGTATTGCTTGAATGCTTCAAATTAAAAACTGCACGTACAGCTTAGCCCATTTAAGTGTACACCTGCTTAGAGAGTTTAGCTGCTGTGGGAATTGAACGACTGTTATTTTACTGAAGTTAACCCATACAGAGACTGAATTGAATGCTTCCAGATCAGGCAGGTGTCCCTTCTGCCCATCCAAAAAATGTGGCATCACAACATCAGATCACAAATCTAACATCCTGATGCTGGCCAAACATTTTAAGCAAAACAAGCAGACCCCAAAGTCAGGAGCCTGCTCACATTTTGAGCTTAATTAATTATCTCCCAATTGAATCAATTAAAAGATAATGAACCTATATTTTATGTGGTCCATTTAAATTTCCATTCAGTAAACAGAATGGTGGGCAGAGCGTGTGGGCATCGCTTGCTGCACACCTTTAAGTCCAGTCCATAGAGTCATTTATAGCATAAAAGAAGACCACTCAGCCCATTGTGGTTCTTCTGGATCTCTGTGGAGTTGTCCAGAAGGTCCCACTCCTCCACGCTATCTCAGCAGCCCTGCACATTTAATTTTTTCGAGGACCCATCCAATTTCCTTTCAAAATCATTGATTATCTCTGCTGTCACCTACCTCACGGGCAGTGAGTTCAAGATCATTGCCACTCTTCTCCACACTATCGCTACATCTTGTGTCCCAAACCTTAAATCTGGGCCCTTTAGCTAATGGAAATGGTTTCTTATTGTCTATCTAATTTAAACCTCTCATAATCATGTGTAGCTCTATCAAATCTACCCTAAATTTCCTTTGTTCCAAGGAGAACAACCCTAACTTTTCCAAGCCAACTAGGTGGATAAAATCCTCTGTCAGTGGAGCTATTGTCATAGGTTATTGTCATAGAGGTTTACAGCATGGAAACAGGCCCTTTGGCCCAGCTTGTTGATGCCGTTCTTTTCTTAAACCACTAAGCCAATCCCCCAATTGCCTGTGTTTGGCCCATATCCCTTTCCAGCCATCCTACACATGAAACTAAACATTTTTTAAAAGACAAAATTGTACCTGCCTCTATAAATACCTCTGACAGCTTGTTCCAGACACTCACCACCTTCAATGTGAAAAAAATCTTTTCCCTCTGGACCCTTTTGTATCTATCCCCTTTCACTTTAAATCTATGCCCCCTGGTTTTAGACACCCTACCTTTCGGAAAAGATATTGACAATCTAACTAATCTATAAACCTTTATAAGATCATCCCTAAGCTTCCTAGCTCCACAGGAAAAAATCCCAGTCTATCCAGCCTCTCCTTATAACTCAAATCATCAAATCCCAGTAGCATCCCTAATAAATTTTTTCTGCACTCTTTTTAGTTTAGTATTATCCTTTTGGTAAATTTCCTCCACATTTTCTCAAGGACCCTCACATTTTTCCTAAAATATGATGGCGAGAACTGGATGCGATAATCCAGTTGTGATTAGAGAATAGAAAAGATTATATGTGACATTATAACCAGTACACATAGTCCGTCATAAAATAAAAAGTGAATATTGGAAATCTGAAATGAAAACTGAAATCACTGGAAATAAAAAGAAAGATTAATTGGAATCTGAATGAAAAAAGATTAACGTTTTGAGTGTGAGCCTTCATTGGAACTGCAAAATAAAGATTTCAAAGAAATTTGATGCAACTTGGTGAGTAATGAAATAGCTTTTGGTTTGCGTCAGTTTATGTATAACTCTCTAATTTATGCCCAGATTTTGGGATCAGAAACAAAACTAAGATGTTCACTGTTAACCTCAAATAAAGTTACCTACAAAGATCAAGTGATCTCTATGGCAAGGATTTTACCCTTCCTGATGTTAATTTCATTCTATCACTAGTTATAAGGCATTTCTGTTGTTCAGCAGCATTGATGTCCTCAAACAGGCTAAGCATCTAGTTCTATTAAAAAATTCTCACTGAGCATAAACAATAAATAACAAGCAAATCTGATGATTCATTTTTTTTAAGGTTGCAGAAGGTAGAATTAATATTGGGGCACTTATATCTGGGAGTAAAAGAGAAGCTGAAATTTAGTGAACAGTTATTTCAAAAAACTTCAGAAATATTATCATGCAATGGGGAAATATGACATTCCATAATATACAATCAGTTTTTTCAGGACCAGATAGGTTTTTCATAAGTAATTATGACTTAGCATAATTGAAAATTTTCATAAGTAATTATGACTTAGCATAATTGAAAAGCTCAGTTACACCCCATCTATCAAGGTGCAATCTTTTCAAATGTTTTACAGTCAGAATAAGTACACAGATACAGGAAGTTAATACCAATTCAGAGATCTCTAATTGAATTCCAAATGCAAGAAGTTGAACTGCACACCATGTAGAGTAATTGGGAAACTGACAGCAACTTCTGCAGTTACACATTTAACAGTGCATCCAGAGGTTGCTATCAGTTTCACTGAGTAATGACAGCAAATGCTAACAATTCTACCATCATTACAATTGCACCGTCCAGGTGAATGAGTTTCTAATGAGAAGAAGTAGAAACAAACGTTCCATTCCAAAGATCTTGCAATAACTGCAGTGATTGAGGTTAAAGCTATGACAGTTTTGGCTGTGCTTGTTCACATTTGTGATATGTGCTGATGTTAGGCGAGTCTTGATGAACATTATAAAATAGACATTAATTTTCTGTCTCCCTTGTTAGCTTCTTGACATAGCACGTCATAAATTCTACCCTCTTCAAATGTTAGTCACTTATCATTAACCCATATTTTGTATGATCCATGTTCTGACTTCAGCAGGCCACCATTCCCAATTTATTTAATTTAAAATTCTCATCCTCATCATTACACTTCTCTATTGACTTCTCACCATTGTACTCTTGCATCGTCTCCTACACTCTTTGGGCCTTCAATGATTGCTTTATTGTCAGATCATCAGCATACTTCAGTCCTGTTCTCTGACATTCACTCACTAAAACCTTCCACCTTTAAGAACCTTCTTATAACCAATATCTTCAATATTATTCTACCTCTTCTACTGTGGCTGGCATCAGTATCCATTCAATCTTTTTTACTTTTGCTTCTTTGTAATGCTCTAGGGAGGCAGTGGCATAATGGTATTGTCACTGAACTCATAATCCAGAGACCCAGGGTAACAGTCTGTGAACCTGAGTTCAAATCCCACTATGATAAATGGTGAAATTTGAATTCAATAAAAATCTGGAATTAGAAGTCTAAGAATGACCATGAAACCATTGTCGATTGTCAAAAATATCTATCTGTTTCACTAATGTCCTTTAAGGGAGGAAATCTGCTGTCCATACCAGCCTGGCCTACATTTTACTGCAAATCCGCAGCAAAGTGGTTGACTCTTAAATGTTCTTAGGGATGGGCAGTAAAAGTTGGCTTGGCCAGCAACACTTACATTCCATGAAAGAACATTAAAAAAAGTTGTGATATTTGCTGTTTTAAAACTGCTATGTAAATGCAAAATAATCTTGATAGGAATAGAGGGATCTGGACCGAGGGCAGTCATAAGGCATTTGGCATCATGTTCGGCACAACATCGTAGGCCAAAGGACTGTCCCTGTGTCATATTGTTCTATGTTCTATCGTGTCTCTGCTTGATAGTAAGATTACAGGTATTCCAAATTATGGAATAAGGATCAAGAGTAAGGACGCTGGCTAATTTTCTTTATTTTCAATAGCCTACAAGTACTGTGGGGAATTGCAGCACTCCTGTGAGACCTTCATGTTTGGTCTTAGCCAACATCAAACAAGGTAATTCATTTACCTGATAAGCCAATGAAGGAGCCCTTTTGGATATTTCGACTAGAATTTGGTTCAGGACAATAAATAATGGGTGTGATTCTCCAGCCATTCACACCAGCAGGATTTTCTGGTGATTAATTTTGGTAGGACAAACTTGAATGCGGATTGCAGGGTCAACGGCAGGGCTCTGAGGAATGTGGAGGAACAGAGAAATCTTGGGGTTCATATCCACAGATCTCTGAAGGTTGCCACTCAGGTGGATAGAGCCATGAAGAAGGCTTATAGTGTGTTAACGTTTATTAACAGGGGTTTGAGTTTCAGAGCCATGGGGTTCTGCTGCAACTATACTGGACCTTGTGAGATCACATTTGGAATATTGTGTTCAGTTCTGGTTACCTCTATAAGGAGGATGTGAAAGCATTGGAGAGAGTGCAGAGGAGATTTACCAGGATGCTGCCTGGTTTGGAGGGTAGGTTTTATGAGGACAGGTTGAAGGAGCTGGGGCTTTTCTCTTTAGAGCGGAAGAGGATGAGAGGCGACTTAATAGAGGTTTATAAGATGATGAGGGGGATAGATAGAATGGGTGTGCAGAGACTATTTCCTCAGGTGGATGTAGCTGTTACTAAGGGGCATAACTATAAGGTTCATGGTAGGAGCTATAGAAGGGATGTCTGATGTAGATTCTTCACTCAGAGAGTGGTTGGGGTGTGGAATAGACTGCCTGCTGAGATAGTGGAGTCGGACACTTTAGGAACTTTCAAGCGGTTATTGGATAGGCACATGGAACACACCAGAATGATAGGGAGGGGATAGCTTGATCTTGGGTTTGGACATAGTTCGCACAACATTGACGGCTGCAGGGCCTGTACTGTGCTGTAGTGTTCTATGTTTCTATGTTTCTATATGAGATTTGGCTGAGCGCTAAATTCTCCATATTCGTTGGCAATGGCGGTATGGGGCATGAATGGCCCGTGGAATTCCAGCCAATGAGTCTGTTAAAATGTGCCAAATGTTTCAGCCTAAGTTTTATGTCATCAGTTAGCTCTTTGGAAAAAATAAAATATGTTCCACTTGCCACGAAACATCTTATATTTATAAATTGACATCATTACAACTTGCATTAATGCAATGCCAATCAGGAAATCTAGACTTGCAAATTTAAGCAGAAATGTTTAGCAGCACACTGAGCATAAACATTGTCATAGCTGCCAACTGTGAGAAAAGATTTTGTAGTTGATAGAAACCATCAGAGAAATTATTGCAAAGCAGATAATAGAGCTGTTAAGTCATACAGCATGCAGAAAGGGAAGGCTGGAAGACTCAAAATACTGAACAGGTGGAAGAGTATCCTTGTATAACCTTGTGACCCAAAAGACCAGATGGTTATTTAATCTTGCTTTTGGAGAGGGAATTTTATTTATGAATCAACGACTTATGTAAATGATGTCAGTCAAGGTTCTGCATGTTATATTTATTGATTAATGAATGTACTTATGAATATCATGATATTGATGATACCGGATGGCCTGAGGTCATGCAATATTAAACAAAGGGTCAAATTATCATCTGCGAGTTGTTGCCTGATTTAATCGGGGGACTTACGATGTGTATTGCTTTAAGCATGTATTACTGTGCAGTAAGTATTTTCTCACAATCAATCTTATTATCAGATTACAATCTGGTGCAGTCTAAATTGGCCCTCCTGCTGCATTTTAATTACTTTTTATAAGATCCTCCAGTTGATCTCTGATTGTGCTTCTGCAGGGTTGAGTTTCCATGTGGTTCCTCCACTCCTACTCATCAACTGCATCTTCAGTGGAAGAGCGATGGAAGTCTGAGAAAAGTGGGATAAGTGTTGGTTATCTCGATTTTCCAGGTTTTCCTCTGAGGTTATGGCACAGGGCATAAATGCTGTGTCTGCAATTTTCTGTCTTCTTGTCTCCCATCTGATAATTGTTTTGATCTCTTTCTTTCTCCGTCTCTCTCTTTCTCACAGTGATCCATTCTTCCTGTCTTCCTTCTACTCTCTATATGGGAATTAAAGGAAAAAATTAAAAGAGAAATTGCATAAAGCTGGGCCAACAGGGAGCCTCTCTATCATGGTGAAAATCCCACTTGCTAAACATGGCATGTTTTATTTCTGTGACTGCAAGACTGGAAGCGAGCCGATGTTCACATATGAGCAACTTGAGGAGGTAGCTGGCAATTTAAATCACCCGCCTAAAACCCTTCAGCACTTCCAGAGTGGCCTACTTCGATTTCAACTTCAGCCTGTTTCTGCCCAATCAAAAATCCAATCTGAGAGTGAACATTTTCAGAGGTCAGGTTTGCAGAGCCAGAAACTCTCCCACCTCTGCGCACCTAACCTGCTGGAGGAAATCTGAGCATTGGGTATATTTTCTGGAGTTCAGAAGATTTAGAGGTGATCTAATTATGGCGATTACCGAGATTCAAGAGGGTAAACATAGGGAAGCTATTTGTTCTGGAGGGTGAGTCCGGAACACAAGGGAGATACGTCAATTACCAGAGAAATCAAAAAGTACTTTTCTTCCCAAAATTGGGAATAGAAACCTGGAACATTCTAGTTCAAAATGTCTGGAGGCTACTCAACCAGCGTGGCAGGGCAGGAAATGTAAGTGAGAGTCAAGAAATCGAATTCTTGCCTCAGTGGACAGGTTATGAATCTCCAGCGTCATTTTTATTCATGTAGTTAGCCTCGTGCTGGGGAACAGCATGAGGCCGATTTAAAATTCCGTGATCCAATTTCAATCTCTTTAGCGAGCTCCGGACACAATTGTCTGGATTCACTTGGCTCTCTGACCTCACTGGTGTAGGTTCCCACCACCGGCGATCACAGTTGGTCCCCAGACATGATGGCCTCACTGGTGGGACCGGAGCCATTGAGGCCACCTGGAGATTCAGGGCTGGGGAGTGGGATCACTCCCCCTTGGCTGGCAATGCCAGTCTGGTACCCTGGCACTGCCAGCCTGACATACAAACAGTGCCCATTGGGCACTGGCCAGCGCCATTAGTGGGAGCTGAGGGGTGGGGTCTTTTTGACAGGGAGGGGGGGGGCCTCCTGGGGATGCAACAAGACAGGAAGAGGTAGGAGGAGAGGGAAGGGGGAACTCTGCATCGGGCAGTGGGGGCTAGATGTGGGGCCGGCAATCAGAGCTGGCCATCGGAGGTCGGGGCCAGTCATCGGGAGGCTGGCAATTGGGTGAGGGCAGTGTTGCTGGATCAGGGCAGGCGATCAGGTGGGGCAGGTTGTTAGAGCCAGCGATCGTGGGGTGAGGAGTGGGGTCAGCAATTAGGAGGACAGTAATTGGGATGGGGGGACGTTGGGAGATCGGACCATATTCAATAGCCTCAACCAGCCTCTCCAGTGGATTTAGGCTCTGCGACCCTTCCCCTCCCCCACTGGCACGAATTGCCTGATGGCCTCTATATTGCACAGGATGCTGTAAAATCATAAAACTCAGCTTGCCCAAAAATCCACCATTTTCCTACCCGTTGGACACTTTGGCCCATGACTCCCAACAGCTGCGGGCCACTGAAAAAACAAGAAATCTTTCAATGCTTATCCGCCCTGAAAAATTATGCTGGAATTCCCAGTGGGAGCAGCAATCTTTGGGTTTTCAATAAAACTATCTCTGCAGACGCAGCACAACACAGGAGAACTTTAACCACGTCTGCCTTATGATGTAGCCAGACTGGGAACACTTATTGAGGCTCACCTTCAATTGTGTGGTGCGGTGGCACAGTGGTTAGCACAGCTGCCTCACAGTACCAGGGACCAGGGTTTGATTCTCGGCTTAGGTCACTGTTTATATGGAATTTATACGTTCTCCCTGTGTCTGTGTGGGTTTCCTCCAGATTCTCTGATTTCCCCCCACATTCTGAAAGACGTGCTGGTTAGGTGCATTGACCCAAACAGGAACCAGAATGTGACGATTAGGGGAATTTCACAGTAACTTCATTGCAGTGTTAATACAAGTCCTACTTGTGACTAATAAATAGATAAACTTCAATAAACTATAAAGATTGGAACTAGCAGTTTTACATTAAAAACAGAGAAGGATTTCCCTGCTGTTATAAAAGGTATGTTGAAGTTTTAAAAAATATAACTATTTATTTTAGGTAGTTAGCTATCGCTATTGTTACTGGCTCATTAGAAAAGTATTTTTTAAATGATTGAAGATGAGTATTATTTAATGTTCAAATAGGCTTCATTGTTTGTTCTAAATTACTATTTAAGTCTGCATTCTATTATTATAAAAATTCTATAAGTTTTCATGAGTTTTAATTTAGAAATTAAATGGAAACTGAAATTTAATTAGGAAGCTGAGAGGTCAGAACTTCTCGGACCGTGATTTGGAAATCTGCGTGACATTGAACGTCTTGCCCCATGGAAAATTTAAATATATTTATCATTGGTATTCTCCTGTCTTGCTTACTTCATTTTTTTATATTTAACTATTCTGTATGTTTCAATAAAGCATTTGTTTAACTTCATATTTAATTGTTTTGCTTTGTTCCAATAAATTAGTAGAATTTTGTAGTTTAATGGAAAAAATGCCTGAGTAAAAATGTTACAAATACAAAACTTTGATACCATGTTAATATTTATCTGAACATTTTACTTCAGTAGCTGCACTGAAATGTTTAATTGCCTCACCTTTTCAAGTTTCTGACAAAATATATATTTCTCCACCAACAATCAATAAAATATCTTTATATGTTAACACAACATTTCCTTTGTCTCTAAAAAGGAAGGTGAGGGAGGGATAGGAGAAGAGGTAAGGAGGGGATGGGGAGGGTGAGGGAAAGGAAAGGGAGGGGTAAAGAAAGGAGAGGGGAAAAGGGGGGGGATGAGGAGAAGGGGGAAAGGTGGGGAGGGAGGGGTTTGGATTTTACATGTAGCCTGACTCTTCTATGTCTACCTCAAAGCCCAAAAAAGAACTTCAGTTAAGAATCAAGCTAAAAGCATAATGCTTCAGTGGTAGTGGAACATGACTCCAGATTTTCAAGCTGCACTGAATTCTGTAATACCAATCAGTGAGATAGTTCACATCAGCTAACGGCAGACTTGCATATGTCATCTTAAGGAATACATGGAGGTGGCACAGTGGTTAGCACTGCTGCTTCACAATGCCAAGGACCCGGGTTCAATTTCTGGCTTGGGTCACTGTCTGTGTGGAGTTTGCACGTTCTTCCTGTATCCACATGGGTTTCCTCCAGTTTCCTCCCATGGTCTGAAAGATGTGCTGGTTAAGTGCATTAGCCATGCTAAATTCTCCCCCAGTGTAAACGAACAGGCACTGGATTGTGGCGGCTGGAGGGTTATCACAGTAACTTCATTGCAGTGTTAATGTAAGCCTACTTGTGTCACTAATAAATAAACTTTAACATACAATTTCTTAACTCCAAATGGAAAAAAAAGTTAACCCTTTCTTAGGTATATTTGAACTTTGAATCTTGACATATTAATGGGATTTACAATATCGGCGAGGCAGTAACATGCTTGGTCGCTCATTAGACAAAACAGGTGCAACACGATGGCAAAATCGGACCCTACGTGCGCAAACCATTTCTTTTCTCTTTGTTTAAAATCCACAATCCCTAACAAAGTTACGACATTACAGTCAGCCTGCTTCATTTTTATCTCTTAATCAGACTGAAGCTGTAATGATTCCTCATTTTTAATTAAGGAATCCAGATATAAATTGAAATAATGCAGAAATGTCGAAATTGGTTGGTGCATGGATCTATGTGAACTATCTAGATTTTCTGCTGTGAGGTGACCATGGTAATGGAGTGAATCAAGTGGCCAGAAATGGAAAATGGGCAGTTCTGATGGACCGATGAATGGGAAAGTCACTGTAACTGATGCCTTTTATTAGAATCAATGGCAGTGGTTAACACTGCTGCCTCACAGTGCCCGAGACCTGGGTTTGATTCCCGGTTAGGGTCGCTGTCTGTGTGGAGTTTGCACATTCTCCCCGTGTCTGTGTGGGTTTCCCCCGCATGCTCCAGTTTCCTCCCACAGCCTGAAAGATGTGCTGATTAGGTGCATTGACTTGAACAGGTGCCAGTCTTTGGTGATTTGGGGAATTTCACAGAAACTTCATTGCAGTGTTAATATAAGCCTATTTGTGACTCATAAATAAACTTTACTTTTACTTTACACATTTGAACAAGCCAAAAATTACAAAATCTATTTGCCTTGTTTCCTGCTGCTACACAACACATAGCTGTTTACACCAACCATACACCTTCAAACTACTTCTGCAACCTTTCCAGTACAAGATTCTGTAACCCTATTATTTTATAGTTAAGGCTTTTAAATTCCAGGAAGGATGGGGAAGAAGGGTATCCAGCTGTGGAGCGAAAGATTTAAGGCAGGATCCTGTGCCACTGGAAATCAACTCCATTTAAATTATCCCTTTAGTTTGCCATTTGGGATCTTCTGCCCACACCACTATGTCAAGAGTCGATTCCTCAGGCTTCCTCGGATTAGGCTGGGATATTGCACCCAGTCAGATTGTTATACGTCTTCTGAAGAACCTATGGTAGCTGAGAATTAATGTGGATTCCACTGTGGCCTTTGGAGAGGCTTCAAAACTTGTCCAGAAAACTTAAATTTTCAGTCATCTGCTCTGCTATCTCGAGGTCAACTCACTGTACAATATTTAATCAAAAACCTCACTAGTCTAGATAAACAATGTCATAGTGTCTTAGAGATTTACAGCATGCAAACAGGTTCTTCAGCCCAACTTGTCCATGCGGCCCCTTTTTATTAACCACTAAGCCAGTCCCAATTGACCACATTTGGCCTATAGCCATCTTACCCATGTAACTGTCTAAATGCTTTTTAAAAGACAAAATTGTATCCGCCTCTCCTATTACCCCTGGCAGCTTGTTCCAGGCACTCACCACCCTCTGTGTGAAAAAAATTGCCACTCTGAAACCTTTTGTATCCCTTCCCTCTCACCTTAAACCTATGCCCTCTAGTTTTAGACTTCCATACCTTTGGGAAAAGATGTTGACTATCTAGCTGATCTGTGCCCCTCATTATTTTATGGACCTCTATAAGATCACCCCTAAGCTTCCTACGCTCCAGAGAAAAAAGTCCCAGTCTATCCCTTTATCTTTGAGCTCAGTACCTCCTCAAAGATTTTTACTGGGTTTGTTTAGCTTGAGGTGTTCCCCAATAAATGCTGAATGTGTTTCCCTGAATGACTTCATGCACATCTAGGCAATTCAGTGTCCTCTTTTATATAGCCATTTTACCTGATTCAGATGCCATTCAAGGGATTTTGTATGAAGTGATTGATGTGAAAGTAACTGATCAGAAGGCAGGAAAAGGCTAAAAGAATATTTCCAATGAGCAAGAAGAAAATTTATGGATGCTTAAAAGTGTTCAAAACAGATAAATTTTTAAATGGATAGACAGATAGACGGATGGATGGATAGATAGCAAAAGTTGCTCAAAAAGAGTGGAAAGACAAGCTTACATAACGTTGCAGAAAGCATTCAGCAAACCTAATTTGTGCAATCCAATGTTTCCTTGCAGTGTTCTCCGAGTGTACAACTCTAAACAGGCGATTGCATCTTGAATAAATCATTGCCTCAGGCTGCAGCACACAATTTGTTATTTTGTTGAAAGAACCAGGTCTTGAAATTCTCACCGGATCTGCTTTCCATGAATAGTTTAGGTACATTTTCTTTCTACTTTAGCGTGAATTTCCCCTTAAATGTTTGTGCTTATCAAGATGATGGACGTCAGCCCACTTTGGGAATGTAGCATCAAGCACTCCCAGCCTGGAATAGCAAAGGTTAGTTGTGCAGTAAAACTTGCTGTCATCTCATAATGTATGTTATTACCAGTGTCAGGGAGGTACCCCTGTTTTGCACGAGCCTGAAAATGCTGGCCCAGCAACCTAACAGGATTGACTACAAGATCAGTTGATCCTTCTTCCTCATTGTTACTGGGGTTTCCTTTCTAGTTTTGTTTTGCTTTTTTTTCCCAAATAAACTGCCCGACTTTAAAGTAATCTCAAATTTCTGATGTTCCTTCAATGTTCAAATTCATTTCAGGCAACTTCAGCTGTGTAAAAATTGACAAGTGAATCAAAGTGAAGATGGAGAGCACTGCAAAAATACATGAAACCAAAGCGAGTGGATGGAGTCAAGATACAAGTCAGCCACCACCTCAGTGAATTGCAGAAAGGACTCAAAAGGGCTACTTCTGTTCCTAAGTTAGCCATATTTTCAACAGCTTAATATTCACCATAGCCCATTTTAAGTTATTGCACAAAGTCAAAATGACTCCCATTGGGGTTTTACAGCCTCGTCCATCCCAAGACTGTAAAATCCCATCTGAGGTCAATGGACATTCCCATTGTCTGCCTCCTTCCCTTCTCCAAATTCCGAGGCGCGTAGTTGCATATCAGGTCATCGACTCAATGCATTCCCACTTTTCAGCAATCTTGCTGGCAGGGTAGGTGCAGAATGACACTGCCCATCCAGCAGGTGGTCAATTGGTGATGGTGGCATCCATTTGAGGGAAAGGTCGATGATATCTTGAACATCTCTCCTGTCCCAGCGAGGCTGAAGTCCAGGAGGCGCTAGAGGCAGCTGCCTGTATGCACCTTGGGGGTGGACAGTGAGGCCTCCTTTAAATATACCTTATCTCAGAACCACAACTTCCATAGGGCCGCATGTGCAGTTCTTCCTCCATCATGATGCTGTGGCAGACTTGGCCACTCTCCCTTTTACCAATTAAAGAAACCTCCACTCTGCACTTTCACCAACAGAAACCCTCTCACATTTTCCCACCTACATTGCAGAGACCACCTCCTTTGGTGAGCTTGCTGCTACCCACAATATCAGATGCTCAGATGAAGACAGGAGGTGGGTGTCACTCAGTCACCATTAGGGTCACCCCAATACCTGAGAATCACCTGAGTTAAGAAGATACCATGCAATCAGAGATAAATCAAACTAATTGCTGGTGTTATCTAATGTTACCTCATCCTCTCTTCAATCTTTTTCAACCGTTTGGTGACCTGTAGTATGGGCCAAGGACGCCTCAAGAAAATAAACACAAATTTCATAACTTTTAAGTAAATTCCATGCTATTTAGTAAGCTTTGCTGACTCACAGTGCCAGGAACTGGGTTCAATTCCTGGCTAAGGTCACTGTCTGCGTGGAGTCTGCACGTTCTCCCCATGTCTGCATGGGTTTCCTCCAGGCGCTCCCGTTTCCTCCCACCATCTGAAGGACATGCTGGTTAGGTGCATTGGCCATGTTAAATTCCCCCTCAGTGTAACCGAACAGGCGCTGGAGTGTGGCGACTAGGGGACTTTCAGAGAAACTTCATTGCAGTGTTAATGTAGGCCTACTTGTGACAGTAAAAAATAAACTTTAAACTTTAAACTTCTGTCTGCCTCCTTCAGTTTTATATAATGGAAGTCCATATCAAATGTTAAGGCATTCTTTGTGAATGATTCCCATTTGCGGATCTGCAGAAGTCCAAATTTGTAATAATTATGTTTGTATTTTGTCCTGCCTTTACCTCAAACTTTATTTATTAGTAAGGCTTACATTAAAATTACAATGAAGTCACTATGAAAATCTCTAGTCACCACAATCTAGTGCCTGCTTGGGTGCACTTAGGGAGAATTTAGTATGACCAATGCACCTAACCTGCACATCTTTGGAATGTGGGAGGAAACCAGAGAAGACCCACGCAGGCAAGAGGAGAATGTACAAACTCCACTCAGACAGTAACCCAAGCCGGGAATCCAAAACTGTGAGGCAACAGTGCTAACCATCGTGCCACCGTGCCACCCCAAAAGATATGGAATGCGAGTCCAACTGCTAAATGTCCAATTCTTTTCGATTCTTTAGCTTTTTCAGGTTACATTCACTTTCTCTGGTCATTTAAAATTTGGCCTGGTTATCAATCTCCACTTCAGCTCTGTCCCTCTGACATGTCGCAATGTTGCCTGTAGAAGATCCACATTCATTGCCAACACGGCCCATATTAAAATAAGCAAAACGCTCCAGATCCTGGAATCCCAACCCAAAATAGTGGATGTTGGAAAATCTCAACAACCTGGCAGCATTGGTAAGGAGAGAAAGCAGAGTTAATGTTTTGAGCCCTTTGGCTTTCCATCAGAACTGAAGGGAGGGAAAATGTGTCAGATATTAAAGTTAGCTGTGAGAGATTACAATAGCAAGGAGCAACTTTAAGAACAAAAGACCATTGGCCTGGTGTTGGAGGGGGCCATGATGTGGAGATACGGGTGTTGGACTGGGGTAAGCATAGTATGAAGTCTCATAACACCAGGTTAAAGTCCAACAGGTTTATTTGGCAGCACAAGCTTTCGCAGCGCTGCCCCTTCAATGGATTTTAACTTGGTGTTGTGAGACTTCTTACTGTTGGAGGAGGAGGCAGAGGTTTGTTTGAGGCAATTCATGTATGGGATTTTTTTTTAAAGTTTAAAATGGAGGAGAAGGTTCACAATCCAAAGCTGTCAAACACAAAATTGGGCAGGATTTTCCAGTCACGCTCACTCCAAAGCTGGAAAATTCCACCCGAGGACCTTTGTATGATCCGTCCTTGTCCGCTATGATACTCAGAATGAGTGGGATGGGAAAATTCCGCCCGTTGTGTCCCAGCGGCTGTAACATGCCCAACCAGAAGATGAGATGCTGCTACTCCAGCTTGCACCAAGCTTCACAGGCCAAGGAAGGACATCAGAACAAGGTGCTAAGTTAAAATAGCGTGCAGTGGGAAGTTTGGAGTTTAGTTTGTAGATTGAGCCAAGATGTTCCATAACGTTTCTTAAATTTATTTATTAGGGTCACAAAGGCTTACATTAACAATACAATGAAGTTATTGTGAATATGCACAATCAGTACACTGAGAGAGAATTTAGCTTGGCCAATCCACCTAACCTGCATATCTTTTGGACTGTGTGATGAAAACGGAGCACCTGGAGGAAACCCACAGGGAGAACATACAGACTCTGCACAGGCAGTGACCTAAGCCGGGAATTGAATCGGGTCCCTGGCTGTGGTCACCCAGTCTGAGTTTAGTCTCCTCATTGTAGAGAAGACCACATAGGGAGCAGCGAGTCCAATAGACCAATTGAAGGAAATACAAATTAAATGCTGCTTGACCTGGAAGGAGCGTTTGGGGCCTTGAATATGACTTTCATCACTGAATCAGCTCCATCGTTTGAAGCCTATTAGCAGGATTTTGTAGCCTTGCTAAATCCAAAACCTCTACATTCCTCCCAAGGTCAATGAACCTTTCTACGGTCTGCCTCTCGCCTGCTCCGACGTCTGTGGGGAGCGGGATGGTAGAACTCTGGCTTATATGTCAGCTGGAGCTTGAGAGTGATTTTAAGCCCACACTCTTCATCTGTGGGAATGGTGATGTGTGCTCCAAATCCTGAGAACACAATTCGCACCGGTGAATTTCCAAGTTCTGATTTTACCAGCCCCTCACCGGTATAGTGGTGTGAAACATGCTGGGGAGGGTCACAGAAAGTTCATTTTAATACATTAGCATGACATCAGCGAGCAGTCTTTCTGGGACTTCCCCCCTCACTACCAACCTGTCCCAAGTGGTGGGCCCCATTGGGAGCCTCACTGGAGGGGGGGGGATTCATTCCAGTGTAATGGTGGCTGGGAGCGGAGCAGGGGCTGCCTGAGATGGGGAGTGGAGATGACGGAGATGGGTGCTGGCTCTGCCTGTGGGGGTGAGGGGTGGGGGGGCGGGGTAGTGGGCGTGAGGAGAAGGTGGGAAGCTGCCAATTATCGGGTCTGGTGAGGTGGGGAAGAGGGGGGCGATGAACAGGGGGAGTAGGGAGGTTCTAATTCCCATTGCGGGTAGGCCTCTGAGACCTCCATGGTGACCTGCGGGGGAGGTTTATTCAGGTTCTGAACAGGGTACCCTTTAACGATGGCACCCCCAATAAGAAGAGCGAGTTATGTGACAAAATTGCTCTTTTTGCCCTAGCTGACTTTTGCATGATTAGAAACAGCATGCTGCTTGTTAATCGTTTACATCACACAGAGTATTTCTCAAAGAAAAGTAACCTGCTCAGAACAGATAGGTTTTCTGCAAGGGTTTCAGATGTTGCAATGTCTTAGAAGAAAGGATAACAGAAAATCAAAGATGTTAATTGGTCACTGGGCCAGAGCCATTAAATTCAATGACGTGATGCTTGGCTAACCATTAAGCATCGATGCTTGCTGCACGTCCGGTGCAATAACATAAGAAACAGTTTTCTTTCCATCTAACTTCAAAGGCCTTCAGATTATATTTCTGTGAGCAAACTCACAAGAAAAAGCATTCCAGGACCAAGTTTTCAACCAGTCTTACGCTAACAGTTAAGGTGGTAAGCTTTGTGGTTAAATTTATTGCCAATTTGCAGACGAGTCGGGTCAGTTCTGAAGCTGTGTTATCCTACAGATCACATGAGGTGATCTTGTTTTAAAGTGAATATTGAAAGATGGTGAGTGATATGTTTATTACTTTATGTGTTGAGGGAAGTAGTTTAATTTATCACTTACTGTTTTATACTGTTTGCAATTCAGTCATATTGCATATGTGAATAAAATCTTTATTGTTTCACAGCCTAAGTTTTGATCAGGAAAATGTATTTTCAGTCTGCATTCTGAAGAGGTGAAATGAAATGGTAGCAGGTTATAAATTCCAGCAGTTATTGTACAAAAGATAAGTTCTCTGCTTTCATCTTGTGGTTTCATTACCATTTGGACAGGAAAATATGCCCTTCAGATTTTAGAGTGGATGATGTTTATTTATGGAAGTGACCGGTCACCCTGAACTTGAAAAAAAATATTCAGTTTAAGAATCCAAAGATATAGAATTTTGTACAGTTTTTCTACAGTAGCCATTTGTGACTTGAGGAGCTCTGCCTCAGTCATTGAACAAGAGGCTGAGCTGCGGACACTGATAAAGAATTGGCTAACTGATAGAAGCCAGAGAGTTGGAATAAGAGGCATTTTCAGGACGGCAATCTATAACTAGTGGATTAGTGCATGCATCAGTGCTGGGGCCACAATTATTTACTATATATATATTAATGAGTTGGATGAGAAAAGCAAATTAACTATTGTCAAGATTTTAGTCACATATGCAAAATGACTGAATTACAAACAGTATAAAACAGTAAGTGATACATTCAACTACTTCCCTCAATTAAAATAGGTAAGAAGGCAATTCATGAGGTTGTCAGAAATACTCTACAGAGGGTGAGGTGAGAGGACATAAACTTGGCAGATGGGCTATACTGTAGGAAAATGTGAAGAATGCACCTTGGTAGGAAGAATAAAGGAGCTGAATATTACTTCAAATGAGGAAGAATGCAAAGAACTGCAGCACATTCAGATTGGGGGTCTTCAAATCACAAAAAGCTAGCATGTAAAATCAGCAGATTATTGGAAGGCAAATGGACTGATGGCCTTTATTTCAAAGGGAGTGGAGTATAAAAATAGGGAAGTCTTCTTAAAGCTGCACTAAGCATTAGGTAGACCACACCTGGAATACTGCAAACAGTTTTGGCCCAATTGCCAGGCGAAGCTTATCCCAAAATACATCTTTTAGCATATCTGGAATGTTAAGAAATGTTAATGTTTACCTTAATTTTAAAATGGCAGCCGGATGTCGGGACGTCAGTTCTCTTGTGTGAGCATTGGCTGGGAAGTGGCCACACATGCACAGTTGGTGTATTTTACAGCTTTTATGTGGGGAAACCAGGACTTGCACAGAAGCAAACAAAAATAAATAGCACAAAAAGCAGGTCAGGTGACCTGAACCAGAGAGCCATTACCAAAGAAAGTGTCCCAAGGAGCAGGACATGGGAAAGGGAACCAGAAGATAGTCCCAGTCCAGGAAGAAACCCATGCAGACATGTGGAGATATGGAGCACCTGGGTGTCATTCGTCTGAAAGATGTGCTGGTTAGGTGCATTGACCAAACAGGTGCTGGGATGTGGCAACTAAGGGAAATTCACAATAAGTTAATTGCAGTGTAAGCCTTACTTATGACTAATAAATAAACTTTAAAGTTCCATTTTGTTCACTTGATACCACCGTTGCACTACTCTGAATTTTCGTTCACCTCTGCAAATTCACCATCTAAATCCTGTGGGGTATTTCTTTCTGTATTAGTGCCTGACCAGATGAAATATGTAATGAAATTACTGTTCTTGGGTGCCTCTAGGGCTTAGACCTCAGCCCGTAATGCTCCTGAAAAATAAAGAAAAACTGTATCAAAAGAAATTGACTTGTCACAAAGTGAAGACGATACTATATTACGTGTCATGTTGTTCCTGAACTAAGTATTCTTTGCTGTTACTGGATAAGTGATGATGTTAATGAGTGTCAGAAGAATGGGAGCATTATGCAGCAGCAGGTTGTCACACCACTTCTAGGTGTCATTACCTGAGAACAAGCAAAGAGGCAGAAATCTTCCTGAATGAGGCCTCCAACCTCAGCATCCCTGATACTGACACCTTAAATAATCTGCACCGGTTTCCTCTTCCAACTGGGTGAGGGCCTTGATGGCAGTTGATGTTCCCCTGGTCCAGCTCCTCTTGCAGTTATGGTGATCCAGTGTTCCTACAAAACAAGTGTGAATAAATCAGGATGTGGTTCCAGTGAAGGGCTGTGCAGGTGTGTAAGCCAACTGCACATACACACTGAGGGACAGGAGCAGCAAGTTGGAGGAAAGATGGAGTGAAGGTCAAATAACTCCAGGACTCACTCAGCTTTGGAGTGAAATATTTT
Source organism: Carcharhinus amblyrhynchos (assembly GCF_965287045.1). Classification (NCBI taxonomy): domain Eukaryota; kingdom Metazoa; phylum Chordata; class Chondrichthyes; order Carcharhiniformes; family Carcharhinidae; genus Carcharhinus; species Carcharhinus amblyrhynchos. The sequence continues at coordinate 42,616,685 of NC_137324.1, read as the reverse complement.
CCCGTTTCTGCCCAGTGAGAGAAATGTGGAGCTTGTGCCTGTTATGAGGGTAGCAGCAGATGAAGGAAAGATGAGGAGGCAATAGTGTAGTGGTATTGTCCCTGGGCTAGTGATCTAGAGACCTAGAGAAAACCCAGCTTGCAGGTGCAGCAGGTGGTCAGGAAGGCGAATGGGATGCTGGCCTTCATAGCGAGGGGGATTGAATATAAAAGTAGGGAGGTCTTGCTGCAGCTGTATAGGGCATTGGTGAGGCCGCAGCTGGAGTACTGTGTGCAGTTTTGGGCGCCGCACCTGCGCAAGGATATTTTGGCCCTGGAGGGAGTGCAGAGGAGGTTTACTAGGCTGATACCGGAGTTGAGGGGATTGAGCTATGAGGAGAGGCTGAATAAACTAGGCTTGTACTCGTTAGAGTTTAGAAGAATGAGGGGAGATCTCATTGAGACGTATAAGATGATGAATGGGATGGATAGGATAGAGGTGGAGAGACTCTTCCCGCTCAAAAAAGACAGTAGGACTAGGGGGCACAGCCTCAAGATAAAGGGGAGGCGGTTTAGAACGGAGTTGAGGAGGAACTTCTTCACTCAAAGGGTGGTGAATCTCTGGAATTCTCTGCCCGTTGAAGTGGTGGAGGCTGCCTCGCTAAATATTTTTAAGAAGCGGGTTGATGGGTTTTTGATAAGAGAAGGGATTGAGGGTTATGGGGAGAGGGCGGGAAAGTGGAACTGAGCCACGACAGATCAGCCATGATCTTATTGAATGGCGGGGCAGGCTCGAAGGGCTAGATGGCCTACTCCTGCTCCTATTTCTTATGTTCTTATGTTCTTATGTAATAGTCTGGGAACCTGGATTCAAATCCTATCATGACAGATGGTGAAATTTGAATTCAATAAAAACTTTGAATGAGAAGTCAAAGATGGCCACAAAACCATTGTCGATTGTTGTAAAAGCCCATCTGGTTCACTAATATCCTTTAGGGAAGGAAATCTACTGTCCTTACCTGGTTTGACCTATAAGTGATTCCGGATGCACTGTGGTTGACTCTCAAATGCCCTCTGGGTAATTAGGGATGGACTATAAATGCGAGCACAAGCAGAGATACCCACATCCCAGAAATGAATTTTAAAAAATGACTGCAGGAGAACCACATTGATTGGGTGTTTTGAAAACGCTGGGAAATATGTTGGAGTCTAATAAATGAAATCGTAATCAGAGCATATCATTCTCAACATTGCTATCCTGGTCAGGTTGTTGAATTTCCTGTGGTACCACACCCATTTCCCATGCCACTGGGAGGCCAATCCAACCACCCAGCCAAATGCTAACTAGAAATCCGCCCGTTCTGAATCAATGATATTTTAATTCGCCACTTTAAAATTAATCAAATGGTTTAATGAGACTCCTGGTTTGAAAAAAAATACTAATGGAATGAACTAAATGCTACGGCTGTTTTGGGAAAAGCTGCTTAGTTATTTACTTCAGTTATAGAAGGTCGTATAATCTATAAAATGTGGTAAAATGTTATGGCAATATCCTGATAATATCACAGTTAATCATACCTCTGGGTTCTGTTACTCCATATGACAGTGTAATTGCTCCATTAAGTGACTCATCTGAATGTAATTGTTTTTCCATATGACAGTTTAACTGTTGAATCTGAGTCTAATTCTTCATATGATGTAAGGTTTTTCATGTAAAGTAATAAGTAACAGGTATGGACAAATGAAGATTTAGATGCTTACTTCAGATGTCTGAAAACCTACCACTTTGAGGCTAAAAATTCAAGCCCCCCTGGGCATACTTGTGTCGATTCTCTGAGGATAGTTAGCATTCTGGGCTGCTAGAATTGCAGCCCAAGCAAGTTCCTCATTAATATTATTGAAGAACACCACACAAGTTATGCAGACAGGCTCATGCTGCTGCCTGTCCGCAGGAAATGAATGCAATCTGAACACATTTCTCCCTATAACTACTTTCTTTTCAACCAAGCCAAACACGGTGGCATTGTGGCTAGCACTGCTGCCTCACAGCACCAGGGACCTAGGTTTGATTCCCAGCTTGAGTCACTGTCTGTGTAGAGTTTGCACATTCTCACTATGTCTGTGTGGGTTTCCTTGGGGCATTCTGGTTTCCTCCCACAGTCCTAACGTGCTGGTTAGGTGCATTGGCCATGTTAAATTCTCCCTCAGTGTACCCGAACAGGTACCAGAGTGTGGCAACTTGCGGATTTTCACAGTAACTTCATTGCGGTGTTAATGTAAGCCTACATGTGACTAATGAATATACTTTAATGAATTTTAACAAAAGAGCCTAATGAGAACTGCAGCATTCTCATCACTTACTATTTATCATGTAACAGCCATGTAAAAGTTAATTACTTAAAGCAGTCTGTGAGCTAAGAGTTTGTGGGCAGAATTTTCCCATCCAGCCTGCCACGGGAATCATGGAGGGCAGCGCGGGCAGATCATGCAAAGGTCTGTTGGCCTCGGGCAGAATTTTACAGTCTTAAAGCAAGCGCAGCCAGAAAATCCCACCCTTTGGCTGAATTTTATCGGCACACCCGTCCCGATTCCAGAGGCGAGCGAGGCTTGGAGAATGGCATTCTCTGTTGGCCTCGGATGGGATCTTATGAACCTCGGGCAGACACGCTGGTGAAATTCTGCCCTCTGTGTCCATATGTAGCCCCCTTTTACGAGTGGTTCAATGTGAAAATAACCCAGCAGACTAGTTTTCTCCTGAGCAAGCTAAAGTTTAGTTTATTATGAAACTGCTGCTGAAAGTTGTTTTTCAGTATGCTTGTTTAGTATCTCATTAGGAGGCCTGGAGGCTTGTATGATTGAACATGAACCATTTATTGGTAATCCATAACTATATACATTTCCAAGGTACAGACCTGCATGGGTGCAGTCTCCACGCTGGCTCCTTCCAGACTATACTATCTATCAGCATGTGAGTCTCTATATCATGCCATTGGTGGTACTGCTCTCCAGTCCCACATTAACCCTTGCTCTATCCATACGCTCTCAATTTAAAAACTTATTTCAGGATAAGTGGTAAAGTTATTAATTAAAAAACACATACGAAGATTAAAAGGCAAATAAAGAAAAGAGAAACAAATAAAGATGAAATTCCAAAACAGTCTCTGTGAGGTGTGAGTGCGAGATCATTGTAAGAATTCCTTTTGTGCAGGAGTTGAAATTCGAGCTTCTGCTTAACAGTTGCAATGGCTCCTGTAATTGAGAGTTGGAGTTTGCCTTTGCAGGTGAACACTAGCAGAGCAGATCCTGGGAATGAGTGAGGGCTCCTGTTCTCACTTCTGTGGCATGGTGGCACAGTGGTTAACACTGTTGCCTCATAACACCAGCGATCCAGGTTCGATTCCCGGCTTGGGTCACTGCTGGTATGGAATTTGCACATTCTCCCTATGTCTGTGTGGGTTTCTTCTGGGTTCCTTCCATAGCCCAAAGGTATGCAGCTCAGGTGGATTGGCCTTGTTAAATTGCTCCTTAGTATTCTAAGATTTGTAGGTTAGATGGATTAGCCATGGTAAATGTGTCTGGGCTACCAGGATAGAGTGGGGAAGAGGACCTGGGTAAGATACTGTGTCAGAGATTTGGTGCAGACTTGATGGGCTGAATGGCCTTTTCTGCACTGTAGTGATTCTATGATTCTATAGTAATGCAGCTGATGGCTCTTGGTAGCCTAATTTAGTCCAGCAGTCTTTTGGTTGTCTCTGGAAGCCTTGCTCAGTTGTCCCTGTTGAAAAGTAGGTTCTGTGTCATGTTTTACAATGTTCAAGATGATTTTCCCTTTCAACATTGCCGCCTTTTCTCATTGTATGAAACATAATGATGGTTGCTACCAAACTGATGAATCATGCTTCCATATTAGATATCAGCCGTTCTAATGGTCTTTCTCCCACCTTGGTTCTTTTTTTAACTTTTCATTGAAGTCCTTAATTGTCCTTGCTCTGAAAGAAGACCAGCAAGTGGAAGCTTCTTACTTAACTTGTGGAATGCTTATTGAATATAATCCATTATGAGATAAGCAGTTTGATGAGGTCTTGGAACCAACACAGAAAAGTGTCAAGTTGTCTCTCCTCAGATGCTTTTTTTTGAACAAAGCCTTTTCTAAAAGTTTTTTTATGCTTTTCAAATGGTTGTCTTTAAAAATGTATTTTGTGCCTTTACATCCGTGACAACTATTATGGAACACAATTTGCAGCTTTTCTTCTAAATGCCCAAATTTCAGACAGAAAACTTAATCATAATGTTCTACTTCTGAATATTTATCCTATCATGCACAAAAAAACTTCCATGAATTGCAAGTATTAACAATGGAACAGACATTTCCAAATGAATGTGCAGCAATTTAACTATGATTCTGCATTAAAAAAATACAGTTTTCTCTCGATTATTATCCATGGATACATCCTGATCCACCAGCAGACAAACTCCAACAGAAATGAGAGTCCAGTGGCATACAGCTGAGTGGAAATGGCCCTGGCATTCCTCACTATTGTCTCCATGCCCTGTGAAACGTCATGTCTTTAGATCAAGTATGGACAAGGAAACGCATTGCTGATTATTGTTTACTACCCTCCCTTGACTGATGAAACCATATTCTTCCATACTGAATTCACTTGGAGAAAGCACTGAGGATAACTTTGAGTCAGAATATTCTCTGTATTCGGGGCTTTGATGTATATCGCTGAAAAAGGTTCAGTGTACCACAACTGTCCAAACTGACCAAGATAGTCCTGAAGACTATGGCTGCTGGGCTGGATTTGTGACAGGAGGTGAGAGAATCAGCATGAGGAAATTGCAGACTTAACCACACCCTCACCCAGTTGTCTGTTAGAAATGCATCTGGTTTAAGTCCAACCAATTTATTTGATAGTAAACTGTACCTGTAAACTGTCTGTAAACTGTTTGTGCTGTTGTATGCTCTGTCTGAGGCCAGAACTCTCCACTCAGCTGATGAAGGGGCAAACCCTGAAAGCTTGTGAGTTTACTATCAAATAAATTGGTTGGACTTAAACCTGGTGTGGTCAGACTTCCTACTGTGTTTACCCCAGTCCAATGCTGGCATCTCCACATCAGAAATGCATCTGTCCATGGTAATATTAGTTGGAATTATCACTGCACAATCCTTGTGGAGTTAAAAGTTCTTGTCTTCATGCTGAGAACATCTTCCACCATGTTGTGTGGCACTGGCATCATGCTAAATGGGGTAGGTTCAGAACAGATCAAGAAACTCAAAACTTTTTTTGATTTGATTTGATTTATTATTGTCACATGTATTAGTATACAGTGAAAACTATTGTTTCTTGTGCACTATATAGACAAAGCATACCGTAAATAGACATAGAAAACCTACAATGCAGAAGGAGGCCATTTGGCCCATTGAGTCTGCACTGACAACAATCCCACCCCAATCCCTATCCCCACAACCCCACACATTTACTCCACTAATCCCTCTAACTGATATATCCCAGAGCACTAAGGGCAATTTATCATGGCCAATTCACCTCGCCTGTATATCTTTGGACTGTGGAAGGAAACTGGACCAGCTGGAGGAAACCCAAGCAGACACGAGGAGAACATGCAGACTCCACACTGACAGTGAACCAAACCAGGAATTGAACCCTGGTCTCTGGAGCTGTGAGGCAGCATTGCTAACCACTATGCCACTGTGCCGCCCATGTGTTATGTGATACATAGAAAAGGAAAGGAGAGCATGCAGAATGTAATGTTACAGCCACAGCCAGGGTGTAGTGAAAGATTAACTTAAAAGTCTGATAGCAGCAAGGAAGAAGCTGTTCTTCGGTTAGTCTGTGATCTCAGCCTTTTGTATCTTTTTCTCAATGAAAGAAGATGGAAGAGAGAATGTTCGGGGTCAAAGAGGCCCTTAATTATGCTGACTGTTTTTCCATGGCTGTGGGAAGGATAAACACAGTAAGAAGTCTCACAACACCAGGTTAAAATTCAACCAGTTTATTTGATAGTAAACCCATACACTTTTGGAAATGCTGTTCCTTCATCAGGTGTGTGGAAAGTTCTGAAATGGAAGTTCTGAAGTGGACCAAGTGTGGAAGTGTAAATAGGGTCAGTGGGTGGCTGGCTGGTTTGCGTAATGGACTGGGCTATGTTCATAGCATTTTGTAGTTTCTTGTTGCCTTGGACAGAGTGGGAGCCATACCAAGCTGTGATAGAACCAGAAAGAATGTTTTCTATTGTGCATTTGTAAAAGTTAGTGAGAGTCGTAGCAAACGTGCCAAATTTCCTGAATCTCTTGGGAAAGTAGAAGTGTTGGTGGTCGATCACTATTTCCTTTGTTTTGTTGACTTTGAGGGAGAGATTGGAAAGATGCAGTTTAATCCGGGATAGTCAGCATGGTTTCGTGAGGGATAAGTCTTGCCTCACAAATTTGATTGAAGCCTTTGAGGAGGTAACTAAATGTGTAGACAAAGGTAGACCGGTTGATGTTGTATACATGGATTTTAGTAAGGCGTTTGATAAGGTTCCCCATGGTAGGCTTATGAAGAAGGTAAGGAGGTGCAGAATAGAAGGAAATTTGGCCGATTGGATAAGTAACTAGCTGTCTCATAGAAGACAGAGGATGATGGTGGAAGGAAAATTTTCAGACTGAAGGCCAGTTACCAGTGGTGTACCACAGGGGTCAGTGCTGTGTCCTCTGCTATATGTGATTTTTATCAATGACTTGGAAGAGGGGTCTGAAGGGCAGGTTAGTAAATTTGCTGATGACACCAAGATTGGTGGAGTAGTGGATAAGGTGGAGGGCTCTTGTAGGCTGGAAAGAGACATTGATAGGATACAGAGATGGGCTGAAAAGTGGCATATGGAGTTTAACCCTGATAAGTGCGAGGTGATTCATTTTGGTAGGACAAACTTGAATGCGAATTACAGGGTCAATGGCAGGGTTCTGAGGAATGTGGAGGAACAGAGAGATCTTAGGGTTCATATCCACAGATTTCTAAAAGCTGCCACTCAAGTGGATAGAGCCGTGAAGAAGGCTTATAGTGTGTTAGCATTTATTAACAGGGGGTTTGAGTTTAAGAGCTTTGGGGTTATGCTGCAACTATACTGGACGTTGGTGAGACTACATTTGGAATATTGTGTTCAGTTCTGTTCACCTCACATTGGAGAGAGTGCAGAGGAGATTTACCAGGATGCTGCCTGGTTTGGAGGGTAGGTCTTATGACGAGAGGTTGAGGGAGCTGGGGCTTTTCTCTTTAGAGCAGAGGAGGATGAGATGTGACTTAATAAAGGTTTATAAGATGATGAGGGGGATAGACAGAGCAGACATGCAGAGACTATTTCCTCGGATGGATGTAGCTGTCACAATGGGGCAGAACTATAAGATTCATGGTGGGAGATATAGGAGGGATGTCTGAGGTAGATTCTTCACTCAGAGAGTGGTTGGGGTATGGAATACACTGCCTGCTGTGATAGTGGAGTCGGACACTTTTGGAACTTTCAAGCGGTTATTGGATAGGCACATGGAGCACACCAGAATGATAGGGAGTGGGATAGCTTGATCTTGGGTTTGGACATAGCTCGGCACAACATTGAGGGCCAAAGGGCCTGTACTGTGCTGTGCTGTTCTATGTTCTATGATTATTGTAGTTCCTCCAGTTCACCAGATTCTCTATCACTTTCCTGTAGTCCATCTTATCATTGTTGGAGAACTGATCCACAACCATGGTGTCATCAGCAAACTTGAAAATTGACCATTCAAGGTGAATTTGACCACATAGTCGTAGGTATATATGGAGTATAGTAAGGGGCTGAGGACACAGCCTTGTTGGGCACCTTTGTTGAGGATGATTGTGGAGGAGGTGTTGTTGCCTATCCTTATTGACTGGGAATTCATGAAGTACCATGGACCAGGAGCAGCAATAAAATTGTACTCAATCCCAGTCTTTGACCTCAAGGCCTGACATATACTTATTTCACCATCAAACCAGTTAACCAAAACTGGTTCAATGAGGAGGGCAGGAGAGGTTGCCAGGAGCAATAGCAAATGGAGAAGAAAATGCAGTGCCAACCTGGCAAAGCTAAAACACAGCATGTTAAGAAATGGAAGCAGCAGGTCAGATGTGTAAAATAAAAAGCAACTATCACCAAAATCTTACTGCTGTTCACCTCTGCGAGATCTTATGGTCTTACCAACAATGCACCCACGCCACACCTTTTTCAATGGTGAGGGGTGTATTCAGTGGGGAAACCCATTGAAAATGGCAGGACCATAAGATCCTGCCACCAGCTGTGGTACAGCACATCCCACCGCTGCAAAGCACACCAGGAAGGGAAGGCAAATCCCATCCTATGTTTCTTTACTTTGTCACCAGATCAATCCGCTCCTGGCAGATGGATCATAACAATTCATGGATTTTGACAAATATATTCAGATTCAAATTCTTAATTTTAGTTTTTTAAAAATTGAGTCTGCAGTCCTCAGATGTTCAAACTAACAAAGAGCTTTATTAGAAGATGTTGACACTATAGTTTGCGATGTTGCAATGCCCATTTGCAAACACTAAAAGTACCAGTAATCCACAAGATCTTCCTGTCCCTTTAAACCAAAGGTCTCTCACATAATAAATAGTGTAACATTAACAATCAACGAACACAACAGTCAATAGGTCAGATGTTCCAGAGGGCATCATTCTTTGTGGTCGTCAGTGAAACTCAGGCCCCTGCTTTCTAGTGCTTGCTGCAGCCTCTGGTGTCTTTGGCTTGTGTTGGATGTTGTCCATGGTTGTCTTAACCCAAGCCAATGTAGTTTTCTGATGTTGACTCAGTGTTGGTTTTCAACTGAGGCACTACTTTCCTCAATATGGTTTGGTTCGTGTTCAGCTCTTGTTAAGATCCAGATTATCTCTTGGCACAGCTTAACTTGGAGCCTCTGCTGGTTCTGACTCAATTTGATTGCATTTGATTTGATTTATTATAGTCACATGTTTTAGCATACTGTGAAAAGTTTTGTTCCTTGTTCCATGGCCGGAGATGAGGGAGTTGGACTATGAAGTGAGACTAAATAGACTGGGTCTGTACTCATTGGAGTTTAGAAAGATGAGGGGGGGGGGATCTTATAGAGACGTATAAGATAATGAAAGGGATGGATAGGGTAGAGGTAGAGAGATTCTTCCCACTTAGAAAGGATAGCAGGAGTAGAGGGCACAGCCTCAAGATAAGGAGGGGGCAGTTTAGATCGGAGTTGAGGAGTAACTTCTTCACTCAACGGGTGGTGAATCTCTGGAATTCTCTGCCTGTTGAAGTGGTGGAGGCTACCTTGCTAAATATATTTAAATCACGGGTAGATAGGTTTTTGACAGACAAGGGAATTAAGGGTTATGGGGAGAAAGCGGGAAAGTGGAACTGATCCACTTCAGATCAGCCATGATCTTATTGAATGGCGGGGCAGGCTCGAAGGGCTAGATGGCCTACTCCTGCTCTTATTTCTTATGCTATTCAGAGCATATCACAGAACAGGAAATGAGAGAGGGCAGAATATAGTGTTATAGTCACAGCTAGGGTGTAAGATCAACTTAACACTGGTAAGTTCATTTCAGAGTCTGATAGCAGCAAGGAAGAAGCTGTTCTTTGGTTGGTACTTGATCTTAGGCTTTTGTACCTTTTTCTCGACGGAAGAAGGTGGAAGAGAGAATGTCCGGGGTGCATGGGATCCTTAATTATGCTGTCTGCTTTGCCGAGACAGGGGGAAGAGTAGACAGAGTCAATTGATGGGGGGGCTGGTTTGTGTGTGATGGATTGGGCTACATTCATGGCCTTTTGTAGTTTCTTGCAGTCTTGGACAGAGCAGGAGCCATACCAAGTTGTGATACAACCAAAAAGAATGCTTGCTATGGTGCATCTGTAAAATGTTGGTGAGAGTCGTAACTGACATGCCAAATTTCCTTTATCTTCTGAGAAAGTAGAGGAATTCGCCGTCTCTGGCAGATTGATTCTCTGGCAAAAGTTGGTCTCCTTCATATTACCTCACCTCGGCTTTGCAGCGTGTAGGAGACCGGACTGGGCAAAGGTGGTGGCAGGAATTGCCACCTGGAAAAACCATGTTTTATCTTGTTCTCCCGTCTTATTATCTGATCAAGCTGCTTTTACTCAACAATTGATTTTGACTTGGCTGGTTTAAGCAAATCGAAAGCTATGCATAGTTGATGGCTAACTATTAGCAATGCCAGAGAAAATTGGGTTGGTGACTGTGCCTTCATCTACCTAGGCCGTACACTCTAAAATTCTTTTCCTGAACCTTTCTTTATCCTTCTTTCCTTCATTAAGATGTTCATTAAAATCTATCTCTTTACCATCCATTGGGCCCTAATAATCTCTTTGGTTTCAAATTCTGCTTGGCAGTCCTGTGAGGCACCTCAGGATGCTTTACAATGTTGAAGGTGTGATATAAATGCAACTTGCTGCTCTTTGGAGCCTAAGCCAAATCTCTGACTTCTGAGGGTGGGAGATGAATATGCTTCCTCCCGCCTGCTGTATCACTGGCTGGTGCCACACAGGCACTCTGGCTGGCTCGAGCCTTCCCATCTCAACCACTGAGGGAACCACATTTGAAGCAGATCAAAGTTTGGGGCTACTCGGTGGCACAGTAGTTAGCACTGCTGCCTCGCAACACCAGAGACCTGGGTTCGATCTCCGGCTTGGGTCACTATCTCTGCAGAATGTGCATGTTCTCCCCATGTCTGTATGGGTTTCCTCTGGGTGCTCTGGTTTCCTCCCACAATCTGAAGAAATGGGCTGGTTAGGTGGATTGGCCATGCTAAATTCTCCCTCAATGTACCCAAACAGTTGCTGGAGTGAGGCGACTAGGGGATTTTCACCGTTGCTTCATTGCAGTGTTAATGTAAAGCCTATTTGTGAATAATAAATAAACTTTAAACTTTAACTTTACTTTGTCCAAAGAAGGCTACAAGGAAGTCCTTACTGCAGTCTGGGGCTACCATCCTCAAATTACAGGCCAACTCTTCAGCTTTCAGCTGCACTCTGACTGGATCGGGTGGGATTGTACGAGATGACCTAATCTTGGTGAATAAGGCATGGAACTCTGGAAAAATGGTGATAACACCATAACAATTGTGCAGATGGCATTTAGGTAATTTACCAGGTTTATGTGTCCCTTTTACCAAAGTTACAGTGAATGAGCAGGGAGAAGGGCACCAGATGGGAATGGGCAGAACAAGGACAACAAATAAATACAAAGACTGCCACATGCAAATCCCCTCTCCAAGCCATTCACCATCCTGAATTGAAAATACATTGCCGTTCCTTTGCAGTCCTTGGTCAAAATCCTAGCAATCCCTCCCTAATGGCATTGTGGGTTAACCCACAGAACATGGACTGCAGCGATTCAAAACGGCAGCTCACCACTCCCTTCTCAAGGGCAGCTAGGGTTGGGCAATAAATACTGGCCAGCCAGCAATACTCATGTCCCACGAATGAATAAAACTAAAACACTTACACTCACCATCATCCCTGATTATAAAGAAAGCTGGCACTGAGAAGCAAACATTGTCATTGACTCTCATTACAATGATTGCTGCCTGAATGCTGTATTTGTACCTCGTTGCCCTGGTAACAAATTACTATCACCATGACAGAGTGGTTTTGAGCCAGAGTGCTTGACTTGTTGGATCATGTATGAATGTATTAGATTGGCACAAAAATAAATATCATATTGCAGTGGTGAGAGTTGAACTCCTTGTTGAGCTGGACTGCTTGTTAAGTTGAAGACCGGCAATCTTATTTGATTTTCAGCTTTGATAAAATGCCCGCTCTGACTACTGATTCAGTTATTGAACCAATAATGCAAACGCATAATCTTTAAGAGTCACCATAACATTGGACTTGACATTCGTTGATCTCTCTTGTTTTCTTTTTAAACGTCTTGGATTCCTTAAAGAGAAATCATTAGGTGGACACAAACAGGAAGCTAGCTAACAAACAAGAAAGAACATTTGGGAAATCAATGTGCTGGTTCTAAGGGCAGGCCCATAAGGCTGTAGTTAAATCAAGGCAGTCGGTTAGCCCAGTCGGCTGGAAGGTTGATACAGAGCGATGCCAACAACGTAGGTTCAATTCCCTTACTGGGTGAGGTTATTCATGAGTAATTCTGAATAATGAATAATTCTGGATGAGTACATGGGATTTAATGGGATTGGGAGTTACAGATAGTTCTATGGCCTGGTAGGTATGGATATGATCGGCACAACTTTGGGCCAAAGGGCCTGTTTGTGCTGTGGTGTTCTATGTTCTAATTATTTTTCTCAGCCTTACCTCTTGCCTGAGGTGTGGTGAACCTCAGGTTAAATCACCACCAGTCACCTCTCCCCCTCGAAGGGGAGTAGCCTGTGGTCATCTGGGACTATGGCAACTTTATCTTTAAATCAAGGGTTAGCATAATTTTCCTCTATTAAAATGCTTGAGAAGTCTTGGGGGGTAAAGTGGAACTGGTAGTGCCTATTTGCTGGCATCTTACAGATGCAAATAGATCTAATTTAGGTGGATACTGTTTACACAGCTAGTGGCCAGAATTCTCCGATCCCGCCCACCATTGGAATTTTAGCAGGTAGGTTTCAGAGAATATGAAATGCCATTGACGGTTGGATGGGAATTTAAATCAGCCTACCCAGAGAATTCTGCCCAGTGAGTGTTTGAAATGACTGATGCCATCTTGGTTGAGGTTAGGCATGTGTCCACCTAAAACTGACCCGTGAAAATGCTAAAAATTGCTGCATTCAGGATTAACTGGTCTGTCTCCAACTTAACCAGAAGACTGAGGCAAAATGATTTAAAAAAAAACTTAGTTTAATATGAAGTCAGCTCCACAGTAAACTGCAGACTGCTGTTAGGTACAACTCACCTTTCCCATTCTGTTTGTCTGCGCCTTCTCTCCAAACTAAGGGGATTATCTGTTCTAGAGCTGCCACCCACAGTTCACTGGCTGTGTAAAAATGAGGTTGGCGAACTGAACTACCGTAATTCTAAACTGCCATAATTTTGGACAAAATCCAGTTTCTTGGCCTATGGCTGCAGTTGTATTACTTTGAAGTTGTGATGGTGATTTTGAACGCTTAGGGGGAGAGGTATAACACAGATATTAGAGGGAGGTTTTTCACACAGAGGGTAGTGGGGGTATGGAATGCTCTGCCAAGTAAGGTAGTGGAGGCAAGTGTGCTAGATTTGTTTAAGAGTAACTTAGACAGGCACATGAGTGGGTTGGAGATGGGTGGATATAGGAGATTGTTTTAAATAAGGTTCATTAGCATTGGGACGTCCCTGGTAAGGTAAATGGATATGGTATGATAATAATGTTTTTTCTCTTTTCCTTCACAGGTTTTAAGTCGGTCTGCCTTGTTGTCCAACGAGGGGCATACACGTGATGGGACGTACTTGGGCTGCTCTTGGTTGTTCGAGATTGGCCTAGTGCTTCATGTCGTTAGTATGTGCTTAAACTGGACCAGATGCTGGGCAAGACGACAGCTCAGTGACTATCACTGTTTGCTGTGCAGACACATGGATTTGGGCCAGTGTCTGAGGGAGTTTGCGCATTCTCCCCGTGCTTGCGTGGGTTTTCTCCGGGTGCTCCGGTTTCCTCCCACACCCCAAAGATGTGCTATTAGGCTGATTGGCAGCAATAAATTGTTCCTAAATTAGTTTCCCTCAATGTGGATGGCCGTAAAACCATAGATAAGGGTCATGGGTGGAGGGGGGGACTGGTAGTGTTAAAATGGCGGTGCGGGCTCGTTGGGCCAAAGGGCCTGTTTCCCGGGCTGTTTTTGTTCTTTGTTCTTTGACCAAATCTGGCTGGTGAGCGCAAGCAATATGTTGCTCCTGGAGTTTAGCCACAGCTGTAAAATGATGAAATTTGCACACAGTGGTTATATCTCGAAAGTAAGGTACTTGGGTGTTGCACACATAATGCAGTCACATTGCACTTATACCATTGTTCGTGCTTTGCACTTACTGAAACATAAAAATCTCTTTCAGTTTGTGTCATCAGAAAACGAGTCAGAGTGATCAGACAAAAGCAAGGTAGTGGGATTAGTTTGGACTACTTCCTGGAAGACGCCAGCTCAAAGCAATGTTCCAACCTGAACTCCACAGAGGAATAGTGTGTCAGTCATCACTGCTTCACTGAGGATGCTCTCACTGAAATCTACCATCTGCTACAAACCACAATCGCATCCCTACAGCAGAGCGAGCACAGTATTGCCAGTGGCTGTGAATGTGGTCATGGCCATGATCTTTCTTGTGACTGGCTGCTTCCAGGCTATTTGCAACATCTTGTGGTTTGTCATCCACTGTTGCTGTGCTCCAAGGCAGCTGGATATATTTTATGTCTGTGATCTTTCACACTTTGAATTCCATGATTGTTTGCTCAAAGTTGGCAAAGAGTTTGATGCACTAAGTCCTGCTCTTAATATTGAAAGCAACCTATTTTCTGGAAGGAATAGAAAAATATTCATTGATTTAGTAGAAATTTTGTACGGTGTATTGTGGGCTGCAGTTTATTTTTAAGAGCCCCATGTAAAGTACATTTCTGCAAACTTAGGAATGAATATTCCTAAGATCCAAAGATGTGCGTGTTAGGTTGATTGGCTACTTTAAAATTGCCCTTTAGTGTCCTGAGATGCGTAGGTTAGAGGGATTAGTGGGTAGATATGGGAATAGAGCCTGAGTGGAATTGCGGTCAGTGCAGATTCAATGGGCCAAATGGCCTCTTTCTGCACTGTAGGATTCCCATGTTTTGATGATTCTAATAGGAAATGTCATTCTTATGAAGAATGTATGATCCTGTCGATATTTTCCATATTTGATTGGCCCACTAATTGACAACAACTATCATTAATTATGTAAATTGATGCAGACGCAAGGCAGATTACAGGATCAATTACTTTTGCTCCCTGAAAAATGTGATTGTAGACTGCAGCATTTCAAGAAGATAGTTCACCACCATCTTCTCAAGGGCAATTAGCAATGGATAACAAAGGCTGATCTAGCCACTGACAGCTGCATCTCACGATGAATACATTTTTAAAAAATGTTCACGTATTCACGTTTTCATTCTTACTTTTCACCTTTGTACTTTCGTTGATGTTAAATGATTTTCAATGTCACTTCAGGTTTAACAGTCTTGTTACACTGTATTCATTTTTTATCCATTCCTGCGACATGGGTGTTGCTGGCTGGCCAGCATTTATTGCCCATCCCTTGAGAAGGTAGGGGTGAGCTGCCTTCTTGAATTGCTGCAGTCCATGTTCTGTGGGTTGACCCCCAATGCTGTTAGGGAGGGAATTCGAGGATTCTGCAAAGGAATGGCGATATATTTCCAAGTCAGGGTGGTGAGTGGCTTGGAGGGAAACTTGCAGGTGGCGGTTTTCCCATGTATCT
Organism: Carcharhinus amblyrhynchos; assembly: GCF_965287045.1. Taxonomy (NCBI): domain Eukaryota; kingdom Metazoa; phylum Chordata; class Chondrichthyes; order Carcharhiniformes; family Carcharhinidae; genus Carcharhinus; species Carcharhinus amblyrhynchos. The sequence goes on along the minus strand of NC_137324.1, from coordinate 42,601,242 downwards.
GCTAATCTTAGCCTTCTAGATGGAAGCGGTCATGAGTTTGGGAAGTGCTGTCTAAGTGACTTTGGTGAATTGCTGCAGTGCATCTTATAGATAGTACACACTGCTGCTAATGAGCATCAGTGATGGAGGGAGTGGATGTTTGTGGGGGATATGGTGCCAATCAAGTGGGCTGCTTTGTCCTGGATGGTGTCAAGACTCTTGAGTGTTTTTGGAGCTACACTCATCCAGGAAAGTGGGGACTATTCCATCACACTCCTGACTTGTGCCTTGTAGATGGTGGATAGACTTTAGGGAATCAGGAGGTGAGTCACTCACCGCAGTATTTTTAGCCTCTGACCTGCTCTTGTAGCCACTGTGTTTATGTGATGAGTCCAGCTGAGTTCCTGATCAGTGGTAACCCTAGGATATTGATGGTGGGGGATTCAGTGATGGTTACACAATTGAATGTCAAAGGGCGGTGGTTAGAGTGTCTTTTATTAGTGATGGTCATTGCCTGGCATTTGGGTGGTGCAAATGTTACTTGCCACGTGTCAGCTCAACCCTAGCTATTGTCCAGATCATGTTGCATTTGAATAAAGACTGCTTCAGTATTTGATGAGTCGCAAATGGTGCTGAACATTGTGCAATCATTGGCGAACATCCTCACTTCCGACCTTATGACGAAGGGAAAGTCATTACTGAAGCCATTACTGAGTCCCTCAGTGTAGTGTCCTAGGCCCAATAATCTTCAGCAGATGCGATATAATTCACCAGTTTAGATTTCTCCTGCTTTTTGTGTATTGGACATACTTGGGTAATTTTTCACATTGTTGGGTAGATGCCCGTTGTAAATGTACTGGAACAGCTTGGCTAGGGGAGCAACAAGTTCTCGAGCACAGGTCTTCAATACTATTGCTGGAATGTTATCAGGGCCCATTGCCTTTGCAGTATCCAGCGCCTCCAACCATTTCTTGATAGCACGTGGAGTGAATTGAATTGCCTCAACTACTCCCCCTCATGCCTGTTGCACCATCTACTTAAGAACATAAGAACGTAAGAACATAAAAAATAGGAGCAGGAGTAGGCCAACTAGCCCTTCGAGCCTGCCCCGCCATTCAATAAGATCATGGCTGATCTGTCGTGGCTCAGTTCCACATTCCCGCCCTCTCCCCATAACTCTTAATCCCCTCTCTTATCAAAAACCCATCAACCCGCGTCTTAAAAATATTTAGCGAGGTAGCCTCCACCACTCCAACTTATTGGTAGGTTGTCTTTTCACAGTGTAACATGTACTTTCCATGTCTTGATGGTCACCAAGTATCACCTGCAATTCAATTAGATTTTCTGCTTTCTTTGCTGCCCTTCCACTATTTCATGTAACAGTTCATTCAGAGTTGGATTGACCTGTTGCATGCTAATTGTACTGATTAAATGGCTCTTCAGCCAATTGAGCAGAAATTATTGAAATAACTTCCAACAGGCTGCTCACTTACGAAGCAATTTTAGTGCATTCTAAGGCATCCAAGCTTTGAAAAAGTACACTGGCGTAGGAAGTGGGGGGACAGGGAGCGAGAATGCACACTAAGAATCAGTTCAAAAAGTAGTTTTGGATTTGTGAAACATGTAAGCTTATAGTGCAACAATCTAAATAACCCATTGTTTGTTCTCCTTGCAAGGATGCTTCAAACTAATCGCAATACCTTGATTTTGTCCATCACGCTGCTAAATATCACTAAATATATTAGCGATAATACATTGTTGATAAAAGCATTCACACTGAGGCTTCTGAAATGGACTAGCCATTCTTGATTCAATAAAAGCCCTCTTGTTTCTGAATCTGAACATTATTGCTTCAAACCGTACTTCTGGATTTGGGAACATGATTTAGGCTGGCATTTTGGTATAATCGGTTCGCATTGTTGGAGAAGCAGAGCACAAAATTCAGCTCCATTGCACTCAGGTAGTGTTTTGTCATCAAAATGGTGTACCCGTGCATGCCCACGTCTGGTGCTAACTGTATCGAACACCATTTACGTGGAGGGAATGGCATCTGTGCAGGGAGATCCATCAAAATGAGTGGACAAATAGTGAGATCAGTCAGCATGTGATGTTGATTTAATATCAGTTCTGCCATTTTGCAGCCTTCAGCAGCATGTAGTACCCTGACCGGTATATTTAAAGGGATCATCAATTACACTCAAGTTTGCAGCCAAATGCTTTTACTGACTCTTGCTGCAATTGTTTGATGATTTCGAGAACAATTTAAATGGAGAAGGCACGGTGGCAGTGTGGTTAGCATTGATGCCTCACAGTGCCAGGAATGGGTTCGATTCCCAGCTTAGGTCAATGTCTGTGTAGAGTTTGCACATTCTCCCCATGTCTGCGTGGGCTTCATCTGGGTGCTCCGGTTTCCTTCCATAGTCTGAAAGACATGTTGGTTTGGTGAATTGACCATGCTAATTTCACCCTCAGTGTACCTAAACAGGTACCAGAGTGCAACGACGAGGGGACTGTCACAGTAACTTCATTGTGGTGTTAAGGTAAGCCAACTTGTGACAGTAATAAATCAAATAAATAAATTTACTAACATCTGCAGGATAGGACGTGGCACATATTGAAGGTGACCTTGTGCTATGATGGGTTAATAGAATAGTTATGGTTATGCTGATTTCTTATGAACTAATCACAGGCAACACAGCAGGTTACGATTGCTTTGTTCAAGCATATGCAGGGAGCACACTACTTCAGAAAAAGCTCTTTGAGACAGATTCTGCCCAGATGAAGATCCATGACATACTTATACAGTGAAAAAAACATGTAAGCAGTATATTGTTTTAAATTCCAGCATTCTGTTTTTTAGGTTCACATTAAGCAATTTACAGACACTGTGAGACAATGTTGCTTCAAGAATCATCTGTTTTCCTAATCTCATGTTGTTACCAGGCTTGGCCTTGCAGTGTCAGCTTGACGTGGTACACTGGTCACTTGGCATATTAGCTACCTGTCCATCCATGTCTTTGTTGAAATCAGCATGTCCTTTTACCTGGATTGCGGAATTTTATTTAAACTTTCTAACAATTTTACATTGATTTTCTAATTCCTTGTGATGAGTCATTTCATCTTTATAGATACCCCTTAACAACCCATACTTGCTATTTGCCCGAGGAACATTTCTTAATAAATCATATTCATTATTTCCCTGTAACAGTAATAAGTAATGTATACAATGGTGTCGCATTGACATCAACAGTCATGTGTTCGAGACCCAATAGAGTCGGCAGAACAATCTGTACTTGTGAAAGACATGCCCACTGTATAATCCATAAGAAATATGAGCACAAGTTGACCACACAGCCCACTGAGCCTGCTCTGTCATTCCAATCAATCCTAGCTGATCTTAAGGCTTCACCTCCATTCCCCGACCCCACTTGTCCACTTCTTATATCACTGAAGCTTCTGCGGTAGAGAATTCCAAAGATTCACAACCCTTTGAGTGAAATAATTTCTCCTCATCTCAGTCCTTGTTGATCTGCCCCTTGTCCTGAGACTGTGCCCCGGTATTTTGTCTCTCAGCATCTGCCCCCTCAAGCCCCTTCAGAATTTTGTAGGCTTCAACTCCAGAAAATAAAAGCTCAATTTACTCAACCTCTTATCAAAAGACAAATACCTCATCCTAGGGACCAATTTAATGAACCTTCATTGCACAGCCTCCAATGTAAGTATCTCCTTTCTTAATTGTGGAGATCAATACCTCTTTATTCTTGTACTCCATCCCATTTACAACAAAAGCCAACATGACATTTGCCTTCCCAATTGCTAGCTGCATTTGCATGTTAACTTTTCTGCGTTCATTGTACAAGTACACTCAAGTCACTTTGTATATCTCTATCTTGTACATAAAGGCAGTTCTTGACTTTATGCTGCTCATGTTACATCCAGCGACACTTACATTTACAAATTGACACAATGGGCAGAGTTTTACTGGCATGTTCGCTCAAAGTTCGTATGATCCCACCCGAGGACAATGGTGAATGCCATTCTCTGAGCCTCGCCTGCCCTTGGAATCGGGGTGAGCGTGCCGATAACATTTCAGCCTCTGTTTCAGCTTTGCAACACTGGTTTTGACTTTTTGATGCCAAGCCAGTGAACAGTTGGTGTTTATCAACTGTTATGTTCCTTTATGTTCTACCTTTCACAACCAGGCAAATTTCTTATGAGGTGCAGAAGATCTCACAAACTTCAATGTAACAAAAGGCCCAGTTTAAAACTAACTGAATCTGTTGAAACTGATGAGTCAGATGCCTGTTTCACAAAAAAGTTTGAATTTACTTAACACTCATTGAAAACTGTTTTTTCTCTTCAAGACTACAAAACATCAAATAAGGGGTCATCATATACCTCTGTCACAGCCATAAGTTGATGGAACCAACATCATTTTTCAGTGAAAATAGGATCCAGGAAACAATGCCCCATTTGCTGCATTATTTCTGTGAGAAAATTGGTTCTCACTCGTGGTATTTCGATTTTCAACCTGATTTTCAGGAACCAATTGCGTCTTAAGTCCAAGGACTGCTTGTGGTGTTAATAACCCTCCGGGGTCAGGCCACAATTACTAAAGATAAGATAGGCCACACAACCAACTCAAGAGTCATTCCTGACTTCAAAGGTTCTGCACAAACCATTTGTTCCCAGATATAGCTACAGTAGAATGTATTCCCCAGAGCAGAGGTGGCATAAGCAGATCAAGCTGCTGTATGTGGGAAAAGTAATGAATGAGAAAAAAAGGTTGGGGTGGGGAAACAGGGGGGGAGGGGGGAGGGTGCTGGTGGCAGATAAGGGGTGTGGGGGGGTGGAAAAAATGTTCTCAGCAGGAGACCACATCAAAGTGTGCTACAGTGAGGAATTTTCCTATCTGAACTGCAACTAGGAAGAATGCATCAGTAATCAGCATTTAATGATTAAGGATGTCCACACTGAAACCTTTCACGTGCTGCAGCCATAACTACAACCTCAGAGCAGAGTGGGGATAGCGTTTCAGTGGCTGTGAACATGAACATGACATGCTATGAGTCAAAGGGCTTTTTCAGCACTGCATGATTCTATAACTCTGTGGAACGTCATGCATCTGGCTTCTTCCAGGTTGCAGCAGGTGATATTTGTAACACCTTTCAGTTTGAGGACTTAATGAAATGACTGAGATCTTGTGCTCCATGACGGCTGAATATAGTTCATTCTTTCTTGCTGGAAAGATGCAGGCAGAGTGAGCTTGCCACCCCAGGAAGCATACAGGCTTCCCCATGGTCCAGGATGCTATTGATGTGTTAGCTTTGAGAGGTACTATAACCTAAAGGCATTTCACTCCCTCAGCATGCAGAGTGGATCTGTGACAATTTGCAGTGTATCATGCAGGTCAATGCCTTTATCCTGACAGAAGTCCCAATGCTTTCAATTCTGTGGGAGTGCATTATGCTAGCTATATTAGAGCTACCACAAGATATCAAAGGGTAGGTGACAGGGATGAACCGATATTGACATGGTCGATGACTGTAAGGCATAATCCATGCCCACATGGACTGCATGCGTGTCATTAAAATCACACTGTCATACGAACCATGATTGAGCAAACCACTGAGGTGCTTAAAAACACTTCTGCTGACTGGACTACTCTGCAGAACCCCTGCTGTACTTGGTAGAATATATATCAAGATTTGTTGTAGTCCGCTGCATGCTCCGCATTCTCACCATTATGAGATCACAGCTCTTATCATGAAACACATGTCCCATTGACACACTGAGGGGAGGAAGGGAAGAAAGAGGCAAGAGGCACCGAGTACACGGTGGCACAGAGATTAGCACTGCTGCCTCACAGATTCAGGGACCCGGGTTCAAGTCTGGCTTTGGGTGACTCTCTGTGTGAAGTTTGCACATTCTCCCCATGCCTGCATGGGTGTATCCCAGATGCCTCAGTTTCCTCCCACACGCCAAAAGATGTGTGAGATAGATGAATTGGCCATAATAAATTGCCCCTTATTGTCAGGGGGACTAGCTATGGTAAATGCAAGGGGTTGTGGGGATGGGGCCTGAGTGGGATGATGAATGCTGCAGACTTGATGGGCCAAAATGGCCTCCTTCTGCACTGTGGAGTTCTATAATTCAACGAACACCTTACCTCCTCTCTGTTACTGACCATTACAGTGTTCTTTTCACCATGAGGATGAAATACGTGACACCACAAAACAAATATTCCAAACTAAGCAGGGTAACCTCGAGTAGCTGTGAGCCCAGAAGTCCAGCTTCAGACTGCCCTTCTTGGCACGGGCAAAGGAATCAGGGCTGGTTGGCAGCACGGGCAACAGAAGGGCATGAGGAGAATATGGGATGATGAATGCTGTCATCCTACTAGCTGACAGTAGGTTTGTGTTCCACAATGCCACCGCCACTTCCCTCCAGGAATACCCCAGCAATCCTAGTGAATGACAGATCGCTGGGCTGCTATTACACTCTTTGAATGCTGATATCTGCAGCTTTGATGAACCTTCATGCCTCTGACTTCTTCAGGGAGCAGACTGAGGCAGTAACCATGACAGCAGTCTCAACTACCTTGCAGCATCCAGATAATTGATTCTCTCATTTTGTATTGCATTCCAAGTTGAGACATAGACCATCAGCCACTCATTATGGTTAGGTGTCTCGATGTCACCATTGGTCAATGCTTTTACATTAAATAGCAAAGATTCCAAGCCCCTGTTTCATGTTGGTGCTGAACTGCCCCATTCTCCATGATATTAACACCAGGCTTTCCTGCTAATGCTGGTTTTCCTGTATTTACTTGCTCCAGGAGAGCTCCAATCATGGTATGTCACATTCCACCACCGACTCAGGATTTCCAGGCAGAGCGAAGATATCCAGGTATTACAGAAAACCAGTGCCAAATGATTCTGCAACTCTCTATGCAGATGGTCACAGATATCTGTGCCCTAGCCAGTGTAGACTCTGGCATCTCACAGGTGGTTGCACACCAATGTATCACCAAGGTGACGGATTCCCTCGTCACCAACTACCATGTCAGATCAACAACTGAGGGGACACTCGACTGTTTGGGTGATACCCTCTAAAACTCCCCAGCAAGAATGTCGGTCATTGTGTGGTCTGTTGTGCTATCCATAACATGGCTCTCAAAACAGGCGTGACCTTTAGGCTGGTGAGGCCCTGGAAGCAATCAACTTGATAAGAGGGGAGTAGGAGGTAAAAGATAATGAGGTAATTGCAGACGATTCAACAGAGATACCTTGCTGCCTCCTTCCATGAAGAGGATCTCCCTCCTCTTCCTTGTGAGTGTCAGGCCTCTGGCTTCCCTGTGACATCTCAGGTTCCTGTGGTGCAATGAGAGACTTTGGCAAAAGCTATCTGCATCTGGGCAACCAATAGTTTCAATGGTGTTTGAAGTCTACATCCATTCCTGCCCTCACTAACTTCAGTTTGACAGGAAACCCATCTCTACAGCAATGAAGACCTTACCCCACAAAAATCCAAACTTTGGTCTGTTGTCCGCTACAGGATCTAATTTTCCAACTCAGTGACAGAAGTCCAGCTCCTCATATTGACCTCCTTGGCTATCTGCTCTCACTGCCTTCCTAGTTTTCCTGGTAGACCTTCTGCTATCCTGGGAATAGAGGACCTTGCTGTTCTGTCCGCCTCTAGCACCAAGACTTTCAGCACAGTATCAGAGCCCTCAGGAGGACACTCTTTGAGTTATCATATTGTAATGCAATGTTCTTCTTGCTCACAATTCCTCCTGCAAGTCAATTTTCTGTTAAGATGTCTGAAATTAAGACAATCAACGTAAGGTAATGTTTTGAACAGAAAACCTTGATATCTTCAATTTTCTGACATGAACATTTATATAGTGCTGATATTTGACCTTGAACTTATAAAGAATTTCTACCAGTAATGCCCATGGTCATTTTTGCTGTCTTGCTCAACAATAAATCAAGTGATACAGAAATCATCATTGGACGTTGAGTTTTTACCAAAAATACAACAAAGTAGTGTCAATTTCATTTTCTTCAGTTGGGATCCTTCAACTGTTATTATATCAGTTTACTATAAACCAGTTTAAACAAATTATCATTCCGCCATCTCAAGGACTGCACTGATGCAGAGTCAGAAATTCCGAGACCTTCCCTAACAACCAGCAAACATTTTGCAACACTCTGTGGGTTCCCCATCAATCAGCTTGTTTATAACATTGTTTAATTAACCCCATCAAGCAGCGAGTATCTATCACATTGCAGAGAACAAATCTTATTTTGCTGGATGACTTATAGCATGTGGAGATATACAAAATAACGGCTGTTGATTTTACAAGATGGGAAAAATATTGAACGCCCTCTGGTCATCTCAGACGTTTTCTTTCGGGATTACATGCGCAGAGATGAATTAGGTGTGTTTAGAATCAATATTTGTTTTTCTTCATAGCAGAAGATGGGATTTGTCAAAATTTTGAGTATAGGCTTTGGACTGTCAAATCAAAATCCTTTCAACATTGAGTTATATAAAAAAAGTTTAAATGTAACAGTAGCTCAGACTTGGTGCACAGGTTACTTTCGAGGTCGCAACCTTGTTTTGATGAGGGTCAATAGTTTGGAAGGGTTCATATGACCAAACACAAGATGCTTGTGGTACCCTAATTTCAATCAAGCCTAACCTTTGACCTTTGTTATCTATTGAAGGTCATGTGTAATCTTTCAACATCTGCTAATGCTTGTAGGTTAGAGGGAAAAAAACCTTTTGAGCCTTTGCTGATCATGCCATGGCCTCATTGTATAAGCTGATTGGTAAAACTCCTATCAATAACACTGAATACTCAATAACTAATAAATATGGATTTGTTTAACTAGTTTGCAAAAGTAGCATTATGTATCTCATTTTCCAGAATTAATCTACAGTCAAGCTTCATTATTGTAAACTCACAAGCATTGAAAAATTATTGCCGCTTTTCTTATCAAAGATTCATGCAATGCCATTATAGCTATATGCCAGTTTCAAAGAGGATCGTGCAAGATTTTAATAAAATTTTTAATTCCCAATTTTGGCAGCAATGCATTTTGACCAGGGGATGTATCTTTATTTATTTTTTAATTTCAATTCATTGAAAATATTTGATTAAGGCCTTAGGTCCCTTCATTCGAATTTTTGTTATTTTTAGTGGTGGCATAAACTAATTTCTTTGCAACGAGATAACATCTCTGCTGAAATAGCAGACAAAAGGAACCTCAGACGAGTGCCTTTATTCTTCATAGGGTTTTTGTCAGGGCCCAAATGTTTTCAAGTACTAGTTTTCACATTTTTACCAAGGTTTATTTTAAGGAAAATTACAACCCTCAATGCAAATGTTGTTCTTCTGATTCTGAAAGGCAGAATTTCATATTGTTCTTGATGAAGTGTAAACTTTAAATTGTCTTTACAGGATTACTGGGAGAGACCTTTCATACATTTCCTTGGAGGAGTACTCATCATTATAATGCTTCCCTTACTTCTATTAAAGTTAAATGATATAAGCAAACAAAAGCGTAATTAAAAATAAATCCAGAAAACATGATTGCAGAAAGATGAATAATGAAAGGGTAGAAAAAAAGCAACAGTGATAATTTGTTTATACACTACATTTCGGTGCTGAATGGAAGCTTGCTTTAGCTGTATGACAAGTAAATGCAGGACAATAGATTCCATTTTTGTTGGGGTCTTAAGGTAAAAGGTGTTGTCTAACATACTTTTCTCATAAGTATTTTTGTTTGGACATCAATTAAATGTGCAATAGCAAGGCTATTCCTTTAAACAAAGCTTTTCAGTTGAATCATTTGTTAAATATTTAAGGTCTAGATTAATAATCAAATGCAAAAAAAAATTGCATTTCTAAAGCACCTTTAGCGGAGTAAATGAGGTCCAAGGAGTGATTGGCCCAGACCTACTGGTTTCTGGATGCTCCTATCCCAGAGATACCTCATAAGATGTTGCATCATGGGATCCCTCAGAGATCCCAACACAAGGACTACATGGAATTTCACATTTCCATTGGACACCTACCCTGCATTAAGAACCCTTTGAGTTAATGATGGAGACTTTGGATGGTTGTGACTTACTTGGCAGAATAGTTGCTAGGGAAACATTGGAAGAATAAAACCAGTTCTGACCCCTGGTTAATTGTAGTATTGACCTCTCATGAAACCATCTCTACATCCATTCGCCTCCTGCTACTGGAACTCCATAACTCAATTATTCTCCCACCATCCACCAATCCCCCTCAACCCTCCATTGGATCCTCCAAGTACAGCCACCCCTGACTACTAATCCCGCCCCTAACTATCATCCCGACTATCTGACTACGCCTCACCACCTGATCACCGACCAACGACCCATGTGCCCTCCCATCTCGCATCACATAACTGCTCACGGCCCCACCCCACCACCTGTCCTCCCCCCCCCCCCAGCCAACGTCCCCTTTTGATGAATACCCTATCACTTTCCAGGCAAATTTTCCAAATTAATTTGAAGTTTGTTTGTTAGCCACAAGTAAGACTTACATTAACACTGCAATGAAGTTACTGTAAAAATCCCCCAGTTGCCACACTCTGGCACCTGTTCTGGTCAATGCACTTAACCAGCACGTCTTTTAGACTGTGGAAGGAAACTGGAGTACCCGGAGAAAACCCACGCAGACAAGGGGGGAACATGCAAACTCTACACAGCACGTGACTCAAGCTGGGAAGCCAACCCGGGTCCCTAGTGCTGTGAGGCAGCAGTGCTAACCATTGTGCCACCGTGCCATTCAAAGTGCCCCAACTCATGACCCACCTTCTCGTCTCACCCACTGAACTTACTCACTTCACATCTCTGAGTAACGTGTGAAGGTTACCTTGGGACATTCAAACCTACTGGAATACGACAGTTAGTGCCATAAAAATGAAGCCTGGCTTGGTTTGTGCCAGTACTCCTAAACTACAAGGGAAACACGACAGGGGCAGGTACTCTCCACTTTGCTCGGGAGACCCAGTTCAGAGGACCAGGTGGGAAAGATGGATAGTCAGTGCAGAGTAAGTAGGGGCAGAGTGACAATCTGACAGTAATTGCCATTCCTCAGTGTACGTGGCCCCGGTGACTTTCAAACAAAATTTGATTCTGAACTATTTGAGGAAATATGAGGAAAAATAATTAAAAGCTTGCTCAAAGAGGATTTAAGAGGCATTTTAAAGGAGGAGTGAGAGGTTTAAGGAGATAATTCGGTAGTTTATGATCTTAGTAACTGGAGGCATGGCTGCCAGTGGTAGAGCAATGAAAAGCAGGGATGTGGAAGAGGCTGGAATTGGAGAAGTGACACTGGTGGACACACAGCTGAAGCAAGGTGGAGGACATTGTATTGTCCAGCAGGAGATGTCACTAAACATGGGGGCAGCAGTCCTCTTTGGTTTTGAAGCCATTTCCTTGCTATGCAGAAGTACTAGTTTACATGGGTCTGCCTTATATATAGTGCCTGGGGCGGACACATTGGGGCCTATCTTACCATTTTGATTCAAAGTGCTGGGTGGGCTTGAAACTGGAAGTATTTCAGATCTGACTTTTAGACCTGTTCTCAGGGGCCCCCATATGCACCCTGCCCGAAAAAAATATCAGCGATTCTGAATTGTGCTACAGAAACCTGTGGAGGGGCTTAACGCACCTGAAAACCCTACAGCTCCAATCAGTGCCTCCAACTGTGCATGCGCAGAAAAAAATGATACAACACAGCTCCCCTGCCAAATACCTCCTGGGCCGGATAGTGCCTCCCCCCCCCCGGCCCCAGCAGACATTGCCACACCCCCACAACATTACTGACTCCCTTATCTCCCCCCACACCCCTGCCACCGAGACCAATCTCAGGCCCCTCCCCCTTGTCCCCACCAATCTCAGGCATAGTGGCAGTGGATCCCCCTTCCGCCCCACTGATCACATGCAGAGTGGCAGCATACGCCCCTCCCCTCCACTGATGTCAGGCAGAGTAGCAGCGGACTTCCCTTCCTCCCCATTGATCTCAGGCAGGGTGACACCGGACCCCCCCCTTGCCCCCCACCGATCGCAGAGTGGCAGCGGACCTCCCATCCTCCCCACCTATCTCAGGCAGAGGGGAAGCGGACCTCCTTCCCCTCACTGATCACAGGCAGAGTGGCAGCAGAACCCCCACCCCCCCCACCCCCTCCAACTGATCACAGCGAACACACCTCCCCTCCCCATTGGACTCAAGCAAAGATCTGTTGGACGCTCAGCACCTTCTCCTCACTAACTCTCACTGCTGGAGTGCCCAAATCGGACTTATATGGAGCATGTCTGTTTCGTGCCAATTCTGGATGGGTGAACGCAGTGATAAAGCGGGAAGTGCTGATAAAGTTGGGCATGCAGCACATTCAAATGCATGCCTTTTTGGGCACGGTCCTGATCATGTTCATTTTTGGGCCTTTGTAAAGGGGGAACCAGCACAGAGGCGAGTGCAGGTTGCACTCCTTGCCTCACACCCGACTTTACCAATTTCTCACGCCCAAAAACATACGCAATGCGATGGTAAAATCCGGCTCATTGTGCGCAAAATGGAAAATTCTGCCAGGGCTTTCAACTCCCTCTGTGTTGTATTACTGTTTGTTTCCTTTATCCTCAGAGAGTTATAGGGCCTGAACAAGTTGACTTTAACTGCTCTCTGAAATGGCCTAGCAAAGCACTCGGTTGTATCATAGAAGGAAATTCATCACCAATTTCGCAGTGGCAATTAGGGATGGGTAACAAATACTGGCCCAATCAGCAATGCCTATCGCTTATTAAAGAATAAAGAGAACAATGTGTATCTGGCAGCCTCAACCTCAGTGTCTAAATGAGGCTCTGCTGCCCCTTGCTCTTGAGGGTAAACCCCCCATCAGCGTGCCTGGCACTGCCGTCATTGTCTTCTCCTCCTTCTCTCCTGACTGCATACAATAAGAGTGGTTGCAACAAATGCAGCAGTTGTCACCCTGATGGTCTTCTCTCTGCAGCATACATGGGAGCAAGGCATGAGTCTGCATGACGTTCCAAATATATTATTTGTTTCCGAGACAACTGATGGTGAAAAAAAGTGCTTGGTAACAGTGCAGGTAAATAAGCCCCTGAAATAAGGTCTTGCACAGTGTGTACTTCAGCACTACTATTCCCTCTAACCTTTAGATGAGGGCACTAGATTCTCTGGCATTAGATTCCTTGTCAAGAGATAAGATTATTTGAGGGGAGTGGGGACAGAGGCAGGGACTTCTCATGGGTGTACCTGTAAGTGGAATCACTATAACCAGCCTGTGAGGCAGGTCAAGTCATCCAACAGCTCCTGACTTTCTTCCTGCTCTAGAGAATTCTAAGGTTGTGACCACTTATCAGTATTAATCTCGCATGAGTGCCCTTCATTGGTACTTTTCCTGATTTCCTGCATTGTGAATAGAGGGTTCATAACATGTCTCTGCTGTGTATCTCTCCTCAACTGAGAATTACACAATTACACAATTCTAGGATTCCGGTGAGAATCTCTTTTAATGAGTTTGCTTTAGATTTAAATTCATGCTAAAGGTGTTCCCGATGTGACGCGAGAAATGTTGCCCTCCGTCAGGAGCTTGATGGCATTATCAGAAACTGGCTTTACAATGGTGTAAAATCAGTTTTCGTACTCTCATGATATTTCAGATCCCACCTGCTGTGGAGAGGAGTGGCAAATTCCACATCAGGGCTGAGAGTTTTAAAATCAAACAGTACTGGATCAGGAGTTGGTGTAGGTCAACGTGGGTGAATGAGACTCAGTGTGAATCCATTAAAATGGATATCTATGCAATTAAATATCTGTGTCTTGTATTTGTTCCAAATGTCTGGCCTGTCAAAAGCATCCACCTGGAAGTGTTTGTGGCCACATCGCACTTGCAAAACATCACATGAATATTTGATCTTTGCCCAAAATGTACTGCAACAATCTAGCAGAATACTTACAACCATCTCTTGTGAGATGCAAGTGGCAGGAAACTAATACCAATAAAGAAAATAATTATTTCTTCACACTTTTCTACAGCTTAAACCATGAAGTAAAGGAGATGGCAGTACTGGCTTGTGATATGAGTTATATTATCTGAGGAAGACTAAAGCTTAAGTTGAGGCCAGATGACATTGTGGCTGAAGTTAGCCAAGTTTTGACTGGGGGATATGCCCCATGTTCTGTGGCTGGTCTTGAAGAGTTGATCATATTACATCCCCAGTGAGGTGCTCCATTAATAAAAGGTTCCCAAAGACTTTGAAATCCAGTGCAGAAGAAAAATACACCGACACATAATGACATGTGTTTGGTCATTAGGTTGAGCTGAGTAAATTTTAGATCTCACAGGTGTTGCTTTTTATTTTGTCGTTCAACTTTCTAAATTACAGAAAGGCGGCTTTGGAAGGGAGGATGTGGTCAACATCCTTACTTCATAGATATCTCCTTACTTCATAGATATATACTGCAATACTTTTTTGTTTTAATTCATTCATAGAATGCAGACATCTGTGCAGAATTTATTGCCCTTTCCTAATTGCCCTTGAGAAAGAGGCTGTAAGTTGCCCTCTTGAACCACAGAAGTCAATGTGGTGCAGGCACACCCATGGTGCTGTTAGAAAGGAAGATGCAGGGTTTTGATCCAGTGCCAGTGAAGGAACAGCGATTTCCAAGTCAGGTTGGTAATTGTCTTGGAGGGGAACTTCCAAGTGATCGTGTTTCCATGTGTCTGCTGTCCTTGCCCTTCTGTATGATACAGGGTATGAGTTTTGGTGAGTTCTTGCAATGAATCTTGTAAATGGTATACACTGCTGCTGCAGTGCATTGGTGATGGAGTGAGTGAGTGTTTGTGGAAGGGATGCCAATCAAGCGGGCTACTTTGTTCTGGATGGTGTCCAATCTTCTTAAATATTGATGGGACTGCAGTCATCCAGGCAAGTGGACAGTATTCCATTACACTCCTGACTTGTGCCTTGTAGAAAGCGGAGAAGCCTTGGGGAGTCAGGAGGTGAGTTACTTGCCACAGTATTCCGAGCCTCTAATCTGTTCTTGTAGCCATATTATTTATATGGCTAGCTCAGTTCAGTTTCCGGTCAATATAATGCCCAAGATGGTGGGTAGTGATGGTAATGCCATTGAATGTCAAGGGACAATGGTTAGATTCTCTCTTGTAGAGATGGTCATTGACTGGCATTCAAGGCAAACTAGTGGTGGACAGTAATTGTTGGACCTGCTGGTGAAGCTTTTATTCCAAGAATGAATTTAAAAAGTATGTAGACAAACGAAAATGCCTTCATCTCAGACAAATTCTGCAAGTTTGGTAATTAGCCATAATCCAAAGGACAATAAGTGTCTCTCTCCATTAGAGAGAGAGAATCGATTATTTAGGTGAGGGGCATCACTTCACATCTCACATGGAGTAAGGTAGGCCAGCAGGCTTTCAGGAATTACCACAGCTGACAAGGGGAGTGCTACATGTCCATTGTCAACAAATATTGCATTTAACTAACAATAAAGCATTTTGAAGAAGGATGAACAAGCAACGTTACTTGCACCTTAAATTAATTTTATAAAATGATGTGTAAGAAACATTACAAATATTACGGCCAAGAGGTTTGGGTGTTGGGACAGGGTATTACCCCTGCACCTGAATAATGAGGCCTGAGATCATCCTGATAGCATAGATAAGGGTCATGGGTGGAGGAGGGACTCGTAATGTTAAAATGGCGGCGCGGGCTCGTTGGGCCGAAGGGCCTGTTTCCTGGGCTGTTTTGTTCTTTGTTCTTTGTTTTGATATTATTGGGCCTTAGGTCTCATGCTTTATTTCCATGGAGACTGTGATCCTCAGGTAATTAAGAAAGGGGAACCCAGGAGACCCAGCTGGCAGTAGTAAGTGACCGAGCTGCTATTATTGAAATTACTTCTATTTTATAGTTTGATTCTTAACTGGGATGCAAATATCCAAATTGACCATCAGTACATCATATTCTAGATTAGCAATGAAATCACCACACCAGCATAAACATTGTCCTTTCATAACTAAAAGGCAAAAACAATGAAAAAAGGTGGCAGAGTGGCACAATGGTTAGCACTGCTGCCTCACAGCTCCAAAGACCTCGGTTTGATTCCTGGCTTAGAACATAGAACACCACAGCACAAACAGGCCCTTCGGCCCACAAGTTGCACCTATCATATCCATACCTACCAAGCCTATCTATAACTCTCAATCCCATTAAATCCCATGTACTCATCCAGAAGTCTCTTAAAAGGCCCCAGCGAGTTCGCCTCTACCACCACTGACGGCAGCCGATTCCACTCACTCACTACCCTCTGAGTGAAAAACTTACCCCTAACATCTCCTCTGTAATGGCTTGAGTGAGTATCTGTGTGGAGTCTGCACATTCATAAGAACATAAGAACATAAGAAATAGGAGCAGGAGTAGGCCATCTAGCCCTTCGAGCCTGCCCCGCCATTCAATAAGATCATGGCTGATCTGTTGTGGCTCAGTTCCACTTTCCCGCCCTCTCCCCATAACCCTTAATCCCCTCTCTTATCAAGAACCCATCAACCCGCTTCTTAAAAATATTTAGCGAGGCAGCCTCCACCACTTCAACGGGCAGAGAATTCCAGAGATTCACCACCCTTTGAGTGAAGAAGTTCCTCCTCAACTCCGTTCTAAACCGCCTCCCCTTTATCTTGAGGCTGTGCCCCCTAGTCCTACTGTCTTTTTTGAGCGGGAAGAGTCTCTCCACCTCTATCCTATCCATCCCATTCATCATCTTATACGTCTCAATGAGATCTCCCCTCATTCTTCTAAACTCTAACGAGTACAAGCCTAGTTTATTCAGCCTCTCCTCATAGTTCAATCCCCTCAACTCCGGTATCAGCCTAGTAAACCTCCTCTGCACTCCTTCCAGGGCCAAAATATCCTTGCGCAGGTGCGGCGCCCAAAACTGCACACAGTACTCCAGCTGCGGCCTCACCAATGCCCTATACAGCTGCAGCAAGACCTCCCTACTTTTATATTCAATCCCCCTCGCTATGAAGGCCAGCATCCCATTCGCCTTCCTGACCACCTGCTGCACCTGCAAGCTGGGTTTTTGCGACTCATGCACAAGGACCCCGAGGTCCCTCTGCACTGTCGCCTGCTGCAGTTTTTCGCCACGTAAGTAATAGTCCTTCCTACCATTCTTCCTACCAAAGTGGACCACCTCACACTTGCCAACATTAAATTCCATTTGCCATTTCCTGGCCCATTCGCCCAGCCTATCTAGATCCTTCTGCAGACTCTCCACACCCTCCGCACAATTTGCCTTTCCCCCAATCTTGGTGTCATCAGCAAATTTCGACACCCTGCACTCGGTTCCCTCCTCCAGATCATCTATATAAATGGTAAATAGCTGAGGCCCCAGCACCGACCCCTGGGGCACCCCACTAGTCACCAACCGCCAATCCGAATAGCACCCATTGACCCCCACTCTCTGCCTCCTATTTGACAACCAATCCTCTATCCACGCTAACACCCTACCCCCAACTCCATGTCCCCTGACCTTCTGCAATAACCTCTTGTGAGGTACCTTGTCAAACGCCTTCTGAAAATCCAGAAAGACCACATCCACCGGCTCTCCTCTATCCACTGCCCTAGACACATCCTCATAGAACTCCAGTAAATTTGTCAGACACGACTTCCCTTTAATGAAACCGTGTTGCGTCCGCCCTATCAAGCAATTCCCTTCAAGATGCCTCGCAATTTCCTGCTTAATGACGGATTCTAACATTTTACCTACCACAGACGTTAAACTAACCGGCCTATAATTCCCCGCCTTTTGCCTGGCACCCTTCTTAAACAACGGCGTAACATTAGCCGTTTTCCAATCTTCCGGCACTTCCCCGGAATCCAGCGACGTCTGGAAAATAACCACCAAGGCATCCACTATCACCTCCGCCATTTCTTTCAGAACCCTCGGATGCATTCCATCCGGTCCTGGGGACTTGTCCACAATCAGCCCCTCCAGTCTGTCGAGCACCGCCTCTCTAGTAACAGTAATGTCATTAAGACCCTCCAGTCCTACCACCTTTCCATCGCTAACACCCGGCAAATTATTCACGTCCTCCTTCTCCCTCTGTCTGCACGGGTTTCCTCTGGATTCTCCAGTTTCTTGCCATAGGTCAAAGAAATGTGGGTTAGATGCATTGGCATGTTCAGGTCATGTTAAATTGTTCCTTAATGTCCCAGGATACATAGATTAGAGGGATTAGCGGGGTAAATATATGGGATTATGAGGCTAGGGTCTGGGTGGGATTGTTGCCGGTGCAGATGCTTTCTGAACTGTAGGGATTGTATGATTTTACCACAACATAATGTCTGTCTGCAGACAACTGCTCTTGTACTGTGGTTAAAAATAGACTAATTACATTTTGTTCATAAGTAAGGAAATGTGCCTCATGTTCTTCAACAGCCAACTATATGAATATCTATATAAAAGTTTATACTTGCAGAGATCAGCACATCTGTCAGCTAACTGTTGAAATTGGACTTCTCTCTAATGAGTGCTCACACCAACAACCAAAGAAGATGTTATTCAAAGCCTTTCAATGAAATTCTAATTTTGCCGAACCCTTGGCAAAATGTTTGCTAAATCTTTTGTAATTGGCAAGTGAGGAATGTTTCAAGTCAGGTATCACTTGCTTCATGGTTAACTGACATGCAAGTGTTCAGGTAATGGGTTTTGAAATTATTTACGCTTATACTGTGTCTTCTACCTTTTCCTGAAGCTGATAATATACCAGGAAAGAGACTTGTCTTTAGGATCCTTTACACTGTGATATGGATTCATAATGTATGTAATGTCAGATGTTGCTTTTCTTGTTTCTAATACTGTGCCTCTATGCTTTCCACTGCCAATAAAGATAAATAAATTATGCATCAACTATACCTCTCATTCTGGGCTGATGTGGACAGTGGAAAGATAGTAGATGGTTTCCCTCCTTTCTCCACCTCTCAATTGACTCCAACTAGATGTGTTTTAAAAAAAGTGCTTTAATCCCTTGAATGTTCTCAAGAACAGATAAAAGGACAAATTCTGTCGAAAGTTAAAAAAAATGTTCCTTTCTCAACATCCATATGTATTTACAACACCACCAAGTCACTTATGCACACTGACGTGGACACACAAAGAAAATATGATTACAAAAGAGGTAGCATGCACACATTTTTCGAAGTCCAAAATTAGTTTGAGGTTACATATCAACTGCCTCGAAGACAGTTTCCTCCCTGCTGCCATCAGACTTTTGAATGGACTTACCTTATATTAAATTGATCTTTTGCTACACCCTACACCCTACACCCTATGACTATATTCTGCATCCTCTCCTTTCCTTCTCCATGTACGGTATGCTTTGTCTGCAGAGAACAAGAAACACTGCATACTAATATATAAACCTCTATGACTCTAAGACTCTTTGTGACGCTAATAAATCAAATCAAAAAATTAACTGTTATTCTTGAGTCTTTCATGATGGAGACCTGAAATGCTGCCAGCTTGATGATTCTCCTTAGGTTTGCTGGAGAAATAGATGCTGAAGTTTTTCAACAATGAATTGCAATGACTTACTGCTTACAGCAGCAAGCTTCTGGTTCACTCCATGCAAGGTTCAAAGATACGCAGGTTAGGTTGATTGGCCATGCTAAAATTGCCCCTTAGTGTCCTGTGATGTGTAGATTAGAGGGATTAGCAGGTCAAATATGTAGGGATATGGGGGTAGGGCCTGGGTGGGATTGTGGTCGGTGCAGAGTCGATGGGCCAAATGGCCTCTTTCTGCACTGAAGGGCTTCTATGATTCTATGAAGGTATAATGCAGCCCCTGTAACAAAGAGCTGGGTTGGTTATTCAAACTGGTAGATCAAGGTTAGCCCAGTTTTCTGCCTGTTACTGAATTCTAGGCAGGAAACTTCCTTTGCCAAGATGGATCTCTTTTCTCTGACTGACCTTGTTTATCAGACTGACTGACTGCTGTCAAAAATATGTCACTAAATGTTCCTTATCACAACCAGGTATTTGTCAGGTGACCAGTGTATCTGTTTTCCCATTGTCCCCACAAATGGTCTCTGACAATCTTCACATTGGAATAGAGTAGAGTTTGACTTGCAACCATTTGTGTCTACTTGTGTTAGTGCAATTCTATTCTGCAGCCAAAACGTCTGTAGTGTCGTTGTGGACTAGTTCCAGTAGATGTCTGGACATTAGCAGCCATTAGGTCCGCAGGAAAGATCTGACTTGGAAATATATCATTGTGCCTTTGCGATTGCTGGGTCTAAATCCTGAAATTCCCTCCCTAACTGCATTGTGGTTTAACCCACAGAATGTAGACTGCAGTGTTTCAAGAAGACAGCTCACCACCACCTTCTCAAAGGCAACTAGGGATGGTTATTAAGTGCTGGCCAGCCAGCGACAGCCATGTCCCACAAATGAATAATAAAAAAGATCTGTTGCATTTTAATGTCTTCTTAATGAAATGTCATAAAAACTCATTTGTATTTTAATGTCCTGTCTAGACAGATAGGCTGGAGTTTAATGTGGATAAATGTGAGGTTATCCGTTTTGGTTGGAAAAATAAAAGAGCAAATTACTATTTAAATGGAAAGAGATTCAAAAGAAGTTTGTGCAGAGGGATCTGGGTGTCCTTGTGCATGAGTCTCAGGAAGTGGGTATGCAGCTGAAGAATGTTATTAGGAAGGCAAATGGAATCTTGGCATTTATTGCAAAGGGTCTAGAGTATAAAAGTAGAAAAGTGTTGTTACAATTGTATAAGCAATTGGTAAGGCCACACTTGGAGTATTGTGTTCAGCTTTGATTACCTTCTTTGAAGAAGGATGTGGTGGCGCTGGAGACAATTCAGAAGATGTTCGCTAGATTGGTTCCAGGTTTGAAGACACTTTTGAACGAGGAGCTGTTAAATAGCTTAGGCTTGTACTCATTGGAGTGCAGAAGAATGAGGAGGGATTTGATTGATTTATATAAAATGCTCAACGGGATTGAGAAAGTAAATTTTAACCAAATGTTCCTCCTTCTGGAACAGTCAAGGACAAAAAGTCATAGTTGTGGAGTAAGAGGCAGGAGTTCAAGACAGAGATAAGGAGAAGCTATTTCTCAGAGAGGATTGTGTCTATAGAATTCACTGCCCCAGAATGCGGTGGATGTAGAATCAATCAAGAAAGAGATCAATATATATTTGATCAAAAATGGGATAAAGTGCCATGGGGAAAAGGCAGGGAAGTGGGATTAGGATGAGATGGAGATCAACTATGATCATATAGAATGGTGGAGTGATCTCAAAGGGCTGAATTGCCTACTCTCACTCTTAAGTCTTATATTCCTATATACCAGCCTTGGGCAGTTCCATGGGTCACCTGACCTCTCAACTCCACCTTATTTCAAGACAGATTGTCCATTCTCCATTTTGTTTTTCAAAGTAAAGTGTCCACTTATCATAAATCTGTGAGTATGACCGTGTTGGCTTGACAGAGTTAAATCCTAAGCTCATTCACACAGCTAAAAGCAACATATAATATGGGGTGCAAAAACTCTGCATTCTGTTTTTGTTTCAGATTCCCAGCATCTTGCAGTATTTTGCTGTTGGTCAGTGCAAACAGTGTTTTGTGAAAACCACGTGAACATGGATATTTAATTGGTTGAAACACAAGATATGCTCCTTGTCATATAGTGAAAGAAGTGGCATACCACCATATGGAGTGACAACAAAACTATTTATTTAACTATACCAATAGCTTACAATGATAATGATGCTACCAATTGCTTTGACTTCATAACTAGATTGCCTGAGAGAGGCAGTACTCAATTCCAGGATTTACGCGCTTCAGCCTGATCAGTTGAATAACCTCCAAAACCTTGTACCTTAAAGGGACTTGCTGCCATACTCATGCAGCTGAGCATACAGTTACACCACATTGATTTCATCAGCAACATTTTCAGGTCCTATTTCACCATGTTGTTCTTACATGCTAAACCAGTAAAACTTCATCTATTTGCCTCCCAACAAATTTAAGATTACTTGAAGTATGCATTTGATTGCTAATGTTGCAGGTCATTTGGTCCAACTGGTTCAAGCCAGTGTTTCCATCTACACAAGCCTCCTTCTCTTCCTCTAACCCTATCAGCTTAACCTTCCTTTCATCCCTCCCTCCTTCATGGTTATCTGGAATTTCCTTAAATGCTTGCGTGCTGCTTGCCTCAAATATTCCTTCAGATAACAAACTGCACATTCTAACCATTCTCTGGAAGTTTTATCTGAATTCCCTATTGGTTATTAGTGAAGAAATAAGACATACACCATCACATTCTTATGATAACATGGCATCGTATAATACAATAAAGAGCAGAATTTTATCCATCCCACCATGGAAATCGTAGCAGGCAGGTCACAGACCATGTAAATATCTGTTGACTTCAGGTGAGATTTTCGGGCCTCGGGGCAAGTGTGGCTGGAAAATCCCACCCACAGTGTTCCCCATCTTATATTTATCCCTTCCTGCCTGGCATATATTCAACTAACTGTGTAACAAAACAAGTATTGTCTCAGGAGTAATGAGGAATGCTCAATAAAAGAAATATTTAAACAATGCAACATTTCCATCTAGTACAGTTAGGATAGGTGAAGGATGTTCCAAAACTGTGAGTCCCTTAATCTCCAATCAGAGAAGGGCTACCTTTAATTGGCCGAACAATTCCATATTTTGGATCATTGGAGAACGGATATACAATAACAAAAATCTCTCCCTCAATGTCAACAAAATGAAGGAGATAGTCATTGACTTCAGGAAGCATAGCAGAGGACATGCCCCGTCTACGTCAATGGGGATGAAGTGGAAATGGTCGAGAGTTTCAAGTTTCTAAGTGTCCAAATCACCAACAACCTGTCCTGGTCCCTCTATGCTATAGTTAAGAAAGCCCACCAACGCTTCTACTTTCTCAGGAGGCTAAGGAAATTTGGCATGCCTGCTATGACTCTCACCAACTTTTACACATGCACGACAGAAAGCATTCCTTCTGGCTGTATCACAGCTTGGTATGGCTCATGCTCTGCCCAAGACTGCAAGGAACGACAAAGGATTGTGAACAAAGCCCAGTCCATCACACAAACCAGCTTCCCATTCATTGACTCCATCTATACATCCCACTGCCTTGAAAAAGTAGCCAGCATAATTGAGGACCCCACGCACCCCGGCCATTCTCTCTTCCACGTTCTTCTGCTGGAAAAAAGATACAGAAGTCTGAGGACACATACCAACTGACTCAGGGACAGCTACAGTCAGATTTCTGAATGGACCTACTTTGTATCAGGTTGATCTATCTCTACACCCTGTAACACTACATTGACTATAACACTAAATTCTGCACTCTTCTTTCCTTCTCTATGTACAGAATGCTTTGTATAGCGCAGAAGAAACAATACTCTTCACTGTATACTAAAACATTGACAATACTAAATCAAATTAAATCAACTGAGGATGTGTATTGGGTCCCTGTTTAAGTGCTTGTATATGGACATCTGGAGAGAAAGAACAGTGCCTTTGAAATAAAGCATTTTCCCATTATTTAAACAAATTGACAGAGAGATGTTAAGTCCACAAACCAAGTGAGAATGACAAGATAAAGTAACCTAAAACTCTACAGATTAGCCATATTATGATTCTTATAATATTGCATTTCTGATGCAGTTATAAGAACCAGATGAACTTTCAATCCCAACAGACACAACACTTATCTTTTGCTACGAAGACATTATTTTAATTCTAGCTGCCTCCTTCCTAAATCCCCAATTAATTGCTCATATTAAATAAATTACATTGGGAGGAAAAAAGATGCACAATCAGTTGTTTATGGATTTGGTTGCCTTTTAATTAGACTCTGAAGAGAACTAATGAATACCGTTGAAATAGGCACTTATTTCATAACATAACGTTTTAATATTAATTACTTGCTATAAAAAATACATACTTGTGCACTTCAGATTAGTCAGTCATCTTAAAGTTATAGGCCTAAAATTGGATTATGCCTGGACTGGGTTCAGCGCCTATTGCATGTACTTCATGAGATTCTTTTTATTCATTCATGGGACAGGGCGTCGCTGGCTGGATCAGCATTTCTTGCCATCCCGAATTGCCTTTGAACTGAATAACTTCTTAGGCTATTTCAGTGGGCACTTCAAGAGTCAACCACATTGCTATAGTCCGGTGGGGTAAGGATGGCAGCTTTCTTCTCCTGAAGGACATTAGTGAACTTGATGAGTCTATGTGGCAATCAACAATGATTTCATGGTCATCATTACGGTGTTAATTCCAGCTTTTTATTGATTTCAAATTTCGCCATCTGCCACTGTGAGATTTAAACTCAGGTCCTCAGAGCGTCGCTCTGGGTCTTTGAATTATTGGTCCAGTGATAATACCACTGTGCCACTGCCTCCCGTGGTGACAAATTGGTCCACCAGCTTCATTTGTTTTTATACCATGAGCATCAGTCATGACCAGGAGAAGTACCTCACCTAACATGGGGAGAGCACAGCAAGATCACCGACCATGGACCCGAAGTGAGTCCAGGGGATTGGGAAATGCCATTAGGAGGGAGTGGGGCAAGTATTTTCCCTGAGTTTTATTGTGGAACCCAGTTCCACATTAAGATTATTTTATTTTAATCTTTCCCTCTTTGTGACAGAGTTCAGAACCCCTTTAATGGGTTTGTGGGTGACCTCAAGAAGCTCTGTGTACGGAGGTCTCAGTCGCAGGCTGCTGCATGTTGGTGGAGAGTGGGACAATCCAACCCATGGCTGGCAGGCTACCAGGTATGTTATCAAAGTGCATGCTTGATGCCAGAGGTGCTCTGTGAGCCATTTCCAACAGTCACTTCATCCCACCTCATTGCATTATTTAGAAACCTGGGCACAGAGCAGTCACTTTAAGGCATCTCCGAAGTATTTGTGGAAGATTCTACCGTCTAATAGCTAAACTACACCTCTCCTATCAGCAGTGCAAGCTGTCTTTAAATAATATTGTGGCCTCATTTTCACAGCCTTGGGGAGGTGAGTTCTCAGTGAACAGTGTGAGTATTGCTGATAGATTATCTATTCAATATTAATGAAGTGCAGGGACCAATTTCAGCACCCATATGTTGGGGGGCAGACTGCATTTGCAATGTTAATTTTGTGCTGGAATGCATCACGTGCCAGACCTTGTTCGAAAAATAATGCTGCGTTTTAATGCTGCACACCATTATCACTGTGTGTTCTCAGAGGCTTTTTCCCAGGGCTGAAATGGCTGCCACCAGAGGACACAGGTTTAAGGTGATGGGGTGTAGGTACAGAGGAGATGTCAGGGGTAAATTTTGCACTCAGAGGGTGGTGGGTGCATGGAGGCGGATTCGATAAGGTCTTTTAAGAGACTTTTGGATAAGTAAATGGGACTTAGTAGGATAGAGGGTTATAAGTGAGCCCAGTAGGTAGGGACATGTTCGGCTCAACTTGTGAGCTGAAGGGCCTGTTTGTGCTGTAGTTTTTCTATGTTCTATGTTCTACAAATAGGGAAATTAACAGATGCACTGTGAATTCTAAATCTTGAGAATTTCATGCTTGTCTTCTTCCTTGCTGTCATTTGTTTTGCACAAATGGAGGGGGGGGTGGGGGTGAGTCTCTTAAAACATATTTAAGTGCTGAATTGGCGGGAAAATGGTGCGATTCACAATTACTTTTTCAGTGCAAATTCAGACCTCAATCTCCCCATTCTTTTAGGTTGATTGATTGGGTAACAAATTGTCCCTATATTGGACCTCCCTGATCCTCGCACATTAGGCGTAGACTAAAATCATGAATAGGTCACTGAGACAATGGGACGGCGGCGCGGGCTCGTTGGGCCGAAGGGCCTGTTTCCCGTGCTGTGTTGTTCTTTGTTCTTTGTTCATTCTGTGCACTGCACAGGACACAGTCGTGAATATCATCAAAATCTCGGGGAGTGGGGCCTATTCACGCCGGGGTCTGGCAGCTCCAGAACTCTGTGCATGCCCCGATCTGTCAGCCTGCACTTTGCTGGCCAGCTTAAACACTTGTCAGCTGGGGACCCTCACACTGCTGCCCCACCCACTCCCCCACCCCCCAGCTCCCACCATGGCCCGATTGCAGCTCTATCACAGCCCCCTCAGCAGTGATGATCACCCCCATCCCAGATCCCCTCCCAGGAGGCAGATCCCCCCAACCTGGCAGACCCCCCCATGGTAGGCAGAATCCCCTGGGCAGACACCCGCCACCCCTCCCCCCCCCACCCCCCTCAGCTTGCCCCGATCGCTGGCCTCCCTCCAGCCCAACCAGATCCCAAAGCGGAGTGGCAACGGGATCTCCCCATCCCCAATCACACTGTATGCCCTACCCACATTAGGCCCCACCCCTTGGCACGGCCTGTGCCCGATGGGCAGTGCCAAGGTGATCCCTGGCCCATGCCCAGGGGGCCCCACCTTCCCAGTATCTGAACCCCTGGGTGGCCCAGATTTTCACCTCTTCTCTCGAGCGGGGTCTCCTGCTTTTCCCTGAAAGTGGGGAGCTAGTCTGAAGCCTGCCGGAGTGAAATTGTACTGGTGGGGTGGGAGATGCTATCGGGCTCAGAGAATTCAGTCCTGGCCCTGATAATGACATTCAAATAACATTAAAAATAGATTAAAATAAATTCCCTGGTCTTCCAGCCAGTTTTTTCCGTGGTCTTATCTGCGCTGGATTTCCAGCGGGGGGAGACACGTACACGTTCTCGGTGCACGTGTGTGTCTCCTGACCTGACCTGCCAAAAGATTAGCGGGTCGGAATGGGAGAAGGGCACCCATGCTATCTCACCTTTAACGCACTCATTATTTGTTGGATTTTTACAATAATTCTTCCTTAAATAAACAACTTACAAATAAGGGAAACGAGCCATTTTAACATCTCAAAGCTGAAGACTTAAACTTGCAGTGAATTGTTCTTAGAAAACTTTACTATGACAAATTTTAAATTATTATATTTTTTCGCATTTTATTTTCTGCCTCGCTTTCACTCTCCTTTTCAATATTTCTCTATTTTTCTTTCTGTACCTGATTTTACCCTCATTCTTTCATTGTTAGCCCTCTGTTTCTTTTTCAAGACATAAATCATATCTTTTAAGGAGATTTATTATGGGTTCCCGATATCTTGTTGCCTTCACCTTGACATTTCCACTACCAGTGTGTTGCCAACTGAGGAGTGCCCACACTCCTGTTTCACCTTCTGTAATAGAGCAGCGACTGTGCTCTTTCATTGGCATGATGGTGCGATAAGGATTCCACCATTGGTCTGAGATCTCTTTTTTTATATCATGGATTCTCCTCTTGTGGGAGCATGGAAGAGGATTGTCAGTTGTCCTACAATATCAGGAATAGGCATGTTAGTCACCTGACAAGAATAGGCATAATACCAAGCAGCTGGCACCCTAACTATTCACTTTGGGGCCAGATGATTACCTCTGGCATTAGGCCACTCTGGAGTGACCTTGCAAGAGTTGCCACTAACAGACTTGTGGCCCCCTGTGTCATAGGAGATGCTGCAGCCTCACCCCCATTGTCACATGGTGGGCTCTCCCTCCTCAACAGTCCTACCCACCATATTTATCCATTTGGTGATCCCTAAGGGAACCATGAAATGGGCTACTCACTTTGGTGATGCAGAATACATCATTTGTATGCTTGCAGAACTGTAGCCACATTATAGATATGGGCCCATGGCTGCTGGCTGCTTCTATACCCTCCATCCAGGCTTATTTGGTTAGGTGTGGATGCCTCCTCCTTCTGTCATGGGGAAAAGAACCTCCTGCTTTTCTTGAGTTGTCTGGAGGAGGACATGGGGCCTCATGACTGAAACATGGGGCTACACAGGGTCTTCCCTCTGCTGTGCCAACAGTACCTCTTACCACTGGTCTTCACAATACCAGATTCAAAGAGCAAAGAAAATTACAGCACAAGAACAGCCCTTTGGACTTCCAAGCCAATACTGACCATGCAGCCTGACTGAACTAAAATCCTCTACCCTTCCAGTGACTATTGACTCATTGATTCACTGACTCCTGGTGTCCTTCCCTGTGGCTATCAGACTTCTGAATGGTCCTATCATGTATTAAGCTGATCTTTCTCTTCACCTTATCAGTAGCTGTAACATTATATTCTGCACCCTACCCTTTTCTTCTCCCCTATATATTCTATGAATGGTATATTTTGGCTGTATAGCACACAAGAAACAATACTTGCACTCTATCCTAATGCATGTAACAATAAATCAATTTAATTCAATTCTCCCAATGGCAGAGTTGCACTGGTGGCTGAATCATAGAATGCCTACAGTGCAGAAGGAAGCCATTCAGCTCATCTGGTTTGCACTGACCACAAGCTCCCCAGGCCCTATTCCTGCAACCCCTCATATTTACCCAGCTAATCCCCCTGACACTAGGGTCAAGTTAACTTGGCCAATCAACCTAACTTGCACATCTTTGGACTGTGGGAGGAAACTGAAGCACCTGAAGGAAACCTACGCAGACACGGGGAGAATGAGCAAACTCCACACAGACAGTGACCTGAGGCCGGAATTGAACTTGAGTCCCTGGCGCTGTGAGGCAGCACATAGAACATAGAACAGTCCAGCAAAGAACAGGCCCTTCGGCCCTCGATGTTGTGCTAAGCTATGTCTGAACCCAAGATCAAGCTATCCCACTCCCCATCATTCTGGTGTGTTCCATGTGTCTATCCAATAACTGCTTCCTAAAGTGTCCAACTCCACTATCACAGCAGGCAGTACATTCCACACCCCAATTGCTCTCTGAGTAAAGAATCTACCTTGGACATCCCTGTTGTATTTCCCACCATGAACCTTATAGTTATGCCCCCTAGTAACAGCTACATCCACCTGAGGAAATAGTCTCTGCACGTCCACTCTATCTAGCCCCCTCAGCATCTTATAAACCTCTATAAAGTCGCCTCTCATCCTCCTCCGCTCTAAAGAGAAAAGCCCCAGCTGCCTCAATCTTTCTTCATAAGACCTACCCTCCAAACCAGGCAGCACCCTGGTAAATCTCTGCACTCTCTCCAATGCTTCCACATCCTTTTTATAGTGAGGTGACCAGAACTGCACACAATATTCCAAATGTGGTCTCACTATGTGTTTCTTACAGCTTTTTATATGTGATGCCAGCACACACATCTGCATCAGCTGTTCCCACGGGCACTACCTAAATAGTCACCTCTAATATTTGAATAGGCCCGAACCTGCGTCAGACATCTTTATCTCTTGCAACATTATTTTCAGATTTAATGGTCTAATTGGACAGGAGACAAACTCAGCACCAAATTTAAAATGCTGAGCATCTCCAAGAGACCGGAGTCATATTATTTGCTGCTGCCTTGATGAAGGGAGCAAGCCATTCCCTATGGGGTCAGCAGCGTCATTGACAATGCAAGGGTGCAAATTATGGAACAATGTTAGAACAGCACTAGGAGATCCAGGAAAGGCAAGTTGCGAATCAATAGAGAGGCACTCTCTGATGACCGCATATTGAACTGATAGCTATATAGTAGTGTGCACCGGTCTCTTCAGGTTCAACAATTTGAGCATTCAAATTGCCAATGCCAAATGGACAAGACCTTTAATGAGTTCCTTAAGGAACTTTAATGAACTGTTAATTGACTCCTGCCCACCAGCTTTTTGAAAATCAAGAAGCTTCATCAAGAACATGCAGAGGCACAATCATGACATTGGAGTGATCTAGCTAACAATACTTTGGCATAAATACACCCTGGCTGACAGGTGTAGTGCGTGGTATGGCACAGGGGGCTCTCCTAGGGCATCAACTTTTTATAATTTATACAAATGGCTTAGATGAAGGGGCTGAAGGTATGGTTGCTAAATCTGCTGATGACACGACACAAAGATGGGTAAGAAAGTAGGTTGTGAAGAGAACATAAGGAGAACATAAAGCACATCTACAATGGGCGGCATGGTGACACAGTGGTTAGCACTGCTGCGTCACAGTATTAGGGACCCAAGTTCAATTCCAGCCTCCGGTCACTGTCTGTGTGGAGTTTACACATTTTCCCCGTTTCCTCCCACAGTCCAAAGATGTACTGGTTAGGTTGATTGGCCATTATAAATTGCCCCTTAGTGTCAGGGGGATGAGAAGGGTAAATATGTGGGGTTATGGAAATAGAGCCTGGTTGGGATTGTGTGTCCCGGGTTGATGGGCCAAATGGCGTCCTTTTGCACTGTAGGGATTCTATACAAAGGGACATAGATAAGTTAAGTGAGTGTGCAAAGATCTGGCAAATGGAGTATAATGTGAGCAAATGTGAAATTGTTCATTTTGGCTGGAAAAATAAAAATGAAATTTACTATCCAAATGACAGAAGATTGTGAAGTTCTGAGATTCAGAGCAATCTGGGTGTTCTAGTGTATGAATCACAAAAGATTCAGGTACATCAAGTAATTAGGAGAACTAATAGAATGTTATTGTGTACTGCTAGGGGAATTGAATACTAAAGTGGAGAGATTGTTTTGGTTATAAAAGGCATTGGTGAAAGCACATCTGCTCGTTTTTTGTATAGCATTGGTCTCCTTATTTAAAGAAGGTTATGAATAGAAGCAGTTCAAAGAAAGCTTCTTAGGAATGAGTGGATTGTCTTAAGAGGAAAAGTTGGAGAGTTTGGGTTTGCACCCACTGGAGTTTGGAAAAGTAAGAGGTGGGTTGACTGAAAGCTTGAAGATACTGAGTGGTATTTGTTGGGTGGATATGGAGAGGATGTTTCCTCTTGTGGGAGAATCTAGAAATAAGGATTTTAAAATAATATTTAAAAAATCACCTGCTCCGTGCTCCGCTCAACATTCCCCACTGCCCTCACCCCAGGAAACTATGTTGAAGTTCCAAACATCCTTGCACATCTGATCCTCAGATGGACCCAAGTCTCTGATCTTATCTCTCAGGCTCAACACGCACAGATGATGTGACTTCTGTAGTTCTGATTCCTACACCCCAGAGAGCCACTGAGGACAGCCACCCTTCCAGACTTCCCTACACTGAAATATGCCAACTCGGTATTCACCCTGTCTGGCTACAGAAGATTACTGAAACCTTTTCTTCACTGTATCTGTATGCAATGAACAAAGTAATGCCTGCTGATCTCAGCGGCCATTAATGCACAGGCCTTCTTGGTTTTGTGGGAAAGCCTCCGCATAACATCCTATGCCCCTCCTTGTACTCACCTCGTAATAAGTCATCGGGAAACTGGAAAGGGGGGTGCTGAGTGCCCATGTACATTGCCTTCCCATTTGCTGTGTCCCCCATGTGCTGCTGCCATGGTTTCTGTACCTCCTCCAATTTCTTCTGCAGCCTGACATAGCTGCCTTTAATCCTCCTACCAGGTTCCCATTGGATTCAGCACCCGTCATGCTTCTGCTCCCGCTGACTTCACTGCGCCAAGGTTCCAAAGTGTTTCATGCTGGTAAGACGTTAATTGGACAGCCAGTGTCAATCACATTTTTTTTGCCAGTCTCAGGCAAAAGTGGAAAACGTAGTTACCCCCATCTGTTGTGCATGCCCAACATGGGGGCAATTCAGCCCATTGAACTGCGGAGAGGTAAGTCATCCTCATCCTGAGGGACTGCCTAAGAAGAAGATGAGCCATATAAAAGAGTCATGTGAGTACAGATAAAAGGGCAAAGGATGACTGGGTGGCATGGTGGCACAGTGGTTAGCAATGCTACCGCACAGTGCCAGGGGCCCAATTTGATTATTGGCTTGAGTCACTGTCTGTGTGGAGTTTGCACATTCTCCCTATGTCTGCATCGCTTCTTTCCGGGTGCTTTGGTTTCCTCCCACAGTCTGAAAGACGAGCTGGTTAGGTGCGTTGACCCGAACAGGTGCCGGAATGTGCCGACTAGTGGAATTTCACAGTAACTTCATTGCAGTGTTAATGTAAGCCTTACTTGTAATTAATAAATAAGCCTGTCTTTTTACATAAACACTGAGAGCATCTGTAAAATGGATTTGTGAACTGGTCAGTCAGAGCACACTAGATAAAGGAGACATTGAAATCTACCTGAATGAGAGAATGAGGGGGGGAACAATCTGCAGAGCTAAATGTATTTCAAGAAAGAAAGATTTGCATTTATGTAGCACATTTCACCATCTCAGGTTAGCCTAGAGTGCTGTACAACCAATGAAGCGTTTTTGAAGTATAGTCACTGTTGTAATTTTGGAAACACAGCAGCTAGCATTGGCAAAATCTCATAAACAGCAATGTGATAATACCTGATAATCTGCTTCAGGAATGAGGGATAAATATTGGGATAAAGAACCCCCATGACTTGCCTGGGTTTGCAAAATCTCACTAACTGTCCTGTCTGTACAGGTCTTTAACCTGTGCTTAATGTTCTCTCCACTCATATTGTCTGTACCTTTAAGACTCTACAAGATAAATATTGGCCAGGTCACAGGGATAACTGCCCTGCCCTTTGAATCTTTTCCTTGCATCTTTCACATCTCTAGACATCAAAAAGTGGGCACCCCCAACTGTGTAGCTGTCCCTCAGTATTGTACTGAACTGTCAGCCTATATTTTTGTTCTTAAGTCTCTTGAGTGGCACTTGAATCCACAATCTTCTCACTCAGAGGCAAAAGAACCATAGCTGACATTATTATTCATTTCTTCTTGGCTAGGAGGAGGAAAGAAAGGTACCACTGTTTACAGGGAATGCTTATATATTGCTGAGAAGGCAAAACTGGGAATTGGTTCAAAGTCTCGAGTGATGGACCTGGAAGACAGAAAGGCAAAAATGGTTTGTCAGAGTGTTTTATCGGCCATCGAACAATGAAAAAAAAGTGAATCTAGCTTTTGGAAATCATAAAAATGTGTGCAAAGGCTGGAATCATTGAGGGAATTTTAATTTTACTGGTGTAGATTGGCACATACAAAAAAGACAACATGTATGCACAAAATGATTTATTGATGCACCCCAATAATCTTTTCTGAAGCAGCAGATAATAGAACTCACAAGGGAAAAAGTAATATTGAATTTTCTCCCTACTAATAAGAAAGCAGCAATAAACAATTTGATAATAAGAGAAATCTTGGGTCAAGTGATTAAAATAGTTAATTTTAATGTGAGGGACCTCGGGGTCCTTGTGCATGAGTCGCAAAAACCCAGCCTGCAGGTGCAGCAGGTGGTCAGGAAGGCGAATGGGATGCTGGCCTTCATCGCGAGGGGGATTGAATATAAAAGTAGGGAGGTCTTGCTGCAGCTGTATAGGGCATTGGTGAGGCCGCAGCTGGAGTACTGTGTGCAGTTTTGGGCGCCGCACCTGCGCAAGGATATTTTGGCCTTGGAGGGAGTGCAGAGGAGGTTTACTAGGCTGATACCGGAGTTGAGGGGGTTGAGCTATGAGGAGAGGCTGAATAAACTAGGCTTGTACTCGTTAGAGTTTAGAAGAATGAGGGGAGATCTCATTGAGACGTATAAGATGATGAATGGGATGGATAGGATAGAGGTGGAGAGACTCTTCCCGCTCAAAAAAGACAGTAGGACTAGGGGGCACAGCCTCAAGATAAAGGGGGGGCGGTTTAGAACGGAGTTGAGGAGGAACTTCTTCACTCAAAGGGTGGTGAATATCTGGAATTCTCTGCCCGTTGAAGTGGTGGAGGCTGCCTCGCTAAATATTTTTAAGAAGCGGGTTGATGGGTTTTTGATAAGAGAGGGGATTAAGGGTTATGGGGAGAGGGCGGGAAAGTGGAACTGAGCCACGACAGATCAGCCATGATCTTATTGAATGGCGGGGCAGGCTCAAAGGGCCAGATGGCCTACTCCTGCTCCTATTTCTTATGTTCTTATGTTCTTATGAAATTGAGGATTGGACGGCTAACAGAACCAAAAGTTAAGAAATTGGATTGCATAAAAACACTCTTTGATGGGATGGAATATTTCTTAAAGCAAATTAAAGGAATTATGTAAAAGGGTAGATGTGGATGGAAATTGGAGTGCAGTTATTTTTACATTGTTAAAGAAGTTTATTACAGGATTTGATCAAGATTTATGCAGGAGGCTAAGACCAATGGGAAGACCCAGACATTATTATGGAGAAAGAAAGAGCATGTGACATTCTGGAAGGAAACAGCCAAGGAAATTTTCAGGATCAACAAACTCGTGAGTGACTATCAGAGAAAGAGTGCATTAGTTGGAAAAGACAACAAGCAATATTTAAGTCAATCAGGTAAAGCAAAATGTTTCATCAGCAGTAACTCTTCAAATGCAGACAATAAAAAAGAACAAAACTTACTCCAACTTATAAATCAAAGAAAGAGTTTAATAAAGAAACATCATTACTCCAAACTTGGGGCCATGTCCTGGACCACTCCAAGCTCCCCACAATTCTAAACAGGTTATTATTTATAGTGAGTCAGCTGGTCAGCTGACTATTACATCACAAAGTAATTGGTTCCATATATTACTGGGTTAGCTGACCCTTACAACTTGTTACCATTGGTTACATTGCATCCAATACAAAGTTGTCACTGGTCGCATTCTAACACAGAAGTGTGCAGACAGACATGAGGCCATTTACATGTGATAGCTGTACCTAAGGAAAGAAAAGTGGTAGAATTACTAAACATTAGTTTTGAACTTTTTTTGGGGAGAGGGGGTGCATTAATTAAGGACAGGAAGGTGAAGGACTGAATAATCTGAAGGCTGGCAATATCATAAGAAAGGGCATAGTCATAAAGGTTAGGTGGGTTTTTCTTCTGGACGTTAACAATTCCCATCCAGTTGTTGACAGAGTTGGATGAGACAATTAAAAGATTCCCCTCTCAAATATATTGTAAAGCTTGTTGGCATAAATTGGACAGTAGCAAATATGGTCTCATAGAGAGATCATAGATCTTAGAAACCCTACAGTACAGAAAGAGCCCACCAAACACAATCCCACCCAGGCCCTACCCCCATATCCCTACATATTATACCCACTAATTCCCTCCATATTTACTGAAGGGGAATGAGATACACCCTCAGGTTATAGACCTGAGACTTTAACCTCAGCTGTGGGCTAAGTGTTAAAAGTTTTAAAAAATGTTTGTTTATTAGTCACAAGCAAGGCTTACATTAACACTGCAATGAAGTTACTGTGAAATTGCCCTAGTCGCCACAGTTCAGTGCCTGTTCGGGTCAATGCACCTAACCAGCACACCTTTCAGACTGTGGGATGAAATCAGAGCACCCAGAGGAAACCCATGCCGGCACGTAGAGAACATGCAAACTCCACACAGACAGTGACCCAACCCAGGAATTGAATCCGGGTCCCTGGTGCTGTTAAGCAGCGGTGCTACCACTGTGCTACTGCACCACCCCATGTTGTAAACTTTGATGAGAGATAGCATGAAGATTATCTGGAAGGAGACGGTTTGATTGGAGGGATCCAGCTTGCTTTCTGAAGAATCAATTTGTGTCTGGTCAGTTTACTGAACTCATGGACACAGGGATCTGGGAGAGAAGGATTGGCGGAATTCCAAAGTCTCTATGGTTCATCTTGTGGAAATGTGGATGAAAGAAATCAAATTTGTGAGGATTTGAAATAAGGCTGGAAGATTTTCCTCGTTTACATTTTTACATTAGAGGGGAAACCCTCACTATGAAAGATAGTTCTGAGTTTAAAAGTTACCAGGCTAGAAAAAAAAGCAGAGTTAAGAATCACTTCGGACTGAGTTCAGGAGAATTGAATGTTTACTGAAGGGGCAATGTAAAGTATATTGAATGAAGTGGGTTTTTTAGTTATTAAAAGGAAAATAAAAGTAGGTTGAAGTATATTTTGCCTATATGAATGGTGTTTAGTCAATGCTGCTCTTTGTTTGCTTGCTACAGTACAAGTCTTAAAATGTGAAATCTTGTTATTTCATCCTTTCAGCTATTAACTGGAGGTTTGAATTTCTTTCAAAATCTACTCGTTTCTTAGGGGATTGCAAAATACTTAATTGCAGCTCTACGGAGTTCAAGATGAACTTTGCAAGTATCTGAGGTTGAGCATTTGACATGGGCTAAAATAGAGATCTTAGAAGTAACAGTATAAGGTCATAGAGTAATAGAAAATACAGCATAGAAATAGGCCCTTCAGCCCAACCAGGCTATGCCAAGCATGGTGCCATCCCAGCTAGCCTCAATTGCTCATGTTTCGTCCATATCTGTCAAATCCTTTCTCATCCATGTATGATCCAAATGTTTTTTAAATGTTGTTATTCAACCTGCCCCAATCACTTTCTCTGGCAGTTCATTCCATATACGCACCATCCTCTGTGTGAAGAAGTTGCCCCTCAGGTCCCTTTTAAGTCTTTCTCCTCTCACCTTAGACCTATGCCACCTAGTTTTCAATTTCCCTTCCCTGGGAAAAAGAATATGTCTGGAATTTTACTGGCCCGCCTATCATGGGAATCAGAATGGGTGAGCGGTGGAGCGTGGGAAGTTCTGTAGATCACGGGTGGTTTTGGGACGAGCAAGGCCACCCTATGTACATTCATCCTATCTCTGCCCCTTATGCTTTTGTACAGACCAATACTGTCACCCTCATTTTCCTACATTATAAGGAATAAAGTCTTAGCCTGGCCAACTTCTCCCTGTAACTTGGGCACACAAGTCCTGGTAATATCCTCATAAATCATATTTGCAGTCTTACCAGTTTAACAATGTCTTTCCTATAACAGGGTAACCTACATGAGGCCAATGGGTAATCAACAGCACTTCACTGTCCAATAGAGGTAAATGTGAGGAAATAGCTCTCGATTTTAACTACAGGCATAATAAATCATTAGTTTACAATAAATAAAACACTGGACATTCTAATCACTTGAGCCATTAATGATCCTTACCCTTAGAGGTGATGTGCAGAATGGAATGATGATTGATTGTTATCAATATAGGTGACTTATGTTGGACCTGAAGTCATCAGGTCAAGAGTTCCTAGGCAGCACACAACCTATCAGTATAACAAGTGGAGATATATATGACAAAATCCGATAGGTCGTTGAAGGAAATTATGTAGCTGCTATTCTACTATTACAACGCCCAGTATAATCAACACCACATGATAAATATATAGAAGAAGAGCAGCATTTTTTGGTTTCTTTTGGCCCGGTTCTGTGTGCACATTATTCAACTGTTGCTATTCACTATTCAAACTTGGCATTTTCATATAGCCATTTGTATTTCACACTCCAACCTTTAGCGGTTGGATAGGGATACAGTAATTTAAAATTTGCCACATTCAAAATCAATAAAACATATTTGATGTTGGATTGAATGTTTAAGTTGAATTCTTCAATTAAATCCTGAAATGTAAACTGTTAAATTTTGTGAGTTTGCTCATATATCTGCAAGATTTAATTAGCTATTCCAAAGTAGGCTCACAATAAAAATATGCAACAACATAGATTTGTTACAATGCAGAAGGAGTCCATTTAGCCCATTGTGTCTTCACTGGCTCTTCAAACAATATCATGAACTTATACAAAATATTCCAGCTGAGGTCTAACTAGTTAATATTTTACGAATGCATCTGGTCTTGTTTCAAAATTACAAAATTTGAGAACAAACATGCTCAAGCCCCTTTCAAACCTAGAATATTATTGAGTGGCCTTGCTTTCATCCAAACAAGATGGGGTTGTTCTCGAGCATCCAGGATTCTGATGTTGATCCTGATAGCTTGAAGGAAGTACTCTCTAAAAAACATTGACAATCAAAAGACAAAGAGCATGAATTTATTCTGGCAAACCAAAATGCAATCTCATGGAGGAACTGAAAAATATGAATGCAATTATATAAGGCTGTGGAAACTGTTGGAATGCAGCCATTTGTTCAATGTTACATAAATAATATCTGCAGTGATTCCAAAAAGCGGCTCACCACCATGTTCTCAAGAGCAATAAGGGCAGCCAATGCTAACCTTGCCCACATTTCATGAAAGAATTCGCAATAAATATTGGATTAAGGAACAAGTTTCATGGCAGAAACTGAACTAAATATTTTTCAATACCATTTCTGCCTGTTACCAAAGTTGTGATAAGCAAAGTCACTATGCCATTAGAAGCTATTGTGTAGACTTGACATTTTTAGTTCCTTCATGGGGCATGGGTGTCACTGGCTGGCCAGCATTTATTGCCCATCCCTAGTTGCCTGAGGGCAGTTGAGAGTCAACCACATTGCTGTGGCACTGGAGTCACATGCAGGCCAGACCAGGTAAGGGTGGCAGATTTCCTTCCCTAAAGAGTACTAGTGAATCAGTTGAGTTTTTCTGACAATGGCTTCATGATCATCAGTAGATTTTTAATTCCAGACTTTTATTATTGTATTAAAGTTCCACCATTTGCTGTGGTGGGATTCAAATTCAGGTTCCCACAACATTAGCTGAGTTTCTGGATTAATGGTCCAGTAAAAATACCACTTGGCCATCATCTCCTTTGATATGTAGGACATTAAATTGTGAACAGTAGATAAGAAGGTTACAAAGGGACATAGGTAGGTTAAGTGAGTGGACAAAGATCTGTCAAATTGAGAACAATGTGGAAAACATGAAATTTTATCAGGAAGAATAAAAAAAACCTATTATCCAAATGGTGACAGATGGCAGAGTTCTGCGATTCAGAGGGTTTTGGGTGCCCTAGTGCATGAAACACAAAAGGCTAGTACGCAAGTACAGCAAGTAATTAGGGAAGCTATTAGAATGTTATTATTTATTATGAGGAGAATCAAATACAACAAGGGGGGTTATATTTCTGTTGTAAAAGATACTACTGAGATCACATCTGAAGTACTGTGTACAGAACTGATCTGATTAAAAGAAGCATTTGAAGCAGTTCAGAGAAAGTTTATTAAACTAATATCTGGAATGTGTGGATTGTCTCTTGAGGAACGATTGGAAAGGCTAGGCTTGTATCCACTGGAGTTTAGAATAGTAAAAGACAACTTCGTTGAAACAAATAAGATGCTTAGGGTTCTTGACAGGGTGGATGTGGAGAGGTTGTAGGTTTACATTAACATGCAACGAAGTCACTGTGAAAATCCCCGAGTCGTCACACTCTGGTACCTGTTCAGGTACACTGAGGGAAAATGGTCAATGCGCCTAACCAGCACATTTTTCAGGCTGTGGGAGGAAACCAGAGCACCTGGAGGAAACCTACGCAGATATAGGGGAAGCATGTAAACTTCGCACAGACAGTGACCCAAGCAGGGAAACTAACCCAATTCCCTGGAACTGTGAGGCAGAAGTGCTAACCATTATGCCACTGTGCCACCATTCTTTTGTGAGAGAATGTAGAACTAAGGGTCAATGTTTAAAAAGAATAAGAACTCACCCATTTTAGACAATGATTAGGAGAGTTCTTTCTCTTTGAGTAGTGAGTATTCAGAATTTTCTTCCTTAAGAGGCAGTGAAAGCAGCATCTTTGTATGTTTTCAAGGCAGAGGTAGATAGACTCTCGATAAACAATGAGGTGAAAGGTTACCAGGTAGGCAGGAGGTTACAGTCAGATCAATCCAATCTTACTGAATAGTGGACAATTTCATATTTGCCCACATTGTACTCCATTTTCCATGTCTTTACCTATTCACTTAACTTATCTATATCCCTTTGTGGCCTCCTTATGTTCTGTCTGCAACTTACTTTTTTTTTATCCACCTAAGTGTCTTCAGCAAATTTAGCAATCACATGTTTGGCCCTTAATCCAAGTTATTTATATAAATTGTAAATAGTTGAGGCCATTTTACTGATCCCTATGACACACCATTGCAAAGGTAAAGAAACATTGTGGAAAAGGTACTGAGAAATATGAAGCAGCACATGTACTAACTCTACATGGCAATGACCCATAGTTCATAAAGGACCAAAGTTACTTCTCTCCATTACAACGTGAGAGAACTTGAGGCCTCTGTAAGAATGGGGCAAGGCAAGGAGTTAGGCCTCAATGACCTACCACAGCTGGATTCAGGGATTGAACCCACACCATTGGCATCATCCCACATCATATTTTATCACTACTTTATCTTTAGGTTGAGGAGAAAAATCGGACATTTATGTTGGAAGTCTGCTGATAAATCTGCTCACTCTTCACCATTTTCAGTTGTTTCAAAATATAAATTAAGGATGTTCATTCTTGTGGGATCTTCCGGTCTCACCAACGGCACACTTCTGCCAGAGGTTCCCCGGCAGCATAGAGTAAATTCATTGGGAAATCCCACTGACAATGACAGGACCAGAAGATCCCACCTCTGGTCAATCGCGGGTCATTTCCTACCACAGGAATGCCAGTGACTCATGCCCTTAGATTTTCCGCATCCTCAATGTGACTTGATACTATTGGATACTCTTCAGTTTTTCCAGATAATGGTGATGTGATTTAAAAAATAATTCAGTAGATATGTAACTAACAAAGATATCCAATAATCAAAGTTTTTAACCTATTGCTGCCTGTTATCATGTCAGCATTGCCGTAACTGAAGAAACATCCAAAATCTGGTAATAAATAACTGATTTTATTCTTTTTTATTCAGTTGTGAGACATGAGCGTCGCTGGCTGGCTAGCATTTATTGCCCATCCCTAGTTACCTTTTAGAAGGTGATGTGAGCTGCCTTCTTGAATTGCTGCAGTCCACATGCTGCGCATTGACCCACAATGCCGTTAGGGAGGGAATTTTAGGATTTTTACCCAGCAACTGCGAAGGAACAGCAATATATTTCCAAGTCAGGATGGTGAGTGGCTTGGAGGGAAATTTGCAGGTGGTGGTTTCCCCTTTATCTGCTACTCTTGGCCTTCTAGATGGAAGTAGTTGTGGGTTTGGAAGGTACTGTTAAAGGACCTTTGGTGAATTGCTGCAGTGCATCTTGTAGATAGTGCACACTGCTGCTACTGACCGTAAGTGATGGAGGGAGTGGATGTTAGTGGAAGTGGTGCCAATTAAGTGGGCTGTTTTGTCCTGAATGGTGTTAAACTTCTGGAGGGTTATTGGAGCGGCACACATCCAGGCAAGTGGGGAATATTCCATCATACTCCAGACTTGTGCCTTGTAAATGGTGATCAGTCTTTGGGGAGTTAGGAGGTGAATTACTCACCACAGTATTCCTAGCCTCTGACCGGCTCTTGTAGCCATTGTGTTTATGCGGTGAATCTAGTTAAATTTCTGGTCCATGGTAACCCCAAAGATGTTGACAGTTGGGGATTCAGTGGTGGTAAGGCCATTGAATGTCAAGAGGTGGTGATGAGAATGTGTCTTATTGGTGATCATCGCTGCCAGTTGAGAGCCCAAACCTGGATATTGCCCAGGTCTTATTGCATTTGAATATGGGCCGCTTCAGGACTTGAGGAGTCGCGATTGGTGTTGAACATTGTACAATCATTAGCGAACATCCCCACTTCTGACCTTACAATGGAGGGAAGGTCGTTGATGATGAAAGTATTTATTTCCAGCCCTTCTAAAACATTCCATCAAAGAATAACAGAATAATATGTAGGAATTGCAATTGCTATTGTCTTTTTCCCATCATCAAAGGGACATCTAGAATTCACTTAAAGATATTCAAATAACATACACACCAGATAGGAATGGCAATCGACTGTTCCGCCATTCTATTACAACATGGATAATCTTTACCTTAATTCCGGTCTTTTCTCAACTTACTTAACCACAAACTCACAGAATTGTTGCAGCGCAGGAGGCTATTTGGCTCTTTGTGTCAGCAAATTAAAGCTGTGTCTGCTCTATAAATTAGCTGTTCATCTAATACCAATCTCCTGCTTTCTACCCATAACCCTGAAGATCGTAGCTTTTCAAGTAATCGCCTGATTATCTCAGTTCCTTTTGAATGCCTCAATTGAACCTCCCTCCACCACACTCTCAGGCAGTGCATTTGAGACCCTAACCACTCACTGCGTGAAAAACATCATATCGCCTTTACTTCTTTTGCCAATTACTTTAAACCTGTGTCACTCGTTAGAGTTTAGAAGAATGAGGGGAGATCTCATTGAGACATATAAGATGATGAATGGGATGGATAGGATAGAGGTGGAGAGACTCTTCCCGCTCAGAAAGGACAGTAGGACTAGGGGGCACAGCCTCAAGATAAAGGGGGGGCGGTTTAGAATGGAGTTGAGGAAGAACTTCTTCACTCAAAGGGTGGTGAATCTCTGGAATTCTCTGCCCATTGAAGTGGTGGAGGCTGCCTCGCTAAATATTTTTAAGACGCGGGTTGATGGGTTTTTGATAAGAGAGGGGATTAAGGGTTATGGGGAGAGGGTGGGAATGTGGAACTGAGCCACGACAGATCAGCCATGATCTTATTGAATGGCGGGGCCGGCTCGAAGGGCTAGATGGCCTACTCCTGCTCCTATTTCTTATGTTCTTATGTTCTTATGTCCTCTCATTCACCACCCTTTCACGAGTGGGAGCCATTTCTTCCCATCTGCTCTGTCCAGATCCTCATGGCTTTGAATGCCTCTATCAAATCTTCCCTCAGCCTTCTTTTCTCCAAGCAAAAGAGTCCCAACTTCTCCC
Organism: Carcharhinus amblyrhynchos; assembly: GCF_965287045.1. Lineage (NCBI taxonomy): Eukaryota > Metazoa > Chordata > Chondrichthyes > Carcharhiniformes > Carcharhinidae > Carcharhinus > Carcharhinus amblyrhynchos. The sequence continues at coordinate 42,558,578 of NC_137324.1, read as the reverse complement.
ATCATACTTCATATCTGAAGTTCTTCATCCCAGGAACATTTCTTGTAAACTTCTTCTGCACTCTCACCCATGCCTTCGTATCCTGAAGGGTGGCATGGTGGCACAGTGATTAGCACTGCTGCCTCACAGTGCAGGAACCTGTGTTCAATTATGGTTTGGGTCACTGTCTGTGCGGAGTTTGCACAGTCTCCCAGTGTCTGTGTGGCTTTCCTCTGGGTGGTCCGGTTTCCTTTCACATTCAAAAGATATGCTGCTAGGTGCATTGGCCATGCTAAATTCTCCCTCAGTGTTAGCGAACAGGCATTAGAGTGTGATGACTAGGGGATTTTCACTGTAACTTTATTGCCGTGTTAATGTAAGCCTACTTGTGACCAATAAAGTTGACAAACCTTAATAAACCTTCCTTAAATGTATCACCCATAACTGTCCACAGTACTCCAATGCAGATCGAAACAGTGCCTTTTGTTTTGCTTCTTCTATCAATTTCAGTCTTGAAAATTTCAGTTCAATTAGAATCAATTAACTATTTAGGGGAAATTAAAATAAAATACTGCGGATATTGGAATCTGAAACAAAAACAGAAAATACGAGAAACTCTCAATTGGTTTGGCAGTACCTGTGAAGAAAAAATAGAGCTAACGTTTTGAATCTGGATAACCCTTTGTCAATGCTGAAAACAAAGGAAATAGGATGAGATTCATACTGTAAGGACAAAGATGTCATAGACAATAAGATAAAGGGAATATAAATGGTGATAGTAAAGGCTGTGAATGGTGCTAATAGCATCCATTAAGAGATTGGAATGAGTAAATGGCAGAACAAAGGTCTAGAATGTCAACCCGAGGCATGTGGCAAATGGCCCTAGGGGAATGGGGCAGAGGGGGGAGAAGAAAACAAAATGGACAGCATTTTTAAGAAGTGGACAAATGAAACAAAAGGATGAATGAACATTTAAAATAATATTAAGAATATCAAATCATAAAAATGGCTTAATAAGATCGAAATAAATGAAATGTAATATAATAAATGGAAATCAGTTGAAGGCAGGGGAGAGATTTCATGTTTCTGAAGTTGTTGAACTCAGTGTTAAGTCCGGAAGGCCGTAAAGTGCCTAATTGGATAATGAGATGCTGTTCCTCCAGTTTCCATTGGGCTTCACTGGAACATTACAGCAGGTCAAGAACAGACATGTGGACATGAGAGCAGGATGGCAAGCGATAGGAACGTCACGGTCCTGCTCGTGGATTGACCAAAGGTGTTCTGCAAAGCAATCCCCCGTCTGTGTTTGGCCTCTCGATGTAGAGTAGACCACATTTAGGGGTATAGTTCCTTTTATATGACAAAACAACCGAATTCAATTTTTTAACTGTCTTTTATAGCATAGCAGGATTGAAAGAATCTCTAAGTTTCCAAATTACAGTATTCTCAATGGAGAAGAAGAACACAAGAGTGGGATTATAATTCAAGGCACATAATTATTGGCAGTGAAAGGAATTTTATTTATTGATTGTTAGTGGGAGAGAAATTGATAAGGTTTTTCATCAATTTGAAGTGATTGTACAGAAATGCAACATATTTTAGCATCATCTTTCAAGACATGACCTGCAAAGTGACTCAAGCTTCATTCAAACTATCTGCTTATGGGCTGAGGAGTAATTGTCTCTGACAATGCCCAGATTTTATAGAATTTTCCTAGGGTGGAGGTGTCAGTTACAAGATGGCACAGATTCAAGGTGAGAAGAGGGGAAGTTTAATGGAGGTGTGCAGGGGAGTTTTTTTCACGCAGAGAGTAGTGGGTGCCTGGAATGCACTGCCAGAGGAGGTAGTGGAAGCAGACACATTAGTAACATTTAAGAGACATCTGGATGGGTACATGAATAGTGAGGAAATAGAGGGATATGGACCAAGTAATGGCAGAAGGATTTTTTTTATTTTGTTTAATTAGGGCATAATTATTGGCACAGCTTGGAGGGCTGAAGGGCCTGTTCCTGTACCAATCACATTCTGACTTTTCTTTGTTCTTCCATTTTGACATGCAATCTCCTTTCTTTCATGGAAACCACTTTTGTTCCTAAATTAAAAATTGAAATAGGTACAAACTTGTTCATGCAGATTTTTAATGCACATTCATTTTTTCTGCACTGGCAAACTATAAAGCTAATTTATCAGGAAATGCAGCAGCATCTGTGGAGAAACAGAAGAAATGTTCTGATGAAAGACCATTGACATGGAACATTAACTTTGGGACCTAACTTCTGGTGAAGTGGCAATTGAGTTGGATTGCCACTCTGTTCGTAATTACTTATCCTGAAATAGATCAGCACCTATTTCACAGTACCTTCTGACTCAGGCCAAGCAAGATCACTTAAGCCAAATGGTTTCCCAAGGTCAACAGTCAATGCAGCTCAGTCGAAGGTAACTAAGCCATGTCTCACTTGTTTGGCCCTATTTTACCATTTTGATTCTAAGTGCTGGGTGGGCTTGAAACTGGGAGTGTTCCAGATCCAACTTTTAGACCTGTTCTCCAGTGCCCCCATACGCACTCTGCTTGAAAAATATCAGCAATTCTGAATTGCGCTGCACAAGCCTCTGGGTGGAGATTAATGTGCCCAAAACCCTGCACCTCCGATCAGAGCCTCCAACTGAGCATGCTGCACCCCTGCCACATCCCTCCTGGGCTGGATAATGCCTTGCCCTGATACTCACAGACATCACCTCCACCAACATTACTGACCCCCTTATTCCCCCCCCATCCTCCTGCTATTCAGACCAATTGTGTCCCCTCCCCTCTTCCCCCCACCAATCACAGGCAGAGTGGCAGTGGGCCCCCAGCGGACCTCCAACACTCTGCATTGTTCCAGCCTCTGACCCCCAACCACGTTCATTTTACCATTCCCCCAAGAGTAGCACTGCTCATGCCCTCTAAGGGCCACCACCTGATACTCTGCAGGAGTCAAGACATTATATCTTTCATGGCTCCTTCTGTCTCCACAGGAGGAGACAGAGGATGGTTAGCTAGACGTCCACGTCCTTAACCCCTTTGAAGAACAGGCACTGGAGTGGAGATGCAGGCTGTCTGTGACAGCATGGTCGGGCTGGAATCAAGAAGTAAGCATCTGTCAATCCTCCACTCAACATGAGGCAACTTTTAGGGATCATAGCTTGGGTAAGATGCTCTTCTGGAGAGGTGGTGCAGACCTGATGGGCCTCCTTCTACATTGTAGGGATTCTATGGGATCTCTTACTAACTCAGGTTTATTGTCCTGGTGTTTTTGTTTCTTTTAACATCTTCGCTTACTTTGCAAATAACCTTCAGGCAATTTGATGAATTTTCATTTTGTTCTCTCTTAACATTTGACTCATTATTCTATAAATGGTTCAAGCTCCTCATTTTTTTTTGACATGTAGAATGGGAACTTCCAACCGGGCTCGCCCCAAGACCTCCTGCCTGAGGTCAGCATATCTTTGCATGGCCTGCCCCCTGCCCGCAAACGATTCCCACAGCAGGCGGGAAGGGAAAGTTCTGCCTATATTGTCACAGTACAAACCCTCCCTCCCCACCCCCACATCTGGTCTTTTGTTCTTAAAGTTGCTACATTTTGTTGCAACCTTTCACTTTAAAATCTGACACATACCCCTTCTCTTCATGGCTGACCAAGAGCCAAAAGGATTCAAAGCATTAACTCTGTTTCTCTCCTTGATTTGGTTTGATTTGATTTGATTTATTATTGTCACATGCATTAATATACAGTGAAAGTATTGTTTCTTGTGCACTAAACAGCCAAAGCATACTGTTCATAAAGAAGCAAAACAGAGAGTGCAGAATGTAGTGTTACAGTCATAGCTAGAGTGTAGAGAAAGATCAACTTAGTGCAGGGTGGGTCCATTCAAAAGTCTGATGGCAGCAGGGGAGATACAGATATGTATAGATACAGCCAGATCTGCTGAGTTTTTACAGCATCCTCTTTTCAGGTTCCAGCGCCCGCAATATTTTGCTGATTATAGATCTGCAGCTCGACCTTTTGTTGTTTTCAACAGGTTTTCAGCAGGTTGAACAGCTTTGACTGCTTTCCCGTTAGATCGCAGTACTTTTCTACAGTTAAAACAAGCAAAATTTTCTGAATTCCATATTTCCAACTGGGATTGGTTGTCCGAAACTGGGTGACCATTCAGGGTAAATTGTTGCCTGCAGTATACAATCACATTTCAACTGAGGGTATTGATTAACCCATTAGCTTAAAAAAATTGAAAAGTAGTTTACAATGATTAAATATTGATTTAAATTAAATTCAAATATATCAGTGCATACTTTATGCCAAGGTTTGATTTGGAATGCCATGTGCTTTGATTGGCTCTCTGAGTATTTTCCTTCTGTATATATCGCATGTTGCAGACAGCCAACACGCCAAGACAGGAGAACTTTCATCTCCGTGCTGCATTTATGCATTTCACCAACACAAGACTTTTCAGTCTGGTAAGTGTGCTACAGTGGTTACAGTTTGGTAGGTCTGAAGAAGTCTTCATATTCATGCATTGGTTAACTGTAACTCCTTATTGACCCTTAAGAAGCATTTACGAATATACATTAAATGATATAAATTAGGAGCTGTCTCCATTCTCACAAACACACAGGGCTCTGTCCAATACTCATCTGACCCTGGATGCGGATCATGTAATCTTTTATATCGCTGTGGAGGTGGTACTGTATTCAGTCGCGTGTAAACCCTATGTATTTCTGACCCTTTTACTAAAATGAGCTAAGTCCCTCTTCAACAATCAAACAGGACTGCGTTTGGGTAGTTATTTCATCATCTTTCTCACTTATGCCATCAATTTCAGGAAAATAGTTGTAGACCAATACATGGCTTACATTCTGTTGTGCTTCTTTCTTGCATTTTATGTTGAACTGTAATATTGCAGCATACATTGCATGGTACTTCATTTTGGTGGGGTTTCACAAAATAGCTCTTTCATTATTTTCCCTCAAGTTTTATGACATTGATTATAGAATTCCTTGTGTCTATGTGTGTGAATAAATATATGTTTTATATATACATCTAAATATACCCAAATTATTATATACTATACTATATATAATATACATACTCACACATATATATGTATATACTGTATCCAGATACTGCTTCATATTTTCTCTGCTATTTGGGTATAATTGTGGTGAAGCGATGTAGATGCTTGTAAAACATTCGGCCATCATTTTACATTCCTGAACTTTAAATAATTAGGTTAATCCTTACCAACATAATCATATCATATGCACATTGGCACAGTGGTTAGCATTGTTGCTAACCAGGTTCGATTCTGGCCTTGGGTGACTGTGTGGAGTTTGCACATTCTCCCCATGTCTGTTTGGGTTTCCTCCAGGTGCTCTGGTTCCCTCCCACAGCCCAAAGATGTGCAGATTAGGTGAAGTGACCATGCTAAATTGCCCCTTAGTGTCCAGTTAGGAAAATTAACCATAGTAAATACATGGATGCTCTTTCAGAGAGAGTTACTGTAAACATGATGGGCTGAATGGCCTTCTTCTGCACTCTACGGTTCTATGTCATTGCAATCCTGGAGATTCAGTCACTAGACAATGCAGCTCTTGAAAATGTTCAACACGCCCATTAGTCCAATGCCATGCTGAATGTTTTTCAAACTGCATTCATGGTCATGTTAAGGTGCCTAGCAAATCATAGAGGAACTTACCCAATAGTTCAACATCCCAAGATATCGTTGGAGGAAATTTTTAGTTGTTTTGCTTCTTGCATTTTCTTAATGGCTTTAAAGACTTCTGTTATTGGACAACAAATTTTATGAAATTGGGCACACAAAATGGAAGCAGACTAAAGTTACACTCAGAGCCTCTCCACTAAGAATCACAAAGTAACAGACACCGATCAGTAGGCAAGAGCATGCTTTTAGAATGCAAATGAGGGCTCGCACATAAGGGAAGCTGGACAGGATGGTACCTACAGGAACTAAATCTCCACCCCATGAAAATCAGCACTTTTAAAACAGTCAAACAACCCACGGAGACACCTAAAATTAGCATAGTTAAGGAAACATTCCTGGCCCCTCAAAACCTCTTTTGAGATCAATGACACACCTATGGATCAAACCCCGGAGATTCTAGACTATTAAATAACCAATCAAACAAAACAATTAACACACCTAAAACAATTTCCTCAACACTTGAAAACATCGAGACGGGATGGCTAAGGTCGAATACTGTAAATGAAGTATTAGCATTTGAATTGCATACTGCACCGAAGTTCAGGTATAACTCTAGCCCGCTGCAAGGGACGGACAGAGCGCTTTCGGGACAGTCCGATTGTATGTCCTGACTGCGCTTCTCCATCGACGTAAAAGAAAACAAAGCTGTGCCGTTATTGAACTTCACCCTGAGTCTGTAGTGGTCGTTTCACCCACTGGGGCTAACACTTCTTTAAAAACTAACTTTATACACTTTGAATTTGAACTTACTGCTTCTGCTTCGTGATGTGTTCTTTTATTTTAGCATGTTTTTTTAAACTCTCGGTTATACTTTTATTTGCTCTTCAAATCAATATCATTTATAATGATTTCTACTCATTCAGTGTCACTTAGAATTGGTGACCTTTTGCATTAGAATGTTTTGAGCTGCCAAAGGGTAACTTTGTTGCACCTTCATCTACTTGCTAGCAACCATAATTTGCATCAAGTGAATTAAAGGCCTGATTTAACAGTCACATTAGCCGTGGGTGTGAATCCTGTAAAAGCTGCTAAGTCTCATGAGAGGCCAGAAACAGGATTGCACTGGTGACATTTTGGTTTCCAATCTTCCCCACCCGTCCCTCCTCCAATGAGGCGATCAGGTTCACATCCAGGAAGGGCATAAGCATACATTACAATGCCATTAGTGGGCTTGACGCTGCTACTTCCTCCCTCAACATATCTTCCCACTCAGTCAGCATAATGTCACGCTGGCACAAATGACAACTGGTTTTCAAAAATGAAATCCAGTCTTGATGCCCACACTGGGAGGGTGCACAGGTAAATATAACCCCTGGATGCCCATTAATGGGTGAGGTGCCCTAATGCCTGTGTGATGGGGGAAGGAGGGGTGATGCTTGTAGCTGGGGGTGTGGATGGGAGTTAGTTCCCCAATACCAGTGGTGGGGGGATATGCCCTGTTGCCTCTGAGGAGGGAATACCCTGGTGCCTGTGTGGTAAGGGAGAGTGCCCAATGTCTGTGGGTGTATCTGCCCTGCTGCCTGTGTGGAGGGAATACCCTGGTGCCTGTGTGGTGAGGGAGAGTGCCCAAAGCTCGTGGGTGTCTCTGTCCTGATGCCTGTGAGGAAGGAATGCCCCTGGTGCCTGTGGGGTGCCATTGTGCTCTGCTGCCTGAGGAATGGGGGTGTGCCCCGTGGCCTGCTAAGGATGGGGTCATGCCCTGATGCTTGTGGAGTGGGGGGAATGCCCAATGCCTGTGGGAATGTGTCCTGATTCTGTTGAGTACAGGGAGCATGGGGGTAGGGACTGCCTTAATGCTTGTGGATGGAGGGGAGCGTGCAATATCTTTGGTGGGGGTGTGTCCTGATATCTATGTGTTGGGGGTGTGTACCCCGAGGCCTATTTGTGGGGGAGGGGAAAAATCACCCAATGCTTGCATGGGGATGGGGTGGAGTTATTTTTTGCATAGGTCAGGGCATGCTTTCAAGATGGTGCCCTGATTTCTGTGGAGCTGGCCTTGCCAGCTCTTTCGGCCCTCGCCCCGCCAGCGTGACACCGCAAACCACATCTCCAGATTCTCTGTGCACTGAGTGACAGAGAACTGGGAGAGAAAACTCAGCTGTGCAACTGGAGATGTATGCGCTGGTTCTTAGACTGAAACTGAAACTCTGACAAATTCTGGGATCATTCCACCCATCATCTAGTACAGGTGTTGGAAAATTTTCTTTTTCTGCAGCTTCCAAATGACAAGCTTCGTTCTTAGACCAAGGGCCCAATTTCACCATTGAGTTGAGCCTGTTTTCGGGTGTGAAAACTTGGTAAAGTCAGGCGGAAGGTGAGTAGCACGATCCGTGCCCACCTCCATGCCCATTCCCCAAAGATGGCCATGATCGGGACTGTGCCTGAAACAATCATTATGGCCATTTAAATGTATTTGCATGCATGACTTAATGGGCCACACGTCCAACTTTACTGGCTCTACATTCTGCACTCTCTAATTTCCTTCTCTATGAACGGTATATTTTGTCTGTGTAGTGCACAAGAAACAATACTTTTCACTGTATGTTAATACATGTGACAATAATAAATCAAATCAAATCAAATCAAATCAAATCAATGCACCTAACCTGTGTATCTTTCAGACTGTGGGAGGAAACTGGAGCACCCAGGGAAAACCCACACAGACACAGGGAGAATGTGCAAACTCCACAGCCAGTGACCCAAATCAGGAATTGAATGCGGGTTTCTGGCGCTGTGAAGCAGCAGGGCTAATCACTGTGCTACTGCGCTGCCCCCCCCCCCCACCACCACATTCACTAATCCTGAATCACATCAAACAGACATGCTCCATAAAAGTCTAATTCGGGCACTCCATCAGCGAAGGCTAGTGAGGAGGTAAGTGCCTAGTTTATACTTCCCGCTGCCTCGGCAAAGCAGCCAGCATAACTGAGGACCCCTTGCACCCCGGACATTCTCTCTTCCACCTTCATCCTTCTGGAAAAAGATACAAAAGTCTGAGGTCACGTACCCCAACCGATTCATAAACAGCTTCTTCCCTACTGCTGTCAGACGTTTGAATGGACTTACCTTGCATTAAGTTGATCTTTCTCTACACCTTAGCTGTGACTGTAACACTACATTCTGCACTCTCATTTTCTTCTCTATGAACGGTATGTTTTGACTTTTTAGCGCTTGAGAAACAATACTTTTCACTGTATGTTAATACATGTGACAATATGTCAAATCAAATCAAAAAAGTTGGGTGTGCAGCCCATTAAGTCAATCTAAATGCATGCATGCAAATACATTTAAATGGCCCTAACACCCATTTCAGGTGTAGTCCCCATCACAGTCATTTTCAGCCCTTGGTAAATGGGGAACTGGCGCAGAGGCAGGCGCAGAGACTGCTGACAGCTTCTGTGTTTGATACCTAAAGTTCTGATTGATTGACATTTTTATACAGTCGCCATAACAGCAGTCTTTTTTAAAGGAAATCAAGAATTGGTATTTTTAAGCAGTTCTATATGTGCCATTAGTATTATAAGATTCATTGGTTCTGCACAGGCTGTATACCAGGGAATAGGTATGCAAATAATCAAGTTGGCATGCGTAAGAGGGTAATCAGGAATAGTAAGAGGCATGGGTTTGCATGGAGGTGGCATGGGAGTGGGTGTGGGCGTTGATGGGGTGTGAAGTGTGAGGGATAGATGATCTCAAATTTAAGCAAACAAATTGACAATATCCCAAAGGATCGTGATGGGCCTTTTAACCAGCCTAGCTTGGGAATCACCTGTCCATGCTGCCAGCTCTGATCTGCATCCAGAGTGAGAGACCTGGTTATATCTACCCTAGGTCCTCAGAGCAAAAATTGGGTTTGGCAGAACACTTTCTACTGAGGTGGGCCTGCCAAGTCAGGAAATTTCCAGTTAGTCCTTTAGTGAAAAAAAGGATTTAGATTTACATATGTTAATAAGGTTTCCAACTGTTTGAAGCAGTTGCTGGATCACCCAATAAAAGCCCCGGTTAAAATGGTGTCAAAATGGCATTGAGGCAGTAAGTGAACGATATCAATTTTGACTTGGCTTTTGCCTTGTTCCTACTCGCCACTGGAAGCTAAAACTCCCCTAAGACTCTTTTCTCTTAGTAATCGGGATCTGACTTGATCATTTATTATACTGACACCAATTTTGTCCATGAAGAATCTGTGCTCACAAGACTTGTCCTTTTTTTCTGAAATCTATTAAGTATTGATCAGACCATTCTCCTTGAGCCTAAAAACTGACATTAAGCACATCTTTTGAATGCACCACTCTTCTGTGATATGACATATTCCACAAACTTGTTCATTAAATCCTTCAGCTTCCATTTATCCTCTCCCTCACCATTCATAATTGTATTATCTGCCCCTATCACTTCTTTAGTAATTGCTGGTGCAAAGCATAGACCTGCACTTTATTATGTCTTCTGGATCTTTTCAAGCTGCATATAAAGCTAAGAATGATTTCCAAACTTTATTTTGCAAACTTTTCAGGTGCCCCATCTTTTATCGAATAATCTGGGAGTCATCAACCAATAATTCCTATCCTATTTCTGACATTTTTGGCAAAATCTTGCTGCGGTTTATGCCAGCTTTCCAGGCGGACAGGGATATGTTCAATGGGAAACCCTGTTGACAACAATGGGACTATCAGATCCCACTGCCAGCGAGCAGTGAACCACCTCCCACCACTGTGAAACACGCCACTGCATGGTGCATCTAGAAACATTGGTGAGAGTCATAGTGGACATGCCAAATTTCCTTAGTCCTCTGAGAAAGTAGAGGCATAGGTGGGCTTTCTTAACTATAGGGGCCGATTTTGCCATTTTCATTCTAAGTGCTGAATCTGGGCACAATTCAGATCCAACTTGGAAATCTGATTTCAGGCGCCCCCCCATACGCACTTAGCCAGAAAAAAAATTGTGGGTCTGAATCATGATGTGGGCGGGGCTTATCGCACCCAAAATGATTGGAGCTTTGAACTGCACACGCGCAGTTAGAAAAACATTTGAAAAAGTGCACCCATGTCAGATCGCTCCCGGACTGCAAAAAGCAGAGAAAGCGGCCCGGGACCAAAAAGCAGGAGTGATAGAACATAGAACATAGAACATTACAGCGCAGAACAGGCCCTTCGGCCCACGATGTTGCGCCGACCAGTTACAAAAACAATGACCCACTTGCCTATACCAATCCCTTTTCGTCCATAAACCTATCCAGAGATCTCTTAAACGCCCCCAAACTAGACGCATTTACAACTGCAGCAGGCAGGGCATTCCAATCCCTCCACAGACATCACCCCACCTCCAGAACATAACTGTTCCCCTTATGCACCCACCCCCCCAACTACCCAAACTGGTCACGACCCCCTGCCCCTTTCCCCCACACTGATTGCCTGCAGAGTGGCAATGAACCCCCCTGCCTCCCCCGCCCACTCGCCAAAGAGCCATTTGGCCTCCCCCCCCATCAGTGAGTGATTAGGCCTCCCTTCCCCTCTCCTACCACAGACCTCCCCCCTCCCATAACCGCCCTCTCTCCATAACCCTTAATCCCCTCTCTTATCAAGAACCCATCGACCCGCTTCTTAAAAATATTTAGCGAGGCAGCCTCCACCACTTCAACGGGCAGAGAATTCCAGAGATTCACCACCCTTTGAGTGAAGAAGTTCCTCCTCAACTCCGTTCTAAACCGCCTCCCCTTTATCTTGAGGCTGTGCCCCCTAGTCCTACTGTCTTTTTTGAGCGGGAAGAGTCTCTCCACCTCTATCCTATCCATCCCATTCATCATCTTATACGTCTCAATGAGATCTCCCCTCATTCTTCTAAACTCTAACGAGTACAAGCCTAGTTTATTCAGCCTCTCCTCATAGTTCAATCCCCTCAACTCCGGTATCAGCCTAGTAAACCTCCTCTGCACTCCCTCCAGGGCCAAAATATCCTTGCGCAGGTGCGGCACCCAAAACTGCACACAGTACTCCAGCTGCGGCCTCACCAATGCCCTATACAGCTGCAGCAAGACCTCCCTACTTTTATATTCAATCCCCCTCGCTATGAAGGCCAGCATCCCATTCGCCTTCCTGACCACCTGCTGCACCTGCAAGCTGGGTTTTTGCGACTCATGCACAAGGACCCCGAGGTCCCTCTGCACCGTCGCCTGCTGCAGTTTTTCGCCACGTAAGTAATAGTCCTTCCTACCATTCTTCCTACCAAAGTGGACCACCTCACACTTGCCAACATTAAATTCCATTTGCCATTTCCTGGCCCATTCGCCCAGCCTATCTAGATCCTTCTGCAGACTCTCCACACCCTCCGCACAATTTGCCTTTCCCCCAATCTTGGTGTCATCAGCAAATTTCAACACCCTGCACTCGGTTCCCTCCTCCAGATCATCTATATAAATGGTAAAAAGCTGAGGCCCCAGCACCGACCCCTGGGGCACCCCACTAGTCACCAACCGCCAATCCGAATAGCACCCATTGACCCCCACTCTCTGCCTCCTATTTGACAACCAATCTTCTATCCACGCTAACACCCTACCCCCAACTCCATGTCCCCTGACCTTCTGCAATAACCTCTTGTGAGGTACCTTGTCAAACGCCTTCTGAAAATCCAGAAAGACCACATCCACCGGCTCTCCTCTATCCACTGCCCTAGACACATCCTCATAGAACTCCAGTAAATTTGTCAGACACGACTTCCCTTTAATGAAACCGTGTTGCGTCTGCCCTATCAAGCAATTCCCTTCAAGATGCCTCGCAATTTCCTCCTTAATGACGGATTCTAACATTTTACCTACCACAGACGTTAAACTAACCGGCCTATAATTCCCCGCCTTTTGCCTGGCACCCTTCTTAAACAACGGCGTAACATTAGCTGTTTTCCAATCTTCCGGCACTTCCCCGGAATCCAGCGACGTCTGGAAAATAACCACCAAGGCATCCACTATAACCTCCGCCATTTCTTTCAGAGCCCTCGGATGCATTCCATCCGGTCCTGGGGACTTGTCCACAATCAGCCCCTCCAGTCTGTCGAGCACCACCTCTCTAGTAACAGTAATGTCATTAAGACCCTCCAGTCCTACCACCTTTCCATCGCTAACACCCGGCAAATTATTCACGTCCTCCTCCGTGAAGACAGAAACAAAAAAGTTATTCAAGACCTTAGCCATATCCCCATCCCCTACCACTAGCTCCCCTTTCTCATCCTCTAAAGGACCAATGTTCACCCTAGCCAGCCTCTTCCTTTTTATATATTTATAAAAACTCTTGCTATCCTTTTTTATATTAAGTGCTAGCCCAGCTTCATAGCTTCTCCTACCCTCCTTTATCAACTTCTTTGTCAATCTTTGTTGACATTTAAACCTTTCCCAATCCTCTTCTCGCCCACTGCTCTTAGCTACTCTAAATTCCTCCGCTTTTAATTTAACACTTTCCTTCACCTCCTTCGTTATCCACGGCTTATTACCTCTCCTCCTACTGTCCTTTTTGACCATCGGAATAAATTTCTGCTGAGCACCAAGAAAGATCTCCTTAAAGATCCTCCACTGCTCCTCAGCAGACCTACCTTCCAACGCGCTCCCCCAGTCCACATTCGCCAATTCTTCTCTCATCCTACCATACTCCCCTCTATTCAAACAAAGGACGCGTGTCTGGGAACCCACTTTCTCCTCCTCCATCTGCAACAGAAACTCCACCATGCAATGATCACTCTCTCCAAGAGGATCCTTCACCTCAAGGTCCCTAATTCTACCCGCCTCATTACATAGCAAGACAATTCTCGACCAGTCAGCTAAACATTGCTGATGGGAAACTTCTAGAGTTAATTTTAAAGGGTGCAGTTACAGTTATAGGGAGATCTGTGGTTGTTACATACTCAAATGTTTGCTGATCGGACAAGATAAGAACACTGTTTTCTGTATGAAAAGAAAGCAAGCGGGATCCATGGCTTTAAATGTAGAAGTATACATCATAAAAGCAAGGAAGGAATACTAAATCTTTATAAGACATCAGACAGGCCATAGATGGGGGAAAATTAATTTGCACTTGGAAAAATATGTACTCATAAATAAAATTCAGCATGGGTTTATTAAAGGCAAATCATGTTTGACGAACATGATTGAGGTCTTTTATGAAGCAATGGAGGGGTTTGATGAGGATAGTGCAGTTGATGTGTGGACTTTCAAAAGCTATTTGATGATGCATGATAGACTTGCCAGGAAAATTGGTGCCCATGGGATTCAAGGGACAGTGACGGTCTGGATATAAAACTGGCTCAGGGTCAGGGAGTGGAGAATAATGGTAAATGATTGCTTTTCAGACTGGAGGAAAGTCTGCAGTCTTGTGTCTCAGGGGAGATCAGTCTTAAGATCATTGGTCTTTTTGATATATATCAATGATGTGGACTCGGGTATACAGGGCATAATTTTAAAGTTTGCGCATGAGAAAATTTGGAGTTGCAGTAAACAATGAGGAAGCTAGTAACAGACTTCAGGGATTGCAGAACAGGCAGGTATATAGCAGACAACATTTAGCACAGATTGGGGATATATTTTGGCCGGAAGAATGAAGACAGACAATATAAACCAAATGGTACAATGTTAAAGGGAATGCCATAATAAAGAGACCTGAGGCTGTTAAATTCACTAAGCTTAAGCTATTGGACAAGTTAAGAACACTGTTTTCTATATGAAAACAAAGCAGATCGGATCCATGATTTTATGAAAAGAGATATAGCATGGAATGTTCCCAAAATTTGTCAGTGTCAGACTCTGACTGAAAACCAAAGTGTATTTCTGCCTAAACACAGTCGAGCTTTCAGATCTTGGGGCAACCCCCCACTCACCATAGAAATATGGGGGCACTCTTGCCTGCCTCTCCCTCCCCACCTCCACGCAAGTAATGGAGGGGGGCACTCTGCCCCCTCTCTGCAGCCCCCGTCCCCCCCACTGCCATGGCAGTATCACAAATACTCTACCCCTCACAGCTATTGTATCCTCCCCCCTCACAGCCATCAGCCAGCCTCATACCTATCGCTGTCCTTCTTCACAGTCATCGCCCCACCCTTCATAGCCATCATTCTACTCCTACACAATCACCATCGCCGCCCCCCCCACTCCCCCCAACTTTCCCCCACCCACTCCTCCGACCCATATCACGAGTATCGCCCTCGCCGTCACAGGTACCAGCACTTCTCCATCATCCACGGGCCTACCCCGGCACTGTCTCCTGGCACAGGCTGACACTGCCAGGTTGGCACTGCAGGCGGCTTTGCTAAGACTATGTTTTGAAGAAGGAGAATCATATGGACTCGAAACGTTAACTGTTTCTCTCTCCACAGATGCTGCCAGAGCTGCTAAGTTTACCAGCATTTTCGGTTTTTATTCAACAACAAGTATAGAAAGCATTCTTTCTGGTTGTATCACAGCTTAGTTTGACTGCGGCTCTGCCCAAGACCACAAGGAACTACAAAAAGTTGTGAATGTAGCCCAGTCCATCAAGCAAACCAGCCTCCCATCCATTGACTCTGTCTACACTTCCTGCTGACAATATAAACCTGTAAAGTAGCTAGCATAACTAAGGACCTCATAGATCCCAGACATTCTCACTTCCACCTTCTTCCATCAGACACAACAGCTTCTTCCCTGCTGCTGTCAAACTTTTGAATGGACTTACCTTGCATCAAATTGATCTTTCTCTACACACGAGCTATGACTGTAACAGTACATTCTGCACTCTCTCATTTCCTTCTCTATGAGCAGGATGCTTTGTCTGTACAGCGCTCAAGAAACAATACTTTTCACTGTATGTTAATACATGTGACAATAATAAATCAAATCAAAAATCAAATCAAATCAAACAAAAGGTTGAAATGGATTCTGGGTTTCATACAAGGAACAATGGATAATTGACATGTCATATGGAGTCTGTTATAAAGAGGATATTATAACCATGGAAAGAGAACTGTGACAATTCATGTGAAGGATACCAGGAATGAGAGATTATAATTCAGTGGAAAGACTTGAAAATTTGGAGCATTCATTACTAAAGTGGAATGTTAAGGAATGTTCAAAACTGTGTGGGATAGGAAAAGTGGAAAGAGATGGTTTTCTCTGGTTTGTGAATTGACAATGAGCATTGATCAGAGTTTTATTTTCTCCTGCTGATGGCCTTCCAGATGATGTGGGAGGCTGGGGGAGCCATGTAAATGTCATCAAATGGCCTTCCTGCCGCCCACTCTGACATCTCCACAATATTTACAGTGGGACAAGCAAGGCCAAAACCAATCTGCACAGCCTTGCCTCAAATGTGGCCCTTAAGTGGCCTAT
The DNA here is from genome assembly GCF_965287045.1 of Carcharhinus amblyrhynchos. NCBI lineage: Eukaryota > Metazoa > Chordata > Chondrichthyes > Carcharhiniformes > Carcharhinidae > Carcharhinus > Carcharhinus amblyrhynchos. The sequence continues at coordinate 42,542,503 of NC_137324.1, read as the reverse complement.
TAATCAGCACTTAAAGGCCATTTAGGGCCCAGCCTCAATTTTCAGTTGACAGCAGGAGTTCCAGAACTAAAGGGGGAATTAATTCAATCAGGCCATGGGCAGAGAGGAGCAGGAGTGCTGCCAACAATGCAGAGGGATTATGCTGAACTAAAGAAATACTGACTCGCATAGGGACCAACTTTCACGGATAGAAAATGAGTTGGTGAAGAAAAATGAGAAGTGAAGATAGAAGTGAAGTGTTGCTCTCAGGAACACTTGAAAGAAGACTTGAAATTCTTAAATGTGAACATGTAGAGGCAAATTCAACAAAGATAGTTCTTCAATTAAAACTCAAGTAAATTTACAGAATCGTACAATTGTTACAGCGCAGAAAGAGGATATTTGACCCTTGTGTCTGCAACGATAAGCATCAAGCATCTGAGGCCTCCAAACGAAGAAGGATGGCGCAGTGGTTAGCACTGCTGTTACACAGCGCCAGGGACCTGGGTTTGATTCCCAGCTTGGGTCACTGTCTGTGTGGACTTTGCACATTCTCCCCGTGTCTGTGCAGGTTTCCTCTGGGTGCTCCAATTTTCTCCCACATTCTGAAAGATGTGCTGGTTAGATGCATTGACCCGAACAGGCGCAGGCATGTAGCGGCTAGAGGAATTTCTCAGTAACTTCATTGCAGTGTTAATGTAAGCCTTACTTGTGATTAATGAATAAACTTCATTTTTAAACATTTACTGGAATTCTACCGCTCTGCCTGCCATGGAATTGGAGTGGGCGCGAGATGGACACTGGAAATATCTATTGACCTCGGGCAGGAATTCCCGGTCCTGCTTGAGCGAGGCTGTAAAATCCCACCTATTGTGTTTATCACCTGGAGCAGGAGAGATTATCGCTGATGTATCAGGACAGTTGCTTTAAAGTAGAATTTACAACCATTACTGATGAACTTGTTGAGCTTTGTTCTAATCTGAACAACATAAATGTTGAAATACACTATATGGAAGAGCAAATCCAGACTTTGAAAGCAAATAAGAGAAATTTTACTGCACAGATTGTCAATCTCTAAAGAGTGAATTGAAAGACTCCAAGGAGCAGTCAGTGACCCTGGAAGAAAGATTCCAAACAGAACCGAATAAAGTTGTCAAACTGAGTGCCGCAGATAACTCTGAAACAAAGACAACTCCACTTGCCAGTGGTTGCTGAGCTGATTGAAAGGATTCATCCACTTGAAAAATAACAGAAAAAGGAGAAAGTACTCAAAAGTTTGGGTAGAATTGTAAAATAATAAAAACATAAACTGCCACCAAAGTCGTAACCACCCATACCACGTCAGAAGAAGTGAATAAAGGGACAAGGATTCAAGCACAATGTTGATCTTCCCCGCAAGAATCATGCTGGGGTAGCAATAAGCAGTCAGTGTAACAGCTGAATCCAACCAAAGGAATGCAAGAAAAGGATGAAAACAGACTCAGATACTGAACAACCTCAAAACCTTCATAAAAAATCAGCACAGACAGAGCCTTTTTCAAAATTCATCCACAGAATGTGGGCATCGCTGGGTGGTCCAGCAGTTATTTCCCATAAATGTCAACCACATTGCTGTGGATCAGCAGTCACTTATAGACCAGACTAGGTAAGGATGATAGCTTTCATTCTCCAAAGGGCATTGGTGAACCAGATGGGTCTTTATGACAATGGTTTCATGGTCACCATTAGACTTCTAATTCTAGATTTTATCAAATTAAAATGTCACCATCCACTACAGTGGGTTTCAAACTCAGCTCCTCAGGGGACTACTCTGGACCTCTGGATTACATATTCAACAACAATAGAACTACACCACTGCCTACCACTATTCTGACAGCAGTGCAAATTAAATAAGGCAAGGTATAAGGCCTCCAGACCAACTGAACCTTTGAATTAAAGGAATTGAGGGGAGGAGATGGTGTAGTGATAATGTAATAATTGGCAATAATCATAATGTAAGGTATTGGGTAAATTATAATCACTAAAATACATTGGATTAAGACCTGGGGTGGGGTGGTATAAGAGTCCGGCACATACCTATATCGGGAGAAATTTTCCCAACCCGTCCTCCACAGGAATTGTAGTGGGCACGGGGCAAACCATACAAAGGTCCTTTGATCTCAAGTGGGATTTTCCAGTTTTGAGGTGAGTATGGCCAAAAAATCCCGCCCATTGGGTTAATGTTGGACTGAGCGCAGTCTCACCAATACAGTGATGCAAGAGAGCACATGACCCACATGCAGAGTCAGCTCAGTGTTAGAGAAAGCCATGTGTACCAGGAAGCATGGAGACAGCTCCTAACTTTTACCCTTTACTGCATGTGAATACTGTTTGTGAACAGCTCTCAGAGTCAATAAAGAATTACAGTTAACACACATATGACTACAAAGGCTTCTTCTGACCCATCAAACTGTAACTAACAGCCAGCAGCTCTCAGTGTGGTGGGACATCTACCTGAATGAGTCAAGAATATCATTATTACATCATAGAATAGCCTTGTACAAGTGTCATGGAGGCAGACACAACAGCAAATAAAGTATGGAAACAAAAGTAAAGAAGATAACTCCAGTTAAAGATTTAATAATACAACACTGTTGCGCTGAATGGCCTCATTCTTTTTGCAATTTCTATAATTCCATGGAGTTTGTCATGGCTGTGGTCAATGTTCATGTAGACCAACATTGGGTTAGTCTATAGTATAGGAGGAACTTATGGGCTCCAACTGCCCATTAAATGAGGAGGAACATCCATACCCACTAGCATGGGTATCTCAGTTGGTATCAAACCAAAGTTCAGAGTTGGGCCTTCATCTGGACTAACTCATCTGGACTAATGGCTATGGATTCAAACACTACACCTTCTGACTCAGAAACAGAAATGCTAGCACTATGTCAAAGACGCTCTCCATTAAGAGTTAGTCGTCTACCCTTAACTGCTTCAGAACCAAAGGAACATAAATTCAAAATGTCACACTGACCCCATTCAATGAGATCATGACTGATCTGATGTAATCCTCAACTCCACTTTCCCGCCTTCTCCCCATCATCCTTGGAATTGTCAGAATTATTCATATTTTGATTTATAGAACTTAAAGCTGGTGATCAGATTCTCCTGATATGTTTGAGCCTAAGTCATTTCAGCTTGTTTGATAAATTTCAGTTGACACTACAATACGTAGATGAGAAGACTTGACTAATTAGCTTGAAGCCACCTTTTGTTTTCATTGAGGCTGCCTTTCACCTATTTGGCACAGTGCCTGAATTCTAGAGTGTGAGCTGTTACCATATACGAGAAGCTTTAAAATGGGTGCATATTATGTAGCTGCACATTTGGGAAATACAATCAGCTCAAAATCCTGATCACCTAATTATTTAATCAGTTTAATGGCAACACTGTCACCTCAGTCACAAGTCTGTGAGCTCAAGGCCCATCATTCGACATGAGTACAGGATTTATGCTGACACTTCAGGGAGCATTGCACTTTCTGATGTGCAGTCTTTCAGGCAAGATATGTCTATTCCAGTAGACATAAAATATCCCATGTGACCACTTGAAGTTCTCTTGGTGTTTAGACCAAATACAGCCTTTAATCAACAACAGCAAAAAGAGATTAACTGGCCATTCATCTCATTGTCTGCAGGTCCTTGATGTGTGCAAATTGGCTGCCATATTTGCCTGAAGAACAACAATGACGACACTTCAAAAGTAATTAATTGGTTGTGGGAGCTTTGAGACATGAAAGGTGCCAAATGAATTCATTTTATTAACTTTCATTTCTTGTTATCATGCTGAGTGGGAAAACTTGTTGGATGCGAACGATTGCAGCCTTGGATGAGAGTTGTTAATTTTAAGCCCTTTTTGCTGGTGTGTGAGTTAAAGGAATGTAGCGATGTTAACTGAGTGGCTGATGTAATTAAAAATCACCAAGGAATTCTCCCTTGGGGGAGAAAAGTGAATTCAAGTAAGATTTAGCAAACTATGAGGTTAGGATTTTATGGCCTTGCTCATCCTAAAACAGTAAAATCCTGTCCCAAGTCAATGGACCTTTCCATGGTTAGGCCTGCTCCAATTCCTGCAGTGAGCGGGCTGGTAAATTTCTGGCCTGTGTTTCTGTTTAGGCCAAATTCAATATTTAACTATCATTCCCGTCATGGCTTCTTGAAGCAATGATTGGGTAAGGACAGTGGGGGAGGGCAGCAGAATAATATCATAGTTCCCACATAGCATGGAATAGCACATAGCAATGACATGATGATAATTCACAATGGATGTAAGTGCTGCTGTTTACACCAAATAAAGGATGGAAGTCCTCAGAATGCATAGGTAAATAATATTGCAAAAGAATCAGCCACAAAGCCAGAGTAAATGCATTAAGCAAACGTGTGGACTCCCAACTCTAACTTATGTGTTTCTTTTTAAGCAGTTTGTAGATAAGTGGAAGTGTGAAATACAGTGGGCAAATCTCCAGAAAACCTCTTAACCACTATTACCATTTTTACCAACCTTGGATACCCCCATTCATATTCATATGGTCAGATGAGGCATCATTTTCCGTAAAACCCATCTGGTCCACTCTTGCCCTTAAGGGGAGAAAATCTGCCATTCTTCCCATATAGGTCTGGCCTATATGTGACGCCAATGTCACAGCAATGTTGATCTTCAACTGCCCTCTGAACAAGGGCAACTAGGAATGGGCAATAAGTGCTGACCAGCCAGCAATGCCCATGTTCCACAGATAAATAAAGAAAATATTTCCCATCTTCTAACACTTTGTCATGCCAGTTATTTGTAATGCCATTGGGTTTCTGAAATTCGGCATTGCTAATCAAGCATTACCAAGGAGACAGATGTAAAATTAAAATTTGAAGGGCCATATTGCAGAGGGATTTATTGCATTTGGCAAGGCGGGAATCACACACTTTATATATTTCTATGCCTTGGTATGTTTTTTAGCTTTGACAAAGTATCGTCTGAACTTGAAATGTCAGCTCTTTTCTCTCCTTCAAGATGCTGCCAGGCCTGTGGAGATTTTCCAGCGTTTTCTCTTTTGGTTTCAGATTCCAGCATCAAGCAATAATTAGCTTTTATACATTTTTTACTTTCCAAACTTTATTTTCTTTTACAGAATGGTCCACAGTAAAATGCAAGCAGAGAGAAGGTTAGAAGAGAAGGGGCTGAAGAGAGAGACAACAAAAAAAAAGGAATAGACAAAATTATTCAACTGATAAAATAAAAAGGTTGTCAAAATAACAAATAAAAGGTTGCCCACACTGAATCAATGATTTAAATTGATCCATGTAATGTACATTTAATCTTTTCAAGTATAAGAAAGATCATTGTCTCCTTGATCCATTGCAAGTGGAAGGGTGGAGCCACAGACTTCCAGTTAAATATGATAAGTCGGCGTGCCAAAAAATAACTTTTCAATAGCACTTTTTCTATGGAATGAAATGTGCCACAGCCATTTTCTGATGCCTCAACTTCAGGTCAACGCTACTGCAGCAGGAAAGCTACCAGCAGGAGTGTAGGCTGAGTGGTCATGTTTTTAGGTGATGATGTGGCTACTTAAAGGATCACATAACGGAAGGGTGGGTGTTCTTCCTGGCAGTGTGGAAGCATGTAGAAGGTGCTGTGAGTATTTAATAAACTATTGTTATAAATCTTTGGCCGCCAGTCATTGGAACCCAGCACTTCTACATGGTGTCAGGATTTGGCAGGATGGCTCTGAGACTTTGCCGCATTGACTTGCTCATGCTTGATGAAAACATTGCGGATAACTGGGTCAGTTTTGAAAAGGAGTGACACATGTACTGCTGTGTTGAATTATTGGACAAATCAAAAAATGTACAAGCATAAACCTTACTAAATCTATGAAGCCCCAAGGTCCTTGAACCATTTGAATCATTTGTCTTTCAAATGGAAAAGGCAAAAAAAGACCCCAAAATACTCTTTAAAAAGTTTGGAAACATTTGCTTGACAGTGAAGAACATAACACTGGAAACCAAAGATTTCACAATTTGGAAAATCATCATCAATGACACTCTGGGTCGAGGGTTGTACTCTGTAAGAACATAATCCAAAACTTCATTTCATCCTCGACAAAATCGGGACCATACTGCTAAAGCTCAACACTGCTAAATGCAGTTTCAATCAGATTCCCTATGTGGGTCACTTACTCACAGCCAATGATGTGAATCCAGTTCCAGACAAAACAAGGTTTATACAACGGATGTCTATCCCTGTGGAAAAGCATGCCCGACGGCGCTTCCTTTGTATGACGAATTATCTTTCTAAATTCATTCCTTGTCACAGTGAAGTCAGTGGACCTCTTTGTCAGCGCCTCCACCAGTATGTTGAACAGTGCTAACATGAGGACCACACAGCTGTCTTCAACAGACTCAAACGGGCACCCTTGTTCAAAATCCCATTGATGTTAAATGTGAGAGTAGCCCAAATCTCAGATGGGTAATTTGGAACACTGGTCCTTAAGTGTTTATTTTCATAGAATCATAGAATCCCTACAGTGCAGAAGGAGGTCATTCAGCACATTGGGCCTGCACTGACAACAATCCCACCCAGGCCCTATCGTGGTTACCCCACGTTTTCACTCAGCTAATACCCCTGACACTAAGGGGCAATTAGCATGGCTAATCAATCTAGTCCACACATTGTTTGGACTGTGGGAGGAAACCGGAGCACCCAGAACAAATGCATCTAGACAGTGGGAGAATGTGCAAACTCCACACAGTCACCTAAGGCCAGAATTGAACCCAGGTCCCAACAATGCTAACCACTGTGCCATCATGCCATTCATTTTTTTTTCTAAATCATTGTTAAGTCCAATCAGTGGAAGCTTGTCCTCCATAAATACCTCTACCTTTCCAATTTTCTCTCCTCCACTAGACCCTCTTCAAGTATTTACAGAATTTGGTATAATGTGAAGTAAGATCTGTAAACCAGTGTGGAATGATAATAATTCAGAGAAAAGAATGATTATTTAGCTGTGTAATGCACAACAACAAAGGCCACAATACAAAACGCAATTTTCTATGGTAATAGCTACACACAGAGTACACTTCAGTTAACTCCTTCTATAATCTACATTTCTAAAGTTCAAGAACGTTCTTCACCTAAAACAAACCTAAGATTTAACTTTAAAAGCCAAATGCAGCAAATAGTTACAACACATGATTTGATTTGATTTCTTATTGTCACATGTATTAATATACTGTGAAAAGTATTGTTTCTTACACACTGTACAGATAGAGCATACTGTTCATAGAGAAGGAAATGAGAGAGTGCAAAATGTAGTCCTAGCTAGGGTGTAGAGAAAGATCAACTTAATACAAGATAGGTCCATTCAAAAATCTGATGGCAGCAGGGGAGGAGTTGTTCTTGAGTTGGTTGATATGTGACCTCAGACTTTTGTATCCTTCTTTCCCCTGACAGAAGAAGGTGGAAGAGAGAATGTTTGAACAGTGTGGTGTCCTTAATTGTGCTGGCTGCTTTGCTGAGGCAACAAGAAGTGTAGACAGAGTCAATGGATGGGGGACTGGTTTGCATGATGGATTGGGCTATGTTCATGACCTTTTGTAGTTTCTTGCTGTCTTGGGCAGAGCAGGAGCCATACCAAGCTGTGGTACAACCAGAAAGAATGCTTTCTATTGTGCATCTGCAAAAGGTGGTGAGAGTCGTAGCTGGCATGTCAAGTTTCCTTCATCCTCTGAGAAAGTAGAGTCATTGGTGAGCGTTCTTAACTGTTGTGTTGGCATGGGAGGGTGAGGGGGGAGGGAACCAGGACAGTTGTTGGTGATCTGAATACCTTAAAATCCTGAAGCTCTTGATCCTTTCTACTTCATCCCCATGAATGTAGACAGGATCATATTCTTCTTTACGCTTCCTGAAGTCGATGACAATCTCTTTTGTTTTGTTGACATTGAGGGAGAGATTATTGTCATCATACCAGTTCACCAGATTCTCTATCTCCAGATTTGTATCTGGTGCTACAATACTTTGATGTTCAGCAGCTTATAGGCAGATGTTACCCAGCACAGACTCAGTGCGGAGTGCATCCAGAAAGGCAGACCTTTGCATCAAATGCCCTCACTGAGATGTGATGGGTTATGCATCAGCGGCAACAGCTTAATTCACATTTCACCCTATGTAAATAGTTATGTATTATTAGCCTGTTCAATCCGTATGTCATAAAATGGTTTGCACACAGTTTCTGTTTGCACACACTATTATGTCTCAATACCCATTGTTGTCCCAATTTAAATGGAGAAGATGTAGACTGAGTGGTCACGAGATGACATAATGGCATGGCTATTTAAAAGGGCATGCAACAGAAGTGCAGAAGTTCTCCCTGAAGTATGGGCACAGTGGAAGCATGTAAAACAGGTAGAGTCGCTATAGCCCCAGATGACCATAGGCTACTATCTCTGTTGGGGGTGGGGGGGAGGGGGGACAGATGATTGGTGTAGATTTTAATCTGAGGATCATCGCACATTAAGCAAAGGGCAAGGTTGAGAAGGTGGGGCCTTCACAAATAATTGAACCTTGTGCTGTTGGCATCGCTCCACATCACAAACCAACTATCCAGCCAACTCAGCTAAAATTCTGCATACCCATCAGTCCCAGTGTCCCATAAGTGCTCCCTGGATTGGGTCTGACTAGAGGAACTTCACTCTCATCACCATTCCCTATCCCAGTCTGTCAGGAAACCTCATTCCTTGCTCCAGCTCTCATTAGTTCCCAGCAGTCCATTTCAATGGCTGCTAATTGACTGAACCGCAGAGCAGAGGAGTGCACGTTTCTCCCGCTGAAAACCACAGAGTGAAGGTGGCTGATTGGGAGTGAAAGTGGCCATAAGCTGCACAGCCTGACTCAGTGCCAACACCCATGGTGCAGCAGAGCAGTGACAGAGAATGGATGATGGGATTGTGGGAAATGGGATGGAAGGGAGAGAAATGCAAGTGATTAGAAGATGAGCAAGGAAAACGATAGCAATTGGATAATCAGTGAGCATGGGTAGGGAAATGGGAGCCTGTCATTAATGAGCATGCACAAGGAGTGCTGGTCAAGCCCAGGGAAAAGCTGCTGCCTGCTTCAGAGAACTCCAGAGGGACTGAATTAAAATTACATAGAGCTTTAAAATGATATGGGCAACTTTCCACCATTTACCCAGGCAATTGTTGAAAATTGTTTTTCATTTTTAGAATTCTGTGTACTTTCAGTTCAGCTTTTAAATTCAGTGCCAATGCTGGTGTGGCATCCCCCCTCCATGCCCCCTCCACCCCCAAATCCTCGAACCATCAAGTTTGCCTCATTGTTAGATCATTCATGTAAATGAGCCTGGAGATCTGCAGGGTTCAGAGAGCAAAACCTGCACCAATTCTGTAGGATTCTCATTGCACTGGATATCTAAATGCTGGTGCGTGCCTGCTGTGTTTATAATGTTTTGCTTTGCAACAACAGTGAAAGCTGGAGATGCCATTTATGTGTAATTATAAGACCTAACCAGCTTGAATGAGGTGATATCATTCAAAGTGCTTTACTTACAATAGAAGGTGAGAATGACAGGAACATTAAGACCAACCTTTCAAATCCCTTTCATAGTGGCTGGATAATTATTCCAGTCCCTATTGTTAAGGAATTTGCTTATATTTCTCATTGAGAAAAGTGAAATTGTGGGGTATCATCTACCTCATTCTTACTTCATGATTAATAACTGGGACAGCATTTTTGATTGAAGGATGCTTCTGTTCATAAACATTTGTTGAGATGTGTAAAAATTAGTCCTTCTTTCTGTTTTTTTGCATGTGGATGCTAATCATCAACAGAAAATTATGGAAATGATACACAGCTGCACAGGTTTTGCTGAATACTGATAAGTATTCAAATGGAGATATGTCTCTGCAAATTAGTATTCCTCTGCTATTCACTAAACTTTGCTGATCTGCAAATTGTCACTTTGTGAGGAATCTAATTACAGGAGCTTCAAGCTTCTGTCATTTACCCACAAACAGCATAAGCATCACGCTGCTCCTTAATACCTATATGAAAGCAAGGTGAGAAATATCATATTCTGATGACTGCTTTCCCAGGTAGTTCTGCATCAATAGAAGGTCAAACTTGACTTCTCGCATATATTCAGCTCTCTAAATGTCACGGGTTCAGCCAACTTTTCATATGCGGCTCTCAAATCCATATTCAGAATGTGTTTTTTTGTTTGCAAAATGGGCCTAAGCCATGAAAGGCAGGTGGACTACATTATCGAGCATAAACTCATTTACTTAATGCCTGAAGGTGAGGTTGCCTCTTATCCTCTGAGCCTCCTAGACAAATAAAGCTTCTCTAACAGCCTTAACTTACCTGTCATCTTTTCCTCTGTGTATCATTTCACTTTTAATTCAAAGTTGTCAATTACTCAGCAGATTTCCCAAATTGTGTCAAAATCTATCAAAGCTTTAGTTGCTTGAATCAACATCCATTTGTTGACAGGGAGATCAATGAAACCATGCTCAAAGACAGTGGGCAAGAAATGAGGTTTATTAGTTTTGTGATTTGGGAGAAATGAATACCCTTACGAGACCAAAATATTGTTCAGATCATGTACACAAACTGATGGGCAAATCGCACTGCACACCAAATTGGTGCAGACTTCATCAGAGGAAATAGAAATTAGGAGAAGAAGTAGGTAAATTCAGCCCTTCGAGCCTGTTCCGTCATTCATTCAGGTCATGGCTGATATCTTCCTGGTTTTACCTGTTCCCCATTTCCCCTTATTCCTTTTTAAAATTAGAAATATCAGTATCTCCTTTTGAAACCATTCAACGATTCAGACTCCACAGCACTATGGGACAGTGAGTTCCACAAAAGAAGTACTTTCTTCTCACCTCAGTATTAAATCTACCTCCTTTCAATCTATACCTGTGACCTCTTGTCCTAGATTGCCCCATAAGAGGAAACATTTGGTCCACAAGTTATCAATCCCTTTTAAAATTTAATATATTCAATCCAATCCCCTCACATCCTTCTAAACTCTAGCAAATTTAAGCGCAAACTGTTTAATCCCTCCTCATGGATCAACCCTTTCATCCCCAGAATCAATCTGGTGAACCTCCTCTTTACTGCCACCAATGCCACCATATCTTTCCTCAAATAAGAAGACCAGAAGTGGGCACAACACTCCAGGTGAGGCCTCACGAACACTTGATACAACTGTGACAACACTTCTCTAACCCAGTCCCTTTGCAATAAATGCTAACTTCCCATTTGCCTTTTTTTATTACATGCTGCATCTCCATGCTGACTTTCTGTGATTCATGAACATAGGCACCCAGATCCCTCTGCCCAGATGCATTTTGAGTCATGCACATGGTAAACATCCTCCAGGTGTATGCACTGTAGGCAGGTCATGATATCAGTTGGTTGTTCCAGCCAATGTGCACATGTTCTGTAGCAAAAACAAACTCCACTCCACCCCCTGCATAAGATGATCATCAACTGCTTACAGGTTAGTTGCTGGTTGATTTCTTTTCCTACTTGATGTATTGAATCTACAAGTGTATGATGCTTTCTATACTTGGTTTAAGTTGCAAAGGTCTTCAGGGAGTAGTGAAAGGTACAATGAAAATCAACTGTCTTCCACCAGAATGTGGGGCTGAGGCAGGTGTGCTCAGAGTTTGCTGAAGTGACTGGCTCCTGAAACCAATGTTGCAACATAAAGGCACATTAGGGGCCGAAATCCTGAGAATTTTCCAGTGTCCTGCCATAAATCCAAAGGGGATTGTAGAGTAGAATCATAAGATCCCAATAGTGCAGAAGAAGGCCATTTGACCCATTGAGCCGGCATCAACTCTCTGGCAGTGTCTTACTGGGAGGAGAATCCCCTGGGGCTGTTCCCCTCCAAAATAGGTTTTCGGTCCTGGAGGCTACAGTTGAGGAAGCATCAACTGGGGATAGCCAAAGGGAGCAGGACTCTGGGGGTGAGCCTGTTGTAAAAGCTCAGGTGTCTAGGGGATGCAAGAGATTGGGCCTCGTGATTGGGGACTCGACAGTTAAGGGGACGGATAGGAGAGTTGGTAGTAAGGGTAGGGACTCAGGGCTGGTGTGTTGCCTACCAGGGGCTGGGGTCCGGGATGTGTCAGAGAGGATATTCAAGACTCTTAGGGGAGAGGGTGATCAACCCCAAGTTATAATTCATGTGGGGACACATGACATAGGGAGGCTAAGAGAAGGGGATATTAAGCAGAGTTTCATGGAGTTGGGATGGAAACTAAAGGCCAAGTCAAACAGAGTGGTTATCTCTGGACTCTTGCCTGTGCCACGGGATAGTTTAGAGAGGAATAGGGAGAGGGAAAGTTTGAACTTGTGGCTGAGGGGATGGTGCAGGAGGGAGGGGTTTAATTACTTGAGCAATTGGGGCTCATTCTGGGGAAGGTGGGATCTCTATAAGAGTGATGGTATACATCTGAACCAGAGGGGAACAAATATCCTGGGGGGTAAATTTGTGAAGGCTATGCGGAGTGGTTTAAACTGATTCAGAGGGGGGGGTGGGATCCTGGGTAGAGGGGGTGAAAGTGAGGGGGGCATAGAAGGGGACGGCATTGCACGGCATTGTGGGGGTGGGGCGGAGCAAGGTTTGAAATGTATATACTTTAACGCGAGGAGTATTCGCAATAAAGTGGATGAACTTGCAGCGTGGACCAGTACCTGGGACTTTGATGTTGTGGCCATTTCAGAGACGTGGATAGAGCAGGGTCAGGAATGGATGTTGCAGGTGCCGGAGTACAAGTGCTTTAGTCGGAGTAGAGAAGGAGGTAGAAGGGGGGGTGGAGTAGCATTATTGGTCAAGGACTATATCACAGTGTCAGAGAGGAAGTTTAATGAGGACTTGTCTGTTGAGGTAGTATGGGCAGAAATTAGAAATAGGAGAGGAGAGGTCACCCTGTTGGGAGTCTTTTATAGACCTCCAAAAAGTTCTAGAGAGGTTGAGGAAAGGATTGCAGAGACGATCCTGGTTAGGAGTGAAAGTAATAGGGTAATTGTTATGGGGGACTTTAACTTTACTAACATTGATTGGAATTGCTATAGCTCTAGCTCGTTAGAGGGGTCAGTTTTTGTTCAAAGTGTGCAGGAAGGTTTTTTGACTCAATGTGTAGATAGGCCAACTAAAGGTGAAGCTATATTGGACTTGGTGCTGGGAAATGAGCCAGACCAGGTGCTAGACTTGGAAGTTGGTGTGCATTTTGGTGATAGTGACCACAATTCGGTTACGTTCACCTTAGTGATGGAAAGGGATAGGCATGAACCTCGGGTCAGTAGTTTTAGCTGGGGGAAGGGTAATTATGAGGCCATTAGGAGAGAATTAGGAAGCATTGGTTGGACTAGGAGATTACAGGGACTAGGAACGTCTGAAATGTGGAGTTTTTTCAAGGAGCAGCTACTGCGGGTCTGTGATAGGTATGTCCCTGTCAGGCAAGGAGGAATTGGTAGGGCTAGGGAACCGTGGTGCACAAAAAAAGTTGATTTGTTGGTTAGGAAGAAGAAGGAGGCTTATGTTCGGATGAGGCTTGAGGGCTCGGGTAGTGCAGTAGAAAGCTTTAGATTGGCTAGGAGGGAGTTGAAGAGGGAGTTAAGAAGGGCTTAGAGGGCATGAGATGACTTTGGCTGATAGGATTAAGGAGAATCCTAAGGCGTTCTATAGGTATGTCAAGAACAGAAGGTTGGTTAGGGCAAGATTAGGGCCAGTTACAGACAGTAGGGGGAAGTTGTGTGTGGAACCGGAAGAGATTGGAGAGGCATTGAACCATTATTTCTCTTCGGTGTTCATGCAGGACGATATGAATGTAGCTGAGGAGGTCACTGGGGTGAAGGGGTGTAAAATAGAAAGTATTGCAGTTGATACAGAGGATGTGTTGGATATTCTAGAAGGGTTGAAAATAGATAAGTCCCCTGGTCCAGATGGGATTTACCCTAGGATTCTATGGGAGGCAAGAGAGGTGATTGCAGAGCCACTGGCTCTGATCTTCAGGTTGTCGTTGGTCTCTGGTATAGTACCAGAAGATTGGAGGACAGCGAATGTTGTCCCATTGTTTAAGAAGGGGAACAGAGACTTCCCTGGGAATTATAGACCAGTGAGTCTTACTTCTGTAGTGGGCAAGGTTTTAGAAAGAATTATTAGGGATAGGATTTATAGTTATTTGGAGAGTAATGAATTGATTAGAGATAGTCAGTATGGTTTTGTAGTGGGAAGGTCGTGCCTTACTAACCTTATTGAGTTCTTTGAGAAGGTGACCAAAGAGGTGGATAGGGGTAAGGCAGTAGACGTGGTATATATGGATTTTAGTAAGGCGGTTGATAAGGTTCACCATGGTATGCTTCTGCAGAAAATGCAGATGTATGGGATTGGTGGTAATTTAGGTACTTGGATCAGGAATTGGTTAGCAGATAGGAGACAGAGGGTGGTGGTTGATGGTAATTATTCATCATGGAGTTCGGTTACGAGTGGTGTGCCTCAGGGATCTGTTTTGGGGCCACTGCTGTTTGTAATCTTTATTAATGATCTGGATGAGGGTATAGTTGGGTGGATTAGTAAGTTTGCTGATGACACCAAAGTCGGAGGTGTGGTAGATTGTGAGGAAGGGTGTCGAAGTTTGCAGGGTGACTTGGACAGGTTGCAGAGCTGGGCCGCGAGGTGGCGGATGGAGTTTAATGCGGAGAAGTGTGAGGTAATCCATTTCGGTAGGAATAACAGATGTGTCGAGTATAGGGCTAACGGGAGGACTTTGAATAGAGTGGAGGAGCAGAGGGATCTAGGTGTATGTGTACATAGATCCCTGAAAGTTGGGAATCAAGTAGATAAGGTTGTTAAGAAGGCGTACGGTGTCATGGCGTTTATTGGTAGGGGGATTGAATTTAGGAGTCGCAGCGTCATGTTGCAACTGTACACAACTCTGGTGCGGCCGCACTTGGAGTACTGTGTGCAGTTCTGGTCCCCACATTACAGGAAGGATGTGGAGGCTTTGGAGAGGGTGCAGAGGAGGTTTACCAGGATGTTGCCTGGTATGCAGGGGAGGTCCTATGAGGAGAGACTGAGGGATTTGGGGTTGTTTTCACTGGAAAGAAGGCGGCTAAGAGGGGATCTTATAGAAACATATAAGATGATTAGAGGTTTAGATAGGGTGGATGGTGATAGCCTGTTTCCTCGGATGGAGAAAGCTAGCACGAGGGGGCATGGCTTTAAATTAAGGGGGGGTAGTTATAGGACGGATGTCAGGGGCAGGTTCTTTACCCAGAGGGTGGTGAGGGACTGGAATGCCCTGCCTGCTGCAGTTGTAAATGCGCCTAGTTTGGGGGCGTTTAAGAGATTGGTGGATAGGTTTATGGACGAAAAGGGATTGGTTTAGATTAGTGGGTCAATGTTTTTTTTTAAAATAAGACTGGTCGGCGCAACATTGTGGGCCGAAGGGCCTGTTCCGCGCTGTAATGTTCTATGTTCTATGTTCTATGTTCTATGTACTCCCTATCCTCATAGCCCTGCACATTCACCATGGCTAATCCACCTAACCTACATATCCTGGGACATGAATGAGCAATTTAGCATGGCCAATCCATCTAATCTGCACATCTTTGGAATCTCTGTGGAATTCCAACGCTCTAATACTGAATTGTCTGTCAGTCTTTCTACTGCGTTTTAATCTGTTGTTTTTGTAAAATGATGACAGTAATGTGTTATTTACGTGATTTTATAAGATAATCAACATCCAAAGAAATATACTGGGATTTGCCAACTCAATCCTCGCAGCCAATGACTTGCCACCCATTCACAGATGCAGTAAGAAAATTGCGTGCCATCGAACACAACATTACAAAACTGCAGCTGTGATTGCTGCTACAGAAAAAAAGGGTTAGTTCACTTTTACGATTCATATTCTGTTACATCCATTATAAAGTAACTGCTTTCCTTGAATATTTGTCACAGCTATGGAGGGTAATTTTCTGAGTTCGCGCTGCCAACTCTCAGGTGCATTGCTCATAAATTTCCTTCCATTAATTAGAGAAGAAAATCATAGGCTGTCAATCTGTAATTTTCCATGATGTGTTTCTGCCAGGTGACATCACTTGTTGGTAACAACCTCAGCACCCTTTATGCGAGGATAGATATTTTAAGACATTTCAAGGATAGAAATTGTAATCCTGGCACAGTGCAAAAGTTCTTAAAAATTTATTCTTTCGTGGGGTGTGGGCATCATTGGCTAGTGTTGGTTAGGTGGATTGGCCATGTTAAATTCTCCCTCAGTGTACCTGAACAGGCACTGGAGTGTGGTGACTAGGGGATTTTCACAGTGACTGCATTGCAGTGTTAATGTAAGCCCACTTGTGACTAATAAATAAATGTTAAAACTTTAAACGTTAGGCCAGCACTTAGCTGTCCACAATTACTTGCCTTTGAGAACATATTGGTAAATCATCTTCCTGAACCAATGCAGCACCTGCAACGTCCAGGAGGTAGTTCCAAGATTTTGACCTAGCAATAGGGAAGGAGCAACGATTATAGTCCCAAGTTAGGATGATGTGAGGCTTGAAAAGGAACCTGCAGATGGTGGTGCTCCCATGTATCATGGGTTTGGAAGCTGCTGTATGCTTTGTAGATGATACAAACTGCCACCACTGTGTCAGTGATGAAGGAAATGGATATCAAAGGGGGTGTCTGGGGTGCCATTAAGTGGGTGCATTGTCCTGAATTGTGTGGAGTTTCTTGAGTGTTGTTGGTGTGCACTCATCCAGGCAAGAGAGGAGTATTCCATCACACTCCTGACCTGTGCCCACTAAATGGTGGACAGGCTTTGGAGAGGCAGGAGATGAGTTATTCAGAATTCTCAGCCTGTGATGTTTTTTAAATTATTATTCATTCATGGGATGTGGGCATGGCTGGCTAGACCAGAATTTATTGCAGATTTCAGCAATAAATGGTGGTGAGCAGCCTTCTTTTTAAGGCAAAGATAGATAGATTTTAATAGTAAAGGAATTAAGGGTTATGGTGAGCAGGCGAGTAAGTAGAGCTGAGTGCATGAAAAGATCAGCCTTGATCTTATTGGATAGCGGAGGAGGCTCAAGGGGCCAGGTGGCCTGCTCCTGCTCCTAGTTCTTATTGTTCTTATTTACTGATGATTGAGAGTAGGCTGATGAAACAGACTCACCTGATGAAAGACGGCGCTCCAAAAGCTCATGATTCCAAATAAATTTGTTGGACTTTAACCTGGTGTTGCGAGACTTCTTACTGTGCCCACCCAGTCCAACACAGAACATCAGGGCAGAAATTGGCAAGGCTGAATTTGTCTTGCCTTTTGTGTACAGGATATAGATAGGCAATTGTAAATGTCAGTGTTGTAGCTGCTCTTGTAATCATGGTATTTTTATGGCAGGTCTTGTTCAGTTTCTCATTATCCCCACAATGTTTAGAGTGTGGGATTCCATGATGCTAATTCCATTTTAATGGCAAGAATTCATATCAGGAAACTGCACCATCCCATTGGAAAAATCATGTCTGAGTTAGTCCTGGTTTGTGATATGTATATAAAGAATATTTTGTTCCCATTGTTCCTTGGGATGTTTTGTTACCTTAAAGGCACCATATAAATATAAACTCTTGTTAAGAGCAGCTGGAAAGGGTTTCAGCATGTTCTATTGATGGGAAGAATGTTATGAATTCAGCCTAAGTTAATTTGAAAGCTCATAGGGAATTTTTGCATTCTATGATCAAGTTTGTACCAAATAATTACAGCTCTTCAATTTAATTTTCTTTGTTAGTAACAGAATGTAAGAAAGTCCTGGTAGACTAGTGGAGTTTTATCAACTGAATGGCAAGGACCTGCAGAAGAGTGTGTGTACCTCCAATAAATTGTTCCTATAATTTAAATAAGGCAGCAAGCATCCCTCGTTTGGAGTCAGTTTGTACTCATATATATGCCGGAAGAAGATTAAACTCCAGTATTTAAACTTTTCACAGAAGCTACCACTGATAGGTTTGGTCTTTCAAGTATTACTGGTTGACAAAAATGGCAATTGATGAGTGGAAACTGTCACTATAAAATTGGAATGTTATTGTTTTAAAGTTTTTGATACATAAGACTATTGCAAAAAAAATTCTGTGCTCTCAATATTAAATGACTCCCATACTTTGATTAAACACTTCCCCTTGCTGTCTTGGCAGGTAATCAGCATGGGAACTGCTTAATTCCTCATACACACAAGATAAAGAGACAATAGAGCTTAATTATACAGTTTTAAAAACTGCTTAACTTCTAGAAATTGGTAAATACAAGTCCCCTCTGGGAATCCATACAAAGTCAGAACAGTTTAGTCAAATTTCTTTTTCAATTCTGACTAATACATGGTGGAAGCATTTTACTTTCAATAGTCAGTTGATATGGAGGAAAGACATTGTTCTTTAAAGCCCAATGAAAGTGTCCAACTAATTATCAACACAGGTCCATTTTATAGTATTTCACAGCCTGTAATTCTCGAAGTTAGTGGTGTTGTTTTTGAGTGTGCTTATTATGCATCATTGTCCCGAACAAACCAAAAGGACTGAAAGCAGATAGATCCCTTGGGATAGATGATATTTATTCCAAAATGCTAAGAGAGACTAAAGAGGAGATTTGTGCGGCATTAACAGTCATTACAAAGAGGTCAATAGCAGCAACACCAAAAAGCTGTAAGCAGACTTATATGGCATCCATATTCACAAAGGATGGCAAAGCAGATGTGAGCCACACTAGACTCATTAGTTTTGCTTCAAAACATTGTTAAACAATGGCATTAATTATCAGGAGAAAACTTGAGAATCATTTGCACCATCATCACCTAGTTAGTAACAGTTAATGCAAATTCAGGACTTCTCTAACCAAACTTTGCAACATTTTGAAGGACATGAAAAAACAGGAGCAGGAATGGGCCATGCACATCATTGAACCTGCTCTGCCGTTCAGTATGACTATATCTGAACTTCTCCACTTCTTTCATTTTCCCACATTATCCCGACATCCCTTGATTTCCCAAAATTTCTCACCAATGCTCTATATAATTGCAACAAGTTTTCCTTACTCTTATGCATCAACCCCATCGCAATGAAGGCTAACATATAATTTGGTTCCTAATTGCTTGCTGTACCTGTGTCCTTAAGCAGCCCCAAGCATCAAAAAAAGCAGCATGGCAGCTCATCAGCAGACCACTGGGAGAATAGGGGAAATAAATGAACATGAATGTGCAAATGTGAAATCACAGTTAACAGTGTGAAGAAGTCTGTGAAATCCCAGTGACACCCCAGCAAGCATATGGAAGGACATGTGTGGGTACCCCAGTCCAATGCTGGCATCTCCACATCATGAATTAGGTGGATAAAAATGCAATAAGCAAAAAGCAATCTATTCATTCAGGCTATCAATAATCAAGATGATGATGACTATTAATAAACAAGCAAATAAAAGGCTAGAAATGACAGGACAGACTATGTGACCAGAGTACAATATGTGGAAGTTTAGTCGGCCAAAAGACCTGTAAGCACTATCACTGCCTTAGAATTATAGGAACATAGTATCCCTGCAGCATAGAAGTAGGCCATTTGGCCCATCGAATCTGCACCAACTCACCCAAGCTCTATCTCCACAACTTCACATATATATGTTAATTACCTGCACTAGGGTCAATTTAGCATGGCCAATCAACCTAATCCCCTGCATATCTTTAGATTGTAGGAAGAAACCAGAGCACCCAGAGGAAGCCCATGCAGACATGAGGAGAATATGTAAACTCCACACAGACAGTAACCCAAGGCCGGAATTGAATCCTGGTCCCTGGCGCTACAAGGCGGCAGTGCAAACCACTGTGCCACCGGGCCGCCTTGAGTCACTTGGGCTCAGAGTCATCGAGCATGAATGCAAGTTTGCATGCTGTCATTTCCTTCTCTATGAACAATATGCTTTGTCAAATCAAATCAATTCATCCTATTGTTTATCAAGAATCTATCTGCCCCTTAAAAATGTTCAAAGACTCTGCTTCCACCTGCTTTTGAGGAACAGAGTTCCAAAGACCCATTACATTCTGAGAGAAAGAAATTCTCCCAATTTCTGTTTTAAATGGGCAATACTTGTTTTTAAATAGTGATACCTAGTTCTATTTTCTCCCACAAGTGGATACATCCTCCCCAACATTGACTCTTTGAAGACCCCAAGGATCTTATTTGTTTCAATCAAGTTATCTCCAACACTTCTAAACTCCAAAAGATACAAGTTTAGTGTGTTCAACCTTTGTTCATAAGACAGCTTGTCCATTCCAGGTGTTAATCTAGTAATCATTCTCTGAACTGCTTTCAGTGCATTCATTTTCTTCCTGAACTAAGGAGACCAATATCGTACACCCTGGTTTGCCAAACATTTCCAGCCACAGAACCCTTTTGATCTTCCAAGAATACTGACAGAACCTGTCAGAAACATTC
Source organism: Carcharhinus amblyrhynchos (assembly GCF_965287045.1). NCBI lineage: Eukaryota > Metazoa > Chordata > Chondrichthyes > Carcharhiniformes > Carcharhinidae > Carcharhinus > Carcharhinus amblyrhynchos. Next base: position 42,521,982 of record NC_137324.1, on the reverse strand, counting down.
TTATTATGTTGAAGGGTTAAGCTATAAAAATATTGATTGATTCTGTGCAACAGGTACAATATACTAAAACAAATTGATAAAAGCCTTTTCTATTTTTTATTTATTATAATTAAAACATTTTCTCTTATTCAACAAACACTTAAGTCTTAGCTTTTTGTCATTTTAATGGCAGGAGTGTTGCTGTTTTTTTGCACACATTACAATGCCCACCACCACACACCCACATCCACTCCACAAGCACACATGCACACACCCACACCCACACACACCCCGACACACCCACCCCCACCCCCACACACCCACATCCACTCCACAAGCACACATACACACACCCACACTCACACACACCCCGACACACCCACCCCCACCCCCACACACCCACATCCACTCCACAAGCACACATACACACACCCACCCCCACACACCCACAAGCACACACACACACATATACACACACACACACACACACATAAACACATAAACACACACACACACTCCTCTCTGCTGTCTTCATTCCCTTTATTGTGGAGTCCACTAGAGGCAGACAAAAGTCGTAGGTAGAATGAAGGACTTGAATAAGGCACTCACTGAGTGTTAAAATGGGCAGTGCGGGCTTGTAGGGCCGAAGGGCCTGTTTTCTGTGCTGTGCTGTTCTTTGTTCTTTGTTCATTCCTCCAACTCTGATTCCACTGCTACCAACCCAGCCTCCGATTTGCTTCCCCTCCTGCCCTATGGTTGCAACTACCTTACTCCACCTTCTGCTCTGCCATCCACTTGCCTCCATTGTGGTCCTTGCCTGTAACTTTCAATATTGACTTTTGCAGTTACTTCCAGCTCATCTGATCAGCGGCTGGCTTCTCTGTGCAGATGAGTCAGCCTATGAAATGTGAAAGCCACTTCTGATTGGACAAACTGCAAAGGCAGTCAGACTTTCCGCAGAATGCCTGGATAAATCCAATAAATCCCAAGGCTCTGCGGAACCCAGTTTGGGAAACATTGCTGTACAGAGTATTCCAGATGTGGTCTGACCAATCTCCTGTAGAACTGAAACATAACCTCTCTACTTTTGTATTCAACTCCCTTCACAATAAACAATAACATTCTATTAGCTTTCCTAATTACTTGCTATATCTGCATACAAATCTTTCGAGATTCATGCAGTACGACAGGAGTGTAAAATATGGTTACAAATCAAGTGAGAGGAACTGTAATCATAAATGAGTTATTGTCAGTGCACCGATGTGCACTGTTTCTGTAATAAAACAGGAGAACTGGAAGCAGACAGGATTTGGATTACGAAAACATAACTATAGAAAAATCTATAAACCAAAAATTGTAATAATAAATAGCATAGATTTAAAAAGGAAATCTTTGCTTAATCAACCTCATTGAATTCCTCGAAAAATTAATAAAGAAAGAGGACACAGGTAATGCAGTAGATGTAATTTATTGAGATGTTGAAAAGTCCTAATAAAGAAGTTCAAACATGCAGATTCAGGGGCCAGGTGGCAGGATTATTAATAAGCTGGTTTCAAGAAAGGCAGTGAAGAATAGGGCGCAAGGTGGCAGGAGGCTGAGAATGGTGTGCCACAAGGATCAGTGCTGAGACTACTGTTGTTCATAGTTTACATTAGCGATTTAGATCTTGAAATCAAAAGCAAAATATCTAAATGTGTGAGTGACACTAAAGGTGGGATTTAATGGCCTCACTCATCTCGAAACTGTAAAATCCCACCCAAGTTCAACAGACCTTTCCATTGTCCTCCCTTGCCCACTCCAATTCCTATGGCAGACGGGAGGGAGTGGTAAAATGTGAATGCGGGCGACGGGGAGAGTTGGGGGGAAGGGTTGCGGGGGGCAGTGGTGGTCGTCAATACTGAAAACAATTGCAACAAATTTAAAGATGATAATAATCTTGCTGACTGGGCATGCAGTTGGTAAATGAAGTTCAGTACAATCAATTATGAGATATTCCATTGGGATAACAACAATAAAGAAGACACATGCTTCTGAGAGAAAAAAAAACTAAACAAAGGAGAGGAATGATGGGTTCTTAAACAACAAATACACTAAAAGGAGTGGTACAGGTTGCTCAGATCATGAAACAAAGCCCCAGAGTTTATTCCCAGAAGAGAGAATTAAGTAGAGAAGTTATGCTGAAATTGTGTTAAACCCTGGTTCAATCATACTTGAAGTACATTTGTACAATTTTGATCATCATTTTACAAAAAAGCACAGGAACATGAGGTTATACTTTTCAGGAAAGGATGTACAGATTGGACAACTTTCTCTTGTAAAAAGAAAGCTGAGAGATGACTTAAGGGAGATGTTTATAATTGTGGGATATTTTGATAGGGCAAACAAGAGTGTTTACTCTTGGAATTCGCTTCCCCAGAGAGCAATGGACTTTCAGTCATTGAATGTATTCAAGGTTGAGTTAGATTTTCGATCTACCAGGTGGTCAAGGGTTATGAGGCTCAGGCAGGAAAGTAGACTGAAGGTCACAAGCTTATTAAAAGATGAAGCAGGCTGAAAAAGCCCACTGCTGTTCCTATTTCTTATATTTATATATTCAGAGCAGACAAGGCATTTGCAGAGAGCACCTGGCACCACTGGCAAGTGACACAGTGGCATAGTGGTTAGTACTTCTGCCTCACAGTGCCAGAGACCCAGGTTCAATTCCAGTCTTGGATCACAGTCTGTGTGGAGTTTGCATGTTCTCCCCATGTCTGCGTGGCTTTCCTCCAGGTGCTCTGGTTTCCTCCCACAGGTGCTGAAAAAGCTGCTGGTTAGGTGCATTGACCATACTAAACTTTTCCCTCAGTGTACTCGGACAGGCAGTGGAGTGTGGTGACTAGGGGAATTTTACAGTAACTTCACTGCAGTATTAATGTGAGCGTACTTGCGACACTAATAAATGAACTTAAAAAAAGCTTAAAGTGTGGCACTTGGTCTTTCAAGAATCAGCTTGCTTGACCGTCAAAGGAGATGTAGCGGATCATCTGATCCTACCTCTCCAAAGTTCTGGGAGTCTGCATTCCCATCATCTCCTATAGATGGAAGGATTCACTGTGATGAACTTTTGTAGAAACTATCTGACAATGTTCTACACAAAATGATATTGGTTAAGCTCAAAGCAATGGGGATTCAGGAAAAATCTTCAGAGTCAGGTTTTAAAAATTGGATGAAGGGCAGAAATCAATGGACATTTTCTGGACGAGTTATGCCTCAGTGGATTGGAACCGCTGAGCGAGATGGCCAATGAATCAACATTGCGACCACAACTGTTTGATTTGCACTTGCACCTTTTGTCATAGTGAGATATTTGCCTTTTAAAAAGTTCTAAATTTTATTTTTACTAGTCACCAGTAAGGCATGAAGTTACTGCGAAATTTCCCTTGTCGTCACAGTCTGGCGCCTGTTTGGCACCTAACCAAGATGTCTTTCCGACTGGGAAAAGAAACCGGAGCGCCTGGAGGAAACCCACGCAGACATGGGAAAAACGTGCCAACTCCACACAGAGAGTAACCCAAGTCCGGTATTGTACCCAGGTCCCTGGAGCTGTGAGGCAGCAGTGCTAACCATTGTGCTGTCCTTGTGTCCTTTTCCCTCAAAAGCATGAAAACTTTCTTTTTTTACCCACTGTTCCCCATATAAGTTCCAAGTACTCAGATTCATCTTTATTTTGACTCCTTCAGGAAATGAGGCTAAACAAATTATCAGGACATGTTGCTGTCTCATTTTCGTTAATCTGTTTTACAAAAAAAAGCCAGAATTCTCCGACCTTGCCAGTGGCTGGGATTATCCAGTCCTGCTGTTCTGAATGCAGATTTGGCTGTGAGCCAAATTCTCCGTTCTCGCTGGCAGCGGTAGCAGGGTGTGTGAGCCCGGAGAATTCTGGCCTGGCCTTAGGGATAAGCTGAGGAGGATAAGTTTAGGTTTTGAATTTGTTTTCTGCTTCAGAGGAGAAAATGTCTGTGTTTGCACAATGAGTCGTGACATGGAGGCAGTAGAAGCAGTGGAAAATAATAGGTAATGTAAGATGCATGAATAAGCAATAGTCTAACTAGCAACAATCTTATTTGTACATCATAACTGTAGGTGTGAGGCAACTGTAGTGAAAGATATGTTATGTTTTTAATATTCTGCACAAATTTATCCTCTTCTAGGTGTTTGTATCTAAATAGTGCATTATACCGTGTGATATTGTACAGCAGGACATCACAATCTAACCCGGGGTATGAATGATTCAGACATGGTCAAATTTTTAAATGTACACAGTATTTTGAAATAAACAGCAATATATCATGTTTTAATGTAATTTGCTTTGATTAAATGTGGTTATTTTTGAAAGTGTGTTTTGATGTCAATAGACTTTTTTATTCATTAATAGGATGTGGACATCACTAGCAAGGCCGCTAACTGCCCTTGAGAAGGTGGTAGTGAGCCAATAGGTTTGGTTGATTAGCTATGCTAAATAGCCCCTTAGTGTCCCAGGGCATGAAGTTTAGCGGGATTAGCAAGGTAAATGTGTGGGGTAGTGGGATAGGACCTGGGTGTGGTTGTGGTCAGTGCAGACTCAATGGGCCAAATGGTCTACATCTGCACAATAAGGATTCTGTGATTAAAGGTTTAGCTTCCAATTTGTATGCAGCAAGATGCCACCAGCAGCAATGAACAAATGAGTAGATGATCTCATTTTAAGAGCATAAGAACATAAGAAATAGGAGCAGGAGTAGGCCATCTAGCCCTTCGAGCCTGCCCCGCCATTCAATAAGATCATGGCTGATCTGTTGTGGCTCAGTTCCACTTTCCCGCCCTCTCCCCATAACCCTTAATCCCCTCTCTTATCAAGAACCCATCAACCCGCTTCTTAAAAATATTTAGCGAGGCGGCCTCCACCACTTCAACGGGCAGAGAATTCCAGAGATTCACCACCCTTTGAGTGAAGAAGTTCCTCCTCAACTCCGTTCTAAACCGCCTCCCCTTTATCTTGAGGCTGTGCCCCCTAGCCCTACTGTCTTTTTTGAGCGGGAAGAGTCTCTCCACCTCTATCCTATCCATCCCATTCATCATCTTATACGTCTCAATGAGATCTCCCCTCATTCTTCTAAACTCTAACGAGTACAAGCCTAGTTTATTCAGCCTCTCCTTTTTGGTGGAGTTGACAATGGAGAGTTGATAAGGACATTGGGAGGACTTCCTGGTTACCCACAGTGGCCTGTACAAAGAGTTAGACAGAGCCTTGGTTTAATATTCTATTAAATAGATGGCATCTTGAACATTACAATATTCATTAAGTGCTGCATTGTAATTTGGGTGGTAGCTGTGGGAAGATGGAGGTGGGCGGGAATGTGGGCATTGGTTTTCACAGAGTGGGAGTTATGGTGAGCGTTATGGGGAGAGTGAGAAAGGGGCATCACAAGTAAGGGCATGAGGAGTGACCGTCAGTGTCGTTTACCGCCCCCACCATGTCCAGTTTGTGCATCGGCCATGCCATCCCCTAGAGATGACAAGTTGCCAATAGGACAGCAGCTGCCATATACCTGGCATGATGATACGCTGCTAGGTGACATGCTTGCTGACAGCTCGTTAATCCCTGAGGCAGCAAGTCGAGGTCTTGAAGTGGTTCTTACCTGGTCAGTTAAGGGTCTCAATTGACAGCAAAGTGAAAAGATTGACCATGGGCCTTCCTGCCCAGAACTTACTCCTAAAGGTGGCAGGATTCAAGTCCACCACCATTCTGCCCAAGTACATGATCTTCCCGCCTCCAAGCTCACACCAGTGAGAGCCAAAGTTTCTGCCCATTGACGTCAATGTCAGACAGTATAAAAGATGGCTTATGCAATGCCATCCATTTTGCGCTACCCTACCTAAACAATCTTCCAGCCTAATGCATTCAAAGCTGTCCATATTGTTATTATCTGATCATTTTGAGCATCAACTCACTTGTCATCATTTCATTCTGTTTCTTTGGTGACCTCAACTTTTTTTGTCACTCTCCCAAATAATTGTCGGTTTTATACATTATACACATGTCAGCGTTAAGTGTTTCTACTACAATTTTAACAATGACTTTCTGTACTGGAACACAGACAATGGAGAGCGTGGAAATTCACATTTGTCCTTGTTCTTATCCAAAAAATGGGACTGCCTTACAATGTAACGTGGATGGATTCAAATACAATAGCTTCGGGTTCAAATTTGGGTACATTTTTGTATAAAAATAGCAGATAATAGCTCAGCATGACCTGTATTATAGTATGCTTCTTGTATATCTCCCAGAAAGCATCATAGAAAGGGCATAATATCGTAAGTAAATTATTTCATTCAATATCTGTGCCCTATTGTTTTGCCTATGATCAATTTTCAAGTGTAAATCAAATTGCATGGGCCTGAAAATATTCTTTCCATGAAAAACATGAGTGAGCCAATCCAGAAGCATTTTAATTTTCTGTTGCCCACCCATGAATTATAATTTGCCATGCTAGGATTTAAACTCAAATGTCTGGAATGTCCATCGTGACTCTCCTTATCAGAGTATTTACACTTCAGTGGACGATCAGTGGAAATCCTGGCAGAGAGACATAAACAACCTGTTTCTGTTCTTTCTCCTGGATTTCCGCTGGCCTTCCAGCAAAGGGATTAGCAAAACACACATGGAAGTTCTATCTAAAAGGTTAACTGTCTCTTACCACAATCACTGCACATGGTGCTGTTTCAGCAAATTGATTTCTCTGGAAACTCTGACTGACGGTGTTGGTTGCCAGCATTGTGGAAAAATTAGTCTGGTCATATTCTCTCACAGGAACACATTTTTAACAGTGGCTTCTGGATGGAAACGGAACACTAGACAACATTTCTCTCCCCAAAAAATGGCATAAGGCAAATTCTATTGTCCTTGCCATCTCATAAAATAAAGCCATAAGATGGAGGAGCAGATTTAGGCCATTCAGCCCATATAGTCTGCTCCACCATTCAATCATTGCTGGTAAGTTTCTCAATCCCATTCCCCTGTCTTTTCCACATAACCTTTGATCCCCTTAACAATCAAGAACCTTTCTATCTCTGTCTTAAATACACTCAATGGCCTGGTTGCTACAGCCTTCTATGACAATGAATTCCATAGATTCATCTCTGGCTGAAGAAATTCCTCCTCATCTCAGTTCTAAAGGGCCACCCCTTTATTCTGAGCCTGTACCCTCAGATTCACATCTCTCCTCCGAATGGAAATGTCTTCCCATGTCCGCTGTATCCAGGCCTCACAATATTCTGTAAGTTTCAATGAGATCCCACCTTCATACCTAATATCATCCAGCTTAATACAGGCTGAGGACTGAATCCTGAACATTCTTAGTCTCCACAGCTCAGATAATTATTGCTTAGCCTTTTGAATTATCAACGGAGCCAGTCTAAATGTTTAAAAGTATATTTAATATTTTCTTAAATGGCATGAAAATGGAGATAACTTCCACTTATCTCAAGTATTCTCAGCAGTAACTGCTTCTCATGCTGTGATTAAATGATCTGGTCTGTAGTCTTGTCAGGTAATCAGCTTGGGAGCTGATTAATGTTTCAGATATGCAAGCTGCACCCTAATTGTGTGGCTTTGTTTTAAATTGGTACATGTTTAGAGGTTGGTAAATATAAGAATTCACCCAGTGCGACTTTACTGTTTAACCTGGACTTTATTCATTCCAAGTTAATGAACTATGGGGTGATAATCCTTGACCATGTGGTTATTTCTATGGATGAACTCTGTCGACATGCTGCCATGCTCTGAACAATTTTGCTCTATGGATCCAGACGCCATAACTGCTCTCAATGACAAGCTAGCCTGAGCTTGCTCTCCCATGTGTGGCTATCCATTCAGCTTCTGCTGACCGACAAGATCACAAATTAGATAGCTTCAAGGAAAGCTGGAGATTGGAAAACATTTTTTTTCAACTGAGAAGGTTATTGGGATGAACGCAGACACAGATGACCAATTATGACAAAGAACGCTATGAAACCAATAATGTTACCCTCATGCAGCACTGATGGGTCTGCTGCTCATCAGGAACTATCATTCACCCAAGCAATGGTAAGCTGACCTCGTCTGAAAAGATGAGGTCAAGTCATTACTGTATGCTACCAAGCGTCCAAGCAAGTAGCTCCTGAGATGTGGGGAGCATGCTAAGATTTTAAAGAGTGGGATTTTCAGTGCTGACACCTTTTAAATGGATGAGCTGGCTGCCCTGACAACTGCATTTTAGATTTTCACTGAAAAATGCTTGGGCTCCATTCAACATAAGAACATAAGAAATAGGAGCAGGAGTAGGCCATCTAGCCCTTCGAGCCTGCCCCACCATTCAATAAGATCATGGCTGATCTGTCGTGGCTCAGTTCCACATTCCCGCCCTCTCCCCATAACCCTTAATCCCCTCTCTTATCAAAAACCCATCAACCCGCGTCTTAAAAATATGTCAGAAGTCCTTTGACTGAACAGCCCGTATCAATGTATGGCAAGGTATACTCAGCAATTAGAAATACACCTGGAAGCATGGGTTGAGGTGACAGGGTGTGTAAATGCACTTGTGGCTTGAAAATGGGAGCAGGTGAGAAAGAATTTCTTTTAGCTTATTCCAATCATTGTAAAAACATGTGATAACATTATAACATGTTGTCATCTTGAGTTTTTATCATTTTATAGTGTAAGATTGATACACAAATTTGAGTACAGGAGTTGGGAAGTTATGTTAAAACTGTACAAGACATTGGTAAGGCCACATTTGGAGTACTGCGTACAATTCTGGTCGCTGTGCTATAGGAAGGATATTATTAAACTGGAAAGAGTACAAAAAAGATTTACAAGGATGTTACTGGGTCTGGAAGGCTTAAATTATAAAGAGAGGCTGGATAAGCTTAATCATTGAGTCATAGAAATATACGGCACGGAAACAAGCCTCTACCTGCACAAACAGTGGCCCAATTTGAGAATCGAACCCAGGTCCCTGGACAATATTTTTATTTATTTTTATTCTTTCATGGGATGAGGGTGTCACTGGCAATGCCAGCATTTTTTGTCCATCCCTAGCTGAGGGATTTTTTTCTCTGGAGCATAAGAGGATGAGGAGTGACCTTACAGAGGTTTATAAAATCATGAGGGGCATAGAGAAGGTGACTAGCCAAGGTCTTTTTCTCAGGATAGGGGAGTCCAAAACTAAAGGATATAGGTTTAAGGTGAAAGGGGAAAGATTTAAAAGGTACCTGAAGGGCAACTTTTGCACACAGAGGGTGGTGTGTATATATGAATGAGCTGCCTGAGGAGGTGGTAAAGGCGGGTACAATTATAACATTTAAAAGACATTTGGAGAGATACATGGATAGGCAAGGTTTAGAAGGATATGGACCAAATGCAGGCAAATGGGGACCAGTTCAGTTTAGGAAATCCGGTTGGCATGGACGTATTGGGCCAAAGGGCCTGTTTCTATGCTGTTTACCTCTATGACTCTATGACTAATAAGTTTACAAGTCAGCTTGCATTAACACTACAATGAAGTTACTGTGAAAATCCACTACTCAGCTCACTCCGGTGCCTGTTCGGGTATACTGAGGGAGAATTTAGCATGGCGAATGTATCGATTCGTTTGCCCTCATGGAGTATTCCAAAACTAGGGGGGAGGTCACTGTTTCAAAAAAAGGGGCCTCCCATTCAATACAAAGATGAGAAGGAACTGCTTCTATTGATTTGATTTGATTTGATTTATTAATGTCACATGTATTAACATTAGTGAAAAGTATTGTTTCTTGAGCGCTATTCAGCACTGTTCATAGCGTAGCAAACAAGAGAGTGTAGAATGTAATGTTACAGTCATAGCTAGGGTGTAGAGAAAGAGCAACTTAATGCAAGGTAAGTCCATTCAAAAGTCTGACAGACGCACAGAAGAAGATGTTGGAACGTGACCTCAGACTTTTGTACCCTTTTCCCGATGGAAGAAATTGGAAGAGAGAATGTCCTGGGTGCATGGGGTCATTAATTATGCTGGTTGTTTTGCCGAGGCAGCGGAAAGTGTATACGGAGTCAATAGATGGGAGGCTGGTTTGTGTGATGGATTGGGTTACATTCATGACCTTTTGTAGTTCTTTGCTGTCTTGGGCAGAGCAGGAGCCATACCGAGCTGTGATACAACCAGAAAGAATGCTTTCTATGGTCATTTGGAAACGTTGGTGAGAGTCACAGCTGATATGCCAAATTTCCTTTGTCTTCTGCAAAAGTAGAGGCGTTGGTAGGCTTTCTTAACTATAGTGTCAGCATGAGGTGGACCAGGCCAGTTGCTGGTGATCTGGACACCTAACGACTTGAAGCACGTGACCATTTCTACTTCAACCCCCTGGATGTAGACAAGGGCATGTTCTCCTTTAAGCTTCCTGAAATCGATGACAATCTCCTTCATTTTGTTGACAATGAGGGAGAGATTATTTTTGCTGCACCAGTTCACAAGATTCTCTATCTCTGTCTCTCAGAGGGATGTGAGTCTTTGGAATTCTCCTCCCCAGAGACCAATGGAGGTGGGTCTTTGAATATATTCATGGCTGAGTTAGATAGATCTTTGATTGACAGGTGAGTCAAGGGTTTAGACTGGGGTTTGGTGGGAAGGTGGTAGGAAAGTGCAATTAAGGCCATAGTCAGAACAGCCATGTTCTTATTGAATGGAAGAACAGGTTCAAGAGGCTAAATGGCCTACTCCAGCTCTTTTTTTTATGTTCTTTCTGGCTGCAGCAGCACTGACAGGGGATGTTAAAAGAATCTGGAGATGAGGAATGAACAATGTTCTTCTCAATAGAAGTGGAAATTGAAAGATTATATATCCAGTTCAACCATGTCAAATCAGAAAGTTTTGGAGTAAATGTACAGGAAGTCTTTATTGCTGTACTGATGGATCACTTAACTTGCTTTTTTGTCTTACAGAGAAAAGCAAAGAATGAAAACGTTAATCTTTTTACAAGGCAGAGTGGAAGAACTGGGATATCTATCCTGCCAAATGCATCAAGAAGCAGGGATGCAGAGATATTGGTTTAAAATGTCCCCTCAACCAGGAAGAAATTGCACTGCTCCATATTTGTGAAGATTTATATTACCATGGGGCTAGCTAGCAACAAAAGCTTTTAACGTTGTAATACTTCATGAGGCACTTCACAGAAGTATAAGGAACATTGCATGGGTGCAGAGTCAAAGAAACATGAAGATAGGTGACCACAAACCTGCTCAATGCGGAGGGATTTCTTAAAGGGGATGGGGAGATGAAGGGGACAGAGGGCACAGACAGGAAATTCAAGCATGTTTGGCCCACGTCGTTGAAAGTATAACTAACAACGTTAGTGCAAAATGAGGGGACTGTGCACAAAAAAGCCACAGACAAGGATTACAGCTAAGTGGGGGGAGGCCATGAAGAAAGTTAAACATAAGAAAAATAATTTTAAATTGAAAATATTGGGGAATCAAAAACCAATAGGGCAGAAGCCAGAGGGAAGATGGGTTCATGGGGGAATTGTTGGTAGATGGAACAGGGACAGGACAGGCTAGTTTGAGCTGAATTTTATGGAAGATAGAAAACAGGGGCCAAACACAGAGACATTGGAAACTGAAGATGAAAGAAAATAGATTGACAAAAGTTTCAGCAGGTTGAGGAAGGGATAGAGATGGGTAATATTACAGAGGTAGAGGTAGATGGGGAAAACATGAGGTCAGAATCTCAGCTTGGTAGCAAACAGGACACCAATATTCTACAACCTGAGGCAGTGACTACAGAGGGGATGGATTCAGAAGCAGAAAAGCTCCTGGGTTTGACATCGTTGGTATCCTCTCTTACTGACTACTGAAAAATTTGGATTTGCTCCAGATCCATCCAGTGCTGGCAAAGCCTCATACACATCTATCATATAGTCGCAAATTGGCCTGTAATTTTCTGATATGGGCTGGTGAAAAAATACGTTTATATTCAGTTCTTCTCACCATAATTTTTATCAAATGAAATTGTTTTGTTATCCTTGAAACCAGAATGGGAGGCAATGGGCAGTCGAATGCCGTACTCTTTAATGCACAGAATACTAATGAAAATATTCAAAATAATGTTTCAAATGAATGTTTCCTACTCTTATAGATAAAGAATGTAAAATATATCAAAATTCTCATTCTTATTCAACTTGGCCACCTCATTTTGTTAGTATTTATTGACAAGAGGATTTTGACCATTTGTTGCAGAATTGATTGGAGTGAATCTGAGGACATTCCATTGGATGGTCAGTATCATAATAAGATTCTTGATCGGCATAATGGACCATACTTTCCATTTCAAATGCTGGTGTGCAGAGATTGTATGCAGCAACTGTACGCCAGGACAATACGGAAGTCCCAATGCACTAACACGCGTGCTAAAAGCGTGCCAAATTGAAGCTTGCAAAGAGATATTTTTGAATTATAATCCTGCAAGAGCTGTGCTGAAGCAGCTGAATGTAAATAAAATGAGACAGCACTAATTTGACCTGCTTTCCCCGGTGTTAGGTAAGTATTTATGCTTGATCATTTGCACTTTTTCTCCAGAGTCAGCAAGCAGGAGACATATTTGGGAAGTTTTTTTTTTACATGGGCTAATCTTTTGGAGTAGTTTTATAATGTTTAAAAAGCACATAAAGTGAAAGAAAGATGTGGGTTTGGAATTATGTAATAGGTTTCAGCTTTTACATTTGGATTTTGCAATGTATGCTTGTTTAAGAATCTCTGATGTAATGCTGATTCTTACATGCCTCAGTGGTCACTTTGAATGCTTTGGGGAAGTTTAACGCCATAGTTGAAGTCTGCAAGTTGATCTGGGGCGAGATTTTCCGGCCTCCCAGCAACGTGTTTCCTGATGGTGGGAAGTAGCTCATTGTTTGCGAACAGCGGGATTCTTTGGCCCTGCCGCTGTCAATGGGAATTTTCATTGATGTCACCCCATGCTGGCAGGAAACCCGTATGCATGGGTGTGTTGCCAGCCCTGAACTATCTCTCTTTACAGGTATTGCAGAATGCAGTAAAGATGGAAGATCTGGAGTCATGTTCCACCACTGCTGGAACATTGCATTTTTAGTTTGGTTTCTTAAAATCATGGAAGTTGTTTTGAAGCTTTGACACAGGTACAGAAATCATGAGAGAAAAGGCAGGCTGCATCATCTACCTTGTGAGGAAGTGAAGTGCCTACCCCTAAGAGTGTACAGGGAAAGGACATCAGATGAAGTGATATCAGAGGAGCTATGTGCAAGACACTGTACTTCAGCAAGGAAGCAACATGATGCCTTTATACAATCCAGTGAAACCCTGATTTTACGCGCCCCAATTTAGCGCAAATTCAGATATAACGCGGTGAATCATTGGACCTTTTGTTTTGCTCTTTTCGGGGAACAGAAAAGTTTTTGGTGACTGCAATCTATTTCTAAAGTGAAAATAATCTGCCTTCGAAAGAAATTATGGATAGAAAACATTTGCTTCCCCCCTTGCCCAGTTCAGATAAAATGGATTCTCACTCAGAAAAAAACTAAACAAAAGAGGAAGTTCTTCACAGTTAATGGACCATGAAAGTGTTTGTGTAAATAAACATCCCCACTGCCTGTTTTAAACTAGCCTGGACCTGCCAATCAAAAGATGTGTAAAAGTTAATGAAGCGTGTAGTGATTGTATAAACAAACAGAGCTCTGATGGATGCCAAAATCATCCGTAACATAACTATAACACACTGATTTAGCGCGACCCCGCTTTTTTCGCGCTATAACAGGCCGCACTATATTATAGAAAGACCTGGAGCCAAATCCTGTCACATTGCTTTACCATGTGAAGTAAAGAACAAAGAATAAAGAAAATTACAACACAGGAACAGGCCCTTTGGTCCTCCAAGACTGCATCAACCATGCTGCTCGATTTATCTAAAATCACCTACCTTTCTCTATTCTCATCCTATTCATGTATTTGTCAAGACACCCTATAAAATTCACTCCAGTATTCAAAATTCACTACCTCCCCTGGCAATGAGGTCCAGGCATCCACCATCCTCTGTGTAAAAAATCTGCCTCGTATATCTCCTTTAAATCTTGCCCCTCATACCATAAACCTGCGTCCCCACCCTGACTCTTCCACCCTGGGAAAAAGCTTCTGACTGTCCACTCTTCCCTTGCCTCCAATAATCTTGTAGACTACTGTCAGGTCGCCCCTCAACCTCCATCGTTCCAGTGAGAACAAACCAAGTTTCTCCATCCTTTCCTCATAGCTAATGCCCTCCATACCAGGCAACATCCTGTTAATTTTTTTTCTGTACCCTCTCCAAGACCTCCACATCCTTCTGGTACTGTGGCAAGCAGAATTGAACACTATATTTCAAGTGGGGCCTAATTAAAGTTCTACAAAGCTGCAGCATAAAGCTTGCTAACATTTCATTTGCCTCAAACAAAAACAGAAAATGCAAGAAAATCACAGCAGGCCTTGCTGCATTTGTAGAAAGAGAGTAGAGCCAACTTATCAAGTCCAGACTTATACTCACACAGTATAAATCTTTTCTGATTTTCTTTGCTCTTAGCTCTGAGAAAGGGTCATCTAGACTCAAAACACTGGCTCTGTTCTCTCTCCATAGGTGCTGTCAGACCTGCTGAGATTTTCCAGCATTTTCTGCTTTTGATTCAGATTCCAGCATCCACAGTATTTTGCTTCCACTTGTCTTCCCTGCTAAACTTTCATGCTAGTTTTCTGTGATGTATGCAACAAAGTTCCTAAATCCATGTGAACTACAACTTTTTGCTATCTTTTTCCATATAAATAATATTCGGTTATTTTACAAGAATTCAGATGCTGGAGCTTTAAGCTGCCCAGATCTCTTGAAAGGACCCACAGGGCAATTTTCAACTTGAACACAGGCCAGCTGTCCTTTAAATATGGAGCCAGTTCCTACACGGCCATCAACTGAAGTGAGCTTTCTACCGACAGAACCACATGATCCACAAGCAAGCCTGCCTCACCTGCATTCATGAGTTTGCCCCCATGTAATCGGAATCAGCCAAGTGCCATAGATCCACGCCAATCTCTAATGACTCCCTGGCCTGCTGGCATGTGTCACGATGGTGGGGCTAAATCCAGCTCAGTATTAACATATCACTCTTAAAGCTGCCTGCATTCTGTTTTGGCAAAAAAAATGTTCAATGTGAATAATGAGGCAGAATAAGTAAAAGCGCAGAAACGCTCAGCAGGTCTGTTGGTACCTGTTTAACAATCAGCTAATGGAGGAGTACATTTAATTATCGGCAGGTTCCCAATGAGAAACCATAAGATTCCATTATCCTTCTGCCTGCACGAGGCCATGATTCTCAGGTAACAATGGAAAAGGAATTTGAGGGAGAGTTTTGGGAGGCATAGTGACAAATAATTAATGGGTAGTGTAGTGTTAAGAGTTAATAGCTATTCCCCTAATAGCAAGGGTGCATCATGTTAGGAGATGTTTGATCATATGCAACTGGAATCTGAAGGAAGAAGGTTCTAATAGAGTCCTGTTGAAGTCTATCTATAAATAGCATGAATAGTCAAATAATTGTTCACTAGTTTGTGGTTTCCAGCTCTCTTCCATTCAAGGTACTCAGAGCGCAGTTGTGATAATAATACATGGTGGCAGCAATCTGTGAGCATTTACTATGGGTCTCAACGGATGCTGATAAAGAAAGGAAAAGTGTCTCATTAAGGAGGAAATTGCGAGGCATCTTGAAGGGAATTGCTTGATAGAGCAGACGCAGCACGGTTTCATTAAAGGGAAGTCGTGTCTGACAAATTTACTGGAGTTCTATGAGGATGTGTCTAGGGCGGTGGATAGAGGAGGGCCGGTGGATGTGGTCTTTCTGGATTTTCAGAAGGCGTTTGACAAAGTACCTCACAAGAGGTTATTGCAGAAGGTCGAGGGACATGGAGTTGGGGGTAGGGTGTTAGCGTGGATAGAGGATTGGTTGTCAAATAGGAGGCAGAGAGTGGGGGTCAACGGGTGCTATTCGGATTGGCGGATGGTGACTAGTGGAGTGCCCCAGGGGTCGGTGCTGAGGCCTCAGCTTTTTACCATTTATATAGATGATCTGGAGGAGGGAACCGAGTGTAGGGTGTCAAAATTTGCTGATGACACCAAGATTGGGGGAACGGCAAATTGTGCGGAGGGTGTGGAGAGTCTGCAGAAGGATCTAGATAGGCTGGGCGAATGGGCCAGGAAATGGCAAATGGAATTTAATGTTGGCAAGTGTGAGGTGGTCCACTTTGGTAGGAATAATGGTAGGAAGGATTATTACTTACGTGGCGAAAAACTGCAGCAGGCGACGGTGCAGAGGGACCTCGGGGTCCTTGTGCATGAGTCGCAAAAACCCAGCTTGCAGGTGCAGCAGGTGGTCAGGAAGGCGAATGGGATGCTGGCCTTCATAGCGAGGGGGATTGAATATAAAAGTAGGGAGGCCTTGCTGCAGCTGTATAGGGCATTGGTGAGGCTGCAGCTGGAGTACTGTGTGCAGTTTTGGGCGCTGCACCTGCGCAAAGATATTTTGGCCATGGAGGGAGTGCAGAGGAGGTTTACTAGGCTGATACCAGAGTTGAGGGGGTTGAGCTATGAGGAGAGGCTGAATAAACTAGGCTTGTACTTGTTAGAGTTTAGAAGAATGAGGGGAGATCTCATTGAGACGCATAAGATGATGAATGGGATGGATAGGATAGAGGTGGAGAGACTCTTCCCGCTCAAAAAAGACAGTAGGACTAAGGGGCACAGCCTCAAGATAAAGGGGGGGGCGGTTTAGAACGGAGTTGAGGAGGAACTTCTTCACTCAAAGGGTGGTGAATCTCTGGAATTCTCTGCCCGTTGAAGTGGTGGAGGCTGCCTCGCTAAATATTTTTAAGACGCGGGTTGATGGGTTTTTGATAAGAGAGGGGATTAAGGGTTATGGGGAGAGGGCGGGAAAGTGGAACTGAGCCACGACAGATCAGCCATGATCTTATTGAATGACGGGGCAGGCTCGAAGGGCTAGATGGCCTACTCCTGCTCCTATTTCTTATGTTCTTATGTTCTTATGAAGACCACCGACCCAGCAGGGCACACTCAGGAAATCCCTGTCGCTACCAGAATCCCACAACAACTATGGAGAAAAGGCAATAGAAGAAAGTCTTATCTCTGCCTGAGCCCCTGGATCTCATGCACTGTAGAAACTGGTGTCACCCATTCAGTCAGTATCAGACTGCTTGGGTTTCATGCAGGAACCAAATAAGGATCAGGTCAATTTTCTCCTTTACACAATCGGTAACTGTGTGGGCTACACTTTAAGAAGGCTGGACGCTGATGAAGAAACTGCTAAACGTGAAGACTTGACCAAAGTCTTCAATTCTTACTTCAACCTACAGTGCAATATTATAAAAGACCAGGCAAAATTCAACCCCAGTGAAGCCAGGAACCTAGTGAAAATATTGATTCTTTTGTTAACAACCCTTATCACTTTACAAATAACTGTGATAATGGGACACTGAAGGAGAAGCTCATCAGTGGCTGTGATAGATGAAGAATTTTCAGAGATCCAGGGAAGATCTCACTTTATCTAAAGGTATTACAGTTAGCAAGGCAGGCTGAACTCCGCAAACATAACAGGCTATTCCAAGTTGATTGGGAGCCTTAGTGGGGGAAGGCTCGGTCCGGTTTGTGAACCATAGGACTATCAGTGCACCCGCCAGGAAACAGAGCCAATGTGAAGAGGGCATGGTCAGTGCCATTACTTCATGCCCACGTTGCGGCAGGAAAAGCCCTCAACGGTATGAAGCCTGCCCAGCCATTAATGCCAAGCCACAGGAAGGGGTATTTTAAAGTAGTGTGCCACAGCAAAAGAAAGCTTCCATCTTCAGCACCATTCCAATCTGCAAGTGTTCCAGAAGTAGGTGTTGCTGAATAACAAAATGTATTCTTCTTAGGTAAAGGCAGAGCTGCAGGAGTCTTTCTACTACATCTGTAGATATCATAGTTAATGGGCTAGGAGATGAATGTTAAACCGGACGCAAGAGCAGGAGTGTCCACTTTCTCCAATAACACACCATGGCTGAAATCTGAATTTCTCCAGTCGTCTTTCATTCAACTTCATGGTGCAGGGAGGGTTCCACTCCAGGTGTGTGGAGACGTGATTGCTACATTTAGTTTCATGGTTCAGAGTTCACCACTATTCAGCCATTCCTAATCAACATTGCTCTTTGTTGAACAAAGAAGCTTGTATAAATTCACATCATATTTATTCACTGGTTATAGGAGAATCTCACCTTGACACAGAATGCTTTAAATCAGTCTTCATAGACAAAACTCCATCCTCATGACTACAGGAGGATATTGTAGATCTTTCATTTTTCTGTAACGGGAGACTGAGGCACCAAGATGACATTCAAGACCCCTTTCGGGGAAGAGGGTGATTTTTAAAAAAATTCTTATCGTTTGTGTGTGCCTCACTAGCTAGGCCAGAATTTTCATTACACGTCCCTAATTCCCTTTGAGAAGGTGGTGGTGAACTGCCTTGTTGAATGGTTGTAGTCCTCATGGTGTAGGCACACTCACAGTACTGTTCAAAAGGGAGTTCCAGAATTTTAATCCAGTGACAATGAAGGAATGGCTGGGTTGGATTTGTCCTGTTTTAATGAACAGGACATTTCCGGGCAACTGGCCACAATGTTGGGTAGATATCAGTGTTGTTGCTGCACTGGAATAGCTTGGATAGGGGTGCGGCTAATCCTGGGGCACAAGTTTTCAGTACTATTACAGAAATGTTGTCAGGGCCCATAGTCTTTGCAGCATACTGATCCTTTGAAGTCCTCTGATAGAAAGGAGATATCAATTTCATGGAGGTAGGGGGTTCCATTCTCCGCATCTGTGCACTCATACCCAATGTATTCATGTAGCTTTAATCTGAAGCCTCTGAGCCTCCCTAGAAAGCTGAAATCTTTGAAATCCTCCCTATTCCGTTGAAAACCTTTGATTTTTTTCAATTTCATAGTACAATAGGTGATCTAAAAGAGGAAGTGAAGCCATTTAATATTTGAAGCCCTTTGATAAAAACACAATTATGTCAATTAGGCTCAGAGTCTATGTAAACAATGTAATTTTGAACAATAGAAATACTTGAGATGCATTCAAGTGTGAAGGGAAAGGTAAATAAACAGAGATGACTGGAATTTAAGTAGAAAGCTGTTAAGGTATTAATGAAAACCTCTTTCAAGGCAATGCACCATAAAATTGACCGAGATCAAAACAGAATAGAAAGGGTTTCAAAGATTTCAGCTTGCTGGGAAGGCTCAGAGACTTCATATGAATGATGATGTGAAGATGCCAGCATTGGACCGGGGTGGGCACAGTAAGAAATCTCACAGCAACAGGTTAAAGTCCAACAGGTTTATTTGGTAACACGAGCTTTTGGAGCACTGCTCCTTCCTCAATGAGTGGAGAATTTGGTTCACAAAGAGGGCACATATAGACACAGACTCAATTGCAAGATAATGGCTGGAATGCAAATCTTGACAGGCGATCAAGTCTTTACAGGTACAGAGAATGCAAATGGAGACAGAGTTAAGCACAGGTTAAAGAGGTGTAAGTTGTCTCAATAGCGCCCTTCAAAATCGTAAAGGATCTGGATGGTAAAGAGCTGGCCGTATTTTCAGTGCCCACTGGCATGAATCATTAATTATTAAATTATTTCCACTGCTTCACAGTTCGCTATTCATTTGAACTGAGAATAATGTTATGACGTAACATTAACATTGAATCTTACAGTTCTTAACTATATTAAGTAGCAAATTTCACACCAGTCATTACTTCAATTGAAATGTGAGTTAAGGAATTCTATGCATCTATCAAATTGTAAGTTCAGCTTGTAGCTTTTTCTGTGAAAAATCTGTTTCACTGTATGTCAGGAAATATTAAGATGGAAACCAGTTATAACCGTACTGGTTACCTTCCAATTGGAACATGACTATTTCCCATCATCTTTAAAGTTAACAAACAGATTGGGGAGGCATGTATATAAAGCAGTTGAGAACCATATGGATCTATGCAAATCAGAATATGATGATAGCAATAGAAGCCCAATGTCATTCCAATAGAAGCTTGAGCTGAGGCTATCTCACCACTCTGAAACAAGTGAGCAGCTAATGGGGAGGGTGAAGGGGTCCACCAAGTAAATGAGATAAATTCCTTTGTGGCACTAGGAAGTGCAGGAGTCTTGCTTTGGGCCCCATAGAAGCACCCATAGCCTCCACCAATGAGTTTCCCTGTACTCCCATGAAACATTCTCAAAAACCGTCTGTAGTTAGTTGGCTGTTTGCACTTAACTGGTGTTCCCTGATAAGCCCTGCCTAGAACTGTGTGTCCTTGTAGCATTTAAAATGAGTGGCAAGAGGAATGATGATATTTAATTGATGCCCGTTGGATGGGAAATTAATGTTCTGGGAATTCCAGGGAGGGAGAGAGTGTTCCAGTTTTGACCCAATTATAGTGAAGGAGCAGAAATATATTTCCAAGTAAGGATGATGTGTGACTTGCAAATGTTGCTTCCCAGATGTTGGTGTTCCTATACGTCTAGGAGGAGAAGTTGTTGGTGATGATGTTCCCATTTGCCTGCTGACTTGTCCTTCTAGGTAGTGGAGGTTGCATGTTTGGAAGCTGCTGTTAAAGGAGGCTGGGAGAGTTGTTACAGTGACATCTTGTCACCTTGTGTGTGATAAGCATTGTTTCTCTGATACACACGTGGTAGGGAACCACCTTTGTGAAGCACAGCAACCTTCCTGCACTGGTTGGATGCAACTGAGTGGCTGCAAGGCCACTTCAGAAGGCGACAGCTAAGAGTCAACTGCATGAGGTAATTTCCTTTGTGGCATTAGGAGGAGTGCAGTGTTGCTATCTCATGTATAGGCCAGACCAGGTAAGGATGACAGATTTCCTTCCCTAAAATGAAGTAGATGGGTTTTATAATAGTCAATAATGGTTTCTTGGTCACCCTATAGACTCGCTTTCAATTTCAGCTTTTTATTATGATTTGAGTTTATTAATGAATCAAATCTCACCAGTTGATATGATGGAATTTGAACCAATGCCCCCAAAGTATTAGCTTCGGCACCAGACTTATTAGCCAAGAAACATTACCATTACCCCCGGTGTTAACATTACATAATTTCCCCCTAGTTTTACCTTCTTTTTTTGGCAGCAGCTCATGATGTTAAGCCTTTTTACGTGGACCCTCCATTACCTCATCTTCATGTATGATACCATGCATTTCTTTTTGTCAATGTAAACATCTTTTTGGGAGAGGGTGAGGGGTATCAAAGCCAAGGTCATTTTTACCAACACTTGGGAGCTGCACATGTGCACTATACAGCAAAACTGGTAAACATGTTGATGTTTTCTGTTCCAAGAGAGGACGGTGTGGTAGCACAGAGGTTAGAGCTGCTGCGTCACAGCTTCAGGGATCCAGGTTCAATTCTGGCCTTGGGTGACTGTCTGTGTGGAGTTTGCACATTCTCCCCGTGTTCGTATAGGTTTCCTCTGGGTGCTCTGGTTTCCTCCCATAGTCGAAAAATGTGCAAGTTAGGTAGATTGTCCATGCTAAATTATTCCATTGTGTCGCAAGCTGTGTAACATAGATGGATTAGCTATAGGAAATGACTGGAGTTCTGGGGATAGGGTGAGGAGAGGGCCTTAGTAAGATACTCTTACAGAGATTGGTGTAGATTTGATGGGCTGAATGGCCCCATCTGCATTCCAGGGCTTCTGTGAGTCAGTTTGAGGGCAAAAATGGTTTCATACTTTTTGACCATCTCAGTAAAAGGATTAAAAATCTCTGTGACTTCTTTGCAGTTTGAACTAATATTGTAGAAATCTAACTTTAGTTGTCACCAATGACAATCACAATATATTTTTTAATAAACTCAGAACCTTTCGCACAAGCATGTCTTAAGCATAAAGTATTGGAAATGTGCCTGCAAGTCATGCCCTTCAACTGTTTGATACAAGCTATCTGGCATTGGAAAATAGAGATGAAGATCTCAGCTTCATAAGCAGTGGATATGAATATTCAATGTCAGGTGATATTGCATACAACCATTTCAATTGTGAAATGATCAAAGCATACAACAGGAAAACTTGATTTATTATTTATGATTTATGCATATGCAGTTTTTGACATTATCTGATGCAAAACCAAAGGATCAAGTGCAAAAAAAACTACCACATCAAATGATATCAATCATGACTGAGCATTCAATTCGAACTATCATAAAGCGAGAAAGAATTTGCATTTATATAGCATTTTTGATGTCCTCAAGATGTCCCAAAGTGCTTTACTGCCAATGAATTACTTTTGAAGTGTAGGTTACAATGGCAGCCAATTTACATGTAGCAAGGTTCCATAAAATCTAATGAGATGAATGACCAATTAGGCTAGATGCTGTTGGGTTGAGGGATAAACATTGATTTGGATTCAAGGGGAACTGGACATCTGAGTGGATAGCCTTAATTTAACATCTAATCTGAAGTACAGCATTGTTGACAATGCAGTACTCCTTCAGTGCACCTTTGATATATCAGCCAATGTTATATGCTGAAGTCCTTGGAGTGGTGCTTGAGTCTGCAACCTTTTGACACAGATGTGAGAGCCAAACGCAGTCTGATGCTGAAAAGAACTACATTATTATGAAACCATTTCATAAGACACCCACCACAATGAGAGTTGTCCCAACCTGAAAATTTTTTACATTTTTTCGGATTATTGGCTTACCATCTTAATGGTGATCAGAAACTAAGGGTGGGAATTTCCAGCCACGACACCAGCTGGCATAGTTGACGGGAGGGAGAGGAAAATTTAGACAGCCTTTAAAAGTCAACAGCTCTCCAAATTTTCCCATGCCACCCAAGGCAATGCCTATGGTGGCGGGACAGGAAAATCCCAGCCTAAGAATTACATGCTATATTATTTATCTCAGACTAATTTATTAGCACCATCACCCTGAGCTAATTTTTCAGCTGACCTTTGCATCCTTAATGCAGATCCTTGTGTTGCACTTAATGCTGCCACATTCAGACAGGATTCTTGTTCCAAGGTGATTGAATGTGAATAGTCAGGTTTTTTTCTAGGGAGGTGAAAAATAGCACGCTTAAAAAAAAATACAAAGTCATTTCCGAGCTAAAATATTGTAAGATTTATCTTACCTATCATGGTAGAGTGCTTAAACAAGCAATCATTTGCAGGACACTGTAAAGCTTTTCTTCGACTGTCAATGCCAAGGCCATGTATTGGATTAAGTGGAATGTCAGAGTTATCAATGCAAATGTCAAGCACAAAACAGGATCTAAATTAATCTACATCTTCTTTCACAGGTTGAAGTTAGAGTGCTTTAACCATATAATTAGGTACACTGACACTGGGTTGCCAAAAGAGATGATAGATGAGCAGCCTAAAGAAACAAGCCATATTTTGTGAATAATATTGGAGTTTGCTTTATGAATCCAACAGAAATTTGAATGACACCAGTATGTATATTTTTTTAAATGGAGACGATTTGATGACAACACATTGAATAAATAAATAGATTAATATTACAGTGGGGTCCTTTCTTCAAGTGCCTACATTCACGCCAACTAAATAGGGGGTGATTTGAATCTGAAGCTAATTGCATACAGTGATTCTCAAGTTGGGGCCTGCAAACCCTTGGTGTCCTTAGAGAGTTGCCAGGGATGTACAAAATACCTTGAAGGGAAAGATTTGTATGCTTCAGTAAGAGCAGACTTCTCAAAGTAACTAGGGATGTGTGAAGGAAATCAGCTGAGCTGCTTTTGTCTGCAGGGTTTTAATGAATGACCACCAGGATTGGTTCACAGGAGGCATTTTGAGGTTGGCCATAGTGTGATCAAGGAAGTAAGAGCAGTGCACAGTCACCACGTGCAAGGAGGGGACTGTGCCAGGGGGAATAGAAAATGGTGTGAGAATTTAGGGCAATATCAACCTGTCGTGCATGCATTTAATGGCATCCCATACCATGGGGAATCCTGCAAACTCAACAAAGCTGTGTTTGTTTTGGACAGAGAACCTCAGTCATCTCCCTCATTCAAAAGTGGACAGCAAACTGCGAGGTGTTGCAAATGTCATCAGCTCCAGCCTGGAATGGCCAGTCACATAAAAATGTACCACTGCACTCACCTTCACAGCCACTGGCAATGTGGTCCTAGTCCTGCTCTGAAGTTCCATTGTAGTTGCAGCAGGCGATAGATTTTGTAAGACTGCACCCTTAATGAAACACAGATATTGCACTTGTTATTCCTTGCTGAGGATGAGCTAGAAGAATTGTTCCCTGAAAACCCTGGGTGGATGTATCTTCTGCTTGTTCTGCACAGTATGGCCTGTGGCCATTCTCTGATTCATGCTGTACTCCAAGGAGGAGGCCCATTTATTGCACCTATATCTGGGGGCAACCGGTTTGTGCAGAGGGTTTGAAGTCAAATGAAAAAAGTTCTTTCGTACCCAGTACATCCCTCCCTGTCAATCTTGGTAACTTCAAAGAACTGTAAAAATCAGCAAAACTTGTAGAAATGTAGCAACAATTCAGAAGAAATCTAGCAACAACTAAAGCTAAAAATGCAGGCGGCATAGTGGCACTGCTACCTCACAGTGCCAGGGACCTGGGTTCGATTCCTGCCTTGAGTCACTGTCTGTGTGGAGTTTGCAAGTTCTCCCCGTGTCTGTGTAGGTTTCCTCTGGGTGCTCCGGTTTCCTCCCACAGTCTGAATGACATGTTGGTTAGATGCAGTGACCCAAACAGGTACCGGAATGTGGCAACTAGAGGAATTGCAATGCTAATGCAAGCCTTAATTGTGACTAATAAATAAACTTTAACTGTAAGTAGCTGATGATCACTTTAAATAGTACTACTGAGTGTTTTTCCTGCTGAGGAGTCTATCTTTGCAAGGTGAAGAGAGGCTGTAATCTAGAGCATTCAGCTCTGAAGTGACACTGCTGGAATTAAATTAGTATTGTAGGTTGATTAATATCATGATCTGGCTGTTCTGCATATGTCCAGCAAACTTTAGCTGCATTTCTGCTCACACACTCATCACACACACACACTCGGGGTCCTTGTGCATGAGTCGCAAAAACCCAGCTTGCAGGTGCAGCAGGTGGTCAGGAAGGCGAATGGGATGCTGGCCTTCATAGCGAGGGGGATTGAATATAAAAGTAGGGAGGTCTTGCTGCAGCTGTATAGGGCATTGGTGAGGCCGCAGCTGGAGTACTGTGTGCAGTTTTGGGCGCCGCACCTGCGCAAGGATATTTTGGCCCTGGAGGGAGTGCAGAGGAGGTTTACTAGGCTGATACCGGAGTTGAGGGGATTGAGCTATGAGGAGAGGCTGAATAAACTAGGCTTGTACTCGTTAGAGTTCAGAAGAATGAGGGGAGATCTCATTGAGACGTATAAGATGATGAATGGGATGGATAGGATAGAGGTGGAGAGACTCTTCCCGCTCAAAAAAGACAGTAGGACTAGGGGGCACAGCCTCAAGATAAAGGGGAGGCGGTTTAGAACGGAGTTGAGGAGGAACTTCTTCACTCAAAGGGTGGTGAATATCTGGAATTCTCTGCCCGTTGAAGTGGTGGAGGCTGCCTCGCTAAATATTTTTAAGAAGCGGGTTGATGGGTTCTTGATAAGAGAGGGGATTAAGGGTTATGGGGAGAGGGCGGGAATGTGGAACTGAGCCACGACAGATCAGCCATGATCTTATTGAATGGCAGGGCAGGCTCGAAGGGCTAGATGGCCTACTCCTGCTCCTATTTCTTATGTTCTTATGTTCTTAAGTTGGTATCTGGTGTGTGACTTGCAGCAAAAGTGAGCACACATGCATCAGAAAGCATTTAGATCTCCCAACAGCAACTCTAGCATCCAAACAAAAGGTGCAGCCAAATAACAATTGCCACCGAGACCTGTTTCACAGTCACTGGCGGGAGTTTTCCCAACCATCTGCCTAGGAATTGTAGCAGGTGGGGGATGGACCCTGCAGAAGTCCGTTTGTGTCAAGTGGGATTTTCTGGTTTTGGGGTGAGCGCAGCCGGAAAATCCCACCCAGTGAGTTTGGCAAAATGATGCCTCATCTAAGACTGGAGCCACCAGCACAGAGACAATTGTAAAATTTGAAATGGTGGCATAGCGCACCAATTGTAAAATTTGAAGTGGTGGTCCCTCGTGGCAGGCTGGTGCAAAAGGTTAAACCTCATGGGATCAAAGATATACTAGCTAGATGGGTATAGAACTGTCTTGGCCATAGATGACAGAGTAGCAGTGGAGGGGTCTTTTTCTGATTGGAGGTCTGTCACTAATGGTGTTCCGCAGGCTCTGTACTGGGACCTCTGCTGTTTGTGATATATATATAAATGATTTGGAAGAAGATGTAGCTGGTTTGATTGGTAAGTTTGCAGATGACACAAAGATTGCTGGAGTTGCGGATAGCGATGAACATTGTCAGAGAATACAGCAGGATATAGATAGGCTGGAAAATTGGGCGGAGAAATGACAGATGGAATTTAATTCAGATAAATGTGAAGTGATGCATTTTGGCAGATCTAATGCAGGGGGAAGCCATACAGCAAATGGCAGAACCATCAAGAGTATAGACACAAAGAGGGATCTGGGCGTGCAAGTCCACATATCCTTTAAGATGGAAGTACAGGTGGAAAAGGTGATGAAGAAGGCATATGGCATACTTGTCTTTATTGGATGGGACATAGAGTACAAAAATTGGCATATGATGTTGCAGTTACATAGGCCACATTTGGAATACTGTGTCCAGTTCTGGTCGCCACACTACCAGAAGGACGTGGAGCAAGTGCAGAAAAGGTTTACCAGGATGTTGCCTGGTCTGGAGGGTATTAGCTATGAGGTGAGATTGAATAAACTAGGGTTGTTCTCCATGGAAAGACAGAAGTTGAGGGGCGACCTAATAGAAGTTTATAAAATTATGAAAGGGCATAGATAGAGTGAACAGTTGAAAGCTTTTTCCCAAGTCAGAAATGGCAAACACAAGGGGTTACAAGTTCAAGGTAAGGGGGAGCAAGGTTCAATACAGATATGCGGGGGACATATTTTACACAGAGGGTAATGGGGGCTTGGAATGCGCTGCCAAGCAAGGTAGTTGAGGCAGACACGCTGGGATCATTTAAGACTTATCTAGATCGCCGCATGATCAAACTGGGAATAGAGGGGTACAAATGGATGGCCTAGTTAGGAACACATGATTGGTGCAGGCTTGAGGGCTGAAAGGCCTATTCCTATGTGGTATTGTTCTTTGTTCTTTGTTCATTAGAACCAGGTATTGTCAGCTTCATAAAAAAGTGGATCATTAGTTTCCTAAGGACAGCATATCAATGAAGAAAGCAATGAGTTCCTGGTTCAATTCAACCCTACATCTGTCACCAATTCAGAGAAATACGCTAATAAGGCTTAGAGAGCCTGATGTAAAGAGGAAATATGAGTAGCTGCCAAAGCAATACCTGGAAACAGATTGATACAATCACTAGATAAGCACAAATATGAAAAACCATTTGATCCATTCACGTTCAATAAAAACAACATTTTTTGCCCTATCATAACGTCTGGTTATTTCTCAAAGGAATCTAGTTTTTGTTTTACTTCGCTGCACTACTCAAAATGTCATTCATGTGTTGATTACACTTTGTAGAGAAGATTATTTGATATCAGGCCTGAATATGTCTTTTGATAGTTCGAATAACTATTCAACCTCTTTGACTGTTGTCAAACTGTACAGTTGACTGTTGTCAACTGTAAGTCGTATATTCCAGACTTATGTTTTTCTAATACCTTAAATACTTCCTCATGGTGTGAATTTATCACTCTTTGGGTGTGCACAATTGGCTGGTCCGGAAGCAGATGGAAAATGTGTTTTTGGCAGCGGTCATTCCCAGGAGGCAATGTTACGCTGGCTGACGGATTAATGGCCAGCCAAGATGAAATGCACTCTGTGAAAGACTCAGCACTGTTGGGGATGGCAGGAAGAGGGCTTCACCAGGACGGGGGGAGTGCGGGCTGGCATTTCCAATGTGCACCTTCAGGGGGACTGTTGCTGAGGAGCTGTCTCAGGGGGCAATGACCCATGACAAATAAATAACAATCTTAAAACTATGCCACGTGTGTATACATAGCACCCAGACCTCAGTCCCTCGACACAATTGTTAATTTTATTTCAGCACTGACAACACATCCCACCTGGATCCAGTTTGTAGCTAAAATGTAAAGGCCAAAAGGCTTGTCTGGCAACCATAAAGGGAGATGGGCTATGTAAAAGTGCATTCAATTGGCCCCTCAATGGGCTAAATTGCCTGCATGATTGTTGGTGGGTGCACTTCTGACTCTTACGTACGCCCACTGACTGAAATATTGCCAATGCCTTCTTGCACGATTCCAAGCACTTCCAGGTTGTAAAATTCTGGCCCTAAACTCAGTTCCTTGACACTGAGATCAGCCTTGTGATTTTTCCATACTTGAATGAATGTTTCCTTCGTATCTTGGTTACCAAAATAAACAGTACTCAAACTCTAGTCTAGCTAAACCATTATATAATTCAAGTCCAAATATCTCCAACCTGTACCCTCCAATGCTACTAAATAGCAGAAAAGCTGTCTACAGGCAGCTATTATCAACCTTATCAGAAACTAAAGTCAAAAGAGGAAAGTGCTGGGAGTAATGGATGTGTGGATTGACACTCATCTCGGGATGTTTGTGGAAGCAGCGTATAATGAGTTAAAACAGCCTTCTGTTCTTCTGAACAGGGGTACTTTATGAAGCTGGCCTAAGGTAAAGTTGAGGGACTTAAAGAAAGGAACAATCATGTTTTGAAGTGTTGTTTGCTCAGTATTTATTGTTATAAAGTAATTTAAGAGAATAATTGGACTACAGAACCATGGTGACAGGATCACTGGGAGAGAGTAAGGACATAAGCTTGGATGTTGTTTTTTCAGTGCCCTCGTGCAGGGTATTTCCATGTCGTCATGGAAAATTGTCTCTTTTTTCCATTCATTTTAAACGCCGGCAACTTCAGTCCTCACTGTATTCCTTTCCATTTGGAACTTATTTAAGGAAAGAGATTCTTTTTATCGCATAATCTCTTTCAGGGTAGCCTAAACCATTTCATATTATGTGATGTTTAAAATGCAGTCATTGTTATTCTGTTGGTCACCAAGCCTTCCTATTTCAATCTTTGCAACATCACCCATTTCCACCTGCCCTTCACATACCTGTGAGCTGAAACTTTCACCAATCATTTATCATCTGCAAACTGAAGGTTGGACAGCCTGTTTTTTTTAAGGAAAAATGCAGCCTTTATGGAATAGAGATCTGGAATATGAAAGATAAGTCAGGCAGGCTAGTAGTTACAAGCCTTTTCCTTTGGCAGTGGCGATTAAAGGAGGAATGTTGGTCAGGACAATATTTTTCTCTCCTTCAGGTAATTCCTTGGGATCATAAATATTCACTGTAACAGGCATTGGTTTCATACCCTACCCTTTAATAATCAAACACGCCCTTAGTGCTGGACTAACGTTGAGGCCGGAATTTTCCTGTCCCGGCCACCGCTGGATCTGGGAATCCCTGCCAAAAGTCAATGGATATTTGGCTGCCTCTCCAAATTTTCTGCCCCACCCATGACATTGCCTGCCATAGGTGGAACTGGAAAATCACAGTCTTAGATAGTAGCCAGAATCCTCTGATGTCGCACACTGCTGGAGTTCTCTGGTCTGCTGCAGTGAATGGAGATTTGGCTGAGTGCTAAATTCTCCATTCTCACTGACAATGGTGGTGGGGCAAATGAGATCAGAGAATTCTGGCCAATATGTTGGAAATGGACATGTCTTCTTGATTAGCACTGCAAGTGCATGATTAGTCAAGAATTATCTAGCAGCCTGCTGGAATTATGGGCGGAATCCTCCCAAAAAATTTCTAGGGTTCGGAATTCACCAGTCTCACATGCCCGCTACTGCTGCCAGCAACGATAGAGAAGTTGGCCCTCTGCCAAATCTATGTTCGCAACAGTAGGACAAATATTGTCAAGTACAGATGAGGTTGGAGTGTTGTCCCCAGCCTGAAAAGCAGTAGATTCCCATTGCACGGTTTGGGGCAATTCAGTTCACAATTCAACCACACTTATGACATGATTCTCCCATTTTTGGGCTCAGGGAGAGATTTACACTGGCACTGGCAGCATTTGCCAGGTGTGATTCACCCACCTGATGCACACAGCTATATCTACAAGCCCTGCCCAGCTATGTCCCCGGTCATCCAAGGGTTTCAATGACCAGGTTTACGATGCGCCCAAGAGTGGGTGAATTGCATGATCCGGGAGAAATTGACTCCAATTCAACCCTGCATATTAAAACAATTATACCTTTGCTGGGTACGGGGACTAAATGGAGTTCTTGCCAACATTAAGTGCACTATGGCCCCTCTGCATAAACGGAGCGGAGCCAAAGAACTGTGGTCTATAACACAAAGGGAACTAATGAACGTTATTGGGAGGTATTACAGCAGGTCACGAAGGAAAGCTACAAGATGCAGGTAAAAAAGATTATCATTTTTCAAACAGACAAATGACAATAGCAACCCACTCCAGGCAATGATTAGAATTTCAGATGTCAAGGTCATTTATGTTCATTGAAATCATTTAGATTCATTGAAGCCACACATAAGACTTACACAATGTGCTGAAGATTAAACTGATTACTATGAACGTCCATTCATTTGACACATATTATTCTTCTTGCAGAAAACCATAGAGTTCAACAGAAGAAAGCACACTAGGCAAAGATACTGACAGTGAAACATCCACAAGCAATTTGAAGAGGTTATATCCAAGACACTAGGGCATTAATCCATTGTGGCAGAGGTGGGGGAAGTGATGAGTTGGGGGGGTGTTCAGTATGAAGTTAAAGGAAGCTTCTCCAAGTGGTTTGTAAATTTGCATTTTCATATCTCTAATGATAAATATGGGTTTTGTAGGTGACTTCAATGCATTATTAAACAAAAAGGTCATCAGTGTTGTAACAGAAAGTCTTTAAAATTTACAATATGGATGGAAGCTATTCTGCCCATAGTGTCCATGTTGGCAAAAAATAAGCTGCTGTTTTATTGTTTCATCTCTTCTATCCTGATTGTATTGAACAAAGATGCAGGGACAAATTTTCTCATTCCGCCCACTACAGGAATTGAAGCGGGCGAGGGGCAGATCATGGGAAGGTCATTGACCCCGGGCAGGATTTTGTGGCTTCAGAGCTTTTGGCAATCTCGAAACGCCAGCATTTAATTACCCCAAATTCATAACAATATTCTCCCCAGAACCTCTGAAACATTAACATAAACTAGATATTCATCAGTTCATCTGCTAAGAAACATGAAAATGTTCAAAGGTCCACCTGCAAAAGAAGATTCCTCATTGATATGCACAGTTCTATTTCAAGTTCTGATTATAAAACAATCTGTGCTGAGTTTAGCTTTTGAAACTTATTGTCCTCCATGTCTGTAATCTTTTCATCTTTAAACTCTAAAAAGAATGCTTCTGTTGACTCCAAAGTTAAATTGTTGGCCTTTTTGTTGTCTGTAGTCACATATTCATTTTATGTAAATTTTCCAAGTTCAAACAGTTAAGTTTTTTTTTGAGATATCAAGTTCAAAATATAGAAACATAGAAGGAGTAGGCCATTCAGCCCTTCAAGCCTGCTCCACCATTCATTATGATCATGGCTGGTCATTAAATTCAATATCCTGACTCCTCTCCCCCCCATATTCATTTATCTCTTAAGCCCCAAGAGCTATATCTAATTTTTTCTTGAAATCAGGCAACATTTTGACCTCAACTACTATCGTTAGTAATGAATTCCACACGTCCACTACTCTCTGGATGAAGAAATTTCTCCTCACCTCAATTCTAAAAGGTTTACCCCTTATCCTCAAACTATGACCCTGAGTTCTGGACTGCCTTAATAAATTTCTATGAGATCTGCCCCCCACCCCCCACCCCTCACTCTTCCAAACTTCACTGAATATAATCTTAACCAATTTAGTCCCTCCTCACATAACAGACCTGCCATCTTAGGGATCGGCCTGGTAAACCTTTGCCGCATTCTTTCGAGTGCAAGGACATTTTTCTTCAGATAAGGCCACCAAAACTGCACACAATACAAAAGAGCTTCTATTGGCACCATCAACTCCCACAAGAGATCCCAATTGATGCTATAATCCAGTTATGAATCATAAACCTTTTACTTAATGTAGACAAAGGGTGGATTCTTCAACCTCATCTGTACCTGGGATTCTCCAGTCCGCTGTGGTGAATGGAGATTTAGATGAGCAGCAAACGCTCCATTCTAGCTGGAATGGTTGGAGAATTCTGGCCAAAGTTTGAAATCTCAGTTACCAGGGTAAAGACCAAAACCACACAATTCCATGGTTTTAAACAATCAAAATAAACTTTACACAATCAGAAAAGTAAAATGATATGCAACTTAAACTCCAACATTCAGAATTACCATGAGGCAAACATGCAGTAGTGGGCAAAACAATAGTCAAACACACCACACTGCACATTAAATGGCAGATGTGATTAAGGCAGAGTTCATGGATTTCTCAGCAATTGATCAGATGTCAACCATAAGATGATAAGACATAGGAGCAGGAGTAGACGGTTCAACACATTGGATCTGATCTGCTGATTCATCGAGATCATGAGGTGGAGATGTCGGCATTGGGGTGTAGTGGGCACAGTAAGAAGTCTCACAACACCAGGTTAAATTCCAATCAGTTTATTTGTTAGAATGAGTTTTTGGAGTGCTACTCCTTCATCAGGTGATTAGCCTGGTGACTTCTTACTGCATCAAGATCATGGCTAATCTGATATAATCCTCAACTCCACTTTTCCACCTTAGCCCCATAACCCTCGATTTCCTTACTAATTAAAAACCTGTCTCAGCCTTGAACATACTTAACAACCTAGCTTCCACAGATCATCGCGTTAAAGGATTTCAGACTTACTATCCTCTGAGAGAAGTGCTTTCTCTTCATCCAGTGTCACAAAATCTTGTCAAAACTCATCTCCCTCATGAAAGATTTTAACTCTTTATTTTTGAAAATCTAGCATCTGAATTCCCTAGGAAGCCAATCCAACTCAGATTGCCACAATGACTGCTCACCTCCCCATGGTTCAATCTCCCTTTCTGAGACTTCTTTACATAGGATTCATAAAGCTGCACTCCCACCTCTACTTTCTGGCACACTTCTAACTCTTGCAGACCACTAGCTTCACAGAGCTCATACTGGCCCTGGGTTTCTCTGAACTCCAGTCTCCTGGCTGCACCAAGCTGTAAGTGACTCCTAAGACTTCTCTGAGCCCTAACTGCCTGGAACCTGCTAACAGCCTGTCAGCTGCAAACAACATGAGGTCCAGACTGCAACCTACCCCCTTTCCCAGCAAGCACACAGACGAATTGAAGCCACAGTACCTCCTTAAGCTCCACCCATCTCTTTCATGGCTCATTGAATGCTTGTAAGCCAATTTTGCTCTAACTTTTGCACGAAGGATGGTAAGTGTCTGGAACAAACTGCCAGAGGTAGTAGTAGAGGCGGGTACAATTTTGTCTTTTAAAAGGAGTTTAGGCAGTTACATGAGTAAGATGGCTATCAAGCGATATGGGCCAAACGCGAGCAATTGGGACTAGCTTAGTTGTTATAAAAAAGAGCAGCATGGATAAGTTGGGCTGAAGGGCCTGTTTCCACACTGTAAACCTCTATGACTATGACTCTATGGCTCCCAAAACAAGAATTTCTCTGAACTGAAATCATTTGCAAGTAGTGTGGACTTCACCTCTCCAATTCTCCAGCTATGCAAACTCACCTACATTTCATGGCTTCACCTCTTCTATTCCAGCTTTGTTTAAATAGACATGGGTAACCTTCTGAACTGCTATTTTGTTTCAGATGTTCTGGTAATCTCTAAAGGCCAGTATTTAATTACATTCTTCACAACAACAACCTTTCCAGAACTAAACATTGTCTCAAAAATGGTGAAAATAAATCATGAGCCAGGTATTTGTCACACAAGTGACTTGAATTGTCATTTATTGCCTGCAGTTATAATCTTGATTGTTTGCTCCATTTTTTTCTCATTAGGCTGTACTATGCCTTTATGTCATGCCCTTTGATATGGCCTGAAAATAATTGCCTTTTTCTTCTGTTTTATTTAATTCTGTTTGCCACTCAATCATCCCTGCCAGTCAAGTGCTTCAACATGCTTTCTCACTTCTATGCTCAGATATTCGCTGAGATCTTACTGCCCTGCTAACCACAGAATCAGAGCAGGCGAAGGGTGGATAATGGAAATATCCATTGAACCTCACGTGGGATTTTCCGATCTCGCTTGAGTGAGACTGTAAAATCCTGCCCATTATTTCAAAACCAAATTTAGCTTTTGACTCGTTGTTAGATCCTAGTTTCTTTCACTCTCAAATTATAAATACATTTTACTGATCTGCCAATTAATAGTAATATGCATCTTTTATTAAACATTTTTTGTCTGATTTCAGGCTTGAAAAAATGACCCCCTCCCTTTTGATTGATGCTGATTAGCTATTTTGCTACTCCCATAAGGATTAACATCTTAAAATTCTCTCCTACCTTCCTAAAGTATCTGTTTTGTAGACTTCAGCTCGCTGTCAGTATTAGCCTTCTGTTACTATTCCACTGCCTTATTGATAGTGTAAACCATGTGATGAACATTCCACATTCCAGAATTACATTTGTACTCAGGACTGCGAAGTGTATGTTTTTTATCTCACCTGACTTGCATCCTAATGTTCTGGTTCATTCATAGCAACTGTCACTTAATTGCCCACCCTGTCTGTCCTCTGAAAGTGGTGGTAAGCTACAGTTTTGATAATTAAGTGGAATTCTAGGCCATTTCCAAGGGAGTCAACCACATTTCTACGGGCCTAGAGTCACATGTAGACTAGACAATGTTTTATTTTATTTGTTCATGAGTTTTCAGCATCAGTGGCCAACATCTATTGTCCACCCCTAACTACCCTTCAGAAGATGGGAGCAGACCACCACATGGAACTGTTGTCGTTAACCAAAAGGCTGGGAGTTGTGGGTTTTTGACCCAGCAATAGAGAAGAAATGAAGATAAAGGCAAAATTCCTTCCTACAGGATGTTAGCAACACAGATAGGATTTCATGACAAATCAATAGGTGATTAGTTACCATTATTGATGCTAGATTTTATGTGGAATTTATCCATCCCACTTGTCATGGGAATTGTAGTGGGTGGGACACAAACCATGCAAAGACCCACTGGCCTCAGGCAGGATTTTCCGGTCTTGAGGTAAGCGCGTTGGAAAATCCCACTCATAGTTTTCATTCCAGATTTATTTAGTTCCCAACAGCCATGGTGGGATTTGAGCATAAGAGAACAAGGCTCTTATAATCACTATGTTACCATTCCCATATGGTGGAGTTGGCTGAAGAAGGTGGGGTTGAGGGATAAATTTTTCCATTCAGAATGTCCTGATCCTTTAAAGGTCTCTATATGGAAATCTGGCTACCATTCCTCAGTAACTGTACTCCCATTTCTCTCAGATGAGAATACCATCTGCAGAGTATTATAATGGTGCCAGACATTTTCAAATATAAATGAGAAATAAAAAATGTACTATTATGTATCTATTCAAGCATGTCAAGAACAAAATTAATTCCCACTTGGAAAAGCATCCGTTAATAAGGGATAGCCAGCACTCATTTGTGAAATGGCAATTCATGTCTGACTAACCTGATTGAGTTTCTTTTATTTATTCATTCACAGGATATGGGCAGTGTTGGCAGGGCCAACATTTCATTGCCCATCCCCAGCATACCTGAAGGGCATTTAAGATTGGGCAACAAAATGCTGCTCTAGCCAATGACACCCACTTTCTGTGAATAAATAATTTAAAGAAATCACAGTCAGGTTAGGCAGACATGATTTGCAGTAACAGAGAGAGTTGATCAATGTTGTGTGGAAGATGTGTACATGGACTTCACAGAATCCCTACAGTGCAGAAGGAGGCCATTTAACCCATCAAGTCCAATCGATCGCGCAACATGGCATCCTATCCATGCCCTATCCCCATAATGTCCGCTATTTACCCCACTAATACCCTTAACTCACATATCCTGGGACGCAAAGGGGCAATTTAGCATGGTCAATCCAACTAACCTGCACATC
Source organism: Carcharhinus amblyrhynchos (assembly GCF_965287045.1). Classification (NCBI taxonomy): domain Eukaryota; kingdom Metazoa; phylum Chordata; class Chondrichthyes; order Carcharhiniformes; family Carcharhinidae; genus Carcharhinus; species Carcharhinus amblyrhynchos. Next base: position 42,485,650 of record NC_137324.1, on the reverse strand, counting down.
TTTGGACTGTGGAAGGAAACTGGAGCATCCGGAGGAAATCCACGCAGACATGAGGAGAACATGCAAACTCCAGAAGGTCACCCAAGGCCAGAATTGAATCTGGGCCCCTGACACTGTGCAGCAGCAGTATTAATCACTAAGTCACAACTAGGTCCCTTATTTGGCAAATAGAAACACACGGTTCAGCATTTCTATGGCTCCGCCATTGTATGTCTTCTCCAACGGACGCAGCAAGCCATTTAAATCTCCATTCAATTTGGCAGGATGATAATATCCCACCAGCCAGGGGGGATATTAAAATCCTGGCCATGGCATTAAAGAGATGGTGATACATATTCACTGAGGGAGAGGAGACAGAGAGTAAAGGACATTCATGTAGCACTTTCTACAGCCACTGGACATGTCAAGGTACTTTTGACGTGTAGTCATTCTTGAAATATGGCTGCCAATTTGCATATGCATATCTCCAACAAGCTGCATTGTGATGTTGACCAGATTAACTGAATTTTAAAGACTGGTTGAGGGATAAATATTGGCCAGGACTCCAGGGAACTGCCTTACTCTTCTTTGAAATGGGCATGAGTGCTACCAACTTAGTCACAGTTGGCATCTGTCCAGTGAACAGTGGTGAACAGATGCTTTTTTTTTCTGACTGGAGAGAAGCATGCAGTGCTCCCCCGGGTGTAAGGATTGGACTATTACTTTCCTAGCTACATATAAATTACTTGTACATGGCTATTGGGGAGTACAATTTTGACAATTTTCAGATGATAAAGAGCTTGACAATGTAGGAGATAATGAGGATAATAGCGATGTCAGAGGAATTTAAGCAGACACATGGTGGATGCAATAAACGTGAAGCAATACATTCTGGGAGGAATAACAAGGAGAGGCAATACAACCTAAATTGTACAATTTGAGGTGAGGGCAGAGCAGAGTGACAAATGGATGCACGGTCACAAATCTTCAAAGGTGAAAGGGCAAGCTGATAAAGAAGCTAAGAGAACATTTTTTTAAAACTCTTTCATTATTGTGAGCGTTGCTGGCTGGCCAGCGGTTATTGTCCATCTCTAATCGCCCTTGGACTGAGTGGCTTGCTGGGATGTTTCAAAGGGCGTTTAAGAGTCAATTGTTGTGGGTCTGGAGTCACATGTGGGCCAGACTAGGTAAGGACAGCAGATTTCACAGAAACATAGAAACCCTTCAGTGCAGAAAGAGGCCATTTGGCCCATTGAGTTTGCACCGACCTCAATCCCACCCAGGCCCTACTCTTATATCCCTACATATTTACCCACTAACCCCTCTAACCTACACATCTCAGGACACAAAAGGGCAATTTTAGCATGACCAATCAACCTAGTCTACACACCTTTGGGCTGTGGGAGGAAATCGGAGCACCCGGGGGAAGCCCATGCAGACACAAGGAGAATATGCAGACTCCACACAGACAGTGACCCAAGTCAGGAATCAAATCCAGGTCCCTTGGAGCTGTGAACCAGCAGTGCTAACCACTGTACAACAATCCACAATGGTTTCATGGTTATTATTATACAGTTAATTCCAAATTTTTAATAAATTCGTATTTCACCATCTGCACGGTGGGTTTGAACCTGGATCCCCAGAGCATATGAAATTATTGACTTTAGAAAATAGAAGCATTGGATTTACAAACAAGGAAGTTAAGCTAAACATTTACAATACTGGTTTGGTCTCAGCTAGAATATTGAGCAGGATTCTCTGGCCACACTCGCCCTAAAACTGAAGAATCCCGTCTGAGGTCAATGGACCTTTGTGTGGTCTTTCCTGCCCCCCTGCCCACTATAATTCCCATGGCGGGCGGAACGGAAGAACTCCCCCCCATTATGTACAATTTTTCACACCATAATTTAGGAAAGATGTCAATGCCTTGGAAAAGACACAGATGAGGTTCACCAGGACAATACAGGATTGAGATATATACAATTACATGGAAGGATTAGTGCATCTTTTATGGTAGCTATTGTGCATGCAGACTTGATGGGCCAAAAGGCCTTTTCTGCGCTGCTTGTCTCTCTGGGCAGAATTTTCCCACCCTGCCCATCAGGGGAATAATAGCAGGTAGGACATGAAACATGCAAAGATCCACTGACTTAGTCATAGAATCCCTATGGTGCAAAAGGTGACCATTCGGCCCATTGAGACTGCACTAACAACAAACCCACCAAGGCTCTATCTCCATAGCCCCATGTATTAGCCTAGCTAGTCCCCCTGATACTAATGGTCAACTTAGCATGGCTAATCCACCTAACATGCACATCTTTGAACTGTGGGAGGAAACTGGAGCACCCAGAGGAAACCCACACAGAATGGGGAGAACGTGTAAACTCCACACAGTCACCCGAGATTAGAATTGAATCTGGATCCCTGGTGCTGTAAGGCAACAGTGCTAACAACTGTGCCGCCCAATTTTGTGTTCCTGATGTTGACAAATTACACCCCATGTGATTTAATAATCCCTTTATTATAACTCTCAGAGGATGTAATAAAAAGAGTTAACATATAACTGCAGGACAATTTGCTAATTCATTGTCTTATATTATTTGTTTTTAATTTTATGATGTACCCAGAGAAGTCCCTGTGAAAATCCTGAGCAGAAGAAATTGCCTCTCTGGTGCTTAGTACAGGCTTATCATTGATGGTTACTCTTGGTTCTCCCTCATCTGAAGGAATGGTTCACCTATGCCTTGTCATTGTCCTCCACTAAAACTGACTCTAACCTCAGGGATGTATGCCGAAGGATAACTCATTTATGAAAACATGAAGCACATTGTTCCAGTAATAGCTTTGGTCTAAGGAGCATTGTAGATGTCAGAGAGGCACAAGATAATTTATGCAGTCCAAAAGCAGATGATAAATAGTGACACATGGCTTTATTCATGTTAATTAATTGCTTTACACAATGTGATTAGCAAATTCATTAAGATTAATGTAATATTCAGTGCTTTCAAACTTTCTTATACTGTCTGTGAATTACAGCATTGTTGAAACAATATTAAACTGCTGAGACTCTCAGTATTGTCTCAGGCTTAAAGGAAATGGAAGCACTTTGTCAACTACAGCTGATGCAAGAGTGTTTCGAAAATGAGGACAGTATGAGGCGGCACGGTGGCACATTGGATAGCACTTTTGCCCCACAGCGCCAGGGATCTGGGTTGAATTCCGGTCCTCGGGTGACTGTCTGTTTGGAGCTTGCACCTTCTCCCCATGTCTGTGTGGATTTTCTCCCACACTCTAAAGATGTGTGGGTTAGGTTGATTGGCTGTGCTAAATCGCCCCTTAGTCTCAGGGAGATTAGCAAAGTAAATACTTAGGTTACAGAAATAAGGCTTGGATAGGATTGTTGGTGTAGGCTCAAAGGGCCAAATGACCTCTTTCTGCACTGCTGAGTTTCTATGACTCTATAAAATCCCATTCTTACACAACTACTAAAAACTGCCCAACACAAAGATAGATATTATTGGCAGCCAGTCCTTGTTCTGCTTTCACCTCCTACGGTTCTGCAGCACCATGTTCCTTCCACTCTGCTCATTCAATTTGTCTACTCCTGGACTTGTGGTGAGATCTTAACACCCACCTCAGCACATGATCACCCAGCAGCTTTCCAACTTGTTGCAAACACGAAACTCTAAGGTAGCCAGTGTTATTGTTTATCCACGATAGCACCTGTTGCATCAGTCTGCAAGCTGGGATCATTGTGATCTCTGGTCTTAGCACTTGGTATCCAGGTTTCTCAAAGTTCCAGCTCAACACTGGGAAGGGAAACCATTACTTTTGGACGTTAAAAATTGAAAATTGCCAAAAGAAGATTTCTGCAATTTAGTATCACCTGCAACATTTAAGGAATATTTCCCCAAAGACAATTTTACCCATAAATAAAGCGTCCCACCTTGCAGCAGGAACATTGGTGAAACTTAAAACAACCCTTGGAATTGGATTCAGCTCCTCGGTGTTCTCTGTTGAGGTGATAAATGGGAGAAACACTACCTTTATAAACAAGGCAGGGTCACCCTCCCATTTGCCTACTCATAGAATCGCTACAGTGCAGAAGGATGCCATTAGGTCCATTAAGTCTGCACCAACCATAATCCCATCCAGGCTCGATTCCCACAACCCCACATATTCACCCCGCTAATGCCCTGACACTAGGATCAATTTAGTATGGTCAATCAACCAAACCCGCACAACTTTGGACTGTGGACCAGAACACCTGGAGGAAACCCATGCAGACACGAGGAGAATGTGCAAACTTCGCACAGACAGTGACCCGAAGTCAGAATTGAACCCGAGTCCCAGGTGCTGTGAGGCTGCAATGCTAACCACTGGGCCACCATGCCACCCTTTCATAAGAACATAAGAAATAGGAGCAGGAGTAGGCCATCTAGCCCTTCGAGCCTGCCCCGCCATTCAATAAGATCATGGCTGATCTGTCGTGGCTCAGTTCCACTTTCCCGCCCTCTCCCCATAACCCTTAATCCCCTCTCTTATCAAAAACCCATCAACCCGCGTCTTAAAAATATTTAGCGAGGCAGCCTCCACCACTTCAACGGGCAGAGAATTCCAGAGATTCACCACCCTTTGAGTGAAGAAGTTCCTCCTCAACTCCGTTCTAAACCGCCCCCCCTTTATCTTGAGGCTATGCCCCCTAGTCCTACTGTCTTTTTTGAGCGGGAAGAGTCTTTCCACCTCTATCCTATCCATCCCATTCATCATCTTATACGTCTCAATGAGATCTCCCCTCATTCTTCTAAACTCTAACGAGTACAAGCCTAGTTTATTCAGCCTCTCCTCATAGCTCAACCCCCTCAACTCCGGTATCAGCCTAGTAAACCTCCTCTGCACTCCCTCCAAAGCCAAAATATCTTTGCGCAGGTGCGGCGCCCAAAACTGCACACAGTACTCCAGCTGCGGCCTCACCAATGCCCTATACAGCTGCAGCAAGACCTCCCTACTTTTATATTCAATCCCCCTCGCTATGAAGGCCAGCATCCCATTTGTTTTGTTTCCTTTTGTTCTTACTTCAAAATTATTCAAAACAATGGATGGAGCGTAAAAGTTGGCACAGAGCTTACAGGGAGACAGTGATATTGTCACTGGTCTAGTAAGCCAGAAACCCAGGGTAATGCACTGGGGACCCAGGTTCAAATCCCATGACAGCAGATGGTGAAACTAGTATTCAATAAACAAAAACTTGGGAGTTAAAAGTCTAGTGAACAGTGAAACCATTGTCAATGTTGTAAAAATCCATCTGGTTCACTCATGTCCTTCAAGGAAGGAAATCTGCCATCCATAGTTGGTTTGGTCCACATGTGACTCCAGATCCACAGCAATATGGTTGACTCTCAAAATGTCCTCTGGAATGGCCAAGCAAACCATTCAGTTCAAGGGCAATTGGGGACAGGCAAACAGCCAGTGCATCCACATCCCCTGAACGAAGAAATGTAAATTCTAGTTATAGAATTGATAGTTATGCACAATTTTTAAAGTTCTGGAAGTATTTTAAAATAACGCACAGCAAGCAATATCTCAGAGATTTTCAATGTAAACTCCCATCCCTGCTGACTGTTCTCATATGCTGGTCAATTTGCTGTGCACTTACAGCAAGGCTTTGGTAGTTTTTAATTTATTCATCACTCCCATGCCAGCGGGAAGCAGTTTTTGTTAAATATAAATAAGTGAAAGATGTTCAAACATGAATTATTGGAGATAATCTGCTGAGAATCTAAGGAATAAATCTCTAGCTGTTGCTGTTCACTTTTTCAGTCTAAATATCTGCACACAGAGCAGAGACAGTGAGAACATTCCTGGTTACTGATCCCAATCTGATCCCAGAGCTAAGAAAGTACAGCATTCCTGGTTACTGATCCCAATCTGATCCTGGAGCAGAGAGAGTGAGAACGTTCCCAGAATCTGATCCCAATTTGATCCCAGAGCTCAGCGAGTGAGAACGTTCCTGGTTATTGATCCCAATCTGATTTTGGAGCAGAGAGAGTGAAACGTTCCTGGTTACTGATCCCAATCTGATCCCGGAGCTGAGAAAATGAGAACGTTCCAGGAGTCTGATCCTGGAGCAGAGGGTTCGAGCACTGCTGGAATCAGATTTGTCACAGTAACTGGGGTTGACTCACTGCTGGTTTAAGAAGTGTTGAATCTCTCCCACCTCTGATTACTCTAAACTTTTCCACGAGATGATGCTCCAGGTTAGTTTAAAGCTTCATCTGTACAGAGGTTTTAAATGGTACGGGTAACTGTCCATGATTCTCCCATACACTCTTAAAAAGTTGCTCATAATATTGTAAACCTCGATAGTGTTGGTTCAGTTTGCTGCTGCAGTTCGGGTATCAGAATGTCACCTCCCAAATATCACCATCCTAAGTGACCATCTAGTCCATCCACTGACTGTAACAGCTCTGATGAAGGGTCATCCAGACTTGAAACGTTGGCTCTATTCTCTCTCCACAGATGCTGTCAGACCTGCTGAGATTTTCCAACATTTTCTGTTTTTGTTTCAGATTCCAGCATCCACAGTAATTTGCTTTTATATGATGGTCATGTAAGCTGCTTGTGCCTAGATTAACTAAATGATTCCTTAGGAGTTGAGGGATTCTGCATTTACTTGGGGACATTGCCTGCAGTTTTCTGTTTTTTTCATTGTTATCCATTTGAGATGTTGGTTGCCTGCTATCCTGACATATACAACAAAGAACAAAGAAAATTACAGTGCACGGAACAGGCTCTTTGGCTGTCCAAGCCTGCACTGACCATACTGCCCGTCTGAACTAAAACCCCCTACCCTTCCGGGGACTATAACCCTCCATTCCCATCCTATTCATGTATTTGTCCGGACATCCCCTAAAAGTCACTATCTGCAGTCAGAACATATGTTTATGGTTAAAAAAAAGAACAATTAAAGTAGTATGAACTCTGCTTCAAACTTGTAAACCATTACCTTCTGAAAATTCCTGTGTTGGCTATTTTTAAGGATTCATTCCTGGGATGTGTGCACAGTGGACATTTATTGCTCATCCCCCTTAGCTGCCCTCACAAAGGTAGGCATTCTCAAAGGGTAATAATCCACATGAGAAAGACACTCCCATAATGCTAAGTTCAAGTTGTTTTGGAGTGTGACTTGGAGGTGGAACTATTCGATGAGGTGTCTATATTATAAACAACTTCATTAAAATAGTAAACAGAGGAATTTCATGCAAAGGCATGAACCAATGCATAACAAATATAACACACTCATGTTTTAGGGTCTTTCTTAGCCTACAGGCTACAGAGAGGAACAAATTCAAAATAATGAAATTCAAAAATAACCAATTGGAAGATAGCCTTACATTGTATTCTTTATTGACAGACATAGTCAGACCTGCTGGCATGATTATTAAGTATCTCTCTCATATCTCCTCTACACTAAGAGCAAAGCACCTAAAAAAATCTCAGGCATCAGATTTTCATAAGAAGTGTCATAGTCCCCTGAGAAGGCAAGAAATGAGGCCTTTTTATGCATTGCTCTTGGACTAGCTGACATTACACAGTAAGATATTACTACTGTCAGTCTTTTGTCACATATGGTTAAAGTCTTTAGTCAAGAAAGAGATTGGATGTAAAAAAAATGCTTATATGGTAATTTTAGACTACATTTTATTTGTTTTCAGTCACATCTTCTTGAGATAAATAGATGGAATTTTTCAGAGGAGCACTCAGATGAAAAACATTTGGATCAAATATACTCACAGTTCTAAAACAGTGAATTTGATTTCACAGGCACTGCGATGGTTTTGATGTTATGGTGTTTTGGTCCAGGAGCTTGTGATAGTTTATTTCTTGGCAATGCCCAACCATAGTATCATTTTCCTGATACCATATCCTTAAATAATAGTTTCTAGCATTTTCTTACTACAGAAAAATGCTACAGGCTTTCTGGCCAATCATTCTCTGTTCTCTTCTTCCCTCCTACTTTAACCAATGGGTTAGACTTCCTTTCTTCCAATCTACTTGGACTATATAAAATCTATAATAGGCCTTATGAGCAGGAGCTGGCCATAAGACAATAAGACCATAAGATGTAGGAGCAAAAGTAGGCCATTCGGTCCATCAAATCTGCTCCACCATTCAAGGATATCATAGTTGATCTGATATCTCCACTGTTCTACTTTATTCCCCGTAACCCTTGTTTGCCTTACTGATTAAAAATCTCTCTCAGCTTTGAACATACTTAATGAGCCAGCCTCCACAGCTTTCTGTGGTAAAGAATTCTACAGATTCATTTCCTTCTGAGAGAAGTAGCTCCTCCACATCTCTGTGACCCCTTACTCTGAGATTATGCCCGCTGGTCCTAGACTCTCCCACAAGGGGAAACAGCATCTCAGCATCTACCATACCAAGCCCCCTACGAGGTTGCTTTGCTAGTCAGCAAAATCATGGCTTATCTGATTGTAGTCCAAGATCCACTTTCCTGTCTGCCCCTCACAACATGAGCCTTGAATAAATTCAATGACCCAGCCTCTCTGCCTTTTGGTGATTAGAATTCCACAGGTGAATGATCATCTGACTGAAAAAAAACTCTCATCATTTTTAAATGTGTCACCTAGCTATGGGCTTCCCCATAAAAGGAAACATCCTCTCAATATCCACCCGATTGAATCCCCACAGGATCTTATATGATAATCAATAGAATCAGCTCTCAATCCACTAAACACAAATGGGAATAGACCCACCCCCTTCAAATTTTCCTCACAAGTATTTCTTCCCTGGAGTGAATGAATGATCAGAACCAGTACATCCATTATCACGGCTATCATCTCTTTTAAAACCACAGGTTGAATTTGGACCAGGAAATGGGAATCTTGCAGACATTGACTGCTGATAATCTGAGTGGGCATAAGAAGGCTATGGTTGAATTCAGACTTGCAATTACTTGCCATTCACTTGCATTGATATTATTCACAAACAGGAATCCTGAATTCACCTTTTGAAAGTCCATCTCTTGAAGAAATATTACCATGATTTGAAATGTCTAATATGAGGAGGAATACATTGAGGCAAGGAGGGGAAAGTTTAAAGCGGATGTGAGACGCAGGTTTTTTTTTAAACACAGACTGATGAGTGTCTGAAATGCACTGCCAGAGGTGGTGGTGGAGGCAGGTACAATCGGGGTGTTCAAGGGCTTTTAGATGAGTACGTGAATATGCAAGGAACAGCGGGATATGGCCTAAAGACAGACAGAAGGGATTAGTTTAATTTGGCATCATGTTCAGCGCAAGAGGATCAAGGGTTATGGAGAAAAGGCAGGAAAATGGGAATGAGAAAAGTATCAGCCATGATTGAATGGCTGAGTGGCCTAATTCTGCTTCTATGTCTTATGGTCCTGTGGTCTAACAGCGTGGGCTGAAGGACCCATTCCTGTGTCATAATGTTCCATGTTCTATGGTTATTTGTCTAATAAGAAACCACACTTTAAAGGTGGTTTATTAGATTAGTACCTGAAATGAATTGGTTGTTTCTTGAGGATAGGTTGGACTTGCCATTGGAGTTTAGGAGCATGAGGGGTGATTTGATTGAAGCATTTAGGCTTCTGAATGGTGTGCCAAAGTGGATGTGGAAAGGATGTTCCCTCTGGTGGGTGAGTCCAGAACCCAGGGGCATGTTTTTAAAATAGGGCAACCCTTTAAGGACAGAGATGAGGTTTTTTTCCTCTCAGGGGCATGTGCAACTTTGGAACTATCTGCTTCAAAAGGCAGTGGAGGCAGGGGTCATTGGAAAATTTTAAGATAACATGGTGATTGTCCCTTTAAGGATTAACCTGCAGAGTAAGGGTCATTTGATCTGAAGAATGAACTGAGGATCAGAGTAGGGGATCATTCTGGTAAGCATGGGGTGGTTGCAGAGGATCAGCAATTTTTTTAAAAAATTGCCTGAAGGCAGGAAAGTGGGAAATACCCTTTGGGGTCAGAAGGGGCCCTGTGCCCATTGGGGGCACCCCAAAGATGTTGCCACCCCCCCCCCTCCTTTATTCATCCCCACAAGGCCTCCAAATCCTACCACCATACAATCCTCGCCTCCCATTCCTGAGCCCCCCAATCCCTCCATATCCAATATCCCTGACTTATCTCACTGTAAGATCAATGTTGGCTTCTTGCTGGGAGGTCCAGCAGTGTCTACTATTGAGTTTGCAGGCTGATTGTACTGCTGGAGCTGATGGTCAGACTTGAGGGCAGGAAGTCCCACTCACACCTCGTCTATCACACTGGCAGCACTTTATTGCCGCATTGCGGCCTGGTTGAGTGCCAGTCAGAGCGGTGCCAACATTAATTTTGTTTTTATTGTTCAGCCCTTCGTTGCAATCGATGACAATTGCCAATTTGCTGTATTTACGGTTGCTTTCATTTTCAATTAAGTTACATTTAGAATGAAAGATAATGGCCTATGAAGCCTTATGGTAAATTTCACCCATTCTGAATGCACTCAAACACACTGAATGTGGCACGGTGGCCCAGTGGTTAGAACTGCTGCCCCACAGCTCTGAAGACCTAGGTTCGATTCTTAGCTTGGGTCACTGTGTGGAGTTTACAGTTCTCACTGCATCTGCGTGGATTTCCCTTGGGTGCTCCGGTGCCCTCCCACTGTCTGAAAGACATGCTGGTTAGGTACATTGGCCACGCTAAGTTCTCCCTGTGTACTTGATCAGGTGCTAGGAGTGTGGTGACTTGGGATTTTCATAGTAACTTAATTGCAGTATTAATGCAAGCCAAATTGTGAGTAATAAGTTAACTTTAAACTTTTAATCTTCTTGATTAATAAGGGGATCATTGCTTATGGGGAAAAGGCAGAAGAACGGGGATGAGAAAAATATCTGCCAGGATTGAATGGTGGAACAAACTTGATGGGCCGAGTGGCGTAATCCTGCCCCTATGTCTTATGGTCTTATGATCTTATAATGTTCTTAAATGTGTTTCATGATTCGGACAATAATATTGCGCCATCTAACTGAGAAAATCCTAAAATCAGTTCAGTTCTGAAAGCAGCTGATCCATTCCTGGGATTGTTTCAGGTGTGGATTGTGAGAATATCACAAATCATTCGGCCATCTGTTCAGACTCCTGTCATTGCTTTACCCACACCATATGTCTTCAGATCTGTTTGTACCTTGGTGATAATCTGATTACTCAAATTAACCAATGAGTAGTTAATTCTGAATGCAACAAATTACCATTTTGTCTGTCATTTTAATATCAAACTACAGTTTGACTTTCATTGTCATTAACGTTTGCTGTTTAGATACAGGCCTTAAATTGAATGTCAGGGCTGAGAAGAATGGGAAAAAAGAGATGGTAATAGAGAGAGTATGCACAATGCAAATATTTAATTTGTCCATTGCTAGCAAAACCAACATGCATTGCCTATCCATGACTCTTTTTGGGAAGGCAATAGTGAATTACTCTCATATACACCCAGTTTGTTGTTAGAGAGAGACCCAGGACCCAGTAACAGTGTAGGAAAGGAGTTAAGTCAGGATGGTGTGCGGCTTGAAAGGGGAACGTGCAGGTGGTTGTGGTCCAATATACCTGCTACCCTTCTTCAAGGGGGTAGAAGGTGCTGTTGCAAGGGCCTTGGCAAAACATTATTACTGAATTGCATGCAGCTTCCAAACAACACAATAAATCAATGTGTAAGGGTGGTGCAGGGGCACTGTTTCCCTCACAATTCCAGAGATTCAGAATCAATTCCTGGCTTTGGTCACTGCCTGTGCAGAGTCTGCACATTCTCCCCCTGTCTGCATGGAGTCTGCACGTTCTCTCCTGTGCCTGTGTGGGTTTCCTCTGGGTGCTCCTGTTTCCTCCCACAGTCCGAAAGATGTGCTGGTTAGGTGCATTGGCCATGCTAAATTTTCCCTCAGTGAACCCAAACAGGTGCCGGAGTGTGGTGACTAGAACATTTTCACAGTAACTTCGTTGCAATGTGAATGTGACACTTATTTGTGACACTAATAAATAAACTTTTAATTTTAAGTTTTATAATTAGTAAATTCTAAATAAAGAATCTGGTCAGAGATATCGAAGCAGTCAAGGAAGATAGTGGCTGAAAACACGCGGCTAAAGAGCTGGTGTGGGAGGGAGGGGTTCAGATATTTTGAGCATTGAGATCTCTTCCAGGACAGGTGGGACCTGTACAAGAAGGAAGGATTATACCTTAACTGGAGGGGCACCAATATCCTGGCAGGTAGATCAGCTAGAATCACTTGGGTGTGTTTAAACTAGTATGGTAGGAGGGTGGGAACCAGAGCATAGAACATAGAACATAGAACATAGAACATTACAGTGCAGAACAGGCCCTTCGGCCCACGATGTTGCGCCGACCAGTTAAAAAAAAAACAATGACCCACTAATCTAAACCAATCCCTTTTCGTCCATAAACCTATCCACGGATCTCTTAAACGCCCCCAAACTAGGCGCATTTACAACCGCAGCAGGCAGGGCATTCCAATCCCTCACCACCCTCTGGGTAAAGAACCTACCTCTGACATCCGTCCTATAACTACTACCCCTTAATTTATAGCTATGCCCCCTTGTGCTAGCTTTCTCCATCCGAGGAAAAAGGCTATCACTATCCACCCTATCTAAACCTCTAATCATCTTATATGTTTCAATAAGATCCCCTCTTAGCCGCCTTCTTTCTAGCGAAAACAACCCCAAATCCCTCAGCCTCTCCTCATAGGACCTCCCTTCCATACTAGGCAACATCCTGGTAAACCTCCTCTGCACCCTCTCCAAAGCCTCCACATCCTTTCTGTAATGTGGGGACCAGAACTGCACACAGTACTCCAAGTGCGGCCGCACCAGAGTTGTGTACAGTTGTAACATGACGCTGCGACTCCTAAATTCAATCCCCCTACCAATAAACGCCAAGACACCGTATGCCTTCTTAACAACCTTATCTACTTGATTGCCAACTTTCAGGGATCTATGTACATGTACACCTAGATCCCTCTGTTCATCCACACTATTCAAAGTCCTCTCGTTAGCCCTATACTCAACACATCTGTTATTCCTACCAAAGTGAATCACCTCACACTTTTCCGCATTAAACTCCATCCGCCACCTCTCGGCCCAGCTCTGCAACCTGTCTAAGTCTCCCTGCAAACTATGACACCCTTCCTCACAATCTACCACACCTCCGACTTTGGTGTCATCGGAGCAGGGGGTCAACAGGATAAAAAACTGAGAAAGAGCTACAGACTAAGACCAGTAAGATTAAGAAGGAGAGCAGGCAAGGAGTAATTGCTGAACATGGCAGGACTGGTGATCTGAAGTGCATTTGCTTCAACACAATGAGTATAACAGATGAGATAGATGAACTTAGAACTTGGATTAGTACTTGGAACTATGGTGTTGTTGCCATTACAGAGGCTTGGTTGAAAGATGGTCAGGGTTGGCAGCTAAACATTTCAGGATTTAGATGTTTCAGGCAGGATAGAGAGGTGTAAAAGAGGAGAGTTGCATTATTGGTTCAAGAGAATATCATAGCTGTACTGAGGGAGGACACCTCGAAGGGTTCAAGCAGTGAGGTAATATGGATTGGGCTCAGGAACAGGGACGGTGCAGTCACAATGTTGGGGTTTATTACAAGCCACCCAACAGCCAGTAGAGGTGCAAGTATGCAGGCAGATTTTGGAAAGATGCAAAAACAACAGGTTTGTTATGGTGGCTGATTTTAACTTTCCCTATATTGATTGCAACTCACTTGCTGCTAGGGGCTTGGATGGGGCAGAATTTGTAAGGAGCATCCAGGAGGGTTTCTTGAAACAGTATATAAATAGCCCAATTCTGGAAGGAGACATATTAGACCTGGTATCGAGCCTGGCCAAGTGATCGAAGTTTCAGTATTTCGGGAACAACAATCATAACTCTGTAAGTTTTAAGGTGCTTGTGGATAAGGGCAAGAGTGGTCCTCGAGCAAAAGTGTTAAACTGGGGAAAGACTAGCTTCAACAACATTAGGCAGAATCTGGAGAATTTAGATTGGAGATGGCTGTTTGAGGGTAAATCAACTTCCGACATGTGGGAGTCTCTCAAATGTCAGTTGATTGGAATTCAGGATTGGCATGTATCTATGAGAATGAAAGATAAGTGGGGCAAGCATCAGGAACACTGGATAACGAGCATATTATGGGCCTTGTCAAAAAGATAAAGGAAGCATTCATAAAGTCTAAAAGGCTGAGGACAGAAGTATCCCTTGAAGAATATAAAGAATGTAGGAAGGAACTTAAGGAAAGGGCTAGAAGGACTAACAGAAGTCACGAAAAGTCCTTGGCAAACAGGATTCAGGAAAATTTGAAGGCATTTCATACATAAGAGAGTAGCCAGGGAAATGGTTGGTCCACTCAAGAAATCTATGTATGAGGTCAGAGGAAATGGGCGAGATACTAAATGAATACTTTGCCTCATTATTCATTATTCAAATAGAGGGACTTGATGGATGAGGAGCCTAGGGTAGGGTGTGTAGATATTCTGGGTCATGTCGATATCAACAGGGAGGAGGTGTTGGATGTCTTAAAAAGCATTAAAGTAATTAAGTCCCCAGGGCCTGATGGGATTTATCCCAGAATACTGAGACAAGAGTGGAAATTTATGGGGCTTTGACAGAAATCTTTGTATCCTCATTGGCTACTGGTGAAATTCCAGGGGACTGGAAGATAGCCAATGTTGTACAGACAAGTTGGAGACTTGGGTGGAGAAATGGCAGATGGAATTTAATCTGGACAAGTGTGAGATAATGCATTTTGGAAGGTCCAATGCATGAAGGAATTATACAGTAAATGGTAGAACCCTTAGGAGTACTGACAGGCAGAGAGATCTGGGCATACATGTTCACCAATTACTGGAAGTGGCAACACAAAGGGATAAGATAATCAAGAAATGATAGTCAAGAAAGTCATGCTGCCTTCAGCAGTCAGAGCATTGAGTATAAAAATTGATAGTTCATGCAGCAGCTGTACAGAATCTCATTTAGGATATTGTGTATAATTCTGGTTGCCACACTACCAGAAGGATATGGATGCTTTGGAGAAAGTACAAAAGAGGTTTATCCAGGATGTTGCCTGGTCTGGAGGGTGTTAGCTATGAGGAGAGGTTGGATAAATTCGGTTTGTTCTCAATGAATTGACAGAGGTTGAGGGGCAACCTCATAGAGGTCTACAAGATTATGAGTGGCATGGACAGAGTGGATAGTCAGAAGCTCTTTCCGAGGGTAGAAAAGTCAGATACGAGGGGGCATAGGTTTAAGTTGTATGAGGAAAGGTTTAGAGGAGATGTATGAGGCAAATGTTTTTACACAGAGGATGGTGAATGTCTGGAATCTGCTGCCTGGGGAGGTAGTAGGAGCAGGTACAATAGTGTCATTTAAGGGGCAACTACACAAATACATGAATAGGATGGGGATAGAAGGAGACTCTGTAAGTGCATACGGTTTTAGTTTAGGGGGGCATCATGATTGGTGCAGACTTAGAGGAATGAAGGGTCTGTTCCTGTGCTGTACTTTTCTTTATGCTTTGTGTTTTAGTTATGTCTTAGGAGGCTCTGGTGTCATGTTGAATGATGGCAATCTCCAGGACCATCCTAAAAGAGTTGCTCCCTGCTGGACCTGGGGGTTGGGGGGGGGGCACCCATTACTAGTGGCTGTCAAAGCCACCATTGCCTCAACAACACAATTTGCTTCCAGATCACTCCAGTGTTCTGCCAGAGGGATATTCAGGATCTCCCAATCAATGGCCCAGGAATGTCCCATCAGACTTAGTCCAACGCAATGGTCAACGGGACTTTCCAGGGCCAACAATTGTGTAAGCTTATCCTGTGAAGGTGGCATACAGAATGAGTTTGTGTTTATAGCTCTACCTAGCTTCCTATAGGCGCTGGATGTCACTGACTACCTACAGCTGGAAATACAGGCACCCAAAGGAGTAACCATCAGGTGTGTGATGGCAAAAAGATATTTATGTAGATGTAGGCAAGATTCCTGGGCATCTACTATGATGCTCTCATCCTGCAGCACCCAAGATCACGGATGTTTTCAGGTCTGGATGCAGGCTGCTAGGAGAGAAGGGTCACTTCAAACTTGGCTGATCACTATAAAACGCAGGAGCAACAGTAGAGTGCAAGGCATAGGGTGGCACAGTGGCTAGTACTGCTGCCCCACAGCTTCAGGGTCCAGGGTTAAAAACGTTTGTTTATTAGTCACAAGTAAGGCTTATATTAACACTGCAATGAAGTTACTGTGAAATTCCCCTAACCATCATACTCCGGCATCTGTTCGGGTCAATCCACCTAACCAGCATGTCTTTCAGACTGTGGGAGGAAACCGGAGCACCCGGAGGAAACCCACACAGGGAGAATGTGCAAACTCCACACAGACAATGACCCAAGCCAGGAATCAAACCTGGGTCCCTGGCACTGTGAAGTAGCAGTGATAACCACTGCACCACAGTGCCACCCATTTCCGACCTTGACTACCTATGCGGACTTTGTATGTTCTCTCCGTGTTTGTGTGTGTTTCTTCCTGATGTTCCAGTTTTCTCCCATGTCCAAAGATGTGCAACTTAGGTGAATTGGTCATGCAAAATTGCCCTTTAGTGCTTGGACGGCTTCATGGATGAAAGGGGTGTGGAGGGATATGGTCCAAGTGCAGGTCAGTGGGACTATTCAAAAAATGGTTCGGCACAGACAAGAAGGGCCTTAAGGACTGTTTCTGAGCTGTAGTTTTCTATAGTTTCTGTGGTAAGATGTGTAGGTTAGATGGATTAGCCATGGTTAATGTGTGGGGTTACGGGGATAGGGCAGGGAGAGGGCCCGGATAAGATATGATTATCAGAGAGTCAATGCAGAGCCGACGGGCTGAATGGCCTTTTCTGCACTAAAGGGATTCGATGATCCTATGATTTTAACACCAGGTATCCAGTTCATGCTGGAAATTTGGTTCAGCTGCCTGAAGAGATCTGCAGACATTCTTCCAAATGCACCAGTGGATTGTGCTATACTCTGCATGGCATTGTGCACCAGGATGGTTAGGACCTGTAGGAAGAGCTCAGATCTTCTTCAAATCGATCACGAGCATGAAAAACACCGAACATCCTGTGGGATTTTCCAACTGATATTGGACCCATACCCAGGCCTTTCCCACCCCTATTCCCAATGCACCACCGAGTTCATAATGGAGTCACAACACAGGCTTATCGGCCCTATACAGGCTGCTTTAGGTCCTGGGAGGTTTAGAGAGTTGGGTTGGCTCCTGGGTGCTGTCCTAACTCTGCGTGAGTTTCTCTGGGTGAGCTGTCATTGGGTTCCTTTGAAACAGATGGCCATTTTCAGAAACTCCCTGGCATTTTCCCAACAGGCCATAGAGCCATTGAACACTCCACTCAATCCATTAACAATAGAACCACTTGAAAGAAAAAGCCACAACAGCAGCCATCACCAATCCTGTGGAGGGTTTTTCCCTTCCAACTGCTATGGCCCTCATTTATTTTTTAATTTGTTAGCAGGCTTCCCAGGGTACCTCCATTTTGAGGTGCTCTCGGAGTCCTATGCCTGCCCCAACATCTCCTTTGATGGGGTGACCGGTCATTTGGTGCCGTGGGTCCTCTGATGGGGCTTCCTGAATCAGAAACCCACTTGATGTCTTTAACTGGACGGTGAAAATTGAGGTATTCTTAATTTGTCACCTCATGTAAGCTTGTGCTGGAGGGGACAATGCAGAAGCGAACATTGCAGGATCGATCCTGCACTTTAAAGCTGACAAAATTCCAGCCACAGTGGCTGCACCCACCACTACCACCACCCCCCATTCCCCCCCCCACCACCCGTCCCCCCCCACCCCCGTCCCCAACCACCAAATGTTAGTGAAATCATGGAAATGCATTAAATTTTGTTTCAACCTGTCAGTTCTTTTCTTTCTTTGACAGACCTGCTGAGATTTCTCTTTTGGGTTTCAGATTCCAGCATCCGCAGTAATTTGCTTTTATCCATTAAATCTGAACTCTTGATTTCTGAGAAACTGACTTTTCCATTAGCAGTAATGGAAAATTTTCAGCCAATCATCCTTCAGCTACCGTAATTATTCTTTAACACTTCTCAAGCAGCTAATGAGCTATTTAACTGGTATAAATATTGAAAATTTTGTTTATTTGGCTGTGGAATGTAAAATTAAAGTAGAAAATGATGCCTGGATCCATTGTTGCATCATGTTTCCTGACCCTTCCAACGATTAACTCTGTATTGTCAGACTGCTTGTCTGACATCTAGTTTTGGATAAGCCTTAATATCCTTGAGCAACACATTCAGAAGAGCAAAGCCGTTATCTTTGATGCCCATCGTAAACTTCAGCTGAAATATCTTGCTCCGTGTTCAAGTCTGGTGCCAGGAGTGGGACGTTGGAAGCACTTCCCTGGAGATCAGGTAGGTAAGCACATTGAATCATATGCTGCTCACTGAATTACCTGTGAAGGCGTGAGGGTCACGTTGTCCCGTGGTGAGGCAGATAGGAAGTAATGCGCCCGTGACCATGTCGGAGTGCTGATTTTAAAAGGCAACCGAACAGCAAGTAATTCATTACCCCAGGCATCCAGGATGTCCAGGCAGAAAGCAGCAAGCATGGTTCAGCAATGTCTGCTAGAGACTCTTTTCCAGGTCATGGAGGACAGGAAGGATGTCCTTTTTGTGATGTTTTAAAAGATAGGCTAAAAGCCTCGAAGGATTTTTTTTTAATTCATGGGACATCAGCATCCCTGGCTGGCCAACATTTATTGCCCATCTCTATAGTTGCCCTTGGAGGGAGTTAAGAATCAACCATATTGCCTTGGATCTGAAGTCACATGTAGGCCAGACCAGCTAAGAGTGGCAGATTTCCTTCCCTAAAGGATATTGGTGAACCAAATGGATTTTTCTGACAATTGACAATGGTTTCATGGTCATTATTAGATTCTTAATTTCTTTACTGAATTCAAATTTCACTACCCGCCAATGTGGGATTTGAAGCCAGCTCCCTTAAACAAAGAGCTTGGTTGAAAGGATGTTAACACTGCAGGCTGCTGAGATATGCTGCCTGTTTGCATGCACAAACAGCCATTGGTGGCATAGGATATATCATGTGATCAGTCTCTTAAGATGCCCCTGTTCCACTGCAAAGCTGCTGGTGAGAAATAGCATGAATACACATTACATGTTAACAAGGATTTGGAGAACGATGTCCACCCGACTCACCGCATTGGCCTGGGAGGAGGAGGTCGCCATGGTGGTTAGTGTTAGAGGGGTGCAGAGGAAGAGTGCCCTGCAATCCAGGAAACACTTGAATAACTCACCCTGCACCCCAGGGTAAGTGAACCATCTATTCTCAATACTAACCTCACCATTTTAAAGGAGAATTTCAATAATTTTATTTCAATCTCATGGTCTTCATCTTTATCTGCCATTCTTTTTTTTAGGGGTTTTATCAAATGCCTTCTAGAAGTCCATATAAAGAGTGCTCACACATTCCCCTGCCTTAGGTATCTCTTCTTAAAAAGGTTTGTTTCTGTGGCAACCTGGCATCCACCTTCCATGCTGCTCTTTGGTGGATTTCTTGGCCTCAGTGGATAGATGTCCTCTGTGAACCCCTGTTAATGTAGGTATCTACCAACCTTAGTAAAGTGAAGAGAACTTCTTCTCTGATCCACTTACTGCGACAGTGTCAGTCACAGAGTAGCATCTTGGCATTTGTGTGCCTCTGGTTCTTAAGGGGCTAGCCCCAATGTCCCTATGATCATACTGCTTCCTATCTTCTTCAGCACTACTACTGCTATTTGCCATTTCTCTGAATCTGGTCACTTCTGCACCCTCTCCTCCCATGCTCCACTATTGATGCAGTAAGAAGTCTCACAACGCCAACACTGTTTGCTACAAGTAAACCTGTTGGACTTTGACCTGGTGTTTTGAGACTTCTTGCTGTGTTTACCTGAGTCCAACACTGGCATCTCCACATCATGACCATTATTGATGGCCATGACTTCAATTGTTTAAGTCTCATAAGTGTGGGAATTCCCTCCTGATATCTATGTCTATCCCAACATTTTTCTGCTCCTTCAAGTCTTCCTACTACTCTGCACAATTCTTAGCCCTTCTTTTTTTTGACTCCAGAAATGTTTTCTGAAGTACCTGAAGTCATTTTCTTACATTAAGGATTCCGGAAACATGTGTAAATTGTTCTTGCTGCAGCAATTGATCCCAGATGAAATGTGACAATTGTCCTGGCAGGGTCCTCCGAATTGATAAAATGCACATTTTAACAGCGAAGCTAGAACTAAAATTTATGTTTTACCTAGTGTGGCCACAGTTGTAAGTCAAAAATTTGAACAGAGATCGAAAGAAGGAATTTCTGCTATTGTGTTAATAAGATTGCTGTATCCTCCCATTGACCCCAACCCAAATTCTTTTGAGTGAGTCTGCAGTGCAGGTACTCATGCCTATAGAGTGGATCAGCATTGCTGAACCAGCCAAAATGAAAAGCTAAGTCAGACTTGACTTTAATCAAACCAAAGAGCATTTCAAACATCACCACAGCACCCAGGCAAATTTCATCCCAACATCTCAGAACCGTTGACCTCCTTGTCTTGCTAGCTTTCCACTGACCAACTAACATTTAAGTTTATATCAAGTTTATGATACCCACCTAGTGCTTCCAGATTACTTTATCTTCTCTGTTTCTGTTTCCAATCTTTGTTTTGCACAACATGTGGAATTTTGCTCTTCAGTGAGGTTCCTTAATTGCAAAACTGAAAATATCTTTAAAGTTTATTAGTCACAAGTTAACATGCAATGAAGTTACTGTGAAATTCTCCTTGTCACCATAGTCAGCACGTGTTCAGGTGCACCTAACCAGCACACCTTTCAGAATGTGGGAGGAAACCCAGGGAGAACTTGCAAATTCCATGCAAACAGTGACCCAAGTCAGGAATCAAATCCAGGAGCCTGGTGTTGTGAAGCAGCAGTGCTAACCACTGTGCCATCATGCTGCTCCATCATTTATTCTGACTAGCACATAGGCAAACCGAAATCTCAAGATCTGCAACAGAAGTTTCAGCTCATCCTCCCTGCTTTCTGAATTGGATAATTAACATTGAGCGTGAGCCGTCACATTTAAGAGCTGACAAAAAAAAAGCTATTGTAAAAAGAGAACCACGTTAGGTGACATAAGCCTCAGCTGTCAATAAAACTTCAAACCCAATTTCAGTGGAATAAAGAAATCGTTTTCTTTGCCAAAATTGCAATCCAGCATAAGCCAGGACACAGAACTGACTTTGAGTGGTCATATGCGATTAGTTTACTACACTACAAAACAATGCTAATTCAGCACACATTTTAATACAGGTCTTTCCATCATTGATTTCTCTCTATGCTTACCGCAAAGTAACAAGACTAAATATAATGCAAGTTAAACTCCTTTTTTCACTTGTTTCTTCAGAAAATATTGTGAACTGGGGCTTGCAATCCATTAGACCTGTTGTTAAAGCCATACCTGTGTGCAAGTTAAGCCTTATGTTGCTGACTTTTCAGTAAACTCAATAAGATATTGAAGTTATTCTCCTACCTGAAAGAAAGGGATAAGTTACTATCTTAGGTGAAGACAGAGGCAGTTTAAAAATACCACCATGGTCCTTGTCCGAGGAAAAATGTATTAAAGTTGGAGATAATGTGATGATTCCTGTTTTCGAAAGAGAGTGAAACTGTGTACGAAGGGTTAAGCCATTAGACAGAGCCATCATCCCAATGGCCTTCGCTTTCAATCTAATTCACAGAAATTAGAATTTATTTTTCCTGGCAATTATAGTGGAATACAAATGGATGAAGGCTAGTCAACATTTTTTACTGGGATGTGCATAATTGTATCGAATGAGGCACTTCTTTTTGTTGTCTAAAGGTCACTAGTCCACCACTATGATGGATTATTGTACTCCCAACCCTGAGGTGACAAGTTTGATTCTGAAGATTTGACTGACACTTGAACTTTTTTGCCCTCGTTCAGGCTATTTGCATAACTTAGTTATTCCCATCAATGTGTTTTCCTTTGGAAGTAACAGGAAAGTCTAAGCAATTTACATTAACATTTTAAAATCATGAAGTGGTAGCTGGATAATTCAATCATGTGGCATTAACCTTTTAATGTACTCTGGTTATACATTAACAGAAGCAAACTGTTATTTTGGCAGAGGATTCTTTCATTTTTTTTTACTGAACTTCTCAAACTACATAATAAAGACTCTGACACATTAGCCTTGATTTTTCCATGGAGCCTGGGGGGTGGGGACAGGGGGTCGGAAAAGGTGTAGGAGAGTCCAGTGCAGGGCAAGAACGACACAGGATGTCTTTGAATAAAACTCCCCCATACAGCTGAGCTATCTGGCCAGAAGGAGGGGGATAACTAGTGGCAGAAGGCTAGAGCCAGGGACTAATCAGTGGGGCAAGGGTGTGGAAAGCCTTTGCATAGATGGGAAGAAGGAAGAATATCTTCAAGGATCAGGAAAGAAGAAACACCAAATCACAGAATTGTTATGGAGCACAAGGCAGCCATTTGGCCCAATGTGTCTGTACCAGCTCTCTGAATGAGCATTATACTTGATGCCATTTTCCTGACCTTTCCCTAAATGCCAGCACATTGTTTTTATTTGAATAATGCCCTTTTGAAAGCTTTTGATTAAACCTGATGCCGACTAGGAAGGTGGCGGACCTCCTACCTGTCCTGGCCACAATGAAATACAAACAAAGCTTTTAAAATTATTTTCTGTGTCCCTTGTGGCCCAAGACTCTGCTCCTGATTTGTTTGTCCCACAGGGAATTGCCACTGCTTCCTCACTTTGGCCTCAATTTGAAAATGCAGGCATAGTCCAAATAACATCAATGAAGACGGTCTATCTATTTAAAGTAGGACTCTGCTTCTTTCCTCTGGGCATCCTTATCAAACAAGTAGGTTAATATTGGGATGCTCATTTCTGCCAGGTAACCAGGGGAAGGTGAAATTTACATATTTATTTTCCATCATTAACCGTATTAAAAAAATTCATCAAGAAGCTGTGTTCAGTTCACAGCAATGGGAAAAAAGTAGACAATCCTGAAATACTTACTGGAGATTCTCCCAGCCCACTGCACTGCTTTTGGTGGGTGGAGTTGGGGGGTGGGTGGGGGGGTGGTTTGCAGGGGCAGTGATCAGGCAGACCAGTGATCAGGAGGCTGGCAGTGTGGGGTTACTGCGCAAGCGCCAATCTTGGCACTGACAGATCAGCACATATGCACTCGCCCGCTCAGCGCTATGCTGCCAGCCTCTCCAGTGGGAATAGGCCCCATCTGCTGATTCACACTAGTGTACAGTGTGTGAGAGTTTCATTTTGAAAATCCCGCCCAAAAAAACAGCGGGATTTACTCCACTTAGATTTTTTTTTGGAAGAATCCCACCCTTAATCCTCAGAACACATTTATGGGTGTGCACTCAGAATAATTGGGTCGTATCAGCAATGCAACTGCAACATGGGAGCAACACACAATATGGGAGGAATGCATTGCACAGCGGAAAATTACCTACTAGGGTCAGGATTTCATTTTTCTGTCAGCCATTTTTGATTAATTGATGCTGCCTGACTGAAAGCAGAGATGTGGCAGCAGAAGAGCATGTTGTAAGTGAAAATAAAATGTGTTTTTGAAACATGTAAAATTGACTCTCTCCTCTGGCAGCGGTACAGTTTACAGGCTGGGAGTCAATGTCAAGCCACAGCCTGCGCTGGTCTAGTCTTGGCTACATCAGTGGGGACGAAGTAGAAGTGGTTGAGAGCTTTAAGTTTTTAGGTGTCCAGATCACCAACAACCTGTCCTGGTACCACCGCACCCCAGCCCCCCCGCCCATTGCCGACACTATTGTTAAGAAAGCATACCAATGTTTCTAATTTCTCTGAAGACTAAGGAAATTTGGCATGTCCACTACAACTCTCATCAACTTCTACAGATGCACCATAAAAAGCATTCTTTCTGGTTGTATCCCAGCTTGGTATGGCTCTTGCTCTGTCCAAGATCGAAATAAACTACAAAGGGTTGTGAACGAAGCCCAGTTCATCACTCAAACCAGCTTCTCGTCAATTGACTGTCTATACTTCCCGCTGCCTCGAAAAAGCAGCCAGCTTAAATAAGAACCGCACGCATCCCGGACATTCTCTCTTCCACCTTCTTCCAATGGAAAAATATGCAAAAGTCTGAAGAGAGGCACCAACTAACTCCAGAACAGCTCCTTCCCCGCTGCTGTCAGACTTTTGAATGGACGTACCTCGCAATAAGTTGGTTTTTCTCTCCACCTTAGCTATGACTGTAACACTACGTTCTGCATTCTCTACTTTCCTTCTCTACGAACAGCATGTTTTATCTGTATAGAAGGCAAGAAACAATACTTTTTACTGTATACTAATACGTGCAACAGTAATAAATCAAATCAATTCAAATCAAAAGCTGAACTCCACCGGAGTGGTCGATAAAGGGTGACAATTCATTTTAGCGAATCTAAGTCAGGGAGTAAAATACCTTCCACATTTCCTCCTCTTGATTGCTGCGCAGTGACCCCAGCTGTAATATGGGTGTTTTGGAAAAGGCAGATTGATTTTGGGTATGAGCTTGGCTACATGGCCTTGGTCACTAGCGATACCCATCTGAGTGATTAGCAGGAGGAAATTTGGTAATTATACACAGCGGTTGGCACTGCTGCCTTACAACGCCAGGGACCTGAGTTTGATACCCAGCTTGGGTCAACATGTTCTCCGTTGTCTGCGTGTGTTTCCTCTGGGTGCTCTGTTTCCTCTCACAGTCCAAAGTCATGTTGGTTAGGGTTCATTGGCCATATTAAATTCTTCCTCAGTGTACCCAAACAGGCACTAGAGTGTGGTAACTAGGGGATTGTCAACGGACCTTTGCATGGTCTGCCTCCACTTGCTATGAATCCTGTGGGGAGCGAGATGGAAAAATATCCCCCAATACGTTTTTTAAGTTTAAGTTTATTTATTAGAGTCACAAGTGGACTTACATTAACACTGCAATGAATTACTGTGAATTCACACATCATTACAGTGTGAACATAAGCCTATTTGTGACAAATAAATAAACTTTAACTTTAATTTCTCCAACAGTTGGTGCTTTCAAGAGAGGAAGGGAACATTTTAGGAACAGAAGTTAAGCAAATTGGCCCTCTGAGAACAGGCTTGTTTGAGATGTGTGAACAAGGGAATATGTCATGGCAATGTTGCTCAGCTGTGAAGTGTCATTAGGTGCAGAAGTCAGCACTGCCAGCAGGTTATGTCACAGTTCTTCTTGGAATATTTGTTGGTAGTATTATACGTTCTCAGTGTGACTGGAGCAATTTCTTCCCAGAACTGCCAGCTCTCAATTTTGTGAGAACCAAGAAGAGGACATAGTTTTTTTCAAAGGTTAAGGACAGAATTGGATATGGGCTTAGGTCATGTGTCAGCCGTTGGGTGGGATTTTCCGGCTGCCCTCGCCCCAAGGCCCAAGGTCAACGGACCTTTGCACGGTCTGCCTCCACCCACTATGATTCCCGTGGAGAGCGAGACGGGAAAATATCCCCCGATATGTTTTTTAAGTTTTAAGTTTACATTTATTTATTCGAGTTACAAGTGGACTTACATCAACACTGCAATGAATTACTGTGAAAATCCCCTAATTGCCGCACTCCGGTGCTTGTTTGGGTGCATTAAGGGAGAATTTAGCATGGCCAATGCATCCAACCAGCACATTTTTCAGACTGTGGGAGGAAATCGAAAATCCACGCCGACACAGGGAGAATGTACAAACGCCGCTCAGGCAATGACCAAAGTCAGAAATCGAACCCAGGACCCTGGCGCTGCGAGGCAACCGTGCTCACCACCATGCTGCCCCTATGATCACTCAGGCTCACGGGTCTAGATGGCCTGCCATGTTCCCAATTATATTCTCTAATTTAAAGTGGGATTTCCTGCTTTATGGTTATGATTTTTTATACTAAAATTTAAGAACTGAAGAAAATACTCTTTTTAAAGATACAATCTAAAACACACAAAAGGATATAATCACTATCTTAACAGTTAAAAAAAAATCACTTTGTAGTTCAGCAAAGGCAAACATCATATGCTCTATTAATTTTTGCAATTTTCAGGTCAGCAGTACTTCAATGCTCCATAGAATGAAATGTATTTAATTGGCTGTTTAGTAATAGCAGCATGAAATTCAAAGAATTTGTTTTGGCATTCACTCACTTACCACTTTAATATTCAATGACATAACTTTATTTCATTTTTGACAATGTTATCTGAGAGTTGTGCTTACCAGCGAAAATTAAAGTCACTGAAACAGTTGACAACAGCAAAACTGTGAATATTTCCAGGCATATAAACTGATTGTCATTCCATTTTACCAAGAAATGCTTATCGTGTGTTTTAATGCAGTCAGTTTTACTTACCATATACTTCAGAACTGTGTAATTGGGTTAGATTCATAGAACCTCAGACACTAAATATGTTCCTGTAGGCTGCCACTGCATTCTGTTCTATTAGTTGGATCGTTAAATACCTATGTTCGGTTTCCATTTTATTATTAAAAGAATTGTTTTTAACTTTTTTAATATAAAAAGGATAATTGCACATTACAGAAAAATCAATTTGTTAAGGACTCTTTTGGTTGCAATCGTCCGTGTCCCACAGAGACAAGCTTGAAGGCAGAACTCGGAGGAAATTCAGAAAATAGAGAACTGGGTCAGTGAACCGACATGTTCCCACCTTCAACGAGTAGCGAATTTGAATAATTAAATGATTAATGTTGAACAGATTAGAGACGCCACTTGGATCTTCCTGGCAGGTGGAACCTTCCCCCCACCGCCACCCAACTTATCCCCACACCACCTGTCCCACCTCATACCATACAGCTCAAAGTCTGAAATCCAGCACCTTATCTCCAACTTGTTGGTGGCTAGCCTCATCTTGGGGGGCTAGTGATGCCTCCCTTTCTTCTACCTCCACCAAAGCTGTATTGATTAGTAGACCACAGCTGACTATCGCATGGAGGGGTTTTATTAAGGCGGGATGGCCTAGCAACTGTGGTCACAAACGAGTTTTTCGAAAATCACAAGCCTCTTCTAAGGGCACCTTAAGATGAGTATGCCTTTGCAATTCCCATCTTGTAGCAGCAGCAGCCACTTCTGCCAATGGGCTTAGGTCATTAATGCTTCAAGTCCTCTTGACTTGACAGGCTCCGGAAAGATCTCCCAGACAAGAATGCTGATAGAAAAAGGTAGGGTCAGGACCTGAAAAATTCCTCTCCCTTGATCATTTTTAAAGGGCATAAGATTCCACCCTCAGTTGCCCCTGTAACCATTGGTTAGATTCCAACCCAGATAAAAGGAATCAGGATCACCTCAGCAATATTTGTTCAAGTTGTCTCAATCTAAACCCCCGTGTTCCAAACTCTGCGCAGCTCTGCCATTAATATCATTCTTTTAATCACTAGCAATAGACAGGATGCCACAATGATGATGCCACAGTTGTACAACTGATAACATTTCTGAAGTTGGGAGACAAAAAAAAACTGTATTTGTACAAAGGATTTTAAGTTGTGTGCCTGACTTTGAATTGTGTGGTGCTCTAGCTGGATGCACAGAGGACAAATATTTAAATCCCCAGTGCAGTTATCCCTCAATTTGATAAGCACCAAAATCAAACATTCGCCACATTAAAGGTCAAAGCAGTCATCTGAAGCGAAAGGCCAACATCAGAGATGTGTCACAATCAGGTTAGAAAAATAAAGAGAGACACCATTTTTTTTAATGTTCTATCATTTCAAAGGTCATGATTTATCTCTTAGAGGAGAACATTTTGAGTTGGTCCCTCTTTTACTTTCAGAAGATGAATATAGCTTGTGCCCAGCGTAATGCATCATTCAAAGAATCTCCTATGGCTTTGGAGGATTGGCCCCTGAAAAGAGCTGACCAAATTGTGAAATGCGCATCTTTACATGTTGCATACAGCCCCTGGGGTAACATTTGCTGTGTAATCTCTTTCTGAGGAGTTTATTGCTATTCTGAAATGATGGCTTTCCCCCCTTACTTAAGGTAATGTTTATAAATGAACTGACTACAGTGATGGCAAGAAACTTGCAGAGCTAGGCTTGTTTGAAAGGGACCATGACTTAGTTGTTCAAAACGCTGAGAGGCACAAATAATGTAGATGCAAGCAATTTTTTAACTTAGAATTTGAGCAAAGGACAAACATATGAAATGAACAAACCTGAAGGGATATTCAAGAGATATAAGAATACTTCACCTAGCGAAAGCAATTTTATTAAAAAATAGAACTCAAGGTGAAAGATCATGGCCCAAAGTGTGTCGCAAAATACAGGAGGAAAGTCCAGGTAACTCAAAATCTAAATCAACAGATTAATGGTCATGAAGCTTGGGTTTTCAAAGCCTGAATATTAAGAGGAAAGGAAGTCTGAGGGAGATAAGAAGCTGGGCAGGTTACAGGTTCATTAAGAGTGACCTTGAGCCCAGTGGAGGTCTCAATATTCATCATCTGTTCTCCCGAGGTTGAATATAACCTGTCTCAATCAGCAATATCAGATAGCAATGGGCTGGGGTATCAGCCATGGCCTAGATGGTAACACTGTTACCTCTGAGTCAGAAGGCTTGAGTGTTTAAGCATTGCTCCATGACTTGAACACAGAAAGCGAAGCTGACACACTAGATCTGAGACAGTGTTGCACTGTTAGAGCTGTGTTCTTTTGGCTGTGGTGTTAAACCAACGCCCTGTTGGCCTATTTTAAAGAAAGAGCAGGAGAGTCACCTGAACTGTCCTGGTCAATACTTATCCCTCAATCAGCATCACAAGAAGAAATTATCTGGTCATGATCACATTGCTGTTTATTGGTATTTGCTGTGTACAACTTTGCTGTTATTTCTCACATTACAGCAGAGACTACAATTCAAAAAAAGATTGTTGACTGTAAAATACCTTTGTCATGAAAGGTGCCCTGTTTTCTTTGATGATTGACCTACTGCCAATTGGGCCTACTGATCAAAGACTGCCTGTTCAAGGCATTAGGTTTCCTTTTAATATAAGCAAATTGGGATTATATGATTTTATCTTTTTTACCAAGTATTTGGTCACACATACGAACAGCTTCTTCTCCCACTCACTACCAGTTGCCTGATTACAGAAATAACGTGAGAGGATGAGCTGGTATCCAGATGTTATAGAAGGCCCACCAGATGGCAAAGGATCTGAACAAATTAAAACTTACTCAGAATAATCTTATCTTGTGAGTGTTTTACACACTTGGGTCAAATTCATTTCTGAGCTATTTTTGCACAGCTAGTAACCATTTAAATGAAATGGGTTAGCACCACTGATAAAAAGAGCAGCGAGTGAAATTTGGTATGATAATATTGCCAGTAGTAATTTTCAGATTAATATGTGTTCAGGGAATGAACGTGGTTGGTCACTGTGCAGTGGAAATTGGTCTGGGCCCAATTACATGGGCAGCATGATTCCCAATCAAGAGGCCCAAGGCTGGCTTAGAATTGGAAATTTGTGACTATAAATCAAGCACAGTTCGCCAATCCATCGGTGATGGATGCACTTTCCCGCAGAGAATATGAAAAATCTAAAATGATAGATTCACTGATGAGACTCTGGACATTATAATAAAAGTGGTGAGAAATGAATTGTGCAGAAGGCTAACCCACAAATAAGAGAGTTTGCAGCAGCATGCTGAACACACAGGGTAGCTCTAAGAAACTGCCCGACTTCAAGAAAACTGCTGAAGCAGAACTGAACTCGAATTTGACTTCCTAAACTAAACAGCCAAATATGGCTACAATGTTTGAGGTGCCAATTCATTTCCTTTAATTAACTCCCAGAAGGAAAAACAAATAAAACTTGGAAATAAATGATTGTGGTCCGAACAGTAATTCCATTTTGAGTTACACAAGATCAGTTCAGACAAGTACCAGTCATTTCCCATGTTTCACTGTTTTCCTTTTGGGGTAAGCTTAACACAAAGAATTTGCAGTGTAACTTTTCCAAGTTGAAGCTGACAATGAGGAACCTTACACAAAGACAAGTTCAAAAAAATTAGGCTTAAAACTATGTTTATAATCATTTTTTATTAAGGTCACAAGTGAGCTTATATTAATGCTACAATGAAGTTACTGTGAAAATCCCCTCATCCCTGAATCCGGCACCTGTTCGAGTGACAATTTAGCATGGTCAATGCATCTAACCAGCACATCTTTTGGATTGCGGGAGGAAACTGGAGAACCCAGAGGAAACCCATGTAGACACAGGGAAAACCTTCAGACTCCGCACAGTGACCCAAGCCAGGAATCAAACCCAGGTCCCTGACGCTGTGAGACAGCAATGCTAATTGCTGTGCCACAACTCTTACACACTTATGCAAATTTCTCACAGATAGAAAAGATTTGCCAGCAGGTCTAGAGCAGAGAAAGAAACTGCTTTCTGACATATTAGTCGCATGTTTCAATGAGGTTGACTAACTCAGTTTTGAAGATGCACTTTCATATCAGACCCAAGATCCTCAGTTACACATCTTTACCTGCCTTCCATATTGTTCAACAAATCTATGTGGTCCCCAGGTCACCATTTGAACTTGGTAAGTCCTGCATTCTAGAGAATCATAGTTGTGTCACCTTTTTGCCAATGTATCCAGTTCTTAACTTTGACCTCTCGGCCAAACCAAGACCTTCCACTTCTCCAAACGTGTTTCTCTGCCATCTTACAGAGACCTGCAGTATTTCTCCTCACCTCTTGTTTTCCATATTGCCATTGTGTGACCCATTCCTTATCTCTCTCATTCTCCTGTCTTGTTCTTCCTTCTCATTCTGCCTCCCCATTTTCTTCTCCCACAGGGAGATAGGAGAATTCCTGACTCCTCAAATCAATTACAAATGACAGGAGTCATTCTCTTCGCTGCAACAGAGGTTGGCAGCACACTGAATGCCTGATCTAGTAATGCCAGTAGTGTTAATCTGTGTTTTCCCTTTATAATGGCTACTGATGGGATGGCTGCTCAAGAGCAGAGAATGCGCAAGATACTTTTCTGCCTGATATGAGAGTGTATCCAGGCCAGAACTAACCAACTTTATATTGCAAAAGGCATGTTTGTGCAAGCCAGGGTCGAGGGATTATTGCCTGTGATATGTAGCTGCATCTCTCGTACTACAATTGAATCTGTGCACAGGTGCACCCAGAATAGAACACAAAATACTATTATTCATTTGAAGTGTTGAGAAATTAATTTTTGCTTTAAAATTGCACTAGTGCAGGCAGAAAGGTTATTCAAACTATATTGTATTATTCATGGTACAAGACAGATTATTCATGAAATTTATCTTTGCACTGCATAAATGAAATGTGGGCAATGCTCACAGAGAAGGCTACAGTCAACAGGTGAAAAACTGAAAAAAAGACGGTGGCATGCATATCACCAAAACGCCTGATACCTGTTTCTACATCCAAAAGGAATTCCTGAAAACACATTGGTTGGGCATCGTGTTGATACGACCATAAGACGCAGGAGAAGAAGTAGGCCTTGTGGGCCATTAAGTCTGCACCACATTTAATGAGATCATGATTGTTGTGATAATCCTCAACTCTATTTTCTCACCTTAGCCCCATAACCCTTGATTCCCTCTCTAGTTAAAAATTTGCCTATTGAGCAAATCTAATGACACAGCCTCCACAGATCTCTGCAATAAAGAATGCCACAGATTCACTACCCTCTCAGAGAAGACGTTTCCCCTCATCCTCAGACATCTGGTCCCAGATTCTCCCTCAAGAGGATACAACCTCTCAACATTTGCCAAGCCCCCTGAGAACACTATATCTCTCAATATGGTCACCTCTCATTCCTCTTAACTCCAATTAGCACAGGCCTAACCTAGTCAAACTTTCCTCATAAGTGAATAGTCTCACAACACCAGGTTAAAGTCTAACAGGTTTATTTGGTAGCATGAGCTTTCAGAGCATTGCCCCTTCATCAAGTGAGACTCATCAGACTCACCTGATGAAGGGGCAGCGCTCCAAAATCTCATGCTGTCAAATAAACCTGTTAGACTTTAACCTGGAGTTGTGAGACTACTTACTGTGCCGACCCCAGTCCAACGCTGGAAACTCTTTGGATTCTCCTTTGCCTTATCTGCAAAACAATCTTGTGACTCTTTTTGCCCTCCTGATTTCTCTCTTAACTCTACTCCTACAATCTCTATACTCGTCAAAGGATCCACTCGATCCCAGCTGCCTATGCATGTCATCTGCCTCCTTCTTCTTGACCAGGGCCTCAATATCCTGAGTCATCCAGGGTTCCTTACTTCTATAAGCCTTTCACTGTAAGAGGAATGTATTTACCCTGAACCCTTTTGAAAGGCTCCCACTTACCCTTGTTTTCCACTTATACGTGTTTCTTTTAGAACGGAGAAGGCTAAGGAAGAACAGAATTCAGGTGTATATGATTATGAAGGGTTTGTCGAGGGTGAGTCAGAAGCAGCTGTTCCCCTTGGTTGAGAGGACAATCACAAGAGGATATAGTTTTGGATAAGGGGGAGGAGATTCAGAGGGGGTTGAGGAAAACATTTTTCACTCAGAGAGAAGAAGGAATCTGGAATGCACTGCCTGGGAGGCCAGAAACTTTATAGCCTTCAAAAAATATTTGGATGAGCGCTTGAAATATCATAAAATTCAAGGATATAGGACAAATGCAGGGAAATGGGGTTAGCGCACTTTTACTGGTAGATATTGTTGGTGCAGACTCAATAGGCTGAAGGGCCTTTACAGCACTGTTTTAATCTCTATGACTCTATAAACATCAACTCTCCCTCATTTCATTATTAAGCATTCCTCCATCACACTCGAGGCTCAGTCTATTTGTCTTGCCCTCAATCTCGAACTTCTTCTGAGCACAGTGCTGCATTCCCCCCTTCTCCCCATTGTAACACTCCACCTGCTATCCATCATTCACAGTATTTCCTCTTCAAAGTTATTCTCGAGCCTCAAGACTTTGGGAATAACCTTTGAAAATAACCCTTGCTGTCCATAACCATGGTGAACCCATGGTCCTCTGACACTGAAGTTCTTTGCAAAGACCAATATCCTCCCTCTGCCTGCCACAAGTGATCATAGGGTTGCTACCTTCCACCTTCCCTCCTGTCCTCCCTCCCTTGGCAAACAGGAGCTGTCCTTCAATGCATCCTCTCCTCCTTGTCCCACCTTGGTGGAATTTTACCTGAAGGTGACTCATGTGCCAGGCAGCAATGCTACTTAATTTAGAGAATGACCATAGAGATTAGAATATATCTGACCATTATTCTTTAACTCATGACCACTAGAGTTTCCCTTTAGTCAGACCATTGTGCTCACCATTTACTCTATCCATCCAAAACAATCCTCTTCCCACTTTGAAGTACTGCAATTTCAGAGCAACTGTGTTTTCAAGATGACCTGACAGAAATGGTGCACTTCACATTCCAAACCCACTCCACTATTCCCCTATCACCCATCAACCTTCACCCTTCACTCATCCAATATAGCCATTCCTCTCCCCTTTGTTATCCTTGAATTGGCCCCCGTTACCTTTGATCCTATAACCATTACCCTCTACGTGTCATCTCTCCCTTCTGAGTCTCCACTCGCCATCATCCCTATATCCACCTGACCTTGATGCCTCCCTTCACTTGCACCACCTGTTCTGTTTGATTTGGTGATGCCACCCTCCCCCCACCACCCCCCCCCCCCCACCCCTCCCCTCCCATGAGGCTTTCTGATCCCCTACTATGATCCTGCACCTGCCAGCATACTACATCCCATCCCCCCATCTCACTGTGACTTCCGCCTGCTGCTTCATACCCCCAGTTCAGCCCTCAGGGCCATACCATTGATAGCACAAGCCCTTGTTTTAAGGCAATCTATCTTCAACTAGTCCTGCGTGGAAAGCTCCTCCCGCCCTCTCAATAACTTGACCACCACATCCAAGATGCAAGGCCATTCCTTCTTCTGCACATTCCCTCACCTTTCCTTCCCCTCCCTGCCTCCCTCCCTGCCTCAGACAACATCTTTCCTTTCTCTCCCTGCCTCAGACAGCCTCCCTCCTTACCTTTCTCTCTCTCTGCCCCGGGAAGTCTTGGCCCTGCCATCCCTGCCTCAAAGTGCTCTGCCTTTTGATTGCTGTCACCTTAAACACAAACATCGTCAACAAAGTTGTGTCCTCAGCCCCTTATTTTACTCCTTATACACCTATGAATGTGTGGCAAAATTCCTTTCCAATTCAATTTTCAAGTTTGCTGATGACACCACCGTAGTGGGACAGATCTCAAAAAATGATGAGACAGAGGACAAGAATGGTATAGATAATCTGGTAAACTGGTGCAACGACAATCATCTCTCTCTCAATGTCTACAAAAAGAGGGAGACTGTTATTGACTTCGGGAGGCAAAGTGGAGAACATGTTCCTTCTACAGCAATAAGGACAAAGTAGAAATGGTCGAGAGCTTCAAGTTTTTAGGTGTCCATATTACCAACAACCTGTCCTGTCTCCCCAGGCTGGCACTATAGTTAGGAAAGCCCACCAACACATCTACTTTCTCAGAAGACTAAGGAAATTTGGCATGTCTGATAAACAAAGGAATTAAGGGTTATGGGGAGAAAGTGGAAAAGCAGAGCTGATCCACTTCAGATCAGCCATGATCTTATTGAATGGCGGGGCAGGCTCGAAGGGCTAGATGGCCTGCTCCTGCTCCTATTTCTTATGTTCTTATGTCAGCTACGACTCTCACCAACTTTTACAAATGCATCATAGAAAGCATTCCTTCTGGCTGTATCACAGCTTGGTATGGCTCCTGCTCTGCCCAAGACCAAAAGAAACTATAATGGTCGTGAATGTAACCCAATCCATCATGCAAACCAGCCTTCCATCCATTGACTCGGAAAGGCAGCCGGCATAATTAGGCCCTCACACATCTCGGACATGCTCTCTTCCATCTTCTCTCGTCAGAAAAAAGATACAAAAGTCTAAGGTCACATATCAACTGACTCAAGAACAGCTTCTTTCCTTTTCCCGTCAGGCTTTTGAATGACCCAACTCATACAAAGTTGATCTTTCTCTACACCCTAGCTATGACTGTAACACTACAATCTGCACCCTCTCCTTTCCTTCGCTATGAATGGTACACTTTGCCTGTGCAGCACGCAAGAAGCAATACTTTTCACTGTACACTAATATATGTGACAATAATAAATCAAATCAAATCAAAATCAACTATTGTGGGATAATATTTCCCAAAGACGGTAAAGCAGCAGCTCTCTCTTCATAACCCCTCATCTCTGGAAGCGGTTTAGTGAACATCCTCTGAACTGCCTCTAATGCCACTCCATCCTTCCTCAAACAAGGGGGCCAAAACTGTGCACAATACTCCAGGTGCGGCCTCATTAAGGCTGAAGTGAGGAAATAATTTGAGCAGTTTAGCTGGGATGAAGGTCAACGAATCATAAGGCAGACCTCGTAAGGTTGGAAAACATGAATTTGGAAAAAGCACAAAGGAAGTTAGAACATAAGAGAAGAATTTGGGATTGGGAGAAGCGGTTGTTTGACTTCTTGGGAGGGAAAGCAAGAGCAGAGGAGGCAATTGATAGGATGATCTCAGTCTCAGTAACCAAGAGATCCACGGCCTTTTCTCACTTGTTGGCGATGGTGGTTGAGTGGGCAGGAGAGACCAGTTTGAGGAGATTTTAGCAATGGAAAAAATTATGGTAAAACGTTTTCTAAAATTACAAAGGCATTTATGTAGTTCTGTCTCAAATGAGCAATTTCATTGTCTTCTAATGCTTGTGTATGTATGGGAGATTCAAAAAACGCATTTAGTGACCAATCAATCAAAAAAAACACTGACATGATTACTATTATTAAGTACATATTATTCCCAACTATTGGCCCAGTTTCTATAGGAACCACATATACTTATTTTGTATTCAGGTACACAAAAGAGCCATCTGCCATTTTTTATTATATAGCCTCTGGAATCTCTTTTTCTATAATTAATTTCTTTAAAGATTCCTGCATTTTTGAATGTTTATCTGGCCTACATTTGCATAATTTTTATGTATGTGCATTTTTAGTGTTTCAGATTTTGTCACCTAATTTTTCGGCCACTGTCTGAATTTTTGCACTTCCCTTTCTTCATTTATAACATTGTCCTGGTGTTGCCTCATTTATGTCACCCCACTTTTTTTTTTACCCTGTTTCTTGCAGTCAAATTGCCCATTTTCATGAACCTGGTACTTGTATCATTAGGAGCATGCCTGTGCTGAGGTCTAACCAGTGACTTATAAATATTTAACACGACTTCCTTGCTTTTGTAGTCTGTGCCTTTATTTATAATATGCTTCTATGCTTTTTTAACAGTTTTATCAACCTGTCTTGTCACCTTCAAAGATTTGTGAGCAAGAGTCTGCAGACCTCTCTATTTCTAAACCGCCTCAAAAATGGTATCGTTTAATTTATACTGCCTCTGCATGTCTGCTATTTTACTATTACTCCCATGACTTTAATATTTATGGCCGTTACCCATCTGTCGATCTCACTGTCTGTCCATCCATCAACAACTGCTCACTGGGAAATGCCACAATTAGAACACATCCCATTGTTTTAAGTGAACAGACGTTTGGAAACTGGGAAATGAGGTGTAAGTAATTCTGACTCTGCTAATTTTATCATTGGTTAACCCTTATTTAATGATTGAAAAGAGTAACTTACAGAGCAAAGTGAGCAGAAAGTCAGTGTTTCGCTGCCTGAAAAAGTTGGGAGCAAGAGCAATAAAATCAGAGTGAGCCAAAAGCCAATGAATATGTAGGGTAGAGCGTCTGGATGCAGAGATGTTTGAATGTGTGTGTACAAGTGGGAAGACACAACGAAGGGAGAGGAGGAGAGAAAGGAACAGATATATTGGCAGGCTAGAGAGAGACAGATAAAATACACAGATGCATAGAATAAATTTTGGACTGAACACTGGCTAATTATTTATTTTCTCATTAAATAATGAATTTTTAATTTTATTTTTTGTCTGCTTGATTAGAGTTCTCCTTTCCTCTGTGAGATTCTGCTCCATTGCTGAGTGAGGGACTCTGAAATGACAGAGGTCTCAGCAGAGAGGCACTGCTGCAAACGGGAGGCCAGTCACAGCTAGAATTACAAAAGTTGTCTGCTCTCAGAATCAGTCTTTATTTTGTATTATGGACTCAACTTAGATAAAGTATGTCATTAAAAACAAAGAGTCGCTGCCAACTTCCTCAGCAAATCTGACTGGTACATTCAAACATGGTCCATATCCGTGGGTTTACTCCAGGTGCTCCGGTTTCCTCCCACAATCCAAAGATGTGAGAATTAGGTTGATTGGCCATGCTGAATTGCCCTTAGTATCAGAGAAATTGGCAGAGTAAATACATGGTGTAACAGGGCTAGAGCCTGGGTAGATTGTTGTCAGTGCAGGCTCAATAAGCCAAATGGCCTGTTTCAGCATTGTAGAGATCCTATGATCAGGGATTCTATTCTATGATTCTATGACAGACTGTTTTTACCGCTCTTGAACTGCTGGCGTAAGAGCCTCCCAAACTTGTTCTCATCCGGTATCCGAAGAACAGGTCGGGCAATGCAAAATTGCAAACAATTGGATTGTTAGTGAGGCCAATAAATTTTTAATTAGTGATTTCAAAATGGCAGGCTGGCTATCGATTTTGGCAACTGTTCACCTTCTGTCACTTGGGAGGTAGGTTTGATGAAGTCGTATTGTGGGCGCATTGTCGTTGAGGCAAAACTTTCACCAACTTGTGTGGGGGTGGAAGGAGGGAGAAGGGTGGGCCGCGCACTCGAGTTAATGTAAAATTCAACCCCATGCGGAAAAAGTTTATTTTGTGTATATTTTCGGGATTGGTGATTGCTGGTTAAATGAAAGCGCAGAAGTCAAACTATGTTGGCTTGTTGCGGAGAGATCCTGAGCTGGCATTGGAAAACTGGCCATTGGGATGCTACTTAGTTAGTGCCCCAATGGCAATATGGTAAATTTGGCACAGTAACATGATTATCTGTGTGATTTTCATTAAAATTTTACTGAACTGAAGCAGATGGCAAAATAAGAATGGTGCTGCTGAATTATGTTTCATGTGTCATTTTGAATTACTATAATAGCATATTATGGAATGCTGCTCCTTTGAATAATTATAAAAAATAATGAATATTT
This sequence comes from Carcharhinus amblyrhynchos, assembly GCF_965287045.1. Classification (NCBI taxonomy): domain Eukaryota; kingdom Metazoa; phylum Chordata; class Chondrichthyes; order Carcharhiniformes; family Carcharhinidae; genus Carcharhinus; species Carcharhinus amblyrhynchos. The sequence continues at coordinate 42,447,275 of NC_137324.1, read as the reverse complement.
ACCTCCTCCAAGGTGCTCTCTCTGCCTGTAGGTCATTACCCATTTTCAAATGTGTAATGAGTTAATTGATTATTTAATTATCAGGGCAGTAATTAATCAAACCTACTTGCTCAGTTCCAATTTCACCTCTGCTACAGTTAATTTTAAATAATGAAATATAATCGCATTCTGTTATTTCCTGGTATTCAACAGTTCATAATCAATCAAATCTCTGTCAATGTTGAAAGCAAAACTTACTGATGAAACGCACCAAAAAAAACTCCCCAAAAATGAAATCAATTCTGGCACCATTGTGATCTGTATAACTCAGCACCTGGCCAAGGTGGTACAAAGGATGGCCATCGGGGTGAGGTAGCAAAGGACAGCCAGTATCCCATAATGCTAAGCCAAGTCAACACGGGTAGAGTGGATGTGGAGAAAAATCTGGAAAATATGAAATCATAAGTGTCCTCCCCAACAGAACTTTTGCCCTGGACTGTTGGCTGCAGATAACTGAGTCTGAATCCATTTTCCAACATCCCTTCCCCACTTACAAATCTTCTCCCTCCTCTCCCCCTCCCCCAAAAGATACGATGACAAATTAGCAAGAATAGTCATCCCTGTGGGTAAATTGCTCCAATGCTATGAAAAGGAGTAAATGTTTTCTGCCTACTGTATCATCTGAGACTTTAAGAGAGAAATAGTTATATTTTGGGAGCAATTTTCTGCAGATGGAGCATAATCATCTATAATTAGATTGGGGCATTACTTCCTCTAAGCTCAATGTGTTGCAAGTTACGACAGGTCAGGGAGACTACGTACATCCATTCTTCTAAGTCCATCTTCTGCTCTTGAATAGTTTTTGACTACATTGGTCACACTGAGAGTGCAATTCTCTTTCAAGGCACCTCCTCTCTGCCTTAAGTTAGATGTCTTCATGGTGGTACTGAGAAGCAATGTGTACTTAATCATGCTTAGCAAGAAGTAAGTGTTTAAAAGGCACTGCTTTGCTCATTTTATGTGAACCCCCACAGTTGATCATTCAAATCTGCTTACACAAAATGTACAAAATTAGGCAAGACCAGTTCTCTCCATTGCTGGAAAGGGTAGGCTTGTGCCAGAGGAAAACATTGCTCCAATTTTGTCAACTGCTCATTTTATCTGAATCCCCACAGTTGACCATTCAAACGGAACTACCTTAACAACTCCTTGAGTGCCTTCTGATCAACCCATGACAGTCCAAGTCTGTCACCACTTGTTTGTACCTTGGAGTCCTCTCTCCTCTCCCTCGGTTTACTGTCTGTTCCTCACATGCTCTGCAACTCAGTTATTTTTCTAATTAAACATTGATCACTCGTTTACCTTTTGTCTTGTCTCTGATCTGTCCAATTTCTGTCTCTTTTTCTTTCCCCTCTGCTGAAAGTTACTTCACTGTTTTTTTAAAATCCCCTTTAGTTTCTTACTTCCTGGATTGGTTCTCATAACTTTTGCTATTGTGGTCGTAAATATATTTATTTGAGATTGGAATGACAAATGACAGGTCCTATTCTCTGCTCCTGCATCATCATAGAGCTGTTTGTTTTCAGTACATTACAAAAGGAGTGAACAGGGTTAAATTCCATTGGCGATATCCAAACTAGAATTTCCAGGATGTGCGTTTCCAGTTGAGATTGGCACAAGGGACATAATATTGGGCACAGCTTAGGGTCTAATTTTTGAGTTGTGCTTCAAGAGGGAAGTTCAGGCTTAGCTGCTTATAACGCCATGGTAAACAGTCTTTGAGTGTAAAACTGAACTGAGTCCACAGAAAGATCAGCCATTATCTTATTGAATGGTGGGGCTCGAGGGGAAGATGGCCTACTCCTGCTCCTAGCTCTTATAAGACCAAAAGACCATAAGACATAGGAGTAGAACTAGGCCACTTGGTCCATCGAGTCTGCTCTGCCATTCAATCATGGCTGATTTTCTTTCCATCCTCATTCTCCTGCCTTTTCCCCATTACCCCTCATCCCCTTATTAATCAAGAGCCTATCTATCTCTGTCTTAAAGACACTCAATGACCCGACTGTTGCAGCCTTCTGCGGCAAAGAGTTCCACAGATTCACAACTCTCTGGCTGAAGAAATTCCTCCTCGTCTCTGTTTTAAAGGATCATCCTTTTAGTCTGAAGTTGTGTCCTTTGATTCTAGTTTTATGTTCTTGTGACATCTCTTTGGACACATTTCTTAGGGCAACGTGATGGCACAGTGGTTAGCACCACTGCCTCACAGTGCCAGGGACCCGGGTTCGATTCCAAGTTTGGGTCACTGTCTGTACGGAGTTTGCGTGTTCTCCCCATTTCTGCAAGTGTTTCCTCCGGATGCTCCAATTTCTTCCCACAGTCCAAAAGACTGCTCCCTCAGTGTACCCAAACAAGCACCAGAGTGTGGGGGCTAGGGGATTTTCACAGTAACTTCATTACAGTACTAATGCAAACCTACTTGTGACACTAATAAATAAACTTTAAAGAGTCAAATGTGAAGGCTGATCACCTGGCCAAATGTTTGGAAGATGTTCATAGAACCCAATCCAGCTAGAGTCATGAGGGCAAGTAAGAAAGTGGAAAGGATAATATATTCAGAATGTTTTTTCTGCTTTTATTATCCAGATGTTATAGCATTCTATGTTTGTTGTAATATCATTGCGATACCTCCCAGTACACAGAAACTCTGTATGCATAATTCAAGGACACATTATTCTGTTTCAGCAACCATGTAAACCACACTGTAAACTGCTATTATGCCAAAATTATTGTGTTTTGGAATGGCGACAGACAACAACATTGAACATATCCTGCACTGAAACTGTGATGAATAAAAAGGCAAAGTACAAATGTGAAATATGAATATAAATCTATTCTTGTTTCAGTCTCATTTTAGGCACTTTTTATTTTGGAAACATTTCAGAATGATAATTTGCTTTTACTTTCAAGAGCAGTGCCTCCAGCTCCTCCAGTACTGTGTTCTGTATTTTCAAACCTTTGATGTTTTAGATCATCAGTGTTGGTAAGTCTGTAATTTCCCCCTTTTCAGATGTTTAGCCATGTAAACCCCATACTTAAGCATATATGTCAGCCATTATACATCAACAATACCACACAGGCAGTGTGTGCAATAGACAGTTGGACTATATAAAAACATAGAAAAATAGAACATTCCAGCACAGTACAGGCCCTTCGGCCCTCAATGTTGTGCCAAGCTATGTCCAAACCCAAGTTCAAGCTATCCCCTCCCCATAATTCTGGAGTGCTCCATGTGCCTATCCAATAACCGCTTGAAAGTTCCTAAAGTGTCTGACTCTGCTATCACAGCAGGCAGTCTATTCCATACCCCAAATACTCTCTGGGTGAAGAATCTATCTCAGACATCCCTCCTATATCTCCCACCATCAACCTTATAGTTATGCCTTCTAGTAACAGCTACATCCACCTGAGGAAACAGTCTCTGCATGTCCACTCTATACTTTGTGGGGTTTTTTAATGAGAATCCTATCCTCTTCATTCTTGTGTTACAACTGCTTTCAGTCCTTACATTAAAAAAAAGTAGTAATAATTGATCTGGAATTATCATCAATAATATTTGGCAACTACATTATTTCTCCTTCTCTTATTGCAAATGGGACCTTTCGGAACAAGGTTTACCATCACGATTATTATCTTTTATTTTGCTCGTTCTGCAGCCCATATACTGGCTGCTTATTGTATTGTCCTGGTAATCCTTTTCCCTATAACTAGCAACACATTCCTGTTCTAAAGACATCCTTTTCATCTACAAAGTGATCTTAAAAAGAATACCATATGCGCTCCTGATAGCCCAGTTGGTTGTTGGAAGTCAGCCTTTAGGCCAAGGAAGGTCCCAAGGCTATGGGGATGGGATTTTCTGGTCATGCTCAACCCAAGACCAGAAATCCCACCTGAGATTAAAGGAACTTTGCATGGTCCACCCCGGCCAGCTACATTCCAGTGGCAGACAGAACAGGATGATTCCACCATTCCCTGCCCCCGGTCTCATTTGGCACTGTGAGAGGGTGGGCACAATTTTCTACACTCTCTTAATATAGGGAAATATTATATAGCCAGAGTTGCTATTGTACATCTGGGGCAGGAAGATTGTATTTGGTTTCAATAACTTGTCAATTCTCACTACCCAGAAGAATTACTAATTAGATCAGGTTCTGGATGCACTGCTGAACTCCTTCCCAAGGGCATTTAGAAAAAGGAAATAGTTAGTGGCACCTGCATCCCATGAAATAATTATAATAAATGATTATTTTGTGAGGACACCTTTTCCTGCTTTAAGTCACGTATATTGATTCAGATTTTCACTGATTTTCAACGTTTGACAACTTCAATAGAAATGCTGGGAGCAACTCCACCACTCTACATTGCCTTCATCGATCTGACCAAGGCTTTTGGCTCAGTCACTTGGAAAGTCCTATGAAAAACCCTGGCGAAGGTTGATTGTCCAAGGAAATTCATTGACATTCTCCAACTCCTCAAAAACAAGATGTCAACAATAGTTCTCACCGGTTGAAATAAGGCAGAAGTCTTCGAAGTCAAAGTCTTGACGTATCATCACTTCCATTATTTTCTCCACCTTCATTGCCATCAGGAAATGCAACATAGACATCAACGCCTGGGAGACCCTTTCTCAGAAGAGGCCCACTCGGAGGAACCTCCTGAAGGGACACAATTCTTCCCAACAAAATGAGGAGGCCTGGTAAAGGAAATTGAGAAAGAAATCCCAGCGATCTAGAGTCCAACAACTTGAGAAAGCAGTGAGAAGTGAAAGAAAAGATAAAAAGGAAAGAAATATGTCCTCCAACCTGACCAGCTGCCACAGTATGGAACTGTATAAAACACACATTAGGCCACAGTTGGACTACTGTGTGCAGTTCTGGTCGCCACACTATAAGAAGGATGTGATTGCACTAGAAAGGATACAGAGGAAATTCACCAGGATGTTGCCTGGGCTGGAGCATTTCTGACATGAAGAGCAGCTGGTTAGTCTGTAGTTGCTTTCCTTAGAGCAGAGAAGACTGAGGGGGGACATAAAATCATGAGGGAGATAGATCAGATAGATAGGAAGAAACATTTTCCTTGGCAGATGGGACAATAACAAGAGGGCATAGATTTAAGATAAGAGGTGGGAGAATCAAAGGGAATTTGAGAATCACTTTTTCACCCAGATGGTGGTGAGAATCTGGAACTCACTGCCTGAAAGGATGGAGGCAGGAACCCTCACAATGTTTAAGAAGCACTTGAAATGCCATAGCATACAAGGCTATGGGCCAAGTGCTGGAAAATGGGATTAGAGCAAATGGGTGCTTGATGGCCACCATAAACACAATGGGCAAAAGGATCTCTTTCTGTATGTATGACTCTATGCCTATGATCATGATGTTGGTCTCTCCCACCTAAAATGCTAAACACCTCCTCCTTCAGTGGGGCACGACATGAATGTGGTGCAGTCAGAATGAGGAGCATGGGTCATCATATGCTCCAACATATTGTTTGCCAGATTCTCAAAGAAGAATAAAGGGAACATGTTAGTGGTAGCCTAATGAGATGTTTTGGGAATGTGCACCTCAAGGTTTGGAAGTTTTTTGAAAGAAGACAGGTCGGGAAAAGTGGGACATGAATGAAGCCAATGGGAACAGCAGAGTGTGAAAGTGGACCAGGAGGAGATCTGTAATCAAATGTGATGCATTGACTGCAGGATATGAAGGAATATGGGGAGTGGAAAGATTGTGAATATTGGTGCAAGTCTGAGGAGAGAGTAAAAGAGCTGAGATGTGGGAACTTTGACAAAGCTGGCAAGGTTATTAAACTTCTCTCTGCATTGCATCCAGGACTGGTGTGCAATGCTCCTTGCGTTGACCTTTTGAGCCATCCTTGCTCACTGTTTGGAAACAGTTTTTGGCTCCAGGGTAAGAATGGCATTTCCCTCCTACTTCCAACATACAGTTTTATGACTTCTCATATTGCATCTAAATAATATGGAGATCTTTGATGCTGCAGTTCCTAAAACCATTTTCCAGCATTGAAAATGTTTTCTGCTCCCTATGGCAACAATTAAATCCTCTTTTAGAGACAGAGGCTGTCTTCAAATGGCGTTAGGGATACCTGATTTCCACACCCCTCACAGCCACTCCCAACAAGCTTGCAGCCAGTGAACAACATAATAGACAGCCAGTGTTGCTGCATTGCTGACAGACTACAGTGCCTATTTCTGTATATTGAGGTAGGTGCACCCATGTCAGGTTATGTCAGTGCAGCATCCGGTGGCATAATCAAAGTTTGAGATTATTAAGTTCATGAAAAGTAGCAACTTCCACCCCTCCATTTCATCCCCTTCATTTTTTGGTATATATTGGGCAGTACAGTGACACAACGGTTAGCACTGCTATCTCACAGTGCCAGGAACCTGGGTTAGATTCCAGCCTTGGGTGACTGCCTCTGTGGAGTTTGCACATACTCCACGTGTCTGCATGAGCTTCCTCTGTGTGCTCCGGTTTCCTCCTACACACCAAAAGACGTGCTGGTTAGGTGCGTTGGCCACGCTGAATTCTCCCTCAGTGTATACTGGACTTGGTTCTGGGGAATGAGCCTGGGCAGGTGGTTGACGTTGAAGTAGGAGAGCAGGTGGCTAACAGTGACCACAACTCTGTCTGGTTTAAGATATTAATGGATAAAGATGAAGCCTGTCCTAAGGGGAGGGTGTTAAACTGGGGGAGGGCTAGATACAACCGGATTAGACAGGATCTTAAAGATACGGACTGGGGTAAGCTGTTTGATGGCAGGTCGACGCTGGGTATGTGGGAGTCTCTCAAGGGAAAACTAAAATCTTTGCAGGAAAGGCACGTGCCGGTCAAGAGGAAGGATGGGAAGGGTAGGATTAGAGAGCCGTGGGTAACTAGGGATATTGAGGACCTGGTCAGGAGGAAGAGGGAGGCGTACATTAGATCTAGGCATTTGAGGACAGAGATAGCGTTAGAAGAATACAGAGAATGTAGGAGAGAACTTAAAAGGGGCATCAGGAAGGCAAAAAGGGGCCACGAAATGGCTTTGGCGGGTAGGATTAAAGAAAATCCTAAGGCATTTTACTCCTATGTTAGAAATAAAAGGATGGTTAGAGGGAAGATTGGTCCTCTCAGGGACAGAGGAGGGGAACTATGCTTGGAGCCTGGGGGAATGGGGGAGATCCTGAATGAATACTTTGCGTCGGTATTCACGCAGGAGAGGGGCCGGATGTCTGGTGATGTGCTTGAGGAGTTTGAGGATCCGTTGAGGGATATAGTCATCACGAGGGAAGAGGTGTTGGGACTTTTAGACAGTATAAAGACGAATAAATCTCCGGGGCCTGATGGCATCTATCCCAGGCTGCTAAGGGAGGTGAGGGATGAAATTGCTGGGCCTCTGACGCAAATCTTTGTCTCTTCTTTGGACACAGGTGAGGTCCCAGAGGATTGGCGCATTGCAAATGTAGTACCGTTGTTTAAGAAGGGTCAGAGGGATAACCCAGGGAATTATAGGCCGGTGAGCTTGACTTCAGTTATAGGCAAGCTAATGGAGAGGATCCTCAAGGATAGGATGTATGAACATCTGGAGCGCTGCAATCTGATCAGGGATACGCAGCATGGCTTCGTTACAGGGAGGTCGTGCCTTACAAATCTAGTGGAATTTTTTGAAGAGGTGACAAAAACGGTTGACGAAGGACAAGCCGTTGATGTCGTCTATATGGATTTCAGTAAGGCGTTTGACAAGGTCCCTCATGGTAGGCTGATAGAAAAGGTGAAGGCTCATGGGATACAAGGCCAGGTATGTAGATGGGTGGAGAACTGGCTTGGGAGGAGGAGACAGCGAGTAGTAGTGGAAGGCTCCTTTTCCAATTGGAGGCCTGTCACCAGTGGTGTGCCGCAGGGCTCGGTACTTGGACCTCTTCTATTTGTGGTATATATTAATGACTTGGAAGAGGGGGTAGGTGGTGTGATCAGCAAATTTGCTGATGACACTAAGATGGTTGGATTGGCGGGTACTGAGGAGCAGTGCCTGGCAATGCAACAGGACATAGACAGGCTGGTAGATTGGGCAGATAGATGGCAAATGGAATTTAATCCGGAGAAATGCGAGGTGATGCACTTTGGCCGGAATAATGTGGAGGAGAGTTATACGATATAAGGTAGAACTATCCGGAGTATAGATACGCAGAGAGACCTGGGGGTACAAGTGCACAAGTCCCTGAAGGTGTCGGTGCAGGTGCAGAATGTGATGAGGAAAGCGTATGGTATGTTAGCCTTCATAGGAAGAGGTATAGAATATAAGAGTAGGAGTCTGATGTTGCAGTTGTATAGAACGTTGGTTAGGCCTCACTTGGAGTACTGCGTCCAGTTCTGGTCGCCGTACTACCGGAAGGATGTAGAGATCCTGGAGAGAGTGCAGAGGAGATTTACCAGGATGTTGCCTGGTATGGAAGGGCTGTCTTACGAAGAAAGATTGAATGAACTTGGGCTGTTTTCCCTTGAGAGACGTCGGCTGAGGGGGGATCTAATAGAGGTTTATAAGATTATGAAGGGGATAGATAGAGTAAATGGTGGTAAGCTTTTTCCGCTATTAGAAATGGATAGAACGAGGGGTCACGGGCTTAGGGTGAGGGGGGCTAGGTATAAGACAAATATTAGAGGGCAGTTTTTCACGCAAAGGGTAGTGGGGGTGTGGAATGCACTGCCGAGTAAGGTGGTGGAAGCAGGCACGCTAGGGTTGTTTAAGAGTCACTTAGACAGCCATATGAGCGGGCTACATATAGGGGGATATAGTAGGCCTTACTAAACATTGTAGGCTTGGGAATACGTTTTGCCTCAGGGATGTTAGTCTTTGCCTGTTTAATAATGAATGTTTTTGTCTCCACAGGCATTTAAGTCCAGCAAGGGGCATGCATGCGGCAGGTTGTAGTGGGCTGCTCTTGGACGTTGCTTCGGGAGTTGCCTATTGCTTCATGTCACTAGTGTGCTTAAACTGGACCATCTCGAGGGCAACATGACAGCTCAGAGACTATCTCTGTTGCTGTGCGGACACATGGATTTGGGCCTGTGTCTGTGGGAGTTTGCACGTTCTCCCCGTGGTTGCGTGGGTTTCCTCCGGGTGCTCCGGTTTCCTCCCACATCCCCCAAAGATGTGCTTTTAGGCTGATTGATTGGGTACTAAATTGTCCCTAAATTGGACCTCCCTGATCCTCGCACGTTAGGTGTAGACTAAAATCATGAATAGGTCACAGACAGTGGGACGGCGGCGCGGGCTCGTTGGGCCGAAGGGCCTGTTTCCCGTGCTGTGTTGTTCTTTGTTCTTTGTTCTTTGTATCTGAACAGGTGCCGGAGTGTGGCGACAAGGGAATTTTCATAGTAACATCATTGCAGTGTTAATATCTGCCTACTTGTGACATTAATAAATAAACTTTAAACTATTGCTCTACAGTTGCCAGCTGTTTCCTGTTACCTCACCAAATGGCCATTATGCAATTGTGAGCCAGTTTCTGCAACACATCATCTGCGAATACTCAGTATTTGCCAAACTATCAGTGAGTGGCCAGGCACCAAGCTGATATTTTTTTCTCCCTCTGTCCCAGACCAGAAATGCAAAACTCATTTATAGATTCCTCCCCCCCCCCAACCCCCCACCCCCCACCCCTCGACTGTCATCCCCACTTTCCAGCTAAAGGATGCTAACTCAGGAAAATAGAACAGGCAAAGGTCCTGAGATCGTCTTATTCTGTGTGGCGCAGTTCCAGATCGGGCAGCAGTACTCAGCCTTTGAGAGAAATTTATGAATAAATTTGATTAAAAAAATCCGACTCACTACATCGCTGATAAAAATCTTTTCCTGACTGGGCTTCAACCTTGGTCAAAAACAGTAATGCAATAAATTCATATCATTCAACACAATATTGATATTTTAATATATTGCAAACCCTTACACAATGTGTCTCTACATCAATGAGTTCCATCTGTCACAGCACGCCAGTGACATTATTATGTAAATGTTTCAGGACGTTTCCTCGGAAGATAGTAATATATTGCTGGCATTAGAGCTAAAAAAGTTTATGAAATGTCATCTGCTTGACTGCAATAAGAAAACTACCCTGGGTCTTACCATGTAAAATAACTCTCAGGAATATGCATATAAACTCAATAATCATGGTAATTTTTGAGACATAAAAATCATAAGCAGAATTATTATATTGGAAGTGCATGAATGCTACCAGTTAATGCAAAGCCTGCTTTATGCATGAGGCGTTTTCTTTTCCATCCAATCATTTTTCAATAAAGCTGGGGTTCTAAGCGGATGCCATTTTACATATTTTATTTGGAGTTTTTTTTGTACAAAGCTTTTTTGAAGACATGCAAATGGACTTTTTATTCAGAGCTACGATCATAAGCAGGGTGGATTCGTGTTTTTGTGCGGCATTCTTTTGTCCAGTATTTCACAGGAGATGGTAATCATTGATAAATGGATTGGTGCCCATTTTAAAATTCTTGGGAGGAAAAAATGTCTGATAAACACATTAAGTGTTAGTCCACTATTATCAGCAATAGTAACATTAAGGCTTGTAAGAAGAAAAGAAGGCGCACGCATGAGACAGAATAGGTGGAGGAAGGACAGAGGGAGAAAATTACTTCAGAATGTAAAGGTATCCTTGTGGGATTCAGCAGTGACTCTGAAAAGTGATCATGGTACTATACTAGGCAACTGCCTACATCAATAGAATTTTTAAAATTCATGTTTTATCTGACATGATGCATTTTCATGCACACTCTGCATGATTTATATTTTTCTTGGACGTCTAAATTTAAACATGTCTGTCTATGGAACAAATTGTCCAAATGTTTAAGCATTAGTCCATTAAAATCACCAATGTTAATTTCCTGCTATTGCTTGCCTTTACTGTCCTCCCTTTACAATGTAATCTAAATTCTCACATTGTCCATTTGTGTCTTTATTTTGACAAAATTGTTCACATCACCAAGATCATTCTGGAGACCAAGTGTAATCCATGTTATTTTTTTATCCAGTGCCAACCATCACTTTAATTATTTCTCTCTTTATCCTCACCTTTAACAAATGTGAGAAATTCATGAACATCTAATCAATTGAGATTGATACCATTCATACAGCTCTCTCTTATGCTCTTCTCTCTGGGGCGGCACGGTGGCACAGTGGTTAGCATTACTGCCTCACAGCGCTGGGGACCTGAGTTTGACTCCCGGCTTGAGTCACTGTCTGTGTGGAGTTTGCACATTCTCCCTGTGTCTGCGTAGGTTTCCTCCGGGTGCTCCAGTTTCCTCCCACTGTCTGAAAGATGTTCTGGTTAGGAGCATTGACTCGAACAGCACCAGAATGTGGTGACTAAGGGAATTTCACAGTAACTTCATCGAAGTGTTAATGTAAGCCTTATTTATGACAAACACATGAACTTTAAAACTTTACCCTTCCGTTTCCAAAACCCTTACCTTTCCCTAGGACAGTAACCCTATCTTTCTTTTCTATCACCTCTCATTTCTGCTTTGATCTCTTTTTATCCATCAGATCCCACCGCCTCCCTCCCGTCTTTCTCCCTTTACCTTACATGCACTATACTGCTGACCATCCAAGCACACTTCCTGGCTGCCCATTCTAGTTGGGTGTTGTAAGTGGTTCCACTTCTCAGCTCCTACCCCTATCATTTTCCAAAGTACCATCAACAAATCCTTCTCCAAACCCCACTAACAGCCCCTCTGTTCTTCTACCTTTCCATAATGCTACCGGATTCATTCCATCCCTTTTTGTCCATATGAGCCTTCGTGAAGCTTTGACTACAGGAGATATTCCTGGACGCTTGACAAACATGCTGATACATAGCCAGGGTTATCAAGGCAGATCTTTTGGATTTGTGTATGAACAGCACCATGGCAGCTCTCGGTATGGAGGCCAATTATATGCAGGATAAGATGGCTGACACTGCACACCAGGAGCACATTAATGGAATGAAAGTCTTTCTTGGTAATGAAATTAAGAGGTTTACCATAATGAGGTTTTGGATCTGACCTGCACATTTTGTAAAAAAAGTTGTTCATGGGATGTGAGTGTCATTGGGAAGGCCAGTGTTTTCTGCACATCTATAATGCCCCTTAAAAATGTGGCCATTTCATTGAATCAGAGCAGCCCCAGCAGTATAAGTACATCCACAGTGCTCCTAGTGAATGGGTTTCAGGGTTTTGACCCACTGACAATGAAGGAACAGCGATATAGTTATAAGTCTGCATGGTGTGTGACTTGGAGGGGAACATCCAGGAGGTGGTGTTCCCATGCATCTGCTGCCCTTGTCCTTCTAGATGGTAGAGCTCACTGAATTGAAAAATGTTGTTCAAGGGATTTTTGTGAGAACTTTGTACTTACGAGTGCACCTTGGACATGGTCCACACTGCTGCCACTATGATCTATCAAATGGGCTGTTTTGTCTTGGAGGGTGCTAAGTTCCTTGAGTGTTGTTCGAACTGTGGTTATCAAGGCAAGTAGAGAATATTTCATCATGCCTTGTGGTTTATAGATGGTAGACAGAATTTGGAGAGTCAGGAGATGAGTTGCTAACCACAGAATTCCAACTCCCTGACTTGCTGTTGTGGCCACAATATTTATATGGCTAGTCCAGTTCAGTTTCAGGTCAATTGTAACCACCAGGATGTTGATAGTGGAGGATTTCCAATGATAATGCCATTGATTGTCAAAGAGCGGTGGTTAGATACTTTCATGAAGATGGTCTTTGCCTGGTACTTGTGTGAGACAAAGGTAATTTTCCACTTATTAGCCCAAGCCTGAATGTTGTCCAGGACTTGTTGCATTCAGACACAGACTGCTTCAGTTCTGAGGAGTCACGAATGGTGCAATCATTAACAAACATCCTCACTTCTGACCTTATCTAGAAGGGAAAGTCATTGATGAAGCATCTGATACTGTTTGGGCCCTTGAGGGATTCCTACAGTGATGCCCAGGGGCTGAAATCATTGGCATACAGCTTCCACAACCATCTTCCTTTGTGCCCAATATGATTTGAACCAATGGAGAATGTATCCCAATTCCTATTGACTTCAATGTGTCCTTGATAGCATGAACTTGGTTGAATGCTGGCTTGATATCAAGGGCAGTCATTCTCATCTCAGATCTGGAGTTCAGTTCTTTTTGTATCCTTGTACCAAGGCTGCAGTGGATGTCTGAGGCTGAGTGGCCCTGGCAGAACCAAACTGCCGTGAGCACATTGTTGCTATGCAAGTCTCATGGTTCTGTTGGTCATAGCATCCCTACAGTGCAGGAGGAGGCCATTCAGCCTATTGAGCTTGCATCAACTCTCCAACAGAGCATCCCACCCAGGCACTAACCCTGTAATCCCATGTATTTACCTGGCTAATCCCCCTAACCTACACATCTTGGGACACTAAGGGGCAATTTACCATGATCATACAACATAATCTGAACACCTTTGGACTGTGGGAGGAAACTGGAGCACCCAGAGGAAACCCACGCAGATATGGGGAGAACATGCAGACTCCACACAGACAGCCACCCAAGGCCTGAATTGAACTCGGGTTCCTGGAGCTGTAAGGCAGCAGTGCCACCATGCTATGATGACACGTCCATCTCCTTGCTCATGATTGAAGGTAGACTGATGGTATGAGGTTACAGATCACTAAGGGAGCCTGAGTTTCTGTGATAAAATGCACTTTTATATGCACACTGTATTCTAAAGAAATGAATGGTGATGGTAGAGGCTCAAATATTCTTTCCATTACAAGACTGACCAGGAATCATTCCCGCTGTTATTGTCTGCCTTGAGATAAATTGCAAGGATTTGCATATGGATACTCAAACTTTGGCCACATTATAAATGCACCTTTCTTGGCCATCAATTCTTAGGGTGGGTCTGGAACCAGAACCTCTGACTGCTATCCATTGCAGCATAAGAGAGAGTAGATCGATGGAATGGTAATGGCAAGAATAGTTATTATTCTGATTCCCATAGCGACCGATAACTTTTGAAAAGAAATTTGAACTTTCAAATAATGGTCAGGATTCTCCGATCTCATTCACCCCACCACTGCTGCTGGTAAGAATAGACAATTTGGAGCACAGACTAAGCTTCATTCACTGCAGCGAGAACAGAGAATGCCAGCTGCGGGTGAAGTCTGAGAATTCTGGCCAATAGTTCTAAGAATGACACAACAAGACTTCAGGTTTTAAGATATTTACTGTAACAAAAGATTGCAAGCAATATTGACTAAACACAATCTTTGTAGGGAATTTAAACTGCTGAACAGAATGCAGTCCCTCTTATTTTAGCTGAAAATCCCAAACAAAAAATATGCTTCACAGGTGTACATTATACTATCCTTTAAGTAAACATTTAATTCTCCCAAAATCAGCACAAAATGATTCCGAGCTCCAAAAAAGATCTACTTCTGTTCTTTCCCTTTCTCAACCTGGTAATTTCTAACCCTAGAACTATCCTTTATGGAGAGAGTGTTTTAAGAGATACTCCTTCCTTGCACAATAGGTAATTTATTCCCTTTTGTTTTAACTAATTAGGAAGTTGGTATTGTTTCCACCTGCTTCTGACATGATGAACCATAGTGAATTTTGACTATTACATTCTTTTTATCTCTCTCTCCCCCAGAACAGGGAGATAACTGGGCCCAATTTTACCATCAAGCTGCAACCATTTTCAGGCACGGGAGCCTGATAATGTCGGTGAGTAGTGTGATCCGTGCCCATCTCCGTGCCAGTTCCCCCTTTACCAAGGCCCGAAAATGGCCACGATCAGGACCACGTCTGAAATGGGCACAGCGGCCATTTGAATGCATTTGCATTATTTAAATTGACTAAATGGGCTGCACGCCCAACCTTACCAGCACCTCCCCCTTTACCACCGTGTTTGCCCATCCAGAATCGGCATGAAGCAGACATGCTCCACAAAAGTCCAATTCGAGCGCTCCAGTTAGTGAGAAGGTAAGTGCCAAGTATCTGATGGCTCTCTGCTTGAGATCATAGAATCATAGATTCGTAGAAACCCTACAGTGCAGAAGGAGGCCATTTGGCCCATTGAGTCTGCACCAACCACAATCCCACCCCGGCCCTACCCCCAAATCCCTACTTATTTACCTGCTAATCCCTCTAGCCTATGCATCTCAGGACACTAAGGGGCAATTTTTACCATGGCCAATTAACCTAACCCACACATCTTTGGACCGTGGGAGGAAAATGGAGCACCCGGAGGAAACCCATGAAGACAGGAGAAGAATGTGCAAACTCCACACAGACAGTGACTCAAGCTGGGAATCGAACTCAGATCCCTGGAGCTATGAAGCAGCAGTGCTAACCACTGTACTACCATACCGACCGTCGGGGTGGGGGGGGGGGGGGTTTGGGTTAGGGGGTCTGCTGTCACTCTGTCTGAGATCAGTCAGGGGAAGGGAGGTCCCCTGCCACTCTGCCTGATATCAATGGAGGAGAAAGGTGGCTCCACTACCATTCTGCCTGAGATCAGTGGGGTCGAAGGGGAGAGGGAGCCATGATCAGCCTGGGTGGTGGGCGGATGAGGGGATAAGGAGGTCAGGGATGTTGGGAAGCAATGTCTGTGGGGGCCAAGCAGTGGCATTATCCAGCATGGGAGCAGTGTGGTAGGGGAGCTTCATTCTATCAATTTTTGTCTGCACATGCACATTTGGTGGCACTGATCGGAGCTGCAGGATTTCGGAGCATGTTGAGCCTTGCCCACAGGCTTGTGCAGTGCGATTCAGATTCACTGTTATTTTTGCAGGCAAAGTGCATATGGAGGCACCTGAGAATGGGTCTAAAAGTCGGATCTGAAACACGCCTAGTTTTAAGTCCACCCAGCACTTAGAATCAAGGTGGTAAAATAGGCCCATTGTGTCTGTGATTTTTGCAGGGTTATTTTAGACACTCTTCCTCACACAAAACACATTTCCAAGTCACTGTGAAGTACCTGGGCTTTGTATCCAGGTAGAGGTGCTGTATAACTATCCTTGAGAGCCCAACTCTCTCAGCTTGGAACTGAATGGACAGTTTGAATCGCAGTTCTATATAACTCAACATATTTCATTTTTTGGGGGGGGAATTTAGTGATTTACAATCTATCCACAGTTAACATACAGGCTTCCGTCATTGTTTCCAAATGTAAAGATCTTTTGCCTTTGCCCCAGTAAAATAATCTACTCTCACCTTTATTAACTAACAATCAAATCATCCAGACTTGCACTCAGGCACACTTCAGGACAGGTGACATTACTCCCTTTATTTTATCATAAAGTCCCAGCCCCCGATCAAAATAATTTTATAAACTTCATGGCTGTAACAGTTTGTGCTTCTTTTTGTGGGCAAGACATAGGTGGGCAAGTTTTCATTTTGTAACTAGACTGGAATAGCTTCAAGTAATTACTCCTTGAGCAGATTAATTTATTACATTGGATAGCTCTCTTTCTCTCTCTACTTTTTCTCTCTCTTCTCTGTTTCTCTGGTGTTATTAGGAAGGAAATCAATTATAAAGAATTTCTGAAATCAGCATCAGCCTCAATTATACTGCAGTTAGTTGCTGTCTGATTAATGTAGCTGAGATCTCCAGATGCTGCTTTGAACAATCCAATGCCAAATAAAATCGAAGTAATAGTTACCTTGACTAGCAATGCAGTGCTCCACTGCTGATAGAAATGGTCTGAAGGCCTGTAGTTAGTAGTTGACATATCACCCTCTTAACTTGCAAGGGAAACCATTATATTGTATAAATAAGATAATATAAAGGTAGCAATCCCTCATAAGAGATTGGGTAAGCATGATGTGGGTTTATTTACTTAAACTAGATGCACAAGAACGGATATAATGGACAGAAAGCTTGAAGACATCAGCAGCAGAGCAATACTTGTGTGTGCGTGCTCTGCTCAAAGCAAAAGTGAAAGTAAGTAACACACCTTTTGACTCGTATTAGATCGATGGTAATTAGAGGAAGCAGTAGTATGATCGATATTCCACTTCTCTCACCTATCCTGAAATGAATAACCAGTAAATTGTGCATTGTTGTCTGTAATAAACTATCTAGACACACCAAATCAACTAAAAATAGCACTTGGAGTGTGCCCAATAGTCGTGCTTGATTCGACATTTTGTGCAATTGTCGTACTATAGGATACTTGGTGACATAATCGACAATGATGATTAGATCAGTGTCATGTGTATGAAAGAGGTAAGATGTGAATTTGGACTAAGGATGGGCAGAAATTTCATATGGAATCAGGAGTTCCTTATGCTGACTTGGCATATGCTTTTGACAGGACTCTTAATTCGGCCTCGCAGTTGGGGGATGTGGTCAAGAAGGCGTACGGTGTACTGGCCTTCATTAATCGAGAGATTGAGTTTAGGAGTTCGGAGGTAATGCTGCAACTTTATAAGACCCTTGTCAGACCCCACTTGGAGTACTGTGTCCAGTTCTGGTAGCCTCACTACAGGAAGGATGCGGAAGCTATTGAGAGGGTGCAGAGGGGATTTACAAAGATGTTGCCTGGATTGGGAGGCATGCCTTATGAAGATAGGTTGAGGGAACTCGGTCTCTTCTCCCTGGAGAGACGAAGGTTGAGAGGCGACCTGAAAGAGGTTTATAAAATGTTGACAGGAATAGATAGGGTGGATTCTCGGAGGCTATTTCCCAGGGCTGAAATGGTCACTACAAGAGGACACAGGTTTAAGGTGCTAGGGAGCAAGTACAGAGGAGATGTCAGGGGTAAGTTTTTCACTCATAGGGTGGTGAGTGAGTGGAATCGGCTGCCGTCGGTGGTGGTAGAGGCGAACTCACTGGGGTCTTTTAGAAGACTTCTGGATGACTATGTGGGATTTAATAGGATTGGGAGTTACAGATAGTTCTATGGCCTGGTAGGTATGGATATGATTGGCGCAACTTGTGGGCCAAAGGGCCTGTTTGTGCTGTAGTGTTCTATGTTCTATGCCTCATACTTCTTGATGATGACTTCAACATCATTGATCATACCAAATGAGTCTTCTCACTCAATCTATGCTCATATGTGAGTGCTGAAGTTGTTGAAGAATATCAGGTCACAAAAATTCCAATATGATGACCTGCCTGCCTTTAAAAGTGACTCAATGGAACTTTCCACTGAATCTATATCATCTCTCACTACCGCCTTGATGTCATCCTTAAATATCAGAACTACACCACGTCCCTTACCTTCCTGTCTTCCTTCCAAACAATCTGATACCCCCTGGATATTTGACTCCCAGTCATCATAGGTTAAATCAAAGAAATCCTACAGTGCAGAAAGAGGCCATTCGGCCCATCAAATCTGCACCAACCACAATCCCACCCAAGCCCTATCCCCACATCCCCACATATTTACCTGCTAATCCCTCTAACCTGTGCATCTCAGGACACTAAGGGGCAATTTTACCATGGCCAATCTACCTAACTCATACATCTTTGGACTGTGGGAGGAAACTGGAGCACCCCCACGCAGACACGGGGAGAATGTGCAAACTCCACACAGACATTGACCCAAGCCAGGAATCGAACCCAGGTCCCTGGAGCTGTGAAGTGGCAGTGCTAACCACTATGTTATCGTGCCACCCCACCCCAGTTGTGACCATCTTGCAACCAAGTCTCTGTAATCAGTAAGGACCTGCAGGAAGTTTATACTGGTATAAAGCTGACTTCTGGTTTCCTTGTTGAATTCATTGATGCCAGTAGGGACATGATGAATTCTGCCCCTGGACGTAGTTGTCCACCAGCATTCTTTATTCTCCTGCAAAATTTGGAAGAGCCACATTAGGCCGCTACAAAAGTCATGTGTACAAAGATTAATCTGCCAGGGCACAGGATTCCTCGTGCCACAATGTATTCCAGTTGTGCGCTCTGCATTCTTCATGAAACTAACCATTCTGATCTGGTAGCAAGGGACCTTTTGGTGCTTGATTGTGTCAGGTGTTGAATTCCAAAACATTTGATAGTAGTGAGCAAAGGAAGCTAAAGAAGCAGATGGCACAGTGTGGCACGGTATGGCACGGTGGAATAGCAGTTAGCACTGCTGCCTCACAGCATGAGGAACCTGGGTTTCATTCCCGGCTTGGGGTCACTGTCTGTGTGGAGCTTGCACGTTCTCCTCATGTTGGTGTGGGTTTCCTCTGGGAGCTCCGGTTTCCTTCAACAGTCTGAAAAACATTCTAGTTAGATGCATTGACCCGAACAGGTGCCAGAGTGTGGCAAATAGGGAAATTTCACAGTAATTTCATTGCAGTGTTAATGTAAGCCTTACTTGTGACTAATAAATACACTTAAAATAAAAACTTTATGTCAGTGATGGCAAGCTATGCCATAGCTTCCCAGTCCACACTTATCACTATTCAAGTGCCTATCACTATACCCAGACCCCAGGACAGTAACCTTGTAATGTCGGACACCTAATCGCTTTGGTAGGAAGGAAGTTGCAATATTGTATTGCTGCTGCCAACAGGCATGAAGCTCAAGACACATTGGCTTTATAATTTTAACTGCTCTTAACTTCAATGAATCAAATTCATTTTCAGGATGTGATAAGGGACATCTCTAATAAGACAGTTGGTAATCCAGAGATGTATTGAACTGGTTACTTTTCATCAGGGTTAACTTATCTGAGACATCTTCCATTGTTCAGGCACAATAGCATTGTATTGTAAGCATCTGGCACATACAGGACTAACATGGAATTGAGTACAAAACTGCCTATGCAGTGATGTAAGAGAATATATAACCCAAACCAAGAGGTCAGTCTAGAGTTGGGCAGAACTGTGTGCACAAAAAAGTATGGAGACTGCTCATAGTTTGAATCCTTTACAGCATATATAAGACCATAAGACAAACATAGGAGCAGAAGTAAGCCATTCAGTCCATCAAGTGCTCCACCATTCAATGAGATCATGATGAATCAGATATAATAATCCTCAACTCCACTTTCCTGTTTTATCCTCATAACCCTTGATCCCCTTACTGATCAGCAATCTGTCTATCTCAAACATACTTAATGACCCAGACTCTCCAGCTCTCTGCAGTAAAGATTTCCATAGATACCAGACCCTCAGAGAGAAGAAATTCCTCCTCATTCTGTTTTAAAAGGGCAACCCTTGCCCTGAGTTTATACCCTCTGGTTCTAGACTCTCCCACAAGAGGAAACATACTCACAGCATCTACCCTGTCAAGCCCTCTGAGAATCCTATATGTATGTAGGTTTTGTAGTTAATACAGACATACAGTTAACCTACTTAAGACTTTGAAGACTTCATTCAGACCTCCAACATCCAGAACAAGCATGAGCAAAATTCCTAATATAATCACGTTGCTGATTTTGGATTTTCCAAATTGAAGAGGGTTATTGATCTCACCCCCATATACAGCTCTTTTTGCTGCATAAACTGAAAAATGAAAATTTCCTTTTTGGCTATATGCCCATTTATTTCTGATTAGGACTCTGCCTTGTGATTTTTATTTTTATATGTTAAAAGTGTGATATAAAAGTAAGTTGTTGCTGCTGCTGAAAAGAGTTCCACTCCATCAATGTGCAATTGGCCAGTGATGATCAGTGCCACATTATGCAGGTCAATGTCCCTTTCCCAAGGAACAGTCATGATTATTTCATTCTAAAACAATCATCTCTGTCAGTCCTATCTGAAGGTGAAGGCAGGCTGCCAGAAAGATTCCTTAGGGATTGGATTCAGAACACTTTGAGGATTATTCATTGATCTCAGAGCTGCCCAGAGGTCTGTTTCCACACAAATACTTAAAGGTATATAATTTTATCTTGCAGCAAGAAGACAATAATCTGCTTTTACGAACAGAATCTCCAACATCACCCAGTTTCTTGCATTTTTACTTGTTGTGGTCTTTCATATAGTTTTTTGACCACTTAACTATTTACACATTTTTCTGTTTTAATGTCTGTCCAATGCTTCATCAAGATGATTATTTATATCATCTAATAACTGTGAATTCTTAATCAGTCCACAGACCATTCGCCCTAACACTTACTCTGTGATTGGAGTTCCCGCTATCTCTTCCCCTCCCTTTTCTCTCTTAGATATATACCAACCTCACTGAAATGACTACTTATCTTTTAGTTTTCAGCTTTGATTTGATTTATTATTGTCACATGTATTAATTATTGTCCTGAAACTTTTGACTGAGCTTGCAGGAACTGGACCAAATCAACTTCAGCCACAGAAAAGGGATTATTTTTTGAACAAAAAAATGTCTGGAATTAATGCATTAGTCAAGGCTGCAACAAAAAATTATGATGATATTTTTGTAATCAGTTTTCCTGGCAATAACTTAATTTAGGACACTGAGCTGATTTGTCATTGAGCATAAATGAAAAATAAAGTCCAAATACAAAATGATACAGTGAAGCGTATTGTTTCTTGCGTGCGACGCAGAGAAAACATACCATTCATAGAGAAGGAAATGAGAGAGTGCAGAATGTAATGTTACATAGCTAGGATGTAGAGAAACATCAGCTTAATGTAAGATAAATCCATTCAAAAGTCTGGCAGCAGCAGGGAAGGAGCTGTTCTTGAGTCTGTGGTGATGTACACCACAGACTTATGCATCTTGTTCCAATGGAAGAAGTGGAAAAGAGAATGTCCTGGGTGCGTGGGGTCCTTAATTATGATGGCTGCTTTACCAAGGTAGTGGGGAGTATAGACAGAGTCAATGGATGGGAGGCTGGTTTGCATGATGGTTTGGGCTCCATTCACAACCTTTTGTAGTTCCTTGTGATCTTGAGCAGAACAGGAGCCATACCAAGCTGTGACACAACCAAAAAGAATGCTTTTTATAGTGCATCTGTAAAAATTGGTGAGAGTCGTAGCTGACAGGCCAAATTTCCTTAGTCTTCTGAGAAGGTAGAGGCATTGGTGGGCTTCCTTAACTATAGTGTTGGCATGGGGGGAACATATGAACATAAGAACATGAGAAATAGGAGCAGGAGTAGGCCATCTAGCCCTTCGAGCCTGCCCCGCCATTCAACAAGATCATGGCTCATCTGAAGTGGATCAGTTCCACTTTCCCGCTTTCTCCCCATAACCCTTAATTCCCTTGTCTATCAGAAACCTATCTATCCGTGACTTAAATATATTCAGTGAGGTAGCTTCCACCACTTCAATGGGCAGAGAATTCCAGAGAATCACCACCCTTTGAATGAAGAAGTTCCTCCTCAACTCTGATCTAAACTGCACCCCCCCCCCCACCTTATTTTGAGGCTGTGCCCTGCTATCCTTTCTAAGCCTTTGCTGTCCTTTCTAAGGGACCAAGGCAGGTTGTTGGTGATCTGAACACCTAAAATCTCGACACTTTTCACTTCATCCCCATTGATGTAGACAGGGGCACATTCTCCTTTATACTTCCTGAAGTCGATGACAATCTCTTTTGTTTTATTGACATTGAGGGAGAGATTATTGTTGCCACACCAGTTCACTGTATTCTCTATCTCATTCCTGTACTCTGTCTCAACATTGTTTGAGATCCGACGCACCAGGGTGGTGTCATCAGCAAACTTGAAAATTGAATTGGAGAGGAATTTGGCCACACAGTTACAGGTGGAAAAGGACTATCGTAGGGGCTGAGGACACAGCTTTGTGGGGCACTGGTGTTGAGGATGATCATGGAGGAGGTGTTGTTTCCTACCCTTACTGATTGTAAAAATCCCCTAGTCACCACAGTCCGGTGCTTGTTTGGGTACACTGAGAGAGAATTCAGCATGGCTTATGCACCTAACCATCGTCTTTCAGACTGTGAATTTTTACAGCTCCAGTGAAGCTGATCCATCAAGGGTGGCATGATGGAACTGTGGTTAGCACTGCTGCCTCACAGCTCCAGGGACCCAGGTTCGATTCCTGGCTTGAGTCATTGTCTGTGCGGAGTCTTCATGTTTTCCCTGTGTCTGCATGGGTTTCACCTGGGTGCTGAAGTTTCCTATCATAATCTGAAAGACAATGGTTAGGTGCATAAGCCATGCTAAATTATCACTCAGTGTACCCGAACAGGCACCGGAGTGTGGCAACTAGGGGATTTTTACAGTGACTTCATTGCAATGTTAATGTAAGCCTACTTGTAACACTAATAAATAAATTTTAAAAGCTGTCTATCATTGGCACTTCCTGTATTTTGAGAAAGATATATTAAAATGCTGCTTACAAAAGACCCCTTAAAACAATGTTTACTCGAGTTTGACATGGTGTTGTCTTTGAGAATGTGACGTCGTTCAAGTGACTAAGTAAAGGATAAAGGCAATAACAAGAGAAACAAGGGATTAGTCCTCACTAACAGTGAGGATTTTGCCTTCCCTTATTTCCTTGAAATTGATTGGTGAGGACAAGTAAATCTCAACATAAACCTCTGAAGGTACAACAGCAAGGTTGAAAGATATAATAATTAGGATAATTAAAGGTGGTGCTAGAGTTCTATTGAAGAGTTCAAAGCTCCATTGCTAAATTCACTGACCAACTATTACAATGAGAACAAACAACTTGTTTTTTCACTGCAAAGTTAGTGCAGCAGAGCATCCCAAAATGTTGCACAGAACTCTGGTGACAAAGGGATACTGAACTATAGAGAGAGAGAGAGATAGAGATTACAAAGTGGATAAATGCTTGGGCAAAGGAGCAAGATTTAAGGAAATGCTTAAAGAAGGGAAAGGAGGCGATATGAGAGGGAAGTTGGAAAGGTGCCTTAAGAACAGTCAAGGGAGGAAGACAAATGAAGTCAGGGGATTGAAATTTTGGGAAGAGTATTAAAGCTGGAGAAAATTAGGGAGAAAAGGCAGGAATGTGGAGGAATTTAAACATAACAATAGAAATTTCAGAAGTGAGGCTCTGTTCACTCATGAGCGATATATTTTGATTTGATTCTTGATTTGATTTATTATTGTCACCTGTATTGGGATACAGTCAAAAGTATTGTTTCTTGCATGCTATACAGACAAATCATACCATTCATAGAGTATATAGGGAGAAGGAAAGGAGAGAGTGCAGAATGTAATTTTACAGTCAGAGCTAGGGTGTAGAAAAGATCAACTTAATATGAGGTAGATCCATTCAAAAGTCTGTTGGCAGCAGGGAAGAAGCTGCTCTTGAATCAGTTGGTGCATGACTTCATACTTTTGCATTCTTTTCCCAGCAGAAGAAGATGGGAGAGAGTATGTCCAGGGTGCATGGGGTCCTTGATTATGCTGGCCGCTTTTCTGAGGAAACAGGACGTGCAGATAGTGTCAATGGATGGGAGGCTGGTTTGCATCCATAAATAAAATTGGTAACTTTATTTTGAAGGGTGAGATTGAATGCTTTATGACTATTTGGATGATTATGAACAATTACATGAACAAAGGACAAAGAACAGTACAGCACAGGAACAGACCCTTCAGCCCACCAATACATGCACCAATACATGGTATCGATCCCTCTGTTCACCATCTGTTTATATGTCTATCAAGATGCACCTTATACGTTGTTAACATGACTGCTTCTCCACCACCTCCACTAGCAGTGTGTTCCTGGCACCCACCACTGTCTGTGTGAAAAAACTTTCCCTGCACATCTCCCCTAAACTTACCACTTCTCATCTTAAGCCTGCATCCTCTTGTAGTTAATCTTTCCAACCTGGGGAAATGCCTCTGACTATCCACCCTACCTACGCCTCAAAAGAGAATTATTTTCTTGACACGCAAGGATGATGTTAATTCTTGATATATTTTTGTTATATTTAACTCTGAAAGTTACTTTGAAACTGACATTGAAAATCTCTCCTTGATCGCACACTTGTTCATGCTTTGGCATGGTGTGGTGAGGGTGAGATTTTCTCTGTGCACTCAGTATAAAGAAACCACAAACAGAATTGGGAAAAAAAACTGCATAATTTTGCTCCATTTAGTGCATAGAAAGAGAAACTTCCTGTTTCATTTAATATGTTCCAGATTTAACATACCAGCTAAAAGCATTTACTTGTACAGCACAGAATAATGATCCATTCTCCATCAAAAGACAGAGCATAGAACAGCAATACACCATTCAGCCCATTGAGTTTGCCCTCTCATTCAAAGCTGATAATTCTCCTGATTTACTTTTGATCCAGATTCCTTCCTCCCTTCAAACATCAGAAAAATTCATCAGTCTCAGTCTTGAAAATTTCAATTGACTTCATGTTCAAAATCTTTTGGAATTGCTCTTTGGGTGAAAAATTGCTCCTTGATTTCGAAAGGGCCCACCTTCAAGTTTCCCTCTAAGCCTGACTTGGAACCTTATCATCATTCCTTCACTGTCAATCCTGGAATTCTCTCCCAAACAGCACAGTGCGTATGCCTGCATCACATGGACAGTGGTGGCTCAAGTAGGCAGCTTATCACCACCTCCTCAAGGGCAAAAAGGAATGGCCTACAGCACACATCTTAAGGCACAGTACACATTATGGGAAGGCACGGCAGCATTGCTGTCTCACAGCTCCGGGACCTGGGTTCAATTCTCGGCTTGGGTCACTGCGTCTGTGTGGAATTTGCACATTCTCCTCATGTCTGTGTGGGTTTCCTCTGCATGCTCTGGTTTTCTCCCATGCTCCAAAGATGTGTGGGTTAGGTTGATTGGCCTGCTAAAATGTCCCATAGTGTCCCAGGATATGTAGGTTAGGGGGATTAGCAGGGTAAATATGTGGGGTTATGGGGATAGGATCCGGTTAGGATTGTTGTCAGTGCAGGCTCGATGGATTGAATGGCCTCCTTCTGCACTGTAGTGATTCTATGATGATGATGATTCCCTTTTTTTGTAATTTTCACATCATAAAAATCATCTCTCTGCATCTGCACTATCAAATCATTTTATCATTTCTGATTTCCATTGGTATGGCATATAAAAACAATGAGCTTTATGTAATTTGATATGCTAAGATGATCCAAGTTACTAAAAAACACTTTGCTTCAGTGTGGATTCATATATCACAGGATAGAATGCAATAAACTTTCATAATCATAAGACTTTGGCACATCCAATACAAAGTTGCCAGCTGTCTCTTTGTATTAGTTCATTCCATGTTAGGTTATCACAAATATCCCTAAGTTATGCCTGTCTGCCATATCATTGCTTTCTGTTAAATTCTCCGCCCATTGCCACTTTCTGCAGGATGTACTGAAGTTCCATGGATAGGTGCAATCTTAAGCAAAATACAACGAGAAAATATCTGGCACAATGATTTAATATTGTACTAAAAATGTAATCAGATAACAATCTGGTGAATGAAATCATCGTTTTTGGAACTCAAATGTGTACACTGGTACTATGCATTCAGTTTCTTTGGCTGGAAATATAGATTTGACACTGGAATTTTGAACCACCTACGTCTGTATCTTCTCTATAAAAGTCATCATGTATGCATACTTGAACAATTTATTCAGTGGGTTGTTTAGCTCACTTGGCAAGATGGCTCCCATGTGGTACTGAATAATGTCACCGCGTGGTATTGATTCTTGTTTTGCCTGAAGTACAATTGGGACAGCAATCGTGGCAAAATGGTATTTCTTTCAATATATATAGGTGAAGGATTACTTCCATGGAAATTGGTTATTTAAAAGAGAAGTTCATGTTAATATTTTTGGTTTTGCTTCATGGGCACTGACACCAGTACTGGGGAAATAGGGATAGCCAAAGCCAAGGCTGCACCCATCTTGGAAAGAATAAAACAAATGTCAAGAGTACATTCCTAGGCACGGCACAGCATCATGGGGCAGCTTGGTAGCATAGTGGTTAGCACTGCTGTCTCACAGCTATAAGGACCTGGATTCAATTCCCGGCTTGGGTCACTGTGTCAGTGTGGAGTTTGCACGTTCTCCTCGTGCCTGCGTGGGTTTCCTCCGGATGCTCTGGTTTTCTCCCACACTCCAAAGATGCACGGGTTAGGTTGATTGGCCACGCTAAAATGCCCCATAGTGTCCAGGATGCGTAGGTTAGAGGGATTAGCGGGGTAAATATGTGGGGTTACGGGGATAGGGCTTGGTTGGGATTGTTGTTGGTGCAGACTCGATGAGCCGAATGGCCTCCTTCTGCACTGTCAAAATTCTGTAAGGTGAGAGGGGAGAGATAAAAAAGGGTCTGGAGGGGCAATTTGTTTCACACAGAGAATAGTGAGAATCTGGAACAAGCTGCCAGGGGTAGTAGTAGAAGCAGGTACAGTTTTGTCTTTTAAAGAGCATTTAGACAGTTACATGGGTAAGATGGGTATAGAGGGATATGAGTCAAATACAGTGAATTGGAACAAGCTTAGTGATTTAAAAAAACGGTGCATGGGCAAGTTGGGCTTGTTTCCATGCTGTGAACCTTGATGTCTCTAAGGAGGTCTTGCTGCGGCTGTATAGGACATTGGTGAGGCCGCAGCTGGAGTACTGTGTGCAGTTTTGGTTGCCGCACTTACGCAAGGATATTTTGCCCTTGGAGGGAGTGCAGAGGAGGTTTACTAGGCTGATACCGGAGTTGAGGGGGTTGAGCTATGAGGAGAGGCTGAATAAACTAGGTTTGTACTCGTTAGAGTTTAGAAGAATGAGGGGAAATCTCATTGAGACATATAAGATGATGAATGGGGTGGATAGGATAGAGGTGGAGAGACTCTTCCCACTCAGAAAGGACAGTAGGACTAGGGGGCACAGCCTCAAGATAAAGGGGGGGCGGTTTAGAACGGAGTTGAGGAGGAACTTCTTCACTCAAAGGGTGGTGAATCTCTGGAATTCGCTGCCCGTTGAGGTGGTGGAGGCTGCCTCGCTAAATATTTTTAAGACGCGGGTTGATGGATTTCTGATAAGTGAGGGGATTAAGGGTTATGGGGAGAGGGCAGGAATGTGGAACTGAGCCACGACAGATCAGCCATGATCTTATTGAATGGCGGGGCAGGCTCGAAGGGCTAGATGGCCTACTCCTGCTCCTATTTCATATGTTCTCTATGACGCTATGATTGTATGTTAGGATGGTCTGCACCTTACCTATGCTGGGGCCAGTGTTTTGGCGAGTCATAAAACTAGAGTGGTAGAAAGTTCCTTAAACAAAATACTGGGGATAAGGGATAAAGTGTACGGAAATGTGGTCAATTAAAGGGAGAAGGTGAGATAGAAGAGCAAGGTGGTAATATGAGTAATGATGATCAGAGTGTGGCATAAAAGGACAGGATGTACAAACTAAGGATTGAACCAGCAGATAACGCAAGAGGTTGCAATAATATTCAAAAGACAGAATTAAAAGCTGTACGTCAAAATGTGTGTAACATCCATGACAAAGTGGATGAACTTTCAGTTCAAACAGTAACAAATCTGAGCGATCTGATCACCATTACAGAGATATGGCTGTAAGAGAGAAAGGGCTGGGATCTAAATATTCAAGAATACATGACATTTCAGAAAGACAGGAAGCTAGGAAAAGATGAAGTAGTGGTTTTTATTAATTAATGATGACATTTGTAGAGTAGAGCGATGACTTTCTGAAGTTCAATATGTTGCAGTCAATTCTCTACCAGGATACACCAAATCCAGTAATGTGCAATGAGACAGGATTAATTAATGACCTCATTGTAAAGCTACATCTAGGGATCAGTGAGCATAATATGATTGCATTTCACATTCTGATTGATGGAAAGAGGAGTGGAGATAAAACTAGTGGGTTAAACTTAAATAAGCACAATTATGGGAGCACCTTGCCAACCTCACAGTGCCAATCTGTGCCAAGGGACGGGCCCTGGTCAGAGTCTTATGAGGGAGGGTGGGATGCATTTGGATGTGGTACTGGCTGGGAGCAGACAGAGGAGCAGGGGATGCCAGCGATGACTGTTGCAGTGAGAGTGGTTTTGGAGGTGGGTGCCAGCTCAGACTATGGCTGGGAAGAGCAGGGAAGATGGGGCTGATGATCGAGGAGGGAGAGGGGGGAAGAAGGGGATGATGACCTTTTGGCGGGGGGGCGGGGTAATGAAGAGCCGACTCCGATTGGGGGTGGGGGGGGGGGGAGGTTGGGCGGGGGGGAGGTGGGGGGGGAAGGTGAGGGGGACCCCGGGACCTCTGGTGGGCTGGGCGGGGGAGGTTTAGTCAGGTTCTGACCAGAGTACCCTTTAATTATGGTGCCTCGATTTCTGAGCAGTGGCATTTTTGCCGACATGTTGAGGCCTCGCCCCGCCCCCCTCCTCCCCCCCCCCCTCTCATGCTGTGTGTCAGCATGAAACATGCCCCCTTGA
Organism: Carcharhinus amblyrhynchos; assembly: GCF_965287045.1. Classification (NCBI taxonomy): domain Eukaryota; kingdom Metazoa; phylum Chordata; class Chondrichthyes; order Carcharhiniformes; family Carcharhinidae; genus Carcharhinus; species Carcharhinus amblyrhynchos. The sequence goes on along the minus strand of NC_137324.1, from coordinate 42,417,946 downwards.
CTTTTTTCAAAAGAGTGTCGTATGATCTGGAGAGAAAACCGATTGGTTTCTCTGGGGAGAAACACACCGTTTTTCTCGCTGGAAACAGCATTGGAAAAAATTTGGGGAAAAATTCCAGCCATTTAAGACAGAGATGAAGAGAATATTTTTCCCTCAGAGTGTTGTGAGCCTTTGAATTCTCCACCTCAAAAGGCAACGGAAGCAGCGTCTTTGAATTTTTTTAAAAAGCAGAGGTAGTTAGATTCTTAATAAGCAAGGGTGAAAGGTTATCAGGTACATGTGGAAATGTGGGGTTGAGGTTACAATCAGATCAGCCATGATCTTATTGAATGGTGGAGCAGGCTCGAGAGGTCAAATGGTCTTCTGTTCCTTAATTGTATGTTTGTAACATAAAAACCAACAGAGAATGATAAAAAAGTAGGGAGAAATTACAGTTTGAGAGAAAACTAACTGGAAATATAAAATCAAATTGTAAGGGTATCGACAAGTATTTAAGGAGAAAAGTAATAAGTAAAGTGAGCGTTGGTCCCCCTCTGGGTGAGTCTGGGAATTAATATTAGTAAATAAGGAAATGGCAGATAAATGGAACAGATACTTTGGGCGGAATTCTCGCATCCACCTGTGATAGATTTGGTGATGGGGGCTGAGAATCTAGCAGTAGCCAAAACCCACCTCCAGTGTAATATCACATAAAAATTCTCCCAGCGCTGGTTTATTTGTGAGTTGGTCTTCCCGTTGGCTGGTAATGTGAAGGCAATTTGCATTCAATTGTATCTCATGAATGCTCATTAAAACAGCTGCCTGCTGGCATCCCATCAGGCCTTCCAAATTTGCATCATGCCAAAGTGAAATTATATCAGTCTAAAGCCTGATCGCTAAAGACTGGGGTGCACAAGGCAGTCCTTAGTTTGCAAAAGATTTTGGGGTGAATGTAACAGTGCCATACTGCAGCATTGTTCCTGATGTGCTATTCACAACTCTGATTTGATTTGATTTGATTTATTATTGTCATGTGTATTAGCATACAGTGAAAAGTATTGTTTCTTGCATGCTATACAGACAAAACATACCATTCATAGTGAAGGAAACAAGAGAGTACAGAATGTAGTGTTCCAGTCATAGCTAGGGCATGGAGAAAGATCAACTTAATGCAAGGTAGGTCCATTCAAAAGTCTGCTTTTGAATGAGCCTAACATAGTCAAAACCCTGCTGGGGCAGACTCTGCCCTCTATCTACAGGCTGAACTGGTCCTCATGGACAGCACTGTGCTTCTGATCCCATGGATCCCCCGTATCACCCAGTTGGATCTGTACATTGCCTGGGACTGGTGAGTATGTGGGTCTCCTTGCCTAGGTGCCATACACTGGTGTCTATCTGGATAGGCTGTACTGCAAGAGTCATGCCGCCACTGCAACAATAATGTGAAGTTCGACTACGGGTGGAATGCGAGGTGATGCCAGGGGTGATGGATGTGGCAGGGCGAGGGGAGGGGGGTTGGTGAACATGAGGACTTCTAATGGCAGGCAGAAGGGCAAGGAGGTGGGTGAAGAGGATGAACAACGGAAGACGAAAGGGAGGAATGCTGAATCCCAACAAGGCTGCATGAAAAGCACGCACACAAGGTGGTCGAATGCATACCACATAATTTACCAGGAAGGGATAGATGAAGACATCAGATGCTTTGGGTAGAAATTCAGGTGAGCCATGAGCACCTCACAAGTGATGGGCTCAGGTGGAAGGCAGTTGAACTGAGCTGCAGACTTCTTCTTGAGATTGTCAGTCTTTACTCTTTGGGTGGCTGACATCCTGCACTGTCAGGGCGACACAGTGGCACAGTGGTTAGCACTGTTGCCTCACAGTGCCAGGGACCTGGGTTCGCTTCCCAGCTCGTGCGGAGTTTGCACCTTCTCCCCAAGTCCGGGTGCTCTGGTTCCCTCCCACATTCGAAAAGACATCCATCAATCTGGATGGCCATAAAACATTAGACAGGGGTCAAGGGTGGAGAGGGGGACTGGTGGTGTTGAGATGGCGGCACAGGTTCGTTGGGCTGAAGGGCCTGTTTCCTGGGCTGATTTTGTTCTTTGTTCTTTGTAGTTAGGTGCATGCACCTGATCAGGTGCCGGAATGTGGCAACTTGGGAATTTCACAGTAACTTCACTGAAGTGTTAATGTAAGCCTTACCTGTAACTAATAAGTAAACTTATTAATAAACTTGAAGACAAATGGGCTGGAGAGAATGATATGAGTATGCTGGATTGGTGTTTAAATATAGTACCAGGTCTTTCGAACCCGGGCAGATGAAACAACTGCCTGCCTGCCATGTGACTCAGTGGGGAACTCACCTGTGTACAATCTTGGCTTTTGTCATTCTAGCCAGCGGGAAGTGCACCATCAGAACCACCCGCCACCACACTGAGTCTCAAAATGAGAGAATTCTGCCCTTTGTGTTTGTCTTCACTGTAGAGACTAAAAATACATCTGAGAAATAATTCTAAATCATGAGGGAAAGGGAGGCACTACAAACAGTTACAAACACTAGGGAAAGGTTACTGAGGCAATTATTAGAACTAAAGATGTCAAGTACCAAGATCCTATTGGATTTCACCTTAGAGTCTTAAAAGAAGTGACTGTTGAAATATTAGATGCATTGGTTTTAATTTTCCAAAATTCTCTAGGTTCTGGATAGGTTTTGTCAGATTGGAAAAAAACGAATGTGACCCCTTTTCAAAAAAAAGATGGTGATGGAAAGCAGGAATCGACAGGCCAGATAGTCTGACATCTGCAATAGGAAATTGCTGGAAACTATCATAAGTCTGTTTTCTAAAGGCATTTAGAAAATCTCAATGCAGTTAAGCAGACATGGGTTTGTGAAAGGAAAATCATGTTTGGCTAATTTATTAGAGCTCTTTGAGGCAGTAACATGCATCACGGATAATGGGGAAACTTCATTGCAAGGGAAGTCAATTATAAAAGTAGAGGAATTTTGTTACAGTTACATAGGGTATTGGTGAGACCACAGCCAGAATCCTACCACCTCGCCCCTTAAAGAATCGGCGTGGGTGAGGATTAACAGACTATGGAGCCTTTGTCGATTGTCGGAAAAACTCATCTGGTTCACTATTATCCTTTCAGGAAGGAAATGTGCCATACTTACCTGGTCTGGCCTACTTGTGACTCCAGAGCCACAGCAATGTGGTTAACTCTCAACTGCCCTCTGAACAAAAGCAACTAAGGATGGGCAATAAATATTTCAGCAGCCACTTCTTTTAAGACTCTAAGGTGAAATCAAATAGGATCTGGGTACTTGACATCTTTAGTTCTAATAATTGCCTCAGTAACCTTTCCCCAGTGTTTGTAACTGTTTGTAGTGCCTCCCTTTCCCTCATGATTTAGAATTATTTCTGAGGTTTATTTTTCGCCTCTACAGTGAAGACCAACACAAAGAGCAGAATTCTCTCATTTTGAGACTCAGTGAATAAACAAAAAATAAACCAGGGAGTTGAAGGGTATAGGGTCAAGCAAGTAGGGTTGAGGCCATAATCAGATCATGGCAGGGTGGCACAGTGGTTAGTACTACTGCCTCATAGTGCCAGAGAGCCGGGTTCGATTCCCGACTTGGGTCACTGTCTGTGTGGAGTTTGCACTTCTCCCCATGTCTGCATGGGTTTCCTCCCACATTCTGAAAGATGTGCTGGTTAGGTGCATTGACCCGAACAGGCACTGGATTATGGCAACTAGGGGAATTTCACAGTAACTTCATTGTAATATTAATGTAAGCCTTGCTTGTGACTAATAAATAATCTAATAATAAATCAAGACAAATGGCTGAGCAGGCTCGAGGGGCCAGATCTCCTGATGCTGCTCCTAATGCGTATGTTGGTATGTTGGTTTGCATGGGCCTCAACAAACATCATTACATGTCAATCATGCAGTCATTGGACAAAAATCCACTCATAAACCCTTTACCTAGTGATGATTCAGGGGAGGTGAGGAAGCTGCACTATGAGCTAGTGAGGTGACATATTTTTCCTGTTATATTCCAGTCATTGTATGTCATCTGGAAACACTTTCTGTTCTCTGCAAACAATGTCACTGAGTGAAGCTTTTTCAGAATGGCAAATAGAAAACAATCAATAACTGAATGTAAGTAAACATTTAATAGCTCCGATACACACTGAAGTCCAGCAACAGTAAAGAATTCTTTTCAATTTTTATTTGCTTCTGTGGAAGTTTGGCTAAGCATTGTAACACTAATCTGAACAATAGAATTTGACATTACTGACTGTCTGATGCCTGCAGTAGCATCAGTAGGGATTAGAAATACACTCATGACAACGAGAGTCTATGGTTACATTCCCTGGCATCTGCACTGGCAACACATTACTCCTGGAGGCATTATACTCCAAATTCTCTTTTACTTCCTTGGAATGATCACACAGCATCTGCTTGTTAAATCAAAATCAATGGTAGCTCTGAGTTCCCGACCAGTCTATGAAACTGATTTAATGTCTATAGATCCTTTAGGAATGTCCTCTTCTCCTGAGTCATTAGTGTTATAAAAACAGGATGCCTTCAGTCATTTTGGATTCTCTTCTCTTTCTGACAGGCACAGCTATGTTTTAAACCCTTCCAGTGTTTCTACTGTGAAAAAAATGAATGTCAAAAACAATTTCCATTTTTCACCTTCAAATTCTAATATGCACACTGCATTTTTTGACAGAAAATATAATCATAAGACAGCAGTTCTCAACCAATCTGAGCTCCAACAAAAATATTTCTGTTACTTCTTTTGCTCCACTAGTTAGGCCCTCATAATCCAGGTTGGTACATTAGAAGAAGACTTAAAAATTAAAATGAATTAGAGATCATAGCTGATAGTATCTAATTTCTAATTCTACATCGCCTAATTATACGTCTATTTTATTTGGTTTTGTATTTGTATTTTTTTGTCCTGTGTTCTTCCTCTTTTTATTTTTTCTTGTCAGAAACCCACTGTAAGTACAGCTAATAAAGTTAGACTCCTTGGACAGTCAAAACTAATTTGGGGAAAGATTTCAAGTATCGTGAGATGAGACACAAATACAACTGCGGCTTATGTAATCACTGCAATCAGTTACAAGATTTGGAGAGGAGGTAGCCTGGTACTGTTGAGATTCCCATGAGGGTGAGTGAAAGGGCAGGTCAAAGAGAGTAAGAAGTCTCACAACACCAGGTTAAAGTCCAACAGGTTTATTTGGTAGCAAATGCCACTAGCTTTCGGGGCACTGCCCTTTCGTCAGGTGAGTGGGGAGTTTGGCAGACCTCCGAAAGCTAGTGGCGTTTGTTACTAAATAAACCTTGGACTTTAACCTTGTGTTGTGAGACTTCTTACTGTGTTTACCCCAGTCCAACGCCAGCATCTCCACATCAGGTCAAAGAAAGCCAGGGCTCCCGGGATGACAATAAAAGGAGGGAGTAGATAAAGCAGGAAAAGGTGCACATGGCAGATATCAGGTTGATGATAAAAGTGAGAAACAAGCTGAAAGAGAAAGTTGAAATGGAGAATGAAATAATAAGAACAGAAAAGAGAGTAAGAAAAGTTACCAACAGCCAATGCAAAAGTAAAATAAAAAGCAAAATTTATTTATTAGTCTCAAGTAAGGATTACGTTAACACTGCATTGTCCGTACCAAGGAGGAAATACCACCAGGGTCCTGGTAAAAGAGGTGAAAAATGCAGTGGGCTAAAGAAAATGATGAAGAGGTTCTAAATAGATTGGTTATACTTAAAGTTTCTAAACGACAAGGACTGGATCAGATGCATTCAAAAATACCGGGAGAAGCAATGATGGGCATTGTGGAGGCACTGGCGGTAACATTCCAATCTTCTTTAGTTATAAGGGTGGTGCTAGGGAAATGGAAAATTGCAAATCTTACACCATTGATCCAACTTACTTCCAGTTCTTTAGACTGCCCACATGACCATCAGTTTCCAATTGACCTTCACATCAAGCGAATTACATAGCTCCATTCCCAAGCCTGAACCAATCAGCTCCAATCATCTACACACTGCATGACTGTTGGCCACCTTGACAAAGTTCCAGGCCTTGGAAAGAACAGGATCTGTTCTTATGTCATTTGGCTACCTTGGGCTGAGCTTATGAACAAAATTACTGAAGATTTGCGGAAGTAACACAGCAAGGGGTTTATCCTATTTTGAATCTTTTGGGCCAGCCTCCAACTGCTCAATAAACTTTGGGCAGAATTCTCTCAAGCCTCAGCTGGTGGGTTGTATGGTGGGATCTGGGCTGAGAATATGGTGGGAGACCCAGGAAGCGGTTTCACGCCAATGTGAATTTACAGCAGGATCTTCCAATGATGTCCACCTTGGCTGGTTAGAACATCCATCAGAGGCTGTTGAGAACCTCATCTGCATCTTGTTAATGGAAGACCCGAACCGCCACCTTCACGCCAGGTTCTCCGCGATGCCAATGGGAAAACATGCTGATGTAAAACATTTTTGGATCAACATGGTGTGCAGATGTCAGGATTCATTTGAACAATGCCTTGGACTGCCTTCCGAGTTCAGGATGGAAGCTGTCTGCAATCCTGGAACATCGCAGCAGTGGATCAGGAATATGTTTGCAGGTGGACCTTCCAGATTTGGTGTCCTGGGCAGGGTCCATCTTCCAGCTTCAAAATGTTCTTGGAGATCTATCTTCATTTTCAGGAGGTCCATCTTCACTCCTCAATAGTGAGTCAGTGATGTTGGACATGTTTCAGTATGGTACCCAGGCATGATGTGAACTGCATGCCACCCAGGCCTACTCTATCACTAAATACAGCTTGAAACATCAATGTGTACAATTAATGCACCCAGGGCTAGAAGATTTGTCACATTTTTTTGCCAGCCTCAGCAGCATGAAGCATCCCATGTTCCTATCCCTAGCATGCACTTTGTTATAAATTGGACAAATTCTATCCTTTGTGCATTGTACAATAAATGTCTGATGTTATCCTCACACATTTGTACCCATGGTTTTATGGAAAATATGTTTAAAAATAACACGTGGAATGGAGAATCTGTCTTGTAACAAATTGGAGTGGTCAAATGGATTCCCTGAGAGTCTCCTAAGAGTCAACTCACTCAAAGAGTTAAGCACTATTTCCCTTTCAAAAAAGGCACATATCGACTGTCAAATGGATGAAAGTGCAAAAGGCTGAAAGTTAGCTTACTTGTCTGGTCAGGCCCTGCCCAGGATCCACCAACAGACAGAGAACAGGGTCTAGATTTTTGCCTACTGATTTGAAGAACGAACCCAGATTTTCGCTACAGAGGCTTGACTGCACTTTGACTGGAACAAAACCAGAACCTACTGCTGCAAGTAGTAACTGACCATGAATTCATTGCCAGAAACTTTCAACCTCCATTTCTTCAGTGAACCTAAAGGGAATCATCAAGCCTGCAACGTTTTAAGTTTTCATCTCAAAAGACTTAAATATATCAGTGCATTTCTGGACTTTATGTAAATCTAAGTGCATACTATCTCTTTTGTAATTACCTTTCTTATGTGTCTGCATGCATTGGTGAGTGGGTACTGTTGCAAGTACATTTAGGTGCTGAGAAATAAACACTTGTTCTTTGTTAAAAACTTATGAGGAAACCTGTCTTTTGTCAGTCTCCTGAAAGTCACCTCACTCAAAGAGTTAAACACTATTTCCCTTTTTAAAAAGGCACATATCTACTGTCAGTCAGGAGACCAAAATAGGAGGAATTATCTGACCATCTCTCCCATGTCTGTAATAATCAGCCATTATTCATCTATACAGTGTCTTAGTAAATCATTTATGATCCACTTGATCTGGATTTTTACCTTTCTCTGTGTTTGCATTTCCAGACTTCTTTTGTTCATACATGGAGGTAAGATTCAAATTCTGTTTTCCCCCATTTTCACCCCAACATTTAAAATGCCAAGGGAAGTGATGCTGGATAGCTTGACTATTTAAACTATCCATAAACATTTCAACAATTTCATTCACATTCAGCTTTAGCATGGTATAAAGACAAATCAAACTACCTTCTTAATAATGAGTGATTGGAAGCTGTAGATGTCCAGGCACATGAAACACAAAATGTTAGAGCTTAGGTGCAGAAATAATTCAAAAGGCAAATGAAGAATGTTGCCATTTATCTCAAGAGGCTGAGAATTCAGAAGCGAGGAAACTGAGGGCAAGATTCTTTGGCTGTTCACACCAGTGGGATTCTCGAGTCCCACTGTAGTGAGCAGGGATTTGACTGAGTGCCAAATTCTCCACACTCGCTAGCAGCAGTGGCGAGGCATGAGTGGCCGGTGAATTCTGGCCAATATTTCCACTGTACAGAATCCATCACTGGGTCAGAATCCATCTGGTAGTGTAGCACTGATCAACCAAAAATCATATTCAACTCTAAACGTGAATTCTGTTTGTCTCTCCACTGGTATGCTGAGCATTTCCAATGTTTCCTGTTTTAATCAGGGGTTAAAGGATACATATTATATGTGCAGTTTGTATAAATGTGTCTTTTCTAAATTGATGAGTTTAAAATGGTCAAGATTTGACAAGGTAGATGCAAAGTAACTGTTTCTACTGGTGGAAAATCCAGAACAAGATGACAAGTTCTTAAAATTAGTGCTACAAGCCATTTAGGAATAAAATCAGGAATCTCCTTTTTAAAGAACAAAGAACAGCACAGCACAGGAACAGGCCCTTTGGTCCTCCAAGTCTACGCCAAAATGTTCATGAAAAGAGTAATGAAAACTTCAAACCTGCTCCCCAGATAATGAGCCAACTGAAATTTTCAAAATCAAAATTAATTGATTTTTGTCAGATAAGGGTACATAAGGGGTTACAGAGAAAGGTAGATAAATGAAGTTGAGCAACCAATCAGCCATGATCCAACAAATGGCGGGAGAGTCTCAAGAGGTCGATTAGCTTACTCCTGTTCCTATGTTCCACCTAAGAACTTGAAGCGGTGCAATTCCTTTTGCAGCTTATTGTGCTGATTCATGGCAAAGATTGGTGTAATTCATTTTCTCAACATCCACCACGTTCTTGCCTTATAAGCAACAGCTATCCTTCGAGAACCAGTGTCTTAAATTATTTCCATAAGCCCTTTCTGAGTGACTTCTCATATTGTGGCAAAAATATTGACACGGTTTCACTGGTAACATGAAATTGAGTATAATGCAATCAACAACACAAAACATTGACAGCACCACACAGTGGAATCGCAGAGTCATAGCTGCATTGCAAAAATGTAAAACATTACTATGCTTCTTCCTGCTTAAATGTCATGATTTTTTCAGCAAAACCTGCAGACATATTTGAGTTCATTTAACATGTGTAATCCAACCCTTTCACCTTTCATCTGAATATAACTGTACGCAAGAATACATTATGGTCAAATTCCTCCTTTGTTGTTTGCCCTTTTGTTTTAATTGTTCTCTCAAAATATTAAAGACTTCAATCAGATTATCCCATCAGTATCCTCTTTTCTAGAGAAATCTTTCCTGATAGGTACAAACTCTCAATTCTGGTATTACCTTTGAAAACCTTAATTGTTTTGCTAATCGTTTTGTTGCACCTTAATTTTGCTGTTGGGGAGTTGTCTGCAAATTTCTAATATTTGAGTTCCCCTAAAACCTTTATGGCATGCTTTATAAATACAGTTCAATTCAATTACCTCCTCATGAGAGTGTGACAATGTATGAAAAATAAACAAATGTTTAGCTCATTTACCCCAGTTCACATCCAACTTTATTCACTCAAACTGTTTTCACCTGCCTTTGCTTTGATGCTGAAACATAAACTTCCCTGAGCAACATTAGGAAAATGTGTTAATTCAATTTCTGAATGCTCCATCACCAAAATTCACAACACTACGTAGAAGCCCATTCATAAATGATAGCTGTGAATTTCAACCAATTGCTTAATTTGCTCCTATTTTCCTATTTTGCAACCATATAAGAACATAAGAACATAAGGAATAGGAGCAGGAGTAGGCCATCTAGCCCTTCGAGCCTGCCCCGCCATTCAATAAGATCATGGCTGATCTGTTATGGCTCAGTTCCACATTCCCGCCCTCTCCCCATAACCCTTAATCGCCTCTCTTATCAAAAACCCATCAACCCGCGTCTTAAAAATATTTAGCGAGGCAGCCTCCACCACTTCAACGGGCAGAGAATTCCAGAGATTCACCACCCTTTGAGTGAAGAAGTTCTTCCTCAACTCCATTCTAAACTGCTCCCCCCCCTTATCTTGAGACTGTGCCCCCTAATCCTACTGTCCTTTCTGAGCGGGAAGAGTCTCTCCACCTCTATCCTATCCATCCCATTCATCATCTTATACGTCTCAATGAGATCTCCCCTCATTCTTCTAAACTCTAACGAGTACAAGCCCAGTCTATTCAGCCTCTCCTCATAGCTCAACCCCCTCAACTCCGGCATCAGCCTAGTGAACCTCCTCTGCACTCCCTCCAAGGCCAAAATATCCTTGCGTAAGTACGGCGCCCAAAACTGCACACAGTACTCCAGCTGCGGCCTCACCAATGCCCTATATAGTGGCAGCAAGACCTCCCTACTTTTATATTCAATCCCCCTCGCTATGAAGACCAGCATCCCATTCGTCTTCCTGATCACCTGCTGCACCTGCAAGCTGGGTTTTTGTGACTCATGCACAAGGACCCCGAGATCCCTCTGCACTGTCGCCTGCTGCAGTTTTTCGCCACGTAAGTAATAATCCTTCCTACCATTATTCCTACCAAAGTGGACCACCTCGCACTTGCCAACATTAAATTCCATTTGCCAGTTCCTGGCCCATTCGCCCAGCCTATCTAGATCTTTCTGTAGACTCTCCACACCCTCCGTGCAATTTGCCGTTCCACCAATCTTGGTGTCATCAGCAAATTTCGACACCATACACTCGGTTCCCTCCTCCAGATCATCTATATAAATGGTAAGTAGCTGAGGCCCCAGCACCCACCCCTGGGGCACTCCTCACCAACCGCCAATCCGAATAGCACCCATTGACCCCCACTCTCTGCCTCCTATTTGACAACCAATCCGCTATCCACGCTAACACCCTACCCCCAACTCCATGTCCCCTGACCTTCTGCAATAACCTCTTGTGAGGTACCTTGTCAAACGCCTTCTGAAAATGAAGAAAGACCACATCCACCGGCTCTCCTCTATCCACCGCCCTAGACACATCCTCATAGAACTCCAGTAAATTTGTCAGACACGACTTCCCCTTAACGAAACCGTGCTGCGTCTGCTCTATCAAGCAATTCCCCTCAAGATGCCTCGCTATTTCCTCTTTGATGACGGATTCTAACATTTTACCTGCAATAGACATTAAACTAACCGGCCTATAATTCCCTGCCTTTTGCCTGGCACCCTTCTTAAACAACAGTGTAACATTAGCCATTTTCCAATCTTCTGGCACTTCCCCGGAATCCAGCGACGTTTGGAAAATAACCACCAAGGCATCCACGATCACCTCTGCCATTTCTTTCAGAACCCTCGGATGCTTTCCATCCGGTCCTGGGGACTTGTCCACAATCAGTCCCTCCAGTCTGTCGAGCACCGCCTCTCTAGTAACAATAATGTCATTGAGACCCTCCAGTCCTACCACCTTTCCATCTCTAACACTCGGCAAATTATTCACGTTCTCCTCCGTGAAGACCAAAACAAAAATGTTATCAAGACCTCAGCCATTTCCCCATCCCCTACCACTAAGTCCCCCTTCTCATCCTCTTAGGGTCCAACGTTCACCCTAGCCAGCCTCTTCCTTTTTATATATTTATAAAAACTCTTGTTATCCTTTTTTATATTAAGCGCTAGCCCAGCTTCATAGTTTCTCCTACCCTTCTTTATCAAATTCTTTGTCAATCTTTGTTGACATTTAAACCTCTCCCAATCCTCTTCTCACCCACTACTCTTAGCTACTCTAAACGCCTTCGCTTTTAATTTGACACTTTCCTTCACCTCCTTCATTATCCACGGCTTATTACCTCTCCTCCTACGGTCCTTTTTGACCATCAGAATAAATTTCTGCTGAGCACCAAGAAAGATCTCCTTAAAGATCCTCCACTGCTCCTCAGCAGACCTACCTTCCAACGCGCTCCCCCAGTCCACATTCGCCAATTCTTCTCTCATCCTACCGTACTCCCCTCTGTTCAAACAAAGGACGCGTGTCCGGGAACCCACTTTCTCCTCCTCCATCTGCACCAGAAACTCCACCATACAATGATCACTCTCCCCAAGAGGATCCTTCACTGCAAGGTCCCTAATTCTACCCGCCTCATTACATAGCACCAGATCCAAGATAGCTCGCTCCCTCGTCGGCTCCAACACACACTGTTCCAGGAAACTATCCCGGCAGCATTCCAAGAACTCCTCATCGAGCCCACCACGTCCAACATGGGTCGACCAATCAATATGTAGATTGAAATCCCCCATAATTACGGCCGTCCCATTCCTGCACGCCGCACTTATTTGCGCGTCAACAGCCCGCCCCACCTCCAGATCATTATTCGGGGGCCTATAGACGACACCCACCAGCGTCTTCCTCCCTTTGCTGTTCCTAATCTCTACCCACAACGATTCCACTTTCTGCTCTTTGGCTCCAATATCATCCCTTGCTACCACCCTGATGCTATCCTTAATCAGCAGAGCCACGCCCCCCCCCCCCCCCCCCCCTTTTCCCTCCTGCCTATCCTTCCTAAACACTTGATACCCCTGGACATTCAGCTCCCAGTCCCTGTCACCTTGCAGCCACGTCTCTGTAATGGCCACCAGATCACATCCATTTGTGCCGATCTGCGCCACCAGCTCATCCACTTTATTCCGAATGCTTCGTGCATTCAGATAAAGTGCTTTCATCCCAGCCTTCACCTGGACCCTATTTGCCGGAACGCCACCAACCATACTCACGCCCCCTACTCCCTTTATTACTGGGACATCCTCGGCCTGTACCCTCTCCTTAACTTTAGGCCTCATAATGTCACCTACCCTCGCGCCCCCCCCCCCCCCCCCCCCCCCCCAATTAGTTTAAAGCCCTGTCTACAGTCCTCTTTACACGATTCGCCAGGACTCTGGTCCCAGCACGGTTTAGACCAACCCCATCCCGCCCGAACAGTTCCCACCTACCCCAATACTGATGCCAATGCCCCATAAATTCAAACCCATTCCTCCCACACCAATCCCTGAGCCACCCATTCACTTCCTTAATCCTATCAACCCTACACCCGTCTGCACTCGGCTCAGGCAGTAGCCCAGAGATAACCACCTTGTCGGTTCTACTTTTTAATTCCATTCCCAGCTTTTCATACTCCCTCCCCAGATCCTCAGTTTGCATTTTGCCAACGTCGTTGGCACCCACATGTACCACAACGACCGGATTCTCACCCTCCCACTCCAGGTTCCTCTGCAGCCCAGATGCGACATCCATATAGAATTGAAAAGCAGAAAAATTATGTTAAATGCATATGGAACTTTGGCTAGATCACACTTTCAACCACACATGGAGTGCTGTGACCAGTTCCAGACTTCTATTATTGATTGAATCTAGAGGCAGTGAAGAAAGTTCAAAGAGGATTTTCAAAGGTAATACCAGAATTGAGAGTTTGTACCTATCAGGAAAGATTGAGCAGATCAGGACTCTTTTCCCTAGAAAAGAGGATACTGGTGGGATAATCTGATTGAAGTCTTTAATATTTTGAGAGGGTTTGACGGGGGATATGTGTACAAGACGTTTTCCATTCTAGACACCAGAACTAGGAGCCATGAATATAAGGTCATCATTAATGACTCAAATCGGGAGAAAGTTTATTGCCCAGAATAGAATTTTGCTTTCAGTTGGAAGGTGAAAAATATAATGTCAAAGTTTATTTATTTATTAGTCACAAGGCTTACATTCACACAGCAATGAAATTTCTGTGAAAATACCCTAGTCACCACACTCCAGCATCTGTTCAGATACACTAAGGGATAATTTAGCGTAGCTAATGCACCTGACCAGCACATATTTTGGATTATGGGAGGAAACCAGAGCACCTGGCGGAAACCCATGCAGACAAGGGGAGAACATGCAAACTCCACACAGGCAGTGACCCAAACCGGGAATGGAATCCGGGTCCCTGGCATTGTGAGCTACTCTGCCACCATGCTGCCCCTATAGGTCCAAGTCTAGAATTTCAAACATAAATAAAGGTAATTATAAGTATGATAGCAGAGTTGGCTAAAGTGAACTGAGAACCTAGCTCAAAAGATAAGATAAGAAAGTAGAGATGCCATGACAGACATTTGAGGAGATAATTAATAACTCACAGCAAAGATTGTTATAATCCACGTCACAAGCTCCAACATTTTTTATAACGTCAGCAGAGACCATAAGATTTGCAATTTGGATTTGGCTAGGGTAAGCACGATATGTTTCACTTCAGATATGATTCAAATAACTCACTAGGGAGTTTTTACCACACAAAGTTTATTTAAGAATACGGTTCATACTTAGAAAGAATATTAGAAAAGCTTTTACCAATTACAAACAAAAAAAGACATGCTATTGTATAAACCTCAATTAAATTCATTATTCCAATACAACAAAGCTCCTTATAAACATGCTCCTTTCCCAGGCTTAACACAGAAAACAAGAATGCTCACATGATGCTGGATTTTTCAAGCTCTGCAACACCTTCTGTGAATTAGTCCTTTGGATAGAGAATTGAAACTCTGACTTCCTAACCCTGTAACTTCTAGCAGACATCAAGGTAGAGACAGAGCTATTGTTGACCTCCAGTTTTTCTCAGCAAACCATTTTAAGAGACAGAGACACTTTAGTTTTTAGTTAGCCAGCCACCAAGAACTAAATTTCCAATAAGAAGTCTCACAACACTATATTAAAGTAAAACAGGTTTATTTGGTATCACACACTTTCGGAGCACTGCTCAAATTCCAATAAACCTGTTGGACTTTAACCTGTGTTGTGAGACTTCTTACTGTGCCCACTCCAGTCCAACAGTGGCATCTCCACATCATAAATTTCCAATACCAGGGAGAGTCACAGAAAAACTGTTGTCAGTCTGGGTCCACACAACTTCCAACTAGAAAAACAGCCAGCAACCAAAACTGAAAGCAAAGAACTCTTGGGAGAGGGAAGAAAATCTGTCCCACCTGACCTGCCGATTGATCTTCCCACAACACTTCGAAAGGTCGTAAACTCCCAGGAAGGACATTCGGCGAAGATTAAAAATAAACAAAACCCAATTTAAACAATTTAAGCAGCAATAAAAGGACATCCAAGCAGCACTTTGGTGCCGATTTATAACTGCAGAGAACCTTATTAAAAATAATACATCTTTAAAGGCACAGTACCATCACAAGATATTTCTCAGTGAAAAAGACTCTAAGAAGGATGAATCATTTGTGGATAACTAAGGAAATGGACACCACAGGACAACTGCCAAGGTCATCACAGGCAACAGAATGTAACAGTCAGCAGGCTGCCTCCACCTCTGCTGCGGCATAGTTGTAAGATTAAGAAAATTTAAAAATGTTGATCTCGCTTTTGCTTCTGAGTTGTGCTATCACTGTAAATACCTTGAACTTTGGTGAAACCACTTTATGTGTATGTGATTGTCCTGGTCAATTGAAGATGTTGTGAATTTGTTGTGTTGCATCATTGTTTTTCCTCAGTGGTGTTTAAATTCATAAAGTTAGCACATTCATGGGGCACAGCTCCAGCAGGAGGTACCACCTGGGGCACATGGTCAAGGGGAGCCAGAGTATGAATTGGGGGGGTGGTGAAGAGGAGTGACCCAGACAGAAGCGGCTTGCCAGACTGAGAGTTTGTCGTCCAAAGCTGGGTCATGTCCCAGTAAGTCATGAGGTTAGAATGTGCTCGTATGAATGTAGGACTCGTTCGCTCAGCAATTGTTTGGTCATCCCCTGAGATGACAGCGAATCGCTTTGAGGGCTTAGGGATATGAGGTTATTTGACATTATTTAACTTTACTTTTCCTGGATGCTTCAGCAATTAAATGATCACATACATATCTCCCCTGCTTTCCATTCTCCATGGCATCAGCGTGCTCAATTGTCCTTCCACAGCCCCGTGGAACTCCAAATCTTCACCTTGCAGTAAGCTCTCATCCTCCTTCAGTTCATCCTCTGGCAAGGGCTCACCACTTTGCATAATCACATTGTGGAGGACACGATACATTGTGATTATGTGAGAAACTTTCTCTGGAGTGTATTGCAGAGAGCCAGCTGAGCAGTCCGGCCATCTGAAACCCATCTTCAGAAATCCAATGGTCTTCTCTATAAGGGAGGGTGTAGAACTGTGAGCAGAGTGGTACCTCCCCTCAGCATGACTGTGAGGGCAATGCACCAGAGTTATCAGTCAGTGTTTCAGAGGGTAGCCAGTATCCCCAAATACCATCTCTGTAGATATACTGGCCCCTGGAAAATACTCAGGCATCTGGGAGTGACTGAAGATGTAGGTGTCATGACAACTCTTAGGATGCAGGACATGCTTGCCATGGTCACGCACTAGTTGTACATTGACGGGATGGCAGCCCTTGTGGTTCACAAACATCAGTGTTTGCTGGCATGGAGCCCATGAAGTTTATTGCATTCTCTCTTCATGGGAAACCTGAGATGGCAGTGAAGCTAGTGGATCTTTGAACTTGGCTATCTTCATCCAGAGCAGACCTGATATAATGATGGGCCTTCCTGTAAGGGGGATCAATGACTCTTTCATACAAGGATCGATTGCAGAATAAGAGATGCTGCACAAGAGCCCTGTAAATCCCTGGAAAGATCCAAAGGCAAATAAATTGAGAATTGCCATCACCTTCAAGCAAAAATCTCCAACCCCATGTGGTGTTAGATCTTCATGAAGAATGAGACATGTGTGACATATGAGGTCTCGGGGCAGACACTGGCATGCCTGGCATACCTCCCATTCATTTAGCAGGATACTCTTGGACGACAAACTCTCAGTCTGGCAAGCTGCTTCTGTGTGGGTCACTCCTCTTCACCACCCTGACCCCCTGTTCCCCCCCAGTTCATAGTCTGGCTCCCCTTGACAATGTGCCCCAGGTGGTAACTCCTGCTGGAGCTGCACTCAGTGAATATTTTCACTCCTTTATCTCCTCCAGTGACTGAGAACTCTGAGAAATGTTGCACCAAGCCTTGGCTTCATTAGTCTTTTTGCCTTCTTGTTGAAATGAAACATCGAAACCAACCATGATTTCAGAGTGCCGAAAGAGAAGCTGTGTTTGGGAAATGTCAGAGTGAGTTGTTTTAGCCGCCTTATTCCTCTATGCCTGATGCAGCCTTACTCATGAGACACTTGCACGCTCCTGAGCGTGAATGAGATGATTAAAGCAAAGTGCTCCATTCTTTGAAGTGGCACATCAATGACCTTTTAGTTGCTCGTGGTCAATGTATGGAAACTATTCGGCCAGTGATTTATGGCATTTATCCTATTTTGGACAACGAATTAAATCCAATGGATGGCATTTATTGTGAACCTGTGATTGATGGTATGTCGGATATGATCTAGCTGTGTCTCCTTCACTATTGCCTGCATTCACACAGGCTACATTTCTGCCATATGCTCTGTCAATGTGGCAAATTTGGTGTGAAGTGAGTGAATTTTGTCTCTCCCTTTAACAGTACTGAATGAAGCTATTGGCTTTTGACTGCCTGTCATTTGTGACTCCTTTCCATTTCAATACAGTGGAGTCCACACTCTGTAACTCATTTCTACAAACCCCTGGACAAAAACAGTAATCTTCACGTTTCCTTAATGCAGTGAGAACTGAGGACAGCAGTGGCCCTGCCAAACCACATATCCCCAGCTTCTGAGTCTTTATGTGAACCATCCCTAACGTGCCACAATAGCAATGCCATCTCCCTATGCTTCACCCCTCTCCAGTGTCTACATGTGGTTCTTTCCAGTAAATAGTGTAATATCTGTTTGACCCATTGTTTCTCAGTGTTATGTCAAGCTTCAGCTTTCCACCCTTGTCTTCCCTCTGACCTCCATGCTTCCATGCCCTTAGCACTTGTACAGCCTTTTTTTCCATTGCACCCCCCCGCCTTGCATTTTCCCTTCCATCCTTGTACTTGTACTGTCTTCCTTCCCTATTGCTCCCTTTGTCTTTGTCCTTTGCTCTACCCTTGCATTGTCTTACTTCCAGATTGTCCCCTTGTGTTTGCACTACCCTCTGCCCTTGCACAGTCTTCTTTCCCCATCACTCCCCTTGTGTTTGCACTGCCCCCTGTCCTTGCACGGTCTTCCTTCCCCACCTCTCCCCTTGTGTTTGCACTGCCCTGTCCTTGCTGTGTTTTTCTTTCCCATTGTGCCCCTTGTCCTTGCCTGTCCCACCCTCACATTTCAATTCACTCCTGGTTCACTTTTGAGTCATCAAAGTGGAAGGTGCAGGAGTCTTGCAGCGCAATGGTATCCACATCAGCAACAGTGTCAGACAACACTGGTCAGTGTCTGAAGTGGAGGTACCATGAGTACTGAAGCACAGTGCTGTCCTTACAGGCAACATTGGCATGGAGCTGAAGGGCATCAATTGTTCTGCCCCAGCAGTGTGGTGGCAAGCAAACGACAGCAGCACGGTGCTGCACTATAGCAGGTAGGTTATGCTTGATACACTTACCTCAAGATTATGAGGGAACTGAGGTTGAGCTTGTGAAATCCACACATTTTTCAACAAGTTTCAGGTCAATGTAATTTCCCACCAGCAAGATTGGAAGGCACGGGGAGATTTTGACAAGAACATAAGAACATAAGAAATAGGAGCAGGAGTAGGCCATCTAGCCCTTCGAGCCTGCCCCGCCATTCAATAAGATCATGGCTGATCTGTCGTGGCTCAGTTCCACTTTCCCGCCCTCTCCCCATAACCCTTAATCCCCTCTCTTATCAAGAACCCATCAACCCGCTTCTTAAAAATATTTAGCGAGGCAGCCTCCACCACTTCAACGGGCAGAGAATTCCAGAGATTCACCACCCTTTGAGTGAAGAAGTTCCTCCTCAACTCCGTTCTAAACCACCTCCCCTTTATCTTGAGGCTGTGCCCCCTAGTCCTACTGTCCTTTCTGAGCGGGAAGAGTCTCTCCATCTCTATCCTATCCATCCCATTCATCATCTTATACGTCTCAATGAGATCTCCCCTCATTCTTCTAAACTCTAACGAGTACAAGCCCAATCTATTCAGCCTCTCCTCATAGCTCAATCCCCTCAACTCCGGTATCAGCCTAGTAAACCTCCTCTGCACTCCCTCCAGGGCCAAAATATCCTTGCGCAGGTGCGGCGCCCAAAACTGCACACAGTACTCCAGCTGCGGCCTCACCAATGCCCGATACAGCTGCAGCAAGACCTCCCTACTTTTATATTCAATCCCCCTTGCTATGAAGGCCAGCATCCCATTCGCCTTCCTGACCACCTGCTGCACCTGCAAGCTGGGTTTTTGCGACTCATGCACAAGGACCCCGAGGTCCCTCTGCACCGTAGCCTGCTGCAGCTAATGTATATTCATTAAATGCATACACACCACCAGGCGGCAGAATAACTGACCCGACATGAAGTACAAACTGGTTTTATGCTGATGGGTTTCCAACATTTTGGTTCATGCTAGGTTTTCTGTTTTTGCCTGCCACCAAACCTGCTGATGGCAGGATGGAGGATTCCTCCCCTTTGTTTTCTCGCATGGTGCACCAATTTATGAACTTGTGCCACCCTTGTTGCTTTTCATTGAATACTTTCCAATGTTTAATGTGCTTCTTCTCTAAGTACAATGATGAAAGACTATCTAACAACCTAAGAGTAGTCCCACGAATATGAATTAAATGGTCACTATTGTTAGAGTAGGACCAGTTATCTATTTTGAAGGTGGTCGGAATCAACTTCATTATTCTGTATGGGTGATGGTACAATTACTAATAAATACATCTCTGCCATTTTCAGCGGCAGTAAAAAGTCTGACAACACCAGGTTTAAGTCCAACCGATTTATTTGATAGTACACTCACTAGCTTTCGGGGTTAGTTCCTTCATACGCCGGCATATCCACATCATTTTCAGCGGCTCTAAGCATAATTCTACTAAAGTGCATCAAATTTGTTTACCTATTTAATATTAACTTACTCCCATCAGGGAGATGATACAACTAGAAATTTTGCATTTCATTATAATTTGGGGCCCAAATACTCTTAACCAAAATACCTTGTGTTTGTGGAAATGAAATGTTTCCAATTTATTGCTATAATAGCAACATGCACGCAAATGAAATTAAGCACATTAGGAAATAATACCAAATAGCATTACGGCTAAACGTTAAACAAAACATTTCTACTAATTTTACAAACAAATATGAAAATTCTCAAGAGTTTATCAGCTGCCTCCGGCTGGCTTTCATCAATTAGTTACAAATCCTTAGAGCACAGGCGGAGAGGACAGGAGATTACTCATTGCTCACAGTCACTTACTGTCTGTTCAAAAATGGAAGCAAATTCCCTGCTCTTTAAAGAAGACTCAGGAGAAAAGGATTAATAAACGGAGAAGCAAGCCAAGTGTAGAGTCTAAATGTTTACCTGGGAAACATGAGTAAGCGTTCTACCCGAGCACAGCTCAAAATAGGCAATCAGCAATAGAGCAGGCAGCACTGTACATCCTATAGTGGTTCCAGTAGTGTAAACAGCAGCAAGAAAAACAATTGATCCCAAGGGATGCCCAGAACATATAAAATACCCATATCTGAAGTGTGAAAATGGCAGGAAAATAGAAAGAGGAACAAGGACCAATTAATGAACTATTAATAAACAGAATTTGGGATGTGTCATTGTTTTCCTGCCAATTATCCTTACAAACATTCTATACTCCATCTCAACTTTCATGGTGGCATAGTCGTTAGCACTGTTGCCTCACAGAGCCAGTTTAATTCCTGGTTTGAGTCACTGTCTATGCGGAGCCTGCACTTTCTCCTTGTGTCTCCGTGTGCTCTGGTTTTGTCCCACAGTCCGAAAGGCATGCTGGTTAGGCGTATTAACCATTCTGAATTCTCCCTCAGTGTACCAGAACACGTGACGGAGTGTGGCGACTAAGGGATTTTCACAGGGATCTCACTGCAGTGTCAATGTAAGCCTACTTGTGACAATAATAAAATAAACTTAACAATTGCTGTGCAGAAATATTAAACTCTGGTCAGCTACATTTCCAAGTGGGTAGGAAGGCTAAATTATTATGGAATGCAATAATTACTAAGCAGTTCACAGTGAACTCCTAATAGCTTGTGGTGAAGGGAGAATAATTAGAGCTTGTTACACTCTTCAGTTCTGAATTCAAATTATACAAACTGATCAGCCACAATTTGATGTGAGTTTTCTTTCCAATACATCTTGCAACACAGTTTATTCACAACCTTACAGATAGTTTCTATTTTAACATATTTCAGGCTAAGACAGACAAGAATTTTACACACGTTACGCATTGATGGAGATGGGGGATGGATGGGAAGGAGCAGACTAAGTTTGATTTGCAGACATCCTCCTGGGGTGTAAGACAAAAAAAGCAGGCATTCTAAACTAAAATGGTAAGGGAGAAGGTACTATTCTCTCAGCAGTGTGCCCTCCAGAGTCTCTGGAACTGTAAGACGGGAATCAGTACATTTCTTTTCCAATGCTAATCAGACTCTGTGAAACATTTTCCAATACTTATTGCTTGGATTTTTTCCTTTGTAAACTCCCTGTGTGAGGAACAACACTCAGCCCACATCTAGCTCTATATTGCACTGATTTTAACTCTGGAGGATTTCGGACAGAAGGAGAAAAGTGAGTTGGAAATTCACCAGATATTGGAGAAATGGGGACAGGCCTATTTTAATAAGTAGTCATCATGGAAATTCCACCAGAAAATGTCTCACTCAGAGTCAACCTGACTTTGTAGAATGGAATACTGCAGTGCTCTCCCCATTGCACAAAGTAGGTAACAGGATCAGACCACAGTGATATCTTATGAGGCTATCGCTTTGTAGAGGGGAGAGGAGATGTGGTAGAGGATTCTGGGGCAGGAAGGGTTAACTTTTCATGTGGCCTTGGATCTTACAATGTTTGGTCTTCTTCTTCCTGCCCAGTAGCATGGTGACACAGTGGTTAGCACTGCTGCCTCACAGGGCCAAGGACCCAGATTTGATTTCAGCCTTGGGTGACTGTGTGGAGTTTGCACGTTCTCCCCGTGTCTGTGTGCATTTCCTTTGGTGCTCCGGTTTCTTCCCATACTCCAATAATGTGCGGGTAGGTTGATTAGCCATGCTAAATTCTCCCTTAATGTCAGAGGAATTAGCAGGGCTAATTATGTGGGGCTATAAGAATAGGCCTTGGGTATAATTGTTGCTGGTGCAAGCTTGATGGGCCGACTGGCCTTAGAACATAGAACACTACAGCACAAACAGGCCCTTCGGCCCACAAGTTGCGCCGATCATATCCATACCTACCAAGCCATAGAACTCTCTGTAACTCCCGATCCCATTAAATCCCATATACTCATCCAGAAGTCTTTTAAAAGACCCCAGCAAGTTTGCCTCTACCACCACCGATGGCAGCCGATTCCACTCACTCACCACCCTCTGAGTGAAAAACTTACCCCTAACATCTCCTCTGTGTCCTCTCGTAGTGACCATTTCAGCCCTGGGAAATAGCCTCCAAGAATCCACCCTATCTATTCCTCTCAACATTTTATAAACCTCTATCAGGTCACCTCTCAACCTTCGTCTCTCCAGGGAGAAGAGACCTAGCCCCCTCAACTTATCTTCATAAGGCATGCCCCCCAATCCAGGCACCATCCTTGTAAATCTCCTCTGCACCCTCTCAATAGCTTCCACATCCTTCCTATAGTGAGGCGACCAGAACTGCGCACAGTACTCCAAGTGGGTTGTGACAAGGGTCTTATAAAGTTGCAGCATTACCTCCGGACTCCTAAACTCAATCTCTCGATTAATGAAGACCAGTACACCGTACGTCTTCTTGACCACATCCTCCACCTGCGAGGCCGATTTAAGAGTCCTATGGACCCGGACCCCAAGATCCTTCTACTCCTCAACACTGCTAAGACTCCTACCCTTGATATTGTACTCCTTCATCCCATTGGTCCTGCCAAAATGGACCACTACATATTAGCCTTCTTGCACTGTCGGAGCTCGATGATTGTATGATACAGTTCCTGGTCTCACTTGGCAAACATTGAGCCTACCTTGCTTGGGATTCTTCAGAGACTTCCCTTCCATCTCACCATTCAAACCATGAGGCCTGAGGACTGATGAAAATTGGCCTTCAGGACTCATCCGAAAAGCTGAGGTGAGCTATCAGCACTGATCTTTCCAACAAGAAAATGCCATCTCCCTCATCCACCAGGAAAATGTCTCATTGTTTAACTGACATTAAACAAAATGTGGGCATAGATAAGGAGAGAAAAGTATCTGTAAGAAGAGAAAATGCCCCATGTCTGTCCTTGGCTTGCTGCAATGTTCCAGTGAACTTCAACGCAAACTGGAAGAACAGTATCTCATCTTCCGGCTAGGCATTTTACACCCTTCCTGTCTCAATATCGAATTCAGCAACTTCAGATGATTTGCTCCACCCCACCTCGGCCCTTTGCTCTCATTCTATTTTTTTTAGCTGCTCTCTACCTTTTATTTCTTTATTGTCTTTCTTCATTTTTCTTCCCACTCTTTTCCCCTACTTTACACCCCTTCCCTTACCTTACCCCACCCACCCCCCCATGTGTTTCACCTTTTCTAAATCTTACCTCTGTCCCAGCCATTTCCCTTCCCCATTCCCCCAATATCTTCATTTTAACTTCTCTGCCATTTGGCCATTCACACCTTTTATTCTCTCTATGGACAGCTATTAACTGGTTTCCCTGGTTTCTGTGGCTATGAATCGTCTTTCATTCTCTTGTAGTACAAATGTCTCCCACTTTCTATGCCTTTTAGCTTTGACAAAGGGTTGTCTGGACTCAAAGCATCAGATCTTTTCTCTCCTTACAGATGCTGCCAGACCTGTTGAGATTTTCCAGCATTTTCTCTTTTGGTTTCAAATTCCAGAATCTGCAGTAATTTTCTTTTATCCATTCAAAAGTCTGACAGCAGCAGGGAAGAAGCTGTTCTTGAGTCGGTTGATACGTGACCTCAGGCTTTTGTATCTTTTTCTCAATGGAAGGTGGAAGAGTGAATGTCCCGGGTGCATGGCATCCTTAATTATGCTGGCTGCTTTACCAATGAGTGGGAAGTGTAGACAGAGTCAATGGATGGGAGGCTAGTTTACATGATGGATTGGGCTACATTCATAACCTTTTGTAATTCCGCGCGGTCTTGGGCAGAGCAAGAGCCATACCAAGCTGTGATACAACCAGAAAGAATGCGTTCTATGGTGCATCTGTAAAGGTTGATGAGAGTCGTAGCTGACATGCCAAATTTCCTTAATGTCCTGAGAAAGTAGAGGCGTTGGTGGGCTTTCTTCACTATAGCTTAACTATGGAGTCAACATGGGGGTCCAGGACAGGTTGTTGGTGATGTGGGCACCTAAACACTTGAAGCTCTCAACCCTTTCTACTTTTTCTCTGTTGATGTGGAGAGGGGCATGTTTTCCTTTACGCTTCCTGAATTCAATGACAATCTCATTTGCTTTGTTGGAGAGATTATTGCTGCTACAGCAGTTCACTAGATTCTCTATCTCTTTCCTCAATTCAACTAAAGCTCTAGAAAAGCACATCATAAGTAAACGAGAGATACATTAATAAAGGAAAGAGAATTAGCCCAGTATGTCTCACATTGCTTTGGGTGGGTATGGGTCCACGTACATACCATCCTAAAATAATGAAAGAACAAGAAAAATCAAGTATTGGTCTAAAAGACACAAACACAATTATCCAGCTTGTAATTGTGACTAAGAAATATTTTAACCAATCTGCAACATTACTTTGTTATCTATCATCAAGAAAATGATGGAGCAGGCTCGAATTCAAAGGGCAGGACAAAGTCAAGGTTCAAAAAAGAAAGTGACAAGATTAGGTTATATCAGTGAGGTGATACTGGAACATCCTTTTGGAATTAAAAAGGTAAAAGACCTGAACGAAATAACCCACAGTTCACAAGACCAAACCTCCCCCATGCCAGCTGAAAATTGAAATTCAATTTCAAAGTCAATTGTAAATAAAATGCTGGTACAAATAAAAAGTGATTGCAAAGCTATTGAACTTTATTAAAACTTTATTTGGTTCACTTACAGAAAGAAAGCTGCTGTTTTTACATGGTCTCGCAAATATGTGTCTGCAATCCCAGGCCAATGTGTTTGATTCTTAACTGTTCTCTGGAGTCACCAAGTAAGGCACTCAGCTGTATCAGACTGCTACCAGTGATGCGAAGGTTAACTTCTCAAGGGCAACCGGGGATGGATAATGAATCTCAGCTTTGCCAGCGATGTTCGCTTTCCAAATATTGAACTTAAAATGTGGTTGGTTCCATTCTGAAAGTGGGTTGTTGCAAACTGAGTGAAATCTTTGGCATCTCAGATGTCTGCGCTGGTGTTTGGCCATGATTTGGAATTTGTCCATCTCCAGTAGCTCGATTTACCCAAATATCTTCAACAAAATAAAAGGCACAAAGCACTCTTTACGAATGGGATTAAAACAGTGTCTGTGTGGGTTTCCTCCAGGTGCTCGGGTTTCAAAGGTAGCATCGTGGCACAGTGGTTAGCACTGCTGCATCACAGCGCCAGGGACCTGGGCTCGATTTCTAGCTTCTGTCACTGTCTGTGTGGAGATTGCATGTTCTTCCCATGTCTGAGGCTGAGCTCTGGGTGCTCCAGTTTCCTCCCACAGTCTGAAAGATGTGCTGTTCGGTGCATTGACCCAAAAAGCCACTGGACTGTGGCGACTCGGGGAATTTCACAGTAACTTTATTGCAGTGTTAATGCCAGCCTGCTCATGGCTAATAAATACATTTTTAAAAACTTTAAAAAGCCCAGAGTCAGGTTGATTGGCCAAACTAAATTACTCCTGAGTGTCAAGGGGCTCACAGGGATTGTTGTTGGCACAGGCTCAAAGGGTGGAATAGACTCCTACTGCACTGAAGGGATCCTATGATTTAAAGGATGATTCAGCACCTGAGTCTGGATCAGTAGAAGAGCAGAGACAACTTAATGCAGTAGATTTTAATTGTATGATGGCTCGCTGCCCAAAAATGCGAGCCGGGTGAATGGTCTGTTTTGAAAGCCTGGCACAATTCACACGCTGCTACTGAGCTATGGATGCCAAGTCAGTTCCACTCTGCAGCTCACCAGCTCCATGCTGGCATAATATCAGGTGGCCCAAAGCATGACCCAGCTGACAGCAAGGCAGTTTCAGCAAGTGCAAAGTGGATGGCAGCAGCCTACGTTATTCCTGCCAAATTCAGAGAAACACTTCTAGTCCCCCCCAGCCACTAAAAAATGTTTTAAAGTGGGCATCATTTCTCCTAGGATCATAAAACCGTAGAACCATGCAGCACAGAAGGGGCCACAGAGGAATTGAAAATCTGAGTCAGAGCCCCTGCAATTTCTTCCCTTGCTTCCTACAGCAGTCTTGGACCCAATTCATCTGGACCTGGAAATTTATCCACTTTTAAGGCTGCCAACACCTCCAATACAAAGAACAAAAAACACTACAGCACAGGAACAGGCTCATCGGCCCACTAAGCCTGTACCAACCACCTATAATCCTCTATACTCTGCCTCTTCATGTGTCTTTCCAGATAAGTTTTAAATGTCGCTAACATGTCTACCTCAACCACCTCACTTGGCAGTGCATTTCAGGTCTCTTTGTAAAAAAAACTCCCCCACATATCTCCACTGAACATTTCCCCCCTTACCGTGAACTTGTGCCCCCTTAAAATTGTCATTTCTGCCCAGGGAAAATGCTTCCAACTGTTCACCTTACCTGCGCCCCTCATAATTTTATAAACTTATGTCAGGTCGCCCATCAGCCTCCATCATTCCAAGGAGAGCAATCCTAGTTTATTGACTCTATTCGTAGCTAATACACTCCATATCAGGCAACATCCTGGTAAACTTTTTCTGTACTCTCACCAAAGCCTCGATATCTTTCTGGTAGTATGGCGACCAGAATTGGACACAGTATTCCAAATGTGGCCCAACTAATGTTTTATATAACTTTAACATAATTTGCCAACTTTTATACCTGATACTTCGGCCGATGAAGGCAATCATTTCATATGCGTTATTCACCACCTTTTCCACCTGTGCTGCACTTTTAAGGATCTGTGGACCTGTTCCAGATCTCTCCGTCTGTCTATGCTCCTGAAGGTTCTTTCATTTATTTTATAGCTCCTGCCTGATTTGGATCTACCAAAATGCAACACCTCACATTTGTCCAGATTAAATTCCATCTGTCATTTCTCTTCCCAGTTTTCCAGCTGATCTATATCCTGCTGTTTTCTCTGACAATCACTGCTCTTCTAAGTTTACTTGCAGGTCTGGAGATCCTCTGATCTCTGAAGGAAGACCCTGACATGACAGTGACCCAGCGGACCCCAGAACACAGACCCAACCACTAGCACATCCACGACAGCGATCCCAGGGATATCATCCACTTATCGGCCTTCAACCCATCCATGCCGGAGTGTACTCTGGATATTTACAGACCAGCGAAGCCAAACCATAGCCCAACAGTGAACCAGAACACCCAGCTGTGCAGACCCATCTACCAATGCAGGAACCGCAAGCGAGGCAACAAACCCTCCATCCATGCACTGACCAGTGCGAAAAACTTCATCAGACACACCTATATCCTGAACACCGCAAACTACTCTCACCGTCTCCCAGGCTCGAAAAGAAGCAGCCACTCTAGGAAGTGTGGAAAACGTGCAGGCCTGCAGGTGAGAGTGAAACAACGCAGTCCCAAAGTTCCCCTCCCCAGCTTACTGCTGGCAAATGTCCAATCTCTGAAAAACAAACTAGACAAACTTAAAGCCAGATTCACTTTCCAAAGAGAACTGATGGACTGCTGTGTGCTCTGTTTCATGGAGATGTGGCTCACTCTTGCTTCACCGGACTGTGCCCTAGATGCAGAGGGCTTCTCAAATGGACCATACAGCAGCCTCAGGCAAGGCTAGGGGAGGTGGGGTCTGTATCCTAATCAGTACCTCATGGTGCCTAGATGTAGCAACACTGGCAAATTTCTGCTCTCCGGATCTAAAATACCTGACGCTAAAATGCCATCCCTACTATCTTCCACGGGAGTTCACCTCCATTATCCTGATGGCAGTTTACATCCCACCCCATGCGGACATGAAGATCGCATTGGATGAAATATACACCACTACAGATAGCCTTGAGATGAAACAACCTGAAGGCTTATTCATTATGGCTGGGGACTTCAATCAGGCCAAGCTCAAGAGCATACTACGAAATTACCACCAACATGTCCCCTGCTCCACCAGAGACCCAAACATCCTAGACCACTGTCACATAATTATCAAGCATACCTACCACTCTATGCTCCTGAACATAGGGGACATAGTTTTAAATTAAGGGGTGGTAGTAATAGGATGGATGTCAGAGGTAGGTTCTTTACTCAGAGGGCAGTAAGGGCGTGGAATGCCCTGCCTGCAGCAGTTGTGGACTCGCCAACTTTAAGGGCGTTCAAATGGTCAGTGGATAGGCATATGGATAACATTGGAATAGTTTAGGTTAGAGGGTCATTAGATTGGTTCCACTGGTCGGCGCAACATCGAGGGCCGAAGGGCCTGTACTGTGCTGTAATGTTCTATGTCCTATCACCTGCCCACACTATGGCAAATCAGAGCACAAGGCTGCACTCCTGATCCTGGCTCCAAACAAAAACTGAAGCGGGAGAATCCATCAAAGAAAGTCATGCAATGTTAGTCTGAGGAATCGGATAATCTCCTATGGGACTGTTGCGTCCCTCAGTAATCTAGGATAGATGCCATCTGGCCCTGGGGATTTGTCTACCTTAATGCTTTTTAATACATCTTACTCTTCCCCCCTCATAATGATGACTTGCTCCCCTCCGAGACGCCATCAATCAATTTGTCCCTCTCTTTTGTGAATTCTGATATAAAGTACTCATTCAGGATCTCACCCACTTCCTTTGGTTCTACGCATAATTTCCCTCCTTTGTCTAGCTACCCTCTTGTTCCTAATATATGTATAAAATGCCTTGGGATTCTCTTTAATCCTGCCTGCCAAGGGCATTTCATGACTCTTTTTTGCCCTCCTAATTCCCTATTGGAGTTCTTTTCTACTTTCCCTGTGTTCTTCAAGTGCTTCATCTATTTTTAGTTGCCTAGGCCGTATATATGCAACCTTTTTCTTTTTGACTGGACTTGCAATTTCCCTGGTTAGGTTCCATGGTTCTTGAATCCTGCTTTTCTGTCCTTCTTTTTCACAGTCATACATCTGTCCTGCTCTCCGATCAACTGCTCCTCAAAAAACTCCCACATGTTAGATGTGGATTTACCCTCAACCAGCCTTTCCCAAAGAACAGCCTCCACATCCTGCCTAATCTGGTTGTAGTTAGCCTTCCCTCAATTTAGCACCTTAACCCTCGGACAACCCTTGTCTTTTTGCATGAGTATCCGAAAATGTACAGTGTTCGCTACTGTAACTTTGATGACCTGTCCAGGCTCATTCCCTAGTACCAAGTCCAGTATAGCTTCCTCTCTCATTGGACTATCTACATATTGTTCCAAAAAACCCTCCTGGATACATTTAATAAATTGCTTATCATCCAGACTCCCAACTCGAAGGGATTTTCAGTCAATATGAGGAAAATTAAAGTCTCCCACTACAAGAACTTTATTATTTCTACATCTGTCCAGAATCTGCTTACATCTCCATTCTTGAACTTTCCTTGGGCTATTGGAACTCCTGAAGCATAGCCCCGTCATAGTGACTGCTCCCTTCCTGTTTCTGAGCTCTACCCACCATGACTCGCTGCATGATTCTTCCAGTGTGTCCTCCCTCTGTACAGCTGTATTACGTCCCCTAACCAGTATTGCAACCCCACCTCCTCTTTTGCCTTCCCCTCTGTCTCACCTAAACATCTATATCCCAGAACATTTAGCTGCTAGTCCTATCCCTATTTTAACCAAATCTCTGTTACCACAACCACATCCAGGTTCTGTGCATGAATCAAGGTTGTAAGTTCATCTGTCTTACCTGTTATACTCCTTGCATTGAAGCAGATGCACTCCAGACCTCCAGGCCTTTCCCAGCCTGCTGTTCCTCTTAGCTAACCTGGCCTTGGTCCCATGTTCATCCCAGTCTCTACACTTGCTGGCCTACAATTCTGATTCCCACCTTGCTCTTCCCTTTGTCGATTTGCTCAAGAACGTCATGACCCTCTGTCTGAATTCCATACCATCATCCTCATTTTTTTGGTTCATAGATCATAGATCATAGAACCCTACAGTGCAGAAAGTTGAGGACAGATGTGAAGTATTCATTCAACACACTACCAATATCCTCTGGCTCCACCCACATATTGCCCCTTTGGTTTCTTTCCCTGGTTATCCTCTTCCCATTGATATGCTTATAGAGTATCTTGGGATTTTCCCTACTTTTACCAGTGCTCTGGGTATACTGTTGAATAAAACTGGACAGAGCGTGTGGGGCTCAGACTCTGTATTGTTGCCTCCAAAAATGACTGTCAAGGCCCATGTTCGATTCACGGCTATCTGTGTGGAGTTTGCACATTCTCTCTGTGTCTACATGAGTTTCCTCCAGGTGCTCTGGTTTCCTCCCGCAACCCCAAAGGTGCAGGCTCGATGGGCTGAATGGCCTCCTTCTGCATTATAGGGATTCAATGATGGGCTCATCTCAAAATGGCACTAACCAGAGTGGTAGACCAAGTGGACAGAAAGATACTAACACATTTTTTTCACCCAGCAAAATCAGTGAAAGTTTCTCCCACTTCATTTTTTTTCCAGATGTACAACTTTAAATAATTTGTTAACATATGAAAGCTCTAACTGCAATTGCATAAAATATTTGACACAAAAGACAGATTTTAATCAAAAACTATATGTGATATCCAGGGAATGAAAAGACTAAAGATATTAACTGCAGCAGATATTACCTGAGGTGCATTCACAATATTTTTTTTCTGCCTAATACCATTGCGTACTGTTCTCTGTTTATAATAATGACATTTTGGAGAAATGGTTTCCAAGGCCAGGATTTTTTGGGATGGCGAGGGATTGCCCCTCCTGCCCTCTGGGGAATCAGCAGTGAATGTGCCTCAGCCAATATTGGTTTCCAGCCGTTTAACTGATCCAATGGGCATTAATTGACTGGAGGTAGATCTTCACCCGTCACTCAGCTTAATGCTGGCAGATTTCTAGTCTCAGCAGTGCCAGAAGCTGTAGTGGACAGGACTGGTACTGCAAACAGTCCCTCAGGCCTTAGGCCTGGAAGTCAGGACAAGATAAGTATGGGGGTTTCACAAGAGGGAGGGGAGATGATGCCTAAGGATCAGGGCAATGGGTTTTGGTGGAGAGACTGTGGGGGGAAGGAACACCCAAAGGGGTCAGACATTTCTGGGGTCACCTAATGTTGAAAGGAGACTGTTGAAGGAGGCAACCCCCGCCCCCCCACCACCCCAGCCCCACCCTTCACCACCTGAAGCCTGAGCAGGGTCACATTTTGTGCTTCTACCTGTCCCTGAACTCCTCTCACCAGCCTGAAGATTAAGGATGGTCAGGAAAAGGCCCTTAAAAGGTCAATAACTGGCCTCAATTGGGGTATGTGGTGATGGACTGGCCTAGGCCATGCTTGTCCCATCATAATCTGTGGAGGATGGGAACCAAGTAGCAAGGTAATCCACTTGCAAACCTGCCAGTTAAGGAATGTAAAATTCTGCCTTAACATCAGTAATTTTGTCTATTGTCCAACATTTGGAAACAGCCAGACAATCAGCCAGTTTAGATGGAGATATCTAGTTTCTGGCATAGGTCTATACTTTGGGGAAAGAATTTTAATTCTGCCAGCAAAGGAGCAAGTTAGACTATTTAATTAATTTCAGTATCCAAATATGATAGTAGCTTGTATGTATTTCAACTGCCAATCTAGCTGAAAGATATTTGCTAACAATACAGATATTTTGCCAAACCAAGTAGGAGAGCAGCTACAAAGTTACATTTGCTCCTATTTTAATTGTTGTCAGCTCTTCCTGATATGACATAACTGGAAGGTTGGAGCTGAGGGATGCAAGACATCTGAAAAATGCCCTGAATGTCACAACCAGGAGAAGCAGAGGAGCAATATTTGAGGAGGTAAAGGAATAATTGCAAAACTGATCTTGCTCATGATCTTGTCGTACAACTTGTCGTACAACTCACAGACGCCAGTGCAGCATATTGACAACTCAAGATGACAGTTCCAACATGCAGCAAACATTTCCTTCAGCAATGATCTTGCTATGTGAATAATTGGAGGTTTTGAATTGTATGTTAACTGAAGTGTGCAGTTCTGATCAGCTCTTGTAGAGAGGAAGAGTTAATGTTTCAGGTTTGTGAACTTTCATCAGAACGTAGTTATTGAAGAGGTGATTTTCGCTTGCTGTTATGATCTTAGTAGAGATCAGTAACCTTTACTTTAAGGCAGTCTACAATTATTTGTTAATAAATTGAAGTTGTGTGATCCCATTGTTTAAAACAGGATATTTTTTACTATACAAGAGTCAACAAAGCTAATGCTAAATGCCCTTTATCCTAAATTCTAACATCCAAAATTAACATGAATTAAACATGAATGAACAGGTAATTTGTAGCTGATTGTAATCTATAAATTGTACGATAAATGATGGATACAACGAAAATATAGCTTTGAGTTTGGCTCAAAAGTCTTCCTAGTGAGTCACAAAGTCCTTCAAAACTCTGCCTTCCACATGAAGACTTTCTGCTCTTCTCCTTTGAGGAGTTAGCCTGATCCCCAGCTGAAATAGTGCACGACCAAGGTGGATTCTGTGGGCATGATCTTCATCACAAATGTCACATGCCGCCCAAATGTGCTCAGCTTAGTTTGGGTGTGATAGACGACACCACCACCACCCCCGCGACCCCCCCCCCCCCACCCACCCCCAACTACATTGATGCATAAAAGGATTAAGGTTCATAAAGACAGCACTTGGCCCATTCTGTCTGGGCTGGCTGTTAAATAAGCCAGCCAGCCTGATCCCACTGTCCAGAATTTGGTCTGTAATGCTGCAGGTTATGGCACTTCAGATGCATTTCCAGGCACTTTTTAACTGAGTTGAGGGTTTCTGCCTCTGTTGTCTTTTCAAACAGTGAGTTCCAGATCCCAATAACCATTTTGGTTGAAAAAAACCTTCCTCATCTCTCCTCTAAACTCTTCACTTTAAATCAAAGCCCCCTTGTCACTGATGCCTCTGCTAATGTAAATCTGCCTTTCCCATACATTCTATTCTGGTTTCTCGTGATTTTGTATACAATCTCCATTATTCCAAGGAGAACAGCCCTGACCTATTCAATCTTTCATCATAGCTGCAATTTTCCAGTCCTGGCAACATTCCTGTAAATCTCCTCTGTACCTTCTCTAATGCAATTCTGTCCATTCGGAAGGAAGGTGAACAGAGCTGCACACAGTACTCAAGTTTTGGCCTAATTTATATTTTATATATTTCCAGCAAATCTACCCTGCTCTTACATTCTATATCTTTTTGTTTAAAAGTATTCTGAGAGACAGGATCTACAGGCATTTAGAGATGCAAGGATTGATTAGGGACAAACAGCATGGCTTTGTGAGTGGCAAATCATGTCTCACAAATTTGATTGAGTTTTTTGAAGATGTGACCAAGAATGTAGATGAGGACAGTGCAGCTGATGTTGTCTAAATGGATTTTAGCAAGGTCTTTGACAAGCTACCACATGGTAGGTTGTTGCATAAGGTTAAATCTCATGAATCCAGTATGATATAGCCAAATGGATACAAAATTGGCAGGAAGACAGAAGACGGAGAGTGGCTGTAGAGGATTGTTTTTCAAACTAGAGCTGTGACCAGTGGTATGCCTCAGGGATCGGTGCTGGGTCCACTGTTATCTGTCATTTATATTAATGATTTGGATGAGAATCTAGATGAAAATTTGGATGAGACTGGGTAGCAAGGTGGCACAGTGGTTAGCACCACTGCCTCACAGCAGTGGAATTTGCAAGTTCTCCCCAGGTCCATGTGGGCTTCCTCCAGGTGCTCCGGTTTCCTCCTGCAGTCTGAAAGACATGCTGGTCAGGTGCATTGAACTGAACAGGCACTGGATTCGGGTGACTAGGGGAATTTCACAGTAACCTCATTGCAGCGTTAATTTAAGCCTTACTTGTGACTAATAAATAAATAAACTTTTTTTACAATTTAAAGAATTTAGGAGGCATGGTTAGTAAGTTTGCAGGTGACACCAAGATTGGTAGTATAGTGGACAATGAAAAAGGTTATCCAGGATTGCAATGGGATCTAGATCAATTGGGCCAGTGGGCTAACGAATGGCAGATGGAATTAAATTTTGATAAATGTGAGGTGATGTGATTTGGTAGACTGAAACAGAGCAGGACAGAGTACTGGGGAGACTTATAGAACAAAGAGATCTCCGAGTACAGATCCATAGCTCCTTGAAAGTAGAGTCAAAGGTGGACAGAGTGGTGAAGCAGGCATTCGGCATGCTTGGTTTCTTTGGCCAGAACATTGAATACAGGAGTTGAGATATCTTGTTGAAATTGTACAAAACATTGGTAAGGCCACACTTGGAATACTGTGTACAGTTCTGGTCACATTATAGAAAGGATATTACTAACCTAGAAAGAGTACAGAAAAGATTTACAAAGATGCTACTGGGACTCAATGGTTTGAGTTATAAGCAAAGGCTAAACAGACTGTGACTTTTTTCTCTGGGGCTTAGGAAGCTTAGAGGTAATTTTATTGAAGTCTATAAAATAATGAGGGGCATAGATCAGCTAGATAGTCAACATCTTTTCTCAAAGGTAGGGGAGTCTAAAACTAGAGGGCATAGGTTTAAAGGTGAGAGGGGAGAGATACAAAAGGGTCCAGTGGGGCAATGTTTTCACACAGAGGGTGGTGAATGTCTGGAACAAGCTGCCAGAGTAGTAGTAGAGGTGGGTATAATTTTGTCTTTTAAAAAGCATTGAGACAGTTACATGGGTAAGATGGGTACAGAGGGATATGGGCCAAATGTGGGCAATTGGGACTAGCTTATCATTAAAAAGTGGCAGAATGGACAAGTTGGGCCAACGGGCCTGTTTCCATGTTTAAACTTCTATGACTCGGTGACCTTAGTTAATAACTCAAAAGATTACATATGCATTCTCAATCACATTATCAACCTGTCCTGTTATCTTCAAGTATCTATGAATATTCAGTCCAAGCCCTCTCACTTCTTATACACCTCTCCCTATCCTCCCAATTACTATAATCCTTTGCTTTGTTTGGCCTCCCCTAATGTACCAACTCACATTTGTCTGGGTTGAGTTCCGTTTGCCATTTTTCTGTCCATCTAACCAATCAATTAACATCTTCCTTCAGCCTACAGCATACTCATCACTATCTACCATGCAGCCAGTTTTCGTGTTATCTGCAATCTTTTTGATCGTGCCCCTATGCTTACATCCAAGTCATTAATATATACCACAAAAACCAAAGCACCTGGTATTGAGCACTGAGGAACTACACTGGAAACAATCACTCAGTCACAAAAATACCCATCAACAATTATCCTTTGTTTCCCTCCACTGAGCCAATTTTGTATCCAGTTTATTACATTCCCTTGGATCCAGTAGGCTTTTATACTTTTAACCAGTCTGCCATGTGGGCCCTTGTCAAAAATATTGCTGAAATCCATGAGGATCACATCAATTGTGCTACTTTAATCGATCCTCTTATCTTCTAGTATCTTCCATTATCTTCTGGGTCATCCAGAAAATAAAACTTCCAAACTTCAATTTGTTTTTGCTTTCTTATGAACTGGAAGGATCAGTTTCCTTTCTATGTTTACCTTTTCTGTTTCCCTTTATGTTACTCTTTCATTCAGTTTCAGTTTTAGTTAGGGACTGCCTCACAAAACACAAGTTAATTTTAAAGGCACAGTTATTATATAATATGAAAAGGTAACCTTTTCATATTTCAGAATTATACATAACATTTTTACAGTTAAAGGATTTGGGGAATTTAAACATCATAGAATTGTCATAACTCAGAGCCTGCCTTAACTTCCACACACCTACAAAAGGTCATGAAATGTAGCCCAATCCATCATGTGAACCAGCCTCCCATCCATTGATTCTGTCTACTCTTCCCGCTGCCTCAGAAAAGCAGCCAGCATAATTAAGTACCACACACATCTCCGACATTCTCCCTTTCGCCTTTTCTGTCGGGAAAAAGATACAGAAGTTTGAGGTCAGGTACCAACCGACTCAAGAACAGCTTCTTCCCTGCTGCCATCAGACTTTTGAATGGACCTGCCTTGCATTAAGTTGATCTTTCTCTACACCCTAGCTATAACTGTAACACTACATTCTGCATTCTCTTGCTTCCTTCTCTATGAATGGTGTGCTCTGTCTGTATAATGCACAAGAAACAATACTTCTTACTGTATGCTAATACATGTGACAACAATAAATCAAATCAAATCAAATCAAACCGTTAAACACTGAAGAGAAGATCAACAATTACATGTTTTTTCCCAACAACATGTTTAATTTTTAGGTTGAATGGTGATAGCATCAAACTCCAGAGAAACAGCCAAGAATTCTCTGTGTGGAACTTTTCTGAAAACATCAGTGAATTATGATCAGTGAAAATGAATGCTTTCCCTATATTTGAAACATATACTTCAAATTGTTGAAGAGCCAAGACCAGATGTAACATTTCCTTCTCAATTGTGGAGGATTTTTGTTAACCTGCATTAGGTTTTCTTGAGAAATAGCTGACTGGATGCTTTACGACAGTATCATCCTCTTGTAGCAACACCACTCCTACACCAACATCACTGGCATCAATAGTTATTTTGAATGTTTATTGAAACTCAGAGTATCCTTCAACCTCTCAAAGGCAGTCTGACAAGATGCTGTCCAGTTAAATTTTATACTTTCTTCAATACATTCATTAATGGAGTGACTATTGCATTGAAATTCAGGACAAATATTCAATAGAACCTACACATTCTGAAGTACCACAATGTTTCCCTTTTCAGTTTTAGGGACGAAAGGTACATGATTGCTTTAAATTTAGCATCTCTGGGCAGTTCTCAACCTACCCCACAACATGGGCCAAACTGATCACCAAATCAGCCTTTTGAAGCCTATCAAATGGTGCATTTAGGTGTTCCATATGTACTTCACAAGTATTATTGTAAACCAACAGATCATCAATATACACAGCACAATCGCTAAGCCCAGCATTTATTAGGTTAGTTAATCTTTGAAAGGTTGCTTGTTTATTCTTCATTCCAAATGGCATAACCCCACATTGATGGATGCTGCCTGGAGTTATGAACACAGTAAAAAGTCTGACAACACCAGGTTTTAGTCCAACCGATTTATTTGATAATAGACTCACAAGCTTTCGGGTTAGTCCCTTCGTCAGGCGAATGGAGAGTTCTGGCCTCAGACAGAGCATATAAAGCACAGACAGTTTAGAGATTACTGATTAGAATGCAAATCCTTACACCTAACCTGCTGTTCAAGACCTGAAGTGGCTGACAATGTGAGTGGAAGGAGCACTGATCACAGGTTACAGCGATGTGTATTGTCTCCAGACAGTACAGTAAGTGAGGGTTTGCAAACCCAGGCAAGTCACGGGGGTTACAGATAGTGCGACATGAACCCAAGATCCCTGTTGAGACTGTCCTCATGTGTGCGGAACTTGGCTATCAGTCTCTGTTCAGCAACTCTGCGCTGTCGTGTGTCGTGAAGGCCGCCTTGGAGAATGCTTACCCGAAGGTCAGAGGCTGAATGCCCATGACCACTGAAGTGTTCGCCAACAGGACGGTCTCAACAGGGATCTTGGGTTCATGTCGCACTATCTGTA
Organism: Carcharhinus amblyrhynchos; assembly: GCF_965287045.1. NCBI lineage: Eukaryota > Metazoa > Chordata > Chondrichthyes > Carcharhiniformes > Carcharhinidae > Carcharhinus > Carcharhinus amblyrhynchos. Next base: position 42,379,786 of record NC_137324.1, on the reverse strand, counting down.
ACCCCCGTGACATGCCTGGGTTTGCAAACCCTCACTTACTGTACTGTCTGGAGACAATACACATCGCTGTAACCTGTGATCAGTGCTCCTTCCACTCACATTGTCAGCCACTTCAGGTCTTGAACAGCAGGTTAGGTGTAAGGATTCGCATTCTGATCAGTAATCTCTAAACTGTCTGTGCTTTATATGCTCTGTCTGAGGCCAGAACTCTCCATTCACCTGACGAAGGGGCTAACCCGAAAGCTTGTGAGTCTATTATCAAATAAATCGGTTGGACTAAAACCTGGTGTTGTCAGACTTTTTACTGTGTTTACGCCAGTCCAACGCCGGCATACCCACATCATGGAGTTATGAAAGCAGAGATTTCTTTGGTTTGATCAGTTTGTGTGTTATGATCCTAGACCTGACCCCCAAGATCTGGTTAGGGATCTATAACATTTTGTTCTAAGTGGACAAAGTTTGTGATTTCAGACACTTGCTCAGTGAATCAATTCACAAAATTCCATGGATTTTAATTTAGCAAAAATAAATATGCAAGGCCAAAAAGATAAAAGAATTTACGATATTTATATTATCCTCTAACATCCAAGATTACTTATGATATACATGTGAATTAATAGAAAAATTATGGTCAGCTGCACCACTCTACACAATAGGTAACAAATGAAACCAGGACAGATCCCATGGATTTCTCAGCACCCAACCAGACATTGATTAATATTGTGAGCCAACCAATCTCACTAAAACTTTGTCTCATGAGGGATTCCAAAGTTTTCACTTTCAAAGATCATGCCTCTGCATCCCCTCAAAGCTGATCCAACTTGGATTGTTTCAATGACTGCACATCTCCCAGGGTTTCAATCACACTACTCAATATCCCTTTGTCCTGGATTTCCAAGTATGTCTCTACTTACTGGTGCAATTTCAGCTCTTTAACATCTGACCAGCCTCCCTAGGTTGGTGCTGCTGCAGAATTTCACTATTCTCCAATCTCCCCATCAAGCAATAAATGGTTCTTTTGGCATCTTCTGAGGCCTAGCTCTTGCCACTTTGGAGCCACTGATCTTCTGTCAAATTCTCAGTTCCCACGGACTTCTCTTTGTTCTCAGTGAACAAAGATATCAAACAACTCCCCTGAGCACCAACTACACGCAACCTGATAACAGCAATATGTCTGCTGCCTGGACCCTGTAAACAGCAACATCTTTACAATATGGCCATTCCCCCAGCAAACACATGGATGAATTAAAGACCCACATAAAGGGATGTTCCTGGGGCTTCCCCTTGGGGGGGTCCTGCATTCAGGTACTCTTAGCTTAACACAAAGACTTGCAAAAGATATGATGCCTTTAAAGATGTTTTTATTTGCCCAACATGTATTGGGAGATAAATGCTCAGATGATTCTAACCAGTCTCTACTGTTATATCACATGAGCACAACAGATATACATTTCTGAAGACTTGATCCTCCCGCCCAACCTTTCATCCAAGCTGGATAGTCCAATTACATTAATATACTTTATTTACTTTGGCCAGCAGCATTTGACCTCCCAGCAGAATTAGGAATTCATTGTTCAACTGAACCCAGAAGTTCTTCCCTCTGTCACCTAGTAACCACACCTATGAAAATCCAATAGCTTCAACGGTCACCCCTAGTACCTGCAGTCCTGGGAAGCTGAAGGAAGTCATCTTCTCTGCTCTGTTTCTGCCCCTTAATCAGTGGAGACTGAATACTTCTATTCATTGCAGCTAGAAGCTGAATCCTTCTATTCATTTCAATAACCTTGGTTGCTTGTAGCTGCCTGAGCTGCCCCTGATAATAGGGTATACAGTCTATGCTTCATTGTTTCAAAACAATGTGGTCTGTCTAACTAAACATATTTCCCATTATGCTAAGGGGTAAATTACTTGTTGACCAAAGCTCTTAAGAAAATACAAAAATATTTGTTCAAGAATGATTATATATGTGCTTATACAGACAATATCTTTGTATGCTATATAAGTGAGGCATATTGTAATAATTTCTGTATATATATAAGGCACACTGTGTTCCCTATTTAAACAAATATACTTTATTTTAGTAGTCTGAAAGCAGGGGTCTCTTTACCCACTGATACACCCCAGAACTTTCTTAAGCTCAACTCTTTATGATGATGTAGCCTGATATCTCAAAACTCAATGACTGCATTTTAAATAAATCGTAGCTTTAACTCCCAAAATAAAACTATTCTCTGGGCAGCATTTCTTTGCAGCCAATGTAGACAGCTCATCTCCAGTTCTCCAGCTGAGTAAGCTCACCGGTGGTTTTACAATCCAATCTTTCTAGCTTAACCCTTTAATTCAACATGATCCCAACTTTTTAAACATAAACATCTCCAAGCTGCTTTAATTGCATTTTTCCCTTTTCCTACAGTTAAAATTTAATCTTCCAAGAATTAAAATTTACTTCTGATATATCACTATGAACCACGAAACAGGTGTTTATAACAAGTGGATCTTGCCAATAACCTTTTAGCAAATCAATGTTGCAAACAAAGGGCCCTATTTTACTATTTTGACTCAAAGTGCTAGGTGGACTTGAAACTGGGAGCATTTCAGTTTCGACTTTTAAGCCCATCCTGAGGTGCCAGCATACGCACTCTGCTGAAAAAAATTATCAGCGATTCTGAATTTCACAGCAGAAGCCTGTGGACGGGGCTTAATGTGCCCGAAATCCTGCAGTTCCAATTGGCGCTTCCAGCTGTGCATGCACAAAAAAAAAGTGTGAGAATGCGGCTCCCCGCCACATCGCTCCCAATAAGAAGCCTCACAACATCAGGTTAAAGTCCAATAGGTTTATTTGGTAGCGTAAGCTTTCAGAGTGTCGCTCCTTCTTTGGGTGAAGATAATGCCCCACAGATAATGCCCCACTTCCCCAATATTACTGACCCCCTTATCCCCCCACCCAACCGCCATCCAGACTGATCACAGCCCCCTCCCCCTTCCCCCTCACTGATCTCAAGCAGAGTGGCACTGACCCCCTTCTTCCTCACTGATCATAGGCAGGGTGGCAGCAGACACCCCTCCTCTTCCCCCGCACTGATCTCAAGCAAAGAGCTGCTGGTTGCTTATCACTTTCCTCCTCACTGGCTGGAGCACCTGAATTGGACTTTTGTAGAACGTGTCTGATTCATGCCGAAAGTCCATTCTTTCCCACAGGAGTGAAATGGTGGTAGCTAACACTTCTTCAGGTACAATGGGTGGGATTTTACTCATCCCCAAACCATAAACTTACGTCAACAGATGTTTCCATTGCCCACCCCTCATCCACTTGGATTCCCGTGGTGGATGGGGAGGTAAAACTCCATCCTATGAGTTTTAACGAATCTTTGTTATCAACCTAGGTGGGTGGAAAAGTTTAAAAAATTTATTTATTAGTGTCACAAGTAAGCTTACATTAACACTGCAATGAAGTTACTGTGAAAATCCCGTAGTCACTACACTACACGCCTATCCGAGTACAAAGAGGGAGAATCTAGCATAGCCAATGTACCTAACCAGCATATCTTTCTGACTGTGGGAGGAAACTGGTGTCCCCTGAGGAAACCCACGCAAACACAGGGAGAATGCGCAGACTCCACACAGACAACGACCCGAGCCAGGAATCAAACCTGGGTCTCTAGTGCTGTGAGACAGCAATGCTAACCACTGTGCCACCGTGCCACCCAAAGGAAGATTAAATCAACATAGTCTGTGCCAAGCATTTTCTGCTGCCTGGGGATTTCAACTGCCAGCTGTTGCAAGTCTTCCATCTAATTAGTTACTGCATCATATATAACTGCTGTTTCTTAATAAACTTAATAAACCATCTTTAAATTACATTGCCGGTCCAATTGCCTATTTAGGTTATCTGTTGTCCCTGAAACCCCACAATGATCCTTGCACTCAACTGATTTCACTCCATGTTGTCTAACCATATGACCTTGGCTCTACTTCCCATACAAACTGGGAGCAATCCTGCAAAATCTCAGTTGCTGACACCCCAAGTGGCTCCCTCAAAACTCTTAGAGATGTTAATATTTTCAAATCTACCAAATCATTACCCAGTATAAAGTATACCCATTAAATGTGTAAACAAGAGATAATTCCCACAATGATAACTCCACTTCCTAGGTCACCTCGCAAATTAAATTTATACAAAGGGACAGGTTCATAAATCCCATGCGTGTCCCAAATTAATATCTTTGTTTCATTTAAAGACAAATTGTTTCATCAGCCTCCATAAATGACTGGACTGTCCAGAATCTCTCAAAATATTAATTTGTTTACTTGCTTTGTATCCCTTAGAGACAAAACCTCAATAACCTCGAGAAACCTGAATCACTTCATCAGTGCCCAGAGAAGAATACCTTTGATTATCCTAAACCACATTCACAACTCAAATAGGTTCTGAGGGAGCACTTCACAATTACACTATTTCTATTGTTTTATAATCCATTTTCTTCACTGGTACAGTTCAGTCATTTATGGAGGCTGGTGAGACACTTTGTCCTCAAATGAAAGAAAGATATTAATTGGGGACAACCATGGGATTTGTGAGCCTGCTACCTTGCATAAATGTAACCTTTATCAAAAGATTCTTCAGGCATCCCTATTACTGCCATCGGTTTGTGATACCAATGGAAAGAAGGATAAACTATGAAGCTGGGCTAGCGCTAAATATAAAAAAGGATAGTAAGAGTTTTTATAAATATATAAAAAGGAGGAGGCTGCCTAGGGTGAATGTTAGACCCTTACAGGATGAGAGGGGGGATTTAGTAGTGGGGGATGAGGAAATGGCTGAGGCCTTGAATAACTTTTTTGCTTCGGTCTTCACGGAGGAGGACGCGAATAGTTTGCCGGGTGTTAACAATGGAAAGATGGTAGGAGTGGAGGGCCTGAATGACATTATTGTTACTAGAGAGGCAGCGCTCGACAGACTAGAGGGACTGGCGGTAGACAAGTCCCCAGGACCGGATGGAATGCATCCAAGGTTTCTGAAAGAAATGGCGGAGGTGATAGTGGATGCCTTGGTGATTATTTTCCAAACCTCGCTGGATTCCGGGGAAGTGCCGGATGATTGGAAAACGGCTAATGTTACGCTGTTGTTTAAAGAGGGTAGTAGGCAAAAGGCAGGGAATTATAGGCCGGTTAGTTTAACCTCTGTTGTAGATAAAATGCTTGAATCCGTAATTAAGGAGAAAATAGCGAGGCACCTTGAGGAGAATTGTTTGATAGAGCAGGCGCAGCACGGTTTCATTAAGGGGAAGTTGTGTTTGACGAATTTATTGGAATTCTATGAGGATGTGTCTAGTGCGGTGGATAGAGGGGAACCAGTGGATGTGGTGTTTCTTGATTTTCAGAAGGCATTTGATAAGGTGCCGCACAAGAGTTTGTTACAGAAGGTTAGGGGGCATGGAGTTGGGGGCAGGGTGTTAGCGTGGATAGAGGACTGGTTGTCAAATAGGAGGCAGAGAGTGGGTGTCAATGGGTGCTATTCGGATTGGCGGTTGGTGACTAGTGGAGTGCCCCAGGGGTCGGTGCTGGGGCCTCAGCTATTTACCATTTATATAGATGATCTGGAGGAGGGAACCGAGTGTATGGTGTTGAAATTTGCTGATGACACAAAGATTGGTGGAACGGCAAATTGTGCGGAGGGTGTGGAGAGTCTGCAGAGGGATCTAGATAGGCTGGGCGAATGGGCCAGGAACTGGCAAATGGAATTTAATGTTGGCAAGTGTGAGGTTGTCCACTTTGGTAGGAATAATGGTAAGAAGGACTACTACTTACATGGCGAAAAGCTGCAGCAGGCGACGGTGCAGAGCGACCTCGGGGTCCTTGTGCATGAGTCGCAAAAACCCAGCCTGTAGGTGCAGCAGATGGTCAGGAAGGCAAATGGGATGCTGGCCTTCATCGCGAGGGGGATTGAATATAAAAGTGGGGAGGTCTTGCTGCAACTGTACAGGGCACTGGTGAGGCCGCAGCTGGAATACTGTGTGCAGTTTTGGTCGCCGCACTTACGCAAGGATATTTTGGCCTTGGAGGGAGTGCAGAGGAGGTTCACTAGGCTGATACCGGAGTTGAGGGGGTTGAGCTATGAGGAGAGGCTGAATAAACTAGGCCTGTACTCGTTAGAGTTTAGAAGGATGAGGGGAGATCTCATTGAGACGTACAAGATGATGAATGGGATGGATAGGATAGAGGTGGAGAGGCTCTTCCCGCTCAGAAAAGACAGTAGGACTAGAGGGCACAGCCTCAAGATAAGGGGGGGGGCAGTTTAGAACAGAGTTGAGGAGGAACTTCTTCACTCAAAGGGTGGTGAATCTCTGGAATTCTCTGCCCAATGAAGTGGTGGAGGCTGCCTCGCTAAATATATTTAAGACGCAGGTAGATACGTTTTTGATAGGCAAGGGGATTAAGGGTTATGGGGAGAAGGCGGGAAAGTGGAACTGAGCCACTTCAGATCAGCCATGATCTTGTTGAATGGCGGGGCAGGCTTGAAGGACTAGATGGCCTACTCCTGCTCCTATTTCTTATGTTCTTATGTTCTTATGTACTACCAATGCAAAACGGTTGCCCAGTGATTAGCACTGCTGCCTCACAGCGCCAGGGAACCAGGTTTGATTCCCAGCTTGGGTCACTGGCTGTGAGAAGTCTGCATGTGGTGCTGTGTCTGCATGGGTTTCCTCCGGGTGCTCTGGTTTCCTCCCACAGTCCAAAAGACGTGCTGGTTAGGTGCATTGACCCAATCGGGTGCCGGAATTTGGCGGCTAAAGGAATTTCACAGTAACTTCATTGCAGTGTTAATGTAAGCCTTACTTCTGACTAATAAATAAAGTTTAATAAATACATAAACTTTGATTTAACTCTTAACGTCCAACAATTTGCTTTTTTTGTTCCCCTCCTTTTGCACTGAAAGCATACCACTTTTTTAACAGTATCTCTATTCTCTATATGCTGTCATTTGTATTGACCAGAACATCTTTTCTTAAACCATGTAACCTAAGTTTTTCTTCAGCCAGTTCATGTGGCTAGATTTCTTTCTCGCTGAAGCTCTGCCTCTTTTGTTATCTCTTTCCGCCCTCGCTAACCTCTCTCTCTGGAGTTCAAGTTCATGCTTTTGTATTTCTTTTTTGAATAACTTCATTTCTTATTGTATTTCAAATTGTTCCATTTACAACTAAATTCTAGCTAACACAAGCTATTATTTAGGCCTTTAATTCATCTAACCTCTTCTCCTGTCTTAATCCCTGCTTTTAACTCTAACTTCAACTTTTCTGCTAATACTATAAACCTAAGTTGAGCAATTACGTCAAATAATTCCAGCAGAAATATTCCCTCTCTAGAAAAGTCATGGAAATTGATGAAGCCATCCTGCTTTTCATTTGTCAAAGTCAAATTCACAGTGAAATCCTGTTCTCTTAACTTCAGCAAGTTCTATCGTCTGTACTTGTTTGTGGATTCAAAATCCAGCAAAGAGTCCTGAGGTTTCTTGGGATCTCAGTAGAGACAAGTTTAAAGTAGACAATATTCAAAACTCCAGTTATTTACTAAAATAATGAAGATACAAGTTATATAGTTTGAAACAGAAGAAACTTTACTATACAAGAGTCAACAAAGAAAACACTAAATACCTTTATCCCGTACCATAAAATCTAGAATGAATATGAGTTCAACGTGAATTAATAGGTAGTGGTAGTGAGTGCACAATATAATCAGAGGGATAGATAGTGTTTCCTGCAGCCAAGAACGTGAGACCAGAAGGCTATGTTGCCTGCCTGGTATCAGGATTCAGGACATCTGCTCTGGGCTGGTGAAGAACTTGCAGTGGGGAAGGGAGGATACAGTTGCCATGTTTCACATAGATAGGACTTGGAAAGAAGTTCTTCTTCAGAATCATGAACAACTAAACACTAAATTAAAGGCCGACACACAAAGGTAATTATGCCTAAATTGCTGCCTTAGCCATAAGTGAATTAGTGCAGGTAAATAAGATTAGAGAGTTAAACGCATGGTTCAAACCTTGGTGCGGCAGAAATGGGTTTTGATTTACAGGACACTGACACCAGTACTAGGAAAGTGGGAGCTGTAGCAGCGGGATGGTCTTCACCTCAATCATGCTGGAACAAATGTTCTGGTAACCATATAACTAAGGCATAGGAAAGGGATTTAAGCTAATAATTGAGTAGAGGCTCACACAAAGGGAGATGTGATAAATTAAAGAGGAAGGAGAAGATAATAGAGCAGAATAGTGATGTGGGTAATGATAACAAGAATGTGCCAGGAATTGATGGAGCATAGAAACTTAAGAGTGAACCAGCAGATAAGAGCAGAGTTTGCAAAAATTGTAACAATTCAAAAAAAAGGTTCTGTATCTGAATGCACAGAGCATTTATAACAAAATGGATAAATTGATAGCACAGATAGAAATAAATATGTATGATGTGATAGCGATTTCAAAGACATGATTACAAGGTGATTACAAGGATATTTGACATATCAGAGGATTGGAAGCTAGGAAAAGGTGGTGGGATAACGATATTAATTAAGGATGATATTAGTACAGTTATGAGAGATGACCTAGGTTCTGAAGATCAAGATGTGGAATCATTTCAGGTAGAGATAAGGAATTGAAAATATAAGAAGTAATTTGTTGAAGTAGATCATAGATCCTCTAACAGTAACCACAAAGTACAGAGGAAGAAAAAGTTGAGATTGTAAGAAAGGTACTGCAATAATCGTGGGTGATTTTAATCTTCATATATATTGGCACAAATCAAATTGGCAAAGGAAGCCATGAAGATTATTTCATAGCATGAATTTGGGACAATTGAAGGAATACATTTTAATGCCAACCAGAGATCAGGCTATTTCAGGTCTGGTACTATGCAATGAGCCAGAATTAAATATTAACCTTATAGCAAAAAGGCCTCTAGACAACAATACACATAGCATGATAGAATTTCACATTCAGTTTGAAGGTGAGAAGAGTGGTTCTAAGGTTAGTGTATTAAACTTAAATAAAGACAATTACGAGAGTATGAAGATAGATTTGGCGAAAGTGAACTGGGAAAATAGGTTTAAAAAGTAATATTTGAACAATGGTAAACATTTAAAGAAACATTTCATAACTCTCACCAAAGGTATATTCCATGAAAAAAGATAGACTGTAAAAAGGAAGCAACATCCATGGCTAACTTAGTAATTTAAGGACAGTATCAAATTGAAGGAAATAGCATACAGTACTGCAAAAAATAATGGTAAGTCAGAAGATTGGACAGATTTTAGAAGCCAGCAGACAATGACTAAACAAAAACAAGGAAGGAGAAAATTTGATAGAGAAAAAGATAGCTAAAAATATAAAAACAGATAGCAAGAATTCTTACAAGTATATACATAAGAAAAGAATAATAAGGTGAAAATCAATCACTCAGAGGGTGGGAGTGGAAAATGGGAAACAAAGAAACAGTAGAAGCATTGGACTGGTATTTTGTGTCTGTCTTCAGTGTAGAAGACACAAAAATAATCCAAAAAATACTTGAAAAACAAGAGGTAAAAGGGAGGGAGGAAATAAGTCAGTTCCAATCATTAGGGGAAGCTATTTTGGGAGAACTAAAGTCTGGCAATTCCTCTAGACCTTAAGGTTTGCATCTTAAGGTGTTAAATTAATATCTGCAGAAATTGTAGATGCATTGGTTGTGATTTTTCAAAACTCCCTAGATTCTAGAAAGGTTCCCGTGGATTGGAAGATCGCAAATATGGGCAGCATGGTGGCACAGTAATTAGCACTGCTGCCTCACAATGCCAGGGACCTGGGTTCAATTCCCGGCTTGGGTCACTGACTGTGTGGAGTTTGCACGTTCTCCCCGTGGTCTGTGTGGGTTTCTTGCTGGTGCTCCAGTTTCCTCCCACACTCCGACGATGAGCAGGTTTGGTAGATTGGCCATGCTAAATTGCCCTTAGTGCCAGAGGAACCAGCCAGGTAAATGCAGGGGTTGTGGAGATAGGAACTGGGTGGGATTGTGGTCAGTGCAGATTTGATGGGCTGAATCGCCTTCTTCTGCTATGATTCTATGACACCTCTATTCAAGAAAGCAACGAGACAGAAAGCAGGAAACTGGGTAAAGTCACCATAGTCCCAGATGAAGTAAAGTTTATTTATTAGTTACAAATAGGCTTACATTCACACTGCAATGAAGTTAGTGTGAAAGTCTCCCAGCCGCCACACGCTGGTGCCTGTTCGAGTACACTGAGAAAGAATTTAGCATTACCAATTCACCTAACCTGCACATCTTTGGACTGTTGGAAGAAGCCAGAGCACCCGAGGAAGCTCACGTAGACATGGGGAGGATATGCAAACTCCACACAGACAGTGATCCAAGCCAGGTATCGAACCCAGGTCCCTGGCACTGTGAGTTGGCAGTGCTAACCATTGTGCTACCATGCCACCGATGATCATAGGTTGCTCTCCCCTTTCAGGCAAAGAGCTGATTGGTCGTGATTAACCTGAGGATCACCATATCTCAGGCAAAGATGAGAAGGCCGGCCTTTATAAATAACCTCAGCCAGTACGGAAATCGAACCCATGCTATTGGCATCGCTCTGCATCACCAACCAGCCATCCCGCCAACTGAGCTAACTGACCCCCCGTAGTTACAATGCACTCGTTAGCCTAACACATGTCACAGGGAAAGATTGTAGAATCTGTTATTAAGGAGGTAATAGCAGTGCATTTGGAAAATCATAATACAATCAGGCAGAGTCAGTGTGGTTTTATGGAAGGGAGATCATTTTGAACATACTTACTCAGTAATAACCTGCTCACTGATGCTCTGCCTAGCTTCCCCATGGTCACTGCGAGCAACATTGTTTACACATGATCTTAAAAGCAACTGACCCATCATAATGATGAAATCATTTACTCAATCCTCAATTCCTATTTTGTTTGTTTTCAGCCAAAGGTGTAACCCTTATTCATAATTAGATCAGTCCTCTTTGTCACAGTTCAATTTGTCCATCATTCCCAAATACGTCTTTGTCACCATTTTTTATTTCATTTGCTGACCATACTGACTCCCTGTGTAGCAGATGCAATGCACACATGGAACAATCTTTTAAATTACTCAAACCTCCTCCAAAGCAACATTAGGGGGCAAATTTTCCTGTACTGTCCGCCACATTGCGGGTGACAACAGATCATAGAAAGGTTTGCTGACCTTAGGTGGGATTTGATTGGATTTACTGATTCGATTTGATTTGATTTATTATTGTCCCATGTATTATTATACAGTGAAAAATATTGTTTCTATCGTACATAGGTGAGGAAAGGAGGGGGTTCAGAATGTAGTGTCACAGTCATAACCAGGGTGTAGAGAAAGATCAACTTAATGCAAGATAGGTCTATTCAAAAGTCTGACAGCAGCAGGGAAGAAGCTGTTCTTGAGTTGGTTTTGGTACGAGACCTCAGAACTTTTGTAACTTTCCTGACGAAGAAGGTGGAAGAGAGAATGTTTGGGGTGTGTGGGGTCTTTAATTATGATGGCTGCTTTGCCGAGGCAGCGGGAAATGTTAACAGAGGCAATAGATGGGAGGTTGTTTTGAGTGATGGACTGGGCTTCGTTCATGATCCTTTGCAGTTAATTGGGGTCTTGGACAGGAGCCGAGCACTAGCGGAAAATCCCACTCTGAGATTTTCAAATGTGTATCACAATGTTCCTCAGTCCTTAATTTCTCACATGAAATGTGAAAGGAAATTCCATCCCAGCCTCAACGTCATCTTTCAGCTGTTTTTCACTGAGCGAGATGAACACAGCTCAACTGCAGGCAGCCATTACTGAACAATTTTATTCACACATCCTCAAATGACAGGGCAGCAGGGAGAGCAATAAAACAAAAAGTTCAGATCTAGCATTATAATACATCTATATACATAGATAATTAAACTGTACTTCAATTCACTTTTCAAGCTGTAAATGCTTTTCTTGAATAAAGTACCATTATTAGTAACCAAAAGAGAAAATGCTTTGACAAAGGGTCACCTTTGGCTCAAAACAGCAACTCTTTTCTTTCCTTGCAGATGCTGCCAGACCTGCTGAGATTTTCCAGCATTCTCCCTTTTGGTTTCAAATCCCAGCATCTGCAGTAATTTGCTTTTATCCATTATTAGTATATTTTTAAATAATAGGAATGAGATTGTCACATCGTAATATTCTGGAAACAGAAAATAAAACCTTGCCAAACACTTTTCAATAAACACGGTGGGCCACAATTGATACTGTGAGATACTAACATTCGAGCATTTTCTGCCTGCATTTGTCTTTGTAATTTTAGCAGAGATGTTATCCTGTTTATAATGACTGGTTTAATGATTTTGCTAAAAAGATATGGAAGGGAATTCAGATGAGTCATTATGCACATATAACTTAATACTCCAAGATCTGATTTCAGGCACACGCAAGCAGCAACGCAACACAAGTATCCTGACAAGTAAGTAAGATCTGGTCCTTGGGCATGGTGCTATCCTGTTAACAATCCAGAGATGATTCACTGATTGTGCAGATTATTCATTCACACCATCATTGAGAACTATCTGGATATATATTTTATGACTATGCAGCGCACTCAATTATTGTAACTGATGGATACAATAAATCAAAATAAATAGTGGCAATTAAACTATGAGAAAAATATTAAGAATCAATCACCATATCGCTGTTTACGATGTGAATATTTTTACATAACTCCAATTGTTCCTTAAATATTTTTAATAATCAATTTCAAAAATTGTGACAAGCATCATTTTATGACTCTTCACCAAGAGCACAGAGCTTTATTTACCTGTCAGGTATAATTCAGAAAGTCGGGTGAGCACAAACCCCAATTTTCCACTTAAATTAATGTTTTTAAAATCATGTCAACTGCGCGTCCATATTCCTGTTATGTACTTGCATGAGGCAAGCTTCAGCATGGTAGAATGGACGTGTAAAAACACCCTTGCAACGTCATTGCGATAGCTCCTTCTGCCATTTACAGCAGCAGTGCTAAGATTAACATTATTAAAACATTCTTGGCGTGGCACTCATGACAAAGCAGTGAAAAATGGAGAGGAGTTGTCTACAGACATTTTAAAACCCAAATACTTATCCTTAAACCACATATAAACTAACAGACAATCAAAAATGTATTTTCCTATCAAAGTTTGGCTGATATCCTGAAAATCCTTTGCACTGTTTTAATAATCATTATTCCACATACATTTTTGTGTTTTATTTTAAATCTTACGGTGCATTTTGTGCTGATCTCGATGGGTGTGATTGACTTAATGCTGAAAAACTTAGGTTGAATCCTTGGCCAGAGGAAGGTACCAGGACAGTCATTGACTGTGACAGAAGATCATGTGAAAATACTAAAGGCAAGTTCTACAATAAAAACAGAAAATGCTAGATAAACTCAGGGGTTCTAGCAGTGTCTGGAGGGAGAAACTGAGTTTACTTTGACATTTGTCAAGGTCTGTTTACTATGTCTGCTCTGAGCTCCCTGTAACATGATGGTTGCTTCTGCCTGAGTACAATTGGAAACTTGGTTGTATAGTTAACCTGCCTGGAACCTTCATTGGCCATCCTGCCTTCTCTGAAACAAAACAGGTTAATTCTACAACCAAGGACTGCACTTATGCAAAAATTATGCCAGTATTTACAATGTGCCAATTTTGCTAATGTCCATATTTCCTGCAGCGTTTGTTTCCCTGCAATGAAACATGAAAATTGTCAAGCAGAAAACAAGCAGAAACTTAGTTGGATTATATTGCATTCTAATTTCTACTTTATAAAAGGCAGCAGTGGATTAAATTATCAATCATTTTCATTATTCCCTCATAAGAACATAAACAACATAAAAACCAGAGCAGAAATAGGCCTCCTGCCCCCTTGAGCCTGCTCCGCCATTCAATACGATCATTGCTGATCTTTTTGTGGACTCAGCTCCACTTACCGCCTGCTCACCATAACTCTTAACTCCTTTACTATTCAAAAATCTATCTATCTTTGCCTTAAAAACATTCAATGAGGTAGCCTCAACCGCTTCACTGGGCAAGGAATTCTACAGATTCACAACCCTTTGGGTGAAGAAGTTCCTCCTCAACTCAGTCCTAAATTTGCTCTCCATTATTTAAGGCTATGCTCCTTAGTTCTAGTGTCACCCACCAGTGGAAACAATCTCCCTGCTTCTTATCTATTCCCTTCATAATCTTATATATTTCTATGTGTTCTCCCCTCATTTTTCTGAATTCCAATGAGTGTTGCCCCAATCTATTCTGTCTCTTCTCATAAGCCAACCCTCTCAACTCAGGAATCAACCTAGTGAATCTCATCTGCAACTCCTCCAGTGCCAGTATACCCTTTCTCAAGTAAGGAGACCAAAACTGTACACAGCACTCCAGGTGTGGCCTCACCAGCACCTTATAAAGCTGCAACATAACTTCACTGTTTTTAAACTCCATCCCTCTAGCAATGAAGAACAAACTTCTATTTGCCTTCTTCATTACCTGCTGTACCTGTAAACCAACTCCTTGAGATTCTTGCACAAGGACACCCAGATTCCTTTGCATAGCAGCATGCTGCATTTTTTTTTTACCATTTAAATAGTCTATTTTGCTGTTATTCTGACCAAAATGGATGACCTCATATTTACCAACATTGTACTCCATCTGCCAGACCCTCACCCGCTCATTTAGACTATCTATATGCCTTTGCAGACTTTCAACGTCCTCTGTGCACTCATCTTAGTATCGTCTGCAAATTTTGACACACTATACTTGGTCCCCAACTTCCAATCATCGATATAAATCATAAACAATTGTGGTTCCAACATTGATACCTGAGGCACACCACTAGTTACTGATTGCCAACCAGAAAAACACCCATTTACCCCCACTCTTTGCTTTCTGTTAGTTAACCAGTTTTCCACCCATGCTAATTCATTACCTATAATGCTGTGATCTGAGCTTCAGCACCTCCCTCTGCGACTGGATCCTAAACTTCCTAACTCACAGACCACAAACATGTTGTTGAGATAGGCAACAGAACCTCCTCCAAGGTCATCTTCTACACCGGTGCCCCTCAGGCTCTGTTCTCAGCCCCCTACCAGATAGACCCATGACTCTGTAGTCAAATTCCCCTCCAATTCGATTTTCAAGTTTGCTGACCACCCCACTGTAATGGATCAGATCTCAAACAATGATGAGACAGAATACAGGGATGAGATGGAGAATCTGGTGAACTGGTGTGACAACAATAATCTCTCCCTCAATGTCAACAAAACGAAGGAGATTGTCATTGACTTCAGGAAGCTTAAGCCCCTGTTTACATCAACAGGGATGAAGTAGAAAGGGTCTCAAGCTTCAAGTTTTAGGTGTCCAGATCACCAAAATTTGTCCTGGTCCTCCCATGCTGAAACTACAATTAAGAAAGCCCACCAATGCCTCTACTTTCTCAGAAGACTAAGGAAATTTGGCATGTCAGCAACGACTCAGATGCACCATCTTTCTGGTTGTATCACAGCTTGATACGGCTCCTGCTCTGCCCAAAACAGCAAGGAACTACAAAAGGTCGTGAATATAGCCCAATCCATCATGTAAATCAGCCTCCCATCCATTGACTCTGTCTACACTTCCTGCTGCCTCGGCAAAGCAGCCAGCATAATTAAGGACACCACGCACCCTGGACATTCTCTCTTCCACCTTCTTCCTTCGGGAAAAATATGCAAAAATCTGAGGTCACGCACCAACCGACTCAAGAACAACTTCTTCCCTGTTGCTGTCAGGCTTCTGAATGGACTTACCTTGCATTAAGTTGAGCTTTCTCTACACCCTAGCTATGACTGTAACACTATACTCTGCACTCTCTCATTTCCTTCTCGATGAACGGTAGGTTTTTTCTGTATAGCGCGCAAGAAACAACACTTTTCACTGTATGTTAATACATGGGACAATAATAAATCAAATCAGATCAAATCAAATCAAATGCACCTTTACCTTATACAGCAACCTTTTGTGCGGCAATTTGTCAAATGCCTTCTGGAAATCCAGGTGCATTACATCCACCAGATCCCCATTGCCCACCGCTTTTGTAATGTCCTCAAAGAATTTGAGTAAATTAGTTAAACATGACCTGTGATTCATGAACCCATGCTGCATCTGTCCAATGGGATAATTTATATCCAGATGCTTGCTATTTTTTCCTTGATGATAGAAGAAGCTTTTTCTCCAGTACAGAAGTTAAACTAACCGGCCTATAGTTATGCACCTTTTGTCTGCCTCCTTTTTTAAATAATAGCATAGCATTTATTGTTTCTCAAATGCATCAAGCTAATACTGATATGTTAACATTTTATGTCATTATATATTTCTTTGAATAATCACTATTCAAAGAAGTCCTGCTAGATGTAGCAAAATGTTCTTCACTAAATGATAAACGTTAATAAGTGGAACTAATTCACAATGGCCAAATGTAATTTTTTTTTTGCAAAACGGGTTTTGAATTGAGGCTACAGCTGTATTACATGATGTCATATAACCACATTGATAATCAGTCTGTTAAACTGGAGTATTACTTATTTATGTTGATATATACTTATAAAGTCTCTCCCAGCCAATGCATCCATCTGTATAGCAGCAAATTAGATAATAACAAAGAAGAACACAAAACTATCATCATGCTTTGGCTATTTTATTATTATTGCTGAAAGAAAGTGACCTGCTGACAAAGCTTTTTGTCCTGTACTTAGCAGGACTGGCTCAAAAATGCCAAATTTCAAAGGGAGCAACAGCCTATGCTGCACAAGGAAAGGGTGCTGATTGGTTGACAAGTTGACTTTGATTGGATACAGAAGCAGAAAAAATAGGAGCAGGAGTGGGCCCTTTGGCTTGTCAACTTGCTCTGCAATTCAGTACGATCACGGCCAACTTGGGCTTTAACAATGGTTAACACTGTTGCCTCACAGTAGCAGGGACCAGGATTCGATTCCTGTCTTGGCTCACTGTCTGTGAGGAGTTTGCACATTCTCCCCATGTCTGCATGGGTTTCTTCTGAGTGCTCAGGTCTCCTCCCACAGTCCAAAGACATGCAACCAAAAGAGAAAATGCTGGAAAATCTCAACAGGTCCGGCAGCATCTGTAAGGAGACCCTTCGTCAAAGCTAAAAGGATAGAAAGTGAGCGATATTTATACTGCAGGGTGAGGGAATGAAAGATGAGTCATAGCCACCAAAAGAAGGGGAAAGGCTGCTAATGGCAATCACTAAAGAGAATAAAAGTTATGAAAACAACAGAGAAGATAGAATCAGAGGATAAACTGTGACAGATGAAGATGCGGGGGGGATGGGTGGGAGAGAGTAAAATGGAGAAAAAGGGGGGAGGGGAAGGAAAAGGGGAGAAAAGACAAAGAAATGGGGGATAACATAGGGGAAAGATTGTGGAAGAAAGAAAAATAAAGAAGGAAAATAAAGAAGTAAAAGGTAGAAGCCAGTTAAAAATGAAATGAAAAGAAAACAAAGGGGTCGAGGAGGGGTAGAACTAATCATCTGAAGTTATTGAATTTGATGCTGAGACAGGAAGGCTGTAAAGTGCCTAGCCAGAAGATGAGATGTTGTTCCTCCAGTTTGCGTTAAGCTTCACTGGAACACTGCAGTAAGCCAAGGACAGACATGTGGGCATGGGAGCAGGATTGTGTGTTAAAATGG
Source organism: Carcharhinus amblyrhynchos (assembly GCF_965287045.1). NCBI lineage: Eukaryota > Metazoa > Chordata > Chondrichthyes > Carcharhiniformes > Carcharhinidae > Carcharhinus > Carcharhinus amblyrhynchos. Next base: position 42,362,033 of record NC_137324.1, on the reverse strand, counting down.
CAAGCAACTGGAAGGTCAGGGTCCTGATTGTGCACAGACTGGAGAGAGATAAATATCTCTCACTTTCTATGCCTTTTAACTTTGGCAAAGGGTCATCTGGACTCAAAATATCAGCTCTTTTCTCTCCTTCCAGATGCTACCAGACCTGCTGAGGTTTTCCAGCATTTATTCTTTTGGGTTCAGATTCCAGCATCCACAATAATTTGCTTTTATCCCAAGATGTGCAGGTTACGTGGATTGACCATGCTAAATTGCTCCTTAGTGTCTCAAGATGTGTACGTTAGGAGAATTACTGAGGTAAGGCAGGAGTGGGCCTGGGTAAGATGTGCAGTCAGAGAGTCAATGCAGACTTGATGGTCAAATGGCCTCCTTCTGCACTGTGGGGATTTTATGATTCTATAAACTTCACTTTCTTGTCCAATCCCCATACCCCTTGGCTCCCTGCACAAGAATATGTCTACCCCAGCCTTATCTGTCTTCAATGATGAACCATGCACAATGCTCTGGTGTAAAGAATTCCAAAGATTCACAACACTGAGTGAGATAATTTCTTCTCATCTCAGTTCTAAATGGGGGAAGTGAAATTATGATGCGATTAGGCAAGATTCAGGATGCATAGATGTGGAAGGAAACTGCAGGGGATGGGCACAATTGAAATGTGAAGCTTGTTCAAGGAACAGCTACTGCGTGTCCTTGATAAGTATGTACCTGTCAGGCAGGCAGGAAGAGGTTGAGTGAGGGATCCGTGGTTTATTAAAAAAGTTGAATTTCTTGTAAAGAGGAAGAAGGAGACTTACGTCAAGATGAGACATGAAGGCTCAGCTAGGGTGCTTTAGAGTTACAAGATTGCCAGGAAGGACCTAAAGAGAGAGCTAAGAAGAGCCAGGAGGGGACATGAGAAGTCTTTGGCAGGCAGGATCAAGGAAAACCCTAAAACTTTCTATAGGTATGTCAGGAATAAAAGAATGACTAGGGTAAGATTAGGGCCAGTCAAGACAGTACTGGGAAGTTGTGTGTGGAGTCTGAAGAGGTAGGAGAGGTACTGAATGAATATTTTTCATCAGTATTCACAAAAGAAAACAACAATGTTGTCGAGGAGAATACTGAGATTCAGACTATTGGACTAGATGGGATTGAGGTTCATAAGGAGGAGGTGTTAGCAATTCTGGAAAGTGTGAAAATAGATAAATCCCCTGGGCTGGATGGAATTTATCCTAGGAATCTCCGGGAAGCTAAGGAGGAGGTTGTAGAACCTTTGGCTTTGATCTTTATATCATCATTGTCTACAGGAATAGTGGCAGAAGATTGGAGGATAGCAAATGTTGTCCCCTTGTTCAAGAAGGGGAGTAGAGACAACCCTGGTAATTATAGACCACCAAGTCTTACTTCTGTTGTGGGCAAAGTTTTGGAAAGGATTATAAGAGATAGGATTTATAATCATCTGGAAAGGAATAATTTGATTAGGGATAGTCAACACAGTTTTCTGAAGGGTATGTCATGCCTCATAAACCTTATTGAGTTCTTTGAGAAGGTGACCAAAGAGATGGATGAAAATAATACAGTTGATGTGGTGTATATGGATTTCAGTAAAGATTTTGGTAAGGTTCTCCACGGTAGGCTATTGCAGAAAATACAGAGGCGTGGGATTGAGAGTGATTTAACAGTTTGGATCAGAAATTGGCTAGCTTTAAGAAGACAGAGGGTGGTGGTTGATAGGAAATGTTCATCCTGAAGTTCAGTTACTAGTGGTGTACTGCAAGGATCTGTTTTGGGTCCACTGCTGTTTGTCATTTTGATAAATTACCTCGATGAGGGTGTAAAAGGATGGGTTAGTAAATTTGGAATTGTGCAGAAAGATGTTGCAGCTACAGAGGGACATAGATAAACTGCAGAGCTGGGCTGAGAGGTGGCAAATTGAGTTTAATGCAGAAAAGTGTGAGGTGATTCACTTTGGAAGGAGTAACAGGAATACAGAGCATTGGGCTAATGGTAAGATACTTGGTAGTAAGAGCAGAGCGACCTCGGTGTCCATGTGCATAGATCCCTGAAAGTTGGTACCCAGGTTGACCGGGTTGTTAGGAAAGCGTGCGGTGTATTAGCTTCTATTGGTAGAGAAATTGAGTTTCGGAGCCATGAGGTCATGTTGCAGCTGTACAAAACTCTGGTGTGGCCGCACTTCATGTATTGCGTACAGTTTTGGTCGTCGCATTATAGGAAGGATGTGGAAGCATTGGAAAGGGGCAGAGTAGATTTACCAGAATGTTGCCTGGTATGGTGGGAAGATTTTATGAGGAAAGGCTGAGGGACTTGAGGCTGTTTTTGTTAGAAAGAAGAAGGTTAAGAGGTGACTTAATAGAGGCATACGAGATTAGCAGAGGATTAGGTAGGGTGGAGAGCTTTTTTCCTCGGATGGTGATGGCTAGCGTGAGGGGACATAGCTTTAAATTGAGGGGTGATAGATATAGTACAGATGTCAGAGGCAGTTTCTTTACTCAGATAGCAGTAAGGGCCTGGAATGCCCTGCTTGCAACTGTAGTGGACTTGCCAACATTAAGGGCATTTAAATGGTCATTGGATAAACATATGGATGATATTGGAATAGTGTAGGTTAGATGGGCTTTAGATTGGTTTCACAGATTGGCACAATATCAAGGGCCAAAGGGCCTGTACTGCACTATAATGTTCTATATTCTAAATGGTCAGCCCCTCATCCTGAGACCATGCCCCAAAATGTTTTAGATTCCCTGACCAGCAGAGATAATCTCTACAAAGTCTATCCTCTAAAACCTCTTGAAGCTTTCAATGAGATTGTCTCTCATTTTTCTAAACTCCAGAGAAAAATAACTCAATTCACTTAACCTCCCATCATGGGTCAACACCCTCATCCCAACACGAATATAGTGGACTTCGCTGTACTGCCTCAAATGCAAGTATATCTTTCCTTTATTGTGGAGACTAAAACTGCACAAAGCACTCCGATGTGGTCTCACCAGAACAGTTGTAGCAAGGTGTCTGTATTCCTATACTCCAAACCACTTGTAACAAAGTCCGAGATGGAATGTACCCTCTTCATTGCTTGCTGTACCTGCATACCAAGTTTTTGCATTACTTTGAACATCAACACTTGCAAGTTTTACGCCTTTTAAAAAATACTCTGCTTTTCTATTCCTAGGAGCAAAGTGAATAACTTTGCACTTTGCTAATTATACTCCATCTGCCATGTTGTTGCCCACCCATGTGAGGCGTTACCATGGAGAATGCACCAGGAACTATTGCTCCCATGCTTTAATTTAATTCAAAATAGGCACTTTTTTTTCTGCTTGCAGAGAACAGAGCCCTAACTATGAACATATGTAAATTCTAGCAAGGGTAAGTGAGACACATTATGAGCCCAACTAAACATCATCAATTATTTCCTTGTGTAATTAACCTCAAGTTACCCTGGACTGTAGAGTAACTCAAAAATTTGAGACAGAGAAGAAGCTAATAGTTTCACACTGCTACTCTGCAGTAGCAACATGAGAGGTATTTTACATGAGCAGAATGCTACCAGCAAGTCAAAAAGATGTTCTGCATAACACACAAATGAGTATGATGGAAGATGTGGAAGGCAGATGGCACAGTGGCACAGAGGTTAGCACTGCTGCCTCACAGTGCAGAGACACGGGTTTGATTCCTGGCTTGGGTCACTGTAGGTGTGGAGTTTGCATGTTCTCTCCGTGTCTGCGTGGGTTTCCTCTGGGTGCTCTGGTTTCCTCCCACAGTCCGAAAGACATGCTGGTTGCGTGCATTGGCCATGTTAAATTCCCCTTAGTGTACTCGAACAAGCGCCGAGGTGTGGCAACTGGGGGAATTTCACAGTAACTTCATAGTAATGTTAATGTAAGCCTAGTTGTGACTCATCAATAAACAAATAAGTTATGAATTTCAGTGCTTATGCAGTGCCAGGTACATAGACAACACATATCAAAAACTAGCGTAGCATATAAAATAGCATGTCCATTTGGCTACTAACAATAAGCAGAATACTGACTGTAGTCAACCAGCCTGTGACTGTAGAACTCAAAACATAATGGCCAAGATTTTCCAGTTCTGCCCACCATGGGACCAGAAATATCTGTTCAAAATCAATGGACCCACAGCTAGTCTGTCAAATATTTCATCCCGTCCACGACGATTGCCATGATGTGTACATCCAGGAAATATTTTGTATCAATTTATTCTTTCATGGGATGTGGGCCCTACTGGCTCGGCCAACATTTATTGCCCATTCCTAATTACCCTTGAGAAGATGGGGGTGAGCTGTCTCCTTGAGCTGCTTAAGTCCATGTGGTGTAGGTGCCCCCACTGTGTTGTTAGGGAGGGAGTTCCAGGATCTTGACCCAATGACAGTGAAGGAATGGCGGTAGATTTCCATGTCCGATGGTGAATGGCTTGGAATTGAATTTCAAGGTGATTCCAACTTCATTTTCAAGTTTGCTGATGACACCACCGTAGTGGTCGGATCTCAAACAACGACGAAACAGAACTCAGGAAGGAGATAGAGAATCTGGTGAAATGGTGCAACAACAATAATCTCTCCCTCAATAAGAAGTCTCACAAAACCAGGCTAAAGTCCAATAGGCTTATTTGGAGCTTTTGGAGCGCTGCTCCTTCATCAGGTGAGTGGGAAGGTAGGTTTCACAAACACGGCATACATAGGCAAAGACACAATTACAAGATAATAGTTGGTGAGTCTTTACAGATAATCAAGTCTTTACACATTCAGACAGTGCAAATGGAGAGAGGGATAATGACAGGTTAAAGAGATGTAATTGTCTCAAGCCAGAATAGTTCATCGGATTGTGCAAGCCCAAGTCAAATGGTGGGAGGTTACATGTAGTGTGACATGAACCCAAGATTCCGGTTGAGGCTGTCCTCATGTGTGCGGAACTTGGCTATCAATTTCTGCTTGGTGAGTCTGCATCGTCATGTGTCCTGAAGGCCGCCTTGGAGAACGCTTACCAGAAGATCAGAGGCTAAATGCCCTTGATTGATGAAGTGTTCCCCAATAGGAAGGGAACAGTCCTACCTAGTGATTGTTGAGAGGTATCCGTACATCCACTGTCGTAGTGTATGCATGGTCTCGCCAATGTACCACACCTCGGGACATCCTTTCCTGCAGCGTATGAGGTAGACAACGTTGGCCGTGTCGCATGAATATGTACCTGGGGGTAGTGTTCTCACGTGTTGGTGCTATTCATCAATGATCTGGCACGTCTTGCAGAGGTTGCTGCAGCAAACATGGGACACGAGCAACAGTGTACCAGTAGTCCAGTACTTCCTTGGACGGGAGAAATTATGACATCTTCTTTGGAGCTTTCAATATGTCATCGATGAAGATGAGCATCTTGCCAAGGCCATCCCCACACCCCTACTTCTTGCCTTCAAACAACCGCACAACCTCAAACACATCAATGTCCGCAGCAAACTACCCAGCCTTCAGGAGAACAGCAACCACCTTAGCACACAACCCTGCCACAGCAACCTCTGCAAGACATGCTGGATCATCAACGTGGATACCACCATCACACGTGAGAGCACCACCAACCAGGTACATGGTACATACTCATGTGACTCAGCCAACGTTGTCTACCTGATACGCTACAGGAAAGGAAGTCCAGGGACGTGGTACATTGGCAAAACCTCAGATGCTACAACAATGGATGAATGGACACCATGCAACAATCCCAACAGGCAGGAATATTCCCTTCCTGTCGGGGAAGACTTCGGCAATCAAGGGTATTCAGCTTTCAATCTTCAGGTAAGTGTTCTCCAAGGTGGCCTTCAGGGCACTTGACAGCGCAGAATCACTGCCAGAAACTGATAGCTAAGTTCCGCATACATGAGGACAACCTCAATGTGGATCTTGGGTTCATGTCACACTACGTGGTAACTCCCCACCATTTAGTCTATGCTTGCAAACTTCTACTATCTGTCCTGGCTTGAGCCAATTCACATCTCTTTAACCTGTGATTATTCCTCTCGTCACTTGCACTTTCTTACCTGTAAAGACTTGACTACATGCAAATACTGGCATTCCAACCATTATCTTGCAATTGTATCTCTGTCTGTATATGCCGTTTTTGTGAACCCACCTCGCCATTCGCCTGATAAAGGAACTGCTCTCCAAAAGTTTGTGACTGTAAATAAACCTGTTGGACTTTAAGCTGTTGTTGTGAAACCCACCCCAGTCCAATGCCGGCATCTCCACATCATCTTTCTTTTACTGTCAGTGTAACAAAAGAGATAGTAATCAACTTCAGGAAGCATAATGGAGGACATGCCCCTGTCCACATCATAGTGACGAAGTGAAAATGGCCAAGAGCTTCAAGTTTCTAGGTGTCCAGACCACCAGTAACCTGTCCTGGCCCCTCCATGCTGATGATATAGTTGAGAAAACCCACCAACACACTTATTTTTTCAGGAGTTTATGGAAATTCAGCATGTCCACTATGGCTGTCACCAATTTTTACAGGTACACCATAGAAAGCATCCTTTCCAGATGTATCACAGCTTGGTACGACTCCTGCTCTGACCAAGACCGCAAGAAACTACAAAGGATTGTCAATGTAGCTCAGTCCATCATTCAAACCAACCTCCCATCCATTGATTCTGTCTACACTTCCAGATGCCTTGGTAAAGCAGCCAGCATAATTAAGGACCCCATTCACTCCAGACATACTCTCTTCCACCTTCTTTCATCAGGAAAAAGATATAAATGTCTGCGAGTACCTGGGGACACAGTGGCTCAGAAGTTAACACTGCTGCCTCACAGCCCTAGGGACCTGGGTTCAATTCCCAACTTGGGTCACTGTCTGTGTGGAGTTTACACATTCTCCCTCTGTTTGCATGGGTTTCCTTCAGCTGCTCCGTTTCCTCCCACGGTCCAAAAATGTGCAGGTTGAGTGGATTATCCATGCTAAATTCTTTGTCAGCGTATCCAAACAGGCTGTGTGTGAGAGAGTGTGTATGTGAGGAGAGAGTGTGTGTGCGAGACAGTGTGTGTGAGAGAGTGTGTGTGTGAGAGAAAATGTGAGAGAGAGAGTGTATGTGAGAGAGAGAATGTATGTGAGAGAGTGTTTTGTAAGAGAGTGTGTGTGTGGAGGGTTTTAATGTTTGCAAGCGGGGTGCCAATTAAGCATGCTGCTTTGTCCTGGATGCTGCAATCATCCATGTGAGTGGAGATATTCCATCACACTTCTGAATTGTGCCTTGTAGATTATGGGTAGCCTTTTGGGACTCTGAAAGTGATGTTGATTATGGGGATTTCAGCAATGGTAATGCCATTGAATGTCAAGGAGTGATGGTTAAATTCTTCCTCATCTCCTGGAGAATCAATAATAATAGAATCCCCATAGTGCAGAAGGAGGCCTGTTGGCCTATCAAGCCTGCATGGACAACAATCCCAGCCAGGACCTATCCCCATAACCCCCCCATATTTACCCTTCTAATTCCCCTGACACAAAGGGGGAATTTAGCATGCCAATTCACCTAACCTGCACACCTTTAGAGTGTGGGAGGAAACCGAAGCACCCAGAGGAAACCCACACAGACACGGGGAGGACGTGCAAACTCCACACAAACAGTGACCTAAGGCCTGAATGCAACCCTGGTCCATGACACTGTGAGGCAGCAGTGCTCACCACTCAAATGTGCCTCATTGGAGATGGTCATTGCCTGGCATGTGTATGATGCAAATGTTTCATTGTGTAAACAGTTATGCCTTTTCAGTTCTACATAGCTCAGGATACGAAAAGGACCAGGGTGAAGGGCTGTGAGGTGCCAGATAATCCAATGGAATGTAAACGTAATCTATGCCTGAGGCTCAAGTGTATGATAGTGTGACTTGAATGCTGCAAGAAAGGAACAACATTGAAGCATGGTCACTGCAGTCAGGAGAAAAAGAATAAGGACTGGTCATCTTCGGATCCAGGCCTATAATCAACACCAGTGGCCACAGGCCACATAGGTAATTGTAAATTTCAATCAAATTGCAAATCTGTTTGTGGGTTCAGTAAACAAACAAGTCTAACATTAAGCTGAACTCTGTTCACTGCATGCACTTTTTTCTCATAATTCAGGGGTCCAAGATCCACTGTAGGGCAAAAAGAAATGTAAGCTTTTACAATGAATAATTGGCAAGTAACATTCACGCCAGGGACTCAGATTCAATTCTGACTTCAGGTCACTGTCTATGTGGACTTGCACATTCTCCCCATATCTGCATGAGTTTCCTTTGGGTACTCCAGTTTCTTCCCACAGTGAAAAGATGTATGTGTTAGGTTAATTGACCATGCTAAATTGATCCTTAGTGTCATGGGGATCATCAGGATAAATAACGGGATTACAGGGATGGGATCTGGCTGGAGTTGTTGTGAGTTCAGGCTTAATAGACCGAATGGCACCCTTCTGCACTGCAGGGATTCCAAGATTCTATGTATTCACTGTACTTATATAGCTAGTCCTGTTCAAGTTCTAATCAATGGCAACAAACACAATAGCGGATTCAGTGATAATTATGCCATTGAATGCCAAGGGACGATGCTTAGGCCCTCTCTTGTTGGAGATGTCGGTGTCTGGCACTTGTGTGGCACAAAAGTTACTTGCCATTTGTTAGTCCAAGCCTAGACAAACTCCACAAAGCAAGAATCTAACCATCTCCCCTTGACCATCTGCCCCATTATCAATATCCTGCGATTACCATTTATCAAAAACTGAACTGGACTGGCTATATAAATACTATTGTTACACAAGCACATCGGAGACTTGAATTTTATGGCAAGTAACTCACGTCCTGATGCACCAAAGCCTGTCCACATGGCACAAGCCAGGAGTGTGATGGAATACTCTTCACTTGAGAAGAATGTAGCTCCAACACACTCAAGAAACTCAACACCATCCAGGATAACACAGTGCACATCCAAATGCAATAAGACCTGAACAATATCTAGGTTTGGACTAACAAATGGCAAGTAACTTTTGTGCCACACAAGTGCCAGACACCGACATCTCCAACAAGTGAGGGCCTAAGCATCGTCCCTTGGCATTCAATGACATAATTATCACTGAATCTGCTATTGTGTTTGTTGCCATTGATTAGAACTTGAACAGGACTAGCTATATAAGTACAGTGAATACATAGAATCTTGGAATCCCTGCAGTGCAGAAGGATGCCATTCGGTCTATTAAGCCTGCACTCACAACAACTCCAGCCAGATCCCATCCCTGTAATCCCGCTATTAATTCTGATGATCCCCATGACACTAAGGATCCATTTAGCATGGTCAATTAACCTAACACATACATCTTTTCACTGTGGGAAGAAACTGGAGTACCCAAAGGAAACTCATGCAGATACGGGGAGAATGTGCAAATCCACACAGACAGTGACCCGAGGTCAGAATTGAATCCGAGTCCCTGGCGTTGTGAGGCAGCAGTGCTAACCACTGTGCCACCGTTCCGCCCTTACTATAGGAAAAGGGAACCTCTGACTTGAAAAGGGATGCTACACCTTCAGCTATAATGATAATCAAGTTATTTTGAGTACTAATGCCCTAAATATTTATGGGGTAGGTGGGGGGTTTTGGGGGGATGGTGGGGAGGGAAGGAGTTGAGTGGCAATATTCAATGGCAATGCTTACTCAAGTGAGTGCAAGGAGCTGAGGTGAGCTGGTCTTTTGTCCCCTTGGAAGGAGTAAAGATGTGAAGGTGTAAATGAATGGCAGTGGTTTCAGTGAATGTGCTATGGAAGTAGCAGAAATAATCCTGGCAATCTGTTTATGTCAATGTCTTGAAGGGAAACCAGCATAAATCAATTGCATGTGAATTTCTTGAGAAGAAACAATGCATCTGCACTGTTATATTGTAGATATGCCAAAAATTCCCAGAAAAAATGATATGCTACTGTGCGATCAGTGTAAGGAGGAATTCACAGAGCCTTTAACTTACACAACAAAAACAGAAAATGCTGGAAAATCTCAGCCAGTCTGACAGCATCTGTGGGGGGAGAATAGACCCAACATTTCGAGTCTGGATGGTCCTTCATTCTAGGTGAGAGCTAAGAGAATCAGTAGAGATTCATAATACGACGGTGGGGAGGGAGGGGTGTGTGAAATGAACAAAGGGAATATAAATGAGGATACAGAAGGTTGAGAAGGTGCTGAAAAGTGTCAACTGAGTGATCAGATTGCATGAATGGCAGACCAGAGGTACAGATAGTTAAAGGACTGCCTGAGGAATGTAACAGTTGCCCTGAAGGGCTGGGAGAGTGGGCTAAGCGGGAACAAGAAGGAGAACTGGAATGGAAACAGCAAAAATGGAAGTGAGAAGGACGGATGGTGCAATGGATGAATGAGATTAAACAAAATCAAATAAAATAAACAGAAATGGAGTAAGGTGGAGGAGAGAGTTCATGCTCTGAAATTGTTGAACTTGATGTTCAGTCCAGAAGGCTGTAAAGTGCCCAATCAGAAGATGAGGTGCCGTTCCTCCAATTTGGATTCGGGTTTGCGAGGACATTTGATTTTGACTTATTCTGTTCCTTGAATAATTCTGACACTCCCTGGCCGTTGTGGGCTGTATTGGGATACAAAGGGGTAAATTTGATTTCATACAATTTCCAGAAATATTAATCGGGAAAGATGTAAAATGGGATGTGATCAGCTTTGAGCTCCTCCATTATCTTATATCCTATGTAGAATTTTGAAGAGATAGCTGTTGACTGCTGAGACAGATGCGCCCCTTTGTGCATTTTAAATAGTTTGTTGACCGCAACATTTTTTGCATGGGGTGTGGCTGGAACAGATGCTGAATTAGCAAGCTAACTAATTCTAGAATATCGGAATATGAGCATAATCCCCATTTCTTCCTTCGAAATGATCAAGGCTTGTGACTCAAATTTCGACCATTGGTTGAGATGAGGATGAAAAATGTTGAAAGGTTTTGGTAAAAAAATGATGAATTGCAAATCTGTATCTGAGGAATTTTATACATTGTCATGTGCTGTAAAATCTTTCAGCAATGCAGATGTTTGAAGTATATGTCAAAACATGCTACATAGAGTCATATCAGATTTTATATTAATATAGTGTATGGTTGTTATTCAGGAAATACTTATTCAAGCAAAAAAATCATCAGTGTCTCAAATAATCTTCCAGATATATCTTCTGGGCAATGCATTTGAGCTGCAGTTGGATGCTGCAATTGGGGGAGGGATATGATTTTCTATGGCAAGATGAGCTGAGACCTAATCATAACATTATTTGTCTTTTCCCTCTGCAGGTGCTAACTGGCTGCTGATGTATATTCCAGCATTTTTGGTTCCATTTTCAGACTCCCACATTTGCAGTTTTCTTTTCATTGGAAGACAGAAAAATATCATCCACAATTAATCAAAGCCAACCCAACGTGAAACATTCCTCGCAGTCAAAAGCTCATCAATCAAATCTTGTTTTCACAGGTAACAGGGCAGCCTCTTGGGTACCAAACTCACAACTCTCCACCTGTCAGTCTGGTAAACAGGACTCCTTGTTGAGACAGACATCTCAGGTAATAGCTCTGACGCTTTCTTGCAGTAGCCAACTCACATATCTGTCGAAGGAAACAATCAAACCATTTGTTCTGACAGCAGACTGCCTACAGGCAACTACATTATAGCCAAGAATGTTTTTTTTCTCACCTTGTTCCAGTACAAAGAGACAAACACAGTAGACAAACTCTCCCAGATTGCAGGTGCAGGGGCCATTTTTAAGATGCAGCAGGATTGGCAAGCTACCAAAGTGATAACAGAAATGTATTGAGGAGACACTTTAGATGTGAAACATCACCTGGATCATCCCAAATTCTACCTTTATTATGACAAAAAATATTCATCCCTTTCAAAGCAGTGTTAACTTGTTCTCCAATCACAAGTTCAATATTAGTCTTTACGCTGAGGCTTACGTTAAAGCACACCTTACATGCAACACAGGGTTTTACATTACTCAATGTGTCCACACCAAAGGAGAAAGTGAACTATGGAATGTTAGAGTACTGGAAAAGGCTGATTATCTTTTGAAACCTTCCTGAAAGTGTTGTCTGCTTAATTATTTTCCCTTGACTATTTGAACTGAACTATTTCAAGTTTAATTTTCAATTAGATGTTAACATTTTATTTAAACAATATCTTGATTTTGATTCATTACTTTAAATGATCGCAACATTTGTACGTATGCAGCATTTATCTTTAATGCATTGTACTCGTTAGAAGTTAGAAACTGGGCACTATGTTCTGCATTTTAATAGCAAAGCTCCCAAATTTCCTTGAGGGTGCCATCAAAATCTTACTATGACTACAGTGGGAGTCCGATACAACCCAGCAGTAAGGGACTTGACCCTGGAATCTCCCAGTTGCTCTAATAATTGACAAAATCTTATAAAGCCACCAATACCAAAGGGATGGAGATGGAGATGTGAATGGGTACTTCCTATGGAGAATCATAGAAAGGTTACAGCACAGAAGGAAGCCACTTGATCTGTTGCGTCCATGCACGTTCCTTGAAAGAGCAAATCACACATGCCCATTTGTTCCCCATCACCCTGCAGATGTTTACTGTCCAGGTGATTATCCATTACACTTTGAAAGCCATGGTTGAATCAGTCTCCACCACACTGTTGGACAGTGCATTCCAGATCCTAACTATTCTCTGTGTGTAAAAAAAATTGCTTTGCCTTTGATTTTCGTGCCGGCCACTTTAAGTTGGTGTTCTCTAACTCTCGATCTATTCAACTATTGCTCCCTATCTACTCTATCCAGGCCCCATATGTTTTTGAACACTGTCTATCAAATCTCCTGTCAACTCTCTCTTCTCATAACTGAAATGCCTCATCCTTAGAACTACTTTTATATGTCTTTGCAGCATCTGCTCTGGTGCTTTCAGATCCTTTCTAAAGTATTATGAACTGTGAATGAGATAGTGTAGAACTTCAAAGGGACATAGATAAATTGGTAGGATAGGCAGACAGATGAAGTTCAATGCAGAGAAATGTGAAATGATTCGCTTTGATAAGAGGAACATGGTGAATATAAAATAACAGGTACAATTCTAAAGGGGTTGCAGAAGCAGAAGGACCTTGGCGTATCTGTACATTGAAGGTGGCAGACTAGTTGAAAGAGCAGTTAATAAAACATACAGTATCCTGGGCTTTATTAAAAGGGGCTAAAGTTAAAAAGTATGGATGTAATGTTGAATTTGTCTAAGCCATTAGTTCAGCCTTACATAAATTAACACATCCAGTTCTGGGCGCCACACTCCATAAAATATGTGAAGCCATTAGAGAGGATGTAGAAAAGATCTATGAGATTGGATCAAGGGACGAGGAACTTCAGCTATGAAGATAAATTGGAGAAGTTTGGATTGTTTTCCTTCGAGGAAGGAAGGTTTGGACGAAATCTGATAAACTGTAAAACCACAGAACATAGAATCCCTACAATGCAGAAAGAAACCTTTCAGCCCATTGAGTCTACATCGACGGGCTGAATGGTACGGCCAATCCACGTAACCCGCACATCTTTGGGCTGAGGGAGGAAACTGGAGCGCCTGGAAGAAACCCATGCAGACACGGTGAGAGTGTGCAAACTTCACACAGACAGTGGCTCAAGGTTGGAATTGAACCCGGGTTCCTGTTGCTGTAAGGCAGCAGTGAGAACCATTGTGCTACCTGCTATTCAAAATCATGAGATGTCTGGACAGAGTACACATGGAGTAGAATCTTACGAGAATTTGGCAGAGTGTCAGTTCTGATGAGAAAACTGGAGTGGAACTCTTTAGCTAGCCAACTTTCTCTCCAGGCTTTGCAAATCTAACTGCCAAAAAGGAGAATGGCTGAGGTTTGTGCTGATGGAGTGTAAAAGGATGAGGGGGGGTCTCATTGAAACTTACGGAATAAGACTGGATATAGTGGATGTGGGAAAGATGTTTCCAATAGTAGGAGAGACTAGGACCTGAGGTAACAGCCTCAGAGTAAAGAGATGATTCTGAAGAACTGAAGAGGAATTTCCTCAACCAGAGGGCAGTGAATCTATGGAATTCATTGGCACACAAGGCTGTGGAGAACAATTCATTGATCGCAGTTAAGACAGAGAGAGATAGATTCTTGAAAGGGATCAAGGGTTATGGGGAAAAAGAGGGGAGAATGGTATTGAGAAACTTATTAGCCATTATTGAATAGCAGAGCAGACTCGATGGGTTGAATGGCCTAATTCTGCTCCTATATCTTACGGTCTTATAGTCTAGCGATGCGAGGACTCTTAGAGCCGGGAACCAGTTTCCGTGAGATTGGAGTATCGGTTTTAAAGGTCGCACCATTAACTGAAAAATATTAATCTCCATCCTCCCCCCGCCCCACCCTGCCCCACACCCCTCCACTGCAGGCGTATCTGTGACCTCTACCTCCTCTCCTCCCCCACAAGCCAGGTCATACCTGGCAGTTCCAACCTGTGCTAGGGGGCAGTGTTAGGGCAGTCCCTCTCCATTGGGAGCTATACTGTCCTTTGCAATCCCGGGGGTGCTTCCCATGACAGGTTCACGTTTGGGTGAACCTGTCGTAAACCTCGCCAATGATACATTACGAAAATCTAGTGAGGGGGGATGATCTTGTGGGAGGTAGTCTTTAATTAATCATTTATTGGAGTTGATGTATATCAGGTTCTCGCTGGTGAGGGAAAATGAAAATCAGCGATCACAATCTCACCAGGAATGATTCACAATTTCAGGGTTTGCAGATCTTGGCCCCCACCCTCCTCCAGCGATCTCGCAGATGGAGATTGCGGGCTCAAGATCCCGTCCAAAAAAACTGTTTGCACTCGTAAAAGGATCAAGAATGAGAAGACAGAATTTTAAAGTGATTAATAGAGGAAGGCAAAATGATTGAGGAGAAACCTTATTATGCAACAAGTGGTTAGGGGTTGGATTACTCTGCCTGAGGATATGGTGGAGTTTTAAAGTTTAGTTATTTGAGTCACAAATAGGCTTACACTAACACTGCAATTTGGTTACTTTGAGAACACCCCTAGTCTCCACACTCTGGTGCCTATTTGGGTACATGGAGGGAGGATTTAGCATGGCCAATGCACCCAACCAGCACATCTTTCAGACTGTGGGAGGAAAACAGAGCACCCAAAGGAAACCCACACAGACACAGGGGAGAATATGCAAACTCAACACAAACAGTGACCCAACGGGGAATCGAACTCAGGTTGCTGGCATTGTGAAGCAGCAGTGCTCACCATTGTGTCACCATCAGATTCAAATGAAGCATTCGTAAATGAATTAGACTGTTATCTGAAAAGGAAGAACATAATGTGCAGGGTTATTGGCAGGAGGTGAGGGATTGGCACTTGGTGAGTCGTACCTTGGGAGATCCAGTGCAGACACGATGGGCCAAACAGCATCCTTCTATATCAGGATGATTCTGCGATGCTGTTGCTAGTTATTCCAACCCTTCTTTCTGCTCTGTGCTTGTTTCAACAATGACTTTCCATCCATCATAAGGTCAGAATTGGGGGATGTTCACTGATGATTGCACAATGTACAGTACTACTTGGATCTTCCCCGATACTGAAGCAATCCAAATTTAAGTGAAGTGTGTTCTGTGCACCATTCAGCCTTCAGTGAAAGGTAATGTTCCTGTCACCAGGAGCCAAGCAAGGACTACCGCCAACAAGAGAGAATTTGACCATCATCCCCTGACATTTGACGGCATTACCAATGTCCCGAGGTTACTATGAGCCATATAAATGCTGTAGCTACAAGAAAACATTAAAGGCTTGGAATTCTATGATCAGCAACATTTTTCTTTAAAGCCCAAGGCCTGCCTAATATGTACAAGTCAGAAGTCAGGAGCATAATGGAATACTCTCCACTTGCTTGGATAATTGCAGCTCCAATAACACTCAAGCAGCTTGACATCATTCAGGACAAAGAAGTATAGTTGGTCGGTATACCATCCACCATTCATGAGCTACACAACTGACACAATTACAAAAGTGTATGTCAAATACAAGATGCTGTAGTAACTCACCAAGAGATCTTCAACAGTCTTCCAAACCCACAACTTCCACCATCAAAAAGGGCAAGGGCAACAGAAGCATGTTCACCTTCAAATTACACACCAGCCTCTTGGAATCATACCATCATTTCTTCTGTCACTGTGTTGTCATGGACAGAACGTTTTTAAAATTTTAAAGTTTATTTATTAGTGTCTTACATTAACACTGCAAAGAAGTTAATGTGAAAATCCCCTGGTTGACACACTCCGGCACCTGTTCCGGTACATTGAGAGAGGATTTAGCATGGCCAATGCACCTAACCAGCATATCTTTTCGACCATGGGAGGAAACCAGAGCACCCTAGGGAAACCCACAGGAGAACATGCAAACTCCATACACATAGTGACCCAAGCTGGCAATCAAATGCAGGTTCCTGATGCTGTGAGACAGCAGTGCTAACCACTCTGTCACCATCAGCTTCAAATGAAGGATTCATAAGGGAATTAGAGTGTTATCTGAAAAGAAAGAATTGCAGAGTTATTGGCAGAAGGTGAGGGAGTGGCGCTTGTTGAGTTATTCATTGGGAGAGCCAGTGCAGATATGATGGGCCAAATGGCATTCTTCTACATCAGAATGATTCTAGAATGCTAGAGTCCTAGAACGCCTACAGTGAAAAAGGAGGTCATTCGGCCCATTGAGCCTACACTGAAAGCAATCCCACCCAAGACCTATCCTTGTAACCATACGTATGATTGGCCATGCTAAATTGCGCCATAGTGTCAGCCAGACCCTGCTAGACTTGCTGACACTAAGGGCATTTTAGCATGGCCAATCAATGTAACTCTAACATCTTTGGACTGTGGAAGAAAACTGGAGCACCTGGAGGAAACCTTCACAACAACTGGGAGAATGTGCAAACTCCACACAGACAGTGACCAAAGCCTGGAATCGAACCCAAGTCCCTGGTACTGTGAAGTTGCAGGGCTGACCACTGTGCCACCGCTCCCCCCATATGGGCATTGATGGCTGAGCCAGCATTTATTGTCCATACGTAATTGCCTTTGAGTAGTTGAGAATCAACCATATTGTTGTGAATCTGGATTCACCTATGGGCTTGACTGGGTAAGAATGGAAAATTTCCTTCCCTAAATGAAATTAGTGAACCAGATGGGTTTTCCGACATTCGACAATAGTTTCATGGTCAGCATTAGACTTATCATTCTAGATTTGTATTGAACTCAAATTTCAACCTCTGCTGTGGTATTTGAACCCAGGTCCCCAGGCATTATCCATGAATCACTGATCCAGTAACAATACCACTAGGCCACCATCTCTCCCGTGATACTGCTACTCATTCTAACCCTTCTTTCTGCTCTGCACTTCCCTATCCATCAAATTAATCTAATACTCTTTAGCTTGTTTGGTTTTCTCCTGCACCTCACCCATCAATCCCAGAGGTTGGAATTTGTCAGAAAGGACCTTTAGATTTTGTGTTTCAATCAGTCAAAAGATTAATCTTAGGTCATCAACATAACTGGAGCTTGAATGAACACTCCAGCACTCCAAGCCAATGTGGAAACCAACAGAAAATAAATAAAACTGACTCACCTTCCTGAGCCTTTTCTGGTACTGGATCCATTTCCTGCAAGATTGGCATGGTGATGAAGCCAAGTGCCTTCTTCCGCAGCATATGATGGTGTGACTGGAATCCAATCTGCATACTTACAGAAGACTGCCCTGTCTCTCAGTAGGTGTCACACCAGTCTGCACAAACAAGCAGTTTAGAATTGCAACTTTGTGAGCAGTTAGCATAGCAGAAAGGAATTAAGACAATGAGAGATTTAACACTCTGCTCATTGCGTTATTGCAGAGCCAGCAGGATTAAAATCGACCATGATGCGGTCACAATATTACCAGGTGTACTTTTGACAATTGTTTACAAGCCAAACCAACCTGAAGACCGCTGCATTTATCAAACATGACTGAAGCCTAATGGCACCCATTCATAGGGAAGGATAGGTTCCATAAATTCAAAAGTTCATAAGATATAGGAGCAGAATTAGGCCATTTGACCCATCAAGTCTGCTCCGCCATTCGATCATGGCTCGTCATTCCCATTTTCTGCCTTCTTCCTGTAACCCTTCAATCCATTACCAATTAAACATCAATCTAAAACCTCCTTAAATTTACTCACTGTCCCAACATCCACCACACCTTGGGATAGCAAATTCCATAGATTCACAACCCTTAGGGAGAAATAGTTTCTCCTCAACTCTGTTGTACATTTGCCACCCTTTATCCTAAGACCTCTCATCCTAGAATGTCCTGTAAGAGGAAGCATCTGCTCCATGTCTATTTTATCCATACCTTTTTCAACTTATATACCTCATTTTGACCTCCCCTCATTCTTTTAAATTCCAGAGAGTATAGGACTAAGCTGTTCAATCTCTTCATATAATAAAATCCTCATCTTTGAAATCAATCTAGTGAAGCTCCTCTGAGCTGCTTGTAATGCCACTACATCTTTCCTCAAATAAGTAGGCCAAAATTGTGCACAAACTCCAGGTGCAGTCTCCCCAATGCAACAATACTTCCTTAACTTTATATTCTATATCTTTAGCTATAAATGCCAACATTCCATTCACTTTCTTTATTATCTGCTGTACCTGCACGTTAGTTTTCTGTGACTCATGAATGAGGACACCAAGATTCCTCTGCATTGGAACACTCCAAAGTCTCTCCCCATTTAAATAGTAAGTCACCTTCCCATTTTTCCTACCAAAATGCATGACCACACATTTATCCATGTTAAACTTCATCTGCCACATTTTGGCTCACACTCCTAAACTATCTATGTCCATTTTTTATTTTTTATTTTTCTTATTTCCTCAGTGCAACTTATTGACCCATGGGGCAGCATGGTGGCACAGTTGTTAGCACTGTTGACTCACAGCGCCAGGAACCTGGTTCAATTCCCGGTTTGGGTCACTGCCTGTGGGGAGTCTGCACATTCTCCCTGTGTCTGCGTGGGTTTCCTCTGGATGCTTCAGTTTGGTCCCGCAGTCCAAAGATGTGCAGGTTAGGTTAATTGACAATGTTAAATTCTCCCTCAGTATATCCATACCAGAGTATGGCGACTTGGGGATATTCACAATAACTTCACTGCAGTGTGAATGTAAACCTACCTGTGACTAATAAATAAATAAAAACATATTTTTGTGTCATCTGCAAATTTGGTTATAGAGCCTTCTATCCCTGTATCCAAGTCATTCATCTGGATTGTAAATTGCTGGGGCCCAAGGACAGAACCCTGTGTCACCCCACTAGTTGTTTCTTGCCATCCAGAGAAAAAAATATCCCAAATCTCTATCTTCTGTCAATCAGCCAGTCACCTATCCAAGCTAATAAATTATGCCTAATCCAATGTAATCTAACATTATGAATTATGTAGCACCTTATCAAAGGTCTTCTGGAAGTCCAGATATATCACATCTGCAGGATCCCCATTATCCACTTTGCTTGTTACACCTTCAAAGACCTCTTGCAAATTACTCAAACATGATTTGCACTTCAAAAAACAATGCTAACTCTGATGGATAGTGTTTTGACTTTCCAATTGTCCTGATATTGCTTCCTTGATTATTGATTCTGACACTTTCCCAACAATAGGTTTCAAACTAACTGGTCTGTAATTTCCCACATTTTGCCTCCTTCCCTTGTTGAAAAAAGGTATTACATTTTTCCAATCCACAGGGACCTTTCCCGTGTCCAGGGTATTTTGGAATATTGTAAACAATGGACCCACTATCTCTACTGCCACTTCTTTTAATATCATAGGATGTTGGCCATCGGGCCTGGGAGACTCACCTGCCCTCAATCCTAATAGTTTGCTCATTATCTTTTCCCTATTGATTTTGATTGTTCTAAGCTTCTATTACCTCTGACTGGCCGGTTTCTATATGAGTGGTACTGGTGTCCTCCAGCAGGAAAATTGAGGTAAAGTATTGATTTAGCATCTCTGCCATTTCAATGTTCTCCACAATTAACTCTCTGGTTTCATCTTCCAAGGGGCCAACATTCACATCAGCGATTCTCTTCCCTTTTATATACTTATTGAAGCTTTTGCCTTTTTTTAATATTTTGCGCTAGTTTTCTTTCTTAATTTACCTTAGCTGTCTTAATTACATTTTTGGTATCCCTTTGTTTATGTTTGAAAGTTTCCCAATCTTCCAGTCTGCCACTGGCTTTTGCAATATGATATACCTTAGTTTTTGTCTTTATATTTTCCTTGATCTCTTTCTCTCGCCATGGATGTGTTTTACCCTCCTTACCATCTTTCTTCCTCACTGGGATATATTTTAATTGTGAGGAATTGTGTATCTCTTTAAACAATAGCCACTACGCATCTGCTGTCCTACCTTTCAGCCTTCCTGCCCAGTGTACTCAGGCTAAATCTGTCCTCCTGCTTATGTAATTTCCTTTGTTTGATTCCAGAACGCCTGTACTGGACATGACCAGATCAAAAAGATAGCCCTGTGAGTGTACCTATGACAATGGATGAATGAATACCACTCAACAATCATCAGGCAAGAGTGTTCTCTTCCTGTTGGTGAACATTTCAGCGCTCACGGGCATTTGGTCTCTGACCTTTGGGTAAGCGTAGTGACCAAGGCGGCCTACACGGCACACGACATCACAGAGCCGCTGAGCAGAGACTGATAGTCAAGTTCTGCACACATGAGGACGGCCTCAACCGGGATCTTGTGTTCATGTCACACTATCTGTAAACCTCCATGACTTGCCTGGGCTTGCAAAATCTCACTAACTGTCCTGTCGGGAGACAATACACATCTCTTTAACCTGTGCTCAACATTCTTTCCACTCATATTGCCTGTGCCTTTAAGACTCGATTACCTGTAAAGCCTCGCATTCCAACCATTATTTTGTAAATTGAGTCTATGTCTTTATATGCCCTATTTGTGCTACCAAATAAACTTGTTGGACTTTAACCTGGTGTTGTGAGATTTTTTACTGGATGTGGCAAATGGACTGCAAAGATTTGAGAAGGCAGTCTACCACCACTTGTGTTTTGTTTTTATGCATCAGCAGTACTATGTGCTATTAATGCATATTCATTGTGAAAGTTGCCTTGTCCTTCTCCAAACCAGATGATTCCCCTTAGTCCAATGATTAATTTAAGTCCTATTTTGCTTGACACTATTGATGCAAATTTGAAAAATTAAGAAAATATATTAAACCATTGGCCCTGAATTCAAAGCATTTGTGCTGTTGCAAATCCCTTTATGGATCATATTTCAATGCAACTGTCTCATGCAACAGGTTTGTGACTGCAATGCATTTTAATTCCTCAAAATGTATCATTTTCCAAGTTGCACAACAATATAATTTACACAACCATAGTTTCAAATCTCTGGAGACTTTGCTTTGCCATCAAATACATCTCCATTATCCCTTTCAGGTCTTCTTTCTGCAAGTTACAGAGTGCGTCTAGAAATCCAATTGTTAAATGCTTGTTTGACAGGCATGAAACAGACACCCAAGGGTCCATCATGGCTGGTAACATCTAGAATGGTTTGTTCTGCACCACAAGTGTCACTTTCAACACATTGAGTGTTCCTCCACATGTGTCCAAAACATGTGTAGAAAGTATTAAACACTTTTGTTGCATTATTTAACTTCGTTGGTTGTGAGGCCCTTTTGTGGAATTGGTCTGGCGCAGCTCTTAATTCACCATATCATGCAGTCAAGTAGCACAAAAGGACAAGAAAGACCCTTCAGCAGCTCTAATTAAAGACCCCTTGCACTTTATTTGGGCATGTCGCTGGCATGAAATTTGAGAAACTGGTTAAGCTCTGGGATGAGAATGAAGAAGAATATCTAAAAAAGATCAGGACAGCCGTTAAAAGGGGGAGGGGAGAATGGTGCACAAAAGACCATACCACAGTTGATTTTTAAGAATCATTTCTTCATCATGAGCTTTAGAGAGGAGCAATACCTCAGGTATCTTTTTTTATTAAAATAAATATATATTTTGTTCATAAGATTTATAACTTTACATTATGGAGCAGTTCAAATTGATATTACTTAAAAAATGCAATGATTGCCTTACTGAGCTTACAAGTAATAACTCCAATAGACATTTTGAGTGAAGCATTCCCTGGTGCTTATAGCTTGAGGATTTTAAACAGATTTCTACCCCTTAGGATACTATGTTAGGAGGAGGCAGCAGTGTGGTCTTTCCCTAATGAGTCTTGCGGCTGCTTTCCCGAGCTTTAGTACATCCCTCAGTACATAGTTCGGAACCTCCAAATTGGGCAATCTGCAGCACTCAATTGTGGACAGCTTTTAACACTGGAAGATCAACACAATTCAGGTATCTTTCACCAGTTGATGGTTCTCCAGCAGTAATTGATGTTTGTCTTGATGTACAAGCCTGGTAACAGCCTATAGTGTTCAAATCCCTGCAATCTGGGGCTGCTCAGTATAAGCCTCGATAACAACAATTATATCTCTTTCCAGACCATTTTTACAAAAGCACATTGCTGACAAAGGGGACAGTCATTAAGCTATTTCATCTTCTGCAATCCACAGCTTGAGCTTCAAATCAGATCACCTGCCAATGGCTGTCTAGGTCATTATGACTATTTAACTTTCCTGCCACAGTGTCATTCCACATTGTAGCTGGTGCCTAGAGAGATATCTTCCAGTTCTTGCCCTGATGAAGGGTCACAGAAATAATAGGGAAGTGATAACCTAGTGGCATTATCGCTAGACTATTAATCCAGAAACTCAGCAAATGTTCTTGGGACCTGGATTCAAATCCCACCATGACAGCTGGAGAATTTGAATTCAATTAAAAAAATCTAGAATTAAGAATCTACTGATGACCATGAAACCATTGTCAATTGTTGGAAAAAGCCACCTTGATTCATTAATGTCCTTTAGGGAAGGAAATCTGCAAATGTGAGGTTATCCACTTTGGTAGAAATAATAGTAGGGGGGATTATTATTTAAAAGGCGAAAAGCTGCAGCCTGCTACGGTGCAGAGGGACCTGGGGGTCCTTGTGCATGAGTCGCAAAAACCCAGTCTGCAGGTGCAGCAGGTGATGAAGAAGGCGAATGGAATGTTGGCCTTTATAGCGAGGGGGATAGAATATAACAGCAGGGAGGTCTTGCTGCAACTGTACAGGGTACTGGTGAGGCTGCAACTGGAGTACTGTGTGCAGTTTTGGTCACCGCACTTGCGGAAGGATATATTGGCCTTGGAGAGAGTGCAGAGCAGGTTCACTAGGCTGATACCGGAGATGAGGGGGTTAGCCTATGAAAAGAGATTGAATAGACTGGGTCTGTACTTGTTGGAGTTTAGAAGGCTGAGGGGGGATCTTATAGAGACATATAAGATAATGAAGGGGATGGATAGGGTGGACATAGAGAGATTCTTCCCGCTTAGAAAGGATAGCAGGACTAGAGGGCACAGCCTCAAAATAAGGGCGGGGGGGGGGGCGCAGTTTAGATCGGCGTTGAGGAAGAACTTCTTCACTGAAAGGGTGGTGAATCTCTGGAATTCTCTGCCCGTTGAAGTGGTGGAGGCTACCTCGTTGAATATATTTAAGTCACGGGTGGATAGGTTTCTGATAGACAAGGGAATTAAGGGTTATGGGGAGAAAGCGGGAAAGTGGAACTGATCCACTTCAGATCAGCCATGATCTTATTGAATGGGGGGGTAGGCTCAAAGGGCTAGATGGCCTACTCCTGCTCCTATTTCTTATGTTCTTATTACGTTCCTTCCATCTGGTCTGGCCTACATGTGATTACAGAGCCACAACACTATGGTTGACTCTCAACTGCCCTTGAGCAACTCGAGATGGGCAATAAATGCTGGCCAGCCAGTGAAATTCGTGTCCCATGAATGAATAAATAAACTTTGATTTGATTTATTACAATAATAAATGTATTTGCATATAGTGAAAAGTTATGTTTCTTGCGTACCGTACAGACAGAGCATACGTTCATAGAAAAGGAAACGAGAGAGTGCAGAACGTAATGTTACAGTCATAGATAGGGTGTAGAGAAAGAGCAACTTCATGCAAGGTAGGTCCATTCAAAAGTCTGATGGCAGCAAGGAAGAAGCTGTTCTTGAGTCAATTGGTACGTGACCTCAGACTTTTGTATCTTTTCCCAAAAGAAGAAGATGGAAGAGAAGGTGTCCAGTGTGTGTGGCATCCTTAATTATGCTGGCTGCTTTGCCGAGGCAGTGGGAAGTGTAGATAGAGTCAATGGATGGGAGGCTGGTTTGTGTAATGGATTGGACTACATTCAAAACCTTTTGTAGTTTCTTGCAGTCTTGGGCAGAGCAGGAGCCATACCAATCTGTGATACAACCAGAAAGAATGCTTTCTATGGAGATACTTTCTAGTTCTCTCTCCACAGATGCTGCCAGACCAGCCAAGCAATTCTGTTTATACATCTTCCAGTTCATTGATTATTGTTGCATCAGAATTGTCATTGAGACTATAAATATCATAAGGAATGGTTTTATCTCATTCTCTATGGACAGAGTGAAACAGGATTAGAGAACAGAATGACCAGGATTTTCCGGTCACAGGTGAGATGGAAAATTGGATGGACCACCAAAGGTCCATTGACTTCAGGTGGCAAAATCCCACAAGGCTTTGCCCACATTGTGGATTTCCTCAAGTTGCAGCATATTAAAAACAACACTTATCAGTGCCTTGTATTCATCTAATCACCAGCTTGGCATCTTTTCACTCATCCAAAATGTCCTGCACCTTTGCAACCAGAGGCTGCACGTCAAACAGGCTTGGGTTAGGCTGCCTAACTGTACAGATGAGTCAATCATATTGATGATTGGTTGATTATGTTGTTAAAGATACACAGGTGATGAGCAATGTTTGGTGAAGGACTTAGAGCACAGATAAAGAGAGTTAGGCTGGGGTGCACATCACACCAAGGATTGACATTATGGTTTAGCAGTAACTTTTTTTTTGACATTTTGTGTTAGTTACAGTGCCCCGCCAGGGCTGTCAATCCCTCTCATTTTTGTTTAATTTATCAATCATTTGTTTTATTAAAACAGTGTCCAAGGAAAGTCAGGTCTATTGTATAGAATGCCACACTTAAACCTTAAACCTCCCTTAGGAACCTTAGCCTTACACTTTGAGTCATCTCATGAGAATTCCCTCTGTGCCTATCCATTCTGCATGGGGGGGGTGGTTTCCTGTGTGGGCTGCTACTGCACATCCTTTAACTCCCTATCCTCATCAGCCTCGAAGGAGTGCTCACATGGTCAGGAGAGATCCAGTCTAGGACTAGGTGTTATAGTCTAACAATCCAAAACATGGTGGCACAGTGATTAGCACTGTTGCCTGAAGCGCCAGGGGCCCAGGTTCAATTCTGGCCTCAGGTCATTGTCTGTGTGGAATTTGCGGGCTCTCCCTGTGTCTGCATGGGTTTCCTCTAGGCCCTCCTGTTTCCTCCCTCAGTCTTGATCCTGGTTTAGTCAGAGGATCATGGGATGGGGTGAGATCAAATACCAGAATCAAGACGTTGCACTTTGGGTGTTGGAGGTCTCAGAATAAAGAGGAGAGGTAATTGTGGTAAGTGTTCATCATTATTAGGAATCGAGGAACTTGTGAGCTGCGGAAAAGCATTTTATAAACTCATGGTTGATTAGTGACCTATTTCCATTCACCTACCTTTGCCATAACCCTAATGCCATAACCCTGTCAATATCAGATTTAAAATGTACACTAGACCATGTCTTAATTATGATCTGCTATAGGGAGTTTGAAACTTTTACCAATCTTTGTGTCGAGATGTTTTTCCTAATTTTCACAGAATCCACAAAATGCAACAGAAAACTATTTTTCCCATCAAACATGCACCAAAAACAATCCCAATCAGGCCCTATCCTTGTAACCCCACACATTTACTCTGCCAGTCCCCCTGACACTAAGGTGCAATTTTGCATGGTCAATGCACCTAAACAGCACATCTTTTGGACTGAGGGAGGAAACAGGAGCGCCCGGAGGAAACCCATGCAGACACAGGGAAAATGTGCAAATTCCACATAGACAGCGACCTGAGTCCAGAATTGAACCGAGGTTCCTGGCACTTCAGACAACAGTGCTAAGCACTGTGCTATCATGTTTCGGATTTTTAAGCTATAACACCTAGTCCAAGACTCTGCAAAAAATGAAGATGATTTATCTTTATTTAACCTGTCTATTTCACTTAATAGCTTGAGAAATCTGATTAAATTACACTTTTACCTTCCAAATTCCAGGGAATACAACTCTTGCTGGTCTAACATAAAAGGAAAATACCACTGATACAGGAAGTCTGAAATATTTCAGGACAACGTTCAAGATCACTCTGGGCTGAATTGTTCTGCACAAGTCTAATCATGGGTAAGAATGAGGAAAGATCCTGGAAGTGAGGCCCATTATCACTTCACTACCCCAGCCTGGATTTCCTTACCCTGCGTACGACTGGGATCAGTTGCTGGCCATTCTGATCCTCCCTGCTACATATTCATGTGTGTTAAGTCTCCAGCTAATCATACAGACTTCTGCTTCACTTACTAGTGTTTTGTGGGCTACTACATGGAAGGTGGCAGTAATCCTCAGGAAGAGGCTATAATGTCCCAGAGGACTTCCAATGAAACAAGACCCTCTCTTACCAAATAGATCACCAATTAGAACATAGAACATAGAACATTACAGCGCAGAACAGGCCCTTCGGCCCACAATGTTGCGCCGACCAGTTAAAAAACAATGACCCACTAACCTAAACCAATCCCTTTTCATCCGTAAACCTATCCACGGATCTCTTAAACGCCCCCAAACTAGGCGCATTTACAACCTCAGCAGGCAGGGCATTCCAATCCCTCACCACCCTCTGGGTAAAGAACCTACCCCTGACATCCGTCCTATAACTACCACCCCTTAATTTAAAGCCATGCCCCCTCGTACTAGCTTTCTCCATCCGAGGAAAAAGGCTATCACTGTCCACCCTATCTAAACCTCTAATCATCTTATATGTTTCAATAAGATCCCCATTAGGTTTTCCTTGCAGCCTCAATTTCTGTTGAGGGCCAACGGGCAGATGATGCAACAATCTTTGGAGTGTTTGAGCCCCTCAAATTCACCTCTTGAAAGGATGGTCACATTCAGCTGGTCTTGATCCACAACCCCAGGGAAATGGTTCAAGATTGACGTGGCTTCAAAAAAGCTGACATAAATCCAAATCTGCCGGAACGCTAACTTAATGACGAAAACCTAACCATCTATACCATTCAGCCTCGCTTAGATAATTCTCTCCCAAAACGATCATTGAATCAATTGGGGAAGAAACTTACATGCAGCTCTACAGTCATTTGTTCGGAAATCTCTATCTAATGAACTACATATTGCTATACATTTCAGCTATTGGTATCAGTTCAAAATCCTTGGGGATATAGTCCATCAATAATAAATAATTGTATTTCATTTTCTAATGAAATTTGCAGCCAAATGATTTATTATGGACAAAAAGTTTAGTCATGCTGAGAGTTTGAAAATTAATCTTTCCTGCAGGAGACAAAAGGGCAGCAGGGACAATAGTTTGTAGGGATGCACAGGCCAACAAATATCCATGGCCTAGTTCCAGGGTAATTGGTGAAGAAGAAATGGAAATTTCAGGCTTCCTAATGAAACACATTAATGGTATCATGTTTGAGATTTATGATTATCTTCAATGCCCTCAGCAGAATAAAGTCAACGATAGGCCACAATATACCCGAATAAAGAATATTTTTATCTTCCTGAAAAAGCTTCAATGAAAATCACAATGGCTTTCCAGTTTTAAATTACAACATAAAAAATTTACATTTTCACAATGCGTGTGATTAAGTTCAGCAATTGAATTTCTTTTACCCTTCAGTTAAGGCCTCCGCTTTTCTGCAGGCTTACATTTAGACTTTATGGGGTGGATTTTACGGTTGGAAATCAAGAGCACTGCCACCTCACCCACTGCCCCCAACCTGCGCTTATGGGATATCCAGCATGGTGTGTCCCTCACTCGGTGCAATGAAAGTGTCTCTGGGACAGCTAGGGGCATTCATTAACAGAGAAAGAGACCATTCCATCAGTGGGAGCCTTATATGTGATCACACTCAAAGGATGAAGCTGGTGTGCCCACACTATCCCAAAAGCAGTCATGATGCCTACAGATTCAGACACGCCCAGGCGGCAAGGATGCTCTGTGAACCAAATCTTTAGGATTGGCTTCTGGATGACAAAGGATATCCCTAAAGAGATGGCTTAATAACACTTGTTCAAAATCAGTGCACTGACTGGAAAAGGAAGTACGATCAGAATCAAAGAGCATTAAATTTGAAGCAGTAATTTACTTGCTTTGAAATTTGAGGAATTTGGCCTTTTTGTGCCATTTTAAAATGAAGAATTATGCTGGCTATTTATAATCATTTGTTGTAGGCTGACTGATTCACACAGCTAGACTTCCCCACATCCTGCTCCCTATAACGACTCAATTTCATTCTCCCCTCCATCACATCTATTTTGTTGTTGCAACCTTCTGCATTCGCACTTCTGATCTGTCGTCCTTTTCTTCAACCGACTTCTCACACCACACCCCACAGTGGTTGACAGGGCCCTGGCCCATTCCTATCTCATTTTCCACAATTCTGCTTTAATCCCTTCCCCTCGCTTCCAGAACCATGGTAGGGTCCCTCTTGTTCTCACTGCATTTCTACGGCAATATGGTGTACTTGGCAATGTCCTCAAGCAGGTATGTGTCTTATTTACTTTAAAACTCTTTGCGCCAGATTCTACAACCTTGCCTGCAGCTGTG
Organism: Carcharhinus amblyrhynchos; assembly: GCF_965287045.1. Taxonomy (NCBI): domain Eukaryota; kingdom Metazoa; phylum Chordata; class Chondrichthyes; order Carcharhiniformes; family Carcharhinidae; genus Carcharhinus; species Carcharhinus amblyrhynchos. The sequence goes on along the minus strand of NC_137324.1, from coordinate 42,333,070 downwards.
AACAGAGATTTGGCTGAGTACCAAATTCTCCGTTGTTGCTGACAGCAGTGGCAGGGCATACGAGATTGAAGAATTCTGGCCTTTGATTTTGTAACTCATATAAATAATTCCTATCTCTAATGGAATTGTATGATCCTCTTTCCTGGAATTGTTAGTTTTTAGCTGCTTTATGAAGACAATGATTGATATTCTGGCTCTATCAAGTGGTCCAAAAAGTCATCATCCAATGCTTGCCCTTCTAGTTCTAACCTTGAAGATAAGCATAGGTTATCTTTTAAGTGTGATCAACTCCAAGTTTGTTTGAACTGCATTTAAATCAGAATCACACTTACCTGTTTCTAAACCAGATGCCTGGTTAAAACTTAATTAAAAGCATTAAACCAGTGTCTCCTGAAACCAAAATTTAAATTATAAAATATATGAGTTACTCAACAGGGAAAGTCAAATTACCAGACATAAACTGCTAGGACTTCAGCAAAGGCTTGGAGGGCTTTTAGCTTCAGCTGACAGCACTATAAGGACATTACAGCTGTGACCACGGTTCCCATGCAAGGAACTCACAGTGCATCATTGAGGGAAGTTGCAGGCTGGCATAAAGTAGGTAAATTGTGAGAACAATGCTGCAAATAGCCAACACAGTTTTTCTATGAAAGCACTCACTTAGAAGGAGCAGTGATTACAGACTTAAAGTGAAGCATAGCATCAAAGTGCTGGGGGTGGCGAGAAGGTGAGGGAGTGTGCGTGTTGGTAATGGCAATACCAGCTAACAACTTTCACATACTAGTTAATGGGGGAAATAACTATCCTGCATGTGTCCCCATCATTGCACTGAATGCACATTTGTCATTGGTTCTAATAGGGTAGGAGGCCAACAGTTGATGACAGTAGATATTTTTCAAAATAAATATTTAGCAAAGTACTTTGGGTAGAGGTATTTGGCAGGTATCATATGTCTTTTTAAGAAATTGTGGACTGTGGTACTTTTAAAATTTGTTTCAGGCATATCAATATCTGTCCCAATCCTTATTTCACTACATTGGTCATGTCCTCTTTTAAAGTAGTAATTATGGCACATGCAATAAGCACTTTCTGATTAAGACACAATGGTGCAATGATTCTATAGTCCTGGACCCAATTCTCGAAAGTTCATATCCTATTGTGGAAAGTTGATAAGTGCCTGGTAATTGTGGGCTAACAGTAAATAAAAATATGATCATGAAAACCGTTTCACTGTTTAGTGATCCATCTGGTAAAGAAAGGGGCCAACTAGCTATAGTCTGGCTTACATGCAACTAAAGTTGCACAGTACAAACTTGACTATGAAGTGTAAAAGTTGTCTACCACCTTCTCAGGGCAAGTAAGGAAAATAAATATAACATCTCTCAGTCTGGCAACAAAGAAAAGATAATTATTCTCGAAACTTGATAGTGGTAGTGTTGTACTATGAAGCTGCTCCCAATGGCCCCTGTGGATAAGAATCGGAATTTCAACAGATAAGTATTCCTTGTGTAGGTGTCAGAGATTCTTGGGTACCAGCAACCTTAGGCACATTTAGTCGACTCTTAATACAAACAGTGCTGATACCATGCATCCAATGCAGGGTCTTTAATTACTTGTGCACAAGGAGAATCCCCTTCCCTCCATCAAAATGGCTAGAGTAGTTCTGACATTACAGAGAAACAACTCAGCAATTATAGTCAATTACAGCAAATCAGGAAAAATAAATTTTTCACATCTTCCATTGACATACATGTTTGCGAATTAAATCAAGGTTTTCTCTCTTTCTCATTCGATGAAGAAATGATTTCTGCTAATCCTTCATTTGCATGGCATATCCCCATGTCTCACCTTTGGTATTATGGAAAATTTCTGGTCTTGTTCACCCTCCGGTGAGGGTCAAAAAGCAAAATGTTTTGAGGCCTAGGCAAGGAAAAAATAAATCCCTATCAGACAGGCTCCTTTAAAGGTCTGCAACTAACATCATTCTCACAAACTGTTATAGAGAAGGCATGATTTTTTTTTAATCTGGGCATTTTAACTTCGTAAAAAGTCTGACAACACCAGGTTTCAGTCCAACCGATTTATTTGATAGTAAATTCACAAGCTTTCGGGTTAGCCCCTTCGTCAGGTGAATGGAGAGTTCTGGCCTCAGACAGAGCATATAAAGCACAGACAGTTTACAGATTACTGATTAGAATGCGAATCTTTACACCTAACCTGCTGTTCAAGTCTTAAAGTGGCTAACAATGTGAGTGGAAGGAGCACTGATCACAGATTAAAGAGATGTGTATTGTCTCCAGACAGTACAGTAAGTGAGGTTTTGCAAACCCAGGCAAGTCACGGGGGTTACAGATAGTGCGACATGAACCCAAGATCCCTGTTGAGACCGTCCTCATGTGTGCGGAACTTGGCTATCAGTCTCTGCTCAGCAACTCTGCGCTGTCGTGTGTCGTGAAGGCCGCTTTGGAGAATGCTTACCCGAAGGTCAGAGGCTGAATGCCCATGACCACTGAAGTGTTCGCCAACAGGAAGGGAACAGTCTTGCCCAGTGATTGTCGAGCGATGTTCATTCATCCGTTGTTGTAGCGTCTTTACCTCTGTCCAATGCCGGCATATCTGGTGTTTACCCCTGTCCAACGCCGGCATATCCACGTCATTTTAACTTCCACATAGATGCTTAATTGATGAAGAGACTAAGAAGTTGGGTAAGTAGCCTCTCATCCTATTTTAATCTGAAGGATCTTTGTTGCTAAAATAGACAATTGTACAATGTGAGTCCATGCATTTTGTTTTCAAGGGGCTAACAAATGGAATAAAAAGCCCTCATATACTTAGGTAATAACTTCTCTGGATGAACTCCTGTGCAAAGTTGTCTGGATGCTTTACATAATTCCTCAGGGAAGCTGCATCAGGTTCTCAGTAAACTCTTGTGGCATACATCCAGTGGCATATATTTAAAGCAGACAAATTGTGGGTGTTCTCACCATGGCAGTCTTCCTGAGTCATGAAAGGTTTCTCACTTACACTCTCACAACCAATGAACATGAGATATTGCATACACAGGCTCGAACAACCACAATCAGGCATTTCTGATGCAGCCAATATTCAGAGGAGCTAAAGCAATGTTACTGCAAAAGCAGCAGGTTCCAGTGAGGCTCTTGTTCTCTGTATTTTTGCCTCCATTTTTCTACCAATTCAGCAATGCATCGCGGCATTTTCCTGCAGCTCCCTTCAAGTGTAAATAGCAGCCCTTGCAACTGTTCTGCTGGAAATCTTTCTCACCCTCCAGCCCTCATTACCCACTCCTCTGCCCGCCCTTCTTCCTGAGGGTAATTCCCGTGTCTGACCTATTTTGGTTACTTGAACATCATTGCACCTGCACCTGCACTCTGTTTTAATCTCTGGATGGCACTTGGGTGGCATGATTAGTGACCTAAAAGGGAATTTACACGTGCAGGCTGCAGGAATGGCCAAGGTGTTAAATGAATGCTTTACATTTGGGTGGCATTTACCAAAGAAGTAGATGCCACCCTGGCCATGGTGATGAACTACTAAACTCTGTCACCAGAAGAGTTCAAATTGATAAGGAGGAAGTGTTGCGTAGACAGTCGGTACTGAAAGTAGACAAGATATCGGCACTGGATGAGATGCGTCCAAGGATATTGAAGAAGGTGAGAGTGGAAATTACAGAGGTAGAATCATAGAATCCTACAATGCAGAAAGTGACTCTTCGGCCCATTGAGTCTGCACTGACCACAATCCCACCCAGGCCCAACCTCCATATCCCTACATATTTTACCCGCTAATCCCTCTAACTTTTGCATCTCAGGACACCAAGGGCCAATTTTTTAGCACGGCCAATCAACCTAACCCGCACATCTTTGGACTTTGGGAGGAAACCGGAGCACCCAGAGGAAACCCACACAGACATGAGGAGAATGTGCAAACTCCACACAAATAGTGATCCGAGCCAGGAATCAAGCTCAGGTCTCTGGAGCTGTGAAGCAGCAATGTTAACCACTGTGCTACCGTGCCGCCCATAATGTAATTATGTAAAGTGCCCAGGCGCTAGCCATAACCTTCCAGTCTTCTCTAGACTCAAGGGAGGTGACAGAGGACTGGAGAGTTGTGAATCATAGAATCCCTACAGGCCATTTGGCCCATTGAACCTGCATTGACTCTCCAAGAGAATACCTTACCCAGGCTCTTTACCAGTCCTATCCTCTAATCCCACAATTCATTACAGCTAATCCATTATTTATTGGTTTTGTTTCACTCGAGCATTTTCTTCTGGTGTCAGGAAACTTGTGCTAAGTGAACACTATGTCCTATTCCTAACATTTCTGCCAGCATTGCACAACTTGTATCACACAAGAACACAAGAAGTAGAAGCAGGAGTGGGCCCCTTCGCCCTTCAAGCCTGGTCCACCATTCATAGCTGATCTATGCCAGCCTCAATTCTTTTTCTGTGCCATTTCCCTATAGCCCTCCATGCCTTGATCTATCAAGTATTTGTCACAAAATAACTAGGGGCATAGATCAACTAGATGGTCAACATCTTTTCCCAAAAGTACAAGAGTCTAAAACTAGAAGGCATAGGTTTAAGGTGAGAGAGGAGAGATCCAAAAGGGTCCAGGGGGGCAACTTTTTCACACAGAATGTGATGAGTGTCTGGAACAAGATGCCAGAGAAAGTAGTAGAGGCGGGTACAATTTTGTCTTTTAAAAAGCATTTATACAGTTACATGGGTAAGATGGCTAGAGAGGGATATGGGCTAAATGCAGGCAATTGGAAGTAGCATGCTGGTTGAAAAAGAGGGGTGACATGGACAAGTTGGGCTGAAGAGCTGTTTCCATGCTGTTAACTTCTACGACTCGATGATGTATGACACTTCCACTTTAAATATTTCTAGTGACCCAACTCCACCACCTTTTAGGGCAGAGAATTCCAGAGATTTCCCATCCTCTGCGAGAAGAAACTTCTATGCACCTCAGTTTTAAATGACCGGCCCTTTATCTTGTAGCTTTGTTCAAGACTCTCAAGTGTAAACTTACACAGTGAATTATTTCAAGGAAAAGCAAGGGGAGCATCATATTTCTGTTGTCACACAACAACTATTGCGATAATGGTCCAGACCAACAATTGATTTAACTCCTGAGACCAACTGCAGATAACACTGTCCAGACTGGAAAATAAGGATTCTCCTGGACCCTTTACTTCAAGTCTACAGCAGACAATCAATGCATCTATCAATCAATTCATCCAGAGTTCTGTCCGGCAAATGTAATTCTGGTGAGACACATTTAAAGAGTCTACTTTTATGGAAGGATATTCTTCCACCAGCTTCTGGCATCAGCTAAGCAATGGAATTAAAAGCTGAACTTTGCTGTGGAAAAATCACCAGGCATATCACCTAACCTGTCAATCATCCCCAGATCAAGCTCCATCCAGTCGGACAATGTAAACGTCCGTTGACCTCAAGTGGGATTTTCCAGTTTTTGGGTGAGCGTGGCCAGAAAATCTCCCCCAATTTAGACCGGGGGACATATAGAAGGGAATCGATCCCTCATGTATCTCAACTGTGGTTGATTGGTCTGTATAGTGAATAGTCAGCTTTTTAAAAAAGATTGTGTTCAGCCGCATTTCACAGCATCTTCAATTGTGTTAGTGAAAAATATTGTTATCTGAGAAATGACCACATGCTCGAAAATTATTCTATTCATTAAGATGTTATACTGCAGACATGCAGCTGGTTATTCTGGCTGGATCCCAATTTCTCACAGTCTGAAATACCTTTGTTTACTTCATACATTTTGGCAAAAATTTAGGTTAGCAGCCATTTTACATCAATCTGCCATTTTATAATGCTAACTTGTGAGTTTACGCTGTTAATTTGGGATTAACAGTTTAAATTCTTAAGGTCCTCCATCACATTTGTGAGCTTCTTCACTAGGCCAGCTTCTCCAATCTATCTCCAAACTGAAATTCCTCATCCTGTGAATCTTTTCTGCACTCCCTGTAATGCCTTCACATCATAATCACATTTCCTTGTATTCTATTTTGTCACAGATATGCAAGAACAAACACATCAAATAAATGTTGGAACAATTGAATTGTTGGGACTTCATTGTGTATTCACTCTATGTAATTGTGACTTCCAGCTAATTTTTCTCATGTCCACAACAAAAACTGTGTCAAATAATCAAATACACACCTCCTATGGAGTACAACAAGATCTTGTGTGCGAAATAATCTAGGCTAACATGCCCTGGGCAAGCAATAGGCCGATTTATTGTTTCTGAATTACTTATGTGATCTCCATTATGTGCCTTGTCATTTAAGAGAAGGATTAATAGCAGTCAACCCAGATACATTTGTAGCAAGCTGAAGTACTAAACAGATTTTTTCACAGATAGTCATTTAGGACATACACGAGCAGTGAGTTGCTGAGGTCAGCCCAAATTGCAGTGTGTTGAATATACAAAGGTGAATTTCCTTGAACTATTTTCCTGATAGAACTTTCAAAGACAGAGGGCAGGATTTTACGACTTCGCTCAGACAAGATCGTAAAATACTGTCCAAAGCCAACTGAGATTTCCATTCTGCGAGTCTCACTCGCCCCAATTCCGGGCCGGGAGAGGCAGTAACATTTCGGTCAAAGGATGGGATCTTGAGCCCACTCTCTCTGTCCACAGGAATGAGCATGGGCTCAAAATGCAGAGAGTTCAGAAAGACATGATTGTCACAGGTGAGATCGCCTTTTCCAATTTTGAGCTCATCTCACTGCGGAGTGATGTGCAACATGCCAGAGAGGGGCAAGAACCTAACTTGGATGCATCAGCATATTGTTAGGAGGTACTGCAATGTAATCCCCAGTGAATCTCCCACATTTTTGTGGTCTGCTGCGCTCTCCACAACATAGCAATGCAGAGGGGAGACCACCTAAACCTAGAGAAGATAGGCAGGCACCAGATCTCCGATGAGGAGGATGTTGAGGAGGGTGGTGGACTGATGATGTTGAGGAGGAAGAACACTGGCAATGGACAGGCGCAGAATTGTCCATCAAGCAAGGAATTCCCTGACTGCCTCTCATTTCAGAAATGAGCAAGTGTATCACAGAGTCATAGAATCCCGAAAGTGAAGAAGAAGGCCATTTGGCCCATCAAGTACGCACCAAGTCTCTGACAGAGTACCCACCACCTGCCCTATCCCTGTAACTCCATGCATATTTCATGGCTAATCCATCAACAAGATCATTTATGTGCAGATCCACAAGAGATGGGTGAGATCCAAAATGAATATTTCTCATCAGTATTTAATGTTGAGAAAGGCATGGATGTTAGGGAACTTGGGGAAATAAAAAGTGATGTCTTGAAGAGTGCACATATTACTGAGAAGGAAGTGCTGGAAGTCTTAAAGTGCATTAAGGTAGATAAATCCTTGAGACCTAATGAAGTGTATCCCAGAACATTGTGCGAGACTAAGGAGGAAATTGTGGGTCCGTGGCAGAGATATTTGAATCACTGGCAGCCACAGGTGAAGTGCCTGAAGATTGGAAGGTGGCAAATGTTGTGCCTTTGTTTAAAAAGGGCTGCAGGGAAAAGCCTGGGAACTACAGGCTGGTGAGCCTCACATCTGCAGTGGGTAAGTTGTTAGAAGTATTCTGAGAGACAAGATCTACACGTATTTAGAGAGGCAAGGACTGATTAGGAACTTTGTGAGTGGAAAATCACGTCTTACAAATTTGATTGAGTTTTTGAAGGGATAACCAAGAAGGCAGATGAGGGCAGTGCAGTTGATGTTATCTACATGGATTTTAGCAAGGTCTTTGACAAGGTACCACGTAGTAGGTTGTTGCACGAGGTTAAATCTCACGGCGTCCAATGTGTGGTATTTAAATGGATACAAAATTGGCTTGATGACAGAAGTGATTGTAGAGGGTTGTTTTTCAAACTGGAGGCTTGTGACCAGCGGTGTGGCTCAGGGATCGGTGCTGGGTCCACTGTTATTTGTCATTTATATTAATGATTCGGAAGAAAATTTAGGAGGCATGGTTAGTAAGTTTGAAGTTGGCACCAATGTTGGTGGAAGAGTGGGCAGTGAAGAAGGTTATCTTGGATTGTAACGGAATCTTGATCAATTGGGCCAGTGGGCTGACGTATAGCAGATGGATTTTAATTTAGATAAATGCAAGGTGATGCATCTAGGTAGATCAGGGCAGAACTTATTTAATGGTAAGGCATTGGAGAGAGTTATAGAACAAAGAGATCTCGGGGTACATGTTCATAGCTCATTGAAAGTGGAGTCACAAGTGGACAAAGTGATGAAGAAGACATTCAGCATGCTTGGTTTCATTGGTCATAGCATTGAATACAGGGGTTGGGGTGTCTTATTGAAGTTGTACAAGACATCGGTAAGGTCACACTTGGAATACTGTGTACAAGTCTGGTCATCCTATTATACAAAGGATATTATTAAACTAGAAAGAGTGGAGAAAAGATTTACTAGGATGCCACCAGGACTTGATGGTTTGAGTTATGAGGAGAGACTGGATAGACTAGGACTTTTTTCTCTAAAGCGTAAGGGGTGATCTTATATAAGTCTATAAAATAATAAGGGGCATAGATTAGCTAGATAGTCAACATATTTTCCCAAATGTAGGGGAGTCTAAAACTAGAGGCATAGGTTTAATGTGAGAGGGGAGAGGTACAAAAGGATCCAGTGAGATAATTTTTTTCACACAGAGGGCGATGAGTGTCTGGAAGGTAGGTACTGGATCCCAAGAAAAGGAATTTGTGGAATGTCTAAGAGATGGTTTTTTTTGGAGCAGCTTGTGACAGAGCCAAGTAGGGAACAGGTAATTTTGGATTTAGTGATGTGTAATGAGGCACACTTGATTAGGGAACTTAAGGTGAAGAAACCCTTAGGTAGTAGTGACCACAATTTGATAGAATTTACCCTGTAGTTTGAGAGTGAGAAGCTGGAATCACATCTAATGGTGTTACAGTTAAATAAAGGTATATACAAAGACATGAGAGAAGAGTTGGCCAGAGTTGATTGGAAAGGGAGCCTAGCAGGGAAGATAGTAGAACAGCAATGGCAGGAGTTTTTACAGGTTATTTGGGAGGCACAACAGAAATTTATCCCAAGGAGGAAGAAACATGCTAAGGGGAGGACAAGGCATCCATAGCTGACGGGGCAAGTGAAGGACAGCATAAAAGCAAAATAAAAAGCATACAAAGTGGTGAGGCTTAGTGGAAAGCCAGAGGATTGGGAAGCCTTTCAAAGGGAGCAGAGGACAACTAAAAAAGGCAATAAGACGGGGAGAAACTGAAATGTGAGTGTAAGCTAGCTGGTAACATAAAAGAAGATAGGATGAGCTATTTTCAATATATTAGATAAGAGAGAGGCAAAAATAACCATTAAACCACTGGGAAATGAGGCTGGAGAAGTAGAAATAGGAAACGAAGAAATGACAGAGGAACTAAATAGTTACTTTGCATCGGTCTTCATGGTGGAATGCTGGAGCTCCAGGAGAGTCAGAGGGCACAGGCAAGTGTAGTGGCCTTCACTAAGGAGAAGGTTCTGGGGAAACTGAAAGATCTGAAGGTGGATAAATCACCTGGACCGGATGGAATACACCCCAAGGTTCTAAAAGAGATAGCTGAGGAAATTGTGGAGGCACTGGAGGTGATCATTCAGGAATTATTGGAGGCAGGAATGGACCCAGAGGACTGGAAAGTAGCTAATATAACATCACTGTTTAAGTAGGGAAGGAGGCAACAAATGGGAAATTATAGGCTGGTTAGCCTGACTTCGGTCATTGGCAAGATTTTAGAGTCCATTATTAAACATAAGATCACGGAGTACTTGGAAATGCATGATAAAGTAGGACTGGCTTCATCAAGGGAGGTCTGACAAATATGTTAGAGTTCTTTGAGGAACTAACAAGGAAGTTAGATAAAGGAGACCGAGTGGATATGATTTATTTAGATTTCCAGAAGGCCTTTGATAAGGTGCAATGTAGAAGATTGTTAAATAAGTTAAGAGCCCATGGTGTTAAGGGTAAGATCCTGGCATGGATAAGGGATTGGTTGACTGGCAGAAGGCAGAGAATGGTAATAAAGGGGTCTCTTTTAAGATGGCAGTTGATGACTAGTGATGTGTCTCAGGGGTCGGTGCTAGGAGCACAACTTTTCACAATATGCATTAAAGATTTGGAAGAAGGAACTGAAGGCGCTGTTGCCAAGTTTCAGATGATACAAAGACATGTAGAGGGACAGATAATATTGAGGAAGTAGAGGGGCTGCAGAAGGACTTGGACAGGTTAGGAGAGTGGGCAAAAAAGTGGCAGATAGAACACAATGTGGAGAAGTGTGAGATTATGCACTTTAGAAGGCAGAATGGAGACACAGACTATTTTCTAATGGGGAAATGCTTGGGAAATCAGAAACACGAAGGGACTTGAGAGCCCTTGTTCAAGATTCTCTTAAGGTTAACGTGCAGGTTCAGTCAGCAATTAGGAAGGCAAATGCAATGTTAGCATTCATGTCGAGAGGACTAAAATACAAGAGTACTTCTGAGGCTGTATAAGGCTCTGGTCATACCCTATTTGGAGTATTATAAGAAATTTTCCCCATATTTAAGGAAGGACGTGCTGGCCTTGGAAAGGGACCAGAGAAGGTTCACAAGAATGATTCCTCAAGTGAAGGGCTTGTCATATGTGGAACAATTGAGGACTCTTGGTCTGTACTTGTTGCAGTTTAGAAGGATGAGGGGGGATCTTATTAAAACTTACAGGATACTGTGAGGCCTGGATAGAATGGATGTAGAGAGGATGTTTCCACTGGTAGGAAAAACCATAACCAGAGGACACAACCTCAGGCTAAAGGGACAACACTTTACGACAGAGATAAGGAGGAATTTCTTCAGCCAGGGAGTGGTGAATCTGTGGAACCGAGGCCAGGTCATTGAGTGTCTTTAAGGCAGAGATAGATAGGTTCTTGATTAATAAGGGGATCAAGGGTTATGGGGAAATAGCAGGAGAATGGGGATGAGAAAAATATAAGCCATGATTGAATGGCGGAGCAGACTCAATGGGCCAAGTGGCCTAATTCTGCTCCTATGTATTATGGTTTCATGGAACAAGCTGCCAGAGGTAGTAGAGGCGGGTGCAATCTTGGCTTTTAAAAAGTGTTTAGACAATTACACGAGTAAGATGGCAATCAAGGAATATGGGCCAAATGCAGACAATTGGGACTAGCTTTGTCATTTAAAAAATAGGACGGCATGGACAAGTTTGGCCCAAAGGCCTGTTTCCATGCTGTAAACCTCTGTGACTATCTAACCTATGTACCTTGGGAAAGTAAGAGACAATTTACCATCACTAATTCACCTAACCTGCGTATCCTTGGAGTGTGGGAGGAAACCAGACCTTTCAGAGAAAACCCACGCAAACATGGGAAGAATGTGCAAACTCCACTTAGACAGTCACCTAGGGCCGAAATTGAAACCAAGTCCCTGGTGCTGTGAGGCAGCAGTGCTAACCACTCTGCCACCATGCTGCCCAAGGGAGTAATCTTCTCTCTTTGAAATGCTAATCAACTGCCCTTGTGGCATTAACTTGTTTTCAGGAGACTTTTCTGCAGCTAGGTGTGGCTGTCCCAAATTCACATAAAAACTGGAGTAAATCCTGTTGGTTTTTTCAGCAGCATTTTCAAGGTGATTCTCCCACACTCTGTGCATCACAAAAAGCCCTTGTGTGAACTACACTAAAAATCAGTGGGTGGGGCCTATTCCCACTGGAGTGGCCAGCAGCTTAGCGCTGAGCAGACTACTCCGTATGCACCGATCTGACAGTGCCTAGATTGGCACGTGCGCAGTAGCCCCACTTTGCAGGCCTCCCAACCACTGGCCAGCTCAATCGGTCGCTGGCCAGCTCCAAAACCCCACCACCTGATCACTGGCCACCCAGACATGTCCAAGCTACCTCAATCTCTCTCCACATCCCCATCCTCCGCAGTCCTGATGCCCTGATTCCACCCCTCTCCCATTGGCAGCTCCCCCACCCCACCCCCTCCCCCCCTTTGCCCACCACCAGGCTAGACCAGTGCAGTAGGCTGGGAGAATTACCCCCATTGTGTGTGGATATATAATTCTTTCTTTTTGATGTTAATCACTGTGCTACTGTGGGTGGCACGGTAGCACAGTGGTTAGCACCGTTGCTTCACAGCTCCAAGGACCTGAGTTTGATTCCTGGCTTGGGTCACTGCCTGTGTGGAGTTTGCACATTCTCCTTGTGTCTTCATGGGTTTCCTCCAGGTGCTCCGGTTTCCTCCCACAGTCCAAAGATGTGCGGGTTAGGTGGATTGGCCATGCTAAAAATTGCCCCTTAGAGTCCTGAGATGTATAGGTTAGAGAGATTAGTGGGTAAATATGTAGGGATATGTGGCTGGGGCCTGGGTGGGATTGTGCAGACACAATGGGTCAAATGGCCTCTTTCTGCATTGTAGGGTTTCTTTGATTCTATGTTACTCAGGAGGAGGGGATGTTCTGATCCTTCCATGAATGGGGTCTTGGGAAATGTGGCTGGGGGTTGGGGAGGGTGGAACTGTCTGCAGCAGGACTTCTTCTGATATGACAAGTGGGGGTGGTATGATGGCACAGTGGTTAGCATGCTGTCTCACAGCCCCGGGGACCTGGGTTCGATTCCCGGCTTAGGTCACTGTCTGTATGGAGTTTGCATGTTCTTCCCGTGTCTGCATGGGTTTCCTCCAGGTGCTCTGGTTTCCTCCCACAGTCCAAGGATGTGCAGGTTAGGTTGATTGGCCATGTTAAATTGCCCTTTAGTGTCCTGAGATGCATAGGTTTGAGGGATTAGTGGGGTAAATATGTGGAATTACGGGAATAGGCACCAGGTGGTATTGTTGTTGGTGCAGACTCCATGGGCTGAATGGCCTCTTTCTGCGGTTTAGGGCTCGATGATTTCTTTACGTTGTCCTCAGTGAGGCAGAGACATTGCACAGTGATTCTCACATTCCACAGGAATGAAGCACTGGGTGTATACGTAGGTTTGCTTAGTGATATGAAATGACAGGATGGAGACTCTGCGTGAGAACAGAGTGATTTATTATTTTTAACTATTTGCGGTGGTGACCGCTCCAAACAAGTACCTAGTTTTACCCATGCCAACTCAGTGTCTATGATTTCTTAATCTTCCTCACTCTCCCACTTCATCTCAGTGTTTCCCCAGAATCTGCAGCTGAAGATGAGGGGGCCTGCTGACTTCCACACTCTGTTGCCTGGGATGACCTTGGTGGGCCTCCCCTGGGGGCGGGGGTCTGGGGGTGCGGGGGGGGGGGTGTTCTGGATCTTAGGGCCCTGGCCAGCTTTCAGGCAGAACGGATATTACAGCGCTGCCCTTATCCCCACTGTAGAGTTGTTGATCATGTGTACATTATGATGACATGTACACAGGAAATGATGTATTGGTATTGTGGAAGGTCTCCCCAGCATGAGCAGACACACAGCATGTCAGAGCTGCTAAGGTCTCTCAGTAAACGGTTGAGCTGGTTAATCTTACCTTTCATTTCCATGTAACCCAGCAACTTTACACTCAGCTCTTCCACATTTTCTCAAAATTACATAAAGTTCCTCACTGAGTTAAATTTCCCTCTGCACCTGTTGTATCTTGGTCAATATTCTCACTTACAAGTATATCAGAAAGAGCCAATACTCAAAAATTTCTCTTCAGAAAGTCAGTCTGTCATTGCAAAGTTTTTTTTTGCAACTAACAGTAAACTCTCTAATACATACACACAGATCAACTGTTGTGTTTTATAAATGCTGTTCTGATCTAACTATGTTGTTCTTTAAAAGCTTGGCCAACTCCACGTTGGAGTCTGGTAGCTGTGTTTGGAGCAGAGAGTAGGCCGGAGTATTATTGTGTGGCTACAGGGGGAGCAAGAACACAGAAATAAAAGTTGACATTTTCTTTTTAAATGATTTTATGAGCAGTTTAACCAGCAGTCCATTTAAGAACCAAGGATCTCGCAGTTTAATTTCTGCAGGAGCATCAGTGGTGAATGCTCTGACCACTTGCATCCCAAAATAGAACTTTGATCTGTATATTAAAAGAGGCTTCCGAACTGAAATAGGTAAGTACTCCAAACGCTCCAGTCTCTTCTAAATGTATTCTTACATTTCAATATTCATGAAATATGGATGTTGCTCATTTTCCCTTCCTAGGTATGGTATTTTCTACTATCTAGCCCACCTAGTATTCCCTTGCTGCATCTCTACTAATCATGCATTTCAGCCGTTAACAATAAACTGTCCAGTTTCTTCTTGAAATCTATTAACATTTTCTGTCCCTGAGCCAATAAGTTGTTCCATATGCCTGACATCCTTTTAGTAAAACAAGGAAATTCTGAACATAGCAAAAAAAAATCACTCAGATCCATTTCCTTCAAGGTTTACAATAGTTGACCTGGGTTGTTACTTCCAGTAAATCAACAAGGTTGGCCAGGTAGGACCTTCCTTGTCTAAAACCAAGTTGATTGGTAATGTTAGACTGTTGTCTCGGTAATCATCAAATCTCCTCCTGATAGTTAATTCCATTGGGTTAAATGGACTAGGGGCCGACATTTGCCTGTATTTTATCCCCTATATCCAGTGTAGGTGCCATATACCTTGCTTCCAATCTACTGGTACGTCTCAATGGTCCAGCCATTCCCTCACCATATGCGTCAGTATCTCACAAATCTTCTCAGACTCTCTCAACACTCAGTGCTAAATGCCATCTAACCCTGGGAATTTATCTGTTCTAAACACTTGTTTAGAGTTGCAATCTCATTTGTAGCAATGCTTTGATTAATAAGTTTGCAGAAGACAACAAGATTGGTGACATAGTGGACAATAGGTTACCTAGGATGCAATGGGATCTTGATCGACTGGGCCACTGGGCTGATGAATGGCAGATGGAGTTTAATATAGATAAATGCGAGATGATGCATTTTGGTTGATCGAACTAGGGCAGGACTTGCCCTGTTAATGAAAGGATGTTGGGAAGAGTTATAGAACAAAGAGATCTAGGAGTGCAGGTTCATAGTTCCTTAAAAGTGGAGTCACAGGTGGACAGAGTGGTGAAGAAGCCATTCAGCATGCTTGGTTTCATTGGTCAGAACATTGAATACGGGAGTTGACATTTGTTGAAGTTGTACAAAATATTGGTAAGGCCACACTTGAAATATTGTATACAGTTCTGGTTACCTATTATAGAAAAGTTATTATTCAACTAAAAAGAGTGCAGAAGAGATTGACTAGCATGCTACCAGAACTTGATGGTTTCAGTTATAAGAAAAGGCTGGATAGACTGGGACCTTTTCCCCTGGAGACCAGGAGGCTTAGGGGTGAACTTATGGAGGTCTATAAAATATTGAGGGGCATAGATGAGATAGCTAACATAGTTTCCCAAAGGCAGGGGAATCTAAAACCAGAAGGTATAGGTTTAAAGTGAGACTAGAGAGATACAAACGGGTCCAGAGGGGCAATTTTTTCACACAGAGCGTAGTGAGTGTCTGAAATGAGCTGCCAGGGATGATAGTAGATATGGGTACAATTTTGTCTTTTAAAATACATTTAGACAGTTCCATGGGTAAGACTGGTATAGAGGGATATGGGCCAAACGTGGGCAACTGGGACTAACTTAATGGTAAAAACTAGGAGGCATGGATAAGTTGGGCTGAAGGGCCTGTTTCCATGCTGTAAACTTCCATGACTGTATGACTCTATTATGTCTGGCAGATGGCCCAAAGGTTTTGTCTGTGGGGATACAACTAGCAGTCAGCCCAATTATCTCCGAGGAAGCCTGAGGACCAATTTCTATTGATCCTTTGTATCTTAGCCTGGAAATCCGCTGCCTCCACAAGACTGGCCAAGAATGGGTCCCAAGCTAATTTCTACCCTCTGGTGTTTCAGGTACAGTCACTTTCTATCAATGCTGCTGCAACTTCCATTTCTTCTGTCAGTGTCACTCAAGAGGAGCACTGTCTTGCATGGCTTACCTGATTTGATTTTGATTTGATTTGATTTGATTTATTATTGTCACATATAAGTATGTAGTAAAAAGCATTGTTTCTTGCGCATCATACATACAAGGTATACCATTCATAGAGAAGGAAATGAGAGAGCGCAGAATGTAGTGTTACAGTCATAGCTAAGGTGTAGGGAAAGATCAACTTAATACAAGGTAGGCCCATTCAAAAGTCTGATGGCAGCAGGGAAGAAACTCTTCTTGAGTTGGTTGATATATGATTTCTGACTTTTATATCTTTTTCCTGATGGAAGAAGGTGGAAGAGAGAATGTCTGGGGCCCTTAATTATTCTGGCTGCTTTGCTGAGGCAGCAGGAAGTGTAGACAGAGTTGATGGGTGGGAGGCTGGTTTGCATGATGGATTGGGCTATATTCACAGCCTTTTGTAGTTTCTTGCGTCTTATCTGAGTCTTATAAGTCATATGTTACATTTTTTGATCCTAACTGTAAGATACATTAGTTTTCCAAATTTATTTTTCATTGAGTTAATGTCCCATTAAAATAATTTTCTTGTTACTGCATCCACTCCTCTCTGTATAGTGAACTATTGTCCTCTGTGTTGACCTTGTGGTTTTTCAAATGCTAGTTTGAATTTAGTCACATCAATGGTTTCCAGCAAGCTTTGAACTTAATATATGGTACTTCAATCTTTCATTATAATGAATAATTTGCCTGGATCCTGTTATCTGTTTTATAATCTTGTAAATTATAATTTATCTCCCTTATCTCATTTACCCTATGCCAATCACTTGTGGCTTAGGTAGTAATCCATATATTATTACCTTTGCAGTTCTGCTTTCTAATTTAGCCCCTAGATTCTCCTAATCCCGAAGCAGAACATCTTTTCTAGTCCAATCCATGTCATTGGTACCAACATGGACCACAACAAGTGTCCAAAGGGGCAATTTTTTCACATAGAGGATGATGAGTGTCTGGAACAAGCTGCCAGAGGTAGTAGTGGAGGCGGGCATAATTACATCTTTTGCAAAGTGTTTAGACAGTTACATGGGTAAGATGGATAGCGAGGGATACAGGCCAAATGAGGGCAATTGGCAGCAGCTTAGGAGTTTACAAAAAAAGGCCTGCATGGACAAGTTGGGCCAAAGGGCCTGCTTCCATGCTGTAAACCTCTATGACTTTATGACTCTATAACAACTGGATCTACCCACTCCCACCGCCAGTTTGTCTCCAGCTCTGAGCAGAAGTCCCAAGCCCTGACACCAAGCAACTATGTATCTAGTGATCTCAAGATCCAGCAGACATGGGCAGCACAGTATTTTCAGAGAAGATTTATACAGAATCCAATACTGAGAGGTTTGAAATGGATATATGCAAGCTGTCAGGTAGCATGTTTGGAGGGCAGTGACCTGTGGTTGCCACACAGATTAATGCCGGGGCTACAGATCCTCACAATATATGTTAATAATGCACAGCAAAGGAACAGGGTGTACTGTGACCAAATTTGCAGATGATACAAAGGTGGGGTGGAAGGCAAGATGTAAGGAGGATATAAATAATTTACAGAGAAATACTGACAGGTTCAGTGAGTGGACAGCAAATTGGCAAATGGAATTCAATGTAGGAAAATGTGGGATTGTCCACTGTGGAAGAAAGGATGAGAAGGCAGATTATTAAAATGGAGAGAGACTGCAGAAAGCTGTTGCACAAAGAGACTTGGAGCTCCTTGCTCATGAAACACAGAAGTCTGTCATACAGATGCAGAAGGTAATAATGAAAGCAAATGGAATGCTGGCTTTTATTACAAGGGGGCTGGAGTTTAAAAGTAAAAAGGTGTTGCTGTAACTATACAAGGTACTAGTGGGGCTAGATTTCATGGCATTTTCATTATAGGCAGTACAGAGGAAGCTTACTATGATGATTTTTAAAAATTTGTTCATGGGATGTTGCTGTCACTGGCTGGACTTGCATTCCCATCCCTGGGGACATTTAAGAGTAAACTACATTGCTGTGGGTCTGGTATCACATGTAGGTCAGACCAGGTAAGGATGATAGATTTACTTCTCTAAAGGACATTAGTAAACCAGATGGGTTTTCACAACGGTCAACATGTCATGGTCATCATTAGTTTTTTTAGTTCCAGATTTTTATTGCATTCAAATTTCACCATTTGCCATGGTGGGATTCAAACCCAGGTCCCCAGAGCATTGTCCTGGGTCACCAAATTACTAGTCTAGCGACAATATCACCATGCCACAATCTCTACTTGATCCTGGTTATGGAGTTCTGCCATATAAGGAAAGAGTAAACAAATTGGATCTGTAGTCCTTGGAGTTCAGAGGAATGAGAAGTGGTATGATTGAAAACTATAAGATTCTTCGGAGGTTGGGAAGGGTACATGCTAGGAAGATGTTTCCACTCAAAGGAGAGTGTAGGATCAGAGGGCATTGTCACAGAATAAAGGAGTCCTTATTTAAGACAGATTTGAGGAAGAATTTACCTGTGGAGGTCCAAGTCTTTGAGCATTTTACAGGGTGTGATCAATCAGCTTTCAGTAAGAGAATTAAGGGTTACGTGATAAGGCAGGAGTGAGTGTTAGATCAGGTTCAAAGGGCTGAATGGCCTACTCCTGTTCCTATTCCTTATGATCTGATGTTTTAAGTGGTAGATTCATTTATTTTTGAGCCTTTAATTGGTCTGATAGTGAAATACATTTTTAAAAATGTACATATGAAAGTTTCTGAACTTTACATGATTCATTCTACTGGTCCATGTTTTGTTTTTAAAAGCATTTTGGTTCAGTTCTTTTTATAATGAGTATCTTGTTTAAATGTCAGCTTCTGAAGCTGCTGTTTGAAATCATGGAGCTGACCTGAAATTGGCAAGTGCTTTAAGTCATAGAGGTTTACAACATGGAAACAGGCCCTTCAAACTAATTTGGCCATGCCACCCAGTTTTTATTGCTAACCTAGTCCCAATTGCCCACATTTGGCCCATATCCCTCCATACCCATCTTACCCATGTAACTGTCTAAATGCTTTTTAAAAGAGAAAATTGTACCTGCCTCTATTGCTGTCTGTGGCAACTTGTTCCAGACACTCCACCCTCTGAGAGAACAAATTGCTCCACTGGACCTTTTTATACATCACCCCTCTCACCTTAAACCTATGCCCTCTAGTTTTAGACTCCCCAGCTTTGGGAAAAGATGTTGACTATCTACCTCACTTATGTTCTTCATTATTTTGTAGACCTCTATAAGATCAGCACTAAGCCTCCTACGCTCCAAAGAAAGAAGTCCCAGTGTATCCAGCCTCTAGTTATAATTCAAACTAACAAGTTCCAGGAGCATCCTAGCAAATCTTTTCTGCACTCCTTCTAATTTAATAATATCCTTTCTATAAGAGGGTGAACAGAACTGTACACAGTAGTCCAAGTGTGGCCTTACCAACGCCTTGTACAACTTCAACAAGACATCCCAAAGCCTGTATTCAATATTCTAACCAATGAAACTAAGCATGCTGAATGCCTTCTCCATCACTCTGTCCACTTGTGACTCCACTTTCAAGGAGCTATGAACCTGTACTCCTAGATCTCTTTGTTCTAGAACTCTCCCCAATGCCCTATCATTAACTGCGTATGTCCTGCCCTACGAAAATGCATCACCTCACATTTATCTAAATTAAACTTAATCTGCCATTCATTGGCCCGCTTACCCAATTGATCAAGATCCCATGACAATCCTACATAACCTTCTTCACTGTCCATTATGCCACCAATCTTGGTGTCACCTGAAAGTTTATTAACCATGCCCCATAAATTTTCATCCAAATTATTAATATACATGAAAAATAACAGTGGACCCAGCACTGATCCCTGAGGCACACTGCTGGTCACAGGCCTTCAGTTTGAAAAACAACCCTCTACAAACACTCTCTGTTTTCTGTTATCAGGCCAATTTTGAATCCGATTGGCTAACTCTATGCAACAACGTTCCATGGGGTGCCTGGCCAAAGGCCTTGCTAAAGTCCATGCAGACAACATTGACTGCCCTCATCTACCTTCTTGGTTATTCCTTCAAAAAACTCAATCAAATTCATGCAACATGATTTTCCACTCACTATGCTGACTCTCCCGAATCAGTCCTTGCCTCTCTAATCGCCTGTAAGTCCTATTACCCACTACAGACTTTTAGTTTCACCCACCTGTAGTGCTCAGGGTTTTCCCTGAAGCCTTTCTTAAACAAGATTTGCTACCCTCCAATCTTCAGGCACCTCATCTGTAGCTCTGCTAGGGGACCCGCAATGTCCTCCCCAGCCTCCCACAATGTCCTGGGATACATTTCATCAGGTCCTGGGCATTTATCAAGCACTTGTTGTGTCATTAGTAGTAGATCCCGTGGCTTTAATAGACACTTTTCTTTTACATTTTCTGTGTTTTACAGTAGCCTAATAATATGGAAGCAGTACACTTACAAGATGCTTTGATAGTAATTCCACAGGATTAACCCTTGGCTTTGTAAATGTGTTGTAATTCAAGAGAGATGTTCAGATTTCCACATTATCAATTAATAGTGTTGTGGCTCAGGCAGAGGAAGACAATGTGTAAGATTCACAGCGCAGTCCAACTGGTAGTAAATAACATGCATTAATCATATCAACAAAGTCAACAAAAGGGAGCATTTGGGAAGCAACTAGCAAGCGTATAGTAATCACTCAGATACATTGTTACCGGGCAAAAGACAAAGGGGATTAGAAGTAGTCAGTGACAGTTTAAATCCTTGGAAAGTATTGCAAATTGAAATCTTCAGGCAAATGGGACGTACGCACTTTGCCGATTATTTAAATTGAGTATTACTTTAACCTTCAGCTCCTTGATTTTGTGCTGTTTTCACATTCTTTACTGCTTTTGAGATAAGAAAATGCTAACTCTACACGGATGTACACAAAACGGAAACAGACGAACAGTACTAGTGAAGTAGTTCTTCAGCCTTCCCCTTTATTGGTGATCTACAATCACATTAGTTATGTAGTTTTTTTTTAAGTGGCATCTGGATATTGAAGGTACAATATTATTAATAATACTGTTAGTGCTCCTATAATAGTAGTCAACAGGGGTGAAATTGGTCCCCATCATACTAGATTTCTAGAATTAGATGCATAAATTTCTGTGCACAAGCTCTCATTCTCAATCCCTCCTGAAATTGTGTGGGTTACTATCAGCTGCTGGTGACAACCACATACTCAACAGTATTGTGTCAAAGAGGTATACAGTCATGTGAAGATGCCAATTAATGCCCTACTACCTATTTTAGAACCTGATGCCAAATCCATCAAAAACATGGAAGAGTTTTGCCATGTCTACGTTCACCTATAGACCAGTCCTTAAAGGAGCAGCTGCAGACTGCCAATGAACAAGTATGTTTTTGTCTTTTTCAGTTTACCTAAATGTGAAGTCAGGAAGAGCAAGAATGCAGTTTGCTTCTGGCCTGTGTTTGTATTCTTATTATTCACTTACCCCAACCAGCCAAGATTTATTTAGAAGTATGTTTGACATGATGTTTTACAATGAATATTGTAAATAAGAATTGCAGTTGAAATTGGAGCACCTCATCGTGCCACATACTGTATTGAAAGACATGGGTTTGTTTTGCACTTATGCAATGTCAACTTTGAATGGTCATGTAATGTACTTTTTAAAATTATGTGAATAAAGTGTAGTTTTAGACAAATAAATGTGCAAAAATGTGTGGATTAGGTTGATTGCCCTTTAGTGTCAATGGGATTAGCAGGTTAAACATGTGGGGTTAGGGGATAGGGTCTGGGTGGGATTGTTGTCAGTACAGGCTCGATGGACCAAATGGCTTCCTTCTGCACTGTATGGATTCTATGATTCTATTCTACTCTAAGAATATCCTGAGTGATAGCTTGGTATCAGAGTTTGTTGAATTATGTGAGATCTGACCAGCAAGATACAACACATAACTAATTGGCAGCTCCTCTTGCAGATGAGGCTGAGGGCCTTATTTCTCATGAGCACAAGACACTTACCCACGGGCACATGCTGGAGGTTCACCGCTTCCTGGTACTTCTCAGCAGTTTCCATAAGATCAATTTCATGGCCAATGCTTTCTATCCGGGTACAATTTTATAATGAGATTAAAAACAGATATATTGACATTGAATAAGTCCAAGCTGTGAGATGATCAGTTAAGATATAATCTTACAATGTAATCATCTTTGTGGTGAAATGCACCCAGCTGGTACACTAATGTCAACCAAGTGACATTACTATCTACTTATTGACCAGGATTTTGCAGCCCTGCCCACCATGGGAGTTGGAACAGGCAAGGGGCAGACCATGGAAAAGTACGTCAACCTCAGGCGGGATTTTACAGTTTCAAGACGAGCGAAGCCGTAAAATTCCTTCCATTATTTCATGATTATGATTGCTGTTCAGAGCGCCCGGCCTGTTCTCCCTTTTATTTCTTTCTCTTTTCACATCTGGCTCATCAAACCGAGGAGATTTGAATGATATTAAAACATTGCGATCAACAGATAAAACCTTGCATTAATCCTGTGGGCCATGTCATTTGAACAGAGGACTTACTGCTGTGACTGTTGTGCCCGTAGCATTCCTTGCTTTTTATTCTCTTTGCAATGGGAGAAATTAAGAGGAATGTCAGAAATTAGCAACAAAGTGAATATACAGAGGTAACTGTAATCCTCAGGCAGAAGGGTAGGAGGTGACAAATCTCACTTGGGAATTCTGATGAATGTGAGAGACACTTAATAAGCTGTAAGTAATGCAGTTTCATTGCTGCACGGTCACTATTATGTTTTAACCAAACCAAAACTAAAATACTTTCAAGGTGCAGACAATCATTATTTTATTGTATTCATAGATGATTTACCCATAATTTGCCAATACCTGGCATTTAAGAAAGCGTGAGCCACAACTAGAACAACTGAGGACTGAATCAAATCCCCGCAGTGCAAAATTGTGATGAAAAATACCAGTGGACGTTCCTTTGGATAGTATTGCTCTCCTTTTCAAGTTACTTCTACCAGCTGTGCATGGATTCTTGACAGTCGTCAAGTCTCGAGGGAATAGCCGCTGTGTTAAGAACCCCAAGATTAGTGGCATAGTGGACAGTGAAGAAAGTAATCTCCGATTGCAACGGGATCTTGATCAATTGGGCCAGTGAGCTGACAAATGGTAGATGGAGTTTAATTTAGATAAATGCGAGGAGATGCATTTTGGTAGCTTGAACCAGGGCAGGAGTTACTCAGTTAATGGTAGGGCGTTGGGGAGAGTTACAGAACAAAGAGATCCAGGAGTACATATTCACAGCTCCTTGAAAATGAAGTCACAGAGTGGTGAAAAAGGCATTTGGCATGCTTGTTTCATCGATCAGAACATTGAATACAGGAGTTGGGACATCTTGCTGAAGTCGTATAAGACATTGATAAGGCCACACTTGGAATACTGTGTGTAATTCTGGTCATCTTATTATAGAAAGGATATTATTAAACTAGAAAAATGCAGAAAAGATTTGCTAGGATGCTTCCTAGTAAATTTGAAAACAAGGTTGAGACCTTTGAAATCAAGGTGTTGCTCGATCAAGAGTGAATTTGGCTCATTGAGCACTGGAGTGGAGGGTGAACAGGACTTGATACGGGGAGGACATGGGCAGCAGGGTTTTAGATAATCTCAGGTTTGTGGAGGGTGCAAGGTGGGAGGCCGGCCAGGAGAGAATTGGAATAGTTAAGTCTGGAGGTGTCAGTGACATAGATGATTTGAATTATAAGGACAGGCTGGATAGTTGTGACTTTTTTCTCTGGAGCGTAGGAGGCTGAGATCCATAAAATAATAAGGGGCATAGATAAGATAGATAGACAATTTTTCTCAAAGGTAGGGAGCTGAAATTAGCGGGCATTGATTTAAGTTGAGAGGGGAGAGATCCAGTGTCCAGAGGGGCAATTTTTTCACACAGAGGGTGGTGAGTGTCTGGAACAAGCTGCCAGAGGTAGTAGTAGAAGCGGGTACAATTTTGTCTTTTAAAAAGCATTTAGATAGTCTCATGGATAAAATGGGTATAGAGGGATATGTGGCAAATGCAGGCAATTGGGATTACTTATGGGTTTAAAAAGAATTGGCGACATAGACAAGTTGGGCCGAAGGGCCTAATTCCATGCTGTAAACCTCTATGACTCTATGACTCTATGTTAAATGTGACAGTGTGCCAAAACCCAAAACCTGGAATTTAGTGATGTATGTTTTCAATTTGGTATGACTGAGAAAAGATGTGCAAACCAGGGAAGAACAGTCCAGGCATTTTGTGATCAATTAATAAAGAATATTGATGAACTTAAATGTAAAAGACACATGACAAGGAGCACACACAGTATCACATGAAGTTACCCTTTACTCCCCAACTATCTATGTTTCCAGAACTTTGAGGTACCCCTTTTCCCAGACAACATCCAACATCTTTGTTTGAGTTTTGGATGCTAACCCTTGAAGCAGTAACTTGTTTTTGAGAGACTTTTCTGCAGCTGAGTGCGGCTGGGCTGGTAGCTCTTCAGTCTTGTGCTATGGATATATCATTCTTTCCCTTTGATGTTACCCACCTTATCTTTTACCATATAAATGTCACTTTCCTTATTTCTCCACTTTGTTATCTCTTCTGAACCCATTATTCTTCCCTAATTACATAAGTAGACACTCGTATTTTGCACTGTTATGCTAACTCACACATCTAAACCACATCAGATGGCTACCCTTATCAGTTCCCCTTTTTAATGTATCCCAATTTCATTTCTTAATCTAAATTTTCCTTAATTCCTAACACTTGTCATCTAAAAGCCAGCCTGTAACTTGGTGCCTTGATAGGAATAAAAGCTAGTTAGAAGACAGACATGAATGAAAAAGATATCATTGCTGCTAGATAGCTGGGATCCTGATAGCTTATTGGATTGAGGGCTGGCTGATGTTGGTAATATCAACTTTTGAATCCTGAAATGAGCCCTCAGATTAAAAATTAAAGGCTGCACTAACCTTGACAGCCAAAAGCACTGTTGGCCATGCCCTGGTGTTAGGCTTAAGCTGTTGTTGCAGAGGTTAACATAACCCACTGGCTGTCTTCTGTGTGAAGCAATGGTGCTTTAAGACATTGCCACTGGGTAAGGTTCAAATGGAAGACATGCTTTATGGATTTTCATTGTGGATATTGTTTTCTAGTCAGTGCCTGCTCCTCCTCTTCTAACTGTTTGCTCTCTGGTGTCTGCTTCTTCCTCCTGAACTCCAGCTCTGAAGGAAGCCCAATCAAACTATCCAGGAGCTGGCCAACGAAAAGAACCAATAAGATCTTGTTCTGCTTGAATAAAGCACATTTTCCATAGCAATATTAAAAGAAAGTACCAAGAAATGGGATGGGCAATAAACGCTGGCCAGCCAGCAACACCAATGTCCCATGAATAAATAAAGACAAGTTGATAAGTCTGTGCAAAATTCACATTGGACCCTTTGTTTTGTAACTAGAGGCAGAGAGTACAAAATGAGAAATTTCCTCTAAATCTTTTGCCAAGTGTTCCTGACCCCAGTGCCTAAGGACATGGGAGGGAATGTCAGAACCAGAAAATCCCTCCCTTTAGAAATCATTTGCAAGACTTCTGCTGGGGTCTTGGGTCCAGTTCTGGGCACCACACATTCAGAAGGATGTTAAAACCTTGCAGAGGAGATGTACTAGATTTGTACCAGGGACATGCACCTTCAGTTCTGTAAAAAGTAAAGAAACTTGGACTGTTCCCCTTAGAGCAGAGAAGAGTGGTAGGTAATCTCATCAAGTTGTTCCAAATTATGAATTGTCAGCATAAATAAAAAGGAGAATCAATTTTCACAATGTGAAGTGGTGATCCCCAGAGGATACAGATTTTAGGGAAGTGGAGTTTAAATCATAGTGGAGATGAGGAAAAGTAGATTATGGGGTGAGTTAGAATAGTTTGGAATTAATTGCCTGAACAGGTGGTGAAAGCAAATTTAATAACTTTCAAAAATGAATTGGATAACTGATTGCAAAGGAACAAAAATCAAGACAATGGAGGAAGATTATGGGAGTGGGTCTGTTGGATAACTCCTTGAAAGAACCAGTGCAGTCACATGGGTCAAATGGGCTTCTGCGCTGCTAGCAGTTTCAATGCACCATTTAAATAGTACTGCTATGCAGATAGTTAATGGCACATTTTGCTCTGTGAGTTTAGCACTTGGCAAGTGAAGCACTGGACATTTAAGAATTGAAATTTGATAATAGAAATTGCTTTGATGCCTCAAATTTAAATAACATTTTAAATAACTTGGACATGTGCTTCTGCTGTTAGTGCGTCCAAACTGCTGGGATGCCAAACATAAGCCCACCATCCATACTGGGATCTTATTTGGTTGGCTTGCATCTAGTAGACAGCTGTAGTTGAAAAGCTAGCATCAGCACAAGCATAATGGACTAAATGAGCTGCATCTGACTATAATTTCGATGATTTGAGGGGAATGGCAATTCAAGCCAGTCAGTTTTGGATAAGCACCAAAACTGTAGCTACCCACAGTTACCTGTCTCAGACCGGCAGCTGCAGAATAAATGTGGCAAAATTCTCAAATTTGTAGTACTCAGAGTTCAATGGGCAAATAGTGCTTTGGGATAGAAAATAGAGATCAATGGATTTTTAGATGCCAATGATGTGGAGGGATTTGGGGATAGTGTGGCAAGGTGGCACTGAGAAGATCAACCATGATCTAGTTAAACAGCTGAGGCAGTATATAAACGCATGTCAACTTAATGCAAGGTAAGTCCATTCAAAAATCTGACACAGCAGTAAAGCTCCAAATCTGTAAGAGATTGCATTAAAGCACCGTTAGAGAGTTTAAAAGGGTTAGAATGAAGTTTTAAAAGCATAGAACGAGAGTAAAAGATAGAATTAGAAGGTACGTTGTGTACAGCTTGCAAGAAGTCACCTCGCTCTGGTGCCATCTTGGGTTTAGGAATTATATACCTTGCATTAAGTTGATCTTTCTCTACACCCTAGCTATGACTGTAACATTACATTCTGCACTCTCTCGTTTCCTTCTCTAAGAATGGTGAGCTTTGTCTGTATAGAGTGCAAGAAACAATACTTTTCACTGTATGTTAATATGTGTGACAATAATGAATCAAATCAAAATCTAAATGTCATTTGTTCTATGAAAGATGGCCATTACAGAGACTGGTTAGAACAGGGATAGGAATGGTTGTTGGAAATTCCAGGGTATAGATGTTTCAGTAAAAGTAGGGAAGCTGGCAAAAGAGGTGGAGGACTAGCTTTGTTAATCAAGGATGATTTAACTGCTGCAGAAAGGCAGTTTGAGGGGGGATCTGCCTACTGAGGTAATATAGGCTGAAATTAGAAATAGGAAAGGAGTGGTCACGTTGTTAGGAGTTTCCTATAGGCCCCCAAATAGTGATAGAGATGTGGACTAGCTGGATTAACTCTTTCAATCAATTAGGAGCTGTACGTTTCCTGGGATGCAAAGTTATAAAAGGAAACCATGTTTGATATTGTTTTTGTTTTAAACTATTGTCTGTTTTTTTTAAAGATATAGTAAATCCAACTGTTAAAACTGATCTCTTGTTCTACTTCATTCTTGAGATATGAGCATCGGTGACAAGGCTGCATTTATTGCCAATCCTTAGCAGATGGTGGGGTGCTTTTGTCTTGAAATACTGAAGCTCATGTGATTCAGTACTCACACAATACTATTAGTTAGGGAGACTCAGAATTTTGACCCAGCAACAATGAAGGAATGGTGACACATTTCCAAGTCAGGGTGGTTTGTGAGTTGAAGAGAAACTTATAAGTGGGTGTGGGGCCATGCATGTGATGCTCCTTTTCCCAGGTGGTGGAAGTGCCATAAAGATACCCTGACTTTCTTTCAAAACCGCTTCAAACTTTAGAAATAAATGTATATTTATGTAAAAGTCAAATATTCTAAAATGTAACACGCAGAATCAAAATTTGGTCGGAATGAAGTAAAGTTAAAATAAAGTGAAGTTTATTTATTAGTCACAAGTAAAGCTTACATTAACACTGCAACGAGGTTACTGCGAATTTCCCCTAGTCACCACAGTCCGGCATCCGTTCGGGTCATCAATGCACCTAACCACCTAGGAGGAAACTGGAGCACCCGAAGGAAACCCACACAGACACGGGGAGAATGTGCAAACTCTGCACAGACAGTGACCCCCAAGCCGGGAATCAAATCCAGTTCGTGGCACTGTGGGCAGCAGTGCTAATCACTGTGCCACCGTGCTGCCCGTGTGCCACCCAAGGGTGGTATATAATCAGTCAAATTGCTCATTATTATTAAACTGTCCTGGCTTATTCCAGGCCACAGATTTCCACTGTAATTCTTTGTCCATATTGAGACGTATACCAATAACTTTACTGTTCAGCTGCACAGGTTTTACCTCAGAATGCACACTGGTTGGAGTCACTGGTGGAGCACAGCTAATTCATACTGCTTCAGAATTTGTGCAATGCACCAGCTAGAAGATTTATTCTGTAATTATAATCTGCTCCCTGGTTTTTATATTGTTTCTAGATTTTCATTAATCATGAAATAATCCCTATCATGTTGGTAATACACCACACACACACACACACACACACACACACACACACACACACACACACACACACACACACACACACACACACACACACACACACACACACATGGTATCCTGTCTATTCCTAAGCATCAGCCTGGATTTTCACCAAGTCGGGTTGATTTGGGAGCCCAAAATAGTGGTTTTATTCTGTGATACCCAAGGTCTTTCCCAAACTACCTGATTTTCAGGACCACTTTCATAAATTGGGAGTTGGTTCTTTCAAAGACCCACAATGCATCCTTTCTATATCCTTTCTATAATAGGGTGACCAGAACTGTACACAGAATTCCAAGTGTAGCTTTACCAATGTCTTGCACAACTTCAACAAGATGTCCCAACTCCTGTATTCAATGTTCTGGCCAATGAAGCCAAGCATGCTGAATGCCTTAGTCACCACTCTATCCAGCTGTGACTCGACTTTTAATGAGCTATGAACATGTACCCCAACATCTCTTTGTTCTATAACTCTCCCAAACACCCTACCAGTAACTGAGAAAGTCCTGCCCTGGTTCAATCTACAAAACACATCACCTCACATTTATCTAAATTAAACTCCATTTGCCATTTGTCAGCCCATTGGCCCAATTGATCAAGATCCTGTTGCAATTCTAGGTAACCTTCTTTATTGTCCTCTATGCCACCAATCTTGGTGTTGTCTGCAAACTTACCAACTATGCCTCCTATATATCATCCAAATCATGACTATAAATGACAAATGACAGTGGACTCAGCACTGATCCCTGAGGTACAACACTGGTCACAGGCCTCCAGTTTGAAAAACAACCCTCCACAACCATCCTCTGTCTTCTGGCATCAAACCAATTTGTATCCATTTGACTACCTCACCCTGGATCCCATAAGATTTAACCTTGTGCACAACCTACCAAGTGGTACTTAGTCAAAGGTCTTGCTAAAGTTCTTGCTACCAAATAAACCTGTTGGACTTTAACCTGGTGTTGTGAGACTTCTTATTGTGTCTACTTGTGACTCTAATAATTAATCTTTAACTCAATATATACTTGATATGAGTTCTTTATATTGAAGTGGTGGTGGCTCACTGATGTGATCTTGGACTTATATGTTTAAACATAAACACTTTTATTGGTCGGTTTCAGCTATGTACATTTCCAAGTATGGTTTTGCATGGTGCTATTCCATGCAGGCACGCTGCTTACAGAGTGTTGTTCTAGAATGTTCTCTGATCATTTGACACATGCATCACACTGCAGATGGTGACACACTCCCATCCCACATTAACTAATGATCTGCAGAGAGCCTGTCCATTACAATGCATGATGTGGAGATGTCGGCATTGGACTGGAGTAAGCACAGTAAGAAGTCTTACAACACCAGGTTAAAGTCCAACAGATTTATTTGGTAGCACAAGCTTTCGGAGTGTCACTCCTTCTTCAAGTGAGTGAGGAATTATGTTCACAAACAGACACAAACTCAATTTACAAGATAATGGTTGGAATGTGACTCTTCACAGGTAATCAAGTCTTAAATGTTCAGATAATGTGAGTGGAGAGAGGGTTAAGCACAGATTAAAGAGGTGCGTATTGTCTCCAGCCAGGAAAGTTAGTGAGATTTTGCAAGCCCATGCAATTTGTGAGGATTACAGATAGTACAGATAGATGAACCCAAGATCCCAGTTGAAGCTGTCCTCATGTGTGCAGAACTTGGCTATCAGTTTCTGCTCAGCGATTCTGCATTGTCGTGTGTCATGAAGGCAGCCTTGGAGAATGCTGACCCGAAAATCAGAGGCTGAATGCCCGTGACTGCTGAAATGTTCCCCGACAGGAAGAGAACACTCCTGCCTGGTGATCGTCAAGCGGTGTTTGTTCACCCTTTGTCATAGTGTCTGCATGGTCTCCCCAGTGTACCATGCCTCGGGACATCCTTTCCTGCAGCATATCAGGTAGACAATGTTGGCTGAGTCGCAAGAGTATGTACCGTGTACCTGGTGGATGGTTTTCTCACATGAGATGATGGCATCCATGTCGATGATCTAGCATTTCTTTCAGGGGTTGCTGTGGCAGGGTTGTGTGGTGTCATGGTCACTGTTCTCCTGAAGGCTGGGTAGTTTGCTGCGGACAGTGGTCTGTTTGAGGTTTTGCAGTTGTTTGAAGACAAGAAGTCGGGGTTTGGGAATGGCCTTGGTGAGATGTTTGTCTTCACTGAAGACATGTTGAAGGCTCCAGAGAAGATGTTATAGCTTCTCCACTCTGGGAAAGTACTGGACGATGAAGGGCACTCAGCCCGCCGTGTCCTGTGTTTGGCTTCTGAGGTGGTCAGTGCGCTTTTTCGCTTTGGTACGTCGGAACTGTCGATCGATGAGTCAAGCGCCATATCTGTTCTTATGAGGGCGTCTTTCAGCATCTGTAGGTTTCTATTGCGATCCTCTTCATCTGAGCGGATCCTTTGTATACTGACGGCTTGTCTGTAGGGGATGGTGTCTTTAACGTGTTTAGTGTGGAAGCTGGAGAAGTGGAGGTTATCCGGAGGCTTGCAGTACAGTGAAGTGCTGAGGTAACCGTCCTTGACGGAGACCACTGAAACAACTATATGATGACGTCAACAAGTTCCATCCCACCATCAGACTCACCATGGACTACTCTCTGGAATCGGTTGCATTCTTGGACCCACGCATCTCCATCAAGGGCATGATTGCCATCATCTCACATGAGAACACCATCCACCAGGTACGCAGTACATACTCTTGCAACTCGGCCAACAACGTCTACCTGATACGTTGCAGGAAAGGATGTCCCGAGTTATAGAACACTGGGGAGACCATGCTGATGCCACGACAACGGATGAATGAACACCGCTCGATAATTACCAGGCAGGAGTGTTCCCTTCCAGTCAGGAAACACTTCAGCAGTTACGAGCATTCAGCCTCTGATCTTCGGGTAAGCATTCTCCAAGGCAGCTTTCACGACTGTAAAGACTTGTACTTCAACCATTATCTTGTAAATTGAGTTTGTGTCTATATATGCCCTGTTTGTGAACACAACTCCTCACTCATCTGAAGAAGGAGTGACACTCCGAAAACTCGTGCTACCAGATAAACGTGTTGAACTTTAACCTGGTGTTGTGAGACTTCTTACTGTCATTACAATGCATGCAGGCACATATCATCACAGGGGCATTGAATGGAGTTTGGAAAGAATAGAACACAGATGCATCATTAGGAGGTGGGGAGTGATTAAAGGTACAGAAGGTAGCAATGTGAGGCTGTCCTGGGGCTAAGCCAGTGTCAGAGGGCAAATTCAATTTGTAATGGGGCTGAGGGGGCCATGCTAGATGGCTCTGCATGAGACACGTATGTCTTTGTCCTGGTCTGGATGGGGAAAGTCCACTCTTAGCCATAATGGTCAAGTCCAGCAAATTTGGTAGGTTCAGTCAGTTACATGTTTTTGTCCTGGGGTGGGGCAACTTGTACTGGGTAGGAGATGGCATAGTCACACTCAAGAGATGCGTCTCTTTCCTATTAATGGGAGTTGATAAATCGGGGGTGATATGTCATGGTCTCATTGGGCAGGGAGAGTTGGGGATAGGAAGAGGGGAAGGGGTATGTGGTTGGGTCTTGAAAATCATGGTCTGAGTAACCTCAAGAAGTGAAGGGTTCAGGTCAACACAAAGTATGAGGACATCATCATTAAACGTTTTGAGGGGGAGGACAGAGAATATTTACTCATTTAAAGATTGGCTCTGGGTAACATGTTGGACACAGTAAGAAGTCTCACAACACCAGGTTAAAGCCCAACCCCACCTGATGTTGTGAGACTTCTTGCTGTGTTTACCCCAGTCCAACACCAGTATCTCCACATCATAACATGTTGGAAGCAGGAGAGCGATGAGAAAGCGGTGACATAGTGGTATTGTCACTGGATTAGTAAGCCAGGGATCCAGGGTAATGCTCTGGGAACCTGGGTTCTAATGCTATCATGGCAGATGGTGAAATTTGAAATCAATTCTAATTAAATAAAAATCTGGCATTAAAAGTCGAATGAAGACGTGAAAACATTGCTGGGTGTCATAAAAACCCATCTGGCTCACTAGTGTCATTTGGGGAGGGTAATCCGCCGAGGTTACCTGGTTTGGCCTACATGTGACTCCAGAGCCACAGCAATGTGGTTGACTTTTAAATCTCTTCAAGGATGGGCAATAATTGCTGGCCCAGCCAGTGATACGCACATCCCAAGAACAAATGAGAAATAAAAAAGGGAAATGCGCAGTAAGCAGGGGCATGGAGGATCAGAGGGGGAAGGTGTTTGCCCAGGCAAATTGCAATACCTTCATGATGATCAAGACTTTGGAGTGACGCAGTAGAAAAATAATGCTTAAAAAGAATTGCCCGGGGAGGATTCTGAGGGTCTGTCGGAGGCATCAACAACTGCAATGGGCTGATTGAATGAGCACCCTCATAATTATCAGTTCAAGGCATGTAGATCAAAGGTCACCGAGAACAGTTAACATGTGTCAAGTACCAGTTGAAGGAGCTTGGCAGCTTAACTTATGGAGAGCATTGATGCAAGGATCCATTAAGGCAACATTTAATTTGGACTGTTTGCCCACATGTCCATCACAGAGGCGTATACAAAGGAAGAAAGATCAAACAATTAAGGGTTCACGGCCGCAGAACATAAGCAACATGCTCAAGACAAGGCTCTACATTATCATTTGAATGGTCAAAGCTTACAGGGCACAGAGCTTGCTTTCATGAAATCAGTGCAAGGCCAGACTAGGCTAACAGAGGCAGGCAAACAGCAGCCTGATTGAGGGTAAGAACCCATGTCTGTATTCCCCCTGATTAAAGTCTATCTGTTAATTCACTGTCACGTCAGAGACGGATGCACAGCCATAAGTGAACCTTAAGGATATGCTTCAGCTGGAGGGATGGTCTGGGGTGCCGTGGTCGGAATCAGAGTAGGTCTGGGATTTTATACTGGCTTCCTGGCTTGGTGATGGAGAAGTTTTAAAGTGTATTTATTAGTGTCACAAGTAGGCTTACATGAACACCACAGTGAAGTTACTGTGAAAATCCCCAGCTGCCACACCCTGGCAACTGTTCGGGTACGCTGAGGGAGAACTTAGCATGGCCTAACCAGCATTTCTTTCAGAATGTGGGAGGAAACTGGAGGAAACTCACACAGATACAGAGAGAATGTGCAAACTCCACACAGCCAGTGACCCAAGCACAATCGAATCTGGGTCCCTGGTGCTGTGAGGCAGAAGTGCTCATCACTGTGTCACTGTGCTGTCCCAAGAGAGAGGGAACATTTCAGCACTTCCTTGTTCCCCTGCATCAGATTTGGGGGGTGGGGAGAGGCGTGTTATTCAGAGTGCATAGTGGTTAGCACCGCTGCTTCACAGTGCCAGAGACCCAGGTTTGATTCCCAGCTTGGGTTGCTGCCTGTGTGGAGTTTGCATGTTCTCCCCGTGTCTGTGTGGGTTTCCTCCGAGTGCTCCGGTTTCCTCCCACATTCTGAAAAACGTGCTGGTTTGACCCAAACAGGCGGCGGAGTGTGGTGACTACAGGAATTTCACAGTAACTTCATTGCACAAACCTTACTTGTGACTAATTAATAAACTTTAAAAAGCGCTGGGGAATTCCTCGCTGAAGTTCCTATGTAAGGGTTTAACGGCAATTGTCCAGAAGGTCTAGCTTCCTCTGGACAATTGGACTGGAAACCATCCAACAAAGCGGTTTAAGTCATTAACTTCTGATGATTCTGCCAGTTTTACATTAATTGTTACTCTGAAAAAGTTAAAAGAAATAAAACTACTTCTAGCTTCAGAATATTTATTTAAAAAACCCATAACAAGTCTTGCACAGGACAACTCCTACACTCCCTGCTCCCAAGGGACCCCCTCCAAACCCCACACACCAGCACTGCTCCTCACGAATTCCACCTCCCTCCCCATCTGATCTGAACCTGTTGGACCCCATCCCCCCTCACATCCCAACATACCCACCTCCCAGAATGACCCACCCACACCTACCCCATGTCCAACCCCACACAAGCCTGACCCCTTCCATCTCCCCAATGATCCAACCCTCAACGCTACGATGGCTGACACCCCCACATCTGCCCTAATGTCTGATGCCCCCACAACCCCCTGAAGACCAATCAGCATCTCCCCCCACCAACTCCCCCCAATCCCATTCACTTACCTCAGACACTAAGTATCTTCCTGGCCTGTCAGTGTCAATGGTGTCAATGGTGTTGTGAGACTTCTTGTCTTTAAACTCATCTGCTTTACGGCAACTAATGCAGTAAAAAAAAGGAGTGTGCCCTGCTTTATTGGGATTCTTTGGTACTCTGATCCTAAACCCAGGGACGCACTGTGCTGTTTAAACCTGATCCAGATTGAGTCAGGGAGGTCAGGCAAGAGAAGCACTGAAGAAATGTAGCACATATAGTGGAAACAGTGTGTCAATCTAATGCTACTCTGGGCAGGTCATAATCCTATATCTCAGTAACTTGTTGGGGGAGGCCGATTTCATCTCCCTCTCAGGATGCCTATGCACTCCAGCAGGATCCCTGTGCTCCCTGTTGCCTCTTGCTGATAGGGGACAGTGTCTTCAACTTGCGATTCCCCCACCCCACTCTGATCTGAGATCTCTCCTTTTATCATGGGAAGTCTTGTCCTGGGTAAAAACAGGTGGATCAACTGTGAGCACCTTGGTTGGAAGAGCAGTCCAGAAGCATCCATACCTCCTGCTGGTGCTGAATCCTCCCCAGTAAGGGATAAAGACATCATTTGTGCAATATCTTATAGGAGCTGGAAATGTTAAAGTGCCTGTCAGACTATCCTTGCTGATATCTTTCTGCAGGCAATGTGTGGATGACCCTTTGTGTACCTGATATCCTTTTGAAAGTGTTACTTTGGAATGAGTGGAAGGTTCACTTACCCTAGTGGAGTAGATCAGATCATTTATCCTTTTCCAGCACCAAAGGATGGTCCTTTTTGAGTTCCACCGTCACTGACCTGCTTGGCAACCTCCTCCCAAGCTGGCATGGCTAGGTTGATGAACCTCCTACTCCAGGCGACAGTGAGTTTGATAAATTGCTGTCCATTCCACCACGAGATTTGACAAACATATAGAATCATTGAATCATAGAATTCCTACAGTGCAGAAGGAGATGATTTGGCCCATTGAGTCTGCAACAATCTTAATCCCATTCAGGACCTATTCCCATAGCCCCACATATTTACCCTGCTAATGCCCCTGACTCTAGGGTCAATTTAGCATGGCCAATCAACCTAACCCACACATCTTTGGACGGTGGGAGGAAACTGGAGCACCCGGAGGAAACCCATACTGACACTGGGAGAAGGTGCAAACTCCACACAGACAGTGACCCAGAGCAGGAATTGAACCCAGATCCCTGATGCTGTGAGGCAGCAGTGCTAACCACTGTGCCACCGGACCATTCAGCCCCTTGCTGATCCATAAATAAGCTGAATGTTACTCTTGGTATTAGAGGAGCCATGTTTGTTGTTACAAATATTGTGCCACTTGCTGGTGAGACTGGTGAAATGAGCTGAAAATCGGAGAATATGGCACAAGACCCCATCGATGTTGCCGCCTGCCATTGCACATAAGCCTCCAGAATGGAAAATTCCATGCCAAATGAAAGAAAACTCATTGATGCATAGAAAGAAAGAGGTCAACCCTTGAACAAACATGCTAAGTCCCTGCTTCAGCTATTGAACAGACAAATCATACATATACAGATCCAATTATGAAAACCTGGAATCCAGCATAAGTTGTCAGTGCAGTTGAGTCTCCAATTCTCATTGGCCGGTATTTTACAATCTTGCTCAGGTAAGGCTCATAAAAGTCTGTCCAAAGCCAACGGAGAATTCCGTTGTGTGAGCCTTGCCCACCTCGATTCCAGAGCGAGTGTACTGGTAAAATTCTGGCCATTAAGTCTCATTGAAATCAAGAGCAGTAAGCAAATGAATAGGGACATGGTCCACATTCTACCTGCAACTGAACTGGAAAAGTCAAAAGGGTCATCGACAGTAGCAGCAAAATAACTCATCAGCGAGACACCATCAGCAATACCACAAACAATGGTGTGGGGATGCTGGCGTTGGACCAGGATGGGCACAGTAAGTAGTCTCAAAACACCAAGTCACCAATGGGGAGACGATGACCTAGTGGTATTATCACTAGACAATTAGTTCAGAAATTCAGCTCATATTCTAGGAACTGAGTTCGAATCTCACCATGGCAGATGGTGGAATTTGAATTCAATAAAAAATATCTGGAATTAAGAATCGATTGAAAACCATGAAACCATTGTCAACCTTGTGGATTTCCTTCAGGGGCTCCAGTTTCCTCCCACAGTCCAAAGATGTGCAGGTTAGGTTGTTTGGCTATGCTAAATTGACCCTAGTGTCAGGGAGATTAGCAAGGTAAATGCATGGGGTCACGGAAATAGAGCTTGAGTTGATTGTGATCAGTACAAACTTGGTGGGCTGAATGACTTCCTTCTGTACTGTAGGGATTCTATGATGCAATGAAATATGATTCTCTGAAATTAATTGTCAGAAAAGCCCATCTGGCTTACTAATGTCCTTTAGGGAAGGAAATCTGCCATCCTTATCTGGTCTGGCCTAAAGGTGACTCCAGAGCCACAGCATTGTGGTTGACTCTCAATTACCCTCTGAAATGGTCAAGCAAGCCATTCAGTTGTACCAATCGCTACAAAAGTTTCATGTGAACAGCAATGTTACAAGAAGGCAGCTTCGCCACCACCTTCTCAAGGGCAGCTAGGGATGGGCAATAAATGCTGGCCAGCCAACAACGCCCATGTCCCACGAATAAATTTTTAAAAAGCAGTGTGACATCGCTCATCTTACCAGCAAGTGGCACAACATTTGTGACATCAAGCATGGCTCCTCCAATACCAAAAGTAACATACAACATCATCCAAACAGCATGGGGATGGGGATGGGGAAATGGCTGAGGCCTTGAATAACTTTTTTGTTTCGGTCTTCACGGAGGAGGACGTGAATAATTTGCCGGGTGTTAGAGATGGAAAGATGATAGGACTGGAGGGTCTCGATGACATTACTGTCACTAGAGAGGCGGTGCTCGACAGACTGGAGGGACTGATTGTGGACAAGTCCCCAGGACCGGATAGAATGCATCCAAGGGTTCTGAAAGACATGGCGGAGGTGATAGTGGATGCCTTGGTGGTTATTTTCCAAACGTCGCTGGATTCCGGGGAAGTGCCGGAAGATTGGAAAACGGCTAATGTTACGCCGTTGTTTAAGAAGGGTGACAGGCAAAAGGCAGGGAATTATAGGCCGGTTAGTTTAACGTCTGTTGTAGGTAAAATGTTAGAATCCGTCATCAAGGAGGAAATAGCGAGGCATCTTGAGGGGAATTGCTTGATAGAGCAGACGCAGCACGGTTTCGTTAAGGGGAAGTCATGTCTGACAAATTTATTGGATTTCTATGAGGATGTGTCTAGGGCGGTGGATAGAGGAGAGCTGGTGGATGTGGTCTTTCTTGATTTTCAGAAGGCGTTTGACAAGGTGCCTCACAAGAGGTTATTGCAGAAGGTAAGGGGGCATGGAGTTGGGGGTAGGGTGTTAGCGTGAATAAAGGATTGGTTGTCAAATAGGAGGCAGAGAGTGGGGGTCAGTGGGTGCTATTCGGATTGGCGGTTGGTGACTAGTGGAGTGCCCCAGGGGTCGGTGCTGGGGCCTCAACTATTTACCATTTATATAGATGATCTGGAGGAGGGAACCGAGTGTATGGTGTCGAAATTTGCTGATGACACCAAGATTGGTGGAACGGCAAATTGCGCGGAGGGTGTGGAGAGTCTGCAGAAGGATCTAGATAGGCTGGGCGAATGGGCCAGGAACTGGCAAATGGAATTTAATGTTGGCAAGTGCGAGGTGGTCCACTTTGGTAGGAAGAATGGTAGGAAGGACTATTACTTACATGGCGAAAAACTGCAGCAGGCGACGGTGCAGAGGGACCTCGGGGTCCTTGTGCATGAGTCGCAAAAACCCAGCCTGCAGGTGCAGCAGGTGGTCAGGAAGGCGAATGGGATGCTAGCCTTCATAGCGAGGGGGATTGAATATAAAAGTAGGGAGGTCTTGCTGCAGCTGTATAGGGCACTGGTGAGGCCGCAGCTGGAGTACTGTGTGCAGTTTTGGTCGCCGCACTTACGCAAGGATATCTTGGCCTTGGAGGGGGTGCAGGGGAGGTTTACTAGGCTGATGCCGGAGTTGAGGGGGTTGAACTATAAGGAGAGGCTGGATAAACTAGGCTTGTACTCGTTAGAGTTTAGAAGAATGAGGGGAGATCTCATTGAGACATATAAGATGATGAATGGGATGGATAGGATAGAGGTGGAGAGACTCTTCCCGCTCAGAAAGGACAGTAGGACTAGGGGGCACAGCCTCAAGATAAAGGGGGGGCTGTTTAGAACAGAGTTAAGGAGGAACTTCTTCACTCAAAGGGTGGTGAATCTCTGGAATTCTCTGCCCGTTGAAGTGGTGGAGGCTGCCTCGCTAAATATATTTAAGACGCAGGTTGATGGGTTTTTGATAAGCGAGGGGATTAAGGGTTATGGGAAGAGGGTGGGAAAGTGGAACTGAGCCACGACAGATCAGCCATGATCTTATTGAATGGCGGGGCAGGCTCGAAGGGCTAGATGGCCTACTCCTGCTCCTATTTCTTATGTTCTTATGTTCATGCTAACTTTCCACTGAGGGCGATGAATGCCAAATCCAACACAACACAACATCCAAACACCAAAGTTATACCGTGAATAATGTTTTGAGAAAAGAAAATTATAAGTATGACGGATTCTTAATCAAATTTTATAAGTGAATTGAGAATCTTGTTAATCTTAAGTGTGGAAAAAATCTTCATGATTGGAATAGCTAAATTGATATGGAGGCTTTTTTTTAAAGAAGAGGCATGTGAAATTGTTATATCATTCATTAAGAAACAGGAACTCATTGTTATAAGATATACATTGAGATGCCACATTTTACTGTTGCACTGCAGTCATGTGTCCAGCATCAATGTATCAGTCTATCAGTCCGCCAGCCACTTGGAGAGTGGAAAGAAATACACTCAAAGTCCCAGCATTTTGAGCCTGAAGTATAATTAATTTTAACTTATGGGAACAGAACACGTAACATTCATCAGGCCACCTATAACAACATCTCCATTGGAACACTACCACTGCCTTTCCACTCACAACACCAGCCTGTCTTGGAAATATCTTGCCATTCTTTTACAGTTGCTGGCCAGAATTCTCCAAACTCACCCCCGGTTGGGATTCTCCGGTCTCACTGCTGTGAATGGAGATTTGGCTGAGCGCCAAGATTTCTGTTCTCTCTCACAACAGAAGCGGGGCATGCGGGACTGGAAAATTCTGCCCTTAGTTTCAAAGTCCTGAAACTTCTTCTCGAACAGCACTGTGGGTGTACCTACTGGGATAATGGCCTGTGAAATTTCGGACAAGATGGCATGGATTTTAACCTAGAAGTGAATCCCATGTAGCCAAAGGTTGAGAGTTTGGGATGCCCAGGAGAATGGTTTTCCCAAATGTTCTACAGGTAACTGTTTGGTTCCTGTATAAAGGAATCCTGATTGACTGGCTGGAGAACATATGAGAAAGTAACTTTCTTCACATGGCTGCAGCTTACCAGAGCAGGTTGTTGTAGTGCAGGTGTAAGTGAGATTATAACAAGGGAGAGCCCAGATTCAATTGTGGTCCGGCCAGTCTGATAGTAAATAAATATAGGAACAACACCTCCTCCATGATCATCCTTGACACTAGTGCCCCACAAGACTGTGTTCTCAGCCCCTTACTATACTTATACCTATGAGCATGTGGCCAAATTTCCCTCCAACTCGATTTTCAAACTTGCTGATGACACCACCGTAATGGGTTGGATCTCAAACAATGATGAGATGCCGAACAGGAAAGAGATAGAGAATCTAATGACCTGGCACAATGACAATAATCTCTCCCTCAATGTCAGCAGAACAAAGGAGATAGTCATCGACTTCAGGAAGCACAGTGGAGAACATGCCCCTGTCTACATCAAATAGAAGTGGTCGAGAGCTTCAAGTTTTTAGATGTCCAAGTCACCAACAACCTGCCCTGGTGCCTCCATACAAACGCTATAGTTAAGCAAGCCCACCAATGCCTCTACTTTCTCAGGACGCTAAGGAAATTTGGCATGTGCCCTATGACTCTCACCATTTTTTACAGATGCATCGTAGAAAGCTTCCTTTTTGGTTGTATCACAGTTTGGTATGGCTTCTGCTCTGTCCATGACCACAAGAAACTACAAAGGGTTGTGAACGAAGACCAGTCCATAACACAAACCAGCTGTCTACACTTCCCGCTGCCTCAGCAAAGCAGCCAGCGTAATCAAGGACACAACGCACCCTCGATATACTCTCTTCTACCTTCTTCCATTGGGAAAAGGATACAAAAGTCTGAGGTCTTGTACCAACCAACTCAAGAACTGCTGCCTTCAGACTTTTGAATGAACTTATCTCGTATTATGTTGATCTTTCTCTACACCCTAGATATGATTGGACCATTACATCCTGCATTCTCTTTTCCTTCTCTATGAATGGTATGCTTTGTCTGTATAGTACGCAAGAAATAATACTTTTCACCGTATGTTAAAACCTGTGACAATAAGTCAAATCAAAATCAAATATTGCTTCATTGCCACGATTACTTTAAACTGCCGCTCCTGAAAATAGTTGTAGTGCAATCTCTTCATTTGCTTGGTGTGTCCCAGTTCTAGTTAAGTAAGTTCCTGGAAAATTACCTTTTATTGAATGGACCACCTAGTGTTGTACAAGTGAAATGTTTCCAACTTTGGTCTCTGGTAAGTGGTGATTTAACTGATGTTAACTGGTCAGAGTGCTACAAATAAGTTCACTGCTCTGTACGTGAAAGAAGAATGAAAAATCAGCTTGTATTCAAACTTCTGATTACTGCCCACTTATCATTACTGGAAAATATATGGATATTAGCATGATGTGAGGACTGTGATACTGTGGCATGGTGGCACAGTGGTTAGCAATGCTGCCTCACAATGACAGGGACTCAGGTTCAATTCCCAGCTTGAGTTTGCACATTCTCCCCGTATCTGAGTGAGTTTCCTTCGGGTGCTCCAGCTCCCTCCCAAAGTCTGAAAGACATTCTGGTTAGGTGCATTAGCCATGGTAATTCCCCCCTCAGTGTACCCAAATAGGCGCCGGAGTGAGGCAATTTGGAGATTTTCACAGTAACTTCATTGCAGTGTTAATGTAAGCCTACTTGTGACTAATAAATAAAATAAACTATAACTGACTGTCTTGCCTTATGTTCAAGAATGGCCACATAGGAAAGAACAAAGATCTGCCTGTGCTCACGGAGAATGGGGTGCTAAGAGTCAACACTTGCAAAATTAAATCTAAGACAAAGACCACTTACAGGCACAAAACCTAATGAGATTAAATTTCATTAAAAACTTAAAATTAATAAGATAATCTCCCAACACTTTAAATTATTTTACAATTTAATATAACCTTGCAAAACACATACTTGAAAAAGGCTCGATTTACTTTACTGCATTTTACAGAGTTAATAAATCATAGATGTGACGCTTTGGTATACAAACAATAAATCACCATTTAGACCAATATAAAAACTGAATAAAATGAACCGCCAAACAATTTTCTGTGCTAAACATGTACAATTGAGATACATTTGAAGTTGAATTTAATACTTAGAAATGTTTAGTCATAAATCTACCTCAGATGTTCCGTTGCATTTGTAAGGAGTATGAATTGGGATCTAACCATAGACAAGGACTGATTTTATAAGGATATAGGTTAATGATTACATTATAACCATGGTGTTTTGAATCCTTCCCAATGGGGATGAGCAAAGAGGCCACACTATTAGTAACTTCAGGGGGAACTTGTGCCAAAGCACATACAAACTAGAAGCAGAAGCAGGGTATTCAACCCTACTCCACCATTCATCTTGATCATGGCTGATCATCGAATTCAATATCTTAATGCCTCCTTCCTCTGATATTCCTTGATCCCTTTAGCCCCAAGAACTGTACCTAATTTGTTCTTGAAATCAGACCACATTTTGGCCTCAACTAGATTTGGTTGTGTTGAATTTCACACATTCACCACCCTCTGGGTGAAGAAATTTCTCCTCACCTTAGTTCTAAAAGATTTACCCCTTATCCTCAAACCATGACCCCTAGTTCTGGATCCCCCACCATTGGGAACATTCTTTCTGAATATACCCTGTCTAACCTTGTTAGAATTTTATACGTTTCTATGAGATCCCCTCTCACTCTTCTAAACTCCAGTAAATATAATCCTAACTGATTTAATCTCCCGTCATACGACAGACCTGCCATCCTAGGAATCAGTCTGTCAAACCTTCGCTGTACTCCACCTATAGCAAGGATGTCCTTTCTCAGATAAGCATACAAAAACTGAACGCATTGTGTTCTCATCAACACCCTATACAACTGCAGCAGAACATCCCTATCCCTATAATCAAATCCTCTCACTATGAAGGCCAACATACTATTTGCCTTCTTTAATACCTGCTGTACTTGCACTCATACTTTCAACAACTGATGCATGAGGATTCCAAGGTTTTGTTGAGTATCCATCTCTCTCAATTAACACCCAATCAAGTAATAATCTATCTTCCTATTATTGCTACCAAGGTGGATAACCTCACACTTATCTACATTATACTGCACCTGCCATGCACATATCCACACATTCAGCCTGTCATATCATTTTGAAGCATCTCTACATCCCCCTCACAGCTCACCCTCCCACCCATCTGCGAATTTGGAAATAATACATTCAGTTCCCTCGTCCAAATCATTTATATATACAACGTGAACAGTTGGGACCCTAGCACAGATCCCTGCAGAACCCCATTAGTCAGTGACTGCCAATCATCTTACCCAAGTAAAATGGACATGTGACGTGTAAGTCAGAATCGCAGAATTTGTGCAGCGCAAAAGGAGGCCATTTTGGCCCTTCATGTCTGCACCAGCTCTCCAAATGAGCAACAAGACTTAGGGCCAATCCCTAATATCCTAAAAAACAAGGTTCAGTTGGGTCACTTGAGGGTCACAAGGTAGCTAGGAATGAGTTAAAGAAAGGGCTTAGGAGAGCTAGGAGGGAGCATGAGAAGTCCTTGGGGAGTCGGATAAAGGAAAACCCTTTTTACTCTTATGTGAGAAATAAAAGAATGACCAGGGTGAGGTTACAGCCAGTCAAGAATAGTAGTGGGAACTTGTGCATGGAGTCAGAAGAGATAGGTGAGGCGTTGAATGAATACTTTTCTTCAGTGTTCACTAAGGAGAGGAGCCATGTTTTTGAGGATGAGTGCATAATACAGGATGATAGGATGGAGGAGGTAGATGTTCTGAGGGGAGATGTTCTGAGGGGAGATGTAGTAGCAATTTTGAAAAACCTGAGGATCAATAAGTCCCCTGGGCCAGATGAGATATATCCTAGGATACTTTGGGAGGCAAGGGATGAGACTGCGGAGCCTTTAGCTTTGATCTTTGGGTCCTCACTGTCCACAGGGATTGTGCCAGAGGACTGGAGAGTGGCAAATGTTGTTCCTGTCTTCAAGAAAGGAAATAGGAATGACCCTGGTAATTATAGGCCAGTTAGTCTTACTTCAGTGGTTGGTAAGTTAATGGAAAGGGTCCTGAGAGATAGGATTTATGACCATTTGGAAAGATTCAGTTTAATCCGGGATAGTCAGCACGGTGTCGTACGGGGTAAGTCCTGCCTCACAAATTTGATTGAATTCTTTGTGGAGGTAACTAAGTGTGTGGGCGAAGATAGAGCAATTGATGTTGTATACATGGATTTTAGTAAGGCATTTGATAAGGTTCCCCATGGTAGGCTCATGAAGAAGGTAAGGAGGTGTGGAATAGAAGGAAAATTGGCCAATTGGATAAGTAACTGGCTGTATCATAGAAGACAGAGGTGGTGGTGGAAGGAAAATTTTCAGACTGGAGGCCAGTTACCAGCGGTGTACCACAGGGATCCATGCTGGGTCCTCTGCTATTTGT
The DNA here is from genome assembly GCF_965287045.1 of Carcharhinus amblyrhynchos. Taxonomy (NCBI): domain Eukaryota; kingdom Metazoa; phylum Chordata; class Chondrichthyes; order Carcharhiniformes; family Carcharhinidae; genus Carcharhinus; species Carcharhinus amblyrhynchos. The sequence continues at coordinate 42,288,182 of NC_137324.1, read as the reverse complement.
GATTTTTATCAATGACTGGAAGGGGGTGCTGAAGGATGGGTTAATAAATTTGCTGATGACATCAAGATTGCTGAAGTAGTGGATGAGGTGGACGGTTCTTACAGGCTGCAAAGAGGCATTGATAGGATGCAGAGCTGGGCCGAAAAGTGGCAGATGGAATTTAACCCTGCTAATTGTGAGCTGATTCATTTTGGCAGGACAAACTTGAATGCGGATTACAGGGTCAATGGCAGGGTTATGAGGAATGTGGAGGAACAGAGAAATTTTGGGATTCATATCCACAGATCTCTGAAGGTTGCCACCGTGAAGGCGGCTTATAGTGTGTTAACGTTTATTAACAGGAGGGTTGAATTTAAGAGCCGTGGGGTTATGCCATAACTATACCGAACCTTGGTGAGATCACATTTGGAATATTGTGTTCAGCTCTGGTCACCTCACTATAAGAAGAATGTGGAAGCATTGGAGAGAGTGCAGAGGAGATTTACCAGGATGTTGCCTGGTTTGGAGGGTAGGTCTTATGAGGAAAGGTTGGGGGAGCTGGGGCTTTTCTCTTTCGAGCAGAGGAGGATGAGAGGTGACTTAATGGAGGTTTATAAGATGATGAGGGGGATAGATAGAGTGGATGTGCAGAGACTATTTCCTCGTGTGGATGTAGCTGTTACTAGGGTGCATAACCATAAGGTTCATGGTGGGAGATATAGGAGGGGTGTCCGAGGTAGATTCTTTACTCAGAGAGTGGTTGGGGTGTGGAATGTACTTCCTGCTGTGATAGTGGAGTTGGACACTTTAGGAGCTTTCAAGCGGTTATTGGATAGGCACATGGAGCACACTAGAATTATAGGAAGTTGGATAGTTTGATTTTGGGTTTGGACAAAGCTTGAAACAACATTGAGGGCCGAAGGGCCTGTATTATGCTGCACTATTCTATGTTCTATGTTTTTATGTTTCTATTCCACTGCCTTACACCCAGACCATTGCATATTGTTTCTATTCAAGTAATCACTAACGTCTCTTGAATGTCTTGATCGAACTTGCCTCCACCACACTTCTGGACAGCACATTCCAGATCTGAACCTCTTGCAAAAGAGAGACATTCACAGACATTGGTGATGTTTATTGAATGTCAATGTTTGATATTTTCATTGTGAGCAACTTGGACATTGAACATTTTACATATTGTGATTTACCTCTGTATAAACATACTTGCCAGAATTTTGCACCCCACCCGCCACAGGAATCGGAGCAGGCAAGCAGTGGACAATGGGAAGGTCCGGGCAGGATTTTATGGTTTTGGGACAAGCGAGGCTGTAAAATCCCGCCCACTTTGTGTAAACTTCAATTTGCTAATTCCTAGACACTTACCCTTAAAAGTTGCAGTGAACAAGATTGGTGGATAAGAATCCTTCTGGTTGCTTCCATATTACAGCACAAATTGGATGAAAAGGACCAATTTCCAGAGACTCTCGAGAAGGGAAGATGCCTTCGGAAGTATGTACAGTGAAAAGATATTTCCTTCCGTGGGTGAGCACAAAATTAGAAGGCACTGTTTTAAAATCAGGGATCACCTTTTTAGAATGGATGTCTATATCTTTCCTACATTCTTGTGGCACACGAGTTGTCCCTTAAACTGAGCTTCATTATGCCAGTTTTTGTGTGTAGATTGGGTACAGTGAGTTCCAACAATGTCACCTGCTGATATACATGATAACCAGAACGTAGCATTTATTCAGTCTTCTGAGGATGCTTACAGCCTCAATCTACAGTTCTTCGTTCTGAGATAACAAATGACTGATTTAGTATTTACCTTAATCGCTTTTGCAGTGGAAAGACTGGACTGCATTTGATGCCCTCACCTGTAGCAATTTTGGTGGTGACATTTAGTCAGGTGGATGGGTGGCAGGTCGACATCCTCCCACCTTCTTGTCTCCGTACCAGATAAGTCTATGATGGAAAAATCTGTAGATAGCTTTCCCACTCCGCTGCCAATCGATGCTCTTAACTGGGCAACCGATGCCCACAGTTGGTAGCTGGCCATGCAGGGAGCATGACAAACAAATCCATGTGGGATTCCTTGTGAGTTCCTGGGGATGTCCCTTTTCTAAAGGCACTGTCCTTGCTGCTAACACCCTTCCCCCCACTCAGATCCAACAACAATACTAACCCTCGAGTGGGTGTCATACCAGTAGTAGCCATTGCTGCCCTGATAGTGCTACCATTGAAAAGAGTGACTGACCTCTTAATGGTCCTAGGGAAAGCCAGAAGCTGTCCAGTTAAGTGAGTGAGTGGCAGCCTTTCTAAAGAGATCATGTGGGGCTCTCCAGCCAGCCTCCATTAAACCCCAAAATGTCATCTAGAATGGACCAGAACTGTTAAATGTGCAGGGGATTAAAACCGGAACCCATATTGTCATTGCGGTTCTATATACCAATATCATTGCATACATGAAAAAGGAAGGAGTTGTTTCAAACCAAACACAGAAATGTGATCCTGTATGTTAACTCATCTGTGGTTCAAATGACAGCCTCTTCCCTTAGCAGGATGTGGGTTCAGTCTTATACCAGAGATTTGAGTCCAAAGTGTAGGCTGACACAACAGAGCAAATAAAAGTAAATTACTTCAGATCCTCGAACCTGAAACCTAATGAGAAAGTGCTGGAAAATCTCAGCAGATCTGGCAGCATTTGTAATAAGAGAAAAGAGCTGATGTTTTGAGTCCAGGTGACTCTTCATCAGAGCTAGAAGACATAGACAGTGGGAGATATTTATACTGCAGGGTGAGGGAATGAAAGATGAGTCATAACCACAGAAACAAGGGGAAAGGCTGCTAATGGTAGTTCATAGAGAGAATAGAAGGTGTGAATGGCCAAATGACAGAGAACTTGAAATCAGAGAATAGGCTGTGTAAGCTGTGTACAGCACCCTACCCTATCCCCATAACCCCACACATCAACTCCACTAATTCCCCTAACCTATACATCTTGGGCCACTAACAGACAATTAAACATGACCAACCCACCTAACCTGCACCTAATTAGTCACAGAGGATTAGTTGAAATGGCTTAGGAATGTCAGAAAAATGCTTTTGTATTCATACTACATCTGAAAGGTCTTCTACACGTAACTGGCGGAGGCAGCGGTATAGCAGTATTGTCACTGGACTAGTAACCCAGAGACCCAGCCTGATGCTCTGGGGGCCCAAATTTGAAACCTACCATGGCAGATGATGAAATTTGAATGCAATAAAATTCTGGAATTAAAAGTCTAATGATGACCATGAAACTATTGTCGATTGTCAAAAAAACCCATCTGGTTCACTAATGTCCTTTAGGGAAGGAAATCTGCTATCCTAAACTGGACTGGCCTATGTGTGACTCCAGACCCATTGTAAATTAAGTGATTAAGGATCGGGTAATAAATGCTGGCCTAGTCAGCAATGCCCACTTCCTATAAAATGAATAAAGAAAACAAACTTGCCCCTTGAATCACGTGCCATCTTGTTGCACAGGCACAAAGATGTTAGAAGTGACAGTGTATTTTATCACCGACAGACATGTGGCCAACCTGTCAGCAATAATAAGACTTTCAATTATATTGTGCCTTTCACATCCTCAAGACACTTCAAAGAATACTCAGAGCAGATGAAGCAACTTTGAAATCTAATCACAATTGTTACATGGGCAAACAGGTCAACCTATTTGCACACTTCAAAAGTTCTGAACAATGACAGACAAAAATAAAAACCCACTCGTCCGTTCAATCGATCTGACAAACGCAATCGACTATCTGGATGCCACTGAATGAAGCATTAATGCATAAATTAGTGGAAGTGAGTCCAAATAAGAAACCTAGATACTATGAACAAATATTACAACTATTATTCAAAAAGAGAGGGAGGCAGAAAGTGGGAAACTATTGGCCAGTTAGCTTAACATCTGTCCGAGGGAAAATATAATGTACTATTTTTAAAATATTATAGTAGTGCACTTGGATCAGCTCAAAGTAATTGGGCAGAGTCAACATAGTTTTGTAAAAGGGAAAGCATGTTAAACCAACTTATGGGAATTTGTTGTGGAAGTAACATGTGCTATGGGTAAGGGTAGATGTACTGTACTTAGCTTTCCAGAAGGCATTTGATAAAGTGTCACATCAAAGATTATTGTGGAAAATAAAAGCTTATGTTATAGGGCATGCAGATGACTTGATGTGGCAAATAACAAACTGAAAGGTTTGTTGATTGAGAAGAATTCTACACAACTAAGAGTTTAACAGCACAACTATACAGGGTTACTCTCAACACCCTGACTTCAACTGAAGCCTTCCAGTGCTGGGAATATGTACCCTCACTCTTGATTGGCACTGGTCCATGCGCTCATGCCCCATTGGTTGTGGCCAGGTCATGTGGTCCACAAAGAATGGCCCATTAAAGTGTCACGCTATCACATGTACATTGGCAGCAGAAAGATGACAGTGAAAACTACAGGGCTGTCATAAAACTCAAACTTATTCCCTGATGATCTGCAGAGAAGGACATAGAAACATATAGATATAAAATAGAAGCAGGTAGGGGCCATTTGGCCCTTAGAGCCTGCTCTGCCATTCATCATGATCATGGCTGGTTGTCCAACTCATAGCCTAATCCTTCTTTCTCCCCATTTGATCCCATTTGCCCTAAGTCCTATATCCAGCTGCCTCTTAAATACGTTGAATGTTTTGGCATCAACTACTTCCAGTGGTAATGAACTCCACAAGCTCACCACTCTTTGGGTGAAGAAATGTCTCAACATCTCTGCCCTAAGTGGTCTACCACAAATCCTCAGACTGTGACCCCTGTTTGTGGATTCACCCACCATTGGGAACATCCTCCCTGCATCTATCTTGCCTAGTCCTGTTAGAATTTTATAAGTCTCTATGAGACTCCCCTATCAATCGTCTGAACTCCAGCAGAATATGCTGTCTTATTCCCCAGCGTTTTCCACTGGCCAAGAAGCAGGTGACAGCTTCACTATTTGATGTAATTCAAAGCCCTGCGACACACATAGGACCATCATGTAATTTTAACTTCCCAAAAAGTAAAGTATTTCCAATGGACACTCTGCACAGTAACATCTGTCAGTGTGGCAGAAGAGGCCTGTGAAAAGGTAAGTGCCAAAGTTATTTATGTGGGGCCATGAGAAATAAATTGTCTTTTGGAATCCACAAAAATAACATGGGCCACTGCCTAACATGGCCCTATGTGTCACCTACATGTTACCGTATATCCCTAGAATGGAGTGGACCTCCCACATGTACTGCCAGACAGCCAAAGTTTACCATTCAGTCATCCGATAGTTAAGAAAGGTCCACCCACAAGATTCAGCCACTGCCGAAAAAGAGAAGCTGCTGTTGTGTCCTTGATGCCATAAAATTGGAAGGATCTTGATGCATTCAGAGTTGAATCAGCTGCTCAAGATTGATTGGGTTGGATGAAGAATCAATTACGTCATTGACATGAAGAAGCAGTGAGCAAGACGAGAGGGGCTTCCTGAGTACTGGGTTAATTGAGAAAGCATCAGAGTATCATTCATCAACCGCACAAGAGTGGAAAGAACAGTGGAAGGATTTGAGATGACGCTGAATAGCCATAAGCATAATTTTTGTTGAGACCAGAGCTAAAGTGCCAGATCCTGCTTTAGAGATGATCCAGGAAATGATAAATGATTGAATAATAATCAAGAACAAAGTTCCAGTAGGTTGTAGATTATAGTAATGGATAAAAAGGTCACCTTGGAATGACAGTGCCAAAAAAAAGTCATAACTATATTGTTTAGGTTATTAAAGCCAGGCATTTAAAGTTGTTGGATAATTTGGGAAGTGGTAATAGCTTCCATATCTTTAGAAAATTATCTAATATTAGGACAACAGGATCTCCTTAGGAAAGTCAGAGTGATTCACATTTCCCAAGAGACAGCAGCACATTTTCAAAGAAAAGGAAAGATGGACTGGATCTAACAGATTGCAGAATATTAGAAAGTTAGGAGTTACAAGCAGCTTGAAGATAATGGTGGAATTTTCCTGCCTTGACAGTGGCAGGTTTGTGACAGGCAGAGCCACGTGAGTACCCATGATGCACAAAGACTCCAAAGCAATGGTTCCCAGTCACGGTACCATGGCATACTGATGTTCCGTGGCAAGCTCGCAAGTGTGCCATGGCCATGCGGCAGACTCTGAGCCTTTATGTTTCTCTCTCTCTGTCAGTTTCCTGAATTTCAACCTTTTGCGCTCAGGAGGGAAGCTCCCCTGAAGCTAAAGTCAGGAAGACCCCTCTAGTCTGTGGACTGGAGTGTGCTATGGTGGAGTTGCTGCTCCAACATTATGGAGCTGCTAAGATCTTGGGCGCGGTGGAAGAAGTGCTCAGTTACCAGGACGGCTCCTAGGAGTTCTGCAAAAATGGGGAGGACATCCTTAGCCAGCTCTGGGAGCTGGGGGCACTCTGCCCCCAGATGTTTCTGGCTGGAGGGTGAGCAATGACACCATCATGCATCTGGCCATGACTTGGGCCCTAGTGCAAACTGATAGACCCGAGGAAAGCATGGAGGTTTAAAGTTTATTTATTAGCATCACAAGTAGGCTTTTATGTTAACACTATGATTAAGTTGCTGTGAAAATATGAGGCGGCACAGTGACACAGTGGTTAGCACTGCTGCCTCACAGTGCCAGGGACTCTGGTTTGATTCCTGATCTGGGTCACTGTCTATGTGGAGTTTGTACCTTCTCTCCGTGTCTGTGTGGCTTTCCTCCAGTTGCTGCAGTTTCCTCCCACAGTCTGAAAGACGTGCTGGTTAGATGCATTGACCCGAACAGGTGCCAGACTGTGGTGACTAGGGAAATTTCACAGTAACATCATTGCAGTGTTAATGTAAGCCTTACTTGTGACTAATGAATTAACTTTACTTTTACTTTTTTAAAATCCCCCAGTCGCCAGACTCCGGTTCCTGTTCTGGTACACTGAGGGAGTATTTAGCATGGCCAATGCATCTAACCAGCACGTCTTTCAGAGCGTGGAAGGAAACAGGGGCACCTGGAGCAAACACATGCAGACATAGGGAAAATGTGCAAACTCCACACAGACAGCGACCCAAGTCCAAAATTGAATCCGGGTCCCTGGAGCTGCAAGGCAGCAATGCTAACCACTGTGCCACCTGCAGCAACTGCACAGGAGATTGCTCTGGAAATACAAGGAGTGCATGAAGAACATGGAAGAGTGCAGGTCACTGCACCCAACAATATAACTCACAGTAAGAAGTCTCACAACATCAGATTAAAGTCCAATAGGTTTATTTGGTAACAAACGCCACTAGCTTTCGAAGCGCTGCTCCTTCGTCAGGTGAGTGGGACTTCTGATCACAAAGAGGGGATATAAAGACATAAACTCAATTTATAGAATGATTGGAATGTGAATCTTTACTGCTAATCTTAAAGGTAGACAATGTGAGTGGAGAGAGCATTAGGCACATGTTAAAGAGATGCGTATTGTCTCCAGACAGGACAGTTAGTGAGATTTTGCAAATCCAGGCAAATCGTGGGGGTTACAGATAGTGTGACATGAACTCAAGATCCCGGTTGAGGCCATTCTCATGTGTGCAGAACTTGGCTATCATTCTCTGCTCAGCGACTCTGCGCTGTCGTGTCATAAGGCTGCCTTGGAGAACACTTACCCGAAGATCAGAGGCTGAATGCCCATGACTGCTGAAGTGTTCGCCAACAGGAAGAGAATAGTCTTGCCTGGTGATTGTCAAGCGGAGTGGCAGAGTCCAAGCCCCGGTGGTCTGCACAACTCTCTTCGGATGGCTCTCACACTTATAAAAGGTGAGAATGTTACAACTTACCCAGTTCCAATGGAAAGAAAAGACTTTTTTGATATTTTAGTGTGCACTGAGTGTTATATGATCTCAGTTCAATAATATTGTTGGTGTTTGAGCAACCCTGGTTGTGTGAGTGCTCAGCTGGTGTCTAAGTTGTTTTTAGGGAGACATGAGCCCTGGCATCAGAAGTAAATGATGACACAGTGGTTAGCACTGCTGTCGCACAGCGCCAGCCCAGGTTCGATTCCCGGCTTGCATCACATTCTCCCCGTGCCTGTGTGGGTTTCCTCCAGGTGCTCCAATTTCATCCCACAGTCCAAAGATGTGCTGATTAGGTGCATTGGCCATGCTAAATTCTCCCTCAGCATACCCAAACAGGCACCCAAGTGTGGTGACTAAAGACTTTTCACAGAAACTTCATTGCAGTGTTAATATATGCCTACTTGTGACTAATAAATAAACTTTATAATAAACTTGGCTGAGTGAGTGGGCGAGTACCTGGCAGATGGAGTATAATGTTAGCAAATGTGAGGTTATCCACTTTGGTAGAAATAATAGTAGGAGGGATTATTATTTAAAAGGCAAAAAGTTGCAGCATGCTACTGTGCAGAGGGACCTGGGGGTCCATGTGCACGAATTGCAAAAACCCAGTCTGCAGGTGCAGCAGGTGATCAAGAAGGCCAATAGAATGTTGGCCTTTGGAGTGAGGGGGATAGAATATAAAAGCAGGGAGGTCTTGCTGCAACTGTACAAGGCACTGGTGAGGCCGCAACTGGAGTAGTGTGTGCAGTTTTGGTCGCCGCACTTGCGCAAGGATATATTGGCCTTGGAGGGAGTGCAGAGAAGGTTCACTAGGCTGATACCAGAGATGAGGGGGTTAGCCTATGAAGAGAGATTGATTGGACTGGATCTATACTCGTTAGAGTTTAGAAGGCTGAGGGGGGATCTTATAGAGACATATAAGATAATGAAGGGGGTAGATAGGGTAGAGGTAGAGAGATTCTTCCCGCTTAGAAAGGATAGCAGAACTAGAGAGCAAGGCTTTAAAAAGAGAGGGATGGGGGGGGTTGCGATTTAGATCGGAGTTGAGGAGGAACTTCTTCACTCAAAGGGTGGTGAGTCTCTGGAATTCTCTGCCCATTGAAGTGGTGGAGGCTACCTCACTGAATATATTTAAGTCACGGGTAGATAGGTTCCTGATAGACAAGGACATTAAGGGTTATGGGGAGAAAGCAGGAAAGTGGAATTGATCCACTTCAGGTCAGCCATGATCTTATTGAATGGCGGGGCATGCGCGAAGGGCTAGATGGCCTACTCCTGCTCCTATTTCTTATGTTCTTCTGTTTACCTACTTTTCTCACCTCGTGGCTAGCAAAGCACAGATTGTTGGACATTAAAGGTGTGTGGGGACATATATTTTAGAAACTTAGTGTCAGAAAAAACATTTTCTTGTGCCTAGACCTAAATGCAGCACCACAGCTTGAGACCACAAAATTATGACACAGTTTAAAATCGAAATTGGAAAAGAATCTGCACCCAAAGGGGCTGAGGCAATGTGATAGAAATCCAGGGGACCTAACAGAGGACACAGCTTAGAATAACAACAAGGAAACTGAGTCTAAGCTGATAGAACTCAGGAAGAGTTTATTGTGAAGGTGCAATTGGACCCATTGACATTTGCAGTATCGCTGCAGGAATCATTGGGTTCACAATGAAATTGATCAATGTGAGCATCAACAGGAGAGGAATGTGAGAATGAACCATGGTAAAAAGTCTGACAACACCAGGTTTTAGTCCAACCGATTTATTTGATAGTAAACGCACAAGCTTTCGGGTTAGTCCCTTCGTCAGGGACCCGAAAGCTTGTGCGTTTACTATCAAATAAATCGGTTGGACTAAAACCTGGTGTTGTCAGACTTTTTACTGTGTTTACCCCAGTCCAACGCCGGCACATCCACAGAATGGACCATACCAGCCAGGAAGGGAACACAGCTGCTGGGTGTCTCCAAGATGATCAGTGAAAACCTCTAAGGTGCCTTTTCCAATTAGTATGCCTAACAGATCAAAAAGTATCCCATTATTCCAAAAGTGCAGGTTAGGTATAACCAAGTATTCCAGATCAGACACAGTAAGAGTGCATTAAGTAAGCTCCTTCCAATCCTTCTGCAGTTAAGACATCAGGTAGCTGGGCTAGAATCTTAGTCACCTAGATCTGTGAGGTTGCATCTCATCTGGAATTCCAGATCAGGAAAAGTGAGTAGTGCCGACACAACTCTAGGGCACGACTGTGGCTTTCTGGCAGTGATTGGGATCTCTACTTTAATTGCCCATTACTCTTTGATCTTTTGGATTGATCTGTCCCACAGGAAGAAGGAGGATTGAATAATGGGGCCTTTGTTCAAAGCTGCCTTCTAGATAGCAGTGAACCAACTGAAGAAGAGAGGAAATCCCCAGTGCCGCATAACACAGATTCGAAAGGAAGATGGATCTGGGGGTCATAGTCCAGGGGAGCTCCAGCATAGTCTAAAGGTTGAGGAGGTCAGTCCCATTTCATGGAGGTGACTCGTGTGGCCAAGGGTCTACCAGAGACACAATGTTGATCTGGAGATGAGTGAGACACAATGCCATGCACATTTAGGCTTATCGTGAGGTATGGTGGTTCATATCTGACACTTTCTATGGGAGGGCTGATGCCACATGGACTAGGAGGACTTACCCTGCAAATGGACTTTGAAGGTCACACCTCATGCAATTCATTTGCCAGCAGATCATTCCAGGCATCCACAGGAGCTGTCAGTTGCATTTCTCAGTCTGCAACACATAAATGTATCAAAGAGGTGATGGACACCCTCTACAGTCAGTTTTATCATTATGAAAAGTTAACACTAGATGAAGCGACACAAACTGCTAGATTCCCAGGGCCTGCAGCAATCTCTGGCTTCCCGAGAACACAGGGTACGATTGATTGCACGTATGTAGTTTTGGGAGCTCCATGGCAGCAGCCTTGGACGTTCATTAACAGGAATGGGTTCCATTTCCTGAATGTTCAACTGGGATGCGACCACCAGAAGCACATCACGCATGCTTTGCACAGGTATCCTGGGCGTTCCCATGATTCATATACTTATTGAGGTACCCCCAGATGCCTCAGATATTTGAGGGTCTGTGGTGCTTTCAGGCTGGCTACTTGGTGATAAGGGGTACTCGCTGAAACAATGGTACATTACACCAGTGCATCATCTTCAAAATTCCTCAGAGAAAAGGTACAACATGATGCCTAATTCTAAAAGATCCACTATAGAGCAGACCCTTGGCATTCCAAAGGTACGTTTCCAGTGGTTGGACCATTCAAATGGCGCTCTGCAGTACTGTCTAGAGAGAGTGTGGCACTTTAACATGGTCTTTTGTACCTTGCACAACCTGAAGCTTCAAAGAGGAGATCACTTCCTAAATCACAGACCATATTCAATAAGAATAGGCAACAACATCTCCTCCACGATCATCCTCAATACTGGTGCCCCACAAGGCTGTTTCCTCAGCCCCCACTACACTCTTTAAACACCTATGACTGTGTGGCTAAATTCCCCTCCAATTCGATTTTCAAGTTTGCTGACGACACCACCATAGTGGGTTGGATCTCAAACAATGAGAAGACAGAGTACAGGAATAAGACAGATAAACTGCTGAACTGGTGCGGCAACAATAATCTCTCCCTCAATGTCAACAAAATGATAGAGATTATCATCGATTTCAGGAAGCATAGAGGAGAAAATGCCCCTGTCTACACCAAGAGGGATGAAGTAGAAAGAGTCAAGAGCTTCAAGTTTCTAGGTGTCCAGATCACCAACAACCTGTCCTGTTCCCCCCATGCCAACACTATAGTTAAGAAAGCCCACCAATGCCTCTACTTTCTCAGAAGACTAAGGAAATTTGACATGTCAGCTACGAGTCTCACCAACTTTTACAGATGCACCATAGAAAGCATTCTTTCTGGTTGTATCTCTGCTTGGTATAGCTCCTGCTTGCCCAAGTCCACTACAAAAGGTCATGAATGTAGCCCAAACCATCATGCAAACCAGCCTCCTATCCATTGACTCCTGCTACACTTGCTGCTGCCTCGCCAAAACGGCCAACATAATTCAGGACCCCGCACACCCCGGACATTCTCTCTTTCACCTTCTTCAGTCAAGAAAAAGATACAAAAGTCTGAGGTCGCTCAGACTTTTAACTGACTCAAGAACAGCTTCTTCCTTATTGGTGTCAGACTTTTGAATGGACTTACCTTGCATTAAGTTGATCTTTCTCTACACCCTAGCTATGAGTGTAACACTATATTCTGTACTCTCTCATTTCCTTCTCTATGAACAATATGCTTTGTTTGTATAGCGCACAAGAAACAATACTTTTCACTGTACGTTAATACATGTGACAGATCAAATCAAATGAAATCAATGCCAGAGGGAGGTTGGAGAATGCTAAGAACTTCTTGAACAATGAAGAACCGGAAGGACAGGAACCTGAAAAGGATGATGTTGGGGAACTTCCATGTGAGGATGTGATTGAAACCTCAAGATGCAGAAGACATGCCCTTGACCCACTCATAATCACAAACTTCCAGGGAAGAAAAGAGCAGGTTGGGTCCCCGAGCATATTTCTCCTGTCCCTTAGATTTTGTATTTTGTTATGATTGCTAAGCTATTTGCCTTTCATAGTTATTTATTTATATGGCACTGCAGTATTTAACTGTCAGCTGATGGCGTACAATAAGATCTTGCAGACATGATAATAACACTGTAAGGAAAATATAAATAAAAACATAGCACAGCGAGAATGAAATATTGAAAACAAATACAAGAAGAAACAAGCACAGCAAAGTAAACAGAAAAATTATAACAAGTGCCAATAAAGTTGTCATGGTTAGGGATATGGTTGAGTAGTAAGCGAAGATACAATAACCATTTGAAAGCTGATGACAACTGGCTGATGCCACTGGATAGTCAATTGCATATTTTTGAGCAGAAAATGCTGAGACTGACATTGCAATTATCATTGCACTTTGGGGAAAAGGCAATTAAGGTTGAAGTTAAATCTGATTTTTTTTTTAAGTAAAAGCTGTATGAGCCAAGAGAGAGCATATTCTAAGTGTTCTAGTGTGATATAGTGAAAACATTTGAAAGTGAAAACTACAAAGTAAACTTTACACCTTCCGACCTGATGGAACCTGTTTCACTGAAAGATGTGCAGATGCTGGCGTTGGACTGGGGTGGGCACAGTAAGCAGTCTCAAAACGCCAGGTTAAAGTCCAAGCTATGACTTTAACCTGGTATTGTGAGACTTCTCACTGAAAGAAGAAGAAAGCAAAACAATCAATGAAATTTGAAATGACTGATTTCTGAAGAAATAACAGGTGAAGAACAGTCAAGCAACATCTTGATTTTAAAATGTTCATTCTTGGTTTCAATGGCCTCACCCCTTCCCATCTCTGTAATCTCCTGCAGCTACACAACCCAATGAGATATCAACACTCATTTAACTCTCTTGAGTATTCCCAACTTTCATTGCTGTACCATCAGTGACCATGCATCAGGAGCACCATCTTCACCACAACACTTCGAACCAGGTTCCAAAAATGAGCTGCAGATAATTATTAGAGTTCTAGCACAAACATATAATTGTACTCAGAGAAATAAACAATGCTTGTTTAGAATATTAGATTCCTGGCTTGGGTCACCGTCCATGCAGAGTCTCCATGTTCTTTCCGCATCTGTGTGGGTTTTCTCCAGGTACTTTGGTTTCCTCCCACAATCCAAGCAACGTGCTGGTCAGGCCATGCTAAATTCTCTTTCAGTGTACCCAAGCAGACGTCAGAGTGTGGAAACTAGGGGATTTTCACAGTAACTTCATTGCGGTGCTAATGTAAGCCTACTTGTGACACTAATGAACTTTTAAACTTAAACATTACTTTTTATCATCTGCATAAGCTCCTGAAGAAGATTCAATGGCATTCCCAGATATCTTATGGAAGATATATAGCTGAGTATTAACCATCAACTAAAGCAGATAATTTACAGTAATCATTTTAGAAAGTTTTGTTCTTTCCTCAAGGTTAACGCTATGAGGAGCTGGAGCTGGTAGCATACCTACCGAGAAATTGAGGACATTTCAGCTAAAAGAACATCAAACGCAACAGATATAGATGAGGGACTATCGAGCAAGGCAACAATGTCTGCATACATAAAGTATGTTTTTGCCTTCAGTTGAAATATTAGGATACATTTATGTATAACACAAAAATGAAATGGGCCAAGGACAAAGCCCTCAGAGATGGCAGCAGATATCAGTGTAGGTCAGTTTTTGAATCCATACATTTTTTAAACATAAATTGGATAGCTATCAAGAAAACAAGCCTGTTATTATATGACAATGTTCACAGTTGCAAATGTTATAGCCAGAAGCAGGCACACTTAGAAACACAGCATTAGCACAATGATGCTTACTCATGATTAAGTAAGAAATGTTCAGTGAAATTTAGGAGCCTCAAAAGGAATTGTAAATACCAGAAACCAAACTGATAGATTTCTTCTGCTGGAAGGAAGAATATAGCTGATGATGAACAATTTGTTCAACAATTTGCTGCATTGTGCCAAATATTGAAAATACGTCTGAATGGAAACTAATGGCCTGACCTCCTTAACAAAAGAACAACACACTTGATACAATCTTTTGCAAATTAGGTACATAGAAATTTACATCAGCAATTTTTTTCAAGGAATCTGCATTTTATAGTTAAGACATCTCAGATGTTACAGAAAAGTAAGAACCAATTTGGCCTGAGGCTAGCTCCATGTTAACTCTTTTCATTTTGAGTACTGCTTATCTAGGATTTGGGCCAGAGATTCCTCAATGTTTGCATGGCACTTCAGAAAATACAATACCATCCCCTTATACAAATGAAACAACTGTGACGGAGCTTCTCTGTTAACTTCGTAGATATAGCCAAATGCAAGGTGCTTACGGTTAATGAGCTTGAACCACTGTTGTCCCTGTGACATAGGTACGCCCTGTAAGAAGTTTCACAAAACCAGGTTAAAGTCCAACAGGTTTATTTGGTAGTAATTAGCTTTCAGAAGCTGCTCCTTCATCAGGTGAGTGGGGAGTACAGTGCTGTTAGGGAGGGAGTGTCAGGATTTTGACTCAGCAACAGTGTGGGAACGATATATTTCCAAATCAGGATGGTGAGTGACTTGGAGGGGAACTTTCTGGTGGTGTATCTTTCAGGCCCATGTATCTCATGGCTCTTATTCTTCTAGGTGGTAACAGTCATGTGTTTGGAAGGTGCTGCCTAATGACCCTTATTGAATTCCTGCAGTGCATCTGTTAGATGGTATAGATGGCTACCCCTGTGCATCGGTAGTGGAGGGAGTGAATGTACGATGATGGGGTGCTTTGTCCTGGAGGATGTCAAATCTGTTGAACGTTATTGAAGCTGCACCCATCCAGGCAAGTGGAGAGTATTCCATTACACCCCTGACTTGTACCTTGTTGATAGTGGACAGGGAGTCAAGAGGTGACTCACTCGCCACAGGATTCCTAACCGCTTACCTGCTTGTAGCCAGTTCAAGTCAATGGTAATACCCAGGATGTTAAGAGTGGGGGATTCAAAATGGCATTTTTTTAAAATTCATTGGATGCATGCATCACTGGCTGGGCCAGCATTTATTGTCCAGCCCTTGAACTTGGTCACTTGCAAGGAGATTTCAGAAACGATTAAAGAGTCAACCACATTTGGAGTCACAGGTACGGATGGCAGATTTCCTTCCTTAAAGAAGAATAGTGAAACAGATGGGTTTTATGACAAATGACAATGGATTAATTTTAATTCCAGATTCTTATTGAATTCAAATCTCACGATTTACCATGGTGGGATTCGAACCCAGCTCCCTAGAGCATTACTGTGGATTACTAATCTAATGACAATATCTCTACGGCACTACTTCCCGAATAATGCTATTAAATGTTAGGGAACAGTCGTTAAATTCTCTCTTGTTGGTGATGGTCATTGCCTGGCACTTGTGCACTGCTAATGTTACGTGCCACTTGTCAGTCCAAGGCTGGATGTGATCCCAGTCGTGCTAGATTTGGACATGGGCTGCTTTCCCACCCCACCCCTTATTAATTATTGAATTCATTTTTGAAGCAGCTGAAGATGTTTGGGACCAGGACACTGAGGAACTCCTGCAGTGATGTTTTGGGACTGAGATGATTGACACCTAACAGTCACCTTTCTTTGTGTCAGCTATGACTCCACCAATGGAGAGTTTTCCCCGGATTCCCATTGACTTCAGTTTTGCTAGGCCTCCCTGATACCACACTGGGTTAAAGGCTGCCTTGATATGAAGAGTTGTCACTCTCACCACACCTCTGGAGTTTTGCTCTTTTGTCCACGTTTGTATCAAGGCTGTCATGAGGTCAGGGGCTGAGTGACCCTGGCAGAACCAAAACTGGTCATCACTGAGTGAGTTAGTGTTGCTTGATAGAGCTGTTGACAACACCTTCCATCACTTTACTTTCCAACACATCCACTGAATAAAAGCTTGAAGTGTAGCAGATATCCTGTTAAAAACATAGGGATCAAGTTGATCTTTTTCTACACCCTAACTATGACTGTAACAATTCATTCCGCACCCTCTCCTTTCCTTCTTCATGTGCGGTATGCTTTGATTGTATACTTTTCATTGTATGCTAATGCATGTGACAATAATAAATCAAATAATAAATAATAAATCTAAGAAATAGGAGCAGGAGTAGGCCAACTAGCCCTTCGAGCCTGCCCCGCCATTCAATAAGATCATGGCTGATCTGTCGTGGCTCAGTTCCACATTCCTGCCCTCTCCCCATAACCCTTAATCCCCTCTCTCAGCAAAAACCCATCAACCCGCGTCTTAAAAATATTTAGCGAGGCAGCCTCCAAATATTTTGGCTTATTGCTTTCTCAGATTGCCATCCTCATGTCAGCCAGGGCCCTCCAGGTCCCGGCCACCCAGGAGATGTCTGCCAAGACCATCATAGGCGATGGTGTGTGCATAACAGCTGGGAACCTCCACCTCAGATGTGCATCCTGAGGTAGCACCTAGAAGAAGAAGTAGACCGCATAAAGTAAGAAATTTGTAGTTCACTAAGAGGGCACGGATAGTCATGATTTATTAATCAATAAAGTTAAGAACACAATAAGCTGTTAATTGTACCTCACACCTGTGACTAATATATCTCTGATTCCACACTCCTCCCCCTTCCCCCTCCCCACAGAACTGATGGTCCCAATCCCCAAACATAGAAGTGCTGTCTGTTGAGCTTTGCAAATTTAGCCACATGTTACACAGTCCCTTCCCTGCCTCCCCCAAAATCCACCAGACCCTTGATGCAAGTGCCATCATCACTCCATCTTCCGCGCGCGCCCCCCCCCCCCCCACCCCCCAACTTTGGCCAAAAAACATGTGTCCCCAATCCTTACAACTCCATGGGTAAAGTGGCAGTGTGCATTCGGAGTACAGGTAGGAGTCAGACTTGAGTGGCACCAGGGGCAGGATCCTAGTGTGCATAACAGTGAGTCATCCAGCCTTTAACCAAGACTCGCAACCATTGCCAGCCTAGGCACAGTCATAGGTTTGGATGTTTCTGGGGGATAGGATGGTAGGATGACAGGAGCAGGGGAAGGGCGATGTGCTGGTTTGAGGGCCCAGGTCGGTTTGCAGGGGGAATAGCAGCTGAACTTGCTCCCGGGGTGTGGTGGATGTGTGGTGGTTGCAGCCCCCTCACTGCACAGCACCAGCTAGGTGAAGCGGGCTGCATTCAAAGCATCCCGCGTTGCCCTTACCTGCCGGACACCTGCCATTGCCGTTCACCCTCTTTCCTCCAGCTCCTCATACGGTAGGAAGTCCACCTTGCCCCCTCGCTGCTCCTTCTCCTCCTCCTCCTCCTCTTCCTCCACCTCCTGCTCCAGCTGGTCTCCCTGCTGCTGCGTGATGTTGTACAGAGAGCAGCAAACGATGATGATGTGTGAAGCCTGCACAGGCCCCCTCAGAACAATCCAAACAGTGGAACCACATTTTAAGCAGGCCAATGCACCTCTCTACAACGGACCAGGTAGCTGCATAGGCCTCGTTGTAGTGGTCTCGGGCCTCCGCACAGGTATCATCAGCCATGACCTTAGCAGGTAACTTTTGTCACCCAGTAGCCATCCTGGAACCTTGGAGCTAGTCCTCAAAGAGCCCAGGGATGCCAAGCTGCCTGAGCACAAAGGCATCATGGACACCTCCTGGATGGCATGCATTGACCTGCATGATCCTCACCTGATGGTCGCTCAGGGCGTGGAACCCCTTCCTGTTCACAAATTGCTGTGGTTCCAGCATCTGGGGCCCACAAGGCGATGTGTGTCTCATCCACTGCTATCTGGACATCGGGAATCCCAGCAATGGCAACAAAGCCTAGAGCCTGGGCCTTCTGCTGTGCATGACTCACATCGAAATTAATGATCTGCCCTGTCTGCGCATTCAGGACATCTGTGATCTGCTGCACACATCCATGCACGGAAGCCTGGGAGATCCCAGTTAGATCACCACTGGATGCCTAGAATGATCCGGAGGTGTAAAAATTCAGGGCAGCCATCACCTTCACGTCCGCAGGTGGGGGTGGTCGCCCCTCCCCTGAGGTGTCAGCTGTGAGAGCACCTCACAAATGTGGTGCACCGTGGTCTTGGAGAGGCGCAGCTGGCGATCCCGATAATGGCACACTGAGGTTTGTAAAGACATGCAAATCAGCAGCC
Source organism: Carcharhinus amblyrhynchos (assembly GCF_965287045.1). Classification (NCBI taxonomy): domain Eukaryota; kingdom Metazoa; phylum Chordata; class Chondrichthyes; order Carcharhiniformes; family Carcharhinidae; genus Carcharhinus; species Carcharhinus amblyrhynchos. Next base: position 42,269,520 of record NC_137324.1, on the reverse strand, counting down.
CACCAGTTTTCTCCACATTCCAAAGATGTGTGGGTTAGGCTGATTGGTCCTGCTAAAAATTGCCCCTTAATGAGATGCTTGGGTGAGAGGGATTAGTGGGTAAAATGTGTGGGGGTGTGGGGATGGGGCCTGGGTGGGATTGTGGTCAATGCAGACTCGATGGGCCGAAGGGCCTCTTTCTGCACTGTGGGGTTCTATGATTCTATGATTTTTGGCGGCGCCATTTTTCACCAGTTGGGAGATACACATGGGTCGTAAAAGCTCACAGGGAGCTCACAAAATGGCTGACACGTGCCTCTCCCGACCCTACCCACCAGAAAAGTTGCGGGTCGCGATGGGAGAGTGGGGCCCTTAATTACTGAACCTCATAGATTCACAGAATCCCTACAGTGCAGAAGGAGGCCATTTAGCACCGACCACAACCCCACCCAATCCTCACAACCCCACATATTTACCCTACTAATCCCCCGATGCTAAGTGGCAATTGAACATGGCCAATCAACCTAACCCGCACATCTTTGGACTATGGGCGGAAACCAGAGCACCTGGAGAAAACCCACACAGACACGGGGAGAACGTACAAACTCCGCACAGACAGTGACTTGAATTGAACCCAGGTCTCTGGCGCTGTGAGGCAGCAATGCTAATCACCATGCTACCGTGCTGCCCTTCAAAGATGATTGATAAGCAGCCCACACAGTAGCACCAAACAACAGGCAGCCCGTCCACTAGCAATGAAAGATTTCACACCAACTGTTTAAAATCAGGATACAGCTCTTAAAGAAAGTGCATTGAATAACCTGGCGGTTAATTAACCAGTAAATTACCCAGGTGGGCTGTTTACAAAAGGGTCAAATTGTGACTATGACTTTGAAAACAGCAGGAGGCTTTGAAAGCTCTTTTTTGCTGCTTTGGGAAGGGTCAAGTTCTTGGGTAAAGTGGATAACAGCTCTTTAAGTCCAGACCAGTCTAAAGCAAAATGTGAATGGAAGCTGCTCCGACGTTGCCCTAAACTCTGAGATTCATTGCTTGCCATCTTTCCCCGAAATCCACCAGAAGAGTAGTCTTAGAGTCATTGATTGTTTCCCAGAGCAGTGTGGAGATGTCAGACATATAACTTGGACCCCTACTACTCTACCACCGGGCAACACAGTGGTTAGCACTGTTGCCTCACAGTGCCTGGGACCCGTGTTCAATTCTGGCCTATATGTGGAGTTTGCATGTCCTCCCGTGTCTGTGTGGGCTTCCACTGTGTGCTCCGGTTTCCTCCAACTGTCCAAAAGGTGTGACAGTTACGTTCATTAGCCATGCTAAATTGCCCCTTTGTGTCAGGGGGATTAGCAAGATAAATATGTGGGATTACGGGGATAGGGCCTGGGCGGGATTGTTGTCGGTGCAGGTTTAATGGGCCAAATGGCCTCCTCCTGCATTGTACAGATTGTATATCTATCTGTTTTCCTTTGAACCATTGACTTTTAGCCATTTTGGCAGAATTCCTCACTGTTATTTTGTTATTTTTCTGCTGTGTTCATGTTTAGAAAGAATTGTTACTATACCTTCAATTTGTATTCTGTACATTAATAAGTTTTACAATTCTACTTAATAAGCTTGGTTTTAGAATAATTTAAGAATTTTATTTTTTATTTTAAGAAGAAACCTGAGGGATGAGTGGTTATTCTGAAATCAATAGGCAAAGTACATAATTTGCTTTACAACTAGCTGTGACCAGCAGAGACATAGAACGAGACAGACAGTGCACTCCTTCCCTCTCAATCCAAACATATCCAATTTATTCAAACAAAGGAAACAAGGAAAATTCATTTACACTTCCAGAATTCTCTGTATTTCGTTCCTTAACATAAAATCAAAGTTTGTGCACTGGAGTATTTGTTGAGCTGGTATGGATGGTGTGGGGAATGACATGATAATGTTTTATATTACTATTTGAAATTAAAGAACTTCAGTATTTCAAAAACAAAATGGATTTAAATTATTTTGCTACGGATTGCTTTAATTGTATTCCCATAAATACTGAGTGTCAGGATCTTTTATACTGTTCCGCATGTTTCCATGCTTTTGTTTGCATTTTCAAATGTCAGTTATAGAGTGCAGAAGGAGTCTATTCGGTCCATCAAGACTGCACCTACAATAATTCTACCTAAGCTCTATCCTTGTAACCCTACATATTTACCTTGCTAATCCCTTGACACTAAGGGGCAATTTAGCATGGCTAATCCACCTAACCTATATATATTTGGACTGTGGGAAGAAACCAGAACACCCAGAGGGAACACACACAGACACAGGGAGAATGTGCAAACATCACATAGACAGTCACCTAGGTCCCTGGCGCTGTGAGGCAGCAGTGCTAACCACTGTGCCACTGCGCTGGAATAAAACAATTGTCTTTTAATGAAATGAATGGATGGCATTGTTAAATCCTATGTTTCTGTTGCTGAGAATTGTTCCTCAGTATGGAATGCTGATACAGCATCGGCAGTGTAGGACTTAGTGCACCTTTTGTCTTGGATCTCAAACAAAGCTGAACAGCGTTCCATCACTTTTGATAATGTTCGACACATTCCAAAAGACAACATTTTGGGGATTTCAGCTCTTTAACTGTAGGCAGCTTGAGTGAATGCAAATGTTTGTGCAGCAGAATTTCTTTGCTGAATTTGAACCAAGTGGAAAACATAGTAATGAGAATCCAGTCCTTTATGTACATTGGTAAGTGGCAATCTTACAAGCAATTCTCCTTTTGCATATTCTAACATGAGGCATAGCAGTTTACACTAAATATTATCAATAGTGGATCTATGAATTTACAGTTCTCACCTCAGAGCTGTACTTGTTGTTCTTTATTCAAAGTATTGAAATTGCAGATTAGAATTTATGCTGTTTTCACCATAGCGTGCAACTCTGACTTCAGTAGCATTATTTTGTTATATAAATGAGGTTGCCATCACCACCTTAAGGATTACTCTTGCTCTGCTAACGATTAGATCATAAGATGTAGGAGCAGAAGTAGGCCATTCAGCCCATTGAGCCAGTTCCACCATTCAATGAGATCATGACTGATAATTCTCAAGTTCACTTTCCCGCCTTATCTACATATTTCTTGGTTCCCTTATTGATTCAACATCTGTTTATCTCAGCCTTGAAGATACGTAACCACCCAACCTCTGCTGCCTTCTGCATCATGGAATTCTACAGATGCCCTACCCTCTAAAAGAAGAAATTCTTCCCCATCTCTGCTTTAAATGGATGACTCCTTGCTGTGAGATTATGCCCTCTAGTCCTAGACTTTCCCACAAGGGGAAACAACCTCTCAGCCACTTAAGGATTACCCTTGTCTGCTAATGATAAATCATTGATGGTTATTTTGCTTTTAAAGGTCAACAAAGATTAACTATGCCCACACCATAATTTGTGTGCACTGCCTCAGGCTTTTCTGTTTTGCGGCCAATGGATCATTGCTGAACCTGCCTCTTTAGGCTGACAATGTAGCTGGATTGCAAGGGTGCAGTGAAATATACCTTGCAACATAACTGGTGTCGTCGGATCCCTGAACATTGAGAAGCTGAGAACACCATTGTGCTGTTTCTCATGGAGTCAGTGGGATATAAAGGGGGTCTAAAGAAACAGATTCTGCAGTATGAACACCTTCCCTCCACCTTCCTCTTGATCTGAACTATAGAAGGTCATTTTTAAATATTCATGGCAATTTAATTTGATCAATTCAATAAGGATATTGTATAGGTAACATAAATCACTGACTATTCAGAGGTAAATAATTATTGATGATTTAATAACTGGCTTATTAAAACAAATGCATTTTATTTTGCAGCAATTTATCATTTTTTATTATTATTATTGATAATTTAAGCTGTGTCAATGGCCTTTTGGCTCACCCTCTCAAACTGATGAAGGTTAGAAGGAGCTTACAAGGAAAAATGGAAGACAAAAGAATTGATGCAGGTCAGACAGCTGTTTGTTAACGTATTTAATTCCAGTCTTAAATGTTACATGGTATGAGTTCCAGCCCTGAAGATACAACTTTCACTGATATAGACATTGGAATCATGAGGCCAGTAAGGGTCCAGAAGCTTGAGTGGCATGGTGGCACAGTGGGTCACTGTCTGTATGGAGTTTGCGTGTTCTTCCTTTGTCTGCAAGGGTTTCTTTGATACTCCAGTTTCCTCCCATAGTCTGAAGATGTGCTGGTTAGGTGCATTGACACTAACATGTGCCAGAGTATGGCGACTATGGGAATTTCACAGTAACTGCATGCTGTGTTAATGTAAGCTTTACTTGTAACTAATAAAATAAACTTTAATTTTGGAACTTATAATGATAACAAGTGGCAATCAGACAATTAGAAAGGCAAATGCTACATTAGTGTTCATGTCGAGAAGGCTAGAATACAAGAGCAGGCTGTTTGAGGCTGTGATCAGTTCCCATTTGGAGCATTGTGAGCAGTTTTGGGCCTCATATCTAAGGAAGGATGTACTGGCCTTGGAAAGGTTCTACAGGAGGTTGACAACATTGATCCCTGGAATAAGGAACAGTTGAGGACTCTGGGTCTGTACTCATTGGAGTTTAGAAGAATGAAGAGGGATCTTATTGAAACTTATAGGATACTGTGAGGCTTAGATAGAATGGACATGGAGAGGATGTTTCCACTAGTAGGAAAAACTAGAACCAGAGGGCGCAACCCCAGCTAAAGGGACAATCCTTTAAAACAGAGATGAGGAGGGAACTCTTTGTTGCAGAAGGCTGTGGAAGCCAGGCCATTGAGTGTCTTTAAGACAGAAATAGATAGGTTCTTGATAAATAAGGGGATCAGGGGTTATTGGGAAAAGAGAGGAGAATGGGGATGAGAAAAATATCAGCCATGGTTGAATGGGGGGGGGGGGGGGGGAGGGGGCAGACACGATGGGCCAAATGGCTTCTGATCTAAGTGCTTCTATAAATTATCATGGGGTGGAGACAAGTAAAATATTGTGGTTGGACCATGCACACAGCTTTGTCATCTAAATGATCAGACTGAGTAATTTCTACAAACTTTTCACTAAAACCCTCAAATGGTTGAGTTTAACTCTTGTCTTATGCAGTAGGAAGTTGTAGATCAAAGTACATTATGATGCTTTTTAAAAATCTTTCTCAAGATACAAAGTATGATTATACTTATGTTGGTAGTTAAGACAAGATTCACAACTCTGGATGGAGAAGAACAGTGGCTGCCAGGGCACACCACTATCTGTGGGTTCCCCCCCCATCCCCCGCAACTTCTCACCATCTTGAGTCAGAAAACACGATTGCTATTCCTTCACTATTATTGGATCAAACCCCTGGAGCTACTTACATCCCTAAAAAGCATTGTGAAGGTAATACACCAAATGAACCAGAGTAGTTCAGTTCACCACCATCATCTCAAGGGCATTTATGGATGGGCAACAAATATTGGCAGCAACACTTGTAAATAAAGCCTAGAAATGGATTTGCGAATCAAGTGGCAATGAAGCCCAGATGACTAACGTGTTGCAGAGGGGAAAAGTGCGCACGTTTCCCATCTGAAGTGTGCCACTGCCATATTGAGCAAGTACAAAAAAACAACCATGGCAGTCTTTAATATATGCAGTTAAGGAGATTAATAGCAATTCCTCCCATTGGGTTGCCCTGAAGCAGCTTATATCACTATGGGCTGCACTGTTGCAAACCACCCAGAGATAAATAATCAGATGCAGCCACTTACTGCCAGCTGCTCCCACATTCCAGAGTCGCAACACATCACCTGCCCTGCTATCTTAATACTTAGCTCATTGATTAATTAATAATCTTACCAGAGTTAATTACTTAATAAACCCTATTACACACAATAACCTTTATTACTGATAATGGACTGAAATACTGCAAATAAAATATTGTTATTTATAAAATATATAGTTCTGGGAGCTAAACGTGGTCAATAGCGACCTACGGATCATCGATGGTTTCTATCTGATCTCTCAATTTGATTATTATGCTCTCACATTCTTTTTCTGTTAATGCCCCCAGTAATCTCACACTGTCTCACTGTTCACGACCCTGTTCCTCTCACACTCTCTCACTGTTAATGACCCCGCTCCTCTCACACTCTCTTACTGTTAATGACTCCTTTCCTCTCACTCTCTCACTGTTAATGACCCCATCTTCTCACACTCTTATGGGAAGAATGAAGTTTGATTGCACCAAACCATTTCCCCAATAGCAAGCCTTGTTTTATTACAGTTTTCCATTCCAGTGTTTGGTTACAATTTGATTCCAGAACAGATCCATTCTGGACCAACTGAAATTGAACCTGATCCAATTTTTTTTTAACACCAGATTGTTCCTTTGCCTTTTCCATAATTAATCCAGACCTTTTGTCATATTTATGAAGAAACTCTTCTTCCTCTTTGTTCCTTACATTATCCCAGTCAAAGATTCTTGCTAAAAGAAAATCAGGCCCTTGAAACTTTTTATCTTTCAATCATCAGGATTAGTGTAAGAATGCCAAATTTCAAATGTTGACAACAATTCTTTCTAGAGGAGAAAAGTGTACTGTTTTGTTCAAAGTACTTTGGTAGAAGCATTGCGATGGAGAAAGCAAAGGGGGGGTTTTTAGTCTCTCCAAACTCCTGTGTAATCATAAGATATGAACATATTCCTTTCATTTGAATAGAACAGGTCCTTGCATACGAATATGTGTCACTTCTAGCAAGCATACATCATTCACATTATGGGCTTGACTGATCATCTTAAACTGGTTGCTAGTGTCACTGTGAGCACACTCAGGATTGTTTCGCAACTATTTCCCAATAGCAAAATCATATATAAAAGTCAATGTTTTGTTTTGGGTTTTGCAAATGCAAGCTGTTTGACTACTTCCTGTATTTTGCCGATTATAAACAAATGAAGAAACATGCCAATCACTGAGATGTACGGCCCGTGCACCTGGCTTGGTACTGGCACTGCATGGTGCTGCTCAACTGTTTAGTAGACAGAACATCATTTTGGACAGACAGTAGCATGATGTTATTGGGAAATAATATTCATGTAGCCATTGCATAAAGCCTGGAGCACCTGAATTACATTTTGCATCTTTTTAGTCTTCTCAGCCATTTTGGTAGTTAGAGGAAGTAATTTACTTTCTGGAATTCTATTGCTAATGAGACTTTGGGAAGTTTGTTGACTTTCTGAAATCTCATACTTCAGGCATGCATTTGCCTTACGGTGTTGTTGGCATCACAAAACTGAATGACTTCAGAACTTGTTTGACTAAAATAAGCAGTTTTCCTTCTGTAAAAGGGAGCCTTGCTGTTTGAATTTACATTTCACCTTCATCTTCCAGGCTATGCTGCCACCCAAATGCAATATCACTTTCATTAGTGTTCACTGGAATACATCAGGGTATCTAAAGCGCCTTATTGGTGCTTGAAGCAATAGAGTTGAATGATTCAACCTAACTTCTAATTGGGTGTTTTAAATTATCATTGGTAATAAATTCTGTTCTATTATGGCATTAATTACCATGTTACTTTCTCGGCTGCATTAACACCCACATATTGGGAAATCAGTTCCTACAAATTTTACAAATAGTAAAATTAATGACGATGTCTCCAAGCTAATATACTACAGATGCATCATTGGTCAATCTGTTTGGAGGAGTACATGAGCAGTGCAGAGAGGGACTCCTCTCTCATATTTCCTCCCTTGTCCCTACTCCCACTCCAACAAGTGACCTTGTAAAGAGAAATACATTTCATTCTTAAGGAATACCCAAGTGTGTTGGTCATTGGAATTGCAATCAAAATTTGAAAACCTAATTAATGAAACAGGCACACTTGCAATCTTTTTTCATAGTCTTATGTTTGCATCTATTAACAAGGGAGAAAACACACTTAATATGGTACATGGTTTATATCAGTAACGATTTATGATACAATATAGGATTTTGAAGAAGCTATATAAGTTTGCATGGATTGGATTTTTCATCATATGGAAAGAAAATCCTTTGCTGCAGTTTTCACTGAAGATGCTACCAAAGAGAAAATGAAAGGCATAGAAAAAGTCATGAGAGATACCACAACAGTTAAAATAGAAAGAAAATAAATGCTTGATGAAGTAACCCCATTTTTTTTTATTCATATACGGGACATGGGTTTTGCTGGCTGGCCAGCATTTATTGTCTAGCCCTGGTTACCTTTGTTCAGAGAGCAGTTGAGATTCAACCACACTGCCGTGGCTCTGCGGTCACATGTAGGCCAGATCAGGTAAGAATGGCAGATTTCCTTCCCTAAAGGACATTAGTGAACCAGATGGGTTTTTTTAAAAACTGATTTCATGGTCATCAATAGATTCTTAATTCTAGTTACTTATTGAATTCAAACTCCACCATCAACTGTAGTGGGATTCAAACTTGGGTCTCCAGAACACCAGCTGAATTTCTGGATTAATAGTCTGGCAATAATACCCCTAGGCCACCGCCTCTGCAGAAGGCGCTTCCCCACAAGGAGATCTTAAGAAACACAAAACCGTGGCTTGAAATAGACTGCACCCAAGGACACACAAGATAACTGGAAAGGAAACAACAGAAGTACAGCTATCCACTGCTAGAAGTGGAACATCTTTTGACAACATGATTAGTTCCGATTGACAAAATGAGAGATATAATTAATCATGAATTTGATACAGTTTGAGGGAAATCAATGACAGGAAAACCTTGAGATCTTTTGCCCAAAAAATGGTTCAGAGAACATCTATAAATGGAAAAAGTAGTAAAAAGTCAACATAGATTTCTAAATGGTAGGTCACATTTAACCACCCTTAAATCTTTGAACAAGTAACAGAATTAGTAGATAAGATCAAAATGGTGGGTGTGATATACATGGAGATTCAGAAGGCCTTTGTAAGAGCATCACGACAAAAGACAAGGCATATTGGGTCAGAGGTCAGATCTTAGGTAACAGGATGCATTGAAAGGTAACTACAAAATAGAAATAAGTTGCGATTCTTAAATTGGCAGAAAATGTAAATGGTATTTATCATAAACGTTATGTGGGTTCAATTGGACATTGATTAAGGATATGATTTTAAAATTTGCAGATGAGATTAAATTGGGAAATATTGCTAACAACATGAAAGACTCGACAAAAATAACAGGAAGATATAAATAGTTTATAAATAAAAGGCAAATATGATGCTGTGAGCTGGAACACTTTGTAAAAGAAATAAAATGGCTGCTTATTTCTTAGAAAATAAGAAACAAAATGGATTGGAGGGGCAAATAAATGTTATATACAGATTTTTTTATTCATTCATGAGTGTCACTGGCAATGGAAGCATTTTTTTGCTCATTCCTAATTGCTTTTGAGAAAGTGTCCATGAGCCAGCTTCTTGAATTGCTGCACTCCCCATGATGCAGGAACACGCACATTTCTGTTAGAAATGGAGTCCTAGGATTTTGACCCAGCAGCAATGAAGAAAGAGTGTTTATTTTCAAGTCAGGGTGCTCTGTGGCTTGGAGGAAAACTTGCAGGTGATGGTGTTAATGCACTTCTGCTGCCTTTGTCCTTTCAGATTTCAGAGGTTGCAGGTTTGGAAACTGCCACCGCAAGTTCCTGTAGTTCAGGCAAGTGAAAAATATTCCATCAGACTCTGCTCTGTTGATGGTTGATGTGACTGGGGAGTCAGATGGTTCATTTGCCATGGAATTTCCAACCTCGGACCTAAATTATTCTTGTCGCCATGGTGCTTATATGGCTGGTCCAGTTCAATTTCCAGTCAATAGTAAGCCCCCCCTCCCTCCCCACCCCATCCCGTCACCTCCACCAAGGTGTTGATACTGTGGGTTTTGGTGATGGTAATGCAATTGAATGTCAAAGATAGGCTGTGCAGTTCAAATGTCACTTATCAATCCAAGCCTGACCTTTGTCCAGCTCTTGCTGCATGACGGCACATGGCTTCATGATAGAGGGCAAGTCACTGATGAAGCAGCTGACAATGATTCGACTTGGGTTCTGGGTTTTCTTGTTGGAGGCAGGAATTGAGAGTGGGAACATTTGTCAACACCGTGATCCCTCTTGTGTCTCAGCAGTGACAGCTGGCAGAATTTTTATCAGATATGCAGCAGGGTCAGAGTGGAAATGGGCCTGGGACCTCCTGTGCCAGCATGGAGGCATTAGCGGAGGTGGGCCAATTGTGGCATGGGCCCAAAAAACTGTCTGCCACCACTGACCATTCTGCTCTATAAGAATTTACTGGTTTGCACTGAGTGTGAAACATGCTTGGAAATGATGCCTGAACTGTGAGTACTAAATGTCATTGCAGTTGTCAATATTGGCCTTATTAAATTTATCTCAACATGAAGGAACCCACAGTAAATTCCTAACACTTTACAGTCTCCCCTGAGTTCCTGCTCTGCTGCATCAGACACAACAATTTGTCTCTGCACTCCCCTACAAGTGGTTGCATTCTCATCTGAAAGGTAAGGGAGACCTCCAGCTATTCATTGTCTCCTTTCGGTTTGCAGACTGCAACGTACACAGAAGTTAGAGGACAAAGGGCAAATGCTGCTCTTCACTGTTAGAGGAGTTTGTGTCAAGGACAGGGATGCAGCACCTGGGTACATAAGGGTTCTGATGAACTTGACTGTGGAAGAGGCTTATGCCAACATGGTGTGGTAATGAGGGGAATTCTGGTTGTGATGTTTTGAGGAATGGTCAAAATGATGAAGAATTGTGCGAAAAGGAAAGTAATGTGGGTCTTCCTGTATGTCCACTAAAATCCTGGTTTTCCAACATGCTGGTTGTGCCAGATCAATGGTCTTAATATCATAGAATCATTGAATCGCTACAGTGCAGATGTAGGCCATTTGGCCTGTCGAGTTTACACCAACCACAATCTGCCCAGGCCCTATCCCCATAACCCCACTTATTTACCTTGACAATATGGGGCAATTTATCATAGTCAATCAACCTAACCCGCACATCTTGGATTGTGGGAGGAAGCTGGAACACCCAGACGAAACCCACATGGACACAGGGAGAACATGCAAGCTCCACACAGACAGTAACCCAAGGCCAGAATTGAAGCTGGATCCCTGGCGCTGTGAGACAGCAGTGCTAACTACTGTGCCACTGTGTCACCCTTAGTGACAGTCCTGGTGGACAGGTGGCTCCCTTTGCAGTGGTACTGGACTTCCATCTGGGGATCTCCTGGCATGTTACAAACCATCTTTATAGTGGGTAGTCCTTATTGCCCAGAATACAGCCAATTACCAGAAGGATGGGCTGGAAGGGCTGAGGCAAGCTTGGCACTCGCAGTAAAAACAATGTGCTGCTGCACGTAAAGTATGTACAGCCATGCAGTGGTCTTGCACCAACTAGACATTTACACAATGATAGATCTTCATATTTATGAATTCTACCCCCTCCCCCTAGATCTTCATCTGTCACAGCTTACCTTCTGATTTCAGCTTCTCTGCTGTTTGGCCATTCACACTTTTTATTCTCACTAAGGCTGCCAATGGTAGCCCAATCTCTTTTTTTCTGTGGCTATGAAACATCTTTCATTCCCCCACTCTACAGTATAATCTTCTTCCACTTTCTATGTCTTTTAATTTTGACAAAGGGTCATTTGGACTAAAGCTCTTTTGTCTTTTCACAGATGCTGCCAGATTTTCCAGCATTTTCTCTTTAGGTTTCAGATTCCAGCATCTGCAGTAATCTGCTTTAATATTTACGAATGTGTCAGGCCTGTCCATGGGTGCCTTGTTGGTAAAATGTGTGGAGCCAGTCCCGTAGCGCACCTGGGGGAACTTTGCTATATTGGAGAAAAGCCATGGCCCTTTTTCCTGCTGTATCAGAGAAGCTGAAAAATCAGTCACCTTTGTGAAGAGGGTTTTTGTGACAGTGTGAAAGCAGCGGTAAACAGCTGGCTGAGAGATATCACATTGCACAACAGCCAAGCCCTGAAATGGATTTCACACTAAGGAACCGAGGGCACTGTTGCATTCAGTGCAAGCAGCAGGGCTTGTTAATGAATAGTACGAGGTGAGAGATCATCATTAAGGGGGGAACAAGTGTCTGTTCTCATCTTCCTGGTAGTGTCCTGCTGCACTAGTATTCGAACCTCTTCATACAGGTGAGCCTGTTATGGTACATGGTGCCAGGGTCTTCTCAAGTCTTCCTCTTTGGTCTTGGTTCCTGAGTTTCATCCTCTTGCTGTCCATGGACCATTTATGTTTCATCTGCTCTTCCTTGATGAACTGTAGCTGTGAGGGAGCTGCACCATTTTCAATTGTAGACTTTCTGCCTTTGGATAGAATTGACACTAGATTGGCACAAGCCTGATGCTCCATTGGTGGCATATTTTTGAGCAATGCCTGAGTTGCCATGGTGGTCCTCCCCCATTCCTCATGCACCTCCAGCACTATCCCTGGACCTTCCCAGTTCACTTTGCCACAAAGAGCTGCTCACTTGCACTGGTTTCAAAACACTTCTGCTCTTCAAATTCCCGTTTCCTTCCCAGCTGCACTGTGCTAGTGCGGTATACACAACCTTCTGAACTCTGTCCACCACAAGAAAGCCTCAGAGTAACTGTTTCAGCATTCAATTTAACAGCACACCTAATGTCTCATGCCGCATTCTCAATCCAACATCTTTCCTGAGTCAGCAAAAATGGCCAGGTCTGGGAGTGTGGACAAGTTTTCTGGATCTGTACCCTAGTCTACATTTACTTCCTGTTCGACTCTGTGTGAAATCTGATGATGGGACACTATCCAGAAAAATATCTGCAACAGTATCCAGAACCTGAGATGATTGACCGCCAATAACCACAACCATCTTCCTTTGTGCCAAAAATGGCACCAGTCAGTTGCCTTGATGTACCACACATCTCAAATTCAACTCTTTAGTCAATGTTTGTGTGAAGTAGCAACACAAATTGTGTGGTCATAAATAGAGGAAACAAAGTTCTTAAGTTCATTTCTGGAGGAATAATCTGTGAAAGCGGGATGTTAATGTTGCATGATTTGGAATATTGTTTTCAGTTTGATCTCGCAAACAAAAATAAGTCGAAACATTGGAGAAGGTGCAGAATGATTTTACAAGATTTCTTACAATTGAGAGCTTAATTGGGAAAAATAAGCAGGAGTTTCATCTTTTCTCTGTAAGATAATAAATTAAGAACAAATCAAACAGAGGGTTTCAAAGTTATGATGGGGGTTGATAGGAGGGGGATTGAATATAAAAGTAGGGAGGTCTTGCTGCAGCTGTATAGGGCATTGGTGAGGCTGCAGCTGGAGTACTGTGTGCAGTTTTGGGCGCCGCACCTGCGCAAGGATATTTTGGCCCTGGAGGGAGTGCAGAGGAGGTTTACTAGGCTGATACCGGAGTTGAGGGGATTGAACTATGAGGAGAGGCTGAATAAACTAGGCTTGTACTCGTTAGAGTTTAGAAGAATGAGGGGAGATCTCATTGAGACGTATAAGATGGTGAATGGGATGGATAGGATAGAGGTGGAAAGACTCTTCCCGCTCAAAAAAGACAGTAGGACTAGGGGGCACAGCCTCAAGATAAAGGGGAGGCGGTTTAGAACGGAGTTGAGGAGGAACTTCTTCACTCAAAGGGTGGTGAATCTCTTGAATTCTCTGCCCGTTGAAGTGGTGGAGGCTGCCTCGCTAAATATTTTTAAGAAGCGGGTTGATGGGTTCTTGATAAGAGAGGGGATTAAGGGTTATGGGGAGAGGGCGGGAAAGTGGAACTGAGCCACGACAGATCAGCCATGATCTTATTGAATGGCGGGGCAGGCTCGAAGGGCTAGATGGCCTACTCTTGCTCCTATTTCTTATGTTCTTATGTTCTTATGATGGACGTGGGTAAGTCCAGAACAAAGGGTATAAGTATTAAATAGCCACAAAGAAACAAATAGGAAGCATTCAATTACACAGTGATAGAAGCAGATAACATCAACAAATTTAAGGAGAGGATTGATCTGTCTGGGGGTGTGTAACGGATAGAGGAAAACTGGTAAAGAGTGGGGATAAGGTAATTAGTGTAAAAAGAGACCCTTGTGGAGTTTCAACACTGACCTTGTCCTGTTGGGATAATGGCCTGTTTCAGTGCAGTAGACTAGACATAATTCTATTTCTGACAGTGTATTGTAACGTAGCTTGAATCTCTCTGGAATAGTGGAGCAATTGAACATAATTGTGTCACTTAACTATAAGGCTACAGATTGAAACAATCCAAGAGACAAACAATGTCTGATGACAGAAAGTGAGAAATACTTTTTGTAAGTGTTAAAAATGTGGAAGAAGGGATTGCAGAGATAATCTGCTGAAGAATGGTTATTGCCTTGTCAATCATTCAGTGGCAGAACTGACAGCTTTAGGCAAAAATAGATATATCAACTCCCACTTATTTGGAAGCTGATTCACTTTTTATCGTGTCATACACATAAAATTGGTACTCTTCATATTTGTGAGTTGGACCAGAGGACTGCAAAGCTGCCTTTCACATTTGACTGAGAATCTCATGCTCGACAGTATTTATCAATTCACTCCCTAAAACAAAGAAACTTTGGGAATGGCCACAGACAAATCATAGTATTGAAATTAATCCAGGCCCATTTTTAGTGCTGTGCAACTAACACTCTGCCAAAACAGAGAAGGTGAAATTATTCCTATGATTTGATCTGTATTATGGGGGCTCATTTGCAGGCACCAGCTGCACATCAATGGTAGCTCGCTCAAGGGCAGGCATCAATTCTGGTTGTCAGCAGAGACCCTCATAACTTCATAAAGGGGATTGGATTGTTACAGAAGGCTGTGACATGGTGTCAGGGGTAGATGGATTCAGTGGCTGACATTGGTCCACTGAAGAATGCTGAATGTCGTAGTTTTTTAAAATATTATTTATTGGGATATGGGCATTATTGGCAAAGCCAGTATTTATTACCCATCATTTGGTGCCTTTGAGAATGTGGTGGGAAGCCACCTTCTTGAATCCTTGCAATCCATCTGTTGTAACATAAGAACATAAGAACATATTGTTCCAATATGTAGATAAGAACAAAGGTAGATCCTTCCTTGCTAGAAATGGTAATTGAATGGCATTCACTGACTAGTATCATTCGTGCCAGAGATCAGCCCAAGCCTGAATATGGCCCAGATCTTGTTACACATGGAAATTGAATATTTCAGTATCTGAGGAGTTGCAAATGGTATTGAGCATTGAGCAGTCACCAATGAATGTCCCCATTTCTGATCTTATGATGGAAGGAAGATTATGGACAAAACAGATGAAGATGGTCAAGCTTAGGACACTATACTGAGGAACTCCAGCAGTGATGTTTTCCATACTAATATTAAGTATAACTATATAATTGTCACCATCTCCAAAGTGCCCTCCAATGCTACTTCATTCATGGGCTCAGCTTCATTTCCTTCCTCTTGTTGGGCTTGTTACTTGCTGATTAAAAAAAGTTTACTTGAATGGTGTTCAAGAATTTTGCACTCTTTGTGTCCTTCACATTATTTGCATCCCAGTTGATCAAGGTGATAGTTTAAGTCCCCAGTGATAGCTGCCCTATTGTTTTTGTTAACAGAAATGTGTCTACATATTTGCTCTTCCATCTCCCCTGCACTATCTGAGGTCTGTAGTACACTCCTAGCCGTGTGGTTATCCCCCCTTACTTATTTCTGAGCTCAACCCGTATGGCCTCATTTGATGCTTTAATTATCATTTACTGAAGCTTGTTCCAAACTTCTACCATCATGTGTGTGAAGAAGTGTTTCTGAATTTTAGTCCTGAAAGTTCCAACTCTAATGCTTTTATTATAATTTGTAGATTCTCCAAATAGCAGAAATAGTTTCTCCCTGTATACCCTATTTATGTCCTCAATATTTTGAAAACTTGGAACAAATCATTCCTTAACCTTCAAAATTCCAGGGATTGTGCTCCAGTTTGTTTAATCTTTCCTTTTAACTTAACCCTTGGAGTCTCGGTATCATTTTAGTAAATCAATGATGTACTCCCTCTGGGGACAACAAGTCACTCCCAGATGTGGTATTAACCAGGTACACGTATATCTGAAGTGTGGCTTGCATTCTATCAACCTATTTGCTTACTTTTTGTTCATAACATCTCAATGATCTATATACCTGGCTCCCCAAATCTCTTGTTTTTCACCATTTAGAAAGTCTAAGGTGGGTGAAATTCACATTTTCCCATTTAATTAATTCTACAATTCCATTCATATTGAACTCCCCTCCCCCCGCCCCCAGGCCAGCATTTATTGCTCTTGAACTGGCTATTTTAACATTTGTTGTGGATCTGGAGTCACATTTAAGTTAGACGAGGTAAGGATGGAGGGATAGGCAGAGCGTTTATAACAATCGGCAATGGTTTCATTGTCATTGTTAGACTTTTCATTGCTGGCTTTTATTAAATTCTGCACTGATGGGATTCAAAACTAGGTCTTCTGGATCACTAATCCAGTGATCATGCCATTACTGGCCGGAATCTTATCGCCATTCATGCCGACGGGATTTTCCCATCCCGCTGTAGTGAACGGAGATTTGGCTGGCTGCCAGATTCTTTGACCTCGCTGCAGTGAGAGAGTGGCATGCATGACCAGTGAGATTGTGCTGGCTGTCTCCCTGTTACGTCGCCTAACTTGTGACATGGACAAATTTAAATAAGTGACTTTGTGTCACATTGTCTAAGTCCTTAATGAATAAAATGACTATCCCAACACAGATCCTTGTGGGATACCACTGGTCACATCTTGTCAATGGTGGTATTGTTTAAGAGATTGTCCTGATGGCTTGCCCCTATTTCTGAAATTCACTGGCTTGCTTAGAATGTTAACTCCGTTAATGGTTTCTGAAATTTTATTCACAGATGTTTGACATAAATCTGATCATTATTTTTGCATTTGTAATATATTAACTCAAATGCCCTCAAAGATACATTGAATAATTAGCCGGAATAATATTAATCTATATTCATATTATTACAAATATAAATTCAGCACAGATTTAGCATATGTGAAGGAAATCCAAACGCATCTGATTTATTTATTCTTACCTCTAAATATTTAAATGCTCATTACTGCCACCTTTGGGCTTTGGTGCCCCTTAGCCATTTTGCTTGAAAAATCTAAAGGCCAATTTTAACACCCTGGTAGAAGCTGGCAGAAACCTCCTCCAGGAGTAATCATTGGATGTCTGGGAGATTTTAACTTCTCTGCTCACCCATTTTGAGTAGGCAGTATCAGTTAATCAGCAGCCAGGGCCTGATTTAAACTTGCAATGGAAACAGGCAAACCAGGGGGTTGAAAGGGGTGGGATCAAGGGTTGAGGCCAAGTGGGAGATCTGAAGACATTGCCTGTGCGAGCCCATTGTGGTTTCAATATATGGTCCAAGTTTAAAAATAATATGATGAATTGACCATTCAAATGCAGCAGACAGGAAACAGCCTGCCTGTTTTCAGCGTACAGATTCTGACCAACGAGGGCTAATTTAATGGAGAGTAGAACTTCTTAAAAGGGATTTTGTTGGCCTGATTTTGTTGAAACTATAACCTTGAGAATAAGGAGTCAGAGGGCTGCCCTGAGATTTACTGATGTCACTCGAGGTGCTGGTTGGGGGAAAATCGGGGTATGGAGGAAAATATTGTTTCCCACAGCCACAGGAACAATCCCCAGGCCAGCATGCTTGCAGAGGAGTTTTAGCATCAACATGGCTGAAGATATGAAGGAGTCTCTGTGAAGCTTGCCTGGTGTCATCTCACATGGCGTCAATACTGATTGCGATGACCTCCAGGACAATGCAGTCAGCCAATGGTACCAATCGTGTGTTTCTGTTTTCTTAGAAGGAAAAGGAGAGATGCGACAGTATGCCTTTATATTCTGATTACTAGCTGAAGGGTGTGATAGAGGGAAGGGAATTTTTGACAGCATTGTGAGCAAGTGAAAGGACTGCAATTGTTGGGAGAGATGGGTAGGCGAGGAGCTGAACTCACACTTGCTTTGCTTATGCTGACATGCAAATCCTTTTTGCATTTAGTAATATGGTTCCTGCAGAAGGCCAGAGGATGCCTCATCCACCATCAAGACAGCAAAGTTAAAATGGAGAATTTAATGGAGCCCCTCTATTCTCATTGCTTCCCCTGCTTCCTTTCCACTGACCAGGAAGAATTAAAATTCCCCATGATAGATGTAAAGTTGTAGATTGTAATTGTTCATTCTGTAATAGTTACAGCCATTTTCTGAAATAACTATGCCACAGTCACACTTCATCACTGCTAAACAGCGTGTAATCTCCATGGTCCTGCATCTAACTTTTTGCAAACAGTAAATTAAATTATTAATTAAAAATGTATTTTCAGTATGATATTTGTTAGCTTAACTGGTAAGAAACTAGTTAGGGCATGAGAATTCCTTGCGGGAATCCAGTTAGTTTCAGAGCTATACCCTGGATGTAACAGATCATACCTAATAATGTATTAATATAACAATATTTAGTCAAAAATTATTTATGATTGAGAGAAAGGGGAAGAAAAATGATGCCCCTAAAAAGGAAAGAAAGGAAGTAATAATAAAATATATATAGTGACAGGAAAAAAGACAGACAGCTTATAGTATGTACCACAGTTCCTCAAAATGGCAAAACATCTGCAAATTGGTCTGACCGAAATAGCTCCCCCAATGCTAACATTTCCTTTGGTTCATACATCACCAAGTCTCGAAATAAACTTGCATGGCGATGGATTTTCTGATGAGTTACTCCGCCTAAAGCCCATTGTTCATGACCATGAGTGAATGACCACCCGGGCTGCAGCCCTGAATATTGGATGCTTTGCCTCCGTAAGTCCAATAATAGATTTACAGCATGGAAGTAGGCCCTTCAGCCCAACTTGTCTATGCCACCCAGTTTTTACCACTAAGCTGTTCCTAATTGTCCGCATTTGGCCCGAATTCCCCTACACTCATCTTACCCATGTAAGACCCATGTCTAAATGCTTTTTAAAAGACAAAATTGTACTTGCCTCTACTACCACCTCTGGCAGCTCATTCCAGACGCACAGCACCCTTTGTGTGAAAAAATTGCCCTTCTAGACCCTTTTGTGTCTCACCTTCTCACCTTAAACCTGTGCCCTCTAATTTTAAACTCCTCTACCTTTGGGAAAATATATTGACTATCTAGTTCATCCAAGCCGCTCATTATTTTATAGACCTCTATAAGATCACCCCTTGGCCTCCTATGCTCCAGGGAAGAAAGTCTCAGTCTATTCAACCTCTCCTTATAACTCAAGCCATCAAGCCCGGATAGCATCCTAGTAAATCTTTTCTGCACTCTTTTTAGTTTAATAATATCCTTTCTATAATAGGATGACCAGAACTGTACACAGTATTCCAAGTGTGGCTTACCAATGTCTTGTACAGCTTCAACAAGAAGTCCCAACTTCTGTTTTCAATGTTCTGACCAATGAAACAAAGCATACTTTGTTCACCAACTTTCCGCCTGTAACTCCACTTCCAAGGAGCTATGAACCTATACGCCAAGATCTCTTTGTTCTTTAACTTTCCCCAACACTCTACCGTGAGTAAGTCCTACCCTGGTTTGATCTACCAAAATGCATCACTTCACATTTATCTAAATTTAACTCCATCTGTTATTCATCAGCCCATTGGCCCAATTGATTAAAATCCTAGGTACTCTTCTTCACTGTCCACTATGCTGCCACTCTTGGGGTCATCTGCAAACTTACTAACCATGCCTCCTAAATTCTCATCCAAATCATTAACGACAAATTATAATGGACCCAGCATCAATCCCTGAGGCACACCACTGATCACAGGCCTCCAGTTTGAAAAACAACCCTCTACAACCACCCTCTGGTGTCTGTCATCAAGCCAATTTTGTATCCAATTGGTTACCTTACGCTAGATCCAATCAGACTTAACAACCTACCATGCAGTACCTTGTCAAAGGCCTTGCTAAAGTCTATGTAAACAACATTGACTGCAATGCCCTCATCCAGCTTGGTTACCCCTTCAAAAAAACTCAATCAAATTCCAGCATTTTGATTCTTCTATTCAGCCTTTGTCCGAGACAGAGTACAAGTTAAGAAAAATTGGAGTTCTAATTCACCACCTTGATTATTGTGAAGGGTCTACAATGTGGTCTCAAAATGCTGCAATATATCAGAAATGTATTAAGCAAATGATTTAAAATAAAATGAAAATGTACTGATGTCTAACTGATGCCACCCCATTACGATAAATATTACATCCCTCATGATCAAGGAAAGGATACTTCAAACGGTCCCAGAAATCTAGTAATACACCACCAGTTAAGGGAAGACTGACAAAGAACAAAGGCATCTGGAAAATTCAGCAGGTGAGACGAAGATTTCTTGAGGGAATTTATTTGAATGAATGGCTGACAATGTGAATTGGTAAAGTGTGAAATCTGGATAGATTCCCATTAGCAAAGGTGAAAAGCAAAATAATTTTGAAATTATTATCTACTATTCATAGAAAATATCCAATTAATTCAAAGCAATTGTCAAGAAGGCTAGTGAAGTGCTCTGAGGTACCTTAAGAACATGATGATGCTTCATAATGGGTTATTTGATTTTTTTTGTCTCATTCATTGGCTGAGTATATTGGGAATAATGATAATATTTCCTTATGTATATAATATTTTAAAGAAGTACTGTGCGGTTAGAGTTTAAAATGATAGCTGCTAATAACCTTCTTTAACATTTTATGTGCAAGAAGCACGTGTTTTCTTAAGTTGAAAACTTGAAACATGTGCTTATCTATTTATGTCTTGGAAATCGAATCAGAGAAGATTGAACTCTGAACATTATCCCGTGGGTATATTTGACTAAAATTTACCTAGATTCCAGTTGAGGGAGATTGAGGGGAACTTGACTTAAGTCTTCAAAAAGTTGAATTGTCAGTCTAAATGAAAACAAATAACCTAAATTAAATAGAGACTGGAATCCTCTGACCACACCCGCTGCTGGGAGTTTCCGGTCCTGCTGCAGTGATGGAAGTTTGGCTGAGCGCCAAATTCTCCGTTCTCGCTGGCAGCAGTGGCATAACGTATGACATCAGAGAATTCTTGCCAGAGAGTTTCATAACCTCAAGATGCTGTTGACTGATGTGCTTATTTTTTGAACTATGGTCACTGTTATAATTTGGGCTGTCACTCGGGCAAGGCAGAGACCCTTAGAACCAGGAACTGACTCCACTGAGATAAACGTTATTTATTTATTAGTCACAAGTAAGCTTTACATTAACAATGCAATGAAGTTACTGCGAAATTCCACTCGCCACACTCCAGGTTCAATCTTGGGGTACCTTTATTAAAAGATGCCTCAATCACAGGGAGCAAAAATGTATCTACCCGCTCCCCACCACGAGGTATCTGTGGCCTGCTCATACACCACCTACTCGCCTCCCCGTGATCATCACCAGCATCCCTCACGACCACCTCAGCCTCAACTCCCTTAGGGATACGCAACATGGCTTTGTTAGAGGGAGGTCTTGCCTTACGAATCTGGTGGAATTCTTTGAGGAGGTGACAAAAACGGTTGACGATGGGAGAGCCGTTGATGTCATCTATATGGATTTCAGTAAGGCGTTTGACAAAGTCCCTCATGGTAGGCTGGTAGAAAAGGTTAAGGCGCATGGGATACGAGGTCAGGTAGCTAGGTGAATTGAGAACTGGCTGGGTAATAGGAGACAGAGGGTATTGTGGAGGGGACCTTGTTGGGCTGGAGCCCAGTGACCAGTGGTGTGCCGCAGGGCTCAGGACTGGGACCTCTCCTCTTTGTAGTATACATAAATGACTTGGAAGAGAGCGTAGGTGGTGTGATCAGCAAGTTTGCTGATGACACCAAGATGGCAGGGTTGGCGGGTACTGAACTGGATTGTCAGGTGATACAACAGGATATAGATAGGTTGGTGCATTGGGCAGATAGGTGGCAGATGGAATTTAATCCTGACAAATGCGAGGTGATGCATTTTGGAAGGAATAATTCAGAGAGGAGCTATGTGATAAAAGGTAGACAGATTAGGAGTATAGAAATACAGAGGGACCTGGGAGTGCAGGTTCACAAATCCATGAAGGTTGCGTCACAAGTGGAGAAGGTTGTTAGGAAGGCTTATGGAATGTTAGCCTTTATAGGAAGGGGTATAGAGTATAAAAGCTGCCGTCTAATGCTTCAGTTGTATAGAACGTTGGTTAGACCGCATTTGGAGTACTGCGTCCAGTTCTGGTCACCTTACTACCGGAAGGACGTGGAGTCTCTGGAAAGGGTGCAGAGGAGGTTTACCAGGATGTTGCCTGGCATGGAGGGGCTGGGTTACGAGGAAAGGTTGGAGAAACTGGGACTATTCTCCTTGGAAAGACGGAGGTTGAGGGGGGACATGATAGAGGTATATAAGATACTGAAGGGAATAGATAGAGTTAATAGTGAGAGACTGCTCCCTAGACTGGGTACAAACACGAGAGGTCATGATTTAAGGGTGAGGGGGGAGAGGTATAATTTGGAAGCGAGAGGAAGGTTCTTTATGCAGAGAGTTGTGGGGGTATGGAACGCGCTACCGAGTAGGGTGGTGGAGGCAGGAACATTGGACTCGTTTAAGGTTCAGTTAGATAGATACATGAGTGAAACAAGGATGGAGGGTTATGGTAGGGGCTATTAAATAAGGTTAGAACCTCGGGGGACACCGGAAAAGCAGACTTGTAAGATTAATGTCTTTGTCTTTTTATTCCGCAGGTGGAGGTCCACCTTGTGTCAAACGAGGGGCATGCACACGGTGGGTCGTGCGTGGGCTGCTCTTGGAGGTTCCGGGAGTGGCCTAGTACTTCGTGTCGGTGTGTGTGCTTGATCCTGGACCGGTAGACGGGAGCCGCAACAGCTCGGTGACTAGCACTGCTAGCTGTGCAGACACATGGATTTGGGCCTGTGTCTGTGGGAGTTTGTGCATTCTCCCTGTGGTTGCGTGGGTTTCCTCCGGGCGCTCCAGTTTCCTCCCACACCCCAAAGATGTGCTCTTAGGCTGATTGGTTTTACCAAATTGACACTATTCTCCCCTGAATCTGGCTAAGTTAGTGGTTCCATTCGTAGACACGCAGGGTAGAATAGGTGTAGGGAGATGCGGCGGCGCGGGCTCGTTGGGCCAAAGGGCCTGTTTCCCATGCTGGGTTGTTCTTTGTTCTTTGTTTACCCCGGACAGCGTCAGCATCAGCCCCCTTCCCCTCTATCATTTGGGCATCAAACTATTTCCCCACTGCCTCCTCCCCTCAGCCCCCTATCATCCATGCATCAACCCTTGGTGGCACAGTGGTTAGCACCGCTGCCTCACAGCGCCAGGGATCAGGGTTCAATTCTCAGCTTGGGTGACTGAGCAGATTCTGCACATTCTCCCCATGTCTGCATGGATTTCCTCCAATGCTCCAATTTCCTCCCACAGTCTGAAAGCTGTGCTGGTTAGGTGCATTGGCCATGCTAAGTTTTCCTTCAAGGGGCCAAAGTGTGGCGACTCGGGGATTTTTGGAGTAACTTCATTGTCATGATAATGTAAGCCTACTTGTGACACCAATAAATAAACCTAAACGATCATCCCAGCATTAGCCTCCCTCCCCACTGTCATCCCGGTATCTACCCCCTTCCCACTGAACATCACCAATATTGGCTCCTCTGCCATCACAAACATCGCTGGTATTCCCAATACTCAGACATCCTCCCCTCTCCCCCCTCCCTACCACCACCATCACCACTACAAATAAATGAATCTTCACACATGACAGACTCTGGCACAGGTTATCCCTCTCCCCCGGGGCTACACTGCCATTTGCTTCACCAGGGGGATCCCCACAATAGGTTCACATCAGGTTGCAAACCTTATTGACGTGACGTGTCGGGCAGGATACAAAAATCTAGTGAGAAGGAAGATCATGAGAAGGAATCGTTAATTAGATTTAAATTTATTAAAATGAATGTACAAAAGAACATAAGAACTCGGAGCCAGAAGAGGCCACCTCGCTCCTTGAGCCTGCTCTGCCATTCAGTAAGATCATGGCTGATCTTTTTGTGGACTCAGCTCCACTTACCTGCCCCTTCCCCATAACCCTTAATTCCTTGACTGTTCAGTAATGTAAATTCAGTTTCTTGCCCATCATCAGGGTGAACCTAATTATGGCACCGGTGAGGGGGCGGCGAAAATCAGAAATAGTGATCTCGTCGTGTGATTCGGATCCGGATCGTCTGCCCAACTACCATTCCTGCAAACCAAGAGTCCAGTCTTAAGATTTTGTCCCCTATTTTAATAGAAACAGAAGATAGGAGGAGGAGGAAACATTAGGCTCTTCGATTTGAAAAGCACCATTCATTAACATCATGGCTGATCATCCAACTCAAAAGCCTAATCCTGCTTTCTCCCCATTACCTTTGATCCCATTTGCCCCAAGTGCTATATCTAGCTGCCCCTTGAATGCATTCAATGTTTTGGCATCAACTAGGTTGAGGGAGCTGGGACTCTTTTCCCTGGAGAGACGAAGGTTGAGAGGCGACCTGATAGAAGTTTACAAAATGTTGAGAGGAATAGATAGGGTGGACTCTCAGAGGCTATTTCCCCTGGTTGAAATGGTTGCTACGAGAGGACACAGATTGAAGGTGCGGGGAGGGAGGTTCAGAAGTGATGTTAGGGGTAAGTTTTTCACTCAGAGGGTGGTGAGTGAATGGAATCGGCTGCCGTCAGTGGTGGTGGAGGCGAACTCGCTGGGGTCTTTTAAAAGACTTCTGGATGAGTATATGGGGTTTAATGAGATTGAGGGTTATAGATAGGTCTGTAGGTTGGTAGGTGTTGATGTGATCGGCACAACTCGTGGGCCGAAGGGCCTGTTTGTGCTGTAGTGTTCTATGTTCTATGTTCTATGTAACTACTTCCAGTGATAATGAATTCCACAGGCTTACCACTCTTTGGGTGAAGAAATAGTATGGTGGTACATTTTGGCAAGTCAAATGGGATGAAAGAATATAATATTAAGGATAAGACTCTTAGCAGTGTGGAAGATCAGTAGGATCTTGGGGTCCGGGTTCATAGGACTCTCAAATCGGCTTCGCAGGTAGAGGATGTGGTTAAGAAGGCCTATGGTGTACTGGCCTTCATCAATCGAGGAATTGAGTTTAGGAGTCGGGAGATAATGCTGTAGCTGTATAAAACCCTGGTCAGACCCCACTTGGAGTACTGTGCTCAGTTCTGGTTGCCTCACTATGGGAAGGATGTGGAATCCATTGAAAGGGTGCAGAGGAGATTTACAAGGATGTTTCCTTATGAGGATAGGTTGAGAGAGCTCGGTCTTTTCTCCTTGGAGAGACGAAGGATGAGAGGGGACTTGATCGAGGTGTATAAGATGTTTAGAGGTATTGATCGGGTGGATTCTTAGAGGCTTTTTCCCAGGGCTGAAATGACTGCACAAGAGGACACAAGTTTAGGGTGCTGGGGAGTAGATACAGAGGAGATGTCAGGGGTAAGTTTTTCACTCAGAGGGTGCTGGGTGAGTGGAATCAGCTGCTGTCGGTGGTTGTGGAGGCAGATTCGATAGGATCTTTTAAGAGACTTCTGGATAAGTACATGGGACTTAATAGGATTGAGGGTTATAGGTAAGCTTAGTTGGTAGAGACATGTTCGGCGCAACTTGTGGGCCGAAGGGCCTGTTTGTGCTGTCGTTTTTCTATGTTCTATGTTCTAAATGTCTCCTCACCTCTGTCCTAAATGCTGTACCCTGAATCTTCAGACTGTGACAATGGTTCTGGACTCCCCCACCACTGGAAACATCCTCCTTGCATCTATCCTGTCTAGACCTATTAGAATTTTATAAGTCTATATGAGATTCCCCCTCATTCATCTGAACTCCAGCGAAAACAATCTTAACCTCGTCAATTTTTCCTCATACGTCAGTCCGGCCATCCCTGGTAAAGCACATTGCACTCCCTCGAGAGCA
Organism: Carcharhinus amblyrhynchos; assembly: GCF_965287045.1. Lineage (NCBI taxonomy): Eukaryota > Metazoa > Chordata > Chondrichthyes > Carcharhiniformes > Carcharhinidae > Carcharhinus > Carcharhinus amblyrhynchos. The sequence goes on along the minus strand of NC_137324.1, from coordinate 42,243,463 downwards.
AGAACATCCTTCCTCAGAAAAGGAGACCAAAACTGCACACAGTACTCTAGATATGGCCTCACAAGGCCCTGTATAATTGCATCAACACATCCCTGCTCCTGTATTCAAAACTTCTCGCAATGAAGGCCAACGTGCCATTTGCCTTCTTTACCACCTGCTGCACCTGCATGCTTATCATCAGTGATTGGTGCACAAGGACACCCAGGTCTCTCTGCACACTCTCCTCTCCCAATTTATAACCATTCAGGTAGTAATCTGCCTTCTTGTTTTTGCTTCCAAAGTGAAAACATCACACTTATCTAAATTGTATTGCATCTGCCATTGATTTGCCCACTCACCCAACCTGTCCAGATCATTCTGAAGAATCTCTGCATCCTCATCACAGTTCATCCTCCCACCCAACTTGGTATCATCTGCAAACTTTGAGATGTTACATTTTGTTCCCTCATCCAAATCATTAATCTATATTGTGAATAGCAGGGATCCCAGCACCAATCCCTGTGGCACCCCACTGGTTACTGCCTGCCAGTGTGAAAGGCACCCCATTAATTCCTACTCTTTGTTTCCGCTCTGCCAGCCAGTTTTAAGAACATAAGAACATAAGAAATAGGAGCAGGAGTAGGCCATCTAGCCCTTCGAGCCTGCCCCGCCATTCAATAAGATCATGGCTGATCTGTTGTGGCTCAGTTCCACTTTCCCGCCCTCTCCCCATAACCCTTAATCCCCTCTCTTATCAAGAACCCATCAACCCGCTTCTTAAAAATATTTAGCGAGGCAGCCTCCACCACTTCAACGGGCAGAGAATTCCAGAGATTCACCACCCTTTGAGTGAAGAAGTTCCTCCTCAACTCTGTTCTAAACCGCCTCCCCTTTATCTTGAGGCTGTGCCCCCTAGTCCTACTGTCTTTTTTGAGCGGGAAGAGTCTCTCCACCTCTATCCTATCCATCCCATTCATCATCTTATACGTCTCAATGAGATCTCCCCTCATTCTTCTAAACTCTAACGAGTACAAGCCTAGTTTATTCAGCCTCTCCTCATAGCTCAAGCCCCTCAACTCCGGTATCAGCCTAGTAAACCTCCTCTGCACTCCCTCCAGGGCCAAAATATCCTTGCGCAGGTGCGGCGCCCAAAACTGCACACAGTACTCCAGCTGCGGCCTCACCAATGCCCTATACAGCTGCAGCAAGACCTCCCTACTTTTATATTCAATCCCCCTCGCTATGAAGGCCAGCATCCCATTCGCCTTCCTGACCACCTGCTGCACCTGCAAGCTGGGTTTTTGCGACTCATGCACAAGGACCCCGAGGTCCCTCTGCACCGTCGCCTGCTGCAGTTTTTCGCCACGTAAGTAATAGTCCTTCCTACCATTCTTCCTACCAAAGTGGACCACCTCACACTTGCCAACATTAAATTCCATTTGCCATTTCCTGGCTTTTTCTATCCATCTCAATACACTTCCTCCAATCCTATGCGCTTTAATCTTGTAAAATAATCTCTTGTGTGGAACTTTGTCAAACACTTTCTGAAATGATGTTTGTTGAGGGACAGATATTGGTCAGGGCAAAGAGGAGAACTCTTTGAATAGTGCAGTAGAACCTTGGACATCCACCTGATATTGCAGCACTTCTTCACTCTTGCATTGAAGCGTCGGTCCATATTATTCATATATGATTGTTAATTTAAGAGATAAAATATTAAAGCTCTCACTAATGATTAGGGGAAAGTTTTCCCCAAGTAGTCAGTCATCTGAATTTCTGATTGCTGTTATCATGACATTAAGGTAACGCCAAGTAAAATAATGTCAACTGGAAAATTTAGCCTCATATGTTCAATCGGCCCTCAATAAAAGTAGTTAATGCTATCTTGGCTAATTACTTTAAATAACAGATGGAGGGATGTTTGGTTGAGAGGATTGAATGTTATAATAATTATTGACATTGATGATCAAATATTTGGAGCACCGGTACTTGTCTTACTGGGCCAATGGCAATCATAATGTCAAATAAATATACTCATAGCTAAGAGCCATTTTATAGAGATTATTTTCTTGGAATCATATTTGTTCTTCATTTTGCCCAGAGGCTTTAATATATTGGTGGTAAAAAAAATTGTTTGTTGTCTGTTGAAATGACAAATTTTGATTGATTGTCACTCAACGCTTTTTGTGTTTTCTGTTATTATGAGCCATTTGTTATTCTGTATAATTTACTGATGAAATAGTTTGAGAAGATGAAAACCCTGAAGACTGAATTGTCCTCTTGTCCAAGATTAGTGATAGACTCTTTGTAGTTTGAATATGTCCAATTTGTAAATGATTTCATCGCCTTCTGTGGATCCTCTCATGACTGGAGGACCTGATGTAAGATGTTCACAGGATTGGCAGTCCATGCTATCATTGTTGCTGGTTGGGAGAACTTCTTCTTTGCCTTTGATCTTCCTCTGAGCATTTTGGATGTTGTGATTGTGTCATAGATGAAATATGTTGAACCAAATTTCAGACTTTACCTCCATGTAAGCTGCAGTGCTTTCGGGGGTGGGGGGGTGGGGGTGCGGGGTCAACATCGAACTTGAATTCTCTGGAGCCTCACTTACCATTCCATGATGACCTGTTCAACTCCCACCTACTGCTTGGCTTCCATATTGATGCACCCTTGCTGAGCAAGATCTACCAGTATACATCGCTTGTATATGTATTTGTATTGATTCTTATTAGCTTATTGAAGCTCAATTGTATTAATGTATTCACATATGCGCTGGAACTGATGTCATAATTCCTGAGCACAGAGAACAGGTAGAGAAGAAGCAATGTAAGGTGAATACATACCTGTAAATAAAGCTCTGTTGTTTTAGACCCTCCACACTTCCTAGCATCATTCTTCAATATATAACATAAAAAACTGGTGGTAAGGGTGATGAATAGCATTGTTAGCCATCCAGAACAAAGGAATCAGCAGAGAAAAATCAGGAATAGAATTGTTAGAAAAGAAGTTTTACTCATGGGCTCCAGATCTGACGGGTGAGGTGGACGTGAGTAACGATAATCTGCTGCAGAACATCTATACAGCTGGTTGTGTTGAACAAAAGGCTGAAGCCCAGGTTGTTACTGTGTGTGTAAGAAGAATCAATGTTGCTGCTGGAAACACATTGTGAAGTGTGCAACAAAAACAGAAAATGTTGGAAAATCTCAGCAGATCTAACAGCATCTTGTGGAAAGAGAATACAGCCAACTTTTCAAGATACCTCCTAAACCCTAATGCTAACCTTAACTCACCTCCTCACACTAATTCACTCACTCCCTCACACTCACTCATCCCCTCACACTTTCTAACCCCCCTCACACATGCTCTCCCAGGGTCTCCAGTCTTTCACATACTCAGTCGCCAGGGGGCCTTGCTCCTATGCCTCATGCTCTACTCTGACTGCCTCACATCCTGCTCTAGACACCAAGGTCCCATTCCAGATGCCTTGCCCCAAGCCAAACCTTTGGCTCCCAAGCCTTAGGTTCTCTGAGCCCCGCACTTGGGCTCCTCGGGCCCTGATCCTCAGCCGTCAGCTCCTTGGGCCTATTTTTTTGGCTCCCCCAGCCCTGCTCCTTGGCTCCCTGGCCCTGAACTCATTGCCGCTGGGGTTCGCTGTTCCTCCACCTACAGATTGTTTCTCCACTACACTTGCTGCTGATAGTCTCATGGCCTAGCACTAGAAAACATATTAAAGGAACAGCCTGCAATTGGAGGAGTGGCTCCATGCAGATTCTTCCATTCAAACTGATCTATTTGAGTAGCATTTTGAAAGCTAGCATGGGGGAGCTGCAAACAGGGGCTTCAAGGATGGCATCCAGCCCTCAGGCCACATATTGGACAAGCCTCATTTAAGACAATAATAATGTTCTTGAAGAGTTTGACGTCTAGCTTTGGTCATGCCTGGCAAATTGATTTATGATGTTTTGTCTGGATCTTTCAGCTCAGCTTGCTGCAGATTAGATGGGGCCCTGTTGAGCAGTCAGCAGCTTGCACAACACATGTTGCTCGTCCATCGTCATCGATGAGGACCTCGGCACCATTAGTCATTTTTGAGGCTGGATGCGGTGTGTCTGAGGATGACTGATCAGGCCAATTCGGACACGGAATGTCCTGGCACATATCGGACAGACTGTGTAGGCACTGTAGTTGTTGCACTGGTGGCTTTGGACTTGCACAGCTCATGATTAAGTTGTGCATCAGCAACACACCTTGCTTTGTAAGCTTGACAGCCTTTGTGGATAAGGCAGTGCCAGGTAGGGCAGTTTTGTGCCAGCGTTTCCTGGGTGGTCATGTTTATGTCAAGCGATTTCAGGGAGGCCTTGAGTGTGTCTTTGAAACATTTCTTCTGCCTTCCATGAGAGCGTCTTGCACCAGAGAGTTCCCCAAAAAGGGGCTGCTTGGGTATGCACTTGTCTGACATACGGATGACATGACCTGCCCACCAGGTCTGCGTCTCATCAGGAGTGTGTGGACTGATGGTAGACTTACTCAAGAGAGAACTTCAGTGAGTGGTACTTTGTTTCATCATCTGATGCGTAATATTCTGTGAAGACAAGTCATGTGGAAATGATTGAGCTGTCTTGCATGCCTTCGATACACAGTCCACATTTCACAGGCATACAAGAGGGTAGTGAGTACTGTGACACTGTAGACCAGTTTTGTTGCTGGGCTGATTCCTCAATGTTCCCATACAATGGACTGCAGTCTACCGAAAGCAGAACTTGCCTTTGCTATTCTGCAATTAACTTCTGTACCAATAGTCACTGTTTGGGAGAGGGTGCTGCCAAGATAAATGAACTGGTCCACTGCCTGTAGTTTTTGCCCTTTGATTGTGATTATGGGTTCTGTGTACGGTGCATGAGGAGCAGGCTGGTGCATGACTTCGGTTTTTTTAATGTTGATGGTGAGTCCAAAGTTGTCACAAGCCATGGAAAATTTGTCCATACCTGATTTCATCTCTGGCTCTGAGCCAGTACACAGGGCACAGTCATCGGCAAAGAGGAAATCTCTCAGAACAGTCTCCTTAACTTTGGTAATAGCTTGAAGTCTCCTCAGTTGAAGAGCTTCCCATCCACTCTGTACTTGAGGCTGATTCCAGCAACACTGTCCTGGAAGGCATCATTCAGCATGGCAGCAAACATCATGCTGAACAGTGTGGGTGCGAGCACACAGCCCTGTTTGACGCCAATGGTGACTGGGAATGCCTCAGAGGATTCTCCGCCATCCAGTACTCTGGCCATCATACCATCTGAATGAATTTGGGGGGGCAGCCGAACTTTGACATGATCCTCCACAGGCCTTGTCGGCTTACAGTGTCGAAGGTTTTCGCGAGGTCAACAAAGGCTGTGTAGAGCTCGCGATTCTGTTCCTGATGCTTCTCTTGAAGTTGGCGCGCAGCAAAAACCATGTCAATAGTCCGACGACTTTTGCGGAAGCCACACTGACTCTGGAAGCAGGCGCAGCTCCAGATGATCATTCACATCTTGGGTAGACTAGCAAGTTTCCAAACAAGGTGACTCCTGATGGCAAATCCAACTTCAGCATCACGATGCTCATCGCTGCCGTGACAACTCCAGAAGAAAGTGTATCCACCTCCAATCAACTGATGTACGTTTGCAAGATGAGTTTCACTCAGGGCTGCAATGTCAATGTTGTATCTTGCAAGCTCTCTGGCAACTAAGGCAGTTCTTCTCTCTGGTCTGTCTGCTGTAGGGTTGTCCAAAAGCGTGCGTACGTGCCAATGGTGAGCGCTGTCACCTTGTGTTTTATTTTGTTTGTTCGACTGCAAGATGGGATCCCGGCCAGCACTGTAAACTGGACGGGTGTGGTGAAGCAGGCAATGTTTAGGGCACCTTTTCTAGCCCCTTCTTCATTCTACGGAGATGAGCAGTGCGTTCCTGAAGATGCTGAGTTTCACTGCTGCTTCGGTCAGCGGAAAACGACTATTAGACCTGAGCTGCCTGTGTGCAGGTCTGCGACTACAGCTCCCGGTGTATCTGCATCCGCTGTTTCGTCGCTTGCCCATTGCCACGGGACTTCAAAGGTTGAACAGGACGATGATGATGATGATGGTGTCAAGACTAATGCTTGATTTAGATTAAAGTGAGGGAGAGTTGCGCAGCATCAGTCTCAGTCTCTGTTCCCAATTCCCATCTGGATCCAGTGGCAAGACAAGAGTCAAGACAGCTGGAGGTGGGACTAGGCACAGTGGATGACCAACACATCTTCTGTGTCTTGTCCTGCTCTTTGCATTCCAGACGCTTGCAGAGACCGCCTTCTTGCCGTTGGACCTTCCATTGGTCTCATCCATTCAATCCGCAGGAGTCTGTCTTCACATGCTGGGATAGATATCTCCCTATCTCACCGAGGGTTGAGAGCCCTCGGCTACTGTCACCTGGGTTAGCCGGCTTGTCAAAGCTGTTGCCTGGGATGTGGCCACTGTCGCATGCAAACAGCTACGAGGAGCCACAGGTGAGAGCTGAGTGTCAGGCGGGGACAAAAGTTGGACAATCCACCCTGAAAAGGACGTGACATGTTCCCCCACCAGAGGTACTACTCCTCTCTGACACCCCATACACTCCACATGGTATTTTCATGTCAACCTTATCCATTTGTTTGACAAGCACATGGCTGGGCAGTGCCAGTGCTTAGATGGTGGGTGTTACCAGGTTGGATTGGATTTTGCATTCATAGTTTTGATTATGGCACCTGACAGAGAGGCAGCGCTCCGAAAGCTCGTGATTCCAAATAAATCTGTTGGACTTTAACCTGGTGTTGTGAGACTTCTTATTATACCCAACCCCAGTCCAATGCCAGCATCTCCACTTCTTCATTATGGCAAGGTCACGCTTGGCATACAGCAGATACAGGCAAAGCCCACTCAAGTTTTTCCTTTCCAACTTCATATTGGTTGACGTTGCCTAACCATGTGATGTGGTCACGTCCAGCTCTGACTTCCACAGCAGCACGGTGGTACAGTGGGTTAGCACTGCTACCTCACAGCACCAGGGACCTGAGTTCGATTCTCGGCTTGAGTCACTGACTGTGTGGAGTTTGCATGTTCTCCCTGCATCTGCATGGGTTTCCTCCGAGTGCTCTGCTTACCCACCACAGTCTCAAAGACATGCTGGTTAGGTGCATTGACCTGAACTGGCACCAGAGTGTGGTGACTGGGGAATTTCACAGTAACTTCTTTGCAGTGTTAATGTAAGCCTTATTTGTGACTAATAAATGAACTTATAACTTTTGGCACTGAAATTACCCCCATGGATAGTTCCTTAATCCTGAGGGATCAATGGCAGAAAATGGTCAATCATTATTAAACATTTTCTTTACATCTGCACTGTCAGTCCTTGTGGGGCATGAGTTGTAACGCCTGCCATACTGTTGCAAGGGAAGGGGTAGGCTTGTCAGACATTCACTGATACCTTTGGGAAATCTTTCCAGGTCCTTCTCCTGATGATAAAGTCAACTCCTGCGTCTCTAAGGAGGAGGTAGAGAGCTTCAAGTGAGAAAGTGTATCCCACTCCTATTTCTTCAGCCAGCACAAGGTAAGAGAGGGTGAACCTTCCCCTTTGGAACAGTGTGGTAGCATGAAGCAACTCCTTTGGAAGAGGAAGGGAGAAAACTGAAAGTAAGCAGTGAAAGACAACACAGGAAGCAAAGAAAGATGTTACATTCATACGACATCTTTCTCCATCTCAGGATGGCCAAAGTCCTTGATAGCCAATAGAGGAGGTGGGGTGGGGGGAGATTAACAAAGAGACGAAAAGACAAAAGGAATGTAAATGGTGGTGATCATGGGTCAGAGGGATGCTGATAATGACCTCAGTTTAACTTCTCATCCATAATACTGCATCTTCAACAAAACCGTGTTCTCTCAGTATTACAATGTCAGCTAAAATTATGTGCTTGATAGGGGCTTGAATTCACAACCTTTTGCCTCAGAGATGGGAGTGCGACCATTAAGCCACAGATGTCACGGTATATCATCGAAATGTAATCACGGAAAGGGAGTATTCCGATCTATCATGCTCGTGGTGTTGTGTCATCTACTCTCGTTCCAGTTTCCTGCTCTTCTTCCATACTTCAATATTTGTCTTTAAATATAAATGTGGCACTCAAATTGCATAATTAGGATCTTTGCTCAAACAATGCATTTAACATATTTTTACATTTTCAAGGGAAATTAGACTTTTGAAAAAAAAAACAGTGGCTGCAAAATGTGTGCGCAGGATTACCACAAAAACAGTACAAAAAAAGCTATACATTTGTGGCTGAATGTTGCCAACCTCTTGAGAAAAGAGCATAGCAACATGACAAAGTGTTCAATAGTCATGATTTCATTTAATCTAGCCTACCTCTTGATAATTGGATTAATTGGCATTTTTGTTATTGTGTTAATCCATTAAATTGTGTTTAATTCAACCCTGAACATTCAGTAATTACAGTCAAATAATCACACTACTGGAAATGGAAAGGGATGTCAACATTCTTGCAATCAAGATGATTCTGCCACTGTTTTTAATCATGTTACAGTCCGCCCCAGTGGTGATACAAATTAGACCCAAAGACTTCCACTGATCTAATTGATCCACATTCATACAAATCTTTGGATTATATTTGGTACTATGTGCATTCTAAGGTAAAAGCAAAGATTATACAATATTTCTTTGAGTGGCAGCACAGTGGTTAGCATTGCTGCCTCACAGTGCCAGGGACCCAGGTTCAATTCCTGGCTTGGGTCAATGCCTGGGTGGAGTTTGCACATTCTCCCTGTGTCTGCATGGGTTTCCTCCTACAGTCCAAAGACATGCAGGTTAGGTGAATTAGCCACACTAAATTCTCCTTCAGTGCACCTAAACAGGCACAGGAGTGTGGCTACTAGGGGATTTCACAGTAGCTTCATTGCAGTGTGAGTGCAAGCCTACTTGTGACTAACAAACTTTATTTTATTTTAACAATCTCCACTACCTTGCTATCCACTGCCTTGCTAACCCCCCAACCTCCCACCCCACCCACCTGCTCCCCCCCCAACCCCACTACCCCCCACCCACACTCTGCTAACCCACCCAACCCCCTGCTCTCCTCCATTCTCCCTGCTCCCCCATCCCCTCTGCTCCCCCAACCCCCTGCTCACCCATCCCCCTTGCTCCCCCATTGCCCCACTTCCCCCACTCCCCCCAAACCTGCCACTCTCCCCACTTCCCTGCTCCCTCCCACCCCTTCTACTACTCCCCCACTCCCCCTCACCCCCCATTCCACCCCCCCGAGTGGGAGTGGAAGAGGGAATTAAATTTCACCCAGAAAATACCTTTCATACTGAAAGTTCACCTGAAGTATGTTGGCATAGAATGACCTAGTAGCTCGAATGGGCCTAGTCCTTGCCAGCGGTCATCAAAGTGTTGCCCCACTTACCTTTTACTTTTTTGCCATTTAGAGATCAAAAATCATACCTTCCATTCCCCAACCTGGCTTTATACAGTTCTCAAACTCTTCATGAAGTTGTAAAGCCTCTGTTCTACTGTACTGGCAAAAAAGTGGCATAATGGAGTTGTTTCATAGACACTGACATTGGCTATATCCAAAATGATAGGGACAGATCGATTTAACCACTTAAATCGATCTGTCCACACCCACTATGAAAGTGTCAGCTCCCAACTGATGTGAACTGCACTGGAGCCGGGAACAATATTAGAAGCAGAATTTCCAGAGGAATCTGGAAGTGGCCTCAGAGGTACCCTTGGGGTGAGCAGTGGCTGGCAATCTCATCTCCTCCATCCACCAATCACAAGTTAGCCTGTTTGTTGCACAAAGCAGAGCCACTTTGCATCCAAAATGTGCCAACCCCAAGAGATTGATTTGATTTAATTTGATCGATTATTGTGTTGTACATGTATTAGCATACAGTAAGAAGTATTGTTTCTTGCATGCTATACAGACAAAGCATACCGTTCATAGAGAAGGAAACAAGACAGTGCAGAATATAGTGGTACAATCATAGCTAGGGTATAGAGAAAGATCAACTTGCTAAGAGGTTGATCCATTCAAAAATCTGATGGCAGCAGGGAATAGGCTGTTCTTGAGTTAGCTGGTTCATGACCTCAGACTTTGCATGTTTTCCCAACAGGAGAGGGTGGAAGAGGGAATGTCCATGGTGCGTGAGGAACCCACCCAAATATTTCCCCACCTAAATCATTGGTGTCTTGCCTTTATATTTTATTTCAACAATTGTGGATTGCCATTCAACTTAAGCATTCATTTTTATGAGTTCCTTGCTTGTTGATATATTATGTTGGAGACCTGATATTGAGCCTAAATAAAGACCATGAGATCAATGGTAGTAAAGTAACTGGAATGGTTTATTAACACCAGAATGGAGCTTCAGTCCTGGGTCACCTGACCGATTCTCTTAAAGGGGCATGCCCTTACACACATAATAGTTGAATTTTAGCAATGTTTCAAATAACACCTAACTCATAGAGGTTTACAACATGGAAACAGGCCCTTGGGTCCAACTTGTCCATGCAACCCAGTTTTTAACCAGTAAGCAAGTCCCAATTACCCACATTTGGCCCTTATCCCCCTATATCCATCTTATTCATGTAACTATCTAAATGCTTTTTAAAAGACAAAATTGTATCTGCCTCTACTATTGCATCTGGCAGCTCATTCCAGACAATCACCACCTTCTGAATGAAAAAAAATTGGCCCTCTGGACCCTTTTGTATCTTTCCCCTCTCATCTTAAACCAATGCCCTCGAGTTTTAAAGTCCCCTACCTTTGGGTACATTTAATGATTTTTTTTTCTTTGGTTTCGATGCAAAAGCAACATCCAACAAACAGTTGTAAGATCATGAGTCTTTACCTCAGCAACAAGACTCAACTTTAATGAGATGAAAATATGCTTTTTATTTGACAATAAAAAACCAAATGTGTCAAATCAGACCTGATCTTGCACATTGGTTTGTGACACGTGAGATTTTGCCACCTTAAGCTGAGCCTCATTAAAGCCTTAGTTAAATTGGCTGAAATAAAATAGGCTTTTTATAGTAATTTAACAAAATATTCAACAGTTTCTGTTTATGTGTATGAATGGGAATAAAAACATGTTTATTTGGAAATAATTATATAGAATGCCTTTACTAAGTTCCTCTGTTCAAGAAACATATAATTTGAGCTATAATGGACTAACCAAATGCAGCTGCGGCATCACAAATTGAAGCAGGAACAGGTCCAGGTGTTCACACTTTGGAGATAATTGAGCAAAGAGGGAAGGAGGGTGAGTTCTCATGAGTGTCGTGGAGCTGAGTTGTTGATTCAAGATAAGCACTAGCTTTTTCTGAAGGGAAGCATATGATGGCCCACAGTTCTTGCTAGTTTGCTTTGTACTCAAAACTCATGGAATGAGTTGTAATGTACCTTATGAGGAGCTAGTCACTTATCTTCTTGCAGAATATTGTGCAAACAGGATTTATTACAACTGCTAATCCTACAAACAGATTATGCACTTATTGTGGAGTAGCAGATACTTGTTCTGTGCATGGCCATATGGGACCAACAGCATCAACACAGGAGATATTTGGTGTGCAGAGAGAGAGTGTGGTTCAAACATCTCTTACCTGAGTGCTGGTTTTTGACAAGCATAATAAAATAATCATCTGCATCAGTTAAAAATCAGAAACTGCGATTTTTAACTCTTTGCGTCTGATAGAAATCATAACAAAGCTCTGATCTCCATTTTCATTTTGCACACTATTTGACTGTGATTTTTAATCCTAAGTTTTAGAAGGCAGGTGAGGCACATAACAGACAGGCAGGAGTCCTATCAATCGTCCAAAATCACTTGAATTCCAGCGTGATTTAACCACAACCTGTGCTCACTGTGCCAGTGAAAACTGCCCCAAATTGGATTGAAGGCCAGATAAGTCTTGTTGCAAAGGTTTTCTGAGGTAAAGTAAAAGTTTACTTATTAGTCACAAATAGGCTTACATTAACACTGCAATAAAGTTACTGTGAAAATCCCCTAGTTGCCACACTCCAGTGCCTGTTTGGGTACACTGAAGGAGAATTTAGCGAGGCCAATTCACCTAAACTGCACATCTTTGAACTCTGGGAGCTACCAGTAGGATTAAGATCCTGTAGAAAATTCTTGGGCCTCCTTGCCCAGGGTTTCTGTTCTGCTTTACTGTCATTCTGACCATGCAACACTGAGACTCTTTGTCACTGCCACCATCACGTACCTCACTAAGAATCATTTCCTTTAGTCCCAGTAACAACCTGCTGGTGTGATGTTTCCCAGCTATCACACCATTCTTGTCAGCTTTGGACAGGAGTCTGATTTAAAATATTGCGATGAGGCTCAGGGTTAAAATGGTCTGAGCCTTTCAGGAGTGAAGCCTTGCAAGTTTGTCATGTAATTTGTCGTTATAATCTTTTTGCCAATGAATGTGAGAAGATCGAATGTGCAATTTTCAATTATCTACAGCCTTCATGATTTGATCAGTGTGTATTTAACTCTCACTTCTTTTTTTGGGATGTGAGAAGTGAGATCTCTGCACGATTCTGGCGTCAGTTGTGGCTCAGTGGTAATGCTTTCATTTCTAAGTCAGAAACATATGGGCTCAAGTGACTCTGCACCACTGAGTGCATGACCTGATCTGATGCTGTGTAGTACTGAGGAAGTGGTGCAGGTATTGTTTTCTGATTGTGATGTTAAACCTCCCGGCCCTTTCAAGCGGATGTAACATATACCATGGTATTATTTGAAGAACAGGCAAGTTTTCCTGATATCCAGGTCAATATTTATCCCTCAACTAACATCACTAAAACAATTTCATTGTTCATTTATTCCTGATGTTTGTGGCACTTGGCTTAATGCAAATTGACCACTGCACTTTTCCTACATTACAACAGTATCTACACTTTGAAAGTAAATAATTGACTGTGGGGGTATTGTGGTGGCACAGTGGTTAGCACTGCTGCCTCACAGTGCCAGGGACCCAGGTTCAATTCCCAACTTGGGTCACTGACTGTGCGCAGTTTGCACGTCTGTGTCTGCGTGGGTTTCCTCCAGGTGCTCCAGTTTTCTCCCACAATATGAAAAATGTGCTGGTTAGCTACATTGACCTGAGCAGGTGCCGGAGTGTGGTGGCTGGGGGAATTTCATAGTGACCTCATTGCAGTGTTAATCTAACCCTTACTTATGATTAATAAATAATTGGTTGTGAACTGCTTAGGGGTGACCCGAGATCAGGAAAGGCACTATATAAGTGCAAGTTCCTTTTTTGAAATCTTTTCTATGCAAAGGAAGGTAGATGGAAAATGTAACGGTTTAAAAATATGAGAGAAACCAACAAGCTACTGAAAATATTCAGAAGTAACAGATTAAAAATCCAGAAAGAAATGAGTATTACAAATTATGTAAAAAAAAAAAATTGATAACAGGCTTGGTTTAGGTCTAGTGCCACTGGGGTTCTCTATAATCCTAATATAAACCAAAGTGAATTGCCAGAAAGAGCCATTTGCACCATTTCTCTAGAATTTTGTTGCGCTCCAACAATTATGGAAGAAGATCAGAAAACCAACTGTTAAAATTCTACCTCAGCTGGTTGTCAGGTCCCTGTAATGCACACTCAAAAAATTTGTCAGGAGTATGAAAGGAATTTATTAACAAAGAAAAACTGCCTTGGGGGCAGCCCCCTGGCTAGTCCAGTCACTACATGTATTCTGGATGTCGTCTTTCCAAAATAGGACTCCACTCCCTGGGATGATGTCCCAATTGGTCACTCAAGCCAGTGACTCTGTTTTGCTGTGTTGCCCTTAAAGGGACAATCACCACAGTGGTGATTGTCTCTTTAAAACAACGCAGCAGAAGACCAAATGGTCATTTTCCAACTAACCCCGTGATAAGCCATTTGGCAACTGCTTCTATGAGTTCTGATTTGGAAAGAGCCTCAGTCCGACATCTTCAGGGCAGAACTCCAAACCTATGACATAAACTCAGAAAAATAGCAATCACAGAAAATCAATACTTGAAAAGACTGTGAATAATCTTTTAAAGGCAATGTAATGTTACCGAGGGTGCGATTTCTGTGCTGTTGTCAAGAACTCAGCAATACATTCGAGATAGCCTCACTAAGGAATGTTGAGGGACATCTGAGATGGTTATACATGTCACTATCTTGCAATTGCAAAATTAAAATGGGCATAGCCATGGCCAGAAGCATCCCCTCTCCATACTGACACGCACTAATGGACCTTTTTTGATTGAATGCCTTTTGACAAGGCTTCCGTTTTGACACACCCTTGCATTTCCCATCTATGTCTGAAGAGCAGCATCTACCTCCAACCTGTAATTCAAGTGGGACCTTCCAATGGGCCTCCAACCTCCAACCTTGGAAGTGAACATGGTGCTGTTGGTCTGTTAATTGGCTGCCTTCCAGAAGATCATGCTGCACGGCAGAGCTCTGGGGTTGAAACCTGCAAAAGCTCTTAACACCTGAACTTTTTTTTAAAAGTGGAGACATTTCTACACATCACAGTTCCAATTTTTACCACAGAGAATTGTGAAGTAATATATTTTGATTAGAGAAATGAGGAGGGGAAATATGAATAAAACTGGTGCAAATTGTAAGGAGGTTCAGCATCATAGAATCCCTACAATGCAGAAGGAGGCCAATCAGACCATCAGGTCTGCACTGACTACAATCTCACCCAGGACCCATTCCTGGAACCCCACATATTTACCCTACTAATCCCCCGACACTAAGGGTCAATGTTGCCAAGTAAATAATATAGAGAGAGGCCAGGGTGTACAGTAGGAGGGGGAAAGAGAGAGGGGCTGGGGCATAGAGTAAAAGAGACAGAGAGAGAGAGACCAGAATGTAGAGTACAGGAGATAGAGAGAGGCCGGGATGTACAGTAGGAGAGAAAGAGATCAGTTCATTGAGTAGAGGAGGAGAGAGAAGGGCTGGGAGGTCTAGATGGGCATGGGAATGTTTCTCTGGGCTCTGAAATCCTGCAAGAAATCCTGACAGAGTTTGCTTTTTGTGTGACAACGGGGTCAGAAATCATTCAGGGCTGGCAAGGCCTTCTGGGTGAATCCTAAATGCGTTCACGCCTGCAGGAATCTCATTTTAGGCCTGTCAACTCACTCTGGTCCCCTCTGATTTATTTTTTTTACACAAGTGAGTTGTTACAGCATGAAATGTATAGCTTGAATAGATAGTTGAAGTAGATTCAGTAATAAGTTTCCAAAATATAACGGATAATTATTGAAAAGGCACGGAAATGTGACTAATTAGATAGCTCTTTCAAAGAGTTAGCACAGGCAGATGGGGTTGAGTGACCTCCTAAAAGCACAGATGCTATTGGTGGACTGTGGTCCGGCATGTCTTGCAGAACTTCTGTCTCACATGTCTCACAGCAACCTCTGCAAGACATGCCGGATCACCGACATGAATACCATCATCACATGTGAGAATACCATCCACCAGGTACACGGTAAATACTCTTGCAACTCAGCCAACATTGTCTACCTGATACGTTGCAAGAAAGGATGTCCCGGAGCATGGTACATTAGGGAGACCATGCAGATGCTATGACAACGGATGAATGAACATCGCTCGACAATCACCAGGCAAGACTGTTCCCTTCCTGTTGGCGAACACTTCAGTGGTCATGGGCATTCAGCCTCTGACCTTCGGGTAAACATTCTCCAAGGCGGCCTTCACGACACACGATAGCGCAGAGTCGCTGAGCAGAGACTGATAGCCAAGTTCTGCACACAAGAGGACAGTCTCAACCGGGATCTTGGGTTCATGTCACACTATCTGTAACCCCCGTGACTTGCCTGGGTTTGCAAAACCTCACTTACTGTACTGTCTGGAGACAATACACATCTCTTTAACTTGTGATCAGTGCTCCTTCCACTCACTTCGTTGGCCACTTTAGGACTTGAACAGCAGGTTAGGTGTAAAGATTCGCATTCTAATCAGTAATCTGTAAACTGTCTGTGCTTTATATGCTCTGGCTGAGGCCAGAACTCTCCATTCACCTGAAGAAGAGGGAAACCCCTCAAAAGCTAGTGAGTTTACTATCAAATAAATTGGTTGGAATTAAACCTGGTGTTGTCAGACTTTTTACTGTGTTTACCCCAGTCCAACACCGGCAGATCCACATCATGACTACTACAGAGTGAAGTAGGCCACAGCCATAGGGCCGAGGGGAGTCTGAGGCAGGTGAGTGGAAGCCAGGGAGCAGTTAGTGAGAGAGAAAGGAAAGGGAGAGGTGAGAGAGACAGGAGGGCGAGTTGGGAAGGGTGGGAGAGGTAGAGAAAGTGATGAAAGGGTAGAGTGAGAGATGATGGGTGGGAAAGGTATTAAACAGAACAAAAGACACATTTATCCCTTTTGAAAATTACAGAAAGTAAGACTTAAGTATTTGTTGAACTTTTTTAAAAAAATTAAAAAAGACCTTTCAATGAAAGAAGTATATATGAAAGAAATAGAAAATTCTTTTAACTGTTTTTGTACATTTGTGCTAATGCACAAAAACAATCAATTGTTTTGTGGTTTAATTCTTCAACATAAAAACAATGTTTCTTAGGGATCCACTAGTATTCTTGAGAGGTCAAATGGGTTTTGTGGCTGGAATTGTTTGGGAACCCCTGTACTAGGGCACTGGGCCACATGTTGACAAGTGGCATTTAACTTGGTGTCATACACATTGATTGGGTCAACACTGAATACACTTAGCATTTATAAAGAACAGCACTAGGAAGGTCACGAGAGGAAAATCTATCTTGACAATGTTATGCACAGATTACTGAAGGTTTATGACCAATTTACAGAAGCTAAAGCTAAAACGGTATTGGGTTATATTAACAGAACCGTCCCTATAAATCTAAGGGCACCATTTTGAAACCCTACAAGTTGTTGATCAGATTCCATCAAAGGACTTTATGCCAAGTTTTGGTTCCCCCACATGGTGGGTGATGGTCTTGGGACTGATCCAAAGGAGAATTGTTCCAACTGTCTGAAACCTTAGTTCTCCTAAGCTCAAAGACCTTTGTCCATTTACTTTAGAACAGTATAAGTTGAGAGATGACCTCATAGAGGTTAACAAGGAAATTTAAAAAGTTGAATAGGGTTCATATTGGTAGATTACTCCATTTTACCAGCTTGTGAAAGCCTTGGATACTTCAGTTTAAATTAAGCTAAATGCGTTCCTGTTTTTTCAGAGAATTGTGAACCACTGGAATACACTGAGTCCTGTGGTGGTATAGGTTCTCTGTATGTATCATTTTTTTTTTAGCTTGTTTGGTCCTTGTGATCTCCTCAACTTGTGATCATCTGACAGTATTGGATAAAAATCTTAGAGTCTTTCCTTTATTGAACCTGGGTTTTTTCTGGCCGCATAGTTGGATGTAAGGGGGAAGGTGTTTGATGCACCAATTCTTGATGTCATTTTGATATGTTCTTACGGAGCTGCAGTGAAACTACAATAAGTAATATGCCATCAACCATCCATTCTATACTTCCACCGAAAGAATGGCTCACTGATAGCATTTTGCTATACTCAACAGTGCTATTAGATTTATTAATGTTTGATGTCTTGACAGAACCGAAAGTCAAACTGTTTTGTCAATTAATTTACATTCCTAATGGAAACCCAGATTGTTGTCTAAACTGTGCAGCTCCCTCAAATGAGAAGGCAGGTTGTATGGAGCACAACCACACCTCTTCTTCCTCTCTCTGTCCTCCCCTCCCATGTAAGATTGGCTAATGATTTTCCACCAGCCTGTTGACAGAGTAGTGGTTCACCATGTGCCACTATTGAAATAAAAGGCAGCAACTTTGTACCAATTGTCTGCGCAGGCATTTTACCAGCTGTGGGGGGAACATTTTTTTAAATTTTATTCCTTTCTCACAGTTACAATGCTGACGTGCAGAGCCGACCGGGCAAGCCCCTAATCCATGTCCTTGCTTCAAAAACTGAATTGAAGTCAATCATGGTTCTGCCAAAAGAGGCATACTAGATCCAAGCCAACAAGATAGGGGAGGTGATGGCCTAGTGGCATTATTGCTAGACTATTAGTCCAGAAACTCAACTAATGTTCTGGGGACCTGGATTCAAATCTCACCATGGCAAATGGTGGAACTTGAATTCAAATTTTTTAAAAATCTGGAATTAAGAATCTACTGGTGACCATGAATCCATTGTCGACTGTTGGAAAAACACATCTAGTTCACTCATGTCCTTTTAGGGAAGGAAATCTGCCGTCCTTACCCAGTCTGGCCTACATGTGACTCCAGAGTCACAGCAATGTTGTTGGCTCTCAGCTGCCCTCATGCAACAAGGGATGGGCAATAAATGCTGGCCAGTCAGCACTGCCTATGTCTCACAAATTGGATTTAAAAAAAGAACAGGCATTGCACCTGATCTCATGCTTGATCCTATGATTGACCAGAATAATAATCCCAGTTTATATTAGAACTGTACAGGAAGATCCTAGAATGGAATCCTGGCTCATAAGATTTTTTTTAATCAAACATGGAGAAACACAGTCACAAAACCACTAATTAGATTTAACAACAAGAAAAACAAAATATTGAACATGAAAAATGGATTATGAACAATACTCCTTTAGTGTAACAATTACACACAGATTTATGCAGGATGACAAAATACATTTGAAGCTACACTGGTCATTAGCACATGAATTCTCCTCGGAATCCCCCCAGTTGACTGTCATATTGGAGTTTCCATATGACCCTCCACTCCCAAAATGCACTTTAAAATCTTCTCTGGCAGCAATATATCACATAATGGATCACGTTGCAAAATCCAGTTCACAGTTTTCCAAAACTGTGCTGAGGACGGCACGATAGCACAGTGGTTAGCGCTGCTGCTGCACAGCTCCAGAGTCCTGGGTTCGATTCCCGGCTCGGGTCACTGTTTTGTGTGAAGTTTGCATGTTCTCCTCGTGTCTGCGTGGGTTTCCTCTGGGTGCTCCAGTTTCCTCTCACAATCCAAAGATGTGCAGGTTAGGTTGATTGGCCATGCTAAGAAATTGCCCCTTAGTATCCAGGGATGTGTAGGTTAGAGGGATTAGTGGGTATAATATGTAGGAATTTGGGGAAGGGCCTGGGTGGGATTGTGTTTGGTGCAGACACCTAGGCCAAAGGGCCTCTTTCTGCACTGTAGGGTTCTATGATGATTCTATGAAAAGACCCATTTGATCAGGCCTTTGGCTCCACTTCCAGTAGTCAGGATTTCAGATTAATCCTTTCAGGTTTTCACTGTCATAACAAATCTGATATCCAATCAACATTTAGACAGTAATAACATATTTTAAATTTTAGGATCAGTTTTAGAAAATCATTCTCTGGTATCCTCACCAATCAAGTTCTTTTCAGCATTGTCTGGTGTCCCTGAACAGAATCCTATTTTATCTCCTGGTTTCTCATTTGTTCCCTTTAACTCCAGATCTTCTGGAAACTTTTCTTCATTTCTCTGGCTTCTTAACTGGTTGTTCTTTAGATCAATGACACTAGCTTTCTGAACCATTAATCCATTGCAGGGTTTTTCTTACAGCAAAGTGAAAGAGCTAGTTCCTCTTTCACTTCCATTAATAAAGCTGAGACAAAATTGCTTACTGCTTCATTGTCTGTCTCTAGCTCTCAACTGAAACTAAAAGAACAAAGAAAGCTGTCGCTCCCTTTTCACAGCCCCTCTAGTTGCTAAGAAACTATCTTTCCTCATGCCATACCTCTCTAAACGCAATAGTATCTCAGCTGGAACTGAGACGAGTTCCCACACAGATAACCACTTTTGTTCAGTATGAGGTCTAATTACAATTCCCTCCAAGGCACAGAAACATTAAATTAAAACCACCTAAAACTTTATTTTTATTTATTTTTAATGTTTACCTGTACAAATATAAATCCCTTAAAACCAACTTTGGTTGCCTAGCACCAGACATTGGGTGGCTTGCTCACTGTGGGCCAACTGAGGCCTTCACATGGCCATATAATGACCACTTGAGAGTCTTCTCCTGCCAGTACTGGTGCTGCGGTGAAATTACAGGAAGAACATACAAAAATGACTGACATAAAATGACCCACTGGTCCATCAAGTTCCTACCCCCACACCCCCCATACAAGCACCCATGCAGACTATATAGGGCATTGGTGAGACCGCAGCTGGAGTACTGTGTGCAGTTTTGGGCACCGCACTTACGCAAGGATATTTTGGCCTTGGAGGGAGTGCAGAGGAGGTTTACTAGGCTGATGCCGGAGTTGAGGGGGTTGAGCTATGAGGAGAGGTTGAATAAACTAGGCTTGTATTCGTTAGAGTTTAGAAGAATGAGGGGAGATCTCATTGAGACGTACAAGATGATGAATGGGATGGATAGGATAGAGGTGGAGAGACTCTTCCCGCTCAGAAAGGACAGTAGGACTAGGGGGCACAGCCTCAAGATAAAGGGGGGGCGGTTTAGAACGGAGTTGAGGAATAACTTCTTCACTCAAAGGGTGGTGAATCTCTGGAATTCTCTGCCCGTTGAAGTGGTGGAGGCTGCCTCGCTAAATATTTTTAAGACGCGGGTTGATGGGTTTTTGATAAGAGAGGGGATTAAGGGTTATGGGGAGAGGGCAGGAATGTGGAACTGAGCCACGACAGATCAGCCATGATCTTATTGAATGGCGGGGCAGGCTCGAAGGGCCAGATGGCCTACTCCTGCTCCTATTTTTTATGTTCTTATGTTCTTACATGGAATCTCCTAGAAGTAAAACAATAAATGGGAAAAACCCATCTCTAATAAAGGAAACAAATTCTAAAATTCCTATCCAACATTTGCAAGAGATCACATGGACCAAGCACTAATTTTAAAAAAAACCTTTCTTCTAAATGATGTAATTCATATGATGTCTGTAGAGATTCAGCAACACTGCTGGAGGTGGCAATATATTCCAACAATTTACAATTCATGGGAAAAAGAGCCACTAAATAGCCAATCTCTTCCTTCTCTGACTTAATTTAACTCCTGTCACTTGATGCTCCACCATCTGGTAAATGAGAATAATCTATC
Organism: Carcharhinus amblyrhynchos; assembly: GCF_965287045.1. Taxonomy (NCBI): domain Eukaryota; kingdom Metazoa; phylum Chordata; class Chondrichthyes; order Carcharhiniformes; family Carcharhinidae; genus Carcharhinus; species Carcharhinus amblyrhynchos. The sequence goes on along the minus strand of NC_137324.1, from coordinate 42,222,348 downwards.
AATAGATACTTTGTCCAGCTCCTTAATTTTCTTCTTGACATCTATCACACTATGTATGCAGCCCACACTGTAAAATCTGGCCACCTGGTAGCTGGGGCAGGTGAATGATGTCCCCCTGTTTTAGCACTGGGTCCATTAGATGTCCCACAAATTAGTCCAGGCCTCCTACTCGGCTCCACCAAGGCACTTCACCCCAGACCCCCACCCCATCTTCCTCGGGCCTGCTGAGCCCCTGCACACGCCTTGTTTCCAAGCGCTTGGTTTTTCTTTTTCAGTGGCTCTGGTACTGCTGGGATAGGAGAGCTATCACAGAATCCCCACAGAGCAGACTGACCATTTCGCCCATCCGGTCTAAACCAGCTCTCTGACAGCATATCTTACCCAAGCCCTCTTCCCCATCCTATCGCCATAAGGTCACACATTTACCATGGGTTGCTTCATCTAATCTATACATCTTGGTATACTAAAGGGCAATTTAGTATGACCAGTTCACCTAACCTGCGTATTTTTGGACTGTTGGAGAAAACCCACAACCACTTGAAGGAAGTCAACACAGACAGTGACCAAGGCCAGAATTGAACCCGGGTGCCTGGCATTGTGAGGCAGCAATGCTAACCACTGTGCTGCTGGCCTCTCAACTTTGCGAGGTAGGACTTCAACGCAGTTGGATGTGGGAGTCCTACCTTAAGCCAGCCGAAGACCTGAGAGCGGTTGAATGGCTGCAGGGAGAGCTGAACATGTGCAAGTAAGCTGGCCTCTAACCTTCTCACGGAGGTTACCCTGTCTCCCATCATGTAAAATTCAGCCCTGTGTAATTTAGTGCGGTGGTTAAATATCCTTTTACAGATAGTTAAATATGCACTTGAAATGAATATTTACTTAATGACATTTTACACTCTTGCTTTTAATGTCTACTAAATTTCTTCTCATTTTGGAAATTAGCAAATTGAAAATTAGATCCAAAATATTTATACCATTTATGTAGCTAATGTTCCTGTCAGACTGCATGGACCTGACATATCAAGAAGGATGCTTGGAGACTGAATGTCACTTGCCTTGCCATAAATAATTTAATGGAAAAAAAAGTTAGATCCTATATCAAAGGACTGTTATTTTGCATTGCACATTATTAAATGTAGACATGGCCATGATGGGTTCACTGGGAAACTCTTATCAAATTTTAATTAACTTTTAAAATCTTGGTACAATATTACTCAGCAGCATTCATGCAGCTCTGGAATCACACCTCCCTAGTCACAGGTTCCTATCCCAATGATAGCTGACATTAGATTAATTAATACCCTTCTCTTGCATTGCATTATTGGTACTGCCATCTCTTGAAATGAGCTTTGGATTTTCCTGAATGTATCGAGTGAATCCTGCAACATTAACTTAAAAAGAAAATCACAATTTGCACAAATGATCACACAGCTTTGTGATTCATGGTGGAAAAATGAATCACTAATGAATAACTGGTATATATGATCTAATCTTAACATACAGCATAACTTCTGCTAATTCCACCCACATTTCTGTCTTCGCTCCTGTAATTATATGAAGCACAGGAATGAGACTCCCAATTCTTCATGCTGCAGAATCTTTCTGGATTTCTCAGTCAAAATGAACCTGTGCTCCAGACCTCCCAAGCGGCATTTGTGCTGTGTGATGTGTAAAACTACCAAAGTGTGCCTGCACTTTTGAGGTGCATATGCCTCTTGGTTTGACAGCGTGAATGAATCTCATGCTTCCGCAACCTACATATTTAGATGGAGAGGATCTGGGTGGCAGGCGGAGAGGGAGTTACCTGCTGCTGTGTCTGACTCATTTTGTCAATGTTATCTGAACATAGTTTCTCGCCTGGTGCTGATAAATCTGATACAAGCTTTGCACCACCAACTGGCAGAAAGAGAGAAGCAAAAAGGAACAAAAGAAAGGAGCTTGCTCAGCTGTGAATGGTATAATCTTGAGGGTGAGCAATCCTTTTTCCTTTCCCTGTTCATACTAACCCTCTATCACTGCAACTGTGTAATGGCAGGAACTAAACAAAACAGCATCTGTGCCTTAGAAAAATGAACTCAATGTCACCAGCTAGACTGAAATGTTGAAGAGCATTAAGGGGGCTTATTTGGCATTTATTATTTTAGCCTCCTTAGACAGCATCATCTAAACCCACAACCGCTACCATCTAGGAAGACAAGGGCAGCAGGCACATGGGAACACCACCACCTGCAAGTTCCCCTCAGAGGCCATCATCATCCTGACTTGGAAGTATATCACTGTCCCTTTACTGTCACTGGGTCAAAATCCTAGAACTTATACTCTAATAAAACTATGGGTGTACTACAGCACATGGAGTACACTGGTTGAAGAAAGCAGCACACCACCACCTTCTGAGGGGCAATTCAGGATGGAAAATAAATGTTTAGCCATCAACGCCCAAAAATGAATTTTTAAAAAATGATCCATTTACAGGATATGGGCATTTATTGGTTGTCTATAATTGCTCTTGAGAGGGAGCTGGTGAGCTGCTTTCTTGAACTGCTGTAGTCCATGTGGTATAGGTACACATAGGCACCCATATAGGTGCTGTTAAGTTTCAGGATTTTTACTCAGCAACAATAGAGGAACAGTTGTATAATTCCAAGCTATGATGGTGTGTGGCTTGGAGGGGATCTTGCATCTTTTCCCCTGCATCTTCTGCTCTTGTCCTTCTAGATGGTAGAGGTTACATGTTTGGAAAGTACTGTCAAAGGAACCTTAGTGAGTTGCTGTAGTGCATCTTGTAAATGGTACATACTGCTATGACTGTGCGTTGGTGGTGGACTGAATGTTTAAAGTGGTGGATGGGGTGTCGATAAAGCAGCCTGCTTTTTTCTGGATGATGTTGAACCTGTGTGTTGTCAAAGCTACACTCATCCAAGTGAAGAGTATTCCATCACACTCCCGACTTGTGCCTTGCAGATGATGGACAGGCTTTCGGAAGTCAGGTGATGAGTTGCTCACCAAGAAATTCCAGCCTCTGACTTGCTCTTGTAGCTGTAGTATTTATATGGCTAGTCCAGTTCAGTTTCTGGTCAACGGTAACTCCCAGGATGTTGATTGTGGGAGGGGGGTTCAGCGACGGTAATACTTTTGAATATTAACATAGGATGGTTAGATTCTCTGCTGGAGGTGGTCATTGTCTTGTGTGATGCAGATTTGTATGTTATTTATTAGGCAAAGCCTCAATGTTGTTCAGGTCTTGCTGCAAATGGACAGAAGTTGCTTCAGAGAAGAAACAGCTACTGGAGAAATTCCATTTTCATTACTCTTTTTTTTTAGAAAAATGTTAAATGTTGACGACTTTATTCCCAGATCAATGATACAAACATCTTGAGTGTGATTATTGCTGGAGCAGTAAAAATGAAGTAACAAGGCTGATGGCCTCAATTCAAATCAAAACTTTCAGTCTACAGTCATTATAGCATGTTTGTCTTGAACAATACTTGCCTCTTAAAGGCCTAGTTATTTATATTGCCAAAACAAAGGCTGAGAATTGGGAGGATTATAAAATTCAATGAAAGAGGACTAAGGAATTGATGAAAGAGAATATGAGAGCAAACAAGCAGAAGACAGAAAAACAGATTGCAATCATGCCTATAGGCATGTAAATTATTGAAGATTAGTGAGAGTTAATAGACCTCTATTACTAGCAGGAACAGGTGGAATTTTAATGGGAAATAAAAAAGTGACAGAGACATTAAACAATACTTTGTTTTGAAATTTCTGGCCGTTCTTGCTGGTGAGAGCTTAACATAGAACATATAAGATGATGAATGGGATGGATAGGATAGAGGTGGAGAGACTCTTCCCGCTCAAAAAAGACAGTAGGACTAGGGGGCACAGCCTCAAGATAAAGGGGAGGCGGTTTAGAACGGAGTTGAGGAGGAACTTCTTCACTCAAAGGGTGGTGAATCTCTGGAATTCTCTGCCCGTTGAAGTGGTGGAGGCTGCCTCGCTAAATATTTTTAAGAAGCGGGTTGATGGGTTCTTGATAAGAGAGGGGATTAAGGGTTATGGGGAGAGGGCGGGAAAGTGGAACTGAGCCACAACAGATCAGCCATGATCTTATTGAATGGCGGGGCAGGCTCGAAGGGCTAGATGGCCTACTCCTGCTCCTATTTCTTATGTTCTTATAGAACAGTACAGTACAGTACAGGCCCTTCAGCCCTCGATGTTGTGCCGAGCTACGTCCAAACCCAAAATCAGGCTATCCCACTCCCAATCATTCTGGTGTGTTCCATGTGCCTATCTAATAACTGCTTGAAAGTTCCTAAAGTGTTCGACTCTGCTATCACAGCAGGCAGTGCATTCCACACCCCAACCACTCTCTGAATAAAGAATCAACCTTGGACATCCCTCCTATATCTCCCACCATGAACCTTATAGTTATGCCCCCTAGTAACAGCTACATTCATCTGAGAGAATAGTCTCTGAACGTCCACTCTATCTATCCCACTCAACATCTTATAAATTTCTATTAAGTCGCCTCTCGCCCTCCTCCACTCTAAAGAGAAAAGCCCCAGCTCCCTCAGCCTCTCCTCATAAGACTTACTTTCCAAACCGGACAGCATCCTGGTAAATCTACTCTGCACTCCCTCCAATGCTTCCACATCCATCTTATTGTGAGGTGACCAGAACTGCATACAATATTCCAAATGTGGTCTCACCAAGATCCTATACAGTTGCAGCATACCCCCATGACTCTTAAACTCAAACCCCCTGTTAGTAAACGCTAACACACTATAAGCCTTCTTATAGTGTGCTACCTTCACAGCAACCTTCAGAGATCTGTAGATAGGAACCCCAAGATCTCTCTGTTCCTCCACATTCCTCAGAACCCTGCTGTTGATCCTGTAACCCACATTCAAGTTAGTCCTACCAAAATGAGTCACCTTGCACTTATCAGGGTTAAACTCCATCTGCCACTTTTCGGCCTAGCTCTGCATCCTATCAAAGTCTGATCTTTTAACAGGATACTTAGAAAATCATATGATTAAGCAGAGTCGGTGGAGAATTTTAAAAGGGAAATTGCATTTGACAAATGTGTTCGAGTTTTTTTGAAGATATCATGGTAATGTGGGCGTAGAGGAAACCAATGAATGTACTGTTTGGATTTTCAATAATCATTTAACAAGGTGCCACACAGGAGCTTGTCACACGAAATTATAATATTGAGGGCTAATATGTTTGCATGGATTGGGCAATGGAGTGTAGGGATAAATGAATCCTTTTCAGATTGGCAGTCTGTAACTAAGGCACTACAAAGTATACAGCCAAATCTCAAGTCCTGATCAATCTATATTAATGGCATGGATGAGGGGTTGAAAGTAATGTATCCAAGTTGCTGATGATGCAGTGTTAGGTGGGAAAGTGAGCTATGAGATGGTGCAAAGAATCTGCAGAGGGATATCAAAAGCTTGGGTCAGTGGACAAAGACATGGTGGATGGCGTACAACAAAGGAAAGCATGACATTAGCCAGTTTCGTAGGAAAAATAAAAACAGTTTTTTTTTTGAACAGTAAGGCTCTGGGACATATGTGTTCAGAGAAATCTGAATCACTGAAAGTAATCAAGCAATTAGCAAGGCAAATAGTGTGTTGGCTTTTGTCGTAAAAAGATTGGAGAATAATTTCAAAAAATCTTACTACAATTATACAGAGCACTGGTGAGACCACATTTGGCGCAGTTTTGGTCTCCTTATCTAAGGAACAACATATTTGCCTTGGAGGGAGTAAAATAAAGATTCACTAGCCCCATTCCTGGAATTGAGGAGAGATTGAGTAGACTAGGCCCATATTCCCTAGAGTTTAGAAGAATATGTGGTGATCCATTTGAAGCCCAGATATCTTAAGAAGCTTCAAGGGTAAATGCTGGAAAAATGTAGGACATGGGGTTAGTCTCAGAATAAGTCTGCCATTTTGAACAAAGAAGACAAATATCTTCATTCAAATGGTTTTGAGTCTTTGGAATTCTCGACTCTTCAAGAGCAGTGGATATTCTGCCATCGAGTATATTCAAGAGAGAAGTTGGTAACTTTTGAGATGCTTAGAGAATCATGTAGGAAGGTAGGGTTGGTGTAGATCTGCCATGATCTTTCTAATGTCCGAGCAAACTCAAAAAGGACCAATGGCTGACCCCATCTCCTGCTTATGCCCTTACTTTCTTTTGTTCATAGTTCTGATTTTCCACAGTTACCATTGTATTTTAAATGGAAAATTGGATAAATATCTGAAAAATTGTTACATGGAAAGGTTTGGAAAGAGCAAAGTAGGTGGATTAATTTTATATTGCTCCAGCAAAGGGCTAGCACCAACATGAGAGGTCGAATGATTGAACTGTAAATGCTATAGATTATATAACATCACTGACTGTCATGTTGTGTGTAACATGGACACCTATTAAAGTAATTTGACAGCATGAATGTTGATAACTATACATTGGGATTTAGATAGAGGAGGTTATGACTCCAAGAACCAACTTGCCCAAATGTTATATTTGGTGGTGTGTTAAACCTGGGGGCTAACTTGAGCAGCTCAGACTATTACAGTACAAATTTGTGACTATTAAGCAAATTAAAGTAATAAAAGAAAAACTGTTTGCAAGATCATCACTTCACAAGTTGAGGCAACCTGACAGAGCGGTAGAAGTCTGCCTTATAGCTAAATGACCATTGAACACAGCATACATAAAATGTACTCCGAATGCAGCAGTGTTTGCTGAATGAGGCTCTACTGGAAGCATTTAAATAAGATATGGTCCCAAAATGAAGGGCATTGTTAAAGTCAAATTTAAGTGCATTAATTCTGTGGGGCAAGGGAATAGCAAAGGCGATGATGTTTTTCACAGTTCTGACATTGAAGAGAAGGATAACTTTATAGGAGAATTTAAAGTTTATTGATTAGTTACAAATAAAGCTCACATTAACACTGCGATGAAGTTAGTGTGAAATTCCCCTGTTTGCCACAGTCTGATGCCTCTTCAGGTCAATGCACCTAATAGCATGTCTTTCAGACTGTGGGAAGAAACTGGAGCACCCGGTGGAAACTCATACAGACACGGGGAGAACGTGTAAACTCCATACAGACAGTGACCCAAGCCAGGAATCAAACCCAGGTCCCTGGCGCTTTGAGGTAGTAGTGAAAACCACTGCGCCACCATGCCATGGTCTCAATACAAAAGGAACACCAGGAAAAACAATAGCATTTGGAATAGCATAGGAGCATGTAGGACATTTCAAATGAATCTGAAAAAGGTTGTTTGTCGGTACAGCAAGTAATTACAGATTTGATTCTGATTTGATTTATTACTGTCACATGTGTTAGCATACAGTGAAATGTATTGTTTCTTGCAAGTTATACAGACAAAGCATACCATTTATAGAGATGGAAATGAGAGAGTGCAGGGTCTGCTAGGGTCAAGAGAAAGATCAATTAAATGCAAGGTAGGTCCATTCAAAAGTCTGTTGGCAGCAGGGAAGAAGCTGATCTTGAGTCGGTCAGCACGTGACCTCAGAGTTTAGTATCATTTTCCCAATGGAAGAAGGTGGAGGAAAGAATGTCTGGGCTGCATTGTGTCCTTAATTATGTTGATTGCCAAGGCAGCAGGAAGTGTAGTCGGAGTCAATGGATGGGAGGCTCGTTTGTGTGATGGATTGGGTGATATTCATGACATTTCGTAGTTTCTCATGGTCTAGCAAGAGCCATACCAAGCTGTGATACAACCATAAAGAGCACTTTGTATGGTGCATCTATAAAAGTTGCTGAGAGTTGTAGCTGACATGCCAAATTTCCCTAGTCTTCTGAGAAGGTAGGGGTGTTAGTGGGCTTTCTTAACTATAGTGTCAGCATGGGGGGGGCCAGGACAAGTTGTTGGTGATCTGGATACCTAAAAACTTGAAGCTCTCGACCCTTTCTACTTCGTCCCCATAAATGTAAACAGGGGCATGTTCTCCACTGAGCTTCCTGAAGTTGTTTTGTTGGCATTGAGGGAGTGATTATTGTTGCCGCACCACTTCACCAGATTCTCCAACTCATTCCTGTACTCTGTCTCATCATTGTTTGAGATCTGATCCACTATAATGGTGTCATCAGCAAACTTGAAAATCGAGTTGGAGGGAAATCTGTCCACACAGTCATAAGTGTGTAAGGAGTATAGTAAGGGGCTGAGGGCACAGACTTGTAGGGCAGCTGTGTTGAGAATGATCGTGGAGAAGATGTTGTTGCCTATCCTTACTGATTGTGGTCTGTGTGTTAGGAAGTTCAGGAACCATTCACAGAGGAAAGAGCTGAGGCCCAGGCCATGGATTTCAGAGATAAGTTTTGTTAGAATAATAGTGTTGAAGGCTGAATGTCTTGCTAAAATTGTATAGGACATTGATGAGAACACACCCACAGTAGTGTGTGCGGTTTTGCTTTCCTTATTTAAGGAGGGATATATGTACTTTGAAAACAGTTCAGGGAGGGTTCACTCAGTTGAGAAAAGGTTATTAAGTTGACCATCAAGTGATTGGTGTTTAGAAGAATAAGAAGTGACCTTATTGAAATGTTTAATGTTTGAGAGAGCTTGACAGGGTAGATGCTGAGAGGATGTCTCCTTTCATAAGGGAATTTACAACTTGGGGACAAAACTTAAGAATTTCTATCATTTAAAATGGAAAGGAGGAGGAATTTATTTTCTCAGAGCCTCATTAGGCTTTGGAATTCTCCTCCAAGAGATCAATGGAGGCTGGTTCATTCAACAGTTTCAAGGCTGAATTAGGTAGATTTTTGATCTACGAGACAAGAAAGTGGGGTTAGCATGGCAAGCTTAATGGGGCAAATCAATTAATTCTTGCTCTTTTTCCTTTTGCTCCTCATGAAACATTTCCTTTCCAAAAAAATTAATTCTAATACAATGTTACTGTCCTTAACTTAGTTCAATGACTAATAAATCCATGGAAATAAACTTCAGTAATAGGCAATAAAACCATGTTATAGATGTCTCTGTGACAAAACATAATGTCAGATAAAATACCATTTAATTTCAACTTCTATTTCAGCAGTATAATTCTTTCTAATTCTTGCATGACCTGTGGTTGGGCCAACAGTTCTTGTCCGTCCCTAATTGCCTTTCGATGCTGGGCCATTTCAGACACATTTAAGAGTCAACCACATTACAGTGGATCTGGAGTCAGACGTAAGCTGAACCTGGTAAGGATGACAGATTTTCTTCCTAAGGGACCTTAGTGAACCAGATGGCTTTTTACAAGTGACAATTTTGATTAGATTTATTATTGCCACATGTATTAGAATACAGTAAGAAGTACTGTTTCTTGCATGCGAAACGGACAATGCATACCGTATATAGAGAAGGAAAGGGGAGAGTGCAGAATGTAACGTTACAGTCATAGCTAGGGTGTAGAGAAAGGTCAACTTAATGTGAGGCGAGTCCATTCAAAAGTCCTAAGAATCGCCAAATCTGTAAGAATTTAATTAGAGCGTTGTTAGAAAGTTTAAAAGAACTAGAATAAAGTTTTAGAAGCATACAGCAAGAGTAAAAGATAGAATTAGAGGGTATGCTGGACACAGTTTGCAAGAAGTCACTTCACTCTGGCCTATCTTGAAATTTTGTGGTTCTATGATATTGTAATTTTCTGGTATGACAATAGTTACATGGTCATCATTAGACTGTTAATTCCAGATTTTTACTGAATTTAAATTTCACCATCTGTTGTGGTGGGTTTCAAATTTGGATCCCCAGAACATTATCTGGGTCTCTGGATTATTGTCCAATGATAATATGATTTGTGACAATTTTTGACTCTCCTATGAAACCTGCCAATCTTCCCGATAGCCTGAGTTGGCATCACCATTCCAGGTTATTAAAGCTCATTGGAAGAAAGATCTCATTGTGTTTGTGTGTAGAAAGAAAGTTAACAACCAGAAGCACCATCTTGCCTTGAAGGAGATTTTCATTAAAGATTTAAAGGCATCGTGAGGAGAATTGTTTGATAGAGCAGACGCAGCACGGTTTCGTTAAGGGGAAGTCGTGTCTGACGAATTTATTGGAATTCTATGAGGATGTGTCTAGGGTGGTGGATAGAGGAGAGCCGGTGGATGCGGCATTTCTTGATTTTCAGAAGGCGTTTGACAAGGTGCCGCACAAGAGGTTATTACAGAAGGTCAGGGGGCATGGAGTTGGGGGTAGGGTGTTAGCGTGGATAGGGGATTGGCTGTCAAATAGGAGGCAGAGAGTGGGGGTCAATGGGTGCTATTCGGATTGGCGGTTGGTGACTAGTGGAGTGCCTCGGGGTCGGTGCTGGGGCCTCAGCTATTTACCATTTATATAGACGATCTGGAGGAGGGAACCGAGTGTATGGTGTCGAAATTTGCTGATGACACCAAGATTGGTAGAATGGCAAATTGCGCAGAGGGTGTGGAAAGTCTGCAGAAGGATCTAGATAGGCTGGGCGAATGGGCCAGGAACTGGCAAATGGAATTTAATGTTGGCAAGTGTGAAGTAGTCCACTTTGGTAGGAATAATGGTAGGAAGCACTATTACCTACATGGTGAAAAACTGCAGCATGCCACGGTGCAGAGGGACCTCGGGGTCCTTGTGCATGAGTCGCAAAAACCCAGCCTGCAGGTGCAGCAGGTGGTCAGGAAGGCGAATGGGATGCTGGCCTTCATAGCGAGGGGGATTGAATATAAAAGTAGGGAGGTCTTGCTACAACTGTACAGGGCACTGGTGAGGCCGCAGCTGGAGTACTATGTGCAGTTTTGGTCGCCGCACTTACGCAAGGATATTTTGGCCTTGGAGGGAGTGCAGAGGAGGTTTACTAGGCTGATACCAGAGTTGAGGGGGTTGAACTATGAGGAGAGGCTGAATAAACTAGGCTTGTACTCGTTAGAGTTTAGAAGAATGAGGGGAGATCTCATTGAGACATATAAGATGATGAATGGGATGGATAGGATAGAGGTGGAGAGGCTCTTCCCGCTCAGAAAGGACAGTAAGACTAGAGGGCACAGCCTCAAGATAAAGGGGGGGGGCGGTTTAGAACAGAGTTGAGGAGGAACTTCTTCACTCAAAGGGTGGTGAATCTCTGGAATTCTCTGCCCGTTGAAGTGGTGGAGGCTGTCTCGCTAAATATATTTAAGACGCGGGTTGATAGGTTTTTGATAGGCAAGGGGATTAAGGGTTATGGGGAGAGGGCGGGAATGTGGAACTGAGGCACGACAGATCAGCCATGATCTTATTGAATGGCGGGGCAGGCTCGAGGGGCTGGATGGCCTACTCCTGCTCCTATTTCTTATGTTCTTATGTTCTTCTTTTTGGTTTTGGAAAGTGTTGATCATATTGGTTCCCACTGTGAGTGATGCTTGAGTTGTAATAGTATTTAAACACAGAAATCTTTGTTAATATGTCACATTCACAAGAGAGAATAGAATTCATTCAAATTAGGCAAAAATGTAAAAATTGCTCAAAAATTAGAACATTGAAAAGTTATCCTTATTCTGCAAACAACAGTATGGCATTCCAAGGATGTGTGCATCCATACCAGTAAGTTTTGACCTTGTACTTGAACTGGCAGGACATATGTATGCAGGACAAATTTTCCTGTGGCCTCTGGTCACTGAGTGTTATATGTAGCAAGCATCCTATTGTGGGCAGTGTGCCTACATTTCCAATAAACTGCCCACTACATGCAAGGCCCTCAAGGTGGTGTAAGGTCTTAAAATCCCATCATAAATCAATTTGGTTCAGGTTTCTTTTGAACAAGGTGGTAAATTATATCTGTAATTTATAAACAGCTGAATCAAAATTAAATGTACTCGATGCATATCATCATATTAATAATTATTGATAGATGTAAACTCAGGATAGAGAGATTTAAACAAAAATGTATATGACTTACAGAGTAGTCATGCATGAGCTACAGCTTAATCACTATGAGTGACCACACACATTTAAAGTTGAACCTATAATGCAGTCTGCCAACAAGCAGAAAGGCCAATGATGAAACGCAACTAAATGTGATTAATGTACTTGACCTACAGCTGTCATCACCCCCGATTGCACTCACAAGTTACTGTAGATATAAAATAAAAGGTGACATACCGTGGAGCTTTCCTAATGGCTCGGTGTACTGCGCGATACTGAGCCACAGAAACTAGAAGAGTTCCAGGGACCAGAAAGTGTAGTTATGTCAGGAGAAGTTTGAGATATCAGCAGGTATTTTCTCTGGAGCAGGGAAGATTAAAGGAAGTGTAATGGGAATGTCTTTCAATTGTGAATGCTTTTCTGAGGATTGTATAAGGGAGGTTGTTTCTGTCATCCAGTCGAAGTTGTTACTAAGATGTTGGGAGGAATGTATTGATAATAGGACTTGTTGGAATACTTTATCGTATAGCATTGATCATTGTAATTTCTAAATATTTGAAGTGAAGAGCAATCCAAATATAAAGGGAGAAAGCAAGGTGCTTGATTAGTTTCAAATTGCTTTTATTAGGATAAGGCATGAATAGGATTAGCAAAATGCCCATTCTGTGCTGTGAATTTCTAGGTTTAAAGCCCCAGTCCATTGAATTGTTTGATTTCAGCCGGCGGGATGTAATTAGTCTCTGTGCTCCACTTAAGTTCCATCTTTGAAGGTCTGGTTCAGACAGGATGTTCTCTGTCTTTGGCAACCAGAGGAGTGTTGAAGGGTGTTCCCAGCAGTACAATCAAGTGACCATATTCACCAAGAACCTTCTCTCCGATGCACAGTTTGGATTCTAACTGGCCGCTTTGAAGGGGAGCGGGGTCAGGAGGAGGAGGAATCCCTCGACTTATTGGAATAATGCCTAACGCAAAGGAAAACAGTTGTGGCTTTTGGGCATCAATCATCTCAATCTGAAGACATTGCTGCAAATGTTCCTTTGGGCTGCTTCATCAATCACTTTCCCTTCTTCTTGGTAAGAAGTCTCACAACACCAGCTTGAAGTCCAACAGGTTTATTTGGAATCACGAGCTTTCAGAGGAGATCCTCAGGAAGATAGAAGGTACTGACTTTAACTTGCACTGATGGAGGAGGATTGCAGGGTCACCATGGGAAGATCCTTCATAAGGTCAGGAGTTGATACGTTCAGTACCATTGAACAGGAACCTAAATGGAGTGACCATAAATGCTCTGAAAATAATATGTACTGTTTTTCCTACTCATTTTATATTTTACTTGGAATATTTGATTGTAAAACTTACTTTAATTGGGACCTTGTGCTGCAAACATATGAATTAAGAGCCAGCACAGACCAATTGGCCCCTCATGCCTACTCTGCTAGTCAATAAGTTCATGAGAGATCTGATTGTAACCTCACCTCCACAATACTTCCCACTTCCTTTCACCCCTTTGTTTATAAAGAATCTATCTAGCTCTGTCTTTAAAATGTTGGTGAACTCTGGATGGAATTTTCCAGTCTCCATACCCTCCCCCTGCCCCCACCTGACCCACCAATGGCACGATTAATGGCAGATATTGGGGGGAACTGAAACAGAAAATGCTGGAAAATCTCAGCAGAATAGAGCCAACGTTTTGAGTCCAGAGGACTCTTTATCTCATCTAGTCTCGAGATGTTGGCTCTATTCTCTCATCACAGATGCTGTCAGGCCAGCTGAGATTATCCAGCATTTTCTGCTTTTGTTTCAGATTTCAGCATCCACAGTATTTTGCTTCTGTCTTAGTGGGGGAAACCATGTGGCTGGAGATGGAAATTTAGTTTCTGGTCAGGATAAGATGACAGTGATAACAAGTGCTCCTGCCCATCACGGAGTGTCACCTTTCCCGTCAGAGGCCAGCATGAAACCATTTTGCAGCTATTCATGGGATGCAGATGAAGACCCGACCAGAATTTTTACCCCCCTACCCAACCAGCAGGTTATCGTACTGGGTCCGGAACACATCAGGACCAATGTGATGTAGATATATAGGGACCTACCCGAAGAAGGCCTGGAGCAGCCTGCTGAGATTGGGAAGGAGGCTCCATTAACTGTGCAGTCTGGAACACTGTATAGCAATGGGTCAGTAGAGCATCAACCATGTGAATCCCTTCACTGCAGGAGCTTACAGAAGTGGATCTTCATTCTGCAAATTCCTCCAGGAAGGTGGGAAAGACTGTGCTATGGGGTGGGGGTAAGAAAGTGGAGGTGAGGAGATGGGGTGTTTGTGCTGGTGTAAATTGGCACGGGTGGATAGAATCATAGAGGTTTACAGCATGGAAACAGGCCCTTCAGCCCAATTTGTCCATGTTGCCTTTCTTTTAAACCCCGAAGCTAATCCCAATTGCCTGCATTTGGCCCATACCCCTCTATACCCATCTTATCCATGTAACTATCTAAATGCTTTTTAAAAGACAGAATTGTATCTGATTCTCCTACTACCCCTGGCAGCTTGTCTGAGATACTCACCACCTTATGTGTGAAAAAATTGCTCCTCTGGACACTTTAGTAACTCTCCCCTCTCATCTTAAACCTATGTCCTCTAGTTTTAGATTGGGAAAAGACATTGACTACCTCGCTGATCTGCGCCCCTCATTATTTTATAGACCTCTATAAGATCACCCGTCAGCCTCCGACACTTCAGAGAAAAAAGTCCCACTCTATCCAGCCTCTCCTTATAACTCAGGCCATCAAGTCCCAGTAGCATCCTAATAAACCTTTTCTGCACTCTTTCTAGTTTAATAATATCCTTTCTATAATAGGGTGACCAGAACTGCACAAATATTCCAAGTATGGCCTTATCAATGTCTTGTACAACTTCAACAAGACATTCCAACTCCTCTATTCAATATTCTGACCAATGAAACCAAGCATGCCGTATGCCTTCTTCACCACTCTGTGACCCTGCTTTCAAGGAGCTGTGAACATGAACCCCTAGATCTCTTTGTTCTGTAACTCTCCCCAGTACCCTATCATTATCTGAGTAACTCCTGCCCTGGTTCAATCTACCAAAATGCATCACCTCACACTTGCCTAAATTAAACTCCATCTGCCAATTGTGCACTACAGGCCCAATTGATCAAGATCCCATTGCAATTGGTGATAACTTTCTTCACTGTCCACTATGCCACCAATCTTGGTGTCATCTGCAAAATTAGTAACCATACCTCCTATATTCTCATCCAAATCATTAATATAAATGACAAATAACATGGACCCAGCACTGATCCCTGAGGCACACCGCTGGGCACAGGCCTCCAGTTTGAAAAACAACCCTCTACAACCACCCTCTGGCTTGTGCAGATTGGTTTGACATGGGGTAGGGGGAGAGAGGAAAGTGGTTCGGAGTGGAGCGTCTGCAGTGTAAACTGATTCTGAGGGACCAACTGAGAAAATTAGTGATAGAAAGAGATGGTGACAGCTAATTAGAACAGTGGGCGTGTAGGGTGGGGTGGTGAGGGTTTGGCTCCGGCAGCTGGAGGGGCACTGAGAGTTGATGGAAGTGATAAGGAAGGAGAAGTTGATTCTAGGAGTTGTCAAAATGAGGGGGGAACTGACCTACTGTCATGGGGTGGACTCCTCGAGAAGATAGCGGGTATTGACTTTCATTTGCGCAGGTTGGAGAGTGAGGGAGGAGGATTGCAGGGCCACTATGTATAGATCAAATGTTACACCTGGGATGTCAATGACTGTTTTTGGACCTGCCTCAAGTGGAGAGTATTCCATCACACTCCTGATTTGTGGCTCGTAGATGGGGGGAGGGGTTTGGCATGTTGTTTGAACAGAGGGGAGTACGGTAGGATGAGAGAGGAATTGGCGAATGTGGACTGGGGGAGCACGTTGGAAGGTAGGTCTGCTGAGGAGCAGTGGAGGATCTTTAAGGAGATCTTTCTTGGTGCCCAGCAGAAATTTATTCCGATGGTCAAAAAGGACCGTAGGAGGAGAGGTAATATGCCGTGGATAACGAAGGAGGTGAAGGAAAGTGATAAATTAAAAGCGGAGGCGTTTAGAGTAGCTAAGAGTAGTGGGCGAGAAGAGGATTGGGAGAGGTTTAAATGTCAACAAAGATTGACAAAGAAATTGATAAAGACTGGTAGGAGAAACTATGAAGCTGGGCTTGCGCTTAATATAAAAAAGGATAGCAAGAGTTTTTATAAGTATATAAAAAGGAAGAGGCTGGCTAGGGTGATCGTTGGACCCTTAGAGGATGAGAAAGGGGACCTAGTGGTAGGGGATGGGGAAATGGCTGAGGTCTTAAATAACTTTTTTGTTTCAGTCTTCACGGAGGAGGACGTGAATAATTTGCCGGGTGTTAGAGGTGGAAAGGTGGTAGGACTGGAGGGTCTCGATGACATTACTGTTACTAGAGAGGCGGTGCTCGACAGACTGGAGGGGCTGATTGTGGACAAGTCCCCAGGACCGGATGGAATGCATCCGAGGGTTCTGAAAGAAATGGCGGAGGTGATAGTGGATGCCTTGGTGGTTATTTTCCAGACGTCGCTCGGTTCCGGGGAAGTGCCGGAAGATTGGAAAGCGGCTAATGTTACGCCGTTGTTTAAGAAGGGTGCCAGGCAAAAGGCGGCGAATTATAGGCCGGTTAGTTTAACGTCTGTTGTAGGTAAAATGTTAGAATCCGTCATCAAGGAGGAAATAGCGAGCATCTTGAGGGGAATTGCTTGATAGAGCAGACGCAGCACGGTTTCGTTAAGGGGAAGTCGTGTCTGACGAATTTACTGGAGTTCTATGAGGATGTGTCTAGGGCGATGGATAGAGGAGAGTCGGTGGATGTGGTCTTTCTTGATTTTCAGAAGGCGTTTGGCAAGGTACCTCACAAGAGGTTATTGCAGAAGGTCAGGGGGCATGGAGTTGGGGGTAGGGTGTTAGCGTGGATAGAGGATTGGTTGTCAAATAGGAGGCAGAGAGTGGGGGTCAACGGGTGCTATTCGGATTGGCGGTTGGTGACTAGTGGAGTGCCTCAGGGGTCGGTGCTGGGGCCTCAGCTATTTACCATTTATATAGATGATCTGGAGGAGGGAACCGAGTGTATGGTGTCGAAATTTGCTGATGACACCAAGATTGGAGGAACGGCAAATTGTGCGGAGGGTGTGGAGAGTCTGCAGAGGGATCTAGATAGGCTGGGCGAATGGGCCAGGAACTGGCAAATGGAATTTAATGTTGGCAAGTGCGAGGTGGTCCACTTTGGTAGGAATAATGGTAGGAAGGATTATTAGTTACGTGGAGAAAAACTACAGCAGGCGACGGTGCAGAGGGACCTCGGGGTCCTTGTGCATGAGTCGCAAAAACCCAGCTTGCAGGTGCAGCAGGTGGTCAGGAAGGCGAATGGGATGCTGGCCTTCATAGCGAGGGGGATTGAATATAAAAGAAGGGAGGTCTTGCTGCGGCTGTATAGGGCATTGGTGAGGCCGCAGCTGGAGTACTGTGTGCAGTTTTGGGCGCCGTACTTACGCAAGGATATTTTGGCCTTGGAGGGAATGCAGAGGAGGTTTACTAGGCTGATGCCAGAGTTGAGGGGGTTGAGCTATGAGGAGAGGCTGAATAAACTAGGCTTGTACTCGTTACAGTTTAGAAGAATGAGGGGAGATCTCATTGAGACGTATAAGATGATGAATGGGATGGATAGGATAGAGGTGGAAAGACTCTTCCCACTCAGAAAGGACAGTAGGACTAGTGGGCACAGCCTCAAGATAAAGGCGGGGCGGTTTAGAACGGAGCTGAGGAAGAATTTCTTCACTCAAAGGGTGGTGAATCTCTGGAATTCTCTGCCCGTTGAAGTGGTGGAGGCTGCCTCGCTAAATATATTTAAGACGCGGGTTGATGGGTTTCTGATAAGAGAGGGGGTTAAGGGTTATGGGGAGAGGGCGGGAAAGTGGAACTGAGCCACAACAGATCAGCCATGATCTTATTGAATGGCGGGGCAGGCTCGAAGGGCCAGATGGCCTACTCCTGCTCCTATTTCTTATGTTCTTATGTTGGGGGGTGAGTTACTCACATCAGAATTGCTGGCCCCTTACCTGCCCTTGAAGCCATGGTATTTATTTCTGGTCAATCCAATGGTAACCTCCAGGATGTTGGTAGTGGGGAATTTTGGTTTGATATGATTTATTATTGTCACATGTATTAGCATACAGTGAAAAGTATTGTTTCTTGCACACGATATATAGACAAAGCATACCCTCCATAGAGAAGAAAAGGAGACAATGTAGAATGTAGTTTTACAGTCATCTCTAAGGTATAGAGAAAGATCAACTTAATATGAGGTATGTCCATCCAAATGTCTGATGATAGTAAGGAAGACACTGTTCTTGAGCCAGTTTATACGTGTCTTCAGACTTTTTTGTACCACTCCAAAAGACATGCTGGTTAGATGCATTGTCCATGCTAAATTTGCCCTCAATGTACCCAAACAGGCACCAGAGTGTGCCAACTAGGGAATTTTTACAGTAACTTAATTGCAGTGTTAATGTCAGCCTACTTGTGACAATAATAACAAATAATCTTTTTTCCTGATGAGAGAAAATGGAGAAGACTGTATCCAGTGTGCGTGGGGTCCTTGACTGCATTTCTGAGACAGTGGAAAGTGTAGACAGAGGGGGCAACTTAGTTCTGGATGGATCGGAAACTGGGAGAGTTTCAGATTCCTCTTTAGGGTGTATTTTCAGCAACCCCCCGCCCCCTCCCAGTAGCAGTGGCAGCAGCTCCCTTCCAATACTGGCCCTGCCTCCCACTGGTCCCTCCCACATATTAGCACTGCCTGGTGGGCATTGCCCAGGTCCCAGATGGCACTGCCCAAGGGACCTGGGCAATGCCCACCAGGCATTGCCTCCCCGGGGGCCTCAATGGCCTCTGGTTCCATCAGTGAGACCAAGTCAACTGTTCCCCATCCTTGGAGAGCATGTCTATTCCTCTCCAGCACAAACCTTTTCTGGCGACTTTATAAGGGGACGGGGGTGGGGGCTGGTCCGAACAATTGAGCGCTGGGCTCGCAAAGCAGATATAAGACAGCATTATAATAAATTTCCATATATTAATCTGCCTCTTGCCCATTTCTGGCATGAGGCTGTCTGCGCTGGAAATCTGAAACTCGTAAAATGGTGGCGGATGCAAAAACTGGTGCCAATCGCGCTAAGCACTTTACGCCCAACTTTACCACTGTGTCACGTGTTTGTTGTTTGGATTTGGGTGATCTCTGAAAGGCTGCATTTATTGCTCATCCTTTGTCATCCTGACACAGTGTTGTTGGGCCTTTTCCTTAACCTGTTGCCACGTTGTGGTGTTGGTCTCCCAGAATGTTGAGGAGGGGAATTCTAAAATTCCAAGCCAGTGGGAATGAAGGAATGGCAATATCTAATATGTGTTTAATTTGAAGTAAACTTGGAGAGAATGGTGCTTCTCCAGCATTGTTGCCCTTATTCTTATTCACTGTAGATACGGTTTAAGAAGCAAATGTTGCTTAAAAAGGGAAAACAAAGAGAAGAGCTCCCAGCAGAATGCCTCAGCTACTTAGGGTGTTCAGGGAACAATTCTCCTTCCTGAAGTTCAGCAAGGAACAATATGTAAGGCAAATTTTCAGTGTATAACCCATCTGCTACAGCTTCAACTACAACCTCAGAACAGGACAAGAACTGACTTGTCAGTGGCTGCGTGCCCATGAACATTCATGCATCTGGTTGGAGCTGGAGATGGTTGCAGTCTCACAGTTTGCCATCCACTGTTGCAGAAGGGAAGGAACTGAGACTTTCATTCCAGTGACATCCAAGTACATTTCATCCTGTTTTGCCAGAAAGAAGCAGGTAGAGGCTTCTTCACCGCCATTGCAGACTTCCACATGGCGCAGGGTGTCACTGACAGCCTGCACGTTGCTTTGCAGGTGCCACATCTGCCAGCTACTGGAACTGAAGGGGATTTCACTCCTTTGGTTTCCAGCTGGCAGCAAATCACATAGGTCAAAGCCCGATATCCAGACAGCCGTCATGATGCCTTCATTTTGCTGCCGGCTGGCTGTGCCAGCTGCATTTCAGCCATTTGGCAAATCCAAAGGTGGCTACTGGGACATAAAGTCTACTCACAAATGGCAGGATTCACTGGTGTAGAACGGATGCACACAGATGTAACTTACATATGACAGAAATTATGTTGCCACACAGAACGTAATAGAAAAGACCTTTGGTGTGTGTTGAAACAATGCATCTGCTGACAGCAATGCTCTGGGAGAGTCCTGCAGCACTCAGCAGAGATTTGTGATGTTCTGCTGCATGCTACAAAATCTGGCCATGTGACAAGACAGCTCCTGTCTCCAGTACCCTGACAATCACCTGAGAAGCAAGAGGCAAGGGAGATGAGATAGACAGCTTCTTTCTGACTGGACTAGACATGGAGAATTCATCTGAGTGAGGTAAAGGTACCTGACCCATTTTACCTTTCACCAGCAAACCCATTGGCCTTCAGCACATCCACTAGCCGTGATAGAAAAATAAAAGCCATTCTCGAAATCAACATTCTAGAACACATTTTATTATTGAAATCATGCCACATTAAAAGTTAATAATCACACTTGTGCATTCTCTGAGTGCTTGTCTTCCATGTGTCTTTGCCTGCCGTAGTGTTCTTAGGCTGCCCTACCACCGTGGCTGCAACATGGCTGGTGAAGGCAGCTGCCTTTCAGTGGTGAAGACTGTAGATGGCTGGTGGTTGACCTTGAACAAGTCCCACTTTGGACAGTGCCTTCTCACCGTGCGTAGCAGCAATCTGGCCTGGGTGGCAGCAGTCTGGTCTGGCTGACAGGAGACAGCAAGGACATTAGACGGGAGTCTAAATTTTCTCTTTGAGAGAGGACAGCAGTTTTATGTTGCATGGAATCATTGTCACTCCCAACAGGTGTTGGGAGCTGTTGAAGAACAGATTGCCCATAAGAACATATAGGCACTCGAGATGGCCTGCCCCACATTCAATACGATCAGGATTGACCTTGAGTTTTAATTCTACTTTTTCTACCTATTTCCCAAATCCCTTGATCCACTGGACGTTCAGAACACACTATTTGCTTTCATTATATTCAATGATAGAACTTCCACAAACTCATGAGATAGAGAATACCAAAGATTCTCAACTGTCAGAATGAAGAATGATTAACGTCTTATCCTGAAACTGTTCCCCACGCCCTTGATTCTGCCCCACCAGCATCCATAACATCTGTGTCTACTCTGTCAAACCCCATCAGAATCTTCTCTGTTTCACTGAGATTTCTCCAACTATGTATGTGCCAGATTTTTGTGAAGGAAGTTGAAATCTTGTCAGAAAGTCTCCTGACTCACCCATCTCTGTGGAAAACATTGCCTGCATATCTGATTTTCACTCTTGTGGGGATTGAGTAGAGGGGTGTGAGTACGTGATAGAATCAAACCTGTCACTTCTGGTGGCAGCCATGAGGCAGACAAATGTTGAGGTGGACTGGTACAAAGGCCTATTTCGCTTTTGAGACTTCAATCTCAGTTATATAAAACATTGTTTGATCCTTCCTAATCCTCACTGCTCATCCTTCCATTCCAGCTCTGTAGCAACACACCTAATATCCACTTAAGATTCATGACAAGGAATTAAAATTAAACTTCTAACATTCTACTGAGCTCTTATTCATATGCACTTGATATGGAAAAAAAGTTTATTTATGAAACCCATTGAAAGATTTTTGGGTGTTTTTTTCCTGCTGCATTCACCCCAAAACCAGAAAATCCTGCCCAATGTCAACAGGCCTCTGCATGGTCCACCCTCCCCCCTGCAACCCCCACCCGCAATGATTCCCATAGCAGGTGGGCAGGGAAAATTCCCCCCTTTAAATTCCTTCAAGTGATTAATCTGTTATCAAATAAAATTGAACTTCTATTCGGATCTTGTATCAAGGACAGTTAGATATTGTAATGGTCTCTTAAAATTGTTACTTAAAATTTTAACACAGCCTTGCTGCTGAGATCAGTGGTTTTGGAGCTTTTGAAACTCAGTCAATCATTCACGATGGGGCCAGCCTTAGAATGAAACAGAATCTCCATGGCCAGAAAGTAGCCATTCAGCCCATCACATCTGCACCAACTCTTTGAAAGAGCATCTTACCCAGGCCCAACACCCTGCCTTTTCCCTAAAACACTTCTTATTTTACCATGGTTAATCCACGTGACCTACACATCTTTGGGCTGTGGGAGGAAACTGGAGCACTCAGAAGGAACCCACGCAGACACGGAGAACATGCATTCTCCCCAGGACAAAATTGAACCCAGGTCCTTGACACCATGAGGCAGACACTGTGCCAACCTTGGGGAATGTGAAACTGATGGGAAACAGATGGTAATTTTTTTCTAAACGACAGCAGATGTCCTACTATTCAATGTACTCAAGCAGCATATTTTTAAATTTCTATTTGACAACTGTCGCCTGTGTTTTTTCATGTTTAACAGGCTGTGGATTTAAATAATTTTATATAATCACACTTAAACACCAGCTCCAGCTGTTGGGTGCATTTATGTCTGTTGTGTCAATTTGTGACTACCACAGCTTGTGTTGAAGCCTTTGAAACAGTCAAAATGGAGTCTGCTTGAACTGGGAACTAATTTAAAGTGGCTGTGCTGAATTTGGAGTTTCCATGCATGTGCGATTCACACCTTTGCCCCTTCCCCGTCACCAACAAAAATGAGATCTGCTGGAAGAGAGGGTGGGACTCCTGCATCCTGGTATCACCATTAATAAAGGCTGATGGAATCCAGCCCCATGCAACTAATTTATTCAAACTCTGATCTTTGGATACTCTTCTCATTTCCAGGAATTCATAAATCGAGGGATTGAGTTTAGGAGTCGGGAGGTAATGCTGCAACTTTATAAGACCCTTGTCAGGCCTCATTTGGAGTATTGTGTGCAGTTCTGGTCGCCTCACTATAGGAAAGACGTAGAAGCTATTGAAAGGGTACAGAGGAGATTTACAAGGATGTTGCCTGGACTGGGAGGCATGCCTTATGAAGTTAGGTTGAGGGAACTGGGTCTCTTTTCCCTGGAGAGACGTAGGTTGAGAGGCGACCTGATAGAGGTTTATAAAATGTTGAGAGGAATAGATAGGGTGGATTCTCAGAGGCTATTTCCCCGGGTTGAAATGGTCGCTACGAGAGGACACAGGTTTAAGGTGCGAGGAGGAAAGTACAGAAGTGGTGTTAGGGGTAAGTTTTTCACTCAGAGGGTGGTGAGTGAATGGAATCGGCTGCCGTCAGTGGTGGTGGAGGCGAACTCGCTGGGGTCTTTTAAAAGACTTCTGGATGAGTATATGGGGTTTTATGGGATTGGGGGTTATAGATAGGAGTTGATGTGATCGGCGCAACTCGTGGGCCGAAGGGCCTGTTTGTGCTGTAGTGTTCTATGTTCCAATTAATTAAGTAAAAGTCACAGTGCTGGGGACCCAGGTTCAATTCCAGCCTTGGATGACTGTGTGGAGTTTGCACATTCTCCTTGTGTCTGTGTGGGTTTCATCTGCATGCTCCAGTTTCCTCCCACAGTACAAAGATCTGCAGGTTAGGTTGATTGGCCATCCATGTGCAGTTTACAGGGATTAGCAAGATAAATAGGCTAGTATGCTATGGACTAATGGTATTATCACTGGACAATTAATCCAGAAACTCGGCTAATGTTCAGGGGACTCAGGTTCAAATCCCTCCACGGCACATGGTGGAATTTGAATTCAATAAAAGATATCTGGAATTAACAATCTACTGATGACCACGAAACAATTGTCAATTGGCAGAAAAACCCATCTGGTTTACTAATGTCCTTTAGGGAAGGAAATCTGCCGTCTTTACGTGGTCTGGCCTACATGTGACTCCAGAGCCACACTCAACAGCCCTCAGGCAGTTAAGGTTGAATAATAAACTCTGAACAGTCAGCAACACCCATGTCCCATGAATGAATAAAAGAAAAGTATGGGGATAAATATGGGTAAGATGCTCTATTGAAGCATCAGTGTAAACAAGGTGGGCTGAGTGGGCTCCTTCTGTATTGTAGGGAATCTTTGAGGAACTTTGCTCCATGCCTTGGAATAAAGTTTATCTTGATACTCCCAGTGTGGTCTCACCAAAGTTCTGTCCAACTGTAGCAAGGCTTCCTTATTCTTGTAGACCAATCTACTTGACCAATGTACCACTTCTTTTTGTATTAGGGCAATAGTGGACAGTGGTAAAGCTACTGAACTAGTAATCCGGAGGCCCAAGTTAATACCCCGAGCATGAGTTTAAACCACACTATTGTAGCTTGTGAAATTTAAATTCAATGAATAAATTATAGCTTCTATTAGTTACATCCTCAAAACTCTAATAAATTTGTCTTTTTTCTCAAAACCATGTTGACTCTGTCTGATCAAACTGATTTTCTAAGTACATTGTTAAGGATTCCTTAATAATAGATTCCAGTATTTTTCTACTGACTAATGTCCGACTTATTAGCCTGCTTTTTCCTGTTTCTCTGTCTCTCATTGCATGCTTTTGAGGCAAAGATTTATAGATTATTGAACAGCGAAGAAATTAAGGGTTATGGTGAGTGGGCGGGTAAGTGGAGCTGGGTCCACAAAAGGATCAACAATGACATTAAATAGCAGAGCAGGTTCGAGGGACCATGTGGTCGTCTCCTGCTCCTCGTTCTTACGATGTTTCTTGAATAACAATGCTACTTTGGATAACTTACGAACCACAGGGATCCTCTGAGAAATTAAAAGACAGTAGAAGCTAAGTCCTTGAATATTTTGAAGGCAAAGGCGGATAGATTCTCAATAACTTTCCACCCTCTTGCTTATCAGGGGTAATGTGGATTTGAGGTTGCAGTTGGGTCAGTCATGATCTTATTGAATGGCAGAACAGGCGCGAGGGGCCAAGTGGCCGGTTCCTGGTCCTTATTAGTATGTTCGTTAAAGCTCTTACTTTTTTTTATATTCCAGGTCAGTTTGCTTTCATTCTATTTCTTTTCCCTTTTATATCAACTCTTTGGTTACACTTTGCCAATTTCTAAAATTCTTCAGGCTTACTACAATTGTTTGCAACATTATAAGCCGCTTTTAACCTAATACTATCTAAAAGTTCCCTCACGAAGCAAAGATGGATCTTTTCATGATGGGTTAGTTGTTATGGACATATTTTCATTGAACATCTTGAATATTTTTATTGAAGACTTTTCATTTTTTTTACAAACGATGCAACCACCTCTCAAAGATTGTGACAGCACAGTGAGATCATTTTCAAACAACTACATGTCGGAAGAGGCAGACAAGAATACCAGCACACTTGGTCTGGATTATTCATTGTATTCAGCACCTCCCATCGTACATGTAATGAAAGGATGCATTGAAGGATGGGGACAATCAGGATAATAGGTTACACCACAATTGGCTCAGCGGTGAAGAACCAATCTCACAGAGTAACGGCAACAAAGCTATGGAACTAATGGAAGTAGCTTCTGCCATTGCTTATTCAACCTCATAAAATGAAGTAAAATGGCATTTAAACTGCCAAGAATTTCTGTGCCATACTTGGGCATGCACCAAAGGATGTTTTCCCATCCCGTCCATCTTGGAGGCATCAATGATACGATACAATGTATTTTCCCAGGACATATAGTCTGTCTGTTCCATTAACAAGCATTAATCCAAGATTCTATAACCACAAAACGCCTGAAATACAAATGCATGAGTTCATAAATTCAAGAGGGGTTTTCTATCCCAGTTGTGAGGGCCCCTAGGGCTCTACCCCCTACTTCCATATTAAATCACTTGCCCACCTCCCTTGCAATGGCACTACTAATTTTATTCGTAATTATAATAAAGGATCAGGTGAAAGTGTCCACCATTATATATGCCAAGATTATAAAACGAGAAGACAGATAAAATCATACAGCTCCAATAACATACAACTTACATCTCACAGTCCTCAGAAACAATAAGTACCTTGTAGGATGTATTCCACTGAGGATGAATGAATGTCACTGGATTCACCAGGATATCAGGAGACAAATAAGAATTCAGTACCATACTCACTCATAGGATTGCCTTATCAATGTGATGAACTCACAAAAGGATCAATTAAGAGACTAAATTACAGGGGATAAGGATAATGAATCCTTGGACTCACCAGGATATCATTGCCAGAGACTTGGGTTTAATTCCAGCTTTGAGTGACTATCTGTATAGCGTTTGCAAGTTCTCTGCATATCTGTGTGTGTTCCCTCCGAGTACTCCGATTTCCCCTCACAGTCCAAAGGTGTGCGGATTAGCCATGGGAGATATGTGGGGTTACAGGGATAGGGTGGGAGAGGAGATTTGGGTAAGAGAGTGTCGGTGCAGGCTTGATGGGCAGACTGGTCTCCTTCTGCATTGTAGGGATTCTAATTTCATCGGCATAGCAGGACAGCAAGCAAAGCTTTGCTACCATGCTCACAATATTGCCCCTATAAATGTGATAAATCATATAACAGGATCAATTAAGAGCTGAAATTACAAGGGATATATACAAGGATTAACAGGGATTAATGAAGTATTGCAGAATATGACTCTAAACAGGATAATCGGTAAAATTCACCTCCAAGCTCAGTTATAGATGCCCCCATCAATTTGGAAAAAAAGCACAGTACAGGATCGACACAAGGATATAATTACAGGGAGTATGGTCTAGGATTAACAAATTCTAGTTATCACAGTGTAACAGAATAACAGGCGACAAGTGTCTCTGTGCTCATATATCAAACACCCTTGTTAGCATAAAAGACAATGGGTGGAATTTTCCTGTCCCGCCCACCATGGGAATTGTAGTGGGCAGGACAAGACCTTGTAATTGTCTGTTGACCTTGAGTGGGATTTTCTGGTCTTGGAGTGAGTGTGGCCAGAAAAATCCCACCCAACATTACAAAATCAGGAGTACAAACAGAAGGGAACAAAGTTCAGGATTAGTGATGAACTTCAGGATTATATAAGAACCCACAGAGCTTGAAAAGTCCAAATACATGATAGGATTGTTCAGCAATATCCAGGATCCTTTCAGAGTTTCACCAAAGCCTTTGCACGTCCATCATCCCCACCAAAGGAAATTTGGGATGTCAGCTACGACTCTCACTAACTTTTACAGATGCACCATAGAAAGCATTCTTTCTGGTTGTATCAAAGCTCGCTCTGCCCAAGACCGCAAGGAACTACAAAAGGTTGTGAATGTAGCCTAATCCATTATGCAAACCAGCCTCCCGTCCATTGACTCTGTCTACACTTCCTGCTGCCTCAGCAAAGCAGCCAGCATTATTAAGGACCCCACACACCCCGGATATTCTCTCTTCCACCTTCTTCCATTAGGAAAAAGACACAAAAGTCTGAGGTCACGTACCAATCAACTCAAGAACAGCATCTTCCTTGTTGCTGTCAGACTTTCGAATGGACTAACCTTGCATTAAGTTGATCTTTCTCTACCCCCTCACTATGTAGGTGGCATTTGCATACATTACATTACTATGCTACATTCTGCACTCTCATTTCCTTTTCTATGAACGGTAGGTTTTTTCTGTGTAGCACACAAGAAACAGTGCTTTTCACTGTATGATAACACGTGACAATAATAAATCAAATCAAACCGAAAATCAAAATGTTGTTTTTCCGAAGCCCAGGTAAATGGAAACCTAGGCCTCAACAGGTGGTAAAGACTCATCATACACGGCCGCCCCCAGCCCTTCTCGACAAACACCAAGGACAAGACAAATTAAGACCATTGATCAGAATCTTTGACCAACTCCAGGCTTCAAAGACCAGATATAAATAAATATAAATATATATATAAAATGATATTATGCCTATTTCTGGGAAACTTGAACCCTATGATACCAATGGGAAAGAGCTACAAAAATGCCACGAAAGTGGTCAGCACAGCTGCCTCACAGTCCGGGGACCTGGGTACAACTCTTGGCCGCGGTTCACTGTCTGTGTGGAGTTTGCATGTTTACTCTCCGTGTCTGTATGGGTTTCCTCCGGGTGCTCTAGTTTCCCCCCACGGTATAAAGATGTGCGAGTTAGGTTGATTGGCCATGCTAAATTGACCCTAGTGTCAAAGGGATTAGCAGGGTAAATATATGGGACTATGGAAATAGGCCCTGGGTGGGATTGTGTTCAGTGCAGACTTGATGGGCCAAATGGCTTTCTTTGGTACTGTAGGGATTCTATGATTCTATGATTTCTATAACATGCTCCATCGAACTCAATGCCCAGTGCCCAATATGAGGTTGTGAAAGCATGGCAGCCAGTTCTCAAATTCAGAAAGGAATTTCACCCCCAGTTTCCCTTGGGAAACGGGATGCATGATTACTCCTTCTCCAGCCCTGTCTCCCGAATCAATCTGGATGTTCAATATACAAGGCAGATTTCCAATGAATGAAGGTGAGCCCCCACTGAGGAAACTGCCTCCTCCACTGACAAGATTCCTTTCTCCACTCCGTATCTTTAGGATATCTCACAGTTCATCAATGTGTGCACTAATAATCTGGACAGGGAAGCCAAGACTATTGTCCACAATTTCACTTACAATGGCAGCCATCACCTCAATGTCTATGGCACAGCCAAATTATAAACCCACTAACCAACAAAATCGCCACTACAAACTGGGCCCTACACTAGCTGTCCCCAACTGCTTCAATTAAACAAGGATTTTCATCATTTAACTGGATTTCCCAACACCAAAATTTAGCTAGGATCTTCCAGGAATAATTCAAGGGAAGGGTCAGCTGATGTAAGCGTGAGAGTGGCTGTGTTTTTGTGAGCTTTGGAGCTACTCATTTTTTCATCCTATTTTATTCTGATGTATAACCCATAATTATTTGATGCTAATGTGTATGGTCGGGATGAGGATGGGCGGGGGGGGGGGAGGAGCAGTTCAATGGTTAATGCTGCTAACTTGCAACTCCAGGAGCCCAGGTTTGATTCCAGCCAGGTATCTGTGTGAAGTCTGCATGTTCTCCCTACATTGGCTGCGTTCACCCCAAAACCGGAAAATCCCACCCACGGTCAACGGACCTTTCCATGGTCTGTCTCTCATCTGCTACGAAACCTGTGGTGGGTGGATTGGGGAAATTCACCTCAATAACTCCAAACCCCAGCACTCATGCCAGTGTCCCAAGTATTGGAACCCCCCCTCTTGCACCACTCTTTAGTCTTTTCTAATTATCTAATCTACAATTTGCATGTGACTCAGGTAATAATCCAATGATAATTACCTCTCCTTACTTGGAACCCAGTTCCCCAAACTCCCTCTGCAGAAACTCATTCTTGGTTTTACCCATGTTCTTGGTTCCTAAGTGGACCATCACAACTGGATCCTCCAGCTTCAACCTCAAGTCCTTCATCACCTGCGAGAAGATATCTCACACTCTGGCATCAGGCAAGCAACACAACTTGTAGAAACCCTGATCTTGGCTACAGGAAACAGTATTTATTCCCCTGATGATACTATGTTTTCTTGACAGCGCATTCCTTATCATTCTCCCAGTTGGATTGCTTTCTGGACTCTCGTGCTTTGGCTAGTTTGCCCATCTTCCCTGCGGACCTTGCTTTCATGCACACAGGCAGCAGATACTGCAAGTAAGGGGTGTGATGGCCTCCTGTAATGAAGTGTGTCCAGGTAATTTTCCTCTTCCCTGATATCTCGCAACATCTTCAGCTCAGACTCCAATTCAGCCACTCTGCACTGAGGTTCCTCGAACTGTGGACATTTGCCACAGATGGTTGTCAGGGATTGCAATGTTCTTCACAAACTCCCACAACATGGCACACCACCTTCCTTACCATCTCTACCTAAAATGTATACACATTTAATTATTTAAAATGATGGTTCAGTTGAGTATTTTAGTTTTAGATGTTAATTTGTTTATCTAGTTGTTACCTTAATAAAGTAGTAGTTTGTCACTCTGAATTTAATGCACATATCCAGCTTAAAGAGCAAAAATAAAACTGGAATACCTATCAGCTACCTGCTGCCCTGCAATGTTACTCATTGATTTTTGTGTGTGTCTGCGTTGATTGATGAGCCTCCTCTGAGTCCTCGGCTGGAGTGCTGTGACAACTTGCAAGCCTCTTTGTGCACTGTAATCCACAGACATGATGGCAGCAGTCTGAGCTTCAACTACAGCACTCAGAATGTGGAAAGGTGCCACTTGCGCCATCAGATGCTGCATCGTGGTCAAGTCCAGAGGGTGCACAAAAAGTCGGCTACCACTTTGATGCTGGAAATAATGGTCTCCAAGCTCTGCTAAAAGCCTAGGTCCAGGTTGAAGCTGCATTGCTCTGAACTCCTCGTCAATGACCACAGCAGACACAATCTCCCCGGCCCTACACTGAACCCTGGAACACCAAGATAACGAAGGCACCAATGTCAGACTCCTATTCATAGACTACAGCTCAGCCTTCAACACCATTACTTCTATAAGACTCGTCACTAAACTTCATAGCCAGAGGCTCAGCTCCTCCCGCTGCAACTGCATCTTAGACTTCCTAACCTTTAGACAGCAGTCAGTAAGGATAGGCAACAACATCTCCTCCGTGATCATCCTCAACACCGGTGCCCCACAAGGCTGTGTTCTGAGCCCCTTACTATACTCCTTATACACCTCTGACTGAGTGGCCAAATTCTCCTCCAGCTCAAATTTCAAGCTTGCTGATAACACCATTGCCATGGGTCGGATCTTAAACAATGACGAGTTACAGTACAGGAAAGAGATAAGAATCTGGTGAACTGGCGCAGCGACAATAACCTCTCCCTCAATGTCAACAAAACAAAGGAGATTGTCATCGACTTCAGGAAGTGTAGTCAAGGGTATGGTGCTGTTTACATCAATGGGGATGACGTAGAAACTGTCGAGCCTGTCCTGGTCCCTCCATGTCAACGTTATAGTTAAGAAAGCCCACCAACGCCTCTACTTTCTCAGGAGACTAAAGAAATTTGGCATGTCTGCTATGACTCTTACCAACTTCTACAGATGCACCATAGAAAGCATTCATTGTGGTGATATCACGACTTGGTATGACTCTTGCTCAAGAAACTATGAAGGGTCATGAATTAAGCCCAATCCATCACGCAAACCAGTCTCTCATCCAATTACTTTGTCTACACTACTCTTGGACACACGCACCCCTATCAAGGATGGTCACTTCAGCACATCACTGTACTGCAAGCCCATGGATAACCTCACGATGATCCACTTTTCCACTTCCACCCTAAACACATTAACAAAGCCGTCCCCTACGGACAAGCTCTCCACACACACAGGATCTGCTCAGATGGGGAGAATGCAACAGACACATATGCTGAAAAACGCCGTCATACAAATAGGGTATGGCACTCTACTCATCAATCGACCGTTCCGATGCGCCACAGTGAAAAACCACGCCGGCCTCCTCAGGCGGCAAACACTGGGCATGGCCGACAGAGTACCCTTCATTGTCTTGTACTTCCCCAAAGCGAAGAAGCTACATCACCTTCTTCAGAGCCTTCAATATGTCATTGATGAAGGCGAACATCTCACCAAGGCCATCCTCACACCCCTACTACTTGCCTTCAAACTGTGCAACCTCAAACAGACCATTGTTTGCAGCGAACGATCCAGCCTTCAGGAGAACAGCAATCATAACACCACATAGCTCTGCCACAGCAACCTCTGCAAAAAGTGCCGGATCATCGACGCGGATGCCATCATCACACGTGAGAACTATTTCCGCCAGGTACACAGTACATCCTCATGCGACTCAGCCAACATAGTCTACCTGATATACTGTAGGAAAGGATGTCCCGAGAATGATACATTGTTGAAACCATGCAGACACTATGATGAATGAATGGACACCACTCAATAATCACCAAGCAGAATCCTGTTGGGAAACGCTTCAGCAGTCAAGGGCATTCAGCCTCCCATCTTCAGATAAGCATTCTCCAAGGCAGCCTTCAAGGCACATGACAACACAAGATCACCAAGCAAAAACTGATAGGCAAGTTCCACACACATGAGGACAGTCTCAACTGGGATCTTGGGTTCATGTCATATTATGTGTAACCCCACCATTTGGCCTGGGCTTGTAAAATCTCACTAACTGTTCCTGGCTTGAGACAATTCACACCCCTTTAGCCTATGCTTATCCCTCTCTCAATTTGCATTGTCTATATCTGTAAAGACTCGCATTCCAACCATTATCTTGTAATTGAGTCTGTGGCAGGAATTTTACCCGCATGCCAGCCCTGATTTCGGGGGTGGGCTTGGCTCAGAGAACAGCATTCTCCGTTGGCCTTGGGTGGAATCATTCGAAACTTGGACAGACGTGCCTGTAAAATTGCACCCTATGTCTCTATATGCCCTGTTTGTGAACCCAGCGCGCCAAAAGCTCCTGATCCCAAATAAACCTATTGGACTTTAACCTGGTGTTTGAGACTTCTTACTGTGCACACTCCAGCCCAGTATCAGCATCTCCACATTTTGTTTATGAATCATAGAGTCATTGAGATTTACAGCATGGAAACAGGCCCTTCGGCCCAACTTGTCCATGCCGGCCTATTTTTTTAAAAACCCCAAAACTAATCCCAATTGCCCGCATTTGGCCCATTGTACACATATAACTATCTAAATGCTTTTTAAAAGACAAAATTGTACCCGCCTCTACTACTACCTCTGGCAGATTGTTTCAGGCACTCACCACCCTCTATGTGAAAAAATTGCCCTTTTGGACACTTTCACATCTCGCCCCTCTCACCTTAATCTATGCCCTCTAGTTTTACATTCCCCTACCTTTGGGAAAAGATATTGACTATCCAGCTGACCTGTGCCCCTCATTATTTTATAGACCTCTATAAGATCACCCCTCAACCTCATATGCTCCAGAGAAAAACGCCCCAGTCTATCCAGCCTCTCCTTATAGCTCAATCCATCAAGCACTGGTAGCACCCTAATCTTTTCTGCACTCTTTCTAGTTTAATAATATCCTTTCTATAATAGGGTGACCAGAATTGCACACAGTATTCCAAGTGTGCCCTTACCAATGTCTTGTACAACTTCAACACGATGTCCCAACTCCTGTATTCAATGCTCTGACCAATGAAACCAAGCATGCCAAATACCTTCTTCATCACTCTGTCCACCTTCAAGGAGCTCTGACTCACTTTCAAGGAGTAATGGACATGTACCCCTAGATCTTTGTTCTGTAACTCTCCCCAATGCCTTACCATTAACTGACTAAGTCCTGCCCTGGTTCAATCTACCAAAATGCATGTGAATATGGCATAGTGGCACAGTGGTTAGCACAACTGCCTCACAGTACCAGGGACACAGGTTCCATTCTAGCTTTGGGTGACTGTCTGTGTGAAGTTTGCGTGTTCTCTTTGTTTCTGCATCAATTTCCTCCGGGTGCTCCGGTTTCCTCCCACAATCAAAGGTGTGCAGGTTATGTGGATTGACCATGCTAAATTGTCTATTACTGTCCAAAGATGTGTAAGTTAGGTGGATTGGCCATGGGAGACATGTGGAGTTATGGGGATGTGGGGGGGGGGGAAACCTGTGTAAGATGCCCTTCGGAGAGTCAATACAGACTTAATGGGCTGAATGGCCTCCTTCTGTACTGTAGATTCTTTGAATATCTCCAATGAGCCTTGAATCCATTGCTTTCTGATCCAGATAGTGTGTTACCATAGAAGAAACGTTAGCTTTGATACAGTCTTGCTTCTGGTTCAGGGAACCGAGACTTAAATGCCCTTTCGTAGTTTGAGTTTATAATCTAAAATGATATTCCAGCATAATATGAAAGGAATATTGCTTGCAGAGGTGGAAATAAAATGTTGACTTAGGGCTTCTTATTGTGATGATTACATTGGACATTAAAGATGCCATGGCAAAAGTCAGGGAAATGCATGAAACTATCCAAATATTCTGGTCAACATTGTTTCCCCAATTAATGCCACTGTAAATTAACCATTCATTATCTGGCTAATTATAGAACATAGTTAAGAAAATCTTGTATTTATCTATGCAAGAGCCACCACATATGAAAAAAACATAAACCATTGTGTGAAGAGATTTGAGATACTTGGCCTGATTAGGAACTATTTACAAATGTAATTGCTATTATTTATCTTTTATTTGTTCACAAATCCCTTGAAGCACTTTCCCTATGATTCAGGCAGGATCCACATTTTGTTCAGAAAGTTGCATTTTGATTTGGAATACAAGAAATAGGACCAGGAGTAGGCCCCTAGGCTATTCAAGCCTGCCCCATCATTCAATGGAATCATGGCTGATCTATGCCAGCCTTAATTCCTTTTCTGTGCCATTTTCCCATAGCCCTTTATTCCTCAATCCACAAGAATAAATGTGACTCAACCAGATGTGGCTATGTTACAAAGCAATTATGAAATTGTCCACAGTAACTATTTCCAGAAA
Organism: Carcharhinus amblyrhynchos; assembly: GCF_965287045.1. Lineage (NCBI taxonomy): Eukaryota > Metazoa > Chordata > Chondrichthyes > Carcharhiniformes > Carcharhinidae > Carcharhinus > Carcharhinus amblyrhynchos. Next base: position 42,187,881 of record NC_137324.1, on the reverse strand, counting down.
TATTAAGTAAGACATTGGTGTAATCATGTGATTTACTATAGAATAGGAAGAAATAGCTGCTGCTTGAAGGTATGTTTCCAATGGTGACAACAAATCAAGTAGCAAATCCATGCACTGAGATGTAAGCATAGGGAAAGTAATATAAAATGAAACAAAACAGTTTGGTTTTCCACCTTCTATTCTATGCGAGGGAAATTTGAAAGCAAAACTGCTTTGAGCGTTTGAGGATTCTGGGTCTCTACTCGATGGAGTTTAGAAGGATGAGGGAGCATTGAAACTTACAGAATACTGAAGGGCCTGGAAAGAATGGACATGGGGAATATATTTCCATTAGTAGGAGTGACTAGGATTGGAGGGCACAGCCTCAGAGTAAAGGGTAACCCTTTAGAACCAGATCCTGTTTTTTTTTTACCTTGTTTTGGGGCAGCACATTGGCACGGTGATGAGTACTGTTGCCTCACAGCACCAGGGACCCCAATTCAGTTTCAGCCTTGGGTCACTGCCTGTATGGAGTTTGCACATTCTCCCCATGTCTGTGTGGATTTCCTCTACATGATCTGGTTTCCTCCCATAATCCAAAAATGTGTGGGTTAGGTTGATTGGCTGTACTAATTTGACCCTAGTGTTAGGGAGATTAGCAGGGTTAATATGCGGGGTTACTGGGATAGGCCTGGGTGCAATTATGGTCAGTGTAGACTCAGTGGGCCAAATGGCCTCCTTCTGCACTGTAGGAAATCTATGAAGCTATGATCTATGAACCGAAATGAGGAGAAAGTTTGTCAGCCAGAGGGTAGTGAATCTATGGAATTTATTGCCATGTCAGGCTGTGAAGCCCAAGTCATTGGAAGTATTTAAGACAGTCGTAGATAGGTTCTTGATTAGTAAGGGGATCAATCTTACAGGGAAAAGATGGGAAAATGGGGTTAAGAAACTTATCAGCCATGATAGAATGGTGGAGAAGATTCAATGGACCAAATGGCCTAATTCTGCTCCTATTTCTTCTGATCATATGCTGAACCACATCAACCTCATGTTATTTTCAACATGTCATGGCACCCAACACAAAAATTGTAACTCCCAAAACTTGCACGTGGGTTGCCTTCCTGTCCAAATGTGCAAGGTCTAAAGAGAAAGAAACGCCAATAAAACAACAGTGTAGTAACAGTGTTCAAACGTTTTCAAATGAAAACACTGTTATTACACTGGGCCAGTCTGACAAAATACAAATATTTGCATTACATGAATTAATTTAGCAAAATTGATAATATTTGTGATTTTAATAGCTATCAAAGTCAATATTTTCAGCTGATTTAAAACAAAATATATGTTGAAAACATTTTTTTTTTCAGAATGTATATTATTTAAATTACTTTTTTGCTTTATTTGGAAGAAAATGAAGATGTGCCAAATGGTGGGTTGAAGTTGGATGTGAAAATCTGCACTGGAAAATGCTATCAGTTAAGATTATTTCTACATTTAATTTAAAAAGCTGCATAATTTAAAGGCTTGACAATATATTACAATGCTGATAATGGAATCTCTAACATATAGTAATTAAATGTAAATAATATGGTTATTTTTAAGTTCTGTGTTGATGCAGTATAAGTTGCACATAAACCATGGTAGTCACAGAAAAATCAGATTGATATAACTTTTGACTAGAGAATGATGTTAAAAATCAATAAAAACAAGAAAAGCTAGAGATTTTGTTGACTGGATTCAATTATGTAATCATAGAAACATCTTGAATTTTTTTATTAGTTCTAGATACTAGGGATAACAGTTCCATTCCTTTATGCTATCCTTTACCAAACACTGAATGTTGGATTACTGTTTGCCCTTGGTATCATGTACAGTGCACCGTGATATAGTTATAAAAATCTGAAATAAGTGATTGTTCAAACATTTTAATTTGATCGTCATATTTAACTGTCTAAAACACCAGAAATCACTTAAAAAATACTTTTGTCTTTAATTCAGTTGCTCTGGAATAGGCAACATGCAATTGTGTTTTTTTACCATACTGTTGAATGATGAGCCAGACAAATATTCATTCATAATGTTTATTTGAAATAGTTTTCAATTCAAGGTTAGGATAGTCAACTCCCACTAATGTTTTAAATCTATGCCCTTTGTTATTAAGTCAACACATAGAACGACAAGTACGGTTACTTTCCGGCTGTGTGAGGAGAGTTGTAATGTTCAGAAAAGAGCTTTCATATAAAATCTCATAGGCATAGTCGCATACATTAAACTGATAAACCTCAGTTGTTAACAGTTTAATCTGATGAAAAATATCCTTTATTAAAATATTCGTGGTAAATAACTTCACACAGAAAAGGAGGAAGCATATGTGCCGGCATCAACATTTGCTGTACAAGATGCTGATTTTTGACCAACATTGTATAGTATACACTTATGGGATTATTAGGAAGTGAACATTAAACCACTTTTACAGTTTGTTTATGATCGACATTAAGCTGTACTCATTATCACAAATTTATATCACTCTGTTTGGGATGCACAGCCGTGCACAGCCGAAGTTTAACGAGAAAAGGCACAACACTTCGTAACTATTATATGAGAGTTTTGCGCTGAAATACTGTCGGAAGGGACGGGGGGACGGAGGAGGGGGGAAGATTTACAAATGTAAATAAATCAGTGGAGTTCCACTTTTAATTTAGTTCCTTACATTGAATTAAAAGTTTGTGACTGACCGCCACCAGTTTTCTCTTCCAGTTACCAATAAATCGGTGAATGAGTTCGAGGCAACTGTGCCTCACAAACGTTCCACACTTTGGGCACATTCCGCAGTTGGAGAATTGAGAGGGGTTGCTTTCGCTGGGTTCACAGTAAGGCGACCATCCTGTGGCACAAAGGAGACTTGTAAGAGGTTACATCCAGTAAGGCAGGTTGTTTCCCTTGCTCGAGAACCGCTCCCCACGCCCCCCTCCCACCAAAAAAAAACTGCTTCTAAACGTTGAACCCATTTGTTTGTAGTGTCTCAGGCCGGGCCCCGTTGTGGCTGACCAAGAGGGGGATGTGTTATCAGTGACCGCCTTCAAAATGTTCCTTGGAATAGCTGTTCAGCTAACGGTAACTAACCCCTTGCTGCCCTGTCGGACTGTGGAAATATACTTCGTTTTATTTTTTCTCTCTCTCCCTATCGAGTAAGAGTTAAACGTCAAGGAGATTTTGATCAGATAAAGTAAAAGAGGGTGTTCGAATCAGAATGTACACAGCTCATCAACACCTACAGGCAAACACAATTGTTGTTGTTGTTTTCTCTTACCATGGCGCTTACTGCACCGTCCCCCCCCCCAAAAAAAAACTGTCCTGTAGGTAAAATAAGCGATTTATTATGTGCTTTGCTAAGATAAAGAGACGTGGCTTGCTGGAAAATGTTAAAAAGGCAAATTGGAATAAGCCAGCTCTTAAGGAGTGCTGCCATTTCTGAGTCGTTTGTTCAAGACTATAGCCCAGCTTGGAAAGAAGTCTATTAGCGTCAACCAGCCAGAGATTCTTCTATCCTTCTCTGAACCTTCAGTGTTTCGGTACATCGGGTGGACTAAGGGTTTCTCTCTCTCTCTCTCTCTCGGTCTCTCTCTCTCTCTCTCCCACCCTTTCTCTGCAATGAAACTTGGACAGATTTGACGTCAAGAAACTCGGATGAGTAACAGGCGTAATTGTTGTTAATAATTTGTGTGTACAGTGCTGGTCACAAAAGGAAGATAAAGTGTAAGAGACTGCGTTCCTTAGCAACCCGCGTGTATGTGCGAAATGGCAAAGTGTTTGCTAACAGCTTTTCATTCCAGTGAGTCTATTTCAGCACCTTGGATAGAGACACCATCAGTCCGAGATAGATTCACTCCACTTCAGGGACAGCTCTGGGAAGTCGATTCTTTTATTTCTCTCCCCCACCTCCCCCCCCCCCCCCCCCACCCCAAAAATGTTATTTGAAAAGAAAAAAACTGTACCAAATTGCAAGTTAGAGGGCGGGTGTTTATAGTTACAACCAACGCATCGCCAAACGCACCATTAATGCTTCATAGTTGCTCTTAATCTAGATTTCAAATGTATAAGAACACATGTATGACAGATTTGGGGAAGGAGCCAACGCAGGCAATCCGTGAAAAAAAAAAGAACAAGGAAAGGGTGCGTGTATGTTTGGGGAGGGGGGGAGGTGTCCCTCTGGAATAGAAAGGACTCGGGGTAATGCTTCAAATATCCCATCCGTCTTTTTGTGGAGAGTAAAATATTGCATCCTCTCCCCCCGCCGCAACCCCCCCCCCCCTCCCCACCTCACAACTCACCCACCCACGGCAAATACACTGATTTTATCTTGAAGTAAATTTGGACTTGCATTGATTTGGCCAACATTAGGCGTAGTCTTCTTTTTAAGAAAAACAATCATACCATACATCTGAAGCCAACGCACCTTCAGGTGCTTTCTGGTCGTCGCTGTCTGAAAAAAAAAGCTTGTTTAGTTCGGATGGGTTTTGTTGCCATTTTCGGAAAGCTTCGCATCTCTTGGCTGGAGTCGGCAGAGCCTGCCTCTGGAATAGTATTTAACAATAGGTGTACTTCAAACTGGAGTGCATGTCTGCTTGTCTCACCACCCCCTCGCCCCAAACCTCCCTCCCTCGGTCAGTTGAAGCAGATAAAATCAGCAAGGTGCTCGGAAAGTTTTATTTTAAATCACCATTTGAATAGTTGTGGATTGATTTCTGAGCAGTGATCTGATCTCACTCGGACCTTGTCGGCTAAGATGTTGATCGCCCCAGTTTATTTATGTCTTGCAATCTAAAAACATTCAGGGAAGCAGGTGGAAGTGCGTGACAAAATCTTCCCCAAAATACAAACAGAGAGAGAGAGAGGGGGGGATCCGATGTGAGGGATGAAACCACCCATCTTCTCCCCACCCCCACCCCCTTCTCCACCTCTCACCCGCTCCCCACTGAATATAACGGTAGTTAAAAGAATTGTGTTTGATTTAAACAGGGGGGTCGGCATCGCTGGAGCTTTTCTGTGACAATGCGAGGCAGGAGTAAAGTCAGCTTAAACAAAACACCAGCTCGTTAGTCTCATACTTCCCTGTCTTCCTTGCAGCCCACTCCCCCCCAAAAAAAAACAGATACATCAACTCAATAATAAGAGATTGCCCGGTAATGTCAAAATCAAATGCCATCATCTTTCAGTTTTCATATTCGGCAACTGATTTGGACACCCCCTTTCAAAAAAAAATCCCAGTTCTACTCCCTCCCAACACTCCATTACCCTTCCAAAAATAAAATGCCAGCCCCCCAAGCTCTCAAAGGCTGGGACCATTTCTCTTTGTTCCCGTAATCACATGCTTTCTAAGAATGAGTTGGGGACCTCCGCACACAACATGAAAGTGAAGAAAAATATTGTGTATTGTGCAGTGCAAATAGCCCGAAATGGTCAGAATATCACACCTAATCCTTCCAACAACATTCACAATTGCATTTCCAATGCATTTCACCAGCGATCCGGATGGAAAATAATAGTTTGGGGTGGAGGTGAGGGGGGTGGGGTGGAGGGAGGAGGGGGGGGGGAGAGAGAGAGAGAGAAACCCAACCCGTGAAATCATTTGTTGTCAAAGCGCTTTTGTGTTCCCTTTTTATTTGGTAGTAAAGAGGGAAGGGATTTATTATTATAACCAGGGAGAGGGGGAAAAATGGAACGTGCGCAAGCTGCCTTTTTATGGCTGGAAGCTACCACTGTCTGGGGTGGTGGTGGATGTTGAGAGAGAGAGAGAGCGAGAGAGGGGAGAGGCTGCTTTTCTCCACCCCGGCTCTGCGCCGACCTTGAGCCCATCCAGTCTGTTTAAACGGCCGAGTCAATGTAAAGGAAAGTTGCCTGACGTCACGCAGTGTGGGAGAAAGATGGCCACGTTAACGAACGGCGTGCAGCAGCAAGCAGATAGCCTCAACAACAACATCCAGATCAGCACTGCCAACGGGCCTATGAACGGACTCAGCCACAGCCAGAACAGCACCATCCCCATGAAGGACCACGACGCCATCAAACTTTTCATCGGCCAGATCCCCCGCAACCTGGAGGAGAAGGACCTCAAGCCCCTCTTTGAGGAATTTGGCAAGATCTATGAGCTCACGGTGCTGAAGGATCGCTTCACCGGCATGCACAAGGGTCTGTACACATTCAGCACTCTCCCCCAGCGCTCGGAGCCACTTCAGGGAGACAGAGGGAGGGGGCTGGGGGGGGGGGTGGGGAGGAGGAGGTTGGGGTGGGCTTTACTAAAGTCGGTACAATCCCAGTGTGGCTATTTTGTTTGTTCACAATTTAAACGTTGAGGTCCAGCCAGCCAGTGGAGTGGTGCTGAAGGATAGCGTTACTGGGAGAGAGCATGTAAAACCAACTCGTTCCCTATAGTTTTGTGTGTGTGTGTGTGTGTGTGTGTGTGTAAAAAGAGCAGGAGCGATCTGGGAATTGAAAAGAAGCCAGGGAACTGATGGGTGCTGAAATGTAGCTTCTCCCACGCACACTTCGCACAGATTGAAACAACTTAGGATTTCAGAGCGGCCGGCGAACAGTGTAAGCTGTTTGCCTCCCTCCCTTCCTTTTCTTTTTGTGTGCAGATATTTAGTTTTATTTTTCGCCCCCCACCCGCAGCACTTCTCTCTTGTTTGAAAAAGAGAGAGAGAAAAAAATCTCCCGCGAGTTAATAGTGCTGAAAGACAGCGCTTCCGGCTCGAACGATTCACGCCTGTACCTTCTTTGTCAGAATAAGACAACTTTTTAAATGCGTTTTCTTTTTTGAATGATTTGGAGGACTTGGGTGGCGCGATTGAAACTATATATTTGGAGGGGGGGCGGGGTGATCACTGATGGTGCTAAACGCTAGCTTCGCGCACACACACACATACACACACACAGGGATAATAACTTGCAGGATTTGTAGTGGTGATTTTTTTTGACAAAAAGGGAAGCGAAATGACCCTGCTACTGCTGCTGCTGTGTGATATGAAGGAAAGCACACAAGGGTGTGCAGGTGCACCGTCAGTCTGCGTACTGGGGAGAGGGCAATGGGGGGGTGGGTGGTAAAAGTAAGATATGAAAAGGGCCTTGGGTTATCTGTAATTTAAAATGCAATATTTATGAGCTCACCGGCCGCATACTCAGAAGCGGATAAGACTGCTTGCTATTTTCACTAAGCATGGATTGAAATTTCAGAGATACGAGTGATGTGATTGCAAGCACTAGTTCTTGAAAGCTGCAGATAATTATTCACTGATGGCATTAAGATTATTGCCTATGGTCTCCATCTCCCACCCCCCTCCCCGCCGCTGTCTCAATTTCAGAATTAAAAGTGCAGTGTCCAATTTGTGCTCATGACTGGTGGGAATATTCGGACTTTGAATTATTTCCATGGCATGTAGTCACACATACACCATTTGCGCCTCTCCTGCAAATAAGCTAGGTCAGAACCTGAGCCCCCACCCGCACCCCACCCCTTCTTCGCACAACCCCCTTTCCCCCACTCTACAGGGCTGGAGTGAAGCTGCAGAGTTGTAAGTTCCTGGGTGAGGGTGAGGGGGTGGTGGGGGCGGAGGGGGGGGGGCAGTGCGCTCTACATCAGCACTGACAACTCCTGCGGGTTAACTTCCATTGCCAGACCACATATGGCACTGTGCAGACAGCCCAGACTTCTCATAATACAAAGGTGATTGTCGCAGCCTCAATAGTTAATGTCAAAGGCTGCATCCTCTGCTCTGGAGTTTTATCCAGTATCCCTTGTAAATGAAATAAACTATTGTTCTTAATCTGGACCGAAAGTACCAAGCATTTTTAAGTATCAACAAATATGAGTGTTATGTTGGGGCTATGTTTGAAGGTACACTTATGTAATGGACTCTGTTATTTTATAATAAATATTACATTCCACGGTATTTATTACACCCCCTGTTCAGGCACTAACAATGCAGAAGCAGACACATTTGCAAAAGTGGATGCAATAATATATTCCAAGTAAAATCTAGTTAGTACATAGGTCGATCACATACAAGTGATCTAGTCAGGCGCACATTACTGATCATGGCACCAGATTGCATATGTTGGGACAATAAGAAAGTAAAATCATTTGGGGGGAAAAAGGGGGATGACGGCAAAATTGTAATCGCAGTGTCTTTGTATGTTTTAATTAAATAATTAGGTTGTGCCTTCCTAACGTACTGTGCCAGGGAATCTGCTCTGAAGGCCCAGAGTGCACTGCATGAACAGAAGACATTACCTGGGGTAAGTTTGAGAAATTCTTTCAAGTTTCCGTGCCTTGGTGATGGATCCGAGCCATTGCCTTTCCCATGCAAAAAGAAAAAAAAGTTGCCGCATCTCCTCGGGCGCTGCTTAGATTTTCAGTAATAATACTCTAAAATGAAAGTCGTCCATCGTATTATTGGCAGCGTGGTATGTTTTATTTATTGGTGTATTTGTTTCAAATTGCACAGAGTGTGTGTGTGAAAGAGAGCGGAATCAAAGATTCCAACATGGTGCGGCTTTGAGAGAGAGAGAAAGGGGCAAGAAGTGGTTTAATTTGGTGAATGATCGTCGTGTCACGGACCAGTGACCTATTCGTTTGTGTCACAGGGAGTCTTTAAGTAGCCCTTTTGGCGTGTGGTTGAATACCGATGTCTATATAAAGGAGTACATGACAACTTTTAGCAGTCAGCATATCCAGGTGCAGATGAGCAGCTTTAGACAATGAGCCACGTGGATGGTAGTGGACAAGTTCTTTTCTTGTAAGGAGCTCTGACTGTCTTGCCTCGATAGTCCTGGGTGCATTATTTTACCCAAAAAAAAACAGATCTCGCCAAGGGAAGACTGTAGTGTGATTATGGACATTTTAAGACTGGCTTTCAAAAGTCATTTATGCAATCAGCTGTGACATCCTCTCGCATCGATTAATTCTGCTGCTGGAAATACATATTTTATAACAAGCTGACAGATTCAAGCAGGCGTGTTACAAACCAGCGCGGTTTGGGGCTAGGAGGTAACGCGGGCCATGCAATATTTGCAAGAAAACTCTGACTCCTGATCATTGTTCATCGTATCCAGCCTCCCCGCGCCCCCCCCCTCCCCCCACCGCCCCTCCAAACAATAATTGGAGCGAAGACCAGACCAACCTTTAAAAAATTTCGAGAACCACACGATACAACTTAATCAAATCCTTTCATTCTTCGTCTTCTCGCGCCTTAATCAGTCTCTGCTCACACCGCCCCCCCACCACCCCGCGTCCCTCCCGCGACTTCTGTCACTATACATATATGCTTTTACATATGCTTAAATATATGGGTGTGTGAATAAGTTGTGTCTGTACACATCTGTAGAAATGTTGTGTTATATAGAAATGACACATATACATCTGTGTGGATGGAGGATGAGAAATAATTATGTTTCATGCGGAAAGATGTATAAATGGCAAAAAGCAAAACTATACTAGAGTTATCCCCAGCAGACTAACGATGAGGAAAATAAATTGCGATTGAAGTTTTTTAGATTAATGCCATCCGGATGCCACCTCTGATCCAATCTGTGTTTTCACTGCGTTCGTATTTACACACATATTTTTAATCAGTACTGAGTCTGAGATTTATACTTGGTAGCTGTAGTGAGAATCGTTATGTATTCAGCGTGTAACCACCTACTATCATGGGGTTGTGTGGCTTTTGTCAAGACTTATTATCATACAGAAGCCTTCAGCTTTCCCATGGCCTGTTTCATTTCCATTGTAGAGATGTATTTAAGTCAACAGCTGTCACTGCTATGAAGCAGCCCTCTAAGTTTTAAAAACGACCACCACCAGCTACCCCCCCCCCCCGCCCCCTTCCTTATTAATCCTCCTCATCGGATGTAATAGTCTGTCATTCTCAAATCTTCACAAACCTAATCACATTTGAAGCGGGGCGTGGGGGGAGGTGGGGGGAGGTCTGGCCACCGGGCACTTCACTGTTATATTGTTAGGCAATGTTATTAGTTTACACAGTAATTGGTGGCCATTAGACACAAATGATTAAGAGCCGAAAGACCAATCTTTGTGCACGCATGGTGTGCAAGATAAAGGCTGCACCATCCTTTTGTGCACTTTCAGCTGCCACCCACTTTTGATAGCTCCATGGCACCCGGCCGTATCATCCCTGACAACACACTATTTGTGTTCGCATGTTAAAGGTTAACGCCAGTGTGTGTGGAGTGACGAGGATGCTGTATCTGTATTACTAAAGGGCCTTTCGAAACGTCAATGACATCATCCTATCCAGCTCACCAACAAATAGGAAACAACCTAAAGTAGCTCTACTGCAGAACAATTATTCAAACAAAACCCCAGTTCCTGCTTTTCATCACTGTAATACCAGTCAAAGAAGGCCGCCTGACTTAAACCCATGTTCTTGGGTATTGATATACTTGTGGTGACATAGGGGGAGAGAATGAGACAAGAGTCTTTTCTAACTTAATTTCCCTAAATCCATTTCCTCACTGTCCAGTAACGTATGGCTGGTTGGTTGGTTTTGAAGTTATGAAATCAATTTTCAAGTTGGTAAGTAAATTATGGGGGAAAGGGATGCTGCAACCTTAGACATCCACATCTGATATTGTTGGCATCCTGCATGCATGAGGCTGTGCAGAACAATAAAGGTTTCGTTTCATTTGGATTTGGTCTGCACATGACGCAGCTCTCAGACCTGCTGGAGACAGTCTGCAAAAAGACTCCTTTCTAACTTTTTAGCAGCCTATTGGACTAATCTGGGAGCTATGGCAATACGGATGTAGGGAAGAAACATGATTCCTGGAATGATTTTTTACATAGCGTGTTTGTCAAATCTTTTAAACATCTTTACAACGTTTGAACGATGCTGATCAGCAATATTTCAGATTATATTTGTAGCATTAGAAATCTCATTGCATGCTGTGCACTAGATTGCAGACAATTATGATTTTATTGTGTAAAGTGAATGCACACGAGTGTCTATGTGAAAGTGAGAAAGACAGGGCGATAAGACACTGATTACATGAATTGGAGTCAGTTTGGTCTTTGTTGACCTGCTAGAAACTCAGGGGCATTGTGAAGAATTGCAGACATTAAAAAAAATGGAAAAGCCAGTAAGAACGTCTAATGGGAGGTGCAAGATGTATGCAAAAAATGTGTGCCGGGATGATTACACGTGTTGTTCCATCTGAGTCAGAGCGAGCGAGCGAGCACTTACACTTCCTCATTATTGTCTATTGAATGGCTGAAACTGAAAGTAATGAGATGGAGCTTAATAAGGAAATGCTTCCTTTCAGAGGATGAGAGTTGTGTGCCTGCTGTATCTGCCATGTCTCATTAACAGGCTGCTGCGGAGCACATGGTGTCGCACAATAATGAGAGTTTTGAGGGTGGGGGTTGGAAGTGAGCATGCTGCACTCCAGAGATATCTCTTTTGTGTTGCCAAGCATTTAAGTTCATTCCCGAGCAGACACCCGGCACAGATTTTGTAAGAAAAGAAAATACAAAAAGATGGATATTAGAAGACCAGGCAACGCAGAAATAAAACGTGTATCATATTTGTTCTGCGTTCGATGTCTTCAAGTTCTCATCCCAGTGATGCCTGACAGATTTTATTATCCAGCAATACATTAAGTTTTCTAATTCCTGACTAGACGACTGGATGGTGTGTTTTTACACTGGATGAAGTGCTTAGCCTGGGCAAAAGAAATTAACATGCACCACTTTGCTTTCCATCAATAAGCTACACGTCAGTTCATCAAACAGTATATTGTATTTCGGAGAAGATAACAATATGGAGAAAAGTGTTCAGAAGGAGAATTAGCTCACACAAAATGTTGTTTTGCTATGAAAATATTTTATTGGAGATCAAATACTGAATGGTCTAACTAATTCCAGAGGGTCCCATACCGTCTTATATTAATGTGGGATTACTGTTAGTATTGGAATATTGTGATATCAAGACATTTTTGGATCAAGGTAGAGCCTTGGGTCTATTTCTTGATTTGGTTTGCCTGGAAAGTTTCTGATCCCACAAGATTAGTTTTCTCAGGTTAAATCTTCTTTGCAGATTTGGAAAAGGCAAGAACCAGCTTAACATTATGACAGTATTATTGGTGTAAAGGTTTCCAGTGTCAAATGAGTGTCAAAGGAAAATTAATCCTAAATATAAAGAAATACAATGTGAACTGCAAATGTGTATGATCAGAATATTCATGCAGGAATGTATAAATTAACACGTAGATCATATTTCCCTTGGCTGTGGAATCTATAATCTGGGGGAACAGTTTCAAGCCATTTAGGGTTGAGATGAGAAGGAATTTCTTCACTCAGAGCATGGCAAATGTTTGGAATTTTCTGCCCCACAGGGCTGTGAAGGCTCAGTCATTCAAGACCAAAATCAAAAGATTTCTGTATTAAAATAATCAAACATTATGGGGATAGTGCAGGAAAATTGTGTTGAAATAGAAGATCAGTCTTGATCTCATTGAATGGCGCAGAGGACTTGAGGGGCCAAATGGCCCATTCTTGCTCTTATTTCTTATGTTCTCATGTTCTCATGTTCATGCTATTTTTGTAATTTGAAGTATTGAATAATTTACTAAGTTGCAAGTAAGTTATGATAAACATCAATATCAATGTAATAAACAGTATCAACAACAATTTTCACTCTGACCTGATGAGTTATGATATTGGGCTTTAGCATATCATAATATATCTTGATTACTATTTGTCCTGACACCTATTATAACCAACTATTAATTCTGTCTGAGACAAGTGTATAAGAATAAAAAAGGAAGAACCTGATGATGGATGGAACAAAAATTAGATAGTGAGCAGCTAAATGAAGAAAAACACATATATGACAAATGAAAAGAGTAGTGAAACAATGTAAAAAATATGGAAGGAGAATAATTTAACTTCATAAGTATAGTTGGTCCACATGGTGTCTAGGACGCAAGGTATTTAGATAGTTATCACTATGAAATAATGAACGAAAAAGAAGCTGGTATCATTCTGTCAATTTAACAAATGAAGCATGTTATCCCATTTTTATGCCAGAGTAATAAGGGAGCTTTTTCCATCTGCGTATGACGTCCAAAGACTTTACCCTCAGCATTTTTCTGAACACAAAGACAAAATAATTTAATCTTTCACACTGAGTCTTTTGTGAAACAATTGTTGTATTTTATAGTCGAATATAAAAACATACGATAGAAGACCTAAGTTTTACTGTAATAAACAAGAGTTCTGGATATTTTGCTTCGTGATTGAAAGAAAGTTGTGGAAATCTGCATTAAAAATGTTTTGAGTTTGTTATAAAACATTTCACCTACACAACAAAACTGAGATGAAAATTTTCAGGACATTCATTTTTTTTATTTCTAGCTCTCTCTTTCCTTCTCATTTCCATATGTGGTATCACCCTAAATTCTCAAGATATTTGCTGAGTCATCCATAAACGAATCCCTTCACACAATCTACTTAACAAACTCCATGTTATATAATAATCCCATTCATGTAGTAGGCCTGATAACTGCTCAGTGTTCTTTGTTGAATACCCCACAAGCATAGGCTTAATAACCCTCTGTGCTTTCTGTGTAAATTTGAAGCCCCACAGTCTAAAAGGTATCCTCCATTATATCTGCTTGATAACTTTTTTGTGTGATATGCTGTCAGCCCCTCTACATGATCTACTTAATGTGTCAAATAGCACTTCCATGTAATCAGCTTGTTAACATTCCTTGGGGTTTGTCAGATAACTGCTTCATGTGTTCGGCCCTAACAATCTTTCGACATGATCTACGTGTTAACCTTCCATGCGATTCGCCAAATAGCATTTCCATGTTATGTACCTGATATGTCAGGTAAGCCCTTCACATGATATGCAGGGCAGCACTTCCATAATCTATTTGAATATCCCCGATGTGATCTGTGTGAGTCACCTAGTGATGGAACAGCTTGATAGCTTTCATAAAACCTACTCAATAACTCATCTTTGCAACAGTCATAATAAGCCTACTATAATCTGTAAAGGATAGAATCTTTTCTGTAGAAGCTCTTTTCCCCAGCACCTATGTGCCTCACAATGTAACATGTCTCATAAACATTAATAGAATATAATATAGGAAATAAACAAGTAAATGGCCACAACTCATAACAAACTTATCTCCCCTGGATCTTAGCAATTGGATGTTGCATCAGTGCAATGTGTGCGGCAATGTAAAAACAATAAAATGTATCTCTCCTAATAATTTATCTTAGTCCTTCATTGTAATATTCATAAGCATTCCATTCTTTTATAAAATTACTGCTAATTTAGTACGGCTCAACATTAATGAACTGAATTGTAACTAGTCACAAGAATTTGTCTCATTCTACCTGCAATAGCCTGTGTTAACAACCCTGGTGGTCCTACCACTGGGCTAACATTATACCCAGAAGGAATATCAGTGACTTGGAGTTTGTTGTGATGATGCAGCACAGTTATGGGATTGGGTGACATAAATTGTGAGCAGGAAGCTCAAATATCTTATGACAGCGATCCAGACTTCAACATCATTGCAATCTCAAAATAAAGTTCCAGTACCCACATTATGCTAGTTTTGTTAGTGTTTGCTGAATCTTATGCAGTTTGTTCACTTAGCTTGAGGAGTTTGGGTCAGGCTGTGGATTGGGCCGCGGATCTGGGTGGAGGTAGTATTGAAGCTTAGGATAAAGATGACTACCAAGTTTTGACGTGACACATGCAAGTAACAAAGCAGGTTTTTGGGAAGCTGGATTAGAATAACTATGTTCCTGCCACCATTTTCTGATCGAAGCCCTACCAGGGAGCCGGCTCTATGCTCAGCATTTAGGATGCCAGAGCCTTTGGAACCAGCGTTTGGGTGGGCTGGGTCTTCCTAACGTCCAATAATGGGATGGGTGGCGAGAAGTATATCGGAGCCATGACATTTTCAGGAAGGGAATCCATCAATTTTTTTTCGGGGACTGTGCTTTCCATTACTGCGGGAATGTTTTCTTTGAAGCTTGTCTGTCTCCTGCATTTTAGTGTGTGGTTCTGCAACAGCTGACAGGAAGAGGGATATTTTGAAACATTATGGCATTGCTTCAATGTGATAATAAGGTCACTCAAAAGAAAGAAAGGGTTTTCCTTAAATAGTAATGCTCCATTGTCTAGATACCTAACACTCTTTTATATACTATATGCAAATAAACCCCTGGAGTACAGAATGTGCTTTGCAGCTTTCAAAATATTTTTAGCCACATGCATGTGTAGAAAATGCTGAGTAAATTTTTAATGAGGAGCAGTACCAAGTAACATTTAAAGAGCTGTCTGGAGTTTCCCAGCAGGACTGCTTTTTCCACAGCGCTCTGTTCATAAACATTTATTTTTTTTTTAAAAAAACAGGTTTCTTCACGAGATGTCACTGTAGTCTTCAAAGAGTTAAATTGTGCAGCTGTGCTGTAGATAAAGCCAAGATGAGGGAAAGTAAGAAATTACTGAAAAGGAGAAAATGATAGATTACAGATGGATACAAATAATACAACCAGCTTCATGTAAACACACAATAGCAGGTGCAGCGAATATGAACTGCTGTGTCAGAGAAACCAATTGTGACTTGTCAGTAATGACATACTCCATCTTCTGTGAATGAAGGTAATACCACCTGTTGGATAAGGTTGCTAGAACAGCCCAGTATATCTAAGCAAGAAAGCGCAGGACTACCTAACTCAAGGGGTGAACTATCTGGAATCTGGGCCTTGACCAGCTATTCTTTCCTGCCTATACCATTATTAGGAGCCATGGGTGGAGCACTAACTGCTGGACGAGCACAAGAATCACTGTCCCCCCGTTTGCAAAAAATACTTCCTCCTTTTACTTATGATAAACAACTTAAGCCAGTAACAATGACCATTTGGGCCATAGACTCAGTGACTCTGCTATCAAGTTAATTTGATGTTTGATTTGATTTATTATTGTCCCATGTATTAGCATATAGTGAAAAGTATTGTTTCTTGTGCGCTATACAGACAGAGCATATCATCCATAGAGAAGGAAATGAGAGATTGCAGAGTGTAATGTTACAGTCATTGTTGGGGTGTAGAGAAAAATCAACTGAATGCAAAGTAGGTCCATTCAAATGTAATTATGTAATTATGAAATGCAATTGTAAGCCTCAGATTATTTGTGCTATCTTCTCACCCCAAAAAGTTAAGATAAACTAATTTGAGGGTCCAATTTAAAGATAAGTTGAGGGGAAAGATTGTTGTTTTTTTACTTTTGGAGCCAGTTAGAAAACAAGACCACCCTGGAGGGGAAGAATTAGCGTCTAATTAGTGTCCTCAGTGCATTTCAGCTCTGATCTGGGAATGGAAGTGATTGGGAAATCTCATTGCATTGGCGAAGGGTAGCTGTTTGAACAAAGGTTTAAAAAGAAAACATCACTTTTCCTGATGAGAGACATGGACTATAATTAATGACTAAAGTAGCAAAACCTTTGACCTAAAGTCTCTGGATAAAGGGCAGACCAAGACGAATGAGTCTTCTAGCGTAACTCAGCAGGGCTTTGTGTTTCCGTACTCCCTAGTGTGGAACCTTGGTGCAGGAGGAGTTTTTTTCTCATGAAGAGAAAAGGTGCTCCTATTATGCAAACTATAAAATTCTTGAATTGATCGTTTTAAATGGATGTTTTTATTAACAGGGTACCAGCAAAGGAACAGCATTTTGTAACATCACAACATTAGCATAAACTCCTAAAAACTTTCTTTGATCTGGCATTACCTTGAACACAACATGTACTTTTTAAAACTAAAACTGTACAGCCCTGATTGTAATGGGTCCATTCTGTGTGGCACTTCTTTGTTTCCCTAACATTGTCTGCTCTGCAAAGCTGGTCTACACAGGAAATGCTATTAATATAAACAATTGTTTGTTCTTGTGTCTTCACAAAGATTTTTAATACTTTACACTCTTGTTGCAGTGGTTTTTGATCTGTAAAAATAAATTATTTCACAGCTCATGGGGCTGTGATAGAGGAATGACAGAAGGCAGAGAGTGAGGGGGAGCCTGTGTGTTCTAGCTCAGGGGAGGGGAAAAAGAACTGAAGAATGACTCGTATCAGCCCATCATTGAACAGCCCTCATCTCCTGAAAATAGTACCATCAAACTCCCTTCCAAAGTGCAAGTGGAACCACGTGTAGGAGGAAATGATCCTGTATTTTCTTGAAAATGCCTTGATTTTTAAGCATTGATCATAACTGTCAGTGAAACTGCTTTAATAGAGATGGGCCTCCAACAGAAAGTATCAATATCTCTGGATTAGGGAGTGAAGAATTTTTTAAAAAATGCAATAGGCAACTCATGCATGAAAACGGACTAATTGCTCTAACTTATAACTATTAAGGATGTAGATTTATTTGAAATTTGCTGAAACTTAAAAGAGGTTATTTAAAAAAGTATAAGGGAGGATTTGAAAATAAAGATTACGTTTTGGCATCAAAAAGCTTTACAAGGGATTTTTTTCCCCCCTCAGTCGTTTGCTGAGCTGCATCCAAAAGATAGGCTGAGAGAAAAGGGGACTGCACAGGGAGAGGGGTCATGACCTGGAAAAGGGGAACAATAACACTCATTAAAAGGTGAACATCTAAAAGTAGGATTTATGAAAATGCAGAGGCATGAGAAAAGGAAATCAGTTTAATGTGTGAGTGACACCCCTCATAAGTTTGACTTATAGTTTGAGTGTAATATATATCATTTGAATATTATAATTGTTTTGGCATGCAAAGCATAATGAAGAATATATTCTTTGTTAACATCTTTTTTATTAAAATCAGTGTTTCAGAAAACAACAATTATTCTATTATAAATTTAGCAATTACAATTTTGATATGAATTATATGAACTCACACTTGGATAATTGTTTTTAAGTAAGTGCTTTGAATTCAGCAGTTGCTTTTTGATCCTTCGTATCTCTCCAGCTGTCTTTTCACATAGCGCACCAAAGTCCGGAGCAACACATTTGTGTTCTCCATCATATGGAAACCACAGCCAAAGGAAGCAATTGCTCATTCCGCTCCTGTATTTTCCATTTGAAGCCTCATGGTAATGCTCCAAAACTGCTTCTGAATTAGGTTCTTAAAGCTCCCAATGTAACAGCAACAATCAAAAATTCATGCTTAGGGTATGTCGTTTGCCGTCTGCTATCGAGAAATGCACTCCATCATCTGCATAAAATACAGGCTGATGGAAACAATTACAATATGGATACAATATTTGAAAACAGCTTTGGGCTTATGAGTATAGTTTTTACGGTTCTTGAACACAGGACACAATCAAAATAATGATTCCATGCAAATCAAATTTGTAGGTCATGGGGGCTATTTTCCAACCTTGCCGTGCCTGGCGCAGATCACGCCAACTCCGGAATTCAGTGAGCTGGCCTAAAAATCAGTTCTGCACCTGGCACCAAACGATTTGCAATCACCCCAGCCCCTTTCTACTGGTGCAAACCCAGAAAGGGCATAAGGTTGATTAGCATGAGATTGACTGGTGGTCAATCTCATTAGTGAGTTCAGCATGTGATTGTCCCCCCTCCCGGAATCTTCCCACCTCTCCGCCAGGATGTCACACGGGCGCAAGTCACCACTGGTCTTCATTCACAGAGACCAGGTATGATGATCACCTCAGGTGACTTGCAGACCATTGAAGCCCTAGCTGGCACTCTAGCACTATTGGGCAGTGCCAGTGTGCAAGGGCCAGTGCCGAGGAACCCAATTATGGGTAGGGACTGGAGTGAAGCTACGTTGGGGAGTAGGGGTGGGGTTTTGCAGGATGTGCACAACACGGGGGGCTTCATGAAGTGAGTCATGGTAGGTGGACATGCTGGGGGCCCTGAGGGGGGACCCACCTGGAAGGCCCCGATAGCAGTGATCTGTACTGGGGGTGATGGGAAACATGTCACCGATGAGAGGGAGTGGTCCTGGATGTTTATGGGGGAAGTGAGGGGTCTCCCAGTGCCCTGTGAGATCAGGGTGCCCTTGTGAAACAGCATGCCTGACATACCTGCGCAGATTACTTCGGTTTTCTCACCATTGTGACACTTGGGGAAAATTCAGCCCCATGTGTGGGGTTAAATTCCTTCTGCTGTTTTTCCAACAATCACATAATAGTTTCCAGCAATGATTAGTGATAGCAAAAGAACTGGGAAATTGGCTTATCCTTCCCTTCCTTTCAGAGGGCTACTGAGGCCAGCTACTGTGTCCTTTCTGCCACTCAGTTGACATCTGCTAACAGAGCGCAGATTTTCTATCAAACTTGATATCTTGCTGGCATGTGCAGTTGAGTATCAGTGCATTCATTTATTGAGCCTGATGGGGAGCTCTAAGAACTTACTATCTGATCATTTTAAACTGAGCAGTATTGAAATAAGTGACAGCTTTCTTAAAGAGCTCTGCTACTCTGAAGATTGAAGGTAAGCTGCTGTACTTTACAGTTAGGCTTCAATGTTGATTGCAACAGCAATTTTCTAATGAGAAGGCATTTTTAGTACAGTAGCTTTGACGGAAAATACACCTTACAACACTACTGCTGGCTGTGCTTAGACATTAGACTATGTGTAATTGTTTTGCTATGAGCATCTTTCCTGTGTCTTTTGGGTTTTGCATCTGTCCATTGTTGGGAGCTACAAAGAAACATAATTTAATATTCATTCATATCAAAGTATACAGCAGTGCCTATATCCATATGCAAATATTATAATATGAATCCTGGTATACATTTGTGTCTTAGACCTAACCTACTAACCTGAACTGAGAAGACTGAGGAATGTCACAAATAATCATGAGGACAGTCAAAACTTTTGTTTCCATACAATTAGTTTTCCTATATTTGTTTATTTTCCAAGTTTCTCAGGTGGCCCAGTTGCTAAATGTTATGTACTTTAAGCTGCATAAATTGCAGGTTCAATCCTTTCAATGCTGAATTAATGATCACAAATAGTTCAATAGCGAAGGTATTGCATGCAGCCTCTGGTTCCCAGGATTAGGCAGTAATCAATTCCCATTCCAAAATGTTAAATTTGTATGTTAAAAAAAAGTCATATCTATGGCAGGCCTCTGCTGGATGTGCTTACACTCTTCCTGCTGGCCTCACGCTCACCCCAGACCCCCGGCATTGCTGCTGGCAAGACAAATGACGCTCAATTTATGTGTTGCCATAAGTAAGTGAAATGGCTTATTTTGAGCTGCCCCCAACTCATTCTCCCTGGTTTTGGGCCTGCAAATGAAGACAGGCAAACAACCAGGGCAGCATGCTGGCACAATGGTTAGCACCGCTGCCTTACAGCACCAAGGACCTGGGTTCCATTCTTGGCTTGGGCCACTGTCTGGGTGGAATCTGCACATTCTCCCTGTGTCTGCCTGGGTTTCCGCCAGGTGCTCCGGTTTCCTCCAACAGTCTGAAAGACATGCTGGTTAGGTGTATTGACCATGCTAAATTTTCTCCAAGCGTACCTGAACACGCACTGGAGTGCGGCGACTCGGAAATTTTCACAGTAACTTCATTGCAGTGTTATTGTAAGCCTGGATGTGGCACTAATAAATAAACTTTAAACTTAAGTGAATACTGGTCACATCTTCAGCTTATATTCAGAAACTTTGGGAACAGGAAAAAAAGCCCATATGCAGTTGCTACAGAATGAAATTGTAACTGCAAAGACGCCCAATTACAATTATGGATTAAAACTTCATCTATAAATCAAGGTGAGCTACACTTAATTTCTAACATCAGCAGCTTTGCTCAGTTGGATGAAAGAGAGGAAAAAAATAATAATAACCCTGTCTAAAGTGACCTTTCTTTCAGCTTATTCTATTGTAATTAGGATGAAGTTGTCCTTTAATTAACAGCAGAACATGCTGCAAACATATTAAAAGAAAAGGACGACTGCTCCTGCAGAGTGTAATGAAATCAATGCTGGCATTAAAATGGAATTTTTTTGAAAGCAGTTCAATAACATGAAAAATTGTTGAAAGATCATTGATAATGGAAAAAACATTGAGTATTTTTCTTTGCTTAGTAAGTGGCAGGGGGTCATGATTCTTATACAATACATGATTATTGAAGACAGAGCACAACATCTTTCTAAAAGAATTCAAAAAAATAAGGATACTTGTCTGGGAAATAGTTTCCGAGTGCTGTAACGTGAATAGACAGTGTAAAATATGCACAAATAATTCAGTCTGCATCTCAAAAAGAAAAGACGGGTTAGTGTTTTGAATGTACTCCCCTCTTCGCAACCAGATTAAAAAATGATTTCTCTCTTCCCTTGGAGGTAATGTGTGCAATATATTATGCTGTGTTCTTAATTTTTACATCAATCAAAATCTGATGAAATACCATATTCTGTTTTATTTTCGAATGAAAAGATTACTGTTCTATTAAGTAATCATTTTGCAACTTCAGAATGAATTACATTAATTACTTTTGGACAGTTATCTTGTAGCTGAGTATTCTGAGAAAGATTACAAGCCAAACACGAAAGTATCTTTTTTGTAGCAGACACTGACTGATTAGTCATGTAGTCTGTTAATATTTTTACATTTCCATTTATATTTTCTAAAATCTTTATTTTTAGTATTCTCCATTTTCTTTTGAAATTTATTTGTTTTTGAAACAGTGCTCCTTCTTTCCATAGAATAGACTTATAGAATCCCTACGCTACATAAAGAGGCCATTTGGCCCATCGAGTTGCACTGACAACAATCCCAACCAGGCCATACCCCATAACCCCACGTATTTACCTCTGACCCCCTGACACTAAGAGGCAATTTCCCATGGCCAATCAACCTGAGCTGCACATCTTTTCCACACTTCTTTAGAAATTTAATTTGGTTACTCACCCAAATCAGATCCCATTTGTTTGTCCTTCCATTTAAATTAAGTAGGGGTAGTCGTAACTCCTTACAGTAAGTGTGCTCGCATTTGTACTCGCAGGATGTTTTTGAAATAAACAGATCAGTTCCTTTTATTTTCTTGCCCCAGTTCTCTTCCTCTTAGTCCCTAAAAGTACTCAGCCACGCTGAGGTATGGTTCTCTTGGCATCAGGTGGTTTTTTGGCATCAGGCATGCTGCGGAAACTTGCCTAGGTAAAGACTTGTCGCACATGAGCCTTGGAATGGCAGCTGACAGGTTATTCAATATGGATCCCAATCCAATTCTCAACCACTATCCACATCTACTCGCTTGCAATATCTGCAAAGCAGTCAGGAACAAGCATGGTACTTTTTTTTATTCATTCATGGGACATGGGTGTTGCTGGCTAGCCAGCATTCAATGTCCGTCCCTAGTTTGCCTTCAAGGGCAGTTGAGAATCAACCACATGGCTGTGGTTCTGGAGATGCATGTAGGCCAGAGCAGGTAAAGATGGCAGATTTCCTTTCCTAAAGGACATAAGTGAACCAGATGGTTTTTTTCCGACAATCAACCGTGGTTTTATGGTCACCAGTAGATCCTTAATTCCCGATTCTTTTTTATTCAATTCAAATTCCACCGTCTGCCGTGGTAGGATTCAAATCCCAGATCCCGGAACACTAGCTGAGTTTCTGGATTAATAGTCTAGCAATAATATCACCAAGCTATCGCCTCTGCAAGTAGTATCATGAGATCTTTTACATCCACTCAAGTAATACAGTGGAAGATCACAGATTTCTGTGCTCATGCCTTAGAATGGCACTTGACGCTGAAGCCTGATGACCCAGAGGCCAAAGTACTAGCAACTCAGCCACAGGTGACACTCAAGTGGTATTTGATATTGCCTTCCCTGACTGAGGAAAACTGAGGAAAAGTGGGGATTAAACTTTCTCCAACCCACATTCCAATTTCTGTTCTGCTGTCTCTGTTCTTCCCTGCATTTCTTAAATCTCTGTTACCTTAGTCCTTGTACCATTTGTTAATCTAAACAGCTACAGGAAGGATGTGATTGCACTGGAGAGGGTGCAGAGGAGATTCACCAGGATCTTGCTGGGATGGAGGGTTTGAGTTATGAAGAGAGGTTGGATAGGCTGGGCTTGTTTACCTGAGAGCAGAGAATGCTGAGTGGGGAGACCTGATTAAGGCGTACAGTATTATGCAGGGTATGGACAAGGTGTATAGGAAGCAGCTGTTCCCCTCAGTTGAAGGATCAATAACTTTAAGGTGAGAGGTTTAGAGGGGATTTGATGAACAAATTTTTCATAAAGAACATAAGAACATAAGAAATAGGAGCAGGAGTAGGCCATCCAGAAATTCCATCCATCATCTGGAGTGTGGTGGGACTCTGGAATGCACTACCTGGAAGTGTAGAAAAGGCAGGAAACCTCACAACCGTTAAAAGGTATAGGGAAGGACACTTGAAATGTCGTGACATTCAAAGCTATGGGCCAAGTGCTGGAAAGTGAAATTCATGTAGATTTAGTGGTGTAGACTCAATGGGCTGAAGGGCCTCTTCTGTACTATATGACTCAATGGCTATTCATTGTCTACTTTAAACCTGTAATAATCTTATACATCTCTATCAAATCTCCCCTCAATTCTCTTTGTTTCAAGGAGAGTAACCCTAACTTCTCCAACTTAACCTTGGAGCTAAAATTCCTAATTTCTGGAAGCATTCCAATCAATCACTTTCGTACCCTTTCAAGAGTCAGTATTTAAGGGAAGTACTAGGAGTCTCGCCTGCTAGCTGGAGACCCACTCAGGCACTTAATTGGACAACAGTGCCAGGGGTCAAGGACCGTGGAGGCAAAAGTTCCACCCATTAAGAACTGCTGGCCAATCAGAGACCGGCAACCTTACTGAATGGCAATGCAACTGGAAGGGGTGGCTGCTCCTAATATAGTACCCACACAAAACTAGATTTGTTGCTGAGTCCCAGGCCACACGTATATGATGGGGGAAAAGGGTAGTGGGGGTTCAGTTATGGGGAATGGGAGAGGAGCTCAGTGGCCTTTCCCCTTCTTGATGTTGGGTACCTCAATCAGGCACTGAGTGCCTTTGAACAAGGAGCGCCATCTTAGAACATAAGAACATAAGAAATAGGAGCAGGAGTAGGCCATCTAGCCCTTCGAGCCTGCCCCGCCATTCAATAAGATCATGGCTGATCTGTCGTGTCTCAGTTCCACCTTCCCGCCCTCTCCCCATAACCCTTAATCCCCTTGCCTATCAAAAACCTATCAACCAGCGTCTTAAATATATTTAACGAGGCACCCTCCACCACTTCAATGGGCAGAGAATTCCAGAGATTCACCACCCTTTGAGTGAAGAAGTTCCTCCTCAACTCCGTTCTAAACCGCCCCGCCTTTATCTTGAGGCTGTGCCCTCTAGTCCTACTGTCTTTTCTGAGCGGGAAGAGCCTCTCCACCTCTATCCTATCCATCCCATTCATCATCTTATATGTCTCAATGAGATCTCCCCTCATTCTTCTAAACTTTAACGAGTACAAGCCTAGTTTATTCAGCCTCTCCTCGTAGTTCAACCCCCTCAACTCCGATATCAGCCTAGTAAACCTCCTCTGCACTCCCTCCAAGGCCAAAATATCCTTGTGTAAGTGCGGCGACCAAAACTGCACACAGTACTCCAGCTGCGGCCTCACCAGTGCCCTGTACAGTTGCAGCAAGACCTCCCTACTTTTATATTCAATCCCCCTCGCTATGAAGGCCAGCATCCCATTCGCCTTCCTGACCACCTGCTGCACCTGCAGGCTGGGTTTTTGCGACTCATGCACAAGGACCCTGAGGTCCCTCTGTACCGTTGCATGCTGCAGTTTTTCACCATGTAAGTAATAGTCCTTCCTACCATTATTCCTACCAAAGTGGACAACTTCACACTTGCCAACATTAAATTCCATTTGCCAGTTCCTGGCCCATTCGCCCAGCCTATCTAGATCCTTCTGCAGACTTTCCACACCCTCCGCACAATTTGCCGTTCCACCAATCTTGGTGTCATCAGCAAATTTCGACACCATACGCTCGGTTCCCTCCTCCAGATCATCTATATAAATGGTAAATAGCTGAGGCCCCAGCACCGACCCCTGGGGCACTCATCTTCAAGCAATGCTGCATGGGATTGCTGGTCATGCTCCTCACATGGTGAGCACACCATTGTCTTAATACCAGCAGCAGTGAAATGAAGCCCTGAAGTGGGCATTAGTTACTTGTTAGAAGGTCCAAAATAACAGATCTCCAGCAGACTGTTAGTTGAAGTGCACAAAAAAAAGCTTCTTCTCAGTAAATGGTTCTTTTCCCCAGTTTTTTATGAGCGAATACTTTAAAAGGTAAGTTTATAAAGTGTTGAGTAATGCTACTCTTTTTTGCGATGAAGAGTTTTTTGCAAACATTATAATAATAGTAAAAATTATTCCATTTTGTTGGGCTGGAAGATTGAAACCCAATAAAAGCATACGTTTCAACAATGCCACTCACCACCCTGACTTGGAAATCTAATGCCGTTCCTACATAGTCGCTGAGTCAAAATCCTGGAATTCGCTCCCTAACAGCATTGTGGGTCAATGCACAGCACATGGACTGCAGTGATTCAAGAAGGCAGCTCACCACCACCTTCTCAAGGGCATTTAGGGATGGACAATAAATGCTGGCCAGCCAGCGATACACATGTCCCACAATTGAATCGCTTCACATTAAATGGTCAGAATTTATCTACTAAATCGCCTCAATATCACGAAGTGACCTTTTCTATTTCACAAAGCCAGTGAACAGTCACTGACTTCAATGAAATAAATCTAAGTAACTGAAGTTAACAGTAAAGAAAAGGTTTGAATGGTGAATAA
Organism: Carcharhinus amblyrhynchos; assembly: GCF_965287045.1. Lineage (NCBI taxonomy): Eukaryota > Metazoa > Chordata > Chondrichthyes > Carcharhiniformes > Carcharhinidae > Carcharhinus > Carcharhinus amblyrhynchos. Next base: position 42,162,039 of record NC_137324.1, on the reverse strand, counting down.
ACACTCTTGTCAGATGAGCTTTACTTCATGACAACTGTAAAAAGGTAGCAAGGTGTAGATGATCATTCACTGGCTGGACTTTTACCGTCCCGCCTACCACAGGAATTGGAGCGAGTAAGGGTTGGATGATGGAAAGATCCACTGACTTCGGGTGGCATTTTATGGATTCAAGATGAGCGAGGCCATAAAATACCGGTCTATTGAGAATATAAATGGTATTTTATTAGACAGGGTGTTAATGAAGAATGGTTGCTAAACTGAAAGAACTGTTGATTCGAACTCTTGACCACTTGCACTTGAGTCGTTCCTATAGTGGTCCAATCGGCATGGACTGCAACTGGTCACCTTCATAGCCATGTTACTATTTTTGATTTTATGCACCTCAGTGATAAACACACTTAAAAGGGAACCATCTTCAAGGAGAAAAGATGTTTGACAAATCATTTAAAATTTGCCTTTGTCTTTTCGAAGCATGGGCTGTTCTCCTGTTCTCCTTCCACAATAATTGTCATGTTAAATGGAGGCATTATTATGAATATTACCATTTGTTTCATTGGTATTGCTGATGAATGTATTATTTCTGTTTCTGGTACATCACAATTTCTGATATATAAACACTTCCATGTGACCTCCCATCTAAAGCAGAGTTCGTGTTGAACATTCCAAAGCCCCTGTTCTGTTTGCATGAGTTTGGGGCAATTTTAACGATTGGTGGAGAACTGGAAGATAAACAAAGTATTTGCATTGGATCAGTGTCTTGTGGGATTAAATTGGATCCCCTGCAGCTGCTAGCCAATTCCAAATGGATGAGAAATTGATCCTGATCTTTCTGATCCACTGAAGTAACAAAAATGTATCCCAGGCTTTTACATGATCCCTTTAAGGGCTACTAGTTAGGCCATCCATCAAATGATACAAATGGATTGGTGCTATACCAATTTGTATCTCAAAATCACACGTGGATTCCGATGTATGTCATTGGAGTCCAATTTACTTAGCTTAATGAGACTCCCACCTGATTGACGTGGGCAGCTTTGTGAAGGCCCAGAGTAAACTGCTGGTGGATAGTATCAGAGTAGGCCAGAGTGGTTAGGACTAATATTGCTCCATACCTGCCTGGCAGACTGAGTTTAAATTGACCCTAATCTCCATGAGGCACTCTGAACCATCAATCCAGCATGTTCGCCATTCTACCATTACCACCAACCCAAGAATCAACCCCGGTTCAGTGAAGAGTTCAGGACAGCATGCCAGGAGCAGCACCAAGCATCCCTAAAAATGAGGTGTAGCAACAGCTTATGACTACTTGCATGTCAAACGGCAAAAGCAGAGTGCAAAAGGAACAGTTGGAAGCATTTTCCCAGGTTGGAAATGACAAACACAAGGGTCACAAGTTCAAGGTAAGGGGGGTCAAGGTTCAATACAGATATGGGGGTGACGTATTTTACACAGAGGGTGGTGGGGGCCTGGAATGCACTACCAAGCAACATGGTTGAGGCAGGCATGTTAGGATCATTCAAGACTTATCTAGATAGACTTATGAATAGACTACGAATAGAGGGACTCAAACGGATGGTCTAGTTAGGAACACATGATCGGTGCAGGCTTGGAAGGCCGAAGGGCCTGTTCCTGTGCTGTATTGTTCTTTGGAAGAACCAAGTGACCCTACAACAATTCAGTAGATCTAAACTCTGAAATCCTGCCACGGAATGGTGATGGGTAGTTAAACAACTCACTGGAGGAGGAGGTTATCCCCTTCTTTAATCGTGGGAGAGCTCCAGGACAACACTGCAGGAGTTTCTCAGGGTAGTGCCCCAGGCCCAACTATCTTCAGCTGCTTTATCAACCTTCCTTCTATCATAAGGTCAGAAATGGGGAGGTTTGCCGATGACATCACAATGTTCAGCGTCATTCACAGCTCCATAGATACTGAAGCAGTTCATGCCCAAATGAAATAAGTCTTGGGCAATAAGACTCAGGCTGACAAGAGGCAAGTGACATTTATCACACACAAGTACAAGACAATGACCATCTTCAACAAGAGTGAATCAAACCATTGCCCCTTGGCATTCAATAGCATTGCTCATTGCTGAATCCTCCACTATCAACATCCTGAGGGTATTTTTGACCAGAAACTGAACTGGTCTAGCTATATAAATACTGTGGCTGCAAGAGTAGGCCAGAAGCTAGGAATCCTGTGGTGCGTAACTCACCTCTGCACCCCCCAAAGTCTGTCCACCATCTACAAGGTACAAGTCAGGAATACTCTCCCTTTTCCTAGATGGGTGCAGCTCCAAAACACTCATGAAGCCGAACGCCATAAAACAGCTCGCTGGACTGGCACCCCATCCATAAACATTTACCTGCTCCACCACTGATGCATTGTAGCAGCTGTGTGTATCATCTACAAGTTGCATTGTAGGAACTCACCAAAGCTCCTTAGGCAGCATCTTCCAAACTCATGACCACTACTACCTGGAAGGATAAAGTCAGCAGACATATGGGAACACCAACATGTGGAAATGCCCCTCCAAGCCATACATTTTCCTGATCTGGAAATATGCCATCGTTCCTTCACTGTCACTGGGTCAAAATCCTAACAGCACTGTGGGTGTACCTACACCACATGAGCCGCAGCAATCCAAGAAGGCAGCTCACCAGTACCTTCTCAAGGGCAATTGGGGATGGGCAATAAATGCAGGCCTAGCCATCAATGTCGCAACCTGTAAATTAATACAAAAATCAGTGGACAGAAGATAAAAGTTGGAAAATTAGAAATGTATAGCCTTATCAAGCAGAATTTTAAATACACAGCGAGTTGTAGTGATATAGCGGGATTAAATGAGTTTCTGGAGAAAGAAAGGTTGAAGGACGTGACTTTAAGTTGTCTTGAGGTGATTGAGATCCTTCAAGCAATGGTCATTCCCTGCTCCAGGCTTTTTTTCATCTTCAGAGGCCAGCCATTGAATTACAGTAGTTCACTTATTCTGTGTGGAATTCTAAATATAGAGACTGGTTACTAATAGGCTGGCTTTATAGTGTTGTAAACAACCAAATGTGTGACCTGAAATAAAGAGAAGCCCCAGGTGACCACTGATCCGAGAAAAAAATGAAAGCTGTGTTATGAACCTTTTACTAATTTCTTTTTCAATAATAAATGAGACTAATCTTCTAAATTACTTTAAAACCTCCCAGGTTGCATAAACTTAGTTTGCATTCTCTGGAGTTCAGATGGGGATCTAATAGAGGTCTTTAAACTTGATAAAAGATTAGGTAGGGCAGATGCAGCAAAACCATTATCTCTGATCTGAGGATGATGCACAATGGACAATGTTATTTAAATTAGAAGTGGAACCAGGGAATGAAATTAGCAAGCACATTTCCACACATAAGCTTGTGGAATCTAGAATTTTCTCACCTGTTAGGTTGTAGAAGCTGAATGAATTGCAATTTAAAGTCTGAAATACATAGATTTCTGTTAGCTAAGAATGTCAAAGGGATATGGAGCAGAAGTGGGTAACTGGAGTGTAGGGGCAGATCAGACGTGATCGAAATGAATGGTGAAGAAACTCAAGAGCTAAATAGCGCTATCCTGTTCCAATGGTGAGTTAGAGGTTATTGAAAAACAAGTGATTAGCAAATGGAGTTTTCAGTGTTCAAGGTATCGCATTATGTCTGTCACATGCCACCATCTAACACAGTGATGAGCCATGTAGCAGTGATATCATATAGTTCATAAAAATACTTCAACTGTGCATTTTCATTTCTTAACAGCTTTCATTGTAATTTTTCCTCTAAAGATGTAAGACTTTATGGGCGCGCTCTTACCAGCCAGCCGTTCATGCCCCACTCCCGCTGCAGTGAGGATGGGGAATTTGGCACTCAGCCAAATCTTTGTTCACTGCAGCAGGAACAGAACGTCCCACCGGCATGAATGGAGGTAAGATTCTGTCCTATATCTTTCCAAACTGGTAACTTCCTTGTTTTCCATTGGCTACCTGTGTCTATCCTGAATCTGATCACACTATAGGGTAGCATTTTCCAGCACTTCCCACCAGCAGGATCTTCTGGTGCCATTGAAGTTGGCGCCCTCCTTGGATTTCCTCGGCACATTGCTATGGATTTGGCAGAACCAGAAGACCCAGCCACAGCCAATAGCTAGCCGTCTCCACCGCAAGAAAATCCAATACGACAGGGCAGGAAAATCCCGATTTAGAATGCAATCAAACATTAATTGAGTCCTTCTGTTCCCTCATCCCATGCCACTGTGCTTTACTTATTTATTTATTTACTTACTTATTTATTTAACAAACCTATCTCCACATTTTTCCAGAGCTTTGATTGTTGAGCTGAATTCAAATTCTGCAGTTTGACTATTTTCATTAAATTCTTCCCAAAAAACGGCACTATTTATTCCAGCAAGAATAATGGTGTGTTTCTCACCGGAGACCTTATCACACTCTGTCAAAAATAAAAGGTAGGCATGTTTCACACCATGAAGTAGGGGATTGGATCTCAAAAGGCTGGCAAAGCCTGGGTGCACCAAAATTGGGGCGCCACTTTACAGGGCTCCCCAATCGGAACAACCAATGATGCCATCCCCTCGCCCTGATCAGAGTTGGCACGTCTGCTTCTACCCAGTGACATAAATAAATGAATCCCCCCTCTTCCCCATGAGGCTCCCACTGAGGTCAGCCCCTGACACAGGTTGGCACTGCCAGGTTTTCGCAGTGTTAACATGCCAAGGTGCAGTTTCAAGGAGCATTGCCAGGGCACTGTCTGGCCATGTCTCTCACCCCCTGGGGACAACACTCAACTTTAATGCCTCTTGGGGATCCCAATGACAGCTTCACACCTTGGTGAACCTGTTGTAAACCATGCCGACGTGACGTCATGGTGGTGTGGTTTGAATATACGCCGGGGGTCACTCCCTGGCCGGGATGGGGAGTGGGGGGGGGGTTTAATCATATGTAAATCCATTAAAATGAATGTATATCAGGTTTACGGACATTATGGTTGTCATAATGGAGGTCACGTGACATCCTCCCCTTTCCAACCTTTTGAAGGTTAGAAATATGTCTGGAATGAACCATGGTTAGTCAGGATAAAGCCTTGGTCTGCTTTAAAAAACACAATAATAATTTAGTTGAAGAGGCAGGTTGATGTAGATATGTACACACATCCCTCCTGTCCTCTGGCTAGGACAGAAGTAAGAGTGAATGCTTTAAAAGGGAAGAGTGGGTTAGTAACAGAAATGGGGAGGTGAATGGCTTGTAAGAAAGTAGGTTCCAAACCGAATAAGGAAGTGGAAAGATCTTAGACTGAAGGGGGGAGCAGATGGGGGTGAAAATCACTAGGGAGACATCATTTATGTAATCCTCACCCTAAAAGGAGTCTGCATAGCGCTTTCCCCCTGCCACACCAAGACAATTCAACAACCGACTTTCACTTGGAAGCAAAAATAAAACTGAGGTAGAAGAAGAATAGGATAGAAAGAGAAGCCAAAAAAAGAAAAAGAATTGTGGAGGGAATTGTGATGGGGAGACTGGGACCGAAGAGGTTAGCTCCCAGGTAGGGGAGGACCGCAGGCAGTATGAGAGGGAGGTTAGACAGGGGGTGGAGAAGGGAAATGCCCAGACTGAGGGACTGAAGTGTATCTATTTTAACGCCAGGAGTGTAGTAAATAAGGTAGATGAGCTTAGGGCATGGATTGCTGCTTGAGAATGTGATGTGGTGGCCATTACGGAGACTTGGATGTCTCAGGAACAGGACTGGGTACTTCAGGTGCCAGGATTCAGATGCTTCAGGAAGGACAGGGAGGATGGCAGAAGAGGTGGTGGAGTGGCACTGTTGATCAGGGACAGTGTCATGGCTGCAGAGAAGGAGGATGCCGTGGAGGGACTATCTACAGAGTCTCTGTGGGTGGAAGTTAGGAACAGCAAAGGGTCGAAAACTTTGCTGGGTGTATTCTATAGGCCACCCAATAGTGACAGGGAAGTTGAGGTGCAGATAGGGAAACAGATTCTAGAGCGATGTAGTAGTAACAGAGTTGTCGTGATGGGAGACTTCAATTTCCCAAACATCAACTGGAATATCCCTAGGGTAAGGGGTTTGGATGGGGAGGAGTTTGTTAGGTGTGTTCAGGAAGGTTTCCTGACACAGTACGTGGATAAACCTACGAGAGGAGAGGCTGTACTTGACCTGGTACTGGCGAATGAACCAGGACAGGTGACGGATCTCTCGGTAGGAGAGCATCTTGGGAATGGTGATCATAATTCTATCTCCTTCACAATTGCATTGGAACGAGATAGGATCAGGCAGGCTAGGAAGGTGTTTGTCTGGAGTAAGGGGAAATACGAAGACATCAGGAAGTTAATTGGACAAATAAACTGGAAGGAGACATTCTTAGGGAAAAGTACCGAAGGAAGGTGGCGGACATTCAAGGAATGTTTGTCTGGAGCTCTGCACGACAACGTTCCGATGAGACAAGGAGGTTTTGGTAGGTCGCGGGAACCGTGGTGCACGAAGGCTGTGGTGAACCTAGTCAGGAAGAAAAGGAAGGTGTACAAAAGGTTCAGGGAGCTAGGAGATGTTAAGGATCTTGAGGAGTATAAGGATTGTAGAAAGGAGCTTAAAAGGGAAATTAGGAGAGCCAGAAGGGGTCATGAGAAGACCTTGGCGGGTAAGATTAAGGAGAATCCCAAGGCCTTCTATAAATATGTGAAAAGTAAAAGGATGAGAAGAGAAGGGATAGGACCTATAAAAGGTGAAGGGGGAAAGGTCTGTGTGGAACCAGAAGAAATGGCAGAGGTGCTTAACGAGTACTTTGCCTCAGTATTCACAGTGGAAACTGATCTGGGAGATTTTGCTACAGATTTGCAGCAGATGGAAACGATTGAGTATGTGGATATTAAGGAAGAGGATGTGTTAGAACTTTTGAATTCTATCAAGATAGATAAGTCGCCGGGACCAGATGGGATGTACCCCAGGTTACTGTGGGAGGTGAGGGAGGTGATTGCAGAGCCCCTGGCGATGATCTTTGCGTCGTCAATGGAGACGGGAGAGGTTCCAGTAGATTGGAGGATTGCGGATGTGGTTCCTATTTTCAAGAAAGGGAACAGAGATAGCCCGGGAAATTACCGACCGGTGAGTCTGACCTCAGTGGTTGGTAAGCTGATGGAGAGGCTTCTGAGGGACAAGATTTACGAGCATTTGGAGAGGTTTGGCTTGATCAGAAATAGTCAGCATGGTTTTGTCAAGGGCAGGTCGTGCCTTACGAGCCTAGTTGAGTTCTTCGAAAATGTGACTGAACACATTGACGAAGGAAGTGCAGTGGACGTGGTGTACATGGACTTCAGCAAGGCGTTTGATAAGGTCCCCCATGCAAGACTTCTTGAGAAGGTGAGAGGGCATGGGATCCAAGGGGCTATGGCCTTGTGGATCCAGAACTGGCTTGCCTGCAGAAGGCAGAGAGTGGTTGTGGATGGGTCTTTTTCTGCATGGAGGTCAGTCACCAGTGGAGTGCCCCAGGGATCTGTTCTAGGACCCTTGCTGTTTGTCATTTTCATAAATGACCTAGATGAGGAAGTGGAGGGATGGGTTAGTAAGTTCGCCGATGACACGAAGGTCGGTGGTGTTGTGGATGGTCTGGAAGGATGTCAGAAGTTGCAGCAGGACATAAATAGGATGCAGGACTGGGCGGAGAAGTGGCAGATGGACTTCAACGCGGATAAATGTGTAGTCGTCCATTTTGGCAGGACCAACGGGATGAACGAGTACACTATCAAGGGCAGGAGTCTTAGTAGTGTTGAAGAGCAGAAGGATCTTGGGGTCCGGGTCCACAGGACTCTTAAATCAGCCTCGCAGGTGGAGGATGTGGTCAAGAAGGCGTATGGTGTACTGGCCTTCATTAATCGAGGGATTGAGTTTAGGAGTCGGGAGGTAGTGCTGCAACTTTATAAGACCCTTGTCAGGCCTCACTTGGAGTACTGTGCGCAGTTCTGGTCGCCTCACTATAGGAAGGACATAGAAGCTATTGAAAGGGTACAGAGGAGATTTACAAGGATGTTGCCTGGATTGGGAGGCATGCCTTATGAAGATAGGTTGAGGGAGCTGGGACTCTTCTCCCTGGAGAGACGAAGGTTGAGAGGCGACCTGATAGAGGTTTATAAAATGTTGAGAGGAATAGATAGGGTGGATTCTCAGAGGCTATTTCCCCGGGTTGAAATGGTCGCTACGAGAGGACACAGATTTAAGGTGCGGGGAGGAAAGTACAGAAGTGATGTTAGGAGTAAGTTTTTCACTCAGAGGGTGGTGAGTGAATGGAATCGGCTGCCGTCAGTGGTGGGGGAGGCGAACTCGCTGGGGTCTTTTAAAAGACTTCTGGATGAGTATATGGGATTTAGTGGGATTGGGGGTTATAGATAGGTCTATGGATTGGTAGGTGTTGATGTGATCGGCGCAACTTATGGGCCGAAGGGCCTGTTTGTGCTGTAGTGTTCTATGTTCTAATTAGCAATGAAAAGAGGGACAGAAATATACATAGAAGCATAGAAACTAGAAGCAAGATAAGGCCCTTTGAACATGCTCCGCCATTCATTTTGATCATGGCTGATCATCAAATTCAATATCCTGATTTCACCCCCCCCCCTCCCTGTTCTCCCATATCCCTTGATTCCTTTAGCCCCAAGAGCTATGTCTAATTTCTTCCTGAAATCAGACAACATTTTGGCCTCAGCTACATTCTGTGGTAGTGAATTCCACAGGTTCATCACTCTCTGTGTGAAGCAATTTCTCCTCACCATACTTCTAAAAGGTTTATCCCTTACCCTCAAACTATAATCCCCGAGTTCTGGACTCTCCCACCATTGGGAACATTCTTTCTGAATCTATCCTGTCTAACCCTGCTAGAATTTTATAAGTTTCAAGGAGAGATGCGAGAACATACAGCACAAAAACATTAAAGACCATAAATGACCATATTCTTTACCTTGCCATGTGCAATGTCACCCATCCAAAATTGAAAGAAATTGAAATTAATACAGCATTGTAAGCAAGAACTGAAAAACAGTCTCTGTTCCCAACATGTAGCCCTGGTTACATACTTCAGTTCAATCCTCACATAACAAACAGCAAGATGGTCATGCTAAGTGAAGACAGGTTTGTTTTACACACCTACTTTTCACAAAACTGAGAAAATGTGAAACCGAGCACATGCTTGTCAAAGCCATGGCACACCACCCTGCCTGTAGGCAATACCATAGGTTGTAGGCTCTCCAGAGTCTCTCTATACAAGGCCTCTCCACTTTGTCAAGTCTATTATACCGATTGATCATGGTAATTAGGATTAGAATATTGATCACCAGCCTCACCATGAATTTCGAGTAGCTTTAGAAATGCAGTTGTAACACGTAACTTAAGCCTGCTTAAAGAATGTTTCTTACCTGACCCCTTTTGGGATTTTGTCTCCATTTAATCTACCTGTAACTTTCTCTGTGAGTGCAAGTTTTTATTTTTGAACACTATACTAAAGGCTCAAATGGATTGATTTTCATTTTCTACCCAGTGCAATAAATTAAAGCAAATATGATGTTTTGGAGAACTGATCCATGGGGTTATCACGTAGATTGAAGGTAGTGTCACATCAGGTGATTTTTCACAGTAGGAAGCCATCCAATAGATTACTTCACTGCTTCCTTTTGTTATTTTGACCCAAAGTGATGCTTTTGAAAGACATTTGCACACAGCAAAGACCTCCTCTGGGAATTGCTGGCTGTTAGCTTCCCTTTCCCACCTAAACCTCTTTGATTGTACAGCAAAGCAAGTTGAACCAAATACTTTCTGAATAGCTGATCTATGGACAACTTGCAGCGCTGTTTATAGGCCCCTGCAATAGCAGATGCAGGAGACGGAATAGCAGGGAGGTTCCTTGCACAGAGTGTGAAGCAGATTGCCAGCTTTCTTACATTTGGCAGCAGCTCCACATGGGTGATTGCCATCTCCCGCCCTTCGATCTGAAAGTTGTAATCTCCGATGTGTACAGGCTGTGCCAGTAATTACTCACATTCTTCTTTCGGGAGAATAAGGGAAAACAAGATACTATTATTGGGTGGTGAGTGGATATAACAGAATTTATAGTCACTATACATTTGTTGGAAGGCTTTCATTACAATAATAGTTGCTGGATAATCCTCACCCTGCAATGTGTACCGTTGTTTCCAATGGTCAAGCAGCTGCAAAGAAAAAAAACCTGATAAGTAAATTAATAATGGTGTAAATAGGACAGGAAAATAAGTGGACAAATATACAGGTGCATCTTTCCATTTTAGCCATGTTTATGATTTTGACATTAATGCATGCCTTAATTTTACATCTGCCACTAAAAATTTCCATAAGTGGGATTCATTCTATGCTGACACAAGGATGGAATGTGTCATTGCAGTGTAGCTCATTGAAGGATTCAGTTGTTAATTTTATATTGATTGAGTGTTTATTTGCATTTGTGTGGTGGGGATTAACTGGCAATTCATTTGTGCTCCAGTTTATAGGAGCAGACTGACATTATGGTTGTGGGTTAGGAGATGCATGTTTGTAATATGTGTCTCTATAAGTAAAAGCTTGTATCATGTATGCACAGATTAGGCTGCAGTTTTATCCTTAACTGCCTGGTTTTCAGGAACTGGACGCAGATGGTACCGGAAATCACGTGCAGTTTGTCATCATCTGAATTCCAAGATATGTGTGTCTTTCAAACACACTAACTATTCAGGTGGAATAACATTTGTTGCATTTTCAATGAGACGTTTTCTCTGTGCTGGTGGCAGCTGTCATGGCGATGAAGATAGATTGATAAAGTTGATCCAAGATAGTTGTTCACACTGACAAAAGTAACAGATAATGTGAGAGATTGATGAGTAAACAGCAAATTCTGCAGAACTATTTCACACGAGGAATATGAAATGTGTAATAGTAGCTTATACCACTTCATGCTCCCAGCAGTGAAGCTTCATCTATAGGGTCACTGCCTTCTTGCACTTGGGTTCTCAGTGGAAGCAATTTTGCATCAGGAACACTAATTAATAAATCCATCCTACAAAACACAGAAAAATCCATCACAAATAAAAAACTAATTCACTCATGCCCATTTTGGACTATCACACGGTGTCAGAAGTTACTGAACCGATGTGTGATTTGGAAATATTACATTTCTAAGATGAGAAATGGACACTAATGCTAAAAGACCATAAAGCAGTAAGCTGAATGTTCACTTTGAGCCACACTCCAGGGCAGGGTAGATTTTCAGTTATAGTGAGGGTGTTAAAACTGGCAGTATGATTGGACTCCTTGTACACTATGTCCAATTTGCCTTTTTGATGACTTCAAATTATAAAAAAGAAATGGTTGGCAAAAAAAGGAAAGATGACATTAATATAAGGGCAGGAGATGGAGTCTATGGTCAAGTGATGAAGCAATGCAGCTCTTAAACTAAATATCCCCTCCTCCACAACCACCGCCCCCTTCCCAATCTCAACTCATTGGCAAATCTGAGGTGCTGCAACATGAAGTTAATCCAAGTAAGGCTTTCAAGTGAAAGTTGATAGGGATTCAGGACTGGCATATTCTGTAAGGATGAAGGATAAGTATGGCAAGTTTTGGGAACCTTGGATAACGAGAGATATTGTGAGCCGAGTCAAAGAGGAAAACGAAGCATTTGTCAAAGCAAGGAGAATGGGAATACACAAAGCAAGTGTGGAATATAAAGAAAGTAGAAAAAAACTTAAGCAAGGAGTAAGAAGAGGTAAAAGGGGTCATGAAAAGTCATTGGCCAGCAGGATTAAGGAAAATCCCAAGGCTTTTTGCACATATATAAAGAGCAAGAGGGTAGCCAGGGAGAGGGTTGGACCACTCAAGGACAAGGGAGGGAATCTGTGTGTGGAGCCAGAGGAAATGGATGAGGTATTAAATGAGTACTTCACATCAGTATTCACCAAAGAGAAGGACTTTGCAGATAATGAGTCTGGAAAGGATGTGTAGATAGTTTGAGTCATGTTGAGATCAAAAAGGAGGTATTGGAGTTCCTAAGAAACGTCAAGTCAGACAAGTCTCCAGGGCCTGACGGGATATTTCCAACAACACTGAGAGAAGCAAGAGAGGAAATTGCTGGGGTCTTGAGAAAAATCTTTATATCCTCACTGGCTACAGGGGAGGTCCCAGAGGATTGGAGAATAGCCAATGTTGTTCCTTTGTTTAAGAAGCATAATACAGGTAATTACAGGCCGGTGAGCCTTTCATCAGCGATAGGGAAATTACTGGAGAGGATCCTCCGAGATAGGATTTATTCCCACTTGGAAATCAGTGGATGTATTAGTGAGAAGCAACATAGTTTTGTGAAGGGGAGGTTGTGTCTCACGAACTTGATCGAGTTTTTCGAGAAAGTAACAAAGATGATTGATGAGGGTAGGAGAGTGGATGTTGTCTGCATGGACTTCAGTAAGGCCTTTGACAGGGGCCTTCATGGCAGACTGGTGCAGAAGGTGAAGTTGCATGGGATTAGAGGTAAGCTGGCAAAAGGAATACATAACTAGCTCGGTCAAAGAAGACAGAGGATAGCAAGTGGAAGGGTGCGTTTCTGAATGGTGGGCTGTGACAAGTGGTGTTCCTCAGGGATCAGTGCTGGGAACCTTGCTGTTTGTAATATATATATAAATGATTTGGAGGAAAATGTAACTGGATTGATTAGTAAGTTTGGGGACAACACAAAAGTGGATTTGCAGATAGAAATGAGGATCATCAGAAGATACAGCAGGACATAGATCAGTTGGAGACTTAGGCAGAGAGATAGCAGATGGAGTTTAATCTGGACAAATGTGAGGTAATGCATTTTGGAAGGTCTACTACAGATAGGAAATATACAGTAAATGGCAGAACCCTTAGGAGTCTTGATAGGCAAAGGGATCTGGGTGTCCAGATACACAGGTTACTGAAACTGGCAATGCAGGTGGAGAAGGTAGTCAAGAAGGCATATGGCATGCTTGCCTTCATCAGCCAGAGTATTGAGTTTAAAAATTGGCAAGTCATGTTGACACGTTATAGAACCTTAGTGAAGCCGCACTTGGAATATCATGTTCCATTCTGGTGACCACACTAGCAGAAAGATGTGGAGACTTTGGAGAGGGTACAGAAAAGATTTACCATGATGTTGCCTGGTATGGAGGGCATTAGCTATCAGAAGAGGTTGGAGAAACTTGGTTTGTTTTCAGTGGAGTGATGGAAGTTGAAGGGAAATGTGATTGAAGTCTACAAGATTATGAGAGGCATGGAAAGAGTGGATAGCCAGAAGCTTTTTCCCAGGGTGGAAGAGTCAATTACTGGGGGGCATAGGTTTAAAGTGCGAGGGGCAAGTTTTAAAAGAGATGTACAAAGCAGATTTTTTTACACAGAACATAAGAACATAAGAAATAGGAGAAGGAGTAGGCCATCTAGCCCTTCGAGCCTGCCCCGCCATTCAATAAGATCATGGCTGATCTGAAGTGGATCAGTTCCACTTTCCCTCTTTCTCCCCATAACCCTTAGTTCCCTTGTTTCCCTTGTCTGTCAAAAACAGAGAGCAATGGGTGCCTGGAACTCATTGCTGGAGGAGGTAGTGGAACTGGATACGGTAGTGACTTTTAAGGGACGTTTTGATAAGTACATGCAAGAGATGAGAATATGGTCCCCAGAAACATAGGGGGTTTTAGTTAAATCAGGCGTCATGGTCGATGCAGGTTTGGAGGGCCACAGGGCCTGTACCTGTGCTGTAAATTTCTTTTCTCTTTGTTCTTTAAGTCAGTTTTTTGTGATTAGAGCAGAGCGGTACGTTTGATTAGAAACCATGTTCATCACTATGTACAATATACACATGAACCTGGCAACAAGCATGAAGAAGGATGGTAATTTTTAAGATGCTATCAATGTCTGGTCACCAAGCAATGCTGTATGCCCCAAGTAGATGCCCCAAGAAAGCAACTTGATGTACATTACACTTGGCAAGCTTCTTCATTGCTTCTCAAGCTGCAAGTTGCAATTGAAAATCTTTGTACAGTCAAGTGTCCAAAGTGGTGTGCTACATTTTATCTTTGTAACATCAACTATCGGCATAATGCAAGACCATTTACTGACCCACAGAATCGGCTGTGTGGTTATCGTTAATGGTTTCTCTGCTTTAGCAGTGCAATGGGTAGTGTTGTTGTGGCGCTTTGTTATTCAATGGGAGGGCAGATGATTGTGCTGACAGTCCTTACAGTGCATTAGACATTAGTTTAATAGATACGTGGGCAACACAGGTGATGACTAGGGGTAGAGCTGATATTCCTTTGGTGTAGATTAGCCACTGGTGTTACTGCAGCTAATGGAGCAGATCTGCAACTGACTCTGCCAAATCAGATCCCTTGCTCATTAGAAGGTAGGTGTGTCATGGCATGCAGAAACGGTTAGTGGAATCATGGTGGACATGTGTGCTGCAGTTCTAGTGCATGCCAAGCTTGTTGATATGCCGTCTTTCATTTTGTGCCATTTTCACCATGAAATGGTGATGCTTCAACCCTCACCTTTCATCTTAACTCACTGACCACCAAAGGATTCCTTACTTAGAAGCTTTTGATTAATAGATGATGAGTTATGCAAGATGCACTGCTCCATGCACTTGAATTTCACAAGATGCACCAATAATAAGTTTATTTATTTAGTGTCACAAGTAAAGCTTACACTAACACTGCAATGAAGTTATTGTGAAATTCTCCTTGTCACCACACTCTGGAGCCTGTTCAGGTCAATGCACCAAACCAGCACATCTTTCAGACTGTGAGAAGAAACCACAGCACCCAGAGGAGACCCACAAAGACACAGAGAGAATATGCAAACTCCACACATACTGTGACCCAAGGCAGGAATCAAACATAAGAACGTAAGAACATAAGAAATAGGAGCAGGAGTAGGCCATCTAGCCCTTCGAGCCTGCCCCGCCATTCAATAAGATCATGGCTGATCTGTCGTGGCTCAGTTCCACATTCCCACCCTCTCCCCATAACACTTAATCCCCTCGCTTATCAAAAACCCATCAACCCGCGTCTTAAAAATATTTAGCGAGGCAGCCTCCACCACTTCAACGGGCAGAGAATTCCAGAGATTCACCACCCTTTGAGTGAAGAAGTTCTTCCTCAACTCCATTCTAAACCGCCCCCCCTTTATCTTGAGGCTGTGCCCCCTAGTCCTACTGTCCTTTCTGAGCAGGAAGAGTCTCTCCACCTCGATCCTATCCATCCCATTCATCATCTTATACGTCTCAATGAGATCTCCCCTCATTCTTCTAAACTCTAACGAGTACAAGCCTAGTTTATTCAGCCTCTCCTCATAGCTCAACCCCCTCAACTCCAGTATCAACTCCAGCTGTGGCCTCACCAGTGCCCTATACAGCTGCAGCAAGACCTCCCTACTTTTATATTCAATACCCCTCGCTATGAAGGCCAGCATCCCATTAGCCTTCCTGACCTAGGCCCCTAATGCTGTGAAGCAGCAGTGCTAAGTACTGTGCCATCTTGCTGCCCCAGAACTTGCAGCTCAGCATCAGGTGCATTCAGACAAAAATAAAACTCAGAATTTAAAAAAAAACCTACATGACTAACGTACTGCAAATCTGGAGATGCATTCTGGTCATGTTTAGTAGTATCACAGTAGAATAGCTCTGATCTAACCAGATCAGTACCAAATTAGTGATGAGCGTGATCTCTTACATATAAATCTGGAAAACAAAGAGCTAATAAAAGCCTAACCCTTTGATAATTTCACAGCCTGAAGGCTCATTCCAACTGGCGGAAGGAAGCATCCTAAATGGTTAGAGTATTTCTCTATTTGAATACATTGTAACATTTAAATGCTGCTATGTTCTTGGTTGGACCTTTATTTTTTATTCTTTCCTGGGATGTGGGCATCACTGGCAAGGCCAGCATTTGTTGCCCATCCCTAATTGCCCTTGCATTGGGTGGCTTGCCGCATCATTTCAAAGAGCAGTTAATTGTCAACCTGGAGTCATGTTTCGGCCAGACTGGGTAAGGATGGCAGATTTCCTTCCCTAAAGGACATTGGTGAAAGTTTTCTTTGCAGAATTGATGACATTTGTCATGGTCACCACCACTGATGGTTCGCTTTATATTCCAGGTTTATTAATTAAATTCAAATTCCACCACCTGCAGTGATGGGATTGGTACCCATGTTCCCAGAGCAATAATCCAGGCCTCTGGAATATTTGGCTAGTGCCATTACCGCTATACCACCATCTCCCCCAATACAATTTTGAATAACCACAGCACAGCATACATTTCAATGCATGATGATAATATTGGGATAGAAATGTTACATAAACAGCTCCATATATTGTCCCAGTTGAACTGAAGTGCCAATGTACCAAATGCATTAAACAAAAATTTCAGGATTGTTTTATTTCATGTTTCTAAACTAAACTATAAGGCAGAATTATTACCAAAGAGTTCAACAAATATAAACAGTGGAAGATGTTTTTAAATGGAAGACAAAGCTAAAAGATGCAGTTTTCATTCAAAGTAATTCCCATTGTCAAATTGAACAATTATATAAAGTGATTTTAATGTCAGTTTCCTTGCCAATAATGTGACGCATGAGCTGGGGTCTCCCTTACTCATCACTGGGCCACTGTATGGTGTCACTGACAGAGAACAAACATCCTTTTGCTTCACAGAACAACTTCATTAGGAATGAGTGACACAGCTTATGGCTGTGGAGAGGGTCAGTCCCAAATGATAGGATACAGGGAAACCATGAAATCAGCTGGAGATGTAATTTATCTGGCTGTGAAGCGGTGTAGAAGATAATGTTCTGTCAATTATTTTGCTTCCTTCTGTATGCAGAATCATCTCAGTAACTCACCAATGGTAACATCTTCATTGGGATAAAAGAACATATAGGCCCAAATAAAATAAATAGGTAGAAACTGGAAGCAGCACCTACCTTCAAGTCTGCTTCGCCATTTGTTTCGATCATGGCTGATCATTGAATTTAATATCCTGATCCCCACTCCTCCTCCTTGATCCATTTGGCCCTTAGAGCTATATCTAATTCCTTCTTGAAATCAGACATTTTGGCCTCAACTACTTTCTATGGTAGTGAATTCCACACATTCACCACCTTCTGGGTGAAGACATTTCTCCTTGCCTCAGTTCTAAAAGGTTTATCCCTTATCCTCAAACTATGACCCCTATCCGGACCCCGCCATTGAGAATATTCTTTCTGAATCTACCCTGATTGAATTTTATAAATTTCTGTGAGATTCCCTCTCACTCTTCTAAACTGCAGTGAATATAATCATAACCGACTTAACATCTCCTCACATGATAGACCTGCCATCCCAGGAATCAGCCTGGTAAACCTTCACTGTGCTCCCTCTATAGCAAATGTGCACTATTGCACTGATTCTCAGTGTTAGATCAGTTATCCCCCAGCAACACACAGCACAGGAATGGGTGTCCACCCCTGTTATTTATTTAACCTTTTTCCTGTGATGTGACAGGTGAAAGCAGTGGGAAGATGTTCTGCCATTCTGCACTTCTGACAGTAAAGCAGTCACCCTTAGAATTTCTGAGGCTGAATGTTTGCAGACTTCCTCACCACAATGGACATCACACCCAAGACCAATAATGTCCTCATCTGATGTCCACACATGCTCACTTTACAGAAGGAAGAACTGGTGTGCCATCATGAGTGGGAATTCAGGCTGATCTTTCCTTCTCCAGCCCAACAATACTAAAGCTTATTGTGCTGTCCCTTCTTGATAGTGGGATTACCAATTGAATCAATATTATAATTTTAAATGACCACACTACAGCATATGTTTCATATGTATGATGACAACATCTTACTTACACTTTTGACAGATTCCTTCAGGCACTAATAATGCCATTTGCATTCGACGAGTTAGGGCAGAAAAATTTGCATTTGTACATTCACATGAACAATAAATATATTCATGCATTTATTTTATTTCTTTGCATATTACTTAAATATTAATGAAGAATGCTTTTGTTGACCCTGTCTTCAATCATTACTGGAGCCCACTTCTCACACAAACTGAGCAGAACGTTTCGATTCCACCTGATCATGTTTTTCATACACCATACTGGATAAATTTAATATATTTGCATGAAATTCTTTGGTCTACTATTTTGATTGAACTGATAACCCATTTGTTTCAAATATGTTAGGAGCTCTATTAAAGAGATTGAAAGATTTCATTATGAAACAATTATATTTTGTACACCAATAGTTCACAGCGAGAGTTCAGTACTTATGGGGAATGAAATTCATAGGACTCACTTTTACACTGTGAAGATGGTACCTATGCAACTTAATAAACATGCAATGTGTTTTAATTTCCTGTATAATATATTAATTCATAGTAGGGCCCAGATAGCACAGTTGGCGAGGAGGCTAGCATGTGGTTCAGAACAACACCAACGGCATGGATTCAATTCCCATTCCGGCCAAGGTAGACACAGGACTTGCCAAACTGCCAAGGAAACAGCTCAGGATGAAGCATCAGCAGACAATGAGCCCACAGATCTGACTTTGGGCAGAGCATCCATAAATAAATGAATGTTAATTCCCGGGGCAAATTACAACACTAGCCCCAGAATTTTCAACTTAAGTTCTTTAAAACAATCAATATCAGATTAGATGGCCATTCCACGCCCTTTATTGATTTAAATGGAAAAGGAAAATTGGCAATCTAATGTCACCCATTATAGATACCTTCCTGTGGTTGAAAATACCACCCATAAGAGAGATTGCATGGCAACACACAGCACCATTTAAAGTCATGTTAATTATTTATATATAATATGTATTTACATACATACAATTTATTAAGTCGTACAATTTTGTCACAGGGCAGTTAAAGAAGAATAAGAGCACCTTGGGGGTCAGGATGTTTTAAGGGTCAATGGGTCAAGGGAATATTATAGATCTTCTCTCAAAGAGAGACCTTTCAGAATTGGCTCATTGCCCTACATAGAGTGCGGTTAGTCTGTACTTATCAGCCAAGACTACTTAAACAGGGACATGCCAACATTGTAGTTGTGCTGCATCTCTAATGTACTCACATGCTGTATATTATCTGGAACAACAGGCCTCTAATGATAACAGCTGCCCATTTCAGCTTTGTGTATATTTCAGAAGTTTTTAAAACTACATTTAAGAATACGAGAGAGAAGGTGGTATGCTGGTGGTTTCATTGGATTTGAAATCCAGATGCCCAAGCTAATACTCTAGGATATGAGTTAAAATTCCACCATAGCATTTAGTGGAATTCAAATGCAATTAATAAAGTCTGGAACTAAAAGCTAGTCTCAGCAATGGCCAGCATGAAACCATCATAGGATGTTGTAAAAACCACTCTGGTTCTCTCATGTCTTTTAGGGAAGGAAATCTGATCTGGCCTATGCGTGCCTCCAGACTGATAGTTTACTCTTCCCTCCCTTCTGAAATGGCTGAGAAAGCCATTCAGTTCATGGCCAACAATGTGATGCCAGTGATGCTTATATGAAAGAATTTTTAAAATCTGGAAATTCTTTGGAGGCAGAAATGATGTAATTTACAGCATAAGAACAGATAATTCAATCAACTGGTCTATGAATGTCATTACAGTTTACGTACACCACCTCATGTCAGACTTCATTGAACCTGATCATCATTGCTGTCTACTCCTTTCACGTCAATTTGTTTACCTTCCTTCCCCTTAAAGGCATCCATGTTGTTCTGTATTCTATCATGCATTTTGGCATTGCTGGAAATGTCTGCATTTGTTTTGCCCATTCTTCATTGTCCTTTGTCCATCTTTAATTGCCCTTGAGAAGGAAGTTCAGTATTTTGATCCAGCGACAGTAAAGGATTGACAATATATTTCCAAGTCAGGATATTGTCTGGCTTGGAAGGGAACTTACAGGTGACAGTGTCCTCATGGGTTTTCCATCCTTATCCTTCCAAGTGGTAGTGGCCTCAGGTTTGGAAGGTGCTGTCAAAGGAGCCTTGGTGGGTTGTTGCCATGCATCTTGAATATAGTGTCACTGTGCATCAGTGGTGGACGGAATGAATGTTTAGGCTGAAGGATGAAGTATTGATTGAGTGAGCTGCTTTGCCCTGAATGGTGCCGAGCTCCTTGTCGGAGCTGCACTCATCCAGGCAAGCGGAAAGTTTTCCGGCACACATCTGACTTGGGCCTTTTAGAAAATGGACAGGATTTGGGGAGTCAGAAGGTGCATTACCTACTTCAGCCTCTGACCTCCTGTAGCCACACTCATTAAATGGATGGTCCAGTTCAGTTTCTGCTGAATAATTAGCCCCAGGATGTTGATAGTGGGGGTTCAGTAATGTCATTAACTATCAAGGGAAATGTTTAGATTCTCTCATGGGAGATGATCGTTGCCTGCTGCTTGTGTGGTGTGACTATTGCTTGCCGCTTATCAGCCAAAGCCTGAATGCTGTTCATGTTTTGCCATACGGACTGGACACAGGCTGCTTCAGTATCTGTGGAGTTGCAAATGGCACTGAACATTGTGCAATCGTTATTGAACATCACCAGTTTGACTTTATGAAGAAGGAAAGGTCATTGATGATGCAGCTGAAGATGGTGGGGCCTAGGACATCACCCTGAGAAATTCCCACAGCAATGTTCTGGGGCTGAGATGATTGACCTCCAACATGCACAATGTTTTCCTTTGTGCTAGGCATGATTCCAGCTAGTGAAGAGTTTTCCTACTAATTTCCATTCACTTCAGTTTTAGCAGGTCTCCTTGATGCCATGTTTGGTCAAATGCTCTCTTGTTGAAATGTCATTCTCACCTCACCACTGGAATTCAGTTCGTTGGTCAATGTTTGCACAAAGGCTGTAATGAGATCCAGATCTGGCAGAACCCAAACTGAGCATCGGTGAGCAGGTTATTGTAAGCCTCAACTGTTTACTATTTACATAGATGATCTGGAGGAGGGGGCTGAACAAAATTTGCTGATGACACAAAGATGAGCGGAAAAGCAAATTGCGTGGAGGGCGCGGAAAGTCTGCAGAGGGATCTGGATAGGCTGAGTGAGTGGGCGAGGACCTGGCAGATGGAATATAACATCAGCAAATGTGAGGTTATCCACTTTGGTAGAAATAATAGTAGGAGGGATTATTATTGAAAGGGTGAAAAGTTGCAGCATGCTACGGTGCAGAGGGACCTGGGGGTCCTTGTGCAAGAGTCGCAAAAACCCAGTCTGCAGGTGCAGCAGGTGATCAAGAAGGCGAATGGAACGTTGGCCTTTATAGCAAGGGGGTTAGAATATAAAAGCAGGAGGTCTTGCTGCAACTGTACAAGGCACTGGTGAGGCTGCAACTGGAGTACTGTGTGCAGTTTTGGTTCCCTTATTTGCAAAAGGATATATTGGCCTTGGAGGGAGTGCAGAGAAGGTTCACCAGGCTGATATCAGAGATGAAGGGGTTAGCTTATGAGGAGAGATTGAATAGATTGGGCCTGTACTCGTTAGAGTTTAGAAGGCTGAGGGGGGATTTTATAGAGACTTACAAGATAATGAAGGGGCTAGATAGGGTAGAGGTAGAAAGATTTTTCCCGCTTAGAAAGGAAAACAGAACTAGAGGGCACAGTTTCAAAATAAGGGAGGGGCAGTTTAGAACAGAGTTGAGGAGGAATTTCTTCACTCAAAGGATGGTGAATCTCTGGAGTTCTCTACCCATTGAAGTGGTGGAGGCTACCTTATTGAATATACTTAAGTCATGGGTAGATAGATTTCTGATTCACAAGGGAACTAAGGATTATGGTGAGAAAGCGGGAAAGTGGAACTGATCCACTTCAGATCAGCCATAATCTTATTGAATGGCGGGGCAGGCTCGAAGGGCTAGATGGCCTACTCCTGCTCCTATTTCTTATGTTCTTATTATGTTCTCATGTAAGTGTTGCTTGATGGCACAGGCACCATACATTTATCCATAACCTCAAATTTCACCCTGTTTTCTATTGGGATACATTTTTACTTAGAAAATTTGGTATATAAAATGATGATTTAGTTGTTTCAATAAAATTCAACTGACTTTATTACTCCCTTCAGAACAAGAGTATGAAAAAAAGTGGCAGAGCTATTGTGAAACTATATTACTGGTAGCAATGTGATGGAGAAGGATTTCTTGGAATGTTTTCTTGACCAATATGTTGAAGAACCAAATAGAGAGCAGGCCGTCTTCGACTGGGCATTTGTGATGAGAGAGGATTAATTAGCAATCTTGTAGTGCAAGATCCTTTGGGGAAGAGTGACCATAATATGGGAGAATTCTTCATTAAGAACATAACAACATAAGAAATAGGAGCAGGAGTAGGCCATCTAGCCCTTTGAGCCTGCCCCGCCATTCAATAAGATCATGGCTGATCTGTCGTGGCTCAGTTCCACATTCCCGCCCTCTCCCCATAACCCTTAACCCCCTCTCTTATCAAAAACCCATCAACCCGCTTCTTAAAAACATTTAGCGAGGCAGCCTCCACCACCTCAACGGGCAGAGAATTCCAGAGATTCACCACCCTTTGAGTGAAGAAGTTCCTCTTCAACTCCGTTCTAAACCGCCCCCCCCTTTATCTTGAGGCTGTGCCCCCTAGTCCTACTGTCCTTTCTGAGCGGGAAGAGTCTCTCCACCTCTATCCTATCCATCCCATTCATCATCTTATACGTCTCAATGAGATCTCCCCTCATTCTTCTAAACTCTAACGAGTACAAGCCTAGTTTATTCAGCCTCTCCTCATAGCTCAACCCCCTCAACTCTGGTATCAGCCTAGTAAACCTCCTCTGTACTCCCTCCAAGGCCAAAATATCCTTGCGTAAGTACGGCGCCCAAAACTGCACACAGTACTCCAGCTGCGGCCTCACCAATGCCCTATACAGCCGCAGCAAGACCTCCCTACTTTTATATTCAATCCCCCTCGCTATGAAGGCCAGTATCCAATTCGCCTTCCTGACCACCTGCTGCACCTGCAGGCTGGGTTTTTGCGACTCATGCACAAGGACCCCGAGGTCCCTCTGCACCGTCGCCTGCTGCAGTTTTTTGCCACGTGAGAAATAGTACTTTCTACCATTATTCCTACCAAAGTGGACCACCTCGCACTTGCCAACATTAAATTCCATTTGCCATTTCCTGGCCCATTCGCCCAGCCTATCTAAGATGGAGAGTGACGCAGTTAAGTCTGAGACTAGGGTCCTGAGCTTAAGGAAAGCTAACTTTGATGGTAAGAGATGTGCATTGGCTAGGATAAGCTAGCAAAGGATACTTAAGGGTTGACAGTGGATAGGCAATGTCAGACATTTCAAGAACACATGGATGAGCTTCAGCAACTGTACGTTCCTGTCTGGCATAAGAGTAAACGGGGAAGGCGGCTCATCCATGGCTTTCAAGGGAAATCAGGGATAGTATTAAAGGCAAAAAGGAGGGTTATAAATTGGCCAGAAAAAGCAACAAACCTGAGGATTGGGAGAAATTTAAAATCCAGCAGAGGAGGACAAAGGGTTTAATTCAGAAGGAGAAAATAGAATACGGGAGTAAGCTTGCTGAAAACATAAAAACTGACTGCAAAAGCTTCTATAGATATGTGAAGAGAAAAAGATTGGTGAAGACAAATATAAGACTCTTACAGTTAGAATCAGGTGAATTCATAAAGGGCAAAAAAGAGATGGCAGACCATCTGAGTAAATACTTTGGATCTGTCTTCACCAAGGAGGATATAAATAACCTATCAGAAATACGAGCGGACAGAGGGTCTAGCATGAAAGAGGAATTGAGGCAAATTCTTATTCGTCAATAAATTGTATTGAGGAAGTTGCTGGGAATAAATTCCAGTAACCGTAATTTTACGGACACGCCCACCGCAGAATTAAGGCAGGCAGAGTTTGCAGAATGGCATTCTCCATTGGCCTGAAGCGGGTTCTTAAGAGCCTCGGGCAGGTGAGGTGGTAAAATTCCAGCCAGTAAGTTCCCAAGGCCTGATGCTCTGCATCCCAGAGTACTCAAGGAAGTGACCCTCGAAATAGTGGACACAATGTGATTATTTTTCTGCATTCTATAGACTGTGGAAGAGTTCCAGTGGATTGGAGGAAAGCCAGTGTAACCCCACTTTCTAAAAAAGGAGAGAGAGAGCAAATGGAGAATTATGGACCTTCTAGCCAGACATCAGTGGTGGGGAAAATGCTGACATCAATTACAAAGGATGTAATAATTGAGCATTTGGAAAGTGGTGACAGGATCGGTCCAAGACAGCATGGATTGACAATTTTCTGGCATTTTTTGAGGCTGTGACCAGTAAGAAGACATGGGTGAACCAGTGTATGTTGTGTATTTGAACTTCCATAAGGCTTTTGACAAGGTCCCACACAATAGTGAGCAAAATTAAAGGTCATGGTATTAGGGGTAATGTATCGATGTGGATAGAGAACTGGTTGGCAGACATGAAGCAAAGAGTGGGAATAAATGACTTTTCAGAGTGGCAGACAACGACTAATAGGATACTGCAGGGTTCAGTGCTGGGACCCCAGCTATTCACAATATACATTACTGAACGAATTGAAAGCAATATCTCCAAATTTTCAGACAACACTGAGGAGGATGCAGGGTGACTTGGATAGGCTTATAATCTTAATTATAGGATTATTATATGAATGGTGACTGTTTAGGAAAAAGGGAGTGCAACGTGACCTGGGTGTCATGGTGGGACTGTCGCCGAAGGTTAGTGTGCAAGTACAGCAGGCAGTGAGGAAAGCTAATGTTATGCTGGCCTTCATAGCAAGTGGATTTGAGTATAGGAGTAAGGATATCATGCTGCAGTTATACAGGGCCTTGGTGAGACCACACCTTGAGTATCGTATGCAGGTTTTGTCTCCTCATCTGCGGAAAAATATTCGTTATTGAGGGAGTCCAACGAAGGTTCACCAAACTGATTCCCAGAATGGCAGGACTGACACATGAAGAGAGACTGAATTTGTTGGGCTTATACACATGGGATTTTAGAAGAATGAGAGGGATCTCACAAAAACATATAAAATCTTGATGCGACTGGACAGGCTAGATGCGGCAAGAATGTTCCTAATGTTGGGGAAGTGTATAACTAGGAGTCACAGTTTAAGAATAAAGAATAAGCCATTCAGGACTGAGATAAGGAAGAACTTCATTCAGAGAGTTGTGAACCTGTGGAATTCTCCATCACAGAAAGCTGTTGGGGCCAGTTTGTTAAATATGTTCAAAAGCGAGTTGCACTTGGCCCTTGCGGCTAAAGGGATCAGGGGGTTAGGAGAGAAAACAGGAGTGAGACAATGAAAGTGCATGATCAGCCATGATGGTGGTGGTGCAGGCTCAAAGAGCCTAATGGCCTAATGATGCACCCATTTTCTATGCTTCTATGTTTCTAAAGTTTCTGCAATGGCTCACCAAAAATGTTAATATCTTAGAGACGATAAGACAAAGTAGCAGAATTAGGCCACTCAGCCCACTGAGTCTACTCCACCATTCGATGTGTTAATGTGTCTGAATATACAAGTTAATTATTGATGATGACAATAGCAATTGATTTTTTTTGTTTGATTTGTTAATGTACAAATGTTTGCAAAATTGAGAGTTCATCTAGAATTAGGATTACACAGAACATTCTGGAAGAACTGGTGTGAGGCAAATGAATGTTGAATGGAGGTGTGGCTGCAAAAGTGGTTGAGGAGGATTGCAGCGAGTCAAATGATAAGATTACTGAATCATTGATGTGAGTTTCGAATATTTTCTGAAACTCATTACTTTGCCTTCTGCCATTACTGTGGTCCTTTCTTTTGCTGTTGTCAATATTTATGCTAATATGAGTAGTATAATGTTCACAGAGCATTTTGAAGATGCTGATTTTATTGCTTTGTGAATGATAAGTGTGTTTGGGCGTACACAGCTGTGGCATCATTCAGATATATTAGCATTTTAAAAATAAATTTGACAAGACTTTGTGGCACACTTGAAAAAAAACTAAGTGAAAGTGCAGTTAGTACTCAGTCAAACATTTAGAATTCATAATTTGTGATAAAATTAGTGAATACATAGAAATGCATGGGCCTAGCAGTGACATTCAGTGCAGATTTGTTAAAAGCAAGTCTCGCTTGACAAATTGAGTTTCCTGAATATGCGACCTAATGGACCCATGAAGGGAATATGACAAATGTGTTGCACAGTATATGGACTTTCAGATGGCACTTTACAAGGTAGCTTACAAGCAGATTTTTTTTTCGCCAAATTCAAGTATGCGATGAAAGGTGGTAACATGTTGATTGACAGATAGCAAATGGTAAGTGTTGGAGTAAGTGGCCAGATTAAAAAGAACTTAGATATTTGTATCCTAGCAGTTAGCGATGGATCCACTTATGTTCTTTCTTTACAAAAATATGATTTTAGAAATCGGAAATACAACCTCAAAATTAGCTTGGGACAGAAAAAAAATGGGAGGTTAGGCAACTTCTAACGGTTGTGAGAGATTTCAGGATGATGGAGCTGAGTTTGCAGAATGGCCACACAGCCTGGCATATTATGGTGTAGAGTTGTGAGATAGTACAACTCGGGAGAGGGAGAAAGAATGTGTGTATCCATTTAATGGAGACACTATGGAGGATGATCAGAGAGAATACAGGGGTGGAGGTTATATAAATCTCTGAAAGTCCCACTTCTGGACTTGATAGTCATGGGAGGTGTGCTCATTACCTGGTCAAACAGGTAGATTATCAGCCTGTGCATCCTTCCAATACACCTGATGGCAAGTAGTGACAATGGAGAATTTCCTTGTCCGCCATACTGCAAAAAGCAAAGACAAACCACTGCAGTACTTTGTCAAGCATAATTATTAACCAATCCAATGGAGGTCCATGGTCAGCAACACCCTCTTAGGGCATGATACTTGAAGGAGGAGGGGTGCTTGCAGATGCTCCTGCAGCTGAATACTCCGCAGTAGTGACTAACCTCATTTAAATGGCAGTAAGGTGCACCACTATTCCTATCCTTTTCTGTATGTGCAATAGGACAGATTTGTGTTGCATACCTCTTTTTAAAGCAGAACCCATGAGACTAAATGCCACAGGCTCTTCAGATAGGGAATGATAAATCATGAAACTTTTCTCAGCCTTTTCACCCAAGACATCTTTTCCACTCCCTACTTACTTAGAAACATAGGAAATAGGTGCAGGAGTAGACCATTCAGCTCTTCAAGCCTGCTCCACCATTCACTATGATCATGGCTGATCATACACTCTCAGTGTCCCGCTCCCGCTTTCTCTCTAAACCTCTTGATCCCTTTAGCTGGAAGAGTCATGTCCAGCTGCCTCTTGAACATATCTAACTGGGCCCAACAGTTCCTGCAGTGAAGAATTCCATGGGTTTACAACTCTCTGAGTGTAGAAGTTCTTCCGAAATATTTGATCCCTTTATCCAAATCCTTGATAAAGATGATAAATGGTTGAGGCCCCAGCACTGATCCCTCTGGACTCCAATACTTACAGATCACTAACACAAAAAAAATTATCTGTACTCTCTTCTTCCTGATAGTAACTAACCCTTTATCCAAACTAATATGTTCCCCTCCTCTACCATGTTTCTTCAACTTGTGTGGTGATCCTTGATGTAGCTCTCTGTCAAATGCCTTCTGGAAATCCAAGTGCCCCACAACTACACGTTCCCATTTATCACCTTGTTTACCACTTCCTCAAAAAACTTTCATTGGTCAGAACATTGAATACAGGAGATGGGACATCTTATTGAAGTTGTACAAGACATTGGTAAGGCCACACTTAGAAGACTGTGTACAGTTCTGGTCACCCTGTTATAGAAAGGATATTATTAAACTAGAAAAAGTGCAGAAAAGATTCACTAGGATGCTACCAGGACTTGATGGATTGAGTTATAAGGGGAGGCTGGATAGACTGCCACTATTTTCTCTGGAGCATGTGAGGCTGAGGGGTGATCTTACAGAGATCTATAAAATAATGAGAGGCACAGATCAGCGAGAGTGTCAATAGCTTTTTCCAAAGGTAGGAGAGTCTAAAACTAGACAGCATAGGTTTAAGGTGAGAGGGGAGAGATACAAACGTGTCCAAAGGGGCAATTTTTTCACACAGAGGGTAGTGAGTGTCTGGAACAAGCTGCCAGAGGTAGTAGTAAAGGCAGGTACAATTTTGACTCCTAAAAAGCATTTAGATAGTTACATGGATAGGATGGGTATAGAGGGATAGGGGCCAAATGTGGGCAATTAGGATTAGTTTAGGGCTTTAAAAAAAGGGCGGCATGGACAAGTTGGGCCGAAGGGCCTATTTCCATGCTGTAAACTTCTATGACTAAGTGAGTTAAACGTGATTTACCTTTCACAAAGCTATATTGATACTGCCTGATCATCTTTTGATTTTCTAAGTATTCTGCTATAACCTCCTTAATAATGGATTCTAGCAATTTCCCTGTGACAGATGTTAGGGAAAAAAATGAGGAAAAGAGATTACAATGGGTGGAAGGTGAATGGACATATTGGGAGTCTCAGAAGTGCAAAGAATTTGCTGTCTATCAGTTGGCCTGTGCTCCAACAGCAGAATGTAGAACAACAACATGGTGTCAGGTGATAGAAGATAGGCCTTCCTTAAAGGGGTAGGCAGCAAATTTCTGAGAGGTCTGTAGCTTGACACAATGAGCTCAAACAGCTTTTTTAAACCCTGGGCTAGTGGAAGAAGCCCACCCAGATCTCCACATTCAATCAAACACATACTGTGTGATTTATTCATTTGCGTGTGTGACAGACAGTTGCCTTTGAATCTGACTGTCAGTTATTAATATTCCAACTGTTGGAAAAATATATGTATGGATGTTTGTCTGAGTTAAGTGGAGTTAGACTGAATGGAATTGAGTTGAAAATCTCTGGAATTCTCTGCCCGTTGAAGTGGTGGAGGCTGCCTCGCTAAATATTTTTAAGACGCGAGTTAATGGGTTTTTGATAAGCGAGGGGATTAAGGGTTATGGGGAGGGGGCGGGAATGTGGAACTGAGCCACGACAGATCAGCCATGATCTTATTGAATGGCGGGGCAGGCTCGAAGGGCTAGATGGCCTACTCCTGCTCCTATTTCTTATGTTCTTATGAAAAAAAATCTGTTTGGAACTTTCAAGAGTTAAGTCATGCTCGTTCAAAATCTGCAGTGATATGATGTAAGAAAAGAATCATTGAATAGTTAGAGTACAATTTAAAAAAATAATTGCAGGGAATACAACTTCTATTATTTTGCTTTCAAGGAACTAACATCTACAGTCAATGTCTATGTGTCCTATTATGTTTAGTTATCCATTTTTCATTTTTTATTCAATAAATTTATTTGATTAATTAAACTTAAAACTAGGTTGTGATACTCTGCAAGTCTCCAGTTTGAGATGAGCTAATTTAAAAATAGGCTTGAGATCCCCTTTAAAATATGTTCCTGACTCCTTTTTTCTATCGAAAGTGAAATCCCGTGAGAGCGCTGAACCACACTAGTTTGTGTGGTAAGCTGCTCTTGGGCTTTGAGTAACGGTATTTTTACTTGTAACATAAAGGAAAAGTCAGTATAGATGGGCCTCTGGATCATAAAACATGACAACATAAGAAGAATACAAAAGGTACCTTTTTTTAAAAAATAATATGTTTTGTTTCTATTCTTCGGAGATTAGAGCACAGTATGGGATCCTGTCTTAGGAACACTGCTTATTACCAAATATTGCTATGGTAACAGAAGCATAATTAAGACCTTCTTCTACAGTGAACAGCTGTGAACATTTTGTCTGGCTTTAAAAAAATAGCTTCAATTTATGGACATCTTCCTTTTCTGAGGGTGTACTTAGCTGATGCCCTAATTATTTTTCCTCCAAACTACCTTAGCTCAAATAAACTAGGGGAAAGTTTGCGGACCTGGAAATTATTTTCACGCAACCTAGGAAAGTCAGTGTAGATAGTAAAATGTGCAAACGTTTGAGTAACAGCAGAGAGGGTGCCTCTGTAAAATGGGCCTTAGAAAGCCTACCTCCCAAACTTTTGATTGTGAACTTCAAATCAGAGTGGCCTACCATTTGGCAGGACGAGGGAGTCAATGTCAGGAGTTTTTGCACATTTGTGGGTGAATGAAGAAGAAACAATACATATGCCAAGGCCTGATGGATGCTAGGCTGCCATCGTCAGCTAATTGCCATGCCAAGTAGTGGAAGTGACCGTGATCATCCAAACTTTCTGACCACAATGGATGACTTTAATGTTGGAGTTCTGGTTAAGCCTGTTCTTAATGCTCTGTAGATGCTTCCTTCACTGTCATCATCTTGCTCTTCTTCTGTTAATTTTTCCAGTAGTGATTAAACACCCTTTTACACGGCTAGCATATACAAAGAACTCAAATTTTCTACTTTTAATAAGAGCTCTCTTGTTAGTCCGGCCTCATTTAGTATTGCTTTCTTAGTTCTTCTCTCCACTCAGTTTAGCATTAGGATCCTTCTTTGGCACCACTGATGCTGATTTTCTTTTCTTTCTTTGAATTTGATTTTATTTATTATTGTCACATTTATTAATATAGAGTGAAAAGTATTGTTTCTTGCAGTATACAGACAAACCATACTTTTCACAGAGCAGGAAATGAGAGAGTGCAGAATGTGTTACAATCATGGCCAGGGTGTAGAGAAAGATCAACTTAGTGTGAGTTCCCAACACTCCAATCTTCACATTCATGATTCCATTACTGACTAGCCATAATGGTTGGAATTCTCTCATGTAGAACATAGAACATAGAACATAGAACATTACAGCGCAGAACAGGCCCTTCAGCCCACGATGTTGCGCCGACCAGCTTTCAAAAAAAAAACAACACTAACCCACTAATCTAAACCAATCCCATTTCGTCCATAAACCTATCCACAGATCTCTTAAACGCCCCCAAACTAGGCGCATTTACAACTGCAGCTGGCAGGGCATTCCAGTCCCTCACCACCCTCTGGGTAAAGAACCTACCCCTAACATCAGTCCTATAACTACCCCCCCTTAATTTAAAGTCGTGCCCCCTCGTGCTAGCTTTCTCCATCCTAGGAAAAAGGCTATCACTATCTACCCTGTCTAAACCTCTAATCATCTTATATGTTTCAATAAGGTCCCCTCTTAGCCGCCTTCTTTCCAGCGAAAACAACCCCAAATCTCTCAGTCTCTCCTCATAGGAGAGACCAGGCAACATCCTGGTAAACCTCCTCTGCACCCTCTCCAAAGCCTCTACATCCTTCCTGTAATGTGGGGACCAGAACTGCACACAATACTCCAAGTGCGGCCGCACCAGAGTTGTGTACAGTTGCATCATGATGCTGCGACTCCTAAATTCAATCCCCCTACCAATAAACGCCAAGACACCGTATGCCTTCTTAACAACCTTATCTACTTGATTCCCAACTTTCAGGGATCTATGTACACATAGCCCCCCCCGTTGCCAGTGAGAACAGAGAATTTGGTGCTCAGCCAAATTTCCATTCACAGCGACAGGACCGGAAAATCCCAGCTGCGGGCAAAGTCGGAGAACTCAAGGCAGCATTTTAGTGCACACAGGCTCATTTTAAGACTCGAGCTGACATTTCTTGCAATATTGCTTAATTTTGTAAGAACACTTTGTTCCACTTCTTTTTTGAATTTCAACACTGCTTTTGACATTGGACGTTACTGTGCTTCCCAGAGAGTTGAAATAATTGCCATGTCATTATGTACCTACCCGAAGCCATGCAATCTCAATGACAGTATGGCAGCAAACAAATAAAACCCAGACTCAGTTGGAGAGAAAATAAATTTGGAAAATGGCACTTGGTCCAGCTCTTCTTTGAATGTATATAGCAAAGCAGCATTCCCTGTGCAAACCAGGAATCATGTTTTCAAAATTATCTATACTTTGTCAAAAGAGGAATCATCCAACATCTAATCTATTTCTACCCTTGCATATCTTATAAACATGATCCCTGGTCCTGCCAACCTTATCTAATTGAAATGATTTGCCAGTGTGGACACAGAGTAGTCTCTTCATTATTTTGAAGACATCAATCAAATTTCCCCT
The DNA here is from genome assembly GCF_965287045.1 of Carcharhinus amblyrhynchos. Taxonomy (NCBI): domain Eukaryota; kingdom Metazoa; phylum Chordata; class Chondrichthyes; order Carcharhiniformes; family Carcharhinidae; genus Carcharhinus; species Carcharhinus amblyrhynchos. The sequence continues at coordinate 42,129,860 of NC_137324.1, read as the reverse complement.
GAGTGTGTGCCACTTGAAAGTAAATAGACCCTGTTTGAATAGCTAACGTATTTTAAAGCAGGAATCAATCTTGTGGCCTTCCTCGGAACCTTTGCTAAAACTTCAATATCACCTAGTAAGTACAGAGAGCCAAACTGGGCACAGTATTCCAAATAAGGCCAGGGACAAAATGGTATGTTATTATGTTTTATATTGAATAATCCTACAAATGCAGTCTAATACCCTATTTGTTTAAGTATAGTTTCACAGCATTTCTTATGAAAGTTAGTGATGCACAGAGGCTCTAAATGATGGACTAGATTCTCCAGCCTTGCCCACAGCTGGAATTTTCCAGTCCTGCTGGCTAAGTGCCAAACTCTCTGTTCTTGCTGGTAGCGGTGGAAGAGCATGAATAGCTGGAGAATTCTGGCCAACAACTGTAACTTGATGAGCCCTTGTTACTAATCAGCTCACCAGAGGAAATAATCTCTCTATATAAAGTATATCTACTACATTCCTTTTATCTCTCCAATTGGTCAATTCTTCAAAGGGTACTACTAAATTCTTCAAAAATTATGTTTTTAACAAATTAATGCCAGTTCTGTGTGATTAACCTTGTTTCTAAATGCTTCCCAATTTTAACTGGAATAATGGTTTATGTTAAGAAATTTTAACATTTCCACAAATTGCAGTGATTCCTGCAATCAGATTCAATCAGTTTCCTAACTTTGATTTATGTAATAAATTCTCCTAAGGGATTTGTTCACTTACTTTCAGCAACCTGTGCATGAAGGCTACCTATTGGTGGGGCCCTGTAAAATTCTATCCCTGAGTTGTAAGCTCATACTGTTTCTGGTTAAAATAAAATCAAAATTGTCCTTTAATAAATTCATTCTATAAATATTGGATCATTTGACATCAAAAAATATCTCCCCTCCACACACCCACACTCTCCCAATTTCTAATTAACACTTTGCGTGATTACATAAGGAAGTTCAAGTTATTTTAGAGAAAAGAATTTTGAGCTCAGCATCCATTCGCTGTGGAATGGTTTAGTCAGATTGATCATTCCTGCTGATTGTTATGCACTAAGTGAGTCATCATGGGCTGGGTTTTATGATGGAACGGTAGTGATGCATGTAATTAACCCCCTGAAACTGACCACAACTTCAGGATGTTGGGCATGTGCTGATCAGAAATCCTGAAGTTGGAGTCTGTCACTCAGAATTTTAATACACGCTGATGTTGTTATGGTTCTCCCCCACCAGAACCAACACTCACTGAACTCAGCAAGAATTTCAATTTTCCTATTGCCATATCATCACTTGAAGTGCCTCAAAAAGTTATGCCTTGTTGTAAGTGGGCTTCTAATGGTGATGTACTTAATAAAATTTGACCCACAATAAAACTGAAGCTGGAAAAAAAATGTGTGCTGTTGAATGATTAATTAGTAGATTTTTTTAAGCTTCTTTAAAGAAGTTTGTTCAAAATATTTTAATTTCTACACTTATCCCGAATGTATCTCCCCACCTTTAAATTTGCTCTGTGTTTTTCAAAAGGATTACAAGTCACATTATTTCAGTGTTTTTGATTTCTTGCTTGTCGGCCTGTGACAAATTCTTTGATGTGATAGGCTGCTTGTACGGCCCGAGAGCATCACCCCAGCTCCATGCTACGCATGCCTATTAAAGGCTGCTGCAGGTACCACTGGAGCTGACATTCTTGCCAGAGGGATTGCCAAACTTGCTTCATGGTCAATGTCATTCTCCACTGACTGACTGTACAGTCCGGCCCCATTTATGTTCCTGACTCACAAGGTCCCAGACATATTCCCCCATTTACCCTAACATTGGAGGAAACAAAAAAGTCTCTTAGCGAATGTTATTTACAGCGCAGCATGCATTACTTCAGTGTCCCCCTGTGCATCATATCGAGTTCCCTTCAAAAGCTTAATTTTTTGACAGCTTATCCTGAGGTTCTTTAAAATGAAATGCTTGGCAGATCTAAAATGAGAGTTGCAATTCAATTTCTTTTTGTTATTTGTACATCTTTGCTATTTACTCATTAGAGATAAATAGTTTCGAGCTTGTATGAAATCTCTAGCTGTATTTTTGGCATATTGCGTCATTGATAATATTTGATTTTTCTTTCCAGACTGACTCCTTATTGCTTATTATCAAAGCAATTGCCATCCTGTAGGGCCATACACTGTCTGTACTTGAATCTGTCTCCAGAGTTCAAATCCACTTTGAAGTTGACAACCATAGCTCCAGGCAATGTACCAAACTCCCCAAACTTTGAAAATATAAAAATATTGAGCCAATAACATTTTACATAAAGATGAATCAAAATATCAGGGACATTCTACTGAATTTGATTTTATTTATGGGTAATATAGATTCACATGTCAGTCTTCAGGCCCTTCATTCTCTGTCTGAACGCAGCTTTCCTTATCCTTTGATACGTGCAGGGAAGAGATAGTCACATTAAAAGGTTTATGTGTGTAAAGGGTGCAAGAAGAAGAGGTAAGCTGACATGTCTGATAAAGCAGACAGCTCCTTCCTATTCAGACGAACATTTTCCGAAAGAAAAAACAAATGTTGATTGACTTTCCAAGAATTATCTTTCCTCTTCTCTGTTCCAATCGAAGAAAAACTCTCGCCTTCATTTCTCATGTTTTCCTGAGTTGTAAGAAATAGCAGATTGAGGCTCTTGTCATGTTCTGGAGAATTAATAAATCATCTGTCTGCGGTGCCTTATTAGTGTGTGAAGATGTACGATGTAGTAATGTCTACGATCCCTTATAAATGCAATCAAATGCAATGAAATTCCACTCTTTGTTAATTCATTGAAAAGCACATGTTTGAATAATATAAACATATTATCTTCACTCATGCCCACATTTTTCCAAGACACAGAAATTTTAGCCACACTTATTCCAAGCACTAATAGATTAGATGTCGTGCACCAGGTTAGCGAAAAGCTAGTGCGAAACTTGGAGTGATTAGCAGGTGAGAATGTTCGCCCGTGACCTTGGGCGATGAGCCAGACATAAGTGATGCCAGTCCGAAATCATCTGAGTTAACTCAGGAGGTCTGGTTAATCTTCTAAGCAAAAGGCTTTAGGCAATACTAGTCCTGCTAACTAATTAAGGCTGTCAGCAGACCTACTGGCGGTGGGAGACTAAACTAAATTTGAGCAACTGAAACTTTGCGGCAACGTCAAATGCTGCTAATACACCTTCAAAAGTCTGCCCTTTTCCAGGGCTGGTCAGTGGGGGTGGTAAGTCTGAGAGTGAAACGGAGGGTGTAGGAAAAACCTGAGCCAACATCATGATGCAGACTGTTTATGGTTGCTATAGGAGAAAGGTTAAAGTGCATTATTGACCTAGTTACTGGTGGGTTGATTAATTAACTGAGCTGCTCTAGCCACCTCTGTGCCTATAATTACTTGAACCCCAATTAAGAAATATGAGAATAAGGTTTTGTATGATTCAGCTACAAATCTGTAGGTTTCAGGGGATGTTTTAGTCACAACACAGCAGAGATGACAATTTTGATTAATAACGTTTATTTTTATTTTTAATTCTTTACAAATCACTCCTGTTTAAAATTCGCTCAGGATGCCAAATGCATGTGAAACATAATTAATTGCACAAGTGAAAAGAGCAGAACAAACAGAATTACGGGTTCAATCTTTGTCATAATCATTTAGGATTTATGCTTTACAAAGCGATGTATGTATATTCTGGCTTGGGAGTTGTATGCACTTATATAAAAATCTGTCCAGTGTGATTTCTCTGCTGATGCGTGGTTTCACTGCTGATGTGGAATAGAATGGAGAATTAGGAAATGGACGTTGTTGTGCCCACAGGTTTAGAGACGCAAACCAGGCACAACGATCCCAAATTTGGGGCCAATGCCCTGTGTCTCCAGGATTCCTGAAAGAATGTGGCAGAGAATTGGATTTGAGGTCCTATCGACTTGTAGTCTGTGCGTGCAACAGAGGGGCCCAATATTTGTTTTAGGCTCAAAAACAGAAAGCGCTGGAAAATCTCAGCAGGTCTGACAGCGTCTGTGGAGAGGGAATAGAGCCAATGTTTCGGATTCCAGCATCTGGATTAATTTGCTTTCAGTCTGCTTTGGTATGTATTTTTGGAAATGAATGGACAGGATAGTGTAAAATTCAAAAGAACATATGCAGGTTGTTGGAGTAGGTTAATAAGTGGCAGATGACATTTAACGCAGAGAAGTGTGAAATGTCTAAAGTTTAAAGTTTAAAGCAGGCTTGTGTTAATGCTGCTACAAAATTACTGTGAAAATCCCCTAGTCACCACACTCCGGCGCCTGTTCGGGTCCACTGAGGGAGAATTTAGCATGGCCAATGCACCTAACCAGCATGTTTAGGATAGAAAAGGAAGGAGACCCATGCAGACACAGACAGAATGTGCAGACTCTGCACAAACAGTGATCCAAGCCCTGGTGACGTAATGGTTAGCACTGCTGCCTCATAGTGCCAGGTCCCTGAGAGACACAATGAGAGTACAATTGTAAAAGGGATGCAGAGCAGAGGGATCTGGGTGTATGTGTACATAGATCATTGAAGTGACAGGACATGTTGAGAGCATGGCTAATAAAGCATGCAGCATCCTGGGCTTTATCAATGAGGTTATAGAGTACAAAAGCAAGAAAGTTATGTTAACCCTCTATAAAACACCAGCTCCACCTCAGCTGGAATATTGTGCCCAGTTCTGGACACCACACTTTAGGAAGGATGAGTGCTGAAAGGATTCACAAGAATGGTTCCAGGGATGAGGACCTTCAGTTATATAGAAAGATTGGAAAAGTTGGGACTCTTCCCCTTTGAGAGGAGAAGGTTGAGAGATTTGATTGAGGTGTTCAGAATCATGAGGACATTGGACAAAGTAAGTAGGAAGAAACTTTGCCCATTAGTGGAAGGATCAAGAGCCAGAGGGCACAGATTTATAGCAAAAGAAGCAATGGCTACATGAGGAAAAACTGTTTCATTCAGCGAGTGTTAGGATCTGGAATGCACTGCCTGAGAGGGTGCTAGTGGTAGGGTCACCTGATGCTTTCAAAAGGCAATTAGATCTTCATTTAAAAATGAACATTTGCAGAGCCACAGGAAAAAGAAAGGGGAGCAGGCAAAAGGTGAATTGCTCATTCAGAGAATCAGCACAGATGTGGCAGGCTGAATGGCCTTTTTTATGCTGTAATAATGTGTGGGTCTAAAGAACTGAGCAAAGCCTGTTGTGGATGCTAGTCTAGAGATCAACTGACCCTGCAAAGATGCATTTCAGTTTTTTTTTAGACTTCTGGAAGAGCCCAGAAGAACAGTTCCACAGCACACCTGACCACTGCTCCAGGCCACCATACTCCCAGAGCAACTCGGGAAGTTGTAGTTATGAGGAGAAGGTGAAGAAGTTTGGTTTGTTCTCAATGAAACATTGGAAAGTTTGAAGTCCTCAGATAGAAATTTCCAAAATGTTAAAAGAGATTCAATAAGATTCATCCAGGTAGGTTGTTCATAGCTAGTAAATAGGTTTTAAAAAGCTATGGAATATGCTTTGGAAATGCTAAAATTAAGAACAGAAAATGAATTTCTCAGGATCCCTACAGTGCAGAAGGAGGTCATTTAGCTGATTGAGACTGCATCCACTCTCTAGGGAGCATCTAACCCAGGCTCACTCCTCTGCCCTATCCCCAAATGTAGTCACTCAAAGAATAGCAGCCATACAACATAAAGTACTAAAGCAGGCCACTGAAGCTGACTGAACAAGATTCATAAGACGCAATAGAGTGAAGAAGGTGATGAAGAAGCAGAAAGTTGTGGTTGGTATCATTTATAAAGGATCAAACTTACTAGGCCAGACTCCCCCATTGTTAAAATGCCTGGAATAAATGTCAATCAGCAATGTTCTACCACTGAGTATTAGGCCTAAAGTATTTACAAAACTGATTCCTCATGATAGAGATTAAAACAAAATATTATGGGTGTTGGAATCTGAAACTAAAACAGAAAATGCTGGAAAATCTCAGCAGTCTGACAGCGTCTGTGGGGAGACAATAAAGCCAATGTTTTGAGTCTGGATACCCTTCGTCAGAGTTCTGACAAAGGGTTATCTAGAATTCTAGAGTAACTGAAGAAGCACCTGGGTGAATGCATTCATTGTGGACAGATGAAGTGGTCCGATTGCCCTCTTCGTCCAATGTGACCTTGTAAAGTAAAAGAAAAATCTGAAATAATAACCCAGTGAAAGGAAAAGATTGCTTTGATAGAAAGTATTGGTTTTGGTTTATACAGCAGTAGCTAATTGTTAACTTCCTCTGTCCATTAGCACACACCTTAATTACATATAATGATGTTGTGTTTCATTGCTAATGGAACAGTGCCAGCATTTCCCTATACTCTGAAATTACTTTTGAAATTAACTATACTCACCCACCTTAATTAATCTTTCAGTTCTCAGGAACATTTTAAGAGGTGAAGACTGAAAGCCTTTCTTGTACACTTCTGAAAGGGCTGAATAGTAAGCCACATGATCGCTAATCTAATATTGGAATTTGCGTAGGTCTTGTAAGGGTTGATCACCCCCAGTCCAACATCAGAGGGATCTAGAATAGGATTATTGACAATACAGCAACAAAGACATTAATGATTTTGGTTAGACATCCTCCTTTGGTGCTAATAAAGGATCTCTAACTTTCCATATGCACAGTAAGAACTCTCACAACTCCAGGTTAAAGTCCAACAGGTTTATTTGAAATCACAAGCTTTCAGAGCACTACTCCTTCATCAGGTGAGTGGAGTTAGGTTCACAAACATGGCATATATAGACAAAGACACAATTGCAATATAATTACAGATTGGAATGTGAAGAATAGCTGGAATCTGAGTCTCCTTACTGTGCCCACCCTAGTCCAACGCTGGCATCTCCACACCATGGTTTCCAGATGCAGATGGACCAACTGTTCAATTCCAGCATTTTCTGTTCTCCCATATTCTCATAAACCTGTTCCATGAGCCATTCATGTGTAGCTTTTAGTTGGTGATCACACTGATGGAAAAAGATAACAAGAGGGCAAAACCCACGTGCCATTATTCATCCCGAACCTCAGTCTTATGAGTTTAAAAGTTGACTGGTTTCTTTCATAATATACTTGAGCAAATGTGCAGCCTTCTTGTGAAGACTGAGCTGGTTAGGATAAAAAGGCATTTGAGATATTCAGATGATGTCAGAGAAAAAGCCCGTACTAAATAGTTAGCAGCTGAGTAAGAATCTGCAATACAATTACATCTTTGTCCTGATGAGTCATTTAATGCAATAGAGAGGAGCCAATCAGGAAGCATGCTGCCCTGATCTCCCAACACAGCAAAAAAAAGTCTAAATAAAGTGTCATTTTTGTTTAGCACAGCTCTAATTATGTAAAGAAAAATGAGTCTCATATGCAATAATGAGAGGCATAGTCTGATATTGTCAAAATAGGAAAAATTAGTCTGGTGCTATTGATGGGAACTGGAACTCACTCATTAGATTTTAACTCAAGCCACCCAATGTTACTGTATTTACAAATGTGTTCACTGGTGTGCAGAAAACATGACAGTGATCAAGGAATCTTTTACATCCACCTGCACAGGCAGAGCTGGGCTTGATGGCTTATTCAGAAAACTACACCTCAGATGATGCAGCACTCCAAGTTCTAAAGCCAAAGTGCCAGTACAGATTATGAGCTCAAGTCTCTGAGTGGGTTTTGAGCATACAACCTTCTTGCTCTGACCAGCATTGAATCAAAGTGTTTAGGGAGTAGAGCTTAGTATAATTCAGCAGATGTAAATATCAACGCCTGAGTCCTTCTCATCTTAGATGCTTTATAATGCTGCTTGGACATACCTGCCCATGATTTGGAAGTTCAGTGAGATCTGGGTAGGTTGGGACAAGAGACGTTGGGATGATGGCTAAATATTTGCTTTGTCATGGCCTGGGACTTTGAGATATCTGCTACAGGCATCTGTAAAATCCACATTCAACTCGATATAATTTGAGGTTAACTGGCCCTTTGCTTCCTTAACTGATGCAACATACTTTAATTTTGCAGGTTACGGACAAGATATTTCTCCAGCTATTAACCTCGCACCAAACATTTAACTCTGAGCTGTCAGGCTATTTAGTCCACCTTCAACTTGTGTGCACTGAGGCCTGATGTATTGCATCGTGTTTGACGATGCTGTCACAGAAAAGTAAAATGGTAATCCAAGAAAGTAGTGGCAGAGCAAACATAAGAATGCAGGAATTTGGAGCATGTGCAGGCCATCGAGGCTACTCCACCGTTCAGTTAGATCATGACCAATCTTTTACCTCAATCCAATTTTCCTGCACTTTCTCCATATCCCTTTTTGTGTTTAATATCCAGAAATCTATAATTTTCTGCCTTGAATATACTCAATATTTGAGTTTCCATAACCCTTTGAAGTTGAGGATTCCAAAAATCCACCAGTATCTAAGTGAAAAAAATCTCTTCATTCCAGGGGACCTTATCCCCTTGTTCCAGACCTTGCAGCCAGGGGAAACATCCTCCCTGCATCTACCCTTTCAAACTCTGTCAGAATTGTGTATGGTTCAATGAGATTACTTTTCATTCTTCTAAACTCAAGATCTCATAGGCCCAGACTCCTCAATCTCTCCGCACAGGAAAATCTCATCATCCCTGCAATTGATCTGGTAACCTTTGTTACACTCCGTCTATGGAAAGTGTATCCTTCTTTAGGGGAGACCAAACTGTACGCACTAATCCAGGTGTGGTCTATATGAGCATATGTAATATTGCTTATGTTAATGAGACCATAAACAACCATTAGATGATTAAAACATCTGCACCACAGAGAAAACATTGTTTAATTGACAGTTCAGGTTTTCTGATTCTTGCTGTTTTTGTAATATTTGTTCTTGCAAGTTCGGTGTTTTCAAGGCTATTAGATCAGCCATGATCTTATTACATGACAGAGCAGGTTCGAGAGGCTGAATGGCCTACATCTGCTGTTTAGTCTTATGGATATATACTTTACTTTAAAGGGTATGAATAACTGACATTCTGTTGTCGTGAAATGATTTTTTTCAACATGGGAGGAAGTTATGAATTAATTACTATTTTGAAGCTTTTTTTACTCATTCTATAAACGCTATAGTGTTCATTAGTTTGAGGCAATTCTTTTACTCTGCTTGAGAAGGCACAAATTCTGTTATGGCTGGAGACTCACATGAGAGGGATAGCATGATTTGCATTGGTGAGAACTCATTTTGAGATTTCCCCCTGCCCCTCGCCGGTGATGTAACCTGTTTCATGCCAAGCGAGGGCATGACCCAAGTTAGCATATTTGTTTTTAGCTAGATTCATTCAGCATCTGGAATTCAGGCACCTGTCAACTTCAGATTGTGCTAGTGGGCAGCACTAGCTTCCCTCACATTTTCAAACAGAAACCAGATCTGATGACCATACCGGCAAGGCTGAAAAGTTAATGGAGATATTGGGTGGTCATGGACATGGTTCCCTTGTACACACAACTTCCCATGTCTCACAGGATGTGTATTCCCTATGGAAAAGCTGCCCTGCAAGGCTTTAACATTACTCCACAGATTATTGAAGGGATTTAAATGTCCATGTACATGAATCAGTCAAATGCACAGGTACTAAAAGCAATCAAAAAAGCTAATAGAATGATGGCCTTTATCTCAAGAGGATTGGAATTCAACAGTGAGGAATTGATGCTTCAGCTGTACTGAGCTTAGGAATAACATCATTTGGAGCACTGCATTCAATTTTGGGCAGCATAGCTCAAAAAGGGTTGGTCTTGGAAGGGTTACATCACAGATTCACCAGTAAAACGGGGGCAGTTTAAAGGGCTACATTATAAGGACTGCTTGGGTTGTTGTACTTCCTTCTGTATTGAAGATTGAGGAGTAATTTAATCAGGATGCTTAAAATGATAGTGATTCCTCTCATTGGAAAATCAACAACAGGAGAGAATAATATTAAAATTAGAGTTAAACCATTTAGAGGTGAAATCAGGAAGCATGTTTTCTGATGAAGACTGGTGGGACTCTGCAACTCTCCCCTCCAAAAGGCTGTCAAAGCTCAATTAATTTAAACTTTTTAAGACAGAGGTCAATAGATTTTAGTTCAAGGTATCAAGGGATATGAAACAAAAGTGGGTAAATGAGTTAAGCCACTGTCTAATTGAATGGCAGAGCAGGGACTAGAGGATAAATGGTCTCTTCTTGTTCTTACACTTGAGCTTTATTTATGTCATTGTGATCGAGTAAACAAAAACCATTTAAGCTGCCCCACACTCACTCCATTTACCCCCACCAAGGTTCAGTTAGTTTATCTAATGACAAGGTGAGTGATGCACAAAGATTTCCAGGGTCTGTCTGAAATTTTTGAGCGATCGGCTCATTTTGTTTGGGCAGCCATAGAATTCTTTAATTAATGTCTGATTGAAGAGAGAAAAAAATCCATCTGATGTCTATCCAGCATGCCCAGTTGCTTCTTGAACTGCTCCTTTAATCTGATAAAGTGTGAACAAACCAAGGAAACAAACATAATTAGTTGCTCCCGAACTTCCTGGCTCCCCAGCGTCGGATTTAGGGGTTACCAAAGATGCGCTGGGGAATCCCTCTCAGAAGTTCCCAGTTAATGTTTTACCCAGCAATTGTCCAGAAGAACTAACTTCTCCTGAACAATTGTAACTGGCTGGGAACCATCATCAAAGCCATTTAACTTGCCAACTTTGGATGGTTCTGTCAGTTTTACACTCATAGTTCTCATAGTTACTCTGAAAGAATTAGAAGGAAAAATAGCTTCAAGCTTCAGAGTAACTATCTTAAAAACCCAGACCGAGCCCTATGCAGGACACTCCAGACTCCAACAAACCCCCCACAGCTAAGCACCCCACCCCTAACACGATATTCTACATGCTTGCACCTCCTTCCCGACCCCATTCTGGTCTGAGCACTGCCCGAACCCAAACTACCGTCACTCATCTCAGGGTCAAATAGATACCTTCCTAATCCTGAACTGGGGTGGCACAGTGGCACAGTGGTTAGCACTGCTGCTTCACAGCGTCAGGCATCAGGTTCAATTCCCGGCTTGGGTCACTGTCTATGTGGAGTTTGCACATTCTCCCCATACCTGCAAGGGTTTCCTCCAGGTGCTCTGGTTTACTCCCACAGTCCAAAGGTGTGCGGGTTAGGTGGATTGGCCATGCTAAGTTGCCCTTCAATGTCAGGAGGACTAGCTGTGGTAAGTGCATGGGGTTATGGGGATAGGGCTGTGGTTAGTGCTGACTTGATGGGACAAATGGCCTTCTTCTACACTGTAGGATTCTATGATATAACGGACTGGCAGACAATTATATTTTCTCTTTTAACTAATTGAACCTCAATTCTTTAGTTGTACTGCAAAACTCAATAGGTTGACACACATCTAGCACTAAATGGTTACACGTGTTTCATTGTCAATTCAGTATCCCTGCACTATAATTTGCATGGGATATAGATCCAGGTCAGCATGAGTTGACATTTAAAAGCAAGACGAAGCTGAGTTGGTGATGGATGACCTTATATTCAGTTGTCTTTCTCAGATAGGGTGCAGAGCTCCAATTAAAATATTGCATATCTTTTATAAAAATTGAGAGCAGCTCTCGATTTTTGGGCTGGTTGTAAGGACAGTGAAACTGCCTGTACTCACCGTTAATACTTTGCAAAGCTGATACTCACACATACAGTTAATTGTTGAAATCTAGAAGTTAGACCATGCACTCCCACAGGGTGCACCATGGCATTTTCTCAAATGCCATCAACACAGAAACAGTGGGCAAAATTCTCAAGACCCGCCATCGGGTTCCTTGGACGGTGTGGGGGAGAATCTGGTAGAAGGACCAGAAACTGGTTTCATGCCGACGTGAATTTACAACAGGATCTTCCATTGATGTCCTCCATGATGGAAAACCTAATTTGCTTTCGTTAATGGAATGTAGATGAATACTGAAGCAGCCATTTCCACCACCTCCCCCCGCCCCCAACACAAACCAACAGAACAGATTCTCCACGCAACAGACGGGAAAACAGGCGAGTGTGAAATGAGTTGGAACAATGTGGCTTTAAGGTGCCTGGACTCACCTGAACAATGCATGAGGCTGCCACCAGACTTCAGGATGGAGGCCGCCCACAACCTTGGACCCTGGAACACCTCAGCAATGGGTGAGGAGTGCACCTGCAGGAGGACATTCCAGGTTAGGCATCCTGGAGGGGTCCATCTCGCAGCCTCAGAGTGTTCCTAGAGATCCAATTTCATTCTCAGGAGGTCCATCCTATAGTTTGCATGGAATATATACAGTGGCGTAGCTAGGGGGTGGGGCGGGGGGCAGGATGGTGTGCAGGGAGAGTGACCACTCCCCCTGAGCACATTTTTCAGAAGTGGTGCCTTTTATACTCACTAACTCCCACCCATACATGGAGCTGACTGACAGATTGATAAGCCAATTGGGAGCACGACTCTCGCTCACTAATTGACAAGTTTATGGAAAGGCTGGAACCTGTATTGGGAATATATAGCCTAGGAACTGAATGGCAGAAGCACTTGTGTAAAGTGCAGTGAGGTGAGCGGATAACCACACCAGTTTGTTAATTACAATGATCTTTTAATTCTGTCACTAAGTTGAGCCAGAAGTTATGAAGTTGAAATGTCCCATTTCTGTGTTGAAACTAACTATCTTGCAGCACTCCAGAGGTTATAGCGTCAGAAAGAAATATTCATTGTCCTTCCCAATGTCTGCAAGTGCCCACACGAGGGGATTTTGAATGCTTTTCGAACTTCATGCACAGAATTCATTAATTACAGCCTACCTGTGATTATTGATTTTTTTAAAAAATGTATATTTTCTGGTTATATATTGTGGTATATTGGGAAGACCCACACCCAACCCTCTGACTGACAGCTCAGTAAACCAATCCGGAGCACAGTTCCTTACTCAATAACTCCCGCCCACACCCAACCCCCTGACTGACAGCTCGATAAACCAATCTGGAGCACGGTTCCTTACTCAATAACTCCCGCCTACACCCAACCGCCTGACCTACAGCTCGATAAGCCAATCCTAGGATGATATGTCACCCCTTCCCCCGCTCTGCCAATCCAGTATACAGGACCTCACATAGTGCTGACTGACAGCTGAGTTCACCAATCACAGCACTACGCGTCCACAAGCTCCGCCAATCTGGACACGGCTCCTCAGCCCCGCTCCGTCAGTGGGACAGTCCGGTCTATGGATGAACATCGGGATCCAGCAGTGGTCATTTTTCAGAAGTAGCGCCTTTTCAAAAATAAATGTTTTTTTTAAAGGAAAAAACATAAATTACTGAGAAAAGAACGGTTGTTTTGCATGTGATGTGATGATGCCAGACTGTGATGATGTCAGTGTGGGGCGGGGCCTGGATAGGGTGGGCTGGGATTGGCAGAATAATAATGAGGGGATGGTCATTTTTTATTTCGCGGAGCCTTTTTTATGTGCTCCCTCCAAGGCTGGAAAATCCCACCCGAAGTCAGCAGAACTTTGCATGATCTGTGTCCCACCCACTACAATTCCCGTGGCGGGTGGGACAGGAAAATCCTGTCCAGTAAATTAATTTAATCTCTCGCTGACTTGAAGGCTGGTAACAAAAGTTAGTTCCACTGCAATTATTATACGTACAACTTCAATAAATACAATCCAAAGTTTAATTGGAACTTGAATTTTGTGTTTTGAAGGATATTATTGAACTAGCTCAAGCTGTATCAGATGGATTTTGTTACTTTTCAAATAGTAGCGATATTTGTTGACGAGTCAGATTTTTGAAGCTGTTACAATTACCCTCAAATCTATGTGCTGCGCAAATTGTAGTTCAAATGTGCATCTTAATTACAGGTTGGAGCCAAATAAGTAATATCTTCCTTCACCAAATCCGGCATTACGTCAAGACTGCATTAAGGCCAACAGAGTCTCCAGGAAACATATACTATACATCCTTATTCAATCACTGGCAGAGGCAGCTTGGCTACATATGGCTATAGGGACCTGAATTAAGAGAAAGTGAACTATAGCTTTTTCTAGAGGGCTTACAGCTTAGATTTTCTGTTTGGCATTTTTTTTAACAATGATGCCAACTTATTTAATTTGAATAGATTAATGCCAATGTTAAACTAAAACTAACTAGAAAATCTGGGCATTTGTGTCTTGCGTGAATGGACTACCCCTGCAGAGATACTTTTAGGTCAACCTACAAACCCATAACTGGCACATTTCAGGAATCATTGATATGTTACAGCGTGCAAGATACAACTGTCTCCAATGCATGTGACAATAATAAATCAAATCAAATCAAATCAAGTGTTTCGCACTTGTGTGTTGCTATGCCACCAGAGCCTTGTCAGTACCTGAGAAAAAAATGCCAATAATACGTCTACATAAAATGTTTGCCTGCTTATTGCCTAATGTTGCTAATATTTGGTAATTTGCCATTTGGGCATTGGTCAAACCAATAGCTACTGTTTTGGAAACAAAGGCCCATAACATGTGACATCCAAATATACAGCAGCACAAAGGGCAAGCATAATGGTTGTATATAATTAGTGCACCTTAAAGACAACTGGGACATTAATTTGCATGGATGTAGATTGACACGTGTCTTATAATTCTCTACTCATTCAGAGAGCTGGTGCAATGAGTCGAATGGCCTCCTTCTGTACTATAACAATTCTATAATTCTGTTACGAAGTTCAGTTGAACAGAACGTTAACAATCAGGCATTTATTAATAACACTGGATCCTCCATGTCTCCTTCAACATATCCAAAGCTGTGCTCTTTGGGAATGTTTACATGGCACCACTGACGTTAGAGTGGCCAATGTAATGGCCATAAGTTGAAAGCCTAACTGATGGCGAACGGTATTCAGGGATATGAAGCAAAAATGGAATTAGATCACAGATCAGCTATGATTTATCAATTAATGAATACGTTCAAGTTTCTAAATGGCCTTTTACTATTTCTGTGTCTTGTCCTAAATATCATATAGCACAGAAGAGTTATAACCACATACTAACTAGCACCATTATAAAGACAACCTTAGGAATGTTGCAAATATGCTTCAGATGTCTAGGTCAGTGGTGCACTATATTATGGCTATCAGGAATCAGTATGCTACATGTTGCATAAGATGTTGTTATCTCTTAGAGCAAACATTGAATTTAGCATGGCATGAAGTAAGTGATTTTATTTATTTTTCTTTGTATATTTAATTAAAGACAAAAATATTGGATAATCATGTCAATTGCAATGGCAATATTCAGCTGTGAACCAACATGGGCAGTATGGGCGTCATGGTGGCACAGTGGTTCGCATTGCTGCCTCACAGCACCAGGGACCCAGATTTGATTCCTGACTTGGGTCACTATCTGTGTAGAGTCTGCACAATGTCCCTGTGTCGGCATGGGTTTCCTCTGGGTGCTCTAGTTTCCTCC
Source organism: Carcharhinus amblyrhynchos (assembly GCF_965287045.1). Taxonomy (NCBI): domain Eukaryota; kingdom Metazoa; phylum Chordata; class Chondrichthyes; order Carcharhiniformes; family Carcharhinidae; genus Carcharhinus; species Carcharhinus amblyrhynchos. The sequence continues at coordinate 42,114,308 of NC_137324.1, read as the reverse complement.
CACAGTCTGAAAAATGTGCTGGTTAGGTGCACTGGTCATGCAAAATTCTCCCTTAATGTACCCAAACACAATGAATTAATTGCAGTGTTAATGTAAACCTATTTGTGACACTAAACTAAACATAGAATATGTTCATAACCACTGGTGCCTCTAGCAATTCTCCTTGTTAAAGATTGTGCAGCTATTCTTTCCAGCTGTTGTTATGCTTATCATAGGAACCAAATTTTAGGCCTGTGCCTGGAAAGGACAAACTTTATTCCTTCCCCAGACACAAAAAATACTGGATTGCTCAGCTATATTAGCACTTGCATCTCCATTATGTTCACTGGGATCTTAGGATAAATCATATCAGCCACATTCCTGAAAATTATTGAAGGAGTTTGCTGCCAAATATCTGAATTACCAAATAAGCCATCTTGTGTTAGGTCTTTCCTGTTTCTTTTGTACAAAATCCTTGGGCTTGCTTGAGGTGGAGGATTCACTTAGCACAAAGTGGAGCCTATTTATTTAAGCTTAGCTTGAATTGCAACCCTCTGTCACTAGATCCAACCAGCCTCTAGCCCCATCCACTCCCTGCGCAATGCCTCCAAGTCATCTGTTTCACCTTTGTTTCAGTAGATTTATTTATCTGATCCAGGTTGATGTGAAATGGGGAAGATCCTTCCTCTTTCACCTTCTGAAAATTTGTGGAAAATGCAAGATCTACCCCAGACCAAATTGACTGAGGTGCCCTCCTTTGTCTTGCAGATGGTGCTGTGGTTCTTCCCCATTGAGGTAGTGCCATCTCCTCTGTGGATGTACCCAGGCTAGTAACCGCATCTTGGACCTGAATGGCTTTCTGTGGATCCTCAGCAGTACACGTGATGTTCAAGTGTGGTGTTGCTTTGCTTCAGATCTGGACGGACATCTTGCTCAGTGGGGCTGAGTTCCCTGGGTGTTGGTGGTGATAGAAATAGTGGAGATGAGGGTAGTGGAGGTGGAATTAATGGGTCATTTTGACTGAAGGACCATCAGAAACTTAATAGAAAATAAAGTCAAGAAAAGGAGAAATTGTTTGAAATGTGTTGATGGAACCAAGAGAACATGTAAAGGCTCATTTGCTGATTTAACAACCTCAGTGGGGAGCAACATCAGCTGCAAGTATGTATTGTGAACTTGAGTGTGAGCTACACATTGTTTTTTTTAACTATTTAAAATCATAGGCAGGATTGACCTAGATTTCTAATATGTGTTCTTGGAGTGAAAGGCTTCAAATCAGAATTACAACGTTTGGAAATTTTCACAGTAATACAAGTGCATGACGGTATATCTTTAATCTGTGTTAGCTTTTATCATCATATATATCCATTTGGGCAACCTGTTATGTAGGCAATGTAGATATATACTAGTCAGCCACTGTATCGTGATGCGTTATCTGTTTTTAATATTAAAGTTATGATTCCTATTGGCTCTCTTCTTTCCTTGTTGGTTTCTATGTTTAATTGTATATTTGCAAACTATTCATCGAGTTAATCTGCAGCCAATCTGCAGGTAATCTGTACCTTCTAACCTTTTAAATTGTTAATTTGACTGGAAGCATATGGGTTTCTCAGTCTTAAGGTTATGGGTGCAAACTCACTTTGGGACCAACATTCCCTCTTTTTTAATGATTTAGTTCACTGCGTGACTCCTTTAAACTTTTTGCAGGACCACGCACTGTTCACGATTTAAATAGGCTAACTTGCGTGTACCCTGAATGCAAAATTTTTGGTTGCCGTGCACCCTGCAAAAGAAACGTTGTTCACAACTCGAAATATAATCTAAACCAAAATTCCAGTACAGTACAGAAGCAGTGATGTGTTGTCAGAAATTAATTCTTGAGATGAGACGTTAAACTGAGCTACCAAACATCTGATCTGTTAGTTTAGGTGTACATCCAAAGATCGATGATACAATTGGAAGAACCCAGCCTCTGCCTTTCACCACTCTTCTCAGCCAAAAATAGATTGGTCATTAACTTGTCATTCATTGCCGTCCTGTTTGCTGGATCCTGTGTGTGCAAACGGGTGCTGCTGTCATCATGCATAATTGTTACTGCGCTTCAGTACAATCCGTCACATGCGAAGCACGTTGAGGTGTTTCTCAGGAATCAGCTCAGCTCGAGATGAATGCAAGTCTTTCTGTGTCATAAAATCAAAATGCTGCAGAAGCTGGAAATCTGAAATAAAAGCAGAAAGTGCTGGAACAATTTTGGAGGTCTGGCAGCACCTGTCGAGAGAGAAAAAGAGCTACCGTTTTGAATCTGTGTGACACTTATGCTTGGTTTTATCGGTCAGATCATTGAATACAGGAGTTGGGGCGTCTTGTTGAAGTTGTACAAGACATTGGTAAGGCCACACTTGGAATACTGTGTACAGTTCTGGTCACCCTATTATAGAAAGGATATTATTAAACTAGAGAGAGTGCAAAAAAGATTTACTAGGATGCTCCTGGGACTTAGTGGATTGAGTTATAAGGAGAGGCTGAATAGACTGGGACTTTCTGGAGTGTAGAAGGCTGAAAGGTGACCTTATAAAGGTCTATAAAATAATGAGGGGGCATAGACAAGGTAGATAGTCAATATCTTTTCCCAAAGGTAGGGGAGTTTAAAACTAGAGGGCATAAGTTTAAGGTGAGAGGGGAGAGATACAAAAGTGTCCAGAGGGGCAATTTTTTCACACGGAGGGTGGTGAGTATCTGGAACAAGCTGCTAGAGGTAGTAGTGGAAGCGGGTACAATTTTATCTTTTAAAAAGCATTTAGATAGTTACATGAATACGATGGGTATAGAGGGATATGGGCCAAATACGGGCAATTCGAATTAGCTTAGGGGTTTTAAAAAAAGGGTGGCATGACAGTTTGACCGTTGGGCCAAACGGTCTGTTTCCATGCTGTAAACCTGTTTGACTCCTTTGGCATGATTTATAAATGGAAAGTTTACTTTCTTTTTCTTATGACATCGTGGGTAGCATTTCACAGGCTCACTCATCCTGGAACTGTAAAATCCCACTCAAGATCAATGAACCTTTCCACGGTTCACCCCCCCACCACCCACTCCGATTCCTGTGGCGGGTGGGATGGTAAAATTCTAGCCTATATATTGAAAGGAATTTATTTGTATTTTAATTTGATACTTTCTGCAGCTCTCTTTTCTTTAAAACTGAGGCAGTCTATATATTTTGCTTGTTTTTTTTGAAATAATTGAAGTTACGTGCTAAGCAAATATACAAGGACATATTTCATCCTCCACTTTGATTTGGGGTGGCACAGTGACACAATGGTCAGCCTGCCTCACAGCACCAGAGACCTGGGTTCGATTCCCAGCTTGGCTCACTGCATGGAGTTTACACAGTCTCCCTGCGTCTGTATGTATTTCCTCCGGATGCTCCGGTTTCCTCTCACAGTCCAAAGACGTGCTGGTGAGGTGAATTGGCCATGCTAAGTTCTCTGTCAGCGTACCCGAACGGGCATCAGAGTATGGCGACGAAGGGATTTTCATAGTAACTGCATTGCAGTGTGAATGTCAGCCTACCTGTGACTAATAAATAAACTTTAAGGTAGCAGAGCTAAAGTAGAGGAGGCCAAATTTTTTTTTCCATGAAAAGGGACTTTGAACCTATCTGTTTTACGTGTGAATAACTTGCCTAAGAATGAGAAACATTCTGGGCATCTGCCGTAGACCCACAAGCTCTTCAATATATCAGGCATAGATGGCAATCATCTTAGACTCGAATGATGGAGTGTTGCATAAAATAACTGGCCCTGGAGTCCTATAAGCAGGAGTGCTATTTAACTTGATATCAAATATTAACCTAGCAGTGGAAGAGACAGCCAGAGTCAAAATAAAAGCTTTGATGATAGTGATTATTATTACTGAAAACAAAATATGTACAATGAAAATGTTCAACTTTTTGAAGGGATGATGGATGAAATCAGAAAACTCAACTGACCAGAACTATTACAGGAAAAAAGAAATAATCATATATCATATTTGGGAATATGGTACAGAACACACACACACACACACACACATCAGTAGCAAAGATGGATATGAGCAATTATATTATTGATGTAAGTAGGGCCTGCCACCTACTGAAAGTCTAATTTCTTAATGGCAGCCAATTGCATAGATACCTGGTCTTTCTACAGAAGGACTAGGGACCTTGAAGAACATTCCTCTACATCAGGACCTGTTGGCACTCCTCCTCATTGTCAAAAGTTTATTTATTAGTCACAAGTAGGCCTATATTAATACTACAATGAAGTTACTATGAAAATTCCCTAGTCGCCACATTCCAGCGCCTGTTTGAGTACACTGAAAGAGAATTTAGCAGGGCCAGTGCATCTAACCAGCATATCTTTCAGTCTGTGGGAAGACACCATAGCACCCAGAGGAAACCCATACTGACATGGGTAGAACATGCAAGCTCCACATAGTCATCTAAGCTGAGAATCAAACCCAGGTCCCTGGTGCTATGAGGCAGCAGTGCTAACCACTTGCTTTGCCTTCTCTGCCAATTTCTTTACCCATCCAATCCAACAGTTACCCAACACCAGAGAAATTATTAACTGAGGCCCAGCTACATAATGGAAATATCCTTGATCCTGAAAAATCATTTGGAGTTCAGGGCATCTCAGTGTACCTAACACCAGCTGTTCTCTACCATGGTTACAGTAACAGAGAGTGTTTGCAGATTCCTGAAGTTAGTATGATAATTGACACTAAGAATGAATTTACCGGAGTTATTTTGTCTTGACACATATACCAGAATTATTTGAGGGAATGAAAGAGCATTCTGGCAATAGAAATTCTGGGATTTAATCTATTCAAGTTTCAGTGTGGCTATTGGTATTACTCCACAGAAACAATTCAGGCACAAACCATGGAGTAGAGATAAGCTTCTGAGGTGAATTTAAAAGTGGTTAAACCAGAAGAATCCAAGAGTTTGTTGATACGTCAATGAATCATGAACTGGATACTACTGGAGTATATGCTGGTTAGTTTATATTAAAGTGGATATGAATGACTTGGAATTACAGACAGAAGTAAAATTACATTTTCAGACGACTGGCAAATTAAAGATAACATTAAACAGTAAGTGATGATAAACCAACTACAAATATCACCTGGCTAGATTGAAAAGGTGGATTAATGAGTGGCAAATGAAGATGGAAAAATAGAAAGTAAAAAGATTAGGGTTGAAAAATAAACAGCTGTAAGGGAAGATAACTAGATCTTGAGATGTACTGCCAGATAATTAGATCAGAAATTCAAAGAGGCGGTAATGAATCAGTACAAGACACTAATACATCCAGACCTGGAGTGGCCAGAATTTTATTGCCCTGCCTGCCAAGGGAATCGGAGCTGGTGAGAGGTGGGCAATGTGAAGATCCATTGACCTCAGACAGTATTTTTTTAACATGTTTTAGGACGAGTGAGGCCGTAAAGGCCCTGTGTTTTATTCTGGTGTGGAGATGCCGGTGTTGGACTGGGGTAAGCACGGTAAGAAGTCTCACAACACCTGTTGAACTTTAACCTGGTGTTGTAAGACTTCTTACTCTACTTTCATTCTGATCACTTTAAAGACATCCATAATTGAAAGCAGTCTAGAGGAGCAAACAGACTGGAAGTTGAGTGCCTTAGATTATTTATTCTGAAGAAGAGATTATTCTAGCAATCATGTTTCCTCATGGAGTAGATAATTTGAACCCTGATTACATATTTCAGATTGCCAAACTTCTTGAAGCAGCGGAGTTGTACTCAATTTGAAAGGTCCATCCAAAGTTTGGATTCAAATAAAACATGCGCGAATGGACTACTTGTGAGATTGCTGTGGGAGCAGGGGGAGTCGGGTTGGAGTGGGGGGGGGAGGGGAACTAAAAATGGGACAGACATTTATGGGAATAAGCAACTGAGGGAAATTAATTTTGGGACAAGTGAGATGGACTGCAGAATCTTTTACAGACCTGCACTTTCCACATTTTCACTGTCAATCCTTGTATTTGTTTTATTAATTCACTTGGGGCCTTTGTGTTCTGTACTGAAGAATTGTTAATGATCCTAGGTTTTTATTTGTTTCCAGGAGGGCTATATGTTTATATGGAAAGAATACTGCACAGACAGGAAACAATTAATTCAACTGATTCTTTTTCTGTTTTGTCATTATTTACCAGAGAGCAACACATCTGGCATTTCTCTCAATTGTGTTACTTTTAAACGGTTATCGGCTAAATGATTTCTTAAGGACTTTCTTTGCATTAATAGTATTAAGTACCACAGAGCAACTGTGTTCATTCAAATAACAGTAACGCAGCGGAATTAATGTTGCGCCAACTGGCCAACTTGTGTGCTGTAAACTTCATTCTTTGAACAAATAAAGAATATTACACAAACTAAGTTTTTTAAAAAAAAGTGCTTGTTCACATCAAAGAAAGGTCCGTAACTAAGAAGGGAGAGATAAGAGAATCTTGGGTTTTGGTCATGACTGGAAGAACTGCTGGAACACCGTAAGGCTGCAAGAAATAGCCTTTTTCGATGGGAGAGAAAGCAATTTCTGGAATCTTAGGCAGCCTTTAAATTAATTCTCCAATATTCTGCGAAATGTCAGGTGATAATTCACATGCACAATTATTGTTTTTAATTTTTCGTTGGGGTGAATTATCACTCCACTGGGCAGTAGAATTATCACTTGCGCACAGGATAATTTGTATTAACAATTGGCTCCAGCAATAGCCTTTCTGCCTGATTTACACGTTGACCAGCTGAAGCTGTACAGGAATAGATTTTTTTTTTAATTATTGTGAAACTAAAGTGAAAGACCAAGACTCACGGTGCAGGACACCACCAAGGTTGAAAAGAGTAAGAAAGTCAAGATAAATCGAAAGCCACAAACCCAGATTAAGCTCTTAGTTGTGTGGTTTCATTCACATTAACTGCAGACAGCTGATCTCTTTTTAATTGGTATAGAACTGTGTAAAGCCCTAACATATAACAAAAGCCAATTGAGACAGGCTGCCATGTCATAGCCGGGCTACTAATTTTGTTATTGATCTCTATTCAGTAAATTCTACTTTATTTTAAAATTACTCCATGTTTCGTGCATTGTTTCTAACCGTGTCAGAGATTGGTTCTGATTAAGCTGGACATCAGTAAATAATTGCTTCATCTGTTTTGCTTCCTTGCTCCTGCTTTGCCTGTACATTCTGGGCCACAGATCAGCTCCAGGCATCTAATGTTACCTGAGGTTTGGATGTCAACTGCACACCTCAACCTGCAGCTGCAGTCACTGCTTATCTGATTAGTGCAGAGAGGGTTACTTCACCCTACAGGAAGAATTACTGTAAGAGAGGGATGGAGTCTTTTGCCAAATCTAACGCTAGATAGCAGAGCAAAGACAGGTAGAGAATGGGAGGAATGGCATGATTTCAGTTTTAGCATTTGAATAGCTGCCGTGATGTCAGTTTGATATTAGCTAAGGCTCAGTTGATAACATTGGTGTCTCTCAGTCAGGAAGTTGTGGATTGAAGTCCTACTCCAGGACTTGAGCATGAGAATCAAAATTGACATTCCATTGCGGTACGGAGGGAGTGCTACACTGTCAGAGGTTTTTTTTTGTGTGTATGAGACAGTATGGAATCAGAAGGAACTGTATGTCAGGACTTTGCAACCCAACTCAGCTAGTCCCATGTCCTTATTCATTCCCTGTAATCCCTACTGTTCTATCTTTAGCTGCTTATTCAAATTCCATTCGAAAGCCATTATTGAATCTGGCACCATCACACTCTCAGACATAGCATTCCTGATGCTAACCACACACTATGTAAAGAGGGCGAAACTAATCTGACGACCACCTCACCATTGGTTCTTTCACCTAATATCTTCCTGCTGTGTCCTCTGGTTTTCAATCCTTCCCTGATCATTTTGAACATCTCTATTAAATTTCCTCTCATCAATGTCTTCTCAAAAGAGGACAACTTTAGCTTCTCCAATCTGTCCAAGGAAGCTGAAGTTCCTCATCCCTGGAAACATTCTCATGAATCTTTCCTGCACTCTCCGTGAAGCCTTTGCATCCTTCCTAATGTGTGGTGCCCACAACTGGACACAACTTTTTAAAAGTTTCTTTATTAGTGTGACAAGTAGGCTTGCATTAACACTGCAATGAAGTTACTGTGAACGTCCCCGAGTTGCCACATTCCAGCCCCTGTTTGGGTACACTAAGAGAGAATTCAGCATCGCAATGCACCTAACCAGCCCTGTGGGAGGAAACTGGAGCACCTGGAGGAAACCCATGCAGACACTGGGAGAATGTGCAAACTCCACACCATGACCGAAAGCCGGGAATTGAACCTGGGTCCCTGATGCTGTGAAGCGGCTGTGCTAAATCCTGTGCCACTGCACCGCCACTGTATATCAGCTCAGGCCAAAACAGTGTTTTATAACGGTTCATAGCTTCCATCCATTGCACTTTATTTCTTTACTTATAAAGCCTAGGAGCTCTATGCCTTTTAAACCTCATTCTCAATGTGCCCTGCCATCTTTGTCAACATTTTGTGCATGTGTACAGATCTCATCAGCTGCTTTAAAATTCTATCATTTGTTGTCTACTGCTTCCCTATTTGGATTACTCCTTTTTTTTAGCCAGATCTCTATTATCACCGCAACATTACACATTGGCATTATTTGCAACTGCAGCTCACCAAACTTCATTAACAGGCTTGGTGTATTTTCATGCTGCAACTGTCCTGAGTATGAGACCTGAAAAAGACACCTTCAAAATCCAGACCAGGGTCATGCAAGGCTGTGTGTTAGCTCCCATTCTATTTAAATTCTATCTGACCGAGGTTATTCACTTCATCAAAGATCAATGCTCTCTGACCTTTGTGTAAATACCAGCTAAATAGGAAACTCTTTTAATCTCAGTTACCTCCAACCCAAAACTAAACTCACTACCATAAATAAACATGATTTACAGTTTGCAGATTACTGCAAATAAGAGAAGAAAAGAGAGAGTATAAGAAGATTCTGGTAGCTAACATAAAAGGGAATCCCAACATTTTCCATAAGCATATGAAGGGTAAAAGAATGGTAAAAGGAAAAGTGGGATGCATGAGAGACCAAAAGAGAATTTACTCATGGAGATAGGAGGGCCAGGTGAGGTAGTACATGAACAGTTTGCATTTCTCTCTACCAAAGAAGAAAAAAATTCCAAGGTCAAGGTGAAAGAGGAGATAGTTCAGATAGTTGAAGAGTTTAAAGTTGGTATAGGTGTGTTATTGGATAGGTTATCTATACTTGAATTTGATAAGGAACTAGAACTAGATGAGATGCATCCAAGGTTATTGAAGGAAGAGAGAGGGGATGTTGCAGAGGCACTGGCTATAATTTTCCAATCTTCCTTACATGCAAGAGTGGTGCTACCATCCTGAATTGAAAAATATGTATTGCCATACGTCAACCGTCACTGGGTCAAATCATGAAACTTCCACTCTAAGAGCACTCTGAATGTACCTGCAACACATAGTCTGCAGCAGCCCAAGAAGGTGGCTCACTGGCACCTTCTCAAAGGAACCTGGTAATAAATGCTAACCCAGGAGCAATGCCCACAGTCTGCGAAAGAATAAAAATAAAATGTGATTTAATGCAGAGACATGTGAAGTGATTCATTTTGGTAGGAAGAACACAGGCAATTCAAACTAAAGGATATAATTCTAAAAGGGGTGTGGGAGCAGAGATACATGGATGTATTGGTGCACAATAATTGAAGGTGACAGGGTGGATTGAGAGAGGGATTAATGAAGTTGACAGCATCCTGGGCTTTATCATTAGGGGCAGCAGGGGAGATGATAGCCTAGTGGTATTATTGCTAGATTATTAATTCATAAACTCAGCTAATGTTCTGGGGACCAGGGTTCAAATCCCGTCACGGCAGATGGTGGAATTTGAATTTAATAAAACATATCTCAAATTAAGAATCTATTTAAGACCATGAAACCATTATTGATTGTCAGAAAAATTCATCTGGTTCGCTAAAGTCCTTTAGGGATGGAAATTTGCTATCCTTACCTGGTCTGGCTGACATGAGACTCCAAAGTCACAGGAATATGGTTGACTTTTAATTGCCTTTGGGTAACTAGGTGTGGGCAATAAATACTGGCCAGACAGGGATGTCCAAGTCCCACAAATGAATAAAAAAGAGTACAAAATCAAGGAAGTCATGTTAAACCTATATAAAACATTGGTTTGGTTTCAACTGAAGTATTGTGTAGTTTTCTGGGCACCACATTTTAGGAAGTGTATGAATGGATTAGAGCAGCTGCAGAAAGATTAATCAGAGTGTTTCCAGAGATGAGGAACTTAAATTGCTTGGAACAAGTGGAAAAGTTGGGACTGTTCTCCTTGCAGAAGGAAAGGGAAGCTTGAGAAAATATTTCATAGAGATGTTCAAAATCATGAAGGATCTGGACAGAGTAGATGGAGAGAAACTCTTGCCATTTGTTCTCTATTCTTCCATCAAAGATTTAAGGTGATTGTCAAAAGAAGCAATTGTGGTGTAAGGAACTTTATCATGCAGCAAGTAGCTAGGATCCGGAGATGAAAACAGGGTCAGCTGAAACTTTCAGAAGAAATTGGATCATTTGTTCTTTTCACAAGATCACAGAATTGTTACAGTACAAGAGGCCATTCAACCCATTATGTCTGCACAGGCCCTCCAAATGAATAATTCATCTCGAGCCATTCCCCTGCTTTCCCACATTACCCAGAACGTTTTACTTTCCAGCTTTTCAGCCTAATTTCCTTTTGAATGATTCAACTGAACCTGCCTCCACCATGCTGTCAGACAGTGCATTCCAGATCCTAATTACTCGCTGTGTGCAGTTTTTCCACATGTTACCATTACTTCTTTTGCCAATTATCTTAAATTTGTATCTTCTCAATCACACCAACATATGAATTAGGAGCAGGAGTAGGTCGTTTGGTCCCGCAGTTCAATGAGATCGTGGTTGATCAGACAGTAACTACCACAGGCCCCCATAACCCCCAGTAATCTTTCATCACCTTGCTCCCATAAAGTCTTCCACTAATGGGAACAGTTTCTCCCTCTCTATTCCATCCAGAGCCGTCATGGTTTGGAACACCCGTAGCAAGTTTCCTCTCAACCTCTTGCTTTTAATGTGACTCAGAGATTTGTGTTCAAATGTGATCTCATTGATCACAGGCAGAGTGGCAGCGGACCCCTCCTTCCCCCTCACTGATCACAGGCAGAGTGACAGCATTACTCCCCTTCCGCCTCATTGATCACAGGCAGAGTGGCAGCGGACCTCTCCTTCCCCCTCACTGATCACAGGCAGAGAGGCAGCAGACCTCCCCCCACCTTCTCCCTCACTGATCACAGGCAGAGTGGCAGCGGACCTCCCCCCCGCCTTCCCCTTCACTGATCACAGGCAGAGTGGCAGCGGACCTCCCCCCCGCCTTCCCCTTCACTGATCACAGGCAGAGTGGCAACAGACACCTCCTTCCCCCTCAGTGATCACAGGCAGAGTGGCAGTGTAACTCCCCTTCCTGCTCACTGATCACAGGCAGAGTGTCAGCGGAACACCCCGCCCCACCCTCATTGATCACAGGCACAGTGGCAGTGAACCTCCTCTTTTCCCTCACTAATCACAGGCAGAGTGGCAGCCGACCCATACCTCTCCACTGATCTCAACACAGAGCCGTACTCTCTGCACTTACCTCCACACTAGCTGGAGCACCCAAATCAGACCTTTGTGGAGCATGTCTGCTTCCTGCCGATTCTGGATGGGCAAATGTGATGGTAAAGCGGGAAGTGCCTGTAAGGTTGGTGTGCAGCTGATTAAGTCAATTTAAATGCATGCAAATACATTTAAATGGCTGTCACATCCGTTTCGGGCACCGTCCTGATCGTGGCCATTTTTGGGCCTTGGTAAAGGGAGAATCAGCGTGGAGGCAGGCACGAATTGCACTACTCACCTCACACTGAACTCTACCAAGTTTTTGCACCCGAAAATGGGCACAACGCGATGGTAAAATCAGGCCATGTATGTCAATATTAACAGGGTCTGTGTGCTGTGATTTAGAAAGTTTCATTTCAATGCATCATAGAATTTTAAGTTTCAGAAGAAGGCCATTGATCTGTGTGAACATCATCTACTTAATCCTGCTTGCCCAACTCTTTCAAAAATACATTTTTTTCCAAATATTTTTCCTTTTCTCTTTAAAATGTAATTCTGAATTCTGCTTCCCCACTTTTTAGGTCAGGTATGTTCCAGTAACCTATTGCATTCTAAAAAAAAACTAGTTCTCTCCACCTGTTCCTTTATTCCTTTGGTGCTGATCTTACACATTTCCCCTGAAAGAGTTGACGTACGAGGAGAGTTTGGGCTTATACTCGCTGGACTTTAGAAGGATGAGAGGGGATCTGACTGAGATATGTAAAATTTTAATAGGGATTGATAAAGTAAACATGGACTAAATGTTTCCCCTTGTTGGCCAATCTAAAACAAGATGTCACAGGTATGGGTTGAGAAGCAATAAAAAAAAACCGAGATGAGGAGAAACTACTTCTTGCAGAGGGTGATGAATTTGTGGAAATGTTGCCCCATAATCATTCTTATACTTGGGAGTCCTGGTTCATGCCCAGGGGACTGTTCCTGTACTGTACTTTTCTTTGTTCTTTGCTCTAAGATGGACAACCTTCCTAAAAGAAAATGTCCAAAACTAGACATAACATTCTAACTGCAACCACACCAAATATTTTGGCAATTATATTGCAATTTTCATTTTGTTCTGTATGTCTCTATTCAATCTTTTTTATTCTTTAATGGGAATTTGCTGGTTTAGCCAACATTTGTTGCCTATCCCTAATTGCCCTTGAGAAGGTGGTGGTGAGCTGTCTTCTTGGACAGGTGCAGTCCACGTGGTGTAGGTGCACCCACAGTACTGATAGGGAGGGACTACCAGGATTTTGACCCAGTGACAGTGAAGGAATGGCAATATATTTCAGTCAGGTGCTGTGTGGCTTGGAACTTCCATGTGGTGATGTTCCCATGTATCTTTTTTTTCATTCATAGATATTGGGCATCACTTTGGCCAGCATTTATTGCCCATCCCTAGTTGCCCAAGGGTGGTTGTGAGTCAACCATATTGCTGTGGCTCTTAAGTCACATGTAGGCCAGACCAGATAAGGATGGCAGTTTTTCTTCCCTAAAGGACAGTAGTGAACCAGATGGATTTTTCCAGCAATCAATGATGATTTCATGGTCATCAGTAGATTCTTAATGTGACTGCTGCACTTGCCCTTCTAGGTAGTAGGGGTAATGGGCTGTAAGGTGCTGTTGAAGGAGTCTAAATAAGTTGGTGGTGCTAGTGTGCATCAGTGGTAGAGGGAGTGAATGTCGAAGGTAATGAATGGAGTGCCAGGCAAGCAGGTGCTTTGTCCTGCATGGTATCAACCTTCTTGAGTGTTGTTGGAGCAGCACCCATCCAGGCAAGTGGAGAGTATTCCATCACATTCCTGACTTGTGCTTTGTAGATGATGGACAGGATCTGGGAGTCAGGAGGTGAGTTACTTTCCTCAGAATTACTTGCCTCTGACCAGTTCTTGTAGCCATTGTATTTATATGACTAGTCCAGTTCTGTTTCTAGTCAATGATAATGCCCAGGATGTTGGTAGCGGGGAATTCAGCAATTATAATGCCACTGAATATTAAGGGGAGATGGTTAGGTTTGCATTTATTGGAAATGGTCATTTGCTGGCACTTGTGCAAGCAACATTCATGGCAGCATGGGATGTGTTATATATGCATAATGTTGGCTCTGCAAATTCAAGTTTTCTTCTCTCAGTCTATCAGTGGTTCCTTTAGACAGTGTACCATTGCTTTGCATTGAGCTCCTAGCAGCATATCTCTGAGGGATAGATAATTACACCAGATGCGGTAAACAACTTATTAGATTTAGCATACTTCATGTTTGCTCCTCAGCTCTCTTTGGTTTGGAGGATATTGTCAGACAGGCTAAAATTTATATATTAAAGCAAATTATATCTTCATTTGCAATGATTGATGTGACGTGTAAAATTCAGTAAATAATAAAATTACATCAAGTATAAATATCCTTTTACAAGAGAGGGTCAATTTTCTTTTTTATAAGCCATATTTGGATTGCATATATAACATTCTGTAGATTTTAAATGAAATTTCTGATTTCTGACCTGATGAATTTTGTTTGATAATAAAACTTTCTATATAAAGCAGGCAGTGAAACCTAAACATTTGCTGGGATGAATCCAACCATTTGCAGCCAGAGGCATGGAGTTGTGCCCAGTTAATTACGTGTCAGTCCCCAGTGGCAGCAAAACCTCTTAAATCAGAGGGCAGAACAAAGAAAAGTACTGCACAGGAACAGGCCTTCCATCCTCCAAACCGTGGCCGATCATGATGCCCTAACTAAACTGAACTAAAACCTTCTGCCCTTACCCAACCCATATCCCGCTATTCCCTCCCTATTCGTATTCCCATCTAGATGCCTGTTAAAATGTTGCTAATGGGCCTGCTTCGACCACCTCATCTGGCAGCATGTTCCAGGTACTCTCTATTTTCTGCCTGAAAAACTTCTCTCGAACATCTCCCTCAAAATTTCCTCCTCTCACCTCTGCCGCCTCTTGTAATTGACACTTACACTCTGGGAGAAAGCCTTTGACTCCCCACCCTGTCTATGCCCCTTTCATAATTTTGTACACCTCTATCAAGTTTCCCCTCAGCCTCCGTCTTTCCAGTGAAAACAATCCTAATTTATTCAACCTCTCCTCATAGCCAACGTCTCATGGTCAGGCAACATACTGGCGAACCTTCTTTGCGCTCCCTCCAACGCTTCCAGGTCTTCCTGGTAGTGTGGTGACCAGAACTGCATGCAATACCCCCAAATACAGCCTAACAAAGTTTTTAAATAGCTGTAACATGATTTCCTAACTCTTGTGGAATTCCTGGCTACAAGATTTGGGGAAAAACGGTAAAAGGAGAGAAATAACAATATTAATCCAAACTGTTTTTTCCGATTGAGATATCAGTAAGGTTTAGACACCCATTATCCCTGAACACATTACAATTTAGAGGTGGCTCAGAGATTAAAGAGGAGCAAAATGGATTTCTGAGCCTAACAAAGACGGCTCAGCAAACCCTGTTGGGGTGTATCCCTCGTCATTAGACATTCTGGGTGTGATCTTACTTGCCGTTCTAGACATGCTCCTGCTGCAACGAGGTCAAAGAATTTGGCCACCAGCCAAATTTCTATTCACTGATGCAGGATGGAAAAAGCCCATTGGCATGAACGGTGATAGGATTCTGGCCTCTGTGTCCAATTGAGATGCCCAGAATTGGGAGCATCATGGTATCACTTTACTGGGATATGTAAATAGTGAGTGTGCATCAACATTGCAGAGACTGATGTCATGTAGCATAAGATACAGCAGTAGGAACTGTGTCGATTCCTTGGTGAAGTACGCATGTAGAGCTCTCTTGTATTTTGTATATGGCACCCTGAGCCTTCAATAAAAAAAAATCAAAGTATTTGTTACATTCATCACTGTAGGATTGGAAATTTTGTATGAGATTGGAAAGTTCATGTGAAGAATCCAGTAATACAACATGGTGGCTGCTATGTATTTTTGAAGACTGTGTTGCAGAAATAAAGTCATAGTGCGACATTGACAATGGCAATTGTGGTAACTTGCTTCAGTTCAGAAATCAGGGAATGGAACAAGTCCAAAGATTGGGAGAAATCAGAAAAAAGAAATTGGAACTACACAAGCAATCTGTTACAAAAGCAGAACATGTCCAAAGGACACCAGGAGGTGTCAATGCTCAAAAAACAGTGAAAGACTAACAAGGAGTATCACTGGATTGGTGGTCACACCAAGATTAATAAGTACATTCAAGATCAGGCTCTGAATGTCAGTTTGGAAACAGGCCGATAGATTGCGGAGCCATTTCAACACTGTGAATTCCTGATGAAGATAGCTAGAGGATAGGGCCAAAGATAAAACATGTGAAATAGGCTATAGCACAGAGCTGATAGTAGTATAGAGCCTGGGTGTGCATGTGTCCATGACTCAAGCTGCAGGCACAGAACTCTGCAATGCTATTTAGTATTGCCATCAAAGGAAACCCAATCCACAGTAAACAGGACAAAGTCCTGGGGAGGCAGTGAGCATTCAAACAATAACTATTAAATTTCCCATCTTGAATTGGAAAGCCACAAATATCCTATCCAAGTTTAAGCTTTCCCACCAGAGAATAGAATTAGGTTTTACCATGCTGAACCTGACACTCAGGCAATTAAAATTAAAATAGCCACTGGAAACGAAGGGCTCCATTGAATTAACACATCATGTTTATCTGATGAGACTCAAAAAAAAGCCAGTGAAGTCCTGGAGTACACGAGAAGATCAATTCTGGGTCATGGTGAATTTCAAGATCTACCATTTAGAGTTAATGGCATTCAGACAACTGAAGGAGTCAATTGATCAGTTTGTAAGCCAATGTCAAAATCAAGGTAGAGAATGTTATTTCCCTGAAGCTGAGTTGTTGGAAAGAATCATTGCTTTAATGCCAATCAAAGCCTTCCAGAGAGAACTCTTAGGAATAAAAGGGCATGACAGACACTTTATTGAAAGGAAGTTTAAAGCCATTGTGGCAGGAAGGTAACACATGCAAACACTGGGTGTCACTACAACTATTGGTGAAGTGGCCAAGAAGTAAAAGCAGAATGAATCCTGTGGACGATGTGGTCTCCCATACACTAGCCACAGAATTATCTGGTGTTATTGGGCATGACAGTGCAGGAAATCTATGGGAAATAAGTGTGTGCAGTGTACTTGCAGCAGTAACATGGAGTGAGACAGAAGTCAATGCAAGCACAGGCATGTACATGAGGTTGACAATGGGACAGTGGGGGTAGAAAATGCTGAGAAGAAAATGAGCCAGCTTTCCACATTGTAACTGTGGCATGATCTGAGTGTAAACACACAGCTAGAGGTCTTTGCTGCGTTCCACATGTAGGCTGGATTTTGTGGGGTGCCATATTCCCCGCCCCCTCAATGGAAAACATAGAACATAGAACATAGAACATTACAGCGCAGAACAGGCCCTTCGGCCCACGATGTTGCGCCGACCAGTTACAAAACAATGACCCACTAACCTAAACCAATCCCTTTTCGTCCATAAACCTATCCACGGATCTCTTAAACGCCCCCAAACTAGGCGCATTTACAACTGCAGCAGGCAGGGCATTCCAATCCCTCACCACCCTCTGGGTAAAGAACCTACCCCTGACATCCGTCCTATAACTACCCCCCCTTAATTTAAAGCCATGCCCCCTCGTGCTAGATTTTTCCATCAGAGGAAAAAGGCTATCACTATCCACCCTATCTAAACCTCGAATCATCTTATATGTTTCAATAAGATCCCCTCTTAGCCGCCTTCTTTCCAGCAAAAACAACCCCAAATCCCTCAGCCTCTCCTCATAGGACCTCCCCTCCATACCAGGCAACATCCTGGTAAACCTCCTCTGCACCCTCTCCAAAGCCTCCACATCCTTCCTGTAATGTGGGGACCAGAACTGCACACAGTACTCCAAGTGCGGCCGTACCAGAGTTGTGTACAGTTGCAACATAACGCTGCGACTCCTAAATTCAATCCCCCTACCAATAAACGCCAAGACACCGTATGCCTTCTTAACAACCTTATCTACTTGATTCCCAACTTTCAGGGATCTATGTACACATACACCTAGATCCCACTGCTTATCCACACTATTCAAAGTCCTCCCGTTAGCCCTATACTTGACACATCTGTTATTCCTACCAAAGTGAATTACCTCACACTTCTCCGCAACCTGTCTAAGTCTTCCTGCAAACTATGACACCCTTCCTCACTATCTACCATACCTCCGACTTTGGTGTCATCAGCAAATTTACTAATCCACCCAACTATACCCTCATCCAGATCATTAATAAAAATTACAAACAGCAGTGGCCCCAAAACAGATCCCTGAGGCACACCACTCGTAACCGAACTCCATGATGAATATTTACCATCAACCACCACCCTCTGTCTCCTATCCGCTAGCCAATTCCTGATCCAATTCCCTAGATCACCCCCAATCCCATACATCTGCATTTTCTGCAGAAGCCTATCATGGTGAACCTTATCAAACACCTTACTAAAATCCATATACACCACGTCCACTGCCTTACCCCCATCCACCTCTTTGGTCACTTTCTCAAAAAACTCAATAAGGTAAAAGTCAGTTGTCCACCTGCCTTCCCAAAAGCCTGCAGCAATATTATTATATAAATAGCTCTAATTGTTTCAGAGTGTGACTTACACCTTGTCTGATTAGCTGGCAGCTCTGTAGTCCTAGCAGTGCTCGGAGGAATAATAACCATATTGGGGTGGCATGGTGGCACAGTGGTTAGCACTGCTGCCTCACAGCGCCAGGGACCTGGATTCGATTCCGGCCTTGGTTGACTGTCTGTGTGGAGTTTGCACATTCTCCCCGTGTCTGCTTGGAATTCCTTCAGGTGCTCCAGTTTCCTCCCACAATCCAAAAATATGCAGGTTGGGTTGATTGGCCATGCTAAATTGCCCCTTAGTGTTGGAGAGATTAGGAGGGTAAATATATGGTGTTACAGGGCTAGGACCTGTGTGGGATTGTTGTTGGTGCATGCTCGATAGACCAGATGGCCTCCTTTTGCTCTATAGAGATTCTATGGTTCTATGATTCATTGCTTGGACTATAGGCAGTCGCCAAGAGAAAAGAGATGGAGCCCAGACTTCTAGCTAAGTCCACATTTTGGATCCAGATGGCAGATCCCAGTGTTTGCGTAGAGGATGGGTGGGAAGCTGCACAGCCAGGTTTGAAATGTGAGGGTACAACACTAAAGGACTGGTACAATCTTGGGGGTGCCTCAAGTCCCCTTCAAGTATCCTAGCGGGGTCCGTAAAATCCAACCTTCTTTGAACAAAAGTGACAAATACATGCTCGAAGCAAAGACAGATGCTGGAGCTGGTGGAAATATTTTGCCACTGGAATTTTTGAAGACAGGGATCTTGACCAATGTGAGTTAATGGTACAACGTATAACAGCCAAACTGAGAGCTGACTTTCAGTCATCACCAATCCATTGTATAGGTATGCTGATTTTAAAAGGGAGGTCTGGCAAGTCTTCATGGTCATTGCAAGGTTTCTGCCTGGTGAACATGAATGGTCCAGCAGGCGTAAAATGACCAATGTGGAGACAACTCAAAATTGTGACAAGATACTAAATCAACAATGTACCATCGATGGAAGAAAATGATAAAAAAAAACCCTATGGAATCAATCCACGACGAACAGACATGTTCAATGCTGCAGGGTGTTTCAAACATGGTGTTGTTTTGCATTTAAGGGAAGATGTGATTTCTTGAATTGAAATGTGGTGTACATATGGTGAGTCTGTGGAATTCATTACCACAGGAAGTAGTTGATGCCAGAACATTGTATTCAAGAGGTGGCTGGATATAGCACTTGGGGATCAGAGGTTATGGGGAGAAAGCAGGATGAAGGTATTGAGTTGGGCGAACAGCCATAATCGTGATGAATGGCAGAGCGGGCCTGAAGGCCTCCTCCTGCTCCTATCTTCTATGTTTCTATATCCAGAGAAGGCTACAGAAGGAAGTTGTTGAACGTAAACAAAAGTTAAGGCATATCCAGGAAGAGCACTCAGCCATACTTGCAGATTTACAGGATCAGAATGAAGTTCATGCACAGTCAAACCAGGAGAAAATGGCCAGAATGGAACAACAGCTCACTGCACAAGACATGGAAATCAACACCCAGAAGACTGCAGAACATTTAATCTGCAAGCTGAATGACCCCACAGAGTCATAGAGGTTTACAGGATGGAAACAGGCCCTTTGGCCCAACTTGTCCATGCTGCCCTTTCTTTTTTAAAACCCCTAAGCTAATCCCAATTGCCTGCTTTTGGCCCATATCTCTCTATACCCATCTTATCCATGTAACTATTTAAATGCTTTTTAAAAGACAAAATTATATCTGCCTCTACTCCTACCTCTGGCAGCTTGTTCTAGACACTCACCACCCTCTATGTGAAAAAACTGCCCCTCTGGACACTTCTGTATCTCTCCGCTCTTACTTTAAATGTATGCCCTTTTGTTTTAGACTCCCCTACCTTTGGGAAAAAATAGACACTATCTAACTGATCTGTGCCCCTCATTATTTTATAGACTTCTATAAGATCATCCCTTAGCCTCCGATGCTCCAGAGAAAAAAGTTCCAGTCTATCCAGCCTCTCCTTGTAACTCAAGCCATCAAGTCCTGGTAGCATCCTAATAAATCTTTTTTGCACTCTTTCTAGTTTAATAATTTCCTTTCTATACTAGGGTGACCAGAACTTCACACAGTATTCCAAGTGTGGCCTTACCAATGTCTTGTACAACTTTAACAAGACATTCCAACTCCTGTATTCAATATTCTGACCGATAAAACCAAGCACACCGAATGCCTTCTTCACCACTCTGTCCACCTGTGACCCCACTTTCAAGGAGCTATAAATATGTACCCCTAGATCTCCAAGTTCTGTAACTCTCACTGATACCCTACCATTAACAGAGTAATTCCTGCCCTGGTTCAATCTACCAAAATGCATCACCTCGCATTTGTCTAAATTAAACTCCATCTGCCATTCGTCAGCCCATTGGCCCAATTGATCAAGATCCCGTTGAAATTGAAGATAACTTTTTTCACTGTCCACATCCCACCAATCTTAGTGTCATCTGCAAACTTACTAACCATGCCTCCTATATGAGAAACCTAACTGAGAAAAGCCAGAAACTGCAGAATGATTTGACCATAGCTAATGAAAAGATTCTAGTGCAGCAGGAAAGACTACTGAAGAAGTAAGAAGAGTTGAGGTCTACACAGGGTCAGCATGCAGCTGTGGAATTGCCTGAATTAAATGGCAAAAGGTTCGAGTTATTCATTCAAAAGAAGGAACTTGATACCTTTTAAAGTTGAAATTTATTTATTACCCAGAAGTAGGCTTACATTCACACTGTAATGAAGTTACTGTGAAAATCCTCTAGTTGCCACACTCTAGTGCCTGTTCGGGTACACTGAGGGAGAATTTAGCATGGCCAATACATCTAACCAGCACATCTTTGGACTGTGGCAGGAAACCGGAGGAAACCCATGCAGACACGGGGAGAATGTGCAAACTCTACACAGACAGTGACCCAAGCTGGGAATCAAACCTGGGTCCCTGGCGCTGTGAGGTAGCAGTGCTAACCACTGTGCCACGATGTTTACAGCAAGCCTTTTTCATATGACGTCACAACATCTAACGGAGCAACATTAAGGAGGAACAAATGTCAACTAAGGGTATTGTACCAAATGCATCTTGTCCAATAGTCTGATAACATTGAAAACATGTGGGTCTAAAAGTGAAATTGTGGAAGATCACTGTGAAGACATCCAGTGTGCAGGATATTCATTCATTTACATTGCTGTGTCAAGAATACCATTGTGATGATTCTAGATCACAGAATGGTTTTACCATTATGAGTTCAAGACACATTAATAAACTACCTATACATCTTTTTCTTATTGATTCTCTTCCCACGCTGACAGGTGCAAGAGGCAGCCTGTTTCTATAGTTAGGTATTCCCAGAGCAGGTTGCGAGCCTGTTGCCAGGGGCTATAGCTTGAGGGGCACCAATCTACATAAAGCATGGCTAACCAGGAGATTCTCTCACTCCTATTGCCTGCAATAGATATATTGGAAGCTTTTACAGATTGGTCATTAAAGTATTTGGCCAAGACCTGGAATGTAACTCGAACCCAGAGCTCTGACTGAGAGACAAGGACACTAGCCACTGCACCACAGGACCGACACCCAAAGAAACATTTTAAGCAGTCTTAAATGATGGGTGGAGGTATAACTTGTACGCAAAGAGTGTTCAGATCAGTTCTGTTGTGTTTTTATTTTATTTGGTAATGTTCAAGTGGAGGAGGGAGATAATACGCTATTTATTAGAATTTGTAAATAGTGAGTGTGCATTATCATTGCAAGAAGTGATATGACATAGCGTGAGACACAGCAGGAGGAGCTGTGTTGACTCACAGGTAAAAAGTGTATGTGGAAAGTGTCCCAGTAGCACAGACAGACAACGAGAATCTGCCTCTGTCTGACAGCTCCCGATGGGTGGGATTTTCATTCCTAGGATCCTGGTTCCTGGGGAAGGTCTGACCTCACAGTAATATCATTGGGCCTCTCCCATGGAGCAGATGAGGGTTCATCTGGTGGGCGAGATCTCCGCCAAACTAATTAAATCCTTTTTGTTTAAATCCTGTAATAGCATCTAGATGTCACTGGCAAGGCCTACATTTGTTGCTCATCCCCAATTGCCCTTGAACTGAATCATTTCAGAGGACAGTTAGTCAATCATGTTTTACACATAGGCCAGATCTGATAAGATCAGCAGATTTCTTTCCATAAAAAGCATTAGTGAACCAGATGGGTTTTTACAATTGGTGATGGTTTCATGGTCACTATTACTGAGACCGGCTATCAATCAATTCCAGATTTTATTAACTGAATTTAAATTCCCTTGGAGAAATGTCAAGATACAGCTATTATAACTGCTGAAATATAATTTTTCAACTCTCATCGACACAAGCAGGCTTTTCTATTTTTTAAGGAATTGGGGATTTAAATAACTCCACTGTTTGACAGTTCTATAGACCTTATCCACAGTCCACAAACTTTTACACCTCGTCCATATATTTGTGACTCACATACTGATGCAGGAGCAAAAATAGAATTCGTTTAAACTTAACCCTGTTAATTTTGGGATTCCAGCATGTGTGAGTTCCTCCTACTTGCAGAAATAGGATCTGTCAAAAATGGGTCAAAAACAACTGAATCTCAGTCCCACCCACTATATTTAAAGGTCCGCAGTGTCTTCATGGTTCTGTGAAATCCAGCTCATATTGTCAATCCAAATATTTTGTGTGTATGCAGAGTTGTGGTTACTCCTTGTAGCTATTCCTGATCGGAGATCTGTAGCTCATCTGCAGCCTCTCTGTGATGCCCATCATCCAACTATACCTAGGCCAATCCCGCTTTCTGCTGCCCTCCACTTTGCCCTCAAAACAATCTCTCTAGCTTTTTTCAGCTCTGAACAAATGACCAAAAACTGACCTTGTTCTTGGATATTAATTTTGAAGAGTTCTTTTCCCATTTCCAATTTCAAATACCTCTTCATTTGTCTTATGATCTGTATCCGAAATGTTCACATAGGCCTTAGCATCCATATTTCAAAGGCCACTATTTTCTTCCACAGAGTTTTATTTCCTATCCAGGTTTCTGAGGCAGAAAGGAAAGTTGATGGACTATAGCATTTTATGAGCTTTTTTCTTGTTATAAGCTTGAGTTTTCTTGTTGTGAATACATCCTTCACCTTTATAAAATTACTTCTGCCTATTGCAGAATTCAGGTGTTCCGGGTGTTAGCCTATTCCGGGTGTTAGCGATGGAAAGGGCCTGAATGAAATTATTGTTACTAGAGAGGCGGTGCTTGACAGACTAGAGGGACTGATTGTGGACAAGTCCCCAGGACCGGATGGAATGCCTCCAAGGGTTCTGAAGGAAATGGCGGAGGTGATAGTGGATGCCTTGGTGGTTATTTTCCAAACCTCGCTGGATTCCGGGGAAGTGCCGGAAGATTGGAAAACGGCTAATGTTACGCCGTTGTTTAAGAAGGGTGGCAGGCAAAAGGCAGGGAATTATAGGCCGGTTAGTTTAACGTCTGTTGTAGGTAAAATGTTAGAATCCATGATCAAGGAGAAAATAGCAAGGCATCTTGAGGAGAATTGTTTGGTAGAGCAGATGCAGCATGGTTTCGTTAAAGGGAAGTCGTGTCTGACAAATTTATTGGAGTTCTATGAGGATGTGTCTAGGGCAGTGGACAGAGGAGAGCCGGTGGATGTGGTCTTTCTTGATTTTCAGAAGGCGTTTGACAAGGTGCCTCACAAGAGGTTATTGCAGAAGGTCAGGGGGCATGGAGTTGGGGGTAGGGTGTTAGCGTGGATAGAGGATTGGTTGTCAAATAGGAGGCAGAGAGTGGGGGTCAATGGGTGCTATTCGGATTGGCGGTTGGTGACTTGTGGAGTGCCCCAGGGGTCAGTGCTGGGGCCTCAGCTATTCACCATTTATATAGATGATCTGGAGGAGGGAACCGAGTGTATGGTGTCGAAATTTGCTGATGACTCCAAGATTGGTGGAACGGCAAATTGTGCGGAGGGTGTGGAGAGTCTGCAGAAGGATCTAGATAGGCTGGGCGAATGGGCCAGGAACTGGCAAATGGAATTTAATGTTGGCAAATGTGAGGTTGTCCACTTTGGTGGGAATAATGGTAGGAAGGACTATTATTTGCGTGGCGAAAAACTGCAGCATGCGACGGTGCAGAGGGACCTCGGGGTCCTTGTGCATGAGTCGCAAAAACCCAGCCTGCAGGTGCAGCAGGTGGTCAGGAAGGCAAATGGGATGCTGGCCTTCATAGCGAGGGGGATTGAATATAAAAGTAGGGAGGTCTTGCTGCAACTGTACAGGGCGCTGATGAGGCCACAGCTGGAGTACTGTGTGCAGTTTTGGTCACCACACTTACGCAAGGATATTTTGGCCTTGGAGGGAGTGCAGAGGAGGTTTACTAGGCTGATGCCGGAGTTGAGGGGGTTGAGCTATGAGGAGAGGCTGAATAAACTAGGCTTGTACTCGTTAGAGTTTAGAAGAATGAGGGGAGATCTCATTGAGACGTATAAGATGATGAATGGGATGGATAGGATAGAGGTGGACAGGCTCTTCTCGCTCAGGAAGGATAGTAGGACTAGGGGGCACACCCTCAGGATAAAGGGGGGGCGGTTTAGAACGGAGTTGAGGAGGAACTTCTTCACTCAAAGGGTGGTGAATCTCTGGAACTCTC
Organism: Carcharhinus amblyrhynchos; assembly: GCF_965287045.1. Lineage (NCBI taxonomy): Eukaryota > Metazoa > Chordata > Chondrichthyes > Carcharhiniformes > Carcharhinidae > Carcharhinus > Carcharhinus amblyrhynchos. The sequence goes on along the minus strand of NC_137324.1, from coordinate 42,089,237 downwards.
TGCCCGTTGAAGTGGTGGAGGCTGCCTCGCTAAATATTTTTAAGACGCAGGTTGATCGGTTTTTGATAGGCAAGGGGATTAAGGGTTATGGGGAGAGGGCGGGAATGTGGAATTGAGCCACGACAGATCAGCCATGATCTTATTGAATGGCGGGGCAGGCTCGAAGGGCTAGATGGCCTACTCCTGCTCCTATTTCTTATGTTCTTATATTCTATCTCTATCCTCCTAACTTCTATATATTTTTTAATTCATTACTAGGATGGGGCACCACTGGCTGCCCAGCATTTATTGCCCATGCCTAGTTGCCCTTATTCAGAGTTCATTTGGGCATCAACCAATTGCTGCAGCTCTGGAATCACATGTAGACCAAACCAGATAAGGATGGAAGATTTCCTTCCCTAAAGGGCATTAGTGAACCAGATGGGATTTTCCAATAATCGACAATGATTTTGTCGTCATCAGTAACTTCTTAATTCCAGACATTTTTCACTGAATTCAAAATTCCACCATCTGCTATGGTGACATCTGCCATCTTCTGTTACCTTTTGTCCTAAATAGACAAACTAATCTACATGTTCCAATGTGACACCATCCACTTCAATCTTCTTTCCAATTTCTTCTAATGTATTCTTTTTACCTATCATTGTTTTTGCCTTTTTGCTGATCATATTCAATTCATATTCTAAACTACTAGGTTTTTCTTTATTTACAATATTTTGTAGGGCCTTTTCTGATTCTGCAAGTAGCGCTGTGTTGTCAGTGCATCATAAGTTTGTTATGGTCCTGCCTCCAATTTCTATCCCTGGAAGTACATCTAATTCTCTGAATATTTGTTTGGTTTACAGATTGAATGATCTTGGTGTCAGGACATAGTGTGTCATGTTTCTGTCTTCACTGAGTCATAGAATCCCTACGATGTAGAAGGAGGCCACTTGGCCCATCGTGTCTGCACCGACTCTCTGACTGAGCATCTTACGCAGAACCTATCCCTGTAACCCCACATATTTACCCCACTAATCCCCCTAACCTACATATCTTGGAACACTAAGGGGCAATTTAGAATGACCAATCCACCTAACCTGCACATCTTTGGACTGTGGGAGGATACCAGAGCAACTGAGGAAACACATGCATACATAGGGAGAATGTGCAGACTCCACACAGACAGTCACCAAGGCCAGAATTGAACCCAGGCCCTGGTGTTGTGAGGCAGCAGTGCTGACCACTGTGCCATCATGCGCCGTGAAATCTGCTATCCTTATCTGGTCTAGCCTATCTGTGACTCTGTTGTACACAGTGAAAAATATTGTGTCTTGCATGCTATACAGACAAAGCAAACATAGGGAAGGAAAGGAGAGAGTGCAGAATGTAGTGTTATTGTCACAGCTAGAGTGTAGAGAAAGATCAACCTAAATACGTGGTAGGTCAACTCAAAAGTCTTATGGCAACATGGAAGAAGCAGATTTTGACTTGGTTGGTACACGTCCTCAGACTTCTGTATCTTTTTCCCGATGGAAGAGAGCAGAAGAAAGTACATCCATGGTGCATGGGGGCCTTGATTATGCTGGCTGCTTTTCCAAGGCAGCAGGAAGTGCAGATAGTGTCGATGAATGGGAGATTATTTTGAGTAATGGACTGGGCTTTGTTCATGGCCCTTTGTGGTTTCTTACGGTCTTGGACAAAGCAGAAGCCATGTTGAATTGATAAAAGTGGAACTATTGGTTCCTATGGTGCATCTGTAGAAGTTGGTGAGAGTTGTGGCAGAAATGCCAAATTTCCTTATTCTCCTGAAAAAGTAGAGTCACTGTTGGGCTTTCTTAATAATCACAATCATGTGCAGGGAGGGACCAGAACAGGTTATTGGTGATCTGAAAAACTAAAAGCTTGAAGCTCTCAAGTATTTCTCCTTCGTTCCTATTGATGTAGACAGGGCCATGTTCTTCACTTCGTTTCCTGAGTCGATAACTATCTCCTTCATTTTGTTGACATTGAAGGAAGGATCATTGTCTTTGCACCAGTTCACCAGATTCACTACGTCTTTCCTGTACTGTGTCTCGGCATTGTTTGAGATGTAATGCACAATGGTGGTGTCATCAGCAAAATTGAAAATTGAGTTGGAGGGGGATTTGATCATAGAGTCAGAGAAGTATAGGGGCTGAAGATACAGCCTTGTGGAGTTTTGGTGTTGAGGATTTTCATGGAGGAGGTGTTGTTGCCTATCCTTACTGACTGCAGGTTATGGGTTAGGTAGTCCAGGATCCAGATACAATGGGAGGAGCTGAGCCCCAGGTCATGAAGTTTGGAGTTGAGTCTTGGAGGAATAATGGTGTTAAAGGCTGAACCTTTATGAATAGTTTATGAATAGGAGTCTGATATAGGTGTCATTGTTATCTAGCTGTTCGAGGGTTGTGTGCAGGGCCAGGCAGATGGCATCTGCTGTGGACTCGTTGCAGCGATAGGCAAACTGTAGTGTCTCCAGGCAGTCGGGGAGGCTGGAATTGATTCGTGCCATGACAAATCTTTTGAAACACTTCATAATGATGGATGTCAGGGCCACCAGACAATAGTCATTAAGGCATGCTGTCTGACTTTTCTTTGGTACAGGGATGATGGTTGTCTTCCTGAAACAGATAGGAACCTTGGATTGTTGTAAAGAGAGGTTGAAGATGTCTGCAAATACCCCCGCCAGCTGGCCTGCAGAGGACTTAACTGCTTGTCCGGGTACCCCATCTGGTCCAGTTGCTTTCTGTGAGTCGACCTTTAAGAAAGCTGTTCTGACGTCGACAATGGTGACTTCGGATATAGGTTCACCCAAAGCTTCCGGGATGGTGGACACCCTCTCGCTGACCTATTCTATTATCACTTCGAATTCTGCTTTTCCAAGGTCTTTTGGATATGGTGCTGTTACTTCACCTATGCCTCAGGCATTTCCTGTACTCATTAATTTCGAAGTATTCTTAACCTCTGATGTAATATTTGGTCCATCATTTACCTCAATGTCTTGAGGACTCCCTTGATTTGGGTCATCATACGATTCATTTATATATTCTGGGCATCTTTTTGCTTCTGCATCCCTTTAGACAATATTTTATGAGTTTTTAATACACCCCCTATCTGTTATCCCGTTCTCTCTATCTGTCAAAGATTCCAGCTACTCGTGCAGAACTCTCATTTTGTGATGTCTTTCCACTGCCAATACTTCATCACACATCTCATTATAGTATTTCTCTTTAGCCTGCTCACATGCATTCTTTATTTCATTTTCAATTTCATCATACTCAGGTGTGTTCCTTTTCGATCAGCATTGCTAGCATCTCATCTGTCACCCACTCCTTGTCTCCTTTAGGTAATATCTCGTTTGCAGCATGTTGTATACTCATTTTCCTGTTTTCCCATTTGCTTTCTATTTCTTATTCTGAGACATCAGCTTGATCTGATTCCTCAACTCTGAGACATTCATACTTGTTTTTTTTTACTTTAAGAGCGATTGCCTCTCTGATGTTCTCATCTTCAGCATCTTCAAGGTCTAAATGGTCACACATATCTTTTCTTTTTTCTGCATTTTCATAGAGTCACAGAGGTTTACAGCATGGAAGCAGGCATTTTGGACTAACTTGTCCATACCACCTTTTTTTTTTAAACAACTAAGCTAGTCCCAATTGCCCATGCTTGGCCCATATCCCTCGATAGCTACCTTACCCATGTAACTGTCAAAATGCTTTTTCAAAGACAAAATTGTACCCACCTCTACTACCAGCTCTGGCAGTTTGTTCTAAACACTTGCCACCCTCTGTATAAAAACAGTTGCCTCTCTGAATCCTTTTATATCTATCCCCTCTCACTTTAAAGTGATGGCCTCTAATATTAGAGTCCCCCAACTTTGGGAAAAGATATTGACAATTTAGCTGATCAATGCCTCTCATTATTTTATGGACCTCCATAAGATCACCCAAAGCCTTCTACGCTCCAGAGAAAAGTCAAATTCTATCTCGCCTCTCCTTATAACCTTAGCATTTTCAGTTTCAACTTAATTTTTGCCCAGAAGGAAACAAGCAGCTGAATTTACATCTGTGGCGGAATATGTTCTATATACTGTTTCCCTATCACATAGGCCAGAATTTTACACTGATTGGGCAAATGTGTGGACAACGTAGAAGTGCTTGAAATTGCGGGAGTGGATGTACATCCCGATGTTCTTGAGCAATATTTTAGTCAGCACGCAGGCACGAGAGTGGGAAACCTACCCACTGAAAATCAAACAGATAATTTAGGGGGCCTTAAGGGGCCAATTGACAGCAATTTTATGTGGCCTATCTGCTTTTACGGTTAGTAGGTCGGCTGATTGGCCAGGGGGCCTTAACATTTTAGCTGCAACCTGGATCCAGGTAGGGGTAGACTCTCAGCGCTGAAATAAATGTGTCTGGGGACAGAAATCTGCGTATGATTGTGCTGTCTAGACACGCGTGGCCTTGTTTTAACATCGATATTTATATTTCGTGGGCCTGCAGCTCCCTGAGACAGCTCTGCAATGGCACTGAGGGAGCACGTTGGAAATGTCCACCCATACATTCCCTTTTCTCAGAATTCACCCTCTCCTCGCCCTCCCCGACAGCGCTCAGTCTCTTGCAGACCACTAATTGGCCAATCAGCATGAAATAACATTCCGGGTCCGACCACAGCTAGGAATGTGTTTCACGCCTGCCCCCAGGCCCATCAAGTGTGTGCACCCTGGATCGAGGTTGCAAGTAAAATGCAAAAGTCGTCTGCCAATTGGGTGAAAAATTCAATTCTCTTCATATCACCTGGACCTCTCCAAGTCTACAATGTTTTTGTTTGGTGCTTAAGGAAGCTGTTTGCCACCATTGGATCATGTTCTTGACAATATTGTATCTCTGTCCTCTCCCATTTCTTAATCCAAGGTCATATTGCCAGCATACATTCCTGATATTCCTTCACTGATTTTCGTATTTAAGGCGGCACGGTAGCACAGTGGCTAGCACTGCTGCTTCACAGCTCCAGGGACCACAGTTCGATTCCCAGCTTGGGTCACTGTCTGTGTGGAGTTTGCACATTCTCCTCGTGTCTGTGTGGGTTTCCTCCGGGTACTCCGGTTTCCTCCCATAATCCAAAGATGTGTTGGTTAGATTGACTAGCCATGCTAAATTGCCTCTTAGTGTCCTGAGATGTGTAGGTTAGAGGGATTAGTGGGTAAAATATGTAGAGATATGGGGGTAGGGCCTGGGTGGGATTGTGATTGGTGCAGACTTGATGGGCCGAATGGCCTCTTTCTGTACTGTAGGGTTTCTATGATTTCTAAGTCACCATTACATCAGTTGATTTTGCTTGATCATAACACTTGAGGATTGATTTTTAGATTCTTTCCTGGGATTTGGGTATCGCCGGCTAGGCCAGCTTTTATTGCCCATCCAAAATTGTTCTTGAGAGCATCATGGTGAGCTGCCTTCTTGAACCACTGCAGTCCATGCGGTGTAATTTTAATCACAGTGTTGTGCGGGAGGGATTTCATGATTTTTACTCAGTGACAGTGAAAGATTGCTTGTGGTTTTGAAGTGAACCTGCAGTTGTGGTGTTCCCATGATTCTGCTGCCCTGTTCCATTTAAATGGTAGAGGCCATTGGTTTGGAAGGTGCTCTCAGTAGAGCCTTGGTGAATTGCTCCAGTGCATCTTGTAGTTGATGCATACTACTAGCATTGTGCATCAATAGTGGAGGAAGTGGATGTTGAAGGTGGTATTTGGGGTGCCAATCAAGCTGGCTGCTTTGCCCTGATGGTGTTAAGCTTCCAGAGTGTTGTTGGAGCTGCACTACTCCAGGCAAATGGAGAATATTCCATCACACTCCTGACTTGTATATTGCAGACAGTGAATAGGTTCAGTGGAGTCAGGAGGTAAGTTACTCTCTGCGGAAGTCTCAGCTTTTAACCTGCTCTTGTGGTCATAGTATTTATGTGGCTGATCCAGTTCAGTTTCTGGTCAATGGTAACTCCCAGGATGTGGGGATTCAATGGTTGTAATGTCTTTGAATGTCATGGGGAGATTTTTGAATTCTCTCTTGTTGGAGATAGTTATTACCTGACACCTGTGTAGTGTGAATGTTACTTACCACTTGTTAGACCAAATCTGAGTGGTGTCCGTACCTTGCTGCATATGGATAAGAAGCCACAAATGAGAGAAAAGAACAATGGTGCAGAACATTGTGCAGTCATCAGTGAACATCCTCACTTCTGACCTCAGGATGGAAGGAAAGTCACTGCTGAAGATGATTCTTTCTTGGGCAGTACCCTGAGTAACTCCTGCAGTGATGCCCTGGGACTGTAGTGATTGAGCTCCAACAATGACAACCATCTTCCTTTGTGCCAAGTATGATTCCAGTTGGGGGGAGTGGGGGGCTTCCCGGGATACCACATTAGGCAAATATTGCCTTGATGTCAAGGGCAGTCACTCTCATCTCACTTCATGAATTCAGATCCTATGTCCATTTTTGAACTAAAATGAAGTCAGGCGCTAAGTGGCCCTGGTAGAGCCTAAGTTGAGTATCAACGAGCAGGTTATTTCTGACTAAGTGCCGCTTCATAATACTGTCAATGACCTTTTCCATTACTTTGCTGATAATTGAGAACAGACTGATGGAGCGGTAATCGGCCAGTTGGATTTATCTTGCGTTTTGTGGATAGGATATACCTGGACAATTTTCTACATTGATGGCTAGATGCTAGTGTTGTAGCTGTCCTGGAATAGCTTGTCAAGGAGCAAGCTGGTTCTAGAACATAAGTCTTAAGTACTATTGCTAGAATGTTGTTGGGACAATAGTCTTTACAACATCTGGGGCCTTCAGCCATTTCTTGACATCATGAACTGAATGGGCTGAAGACTGGCATCTGTGATACTGAGGACCTCAGAAGGAGGTCACCATAAAATACCTTTATTTCTACTTATTGTGATCTTATTTTGGGCAAAAACTTGTTTGGCAACCAGATCAAAAAACTTTGCCTTCAATCTTAATTATACCAATCTTCCTGAGTTTTTCCAGGCCTCATTATGCGTTTTGTCTGTCAGCCCAGATAGCCATTAGTTTGTTGAAACACCTGTGGCCATGGGAAAAGATTACTGGATTGACAACTTTCTCTTGGATCTATTTTGCTAATTGCACAATGTTTATTTAGACAAGATAAATCCATGTCAAATGTTTTTTGTTTCTGCTATTGATACTTCAAAGGTTTGACACTTTTATACAGCTGTAGCAAAAGCAATTATTTACAGAAGGTTAGGAACAATAGACAGTTTTTATAACTTTTCCATGCATGCCACTCTTACGATAGGGTACATTGTTTCTGTAGCCTGTGTGAAAGGGCATTGACCTGCCGTGGGTTGCCATGGAGGGGATAAAGGGCCACTGAGTGTGGGTGGAGGTGTATGAATTCGCATGGCTGTGGCATGTGGGGACATATGGGTGGTGAGGGCTAAAGGGATTTTTTTCTTTGTTTTACTCTTTTTATTACACCTGGAACTAAATGTCTGAACTTTGTGGCAGCCATTTTAATCAGTCCACCTCAACATTTGGCTGGGAAATCCCCTGGCTTCTGCTACCTGTCTCTAGGATGAAAATTTAGCCCATAAATGTTTGTGTTTTAAAAATGCAAATGTGATTTAGGCCTGTAAATGTGGTATTTACATTGTAGTATTAATTACATATAAAACAAATTTCAAAAAGACACATTAACACAACATTTGCTTTCAAAAACAAAGTAATTCCATGAAGAGGAAATAGACAAAAGAACCCAGCCCAAAGCTGAAAATAAATTATTTTAGTCTCAGCTTCCTGTACTCGCTGCAATGCAATGTATTGGACCAGAAACTTTGAAAGTCTGGCATAAGTTGGCTATGGCATTTCTGGGAAATTACTTTTGACCTGAAGAGGGAAGATTTATACAGGCTGAACATACAGTTCAGACAAATTAATCATTAATAACTTTTTTAGAAACGCAGTTCAGTTTAGTCAATTGTTGTGAGGTACAAATTCTATTTTAAGTTCTCTCCCCCCGCAACACATTTGGACATGAATTAATCAGATTGACGGCAGATACCAGTGTGATAATTTTAACTGAGCTTCAAAGGCCGTCTTCTGCTTTCTAAGTCTGACCAAACAGTACATACAGTAATGGTGTGCCAGCCAGCGCTGAATCTACAGAAATTGTGGCAGCTTATCACTTAGGTGATTTGGTGCATGACAGGTAATTAGCTTCAGCAGCTGCTGAACTGTGATTCCCATTGCTAATGAAATAGGGCTTTGTCCATTAAAGGCCACACCTGGTGTGCTACTATTTGATCGTTTTTGAGTTCCAGAACCTATTGGACTTTCATCTGTTTCCCTCGTACTCGCACCAGTCTCCATAATGCTCGCCTAAGCCGTCCATGTGTTTGCTGTTTTCTCTTCATCGGTTAATGAAAGGCTGGAGGCCCCTGACTTCAAGTGGGTTTGAGAGCAGCTGCATCGAAGGAACAGAATTACAAAAGGGTTCAATTAGTCAGCAGCATGTAGTATGTAAATGTGATGACAGGATCTTTGAAGGGAACATTCAATCATGCACACATCTCCTTACTTTTATAGAGGATTTGCAGTAATTCTTAATCATTTGTCCATGGCTAGAGAATGCATTTTAAAAAAATAATTGCAAGGTTCTTTTGACATTTTGTTTTTTTCTCCCCCTCTATCTCTTATCTGATTCCAATGTAAGTCTCCTTAGTTGCGAGCTTCCCATTAGATCTCAAATGGAACTTAATGCTGTTTAATTAATGTTTGACCTTTTCATGTGGAAGCAGGAATGGTAAAACATGGAGAAGAGTCCTTTATCAAACTGGGTGCAGAATTCAAAGCAGATATTTATCAAAGTCTGCCAAAATAATTTCTCCAAATAAAACAAGCACAACAGACCACTTCATTTTTCAATTTTGGCTGTAGTAATAATAGATTTCTACTTGAAATTTGCACAGAAAGCAATAATTAGCTGTACAATTATAAAGACAGAATAGATAGTTCTATTACAAATTCTACGGAAATTAATATTTTGGCTTGTATTCATGGATATGGGGAGGCGATAGCCTTGTGGTGTTATCGCTAGACTATTAGTCTAGAAACTCAGCTAGTGTTCTGGGGACCTGGGTTCGATTCCTGCCATGGTAGGCGGTGGAATTTGAATTCAATGAAAAAAATCTAGAATTAAGAATCTACTGATGACCATAGAACCATTGTCAAAAAAAAAACCCATCTAGTCCACTAATATCCTTTAGGGAAAGAAATGTGTTGGCCTTACCTGCTCTGGTCTACATGTGACTCCAGAGCCACAGCAATGTGGTTGACTCTCAATTGCCGTCTGGACAAGGACAGCTAGGGATCGTTAATAAATGCTGGCAGCCAGCGATGCCCATGTCCCACGAATGAGTAGAAAAAGCATCTTTTTCAACTTGGCCTTTCTTTGAGCTACTTGCTCACTCTGTAGATGACTGTTCTACAATCTGTCCCAAACTCTTCCAGTATCTCACTTAACTGGCCATAATTTAAAATAAAATCCAGCGAGTGAAGTAAAAGTAAAGTTTATTTATTAGTCACAAGTAAGGCTCACATTAACACTGCAATGAAGTTACTGTGAAATTCCGCTAGTTGCCGCACTCCGGCGCCTGTTTGGGTCAATGCGCCTAACCAGCACGTCTTTCAGACTGTGGGAGGAAACCAGAACCCTCAGAGGAAATACACGCAGACACGGGGAGAATGTGCAAACTCCACACAGGCAGTGACCGAAGCTGGGAATCAAACCCGGGTCCCTGGCGTTATGAGTCAATAGTGCTAACCACTGTGCAACCATGCCACCCATAAAGCACCATTAGCTGATATGACAAGTGTTGTGCCAGCATGGACTCAATGACTTACTTGCATGCACGTTTCACCAAAGGTCACTTAAATCTATCACGAGTGGGAACACAGGGTGATGGTTGTCCTCACCAGTGCTGCTCTAGCCATGAGCATCTAATGATAGGGAAATAGTGGATCCAACCTGGGACCTTGTTAATCCATGTAATTGGTTACCATCACAAGCAAATGCACACTTACCAAACCACTGTGGGAAGCACTCAAATACTATTAATATTAAGGTGCTGTAATTAATTGATTAACTTTAAAAGATGGCAGTCTTGATTGTCTCCTTCATTCAAAGACTTGTATAGAAATCCATAGAAGTTAGAGCCCAGAATTACCCCAAACCAGGCAGAGTTGAAGTTTAAGCTCCAAGAAGTATCAGTGTTCTTTCTGTTGGTGCTGAATAAAATCATCTTCTTCATCCTTCAGTTACAGGCTCCGACAAGGAACTTACATCGGCAGCAAAGCCTTTTCCTCACAAGGATACCATAGTAATATCATTCATGCTCCTAAATAGTTAGTAGTCTGGCCTAACCTGATGCCCTTTCAAATGAAACTAAAAAAGACAATTATCCGGAATTTCTACAGGAGTTCTTCCAATCCTGCCCATATCTTGAGCAGTACTTTGGAGGAACCCTGAAGAAATTACATTAATTATCTAAACATATTCCTCTACAAAGTTTCCTTGGGAAATCCAACAAACTTACAGAGGATGCATGGGAGAATCCATCAAAAACTCCCCCCTCTTGAGAAGTGATCCAATTTACAAACACCCGCCGTCTTATTGCAAATCAGAGGAACATGATAGGAATTGCTAAACCGTAAAAGACCAAGATACTGCTAGTTCAACCTTTACCATCCTGATAATGACATGGTGTTGTTTGTGAATCACAAAAAGCAATATTTATAAATTAATCAACAACAAGCCCAGAAATGGGTTGGAATTGTCTGACTTCACCATGGCTGGGGATTCTCTGGCCCCGCTGCAGTGAATGGAGTTTTGGCTGAACACCCAAGTTCTCCATTCTCATTGACAGTGGTGGCAAGGCGAACGAGTTTGGAGAATCCTGGCCATAAAATGGGGAAATGTAAAATAACACGTTGAGTGATACATCACTCAATCACACCAGGGTGGCACGATAGCACACTGGTTAGCACTGCTGTCTCACAGTGCCAGGGACCCAGGTTCAATTCCTGGGTTGGGTCACTGTCTGTGTGGAGTTTGCACATCCTCCTTGTATCTGCATGGGTTTTCTCCGGGTGCTCCGGTTTCCTCCCACAGTCCAAAGACATGCTGGTTAGTTACATTGTCCGTGCTAAGCTATCCCTCAGTGTATCCGAACAGCTGCTAGAGTATTTTCTAGGGGATTTTCACAGTAACTTCATTGCAGTGTGAATGTAAGCCTACTTGTGACTAATTAATTAACTTTATTTTAGCTAATGTATGACATGATTGGGTTTTAGTCCATTTCTTATATCAAGCCAATCTTTATTACCAGCTTAGCATGATGTCAGTGCACCTTTAAATGCCATTCAAGAACTCATGTTTCTCACAGGTATTAGTCTGTTCTTACAACAGAAAAGGTTTGTGTTAAACTAACGACTTTGGAAGGATTCTACGTTTATCATTGTGTCCTGGGTTTACAGGTCTCAGTAGGGGCTATAACTGCACTACCATGGAGAATGAAAATTGATATTTCACTTCATAAATGTTTTTATGTCATAGGAGGAACATTATTTATATTGCACTTTCATCATGTTTGGGACAACGGAATGGAATTTCAAACTTTTTTTAAAATAAGCTGAAATTCAGAAATAAGAAGGGAAGCAAGATCATGTACATTATACGAACTATTGATGTTCTCAACTGTATCTCGAATGTTGGCATGTCAAAGGTTGACAAAGTAAACATTGACTGTTTTTTTTCCTTCAGTAGAAGGAAGAAGACACTGGATGGAGTGCAAAAACTTCAAGTTTTGCATCCTCAACCATTTAAACAGTTTGCTGGGTTGCTGTTACTGTGACTTATTAGGAATAATTATATTGAGAGGGCAGGAGATAAGTTTAGCACCATCCTTATTTTTCCAATCCAGCCCAGACTACTGGGATATGATCTCTTCCAATTGCTGAGTGCAAGGGTGCATGTTAAATAAGGTTCAGCAGCCTCAATCCACTCACAAGAAGACATCAGTCCACAATACAAACTGATACATAAGAACATAAGAACATAAGAAATAGGAGCAGGAGTAGGCCATCCAGCCCTTCGAGCCTGCCCCGCCATTCAATAAGATCATGGCTGATCTGTCGCTGCTCAGTTCCACATTCCCGCCCTCTCCCCATAACCCTTAATCCCCTCTCCTATCAAAAACCCATCAACCCGCGTCTTAAAAATATTTAGCGAGGCAGCCTCCACCACTTCAACGGGCAGAGAATTCCAGAGATTCACCACCCTTTGAGTGAAGAAGTTCCTCCTCAACTCCGTTCTAAACCGCCCCCTTTTATCTTGAGGCTGTGCCCCCTAGTCCTATTGTCTTTTTTGAGCGGGAAGAGTCTTTCCACCTCTATCCTATCCATCCCATTCATCATCTTATACGTCTCAATGAGATCTCCTCTCATTCTTCTAAACTCTAACGAGTACAAGCCCAGTTTATTCAGCCTCTCCTCATAGCTCAACCCCCTCAACTCCGGTATCAGCCTAGTAAACCTCCTCTGCACTCCCTCCAAGGCCAAAATATCTTTGCGCAGGTGCGGCGCCCAAAAATGCACACAGTACTCCAGTTGCGGCCTCACCAATGCCCTATACAGCTGCAGCAAGACCTCCCTACTTTTATATTCAATCCCCCTCGCTATGAAGGCCAGCATCCCATTCACCTTCCTGACCACCTGCTGCACCTGCAAGCTGGGTTTTTGCGACTCATGCACAAGGACCCCGAGGTCCCTCTGCACCGTCGCCTGCTGCAGTTTTTCGCCCCGTAAGTAATAGTCCTTCCTACCATTTTTCCTACCAAAGTGGACCACCTCACACTTGCCAACATTAAATTCCATTTGCCATTTCCTGGCCCATTCGCCCAGCCTATCTAGATCCTTCTGCAGACTCTCCACACCCTCCGCACAATTTGCCGTTCCCCCAATCTTGGTATCATCAGCAAATTTCGACACTCTACACTCGGTTCCCTCCTCCAGATCATCTATATAAATGGTAAAAAGCTGAGGCCCCAGCACCGACCCCTGGGGCACTCCACTAGTCACCATCCGCCAATCCGAATAGCACCCGTTGACCCCCACTCTCTGCCTCCTATTTGACAACCAATCCTCTATCCACGCTAACACCCTACCCCCAACTCCATGTCCCTCGACCTTCTGCAATAACCTCTTGTGAGGCACTTTGTCAAACGCCTTCTGAAAATCTAGAAAGACCACATCCACCGGCTCTCCTCTATCCACCGCCCTAGACACATCCTCATAGAACTCCAGTAAATTTGTCAGACACGACTTCCCTTTAATGAAACCGTGCTGCGTCTGCTCTATCAAGCAATTCCCTTCAAGATGCCTTGCAATTTCCTCCTTAATGACAGATTCTAACATTTTACCTACCACAGACGTTAAACTAACCGGCCTATAATTCCCCGCCTTTTGCCTGGCACCCTTGTTAAACAACGGCGTAACATTAGCCGTTTTCCAATCATCCGGCACTTCCCCGGAATCCAGCGACGTTTGGAAAATAACCACCAAGGCATCCACTATCACCTCCGCCATTTCTTTCAGAACCCTTATTAAGTAATTACTTATTAAGTAATCCCACTGGTAAAAGTCACTTGAGTGGCAGATGAAAATATACCACACACATTCAGTGGGAGGTGCTTGCCTGAAAGATATTGTTGGGAAAAGTACAGGAAGCTCTACTATATACTAACTATGCTCTTCAGTAAAAGTAATTGATGCAGATATAGAGGACCTGCAATGGTTAGCATGTGAATCTTTCACCTTGGCAAGGACCAACTTCACATATAAAATAAAACAACTTGCATCGTCACTCAACAACTTAACAAATATCCTTAATTATGTTGTATTCTTATAAAATAATGGATGTTTTAAGTTCAAAAGATTGTTTTGCGTCATTCATACTTTTAGTCATTTTTACATTTTATTGCCCTATCTGCCAAACAGTTTGGGCGATTCTCCAGCGCAGCTGGCCAGGAGATATCAGCAGAGGCTATTTAGCAGGCACTCCGCTGGGTGCCATGGCCTCCGCATGTTTCCAGGGCCCCAATTTCCAGTGCCATCACCTCCACCTTGGAAATCAGTGCTCAACTCCCTGCTGCACCCCCACCCCCTCCTGCTGGGAGTAGTTCACGCCAGCAGGATTTACAACAGCTTCCCACTAATGGGAAACTGGCAGCCTGACCCTGCTGGAGTGAAGGGAGGCCATGAAGGACCCCCAGGAGCTCTGCTGTAAGGTGATGTGCCCCCTGGCATTGCCAGCAGGAACAGCGCTCCCCCCCCACCCCCCGGCCAATCCCCCCACCCCCACCCCACCCCACCCTGGGACTTTCAATGTGAACCTCGCCAGGGCATTCTGTGGTGCTCAGAATGTTGGAGATTAATTTTGAAAATCCCACCAAAAAAAATGGGATTTACTCCAGTTTTTATGGGAATTCAACATTTAGAAATTTTTTTGGGAGAACGTTTTAGGGAGAGTTCCAGCCTATCAGTTCTATGGAATGGAGAACCCAGTATGAAAATTAAGAGACAAGTATGAAAAAACAAGAGACCTACACTATGTGAATGTGGAGCAAAAAATTACCTCGGGTCCAACCTTCACAAGCATCAATGTGGTTTTATTCCTTTCTCACGCGTAACCCAGTTTTTTGCCACCTCCTGGGCTGACTCAGTGTGCCTATTCAATGCTCCAGTAATGTCAGTACCCATTTGGCTAGGTACATTTGGGCTCAGTTATGGTGAGTCCATTGCTGGAACTCTTTTGCTGATGAGGGTTTAAAAACCCGGAACTCTCTGGTTGTAAAACCCAAAAGCAAGCCATCACACCATTCTAGATTGAGGCCGTCCAAACCTCTTTCGTGAATACTCTTGCTGCCTTACGTAGAAAGAAAACTTTCATTCTAACATGGCTTGATTTGAATCAAGGTTGCAAAGTGAAGTGGCAGGTTGTACAGTGGTTACAACTGTTGCTTCACAGTGCCAGAGACCTGGGTTTGATTCCTGGCTTGGGTCACTGACTGTGTTGAATTTGTACTTTCTCCCTATGTCTGTGTGGGTTTCCTCCGGGTGTTCTGGTTTCTTCCCACAATCTGAAAGATGTGCTGGTTAGGTGTATTGATCTGAACAGGTGCCAGACTGTGGCGACGAGGGGAATTTCACAGTATGTTCATTGCAGTGTTAATGTAAACCTTACTTGTGACCAATAAATAAATCTTTTAACTTTAAAAAGAAAATATCATCAGGCAACAGTTGCTTTCCTGTTCAATTCTTCATTCTATCTAATGCATCTAATATGTCAAGATGCGTAGTTTTCCACCTTAGTTAATTGCTTCCCTTGCATTAAATTCTTTGAAACTCCTGTAGTTTTCCTGCAATCTCTTCACGATTATTTAAAACTCCAAATCAGCACCAGTTTAATCGCTACTTCCTGATACACCTCATCTTGCATGTTCAACCTCAATAGATGTCCTGCACAGGGCATTTTGCTCTGCTTTCTCAATAACATATATATTTTTAATGCATCAACCAACAAGTAGGAGAGTGTAAAATATGCACTTCTCATCAGAATAAAGCTTATTGCTTTGCATAGCTATTTAATAATAAATGGTGAAACCATAATGTGCTCACACACCCTGATATTCTGTGTTGGTCAGCAATAGAAATACATTATTTCATAATCAAAAGTCATCAGAAAGCTGACCATTGTACAATCCCTATTGAATGGACCAATGAAACAAAAATGTAGTTAAAAAAAAAGTTTATTCAGCAAGTAGTGTTTAATTTAATTGCTGTGTGACCTTGGATTGATATCTCTGCATTTCTACCGGAGGCGGTAAGTATTCAATATTAACATACAATGAGTGCGGCAAAATTTCTATTAAGTTGCTGCTAAAGCATTTCATGATATTGAGTATAATTGGGACTCAAACCCATGATAAATTCTCAGATCAAATTCTTTCTTTGTAGAAACAGAATACTAATTTGTTAAGCGTGTGATACAATCGTTAATAAATGTTTGCTTGCAATGCTTAACGCCTGACGATTGCAATGCAGCGCCCAAAGGCTCAATAACCACTTTCCGAGGTATCTTTGGATCTCAGAAAACCAGGACAGTTACTAATCGAACAAAATGATTTCACTGAGAACTCAATATCAATATTCATACTAATCTGATTGTGGGAGGCTCGGCTGTGGCTAAGACACCAGTATTAAAATTAACTCAGCTCCCCAGTGTCTATATGATGAGAGGTTACTTTAGCTGTGTCGCAAAACTGTACTATTAAGAGTCTTCAATATTCTCATTAGTCACACTCTGACCGCAATATAGACCATACATAGTTAGCTCGGCTGGACTTTTGTTTCTTTGGATGACTGTCCAAGGATGGTGCTTCAAATGCCAGTCTTTAGGCCCCACACTACCTGATCGTCCACTGTGGGATTTATGCCAGAATGTGCAAGAAAACTCTTTTGAACACTATAGGAAGCAGAAGAGTGAGTCAGAAGAATCACAGTAAGTGTACACCCATGGTGCTCAGACCATTCATAGAACATAAGTTTATATTTTCATCAAAGCAAAAAGAGCTAAACAAAACTGTGTTTTTCCATCTACATTTTTTAAATCATTTTACCTAATCTGATTAATATAAATTAATCTTGAATAGATTAGTAGAAATAAAGGGGGCAATTCTCCCATCCCAACACACCAAAAAACGCGTGCGTCAGGATGGGAGAATTACGTGTTGGCCATTTTGCAGGATTTACGCATACGTTCCCGACGCATGGGCATCTCCCACAGCCGGCGAACAGGCACAGTTGGAACCGCCCTGGAAACTGGTGGGAAGAGAGCTAAGTCATTTGAATCAGTTTTTATATATTTTAAATGTGATTACTGGGTCTGGCATAGAATTTGCCGGGCCCGATAACATCTCCCACCCCACCTGGAGTACTTCATTCTGGCAGGGTTTAGAGTAGCTCCCCACATTTGGGGAATTAGCGGGAGAGCCCGCCGGACTGAAGGGTGGAAATCAGGGCCTCCCAGGGGGGTTAGGCAGCAGGGGGCATGGACACCCTGCTAGTGTCAGCCTGTGTCCCCCACACTGCCCAAGGGGCAAAGTTCCAATGCATAAGAGACACCTTGGCACTGCCCATCGGGCAAAATGCCTATGCCCAAGGGACGGGGCCAAGGTAGCAGGGCCTAGGGAGCGTGGGAGTGACATCTAAGGGGACAAAGGTGTGGGGCCTATGAGGAGAGGCAGGACCTATTGTGAGCAGAGTCTCAGGGGCGATAGGCGGTTGTGAAGGGGTTCCGCTGCCACTCTGCACTGGGATCGGTCGGGGCTGGAGAGAGGCCGGCAATCGGGGCAGGCTGGGGTGAAGGTCTGGTGGGGGTGGGGAGGTTCTGCCTGAAGGAGTAGTGGGGTCTACCTCCTGTGGGTGAGGCCTGTTGAGATGAGGGAGTGCTGGACACCGGGGCGTTCTGGGATGGTTGGGGATCGGGGCTGGCCCGGGAATGCTTGTGGGGGATGCAATCGACCGTGGGAAGGGATGCAGTGATCAAACTGGCCAACAAAGTACAATTCACAGTTGTGCCCTCTGCATTGCACAGAGCGGGGAGATTCAGGCCTGAAGCTGAACTGAAAATACAGTCATGATTTACACTAGTTTTCTTGGCAATTCAGCACTTTTGGGAGAATTGTTCCCAAAGTATTGATTTCACCCAATGTACTAATGAGAATGGTGCGCGTATGCATAGTTAATTAAAGCCAATCATATTTTAAAGGCAGGTTGTGGTAAACTGCAAAGAAATTGTAACACAGTAAATCCCTTATGGATTGGAAATTGGTTTAATAGAATTTAGATCTTATGTACAGGTAAGATACTTTGAATAGGGCCCAGCTATGCAAGTACATGCAAAATAGATGTCTGCATTTATATCTGTAGGCACCAATTTAAAAATAATTTATAGGTCATGGCATTATCCCCACCCATTATGTTGGACAGTGGAGAGTTGGAACAGAGTAAAAAGTGAGATTCAGGAATATAACCCCAAATGCTGGCAGATATTGGGGCATCATGATGGGACAGATAAATGTCCTATTTCAATCGGTCACTGAACTGTAATTGGGAACTGATTTAAAATTAACTGTTGCTTCTCACATTTCACAGGACAATGGGGACAGAGTTTACATCTCGGAAAGATAAGTGCCGTTCTCAGCACTCCTTATGGGTCTGGGGGAGCAGGAACATTCCCCAAATCCCTCCAGGAGTTTTCAACCTACCCAATGCCAATCACCAGCCTCCTCACCTCACCTCCAGCTCTGGTTGCCAATCTCCCCAAACCCTCATGTTCATGGTCTCTCCCTCTGCTCTTGAATGGTCAGGGAACCTCTTCCCAAGGATCCTGAGCTGGGACCTCCAGTTGCTGGTATTCCCTCCCACCCACCTTCCTTCATTTTAGCCAGATGCTAAACAGTTAAGTGGAATGAGCAGGAACACCTTAACATTCCTACCTTGCCACATTCTTTGACCATTTTCAGTCTGATCCACACCTTTCTTCCTCCTGTGAATATCTGGCCCATATGCTCAGTCTATCTAGTAGTTTAAAAGTTACTTATTAGTGTCCCAAGTAGCCTTACATTAACACTGCAATGAATTTACTGTGAAAATCCCCTAGTCACCACACTCCGGCACCTGTTCGGATACACTAAGGGAGAATTTAGCATGACCAATGCACCTGACCAGCACATCTTTTGGACTGTGGGAGGAAACCAGAGCACACAGAGGAAACCCATGCAGACATATAGACAACGTACAAACTCCACACAGGCAGTGAGCCAAACCAGGAACCAAACCCAGGACACTGGCACTGTGAGGCAGCAGTGCTAACCACTGTGCCACCATGCCATATGAAGGCTAATATGATAATCTGTTTCAAAAGAATGTGACTGACATTCTGTTAAAGTTTGAACATCAGCCGAGCAGTCATTCATTTGCATAGAAGTCAGTAAAAATGGTAACCTCAAGGACTTGATTCAGGTGAAGACAGCTCTGAACTTTAAATTTATTCTAAGGTGAAGCCAATCTCCAAATATCGGTAACCCGCTGAACAATAGCTTCATTGATTCTGAGCTCACCAGAACCATTCTGTTACCTGCCACCCTCATTTAGTACTCACCATAATTTCCTCAATGCTTGCAAGGCCCCACTGAGACCCTAGGCCTTTAAATATCTTTGGTAACTTTGCCATCCCCTCTACCTCACTCGGCCTGATGTAAATCAATGACAAATTCAAAATGCCATAGATCTAGACAGTTATGTTGAATGTCTTTGATGAGATTCTGCTCGAAAATCATATGGGATTTGTGGTGGGCTGGCGAGATAGATACAGAACTGGCTCGGTTATAGAAGATAGAGTAGCGGTGGAAGGGTATTTTTCAGAATAGAGAGCTAGTGGTATTCTGCAGGGATCAGTGCTGGGACCTCTGCTGTTTGTGGTATATATAAAGGATCTGGAGGAAAATGTGGGTGGTCTGATTAGTAAGTTTGCGGATGACATGAAGATTGGCGAAGTTGTTGATAATACTAGGGATCATCAGAGGACACAACAGGATATAGGTAGATTGGAGATTTGGGCACAGCAATGGCAGATGGAGTTTAATCTGGACAAATGTGAGGTGATGCATTTTGGAGGATCACATTTAGATACGAATTATACTGTAAATGGCAGAATCTTTAAGGATGTTAACATATAGAGGGATCTGGGTGTGCAGGTCCACAGTTTGCTAAAAGAGGCAACACAGATGGTTAAGGTGATTAAGAAGGCATATGGCATGTTTGTTTTCATTAGCTGGGGCATTGGGTACAAGAGTTGGGAAATTATTTTGCAGCAAAATAAAACCTTAGTTAGGTTGCATTTAGAGTATTGTGTGCAGTTCTGGTCACCACACTACCAGAAGGACGTGGAAGCTTTCAAGATGGTGTAAGGAAAGTTCACTAGGATGTTGCCTGGCCTCGAGGGTGTTAACTATGAGGAGAGGTTGAATAAACTAGGATTGTTTTCATTGAAAAGATGGAGCTGAGGGGAGACCTGATAGAGGTCTGCAAAATAAGGGGGCATAGACAGAATGAATAGTCAGAGGCTTTTCCCAAGGGTGGAAGTGCCAATTACAAAGGGTACAGGTTTGAGGTGAGAGGAGAAAAGTTTAACAAAGATGCGCGGAGAAGGGAGTGGTGGGTGCTTTGAACGTGCTGTCAGAGGAGGTGGTGGAAGCAGGCACATTAGCACCTTGTAAGAGGCATCTGATGGTACATGGATGGGGAGGGAATAAAGGGATATAGACTGAGTAAGAGCAGATTTATTTTAGTTTAGCTAAGACATCATGATCAACGTAGGCTTGGAGGGCTGAAAGGCCTATTCCTGTGTTGTACCTGTTTTTGTTCTTTGTTCTAACCAAGTTCATTAGACAATCCCATTACATGCCATTACTTCTACCATACTGTGAATCCCTAGGATTTCTGTATCATAATAGTGGTGTACACCACTCCCATAATTTCAGGAAACACAGCCCATTGTATGTGATGATTAAGAAAACTGGATTAATATTACTGAGATATCTTCTGGAGGGACTGGTTGATGAAGGGGATCAGGACAAAATCTTTCAGTTTCTGAAACTCTGGTTCAAATGCTGCCTGAGCTTATCAGGTGAAAATATGCACTAGTCCTAAGGCTCCAAAGCAAAATGAGTTTGAGCATTCGCAATCCTGTTGCAAGCAAGCAGAAATTCTTAATAAGATCACAATAAGTGACACCATCTCCTCCTTGGGCTGTGTTTGGGAAAGTGCAGATATGGAGAGATTTTTTATTCTTATCTAATTTGGCAGTGCTTGATGCTGACACTAGGTGCAAAATGGAAAGTTGTGTCATTCCTCAATACTGACGTGCTTCAGTTTGATGGGCACAACATATATAAAAACTGACCGGCTGCCCACTGGCACTCTTTAATGGAAGTTTCAAAGAGGGAAATGTTACTTTCAGCAAGTTAAATTTTAAATTAGAGCCATACCAATTAATGAAGATAATGCAAGAGGAAGAAAAGCAAATAAATTGTTTAAAATTATTAGTTTTGTTTTATCACAGGTAGGCTTATATTAACACTGCGATGAAATTACTGTGAAAATCTCCCAGTCGCCACGCTCCGGTGCCTGTTTGGATGCATAGAGGGGGAATTTAGAATGGCCAATACCCCTAACCAACATGTCTTTTGGACTGTGGGAAGAAACCAGAACACTCAGAGGAAATGCACACAGGCAACTTGCAGACTCCTCATAGACAGTGACCTGAATCAAGAATTGAACCTGGGTACCTGGTGCCAGGGGGCAGCAATGCTAACCACTGTGCCACCATTCCGTCCAAAGAAAGCACAGCTTCAGCGCAGCACACCATGAATGTTGAAGAGAACAGAGGACAAGATAAACTGCAAACGAACAATCAAGATTGGGCTTTAACCATTCTAGATTAATTGGAGATGTGAAAAAAGTTTTGAGGCATTTGGGAGGAACATTTACATAGGTAATGGTGAAATTAATCTTGGAAGGACAAGAAAGATGGCTTGTTTGCAGTTTCGAAGGAACAAGAAAAAAATCGAGACAAATGCTGGCCACAGTCACATTGATAGCACTGAGAGATAAGAAAGTTTGCAACAGAGAAACAGAGGTTAAGGCTATAGATGAAATAAGGATTGGCTGTGAGATCATAAGCTAATAAGCATTAAGAATGTTATGACTGGAATTAACACCTCTAAGTTAGGAATGCAAAAAAGCGGCCAGACTTCTTGTTTCTAATCATTATCAAGTGAAATCAGCTGAAAGTGCATAAGTATTGATATCAAATAATAAAATCAAGCTTGATTGTGATGTCGTCCATGGTCAAATTGCCCAGTGACACTTATTGTAGTGGCTATTTAGGTGAGGAATCTTTGGGTTTATACCTTACGGTTCTGTCGGGTGAGCAATGAGAAAGATTTGGGGGGGAGCTGTGGGAGGAGGAGAGACTGCTGTGTCCATTTTACTATAATAGAGACATTACAATTTCCCTAATTTTGTGTCAGCAAGCTACACTAAATGAGCACATTTCCTGCGACAACAGTTGCAGTTTTGAATTAAGAAAACTAACTGTATTAAAATCACAGGGCAATCCAATGCATTTCTTTAGTAAATTGTTATGCTGTAGCAACACAAATTTCCCTTAGGAGTGTGGTGTGCTTCAGGCCATACTAACTTAATTCTTTGTTTTACAGCTGTTCTGCAGAAATGATGTTAGACTGAAAAAAAAGAAAGAAATGCAGACATTGTATCTTTGACCAGCTGTGTGATAAGGAGACACTTTTAATAATGGATTTGTTCTGTCAAACACTGCACTAGTTTCACAGCTCAGAAATTGAGAATCTATTCTGCTGGAGGATAGAAATGCTGCTGTGCTATTTTCTCTATCCTGATCCTATGTTCGAGCACATGGGGGAAGGGTTAGTAGTTTTTGCTGTCAAAACAGATATGTCAATACTCTTCAGATATGGGTCACTAATGGTATTGAAGAGCTGAAAGTACTGACTGTGCTACTTATGTCAGAAGGCCTCTAATTCTGCCATTCTGTTTCCTGTATTAAGAGGAAAAGTGTTGTATCTGAAGAAGCTGTATCCTTCTTTATAGACTCTCCATAGAAATCCATAATAAATTAAATGAACGGCTGAAGGAGCTCTGTGATTAAGTTGCCTGTTTTGTGACCAGATGCTTGTGAGAGTTAGTCCCAGGACTGTCTTATTGCCTCATTCACTGGTCATGAGGGTGATGCATTTTGGCAGGCCTCGCTCAGGTTGCTAGGTGGCAAACCCACAACAGTGCAGAGTTCTTACTCAAGGGAGAATCAGGTTGGGAATAAATCTCTCTGTCACATCTTATGGCAGCCATACCTCCTGTATGCTAATTAAACATGTGAGTTTTACATATGAAGGACAAAAATATGTACAGCATTTGTCATAAATCAGAGATTGTCTCATGATTTCCTCAGTTGCAAAGGAATTGTTTTGCCCCTTATTTTGCATTTAGCTTACATTAAAATGACTTACACTTCCAAATGTTCATCTGTAAAGTGCAATAAAAGATATAAACATAAAATATATTTCTAATGATATAAGGAAGCTGGTGTGAAGAGAATATTGTTGTTGTAGAATATGTACACAAAAGATTAAAGATTATAACATACAAAGCTCTTCAGTTGATGCCATAAACTATGGTAAATACTGGCTGAACACTCAGATGAGTAAAATTACACCATTTTGCATTTTATTACAGATTTTGCTATAAAAAGTTCATAGTATTAAATGGAATTTTAATATTGTTACACTTACGATATAAAAAAATGAAATTGGGGTTTTGGCACCAGGGAATGTGATCAAACAGATTATCAGTGAATGGGACTTATGGGAGCAAGCATGGCACGCAGCCTGGTATTATGGTGTTGGATCATCCTAACTCAAATGATTTTATTTCAAAATCGTTCTTTAGGGCATGGGCATCACGGATAAATGAAAACTGTCATTTATCACCTATCTCTGGTTACTTTTGAGAAGGGATATTAAACTATTGCAGTCTATGTGGTGAAGATCCTTGCAAAATATCGTTACAGAGAGGCTTCCACGATTTTTACTCAGCAATTATGCTGCCATTGTTCTTCGAAGTGGTGGAACCATGGATTTCAGGGGCTTTGCCGAGTTGGTGCAATGCACCTTGTAAAAAGTGCACACTGAGTAAGGAAGTGAATCTTTAAGGGAGTGAATGATCAAGCAGATTGATTTGTCTGAGATGGTGCCAAAGTTCTTGGGCATGATCTTACCTGTGGTTCACACCATGCTCCCGCTGCAGCAAGGTCGGAGAATTTGGCAGCCAGCCAAATCTCCATTCTCTGCAGCAGGGTGGGAAAATCCCACCAGCCTGAACGGTGATAAGATTCTGGCTGTTGAGAATTTTGTTGCAGTTGCACCGATCCAGTCAAGTTGAAAATGTTCCAACTCATTCTTCGCTCATGTCTTCAAGGTGCTGGAGAGACTTTGGGGAAGCAGCAAGTGAGTTAGTCACTGCAGCCCGCCCAACCTCCAAACTGCTGTATGAATGGTATTAGTGTGATGGTCCAGTTGAATTTCTGGAAAATGATGATTCACCAGATGTTGATGGTGAGAGTTTAATGTAATAGTATTTTCATTGCTAGGGATTGTAGCTTCCCGTTTGTTGGAAGTGATCATTGCCCTGGCACCTGTGTGGCACAAACCTTGTCACTTAATAACTGAAGCCTAGATGTTGTCCATGCTTTGCAACATGGACTGCTCCATTATTTGACGAATTGCCAATGAAAGAGAATGCTATGCTACTGTCAGTGAGCTGTCCGCTTTTGACCTTACAATGGAGTGATCTTTTATAAGCTAAAGATAGTTGAACAAATGGTCTCTGAGGAATACATGCAACAATTGCCTTCCGACAAACACAATGCTCTTTTTGTGGCAGGTGACCCCAGGCAGTAGAAAGTTTCCCCCCCCCCGACTCCCACTGATGTCTATTTGACTAGGGATACATGGATAATAATGTCATATGATTGATTCTTGGGTTTAAGTATTTTTATTTCTGAATCTGGAGTGGTCAGTAACATACAGCAATTACTGGCTTGGAATACGTTACAAGGGCTGGAATACAACTTAGAAGTTTTCGTCAACACATGAACCATAAATAGAAAATGTACACAGTTCAGAAATCTTGAATGGCTAAAGATCGTGTTACAAGTGGAATCATAAATAATGCAATGCAGTAATCTCAATACAAAATCTGCTCTCCACATTGCAGCTGCCTAGTGAGGAATTGGGCCCCGTGGATGAAGAGCACCCCTAAGTTTGACACTCTTTTCAGTCAGGGGACAGTTGGCCTACTACAGTAGGCCTCCATCATCCTGAGATCTAGCTTGCTACTCCTGATTACTAACCTAAACTGGAAAGCGTGGTTAGATGAATGTCAGATTCAGATAGAAGTTGTTTCAGCCAACCACTGGCCTACCACTGCCATGATGAACATGCAGCTCAACTTGAAACTTAACACTTAGAATGTGCACAATTGTTTCAGCTGAAAATTTAGCTTTACACCAAAGCTAAATTACTGAGCTCCTGGGGTCAAATGACAGGTGCTTAGCCTCAAGTGGCAGGCATGACAATGGGGCAGCCTTTCTGATTTAAGCAACAAAAGGCTTTTTTGAACAATTCATTACAACATATTCACCAAGTACTGGGGGACTATGTGTCTTATTCCATATCATCCTTCCTCTTCTGGTCTGAAGGTGCTGGTCTACTCTATGGAATGCTACCAGTTCCACTGACTGCCCTCTGTTATCATGCATACCTTTGTTTGCTTGTCATGGCAGCGAGTGGACTGAAATCACTTCTGTCCTCATCTGACCTCCACATTAAATGTACTTTTCCGCATGGGTCATTTGTTAGCAATCAGGAAAAGCACGCTTGTCACCACGGGCAGGGAGGCTAATTGTAGCATGCCCCTTCCCCATGACTGAAATGAGCTAACTTAAGTCTAGTGTCAAACCTGGGGCGTTCCTCATCTGCAGGGCTTAGTTTCTCACTGGGCAGTTGACCATCCAAACTGTGCAACAGGCAGAGTGCATCTTGTGTTGAGGTTACTGTTCTACATTAATTATGTTCCCACATGTATGATATTAAGAACGTAAGAACATAAGAAATAGGAGCAGGAGTAGGCTATCTAGCCCTTCGAGCCTGCCCCGCCATTCAATAAGATCATGGCTGATCTGTCGTGGCTCAGTTCCACATTCCCGCCCTCTCCCCATAACCCTTAATCCCCTCTCTTATCAAAAACCCGTCAACCTGCGTCTTAAAAATATTTAGCGAGGTAGCCTCCACCACTTCAACGGGCAGAGAATTCCAGAGATTCACCACCCTTTGAGTGAAGAAGTTCCTCCTCAACTCCGTTCTAAACCGCCCCCCCTTTATCTTAAGGCTGTGCCCCCTAGTCCTACTATCCTTTCTGAGCGGGAAGAGTCTCTCCACCTCTATCCTATCCATCCCATTCATCATCTTATACGTCTCAATGAGATTTCCCCTCATTCTTCTAAACTCTAACGAGTACAAGCCTAATTTATTCAGCCTCTCCTCATAGCTCAACCCCCTCAACTCCGGCATCAGCCTAGTAAACCTCCTCTGCACCCCCTCCAAGGCCAAAATATCCTTGCGTAAGTACGGCGCCCAAAACTGCACACAGTACTCCAGCTGCGGCCTCACCAATGCCCTATACAGCTGCAGCAAGGCCTCCCTACTTTTATATTCAATCCCCCTCGCTATGAAGGCCAGCATCCAATTCGCCTTCCTGACCACCTGCTGCACCTGCAAGCTGGGTTTTTGTGACTCATGCACAAGGACCCCGAGGTCCTCCTGCACCGTCGCCTGCTGCAGTTTTTCACCACTTAAGTAATAACCCTTCCTACCATTATTCCTACCAAAGTGGACCACCTTGCACTTGCCAACATTAAATTCCATTTGCCATTTCCTGGCCCATTCGCCCAGCCTATCTAGATCCTTCTGCAGACTCTCCACACCCTCCGCACAATTTGCCGTTCCACCAATCTTGGTGTCATCAGCAAATTTCGACACTACACTCGGTTCCCTCCTCCAGATCATCTATATAAATGGTAAATAGCTGAGGCCCCAGCACCGACCCCTGGGGCACCCCACTAGTCACCATCCGCCAATCCGAATAGCACCCATTGACCCCCACTCTCTGCCTCCTATTTGACAACCAATCCTCTATCCACGCTAACACCCTACCCTGTCCCCTGACCTTCTGCAATAACCTCTTGTGAGGTACCTTGAGGTATATTGAGTGTGTGCCAGCAACCATATGGGTTTTGGGCTGCGCCACTTCACTATACTTAGGTAGGTGCATGTGATCAAATGGAATGAGGGTGAAAATGCCATAGAATACAATTTAATGGGGAAAATATATTGACTAACATTTGTGTGCAAGAGAGTCTGAATGGACAAAGCAGAATGGCCTACTGTAGTGGCTCAGTTCTCTTTCAGTAACCTTGTTAGTAATGGTCGTGCTCCTTTTGTAACGTGAGTGATGGCCTCTCTTCAGATCTAATTTGTCAAAAATGCTGCTGGAAAATAAGTTTGACAAACCTTTGTTTGGGGAGGGAGGGTAGAGGAGATGATGCAGACAAGTCATGTATTACTTTCTTCAGGAAGACAGCAATAACTGATGCAATGATCCATCTCAAAACAATTGAAGTCACTTTGCCAAGTGCTTGTAAACAAACAGGTAAAACATAAAGGTTTCTCAAATAACATTTGTGGGAAACAGCTCTAAAAATGAAAGATATCTATAATGCATTAAAAATGTCTGTGCCCACTTCCAGTGAACTTTCTACTTTATAAATTGCTTGATCTGGTTACTTCTGATGCTTAATTCTTATGTAAGTTTGTCATACTTTAATTACACTCTCGCACCAGTGGTAGGAAATCAATATCTCTGTTTTTGTTTCCTGCCTCTTTACCTGGTATAACAGAGGATCTATTCTCTACTTTCCAAATTGTCATATTTAAAGTAAAGTAAAAAGCAAAGTTTATTTATTAGTCACAAGTAAGCCCTACATTAACACTGCAATAAAGTTAGTAAGAAATTTCCTAGTTGCCACACTCCGGTCATTGTTCAGGTCATTGCACCAAACCAGCATGTCTTTCAGATTATGGGATGAAACTGGAGTTGGCAGAGGAAACCCACGCAGACACAGGGAGAATGTGCAAACTCCACACAGACAATGACCCAAGCCAGGAATTGAACCCAGGTCCTTGGCGCTATGCGGCAATAGTGCTAACCACTGTGCCACCGTGCTGTCCCCAACTAATGTAGCATAGAGGTATTACATAAAAAGGAGAAACTTATAGCTGCACACCCTGGTCCAATAAACTCACCTCACCTTCAGGTGACCCATTTCACCTGAAGATGGCAGTTGATCTTGATTTCCTTATGTGCAACACTACAATTCATCAATTAATGAATTTAATATTTAATATTACTGGGGAGCCAATCAACTTTATTGACTGAGAGGGGCTGAGTCTCTATTTTGAGGAGTTGTCAGTTGGTTTAGTTCCTCCAACTGTCAAAGTCATAGGTATGGAGTTTATTCAATAGGTGCAAGCCAGATGTTGGCTTAAATAAAGGCAGCCATTACTGCATTCCACTTTGAAATGGTCAGGTTTGCCCAATTTCCCAAACTCATTGGAAAACACCTAAATTAAAATGGGTTAAAATCCCAATATATACAATCCGAGGAAAATACTGACCCCATTCCATATATTTTTCTCTTGACGATCCTTTAAGTTGCAACTCAATTAACCATGCACATCAGAACCAACAACTTTTATGATGTTATGCCATGTGCAGCCTTGTCTGCTGCAGAAAGTCAATCATTTCAGCATATCCTTTACCTTTATGCCAAAATGTTTACTGAAACCAAACTTATAATAATCAGGGTGCTATTCTGACTTGTACTGCTGGCAAGGAGCTTTAGCCTCCAGTAGCACACATCAGAAACTCAGCTGGACATTGTGCCCAAAATCCCAAATAACTCAAATGAATGGTTGGAAAATGGTGCTCCTAAATATTTACTACCAGAAGTTGTTTCAGTGTCAATTTCTTGTAACTTCAGGAATTCCCTTGATGTTTTTCTTTTCATCATATAATTTATTTGGGACCTCCAGCCAGATTCTCTGAGTACTGAAGACTGAGATTGTTCTTCAAGTGACATGTTGCCTAACTTCCCACTGCAGCCAATACATAATGATCACATTTGTATGTGGTGGAATTCTAACCAGTCAGAGTAGCAGCATGGTGGCATCTTGGTTAGAACTGCTGCCTCACAGGACAAGTCACCCGGGTTCAATTCTGGCTTGGGTGACTGTCTGCACAGTCTGCACATTCTACCTATGTCTGCATGGGTTTCCTCCAGGTGCTCCGGTTCTTCCCGCAGTCTGAAAAGATGTGCTGGTTAGCTGCATTGGCGATGCTTAATTCTCCTTTAGTACCCTAACAGGTGCCAGAGTGTGACAACTAGGGGATTTTCATGGTAACTTCATTGCAGTGTAAATGTAAGCCTATTCGTGACACTAAATAAACAAACTAGCAAAATCTGTAGTATTAGGTCCATTATTGCAAATGAACATGCTTCTTTGCGAGTTTGTTTGGCTGACCTCAGACTCATTTCGCTTAAATTTCTCAATAACAATCCTGAGCTTTGAAAAGCTGGAAAATTTCTGGCTCAGCCTATCCACCCCAGGCAAAGGTGTCTGCAGAGAGACAAGATCTTCATTCCTGCAAGGGGTGAGAGGCTCGGTCCTACATCAAGCTAAGGCAAACTATCCATCTCCCCCATGCCTCCTTGTTCCCCAGTGCTATGCTATGCCCCTTCACTCACCTTCATGGTCCCTCATATCCCCTATGCAAGCTATACCCACCTCCCATGACACCTTGCATCCAAGAGGCGTAGGCAAAAGTCATAGGTAGAAGAAGGATTGGAATGACGTGCTCACTGAATGATAAAATGGTGGCGCAGTCTTGTTGGGCCAAAGGGCCTGTTTGCTGTGCTGTGTCGTTCTTTGTTCTTTGTACCTCAGGTGCCCAATGCCAAGCTGTACAATCCAACCATGGTCCCTCATGGTGCACTGCCAAGTTATGGTGTTTCCATGCTCATTGGCCCACCATACACCGTACAAAGCCAATGAACCTTATAATGACATTCATATGTGTAAAAATAAAGATTTTTATAGAAGTTATTCATTCATTAATTTCCACGTTTTAAAATTACATAATTTCACCGCAAGGTAATAGAAGTGTCAATTGTTCAAATCCTTGAAAGTTTCAGTAACAAAAGCCATAAACTCTTAAGATCGCTTAAAAATTGAGAGCCTGGGCAGACCCTGTTTTCTCTGGGATGCAGCTGTTTCAACAAGACTATTGGATTTCTGGACTGTCAGCTAAGCCTCATATATGCTCTTATTGAAACAGTTGTGTTGGAATTGGAACCCGCATGCCTCTTTTCAAAGGACATCTGAGTCATCCTGGTTTGGCAAAAATTCAGCTTTAAGCATCGACTATAGTTCTTCCATGATGGAAATTAGTAGCATGTATGGTGCTGCGTTTGGTAAATCAGGATTTTATCACAGGTAGCTTAGTCATTTTCCATGTTCAAAATTTCCCTCTTGGATCAACAAGCCTTTTAGTACATTTGTGCTAGTTAAATCATTCGTTATCTGCTTGAGAGGCAACAGAGGACCATTATTTCAGGTGCATTGTGATTGGCTGCATGTCTTTTCTTTAGCACTAATGAACTCATGTTCGTCGAAGGAACACGCTTCCTCAATTTTATTGGGGGTTCATTAATTTATTTTTCGTCTTTCAATAAAATGGAAATTTTGAAGCTTTATTTTATGCTTCCTCCAGCCAGCTTATGAAGTGGAAAGTAATTTACTGAACGTAGGTGACGAGAAGGAAAACTCATGGTTATCATAGCTCGAGGCAGCAGAATATCAAGTGCTGGTTTATTTAATGATCAACGTGATTATTTTTTATTTGACTGTCTGCTTCCAGATCATAAAAAAAAGTGATGTTATGTGCTCTCCTCCACTCCACCCTTTAAGGTTCTGTGGTCTAGTAAAATAAGTATAATGAGGGATTAAAATTGTATTACAAAAGCCTAGCACTGTAGGAAGATGCTCTGAATACTTTGTGACAGAGAATGGAAATGAGGTGTCATGCTAGCTCCTTTCACACACCCTCGTCTTGGAAAATCCTTGATTAAGACTGGAACAGAAATCCTTAACTTTAAAGATGAGCCATGTTAAATGATTGAAAATCGCCATTATAGGCAAAGCAAGCTCATGGCACAGGAAGAATCTACTAAGTTTCTGATCATGCATGTCAATTTTCCCAGCTTGCATTTTTCAAGTTTTGTGTTCCTGATATCTGTGGAAGTCCTCCACCATGTATGCCAAAAAATATCAATTAGTGCCCTTTATTCACTCAAGTTTCGAGGTTGGGGGAAGGTTACCTCAGCAGCAGAAGTACATTGGGCATTTTTGATTTGATTTAGTATTTTCACATGTATTGAGATACATTGAAGAGTATTGTTTTTTGCATGCTATACAGACAAAACATATTGTTTGTCAAGTACATAGGGGAGAAGGAAAGAATAGGGTGCAGGATATAGTGTTGCAGTTACAGGTAGGATGAAGAGAAAGAACAGCTTATTATACGTTAGGTCCATTCAAAAATCTGATGATAGCAGGGAAGAAACTGTTCTTGAATTGGTTGTTATGTGATCTCAGAGTTTTGTATCTTTTTCCTGATGGAAGAAGGTGGAAGAGAGTATGTCCGAGGTGCATGGGGTTCTTGATTATGCTGGCTGCTTTTCTGAGGCAGTGGGAAGTATAGACAGTGTCAATAGATGCGAGGCTGGTTCACACCCTTTGTAGTTTCTTTTGGTTTTGGTCAGAGCAGGAATCATACCAAGCTATGATACGTCCAGATAGATTAATTTTTAAGGTGCATCTGTAAAAACTTTGATTCAATTCACAATTTTCCCTGATTTATTTTGGACTCTATTACTCTAGATTACTGTCTGATCTCTACTCCTGTTCTGGATCGTCGAAATATTAATTTTCAGTTAATTTTAGGAGACCGGCTTTGCACATATTTAATGCATTTTAAAAATATAGAGCGAAGTCACAGAGGAATCAGAAAGCGTCATGATGAGTTTTTGGAAATAAATCCCTTTCCTCTCAAGTTTCAGGTGAATTTATAGTTGGGTTTGTGTTAATCCATGTTCACCGATGAGGCATTGCCTTACACTATCTACAGCCAGCAATGTGAGTTGCAACCCTCCATTAGGGTACAACATGATCAATTATTAATGAAATAAACTATGGTAAGTTTAATTGATCTACGTTAGGTTCTAATTGATCCCAAACTTTTCCTTCATAGGTATGTGATGACTTGGACAAGTATTGCAGCTCATAAACTGACCTGATTATCAAATGGCAAGGCCATTGTCAACAAAACATTTATTTATTTATTAAATTTATTATTTGATGGGATATGGGCATCATTGACAAGACCAGCATTTGTTGGCCACCCCTAATGGCCCTTGAGAAGATAAGCCCATTTATGTGCTGTTGGGACACCTGCAGTGCTGTAAGAATGTGCCAGGATTTAGACCCAGCAGCAGTGAAGGAATGGTGAAGCTGTTCTAAGCCAGTGTGATTTGGAGGGGAACATGCAGGTGTTGGTGTTTTCATGCACCTGCTACCCCTTCTCTTTCTAAATGGTAGAGGTTCCAGGTTTGGAAAGTGCTGTCAAAGGAGCTTAGCTGAGTTACAATCATGCGTCTTGTAGATGTTGACACTGTGTCAGTAAAGAGGTCTAAATTTTTAATGTCATGAATGGTGTACGAATCAAGTGTGGAGTTTATACTTTCTCTGTGTGGAGTTTGCACTTTCTGTCTTCTTGGGTTTCCTTCAAGTGCTCTGGTTTCCTTCTATAGGCCAAAGATGTGTGGGTTAGGTTGATTGAACAGCAGGTTAGGTGTAAGGATTCGCATTTTAATCAGTAATCTCTAAACTGTCTGTGCTTTATATGCTCTGTCTGAGGCCAGAACTCTCCATTCACCTGACGAAGAGGCTGTCCCCTCGAAAGCTTGTGAGAATATTATCAAATAAATAGGTTGGACTAAAACCTGGTGTTGTCAGACTTTTTACTTAGGTTGATTGGCCATGCTAAATTTGCCCTCGTGGCCCGAGGATTAGCAGAGTAAATGTGTGGGGTATGTGAATAGGGTCTGGGTGGGATTGTGGTTGGTACAGACTTGATGGACCGAATGGCCTCCTTCAGTACTGCAGGGATTCGGTGAAGTGCTTTGCTTTATCCTGGCTGATGTCCAGCTTTTTGAGTGTTGTTGGAGTGGCACTCATCCAGGCAAGTGGAGGCTATGTCATCATGCTCCTGACTTGTGTCTAATAGGTGGTGGATAAGTCTGTGAGTCAGGAAGTGAGAATGCAAATTCCAAGAAAAGGGAGCTGTGGAACTTGAACTCTCAACCTTCTGGTTAGCAGTGAGAATTTTACTTCAGGCACATCCAGCCTCCCTCAGCTGGCCTTCTTTCTCCAAATAACTCGGTTATTGTCCCCAATTCAATCACCAGTTGAGTTCCAGTTGATTCAAGGGTCAATGGAAGATTGGGAACAGCCTAACAGTCAGAATGTTTTGTGTACAAATGCCAGCTTAATCTGGACTGAGATTTCTGTACTACTATCAGCAGTATTGCTATCTAAATGAGACATTAAGCCATGTCTCTGTCAAATTGAAGTAAGGGGGAAGGAGGGTGTCTTAATGATAGTATCACCAGACCAGTAATCCTGAGATTTGTCCTGCTTCCTGAGGGATACCAGTTCAAATCTCAGCGTGACAGAGTGCAGAGGAGGTTTACTAGGCTGATACCGGAGTTGAGGGGGTTGAGCTATGAGGAGAGGCTGAATAAACTAGGCTTGTACTCGTTAGAGTTTAGAAGAATGAGGGGAGATCTCATTGAGACGTATAAGATGATGAATGGGATGGATAGGATAGAGGTGGAAAGACTCTTCCCGCTCAAAAAAGACAGTAGGACTAGGGGGCACAGCCTCAAGATAAAGGGGGGGCAGTTCAGAACGGAGTTGAGGAGGAACTTCTTCACTCAAAGGGTGGTGAATCTCTGGAATTCTCTGCCCGTTGAAGTGGTGGAGGCTGCCTCGCTAAATATTTTTAAGAAGCGGGTTGATGGGTTTTTGATAAGAGAGGGGATTAAGGGTTATGGGGAGAGGGCGGGAAAGTGGAACTGAGCCACGACAGATCAGCCATGATCTTATTGAATGGCGGGGCAGGCTCGAAGGGCTAGATGGCCTACTCCTGCTCCTATTTCTTATGTTCTTATGTTCTTATGTTCAATTAATTAAAAGATCTTGAACTGAAAATCAGTCTTAGTAATAGTGATTTTAGAAATCCATCTAGTTCATCTCTGTCCTTCAGGAAAAGAAATCTGCCATCCTCATCTGGTCTGGCCTACATGTGACTCCGGATCTATAGTAATGCGGTTGAATTTTAACTGCCCCCCCGTGCATAATAATGAATAGGAAACAAATGCTGACCTTACCAGCAACCCGCACATCCCATGAGGATATAAAAAAATATGCTGTTTTGGAAAGGTGGATCTCAATGTTCTCTCAATGTCCCAGTAACTTTTACCCTGTAACTATCATGTTCATAAACAGATTAACTGTTCAATTAACTCATTACTATTTGAGATATATCTAGTTGCATGAAAACTGGCTGTCACATTTGCCTGTATAACAGTGTTTATGATTCAAAATTAACTATTTGGCTACCTTGCACTTGAGATGCACTAAGGGTATGAAGATTGTGAAAAAAAAGTGTAACTTTTTATGTTTACAATTAGTTCAATTACAATAGTGGAATTTGTAGGGCTAAATTTAGAACAGCAACAGCGACACTATCTGTAAAAAACAATATCCCATTTAAAAGTATTTATTAGTTACAAGTAGGCTTACATTAAAACTGCAATGAAGTCACTGTGAAAATCCCCTAGTTGTCACACTCCAGTGCTGTTCAGATACACAGAGAGAATTTAGCATGGCCAACGCACCTAACCATTATGTCTGTCAGACTGTGGGAGGAAACCAGATCACCCAGAGAAAACCCACGCACACATGGGTCACTGGTTATGTGGAGTTTGCATATTCTCCCCAAGCAAGGGGTCAAACCCAGGTCTCTGGTGCTGTGAGGCACAGTGCTAACCACTGTGCCACTGTGCTGTCCACAACTACACCTGAAAACCACCCCATTTGTGGCACTTGTGGTAAAACCTGCATGTCGCAGATTGATCTCTTCAGCCTTCAGCAAAAATGTATGATGTGAAACTATCCCATTGCCAACCTATTTACTGCATCTCCACATAGAGTCATAGAGGTTTACAGCATTGAAACAGGCCCTTCGGCCCAACTTGTCCATGACACCTCTTTTTAACCGCAAAGCTAATCCCATTTGCCCGCATTTGGCCCATATCCCTCGATACTCATCGTACCCATGTAACTATCTAAATGCTTATTAAAAGAAAAAATTGTACCCGCCTCTACTACTGCCTCCAGCAGCTTGTTCCAGATACTCACCACCCTCTGCGTGAAAAAATTGCCCCCCTGGACACTTTTGTATCTCTCCCCTCTCACCTTAAACCTATGTCCTCTAGTTTTAGACTCCCCTACCTTTGGGAAAAGATATTGACTCTCTAGATGATCTGTACCCCTCATTATTTTATAGACCTTTATAACATCATCCCTCAGCCTCCTACAGTCGAGAGAAAAAAGTCCCAGTCTACCCAGCCTCTCCTTATAACTCAATCCATCAAGTCTAGGTAGCATCCTAGTAAATCTTCTCTGAACTCTTTCTAATTTAATAATATCCTTTCTATAAATATGGAATTGCACACAGTATTCTAACTGTGGCCTTACCAATGTTTTTAAAAGTTCAACAAGACATTCAAACTCCTGTATTCAATGTTCTGGCCAATGAAACTAAGCATATTGAATGCTTCTTCACCATTCAGTCCACTTGTGACTCCACTTTCAAGGAGCTATGAACATGTACCCTTAGATCTCTTTGTTCTGTAACTCTCCCCAGTGTCCTACCATTAACTGAGTAAGTCCTGTCCTGGTTCAATCTACCAAAATGCATTACCTTGCATTTATCTAAATTAAACTCCATCTGCCATTCATCAGCCCACTGGCCCAATTGATCATGATCCTGTTGCAACTGGAGGTAACTTTCTTCACTGTCCACTATGCCACCAATCTTAGTGTCATCTGCAAAATTACTAACCATGCCTCCAAATTCTCATCCCAATCATTAATATAAATGACAAAAAGCAGTGGAACCAGCACTGATCCCTGAGGCACACCGCTGGTCACTGGCCTCCAATTTGAAAAATAACTCCCTATAAATACCCTCTGGCTTCTGTCAAGAAGCCAATTTTGTATCCATTTACATAGCTCACCCTGGATCCCATGAGATTTATCCTACCATGAGATACCTTGGCAAAGGCCTTGCTAAAGTCCATGTAGACAACATCAACTGCACTGTCCTCATCTACCTTCTTGGTTACCCCTTCAAAAAAACTCAATCAATTTTGTGAGACATGATTTTCCACTCACAAAGCCATGCTGATTGTCCCTAATCAGTACTTGTGTCTCTAAATGCCTGTAGATCCTGTCTCTCAAAATATCTTCCAACAATTTATTCACCATAGATGTAAGGCTCACTGGCCTGTAGTTCGCAGGCTTTTCCCTCTGCCCTTTTTAAACAAAGACACGATATTTGCCACTCTCCAATTTTCAGGCACCTTACCTGTGACAATCGATGATTCAAATATCTCGGCTAGGGGACCCGCAATTTCCTCCCTAGCCTCCCACAATATCCAGAGGCCCTACTCTCTCCCGAGTTACTCTTTTGCCATTTATGTATTTGTAAAAGCTCTTTGGAGCTTTATCTGCCTTTGCCTTATCTGCCAAAACAATCTAATGTCCCCTTTTTACCCTCCTGATTTCTCTCTTAGCTCTACTCCTACACCCCGTATACTGTTCGAGGGATTCATTTGATTCCAGCTTCCTATGCATGTCATGTGCCTCTTTCTTCTTCTTGACCAGGGCTTCAATATCCCAAGTCATCCAGGGTTTCCTACTTCTACCAGCCTTGCCCTTCACTCCAAGAGGAATGTGTTTACCCTGAGCCCTGGTTAACACACTTTTGAAAGCATGCCACTTACCAGACGTCCCTTTGCCTTCCCACAGATTCCCCCAATTAACTTGTGAAAATTCCTGCCTGATGCCATCAAAATTAGCCTTGCCCCAATTTAGAATTTTAACTTTTGGGCCAGACCTATCATTCTCCATTAGCTATCTTAAAACCAATGGAATTATGGTCACTGATCCCAAAGTGATCCCTCACTAACATTTTTGTCACGTGCCTTCCTTATTTCCCAAGAGGAGATCAAGTTTTGCCCCCTCTCTAGTCGGGCCATCCACATACTGAATGAAAAATTCCTCCTGAATACACTCAACAAATTTCTCTCCATCTAATCCTCTAATACAATGGCTGTCCCAGTCAACGTTGGGACAGTTAAAATCTCTTACTATTACCACCCTATTTTTCTTGGAACTACCTGCAATCTCTTTACATATTCGCTCTTCAATTTCCCGCCAACTGTTTGGGAGCCTATAGTACAACCCTATCAAGTTGATTTCCCCCTTCTTATTTCTCAGTTCTACCCCTATAGATTCAGTGGCCGAACCCTCGGCTATATCCCTTCTCAGTACGGCCTTGATGCTTTCCCTAATCAAAAATGCAACTCCCCTTCCTGTCCCACAGATGGAAAGATGTTAATAAGGAAGTTAAGAAAAGAACTATGGCCAGAATGCTACCAACTCCGCACCACCATCCCGCCCCCCCCCACCCCCCCACCCACCCACCCACCATCCCTTCCCACCACAGGAATTGGAACGTTCGAGGGGCGGAACATGGAAAGGTCCATTGACCTTGGGCAAGATTTTATGGTTTCAGGACGAGCGAGGCCATAAAATCCTGCCCTGTAAGTTCATTGCACTGAGCAGCCCGTACCACTATGTAGCAAACACTGCAATATATTTTTTATTTTTGATGAATTTACATACTGGCGATATGCAGTAACCCAGAGGAACAATGCTGCTGTCCAAGTTTTGCCTCAATATAAATTAAAGAAATTCAATTCCCTCTTGCATCTTGTGAACTACAAGTTATAATCCTTCCGTCATTCAGTTAGATCTTCAACTTCTGTGGAAATTACAAGCTTGCCATGAGCATTTGGTCCATTTTTAGGTCCTGGTGCCATTTTGAAGTTGCACACACGTAAGTGAATCAAACGCAAACAATAACATTTAAACTGAAGCTACTGCATTCATACCCAGGATTGTTCAATGTCAGGGGGAGAAGAAAGGTAGATTTGTATTGCCTGCAGAGTCATGGGGCGACCACTCAATGAAAAACAAGTTGGGAATCTCAGAAGCCTTGTCCAAGAGCATTCTCACTGAAATGATTAAAGATGTGGAAAAGAAGTCCATAAAATATGGTAGTGTGTTCTCATGGAGTTAAGAGTTAGGCCTTAGGCTTATTATTAACTGAGTTCATCGAGTTAAAATCACTGTGCCATTCAGAATACCACATAAAATAGCACAAGTTAATTCAAGAATGGAATTACTATGAGACTGCATGGCTAGAACAGGAGCAGTTTTTTGACATTCAATTTTTGTTGGCTTACCAGTGTGGAGCGGTTGTATTTTTATTGACATTTGATTTATTGCACTGTCCCCATATGATAAGCTATGTAATCCCTATAAACGTACAGTATCTGGTCAATT
Organism: Carcharhinus amblyrhynchos; assembly: GCF_965287045.1. Lineage (NCBI taxonomy): Eukaryota > Metazoa > Chordata > Chondrichthyes > Carcharhiniformes > Carcharhinidae > Carcharhinus > Carcharhinus amblyrhynchos. Next base: position 42,050,482 of record NC_137324.1, on the reverse strand, counting down.
AGTAGAGCGTCTGGCTTCAAGACAGACAACTGACGTAAACTCCTAGAAAGAAATGTAAATCTCTGCCTGTGGGAATATACCTTGGCTTACTGTATACAGCTTGGTCTGCTAAAAAGAAAAATCCTAAGCAATCAACAGCCTTACTCTGGATGTAACTTGCAGTTCACAAGGTGCAAGAGGGAAATTAATTTTTCTCGTCAGTATATATTTCTGAAACAAAACATGGGCAGTTGCATTCTTTGCTTGGGTTATTAAGTGTAGGCAATATTTAGATCCTTCAAAAAAAGTTTGACTTGCAGTGGTGATGTTAATTATATGAAATATGACTAGCCTGCTGCTGAGCGAATGAAGAGCTTGGCACGCTTGGCACAGTGCTTCATTCCAAATAGTTTAAAGATAGGCTCCATTTGATCATCAGAATATGCAAAATCTGACTCCAGATCATCAAAATTCGAGCACCAGCACTCCTTCATGCAAAGCTACTCGCTCATCAAGGAAAAAAGCATACACTTAAGCCTTCATCCCTTGAAATACCTGAAGAATCAGACCCATTGGCCAGAATTTTACTGCCCCAGTCACCATGGGAATCGGAAGGGGTGAGGGGTGGACAATGGAATGGTCAGTTGATCTTGGCGGGATTTTATAGTTTTGGGACGAGCTGAGACCATAAAACCCTGCCCATTATTTTCCCCTCAACATCAGATTTAAGTTCAGTTTGAGTGTATATTTACATTCTCTCCCCCCAACACACACATACCAGGAAGAGCCCAAATGAATGCACAATCCTTCTAGGGGTCTGAAGAGTTTGCCATCATTCGATCAATAGTAAGTGAAAGTAGATTTCTGTCTCAGAAATTTGTTTGTTGTAAATTTAATGTTTAAAATAGATAAATAGCAAGGGAAAATGTAAAAGTCTGCTTTGTAAAATGTGGAAAATAGAGACCAGTGCCATATCCAAAACTAATTGTTTACACTCTCCCCATCAATTCCACTCAATCTTTTATCAGCACCTCAGATGTCTGTAAATTACTGTGGATATTGGAATCTGAAACAAATCAGAAAATGTTGGAAAATCTCAGCAGGTCTGACAGCATCTGTGGAGAGAGAGCAAAGCCAACATTATAAGTCTGGATGACTCCTCCTCAGAGCTAGCTTTTCTGTTTTTCTGGTTCAAAGCTTTGAAGGTCTTTTGACTGTCGTAATTCTGCACTGCAGATTTGTTAAGACAGGTGGCTCGGGAATGTAGGATTGTTATTTTCACAGATTTATGAACATCCAAAGAGGATAATTGTTCTTTATTTGCCTATTCAAGTAATATTTGTTTAATTTGACAAATTTAAGAGTTTCTGGAGAGAACAATGTCTTTATCAGAGTCTCTTCAAGTCATGTTTGTTTAGTTTGAACTGACCAAAGACTTCCAAGTGTTATTATAGGGCCTGTGATTCTGTTTATAGTGAATAATAGGCAAATGAGTTAATTTGGTTTTGATTTATTCTTGTCACATATAATAGTATGCAGTGAAAAGTATTGTTTCGCACGCGCTATACAGACAAAGTGTACCATTCATAGAGTACATAGAAGGGAAGGAAAGGCGAGGGTGCAGAATATAGTGTTATAGTCATAGAGAGATCAATTTAATATAAGGTAGGTCCATTCAAAAGTCTGATTGAGAGTAAGGGGGTAAAGATAGGATACATGTAAGGTGGTAAGGATGGAACATATGTAGGGAGTGAGGGTATATGGATGAGGAGTGGAAGATTTAGGCTTTAACCTGATCTACAGAAATGGAACAATGCCTTTGTGAACAGAATGTGGCCTTTAACCTGGCTGTTTCAGCATTGATTCTCTCTCTTGACTCTAGGCTAGCCCTGCCTCTGCCAGATGAAAATCCAGCTAGCCAGCATTGTCAGGATTGGGGTTGGGGGGCTTGCAATATCGGGAAAATTCCTGACTCCCAATTCCTGCCTCTGTGATGAAAATTCAGCCCTTGAACTCCATGGATCAAGGAATTGCATTGCCTATGAACAGCTTTGTGATGTTGCACTACATAAGCTTATTTCATCAATTGCATAATAAGCTTTGTTAGTCAAATGTTTTTCAAAAAGGACATTTAATTCTTTGTGAGCTTGTTCTATCCTTGAGTTGTTAGTGATGACTCGGTTGGTAAAAAGTTTGCCTCTGAGTCAGAAGGTTTGGGTTCAAGTTCTACTCTCGAGAGGTGAACACATAATTCAGTGTAGTGCTGAAGGGTTGCTACGTTGCTGGAGGTCTGTGTTGATAATCAGTGAACCAAGGTCCCATCTGTCCTCCCAGGTGTGCATAAAAGACTGCGGGGAAATGTCCAAGGGAGACTTTGTGAGTTCTTTCCAGTGTCCTGGACAATTTTAATCCCTGAAATAACATTGGATTATCTTGTCATTATCACATTGCTGTTTGTAGTACCTTGCTATCTGCAAATTGATTGCTGCATTTCCTACTTTATAATAGTGACCACTATTACTTAGTTGGCTGCAAATTACATTGTGATGTCCTGAATTCATACATGGCATGAAAGAAAATAGTTGTGGTTGACGGAGGTCAATCATTCAGTCCAAGGACATCGCTGCAGGAGTTCCTCAACATGGTGCCCCAGGCCCAAACATCTCCAGCTACTTCATAATTAACTTCCTTCCATCATAAGGACAGAAGTAGGTTTTTCACAGATGATTGCACAATGTTCAGCATCATTCATGACTCAGATATTGAAGCAGTCCTTGTCCCAATGCTGCAAGACCTGGAAATTATCCAGCTTGTGGTGATAAGTGGCAAGTAACATTCATGCTGTACAAGTGTCAGGCAATGCCCATCTCCAACAAGAGACAATTTAACCATCACCTCATGATTCTCAATGACATTACCATTGCTGAATTCCCAGTATCAATATCTTGGGGGTTACCATTGACCAGAAACTGAACTGGCCATAAATACCCTGAGCAAGTCAGAAGCTAGGAATCTTGCATTGTGTAATTCACTTACTGAATCCCCACAACCTGTCCACCATTTACAAGACACAAGTCAGGAGGGGTGGAATACTTTCCACTTGTCTGGATGAATGCAGCCCCAAAACCACCCAAGAAGCTTGAATCCATCCAGGACTAAGAAGCCCGCTAAATTAGCACCCTATCTACAAATTTTCACTCCCTCCACCATTGACACATGGCAGCAGCAGTGTGGATCATCTATAAGATGCACTGCAAGAACTCACTAAGGCTCCTTAGATAGCACCTTCAAAACCCATAACCACTACCATCTAGAAGGTCAAGGGGAGCAGACACATGCAAACACCACCGCCTGGAAGTTCCCTTCTAAGTCACCACTCACCATCCTGGAAATATATCCAGATGTGATTTAGAAAGACTTCCAAAGCCTGTTGTCCTGAAAGTTGCTGAAGTTCTGAAATGCCCACTTCTATACTTCAACATGTGGGAATCCTGACCGGCCCCCTTTCTCACTTGGCTGAAAACAGCCAGAGACAGAAATGGGACTGAGATTTCCAAAGACTTGCTCCAATCACCATTTTGTTCCTCCTGTCGATTCCTTGTGGTCCCAAATTGGGATCACGAAATGCAGCCCAAAATGTCAATTTTAGAAATTGGACTGAACCACAGAGGCTGAGAAAAGACTCTGATGCATATTCCAGACATAATACATGAGTAATGGGTAATGTCAGTCAATCAAGTTCAAGACACAGTGGTAAGAATTTACATTTTATGATGAGCAAGGACTCACACATTAGCTATTCATCATGAACCTGTTAAAGTGTTCAACAATGTACATTTTGAACTTCTTCTGTAACACCAGTCCCCTAATAGTTAATTAATTCTTCTGCAGATTTGTATACTTTGATTCAAGATGCCAATTGAAATCATGGTTTTGTCTGTGTGGCATCAGCCAATGTTAATATATGAAATGTCTTCAAGAAACAACTATTTGTTTAGTACCTCGAACCATGCATCTCTTGGCTGGTTCAAATATTACATTCAAAGAACAAAAGAACAAAGAAAATTACAGCACTAGTACAGGCCCTTCGGCCCTCCATGCCTACACTGACCCTGCTGCCCGACTGAACTAAAACCCCGAAACCAAACCCCCTATCTTTCCAGGGACTGTATCTCTCTATTCCCATCCTACTCATGTATTTGTAAACATGCCCCTTAAAAGTCACTATGGTATCTGCTTCCATGACTGCTACATGAGTCCCAGGGACCCACCACTCTCTGTGTAAAAAACTTGCTTTGCCCATCTCCTTTAAACCCTGCCCTTCGCACCTTAAATCTATGCCCCCTTGTAATTGACTCACCCATCCTGGGAAAAAACTTCTGACTGTCCACTCTGTCCTTGCCCCTCAGAATCTTGTAGACTTCTATCAGGTCTCCCCTCAACCGCCATCGTTCCAGTGAGAACAAACCAAGTTTCTCCAACCTCTCCTCATAGCTAATGCCCTCCATTACCAGGGTGCCCAACATCCTGCTATATTTTTTCTGTACCCTCTCCAAAGCCTCCATATCCTTCTGGTAGTGTGGCAACCAGAATTGAACACTATTTTCCAAGTGCGGCCTGATAGGCTCTGCTTTTCATTTGTAAACTTTAGTTTTAAGTCTAGTTATTTCTAAATTAGATAAACGCCCTCTGTATATATGGTCGAACATAAATGACACACAGGAGCCTTCCAAATTGTCACACTGTCACATAACACCCACATACTCTGCCCAATTAGCTATTCCTCACTTGTGATCAAAGGGAGAACATGTGGCAGGCAATATGACAACCCCAGCTAAGCCTGATGCTGGCCTGCCTGATACCAGACATGGGCACTTAAGCCTTTACTCAGAGGCTATGTGGTCTGAAATCACTGGATAATGAATGCAAGTGGGAATTTTGGTTGTGTTCACTGTTCCCTCACCCCATGGTGCCGAACATGTCATTACAGTATATGCTGAGATTTGTTGGCTCAAATTAGGCACGGAATCTCAGACTTTCTAGTCCACATGATTCAGTTTAAAATTTATTTATTAGTGTCACCAGTAGGCTTACATAAGAACATAAGAAATAGGAGCAGGAGTAGGCCATCTGGCCCTTCGAGCCTGCCCCGCCATTCAATAAGATCATGGCTGATCTGTCGTGGCTCAGTTCCACTTTCCCACCCTCTCCCCATAACCCTTAATCCCCTCTCTTATCAAAAACCCATCAACCCGCTTCTTGAAAATATTTAGCGAGGCAGCCTCCACCACTTCAATGGGTAGAGAATTCCAGAGATTCACCACCCTTTGAGTGAAGAAGTTCCTCCTCAACTCCGTTCTAAAACGCCCCCCCTTTAGCTTGAGGCTGTGCCCCCTAGTCCTACTGTCTTTTTTCAGTGGGAAGAGTCTCTCCACCTCTATCCTATCCATCCCATTCATCATCTTATACATCTCAATGAGATCTCCCCTCATTCTTCTAAACTCCAACGAGTACAAGCCTAGTTTATTCAGCCTCTCCTCATAGCTCAACCCCCTCAACTCCGGTATCAGCCTAGTAAACCTCCTCTGCACTCCCTCCAAGGCCAAAATATCTTTGCGCAGGTGCGGCGCCCAAAACTGCACACAGTACTCCAGCTGCGGCCTCACCAATGCCCTATACAGCTGCAGCAAGACCTCCCTACTTTTATATTCAATCCCCTTCGCTATGAAGGCCACATTAACACATTACATTAACACTGCAATGAAGTTACTGTGAAAATCCCCTAGTCACCACATTCCAAAGCTTGTTCGGGTACACTGAGGGACAAATTAGCATGGCCAATGCATCGAACCAGCATGTGCTTTGAAATATGGGAAGAAACCAGAGCACCCAGAGAAAATCCGCACAGACACATGGATTGACACTTCAGAATGTCTAAATTTCACACAGTGACTCAAGTCAGCAATGGAACCCAGGTCCTTGGTGCTGTGAGGCAGCAATGCTAACCATTGTGCCACCATGCTGCTTAAGTTCAGTTTTTCTATCAACTAAGCTACAGTTCACATGCACAGATGAACAATTTTTTCCATTCAGAATCCTTTGTAATATGAAAGAACAAGGATATAATGATCCAAAATTAGTCTAAGTGGCATTATAAATTATTTTCGGCATTTGTCTGTCACTACTCATGTTTCAGTGAAACTAGATATTCTTCTGGAATGATATTGGGCTTGAATGGTGAAGATTTATTTATGATATGTGGATTTCAGAGTGCCTGTACAGTAAAAACAACACGAAATAATTACACTCTGGCACTAAATTGTATTTTAAAATATAATTGATTAGGTTTCCAGTTAAACAAATGAAGAACAGATTTTTGTCAGTTGTAGGATGCTAACCATGTCACTCGAAGAGTGAATGTGGCAGTAAAACTGATTGAATATTCCCAGATGATCCCCAGTCCATCACTCAAATCAGACTCACACCCTTTGACACTGTCTACACTTCCCGTTGCCTCAGAAAAGTAGCCAACATAATTAAGGACCTCATGCACCCTGGCCACACTCTCTTCCACCTTCTTCCATCAGGAAAAGGATTCAAAGTCTGAGGTCATGTACAAACCAATTCAAGAACAGCTTCTTCCCTGCTGCCATCAGACTTTTGAATGGGCCTACCTCACATTAACATAGAACATAGAACACTACAGCACAAACAGGCCCTTCGGCCCACAAGTTGCACCGATCGTGTCCATACCTACTAGGTCATAGAACTATCTGTAACTCCCAATCCCATTAAATCCAATGTACTCATCCAGAAGTCTTTTAAAAGACCCCAGCGAGTTCGCCTCTACCACCACCGACGGCAGCCGATTCCACTCACTCACCAACCTCTGAGTGAAAAACTTACCCCAAACATCTCCCCTGTACTTGCTCCCCAGCACCTTAAACCTGTGTCCTCTCATAACGACCATTTCAGCCCTGGGAAATAGCCTCCGAGAATCCACCCTATCCATTCCTCTCAACATTTTATAAACCTCTATCAGGTCGCCTCTCAATCTTCGTCTCTCCAGGGAGAAGAGACCTAGCTCCCTCAACCTATCTTCATAAGGCATGCCTCCCAATCCAGGCAACGTTCTTGTAAATCTCCTCTGCACCCTCTCAGTAGCTTCTACATCCTTCCAGTAGTGAGGCGACCAGAACTGCGCACAGTATTCCAAGTGGGGTCTGACAAGGGTTTTATAAAGTTGCAGCATTACCTCCCGACTCTTAAACTCAATCCGTCGGTTAATGAAGGCCAGTACACCATACGCCTTCTTGACCACATCCTCCACCTGCAAGGCCAACTTAAGAGTCCTATGGACCCGGACCCCAACGTCCTTCTGTTCCTCAACACTACTAAGAGTCCTACCCTTGATATTGTACTCCTTCATCTCATTGGACCTGCCAAAATGGACCACTATGCATTTATCCGCATTGAAATCCATCTGCCACTTCTCCGTCCAGTCTTGCATCCTGTCTATGTCATGCTGCAACTTCTGACATCCCTCCAGAGTATCCACAACACCACCAACCTTTGTGTCGTTGGCGAACTTATTAACCCATCCCTCCACTTCCTCGTCCAGGTCATTTATGAAAATGACAAACAGCAAGGGTCCCAGAATGGATCCCTGGGGCACTCCACTGGTGACTGGCCTCCATGCAGAAAAAGACCCATCCACAACCACTCTCTGCCTTCTGCAGGCAAGTCAGTTCTGGATCCACAAGGCCAAAGCCCCTTGGATCCCATGACCTCTCACGTTCTCAAGATGTCTTGCATGGGGGACCTTATTAAGTTGATTAAGTTGATCTTTCTCTACACCCGAGCTAGGACTATAACTTCACATTCTACAACCCCTCATTTCCTTCTCTACGTACTGTATGTTTTTTCTGTATAGTGCACAAAAAACAATACTTTTCACTTTATACTCATACATGTGACAATAATAAATCAACTCAAATATTAATATTTTATTATCCATTAGTCAATTATGTGACTATCTGTCACTAATATTTTTGAGTATTGCCTCAGTTATTTCTCCTCTTTCACGGAGGCACCCAGTCATGCTGGGGCAAGATTCCAAGAGCACCTGTTGACCGCCGGTATCTAACTAAATTAGCCATTCTTCATACTTAAGCCTCAGCATTAAGTTTTGACTGGCTATTTGATCTGTAGGTGGATCACAGCTAAGATATCATTTGACATCCACAAACGCATAACTTACAGAAAGGTCAGGATCAGGGCAGGAAACCAATATTCCCTCGAAGTTACATGGCTGGATGGCTGTGCAACAGCCTGAAATGCACCACACTGTGAACAAATAGGCCACGCACAAGTATCGATCCCTTCAAGATACACACATGCATGACTGCATTGCAATCTGAAAGGGAACACACAGTGCAACAAACAGACCGCACACAGCAAAGAGAAATTAGAGGAAACATTGCTGGAAATCCTTTTGTTTTTGTATTCTTGGTTACTGCAATCCAATAACTGACCTCACAATCTAATTTTTGAGCACTTTGATTAATATTGTGATATTTGAAAAGAAAGCTAACATGCATAAGAGATGTCCACTGTTCCAACAGCATTCGGGTGACACTCAGTAATTGGCAAACAGCTCAGTGATACCACTCATGCTGTCCAAACAACATTCCGGCCGTGAACGCATGATCCAGGCTGACCATTCACAGCAGGACTGAAGGATTCCTGTACAATCAGAAATTTAATCTTTGGTTGAGACATTACTACTGCCCTGTCAATGGACACAAAGACCTCTGGGCATTATTTGAGGAAGATCAGGGGATTTTGCTTGTTTCAACCAGTATTAGTCCCTCAATCAACATCACTGAAAGAGATTGGCCAAGATCTTCTCATCTCCGGTGGGATGGCGGGGGACCTGGAGGTGCTTAGGACGTCATGCAATAGATTGCACAGGAATTGCCAGGGAACTTTCAACTTCCATTGGGCAATTACCCTGTGTCTGGAGCCCGATTTAAAGCCAAACATATTTTTATTATTTGTTCATGGGCTGTGGGCATCACTGGCTGGGCTTGTTGCCATCCCTAGTTGTCATTAAGAAAGTGGTAGTGAGCTATCTTCTTGAACTGCTGCTGTTCTTGAGGCGTAGGAACACCCACAATGCTGTTAGGGAGCAAGTTCCAGGATTTTGACCGAGCAACAGTGAAGAAAGGACAGTACTGTCTTTGTCAGGATGGTGAGTGACTTGGAGAGAACTTGCAGGTGGTGGTGTTTCCATGCATCTGCTACCTTTATCCTTTCGGATGGTAAAGGTTGCAGATTCAGGAGGATGTTTCTGATTTACTTAGCAAAATAGTTTCCCAGGTCGACTCAGAAAGATTAAAACCAGTTCTAACTCCTAGTGACTGTGATACTGAACTCCCGTTGGACACACAGACTACCCACTCTCATGCCCATCCCATCTCTGACTACCCACCTTTCCCTCAAACCTCCCAACCATCTTAATACTCCTCCACCCCTAATCATTCCAATTGCCCAACTAACTGCCCAACACGTCACCCTCCCAAGTACGTCCAGAGTCCAGACCACCCAATCCCACTTCACCACTTGACTTCCACTAGACCCCCATATTCAAATACATCCCCCACCCTTGACTATTTTCTGACCACCTGATTCCTCCACGCCCAACCTGCCCCATCACTCCCCCACCACCCCAACTACCCTCAACCACCCCCACCCCACAGACTACCTCTCCCACCTCCCGATCACCTCATCCCTTAGCTGTCTGAGAGTCCCTAACCACACAATTCTTCGCTGATCACCCGATGCCCTACCTCCACCCCTCCCCACCTTCCCCATTCCCACTTCTGCCTATCCCTCCCCACTCACCCTGCTCCAGTCTGAGGTGGGAAAAAGGAGCGGAGTGGCAATCTGATGTTGACCACCACACCACAGAAGATATGGCCCAATATCGATTCTTTCGCTTGATTGCTCTTTTGTGAAGTCTCAGTGGTGCAGTCTGGTTCTTGTGCTGGCTTACATTACAGCAGTGCCCACATGTCAAAAGCACTTCATTGGCTGTGAAACGGATCTAGAGATTATCAAAGGTAGTGTATAGATATGCAAGTATTTCCTACTTGGTTAATCCATTCCTTGTGATGTTATTTTGACTTGTTGGTGGTAAAACATACATGTGTCTTCTAAGAATCTGCTTCCCATACATACAGGCATGGTTCAATTATCACGTATCTAAATAATGTTTAAACATATTTCATTATTGGGCAATGAGCCCCTGAAATAATTTTTCCAATGGTTATCTTGTCTATCTTTGTAAACAAAAAATATAATTAAAAGAAAAATGCAACAGACCCACCAGCATCTGTAAAAGGAAAAGACAAATTCACCTTTGGGATAATGTCCCTCCTGAGTAAAAACTGAGAGACAAGCAAATTTTTTAATGTAAATGAATGTGCAGATTATTTCCAATGCACATCAGCATTTCCTTTTTAATCACCATTTTAAATATGGTAATGTCTTCAACCTGATCAGTTGGCATAGCAAACTTATATGTACAGTTAATCTTTAACTGAAGACAGCAACTATGATGTTTAATGGAAATGCACATATATTGACAGGTTTACCTTTTCAGTTATTATGTACTTCTGAACCTGCTCCCGTTTTCTCCAGATAACTGCTGGGCATTATATATTGTCTGAGTGGATATCTCTGGAGTTACATCTGACAGATCAATGGGAATGATTCAGCTTGGAAAAACTGAAGTAAAGTAACTAAGCGCAGACATTACAATTGCCTTTCCTTTAAAACAATCTCAGGCGCAATCAAATCTTCTCATACTAGATTTCTCTTTCTCTCTCTTCTCTGCAATCGTGTAACTCCTTATAATAAAAAAAAACCTTGGGGAATAAGAGGGGAAGACAAAAACTGCTGAAAGGGGAAGAATAATGAAATAAAAAACCTTTCAAAAAATGTGGTGCATACCAAGTTTCTCGACTGATGAACATTTTTAGCATGAATTTCCATTTCGTTTAGCTGTCAGGCTAATGATATGCACTTTGACGGGAGCAGCAAACCGTAAAGGCATGAACCAATAGTATTAAACTGAAGCATGTAGACATAGCTCTGCAACATAACCACTGGCCCTTGCTTTAAATCCTACAATGTGCACTGATTCGTATATATTCACTACATATCATCTCAAGTATTTATTCACACTTCAATGCAGAAACGATACAAACCTTGTTGATATCCAAGTTGTACAACATCCTAATGTTCTTCCTGTAATTATTAATCTTTTCCTAATGAGAGCTAATGCTATCAGTATTAATATTCATAATGTTGAGTATTAATGGATCCAGGAGTTAGTCAACACATGGCGCAGGAAGCAATGTAGTCCAGCCAGAACAAAACAAAAATCTGGTCAATATTTCATAACAATCTGTGGAATATTATTATAAATTATTTCAAGTATGCATGTGCTTGGAACTAATGGTGAAGTTCAATGAAGAACATCAAATGGCTTTTTTAAAAAAATACTTCCTCTCTAACCTTAGCTGAAGATGCTGAGTTCCATAGAGAGAATATTTACACTCTGTTAATTCACTCAAAAGGTCATTCTGATTTGTGAGTATAGTGTTGGCAGCATATTTATTTATCTGGCTCCAAAAGGGTGCAATCTAGTCTTCACGTGGACACAATTTCCTAAAAAGATCACTTGATAATATCAGATGCGGGAACCATGGCTGCTTTTTCATCCATAAAACCTGAAATCTAGTGTATTGCCAAAAATTGTTGTGCTGGCTGAAATCATCCAACACGCATAGACCAAGAACCAAAGCTAAGAACTCCTTTGTCAATAGACCAATTACAATGAAACTGGTGGATGGTTTAAATGGCCGTTGGCAGTTTCTCCCAATATCACCAACCCATTTGCAGGTTACCATATTACCCCAGTGATTGCAATCCTGGGAAAAGCACCAGACAGAGGCCTCATCAACATACAAATACCAATGATGTTATTGGAAACCCAAATGTAAATTTACTTCTGGTGAAACCTGAAGATTCCACCCAGGAAACCCTTTGGGTCTCCTGTACCTCAGGCTTCCGCCTCCATCTTCCCAGACCGCTATTGTCCAGTAACCACTCCTATTCACTGGCCTTCTTATCATTCCAATTAGCTTCAGGCAAAAATCTAATTTGAGCCACTTTAATGAGGACTGGGAGTTAAGATCTCCCAAGTGTTTCAGTGCTAGGGGCAGCTGGATGTTTCAACCCATGCATCCTTTGCCAAACACCCCAGTTGAATTGGAATTTAGACTTCTTGTGTGTTATTGAGGCTTATCTATTCAGGTGGGCCAAAATCGTTCAACTGTTTACAGTTCTGGTCACCCGATTATAGAAAGTATATTATTAAACAAGAAAGAGGGCAGAAGAGATTTACTAGGATGCTACCAGGACTTCATGATTTGAGCTTTAAGGAGAGATTGGATAGACTGGGACTTTTTTCTCTGGAGCATGCAATGCTTAGGAGTGATCTTATCGAGGTCTATAAAATAATGAGGGGCATAGATCAATTAGATAGTCAATACCTTTTCCCAAAGGTAGGGGAGGGGAGTCTGAAATCAGAGGGCATAGGTTTAAGGTGAGAGGGGAGAGATACGAAAGGGTCCAGTGAGGCAATTTTTTCACATAGAGGATGGTGATTGACTGGAACAAGCTGCCAGAAGTAGTAGTAGGGTCAAGTACAATTTTGTCTTTTAAAAAACATTTAGATAGTTACATGAGTAAGATGGCTATCAAGGGATGAGGGCCAAGCGTGGGCAATTGGGACTAGCTTAGTTGTTAACAAAAAGGCGGCATGGACAAGTTAGGTCAAAGGGCCTGTTTCCATGCTGTAAACCTCTATGACTCTATGTTTCATCATCCAGTTATATAGTTACCTGCAAGGTGAGGACAACAATGCCAAAAAAAGGATGCACTTTTTTCTAGCTATTGCTGATTTGAGGGGATTTATTCTTCAATTCACAATCTCATCACCTTCCTCCTCCTGCCGCCATTATCAAATTCACTTGTCTGTGCCGTCTTAGCCAAATAATAAAAGCCTGCAACGTTAAGGAGCAAGGTTCCTGGTGGTGTACATACTAAGAGAAATCTAAACAGAAAAGAAATGGACACTTGTCTTGATTGATATCACTGTAAATGACCAAAAGGGAAAACCTAAATGAGGGATAACTATTTTGCAGGTTTATATCTGTAACCAGTAGAAAATAGTGGCAATTACAATGTCAAAGACAAGTAGAGAAAAGAAAGCCTTTGAGAAAATATCCTGTTTGTTTTACCTGTTCCAAGAGCATTCAGAATCTGCTTCAAATGTTGTTCGTAATTTGTCAGATGCTTAAGGTTTACATGAGCATTGTGTGGTTCACTGACATGCAGATCCAACAAACTGATTGGTAGGATAGAGTGCCAATCAAGGAGTGACATTACCCAATGGGGAGGAATGAAGAGGCAATCAGATAATCTGCACTCCATCCACCTCATCTAAGTAAATTAGAGGGACATTGGCAGATGTTTAGTTTGTGGAGGGAGATGATCAAAACTTTGGAAAGGGTGATTAATAAATGCATACATTTTAAGAACAAAGAAATACATGACTTTCTCTGAAATGGTGGCAGCGGAGCAAAATCTTGTAGAGAACTTGTTATATGGCAATGGAGTTATTCATTGGTTTGCGAGTTTAAACATGTCTCTTATTATTATTGTTCACTTTGTGTGTTCAGGGCCTAGAATATAACTGCTTGTGACATGATGCAGTTACACATGGAATGGTTACATAAATGGAGATTCTAATAAATAAATGTGAAAGTATTCCTGCGTTTGGTCTCTTGCTTTAATATCCATAGTCCTATAATACGCCATACTCTTTACTTTATGCCTAAATGTTGCTTCCTTCGCCTTGCAAAATGCTGCCAATGTTTGACACGCAATCTGATGTCTGAGCATTCATTCCCCACATCAATCAAATTGAACTGACCTTACAGAATGAGTGGCATGGTGGCACAGTGGTTAGTATTGCTGCCTCACAGCGCCAGGGATGCAGGTTTGATTCCCAGCTTGGGTCGCTGTCTGTGTAGAGTCTGCACATTCTCCCTGTGTCTGCGTGGATTTCCTCCGGGTGCTCCAGTTGCCTCCCACAGTCTGAAAGATGTACTGGTTAGGTGCATTGACCATGCTAAATTCTCCCTCAGTGTACCTGAACAGGCACTGGAGTGTGGCGACTAGGGGATTTTCACAGCAACATCATTGCAGTGTTAATATAAGCCTACTTGTGACACTAATAAATAAACTTAAACTTCAACTAGAATGGGCTAGATGATCAGTCCCATTATGTTCCAGATCATTCTCAGTAACATGCATGTGCACGGTGAAACTTGTACATGTCACATACTGCATTAGAGCAAATTAATATCCTGATCTGTAACACTGCTACCTGCACCCAAGAGCTAGAGAGTGGTATAATTCTGTAAAATACACTGTAGTAGATATACCTAATATCATTCAGTGTAACATGTCATTCTAGAACAAGCAGTCTGAAATCTGAACCTCTCTTGCCCCAAAAAACAGCCAATGGAAAATTTCATAATTAAGACTAGTGAATGTTTTGTTTACATTGACTTACCTCAGATACATGACACAGAAATCGGCCATTCAGCCCAACCAGTCCATGTGAGTGCTTATTCTCCACTCAAACCTCCTCCCATCTAACCTCCTCCTATCTTCCCTTAAGTAGCTAGGCCATTGTAATCCGTTATTCCCCTCTCCCTTATCCGCTTACCTGACTTCCCCCTAAATGCATCTATATTATTCACTTTAACCATTCCCTGTGGTAGATAGTTTCACATTCTCATCTCTGTTTGGGTAAAGAAGTTTCTTCTGAATTTCCTATTGGATTTCTTGGTGACTATCTTATGTTGATGACCTTTAATTATGCTCTTCCCCACATGGAGAAACATCCTCTCTGTGTCCGCTCGATCAAAAACTTTCTTAATTTAGTCCACCATTAGGTTACCCCTCAGGCTTATTTTTTTCAAGAGAAAAGAGGTCCAGCCTGTCAATGCTTTCTTGCTATGTATACACAGGCATTTCTGGCTTCATCCCTGTTAATCTTCTGCACCTCTCCTGTGCCTCTATGTCCATTATAGTGAACATTGTGATCAGAACTGGATGCATTACTAAGTCTGCTTGAACCAAGGTTCAATAAAGGAGTTACATAACCTCCCTACTTTGCAATCCTATCCATCTACAAATAAAGTTTAGCACTTACTTTGTAGTCTTGCTATCCTATAGTACAACTTTCAGTGATTGATATACCCGATTCCTTTTGTTATTCTAACCCACCAAGATTTACACCTTTCAAATAATAACCTTCCTATTAGTCCTACTGACACATTCCAACTCACATTTATCCACAATAGCAGAAGTTATTGAGGGTTGGAGAACCAAGGTAGGTGGTTGAAGTTATGATTTAGATCAGCCATGATCTAATTTAAAGTTTAAAGTTTATTTATTAGTGTCACAAGTAGGCTTACACCACAATGAAGTCACAGTGAAAATTCCCTAGTCACCACACTTCAGTGCCTGTTCGGGTACCTTGAGGGAGAATTTAGCATGTCTTTCAGACTGTGGGAGGAAATCAGAGCACCTGGAGGAAACCCACACAGGCATAGAGAGAGTGTGCAAACTCCGCACACAGCAGCGCTCCCAAAGCTTGTGGCTTGTGCTACCAAATAAACCCTTTGGAATTTAACCTGGTGTTGTGAGATTTCTTACTGTACTGTGAGGCAGCAGTGCTAACCGCTTGCTGCTGGAACAGCAGAATGGGCTTGAATGGCCTCCTCCTGCTGCCATGTTCCGAGAAAGGCAGAGGAATATTTCTAAAACATGCCAAGATGTCCACTGCTTAAATAAACCCTCTCAGATCATTACCATATGGAAGCATGTAGCAGAAAAATAAAGAATATGTTTGGCAAACATTGTCATGATGGGTTTGTACATTTAAAACGTTACATTAAGAAGCATATAGGAAACAGCAGTTCAACAATAAAAATAACAATGAAATTCAGTAACAAGACTGTCAATGTGAGAGTTAAATAATAAGTGCAATGCCCTTACATAGGTAGATTATAACCCAAAAGAACTTACTACGTTTTAGCCTTTAACATGCTAGTTGCTGCATTTATTGCTCTAACTAATAAATGTTCCGTTTAATCTGCAGGGCAAGGAGGTTACATTATCATTTTTAATACACCGTAGCGCCTTGTTAATTTAACCTGTGGAAAAGCACATCTGAGCTCAATGTCTCAGTTGCTTAAATGATAGTTTTGCCCTTGCAACCCTATTATTTCCTTTTAACCATCCACTTGTAGTCCATTAATGGTTAAATACTTGACTAATTGTCCTGCTCCTGCGATAAACAATAATTTCCTCAGTTCCATAAGCATTTTCTTTTCTAGAGGGAGGAAATAACACAAAGGAAACTACACAGAAAGTAGAAAAAATAGATGATGGAGGCTCCCAAGAGCATTACCCGAGCATAACTTACTAGCTCATAGGACTGTCTGGTAATATTTTTGTTCAAAATCCATGCACAGATACTCTGCATTTAGAAAATGAGGATTGTGACCCTAATGGTACAGTCAATTTCAATGCTATTATTCCATTGCAATAAAAAGATGATTTGGATTACAGGCTGGAATATTGGATGCTTTAATATATTGTATGAACACACAAACATCTCGTGTTTATTGTTTGGGAGAGGAATGAATATGACTGGCTGTGTAATGTCCAAGGTAGTGTTCGTAGTTATGAGGTTATAGGTCATAACCAATCAAAATGACACGAAATTGAACAGTGTAAAGTTAGGCTTGAGAATTATCTATAGTCATTGGATTGAAAGGGCCATTGTAGGCATATCTCATTCAGGAACGAATCAAATGATAATGGATGTACTACTGTTAACTTTTTCCAGCCCAGAAATGGAATGGTGGTTGTTAAGGCCTACACAATAAAGCATCAGCAGCAGCCTGTGGCCATAATTTTACCTTCCCCGCTGGAAGGTTTGTAGGCAAGTGGTGGCTGTTAAATTCTTTGGAAAGCCTTCTCACAGAGCTCTCTCTGCCCTGACCTCTCCGCAATTTAACAGCGAGATGCGTGAGGCATGGGCTGCCCCCACTGAGGCATTTAAGTGGTCAATTAAAGACGACATTAGGACCATTTCCCACCTAACCTCATTGTTCAGGCGCAGGGAGGAAGTCGAAGAGTTGATCTTCTGTATAGACCCAAGGCAGTAGGGGAAATGGGGGGGGTGGAGCGCCTCTGTCAGCAGCTTTCTTTTAATATTGGGCACCTTCCACACCCCTCCCCCCTCACTCCCCCCCCCCCCACCCCCACAAACCCCCAATCCACCCCCCTCCCCATCATCCCGCCAGAAGATGTGGCCACAAAAGATGTGGCTTTCTTCTCTGGCAACCTGTCCACCAGCACCCAATTCCTCTCTGATCACACCCTCCCCCTTCCAGCCTGAGACCCCCAAAACTGACCTGGCCCTGAACCCGCTGGATTTAGGGACTGCTCGTAGCCCCAGTTCAGGGCACTGTAGCTATTTGTGCTGCCAGTACAAAAACCGCCAGATTCTCCCAACTGAAGGGCAGAATTCCCACTTCCAGACAATTATGGGTTATACAGGGCAGGCAGTATTGGCAACAATCCGTTCACCTTGGATGGTGGGAAGGAAACTGCACCATCCAGAGCATCCTGGCCTGTGAGTTCTTTTCTGTGAGTTAAATTTATGAGTGACATAATTGTGAGGCCTATCAAGCTTCACTTAATTTTGCTTCAAACAAGTCAGCTATTTTGACCAATTTTCATGCTAAGGAGAAACAAAGCTCCCTATTTTTAAATGGTTTATGATCTGTCTCACACTTTACGATCACAAATTTGACACATAGCATGTCTCTGATGTGGATAAATCTGATAATTATTAAAGCGGTGCTTTTTTTATTGGGATGAGGAATCATACATTCTTCACTGATGTGATAGATCATAAATTTTTGATTTGAGAAAGAGAAAATAAGTTACAGTGGGAAAATAATATTATTCTTTCCCAGCACGAAAACGTCCCCTGAACCCCTCATCATATCACCTCCCAATTTCATCTGAAGATGTTTATTTATTTATTTATTAGTCACAAGTAAGGCTTACATTAACACTGCAATGAAGTTACTGTGAAATTCCTCTAGTCGCCACAGTCCAGCACCTGTTCGAGTCAATGCGCCTAACCGGCACCTCTTTCAGATTGTGGGGGCAAACTGGAGCACCCAGAGGAAACCAATACAGACAAGGGGAGAACGTGCAAACTCCACACAGACAGGGACCCAACCCGGAATCCAACCTGGGTCCTTGGCAATGTGAGGCAGCAGTGCTAATCACTGTGCCAACATGCTGCCCACAACTTTAGATTGATAACACTGCAGTCCTGGCTAAAAAGCATGAAAGATCATTTGCCAATTTTGATTCTTCCTGCTGTTTTTATGTTGGTAATGGTCATTTTAGCTAGGGTCAGTGTAAGATTTTACTCGTTCAGCCAGAAGGTAGATGGTGTAATCTTGACTAATACTTTTGTACAGCAAATGAAGGTAAGCTGATCATATGAGGTGTAGTTTTTCTGGTGGAAATAATGGCTTTCATTTGTGTTCAGCAATGAAGGAACCTCACTCATCCTCATTATATGTGCAGTAGCTCGCTGACCTGTTGCAACTGACAGTACTTAGAGATCACTTAAAGTGGAATGCCCTCTGAAGGGGATCTGTGGCATGTGGGCACAGAGCAAACAGCAGTGGATAGAATTTTAGAGGCCTTCTTCTGCCCCAGAAAGCAGCCTGAGAGGAGCCCGGTACCACTGACTCCCACAGTGGCAGAGTGTTGCCACATAGCGCCAGGAACCCAGGTTCAATTCTGGCCTTGGATTACTGTCTGTGCGGAGTTTGCATGCTCTCCCCATGTCTGCATGGGCTTCCTCTGGGTGCTCTGTTTTCCTCCTATCGTCTAAAGATGTGAGGGTTAGGCTGATTGGCCATGCTAAATTGATCATTAGCTTCAGAGATACTATCAAGGTAAACATGTGGGGTTACTGGGATAGGGCCTGCGTGGGATTATTGTCAGTGCAGGTTTGAAAGGCAAATGGCCTCCTTCTGCACTGTAGGGGTTCTATGATACTACGTGTTTCCCATTGTTCCTTCCGGATCAGACCTTACCCTGCCTAGTTTAAAGTTCACAAGGGAAAACTGCAGAACATTTTGTTCTGCGTTCAAGGATTTTGCACAACCCATTTGCTCCCTGACATTGGTGTACAAGCTTGCACTTTTTAGACTACAGTGAGAATGCGCAGAGGTAACACAGAGGAGGACAAGTTGCTGGGAGAGGGAAAAGGAGAAACTGGGAGAAGGATTCTAATGAGGCCATATTTGTCCAGGATATCCAGGAAAAAATTCACTTACTGAACCTTAGTGAGGTGGCCAGGGTGGGAGGGGACAAAAAGTCAGAAACCCATCAGCATAATATCGTTAATTACTGCCCACCTTCAGTGGGATTTCCAATCTCGTGTCATGCCAGTGGGAAGTTAGGTTGATCTAAAATCCAATTGACAAAGGGTGGTGTGTACAAGATGGTCCTCAGTTCACAAGAGACTTCAAGCTGAATGCAACATACAAAGCCTACCTGCCGTTGTGCTGCACTGTTCCTCATGAGCTGTCCACCACTCTGCTGAGGCAGACTGGTTCATGCCCTCTATCTCCATGCCAAGTTGGTCTATATGGATAGCAGTGTGCAGCTTGACCCATGGAACACCCTGTATCACCGAGTGGGATCAGTACTGTACCTGGGATTGGAGAGTACAGGGATGTCCGAACCTCTGGTTCCACACACCAGTCTGTCTGCACAGGACTGTGCTGTGGGGCTCATACAGCCACTGCAACAAAGATCTGGGATGCATTCTTACCAGCTCGTTGTACCTGCAAATCAGCGTGGTGAGCTGGGAAGTTGGCATGTGAGGCCAAAAATCTGATTTGTGCAAATCAGATTGCTATCTTTCTAGCCCGGTTTTACTGGTAAGAATGGCTTTGCATCCAAAAAGGGTGTGAAGCTCATTATCATTAAATTGCCTGCATCTGCATGTCTGTTCTTCCCCCACCCCCACCCCCCGTCAATGCTTCCCATCATGCTAGTGAGATGTTGTGTCAGTGAGAATCATTCACTGGAGACCAGGCACCATAGCTACACTGGGGGGATCGGAGGCTATTGAAGTCCCCAGGCAGTCAGGGGTATGGGCTGGCAGCGCCGATATGTTTTTCAGGGCAGTGCTAGAAAATGGGGCCTGAGTGGGGTTGGAGCTATGATGGGAGGAGCTCAGCATGGAATGGGCTATGGACAATGAAGGGGGATTATGCACAATGACGGGAGGCTTATGGGAAGAGTGTTATGCAAGGATGGGGTTGTGCAAAGTGGGGAGGGGGACGTCGTGCAAGGCAGGGGGGTCATGCAAGGTTCTAATTACATCAACAATCAGGAAAAAAGTTAAAAGGAAGGAAAATTCAAGGGATGTTATGAATGGAAGTGTTAGAATTCAAATAATAGATACAAAATCTAACACAAGGGGACTTTATCTGAATGCTTGTAGCATTTGAAACAAGGTAAATGAGTTGATAGCACAAATGATCGCAAACGAGTATGATTTGGTGGTCATTACAGAGACATGGTTGCAGGATGGTCATGACTGGGAGTTCAATATCCAGGGGTATCAAACTGTTTCGGAGGGACTGACAGGAAGGTAAGAGGGGTAGCGTAGCTCTGATATTTAAGGATGATATCAGGGCGGTCGTGAGAGATGATATAGGTTCTATGGAAAAAAAGGTGGAAATTAGAAATAGTAAGGAGAAAAAGTCACTGATCGGCGTGGTCTATAGGCCACTAAATAATGACATCATGGTGAGCTGAGAAATAAACAAAGAAATAACTGATGCATGTAAAAATGGTACAGCAATTATCATGGGGGATTTTAATCTACATATCAATTGGTCAAACCAGGTCAGTCTAGGCAGCCTTGAGGGGGAGTTCATAGAGTGTATCCGCAATAGTTTCCTTGAGCAGTATGTAATGAAACCGACAAGGGAGCAAGCTATCCTAGATCTGGTCCTGTGTAACGAGATGGGAATAATTAATGATCTTGCAGTTAGGGATCCTCTTGGAAGAAGCGATCACAGTGTGGTTGAATTTAAAATACAGATGGAGCGTGAGAAGGTAAAATCTAATACCAATGTGTTGTGCTTAAACAAAGGAGACTATAAGGGAATGAGGGAGGAGTTGGCTAAAGTAGACTGGGAGCAAAAACTTTAGGGTGGGACAATTGAGGAACAGTGGAGGACTTTCAAAGCGATCTTTCACAGTTCTCAGCAAAAGTATATACCAGTGATAAGGAGGGACTATAGAAAAAGAATATCAACCATGGATATGTAAGGAAATAAAGGAGGATATCAAATTGAAAGAAAATGCATACAAAGTGGCAAAGATAAGTGGGAACCCAGAGGATTGGGAATTCTTTAAAGGTCAACAGAAAACCACAAAAAAAGCTATAAAGAAAGGTAAGATGGGTTATGAGAGTAAACTAGCTCAGAATATAAAAACAGATAGCAGAAGTTTCTACAAATATATAATATGAAAAAGAGTGGCAAAAGTAAGCATTGGTCCTTAGAGGATGAGAAAGGGGATGTAATAACTGGAAATGAGAAAATGGCTGAGGCATTGAACAGGTATTTTGTGTCGATCTTCACAGTGGAAGACACAAATAACATGCCAAAAATTGATGACAGGAAGGCTATGGCAGGTGAAGACCTAGAAACTATCATTATCAAGAAAAAAGTAGTGTTGGGCAAGTTAATGGGGCTAAAGGTAGACAAATGTCTTGGCCCTGATGGAATGCATCCCAAGGTACTAAAAGAGATGGTGGGAGAAATAGCAAATGCACTAGTGGTAGTTTACCAAAATTCGCTGGACTCTGGGGTGGTTCCCGCAGATTGGAAAACAGCGAAAGGACATAACTATAGACTGGTTAGCTTAACTTCTGTAGTAGGGAAAACACTTGAATCTATCATCAAGGAAGAAATAGCAAGACATCTGGAGATAAATAGTCTCATTGGTAAGACGCAACACGGGTTCGTGAAGGGCAGGTCATGTTTGACGAATTTGGTGGAATTCTTTGAGAACGTTACATGTGCAGTGGACAATGGGGAACTTGTGAATGTGGTGTATCTGCATTTCCAGAAGGTATTTGACAACGTACCACACCAAAGACTTCTACATAAGATAAAGGTGCACAGTGTTACAGGTAATGTATTGGCATGGATAGGGGATTGGTTAACTAACAGAAAGCAAAGAGTGGAGGTAAATGGGTGTTTTTCTGGTTGGCGATCAGTTACTAGTGATGTGCCTCAGGGATCAGTGTTGGGTCCACAATTGTTTACGATTTACATAGATAATTTGGAGTTGGGGGCCAAGTGTAGTGTGTCAAAATTCGCAGGTGACACTAAGATGGGTGGAAGAGCAAAGTGTGCAGAGGATGCTGAAAGTCGGCAAAGGGATACAGATAATGTAAGTGAGTGGGCGAGGGCCTGGCGGATGGAGTACAATGTTGGTAAATGTGAGGTCATCAATTTTGGTCGGAATAACAGCAAAATAGACTATTATTTAAATGGTAAAAATTTGCAGCATGCTGCTGTGCAGAGGGACTTGGGTGTCCTTGTGCAGGAATCTCAAGGAGTTGGTTTTCAGGTGCAAATGGAATTTTGTCTTTTATTGCTAGAAGCATGGAGTTTAAAAACAATGAGGTTATATTGCAGCTGTATTACGTGCTGATGAGGCCACATCTGAAGTACTGTGTGCAGTTTTGGTCTCCTTACTTGAGAAAGGATATACTGGCACTGAAGTGGGTGCAGAGGAGATTCACTAGGTTGATTCCAGAGTTGAGAGGGTTGGCTTATAAGGAGAGACTGAGTAGGCTGGGGCTATACTCTTTGAAATTCAGAAGAATGAGGGGACACCTTATAGAAACATAAGATTATCAAGGGAATAGATAAGATGGAAGTTGTTTCCATTCCATCCATGCAGATGAAACTAGAAGTAGGGGACATAGCCTCAAAATAAGGGGAAGCAGATTTAGGACTGAGTTGAGGAGGAACTTTTTCACAAAAAGGGTTTGTGAATCTGTGAAATTCCCTGCCCAGTGAAGCAGTTAAGGCTACCTTACTGAATATTTTTAAGGCAAGGATAGATACATTTTTGAACAGTAAATGAATTAAGGGCTATGATGAGCAGGCAGATAAGTGGAGCTGAGTCCACAAAAAGATCAGCCATGATCTTATTGAATGGTGGAGCAGGCTCGAGGGGCCAGGTGGCCTGCTCCTGCTCCTAGTTCTTATGTTCTTATGTTCTTAAGGCGAGGGGGGGTGGGGTCATGCAAGGCGAAGGAGTCATGCAAGGTGAGGGGGTCAAGCAAGGTGGGGGCGCATGCAAGGTGGGGCACATGCTGGGCGATATCCTGCGGGGGGGGATGTTGTGTAGGGGATTTCCTATAGGAATGGGGGGATTGTGCAGAGGGGGTTGTGCAGGGAGACATTGCAGAGGACGTCATGATTGGGGGTGGAGCATGTTGGGGTTCGCCCAAGAGGGTCCTGATTAGGGAAGGAAATCTGTTGTCCTTAAGTGGTGTGGTCTTCATGTGACTTCAGACCCACAGCAATGTGGTTGGCTCTCAAATACCCTCTGTCGTGGCCTGGCAAGCCCTTCAGTTCCAGGTCAGTAACTGTGAACCATGATGCCCATAACCCTGGTAAGAATAAAAAATGATTTAGTTATTGACCTCCTTTGATAGTTGTGAAGATTTGGCTCTTCATTTTTGCCTACAA
This sequence comes from Carcharhinus amblyrhynchos, assembly GCF_965287045.1. Classification (NCBI taxonomy): domain Eukaryota; kingdom Metazoa; phylum Chordata; class Chondrichthyes; order Carcharhiniformes; family Carcharhinidae; genus Carcharhinus; species Carcharhinus amblyrhynchos. The sequence continues at coordinate 42,026,456 of NC_137324.1, read as the reverse complement.
AACAACTGTGAATATGTTTCAGAAGTAATTATTTCATAGAATGCGGGCGTCATTGTTGCCCATACCTAATTGCCCTTGAACTTAGAGATGGTTAAAACTACACTGCTGTGGGTTTGGAGTCACGTGTAGGCCAGTTTTCCTTCTTTAAAGGACATTGCTGAACCTGATGGAGGTGTATAAGATGTTGAGAGGTGTTGATCAAGTGGATTCTCAGAGGCTTTTTCCCAGGGTTGTAATGGCTGCCACAAGAGGACACAGGTTTAGGGTGCTGGAGAGTAGGTACAGAGGAGACTTCAGGGGTAAGTTTTTCACTCAGAGGGTAGTGGTGGGTGCATGGAATCGGCTGCTGGCAGTGGTGGTGGAGGCGGATTTGACAGGATCTTTTAAGAGACTTTTGGATAAGTATATGGGGCTTAGCAAGACAGAGGCTTATAGGTAAACCTAATAGGTGGGGACATGTTGGCACAACTTGTGGGCCGAAGGGCCCGTTTGTGCTGTAGTTTTTCTATGTTTCTATGATGGATTTTTACAACAATTGTCAATGGTTTCATGGTCATCCAGCCTGTAGTTCCAGTTTATTTTTATTGAATTCACATTTCACCATCTGCCATGGCGGGATTCAAACCTGCATCCACGGAGCATTACCCTGGGTCTCTGGAAAACTAGTCCTGTGACAATATCACTCCCCTACTACCGCCTCTTAGGAAGTAGAATGAGATGTCCTGAGGATAAGAGGAGGCAGTGTAAATTTTCTTCTGATATAAAATTCATTTTTGTATTTGAGTGTCACTTTCATGTTGAAATATTGCAAATATTTCATGCAAATGCATTGGTTATGGCCAATGTACCTCTGAGCTCAGATGCTCCAGATAAATCCTCATACACATTCTTCCCTTAATTTACAATCTATCAGACTTTGAAAACCCAACCACAGTTAAATTATTATTTCCTGACTTACATTATTTTCTCTTTTCACACATCCTTCATTACCTCTGAAAGTAGTTGATGCCAAAACTTTGAATGTATTCAAGAGGCAGCTAGATATTGCACTTAGGGCCAGGTCATTGAGTGTCTTTAAGACAGAGACAGGTAGGCTCTTGATTAATGAAGGGTCAGGGATTATGAGGAAAAGGCAGGAGAATGGAGATGAGAAAAAAGAATCAGCCATGTTTGAAAGGCGGAGCAGACTTGATGGGCTGAATGGCCTAATTCTGCTCCTATGTCTTATCGTCTTATGGGCGAATGGGATCAAAGGTTATGGGGAGAAAGCAGGACTAGACTATTGAGCTGGACGATCAGCCATGACCGTGATGAATGGTGGAGCAGGCTCGGAGGGCTAAATGGCCTCCTCCTGCTCCTGCCTTCTATGTTTCTATGTCTTGCCTCTTGGACAATTCATGCGGTTTTCTCCATTAGAAAACCGATCATTATATGTTATTACAGTGAAGGCAGAAGCAAATTTCTCAATGTTTACTCAATAGAAAAAATAATCTTAAAGAATAGCTTTCAGTTCATCTTCTGGAGAAAAGAATGAGGGAAGCTGAATTTTCAATGTAGCTGTTGCCTGCTGCTGAAATAACTTCTTGTCTGCTTGTTTACTACAGCACTTCTCCACAACCAGTTTGTAAATTGAATTTCAAAAGCACTCTACTTTCCATCAAAATGAATGGGGTGTAAAATGTTGTCAACTTCAACATGGCAGGACATCATTGGCATTTACTTATTTATGGATTTGTCTAGGGGAAGGGCCGAGGCACTGGGTGGACTGGCTTGTCTAAAAATAGCACAAGGCTCTCTGGAATTCTCAGGGGAGAAAGAGAGTTTTGATAATACTACGGAAGCACCCACTGGGACATTCAGAATATTTCCCCTTTCCTTAGCCTATATTTATCTGCTTGTTCAGGCAGAGGACTGATGAGGAGGTTCTGCAACTATTATCAAACAAGACTTTTGAGCCAAAAATGTTCCAACACAAACTTCTACCTAAATGAGTTCTGATGAAAGATTCACAGGGACTGTTGTGTTTTTTTCCTTTGAGATATTAATTGCAATGTAACCTTTTCTTAAGACAAAATAATATTTGTGGCAGCATAACCTCTTTAGCTGTAAAATATCATTGAAAAACAATTCAGATTTCCATTTGGAAGTGCAAAGCTCATTACCATCGCACCTCGAGGAACACAATCTCATTTTTTTATGTTAGGAAAAGGCTGTTGAATTTTATTTGTGCAGAGAAAATTGCTAACTTTCAATGATTATATACTTAAGTATTTGGAATGGGATTACTTCCCCCACCCCTGTAAGAATATCTGGTCACATCAACGAGGTGAAATCCAACTAATCTCCCAAGGCTTGTGCCAAGGAGACCTCCTGGGGGTTCTCAGGTGAGTGCAGAGCTCATGGAGAAGAGGCTCATACCCTGACAGTGCCCAGGCAGTGTCAGAGTCGGGGTGGTGGGAGGGTGATAAGGTTTCAGGATGAATTTTTTTGTGTTGGACCAGCCTTTAAAAATGGCGGCAGGATCCTCGAGAGATCAAGGGAGGAATTTTCCACTTCTGCCCGCCACTGGAATTGTAGCGAGCAGGACATGGACCATGCAACAATCCATTGACCTCGGGTGGGATTTTCTGGTCTTGGGGCAAGCGTGGCCAGAACATTTTGCCTTAACTTGCTGGCGGGGTCATCGTGTCAGGCTACACAGCGGAGAAAGCCACTGTTGCCGTCGGCATCTTTCAGCGCCGCTTTTCCTGCTATTGGCCTTTGCCGATTTCCAAGAAAATCTCGTCATTCCACTTTCTTTCAATCTGCTCAGTTCCAGAATCTATCGCTGCTCTTCATGCTGCTGAAGTAAGCAATTAGCATTCAGTATTCCTGAATGTTTTTTTTTAAATTCAGGCTTCCTAATGAGTATGAACTCAATAAGCCTGCAGGCCTCCATCTGTAAAGTTCACAAAGAAATAATCAAAAATCATCTGTAACCTGGTAATGGATGTGAAGCATGTGTGCGATCAATTTATCATAACTGTAAACTTCTTCAGAGAAAAAGATACACACAGCCTGCAGTGCATCCATGTGTTTAATATGAGACTGACGAATACACTTTATTTATTAGTCACTAGTAAGGCTTACATTAGCACTGCAATGAAGTTACTGTGAAATTCCCCTAGTCACCACACTCCGGCCCCTGTTCAGGTCACTGTGCCTAACCAGTACGTCTTTCAGATTGTGGGAGGAAACCAGAGCGCCCAGAGGAAACCCACGCAGACATGGGAAGAATGTGCAAACTCCACACAGACAGTGACCCAAGCTGGGAATTGAACCTGGGTCCCTGGTGCTCTAAGGCAGCAATGCCACCCCAATCTGCTCACTCAATTATGCTTGCACACAATTCAATGTATGGGCACAACTTTGTCAACATGTGGCCAGACTCCACTGGGACCAATTTAACACTCTCACTCTGAGATGCTGACAGGTGCTTTGAATGTACAGAGATGAATGAGAATGTTTGTGGTGTTATGCTCTGACAATATGCCTGCACTGCAGCTCTCTAACATAGGCCTCATTTTTTTATTCAATTGTGGGACATGGGCGTCGCTGGCTGGCTAACATTTATTGCCCATCCCTCTTTGCCCTTGTTCAGAGGGCAGTTGAGAGTCAACTACGTTGCTGTGTCTCTGGAGTCAAATGTAGGCCAGAACAGTTAAAAACAAGAGATTTCTTTCCCTAAAAACACAACAACTGGCCAGCCAGCTTCAGGTCTCATTCACCATTCAGCTCATAGCTTACCTTCCCAGTTGAAGCTGGCCAAGATAATGTTATTAGGATTTCATCTGATATACATGTTACCATTCAAAACCTTATACTATGTGAATTTTAAAATTATTTTTTAGTGATTGGCTGGCACAGGGACTAACAAAGTCATTTCAGCTTGTAGTTGATTAATTCCTGTTGGCTTCCGTTGCCAGTAGGTTATAGAAGCGTTTAGTGGTGTCCAGAGTTGTAAAGGGAGTAGTGTGCCATATGCACTGTTAGAACTTGACCTGACTTCAAGGATTCTGCACAAACTATTTGGTGCCTGGTGTAGGGGCACTTGTTCGTAACCCTAACAACAATTCAGGGAGAATGAGTTGAGTGACACTGAGCAGCAGAGGCAGCTAGGCTAGGGAGGAGGCAAGGAGAAGGAGTAGGGCTCTCAGTCGCAGGCCATTTTCTGTCCAGAGCATTCAGGGAGCAATTCTCCCAGCAAAAGAGTGATGAAGACATCCTCATTGAAGTCTGCCACCTGATGAAGTCACAGCCTCGGCCTCAGCAACACCAGGAGGACTTTGCCAATGGCTGGAAAGGCAACTGTGGTTGTGAACCTTTAAGCCTGTGGCTTCTTGCAGGCTGGAAAAGGATGTTTTCAATGTCTCCCAGTTTGCTGAATGCGTTCAAGAAGGAAATTGATTTCTAGACTTTAAAGGTGCCAAGGGATATGGGGAGAGCGCATGTGCATGGTGTTGAGTTAAAGAAGCAGGCATGATCATATTGACAGGCTTGAAGGGCCACATGGCCGACTCTGGCTCTTATTTTCTATGTTTCACCGTGGACTGCTGAATAAATGAGGTCAGAAGCTCCATATTTCAAGAGAGCTGAATATATTTTTCTGTAAGTTGAAAGATCTTTACTTGATGACTGGTTCTGCAATAGTCTATCCTGACCTAATCATGTTCAGTTGATGCCTAATGAAGAATTTTCCATTTCTGAATGCTGAAAGCAGCAGAAATATTTCCACCCATCTTCTCACCCCTTCTCCCTGCTTCTTCCCAATCCCTCCCCCCACTCCGCCACAAAAATTGATGTAACATAGATTCAAGCAGAAAGACTCCATAGAGTTTATAATAAAAAAGGGTCCTTTATTCCACTGGCATCAAATCTGTACAAGCATTAATGGCAAATATTAACCAAACTATTCACATTCGTGGCCAATGCCCCAGATTCATCATATCATCAAGAGCTTATCCCCTGATCTCTAATCAGCCAGATAGTAGCGTTCAGTTGGTGGGGCTATTATTGCTAATTTCCCTTGACGGGATAAACCTGCTTACCTTGTCTCCCGACATGAAGGGAACTCATCCCCCCCTGCCCCGCCCCCCCCAACAGGCTCCTCCCTACCCCCCCCCGCCCCGCATCTCACACACACGCACTCCACGTGTGGCTTCTCCAACTCAGGGTGCGGCCAATCATTCCAGCTAGGTCTCCAGCAGTAAAATGCCATCCCATTTCCCTTTCCCAGTTTTCTAGTCACTGTCAGAGGCTTTGAACTGCCCCATTTGTGGCCTTGACTCACAACTCACAAGAATCCACTCCTTTGTTGTTGCCTTTGCTCTCTCTCCTCATGGCATCTGGCTCCACACTCCAGCCTGCCAAGGGCATTGCATCCTGTGGGGAATGACTGACCAGTTCCTCTGGTTAGCACTCTCCTCCACCTTCGCCACCTGTTGGCAGATGCCTTGCTACATTTATATGGCTTCAGCTGCAACACAGGGGTGCGATTTTCCCAAGCCCCTCTTTGGCAGCACTGATGGTGGACGTAGTGAGTGAGTATGGCTGGAGGCCCAGAAATCAGTCCCAGACCAGCGTAGATTTACAGCAGGAACTTCCGCTTGTGCCCACCATGACAGGTGAGAAAACATGCCAGAGATTAGCATGAACCTCATCTGCATCCTGTTAATGGGATGCAGATCAAGGCCCAACCACCCATCCCATGCCAGATTCTCCTCAGTGCCAGTCAGGACACAGCTGGCGTGAAACACGTTCAGAACAACATGGCGTGCTGGTACCAGAACTCAACTGAACAATGCCTGAATCTGCCTCCGGTGTTCAGACTGGAGGCTGCCCACAACCTTAGACCCTGGAATGCCTCAGCAGTGGATTAGGGAGCATCTGTAGGTGGACCTTCCAGATTAGCAAGTGTCCTGGCAAGGGTCCATCTTCCAGCCTCAGAATATTCCTGGAGATCCACCTTTGTTCTCAGGAGATCCATCTTCTTTCATCATTAGTCGATCTATGATGGTTGGTGCCATGCACCCTCCAGGCCTGCCCACCACTGAATCCAGCATGAAAAATATTTAATGAGATCAGAGCTGGAAGATTTGATGTGCTTTCCCACCAGTCCTTCCGGTAGTAAGGTGACCAGAACTGGACGCAGTACTCCAAATGCGGTCTAACCAACGTTCTGTATAACTGAAGCATTAGACGGCAGCTTTTATACTCTATGCCCCTTCCTATAAAGGCTAACATCCCATAAGCCTTCCTAACAACGTTCTCCACTTGTGACGCAACCTTCATGGATTTGTGAACCTGCACTCCCAGGTCCCTCTGTATGTCTATACTCCTAATCGGCCTACCTTTTATCACATAGCTCCTCTCTGCATTATTCCGTCCAAAATGCATCACCTCGCATTTGTCAGGATTAAATGCCATCTGCCACCTATCTGCCCACTGCACCAACCTATCTATATCCTGTTGTATCACCTGACAATCCAGTTCCGTACCCGCCAACCCTGCCATCTTGGTGTCATCAGCAAACTTGCTGATCATACCACCTACGCCCTCTTCCAAGTCATTTATGTAGACTACAAAGAGGAGAGGTCCCAGTACTGAGCCCTGCGGCACACCACTGGTCACTGGCCTCCAGCCCGACAAGGTCCCCTCCACAACTACCCTCTGTCTCCTATTTCCCAGCCAGTTCTCAATCCACCTAGCTACCTGGCCTCGTATCCCATGCGCCTTAACCTTGTCTACCAGCCTACCGTGAGGGACTTTGTCAAACGCCTTACTGAAATCCATATAGATGACATCAACGGCTCTCCCATCGTCAACCGTTTTTGTCACCTCCTCAAAGAATTCCACCAGATTCGTAAGGCAAGACCTCCCTCTAACAAAGCCATGTTGTGTATCCCTAATCAGATCGCAACTCTCCAAATGCTCATACATCCTACCCCTAAGTATTTTTTCCATTAACTTCCCTACCACCGACGTCAAACTCACCGGCCTATAATTCCCAGGGTTGTCCCTACTACCTTTTTTGAACAACGGGACCACATTTGCTACCCTCCAGTCTTCTGGGACCTCACCTGTGTCCAAAGAAGAGACAAAGATGTGCGCCAGAGGCCCAGCAATTTCATCTTTCGCCTCCCTAAGCAGCCTGGGATAAATACCATCAGGCCCCGGAGCTTTATCCGTCCTTACGCTACCTAAAAGCCATAGCACTTCCTCTCTCGTAATAACTATATCCTGCAACTGAACCTCCGCTCCCTCCAAGAGACCGCACGATTCCGAACCCCTCTCCTTTGTGAATACCGACGCAAAGTATTCATTCAGGAGCTCCCCCATTCCCTCCGACTCAATACACAACTCTCCACTCTTGTCCCTAAGAGGACCAATTTTCCCTCTAACTACTCTCTTGCCTCTAATATAGGAATAAAATGCCTTAGGATTTTCCTTAATCCTACCAGCCAAAGCCATCTCATGCCCTCTCTTTGCCCTTCTAATTCCCCTTTTTAGCTCCCTCCTACTCTCTCTATATTCCTCCAGCGCACACTCTGTACCCATTTGTTTTGACCTAACATACGCCTCCCTCTTCTTCCTGACCAAGTGCTCCACATTTGGAGTACTGCGTCCAGTTCTGGTCACCTTACTACCGGAAGGACGTGGAGTCTCTGGAAAGGGTGCAGAGGAGGTTTACCAGGATGTTGCCTGGCATGGGGGGACTGGGTTACGAGGAGAGATTGAAGAAACTGGGGCTATTCTCCTTGGAAAGACGGAGATTGAGAGGGGACATGATAGAAGTATATAAGATACTGAAGGGAATAGATAGAGTTAATAGTGAGAGACTGCTCCCTAGACTGGGTACGAACACGAGAGGTCATCATTTAAGGGTGAGGGGGGGAGGTATAATTTGGAAGTGAGAGGAAGGTTCTTTACGCAGAGAGTTGTGGGGGTCTGGAACGCGCTACCGAGTAGGGTGGTGGAGGCAGGAACGTTGGACTCGTTTAAGATGCAGTTAGATAGGCACATGAGTGAAACGAGAATGGAGGGATATGGTAGGGGCTATTAAATAGGGTTAAACCTCGGGAGACACCGGAAGGGCAGGCTGTATGATTAATATTTTTTGTCTTTATTCCACAGGTGGAGGTCCACCTTGTGTCAAGCGAGGGGCATGCACACGGCGGGTCGTGCGTGGGCTGCTCTTGGAAGTCCAGGAGTGGCCTAGTACTTTGTGTCGGTGTGTGTGCTTGATCCTGGACCGGTAGACGGGCGCTGCAACAGCTCAGTGACTAGCACTGCTGGCTGTGCAGACACATGGATTTGGGCCTGTGTCTGTGGGAGTTTGCGCATTCTCCCTGTGGTTGCGTGGGTTTCCTCCGGGCGCTCCGGTTTCCTCCCACACCCCAAAGATGTGCTCTTAGGCTAATCGGTTTTTACCAAATTGACACTATTTCTTCCCTGAATCTGACTGAGTAGGGTCCCATTCGTAGACATGCAGGGTAGAATAGGTGTAGGGTGATGCGGCGGCGCGGGCTCGTTGGGCCGAAGGGCCTGTTTCCCGTGCTGGGTTGTTCTTTGTTCTTTGTTCTTTGTTCTTTGTTCAGTCACCACGGTGTGGAATATGCTATGTTCCTGCACCCGCCTCAGCCCTTAAGCTGGAATTCTCCAACCTCGCCCAAGGCTGTGAGTCCCTGGTGCTACTGCTGTGAATAGAGATTTGGCTGAGCGCCAAATTCACAGTTCTAGCTGGCAGCAGTAGCCGAACATACAAAACCGGAGACTCACGGCAACAACCTCAAAGTGGGGGGATTCTACTCCCAGACTCCAGTTACGTTTTGCCAATGCAATTTTGCCAACTGGTGTTCCAAACAGTAGAACTGAAGTGAAGAAATTAACCAATAATTAATTTACAGCAATCAAATCATGAATAGTTTAACTGTTGTACTTTTAGCTGCTGCTCATATCTTATGGCAATTATTGTCAGGAGAACTTCACTAGCTATGGGCTGGATATAAAAAAGCCTTTCAGTCTGTCAGCCAAAATAATTGATTTCAGTGAGTGGAAACAACCATTCCTCAAACCCTGGTTGCCACTCTCTGCACAGGGCCGAGCGAGCAGGTTCCCCAGAAAACCTGATCTTGAAAGGGAACACTATTGGGCGTCTCACACGGCACAGTGGTTTGCAAATAATTTGGGCCTCAACTGGGCAGCAAGGTAGCACAGTGGTTAGCACTGCTGCTTCACAGTGCCAGGGACCCAGGTTTGATTCCTGGCTTGGGTCACTGTCTGTGTGGAGTTTGCACATTCTCCCCGTGTCTGCACGGGTTCCCTCTGGATGCTCCGATTTCCTCCCACATCCTGAAAGACGTGTTGGTTAGATGCATTGATCCAAACAGGTGCTGGATCATGGTGACTCGGGGAATTTCACAGTAACTTCATTGCAATTTTAATGTAAACCTTTCTTGTGACTAATAAATGAATAAACTCAGCAGAGTTTATTTACTTGGAATTTCTTAAGCATCTGTCATTGGACGACGACTGCCATTATACTCTGCCAAGGCAGCACATGGTCTTCAGCGAACGTACAAGTTCTGCAAAAATAGAATGTTGGGTTGGGAGGAGTGGAGGTAGAGAATCATTCATTTATTGAATGAAGTTGGTGTTGCTGAATTTCAACATTACGGCACGTGCTGTAGAAAAGGAGAAACATGTATCATGTTCATCCTTCACTGTGAACTGAAGGAAACATGTAAATCATTAGTCACAAACAGAGTGGCACAGGGGTCAGCTCTGGTGTCTCACAGCACCAGGGACCCAGATTCAATTCGAGCCTTGGGTTACTGTGTGGAATCTATATGTCTCCAAGTGTCTATGTGGGTTTCCTCCGGGTGCTCCGATTTCCTCCTACAGTCCGAAAGATGTGCCTTGAGGCAAAGTCTGAATTTAAACAGTAGTAACCCCTGAAAATATCCATCACATGCAACACAGGTCCTTAGAGGTGTAAACCTCGATTTCATTGGATATGGTTTCTAGTGCTAACCTTTGGGTATGTCACAGGTCATATAGACAGTTTGTAAAGGATAAGTAAATGTTCAGTAAGGCTTGATTTGATTTATTGGGTTTTGCCGACACACCCTTAGCTTGAAACATGACCTAATGAGCCAAGAATTGTCACATGGAAAGAAGTTTTTGCCACGGCCTATCAACATAGCGATACATAATACCAGTAACCAATTGTAAAGTCTGTCAATGTTATATGACTCTAAGTGGCAGACCACATAACTAAAAGTTTATTTATTAGTGTCACAAGTAGGCTTACATTAACTTTGCAATGTGAAATTCCCCTAGTTGCCACACTTCGATGCCTTTTCAGGTACACTGAAAGAAAATTTAGCCTGGCCAATGCACTGAACCAGTACACCTTTCGGACCGTGGGAGGAAACTGCAGCACTTGGAAGAAACCACCTCAATACGGGGAAAGCGCGCAGACACCGCGCAGTGATCTAAGCCGGGAATCAAACCTGGGTCCCTGGTGTGGTGAGGCAGGAGTGCTAACCATTGTGCCACTGTGCTGCCCTATATGTTGTGCATTTCCTTGGTCACAAGGAGGAAATTGTTGCCCTTAAAATGAATTAGAGCCAATGAACAAAGACATTACTGAGAGTTATGAATTTAAATTATGATGAAACATAAAATTTTTTTTTGCACAAGAGGCGATGTCAATGTTTTTATGGATGTGAATTCTTATGCAAAGATCTGTGCTTGATGAGCCTCACAAAAAGGGCTGGTTCATTCAACCTAATGTGCTTCTAACATCTCTAAATTGTTTCTAGTTTTCATTTTATAGAACATAGAACACTACAGCACAAACAGGCCCTTCGGCCCACAAGTTGCACCAATCATATCCATACCTACCAGGCCATAGAGCTATCTGTAACTCCCAATCCCATTAAATCCCACGTACTCATCCAGAAGTCTTTTAAAAGACCCCAGCAAGTTCGCCTCTACCACCACCGACGGCAGCCAATTCCACTCACTCACCAACCTCTGAGCGAAAAACTTACCCCTAACATCACTTCTGTACTTGCTCCCCAGCACCTTAAACCTGTGTCCTCTTGTAGCGTATTGATATATAAATAAAGCCAAAAGTATAGTGAAAAAATATGACTGCTGTTTTGCAAGCAAAAATTCATATGTTATTTAAAGAGCTGAATTTGATTGTATGATAAGATATTTGGTTTTTAGCTTCATGTTACTTGTGTCATTGGTCAATTTTAGTTTTGACATGGAGATAGGTTAGGTATTGATAAAAGATATAGAAAATATTTGACCAAAAACAGATAAGTCAGAGAGCCACTTTGAAGAACATATCTTGTAACTGGTGTCTGCCATTTGGTATCCATTCAGTCACGACTAGCTATAATACATAAGTAGATGGTCTCCACATCATGCCAGCTCGCACCAAATCTGAATTTGTCCTGGGTATAGAAGAGAGGAAATGTAAACATATAACTTAATTGTTAACTCTGAATATATTAAAAGATAAAATAAATGTGTGGGAGTGGAGTTCCGCTGTTAATATTACAACCGCTCAGATGACTCTTAGAATGCCTTACTTTCTACAGTTTATAGTGCTATCCAGTTGACTGGATTACAATCTTGTATTGCACACCCACATGTCTATTATTCTATGTATTTCACTGAGTTTTTCAGCTTTCCAAAATTTATGGCAATGATAGATCAAACGTGAAGCTTATGGCAAGGGCTCTGTCACTTTCTTTTTTTGAAAGGCAGTGGCTGCGGAATCTTTGCTTTCTGTTAGAAATGTGATGATCGGCATAAATTCATAATTAGAGACTGTAACATTATTTATCAGAATTCCTCAAACTCTGTGTGTGTGTGTGTGTGTGTGTGTGTGTCACTGCACGTATGTGAATATGCCTTTATTTGAGTACTTGTGTGTGTATGTAAGTATGTGTGTGTGCGTGTGTGTATGTATGTACATCGGTGTATGTGTGAATGTGTGTCATGTGCAGATGTCTGAGTATCTCTGTGTGTGCATGCATGTGTCTTGTAGATCAGCTCTTGTCTTTAATTCTTTTCCAATGCATCTCTCAGTCCCAGTTTCTTTATCTTCAATAATTCTGTATGAGCTATAATTTGTCCCCAAGGATCTTATTAGGGTTCTACAAGAAATGGTGATAATAATGCAAGTTTTGACCCAGAAATCTATAAGAATCCTATCAAATGCTTAATTAGGATATCCTATAGGTTATTTTAGTGATTACCCTTAAGCTCTATTCATATTGTATTTGAATGAACACTGTCCTTGGGTAATTTTCTAACACTACCTTAGGGTGAGCAGTAAAATAACGCAAGAGTGTAAACATAAAGAAAGGCAGTAAAAAAATGTTGTGGAGAATTCTGCTGCAGCAATTTTGGAGAGTTATTATGCTGATTTTTTTTATTGTTGGCTTATGGTTTTCATTCCACATCCCTCCTTTCCCACCATCCCCCATTTCCCCAACCCCTTGGCTCTTCCCCATCCCCATGCACATTCTTATCTCATATTCATGAAAGCATTGACTTGCATTCGAGTTCAGTCCCATGGTACCAACGATAAATCTTCATGTGTGAGCCCAGACGGTGATCCTAGAAGAACATGTTCTCGGGCCTGTTCCTCTTCTCACTTGGCACCCGCATGTGACAACTTTCTGGCAGCAGTCTGTGGATAGCAATGGTAACTGCCTTTTCCCATTATGTGGTTGACTCTTAATGCCCTGAGAGTAATGAAGGATGGTTTATAAATACAATGTTTCCAGTGTTGACCACATCCTAAGGACAAATAAAAATAAAATCACTAGCCGAGTGGCACTGAAGCTGATAGTAGCAAAGCTCCCTCCGCCTCCCCAACACAACCCAAATGAGAGCAGTTAACTAAACACAGATTAAGGATCAAATATAGGGTTCTTGTAATTGATATAGTTTAGTACTACAATATAGATAATGCATTCATTCACTGGGCCAGTGGGTGAAAGTTCTTTTCATTTTTTTCTTCTTCACTTTTACTCTCTACACATCTGTTGCTCAACAATTACCCTCAAGTAAATTCCTAAAGAGGGCATTGGATAATATAGCATCCATTTTACGAACAAAAACACTCTGGTTTTGTACCAAACAACACAATACTTGAATGGATTCTAAATTACAGAAATATAAATTGTATATTTGTCATGCCTCATTCACTTACATGAGATTCTTTATATTTGGTTAAATGGATTTCTGATTTGTTTCACTCTTCTTGATCACAAGTCTCACTATTGGATGCCATAAAACAGAACCAAAATTCTGTTTTATTTACTGCAGAGAGTGCTTTCTTTTCCACTTACATCTGTATCATTTCATGCAGAGGCATTACTTATTAAAAGGGAAGGAAAGTCTAGTAGGAATACTCCTTCTTCAAAGTACTTCTTCACTGTCAATTTAACGAAAATATGTGCGACAGTTCCCAGCTAACATTATATTTTCCCAGTATCGGTCAACTGGTTTCCAATGTGGTCTAAAGTCATGGCCCCCCCCATTGTAGTCAATGAAAGTGATCAAAACTACTCCCCTTCAATCAACAGTGACATCCCCAGAGCAAACAAATCCAACATGGCACATCACTATGTAGGTTGTTTGACCTTTTAAATTGTATTGTTTTTTCTTTAACAAGCCTCATTGTGGGGAATATTCTTCATTGACTTTCTTCCCCTTATGGCGATTAGTTTCCATTTCAGCAAAGCTACAATTAGCATGCAAGGTAGGAATTCATTCCTTGCTGCACATTCCTATCCAACTTTTTGATAGGCGTTCGCAAACCGTGCCAATCCTAGCTAGCCGCATCTCTTCACCCACCAGAAAACCCCATCAAAATGGGGTGTTTGCCCATTTGTCATTAAGTTACATTTTATCAATCGGCTGTGCAGAGCATTGACATGTCACTAGACCACCAACTCCTGTATTAATGGGTTAATTTCTTATGTGAAATGAGTAATGCACCCTTCCTTTCCCTTACTCATTTTTCCAGTTTCAAAATTAGTTTCTTAATGTATTTTTAATTTTCCCCCTTGGCAGGTTTTTTTTCAACTCTCCCTGTAGGAAATGTTCTTCCTTATAACTCTAGGTTGCAGAGGTGATAAAACCTCCCATTAAGCTGCTCAGTTTTGATGTAGGTACAGGTATCATATCATTTGGTTTGCTTATTGTGCAGATCATAATGTTGCACTTGGAGCATTGCATGGTTTAAACACCTGGCATTTACATTCATTATAACCTCCCAGCCCCAGCAAGATGTCCCATGAGGGCCTTCGAATTGGTCAAATGTGTCTATGAATGTTTTATGATTATGATGAATAATGTGATGAGATTGCAAGGGGAAAGAGGGGGGTGGTGGGGGGTGGGGGAGAAGAAGAAGAGCAGAGCTGTGCAAAGCTGCTTAGCAGCTGGATATTTTTGTAAACTGCTTTTTTTTAACTTTAAACACTACTTGTCAGTCCAGCTTGCTGACAGGGTATGAAAAAAAAGGGGAAACATTCTGTGCAGTAAAAATGTTGGGAAACGGAAAGAGTGAAAAAATTCATTATTGCACAAAGAAAAGAGAAAAAGGATATCATTAAACTGTCAACCTTTTGGTTTACTGTTGCAAATTTGCTGTTTGTGGGAAATTGGTTACAAGATCAGCAGATATCAGCACATCACAGGGGTAACTTCAGAGCCATTCCTTACAACGTCATTTGGGACTCTGCCAAGGTGCAAATATTTTATTATATTTTGAAACAGCAAGTGCTAATAACACTGCTTTATGCATCATCTTATGCTTGCTATGTACTATTTACAAAGACTTGTCTCTTAATTTTGGTCCTAATCCCTATCATTCCTTCTTAAATCCTCAGGTCTTTGAAAGTTGCACTAATTGGTACTTGACTCATTCGCATTCTCATTCACTCTTTAACTTTATCCAAAATAACTTTATCCAACTTTGTTAGCCTGCAGCAAGGGTCTGGGTCATTCACCTTGGTTATTACAACT
Organism: Carcharhinus amblyrhynchos; assembly: GCF_965287045.1. Taxonomy (NCBI): domain Eukaryota; kingdom Metazoa; phylum Chordata; class Chondrichthyes; order Carcharhiniformes; family Carcharhinidae; genus Carcharhinus; species Carcharhinus amblyrhynchos. The sequence goes on along the minus strand of NC_137324.1, from coordinate 42,011,354 downwards.
TTATAAACATATTTCTTTGTCATATTTCAGTGGAAATTAGAAACGATGTACACTAGGGATTTGGGTTCAATTCTGGCCTTGGGTCACTGTGTGTATGGGGTTTTCCCCATGTCTGTGTGGGTTTCCTCTGGGTGCTCTGGTTCCCTCCCACAATCTAAAGATGTGCACATTAGATGGATTGACCATGCTAAATTGCCCCTTAGTGGGGTTACGGGAAATAGGGTGGGGTAGAGGGCCTGGGATAGAGCATTGGTGCAAACTCGGTGGGCTGAATGGCCTCCTTCTGCACTGTAGAATTCTATGATTCTATGGGGGATGCAACCGTCACAACATGGGGAAAAATAAAAGATGAAATTTGTGTACTTCAAATTTCCTCCCTCAGTTGAGATCTACCATTTTGATCTCCTCTTTTGGCAGACGCACCCCAGTGGAGGAGGAGCCTACATTCTGATTTGGCTTCATTCATTTTAGTGGGAATGTAACTTTGGAAAGGTGACGTAGTTAGCAGCCAGTTTTCCTGGAATTGTTTTGGTCTGGACCTGTGGTGAAGCCAGTCCAAGTCACCTTTCGTTTTCTCAGCAGGCAGCCTACCAACAATAATTAGAAAATTTGAAACCGTTGGGAAGACTCAATGTGCAATAAAGCTCCAGTGCAGTTAGTTGGCTTTGTTTTTCTCTTTGCTCCGGCTTTCCTTTCTGTGTGAGTACACAGATTCTCTAAGTATCTTTGAATGGGTATAAATTTTCTTAATATTTTGAATTTTTCACCTTAGTACGCAAATCAGAAGATCCAAGCCAGCAAACCTTGAAATGCACTATTAGAGCCAGAATTCTCCAACCTCACCCATGGCTGCGATTCTCCAGTCCTGCTGCTGTGAATATTATTTTGCTGAGCGCCAAATTCTCCATTCTCACTGGCACCAGTTGTGCATACTAGACCGGAGAACTCTGGCCTATGTATGTATATCAATGCTAAGGTACAAACATTATAATTGCAATATCTTTTAATGGTTTAAAAGCTCCCCCATTTACATGCAGCGCTTTGCTACGTTCCATTTTCAGCTGAACCTATATTTACAAAACAATCATGAGGAAATTTGCCACATCACAAAGAACAAAACTCTAAATACTTTGCACACCACATATTGATTCATCTTGAAAAACGCCACATTGTCGTCTGATACACATGGTCACGCACCAAAATCAGTTTCTAATCAATTCTTATCCAAGAGAGGCAACTATAATGAATCTCTCGTAAATGCTTCTGTGGCTTTTTAAAGAAAAAACACGTGTGTCTGGCAGTAAGTGGGCTGTGCACTCAGCCTGCCTGGGGCCAGAGGAAAATGACAAACTGGGCCAGTGCCTAAATTTGCTGTGTCACCGGTGGTGCAGGCAAAGGAAAAGCATCTATGGAGGAGTTACTCTGTGTCACCACAGGTACTAGTTCCATCTTATTGATATGACAGCACTGTCCAGAAGTCAGGTCAGCTGCTGGAGACTGGAACCCTTTCCCTAAATTTTCCCATCACATTGCTTCCCTCCCCAGATTCAAACAATTAATTTAAAATCTTTAGCCAGTGCTGTCCATGGTCAGCTCTCCGAATTTCCTCTCCTACTTCCACTTGGGTCTATTCCCCAGCAATGACGTATCTTTTTGCCACCATCGAGGCTCGGTATAAATGCAAGCCGCGTTTTGATCTGAGCTGGCTTATTTTCAACAGTGAAATTCCTGACGTTTCAAGAATGGTAAAATGGGTTCAGGCTCCTTCAGGATAATTATAATTTATGTTCTCGAAGCAAAATCAAAGGCAGCGCAGAAATCCATAATATGGGCCAGCTGTCATCATTACATCTTCAATGTATACCTACCTATCTGTGATGATATGAAGACATGTTGACAGTGTCATCTGATAATCAGCATGAGTGCTATCTGTGTAACTACTGCTGGGCTGGGACACTTACAGTTCATTCCTAATGATAAGTCTTTTTGACAAGTAATCAGTCGCTGGCAATTATTAATCAATTGCAATGGTGATGCAGCAGCACTTGCTTTTGACTGAGTGGAATTGTTTTAGTGTACTGTAGCTACTGGGAATTTGGAAAGGAGAGCCTCCGTTCCTTTGTCATGAGACATATTAAATTGAAGTTTGTGCTGTGCCTCCAATCTTTCCCCTCCGTCCTGGAATCTGATTGTATGAGCAGCACCAGCCACTCTCTGCTTCCTTACTCCAGAGTCAGTTTGTCATGTGTGTGTGCTCAGTCAGCAGATTGTTCCCTTGAGAAGATCCCTGCAGTCATACATGACGCTGCACTGTTCTTATATCTACACATAAACATCTTTTAGCACTGCATGCATCAGGGCCTGGAAACTTGATTTTGTTTTGAAAGTATCAAGCTATTTTTAGGCAATTTTAGAGACCTGCTCATGCCCCAGTGGAGATCAGATATCTCAGTACAACAACAGCAAAACCTTGCATTTGTGCACTGCCGCTCCTGAGCTGGCAGGGAGGCCACCAGCTTTTACTGGGTGGCTGCTCCATGCTGCCAATGGCAGTGGGAAGAGGCCCTTAAGCGGTGCTTAATTAGGCACTCATAAGCCTAAGCTTGCCTCTAGGCTGGAAAGCTTCCCCCTCACTGAGATTGATAATCAGATTTGAAAAGCTGATAGGTGCCTTGACCAACCTGCACTCCTCTCCCCCTAACACCCACCTTCTCTCCTCATTCTGTAGCTCACAGCTCATTACCCTCGTATGAACCACTTTAAATGCTGCCCATGGACTTTAGTAAAGCAATTGACGAGGTCCCTCATGGCAGGCTGGTGCAAAAGGTTAAATCATATGGGATCAAGGGTGAACTAGATAGATGGATTCAGAACTGGCTTGGCCATAGAAGACAGAGGATAGAGTTGGAAGGGTGTTTTTCTGAATGAAAGTCAGTAACTAGTGGTGTTCTGCAGGGATCAATGCTTGGACCTCAGTTGTTTGTAATATATATAAATGACTTGGGAGAAACCGTAGCTGGTGTGATTAGAACATTTGCGGATGATGCTAAGATTGCTGGAGTTGTGGATAGTGATGAAGATTGTCAGAGAATACAGCAGGATATGGATAGGCTGGAAAATTGGGCAGAGAAATGGCAGATGGAATTTAATCCGGACAAATGCAAGGCAATGCATTTTGGTAGATACAATTCAGCTGGGGCTATAAAATAAATGGCAGAACCATCGGGAACATAGATACGCAGAGAGATTTGGAGTACAGGTCCACAGATCCTTAAAAATGGCAGCACAGGTGGAAAAACTGATGAAGAAAGCATGTGGCTTGCCTTCATTGGCTGGGGCATCGAGTATAAAAATTGGCAAATTATGTTACAGTTATAAAACATTGGTTAGGCCACATTTGGAAGACTGTGTCCAATTCTGGTTGCTACACTACCAGAAGGACGTGGAGGCTTTGGAAAGAGTACAGAAAAGATTTACCAGGATGTTGCCTGGTAACAAAGTACTAGCTATGAGGAGAGATTGAATAAACTGGGATTGTTCTCACTGGAAAGATGGAAGCAGTGGAGCAACCTGATAGAAATTTATAAAATTATGGCAGGCATAGATAAGGTGAACAGTTGGAAGCTTTATTCCAGGGCAAAAATGCCAATTACAAGGGGGCACAGATTTATGGTAAAGGGGGAAAGATTCAATGGAGATGTGCAGGGGAAGGTTTTACATAGAGGGTGGTGGGGGCCTGGAATGCACTACCAAGTGAGGTGGTTGAGGCAGACACACCAGTGACATTTAAGACTTACCTGGACAGGCACATGAACAGATAGGGATCAGAGGGATACATATGGTCAGCCTAGATAGGATAACGTGATCGGCGCAGGCTTAGTGGGCCGAAGGGCCTGTTACTGTGCTACGCTGTTCTATGTTCTTTTGTTCTTTGCCCACTATTTACTTCCCTGTGAACACATCTCCACAAAGTTATTTTTCCTTTTTGATTCCGGTTATGAATATTTTACTTGTTAATAGACAATTGAACTCCCATAATTAGCTTTAGATCTGCAACTGTTACATTTTTTTCTGATCAGTGGAATTTCCCAAAATACACTTGTGTCTCATTTTAACCAGATCAAGGGAAGATCACTTATCAGATATGCTTACTGGTTTATTCCACCACTGAAACAAGGAAGATATAATTGAGAAAATCCCAATAAAATGGATGGGCCCAATTTTAACTCTGTGTCAGCTTTTGAGCAAGTTAAAACCTCTCTGCTTTATGTTTTAGCTTTCCTGTTTTGGGTACAATCTACCATTTGTGATGTGTTCTACAAAATGTACTCAAATCACAGTACAAGTGTGAATTGTTGTACATGAAGGCTAACTGAGGCTAATTGGCATTACAATGGCATTTGTAACTCTCTTCACTTATAGCCCACCTGCTGTGCATTCTTAACCTAATTTGTTCAGCATTGTGACTGAATGAATATAAACACGTGTGCAGCTTACTTAAGCTATGAATGAGATGTGGAACAATCTTACTTTTCGGAGCGTCCTACAAATGGAATGTTTCGGAGCTGAGTCAATGGACTTCTAAACCAACAGATGTTTTCACAAAATCCAAATACATAATGGCCAACAGGGCAAAATGCTAAATATAGTGGATTCAAAAATAGCTGGTTGAGGACGTTACAAAAGATTTTAAAATAAATCTTGCAGGTACATCAGAAATGCCTATGGCAGAGTATGTGATACAAATGTACCTACCATCCATTGGGACTGTCTTTTCATCAACTGGGTCCAGTTAACTTGGTACAGAAAGTCCTCCTGGCACATCAAGAATGGCTAAGCAAAGAAAATTTATATTCGCATGGCTCTTTAGGGATTTTTTTGTCTAAACTCAGCGGAAATCAACTCCATTAAAGATAGAAATTTGCCATTCTATTTGCAATGCTTGTGTATCTTTAAGAATACCTAATATTCATAGAATGACAGAACCATTGAATCCCTCCAGTGTGGAAAGAAGCTATTCGGCCCATCGAGTTTCTACCAACTCGTCTTAAGAGTATTTTTCATACATATAATCCCTACAGTGCAGAAAGAGGCCAGTTGGACCATCGAATCTGCACTGACTCTCTGACAGACCATTTTATCCATGGTCTGCACCCCACCCCAATCCTTGGGAACAGGACTTAATATATTCAGCCATTTCCTGAATGTTTGCCATTACAGAAACACTATCTGTCATGGTAGAAGTTCTTGGAAAATCAGTGATGTTCAATACATACAACCCATTGTGGAATTAACACTTAATCTGAACCAGAATGGGATGGATAGGATAGAGGTGGAGAGACTCTTCCCGCTCAGAAAGGACAGTAGGACTAGGGGGCACAGCCTCAAGATAAAGGGAGGGCTGTTTAGAATGGAGTTGAGGAGGAACTTCTTCACTCAAAGGGTGGTGAATCTCTGGAATTCTCTGCCCGTTGAAGTGGTGGAGGCTGCCTCGCTAAATATTTTTAAGACGCGGGTTGATGGGTTTTTGATAAGGGAGGGGATTAAGGGTTATGGGGAGAGGGCGGGAATGTGGAACTGAGACGCGACAGATCAGCCATGATCTTATTGAATGGCAGGGCAGGCTCGAAGGGCTAGATGGCCTACTCCTGCTCCTATTTCTTATGTTCTTATGTTCTTAGAACCAGTTTGTTGTATTTCCTAATTTTTCTTTAATTTAGGAAATACAACAACCATTTCATTACCTTCAAAATTATCAGTGTGCTTTGACTCTGTTGGAATATAATGGCTGGAATTTTACTGGACCATGTGTTACGGGAATCGCAGCAGTCAAGCGTCAGACCATGGACAGGTCTTTTGAATTCGGCTGGCATTTTATGGCTTTGGGACGAGCGAGGTTGTAAAATCCCACCGTGTGTGTGTGTGTGTGTGTGTGTGTGTGTGTGTGTGTGTGTGTGTGTGTGTGTGTGTGTGTGTGTGTGTGTGTGTGTGTGTGTGTGTGTGTGTGCGCTTGGTTGTGGGGATGGGGATTGGTGGACAGAAACCCCCAAAGATTGAGAAAGCTGCAGGAATGTTTTGTCTTAAATTTAAACTCACCCAATACCACTAAAACAGATTTATCTCACTGCAGTTCGTGCTATTTTGTTGTGTGCAAATTAGCTGCTACATTTGCCTACATAGCAGCAATGGCTACACTTCAAAAGAACTGCATGGACTATAAATCGCTGCAAAACATCCTGGAATGATGGAGTGCACTTTATAAATGCAAGTTTTATTTTTCTGCTTTCTTTCAGTGGAGGCTGTTTTCACTTTTGGTGATATTGTAAAAAGGATTATATTGGGTAGGAAACTCATTATAAATCTTGTCCAATTACCCTTTCTACTGAAGACAGTGTAAAGAAATTCAGGTGGAATGTATAACAGACAACTGATCCAATATCATCTATTTATACCATTGTCAATTCTGAGCATTTGAATAGCTGCATAATTTTCACATTTTACCTCATTACTCAGTTTATATTTTAAAATTTTACTGAGGCACTGAATGTGAGAGCTGAGAAATGGAACATATTCCCAATTTGGACACAATTTCCCAAGGCTCGGTTGAAAGTAGAGAACTACTCTAGATGTTAATGCAGGGTGGGGAGAAGGCAATACTGTTATAACCCTCATTCTCAAAGGCAGGTTCACTACTACCGAGGCTCCTTAATGGCAATGGTCTTCACAGAACAACTCCTCTAGGGTCTCAAGAAGCATTAACGGGAAACCTTACTTGTCTCTCTTCTGTTCAATATTTCTTAACTACAATCTCAGAGGAGGACTCGCCTTCTTCGTGGCCTTAAAAAGTGAAACTGCCAACTAAATTTGCAGCAATTTTGATTGTGGATCTTTGCTTGCTGGCTTCTAACTGACAGTCACAAGAAACATTCACAAGAAAATAATTGATAAGACATTCAGCTCTTTTGTAACAAAATTCACTTTGGCTTTCTAAATTAAAGAGTTTATTTATTAGTGTCACAAGTAAGGCTTACATTAACACTGCAATGAAGTCACTGTGAAAATCCCGTAGTCGCCACACTCTGCCCCTATTCGGGTAAACTGAGGGAGAATTTAGCATGGCCAATTCAATGAACCAGCACGTCTTTTTTAAAATGCTAGCTTTGCACTCAAGTTATATTACAAACTAAAACCAGTACTGACTCAAAGCTGCCTGTGACTCCTTTTTCCATGTGGATTCATACCGACACCAAATGCCAAGCTGTTGCATATGGAAGATATCTGAAAACAAGTTTAACAAATAGATCATTAGAAACAGAGAGTGCCAGAAATGCTCAACAAATCCAGCAGCATCTGTGCAGAAGTTAACCTTTCAGGTCAATAATGTTTCACCAAATTAAAAAGTGCATTTTGATAATGCAGAGATTTACCTGTAATTTTCTAATACGCTCTCCCAAAATACAAGGCAGTGTGCTGGAAGTGCACATCATAAAATTAGCCCTAAAGTATAAAGAGTAGGTAACTCACAGCACCTCAAAGATGTGTAATGGCACCATTGGCCCATCAATCTCCTCTGGATGGTAGGCTAGGCCTTAAAATCTATGGTGCAGCCTTGTTACTTTATTCACCTCAGTTATTTGGGAATAGTTTCTTATATTTGTTACCGCACATAACATGAAAAAAATCTAAACATCGGCAAACATAATTCATTCATTGATGTTAAACTGCTCCTCTTAAAAATAAAATGTAGGTTTCATTATTGTTTTTTGACATTCTGATGGTCTTGTTTGCAAGTGAAGATTAGAGTTTACGCAGAAGAGAGTTCCATTTTAGCTAATTGATTTTCAGTACTGGGATGTATAGTAAAGCGACAGTGTCATATAACATCATTGTCAGGATATACAAGTCTCTGAAAACCACCAACAATTGAATAGTTTAGATTTTGAATGCCAACCAATCTTACGTGAGTACAGAGGGGAGGTTGAACTGAAGTAGATTCAGGAGAACGTCTGGATGAGGTGCACATCTGGGCTGAATTAACCATTGATTTGATGTTAATGGCACAGGAATATCAGGAATCAGAAAATGCTGCCATCTACTGTGAATTTTACATGAGTCGCCAAAGAAGTCTCTATGTATATTATGAGGCATTGTGATCATTGCCATTTCAATACCAGTGAGGTAAGCATTGGTGGCAGGATGAGTGATAATTTAACTCTGCGGAAATTGGATAGTGCAATGGATTAATACACTGTTCTTTCACCTCTAAGGAGCTGGATTCTAATTCAACCTAGAAAAATAGGATAAAAATCTCTTATTCTCTGTTATAAGGATTCTAATTACAGGTTTTTAGAGAATTTGAGCCCACTAACTATTGGAAACATTAAAAGTTGTCTAAAATTTTTTACAGTACAGTATTTGAGATAGATTCTAACCATACTTTCCCCTCACATATTCTAACCTACAACTTGCTTCAGAAATGCATTTGTTTTGCTTCCTGAACCCAGTTCTGCTATTTGCTTCAACATCCTTGCCGTATCATGTGCATTATTTCTGCCCAAGGTATTATTTAATTATCATTTCTTACTGTTGAAATGATCAGCCTAGCGTCACTGTAGCAAATTTGTCTGGATCAAATTAATCAATTTCCATTCTGATGAACTCCAACTGAATTATCTTGAAGTTTTCTCACTTCCACCAGGAGCAAACCAAACATCCTTAAATGTTCGTATCACTGAGATTCATAATATTCATAATCATCCTGGTTGCTCAGCTCTGCATCTCTTGAAAGATATGTTTGCTGTGATGACTAGTAGTGTACACCAGTAAGAACAAAACAGCAGTTTATGCAGTCTCTGAGACCAAACCAATAACAGAATAAATCATAGTTTTGTCCACAATAATTTCCAAATCTCTCTCCTGATCAACATCCTGCAAGCTCTTTAATTCTTCCCTAGTCTCCTCCTAAATACCTCGGGGTGATTCTCCCAAAAAAATTCGAAGGACCTGATTTTACCTTCGCATTGCACCTGTCTTAGGGCACGAAAGCTTGGTAAAGTTGGGCTTGAGGCGACTAATGCGATCCACGCCTGCCCCCATGCCAGTTCCCCCTTTACCACGGCCCAAAAATGGACACGTTTGCATGCATTTAAATTGACTTAATGGGCTTTATGCCCATCTTTACTGGCAGTTACCGCTTTATGCTATGTTCGCCCATCCAGAATCGGCGCAAAACAGACATGCTCCATATAACTCTGATTCAGGCGCTCCAGTTAATGAGGTAAATGCCAAGCGTTCAAAGGCTCTCTGTTTGATATCGATGGGGTGGCGGGGGGGGGAGGGTGGGGGAAGTGGCCGCACTGCCACTCAGCCTGAGATCAGTGGGGAAAGGGGGTCATAGAACATAGAACATAGAACATAGAACATTACAGCGCAGAACAGGCCCTTCGGCCCACGATGTTGCGCCGACCAGTTACAAAAACAATGACCCACTAGCCTATACCAATCCCTTTTCGTCCATAAACCTATCCAGAGATCTCTTAAACGCCCCCAAACTAGACGCATTTACAACTGCAGCAGGCAGGGCATTCCAATCCCTCACCACCCGATGGGTAAAGAACCTACCCCTGACATCCGTCCTGTAGCTACCCCCCCTTAATTTAAAGCCATGCCCCCTCGTGCTAGCTTTCGCCATCCGAGGAAAAAGGCTATCACTATCCACCCTATCTAAACCTCTAATCATCTTATATGTTTCAATAAGATCCCCTCTTAGCCGCCTTCTTTCCAACGAAAACAACCCTAAATCCCTCAGTCTCTCCTCATAGGACCTCCCCACCATACCAGGCAACATCCTAGTAAACCTCCTCTGCACCCTCTCCAACGCCTCCACATCCTTCTTGTAATGCGGGGACCAGAACTGCACACAGTACTCCAAGTGCGGCCGCACTAGAGTAGTGTACAGTTGCAACATTACACTGCGACTCCTAAATTCAATCCCCCTACCAATAAACGCCAAGACACCGTACGCCTTCTTAACAACCTTATCTACTTGATTCCCAACTTTCAGGGATCTATGTACACACACACCTAGATCCCTCTGTTCATCCACACTATTCAAAGTCCTCCCGTTAGCCCTATACTCGACACATCTGTTGCTCCTACCAAAGTGAATTACCTCACACTTCTCCGCATTAAATTCCATCCGCCACCTCTCGGCCCAGCTCTGCAACCTATCTAAGTCTCCCTGCAGACTATGACACCCTTCCTCACAATCTACCACACCTCCAACTTTGGTGTCATCAGCAAATTTACTAATCCACCCAACTATACCCTCATCCAGATCATTAATAAAAATTACAAAAAACAGTGGTCCACTGTCACTCTGCCTAGGATCAGTGGGGGAAGGGGGGTCCACTGCCACTCTGCCTAAGATCAGTGGAGGGGAACGGTATGGGCGGCATAGTATCACAGTAGTTAGCACTGCTGCTTCACAGCGCCAGGGACCCGGATTCGATTCCCGGCTTGGATCACTGTCTGTGTGGAGTTTGAATGTTCTCCCCATGTCTGTGTGGGTTTCCTCCGGGTGCTCTGGTTTCCTCCCATATTCTGAAGGACGAGCTGGTTAGGTGCATTGATCTGAACGGGCAATGGAGTGTGGCGACTAGGGGAATTTCATGGTAACTTCATTGCAGTGTTAATGTAAGTCTTACTAATGTAAGTAAAAAAAGTTAACGCTTATTTATTAATTACAAGTAAAGCTTACACGAACACTGCAATGAAGTTATTGTAAAATCGCCACAGTCCGGTACCTTTTCAGGTCAATGCACCTGACCAGCAACATCCTTCAGACTGTGGGGGGAAAGTGGAGCACCTGAAGGAAGCCTACACAAACACTGGGAGAACATGGAAACTCCACACAGACAGTGACCCAAGCCAAGAATTGAACCCAGGTCCCTGACGCTGTGAGGCAGCAGTGCTAACCATTGTGCCTCTATAACTTTAACTTCAAGGAAAGAGGACTGCTGCCATTCTGCCTGAGATCAGTGGAGGGGAAGGGGAGCCCACCGGCATACTGCCTGAGATTGGTGGTAGCGGGGTGGGAGGGTGGGGGTCGGGGTGGGGGTAGTGAGGGGATAAGACAGTCAGTAATGTTGTGGAGGTGGGGCAATTTCTGTGGGGGCCAGGAAGAGGCATTATCCAGCCCAGGAGGGAAGTTGCAGAGGAGCAGCATTCTATTTTCCTCTGCGCGTGCGCAGTTGGAGGTGCCAGTTGGAGCTGGAGGGTTTTAGGAGGGTTAAGCCCCACCCCCACAGCAGTGCCATTAGGACTCGTTGATATTTTTGCAGGCAGACTGCGTATGGGGGCGCCTGAGAACGGGTCTAAACATCTGAAACACTCCCAGTTTCGAATTCGCCCAGCACTTAGAATCAAAATGGTAAAATAAGGCTCTGTGATGAAATTGTGTGGAAATTGGAGAAAATCACATTCATTTTTCAGCGGGAGTTTCAAAATGAATTTCCCACACTCTGTGCACTGCCGAGTGCACTAGTGTAAATCCTGTTGAAAATCAGTGAGCTGGTTTCCGCTGGAGAGGCTGGCAGCAGGGTGTTGAGTGAACCATTCTGCATGCACTGATCTGTCAGTACAACATTGGTGCATGCACAGTAGCCTCACACTGCCGGCCCCCCGATCACTGGTCAGCGCGATCGTAACTCCCACATCGTCGGCCATGCAATCCCCCTCCTGCCACTGCCCATTCGCTGGCCCCCCGACATGCCCAGGCCAGCCTCCAGCACATCCCCCCACCCCTCCCCCCACACCCCCCAACTTCAGCAGCCTCAATCTCCCGCTCTGGCTACCCCCCAACCCCACCAGCATTCCAAAACCCGCCCTGCCACCGGTCATCCCAAACCCACCACCTCACCAGGAGTCCCAAGCACCCCCCTCCCACAGTGCCAATACCCCCAGCAGGCTGCCCCCTCCCCACCTGGATTGCTGGCCTCCCTTCCCCATCGATCCCAACTGCAGAGTGGCAGTGGAACCCCCCCCCCCCCACCCAGGCCTGCCCACCGGGTCCCCACCCCAACAGCTCCTACCCCAATCAGGCCCCACCCCATCAAGTCCTGCCCCCAGTGGGCAGTGCTAAGATGATGCCTAGGCATTGGCACTTTGCCTATTGAGCAGTGCTGGGGACCTAGGCTGGCACTGCCAAGGTGGCAATGACCCAGGAGCACCCCCCCAGCACCCGACTCTCTGGGCAGGGACATCAATTGCCCCCTCTTTCACTCCAGTGGGGTCTGGCCACTAGCTTCCCGTTCATTGCGAGCCATAGTAATCCCTGTTGGAGTGAAATACTCCTGGCTTGGGGAGAGGCTAGTTTACATTGAAATAATATGAAAATTTCATGCTGCATATATAATGCAGCTCAGCGCCAGAAATCCAGCTCTGGGAGATGGGCTCAGGGCTGGGCGGATCAGGCACTGCTAGAAAGTCCCAGATGGGAAAATAACCCTCCCTTATAGTTTCCCACATTTAACTTCATTCACTATCCACTAGCTTAGTTGAGAAAAATGACCTAAATGCTTTTTAGTCGGACTGCATTTTTCCTTTTTATTTTGTTCTGTCACCTTGGTGTAGAATGGATCAGGGGTTCTGAAATTTCACTGAATATGATAGATACTGGCCATTTATTTACCTGAATATTTTAATTTAGTTTTATAATTTATATTTTTAAGGTCTTAATCCAAAATCACTCTTCTAAGAAAGTCAATTTGACACTTCTACACACTAAAATTGAATTTATTAATGGGGGAAATTTTAATTCACCAGTCGGGAAACTCATCAATACAACCTTATTTTACTCTACGTTGAAGTCAATGGAGAGTAACTTTGGGAGGTGCATAAAATTGGATCCTCTGAATTTCCCAGTGACTTGCATTCAACTTATCATAAAAATGAGTGTGTCAGGAAGCCAGTAACCAACTGTAGTACTAATAGCAATACACTTGCAACCAAAATATCCCTGCTGCATTCTATTCTGTTACATGACCAAGAAAAAGTAGGTCATGTGGTAATTGAGATGTTTGTAGCTCAGAACCACACAAATGCTGTGCTAGTTACATGTCAATTCAGTCCAATTACCCTTCCAAGATGATGTTATCCTGTCTGTGCTGTCTGTACTATAAGCAGAAGGCATGTTAATTCCTTATTTTTGGTTCTTTTATGGGTCTGCTATTTTAAAACCATTCTTGTTCCATTCCATTTGAGAACCTGATGTTTACTTATGCAATCTGTCACCTCAAGCACCTCCCCCTACTAAAACATACCTGAAAAAAGGATTTGTTGAAGCTTTTCGGTCTTGCACTCATCAGGACACTTTACAAAAGTACCAATATAAAGGGAAAAATAACAATTTATACAACAATGGTTGTTTTCCCTTTAAAATAATATTTTTGTGAAGTGTCCTGATGAGTGCAAAATAAAACATGAATTTTTCAGCAATTCTGTACTACCAAAATGACTAACTATAACATCCCTCAATCTGTGGTAGTTTAGCCATGCCTGACTAACTACTTATCAGAGCTTGTGTGTTCAAATCACACGTACCAAATCGTTCTGAAATTGAATTCACAAAGGGGGTCATTTGTGGGAAGACATAGGAAAAATAAGCAGGAAAACCCACAGATTTTTGTTAATGTCCAACTGATTCTTCAACGTTCAAGAAGAGGAATGCAAAAAAGTGAAAGTAACAGATCTTTCATGTGGAATAATTTTTGATATAACATATATAATCTCTGTGTACAAGAACACACATACGTATTGCAGATAAATCAAATATGGTGACCATATTGTGCTATTTGAGTTTCCTTTTAGCCAAGGTGGATCTGTTTTCTCTTCCCAGGTGACCCCTGACTGTTCCATTGTATGCCTGAAAAATTCTCACTTGAAACTGACATTTTCCAACAACACTTGAAGCTGTCTCCCTCAAGGAAATCAACTAAATTGCAATATATTTGCATTATATCAAAAATATTACAATATATATTCACAATATATTTCTTTAGGGACCATTTCATCTATTCTACTGTACCATAACACTTGCCCAATTTAGAATGACAGATGCGGTCTACTCTTCAGCTGTCAGAGCCAGAAGAGTTGTAGTCATCAGTATATTGCATTATGAAAACTGCTATTCAGTGCTTGGCCTGCAGACAAATGCATATTGCTCTTATTTTTCCTGTCACTATTCAAGGGGACAGCTTCGAGTTTTGCATTGAAATGATATAATATAAAAATCATTACAATTGTTCACTGATTCTTGCCTACCGGCCCTTTCAAATTGGAAGTGCCTATTTTAAACTAGTAGCTGCTTTGAGAGCAGGCGGCACCTAGTTATACCGTCAGTTTCTCACTGTGATATTTTTGAGTTTAAATGCATGTGTAGAACACTACTGAAGATTTTAAAATTATTGAAGAGTCCCTGAGATTCTTATGAACATCAATGGTGCACCAAGTTTTAGTAGACACTTGGAATCTTTCTAAACTTAGACAGTTAAGCAACTGTATGTGTGAGCAGCATGTTCATCGATACATTTCAGGGTCACAAAGCAAATGCATTGTGATGGCAGATGTGAGGGATCTGTTTCTTTTTGTAAATAAAATGTTGAGAGGTATGCTCATTGCTATCTCTAAAAATATCAACCAGGACAACCTTTTACAGATGCAACATGGAAAGCATTCCTTTTGGTTATATCACAGATTGGTATGGCTCCTGCTCTGCCCAAGACTGCAAAAAACTACAAAAGGTTGTAAATGTAGCCCAATCCATCACATAAACCAGCCTCCTGTCCATTGACTCTGTCTATACTTCCCCCTGCCTCGGCAAAGCAGCCAGCATAATTAAGGACCCCGTGCACTCTGGATGTTCTCTCTTCCACCTTCTCCCATCGGAAAAAAGTCTGAGGTCATGTACCAACAACACAAGAACAGCTTCTTCCCTGCTGTCATCAGACTTTTAAATGGACCTACCTTGCATTAAGTTGATCTTTCTCTATACCCTAGCTATGACTGTAACACTATATTCTGCACTTTCTCATTTCCTTCTCTATGAACGGTATGCTTTGTATAATGTGCAAGAAACAATATTTTTCACTGTAGGCTAATACATGTGACAATAATAAATCAAATCAAATCAAAAAAACATAAAATGGCTGAAACTATGATAGAAAGCAAAATACTTGGATGTCGGAACCTGAAACAAAAACAGAAAATGCTGGAAATTTTCAGCAGGTCTGACAGCATTTGTGGGGAGTGAATAGAGCCAATGGTTCGAGTCTAGATGACTCTAGACTTCCCCATGCAGCCCCCTCTCCCCCTCAGACATACCAGAAGGTCTAAAAGGGCCAAAGGTTGAAACCTTAGCTCTATTCTCTCCCCACAGGTGCTGTCAGACCTGCTGAAATTTTCCAGTATTTTCTGTCTTTGTTACAGTGAAACTACATCTGTCTGACCTGGAGCGAAATAAGCTACCTCGTAGTATCGGAGAAACTCATACATCATTATATATGACAAGCAAAGTCATTAACCTTGTGGGCTTCACAGACCAAATTCAAAGCAAAATATACAAAGAACATCAACACTTCATAACCCAGGCTGGCCAACAGGAATTTACTCATCTGCTAAGACAAAGGACCTTCCCACACTTCCATTCAATTCTTAGCTGTCAAGACATTTAGCAATCTCAAGGACCCAGACAAGTGATACTTGTGCTTTGACAAAGACAGTATGGAGTGATGTAGGCTTCAAGCTTGTGTAATCAGTAATATTGCCTTACTGAACTGTAAAGTTTCAGTCTACATCTTTGATCATCTGAATAGCAGCCTCACAGACAAGGATCTCTGGTCCAAATTGTTCATCTGGTCCCATCTACTCTGCTTCTGCTGGAAATTCTGTAGCATCACCTAAAAGACTGAATCTTCTCTGATGGCTCTCTTGGTGTGTAAAACAAACATCATTGGAAAAATTATTTACTAGCATCAGTTATTAGCCCACTGTGAAGGAATACTTCATTAGACTTTGACTCTGGAACCAATGTGAAACAATATTTCTTTTCTGAGGCCTTTGTACTGTAAATATTTCTTTTCTTGATTTGTCTTTCGCTCTATGAATGCATGGGAGGCAATGTTGTCCCATTTTTGCGTGTTTGTAAATAATCTAACCCTTTGAGTTTATCCTATCTTGAGTTTGCTGTGGGATTATTGATAGAAAGTTGGACCACAGCAAAACCAAGGCATTGGGAAATGTACCATTGCTCATAAAGAGCGAAGTCAATCAAAAGACATTTCTAAATACAGAAAGGTGGTGAGGGGAAAAATTAGTGTTATTTAAATTAATCCCACTTCTGTTCATAAGACAGCAATACAGAATGCCCAATAATGCAGGGATATGTCTGTATTGTTAAAAATTGCATCAACATGTCCACAATGCTGTGCATTCTCCAATTGTGATGTTCCATCAAGCTTGCAATGAAGTGCGATGAAGCTGTACAGTGACACAACGTAAAATGAAGCCATGTGTAAGTGCACTTGCCTTGGTGACCCTCTTCAGACCAAAACAAATTACCATTTGTTCTTAGGTTGAGTGGGCAGGCAAAACACTATTTATACTTTCAGATTCCTCCATGCAGGCTACCTTAATATTGGCTTTGTGATTACCTTTAACCCGGAAGCAGGTCAGTGAGGAACATTTGAAATTTCTTTAAAATGTCTATGGAATCTGGAATTGCTTTGAAGAATGTTTGAAAAGTCTCAGATGGAGTCTCAAAAGCTATGCCTTTTTAAAAATTTATTCATTCATGGGATGTGGACATCACTGGCTACACCAGCAGTTGCCCATTAGAAGGTGGTGGTGAGCCACTGTTAAAGGTACACCCACATCACTGTTAGAAATAGAGTTCCATGATTTTGACTCAGGACCAGTGAAGCTGAGGAGTGAACCCAATGCTTTGAGTGAGAGATTCCTATGTTCTGGGGACTGAGTTGGAAAGACTGTGAGATTGCACAGGGTGCCACGTTTCTGTAGGAATAAGAGGAATGATTTTAATCTAGTGAGATAGCCTTCATAGTCTTTGTTGTGCAATTTATAGTTCATATTAAAAAAAATTATTTATTATCACAAGTGAAGTTACTGTGAAATTCTCACTTCGGAGCCTGTTCAGGTCAATGCACCTAACCAGCGCGTCTTTCAGACAGTGAGAGGAAACCGGAACATCCAGAGAAAACCCACACAGACACGAGGAGAACATGCAGACTCCACATAGACAATGACGCAGGCCAGTAATCGAACCCGGGTCCATTGCGCTGTGATGTAGCAATGTGCTATCATGGCATATTGACCATAATTTGCCTGTTAATTCATGTTTAATAAATGCAGATTCTGATCACCATTCTTCCAAACTGGGCCCAAGTGCTCATCCCAGCAGGAAACACGGTGGATTCACTCCAAGATCCATGACCAGAAGCAACCTGAATGGAGAGATCTGATGATGAAAGGGGCCTGAGTGGACTTCTGAGGGGGAAGGGAGCCTGAGTAATGGTGCCTGAGGGTGAAGGGGAGATGAGTGGGGTCTCTCAGGGAGAAGGGATGATGAGTGGGGTGTCTGAGTTGAGGGAGAGGGGGTTGTATGAGGAGTTCTGAGGGTATGGTCCTGAGTGGGGGGTCTATGACGGAACCTAGCTTGAGAGAGGTGTCGGGTTGAATAAACCTCACCCTGCATGGTGTAGGGGAAGGATGCTTCTCACTGCTGAGGGGTTGATGGTGCTTCCTCGACTCTCAGGATGCAGCACGCCAGGTCTCCGCTTGTGAGGGCCTTTATCGAAGCCTGCCCACTGCAAATCCTGCTGGGGAGGTGGGTAAATAGTGAGGGCCATTTGACCTGGGCGACAAGCCCACTAATTATATCTAAATGTGTGGATTTGAATCTGCATTGGGTTCACACTTGCTGTAGGCGGGAACCCAATCAGAGCCAGCACCGTGGCGACCGGGAAGGGTGTCTGTGGGTTTGGCGCCCAAGGCAAAACCTGTGTTTCTGTCGACTCAATTCTCTGGGTGTTTGCAATTGGGGCTAGCAGGCCCTGCGAATCCCCCTCTCATTCATATTAAAGTAATAGCAACAAAAAAGTGGCAACTTATTGGTGATTACTTCACTTGGGGGCTATTGAATAAATGTGATTATTGTGGTTTACTGTTCCCCTATCATGATCATTAACAATTCTCACCACAGGTTGGCCTCATGCTCCAGAGTTCGTCATTTCTTTGCAGACCCCTTGAAATCGAATCTTCAAACCTGTTTTATTGGGTGGTGTGTTTCTCATGCAAATTCTTGCTGTCACAATTTATGTTCCTTTTTAACACCAGAACAATTTTAAAGGCAATCAGCAACCCTTTAATAGCTGCTTGCACCAAATCACATTCTCCTGAAATGCTGCCCAACGCCTGCGTTGTGTAACAAAAGCATTTATTTAGTTTATGAGTTGACAGAACTTTACATTCAAGATCAGTTCACTGCAACAAACAAACAGTGTACCCAAGAAACATCATACCTCTGTCCATTGGACTGTGTGTGTTCAGAGATATAGCGCAGAACCTATCGGCCCTGTCAGGCGTGTTGCTCTCCAGCTGCGCAGGCTGGTTTATCACTCCACACCTTGATCCCTCTGAGTAAAGAAAATGAGAGAGCAGGGCTTAAGTCATCATTCTGGTAGGGTGGGTATTGATAGAGCCAGTAAGACCAGCTGCACCAAAATCAGGGCACCATCTTTGAAGGGCACCCCAATCAGCACTGAGTTGGAACTTGCCTTGTCCCCCGTACCAGAGAGGAAATGAGTCCTCCCCCACCATCAGCAGAATCATCCATGTCCCGACCCAGCAGAATCTTTGAGGGCTCTTCCTCCCCTCTTCAACCACCATAGAAGTATCACTGTCAGTTCCCCCCTACCTCCCTCAGTGCCCGCTCCTCCTGTGCCTGCAAGTTTCCTCCTCACCGCCCACTCTTAGTCCCACCACACATAACTGGAAACCACTCTCCCCACGCCCCCCAACAAGACTCCTGCAAAAGCCTGCCCCAGCCCTTGGAATGTCCCACCTGGCATGGAAGTACTAAGCTGTGCGTGCCCCTCTCCCCCAGGGGCTTTACTTACCTTTGCTTCCCCGGGTGATCTCTAGACAGCATCTTGTCTTTCAAAACCTGTTGTAAACATTAGAACATAGAACATTACAGCGCAGTACAGGCCTTTCAGCCCTCGATGTTGCGCTGATCTGTGAAACCAATCTAAAGCTTGTCTAACCTACACTATTCCAATATCATCCATATGTTTATCCAATGACCATTTAAATGCCCTGACATGACATCATGTTGGTGATGTTTGAATATTCATTGATCGGGACCACTTGGCAGGGGGCTGGCTAATTCTTGGGGTGGCACAGTGGCACAGTCATTAGCATTGCTGCCTCATAGTGCCAGGGACCTGCATTCAATTCCGGCCTTGGATCACTGTCTATTGGATTCTCTGGTTTCCTCCCACGGTCTAAAGATACGCAGGTTAGGTAGATTGACGGGGTGAATGCATGGGCTTATGGGGATAGGACCGGGGTGGGAAGGGGAGGTGGGGGAGATTTGCGTGAGCCTTGGTGGCTTCCTCTGTCAGAGATTCGGTGCAGATAGTTAGAATGGTCCTCTTCTGCACCTTAGGGATTCTGTGTTCTAAAATTACATGCAAATGCATTAAAACCCATGAAAATGAGGTTCTCACCTATGAACATGAACCTCATGATGTCACCAGTAAGGGGTGCGGAAAGTAAAGAAATGCAAACTCTGAAGGGAATTGTGTTTCCTGATTCTCTCCGGACTTTCCACCCACATCTATGGTCCTATGCATAGATCACCTCCGTAGCTTTTTGAATATACAACAATAAAAAACTATCATGAGATCATTTGGTGAAATTAAAAAAATCATCTTTTGTGATAGAACCAACCAACAGCAGCATGTGTTCTATCTATTTTTGGTCCAGTTTTTACTCTCATTAAGTTTGTTGAGGTCAAACTATACATTGGGCACGATCTTCTTTAATATCTTCGATATTACAACAATGTATGGAGTTTAACATAGAGTGAAGAAAGGAAGATATGCACAAAATAGATCAGTCAGACTATGAATGCTCATCTCTCCAGTATTGTCACATTTCAGGGATCGGGATGTGACTCTTTGATTGTCCCGTGTAGCACTCATAGAATTTTTGATGATCTATGTCTATTTTTAAAACCTTCAATTGCCCTCTGTGCACTGATGCTGTCTACGAACTTTTGTGAAATAGAACGCAGGCAGCTCACCATCAGAGTCATTGTACCAAAAATAAGTTTCTTCAACTAAATATTTAATCTCCTTAGTAAAAAGAGACCAGGAAGAATTTTTTAACTTAAAACGATTGGCAACTGACTTGGAAGAAAAAGTTGCAATTAAGACAGTTTTTATTTTAAGTTGGGAGATGAAAAATATGGAGTCGTCAGCATGAATAAAGAATAGATTTCCTTGTGTGCAAGTGAAAAAGAATCATGAATGGGTTCATAAAGAATGGGTTAATGATTTCATGATTGCTCTAAAGAATGTAAGGGCAGAAGAAATAGAAGTAGGAGTAGACTATTGGTCACCCCATCTCTCAGTAGGTCCATGGCTGATCATCTCCTTCATTTTCCTACACTATTCTATAATTACCCTGGTATCTAAAAAGCCATCAATCTCCATCCTCCAAACTCTACTGAATATAGTTCTATTCCACTAACTCTCTCCTGATAGGACCATCCGTTCATCCCAAGAATCAGACTAGTGAATCTGATTCTTCATTGCATTCCCTGAAAGGCAATTTTGTCCTTCCTTACATAAGGAAACCTAAACTGTACACAGTGCGCAAGATGTGTAGACTCACCAAGGCCCGTTTTGGCTGAAGTAATCCCCCCTTTATTCTTAAGTTCCAATCCATTTATAACATTAGTTAACTCATCGCTTTCCTAATTACTGGCTGTATTTGCAACTTATTTTACAGTGGTTTCATGTATAAACATACCCGGGTTCCTCTGAATGTCATCATTTCCCAGTCTCTCATCATTAAAAAATATTCTACTCTCCATTTTCTGTATCAGAATGAATGGCCCAGATTTTTGCTTGTCAAGTGTGCAGCTCTGAAAACCAGATGTTTAAAAGTGGCCACCTGCGGTTGGGACTTCCTTTCTGTGAGGCACTGCAGATGGGATTGGGGGGGTGGGGGGGGGGGGCGGGGGGGGAAGAGGGATGTGGGGTGGTGTGGGGTGGGATGGGCTGGATGACAATTTAGGCCCATCTTTGCTAAAACGAGTGCGGAGGTGCTTGATTGGGCTGGGTAAAAGGCCTGCCTCAGCGCTTTGGCACTTTGTTATTTTTTTAAACTCCCCTCTTGCCCTCAAAGCTCACCCTCCCTTACCCCCACCCCCCCCATACTCCCCATGTCCTATCCATGCCAACATATGACATCTTATGCCCTTCCATTCACTCCCATGGCCCCTCATTCACTCCCATGTCCTCCATATCACCAAGGCCCTGCTCATCTCCATGCCAAGTTGGTGCCAATTAATGCCAACACATACTCACTACTCCATCCTTCTCTCTTACCCCCCCATGATAATTCACCCACTATCCTTTGACAACTTTGACAGGTTCTTGACAATTTTGATAGTTTTTTGGCAACTTTAACAGTTTCTTGGTTGGTCCTTGATGATCTTTGACAATTCTTTGACAGCTTTGACAGTTCCTTCACAATTTTTGACAGCTTTGACAGTTTCTTGGCAGTTGTCTGACAGCTGCGTAAATTTATGCACTTTTTTTGCACAATCATATTTACTTTTAACAATTCCAAAGGCTGACTTACCTCTCTCAAAGAGTGCTTTACCTTTCCCAGTGGTGGCCTGGGACCACATCAAAAGGGGTATTATACCTCTCCAAAAGGTTACCCTTATGATCCAATCGAATCTATCAAGTTCAGACCTCTAATCTCCAGGCTTCACATTTCTGGCTGACCAAAATCCCACTTCAGTGGTTACAGATGGTGATTTAAATGTGCAGCTCCTCCATAAACTACACTATGCATGAATCCCACCTGACTTCAGTCCCGTCCCAGCAAAGATAGGAAATGCCTTGTTGGAGGCATTAAAATGTCTGGCCATTTCCCGGATTATTGCAGTGATGCAGACCCTCCCTGCCATGGTGAAAACCTTGGCCACTAATGTAATATTTCCTTATAGTATACTACATCCTCCATGTTCTTACTTGCTTCCTGACTGGGCTATATTTTACATGTACCAACTGAGTGTGTCTCTGGTAGGTGCCACGTAAACGAGGGTGGATGCCCCACCCCGCCACTTTCCCACCCATCCCAGGGGAGAGTGTTGGAGGTGATGGGGGAGGTCCACTATATTTAAGTAGTTAATCAAGTATCAGTTATGCTTGTAACCAAGCCAATATGCCTGCCATTCCAAAACAAATTCATATGGGCAGTTAAGTGTTAGTGAAAAACTGGGAGGGCGATTTTCCCAAAAAGAAACTAAGTGCCCAACGTGCAGGAAAAAAGATGTTCCCACCCGTTTTTTGGGTGCTCTCAGCCGAACGATTTTCTGGCACCCTGTGCTTCACAGAGTCAGCTGTGAGATTCCTGCCCCTAAGGGGAGACAGGGGGCTTAATCCCACTGGAGAGGCCAGCATCAGCGTGCTGAATGGGCCATTGCATATGCACCGATCTGTCAGTGCAGAGATCAGCGCATGCGCAAAGCCCCCCACCACTTCGCCAGCCTCCCAGTGGGAAATGGAATTTAATGTTGGCAAGTGCGAGGTGGTCCACTTTGGTAGGAAGAATGGTAGGAAGGACTATTACTTACGTGGCGAAAAACTGCAGCAGGCGACGGTGCAGAGGGACCTCGGGGTCCTTGTGCATGAATCGCAAAAACCCAGCTTGCAGGTGCAGCAGGTGGTCAGGAAGGCAAATGGGATGCTGGCCTTCATAGCGAGGGGGATTGAATACAAAAGTAGGGAGGTCTTGCTGCAGCTGTATAGGGCATTGGTGAGGCCGCAGCTGGAGTACTGTGTGCAGTTTTGGGCGCCGCACCTGCGCAAGGATATTTTGGCCCTGGAGGGAGTGCAGAGGAGGTTTACTAGGCTGATACCGGAGTTGAGGGGGTTGAACTATGAGGAGAGGCTGAATAAACTAGGCTTGTACTCGTTAGAGTTTAGAAGAATGAGGGGAGATCTCATTGAGACGTATAAGATGATGAATGGGATGGATAGGATAGAGGTGGAGAGACTCTTCCCGCTCAAAAAAGACAGTAGGACTAGGGGGCACAGCCTCAAGATAAAGGGGAGGCGGTTTAGAACGGAGTTGAGGAGGAACTTCTTCACTCAAAGGGTGGTGAATCTCTGGAATTCTCTGCCCGTTGAAGTGGTGGAGGCTGCCTCGCTAAATATTTTTAAGAAGCGGGTTGATGGGTTTTTGATAAGAGAAGGGATTAAGGGTTATGGGGAGAGGGCGGGAAAGTGGAACTGAGCCACGACAGATCAGCCATGATCTTATTGAATGGCGGGGCAGGCTCGAAGGGCTAGATGGCCTACTCCTGCTCCTATTTCTTATGTTCTTATGTTCTTATACTTCCAGTAGAGAATAGTACAAAATGTACAGGGTATGGAAGAATGTGGAATAGCTTGTGCCATGAGATAGCCTGCTCCAGCAGAACCTGCTCCAATGCTTGAAGTTTACTTGTGAAGAAAAACTTTTTTTCACCCACGGGATGGTTAAAGTCTGCAATGAACATCCTGAGAGGGTGGTGGAGGCAAGTTCAATCCACATATTTAAAAAGGGAATTTGAATTTGTATCTGAAAAGACAGAATGTACACGCAGAGGAGTGGGGCTAGGTAGAACACTCCTTTAGAAAGCCAATACAGGTTTGATGGGCTCAGTGACCTCCTTCTACACTGTAAAGATTCTGTGGTTTGTTTCAATTACCAGTTGGGTAAGTATTCAAGAGACAGTGCTCCTGAACCAGCGGGAGCATAATGACTATATTAAGATATATATTCTATGACATATGTCTCAAATGCCATTTTGTATTAATCAGCAGTGCCAATGTTGTTTCTTCACCCTGTTCACTAACCCAGAGGCAGGAGATGGTAGGAGATGGCTATTTGCTGTATTATGTAAAGGGATCATGAGCTGCAGTCAGATGCAGCTGGAAGCTCTGGCAATTATTTTTTGTTTGTATTTTGGGAGCTTTTAAGGCTGAAAGGCTCTCTTATTTTCAATAGCTTGCTGTGCTCTTCACAATTTCCTACCACTTCAATCTGATGCTTCATTGACTCCGCCACCCCCAGTTTTTCAGCCCTCTGCTTTGAGGTGCTGCTGTTGCAGGCCCAGGCCAGGCCCAGTCTAGTCCAGTCTCTGCCCTGCTATCCTCCCAACAGTGAGCTGCCTGTAAGCAGCACGATTAGAGCTGGCAGGTCACCACCTGTATTTAAATGAGGTCCAATCACAGAAATAAATCGGGTCCCTTGCCAAGACAACTGGAGTCCATCAACTACACCTGAAATGAAAATCAACTCTCATGGGTTTTTCAAAGGAGTTTGGAGCCACAATTCTGCACAAATAGAGACAAGAGGAGTTAGGTTTTGATGCATATTGACAGAGGCAAGGAACGGCACACCTATAATGTGATCGTATACAGGCAGCTGTGTAACATTATCATCACAAAGTACAAAATACAGCAGAATTTCAAAGCAGCAAAGAAACTGCACCAATCATTAAGTTACGCAACTGGTGATAAATTTTAGTTCTGGATCGGGGGGGGGTTCCTAATGATCAGGAAAAACTGAAAACTCCAGGGCACTTTGCTCTGAAAAAGAGGTGTGTGTGTGTGTGTGTGTGTGTGTGTGTGTGCACGCGCGCGCACACGCTCGCGTGCATGTGTGGTTTGATTACATATTTCAGTTCACGAAGGAGTCAAAAATTTGAAGCTCCAAATATAACACTGCCTTGAATACATCCAATGAAAATATAAGACAAATTTCTTTGCACGGTGAGTGATTGGAATTTGGAACTCACTGTCCACATGGAGTAATTGAGGTGAATAGCATAGTTGCCTCAACATAAGGGCAGGAAGGAGAAAGGAATAGAATGATATCCAGTTAAAGTTAGAGGAGTTAAGGTGGGAATGGGTTGTGAAACATAAATATTGAAATAATCCTGTTGGACCAAATGACCTGTTAGTTATTGTGTTGTAAAGTTTATGTGATTCAGTACAATCATTTTTTACTCAGGCTGAAGTGTGACAGCATTGAAAACCATTCATCAAAATACGGGAATTCAAGTTTATTTTTATTTTTATCACAAGTAAGGCTTAACATTAACACTGCAATGAAGTTGATGCGAAAATGCCCTTGTTGCCACACTCTGCGCTTGTTCAGGTACACTGAGAGAGCATTAGTATGGCCACTGCACCTAACCAGCACGTCTTTCTGACCCGGGGGAAACCCACACAGACACGGGGAGAACATGCAGACTCCGCACAGACAGTGACCCAAGCTTGGGATCGAAACCGGGCCCCTGGTGCTGTGAGGTAGTACGAACATGGCCAGTCCTTGAGATATGTTTTGGACCTGATTAACAAAAACTTGTGTGGCCTCTTTCGATAGGTGTGACCATGAAGTCAAGTATTCTGTGTGATAATAATTGTATTTAAAATCATTATAAATAAAAATTAAAGGGAAGAATCTGCCTTTTTATCGTCCTCAGCAAAGTCCTGAAGCTGCAGCATGTAAAAAGAAAACAGGTTGTAGATTTACTCCAGTGACATCAGTGAAGGCGATTGCCTTGGCATTTGTCTTGTCTTC
This sequence comes from Carcharhinus amblyrhynchos, assembly GCF_965287045.1. Taxonomy (NCBI): domain Eukaryota; kingdom Metazoa; phylum Chordata; class Chondrichthyes; order Carcharhiniformes; family Carcharhinidae; genus Carcharhinus; species Carcharhinus amblyrhynchos. The sequence goes on along the minus strand of NC_137324.1, from coordinate 41,985,401 downwards.
ACATTCATGCCAATGTTAAGATCTTGTTATTTAATTTCAGTGACAGAGTGACGGGCCTCTCTCTAGTGGAGGCGAACGTGAAACTTTTTTCACTTACTATTAAGAAATGCTAGTTGCCTTCCGCTGATAAATTGCTGAAAAGACATGGCTGAGTGATTTAGACAGGTTCAAACATGTTTTTTGTGTCAGTGGCAATCAGAATGGTGGACTGCGACTGGCCGGAATTTTACAATGTGGAGATGCCAGCGTTGGACTGGGGTAAACGCAGTAAGAAGTCTCACAACACCAGGTTAAAAAGCCCAACAAGTTTATTTGATAGTAAACCCACAAGCTTTCGAAAACGCTGTTCCTTCGTCAGGTGTGTTACCACGCAGGAATTTTACTACCTAACCCGTCACGGGAATCAGAGCAAGCGAGGGACAGACAATGGGAAGATCCATTGACCTCGGGCAGGATTTTATGGCTTTGGGATGAACAAGGCTGTAAAATCCCACCCATTCTTCACGCAAAAAATACGTGCAACGGTAAACAATTGTTCTCAATGAAGATATTCAGACTAAGAATAAGGAAACGCCTGGTGTGACAAAATGTGAGTCTCATACACTCCTCCTTTAAGTGAAGGTCCAAAAAATTCAGCCCAACATGGGGTCTACTGCTGTTCCGTTCTCCTGTGGTTGAGATGATCAAATGGAAGATCATTGTTCCCCAGATCTCCACAACACTGCAGTCCCAGTTGATGCAAAAAGTTTTCCATCTATTAAATGGCCTTTTATTGCAGAATGGTCCATCTCAGGAGCTTCTTGGAAAAGTAGTACATCATACTAAATCGCTTTTATTGTCATTTGTTAGAAGCTGAATGGAAAATAGCACTAAAAAGGTGCCTTGTTTTGCTTGAATTGTTGTCACGTACATCAGAATGACTACACAAAGCCCCTGGCACCAGCAAGACTCTTCTTCCAAACCAAGAGAACTACAACAGTGTGATTGCTAAGATGGGATATGTTGCAGCAGGGAAACATTCAGTTAACACTAAAACACTGTAGAAGTACATAAAAAAATTCTAATTTATTACTGAACTACACTTGGCCCTGAGCAATCAATACACCAAGTCAATAACAGCATTAAGAGCAGTGCTCATTGATGGTTCTCTCAACACTTGGATGGAAGTTGTGATTGTCTCTGAAGTTCTGAGATTGTTGGTTTTAGAATTAAATATTTTCTCCCATTTTTTTTCCCTCTCCGCTTCTCCCACTGAAATTCTTCCTTCAATTTATGTGAAATCGATCTCAGAAATCTCCAGGGTGTACTCAGGGCTTTCTGTAGGACGGGGTTACACAAGTTAGTTTCTCTGTTCACCTTCAACGTGGAGCACTGGAGCTGAATTGCACTAAATGGGGGAAAGGATTTCATGAAGTCTGTAAGAGTGAGAAACATGAGATGCAGGCTGATATAACGTGGCAGGGGTCGAAATTTTGATTTCCTGGCAGAGGGTGGTGATGCAGAGATTGAGTCAGTGAAATGCTGTCGGGCTTCACAGGGGCCTCTGGTGGCTTCTGACTTACAATAAATTTGCCTGCCATAAATGCTCATTGGAATAATTTTAAAGTAACAACATAATTTCAAGATAAAGGTGGCAACGCGCAACAATCTTGTGCCATCAGATTTACCTTGTTTTAAAGGTTGCGTGCAATAGTCGGTTTTGTGCGGTTGTGTCTACAGTCAGCAGTGTTCCCTGTTGAAAGGGAAAGGGGAGAAGGAAAATGGCACCTTGCACAGAGGCTCAGACCATACAAGGCTGAGACAAAAGTGAGGGGGGTGATGGGATGGGACATGGAGTAAAACAGCACTGAACACCATTGATCAAAATACATGAATTAGAATCATAGACTCCCTACGGTGCAGAAAGAGGCCATTCAGCCCATCATTTCTGCACAACAACAATTCCACTCAGACCCTATCCCTGTAACCCTACCTATTTAATCTCCCTGATACTAAGGGTAATTAAGCATGACCAATCAACCTAACTCGCGGATCTTTAGAGTGTGGGAGGAAACCGGAGCACCCAGAGGAAATCCATGCAGACACATGAGAACGTGCAAACGCCACACAGACAGTGACCAGAGATTGGAATTGAACCCAGGTCCCTAATGCTATGAGGTAGCAGTGCGAATCACTGTGCCACCATGCTGCTCGTTAAAATGGCTACCTCTTCAGATATGTTTTGGACCCGACAGTAGTGTTGGCATGTATGATATTCCTGGAGTTTGGCACTGCCTGGTTGGCCTGGTGTCAACAAAGCAGTGCCAACCTGCGCCAAGGGGAAATGCCGAGGGGTATTGCCAGGCCACTATCTGGACATGTCCCCCTCTCCTGGGAGCTATACTTACCACTGTGCAGCAGGGGAGACCTTCACAACACGTTCACCAATGTGTGAACCTAGTGTAAATTTTACCGACAGTTTCAAAGAACAAAGAACAAAGAACAACCCAGCACGGGAAACAGGCCCTTCGGCCCAACGAGCCCGCGCCGCCGCATCACCCTACACCTATTCTACCCTGCATGTCTACGAATGGGACCCTACTCAGTCAGATTCAGGGAAGAAATAGTGTCAATTTGGTAAAAACCGATTAGCCTAAGAGCACATCTTTGGGGTGTGGGAGGAAACCGGAGCGCCCGGAGGAAACCCACGCAACCACAGGGAGAATGCACAAACTCCCACAGACACAGGCCCAAATCCATGTGTCTGCACAGCCAGCAGTGCTAGTCACTGAGCTGTTGCGGCGCCCGTCTACCGGTCCAGGATCAAGCACACACACCGACATGAAGTACTAGGCCACTCCTGGACTTCCAAGAGCAGCCCACGCACGACCTGCCATGTGCATGCCCCTCGCTTGACACGAGGTGGACCTCCACCTGTGGAATAAAGACAAAAAATATTAATCTTACAGCCTGCCCTTCCGGTGTCTCCCGAGGTTTAACCCTATTTAATAGCCCCTACCATATCCCTCCATTCTCGTTTCACTCATGTGCCTATCTAACTGCATCTTAAACGAGTCCAACGTTCCTGCCTCCACCACCCTACTCGGTAGCGCGTTCCAGACCCCCACAACTCTCTGCGTAAAGAACCTTCTTCTCACCTCCAAATTATACCTCCCCCCCCTCACCCTTAAATGATGACCTCTCGTGTTCGTACCCAGTCTAGGGAGCAGTCTCTCACTATTAACTCTATCTATTCCCTTCAGTATCTTATATACTTCTATCATGTCCCCTCTCAATCTCCGTCTTTCCAAGGAGAATAGCCCCAGTTTCTTCAATCTCTCCTCGTAACCCAGTCCCCCCATGCCAGGCAACATCCTGGTAAACCTCCTCTGCACCCTTTCCAGAGACTCCACGTCCTTCCGGTAGTAAGGTGACCAGAACTGGACGCAGTACTCCAAATGCGGTCTAACCAACGTTCTGTACAACTGAAGCATTAGACGGCAGCTTTTATACTCTAATATACTTCAATATACACCAGGGAGTCAATATCTAGTGAGGGGACGGGTTAATTATATTAAAATCTATTCAAATGCATATAAAGCAGTACATCTCAGTGGGCATGAACCTGACGGCATTGTCGGCGAAGGGTGGGGAAGATCTGAAATCATGTTCTTGCCAGTGAGAATGCAGATCCTGAGCCCCATCCGGCATTCGCACGGACAGCGAGCGAGGGCTCAAGATCGCCCGCTCCTGGCACAATTGCCGATGATGTGATAGTGAGAATATAAGAACATAAGAAATAGGAGCAGGAGTAGGCCATCTAACCCTTCAAGCCTGCCCCACCATTCAATAAGATCATGGCTGATCATGAAGTGGATCAGTTCCACTTACCCGCCTGCTCCCCATAACCCTTAATTCCCTTATCGATCAGAAATCTATCTACCCGTGACTTAAATATATTCAACGAGGCAGCCTCCACTACTTCAATGGGCAGAGAATTCCAGAGATTCACCACTCTCTGAGAGAAGAAGTTCCTCCTCAACTCTGTTCTAAACTGTATCCCCCCACCTTATTTTGAGGCTGTGCCCTCTAGTTCTGATAGAGCTAGACACTGCATTAATGAATAATCTGGTAAATTTGAGGAGGTGATAAACTCCTTTGTCTGTTACTTTAACCTGTGGAGTCACAATATTTTGGAAATAGTAAAATTTGACAGGTCCAAAAGACTGCAGAACCTTTGGGCACCTTCATCGCTGATTTGGTTTAGCTGGCTGGAGGCTGTGAATATGGTGATCCCATGTCTGATACGAGACTGCATAGTAATTGGGGTAGCTGACAAAACCCTTTCTGACTTGCTTCAATCCAACAAGACAGATGCAGATTGTTAGTTAATCTGAAGTCCAACAGCAAAACAGACCCATGTTAAGAAGGGAAGTTAAACCATGGTGGGGAACACCTGGAATGATGGTGTGGCTCAGTGAACAACAGGACAAAGAAGACCATATGCAACTGAAACTTAAAATGGCGGTAAACCACGCTAGCGTTCTGGTGGCAAAAATCCTCAGAGCTGTGAACAATCTACTGAAAGCACGGCAGAAAGTTTCACTGTAACAGGTTGGGACTTTTGGGAAAATCTTTACTCTGTCCAAGACAATATGGCAGAGAAAGCTACTTTTCCTACCCACTAACAACCTTTGCTGATATTCAGGAAAATTCCATCTCTGGCCTTTTTCATATCAACACAGTAAAAAGTCATGTCAACACAGCCCAGCACATTTCAATAAAAGTCACGGGCATGGCCAACTGGTTGATTTTCCTCTTTTTTAACTCAATGAACTCTTACAGTTCGTGGCGCCCAGCCAACGTGCCGCCTCTCTCCCCACCGCCCACCAGAACCAAAACCCACCCCTCTTCCCCCACACAGTTTTCGGTAGCTCAGCAGAAACCAGGTGGAAACCTGGCATCATTCTACAGATCAGCACCACAACACTGAGGAACTTGCCCTTCATTTTTGTTCAAAGGCTTTAGTAGCTTCACGGGGGGGAGGGTGATTTTAAAAGAGACTCAGTTTGTGTGTTATCTGTCGAGATGTGGGGCGAGATGCTCTGGCCTCCCAGCAGTGTGTTTCCCAGCCAGTGGGAGGTGGCACATTGTTTGCGAGCAGTGGGATTCTCTGCTCTCGCTGCTGTCATTGACAATTCCCATTGATGTCACCCTATGCCAGCGGGAAACCCCTGGGTGGGAGTGTGCTGCCACTGGGACCGGAGAATCCTGCTGGTGTGAACAGCCGGAGAATTCCAGCTGTTATATCAACTTTTCCTATGCTATTTCCCTTAACATTAGCTTTTCAGTTCTTCTTTCATGTAAAGAAAAGACTCTTTTAGATATGCTTGATAATGGAATGGCATGGTTACTTTACCAATCCTGCAATGCAACTCTCCTTTATAAACTGATAATTCAGCTGCAAGATAATTTTACCAGATGATAATAACCCATTAAAAACACAGAAATCAGCCATATGGCTCCAATCTATCTTGGGGTTGACTGAAATCTCATTTCAACCATGTCTTTAATGTAAACTTAGAGGCAGGAATGGTTCAGGATTCAGCACAAGTCCCAGCAGCAAAGCTCCTGATCAGTCTTTTGCTGAAGTGCTCCTGTGCTAAATTCCTGCACTGTCTCGGTGAGTCAGCAATATTAAGCTCTTGCCCATTCATTCCAACTGTGCAGAAGGCAGACAGACAAAATCCCTTTTCATTATTCCCACTTCATCAATTTCAAATGCATTGCAACCTGGGACCTATCCACTGTTTAGCACCACTCTATTCATTCCAACTACACAGAAATCAGACAGACAAAACCCCTTCCCATTCATGCCACTTTCAAAAAATTGAAACGGAGCAAACCCCTTCCCATTTAGTCCCACTGTATAAGGCAGTCAGAATCTATTCCCATTCACTGACACTGTATAAAATTCAGACAAACTGAACCCTTGTTCCTGTAGTAAAGAATTGCTTTGCATTCATTGCCCTGATGTAGGGACCTGAACAAGCTATATACTTAACGTGATGTTCTGCTCTCAGCATAAAATGTTCCCCAATTATCTTGTTTCTACTCCTCAGCACATTAAACATGGTCAATCCTCTGCTAAATCTCACCTAGCAATGGTAATGTGTTAGAGAAATCTAATCAGGTTGGTTTAAAATCCATGTTTGTGTGAGATGTTTTCTCTTTTGGTTCAGATTAAACCAGTAAAAGAGATGATTAATTGGACTATTTTATAGAAATAATGAGTAGATAGGCAAGCAATATCCTCCGTTTATTGAAATCCTGTTCCAATTACTAAAATTCCTGGCAAAGCAGATATACATTTAGCAACATCTAGCTTCATTAAAACCATCATTTTGAGTGTTTATAACACCAGTGTCCATCAGAGCACTGAAGCAGTCAAATAGAACATAGAACATAGAACATTACAGCACAGAACAGGCCCTTCGGCCCACAATGTTGCGCCGACCAATTAAAAAAGCAGTGACCCTCTAACCTAAACCAATCCCTTTCTATCCATAAACCTATCCACGGATCTCTTAAACGCCCCCAAACTAGGCGCATCTACAACTGCAGCAGGCAGGGCATTCCAATCCCTCACCACCCTCTGGGTAAAGAACCTACCTCTGACATCCGTCCTATATCTACCACCCCTTAACTTAAAGCTATGTCCCCTCGTGCTAGCTTTCTCCATCCGAGGAAAAAGGCTATCACTGTCCACCCTATCTAAACCTCTAATCATCTTATATGTTTCAATAAGGTCCCTTCTTAGCCGCCTTCTTTCTAACGAAAACAACCCCAAATCCCTCAGTCTCTCCTCATAGGACCTTCCCTCCATACCAGGCAACATCCTGGTAAACCTCCTCTGCACCCTCTCCAATGCCTCCACATCCTTCCTATAATGTGGGGACCAGAACTGCACACAATACTCCAAGTGCGGACGCACCAGAGTTTTGTACAGTTGCAACATGACGTTGCGGCTCCTAAATTCAATCCCCCTACCAATAAACGCCAAGACACCGTATGCCTTCCTAACTACCTTATCTACTTGATTCACAACTTTCAGGGATCTATGTACACATACACCTAGATCCCTCTGTTCATCAACACTATTCAGAGTCCTACCATTAGCCCTATACTCTACACATCTGTTATTCCTGCCAAAGTGAATTACCTCACACTTTTCCACATTAAACTCCATCTGCCACCTCTCAGCCCAGCTCTGCAACTTGTCCAAGTCTCTCTGTAAACTATGACACCCCTCTTCACTATCTACCACTCCTCCGACTTTGGTGTCATCAGCAAATTTACTGATCCACCCAACTATACCCTCATCCAGATCATTTATAAAAATTACAAACAGCTACCCTCATCCAGATCATTTATAAAAATTACAAACAAATGTTCATTCTTTCTTAGAATATGGAAGACAGAAATATTTTAGAACCATAGAATCCAACAGTGCAGAAGGAGACCAATCAGCCCATCAAGTCTGCACCAACACAATCCCACATGGCCCTCTCCCCATAACTCCGTGCATTTACCCTTGTTACTATCCTGACACTAAGAGACAATTTAGCATGACCAATCCACCTAACGCGCACATCTTTCGCACTGTGGGAGGAAACCAAAGCACCCAGAGGAAACCCATGTACATATGGGGAGAACATGCAAACTCCACACAGACAGTGATCCAAGTTGAGATTCGAACCAGGACCCTGGCACTGTGAGTCAGCAGTGATAACCATTGTGTCACCGTGCCGCCCCGCGCTAGTAACCATTAGATGTCACCCTCTTGATATTTGGCATAAGGATCTGGACTTTCATCCTCGAAGCAGGAATTGTGAATCAGGCCATTTTCTGACATTGTAATCTCACCTCCTGCCTGGCAGTGGCTGCTCATGCTACCTTCATCTTGGAATGGTGGGGGTGGGCTAGAGTTGGATTGGCACCTCCAGCCCACCTCCATTCACTGAGACATTTCTGTGAATGAATGTTTGGAACTCTAGTCATCATCCTTCACTCCCCTCCTCACATGACGGTCCACATTCCATGCCCCCCCCTCTCCATAATAGAAACGAGAATAGTGTTTCAAAGGCTCAGCAGATTTTTAAAACTACATTCATGGGACATTGCTGGTTAGGCCAACATTTATTGCCCATTCCTAGTTGCCAGTGAGAAGATGGTAATAAGCTGCCTTCTTGAACCCCTTGCAGTCCAATTGCAATGGGATCTTGATCAATTGGGATGACAAATGGCAGATGGAATTTAATTTAGATAAATGTAAGGTGATGCAATTTGGTAGATTGAACCAGGGCAGGATTTACTCAGTTAGTGGTAGAGCACTGGGGAGAGTTACAGAACAAAGAGATCTAGAGGTACGTGTTCATAGCTCCTTGAAAGTAGAGTCACAGGTGGACAGAATGGTGAAGAAGGCATTTGACATGCTTGGTTTCATCAGTCAGAACATTTAATACAGGAGTTGGCATGTCTTGTTGAACATAAGAACATAAGAACATAAGAAATAGGAGCAGGAGTAGGCCATCTGGCCCTTCGAGCCTGCCCCGCCATTCAATAAGATCATGGCTGATCTGTCGTGGCTCAGTTCCACTTTCCCGCCCTCTCCCCATAACCCTTAATCCCCTCTCTTATCAAAAACCCATCAACCCGCTTCTTAAAAATATTTAGCGAGGCAGCCTCCACCACTTCAACGGGCAGAGAATTCCAGAGATTCACCACCCTTTGAGTGAAGAAGTTCCTCCTCAACTCCGTTCTGAACCGCCCCCCCTTTATCTTGAGGCTGTGCCCCCTAGTCCTACTGTCTTTTTTGAGCGGGAAGAGTCTTTCCACCTCTATCCTATCCATCCCATTCATCATCTTATACGTCTCAATGAGATCTCCCCTCATTCTTCTAAACTCTAACGAGTACAAGCCTAGTTTATTCAGCCTCTCCTCATAGCTCAACCCCCTCAACTCCGGTATCAGCCTAGTAAACCTCCTCTGCACTCCCTCCAAGGCCAAAATATCCTTGCGCAGCTGTACAAGACATTGGTAAGGCCACACTTGGAATACTGTGTGCAATTCTGGTCACCCTATTATTGCTAAGCTAGAAAAAGTGCAGAAAAGATTTACTAGGGTGCTACCTGGACTTAATAGATTGAGTTACAAGGAGAGGCTGGATAGACAGGGACTTTTTCTCTGGATCGTAGGAGGCTGAAGGGTGACCTAATAGAGGTCTATAAAATAATGAGGGGCACAGATCAGCTAGACAGTCAATATATTTTCCCAAAGGTAGGGGAGTCTAAAACTAGAGGGCATAGTTTAAGGTAAGAGGGGAGAGATGCAGGAGCATCCAGAGGGGTAATTTTTTCACTCAGAGGGTGGTGAGTGTCTGGAACCAGCTGCCAGAGGTAGTAGTAGAGGCAGGTACAATTTTGTCCTTTAAAAAAACATTTAGATAGTTACATGGGTATGATGGGTATAGAGGGGTACAGGCCAAATGCAGGCAATTGGGATTAGCTTAGGTATTTTTTAAAAAGGGGCAGCATGGACAAGTTGGGCCGAAGGGCCTGTTTCCAGGCTGTAAATCTCGACTACTCTATGACTCAGTCCATATAGTGAGGATACACAGGTTCCCCTGAAGGGCCGCATTGAATTGGCTGTGCAAATTGATTGGCTCAGTGGGCAGGTTTGCCTTCACATGTAGTGAAAAGAAACTATGTAGTGTTGATGGATTGTACGTGGCTGGAGAAGATTCGATTGAACTAGGCTGAAGTCAACATGATGACAAATGGAGAATTGGGCCCTACAAGGTTTTTTTTAAAAGCACTCTGCTGTTTTCAATGATGAATTAGGGAGCAAGAAGGACATTACAGTGTAACTGTAAATAAAAGCCAGAAGCCAAACAAAATGCTTAATGGCAAGGCTGGTTTTGAACCTGGTTTTGCTCCCTCTCATGATTTTACCGGCTTGCATAATGAGCCAGTAAGAATATCCCCAAAGGTTTGTTTCAGTATCAAAGATTGCCATTTGGTATCACATCTGCTACTGCATTGTTTCAAAGGGCAATGGATCAGATCCTGAATGGACTGAACAGAGTCCTGTGCTATCTGAGTGGCATCCTAGTCACTGGAAGAGATGAAGAGAAACACCTTCAAAACACTTGGATGTCAGTCTCCAGAGATTGGAAGAGTATGGCCTGAGAGTCCGTGAAGACAAGTGTGAGTTCTTCCAATCCTCCATTGAATATTTGGGACATATGCTTGATGCCACTGGCCTTCACAAATCCCCTTCTAAGATTAGGGCCATCATAGAGACACCTGCATCTCAGAATATTACCAGTTATGTTTTTTCCTGGGATTGTTGAATTATTATGGAAGACTTGTCCCAAATTTGGCAACAATTCTGAAACAATTACACAACCTTTTGTACCAGAACAAGACATAAAAGTGCTAATCCATGCAATAACACCCTCATGCAAGCCAAAAAGTGTTACTTAAGTCTGAAGCTCTCATGCACTTTGATCCTAATTTACCCTTACTCTTAGCTTCTGATGCATCCCGTTATGGTGTAGCAGTGGTGATCTCCCACATCATGTCATCAGGTGAAGAAAGACCCATTGCTTTTGTTTCTCAAACCTCAATCAAAGCTGAAAGTGACGATGTCCAGATTGAACAGAAACCATTGGAGATTATTTTTAGAGTGGAGAAATTCCATCAGTTCCTATATGGGAGAAAGTTGATGTTGGTGATGGACCATTTTCCATTCAATGCTATTTCTGAGCTACACATGGGTATTCTGTCACTAGCAGCAAGTAGAATGAAAAGATGAGCACCATAAAGTAGTGACAATCAAGTTTACACTGTAACATGGACTTTCAAGATTGCCACAACCAAGAATCTATAAGATTGCTCGAAGGGGAATTACTTCTACTTGGAACAAGTAAACAACACACCTGTCACTTCCAGGTAAATGAGAAAACACACTTGGAGCGATACTCTGCTCTCAGAAGTGATGGATATGGTTTTATGAGGAAATACTTCAGAACTAACACCAAAATTACACCTGGATAAAAGCAAAAAACTGGAAATGCTGGAATCTGAGACCAAAAGAGAAAATGCTGGAAAATCTCAGCAGATCTGGCAGTATCCTAATGGAGAGAAAAGAGCTGACTTTTTGAGTCCAGATGACCTTTTGTCAAAGCTAAGTTACACCAAATAACTTGTCAATCAATGCACTCCAGCCATTTTTTTCACTGTTACTGAGAACCACAACCTAATTCTTTTTCATTTAACTTTTATTTATTATTGTCACAAGTAGTCTCACATTAACATTGCAATGAAGTAACTGTGAAAATTCCCTAGTCGCCACACTCCAGCACCCGTTCAAGTACAATGAGGAAGAATTTGGCATGGCCAATCCACCTAATCTTTGGACTGTGGGAGGAAACTGGAGCACCCAAAGGAAACCCATACATACACGGGGAGAACGTGCAAACTCATCACAGACAATGACCCAAGCCGGGAATTGAACCCGGGTCCCTGATGCTGTGAGGCAGCAGTGCTAACCACCGTGCCATGTTGCGCTTTTAGAGGGCTTGGGAATTAAATAATTTCAGAAAATGGCACTTGAACAGACCTTATCCTTCCTTCAAGAAAGTTTGTTTTCTCCATATATTGTAACAGTGAAACTAGATCTAGCAGATTTGTGGTTCACACATGTATGATATCTCTCCTGTCAGGAGAAGGATTAGGTTTGAATCTAATATTATCTTCAATAGATTCGGCCCTGCTGACAGCCACACCCTGAGCAATTGCCTCCAGTTTTGCACCACCTATTCCTCCAGGACAGAGGGCTGGCTAATGTTAATATTGCCAATGGAACCTTTTAGTCAGTGATAGTGGATCCCACTGAAACATTGACCTCTCTTTCTCTTTCAGATGCTGACTGAATCTCTTTGCATTTCCATTTTGCATCAGCAGTTGTTCTTTTTATCTTCATTAAAATTGACTTGAATTAACACTCAGCCAAATTAGGCAGCTGTTGAGCAAGGGTTCCCATTGTAGTTACTACGAGCAGGACATATCAGCAGCTGCCACTGATCACATCTACACAATATCCTCTCTGTCAGTGGTGTGTTTCGTTCTTGGTAGGGTTTGAGCATGTAATACAAATACTCTTCACTGAGTCGCAGCAGTTAGTGGACAGAACACTGCAGAAGTGGTACGTTTTAAGCAATTCAGTACATAAAGTATATTCTCCCTTTCATACACCTTATATATCTGAGTGTACAAGGCTATTGTATTGTCCTTACACTTGGCAGCTCTTATTTCCAAGCTTGTATTAATCTTTAGCAGTGCCATTTAAAACTGCTGATTTGCACTGCAAATTAGAAGTAAATGTCCATTTAAAAAACTGCAGGGGATACTTCAAGTATGCAAAAGAAATGTTTCCAGAAGCTCATTAAATATACTTAGGAATACAGCTGAGAGCTTTTTGTCCGGAATCTCTTAATCCAGCGCATCTATCAGAATCTACTAATTAAAACATGTTGGGACCACAGGACATGATTACAGACTTTTTTTTTGCACTCTTAATAAATATTTGCATCTGTTTATAATACCCTCTAGTTTACCATTTAAAGTATTTTATGAACGAACCAACAGTTTGTATGTGAGCAATAATTGTTCAGCATCGCAAGTAAAATTAATTTGCTGTGCTGTTCCATTCTGCTGTGTATGTGGAGTTAGTTAAATCCACCTGGGACGGTCAGCCCCAGCATTACTAGATTACAGGAAAAACTAGGTTTTTTTGCTGCTACTAATCACTATCCAATAACCACCATATCGCTGACTTTCTTCTGGTTGGTTGGCTTGCTGAGTTTGTCAAGGTTAAAAAAAAAATTACCGGGAAGTGTTGAAACCTTCAGCAGGGAGTGCCAGGGAGCTGGGTTCAATTCTGGCTTTGGGTGACAGATTGTTTGGAGTTTGCTCATTCTTCCCATATCTGCATGCGTTATCTCCAGGTGCTCCGGTTTCCTCCGCAGTCCAAAGATGTGCAGGTTAAGTTGATTGGATATGCTAAATTGCCCCTTAGTGTCAGGAAGATTAGCACAGTAAATATGTGGCTTACAGGGATGGGGCCTGGGTGGGATAGTTGGCAGTGCAGACTTGATGGGCTGAACAGCCTCCTTCTGCACTGTAGGAGTTCCATGATTCTATGAAAAGACAGGGACGTAAAACTAATAAGACTTCTCTTTTTGAAAATTGGGGTTAATTTTCAGTTTTGGTAAGGGCTGCCTTCCCTTAGATCTACCATCCGTCATACACCCTGCCACATTTCTCATTCCTCTGAAATACTGCTGAGCATAGGGAGACTGATCTGTATCCGACAGTTTTCTATCTGTGCCAATAGTGAAAATGAACCCCCGTTGGAAGGAAAGGAAGGAGTCTAGGATCAAGCAGGAGAGTCTTTGAGGTAAAACCGCCTCATTAGTGCTCCCAGGCATTCAGATGCAAGCCTGATTCACGGGTCATGATTTTGCATTAATTAATTTCAATGGACAAAAAACCATGGACCATGAATAGGCAGCCACCCGAGTTCCTGAGATGTGTTCCCTCATGCAAAACTCTGCATCGGGAAAGCTAAATATGAAAATTTACTCCTTTATTTCAGCTCAGCGAGGGTGCCGAAACACAGGAAACATATTTCGCAGTGAATTTGCAGGCCAGGAAATTTCATTCTTGTTTAGATTATTCATATTGAAGCAGCAGTGCCAAAAATGTTGGTTGCACAATGAAAGAATGTGAACAAATTGGAATGCCACCATTGAACATATTAATAATAAACATTGCTTTATCTGTGTCAAAGTAACAACTTGAGGCTACTGTAATTTTAAAATTCTTTTCCTGAAAGCAGTGATTCCCATCAGAATACAATAAGACAGTATTTAGTCCAGCTAGCTTCTGTTTCTTAAATATGAGTCAAAATGTTGCTTGCCTATTGTACCGTTACAATATGACTGACATCACAGTTCAGTCCAATTTAGCATTTATTCAAGGTCCACATTTGATAGAATGGTGAGGAGCTGAGTCCTGGATGCTTCTTCCCTTTCCTTGTTAAGGGAAACTGAAGCCAACTCTTGCTCATTGTCTTGATGTCACAACCTGTGCTGAAAGTACATTTATGTCTCCACTTTGACCCAGCTGAAATTAGCTCCCTTCAGACAGCCTCAGAGACAAATGTGGAACCTTCTTTGTTAAGTATGATGTAATTCTACACAATTGAGTGTTTTTACCAGCTAAATCATCATTCATTTGATGGCTCGAATTTTACCGGCACGCCCACCCCGATTCCGGGGCAGACGAGGCTCGGCAAATGGCATTCTCCATTGGCCTCAAGCAGGATCATACGAACTTTGGGCAGGCATGCTGGTAACATTCCACCCAGCGTCTTCGATTTGTGTTCCAAATTTTTAAAATGCGACTTTGCGAAGTTCACATCAGCAACTCCACATCAGTGTGTCTCGGCTGTAAAACCAGAAAGTGTTGGATAAACTCAGCAGGTCTGGAAGCATCTGTGAAAAGAGGAAAAAGGAGTTTTGAGTCCACGTGACCTTCCTACTGCATTTCTCAGGTTGATCGAATTGCATCAATACATTGCAATGACAAAATTTGGAACTCTTCAAATCTTGACATTGTTTTGAGTGTTCCCACACAGATCTCTGGTGCATACTGTCACGGAAGTGTAGTAAATGAGTGTAAAATTAATTCACTGGCATCCTCCTTTTCAGCAGGAAAAGCTTTGGAGTTAGATTTCTCATCCAGTGGGAAATTGATAGGATAGTGTCAGTAAGCTGTTTTACGCCCCCACCTGTCTGACTGTACTTGCCATTGACTTCAGTTTACTTATGCTGAGGCAAACTGCAACTGCCACCTCTTAACACTCTCTCTCTCTCCCTCCCCATCTGAGGTTAGCACACATTGTTAAGCCATGAATGATGCAAGTGGTCCAAATCAGGAGCACAGCCATTACGCAAAACAGTAAGTCGGACTCTCCACCCCCGCTGGCAGCTAGGATTTTCCCATCCCGCTGCAGTGGGTGGAGATTTGGGTGAGCTCCAAAATTTACATCCTTGTGGCAGCGGAGGAGGGGCATGAATGGCCCAAGAATTCCAGCCAACATTTGATGCAAATTTGACTTTATGAAGCTTGGCAAATCATCCTACGCTCAAAAGGGAGAAGTATCTTAAGAATGTTTATGCCCCAGTTTGTCTATTCTTTTTCTCATTCTGAGAGTGTCTGAAGGAAGAAACTTCATAACAAAAGACAATGCAAAAACATTCCAGAAAGAATGGTTTCAGAGAACAGAAAGACAGTACTTTATAGAGCTCATTGGAACCAAGAAAGAACCAGACCCTTTTTGACTGGGTATTTCACTCCATCAGGGTTTACAATAGCTCCCCACTTGTGGGGATCTGGCAGCCCCACCCTGCTGGAGTGAAGGCGGGGGGAGGGGGGGGGGTGAATCTTGGCCCCCCCCAGAGGGTCAGGCAAGGCAGGGGTGTCCCCTGGGCATTAGCACCTTGGCAATACCAGCCTGCTGCTCGGCACTGCCCAAGAGGCAAAGTACCAATGCCCAGGGAGCATCTTGGCACTGCCCATTAAGCATGGGGCAGTACCAAGGGGTGGAGCCTCATTGTGATAGGGCTTGATGGGGAGGCATGATTTGATGTGGCGGGGCCTGATGAGTCAATGGTGGGGGTAATGGGTCGCACTGCCACTCTGCAATCAGGAGCGGTGGGGGAGGGAGGGGGCAGGGATCAGGGCTAGCCGTCAGGGTGGGGGAGAGGGGAGGTGGTCAGCCTGCTTGAGGGAGTCAGGGCTATCGGGGGGATGTTTAGCACTGCTTGTGGGGTGGAGGTGAATCGGGGGAGTGGAGGAGCTGTAAGTCAGGGCTGTGGTGGGGGTGGGGGTGGGGGGGGGTGGTGGTGGGTCGGGGTGATGGAGTATCATGGTTAGCAGGGCATGTTCGTGGGCCCGGCAAACTGGCCATGGGGAACAGATACGTAGACAGATTTTGGCAAGGTGTAAACGTAACAGGGTTGTTGTGGTTTGACTTCCCCAATATTGACTGGGACTCGCTTAGTGCTAGGGCGTGGATAGGGAAGAGTTTGTAAGGGACATCCAGGAGGGTTTCTTGAAACAGTATGTTGATAGTTCAACTGGAGAAGGGGCCGTACTGGACCTGATATTGGGAATGAGCCCGGCAAGATGGTCAACTTTTCAGTAGAGGAGCACTTCGGGGACAGTGACAACAATACAGTTAACTTTAAGGTACTGATGGATAAAGATAAGTATAGTTCTCAAAATAAGGTGCTAAATTGAGGGAAGGCTAATTATAACAATATTATGCAGGAACTGGAGAATGTAGGTTGCGGACAGATGTTTGAGGGCAAATCAACATCTGGCATCTGGGAGGCTTTCAAGTATAAATTGATAGAGATTCAGGACCAGCACATTCTGTAAGGATGAAGGATCAGTATGGCAACTTTTGGGAACCTTGGATAACTAGAGATATTGGGAGCCTAGTCAAAGAGAAAAAGGAAGCATTTGTCAAGCATTTTGCGCCGCACTTGAGCAAGGATATTTTGGCCTTGGAGGGAGTGCAGAGGAGGTTCACTCGGCTGATACCGGAGTTGAGGGGGTTGAGCTATGAGGAGAGGCTGAATAAACTAGGCTTGTACTCGTTAGAGTTTAGAAGGATGAGGGGAGATCTCATTGAGACGTACAAGATGATGAATGGGATGGATAGGGTAGAGGTGGAGAAGTTCTTCCCGCTCAGAAAGGACAGTAGGACTAGAGGGCACAGCCTCAAGATAAGGGCGGGGCAGCAGTTTAGAACGGAGTTGAGGAGGAACTTCTTCGCTCAAAGGGTGGTGAATCTCTGGAATTCTCTGCCCATTGAAGCGGTGGGGGCTGCCTCGCTAAATATATTTAAGACGCGGGTAGGTAGGTTTTTGGTAGGCAAGGGGATTAAGGGTTATGGGGAGAAGGCGGGAAAGTGGAACTGAGCCACTTCAGATCAGCCACGATCTTATTGAATGGCGGAGCAGTCTTGAAGGGCTAGATGGCCTACTCCTGCTCCTATTTCTTATGTTCTTATGTCAAGGCTAGGAGGCTGGGAACACACACAGCAAGTGGGGAATGTAAGGCAAGTAGAAAGAAACTTAAGCAAGGAGTATGGAGGGCTAAAAGGGATCATGAAAAGTCATTAGCCAGCAGAATTAAGGAAAACCCAATGGCTTTTTATACATATATAAAGAGCAAGAGGATAGCCTGGAAGAAAGTTGGCCCACTCAAGTATAAGGGAGGGAATCTATGCGTGAAGCCAAATGAAATGGGAGAAGTATTACATGAGTACTTTGTGTCAGTATTCACCAAAGAGAAGGATTTGGTAGATAATTTGATTCATGTTGATATCAAAAAGGAGGAAGTATTGGGGTTCTTGAGAAACAATAATGTAGACATGTCCCCAGAGCCTGATGGGGTATACTAAGAGAGGCAAAGGAGGATATTGCTGGGGCCTTGAGAGAAATCTTAGTTTCCTCACTGGCTACAGGTGAGGCCCCAGAGGATTAGAGAATAGCCAATGTTGTTCCTTTGTTTAACAAGGGTAGCAAGAATAATCCAGGTAATTACAGGCCAGTGAGTCTTACGCCAGTGATAGGGAAATTATTGGAGAGGATTCTTCGAGACAGGATTTACTCCCATTTTGAAATAAGTGAACATATTAGCGAGAAGCAACATGGTTTTGTGAAGGGGAGGTCATGTCTCACTAACTTGATCGTGTTTTTCGAGGATGTGACGAAGATGATTGAGGAGGGTAGGGCAGTGGATGTTGCCTACATGGACTTCAGTAAGGCCTTTGACAAGATCCCTCATAGCAGACTGGTGCAGAAAGTAAAGTTGCATGGGATCAGAGGTGAGCTGGCAAGGTGGATACAGAACTGGTTCAGTCATAGAAGGCAGAGGGTAGCAGTGAAAGAGAGCATTTCTGAATGGAGGGCTGTGATAAGTGGTGCTCCTCAGGGCTCAGTGCTGGGACCTTTGCTGTTTGTAATGTATATAAATGACTTGGAGAAGAATGTAACTGGTCTGATTAAGTTTGCGGACAACACAAAGGTTAGAGGATTTGCAGATAGTGATGAGGACCATCAGAGGATGCAGCAGGATATAGATCGGTTGGAGACTTCGGTGAAGAGATATCAGATGGATTTTAATCTGAACAAATGTGAGGTAATGCATTTTGGAATGCCTAATACAGATGAGGAATGTACAGTAAATGACAGAACCCTTAAGAGTATTGATAGGCAGAGTGATCTGGATGTTCAGGTACATAGGACACTGAAAATGGCAACACAGATAGAGAAGGCAGTCAAGAAGGCATACAATATGATTGCCTTCATCGGCCACAGCATTGAGTTTAAAAATTGGCAAGTAATGCTGCAGCGTTATAAAACCTTAGTTAGGCTGCACTTGGAATATAATGTTCAATTCTCACCGCCACACTACCAGAAGGATATGGAGGCTTTGGAGAGGGTACAGAACAGATTTACCAGGATATTGCCTGGTATGGAGGGCATTAGCTATGAGGAGAGGTTGGAAAAACTTGGCTTGTTCTCACTGGAATGACGGAGGTTGAGGGGCAACTTGATAGAAGTCTACAAGATTATAAGGAGCATGGATACAATGGATAGTCAGAAGCTTTTTCCCAGGATAGAAGAATCAATTACAAGGGGGCATAAGTTAAAGGTGCGAGGGGCAAGGTTTAAAGGAGATGAAGGAGGCAAATTTTTTCCACAGAAGTTGGTGGGTACCTATAATCCGCTGGTGGGGGAGGTAGTGGAAGCAGATATGATAGTAACTTTTAAAGGCCGTGTTGACAAATATATGAATAGGATGGGAATGGAGGGATATGGTCCCCGGAAGGGGACAAGTCTGGCAGCATGGTCGGTGCAGGCTTGGAGGGCTGATGGGCCTGTTCCTGTGCTGTAATTTTCTTTGTTCTTTGTTCTGTGTTCTTTGGTTCCTAATGTAAGCCCACTATTCAAAGATGAAGGGAGAGAGAAAACAGGGAATTATAGACCAGTGAGCCTAATGTTGGTACTGGGCAAGTTGCTGGAGTTCATTATCAAAGATTTCATTGCACAACATTTGGAAAACACTGGTGCAGTCAGACCAAGTTAACAGGAATTTATGAAAGGGAAATCATGCTTGACAGATCTACTGGAATTCTTTGAAGATGCAACTAATAGGAGAACCAGTGGATTGGTTAATTTCAGAAGGTTTTCGACAAGGTCTCCCATAGCAGATTACTATGTAAAATTAACATGCATCAAATTGTGGGTAGTGTCTTGAGATGGATAGAAAACTGGTTAGAGAAAAGGAAGCAAGTAATTGGAATAATTTTTTTTTCAATTGGCAGACAGTGACTAGTGGGGTACCATAGAGTTCTGTGTTCGTACCTCAAATGTTCACATCATATATCAAGGACTTAGACAAGGGAACTAAATGTATTATCTCCAAATTTGCTGATGATACAAAGTTGGGTGGGAGGGTGAGATGTGAGGAGTATGCAGAGATATTTCAGTGTGATTTGGACAGTCTGGGTGAATGGACATGCATGGCAGATGCAGTATAATGTGGATGAATGTAAGATTATCCACTTTGGTAGCAAAAATGGGAAGGCAGATTATTATTTGAATGGGTGTAAATTGAAGAGGTGGATGCTCAACAAGACTTTGTTGTCCTCAGTTGCTGAAAGTCAGCTTGTGGGTATAGCAGGCAGTAAAGAAGGCAGATGGCTTGTCAGCCTTGATAGGAAACTGACCTGAATATAGGGATAGGGATGTTTTGCTGCAATTGTATAGAGTGTTTGTGAGGCTACACCCAGAGTACTGTGTGCAGTTTTGGTATCCTTATCTGAGGAAGGATGCCCTTGCAATAAACGGAGTACAGCGAAGATTTACCAGGCTGATTTCTGGGATGGCAGAACTGTCATATTAGGAAAGATTAAGTCAGTTAGGATTATATTCACTGGAGTTTAGAAGAGTGAGAGGGGGTCTCATAGAAATATATAAAATTCTAACAGGATTAGACAGGGTAGATTCAGAAAGAATGGGCCTGATGGTGGGGGAGTTCAGAACTAGGGGTCATAGTTTGAGGATAAGGGGTAAACCTTTTAAGACTGAGGTAAGAAGCAATTTCTTCAACCAGCGGGTGCTGAATGTGTGGAATTCACTACCACAGAAAGTAGTTGAAGCCAAAACATTGAGTAATACTAAGAAGGACTCAAATATAGCTTTTGAGGCTAAAGGGATCAAGGGATATGGTGGGGACGGCAGGATCAGGATATTGAATTTGATGATCTGCCATGATCAAAATGTATGGCAGAGCAGGCTCAAAATGCCAAATGCCCTAGTCCTGCTTCTGTGTATGTTTCTATTATGTTTGCTTTTACTGTAACATTTGGGAAGGTGAAATTATGCCTTATGGACTGTGTTTATATATTTTATAGACCATTTTGTTCAAAATAGTATTTGTTATAAAAACATTCTGGAAGCACTTAGGTTTAGCAGCATCTGTAGAGACTTAACGGCTGGAATTCTCCGGCTGTTCACGTTGACTGGATCTGCTGGTCCCACCAATGGTGCACCCCTATCATGGGCTTATTGGCGGCATGGGGTGCAATCAATGGGAAATCGCATTAACAGGTCCCACTGCTGGCAAACAGCATGCCACCTCCCAGCATGAAAAACATGCCGCAGGAAGGCTAGTGAACCCACCCCCCCAAATATCTCAGATCTGTGACCTTTCATCAGAACTAGCTCTGTTAAACTTTGTTAAATGTCTGTGGTTCCATAAATTGGTTAGGTTTAAACATATTATAATCAGAAGTTTTAGCCTGCAAGGGTCAGATCTGTCTCTGATACTTCCCATCTTTGAAAAGGCATGAGCTGTACTGGGAATCTTACATTAGCTATTGGTGCCTGGTATTACTGCTAAACAGGACAATTGTTAGCCCTGGGCTACACAACCTAAGATACAGACCACCAGATCACAAGGGAATTTCACACTGAATCGCATATAACCACTGAAAGAAAAACAGTATTCATAAAAAGGTAAAGCATAGCATCAACATTTTGTGTTTATTCCTAGGCTTCTCAAAAAAAAATACTCCTTACACATTTCAGTATTAATTACTTTGTAGAATAAAAAGTTATCAAGATTACCACCAACTGAAGGCAACTTACAATCATCTACATTTCACTGTTCCAGCCAGATGAGGTAGGATTTTAATTAGAGTTGGCTTCCTCTTCACGAAGGCAACATTCAAATATTGGTCACAATTATCTACAAAATGTTGTAATCAGTGTAACACTAAGAACCAGCCCAGCATAATTCAGAGAGCCTCTAATATACTGGTAAGCAGCAAGCATTTCAAAATGATTTATCAAAGCTCCCAATCTCCCCAATTGGGAATAGAAATCAATGTACAAAAACATATGATTTACTGTGTGTAGCCATATGCGCTGTACATATTTTATTACTTTAGATCAAAGAACCAGAAAAATAGCACTTAGGAAGCCCATCTGGGGTTTCCTCACCATAATACTAACAGCAATAAACAGACAGATGAACAGAGGGACAGACAGACAAAAAGGGAGAAACCCAGGGACAAAAAAGGGAAAAAAGATAGTCAGACAGAGAGGGACAAAAGAACAAAAAAAAGAGAGATGGACAGCTAGCAAGGGACAGAGAAAGGGACAAAGAAAAAGCTGGGCAAACAACAAAAGGCAGAGAGGGACAAAGAAAGAAAAAGGCAGATTTATAGAAATAGCAGAACACTTGGAATGGTGCAATAATTCTAAAAGATTATTTTATCAGAACAAAAGTAATTTTTATCCTTCAATAAAAGCTAAATAAGTATTTTTTGCATGTCGATACTCTGGCAAGGATTTATGAGAGCCAGAGTGCCAGCACTGCAGGGTGTAAGTTTTGGTCAGGACCAGATTCAGCAGCCTTTTGAAGAACTGTGGAATATATTTTACTACAAAGTGCAAAATAAGAATGTGCACCAACCATGAATCTTTTCTAGCTGCACTGTAAATGCAGAAGTATTACCATTTCATTCTTCAAGTCATCCAATCTCTTTTTCAATTATATACTTGTCAATTTCTGGTCAGTTTCTTAAATTAAAAATAATTCAGTCAGTGATCTTTGTGTACTTGGCTGATTTAAAGGCATAACCGTAAGTGACTAGGCTTAAAAGGAAAATATCATTTGGGTAAAAGAAATGACAGAAATTTGAATGGCAATATAGAATGGAGGAAGGGGTGGGGGTGTCTGGAGCTGGTTTGATTCAGTAGATTGTAATGCAACCTTTTTTATCTTTGGGACAAGGTGGTTCTCTAGCTGATGGTTATTAAACAGTTAGGGATGCGTGATCTATATTTCTACACTGAGAAATTGGATCCACACCACCCCAGAGAACATGGACACATATCTTCTATTGTTGTAACAGAGCACTTCTCAACATGTTTGAATAAAACTCCTCTGTACATTATTTTAATGTCGTGCTTAACCAGTTTAATTTAAAACAGCGCACAAATGAGTTTTGTGACAACACACTACTAAAGAAACTGAAACCCTCTTGGGAGCTTTGCACGATGTGTGTAGGTAAACACATTCTTTATAAATTGGTTTAGGGTTTTGTTATACATACAACACAGAAGAAATGTTCCCCTCAGGGTCAAAGCTGATGCAAGCAAGTGAGAAGGAGAGGGAGGAGATTGATTTCCAGATCTAAGGCCTTTTGAAGGTGTTTGGGTCAGAAGTAGCTCTGACCATTTCAGGGATGATGCCATTAATCATCTGAAAATTTTGCAGTGATTTCCTGAGTGACTACAAATGTAAGAAACTGGGGTATAGAATCGAGCCAACTATTTCCTACAAACAGGAAAGCAGATGCACACAAGTTAGAAATGCTTCATCCGACCCTTAGTTAACAGGTTTATTCTTACACAAGCCATTTACATAGGAGGATCATCTTCAGTCAGGTAGACGTCCACAGCATGGAACATTGATTTGCCCGTTTGAAGGTGGTTGCACAAGGGGTATTTGGATGTGTGGTGAAAAATAGGGAATACAGATAGCAAAACAATGATTTATATTTGCATCTTCCCACAATGACAAATATTAGCTATTAACAACCGGTGAACACCATTTGAAAGTTAGTGTTAGTGGTTACGGTTCCCTCTATTTCATCCGTTGACGATCACACAGAACTAACTTCGACTCTCGGGCATTCCAGCCATAGTGTTCATCTTATTATGTTAGCTCAGCCTTTCTTAGTTTAATTGCCAACGAACGATGGATGTTTTCAGTATTCACAACCATGTCCTTTTGATCTATTCTATTAGTATTGATCACCGATGTCAAAGGTGCCTCTGTCATGTAGTATCTGGACAGATTCACAATGAATTACTCTACCTGGCCAATTTGAAAAGAAAATGCAGGATACTTTCTTCCTACCCCCTATTTTCTAACCATGCACACCCCGTACCCACCCCACCCCCCCCCCCCCCCCCCCCCATCACCCACACCCACCACAACCCACCTCTGAAAGATATGCTGTTCCTGAGTTCTAACTAAGAAAAATTGCCTACAAAAGGGCTCCCATTCTATAGAACTGCTGTTTTTTTGTGCCTCAGTGCCAATTGTATCGATTGATTGCACATTGTAGGCAGCAAAAATTACAGGTTAAAAATGATCATGTCTTTCTCATATGCTTGTGCCATTAATCGAAATAAACATTTAAGCGTGCTGGCTTTGAATCGAACTACTGCTAGGTCAAACAATGGCATTGTTATTTTAACCCTTATGAGATAGTTTGCTACTTCAGTTACACTTGCTTCCATACAAATAGGGATGGCAATATCTTAAAAGAGATAAGATGGGAAACAGCAAATGCTGGAGATCAAACTGAAGATATTACAAACATACGGCCAGGATCGAAAAGAGAAAGGATGAGTTTACATTTCACATATGAAACTTTAGTCAGAGTTGAGTACGGCCTGAGTTCTGAAGACTAACCTGTCTTGCTGCTGCTCAGCATTTTGCTTTGTGCTTCAACTGTTTATGAAATATTAGAAATCAAATGAATTTGCTCATTTTTTTTCTAAAAAACAAAATTATTCCCTACTTGGAAAAGCTGAGAAGGTGTGACAGTTTGAACTTCAGTTGTATCCGCGGTTGTCATCCACGTTAGTCCAGCAGGATTACAATAAAGAAGAGAAATCTGAATAATCTGTAAGTGCATCAGTTAAGATACATGCTCCACATGATCTGGCCTAACTTAGAAATCCAGCTGACAATGTTGACCCTTTCTTTTCTGAACATTAGCTCTTAAAACAAGACAGCAAGAAGTTTATTTTTCTTCATGGCCCATTTTATAGTGCTAGTCATCTGAGTCTGTTTCAGAGCAGTGAACACAATAGCAGGAAGTATGATAGTAAAAGCTTTAAAGTTACTAATATTAAATTATGTTAATAGAGCTTTGCTATCATTAAAGATGTAAATGCAGACTGACACCGTCTAGGACACATTAAACTTTGGATGGTTAAAAAGGTGGCTTCACACCAACTCCAGTTACACTGCAGCCAGTGTGAAGCCATCACTTGGTGTGAGACTATTTCTTCGAGGCAGCCTCTAACTGCTTGCCAAAATTAGAAGCATCCTCGAATTAGCTGCTTCCAACCACAGTCACATTTTAGTTTCCCTGTCAATGTGATGTGAAAACTGTCATGTTGATGCAGAAATTGCAATATAATTGGCCCTTAAGAATGCTCTTGGAGGGATTCATTTTGTTTTCAATGGCAAAATGGAAACAATAGGAACTTACGTTGGCCCGAATACAAGTGCTGGTTATTGTGATAAACCTGAGGGAGGAAATGGTATTTGAATCATGTTGGAGTAGATTTAAGTTTCATGAGTTTGAATAAGGTCGGATTGAACTTAGCCAAGTCACATTCTTGTTCCCCACTTCTGACAAAAGGTCATAGACCTGAAAAGTGTTTCTCTCTCCTCAGATGCTGCCAGACCCGCTTAGTATTTTCAGCATTTTCTGTTTTTATTTCACATTCTTGTGCTGTCATTCTACATCGCTCACCTAATCATTGCCTGTGGTGACTTTTAATATTCTCCAGGAAAGATTTTGAATGGAGAGCTCCGTTTCATGGAAGTGTGCCATCCGGTCCATCTTGGGCCATTAGTTGCATTTGCAACTTCTTGATCCTTTGAACAACTTTGGCAGTAGTAACTGATATAGCATTTGTGGCCCATTTACATCCTTGCACTGGCAAAAAATAGAAGTTCGGCTATGATTAGCTCGGACAGGAAAGGACAAAATATTAGTAAGCAGGCTGAGCAGGCTTGAGTGGTTCTATCTTGTCTGAGCCGTATAATGGTTTGCACAGTTAGATTGACATTACATATCTTTCCAATTGTCAAATATTTTATTCATATGAGAGGTGAGTTGTTCTATTTATGTTGTAATTTGGTGATTCAGTTCTGTTTACGTTTGGCCCTGGGACTTACATCTTCCATCTACAAAACTCATAAATATGAAATGAAAGTGAGGGTCACCTTGTGAAATGTGTCATATGAGTCACTTCTGCTTTATTACTTTTAATAAGTATCAGGGAAAGACAAAGTAAATAAAAGTGTCAAGGAGCTATATTTTTTTTTGAGATTTACACACTCTTGTACCCACCTTTTAATTTTGACATTAGTATGGTTGAAGAATGTATGCATCTACTTGGTGGAATTTGCTGGAAGTATAGCCTTGAACTACTTCAGAACCATTACAATGGGGTTTAGTAGTGGCTCTCCCGATGTAGGCAATCAATTCAGTCTTTCTGTGAAACTCCGACCTCCACCTCTCTGTCACCACCATCACCGCACCTCCTTGCTACCGTGTAAATACACATATGCTACGTGATAGAACACAAATAACCAAGGGACCAGATAGAACCAGATTTATTAGAATGGCACAAAATAGAGGAGCTGCTGAAAATCTGCTAGTAGGTGCTGGAAAGATCAGTTTGCATCTGGAGCAGTGAGGCTGCCTACCCTTTCAGGGCAGGTTTATTTATTAGTAGGCTTACATTAACACTGCAATAAAGTTACTGTGAAAATCCCCTAGTCGTCGCATTCTGGCACCTGTTTGGGTACACTAAGAATTTAGCATGGCAATGCACTTAACCTGCATGTCTTTTGGTCTGTGGGAGGAAACCGGAGCATCCGGAGGAAACCCATGCAAGCACAGGGAGAAATTGCAGACTCCGCACGCACAGTGACCCAAGCCAGCAATCGAACCCAGGTCCCTGGTGCTGTGAGGCAGATGTGCTAACCACTGTGCCACCATACCACCCAGCTGTTTTGTTAAAGAGTCCCTCCTAAAACATTAACTTGCCTTTCCCATTTGCATGTTAACCACTGAACTGTGCAGTTTCTGCATTTTCTGTCATAATTTCAACCTTAACTTGCACTTAGCAAGGCTTCAAGGATTGCCTTTACTGAAATTGAAGTATCACTACTATTCCCCCGAACTTGGTGAGAACGGGAGGGGTCAAAACATCAGCAGCATGGAATACATTATTTGACAGATGTATTTCTGACATGAAGCCCAGGCCCTAGGGAGACAATGGATTGAGATGCAAAATTCTGCGTCTATAATGAGGTCATTCAGATGCCAACTATTTGCAGCAACAAGTTGGACATCAGCAGCTTTACCAAGGATCAGAAGGGCCCAGAAGACTGACAAAAATATTGGCTACTTTTACTTCTTAAAGGTTTCCTTGGGGTGGAATGGGGAAGTGGGTATAGACAATAGAAGCAAGGTGACATAAAGAATTGTTGCATCTACCGTGATCCCAGGCCGATCCCCAATGATCCTGCCTAGCCCCCTCTTTCCCCACATCCATCCATCCTCACACTTCCCTTCCCTTGTCAGGTTTTGTTTTGTCAGGCCTCCAGATGCAACCTGCTGTAATGCTGTTCCAACTCCCATCCTCCAATCCGCCTTCAGTGTTGCTGAGTTTGGACATGTATCCGACTGCTCTGTAGAAAAGAATCCTGACAGTTAAAATAACCCATTCCTTGTGTTTTGACACTGAGTTTGATATTCCGTTCACTGATCACAAGGACTAGATTATACACAGAGGGCAAGCACCCTGCAACCCAGTGTAAATGTTGGGAACAACCCTGACTCCACTGAGCTGACTTGTTCCACTTTAGTTTTTCGGGCAACAGGTCCTTCAGTTAGACAGGATTTCTGTCTACATATAGGAGGAAGTCCCACCTCATTGAGCTGCCAGCAAATTAGAGGCCAACGCCCCTGCACACTGGCACAGCCAGCAGGAGTGGTGGCCACTGTTGTACTGCAGATAGGGCTGGAGGTGACATTCCGCAATGGACTCTGACATATTGGCATGTCTGCAATCTCTCTTGAAACAAGCTTACAATAAAATCTGTAGTGCCAGTAGGATACGTAAACAAAATCAAATCATTCATTGAATAACTTTCCTCTTTCTTAAAATAATCTCCTTTTTACTGCAGCCCAATAAAAGTGTCAATCATCTAAATCCTTTAAAATATCTACAGCTGGAACTGTAAGCACTTGAAACCCCTTTCTCCTGTATAAGTAAATATTATGAAATTGACAGCACAGATTGAAGATCCAGAACTGTCAATAAAGCAATGTTTTCTCTGGGCTTAGGAATTTTGGTACCATATTGAATATATAGGAGTTTTTTTGAGAAGTTGGTAAGTTATCGATTATTGGACCTGTACAATGAAAGTAGGTGAATGGCCATGGAAGTACCATAGCTTGATATGGAGGCAGGAGGAACCATGGATATTATTTGGTGGGAATACTTTGTCATTGGGGGGAGGGGCATTGGAGATTGTTCAGATGGCATAGATTGACATGAGGAGCATGATGGTCCATAGGAGGGTTTGTGGGGGGATGAGTTAGCATGAAATAGGACGTGGGGAATGTATGGATGGTGAGAGAATGTGAGGGATGAAGGCTGGAGGGCCCTTGTATTTATTTTCACTGGGCCATGGTCCCACAACACTGAGACGGGCCTTTTAATCTGCCTGCCTCCACCTTTGACAGCCCCTGTGACTGACTCCAAACTTTGTTCCTGGTTCAGCCTGACCTCAGCTCGTACCCATCCCTCCACAGTGAAATTTCAGCCTTGTGAACAATTCCTCATGAGGTGAGCAAGCCAATTCCCATCACCCGCCTTGATGATGCCTCAGTCACAGATCAGGAACAGAGAGAGAGGGAGTCCAGTATAAGATGGAGAAACAATAGTGTCTGTGAGCAGCAAGGAAGAGGTTATTCTGTGTTAGTTCCCCAATCGGAAAGCTGATAACGACTTGTCGAGGAGAGGGAACCAGCAGGAATTTAGGAATTCTCAATGATTCCTCCTGGTGCAATCAGGGGAAGAAAATATCAGGGTGAGTCGTGCTTTTCAAGGTCGTTCGGGATTTCTTGGAAGACTGAGGGTAACAGTTTTCAGTGAATACGAGTGGCACGGTGGCACAGTCGTTAGCACTGCTGCAAGGGTTTCCTCTGGGTGCTCTGGTTTCCTCCCACAGTCCAAAGATGTGCTGATTAGGCTGTTTGGCCATGCTAAATAGCCCCGAGTGTTAGAGGGATTAGCAGGGTAAATAGGCAGTGTTATGAGGATAGGGCCTGAGTGGGATTTTTGCCAGTGCAGGCTCAATGGGCCAAATGGCCTCCTTTGACTCTGTGGGGATTCTATTAGATGCTGGATGCTATGACTCAGTGAAACTAAAAGAAGTGAACAAAGCTGCAAATTGCTTTGTATGATTTCTTGAAAAAGACTGAACTTTACCATCCTGCTCAACATGGAAATCAGAGTGGTCGAGGGGCAGATCATGGAAAAGTCTGTTGACATCGGGTGGGCTTTTCCGGTTTTGGGGCGAGGGAGGGCGGAAAATCCCACCCCACAATCCTGCAGAAAGCTACTGTAAAGTAAATGTGGCTTGAGCTTATCAGCTATGTTAAAAGGCTGATGAAGAAATGCATTTTCTGTAGTTTAGAGTTTTAACCTAATAAGTAATACTTAGTCACTGCTGCTTTAAATTTTTAAAAGTTTTAACATTTGAAATCTTACCGTGCAAGTTCCTTTAAGTTGGCCTCTGGGAATTAAAATACCTTTTGAAAAGTTATTGATGTCTATGCAGATTATAAGAGGAACTGATTTTGATACGGATGCCTTTGTCAAGTAGAATCTTCCCATTGGGAGAGACAGTACCATGTACACCCCAACTGTAATAATGGTCCTTTCACACTTTGGAAGCCTTATTTAACCATTTAAATATGGTGAAAGCTTTAGCAATCTCCTGCACAGTGTGCTGCATTATGGGGTGGTCATCGAAGGTAGGGCTCACACTAGCGGCTGAGGTAAGAAAAGACATGGGAGCAGAATTCAGCCATTTGGATCATCAAATCTGCTCCGCCATTCAATCAGGGCTGATAAATTTCTCAGCCCCATTCTTCTGCTTTTCCCCCGTAACCCTTGATTCTTTTACCAATCAAGAACCTGCCTCGCTCGCTCTTAAACGCACTCAATGTCCTGGCTCCCACAGCATTCTGAGGCAATAAATTTCATAGATTCACCACCATCCGGCTGAAGAAATTCCTCCTCATTTCAGTTCTAAAGGATCGTTCTTTTATCTGTGGCTGTGCCCTCAGCCACAGAGAATGGAACCAGGTTCTACATCCAGCTCTTCTGTTCATGACTTGAGGCGACTTAATGCTGGCACTTGATACCAGAAATGGAAATGGATACATTCTCCAGCACCAACAGCCCTTAGCTCAATGAGCAAAAGAATAACCATCTTCCCACACCATATTGAGAAAGATGGACAGGATACATATGTGTGTGTGGCAGTGGAGAGGAGGTTATACTAAGGCAATACAACCATGTACATAGAGGATATTTGAAATTGTACATTGTTAAGTATAATCATAGATAACTGGCAGTAAAAGATGTCTTTCTCTAAATGGTAAATGCAATTCAATAAAATAGCCATTAATGTCAAATAGAGCAATTATTTCTTTGCTCTTTTCATTTGATGTTCCATGTTTAATTACTGATGGACAAGAATGCTGATCACACCAAAAGAATATTTTATATTTAATCTTCATCTACTTTTCTCTTTAGTTAGCACTATTGTAAGAAGATCTGAAAAACATTGATTTTAAAGCCAGTGTGGAAAACCACCAGATTCTGAAAAGACTATGGCTGTTCACCCATTATTATGACTACAATCAATTAATCACAGTTTATTAATCGTCAATAGGTCAAAATCCATCAAGGCCACATTATTTTTCGCACCGTTTGTGCCATTTCCCAAATAACACATAGTAATTTCAGGAGATTATAGGTTATCGACCAGTAGAGAGGCTCAAGGTCAGACAGGAAGAGTGGGATGAGCACAAATCAGGTTCTCCAGTGAATCAACCAAGATCACTGAACCCCATAATAAAGGAACATCCCACAATTGTAAACAAGACCTGACTCTGTCCATCTCATCTTGTTACACACAAGATGTTGTTAAAAATTACAGGTACAAGCATATTTTGCTGTATTGGCTTTATACTTTTCCAGATATCAGGAGAATGCACCATTCAGAATTAATGTCTTGGGCAAACTGGGTGGCACAGTGGCACTCTGGTTAGCACTGCTGCCTCACAACACCAGGGACCTGGGTTCGATTCCTGGCTTAGGTCACAGTCTGTACAGAATTTGCACATTCTCCCCAAATCTATATGGGTTTCCTCCCACAGTCTGAAAGATGTGCTGGTTCGGTGCATTGGCCGTGCTAAATTTTCCTTCAGTGTACCTGAACAGCACCAGAGTGTAGCGACTAGGAGATTTTCACAGTAACTTCATTGCAATGTTAATGTAAGCCACTTTTGTTCTTTCCCCTGCCCCATCGGGCCCTTTACCACCTGTGTACTTGCTATTTCTTCAGTTCTGAAAAAAGTTGATCAAACGGAAACGTTCATTCTGTTTCTATCTCCAAAGATACTGTCTGTTTTGCTGAGTATTTAAAGCTTTAAAACTTTAACTGCCTTTCTCTAAAACTCTGAATGAAATGTTAGCAATGACTGATAACTAGCTAGTTATTACACACACTTATAATAATGATTCCACGCTTCAGAGTCACTTCATTTGCCTAACTATGATTACACCTGGCATATATTTTGACCAAGACAGAACATTCAGATGGTGGAATTCTGAAATAAAACAAAATATCCTGGAAATGTTCAGCAGATCAGGCAGCATTTTTGGAGCCAGAAACAGAGTTAACATTTCAGGTTGATGAACTTTCTCAGAACTGGAAAAATGGCAAGTACACAGGTGGCAGAGGGGCTGGGGGAGGTGGGGAAGAACGAAAGGGAAAGTGTGCAAAGGGTGGAAGGCAGGAGAGACAAAAGGAATGATGTGTAAGAAAAAGGAGATGGTACGTTGTCTTGTACCATCACATCATTCTTTTCTGTCATTTCACGTCTCTTTCCACCCTCTTGCGGATCTTTCCTTTTTTTCAGTCCTCAGTTTCCTCCTGCCTTTGTACTTGTTTGAAATCTATGACATCTCTGATCTCTTACAATTCTGATCAAAAGTTATAAACCTGAAATGGTTAATGTTTTGTTCAGCCATCTCCAGATAGAACAAAACTGTGTCCTTATAGAATTGTGAATCACAGAATCATGACCTTACCGTAGTCCATTCAACTCATTAGATCCATTCAGCTCTCTGCAAGAATAATTCAGCTCTGACTCTCCCACTCTTTCTCCATAGCCTAACAATTCCACCCCTCCCACCTTTGGATGTTTACTCAATTCCATTTTCAGAACCACGATTGAATCTGTCTCTGCCATACTCTCAGGCAGCGCATTCAAGAATAGAATCACTGGTTGTGTATAAATGATTAGCCTCATGTTGCTATGGTCTCCAGTTCTTGACCTGTCCACCTAATGGGAACAGTTCCGCTATATCTAATCTGTTTAGACCTTCATGATTTTGAACACTTCTGTTGAATCCCCTCCCAACTCACTCTTCTACAAGGCAAGTAACCTCATCTTCTCTAGTTGCTGAAATTCCTCATCCCTTAAATCTTTTCTGCAATCTCTCTAAAGCTTTCACATCTTTGCAAAGTACAGCATTCAGAACTGAAAACAATGCTAGATTTGAGGTTGAAATAGTCCTTTACAAATGATCATCACACCTTCCTCATACCTGACCATCTAATTCACAAGACTAGGTTTACTGAGAGGACCAATGTTAGGTGGCATCATGATGACACAATAATCAATTGACAATTTTTTTATTCATTCATGGGACATAGGCATCGCTGTGTGGTCAGCATTTATTGTCCATCGCTAGTTGCACTTGGGAAGGCAATTGAGAGTCAACCACATTGCTGTGGCTGGAGTCACATGTCGGCCACACCAGGTAAGGACAGCAGATTTCCTTCCAGGGCCATTAGTGAACCAAATGAACCAATTTTAAATAATTGACAATGGTTTCATGGTCAACTTAGTGATTCTTAATTCCAGATTTTTTTTTATTGAATTCAAATTCCACTACCTGCCATGGTGGGATTTGAACCTGGTCCTAGAAAATTAGCTGAGTTTCTGAATTTATATCTCTCGATAACAGCACGAGGCCATCACTTCCCCATTGACAAATCCTCTTTGAAAGTCACAAAGAAGATCGCTATTGAACTCCAGAAATCTCAGCTACACAGATATCAGATAACGTACGTTAGGCTAAGGTTTCGTCAGACATGGGCAGTGTGGCGGGTCAGTGGTTAGCACTGCTGCCTCACAGCACAAGGACCCAGGTTTGATTCCCAGCTTGGGTCACTGTATGTCTGGAGTTTGCACATTCTCCCCGTGTCTGTGTGGGTTTCCTCCAGGTGCTTCAGTTTCCTCCCACATTCTGAAAGATGTGCTGGTTAGGTGCATTGACCCAAAAAGGCACCGGACAGTGGTGACTAAGGGAATGTTCACAATAACTTCATTGCTGTGTTAATGTAAGCCTTGTAACTTGTGACTAATAAATAAACTTTTACTTTAAATATTGCAGGAGCGATGCCAACAGTTGAGGAAATTTTTATGCACTGATGTTTTGATGCCAAACTGGCATCAATTGGAAATGTGTAAATTTTCTCTGATAATTAGGTGCAAACCACTCTTGTACTGTAATAATGTGGAAAGATTTAGGGAAAGTTTGGGCTGTAAATTTTAAATAGCCCTTATTATCTGTATGATACCAGCTGGCTGTTTCCCCTATTCCTCAACCACATAATCTGCAACTATAGCCCCACCAATTAGTCTGCTAGTGCCTATTTTTTGCCCAAACTGCCCCCACTCTTGTCCCTTGAAGTATATCAGAAAGTGATAATTTAGGTGGAGATCTAAAAGAAAGACACCAAGAAGGAAAATAGGAAAAAGAGCAACAAACAGATCAATCAGGTTCGAGAATGGAACTCAGGGTCAGGAGGCACAGATAGAGATGCTGAACATAAAGACATAAAGACAGAAAGACAGGAGTAAATGGGAGCAGTCACAAGGAGAAACGGAGAAACAAGCCCAGAAAATAAATGTTAGCAGACAAACAACGCAGAAAGAAGAAGAAATCAACATTCAGGAAAGGAAATAATAAGGAAAATCAAAGAACTGGAAAAAAGGCAAAAGCAATGGGCAAATTTATTGCATGTGTATCACATATCAACACAAACTAACCGAGACTGATTGGAAATGTAAGAAAACTTTAACCAGGTCGTTGGAATGCTGAGATTTGATTTGGTACTTTTAAAAATCCAAGTCATTTCATTACCTTATTTTCCTGACATACCCTTTTCATATTCACAGTCAGTTGCAGAACATATTCTATATCATACCCTTCCTTCCTGTCTGCCTGTCTAATCCAACTTGGCTTGATATTTAATTTCCAATTACAATTTCCACTGTTATAGACAAAGATTGATAAGAATAAAGAATTCCATGACACTACTAGTAGAAATGAAAGAATTAGAAACAGAAAGTTCTGCGAATTTGGAGCATACCCATTAGCTTCTGAAGCGAGAAAGGACACATGCCTGAAATACCCTTGAATTGACTCCTCGTTCACCACTGTAACTTCACAGGAAGTGAATCAGGGACTGTATGCCATTTGCTTGACCCAGTACATGACTGATAAGTAATCTCTTTCATAGATTGAGTAAGTAAAAGAGGGAATGATCAGAGGAATGAAAGGCAGAAGTCAAAGGCAAGCATGCTGACATTTTTTACTAAGAAAAGTTAATGGTTTGAATTAGCAACGAATGGGTATGATCTAAAGCAGGAATTAGATGAAGGCTGGTCGATAATGTCCAAAAGAGAACCGAATGAGAGGTTGACTGCAAAGATGGAGGCTGAGGGGAGACCTGTCAGAGGTCTACAAAATTATGAGAGGCATACACTGGGTGGATAGTCAGAGGCTTTTTCCAAGGGTGGAAGCATCAATTACAAAGGAGCACAGGTTCAAGGTAGGAGAGGGGGAAAGTCTAAGGGAGATGTGTGGGGGTAGCTTTTTACGCAGAGAGTGGTGGGTGCCTGGAATGCACTGCCAGAGAAGTAGTGGAACAGGTACATTAGCAACATTTAAGAGGCATCTGGATGGCTACATGAATAGGGAGGAAATAGAGGGATAGGGACCCAGTAAGGGAGAAGGGTTTTTTTTAGTTTAGTTAAGGCATCATGATCCGCACAGGCTTGAAGTGCTGAAAGGCCTGTTCCTGTGCTGTACTTTTCTTTGTTCTTTAAGTAAGCTGATTAAATGGAAATAAAAGCAATTGGAACCCTCCAAAATGGAGAAAAATTAAGTGGAACATAAGTGGGAAAAACAGACAAGAAACGGGGAAGATTGTTGGAATGTTGCTGAATTCAGGATTGAGAGCAGAAACCTACAGGAGAAAAGTCGAATAGGAAGATAATTTAATTGTCTCTGTACTCCCAGTGGAGATTTTGAGAATTGGAGCCAAACTGAAATCTGACCCACATTGCCTTTTAGTGGTGCTGCCATGGAGGAGTATGATGCACTAACTAATAATGGAGGCAACCTCCTCCCCGCCCCACACCACGCACCCCCCCCCAACCCCCCTCCACCCCCTGCCCAGCTTTATATCCTTGAGGTCTGAGGAGAGTGATCTGTTGGGTTTCCCCCCATCCTTGAACTACTCCTGCTGGCTGAAAGAGTGTAATCGCCACTATAAATGGCCACAGTTACCATCTTAGGTCTCACCGTAAACCCCTCCCATTAGAATCACTACAGTGCAGAAGGAGGCCACTTGGCCCATCAAACCTGCACCAACAACAATGCCACCCAGGCCCTATCCTCATAACCACACCTACTTAATCCCCCTGACACTAAGGAGCAATTTAGCGTGACCGGAGCTCCCGGAGGAAACCTGCGCAGACACGGGGATAACATGCAAACTCTATACAGACAGTCACCCGAGGGCAGGATTGAAACCTGCTCCATAGTGATCT
This sequence comes from Carcharhinus amblyrhynchos, assembly GCF_965287045.1. Taxonomy (NCBI): domain Eukaryota; kingdom Metazoa; phylum Chordata; class Chondrichthyes; order Carcharhiniformes; family Carcharhinidae; genus Carcharhinus; species Carcharhinus amblyrhynchos. Next base: position 41,949,668 of record NC_137324.1, on the reverse strand, counting down.
GAGACAGCAGTGCTAACAGCAGTGTCATCACACTGCCCGTTAAGTTGCAGACTAGTTGAAGCTATCGGGAAGGCCACCCAGGGAATCTTACTGACACCCCTCCTCCTGCAAAGTCACCAGCAGGGGGCTGTAAAACTCTCTCAATAAGATGGGTCAGTTGAAATGAGTCAAGATAAAAGACAAACTGCCTTGGAAGGAGAGCATTTTAACACTTTTGGCACCAAATGTTAGCACCAAACATGGCCAGGTTCAGCATTGCTTCATGTTCAGTTCAAATCAAAGCTCCTTTTGCTCTGTTCTAATAATTAGTTTGCATACTCTGTCGGAATACAGTACTCGAGTTCCCCCATTCCTCAATAACGCACCCAATCAGAGGCATTTACAAAGTCTGGAGCTTGGCCACAATTAATTCGGTGCTTGAAGGCTCAGTACCAGTGCTATTGAGCAGAAAGAAGTCTTGTCCTGGCACATTTCTGATGGAAATGCCCTGCAGAAAATCCAGTCTAACTTATCCAAATTCATTCCAGCTAATACCCTTTCAGTCGATATAGAAACGGCACTTTCATCGCATCTGCTGATGTCAAATTTGAACCTAAATCCCAGAAGGAATGTGAAGAGCTCTATAAACCACCCTCCCCTCATCCAGTCAAGTTATGTTGAGGCTGTTTGTTGGCAAGTTTCTATATATTAATCAGAATGGCATTTTTTTTGGGTAAAGCAATTTATTGAAGTAATTAAGAATTTGAAATAGAATAATGCTGGTTTGGAATGTTTCCCAAATTGCAAAGCTGGAGCACAATTGAGAAATTCCATTTGCTTCCTAATCCTTTCTGACGTTGTAAACCACTGTCAAAATGATAGTATGTAATTTATGTTTATTTCTAGGGTTTTTATGTCTGATGCCTAGCTTGGTCCTTGAGGTCACCCTTCAAATGCCAACTCATTACAAGGACCCATGTAACTCTTGGCTCATCCAAAGGAAACACATGACTGAACAAAATACAAAAAACTTGAGTATTGTATCCATTGGCGTTTAGAAGAGCAAGAGACTAACTCATACAAACTTATAAAATTCTAACAGGACTAGACAGGGTAGATTCAGAAAGAAGGTTCCTGATGGTGCGGGAGTCCAGAATTTGGGGTCATAGTTTGAGCATTAGGATTGAGGTGAGGAAAGATTTCTTCACCCTGAGAGTGGTGAACATTTGAAATTCACTACCACAGAAAGTAGTTGAGGCCAAAACATTTTGTGAGTTCAGCAAGAAATTCTTCTGCAAACAGCACAAATATCAAGGTGGCACGGTGGCACACTGGTTAGCACTGCTGCCTCACAGCGCCAGAGACCTGGGTTCAATTCCTGGCTCGGGTCACCGTCTGTGTGGGTTTCCTCTAGGGTGCTCCGGTTTCATAGAACGCAGCACAGTTCAGGCCCTTCAGCCCTCAATGTTTTGCCGAGCTATGTCCAAACCCAAGATCAAGCTATCCCGCTCCCTATCATTCTGGTGTGCTCCATGTGCCTATCCAATAACCACTTGAAAGTTCCGAAAGTGCTCGACTCCACTGTCACAGCAGGCAGTGCATTCCACACCCCAACCACTCTCTGAGTAAAGAATCTGCCTCGGACATCCCTCCTTTATCTCCCACCTTATAGTTATGCCCCCTAGTAACAGCTACATCTCTCTGCACATCCACTCTATCTATTCCCCCTCATCATCTTATAAACCTCTATTAAGTCGCCTCTCATCCTCCTCCGCTCTAAAGAGAAAAGCCCCAGCTCCCTCAACCTTTCCTCATAAGACCACCCACAGTCCAAAAGATGTGCTGGTTAGGTACAATGGCCATGCTAAATTCTTCCTCAGTGTACTGAAGAGGCACCGGAGTGTGGCGACTAGGGGATTTTTGTAAGCCTACTTGTGACACTAATGAATAAACTTTAAAACTTTAAATTAGATATATCTTTTGAGGCGAAAAGGATCAAGGGATATGGGAGGAAGTGGGATCAGGATACTGAATTTGATGATGAGCCATGAACAAAATGAGTGGCAGAGCAGACTGAAAGGGTCAAATGGCCTACTAATGGTTCTATTTTCTATGTTTCTATGAATAACTCCTATAATATACTAGCACTGTGCAGTTTAAACAGGACATTTAAAAACATGTTAATTACTTTTTTTTTGCATTGTACTATGGCCACATTAGCTGTTTTAATATAACATGTAGGAGCTTGGCTCAATAGCGCTTAATTGAAATTGATGCTCCAGTGTAGTTCTGAGGAGTGCCATGGCAAGATGGCTTTCTAAGCAAAACACGTTGTCTACTTTTGCTTGAGTAGCTTTGCAAGAATTTGTGACTTGTTTGACGAAGAACAGAGGAACCTCCTGGTGTCCTGACAGACATTTATCCTTTAACTAACGCCCCCAAAAACAGATGAGCCGCTTATTCATCTCATTGCTGTTTGCAACACCTGTCTTTGGCAGCCAAGAATGTCTCACACCCAGTGCACATTAAAAGTTATTCGTAATATAGTTTTGGTGTTTGTGAAGATCTATGAAACATTTCTCCAAGATCTCATTAGGTGCAGTGGGAATATGGGTCTTGTTGATTAATTGAGAATGAATCAGAATTGTACCACAGCTGGGATGATTTTAACCTAGCATTTCAGTAACACTCAGTTTTGGAGATTCGAGAGTATGCTTCACAAAGTTAGCCCTTTACAATATATATAGAAACGTTATAGGTAGCAATTATGCAGAGCTTTTTTATCTTTAGATCTGAGGGCATTTTACTATAAACGTGAAGGGCAAGAAATATGTTCACAAGTGATGCCAAGCCAACTAACTTGCCCTGCAAAAACCCTTATTTTGGGTAATGCTTTGTGCACATCGGGGGTGCACTCCACCAAAATGGTATCCCCCAACTTTGTCCCTCCTCTTAGCCTTCAAAACCTGAGCCCCACCCCCCCCCCCCAACCTCCCTCCCCTCTTTCCCCATGGTTCCAAATACACCCCCCCACCCAAAAAAGCCCTGGCTTACCTACTCATACTGTCTCCTTTGTAGGCCTGCTTGCAGTCCCAGCAGCGTCCACTACTGAGCTGTGGCACTGTTGGGACTGCAAGAGCTGCCAAGCCAATCAGGTCACTCCCAGCTGAATAACATTCAAGCCCGCAGTTGACAGCACCGACCTCACCCTGCTCTGTGGCTTCAGCTCAGCTTGTGGGAGCTGACACACATCACCCTCTGCCCTCCCACTGGCACCATTTAAAGGAATCAACATGGAAATTCCAGGTCCAACCAGTTTATTTGATAGTAAACCCATAAGCTTTCGGGGTTTGCCCCTTCATCAGGTGAGTGGAGCGTTCTCGACCAGAACTCTCCACTAACCTGACGAAGGGGCAAACCCTGAAAGCTTGTGGGTTTACTATCAAATAAACTGGTTGGACTTTAACCTGGTGTTGTGAGACTTCTTACTGTGTTTGCCCCAGTCGAATGTAGGCACCTCCACGTCATTTTGCTGTAATAGTTTGGAAATGCCTTTTAGATTCAAAAGGGAATGACGCTGTTTTTTCTAGGAGGTCAGAAGAGTTTGGAGATCCAGCAGAAAGCCTACTTTCACTCAAAAGAGTTGCACTCCCTCCACGGCTGCTGCATGACAGGGCGAATGAGCACAGGGCTCAACCGTCCTGCCACTTGAAATTGTGAATGGTGGTGGACAATTAAACGACTCACTGGAGGAGGAGGCTCCACAAATACCCCCATCCTCAATGATGGAGGAGCCTAGCACATCAGTGCAAAAGACGGAAGTATTCACAACAATCTTCAGTCAGAAATGTGGAGTGGATCAGTCTCCTTTGGAGATCCCCAGCATCACAAATGTCAGTCTTCAGCCAGTTTAATTCACTCCACGTGATATCAAGAAACAGTTGAAGGCACTGGATATTGCAAAAGTTATGGGCCCTGACAATATTCCGGCAATGTTACTGAAGACCTACTTCCAGAACTCTAGACAAGCTGTTCCAGTACTGTTACAACACTGATGTCTACCGGCAATGGGGAAAATTGCCTAGGTATGTCTTGTACATAAGAAACAGGACAAATCCAACCTGGCCAATTACTGCCTCATCAGTCTACTCTCGATCATTGGCAAAGTGATGGAAGGGGTCAATACTAGTGCGATCAAGCACCACTTACTCAGCAATAACCCATTCACTGATGCTCAGTTTTGGTTCTGCCAGAGTCACTCAGCTCCTGACCTCATTCCAGCTTTGGTTTAACCATGGACAAAAGAGCTGAATGACAGAGGTGAGGTGCGAGTGACAGCTCTTGACATCAAGGCAGCATTTGACTGAGTATGGCATCAAGGACCCTTAACAAAACTGGGTCAGTGGGAATCATGGGGAAACTCTCTGCTGCTTGGACTCATACCTGGCACAACGGAAAATGGTTATTGTTTGGTTGGGAGGTCAATCATCTCAGTTTCAGGACATCTCTGCAGGAGTTCCTCAAGGTAGTGTCCCGGGCCCAACCATCTTCAGCTGCTTCATAAACAACCTTCCTTTAATCATAAAGTCAGAGCTGGAGATTTTTGCTGATGACTGCATAAAGTTCAGTACCATTCCTCAGATACTGAAGAAGCTCACGCAGCAAAATCTGCACAATATCCAGGCTTGGGCTGGCAAGTGGCAAGTAACATTCACACCACCAAAAGCCAGGCAATGACCTCTCCAACAAGAGAAGAAACTATCACCGCTTGACATTCAATGGTATTATCATTGCTGAATCCTCCATTATCAATGTCCTAGGGATTACCATTGACCAGAAACTGAACCGGACAGACCACATAAATACTGTTACTACCAGAGCAGGTCAAAGGCTAGGAATCCTGCAGTGAGTATCTCACCTCCTGACTCCCCAAAGTCTGTCTACCATTTACAAGGCAAAAGTCAGGAGTGTAATGGAATATTCTCCACTTGCTTAGATGAATGCAGCTCCAACAACACTCAATAAACTCAATACCATTCAGGACAAAGCAGCTTTTTTGATTAGTACCCCTTCAACGAACTGCAGGACCTTCCAAACCCATGTCTGCTGCCACCTAGAAGGAAATGAGCAGCAGATACCTGGGAAGACACCCTCTGGATGTTCCCCTCCAAGTTACTCAATCGCCATTCCTTTACCGTCACTGGGTCAAAATCCTGGAATCCCTCCCTAACGGCACCTAATGTGACTACACATTAGGCAGCTTTCCAAATGCAATTAGGGATGAACAATAAATAAATGCTTCTCTAGCCAGTGATGTCCACATCCTGCAAAGTAAAGTTTTAAAAAGTTAGTGGAGTGGAGAAGCAGTGCACAAAGGGAAGAAGTGAAGGAGGAACAGAATCTCAATTGAAGGCTGTACCCACTCACCATCCTTCAGGAACTCTTCCCTGCATCCCCCTTAGCCAGGAGTAGTATCTGAGGCAACTACATTACATGAAGGAGATGTGTGAGGACACTGTGCTTTTAAGAAATGCATTTATATAATGCCTCTTGTGAGGAGTGTGTTTATAATTCAGCTGTTTTACACGGTGCCAGTTTGTCTGGGCAGCGGGCAGTTCAGATGCTGAGAATGAAGGCTAATGATTTGATTTTAGCTAGGGATGTATTTGTTTTAATCTGAATTAATGCATTTTTGATTATTTGGTTTTCCACTTGGGGTTTCACAGTAGGGTTTGATTAGGTTGATTGACAAGCGACAGAGTCATGTGCTATTAGGAGGACATGGCCAATGGGGGTTGTCAGAAGACAGGTGTCTTTTTCTGTCTCTTTCTCTCCAAAGGTGTACAAAAGGCTCTAGAACTGTTATGATCTAAAAACATGTAAGCCTGTGTTATTTGCCAATTGTTTTTGAAAAGAGCTATAGGACGAAGTCTGTAAGAGGAATATTGCTTGAATTGGAACTAATAGAGATAGATTCACAGTTAGGAATTGTACTTTCTCATGTTTAAGTATTTCTCAATACGAATGGAACTAATTCATTTGTTATAGTTAAACTATGTTGTTAAGTAAAATTTGTTTTGATGAAAGCTTCCCAGTGTGTCAGTGGACTTGTGCCTGGAGTGAAACACCATATTCCCACACTAATGCCAAAATCGCAAATTGTTGGGGTCTCATCTAACTTCACAGTACACTTTAGGTTTTCTGATCTCGTACCCCAACAGGTGGTCCTTGAACTGTGTTACCTCCGACAACCCAATCTGCAGTTTCAGAGCAGAGTGTAGTAGGTGCTGCTGGTGCTCACCATGGCCCTCAATTTCTAATTAGTTTAACACTGGCTGCACATTGCCAATCATCGAAATGAATAGGTAGCACAATGTTTGTGCGCTGCCTGCCTTGGCCGAATGGGGCATGGGATGATCGGAAATTCCAATTCCTGTGCTTGAAACTGGGCCTAATTCTAAAATTTCTTTTGATAAGCTAACAACTTAACTAATAGTTTGCAAGTATTGCATCTTCCAAGGAGTATTGGGTCTGACATTCGGTAAATGTCCACTAAGATATTCATAATCTTCTCCCTTCTCAGATTCTATTCTGATTTACTTAGCCACCATCTTGCATGCCCATATATAATTACACTGAATTTAAAATTGTCATAACTACATGTTTTATTTCTCCTTGACCTGAAATTAAACATAATCTAATATCCCTAGTCATGAGCCTGAGTGTTTTGGGTGACAATTTTGCTTCTCACTATCCAAAGGGTCAGTGGGGAACACATCCCACCGACTCTGAGTGCCCTGCAGCTATTTCACAGTCAGATGAGCATTAAGTGGCCGTAGGTGGGACTTCCGTCCCTCCCCTAGGAGGAAGCTCGGGCTATTCTGTGCTTGTGGCAGCAGTGGACAGAATAGAAAGTGCAGGACGACGTTGGGTACTAAGTCCGATACCAGAGGCCCGGGTAAATTCAAGGCGTCCAGGCCACAAAGGGCAAGGGAAGATCTGGGGGTTGGGGGGGAGGAGGGGGGTGGTGGTGGTGGGGTTTGGAATTGGGTGTGTGGGGGGAGTGTAAAGGAGACAATTGGGATCTCAGAGGAGAGTCAGGCAGGAGGGGCTAGAGGATCCTGAGGCCATACTGGATATTGAAGGGGGGGAACATCCAGCTTTCGAAGGGGGTTTCTGGTCCTGTCCGATCTGATCTAACTCTTGATTTTCAGCCTTCCTCAATGCAAGTTCAATCCTCCAGCAAGCCTCAAAATAGAGGCTGGGCAGGAACGGCCCTTAAGTGACCAATAATGGAAATCTGTTGAGATCAAATTCCACTAATATTAACTATTGGCCACTTAAGGACCTCAATAGATGCAAGGCAGACTCCCTGCCTGAAGCCTTGCCCACCACAGTGCAAAATTGCTGCATAGTCAGGCTTGGAGGAACCTGAGGGAAATCCCATTCCTTCAATTTCACGCTCCTCCTTCCCCCACTCGCCTAAAAGTTTGTCACTGGTGGGGTTGTGGGGGAGTGTGTAATTCTGGCCATGGATTTCTTACAAATCCCTCTGACTTCTGAAATTTATGGCGAGAACCAATGCTTATTTAGCTTCACGAGATTGAAACTTAACATCAGGCAATCTTACCTATCAATCATTCTTGACCAAGGTTGAAGTTTCAACTAAAGCTTTGTCCAAATAAGTTCAGCGCTTAGCTTCAAAAAAGCACTTAGTATGTTGTTGTCAATGAATCCAATTTCAGAATTTGGCAAGAAGCTGACTGAAATAGCCAAGAACGTGGTTTGTTAAACTGATTAAACTGTTGCTCATCAGGGTCACTCCAGGGTTGACAGTTTGACAAACTCTTGTCAATACATTATCCCTACGGTGGTAGGTTTGCTACATTCATTCCTGCAACCATTAAAACCAGGGATTGCTCTTTGAATATATTCAGTTCTCAGTGTTTCTGCTTGAGATTGATCTGAGCTTGTCTTAGTTCTCCATTTGCCCGTGATCATATATTTTTCATACTAGTGAAAATACATACATGTGTTTATGAGCAGTTTGATAGTACTATCAAAATCAACTGTATGACTTTTTTTTCCGTGAAGCACAAGATTGGTGCTAATGCTACAGGTCAAATGCCACCTACATTTGATTGATAGATAAAGGCATAAACTTGATTCAGCCTGATTAACTGACAGGAATGCAACACGTAGCTGATATTAATGGAATTTATTCTCAACATATGCCTTGATATGAAAACAAAGTTGCTAAACTTATTTTCTGCCATTCTATGTCATTTGTGTGCAGTGCAGCATTTCAAGAAGTATGACATTTATAAGTACCTAAGGTCTCAAAACTATATTAAACTATCAGTATGATATTGGTTGTTAGACTTTTATATATTTAAAACGTCAAATTTTAGTCAACCAATAATTATGTTAAATAGTTATTGACATTAATCATAGAATCCCCACAGTACAGAAGAGAACATTTGGCCCATCTGCACCGATTCCCTGACAGAGCATCTTACCGAGGCCTTCTTGCCCCCACTCTATCACCGTAACCCCACACATTTACTATGGCTAATCCATCTAATTTAGACATCTTGGGAAACTGAGAGGCAATTTGGATGTCCAATCCATCTAACCTGCACATTTTTGGAATGTGGGAGAAAACCCACACAGACATGATGAGAATGTGCAAACTCCACAATCAGCCAAAGCTGGAATTGAACCCAGGTCCCTGAAGCTGTGAGACAGCAGTGCTAACCATTATGTCACCATGCCGTCCTTCCTTTGCAGCCATAGAAACCCAACTTGTGCCACATGCCAGTGAGGCAAGAAATAGGAAGATACTACAGCTCAACACGTAGCTAAACAGCTGGTGTAGGAGGGAGGGTTTCAGATATCTGGACCATTGGGTTCTATTCCAGAGCAAGTGGGACCTGTACAGGGAGGACGGGTTGCACCCAAACTGGAAGGGCATAAATACTCTGGCTGGGAGGTTTCCTGGGGACAGTGAGGGGGGAGGGACAGGATTGGCAGCTTAACATCCCAGGATAAAGATGTTTCAGGTGGGATAGAGAGGGATGTAAAAGGGGTGGGGGAGTTGCATTACTGGTTAAGGAGAATATCACTACTGTACTGCAGGAGGACTTCTCAGAGGACTCATACAGCGAGGCAATATGGGTAGAGCTCAGGAATAGGAAGGGCGTAGTCACAACATTGGGGGTTTACTATAGTCCACCCAACTGCCAGCGGGAGACGGAAGAACAGATTTTGGCAAGGTGTAAAAGTATACCTTGGTTGTTGTGATGGGAATTTTAACTTTCTCTATATTGACTGGGACTCACTTAATGCTAAGGGCATGGATGGGGGATTTTGTAAGGAGCACCCAGGAGAGCTTCTTGAAACAGTATGTAGATAGTCCAACAAGGGAAGGGTCCATACTGGACCTGGTATTGGGGAATGAGCCTGGCCAGGTTGTTGACGTTTCAGTAGGGGAGCAGTTTGGGAACAGTGACCACAATTCAGTAAGCTTTAAGGTACTGATGGATAAAGATAAGTGTAGTCCTCAAGTTAAGGTGCTAAACTGGGGGAAGACTAATTTCAACAATATTAGGCAGGAACTGAAGAAGGTAGATTGGGGGGCAGATGTTTGAGGGCAAATTGACATCTGGCATGTGGGAAGCTTTCAAATGTAGGTTGATAGGGATTTAGGACCAGCATATTTCTATAAGGATGAAGGATAAGTATGGCAAGTTTTGGGAACCCTGGATAATGAGAGATATTCTGAGCCTATCAAAGAGAAAAAGGAAGCATTTGTCAAGGATAGGAGGCTGAGAACACAGAAAGCAAGTGTAGAATACGAGGAAAGTAGAAAGAAACTTAAGTAAGGAGTAAGGAGGGCTGAAAGGGGTCACAAAAAATCATTGGCCAGCAGGATTAAGGAAAATCCCAAGGATTTTTATACATATATAAAGAGCAAGAGGGTAGCCCAGGAGAGGGTTGGCCCACCCATGGACAGGGAAGGGAATTTATGCATGGACCCAGAGAAAATGGACAAGGTATTAAATGAGTACTTTGCATCATTATTCACCAGAGAGAACGACTTGGTGGATGATAAGTCTGGGCAAGGGTGTGTAAATAGTTTGAGTCATGTTGAGATTAAAAAGGAGTTATTGGAGTTCTTGAGAAACATTAAGTTAGACAAGTCCTCAGGGTCTGATGGGATATACCCCAGAATACTGAGAGAAGCAAGGGAGGAAATTGTTGGGGCCTTGAGAGAAATCTTTGTATTCTCACTGGCTACAGGGGAGGTCCTGGAGAATTGGACAAGAGCCAATGTTGTTCCTTTGTTTAAGAAGGGTAGCAAGAACAATCCAAGTAATTACAGACCAGTGAGTCTTATGTCAGTTGTAGGGAAATTATTGGAGAGGATTCTTCGAGACAGAATTTACTCGCACTTTGAAATAAGTGAACATATTAGCGAGAAGCAACATGGTTTTGTGAAGGGGAGATCATATCTCACTAACTTGATCAAGTTTTTCGAGGATGTGACGAAGATGATTGATGAGGGTAGGGCAGTGGACATTGTCTAAATGGACTTCATAAGGCCTTTGACAAGGGCCCTCATGGTAGACTGGTGCAGAAGGTGGTCAATGGGATCAGAGGTGAGCTGGCAAGGTGGATACAGAACTGGGTAGCAGTGGAAGATAGAGGGTAGCAGTGGGAAGGTGCTTTTCGGAATGGAATGTGATAAGTGGTGTTCCTCAGGGATCAGTGCTGGGACCTTTGCTGTTTGTAATATATATATAAATGATTTAGAGGAAAATGTAACAGGTTTGATTAACAATTTTGCGGATGACACAAAGAATGGTGGATGTGTGGATAGCGATGAGGACCATCAGAGGATACAGCAGGATATAGATATGTTAGAGGCTTGGGTGGAGAGATGGCAGATGGTGTTTAATCTGGACAAATATGAGGTAATGCATTTTGGAAGGTCTAATAAAGATAGGAAATATACAGCAAATGGCAGAACCCTTAAGAGTATTGATAGGCAGAGGTATCTGGGTGTACAGGTACACAGGACATTGCAAGTGGCAATGCAGGGGGAGAAGGGAGTCAACAAGGCGTGTGGCATGCTTGCCTTCATCAGCCGGGGTATTGAGCTTAAAAATTGGCAAGTGATGTTGCAGCTTTATAAAACCTTAGTTGGGCTGCACATGGAACATAGTGTTCAATTCTCTTCGCCACACTACCAGAAGATGTGGAGACTTTGGAGAAGGTACAGAAAAGAGTTACCAGGATGGCACTTCTTCACTCAAAGGGTGGTGAATCTTTGGAATTCTCTGCCCGTTGAAGTGGTGGAGGCTGCCTCGCTAAATATTTTTAAGACGCGGGTTGATGGGTTTTTGATAAGCGAGGGGATTAAGGGTTATGGGGAGAGGGAGGGAATGTGGAACTGAACCACGACAGATCAGCCATGATCTTATTGAATGGTGGGGCAGGCTCGAAGGGCTAGATGGCCTACTCCTGCTCCTATTTCTTATGTTCTTATGTTCTTATGGAGGGCATTAACTATGAGGAGAGGTTGGAGAAACTTGGTTTGTTCTTGCTGGAATGATGGAGGTTGAGGGGCGACCTGATAGAAGTCTACAAGATTATGAGGGATCATGAAAAGCTTTTTCCCAGGATGGAAGAGTCAGTTACTAGAGGGCATCAGTTTAATATGCGAGTGACAAGGCTTAAAGGAGATGTATGAGGCAAGTTTTTTACACAGACAGTGGTGGGTGCCTGGAACACTCTGCCGGGGGAGGTTGTGGAAGCAGATACGATAGTAACTTTCAAGGGGCATCTTGACAAATACATGAATAGGATGGGAATAGAGGGACATGGTCCCCGGAAGAGTAGGGGACTTATTTCAGCATTATCGGTGCAGGCTTCTAGGGCCGAAGGGTCTGCTCCTGTGCTGTAATTTTCTTTGTTCTTTGTTCCTTGTTGGTACAAGATATGATGGCAGCACAGTGGCACAGTGGTTAGCACTGTTACCTCACAGCACCAGGAATCCAGGTTCGATTCCTGGCTTGGATCATTATCTGTGCGGAGTCTGTACATTCTACCTGTGTCTGCATGGGTTTCCTCTGGGTGCTCCAGTTTCCTCGCACAGTCTGAAAAATTGTGCTGGTTAGGTGCATTGACCACGCTAAATTGTCCCTCAGTGTACCTGAATAGGTGCCAAGAGTGTGGCAGCTAAGGGATCCTCACAGTAACTTCATTGCAATATTAATGTAAGCTGACTGGTGACGCTAACAAATAAACTTTATGATTGCCTGGAAAGAAAATTTGAAGAATAAATCTGAAATTTCTCTAACCTCAAAGACTTGTCCTGCAAACTGGTCCTCAGTGGGATGAAAGCTTAGCAGAGCCCCTTTCACTTCATCAGAGCCTATTTCAAGTTGCTCATCATACCTAGAAGAAAAAGCTCTGCAGCTGTAATGGTAGTCAATGGTGGGTGCAAATTTGTGATGTCAAACAATGTTTGTGAAGCCTAACTGCTTTGAATTGCTGTCTGCTGCAACTTGCATGGGCTCCTGCTCATGTGGCAGGATCAAAGGGGCACCAAACATGAGGGGAAGTTCAAAGACAGTCAGTCCAAAGAATTATTGATTTATTTTGAAGCCTGTCTTCTCAACAGCAGTGTGGCCATTAGCTGTGTTATAATTTTAATCAATTTTAAGCCACAATATTGAAGTCATTAATATGAGAGCTCATCCTGCAAACTGTGTGAGATCTTCAGAAAAGCAAATTGGTTTACATAGAGTGATGCAAAAAGTGTAAAGTTTCCACACACCAGGAACCACCTATAATGAGTCTGACCTTTAATCAACTAATTGCAGTAGCTTTAATGGTGAATAAGCTAATGGTTCATAGCAGAAAATATCACATTACAGCAGTTATTATTTTAAGTTCATTTTACGCTCATTAAGCTCATTAGGAACAATAAATAAGAAAGAGGTCCTATTTTGCAAATATTGCCAATTTAGTTCTATCATCACACAATTAGATGGTAAAGTAAGGCTGATGAATATCATGAAGGTCATTAACCCTGAATTATTGAATCAGTCTGTTACCTTTGCCATCCTGTAAAATGGGATGTATTACGACTGTCAGATTTACAATGTCCCAACAAATGGGCATTTCAGTCAATCAAAACTCATCTCACATAAAAATTGACAAAACAACAAAAGTAATCTGTACAGGAAGATGGATCACAAAACAAAATAAATAGACCTGGAAAGTCCCAATTAATCTTACAACGTCAGGTAATGGATTGATAATGTGGGCCTTTAACAGAAACTAATTCATACAGTCGACTACTGTCTTTTTAAAAGCTGCAAATGGGGAGGCTTGTTCAAATTGCCTTTTTTTTTCCCACTGTTGCAATACCTCTGTTTGGAAATCATACCATCACAGTCCTTAAAAACTGCTGACCTTCTGTTTAAGAGGCCTCGTACAAATATTCCTGCACAATACATCCAGGGTTATTGGAGCATTATTCAACCAACATTTCTACCATTGTAACCACCTTTATTGCCTGAATTCCTAGGAACCATAGCCTCCCTTGTAACTGATGTAATATACATCAGATATACAAACAGCTGTCAGTGGAAATGTGTGGAATATGGGCACAGGAAATTCACACAATGTATTACAAAGCAGAATTATTGGTCGAATAATGCTCCAATAACGACAGATGAAATGTAGCTTTCAAGGAATTGAATCTTTTTTTTACTGTCACATTTTTACATCGCTGCTTTTTATTACAGCAACCCCTTTTACTTTTTATGAAGCTACATTGGCAACTGCAAGCTCTAACTTAAAAAAAATTGCAAGTCCGCACTTTTCACGGCACAGTTTTCATATTTTTAAAGGAAATGTTTGGATACCTTGGCTGACATGTTGTGATGTGAATGTATCTGTGTAGCACTGTAAATACCTCAACGGCGGAGAGGTTACCAGACATGTTAAAGTAAGAAACTTGATTAATGGGCTAATGCAGCACCAAAAATAGGAGAGGGCTAGGTCAATCAGAAAGTAGTCACGAATGAGTTTTAAAGGCTTCCAGATTGTTTAGGTGGAAGGAAAGAGCAGAGAGACATGGGGCTAGGTCTTATGGTGCACTGCATTCCCTGTCCCTCCTCCAACAGACATGTCAGTCAGGAGCCTACCGCAAAAAAGCTGGCTGTCTTGCAGTCATTTTACCCTTTCAGAGCATTAACTGGCTCAGGATGAAATCTCCTTACCTACCTTGCGAGTAAGTCCCACCTTAAAGAGCTGTCGTAGTCCTAGCAGGATCAGGTTCAAGCGTTGGCTCATGCTGCAACTACATGCAATCCCAAAGAAAAGGAGGGTATGAAGGCAAGACAGGAGGTAAGTCTTGGATATTGGTGGTACCTGACTGGCAAGCCCAGGCGAGGGGGCTGAAGGGGATGGGAGGCTGAGTTTGAGAGGCTAGGGGTATGGTTAAGGAGAGAGTTTGACCTGAGGGGGAGGGAGGGGTGCTGCCTCTGATGAGCACAATTATAACCACCTACAAAGGTTATCCTGCCATCCTTGCCCGACACCTGGCAGACCAGTAAAAACTGCTGGCCTGCCACGTGTTGTGGGCCTCCTCCTGCCAGGGACAAAAGAGGATGAAGGCAGGACAAGGCACTTAATTGGCCATTAATTAGTCATTTTATGAGCCTCAGTAGGCCCAAGGATGAGCTGCCTGATGTCTCCACCACCATCCCAATAAATGGGAAACAGGTAGGGGCTGGGGGGAAAGCCAGTAGGCAGGACACATTTTACCACCACCCACCTTCAAACTAATCAACAGGGGCAGTGTAAAATCCAATCCATGAGACCAGGAGTAGACCATTTAGCTTCAAAAGCTAAAAGCCTTTTGAGCCATTCTGTGAGATCATGGGTGATCTATGACTTCATTCCATAAGCCCATTTTGGCCCCATATATCTCTTAAAAGTTTGGCAGTTAGAAATATCGCTATCTCAGATATGAAATGAACAACTGACCGAACATCAGCTGATATCTGTGGAAGAAAATTCCAAACTTTTGATACCCTTTATGTGTCGAGGTGTTCACTAACTTCTGCGAAAGGCCAGGAATCCCATTACTGTTAAATAATGTAGCTAATTTGATTCAGGATATGTTCACTAGGCCCATCAAGTCTGCACCGAATCTCTGACATCATATCTTACCTAGACCCATACACCTCCTCCTCAACAACCATTACACACAGAGACTGGGAGAATGTGCAAACTCCATGCTGACAGTCATTCAAGACCCAAGTTGAACTGGGTCTCTGGAGCTGCGAGGCAGCAGTGATGAACACTGTACCACCATGCCTCCCTAAAACAATGGCACCCAACATGGGTATTATTAAGCAACTGGAGTTTTTCAAACCAAATTAAATTTTTCTCATGTAAAACGAAATGATCTCTAATGTTCAGATAGGGGAAGTTGAGTCTTTAGTGTAGAAATCGGAGCCTGCTGACCTGCTTTTCATGCAGAAAACACTAATTTCAAAGCGCTGACTTCCATACTTCAAACTATCTGAAGTACTTCCAATCTTATATTGGGGTGATCAATTTTTTGGGTACCACTGAATAAGCTGCCATGGACAGGCATTCTAGGATCCTCATACATGTTCATTTTTAGACCGGCTTTAAGGCCCCTTCAAGAATCTGTAGGAGGATTTTACAGCTCAGCACCTTGTAATTCTCTCCCCACCTCTCCCGCACCCCCGACCCCTAACTCCCAGAGGATGCAGCGAGCCATTTCAACCCCTTCATTTAGTTCAGCAGGACCGTAATCACACGCTGGGTGGTAGGGGCAATAATTATCGAATCCTACAGTGCAGAAGGAGGCCATTCGGTCCATTGAACATGCATCAACAACAATCCCACCCAGATCCTATGCCCATAACCCCACATAGTTACCCTACTAATCCCCCTGATTTTAAGGGGAAATTTAGCAGAGCCAATTCATCTAACCTGCCAGTTTTTGGACTGTGGGAGGAAACTAGAGCACCAGGAGGAAACCCATGCAGACACGGGGAGGGATGTGCAAATTCCGTACAGGTGAACCCGCATCCCTGGCACTGTGAGGCAAAGGTAAAACCCTGGCCCTGAGCTTAGTGGGCATGAGTGGCATACTTGTAGCTGGAGTTTCAAATCTCAAAACTGTCTATCACTTGAATCTAATGGTCACAAATCGATGGCATTTTGTCACAGAGGGGCAGGACGACAACACTGCTGCAAAAGCCTGATGCTCTTTGACAACTTCTCACCCAGTTAAATGTAGCTGATCAGGGTAACACTGGCAAACAATATTACAGCTATCAGGCAAAAGCTCATAACCTCGACTGCATCCTTGGCAGGATGAGGCTGTGTGAAAATTACTAATCTTGCACCTAAAAGTAGTAATAATATTGCTGCTTTTTTCAACTGGTACTTCCCACCAAAATAGTGTCACATGACTGCACATTTCCAAGAACAAAGAAATAAAATAAGAGCGCACCCCGAGCACTTCAAGTTTCCTTCCAGGTCATAGGTTACCTTGACGTGGAGTTATATTGTGATTCCTTCATCATCACGAGGCCACTACAATATATCGGAGTTCTTACCTAAAATTATTTTGGTAGCATTATTGGCACAAAAACCAAAACGTTTTATAGAGTCATCGAGATTTACATTATAAAACAGGCCCTATGGCTCAACTTGTCTGTATGGCCCAAGATAAAGTCCATCACTTTCTTAGAGCAAGGGGAGGGCAATAGATCGGCCACATCAGCATCCCAAATCATAGGAACGCATTTTAAAAATGCCTCATCCTTGTCTGTAAATTTGCAACGGGGAAGCAGGAGGACTGACATTAAAGCAATTTCGACCTCAGATGACCAACCGCCTGTACGGAGTTTGCACATCCTTCCCCATGTCTGCATGGGTTTCCTCCTGGTGCTCTAGTTTCCCCCCACAGTTCTCAGAATGATAAACGTTTTTTTGCTTTTCAGCCACATTCTGCTGAAGTCTTGCACTGGTTATCTTGACTTGGAGTTACATTGTGATTCCTTCGTCATCACGAGACCACAACAATATGTCAGAGTTCTTACCTAATATTATTTTGGTAGCATTATTGGCACAAAAACCAAAATGTTTTATAGAGTCATCGAGATTTACATTATAGAAACAGGCCCTATGGCTCAACTTGTCTGTATGGCCCAAGATAAAATCCATCACTTTCTTAGAGCAAGGGGAGGGCAATAGTTTCTGGGTTCAAGTTCCACTCCATGGCTCCAGCAAAACTCAAGGCTGGTAATGCAGTTCAGTACAGTAGGAGGTACAGTACAGTACAGGGGGTGGTTGGGGTGTGGGAGAAGGAGTAGGTTAGGTATCAGAGGGTGCTTCAATGGATTAGTGACTGGGGAATTGTTTTTGTAGTTAACCCAGATTTTAGACCAGGAGCTGAATTTCCCAGCCCATCCTGCTGGCGGAATCCTCCAGCCCCGCCGATGAAGACCTCCATGTGGTTTCCCAGAGGTGGCTGGTGCGAGCCGCACAAAACACCACAGACATCGTTAGGACCGGATGATCCCACCGGCAGCCAGTGTGTTGGGCTGTCTCCGCTGCTGGAAAGCACACCATGGGTGGAGCAGGAAATCCCATCCTCAGTTTTAACCTCACATTTCCTGGGTAGCTGGTCAGGAAAAATACATTGAAACTGTCTGAGCCCTCCAACTCAAAGTCAAAGTCAGCGACATTCGCAGAGAGTCCAAGGACCCCGGAATTGCCCATTGCAAGCTGAAACTTCCTGTCCTGTTCCCAGGGAATTCTTTGACGATTAAGAGACTGGGAGATTTGCCTAATACATAATGGCATGCCATTCTTCCTTTTGCTCAATAGTATGTTACAGTTTACCAGTGCTTCACAACACGGAAAAACACAAGTTGCAGCTCAGTCCCTGGGGAATTGTCTGTGTTGTGCTGCTAGAACCGGTGCAACATAAACAAATTATTACTCCACAGACTTCATACTGATTCTTACTTGAAATGTTCACTCTAAACTCTGCTGTGCATTGGTAATTGTCAATATTATTAATTCTTCCTGCTGAATGCAATTACGTCAGGGTGAATCTTCCCATCCTGCCCACTATGGGAATCGTAGTGGGCAGAGGGCGGATCATGCAAAGGCCCATTGACATCAGGCGGGATTTTCCGGTTTTGGAGGGAGCGTGACCAAAAGAATCCCACCCTACATCTTCAGGGGTTTTCATTAACGCACTTTTTTGTGTATATTATTCAGCTTTCAAATATTCTTCAAAAACTGGGTGCCATGGTTATTAAACGCTAAGATTTTGAGAAGGTGTGGTCGAGTTAAATTGGGGATGGTAATGTCACATTAACAGGACAATGCAAGATAAATAAAGATTTTCAGTTAGAATGTCAGTGCAGTTAGTGCTGAAAACACAAATAGGAAATGCTTATCTGTCCTGGCACTAATAAGCATCACTTGAGCAGATACCCAGCAAATTGCTTGCAAAGTCTTCTGAGGCTGCATTGTACCAGGAAGAAAATGCCCTGTTTTTTTTTGTTCTGAATATAAAGGGTACCCACCTAGAAGAATAAGTTATCACAAATAAATTTGTTAATTTACAATATTACAGAGAAGGGGGCGGTGGTGATTACCAGAAGTGAATTTGCACAAAACCCTTCACATTTGTATTCGCTGTCACTTCTGTTTACTTAATGTGACACTCATCCACAACATCATTGGCTGGTTTCTACTATATTTCAAATAAAAGCTAATTTAATCCCCTTCAGTCCTATTTGTAGATAGACTGCAGTCTCTCCAGCCTACAACAATCTGTTGCGTATTCTTGACCTAGAACTGCCTCACCAAATGTCAATATACATATCACAGTAGCTCTAAAAATATACAATGCTTGATTTGGAAACAAAATCAGGAATGCTGAAATGAAACACTTGTGAAAATTGAATGCAAGGGTTTTAGGGGATGGGTGCTATTTAAAAGGGGCCAAGCTTTTCTCTTGAGGAGTCGCACTCAAAGGCATGGTCTCTCCAGCACACTCCAGCACATACTGGGAATCACAAGTGATTTGAGCGCAGATTGTCTTATTCCATTTCTGGTAATAGTGAGACTCCTGTCCAAAGTTTCTCTCATAAATTTCTATGCAATGCTTTTTCAGTTTAAGGTCAAGAACAAAAGAAAAGGGAAAGAGATTCTTTAGTTTCATTGATTCAGAATAAGCTATATCAAGCAATCAAGCTCATTGGAGCCAGTCCAACTCAGTAATATTACAAGTTCCTCAGAGACTCGAGTAGCAAAAGTGAGAACTTGACTCTGTTCCAAACCAAAATTCCTTGTGCAATTTAAGCGTTGCTTAAAGATTAGCAATTTCTTGCCTATAATAAAATCATGAAACAAATACCTAACATTGTTTAAGGAGAATTTGTTGAGGCATTCAAAATAAAATGACAGATTCCAAATATTGAAACATTAACTTTTAAAGTTGATTTTATTTGTGTCACAAGTAGGCTTACATTAATACTGCAATGAAGTTACTGTGAAAATACCTAGTCACCACAATCTGGCACCTGTTCGGGTACACTGACAGAGAATTTAACATGGCAAATGCACCTTACCAGCACATCTTTTGGGCTGTGGGAAGAAAGTGGAGCACCTGGAGGAAATCCACACAGACACGAGGAGAACATGCAGACTGTGCACAGACAGTGACCCAAGCCAGAAATCAAACCCAAGACCCTGGTCCTGTAAGGCAGCAGTGTTAACCACTGTGCCACCATGCCCATGTGAGGGAAACATGTAAGGAAATGGATTGGTTGTTAAAGAGGAGGCAGACAGAGCAATATAACTGCATATTCCGTTATTTTAGAAGAAATTTCAGCTTATTGATGCCTTTGTCTTTATTGTCCATTCCTGAATATCCTGAGAACTTTGACGAAGGATCATTCTGACTCGAAATGTTGGCCCTATTCACTCTCCACAGGTAATGTCAGACCCGTTGACATATTCCAGCATCATCTGTTTTTGTTGCCTTTATCCTGATAACTGAATGGCCTGCAAAGCCTTTCAGAGGTTAGTTAAAGGCCAACCATTTTGGAGTCTATTCTGATCCTGTTTCTTATGATCATGTGATCTTATGAGTCACATATATGCCAGACGGGGGTAAAGAAAGTAGGTTTTATTCCCTAAAGGTCCACGTCACAACAATCTGACTGCTTCATGGTCACTTTTCACTGCTTTTGAACTGAATTTAAAATGTCAAACTGCTGCAGCAAGATTTCAATCTTTTCATTCATTCGTGGGACATGGGCGTCGCTGGCTGGCCAGCATTTATTGCCCATCCCTAGTTCTCCGAGAGCAGTTGAGAGTCAACCACATTGTTGCGTCACTGGAGTCACATGTAGGCCAGACCAGGTGAAGATGGTAAGTTTCTTTCCCTGAAGGACATTAATGAACCAGACGGGTTTTTACAACAGTAGATAATGATGTCATGGTCATTAGCAGATTCTTAATTCCAAACTTTTTTAAAGTTGAATTCAATTACTGTGGCAGGATTTGAACCGGGTCCCCAGAACATTAGCTGAGTTTCTGGATTAATAGTTTAGAGAGAAAACCACTAGTCCATCACCTTCCAACTATTTGACTGGATAGTTTCTGGATTACTAATTCAATCCGCGAGGAATTCTGGCGAGTAACGTAACCGCATCAGTACAATAACCTCCATGGTTTAAACCAAACTGCTGGACCTGGGTAAGATGCCCATTGTAAGAGGACACACAATCAGAGGCTTGGTATAAAAATCTCATGAGGGAAGTCTAAATGATTCCCGACACTATAGACTGCCCTGGCTATATCCAAACCTTTGTGGTACTGTGCTGTGCCAGGGTGGAACGTAAAAATATTTACAACATCGCTTTCCCTCACCTTCACGAGCAGCAAAAATCAGTTTAATTGCAGACACTGGCCAACTCAGCATAATAAATGGATTCCAGAAAATTTCTGGCAGCCCACAATCAACTTGTTCCACTATTGTTTGCACTGATTTACAGCATAATTACAGCTTGCATTACTGCTGTCAATGTCAGCACTGCTGATGTGCGCAAGGACAATCTATAATTATAAAGATTCCATTATAGACCACTATTTTGCTCTGTAATATTCATAAATAAATATTCTGTTAGCATATTCATCTGTATTTTGTTCAAAGATCTATAGATGTGTGATAAGAATTGCTAAGCAGTATGGATAAAATTTATTCCGTTCCCTGGCTACCCAATTACATTAACATCTGTGTTGCTGGCAGTTTGAAAAGAAAAGGTCAGCTAACGTGCAGCTTGAAACTTCCGTTCCGACTTTCCCTTTTTTAAATCTTGTACAGCAGCCAACTTTAGCATGGAGAATAAGTACAATCTTAAACTACTTTGTGCATAAAATTGTGGCAACTCGATCAAATGATTTAAAGAATTAGCTGCTGTATTTTGTAGTGAGTATTTTTGATTAAATTCCTATCTAACATACACACATGCACATAAGAACCTTCAAATCATAACACTGTACTGTGCTAAGAGTGGTTTGAAAAATGAAAGAGTGCTGCAGCGAGCATTTCAGTACATAATGTTTTGGGTGATTATGGGGTACAGTTTCTCTCATCATTCAAGTGTAAACTTCACGTTACGAATCCGTTGCCCCTTTGGAAATTGCTCAATATTTATTTTCATCCTTTTCCATAATAGGATTGCTTGGGCAGCAAGTTAAAAATTGATCCCAATGTTTTTTTAGAGTCCTAGAGCAATACAGCATGGAAACAGGCCCTTCAGGCTCACTGGTCTATGTCGACCATATTCCCCTCCCAGCTAGTCCCAATTGCATTCCTTTGGCCTATAGTGCTCTAACCCTTCCCCATCCATGTACTTATCCAAATGCTTTTAAATGTTGCTCTTGAACCTGCCTCAACCACTTTCTCTGGCAGCTTATTCCATATACGCACCATCCTCTGTGTGAAGAAGTTGCCCCTCACATCCCTTTTAAATCTTTCCTGTCTCACCTTAAACCTACGTCCTTGAGTTTTCAATTCCCCTACCCTGGAAAAAAGATGAGGGATTTACCAACCTCGCATACCCCGAAACTGGAAAATCCTGCCTAAGGTCAATGAGCCTTTCCATGGTCTGCGACTCGCCCACTCTGGTTCCCGTGGCAGTCAGAACTTTCAACCTATGTCTATTCATTCTATTTAGGTCCCTCATGATTTTATACATCTCAATAAGTTCACCCCTCATTCTCCTACATTCTAAGGAATAAAGCCCTTTTCTGGCCAACTGTTCCCTATAACTCACACCCACTCATTTGGGCAACATCCTTTTGAAGAGATGCACTGTTTTCTGTTCTCATTTATTCTTTGGGCCAATTTTCAGCTGTTGATTTCCAATTCTCAGCTGATGAATGGGCCCAAGTTGAAAAGTTCTGAATTATGAGCGTGAATTAACCCATGGAAAAGCAAATCAGGCAGAGTGTAAAACCAATATTACCCTCTGTCCTTCATCTATTGGAAAGTTATTTAAATCCAGTCGCAGAGCATCGGAGTACCAGTCTACACCGATGATCCCTGCACAGTAACCAAACTAAAATAAACGTTAGAATTAGTCCTTCCAAATATTACAGAATTCGTATTGTGTTGCCATTTACTCTCAACAATATAGCTAAAGATATTTGCAGATGTTTTCGTAATAACCAGTTCTTAAACAGAAGGTTTTGATTGCACCTAAAGAAAATTGCATTGATATCCACAGCAGTTGTTTTTTCACTTGTAATAATTTTGCTTTATTTGTGTCCTGCTACTTTCTTAATTTGTCAATTTGCTATTTTCAGCTATTTTTGTTCATTAACGTTGATCGACTTTACAATAGCGATAAAATTAAATATTGCGCTGTTAGTGAAGCGAACCACACTGAACATGGGTTTCACTGATCTTCTTTGATTGGAATAAAGCAGTTTTCTAACTGGTGAATTGTCTGTTTATAGCTATAATGTAACTGTAGATGGAGGACGCGCAGGCTCTGTGGGGGGCTTTATAACTACAGTGCTACAGCAGAAAACTAATGATGTAGAGAATGCAGGGACCATTATATAACAAATGTCACTCTCCATTAAAGATGCAATGATAATTTGAATACTGTTTGACAAGTCTAAGTCCCTCTTAACCCTTAATTTATAAACCATGGAAATACATTTTACAGGGCTAGCACTACAAATAGAGCGATGGCTGTCAATCAAAGGATTGCAAGCAATTTACAATTTGTGGGGTGCAGACTAAATCTGTGATCCATTGTAAGAATTGAATCAGGATCTCATTGACTGATCTCTCAAAAATAAACCAAAATCAGATCATTTCTTTGTGGTGGTCCTGGTCCAGAGATAATCGTCAACCTGCGCACCAGAAAAATATTGCTCTTCTTTGAAGAGTGCAATGGGATCTTCTGCATCCCACTTCCTCTTTCTGAAAGATAGCTTCACGATTTGCCTCAAGTCCCCTTTAAACCCTGCTTCCTTGGATTGGATTTTCAATAAAGGTTGGGAGCCTCACACCCAAATGAATTACGGGTCCTGACTCCGTGTCTCTATTGCTTCACACTAATGACACATTTTAAAATACTAGTACCTTAATTGGGCAGGAGACAAGTTTGGGGGAGGTGATGGCCCAGGTGTATTCTCACTAGACTATTAATCCAGGAACTCAGTTAATGTCCTGGGGACCTGGGTTCAAATCCCACCACGGAAGATGATGAAATTTAATCCAATAAAAAAAATCTGGAATGAAGATTGTACTGATGACCATGAAACCATTGTCAATTGTCAGAAAAAGCCATCAGGTTCACCAGTGTTCTTTAGGGAGGATAATCTTCCGCCCATATTGGTCTGGCCTACATGTGACTCCAGAGCCACAGAAATATGATTGACTCTCAACTGCCCTCGGGTAACTACGGATGGGCAATAAATACTGGCCAGCCTGTGACATCCACGCCCCATCAATAAGTATTAGAGAAAAGTTTTTGGCTCCCAATTTGTAACGCTGAGGGTCTCCAAGAGCCACAAGCTGCTTGCCTGGCATCAGCAGCAAAGGTAGGCAGCAGCCAAGATGGGAAGGACACTGCTTTTTTTGCTGAAGAGAGCAGGTTGCTCATTAAAAAGCCAGGACCTGAAGCACGGAGGAAAGTGGCAAGTCAAAGATAGAGAATGCACAGCATTGGTTCAAGCGCCAGTAACCATCAAAGTTCAGTATTCCAAAAAGTCAAGTTTTAAAGGTTAGTTTATTTATTAATGTCACATGTAGGATTACATTAACACTGCAATGAAGTTACTGTGAAAATCCCCTAGTCGCCAAACTCCGGCACCTGTTCGGGTACACGGAGGGAGAATTTAGCATGGCCAACGCATCTAACCAGCTTGCTTTTTGGACTGTGGGAGAAAACCTGAGCACCCGGAGGAAACCTATGCAGACACGAGGAGAACATGCAGATTTCACACAGAAAATGACCCAAGCCGGGAATTGAACGCGGATCCCTGGCGCTGTGTGGCAGCAGTACTAACCACTGTTCCAATGTCCTCACACTGTTCCCAACAGCTGGGCACTAACATGCATCAGTTTTTACGTGTACTTTTAAATTCGTTCATAGGATGTGGGCCCGCTGGCTGGGCCAACATTTGTTGTCCATCCCTAATCACCCTGAACTGACAGGATTCCTAGGCCATTTCAGAGGACAATTTAAGAATCAGCCACATTGCTGTGGCTCTGGAGTCACATGTCGGCCAGACCAGGTAAGGGTGGCAGATTTTCTTCCCTAAAGGACATCAGTGAACCAGGTGGATCGGAAACAAGCAAGTTACCCAGCCCCCACACCACCCCTCCCCCCACCCCTGCTGTTCTCCCGTCCGTCCACTGACCCTTTGAAAGTTCCACATTGTTCCAGAGGTGTCAGAATCTTGAACCAAGCTCCAGGGCCACAATTTTGAAACTGCCCCCATGCCGAGCTCCCAACCTTGTAAGTATTTGAAAATCTAGCCCTCTGCATCCACCTTTCTATCCATTTCAGTCTTGTTCTCTTTGTAATTTCATAGCACAGCACTTTGAACTGCCAGCTATTTACAATGCCTCATTGTCGTTATCTTAATGCCCCCATAGGAACATAGAAGGGGGGGAGCTGTCTGCCATTCTATTAGCTGTCTGTACTTCAACTCCATTAACCATCTTTGATCCAAATCCCTTGATACACTTGTCTAACAATATTCTAATAATCGTTGTTTTGTAACTTTCAATTGACCACCAATGTTTTTACTGTCCTGCTCATCATTGTACTCTCATCCAGAATGAACAAAAAATAAAGTAAGTTAGCTGATCATTTCATCTTATTGTTATTAGTGGGAGTTTATTATTTCAAAAAAAGTTGTCCTGTTCACTGTACTTCAGATGAATTCATAGGAGTGTCCAGTGTTCCCCAGAGATGTGACAAGACGCAAGGGTGGGGTATACCCTACCATTGACTGTGAATGGCCACTTCATGCATTTTGCATGTACTAAATTTGTTTAAGCAAATGATCTTGCAAGTTGATCATACAGCATTTAAACACAGGTGCAATTATGGGCGAAAAAGCCGTACCAGCCAGAAATAGAAGAGGATATTTGAGAAATGAGCTGAATACATTTGTAGGGGTGAAACATTGAATGCAAAGGGTGTGTCTCAGACATTGCAAATGCTAACTGTAATGCATTAACAGATAAGCCTGGCCAATTTCTTTGTTATGAGCAAGAGTGTCAGAGAAAAAACACAAGAAAGCAGCATCGTCATGGATAATTGCCTTTTCTTCATCTTCTGCGCAGTCCTAGTTTGGTTTGGCTTTCCTTTCTGGAGCTTTCTCATGACGTGCATTCATGAACTCCGTTAAAGACTTGGTGAACACATGCATCACTTTGTACGTTCCCAAGTCAAATAGACCAGAAAGAGAATAGATTCAATTGTACTCTCAACTGGGTCAGTAATACGACTGCTATAGTGTGCTTGGGCTATCTGGAGAGGGGGATTTATAAATAGTCAGGGTCACTGCTACTGACCATTAGACAAGAACAATTGCTGGAAAGTGTTGGCTGCATGCATGATAGATTTAGACATTGTGCCTGGCAGTGTCAAATAGCCTACCAGTATTTAATGTCCGGATTTGCATATAAAGAATTACCAAGGAGACATTGGGATCCACGGCCTCATACCCCTCCATTTACAACTAGAAAGTAGCAAAAATGTATCTAGCTAAAAGGCATTTTCTTGTTCCTAAAAGTACCTATTTCCTATGCTGCTGGGAGTCATGGCCTTGAGGAAAGCAGGCATGGAGAGAAAAGCTGGAATTTGAAAGTAGCAACACAACAGTGAATTATATAGCCTGGGTCTAGCCCCAGGTTTGACACTAATTTGTTTTAGTTCTGCCTATGTGTCAGTAGAGCTCCATGTCCCCAGCACTTTCCATTTACAAACAAAAATATCTATTGCTGGTGAAACGTATCTAAAATCTGTCAATAAACACCACCTATTGTTTTGCTTGACTCTCTCTGGTCTGACAGAGCAATTACAAAAAACATTCAGAGAAAGGGAAATAATGGAGATTTGTGTAGAATATAGATCTAGTTATTTTTTTAACCACAGAATGTGGTACTTGAATACTATTAATGCATCTATTCTGAGGCATCAAATCAGGAAACCTTCCTGACCTTGGCCTTACCAATCTACCTGCTGTAGGTACACAGTTGATGATGATATTGCTAGGATAAACTGAGGCACAATCTTGTAGAGTCAAAATCCCGCTCCATTGTGTTGTGTTGCACTACAACCATGCTAAACAGGATAGATTCAAAACAGATCTGTCAGCCCAAACCTGAGCATCCATGAGGTGCTGTGCAGTGTGTTATATTCATCCACAATCTGTAACCTTGTGGCCTCACTCCATTATGGTCTTCAAACCATGGCATCAACCTGGTTCAGTGAAGAGTGTTGCACAGCATGCCAGAAAGACAACAGGCATACCTAAAATGGGCTGCCAACCAAGTGAGATTGCAACACGGAATTATAGACTCTTCTTTGAACAGCACGCTATTGACAAAACTAAGCAATCCCACAATCAATGGGTCAGATTAAAGCTCTGAGGTCCTATCTTATCAATTGTGAGTGGTGGTTGAAAATGAATTAACTAATGGGAGTAGGGAATAGGAAACTCCATGAGCATCTACATCCACATTTTTGCTGATCAGTAGCGAATAATATTTACTACATTCAAGTGACAGACAATGACTGTCTCCAACAAGAGAGAGTCAAACCACCTTCTTTTGACATTTTGGTTGTTGAATTCCCCCCACCATCAACATCCACAGGGTCACAATTGACTAGAAACTGACCTTGAGCAGCCACACAAATACTGAGGCCAGAAGAACAGAGCAATGAATGTTGTGACGAGTAACTCACCTCTTAATTCCGCAAAGCCGGGCCAGAATCTACAAAACACAAGCCAGATGAATGCAGGTACAACAACACTCAAGAAGTTCAACACCCACGACTTCTGCCATCCAAGCAGACAAGGGCAGCTGATACATGGGAACACCATCACCTGGAAGCTTCCCCCCATCCCAAAGCTGCACACCAGCATGACTTGGAAACAAATGATTATACTTTGGCCATTGGGTCAACATTCTGGAACTCCCTCTCTATCAACCCAATGGATATGCTTACTTCAAGAGATTGGCTCATTACCACCCTCTGAAGGCAATTAGCGATGCGCAATACATAACTAGCCTTACCAGTGACACCACATCCTGAGAATGGGGGAAAAAGTCAAATATATTTGCTGATACATACTGGACTACCAGTGAGGAGAGTTCTAAAATAACGGATTGGCATTCCCTGGCCTTTCATTATCCCATACCGAAATGCATATATAACAAAATATATATTTTTAATTGTTCGAACATCTGTAATTCATTGCTCCAGGTCATCACTAACGGATTTTTAAATGCAACAAAACCTATTTAAATACAAGCCTTGGGTAAGAACATCCCTGAGAAAGCAAAACGCTTAACAAGCATCAGTGTGTTCCTGTTTTGGGGCTCTATTCATGTATTCTTTTATCCTGCAGTTTTTCTGCAAATCTTTCCATGCTGGTCATCTAATATTTTATGCTTTGTAGCCTGAGTGAATAATGGCTGGTGTATTTTCTAAGAAATTGTAAGGAAATACTACAACCTATCGCAATGATAGTGGTGAGAACATAAGAACATAAAAAATAGGATCAGGAGTAGGCCATCTAGCCCCTCGAGCCTGCCCCGCCATTCAATAAGATCATGGCTGATCTGATAGTGGCTCAGTTCCACTTACCCGCCTGTTCTCCATAACCCTTAATTCCCTTATTGATCAGAAATCTATCTACCTGTGACTTAAACACATTTAACGAGGTAGCCTCCACCGCTTCAATGGGCAGAGAATTCCAAAAATTCACTACCCTCTGAGAGAAAAAGTTCCTCAACTCTGTTCTAAATTGACTCCCTCTTATTTTGAGGCTGTGCCCTCTAGTTCTTGTTTCCTTTCTAAGTGGAAACAATCTCTCTGCCTCTACCCTGTCTAGCCCCTTCATTATCTTATATGTCTCTATAAGATTCCCCCCTCAGCCTTCTAAACTGCAACGAGTACAGGCCCAATCTACTCAATCTCTCCTCATAAGCTAACCCCCTCATCTCTAGTATCAACCTGGTGAACCTTTTCTGCAACCCCTCCAAGGCCAATATATCCTTTCGCAAATAAGGGGACCAAAATTGCACACAGTACTCTAGTTGCGGCCTCACCAGCACCTTGTACAATTGCAGCAAGACCTCCCTGCTTTTATACTCCATCCCCCTCGCGATAAAGGCTAACATTCCATTTGCCTTCTTGATCATCTACTGCACCTGCAAACTGACTTTTTGTGATTCATGCACAAGGACCCCCAGGTCCCTCTGCACAGCAGCATGTTGCAATTTTTCACCATTTAAATAATAGTCCATTTTACTATGATTCCTTCCAAAATGGATAACCTCACACTTGCCAATGTTATACTCCATCTGCCAGATCCTCGCCCATTCACTTGGCCTATCCAAATCTCTCTGCAGACTTTCCACATCCTCTGCGCAATTCACCTTCCCACTCACCTTTGTATCATCAGCAAACTTTGTTACCCTACACTCGGTCCCCTCCTCCAGATCGTCTATGTATATGGTAAACAGTTGAGGTCCCAGCACCGATCCCTGCGGCACACCACGAGTCACCAACTGCCAACCGGAAAAGCATCCATTTATTCCAATTCTTTGCTTCCTGTTAGGTAGCCAATCCTCAATCCACGCGAACACTTTACCGTCAACTCCATGTACCTTAATCTTTTGCAGCAACCTTTGGTGAGGCACCTTATTGAACACCTTCTGGAAATCTAAAAACACCACATCCACGGTTCCCCTCTGTCAACCACACTAGTCACATCTTCATAAAAATTCATCAAACACGACTTCCCCTTCATGAATCCATGTTGCGTCTGCTTGATTGAAACATTCTTTTCCAGGTGTCCCGCTATTTCTTCTTTAATAATGGATTCCAGTATTTTCCCAACTACGGATGTTAAGTTAACTGGCCTGTAGTTACTTGCCTTTTGTCTACCTCCTTTTTTAAACAGCGGCGTAACATTAGCTATTTTCCAATCAGCTGGCACCTCCCCAGAGTCCAGCGAATTTTGATAAATTACAACTAATGCATCTGCTTTTACTTCTGCCATTTCTTTCAGTACCCTGGAATGCATTCCATCCGGGCCCGGGGACTTATCTACCTTTTGTCCCATTAGCCTACCAAGCACTACCTCTCTAGTAATAGTAATCGTTTTAAGGACCTCACCCCCTACAGTCTCACAACTGTCAATTTTCAGTAAGCTATTTGTGTCTCTACCGTGAAGACCGACACAAAAAACTTGTTTAAGGCTCCGGCCATTTCCTCGTTTCCCATTATTAAATCCACCTTCTCGTCTTGTAGGGGTCCAACATTTACTTTAGCCACTCTTTTCCTTTTTATATAATTGTAAAAACTTTTACCAGCAGTTTTTATATTTTGTCCTAGTTTAGTTTCATAATGTATCTTTCCTTTCTTTATCACTTTCTTAGTAGTTCTTTGCTGTTTTTTAAAGCTTTCCCAATCTTCTAATTCCCCACTACTTTTGGCGACTCTGTATGCATTGGTTTTTAATTTAATACTCTCCTTTATTTCCTTAGTTATCCACGGCTGGTTATCCCTTTTCTTACATTCCTTCTTTATCACCGGAATATATTTTTGCTGAGTACTGAGAAAAATCGCCTTAAAAATCCTCCACTGTTCCTCAGCTGTCCTACCAACTTGTCTGCGCTCCCAGTCTGCATTAGTAAGCTGTTAAGAAGCTGTTTATTTGCAATATCTATTTTGCAAGAGGAAAAATGGTTGTGTTTATCAAAGGTAAAATTCTCTGATGTATTCACCAATATGTCAGCAGACCCATTCTTCCTATTAGTGGAATCGTTAGCTACAGAGCTGCTTGCCTTGTTGGAAAGAAAGGAAAACTTGCATTGATAAAGCACTTTCCAAGGGGAGATAATGGTGCCTTGGTTACATCACTGGACTAATAATATAGAGATCTAGTCTAATGCTGTGAGGATATTGTTTCATACACACCACTGCATCTGGTGGAATGTAAATTCAATTAATAGATCATAGTGGGGGAGTCTTTCATTTCACAGTTTGATAAAAGTTCCCAGTGGTTACAGATTATTTGAAGTGGTATTATAAATTTCAATGCTTGTTTTTATAAAGGATTAAGCACTTGAACAAAATGTTTGTTCTAATGAGGAATTACATAAAGGCAGTGAATGTGTTTTTTATGAATGAGAGTGTTCCCTAAAAAAAATTCTGCTGTAGGCACTTCGAGCTTTATTTTATTTAATCTCAGCACAGCTCCAGAGGTTTGCTCATGGTGGATACTGGATAGGAATTTACAGCCTCGCTCAAGCCAAGACCAGAAAATCCCACCTGAGGTCAACAGACCTTGCCATTGTCTGCTCCTGGCCCTCTGGGATTCCTGTGACAGGTTTGGGGGTGGGTAGAATACCGGCGCCTGAGTGAGTTGGCATTGGAGGTGTAATTGCCAAGTGTGGAAGGCATGGGTTGACACTGAATTAGCATAAGGGCTATAAATCGTCGTGTGTGATGGGTAGAGCGACATAGGTTGGTATGGAATGTACAGGGGTAATAGGGTGGGTAGAGGCCATGAGGTGGCATGAAATGCATGCATGGGCATAGGGAGTGTATGAGGGATAAGGGGGTATGAGGAGTCCGGGCTCGAGGACTATTTTTTATTTTACTGTCTTTTTATAAAAAAAAATTGACTAAGTGCCAATGCATCATGGCAGACCTTCTACCCAGATGCCTCAGCCCGCAGCAGCTTTCACGCTTGTTCCCTCTGCTCGACTCCCAAGGAACCCTGCTTCCCCAGAATGAAAATTCCAATTTGCAGAGTACTTTCTCCCAGGTCAGGTTTGCAGAGCCAAGAAATGATTCCACTTGGGAGCAAAAATTCATGCCCTAATCAACCACAACCAGCAATATTATAACGACTGGTTATTATTGATGTTGATTGAGGGATAGTTAATGGTTAGGACACCAGGGATAATCACTGCTCTTCTTGGGCATAGTGCCACTGGATATTTCATGTCAATCTGAAAAAAGTAGATGAGGCCTGGATTTTAATGTCTCATCCAAGAGAATAGACTCTCTTGGACCTTCATGTGCCATGCAATCCTGAAAGGGCACAGACCTTTTATGAACTGTTCCCTAATTATTTTACACTATTTCAGCATGACATTTTGAAGAGTTTTTTCAAATTGTTTGGAATTTTTAAAAAACAGGTTTTTTTGCCTTTTTTCATTAAGATTGTTGTTTATTTCTGTGGTATATTTGGAATTCCCAAATTAAAAACTCTCAATTTTTATATGCAGTCACCAACAGCTGACTGTAAGTGAGACGTTAACAAGGCCTCGTCGGTATCGGGACACTGTTTTATGGAAAAGATTTGCAGATGTGCGGGGGCCTGTAGAATTTCATGGGGCCTTCCTGCAGCCCTCCTCCCACCAACCACGCCACCCTGCTCACCAGTCTGTAATTTTACAGGGAACAGGTGAGGCCTAGGGTGACCCATTTGCCTTCACCCAGATTGAGGCCTTTAAGTGGTCCGATTTGTCACTTCAGGACTGCTTCTTGCGTGGTGCAATTTTTCAGCCAGTGGTTGGGGGAGCTCTGCAAGATCATCCTGCTTGAACCTCAAACAAGAAAATGGGTGGTTCCACTGGCCCTCTTTCCAGGTCAACTATTTGGTCTTGTGGGTATCAGCACTTAGAATCTGGTGAATGTTTATAGCCCCATCACTGACTATTGTTCCTAGTAGCACAACTGGGACTGATGGACCGGGCTACGTTCATAACTTGTCGTAGTTTCCTGTCGTCTTGGTCAGAGCAGGGAATATACCAAGCTGTGATATGTCCTGAAAGGGTGCTTTCTGTGGTGTATCTGTAAAAATTGGTGAGGTTCGTAGTGGACATGCTGAATTTCCTTAGCCTCCTGAGAAAGTAGAGAAAGTAGATTATTCAGCGGCTCACGGAGGTGGAACTTTCTCTGAGTGAGGGATGGAAGTTCCATCTCTACCCAATTATCACTCATCAAGAGTGTTAACCTGAATGGGGCAGCCAACAACCCCATTAACCCCTCAGCTGACAGAATGGTAAACACTACCATCCAAAAAAATCTTGTCCAAAATGTCATGATTCGTGTTGTACACAATAAAGAATGAATGACAAAGTGGGGGCAGACACTAAGCTGCACGTGACTATGCTATCAACTTTGTCAACGGACCATCACAACTGCAAATGTACCAATATTGCATGAGGCCCAGGGAAGGTGTTCTGTTGGGCCTTCCACTGTGGGTACAATTTGACTTTTAAAAAGCATTTAGGCCGTTACATGGGTAAAATGGGTATAGAGGAATGTGGGCCAAATGCGAGCAATTGGGACTAGCTTAGGGGTTTAAAAAAAAGGTGGCATAGACAAATCGGGCTGAAAGGCTTATTTCCATGCTGTAAACCTCTATGACTCTATGACTCTAAGTCATCCTGCCAATTAAGAAGTGTACGGCACATGCACAACAAAAATTTGTATTTGAATAGCACCTTTAATGTAGTAACACATCTCTAACAGCTGCAGTAGGATACTAGTTGTGATGAGAAAATATTCTTGAAGCAGAATAAAAGAAGCATTTCCCTGCATCTAAGTCATGCTACACCTAAGTACCGACTTTGACAATGGTATACATTCCAATCTATCCATTGTAGCGAAAGAAATTCCAGCTTATACCTGTATTTCACTGGAAAGGTTTGAAACAAACTGATACTTCAATCAAAGGTTGAGGAAGGAGGAGAAAGAATCCATGCACTTCATGCATATTTTCATTGTAAATAGGATGGAAATTGAAACTCGTTGTCAGAATGTAATGCAGGACTTCCAGACTTCCAAGGTTTTTCTTTTCTCTTTAATAATTACGCTGGAACAATGCTAAGTGGCAGTCAATCTATTTCATGCTTTATTTCCCTTTTTTTGGAACAGATAAGACCTTGAAAAAGAGTTGAAATATAGAATAGTGCATGGATTACTAATGTGAGCAAGCACACTTCTTATTACCAAACTCCTAGCAGCACAGTGGTTAGCACTGCTGCCTCACACCACCAGAGACCCAAGTTCAATTCCAGCCTTGTCTGTGGAGTTTGCATGTTCTCCTTGATGCAGACCTGATGGGCCAAATGGCCTTCTTCTGCACTACAATTCTAACAATTGTAAAGCAGAAAGTACTTAACAACATCATAAAAAGAAAATATTTGTGGCAATTTTTAATCACTGTGTATTTTCTTTTTCTGTGTTAATTGGGGATTGTTTTAAAAAGTGTCAGTTTTGCCCTCCAAGGAGAAGTGTCTTGGTTCCAGAAAAGTGTAACAAGCATTTGAAATGACTTGAGCCAAACTATACGTATCACAGATTAGAAAACATAAGTCCCAGTTCTGTGTTATTGAGTGTATTTACATTTGGCACTGCTGTAATTCAGAGGAGATTGCCCACTGTACCAACATTTCATGCTTCTGTTGCTAAAAATGGATTCCTTCATCACAGTGGTAGAGTGGTAGAACCACAACAAGGTGATAAAAGGAGCTAGTGGCAGCAGTGCAGATGGGGTGGGGGGGATGTGGGGAGAGGGGAGTAGGGGGAGGAAGGGTGGGTGTGGGGGGGGAGGAGTCAGTGCACAGAGAACTCCTATTCCATATTACAGACTATAAATGTAAAAGTTTTTTACACAGACTGAAAATCACCTGATGTACACACAGATTGGAAATCACCTGCAAGCACTGATCCACTGGGGCTTGTTTGATGTTAATGTTTAAATTAGCACAAATTCACAATGGTGACTGGCCATTTGTCTTCCAAGTACTCAAATCTGGCAACTCATGGCATCAAAAAATGTGCACAGTGTTACTTTTAACAACAGACTTTTGGCAGGATCCGATGACTTCCAAGATAGAAACTAATGCTTGGAGATACTAATGGGAGGCGATGGCCTAGTGGTATTATCACTAAACTATTAATCCAGAAACTCAGCTAATGTTCTGGGGTCTTGCGTTCAAATCTCACCACAGTGGAATTTGAATTCAATAAAAGACATCTGGGATTAAGGATCTACTGATTACCACAAAACCATTGTCAGAAAAACGCATCTGGTTCACTAATGTCCTTTAGGGAAGGAAATCTGTCATCCTTACATGGTCTGGCCTACATGTGATTCCAGACTCACAGCAATGTGGTTGACTCTCGGCTGTCCTCTAAAATGGCTCAGCAAGCCATTCAGTTCAAGGCAATGAGGGATGGGCTATAAATGCTGGCCAGCCAGCGACACTCATGTTCCATGAGTGAATTAAAAAAAAGCCAGCTTCGTGAATATTCTTGTAAGGCAGTACTTTCAGAACTCCGTCTCACTATCACAACCTCAATGTCATTATGATTAGCTGTAAAGATTACAAATTCATAATGATTCAGAAACATTGAGAGTTGCTATCTTTCTGAGTTTTGAAAGAACACTATGGAAATTGCTACAGTGTAAACTAGGCACAAGTTTCTTTGTTAATAATAGTCAACCTTTCCCACTTCTGCACCCCATGATTTGGAAACATTAGCTAATAAGAGTTTCTATAAATTACCATCAGTATGAAGGAGGCAGGCAGCAGAACTCAAGCAGAGATCTGACCTACTCCCACAATCTTATCTGGTTTTGAACGTGGCAGAGTTGCTATGTAGTAATAGGTCACACTTCACAGTCAGCGCTGCACACCATCCAAACCTCAATTTGGCACATACATGCCTCTGCCACCCTCAAACAAGGCAACATCTTAACTAATTACCATGTCCTGAGGAAATAAAAGCTAAAATAAAACAGGAGAAGGAGACATTTAACCATTCTTAAGAGCAAAGGTTCAGTTCATACCCAGCATGCAGAAGCAAATTGAAAAAGTTAATATGAGAAGTTATAAGAGATTAGTCAACAAAGTTACATTTGATAAAAATATAAAGTGTAAGCAGTTGGTTCGGGAAAAATACAAACCTATTAAGGATCCAAGTTCATGTTGAGGCAAAGACATAGCTGAAGAATTAACTGGATATTTTGCATCTGCCCTCACAAAAGAATCAGATGATGTGAAGGTTACAATAAAAATAGGAAGGGTGGTGGGAAGGGGACTGGGTTGTGAAGATGGTGATAATAGATAGACAAGAAGCAGTAAAAAGATTAGCATTATTCAAAGTTGGTAAGTTACTTTGACCCAGATGGAATGCATCCTAGATTGCTGAAGAAATGAAAGGTAGAAATAGCAGAGGCATTGGTCACAATCC
Source organism: Carcharhinus amblyrhynchos (assembly GCF_965287045.1). Lineage (NCBI taxonomy): Eukaryota > Metazoa > Chordata > Chondrichthyes > Carcharhiniformes > Carcharhinidae > Carcharhinus > Carcharhinus amblyrhynchos. The sequence goes on along the minus strand of NC_137324.1, from coordinate 41,913,546 downwards.
CTCAATCCTTATTCGATATAGGAGTAATGTCAGAGGACTGTAAGGTTGCTAATGTTATACAGGAAACAGGTAACAGGAAATTACAGGCCAATCAACCTAATATTAGAGGTGGAGAAATTATTGGAAACCATTATCAGGGACCAAATATACTTTCAACTTGCGAAGCATGGGTTAATCAAAGAGCATCAGCACGGATTTGTTAAAGGCTACTTATATTTGACTAACTTGATGGAATTCTTTGATGAAGTAACAAAGAAGTTTTATCAAGATGGTGCAGTAGATGTCAAAGGACTTTTGAAGGAATTTTACATGGTGCCACACAAAAGACTTAAGCTGATGAAATTGAGGGGGAAGTGATTACAAACTTGGCTTAGCAACAGGAAGAAGAGATGGATGTAAACTAATTAGACTGGCAAGTGGTTTACAGTGGTGCTCCCAAGGGGTCAGTTTCAGGTATATTTTCAATTTCTATGAACAACCTAAACTCAGGTGTAAGAAGCAACATTATACATCTTGAATATTATATGAAACTTGGCAAAATAGCAGACAGTGATGAGAGTAGAGGCTTCAAGGATGGCGTAGCCCATGTGGTGAAATGACAGCAACATGTAAAATCAGTTTGGAAAGACAAATGTGAAAGACATAAACTGTAAATGGCTCAGTTATAAACAGAAGATTAACAAATAAATCTTGGTGTTCATATACTCAAAACCTTAAAGATGGATCGAACAAGTTGTTAAAATAGTTTAAGAAAAATATATGGATTACTTGCATTTATAAATAGAAGCGTAATATATAAAGCAAAGAGAGCATCCTGAATCTTTATAAAACACTGATTAGGTCTATTTGGCCCAACTGGTCTTTGCCAGAGTTTATGTGCAAGAAGAGGCTCTTTGCAAACTCCTTCATGAAGCCAAATAGTCTGACTATTTTGTAAAAGAAATAGACTAAATCTGCAAAACCTATGAAAACCATTATCTGGATGGTTAAATTTAAATAAACCACATTAAGTGCATTAGATTGCATAGCATCTGGGTCAGGTCATTAAAATGTGAACATGCTTGTGAACTGTTTTGGTCTCAATAAGCAGAAAGCTCATTAATATGCTAGCTTCAAATCTGGAAATTGTTGATTTTCAAGTTTAGACTTACAACCAGCCAAGATTAAAACCCATTTCTCATCACCTGCTACCTCAGGTTCTTCACCAAAACTTCTTGCTCATTCTACATCAGCTGGTGAGCTCATTCTTGGACATCTGCATCAATCCCAATGACCACCCTGCCTTCTTATTCCCAGGCCCAACTGAATTACTTCCCCTGCAGTCATTCTGCTCCACCTTGACAATCATTTTAGGCATTTGCCATACCCTGGTGTTTCAGGTGTAGAACAGAAGAAGGGGGCCATTTGGCCAATTGAGTCTTCATCAACTCTCTGAAAGATCATCTTACCCAAGCCCAAGTATCCTCCCTGCCCTAGCCCCGTAACCCCATGCACTTACCATGACGAATCCACCTAACACACACAATTTTGGACACAGGGGCATTATAGTTTGGCCAATCCGTCTAACCTGCACATCATTTCTTTGATCTGTAGAAGGATTCTGGATCACCCAGAGGAAACTCACATAGACATGGGGCCAACAGACACTACTGTTGCTACTCTTCCTGGTTCCGCCATAGTCTGATTCATGGAACACGTTTGCAGAGGCGGTGCAAACTTGCCATCCTAATTTAAGTGAATGGAGCCACAATGAGATTTGGGTAGCCTTTTCACCTCAGTGCTATCTTCAGAGGCAAAGGGAATCCAAGTGGAAGCTTTTTTTTAAAATTCTGTCATGTGACACAGTCATTGTTGGCTGCTGGCATTTATTGCCCATCCATAGTTGCCCGAAGCAAGAAATCAGATTTTTTTCAAAAAGTTGAGTTTATAAATATAAATATTGGAAAATTGCTTCAAAGAACTAATTATCTCTGAAGAATGCAATGGAATGTTTCATTTATTTACAAACTTATATATTGTCAACATAAGTAAAGATTGTTTTTATGAACTAGCAGTTTGAAGGATGCCAGTGCCCAGGAATGAAAAACCTTTCCCCATTTTCACCAAATTCAAACATTTCTCAGGGTGGAGTTAATGGGCCATGAGTGTTGGGGCCTTGACATTGTGGCGATGTGTGGGTCCAGAGCCCACGTGAGAACCCTTTCACTGGAACAATTGCAGCCTTGCAGTTCAATCATTGGGTATTTGTAGAAGTATCTTACGATCTTCCAATATGTTGCCAGGTAGCTGTCTCAGCTTCTGGGAGCGACAGGGTGAGGGCAGCACATATCGGTATGGAATAATGATTGAGCCATTAGGTTACCAATTCCCCTGGCAACCTGCACCTGGGAAAGTTGATCTGAGGTGGGAAAGTATCAGAGAGTTGTCCCAAGCAGGTTTCCCACTACTTTACTGCCCACCTCACAAGCCATCTCCATGGGCCATGGGAAATTCAGCCCAATATAACTGGCTGAAAAGTAGAGTTCACTGCTCTACCACAAACAATTTAAGCATCTCTGTTAGCCAATGCAAATCACAAACAGTGTTGATTGCAATGAGGTAGATGATATTTGCACTGCAAGAAACTAGCACAAGATGAGCCAAGCATATTTCGGACTGACTTCTTACAGCACAGGAGGAAGCATTAGATTGATTCAGACTTCGATCTCTGACATAAAAGGGAAGTGTGCTCATAAGTTGTGCCACTGAGAATTCACTGATTAGTAACTAACAACATGACAGTCATTATAACATAGTTGTTAATCCCTTAATGCAGACATGATCATGCATCAACTTAAGAAGTACTGTGGCCAATGGCAACCCGCAAATAAAAAACTCATCCTTGCAAACACGACACTAAATATTATTCCATATTAATATGAACACAGGAATAATCTTTAGATTTTCATTTTATTTTGCAGTCTGGATGCCTACTTGGTTTTTCATGGTTTCACAACCTGAATCTTTTGATTGGATTTTGCTTGTTCCATCGCTGGCAGGTTGTGTTATTCTCCACATAATTCTGACTTGACTGCTTGCCCAGTTTGTATGGTAAATCTTTAATAAGCACAGCTATATGACATCTGCTTGAAGAGAGGCAGCCTGTTTAAAAGACTAGGCATCATTGTTATTTAAAAATAAAATCGCCAGGTCGACTTCTGTGATTACGCAGAATGTCCCTGCCACTGCATTTCTGAATCTTTCTGGCCTTCATTGCCCCCTTTTCAGAAAAAAAAATGAAAAGCTTTTAGACTATAGATCTGTGACTTTTAATCAAGTGTCAGGAAATTATTCAATGAATCATCTTCATTAGTTGGCAGTCAAAGTGTTCACATTGTCCAGTCATTTGCACTGGAAGTTCGAAGAAAGTGTTTCAAGACTTGCCCGCTTACATTTGTAAGGTAGAGTTGAAACCACAGTGTTCATTCAATTGCTCACCAGTAAATAAGTGCAAAAGTAATGTTGTAGATAGCTTTAGGGAAGCAATCACAAGTGTTTAATAGCAGGTTTTCTCTGAATTATGAGGGGAAATTTTAGTTAAAAACTTATTTATTAGTGTCACAAGCACGGCTTACATTAACTGCAATGAAGTTACTGTGAAAATCCCCTGGTCACTTATACTCCAACAACCTGTTTCGGAACACTGAAGGAGAATTTAGCATGGCCAATGCACCTGACCAATGCGTCTTTCAGACTGTGGGAAGTTTTCAGAGCACCCGAAGAAATCCACCCAGACACAGGGAGAACATGCAAACTGCACACAGACAGTGACCCAAGCCAAGAATCGAACCTGGGTTGCTGGCACCGTGAGGCAGCAGTGCTAAACACTGTGTCACCATGTCACCCAGGCCAAAAATGGTAAGCTGAAAGCTGCCAAACTAGCCCCTCTAACCCCAACGTCACTAAGGGTGTTACTCCATGCTGTTGGAGACACCAGTGACAACTTCTTTCTGTCACAGTGGCGGTCCCCATGTTGTCCAAATGTCAGCGCAGTGTCATGCGAATAAATTTGTTCTGGGATGTGACCTCTGGATCAGAAGACTGTCAGCACATGTACCTTTCATTGTAATCCTTAAGGGAAGCTAGAGAAAAAGGGATGTCAGGTCTTGCAGCAGGAAGCTAGACCCAAACATCACCACGGAAACACAGTGCAACACAGCTGCTTCATTCCAAGTGCAGTGCATTCTGGGAAGATACAGGACATGAACAAGCTGCACACATGGCAAATCTGTGCCAGAATGACCATGCTGCTCTATTAATCACGGCATGGTAAGGAAAAGCTGCCCAACTGGAACAATTAAAAAGCATCACATTATGGAAGAGCAAAATTATTCTCTGGTGAGGATTCGCTATCATCTCAGTCCCGAAGCACTTGTGTAAATCTTCAACCAAATTAGCATTTATTCTCCTGGGGGACTGATGGTGTGGTGATGGGTGAGGGTGATAAATGTGAAAGGAATTCAGTCACACATTGCCGGTTTTAGTGCAATGCACCTGTGCACAATTTAACACACAAAGAACATCTTTATCCTCTGCCCATTACAACGTACACTTTCACACATATATCAGCCTGTAAATGCGTGCAAAAATGTAGATAAGCTTAACTCTTCCACCGCTGAAGGTAAATCAAGATGATTTTGCAATATAATGTCTGAGTGAACAGACTTTAAGAGAAACAGCTCTTCCCTCCAAATAAAGCTTGGGTTGCGAATGCTTGTTTTCCCAGTTCCCATAAATATATTTTGTTGTGCAACATGACTTTTTTTTTCCTCTCTGAGTTGCATTTTTAATGTATCAAAGCACTAAAATCTGCCCTGCTAACCCTCAATTTAGTGTACTGTAAATATACAGATTCTTCTGAGTAATTAATGTGGGGAATATTTGTTCAGTTTCAGTGTATTAAGCTTTCAAACAGGCCATGACCAGAGAAGGAAAAAAGCAGGTTGCATTTGTATAACACTTCTTACATCTTCACAATGTCCCAGAGTGCAGCTTGCAGCAAACCATTTATTTCAAAACACGGCACTGTGCAGCATGTTAAAAATATCATTGCAACATGATGGTTCCATGACAAAAACACCCTCATCTTCTTCCTGGCCCCGGAACTAAAACAAAAGATTGAAGTGGAAGAATTGCACTGATGTTGTTGCAAACAGAGACTGCAGCAATTCTACTCCCATGGCTCAATCACTCTTTTCCTGAAAATCATGCTCCTTCAAGTCTAGCACACAATGGCAGAAAACTTGCTTGTCTGCTTTGAGTGACGGGGAGAATAATCGCTTTGCTTATGAGTTAGATAACGTTTTCAATGCTAGTTGAATAAATCTGATGCAAAGCGCATTAGAAAGTAACAAATTTAAGGGAAGCCATGCCTGAAAACTCACTCAAGTGAGCAAGTTTAAAAAGAAAATCATATCATGGGGGAGCAGGTTTGTTGTGTGTGATGAGGATATCTCATCAATGTCAGAATCCAGTGGGAATCATTGGACAGTAAGGGACATGATGTGGAGTTTTCTGATTCTTTCAGATATAATCCTTGGTGTGCCTTTCCTTTTTTTTTAATTTTTTTTTTAATTATCCCTCTTCCTTTTGTTGTCAGCAAAATAAATCAAACAACTCCAATCTCAGTAGAATCCCTGAGATTTGACAAGCGCTTAAACTCACTGCCAGACATTTATTACTCTTTATTATATATGACCTGCAATTTACCTTTAAGCTTATCCCACCATTATGCGACGGCCAGAGTCATTGCTATTTGTGGACTGAATAAACCAAATTCCTTTTTTATTACAGGGGATTTTGGGATTTGTAGCATTGTTTTGGGGATTGCATTCCATGGTTCTGACTCTCTTATGAATTTGGAAATCCAATGCCTTGCCTTCTATACACAAAGAGGTAGCTACCACCAAGAGGCAGGCTACCAATGTGTAGTGGCCAGAAAGCTCAAATGCTATGTTTTATTAAATGGGATTTCAGAATTCCCACTGGTGTTTAGAGGTCATATTCCATGATTCCATGCATGTAGAAGACTGGTGGCCTTCGGAGATGACAAACAAGCCAAGGCTGAGTGTTTGTAACTGGAATCATAATAAAGAGAATGGTGACAAGGGTTCTAATGTTTATGGGGCACTATGTATTTGCAACTGTTCAGGCTAGCCGTAATGGTACTGAGCACTACAATTTTAGCAGGTTAATCTTCTTAAAAGCAAATCCTTTAATAGCTGTTTGCTCCTGCGCGAAGAGGCTGAGATCAATATTAATTGTTGAAGTTTAATCCCCAAAAGGAGCAATTCCTGTTAAAAGTGCAATTTTTGGTTTCAAAATTACTGCCTCTCAAGCGAAATTATCTGTTCTTCTGGGGTTTGCAGTTAAATTTACTTAGTGAACACGATCTCAGACATGACGCAGGCCTATTTACGACTATTGTGGACAATACTGAAATAGTTTAATGAATGTGAATGAAAGGAGTTTGGGAAGACACAGTTCCTCTGTGACAGATTTTCTCTACTTTTTCATGCTTATCCTTCCTCCTTTCGTCTTCTGAAGGCATCAACTCCTTGCGGGGATACTGCTGCTTGAGTGTCAGGTCCCCTCCCTTTCTTGGACATTTTTTGTGTGTGGACCTTCAACAAACTATCCAAACATTGAATCGGTGACTAAGAAGCCATAATGGATCCTGGGTTTCATAATCACATAGGTTTGGATTTTTCTGGAGTCATGGAGTCTCCATGGCATAACAGACAGACCCCGGATCAGGAAGAGTTGTCCCATACCCAGCATAATTTTTACAGGGGCTGGGAATAGGATAGGGGCATGAGTCACACAAGCTAGAATCCTAAACTTGGCAAGGCCACTTGAAATCAGTGCTGAGTTTAAACGGACACCATTTTTGCTGAAGAGCCTTTTTCCATAATGTGGGAGTTAGGAATTTTTAGAACAGATGTAAATACTCATGAAGGTGCTGTAAAGTCAGTGCAACAGTCAAACTGTTAAGTTATTGAAATTACTAACCCTTTGAAATTAAAAATAAATTTCCCTGCTATGTCTATGTGACCAAAAAAAAATTTCTCGTAGTTTCAATAGCTGTTTGTTGACATGACTCTCGGTGCTATGGTTGGTTTATCTCAATTGGCTGGACAGCTGGTTAATGGTGCATGATGGTACCAACAGCACAGGTTCAATTGTATACTGGGTAAGGTTTTTCACAAAAGCTTTCCTTCTCAGTTTTGCCTCTCACATAAGGTTAAATCACTGCCAGTCAGCTCTCCCCTTCAAAGTGGAGAGAAGCCAATGGTCATCTGGGACTGTGGTGACTTAACTGATGCTGGATTCTTTCTACAACCTATCAGCACCGCAGTGTGAGCTGTAATTTCACTGTTTCATTGACAGTTCAAAGGATTAGCTATCTTTGATGTGGAACTATAGGTACAAATGTTTGTTTTCATAAGGAATTAAGTATTTCGGTTCCAAAGAGTCACATTGGACTCAAAACTAAAGTGCTGTAACCTGCAAAGCTATGGACCAAGTGCTGGAAAATGGGATAAAAATTAATGGCTAGTGTCTTTTTTCCCTTTTTTGGTTAACACAGATTTGATGGGCTGCATGGCCTCTTTCTGCACCATTACCATTATGTTTCTACAGAAATGTTAACTCTCCACAGTTGCTGACAGACCTGTTGGGCTTTCCAAAACTTTCCATTTGATTTCAGATCTCCAGCATCTGCTGTTTTTTTTTCCGTCTATTAAATATTTGAAGTCGTTTGAATAAAGTGAATGGACTTTTATGAATGGGACTCTTTTTTTACTGTGACCTTAGTGCTAGACATTTCGAACTTTATTTTATGTCATTTCAGTATGGCTCCTGAGATCTGCACATGGTGAATACTGGGTGATTTGGCACGCAGAGTGTAAGGGCAAAGGGTGGTGGGTGCGGGGGTGGGGTCTGGTTGCCCACTACACCACTCAAAACCCAACCCCTCCCCCCCTCCCCCCAGCCCAGGAATATTCCCTCCACTCAGGGCATTTTGTAAGCAGTGAGTGGTTCTACAGAAATTTGAGATTGTGATGGAGGCAGGGTAAATCATGGCTTTCCAAGGAAATTGGTTACGTGCCTGGAGAAGCGAATGCAGCCTTATGGGGAAAGGGATTGGGAATGGGGCAGGCTGAGTTGCTCTTGCAGAAAGCTGGCATGAATACAACAGGTTGAATGGTTTCCTCCTGTGCTGTGGTTCTATTCTATGGCTGGAATCTTACCACCGCTCATGCTGGAATGATTGTCCCATCCTGCTTCAGTGAACGCAGATTTGGTTAGGTTCCCAATTCTCTGACCTCGCTGCAGCAGGAGCATGACAGGGATGGCCAGTTAGATTGCACCCTCTGAGTCTATGAAGGGAGGAGCTGGGGGGCGCATCATGGCTGCACATTATCCTATTGATAGTTGACATCTGCTGAACTATAATTAGGAGTGGGATCCTTGCAGAAATCCTAGGGGCGATTCTCCCATTGCGACCCGCAAATTTTCTGGCAGGTCCAGTCGGGAGAATCGTGTGTCAGCCATTTCGCGGGATTCCACATGCATTCCCGACGCATGTGCGTCTCTCAGGGCCAGGAAACAGATGCAGTCATAAGAACATAAGAACATAAGAAATAGGAGCAGGAGTAGGCCATCTAGCCCTTCGAGCCTGCCCCGCCATTCAATAAGATCATGGCTGATCTGTCGTGGCTCAGTTCCACTTTCCCGCCCTCTCCCCATAACCCTTAATCCCCTCTCTTATCAAGAACCCATCAACCCGCTTCTTAAAAATATTTAGCGAGGCAGCCTCCACCACTTCAACGGGCAGAGAATTCCAGAGATTCACCACCCTTTGAGTGAAGAAGTTCCTCCTCAACTCTGTTCTAAACCGCCTCCCCTTTATCTTGAGGCTGTGCCCCTTAGTCCTACTGTCTTTTTTGAGCGGGAAGAGTCTCTCCACCTCTATCCTATCCATCCCATTCATCATCTTATACGTCTCAATGAGATCTCCCCTCGTTCTTCTAAACTCTAACGAGTACAAGCCTAGTTTATTCAGCCTCTCCTCATAGCTCAATCCCCTCAACTCCGGTATCAGCCTAGTAAACCTCCTCTGCACTCCCTCCAGGGCCAAAATATCCTTGCGCAGGTGCGGCGCCCAAAACTGCACACGGTACTCCAGCTGCGGCCTCACCAATGCCCTGTACAGCTGCAGCAAGACCTCCCTACTTTTATATTCAATCCCCCTCGCTATGAAGGCCAGTCGGGACCACACGGGAAACCGGCGGGAAGAGAGGGAAGTGATTTTAATCTGTTTTAAATGTATTTTTAATATATTTTAAATGTCATTATCGGGTCCGGTGTGGAACTTGCCGGGCAAGTTCCACACCCCTGATAATGACATTTAAAATCCCAGAACTATCAAACTCTGGTGTGAATAGAACCTCCCCCTCCCCACCCAGCCAGATTTTTAATAATATTCACAACTGTGACCTCTGCAGTGCACAGTGTGCGGAGATTCAGATCTGAAGTTGCACTGAAAGAACAATGGTGATCTAGAACAGATTTCTCGCACTTTTGGGAGAATCTCCCCCCCACCTCTCCACCTTTTCCTAACTCAGGAATGTAACATTCCAGTTACTCCAACTGAAATTAGCTAGCTCAATGGCTAACACCAGGACAGTGATGGTGTGAACGGAATGAAGAGCAGACAGGCTTTTCACTCGCCAATGCCCTGGAGACAGGATTCTTTTCTGCCACTTTCTTCCTCAGTCAGGACACTGATCCAATAGTCACGATTATCACACTTCTGCCGTTAAACAGAACATCGCTGGAATTTGATCTAAAATCCTTATGCTCAGTTGTGACAGTGTGAAGAATTAGGAACAATGAATATAAATCAGAGAGGCCATGAGGTGAATGAATGTAGAAAAACTTTTTTTTAACACTTAGAAGTCAGTGACTTAATAGAATAGACTGCCATCTAGTGCAGTAAATATTGACTCACCTGAATCATTTATAGGGATGAAAGATCATTTATTCCATCTCTCACTCTTATACCCAGTAAATCACTCACATTAAAGCAGTAGTTCAAAATCAGTAAATCATTAGCAAAATCACGGATGTTGACCCTGCTGCACTCAGACGAGATTTGGATTAACTCTGGATTCAGTGAAGGGCAGAGGGTTTGATAGGAACAGGAGGAAAAGATTAGATCATCATGTGCCAACTATCTGCTGAGTGGTCCTTTGTGGTCCTTAGAAAATTTTGGTTGTTTCCAGTCCAAATTGAAAGACCTCTGCTATTTAAAATACTGTCCACATGCCTGTCACCATGTACACATTGCCTAGATTTCCCTGCTGCATTATTCAGGTTATGGATTTTTAACGCGTATTGAAGTCTGTCAAATTATCAGTATCTTTCCATCAGGCTTTGTTTCCCTTATCCACCTGTCTCCTGAAGATGATCCATGTTGACACATTCTACTATATTAATGATGCCATATAAATGTAGGTTCATGTTGTGATGGTTCAACTGCCTATGGCAAAGTTCTATACAGTATCTTGTCCAAGTGTCCACCCTTCATTAATGAGCCAAAGGATTACTGGACATGAGGCCGCAGGATTTCCCTATCTGACCTTACTTATCTCTAGGCTGGGAATATCAACACCAATTGTAGCATTTCATTGCCAACCAATTGACGCTTGCTAACTCAATCAAATGGAGAATCAAACTTGGAATGGACATAGCTCAGTGGCACAAGTGTTTTGTGTGTAGATAAATCGGAGATCTCATTTCAAAATTGTAACATTTTAGTGACAAAACATTGCAGCGAATCCTCTCAAATTTGACTCAACTTTAAATCTCTGTACGCTCAAGTGTCATGTTGAAGAACTCGAAGACACTGAACAAAATGCCTCATGCTCATTTTGAAAATAAAAATAATGCTAAACTGGATATAATTTTGTATCTTTACATTGTGGTCTTGCAGAGTAAATACTCTGGCCTGGATTTTCATCCCGAGGCTGGGAGTTGGGATATTTCCCAGCGTCACATTCCTGCTTCGAAGACAGGATCTTCATTGTTGGGGGGGTGGCTGTGGTCAGGCCATTTGACTCAGCAAATGTTCAGAGGCAGCTACAGGTGTTGCCAGGTGCCAAGGAGGGCTGTTTAAGAGGTCCACTTTATTATTGTCCCAGCAATAATGAAAAAGCTAAAGCCCTCTAGCCCTTGCCCCTCAGACCCACTCACCCCTGTTCATTCCCCATTTCCACGCCAATTCATGCTTCACAAATCAACCCCTACCCAACTTGCTCATGCCAGACTATGCTTCTCACCAAATTCCATGTTCCTCATGACTCCCTATGCCAGGCAATCAAACAATGTTTTGTTTTCTTGGTTTCAGGTGTTTCTGTTCGCTAATGAATATTTGGGATCTCAACCAAGAATGTAGAATGAGACTTGGCTTAGATTCCAGAAAGCCATTATTTGGTTGAAACACCTGTACCCCAGGGAACTGTTGCTTGATTGACAGCTCTGATTCCCGAATCCCTTCGGTCAGTGGCACAATGTTTATTTACACAAGCTATGTTTTCAAGTGCCTGCAGTTCTGCTATTGATATTTTAAAGGATCTGTATGAATGACACTTCTACTGTCATGTAGTAAAATGGTTATTTTTAATATAGTGGGGAGTAATGAATGAATTTGACTGTCTTTCTAAAGCTTTTCAAAGACATCCTATTGTTACTGTAGGATTGATTGGTTCTATGCAGTATATATTGGGTCAATGGGCATTGCTTGATAAAGGTGCATGATGGGCCGGGCCATGGGGAGGGGGAAGGATTGGGGTATAGCCTGGGATGTGGACATAAAAGACAACACTGGGGTGGATGGGCATAGCTTGAGGGGATAATTTACCTTTCAAAAGATACTTTAATGAAGACTATGATTCAGAAGACCTCTTACATCCTTAAAAGGCATTCTCACAAATCAGAAAGTCTGGGAATAAGGTTGGAAATCCTGGAATCGGAACCCGCCCACCATTTATGAAGGGCTCCTGAATCATTCTGACTCAGCGAAAATCCAGGCCCCTATGCTTGAAATGTGAAGTGCAATGATCGTGAGCTCTTCTGTCAGGTGACCCTGGGTCAGCACTGATGTTTGAAAATCCCAAAAGATGCCTAACTGATCAAAGAACAATATTGACCCAATCTAAACTGTCAGTGAAACAAACTGCTGGCTGATGTAGAAAATCCCACACGCTGTTGTTTTGTACATGCAATTTAATCTGGACACTTGAGGAATGTCTGTAAACAGCATCAAGTTAAACATCTTCCATGATTTCAGCTTCTGATCTTCAATTATTCATGTATTAACATGTACAGGTGCCATATAAAACTCTTCAACATCATTCTTGCTGCACTTGAAGTCACATATTGGCCTGATGAGCTCTCTTGCTCTTTTGGACTGCCTTTATTTTTCTCACTCCATACAAATATAGAAATAAATGACTCAAACTGAATTCCCTTCAGCCTGGTCAAATCCAGGTTGCAGGACAATTAAAATGAAATAGTGAAAACTTACCCATTTCTTTCATAGAATCATGGAACCCTTACAGTGCAGAAGGAGCCATTCGGCCCATCGAGTCTGCACCAACCACAATCCCACCCAGGCCATATTCCCGTAACCCCATGCATTTACCCTAACCAGACCCCTGGCATTAAGGGTCAATTTACCATGGTCAATCCACCTAACCTGTATATCTTTGGACTGTGGGAGGAAACCAGAGCACCCAGAGAAAAACCATACAGACAAGGGGAGAAAGCCATACTCCACACAGACAGTGACCCAAGCTGGGAATCGAACCTGAGTCCCTAGTGCTATGAGGCAGCAGTGCTAAGCACTGTTGTCATTGTGTCATATTTACATGTGACAATAATAAATCAAATCAAAAATGTATTAGCATATAGTGAAAAGTATTGTTTCTTGCACACGATACAAAGCATACCTTTCATAGAGAAGGAAACGAGAGAGTGCAGAATGTAGGGTTACAGTTATAGCTAGGGTGTAGAGAAAGATCAACTTCATGCAGGGTAGGTCCATTCAAAAGTCTGATGGCAGCAGGGAAGAAGCTGTTCTTGAGTTGGTTGGTATATATGACCTAAGACTTCTCTATCTTTTTTCTGACTGAAAAAGGTGGAAGGGAGAACGTCCGGGGTGCGTGGGGCCCTTAATTAAGCTGGCTGCTTTGCCGAGGCAGCGGGAAGTGTAGATAGAGCCAATGGGTAAGAGGGCCTGGGTAAGATACTCTGTCAGAGAGTCAGTGTAGACTCGATGAACCATATGATCTCTTCTGCACAGTAGGAATTCTATGATTCAATGCCTTGATCTGATCCATGGCAATTTTAAATATTAAAACTCTGTCTCAATCTTCCGGGTCCCTCTTTAAAATGCAATTTGAATTTTGATGATGTTATCAGCCATTTTAATCTGAAGTCTTAGTGAGAGCAGTGATAAGTTCTTCAACTGGCATACAGCAGCTAGTGTAGTAGAGGTCTGAGAAAGTGAGTGCTTATTATTATTATTAGTTTCCTTGCAGGCCAGGAGGAGAAGGATTTTTTTCCCTTTATTTCAGTTCTTCTTTAAAATCTGACAAAAAAATGTTCCTTTTTATTTCCTGTCAACTTCTTTCACTTCTGTCCCCATTAAATGAGGAATCCGTCCCGTTAGCTTGCAGCAAAACCAGTGAATTAAAATATGCAGGTAATATTTGTAGTCATTTGCCAAAGTTATTACCTCCTGTTTTCTGAATGTTGATTCTCCCTTAATTCCTTGGATCAAGGGTGGTAGATTTTTGTTCATTCGAAGGGGAGAGGTGAAGCAGAGGACAGAATAACACAAACTGAAGAGAAAAGGAGAAACACAAAGTGGGGAGAAAAAGAGGGAGCAACATAAAGCAAAGAGGAAGACTTCCTGTCAGCCCGCAATGAACACAGTTGTGCTTGGGTTTTATTATGCGAGTCAAGCAGCTTTGATGATATATCCGGAGAAGTGAACCTCACCATCCTGAAACTGGGCCACAGAAAGTGATATAGGAATCAGCAGATTGATTTAGGTTTGGACTTTGATTTATATATTATTTTTACAACCTGTTGTATTATGTAAAATGTCATACCATTGTGCAAGAACTGTACAAGTAATCAATACTGATCATGTTTTTGTTGAATCTGTGGTATTTAATTGGTGTTTCTTATTCTAATTGTTATTGTGGAAGTGTTTTCCTTTATTTTAACATTATTTATCCTTACATCTTTCTGTTCTTTGGCATCTTTGATTCATAAGTTATGGTATCCATTTCATTATAAACCAAAAAGTTAAATTTTTTTTCAGGGCTGGTGTTTCTGAAACAGAACAACTAACAACTTGGGTGGCGTGATGGCATAATGGTTAGCACTGCTGTCTCACAATATCAGGGATGCGGGTTCGATTCCCAGCTTGGGTCACTGTCTGTGCGGAGTTTGCATGTTCTCCCTGTGTCTGTATGGGTTTCCTCTGGATGCTCCGGTTTCCTCCCACAGTCCAAAAGACGTGCTGGCGACGTGCAACAAACATACTAAATTGTCTCTCAGTGCACACAAAGAGGTGCTGGAATATGGAGACAAGGGGATTTTCACAGTAACTTCATTGCAGTGTGAATATAAGCCTAACTGTGACTAATAAATGAATAAACATAACCTAAAATAAACTAAGATAAATGCATGAGCATTTTCAGCCAAGGTAAACATCGGAGAATGCATGAGCCTCACACGAGCAGTGACATGTGATTGAATGTCATGAGATCGAGTGTCAAATGATAAAATCTCAAGCAATATGTTAAACCTTATTAAACATACTTTTTCTTACACTCTGTGAAGTATCACAGGATCTCTGAGAGAACTATGTCATGGAGAAATCCATAAACAGACAGACTTAGGGGGGTTGGAGAGGCTGAGTAGACTGGGTCTGTACTCGTTGGAGTTTAGAAGGATGAGGGGGGATCTTATAGAGACATATAAGATAATGAAGGGGATGGATAGGGTAGAGGTAGAGAGATTCTTCCTGCTCAGGAAGAACAGCAGGACTAGAGGGCACAGCCTCAAGATAAGGGGGGGGTGCAGTTTAGAATGGAGTTGAGGAGGAACTTCTTCACTCAAAGGGTGGTGAAGCTCTGGAATTCTCTGCCCGTTGAAGTGGTGGAGGCTACCTCACTAAATATATTTATGACACGGGTAGATAGGTTTTTGGAAGGCAAGGGAATTAAAGGTTATGGGGAGATAGCAGGACAGTGGAACTGAGCCACTTCAGATCAGCCATGATCTTATTGAATGGCGGGGCAGGCTCGAAGGGCTAGATGGCCTACTCCTGGTCCTATTTCTTATGTTCTTATGTAGA
This sequence comes from Carcharhinus amblyrhynchos, assembly GCF_965287045.1. NCBI lineage: Eukaryota > Metazoa > Chordata > Chondrichthyes > Carcharhiniformes > Carcharhinidae > Carcharhinus > Carcharhinus amblyrhynchos. The sequence continues at coordinate 41,898,068 of NC_137324.1, read as the reverse complement.
CTTACTGGTGAATGACTCTCAAGGAGAGACCCAGACAGTCATTGTAGAACGTTGCACTATGTTGGACCAAGGGACTCAAACACTGAATGTTCTCAGAGAAACCAGAAAGAGGGCAGTTCTCACCAGGGTCTACTGACATACTGCTTATTTATGCATGCTGTGACAGGGAAATACATTCACACATTCCACTCACCAAGGTATCCAGCTACAATCTCATCTGACAGTACAACTGTTACATGTTAACGTTTTTGTCTTTTTATTCCGCAGGTGTCGGTCCACCTTGTTGTCAAACGAGGGGCATGCACACGGTGGGTCGTGTGTGGGCTGCTCTTGGAGGTTCTGGGAGTGGCCTAGTACTTTGTGTCAGTGTGTGTGCTTAATCCTGGACCAGTAGACGGGCGCCGCAACAGCTCAGTAACTAGCACTGCTAGCTGTGCAGATACATGGATTTGGGCCTGTGTCTGTGGGAGTTTGTGCATTCTCCCTGTGGTTGCGTGGGTTTCCTCCGGGCGCTCCGGTTTCCTCCCACACCCCAAAGATGTGCTCTTAGGCTGATTGGTATACCAAATTGACACTATTCTCCCCTGAATCTGGCTAAGTTAGGGGCTCCACTCGCATACACACAGGGCAGGGTAGGTGTAGGAGGATGCGGCGGCGCGGGCTCGTTGGGCCGAAGGGCCTGTTTCCTGTGCTGGGTTGTTCTTTGTTCTTTGTTCTTTAACTCAGTCACACCTGCCTCTCACTGTTAAATCTGTTCTCATGGCCAGGCTCATTCTCACAAGGAGATGCAAAGCCCTGAAGTAGATTTTGCAACTATAAATCTCAGAAGAAGCTGCAAGATTTGCCTTTAAATTCATGAAACTCCTTTTGTTTCATACCAGGACACCCTCATTGTTTCATGCTTATGAGTGACAGAACTTAAAATAAAATAATATAGATTGTCCTCTCATACAGAAATTGATGCCCAGCGTACCATCCAATATATACACTCTACCTGAGGGTAGTCTACTGAAAGGTTGTTATAAATAACAGCACATGACATTGTTCAGTGGCTGTGTACTGTTAATGATTCAATCAACTATGAAAGAATGCTCTGAGAAAAGTATTTTTTGATTTGATTTGAAATATTATTGTCACATGTATTAGTATACAATGAAATGTATTGTTTCTTGCACATTAGACAAAGCATACCATTCATAGAGAAAGAAACAAAACTGCAGAATGTAGTGTTACAGTCATAGCAATGGTGTAGCGAAAAATTGACTTAATGCAAGAAAGGTCCATTCAAGAGTCTGATGGTAGTAGAGAAGAAGCTGTTCTTGAGTCGGTTGGTACGTGACCTCAGATTTTTTGTATCTTTTTCATGATGGAACAAAGTGGAAAAGAGAATTCCAGTTTGCCTGAGGTCCTTAAATATGTTGGCTGACTTGCCGAGGCAGCAGGAAGTGTAGACAGAGTCAATGGATGGGAGGCTAGTTCGTTTGATGGATTGGGCTACATTCATGACGTTTTGTAGATTCTTGCGGTCTTGGGCAGAGCAGGAGCCATATCAAGCTGTGCTACAATCAGAAAGAATGCTTTCTATGGTGTGTCTGTAAAAGTTGGTGAGAATTGTAGCTGACATGCCAAATTTCCTTAGTCTTCTGAGAAAGTAAAGGCGTTGCTGGGTTTTCTTAACTATAGTCTATTTATATGTTTATAAATGTACTAATGTGTACAAAAAAATCCTCCATTTCAATTTTTTAAAAAAATCATGCAGTGGTTGGTCTTTCTGTAGTTTCCAGTGCTGGAACCTCATTGGCTTTGGTCACTCCAATGGAAGGAATGATCCAAATGCTCCAAAGCTGGACTTAGAACTTACGTCAAGACATTTGCTCAACTTAGGAAGTCAATGGGAAACATTTTCACTTGGAAATCAATAAATATGTTACTAATAACAATTGTTTTGACATCTGTGCACAAGTTTTCATATATTCTGCTGTCATTATATGTAGATTTAGAACTTATATTTTATTCTTTTTTGAGTGTTGAACCAATTTTCTCCCTTCTAAAGGAATTGACATTGGTTTGGGAAAAGATTCCACGATTACTGATCACCACAGTAACCTGTTCTATTGTGAGATTGGAATCAAAAGTAATTCCGATAGGCGAGGTGAAGTAAAGTGAGAAACAGATTATGTACATCCATCTGTGCAGGGGAATTCAATGTAAGTCTGCGTTGGCAGATGATGTGGATTGACTAGTTCGGATTCAAACCCAACGTGCAAATTGGAAAGAATATATTGACTATCTAAGGAGTGAAGTGCAGATTCACCACAATGTTACTCGGACTCCAAGTGTTATATTATGAAGAGAAATTTAATAAACTAGTCTTGTTTTTCTTTGTTCTTGGATGGGATTTGTAAGGCCAGCATTTATTGCCCATTGATAGTTGTCCTTGATCTGCTCTTGATAGTAATCTGCCTTCTTGAACCACAGTAAGAAGTCTCACAACACCAGGTTAAAGTCCAACAGGTTTATTTGGTAGCACGAGCTTTCAGAGCACTACTCACCTGATGAAGGAGCAGCACACCGAAAGCTCATGCTACCAAATAAACCTGTTGGACTTTAATCTGGTCTTGTAAGACTTCTTATTGTGCCAATCCCAGTCCAACGCCAGCATGGCTTCTTGAATGACTGCAGTTCATGTGGTGTAGTTACATGCACAGATCTTTTAGAAAGGGAGTTCCAGGGTTTGGACCAAGTGACAGTGAAGGAACAACAATATAATTCTGAGTCTGGATGGTACGTAACTTCAAAGGGAACTTTCAGGTGGTGGGCTTCCCATGTGTCTTCTGCGATTGGCCTTCTAGGTAGTAGAGGTTGTGTGTTCAGAAGGTGCTGTCAAAGATTGCCAGGAATATTGTAGATTAAAAGGTAATTTGATAGAAGTTTTTCTTGTAGGATTTCAGAAGGAGTTATTAGCTAAAGAGAAACCCTTTCCTGTAGTGAGAATGGCCAGGGAAAATGGATGCGACCTTAACATCAGAGCCAGACCATTCAGAAGAGAAATTAAGAAACGTGATCAGATTGTAAAGTGTGGAACTTTCTTCCACCCAAAACATAGGTGCAAGCTCAATTATTAACTTTAAAGCTAATATGTATAGGTATTTGATAGCCAAGAGTGTGGAGGGATAAGGCAGGTAGATGGGGTTGGCATACAGAAACAACTCATTACATTGTGGAACAGGCTGAAGGACATTAATAGCCTACTCTTGTTTCTATATTAAAAACTAGTAGAGAGTTACAAAGAGTCATTTAAAATGCCCATGGAAAACTAACCTTCACACCTTAAAGGGGCTCAAAACAATTATTTTTTAAGAAAGTCTAATCAAACTTTGGTCAGTCTTGGTAACAGTAAAGGATAACAATTCTTTCATAAACAGAAAAAAGTGCTCATTTATTCAAAAGTGTAAGTGTCCAATCCGACTCTGAAGGTATGTATTCCCAAGAATCAGATTAATCAATGATTTTGTCTGCTGTTGGGCAATTAACCTTGGACAATAATTAATTAATAATTAAACTATTTAAAACAACATTCCTTTATAATTTTCCTTCATTTTTACTTGCTGGTTCTTGCATTTTTCTGCAATTTGTTACAAAGCCTTAGTTCCAAGAATCTCCAAATATTCTACATCATCCCAAAGGAGCTCTGAATGAACCATCCTACATTACATTTCGAGAACGAGTGGCAGTGAAGCTGGGGAGACAAGCATATCAAACATTTCATATGAATGGATGCAGCTATTTTTAAACATTAAACTCTGAATCAACAGATTTGGTACACAAACTCAATGTGCCACAAGCTGGCAGGAGGCAGGTTTGTGTCAGTGGTTCTTGACACGTAGAGTGAAAAATACCAATATCAACTGCAAGCAGAAAATGTTGGAAAACACTCAGTAGGTCAAGCAGCAACTCTGGGCAAAGACACAGAGTTACGGGATTTAGGCTTGGATTTTTGCCACAATGGAGAGGCTCGCGATCATAATGAAACTCCCACAAATGGTCGAAAATTCTATGGCCTGCCCCGGAACACAGCGTTTCCCACCTTCGTGGGAGCAGTACTGGAGTCAGGCCTGGGGTTTGTGCATGCACATTTTGCAGAGGCCATTTAAATCACTAGCTGCATCCACTAAAGAGGGAATTCTGGAAGAACAGATGTGTGGAGTCTGGAATGTGTCGATTAAACCAGGTTAGCAGAGGTCTGAATTTGGTGGAGGCATTTGGTGTAATCCTTTACAGAAGTAAGGTATGCCTTTGGAAAGGGCCCTGGGACAGTTTTGGGGGAAGAAAGGCACCTTTTGGAAAAATGACCATGATAAGGTAATTTTTACACACAAATTGATTGGAACTGTCAAGCTATCAAGGAACTGTTAAAGACCTGTCCAGCTGTCAAACCTGTAAAACCTGCCCAGGAAGTGTGAAACCTACCAAGGAACTGTTCAAGGATACAAAATGAGTTGACATGGAAAGGTAAGGTCAAAGGGTGGTAAGTGGGAATGTAGGTTGGCATGAGTTGACACTGAGTTAACATAGGAGATATGGGGGAAACAAATAACAAAGAAAGAAAAAATTCATGATACCCTAATTAAATAAAAAAGACATTCTGTCCTTACTCGGTCCATATCCCTCTATCCCTCCCTGTTCATGTACCCATCCAGATGCCTGTTAAATGTTGCTAATGTGCCTGCACAAGGACCCCCAGGTCCCTCTGCACAGTAGCATGTTGTAATTTTTCACCATTTAAATAATAGTCCATTTACTATTATTCCTTCCAAAGTGGATAACCTCACACTTGCCAATGTTGTACTCCATCTACCAGATCCTTGCCCACTCACTTAGCCTATCCAAATCTCTCTGCAGACTTTCTGTGTCCTCCACGCAATTTGCATTCCCGCTCATCTTTGTGTCATCCGCAAACTTTGTTATCCTACACTCGGTCCCCTCCTCCAGATTGTCTATGTATCCGGTAAATAGTTGAGGCCCCAGCACCTATCCCTGCGGCACGCCACTAGTCACCGACTGCCAAAGCACCCGTTTATTCCAACTCTCTGCTATCTGTTAGATAGCCAATCCTCAATCCATGCTAACACTTTACTCCCAACTGCTACTGTGCAGAGGGACCTGGGAGTCCTTGCGCATGAATCACAAAACTCAGTTTGCAGATGCAGCAGGTGATCAAGCAGGCAAATGGAATGTTGCCTTTATCGTGAGGGGGATGGAGTAGAACATAGAATATAGAACATAGAATACTATAGCACAAACAGGCCTTCGGCCCACAAGTTGCGCCAATCATATCCCCACCTACCAGGTCTATCTATAACCCTCTATCCCATTAAATCCCATGTATTCATCCAGAAGAGTTTTAAAAGACCCCAACAGTTTTGCCTCCACCACCACCGACGGCAGCTGATTCCACTCACTCACCACCCTCTGGGTGAAAAACTTACCCCTGACATCTCCGCTGTACCTACGCCCCAGCACCTTAAACCCAAGTCCTCTCGTAACGACCGTTTCAGCCCTGGGAAATAGCCTCTGAGAATCCACCCTATCTATACCTCTCAACATCTTATAAATCTCTATCAGGTTGCCTCTCATCCTTCGTCTCTCCAGGGAGAAAAGACCTAGCTCCCTCAACCTATCTTCATCAGGTATGCCACCCAATCCAGGCAACATCTTTGTAAATCTCCTCTGCACCCTCTCAATAGCTTCCACATCCTTCATGTAGTGAGGCGACCAGAACTGCGCACAGTACTCCAAGTGGGGTCTGACTAGGGTCTTATAAAGTTGCAGCATTATCTCCCAACTCCTAAACTCAATCCCTCGATTGAAAGTATAAAAGCAGGGAGGTCTTGCTGTAATTCTACAAGGTACTGGTGAGGCTGCACCTAGAGTATTGTGTACAATTTTCGTCCCCTTATTTAAAAGGATATATTAGCTTTGGAGGGGGTGCAGAGAAGGTTCACCAGGTTGAGTCCAGAGATGAGGGGGTTAGTTTATGAGGAGAGATTGAGTAGACTGGGCCTGTACTCATTGGAGTTTAGAAGGTTGAGGGGAGATCTTATAGAGACATATAAGATAATGAAGGGGCGAGACAGGGTAGAAGCAGTGAGATTATTTCCACTTAGAATGGAAACAAGAACTAGAGGGCACAGCCTCAAAATATGGGGGAGTCAATTTAGAACAGAGTTGAGGAGGAACTTCTTCTCTCAGAGGTTGGTGAATCTCTGGAATTCTCTGCCCATTGAAGTAGTGGACGCTACCTCATTAAATGTGTTTAAGTCACAGATAATAGATTTCTGACCAATAAGGAAATTAAGGATTATGGGGAGCAGGTGGGAAAGTGGAACTGAACCACTATCAGATCAGCCATGATCTTATTGAATGGCGGGGCAGGCTTGAGGGGCTAGATGGCCTATTTCTGCTCCTATTTCTTATGTTCTTATGACAATGAAACAAAAGAACGTTTTGTCTAAATGTACGTTAACACATAGAAATACATTTAACAGTCAGTGAGACATGTTGACAGTTTGCTTCTCTGTCCAGTTTCAGTTACTGTATCTTTGTTTGAGGTTGCTAGGTGGTGTCAGAATGCTGGTTAGAGTGTTTGGATGCACAGTATCTGAGTCAAAATAGGATTACTCAGTGTGTTTGGTGGTGGTATTTTTGTGATTGGACATCTGTTGCATCACATTGTTGTGCCATTTGGTGTTGGCACAGGATACAGTCTTCGTTCTGGGAATATACTGATGATTTCTGCTGGATTCCGAGTGTTATCGGTTGGATTTTGTACCTGACCTTTCTGTCTGTAACTCAGACTAGGTCATTTGTTGCCCTCATGTTAATCATGGGCATCCTTCATCTTCCCCTATTTTTTGAGTGAAGCCTATACCTCAGGGAAGATTAATGAATGTTGGCTGGGGAGGGTTGTCCACATTTTTTGGCAGAATGGTAATTCTGCACTGGTTTTACAGTGTGATGAAGTCTACATGCTTGGAATGGATACATTTGGCTCAAACTGTGTTGTGCAGCCTGTTGGCCAGTGACACAGTGCTTAACACTGCTGTCTGACAATGCCAGGAAGGCAGGTTTGATTCCCGGATTGGATCACTGTTTGTGTGGATTTTGCACATTCTCCCATATCTGTGTAGGTTTGCTCCGGTTTTCTCCCACAGTCTAAAAGGTGTGCTGGTTCGGTGCATTGGCCATGCTAAATTCTCCCTCATTATATCCGAACAGGCACCGGACTGTGGCGACCAGGGAGTTTTCACAGTAATTTCATTGCAGAGTTAATGTAAACCTTACTTGTGACTAATAAATAAACTTATTTGCATTGCAGAGTTAGGTGATCTTCTCCCACAGTAAGCATAGGGTTTCCAATGGTGATTCTTGTGGTCTCTGAATCTTAGCACAGGATCTGCCTCTGCAAGATCCTGTAAATCCATCGGCAGGTTAGGTGCATTGACATTGGTGTTCTCACTCAGGCCAATATCCACAGCATCGGAGCTGTTCGGCCATCTTCACTGGCCAGGCCACATGCCCGACCTGGGACTCCTGATACAGGTGCTCTACGCAGAGCTTTGACATTGCAAGCGAGCTCCAGGAAAGTGAAGAAATGCCTCAAGGACACCCTCAAAGCCTCCTGGAAAAAGTGCAACATCCGCTCTAACTGAAAATCCCTAGGCCTAAACTGCCCAAAGCGGAAGAAAAGCATCCAGGAAGGAGCTGAATATCTTGAGTTTCATCACCTAGAGCAAGTTGAAGCCAAACATTGACAGCGAAAGGAGCACCTGGAGATCTGGGTATCCCAACCACTCACTCCTCCAACCACTGTCTACCCTGCTGTGACAGACTGGAGATTGTGCATTAGACTCCTCAATCACCTCAGAAACTAATTTTTATTGTGGAAGCAAGTCACCCTCAAACCTCGAGGGGCTGCCTAAGAAGAAGTGAAGGCCTTCATTGCCCCTTGCAATTTTAATTTTAATGGCTTTTTTTATCTGGTTCAGACATATTGATATTCAAAAAGTATAGTTCACATGTTCTGGGAACAAAATTAATTCAGATAAGAGATCTGTTATCTTGCAATTGAGTGTTGAAAATTTTGTGGCCCATCTTTTACCTATTTACAGGATCTTATTGCTATCTCAAAGTCTGAACACTGATTAAAGTTTCTAGCAGCTCTTGTTCAGAGTTAATTTGGCTCTGAGTGGCAGTACCTTTAGTGACCACTGCCTTAGCTGGTCATAGGTTACTGCTTGGCTGCAATAGTGGTGCTATTGAGCTCTTTCAAATTTTTGTCCCTAGTTTAAACTGGAAGCTGTGTCCAGGATGCAATGACTTCACAGGAAAATGGCTGCAGGCTTGCCAACACAGAACAAGAAAATAAGACTTCTTACAAGCTCCTTCTTGCTGTAAGGAACTGTTGCTGGATAGATTATTGTCCTCAGCCCTGTCTGCATTATTTAGCTTCAGCAGTAATTAATTCTCTTTCTGCAGGCAGAGTCTAACTTACAGTGAGGCCTCACTCCGGGCTCTGCTATTTAATTCCTGTTCCTGCTTAAACTTTTCAGCAGCTACGCTTTTATTAATTAAGTTCTCCCAGCTTTGAACAATCTTACTAAGACTCAATTCCTGCTGGCTGGAGTGAGGTGCAATCCCAAACAAAGGAATCGCCAAGCATTCAAGGGAATCTCCAAGTGTTCCTCGACTGTGATATCATCAAGTAGGGTAAGCAACCAATGATATTGAAGTATTCTCAGACAGTAAACCTGAAAATAAAATGCGCTGGTTATTTTTTCACAGTTGATGATATTTTATTGAAAACACAAATTGTTGTAGCATATACACGGGATGAAGGTAAAAGCCAAAATATCACAAAGATCTTCAAGAACATTATTCTAAAAATGTGTAGAATTATTTTATCGGAATGGAGAATTTGACATTCGTGTAAACTATTTTTTTCTGGGTGAGCAAGATGGTTCATCCAAAATCATCAATTCCATTAAAAGCCCAGTTACACCTTGTTCAACAAGTTGTACCATTTTGAGGGTTTTTATTGCTAAGAATACTAGCCGAAAAGGGTAAGTTTGCATCAGTTCAGCGCTTTCTAATTGATTGCAGTCTGGAGGGACTTTAAAGGCATGGCCAGTGAGGAAGTATGGATTCATGTTCAGCAACTTTTGCATTTCTGCATTTCACTGCACATGTGCAGACTCCAGAAGTTGTCAGCTTCAGAGGAATAGAGATAGTGAACGCTGACAGCTTTGCTGTCATTACCAACGCGTAATCCGAGCCAATAACTGATAGATCATAAGATGGATGCCAAGAGAAAAGAAATGAACTGCTCTGAAGCTTTGATGTTTCGTGGCTGAGTTGCATTGTTAAACTATTCAAACCAGACCATCCTAGCCAGACAGGTGGCAACAAGAGTCAACGTATGTTGTTCATCTAATGTGTGTTTAATTCAGTATTCAGTTTGAGAACAGCCCTGGCAGATCACTGATCTCTCTCTCTCAATCAAAGCCAAAGAAAAATAAAATATCCCAAAAATATATTACCTACAAATTCAGTTTTGGTTGCTCTTGTTTTTCTCTGAATCACATTGCTTTAGAAACTGTATTTATTCTCTGAGTCACTTTGCTTTAGAAATTGCACCATTATTAGTTAGTTTATCCTGGCTGTTTTCAGGATGTCTAATTTTGGCAGAGGTTTGAATACAAGAGCAAAAAGACAGCCTTTCCACTGTAAATCTTGGCACAGCAGTGAAAGTCTGCTGTCCCTTTATCTCATTAAAAGCTTGGTATCTGATCTACCCTCTCAAGGTAACCTTTGAATTAGTTTACACTCACTGAAGCAAATTGATTTCTCTTACTTACAATTGGAGAGATGGTGGTCTAGTGGTAATGTCACTGGACTAGTAATCCAGAGGCCCAGGCTAATTCTCTGGGGACATGGGTTCAAATCCCACTCCATCAGCTAGTAAAAATGATATTGAATTAATGAATCTGAAATATAAAGCTAGTTTCAGTAATGGTGACCATGACTGACTTATCACTGATTGTCACTAAAAACCTACTTGACTCACTGCTGTCCTTTAAAGAAGGAACTCTGCCATCCTTGCTTAGTCTGACTTGCGCATGACTCTAGACCCATAGTAATGTACAAATAAGCATGTGAATTAGCAGCAGGAGTAGGCCATTCAGTTCCACGAATCATTCAATAAGACCATAGCTAATCTGATTGTTACATGAGGGATCTCCAGTTTAAAAGTATAGAACTAACAGAAGGCAAATCCCCTGGACAAACCGAATAACGTGACCAAGCTTTCCCTTTGCTATGAACGCATCCTAATGTGGGAAATTTAAATATCTGCAGTACGCAGCATGTCCCCTTCAGTTCAAGCCTATTACAACTCATGGAAAACAGGCAAAATCTTGTCTGATTATACTTTCTTGCAAACATGCATATCACATAAAGATTAGATGACTTGTTGGCTCTGATGTGGTGATATTTTGTTCATCAACAGTTACCCAGTTTACACCTTACAATGCAACTGAGAGACATAAAACTGAAACAAGTACATTTCTAGAAATACCTTACTGTCTACAATTTGAAACATGAAAATAATAAATTGTCAGAGAAAATCTACACGTAAATACTTTCAGCTTCCATGTTAAGTCAAGATCCATTGTCCTCATTGTTTAAATAATTTTTTTTACAAATGGAAAGCAAACTTGGTATAAGTTTTGGATTCTCACTGTTTTACCTTACCTAGAAGTAGTAAAGTCATACAACAAGAATCAAATAATCTTTTGCATGGATTGTATGTTGTTCACTGTGATTTACCTTACTTCCCCCAGATTACTTCTGCTGCCTCTAACTCACTAATTCTCAATTTAGCAAGTAAAGTTTTGAGTTTACACAACATAAAGACTGGAAAGACGGAGGTTGAGGGGAGACCTGATAGAGGTCTACAAAATCATGAGAGGCACAGACAGGGTGGATAGTCAGAGGCTTTTTCTGAGGGTGAATATATCAATTACAAGGGGGCACAGGTTCAAGGTGTGGAAGCAGTTTAGGGGACATGTGCGAAGGAGGTTTTTCACAAAGAGGGTGGTGGGTGCTTGGAACATGTTGCCAAAGGAAGTGGTGGAAGCAGGCACATTAGCAGCATTTAAGGGGCATCTGAATGAGAACATGAATGGGAGGGAATAGAGGGATATGGACCGAGTAAGGGCAAAAGGCTTCTTTTTTAGTTTAGTTAGGACATCATGATCGGTACAGGCTTGGAGGGCCAAAAGATCTGTTCCTGTGGTGTACTTTTCTTTGTTCTTTGTAAATACTTCGTGTTTTTGAATGTTACTATCATAAAGATCATTCCTTTTTTATTTTAATGGCTCATTAGTAACCAGTGTGCTGTATTTCTGAAGTGTCACATCTACACAGAAAGCTTTCTGACGCCTTTCGCATAAACTGTGCTGGTTTCACTAGCTTCTACTCCTAGATGGTGATTAGTGCTGCTGCCCCACCGTGCTAGGGACCTGGGTTCAATTCTGGCCTTAGGTGGCTATCTGTGTGGAGTTTAAACATTCTCCCCATGTCTGCATGGGTTTTCTATGGGTGCTCAAGTTTCCTCCCATAGTCCAAAGATGTGTAGGTTAGATAGATTGGTCATGGCAAGTATGCTTGCAGACTCGATGGGCCAAATGGCTTCTTTCTGCTCTGCAGGGATACTGTAGACTCCCTGGAAGGTAGTGGCTGAAATGGTCCCATGATGATGCAATCTGTATAGCATAGTTTGCCTGTGTTGAGCCAGATTAGATTTTACCATTCATTATGAACATGTTTGTCAAATTCAATATCCTGACCCTGCTTTCCCACCATATCCGTTGATACCTTTAGCCTCAACAACTATATCTAATTTCTTCTTAAAATCAACCACTTTCTGAGCAAATTCCAGAGATTCAGCATTCTCTGGGTGAAGAAATTTCTCCTCACCTCAGTCCTAAAAGGTTTACTCCTTATCCTCAAACTGTGACTCACCCACCATTGGGAACATTCTTTCTGAACCGACTTTGTCTAATCCTGTTAGAATTTTATAAGTTTCTATGAGACCCCATTCACTCTTCTAAACTCCAATGAATACAATCCTAACTGACTTAATCTCTCTTCATATGACAGATCTGCCATCCCAGGAATCAGCCTGGTAAACCTTCGCTATACTCCCTCTAAAGCAATGGCATCCTTCCTCAGATAAGGACACTAAAACTGCACACGATACTCCAGTTGGGATATAACAATGACCATTGCAGCTAAATCCTCTTCAACTTGCATGTTGAAGAGCTGTGTGTGCCATTAATGCTATGCTGCCATGGCATTTGTTTGCCAATTTGCATTCCTTCACATCTCATCACAATGCAGATACCCTGTCGAGCCTCACCTAAATTCCTTTGCCTGTACGACCTGGACAGTTAGTTTGGGAGGTCATTTAATTAAAAAAAGAACAAAGAAAACAAAAGAAAATTAATGTATCCAAGGTGCCATCTGTAAGCCAGGTAAGAGTCTCAAATGAACACATATAAAAGGAAAACAGGAACCTGGGACGTGCGCACTGGCACATTGGTCTCTGCGAAAAGCAACAAAGCTCAGTGGTATTCATTGGTACCCAAACACCACCTAAATATTGATGTTATGTGAGAACTGATCAGACATAAATGTCTAAACCATCATTCATAAAGATTATGCTCTGAGCTGTACTTTTACTGTAGTGGATTTGAAACAAAAAACTGTCTGACTCCACATCCGGAAGTTGACCTCATATAACTTACTTAATTGCGTTTTGAATGGCATTACAAATAAATTAAGCCTCATGGTTTGGATCAATGCAGGTAGTGTACTAACTAGTAAATTATATCTATATTCCACTTCCTGAATCTCTTGTGTATGCTATATTAGCCACACCAGTAGCATGTGAAACCAGAACAGAAAGCGCTCATTAAGTTTGGCAGGATTTGTGGAGTTAATGTTTTGTGTTGAATATAACCCTTCTTCAGAACCACCCAGAAGAGCTGGGCACTGCAGGATATCCCAGCGTGTCTCCTGATGATCAAATCAAAACCTGAAAATTCAGTGGACCAAGGATCAGAGGGTGAACCCGTCTGGAAAGATCCTTGGGCCTGTGGGGTTTGCCTTTCCTGCACACAGCTCCCTCTTTGGGCTGTAGAACCTTGTCCACCAATTATCTCCTAGGCTGCCACAGGGAGGCACCTGTGCATTGCAGAGCATTATCACCTCAGAATAGCCATGACCCGATTGAATGGTGGAGCAGATTCCATGGGCCGAATGGCCTACTTCTCTTTATGAAGTCTCATTCTACCGTTGACAAAATGCCGCTGCTTCTATAAACTGCTCCTTAATAAGGCTTTGAAGTATGCAAATTGACAACCTGCCTCTTTGGAGTGGGCAACTGATCTATCTTGCAGCTCATCACTGGAAAACCTCCACAATGGTGGGACTGTGTCAGGGAGCAAAAGCTCAGAATGCCTTTGAACATGCGGTACCAAAAATCCATAAAGCACAAAGTGAAACATACATACTATTCTGGAATTTTGAAGGGAACTGGAAAATCATTGACTATAAAAATCATAATATACTATTCACATCTTCTTATCAGTGAAGCAGCAACTTTATTGCGGTGGACTTGCGCAAGCCACTGGCATCCAACAACAGCTTAATCTGAATTATTCAGCACAACATCACCCTTAATCTGTTAGATGTTGACTTCCGTAATCACTTAATGCTTATTTTAGCACTGATGCTACCACAAACCCGGTTGAATTTCAGATTCAACCTTCAACTTACACTTTTATAGAAAGCTCCACAATCAAAGCAATAAAACGTTGCCTAATTTATCTGGGGTAGACCTGGAGTAGCACCCACAGAGAGTAGTGGGGGCCTGGTACTCATTGCTGGAGGGAGCTAGTGGAAGCAGATACAATAGTGACTTTTAAGGGGCATCTTGACAAATACATGAACAGGATGGGAATAGAGGGATATGGTCCCCAGAAGGATAGGGGGTTTTAGTTAAGTCGGGCAGCATGGTCGGTGCAGGCTTGGAAGGCTGAAGGGCCTGTTCCTGCGCCGTAATTTTCTTTGTTCTTTGTTTTTTGTTCTATGGTTTTGGACATTTCCTGAGAGACTGTGTCACAAATCAATAAATTGCTGCAAGTTATGTCAAGGTATTATAAAGAAATTGTTGGCAAATCTCTCCAGATTTTAGTGTATCATTTTAGTAATATTCCATGAAAGTGACATTGTGAATTACTGCATTGTATGTTAATTAGCAAAGTGAAAACATGTTTGCAAAGCTCTTGGCTTTAAGCAGCTGCCACTTTAAAGTTTTTGGGCAGAGGCTTCAGGTTTGAAGTATAAATTGGGAAGCAGGAAGAACAGGTGGTTTCTGCTTGGGGTCAGGATAGCTGGCCACACTGTGATCTCATGCTGATCTAATAATTGTGTTCATTAGATATGCATGTCCAAGGATATGGTGAATCTTGCAGTGAGGTGGGCAGGAAGTCAACACCCATGCCAATTTCTCCTCAGATGGACTGTAATCAATAGGGTTAGCCTGGAGCCAACTTCATATATGCCTGAAGTGGTGTGGGAACAATTTGCAGTGATCTATTTGCTCAACATGTTCTTTGAATCTGGCCCTTGGGGCCTGAGCATTTGAGCCAAAGGGAAGCCCACTGCTGAACTTCAGTCTACCCCTGGCCTCTCCAAGCCTGACCATGGTGAAACCCATGCTGGAGGACTGCAGATGAGTTCTCCCTTTGTTCATACATCCCTGTGCATGGAGACATTATCTCAGTGATGAGATAATGAAACCGTAATCAAACACCATTGAGTGTCCCTCCATCACCTTCGAGACACATTTGTGAGACCCTTCCCTTCCTGACATTTCAGGCCATCCATCCCATTATCAACCATGATCATCAACCCAGGATGCTCAAGATTCTAAACCAGCACATTGTTGTTCCACCAACACTCCCCCCCACCCCCCCCGTGACCCCAGGAAGCTAATCTGTGCTTCCTTCCCTCTGATCCTATGAACTATGATAAACTATGAAGCTGGGCTAGCGCTAAATCTAAAGAAGGATAGTAAGAGTTTTTATAATTATATAAAAAGGAGAAGCCTGGCCAGGGTGAATGTTGGACCCTTAGAGGATGAGAGGGGGGATTTAGTGGTGGGGGATGAGGAAATGGCTGAGGCCTTGAATAACTTTTTTGTTTCGGTCTTCACAGAGGAGGACGCGAATAGTTTGCCGGGTGTTAACGATGGAAAGATGGTAGGAGTGGAGGGCCTGAATGACATTATTGTTACTAGAGAGGCAGTGCTCAACAGACTGGAGAGACTGATGGTGGACAAGTCCCCAGGACCGGCTGGAATGCATCCAAGGGTTCTGAAGGAAATGGCGGAGGTGATAGTGGATGCCTTGGTGATTATTTTCCAAACCTCGCTGGATTCCGGGGAAGTGCCGGAAGATTGGGAAACAGCTAATGTTACACCGCTGTTTAAGAAGGGTAGCAGGCAAGAGGCAGGGAATTATAGGCCGGTTAGTTTAACGTCTGTTGTAGGAAAAATGCTTGAATCCGTAATCAAGCGAGGCATCTTGAGAAGAATTGTTTGATAGGGCAGACGCAACACGGTTTTGTTAAGGGGAAGTCATGTCTAACGAATTTATTGGAATTCTATGAGGATGTGTCTAGTGCGGTGGATAGAGGGGAACTGGTGGATGTGGTGTTTCTCGATTTTCAGAAGGCGTTTGATAAGGTGCCGCACAAAAGGTTGTTACAGAAGGTTAGGGGGCATGGAGTTGGGGGTAGGGTGTTCGCATGGATAGGGGATTGGCTGTCAAATAGGAGGCAGAGAGTGGGTGTCAATGGATTTGGATTGGCGGTTGGTGACTAGTGGAGTGCCCCAGGGATCGGTGCTGGGGCCTCAGCTATTTACCATTTATATAGATGATCTGGAGGAGGGAGCTGAGTGTAAGGTGTCGAAATTTGCTGATGACACAAAGATAGGTGGAACGGCAAATTGTGTGGAGGGTGTGGAAAGTCTGCAGAGGGATCTAGATAGGTTGAGCGAGTGGGCGAGGACCTAGCAGATGGAATACAATGTTGGCAAGTGTGAGGTTATCCACTTTGGTAGGAATAATGGTAGGAAGGACTACAGGGCGAAAAGCTGCAGCACGCTACGGTGCAGAGGGACCTGGGGGTCCTTGTGCATGAGTCGCAAAAACCCAGCCTACAGGTGCAGCAGGTGGTCAGGAAGGCAAATGGGATGCTGGCCTTCATAGCGAGGGGGATTGAATATAAAAGTAGGGAGGTCTTGCTGCAACTGTACAGGGCACTGGTGAGGCCGCAGCTGGAGTACTGTGTGCAGTTTTGGGCGCCGCACTTGCACAAGGATATTCTGGCCTTGGATGGAGTGCAGAGGAGGTTTACTAGGCTGATACCGGAGTTGAGGGGGTTGAGCTATGAGGAGAGGCTGAATAAACTAGGCTTGTACTCGTTGGAGTTTAGAAGGATGAGGGGAGATCTCATTGAGATGTATAAGATGATGAAAGGGATGGATAGGGTAGAGGTGGAGAGGTTCTTCCCGCTCAGAAAGGACAGCAGGACTAGAGGGCACAGCCTCAAGATAAGTGGGGGGTGCAGTTTAGAACGGAGTTGAGGAGGAACTTCTTCACTCAAAGGGTGGTGAATCTCTGGAATTCTCTGCCCATTGAAGTGGTGGAGGCTACCTCGCTAAATATATTTAAGATGCGGGTAGATAGGTTTTTGATAGGATTAAGGGTTATGGGGAGGAAGCGGGAAAGTGGAACTGAGCCACTTCAGATCAGCCATGATCTTATTGAATGGTGGGGCAGGCTCGAAGGACTAGATGGCCTACTCCTGCTCCTATTTCTTATGTTCTCCCCTCCCCCCCTCCCTACTTGCCTTAGTCAACTTGAGTTTTCCTTCAGCACTGATTTAACTGCAGCTCTTGACCTAGTTGGGATCTTGATGCTGAGTCAGGGAGTCCCATGAGTCAGGGAGCAAACCTACTGTTGTGTGGGCTTCACCATAGAGAGGAGCTCAGCTGAGCGTGCTTGTCATGCAGTTTGAGTCACGATTAATAGGATGTTCTTTTAATCAGTCAGTTGTGCTCATAAGAACATAAGGACATAACGTAAGAACATAAGAAATAGGAGCAGGAGTAGGCCATCTTGCCCCTCAAGCCTGCCCCGCCATTCAATAAGATCATGGCTGATCTGAAGTGGATCAATTCATCCACTCATCCTTCATGCCACCCACCTGAAAAGTCCCTCCCCCATATGGACCAACTGTATTGTGGAGAAGTGCCTTGAGAAAATGGTGCACATAAATTTTCAGACAGGCAATATCAGTTTCTCACCTCACCCACCAACTTCCCCCATTACCCTTGCCTCATGCAATCAAACCATTCTCTGTTATCCTTGAACCATCCCATTACCTTTGAACATATAACCATCACCTGCCACGTGATCTCTCTCATCTGAGCCTCCACCTGTTAGCGTACCCATACCCACCCTAATCCTGACCAGTCTCATTATCTAGGCCACCTATTTTGTCCATATCCATGCCTCACACCAGCATAAGACCATCACTATCTGACCACAAGTCTGGACATGCCACCTTAGTGCATCCTAGTACCCTGGCTGACTGCGATTCATAGAATCCTACAGTGCAGAAGGAGATGATTCGGCCCATCAAGTCTGCACTGACCACAGTACTACCCAGGCCCTATCCACATAACCCCATACATTTACCCTAGCTGGTTCCTGTGAAACTAAGGGGTAATTTAGCATGGCCAATCCACCTAACCCGCACATCTTTCAGACTGTGAGAGGAAACTGGAGCACCCAAAGTAAACCCAACTAGACTCGGGGAGAACATGCAAACTCCACACAGACAATGATCCAAGCCAGAAATCGAACCCAGGTCCCTGGCACTGTGAGGCAGCAGTGCTAACCACTGTGCCACCCTGCTGCCCTCCATTCCCTCTATTACTCAGTACTCTCAGTTCAACACCCAGGGACCCACTGTGAGCATCCCAAATCTGGCCTTCAGGATCATCTCTCTCCCAACATCCCTGCTCAGAACAAACCCCATCCAACACACCCCCAACCTAAAATTGAAGGCCCTGCCTCTTTCCCAGGTCCCTGCACCCTCACCTTCCCTTCCTGCAGCCACCCTTGTCCCAGATTTTCTCCTTTGGCCAGCCTCTCGACCCCATTCCCCTTAGACTGCCAATCAATGTCTTACTGAATAGCAATGGCTATTCACTCCAACTCCAGCAAGTTGACTACATCGAGTCATAGAGGTTTAGAACATGGAAACAGGCCCTTTGGCCCAACTTGTCCATGCCGCCCCTTTTTTAACCCCTAAACTAGTCCCAATTGCACACATTTTCCCTCGATACCCATTTTACTCCTGTAACTGTCTAAACACTTTATCAAAGACAAAATTGTACCCACATCTACTACTACCTCTGGCACCTTGTTTCACCTCCCTTTGTGTGAAAAAGTTGCCCCTCTCGACCCTTTTGTATTGCTCCCCTCTCACCTTAAACCTATGCCTTCTAGTTTTAGACTGCCCTACCTTTGGGAAAAGATATTGACTATCCAGCTGATCTATGCCCCTCATTATTTTATAGACCTCTATAAGATCAGCCCTAAGCCTCCTGTGCTCCGGAGGAAAAGTCCCAGTCTATCCAGCCTCTCCTTATAATTCAAACCATCAAGTCCCGATAGCATCCTAGTAAATCTTTTCTGCACTCTTTCTAATAATATCCTTTCTATCATAGGGTGACCAGAACTGTACACAGTATTCCAAGTGTGGCCTTACCAATGTTTTGTACAACTTCAACAAGATGTTTCAGTTCCTGTGTTTAATATTCTGACCAATGAAACCAAGCATGCCGACTGCATTCTTCACCACTCTGCCCACCTGTGACTCCACTTTCAAGGAACTATGAACCTGTACCCCTAGATCTCTTTGTTCTATAACTCTCCCCAATGCCCTACCATTAACTGAGTAATTCCTGCCCTGGTTTGATTGAACAAGATGCATCACCTCGCTTTTATCTAAATTAAACTTCATCTGTCATTCATCTGCTCACTGGGCCAATTGATCAAGATCCCTTTACAATCCTAGTTAACCTTCTTCACTGTCCACTATGTCAGCAATCTTGGTGTCATCCGCAAACTTACTAACCATGCGTACTAAATCCTCATCCAAATCATTAATATAAATGACAAATAACAGTGGACCCAGCACTGATCCTTGAGGCACACAGTGGTCACAGGCCTCCAATCTGAAAAACAATTCTCTACAACCACCCTCTAGCTTCTGTCATCAAGCCAATTTTGTCTCCAATTGGCTACCTCACCCTGGATCCTGTGAGATTTAACCTTATGCAACAACCTACTGTGTGGTTCCTTGTCAAAGGCCTTGCTCAGGTCCATGTAGACAACATTAACTGCACTGCCCTCATCTACCTTCTTGGTTACCCCTTTAAGAAACTCAATCAAATTTGTGAGACATGATTTTCCACTCACAAAGCCATGCTGACTGTCCCTTACATCTCTAAATGCCTGTAACTTTGCCTGATACATGTCACTTATATGTGGTGATAGATCTGCAGGCACTTATGTCTCATTCACCAATAATTTAATTCAGAAAGGAACTTGATTCTGGTGAGCTAGCCTTTTAATAGGTATGAATGACATGCAGATGCATGAAAAACACTTCCTGATACTAGCCATCAGGAAGCTCGATTTGTCTTCAAATTTGCAAACCTTTATCCTGCCATTGGGAGACTGAGTTTTGGCCTCCTGCTCAATTTCATTCACTGGCACCTTGCTTTCCATTCCCAGGAACAGCACAAGATTCCATCCTTGAATTCCACAACCAGAGTCCCTGTAAAATGAAATACATTAGTCTATCTGAATAATAAATAGTAAGTAGAAACAACATGTTACAGACAGAGATTCCAAAATAAACAGGTCAAATCAGATCAAAGCTCTGAAGTTTTGCTGCCATCCTATCATGAATAGTGGATGAGTAAACAGCTAACTGTAGGCGGAGGCTGCACAAATATTATGAGCTTCATTGATGGGGGAGCCCAGTATCTCAGCGCAAAAGACAAGGCTGAATCATTTGTAACCATTTTCACTTAGAAGTACTGAGTGAATGATCCATCTCAGCCTCTTCCTGAGGTCCCCAGCATTACAGATGCCAGTCTTTAGCCAACTCGATTCACTCCACATGGTCTCAAGACTGAAGGCATTGGTTATAGAAGAGGCCTTCCAATATTCTAGTAGTAGTATGAAGACTTCTGCTCTAAAATTAATCAAGCCCAAAGTCAAGTTCTTTCAGTACACTGACATCTACCTAACAATGTAGCAAATTTCTGAGATGTGTCCAGTCCATAAAAAAAACCAGGATAAATCCCACCTGGGCAATTACTGTTGCATAAGCCCATTCTCAACCATCAGCAAAGCAATGGGAAGCATCATTGATAGTGGTGTCATTTACTCAGCAATAACCTGCTCACTAATGCTCAGTTTGAGTTCTACCAGGGCTACTTAATTTCAGAGCTCATTGTAGCTTGATCCAAACATGGACAAATGTACTGAATGCCAGAGATGAGATCAGGGTCACTGCACTTGATATCAAAGTATCAAGGAACCCTAGTAAAATTGACATCAATGATAATTTACTAGGATGCTACCGGGACTTGATGGATTGAGTTATAAGGAAAGGCTGGATAGACTGGGACTTTTTTCTCTGGAGTGTCGGAGGCTGAGGGGTGATCTTATAGAGGTCTACAAAATAATGAGGGGCACAGATCACATACATAGTCAATATCTTTTCCCAAAGGTAGGGGAGTCTAAAACTAGAGGGCATAGGTTTAAGGTGAGAGGGGAGACATACAAAAGTGTCCAGAGGGGCAAATTTTTCATACAGAGAGTAGTGAGTGTCTGGAACAAGCTGCTAGAGGTAGTAGTAGAGGCGGGTACAATTTTGTCTTTTAAAAAGCATTTAGATAGTTACATGGGTACGATGGGTATAGAGGGATATGGGCCAAATGCAGGCAATTAGGATTAGCTTAGGGGTTTTAATAAAAAGGGTGGCATGGACAAGTTGGGCCAAAGGGCCCGTTTCCATCTGTAAATCTCGATGATTCTACGAATCTAATCAAAAGGAAAGCTCTCCGCTGGTTTGAATCATACCTGGTTGTGGTTGTTGGAGGCTAATCACTCAAACTTCACGTCATTGCTACAGCCGTTCCTCAAGATAGTGTCCTAGGCCCAACCCATCTTCAGTTGCTTCATCAACGATGTTTCCTTCTTCTTAAGGTCAGAAATTGGACATTTCCTGATGTTTGCACAGTGTTCAGTACCATTCACAACTCCTTAGATATCAAAGCAGTTTCTGTCCACATGCAGCAAGACCTGGACAAACATTCAGGCAGGATTAACAGTGGCAAATAACATTCCTGCCACATAATTGCCAAACAATGATCATCTCCAATAAGAGAATCTAACCATTTTTCTTGACATTCTATAGCAATATCTTTGCTGAATCTCCCATTATCAACATCCTGAGGGTTACCATTGACTACAAGCTGAACTGGACCAGCCATACAGTGGCTACGAGAGAGTAACTCAATTCCTGATTCCCCAAAGCCTGTCCACAATCTATAAGGCACAAGTCCGGAGTGTGATGGAATGTTCTCCTGGATGAATGCAGCTCCAAGAACACTGAAGATGCTTGACACCACACAAAGAAGCCTGCTTGATTGCCATTATATCCATCACTTTCACTACTGACAAACACTGTACCATTTACAAGCAATTCACAATATCTCCTTTGATAGCACCATTCAAATCCATGCCCACTATCACCTAGAAGAACAACAGCAGCAGACACAGGAGAAAACCACCACCTGATGGTGAACCAAATTTCCTTCACTATTGCGACATCAAAATCCTGGAACTCCCTTCCCAAAAGGGTTGTGTGTGTTCCTATAAAAGATGGAACTGCAGTGGTTCAAGAAGAGAGCTTACCACCATTTCTCAAGTACAGTTAGGAATGAGCAATAAAGGCTGGGGAAGTCTTGCAGCACAATAGGTAGCGCCCTCGTCTGTGAGCCAGAAGCTCAGATTCAAGGACCTGATGGCCAAGGGTGATGCATTCATAACTCAATGAAACAGGTTGAGTGTATCAATGTGTAAATCATTCCAATCTGCCAATGGCAGGCACTAAGAGTTGGAAAGACTCCTGGTCATCCATGCTTGATGCGGAGTGGCACCCCTCGAGCTATAGGTTTCTGGCAATAGACTAACAACCTGTTCAGGGAATTACTAGCTATGGAAACAGACAAAAGTCTGCCTTAGTGCACCACTAGGTGCAGGAAGAGAACTGGAATTGAAATAAATGCTGGCCCAACCAGCCACGGTTGAACTAAAATCTATAATACAGAATCTCTACCACCTAGAAGGGATAGAGCAGAGACCCATGAGAATACCTCTAAGTCGCATACCATCCTGACTTGGAAATATATCACCATTCCTTCACTGGTTTTGGGTTAATGTCCCAAAATTCCCCTCCTAACAGCACTGTGAATGTGTCTACTCCATGTGGACATGTGCTCTGACACAACCTTCTCAAGGCCCATTAGGGATGGACAACAAATGCTGGCCTTGCCTATCATGCTCACATCTCATGAAAAATGAAAAAGCAGACATAAAAAAAGAAGTATTTTGCATTTGTCCCTTAGAGCCTGATTTATCATTCAATAAGATTATGGCTGATCCTCTGCCTTATCTCCATCTCCACACACTTTCCCCATATTCTTTGATTCCCTTAATATCCAAAAAATTTATGATCTATTTCTTAAAACTCAACAACTAAGCGTCCCTGGGGTAGAAACTTCCAAAGATCCAGAATAATTTGAGTAAAGAAGTTTTTCCCAATCTCAGTGTAAATGGACCAGGATTATCCTCGCTGACCTGGGTCCCTTTCATTCTTTTTAATTGGACAACATCAAGGGATTTTGCAAATGCTAGATCCGGGCCTTCAGTGCTCATTCTTGCTTTCTGCCTACCATTATTCTGTTACTTATGGCCATCTTCCAACTATGTACTGCCAGCAAGTACTGTTTCCACACAATATTTATCTAGTACATGGTAAAATATGGAATTCTTTACCACTGGAGTCACTGAGGTGAATAACAGATACATTTGAAAGGAAGCTAAGTAAACACAGAGTGAGAGGTGCAAAGAAGGATGTGTTGCTGGATTAGATGAAGAGAAATAGGTGGAGGCTCATATGGAGTATGAACATTGCTGGCTTGACATCCTGTTTCTGTGCTGTAAGTACTTTGAAACACTTTGTATCCGGGTTGCTCAACCCTCTGAAGGATTGGTCAGCAAACTTCAAGAAGCAAGTCATTAATTGCTACGAAACTATGGTTTTCTGCAGTAAAAGAATTTTAGTGCTATTTGCAAATTGCTCATTGAGCATGAAATATATTTACTGCTAAAAGTTTACATACCATTCACTGTAATTACCATTAAGTTAAATGGCATACTATTAATGTGAACATTTATTTACATGAAAAAGACCATTTTTAAGTGCTGTGTAGAATACCATTGATGTGAAAATTTCAAATTTTGCAGTTATATGACACGGTGGCTGAACTTTAGACTGGAGATAAAACTAACAGAGAATCAATCACTTTACTTTGCGTTGAGAATTGCTATTCATCCACGGGGCTGCGATCTGCACACAGATTGAAGCCTCAGATAGCTTTATATCTCTCTCCCTCCCCCTTACTCCCAGTGATAAAACTTTCTATTCTTACTGCACTCCTGTTTCAGGCATGGCCTTGTGATTGATTGACAGGCTTCAATGTCACCTATAATATGTGCTCTTTGAAACAGCACACTTTGCTTTAGAAGACCAACAAGAATAACTGGAACTTTGAACTGGTCTCTCACATTCAGCAAAGATCAAAGAAGGCTATGAAATGAGAAATAAAATCTGCAAGAGCAAATAGTAGCCAGGCTTTTCACTTTTGCACACGACAACCCATAATTTGACATCCAAAGTGTTGGGAAAAATGACCTTGTGCTTATAGTGTGGGCCTATGAAAGAAACCTTCCCCATATCATTGTGGTCTTATCATCACCTGGTCTGTATGTGACTCCAATCAATCACACAATATGATTGTCTCTTCATACCCTCATAACAAGCGGGATAAACAACAAATGCTATCCATTTCAAGATTTAAACACAAATACTGGAAACTCTAGCCAACACAACAATGCAGGAAAGTTCAAATTGACCTTCCAAGGTATGAAAGCGAATTGCACAGTCAAGCAGCTGAAGAGTCTTTTGGGTGTTTTAATATGCCTCAGGAACCCAGAACTAGTGACAGAAAAAAAACAGTCCATTGGGGTTCTCACTGCTAAATCTCTCTTAGACAATACGTACTGGAATATGTTAAGTGAGATGGAAAATTCATTATCTAGACTCACAATTCAACGTATCTTTTTGGGTTTATTCCAATAAGCATAGAACTGTACACAGGTAAATGTCAATGGCTCCAAGAAAAAGAAATATAGCAAAGCTTTGATTCAAATCACGAAGAGATTTTCATAATGATTGTTTTGATTCAGGTCCATCACAGCACCAGGAACTCAGGTTCGATTCCTGGCTTGGGTCTCTGTCTATGCAGAGTCTGCACATTCTCTTTGTGTGTGTGTGGGTTTCCTCCAGGTGCTCCAGTTTCCTCCTACAGTCTGAAAGATTTGCTGGTTAGGTGCATTGCCTATAGTAAATTCTCCCTCAGTACATCCGGGTGCCTGAATGTGGCGATTAGGGATTTTCACAGTAATTTCATTATGGTGTTAATGTGAGTCGACTTATGACGCTAATGAATAAATAACTAAATAAAAACAATCCCAGTATTGCAAAGGTAATGATTAATCTCCTGAAATGTCTCCATAGCAAGGAGTCATGTTTGGAAAATGTTTATGCATCATAAAGTACGTTTGATTTAATTTGATTTACTATTGTCACATATATTAACATACAGTGAAAACTATTGTTTCTTGCACACTAAATAGACAAAGCGTACCGTTCATAGAGAAGGAAAACAAGAGCATGCAGAATGTAGTGTTACAGTCATAATGAAGTTTTAGAAGCATAGAATGAGAGTAAAATATAGAATTAGAAGGTATGCGGGGCACAGCTTGCAAGAAGTTGCCTCGCTCCGGCGCTATCTTGGAACATTTAGTGGCAAGCATGGTGCTTTTGCGGTGTTAATTTTATTTAATTTTGACAGACACAACCTATTCTGGTTAATTCTAATGCAATGTTTTAAAAGTTATACGAAAGTATAGTATAGTACGGCAGCTGACACGTTAACCCTGTTTCTCTTTCTCGAAAGATGCTGCCAGGCATGCTGAGTATTTCCAACATTTTATGTTTTTTTTTAAAGTAATGTTTATTTATTAGTCACAAGTAAGGCTTACATTAACACTGCAATAAAGTTACTGTGAAATTCCCCTAGTCACCACACTCCAGCGCCTGTTCAGGTCAATACGGCTAACCAGTGTACCTTTCAAATCATGGGAGAAAACTCAAGCACCCGGAAGAAATCCACAGAGACACAGAATGTGCAAACTCCACACAGACAGTGACCCAAGCTGGGAATTGAACCCAGGTCCTTGGTGCTTTGATGCAGCAGTGCCTTATAGTTAATCGAAGATACAATAAAAAGATAATAATTTTATTCAAGCATGATCTTTTTACTGCAAAAGCAACTTCTACTTATGGGTTGAAGCTTGTGCTGCTGTGTTCCATATATTAAAAAAACTTACATATACCCAGAATTTTCACAATGAAGCACTGCATTCCAATATGATAGAACGTGGTCAGCATTCTGAGCAAGGAGATTTTCTCAATTTTCAATCATGTGCCAGTGGCAGCAAAACTCACCACCTGGGAAAAATGTATTATAGTGTGGCTCACACACACCTGCCTTTGCGTTGACAAATTTCAGCCACAGGGATCAATTTAGTCCAGACCAGAGCTAATGGTAATCTATATCCACAGTACTTAGAAGTAATACAAATTGCAAAAAACCTGCGTTCATGTGGAGGGCAATTTTACACAATTCACTCCACTTTGATATACAGTCAGCATCTAACCTCACATTTCTTAAGCAAAAGATGACTATTTATTATGAAATGACAGCAGCAGTGAACTAAATAATTAGAAATGCCAGCAGATGTATCATCGTGATTTGTGCTGCATTTTGCTCCCTGGGCTGTGCTGTGTTGTGTGCATGTCAGCCTCAGGCCAAAAGCAATTGTAAACAAGCCTTAAAGGGAAGTGTTAGATTTGGCGGTAAAAATGGGAAAGGCTTTCAATGTAAAGCATCTCTGCAGAAAGATGGCAGAAAAATCTTTGACCTGAGGGAATTTATTTTTGATTATAATTAGAAATGAAAAAGCAATCGTGAGAAAGACAATTGGTATGGATGTGTGATATTGCACAAGTGCCTTGAAATTCTGCTAGATTTGCCTTCAACCATTAGCAATCATCTTTGGGGAATATTTACACAAGTATGTTGGGTACAGTCCATAATAAAATGTTCCGCCTGTAGAAGCAATGCACTCAATGATCATTTCTTACACTGCTGTAAGTTTCCATATTTCTGTTCAAAGCAGTTTTTAAGATCAGATCTTCAGGATGTAACATATCTGGTAACTCATTTGACTTGACTTTCCCCTTCTGCCGATCGGTGGCACAGCAGTTAGCACTGCCCCCTCACAAACACCAGGGATCCAGGTTGAATTCCTGGCTTGGATCACTGTCTGTGCGGAGCCTACACGTTCTCCCCATGTCTGTGTGGGTTTCCTCCCACAGCCTGAAAGATGTGTTGGTTAGGTGCGTTGGCCAAGCTAAATTCTCCCTTAGTGTACCCGAACAGGCACTGGAGTGTGGCGATTCGAGGATTTTCACAGTAACTTCATTGCAGTGTTAAGCCTTACTTGTGAGTAATAAATAAAGTTTGCTTTAAAAAGAAACATAAAATGCTGCATTGAAGGGGGTTCAGAGAAGGTTCACCAGGTTGATTCCGGAGATGAGGGGGTTAGCTTATGAGGACAGATTGAGTAGACTGGGCCTGTACTCATTGGAGTTTAGAAGGTTGAGGGGAGATCTTATGGAGACATATAAGATAATGAAGGGGCTAGACAGGGTAGAAGCAGTGAGATTATTTCCACTTAGAATGGAAACAAGAACAAGGGGGCACAGCCTCAAAATACAGGGGAGTTAATTTAGAACAGAGTTGAGGAGGAACGTCTTCTCCTGGAGGGTAGTGAATCTTTGGAATTCTCTACCCATTGAAGCAGTAGAGACTACCTCATTAAATGTGTTTAAGACTTATATAGATAGATTTTTAACCAAGAAGGGAATTAACGGTTATAGGGACTGGGCGGGTAAGTGGAACCGAACAACTATCAGATCAACCATGACCTTATTGAATGGCAGAGCGGGCTCGAGGGGCTAGATGGCCTACTCCTGCTCCTATTTCTTATGTTCTTATGTTCTAAACCTACTTCTGACACTAATAAATTTAAAGAAAACAATGCACTGGGATCAGCAACCAACACCAGAGTATTGAAACATGTTGTTCTGAAATGGGAAAAATGACCAGGGCAAAACAGAAGCAATAAATATTTTTGTTTTTGATGTCTGATAAGATCACAGTGAATATAATATTTATTGTAGATTTACTCCCTCATTTGCCTTGCTTTACTACAATCTAAATGTCTTGTCTGCAATAGATCATGCCACATCTAACTTTCATGCAGGGTTCTTCATGCTTCATTTTAAACCTGTAAATAAATCATTCCGAGCCTTGCTTTGTGACTTATCTTTGTGATGGAAGAATTGTTCCCAAGTAGTTGCAGTTGACCTTGGACTGGGTGACGGTATGAAAAATCACACACAATTTTGTCTCTTTAACATTATAATCCATTCTCCCGCTGTCTTTGTTCCCAAAGGTTTTATTACATTTCATAACAAACTCAGTTTGCTTAATTTTCTGTGATGATTACTTAATTCGCTAACCAAATGCTGCCCTATCATTTGTTTATTTTGGGAAAGTGCACTAAATGACCGAACAAGTAAAAAGATTGCAAAGCAGCAGTCGGCTGCTAGATGTGGCAGTCCAGGCGCATACACTGCAGTTCAATTCTATTTAGTTCTTCGGTTTAAGCTAAATCTCCTGAAGTGTGGTATGTTTTCCAAGAACCAAACCTGCTAGGTTTGGAGGAAGGAAGAAGAGCATAAAGCATAAGCTCCTGGCAGGTTGAGGGTACCTCCTGTCTATCATGCAGTGGAAAATCAAGAATAGGTTAAATACTGGAATATTGGCCCAATCTTCCTGAAATTGGATTCCTAAGCTGGAGTGGAGGGCATCTGGTCACCCTGAATGTTATGGAGTTTCAGCACCACTCTGTGAGCTTTGTTTTTTTCCAATAGAATCTCTACAATGCAGAAGGAGGTCATTCGGCCCATCAAGTCTGCACCAACCACAATCCTATCCAGACCCTATTCCCGTAACCCCATATATTTATCCTGCTAGTGGTCCCCCCGATTCTAAGGTTCAATTTGGCATAGCTAATCAACCTAACTTGCACATCTTTGGTCTGTGGAAGGAAACTGGAGCATGGGGTGGAAACCCACGCAGACACAGGGAGAACATGCAACTCCACACAGAAAGTGACCCAAGGCCGGAATTGAATCTGGGTCCCTGGTGCTGTGAAGCAGCAGTGCTAACCATTGTGCCACCGCACTGCCAAACAGGATCCCCACCCAGGAGTCAGCCTGATTGACAGACTTGATTTGCAGGGAATGTTACAGAAAGCCGGGATGACACTTTGATCGAGGTATTCAAGATTCTGAGGGGTATGGACAGTGTAAATAGTGAGTAACTGTTCCCACTCAAGGGAGCATCAAGAAGTGGAAGGCACAAATTGAAAAGAATTGGTGACAGGAGAAAAAGTAATGTGAGGAACGATGTTTTCACCCAAAGGGTATTTGAAGTCTGGAATGAACTTCCTGAGAGAGTGGACGAGACAGGTTCAATTGAGGTATTCAAAAGGGACTTGGATTGCCATTTCCAAGATCTGGTGAATCTTGGGCCTGCTGCACATGCACTGGTGGGAAACAGCCGTGCATACAGTGTTTATATTTGTTAATTGGTTAGGCCCATCCGCATGGCCAATGGAACCTGAAACTGAAAATGAAGGTCCCAAGCACCTGCAGAATAAGCAAAAACTCAAAAAAGGCTCAAAAACCATGGGAGAAGTGAGGGAGACAGTGAGAGGACAGGGAGAAGTTAAAAATTAAGCTTCTAGTAAGAGAAGAAGACAGTAAGAAGTGTGCCTCAAGAATTTTTATATAGTATAGGAGTTGTGCCATGACATACAAAAGGTTGGGAACTGTTTTCCTAGATACCAACTCCTGTTTTCCTAGATACTGACACCATCCCTCTACATAGCAACTTCCTGAGGTTGATCCAGACTGTTCACAACATTAGTGCTTTTTCATTCCTGGGATGAGCTCCAGATCACATGTCTGCACCGAGACAAATCATCAACAACTTTATGTTGTATGAGAATAGAATGCTGATATGTTGGCAAGTGGACTCTGATTGGCAGAGCCATTGGTAGAGGTAGAGAAAAATGCACCAGTTGCTGGTGACTGTCAGTTAACTGCCAAGCACAGTTTGAAATTTGAACCAGGCAGCTTGATTCTGATTGGCCAAGGCATTGCCTTGAGGAGTGAACCAGCAAACAGCTGTCATTTATTTTATTTAACTGAAACAAGCACAATGTGTGTACATGTTTGTTCTGTCTGCAAAGAACATGGCCCTATGTATTCATCTATGAAGCCTCCAATCCAAGCAAATGTGCCACACTGCAAGCCCGTTTGACAATCTTAAATTGGCTGTCAGCATAATTTTTAGCACACTCCGGATTAGTCAGATTTAGGGGTTTGCATTTCAAGCAATGCCTAGCAGTTAACTATCATCAATTTGTGCATTCTCCACCAATCAAACTTCACTTGCCTACCAATCAGCATCCCTTACTTTGTCTTCTTTTGAGTGTCCTGATGAGCTCAAGATGAAAAGCTTCAACAAAAAATATCTAATTTTTCAGCAGTAAACATCAACCATTTAGGTCGAGAAAATAAAGAGAGAAAATGTGGTCAAAAATAAAATTGAACTTGAACTTACAATGGTATGAAAGGATTCCAACAATTTGTTGTACATTATTTAAAAATATTTTGGTGCTGAGAAGAATACAGCATTTGAAGCTCTGCTGAGTGTCAAACATGACAGCAAAGTTTATTCAAATCAGAGACCAGATCATAAATAATGGCTTTCTGATTTTTCCACAATTGATAAACTAAGGAAATATTCACCCATCATTCATAAAAGGGTGCTTGGTGTTCTGAGATAAAAATCTGTTAACATGTTTTGTGTGTAATGGATATCAACCTGTTATCAAACTAACAAACCAGCTTTATCCAATTCATGAACCAACGTAGAGCAAGGAGATTATGTGGAACATGTGTAGGACATAAATTCAGCCTCAGCTGGAATATTGCATCCAATTCTGGGCACTGCACTTTAGAAAGACTGTGAACGCCTTGAAGGCAGTGCAAAATGTATTCACAAGAATGGTTCCAGGGATCAGGAACTTCAGTTCTGAAGATAGGCTGGAGAAGTTGGGACTGTTGTCCTTGGAGAAAGGTAGGCTGAGGGAAGGTTTGATAAAAATATGAGGAGTCTGGAACGAGTCAATCGGGAGAAATTTCCCATTGGCGAAAGGACTGAGAATGAAAGGGCAGAGGTTGAAAATAAAAGTAGTAAAAGCAAAATGAGGGGAAACGTTTTCATGTAGCAAGTGTTTTGTTTTGGTGTGGAACATACTGCCTGAGAATGTGGTACAGGCAGGTTCAACAGAAGCATTCAAAAGGATTTTAGATTTATCTCAAAAGGGAGATTGTGCAGGGTTATGGGGAGAAGACAGGTGAATGACACTAGGTGAACTGCTCATGCAAAGAGCTGGTGCAGACACGATGGGCTGAAAGGCCTCCTTCTGTAACATTACTTTGATTCTTTGCTGATTACAGTTGTGTCCAGCTACACCTTGTTGAAAGGCCACAGAATATCAAATATAAATCAAATATATTCGATTCTGAAAACATAAACTGAAAATGTGAATAGGAATTCATTGTGAATGTGGATTAAATCCAAATTGAAAAGCCAGTGTGAGCGGGATGGCGCAGTACGTGTGCCAGATCAAACTGATGGAGCTGCTGATTCAAGCTCTGTCCCTAATATATGTGGATTAATCTACAGAAATTACCTATAATGAATACAATCAAAATCTTATTGTAATGTCAGAAAGTCAGGTGCAGAAAACTACATAATGCATTTTGTTCCCTATCTCTTCTCCAAGAAGGATGTCTTATTCACTCTGTCTTACTACTTCATCTGCATTGCTAGCTGCACATGACACAGAATCTGGTTGCAATCAACAATTTGCAGTTGTTATTTTGCTGAACGTTTTACACACTGAATGTCTAATGATGGTGCTGAGTACAAAATACCAAGATCCATGGCTGGATTTTCCCCATCTCAAGCTGGCCTACATGCTGGTCTGCTGCCTCTGTTCCTGACTGACGATGGAAGGAGAGCAGGGGCTGCAGGCGGGAAAGAGCAGTCACCCCTCGTTCCCCCTCTGCCTTGTTAATTGGGTGGAATTATATCATTTGGGAGCTTGTTAAGAGCTTGCCTTTTGACTTCTTGAAATTTTCATTGGAGTAGCTGCTGTTAGAAGCTCTGTGAAGCTGACCAGCTGCCATCTGATGGCAGCAATGGTGGTTGTGCTGGAATTGCTTTATTTTATACAGAAATGTAATTTTTGAAAGAAACCTACTGAAGAATTACAATATTTTGCTGAACAACCGATCCCCACCCTATCGCCTCCCAATTCCCACCTCCCAACGGAGAAATCAGGAAGGATAGACAAGAAAAGAGGCAGGTTAAATGTCTTGAGCTATTCTGACTGCCTATTCTGGGGGCTTTTCTATGAACCATCAAAAGCTGACCCTAGGAAGAGCTAATGAAGGCCGACACTTCAAAGAGCATAGGGCAGCGTCAGGTGAACCATCAGATGAGCAATCGAGTGGGTTTAGTACACTGAAAGAGACGTTGTGCATTTTTCTGTCTGAGCAGATAAGTGCATTACAATTTTAACTCATCTTTGCAAACCATGCCAAACTTCATTGGCAACTGAAATGTTAAAAATCAGCAAGTCTTTGACCTATCGGCATTAAGGAGATGTCCATTTGTTACGTGTAGATGTGTACATCATTAGAGTGAGGGGAGAGGCATTCTAAGAGGACCTAGCCAGTCCTCAGGGCTCTCTGTGCTCTCTTGTGTGCAGGTTGTGATCAACATGATCAGTTCATGCCAATCGGGGAGGCAATGACCTAGTGGTATTAATCACTAGATTATTAATCCAGAACCTCAGCTAGTATTCTGGGGACCCGTGTTCGAATCCTGCCTTGGCAGATGGTGGAATTTGAATTCAATAAAAAAACCTGGAATTAAGAATCTATTGATGACCGTGAAACCATTGTCGATTGTTGGAAAAACCCAACTGGTTTTCAAATATCCTTTAGGGAAGGAAATCTGCCATCCTTATCTGGTCTGGCTACAGCAATGTGGTTGACTCTCAATTGCCCTCTGAATTAGTCTAGCACACTGCTCAGTTTCAAAGGTAACTAGGGATTGACAATAAGTGCCAGCCAGCGACGCCCATGTCCCTTGAATGAATAAAAAAACAAATGGAGGAAGCCTGGCTAGATTTATGCTGCATAGGAGGAGGCTGCCGAACAGGTCATCAGCATGGGCGTGGCAAGAAGGACTTGGGTCCAGTGCCACTAAAGTTTCAGTAATCTCACTAGTTGGCCACTGTGGGTTTGGCATCAATATGAGCAATCGCGGTCCAGTATAATAATACAGCTCCTGCCAGCAAATGAGGGAGGTAATTAAGATTTGCTGCTCATCAAAAGCAGCCCGATTGCATAAGGACAGAGCTGTCCTATACTACCATGTCAAGCAATGGTCCAGTTAAACAGTGGGTGGTTGGCAGAATCACCTGACAGCACATGAGCATAAGTTTTCCATAGGTTTTATCCATCTGACTTTGGACAGTCTGCATGTAGGAGATATATTATGGAGATGCCGGTGTTGGACTGGGGTACACACAGTGAGAAGTCTCACATCACAAGGTTAAAGTCCAACAGGTTTATTTGGTGGTAAACACCACCAAAGTAAACCCAATAAACCTGTTGGACTCTAAACTGATGTGAGACTTCTTACTGTGTAGGAGATATACCCAGCCCTTCAGAACTTTGTATCGGTGAGCACCTGGCTGCAATGATGTAATGCTGCCTGGAATGAATCATTGTGAAGAAGTTCACAACATTGAGACTTTAAATGCAACAGGCATCAAGTTGCCACCAACACAGTTTCAAGAGATCTCCCCAGCAAGTCTCTCACAAAGTGACGTTACAGTCACTCTGGGAAACCTGACTCTTTTCCTGCACTGATTCTCACTCAGCTGTGGGTAGCTAAATCTCTGACTGTATACTCTTGGGCAACACAAGGTTGTCTGCATCTCTGCCGAGGATCTCTAGGTTCCTCCTAGCCTTCGGAGTTTGAAGCTGATCTGTTATCTTCCTACAAAACCACAGCATCCTCAGCCATCCACTGTTCCCTTCTTCCCCTCATCCTAATCCTTCTGCTAATCCTTCTCTCATCCTTACTAAAGATTGTATCTCCAACTGAGACCAGATGGCCCATCTACCTCAGAGACTTTACACCCTGGGTAATGGACAGACAAAAAGAATCAATTCGAAGAGCCCTCTGAATCAGAGGAATGTCCTCCCTATTTGGAGGTTCTCCAGAAGGTTCCTCTGCTCATTCACATGAGCACTCCCAGCACTCAATGAAATGTTCACTGAAAAATTGAGACTCCAGTCTCAGCTGCAATTTTGATATTTGCCCAAACAAGTTTGTCCATTAATAAATGGGTTTCCCACCAGTTGTGATTTTCGCCCTGAAGGCATATTAGTGTCTTCCGAGTGTATTATTGCTGTGAGTTGGTTTGTTCGTGCTCTTAATTGCCTTCTCAATTCTGGTTCAAATAACTCAGGCAAGTTTCCAATTTTGTAAACCAGTATCACTATGTCAGAAGAGGCACCTGACTTCATTGTGTCCCATATTACACTCTGCAAAGCGGCAAGTTATTCAGCCTTAGCTAAAGTAAATGCACGGGATTATGTGGATAGCGCCTGGGTGGGATTGTGGTCAGTGCAGATTCAATGGGCTGAGCGGCCTCCTCCTGTACTGTAGGATTCAAATGAATAGGGGAGAAATGTGTTCATGTAGCAGAAAATTGCAGACAAGGTGAATCTCTGGGAGGAGGCAATCCTGCGAGTTTTTGTGACCTGCATAAAGAATGCTGCAAAGGGCACAGTTCATGCAGCTGTTGATCCTGGGGAATCGACATAAGTCCACTTAGTGTACGAAAATGAATTTCTTCCTTTTTGTATGTGCGTTGGGTGAGAACCAGACCCAACAATACACCACCAACCCACAGGGTGTATGCTCACACTTCAGTGAGGTGACTGAAGGCACTTGCCACCCCATGGAACTCTTCTGCAGAAGGGATTCAGGGAAGGAGAAAATTGTCAAGGGAAAAGGGAAAAAAGGTGACAGGCTTTATGTTTCTTTCATGCGGTTTTGGTTGAAAGGATTAGAATGTTCTGGAACATGGTCAATATTATCTGTCACATAAGAATGATGGTATCAGCGTTATCTTTGATAGGTCAGTAGTATCAATGTTTATGTCTGCCAGAAGGATTTAGAACCTCGGCCTAGTTGAGCTTATAGGCACAGACTGGATTGAGCTCCATCAGGAATACAAGTCTTCTGAGCAAGTTAAGATCAATAGGCTAAGAAGCAGCGGTGGTGTCTGACTCATTATGTCAACTCACTGACTGCTTGAGCAACACATCTCTGCTTAACAAATATCAGGACCTAAAAAGCCAGATGTTGCCTGTAACTGAGTTGTTCTCATAGGGATATTTACTGTATTGATGCTTCTGCTGTAAACACAACTACAACTATTGCAGCTCTAGGGTGAACTCATTATGTGCTACTGGAAAAAACAGCAATATCAGGAAAATTGAATGTCTTGTTATGTGCAGCCTTGTCTTTAACCACATTTAAAATGAACACTCGAATGAACATTAGTACATTTAAAGTGTTGCTGGAAATGAGTTTATTTTTAAAATCGCCGTGTCAACCTCTTTCCCCAAGCCAGGTAGATTTTTTGGATGGGAAAACTGAACGAACATACTTCCTGGGCATTCAGCAGAAAGTAATGTTAGGATTTAAATTTTTTTCAGCGGTAAGTATATCTGGCCACCAGCCACTTAGTCAGTCAGACTGACAAGCCAGCTATCTTTCGGAACAAAAACAACTATGGATGTCAGCTAAGTAGGAGATTGTGGAGTCTGATAGGAGAGGGCGAACAGTTAGGTGAAGATGCGCGTGGACAGAAGAGTTGGGGTTTCAAACTCTGGGGAGCTTTGGGCCAAACATCGTGGCGGTTATCCTGGCACTTCACACTAGTGGGATCTCACCCTTCCAACGGCACACCCCTGCCGTGTGTTTCCCGGTAACGTGGGGTGGAATCAGTCTGAAACCCCGATGACAGTGGTGGGTCCAGAAGATCCTGCTGCTGGCCAACAGCATGCCGCCTTCCTCCGCTGAGAAAAATGCCACAGGGAGGCCAGAGAATCCCAGCACACAAGTGGGGTTGGGCATTGTCAGGGGGTTGGGTGGGGGGGGCGGTGGTTGCGAATGATCACAGAGTCCAAAACATATCACAGTAATCTTGTTGAAGCTGGGTAAAGCTCTTCCTGATCCATAAGCAGAGAAATAAAGGCACTTACCTCTCAGAGTTGATCCTTTTAAACTCCTTTTACCAAACTGTGAACCCAGAGTTCTGGGAGTCCTGACCTCATTACTGGGCTTCCCTGCTGTATCATCCCCCATATTAGGACTCCTCTACCACCACCACCACCACCCCATCTCCACCCCCCTCAGGTGGCAGAGTTTGCAATAGTTATTAACAAACAAGAACCTGGCAGGGCACACAAGCACAGCTGCTACCAGGGGGGGAGGCCTTGCCTGAGAAGTGTAAGGTGAAACGATGTGGGGCACTAACTGTGCAAGGGTGATCCCATATCCATGGGTGAAAGGGTGGGGGAGGATGGGAGGGGGGCAGTCAGTAGCTTCCTGGGGTGTCTCCATGTCCCTGGGGGTTGGTGGTGGGAGGGAAGAGGAAGAATCCTTTCTTGTATTTCATTTTTTTATACATGGGCACTCTTTAAACAGGTGCCCCGATCTCTTGAAAGTTAAGGGCTCACTCAGAACCCCCCAGCCCCCCACCCCATCAGCGTGACATTGTGTGACCCACCTCCAGGATTTCTTTTGTCAATTTTGTCAATGGTCTTTTAAATGTCAAAAGATCTGGCAGGAAAAGCTGGCAGTGGTGCTGCCACCTGAGTTGACACTTGGTCAACAAATGATAAAATTCCATCCCCTGCTTCTAACACCAATTGGACAAAAAAAACTGCCAGTAACCTCCCTCTGATTTTTCTGAGTGAACTTCCAGTGTAGGATCATTCCCACCAGAGCCAGTGCAGCAAACCTCAAATTGAGCAACAAGATAAGTGGATTTCAGGACAGGGTAGATAAGGTAAATGGGTAAGAAGGTCGAGTGGGTAAGGTGGCAAGTGGATAGGGTGGCAGGTGGTTAGGATTGTAAGTGAGTGGGTAGATGGGTTCAGGGGTAGTCGAGTTGGGGGAACGGGGTGGGGGAGGGACAGTTGGGGTGTCAGTTTAGGTCAAGTGTTAGCAAGGAGGAGTCAGCAGGTCAGAGGTTGTTGGGGAATCAGGGATATGGGTTGGGTGGGGGAGGGGTGCGGTGGTGGTGGGGGGAGACAGTCAGTGTAATTGTGGGGTGAGTTGTGCAGTTACCCAAGTGTTAACTCTAATTATTTTCCTGTCTAACATTTTCTGGCTAACTATCCAAGTAAGTAAATTGGAATCATCTGAAGTCACTGACTCTAACTCAGAGTTGGAGACTTTTCCAGAAGGTTCTGGGGAACAGGGGAATTGTCTATCGGAAGTTCAACTCTTTGCTGTCTTTGATTCCCATCTCTGAATCTGTCATAATTTTCTACTGCTATCAAATCCTTTACTTTAAGAAGCTTCTTATTCTTGCTTTTGTACTCAGTACCTCTATTTCTGAAGCCCAAGATCCCATTTGCTTTGATAGTTTCTTTCTCGATATGTTGTGCCTCCTGCAAAACTCTGTGCACATGGACACATGTCCCTCTGTCTCTATATAGTAATTGGAACTGTGCCATTAAGTCTATGTTGCCCCTCCCCTTCTCTTTTACCAAAATGCATCACCTAGAACTTCTCAGTATTAAATTTCAGCTGCCACTTACTGTCCATTCTGCTAACTTATCAATGTCTTGTCGACTGGTGTCAGCCTCATAGTCAGCTCCAAGTTTTACATCATGGCAATTTTTGAGATTCTACTCTGTATACCAATATCCAAGTCATTTTATATATTACAAAAGCAATGTACTTAGTTAAATCTTAAATCTTGCTAAATATCCATGTAGACAACATCCCTTCATCAATTTCCCCTATCACTTCATCAAGAAAATTCAGTTAGATAAATAAAGTTCAATTTGCCATTTACAAATCAATGCTGCTTCTCCTTAAGTAACTCAAACCTATTCAAATGCCAGGTTTTCTCCCCCAGATTATGATTTCTGTAACCTTACCCATCACTGATGTTAAACTGATTACCCTGTAAATACAGTAAAAAGTCTGACAACACCAGGTTTTAGTCCAACCGATTTATTTGATAGTAAACGCACAAGCTTTCGGGTTAGTCCCTTCGTCAGGTGAATGGAGAGTTCTGGCCTAAGTTCTCCATTCACCTGACGAAGGGACTAACCCGAAAGCTTGTGCGTTTACTATCAAATAAATCGGTTGGACTAAAACCTGGTGTTGTCAGACTTTTTACTGTGTTTACCCCAGTCCAATGCTGGCACATCCACAACATACCCTGTAAATGCCAGGATTGTTCTAATGCCCTTTTGAATAAGTGTGTCACATTTGTCACTCTCCAATCCTCTGGCATCTCTCCTGTTTCTTGGGAAGATTGGAAGAATAT
The DNA here is from genome assembly GCF_965287045.1 of Carcharhinus amblyrhynchos. Classification (NCBI taxonomy): domain Eukaryota; kingdom Metazoa; phylum Chordata; class Chondrichthyes; order Carcharhiniformes; family Carcharhinidae; genus Carcharhinus; species Carcharhinus amblyrhynchos. The sequence continues at coordinate 41,859,504 of NC_137324.1, read as the reverse complement.
GGCAACCTCTCCATTACCTCCATCCCCACTTTCTTTAACTACTTGGGATGCAAGCCTTCTGGACCAGGCAACTTATCTACTCTAAGCATAGGCAACCTTTCTAGTACATCCTGCTTGTCAATTTTCAATCCATCCATTACCTCTACCATACATCTCCACTTTTACCAATAATTTGACAGCTCTTCTTTTTTAGTAAGCACTGATTCTAAGTGGTCAAGCCTTGTCCTTACACAGCCAAGCATGTGTCATCCATTGCGTCTTTTAGACAAGGAGAAAGATTTTAAGAAGCTTCTTAAAGGAGGTGAGAGACATGGTGGGGTGGAGAAGTTGAGGGAGTGAATTCAAAAATTTAGGATCTTAGCAGCTGAAGGCATGCCCACAGCTAGCTATCAGAGAATCACTTCATTGATGTCTAGCACTAAGCAAAGTAATCAAGGAGTTTGGAACATAATTGCTCCAAACAACACAGCATGAATATGATAGCTGCTGATCCATGATCATGATGGGAAAATTTCCAGTTCTTGTGTATCAATTAAATGGCAGTTTAGGTTCCTCTGCAGATCTAGCAGGAATTTTCAATCTTTACTTTCTGTAGAATGTCCTGATTTTTTAGAGTGAAATAAATAATGCATTGGACATCTTCACATGGTGTTTTAAAAATAAAAGATTACTGCAGTATCAAGTACTTGCCTTTTGATGTCAGTAGTATGTTTTGAAATGGTTAAGCAATCTGCAGGGTCTCGGAGTCAAGTGAATTGTCTCACTCAGTTATTTTACTCTAAGTATTCTATAGACTCTGACACTTGTGCTCAGTGAACTTCTCCCTATTCCAAGAGTGTGAGTCTGAGAATAAAGCAGGGACGACAGATATTTGGACTTCACGTTATTGACAGCTTTGGTATCAACAGTGTAATGTCTTCAATCAGGCCATTGAGGCTGGCCTATTGGAATACAAACTCCCTGATTAAGGAGTCAATTGATGGGCCAGTCAGGGAATCTTTTCCTTGTATTTAACTGGGAATGTCAGTTCTTCTGGCCTCCTGAAGGCAGACTGCTGACTGATAGCTCTCTGTTGTACTGCTTTTCGAATTGTAAATAAAGGGGTTTTAGTGAAGGGACTTCTGCCTCTGAAGACTTATTACACACAGCATCTTGAGAGATTGCATTCATGATGTAAACTATTCTTCTCACTGAACAATATTTACTTTGATCGATATTAACAAATCGGTGCCTCACCCACATGTTGAGGCATCACAGCACTATTACCATGATTCTCCTTACTGGCACTTGCCAGAAAGATGTTCTGCCAACAGCAACATGAACCCTTGTCGGTTTCTTAATGTACTTCAATCAGCTTGGAATTTCTCATTAGGTTTTATCGCGCCATCTCTCCTGAAGATGTCGACACTTGCTGGGTGTGTGGTCTCAAAGGTACCCTCCGCTACATCCCAATCTTCACTCGAACAAAATGTAAGCCAGCAAAGTGTTCAACTCTTAAGATGCATCACCAACCAGCCAAATCCTGGCTGAGAACCTCTGGTCTCACATGCCCCACCACAGGGAATGGAGAATTTTGCACTCAGCCAAATCTCTGTTCACAGCAGCATGACCAGATAATCCCAACTGTGGGCGAGGTTAGAGAATTCTGGCTGCTATCTTCACCCAAAGTCATGGGGAGCAGTTTTAACCAGGGCATAGCGGAAGTTAAAATGGAGTCAGTGAAATACACACACCAATTTAACTTGTGAGCGATTTTAATAGACCTGATATTTTAAGTGCAGGCAACGTCTTCCTGGCAATAAAACCCAATGCAGTATCTATCTAGAAATGAGACTAACATGTGTGAATGTAGGGCAAAATGATTTGCCTTCCAAACCTCGGATACTGAAGCCAGTTTTAACACCTTTACCATACTTTGCCTGGAAGCAGCTAATCACACAGAACATAGATTGAACCTGGGTCCCTCTAGGATTACACTGCTCTGTTCCACCCTGGGCTACCAGGCAAACTAAAATATTTCAAATTGAACAGGATAACAGAAAATTTAATTTAAAATCAAATAACATGAATATTTCAAAGAAAACTTTGCACATTAGACATATTTTGAATATTTTTAATATTATCGTCAGCAGATTTTTGATGCTATTTTGTTGTCTGTTTATGCCTTACTTGTGTAACTTGAGATTTAAATTAACAGCTTATGCCTTCAATCCGAATCCTCCAAATCAGTAAAAATAGGGAAGAAACTGCCATGAACACAATGAGTTGATATTTACAAACAGGTCATCGGGTCCAGTAATGCCATTGCTTGTGCCCCACATGGGTCTCCTCCCACCATTCTTCATTTAACTCTGTTAAAGTCTTTTATTCCTTTTTCCCTTATGCATTTATCCTTCTTTTCCTTAAATACATCTTGGCTATATGCTTCTAGTGTGATCTTAGACCAGACCCCAAAATTTATGTGATGATCTGGCAAGGGACCAGTAATATTTTATTTAAAGTTGGCAAAGTTTGAGATTCCAGGTATTTGCTAAGAGAACAAAACCACAAGATTCCATGAACAATTTACAATATCCAGCTTAAACCCTAACATTAAGAATCAACATGAGGTACATGTGAATGAACAGGCAAATCATGATTGAACACAATACACTGTACAACAAATGGCAAATATGACCAGGACAGATCCCATGGATTTCTCAGTAACCCAGACGTTAGTGTTCTCCTTAGAATTCTGTCTCGTTTATGAGAAATTGATAGTCACACTCTTTCTCCTTGAAGATTCGGTTTCAGAATTCCCTCCAAAAATTGCTCCAACTCAGACTGCCAAAGTTTTGATCTTGTATCCTGAGACTCTATTCCCCTGACCCTAACGCCACGTAGTCATGAGTACATTATGCTGTACTTTACTGAAGTTCTATTGAAAATCCAAACATATTATGTCTACTAAACCAACCTTATCAACTTTTTTTATTGCTTCTTCAAATAAATCAGTAAGCGTGCTTAAGCATGAGCTTCCCTTTTGAAATCTACTTTTTATTATGCCTTATTATGTAATGCAGAAGGGAAGTATACAGTAAATGGCAGAACCCTTAGAAGCATTAACATAGAGGGATCTAGGCGTTCAGGCCCACAGTTCCCTGAAAGTGGCAACATAAGTAAATAAGGTGGTCAAGAAGATGTACGGCATGCTTGCCTTCATCAGTCAGTGCGTGGAGTATAAAAATTGTCAAGTCGTGTAGCAGCTGTACAGAACTTTAGTTGGGCCACATTTGGAATATTGCTTATAGTTCTGGTCACCACACTACCAGGAGGATGTGGAAGCTTTGGAGAGAGTACAGTAAAGATTTATTGGATGTTGCCTGGCTTGGAGGGTATTAGCTATGAGGAGAGATTGGCCAAAAGTGGTTTGTTTTCACTTGAACATCAAAGGCTGAAGAGCGACCTGATAGAAGTTTACAAGATTATGGGAAGAATGGATAGTTGGAGTGTTTTTCCCAGGACAGAAATGTCAGTTGCTAGGGGACATACGTTTAAGGCAAAAGGGGGAAAGTTTAAAGGAAATGTGAGAGGCAAGTATTTTACATAGAGGATGGTAAGTGTCCAGAATGCGTTGTCAGAGGAGGTGATAGAAGCAGATATAATAGCAACATTTAAAAGGCATCTTGACAGATACATGAATAGACAGGGAATAGAGGGATATGACCTGCATAGAAGCAAAAGGTCTTTAATTTAGAAAGGCATCATGTGTCAGCATAGGCTTGGTTTGCCAAAGGACCTGTTCCTGTGCTGTACAGTTCATTGTTCAGTTTCTAGATATTTTTCTGTTAAAACTTAGAATAAGGAAACCATTATCTTTCCTACCACCAACATTAAACTAATGATGTATAGTTCCATGGACTTGTTCTAATTCCTTTTAAATAAATGAATCACATTAGCTGTCTGCCAGTCCTCTGGCACTATTCCCTTTCCAACTGAAAGTTATATATATGCAATAGTGCCTCTGTTACATCCTTCCTAACTTGTATTAATATGTGTGGATTCAGTTCTTCCAGATGAGGGGATTTATCATCTCTAAGTTTGATTGGTTCATCAATTATCTCTATCATTTCTGCCTTAAACATTTTTATATCATTTTTGATCTCTTCTTCCAATGTCATGTCCACCATATTAGTCTCTCTATTAAATACTGAGGCAAAGTGATTATTTAACTTTTCCGCCATTTTACTGTCATAATCTGAGTTGATCAAGTGAATTCCTCAGTGACCCTATCCCTAACCTCATTCTTTTCCTCATGTTACTATGTATGTACAATATTTTAGTTATTCTTTGATAATTTAATTTTGTGCCTTCCCAATTATTTTTAAAAAAATTTCCTAATCTTTTGTTGTCCTGGTCTTCCTTGCCGATGATGCGCACAAAGTCTGTCTTAATTATTTTCAAACTTTCACATATTTCTTTCATCAGCCATGATGTGTCATTATTGATAAGTTTGTTCCTCTTAGTGGAATATAGTTCTCCTAGATTTTATTGATTTGGCCGGTTGGCAAGTGTGAGGTGGTCCACTTTGGTAGGAAAAATGGTAGGAAGGACTATTACTTACGAGGCGAAAAACTGCAGCAGGCGACGGTGCAGAGGGACCTCGGGGTCCTTGTGCATGAGTCGCAAAAACCCAGCTTGCAGGTGCAGCAGGTGGTCAGGAAGGCGAATGGGATGCTGGCCTTCATAGCGAGGGGGATTGAATATAAAAGTAGGGAGGTCTTGCTGCAGCTGTATAGGGCATTGGTGAGGCCGCAACTGGAGTACTGTGTGCATTTTTGGGCGCCGCACCTGCGCAAAGATATTTTGGCCTTGGAGGGAGTGCAGAGGAGGTTTACTAGGCTGATACCGGAGTTGAGGGGGTTGAGCTATGAGGAGAGGCTGAATAAACTGGGCTTGTACTCGTTAGAGTTTAGAAGAATGAGAGGAGATCTCATTGAGACGTATAAGATGATGAATGGGATGGATAGGATAGAGGTGGAAAGACTCTTCCCGCTCAAAAAAGACAATAGGACTAGGGGGCACAGCCTCAAGATAAAAGGGGGGCGGTTTAGAATGGAGTTGAGGAGGAACTTCTTCACTCAAAGGGTGGTGAATCTCTGGAATTCTCTGCCCGTTGAAGTGGTGGAGGCTGCCTCGCTAAATATTTTTAAGACGCGGGTTGATGGGTTTTTGATAGGAGAGGGGATTAAGGGTTATGGGGAGAGGGCGGGAAAGTGGAACTGAGCAGCGACAGATCAGCCATGATCTTATTGAATGGCGGGGCAGGCTCGAAGGGCCAGATGGCCTACTCCTGCTCCTATTTCTTATGTTCTTATGTTATGTTCTCCCGAGTAATTGACTCTTCAGCCCTGGGAAAAAGACTATCTATTCTATCCAAGCCTGTCATAAGCTTGTGAACCTTTAATAGCCCCCCCCTCATCCTCCAAAACTCTACTGAAAACAATCCAAGTTCTTCAACCTTTCTTCATAGTCCATATCCCCTGAACCAAGCAACATCCTGGTAAATCTCCTCTGTACCCTTTCCAATGCACCAACATCCTTCCAGTAGTTGGCGACCAGTATTGTACACAATACTTCAAATGCAGCCTAAGCAAAGTTTTATACAGCTGCAACATGATTTTCCAATTCTTATACTCAACGCCCTGATCGATAAAGGCCAGCATGCCATATGCCTTCTTGACCACCTTGTTAACCTGAGTTAGCATCTTCAGGGAACTGTGGATCTGCATGCCCAGATTCCTCTATATGCTGATATTTCTCAGGGTTCTACTATTTACTGAATACTTTCCTTCTGTAGTAGATCTTCAAAATCGTATCACCTCACATTTGTCCAGGTTAAATTCCATCTGCCATCTTTCATCCCAGGTCTCCGGCCAATTTGTATCCTGCAGTGTCCTCTGAGAATCTTCCTCATTACCTGCTACTCCCCCAATTTTTGTATCATTTGCAAATTTACTATTCAGACTATTTCCTCCAAATCATTTATTTATATTACAAACAACAGAGGCCCCAGCACTGATCCTTGCGGTACACCATTTATCACAAACCTCCAGTTAGAAAAGTACCCTTCCACTGCTACTCACTGCTTTTTATGCCCAAGCCAGTTTTGTATCCATCTTCCCATAAGACTTCACATTCTGTATCAGCCTGGCATGAAAAACATTATCAAAGGCTTTACCAAAGTCCATGTATACAAGATCCACTGCCCTGCCCTGGTCAATTTTTTTTGTCACTTCCTCAAAGAACTCAGTCAAGTTTGTGAGACATGATCTCCCCTTCACAAAACCATGCTGCCTATCGCTAATAAGCTTATTCTCTTCTAGATGTGAGTACATACTGTCTCTAAGAATCTTCTCCAATAATTTCTTCACCACTGATGAAAGGCCCACAGGCTGTAATTTTCTGGATTCTCCCCTCTGCCCTTCTTAAACAGAGGAACAATATTAGCTACTCTCCAATCCTCTGGTACCTCACCCATGGCTAAAGGGATACAAAGATTTTGGCCAAGGCCGCAGCAATTTCTTCCCTCACATTTCTTAGTATTCTAGGATAAACCCTATTTGGCCCTCTGGGGACTTAGAACATAGAACATTAGAACATTACAGCACAGTACAGACCCTTTGACCCTCAATGTTGTGCCGAGCTATGTCTAATCCCAAAATCAAGCTACCCCACTTCTTATAATTCTGGTCTGCTCCATGTGCCTATCCAATAACCGCTTGAAAGTTCCTAAAATGTCCGACTCCACTATCACAGCAGGCAGTCTATTCCACACCCCAACTACTCTCTGAGTGAAGAATCTACCTCGGACATCCCTCCTATATCTTCCACCATGAACCTTATAGTTATGCCTCCTAGTAACAGCTACATCCATCCGAGGAAATAGTCTCTGCATGTCCACTCTATCTATCCCCCTCATCATCTTATAAACCTCTATTAAGCCGCCTCTCATCCTCCTCTGCTCTAAAGAGAAAAGCCCCAGCTCCCTCAAACTTTCCTCATAAGACCTACCGTCCAAACCAGACAGCATCCTGGTAAATCTCCTCTGCACTCTCTCCAATGCTTCCACATTCTTCTTAGAGTGAGGTGACCAGAACTGAACACAATATTCCAAATGTGGTCTCACCAACGTTCGGTACAGTTGCAGCATACTTGTCCAAATTAATGTTTTTCAAAATCTGCAATAACTCCTTCCTTTTATCTCAACATGTTCTAGAATGTCAACATCCTCCTTTCAACATTCACCATTCACCATATCCTTCTCCTTGCCTTAGTTTGAATGTTACTCCTAATTGTACTTCTTTTATCTTTAAGCTTAACTTATTTTCACCAGATATCTTCCCATTGCATACCATTCGGGATTAAATATTACTGAGCGACGTCAATAATGGAAGGGGCTTTCACCATCTGGGCCCCAACTAAGTCAGACAATTTCCAAAAATTGTATTTGGCCTAGATAGGCTGGGCGAATGGGCCAGGAACTGGCAAATGGAATTTAATGTTGGCAAGTGTGAAGTTGTCCACTTTGGTAGGAATAATGGTAGGAAGGACTATTACTTACATGGCGAAAAACTGCAGCATGCAACAGTGCAGAGGGACCTCAGGGTCCTTGTGCATGAGTCGCAAAAACCCAGCCTGCAGGAGCAGCAGGTGGTCAGGAAGGCGAATGGGATGCTGGCCTTCATAGCGAGGGGGATTAAATATAAAAGTAGGGAGGTCTTGCTGCAACTGTACAGGGCGCTGGTGAGGCCGCAGCTGGAGTACTGTGTGCAGTTTTGGTCGCCGCACTTACGCAAGCATATTTTGGCCTTGGAGGGAGTGCAGAGGAGGTTTACTAGGCTGATACTGGAGTTGAGGATGTTGAACTATGAGGAGAGGCTGAATAAACTAGGCTTGTACTCGCTAGAGTTTAGAAGAATGAGGGGAGATCTCATTGAGACATATAAGATGATGAATGGGATGGATAGGATAGAGGTGGAGAGGCTCTTCCTGCTCAGAAAGGACAGTAGGACTAGAGGGCACAGCCTCAAGATAAAGGGGGGGAGGTTTAGAACGGAGTTGAGGAGGAAATTCTTCACTCAAAGGGTGGTGAATCTCTGGAATTCTCTGCCCGTTGAAGTGGTGGAGGCTGCCTCGCTAAATATATTTAAGACGCGGGTTGATAGGTTTTTGATAGGCAAGGGGATTAAGGGTTGTGGGGAGAGGGCGGGAATGTGGAACTGAGCCACGACAGATCAGCCATGATCTTATTGAATGGCGGGGCAGGCTCGAAGGGCCAGATGGCCTACTCCTGCTCCTATTTCTTATGTTCTTATGGCCTGTCCTTTGAGGGAGAGGATTACATCATTCTTTATTTAGAAACAATTGTATATCCACATACTCTGAGGGAGGAGTTGCTGCGCAAGGAAAGTAAATTTAACTGCAAGATTCCCTGTATTATGCAGGTCAGTGACAGTCTCTAACAACACTCTGTTACCATCTCTACAACTTCCCACAATGCTAAGGGTCAGTCACTTGTGTTCACCCGTTAGGTTGATGGCAGACAATGCCACTACTTATAACGTCACTAAAATTGGCAGAGACATTTCTGACAGAAACACAACAAAAGCTATTCAGCTTTCCTAGTTGATCTCCTGTTCAAAAAGAAAAATGAATAATTAAGTTCATAAATAAATAAAACTTTTATATCACCACCACCCCAGTTACATAAACAAACTGTGTCATTCATTCGCCCATGCGAGAGACACGGTTGAAGTGTTTTTCTAGTTTCCTCAGCAGACAGTGCCAAGTTGATGACTCCACATGACTTTCCCTCAACATCCTGCCCATTATAAACACCACCATCATGCCAATTTGGTTCACTTCATATGACATTAAGAAGCACTGGACACCATGAAGCCTATTCACCTTGATAAGATTCCAACTGCTTGCTGTAAACCTGCAGCCCAGAACTAATCAGTGGCTGGACCAAGTTATTCCAGTCCAGTTATAACACTGGTCCACAGACCCATAATTTCCCAACCAGCTGTTCCTCCAACTGTCATCCTGCAATAGGAATAAATGATAGGGAATTGTCCCTGTCAGCTCTGTGGTGTCACTAGTATTGCATCACCTTTCTTGTGAAATATATGTTTCACATTAAATGGCAATGGCATACAGTCTGCTGACAATCCTGGAATGGGAAATAAACACAACAAGTGCAAAGGAAATGATGTGGCATAAATATAGGGAAACTAAATCATACCAGTAGATAGAGGGGCTGCCCCACCAGCTCTGTTGCCTTCACGTTGGAAGTTTTACAATGATTGCTGTTCTCCTAAACACTTTAAACCACGTGCCAAGCAAACTGCGTCCCTGAACAGCGTATGGAATAATGTTAACTTGAGCTTTATGCAAGTCTAATAAAAGGGAACAAAAGCAAAACAGCTGGTCTTTACTGCAGCTTCCCAGTAAGTAAATGAACCGGGAATCATAGAATCTCAACCTGCTACGGATGGACTGGCAGTCCAGCTTCTCCAGTTATAAGATGTGGGGGTAATTAGTCTGTTGGAAAGAAGGCAGCATGTAATTCCAGGGTTTCAGTTTCTGGGTAGGCTTGGTGTTCTGAATGGGTGCACAGGAAGCAGCAAATCAAATGACTTCCCAAGCAAATCCACCATGGGGAAATCAGCCAATCAGTCAGCCGTGGCATTAAGACTGTGCACTCAATTATGAGCCCTGCTTGCAATTTGCACCCTCCAACTGTGACCTAGACTCGGATGCCAATGACTCTTACCTAACTAGAAGCAGAGCTTGGAAAGATCTGAGTAGATGGAGTCTGAATAGAGCTGAGGCAGGCCCGTTTCCAACCAGTAAGGCAGCAGTGACTGAGTCTGCTATGATTTCCTAGAAGAACCCCTACAGTGCAGAAGTAGGCCATTCAGACCGTCGAGTCTGCATCGACCACAATCCCACCCACTCCCTATTTCTGTAACCCCTGCAAATCCCCTGACACTCGGATCAATTTAGCACGGCCAATCAACCTAACGCGCATACCTTTGGACTGTGGGAGGAAACCGGATCACCTGGAGGAAACCCACGCAGACAGAGGGAGAATGTGAAAACTTCGTACAGTGATTGGAGGCTGGAATTGAACCCAGGCCTCTGCCACTGTGAGGCTGCAGCGCTAACCACTGAGTCACTATGCCGCCTGTTGGTAACTTTAAGATAAGGAGTTGAGCACAGTGTTGCACCTGAATCTCCAACTTTGCCCGGCCTTATGAGTATGAGTCCAGAGACTTATCAATCAAATGTGGAATAATCAGTTTGGTCACATTTTCATCAGCAGCTTAATAGTTTGCTGCTGGACAGGAGTGTATTATAGAAAGGCCATGTAATTACTATCGAACAATGAGATGGCCGAAAATATCTCTCATATTTGAAAGGTCACATGATTGCTAATTGCCAATTATATTTTTTGACAAAAAGAAAGATTTTGTGATTCTAATGCCCAATGAGATTGCTTAAAAGAGACACACACTCGTTCTTATTAGGTGCATTATAAATTTTGAATTAATTAATTTGAAAAGGGCACTTAGAGTAAAACTTCATCTTCAGTTAAAATTGAATTTCATCAGGGTTAATCACAAGCAGGCTGCAATGTATATGATTCATTATGATCATCCATTACAGAAAAACATATCAGTTATGAAGATAATAAAAATTGAACAATTTTTTAAGCAAATGTGTTTCCGTGTCTGTGTGGGTTTCCTCCCGGTGCTCTGTTTTTCTCCCACATGCCAAAGATGTGCAGGTTAGGTGGATTGGTCATACAAAATTGCCCCTTAGTCTCCCCTAACACTATCAGGGTAAATGCGTGGGGTTACAGGGGGAGGGATAGGGTGGGATTGCTGTCAGTGCAGGCTCAATGGGCCAAATGGCCTCCTTCTGCACTGTGATGAGTAAACAAATATGAAATATCCCTGAAGAAAGGAATAGCTGAAAGCCTTTCCATTTGGAGCCAGGGATAGTTTCAATGGAATTGTCTGTCACTAATAGTCCTATGTTACTAGAAACCTACCTTTTTTGTTTTAGTGCTAAGAATACATTTAGACAAAAATAAATGCTTATCACTCAATAGAACTACTGGATTATTTTATGACTTCAAACCTATAGAGCGTTTGGATTAAAGATATTGGTGAGTTGAAATAATATATGTTTGATAGCACTGTATGTGGAAATAGCATGGTTCACTGTATGATGCCATAACCATAAAACTACCAGAGCTCTTTTCTAAAAGGAAAAGACTTGCTCTTAGATTAAAAATGAAGAAATAAACCAATGAGTTGTTCTGACCCCATCCCTTCCCTTCCTGTACCTCCTACACCCTTAGGTTCTGATAAATAACAAACTAATTCTATTTAACCTTATTGAGTCTGCAGCCATGATTACAGTGCCACAACTTATAACATTGTGCCTTTTGTTCACTGTGTAATACTGACTGGAATATCTAAACCTACCTAAATAGAATGTTATGATTGAGGAGGGAATATATTCTCCTTACTGGCCCTGTGCTCTATTTTGTTCTTTACAATTACATGTTAAAGAGCACCTAGGATCAGAAACTGTATTTGTGTAACCTCACAAGTTTCACACAATACCAATGGCTATGAAAATTTATCCACATATTCAGAGGGGACATGGCATGATGGTAATGTCAGTGGATCAGTGATTCAGAGGCCGAAGCTAATGGTCTGGGGACGCAGGTTCAAAACCCACCAGAGCAGCTGGTTCAATTTAAATTTAATCAATAAGGACCTGGGTTCGATTCCTGGCATGGGTCACTGTCTGTGCGGAGTTTGCACCTTCTCTCCGTGTCGGCATGGGTTTCCTCCAGGTACTCTGATTTCTTCCCACAGTCCGAAAGATCTTGGAATCATAGAATCATAGACTCCTATAGTGCAGAAGGAGGCCATTCGGCTTATCAAGTCTGCAACCAACCCTGGCCCTAACCCCATAACCCCATGCATTCACCCTAGCTAGTCCCCTGACACTAAGGGGCAATTTAACATGGCCAATCCACCTAGCCTGTACATCTTTGGAGTGTGTGGGTTAGGTTGATTGGTCATCTAAATTCTCCCTCAATGTACCCAAGGAATGTGGTGACTAGGGAATTTTCACAGTAACTTCATTGCAGTGTTAATATAAGCCTACTTGAGACACTAATAAATAAACTTCAAAACTTAGATCTGAAATTAAAAGCGTGATAGTGATCATAACACGACCATTGTTGTAAAAACCAATTTGGCTCACCAATGATGAAAATTAGCTATCTTTATCTGGTGTGGCCTACATGTGAATCTGAACTATACAGCAAGGCGATTGTCCTCTGAAATGGCCTAGCAAGCCACTCCATTGTATCAAATTTCTACAAAGCCTAAAAGGAATTAAAACAAATGGACTACCCAGTATCAACCTAGGCACCAAAAACAACAATGGTGCCTCCAGCCCTGTTGACCCTGCAAAATCCTCCTTACTAACATCTGGGGGTGTGTGCCAAAGTCGGGGAGGTGTCCTCAGACATAATCATACCTTACAGATAATGTCCCAGACACCACCATCACTGTTTCTGGTTATGTCCTGTCCCAGTGATGGAAGCACAGTGTTTTACAGTCAGGAGTTATCCTGGGAGTATTGAACAATGCCTCTGAATCCCATGAACTCTCAAATATCAGTTAGATCAAATAAGGGCAAGGAAACAGTCTACTGGTTACCACCACCTACAGCCTCCATGTATTCCTCCATGTAAAATACCACTTGAAGAAAACACTGAGGGTGGCAAGAGCATAGAATGTACTCTGGGTGGGGGACTTCAGTTACCAACAGTAGGTCAGTAGCTGAGTTGGCTAACTCTTACAAAATGGAGTTGTTCGACTGAGTTTGCAGCAGGTGGGGAGGGAACCAGCAAGAAGGAAAAATATGCTTGACCTCTTCATTATTATTCTACATGGCTAATGTATCTATTAGCACAATTACAGTAATGGTGGTAGGAGTGACCACTGCACAGTCTTCCCAGAGACAAAGTCCTGTCTTCACCTTGGGGATACCCTCCGTCATGTCGTGCAGTGGTAACTGAAACAAAAGATACAGAAAGGCAAGGAAGAGAAAGAATGAAACAGAACAAAATTAAATCAAATCCAGTAGTATCAGTAAAAAGTAATTTGAAACAAGAGTTAAAATATATGACGAAATAGACATGTAGTAGATTAAAAGGTGATATGTTACAATGACACACGTGATGAAGGATATCATCTCTTTCGTTGTGGAGCCACAGAACGGTAAAAGATAACAGCAGAGATGGAGACCATCTTGGTTCCTTGCTAGAACAATATAGAACAAACCACATGGCTCCACACTCTCTGCATAGCTTTTTATCTTGATTCAAATCAAATATTTATCCAATTCTTTTTTTAAGGGATACAAAGTGGTCTCCTGCAACTACTCACGGTGGCAAAGCTATTTTGTGCTCCAATATGGCTCAGGGATAGAAATTTGCCTCACCTCTCTGCTCACGTCTTTAGTGACAGTTTTAAATGAGTAAGCTGAGTAACCTTTAACTTTAAAATGGAAAGAATGATTCAGTTAAAATAAAGTTTCTGATTTTCTTGCAGTTGTATTCCATATGGGAAAGATTTCCCATACACCTTCGGAGCAATGTTCACTAAAAATAACACACAGCAAGCATTTCCTAATGCTGATGATTCTTCTAGAGCTTATAAGTGATTTATGAAAGGAATTACTAAATGCTACTTCGATATTACACTGAGAGTTAAAGCTAAATCCCAGCTCTGCGTTCACTGGGAGATTGTAGTAAAATTCCAATTGTGTCGACTGAGAGTTTTTATCTAAATCTCAGGACCCCATTGCAGGGGAATTTGTTGCTGAATCCCAACTCTGTTTTGTAGAAGTATCTGGAATTGATTCCGTAGATATTTGCTAGACCAAGGGAGTGAAATTGGTACAAAATGGACAATAATCAGCAGCCTATTTTACATAGTCCCTGATTGACATTTCCAATTGTAAAGATTATCTGGCTCAATTTTGTTTTCAAGTTATTTATTAGTGGCACAAGTAGGCTTACATTAATGCTGCAATGAAGTTACTATGAAAATCCCTTAGCTGCTACACTCCTGCGCCTGTTCGGGTACACGGAAGGAGAATTTATCATGGCCAACGCACCTAACCAGCATGTCTTTCAGACTGTGGGAGGAAACAGGAGTGCCCGGAGGAAACCCACGCAGGCATGGGGAGAATGTTCAGGCTCTACACAGACTCAGTGACTCAAACTGGTAATCAAACCTGGTTCCCCAGTGCTGTGAGGCAGAGGTGCTAACCACCACTCCAGCCTTAAAACAGGCTAACTGTCACTTTGTTGTTAGCTACTTCATGTTATCACCAAAGATCAATTTAACCTCCCCAGCCTGCCAGCCTACACTCTATTCAGCACCCTTTCCCTCTTTCCTCCCTCACACCACCGCTCCCCCCCCCAACTCCCATCAGTCTAGTCAAATGTTAGCTCTGTGCCGTAACAGAAGTTTGTTGCTTGGACTCTCAGTTTTCTGCTGCGGTTGAAGTGAACTCAACCTGAACACTCCCCCATCAGGGCTGCAGTGCTTAACAATGCTGCCAAGCATTTTGCTTCTACACTATAGCACCACCAGTCTGCTGTCTAGAGCTGTGCACTTACAAATGATGAGATTTGTGGGCAGGGGCCTGGACCCACTCATCAAATTTAAGTCAAGAATATAAATATTCCTCTCAAACTAGTTTTGTTCGGTGTTGAAATTATTTGAATAGAATTTATTAACTTAGCCAAACACTTTAATTGGTGATTCTTCATTGTAACTAATTGCAGATTATTTCTCATATCATTTGGAATAATTTCCTGAAATATTCAGAATCATTTCCTGAAATATTTAAGATTTTAATACATTATTGCAATATGATTTTAAAGGGGCTCACCAACTGCCAAGTATTTGTTTTGTAGTTTTTGTTGAATTTAACTCTATCTGTAGTTTACTGGTTTATAGAATAAAAAACTCATCAGTGAATATTGAATTTAATTTAGTTTAATTAAATTAAATTTTATATTCATTATATTGAATGATATTACTTCTTGGGAATAGAACATTTTTCCACTTATGCCATTTGAGGACATAGATGGCAAGATTCTCCCAGCAATGTGGAGCCTCACTTGACACAAGCGAAGAATGTAGGTTCGAGATTTGCCTTTACATGGTATTGTAGCCTTGTCTCTCATAAGATCATAGGAATACGTTACTCAGCCTTGGGATTGTTCCACCATTTAACTAGATGTAATCTGCATCTTCACTCCATTTACCAACCTTGATATCTTATCCCTCAATACCCTTTATTGTTAACATTGCCTGCTCCCTTAATAAGCAGGTACAAGCAGAGCAATGCTGCTTCTCCTTCACCCCAAGGTATATCTTATCCTGAACAAGTCAAGAATTTGATAGGAATACTCTTCACTTGTGAATCCAACAACACTAAAGAACTTCAACACCATCCAGGACTGAACAACCCACTGGATTGGCATACCATCCACTACCTTAAACGTTGACTAGCTATACAGAGGTAGCAGTGTATAACATGTACACGACACATGGGAGCAACATACCAAGGTTCATTCAACATGAAATGAAATTACAGGTGAATAAAACATGTTCCCAATTCCAACAGCGGCGTCAGGATTGGGGCAAGAGTTACGGTAATGTGCGCTCTAATCTGTCCCCAACAATTATTCAGCTCCAAGTTCAGACTGCCCTCACACAATGTGACACCTTACACTTGCCACCTCTTTAATTAGTTACAGTGCCTCATCGCATTCACCTTCATTGGCAGTCTGTTGGCATCTTCCAAATGTATGGCTTCTACCGTCTAGAAAGACAAAGGCAACAGGCATATGGAAACACCTCCAAGTCTCTCTTCACCTTGACTTAAAACTTTCAAAGTCATAGAGCGCCCTTCCTAGCAGCATTGTGGGTGCGTCTGTACCACATGGACTTTAGTGGTTGAAGAAGGTGCCTACTATCACCTTCTTGAGGGCAATAAGTGCTGGCGTTGCTAACAACACTCACATCCCTTTTTTTAATGCTTCAGTAGAGCATTCCCTGAATGAGTTTATCAATTTTGCCAAGTTACAGGCTGTCTTAGACTTTGTTTCAAGTAAGAACTGATTTGAGACTAGCCAAATTCATTTCACTAAGCCTTTAGTAGTAAGAAGAGAGAGGAGACAATCAGCTTATCAGTCCCGGCCAGATTTGTAATTGCATGCCAATACAGATGAGGAGGGTCATTCATGTTAGTGCATCCATGTAATCCTCCTAACACAACATCTACCCATTCCTTACATGATTTTTGAGTTTATGCCTTCATAACTGTCCAGAATTATATTCAGTGTGTTAATAAACAAATACTGGCATCAAATCTAGGTTTGCCTTTTACTAATCTAAACCTGTGTACCTATTGCTGGGTTTGGTTTGAAGAAAATATCTTATCTACACCATTTAATATGGCACAGTGTATACCTCTATAAGTTTACAGAAACAGCAACAACAACAAAGGAACTATGCATTTGACATAGTTTTAAAAAGGAGTATTATCAAATAAAATGTGATACCAAAAGGAGCGTTATCAAATAAAATGTGGTATTGGGGCAGCACGGTAGCACAGTGGTTAGCACTGCTGCTTCACAGCTCCAGGGACCTGGGTTCGATTCCCGGCTTGGGTCACTGTCTGTGTGGAGTTTGCACATTCTCCTTGTGCCTGCGTGGGTTTCCTCCAGGTGCTCCAGTTTCCTCCCACAGTCCAAAGATGTGCGGGTTAGGTTGATTGGCCATGCTAAAATTGCCCCTTAGTGTATTAGGATGCTTAGGTTAGAGGGATTAGCAGGTAAAATACATAGGAATGTGGGGGTAGGGCCCAGGTGGGATTGTGGTCGGTGCAGACTCGATGGTTGGACAGATAAGCTTGATTACTTTTAAGAAAAGAGTTAAGGAAGGAGATTGGCAAGAAAGGTTTATTCAGGGAGTTTTAGGATGTAAGTCATGGACAGTGCTGCTCACATCCCTTGAATGAATGTTTTTTAAAAAGGTGTTTAAGTTAGTTTTAAACTCTGGTTCTTGTTGAAAATACTTTTAATGCTTAGATCACACACTCTTATCTTCATAGATCATAGAATCATGACAGTGGAGAAGGAGGCCATTCGGTCCATCAAGTCTGCACTGACCATAATCCCACCCAGCCCCTATCCCCATAGGCACACAAATTTACCCTGGTAATCCCCCGCCACCTTTTGTATAAGAAACATAATGAATGATATTGCGAGTTTCTTTTTCTCCATAAAGTCATTTGCAGCCATAAATTTCCTTTCGCATTGCTTTATTGACTGGTTTTGTTCTTTTTCAAAAAAACTTAAGTCAATCGCACAATGTGAGGATCGGCTGGTTTAATCTCCATTTAAGCATGAAAAACATTTGTTGACGAATGTGTCCACAGAACAAGGACTTGGATTTACACACAGCAATGAATCTAGAAAATCCCATAACTTATCAACCAGTTTGGACAGTGGGAAACGTTAGATGCCAGGTTGCTGGTTTTGCATTTCATAAGAACATAAGAAATAGGAGCAGGAGTAGGCCATCTAGCCCTTCGAGCCTGCCCCGCCATTCAATAAGATCATGGCTGATCTGTCGTGGCTCAGTTCCACATTCCCGCCCTCTCCCCATAACCCTTAATCCCCTCTCTTATCAAAAACCCATCAACCCGCGTCTTAAAAATATTTAGCGAGGTAGCCTCCACCACTTCAACGGGCAGAGAATTCCAGAGATTCACCATCCTTTGAGTGAAGAAGTTCCTCCTCAACTCTGTTCTAAACCTCCCCCCCTCTATCTTGAGGCTGTGCCCCCTAGTCCTATTATCCTTTCTGAGCGGGAAGAGTCTCTCCACCTCTATCCTATCCATCCCATTCATCATCTTATACGTCTCAATGAGATCTCCCCTCATTCTTCTAAACTCTAACGAGTACAAGCCTAGTTTATTCAGCCTCTCCTCATAGCTCAACTCCGGCATCAGCCTAGTAAACCTCCTCTGCACTCCCTCCAAGGCCAAAATATCCTTGCGTAAGTACGGCGCCCAAAACTGCACACAGTACTCCAGCTGCGGCCTCACCAATGCCCTATACAGCCGCAGCAAGACCTCCCTACTTTTATATTCAATCCCCCTCGCTATGAAGGCCAGCATCCCATTTGCCTTCCTGACCACCTGCTGCACCTGCAAGCTGGGTTTTCCACCTGGGATAAGAAAGTTCTAGAATTCATCAATAATGATGAGGTTTGTTGGCCAATCTGTTAGTTAGCTTTCATATGTTGACAAGTGAAACTGATGCTATTGACCTCAGATCATTACCATTATAGAACAAAGTACTCTGCTACAATTAAGAGTGTAAAACATTTTGTTACTAATGCGTTGGTTTCTGAGAAGTGTATTTTACAAATGAAAACATTTTCTGAAAGCAGGTTATTGGCTAAACATGAGCATACGGCAGATCTGACAGATATGAGCATAAATTAAAATTTCTGTTATCTGCAGACATTAACACTAAGCATTCAGAATGATAGATAGCTGATATACTTTGCAGCTGAGAAATCCAAGCAAAAGTTCTTTTTAGTTTTCCATGCAACATTATGGGTGAAATTCATAAAGGGACATGATCCTTCATCTCAATTTCCCACAAAGTTGCAAATAAGTATACTTGAGGAATCTTACAGCTGATCCATTCAGGTGCGAGAAACAATCACGTCTCTACAACGTCTGTCTGTATCGTCAGTGATACCAGGAGTTTTGGCTCCATAACCCAACCCAAGAAGTTCATTTCATGTGCACGTTATGCTTTAAATGGAAGAGTTTCTAAGCAGTCTTAAATTTACATCTCACCAGCTTTAAGTCTCCTCAGTCTACTGTCACACTTTAATTTGAAGCAGTGTTCCTACAAATTCATCATCTTAACGTATCTCTAAAATCTCTTTCCAAATTAAATAGCTCAAACCTAGACCTCCAATGTTAAACATCTGTCTCATGACTCTTTTTTGACTCAACTCCCTTGTACATCAATGACCATTGCTGGGCAACACTTTAAACATGATGTATTTGCAGCAATATTAAGTACGACTTTGACTTGTTATCTACAGTTTTGGCTATATGCATCTACATGTCTAGTTGATTGCTGCTCTGTGGTGACTGGAGATGTTGAGCACCAGATCTCAAGGTTTCTCTCACATTTAACTTCAATTATTTAATGCTATTTATAGACTACTTATGACCAATGTTCCCTCTAAATCGTGCATGTCTCTAGACACACAGCACTCGGAAGATACTCCACTGGCCTCTCACAAGTCATTCCTTGGTAAGGCACTGTGTGTGTAAGAACATAAGGAGTAGGAGCAGGAGTAGGCCATCTAGCCCTTCGAGCCTGCCCCGCCATTCAATAAGATCATGGCTGATCTGAAGTGGCTCAGTTCCACTTTCCCGCTTTCTCCCCATAACCCTTAATTCCCTTGTCTGCCAAAAACCTATCTACCCATGTCTTAAATATATTTAGCGAGGTAGCCTCCACCACTTCAACGGGCAGAGAATTCCAGAGATTCACCACCCTTTGAGTGAAGAAGTTCCTCCTCAACTCCGTTCTAAACTGCACCCACCCACCGCGCCCCCCCCCCCCCCCACCCCCGCCTTATCTTGAGGCTGTGCCCTCTAGTCCTGCTGTCCTTTCTGAGCGGGAAGAATCCCTCTACCTCTACCCTATCCATCCCTTTCATTATCTTAGACGTCTCTATAAGATCCCCCCTCATCCTTCTAAACTCCAATGAGTACAGACCCAGTCTATTTAGTCTCTCTTCATAGTCCAACCCCCTCATCTCCGGTATCAGCCTAGTGAACCTCCTCTGCACTCTCTCCAAGGCCAAAATATCCTTGCGCAAGTGCGGCAACCAAAACTGCACACAGTACTCCAGCTGCGGCCTCACCAATGCCCTGTACAGTTGCCTTGTGAGGCCTTGCAGAAAGACCTCCATCCCTCCAACCCATCTTGAAAATCAGCTTATGCCTAATGCCCCTCTGCTCATCCAATAAACGGCTTGTACTTATACCTATTCCCTCTATTTCACTACTGGTGACCACTCATTCAGCCATTATATGTCCTCTGGATCTCCTTACTTACTTCACCTTGTAACTCTCCCTTCTTGGGTACAAAAACATTTGCCCATATTATTATCTAAATCCCAAACTTTTAAAAATGAATAATACAAGCTGAAACTGTTGATTAAAGTTATTAAAAAGTCAGCTGCAAGATGGTTTTGATTGATGGGTCATTTGGTGTTGGTCAAAAAAAGAAATTATCTCTGCGATTTCAGCGGAGTTCATTGTTGATATTTCACAAAGGTTGTTACTGCAGCTGAGTTATTATAAATGTTTGACTGAGTTTCAAAAGCTAAAAACACTTATATGCGGGTCCTGAGTCCATATTTTAATTCAACTATCAAATGATTAGTTGCTTTTGATGTGGTTACTGAGTAGAAGCTTGTTTATTTTTTATAACAAAGAAAATTACAGCACAGGAACAGGGTTGGCCCTCCAAGCCTGCACCAACCATGCCGCCTGACTAACTAAAACCCCCTACTCTTCAGGAGACCTTATCCCTCTATTCCTATCCTATTCATGTACTTGTCGTGACGCCCCTTAAAAGTCACTATCGTACCCGCTTCCATTACCTCCCCCAGCAACGAGCTCCAGGTACTCACCACCCTCTGCGTAAAAAATCTGCCTTGTACACATCCTTTTGATTGAACTCTCAAAAATCTTTGCATGGGTGTCATGAATGAGAGATTTTTTTCTACATCAAATATGTGTGAGTGAGAACTTAGTTAGATCGTGGCAAGTATTGTTTCATCTCCACATGGTTGTTGAAGTCTCTCGAGTGTGGATTCTCTATGTGCAGCTAAAAAGGTGTCGTGGAGAGGTCATGGGATGGCATGGAGAGGGCATGAGAAATGGGTGGGGGGTGTTGAAGGGATGTGAAGTGTGAGGACTGAAAGATCTAAAGCCTTAAAGAAAACACTGGGACAAAGTCCAGGGAACTGAGGCGGGACTTTTAACCTCAGCCTCAGCCTGTCCTCGTAGCCATCTACAATTTGCTTCTAAGACTTGTAGACATGACTCTATCCTGCTTCAACTGCCTCAGAGCAAATATCTAATGTAACAAACCCTGTCAAATTGAGGGGTTCTTCCAAGTTGAAAGTATTTTCAACTTGAACTGCCTACCCACGTAGTGAAACTCCGGTCCCATATCTTTTTCCCCCTTTTCTCATCCTCAATTTTCCTCCTTTTGGTTGCTTCTCATTGTTGGCTGTTCCTCATCATCCATAATAGAACATAGAACACTACAGCACAAACAGGCCCTTCGGCCCACGAGTTGCGCTGATCACATCCATACCTACCAAGCCATAGAACTATCTGTAACTCCCAATCTCATTAAATCCCATATACTCATCTTTTAAAAGACCCCAGCGAGTTCGCCTCTACCACCACTGACGGCAGCCGATTCCACTCACTCACCACCCTCTGAGTGAAAAACTTACCCCTAACATCTCCTCTGTACTTGTTTCCCAGCACCTTAAACCTGTGTCCTCTCGTAGTGACTATTTCAGCCCTGGGAAATAGCCTCCGAGACTCCACCTGATCTATTCCTCTCAACATTTTATAAACCTCTTTCAGGTCACCTCTCAACCTTCATCCCTCCAGGGAGAAGAGACCTAGCTCCCTCAACCTATCTTCATAAGGCATGCCTCCCAATCCAGGCAACACCCTTGTAAATCTCCTCTGCACCCTCTCAATAGCCTCCACATCCTTCCTGTAGTGAGGCGACCAGAACTGCGCACAGTACTCCAAGTGGGGTCTGACAAGGGTCTTAATAATACAAAACTCTCCCAGACGTTTTCCTGCTCAGGCCTGTTAGTACCTGAACAATTGGCCAAATAGCCTCCTGTTACTGTAAAATTTTAGGTTTTCCAGCCTCTCCCACTGGCAGGATCTCCTGGCCCCACCAAAGTCAACCCCCATGAGTGAACTGTGCAAAATGTGGTGGCTTTTGATGGGACCGGAACTTCCTGCAGGTGGCCAAGATTGAGCTGCCTCCACTGCGGGTAAACCCACTGTTGTGGGTGGGTGTGGGAATTGAAAATTCCAGCCAGTTCAAGAGTGCTGCTGAAATACAAGTTGTTGCTCATTCTCAGAAACGAAACATAGAAGATAGGGGCAGGAGGAGACCATTCGGCCCTTCAAGCCTACTCCACTGTTCATTACGATTATGGCTGATTGTCCAACTCAATCGCTTAATCCTGCTTTCTCAAACAATGTTTGAACTGTTTTCAAGCAAACATGATGAATACCTAATTTTCTAGCAAGAAATATGTTAGCACAGCCACTGAATTTCTTTTTGTCCCCAAGATCTAATCCAGGAAACTGAGAAAACTATTAAACTTTCCTTGAGAACTATTAATTCCTGTGTGAAATTTGTTTCTTAGAGGCCATCACTTCCACTGTTCTTGTCCTGAAGCCTAGTATGTATGATTTTTTTCTCAAGATAAACATATCTATAAATAGTGTTAAAAAAAGAAACATCTGCACTAATGCATATATAATTCCTGTACCTACAATGGTGAGTTATAGAGACATACCCAGATTTTGTAGAAAATCAGTGTGAATATTTTGTTCTAATTGTAATTTCTTTGTTCTTACTGTGAACCCCGCATGAGTAGCTGCCTGCTGGGTGCACATTCTTTATAATTATCTTGCAATATAAAAGCTACAGTTTCTCCTGTTTATTTCCCTGCAAACCCTTTTGTTTGCGATAGAATCAAATTCGATTGGAAGTTTCTCTAAACTGACTGATTCTGCCAAATACATTATGATTCTGCTGAATATATTATAGTTCTCCCTCCCACAGACCAGCCAAGGAAAAAGACACAATCCAGATGTTTTCAAGCAGCCAATACTGTTGTAAATATAAAGTAACGCTTTTATTGGTACTTTTATTATCACAACATCCTTTGTACTGACTCATCTTGGTGCTGTAAGCCGTGGCTTACAAGATGCTTCACTCCCTTTATCCTTTGGCTGTTTTACAATCATGCAACTTCAGATTTTAATGTTGAGACTGAAGCGATAGATAGCAGGCCTGGATAATTGATGTACAACAAATAGAATGGCATTGTTCAAATGCTCTTCCAATTGCAACATAATTAATTTTTCTCCTCCTTTCTCTGTCCCTCCCTTGAAAATGCTAAATCATGCCTCTGCAGGTGACATTAGCTCCTCACTTCCTCACCCAAAGAGGCATATTTTGTGTTAGCTGATTCTAGGCATTGAAAGTTCCACAATGGCGCTCAAACCTGTCCACATAGCGCACTTTCTAATCCAGGTTGTTGAATGCTGATGGCAAGGAAGAATCGTGGTTGTTTTGTTTCCTCTCCCTAACCTGGTGATGCTGAAGTTAATTGTAGTGCACATCAATAACGCTTCAGCTAAGCTCCCAAAATTATTAAACCACAGTATTATGTAATGAGTTGTGTCCAGGTGTGTCACCTTCAAACGTGATACCAGTTGGTTACTGCAAACCGTTTATTTTCAAACAGAAAGTGATACATTACAGGCAGCAATTTACAGTTCCAAACAGATCAGATACAGATATCATCATTTCTGACATTACAGATTTAAGTACTTCATTGGCTGGAAACCAACTTTAAGATCACTTGGTGTACTATATACACCTGTACACAGAACATTGAGAGATCAAGGTGCATGTGCAGTAGCACCCCCTGCAGTCAGTAGCTGGCTTCCCAGCATGAATAGACTCTGTCCACTCCCTGACTCATGTGAATCACACTTTGCCTCTTTTTTTGCACTAAATAGCACAAGATGTGTCGGAGAGTTTGCCCCCAAAATGGGTGCTCTTCTCTTCTGTTTTCACACTCATTTGGCACTGAAATGATTTTGGTAAGATTGCCCCTATTCTGTTTATCTTTGCTCCTCTATGAGCCAGACCAATAGCCGGCCACTGTTACTTTTATCCAGTCTTTTACAGTCAATGGCTATTTGCTGATGTGACAGAACTTCCTTGAGACTCCAACCCCTGTTCCGACAGGAGGTCTGCTCAAATGTGGGACAGAATTTTCTGTTCCTTGAGTGCAGGCTTGCAGGGTGCAGCTTTGCGGCTGCATTTCTTGCCATTTGCATCCCCGCGCCGGACCTGGCCAAATTTAATGGGTGGTGGGAGAATCCTTGGACACCTCCCTTTCCTTGTGCCAACTCATTCTTTCAAGTGGCCAATCAGCCATCTCTTAGTTCTTCTTTAGGACTGAAAGGAGTCTCAGCATTGGCTGCTTTTCCCAGGACCAGAGAGCTTCCAGCCAATCTGATTGGCTGTCAGAGATTGGAGGGGCAAGATGCCCATATCAAGCCAATTAATGCTCTTCAGAATGTTACTGTAAAATTCACCTCTCCACTCCATCAGCCTGCAGAATTAAATTGCATACCAGGCTGATGGAATGGAGGGGTGAATTTTACAGCGACTTTTTTGGCACAGGCAATTTAAAATTGTTTAAAGTACTGTAAATAAAATTTATTCAGATTATCAAAAACAGACTTCTATCTTTACAATGTATCAGCGAGTAAAATAATCGGTAAAATTATTAGTAGTAAATTGAGCCATGGTAGTTTAATTCAACACCTTAAGGAGACACAAGTCTTCTCCCATTGCATAACATTCATTTCACACTGGTTCCTTTGTAATAGGCTACATCCATCCTCAGCTCAGCAGTCTGCAGGCATTCAGAGTTACATTTGGCATATTCTCCTGTGTTTCATCTAACAATCGACAAATTCCAATTCATTCGTACACATTATTGCCAACCATTTGTTATTACAGATAACAATAAATCTCATTCCACTATCTTACAATAAGTGATCCAAGGTGCTATTGTCTTCTTCCAGCTAATTATAGAGCAGCATTAGAAAGCATCCAAAATGTTATTTACCAGTGTACTTCATTGGAATATGATATTTAGCACAGGGAAATTAAAAGAAAGAAAGTTGACAAAATCAAAGATGTTACGTTGTCTAAACATGGGAGACAGAACGGTTAGCAGTGCACGCACATAGCAGACCAAGGAGAAGAATTCATATCTCTGTAATAGCTGCGGAAAAGAAACATACCCTTATACCTTTTGTAGTTTGAACATTGCTCGAGACTTTCAGTGCCCAACAAGCTGGAGTGCCTCAGACCTCCTGCCAAAACTGAGATGAGTAACTTGCAATGTTTGTCCTTAATTGTTCAGTTCTTGTCAGCCAGTAGAAAGGACATCACCTCAATTAAACCAACAAGGGTCCCCTCATTCAACCGTGATGGACAGTTCTTTTCCATCATGATTTGGTTAACATTTAAAACCATTCGCGGAAATGTGAGCGGCGGGTTTGTATCAAACAAAATTCCTAAAGTGCTGATGGGATGAATGTCTGAAGTTTTAATTGATTCAGAACCTAATTGAAAATCTTTTTCCTTTTTCCCCTAGAGGTCAGAGTGAGTTCAGACTGCACATGGCCTTCTTGGTGACTAAAGGTGATGATCAGATGGGTTGAGGTCGTTGACTAGATTAAAAAGCTTTCCAAAAATAATTCCACAGTTTAATGGAGAACTATTTAATTCTGTCATGATTTTGATTAAATTCCATTTATGCACACCACAGTAAGGGAAGATAGTCTTTCAGCTATCTAGGTACATTAATAAAACAACATCCATTTTTTTCTCTTCTATCATGCAATCCAATTATAAAAATAAAATAAATTGAAGTCTTAGCAAAATTCAATTATGGCAATATTTTCAAATAGATTTTGTCAAATAATTTCTTCACCTAATGTGCATGTAGCCTTTCCTCAGCTCATTTAAAGAGGTGTCAATTTATTAGCAGCTAACTTTTTTATCCAGGATTAAAGTAATCCAATAGATAGCATCTTTCAAGGCTGTAAAAGAGTACAAAATGTCTGCTCTCAAACACAAGGTAATCTTCAGTCAAATTAAATATTTGTTTCTCTAGTTTCTACTGAAGACTTTGACAACTGACAAATGATGTGAAGAAGAAAGCTAAAAAGGCATATAAATGTAAGGGGGAATATTTTGTGTTGAAAGTATTTCAAAATATCTTTTTGGAAAAGGTTTGGAAATATATGTTGATTAAGGAAAAATAAACATCTAGGATCTTCCCTTGATAGAAGAATTCTCACCTCTGGACAGTTCTGGTGTGAATGTGGAGGCGCCTTGTATTATTAAGCAATCCTACTGGTTGTAATTGGAAATGTAACTATGGACTAATCTTGGCACTAGTCTAGAGTCACCTATCTTGGAAAAAGTATGCTGATTGCCGGTTACCCAGTTGGTAATACGTTTTCCCTTGGGCAGGCTGGATCAAAGGTTGGTTACAAGCCATGTACCCCATTGCAATCAATAGAGCAACTCTATAACAACCTCACAGGAACATCCTCAGGGAATGGGGACACGGCATGGTGGGTCTACTGTGTCACTGAAGAAATAAGGCATGGTTTCATGGATTTTCTGTCTTTCGCTGTTTAAACTAATACATATGAACTATGATGTGCAAGTCTTTTTTTAAATTACTGAAAGCGATTAAAGTGCCAACAGCTTTATGATAAAACAATTGGCATTACATTCTATTTGATTGCAAATACACAATGAAATCATGTAACATTGTATATGGCAGTAACAGCTTACTCCTCCGGGGGCTAAAGAAAATACCAATTATATTTTAATGAAAATAGTATGGCTTTAAAACCACTGGCTAGGACTTTGTGATGAGGTTAGTCACATTACAAGAACATTATTTCCATCACAACAACATTTCAACATGTGTTGCTTAGCTTTTCAATAATCAAGTGACTTGATTTCCTTCTATAAAATGCTTGTGGGCCTGTTAATCCTTCTGCAATATTTGACCTGCATAGAGCTGCCTTCTAATAACTGTTCTCCTCTCATAGCGACGACAGAGTGGAATTGCTGCCAATGTCATGAAGAGCATGAATCACCAAATGTGGGGCTGGATTCTCCAGCCTCGCCCGCAGCTGGGATTTTCCAGTCCCGCTGCAGTGAATGGAGATTTGGCTGAGTGCCATGTTTTTGTTGGCAGTGGCAGCAGGGCATGCAAAAATGGAGAATTCTGGCATGGGGTCAGCTTTGTCTACTCTGCCTTTAATTTGGCTCGCCCCAACCTCAGAAAAGCACTCGTGTTAAATTTCCATTTCCACTAAGGCAATTTTTATCTTGCCTAACTAAGTAAGACTGCCAGCATATTTATACTTGTAGGCAGTCTTGTGCTGAACCCTCAAAGGCTTGTTTTGGGACTGACCAAATCTAACATCCTAGTAAGGAAGGAAAGTTACTACTCATTCCGAATTTGATCTATATATTACCCTATATATTCCACACAACGTGATTTATTATTAACTGCCTTCTAAAGTGGCCTAACAAACCACTCAGCTGCCAGGGCAAATAGCCATGGACAATAAATGCCAGTATCATCATTGATGCTGTATCCCAAGAGTGTAGTTAATATTTTTTTCATGGAAACTCTAATAGGCAGGAGAGAGAAAAATACTGAAGCAGATTTTGTAGCCAGTGGTCAATGAACAGCATCCACTGTTCATTAGGCCTCCTCCTTCAGGCACCATGCCCTAAAAAGGCATTGGACTGCCATTGGATTGGTTCATGGTTATGCTTGGAAAAGTACTCTGGTGGTTTGCCATTGCGTTCTACTGCGTGGCTGACCAGGACTCTGTACTATCAAACATATTTGGAAGATTTATAGGTGGATAATCAATCTGATTGGCTATGTTATGAATGCATTTTCCACAGCCATCAAGTTCTGAAGAAAGATGTGAGTCTACAGATTCTGGTCCAGAGATAGGGATGCTACCACTGCACCACAAGACCTCCAGCACATGTTATGTTTCAATTGTCTATTGACAATTTACACTGGAAATTTCAGTTACTAGGAAGCCAAAAGAAAAGTGGCACCCTCTATTGGAGATTTGCCACCTTCATGAATAGGAGAAACAACAATGTGTTTTCTTAACTAATAAGGATGTAGAATTCTTTTTAACCAGACAGAGTTTGAATCAGGAAATTTGAGCATGTTGTTAATTCGGGTCACTTTGTGCACAGGAAGTGAAATAAAGACAGGGAAAGAAAAGTGGGTATGAAAGAGAGAGAAATAGAGGAAAAATTAAGAAGAACATTTTCATCTTTAAATGTTTTAAAATCTCCAGCGATGATTAAAATCTGAAGGAATGCTTACTTGTAAAATTAGATTTTCTGTGCCAGAGAGATTGTTTGACAGTGATCAAGACCTATCACACCATTAAAAATTCACTTCCAAATGATTAGACAAGCCATAGAACTTTCTGTTATATTTAGTAGGTATATCTAATGGGGTAGTTACTGATCCGGCGTGTCCTTCATGTATTTGAATTCTGAGGGGGCAATCTTACCAGCTTGTGCCTCCGGTCAACCAGTGCGGTGAGCCAGCATGACATTCGTGCCTGATTTCTTGTCTCTCGCAGCACTACTGGCATTGTGAAGCTGGTGTAATCAGCCTCACGCTGGGGAAGGGTGCAAGGCTAATTCTAATATTCAGTGTGAATTTACATATTATTAGTGAGGCCAAGACAGGATCGTCCGGGCTCACTTGCCTAACTGGCCTCTCCAATGGAGATCCTCACTGGCGAGGATCACCTATGGTCCCCAAACTATGGGGACCAGATGTAATAGCCTTGCTAATGCCCCCAAGTGTTCGGGGACAGGGGGGCAGTATCCCTTGGGCACTGCCAGCCTGGCACTACCTGTCTGGCACAGCCCACTAAGTACCCTGACATGGTCCATTGGACATCCTGGCACTGGGCAGTGCCAAGAGATGGGCCCTAAGTGGGGTGGGACAATCAGGGATCGGCTAGGGCAACCATCATCCAGGGGGGCTATCAGGACAGTGATTGGCAGGGGGAGGGGATCAGGCCATGGATCATCAAGGGAATAAGAAGTCGCACAACACCATGTTAAAGTCCAACAGGTTTATTTGGTAGAAAAAGCCACTCACTTTCAGGCATCTGACCCTTCGTCAGGTGACTGGAGAGTTCTGATCGCAAACAGGGGATGACTCAGAACGCTCCACTCATCTGATGAACGGTCAGAGACCCGAAAGCTAGTGGCTTTTGCTACCAAATAAACCCGTTGGACTTTAACCTGGTGTTGTGAGACTTCTTACTGTGTTTACCACAGTTCAACGCCGGCATCTCCACATCATGTCAACCAGGGAGGCCAGTGATTAGCTGGGGAGGTCAGAATTCGGGAGGGGGTGGGGGGGGAAATGATGCCCAGAGTGGGAGGTGGTGGTTGGCAGGATTGGGGGGGGAGGGGGCAATATCCCAGGGGGAGTGATAGATCTCTCAGTATAGTATGTACACTTGTACATAGAACACTGAGAGATCAAGGCACATGCACAATGGAGACCTCTAGCTGTCAGCAGCTGGATTTCCAGCTGAAATAAACTCTGTCCACTCCACTTATTGGTGTGAATCATACTTTGCCTCCTTTTTTGCACTAAGTGGCATAAGATTGTGTTTGAGAACGCATCCAAAAATGTATGCGATTCTCTCCCAATTTGGCGCTTAGAATTGTTTGGGTAAGATCGCTCCCTAAGTCTCTTAGTGAGATATTGTTAAGGTGTAATGTCTGAACTAGCTGACCATCCTGAACAGTACTTTCCTATTTTCCATGTTTGATTGTCCATTTGCCAAATCCAAAAGCTGCTACCCAATTTATTACTTAATGTTGAGCTCTTATCGCCTCTACTGGAAAACATGGACTAATATCCTGGCAGTCTGCACTTTGAACTTGAGTTCAGAGTTAAATGTGCTGACCCTTATCCTGCATATTCCTAAGCTCTAAGCTAAACAAAATGATTGCTGCTTTCTGAAAGAACTAAAATTGTGTTGTTAATTCTGTCCATGCAATAGGAGTGATTATCATTAAACATATGTTGCATACAATAGAAGATTGTGTTATTGTCATTTAGCTCAATTATATGGAAGGAACTCACTGATGAGTTAATAGAAACAACCTATCATGGATATTGAAGCATAAAGACCAGAAAGTCACAACTTTGATGCTTTATGTCTTACCTGTGCTTTGTTTGCCGATCATCACATTTGGGAATCTCTATCTGCATCAAGTTTGTCGTCTGGGAAGAGCAACTGATCCTGAATGTCATCCATTTGGAAAGGGAGCCTGTATGAATATTGAGTAAGAAAATGAATGAACATGGGTTGAAATCAGGTTTATGGTTGATCAGTCTACATTTTTGCTCACTATCTAGATTCATACATAAGGGTTGGCCACTTGGAGGAGATACCAGAATTGCTACACATGGACATGTATCCGCATTACGATTAATGATTATTTGTATGTGTGAATCAAGTGCACCAAACATAATACTTGATTCAAGTAAAAGGAAAATGTTATTCAGAAAGGAGGATTAATTTAAGATTGTCCTTTTCCTTATTTCACAAAACGCATTTTAATTCATTTGCCATTCGTCTCAATTTATTCAACATATGTGTTATTTTTAAGATTGTAGAGAAGGCTTGGGGCATCTAGAAAATTTGAGACATTTCCTCCCATATGCTGAGACAGCCTGCAAAAACCCATTAGCAGATTGTCTTTCCATGAACTTTCTTTTAAAGGTTTTTTTTTGACCAGAGCCCCAGCAGCGGACATCAAAATTCCTCCACACTTCAACTTCTTGAAACAGATGTCGTCATCTTTTGGAGCGCAAAGCTCACCTAAGTCAGTTCACAGTCGTGAGTTTGTATCTACATTCTCTCAATCCCATGGCTGGCCTCATCCCTTATTCATAATGCAGTTTAGCTACTTAATAAATTATACACATTGCTCTCGAATGACAGGGAGAATAGACCAGAGATCTCTGGCTGGAAATAAATATCAAGGCACAAATGTGAGTGCAGTGATTAACCAGATGTGCTGGCTATATCCTTCCAGCTTGATTGACATCCCCCTTTGCTGTGATAGGGTACAGGAGTGTGAGCTAGGATTAAGCATGAGGATGCCTTGTAAATGTCAGCATATGTACATACAAAGATATTGCTTCAATAATCTTGTCAGGAAGGATGCAGTTTATCTGAATGGTTGATAAATCTGTGATTGGCACACAAAGCCAAAATCTAATTATAAGAAATGTGCTCAGATCGTTCTGCTGGTTTTGCGGTGTTACCTCAAAGAATGTGTTTTGTAAAGAGCTGATTTCAGACCAAAGATTTTCCTGAATACATTCACTTGAAATAGTTTGGAGTACAGGATGTAAGAATTACTGACTATTTTGATTCGACGTCTTGCTTACTGTCATGCTGATCGTATACTGAATGTTATTATTTTCAATTAGATTACAATGAATGCAGCAGAGACCCATAGGAAAGTAAAGACTGAAACAGCCCAGCCAGCCCATATACTTCATTCTATTGTTCAGGTCAATATGCCGTTGAGATCATTTTAGAGGAACAGAACTAGGAGAGGGGATAAAATGGGATTGTTCAGGCTAGGATTTCTTTCCTTGCATTTCTCGCCAGGTGCCTTTAGAACACTGTGCCTTATCTGATGTTTCAACTATTATGTATTTTAAACAAGGGCAGCAGTCATAATCTAATGGTTAAATGAGTACTGTGCCCTTGTGATGAATGCTGATGAGATTTTGCGTAAAGTAATTATACCGTGATGACATAATAATGAAAAGTGTTGAAAATTCACAACCAGCAGGTCAAAGCAGCATTTGAAAAATAGATTAACTTTTTTTTTATGGAACCCTTCACTAAATCAGTCCTTTTCAAATTATAGCATATTTTTACGTCTGAGTTTAAATAGTAGCCAATCCTAGGCACTAGGATATTTAAAATGGAATCTATAGCTGCTGTTTTTCATATGATTTACTCTGTCCTTTGTCCTCACTTGGGGACCTGGGAGTTTTGAGAGAATGTATGGATGCTCTTTAAGTTTAACACTGAAAGGCAAAGAAGATTGATCCACCTTTGTTTATGTCTTTCTCTATAAATAGTTCCACCATCAGGGCTTCAGATGCATTTTAATATATGCTAGATTGTCACTATGAGTGGAGATGCATAATGATTGCTCAGGCTCAAACTAATTGGAATGCCTACCTAGTGCTAGAAAATGTAAAAAAACATCTAGGCGTCAAAAACTGGCAATTCATGATCTATTTGCCTTGAATAAATAATTAATTGAAAACTTGTTTATGTGCCTGTTTGGAAAGGATTTGGGACTTCTTTAAAAAAAAAATCGCTGAGTGAAGAAAATAATCTTTTAATCTGTGAGACTACATGAACCCCTGGCCTAATTGCCACAGCTTTGTTTCGTGTGTTAAATTCACTTATTTCCTTTTAATTGCAGAGCTCCAGAATTCTGAGAGTTAAAACTGTGAATTCGTATATGTTTTTAAAAAAAATCAACAGAGACGGTCATACAGTCTCTTGAGAATTTTAAATACTGTGGTATCACTCATGGTTTCAAATATTCAAGAAAATGCACTGATGTGTTACAATTTTTTTTGCCACTCGTTTAACTTACTTACTTTCACATGATAAAACTGGTTAGTAGGTTTAATCAGAACAATATGGTCCATTAGTGTGATTTCTTTCCTGGCTTTTGGAGAGAGCAGGTAGGCAGCCCATGCAATTTCCAGGTTTGGCTCAGGTGACACATTGCTAAGGCACGCGGCTTTAAGTTGGTTCATGCATGACTTGGTTCATAGGAATTGTGTGCACAAATAAGGAACATTGCAATGGAACACAAGTTGAAACCATTACATTTAAGAGGTATCTGGATGGGTGCATGAATAGGGAAGGGATAGAGGAATACGGTCTGAGTAAGGGCAGAGGCCTTTTTTCGTTTTGTTAGGGCATCATGATCGGCACAGACTTGGAGGGCTAAAGGGCCTGTTCCTGTGTTGTACTTTTCCTTGTTCTTTGTCCCACAATATGCCGCATTGACAGTAAAACCATTCTATCAATTGTTTACTTTTGTAAACAAGTTAGCTCCTGGTGTGATTTTCTAACCCCATACATCTTCAGTCATCATGATCAGTGTCCTTTAGCTATTTTAATACATATTCCATATGAAAATCAGAAATTATTAGTGACATAGCAAAAAAAACCATAAGGAGCACTGAGATGTGATTACTTTGTCATCAGTAACCAGGACAGCTTGGCTCAGCTGGGAGTAAGTTAGAGGTTCAAGCCTTACCACAGGCTTCAATGTATAATTCAGACTGACACTTTAGCAAAGTGGGAAGGGATTGTTAGAAGTGTTTTGTGGATGAGATGCTAACCAAAGTCCTATCAAGCTGACAGATCTAACCCCAGGGGAGCTTCAGAGTGTTCTGGTCAACAGTTCTCCTTCCACCTAACACCAGCATTTTGTGTAGAGTTTGCACATTCTCCCTGTGTCTGCCTGAGTTTCCTCCCACGTTCTGAAAGATGTGCTGGCTAGATTCATTGACCCGAATAGGTGCCTGAGTGTGGCGACTAGGGGAATTTCATAGTAACTTCATTGCAGTGTTAATGTAAGCCTTACTTGTGATGAATAAATAAACCTCTCTTTAATGTTACTTTACTTTTACGTTACTACTTTACGTGGGGGACTTTGTTGTAACCAAACTGGGTGCTGACTTTGTCTAAATAAGGATGGTATTTTCATTCCAAAAATAATCCACTGGATGAGATGAATTGCTATAGAGCGGGATTTTCTGGTCCTGACATCAGCGGGCATTGCTGCATGCTTGCCAAATCTATCTGTCCCACCTGTGATGATGCCCACTGCTGTCAGGGCCAGAAAATCCCACCCATGGTTCCTTTTTGGTATACACTGTACATTTTCCAGACTCCTGTTAGTAAACTCAAGGGTAGACAGGTGGATTGAGACCATTCCAATCATCTCAAAGTGGTGATAAAGATGGAAACCGTGTGAAGCAAACAGCTTGTCCATTTAAAGGCTTAGGATTTATAAACTTCAGTTATCTTGTCAAAACTTTGCTGAAACTTTGGCTAAAACTGTGTCGGATTCGACACAGGTAATGGCAGAAAGGTCAAGTTTCATCATCACCACTCTCCTGACACTGACAACAACTTCTGAACATGCGTAGTTTCTATCAGTGATACTGTGCATTTACAGAGGGTGCCCTGTTGTGGTCTCTTCAGGTTGCAATCAAAACATTGAGCTGGCGAGGACTTTCACTCTTATGCTCTTAGTCTAATTAGTCCAAAGGTGTGTAGGTTCGGTTGATTGAGCATGCTAAATTGATCCTAGTGTCAGGGGCATTAGTAGGATAAATGTGTGGGTTACGTGAATAGGGCCTAGGAGGGATGTGGACTCGTTGGGCTGAATGGACTCCTTCTGCACTGTATGGATTCTATGATTCTAGGACTCTAATTGTAAGAACCCTTGATGAAGTTACACCTTGGTGAATGAGCTATAACTATGACCCACATTCTGTTAGGTCAAGGGGGGAGCTCAACTACCAGTTGGAGAATTGGAGGGGAGTCCCCATCAGCTCCATGGAGTGGGCCTTGTGGAGTCAAGAACCCTTCAGGCACCTACATGACCAGCATTGGGTCTCCCCTGTGACTGAATTCCTCAGTGGTAGAGATCTCATCGCTGGAAACTGTCAATCAGAGGCCTGCAGCGCCTCATGCTGCCAGTGCCAGCAAGAGCAGTGGCAGCTGGAGGCAATGCACCCACCAGAGGCCGAGGGTCATTGTGAAGCCCCCAACTAAAGGTGAGTGAGAGTGGGATGGGGATCATGAGATTGGATTGTGAGGCACAGTCTGCAGAGGGGAGAGTAGGCTGGGACAGAGGGTTGAAATTCAGTGAGAACTCCCAACTCCCCAATCCCCCCACCCCCCCACACCCCTGCCCTCCGAAGGTCAGGACTCTTGTTCAGGCATAGGCATTTTTGGACAGTCTTCATGAGGAATAGGGAGGCATTCAGTCCCTGAGCCAACACTAAATTGCAATAAGCTCAAAGATAATGAGTGTCAATTCGCTCATTAATAAGTCAACAGTCAAGAATCTTGTGCCAGCCCCTTTCACCCTCTGATTTAATCATGATATGAAGTCTCACAGCACCAGGTTAAAGTCCAATAAGCTTTCAGAGCACTGTTCCTGCATCAGGTGACTCCACTCACCTGATGAAGGAGCAGCACTCTGAAAGTTTGTGAAACCAAGTAAACCTTTTGGACTTTAACCTGGTGTTATGAGACTTCTTACTGTGCTCAGCCCAGTCCAATGCTGGCATCTCCATATCCGGATTTAATCATGGGAGGCTTTACTGCCATTGAGAAACTGACACAGTGTTTCTTCTATGATTAAGTGGACCTGGCTGCCATGTTTCCAGGTGTCTCTGATTTCCCCCTTTCCCAACATCAGTTTGCTTTTGTCACCAAGTCAAGGTGATCTCCAGACTTCCATCAAACAGGGTAAGCAGCCAATCACAATGAAATAACTCTTACAGTTAGCAACCTATGAAGGAAATACAGTGACTCCTTTCATTTTTAATTGTAAATATTTAGATATAGTGAAATAAATGATTGGAGCATCTAAGATGTAAGCTTAAATCGTAAGTTGTTCAACCTCTGTGGGCAGCTTTCTTCATGGTTAGCAGCACCATTGATTCTCCACTGACCAATTAAAAATGTATCCAGCATGTGGGCAGAGCATGGCACACACATATTGAAACTGGCAGTCTAACTGGGGTCTACTGGGTGCACATGGATCCAATCAGATATAGATTCCCGATGAATGCAACCATGTTGCAAAAGGATTGGTTCCAGCTCAGTAACAGAAATGATCAGGATGGCAATTTCTCTGATATGACCCAAACTCTGACGAAGAAGAAATCGTCAGAAATTTTGTCATTTTTACTTTGAAATAACATTAAAGTAGGTCTCACTGCTTGCTAGCTGCCAAATTTGCTGCATAATCCATTTTGATCAGTGACACTCAGTCAGCCAGTGACTAATATAAGGAAGTTCTGTTGTGGTAAATGATTTCACTATAAAAAGGATTCCAGTCCAATTGATAGAATCTTGCAATCAGTCAAGGGTTGTAGATAAGTACCTGTGGCTAAATGCTAAAAAGACATCCCATTAAACATTCAGGAGAGTTTATCCTGCTGATGTGTTATATAACCACAGAAGAAAGCCCATAAATGAAGAAAAAAAATCCTTACCTAAAATTTGAAAACTGAAAAAAAGAGTAAGGAGAAAGGAAACCAAAGGAATTTAAAGTGAATGGAAAACTAAAATAAAAATCTCTTCTTGCTCCTTTCCTTTTAACGTTTGAAAATGAAGATATTTGACCCCATTTTAAAAACATCTCTGACTGTGAATATTCATGTCAGTCTTTTATAGATTGAATTGATCATAAAAGATTTAATATTAGGGTTGCGTTTAACCGCCTTTAAACTGGTGGGTAAATGGTTAAAAATCTAAAGCAGGGACACAACTCACCTTAAATCCACCCATGTGTAACAATGGTTGATTGAGTGACAGGCAACTAATACTCTATCAGGAGGTGAACTAGTCATTTGGTCTGAAGGAGGCTGTGTACCTTCACTTTAGTACGATTTCTGTCTTTTCCCCAGTGTGGCGGCATGGTGGCATGATGGTTCAGCAATGTGCCACCATGGTTGACCTGGATTCAAATCCAGCCTTGGCTGACTGTCTGTTTGGAGTATGCACATGTTTCCTCTGGGTGCTCCGGTTTCCTCCCACAGTCCAAAGATGAGCCAGTTAGGTTGATTGGCCATGCTAAATCGCCCCTTAGTGTTGGGTAAATACTAGCAGGGTAAATATTGGAGTTGTGAGGAATAGGGATTGCTGTCAGTGCAGCAGACGGGCTAAATGGTCTCTTTCTGCACTGTAGGGATTCTATGCTTCTATGAATATGGGCTAAGAATTTCACCAGTTAAGGCTGGTGAGAAGGACTGGATCCATAAGATTGCTACCGCATCTCTTGTGGCTCAAGAATAAGGGGAGTGTTTCCCAAGGTCAATTAGCTAATATATAACCACCATTCCCTCACTCCCACTATAATCTCTCTGCTCCCTCCTCTTATATTCCAACCTCTTCATTGTCAATCTTCCCATGACCTCCAACTTTCTTTCTGAATCTCCAGCACTCCCACATAATCTCTGCCTCTCCCCATACAGTTTCTGCCCCCAACAAACATTCAACAATCTTTTCTGACATCCTGCCCACTAGTAAAAAGTCTGACAACACCAGGTTTTAGTCCAACCTATTTATTTGATAACAAATAGGTTGGACTAAAACCTGGTGTTGTCAGACTTTTTACTGTGTTTACGCCAGTCCAACGCCGGCATACCCACATCATCCTGCCCACTGACCAGC
This sequence comes from Carcharhinus amblyrhynchos, assembly GCF_965287045.1. Lineage (NCBI taxonomy): Eukaryota > Metazoa > Chordata > Chondrichthyes > Carcharhiniformes > Carcharhinidae > Carcharhinus > Carcharhinus amblyrhynchos. The sequence goes on along the minus strand of NC_137324.1, from coordinate 41,821,794 downwards.
CCTATCCCCTGCCATCTAGCTACACTCTATGCACTCAACTATGACCCAGCAATATCTAATCCCAACCCCCACAAAAGGGTATATTATGGAGCATTACTCAGCTGGCAAGCAGCCAAGCCTTTTAATCAGGCTGGCTTCTAGATATGGAATCCATTTGTATCAAAATGCTCTACACCATGCAAACAAGTGTATCATTAGGGTTTCCCAACCTGAACTCTTCCCTCACTCAATGGCCCTATCAGCTCTGATACCCTGTCCACTTATAGTGGTAGTCATTATATCAAACAGTGTCAGCTTCTTTCACTGTTGGATTGCATTTGGTGTTTGAAATTCTGCTACAGAAATATGGGCTTGAATTTAACACTCCTCCTCCAGTGGGCTTGAAGGCGGGTACCAAGTTAAATCCAACTAAAACTAGGCCTGCCCACTGCATACCTGCTTGCCCCTGTCTCCACTGCAATTATACATCTGGGCCAATTAAGGCCTTCAGTTAATGTCCACTGGCTGTGGATGAGGCCCATGCAAAGTAGTAGGCCTGGCAGGTTTCCTTCAGGGCTGGTATTGGGCCCTGTCCGAGTTTGCTTTGACTGGCCCTCTCCGAATTTGTCTTTCCCCACATGACCTCTCAAATATCGTCTCCACCCCTTTGACCAACTTCCAAACATTTGGTTCCAATCCATCGTAGCTCATCTCAACACTGCCCAAGTCCAGTACAGACAGTGGCCACCGCCCCTGCTGCCAATACCAGTACATCAAGAACTATCAGCCTCAATTGGCCAATCGTTCTTTGAGGCAAGACTTTCTGCCTATGCAGGGTAGGAATTCTGCCTCCATTCTACTAATGGCTAATTGATCATGCAAAAACTACCTGAATGGCCATTCTGACATGGATGGGCTCCCCATGTGGGGAGCCAGGGGGGCACAGGGACCATAGCAGCACATATGATTTAGCACATGGAACTTGTAAAGATGCAAATTTACAGGGCGGCACGGTGGCACAGTGATTAGCATTTCTGCCTCACAGCACCAGGGAGATTAGTTTGATTCCCAACTTGGGTCACTGTGTGGAGTGTGTACATTCTCCCTGTGTCTGTGTCGGTTTCCTTTGGGTGTTCCTATTTCCTCCCACAGTTCAAAGATGTGCAGGTTAGGTTGATTGGTCATGCTAAATTGCCGTTTAGTGTCAGGGTGACTAACTAGGATAAATGCAAATGGTTATGGGGATAGGGCCTGGATGGGATTATGCTTGGTGCAGACTTGATGGGCCAAATGGCCTCCTTCTGTGGATTTTATGGATTCTGTGGATTATCAGAGACACAATGGTATTTATTAATAAGGAAGAACTGTACGGAGGCAGACAGCCCCCCAGCTGCCCCAGTCCCGACAAATTGTCTACATGTCTTCAAACTGTCTTTTATCCAAGATCGAACTTCACCCCTGGGGTGATTACCCACTCTCAGTTCCAATTGGTCCCTCAAGTCAGGTGACCTTCTTCTTCTGGATTGTCTTTAAAGGGACAATCACCACAGAGCTGCTAATTTGTTCCTTCAAGTTTAAGTTTATTTATTAATGTTAGGCTTACATTAACACTGCAATGAAGTTATTGTGAAAATCCCCGAGTCATCACACTCCAACACCTGTTTGGCTACACTTAGGGAGAATGTAGAATGACCAGAGCCCCTAACCAGCACGTCTTTCAGACTGTGGGAGGAAACCAGAGCACCCAGAGGAAACCCATGCAGACATGGGGAGAATGTGCAAACTCCACACAGGCAATGAATTAAGCCGGGAATGGAACCTGGATCTTTGATTTGATTTTGATTTGATTTACTATTGTCATATGTATTACCATACAGTGAAAAGTATTGTTGCTTGCTCGCTATACAAACAAAGCAGACTGTTCATAGAGAAAGAAATGAGAGAGTGCAGCATGTAGTGTTACAGTTATAGTTAGGGTGTCGAGAAAGATCAACTTAATACAGGATAGTCCATTCAAAAGTCTGACAGCAGCAAGGAAGAAGCTGTTGAGTCAGTTGGTACATGACAGACTTATGTATCTTTTTCCTGACTGAAGAAAGTGGAAGAGAGGTGTATGGGGTTATTAATTGTGCTGGCTGCTTTTCCAAGGAAGTTTAGACAGACTCAATGGATGAGAGACTGGTTTGTGTGATGGATTGGGGCTACATTCATGACCTTTTGTAGTTTCTTGCGGTCTTGGGCAGAGCAGGAGTCATACCAAGCTGTGATACAACCAGAAAGAATGCTTTCTCTGGTGCATCTGTAAAAGTTGGTGAGAGTCATAGATGACATGCCAAATTTACTTAGTCTTCTCAGAAAGTAGAGGCATTGGTGGACTTTCTTAAAGCTTTTTAAAGCTTCTTAAAACTGGGCTTTGGCTGAGTGAGGCAGCAGTGCTAAGCACTATATCATCATGCTGCCCAAAAACTATTCAGCAATGCATGAATGGCACAAAAAATGGTCCAGATCAACTTTTTCCATAAATGGTAATGAAGATCCAGAGATCTAGAAAGATATAGTTGGTGGGTCAGTTGAAACTTGTAATGAATGCTGAGATTGATGCTTTTTTTTGTTAAAGATATCAAGAGATACAGAGCAAAGGCAGGTAACTGGAGTGGAGCTATAGATCAGCCAACTGGGAGCCACAGTAAGTTGTGTAGAGTGAAACAGAAAGTTACAAAGGGATGAAGGTGGTTCATATGATTGGGCAAGGCTATGGTAAGGGGAGTTCATTAGCAGAAAGTGGAGAAAGAAAAGGGATTTGGGTGTCAGTGTGGGCTGTTCACCAAAATCTGCAGCATGGGAACAGAAACATGACCAAAAAGGCAAAGAGAATGTTGGCTTTCCTCTGAAGTGGGTTGGAATGCAAAAGCAAGTAAGCGATGCTTTGTCGGATCCTCAGCTGGAGCTCTGCATTCAGGTTCAGCCACCAAAATTCAAATAATAGATATTGCCCTGCAATTTGGGGTGGGGTGAAGAAACGGAGGAATATCTATTGTGCACGTTCATAACATTGACAGTGGGGATTAAAGGGTTAAATTAGGGGATTGGGCTACATAAGCTTAATGTGTATTGCCTTGATGTTTCAAGGTGATTTCATGGAAGTGTGAAAAAATAATAATAGGCTAGACGCAGCAAGAAACATTTCCTTTGGAGGGGAAATCCAGAACAACTGGACGTAAATTTGTGCTCAGCCATATCAAAGGAAAATCAGGAATCTCTTTTTTAATACAAAGGGAGGTGGAAATCTGGAAGTCTCTTCCCCAAAAGGATGCTGAAGTGAGTTTTCAAGACTGAGATTGATAGATTTTTGTTTGCCGAGGGTTTCAAGGAATACAGTGTCAAAGATGGGAGATATAGTTGAAAATATTCAGCCAATATTCAAGTGAATTTTGAAACAGGCTTGAGGGGTGAATGGCCTGTTCCTCCTGTTCCTATGTTCCTAATCTGTAAGGTATATCTTATTACTCTTAGCTCTTAATAAAAACTTGATTAAGTTACTTAAAATAATATTGCATTGATGTTCAAGGCTCATGTGATTTACTGTTACATTTACCATCCCCTAAGTGCTCTTTATGTTGCTTTAATAATGTTGAATATAATTGCATAGCATTGTCTATTAAATGTCAAAATGCACATTTTAATTAATATGCATGGGCCTCATCATAAAGTATTAATAAACGACATTCAGTACATTAATGTTCAGGAAAGATGGCTGCTGAAATAGAGCATAAGTACTGTTTCTATGGCAATGATGGGAATTGTGGCCTTTAATTAAATGTCGTACACTGATTTTGCATCACAATATGGTGTTATGTCAAAGCAATTCTTTGATTTTAAGTACTTGTGTCAATACAAAAATAAATGAAACTGTGAAGGATGCTGCAGAAACACACACAAACGTAAAGGCCCAGTGGGGATCTAGTCATTAATGCCATGTTGCAGGAAGGTCAATTGAGAGTACAGTGTATTCCATTACCTGTTAAGTGGCTACTCTGATTAAGTGTGCTGTTTTTGAAACTCATTTTTCTCCATTAATATAAATGGAACACTGTCCCATCGAAAGTTTAACATGGGAGGCTTGTGATTACCTGCTTTCTAGACAGGAGCATATGAGCTACGGTTAAAGATCTTCTGATTCACCAGGCAAGATTTTTTGGCCACGCTCGCCCCAAGACCGGAAATTCCTGCCCGAGATCAACTGACCTCGGCATAATCCACCAAATTTATTGCCCCGCTCGCTACGATTCCCATGGCAAGCAGGATGAAAAAGTTCCGCCTACTATGCCTTCTACCCATGTCAGCATGGGTTTCCTTTGGATGCTCCGGTTTCCTCCCACAGTCTGAAAATGTCTAAGTTAGGTGGATTGGTCATGCTAAGTTGCCTCTTAGTGTTCAAAGATGTGCAGGTCTAGACTAGACATGGTAAATGTGCAGGGTTACAGGCATAGGGTGGAAGGGCGGGCCTGGGTAAGGTGCTCTTTTGAAGAGTTGGTGCAGACTTGATGGACCAAATGGCCTCCTTCTACACTGTAGCGATTTAATGGTTCTATGGGCTTGCACCCAAATCAACTGAAATATGAATGGGGTGGCCATGGTTCCTGCCAAAAATCTGTAGAGTAGCCAACCCAGCTCCTGGAGGACATTGAACTCTGCAGAAATAGAAGATAATCTCCGGACACTGCTGTAAAAAACCCAAGGGAAACATCTTTGGGGCAGGAAAAAATATGGAGGGAGGGGGATTTTCCTCCGGCGTTCACCGCAGATGAAAATGGTGATGATACCAGAAAATCCTGTGACACTGTGGGAACAAGAATCTCGAAGCAAGATCTCATTCAAAGATTATCCCTGCCCTTCCCTGTTGCTGCAACAAAATTCCCGCCCAAAAAGGCAGGGACCTCATTTAAATGCGTGTAAATACATTTAAATGTATCCAAAGGGCTTCTCTGCCAAATGATCTCCCAAGTACAGAATGCCCCTCTTGCCAACATGACGTTACATCCCGCCACACTCCACTCTAACCCACTCTGCACTGGGTGCGATGTGCAAATAGTAGTCATGATGTGGGAATGCCGGCGTTGGACTGGCGTAAATACAGTAAAAAGTCTGACAACACCAGGTTTTAGTCCAACCGATTTATTTGAAGAGGCAGTCCCCTCGAAAGCTTGTGAGTATTACCAAATAAATCGGTTGGACTAAAACCTGGTGTTGTCAGACTTTTTACTGTGCAATGTGCAATGCAGCCGTGAAATCGCGGCCGCTACATCTGCTGTAATATTCTGTGTACCAACTACCAGAGTAATGCCAAAAGAGATCTGCTCAAATCTAATAAATACTAATGACAATGGCTATCTTTTAAAATTGAGACATCATCACAACTAGCATGAGCAAAAATGAAATATTCCAAAAGGAAATCAAAAAGATATCAAACAATCTTATGGAATAACACAGTGACGAGTTGGCAGCATGTATCCCTCATTAATACCAAAGAGATGCCATCATTTCTCAGTTCTGATAAGGACCTCCAACATCATTATAGACAGGGGAGGGTTTGTATTCTGCAGTGCTGACGGTTTAAGATCATTCTACAAACAATAATGATGGAATAAAATGGCCGCGCTACTAACAATGGAATTCTGTCTGGCTAAACTGTCTGCAAGTTATGTTCCAATGAACCTGGTCCATCAGCAGTCACTGGCTCCCATCTCTGATTCTGTGGAATCTTTATGCTTTGATTTTTCTCCCTTTATTTTAATTTTGTCATTTTGATTTGATTTTTCTTGACCCCCGTTGCCTCCCGCACAGTCTGTTTTAACCCTAATACGGTGGACAAATAACCACTAGTAGACATCTTATTAGTACAACCAATATTTATTTAAACCCACACAATCAATAATCACCCACCCGACCAACAATAAGTTATCTTACAGGAAAATACTAAAGTTCAAGTCCAATACGAGACCTTGACTTAACTTTGCATGATTGGCAAGCAGATATTGGCCTTTATCTGTGCACTGGTCTTGGTAGTCGTCTGTGTAGCCTGGTCCTTTGGTCTGGTCTGGCACTCTGGCTCTGGTCTTCCTTCCTTCCTTCTCAGGTATGGTGGCTCTCCTCATGCTGGTTGTCGCTGGCGATGGTCACCATTGTTGTAGCTCATTTGTGGGGTCAGAGAGAGAGATTCCTGGTCGTGCAGCAGCCTTTATACTCCGTTTGGTTTCACGCCCCTTTTTGGCCATTGCCAATCAATTGATCAGGACTTGATCCCCCTGATCGATAAGAAGCCAATTAGGTGCTACCACAGTGATCTCTGGGTGTGTCCCTAGCGGCCATGTCTGTAGGTGCTGGAAGCACATAGGTCACATACGTCCCTCCTAAGGAAGGGTTCACAGTGCCCTGATGTCTGGTACACAACCCAGTGTGACCAGAAAGTCCCTTTCATCCTGGAGATGAAACAAGCAGTGTGACTGTAAAGTCCCTTTCATTCTGGAGATGACCCATATCCTGTTTATTCACTGGTCAGGGTTGCAGCCTGTTTGTCTCTGTCTTTAAACTGCAGCCTGTCGGTTTAGCTTCTTGCCCAATTGTCCCAGAGTGCTTTACAAACCGCCATTTTAGATGCTCGTTTGGCTACACCCCATATTCCGTTACAATCAAAAAACCCCAACCCCAGTGAGACAAAAAAGCCATTATTGTGTCGTACAACCAAATCAATCAGTTTGTAGCAAACGTTGCAGCACGTTCAGTTCATTAATGGACGTACAATGAGAGACAAACGTTTCTGATGCTGCAGTGAGTGTTCATTGTTCAAACCCTCAAACGCAGGATTTCTCTATCTCATCTCTCAAAAGGATACTATTCCTGCTCCTAATCCACATGTTCGCATGATGGACCCAGAGGCAGTTGAATGCCAGAATGATGATTAGAGTAGCTACTGGAATTGGGGCAGAGTAGTCATTTGTAAAAGCGAAAATACTTTTTTCCAACTTATCTCTACATCTCACAAATTGAAGCATTCAACAAGGGTCAAGCTTCCTGGGGAATTTTCACCAGCTTCTGAACAAATGTCAGAACTTAAGCCATGATCCTCCCCAGTGCTTCCATCATGCCCTGGTTCAGCTTTGGTTGGAGAGAAAGCTGTCAGCTCCATAGTCACATGTTCCAAACCCACATTAAACTACAGACAGTTTTATTTTGCATTAAGCATTTGAGAAAGATTTATTTCGAGTTTTATTCTCCATGGTTGTCTAGTTTTTCTTTAAATCCTTGCATCCTACAGAGTCCATTAACTCTTGGTTAAACCTTCTCAGAATCTCGCAGGATGAATTGAAGGTACAGGAGACCAATAATCAGAGAATCTTGTAGAGCTTTCAGTGTGGGGAATACCAATTTAGACGATACTTGAGGCCAGTACAAGAAAATGCAATATTTAGCCACAGGCTTTATCTGGGTATAGATTGTTTGCCATTCATTCCCAAAGCTTCAAATTTGAGATGAGAGTAGTTCATTCCTTGTCATAAGCATGGTGTTATGATTCTGTTATTTTTACTTCTCCTGTGTCCCACGCCCGTTTTGTTAGTGCCTATCACAACCATTGGCAGCATCACTGGTAGTACCGCTGTACAGGAAGGCCCCCATGAGGCAAAGCTTCTGAGGCAATTGCAACACGGCGGGTATACCTGAGTTTCCAACTCATTTCTATATCAGTCTGGATTTCCAAAGTGCCTTTCATGCCAAGTAAATGCCTCAAAAAAGGACAAGGAGCAGTGCTAAGAAAACATTAAAGGGAAGCGAGAAATGGAAAGATGGACGGAGTAAACTTTAACTTGGCTGGAAATGGCAGTCGGCAGATCAGCTGCACCCTGTTTAATTTCATTTCCATTGACATAAGTTAAATATTACCCTCTTACTCTGGGGGAGAAAAGGTGAAGTGGTTAAAAAAAAGGATGTTTTTGAAAACAGTCAGGGAGGAAGCCAGATGAAGATAAGCAGTCTGAGGGTTCAATTAATCACATTAGGGGTCAGTATAGAATAGACAGGGAAAAACTGTTCCCATTGGCAGAAGAATCGAGTCCCAGATGACGTTGATTTAAAGTTTTTAAAAAGTTTATATATCTGTGTCACAAGTAGGCCTACATTAATACTGTAATGTGAAAATCCCCTCGGCATCACACTCTGGCACCTGTTCAGATACGCTGAGGGAGAACTTAGCATGGCCAGTGGACCAAACCAGCATGTCTCTCCACAGACACTGACCCAAGCTAGGAATCGGACCTGGGTGCTTGGTACCGTGTGGCAGCAGTGCTAACCACTGTGCCACCGTGATTTAAAAAGATTGACAAAATAAGCGGAGGTGGCAGGAAGCTACACGCAGTGAATGGGATCGGGGATGCACTGCCAAAGAAAGCAGAGGAGGCAGATTCAATCCTGGCTTTCAAAAGGGAATTGGATAATTATGTGAAGAGTAAAGATACGCAGGGTGAAGGGAAAAGGTCAGTGAATCAAGGGAACCAGCATGAATATAATGGGCTGAATAGACTCCTTCCATGTTATAATCATTCAGTGGGGCAGAATTTTCCACCCCTCCCTTTGGCATGTTTTTGGTGATGGAAATGGCTTGTCATTGGCCATTGTTTACAGTGTTTTGTGTGGCTCACTTGCCCTGCCACAGGAGGGACTGGAATATCCCCTGGCGGGAAGGGCTGGAAAATCCCACCCTATGATTGTTTCATTTTTAGTACTCATTTTACAGGATTGCTGGCTCGGCCAACCTTTATTGCCCATCCCTAGTTGCCCTTCAGAAGGTGGTGGTGAGTTGCCTTCTTGAACTGCTGCAATCCCTTTCTATGTGCAGGGTGAGGGGTAAGGTGTTGTGTTCAAAGACAGAGTACACACGTAGGCACAGAATTGTAGTACTATGGATACATTGGAGCTGGGAGTGCACAGCAGTAATAGAACAGTTTGATTTTGTGTAGACAAGGATTCAAACTGTGGTATTTTGGATGATTTGAAACCTTAGTGAGATCAAGTGATGAAAATGCTGATTATGGTTTTAGTAGCAGAGAGAAGAGACTAAAGTTGAAAGTTTTGTAAAGTTTGTTTATTAATGTTACAGGTTGACTTACATTAGCACTGCAATGAAGTTGTTGTGAAATTCCTTTAGTTGCAACACTCTGGCACCTGTTCAGGTACACTGAGGGAGAATTTAGCATGGCCAATGCACCTAACCAGCAGATCTTTCAGATTGTGGGAGGAAACTGGAGCACCCAGAGGAAACCCATGCAGACATGGGGAGAACATACATACTTGATGCTGTGGAAATGGAAGAAAGCAAGTCCTAGTGGATGAGGAAAGTGCAACACCTCACAAATCAATGCGCAATATGATGATTGATGAAGTTAATACCAGAAGAATTAGCATAAAGCATGGCTTCAGTTTGCTAATGGAGTTCCACATTACTTGCCTATAGAGTTATTCCTCATCAGAGATGATCCAACCGCCAGGAAATAAAATCCACCTTCAAATGGTTTGAAGAAGGATTTGTGCTAAAGTCATGCATTTCCAGATAAAAGTCACAGGCGGAGAGAGGACATGTTTATTTCACCCCTGAGTTAAGCTGCTGTGCACTGAATGTGAGACAATGGCCCATGAAAATAAGATTTTCAGACTGCCTACAGAGGTGACTGACGCCACTGAACCCAAGATGTTATGTGCAACAGACCCCGAAGCCCAATAGTTACTCTTTGGTCCTCTGGCACAACTTCCATATCTAAGGATGTTTAAAAGATTGTGATCAAAGCCTCTGCTATTTCTTTCCCGACCATGCTTGAATGTATACTATAAATTCCACCATTTCTTTTTTCAATGCTTTTTCATTATCTGTAGTTATCCTATTGCACCACCTTGCTTGCATCCTTTCATTCTCTCTTCCGTGAAACGTGAGGCAAATTGTTCATTTAGCATTGCTTCTATTCCTTCATCCTCCATAAGATTTGCTTTTTCATATTTAATTGGCCCCACTCTATTATATTTCTTTTTATGTGTTTACTATTTCCCTGTTACTTGCCAGAATTGTTTTACAGTCTGCTTGGTCTTGTTTTTTCCTTTGGCTTTGCGCGTTTATATTTTGTTTGATTGTCTGTTCTATTATTAGGACTAGATTTTGTCATATGCCTTTTAGTCCCATCTTATTTCTATACTCGTCCATGGAGCTCAAGCTCTTGCTGCACCATGTTTTCACTTTGCAGAATATTTCTTTTCTATACCTCAATCTTCTCCTATTTGCACTTCTCTCATTGTTTACACGTTGTCTTATCTACCATTTTCTCTCCAATTTATCAGGACCCATTTCCTTTTTATTGCACTGAAATTGGCTTTTCCAGTGAAGGATTTTTATCTTCAGCCGTTCCATCTCCTTTTCCATATCAAACTAATTATGTTATGGTTGCTGTTTCTGAGACATTCCCCTACCCTTAGCCTATCTTCATTTCCTACAGCTGGATCCAGCTGCCTATTTTCTTGTTGGACTAAAAACATACAGTTCTAGAAAGGTGTCTTGGACTGTAGCACCTGCTATTTTTTTTTTGCTTTAGATACAGCCCGTTTTTGTGTAATTAATTTCTCCCTATTATTATGCCCATGTTGTTCTTGCATTGTCTCTAATTTATGACTATTCTCTCCCTGAATCCCTTATCCAATATTTAGCTGTCTGTAATATAATCCCAATAAAGTTTCTCTGATTTTAACCTTCACCAACTAAATTCAGATTTTGTGCCGTTTCCTATATCTACTTTTTGCCCTGTAGCCTATTACGCTAGTCAACTATAAATCACCCACAGTTGCATGACAAAAGCGCTTGAATGTCTGAAGACACTTTTCAGAAAAGGTGAAGAAAAGTTAGTTTCATTAGTACGTATGGTCACGGCTCAAGGATTCTCTTAATGTGCTGCCTTTAGCTGCCTAATGAAGTTAGCTTTGCTTTTCAAAATAAGAAGTGGCTGCATTTTATAGATTACTGTACTTATGCTGCCTTTTGCATTGCAACAGAACATTGAATTTATGTGCTAATTTGCAGAATCTGCTGCCCTTATAGAGGAATGAATGACCTAGTGCATCTACTCATGGAGATACAGAGACTCGACCACACCACAGAGGTCGGATTTACTGCTGAAACAGCTCTGTGTTTGAGAGCACATTCACAATGGAATCATTGCAAAAGATTCACTCTTGGATCCCACCCACTAAAAATACAATCTGCAGTTCCTCCAAATATCTCTTCAACCTCCCATCCCCATAATTTGCTTTGTATCCAGGCTTGGCAATTTGTACCTCTGCACAGCAAAAAGAAGATTTCACATGAAAAAGCATTTGCTTTTATAGTATGCATTTAGCATTCCAATATGCTTCAAAAGAAAGTGATCAGACAAAAAATACACACAGTCTAAAAAGGAAGCAGAAGGGCAAGAAAGCAAACAATTTGTCAAAAAAGTACATTTTAAAGAGTATTAAAGGAGGACAAGGAGAGAGAGGTGGAGAGGCAAAGGAATTTGGGCAAGGAAGTAATTCCAGAACTTACCCTTAGATTGTTGAAGACACGGCCACCAATGGTGCGGCAAAGGGGACACTTATTGTTGGTGCAGACACAATGGGCCAAGGGCCTGTTCACGCTATATGACTCTATGGGGGGGATCTTGCCAAAAAAATTCCAAGTGTCAAATGAGTGTGAAAACAGGAGAGGTCCGTTCCTGGGGAGACTTGAGTCGAATCTCACCACCCTCTGGCAAAAGCATCTTGACAAACTTGAAATTCCCCAGTAGGGGGAGTGGGCGAGGCCTAAATCACCCAAAAGCCAGCTGATAGCAGCAGAGGGTGAATATGGGAACATCAGAATCAAGAGCAGAAGTAGGCAATTCAGCCCTTCGAGCCTGGTCAATCAGATCATGGCTGAACTCTCGCTGGTGTCAAATCCACCTCCCTTTCTCATGATAAATATATCTATCTCGCTCCTGAAACCATTCAATGATTCAGACTCCATCCCGCTATGGGGCAGTGAGTTCCACAAATTCACCACCCCCTGCCAGAAGCAGTCCTCCTCATCTCAGTTTTAAATCTATTATCTCTCAACCCAAACCTGAGACCTCTTGTCCGAGATTGCCCAATAAGAGGAAACATTTGGTCTGCATTTACTTCATCAATCCCTTTTAAAATTTTATATACCTCAATCAGATCCCCTTATCCTTCTAAACTCCAGCGAATACAAGCCCAAACTGTTTAATCTCTCCTCATTTGTCAACCCTGGAATCAATCCGGTGAACCTCGTGTGAACTGCCTCTAATGCCACCACATCCTTCCTCAGATAAGGAGACCAAAACTCAACACAATATTCCATATGTGATTTCACCAACACCAACAACTGCAACAATATATATTGATTTTTATACTCCAGTCCTTTTGCAATAAATGTCAACATCCCATTTCCCTTTATTACTGACTTTCTGCGAATCCTAAACATTGACACTCAGATCCCTCTGCTGGGGTGTATTTTGAATTTCCTCTCCATTTAAATAATAATTTGCCTTTCTATTTTTTTCCCATCTATTTTAGTATCATCTGCAAATTTTGCTATGTTACACTCTGTCTCTGCTTGCAGATCATTTATATCGATTGTGAACAGTTGAAGTCCAAGGACTGACCCCTGCAGCTCATTTCGCCAGCCAGACAAGGACCCATTGATCCCTACCCTCTGTTTTCTGTCAGACAGCCAATCCTCAATCCAATCGAGTACTCTACCTCCAATCCCCTGTAATCACACCTTCTGGGCGCCATTGCACATTGGCAGGTTTCTGTGTCCTGAGAGCACAGAGACCTGTCATTGCCTCGGCTGCTACAGCTGATCTTTGTCACAATTGCATCCTGGGCACACTAACTACATTAAAATTAAAATTCATTTGAATAACATACTCTGAACATGCCAGATATCCGGTGAGGGTAAGATCACGAGAGGCGAGAAATCGGTTGCAAACCTGATCTCTCAGCTCTCCTATGATCTTACCATCTTTACCCCACCCATCGGCCGGTGGGACGCAATGGTAAGATCACCCCCTATAGCTCAAAGAAGGAATGCAGTTTTTGGAGGGACAGAGTACTAGAGGGATTTATAGAGCAAGGCAGTGGGGGGATCTGAACATATGAGTTTAACCTCCTCAACTACCATTGTTGTCCAATGTTGCCCATGCACATCCACCCTGAACAACTCAGTGTACATCTCTAAGACATCAGTGTATAAGCATTATTTTCATTGATTGGATCTGAATTGTAAAAGCTCAAAGAACTGCAGGAACTAAACTTAAAATCCTCTTCATCCCTGGGGTGGCGGGGGTGGGGGGGGATGCAGTCAGGCAAAATAAGTTGCAGGACATCGGTGTATGAACAAGCCATGGAATGAACTAATGAACAATAAATGGCAGCTTTGTTTTTGGTGTATGCCAGCTTTGGAAACCATCTGCGTGTAAACGGGCTGTCTTTGAAGCTGGCAGGCCCAAGGGCATTGGATTCAAAATCAAATTTGACACCTGATTTAATACCAAACGATGTATTAAAGGCATGTGGCTGAAGAGCAATTTATCCCAACTGTGAGCACCGGATTCTGGATCAATAACAGTGGAAAGGTGAATTCCTCATAACAGCAAATTTGATTAAGAGCAAGTTCCTGTTAAGAGGATTCCATTGTGTATTGCTGTGGCTGAACTATTACAAACTGGTGCAGACTTTGTCGGACCTTATCACATTGAAGTATTGTTGGACGAGGCCAGTAGAAAAAGTTAATCAGGACTGTAGGATTATGTCTCAGTCTTCTTGATTCTTTACAATTTAGCGACTCTCTTCGCTTGTCTTTTGAGAGGAGGGCATTACTGGGACTTTTATATGGACTATTAACATTTGTACTCATTTCCTGTTATCACCTGGCATTCTGTTCTTGCTCAGATATGATGCTGGATTTTTCTTTTCATTTTGCATGAGATAGCAGCATTTCCCAGGCACAGAAAGCAACAGAGACTCCTTACATCAGGTTCCTCTCCTGAAGTCAAACATTAAACATTAACACTAAAGTCAATATCTTTTCCCAAAGGTAGGACAATCTAAAACTGGAGGGCTTAGATTTAAGGTGAGAGGGGAGAGATACAAAAGGATCCAGAGGGGCAATTTTCCCACACAGAGGGTAGTGAGTGTCTGGAACAAGCTGCCAGAGGTAGTAGTAGAGGCGGGTACAATTTTATCTTTTAAAAAGCATTACAATGTGTATAGAGGGATATGGGCCAACATGGGCAGTTGGACCTAGCTTAGGAGTTAAAAAAATGGGTGGCATGGACAAGTTGGGCTGAAGGGCCTGTTTCCATGCTGTAACCTCTATGACTCCTACTCGTGCCCCAGGATTTAGTGAGACTTTGCCTTTGGTAAGCCCAGTGTTTGCAACAGAATGCAGTTTCCTGATTCCTGCTTCACTAATGCATTTCAATGGAAAGACTCAGAGTCACAGAATCCTGAAGCAATAAAGCACAGTACGAGGTCTATTGACCCAACAGGTCCATGCTGACCATAGTGCCCTCCCAGCTAATCCAAATTGCCTGCATTTGGCTCATATCCCAGTAATCCTCTGCAGAAACGCAAAATGAAGATCTTCGCCAGGATCCCTGCAGATTGGAAGATCTCCAGGAGTGCCAGAATACAGTGCGGATTAAGCAGGAAGGTTGATTTATTTTTTTCATCAACTATCTTTCTTACTCTGAGAGACAGGCTCTCTATGTACTCACCTGCTTTTCGGACTAAAGCTAAACCTAGAACATAGAACATTACAGCGCAGTACAGGCCCTTCGGCCTTCAATGTCGCGCCGACCAGTGGAACCAATCTAATGACCCTCTAACCTAAACTATTCCGATATTATCCATATGCCTATCTAATCACCGTTTGAACGCCCTTAAAGTTGGCGAGTCCACTACTGCTGCAGGCAGGGCATTCCACGCCCTTACTACCCTCTGAGTAAAGAACCTATCTCTGACATCCGTCCTATATTTATTACCCCTCAATTTAAAGCTATGTCCCCTCATGTTAGCCATGGTGCCCTGGTGCCCCATGGTCAAACAAACCAAATAAATGGCTCAATGCAACAAAGATGCATGGTCCTTCCTTTCATGCACAGCACATGTCACGCACGCTGCACCATGAAAACTCTCAGCAAAGCCATCAGTGGTGAATTTGCCAAGTTGTAACATTTCCCAGGCACAGAGAAGCAACAGAGACTCCTTACATCAGGTTCCTCTCCTAAAGTCAAACATTAAACACTAACACTAAAGTCAATACCTTTTCCCAAAGGTAGGGGAGTCTAAAACTAGAGGGCTTAGATTTAAGATGAGAGGGGAGAGATACAAAAGAATCCTGAGTGTTAATTTTTTCACACAGACGGTGTGAGTGTCTGGAACAAACTGTGTTTAATACCACTGCCCCCTGCGCTTCATAAACTTTCAAACCCATGTATTGTGAGTCGTCTTCTCACTACAGGCTGCGAGACAGTAAGCATTCTGCAAACATGAAAATAGAAAACCAGCAATGTTGCAAAAGGAAAATTGAAGACAAAGGTCAAAGAAATTAATTTGGGAGTAACAAAAAAAATTAAAGGCCGATTCTTCTTTTTGACTGGTTAATATTTTTAAAATTTATATTGGTTAGAGAGGCTTAACTTACACACTGAAGACTGTATTTTCCAGAATATTCCGGATGACTGAAGTATTTTTGCTCAGCTCCACTCCCAATGTGACAAATATCTGCGTGGCACCTTGAGTGATGTTATGACTTTAACACTGAAATAGCAGTTATAGGACTTACGCTCCTATCTAGTGAGTCTGTCTGTAGGGGAAGAGAACCTCACAAAATGACTCCCCACGTGTACCATTGAAGAAAATTACCATTATGTTCATCTCTATGTAACTGCAATATTTTAGTTTGAATATATTCATTTTGAAAATATATCCTTAGTCACCATATACATGTGTAAAATTGTTACTATTAAGATTTTCAAAGTATATATGAACGATTTTGGTGGGGAGAGCTTATACAGGACACGGGTGATTGACAAATCCGAGATTCATTTATTATTCAGATGACAGAGTCTGGCATTTTCATTGCCTTGTCATAACAGATACAGATATCTGGCTTAGTGTCGCTAGAATTACTATAGACCATTGAAACAATTTAAAAGAATGACCCTAAAATCATTAATCATTTAGGAGGTTTTGCATTCTTGTCATCCGTTACCTGCCTAATGCATGCAAATCATATGTGACATTTTCCGGGTGACATTTGGAGGCAGTCGGCAGATTTACTGGAATGACAGCCTCACCTTTACGCAAAGCCCAATGTCTTCTTGAGGTGTGCCAGACTCAGGCAGTGAGTCACTTAATGACAGCCAGCAGGACGAAGATAAAAAGCGGATGTTGTGACCGATGGCATTCCACACGCATTGGGGTGAGGGTGGTGGGGGGAGAGAGAATGGCATTGCCAAAATCATTATGTTCTGTAGTTCATTTAGTAGAGATATTTAAAATATCTGCCACTTCTCAGTTTGATATTTTTTCATGGAGATAACAAGCTTAATCATAATTCACAGTATTAGATCTTCAACTACCTTGACTGCGTGGACGCATTGCAGTGGAAAAGGTTTAACCCTAGGATTAATGGGAAACTGCCTCCTCTCTGAATGGTGGGTAACTAGGCAACAGTGGGCATTCAAACATCAGTCTGAACTTCTAAATAGGAAATCAGTTATCATAAAATGTATGTGAACGTGTAATAAGCTCCCAAATTACTGCATAACCTTAATTGGACTTCGAGTTAAAATAAAGTGCTGGAAATACGTAGGAACGGGTCAATCCTAGAATGTGGTAAAAGGCCATTCATTCCTATCAGTCCATGTCAGCATTTACCTTCCCAATCACATTTATCCATCCAATGCATATATCCCTTTATTCCCATTCCTTATCCCCTTTTCCTTCGTTCACTTATGCAATCAAATGTTGAATGTTGGCATAGATCCTTGATCACTGAAGTATACAGAAATACCTCTTACTTTCTATTCTAAATCTTTCACATTAATCTCATAGCTATAGTCCTTAGTGCAAGAGCCAGTCTGCTTCTATCTACCTTAAACAATTCTATCACATTGCTTTGCTCTAATGAAAATTGCCCTTGTGCATTGATCGATCATCTGTTAACATTTCTATTAACACTCAAGTTAACATTTCAGATGGGCACAAAAGCAAAAAAACTTCTGTGGATTTTCCTAATATCTGAGATAAAAATAGTATTTTCTACTTTTATTTCACATTGGGATCTTCAGCATAGTCAGATTACAGAAGCCCCCTTTACGTAAGACTGGCTAATTTAGCCAAGAAAACAGAGTGCAAGGGGGGAGGACAGGTGGATATCAAGAGTTCAAATTCACAAATGGATTTTCACAAACAGGATTTAATTTCTCTTAACAGATTCCAAATTTTCAACTTTTTTTTGCATTCCAAGTTTCCAGTGTTATGATTTCCTTGATACCTCCAATTTAAGAAGCTTAGGTATTTGTTTGCATTAAGTTTAAGGTTAAAGTAGGAAATACAAGACAGTAATTAGAAAAAATCATAGAAATTAATAAACTTATTATTACTATTTGACTTATTATCATTGTATGTACTGGGATAGTATTTTATTCATTTATGGGGCACCTGTGTTGCTGGCTGGCCAGGATTTATTACCCTTCCCTAATTACTTGAACTGAGTGGTTTACTCAGTCATTTCAGAGGACAGTTGAGAATCAACCACATTGCTGTGGCTTTGGAGTCACGTCAGTCAAATCAGGTAAGGACGGCTGATTTCCTTCCCTAAAGGACATTACCAGTGGGTTTTTTCCAATAACTGACAGTGGTTTCAAGGTCATCGGTAGATTCTTAATTCCAGATTTTAAAAAATTGATTTCAAATTCCACTATCTGTTTCGGTGGGATTTGAGCCCAGGTCCTCAGCACATTTGCTGAGTTTCTGGATTAAAAGTCAAGTGATAATACCACTGGGCCATTGCCTCTCCAGTGAATATAGTGATAGGTATTGTTTCTTTCATCCTAGACAGACAAAGTATACCATTCATAGAGTACATCTGGGAGAAGGAAAGGAGGGTGCAGAGTGTAGTTTTAAAGTCATAGCTAGTATGTCAAGAAAGATCAGCTTCATATTTGGTTGGTCCATTTAAAAGTCTGATGGCAGCACGGAAGAAACTGTTCTTGAGTCACTTAGTATGTGATCTCAGACTTTAGTATCTTTAATTATTTTGTTAACCAAATTGAACAAGTTCACTTTCAATTGTGTTTCAGCTTTGTATGAGATACCTGGCGTAACAACTCACAGAAGTGTGAGATGATGAAATGAATTAGGGCATTGAACAAATCACTTCCAACGGATAGTACATAATATACTGCATTGTGAGTTCTGTCCAACTTAGATTCACTTCTTTCTCACCCCTACACAAGCAAATTAAAATAACCTTAGCCCTGAATTTTTGATCTTGAGTGGGGAGCGCAGTGTTGGGAAAATTCTTTGCCTAGCAAACCCAACTCAGGAGAAAATGTCCTGGACAATTGGATTTTCATTCCAGGAGAGTGGGTCAGGCTTTGAAAAGAATTTGGAAGTGGCCAGAGAGACTGGCAGCTATGGAGGTGTGATGTGTGAACACCGTGCTGTTAAAAATGCAATAAAATTAAAAATGTTCTCCAGGCTCACCCTGTACACTCACTGCCACCCCATGCCTCCAAACTCCCCTATTTAAAATAGATGCTCTCATTCATGAAAACCAAAATATTTATTTTCAATCAAGTGCTTAATCCCTTATAAAAACAAACTTAGAGCCATGGAAAAGTTACAGCACAGAAGGAGTCAATTTGACCCATTCTTGCCATGCCATTCTGAGACCCACATCATCAGTTATAAAACCACTTGGAGCTGTTAGTCAAACTGTGAACAGTGATGTTAATTTGTGGAATCAGCCATATAGTGCAAATCCTATAATGGTAGCTCTCAGCCTTATGTCAATAGTGAAATAGGAAGCACAGATTTTTTTAGGTACCCTACCTCTCCAAACAACTCAGTCACCTCTTCTGGATAGCGTATGACCCACAAATCCTATTTTAATGTCTTGTCAATTAGATTGTTAAGAGAAACAGATGATGGATACTAATTGTCTTTGAGCACAACTAAAAAGGGGATCATCTGGAGTGGAGGGGTTGAGGAGGGTGGAGCACCTCATAAGTCTGCTCCTGGACTGGGCCAAGTTAGTCATTATCAAGCAAGGCAGTGGGTGGCTGATAAGGTAATCTGACCTGACTGTCTATCCCTCTACCATGGCTATATTCACAGCTGGGTGGCCTTGGAGAGGGAGTGTGCGGTTTCCATCAGCATGCTTCAGGTCTTCTATGACTGGTGGACACCACAGAGGCTGGGGTATCATCACTCCCAAGAATAATATTTTGAATTAATTTATGACCTTTCCTTCCCCACCAAGGGCTGTCACCTCCTCTCATTTTTGTTCAATTTGTTGATTTTCATTTTATTCAAAGAGAAAAGGGAGATACCTAGGATAGTGGGTTCAGTGGAAGGAGAGCTGTGAAACTAAACAATCCAATAAACTCCTTAAATGAAGAAAAGCTCTGCGCTTTGTTTGCAGCTTCATAAGCCAGCTTGGACCCTATTAATGTGGACATCCCTGTAGCAATGGTTGGATTTGTTTGAAGGCAACTGCACTTTAACATGTGAACCTATGCCTCTGTGAATCACGGATATGCAAACTGCATCCCACCCCCGCTAGCAAAAATGGTATTGCTGGGTTTGGAGAGGGTAGGTTGGTACTGGAGCTCCGGTGTCATTTTGGCGAAGCCAGAGACCCTCTCCATCATTATGAAAATTCATCTCCAATTTTTAATCTCTCTCTATTATGAATTTAGTTATTTTTCATAGAATGCCTACAGGACAGAAAGAGGCCATTCAGCCCATCAAGTCCAGATCGACTCTGGCACACATCTTACCCAGGTCCCTCCATCTGATCCCTGTAACCCCACATATTTACCCCTCTAATCCCTCTAACCTACACATTTTTATGATTCAAGTATGATTCAACTATGACCATTCCCTCTTCTAATTGCTCAACTGTAAATATGAGTGTTTAAATACCCTTTTTCCCTAAATTAGTATAAATTCTCACCGTCACATCCTTTAACTCACTCGTCCTTCTATGTTGCATCACAGATTTTTCAATCATCTGGGGATTACAATTTCTACAAAATCAACCCTGACAAGTTGCATTCCTCAACTAACATTTGAAACTTGCTACATTTATAATATTGCAACATCTAGTACAAAATTCATTTTGAATTTAATTGATCGTGCTATTTTAAAAATATTTAATTTTGGAAGACAATGTTAGCATACTAATGAGGAAATAGCACTTTGTGTGTCCCCCTCACATGTTTAATGGGGGACGTTGAGTGATTACACAGATTCCGAACATGCTGTACTTTGGAATATCGTCTAATTTTGCTTTGCCGCGGTTTCCATAGTGATGACCAATCTCAGCTGGAGTTCCTGGGAACAGTGATATTAAGTGTGGGCTCTCAGCACTGAATTCAATGGCTTTATGGTTTAATTACAATTAAAGGTGAGCTGGAATTCTACATACTATTAACAAGAGCAGAGAATAGCTGCAAGGGCTGCTGAAAGCTTTGAAACCTTGTCTCATCCTTAACCACATATACACGAAAGCATCCATGAGCTGTTGTGTTTATGTTGAACTACACAGGAATCTGGGCTGAATTTTGCTTTTTCCTGTTTAACGCAGGAACATTTGAGGGCTCAATATACTCTAACTGAGACCAGCTAACTCAGCAAAGGTGAACTTGGAATCTTGCTGGCCATTGCAACTCAATTACGCATTGAATGATGTAATTACCAACTGAACCACTAGGGGGGCAGTGAGCAAGTCAGTTAAAGTTGCTATCATGCTGAGTCAAGTAATGATCAGCTGATAGATAGATTCTGTCTGGTGGTGTATGAAACCTGTGCTGGCTATGGCTCAGTTGGCAGTGCTCTCGTTAGAAGTGGTGAAATAACGTCCCAGAGACCAATGCACCTTCATTAGATTCCCTTTTTCTGCAAACTCTATTCTGCTCTGAGAGTGGTTGAGATACTAAAGTCAGAATCAGAAATGCCATTGGACCTGATACTCCCACATTTATATACAAGTAAGGCCCCCGGTTAGGCAGGCAATCAGGGAGCTCATACTCTAAGAGAGCAACCTCATGTGCCTCATTGAAGTCATTACAAGTGGATTCAAGCCCCATTGCAGGGCTTGAGCACTGTGACATGGCTGACACTCCAATGCAGTACTGAAGGATAACTGCATTGTCAGAGGTGCTGTTTTAATGAAATGATAAACTGAGGCCCCATCTGCTGCCTTGGGTGATGCAAAAAAAATCCCATAGCATATTGCAAAGAAGAGTAAGTGATTATCTGTGATACCCTGCCCAATATTTAACCCTTAATTAACATTGCGATAGATGATTATCTTAGGGCATAGTAACTGATGAGAGAGAAAGAGGGAGAGAGTTTCTCCACATAACTGAAATCTTTCATTCAAATTAATATTAATTACTGAACATATGACCCTAGACAGACCTGTAAATTAGAAACACAAATAGACAATAATAAATCAGCAGATCCAAATATCTAAACTCATAGAATCCCTACAGTAAAGAAGGAGGCCATTTGACCCATCGAGTCTGTAGCAACCACAATCCCACCCAGACCCTATTTTCATAACCGCACATGTTTACCCTGCTAATCCCCCTTGCACTAGGGTCAAGTTAGCATGGCCAATCAACCTAACCCACACATATTTGGACTGTGGGAAGAAACCAGAGCACCCAGAGGAAACCCATGCAGACACTTGACATAGACCCGAGGCCGGAATTGAATCTGGATCTCTGGCGCTGTGAGGCAGCAGTACTAACCACTATGCCACCATGCCATCCTAATGCAGCCAAATAAATTGAAAGTCAACTTGTAAATCCTTCCAATGGCAGGATGGGTGTGATTCCTGCTCAGCCATGTGATGGAGAAAAATTGAAGCTTCTACATCACTATCCATAGCTCCAGACTGCAGCCCACATGTAAAGTATATGTTGCCACAGCAACTCTGACTTCTTGGAGGGCTGGTTGGCTCAGTTGGCTGGATGGCTGGCATCAGATTGGTGCCAACAGCATGGGATGCGATCTCTGTTGTGGTTGGGGTTGATTCTGGACCTGCCTCCTTGCCTCACCCGTGATGCAAGTCATGGAACTATGAATTGACCCTGCCTTTAGGCAGAGAACTTACGAAGGAGAAAGATAACCTGAAAGGTTAGATTTTGTGTCAAGCCTCCACTCAGTTGTGATTCTTCAATTTAACTAATGAAAAGTAATTGAAAAAATGAATGTCTTCTGTGGGGGAGGGGGAAATCAGTCTCCTGTTTAAAACCGAGCCATCGTATTCGCTCAGTCATTCAGGCAGTTATCCAGTAAATGGCTGGTCCATACACACCAGCTAGGTTTCAGGTTCTACTTTCTACCGAGTTACCTGGTGTAAGCTTGGGATTACAATTAGACTACAAGTTAGCAAGGTAGAAAATCATATCCAGTGACCCTCTGTCTGAACTGTTTGTACACGATGGATAGATAATGCCTTGCTGTTGAATTGCCTGTTGACGCTCATTTCCTAAGCTTACATAGGTAGAATGGCCAGATGGTAGATATATCAGAATTCCCACAAGCATTGTGAAATAAAGTCTTGGCAAGGAGTGAGTACTTTCTAGATAGGAGATGAGATGGAAAGAAAAAGTTGCTAGAAAAGGAGTGAAAAATACAGTTTTAGTGTTTGTTTCAAAATTTCTAGATTGCTCACTTGACAGCACCTTATCTATGCAAAAGCTCATAACTAGCAATACTACCTGATAGGATTGTGTATTTTCACAGATGCTACAACTTTGAATTTTTAGTTTTACCGACATGCTAAGACCCATTTTCACAGACTCCAGAGAATGGACAAACATTACAAACTGCAGATGGAGGGTGAGCAAACCCTGTGGATTGTCAACACAGCGAGCATGGTGACCGACAGTTTGAGGGTTTATAACTAATTGTATGATAACAGTCTAGGCACTGTTGTTCAAGATTACACTTTAAATCCCTTACAGCTGTGTTGTTGGAAACACAGTAATGCAATCCCACAATGCTTTGCTTGGAAAAGCATCAAGCCAACACAAGGAAGATGGACCTACATTCTAATTAATTGACTTGCTTTATATATCCATTATCTCTGTACAGACTTTCTGTGTTTTTTTTTATCAGAGCAGCCCCATATGGGCAACTTGTGTGTTGTTGTGTTATTTGCCAGAGGATAATTAAGTAACAAACAAACAGTCAAAGAAGATTAAAATTTGCAAAGCTAGAAGCTTGCAGTGTACTTGGCAGCATATTTGAATAATTCTGCAGCCCTTCAAATTAAAGTCTTACGACATGATTGTAATATTACCATATTTCTGTGGGATCCCTAGAAGGTTTTCCATACTGCTAACTAGCCAGTATTTTTTTAAGTTCCAACCTGCCAATGTTTGTGAGAGATTAGTGAATTATGTCACACAAAATATAGTTTTCAGGTAATCCCAAAATTAATATTACCCTAATATTACCCCGGCCACTCTATCATTCTCAAACACCCCATGTTAAATGTGGAAGTATTTCACCCAATGTGCTGCTAGTTGGTGTGGGAACTACAATTCTGTGAGGGAGGTTATTCCTTATTGGCCAGGTACTTGCTTATATTTTCCATCTATCTTTTTTCCTTAAGGGTCTGTTATCTTCTTCACCTTGCAACTATATGAAGAAAAGGTGGTTAAAAAGTATTCCTAAAACTAAATCCTATTCTCAGACGTCCCATCTTCTAAATGTGTTACTTTATGAAACATTTAAGCATTGCCTTTCAACCAGTTTTAATAGCATTACTATAAAGATAATAATTTGCACTATGTAATGCTGGGTGCAAAATTGGTTTGTGTTACAGGGCTAATTTGGGTGCAAACCGGAGATGTATCATTTTTTTAATGGTACCTTTCAGTACTTTATTTTGAATCAAAAAAGCCAATTCAACTTAGGTCCAATCACAGTCCTCCCCATGAGGGACAAACAAGATCCAAGCTGACAAGATAAGACATTGCATCTCATCTTGGGCTTGATCAAACAAGATCCAAGCTGACAGGATGAGGCATTGCACCCCCTCCCGGGCTTGATCTAATGCTTCATCTTAGCCAAAAGGCCAGGAACCGGGGCTGTATCACACTGATTTAGCAGTGGGACACCTTTTGTTCCAGCTTTAGGTGCTTGTTTTCTTTCTTCGCCTGTAAGCAAAATGGGTAAACATTTTGGTCACACTACAATGACCCTCTTCAAGTGAAATGCTCCAGGCGATATGGAGAATGTACACTCAGAAACTACTGACTGGTGTTTGTGAATCAACATCCACCGTTCCCCAATGAAGAGGGTCATTGCTGTATATTCAAAAATGGGAAATTAATCATGTTTGCTGATGTGGGTTTCACTTCAGTGTCAAAAAATGGATACTGTGCCCTCCTGATGGAAACTAACCATGCTGCGTGAGCACTGCTTCACGGCTCCTGTTTATTAACCATTTTATTCTGGGACAGCAACAAAAGCATGAAAGGTTGGAGAGAGAAAGAGAGCAATGGATTGTTTCAGGGCCTGGATGGGTGAAGGTGGAGCTGCCAATAGTGATGCATGGGGGGTGGCAGATGCACAAAAGGCCAGAATTGGAGGAGTGCTGAGTTTTTGGAGCGCTGTCGGGCTTTAGGCGTTTGAAGAGATAGTGAAAGGTAAGGCCATAGAGGGATTTTAACAGAGGCTGAGAATTAGAAATGGAGATGATGGTGGACTAGGGGACAATAATAAGGAGGAGGTCCCTGGGTGAGTATTAATTGGTGCATGTCAGGATTCAAAGAGCAGGGTTCAAATTGATGGAGACTGCAAAGTGAAAGCATTGAAGTAGTCAATGGTTTATTTATTATTTCAAGGAATATGATACTGCCTAAGCCAGCATTTGTTCCCCATCCCTAATTGCCCTTGAGAAAATGGTTGTGTGCTGCATTTTGAACTGCTGAAGTCTATCTGTGCTGCCCTGTAACGCGTCTCGCAGGGCAGCACAGTAGCACAGTGGTCAGCATTGCTGCCTCATGCACCAGGAATCCAGACAGCCTGTATGGAGTTTGCACATTCTCCCCATGTCTGCGTGGATTTCCTCTGAGTGGGAATAGAGGGATAAAAATGGATGGTCTAGTTAGGAACATATGATGGGTGTAAGCTTGCAGGGCCAAAGGGCCTGTTCCCGTATTGTGCTTTTCTTTTTGTTCCAGTTACTTCGGACGAAACCCATGCAGACATGGGGAGAACATGCAAACTCCACACTGAGAGTGACCCAAGCTGGGAATCGAACCCAGGCCCCTGGCGCTGTGAGGCAGCAGTGCTAACCACTGTGCCACTGCCCTTGTCCTTCTAGGTTGCGGGTTTGGGGCCTGCCACAGGTGGAAAGAGTCCGAACACAACAGAAAACCTTAGTTGACCCCTCTCTTTATAAATCTACCAGTCACAGATGCACCTGTTTGTGACAATATTGAGAGGAGTGACTACTGCTTATATTGTTGAAGTCTTTACCTCGCAGGGCTGTGGAAGCCCAGTTATTGAGCGTGTTCAATAATTTAGCTCTTTTGTTCCTGTATTAGATCAAAGTTGTATTGAAACCTGGAAATGAGAGGCCCTGGCAGAACATAAACTGAGCATCATTGAGCAGATTATTGCTGAGTAAGGGCTGATGATCACCATGTCAACAACAGGTTCCATCACTTTGCTGATGATGGGACAGTAATTGACCTAATTGAGTTTGTCCTGCTTTTTTTGGATTGGACTTCCTGGACAATTTCCAATATTGTCAGTTGTTGCAATGTTATAATTATATTGAATCAGTGCATTTACGGTGACTAATGTGAGGCCACACCTGGAGTATTGTGTGCAGTTTTGGTGTCCTTATCCGAGAAAGGATTTCCTTGCTGCAGAGGGAATACAGCAAAGGTCTACCAGGCTGATTCCTCGGATGGCAGCTTTGTCATATGAGGAGAGACTAAGTTGGCTAAGATTATATTGTTTGGACTTTAGAAGAGTGAGAGGGGATTTCATAGAAACTTATAAAACTCTAACAGGGTTAGACAGGGTGGATTCAGAAAGAATGTTACCAATGGTGGGAGAGTCCAGAACTAGGGGTCTTAGTTTGAGGATGAGGGATGAATCTTTTAGAACTGAGGCGAGGAGAAATTTCTTCAGCCAAAGGGTGGTGCATGTGTGAAATTCACTATCATAGAAAGTAGTGAGGTCAAAACATCTGATTTGAAGAAGAAATTTTATAGCTCCAGGGGCTAAAGAAATCAAGGGATAGGGGAGAGAAGGGGTATCAGGATATTGAATTCGATGATCAGCCATGATCAAAATGAATGGTGGAGCAGGCTTGAAGGGCTGAATAGCCTCCTCCTGCTTCTAGTTTCTCTGTTTCTATCAAGGCACATGGAAACAGTGCAGGAAAATGGCATTTAGTAGAGGATTAGCAGCAATCTAATTGGTGGAGCAGGCTCACTGAGCCAAGGGATAATCTATTTCGGCATCCTCCTGAGGAATTACATCCCCCACGCCTTCCTCTCAAAAACTATTTTTCAGCCAGTTCAATTCACTCCAGGTCACATCAGGAAATGGCTGAGAATGCTGGATACATAAAACTGAACAGGTCCAGGCTGAAGACTTGTTTTCTAGAATTAGTCGCACCTATAGCTGAGCTGTTCAATATAGTTAGGACATTGCAACAACTGGCAACATTGGAAATTGTCCAGGAAGTCCAATCCAAAAGAAAAACAGGGCAAACCCAATCAGGTCAATTACTGTCCCATCATCAGCAAAGTGATGGAACCTGTTGTTGACATGGCGATCATCAGCCCTTACTCAGAAATAATCTACTCAATGATGCTCAGATTGTGTTCTGTCAGGGCCTCTCATCTCCAGGTTTCAATGTGGTCCAAACAGGGACAAAAGAGCTCAATGTGAGAGTGATTGTTCTTGACATTGAGGGATCATCTGACTGAGTGTGGCATCAAGCCACCTTCGCAAAATGGAAGTCAATTGGAATCAGGGAGACAGCACTCCATGGGCTGGAGTCACACGTAGCACAAAGAAGAATGGTTATGGTTACTGGAAGGTGAGCATTTCAGCCCCAGGAAATCGCTGTGGGAGTTCCACTGAGCAGAATCCTAGACTCAACCATCTAAAGCTGCGTTGTCAATTTTTATTGATGAGTGCACAGGGTTCAATTCCCCAGATACTGGAGCAGTCTGTGCCTGCGTACAGCAAGACCTGGACCACATTCAGACTTGGGTTGGTAAGTGGGAAATAATGATTACACCAGACAAGTGTAAGGCAATGGCCATTGCCAACAAGAAAGATTTTAATCACCTCTTGACACTCAGCAGTATTGCCATGGTTAAACCACACCACCAACATCCGAGCTGCTGTCAATAATCAGAAATTTAGGAAAATGCAAAACTGAAGAAGCTTGACACAATCTTGGAGAGGCAGTGGCGTTGTGGTATTTACATTTGTTTTTAAGTTTTTTATCATAGAATCGTAGAATCCCTACTGTGCAGAAGGAGGCCATTCAGCCCATCAAGTCTGCACCGACCACAATCCCACCCAGGCCCTATTCCTGTAACCCCACATATTTACCTTGCTAATCCCCTTGACACTAAGGTCAATTTAGCATGGCCAATCCATCTATCCAGCATATCTTTTGGACTGTGGTTGGAAATCAAAGCATCCAAAGGAAACCCACACAGACACATGGAGAACATGCGAACTCCACACAGACAGTGCCCCAAGCTGGGAATCAAACATGGGTCCTTGGCGCTGTGAGGCAGCAGAGCTAACCACTGCTCCAACATGCTGCCCCGTACTGTCTCTGGACTAGAAATCCAGAGACCCAAGATAATGTTCTGGGCACATTGCTTCGAATTCCACCACAGCAGACGGTGAAGTTTAAATTCGATAAAAATCTGGAGTTAAAAGAAAAAAAGATGGCCACAAAACCATTGCTGATTGTTTGAAAAATCCATCTGGCTCACCAATGTCTGTTCAGGAGGAAATCTGTCATCCTTACCTGGTCCGGCCTACATGTGACTCCAAACCGACAACAATGTGGTTGACTGTCAACTGCTCTCAGAGATGGGCTATAAATGCTGGCCCAGCCAGTGACACCCACATCCAGTGAATGAATTAAAAAATAAACGCTTGACTGACACCCTCTCCACAGCCTCAAACTCCCTCCACCACTGGGCACTGTTTCACTGTATGCCATCTTGAAAATGTAATCATCAAGATTTATTCAACAGCATCTTCCATGACCCCTATCATGTGGAAGAACAAGGGCAAAAGGCATATATAAAGACAATCACCTGTATATTTCCCTCCAAGTGACACAGCATCCTAATTTGTAAATATTATTCCACTTCTTCACAGTTGCTGAGTCAAAGGCCTTGAGCTCCCTCCTGAAGAACACTGTGGAAGTACCTTCAACACAGATTCAAGAAGGCAATTCACCATATTCTCAAGAATAATTAGAGATGGGCGATAAATATTTGCTTTGCCAGTGATGCTCAGATCCCATGCGTGAATGGAAAACATGATATTTAATTGGAGGAAATTGCAATTCACATAGACCTAGAAGCCATACTAGCAGTCTTGACAACAAAGAAGCAGTGAAGGAGTTGAGAGAAGTGGTGATGAAGTACAGCTGAGTGCCAGTAAAGTTGAGGGGGAGCTTGATCTTACTTTCACTTGTTGATGGGATGTGGGTGTTGCTGGCAAGCCCAGCATTTACCACCCTTAATGCCCTTGAATGGCTTGCTCAGTCATTTCAGAGAGCAGTTACGAGTCAACCACATTACTGTGGGTCTGAGTCACACGTAGGCCAGATTAATCAAGGATGACAGATTTCCTTCACTAAAGGAACATTCGTGGGAGTTTTGTACAATGCTTTCATGGTCACTATTACTAGCTTTATATTCCAGAATTATTGATTGAATTTAAATTCTGCCATGGAAGGATTTGAACCCCATGTCACCCGAACATCAGTCAGGGTTGCTGGATTACTAGCTTCATAGCATTACCGCTACACTTTGGGAATCTAGAGGTAAAATAGAAATAATTAAAGAAGCTTTTGAGAACAAATGCCGTAATGAGCTTCTTACAAGGTATTGTGCTGAAATCAGCCATGTTAGCATTGATATCTGGATCATTCAAAGTAAAGCTTCATGTTTCATGTTGGATGTTACAATTGCATTTAATTTATTAAACCGTATGCCTTCCCTGTGCCTTCATATACATAATCTCTTTGGCAAAACATTGTCCACTTCCAGTAGGGACATTCTACAAATATGCAATGGTGTGTACTCTTCATCCTGCCAGCATCCTTAGTGTGCTAAAATCAACTATAATCACAAGAGTGCTGCAGTTAATTGAACTGCTTTTAAAGTTTTTTTTTGTGATCTAAGATTAAATAAAAATGATTAACTTCAGGTTTGAAACAACATTGTAGGCTTCAGCTTTCAATTGTTCAGTCTTTTGAAATAAAAATGAAAGACTTGCATTTATTTTTAGTACCTTTCACAACCTCAATGACTTCCCAATGTGTTTCACAGCCAATGAGGTACTGTGGAGGTGGAATCACGGTAGAAATGTAATGTTGGAAACACGGATGCCAATTTGCGCACAGCAAACTTCAACTAGCAGCAATGTGATAATGATCAGATATTCTGTCCTTTTTGTGATGCTTATTGCAGGATGAGTATTGGCGAGACACTGGGAATAACTCCCCTGTTCTTCAAAGTCGCACCATGGGATCTTTTGTATTCATTGGAAAGGGCTGCTTGTTTAACATCTCATCCAAAAGATGGCACCTTCAACAGTGCAACCTTGCCATAATACTGTTGGTCGTAGACTCCTCATTGTCTGATTATGTGCAAACTGTCAGTGACTCCATCCTCTCCTGATGAAAGAATTCAATATGAGATCAGCATGGATGTTCAAAGAACTAGCAGCTCATACTGGCATTGTTGCTGCATGGGGGAACTTGTGCAGCTGTTCAACCTTTGACCCTTCCTCTGGGCATGTTAGCTGCAGTAAGAAGCCTCACAACACCAGGTAAAAGTCCAACCAGTTTATTTGATAGTAATCCCACAAGCTTTCAGAAACGCTATTCCCTTGTCAGGTGTGTGGGAGGTTCTGATCAGAGAAGGGCATATAAAGTCCCACGCAGTGACTTTGTGTGACTTTATATACCCTTCTCTGATCAGAACCTTCCACACACCTGATGAAGGAACAGTGTTTCCGAAAGCTTGTGGGATTACTATCAAATAAACTGGTTGGACTTTAACCTGGTGTTGTGAGGCTTCTTACTGTGTTTACCCCAGTCCAACGCTGGCATCTCCACATCATGTTAGATGCTGCGTGAGTCTGGTATAGATGGTCACCGAAACATGCAAAATCTACTTTCAGAACTTACCTCTACACAGGATGGTCGGCTGCAGTTTTTTTTAACTTTGAACACCTATAGTGCCATTTGGCCCCTCAAGTCTGCACCAGCCATAATCCCATCCAAGCCCTATTCCCGTAACTCCACATACTTACCTTGCTAATACCTCGACACGAATGTCAATTTAGCCTGGCCTAACCCACACATCTTTTGACTGTGGGACGAAACTGGAGCACCCAAAGTAACCCCATGCAGACACAGGAAGAATGTGCAACCTGACAGTGACTTGAGGCCAGAATCGAACCCGGGTGCCTGGTACTGTGAGGCAGCAATCACTGTGCCACCTTGCTGTGCTTTTAGGGTGTTGTTCTTACTGACTACTTTGATGTTACTGACCACCGTGAGACAGTTCCCCCTAAAAGATCTATTTGGAGATTCTGTACTCATCCATGTGGGAGTTGTGGCCTGCCCATCTAAGGTGAATTTTCTAGAGGGTGGTCTACATGCTGTTGAGCCTAGCATGACGGAGAGCCTCACAGTTTGTGATTTTTTCCCTGCCAATCAATTCTCATGATGTACTTCAGGTGTCTTTGGTGGTAGACAGCTTTGACGTGGATCCCAGGACTCTACATCATAAAGTAGGGTGGTCAGGACAATGGTCTGGTAGAGTTTGATTTTAGCCCGTAAAGGAATATCAACCATTGTGATGCTAAAATACCTGGGTTGGTGTTTGAACCCACAACCTTGAAGTCAGAGGCAAAAGTGCTGCCCACTGAACCGTGGCTGACAAATAAATCCTATATTTGACCTGTTGCTAGGACAGCCTGGGCCATACTGCTAGCCTAATTGACACATTGTCAGATACTGACTGTTTTCAGAGAATTTGTGAATGTTCAGACGATTACCATCTTCTGCTTCGTCTTATTTTGTCACAGGATCCTAAAGCTGCGAACATTATTACGTCCGTCAGCCTTCCTTTCCCTTTAAAAACCTACAGCATTTTCAAATCAAAGTGTGAATTCACCTCATTGCTACTTTTGGAGTTATCTTCTCTTCCATACTCTTCAGCTTTGATGTAGACCTTCATCCTGTATTTAAATACCCAAAGGATAGATCAAAGCAATCTTGCATGGTTACAGTGGCCATTTCATGTGTGGAAAACTGACAATTTATCACGCATCTTGTTCCTCACCAGAATCGTAGGCAGAAATGCTTAGAATGTATGAAAACATTCCAGATACTTCCCACTCCATTGGCGAATGGCTTTCCAGAGGATCCAAAAAGTATTAATTTTAAATGATTTTTACTTCACATTTAGGCTATGTGCAACAGCCAAGTAAATAAAATCATTGTTGTCCCTGCAAAGAACCTCTTGTGATCAGCCTCCCAGGCAAACTATCCCAGACAACAAGGTCTGGTCCACAATGAGGCCATCCTTATTTAACCTTGTAGGTTCAGAGAAATCCTCAACCACTCAAAAGTCCATCCAATATATAGAGACAAACTCCCATTCTATCCTCCCTATTTCACAGAGACACACCCCCATTCTAACCTCCCCAAGTCACAGAGACACTCTCCCATTCTAACCTCCCTAATTCAAAGACACATCCCCATTCTAACCTCCCCAAGTCACAGAGACACTCTCCCATTCTAACCTCCCTAATTCAAAGACACATCCCCATTCTAACCTTCCCAAGTCACAGAGACAAACCCCCATTATAACATCTCTAATTCAAAGTTTAAATTGATTTATTAGTGTCACAAGCAAGCTTACATTAACACTGCAATGAAGTTACTGCGAAAATCCTCTAGTCGCCACTCGCCGGTGCCGTTTGGGCACACTGAGGGAGAATTTAGCATGGCCAATGGACCTAACCAGCACGCCTTTCATGAGGAAACCGGAACACCCAGAGGAAACCCAGCCAGATACGAGGAGAATGTGCAGACTCCGCACAGACAGTGACCCAAGCCGGGAATTGAACCCGGGTCCCTGGCGTTGTGAGGCAGCTGTGCTGACCACTGTGTGACCATGCCACCTCTATCTATCTGCATGGAGTCTGCATATTCTCTATGTGTCTGCGTGGGTTTCCTCCGGGTGCTCCGGTTTCCGCACGGAAGACGTGCTGGTTCAGTGAATTGGCCTTACTAAATTTTCCCTCAGTGTATCCGAACAGTAGGTTACTTTTACCAACTGATCACATGATTTAATGGTGATGTCATCAGGGTGTGTGCCAAGACTGCTGTTTTACTTTCACATTGCACTTTGTGCAGTGCAGAGAACATGTCTTTCAATAAAGCCTATTATGTGCCAGTTTGAATCTCCGTATGCAAACCACAGCCTTTTCAGTTTTGTTAAAACTCACCTCCCCGAACATACTTAGGACATTACAGAAACAATAAAGATGGGGACAGAATTAAACCTTTGAGACCAAATGAGATTGCCAATGTGCAAATGTCAGTGTCCCCTCCACTTATCTATCTCCTACCTTTATTGCTTCAATTTAATTATTTTCCTACATACCAGGTTGTGATTGACGTCAGTGAGTGACAGCTGCAGGAAATCATTGTCTTAAAGCAGAGTTCTTAATTTTTTTATGCGACTTAATATGCAGTTGTCTATTGGAGGAGGAAGAAAGGTCAAATATCTGACAGCTGAGCCGTAAATATGAGCCTTTTCTGATGATGATTATGATTAGTATGTTGTGAAGTTATTCAAGTATCCAGCAGTGGGAGATTGGATCTGGAGGGAAGCCAGCATGAGTTTGGTGAACTACTGGCCAAGTTGGAAATAACAAGTAAACAAATGAACACAGAAAGCAAAACCTTCTGAAAGGAATGTCATTTTGTCAGTTTTATTCATATGCAGTTTCTCATTCACAGGGAGTTGCTTCATCCTTGATAGCCTAGCGGCGTATGAGAGTCCCATCCTCAGTCATTCAGTTGGAAGGAAGCCTCCGGTTTCCTGTGGTCTTTGCCAGTCCATGGAAGGCAGTCTGTGGTGACCTTATATAAAGGAGGAGAGTGTGCCTGTGTTCCTCCTTAGTCTCAGTTTAAGTCTGCATTTCATTTCTGGGAGGGTGGTGGACTGCTCGCCCTGGTTGTCGAGCAGTGACGTGACTTTGCTTACAACGGCCTACATTTCTGATGGCCTGAAGCATGAATTAATCTGAATAGATCCCTGGTGTAGATCTCGGTGCACTAAAGCACTCTATTTTCCTGAGCCACTGTAAGCTTATCTGGTACTTAATGCTCAGCACAATGAAGACTCTTAACTCTGATTTTCACCTGTTATGCAAATCTAATCACATCCGTGTAAAATATACATGCTGGCTAAGTGATTGCTGTTGGTTTTTGTTTAGATTGAATTGATGGTTGAATGATTAAATGGGCTTTGCTGAAAAGATTTGCAGTTATCTGCAGTTTATAGAAATTCTGATCCAGGCATAATCCCGATCCAAGCAGAACATTTCTCGCAAACTAGTTGCGCATTCATCAGAATTCAGAGTGGTTTATTACATCCGAAAGATGTTTACTTCAAGCATACTATATATATATATATATATTTATATATAGTACAGAGCAGGTAATTGTGTCCTGGTTAAAGGAGAATGTCTATTTTAAAGGATCAAACAATGATAATGGAGATATCCTGTTTAATGAGACCTTCAATGTAACAGATGCTTTTTTTTAAAGAAAGGAACCATGCACTGGTAATGTAATATCTCTTTAAAGGGAAGATGCCTTGATAATATGTCTAGTTAAGTGTCAGATTTTGTAAAGGAACTATTTCTTTGTGATGGACATCTGTTTAAAGGAGATATGCTCCACAACAGAAACACTCTTCCAAAGGGGACAATACACTTCTGCTCTGACTTTATGTATAAGCGTGTCCATGGTTCCTCTCTTTTTTCACATGGGGATGTGCTTCGTGCAGTTCCTTTTTGGTGAAAAGAATGACTTGCATTAGTAATGATTCAATGTGTCCCGCTCCTCGGCCAATTTGGTTCATTTAATCCTGAGTTTATTAACAAGTTCTGAAAACACAGACAAAGTGGTGCATTCATCATTAAAGAGCAGTCTGGCTGCCTCAGTGAGCTGGCTGATGTTAGCTGGGGCAGCATTCTGCGTTGTGTTACAATTCATAGTTCTACCCATGGGAAATGGAGAAGAAATTTAGCCAGGGCTCCAACTCCTAATCGTTAACCACTCACCATTGCAGAAATGCTCATATCCGAGAAAGAAAGGCAGGAAGAATTTTTTTTTTGTTATTCATTTATGGGACATGGGCATTGCTGGCTGGCCAGCATTTATTGCCCATTCCTAGTTGCCTTGGAGAGCCGTTGAGAGTCAACCACACTGCTGTGGCTCTGGGGTCACATGTAGGCCAAATTGGGTAAGGACGGCAGATTTCTTTCCCTGAAGGACATTAGTAACCAGATGATTTTTCCAACAATCGACAATGATTTAATTGTCATTAGTAGATTCTTAATTCCAGATATTTTTACTGAAATCAAATTCCACTATCTGCTGTGGTGAGATTTGAATCCGGGTCCCCAGTACATTGGTTGAGTTTCTGGATTAATAGCCTAGCAACAATACCATTAGGCCATCACCTCCCCCGATT
Organism: Carcharhinus amblyrhynchos; assembly: GCF_965287045.1. Classification (NCBI taxonomy): domain Eukaryota; kingdom Metazoa; phylum Chordata; class Chondrichthyes; order Carcharhiniformes; family Carcharhinidae; genus Carcharhinus; species Carcharhinus amblyrhynchos. Next base: position 41,786,410 of record NC_137324.1, on the reverse strand, counting down.
TATCAACCTATGGTGGTGAAAAATTGAAGAAATATTCATGGAAATCATTGCAACTTTACTGTAACTTGGTGTCAAGAAAATGACCCTGCCTTCCTCACAGACTTGTTTTTTCCCTCTGTCTCCAGGAAATGGCAAATCTGTTCATGACATGTTTCCAAAGCTGAGAGCAGGTTTCCAGCACCACCACATGCTGTCATTTGTCATGTGTGAGTTTGGGGGCATTGCCACAAGCTCAATCTTATATTTATTCAGTGCATGCACTTCCAAAGGGCCATTGGATGGGGATGAGATCAACTCATTTTGTCATCTGACCCCACTGGCATGTCTGCTCATGTATATGAGTAACAGATTTCAGACAGGGCCATAAGGCAGGGCTTAAAGAAGGAACGTATATATTATCATTGGTCTAGCAATCCAGAGGCCCAGGGTAATGCTCCGAGGGTCTGGGTTTGAATTTAATAAAATATCTGGAACTAAAAGTCTCATAAATTTCATGAAAGCATTGCCGATTATTGTGAAAAAAACCCATCTGGTTCACTAATGTCCAGAAGGAAATCTGCATCCTTACCTGGTCTGGCCTACATGTGACTCCAGACCCACAGTAATGTGGTTGACTCTCTGAAACGGAGGGCTCTTAGGGATGGGGAATAAATGCTGACCCAGACAGCAACGCCCACATCCTGTAAAAATGAATAAAAGGGAGTTGGCACTGCTCTAAGTACATAATCCAGCAGGTATCAGTGGAGTTCCCTACCCAGTGAAGCAGTTGAGGCTTCCTCATTGAATGTTTTAAGGCAAGGATAGATGCATTTTTGAACAGTAAACAAATTAAGGGTTATGGTGAATGGAGTCCTAAGTGGAGCTGAGTCCATGAAGAGATCAACCATGATCTTATTGAAAGACAGAGCAGGCTCAGAGGACCAGATAGATTACTCTTGCCCCAGTTTTTATGTTCCTGAGGCCACATTATGAGGTGGAGGTGAATCCGCAATGTAATGTTTAGATGTTCAAAAGGCATAAGAAAGAAAGAATCCAACGTAAATAGTGCCTTCTGTGACCTCAGGACATCCCAAAAGACTTTACAGCCAGTGAAGTTTCTTTTTTAAGCGAGTCTCGTGCTGTAATCTAGGATGTGTGGCAGGCAGCTGTGCACCACCAGCTTCCACACACAGCAACATGAGAATGGCCAAATGGCCTGTTTTAGTGATGTGAGTTAGGGGCTACATATTCGCCAGAGAAGGAAGATGAGGTGTAAGGCAGCTGTTTGAGGGATCACTGTGAGTTGCTCACTGTGTGAGGGATTTACAGAACAAGTGGAGTACAGCTGAAAGGTGTCAGAGACAAGGAACTTGAGGCAAGGTTGGTGGATAATTTGATGATTTAGGGGAAAATAAAGAACCCCAAGAAATTCTTTCCTGATTCCTGAATGAGTACCAAGACAGCACATTACTTAATATCTCACCTATTTTTGAAGCACAATGAGATCATTCTTAGCCAAGGCTTGCCCTTTGCATATTTGCAAACTACCTACTCACTGCATGAATCAACAATTTGTTCTCAAGGTTATCTTCTGTAAAAGGAAAGAAAAATCTCCTGATGTTCCTTGTAGTTCTTTACTTAAGCAGGTTATATGCACATCCCTTGGTCTCCTGGATCGATATTATTCACATAGATTCCTACATGCACACAGTTTAGATCCTTCCTTATTTTAGGTGTCTCCTCCTCTTGGTCTAAACTCTTCTCAAACTCAAAAAGATTCAAATACCTAAACCTATCATAACAACTAAAGACTTTTATTTAAGTATCAATCTTCTCAGTCTTATCACAAACGTAGTGTCATAAAATTCCTACAGTACAGAAGGAGACCATTCAGCTCATTGGGTCTGCACTGACCACAATCCCACCCAGGCCCTATTGCCATAAACCCTTATATTTACCCTGCTAATCTCCCTGACGTTAGGGTCAATTTACCATGGCCAATCAACCTAACACTCCCATCTTTGGCCTATGGGAGGAAACTGGAGCATCTGGAGAAAACCCATCCAGACATGGGGAGAATGTGCAAACTCCACACAGACAGTGACCCAAGACCAGAATTGAACCTAGGTCCCTGGAACTGTGAGGCAGCAGTGCAAACCACTGTGACACCGTGCATATACAACTCTTCCCTATCTAACTGATGATTTGTAAACACAAAGCTGAAAAAAAGAGATACTTTTATTCACATCTTTAAACTCACTGAGGAATCTTCAGGCCAATCCACGTCCAACAACCTGCTCTGAAAACTCTGCTCATATTTTGACAGCTGTGAGGAATTTCACCACAGCAGCTGAGCTACTCCTCAGCATTCTCAAAGAATCAACGATGTTCTAAAAACTATGCAGAATATTCTTTAAATAAAAGTCAACTTTCCTGGAAGATCAGGAAAATTGTTATGATAGATTGGAGAGGTTGGGATTATTCTCCTTGAAGAACAGAAGGCTAAGAGAAGATTTGATAGAGATGTTCAAAATTATGAGGGGGCTGGACAGAGTCAACAGGAAGAGATTGTTCCTGCTTGTAAAAGGATCCAGAGGGTAGATTTAAAGTGATTTGCATAAGAAGCAAATGAGGAAAAATTGTTTCACACAACAAGTGTTTTGGGACTGGAATGCACTGTCTGGAAGTGTGGTGACAGCAGGTTTACTAAAGGAATTAAAGAGGATATTAGATGATTACTTGAATAGAAACAATGTGCATGAATAAGCAAGTAAAAGCAAGGGAATGGCACTAAGTCATGATGCTCATTTGGAGAGTCAGTGCAGACACGATGGTCCGAATGGCCTCTTTCTGCACCATCAAAATCTGTGATTCCATAATTCTATTCTTGGATCCTTTAAAAAAAAGTCAAAGATCCAGACCTGCATCTTTGTCAAAAACTAAACAGTTCTTCTTTGACAGAATAGTGAAGTATTATTTAAACGGTGATGAACTGGGAAGTGTTGATATGCGAAGGGACGTGAGTACACCAGTTATGAAAGTAAGCATGCAGCTACAGCAAGCAGTAATGCAGGCAAATGGTATGTTCGAATTCATTGCAAGAGTACTTGAGGACTGAAGAAAGGATATCTTACTGCAACTGCACATGGGCCTTAGCAAGGTCACATCTGGAGTGTGCAATTTTGGTCTCCTTATCGAAGAATGGGCACACTCGCCTCAGAGAGAGATCAGCAAAGGTACACCAGACTGATTCCTGGAATGGCAGGTCTGTCGTATGAGGAGAGATTGAGTCATCCGGGCCTGTATTCACTGGAATTTAGAAGTATGAAATGGGATCTCATTGAAACGCTTAAAATTCTGACAAGACTGGACAGATTGACTGCAGGGATGTTGTTTCTTCTGGCTGGGGAGGGGGGAGAGGAACTGATGGAAAGTCTGAATGGGGGGGGGAGGTCTGGGCAGGAGGGGAAGGCTGAATGGAGCGCTGAGGGGGAAGAGGGTCGAGTGGAGGGAGAGTTGGGTCTCCGTCATGCCTGTGTGTGTGGGGGATGTGGTTACCTGTTATTTGTGGGTGGGGAGGAAGATGCTCCTCTTTAGAGAGGGGTTGGTAATGTTTCCTTGGTCAGTGTGGGAGCACCATTTATGTTATTGTAGGAGGGGTCTTGTCTCTGAGCACGAGGATTAGGCCACCCTTTAAAAATGGCAGCCCTGTCTCAGAACAGTGGGGCTGTTAGGTGCTTGCTGATATGAATGAATTAGCATCTATCAGGTGTGAGAATCCTGGAGTGTTTCCTGCTAGCGTGTGCACTTAGACTCAGTTCGGGAGAACTGCAGACAAGGTAGTCCATTTAGGGCTGAGACAAGGAGAAACCTCTGAGATAAGGAGAAACCTCTTCACTAAAAGGGCAGTGAACCTGTGGAAATCTGTACCGCAGAAAGCTGTGGAGGCCAGCTCACTGATTACATTTAAGAAGGAAATCTATGGATTTTTAGCTCTAAAGGTGTCAAGGCTGTGGGGAGCTTGCTGGAGTACGGTGTTGAGATAGAGGATCAGCAATGGTCATATTAAATGAAGGAGCAAACGTGAAAGGCCGATTGGCCTACCCCTGCTCCTATTTAATATGCTTTCTATGGGCCTATGTGCGAACCCTCAGCGCGGTGGCTCAGTGGCTAGCACTGTTGCCTCATAACGCCAGGGCTCCGGATTCAATTCTAGCCTTGGATCACTGTCTGTGTGGAGGGTGCACGAGTTTTCCCCGTGTCTGTGTGGGTTTCCTCCGGGTGCTCCGGTTTCCTCCCACACTCCAAAGGTGTGCAGGTTAAGTTGATTGTCCATGCTAAATTGCCCCTTCGTGTCAAGGGGATTAGCAGGGCAAATAAGTGGGGTTCTGGGGATAGGGTCTGGGTGGGATTGTTGTCGGTGCAGACTTGATGGTCGAATGGCCTCCTTCTGAGCTGTAGATTCTATACTTAGTTTCATTTAAATCTGTTCATTAGTTTTTGAGATGTAAAAGAGCAAAAAGACAAACTGTGCAAAAACTTTGCCAAGGTTTTGCACATACTTTGTGGCAGTCGTTGTTTATATTTGGATCATCCCAGCTATACATCCAAAAATTCTATTTACCTTTGCTGCAGCCTCACTGCGCTGTCATGCTGCTTTAGAGACTCATGCACTCTATAATTCTTTCTTTGTCAATGGACCTTCTTTCTCAGGATCTTGAATGACAATGGGTGGGATTTTCCGGCAGCGCTTGCCCAAAAGTGAAAAATCCTACCCGAGGTCAATGGAACTTTGCAAGATTTCCACCACCCCCCCACCCTCCCTAGTCCATTATGATTCCCAGGGCGGGCGGGATGGGAACATTCCACCCATACTCCTGAATTCTAATGCCCCGCCCACCACGGAATCGGAATGGGCAAGGAGCAGACAATGGGAAGGCCCGTTGATCTAGGGCGGAATTTTCCGATCTCGGATCCAGCTCGGCCATAAAATCCCACCCATAATGTCTCAACTTATACACCACGACAGTGTATATCCCTCTTGAAATAACGTGCAAACATCAATGCCTTCATATGTTAGATTGAGATAGATACAAATCTCTTCTGTTGACCAGCATTAAATAGATTTCATAACTATCAGAAATAAAATCTGAGCAATATCCTCCTTTATTGTAAAACAGCTACAAAAACGTTATCTGGTTTTGTTAAAAAAAATTCAATTTTACTGTTGTGCTGTATTTTTTCACTGTCATTGGAACATCTGGTTAATCATCACAGATTTGTTGATGGTGTCGCTATTCTTTAATTTCATAAAGTTGCTATGCCTGGGTACTGAAGTATATTATCATTTTAAATTTTATATTGTGTGCATGTATATTTTTCCACATATTGTATTGAGTTTGCTGAGGCCATGGGAGGTTACAAGTGTGTGTATTCCTTATCGATATTTCTCGGGTCTGTGTAACCGAAATACAATTAAATGTTCAGGCCTACATTACAGTCACTTTTTGTTCGTTTGCTTCCTTTTATCAAGAGGGAGAATGAAGTCGTTTTTAACAATGGCGTTGATAACAATAGTGCAAGTTTTATTGCCGTCAGTGTAAAATGGGCTAAAGATTCCTGTGAGAATTAGTCAGGAGCTGAACAGAATGATTAATGAAAGGTAGGACGTGAGCTTCCATTCATGTTGGTCATGGCTGATATATTAATAGAGTTGTAGGGTATTCAGTGAATAACGAATGCATACTGACCACAGAGGTCCCATGTGCGATTCTCAGTCTGTATTAAATGAGTCAATCTTAACCAGGATAGTGCTAGGGTTGCCATACCTGACTTTGGTGCCACATCAAAGGGAGGAGTAAAAATCTGCTTGGACCCTCACTTCTGATCTGCATCAAGCCTGGCTGGAAGAAAATTTGTGTGCATGTTGGAATCAGGCTAAAGCTGTGGGGGTGATGCCATTCATAGGCAAATGGCCTGCAAGCAGTCTCGCTTCCCACTGCCTCAGCACAGCAACCAGCAGAATTAAGGACCCTGCACACCCCGAACATTCTCTCTTCCAACTTCTTCCTTTGGGAAAAAGATACAAAAGTCTGAGGTCACGTACCAACCAACTCAAAAACAGCTTCTTCTTTGCTGCTGTCAGACTTTTGAATGGACTCACCTTGCATTAAGCTGATCTTTCTCTACACTTTAGCTATGATTGTAACACTACATTCTGCACTCTCTCGTTTTCTTCTCTATGAATGGTGTGCTTTGACTGTATAGCGCACAAGAAACAATACTTTTCATTGCATGTTATTACATGTGACAATAATAAATCAAATCGAATCAAAATCAAAGTCATTGTCTAGGATATCTCAAGAATAAAATTCTTTTTCGAAGTTGTCCATTGAGAGTTTGCCTCTAGGAGAGAACATTAGTGGGACAAATTGGGAAAAAAAATGTTGCTTTCCAGAATTTGCATAGAGCAGGCCATTTAGATTTTAGGTGAAAGGAAGGAAAGGGGAAGGTGAGAAATTCAACACTTCATAAGTGTTCGGAAGGAAGGAGCAAGGGAAGGAAAGAATATTTTCCCCTGTTATTTTCAGAAGCATTTCGGAGCAGCTTGTTTCCAAATACATTGGTTAATCAGAAAAATATTGATGAGGCTTGATTCCAATGCAGCAAGAAAGCAGACTAGATTTTAACTAAAGAAAATGTTTCACAACAAGATGCCAGCACAGATTGTATTGACTGGAAACCAACTAAGGATGGTCCTGACAAAATCTTTTGTGGACTACAGACCCTGGATGTAGAGGACATGTGTAAAGGATATTCAGAAGCCAGCAGTGAATTCAAGGCAGTATCTACACTAGCCAGTATTGCCAGTGATGCCCACAGACTATAAACAAATTTTAAAAAAACCTGAGCAAAGAGCTTCACAACATGTATTGGGACACAAGGGCAAAATGAGGGAGAAGTTATTATTTCTTGAGTTGAATTCTCTTTCTTTATCACATACTTGTTCATTCAAATGTGTTCTACCTGAAGGCTGGTACTTTGGCTCATTGTCTGCTGATTCTTTCTCTTGAGCTGCTTTCTCGGCAGTATTTTGCCATTGCCTTTCACACTCAGGGATAGATGGAGAAGACATGTCCCAAGCCTCTGCTGGTCAGCAGAAGTTCTCTCCATGTATTTGTGGGTTTCCCCTATGTGTTCTTATTTCCTCCCACAGTGCAAAGATGTACAGGTTAGGTGGATTGGCTGTGCTAAATTTCCCCTTGGTGTCCCAATATGTGTAAGTTTGATTCGATTTGATTTGATTTAGTATTGTCACATGTATTAACATACAGTGAAAAGTATTGTTTCTTGCCCACTGTACAGGCAAAGCATACCATTCATAGAAAAGGAAATGAGAGAGTGCAGAATATAGTGTTACAGTCACAGCTAGGGTGTAGAGAAAGAGGTTAGGGGGATTAGCCATTATAGATGCTTGAGGTTACAGGGCTAAGTCAGATGGACACGGGTAAGATACTTTTTTGGAGAGACAGTACAAATCTGATGGGCTGAATGGCCTCCTTCTCACTGTAGGGAATCTAAGACTAATTCAGGTAGAGCAGCAACTGAACCAACAATGCTGGCATTACTCTGAACCAGACACTAGCCAAAAGAGCTAACCAGCCTCCTCGTCACATATTCACTTGTGAATTGTATTGAAACTAGTGTGATAGAGTTGTAGCAGCTGAGCTGTTTAGAATCCAAACACATGACTTTGAGAAAGTGCCAGCCAAAAGAATCATATTTCAGAGACAACAATTTGGGTAGCAGCTGGGGGAGGGGGAGAGGCCTCATTTGACTTGAAATGTTTTGTTGGGTTTGACCCAATTGCTCGTCCTACATGTGCAACACTCACAGGGCCAGATTTTCACTGCAGGGTCAAGAACGTGACATCTGTATTTTGGGTCCCAACCATTTGCCGCAGCTGTGTCATTCTCATAATACTAATTTTAAGTTTCTTTTTTTCTTTGATGGGATATGGACATTGGTGACAAGGAGGCTAGCATTTGTTGGCCATCCTTAATTCCCCATTGAATTTCCTAATTGGGCAAGAGGCCAGTTCAATGCTCAGTTAGTGGCACAAGCACCTCCAGAAAGCTGGAGCTGCCTGCCTTGCACCTGTGGCAAAGGCAGGCAGTGGCCTTATTGGGGCTTGCCATTATCATGTGAGATAGAGCAGGCATCTCCTCAGAGGATCAGCAACATAAAGGTATGAGAGGGAGTGCAGATGGGCAAAGCTAAGATACTACACGTGTTCCAGTGTATGAGGCCCCATGATTTTATACATTGAAACATCCAGTGCATTGCAGTGAAGTTAACAGCTGTGCACTAACATGCAAGGTTAGTGGACAAAGCCCAGTCCATCATGCAAGGTTAGTGGACAAAGCCCAGTCCATCATGCAAATCAGTCTCTGATCCATTGACTCTGTCTACACTTCCCATTACCTTGCAAAAGCAGCCAGCATAATCAATGACCCCCACGCACCCCAAACATTCTGTCTTCCACCTCCATCAGGAAAAAGATACAAAAGTCTGAGGTCACATATGAACTAACTCAAGAACAGTTTCTTTCCTGCTGCCATCAGACTTTTGAATAGATCTACCTCATGTTAAGTTGATCTTTCTCTACACCCTCGTGATGACTGTAACATTATATCCTGCACCACCTTCTTTCCTTCACTATGAATGGTATGTTTTGTCTGTCTAGCATGCAAGAAATGATACTTTTCACTATTTATTAATATGTGACAACAAATCAAATCAATCAAAATCAGGCAGCTCAGATTTGCCAAAACCGCCATCAAAAAGTACTGTGTTGACTCCCTGGCCCATTAATAAGCTTCTAAGAGAGTTAAGCTGTGATTTGGAGGCAAGCGGGTTTCCTACTCCCTCCCATCCTCCAGCTTTTTGAAAATTGGAGACTGTCCCGGAGGCATCAGCATCCAGAGCCCAACTCTGGGACTATAATTTTGAAATCGTGCCCACACCAGGTCCTGATCCCTCTGGCATCTGAAAATGCAACCCCTCAGTGTCTCTGCGTGAAATGAGTAAGTAAATAATTCCTGTAGTGTTTAGACTCTTAACAGTGTGTGCTGAATATGCCCAAGGCGTTTCATTGACAGCGTCCTTGCACTGTCTGAGAGCTACAGACTGTACAAAACAGAATGCCTTTGTTTTAAGTGCCATATTATGTGACAGGCAATGTGCGTGACATCAACATATTTAATGATCCAACTTTATCTGTATAGAATAGATAAATTAGAATCAAGTTATGACTTTGTATTTGCAAGATCCACTGGATCGAGCTGCTTCAAGAGGCACATGACCTTTTCACATCCCATGCTTATATTCTTATTGCAGTTTATTATAAGAATCAAATGAAATATTTTGCCTCATGCAATGAGTCACCACAAGTATTTGATATATATATTTTAAATCAGCAATATATAGTTAAGCATGATGGCATTCACAAAGCATCAATGACTTGCATAATTTTCCTGGGAAAGAGAGAGTTAGAGCAGCAGTATTCTTGAATGCAGGAGAAGAACTTAATATTGCATTCTCGGAGCTCAACATCGGGAAAGATTATGTGAGCAGTGAACCATAGTAATATCAATAGAGAGGGGAAAACATGATTGTAATGGAAGAGGGAGAATGAGAAGCACGTTGATTGATGGCACAATAGGTAACTATCCTAAAATTATGCCCTTTACATAATCATCTATTTCAGATCCTATAACTCTTCATATAAAAGAGTTCAAATTATTTACTTTTGTCAGAGCAGTTTAATTTTCTTGTCTGAATTTCTTGTGTTGAATTAGACTGTGTTCATGAACTGCAGCTGCTGAAGGAACATGAGAACAAGGCATTATTTTATAATATCAGATATCAAAGTTGTTCACTGTATGTGCACAGGGGCTGGGAGGAAAAGGACTACAAGAGATGCTTAGCGTTGGACTGTGGATATTTGAGTGCATCAGCATACTTCAATGTTCTTTTGAAGGGGGTTTAAGGAATTCTATCTTATATAAGCAGAGGCTTTATATGACAATATAAGTTGTTATCATCATGATATTTGTGTGACAGACAGGCATGCACATAGTAACCCCCCTTTAATCCCCTTCTTGAGGATTTGCAAGCACCAAAGCCGGTTTAATAATATTCATGGGTTTTAGGTAAATATTCTCTAAGTCTGGCTGTCAGACACTTATCCACATTTTTCTTCCTACGACCGTTTACAATTGCGAAAGAGCAAATAGCTTCGGAAGATGTGGATCAGTGCCTGCGACATGAATTAAACCGTTTGGAACAGTTCTCGGTGCAGTATTGTGTTATTTTGCCACATAACAGCTTCAGAAATGATCCTTTAGAAAACCTAAATGATATGGATTTCGGATGCTCATTAAGATGAAGGATGACAGTACTGTCAGTCCAATCATCAGCTGCTTCGTGTCCACTTTATTGCCATGACAATAATGCAAGCCCCCACCCAACCCCCACTCCTAGGAATGGATTCAAAAAGCGATCGCTAGCCATTTTTAAAAAGGGATAAATCTCAATAGTATAATCACTAACTAAATCCCTTACAAAGAGTTCTGAATCATGGGTTTCTGTGTTATGAAGAAATATAGTTTATTAATATTCAATGTTTCCACTCTTCAAGGAAGGGGTGGATTAACATTGATTCTGCTCTCCAGAGGATATCCTGGGGAGGGTGACAACACTGTGCCCTTCAGTTACGTTGTACAATTCTTCACAAGAGTTCTATTTTATTTATGACAAAACAATAGCATTATGTGCAGGAATAGTAAAGGCTGAAAACAGAACACCCTCTCACTTGCATAACTAAAACAAAAGCTAGAATGTCTCATACCTGTCGGAATTCTTTGTCTATGAGTATAACTAGGAGAGTAAAGAACCAAAGTCCATTTTTGGTTAGTCATAACAGCCCACTCTGAGATAATAAACTTGAATATCACTTGAAATTATGCCTACTTCTTCTGCTTCTGCTTTGGTTTTGTCAGCATCACAGACTAACATCCATATTCCGCCAACATTTATATGTTTAACACTAGCTAAATCAGATATGACCTGACGATATATTAGTCCTGACAATGAAAAGGTTATAAATGGAAATAATCTAGAGATGGGTCTTGAAGAACACCTCTGAAATATTTTAATGGAGTGAAGAGTTGGAGAACGGCAGTAATTGCAGAATAAGAACCATAACACATAGGGGCATTCATTACCATCATGACTAATTTTCTCCCTCAATTCTATTTTCCTGTCCACTCCCCATTACCTTTGATTTCCCCAAGAGACCAAAAATCTGTCCATCTCAGCCTTAAATATATTCAGCATTTGGGGTAGAAAATTCCAAAGATTCACAACCCTTTGAGTGAAGAAATTTCTCCTCAGTTCAAATTGCTTAATCCCATGCCCTGAGACTGTGTCCCAAAGTTTTAAATTCGCAGCCAAGGGAAACAATGACCATAATTCTCCAGGAGACCAGAGAATTTGCCGCACAGCTAGATCTCCATACACTTGAGTGGGACTGGCGAATCCCAGCTGCTGGCTAGGTCGGAGAATCAGGCCTAATCTCTCTGTGTGGGCCCTGTCAAGCCACTGCAAAATTATGAAGTCATAGGGTCCCTACATGAAGAAAGAGGCCATTCATCCCATCGAGCCTGCACTGACAACAATCCCATCCTATTCCCATAACCCCACATATTGCTCGTCCCCCCGAAACTAGAGTCAATTTAGCATTGCCAATCAACCTAACCACATCTCTGAATGGTGTGTGGCACAGTGGCAGAGTGGTTAGCACTGCTGCCTCATAGCGCCAGGGATCCAGGTTCAATTCCAGCCTCAGGTGACTGTGTGGAGTTTGCACATTCTCCCCATGTCTGCATGGGTTTACTCCAGGTGCTGTGGTTTCCTCCAAAGATGTGCAGGTTAGGTGGCTTGGCTACTTGGTCATGCTAAATTGCCCCTTAGTATCCCAAGATGTGTAGGTTAGATGGGATTAGCCATGGCAAATATGGGGGTGTACAGGGATAGGGGGAGAGAGGGCCTGTGTAACATACTCTGTCAAAGAGTTGGTGCAGATTTGATGGGCTGAATGGCCTCTTCTACACTGTAGTGATACAAAGGAATCTTGTATACTGCAATGAGACCACCTCTCATTCCAGTAAACTTCAGAGAGTATAGGCCCAGTTTACTCAGTCTCCCACGATAGAACAACTTTCTCAACCCAGGAACAAAGTTAGCGAACAATATTCAGGTGTCATTGCAGACAATGTCAGGAGATCCAACATGATATGTTGCCCTTGCTGGTGCCAGGGTAAAATATGTACTGCTACAGGTGGAAATATTCTCAGAAAGGGGGAGAGAGCAATCCAAAGTTATGATTCAAATAGAACCAATAACCTGGATAGGAAGTTGTTCTTATCGTCAATCATTCATAGGATGAAGGCATCGCTGCCTGTGCCATGATTTGGTGCCCATCCCTAATTTTTCTTGGGAGGTGGTTTAAGCAGTTAGGTACTGGACTAAAAGTAATGGCTCCTGAATGTTAATCACTAGATTGCTGCAGACTGAATGGGCCAAGAGAAGGAAGATGAGGGCATTAGAAAAGTCAGGCTATGCCTGCAGAGCTGATGCAAAAGGGAGATCATAACCTTCAGTAATCTGATCAATTTCTGGAACTAGGAAAGTCTTTTCCCAAAAGAGTAGATTTCACCTGAATTAAAAAGAATGTCCATGTCTTTACAGAATGAGTAAATAGAGGATTGGGGAATAATTTAAATTAATGTGATATTGAATGGTCGGAAAGTCAAGGTTTGGGACTAGACGGGGTGAGTATAATTAATCCAGCTTTAAAGTAGAATGCAAAGACTTAGCTCTAATAAATAGCGAGAAAATGCATGGCTGGACAGTTAGTACGAGGCAGTGAGATATAAAAAAGGAGGTGGAAGAGATATCAAAAGATTAAATACAAAATCAAAAAAGGAATTAGGTTGAAGCTTGCAAGAGTATGACTATGAATGCAGGGAGAATTGACAAAAAAACAATATTGAAGAGGTCGAAACATGAATAATTATGGAGGAATCTATTACAATAGCCATAGGCAGAATTTAAGTTAGAAATGGGTTGAGAATGTAATATTGCTGGTTTAAACTTACGAGAGACTGGGAAGCAAAATGGAGGTAGGTTGACAGTATGAGTAAAGGAATTTATCACAGCATATTGCCTGTCCAACAACACCCTTAAGATAGAATCTATCTGAACAGAGCTGAGATAAAGGGAAAATGATGGTACAATTGACAGAGAATTACTGTTAAAAAAAATTCATGTCGGTGGGTTGGGGATCACTTTATGGAATGCATCCGGAACAAATTCCGAGATCTGTAATAATGCAAGACGCACTGCTTGATTTAGATTGTGGAAATAAATCAGAGCAAGTAACTGAAGTGAGTGTAAAACATTGTAAACAGTCAGCTGGATTAAACATAAGGGCAGTAGCGTGTCAAATAACTGGGTTAGGCTGGAAAAATGCTAAGTTTGACAAAGTAAAAACGTATCGCATCTAAGCAAACTAGGCACAAAGATTAGCAAGCTGGTTGACAGATCAACAATGGGAACTCTACAGTCAATGGCTACAGAGAATTTTGGTGTGGGGCAATATTGGAAAAGAGGTGACATGGAATCAGCAGTCCGGATACAACTTCCTGATTTTCACAAAAATTAAAATTGCAATATTACTGACATGGTTTAAATGCATGACCCTCAATCAAACTGTTAGATATCAGACTTAATCTTTTAGATGTCCCCAGAACCAAGATTGGGACATGGGTGAAGGTTAAAAAAAAACCTCGCTGACCAGAGTGCCCAGTCTTGGGCTCCTTCCTACCCTGGCCCATTTTCTGATTAAAGTGATTAGGGACCACATCAGGCCAACTAAAGGGGAGCAAGTGGAAATTTGCAGTTGACCTTCAGCTGAACCGCCTATCCCAGCAGCAGATTTAAGGGTGGTGTGGGGGAGCGGGGTCAAGGCTCCAGACAGGTCTCCAGGTCTTCCCTGCTCACCGCAGCCACAGGCTTCCTTGTAGAGATGGTTCCGCCATCCTCCAGAATGGCTACTAATTCTGTTGTTTAGTTAAATTTGAAAATAGGTGCAGAGGGGCTGTCTCCATTTTGAAGTGCTCTCTCTCCCTTACATACACTGTGGCCTGCTGCTTCTTTCGAACTGGAAATCCTCTGATTGTCCCTCCAGTTTCAAGTGCCTGTCCATCATCCTTAATTGGACGCAAGCTGCCTGTTAATTAGCCGCCCCAGGGAAAATCACAATGAGTGACTATTTGCCGCATGGTATGGTTTTCTGACCCGCATTTCAGCCTGATGGCGTGGTTCAGAAACCCACAGGGAAGCCCATAGCCTGTATTACACAGATTGTTTAGCTTTCAGTATTGCTAACTTGTGGCTTTGCCTTCTTTAAATATCAGATCAGCCCACATATTGGATGCATATCATTGTACAGCTTCTGTTCATGTCTCTGTTTTTATAGGAGAGCACTTTGTCAGAAGTTCAGAGCTTGCAGGTAGTTGTAACATTTGGTGATGGTGTAAATGGCTGAGATTGGATCGATCTTCCATTTCCATCTTTATTTCCATTTAATTGCTTATGTTAAATTAATTTTTTAAGGGATGGAGATGTCGCTGACTAGACCAACATTTTTTGCCCATTCCTAGTTGCCCTACAGCAGATTGTGGGGAGGTGCCTTCTTGAATCTGTATAGTTCCTGAGGTGTAGGTACACCTACAGAGCTAATAGAGAGGAAATTCCTGACCAAATGACAGCAATATATTTTCAAGTCAGGATGGTAAGTGACTTCAGGGGAACCTCCAGTGGTGGTGTTCCCAGGTATCTGCTGCTCTTGTCCTTCTAGATGGTAGTGGTCCAGGGTTTGAAAAGTGTTGTCTAAGGAACCATGGTAAGTTCCAGTAATGCATCTTGTAGATGGTACACACACTGCCACTGTTCATCAGTGGTGGAGGGATTGAATGTTTTAGAAGGGGTAGCAATCAAGTGGGCTGCTGTGTCCTGGATAGTGTCGAGCTTCTTGAGTGTTGTTGAGGCTGAACTCAGCCAAACAAGTGGCGAGTATTCCATTACACTCCTGACTTGTGCCTTGTAGATGGTGGACAGGCTTTGGACAGAGTCAGGAGAGAGTTACTCGCCAGAGGATTCCTAGCCTTTGAGGCCCACTCTGGTAGCCAAAGTATTTGTATGGCTAGTAAAGATCAGTTTCTGGTCAATGGTAACTCCAAGGATGTTCGTAGTGAAGGATTTAGTGATGGTAATACCATGGAATGTCAAGGGTGATGGTTAGATTTTCACTTGTTGGAGATAAGAACATAAGAACATAACATAAGAAATAGGAGCAGGAGTAGGCCATCTAGCCCTTCGAGCCTGCCCCGCCATTCAATAAGATCATGGCTGATCTGTCGCTGCTCAGTTCCACTTTCCCGCTTTCTCCCCATAACCCTTAATCCCCTCTCTTATCAAAAACCCATCAACCCGCGTCTTAAAAATATTTAGCGAGGCAGCCTCCACCACTTCAACGGGCAGAGAATTCCAGAGATTCACCACCCTTTGAGTGAAGAAGTTCCTCCTCAACTCCGTTCTAAACCGCCCCCCTTTTATCTTGAGGCTGTGCCCCCTCGTCCTACTGTCTTTTTTGAGCGGGAAGAGTCTCTCCACCTCTATCCTATCCATCCCATTCATCATCTTATACGTCTCAATGAGATCTCCCCTCATTCTTCTAAACTCTAACGAGTACAAGCCCAGTTTATTCAGCCTCTCCTCGTAGCTCAACCCCCTCAACTCCGGTATCAGCCTAGTAAACCTCCTCTGCACTCCCTCCAAGGCCAAAATATCTTTGCGCAGGTGCGGCGCCCAAAACTGCACACAGTACTCCAGCTGCGGCCTCACCAATGCCCTATACAGATGGTCATTGCCTGGCACTTGTGTGGCACAAATATCACTTGCCACTTGTCAGCCCAAGCCTGGAATTGGTCCAGGTTTTGCTGCATTTGGACATGAACTGCTTCAGTAGCTGAGAAGTTGTGAATGGTGCTGAACATTGTGCAGTCATCTGTGAACATCTCCACTTCTGATCTTCTGATAGTAGGGAGGTTATTGATGAAGCAGCTGAAGATAGTTGGGTCTATCTCAGGTACCTTTTATCATAGAATCTCTACGGTGCAGAAGGAGGCCATTTGGCCTATCGGGTCTGCACTGACCACAATCCCACCTCGGCCCTATTCCCATAACCCCACACATTTACCCTGCTAATCCCCCTGACACTAGGCTCAATTTAGCATGGCCAATCAACATACCCTGCCTACCTTTGGACGGTAAGAGGAAACCAGAGCAGCTGAAAGAAACCCACACAGACACGGGGAGAATGTGCAAACTCCACATAGACTGACAATCAGGGACAATATCCTGAGAAACACCTGCAGTGATGTCCTGGAGCTAACTCCAATCACCTCAACCAGATATTACTTCAACCAGTGGCAAGTTTTCTCCATGATTCCCATTGATTCCAGTTTTGCTGGGGTTCCTTGATGCCACACTTAGTCAAATGCTGTCTTGATGTCAAAGGCAGTCACTCTCACATCACCTCTGGCATTCAACTCTTCTGTCCATGTTTGAACCAAGGCTGTAAAGAGGTCAGGAACTAAATAACCCATGGTGGAAACCAAACTGAGTGTCCAAGAGCAGGTTATTCTGAATAAGTGTCATTTGATAGCAGTGGTGAAGACCCCTTCCATCACTTCAGTGGTTGAGAGTAGACCAATGAGGTGGTAATTTGTCAGGTTGGATCTGTTCTGTTACTTGTGTATAGGACATATCTGGGCAATTTTCCACATTGCACGGTAAATACCGTTGCCTTAAATGACCATCTTATCAGAACTTACTGGCTAGGGAATTGCTTGTCCACTTTGGTAGTCGACTTTGTTCATATTTTCCATACTACACCAAGCCTGTTTTTCAGTTACCCACTCCCTCCAGGAATATTTCATTTCATTCTTTTCCATGCACATGCACCGTCTCTGAAAATAGCCTCACAGTTTGCGTGCAGTACCATTCAGTCTTTCTCTCCCATTGTTCAAGGATGACTGGTGTGGCAAAAGGAGCCTTCACAATGATCGGTTGCCTTCCTCGCGATGCTTAATTTGACTCAACCCTTGAGATATCTGTACTTGACACACTGTCCAGAACCTACTCCATGCGACTTCCCATCACTCTCACATGTAATGTCAGATTTGCCCAAACTGTCCCCCAATGTTTACCCCCCCCAGCACTGAGAAACAGCAGCCTAGATTGACAGGGCATGGGATGATCTTTACTTTGGGACTTATTTTTCAACTGTCCTACCCTTCCCATACTTCTGTCAGCTCCAAGTAAATATCAATGCCTTGTAGTCAAAATTCTGAGAATATTTCATTGCCCAGCATCAATATTTGTGGTGCTGAAGAGTATTTTCCCTAAAAATCAGCAAAGCAAAATAAATTTGATGTAAAAAATTCATTAACACAAAAACACATAGATACAATGATCCAAAGAATATGAACAGTTTGACAATCATTGAGTGGAACAAAGACTTAGCACAACAGTAAGTATTCTACTTTCTGCTTCAAGTAATGATGCACAAGCAGGATATATTTTCAAATTAGAAAGCACAGGACAACAGCAGTGCTTGCATTTATTTTGCTAGTTATTTATTCATGGCCAGACTGAGCATTAGTATCCTGCTTGAAAACGAAAGCTTTGAACATTTCCGCGCGTGTGACATTTTAAAAGTAAAATTGACCTTATGAAATCTAGAAGCCTTGTATGGACAAGCTTAAATTGTGTTTCTGGAGAGTGGCAAGGAATTGTGGGAATTGACTTTCTACATTAGCCTCTTGCCGCTCAAGTTGCACAACTAGATTAAGCCACATCTCATTCAAGTGCTGCGTCAGACCAGAGCAAAAGGTGGAATTAATTTAATGTTTGTCCTATTTTCCAATCTCCTCTGTATGCATGGTGTGAATTACCAACCGTGTTCATCCCCTGCAGTTCAGCATGACATGGGATTAGTTCCTCTATGAAGATGTTCACTTGCCCTTTCTTTGCAGTCAGCCTTTCTCCAATAAGCAGTGACAAAATAGGGATCATGATCCAGAGAAGGGACGTCAGCTTTAACCCTGAGTGATCATCCCATTGTCTTGCAAATACACGGAGCATTGTACCTTCATTCAGGCCACTTAGAACTATGCAAGAATTCAAAGAACAGGACTATCAATATATGCCCTTTGTGCCGTTCAGTATTGTTCTATTTCATTCTAACTTTGATGTTACACTATAACTAGAATGTCTTATTTAATATAATATATACAACATTGTTTGATGGTGGAAGGAAACATAAGGTCAAATTAAAACTGATTGAGGAAGTAGCTTGGGAAGAAATGATGGCATATTTCATAGAATTCATCGAATCCCTACAGTGCAGAAGTGTCCATTCAGCCCATCGGCTCTGCACTGACGACAATCCCAACCAGATCCTATCCCTGTAACGTAATTACCCTGCCAATCCCGCTAACCTACACATCTTGGGGTAAATTAACATGGCCAATCCAACTATCCTACACATCTTTGGCCAGTGGGAGGAAACCAGAGCACCCGGGAGAAACCCACATAGACGCGGGGAGAATGTGCAAACTCCACAGGCCCAAGGCCAACATTGAACTCAGGTCCCTGGCACTGTTACGGAGCAGTGCTAAGCACTGTGCCAGGACATTGAGTAAACTTCAGGAGGAGATAGACAGATTTTTAATTAGTGACGGGTTGAATGGATACGGAAAACGGGCAGGACAGTGGAGCTGAGGCTGAGATAAGAGCCGCCATGATCATGTTGAATGGCAGTGCAGGCTCGAGGGGCTGAATTGCCTACTCCTGCCCCTGCTTTTAGCTCTTATGTTGTTATGAAAAGGTGGTGAAGCAGAGTTTATGAATATTTTTAAGGTGGAGATGGATAGATTCTTGGTAAGTCAAAGGGTGATAGTTGATGGGGGTGATATGTTATTGGGGGGTATAAGGATGCAGATTTGAGGATACTATCAGATCAGGCATGATCTTATTAAATGGCTGAGCAGATTTAAGGGGCTGAACGGCCTGCTCCTGTTCCTTGTTATAGGTTTGTATGTTCACACGTCTTTAACAGTTTAATTAGCTGCCTGCCTCAGGGGAGTGGGCATTCGACCCTATTCCCAGCCTGATGCTGAGAAAACTCCCCAGCAGTAAGAACGCATCAAATCTGATGCAGCTCACCTGATTTTCTTGGCTATTCACTAGGGGGCAGATGGGCACTCACAATATAAAGCCGGTGGCCTCCCCACCACCTTCCTGCTCACCCCTGGGCCCATTGAGATCCTGAAGTGGCCAATTAATGGCCACCTAAAGGTCTCATTCAACCTCTGCCTCAATTTTACATGTGACCGAGTAAGGTGGATATCCACGGGGTACCTCCTTTGGGGTGAAGGGTCCCTGTGTCCGCTGAAGATGTCCCCTCCAAGATTGTACCCTGCATTAACTCTGCCACTCTCTAAAACCTAACCACCCCCCATCCCTCTCCACCTCTCTCCACCCTTCCCACTCAATGGGGTCTTCCAGACAGGCCAGGCCAAAATCGTTGACGACCTGCTCTGGAATGTAGCACTTCTTCAGGAATTTGTAATCCGAGTAATGGCCACGATTCAAATGAGATTGATTGGCATCTCTCTAGTGCACGACTTCATACCAGATGCGGGTGAAAGTCCCACTCTGACCCAATTAAGGCTGGCCTTAGCATCTTATTGTTGTACTACAGATAGCTTTCTGGCATTGAGTGACTTTTTTTTTGATGAGTGGGGTGGGTAATGTATCCCCCAATAAAACCCACCCCTATATTCTATTTGGATTCTGAAGAAAAGTCATATTGGGATTCAAAACCTTAACTCTATTTCTCTCTGTGCATACATTGTAAGACCTGCTGCATTTCCTCAGCACATTTTGTTTCTGCCCCATATTTTAAAGTTCTTGGCTTACTGTGCAATCACGCTGCCTGGATTGGGACAGAGCCACATAAAGCAAAAACATGCCAAATTCATTTCCACTTTGTACCGCAGGACTCAACCAGGCCTGAATTAGGATTGCTTAAGTTTGCATCAACACCCCAAGAGCAAGGAAAAGGAAAGAAAAATAATTCACAACCAGGCTACCACTCCTTATTGCTGTCAGTCGATACACGCAGGAAATGTCACATATGTGAGCAGCGTGCTGGATCAGACTAGATTTGACTATGAGGCTAAAATTTGAAGTTGAGTTATTTGGGTGGGCTACCGGAGAACTGACAGTATCCATGGAACTACTGTCCAACATGAAGTGGCACTTCCAAGACAGAAGGGGAGGAAATTGGAAGAAAAGATTACAGTGTGAAATGCAGTTTAAATATTAATTATACCTGAATCCAACTTTGACTTCATAATTGATCTCATCAGTGGAACACCTTTGGGTCTATTGAGATCCTTAATTCTCTCAATGTTCTACTATTACATCCTTAATAATGGATTCTAGCATTTCCCTATGACCAATGTTGGGCTAACTGTCTTATAGTTTTCTGCCGTCTGTGTCCCTCCTTTCTCGAACAGAGTTGTCGCAATTGTCATTTTCCAATCCACTGAGACTTTTACTGGAAACTAGGGAATTTTGAAGGATCACAACCAATGAATCTATTATCTCTGTAGCCACATCTGTAAAGACATTAAGGGACTTGTCAGCCTTTTCTTCTAATAGTTTTCCCAATATCTTTCCCCAGTGATTGTGATTGCTAAAGTTCCTCCCATTCTTTTACCTCTTGATTTTCAGGTACACTTGGGATGCTTTTTGCATCTCCTACAATGAAGACAGAAAAAACAATTCCTGTTCTATACTTCTGACATTTCCTTGCTCCCCATTATTAATTCCCCAGTCTCGCCTTCTAAAGGACTATTGCTCATTTTAGCTATTCTTTTCCTTTTTAAATATTTTTCATAGAAATCATAGAATCCCTACAGTGCAGAAAGATGCCATTCAGCCCAATGAGACTGCACCAGCAACAATCACAGCCAGACCCTATCCCTGTAACCCCACATATTTGCCCTGCTGATTTCCCTGACACCAAGAGGCAATTTAGCATGGCCAATCCACCTAACCTACACATCTTTGGACTGTGGGAGGTAACCAGATTAAAATCACTCATGATTATTGCAGTACCTTAGTTACTGTTGGGTAGCCTATAAACTACATCAAAATTGACTTCTTAACTTTGCTATTTCTTATCTCTTCCCAGAGTGACTGTACATATTGATCTTTTAAATTAATTTCATCGCTAATGACTGTACTAATGTTATCCTTAATAAACAAAGATACCTAACCACCTTTTCCTAGCTCCTGTCCTTTTGAAAAATAGGTCCCAGCCTTGGTCATCTTGGAGCCACATCTCTGAAATGGCTATCAAGTCATATATATTTATTTCGACTTGTGCTATCAGTTCAGCCATTTTGTTACAAATGCTGTGCGCATTTAAATTCTAGCTTTTCATTATTCTTGCAAACACTGGCAAATATATTGGTGCCAAAGACCAGGGGAAAATTATGTCCCATATTAACTCGAACCAAATTTGTGTATAGTTGGATAGATTTATTTAAGTATAGCTTTTCCTGGCAAAATTTGTTATTTGTAGCATATATAAATGATCTGGAGGAAAATGTGGGTGGCTTGGTTAGTAAGTTTGTGGATGACATGAAGATTAACAGAGTTGCTGATTGTGCTGGGGATTGTCAAAGGATACAACAGGTTATAGGTAGGTTGGAGACATGGGCACAGAAATGGCCGTTGGTGTTTAATCTGGACAAATGCGAGGTGGTGCATTTTGGAAGATCAAATTTAGATGTAAATTGCGCTGTAAATAGCAGAACCCTTTGGAACATTAACATTCCAAGGGATCGAGGCGTGCAGGTCCACAGTTCCCTAAAAGTGGCAACACAGGTGGCCAAAGTGATTAAGAAGAAAAATGGTATGCTTGCCTTCATTGGCCAGGGCATTGAGTACAGAAGTTGCGAAATTGTGTTGCAGCTGAATAAAACCTTGATTAGGCTGCATTTGAAGTATTGCAGTCAGTTCTGGTCATCACACTACCTGAAGGATGTGGAAGTATTGGAGAGAATGCAAAGGAGGTTCACTGAGATGTTGCCTGGTCTTGAGGGTGTTGACTATGAGGGGAGGTTAAATACACTAGGATAGTTTTCTTTGGAAAAATGGAGGCTGAGGGGAGACCTGATAGAGATCTACAAATTCTGAGATGCATAGACATGGGGGGTAGTCAGAGGCTTTTTCCTAGAGCGGAATTGTCAATTACAAGGGGGCACAGGTTCAAGGGGGAAAGTTTAAGAGACGTGCAGGGAATGTTTTTCACATAGAGAGTGGTGGGTGCCTGGAACGTGCTGCCAAAGGAGATGGGGGAAGCAGGCACATTAGCAATATTTAAGAGGCATCTGGATGGGTATAACAATAGGAAGGGAACAGATGGATGGATATGAATTGAGTAAGGGCAGAGGTATTTTTTAGTTAAGTTAGGACATCATGATTGGTACAGGCTTGGAGGGCCAAAGGGCCTGCTCCTATGCTGTACTTCTCTTCGTCCTTTACAGAATTTGGCAGACTCTAAGAATACGCACATCAGTTTGAGGATATTGCAGACTTTCTTTGATGCCAATATTTGCTTTAAAACTTTGTCTTTCAGGAATTTGTTTCATGTTTGCTTTATTTGATGAAATTTATGCTGAACGAGGTGAAAGATCTTGATGCCAGGCAATGGAACATTTTTCTACTTTTATCCAGTGTCAATACTGAGTGTCCCACGTCAAGGTCAGTGGTAGGATGAAATTGTTATACTGTGGTAGGACCGTCTCAAACTCAATCTCAGAAGCCTGCAACAAAGGGAATTTCTCATGCCAGCTATCTTCAGTTGTGCATTTGGTTTTGTGAATTGTGGGCACTTTTGTGCTGTGGTCCAGTCATTATCAGGTTGATACCATCAAAACTTATTCCACCAAATGTCCTTAACACAGTTAAGAGAAAATAAATCCTCAATTTGTCAGTCTGAAAGGAAAGATCTTGCATTTAAATGTTGCATTATCACATCTCCCATACACTCAAAGCACTTTGCATGCAATGAATTATTTTTGAAGTGTTATATAGACAAAAGCCTAAGCTGGAATCAACTCAAAACCTTTGTGGTAACACGACAGTCTGCTAACATGCCTCACCATCTAACCAGCCCCCCCACCCGCCATCCCCACCCAGTATAAAAGCTGATTTATAATTCTTTGTTATTATAATGTCCTGACTGTTTGGTGACTACCAACATCACATTTAAAAAGTATTTTAATTGAATTTGTGAATATGAGGAACATTTGATAAATAAATGACCTTTTGGTGTCATAACTACCAGAGCTTTAATTACAGATTCCAAAGACATCAGGTCGTAATGAGAGGTTTGATTGAGATAAAGGCACAGGGACTCAATGCCCTGAGGAGCTCGGGGGAGTATTAGAATAGATGTTAATGTTGATGGAGTACTTGAACGCTCCTTTAAACACCACACTCCTTTTGTCGGCGATGGTATTATATATTTCAGATGAAAACTTTCCGAGTTATATTGGGTAAAAATATTCACACTGAATCAAGGAGAACAGAAATAAAATATGGAACAAAAACGAAGAATTCTATTATTAACCCCTTTGAAGAATGCCGTGGCATTTCTTTGCTGTAATAGAAAAGGTTTGAACATTTGATTGTTCAAAGAATAGAATGTTGCTGAGATGTTCAATTTGACCATAGCTGAGTAAAAATGGACAATTCAGACATGATTCAAGATTAATCGATAGAGACTGTGATGAGCAGAGCAGACTGATTTCAGCGATTCACTTTTTTTTTCAGAACATCATTAGAGATTTTTAGGTAAGCTCCTTTGATGGTCGAGTGGATAAAAGCATCACTGGCTATAATACTGTGCAGTAAAAGGCAGATGAAACTACATTCATTTCCTTCTTTGTGCTTGAACTGATCTCAGACGGTGACAGTGAAGTGGGAAGAGTAGCAGGGTGGAGGGAGAGGCAGATGGGATAGGTGTCTGCAGAAATCCATCTCCTCAATACTATCAAGTGATTGTTGCTCCTCCACTATGTCCTCCAACCAGTTCTTCCTCCAAAAGAACCCTAAATGTACCTTGAACCAAGATATTTTGAGGGGGGGCGGTGCGGTTGGTGTTGGCATGGTGACATATATATTAGCACTGCTGCCTCACAGCGCCAGCAACCCGAGTTCGATTCCCGGCTTGAGTCACTGTCTGTGTGAAGTTTGCACGTTCTCCCATGTCTGCGTGGGTTTGCTCCCGGTGCCCTGGGTTCCTCCCACAGTCTGAAAGACGTGCTGGTTAGGTGAATCGGCCATGCTAAATTCTCTTGCAGTGTATCTGAACAGGAGCCGGAGTGTGGCGACTAGGGGAATTTCACAATAACGTCATTGCAGTGTTCATATAAAACTACTTGTGATGTGAATAAATAAACTAAAACTTTATGCTGTCATTATCAATGTCCATTCACAATGCCAATATCATTTGACTGGAAAACTTCCATCTGACTTTGCCTCTTGTTCCCAACTTGCTAACATTTGACATGTGTCCCTGATATTAGACAGTCTGTATATTGTCAAATCTTATTATAATTAAAAATTTCAATGACCTCAGCTTGAAATCTTTTTAACCACACAAAATTGGCCTAATTTCTTTAA
The DNA here is from genome assembly GCF_965287045.1 of Carcharhinus amblyrhynchos. Taxonomy (NCBI): domain Eukaryota; kingdom Metazoa; phylum Chordata; class Chondrichthyes; order Carcharhiniformes; family Carcharhinidae; genus Carcharhinus; species Carcharhinus amblyrhynchos. Next base: position 41,761,471 of record NC_137324.1, on the reverse strand, counting down.
CTTTTCTTCATGATTTAAATCCTTAATACCATTGGTAATTACAAACCATTTCAGGCCAAAAAAATTTGGACTCCGAGGCATCCTCTTCTCTGCACTCACGATAGAAATGATATTGTCCTCCATTGGAGAGGGAGAAAATAATTTTCAAAGTCCAAGAAGATCACAGCTGCGCAAATGTGAAACCTGGAGCATGCCCAGTTGCAGTATTTTTGTTTGAAAAGCTTCAGGAAATGAAATTTGCTTTTCAAAAACGCTGCTCTTGTTTAAAAGGGACTTTGAATAAAATCCCAAGGAAATCCATTCCAAAGCTGGCAAAGGTTTGAATTTCAGCCAGTTTCTTTGAACTCATGAAATTCAGGCCTGACCTTGGATTTCAGCTCTGGCTTGATACTTATCCTTAGATGCAATTGAAAGCACTCCCTTGGGACAACATCACATATATTGTCCTCGATGCCTAAAGCAACCCAAAGTGCCGAAGAATGCTCTGCATTTTTTTTATTGGACAGTAGTATAAAATGGCTGTCCAATGTGGAACGCACTTTTTTATTTCCATCACGATGGTCATTGCCAATTGAGATTTCATATTTCTCTTAAATTGCAGGTTGTAAACATTATTCTTATTTTCTAATGAAAATGTTTTGCTGAATAGATCATTTCAACTCCAATGCACTCAGAAAAGAGTGATAGGTATCAAAATATGGATAAATACAGTTGATAAATATAGGTGCCGTAATAGTTTTATGTTGTTGCCTGAAATTTGTGGCCAGCTTTTTCTGATCGCAAGTTGGCAAGGAATGCAGTCCCACTGACGTTGGCAGTCCAACAGCTGTTTAACATACCGTGGGATGCTTAATTGACTGGAGGTGGGACTTGCGCCTTCACTTGGGAGGAAGTCCTACCTAAGAGAGCTGTCCACTCTGCCGACTGGCCGGCAGCTCTCTATTGTAGTCTGTCTCATTCCATCAGCATCACAAGGATCGATGGCCAGTGCTGAGACTATGCTTAGTTCCACAAGCCCAGGTGTTGGGAGTTCAGGACAAAGGTAAGTGTGGGGTGTTCAGGGGCATAAGAGGAGAGAACTGGGATGTGGGGTGCTGAGGAGACGGGGATTTTGTAGGAAATGCCAGTGGGTAGGAAGCATCTGGGAGGGACAGATACTGAAGATTGTTCCTCAATCAGAAAAGGAAGCCATAAGGAGCCTCGCCCACACCACCCAACCCATCATTTCCACTGGCTGACCTGCCAGGCTTCCCTGACCACCCCTGCCAGCTTCAAAATTGCAACCTGCATGGAAATGGCCCTCTATTGGGATGAGGGCAGATAGCAGGCCCTGGACATTGACCGTCCCCTAATTAAAATTTCTGACAGAATGGAAGCAGACAGGTAGGTTACGGGAAAGCCACCCAGTGAATTTTACAGCTCCCCAGCAGGCAAACCTGCCAGCAGAGCCTCGTAATGTTCTGTCCATTGATGCAACTATATCCACCTTAAAACACTGGTCCAGGATTCGAGCTGCAAAGGCTGTCAGTTGAAGCAAATATTTGAAGCCCACTAGTCATTTCTTTTTTGGTGATATGCTTGTTTATTTCATCTTCTCCAGACACAGAAAGCACAGACAGATTTGTGTTAGCTGGTTGACTACTCTGGCTGTTGAGGTTGACCGACTCCTTTCTGCTTGTATATATTTGACTGCATCAGTAGGCATCAATGAAGGCCTCCAGCTGGCTTTAGTCATCAGAATTCTGGATACCCTTCCTGGGAACTTGGCTTTGATTTGAAATGAGCTTTCACTCTTTCTTGGAAGACAGCGTATCTGACTGTCACGGAACATGGTAACTTGTGTGGGAGAAAGTAAAGGTTAACAGAAAGATCTATCTTTTCCCTGCTTAGAATCTCTCCTGTTAGAAACCAAGCTTTAAACATATTTATTAGTGTCACAAGTAGGCTTATATTAATACCGCGGTGAAGTTACTGTGAAAATCCCCTCATCACCACATTCCGGTGCCTGTTCGGGTACACTGAGAGAGAATTTAGCAATGGCCAATGCACCTAACCAGCACATCTTTCGGGCTATGGAAGGAAACCGGAGCACCCGGAGGAAACCCATACAGACACGGGGAGAACATGCAAACTCCACACCGACAGTGGCCCAAGCCGGGAATTGAACCCAGGTCCCTGGCGCTGTGAGGCAGCAGTGCCAGCCACTGTGCTGCCCCCTAGAGGAGGGCATTGATGCTAACTTCAAAATTCACAAACAAAGCAGTAGCAGAGATTGGAATATAAAATAATAATATAGGAATGAGAGGGAATAAACAGATTCCTTCTCCTATTCAATCTGTACAGCCAGAAAGAACAAATAAATTCTAGGTCTCTGTTACTTTTTCACAAGTGGGCACCTCTCAGTCATCAGTCAGTTGTACAGTGTGAGCCTTTGTTTCTTCAAGATCGGAAGAATGTTACTGTTATATCATGATGGTGAAATTTAAAACTGTCGATGCAGAGAGCATAACCAGGTTAAGGAGCTGCAAATGCAGCTCGAGGACCTTCGGCTCGTTCGGGAGAGTGAGGAGGTTACAGATAGGAGCTATAAACAAGTAGTCACACCAGGGCAACGGGATGAGGGCACTTGGGTTACCATTAGGAAGGGGAAAACACGGGTGATGGAGAGCACACCGGTGGATGTCCCCCTTCAAAATAAGTACTCCAGCCTGAGTACTACTGGGGGGGACAGCTCATCTGAGGGAGGAAGCGGTGGCCAGGTCTCTGGAGCTGAGCCAGTGAGCCAAAAAATCAAAAAAGAGAGCAGAAAGGTAGTTTTAATAGGGGACTCCACAGTGAGGGGGGCGGACAGGCGTTTTTGTGGACGTAGACGTGAGTCGCGGATGGTGGTTTGTCTCCCTGGAGCTGGGATCCGGGATGTCTCTGGGCGGGTCCCAGACATCCTGAAAGGGGAGGGTGAGGAACCAGAGGTTGTAGTACATATAGGTACTACTGACGTAGGCAAGAAGAGGGAGGCACTCGTGAAAAGGGACTATAGGGAACTGGGTAGGCAGCTGAGGAAGAGAAAAGCGAAGGTAGTAATCTCAGGATTGCTGCCTGTGCCACGGGAGAATGAGGGAAGAAATGAAATGAGGTGGAGGGTGAATGCGTGGCTGAGGGACTGGTGTAGAGGGCAGGGATTTCGGTTCCTAGATCACTGGGACCTCTTTAGGGGTAGGTGGGACCTGTATAGTAAGGACGGGTGGCACTTAAATACCAGGGGGACTAATGTCTTGGCGGGAAGACTGGCTAAGGCTACCGGGGGGACTTTAAACTAGAAAGGATGGGGGGAGGGAACTGTGATGGGGAGACTGGGACGGAGGAGGTTCGCTCCCAGGTAGGGGAGGACCGCAGGCAGTATGGGAGGGAGGTTAGACAGGCGGTGGAGATGGGAAATGCCCAGACTGAGGGGCTGAAGTGTATATATTTTAATGCAAGGAGTGTAGTGAATAAGGTAGATGAGCTTAGGGCGTGGATTGCTGTTTGGGATTGTGATGTAGTGGCCATTACGGAGACTTGGATGTCTCGGGGACAGGACTGGGTACTTCAGGTGCCAGGCTTCAGGTGCTTCAGGAAGGACAGGGAGGGTGGCAGAAGGGGTGGTGGAGTGGCACTGTTGATCAGGGACAGTGTCATGGCTGCAGAGAAAGAGGATGCCGTGGAGGGACTGTCTACAGAATCTCTGTGGGTGGAAGTTACAAACAGCAAAGGGTCGAAAACTTTGCTGGGTGTATTCTATAGGCCGCCCAATAGTGACAGGGAAGTTGAAGTGCAAATAGGGAAACAGATTCTGGAGAGATGTTTTAATAACAGAGTTGTCGTGATGGGAGACTTCAATTTCCCGAACATCGACTGGAATATCCCTAGGGTAAGGGGTTTGGATGGGGAGGAGTTTGTTAGGTGTGTTCAGGAAGGTTTCCTGACACAGTATGTGGATAAGCCTACGAGGGGAGAGGCTGTACTTGACCTGGTACTGGCGAATGAACCAGGGCAGGTGATGGATCTTTCGGTAGGAGAGCATCTTGGAAATGGTGACCATAATTCTATCTCCTTCACAATTGCATTGGAACGAGATAGGATCAGGCAGGCTAGGAAGGTGTTTGTCTGGGGTAAGGGGAGATACGAAGAAGTCAGGAAGATACTTGGACAAATAAACTGGAAGGAGGCGTTCTTAGGGAAAAGTACCAAAGGAAGGTGGCAGATATTCAAGGAATGTGTGTCTGGAGCTCTGAATGACAACGTTCCGATGAGACAAGGGGGTTTTGGTAGGTCGCGGGAACCGTGGTGCACAAAGGCTGTGTTGAACCTAGTCAGGAGGAAAGGGAAGGTGTATAAGAGGTTCAGGGAATTAGGAGAGGTTAAAGATCTTGAGGAGTATAAGGACTGTAGGAAGGAACTTAAAAGGGAAATTAGGAGAGCCAGAAGGGGTCATGAAAAGACCTTGGCGGGTAAGATTAAGGAGAATCCCAAGGCCTTCTATAAATATGTGAAAGGTAAAAGGATAAGAAGAGAAGGGATAGGACCTATAAAAGGTGAGGGGGGAAAGGTTTGTGTGGAACCAGAAGAAATGGCAGAGGTGCTTAACGAGTACTTTGCCCCAGTATTCACAGTGGAAGCTGATCTGGGAGATTTTGTTATGGATTTGCAGCAGATGGAAAAGATTGAGTACGTGAATATTAAGGAGGAGGATGTGTTGGAACTTTTGAATTCTATCAAGGTAGATAAGTTGCCTGGACCAGATGGGATGTACCCCAGGATACTGTGGGAGGCGAGGGAAGAGATTGCAGAGCCCCTGGCAATGATCTTTGCGTCGTCAATGGAGACAGGAGAGGTTCCGGAGGATTGGAGGATTGCGGATGTAGTTCCTATTTTCAAGAAAGGGAACAGAGATAGCCCGGGAAATTACCGACCGGTGAGTCTGACCTCAGTAGTTGGTAAGCTGATGGAGAGGCTTCTGAGGGACAAGATTTACGAACATTTGGAGAGGTTTGACATAATCAGGAATAGTCAGCATGGATTTGTCAAGGACAGGTCGTGCCTTACAAGCCTAGTTGAGTTCTTCGATAATGTGACTGAACACATTGACGAAGGAAGTGCCGTGGACGTAGTGTACATGGACTTCAGCAAGGCGTTTGATAAGGTCCCCCATGCAAGACTTCTTGAGAAGGTGAGAGGGCATGGGATCCAAGGGCCTTTGGCCTTGTGGATCCAGAATTGGCTTGCCTGCAGAAGGCAGAGAGTGGTTGTGGATGGGTCTTTTTCTGAATGGAGGTCAGTCACCAGCGGAGTGCCTCAAGGATCTGTTCTGGGACCCTTGTTGTTTGTCATTTTCATAAATGACCTGGATGAGGAAGTGGAGGGATGGGTAAGTAAGTTCGCTGATGACACTAAGGTCGGTGGTGTTGTGGATGGTCTGGAAGGATGGCAAAAGTTGCAGCAGGACATAGATAGGATGCAGGACTGGGCGGAGAAGTGGCAGATGGACTTCAATGCGGATAAATGTGTAGTCGTCCATTTTGGCAGAACCAACGGGATGAACGAGTACACTATCAAGGGCAGAAGTCTGAGTAGTGTTGAAGAGCAGAAGGATCTTGGGGTCCGGGTCCACAGGACTCTTAAATCGGCCTCGCAGGTGGAGGAGGTGGTCAAGAAGGCGTATGGTGTACTGGCCTTCATTAATCGAGGGTTTGAGTTTAGGAGTCGGGAGGTAATGCTGCAACTTTATAAGACCCTTGTCAGGCCTCATTTAGAGTATTGTGCGCAGTTCCGGTCGCCTCACTATAGGAAAGATGTAGAAGCTATTGAGAGGGTACAGAGGAGATTTACAAGGATGTTGCCTGGACTGGGAGGCATGCCTTATGAAGTTAGGTTGAGGGAGCTGGGACTCTTTTCCCTGGAGACACGAAGGTTGAGAGGCAACCTGATAGAAGTTTACAAAATGTTGAGAGGAATAGATAGGGTGGACTCTCAGAGGCTATTTCCCCGGATTGAAATGGTTGCTACGAGAGGACACAGATTTAAGGTGCAAGGAGGGAAGTTCAGAAGTGATGTTAGGGGTAAGTTTTTCACTCAGAGGGTGGTGAGTGAATGGAATCGGCTGCCATCAGTGGTGGTGGAGGCGAACTCGCTGGGGTCTTTTAAAAGACTTCTGGATGAGTATATGGGGTTTAATGAGATTGAGGGTTATAGATAGGTCTGTAGGTTGGTAGGTGTTGATGTGATTGGCGCAACTCGTGGGCCGAAGGGCCTGTTTGTGCTGTAGTGTTCTATGTTCTATAATGCACCAGTTCTACCCCTGAGGATCCTACCACTGTTACCATGATATATTCTGTTGTCACTATGCTTGTAGGATACTGCCTGGACACCATGGAACAGTCTTGTATTAGTTGTAAGGAAATCTTTATGAACAATACTGAAGTATGTGCATGTTTACAGTAGTTATGGAGTGGACTTCATACCATTTCATTCCACATCGCCACTCATCTCTAGACGGGCCCTAGCTCTACGTCATGTGCCTTCTTGTATCATTGCGCAGGTGATATTGTATTCATTCTTTGTTAACCCTATAGATACAGATCACTTGATTAAACTGCGACTGCAATGAAAGTTCTTGAATTGTTGCAGTCTGTGATGGGTTTCAGTGCAGATGGATAAGAGTGCAATTGTCAGGGGTGGGGTTGCTTTCAATTCTGCAACAGCACCACCTCGAAGCAATATTTGAGAAAAGAACAAAGCAACAGCCACATTACACATTGGAAGAGATTTTTAACTGATTGCTATCTTTTTTAAAAGTTTGTGGTACGTTTCGAAAGGTAATGGCTAGAATTCCCCAACCTCCCCTGCAGCTGGGATTTTCCAGTCCCACTGCATTGAACGGGGATTTAGATCAGTGCCAAATTTTTTGTTCTCTCTGATGAGCGATGCGGGGGGAGGTGGTGCGGCGTGAGACTAGAGAATTCCAGCCAATACGTTCAGACTTTGAAGTGGTTATGGGTTGGGGAAAAGAAAGTATTGCCTTGAGGAATATTCCATGACAGAAGGTTTTGAAGACAAATCAGCAAAATGGTGTTCTAATCATTATCATGAAATACATTGCACTTTCTTGCTAAACCAAACAGAAATCGAGGTTTTGTGCACGTCAATTAAAAGTCCATAAACTATTGTTATCCACGTAGATATTAAGTTGTGTACTTTTTTGACTGGAGATACATTGAGGTTGAGATGGCTTTGATCACCTTCACTAAAAAACTAATCGACTTAATTTCTGAATGTTGAAGCTAACAGAGCTCACTGCAGTCCCGACAAAGGCAGCCATTTACTCAGTTTTGAGCTGGTTGTCTTCCTCTTTGAGGTTTCTCAATCAACACCCTTACACCTCCAGCCCATGCAGACTTGGTTAGATGAGTATCATTGCAGGCATCAGGTGTATCCTTCTTCATTACCAATTTAAGTGTCTCCTTGGTGGGGCGAGTAGCAGCTTTCTTAAAACCCACACCCGTGCTTACGCACATTCACGACATGTCCCCTTATAACCAGCTCAGTGACGGCAGAGCGGCTCAATCTTTTACTCTTTGCCTTTCTTAGCTGGAGCCGTTCTGTCAGGGCAGTATGGTATTTTAATGATATGGAATGACCTAGTGATCTTTTTCCGTCTACTTTGCACAATTAATTGCCCATTAAAGCCTCAATAATAGGCACAGCATGTGTGAGAATGACTGGATGTGATCTTACACAGATGCTTAAGCCCGAGATCCTCCTGATGAGGTGTCAAATGAGTTTGAAATTAACTGTCCAATAAATTTTGTCTTGCCTTTTAACGGGGCCTCATTTTAATTAGCAGAAGGGGACCCTTTCCTCTGAGAAATTGCAATGTGTAATGATGCAATCGATAAACCACTGGTCTGACTTACCTTTTTTAAGTGTTGATAGTTAAGAAAAATAAGGAAAATAACCTGGGGACCACACTGCTGTAAGATCCTCCTTCTCATCAAAATGCCGATCGTATTAATTCCCTATTTTTGCTCTTATGTGAATGGCTTAACATAAGGATGTTGGTCACTTCTTACTTCAGCAGTCCCAGATCAGGTAGAGAACGAAAGCTCCCTCCACTCTGTCACACAGGAGCACGTTTTCCTGCAATTTGTTCTTATTCTTGACATTTCTCGATTGGAGATTGACAGTTTGTGTTGAACCTGGGGCCAGTGTTCTGCCGTGGACTCAAGTCCATGCGAATATGGTCCGAGACTGACAAAACATTTTTCACGCACAATCCTTGCAGCCAGTAGACAGAAGACATATGACCATGCGTGGGTTGCTATGAGATTTGTTTTGGCAACATTCAAGGACATGCTGGATTTTGTGTGCAAGTCAAGAGAGGTATGCAAATCTTGTGCAGGGTGCTGCTGTCATCTATAAACTGTCAATCATTTACATCTATGATGGTCACTTTAGTTTTGGCACGGAGGCAACGGAGGTTAAAGAGTTTTCCACCTAAATTGCGTTGAATAACATGCCCTCTGGTGTCAGAGTTACTCTGGAAATCCCCCAGTTGCCACATTCCGGCACTTGGGTACACTGAGTGAGAATTTAATATGGCCAATGTACCTGTTCTGAGGAAATGTGAATGTGGCCAATTCTGTCTTAACTAAGACAATTCAAAACTCACAAGCCAAATATCTCTGCCCAAAAATGTTAACAAAATTTGTTTCACAAATAAGCCATAGAACCAACAAACAAACATAGAGCTTAAAAACTGACACTTACGAAGGGTTAAATTGCTCTGGGAATAGAGTGACAGAACCTCTCTGAAAGATCTGATGTACAGAGTTAAATACAGATCAATTATAGAATTTTTATCAATAATTCTGCCTTTCGTTATCTTAAAATCAATTTCATTTAACAGTCATACATCAATACAAATCTCTGTCAAGTACCTCATATGATACTTAATAGCGTGGTGGTATCTTATTTGTCCAATTATTCCGGATGCTGTTTCCATTCTTGGCTCTGAATATTTCTCTGAATGTTGCCTGGTAATGGCAAATGGCTCTGCAAGGTCAAAGTAGACGTTCCCATCAGCTCATTGCCAAATTGAATAGACATGTGTTCTTGTATCCAAGGGCATATCTATCCTTGTGTCTGGGCAATGAATGCACCTATTGACTAATGTTGCAATATACATTCCCTTATAGGAATCCTCCTGATAAGATTGCTGCTGACTAACTGGTTCCCAGGCCTTTGGCTTTAAACTATTGACATTTACCACCATGCCTTTCAGTAACTTTGCTTGGCTAAAGTGAAAACAATACATTTGAGATGCATCATAATATCATAAAATATCAGCATATATGTTTTGAAATCATAAGTACTTGTTTTGATTGTCCTCCTGTATTCACATATGTGTAAACCTGTTTGTATTAGCTTGTCTTAAAAATCATTTAACTCCTTACTGATCTCTTGTCCCCTGAAAGACTGCATTCTGTCATGTGGTTTGTAAATAGCAAACAGTCTTTAAGTTTATTTATTTGCGTCGCAAGTAGGCTGATATTAACACAGCAATGAAGTTACTGTGAAAACCTCCTAGTCGCCACACTCCAGTGCCTGTCAGCAATGTTAGGGTGTGCTGTTTAAATGGAATATTTGGAAATTGTGATTTCACTCCTTGGGCTCTGGATGGTAGTCCTGAAATCCCTTTTTTAAAATGTAATTATTCATATATTGTAATTGATTTATTATTTACAAGTCAGCTTCTGCCGTGAAGTTACTTTGAAAATCCCCGAGTCGCCACACTCCCGTGTTTGGGTACACTGAGGGAGAATATAGCATGGCCACTGCATCTAACCAGCACATCTTTTGGACTGTGGGAGGAAACCAGAGCACCCGGAGGAAACCCACAGATACGGGGAGAATATGCACAGATAGTGACCTAAGCCAGGAATCGAACCCAAATCCCTGGCACAGTGAAGCAGCAGTGCTAACCACTCTGCCACTGTGCCACCATGCCTCTGTGCCACCATGCTGCCCCAAGCCTTTGGTGCAAAGTTTAAAGCATGAAATCTTCAAAAGCAATTATTCGTTAATAATAGATGCAAATAAGATCCTAGTTCCACTCATTAAAAGTTTGATCACCCTCGTTCTTTGTTGGTGAATTTTAAAGCAAAGTAATTCAGTAGAAAACACAAGATGTGCTTTACTCCACTGTGCCACCTTGTGGTGTCCTCCATTTCATTTGAAACAACATTCAAGCATTCTTTTCACAGAACATAATTTTTATCATGTTTAATTGAATATTGTGTTCATCGAACCTTGGCAGAAATGCAACAAATAATTTCTGATAATCTTAAAAGGCATGATTGTGTAATTATTATATAGAATGTGTCATAACATACGTTTTTGAAATAAAAAATGCAAATGGTGGCAAAAATTTACAAGGAACCTAAACAGCATTTTATTTTCCAAGTACAGAACGATTGGCAAAACACTTGGAGTTAACTATATGGAAGAAAAACTGTTTTAATTAACATACATACAATTGTTTTGCCAAGTGTGAGAATTTTCCTTTAACTCAGTCCTTGTACAGATGAGTTTGAAGTGTCGTGAGTGCTGCTTTGTCGACATATTATGCGATTACCATTCAAGCTTCTACACAAAACGGTTCAGAGTAATTTGTTCAATCCAATAAATAGGTTTATGTCAGCAAAGAATTCAAAGAGTTTTAGTAGAACTAAAAAGAAACAAAAATGTGGAAAACATGAAATAAAGGTACAGAGAAGACCAATCGGTTTTCCTCGTCATACTCAGCCGACCTACACCTATGGGGCTGATGTCTTCATCTCTGGGGTCATGCATACTGAAATGAGGCTTGGGCCTCATGTCCTTGAGTCACAAACAAGTCTGATATTCGGCCCGGTGGCCTCATAACTTCCCCTCAGTTAAAATCATTGCTTGGATGCTAAAAGTGAAGTAAAGATCATTTACTCGTCACAAGTAGGCTTACATTAACACTGCAGTGAAGTTACTGTGAAAATCCCCTAGTTGCCACACTCCGGCACTTGTTGGGGTACAACAAAGGAGAATTTAGCATGGCCACTGCACCTGATCAGCACATTTTTTGGATTGTGGGAGGAAACTGGAGCACCCAGAGGAAACCCACGCAGACACGGGGTGAATGTGCAGACTCCACACAGACAGTGACCCAAGCCGGGAATCAAACCCAGGTCCCTGGTACTGTGAGGCAGCAAAGCTAACCACTGTGCCACCCATAAAGGCGGAGATCGGGCCATAATAGCAATTCACAGAGGAGTTTTATGTTTTAGCTGACTTTCTAGCATTTTAATTCAATTATGCATTAGTGCCTCTTCAAGTTCAAACTAAAGACTGCTTTAAACAAGGACGCTGTAGGTTTCGGTTGCACAGCTCATTCAATGTTTTTGTAAAATGTTTATCTTTCTCTAGAAGAAATAACATTTTTCACCCTTATTTCCACTTGCCCTAACATAGCTTGCGCTGCCATCTTCTTCATCTGTTAACAAATTAAGAATTGCTTAAAATTTATTTTACAGTAGGAAGAGGGTTCTCGTGACAGAAATCTTGGGATAGAAAACATATGTTTAAAATTTGGGTGCAGTTGGCAATTCTAGTACAAATTTGATTTGATTTAATTTATTATTGTCAAATGTATTAGTATACAGTGAGAAGTACTGTTTCTTGTGCGCTTTTGTGCCAATTGCTTCATTTTAACATGAGTTTCCCCCCAATTATCTGCTCAAACTCATTTACTTAGTGCCAAACTCAAATTCTGTCATAAATCATTGAAATCAAACAGCGGTTTAAACTGTTATTTGAAAGAAATGGGCATGATATTCTGGCTGTGTTGGCCCCAAAGTCAGAAAACCCCACCCAAGGTCAACAGATCTTAGCACTATCCGTCCCCCCCACCAGCCTGCAATGAATCCCATGGCAGGTGGGTTGAGAAAATTCCCACCCAAATATCTTTAAAGATTATTTATTGATATATTTACAGTAGGTTGTCTCACAACACCAGGTTAAAGTCCAACAGGTTTATTTGATGGCAAAAGCTTTTGGAGCGTTGCCCCTTCATCAGGTGAGAATGTGAAAGCTCATGCTAGCAAAAAACCTGTTGGACTTTAACCTGGTGTTGTGAGACTATTCGCTGTGTCCACCCCAATCCAACACTGGCAACTCCCATCATTGATATATTTAAGAGTGCTAATTGGTAAGTTAGATTAATGAAAATGGATTTATCATAAACATAAGTATCAAACTGTGAGTAACTGCCGTCCTTGCTTGGTCTGGCCGACATGTGACTCCAGAGCTACAGCAATGTGGTTGACTCTTAAATTCCCAAATAAATGCTGGCCCAGCCAGCAATGCCCACATTCCAAGAGCAAATAACTTTTTCATATTCTCCAAAGAGTTGCAAGTTTATTTTGATAAACATATTTATTTGTCCAATGCACCTGGTACTTTTTTGCCCACCGAATTGATTTATGTTTTCTGTTTGCCAGGACGATCTGGCCAAGAATTCTTTAATATTTTGGTATCCAATTTGAGTAACAAGCACTTCCAGGTCAGGTGTAATCCAGGCCAGCTGCAGAAGAAAGTGTCTCGTTTTTTGAACTCTTACAATGTATCTTGAGCTCAGGCTCAGAACAATACATTCGCTGAACCAGTATGGAAGGCTGTTGAGTGAAAGCACCAATTTCCTGATGATTTATACCAGATTCCGGACAGTTTTGTGTCACGGTCCTGTGACCCTAGGATCAATACCGGGCAGTGCCTGCAGTATCAATGTGGCACACTTCCATGGTCACCGCTGAGGGCCGAGCCCTCTGATTTGTCTGATGTCAAGTCTGTCTTCGGGATTGGTGGAAGCAAGATTTTCATCTGAGACTGTTCAAATTTATTTCTGGTAGGCTCGTAGCAACTAGGAGCAGTAAATGAGACTGTCAGTCAGGGCCGAATTCAAACCCCGAGTGCTTCTGTTAAGTAAATAGAAATCAAAAGTCCTAAACTATATTTTCTACCTTTGCCTCTGTATTTACTGTGGATTTTTTTTTTCTGTAAGTTCTCTAGGTAATGCTGTTTTCTTTTCTTGATCAGAATACCATATCTGGTGGCAGTTTCTATTGAATTCCAGATATTCTGGTTTTTTCAGTCACCAGTGGAGTGCCCCAGGGATCTGTTCTAGGACCCTTGCTGTTTGTCATTTTCATAAATGACTTAGATGAGGAAGTGGAGGGATGGGTAAGTAAGTTCGCTGATGACACGAAGGTCGGTGGTGTTGTGGATGGTCTGGAAGGATGTCAAAAGTTGCAGCAGGACATAAATAGGATGCAGGACTGGGCGGAGAAGTGGCAGATGGACTTCAACGCGGATAAATGTGTAGTCGTCCATTTTGGCAGAACCAACGGGATGAACGAGTACACTATCAAGGGCAGGAGTCTTAGTAGTGTTGAAAAGCAGAAGGATCTTGGGGTCCGGGTCCACAGGACTCTTAAATCGGCCTCGCAGGTGGAGGATGTGGTCAAGAAGGCGTATGGTGTACTGGCCTTCATTAATCGAGGGATTGAGTTTAGGAATCGGGAGGTAATGCTGCAACTTTATAAGACCCTTGTCAGGCCTCATTTGGAGTACTGTGCGCAGTTCTGGTCACCTCACTATAGGAAGGACGTAGAAGCTATTGAAAGGGTACAGAGGAGATTTACAAGGATGTTGCCTGGACTGGGAGGCATGCCTTATGAAGTTAGGTTGAGGGAGCTGGGTCTCTTTTCCCTGGAGAGACGAAGGTTGAGAGGCGACCTGATAGAAGTTTATAAAATGTTGAGAGGAATAGATAGGGTGGATTCTCAGAGGCTATTTCCCCAGGTTGAAATGGTCGCTACAAGAGGACACAGATTTAAGGTGCGGGGAGGCAAGTACAGAAGTGATGTTAGGGGTAAGTTTTTCACTCAGAGGGTGGTGAGTGAACGGAATCGGCTGCCGTCAGTGGTGGTGGAGGCGAACTCGCTGGGGTCTTTTAAAAGACTTCTGGATGAGTATATGGGATTTAATGGGATTGGGGGTTATAGATAGGTCTATAGATTGGTAGGTGTTGATGTGATCGGCGCAACTCATGGGCCGAAGGGCCTGTTTGTGCTGTAGTGTTCTGTGTTCTATGTTCTATGTAAAGTTCCGTCCTGAGCGCTGAATAACAGAATTAAAATACTTCAACTCACTTCAGCTGGTTGAGAGACGATTCTATCAGTAGTTTGGGCTGAGTCTGGAAATTAAAAGACAAATGATGTAATCCACCATGCCATCCTTTCCCCAGCCAACAATAATGAATGTTGAAAAAATGTTTATGCAAAGAGGGGTTAAAATGAAATTATAAACCTTTTGATGCAGCAAGGCAACACCTCTTATTAAGAAAGGGCTGTCTGATAATGCTTGTTGATTAAGATCTGCCTCACTTAACTGAGACCCAGACTTTCACCCCGGGTCGGGTACAAAGAATCAGGAGATTTCCCAGCTTGGAGAACACAATCATTAAAAATGTTGAAGGGGGGCCTGAAACAGAACTGGGGCAGGCAACCCCAGAATGAATGCATACACTGCCAGGTACGGTAATGGGCTGGGTGAAAGGTCTGCCTCTGTACCCCAGCATTGTGTTTAAATAACAGTAATAGAACCAAAAAACACTCCCGGCACCTGTTGGGATACACTAAGGAGAATTTAGCAGGGCCAGTTCACCTAAGTGTGAGGTCATCCACTTTGGAAGGAATAATAGTAAAATGGACTATTATTTAAATAGTGAAAAATTACAACATGCTGCAGTGCAGAGGGACCTGGGGGTCCTTGTGCACGAATCACAAAAACTCAGTCTGCAGGTGCAGCAGATGATCAAGAAGGCAAATGGAATGTTGGCCTTTATAGCGAGGGGAATAGAATATAAAAGCAGGGAGGTCTTGCTGCAATTTTAGAAGGCACTGGTGAGGCCGCAACTGGAGTACTGTGTGCAATTTTGGTCCCCTTATTTGCGAAAGGATGTATTGGCCTTGGAGGGAGTGCAGAGAAGGTTCACCGGGTTGATACCGGAGATGGGGGGGGGGGGGGGTTAGCTTATGAGGAGAGATTGAGTTGATTGGGCCTGTACTTGTTGGACTTTAGAAGGCTGAGGGGGGTCCTTATAGAGACATATAAGATAATGAAGGGGCTTGATAGGGTAGAGGCAGAGAGATTGTTTCCACTTAGAAAGGAAGCAAGAACTAGAGGGCACAGCCTCAAAATAAGGGGGAGTCAGTTTAGAACAGAGTTGAGGAGGAACTTCTCCTCTCAGAGGATAGTGAATCTCTGGAATTCTCTGCCCATTAAAGCAGTGGAGGCTACCTCGTTGAATATGTTTAAGTCACAGGTAGATAGATTTCTGATCAATAAGGGAATTAAGGGTTATGGGGAGCAAGAGGGTAGGTGGAACTGAACCACTTTCAGATCAGCCATGATCTTATTGCATGGCGGGGTAGGCTCGAGGGGCTAGATGGCCTACTCCTGCTTCTATTTCTTATATTCTTATGTTAACCAGCACACCTTTCAGATTGTGGGAAGAAAGTGGATCACCCGGAGGAAACCTTCAGAGACACGGGGAGAACATGCAGACTCCGCACAGACTGTGCCCCAAGCCAGGAATCGAATCCAGGTCCCTGGCTTTGTAAGGCAGCTGTGCTAACCACTGTGCCACCCCAAGAGATCCAGGCCTTAGTGTTTTCTAAAGTCCAAGATCTAAAGGTAGAAGTTATTTAGTCTGTGTAGATGCCTGAAAGCAAATTGAAGTGCTCCTGCTGAGAAAAGTAAATCCAAAAGATTTTTATTAGACTAAGAGGCTATAATGGTTACATTGTCTTCGGAATAATTTGTAAGGAAGTGTAGGACTAATCTAAATAGTGTAATTTCTGTATTTGAAGTTGTGATTTGGTAACATTCTTAGTGGCCCTACATTGTCAGCAACCTCTAAACACAGCTATTTGCAAATTCTCATATTTTCCATGTTGACACAATTACCTTTGTTATAAACTAACAAACCATTTACTATTGACATAAACAGATTTCAGCCCATTATGCTCATCCCCAAGAACAGATCTCATATT
This sequence comes from Carcharhinus amblyrhynchos, assembly GCF_965287045.1. Lineage (NCBI taxonomy): Eukaryota > Metazoa > Chordata > Chondrichthyes > Carcharhiniformes > Carcharhinidae > Carcharhinus > Carcharhinus amblyrhynchos. Next base: position 41,745,290 of record NC_137324.1, on the reverse strand, counting down.
TACTAATCACTTCAAAATATAAAAGGCATGGATTTCCCATCAGGATTTTTATTTGCATATTTTATTGTACATTAACCATCTGAAATTTGTCTGGGTTTCCTGAAACATAAACACAGCTAATTAAAAAAAAAGATTAATTCTGGAGAATATGCCATTAGAATCATTCCGAAACCAAATTATCTTATTTGATGCTATACCGAAACCATAGAGACATAACTTAAAAAATTGAATTCCCAGCAACCAACTTTTAATGCAATCCAAAATCCCACCTCATAGTTATAGATGGTGCTTTCCCTTAAGTGTACATTTTATTGTCCAGTGATCAGTCCAAATTTAAACTCAACATCTGGGAGCTTCCTTTCTTTCTCCTTTCTCATCGCGTTAACTGTTAATTCTCAAACTGATTCTCAGGGTTACATTGGAATCTCCTTCACTCTAACCCAAGCTAGGCAAATCTTCCAGCCTCATGAAATCACTCTGTTCAATATTAGCATTAACACATACTCTGTATGTTCACCAATTGAGTCAGCATTCCCTCTTCTTAAGGTCCAGGAGGACCTGCCTTTATCTCCTGCTCTCTACCTTCCAGATGGTTGCAGACTGAGAGTTTCAGGGATATTTCAGATAATATTGAACCTGATACTACCGTGGTTTAAATGAACATTTCCCCTCTCAAATCTCACCTACATTGCAATGTGAATCACATTGGCCTTGTATCCAGTTATGTCAATTCGCTAGCTCTGGATGCATAATTAAACAGATGCTCCCAATAATCCCCACCCCACTGGAAGGAGCAGCAAAGTAAGGAAGGGCTCATGCTACATTCCTGATCCCATAATCTTAAATTTTTTTCATTGATCTTTCATGAGAGCTGGGCATTGCTGGCTAGGCTATATTTTTTTCCCCATCCCTAATTGCCGTTGAACTGGATGGTTAGTTGGGTAATTCCAGAGCGAAATTAAGAGTCAACCACCTTGCTATGGATCTGGAGTCACACGTAAGCCAGACCAGGTAAGGATCATAGATTTCTTTCCCTGAAGAGCATTAGGGAACCAGCTTGGTTTTGACAAAAATTGATGATAACTTTAAGGTCACCATTACTAAGACTAGTTTTCAATTCCAGATTTATTAACTAATTAAATTTAAATTCCAACCAGCTGCCATGGTGTGACCTGATCCCATGTTCTCAGAGGATTAGCCTGAGCTTTTGAGTTACTAGTTCAGTGACATTACCACTACACAACCATTTCCTGTGAAATAAATTAGCTGCAATGAGACATGTGTCATCCTTGGGACGAGCACGCCATGTTAAGAGGTGTGTAGTCCCTGAGCAGTTAACAGGGGCAACATGGCAGGTAGTGTTGTGGCCACAAGAGGTCCAAGTTTTTTTTCACATGTGCCTTTTGGGGCCAGGAAGAAGTTGTATTCTCTTTCCAATTCTACAAGCATACTGTGGGGTTTCCTTGGGATTGCCCACATTATTCTCCATTCCAATTTTTCCCATCACAAACCTTGCCAATTCCCACCTTTCCCCAATTTGCTGGGAACATCACCATCAATCCCTGTCAGCAGCCTTACCATCTGAGATTGCCGGCCCTGACAGTTGGTAATAAGGTCTCCCTCAGCAGCTTTCCCTATGCAAGTGAGGCTTGGGGATTAAAGGCTTCAGGGGACCCCCAAAAGGTTTTTTTTCCCCCAGGAAGGAGCTAGAAAGAGCTCTCAGAGTGAAGGGGATGAAAGCATACATGGGGAAGGCTGATCAGGCTGTTGAGTTGGATGATCAGCTATAATCATAACGAGCGGTGGCAAAGGCTCGAAGGGCCAAATGGCCTTCTCCTGCTCCTATTTCTATGTCTCTGTGTTTGGTCCTCATCGTAGAAGAGAGCACAACCTGTTTCAGCCTCATGATTCCCAGCACAGTTTAGCATTCGACCATGTAGCTTTGCACGAGTGGTCTCAGAGAGTTTGATTGTGATTCTAGTACAAAGATAGAAAGCACTTAATTCACCAACCATAACAACACTGGCCCTCAAGGGCACAGTTAGAAAACTTGTATTATTTGTATTCAACTTTGTTGAATTTTAAATGTGTTAATGTTGGAATTGTTGAACAAAACTTGATGATGTCTGTCAAGTTTGCTTTCTACTATCCTTAGTCTTAAGATACAGTGGAGAGTGATGTAGTCTGTTAATTAGTCTACTTTTGTAATTAGTCTACTAATTAATTAGTCTACAATAAACCCTGACATGAAACAAAGGATGGTGGCAGAGAGATTTGGGAACCATTGGTTCAAAATCAACTTGTTCCTCACAAATGTATCACATTTATATGTTCTACGTCTAACTGAGCATATACTGTATCCAAAACATGCTATTTCTGAAAGAAATCTATCTAGTTTGCACTTGAAAGAATCATTTCAACTGTTTTCATCAGCTCCCTTAGGATTTTGTTGCGTAAATTGACCACTCCACTGAGGCACTGTTTTGAATTTGAACTTGTCTTCCTTTAACCACAGGCCATGTCTTTTGGTTCTGGTGTTCAGGGCAAGGCATCATAGTTTTTTAAAATTTATTCCATTCTTAGATACAGAGCCAATGAGCAGAGTGGATGGGGCATTCCCAAATCCATCTCTTGCTTCCACCAAAAACCAATTCAAATTGAATCCAATTCATGCTGCCCACAAAAAAGACAAACAAGATCCAAGCTGACAAGATAAGGCATTGCACCCCATCTTGGGCTTGATCTGACACTTGATCTTAGCCATAAGGCCAGTAATCTACGTTACTGAGTCAATTTAGAATTTAAAAGAAAAGCAACAGTGATGATCTTAATGCTGGAACAAACACATTTCAATATCACATTAAAGTGGCATGTCCTGTAAAATGATATATCATAATCCCAGAATAATATGTGTCTGAAACATTCTCCTGACCATTGCGGGAATGTAAAGCAGAAATTTGTATTTACAAGTAGAACGTCTGAACTAGAGAACAAAAGATGTAGCAGAAATGCAGAATTGTCAGCATTTAGATGATCGAAGATGTGTTTTAAAGCAGCTATTGTGTAAGTTATATTTTCACATGTGTTTTTATGTACAAAATATCCGAGGGTGCAGCTTGTGAGGGAGATTGAGCGGAGGAAGTTTTTCATGTAAAATGCTTAGGTTAGAGGGATTAGCGGGTAAAATATGTAGGGATAGAGGGGTAGGGCCTGGGTGGGATTGTGGTCAGTGCAGACTCGAAGGGCCTCTTTCTGCACTTTAGGGTTCTATGATTCTATGTAGAGAATGGTGTGTGGCTGAAACGCGCTGCCAGAGGAGGTGGTGGAAGCAGGCACATTAGCAACATTTAAGAGGCATCTGGATGGGTCCATGAACAGGGTGGGAATAGAGCGATATAAATCGAGTAAGGGCAGAAGGTTTTCTTTTTAGTTTAGTTAGGGCATCATGATCGGCACAGGCTAGGAGGGCTGAAGGACCTGTTTCTGTGCTGTACTTTTCTTTGTTCTTTGTAACATTTGGAACTTCCCTGAGAGAAGGAGCAACTTGTAAAGTTCTCATCATATCACCATTAAGTACACCACATTTGATGGAAGCATTCTATGGAACAGCCCTCAATTTGAAAGAGTTTCTTGGGAAAATAACCCACCAAGTTCTTCAGAACAATATCACATAATATGTGGGTATCTTTGCACAGAATGTGATACTGTTGTTCTGTGAAGAGCTTAAGAGCCAACACAATGAGTCACATAGAGTCAGCAGAACACTTTCTGGGTGTACTGAATAACGTGCAATCTTCTTGCAGTAAATAAGTTTGCGCTCAGGTCCAGCAGCGAGAGAAATCTGAGCACCTTGAGACTGCTGGTGCGTGTTTGTTTCACATTCATGAAATTGACTCAAAATTGCTGAGCAGATCAGTGTGGGAAGAGACTTGTATTGAAGCAAACCATCTCCACCTATATACTTCAAATATCTGCAGAGATATAATTCCCATATTCCTCCAGCAGAATGGATTCGGAAAAAAACATTTCTGCAATCGAGTAGATGACTTGGCTTTAGGGCTGACGTTTGTCATCATTATAGTAATATCTTTGGAGTCATCTGCTCAGACACTAGCAAAGAAAGTCAAGGTTTAATTCAGTCAGTGCTTTATGAATCAGAACAGCAAGAAATGATTCATGATTGAAATCAATGCAATGATAATACTTTATGCTTGTAAAGTAGCTCCTTCACCCGGGAAAAGCAATGAGCGATGTAACCTTATAACTACAAAACGATTGGTTACAGTCTCAAAGGACGAGCTGGAAGGGAGGCTCCATCAGTCCCAGTACATTTGTAGCTGTCATTTTTGTCAAGATTGCAATCATGTTATTCTGAAATTAGTTGTCCTCCAGCTGAGTATAATAATCAAACTCCTCCTTTTTCCCAAACATGTCTTCTCCTGCTTAGACCATGAAGGGCAAAGAGCTCCTATCATGTGATCAGCCCATGCAGACTAACAGGAGGCCATGTTCAATGTCCAATTGGCCAATGTGGAGGCCAGCGTAGTCCTAAATTACTAAAAGCAGCAAATGCCATGTTGGATTCTCACTGTCAGGAATTAGTTGACTTCAGTGATGTGGGGTCAGAGAGTGAAAATCTACCACATTTCCAATTAATCTCACTTTGGATGAAAGGCCAAAGGGATGCCTGTGGAGACTTGGTTCAGAGTATGATGGAATATGTTGCACATCAGTGCAAAAGATAAGACTGAAGCATTCGCAGTAATCTTCAGCCAGTAGTGCCGAGCGGATGATCCTTCTCAGTCTCCACTGGAGGTCCCAAGCTTCACAGATTTTAGTCTTCAGCCAATTCGTTTCACACCACATGATAGCAAGAAACGGTTGAAGGCACTGGATACTGCAAAGAGTATGTGTAGGTCCTGACAATATTCTGGCAATAGTAGTGAAGACTTGTGCTCTTGCTGTGCCCCGAGCTAAGCTGTTTCAATGCAACTACAAACTGGCTTATACCTGGTAATGTGGAAAATTATAGGTATGTCCTGTACACAGAAAGGAAGACAAATCCAACCTGGCTAATTACCACGCCATCAGTCTACGCTCAATCATCAGTGAGGTGATAGAGGAGCATATCAAGCTATCAAGCGGCACTTACTTAGCAATAACCTACTCATTGATGCTCGGTTTGGGTTCTGCAAGGGCAACTCAGCTCCTGACCTCATTACAGCCTTGGTTCAAGCATGGACAAAACAGCCCAATGCCAAAAGTGAGGTAAGAGTGACTGATCTTGACATCAAGTCAGCATTTGACCAGTTGTAACCCTAGCAAAACTGGAGTCAATGGGAATCAGGGAGAAATGTTTCTACTGATTGGAATCATACTTGATATGAAGGAAGATGATTGTAGTTGTTGGAGTTCAATCACCTTAGCTTCAGGACATTGCTGTAGGATATTCCTCAAGGCAGTGTCCTAGGCCCAACCATCTTCAGCTGCTTCATAAGTGAACCATAAAAATCATAAGAACTCAGAAGTACGCAATTCAGCCCCTTGAGCCTGCTCCACCAATTAATACAGTCATGGCTGATCTGATCTCAGCCTCAACTCCACTTCCCTGCCCATTCACCCTTCAGACCCTTACTAATTAATAATCTGTTCACCTTTTAAATTTACTCAAAGTCCCAGCATCCACCACACTTTGGGATTGTGAATTCCACAGTCTCTTGACCTTTGAGAGAAGTAATTTCTCCTCGTCCCTGTTTTAAATCTGCTAGATCTTATGCTAAAACGATGGCCCCTTGTTCTAGATTGCCCTCCAAGAGGAAACATCCTCTCCATGTCTTCTTTGTTAACGTCCCTCATCTTCCTGTACACATCAATTAGATCTCCTCTCATTCTTCAGGAAGTATAGGCCTAAACTGTCCAATCTCTCTTCACATGACAAACCCCTCATCTCTGGAGTCAATCTAGTGAACCTCCTCTGAACTGCCTCCAATGCAATTACATACCTCTTCAAGTAAGGGGACCAAAATTGTACACAATACTGCAAGTGCTTTGTACAGTTGTAGCAACACTACTTTTATGTTCTATTCCTTAAGCAATAAATGCCAAGATTCCATTTGCCTTCCTTCCAACATAAGGTTAGAAATGGAGATGTTTGCTGAAGATTGCATAATGTTCAGCACCATTTGTGACTTCTCAGATATTGTGACAAGATCCAAGCTTGAGCTGACAAGTGGCAAATAACATTTGTGCCACACAAGTGCCGGAAAATGACCATCTCTAACAAGAGAGAATCTAACCATGTCCCCTTGATAGCATGACCATTGTTGAATCCCCCACTATCAGCATTCAGGGGGCTGACCAGAAACGGAATTGGACTAGCCATATGAACACAGTGGCTACAAGAGCAGGTCAGAGATTAGACATCCTGTACCAAGTAACTCATGTCCTGACTTCCCAAAGCCTATCCACCATCTACAAAGAGCAAAACAAAGAACAAAGAAAATTACAGCACAGGAATAGTCCCTTCAGCTTTCCACGCCTGCACAGACCATGCTGCCCACCTGAACTACACTCCCTACCCTTCTGGGGACCATATCCCTTTATTCCCATCCTATTTATGTATTTGTCTAGAAGCCCCTTAAAAGCCACTACCATGTCTGCTTCCACTACTTCCCCCGGCAGCGAGTTCCAGGTACCCATCATCCTTTGTGTAAAAAACTTGCCTCCTATATCTCCTTTCAACCTTGTCCCTTGCAACTGAAACTGATGCCTCCTAGTAATTGACTCTTCCGCTCTGGGGAAAAGCTTGTGACTATCCACTCTGTCCATGCCTCTCATAATCTTGTAGGTTTCTATCAGGTCACCCCTCAACCTCCGTCATTCCAGTAAGAACAAACAAAGTTTCTCCAACCTCTCCTCACAGCTAATGCCTTCCATACCAGGCAACATCCTGGTAAATCTTTTCTGTACCCTCTCCAAAACCTTCACATCCTTCTGGTAGTCTGGCGACCGGAATTGAACGCTATACTCCAAGTGCGGCCTAACTAAGATTCTATAAAGCTGCCATGACTTGCCAATTTTTAAACTCAGGCTGTTTGCCTTCTTGACTACCTTCCCCACCTGTGTTGCCACTTTCAGTGACCTGTGCACCTGTACACCTGGATCCCTTGGCCTGTCAATACACTTAAGAGTTCTGCCATTCATTGTATACTTCCCGTTGTATTAGATGGGAAATATACAGTAAAATGACAGAAGTGCGTAACCTCACATTTGTCCAGATTTCACGCCATCAGCCATCTCTCTGCCCTAGTCTCCAGCCAATCTGTATCCTGCTGTATCCTCCAATGGTCCTCATCGCTATCCACAATTCCACCAACCTTTGTGTCATCTGCAAACTTACTAATCAAACCAGTTACATTTTCCTCCAAATTATTTACATAGATTACAAACAGCAAAGGTCCCAACACTGATCCCTGAGGAACGCCACTAGTCATGGCCTTCTATTCAAAAAAGACACCTTTCCACTGCTAGCCTCTGTCTTTTATGATTGAGCCAGTTCTGTATCCATCTACATTGCACAAGTCAGGAGGACGATGGAATACTCTCCGTTTTCCTGGATGAGTACAGCAATCAGGTGACTTTATTATCTGGGCAAAAATGGCAGCTACTAACATCCACCACACCCCACAATGGCTGGGATGGATGGTTGGTTAGTTTGTCTTTAGGTGGCATTGGTTAATTCTCTCTCTAGCCAATGTGTCTCCACTCTCCAGGGAATCACATTCAACACTTCAACACTTGACAGCAATGCAGTGAAAACAGACCTGAGACACTCAGAGGACAGCACAGTATCACAGTGGTCAGCATTGCTTCCTCACTGTGCCAGGGACCCGAGTTCAAATACGACCTTGAGTAACTGTGTGGAATTTGCACATTCCCCCATGTCTGGGTGGGTTTCCTATGGGTGCTCCATTTTCCTCCCACACTGCAAAGGTGCGCAGGTTAGGTTGATTGGCCATACCAAATTGCCCTTTGGTGTTTGGGGGAATAACAGAGTAAATGTGTGACATTACAGAAATGGGAATGGGTTGGATTGTTGCCAGTGCAGGCTGGATGGGCCAAGTGGCCTCCTTTGGCACTGTATGGATTCTATGATTCTATGAATGTGAAATCTGTTTTTAGTTAAGTGGATCAGATGGAGGAGCTGCTCAAAAGGAAAAGTTGTTCAATGACATTTAAATTCCCTTCTCCTCGTCCAATTCATTACAATTAGCAATTTAAGATGAAAAGCTTTTTCTGCAAACAACAGCCGCTTATTTAAAAACTCTCTGTAAATGATTAATTTGAGATATTGCAAGTGAGAAACAAGGGATGGAAGATTTGTATCAGGTTTGTAAGTACACCCGATTCTGTTTTGTTTTAAGTGAGAAGTCTGGATGAAAGTCAACAACAGCTTGCACTTATATAAGCACCTTCATTGCAATAAAATGTCCCAAAACATGTTGTGAACTGAGTGATTGTAGCTCATAGTGCAGGACACCATGAAGCTTGAAAAGAGTAGAAAACATAAATCAAGTATTCTAGCTGACTACTAGCCTGAAGTTAGTTAAGTGTAGAACTTCAGGCAGATTGTACATTTCACTATAATTAAGATCAATATCCAGTCTGCACACATACAATTAGGATTTCTGTCCTTCATACGACAATCCCCCATATTATGGCGTTCAACAGATTTGCTAGCTTTAGGCAAAAATTTATATTATTTTCCATCCACAAGGCTGACTGCATGAGTCCAAGTGCTTTATATTGTGTTTTTATTATCTTTCTCGGATGAAGCGATTAATAAATTTGCTCTTTCTTTGACTCAAGATAACCTTGTTTTATTGACTCCTCATTGCTTAAATAGTTAATACATTCTGATTTAGAAAAGGCATTGCCTTGTGAAAAGGAAACTTTTAAATGTTGGTTGTGACCAACCGAAGAGTTTGAAAAAAGTGCAGCCGGTTCACCCCCTTCTCACTTAATCATCGGAAAATTGGAGCTTTGTCCATGATTGTCTGGAAAAAGAATTGGAATGGGGCAAGTAAATTGTTCCTTTAAAAACAATTTAAAACTGCAAAAGGTTTTCTTGAATCTGGAATACTAAAGTGCCAAAATATCCACATTCAATATCGATGCCCTCGTAGAACAAGATGAGAAAACTGGCGTGAAGTTAAGAAGGAATCAGAGGGAGTAGCTAGGCACTTTGATATGAGGTCTTGTCTGAAAGTCAGATAAATTGAGGTCACTGAAACAGAGAAATTAGTGGCAGAGAAATTAAGATTCAAGCAGGGGAAATTGGAGCTGGCATTTGAACAAAGGGAGAGAGAGAGATAAAGGAAAAGGAGAGAGAGGAAGGAAAATGTAGCAGTGGAAGGAGGAGAAAGCAAAGGGAAAGAAAAAGGGAATGGAAGTTTAAGTTAAAGCAGCTCAAGCGAAGGAGAAAGATCTCATTGTGCCCAATGAAGACAGGCTGGTGCGGGAACTACCACCACCTCATCAGTCAGGGCTCAGGTTTAGAATCATAGAATTCTACAGTGCAGAAGGAAGCCATTCGGTCCATCAAGTCTGCGCCGACCACAATCCCACCCAGGCCCTATCCCCATAACCCTATGTATTTATCCCAGTCAGTACCCCTGACACTAAGGGTCAAAATAGCATAGCCAATCTAAACCTAATAACCCATGCATCTTTGGACTGTGGAGTAAACCAGAGCACCCGGAGGAAACCCATGCAGACATGGGGAGAATGTGCAAACTCCACACACACAGCGGAATTTTACCGGCACATCCGCCCAAGTTTTGCATGATCCCCCCCGAGGCCAATGGAGAATGCCGTCCTCCGAGCCGAGCCCACCCCCGGAATCGGGGCAAGCATGTTGGTAAAATTCCGGCCACAGTGTCCCAAGCTGGGAATCGAACCCAGGCCCCTGGAGCTGTGAGGCAACAGTGCTAACCACTATGCCACTGTGCCACACCTCTTCATTTTGCCTCAAGTTCGCCCATTTAATTCGTTAATTTGGTGAAGGAGAGGTGGACACCTCCTTTATCGCTTCCAAAATGTTAGCGCAGCAGTTAACGTGCTCAGTCCAACATTGGTCTCGATTGCTGCAGAGTAAGTTGACAGGAAAAGCTCATGAGGTTTACGCTCTCTTGCCTGAGGAAAGTGCTACAAGCTATCAGGCAGCAAAAAGGACTGTTTTAAATGTGTACCAGTTAGTGTTGGAAGCATACTGTCAAAAATTCCATACCCTCAGGAAATGGCCTGATCAGATGTATCTGGAATTTGAATGGTTTAAGTAGCTCGTTTAAAGGCAACTAGGGATGGGCAGTAAATGTTGGCTAGCCAGCGATGCCCATGTCCCATGAATGAATGAAAAAGCTTCTCAAAAAATTGGACACTATATTCACACATCTAAATACAGAATGGTGAGGAGACATGACTAGGTTGCTCAATGCATTTAAAAGCTTTGGTAGAGAAACAGGGCTGTACATGGGGTGACGGACATGGGAGAGGCCTCTGCCAAAAGGCAACATCTCCACAGTATCAGTCCAGAAAAGCTGACCCAGCTTCAGGAGGAGATAAGCCACATGCTGGGGCACCAACTGATGTAGTTTAGCAGCAGCAGCTGGAGTTCGCCAGTTGTGCTTGTGCCCAAGCTGGACAGCTGCACAAGGTTCTACACTGACTCACGAAAGATTAATGCAGTGGCCAGAGCTGATTCCTACCTGATTCCCTGCCTGGAAGATTTAATTGATAGGGCTGGTAATGCATCCGACATTACAAAGATAGATTTACTCCAGGGATACTCTCCTGGCAGGTTCCCTTGACTGGCTGCACAAAGGAAATCTCCGCCTTTGTGACTCTGGGTGGCTTATATCAGTGTTGAATAATTCAATTTGGAATCTTAAATGCCCCCACCACATTTTAAAAGGCAGGTAGTGGTGGGCTTATCCAACTGTGCTGTGTACCTTGATGACCTTCTATGTGTACAGTGACTCCAGGGAAACTCACTTAAAGGGACAGGAAGCCCTCTTCCAGAAATTACAATCAGCTGACCTAGCAGTCAATCTTGTAAAGAGTTGGTGCGCTAAGGCTCAGATGAGAAACCTAGGACATATGATAGTTCAAGGACAATTACTGCTCAGAGCTGCAAGGATACAAGGAGCAATACAACTTCCCATTCTTACTGCAAAATGGCAAATCAGGAGGCTTTCAGGGATGTGTGTTCTCCTACAAGTCCTTCTTGACTATAAAAACAGGCAAAAGGAGTATGGGCTGAGAAATGCCAAATAGCTTTCGAGAAGCTGAAAGTCATTTTAATAAATTAAGCATAGAACATAGAATAGTACAGCACAGGAACAGGCTCTTCAGCCCACAATGTTGTGCCAAACATGACGCCAAATTAAACTAATCCGGGGCAGCAGGGTGGCACAGCGGTTAGCACTGCTGCCTTACAGCACTAGGGACCTGTGTTCGATTCCCGGCTTGGGTCACTGTCTGCACGCATTTCCTCTGGGTGCTCCGGTTTCCTCCCATAGTCCAAAGATGTGCGGGTTATGTGCATTGGCATTACCCTTTAGTGTCAGAGGACTAGCTAGGGTAAATGCATGGGGTTATGGGATTAGGGCCTGGGTGGGATTGTGGATGGTGCAGACTCAATGGGCCAAATGGCCTCCTTCTGCACTGTAGGAATTCTATAATTCTATAATTCCAATCCCTTCTGCCTGCCCTTTGTTCATATTCTTCCATATGCACGTGCTTATCTAAAAGCCCTTAAACACTAGCCATTGCAGATTTAAACCATATATTTAAAATAGCCATTGATGCCAGTGACCTCAGGGTGAGGCTGTCCTTCTCCAGGAGGTTGAATTAGGGATGGAGCGACTAATTGGGTACAGTAATGTCCCGCCACTCACAATATTCTTATTTGTGTATTTGCTTACCCGCGCTAAAGCCTCTGTACACCAGATCACCCACTGTGGGCCTAATTGTTTGCTCATCTGTGGCTTTAAACATCGAAAAACAAATCAACTTTGGAAAATGCTAAAAAAAGGAAAAGCTGCCTTAATAAACTTAAAGAAAGCGGATGTTGCCTGTGATGAGATTCCTGCTGTAGAAAGTGTACTGTGCGTACACCTGTGCCTTTGGTTGCATGGAGGTGTTCCTTGTTGCTGCACCTGCATTGTTTGCACATTTACATATTCAAGTAAAGTGCAGTATTTTAATTCTCTCATAAATTTATTAAAAACATGGGCCGCAATTTTCCAGGAACCTGCAGTGAGTTGTCTTCGGAAGAGGCGATGAGATCTTCTGGGGGTCCCACCAAAGTCAATGGCAATTTGCATGGCTTACCCAACTCACCGCCAGGGAACCTCTGGTGGAGGTGGACTTTGGCGGGACTGGAAGATCCTGCCAGTGGGAAGGGCTTGAAAATCTCATCCAATAGTTTTTATTGTCTATGAACATGGGGAATTTTTTAACACTGGAACCTATTTCATTGACTCTCGTTGTCAAACACATTCGTCACTCATGATGTTGTTTGTGGGGTTGCACTGGAACCTAGCCTCCTCAAAAGATGGGATTTTAATGTTACGTGTATTTCTCCAAAGGACTGAGCAAACATTGGAAATCAAGCCTTAGCTTCACTGCTGGTTCTCAAACGCTTTGAGATAGATGTATGTGTGAAATGGATGAAGAAAGACAACAGTTTATAGCAACCACAGCCCTTGTAAAGTTGAAGCTTATTTATTAGTCACAAGTAAGGCTTACATTAACACTGCAATGAAGTTACCATGAAATACCTCTAGTTGCCACAGTCCAGTGCCTGTTAGGTTCAATGCAATTAACCAGCATGCCTTTCAGAGTGTGAGAGGAAACCCACACAGACACGGGGAGAATATGCAAACTCCACACAGTGACTCAAGCCAGGAATCGAACCCAGGTCTGTGGCGCTATGAGGCAGCAGTGTTAACCACTGCGCCACCATGCCACCCTTTGAGCTTTGTGGAGAAATTTGAAACTCAGAATTATATTTGCTTCGCTAACCATATTAACTGAAAAATCATGCATATTCTGAGGAAATCAAATGTGATTGCAGAGTCCCTGTCCAGAGCTTAAGGAGGCCCAGTTAGCATTGATGGGATAATCAGACCAAGACTAAGAGAGTGAATGGGAGCGAATGTAGTTTTTCTTTTGTTTTGTGCTTTTATATGTTGTAACGAAATAATGTAATAATTGAATCTCATTTCATTTATTTGTGAAAGAGAGGTAGCATGGCGCTGCGCCCATTAATTTTTAAAGTATGTCTTTTCAACTGACTGACACTTTTGCAATTTGAACTGATCAGAGCAAATTGTTTAAAAATAGAAGGCCACATTCCAAGGTGAAGGTGAGAAACAAAGAAGTCACTCTCATGGTTAGAGAAAGATATTTCCTATAATCCTTCAAAACTCGTAAATGACTAAGGAAGGAATGTTAAAAATGCAAAGTCCTGGATATTAAAATAATGCCTACCACATCCAGAACCTCTTAGAAATAACACAACAATTTCAAGGCAAGGCTACCCAACCACTTGAGAGAGAAGTGCCGAGAAAGCAAAGGAAACAGGTTGAAGGCTGCTCGTTCTGTCTCTCTCACCCGCTCTCTTTTTTGGAATAAGTACGTCCTCTGGTTTGAACAGAGAGCTTTACTAGAATCCTACCAGCGAACTGAGACTTCATAATCAGATCTTCTGCATGTGACCACATCCCGGAAACCAGATTGCCCTAATATGGTTGTAGAATTCTACCGCCCTGCCCACCACGGAATCAGGCAGGCAACTCCCACCTTCTGAAAGAGCTCAGTGACACTAATCGGATGCTAAGCTCGACTTCTGCCCAATTCAGTATCACAGAATGTAGCCGAGGCCAAAACATTGTCTGATTTTAAGAAGAAATTAGATATAACTCTTGGGATTAAAGGGATTAAGAGACATGGGGGGAAGGGGTTCAGGATATTGAATTTGATAATCATCCATGATCAAAATGAATGGCGGAGCAGGCCTGATCGGCCAAATAGCTACTCCTTTTTCTAGTTTCTATGTTTTTATGTAACAAAAATACAGATGTGCAGGATAACATCAGAACAGGGTGCATACAGAGTCAACTGTAACAAGGACCAAACATCTCATGAACTTGAAGGTGTAGTTTGTCAGGAATACTTAAAGACTTGAAGAAATTGTATTGAAATAATAATAGGCAAGCCACAAGTATCCCAAAATGCAGTGCATACTTTATTGAGCCCACTACAGCATTCAATGGCACAGAACACCTGTAAACCTTTACAGGCAAGGTGCAGAGTTCTAGAGCATGTTGTCTCCCAGGAGAGTTCTAAGGCTAGGAGAAGTAGTGAGTGAAGGTTTCTTGTATTTGATGGGCCATTCTATTCATTCCCCACCAGTAATGGATACATTCTGTTCTGTGGAAATGTAAATAATTTGGACAATTGAAGGATGAAGCTGAAGATCATCTCTTTTGGTCTGTTCGGCATTCTAGACAGTATGAATGTGAATCAGTTGTCATTTCTAATCTCTGTTTTCCTGAATGTCCTTGTCTATTTAAATACCATGCTGGAAGAATATCACTGCTCCTACCCCAACCCCCAAATTCCCCAACCTCTTTATATTTTTATGGACAAGCCTAGGTGATGGGCCAAGGCCTATAATGCAAGACATTATCAAGGTTGAAAAGAGTCAGAGACAAATTGAGATCAGTTGAGTAATAGTGGGAAGGTGTCACCAAGATTGAGTTTTTAAGGTCACATTGATCATGTGAAATTATCACAAACTCAAGAACCTCAAAGCTATCAGCATTTCATTATTGGTGATTTAGAAACATAGAAACTAGTAACAGGAGTGGGCCATTTGGCTCTACGAGCCTGCTCCACTCTTCATTTTGATTGCAACTAGACCCCTAGTTCTGGACTCCCCCACCATTGGGAACATTCTTTCTGAATCTACCCTGTATTTGAATTTGATCTAATCAACATACATAGAATTTTATCTCTTCTTCAGTGTAAGTTAAGCATGTGAAATTTCAATGCAGATGCATATTGCATTTCAGAGGAATTGCCTCCACATTTGGGGGTAGTCAACAATATCTGTGGTATTTCACACAAACATACCAGGGGACTGTAATAACACTGGTGAAGCTTGTGCTCAATAGAGTTCCAAACCTAATTAGCACTTAATGATCTGGGCAACTGCGGGTGTCTATCATCCTATCTTGGCCTCCTATTCGCTCTCGAATCTTAATTAACCTTTAGGAATCGGATCCACTGACAAGATTCCTCAGAGAGATCATTGATTTTTGAATAGTATCTTGCAAAAAGAAATTGCAATTCTACATAGCGCTGATCAATTTTATTAATGAAACCATCTTTGAAAATCACTAATTGATAGGGATGCTGTCTCTTGTGCAGAGGGAATACACTTATTCATCATTTAGTCTTTAAAGATCCAAAATCTGTGTTAATTAACAGAGGTGGACTGGGCTATTTTGTGGACTCATTTCAGATGGTTAAGCAAACAGTGAGCTTATTGCATCACAAAACTGGAGCTTGAAGTATAATTGTAGTAATAACTGTAGAACATGTCTTATAGTTGCTTTCATTTTCCAGTTTTTATTTCTGTGAATAAGGCTGATAAACTTATAAGTAAATCATAGCCTCAGTGTTGAGCTTATAGTCACCATATACATGGAGCGATGAAGTACTTACATTTCTGTTTGTGGTGGTATAATAAGTATTGTTTATTGCTATGAACCGAGGTGTATACTCTTTTATCCTTCCAGCAACATTTATTTTGCATCCCTGAAACACAGAGAGTACATGATATTTTAAATTCTTGTTGATTATTTTACAGGCTTCCTTTAACCTAACAAGCTCAGAGAAGACTACCCGTGTCAACATTACTGTTCATTATGTTGAAACATAGAAAGCCTATCAAGCTCTAACCTTCCACCTGACCCTATAGAATACAAAATGTAATTGTACTTCAACTTAATTTCTAGAGGGACATAAATAATCACAGTTAAAATTTTCAAAAAGGTTAAAGTCTGTGTAATGTCTCCCCGACGCCCAAAGCTAATCACAAAACTCCAGAATATCTACCTCGTATGACACTCTACACTACTCTATGGTGGCAGGAAGCTGGGACCACATTCTTTCATGCAATATATGAACATCCATGTCAAAGCTTACCCTTGTTACCATTAATTCTGTTCTTGGCTTGGTATTCATCCAGTTGCTCTCTGAAGGAGTTAATCGATATAACATTTACTGGTTAACCTTCTATGTGAGTGACCTGAATTTCATTTTCCAGCCTTTGAGTTCACATTGCATTTTTGATGGAACATCTACAAAACCTACAGCACTAATGTGTTTTAGCCCTTTTAAACTTCAATCATGTTTTTAAATATAATTGAGCCTTTCTCTGATAATGTGTGCAATCACTGTTAATTATTTCTGTCCCAATGTAGCATCCACTGAATATTAATGTAGCTAGATTTTCAGAACCCAGCTGTATTGAATAGATACATACATCATGGCCAGCTATAAGATGTGATAACTTTATTTTTAAGAAAGACAAACTGAATAAACTAAGTGGTAAACCATCAAGTGGCAACGTCATTTCCAAGAGGCATTCTGTTTTCTTTCCTATTTTCTCCCCTCTTCTATTCAAATTGCTAACACAGGTATGGCAGTAGGGTGGCCTTAGTACTGAACTATTATTATGGAGGTTTGGACAAATAATCTAAAGATCGCACCATAGAGCTGGAGAAAAATCCTACTGTATAGTGTGGAAGGCCATTTATCCATTATACCTGTGCCAGCTCTTTGAAAGCGCTCTAAGTCCTTCTCCCTTGCTTTTTCCCCAAGGCTCTGAAACTCTTTCCTTTTTAAGTGTGCATCTAATTTTGTTTTGACAGTCACTACTGAATCTGCTTCCACCATCCTTTCAGGCAGCACATTCCAGAAGGGTTGACACAGTGGTTAGCACTGTTGCCTCACAGTTCCAGAGACCTGGGCTTGATTCTGGCCTTGGGTCACTGTCTGTGTGTAACCTGGAATGTGGATCATAGCTATTTTTCATCTTCTTACCCATGGCCAACTAAAGTGCCACTTAAATCTCCATTGTTCAAGTCAACTACAACACAGACGAGGAGAGCACAGATATGTTTCATTCATAATGTGCCTGACTTTGCTGAAATGCCCATTCTGGCAGTGAATTAGAACTTTGCCAAACTCCGTCCTCCCGTGTTGTGTTAGACCATTGTCATTCTCCACACTTCAGTGATGACCATTGTGAGAGATGCAGCTAATGTCGAATAAACATACAAGGTACTACAGCCTGACGCAGAGTGGAACAACAGGTTGTTTAACAGTGACGCCCTTAGGATTAATGGTTCCAACCGGATATAGTGTGGATGTCGATAGAATATCCAAGTCAGGTTAAGTTTGATTGATGAGTTTACACTGGAACAGTACAAATATAGAAAGCGGGGTTAAGAAGGGACCTGTATGCATAGGGTTGTCTCCTGAACTGAATGCGATCTCTAGCCATTTTTCATTTCCAGTTGCAATCAATGCTTAACGCACAAGCACAATAAATATTAATATAAAAATAATATCAGTCAGGGGAAAATCAGAACATGCCTGGCTGTCAAAACACTTACTCTGTTATTTAAATTGCAGTTCAAGATTTCAATAAAGTTCTGAAAAGAAGTCAGTGAAAATGTTAGCCTCAGGCAATCTGCTGAGAGATTGAATGTTGCTGGTTGTGACCCATTTGGTGTCATTGTGTAATGGTCTAAGAGGCTATGGTGACCACAATGCTGTTAGTTCAACAAACTCAATCTTATCATTGATTTTAAAGAGGGGGTGGGGGGCGCGGGTGAACCAAGATAATTAGTCCAACAGCTAACAAAGTTAACCTAGAATTTCTGCACAATGTATGACCAGGTGCACTGCAACTGTGGTGCACATTTTCAGGAAATTCAGGCCTGATATGCATCTCAACAAAGTGTGCTATTTGCTTATACTGTGCAGTATACTGTGCAGGATATACATTTTTAAAATATGTTACACACTGCAATGCTTGATTCTCAGGCTTAGTTTTTCTGTAACTATATGTCTGCTTCCAGCTGTCCTGTCCTGTTATGAGCACTGTGTCCAGACATTTTAACACATTTTTAATAGGATTTCTGTTCACTTTTTGTTTAACCATCTTTTTTAGACAACCTTTTAATCCCTTGCCATCAATGTCCTCCTTACTTAGCTCCTTTCTATGTTCATGTGCCCTGTTTTCTTTACATTTAAAGTTCTTATGTTTCTTGAAGATCCCCACTACCCCACCTTTGCCATCTCTCTAATTATTCCTTCTGCTAGGGTGTGGGTCCCATCCTGGCTCAAGTGGATTTTAGCCCACCGATACAATCCTGCCTTGCACAGAACTGGCAGCAGTTCCCTATGAAAAGGAACCCTCTTTCCCATAATAGCCCTTCAGCCACACATTCATTCTGCAGATCTGTCTGCTCCTATTATCATTTGCATGTAGCTCAAACAATAATCAAGAAATTATGTTTATTCACCCTCAAGGTCCTGCTTTTTAATTTAGAGCCTAACTCCTAATACTCTTCCAGCGGGACCTCAGACCCTGTCCCAACATGGACCAAGGAAATTGAATTTACCCCTCTCTTTCCAAGTTCCTCTCTAGCTGTCATGAGATAGCCTCTACCTTGATGCTGGGATTTATGTTGACTGCAGAGGAAACTATTCCACATTTTATAAGGTTTCCTATTGCTATCACATTTTTATTCTGTCCCACCCTAGGCAGCCTTCTGAGCCACATTGGTCTATATTGTGGCTGCCCTCCCTGCAGTCTTTCCCCTTCATTCACAGGTAGTAAGTACATTGTACATTGTACTCACTAGGGAAGATGGTGGCTTAGTGTTTTATCACGAGACCATTAATCCAGAAACTCAGCCAATGTTCTGAGAATCTGGGTTTAAATCCAGCCATGGCAGCTGGTGGAATTTGAATCCAATGAAAAAAACATGGAATTTAAAATCTACTGATGATGATGAAACCATTGTTGATTGTCGGAAAAATCCATCTGGTTCACTAATGTCCTTTAGGGAGGGAAATCTACTGACCTTACCCTGCCTGGCCTACATGTGACTCCAGAGCCACAGCAATGTGGTTCACTGTCAACTGCATTTGGACAACTAAGGATGGGCAATAAATGTTGACCAGCCAGTGATGCCCACGAGCAATGAATGAATAAAAAAAAATCCCATCGTTGCTACATTTCAGATGTTTAGTTGGATGATAATTTCATCTTTGGGCAGAATGTTATGAGTGAGACTTTTTTTATTTGTTCATAAGGTGTGGGCGTTATTGAAAAAGCCAACATTTATCACATTCTCTAATTGCCCTTGACTAAGTCACCTTCTTGAACCACTGCAGTCCATGAGCTGTAGGTAGACCAACAGTGTTTTTAGTGAAAGAGCTTCAGGACTTAGCGACAATGAAGGAACAATGATATATTTAGAAATCAGAATGATTTGTGACTTAGAGCAGTATTTGCAGTGTCTTCCAATGCGTCTTGTATCTTGTTCCTGTAGACACATAAGTCGTGAGTTTGGAAGTGCTGTTGAGGCCAATTGTCAAGTTGCTGCAGTGTATTTTGTAGCTTGTCACCACTGCTGTTGTCTTCTTTACAGCAAAGACTGAAGGGCAGCCTGATCGAGGTGTATAAGATTATGAGGGGCATGGACAAAGTGAATAACGAGAAGCTATTCCCTTTGGTTAACGGGTCAGTCACAAGTGAGGACAAGTTCAAGATGAGGGCAGGAGCTTTGGGGAGGATATGAGGAATAATGTTTTTACCCAGAGGGTGGTAACAGTCTAGAGTGGGAGGATGATGGAGGCAAGTTGTCTCAGATCCTTTAAAAAGTACCTGGATGAGCACTTGACACATCATAGCATTCAAGGCTGTGGGCCAAATGCTGATAAATGGGATTAGGTCGGTAGGTAGGCTGCTTTTCATGTGTCAATGCAGACTCAATAGGCTAAAGGGCATCTTCTGCACTTTGTGATTCTGTCTTCATTTAGCAACCATCAAGAGGAAATTGTGAACTCAACATAAATAATTAATTGTGAAAAATATTTCTTGTAACACCAAGAAATTACTTTGTGATGCTGCTTGCATTCTTGAGAAAAATTATTATTGCCTTCAAACCCTGTCATTGCTATAGGGGTGACCAGTGACAGAATTGGGATCTGTTATGTTGAGTCTTTCATACAAGAAGAGGAAAAAGCTGAAGTGGGCAGTTCTTTATCTGGTCTTTAAAATGTACTTAGCAGATTAGAGCTGGGACTGGTGGGATTACAAGGTCAACAAATTTCCACTCCCACCTCAGTTACCTCCAACATACTGGGTAACTTTACTGACCAGAAACAAAGTACTGTAAGTGGATGGGAAATGAGAAAGGCTTTGATTTTATTTTGCAGAAGCTAGTCCAGGAATAGTTGCTGGTTTACAATCGACTTGTTATTTTCCAGCCAAAATTGCTGGCGCTTTCTTTAGGCAACACTGCCATTTCTGCCCTTCCCCCAATAAGTGGGCACCCTTAGCTTCGCTGATGCAGGTTACCACCACATTCACATAAATAGTCTGATTCTGGGGATTCTGACAAGGGAGATGTGTAATTGTAAAGTTTAACAGAAATCAAACTCAACCATTGTTACAGTGGTGGAGCAAGATTGTGGAGCCTTTAGGTTTGGTTCTGCTCCAGTTGCTTTCGTGCTTGGTGCATTGTCTAGGGATGAACTATTATATACAGACACATGCTTGATCCTTGTGATAGGCTTGTTAAATGTTCAAATATTCCAGGCTCATATTTAAAGATAGCCATTTGGGTAAGGCTACTAATGCATATAGAACTGTACTCAACTGGGAAATGGTGACTTCAGCAGAAGGGGAATTCAAAAGAAAATGAGACTGATATCTCTGGTGGACATTAGAGAATAAATTAGAGTTGCCTGTGATAGCAGGAAAGACTTCATAATAGTTCACGTTAAACGGTATGTTTAATATCCTCCTTACATTGCTAAATTTGTCGTGAAGCAGATGATGGAATTGCCAGTGAATGAATATTTTGAAGAGATGGCAAGAAGGGTCACTGAAGGCAGTGTGCTTGATGTAGTCGACATGGACATTTGACAAGCTCCCTCATGGAAGTCTGGTCAGAAAAGTAAAGGCCTGTGGGATCTAAGGAAAAATGGCCAGTTGGATCCAAAGTTGGCTGAGCGACAGGAAGCAAAGGTCAACAGGTGACCTTGTAACTGGAATATTGTTTCCAATGGGGTTCTGTGGGCATTAGTGCTTGTTTTTCATAGTATATAAGTCAATGATTAATGTTGCACATAGGTAGCATTTTCACATCAGACACTTTCTACCCCCAATTTAGTTCGGGACAGACAATTTTCCTGACACCAGGAATCCACACAAATACTTCCATCTGACACCAGGAATCCGTGCAAGTAGTTCCATCCAATTCTCAACCCCACCGTCCATCATCATGCTTGTTCCAGCAGGTTGAATGAAATTCTATCTTTTATTCAAAAGTTATAAATGGAATTCAATCTAGAAAAGGGTGGTTGGGGAAGGACAATTAGGTAAGGGAATGCAGAGCAAATGGTAAAAATATTGACAAGTATACTTGTCTGGCTGGATAACTTTGTTTTCTGGAGCATAGAAGGCTGAGGGGTGATCTTATAGAAGTCCATAAAATATTGAGGGACATAGATCAACTAGATAGGGAATATTTTTTTCCAAAGGGAGGGGAGTCTAAAAGTAGAGGGTATAGGTTTAAAGTGATACAAAAGAGTCCAGAGGGGCAATTTGTTTCACACAGAGAGTGGTGAGTGTCTGGAGTAAATACAATAAGAAGTTTCACAGTGCGAGGGGTAGTCATAGAGGCAGGTACAATTTTGTCTTTTAAAAAGCGTTTGGATAGTTACATGTCCACGAGGCACCACGATAGTTATGAAGCACCTAGAAAAGAATGGTTTGATCGAGCAAACGCAGCACAGATTCGTTAAGGGGAAGTCGTGTTTGACGAATTTATTGGATTTCTATGAGAATGTGACTAGTGTGGTAGACAGAGGGGAACCAGTGGATGTGGTGTTTTTAGATTTCCAAAAAGTGTTTGATAAGGTGCCTCATAAAAGGTTGCTACAGAAGGTCAGGGTGCACAGAGTTGGGGATAAGGTGTTAGCGTGGATAGAGGATTGGCTGTCTAATAGGAAGCAGAGGGTTGGTATCAATGGGTACTATTCTGGTTGGCGGTTGGTGACTAGTGGAGTGCCGCAGGGATCGGTGCTGGAGCCTCAACTATTTATCATTTATATAGATGATCAGGAGGAGGGGTCTGAGTGTAGGGTGACGAAATTTGCTGATGACACGAAGATGAGTGGAAAAGCAAACTGCTTGGAGGGTGTGGAAAGTCTGCAGAGAGATCTGGATAGGCTGAGCAAGTGGGCGAAGACCTGGCAGATGGAGTATAATGTTAGCAAGCGTGAGGTTATCCACTTTGGCAGCAATAATAGTAGGAGAGATTATTATATAAAAGGCGAAAAGCTGCAGCATGCTACGGTGCAGAGGGACCTTGTGCACGAGTCACAAAAACCCAGTCTGCAGGTGCAGCAGATGATCAAGAAGGCGAATGGAATGTTGGCCTTTAGAGAGAGGGGGATAGAGTATAAAAGCAGGGAGGTCTTGCTGCAACTGTACAGGGTACTGGTGAGGCCGCAGCTGGAGTACTGTGTGCAGTTTTGGTCGCCACACTTGCGCAAGGATATATTGGCCTTGGAGGGAGTGCAGAGGAGGTTCACTAGGCTAATATCGGAGATGAAGGGGTTGGACTATGAAGAGAGACTAAATAGACTAGGTCTGTACTCGTCGGAGTTTAGAAGGCTGAGGGGGGATCTTATAGAGACGTATAAGATAATGGAGGGGATGGATAGGGTAGAGGTAGAGAGATTCTTCCTGCATAGAAAGGATAGCAGGACTAGAGGGCACAGCCTAAAGATAAGGGGGGGCAGTTTAGATCAGAGTTGAGGAGGAACTTCTTCACTCAAAGGGTGGTGAATCTCTGGAATTCTCTACCCGTTGAAGTGGTGGAGGCTACCTCGCTAAATATATTTAAGTCACGGGTAGATAGGTTTTTGATAGACAAGGGAATTAAGGGTTATGGGGAGAAAGCGGGAAAGTGGAACTGATCCACTTCAGATCAGCCATGATCTTATTGAATGGGGGGGAAGGCTTGAAGGGCTAGATGGCCTACTCCTGCACCTATTTCTTATGTTCTTATGTTCTAATGTGTAGGATGGGTATAGAGGGGTATGGGCCAACGCCGGCAATTGGGACTAGCTTAGGGGGTAAAAAAAAAAGGCGACATGAGCAAGTTGGGCCAAAGAGCCTGTTTCCCTGCTGTAAACCTCTATGACTCTCTATGATGCTATAGAGCATTTTGGCCCTTGTAGTTCCACCAGTCCCGGCATGCCACAGATCTCTGAAGGTAACAGGACAGGTAGATAACGGGTGACATTTTATGAAATTAAAGACAAGGGCCAGAATTTTCCAGCTGTTCATGCCCCATCTCCACTGCATGGTAAGATGGAGAATTTGGCGCTCAGACATATCTCCAATCACTGCAGCGAGACCATAGAATCGCACTGGCGTGAACGGCCAACAGATCCTAGCCAAGGTGTCAGGTTCTGACTGAAAACTAGAATATTTCTCCCCAGAAAGACAGGCATGTTTTCTCTCCAGATTTTGTGACACTTTGCCACCATAAAGCAGGGGGACGTTTGCACTGTCATTGTGAGGGGTGGGGACTAAAGCTGCCAGCAAAGCCCGACTCCACAGAGATTAGGACATCATTTTTAAAAGTTGGCACTGCTCTGCCATGCCCCTGACCACCTGGGGGCTACACTGGCCTCCACACCCCTGGCACGGTCAGCTCAACTGCTCGAGAGCAGTAGTGATTCCCATCAGTGGTGGGGGCTGGGGAAGGGGAAGAAACCTCTGATATGCCCAGAAGATACAACAGGCATGAACCTGATTATGTCACCGGTGGTTGGTGGGGAAGATCAGATTCTGAGATCTTCCTGGCACAAATTCTATAATGGCCGTCTCGCGAGAGTTAGTGACCGTAACGGGATTTGCGCCCACCACGAATGGGCCTGGAAGATCGCTGCCAAGGTGTTTAAGAAAGCATATGGGATACATTCTTATGGCAGCTGAAGAAAAGTGATAAGAGCAGGGATGTCATGCCTGAAGGTTCCAGCAAGGGTACTGTGTATACTGAACCCATTGTAGGAAGGCTGTGATTGCATATGAGAGGATACAAAGGAG
This sequence comes from Carcharhinus amblyrhynchos, assembly GCF_965287045.1. Taxonomy (NCBI): domain Eukaryota; kingdom Metazoa; phylum Chordata; class Chondrichthyes; order Carcharhiniformes; family Carcharhinidae; genus Carcharhinus; species Carcharhinus amblyrhynchos. The sequence goes on along the minus strand of NC_137324.1, from coordinate 41,720,788 downwards.
ATGTACAAGGATGTAACCAGAAATAGAGAATTTTACCTTTGATTTGGTGAGTTGGGTTGGCTCCCTTTGGAACAAAGGTTTCAATGAGATTAGGTCGGTCTGAAATGAGTGAATGATTTCTCTGAGCAAAGAGGTCAGTGACAAGGATTCAATGATTTAAAATAATTGGTACAGGATTAAAGGGGAGTTTTGGAGAATCATTTTACCTGGAGAATTGTGGGGTCTGGAATTCACTTTCCAAAGCAGTCAGTCTAGTTAAAAAGTACTTCAACATGCATTTGAAGTGCCACAACGTACATCTGATCTTTACAGAAGATACGGCGGGGCATGAACCCAGGTACGGTGCCAGCGGGTGATGGGGAAGATCTCATTCTGAGATCTCCCTGGTGCACGTCAGACCAAGAGTTGGAAAGTGGGATTAGATGGGTAAGCCCATTTTCTTCTGGCACAGATACAATTGACCAAATCTAAGTCATAAACTCTATTTTCTAACTTTTATTCCTCATTGTTTTTGCTTTTGCTTCTGAGATGCTCATTCATCTCGCTAGATGATTCCTTGGCAACAAAGGACCTAATGAAGTCAGACAAGGTTCTACGTTCCTATATTAGATATATATATGGTACTATTACTTACGTGGTGAAAAACTGCAGCATGCGACGGTGCAGAGGGACCTCGGGGTCCTTGTGCATGAGTCGCAAAAACCCAGCCTGCAGGTGTAGCAGGTGGTCAGGAAGGCGAATGGGATGCTGGCCTTCATAGCGAGGGGGATTGAATATAAAAGTAGGGAGGTCTTGTTGCAGCTGTATAGGGCACTGGTGAGGCCGCAGCCGGAGTACTGTGTGCAGTTTTGGTCGCCGCACTTACGCAAGGATATTTTGGCCTTGAGGTTGAATCAACTCGGCTTATCCTCGTTAGAGTTTAGAAGAATGAGGGGAGATCTCATTGAGATGTATAAGATGTTGAATGGGATGGATAGGATGGAGGTGGAGAGGCTCTTCCCGCTCAGAAAGGACAGTAGGACTAGAGGGCACAGCCTCAGGATAAAGGGGGGGTGGTTTAGAACGGAGTTGAGGAGGAACTTCTTCACTCAAAGGGTGGTGAATCTCTGGAATTCTCTGCCCATTGAAGTGGTGGAGGCTGCCTCGCTCAATATTTTTAAGACGCGGGTTGATAGGTTTTTGATAGGCAAGGGGATTAAGGGTTATGGGGAGAGGGCGGGAATGTGGAACTGAGCCACGACAGATCAGCCATGATCTTATTGAATGGTGGGGCAGGCTCGAGGGGCTAGATGGCCTACTCCTGCTCCTATTTCTTATGTTCTTATGTTATGTTCTTATAGCTCTTGAGGCTAAAGGGATAAAGGGTTATGAAGGGAAGGTGGGATCAGGATGTTGAATTTGATGATCAACCATGATCACAATGAATGGAGGAGCAGACTCGAAGGGCTGAATGGCCTATTCCTGCTGCTAGTTTCTATGGTACTATTGCTGGCTTCTTATCTTGTGCAGTTTTTTTTAAATTACAAAACCAATGCTCGGAGTGGACCGGGCAAGGCCAAATCCATTTCTTGCTTCAAAAACTAAATTCAAAATCCGATTGAATCCAATTCAAGGCCCCCACAAGGGAGACAAATGAGATCCAAGCTGACAAGATGAGGCATTGCACCCCCTCTTGGCTTGATCCGATACTTGATCTTGGCCAAAAAGCTGAGAAGCGATTAGTGCGAGCCTGTCAGATTTACTTGGGGTGCCAGTGTAGATTTTTTTACAAGGTTTGAAAACAACTTGCACTGCTATCAGTCAGCTGCCTGATAATAATTAGAGCAGTCCCTAGTAAATTGTATATCAAAAGACAGTGTGAGTGTCTAATTGTCATATTAACAAAATGCCGGTCAGAATATTGTACGAGTTAACTCAGGGGGAAAGAAATAGCATGTGTGTTCGGCTCCTTAGAAGCATCTGCTTTGAGAAACCTAATCTCCATTTAATCTCTATCTACACAAATACAATATAAAATCCACTACATGCATCACATTGATATTTAACACACAGGATAACAAAATTTTTAAAACATGTAAAATTCCACTAGATATAACATACTGCACATTCCCAATTCAGTTTATGTTAAAACCTTGTCCATTCATCTCTGCTGTGACCAGATGATAAGGGATGAACTGGCCTCCCTCTATTCAACTTCCTCAGTTGGCCACAACAAAGGTTTATTTTTAATGAGGATGTACTTTTCCCAAATCAGAATTCATTTCACTATTTAAGCTGTGAACAACAAGGAACCAATCAAACAAGGTTTTCTTGAGTGAAAGAAAGAGTAAGTTTATTAATCACTAAATCCGAGAAAATAATAAAACTGTAATGTCAAGCATTCTGCCCTCATGCAGTCATTAGGGCCTGCACAAACACATACGCACACTTCAGAAATAAGGGGTGTCGGAGTCCAATAAACACAAAGGTTTAAGAATATATATGGTTAAGTGTCCTTTGATTGTCTTGGATTCGTGGATTGCATCCAATTTAGTTAGCTGGTTTTTTGGATGCAGTGGAAAACGTTGCAATTATTATGAGATCTCAGTTAACTGGTGGGTTTCTGGTAGAGTTGTCTTCTCAAACAGGGTGATATGCTTATACAAAAAGAGAGGGCGAGAACACGTAGCCCTCAGCTTGTTTCCTCTGTTGGAGACTTTCTGGACACCTCATGTGTCATTTGCAATCTCTATTTAGTAGCTGGGTAGCATTTCTTTGAAATACTTTAACCATTGTGTATTTCCAAGAGGTTTTGGGTGTCTGCGTGCGGCAGCCATTGTTTCACTATCCAGTGCTTTATATATAATCTCTCTTCTTTAGACGGCTGAGTTTTGATGGGTATCAGGAATATAGGGAATGTCTCTCTCCACACTCTCCTTGAGTGGGATTTTTGATTTCTTGCCTTTGCCTTGTACTTGTAACTAGTTTGCTCTATCTCAGTTTAAATTGCAAAATTTGCAGTCAGTTGAAAGTTATTTTCAAAAACAAAGGATCATAGCCTCATTATACCTCTTAGTCACCTCATACACTCATGTGTGACACACCTCAGAAATTTCATTACAACCCAGTACCTTCTTTTTACATTACAAATGTAAAGATGTAATTTGTTTCCATTGTCACAAGAGATTATAATTAAATGTGATTATTCAGTACCAATGAAAATTAGTTTGGTGCCTTTAGAAGCAATGTCATCTTTGTGCAGTGTGGCAAGTGTCGATGAATTTTGATCATATTTTCTAATAGAAAGCATTTAGAATTGTTTTTATTTTTATTTTGTGCAGCTCTGTTAAAGTGGGAAAACTCACTGACAGATCCCACCAGCAACGAGAGGTGCACTATCTCTCACTGTGGGAAACACGCTGCAGGAAGGCCAGAGAATCCCCCCTCTCCCCAGCCCATCATCGAATATAGCAAGTCACACAGCTGAAAATGTATTTTCCCTCAATTCCCTGGATGTGCTGAAAGACCTGAATGTATTTTTGCCAGATATAATCGACATTGTTATTACTGACTCCTAGTTCCTGCTTTCTGCCACTCACTGCCAAGCTTTCCAACAGCACTTGGGAGGAAAAAAAGACAGGGAACACAATCTTACTGGCCATTCCTACCAGAGAGTAGCGAGGTTGGAGGATTGGGTGCCCAGGCATATCTCTGTTCACTGCAGCGGGATGGGAAAATCCCATCGGTGTGAATGGTGATAACATTCCGGCTCGTATCTATTTACATTCAGCTTCTTTTGTGGGAAGTTCTTCAAATTATAGCGATGACTAAAGCGTCTCATAAAGAAGATTTAGTCATCACTAACACATTCTAAATAGATCTATTGCCATTAACCTCAGCTTACTCGCTATTTTAAGCATTTCTGCTGCACTCTCGGCCTTGTGAAAGCAGCTGTACAAGCAGCTTATGCCAACAATTTCAACTGAGTCCCAGAAAGGAAGGCGTGTGTTCTACAGCAGAGTACTGTGTACTCAAAGATTTACAGTTTTTACCCGTAGTGTCATGGAGGAATAGCACAGTCATAGCAACATAGAAGATAGGAGCAGGGGGAGGCCATTTGGCCCTTCGAGCTTGCTCCACCATTCACCATGATCATGGCTGATCGTCCAACTCAATGGCCTAATCCTGCTTTCTCCCCATGACTTTTGATCCCATTCATCCAAGTGCTAAATCTACCCACCTCTTGAATATATCTAGCCGTCTCTTGAATGCGTGCAGATAAAACACAGATCTTTATGATGTTAGAGAATATGACTTTGTTTTCTTTCTCTGGTAAGTTCTTTAACAACGGCTCCTATTTTAAGATGATTTAATTTGGTTTATGAATTTTCTCTTTCACTGATTTTTTTTGGATCTGGAGAAGTGGTCTGAAGCCTAGTAATTTTATAGTTGACCTCTTTAAAAGAACATTATATCATGCCATCATTATCACACCAAACCAGACGGCAGCCATTATGTCAAATCAATACCAGCCAAACGTTTTCTTTTTTTAAATCTATGCATGTACACACATCTATTTCTTCAAATCAGCCTGTGGTTTTTATCGATATCTTTCATTCACAGATGATAAGGTTCCCTTTCATTTTATCGTGGCGTGCACTGCTGGTGCGATAGGTTTGCAAGGAATTTTAGCCAGAAAAGCTATGTCAAAGGGCACCTGTATTCAGAGGGGTTAAATATACTTATTAAGCTTGGACAGACGCACTCAGCTCTGGATTTAATCAGTGTCTTTCATAATAGATGAGGAAGTGAAATAGTTTCTTTATGCTTGTGCACATTTTGTAAAACCACCAATTAGATGAGAGTGACAGGAGTGTGCGTGGTCCACATTGGTTCAAAGAAATTACACACATCATCCTTTTGGCTTTGTCACTTAACTTCACTAGGCAAGTACTTGGTCAGTTGCTAGGCAACAGTGTGGCCTTCTGTTTATTCAGGAACAATAGTAATCAGACAAGTCTTCACTGCAAGGTAACATTGCGAAAGCAGGTCTGATGTCAGTCCTCCCTCTTGGAACATTTTGCTGCCATCACCATTTTTAATTAAGGTGACAAAGAGATCACTTGAGCATCGCTTCTGTACACTAACTCCTCAGCTTAAGCGCTTCTGCTGGTAATAATTTGCCACATCGAGGCTTTGACAAAAAAAACATGTTTGATTACAGTCATGAGTTTTTACGGCTTAAATTATCCATTTGTGAATATGGGACTTGCTTTTCAAAACTGCTACAATGCCAAAAGGCTATTTACAACTTTCACACAATTGAGAATTGGGCTTGTAGCATTTGTTTAGTAGCAGCCATAACTGCAAAGAACCAGATGTGGCGTCGCAAGGGACGAGTATCATTTCAGGGTCTGAGGCAAAGATGGGACAAATCGGTTATCTGAAAATCCCATGAAATTTCTCAATGGCCAATTTTACTATCAGTCATTTACAGCACTGTGAATGAGACTGTTAGCAAAGAGAATTTCCTGTTTCTCTAATGGTAATTTGGAGCAGATCTTTGAGGCCTATTTGAGATGGTTTTTTAAACATGGTTTTCAAATTTGTGCTTTGAACCGTCAGTTTGTATTTGGCACACATGCTTTTGGCTTATATTCACCATCATGCAAAACTGCAATTTGGCAGGTCCATTGGTAATAGTTACCTAGCTTCACCATCCAGGTTGCAGCCGTTCAAGAAGGCAGCTCACTAACAGCTTCTCAAGCGCATTGAGAGATGGTCAGTATATGTTAACCATGCCAGTGCTGCCCATATCCTATGAACGAATAAAAAAAACACATAAAAGACTTGATAGCTTCATGACTAAAAGCACTCTAATTTGGTTCTGAACCTTAATAGATATCCCATGTACTTAATAGATTTCATTCTGAATTTCTGCTGGATCATTTGATCTCTCCAGAATCCCTCTCGTCTAACTCTCCAGAAGTTCAAGGCATTGTTTCGGCTGGCACACCCATGCATAGAATATAAAGCAGAAAATGGATCACTTGTCCAACCAGTCCTGCCAACACTAATGCCCCACTTAAGCCACTTCCAATCCTTTCTGCTTAAATCTATCACTATTCACTTGTTCCTTGCATCTTGCCCAGCCGCCATTTAAATGCATCTAAATTATTTGCCTCAACCAATCCATATGGTAGCAAGTTCCACATTTCACCACTCTCTAGGTAAAAAAGTTTTTTCCCAATTTGATCTCTTGGTGACTATCTTATATTGTTGGCCTCTTGTTATGCTTCTCCACACAAGTGAAAAGATTCTCTGACCTAGATTTTCACTGAGTTGGGCCAATTCAGGCTCTAAAAACTATGGGAGAGACCAAATTTCAAGATTCCAGCCTCAATACCTATTCCTGGCATTTTTCTCTGGTATGGACAGTGACCCTGCATGTAGCACTCCCACCTGTGCAAGCTCAATATTGGGGATGGGCTGTTTTAGTGGAGCCGGGCCTCTTCTATAAGTTTCTAAGAGATGCTGTCAACCAAATCAAAACAGTCATTCAGCATTCTAATTGAAGTACATTAACCCTCATATCTTTTCACAAAAAAAGTCTCACAACACCAGGTTAAAGTCCAACAGATTTATTTGGTATCAAGAGCTTTCAGAGTACTAATTCTTCATCAGGTGATTTAGCAGCACTCCAAAAGCTCATAATACCAAATAAGCCTGTTGGGCTTTAACCTGGTGTTGTGAGACTTTGTATTGTGCCCACTACAGTCCAACGCCGGCATCTCCACCTCACTTCTCATAAAGAATGAGTCAATTACAGCCATCTCTTGTAAAAAGTTCAGAAGGGGCACTTCAGACCCCTTTCTCATGTGCACATATTCTCCAAGGAAGCAACAGATTGAGGCTATTGCTTTAGCCTGTTTTTGTTGATGAAGTTGCCAGATGGCCTCATTATGAATATCTGACAGAATTCCAAGAATGATTAGTGCATTTAGACCTTTGCGATCAATATTTATACAGTGCAGAGGAGTTGGAAAGCTTTGTTTGCTTGACATCGCTATTAACTTGAAATTATATGCTGTTTCTTTGAAACATTTTTTCCACTGCATATGTGTTTATTTACATAGGAGTAAGAATCTGAAGTGGATAAAAGTATGTGAAATTGATATCATGAATGGCTGTGCATGATTGATAGTTTCAAGAGGCTGCAAACTAAGCCTTTTCTTTCAAAGAATCTTGTCAAAGCTTACATTTATTGTTTCAGGATTATTTCAAAGACTTATCAGACGAGCCAATGTCTTATTGCCCCTATTCATAGTAGATGCTTGGAGATTGAGTATGGAAATGCATGGGGCATGGTAGATATGGGACCAATGAGGGGATATGAAAGGGCACAAAGCATTGGTGGGCAGGCTGAAGGATGAGGACTTGAAGACCTCAAATTTATCATTCCAGATGGGCCAATGTTTCAGAAAAAGGAGACAGACATTTCAGCTTGTTTACCCTGCAATCTGAAAGGCTTAAATCTATCCCTCCCTGCCTTCCTAGTACAAAAATATAGCGGGCAGTAGGCTTTATAAAGGAGGTGGGTCTGCCTAATTAAAAAGTTTTCTGACTTTACCTTCTTGTCATGAAAATCCTGTCCTCTTTGACAAAGGATCATCTGGACTCAATACGTCAGCTCTTTTCTCTCCTTACAGATGCTGCCAGACCTGCTGAGACTTTGCAGCATTTTTTCTTTTGGCTTCAGATTCCAGATCCACAGTCATTCGCTTTTATCCTGCCCTCTGTCTTCACTTGATCAAACCCTTTCATAATTTTAAAGACTAGGTCATATTTCAAGAGGAAGGAGACCCGGCTTCTTCAACCATTTCTGGGAAGTATATAACATTGCATTTCTGGCATCATCCTTGGAAACCTTTTTTGCATCTCTTCCAATGCTTCTGTATCCTTTTTATAAAATTGTAACACAGTATCCCAAGTGTGGTCTAACCAAATATCCTTTTTCAATTGAGTTTTCAATTCTATCCCCTTGGAAATGAACCTAGTGCTTGGTTTGCTTTTTTGTGACCTTATTAAAATGCATGACTATTTTTGGTGATCAATGTGTACTCATAGGTCCATTTACTCCCACCAAACCCACCACCAAATTTAGATTCTTATTTTCAAAGTAACATGCAATTTCTTTATTTCTTGTACCAAAATGTAGTAGCTCACACTTGGCTGTGTTCAAATTAATTGATTATGATTCTGCAAATTTATCAATGTCTTCTTGCAATTTGTTGCCTTTCATCTCAGCATTGACCACTGCTCCCAGTTTGTTGTCATCATTTAGACTAACATTTCAGTGCAACACTGAAGACGTGCTGCATTGTTGTAAGTGCCATGTTGCAGATTCGACATTAAAGTTCATTTTGCCAGTTTGGGATTCCATGGCACATTTTCCAGTCGAAAGTTCTCCTAGTGTACTAGGTGAATGTTCATCCCATATTTACCACTACCAGAACAAGCTGGAGAGGATCATTCCTCTTGTGAGAGAACCTTTTACCAGGGGTCACTATTTAAAAATAAATAGTCGTTTTTTTTTTATTTATTCGTGGGACACGGGCATCACTAGCTGGCCAGCATTTATTACCCATCCCTAATTGCCTTTGAAGGGCAGTTGAGAGTCAATCACATTACTGCAGCTCTGGAGTTACATGTAGACCAGACCAAGTAAAGACAGCAAATTACCTTCCCTAAAGGGCATTAGTGAACTAGATGGGTTTTTCTGACAATCGACAGTGGTTTCATGGTCATCAATAGGTTCTTAATTCCAGATATATTTTTATTGAATTTGAATTCTACCATCTGCTGTGACAGGATTCAAACCCAGGTCCCTAGAACATTTGCTGAGTTTTTGAATTAATAGTCTAATGATAATAACACTAGGCCATCACTTTCCCAAAGGTGAGGAGAATTTTTTTCTCCAGAGGGTCATGATTCCTTGGAACTTCCTCGTGAGTCTTGAATCTCTTCCTCAAAAGGCAGTGGGAGCAAAGTTTTTGAATATTCTTAAGGCAGATGTCGTTAGATTCTTGATAAACAAGGGGGTAAAAGGTTATCAGGAATTACAATCTGACCAGCTGCAATCTTGTTGAACAGTGGAGCAACTTGAGGGGCTGAATGGCCTATTCCTACTCCCAACTTGTGTGTTTGAATGTGAGTTAACCTGAGACCTTGCTGTGTGAAAATTAGTTGATGCATTTGTCTACAAAACAACAATACTGTACTACAAAAGTGCTTAATTGGCTGTGAGGAGCATAGGATGTTCTGAAGATTTCCTGAATATCATTGGTAGAGAATGGAAAAATAAATATCGACTGCATGTTGAACCATAATTCATTGATTTCTACTTGAAACTGCATCGGTTGGCTGCAAATAGGATCAGGCTTGTTGGTGATGTTGGCATTTCTACAAAATGGCAGTTGGGTATCAAAGGTGCGAACACATGAACCCCGTCAAGAATTACAGAGCACTAATCAGCAGATGCTGATGATGATGCCTTCAAGAGGTACGGGAGTGAAGGAAAATCAGTGTCACTCAACATTGTGTTTACAACCCCCTCAATCTGTCACGTATGAGGGAGATAATACACTGAATAGGCCATAAGCTGTTGCAATTTACCAAATATGGTTGCAACTTGAGAGATTTAGGGGAAACAGCAGTTTGTAAAAAGTTTAAACGTTGCTCCATTTTGGGAGATGCCAAACCATTCCATCCACCTTGCAAGTTATTGGAAATCAGGATGTCAGTCCTCACCTTTTACCCAAAGGGATGTTTCATTTTTCCTTGCTTCCTTAAAAGGAAGCAAAAAGTATTGGTGATCATAGCTTCCTTGATCTTGCCCACAGTGCACATATACTGTACTGTAGTGATTTCCAATAAATATTCAGACTGCTGGTAGCCCGAAGGTTAATGAACTCTGAATCCTCTGGGCAACACAGCTTCAAGATGCATGAATATTCACATGAACCCCTGCGTACAGGTGCATGTGTGCAACACCGAAACTCTCGTTCGATGAAGCGTAAGTTTGTACTGTGTTACAAAGGGAAACAGCACATTGTTAACAAGAATGTTTCCTGGCTGAAGTAATTCCTTGTATGTCCAATAAGGGGATTTTTGGATTCTTTCAGATTCCTCAAATCGCTTTGAAACTCTCCTTTGATTTACCTATAGTGACAACAACAGAAGGGAGTTGTCTTCATGACAGTGACCAAGGGCTATTCTGTTGAGCCCTGAGGACCTGAAAGTTTTATCTTTTTTTGCTGACCTTTATGAAATTATTATGTCATTGAATATTAAATCAGTAATAATGTCAAAGGGGGGAAGAAAACTGATCTTCTTGATTATTTCAAAGATGATGGGGAGAAAGGAATATAAGAGTAGTTTACTCATTTAGAAGTTCCTCGATGTTTCATAAATACCAATTTTCTATTTTGTTGAAAAGTTAGCATGAAAAGTGCAAGTGAGTTGAGAAGCTGACCATGCAGATCATGTTGCATTTTTGTACTGCAATGTTCCTGTAATTTTGTCTTGAAGGCAGTGGTGGCACACTGCTGGTTAGCATTGCTGTCTCAGAGCGCCAGGGACCTGGGTTCAATTCCAGTCTTGGGCGACTGTCTGTGTGGAGTTTGCATGTTCTCCCTCTGTCTGCGTTCCCCATGTCTGCAAGGTTTCCTCCGGGTGCTTCAATTTCCTCCCACAGTCCAAAGATGTGCATATTAGGTGGATCGACCATGCTAAATTTCCCCTTAGTGTCCAAAGATATGAAGATTAGGTGCATTAGCCATGGTAAATATGTGGGGTTACGGCGATAGGTTAGAGGGTGGGCCTGGGTAAGATACTCTTTGGGAGAATCGGTGAAAACTCAATGGACCAAATGGCCTCCTTCCATACTATAGGGATTCTATGGATTCTTCCTGGGTATATTCCATAGCACAAGCAGCAGTCTTTCCATGTGAGCTTTCTCATTCTCATTTTAAATAACTCATCTCTGTATCTCCTCCGGTCTATAACTGTCCTCCACAATATTCCTGCATCCCTTTGCCTCGTAGTAAAAAGTCTGACAACACCAGGTTTTAGTTGTCAGACTTTTTACTGTGTTTACGCCAGTCCAACGCCGGCATTCCCACATCATCCCTTTGCCTCATCATCAGTGCCTGCGCCTGCAGTCATTCCCTTCCCCAAATTCCTCCATTTTTCTGTGCATCCAACTTTTTCCTGAGGCACTTACTTCAAACACAAATATTTGACTCTGCTTTTGGTCTCCTCTCATCATATCTCCCCTATTCTCGATCTTGATCTGACTACACCTCAGTACGTTACTCAAAATTCTTCACAATGTAAGCATGAACTGCTAGTAATCTATTGAACCATCAATAGCAACTGAACTTGGCTCTCTCATCAACTTGTATCTTTAGACATGGATAGATTGAGGGTGAAGGGACAGTAACTTTTGTGGCTTGTTTAGGCACTTAAGATCTCAGGTGGCAGCCAATTTGGAGACATGAGTTACCCACTTTACCCTATGTTTAACACAAAGTGGCATACTGGAAAAGGAGCTGGAGCTTGTGCCAGAAATTATTTCTGGGCAGATCATTGAAGTGCTGATTTCTGCTTAAATTGCAATTTGACAGGTAGTGCCTGAACTATAATACCCTCACCTAATACTGGCCAGCTTATTGGTGTAAATAAGTCATTGTCAAGGATCTTGAGCGCTACTTAAAAATATATCACCTTTGACTATTTACTTGGAGTTAGCAGTTAGAGAACTTTTGAAATACACCAGGAGAGTTTCTGGGACAGTTTATCTTGACTTCACCCACACTTGATATCAACATTTATTCCAGAAATCCTTAAAAGAGTAACCACTGTTCACCTAATAGACACCATGTTGGAATCACCAGGGTTGCGGGAGAGCTTAGTCATAGTCTAACAATAACCATGAAACCATTGTTGACAGTTGTAAAAACCCATCTGAGTTCATTAATGAAATTTAGGGAAGGAAATCCCATCATCTTTACCCAGTCTGACTTCATTTATTTGCAAGTTATTTCAGCTGGGAATGCACAGTATTAAGCATGTATGTTTCAGCATTTCAACTTATACATTGCTTTTTACCTGGCTGTATGTGGCTCCAGATCCACAACAATGTGGTTGACTGTTAAGTGCCCTCAGGGATGGATAATAAATGTTGGCCCAGCCAGCGATGCTCACATCACATGAATTAATTAAAAAATATTCCCCCCACACTCACCCCACCAAAGTCCCCGTGGTTACTTGTCCTCCCTCCTCTTCTTAGCATTCTCCGCAAAGATCTCCAGTGTTGGCATCAAGAACTTATGCATACATTAGTTCCTGAGCCTTCCTGGCCAATGCTATTTTGTGCAAACCAGCACTGTCCACACCTTCAGTGGAAATGCTTGTGTGGAACCCACACATACTGCTCCATGAGAACCGCTGCCGAATGAGGCATGACTGCTAAATCATGACTGCTATCTTTTTAGTGCTTTAACAAATTCAAATGACGGTAATCAACAATTACAGTGAGATCTCACTTAAATCTATAGTTGTGTTCATGAAAATCATGACTTTAAGTGAATCATAGATTCCCATTGGAATCTAATATAGATTCCCATACAAACCTATATTAAAACCAGAATTACGTTCCTTCAGACATTTCTCATCTGGTAAAAAGCAACGTATAAGTTGAAATACTGTACCATACAAGCTTAATACACTGCATTCCCCACTGAAATAACTTGCAAAATAAAATAAATATAAACATAAAAACAAACTATAAATTCAAATTAGTTAATACTCAGTAGTCTGTCTCTTTTCTCAGCGGGTCCATTGAATGCAGAGTAACTTGCTTCCACTCCACTTAAAGTAAAAGTTTATTTATTTAAAGTTTATTTATGAGTCACAAATAGGCTTACATTATCACTGCGATGAAGTTACTGTGAGATTCCCCTAGTTGCCAGACTCCGGCACCTGTTCGGGTCAATGCATCTAACCAGCATGATTTTCAGACTGTGGGAGGAAACCAGAACACCCGAAGGAAACCCATGCAGACACGGTGAGAATGTGCAAACCCCACACAGACAGTGACCCAATTGAATCCTGGTCCCTGGTGCTGTGAGGCAGCAGTGCTAACTACTGTGCCACCCCCATGAGATGGCTAACAAATCTGTTGCACAAACTACACACTCTGTGGGACAGGTGATGCTTGAAGGGCCAGTTAGATGAGTTGTTTGGGTTTTTTAGCACTGTCTCCACTATGTTGACATTGTCTCAGCATGTTCCTGACAAAGTCTCCTTGGGTTAGTTGTCTTTTCGTGTGACCCTCCTCCCATTTTGAACAGTCACATGAGTCAGGGATCAGGGCTTTTGGGAACATCCCTAAAATGTTTGAGTGGAGGTGGCTTTGAGTGATTAGCACTTCATAGAATCCCTACAGTGCAGAATGAGGTTGTTTGGCCCATCAATTTTGCATCAACAATCCTAACCAGGCTCTATCCCGTAAATTCACATATTTACTCTGCTTGTCCCCATGGCACTAAGGGGCAATTTAGCATGGCCAGTCCACCTGACGTGCATATCTTTGGAATGTGGGAGGAAACTGGAGCACCTGGAGGAATCCCTACACAGACATGGGGAGAACATACAAACTCCACTCAGACAGTCACCCAAGGCTGGAATTGAACTTGGGGCCCTGGCGCTGTGGGACAGCAGTGCTAACCATTGTGCCTCAGTGGTTATCACTGAGTGCTAGGCATGTTGACTTGCTGACTTAAGCAAATGAATTTGGTGTATTTCATTGGATTGTCAGATTACCCCTCATGTGGTAAAATACCCCTTTGGAAATGGTCCCAGGCTACCTTCGGGAGAAGTAAGGCACCTTTTGGAATTTTTAAAGTGATCATGGCTGTGCGAAAGCAGTGCATAAATTCATTGGAATTGTCGAAAAACTGTCAAAGAAATGCCAAACTATCAAAGAACTGTGAAAGCTGCCGAAAAACTGCAAAGGACAGTCGGTGAATTGGCATGAAGGGGGTAAAAGCAAAGAATGGTGGGTTGGCATGAGTTGGCACTATGTTGTAATAGCAGCTATAAAGGGCCATGGGCGTGTGGGATGAGGGAGAGGGAGGGGGCATGAGGGTCCATGGGGTTGGAAGCAAGAGCATGCTTGGATATAAGGCACCTTGGTGGTAGTTAGAGGGGCATGAATTGATATGGGGGTATGAGAGGGGGTGGGTATGTGGTGGCATCGATTGCCATGGAAGGAGCATGGCGGGTACATGGAGAGTTGAGAGAAATGAAGAGTTAGGGATGGAGGACTGTTTTTTGTTTTAATTAATTAATTAATTCAACAAGATGGTGGAGTACATCAGCAAGTCTTTCAGCCAGCTCATCATTCCGGCACACAGTTCTCTCATTCTGGGGTTGGTGGACCCAATTTCTAACCCAGACTGTGCTCCTCACCAGATGAAAATTGAAACTGTGAGCGGCCATATTCACAGAGCTGGGAGCTTTCCCCTCTCCTCATACCTGGTTAAGAAGCAAAAATCTCAACCTTTGTTTCTCTCTTCATAGATACTACCAGGTCTGCCGAGTATTTCCAACATTTTCTGCTTTAATTCAAATGGGTGTGCCTTATTAGCATGTTTCCTAGTTAGTGACTGTTTTCACCCTTTAACAAAATAATCCCTATAGACTTCTCAGCATTTTGGTGATCTGAACCAAGTAAGAAGTCTCACAACACCAGGTTAAAGTCCAACCAGTTTATTTGATAATAAACCCACAAGATTTTGGAAACGCTGTTCCATCATCAGGTGTGTGGAAAGTTCTGATCAGAGAAGGACATATAAAGTCACACACGATCTGAACCAAGTCAGACTGATGTTAATCTTCTTTGGCAAAGTTTACTTCAGCAAATTAGAATGTTTTACCATATCACCAGATGAGATCAGTTGACACAATGCAATATGGTAGTGAAAAATAGGACTTTCTGGTCTGTATGGATCTGTACTGAAAGGATAATTTTCTGACATTACACTCCCGCTGGGGAGCTTTACGCGCCACGTTTACCTTAGAGATTGAAACACCCACCCATGATTTTATGATTGTCTCCACCAACCATCTCCACTGACAAAATTTTTAAACTCACCCAAGTACTTAGATTGAAATTGCTTTTCTTGTAAATTAGAGAACAAAGACACAAGATCATAGGAAGATAGGAACAGAAGTTGGCCATTTAGCTCCTCAAACCTGTACTGCTCTTCAATCAGATTATGGCTGATCTGTGACCTAACTCAGTTAGGATTCTACTTCTGATCGCTATCCAGGTTCACCTAATAAAAGAATCGTTTTTGTAAACATCTGGCGAAAACAAGATCAGATATGTCAGGGTATAAATTTATCTCGATATCTGCGCAGGATGGACGATAGAGAATTCGCGGTCCAATCTAAACTCTGCCCAATTTTCTTGTTGACTTGAATTGAAAATCTAATAAGGTGGAATCGTCCTGCCATTTCTTGACACCCGCTCCTCTTAAAAGGATCTAAGTTTCCCTGAAATTATAGATCTTGCAGTAATTCTCAGCTCTATTGAGAAGTAAAGGTAAACAATTTTTCACATAGTCCTGGGTAGGTTCTCAATTTATAATATTTGATTCCCACCAAACACTTCTCATGAAATGTATTATGAATACTGAGAGTAAAAAACCATTTTCCGTTTTTGCAACTTTTTCCATGGATGAATGATGAATCCTATAGAATTTTTAATCTATGTTGTGGGATTTAAAAGAACAATTAAAGGTTCTGTAGTGGAACCTCATTATTCTTTTATTTTTGCTTTGTCTTCCCTGTAGTATCACTGAGTCAGTTGTAGAGTTCAGACCAAAATATACTGAAACCCCTAATATGGAGAAATAAATTGACAACAATGTCTGTGAATTATTGATAATAAGGTTTTACCTAAAGTTTAAAATTTTTAATGATTATTCTTATCTTTGGCTATTTCAAATTACAAGTTTTAGCAATAGCATTAACGTTTGTAATAAGCCATGGCTTAAATACATTACAGCGTGAATCTTAAAACTATCTAGGTCAGCAAGCAAGGGCTACTCCAACTGTAATGCAATAAAGCATCTAGTTTATTGAAAATTCTTATCTGGAGATTTGGCATGGTAATATGCTGTGTATTTTCATATTTTACTCTGATGATCTCCAATCTCCCAGGCTGACCTGCAGAGCATAGTCAATACAGATTAATTTATCTCACATAGATTTACCATGACTTTCATAAATCCACTGTAATTTGCAGCTAGGACAATAACACTTCATTGGATAAAAGAGGCATTAATGTTCTTTCAGGGAATTGCATTGGCCATATTTATGATTAACTTTGTAACCTTGTCCTCTTTAGTACAAAATATATAATTAAGGAGATAATGTCTCATTGTTAATCTTAATGTTCTGCTTTCTTTTCTGAAGAGAATGCTTTGCTCAGAGAAAACTGGCTCCTTTATATAAGGAAGTCTAAGTTAAGATTCTAATGTATTTCCCTGACAAGTTTACATAATTATCAAACCACCTTGTAATACCCTTCCCTTAATGATGCGGTAATCATCCAAAATGGCATCACATAAAGGGCTATATCAGCCATGTTTGAATCATGTGACACCGGTAATAGAATTTGTACTAAATTAATTTTAAAGACAACAGTGCATATTGTGAAAAGTAAAATGGATGAGAGTGATTTGAGAGCACCACTGGACTGCAGCATTTCAAGAAGGTAGCTCACCACGATCTTTCCAAGGGCATTTAGGGATAGGCAATAAATATTGGCCTAGCCAGCGATACTCACATCCCGTGAAAGAACGTAATGAATAATCAAATACAGTGCCGAAGAGGCACTTTGGCCAATCGAATTTGTACTGATATGTGAAACACCTAATTTACTTAATCTAATACCCATCACCTAATCCCATTTACCAGCACTTGGCCCATATCCTATAATGTGATGACCAGAACTGCACACAAGTGCTCCAGCTGTGGCTTCACCAAAGTTCTGTACAACTCGAACATGACCTCTCGGCTTTTGTAATCTATGCTTTGATTGGTGAAGGCAAGTGTCCCATATGCCTTTTTCACCACCTTAATAATATGCCTTTCCGCCTTCAAAGATCTTAGCCAAACGTGCCAAGGTCCCTTTGTTCCGCAGAACTTCCTGGTGTCATGCTCTTCATTGACTACTTCCTTGTCTAATTACTCCTTCCAAAGTGTATCATCTCACACTTTTCAGGGTTAATTTTCATCTGCCATTTATCTGCCCATTTGGCCATTCCGTCTATATCTTTCTGTAGCCCAAGTCATTCAGCCTCACTGAGTGACTAACCACCCGGATAGTTCTTTGCATTCCGTAAAATTGATAGATTAATGGATCTAAGATAACATAATTTGGAGTTAAACAAGAATGCATTAAATATATACAAGATTTTCTTTACACGGCTTTACAAGTCCAAATCATTATTATTCATTAGTCAACATGACTTTGTCAGATGTATGTCATGTCCAGCAAATTTGATTGAATTGTTTGAGGAGGTAACCAGGTGTGTAGATGAGGGTAATCTTTGTGTCATCTGCATACTTACTAATCCCATTCACCACATAGTCATCAATGTCATTTATATAAATGGTAAATAATGGGGGGCTAACACAGATCCCTATGGTATGCCACTGGACACTGGCTCCCAGTCACTGAAGCAGCCCTCTGTCATCACCCTCGCCTCCAGCTGTCAATTTTTAATCCACTTTATCAAATTACCCTGTATCTCATGTGCATTTGCCTTCTTTGTTAGTCTCCCATGTGGAACCTTCTCAATGGCTTTGCTGAAATCCATGTAGACTAAGTCAACTACATTACCCTCATCTATACATCTGGTTACCTCCTCAAAAAATTAAATCAAATTTGTTAGACATGACACATTTCTGACAAAGTCATGCTAATGAATAATAATAATTTGGACTTGAAGTTATGCTGTGTAAAGAAAATCATGTAAGTGTTTAGTGCATTCTTATTAAACTCCAAATTATGATATTTTAGATCCATTAATCTGTCAATTTAACAGGAATGCAAAGAACTAGCCTCTTGATCCATTTTAATATTTGATTTGATTTACTATTGTCACATGTATTTACATATAGTGAAAAGTATTGTTTCTTGAGTGCTGTACAGACAAAGCATACTGTTCATAGAGAAGGAAACAGAGTGCAGAATGTAGTGTTACAGTCATAGCTACGATGTAGAGAAAGATCAACTTAATGCAAGGTAAGTCCATTCAAAAGTCTGACAGCAGCAAGGAAGATGCTGTTCTTGAGTTGGCTGACACACGACTTCAGATTTTATATCTTTTTCCTGACAGAAGAAGGTGGAAGAGAGAACGTCCGGGGTGTATTTAGTCCTTAATTATGCTGGCTGCTTTGCCAAGGCAGCGGGATATGTAGATAGAGTTAACGGATGGGAGGCTGGTTTGCATGATGGACTGGACTACATTCACGACCTTTTGGAGTTCCTTGCGGTCTTGGCAGAGCAGGAGACATACCAAGCTGTGATACAACCAGAAAGATTATGAGCATCTTCCTATAACTCTGAGTATTAGCCATGGCACAGTTGGTAGCACTCTTGCTTCTGAATCTGGGTTCAAGTTCCCCCTCCAGGATTTGAGCACAGAAGTCATGCTGATACTCGTGTGGTACTGAGGGAGTGTTACACTGTCAGAGATGTTGTTTTCATATGGGGCATGTATCCCACCTGGTTACTTTAGTGGATGTAAAAAATCCCATTGCATAAATGACATAGATAGGATGCAAGACTGGGCAGAGAAGTGGCAGATGGACTTCAACACGGAGAAATGTGTAGTGGTCCATTTTGGCATGACCAACAGGATGCAGGAGTACAATATCAAGGGTAGGAGTCTTAGCTGGGTTGAAGAGCAGAAGGATCTTGGGGTCCGGGTCCATAGGACTCTTAAATCGGCCTCGCAGGTGGAGGATGTGGTCAAGAAAGTGTATGGTGTACTGGCCTTCATTAATCGAGGGATTGTGTTTAGGAGTCGGGAGGTAATGCTGCAACTTTATAGGACCCTTGTCAGACCCCACTTGGATTACTGTGCGCAGTTCTGGTCGCCTCACTACAGGAAGGATGTGGAAGCTATTGAGAGGGTGCAGAGGAGATTTACAAGGATGTTGCCTGGACTGCGAGGCATGCCTTATTAAGATAGGTTGAGGGAGCTAGGTCTCTTCTCCCTGGAGAGACGAAGGTTGAGAGGTGACCTGATAGAGGTTTATAAAATGTTGAGAGGAATAGATAGGGTGGATTCTCGGAGGCTATTTCCCAGGGCTGAAATGGTCGCTACGAGAGGACACAGGTTTAAGGTGCTGGGAAGCAAGTAGAGGAGATGTTAGGGGTAAGTTTTTCACTCAGAGGGTGGTGTGAGTAGAATCGGCTGCCATCAGTGGTGGTAGAGGCGAATTTGCTGGGGTCTTTTAAAAGACTTCTGGATGAGTATATGGGATCTAATGGCATTGGAAGTTACAGATAGTTCTATGGCTTGGTAGGTATAGATGTGATCGGCCCAACTTGTGGGCCGAAGGACCTGTTTGTGCTGTAGTGTTCCATGTTCTATATAATTTCAAAGAAAAGCAGGGGAATTATTATTCCTGATGTCCTGATTGATATTTATCCCTCAATCAACTTCAGAAAAAGAGATTATCTGGTCATTATCACATTGCTGCTTGTGTGTAAACTGGCTGCCGTGTTTTCCAAATTAAAGTTTAAAGTTTATTTATTAGCATCACAAGTAGGCTTACATTAACATTGCAATGAAGTTACAGTGAAAATCACCTAGTCATCACTCTCCAGCACCTATTCAAGTACACGCAAGGAGAATTTAGTATGTCCAATGCACCTAACCAGCACGTCTTTCAGACAGTGAGAGAAAACCAGAGCATCAGGAAGAAACCCACACAGACACTAGGAGAATTTGAAAACTCCACACAGACAGTGATCCTTGAATCAAGCCAGGAATCAAACCTGGGTCCCTGGCACTGTGAAGCAACAGTACTACCACTGTGCCAATATATAGTGACTACATACGTAATTGTCTATAAAATGCTGTGGAATGTTTGGTGTTTGTGAAAAGCACAAGTCTTTCCCCCACCCACCCCAAGAAAAATTCTGCAAAGGTTTCCCTTTGCCAGACCACCCCCCACCCCACCACTAAATGAAAACAAATTCCAGAGCGTAACCTTTAATTATCTTTCACCACTTGTCTTCTCTAATATTACATTCCCATGTTTCCAACAGGAACCATGTTGCACTCATCTTTCAATCATCTCTTTTTCTTTATTCTCAGAAACCTCGCTGATATTCCTGTGCAGATATTTAACCTGCCTTTTCTGTGAAAAAAGCAACACAAACTTTGCAACTCCTCTGAGAGGATCAAATAAATTAAATTGCTCACTGTCCTTTTTATTTTTTGCTGATTTCATTTCCTTTCTCTCCTGATGGATCGACAAAGAAGCAAAAATAAACTCCATAATTCATTGCAGTAAATTATCATGTAGTGGCCCCTAGACTCACACAGCATTCCCTTGCAAATAAAAGAGCTGCTTGTTCCCTTAAGCAAACAGAATATCTAATTGTAATGATATGTTAACAGCAACCCTTCATTCGTGATAGAAATCTTCAGTTATGGGTTTTGAGTTTTTTTTAACTGATTCTGTGTAAGTTTTTCCCAAAAGAGATGCATTTCTTTCCCCTCTCCCATATTCTGCCTTTATTTTTATGTTCATATTACAAATTTATAAAAGAAATACACTCCACTGTACTGCCCTTCTGATGGTGGTGTGGATAGAGTGGCACAGTGCTGCAGTGGTTGGCACTGCTGCTTTACAGCGCCAGAGACCTGGGTTTGAATCCTGGCTTGAGTCACTGTCTGTGCAGAGTCTGCATGTGGGTTCTCCCCATGTCTGTATCGGTTTGCTCCAGGTGCTCCGGTTTCCCACAGTCTGAAAGATGTACTGGTTAGGTGCATTGGCCATGCCAAGTTCTCCCTCAGTGTACTTGAACAAGCACCGGTGTGTGGCGACTAGGGTATTTTCACAGTAACTTCATTGCAGTGTTAATGTAAGTCTACTTGTGACACTAATAAATAAACTAAAACTTAAAACCATAGCACCTCTGTTGTTGGAAAACGGTAATTAAATTGTGAAAAGACACTTTTCTTTCAAAATGAAATTTATTATATATAATGCTTTGACAGAAATTGGGTGCAGACATAATTTTTTAAATATAAGTTATGGATGGTACCTTCAATACTGTTCTGAGAAATGACATTTAATATTTGAATAAATGAACAGTACAAACTGCTTCATCAACTATGTGCTGAATTCATCGTAATATTAAGTGATTTTACAGTTTATCCCCCAGAATTTTTATTTTAATTTTTCCCTTGAATATTAAAATACATATTGCCCTTGTGTTTACATGGAGCTAATTTCACACAGTTACCACATCATCATTATTTTTGGGGTGTAAGTACCTTTGAACCAGCTGAGTTTCCAAGATACCACAGGGCATAAAATCAATATAGATGAAGAAAATTATTCAGCCCATATTATCCATCCAAGAACACCTTGCATTCATCTCCAAATGCAGCATCCAACTGCTTCTTTAATGCAGCATGGTTGTATCCACTATTCTATTTTGATGTCTGTTCCAAGTGTCAATCATTCTCTGAGTGAAGATTTTAGTGATACCAGTTATATATTTCCTCTTATGAGTTTGAATCTATGTCCCTTGTTTTGCTTCCATAATTCAGAAAATTTGACCATTTTTCTGATGTAAATTAGAAACAGCAGTGGTCCCAGCACAAGCCGCAAGATATTCTATTCTGTACCTTCCTCTACCCTGATATAACTGCTCTAATGAGACGTGTTGCTCTCTGCCCTTCAGCCAGATTTTTTTTTAGTCTTTTCCCAGGGTTTATCCTGAATCCCTAGAGCACTGAGATTAACTAAATGGCATCTCATGTCAGACTTGATAAATGCCATTTGGAGGTCGTGGAACACTGTCATGTAGGGAGGGGTTCCTCAGTCCACTTGGGATGTTTATGTCCTCAAAAATGCGATCTTCTCCCTCTGCTCACTGGGTTATTATTGTACATCGTTATTTCCCAAGTTCACTCCTGATAATTGATTCCATTATTTTACACAGGATGGTGGTGAGGCAAATGAATCAGTAGCTGTGTGTATCCATTTTGCTGCCTTTTTTGATTATGGGGACTAAACTGGCATGGTTACAATTTACTGGAACCTCCCCACTGTCCCCCTTACTGACTGTCAATGCATCACAAATCTTGTCACTAATTTAGTTCCACACTGGGATAAATACCTCTATCTCTCCTGATTTGTTCTGATATTTTTACTTGGTTTGGACTTCAATCGCATTTATTTTTTCCTTATTTCTTTATTGGATATGGGCATCACTGGCAAGTCCACCACTTGTTGCCCATCCCTGATTGCCTTTGAACTGAGTTTCTTTCTAGGCCATTGCAGTTCAGGAGTCACATCTATGATGGATCAGGTAGGAATGGCTGATTTCCTTCCTAAAGGGCATTAGTGAACCAGATTTTTTTTTACAACAATCAGGGATAGTTTCATGTTAACCATTACTGAGACTACTTTTCAATAACAGATTTAGTCATTGAATTTAATCTCTAGATTACTAATTCAGTGACATTATTATCACACCATCATCTCCCAGATATCAAAGTTGCTGATTTTACTTTGTCGCTTGTTTAGGATTGGCACATGATTCATCTATTTCTTACTTCGATCAGTAATTAATCAGGGGATATATTATCTTTGCTGCTCCTCTATTGGATTTGAATCTATCATTTTCACCTTATGTCTTACAGGTTACTTGCCTTTATGATACTGGAGGAATGTTTGATCTTCTGTTTAAGGGAGGCGATGACCTAGTGATTAGTCATTACACTGCTAATCCAGTAGCTCAGCTAAAGTTCTGAGAATCTGTGTTCAAATCCCGCCACGGCAGATGGTGGAATTTGAATTAGATTTTTAAAAATCTGAAATTAAGAATCTACTGATGACCATGAAACCACTGACGATTGTCAGAAAACCCCATCTGGTTCACTAATGCCCTTAGGGAAGGAAATCTGCTGTCCTTACCTGGTCAGGCCTACATGTGACTCCAGAGTCACAGCAATGTGGTTGACTCTCAACAGTCCTGGGGAACTAGGGATGGACAATAAGTGCTGGCCTACAAATGAATAAATTACAAAAGCTATATACTTAGCTCCTGGTCTCAGTTATTTCCAACACTTCCAAGTTAAATTTACTTTTTTAACCTGACTATTCATCTTCTTTAAAATGCCAATGCACACAATGTCAACAACACCTAATTATCAATTCAGTGCCCTTTTATTTAATTAAAGAAGTACATTTTCACCTTGACAAAAATATATTTTAGCTCCAAATCCAAATACGGAAATTAAGGGTCTTTGTTTTAGCAAATGACGTAACCATGTGGATTCACCCTGCCACTGCAATGGGCTTCTGTGGAATGAGTTATTAAATAATCAAATGCATTTTTTAAATTTAACATTGAAAAAGCATAACCATTGCCGTGAATTAAACTGACTTTTTTTCCTCAAAGTCTATGATTTTGAAACATGAGACTGCAATATAAGTGCAATAGTGGTTAATGTTATTGTGAAAGATTTTATTTCTCAATAGTTTATGTCAGAGAAAGGACTGCTGCAAGTAGAAACTTTGCCCAAGTAAATAACAAAGCAGAAGCAAAAGCACCCTGAGTTTACATCATTTTTATTTTTTGTTGGGACACAGACACGTATTTAGCAACAGTACAAATGTAACTGTTAAGGCGTGATTAACGTCATAATACAAAAAGCAATTGTGCATGACCCATGTTGGAGATGGAGGGCACAGAGTTAATTTTATTCCTGCATTTTATTTCTCGTCCATTTGGTCTTCCCGAATGGTGCCAGTCTCTTCACAGGAATGCTGGCAGGTCACCCAAAAGTCTCTACAAAATTGACTTCCTTTCTGAATTTCCTTCCATTTCTAAAGGAAATGTGAGATCTCAAGACACTGTGGAAATAAATTAGTGACAAGATTTGTGATGCATTGACGGTCAATATGAGGGACAGTGGAAGGTTCCAGTGAATTGTAACCATGCCAGTATAGTCCCCACAATCAAAAAAGGGATAAAATGAACATGACAACTACTGATTCATTTGTCTCATCACTATCCTGATTGATTGATTAATTTATTATTGTCACATGTATACAGTGAAAAGTATTGTTTCTTGCAAGCTATACAAAGAATACCGTACATAGAGATGGAAAGGAGAGGATGCAGAATGTATGATTACAGTCGTAGTTAGGGTGTAGAGAAGGATCAATTTAATATGAGGTAGGTCCATTCAAAAGTCTGATGGCAGCAGGAAGAAGCTGTTTTAGAGACGGTTGATACTTGAACTAATGGGATCAATTATCAGAAGTAGAAATATCTGTGCATAATAATAACCCGGGGGAGTTATTGGAGTTCTGAACCCCCCTGTATGGACAATGACATTGATATGATTCCTTGCTACCATTGCAGGGTGGAACAATGTTAAAGACGAGATCATACTTCTGTCTTTGTATTAAACTTTTTTACATCCTTCTGAAATCTGGTCAGTTCTTTTTAAAGATTTTCACTGAGACCATCACAGTGGATGTTTAGATCTGAAGTTAACAACCCAATCTATGAGATGTTTAGTACTGAATTCCAGTTAGTTCAGAGTTTACTTGATGTATAATCTTGTTTATATTTAAATAAGCGGTCATCATTTATTCCTCTGGGAGCTGTATTTTGGCTCCTTATTGATCAGTGCTGTAAATTATTGAATTGTATGGCACATTATAACTGAGGGCTGTGCTACAGGGCATGCAAACCTAGACCTCTAATTGCTTGCAGAGTGTAACAATGCATGAGCGAAGTTTGTGGTTAATATGAATGTTTTCCTAATTATTGAAATAATTCATAAACTTCTAGATCGATAATTGTTGATCTTGTTGTTTTAGTCATTAGCAAACTAAATGTAGCATACACAATGCTTTTCTGTCAAGCTGAGGCATCTTAAAAATGAATGAGTTTTTTGTTCTTTGGGAAATAGAAGGACTGCCTAATCCTTCTGTGAGACAACAGGCTCTGCAATATATGGATCATAAATATAATGTTATGGCTTATTTAGAGTTAGAAGAGACTGAAAATGATTATAATCAAGCTGGTTCCAAAATCTAGAAAGTATATTAAAGTTAAAGTTTATTTATTAGTCACAAGAAAGGCTTACATTAACACTGCAATGAAGTTACTGTGAAAATCCCCCAGTTGCCACACTCTGGCGCCTGTTTGGGTCAATGCATCAAATCAGCACGTCTTTCAGACTGTGGGAGGAGACCCATGCAGAAATGGGGAGAACATGCAAATTCCACACAGAGAGTGACCCAAGCTGAGAATTAAATCCAGGTCCCTGGCTCTGTGAGGCAGCAGTGCTAACCATTGCCGTTGATTCTAATAGAAATTATCATTATTATCGATGCCCTGACTTTCCCATTTAACAGTCTATCAGAAATGCCCATTTTCCATTTCTGGCCACTTGATTCACCCTATTACCAATGGTCACCTCACAGCAGAAAATCTAGATTGTTCACAGTGTTCTAATCCATGCACCAACCAATTTCAACATTTCATTTTCTGCAATATTTCAGTTTGTACCTGGACTTCTCAATTTTTGATTTAGAAATGGGGAAACGTTACAGCTTCAGTCTGGTTAAGAGATAAAAATGAAGTAGGCTGACTACAATGTTGTAACCATGTTAGGGGTTGTGGGTTTTAAACAAAAAGGATGTAAATGGTTTACATATGTAGAATCAAACTAACAACAGTAAGGTTTATTAACTTTACTTAATAGTGTCACAAGTAGGCTTACACTAACACTGCAATGAAGTTACTGTGAAAATCCTCTAGTCACCACATTCCGGCACCTGTTCGGGTACACTGAGGGAGAACTTAGCATAGCCAATACACCCAACCAGCACATTACTCAGACAGAGGGAGGAAACAGGGGCACCCAGAGGAAACCCACACAGACATGGGGAGAATGTGCAGACTTTGCAAACCAGGAATTGAGCACACGTCTCTGGCACTGTGAGACAACAATGCTAACCACTGTGCCACTGTACCACCCTTTTGAAAGAGATGTTGCCTCTATAGAGTACAAAGTGAAACAAAAAGCAGCAGCCTGTGCAACACCCCAATAACATCACCTTCAAATCATGTGATCAGCTCTTACAGCAATCATGCAACCATTTAAATATATAACACTGACTAATCACCATTCTCAAGGAAGAATGCCAATCTAAATTATGCCATTATTCCTTCATGAAGGAAGGCATGTTTGAAATGTTCAACAATCATCTTACACTGATTGATAGTAATACCACCAAAATCTCAAAGCCACGTTGAGATCCTGACTATGGAAAGCTATTTGCACCTAAGAGACAGATGAAGAGCTGTGACAACTTTTGGGACAAGTTTTGAGCGGAGGCAGCATTAACATGCACAAATCAGATGTGTGGTAAAAAAAACTAGTTCCACCCCAGCAAATCCTCCCCTCCCCCCCCCCCCCCTGCTGACCCAACCCAGGGTCAAACCCCCCAACAGGGGGGCAGCCTTCCTCCTCCCCAACCCCCACATCCATCCCCCCGGCAGAACATCTACCCTCAGCCCGCCCCAATCGCTGGTCTTTCTGCAAACCAAACCGATTCTAATGCAGATTGGTATCGGAATATCTCACCTCCGCTAATTGCCCCTCAGCCCCACCCACAAAAGGTTCCACTCCCTGGCACTACCCGATGCCTGGTGGGCAATGCCAAGGACCCCTGGGCACGGACTGGCACTGCCAGGGTGCCCATGCCCAGTGGCACCCTTCACCCCCGGGTGGCCCCGATTGCCCCCCTTTCATTCCAGAGGAATCTCCCGCTTGTTCCCTGAACATGGAGATCCACTATAAACTTCACCAGAATGAAATGTTCCTGGCAGAGATGCTTTCAGGCCCGGCAACTTCTGTGCCAGGCCCATAATCACATGCAAAATATATTTAAAATATATTAACAAAAGATTCAAATTACTTACCTCTCTTCCCATCAGTTTCCAGCACAATCTTGACTGCAGCTGTTTTCTGGCTCTGGAAGATTCACTTGTATTTCTGGTACATGCTCAAATCCCTCACGTGCCAATTTGATTTGCCTGTTCTAAATTTTAATGCGTTACACCTTCCACCATCCTACAAACATGCACCCGACACATGACCACTTGTACACAAGAAGGTCCAGAGATCAACTAAATTCTAAACATTTGGCTGCAAAATCACACTTTTAAAGTCTGTCAAAAAGCTGTCACTGGGATTTTTTTTTAATTTGTGGAACTTGGATGTCACTGGCTGCCCATCCCAGGTCGCCCGATGGCAGTTGAGAGTCAACCACAATATTGTCAACCACCCCTTGACATTCAATGCTGTTACCATCACTGAATCCCCCACCATCAACATCCTTGGGGTTACCATTGACCAGAAACTCAACTGGACTCATCACCGACACAGTGGCTACAAGAACAGGTCAGAGGCCAGGAATACTGCGGTGAGTAACTCACCACCTCACTTCCCACCATCTACAAGGCACGAGTCAGGAGTGTGATGGAATACTTCCCACTTGCCTGGATGGGTGCAACTTCAACAACACTCAAGAAGCTTGATACCTTCCAGGACAATACATCTCATTTGATCAGCACCATATCTACAAACGTCAACTCTAAAGGTTGTGAATGGAATTCCCTACCCAGCAGTTGAGGCCACCTCATTGAATCTTTTTAAGGCAAGGATAGATAAATTTTTGAACAGTAAAGGAATTAAGGGTTATGGTGAGCGGGCGAGTAAGTGGACCTAAGTCCACAAAAAGATCAGCCATGATACTATTGAATGGCGGATCAAGCTCAAGAGGCCAGATGGCCTACCCCTTCTCCTAGTTCTTATGTTCTTATTTTCTCCCTCCACAACCAACGCTCAGTAGCAGCAGTGTGTACTATCCACAAGATGCGCTGCAGCAATTCATCAAAGTTCCTTAGTCAGCACCTTCCAATCCCACAACCACTTCCATCTCAAGGACAAAGGCAGCAGATACATTGGAACACCACCACCTGCAATTTCCTCTCCAAGCCACTCACCATCCTGACTTGGAAACTTATCACATGAGAGGTCAACCCATGGCATGTGGACTGCAGCGATTCAAGAAGGTGGCTCACCACCACCTTCTCAAGGGCAACTAGGGATGGGCAATAAATGCTGGCCAGCCAACAATGCCCATGTCCACAAATGAATAAAAAAAAGTTCAACATTCCATCAAAGATCTGGTAGGAAATCAGGACAATCCCTTCAAAAAGTGTGAACCTGAGATATTAACACCTATCTGAACAGGCAGAAGGCCCTTTGGTTTAACTTTCACCTGAAAGACAGTGCTGCCTCATCAATACTGCAGTAAAGTATTACGTTCTTATGTTCTTAAAGTGCCAGAGTCCTGAAGTGAGACTTGCCTAACTTTAAAGTTGAGAGTTCAACGAGCGAATCAAGTTTATTACAGGGACAGGTGATAGTCAGCTTGGCTTTTAATATTAATTTTAACATAAGTTTAGCCTTGAGATCCTCAAAATTGAGTGAGTTTGAGTTGAATAGAGTGCAACGAATTTTCGTTTCAACAAAGTGAGGGCACTGGGAAGAGGAACAGCATGAGGAGTTCAGGGAAAAAAATTAAAACCTCCATAGAACCTCGAATTTAACACATATACAGTAGAAAAAGAAGCACAAAGGGTCTCAATCAAAGTAAATAATGAAACCAAGAACATCAACCATTCCAAAAAAGTATATAATATATACATATGTTCAATGTAATGGAAAATATTCTCATATTTAAATTGGAAGACGGTTAGGTGTTTCCATTATTCATTCTTGGGACATGGGCATCACTGGCTGGCCAGCATTTATTTCCCATCCTTAGTTATCCTTTTTCAGAGGGCAGTTGGGAGTCAACCACATCGCTATGGTTCTGGAGTCACATGGAGGTCAGACCAGATAAGGATGGCAGATTTTCTTCCCTAAAGGAAGTTAGTGAAACAGATGGATTTTTCCAACAATCGACAATGATTTCATTGTCATATGTAGATTCTTCATTCCAGATATTTTTTATTGAGTTCAAATTCCACCACCTGCCATGGTGGGATTCGAAACCAGGTCCCCATATTATTAGCTGAGTTTTTGGATTAATAGTCTAGCAATAATACCACTAGGTACCATCACCTCCTCATAAAACATGCTAAAAAGATTAATTATATATTATCAAATTATTATCATGATGGCTGACCAGGAAGAATTAAGGTGATCAATTTATAACTATTCTTAAAAGGTTGAGTTGGAGGGGAAGAGAGAATACATTCTTCGGAGGGCAGCGTGACAACGCAATGTTTAGCACTACTCCCTCAAAGTGCCAGGAACCCAGGTTTGATTCTGGCATTGGATAAATTCTGTGTGGAGTTTGCATGTAATCCCCTTGTCTTCCTCACCTAACCCAGGACCACTCGCTAACTGACAGTATCATTGCTCCAAACAGGCATTAGACATTAACTGAGAAAACTGTGTATGTGGCTGTTAATGTTTCATAGCCTGCAGCAGGATCCTGTGCCTCTGTAAGGGTATTATCTTCAGCAATGGCACATGAAAAGAAGACCTTTCTTAGTGCCTTGCCATCCTTTTGATGTGCCGGTACTGAAGATAATACTACCACTGAGCAGAGAATTTCTGCTATGTGGCATCAAAATAATATATTATAATCCATTTTAAGCATTTTTTTTCCAGTCAAGAGTTGGAATTTATTTAATTGATTTCTGTTGCGAAAAAGTTAAGAGGAAAGTAAATATGTTGTCAAGAAACATTTTATTTGCATCAAATTAAAACAAATGACAGGGTTCTAACAATCAGATCCATTCATTTTCAGCTGAGTGCACTTTTACTCTCCATTTCAATGCTTTATAATGTATGTCTGGTTAATGTGTGCCTATATGTTCACTGTCTTATATTCATAAAATATTTTATTGTGGAGAAAACTAGGTGCAGAGCAAGGTTGCAGAGAATAGCTGAAAACATTAGATACTCAGAAGTGTGTACAGTTCTGGTCACCCTATTAGAGCAAGGATATTATTAAATTAGAAGGATTGCAGAGAATATTTATTAGGATGCTACCGGGACTCGGTTTGAATTATAAGGAGAGGTTGGATAGACTTGGACTTTTTTCCCTGGAGTGTAGGAGACTTAGGGGTGATCTTATAGAGATCTATAAAATAATGAGGAACACTGATCAGCTAGTTACTTAACATCCTTTCCCAAAGGTAGGGGAGTTTAAACCTAGAGGGCATAGGTTTAAAGTGAGAAGGGAGAGATACAAAAGAGTCCAGAGGGGAATTTTTTTTTCACAGAGGGTGGTGAGTGTCTGGAACAAGCTGCCAGAGGTAGATGTAGAGGTGGGTACAATTTTGTCTTCTAAAAAGCATTTAGACAGTTACATGGGTAAGATGGATATAGAAGGATATGGGCCAAACCTAGGCACTTGGGACTAGCTGATTGATAATAACTGGGCGGCATGGACAAGTTAGGCTGAAGGGCCTGTTTCCATGCTGTAAATCTCTATGACTCTATGACACTAAGATGCAATAAAACCAAGCCCTGGTTTTAAATACCTGTGGACTGAGAGTGAAAAGAGAGGACAGAATGAGGTAAAAAACTGCACATTCTGGAAAGGAAAGAGTTTAAACAGGAATTCAGTGTGACAAATGTTGATTTCATAAGAACATAAGAAATAGGAGCAGGAGTAGGCCATCTAGCCCCTCGAGCCTGCCCCGCCATTCAATAAGATCATGGCTGACCTGCATGGCTCAGTTCCACTTTCCCGCCCTCTCCCCATAACCCTTAATCCCCTCGCTTATCAAAAACCCATCAACCTGCGTCTTAAAAATATTTAGCGAGGCAGCCTCCACCACTTCAACGGGCAGAGAATTCCAGAGATTCACCACCCTTTGAGTGAAGAAGTTCCTCCTCAACTCCGTTCTAAACCGCCCCCCCTTTATCTTGAGGCTGTGCCCCCTACTCCTACTGCCCTTTCTGAGCGGGAAGAGCCTCTCCACCTCTATCCTATCCATCCCATTCATCATCTTATACGTCTCAATGAGATCTCCCCACATTCTTCTAAACTCTAACGAGTACAAGCCTAGTTTATTCAGCCTCTCCTCATAGCTCAACCCCCTCAACTCCGGTATCAGCCTAGTAAACCTCCTCTGCACTCCCTCCAAGGCCAAAATATCCTTGCGTAAGTGCGGCGACCAAAACTGCACACAGTACTCCAGTTGTGGCCTCACCAATGCCCTATACAGCTGCAGCAAGACCTCCCTACTTTTATATTCAATCCTCCTCGCTATGAAGGCCAGCATCCCATTAGCCTTCCTGACCACCTGCTGCACCTGCAGGCTGGGTTTTTGCGAATCATGCACAAGGACCCCGAGGTCCCTCTGCACCGTCGCCTGCTGCAGTTTTTCGCCACGTAAGTAATAGTACGTAAGTAATAATTTCAACAAAGCTACGATGCCATGAGAAGGGAAAGCATACAAGAGTGAAACATTTGGAGCTCAAGCGAACAACAGGGGGAATTTTAGACAATCGATGACCTTTGTAAAATAGAGAAAGATGGCAATGA
Organism: Carcharhinus amblyrhynchos; assembly: GCF_965287045.1. Taxonomy (NCBI): domain Eukaryota; kingdom Metazoa; phylum Chordata; class Chondrichthyes; order Carcharhiniformes; family Carcharhinidae; genus Carcharhinus; species Carcharhinus amblyrhynchos. The sequence continues at coordinate 41,688,811 of NC_137324.1, read as the reverse complement.
GAGACAGAAGTTGAAATCTGGAGCTAACAGAAGAATTGAAAACATTTATTCTTGTATTCGCTCTGACAACATTGTAATCCTTGCCATTGCATCCTTCCCTTATGTTTTGTTTTCTTTAAATATCAAGTAGCTCTGAAGGACAGCCAGTTTTAAAGGTTAGTTGTAGGTATATCTACATTTGAACTTGCTGTACTTGAAAAATACAAAAAATTCTAAACAGTTTCTGAGAAAAAATCAGGCTGTTAAAACATATTTTGTTTGACCTATAACGCTGACATTAAACTGAGTAATTGTTACTGGCAGAGGGGTCATATTTTTGCACCATATGAAAATAATTACTAGTAGTGCTTAATCGACACTTGTGAATAAGGTTGATCAGTCAATACCCAACGACTGTGATTAAAATAGTCAATACCATTATGCTGGTTAAAAAAATCCTGTGGGCTTTCTGGAACAAATTCTGATTACATATAGAATATATATTTTTTCTAGTAATAGTTATGATATAATTATTATGGTTAGGTGCTTTGGCCATGCTAAATTTTTCCTTGGTGTACCCGAACACATGCCGGAGTGTGGCATCTGGGGGATTTGCACAGTAACTTTATTGCATTGTTAATGTAGATCTACACTAATAAATAAACTTAAACTTACTACCGGGACTATTTTAACCTGGTAAACCTGAGATATATATGGTGCAGTTATCCTCTTCCTCTTTCAAGTACTATGCCCTAAAAGGGACTTTGGTGACCATGGACTCCATTGGATTAGTCCATGATTATGCATGAGAAAGTATTGTGCTGGTTTGCTGCAGATGCAGTTAAACTATTTGCAAGTTGCTTGAAGCCAATATTTGCTGACAACACTGTTAGCGTGCCATCAGTCACACACTACTGTGTCTTTCTGAAAAACAGGAGTAACTACATCTTTATCTGGATTTGTAGACCACTGCTCGGTGGCTAGTGACTTTTTTTATGTTATTGAACATGCAGTAGTGTGTTCTTGGCCAATGTTATAAGGTTAATAATAAAGTGTGTTTGAGTTCCCTGATGGTATGGTATTGTATCTCGTGCTAAACTTAATTTGGGCATCTTTGTGCTGAATTTATACCATGTCTTCTTACACTGATGAAATGCTGAAATCACATCACGCCAATGCAAAATGAAATGCAGCTGTTCTATGAATGGGATCCACCTTTCCCAAGTTTAACCAGGAGACTGGGAACAGTGTTTGACTGTTGTGTTGAAGAGACACATAGTTAATTTGCCATTTACATTTGGACGCTGCACTGTTATCCTTTCTGTGTTAACAGTTGTTCAGTCAGCGATGAGCCCAAATTCACTTCCTTTGTCCCCAGCCAAATTTGGTAATTCAGGAAGGTATATCTGTTTAAGCTGGTGACACTCCTTTAGAGGGCATGGATGCAATCAGCTGTCATACTGTAGCACAGCAAACTTGCTCCTACAACAAAGAATCTAAAACGAGTAAGTCCAGCTTCCTTCTTCATGAAACCTGCAGGTGAGACCCAGTCCAGACAATGATCCAAATGCAGGTCCTTGTGATCTAAGACTTACCCTCCAACTTTCTGTTGCTGCTGGATCATTCAGTAGTTCTTTCACCACATATGCATCATTTCTTGCATTAGTTACAGGAGCTTCTATGCAATAAACAACTGAACAGCAACGATCCTAATGAATGATTGCTTTTTAACCATCACAAGGTACAATGCACCTCAGGTCAAACAGGAAACAGTTCAATTGCTGTTCTAAACTGTAGGTTTCACTCCCCTCTCCCCCCTCCCCACGAGTGGGAGAATGGAGACAGTGCGGGCGGTTTTTAGCTCGCATTCTTTGCCTGGGGGAATGGCGGCATGTACTCAAAATCTGGAAAGCACGATTCGCGCTGGCGAATTTCTGGGTTCCGATCTTCCCGACCCTCTCTGGCGGAGTGGCGTGAAACACACTGGAACCGCAGAAAGCTTATTTTAATACACTAGCATGTCATTAGTGAGCACGCTCTGGGGGATTTCCCCCTCACTGGATATTCAGCAGGCACCGGGTGATGTCTCCTTGGTGTGAACATGTTGTGGGGTCTCTCTGGGGTTATAAAGGAAAATGTAAGGGAGAGGAGCATGACCAGGTGGTGGCCTGGCACTGCCCCGGTACTGTCCTTTGGCAAAGGTTGGCATTGCCAGGTTGACACCACACCTGTGCTAACCTGGCAGTGTCAACACATGCCAATGGATGGGCCCTGATGGGAGCATCATGGGAGGGAGAGTGGGGAATTCTTTCAGATTTGGCTGTGGACTGGGAGCAGCTGGAGGAGCAGGCGATGGGGGTATTGGGGGGAATCTGTATGCCAGCTCCAACTGTGAGCTGGGGGTGTTGGGATGGAGCCAATGATCTGGGGAGGCAAGTGGGGAGAAGGGGCTGATGATCAGGAAAATGGGCTTCATAATCTGAGGAAGAGGCCAATCATTGGTGGGTGTTGCAGGTACAGAAGTGCTGACTTCAATTAGGGGTATCGAGGAGAGGCCTAATTGGTAGATAGGGGTGGTGGGGAAGTTTATCCCTGTTATGATCTGGGCGCCCTTTAAAGATGGTGCCCCGACCTCTGTGCAGCTGGGCTTTGCTGATGTGTTGAGGCCTGGCCCCCTGCATGATGACATGAAGTATACCCCTTTGATTTTTATAGGCAGCGTACTGTAAGAGAGAAAACCAGCGTGTTAGTTTTCTAGCTGGAAACACAACTCTTCCATTTTTTGCTAAAATTTTGCCCAGTGCATCTGAAAAACCATGTGTAGGACACAATGAAAACTGCATTTACAAGATGCCAGTTAAAAAGCCTGGCGCCCAAAGTGTTAAGCTCATCCAGGGTACAAAGAGCATTTTCGTCTTTTTTCCTGGATGTTAAACAAATCCCTTGTTGCTTTACAGAAAATAGGCTAATATTTTAACAAGATATTAAAATGTCATACTGCACAGGGGTTGTATTTGCTAACCATTAACTTTTCCATTAAAATATTAAAATAACCCAAATATATCAGAGTAAATGGCAATTTGAAGCTGGTAATTATTTTTACATATGACCTCAGTTATTGTCCAATTAAAATCTCTTTCAATCAAAAGCCATGCAAGTGCAGCCCAAGGCGAGTTGCTTTTCTTCCCCTGTCCTCGCTGCCCGGATGATCTATCACTTCAGGCTAGCTGAAGGGTCACGTCTTCGGAGAATAATGGCCAGAACTCATAAAGTTTAAAGTAAATACCAAAGGGCAAATGTCGGAACTCCACTCCTGTACATGAGTTGCAAACTCCCAAAAGCAGCCCGTGAGCTGATGGCCAGGTGAACTCTGATCGGAGATCAATCACTATATTTATCCTAATTGTATCATAATATTCCCCCCGGAGCTTGGTTCAAATGAGTTTGACATTATTAAAATTTTAATGTCCATTTTCATTGTCGAATGAATATTTTAAGCGCACGCCCGGCTTAGGTTATGATGATGAAGAAATTAATGGCATGTCTTGTTTAATGCATCAGTACCAACTGGTCTGAAACAAAAGTCAGCATTTTAACATAATTAGACAGAAGGAAGGCATGGTGACACATCCATCTTGCAGCGTTTGCTGATGGGAAAGTGCTCTCAGTGGGACTGGCCGTTAGAAATATTTCACACTCACTTGTTGCCTGGACCCTGTCAGAAGGTCTCGGCCACACCATCACTGCAAAGCTGCAGCAGAGAGCAAATTGGTTCACAGCAACATTAACATGATTGCTGCTCTGAAGAACACTAAACACCAACAGGACCTCCATTCCAAACACAACCCGTTTGTGCATCTGCTTTTCCCGGTGTCATGAAATGCATGAACCTTTTTACAGCCACAGACAACAAAAAATTTCTTAGTGGTGGAGTTTGGCTGGAATTTTACCGGCACACCCACCCCAGAATCGGGGCGGGCGAGGTTTGCAGAACGGCATTCTCCGTTGGCCTCGGTTGGGATCTTACGAGCCTTGGTCAGACGAGGCAGTAAAATTCCAGTAACTTGTGTTTGTTCTTAGCATGGTGTAGAAGGAACAGGACAGGGTTTGGAAGAATGCAAGTGGGCAAAGAGGAGGAATATCACTTGCATGCTAACTATCTTGGAGTCCATTGTCTAATCCTGTGTATGTTATTAGCATAAGGTGCAAGTTTATAAGGTAGAAAATGATCAAAATGGCTGATTCTTATGAGATCGAGGCTGTGATTATCTTTGGCCATGTTTATGTCCAATTGCCTCCTGCCTGCACTTTCTCAGACATTGTCAGTCTTACTTGAGGCTGCTGCAGCTTTCCTCCCTGGGCCTGCCCGTCTGTACAAAGGTGCTTCCCTCACTGCTGTTGTCATTCCTGCTGCTCTACGTTCAAAATCATAGCAACTACCAAGAAGCGTTCAATTTTCAGTTTGTCTAACATACATGGCATCAATATTTTAGATTACCTGTTGACATTGGTGGTACTGAAATCTGAAGGGGAATGCGGAGCTGGTTCCAATAATACAGGAGAGAAAACAGATGTTGAACTCAATGCTTAAAGTGCACTGCTGTAAAATTACAAGTGTGCATTTAAAGCGAGAAACCTTGACATTCCCTAATGTTGAAAAACACTCTTTACAAAACCAAAGCAAATTTAATGAATAATAACATGTATTGTAACACTAAAATCTAGTCACATTACCATTGTACATGGGCCGAAACAATAACATTTCAAATTTGCAACAAAGGATAGTCAAATGAAAGAAAACACAATTTTATTAGAGAAAATGGAATATTAATTGAGTGAGGATATGCAATTTGATTTGTTTTATCCTCATATTTCCCAAACATGATTTGGGGCCCTCATTGTTCGACAAGTGCCTCCTCCAACTATATAATATAAAGAGCACAGAAACAGGCCATTCAGCCCAACCAGGCCTAGTTTGTGTTTATGCTTCACTTGAGTCTTCTCCAAATTTTTTCTCATTTAAATCTACCATTGCAAGAATCAGTCCCTTCTTCATTATATGCTTGTCAATTTTCACTGAATTTCATCTATACTGTTCACTCCCTGTGGCAGCATGTTCCACCTTCTCACCACTCGATGTTTCCTCTGAAATCCCTATTGGACATCTTGGTGACTATCTATATTGATGGCCTCTAGTTGTGCTCTTCCCCACAAGAGGAATCATTCTCTCTGTAACCACTCAATCAATGTGTTTCATAATTTTAAAGACCTCAATTAGGTTACTCCTCAGCCTTCTTTTGTCAAGAGAGAAGTGACCCAGCCTGTAAGTCCTTTTCTGAAATGTATATCCATGCATTTCGAGTTTCCTCCCTGTAAGTCTTCTCCAGTGCTTTGCTGCCTTTTTCATGAAATCGTGACTCAAACTATATGCAATACTTTAGGTGTGGTCTCACCAAGGTTTGATACAGCATTAATTGTTTCTGTTCTATCCCTCTAGAAATAAATCCAAGTGCGTGGTTTGTTTTTTTGATGGAGTTGCTAATCTGTGGCACAACTTTTTGTGATTTATAAATATCCCTATTCTCCCTAACAAAATGTACTAGTTCACATTTTCACATTTATCTGTGTTGAAATTTATTTGGCAATTATTTTCTCCGTCTGCAAATTTTTGGGTGACACGGTGGCACATTGGTTAGTACTGCTGCCTTACCACACCAGGGACCTGGGTTCAATTCCTGGCTTGAGTCACTGTTTGTGTGACGTTTACACGTTCTCCTCATGTTTGCATGGGTTTCCTCTGGTTGTTCTGGTTTCCTCCCACAGTCTGAAATACGTACTGGTTAGGTGCATTGACCTGAACAGGTGCTGGAGTGAGGCAACTAGGGGAATTTCACAGTAACTTCATTGCAGTGTTAATGTAAGCCTTGCTTGTGACTAATAAATAAATAAACTTTACTTTAACTTATTGATGCACTCTGCACTCTGTACTCTGTTTAAACCCTCCTCAAAATTGACGCTACCGACACCCTCACCCCCACACTTCGAATTTGGTGTCATTTACAAATTTGGATTCCAATGTCCAAATCATTAGTGTAAATTGTGAACAACAGTGATCCCAGCACTGATCCTTCTTGAACCGCTGCAGTTCATGTGCTGTAGCAACACCCAGATAGCTGTTTGGGAGGAAGTTTCATGGTTTTAACTTGCAACAGTGAAGGAACAACAATATATTTCCAAGTCGGGTTGCTGAGTGACTTGGAGGAGAACTTGCAGGTGCTGGTGTTCCCATTCATCTGCAGTATTTTGCTTTTGTTTACGTGGCCATGATAAATTCTCCCTTGGTGTAACCGAACATGTGCCAGAGTGTGGTGACTAGGGAATTTTCACAGTTAATTCATTGCAGTGTTAATGGAAGCGTATATGTGACACTAATAAATGCATTTAAAAAAAAACTTCTACTCTGCAAGGCAGCTCCCCTAACTTTGGCGCAAGCCTCCAGACCTCAGTAAGGAGAAATTTGCAGGGTTGATGGGGCTGGATGAGTCATTGTCTTTTCCAGTGTCTAGGTCAATGCCGGGTGGCATTAACTGAGTCATTGGAGGGCACATAGCATGTTGGTCCATATTGCAAGGGGTTTGACGTAGATGAAAAGGAAGTCTTACTACAATTGTACAGGGCTTTTTTTGAGATCAGACCTGAAATACTGTGTGTAATTCCACTCTCCAAATTTTAAGAAGGATATGCTTGCATTGGAGGCATACTAGTAAAGATTCACAAGATTGTCTTTGGGATGGGAGGATAAGAGGCTGAATAAATTGGGTATATACCCACTGGAGTTTAGATGAATGCAAGGTGATCTCATTGAAACAATATGGCCTTATCCTGCTCCTATTTCTTATGTTCTTATGATATATTAATTGCATTTGTTTAGAAGACTTCTTCCAGTAACAACTCCCACCAAACAATTCCTAATTGCAGCCTTCAATTTTTACGCTGTATATTTTTAGTAACAGGGTAGGACTTCTCTATGCTGGCAACATTGTCAAAAACTAATAACAGTCAAAATGAGGTGAGGATTTGAATGCCAATACTGAGAATCCACCTCTAGAACAACATTGCAACACTGGGTAGTCCAGCATTTCCTTAGCAAACTCGTTGAATACTAGCCTTGGGAATTGTGTTCATATAAAATAATGTCAGCCGCTATTATCCTGTTATTCACGTTCCTAATCACTACATTCATAAAAGTACTCTTGTGAAGGAGTTTATAACTTGCCACATCGGTGCGATATAATTAAAAATTTAATTTGTTCATGGATTTTTCAATTACTGGTGCATTTCAGTGGTTGTTCATGATGCAAATTACAGGGATAATTACTTAAACAAGCCGGACATGCAACAGGATGTTTCTAATGGTCTAAAATAGGCCATTTCCTGTTGGTGAGCTAGGGATGTCATAAATGCTCACCCTTGGAATTTGCCATGCCCCTCATACAGGCAGTAATTAAACATAGCACAATAAACCAGTATGCTTAAAATGTATCACAGAATATTACAGTGCAGAAGAAGCCCTTCAGCCTATCAAGTCTACACCGAAGCATAAAATGTCCTGACCTGCCCATCTAATCCAATGCCAGCACTTGGCCCATAGCTTTAGGTGTTATGGCTTGTCATGTACTCATCAAGGATGTAAGGCGTCCTGCCTCCACCACCCTCACAGGTAACACATTCCAGACTGTCACCACCCTCTGAGTAAACAAGCTTTTCCTCACATCCCCCCTCAACCTCTGGCTCCCTCACTTTTAACTTGTGTCCCCTCGTAACTGACCCTTTAACTAAGGGAATCAGCCATTCCCTATCCATTCTGTCCATGCCCCTCATAACCTTGAACACCTCAATCATGTCACCTCTCAGTGTTCTCTGCTCCAATGAAAACAAACCTATCCAACCTCTCTTCATAACTTAAATGTTCCATCTCAGACAGCATCCTGGTAAACTTGCTCTGCACCCCCTCCAGTGTATTGTAACTCTCAGTAACTCTCAGATTTCACTGGTCCAACCCATCAATTCACAATGAACCATCCACGGAAGTAAATTATTACAGCTGTAGTCAGTCAAAAGACTGCCTTCTTCCATTGTCCTTTCAACTTTAGCTTTTTTTCTAAATTAAAACAAAACATAACCAACTCTTGATTTGTCTAATTCTATGCTTCACAGCTTTCTTGGCAAACTACATGCCAGTTTTGGCCAAACACCTTAATTATTTCTTTAAATCTCATAAGAATTACACAAATATGCAATTATACATATGATATTGTTGCATAATATATATATAGAGAGGTGAATTTGACATATAACTTTGAAACCCTTTACATGTCAGGAAGAAATGCGAAAATATAAAATAGCAGGATAAAAAAAGCAAAGTAGTGGGTTCTGAAGAAGACTCAAAACATTAACTCTGATTCTCTCACCACAGAAGCGCCAGACTTGCTGATTTTTTTTTCCAGAGCTTTCTATTTTTATTTCAGATCTCCAGCATCCACAATATTTTGCTCTCATCAATAAAGTAGGGTGAATGACTTAGTTGCAACATCAGAGAATTTCATTCAGAGTGCCTTCTCATTCAACTTCACTTGCTTTGCTTGGTTGTTCCTCAGTCATTCTTCTTTTCAATAGTTTTTTTTAAAATGGCTGACCTATTTTGAAGTTACTCTGACACTCATGCCATGTGTCCATCTGCCAGCCATGCAGTTGCATTGACTGTGTTTTGGAAACCCTCTGTGGCCCAAAGCTTTGAGTGGTGGTGAGTGACGGTCAAAGCCAAGAAATACCATAAAAAAGTACAGCTACAGGACTACAGTCAAACACTGAATACAATTTAATTGATTTGACATTTTTTAGGCCTTTTAGTCAAACATCATAATTCAAGGTTACATGCGAGAGTTTTCTTAATGGCACGTCTCCAATGAATCTAGTTGAGGCACTTTCCATCAACGTTAATTAGTCCAGAAATGTAAAAAAAGTAATTAAGCTAATTTTTCATGAAAAATCACAACTAATTGTCATACATGAGAAATAAAATGTGCATTTATTGACAACAAACTATTCAGATTGCATTATTTATAACTTAAAAATTAGAAAAGAACAACAATGTAATCTATTGTTCTACATATGAGTGTCATCAAGCATGTATTCACACTGGCTGTTTGCATTATGTTCTTCTAACTAACAACTCATCCCTCATTGTCACAATGTATATTTGCACAGCTTTATACTGCACTTTTACTCCTTTCCTTAGCCTATATTCACAGCCTTGCACTGAATTTTGATAAATTTCACAGCATGATTATCTTTCTGCCACTCCCTGTGCATTGAATATAAAATATAAGTTCAACCTTAATCATCTCAAAATCAGAGGAGTGACTTTTGGTCCATTTACCAGCTCCAGAACTTGCATAGTTGTACTATTGAGCAGTTGTCATCAGCAGCATCTTAATGGCATAACAGTAAGACTTAAATTTATCCTCAAAATAAAAGATTGCTGGGATACAAAGCAATGGTTGGGTTACAGTTATTTTTCTCGATTTTATCACTAGCCCAGTAGTATCTACACACAGGTTTGCTCATAGTTACTTATTGGTCCGGTGGCAGTTCAAATAATTGCATAAGATAAATCTTCAGCAGGGTTGTGACTTTGACAGCCATTGGCAGTCTGAAGGCCGTAGCAGCTGCAAGTCATGTTGCAGCATGTGCCACAGCTCATCAATGGCTTCTCTTACGAGGTGCATCCCTTCATAACTGATTTCCCTGGGTCCACCATCAGAAAGGACGCTCTGTGCGTTCTGCAGTTGGGATGTGTGTGATGCCTAATCAGCTTGGCCTCCTTCCAGGCATTCTGTCAAAACCATGAAGAACACAAATATATATATTGAATCTACTCTGATCAGTCAGGATAGAAATTATGAGAATCAGTTCAAAAGATAATTATTTTTAATAAATTCCTTTTAACAGGAACTGCACTCCCAAAACAACCATCCCCGCACTCCTCTTTGGGCATATAGGGCTGGATTTTTGCAGAGCTGTGGACTCTGTGTGGACTATTAAAAATTGGTGAACAGGACCAAATCCTGAAGTCCCACTCCCAGTTCCTGCAAATGTTCACTGGTAGGGGGAACAGCATGGGAGGGGTGTTGTGGGGGGGAGCTGTCGGGGGAGGGATTGTGGACCACACTGGCGCTAATTATGAATTAACCGGGCCATTTAACCTCAGAATGATTAGGATAGAGTTTCACTCCAGGATTGGTCATAACCTGCAGTGAGTGGGACTTTATGGTAGAGACATACATTTATGAAGGGTATATAAGATATATAGAACTGACAAGTTATCTAAATATCCTGCCCTTCAAAAAGTGAAAGGAACTGCCTGCCTGCCTATTAAATTAAAAGAAAAATTGTCGAGCAGTTTCAGTACCCTTGGTGCTATCGTAATAATATTATTACTTCTTGGTTGTTTTCCACAACCTACCATTATCACATTTTGTTTGATTGCTCAAACAAGGACTAAGTTGTGTTTGTGTGTTGAGAACATGAATGCTTGTCCTATAAGTACCTAAAGAGATTTAAATGTATTAGATAGATTATCATGAATAGGACTGTTTTATATAGTGAAGTCAGTAGTAGATATTTGGAACTTTATTTTAATTTGCCTCAGCATGGCTATTGAAGTCTGCCCATGGTATATACTTGTTGAGTTAGTATGAAGGGTGTAAGGGCAAAGGGTGGTGAGTAGGCAAGTTCTGGGTACACACTGGCATTCACTTGGCATAGGAGGTATTAGAAACCATGGAAATGAGTGGAGATGGGTCATGGTTGACATTTGTTGGCACAAGTTAGCTGTGGGGCTATATGGGGACATGAATTGGTATGAATTGGCATACTTGGAGCATGAGGAGTGCGTGAGGGGTGTGAGGAGAGAGGGCTAACGGGCCTAACATTTAACAGAACAACTGGGGCAAAATCTCCAAAATCAAACAAATCTTGCCTCAATACACCACAGACTCTGTGGCTAGCCTCCTCTGGTCTGCATCCAGGCCCACATCTGGCCCTGAGCAAAAATTATGCTATTCAGAGCGCGTTTTCCTCAGGCTTGTGTTTGGAGTCATGGGATTTCCCAATTTGAACTACCTGCCTTGGGAGCGAAAATCAAGCTAATTGAAAGAATGATTAGCAAAGCAAAATTACACAGAGATTGCAGAGCTCTAAGATGCAGAGCGATCCGGGTAGCTGAGTGTATGAAATTCCAACAGCCAGTTTGCAGTTACAGCAAGTAATTTGGAAAGCTAATAAATGTTATCACTTATTCACTTAGGGGAATTGAAAACAAAAGTGGAGAGGTTATCCTTCAGTTATACAGAGTACAAGTAAGACCACATCTGAACTACTGTGTGCAGTATTGGTCACCTTATTTAAGGTAGAATGCAAATGCATTGAAAGCAGTTCAGGGAAGATTTACTGGACTAATACCTGGAATGGTCAGATTGGCTTTTGAGGATAGGTTTGACAGGCTAGATTTGTATCCCCTGAAGAGTAGGAGAATACTTGGTTGAAACATGTAAGGTTCTGAGGAATCTGGACAGGTTGGACATGGAGAAGATGTTTCCTCTTGTGGAAGAATCTAGAATTGTGGTCCCTGTTTAAAAACAAGTAGTCACCCATCTAAATTGGAGATGAGACAATTTTTTTTCCTTCTCTGAAAGTCAAGAGTAATTGAACTCCCTTCTTGAGAAGTCCGTGGAAACAGAATGTTTGAACGTTTTTAAGGCAGAGGTGAATAGAATTTTGGTAAGCTCAGGGTGATAGGTTATTAGAGATAGGTTGAGTGCAGATTTGAGGTTACCATCAGATTAGCCATGACCTTACTAAATGGTGGAGCAGGTTCAAGGGGCTGAATGGCCTACTTCTGCTCCTTGTTTCAAATCATATAGCATCTAAGGCTTCACAAATAGGGAAGTTGTACTGAACCTTTGCAAGATTCCTACTGAGTCCCAAATAGAATATTGTATAGAGACCTGGTCATAACGCTTGCAGAAAAATTTTAGCTAGGGTACTGTGAAGATTTACCAGGGTGGTTCCAGGGATGTGGGAAGGTGGGGCAGGGGTAGTTGCAGGGTTAGATGGGAAAGGCTATGGTTGTCCTCCTTGGAACAAAAGAGATTGAAGGGAGATTTAACAGACATGTATGATATTATGACATGCTTAGGTCAGGTATCAAAGGAAAATGTCTTCCCATTCAGCTGAAGTAGAAGGACTAGGGGACACAGATTTAACATTTTGGCAGGATATGCAGGAGAAATGCATAGAAGAACTTCTTAAAACAGGCAGTTGTGGTGATTACCTGCAATTCGCTGTGCATGAGGGTGGTGGTGTGGAAGAAATCAATGATTTCAAAAGGAATTTGAATGGGCAGTTGAAAATAAATTTGTAGGGATTGAGTGGGAGAGTGAGACTGATTTGAAGTAAATTAAAGCCTAATTAAAATCACAAGTAAGGCTTACATTAACACTGCAATGAAGTTACTGTGAAATTTCACGAGCCGCCACACTCCATCGCCTTTTCGGATCAATACACCTAACCAGCACATCTTTCAGACTGTGGGAAGAAACCAGAGCAGCCGGAGGGAACCCACGCAGACATAGGGAGAATGTTCAAACTCCATACAAACAGTGACCCAAGCTGGGAATTGGACCCGGGTCCCTGGTGCTGTGAGGGAGCAGTGCTAACCACTGTGCGACCCCAGCCTGGGCTTGATGGGTCAAATGGCTGCTTCCAGTGCCACATATGATTCTGTGGCCCCATGAACAGGCAGTCAGACAAGAAAAGTGAGCAAACTATGAGAAAAATAAAAGAAAAATGCTGCAAATGCTTGAATAGTAAGATAAAAACTAAAAGTTCTGGAAATAATCAGCAAACCAGGTAGCATTTCTGGAGAGAAACAGCATTACCATCGAAGGTCAATGACTTTTTGTCAGAAAACACGATGAGAGGTCACCGACTTGAAATGTTAAGTGTGTTTCCTTCCACAGATTTTGCCTGATCTACTGAGTGTTTCAAACAATTATGGAACTATAATCTTCCCTTGCCTTTCAGCTGCTGTATAACCAGTTGTGCATTGTCAGCATTTTTAGTTTGTATTTTATATTTCCAGTATTCACAGTTGTTTTTGTTTTATCGCTGAGCTCAACCTTCAATGTATGTAAGGATGCCACATAAATCCTTTCCCCCAGCGTTTTCAGTTGGAATGGTAGACTTGGCACAAAGATAGAACTTCTAAGCTGCTTGTAGAAATAGAATTTGAATTGAAGCTGTCATCATAAAAATAAAACCACTGCCAAGTTCTAATCACTTAAAGTAGTGTTGTACACCTTTAATTTAATATATTCAGGATCCGAATGCTTCTTTACTTTGTGATGCAGCAACAATACTTAAAAGATGTAAGATTAATACCAAATATTATCTAGAACCCGCCTGTTGTGTAAATGGGAAATAAGCCATCCAGTGCATCCGGTTTCAATCCCATTCACAACTCAATTGAGTCAGCCAGAGCTAATGATAACAGAATTGGGATTTGCAGAAGTACAAGTGTCCAGGAAATGGTGGGAAAGATATCTCACTTCTTATCCTAATCATTGGCTCAAACTGGAAACTGCATGTGCATGTAGACCTCCAAGATATCACTGAGCTATGTTGACTTCCATCACCTGATAGTTTGTCACGCTCGGTATCCAGTTTCCTGCAACTAGATTTCACCATCAAAAAACTGTATGTATGTGAAACATGCCTTTTTCATGAGGTGTGAGCATTGCTGGTATGATGGGATGTCTACCCCTCTCCTTAGTTCCCTTGGAAAATTCATCTTGAACCACTTTTGTGGTAGTGGTTATGAGTACACCCACTGTGAAGTTAGGCAGGGGGGGTTCTAGAATTTGATCCATTGACAGAAAGTTCACAAACTGCGATATAGTTCCAAATCAGAATGGTGTGTGGCTTGGACAGGAACTTGCAAGTGTCAGTGTCCCCGTGTCCCTGCTGCCCTTCTCCTTGAGGGTGGTAGAGCTTACAGGTTTGAAGGTACTCTTGAAGGAGAAAAAGTGTTGAAGAAACTAAAGGGACTAAAATTCAACAAAACCCTGGGTCCTAGTGGCCTTCACCTTTCTGAAAGAGAAAGCTATAGTGATAGGAATGTGTTGACTAAGATTTTCCAAAATTCCTTAGGCTTGGGAATGGTCTCATTGGATTGAAAGTTGGCAAATGTTACACTGCTTTTCAAGAACAGTGGGAGGGAGAAAATGGGGAAATACAGGCCAGTTAGCCTAATATCAGTTATTGGGAAAATGAAGGAATCTATTATTAAGAATGTCTTTACAAAGCACCTGGAAAAGCATAGTATAATTAGAACAAGTCAACATGGTTTTACTTAAGGAAAATCATGTTTGACAATTTTATCAGAGTTTTTTTTGAGAATGTAACTAGCAGGGTAGACAAAGGGGAACTAGTAGATGCTGTATACTTAAATTTCCAAAAGGCATCCTATAAGATATTTCACAAAAGGCTAATGGGCAAGGTAAGAGCTCATAGAGTTGTGGGTAATATACTTGCATACATGCAGAAAAGGTTAATGAATAGAAAGTAGAAAATGGGCATAAATGGGACATTTTCAAGATGGCAAGTAGTCAATAGTGGAATGCTGCAAGCATTGGTGCTAGCTCCTCAGTATTTACAATCTATATTAAAGACTTAGAGACAGAGGGCCTGATTTTACCATTGCAGTGTACCTGTTTTTGGGTGCAAAAAACTTGATAACATCAGGCATGAGGCAAGTAATGCAATACACGCCCACTTCCATGCCAGTTCACCCTTTACTAAGGTCCAAAAATGGCAGCAATCGGGACTGCTGCGATTCAGAATCACTGATTTTTTTCAGGCACAGTGTGTATGGGGGCGCCTGAGAACGGATCGAAAAGTCAGATCTGAAACACTACCAGTTCAAGTCCACCCAGCACTTAGAATCAAAATGGTAAAATAGGGCCCAGAGAGTGATGCTTCTAGGTTAGCTAATGATGATAAGGTGAAAAGGTGAGCTGTAGAGAGGACACAGGGTGGCTGCAAAGAGATATCAAAAGGTTAAATAAGTAGGCAACAAGATGACAAGGTGGAGTATCCTTTTTTGTTTTTACAGTGCAGAAGGAGGCCATTCAGTCCATCAAGTCTGCACCAACCACAGTCCCACACCAGCTCTGTCCTCATAACAGCATGTATTTACCCTGCAAAATCTCACTAAGGGGCAATTTAGCATCATCAATCCATCCGCCCTGCACATTTTTGATCTGGACGCTGATTGAAGTTTTAGCTTCTCAATGGTAGCATCTCAGTGACTCCACATTAAGTCATTTCTATGTTCTAATGTGGTGCATAAAATTACACACAGTATACCATCCTGTCCTAACAAAAACCTTGTTAACATCTATCTTCAGTATTCTGTCTCCTCATTGTTTGAGATCCGACCCTCTACGGTGGTGTCATTAGCAAACTTGAATATCAGTTTGGAGGGGAATTTGGCAGCAATCATAGGTGTATAAGGAGTATAGTAGGGGGCTGAGGACACAGCCTTGTGGGGCACCAGTGTTGAGGATGATCGTGGAGGAGGTATTGTTACCTATCCTTACTGATTGTGATCTGTGAGTTAGGAAGTTCAGGCTGCAGTTGCAGAGGGGGGAGCTGAGTCCCAGGCCACAGAGTTTGGAGATGAGTTTCATAGGAATAATGGAGTTGAAGGCTGCGCTGTAATCAATAAATAGGAGTTTTAGTTGAGAACCAATGAAATAATTCCAAAATTTTAATGGTTAACACTATATTAGGACACCTGACTTGCTTGAGAAGAAAGTTTTATTTGACACATCTGTAACACCCTGATTAGAAATGTTTTCATAACAACAGGAACACATCTGCCATACATACAGACGAGAAAACTAGCCTGGTGGAGGCTTGGTAACCAAAAGTGAATCAGCAATCTCCTCTCTGCCTTATCATGCTTCAAACTTTTCCAGCTCCTAGTCTTAACAAGCCTCATCTTGGGGCAGCTCACTAGCACAGTGGTTAGCATTGCTGCCTCACAGCACTCGGGACCCAGGTTCAATTCCCAGCTTGGGTCACTGTCTGTGTGGAGTTTGCATGTTCTCCCCATGTCTGCATGGTTATCCTCCGGGTGATCCCACTTCCTCCCATAGTCTGAAGATGCATAGGTGTACATGCATTGGCCATGCTAAATTCTCCCTCAGTGTACCTAAGCAGGTACCGGAGTGTGGTGACTATGGGATTTTTATGGTAACTTCACTGCAGTCTTAATATAAGTCAACTTGTGACTAATACTTAAACTTTAACTTTAAATAACTAAAAACAAACAACTAACCAAGCTCAGGAAAAGAGTTGTGCATGAGTTTCAGCTTCACGATGAAAACCTAATGTAATTTGAAACACTTTACCTAGTGTTTGAGTCAATGCCAGGGTAAGCTTTCCTCAGCTTATAGCTTTGAAAATTGGCATGGCCCTAAAGATGATTAAACCCACTGTTAGTTGAGCAGAAACTTCCTGCATGAATCAAGAAGGTGTGGTGTTACTGATTATTTGGACGTTTGCTATTTTAGTGGATTGTACAAAGCCCAATCTGGCTCTTTACCATCTATATTTTCCTGACCGTGTCATTTATAGCTTTTGACAGATTGAGTATTTTCACATTCAGTGGCTCAAGTTATTACAGAACATTGTGTTTGCGTTGTGCGATTGATATTCTTCACTTTATCTGCCAAATGAATGGCATTCAGACCGGCAGCATATTCCCAGTTGAATATTTGGTTTCCTGGACGCAAATTTATTGATGTCAGATGAGCTTAGGTCACTATCGATCATGAAGGACATCAACCATTTATTAAATTGTCAGTTTGTTTTAGCTCGAGCGACCTGGTAGCAATATAAATTATATTGTAATAAAAGGATGTGCAAAATTAAGCTGATTTGTGTCCTTCTGAAGTAAGGAATTCATTTGCCCAATTTAATGGCCAGGATGGTGTTTCCTGCACATTACTTTTTCTCCATTGTTTGGTCCACCTTTCGATGAATATTTTATTTAATCCAATCACGCTGATTTATGTGGCTCCAGACAAGTGAGTTCTTTGACAACAGCTTTTAGCTGCATTGCGTTCCATACATTGATGAGGATTCTGAAGTACTTATCCTAGAATAAGGGAGAGTGTTGTTTATAGGGTTCAGCACAGTCTCTCAGCAGAAGTGCTTCTGCTTTAGTTGTGTCAACATGGAAAAGAAGTAAATGCAGTCCAATAGCACCAGTTTCTAAACTGTAAGATCTAAACTCATCAAGATCATGTGAACTCAAGGCTGCCAGCTTTTTCAACAGGATCAATGGCCGGAATTTTACCGGCCTGGCCACCCCGATTCCAGGGGCAGGTGAGCCTCAGAGAATGGCATTTTCCGTTAACCTCGGGCTGGATCATATGAAACTTAGGCAGGCGCGCCAGTAAAATTCCGCACAATTTGTCTTGTTTGCATACAACAACAAAGTGTACATATACAGTGCTTCTAACATAATAGGATGTCCCAAAGTGCCTCAGTACAATGATTGTGATCAAGGAATCTTTGAACCACACTAAGAGATATTAGGACAGGTCATTAAAAGCATTGATTAAGTCAGTGGCTGTAAGGAGACAGGCCGAGAGGATTTGGAGTGGAATTCCAAAACTTGGACACCTGAGAACATTGTCATGAAATTAATGTATATGGAGTTGTGCTAGAATTTACCACTTTTGCTTTGATGCTTTTAAATCATTGGAGGTCCAATTGCAGAATGAGCCATGTTCTACACCCTCACCAATTCTTCCAATACCTTTCTTAAACTTCCTCTCCTGCCTCTTAGTGCGTTTTTTATTTTTCATTTGTTTGTCTTATTCCCTCTTAAATGTTGTGATTGATTTGATTTCACTTATACTAATTTATTCCATTGTCTAACAAGCTCTTGTACAAAATAAATCCTGTAGGCCTTTTGCTTTAGATTCCTTGTACTAATCCGAGGTTACACTTTTGTTATTGATTCCCAACCATTGGAAATAATCTTTCACTGTTATTGTTCTGAATATTTTAATAGATTCCTCCCTTGACTTGTCTGCTTTAGTCAATACTAGTCATTCTTTAAGTCTCTCAGAAATATATGCTTCCACCTAGTATGATCCTTGCAAATATATCCTGTGGCTCCATTTTCCTTGTCCTAATAAGATATCGAAAATTGGACAATATACTCCAACTATTGCCCTGCCAATGCACAGATTCATCACTTTCTTGTTTTTGTATTCAGAGTCCTATGAACACAAATCCAAAATTATATTTGTCCTTTTTACGTTTTTTTTACACCTACTTGGTATCTATTTTGGAGAGCTATGTATTCCTCCAGATTCCTCCTGGTCATTCGATTCTGAAAATTGCTATTTAGGGCATAATTCTATTTTTCTTTTTGTTGTTTTCCTATTATGTGCTATTTCAGATCTATCTATATGTTTTTCTTTCTATTCACATTGAATTGAATTTGCAATATATTCTCAAACTGTCCAAGTTCCCTTGCAGTCTTTCAGCAACGTCTCCCTATATTCCACTGTCCAAATCATTTCATGTTTAAATAAAAGAGGTCATGGCACAGATCCCTGGAGCACATCACTAACCATGCTTACTTTGTCAAGAAATTGTGCTTTCACAAACCCCAACGAATCACTGAGTATTTTAAGAACTACAACAATAGATTGTGCAGGAAAACTGCCTCCTGCTCTTTCCTTTTGCAACATATAGAGCTCACCATGACACTCACATGTTTTGCCTGCACATGTACAAATCTCCCTGCTTATAAGTGACAGCCTCCTGAAGGCACTGTTTCTGGGTACGTTTGATCAGGAAAATATGAGCGAAACAAAAGAAGAATTACAACGTGATTGTAAATTGGAATTCAACAAAACAATCCCCTCAAGCAGCACTCCATCCTTTTGTTGTCAATGAACATTTTGCACACAGTATCCTTGGTGATGGTGTATTCAAGCATCTGGCTCCTTTACATTGCTTAGCCCTTTACCCATTCAAAAAAGAAATATAGTCGTGTTGTTGCTTTGGCATGCAATGATTAATTTTTAGGATCGTCGGTTAAATATGTTGCACTCATCACATGGCATTCCATTGCTAAAAAAACGATAACTTTTTTTTCATCATTTTTGTTCTGTGGAACCAGTGTACAGCACTCAAATGTAGTGGAGCACATTATATAACATGGATTAGATGCAGTGTAAAGCTCCTTTTCTGTTGGTCTAACACTGCACCTAACCGCAGGCTACATTCAATGGATTTTGCTTTTATCACTAACTTCTTCCAGAAAGTGTTCATTCGTGCTGTGGCACTATTCCATGAGCAGTTGGAGTCCTCGAGCGCTCTGCTGAAGTTCTGTTGTGAGGCTGAGTAATGAATATACAGAGTACTAGGCCATACTAAGGATTATAGGAACATAGGAATAGATCATTTAATGAGTTCATGACTTGACTCTTAACCATAACCCTGAATATCTTTGGCTAACAAACATATTTTAATGTCAGATTTAAAATTAACTGTTGACCTAGCATCAACTGTTGTCCACAGAAGAGTGTTCCAAACTTCCACCACCCTGTGTCTGTAAAAGTAGTTCCTAAAATCACTCCTCAGGGTTGACTCGTAAGGTCCCTTGACCTCGGGCGGGATCTTCCAGTTTCAGGGTGAGTGAGGCCTGGAAAATCTCCCTCTCCCTTTTGCAAAACTGTTTCATACCTCCCACTTCTCTGTGTTGAATTCTATTTGCCAATTGCCAGCCCATTTGGCAGCACACGTGTCTTGTCACAGGAGATTCATATCGTCCTCACTGTTTGCTGCTCTTCTCAAGTTTTGTATTATTGGCAAACTTTGAAATTTTCCTCCATATTCCAAAATCCAAGTCATTCATATGTGGCAAAAAAAAGTAGTGCCCCTGACACTGACCATTGACAAACACCACCGTCTACCATCTTCCAGTCTGAAAATCAACCATTTACCATGACTCACTGCTTTCACTGTTCATCAGTCTATTAGTTATCCAACTGCAAACTAGGCTTCCTATTCTGTGAGAGGAGATCTGATTGAAACATATAAAATTCTAGCAGGGATGAGCAGACTAGATGCAGGGTGTGTGTTTTCCCTGGTTGGAGAATCTAGAACCAAGGGACAAAGTCTCAGGATATTGGATAGACCATTTAAGACTGAGATGAGGAAAATTTCTTCACTCAAAGGGTCATGAATCTGTGGAATTCTCTACCACAGAAGGCTATGGAGAACAAGTCACTGAATGTATTCAAAAAAGAATAGATCATTTTTTAGATTTTAATGGCATCAAGGGGTTTGAAGGGAAAACATGAATATGGCATTGAGGTAGAGGATTAGCCATGATCATATTGAACGGCAGAGCAGGTTGAATGGCCTACTCCTGCTCCTAGTTTCAATGTTTCTGTAAGCCTCAGTTTTGGTTAACCTGCCTTTTATGTTGTACTTTGTGAAATGCTTTCTTAAAATCCAGAGGCAACATTCCCTTCATCTACTTTCTCAATTACCTCATCAAAAATATCAGTCTGTCATTTATAAATCTGTGCTGGCTCTGCTTAGTTAACTCAAACCTCTCCGGGTGCCTGTAGAGTGCCTCTTTGATTATGGATTCCAAAAACTTTACCCATCAATGATATTAATCAAAACAATCTATAGTTGCGTGGACTGTCTTACATGCTCTTTTGTATAAGATTGTTACATTTGTCTCTAATTCAGATACCTGTCCTATATCTGTCTCCAATCCCACTTCTTGTAGCACCCAGAGATGCAAGCCATCCAGGTCAGGAGGCTTATCTATCCTAAGCATAGCCAGTCTATCCAGTACCACCTTCCTTTCAATTTTCATACAACCCATTTCTCCCACTCTACCAATATTTTGTCAGATTCCTCTTCCTTAATAAACACTGACACAAAAAATTCATTCAATACTCTAGCCTTCCCCTGCACCTTTTAGCATATATCATTCTCTTTGACCTTAATAGTACCCACTCTTAAAACCCGCTTACTATTTACATATTGGCAGAAGATCTTTTGGTTCCCTTTTATGTTTACTGCCTCGCCATTCTTATTCTCTCTCTTTGCCAGTCTGATTTTCCCTTTAGTTCCCCTCTCAACCTATTGTAGTTAGAATCATCAAACCTCTACAGTGCAGATGGTGACCACTAGGCCCTCAAGCCTGCACCGACAGCAATCCCACCCTGGCCCCATCCCTGTAGCCCCACATATTTATCCTGCTAGTCCCCCTGACTAGGGCAACTTAGCGCAGCCAATCCACCAAACACACAGATTTTTGGACCTGGTTCTCACCTGAAAAATTCACCTGATATGAACCATGCACCCTCCTTTTTTGTTTCATCATAATCTCCGTCCCCCTGTCTTAAGTTTCCTATTACTTTTAATAGAACTACAATTAGATCATTTCAACACGGCTGTATGAAATGAGATGACTGAGCAGGCTCATATAGAGTATATTAGCCAATCGTTTAATGTACTGAAAAGACTCTTTGAACGCAATGGAATCACAGCCACAAATTGTGTTTGACACCATTTGAAGCTCCTTTTTGGTTGTGCATTCTACTGTTACAATATGAACTACTAGGACCATTCAGATTCCCTGAACCAAAGAATTGAAATAATATAGAATCCCAAATCGTTAAAAGCTGCAGTCTCTCGCTTTGCACTGGCCTACATGAGCTGATTTCCTAATGGCTCACAGACATTCCTTTATGTCGCACAGGCTCGAATAGTGATTAGGCTAGGGTAAAGTAGCTAATTATCTGTGCCAGAAACCCACCTTTGGATAAAAATCTTATTATTCCATCATTCCTTTTCTTCACAATTAATTATGATCCTTGAAATTCATGTTCCCCACGGACTCTACATTAAGTAATTGTATTCCCAGGTGGCCAGATCTTGGATGTAGGTAAATACAGAAAAGCTTCATTATTTAAAACTTACACTCAGGGGAAGCGACATGTCATTCCAGCAAGGGTGTTTCATCTTTAACAACTTCTTCCGACAAAAAGGAATCTTCACTTAGGACTAGGCAAAGTGCTGATGAAAAGGAAAATTGTCATGATGGAATAAAAGTTTAAAACTTTAAAATAGCAGGTTAGTTATCATTTGAAAGGGTTGATTTAAATTTGTGGGTGGCAGCCCTCATCCGAACATAGTGTATTAAATCTGATTATTGTATACAAAAGCCCTATCTAAAACTTGTATCTTTTCTTGCTTAGTTTCCACTTCCTTCTTTGCTCCTTCAAGGTTGGACATATGGTTCCAGAGGGGACACTAAACCCTGAGCATCTTCCCACAAATAATCAGTATTTCTGTGGAATCTTTGACAATGAACAAAAAAACAGATAAGTTATCACTGCCCAGTCTGATCTTGTCTGAAATCCATACATACAGACATCTCCGAATGATAGTTTGGAAGCCTGGTCCACAGTCTGTGGAATTCCCTGCCCAGTGAAGCAGATGAGGCCACTTCATTGAATGTTTTTAAGGCAAGGATAGATAAATTTTTGAACAGGAAAGGAATTAAGGCTTATGGTGAGTGGGCGAGTAAGTGGAGCTGACTCTGTAAAAAAGATCAGCCATGATCTTATTGAGTGGCAGAACAGGCTCAAGGGACCAGATGGCCTACTCCTACTTATGTTCTTATGTTCTTATATTCTCCTTGAGCCATGCACACTGGCACCATTTATTATTTCCCTCTAGTGCTTACATCGTAATGCCAAATTTGGGGCATTTCTCATCCATGTGCTTCAGATATGTGTAAACTTTGTGAACTATCGGTGAAGGCTAACCTCAGATCCAAAGGAAACAAGTTTGGTCATGAACAAGCACTTGAAATTCCCATTGGCTGAATGCTTGACATTCAGTTTGAGAGGAAATACTGATGAAGCAATCGGTATTTTCAAAGTGAATGATTTTTCTCAATATAATTTCTTGATCCAGATCATCCTGTTAAAGTAAATGGGGAAACTTGCCTTTTCTTTGGAGGATGATCTTCAGCGTTGCTGTGTATGGGCCAAGCTATTCTGTGGTCACCATCTTGACAGGGTGGGGAGGCTCATGCTTCCACATAATCTCTTGAGCAATGCCATTAGGACCTCCTTGTTGTTGGTTGTTGTTATTAGCAGCAAGGTTGAGGAGAGGTGCCAGACAAAGTGTGATCCAAAAAGCCCTCAGTAGCACAACAGGCAAAGGAAGGCTGTGTATTTCAGCAGCTGCAGTACAAGGTGGTTCTTACCATCATGCTTTGACATGTCACCAAGATCTAATCATAACCCATCAAGATAGTGTGGAAAATGACACTGTCCCCAAGGTCTCCACCAAGATCCATTTGCCAAGTCTTCAGGCGATGGAGAGATGATGATGGGGACAAGGCTGTGTGCAGAACAAGAATCTGCACACAGGCAGCAACTACCTGCAGGTTATTGGGCACCTGAGTTGGGATAGAGGTGCCTTTGGGCATCAGCATCTATGACTGAACAGACCTTTACAATATCCTGTGCTCACTCAAATGAGGAGGATTTAAAAAAGATGCCCTAAAAAAAAGGCTGTCTCACTTTCTCCTGGCTAGGGAAGATTTCAGCAGGATCACCATCTTCGTGCCAATGAAATACGACTTTAAATTTTGTAACTTGAAATCTTAGAACATTCATGGATAACCTCGAATGACTTTCCAGAATGAAGGCTTGCATTTGTAGCACATCAGCTGTCAAGACTTCAAACTAATGGGAGTGACTCTCCTAACTCATTGCAGGACTGGGAGACTCTGGCAGCAGCCAATTTGCCCAATCGTGCTGTGTGTCCAGGCCTCTGCCTGTCTCCAAGCGCCAGATATCTCCATCAACTCCGCACCGCAAATCGCCAATTTCTGGCGCTGAGCTGCCTAATCTATTCAGCCTGTCATTTAAATGCCTTTTGAATATCATTAACGGGCTTGGGACTGAAGTCTCCAGGCCCGTTAACCTTTCCTTCCCACCAGGAATAGTTCACTCCAGCGGGGTTTACAATCACTCCCCACTTGCAGGGAGCTGGTGACCCAACTCGGCTGGAGTGAAGGAGGAGTAATCAAGGCCCCTCCAGAGGGCTGGGTGCTGGGGGCGTGCCCCCCCTTGGCATTGGCACCTTGGCAGTGCCAACCTTAGCCCCCTGGCATTGCCCAAGGGCAACCTTTGCACTACCCACTGGGAATGGGGCAGTGCCAAGGAGGTGGGGTCTAATGGGGGTGGGGCCTCTGGGGGTGATTGGAGCGGGTGGGTGGTCCCGCTGCCACTCTGCAGTCAGGATCGGTGAGGGAGTGAGTCTGGCTGGCGATTCGGGGCTGGCCATCCTGATAGGAGGGTGCAACCTGCTGAGAGGGATAGGGCCCCAGGAGAGGTGGGGGTTGAGGCTGGCCCGGACATGAATGGGAGATCAGCGATTGGGCTGTGGAGGAGGTCGCACAGCCGGCGATGCGGGTGTCGTGGGTCTGGCCAGTAATCAGCAGACTGGCAGACAGGGGCACTTCACATGTGCGATTTCGGTGCTGAAAAATTGGCGCATGTGCAGCACTCCGCTCAGTGCTATGCTGCTAGCCTCTCGAGTGGGAATAGCCCCTGCCCACTGAATTTTATGCTGGTGCACTCTGCAGTGCACAGAATGTGGGAGATTCTTTTAAAATTCCAGCCGATAAAAACCAATGGAATTTACGCGAATTTTGGGAGAATTGCCCCAACAGCATTGCCCTCAGAGCGACCTCTTCCCTGGAGAGGAATAATTGAACAAATAAGCAGGGAAATACACCTTTTACTGGAAATGAAAGCTGACGTGACTCTTGTGTCCACAGAGTTGGTTTTGCCATCTGGACCAGGAACTTAGATGCACTACCAAAATTCCCCAATTGTATAAATAAAATTGTTGACATTTTACCCAGAACTCAGCGGTAACTAATATGGCTTATGCCCTGTCCTCCAATGAAAATGTTAAGGAAAAGTTCTATTCTAACCTTAATGAAGTCCTCACTGCTTTCCTATGAAAAGGAAAAATCAACCTTCTGGGGGACTTTAATACCAGGGTTAGACATGTTTTATTAACCCCCAATTAGCCAGTATTCAAGTGTAGAGTGTGCTGACACACTGAAGTGTGGTTGGATTGACATTAATAAGTGAAAGGAGCTTGCCACCAATCATTCAAAATGGTGACAATGTGTCCATCAAGCTGCATCAAGCTTTTTAATCATGAGTTTTTAATGTTGAGGCAGATGTGCAGCAGTGATAGAAAGAAAAAGGAAGTAAATCCTGCATTCTGGATCCCATTACCTCATGCAACATCCTGGCCCATGTGCTCAAAAGATCTGCAGGTCGAGGATTGGCCTGTTCAGTAACATAAAATCCTACAGCAATCCTATACCATCCTTGAATTGAGGGACATTCAACCATGATGTATGGGCCAAGAAGTATGGTGCAAGACATCATGAATGTTTAAGGGTGAAAGAGATT
Source organism: Carcharhinus amblyrhynchos (assembly GCF_965287045.1). Classification (NCBI taxonomy): domain Eukaryota; kingdom Metazoa; phylum Chordata; class Chondrichthyes; order Carcharhiniformes; family Carcharhinidae; genus Carcharhinus; species Carcharhinus amblyrhynchos. The sequence continues at coordinate 41,663,138 of NC_137324.1, read as the reverse complement.
TATGGGACTTAATAGGATTGAGGGTTATAGGTAAGCCTAGTAGGCAGAGATATGATCGGCGCAACTTGTGGGCCGAAGGGCCTGTTTGTGTTGTAGTTTTTCTATGATTCTATTAAGCAAATTAAGTCAAGCTTTTAAAATTTAAAATCCAAACTTGGATTTTAAAAGACCACTGACTTTAAGAAGAATGAGGGAGTTGAGGAGTTAAAAGTTTTATCCGCTGGATGTAATAGAACGTAGAACAGTACGGCACAGTACAGGCCCTTTGCCCTCCATGTTGTGCCGAGCTATATCTGAACCCAAGATCAAGCTATTCTACTCCCTTTCATTCTGGTGTGTCCCATAGAATAATATTATCCATATTACATTCATGGAATAATATAGTAGAGTGGGAGTGGGAGTAATTGCTGTCAATGCTGTAAGAATGATATTCCCTTGACAGTAGCAAATAGTTTGTTCTGATATGTGAATGAAAATGTAACTGTAGGATTCAGCCATCTTTGCACCTTGACTGTTTTGGAGAAGGGCAAGAATGTACAATTTTATGTAATTCTGAACACAAATCGCTTTGCAGGAGAGAATGTTTTGGAACGTTTGGCTGCTTTAGCATTGCTTATCACTGCACCATATTTTTTAATGGTAAAATCAGCAGTGGCAGTAATTTCTGCTGACTTGCCGCCTGATTAAAATAATATTGTCCACACAGGCAGTAAAGCTAATTGTCCATGTATCTCCCAGTGGGAAACATTTTCCTGAGCGCCTGCCAAATGAACCCTTTTGGAGGATGAGAATACCTATAGAGTGTTTCCCGCTAGCACCTTGAAGAGTTAAAGTCTATCATTTCAATGATTGTTCCAAACTACAATTAGAATTCATTACTTAACAGAATCTGTCTCACAACATAATTATCAGCGAGTGAAATAATCAACGTGCCTATCAGTTTTATAAAGGTAATTATACCTAATCATTCTTCTACTTATTCACATGGTGTATAACAGCTGCAGTAGCAGTGGCCAAGCCTGTCATTTTGATGTGAGCACCGCTTTGTTTTATGTCACGATTGCGTAAACATTAGAATTTAGTATGTTTGGCGGAGTTCCTCTCTTTCAGCTTGAAGAAGTACTTACTCTTGAGGCTTTGTAACCCCAGTAAATATTTTTAAGGCGTGCAATGAGCTGGCAGCTTAGTTCCCACTGCCTCTCTCTCTCTCTCTGTGGAGCAGAACAGATTAGTTAACTTCCCTACAGATTAGGAGGGAGAATCAGAGTCCGAGTCATCCGCGGACATATTCCTACACCGTGAGCTTATAGAGGCACTATGACACAGTTGCCAGTTAGACTTTTGAATCATTTGCTTGGTTAGACAATCATACCAGATGCATCGGCCTATCCCCACAGGTCTATAAATTTATTTCCCTTGTTATCCATCTAATTTCATTTCTGAAATTATTGATTGTCAGTGAGTTGCAAGTCGCTGAGTAAAGAAAATTCTTCCCAATATTTCTTCATATCTCTTGTCCAAAGTGTTAAATCATTGTCCCCTCATCTTATACAGCTTTTGCTTGTTTACCCTTTCTGAATCTGTCATAATCTTTGTACACCTCTCTCAGTTCTTTCCTCTAGCTCCTTTGCTCTAACCAAAACAGCACCAGCCTTTCCAACCTCACCATGTAACTAAAACCTCCCATCTGCGGAGCCGTTTAGGTAAATCTCTGAGCCATCTCGAGGAACTTCCCATCCATCTGAAAGTGTGATGATCGGAACTGGACACCATACTCTAATGATAACCAGAGTTTTTCAGAGATTCACCATAATTTCCCAGCTTTTGTATTCAATGCCTCTGCTTCTGAACTGAAGATCCCAAATACTTTGCTAGCTATTCCCTCCAGTATATCCTACCACCTTCAAAGTTCAATGTTCCTGAACCCAGAGGTCCCTCTGGCATGGCAGATTCTTGAGGACTACAGCATAAATTATATGTTTCTTCTATTAACATGCACTACACCACACAATAAGTCATTCCATCTGCTACTTATTTGCCCATTCTTTCAATTTTGATTTGATATGATTTATCACATGCATCAGCATACAGTGAAAAGTATTGTTTCTTGTGCGCTAGACAGACAAAACATATCATTCAGAGAGAAGGAAATGAGAGAATGCAGAATGTAGTGTTACAATCGTAGTTAGGGTGTAGAGGAAGATCAACTTACTGCAAGGTAGGTCCATGGCAGCAGGGAAGAAGCTGTTCTTGAGTCAGTTGGTACATGACCTCAGATTTTTGTATCGTTTCCTGATGGAAGAAGGTGGAAGAGAGAATGTCTGGGGTGTGTGGGGTCCTTAATTATGCAGGCTGCTTTGCTGAGGTAGTGGGAAGTGTAGACAGAGAAAATAGATGGGAGGCTGGTTTGCGCGATTGGGCCACATTCACAACCTTTTGTAGTTTCTTGCGGTCTTAGGCACAGCAGGAGCCATACCAAGCTGTGACACAACCAGAAAGAATCTATAAACATTGGCTAGAGTCTGAGCTGACATGCCAAATTTCCTTCATCTTCTGAGAAAGTAGAGGCATTGGTGGGCTTTCTTAACTATAATGCTGGATAGAGGAACCAGGACAGGTTGTTGGTGATCTGGACACATAAAAACTTTGAAGTTCTCAACCATTTCTACTTCATCCCCGTTGATGTAGACAGGGGTATGTCCTCCACTAGGCTTTCTGAAGTCAATGACAATCTCCTTCATTTTGTTGACTTTGAGAGAGAGATTATTGTCTGCTGGCCTATCTATGCATTATTACAGTTGATTGCTACTATCCCCCCTGTTTGTTACACCTTCAAGTTTGGACAACATCTATTGTATCCCCTTGGTCAACCTTCTCTGTTACTTCATCAAAAATTTAAATTAGATTAGTCAAGCACAACCTGTCTCTTACAAATCTGCACTGGCCTCTTAATTAACTCAAAATTCTTCTGCTTGTTGGTATTGTTCCCCTGATTATTGTTTTAAAACCTTTTCCACCACTGACCTCGAACTGTAGATACTTGGAGTTTTCTTAGACCTTTTCTTGAACAAGGATGTCACATTTCCCACATCCTAGCCCGCTGCGCGGTAACATTGGTAAAGATCTAGGGAGAAGTCAAACATGTACCCTTCCAGGTAATGAATGGTTCATTGTTTAAGAGAAGAAAGCATAATACAATAATTTGGTTTAAACAAAAGTGTGTAAATTCCTGGTAGACTGCATGAGATATCACTTATAATACACAATGACCACAAAGTTCAGGTCCTCAGCACCTATTTTTGAGAATTGTAGGTGCTGTTTTAGCTCCAGAATGACATATGTGGGGCAAAATTATCCTGTCCCACCCACCACGGGAATCGTAACAGGCTGGGGGTGAAACATGGGAAGATCTGTTAACCTCAGATGGGATTTTCCGATCTTGGGGCAAACATGGCCAGAAAATTCCACCCTTGGTATGTGAGCACACTTCTGGTGTGAGCTGTGCCAGATACAATTTTGATGAGTGCACTTTTGCATTCACAATGGACATCCACTGGAACTATGCAGAGCAGGCAGATTGTGATGCTAATCAACGTGCAAACCCGATTGATACAAATAGTGTCCTTCCTGAGCTCAAAGTTCCAACTAACCCCTTTCCTTAACCATGCACAGAGGAACATGCAAGAAAGACCCTCCCATCCCTCACCCATTGCCAATGCTATTTAAAAAGATCATCAGTCATTTACACTGATTGTTCCTGTGATTGCTGGTCTCCAGAGTTCTTTAACATTTCTACAAGGAATAGTGGGGCAGGTGTTGAAAGATTTTGGCTGGGATTTTCTGGCCTGCAATGGGAGATTGTGTGGCCCATTCAAACTTTCATTGAGTTTTTGCAGGAGTGTATGATCCTGGCTGTGGATGGGGCTGAAAATTCTACCCTTTGTCTTGTCTTGAAGAATACTGTAAAAGAGGAAAGTCCACCAATGCCTCTACTTTCTCAGAAGACTAAGGAAATTTGGCATGTCAGCTACGACTCTCACCAACTTTTACAGATGCACCAAAGAAAGCATTCTTTCTGATTGTATCACAACTCCTGCTCTGCCCAAGACCAAGAAACTACAAAATATCGTGAAAGTAGCCCAATCCATCTCGCAAACCAGCCTCCCATCCATTGACTCTGTCTACATTTCCTGCTACCCCAGCAAAGCAGCCAGCATAATTAAGGACCCCACACATCCCAGACATCCTCTCTTCCACCTTCTTCTGTCAGGAAAAAGATACAAAAGTCTGAGGTCACGTACCAAACGACTCAAGAACAGCTTCTTCACTGCTGCTGTAAGACTTTTGAATAGACTACCTTGCATTAAATTGATCTTTTTCTACACTCTAGCTATGACTGTAACATTACATTCTGCACTCTCTCAATTCCTTCTCTATGCTCTGTCTGTATAGCGCGCAAGAAACAATACTTTTCACTGTATGCTAATACATGCAGCAATAATAAATCAAATTAAATCAAAACCCCTTGATCACAGATTTGGGCACAATAGTATGCATTCATCTTGAATTGCAGCATGACAGAAAATAAGCAGAGGTAGCACAGAGCTAGACAAATTGCTGCATTAGGGAGAGGGAGGGGGAGAAAGGATCCCAGCAGGACATGATGATCATTCAGAGTATTCTCCTACCTGAACCTCAGTGAAGAATGATATGTCATACAGCTACACTTCAGTACAACACCTTCAGTGAAATCTGTCATCTGCTGCAGTCACAACTGCAACCTCAGCTGGAAAAGGATAAGATTGCCAACGACTGTTGAGGTAAACATAGCATATGGCTTTTATGTTCTGACTCCTTCCAGGTTACAGCAAGTGATATGCCTCAGTCAGTTATTCTCACCATGGCACAAGGAGGGTAATGAGACTCTGCATCCCTGGGAAGCTGAAGGCATTACATTCTGAAAGAAGCAGGTGGAACAAGCAAAGCCTTCACTTGGGGAAGAAATTGGGTTGAGTGCGAGCATACTGTCATCACTGGCCTTTGGCTGTGACCGCATTGATGGTTTCTCCAATGATGGAGAACACTTTCTCCAATATTGGTGTGAATACAGGAAGCTGTACCTACCCCTCTGCTGGCTAGGTACCGTAGCTGTGTATCAACTTGTCCTGCAAGGGAGAAGGAAATATGTCAATGAGTGTGGTGGAATCTGTTTTGGTGAGATGGATGTGCAAGCTGTAATATGTGAATGTGAGGCTTGGAGCAGTGCAAAGTGTGTGAGAATGAAATGGGGGTATATAAGTGGCAGTTTTGATCCCTGATTGATAGAGTTTATTAATCGGTGTGCGATGGTGTACAATAAATTATGAACCCTGATTGATACTGTTGGTTAGTGTGAGATGGAGTGTGGTGAATTAAGCAGGGCTGAGGCTGGTGGTATAGCTGGTGGAATATGCCATTTAAAGATACGTCTATATACCTTGACCACTAATGAAGTCATTGAACTTTTCCAGGACTGCATTCAGGTCCTTGAAACTTGACTCGTGGCATTGACTGTTATCTGGTCCCACTGTTTTTTGAGAAGTTTGTCCGGAGGATGTTCTGGTCCCCTCTGTATTAATGATACCTATCCTCCTCTCTCCTCCATCAGAGTCTACTGAGCAGCATCAGAGAACTCCAGAGCATGCTAACTCCCTGAGTGCACTATGATTTGCTCATATTCTGGCTCAGACTGTCCTACAACAGCAGTTCCTGCATCTCCTCCAGACAGACTGCACTTCCCTTGGAGAAGTGCCAGGCTGGCTTTACAGTATCAGCAAATGATAATTGATGCTAGCCTTGCATAAAGCTGGCCCTTCTGCCCCTTTAATGCTAGCTCATTGCAGGCAGCATGCTTGTGCATCACATGCGTTCGTTTTCGCCACTTGTCAAATTTTGTCCCAAATGTATTTTTGAAACGTCAAAGGAAACATTTTCCTGGGCACAATATATGGTGGAAAACCAGACTGCTCTGAGTACAGGAGCCTGCTCAAATATCCTTCCCAGTTTTCCAATACTCACCCCAGCACATATATGGACCTGGGAAACTCTCTACTCCAGTGTTATTGCAGTGACTCTGAGGCCCTGACAGGAGGATTGTATCTTCAGAAGCTCTGTACTTTCAGATTTTTTTTCCCTCAACTAATTCTTAACACTGAAATACCAAGCCAGATTGAAAAATTGTATCGCCATGGTAACCTAATGGTTGAAGTAATAAAAAAGCACTTCTTTCATCATCAGTGCAGAACAAGATTCAGAACATGACACATATGTAATTTGTGCTGTGAATGTGTAACACACATAAATAATAGAAAAATATTAATTGAATAGAAATTCACAATTTAAAGTATTGAGGTCATGGCAATGAAAAGTAAGTGCAGATATGAAACAATTTTGATCTTTTAATTTGTATTCACTTAAAGCAGCTATCCAGCATAATGTTGTTTCAGTGGGTCTTTTAATTTTTTTAACTATATGTCAGTGCTGTCAGTCTCTTTTCCCCTTTCTTAGTTACCTTGGTCAAAGGGTTGACAAATGATGTTTGGAGGTGTGGGGGGGGGGTGTGGAATCTCCCAGTGTTGTTCTGAAAATTCAGGAGACTGGCCATGATTATATTCAGTTTTGCGGGGAAGTATCTGGCAGCTTTCTGGCATTTCTACATTTCCATGATATTGTCAAAATGAAGAATCAACATTTCTATGGGATGTTTTAGCAATAGTGGAGGGGAGGGGGTGTGGCAGTAAAATAGCTTGAGAAGGCAGCTGATGGCGCGCTCATTGTCTTTCTGCTGTCATGCCAATGGGGAGGGTATTGGATGGCCATCCCACCCTGGGGTCAATTGAGCCATTTATGTGGTCAATTAAGGGCCTTTCCCTGCCTCTGTTGGCACTTCCAACAAAAAGGTGAGCCTTCCACCAGATGGGGAGACTGCCAGGTGAACCCTGGTGGGTACCAGTGGGCTCTTTGGATGAGGGCAGTTGGGGAGATTGACATCCTATTTGGCATCCTTTGGCCTACAGAGCACCTCCTGAGTGGCAGTGGCCACCCCCATGGCAACAGTGTCTCCGACCATCACCAACAGCATCCCCCCCCATTCTCTATTGAGTCTGTCTGACTGGCCCCAATGACCCCAGAGCCCAATTACTAATTACACACCCATTTAGGTGCTGCTCAGCTGCCAGGCCTCTGAATGGCAGGCCACTCTTGGGGGTGGCTGTTAGGCCATTAATTGGCTATTGCAAGCAAGGCGCAGCCAAGAATCGCCTTTTCCCTGACCCCACTTTCAGGCTGCTCAGTGAGAGACATGCCACCAGCATGAAATTCAGCCCAATGTTTTCCAACAGTGTATGATTAGTCTGGTGCCCTACATAATTCTCAACTCTGCATTGAAAGTATCTTTTATGGTGAGGCACTTAAAGGGACAGTACAGTTTACTGTCAGAGAAACAAACCAGCAAGTTTTACAAAGCTTGCATGTCAGTACTTTTCATCTTAATGATTCTGTCTTTTATTGAAACTCCTAATTAAAGTGACACCCTTGTGACAAGAGTCAGACAATTTTAGCTGAAAAAAACTGACCGGGATTTTCCAGTCCTGACTAGGCTGGGATTCACTGCTGGTCCAGCTCACTTTCAGTTTTGCCAGGATTCCAAATGCTGTCTTGATGTCAAAGGCAGTCACTCTGGCCTTACCTCCGGAATTCAGCTGTTTTGTCCAAGTTTGGACCTCGGCTATACTGAGATGACACAAACGTTGGCTATGTGGTTAACAGTGAGGCGGAGTGCCTCGGGTAACAAAAAGATAGAGCTGGAATGGTCAAATAGGCAGATAAGTGGCAGAAATTAACCCTGAAAAGTGTGAGGTGATGCACTGTGGAAGGTGTAATTTGACAAGGAAGTCCTCAATGAATGGTAGGACACATGGGATTTCTGTGGAAGAAAGGGACGTTGGCATGTTTGTCCACACTTGTCTGGAACAAGCTGCCAGAGGCAATAGTAGAAACGGGTACAGTTTTGTCTTTTTAAAAGCATTTAGACAGTTACAAGGTAACATTGGTACGGAGGGATATGGGCCATGTGTGGGCAATTGGGACTAGCTTAGCGATTAAAACGGGACAGTTGGGGTGAAGGGCCTGTTTCCATGCTATAAAGCTCTTTGAGGTCTCTGCAAGCAGAAGGGCGTGTTAGTAAGGTGATGAAAAAGGCATAAGGGACACTTGCCTTTATCAATTGAGGCATAGATTACAAAAGCAGGGAAGTCATGTTGATGTTGTATTGAACTTTGGTGATGCCACAGCTAGAGTACTGTGTGCAGTTCTGGTCGCCACATTATCGGAAGGCTGTGCTTGCACTGGAGCGGGTGCAGAGGAGATTCAGCAGAATGCTTCCTGGGATGGACTACTTAAGTTATGAAGAGAGGTTGCATAGGCTTGGATTGCTTTTGTTGGAGCAGAGAAGACTGAGGGGCAACCTGATCAAGGTGTACAAGATTATGAGGGACATGGACAGAGTGGATAAGAAGCAGCTGTTCCCCTTAGTTGAAGGATCAGTCATGAGGGGACATAGGTTCAAGGAGACGGACAGAAAGTTCAGGAGGGATGCGAGAAAAAGCATTTTCACCCAGAATGTGGTAACAGTCTGGAATACGTTGCTTGGGAGGCGGGTTGCCTCAAATCCTGGATGAGCATTTGGCACATCATAAGATTCAGGGCAATGGGCCATGTGCTGGCAGATTAGGTGGATGTTCAGGTGTTTCTGATGAGCCAGTGTGGATTTGATAGACCAAAAGGCCTCTTCTGCGCAGTATGGTTCTATGAGATCAGGAGCTTGGTGACCCACAGTCCAAATATGTGTTGGTTAAGAGGGGTTGCAGGGATAGGGCAGGGTGTGAGCATGAATAAGATGCTCTTTCGGAGAATCAGTACAGACCCAATGGATGAGTGGTCTCCTTCTGCGCTGTAGGTATTCTATGGTTCTATGGAATCCATGTAACCCAAACTGAGTGTCAGTGAGCAGGTTACTGCTGAGTAATTGCCAACTGTCAATAACCACTTCCGTCATTTTGCTGATCGAGAGGTGGCTGTTGGGGCAGAAATTGACTGGATTGGACTTGTCCTGCTTTTTGTGTACAGGACATACCTGAGCAATTTTCCACATTGTTGAGTAGATGCCAGTGTTGTAACTGTACTGGAACAGCGTGGCTAGGGGTGCATTCTGGAGCACAGGTCTTCAGTAGTGTTGTCAGAATGTTGTCAGGGCCGATAGTCTTTGCAATATCTTCAATGTCTCCAGCCATTTCCATTTCTTAACATCACATGGAGTGAATTGAATTAGCTGAAGACTATTATCTGTGATCTCAGGGGGAAAAAGAGAAGGGTCATCCACTCGGCATTTCTAGTTGAATGGTTGCAAGTGCTTCAGCCTTGTCATTTGCACTGATGTGCTAAGCTCCCCAGTCATTGAGCTTGGGGATAGTTATGGAACCTCCTCCCCGGTTAATTGTTTAATTTCCCCCCACAGTCTCACAACTGGATGTGACAGGCAGATCGCGTTTGACTAATTCAATTGAACATTTTTAATGAATGAAAAGCGATGATAATCAAGGTAATGTGGTGGATGTTGTCAATATGGATTTTAAGAAAGTGTTTGACAAGGTGCCACAGAAAAGGCTGGATAAAAAAAATCAAGACTTGTGGAGTAGCAAGGCGAGTATGCAATTGGATCAAAGATTGGTTTAATGACAAAAAGTAGCAAGTCATGATAGGTAGTTATTTTTCATTTTAGGTGATAGACTGTGGTATTCCCCAAGTGCTAAGTACATTTCTTTTTTTGCAATATATAAATGACTTGGATCTTAAGAGAGTACAGTTTCAAAATGTGCTGATGACACAAAACTTGGAGGAATAGCAAGCGGTGAGGATGAAACAAATTGCCTGCAGCAGAAGATAGTTTAACCAGAGGATGGACAGACAAATGAAAAGTCAAACATAAAATGCAGAAGGGATAAAGAGAGGCAATGGCGCAATTTTAAAGCAACAGAGAGAAATCTGGAGGTGAATGGGCAACATCCTTTAAAGGTGGCAGGACATACTGAGAGAATGGTGAGTAAAGCTTATCACATTCTGGGATTCTTAAACAGAAGCATTGAATATAAAAACAGGAAGATATGCTGAACCTTTATAAAGCTGTGATGTGGCCACAACAAGACTACAGCATCCAGTTCTGATCACCACACTTTGGGAAAGATGTGAACATCCTTGAGAGTGCAAAGGAAATTTACCAGAATTTTTTCAGGAATGTGCTACAAGGTGAAGGTTGAAGTAGTAGGGGTTGTCCTCTTTAGACAGTAGGTGATTGAAGGGAGACTTAATGGAGGTGTACAAGATTATGACAGGCTCAGATAAGCTAGACCAGGAAAAGCTCTTCCCATCACCTGATTGTACAAGGTGCCGGAGGATTGTGAGGAAGAACCTTTTTATTCAGTGGGTGGTAACTCACTGCTCAAGGAGGTGGTGGAAACAATGATTTGAAATGGAGGGGGCACTTGAAGGAAGTAGACCTACACAGCTGTGCAGATCAAGCAATGGAATGTGACTGATTTGTCCATGGGATGTTAGCATGGACTTACTGGGTTGAATGGCTGTAATGGGCTGTAAATATCTCTATGTAGAAATGATGCTTCATTCTTGGAGCCAACTATAATTCACTTGCCTGTTTTCTTTTAGCTTCTGAGCTGTTAGATTAACCTACTTGTAAAATATAAATCACACTGCGTGACCCTTACTTTCTTGTTCTCGGAATAAACCATGTTTTTTTTAGATTTTGTTTCTCTTTTGATTTTGTTTTCAAAGTTCTACAGCTGTCCTCATACTGTGCTCTGAAAGAACAGCGATGAATTCTTTGCTCTTTCAAGTAACTTGTTGATAATTAATACTTCCTGAGTAGTATGAATTTACTCTGCCAATCTGAAGTCAGATGACTAGAAATGATCTTTGTTTCTTCTTCTTGTATTCACAGATGAACAGACCGATCCAGGTGAAGCCTGCAGACAGTGAGAGCAGAGGAGGTAGTTGTCTTTGTTGCTCCAAGTCTGGTGCTGACTTTAATTTGTTCAATGTTGCTTGGTTTCTGAGGCCAGGCTGTATCAAACCAGTACCCATTGGATGTTCTTTCCTCTAAGGACGTGTAGCCTTAGTTTTCCAGATTTTAAATTTGCAATGTTCTTATTCCAGTGATCTAATTGTCAATTTCCATCCAGTTCCACATGTGGGAAAAGTCAATTAACTTAACTAGTGATCCTGGTATACTTGGATAGATTCAGGAGATTGGTAAATGGATTTCTAAGATTGAGTAGAATAATACAGTAAGAGATAGTCAAACAATGGAAGAAAACATATTCTACTTTCATATTGCCAACCTTTTGACACAAGCTGTATTTCTGCTAATCCTAAAGCGTTTCTTAAGTGAAATTTTCTGGAGAATTCATGACATTAATTTAAAAGACAAGATGAAATGTGCCCCTCACAGCTAGCCTCTGTAAAGACGTTGAAGGAGTTAGATTAAATGTAAAGGTGTTTAAGGCATATATGAATATTTACTCGCCAAAACAGGATTTGTTGAAGGAAATCTCTTCAAGACATTTTTCAAGCTATTTCAAGACATAAGGATCGCAATCAACATCTCTGAATCTATGGTAACACATGGCACAATTACTTCATCATGCCTAGGTGGCACTGAATTATTTTATAGTACCTCCGTGTTCTGAGGAGCTGAGCATTTACTCCAAGCTTAAATGAATATAAAAATTGAAGTACAAAATTTAAATGCTGGAAAATCTTCACATTACAATCGAATCTCTATGATAGCCTATGTATATATTGCCTTGCCTAATTATCTCTGGGTTTCATCCAGCATACGTTTTGCCCATTTTCCATTTGGCGGGATTTCATTTCTGCATGGATTCCTAACAAACTGCTTAACTGACGAGTCCAAGAAGAAGGAGAGTGTGGTTCCAATCCTCTCCCACAAATGCCTTCCCAACCTGATGTACATGACTGCTTATATGCATCAGGGCTTGTATTTTCATTCACAGCGTCAGGTGACACAATCTTTCAATGTTTCCTTTGAATAACTAGGTACTAAGAATTTTGTATATTTTGACATCACCAAATAGAAAACTTAAAAAAACTGTACTATGTGCCAAGATGATTTTTCTTCATATGCTGTACTGGAGTATCAGTAAACTAGTGTACTGTTTCTTAGTAAAGCATCTTTTTCTATCTGATAACTGAATAATTAAGATCTTGGTCTAACATCAGAATTACAGTAAAGTGCTCTGGTTGTCAAGTATTACTTACAGCAGTAATGCCATAGTTATTGTCAGATGACTTTACTAATTCTGGACAATCTCAGCTATTAGGCTGGATGTACATGTTATATCTCTAATGAAAAATTGAGGTCACATTTCAGAATTCCATCAGCTCAGAAAGGACGCAGAGCAATTGGTAAAGGCGAAATATTGTGAATGCTGGCATCTGAAACAAAAGCAGAAAATGCTGGAAAATTTCAGCAGGTCTGATGGCATCTGCGCAGAGAGGATAGAGCCAAAGTTTTGAGTCTGGATGAAGCTCAGCTGGAGCTGCAGTTGGATTGTCCATGGTGAAGGCAGGATAGGGGGCAGGGGGGAATGCACTCCACTTAAATCTTGGAACAAATCATCAAAGGGATAGGTGGAAAAGTCATCCACTGCTTCCTATTATGTTCTGCAGACTTTGAGTGGGTATCCACAGCATTGTTTCTAGATATCCCCAGGTTTTCCAATCAGTATGACTCTTACCACACACAGGTCTCCACTAGGTTTTAAGAAAAGCCCTCACAACAAGGGATCAAAGGAAATTGATCTCTTAAAAAAAATTCAATAATGGCCAGAGGTCTCCTGCTCCAATCAAAGAAATATATACTTTCTTAAGTTTCTTTTTTGATCTGTTAAGGATCACTGCTGCTCAATATGGAGTCATTCTGATTTCCCAATTGTACATCAAGGCATGTGCTATATCTGTGCTCACACAGGTTGCTTGTCCCAACTAAGAATATGATTCACCACTCCTGTCATTCAGGACATTAGAATTCTGCTCTTGTATCACAGTTCTGTTTATCTAGAACTGGCAGTGCTCGCATTTAATTCTTTATTTTACCTTATTTCAAAAGCACATGTGTTGTTCATATCGATTTATATCTTTGGAACTCTCTTCCCCAGAGAGCAGTGGAAGCAGGGTCAATAAATATTTTTAAGGCAGAGTTAGACAGATTTTTGACTAACAAGGGAGTCAAAGGTTTTTTTTGGGGGGGGCGGTTAGGTGGAATGTGCAGTTAAGGCCACAAACAGATCAGCCAATGGTCTTATTGAATGCTGGAACCAAATGACCTACAGAAGCTACTATAATAATATAAAAGCAAATTTCTTTGGATACTGGAATCTAAAACAGAACGTGCTAGAAAATTTCAGCAGGTCTAACAGCATCTATGGAACGAGAACATAAACAACGGAGCCAAATTTTAACCGGATTAGGAAGTGTAGATGCAGGGAGGATATTCCCAATGGTAGGGGAGTCCAGAACAAGGGGTCACTGTTTGAGGATTCAAGGTAGGCTATTTAGGGCGGAGGTGAGGAGACATTTCTTCACCCAAAGAGTGGTGAGCCTTTGGAATTCATTACCACAGGAGTAGTTCATGCCAAAACATTGAATTTATTAAAGACGCAGCTGGTTAAAGCACTTGGGGTGAATAGGATCAAAAGTTATGGGGGAAAAGCAGAATTAGGCTACTGAGTTGGATGATCAACCATGATTGTAATGAATGGTGGAGCAGGCTCGAAAGGCCAAATGGCCTCCTCCTGCTCCTATCTTCTATGTTTCCAGAAGATATTTTAGTACCTTGAACGTATTTTATGCTGCTGTATCTGAACTGCCTCAGTAATGCATAACAATTTATAGTATGAATGGTTAAAAGAAATCCCTCCATTAGACAAAACAATCACCATTAGGCAGTGCCAAGTGTTGATTTCAAACAAAACTGTAGATTGCAGAAAAAAAGAGTGAGAGAGATATGGGCCTGAATTTCGGGAATGGCAGGAAAGGCTCCAGCCATCTGAAGAGTTGACGGGGAATACAGCCTCACTGTCATGTTCCATTCTAACAAGTGTTTATAAGAATAAAATCCCTCACCCAAGAGGAAGTCATGCCTTGGACCAGCCAATCTCCAGTCCCTCCAGCAATAGTGGTGCGGCAGCCAGTTGAGGCACTGCACAGAAGCGATCATTAATTAGCCATGTAAGGACCTCCATTGCTTCCATTCAGAGACCCTTCCTGCTACCCGGTGACGGTGGGTGGAAACCCAGAGGGAATCTTGTCTGTGCAATTTGGGGGGCTAGGAGGGGGTTAGCGGAGTCAGGGGAAGTTTAAAATCCTTCTGTCTATGGAGTTCCACACTTTCAAAACTTGTTTAAAAACAAAGTAAAAGGAGGACGAAATTAACAATATTGCCGAAATTCCTAATTTCAAAACAAGTAGAAGTGACTGTGAGACAGAAACGAGTCTCGGGAAAGAAATTGAACGACTATTCTGTGAACTCCAGGGGAAGGGAGGTCGTGCACAGTGAAAGATTAGTAGTTGATTTGTCACCAGCCCATTCCACACTTGGCATAAATCAATTTCACCTCCATTGAGGCATAATTATGACACAATTAGATTGTAGGGAGCAGACAAAGTGGAGTATAGATGGAGCAATAAGGAAAAGTTTGAAGGAACATTGACCACAGCAGATAAAATAGTAATAGAAAGAGAAGTTCTATATGCCATCATTTTGAGAAGTGATTTAATGAGAGCAGCAGTTATTTTCTGTGGTATATCATGCCGTGGATCATTAACTGGTAATGATGATATCCCTATAACTTCTTAGTCTTTACTCTGTACTTCAGTGCTATTTTGAATTGTCATTAATAGAGGTCCCATTTTAATAAGACCATTATATATCAGCAAAAATTATGAGTAATAGGAAGAGAGTAAATGGCCATCATTTTATTTCTTTTATGACATCATCCCAGGCAATTGACTACATTGCAGCCTTTATTACTTTGGTCCAAAGATTCATTGTTTTATACATAATTAGTAATGAATGAAGTCACCTAATAGGCAGCTATGTTGGTGCCCTAATCGCACGGTGCAACGATCATTTAAAACCTTTCAGAGTGGGACAAGGTTAGCCTTTATGCAGCATGTTATGTCTGACGATGTCATGATGAGACAGTTGTACACTAATAGATAAATATGAATTTTTGGTATCGTAATTGACTAGTTGGTAGGTATTGTTCCCAATGGGATCTGACATCGTAACAATGCTATTTGAATTTGAAAGTGGTAGGAAAGAGTTATTGAAATTAGAAGTGTGTATAGTGATCTTCCATGCAGGACTATGCTTCAACCCTTTGTCCATCAACTGCACCACAACCACTGGCTCACAAACACTGTCTTGCATATTTTCCAGACAGGTAGCTTATTTTGTCTTTACCATCATGGCATTCAGTCACGATATCAAAATGCTGCTTTTATTAAAAAAAGAGGCTGCATTTCAATGTTGACAAATCTCTCAGCCAATTATTCAGACTGTTTCTTCATGCATTCATGGAGTTATAGGGGTTAAAGAAAGGTGGGACAATCTTAGAAGGAACAATATAATACCATAATGATATCCCAAACGTGTGTTGGAATTTACTGCTTGAAAAATGGAATTCAAAATGGTGATGCTGATAGTATTGGGGAAGAACAGTTCAATAATGCTATTTTTCAAAGAATTATGACAGATAAAATACAATTTTCACCCATAGATTTTCCATTTTGTTGTGCCAGACCCCTGTCCATAATGCACATATTTCTAAGGGGTTGACCACCTGAAGCAGGCATTCAGGGTTTCTTTAGTACAGTTTGGTCAAGTGCTGTATTGGATGCAGAAATAATTTAAAAGGCAAGGTAGTGGGTGGAATTTTTTGGCCACGTTTGCCCCAAAACAAGAAAATCGCACCCTAGGTCAACGGACTTTTGCATGGTCTAGCCCTCACTCGCTGTGATTCCTGTGGTGGGTGGGAAGGGAAAATTTCCCACAGTAAGTCTGATTCACTTTTTAGAGAACTATAATGACAATTCAGATGGTGGAATACTTTTGCTCCATGAGTTTCAATACTGTGATCATTTGACTTGAGCCTACCAATCAGTAGGCTTGATTTCTCCATGGAAATTCTGCTCTATTAATTTTTTTGGGGGGAGGGTGGGAAAGAGAGTTACCACACAGTTGCAAGTAAGTCAGAGGAAAGCATGGCCCACCTGTCATTTCCTCTTAACTGAGTATACAAGCAGGGGAAATTTGGAGAAACTGCAAAAGCTGTGACAATGCTGATATGTTCATTCATGGTTGAGGGCATCACTGGAGAGATTGCCATTTTTGCCAACTCCCTTGGATGCTGCTAAGTGACTTGTTAGGCAATTCAGAGAGCAATTGCATGTTGATGTGGGACTGCAGTGACATAAATTCCAGACCATGGTTATAAAACACCCTTTTCTAAAGGACATCAGTTTGAATGGTCCCAACAGCTTCAAAGGTGTTTTCTTTTAATTATATCAGCTTTTTATTTCTACATTTTCAAATACAAATTAAAATTCTAAAATTACCAGGTTGCAATTGAACTTTATCAGGTTAAAAGTGCGCTAACGTAATTACTACAATACTGTATCTATAGACTTAAATGCAGTGATGGCCAAATCACATTCCCAGCGGCTGATGAGGTTGAATGCACTGTTTTCTAGCCTAGCGTAGCTGTTAGCTGCACCATCAGTGAATGTGTTGCCCATAGATGTCTGAAACGGGCAGCACAGACTTTATTTCCTGCCTTCATGCCTATTGAGTCAAACACTTGATATTGGGATTTCCTTTGCGCTTTTGAAAAACTGCGCATTCACAATGTTAATAGACTTTTTAACAAAGTGTCTTCCTCTCTGTATGACAGCGTCACTAAGTGTTCACATCCCTTTCCCATTCTCTCAACAACAGCAGTAACAGCAACTTCCACGCTACTGAAGCTGGACCACCCTTTCCTGCTCCAATGAGCTGCCAGCACCACACTCAATATGGGAGGCATCCTGTCACCTTTACAACGCAAGAAGTCTCACAACACCAGGTTAAAGCCCAACAGGTTTATTTGGTAGCAAAAGCCACTAGCTTTCGGAATGCTTCTCCTTCGTCAGGTAAGTGGGAGTTCTGTTCACAAACAGGGCATATAAAGACACAAACTCAATTTACAAGATAATAGTTGGAATGCGAGTCTTTACAGATAATCAAGTCTTAAGGTACAGCCAGTGTGAGTGGAGAGAGCGTTAAGCACATGTTAAAGAGATGTTAAAGAGATGGAGACAATATACATCTCCTCAACCTGTGCTAACCCTCTCTGCACTCACATTGTCTGTACCTTTAAGACTTGATTACGTGTAAAGAATCGCATTCCAACCATTATTTTGTAAATTGAGTTTGTGTCTTTCTGTGCCCTGTTTGTGAACAGAACTCCCACTTACGTGACGAAGGAGCAGCACTCCAAAAGCTAGTGGCTTTTGCTACCAAATAAACCTGTTGGACTTTAACCTGGTGTTGTGAGACTTCTTACTGTGTTTACCCCAGTCCAACTTGGCATCTCAACCTTTATAATGACCAGCCTGATTTCAGGTATTTTAGAGGGTTCAACCCTCTCCCCAGTTGGTCAAGTGCAAAACCTGCCTATCAAACCCGAATGTTGATCTAAACTGTTCTGATGCAGGCTTCTCAGCATCAGAATTGCTCCTTTGAATGGCTCCATGTTCCCTATTTCAGTATGAAACATGTTGGATTATACACCAATGTGTAAATGTTAAGTGACTTTTAACCACCATTTGATCAGCAATAGTTACTAACACTGTTGAAAACTACAGAGCATAAAACTCTCTACATTATGGAACTCTCTTCCAACTGCTTATATTACTTCCAATTTAGTAAAAGAAAGTTAGCTAAAAAAAAAACTGCACCCCCCACCTCCCCCGCCCTGCAATCATGAATACTATTTTAGAATGCAACAGTAAATTGATGATATTCCACATGCGGAGTTGAGGTACAATTAAACCGAAAATCAAAGCTACATGACTCTGCACTGCTTTCACTTCAAGCACAACTCAATGTACCCTATAGAGTAACACAAATTTGGAATATTGGCATGTTTTTTTTTGGATCCAGGAGTTTCTGGTGATGCTCAAGCTTGTACAGTACCTCTTTGGAGATGAATATAGCTTTTAGTGCGATGTTCCTGTCCATCTTATGGGGAGAGGGCGGGAATGTGGAACTGAGCCACGACAGATCAGCCATGATCTTATTGAATGGCGGGGCAGGCTCGAAGGGCTAGATGGCCTACTCCTGCTCCTATTTCTTATGTTCTTATGTTATCTTTCAGTCTTTGTTATCTGGAACCTCAGTGGCACCACTTAGATGTGTCAATATAACCGTTCTATTGATAATTGACTGTTGGGCAATAGGCAGCATGGGCAGACTAGAACCCAAGGTTCATTGATGTCAGAAAGGAGAATCGCCTTCTCCTTCACCCAGCAGAACATTAATGCATGTGCTTTTCTTTCGTTATGAAGTAATCTGCTATTCCATGCTTCATTAAGTTCTGATAAATGGGATGTTGAAAAAAATATTTCTTTCAACTGACAGTAGATAAATGACAGCCAGCATGAAGCCTTGTGCGTTAGCTGGCAGCCACTGGCCCATGCAGATTATAAGGCTATATATGGCACATCATTGGATCAAAAAAAGCTTTATTTTGAATGCATATCCGGCATCATTACAAAAAACAATGGATTCTACCTGGGGGACTTTTGGAAAAAAAGAGTATCTGGAACACATCACTTATCTGCAATTAAACAGAAAAGATGGAAGAGGCTTTCCAAAATTATTGCAGTCTAAAGTATCAAATTCTCGTAAGTGTACAGTCAGTTTGCCAAGAAATGTGCTCCAGTTATGTAAACTACAGAGAGTAAGTGCTAATTTGATGGCCTTTGCGCTTCAGTCTGTTCAATTATTCACTAAACAGTTCAAACCAAGGGGAGGACAAAAATTAGAAAGCACGTAACAAAAATCTATATTTTGCACTCAAGTGGCTGGGAAGTAAAATTCCCAATTTTTTTTGCTGATGTTAGTGAGAAAGTAAGGAACCTAACTTTACACTTGCTTCAAACGTTTTTTGCTAACAGTCAATGGACTTACCTGTGGAATTCCCTGCCCAGTGAAGCAGTTGAGGCTCCCTCATTAATTGTTTTTAAAGCAAGAATAGATAAATTTTTGAACAGTAAAGAAATTAAGGGTTGTGGTGAGCGGGTGAGCAAGTGGAGCTGAGTCCAAGAAAAGATGACCATGATCTTACTGAAGGGCGGGGCAGGCTCGAGGGACCAGATGGCCTACTCCTGCCCCTAGTTCTTATGTTATTAATGATGAATTCTCAATTACTGAGCAGGGAGTTGTTTTTCCTTAAAATCTGCCAACAAGCTAGGGTGAGATTTTTCCAGAAATCAGGAAAAGCTGATGGCAGTTGGAAGAGTGACATTGAGCCCGCTCGCGGCTTTTCCTGCCATATAGTGCGGCACTCTGTGCCAAAACGTTCATGTAAGGTTCCGTGCCATATCACTGGTGAGGCAGTTTCAGATTTATCCATCCCACCATCACCCCAGCGCTACACTTATCAGGATGCCACATTTAAAGTCTGCCACAGCGCACACCAGCCACACTTCATGGGTCACCACGAAGAGTTGGCTGTCAAGAAGTCCATCTCCAAGTTTTTGGACACCTTCCTGCAGAGACTCCTGGATGCAGTAGAGTCCCAATGGGATGTGCTGCACCCACCCGCAGAAAGAAAATCAGCCAGAAAACTCACCATGTGAGATGGCGACAGCAGTTGTGAGTGCTAATGCTCTGCAGAAGAAGATCAGTGTTGCAAGGGGATGAATTATTGCATTAATTCTGCCTCCATCACTCTTCACTCACAGACCCATTACACATCCAAGGAGCTCATTCACAATATCTCGAGGAGGGGTGCCAGCACTCACTCTCACTCACACCTTCATCTCCTCTGCAAGTTGTGTCCTCATCACCTTGTGAGTCCCACTCACCATGCACACATGCCAGCCATCCTTACCATCTGTCCTGGAACAGGTCCTACTTACACTCACCCCATCTGCCTTCATGTAGGAGACTTTGGCTCACAACAAGAGGGAGAGATCCCTGGCAGGTGGAGGAATGCCACAGCTAAAGCCCTCATGTACTTTGAGGAGAGAGCCATCCAGCTGGCCTGGCAGGCAGTCGACCACTCCTGTGCTGACAGTGAGGTTGGCGGCAATAAACCAAGCGGGGATCCAGGACTGCAATATCCATTAGACAGCAGTGCTGTGAGCCATGTCTCCTGTTTCGAAAGGCATCCACCTTGCACTCCAGCTAGGAAGCAGCCCATCAGCCAGATCCTCCACTCCATCCCTGAGAGCGGTGCAGACGAGGAATCATAGACCCTGACATTGAAGAACTGTCACAGCGCTCACCCACATCCTCCACCAGTGCAAAGATATGTAGGTCAGTGGGACCGAGTTTCAGAGCAGCCACGGTGTCACAATCTGGTGAACGCATCACACTTCCAGGTTCACAGCATGTAGAGGCAGGGATGTTCCAGGATGTCACACAATCCCTACATTGCCAAAGGAGGCCATTCAGCCCATTAAGTTCACACCAACCCTACAACAGAGCATCCTACCCAGGCCCTATCTCCGTAAACACACATATTTACCCCGCTAATCCCCCTAACCCACACATCCTGGGATACTAAGTGACAATTTAGCGTGGCCAATCAGCCTGAGTGCCAGCACTGGGCGAACTGGAGGTCAGGAATCTGCTGCATCCCAGTCAGAATACAGCCCCTGGACTCAGTCATCCCTCGGTTGCTGGCACTCCAAGGGCAAAGTCAGGAAGGGATGTCAGGTACACTCCTCAAATTGAAAAGCTACGTGGAGGAATCCATTCTTCTTATGCCTGAGATGATAGTGGTGACACTTCAATGAAATAAGGTCAGCGCAGCTAGCGTGACAGCCATTATGGAGACCTTGGTGCAAGACTTTGTTCTGCACTGCTGCAGGAGATGTAGCCCATGGTGCAAACACTTGCTGGCATCCATCAGTGCCAACAGCAGAGGAGGGCACGGCTTTGTGACTTCACTCCAGCTGTCCCTCTATCCAAAGGGAGAACCCGAAGGGAGGAGGATCAGTTGGTGCACACCACAGGGCTATCCACCCAGCTGACTCAGTTCCCTAATCTGAATCCCTGCTTCCTGTGACTGTTTCATCTCCACAGGCCCAGGAGAGTGGCACTGCCAAGACCCCAAAATTAGGCTGATGCTCTCCAGAGGATGCCCGCCGAGGTCATCACAGAGATCAGAGCAGAATAGACAACAGGCTGCCTTCACCTCCACTGTGGGTGTTAGGGATGCACCAAGATGTAGTGGTGGGATGAGAAAGGTTAACAAGATCTAGTTGCACAGCATGGGCACGGGTGCAAGCACTTATACATGATGTTTATCTCTGTAAATAAACTCTCACTAATTGCACCCTTTTTTCTGATGAGTTTCAACTTAAATCATGCATTTGATGATAAAGTGTAGTCCAGGGCTTTCTCTGCGTGCTTTGTACAAGGTTCTCTGCACATTGCTGGCATCCCTACATGGTGACTGAACATATGGATGGCATGGTGACACAATGGTTAGCACTGCTGCCTTACAGCACCAGGAACCTGGGTTTGATTCCCAGCTTGTGTCCCTGACCATGCAGAGTCTGCACATTCTCCCCGTATCTGCAGGGTTTCCTCCAGGTGCTCTGATTTTCTCCAATAATCTGAAAGGCGTGCTGGTTAGGTGCATTGGCCATGCTAAATTCTCCCTCAGTGTACCCGAACAGGTGGCAGAGAGTGGCGACTAGGGGATTTTCACAGTAACTTCACTGCAATATTAATGTAAGCCTACTTGTGACATTAATAAATAAACTTTTATTTAGTCGGGGAGGATCGGGGGAAACTGGGGTAACACTTGAAGGGTGCCAGGGGACACTTGGTGGGCTCCCAGTGGAGAGTTCCTTTTAATGGCTGTTCCATAACTCACGAGAGAGCTGCCTGAAGCAATGGCCACCTCCACTGCAAAGATATCACCACTGAAATATGATACCCAGGAGCTGTCCACATGCCAGATCCTGACTTATTCAAAGAAACTCACCTTGTCTCCAGGGCCAGCTCAGCAAGAAGATGCCTTGTTCCTCACTCTGTAGCTTCAACAATGGCCGCCACTAACTAGAGCTGCTGATAGTGCTGGGAGGAGGCAACTGTCCTCAAACGGCTGGCAGTCCCAGAGGTGGCGTCTTGCTTGGACACCTTCATCAAAATGCTACTCTGTGTTCCTCTGCTTGCAGGGTCGGCTCCTGCTTTTAGTGCTGTGACCTTTTGTCAGAATAGCAGTCTTGCATTGACCAATCAGTCGACCATGGAAAACAGCGGGCCCAAAGATAAGGGTATAAAGACTCCAAAATATAAAGAAAACAATTGGTTGATGAATTCAGAGTGGCAAGGCTTCAATAATTAATGAGACGAGTAGCTACATTGTGTTAAATTGAATCTCATTTTATTTTCAGTGGAATCTAGACTGAACAATTTTAATTGGTGCTGTGACACATGGCGAATGATTCTATGATGGAGTAATCACGTCTGTAGAAGACGTGCCACCTTTTATTAAATGTTGAATTTACTGAATAACACAGCTGCTGTCCACATGTGGAATGAAGGTTTTGTTGTCCTCAGTTGCTGCGTGGACTTATTAAGCAGGGCCAAGCTGGAAAATACAATGAAATATCATCAATTTTAGATCATTCCCATTTGCGTTGGTGAGAATGGCTATTAACTATTATGGGATTATAAAATCCGATCTTCGCCCTGGCAGATTATTATCTGGATTAAATTTATATCATCAGAGAGGGGCAAGCCTGTGATAATTTTATTAAAGATATCACATTATGCACAAACTATCTAAGCTCATTCTTTTGAGTAAGCCTGGAAAGGACTATATTCTTTTTTAATTTGAGCTACAATTACATTAACATACTTGTGAGGCACGGGTCAGTTTTGAAATTGTATCCTTGTAGACTGAGTGATACACTTCGAACTGACATTTCTGTCTGTTTTTCGCTGCCAAATGCACACCTATAAGGATCAAGATGAGTTGCTGGAAGAGACCGAGCAAGTGGAAGCTGGAGTGCCTCCAGTGCCTTTTCATTCTTGCCAGGTGGAGGCCTGAGCCAGTGAGAGCCCTGAGCCTCATTTCCATAGTGTTGGAAAGCTGCAAACATGCCATTGCAGGTTAAAATCTCATCGCTGTGTTCAAATCCCCTTATTTACTCTCCCACCACCGCCCCCCCATCCCATTGCCAACTCTTCTGATACAATGACATGTCCTCTTATGATTTTGATTTGATTTTTTGAGCTGATTTATTATTGTCACATATATTAGTATACAGTGAAAAGTATTGTTTCTTGCGCGCTATACAGACAAAGCATACTGCACATAGAAAAGGGCATGAGAGGGTGTATTATTACAGTCATAGCTAAGATGTCGAGAATGATGCAAGGTAGGTCAATTCAAAAGTCTGATGGCAGCAGGGAAGAAGCTGTTCATGTATTGGTTGGTACGAGACCTCAGGCTTTTGTATCTTTGCCCACTTTCACATCTCCCCACACCCAGTCTCCATCTTCCCCATCAATGGTGACCATGCTGTCTGTTGGCTCATCTTCATGTGTATTTTCACAACGATTAGGATTAAGCTCTGTAAACAATCAGAATTAGACTCAAAGTATTGTGGTCAGGATCAATGGGTTACATGAGGTGCAGTGAACCATGGAGGGAATTCAAAATAACACTGGATACTGATTGAGGAAAGCTTTTGATCTGACAGCTGAATCTTTTACAAGGCACTGCTCATTGAACATGTTACAGATCGAAGGCTTCAAGTTCAATGGAGAGGG
Organism: Carcharhinus amblyrhynchos; assembly: GCF_965287045.1. Classification (NCBI taxonomy): domain Eukaryota; kingdom Metazoa; phylum Chordata; class Chondrichthyes; order Carcharhiniformes; family Carcharhinidae; genus Carcharhinus; species Carcharhinus amblyrhynchos. Next base: position 41,638,942 of record NC_137324.1, on the reverse strand, counting down.
TTTCAATCCTTTCTGCTTGCTGGGAAGTCACAGCAACTTCAAATCAAAGCTGTGTGCACACACAGGCACTGAGTGCACAGCTGGGTAGGCTGGAAATCCCCCCACCCCAGGCCAGGTGAAATTGACATTTCTGTCTGAGGACGTCAAAGGGGTCTGCTCTCACCTGCAGCTTCTGACAGACAGAAATGAAAATCTCTGCTGCAATGATTTTAAAATCCTGCCAGGTGACTGGGAGGCATGGAGGTTAAAGTGACCTAGCTCCTATAGAATTTGCACGGCTGACAGTCAGAAACGCAGAAATTAATCAAAAGGCCCCCTGAAATCACCGACAGGGATTATCTTCAGTGCAGCCACAACATCCTCATCCGAACAGGGTGCCGAGGTCAACCTTTACCCCCACCCGAGTCCACCCAACCACCAGAACCCTTGACAGATCCTCCTTCTGCAGCCTGGCAGTAGCAGAGGGGCAAATGGCCACCAGGCCTGCCCTCTCAGGCCCAAGGCACTAGGCCAGGTTGCTTGTGCCAGCGGAAGTGCACTGTTGGCACTGCCAAGGTTCTTGGCCTGATTGGAGGCTGTGTGGGGTATCTGAAGGGAAAACGGCCTGGGTGAGGGGTCTGAGGAGGTAGGTGAGCTGAATGGGGGATCGGGGTCAGGTAAACATGAGCCTGCATAGTGTGCAGGGAGCAATGCCTCTCATTGCTGAGAGATTGGTGGTGTTTCCTCAACCCTTGGGGTTCCATACACCAGGCTCTTGCTTGTGAGGACTTGTACCAAAGCCCGTCCAGTACATATCCTGCTGGGGAAATGCGTGAATAGCAAAGGCCAATTGTACCAGGCTGCAAGCCCACTAATGACATGTAAATGGGTGTATTTGGATATTAATAGGCCTCCTGCCCACTCTGGTCAAGACCCTAATTGGCGCCGGCAGCACGGCCTAGTGCCCAGTACAAAACTTGATCTGCTGCTAACTCCCGATTCTCTGGGCCATCGTGAATTGGCCTAATGGGCCTGGAGGCTCCCTCTCCGCTCCCCCCTCAACACCCCCCACAACCCACCTCACCCACCATTAAAACATGGACTGACTGTGATGGTGCCAGAAATGGGAAACTAAAGTTACAAGAGCCTTAAGAAATAAAGGCGGCTGTCACTAGAGCAGAGAAAGCTAAGAAGAGGTTTACTGAAGGCTTTTAAAATTATAGGAGTGTGCATGAGGGAAGTCTATTTCTTCTGAGAAGTCAGTGACAAGCAATCATCAATTTTAGATTGTCAATAAGGGATCGAAGTGCACGGTTAAGAGGAATTTCTTTTGATAAATTGGTGGAACAAGGAGAAATATACACAACCGAGGGCAGCATGGTGACACAGTGGTTAGCACTGCTGCCTCACAACTCCAGGAGCCTGAATTCAATTCCAGCCTCGTCTGTGTGGAGTTTGCACATTCTCCCCATGTCTGCATGGGTTTCCTCCAGGTGCTCCGGTTTCCTCCCACAGTCCAAAGACATGCGGATTAGGTTGATTGGCCGTGCTAAATTGACCCTTGTATCTTTCAGGGAATTAGCAGGGTAAATATGTGGGTTTACTGGATTAGGGCGTGGGTGGGATTGTTCTTGGTGCAGACTTGATGAGCTGAATGGCCTCCTTCTGCACTGTAGGAATTCTATGGTTCTAACCTTAAAATTAGAGTCAGGTAATATAGGAGTGAATCCAAGAATCAGTTTTTCATATGAACTATGGTAGAAATCTGTAACTCACTACGCCAAAAGACCATGGATACTGAGCCAACTGGAATGTTCAAAACTGAAATCAATGGCTATTCTTATTTTAGGGCATTAACATGAAGGAAAGCAGTAGATGGAATTGTGATATGGCTCAGCCGTGGTTGAATTTTATTTATTTATTAATTTGTGTCACAAGTAGGCTTGCATTAACACTGCAATGAAGTTACTGTGAAAATCCTCTCGTTGCCATACTCCAGCACCTATTCGGGTATACTGAGGGAGAATTTAGCATGGCCAAAGCAACTAACCAGCACAGCTTTGGACTGTGGGAGGAAACTGGAGCACCCAGAGGAAACCCACACAGACACGAGGGAGAACATGCAGACTCTGCACAGTCAGTGACCCACATCGTGAATCGAACTTGGGTCTCTAGTGCTGTGAGGTAGCAATGCTAACTAGTGCACCGTCGCAATGGAATAAAGGAAATATTTGGTATTCAAAAATATAAAATTGCATTTTTGCAGCCAGTACAACTATTTAACAGTACTTCTGAACTTGGTATGCTATTAAATACTGATACACCACAGTCAACAACTTAGAATTTTTCAAGGATCGTTATAACGACACTGGGCAGGATTTTCTGGTCGCACTCGCCCCAAGGCCGGTAAATCTCACCTGAGGTCAACGGACCTTTGCATCGTCCGTGTCTCGCCCGCTACGATTCCCGTGGTGGATGGGATTGGAAAATTCCGGTGTATGTGTGTAGCCATGGTACTTCTCATTTCAGTGATTTTTAATTCATTGCATTCAAGGATAAAGCTCAACCTTTCAACCTCTGGAAAAAAGTAGAGTCACTGACAGAAGCTTCTGGATTTCCATGTTTAAACGCACATGTTCAACTCCAGATGTGGCTGTCAGTTTCAGAGGGGTAGCGATGATGAACACACAGTTATTTTCCGTCATTATCGCTGTAACATCTGGAACAGTGGTTCTTCATGGTTGTACTGTCTACCCCATTTATAAAACCAAAAGTTGAACTACTTGTTATCAAGAAAGTAGCAGTTTTATAATATGTAACAGTTAGTGTATTGCTGTGTTGGCACATTTTTGTCACATTTAAGAAAATATGAATGTTATTTCAAAATAAGTAAATGTAAAAATAGATTAAACTGCACACAGTAATTCAAATTGCACTAACTAATTAGAAAACTAGATTAAAGTAGAATAAACTAACCTAATGAGTTTGATTTTCATGGGGATCCTCCATGGAGGGGTGAAAATGGTGGTCAGGGCAGATTGGATTCCCAATCTTAATCCTGGGGTTTCCGACTTTTACAAGTGCTTTTGAGGGTACAGGCCACTTTAAGCCATGAGCCTACATCCCCAGCCTGGTCACTTTGTTGTATGGATAGGCACATCCTAATGTTTCACAATTTTTACAGAGTCCGATTAACTTTTCAAGGCATAGAACCTCAAAAGGGTTGAGGACCATAGTTTTCATGAGGAGACCTGATGAAAGATAAGTTCAAAAGGTCCTCCTCATGCCTCTCATACCAAGGTATAGTCCCCAACAGTGCTGCTCCTCCCCTCATCTCCAAGCCCCTCCTATATGCATTCTTGGCTGAAAGCATTCTTGGCTAGAAACACAGAAATCCGTTAGAGTACTGAGACATCTGAGCCCCAGGGAAAGCATGGCTTCATTGACAGCTCTGAATCTCTGATCTCTTTCAATTGCACAATGGCCAGAATTTACTGCTTGTTCATGCCCTGCCACCATTCCAGTTAGGACAGAAAATCTCGCACTCAGCCAAATCGCCATTCACTGCAGCAGGACCACAGAATCCTGCTAGCGTCAATGGCTGGAGAATCTTGCTCATTGTTTATTTGCACGTGATAATTATGTTTCGAGTGATTTTAGTTTCAGCTACTGATACTTTATAGGGCTTGGATGATTGACTCTTTTATTGGCCTGTAGTAAAAGAGAGGGTTTTTTAAGAGCATGTTATCAATAAATGATTGTGTTTTTGAAAAGCTTTTGTAACCTATCCTATTGTAACTGTACAATTTGTTGGTTTATTTCATGTATAGTGAGCAAATTGACATGGCCTCGTTTGGGGGCATGAGGGGCCATAGGGGATTGGTGAGAGGCATATCATGTAATATGGGACATAAATGTGGGTGGGGAACATGAGTAGCATGGATGGGGCATGGAAGTGTGTGGAAAATGAGGAGGGTTGAGGGCTGGAGGGCCTTAGATTTTTCATTGTAACAGGGATGAAATTCCAGAGAACTGAAGCAAACCTTTCAAATCACATAACTCATCAGCAGGGCTGAGCTGGGAATTTTCCCAACTCCCACTCCTTGCTTTCAACTGTATGTAATTTTGATTGTCTTTGAACTCTGGGATTGACAAAATAAATTAATGTAAAATGGAAGAAATTATTCGTTGACAAGCACACGCTCCATTTATATGTGCCATCCCATTTATTCTGTAATTATTATTTTTCACAGTACTCTGAAGTAGCCTACTGCTCCAATGATCTGTGAGCAGCTCTGATAGAGGGATGCAATATAGGGCCCAGTGTATTCAGCACCGGGAGAGGTACAGACAAGTTAACAGGGTCATGTGCAGTCAGTCAGAAAAGATCATGGTCCAGAATAAGGAAACAGTGAAACCAGGCTTGTAGTATAGTGAGAGGAAGGTATATAATCTGCAGCCTACTAGACATGGAAACCATGTTGAGCAGACAGTTTGACAGGAAGGTGACCTGATCTGGAAAATACTTGAGGTAGTTGTGAACATTTTTTGAAAAAAATTACATTGCAATATTTATGGAGCTTTATTGTACTTTTTAGGAAATCCACAGATGGCTCTTCTACATTATTATTTATGCATCGTCAAAAATCCTGAACTTTGCAAGAACGGGGTTAAAAAGAAAAAGGAAAGAATGACTCATATTTAAAAAGTGCTTTTTACCATTTTAGAACATTCTACAGCATCTTGAGTATTTTTGAAGTGTAAGTGGTTGTAACTGAAATGTAGAAAATGTGGCAGCCAGTTTACACACTACAATCTCTCTCTCAAACAGCAGTCTGATAACCAAATAATTATTATTGTGATGTTGATTGAGGGATGCTTATTGGGCAGTGCACCAGAAACCAATAGGGTGGCACAGTGGTTAGCACTGCTGCCTCATAGCACAGGGACCTGGGTTCAATTCCCAGCTTGGGTTACTGTCTGTGTGGAGACTGCACATTCTGCTCGTGTCTGCATGGGTTTCCTCCCACAGTCCAAAAGATGTGCTGGTTAGGTGCATTAGCCATGCAAAATTCTCCATCAGTGTACCCAAACAGGGACCGGAGTGTGGTGACTAGGGGATTTTCACAATTACTTTGTTGCAGCATTAATATATAAGACTACTTGAGACATTATATGAAAAGAACCCCACTCTGCTTCACAGAAGTACCATGGCGTTGGTTAAATCCACCTGAGGGAGCATATGGGACCTCAGTTTTATGGCTTGTCTAAACAACAGCACCTCTGATACAAAGTTCACTCTCGATGCTGCATTGGAGCAGCAGCCTATTTGTTGGTGCTCAACTGTCTGAAGTGGGGCTTGCATCTAATCCTCTGATTCAGAGGCAATGGTGCTACCAACTGAACCATGACAGCTCAAATGTTGAGCATTAGGACTGTATGTAATGGCAGAAAGGTCATAGATAACTGATCAAATTCCACTTTAAACCCTGAACAGATGGAAAGAATATCAAAAGGAAATGCTTTTAAGGTCGAATTGGATTTGACCTTGAGATAGAACATCTGTTGTTCAGGGTGATTACAGATTGGGGAAAATAACTTTTGGCAATGACCTCACTGCCATTCAGCTTTGCCCAGATGTCTGATTGAGTTCCTAAAGGCCATCTAAACGAGGTGAGACAATGACAGACTTCACGTTCTGCAGGTGTGAATTTATAGAACCATAAAAGCTGGGGCACAGAAAGAGCCCATCAACTCTGTGTGGCTAAAAGTGTTTTTAAAAGCGAGCTTCCCATTTAAATCCTAGTCTGTAACCTTGTAGGTTGCAGCACTTTCGATGTATCAATACTTATTGTCCTGTTCCAGAGACAGGATGGAATGCAACACCTAGTCCATAGCCTTGCAGGTTGCAGTACTTTAGGTGCACCAAAATGCATATTGCCCTGTGCAAGAGACAGGATGGAGTATATATATTATATAGTGTGTTTGTACGTATCAGCCTGACTACTTTATAAAACTATTTTTCAAAAATGGATAAAGGCTTTACCCTGACATACCTGACTAGCCATAATTCATATGAGCAGAATATCTAGCCTTCATATAGAAGCAGGGAACTCGTTATCTTTAAAGGTGCGCGAATGCCCTCTGTGATTGCCGAAAATCAAATTTGGAAGAACTGCACCAACATCCTTTTACATCTCTAAGTTAGAGCTCTGGCCCAGGAAGATGACATAACTGCAAGAAGAAATGGGCTGCTGACTCCTCTATTAAACATTTCAAGATACAAATCTGGAAAAATGCATCCTTTGACGGGTAGTGAAAAGAGAAATCCAGGCTGTTTAAATTAATCCTCCTCCCTGTCAGTAACAATATATATATTTTTAAAATTGTCTCACTTTACACCATGTTTAAATGCTTTTGGATAATTGATAAATTGCAATTATGCCTGTATAATTTGGGTTTAGGAACTAAAAACGGCAGCCTGAGTGAGAGTCACATTGATGTCACTACCGATAACACCAGTTCAATAATACAAATACTTTTAGTCATTACAGGAAACATTGAAAACTATTTCAAGAGATTTCAGTATAAAAATGAAGAGCCAAGGCTTCAAAACTTGCAATCTAGACTGGAATTGTAAACCCATTTAATAAAGTATGCTACTCTTTCATTCTTGAGTTTGCACACAGTTTCATTTCAGACAACGATGATGCATTGTAGATTTTTTGCTCAGCTAAAATAAATAGATCAATAAACTGGGATAATTGCTGACCATTGTGTTTGACACATAATATTGATTGACAGATCTGTTTTCAAAATATTGTCCTTTGGCTGACTTTCCAAGCAACCCAGTTTGTCACTGCTTCACCAATTTTCACCAATCAAGAATGAGGGGAGATTTAGAAGAATGAGGGGAGATCTGAGAGAAACATACAATATTGTGAAGAGAATAGATAAGATAGAAGCAGGAAAGTTGTTTCCACTGGTGGGTGAAACTAGAACTAGGGGGCATAGCCTCAAAATAAGGGGGAGCAGATTTAGGACTGAGTTGAGGAGGAACTTCTTCACACAAAGGGTTGTGAATCTGTGGAATTCCCTGCTCAGTGAAGCAGTTGAGGCTACCTCATTGAATGTTTTTAAGGCAAGGATAGATACATTTTTGGACAGTAAAAGAATTAAGGGCTATGATGAGTGGGCAGGTAAGTGGAGCTGAGTCCATGAAAAGATCAACCATGATCTTATTGAATGGCGGAGCAGGCTCGAAGGGCCAGATCGCCTGCTCCTGCTCCTAGTTCTTATGTTCTTATGTTCTCCTTCTTGCCCAGTTTGGCCAATTTTAATGTTTTTCCATCCAAAGCCAAACTATTTACAACTCGAGAGGTCATGAGTGTACTACAGTCATGGTTTTGAGGCAGGTTCTTTGTTATTTGGAGCTTAATATTGGGTTCTTGTACACTTAATGGCAGGTGCTATCCCCTTCTCGAGGGCAACTAAAGATAGGGTAATAAAATTTTAAAGTTTATTTATTAGCATCACAAGTAGGCTTCCATTCACACTGCAGTGAAAGTACTGTGAAAATCCCCTAGTCGCCACACTCCAGCGCCTGTTCAGGTACATTGAGAGACAATTTAGCATGGCCAATTCACCTAACCTGCACATCTTTTGGACTGTGGGAGGAAACCGGAGCACCTGGAGGAAACCTACGCAGACAAGGGAGAATGTGCAAACTCCACACAGACAGTGACCCGAGCCAGGAATCAAACCCAGGTCCCTTGCCCTGTGAGGCAGCAGAGCTAACCGATGTGCCACTGTGCTGCGATGCTCACATGCCTTAAATGAATAAATTAAAAACTATAATACTTTGAAAAGTATTTGCACAAACACCAACACTACATTGAATTGATAACAAAGCTTCATAAATTAATTTGTCACATTGAGTAGAAATATTGTTGTAAAATATCTTTTGGAGTGCCTAGGGGAGAAAAAGTATTCAGTAGCATAGTTCTCAAAATTTGATGTTGATCTGATTTTCTGCTGCAAGCCATGGGTTTAATGAATGGTAGTAAAAATATACTGATAAACTGAAAACATTGCTCTTCTGTAGTCTGTTGAGTAAATTCAATGTGCAGAATTGTACTGCTACAGACAGAACAGGAAGTTTCAAGTTCAGTCCTTGGGTTGTATTATCTGATGACCTTGCAGATAGGCATCAACAGAGCTGGGTTGCATGGAAAGAAAAGATTCATGAACTTCTACTCATGATCTTATGCGGTGATTTCTGTTGAAATGTGTGGACAACGAGCAAGAGCATGTTTGGGCTCAGCTGGAATCCAGCCTTCCCTTTTCTTCACTTCTAGCCATGCAGTTGGACTTTAGCAATGATGGAGGCAATGGCTGAGCGGTGTTATCACTAGACTATTAATGCAGAAACTTAGCTAATGTTCTGGGGGATTGGGTTCGAATCCCACCATGGCAGATGTGGAATTTGAATTCAATAAAAAAAATCTGGAATTAAGGATCAACTTGATGGAAAAAGCCATCTGGTTCACTAATGTCTTCAAGGGATGGAAATCTGCCATTCTTGCCCCGTCTGGCTTACATGTGGCTTAAGCTACAGCAGCTGAATCTACAGCAGTATGGTTGACTCTCAACTACCTGCTAAACAAGGACAACTAAGGAGGGGCAATAAATGCTGGCCAGCCAGCGACGCCCATATCCCACAAATGGGATTTTCTTAAAAAGCACTGAATGGGCAATAATGAATTGCCAGCCTGTTTTACACCCCACTCGACTTTCTTTGCTATCAAAGTCATTGGGCATGTTGTAAAAAAGGCTGTGTTGATTTTGCTGTATCGAAGAACGCCAAGTTCACCCCCTCATTGTCCAGGCGAATCAATGGGGAATAGTTGTTTAAGCTGGAAAGTGGGTGCTGCTTATTCAGTCATGTGACAATGATGAAAGGAGTGGAATTTATGTCAGTTTTTTTTAAACAATGTGGATCTGCTTAACCACTTGCTGGAAGAGGTTCTTTACTATCACTGTGGAACGGGATCAATGAATCCTCTCTGGGGTTGAGCTACTAAATATTAAAAGCATAAATGACAATTTTAGTTGTGCTGGTAGTAATACTTATCCTCTGGGCAACTTTATGTACATTGGCCTAATCTATAGACACATCACAACAGCTGGCGACACATTGTGCCAAAATTATCTGTATTTGGCACCCTGGTAGTTATATTGAATTGAATAGATTACAAGATTGTAACAGCATGGTTAACTTATTGACATTATAATCTGTAAAAGTGAAGCTCACACATGGTAAGATTCTGCAAATTGTCCCTTTTCTTCTATTATATATTATTTATAGTTCTTTAGATATTAGTTCTACTGAACAAAAAAATGCGTTTATATAGCATCAATATTCCTTCTAATCTTTTTTGTATAGGCAGCCTGTGGCACTGCATGGCCCCTTTAAGATTAATATATAATCATGCAGGCATTTAACGGGAATACGGGTAGCACATGACCTGTTAATTATACTGCAATTTGCATTCCTGATGGCTGTGCGGCCACAGGAACATTGTATAGCACCTTCCACAACCTCAGGACTGACTCACTGGATGAAGTACACTTCAAGTGCAGTCGGTGTTGAAATTCAGAGAAAAGTGCAGCCAATTTGGGCAGGGAAATGTCCCACAAACAGCAATGAGACAAATGATTAGATAATCTGTCCTTGTGTAATGTTGGTTGAGGAACAGATTTTGACCAGGACACGAGGAAAATTCCCTTGATCACCTTTGAATGGGACCTTTGGGATCTATTAATGTACATCCACCAGAGAGGGCATAGGCCCTTGTTTAACACTGTATCCACATCTCTGAAAGTTCAGCACTAAAGGATCAGCTGAGATTATGTGGTTATCTCCTCAGAGCGGGATTTGGATTCTCACTTTTTACACTTGGTGGCAAACATGCTATAACTAAGCCAAATATCTCAAAAGATCTTGATTCAGGTGCAATGCCCATAGGTCAGGACACCACTGACTACAGGTGCAGTGCCAAAAGACTGTTAACACTACTGTTGTTTAAAAATGAAGGAAATGTAAATACATGCCAATAAGTCTAACTTCGCTGGTAGGCAAATTATTGGAAATTGTTTTCAGACAGCATAAGCCATCATTTAGGATTATAAAATAATGAGGGCCATAGATCAACTAAATAGTCAATATCTTTTCCCAAAGGTAGGGGAGTCTAAAACTAGACGGCATAGGTTTGAGGTGAGAGAGGAGAAATACAAATGGATCCAGAGGGGCAATTTTTTGCACAGAGGGTGATGAGTGTCTGGAATAAGCTACCAGAGATTGTAGTAGAGACGGGTACAATTTTGTCTTTTAAAAATCATTTAGACAGTTACATGGGTAAGATGGGTATCGAAGAATATGGGCCAAACATGGGCAACTGGGAATAGATTAATGGTAAAAGCTGGACAGCATGGACAAATTAGGCCGAAGGGGCTGTTTCCATGCTGTAAACCTCTTTGACTCTATAATTTAGACAGACCAAGGTTAATCAAAGCAATTTTTTGAAAAAGTAACAAGGAGGGTCGATGAGGGTAGCACATTTGATGAAGTTTAAATGGACTTTGGCAAAAGGCTTTAGACAATGTTCCACATGACAGATGGAACATAGAATTACAAGGTCATAGAAACCAAGGAAACTGGCAATTTGGATCCAAGAACCATGTCTGACTCATCTCTTGTACCACTGCTCTAATCCCCTCACCTCTTTCAGAGCCAGAATGGGGTCCCCCTTATCCTCACTTTTCACCCCACTAGCCTCTGCATTCAAGGGATCACCCTCTGCCATTTCCACCATTCCAGCATGATGCCATCACCAAACGCATCTTCTCCTCACTCTCCCGTTCAGTATTCCGCAGGGACTGTATGGGACACATTGATCCACTTCTCCATCACACCCAACACTTCACCTCTGGCCATAGCACCTCCCCATGCAAACACAGAAGGTGTCATATGCTTCTTTATCTCCTCCCTGAACCCAAAGACTTTTCAGGTGAAACAGTGTTTCACATGCATCTCCTTTAATCTGGACTATTGAATTTGCTGCTCCAAATGTGATCTACACTACATCAGAAGGACTAAATGCAGACTGGGTGACTGCTCTACAGTGCACTTTGGTCCATCCACAAGCAGGACCCAGATCTTCCTGTTATTTACCATGCCAGCGCAACACCTCGCTCTCCTGTCCGCGTGTCTATCCTTGGCCTGTTGCAGTGTTCCAGTAAAGCCCAATGCCTTTATACACCTATGACTGTGTGGCCAAATTCCTCTCCAACTCGATTTTCAACTTTGTTGATGACACCACCATAGTAGGCCTGAATTCAAACAGTGATGAGACAAAGTACAGGAAAGAGATTGAAAATCTGGTGAACTGGTGCTACAACAATAACCTCTCCCTCAATGTCAACAAAACAAATGTGATTGTCATCAACTTTAGGAAGCGTAAAGGAGAATATGTCCCTGGGAATGAAGTGGAAATGGTTGAGAGTTTCTAGATATCCAACAACTTCTCCTGTTCAGTCACAACCAAGAAGGCTCGCCAATGTCTCTAATTCCTCAGGAAGCTAAGAAAGTTTGGCATGTCCGCCACAACTCTCACCAATTTTTACAGATGCACCATAGAAAGTATCCTTCTGGTTGTGTCACAGCTTCAGATGGCTCCTGCTCTGTCCAAGATTGCAAGAAATTACAAAGGGTTGTGAAGAAAACCCAGTCCAACACATAAACCAGCCTCCCATTCATTGGCTCTGTCTACACTTCCCTCTGGCTCAGCAAAGCAGCCAGCATAATTAAGGGCATTCTCTCTTCAACTATCTTCCATCGGAAAAACATACAAAAGTCTGAGATCACGGACGAACCAATTCAAGAACAGCTTCTTCCCTGCTGCCCTCAGACTTTTGAATGGACCTCCCTCATATTAAGTTGATCTTTCTCTACACCCTAGCTATACCTGTAACACTACATTCTACACCCTCTCTTTTTCTTCTCTATAAATGGTATGCTTTGTCTGTATAGCGCACAAGAAATAGTAATTTTCACCTTATACTAATACATGTGACAATCATAAATCAAATTAAAAAAATAGACTGGATAGTTCTTTTATGGTTGGCATTGTCATGGTGGGTGAAATGGTCTAATTTTCTGCTCTCAATCTTTCTGTGTTGCTGCTATTAGGGTTGGAACAAAGAAGATTAAAAAATGAACTTTGTGCTGATAGACTAATGCCAGCTTTGGTGTTTAAAAACCTGGAAAGGGAAAGGAGGAGCTTTCAGGTCCTGAAAAGAAATAGAGTGGGGATAGGTGCAATAATTTTAACTCAGTAAAGTGGAGGAGGGATATAAAAGGTGGCACAGTAGCACAGTGTTAGCACTGCTGCCTCACATCTCCAGGGATCCGGGCTCAATTCCAGTCTTGGATCATTGTCTGTGTGCAGTCTACACACTCTCCCCATGTCTGCGTGGGTTTCCTCCGGGTGCTACAGTTTCCTTCCACAGTCCAAAGATGCTCAGGATAGGTGGATTAGCTATGCTAAATTGCCCCGAGATGTATAGGTTAGGTGGGTTATCCATGGTAAATGCATGGGGTTATGATGATAGGGTGGAAGAGTGGACCTGGGTGAGATTTTTTTTGGAGAATATTCTCCCCATGTTTGCATGGGTTTCCTCTGGGTGCTCCGGTTTCCTCTCACATCCTGAAAGACATGCTGGTTAGGTACATTGACCCAGACAGGCACCAGAATGTGGCGATTCAGCGAACTTCGCAGTAACTTCATTGCAATGTTAATGTATGCCTTTCTTGTGACACCAATAAATAAGTAAATTTTTAAGAGTTGGTGCAGACTCAATAGGCCGAATGCCCTCCTTCTGTACTTCAGGGATTCTGTGATCCTATGGATGAGGTATTCAGTGTTCAAGAGGAGTTAAGGAATAGAATAAGAAAAGTTTTGACAGAGAGAGGGAGAAGTCAAGAGGCAAGAGACGCATCATCTATCAAGGAAGGTTCTCCCTTCCTTTGAATGTCCAATCAGGTAAAGAAAATATATTCATTAGATTAAACTGTGTATGCAGATCAGCTTTCAACCCCAGTGTCTTAATATTTAGCAGCATGATTATAACTGTAAGTTTAAAAAGCAAATCTAATTTACTTAATTGAATGCCATTCCATGGGTAACATAATATTCTCTTAATGACCAAACCCATAGATTTCATGATATATCATCTTTTCTGCACAGAAATAGTTGGTTTTCAGTACAAGGTCTGCCCGTTGTATTATGATGGATGCTGCACCCTGTAAGATTGTGTCAAACTGTGATCTCTTTTGTTTATTAATGGAAGTCTTGGAGAACTGAACATTTTCATATTCCACCCAGTGACAGCACTAAATTCTCCCAAGTTAACCACAACATAGATCACTCCAGAGTTGGTTCTCCAGTTGTGCACTTCAAAGCCCTCTCAGTTGAACCTGCATGACATGTTTATTCTACAGACTTTCATTTCTCCTTCTCCCCGGACTTATGAAAAGCACCAGACTGGAAGATGCGTTAGTTACCAGCTGTCAGGAAGTGATGAGACCGTCATCCTGCCTGTCCGATGTGGATTAAATCTGGGTCTCATAGGTGCAAGGGCAACGTCTGGAGGAGAGTGCCAAAGCAAGCCTTATTTGTTGCCAAGTGCAAATGCAGATAACTTGCAACTCTACTCTGAAGTAGGACAGGCTGGGGACAAAACGGATTGAATAGGTTTTTACCTGTAGCAACACCTCATTTTCTTTCAACACGTTCTCTGAGACTTTCTGTTAATAGTGCTTCTGTGTGTCCTGGCCATTGACAGTATATTGGCTAGGGAGTGTTAGTGTGTGCATCACAACCAAATGATGAATCAAACCAAGGATATAGAATAGTGATGGCCCCTTGGTTTTACCAGAACCCCAAAAGATTACCAAATTGGATGCTCAGTTCTGAGATTATGTCAATGGTTGGGCAAGGTGGAGGATGGGTGGCAGGGGAGGGAAAGGAATACGTACAGCATTCGAATCAGAGTGCACAAGTGGCTAGTGCAGAAGTAGCATTGGCCATGCTAAATTCTTTCCCATTATGTCCGAACAGATGGCAGAGTGTGACAACTCGGGCATTTTCATAGTGACTTCATTGCAGTGTTAATGTAAGCCTACTTGTGACAATAAATGAACTAAACTGGAAAAAAAAGCTTTACAATAATGTTCTGCACTGAATTTTGAGGTTTCTAGTAACATATGCACAAATAGTCTATTGTTATTTCTGTAAATAGCCATTTAGTTCCTCCTTTTCAAATGACTTGATTTTCCTTTTCAATAGAGCGTAAATATGTTTTGTTAACTTTTCTATTTGTGTACAATGTCCATATTCGTACAATAATCAGCAGAATACTAGAGTCTTATTTTAACTTTCTTCAGAAGGACTAGGCCTCAGTAAAAAATATCTGGTTTGCATTGAGTTTAGACGAGGGCATTCCTGTTTATGTATTTCTACAGTGAGATTCTGTTATCTATCCTAAAGTGAACCCATTTTTTGTTATCATTTAGGTACAAAAGTTATATTGGGGCTGAATAAATAGGGAAAAGCTAGGCCTGAGCTGAGATGTCAGCTGAAGTGAAAATAGATGGAAATAGCGAACCTGAGCCGTAAATGAAGTGGTTGAGAGGGTAATACTTATGGTGGAAATAATAATTTAATGAGTAACTGGTCAAAAATGTGTGGTTTTTGAAAGGCCAAACTGTCATGCCTTGCATTGCTTTCTAAGACGTGGAACAGAAATGGAGTTGAATCTCCTGAACAATTATTGGCTTCCAAACAAATGTTACAACAATGAGCATACCCAGAGCCACTGCAAACTGACAGCTAAGTTAAAATCCATGACTCACAAAACTTAGTCACTGCTGTAAACAGTGACTCAGAACATAATTACTATGGGTGAAACTCAGAGTAACAGTCGTGCGAAGGCTTTGATTGTTTCGGCAGTTGATTCTGCATTTTTTTATTTCTTTATTGGGATTACTTCACAGGAAGATAAATATGAACATTGTTAACAGCAATGTTTAAAGGGAATGTTTGGCATTTTGGAGAGGAAGAGGAGCCAAGTGACAATTTTCAGTATGGTGACACGTTCTGAGGTGAATTATGATGACATATTGTGCATTTTGGCAGGCAGGAATCATCAAACGCTTTCAAAGTCAATGAATCGTTTTGATGTAAAAATTACATTAGCATGTTGCTCTGCCTTTCACATATACATTCTTCTCTGAAGTAATTGTTTCAAAAGGAAAATGGGCCCTGTATTGGGGTGGGATTTTCTCAGGATATGGGGGTGATCTTGAGCCCTTGTTCACCATCCATGCACATGCCACTGGGGGCTCAACATCTGGAAGTTGCAGTTCTTGCTGGCGAGAATGCAATTTTGGATCTTCCCTGCCTCTCACCGGGGGTGTCATCTGGTTCACGCCCATAACAGGCTTTACATGCTTTACATAAATCTGAATGTATTTAAATAATTCCTGGCTTGGGTCACTGCCTTTGTGGACACTCTCCCCGTGTCAATGTGGGTTTCCTCACACAGTCCAAAGATGTGTGGGTTAGGTGGATTGTCCATGCTAATTGAGCCTTAGTGTCAGGGGAATTACTTAGGGTAAATGCATGGGGTTATGGGAATGCATAATTCCTGGGTGGGATTGTGGTTGATGCAGACTCAATGGACCAAATGGCCTCCTTCTGTACTGTAGGATTCTTTGATTCTATAAATATTATTAACCTGTCCCCTCACAGTATATTGACACATTGACAGGTTTACGGCAAGTATACACCTGGGAGTCTCCCTGGGGACATAAAGGCGAATGTAGCCCCCAAGGGAGAGCAACATGGCTCAGAAGCAGTTTAGCAATTCCCCTTGGCACAGGTTGGCACCTTGGCCATGCCAAGCTGGTGATGCCAAACTGAGCCAAGGTGTGGGCCCCAGGAGGAGCTCATGGGAGGTGGGAGGTGGGGGGTAGGGGGGGGACTTCACTTAGATGTGCTGGTGGCCAGGAGCAGTTAGAGGAGCTGGGGATGCCGGCTCTGATTGTGGTGGGGAGAAAAGGCTGGTGAATGGCGAGGAGGGGGTGGGAAGACGATGATCTGGTGGGCAGGCGGGGGTTAGAGAAGTGCCAATTCCGATTAGGGGTGGGGTGGGGAACACCTGAGGCCTCTGTGGTGGACTGGGAGGGAGGTTTACTCAGGTTATCATTGGGCACCCTTTAAAGATAATGACCTGATTTCTGAACAATGGGTTTTCTCGATGTGTTGAGGCATTGTGTCTCCCTGTATGATACCATGAAACATGCTCCCTTGATTTTTTATGGCAGAGTATCGTAAGATCTGGACAGAAAGCCAATGTGTTTCTCACACACTGATTTTCTCACCGGAAACAACACTGCCATTTCTTGGTAAGATTCAGCCCATTAGTTCCCACCCCAATTCACTGCACGTCAAGTTAACAGTTTAGTTTGGGTCACTGATTGGAGATGGTCATTGACACATATCAACCCAAGACTGAATGTTGACCAGGTACGGCACGTGGACATGGACAGCTTCAGTACCTGAGAAGTTGTGAATGGTGCTCAACATTGTGCAATCATCAGAAAACATTTTGGCTTAGGGAAGGTCATTGACGAAACAGCTGAAGATGACCTGGACTAGAACACTACCCAGAGGAACTCCTGCAGTGATGTCCCGGAATTAAAATGATTGACGTGAAAATCCACAACCATCTTCATTTGTGCCAGGTATGACTCCAACCAACGGACTCTTTTCTTCATAATTCTCATTGACTTCAGTTTTGCCAGGGCTCCTTGATGCAATATTCCGTCAAAATGCTGCCTTGATGTCAAGAGCAGTCACTCTCAACTCACCTTTGCAATTTACCTCTGGAATTCACCTCTTTGGTCTATGTTTCAATCAAGGTTGCAAAACGGTCAGGCGCTGAGTGATTCTGGCAAAACCCAAATTGAGCAGGTTATTGCCACTTGAGAGCACTGTCAACAACACATTCCATCACTTTACTGATGATCAAAACTAGACCAGCCGGATTGAATTTGTCCTGCTTTTTGTGGACTGGACAAATCTGAGCAACTTTCCCTACTGTCTGGTAGATGCCAGTGTTGTAGCTGCACATGAACAGCTTGGCTAGAGGTTTAACTAACCCGGAAACACAAGTCTTCAGTATTATTGCTAGAATATGGTCAAGACTCATAGGCTTTGCAATATCCAGTGCATCCAGTTGTTTCTTGTTATCACATAGAGTGGATTAAATTGGCCGAAGACTGACGTCTGAGATGCTGGGGACCTCAGCAGGAGGCCAATATGAATCATCCACTCGGCATATCTGACTGAAGGTAGCCTCAAAAGCTTAAGCTGTAATTTTGCGCTGATGTGCTGAGTTTCCCCATCATTGAGGATGGGGATATCTGTGGAGCCTCCTTGTCCTGTTAGTTATTTAATTGTCCACCATCACCATAGAAAGCATTCTATCTGGTTGTATCACAGCTTGGAATGACTCCTGCTCTGCCCAAGATTGCATGAAACTACAATGGGTTGTGAATAAAGCCCAGTCCATCACTCAAATCAGGCTCCCATTCATTGATTCTGTCTACATTTTGGAAAAGCAGCCAGCATAATTAAGGACCCCACGTACCCCAAATGTACTCTCTTCCACTTTCCTGCTTCCGTAAAAGTCTGAGGACACGTACCAATCAATTCGAAGATAGCTTCTTCCCTGTTGCCATCAGACTTTTGAATGGACCTACCTCGCACTAAGTTGAGATTTCTCTGCACCCCAGCTATGACTGTAACACGACATTTTGCACTCTCTCATTTCCTTCTCTGTGAACGGTATGCTTGGTCTGTGTAGCATGCAGAAACAATACTTTTCATTGTATGCTAATACATGTGACAATAATAAATTAAAGTGGATGTGGCAGGACTGCAGAGGTTTGATCTGATCCATTGCCCTATCTATTACATGTTGCTTCCACTGTTTAACATTCAGGTAGTCCTATGTTGTAGTAGAAACTTCCTTACCCATGACGCTATGAAACTTTGTGGGCACCAGAATCAATTTTGAGGAATCCCAAGAGTCTAACTATACAATCTACAATGTTGGTTTGCAAGTGGAGCAGGTAATTAAGAAGGCAAATGGAATTTTGTCCTTCATTGCGAAAGGGATGGAGTTTAAAAACAGGGAGGTTATGTTGCAGCTGTATAAGAGGCCACACCTGGAATATTGTGTAAGTTTTGGTCTCCTCACTTGACATAGGATATACTGGCACTGGAGGGGACACAGAGGAGATTCATGAGGTTGATTCCGGAGTTGAGAGGGTTGGTTAACGGGAGAGTTTGAGTAGATTGGGGCTAAACTTACTGGAATTTGGAGGAATGAGGGGAGTTCTCACAGAAACATATAAGATTATGAAGGGAATAGATAAGATAGAAACAACAGGGAAACTGGAAACTGGCGGGTGAAACTAGAACTAGGAGGCATAGCCTCAAAATAAGGGGGAGCAGATTTGGATCTGAGTTGAGGAGAAATTTCTTCATACAAAGGAATCTGTGGAATTCTGTGCCCAGTGAAGCAGTTGAGGCTAACTCATTGAATGCCTTTAAGGTAAGGATAGATACATTTTTGAACAGTAAAGGAATTAAGGATTATGGTGAGCAGGTGGGTAAGTAGAGCTGAGTCCACGGAAATATCAGCCATGATCTTATTGTATGGTGGAGCAGGCTCGAGGGGCCAGAAGGCCTACTCCTGTTCCTAGTTCTTATGTTTTTATGTTTACCACTGAGCCGCCACCTCTGCTGGTTCTGTCCTGCTAGTGAGACAGGACAGACACCAAGATGGTGATTGTGGTATGTGGGATATGTTCTGGAAGATATGGTTCTGTGAGTGCCACTGTTGTTTGCCTAGTCTGTGAGATACCGTGACGTGACCAATTGCTGCAAAAGCTATTCTGGCATTAGGACAAGGACTTTGCTGGTTGACCAGGCTGGGTGCATCATTGTTATTTCCGGTGCCTAGGTCGATGTTAGGTGGTGCGTCCAGTTTAATTCCTTCTTGACTTTTCTGCGGCAGTTTGGTACAACTACGTGTTTTTTTATGCCACTTTGGAGGTGAGCTAAGAGTCAGCCACTTTGCTCTGTTAGACTTCATCCTTGCTCCTGCTTCTTTCCCCAGTAAGCCTTCAAACAATTTCCCATAACATTATTTCTGCCCCATATCTGCCTCCCAGCCTTCCTCAAATTCAAAGGGAATTCAAAACAAAATAAAACTGGAATACTGCAATTCATTTTTCACTTACTAATAAATTTACATTGCTGTGGCCCTTACTAATAAATTTTTAAAAATTTAGAAGTTTCTTTTCCACTACCTTTATTTTATCTACAATCTTTCTATGTAAACCACAAGATGCCCAAGCATTCATTCCCCAATCTGCCCTTCCAGCCCAAGATTTCCCTTTATCTTTTCTTCAGTTCTGGACACTTTTGCATTTCCTTCACCCATCTCCCAAAATTATCCCTCCTTCTGTCTCTACATTTCCTTCCATTGAGGTTTTCTACCACCATTGCTTACAAAACAACTGTTCCTCACCCCAATTATATCTTAAGTAACCATGTATGGAGCAGAAGAAAGAATCAAAATATGTTTTGTTTTAGAACTTAACAATTTGGGATTAGCAGGGTAATTGTTTGCAGTTACAGGGATAGGGCTGGATGAGATGCTGTGTTGGAGAATCGGTGCAGACCTGATGGGCTGAAAGGCCTCCTTCTGCACCTAAGGAATTCTCTGATTCAACATGGGCAGCACAGTGATTAGCACTGCTGTCTCACAGCTCCAGGGACCCTGATGCGATTCCCAGCTTGGGTCACTGTGTGGAGTTTCCATGTTTTCCCTGTCTCTGCATGGGTTTCCTCTGGGTGTTCTGGTTTCCTCCCACATTCTGAAAGATCTGCTGGTTAGGTGCATTGACCCAAACAGATGCGGAAGTGTGGCAACGAGAGAATTTTCACAGTAACTTTATTTCAGTGTTAACGTAAGCCTTACTTGTGACTAATAAATAAACTTTAACTTTACACGTGAGTAAACTCAAAATGTAACTCTCTTGAAGATGAAATAAGCCTATTTATTTCCAAATTTTCCATTCAAAAGAAAACAAAATAGTAAACCTTCTGCAGTTGCTGTTCAAAATCAATCCTTTCATGATAGTGATTTTAGAATTGTGATTTATTGATTAATGTCTACAGTACAAGTCTGCTGAAAATGTCCACTAAGTTTGCTACTCTCAATCAACAAAGCCAGCACTTCCAGTCCAACATCACCCAATGACCGCACCTGCTCACAAAAGTGCCTCAACGCAACAGTCAAACCCCTCTTCACCCCAACCCTTTCCTTTATCTGCAACCTCTACTTGCTGTGAATGCCACCAGAGTGATCTGTTACACACACAAAATTAGAATAACCTACATTGTGTGGAAGAAAACATTCAGTAACTGTCCCAGGAAGAATCAAACCATTTGCTACGAGTGGGTGGAGAGCACCATCCATTTTTATACAAGGTCAAACATTCTCTGCGTGGCACTCGGTTACAGAGCTGAACTCACATCAACCATTAGTCATGCATGCCAATTTCTAATGTCTTAATGCCTGCAATTTGTTACCTGGTCCATATTTTCTCCTTGCACAACAGTGGGATCCTTGACAGCCCTGTGACATCCAAGACAATTATCAACATGGGCGCAAGCACATTATTTCCCAAACGAGAAAGTCACAAGAGAAATGATCTAACAATATTACAGTGCTGCTGATAATGACTTGGAGCTGGTGCATTCCTTGAGTGCCACAGAGACAGTAATACTGAGTTCTACTCCCATTTTTGCACTGCTTTCTAGCCAGTGAGCACTGCAGTTTGAATTTTTAAAATATTGATTAAGCAACGGTGCAATCAGCTTTTTACCAACATCAAGATTAAAATTTAAACAGTTTGCTTTCCTCTCATTGTGGATATATTGCAGTCAGCAAAAGCTGAAGGTGTATGAACTGACTTGCCTTCGGAGATTGGACACCACTTGTCAGAATTCGATTTGGGTGACTGCCCTACTGAGTTATAACATGTAGTTGGCCTTTCAGTTTCCTGGCATTGTGTATTGTGCATTTAATTGATAAGACAAGTAAAAATTAGAGAGACAAGCTAGTATTCCATTTTATTAAAACAATGTTTATGTGAAGACTCTAGCAAGGAGGGCAGTTAAGCTTCTTTATGATGCTAAGAGCAAGCTGTTACTTTATCAGAGGGGCTATTAAATATCATAATGAAGGTATCATTCAACAGATGTTATTCGACTGCAGTGGAAAAATATATTGGATAAAGGGGAATTGAATAGAAAGTAATGGAAACCTGGAGTGATAACAAGATGGTAATATAAGCAAAGTTTCAGATTTCATGAAGGGGTTTTCAATTTTATTATTATTACCTGAGCCCTGATTAGAGTGTGTTATTTTTCACTTGTAATGTTACTATAAACCTTCAGAGGGTGATTTTATGCAGCAACTATAGCAATAGTTGAGACCGAATGGTTACAAATGCTTATTGCCTGAACCCTGAGAATTTTGTTACTACCGTTCACTCATTTTAAATTAAATCTCCACTTTGAATTGGTACAATTTGGAGGTTGAGGACTCTCAATCTCTATCTATGATGTGAGTGAGTACCTACAGCTAGACATCTTCCTGAACTCTATATCAACTTTCATCCTTGTGATCGGTACCGTGTGTTTTAGGACCAACGTTTAGTTAAATAACCCATAAGATCACAATACGAAACCCTTGCTGTTGTGGCATCACACACGCTGCCACATTCCCTCCTGTGTTTGTTGCGATGAGGCGCAATTACAAACCACCAAATCAGTGTGTTTTATATGTTTGGGGTAGAGTGGGTAGGTCTTTTTAATGGCCTATATGGAAAAAGGCAGGAGAGAAGGGGGCACCCCTTTTCCATATTCATCTTGGCGAGATGCACAGAAGATGCACAGACACACACACATCTTCCTTCTGCACTGCTTACCCTCTAAAACCAGACATTCTGCTCCCTTGTTCTCCCTCCCTGAGTTCCAGAGTCCCACCCTGCCATATAATGCCAGGACTTATCTTTCTAGGACAGCCATCCATCTAATTTAGTGCTCTTTGCAGTCTTGTTTAGTGTGAATATTTTGTGCTTCATAGTACGTGCTCTTTCACTGCGCTCAGACAAAATCCTGGAACTCCTTCCCTAACAGCATTGTGGGTTTACCTACATCACATTGATTGAAGTAGTTCAATAAAGCAGCTAACCACCAACTCCACTAGGACATTTCAAAATGGGCAGTAGATTCAGGCCTCGTCAGTGAAGGCCACATTCTTTAAATGAGTAAAAAAAAATCAAATTGTGAAAGCAGTCAGTCTGGATATCATTTCCATGTTATAGAATCATAGAATGCTACAGTGCAGAAGGAGGCTATTCAGCCCATCAGGTCTGCACTGACCACAATCCCACCCAGGCCCTATCCCCATAACCCCATGCATTTAACATAGCTAGTCCCCCTGACAATAAGGAGCAATTTAGTATGGCCAATCCACCTAATCTTCATATCTTTGGACTGTGGGAGGAAACCAGAGACCCAGAGGAAACCCACGCAAACACGGGGAGAATGTGCAAACTCCATACAGACATTGACCCAAGGTGGGAATTGAACCCAGGACCCTGGCGCTGTGAGGCAGCAATGCTAACCACTGTACCACCATGCCACAACCTTAGGATTTTCCAAAGTGATTAATAACCAATGAAATGGAAACACTTTTATAATGCAGGGGAACAAAGCAGCCCAGTTGCGCACAAGAAATGCAACTTAATAAAGTGTTCAAGACAATTTGTAAGTTTAAGTGGTAAAGCTCTGCAACCACAGTGGACACCTCTTTAATTCTTTGGTGAGTATTTCTGAATTTCTTTGTATTACTAACTGCAACTCGCGTCAGCTTCCAAAACAGAGACCCTGTATTATAAATCTCCAGCAGAAGATTCACATTTTTTCTCTTTGTAGGGTCACATACATTCAGAGCCTTGGAGGCCATTAAAAAAATTTAGAGTTCCCAATCATTTGAATCCACGTCAAATTTTTGATATCAATAGATATTGATGTGCTGATTTAGTACTTATCAACCAACAGTAGAACAAACAGCAATATAGCACAGAAACAGGCCCTTGGCCCCCCATTCCTGTGCCATTCATGTTGTCCAATTTAGACCAGCCACCTGTACCCATCAATTCCCCATCTGTTATGTGCCTATGCAGATAAGCCTTAAATGTTGCTAACAGTCTTTTCATGAGGTTTCTCCTGCTATTTGCTGCCTTCTTTCTTAAAGTTTAAAGGTTTATTTATTAATGTCACAAGTAAGCTTACATTCACACTGCAATGAAGTTACTGTGAAAACCCCCTAGTCGCCACACTCTGGTGCCTGTTCATGTACAGTGAGGGAGAACTTGGCATGGCCAATGCACCTAACCAGCACATCTTTCGAGACAGAAGAGCTTCAGTTTTTCCAATCTCCCTTCATAGCCCACCCTGTTTATGTTTGGCATCACTGTACCCTTTGACAACCATCTGTTTTTGCCATGACAATGTGAACAGAACTGTGCACAGAACATTTTCTGACTTAAAATAGCCAATACAACACAAATAATTCATTTCAAGTATTTGGTTAACACCTGTGTTACAAAGCAGAGGAACAAATAGAGAATAGATAGGATGGCACAGTGGCTAGCACTGCTGTCTCTCAGCATCAGGGACCTGGGTTCTATTCTGGCCTTGGGTGACTGTGCAAACTCCACACAGACATTCTCCTGTTGTCTGGGTGGGTTTCCTCCGGGTGCTCCAGTTTCTTCCTACAGTCCAAAGAGGCTCGGTGGATTGGCCATTCTGAATTGCTCCTTAATGTCCCAAGATATGTAAGTTACAGGGATTAGGGGGGTAAATTTGTGGGGTTATGGGGAAATGGTGGGTTATCCACTGGAACTGGGTAAGATGCTCTGTCGGAGAGTCGGTGCAAACTCGATTGGCTGAATGGCCTTCTTATGCACAGTAGGAGCTCTATGATTCAATGAATTCAGGAGAAAATTCTTTACCCTAAGAATGGAGCTCATATTTCCACAAGGTATAACTGAAGTGAGTAGCACTGATATATTTATAGGAAGCTAAATAAATTCAAGGAGTATGTGTAAAGGGTTAGATAAAGAGCATTGGGAAGAGGCTTGTTTGAGGCATGTGCGCCAGTATGGAACTATTGGAAGTATTTCTGAACTATGCTTTTCTAAGTAGCTCTGTGTAATACATCAATAAGAGAAATGGAGAACCACAGTGTAACATGATTTGTGGCAGGACCAAAATGATCAGAGGCTTTGTTTTGCTTGTCCACCATGTCCTCACCCAATCTATTCTTCCCTCAAAGGAAATCATGTGTTCTGTCATTACACCGTTTACCTTTGGATTGTCGGCAGATCTGGGGAAAGAATTAATTCCTAAGTTTACACCAGCTCCAACACCGGGACACGAAAATAAATGATCGTATTACAGTAATAAAGCTATTCAATTATTTATTTTATTATTAATGATGATCTATCAATTAAACTATTAAAATAAGAATTTTAAAAAACACTTAGTGTGGCTCAGCATTCTTTAATTTCCCACTCCTATTCTCTCTCAAAAGGTCAGTTTTGAAAAATTCATCAGCTTTTATTTTTGCTTCTTTATTTCTCTTGATGTTTTCTTGCCTTGCCCTTTGTTGCACGTTTTGAGCATAGTGGCAGTTTCCAAAAATTTACTGGGTTGAAAATATTACTGTGTTGCTTTGCCTGCCTCCCCCATTATAGGAATCATAGCGGGCAGGACACAGAGCATGCAAAGGTCTGTTGACCTCGGGTGAGATTTTCCGGTCTTGAGGCGGGTGCAGCTGGAAAGTCCTGCCCGAGGAGCTGAGTTACTCGCCATGGTATTCCTAGCAACTGACCTGCTGTAGTAGCCATTGTTTGTGTGGTGAGTCCAGTTGAGCTTCTGGTCAATGGTGACCCGAAGAATGTTGACTAGGGGAAATTCAGTGACTCTAAGTGGACAGAAAACAGCTCCGAGGAAATTCTGGACCCTAACATCATGTTTTAAGGGAAAGAGTGAAAGTGGTGGCTCAGCAAATGGTGTGAATAAAATTAAAGTTTGTTTATTTATTTTTTAATCATAAATAAGGCTTACATTAACACCACAATGAAGTTATTGTGAAATTCCCCTAGTCGCCATACTCCAGCGTCTGTTTGGGTCAATGCAGCTTTCAGAATGTGGAAGGAAACCAGAACGCTCAGAAGAAACCCACGGGAACACAGGGAGAGCATGCAAACTCGACACAGACAGTGACCCAAGCTAGGAATTGAACCCAGATCCCTGGTGTTATGAAGCAGCAGTGTTAACCACTGTTACACCGTGCTGCCCCCAATCCCGCTATTCCCAGTGTTTGAAGGGCTTAATAATATCTGGACTTGAAACACTCCCAGAAAAAGAAAGCCTAAAACATCATAAAGCGCGGTTATTAGTTTAAAATGCCTCCACTGATGCCGAGAGCCACAGTGGTTGTGTTTTATTGAGGATATGGTAACTGTTATGCTGCTAATTTGGTCGAGGGAAGGAGTGCACAGATTGAGCCATTGGCCGTCCGGGCATTTTGTTCTCTCGAATTAAATCACTCGGAACGTGTTCAGCCGCGCAGTTAGCTGTGAGTCAAACTCCAAACTGCAACAGATGCACCTGGTGTCTGGATGTGGCAACTCATCGACCTCTATCAACCTGGAGATTCTCAGGTTAAGTAAAGAGAAGTGATTCGGAACAGCAGGGAGAACAAAATAACCTGCAGATTAATTAGTTCTGGAGTCCTCTGTGTAGTCTGATACAGATGAACATTTTTCCTGTGTTTTTTTTTAAATGCGCTTTCACACTTCCCTGGTACATGACAGTTTCCAAGCAGGTGCTCTCAGGAAGAGAGCCTCATTACGGAGACTATTATGGGCTGACTGCTGCTCAGTGATGGATGGCTGTCAGCACGGCAGCATCGCTGATGGCTCTTCTATATTTCACCGCCTCCTCAGAGTGTGGCTGCCTCTGCTGAAGCCAGGAGGGTAGCTCTCAAATCAAGGTCACTCAGCTGGTGCACGGCTGGTGAGAGAGGCCGAGGACAAACACTTTTTGTCAGGCAACCCCTGAGCCAGTTTCAGACTACCCTGAATTATTATACGGAGGGGGCGATTTTTGAGCTTTTCTGTCTGCGGTGCACGCTCAAAATCCAGAAAGCAGGATTCACGACGTCAACTTTCCGAGTTCCAACCTTCCCAGCGCCTTGCTGACGGAGTGGCATGAAGCATGCTGCAGGATCACAGAAAGCTCATTTTAATACATTAACATGTCATTAGTGAGCAATCTCTCCGGGACCTCCCTCTCCCCACCCAACTCCGGATATTCAGCCATTTGCAACAGCTCTACGTAAGTGCGAACCTGGCACCTTTAAAATTTATTTGTCACTAGTAGGCTTATACTAACACCGCAATGAAGTTACTGTGAAAATCCCCTATTCGCCACATTCGGCTTGTTCGGGTAAATGCATCTAACCCGCACATCTTTCAGACTGTGGGGGGAAACCAGAGCACCCGGAGGAAACCCACACCGACACGGGGAGAACGTGCAGACTCCACACAGACACTGACCCAAGCCAAGAACTGAACCCTGGTCCCTGGCGCTGTGAGGCAGCAGTGCTTACCACTGCGCCTTCTGAGGGAGATCTTGGAGGCGAGTACTCAGGCAACCAGCGCCCTCCGCAGTGTACACTTCTCGGGGGGAACTGGAGAGGACACAGAAAAGTTCAACTCGGGGCTGGGGTGGGGATGCCCCCCACAATCACCATGTCGCAGGGAGGGATACACAAGGATCACTTGCAGGCATTGCCTTGCCTTCATGTCGGGGCACCCCTTTTTAAGGGGTTGTGAAGGCTGGTATGCAGGCAGCACTTCCTATGTCCTCCACCCTGGGTTTCTGTCTGAGGGAGTGCCCTTTCCCTTGGAGGCTGGCAAGAGGGTGAGAGGGCTTGAAAAAAAGAGGCTCAGCACTGGGGATGACTGAGCTACCCAGGTGGGTCCCCATCAGAGGCTGAGCTGTAAGGGCAGAGTGGGGGATTCAGGAATGGGTTGTGTCTCCTTTTCATGCAGACTGAAGGGCCTCAGGCTCGGAAGAATGACTGCCAGTTGGGTGAATCAGATGGAACATGCCTCTGTGATACTAGTGGCCATAAAAATAGTTACCAATGAGGCATAAGATTCAGCCCAAAATCACGGCAGCACAGCCAGCGGGAAACACTCCATTTTTCACAACGGAACTAACACACGGCCATTTTCTGGTAAGATTTTCACTTAATCTGTGAACTCGCATTACAAAGAAAATAGGATTTGTGTACAGTTCAGGGTGCCCAAAATGATGCCAGTTCTACGGGACATTATTTGCATGATTCAAGTAATGTCAAGATGTTTTCAGTCAGGGCTGAGACTTTGCCCTTCCACCTCGCAGGACCCTATCCGTTTATCATTAGATGGCATCAACAGCTGTTCTAAGTAAATCCAGACATTCCTCTAGCAGTTGAAATTCTAAAATGTGATTGTCATCATGCCAGCTTGCATTGGTATAGTTTAAGGAGCACACATTGTACAGCTGTAAAAACTGGCCAAGGTCTATTGGGTGGGATTTTGCTCCTTTTTGTAAATAATCGCTGTGCAGAAATATTTCCAAGTGATGAACCCACACTGGCTGCCAACGCACCCGTCATTACCATCTTCTGGGAAGCTGGCTCCTAATTGCCTATCTCCATGTCTCCTATCTAAGTAAGGATGGCGATCAGATTCCTGGGGTTACAGACATCATCAGAAGACAAATACGCTTGGGAAGATGCCCTCAGAAGAGGAGCTGCCTGGCTGCTCCTGTGACAGGGTTGTCTCCTCCACAGGAACTTGTATCTGTAGCCTTCGGAATGTAATGAAGAGGTTGTGTAGGCTTGGATTGCTTTCGTTGGAGCAGAGAAGACTAAGTGGCAACCTGATCAAGGTGTACAAGATTATGAAGGACATGGGCAGAGAGGCGAAAGAGCAGCTGTTCCCCTTACTTGAATGGCCAGTGACAAGGGGACATAGGTTCAAGGCGAGTGCGGGAAATTTAGGTGGGATGTGAGGAAAATCTTTTTTACCCGGAGGGTGTTGACCGTCTGGAATGCGCTGCCTGCGAGGGTATTAGAGGCGTGTTGTCTCATATCATTTAAAAAGTATCTGGATGAGCATTTGGCACATCATCGCATTCAGAGCTATGGGCCAAGTGCTAGTCGATGGGATTAGGTGGGAGTTCAGGTGTGCGGACTCGATGGGACGAATGGGCTTCTGTGCTGTATGATTCTATGATTCACATCACATGATTTGTGGTAAGTTCCATCCATGTAACTCCGCTCTCCCTAGGATTGGGAGTCAGCCTTAAGTTGGGAAAACCAAATCTGCTTTCAAAGCAAATTATTTGCCCAGAGCTGCAAAGCTGGTTTTGCATGGCCATGGTTGTGGTGCTGGAGTTTTGATGAGGATGCAAGTGTTTGCTTGCCTGTCATTCCGCTTGACTTAGAGCACCCTGCCGAGACACCACTGGGGAAATTCTCCAGCACCTCGATATCTTTGGCAGCCCTCACTGCCACACAGAAGGATGGTGACAACGTTGAAGACGAAAGACTTTTTCTGTTGTAGAGTTTCCTTTTTCAATTCTGCTGCATGTTCAACTGCAGGAAGCGGCTCCACATGATAGGAGCATGATATATTAAAGCACATTTTTTGCCATGCAGAGGTCTATGTTTTACTGCTGTGATGGTGATATTCTGCCTTAATCTCCATATGGCACAACTGTGATCTATTTCACCATTTTCAGCATAGTAGCTGTGTTGTAACTATTTGAGAGATTGCCTTATTTTTTCGCATGTAACCTACTTGTGCCCCCACCCCCTGTTCCCAGCTCATGTAACATTTCCAGTGTTTGTGAGAAGAAGCTGGTCTCCTCTCAGATACTGCCTGTGCTGCTTTGAATCAGCAGTTGGATTGCTTCCGTATTACAGCCAACGTAAGATCTGAGTTGCAGGCTATTAATCCAATAAGTTGTTGAACCTCAGAAACATTATCAACATTAAAAAAGCTGGTGGGATTGCAACACATCCATAACGTCCTTTTGTTTTTTCTCATCTACCAATGAGTCCAGCAAAATAAATCCAAGAGTGGGCTCACAATAATGAGGCAAGAGCATGACTGCAATCTTACCTCTCGCTAATGTAAACATGTTGGTAGTCATCTTACAGATGATATGTTCTCACTCCCTCTGGGCTGTCACAGGGTCTTTGCTACCCAGCTAGCATGGCTGAGACTGAGAATTCAGCAACCTACATTCACTTTACTTGCTCAGGCCTACTGTTCAGGCTTTTACCTGAGCCCACAACATCTGCTGCTCTTTTAGCACAAGCGTGTCAATGGTTCACAAGGAGCCATACTTTAGAAGAGATGAGAGAGAAAGATAATACTTAGGGCAGAGGAAATTATAAAGTATTGAGTATAAAAATTGGCATATGGATAACATTGGAATAATATAGAACATGGAACATAGAACATTACAGCGCAGTACAAGCCCTTCGGCCCTCGATGTTGCGCCAACCAGTGGAACCAATCTAATGACCCTCTAACCTGAACTATTCCAATGTTATCCATATGCCTATCCACTGACCATTTGAACGCCCTTAAAGTT
This sequence comes from Carcharhinus amblyrhynchos, assembly GCF_965287045.1. Lineage (NCBI taxonomy): Eukaryota > Metazoa > Chordata > Chondrichthyes > Carcharhiniformes > Carcharhinidae > Carcharhinus > Carcharhinus amblyrhynchos. The sequence continues at coordinate 41,608,961 of NC_137324.1, read as the reverse complement.
GGCGAGACCACAACTGCTGCAGGCAGGGCATTCCACACCCTTACTACCCTCTGAGTAAAGAACCTACCTCTGACATCCGTCCTATAATTACCACCCCTTAATTTAAAGCTATGTCCCCTCATGTTAGCCATCACCATCTGAGGGAAAAGGGTCTCACTATCCACCCTATCTAACCCCCTGATCATCTTGTATGCCTCAATTAGGTCACCTCATAACCTTCTTCTCTCTAATGAAAATAACCTCAAGTCCCTCAGCCTTTCCTCATTAGACCTTCCCACCATACCAGGCAACATCCTGGTAAACCTCCTCTGCACCCTTTCCAATGCCTCCACATCTTCCTTATAATGAGGCGGCAAGAACTATACGCAATACTCACAGCTCCGAAATTCAATCCCTCTACCAATAAAAGCTAACACACCGTACGCCTTCTTAACAACCTTATCAACCTGGATGCCAACTTTCAGGGAGCTATGCACATGTACACCGAAATCTCTCTGCTCGTCAACACTACTAAGAGTCCTTCCATTAGCCCTATATTCTGTATTCCTGTTACTCTTACCAAAGTGAATCACCTCACACTTTTCCGTATTAAACTCCATTTGCCACCTCTCGGCCCAGCTCTGCAGCTTATCTACGTCCCTCTGCAAACTGTAACATCCATCCTTGGTTAGACCTCATTGAAAAAATTGTGTACAATTCTGGTCGCCACACTACCATGAGGATGTGAATGCTTTGGAAAGGGTACAGAAGAGGTTTATCAGGATGTTGCCTGGTCTGGAGGGTATTAGCTTATGAGGAGGGGTTGGATAAACTCTTTTGTTCTCACTGGAATGATGGAAGTTGAGGGGTGATCTGATAGAGGTTTACAAGATTGAGCGGCATGGCCAAAGTCGATAGTCAGATACTCTTTCCTATGGTAGAAAAGTCAAGTGCTAGGGGACATAGATTTAAAGTACGTGGGGAAATGTTTAGTGGAGATGTGCAAGGCAAGTTTTTTTACATAGAAGATGGTGAATATCCAGTATGCGCTACCCATGTAGATGAAGGGAGCAGGTACGACAGGGGAATTTATGGGACATCTAAACAATTACATGAATAGGATGGGAATGGAAGAACATGGACTGTGTAAGTAAGTGCACGTGGTTTTAGTTTAGTTAGGGCATCATGATCGGTACAAGCTTGGAAGGCTGAAGTGCTTGTCCTGTTTTTTCTTTTCTTTATTCTTTGTTCTTTGTTAATGATAATACATTGGTTGCAGAATATTATGTAAAAGCATTAAGACATTCTGAATTATTTCAATTCAATGCAGCTTTTTGCACATAATATGCTGCACATTATTTAATAGTTCATCGTATGGATGTCATATGTTGTTAGTCAACATCAGTTAATTTAATAGAGATTTGAAAGGGACATTAAGTCTGATTGCAGTACTATATTTCATTAAGTGATTTCTAGGTGATGTATCAACTGGTAATAAATCCTGGCATTCATTAAAGTTGCATCTTATTCCCTCACAGCTATTTGCTGTACTAAAGGTTAATCTTGTTGAGCGTGAAATATAAAGAGGAAAAGAGAATGTGTGTGGGGGGGGAGGTGGGGAACAGGTGGGGGGGTGATTGCGGAGGAGGTAGTGGGAGCGGAGGTGGGGGGGGTGGTTGCTAGTTGCCATGGAAACATTAGGCATACAGTTCTCGTGCTAGCGGATGGAAATGTAGAGTGGTCCCATCTCTCAAGAGCAGTGGGTGAGATGTTATTCCATCTCTTCCCTGCTGTTGGAATGATTAGGGAGCATGTAAAAGATCAGAACTTGCCATTCAACGTGACCTTTTCTGAGACTAGACAGGCAGCAGGAAATTTCACTTTGGAGTCAGAACTTGGCACAGGGAAAGGATAGAGAGGGAGGGTGGTAAGCTAGGAAGGGAATAGATTCAAAGAAACAAATCTTCCACAGCGTGACGCACTCTTGCAGCACATCTTTCCATGACCTTTTGAAACAGTGGTCCTTCAAATTTCTTTGCTGTAGAGTGAGCTAATGCGACAGAAAGGTTTTCAGGATGAAAGCAAATGAATTCTCATGCTGTGGCCTCGTGGCTTTGAGGTCCTTGCATGATTTTGCTGAAAGCTGGTCAAAAGGGATAAAAGTTACAATTTATTAGTTAGTTTTGAAAGCAGGCGCTCTAAGAAAAGTATTCATGGATATTACTGTCTGATAAATACACTCAGTAATAAACTACCCATGTGTGTTAGAATGGGTGTTGGCGAATAAATACATTTTTATGGTGTTCATAGCTCCATTCATCATCGGATTATTCTGGATTGTAATTTTTTCCAATTTTTCCTCTTTAAAAAGAAATGAGAGATCGATGGGAAATCCAGCATGTCAGATTCTCAACTTACAAATCATACAAATATACCGCAGTGAGCAGATGCAAATTTTAATTGTCCTACATACTCAGAACATTTACATATATTTCTGAGCCCGAACGGTGGCAAATAACACTTTCAAGTGCACTCTTGTGTTGATTTTCTGTATCAATAAATATTTTAATCTTTTGTCTGGTGCCAGAATGAGTCAACCCATTTTAGCAGATTAGGATGTATTACTTCCCTCACATTTTAGGTGAAAATTATACAAAGGTTTCAATTTTTTAAATATTTATTCATAGGATGTAAGCATCGCTGGCCAGGCCAACATTTATTGGGGTGGCATAGTGGTTAGCACTGCTGTCTCACAGTACCAGGGACTCGGGTTTGTTTCCCGGCTTAGGTCACTGCCTGTGTGGAGTCTGCCCATTCTCTCTGTTTCTGCATGGGTTTCCTCTAGGTGCTCCAGTTTTCTCCCACAGTCCGAAAGATGTGCTGGTTAGGTGCATTGGTCATGCTAAATTCTCCCTCAGTGTACCAGACAGGCACCGGTTTGTGGCAGGATTTTTGCAATTTTAATGTAAGCCTAAGTATGACACAAATAAATTTTAAAACTTTAGGCAATCTTAATTGCCCTTGAAAAGGTGGTAGTGAGATGCCTTCTTGAACCTCTTAGGGTCCCTGTGGTGCAGAGACATTCACAGTGCTGTTACTGGAAGGAGTTCCAGGATTTTGATCCAGAGACAGTGAAGGAATGGCAGTATAGTATCAAGTCAGGTCGGTGAGTGAGTTGGAAGGCAAGTTGCAGATGGTGGCTTTCCTGTGGATCTGCTGCCCTTGTCATTCTATCGTCTTCCTATCATGTAGAGGTTACAAGTTTGCAAGGTATTGCTGAAGAAGTCTTAGTAAGATGCAGTGCTGCATCTTACAGATGGTAGACATTACTGTCAATGTGCACCAGTGTGGAGGGAGTGAATGTTGAAGCTGGTGGATCCAGTGCCAATCAAGTGGACTGCTTTGTCCAAGATGGTATTGAGCTTCTTGAGTGTTGTTGGAGCTACACTTATCCAGGCAAGTGGGGAGCATTCCCTCATGTCCCTGACTTGCATCTTATAGATTGTTGACAGACTCTGGGGAGTCAGAAAGTTAGTTATAGTATGCAGAATTCCCATTCTTTGAACCTGCTCTTGCAGCCACAGTATTGATATGGTTGGTCCAGTTCTGTTTCTGGTCATTGGTAAGCGGCAGGTTTTTGATTGTGGGGGTTCAGCATTAGGTCAGTGAACCCAACATATATCAGAGGAAAACCATTAGAAGCTATTATTGAAGATATTATAGCAATGCATTTAGAAAAAGAAATCAAGGCAATCAGGCAGAGCTAACATGGTTTTGTGAAAGGGAAATCATGTTTAGCCAACTTATTGGAGTTCATGAAGGAGCCACATGTGCTGTGGATAAAGGGGAGCCAATAGATGTTCTCTAATTAGATTTTCAAAAGGCATTCAATAAGGTGCGACACCAAAGTTATTGCAGAAAATAAAAGCTCATGGTGTAGGAGGTGACATATTGGCATGGATAGAAGATTGAGTAGCTAGCAGCAAAGGATTAGCATGAATTGATGCTTTCCTGGTTGGCAGGATGCGACAAGTGGTGTGCTACAGGGACCGGTACTGGGTAATCAACTTTGTGTAATTTATATAAATGACTTGGATGAAGGGAGCAAAGGTAGGGTTGCTAAATTTGCTGACAACACAAAAATAGGTACGAAAGTAAATTGGACGAGGACAAGAAGCTACAAAGGGACAAACATTGGTTAAGTGAGTCAGCAAATGGGGTTCAATATGTGCAGATATGAAATTGTCCATTTTGGCAGGAAGAATAAAAAATAAACTTATTATCCAAATGGTGAGAAATTGCAAAGATCTGAGATTCAGAGGGATCTGGGTGCCCTAATATATGAATTACAAAAGGTTAGTATGCAAGTGCAGCAAGTAATTAAGAAAGCTAATATTATTGTTTATTGTGAAGAGAATTAATTACAAAAGTGGGGAGGTTATGCTTCAATTGTACAGGACTCTGGTGAGACCATACCTGGAGTATTGTGTACAGTATTGATCACCTTATTTCAGGAAAAACATAAATACTTTGGAAGCAGTTCAGAGAATGCTTACTGAACTAATACCAGGAATGGTCAGATTGTCTTTTAAGGAATAGTTGATCAAAACCTTTAGGATTCCGAAGGGTATTGACAAAGTGGATGTAGGAAGGATGTTTCCTCTAATGGAAGAGTCTAAAACTAGGGGATCTCTGTTTAAAAATAAACAGTTGCTCATTTGAGACAAAAATGAGGAGAAACTCTTTGGAGTGCTTTCCTCAAAAGGCAATGGAAGCAGAGTCTTTGAAAGTTTTTAAGGCAGAGCTAAGTAGATTCTTGATTATAATGGGGTGAAAGGTTATCATGTACAGACAGGATTGTGGGATTGAGGTTATAATCAGATCAGTCTGATCTAATTGAATGCCAGAGCAGGTTCCAGGGGCCGAGTGTCTTACAGCTCCTAATTTGAATGTTCATCAGTTTGTATGGTAATGCCAATGTCAAGAGAGATGTCTGGATTCTGTCTTGTTGAAGATGGTCGCTGCCTGGTACTAAAGTTTGAAGTTTATATATTAGTGTCCCAAGAAGGCTTACATTAACACTACAGGGAAGTTACTGTGAAAATCCCCTAGTCGCCATACTCCAGCATCTGTTCAGGTAAACTAAGGGCAAATTTAGCATGGCGAATGCACCTAACCAGCGTGACTGTAGGAGGAAACTGGACCACCTGGAGGAAACCCACACAGACATGGGGAGAATGTGCACAGACTGTACCCCAAGCCAGGAATCAAACCCGAGTTCTTGGCACTGTGAGGCAGCAGTGCTAACCGCAATTTGCCGTTTATCAGTGCAAGACTGAATGTATTCAGGTCTTGCTTCAATTGCACATGGACTGTTTCACTTTGAGTCAGAACTGGTGCTGAACATTGTGCATCAAAAGTGAGCATCCTCACTTTTGATCTTATGGTGGAGGGAAGGTTATTGATGAAGCTGCTAAAGATTTTTTGGCCGAGGAAACTGCCCTGAAATGATGTCCTGCAACTGAAATGTTTGACTTCCCAACAACCACAGCCATCTTCCTTTGATCTAGGTATGATTCCAACCAGTAGACAGTTTTCCCCTAATTCCCTTTGGCACCAGTTTTGCCAGGGCTCCTTGATGCCGCACTCAGTCAAGTGCTGCCTTGGTGTCAAGGGCAGTCATTCTCATCTTACCTTAAGAATATAGCAATCAAGGCAGGAATAAAAATCAATTTGACGCATTGAACACTATTTCCCCAACAAATGCCCGTTGTATCTCCAATATTGTTCCTCTGTTTCAGCAGCACAGGAGTACAGAGGTTATGTTGGTGTTAATTAGACAACAAAGGATATGCAATCATTGGCCTATGGGTAGTTGGACTAATCATAGTTTACATAGCCTCTGGGTTGCTGTGCAAAATGTTTCCATCTCTCCACACCTCTATCCTCCATTCAGACATTCCTTGAAACCTCCTTGTCCTCTGTCCTAATATCACATAAAATGGCTCAGTAACATCTCCATGAGGCAGCTCGGGATGTCATACTCGAATAAAGGCATTATATAAATGCAAGTTGTCATTATTTGTATACATTTGTTTTGGCAGTTTGGGTGGATATTTGCAAAATTTAACAGCGTATGATCATAAGCAAAGAAAGACATTTTGGCAACATATCAATAACACAGACGTTTAGCCATGATGACGAGATGTGTTGGACAGTTTCATTTTCTAGGCTATTGTTTAACCACAGAGCTCAGTGGAGGATCACTGGAAGGATGAATATTTATAACACATTTTTGTATTAAGAAAGATCGAAGTACTGAGGAATTCTTGCAAGTTAAGTACTTATAATTTATAGCTGTTATTTTACCCTTTAAATTATGGAAGCATCCCCACTGCTCCACTGTATAGATGTTCTTATTAGTGCCACCAAGTTATGTCTGACACAACATAGATAAAAGATTGAATCCACTTGACCCATGCAAATAGGCTTCTATCCTCACTTCCTCGCTGAATACTAAGTCTGAACATTGTTGTTGAAGGTGATGACTATCACTACTACAGCTGTAGCAGCACAAAGTACATACATTTCTGGTACCCATTTAGCTGATAACTTGCACAGCTTTTAGTTTCAGTTTATGTCACTTGATTCAACAGTACTTCAGTTGAAGTCGCATGATTATAATCACCAGAGCCCTTACTTATCTCCTGCTATGGAGCTTGATACTCAATGTAGCATATTCCAGACTGTGTGCATTATACCACATGGTATATTTTGTGAGGCTCTGTGCTGTTATTTGACCCCGTTGTACTGTAAAAGCAGTATGGAAAATCATTGACTCCCTTTTGGTGTTTGCTGCCATTGATTTCTGTGGAGAGCACATGTCCAAACACCCATCAATTTACATTCGGTGCTATTTGCATTCAAAGTCTTGCTCATTGCACAATGGTTAACAAAATGCCCAAAGATGTGCGGGTTAGGTTGATGGGCCATGCTAAAATTGCCCCTTACTGTCCTGAGATGTGTAGGTTAGAGGGATTAGTGGGTAAAATATGTAGGAATATGGGGGTAGGGCCTGGGTGGGATTGTGGTTGGTGCAGATTCAATGGGCTGAATGGCCTCTTTCTGCACTGTAGGGTTTCTATGATTTCTGTGATTTCTAAAATGTGTTTGTATACTTGGTTTCATGTGCCTAGAAATCAAATATTTACCAGGTTTGATGAAATAATGGATGAAGGAATGCCATATGTATTGGTTAAGATGAGTGTGTAAATATATGAAAAGCCCAATTTAAAGTAATTGGAGCCCTGCCTGGTAATTTGCTGTATTAACCATATGGAGAGGATGGAAGGTGAGATCTTGTCAGTTTTAACAAGCTAATGGCATAAACTCTATTCCGAATCATATTCCAGGAAACCGAATCATGTATTATCTCACTTAGGACAGATGTATTTGTAATTGAGCCTAATGTGTGCAATTACCATTAATTGTTCTGTCACTGTGTCACATCCTTTGGACCTTGGCATGACGAGAGTTTCAAAACAAAATATTTAACTTTTTTGCATTTACTAAGAAGTACCTTAACTAGATTATGAACACTTCCAGCGTTTTGCTTAATATTTGAAACTTTAACATTCTTAACATTAAATGGAAGGTTTACAAGAACTAACATAACTGGTCGCAAGTGAACACCATAGCAGACGTACACTTATAAAAAATATCTTTTTAGAGCTGTAGCGATATACCACTGAAGGTCTAGAAAAGGGTGGCATACTTATTAAGAGAAATATGTATTCAAAAATAAATGATATCAAGCAATTCTAAATCTTGGTTTGAATGAAGGCCAGGCTATTGGGATGAAAAGCCTCCTGTCCTTGCTGGCTGCAGTGTTGCTATGCAAAATGAGTTTAACCAGTCGCAGTCCAGTTTATTACAGGCATAAGTCTTCAGCACAAAACAGAATATTAAATTTGTAAGCATGCTTCGGAAGACCATCAAGATTTTCATAAAGGAGATAGCAATGTCAGATTTCTGAGTTGAACTGTTTTGCCAGGTCAGAAAAGGGAGTTTTACTTCACCTCAAACTCGTGCAACTGGAGAGCTTGATTGTGAAACTGGATTCAACAAGTAAAATTCTTGCTTTCCCCATATGAATCAATGCCTATTTCCCATTCTCCTCCCCACGCCCAGCACCTTCCCCCCAACCCCTCCTCCCCCATAATAATCCATTATGATCTTCCCAACCACCCAATGATTAGGAATGCCATATGTATTGATAAAGATGAGTGTGGGTGACATAATGGTTAGCACTGCTGCCTCACAGCACCAGGGACCCTGGTTCAATTCCTGGCTTGGGTCACTGTTTGTGCGGAGTCTGCACCTTCTCCCTGTGTCTGCGTGCATTTCTTCTGGTGCTCCGGTTTCCTCCCACAGTCTCAAAGACATGCTTATTAGATGCATTGGCCATGCTAAATTCTCCCTCAGTGTACCCAAACAGCTGCCGAAGTGTGGCAACGAGGGGATTTTCACATTAACTTCATTGCAGTGTTAACGTAAGCCTACTTGTGACTAATGTTTAAATTTTAACTTTAATTACCATGAATTCACCACACATGGAGAATGCCATTCACGTTTACCAATACAGAGCAGTAATGAGTCCAGTCTTTGAAATAACCATTACAAAAAATAAATAATAAACTTTCAAAAGGTAATAGCATATTGGCATGAATCAAAAGCTATAATTAAGGGGGATGAATTCTATTAAGCTTTTCAGTCTTTGAATGTTAGATACTATTTAAGTTATAAATGGTAGAATTCTTCAATAAGACAGAGACTAACACAGTTAAATCTGAGACTCGGGTCCTGAACTTGAGGAAAGTTAACTTTGAAGGTGGGAGACATGTTTTGGCTAGAATAAGCTGGCAAAGGATACTTAAGGAGTTGACAGTGGATAGGCAATGGCAAGCATTTAAAGAATACATGAATGAAGTTCAACCACTGTACGTCCCTGTCTGGCGTAAGAATAAAACGGGGAAGCTGGCTCATTCATGACTAACAAGGGAAATCAGGGATAGTGTTCAAGCCAAAGAGAGGTATATAAATTGGCGGAAAAAGCAGTAAACCTGAGTGCTGGGAGAAATTGAAAATCCAGCAGAGGAGAAAAAGGATTCAAACCAGAATAGAATATGAGAGTAGGCTTGCAAAAAACGTTAAAAACTGACTGCAAAACCTTCTGTAGGTACATGAACAGAAAAAGACTGGTGAAGCCAAATGTAGGTCCTTTTCAGTTAGAATCATAATGGTGAATTCATAATGGGCAAAAAAGAGATGGCAAAACAACTAAACACATATTTTGGATCTGTCTTCAATGAGGAGGACGCAAATAACCTTCCAGAAATACTAGAGGACACAGGGTCTAGCATGAAGAAGGAACTGAAGGAAATCCTTATTAGTCGGGAAATTGCTGGGGTTAAAACCCAATAAGTCTGCAGGGCCTGATGCTCTGCATCCCAGGTTACTCAAGAAAGTGACCCTAGAAATAGTGGATGCACTCGTGTTCACTTCCCAGCACTCTATAGAGGCTGGAAGAGTTCCAAAGGATTGGAGGATAGCTAATGTAACCCCACTTTTTCAAAAAGGAGGAAGAGGGAAATGAGGAATTATAGACTGATTAGCCTGACATCGATAGTGGGGAAAATACTCGAGTCAATTATTAAGGATGTAATAACTGAGCATTTAGAAAGTGGTGACAGGATCAGTCCGAGTCAGCATGGATTCACTAAACAGAAATTGTGCTGGCAAATCTTCTGGAATTTTTTGAGGATGTGACCAGTAAAGTGGACAAGGGGTGTTGTGTATCTGGACTTTCAAAAAGCTTTTGAGAAGGTCGCACACAAGACATTAGTGAGCAAAATTAAAGCTCATGTTATTAGTAGCAATGTATTGACATGGATAAAGAACTGGTTGGCAGACAGGAAGCAGAGAGTGGGAATAAATGGGTTCTTTTCAGAGTGACAGGCAATGGCTAATGTGGTACTGCAGCGTTCATTGCTGGCACCCCAGCTGTTCACAATATAGATTAATGATTTGGACGAAGGTATTGAATGCAATGGGCCCGATTTTACCATCAAGTTGCCCGTGTTTTTGGGAGCGAAAACTTGGTAAAGTTGGGAATGAAGCACTGATTCCCCCTTTACTAAGGCACAAAAAAAGGTCTGCAATCAGGATCATGCCCAAAACTGGTGCATGCATTTAAATTGACTTAATGGTCGACATGTCTAACCTTACCGCCATTTCCCCCTTTACCACCGTGTTCACCCATCTAGGATCAGCTTGGAACAGACACGCACCACAGAAGTCTGGTTTGGGCACTCCCAGTTAGTGAGGAGATAAGTGCCAGGCGTCTGACGACTCTCTGCTTGAGATCGGGGTTGGGGGGGGAAGGTGGGTCCGTTGCCACTCTGCCTGAGATTAGTGAGGGGGAAAGGAGGATCCAGTGCCACTCTGCCTGAGATCAGTGAGGGGAAAGGGGGCAGGAGCCCATGATCAGTCCGGGTGGCAGAGAGGGTGGGGGGACAAAGAGGTCAGTAATGTTAAGGGAGTGGAGCAATGTCTGTGAGGGCTGCGGGGGGGGGGACATTATCTGCTCTGGGAGTGATGTGGCAGGGGACCTACATTTTATCTTTTTTTTGTACCTGAGCAGTTGCTGCTCCGATTGGAGCTGCCAGATTTTGGGTCTGTTAAGCCCCGCCACAAGCCTCTGCAGCATGATTTGGAATCGCTGATATTTTTTCAGACAGAGTGTGTATGGGGGTGCCTCAGAACATGTCTAAAAGTTGGATCTGAAACACTCCCAGTTTCAAGTCCACCCAGCACTTAGAATCAAAATGGTAAAATAGTGCACAATATCTCCAAATTTTCAGATGACATTAAGCTGGTGTGCTGTGAGGAGTATGTTAAGAGGCTGCAGGGTAACTTGGACAGATTGGCTGAGGTGGCAAATGCTGTGGATAAATGTGAGGTTACCAGCTTTGGTGGCAAAAGCAGGAAGAATGATTATTATCTGAATGGTGGCAGTTTAGGAAAAGGGGAAGTGCAACGTGACCTGGGTGTCCTGGTGGAACAGTCACTGAAGGTTGACATGCAGATAGAGCAGGTGGTGAGGAAAGCTAATGACATGCTGGCCTTCAAAGCAAGAGGAGTATAGGAGTAAGGATGTTTTGCTGCAGTTATACAGGGCCTGGGTGAGGCCACATCTTGAGTATTGTGTGCAGTTTTGGTCTCCTAGTCTGAGGAAGGGCGTTTTTGCTATTGATGGTGTGCAGCGAAGGTTCACCAGACTGATTCCTGGAATGGCAGGAATGATATACGAAGAGAGGTTGGATTGACGGGGCTTGTGTTCACTGGAATTTGGAAGAATGAGAGGGGATCTCATAGTGATATATAAACTCCTGATGGGACTGGACAGGCTAGATGTGGCAAGAATGTTCCCAAGGTTGTGAAGTGCAGACATAGGGATCACAATCTAAGAATAAAGGGTAAGCCATTCAGGACTAAGATGAGGAAGATCTTCTTCACACAGAGTTGTGAACCTGTGGAATTTTCTACCACAGAAAGCTGTTGGGGCCAGTTCGTTAGATATGTCCAAGAGGGAGCTGGTCACGGCTCTTATGGCTAAAGGGATCAAGGGACGTGGAAAGAAAATGGGAGTAGGGATTCTGAAAGCGCATGATCAGCTATGATCATATTGAATGGTGGTGCAGGCTCAAAGGGACAAATAGCCTATAGCTGGACCAATTTTATATGTTTCCATATGTGGTAATTTGCAGGGACACTCTTTCTCCCACCTTCTTCTGTTGGGAAAAAGAGACAATAGTCTGAGGTCACATACCAAACGACTCACAAACAGCTTCTTCCTTACTGCCATCAGACTTGAATGGACCTATCTTCTATTAAGTTGATCTTTCCCTACACCCTAGCTATAACTGTAACACTACATTCTGCATTCTCGTGTTTCCTTCTCTGTAAACGATATGTTTTGTCTGTGTACAGCGCAAGAAACAATACTTTTCACTATAACATATGACAATAATAAATCAAATCAAAATCAAAAGCTATTCATTCTAAGTAAAGTTGTATTTATTTTCTTTGAAAGAAGGAGCTCCTTCTTAACAATCAGAACAGATCTTTCACGGCCAGTTTCGTGAACTGAAATTCAACCAACTATCTTATCTCTGTGAATAGCGTCAGAGAGTCTGTTACGAGTAGGAGAGCTAAGGTTACATTTAAATATAATCAAATGAAAAATGATCAGAGAAACACAATTATAAAAGTCCACATAGAACATAATACAATTGTAATGTTATAGTTTTTTCAGTTAGATTTATTGAAGGATCCAGAAAATGATAGTGTGTCTTAATTGTAGCAATAACAATATTACATGTCAGCTTCATTGACAGTATCTTCCTTCAGTACCATGAGGTTTAATAAAAGATGACTCTTTTCGTTAACATTGTAGTTTCATGAGAAGCTATTTGATTGTCTAATCAGGCAATTTAACTTGTTCACAAGTTTTTTTTAAGGCCATTTTATCATTTCTCCCTTGTAGTTTCTGCCACAGAAAGACACCACCTAATGTCATTATTATAACTTAAGAGATCTAAACCATTGACCTCTGTTAGAAAAGTATGTGCAGGAATACTAGTTTCAAACTGTGCTTTTTCATAGTTAAATAGCTAGCCTCACACATGTTCGTCAATTCTCGAATTTGCACTTACAGTTAAAGCATTTAAAAAATGGACTATGCTTTTTCAGGGGGACTCATAGGTGAGGAGTGCCACTAACATAGTTAAAACGTTTCTGAAACACAGACCTTGATTTGTTGTCTATTACGTCAAGTAGACAGACAGTCTGGGGCTGTGTGTGCAGCATCTCCTGACCAGCATTGTCTGCCGTTGTTTCACTGAGTCTGCCCAATAAGAAGTCAGAACCATGTCATTTCACTGATTGATGTCAACTTGTTCATCAGGTTTGGATCTTTACAGACAAAAAACTTTTCTTCTGCATATAGTACAAATCTTGTCTTGGGGCAGCACAGTGGCACAATTGTTAGCACTGCTGTCTCACAGTGCCAGAAACCCAGGTCCAATTCCCAGCTTGGGTCACTGTCTGTGCAGAGTCTGCACAATCTTCCTGTGTCTCTGTCGATTTCCTCTGAGTGCTCTCCAGGTTCCTTCCACAGTCTGAAAAGTGTGCTGGTTAGGTGCATTGGCTATGCTAAATTCTCCCTCAGTGTAGTCAAACAGGCACCGGAGTGTAGCGACTGGGAGATTTTCACAGTAACTTTATTGCAGTATTAATGTAAGCCTGCTTGTGACACTAATAAATGAATTTCATTCTAAACTTGTTTTTTGAGCATTTATTTCTATGTAGCATTGTCAACTAAATGTGTGAAAAGAATTGGGGATTGAAGGTTGAAGTTTGCTTCCATTCAACAGTTACAAACCTATGGGACTCATGAGCAGGAAAATAGCGTCTGGTTCCTCGAGCCTGCTTGTGTGACTAGTCACGATGGGCGTGACAGCTAGACATTGTGACTGAACACTTTCCCCCAACCACCCACCTTCCTCAGTAGCAATGTGATCTCCCAGGCAAGGCGATAGAAGAGAGAGGAAAAAAAGACAATTTGAATAATGAAAAAAATACACTCTGGAAAATTCCTCTGCCCAACGTGATCAGTGCCAGTCCAGGAGATCGCATGGATCAAGCTGGACCTATAATGACATTTGCTTTCTGTATGATGTGATCTCTGCCCCAGCTAAGAAAAAGTTAAACTCTGCCTTGAATGCATGCGAGGAGGCAATGCCTTCAACACTGGATGCAAACACATCCCAAAGGCTCAATGCTTTCTGGGAAAAGAAACACCACTGAACATCCAATCTATATCTACCTCTGCATGGTTTAAACCATAATGCTTTCATAGTTCAAACAAGATTTATTTGTGAATATTTGTATCTGGAATCTATTTTTACTCTGCTTGATGTGTTACAGTATGACATTGCTGAAAGCAGTAATGAGAAGACAAAACCTGCTGAATCTTTGTGCTGAAAATCGCAATTTCCTTTGGCAAGCTATCAGAAACTGTTGCATCTCTTCAGACATTATCCACACACAGCATAGTTAGGCACTTGAACATCTTATAATTAGAATGAAATCAGGAAGCGCTTTTTCACATTAGGGGCAGTGAAAATCTGGAGCACTCTGTCTGAAAGGGCTGTGGGTGTTGGTTCAAAATATGCAGGATTGAGTTTGACATATTTCAGTGAGGTGAAAGTTTCAAAGGATATGAAGAAAATGTAGCCAAAATGAATGGAGCTAAGATATAGGTCAACCATAACCAGCCAGAATGGCAAAACAAACTCAGTGGGCTGAATGGTCAAATCCTATGTTCTTTCACATGAAGGTTAACTGAATATTATCCTTCTCATTTGTAAGACGTGTTCCATTTAAGCATTTTTGAGTTTCCCAGCATTGCTTAATCGTAGCTTTAATCTGTAAATGCAGTTTAGATTTAATCAGTCGATTTAGAGAGTATTGAGATGCTAACAGATTACTGAATGCAGGGCAATTGTTAATCATTGGGATGCAGAACTCTGCTAAAGACAAGCACTGCTTCTAGATTTAAGACGAACCTATTGGAATGACCAAGGGTGTTAGCGTAGTGGGCGGTGTGTAGCCTTGAGTACTCTTGTCACTTCTCGTTTTCAGCTCTCACTGCTAGCTAGCAGTAAAAGCACATGGGTAAAGAAAGCACAGTATTGTATATAAACCTCTCCCTACCCACGCTTAACTGATGGAAGGGCTCTGTAATGTCTCCCCATGGTGACATGTGAACTGGGGACCTTGCAGTCGTAGACCAAATGACAGGGGACTCAGAAGAAGCCTGGCTCTCCAGACACATGGCTGCCAGGTCCATTGATGTGTGGTATACCAAAATCACCACAGTGGGTAAAAAGCCACACTGCCTTGCGGGAATAAACCCTAACAGAAATTACAGAATGGAGTCCAATAGGTGGTTGCTTGTCACTTATCAGACATTCTTCCAGCAACTCTTGCAGCAGAGATGGCACCAAACAGTACAGGTTTTATCCTTTTGTTTGGAGAATACTAGTAGTATTGAGAGGTGGGTTAGGGGGTCCATGATTGGCAACTGAAGGTCTCCATACTACTTGGTTAGCCCTGCACCCTGGGGAGGATACACCAGCATCATAGTTTAATATTGGCACCAGCACAGGAAGCAACAGTCACATTACTGTTGGGGGAGGTGGATGGGGGAGGTGGATGGGGGAAGTGTTTAGTCACCATGCTCTATCCATCACACACATCGTGACAAGTCACACAAGTAGACTTGAGCCAGATGCTCTTTTCCTGCTCATCAGTTCCATGTGTTGATAAGTGTTGAATGGAAGCAAACTTCGGCTTTTAATCTCCAATTCTTTTCACATCTTAAGATCTTATAACCTCCCAAGATTATAAATGGCAATAGTTACTCCTAACAGTGGGAGAGATCGCTGCATTTCATTGGCTAGCCACTGCCTGCTTCATGCTGTGCAGCCTCCTGGTCAGTCAGGGTGCTGTCCAGCCATGACCTGCTTGCTTCAATATGTGCACCTGAAGTCTACGGTCATCTCTCGGTAGGCGGGTCAATAATCATGCACCGAAAAATACAAACTCAACAAATAAGACAGCAGTTTTTCACACTGCAACCCTGGGCTGTAGCAACCATTGGCTCAGAAGGAGAAATTCACCCAGGGCACGGTCTTTCATCTCCTGAGATGCAAAAATTACAAAACTCTGGTGCGGCCGCACTTGTAGTATTGCGTACAGTTCTGGTCGCCGCATTATAAGAAGGATGTGGAGGCATTGGAAAGGGTGCAGAGGAGGTTTACCAGGATGTTGCCTGGTATGGTGGGAAGGTCTTATAAGGAAAGGCTGAGGAACTTGAGGTTATTTTCGTTAGAAAGAAGAAGGTTAAGAGGTGACCTAATTGAGGCATACAAGATGATCAGAGGGTTAGATAGGGTGGATAGTGAGAGCCTTTTTCCTTGGATGGTGATGGCTAACACGAGGGGACATAGCTTTAAATTAAGGGGTGGTAGTTATAGGACAGATGTCAGAGGTAGGTTCTTTACTCAGAGGGTAGTAAGGTCGTGGAATGCCCTGCCTGCAGCAGTTGTGGAATCGCCAACTTTAAGGGCGTTCAAATGGTCAGTGGATAGGCATATGGATAACATTGGAATAGTTTAGGTTAGAGGGTCATTAGATTGGTTCCACTGGTCGGCGCAACATCGAGGGCCGAAGGCTGTAATGTCCTATGTTCTATGAGACTGACGGATGCCTATATGAGAGTAACCTTTGTGAAGTTGAGGGAAAATTCGCATCAAACTTGAAATTGTAACAAGTTAAAGAATGAGCACTTACTTGGTAAAGAACAACAACTGATCAGCGGCCTTGAAACTACACCACAATTCAGGAAAGTTGCTGGGAAAATGAAAAATCTGAGCTTCTAAGTGGCAAATCTAATTAAAATAGTTGGAAATAGCTGGGGTTTCTTCAGAGAGCTCAATCCCCTCATTACTAACTATTTCAAAGCTTATTTCTGACTAGTCTTTGGATCTTGTAGCTCCTTGTCCAGCTTCATGTCCGAATAGAATTAAGCTATCATAAGAACATAAGAAATAGGAGCAGGAGTAGGCCATCTAGCCCTTTGAGCCTGCCCCGCCATTCAATAAGATCATGGCTGATCTGTCGTGGCTCAGTTCCACATTCCCGCCCTCTCCCCATAACCCTTAATCCCCTCGCTTATCAAACCGCGTCTTAAAAATATTTAGCGAGGCAGCCTCCACCACTTCAACGGGCAGAGAATTCCAGAGATTCACCACCCATTGAGTGAAGAAGTTCCTCCTCAACTCCGTTCTAAACTGCCCCCCCTTTATCTTGAGGCTGTGCCCCCTAGTCCCACTGTCCTTTCTGAGCGGGAAGAGCCTCTCCACCTCTATCCTATCCATCCCATTCATCATCTTATATGTCTCAATGAGATCTCCCCTCATTCTTCTAAACTCTAACGAGTACAAGCCTAGTTTATTCAACCTCTCCTCATAGCTCACATCCTGTGGGCTTAATGAGAATGGCCCACACCAATCCAGGGAAACCCACATAGGCTGTCAATCTTCTCTAAGCTCTGAAAGAGCACCTTGCAACATTTCATGGTGTTTAAATGGGACATCCATGTCTGTGCTATGAATAGACAAGCTGTTGCATATTGTGCTTCAGATACTAGCAGCAATGTTACATTGCAATCCTCCTGACTGTGAACTTCTTTCCCTATTGGTGTCATCCCCTGAAATATTGTCCCCTGTTTTTAGAAACTCAAGAGCCAGGATATTTGAATATTTATCCCTGGAAAAAAGTTGATGCCAGCACACACGTTCTTTGCTTTTTGTTTGTTTTTGTGTTCTCCCCAGATCATGAAAAAATCTACTCTTGTTACAGATGCCTCTGACTGTACCCATTACCATGTCATTAATGTTTTTAAAAAAGAAACTAAAGGTTGAAGCTGCTAACAACAGCAAAGTGCATTTACGCATTTTCTTATTAAGGTTATATAAGAATCATATAATATATTTTTCATTTCCCATTGAATTAATTTGCATCATATTTAAACTAATATAGGAAACACGCAGCAGATCAGGCAACATCTGCAGAGAGAGAAACCGAGTTCATATTTCAGGCTGGTGGCCTATCATCAGAAATGGAAATGTTGGCTTGTTTTTCCGGTTTGAACTGGGAGCCCCTTAAAGTGGTGAGACCTTTTGATGAGCAAAGGTGAGGAGGTTAGATGGAATGGCCATGCTAAATTGGTCCTTAGTGTTCAAAGATAAATAGGTTAGGGTGGATTAGCCATGGTAAATGCATGGGGTGATGGGGATAGTGTGTACAGGGGTGGGGGCATGGATCTAGGTATGATGGCCTTTCAAAGAGTCAGAGCCGAATGGCCACCTTCTGTACTGTAGGGATTCTAATACATAATAAAGCTTGGTTAAGAACCCAGACGTCTATTATAATGCAAGGACACCTGTTCCCCAGCTAAAACATTGCTCGATTAACAGCTCAACTCTTTGATCTCTATAGTCAATTTTACAATATTTGTTTACACGCATTAATTTGCTTCAAGAGTTGTGGTTTGTTGTTTTTGAAACTTCAAAGGATCGGGATGATTGACACTTATTTCAGCTTGTGCTCAAACTTCCTTTTCAATTGGAGAAACTTCTCGATTAATTACTTATTTCCAAGAGTTTTTTTTAATACATTCCATTTTACACAATATGGTTTCTTGATTTTCATAAGTGTACAATGGATCACTGATATTGGAAGTGCTATAGCTTGATATGGGGGTTTGAGAGGCCATAGGGGATGGATAGAGGAACCTGGGGGCATGAGGGGTCAGGGGGTTGGGTGGAGGCATAAGAGGCGTGGAGAGGGCATTGGGAGTGCATTGAGGATACAAATGATGTGGCGGTGACGGTTGGAGAACTTTCGTGTTTCTATTTTAGGTCCTACAGCACAGAGGCAGGCCTTTTAACCAGCCCACTACTGTACCCAGCTCTCTTCTGGCTGCCTCTGCCCTGGTTCGCCGGTCCAACCCCATCCTCCGCCTGCCCCCTTGCAATGATGATCCTGCCTTTTTTGGGCACTTTATACCAAGTTGGAATTTTCCTGACCCCTTACCGACCTTGGGGCTGAAAATCCAGTAAAAAGTCTGACAACACCAGGTTTTAGTCCAACCGATTTATTTGATAATAGATTCACAAGCTTTCGAGGTTTCCCTCTTCGTCAGGTGAATGGAGAGTTCTGGCCTCAGACAGAGCATATAAAGCACAGACAGTTTAGAGATTACTGATTAGAATGCGAATCCTTACACCTAACCTGCTGTTCAAGACCTGAAGTGGCTGACAATGTGAGTGGAAGGAGCACTGATCACAGGTTACAGAGATGTGTATTGTCTCCAGACAGTACAGTAAGTGAGGTTTTGCAAACCTCATTCAGCCTCTGACCTTCGGGTAAGCATTCTCCAAGGCGGCCTTCACGACACACGACAGCGCAGAGTCGCTGAACAGAGACTGATAGCCAAGTTCCGCACACATGAGGACGGTCTCAACAGGGATCTTGGGTTCATGTCGCACTATCTGTAACTCCCGTGACTTGCCTGGGTTTGCAAAACCTCACCTACTGTACTGTCTGGAGACAATACACATCTCTGTAACCTGTGATCAGTGCTCCTTCCACTCGCATTGTCAGCCACTTCAGGTCTTGAACAGCAGGTTAGGTGTAAGGATTCGCATTCTAATCAGTAATCTCTAAACTGTCTGGGCTTTATATGCTCTGTCTGAGGCCAGAACTCTCCATTCACCTGACGAAGAGGGAAACCTCGAAAGCTTGTGAGTCTATTATCAAATAAATCGGTTGGACTAAAACATGGTGTTGTCAGACTTTTTACTTTGTTTACACCAGTCCAACGTCGGCATACCCACATGCTGAAAATCCAGGCAGTTAGGATTACTTCTCACTCCACAGATGCAGCCTGGCCTGCTGAGTGTTCACGATTTCCTCCAGCATCTGTAGTATTTTACTTTGATTTAGATTAACATTCCCTAGTTCACTGACTTTGAAAAGCAAGATATTTGCTGTTATCTAGTAATGCGACATGTGTATACATCTAGGATTAGAAATGATTGCCATTTCTCGAAAGATAGAACATCTTTCAAACACTTTTGGTTCAAACATGCAGGGAAAGTCATTTTGAGATTTCTATAGGATGGCTAAAGCACACAGGAGTATATCCCAGTGACCTTCTCAGGATGTGGAAGATATTTTTAACCAGGATTATAACCTCTCAAGGAACACAAAAATCTACAATTTGTTTGTTGTGATAAAAATGTGATACCTTCATTAAGGTCAGCAATGAAATTTGAATTAACAAATAGAATATTTATCTAGCTTTACTCTATCGATGTAGTTTTGCAGATCGACTCATTCATTCTGAGTTGAAATGGTGACATTTCTCAGGACTACTAGATTGTGGAGCACAAAATTATGTTAGCTGATATTGTATGTAATATGGTATCCCCACATGATTAATGAGTTGTTTGATTTTTATGAAAAACCAAGTTAAAAAGTGATGTTTTAGTGATGTTGATTGAGGGATAAATATTGAGCAGGACACTGGGGATAAACTGCTCTGCATTTCTTCAGAAAACTACCGCAGCATCTCTTATACCTACTTGTGGGGCAGGATCTCAATTTGGTTTCTTGTGGAAAGTAAACAGCACATCAGGCAGCACAGCACTCCCTCAGTACCTCACTGGAGTACCTCCACAGATAGGAGTAAATGTTGCAGTTCACGCATATCCATTTGTGGATTCTCATACCACCTGAAATGCACAGTGTGAGGTTTATACCACAGGTATAGGAAGAGAGGGTTGTATTTTGATTTTTTTAATATTCTAATTTTTTCCATTTTTTTTCTCTCATCCTCTTCCAAAGTCATTGGGGCAATGATACTAGTGTTACAGGTGCTGGCATTCTTCCAGCACTTCACCAATATCTATTCTTCATGTGAGCTAGCAAGGTACTTCACCGTGGAGTGCGTCACAGTCAAACCCAGTCTACTCCTCCTCATTAATGCATGTTTCAACAAGGGCATTGGTTTGTGACTGGGAGTGCCACCACTATCTGTTTTTTATTACATAAACCATAACAATGTCACCCTAGCTGAAATCAACTAATTCAGTGTAGATGACAGTAAACTTGGAAACTTCCTAGCTGGCATGATGCTGTTATTGGAAGGGATGCACAACTGATGCCTGGAACATAAGCAAGTGGCATTTAAGGAAAGCTTGATTACACTGGGCATTTTCTAACTGGAAAAGAAAAGACTGAGTGAGAATATGATAGATATAATTAAAATTGAGGTGTTCAAACAAGTTAGACCTGGGTAGGTTTTTCTGTAGTACGCAAAACTGAAGGACAAGAGGTTATATACATTTAATAACAAAAAATACAACATCAAAAAATTGCCAGAGGAACTATTTTCCCAAAAGGGTGCTTAGTATGTGGAGCAGTTGGCCAACATTGGGTGACGGAACAAGGATCAAAGAATCTACAGCACGGAGACAGGCCCTTCAGCCCAAACTGGCCCATGCCGACCAAAATACCCATATAAACTAACCTCATTTGCCTGCGTTTGGCCCATAAACCTTTAGACCTTTCCTATCCATGTATCTGTCCAAGTGCCTTTTAAATGTTGTCAACATCCCTGCTTAACAGCTTCCTCTGGCAGCTCATTCCACAAATGTACCACCCTCTGTTCCTCAGGTTTCCATTAATTCTCCCCCCTTAATAAATCCGTACCCTCTAGTTCTTGATTCCCCAACCCTGGGAAAAAGATTGAGTGCTATCATCCTATCCATGCCCCTCATGATTTTACACACCTCTCTAAGGTCACCTCTCAGTCTCCAATGCTCCAAAGAAAAATGTCCCAGCCTGTCCAATCTCTCCTTTATAACTCAGTCCCTTGAGCCCTGGCAACATCCTTGTAAATCTCTTCTGCACTCTCTCCAGTTTAATAATACCTTACCTAGAGCAAGGTGACCAAAACTGAACACAATACACCAGGAAGGAATATTTAAAAGTTTCAAAAAAGGAAATGGCCAGTTCTTGCAAACTGCTGGAATTCAAAATTATTAGAAGTAAAGAAAGTGAACCTGGTGAATGACAGATGAATGAAATGAAAATCTTCTCACATCTTGAGCTGTTGCTATGTCCGGAAGAATTGTATAACTATTCAAAAAATTGAGAAAGGTAGGAGAATAAATGGATAGTTCCATCAGAAAATGCACATGGGTACGATGGGCAAATGGCCTCCTTTCGAATTGAAAAATTCAATACAAATCCTTCTGTGCATGAGAACTATTTGTACAGATTCAATCCTGGTGCCAGGACCTCATCCTGGCCTGGGGGTGGGGTCTTATTGTCATAATTCACAGGCAAATAATTGATGTGCATTGGATTAAGTTTAGCTAGCCACATTCAGATCAAGAAGTGTGGGTTGGCACTGGGAGGCAAATAGCCATGAATCATGGTTGGCACGGTGGAACAGTGATTGGCGATGTTGCCTCACAACGCCAGGGACCCAGGTTCGATTCCCGGCTTGGGTCATTGTTTGTGAGGAGTTTGCATTTCCTCCCCGTGTCTGCATGGGCTTCCTCCGGGTGCAGAGAGACCTGGGGGTCCTTGTGCACGAATCGCAAAAACTCAGTCTGCAGATACGGCAGGTGATCAAGAAGGCAAATGGAATGTTGGCCTTTATCACGAGGGGAATAGAATATAAAAGCAGGAGGTCTTGCTGCCACTGTACAAGGCACAGGTGAGGCTGCAACTGGAGTACTGTGTGCAGTTTTGGTCCCCTTATTTGCGAAAGGATATATTGGCCTTGGAGGGAGTACAGAGAAGGTTCACCAGGTTGATACCAGAGATGAGGGGATTGGCTTATGAGGAGAGTTTGAGTAGATTGGGCCTGTGCTCGTCGGAGTTTAGAAGGCTGAGGGGGGATCTTATAGAGACATATAAGATAATGAAGGGGCTAGACAGGGTAGAGGTAGAGAGATTCTTTCCACTTAGAAAGGAAACCAGAACTAGAGGGCACAGCCTCAAAATAAGATGGGGTTGGAGGGGGGAGGGCTGCAGTTTAGAACAGAGTTGAGGAGGAACTTCTTCTCTCAGAGGGTAGTGAATCTCTGGAATTCTCTGCCCATTGAAGTGGTGGAGGCTACCTCGTTGAATATGTTTAAGTCACAGGTAGATAGATTTCTGATAGACAAGGGAATTAAGGGTTATGGGGAGCAGGCGGGTAAGTGGCACTGATCCACTTCATATCAGCCATGATCTTATTGAATGGCAGGGCAGGCTCGAGGGGCTAGATGGCCTACTCCTGCTCCTATTTCTTATGTTCTCTGGTCTCCTCCCATACTCCAAAGATATGTGGGTTAGGTTGACTGGCCATGGTAAATTGACCCTAGTGTCAGGGAACATAAGAACATAAGAAATAGGAGCAGGAGTAGGCCATCTGGCCCTTCGAGCCTGCCCCGCCATTCAATAAGATCATGGCTGATCTGTCGTGTCTCAAATTAGCAGGGTAAATGTGTGATGTTATGGAAATAGGGCCTGGGTGAGATTGTGGTTGGTACAGTCTCAATGGACTGAATGGCCTTGTTCTGCACTGTAGAGATTCTATAAAATTTAGCCAAGACAGGATGTGAGGGGTTGAATGTCGGCTTCTGCTGGTTTCACATTCAGGGAAGCTAAAAGCAAAAAAAAAACTTCAATGTTTACCTGGAGGCCTCTAGTAGTCCCTTTAAGAACAACTGTTTAGGTTATAAAAGATAGTGATAAACTGAGCAAAGCATTGTCAAAATGATGCCAAATTTTGGAGCAGACCCATGAAATAGGCTTCTATTAGGGTTAAGGAACGAAGGCCTGTTCTAGATGGTCTCCAGGGGTGTCTGAACATTGCCTAACCTAAAATGACATCATAAATACATCTGGTGCTTCTTGGGCATGGGACATAGTTCTGCAAATTGTCAATTTATTCTCATTTGGTCCACAGAAGATTAGCACAGCAGAGCTTAATTCTTTTCCATCTATGGCACTAACACACCATGTCACATCCCATCACTAAGACAGCAGCACTTGTAGAATATCAGAATAACTAAGTGGTTTATTGCTTTATTTTCTTCTTGATCTGTTGATGCCCATCATACATTCTGTCCAACAGATAGCTTAAATCCAAGTCTTCCCATGCTAATGAAAATGCATCCAATGTGCATGAACTGGGAAGCTTCAGATATTTATTTTGTTTACAGTGCAATTTCAAATTGGGATGGGTAGCATTTTTACTTTGTTCTGAATCAAAACTGATGCGGCAATGATATAGAAAGAAATTTCTGCTCCAGTCAATAAACAAGATTGGGCTGAAGTTATTGGAGTAGCTGTCGTTACATTCCAAGATGCACTGTTCACACAGATTAAATGTTGCTTTGTGTTGCGAGGAACAGCAGAATTCCTTTTGTATTGATTCATGAATGCCAAACTAATATCTTGCTGGTCAACAAATAGGTTAAAGTTTCAGAAAACAAAGTAAGGAATAAAACAAGAGTGCCTGCAATTTCTTTAGCTAAAGGTCATCCAGAAATACACAGGCAGCTTGTACAAACGATAATAGAATCAGTACCTTTTGCTGTTCAGGAATATCATGGCAGAACTACTGACTGACCTTATGCTATGTTTTATATGTCAACTGATTAAATAATTATTCATAATTTTTAGCTGCCTTTCCTTTCTGTAAGTAAATGTATTTACTATAAATTGTATTTATTTCTCTCCATCATGATACTTCCTCCATCATCTGAGATGAATCCAGGCTGAGGACTTTTTCTGTAAATGCGTGAAGGGAAATATAATTGCTGAAGAAAAGTGTGATTATGATGGGTGGGATGGCTCAGTCTAGTTTTGTTCAGCTTTCATGCTTCTTAAGATGCTGTCCAGCAGCTTAATGAGGAGGTCCATCTTGTGACTCCGTTAAGAATTGGCTAACCCGAGAAAAATGTTTGGAAAAACAGTCAAGACTGGGGATTGAACACACAGTCGTGCACTTTGGAGTCTGTCAGTTATACTGTTAGAGCATTTGGGTTGCAATTTGTGAACATTTTTATTTTGCCTGTACAGTAAGTAGCTACTAAACGAGGCTGGATGGTTGAAAAGATGCCAAGCAATGCAAATCCATGATGACATCATTGGCAAGCGATACAGTGATACATTTCAGTGGGCTGACAAACGCACAGTAGCATGGTGATATTAGCAGCCTCTGCTATCCTAATAAATACAGCTAAATCACTTAAGCCTTCATGGTTTTAGCATAAATGCCTACTGTTTAGGACACATGTATTCACTGCCCAACAATAAACCAAACAAGTGCTGCAAATGGAAGATTAATTTTACTCTAGCACTTTGAGGCAAATAATAAAACCTCTCAGAGTACACTGCTTGTTAGCATCTGATAGAAAAATACTGAGAGATACTGACCAGGATTCATTTCTCCAGGGATAACTCTGCACACCTATACAGCTGCTCTGTGACTTAGTGGCATATTGACAATTAATTCCACTTTATTGCACAGCCTAAACCCTTATATCCTCTGTCAGGGGTGAGTCGTGCAAATATAGGTCAAGCTATCCCTAACTGAGAGCTCTAACTTGATTCCATTCTGTTCAAAAATACTTCAGGGAAATCAATTTTTAGATCTTAAATGACTTCCCGCCAGCCTGCAATCTCATTCAAAATGTTGCCATCACTTTAAAAACCCATATGAATGATTCCGAAGGCTGCGTTTAGGGCAATTCCTAATTCTGTTGTGATCACAGTTCTATCACGTACCTCTGAAATATCAGTGCCTACAGTAATTCCTTTTAAGAGAACTGATCTCATTCAGCAGTCGCTGTTTGTTAACAACATAACCAGCCTCAAATATTTCTAAATTATTTCATATCCAATGTGCTAAAATAAAGAACGTTAACAGCTTGAAGTCTGCTCACCATCGATGTCAGGATCTTTAAAAGTGAATTCCCTTGACATATTAGAAAGGAGATTCCCTCAGACTGAATGAAGTTCATTTTTTCAGTGTTGTTGTGAATCCTCATTAAAGGGGACCAAGAGGAAATTGTCAATGACTTATAATTAATGTCCCATCTAAGCTGTGAGAGTGGGCAAACGCGCAGCAAAGATAAAGGGAACATGCTGGCAATGTAAAATGCAGGGAATAGTCTATGCACAACCAGCATTCCCTTTAAGAGATGCACGTGCATGGCCATACACCAATTTGCAGTAAACAGGTTATGAACAGTAAAAGGAAATGAGAAGGAACAGTGCTAATAATCCTACCTCTTTTTTAAAGAATAAAAGCTACTTAATATAATATAACCTTTGCCATTTAGTACAGAAACAGTATAAACTGAAAATATAGTTTCTGATAACATCCTTCAAAAAAGAGAAACATCTTTCATAGATTTGTAAACCAATGGACTTTGACATAAACCAATGTCAGAGACTTGTGACCACCAGTTATAAATGAATAGGGTTTATTGCACATAAGCAGGCCATTCAGTGATGCAAGTGTTAATGCTCCACATCCAGCTACTCTATTTACTACTCCCATCAACATATCCTTTTGTTCTTTTCTCCCTCTATACTTATCCAACTTGTCTTCAACACATCTGTGCTGTTACCTCAGCCATCCCATGCTGTGATTTCTACGTTCTCACCACTCCCTGAATAAATAAGTTTTCTAAAATTCCTTATTTGATTTATTAGTGATAATATGTTTAGCATCTCTAATTTTGGACTGTCCCATAAGTAAAAACATCTCATCTACTATGTTAAGCATTTTCATAATTCTGAAGGCATCAATAAGATTTTGATACTTCGACTAATTTTTGGGACTTGTTGATGGGCTGTAACATCAATGAATTTTATTGTTAATTATTGTTTAAATTAAATGGTTCCATTTGAATTTCTGTTAGTGAGACAATGGGCAGTCAAGGACTTTGGTAAACTTTGCAGTTGTTGCACTCATTGGTTTACAACTTTAAGTTAATTAAGTATTTTTTTATTAACTTTGATGGACTAGCTACAAGAATTTTGAACTTTGGATGATTTTACATTTAAACAAGACCCATGCATTGTTTTAATTGGTCTGTACTAGAAGGAAACCTTTATTCCTTTGACATTATGGTAGAAAGTGTTTTTTAACATTTGTTCTTAGTGGTTTTAGTATTTGTTCATGTAAGTGTTTATGATAGGTACACTATTGACAAGAGAATGTGATCTTGTTTGCTGTAACTGCTTCATGTCTAAAGGAACAGTATAATTTGTTTGTAATGTCACATAAATTTTGGGGGCCCATGGGAAACAAGGAATGAACACTTGTCCTTAGTCTATGAGGCTCCACTTAGAGGTCAGGTGACATGAAATGATTCATAACTTAAGCCAATGGAAGAGATGAATTTGGATTACTACTCAACTAAGCGATCCTGAAATAATGAGAAGTGCTGATTAAAGTTGGAAAATTGGAATATTTGTTGCCGCTGAGTTAACATGGTTTCTGGGATGATGACTCTTATGGACACAGTTCAACATCACTTCAAAGACAGAAAAGACAAAGATGTTGGGTGGGATTTTCTGGCTACTTTTGCCCCAAAACTGGAATATCCCACCTAGGGTTAATGGATCTTTGCATGGTCCACTCCCCCTGCTCACTACAATTCCCATAGTGGGCGAGACAGGAAAATTCCCCCTGTTGCCTGTGTTGGCAATGCTCAAGAACTCCAAGAGTACCTGAGGAATAAGGGACATCCTTATTGTCAATGTTGCATTATGAAATAGAAACATAGAAAATAAGTGCATGAGCAGGCCATTCGGCCCTTCGAGTCTGCACCACCATTAAATCTGATCATGGCTTATCATGCTCTTTCAGTATCCCACTCCTGCTTTCTTTCCATACCTCTTGATCCCTTTAGCCACGAGGGTTATGTCCAGCTCCCTCTTAAACACATCTAATGAACTAGCCCCAACAGCTTTCCATAGTAGAGAATTCCACAGGTTCATAACCCTCTCAGTGAAGAAGTTCTTCCTCATCTCAGCCCTGAATGGCTTACCCTTATTCTTAGACTGTGATTCCCTGTTCTAGACTTCCCCAACATCGGGAACATTCTTCTCACATCTAGCCTGTCCAGTCCCATCAGAATTTTATATGTTTCTGAGATCTGCTCTCATTCTTCTAAATCACAGTGAGTACAAGCCCAGTCAATCCAGTCTGTCTTTGTATGTCCGTCCTGTCATTCCAGGAATGAACTTTCGGTGGATTCCCTCAATGGCAAGAATGTCCTTTGTCAGACTAGGAGACCAACACTGCACACAATACTCAAGCTATGGCCTCACCAAGGCCTTGTATAACTGCAGCAAGACAACCTTATTCCTATAATCAAATCCTCTTGCTATGAATGATAGCATATCATTAGCTTTCTTCACCGCCTGCTGTACCTGTACACCAACCTTCAACAACTGTTCCACCATGACACCCAGGTTACATTGCACTTCCCCTTTTCCTAAACTGCCACCCTTCAGATAATTTCCTTCCTGTTTTTGCTACCAAAGTGGATAACCTCACATTTACCCACATTATATTGTATTTGCCCACTCAGCCACTCTGTCCAAGTTACAATGCAGCCTTTTAGCATTCTCCTCACAGTACACACTGCCACTCAGCTTATTGTTGTCTGCAAATTTGGAGATGCTGCATTAATTTCCTTCATCCAAATCATTAATGCACATTGTGAATAGCTGGGTCCCAGCACTGAATTCTGAGGTACTCCACAAATCGTTGTCTCCCACTCTGAAAAGGATCCCATTTATTCCCATTCTCTGCTTCCTATCTGTCAACCTGTTCTCTATCCACATCAATACATTATCCCCAATATCATGAGCTTTAATTTTGCTCACTGAGCTTTAATTTGGCTCACAATTTTGCTTTAGTTCTGCTTTATTCATACATACTGTTTATTTATATCTTGTTGGGTCAAGTGAATATACCTAGTGTTAGAAATTTGGATGTCGGAATATTAGTTAGAAGGGTTTTGCACAACAAAACCCTGATTCTTACACTTCTATAAACTCACCTCCCAGCCTTATGGAGAAAAAAATCTCAGCTTGTATAATCTTTCCTAATGGCTGTACAATCTTAGTTCTGGTAACATCCTTGTAAATCTTTTTTTGTAAGTTTTCCAGAGCTCCTCTATGTATTGATATGAAGACCAGAATGGTGCACAGTCCAGTAAGTGTAGTCAAAGCAAAGTGCTGTATATGTTTTACATAATGGATTGGATTTTCGGGCCTCGCTCATCCTGAAACCATAAAATCTCGCCTGAGGTAAATGGACCTTTCCATGGTCCACCCCTTGCCCGCTCTGATTCCTGTGGTACAATTCCAGCCAACATCTCCATTTTTGAAAACTGTTCCTCTAGAAATGAATGTTGATGTTTAAATTGCACCTTTAAGGTATATTAACCTGCATTGCTATTTTTAAAGATACCCCTCGATCACTTTGCACTTCTACCCCATTTGGATTCTAATATTCCAAGGAATATGTGGCCTTATTTTTCCACCAAAACACACTATGTCACATTTACATATATTGAAATTCATCTCCTACTTAAATGTATGCATGATGCCCTCAATTTAATGATTAATTGGTGTAACCCTATGTTATTTTTGCACAGTGCATTAGTATTACTGTTACAAAAAATGTATCAAATATTGAGGTGGGTGCAAATTTACACACAGTAATTTATTCTTAAAGTACATTTTAATTATAATCATTCTTCTTGGTTCTCTTATGGTTATAATGTTCTTTGAAACATTCATCCGTTGATTCATTATTTTTTGTTCTCATCTCGGTGAGACATTTTACTCTACGTTTTCTATGTTTTTTATTTCTTTTTCTATTTCATACCGTTCATGTCAACATCAAGTAATCCTAACTCTATTAAATCTCAGTTAGGTACAAAGCAAAGCTATCTCTCTTCTACCTAGCCACATGTCCTCATCTTGAATGCAATACCATTGCCCATACAAGCTATACATAGAGGATGCCATATTGGGGGTAGTTTTGTATTGCACTCTTGTACACTAAATACTCAAGCTCATCACATATAGAGCCCTTTCTACTTCATTTACTTCAATCTATAATATACTAGAAAGATGGGACCAAAGGTGGAAGGCTAGTCTTTAATTTATTGCACTGACCAGTCATTTTTCCTGTTATGACTGTGTATTTATGTTTCATGTCCTTTGTTTATCTTAGTTACATACATAAAGAATACCATATCTCACAAAGAAGAGTCATGCTGTCAATGTTTTTTGTATTGAACTGATTAGGACAAGTCTTTCTATCTGTTCTGATGAGTGCAAGATGAAAAACTTCAACAACATGTCTGTTTTCAACAACATAATTCTCTGCATCTTCACCAAGCAGAAGGATCAATCCTAGTAAAATCTATGGCATAATTTAATCTGATAAAATGGTGGTTTGTGCTGTGGTGGCTACATCTGTGTTAAAAATTGCCTGGTGGAGCTCAGGATCCTCCTCTGGCATGGTAGTCTCTGTTGAATTTGCTGGAGAAGAAAATAGTTGTCTGAGGAGCTACACAATCTACTGGCATTGGTTTTTTCTGCACCAAACTCTGAATTAGCTGCTCTTTTTGTTTCTGCCTAGCTCTTCCAAAGGCCATCAGCAACTGTTCCTCTGTTGTCAGTGTGAATGTCTACCATTTTCATATCTTGCTTACGGGTGTCTTGTAATGGAGGCATGGACACCCAGGAAGTCATGATCCATTAACCACAAGGTATCCTGAGAAGATTAGGTATTGGCACCATCTGGGTCTAACCATCACCAGACATTACTATCTATCTAGCATTCTCAACACACAGCTACATCAGTGCTGACTGTCTTACAGATCATGCCATGATGTGCAACAGTGTTAGTATGTAACCCTTGACATTTTTCATTCAAAACAGAAATGATGTCCTCTTATCAATACTTCCTACCCAGATAGAAAACCCAACCATTCCTCAAGTCAATTGAATAGATGCTTTCACGCAGAGTGCAGGAGCAAAATGGAACATACTTCAAGACACAGTACTGCACTCTCAACACATGGGAAGCAAAAATGCACGTGGGCCGACTGGTTTGAGGTTAATATCACTGTTCGAAGCCTAGCGGCCCACTCTTATTAATTACAAAAGAGATCCAAGTGAGAAGACTCTGAGTGCACTCAGCCACTCAAAATAAACTCCAACAGACTACCAGGTGGTATACTGGTTACAAATTTGCCAAAATATCCAGATATCCTTTGACACAAGGAATGCTAGGGCATATATAAAGGGGCCAAAAAGGCAGCAGGTTGATTTGCAAAGAAAATGACTCAGCTAAAAGTAACGGCAAGGTTGTAATCTCATCCTAGCAATATAGTCTTCTCCTCCTTTCCCTGCCTATAGTTATCTAGCTTGTTTTAAACACATCTATGCCTTTGCTTCAACTCTCATTTATTGCCTACATGATGTATGACAGCAATTTGCAAAGCTTACTTCAACATCACCTACCATATCTATCACTGGTAGGTTCTCCTCTAAGTTACATTCTATCCTGTCTTGGACATGTACTATTGCTCCACTGTCTTTTTGGTTTAGTATACTGAACTACTAAACATCAATGGTGTTCTGTTGGACTATTAGCAATCGACTAGTTTTGTCCTTCAATAATGAAAATAAACCAATGGAAGCTGTTTTTGATCAGCCTGGAAAGTCCTAACTAAGTAATCCTTGTAAATAAGCATTGTAGTCTTAATCCCACAAATTGACCAAACCTTTTCTAAAGAGCAAATGTACAACTTCAGGTCGCAGATTAAAGCAAGGATTGGGTCATGACCTGAAGGGATCTGAGGCAGCGGCGGCAATTGTTGAGATAAGACACTAGCAGGATAGCCTTGGGATTGGCACTGAGGTGAACATCTTTGCTTCAGGACCCCAAGAGAACTTCAGAGCTTTCAAAGCCAGTGAGCCCCCTGAACAACTATCCCAACCACCGCCCCCCCACCGCACCGCCCCCTCCCCACACACACACACACACACACACACACACACACACACTCAACAACTCTCCACTCTCACAACAAATGGCCCCTCCACAATGCCAGACAACCCCATTCCCACCCCACTCTCAGTTTGGCGTCAGACCAACTTTTTATTCTTAAAATGGGATCAGTGGGAAAAAGTTTGGGAAACAGTGGACTAGGGTTTTGATTTCTAAAGAGTGATTGTTTAATATTTGACAGTCATGTCCCTCGAGCTCAGTCAAACTTTGACTTACCTCATAAATTTTGCCAACTTCCAAAAATATATACCACTGATTGTTAAATACCTTTTCCAAAGGAATTGCTCCTGAAGCCTGCTGGCATTATTGATAGGCATATATCTTGAAGTATTCTTGAAGACTTCACATCATCCCAAAGGCACTGGCTTCACGAGAATTTTTTGTTGAGTTAGTCTATGAGCATGAGTTCCTCCTGTCACATTTGGATGTTATGAGTATTGTTGACACACTCTAAAAGTCAACATTACTTCATTCACAATGTCAATGGACAAGTTTCTGTCATTGATGGTCTAGAAGGCAAATTGATTCTGACATTTTATTTATTCTAACTGCAGCTGAGTTCCACCTTAAGCTGTGTGAAGAAGCAAACATTTCTCATCTTATACAAAAAAGAGGTTATATGGTCAATAATGATCTATGTCATTTTGTTTTCTTCTTGAACTGCGATGTGGTATCTGTTTCAGATTTTTTTCCATTGGGATGCAAACAGAAAATTGAGATTAAGCATTGATTTCATTCAATTTATCATGTTTTCCTTCATAAAATGTAACTCCTGGAATCTCACTGTTTATCTGAGGTGAACTTGTGCATAGTAACTTTAGTGACATTTAAATACACAACTTTCTTCAAAAATCAAGCCTGAAGCATGCTCAATTTGAAAATTATTTCAATTATTGCTTCAGGGTAATAATGCATTCAATAATCAAGTATAAGGGGAAGTTTCCGAATGAGACATAGTAAAATTAAACATTGAGAAATTGGATTCAAGAAATAATTTTGATCATAATCATCTGAATTTTATTAATTTTCATTGTTGATAATATATTGTGTATTGAAGCCACATCTTCACTGCATTATCTCACAGTAATAT
This sequence comes from Carcharhinus amblyrhynchos, assembly GCF_965287045.1. Classification (NCBI taxonomy): domain Eukaryota; kingdom Metazoa; phylum Chordata; class Chondrichthyes; order Carcharhiniformes; family Carcharhinidae; genus Carcharhinus; species Carcharhinus amblyrhynchos. The sequence continues at coordinate 41,576,016 of NC_137324.1, read as the reverse complement.
TTGCATATAAAACTACACTTAGTAATGTATGAGTTGACATACTAATCATAGAATACCTACAGTGCAGAAAGAGGCCATTTGGCCCATTGAGTCTGCACTAAAAACAATCCGACCAGGCCCTTTCCTCTTAACCCCATGTATTTATCCTACAAATCTCCCAACACCAAGGGAAAATTTAGCATAGCCAATCAACCTAGCCAGCATGTCTTTGGAATGTGGGAGGAAACCAGGCTACCCAGAGGAAACTCATGCAGACACGGGGAGAACATGCAAACTCCACACAGACAGTCAGCTGAAGCTAGAATTGAACCCAGGTCCATGGCGCTGTGAAGCAGCAGTGCTAACCTCTGTGCCACTATGTGCATGTCCATGCACATGCGAATTATAAATATGGAACCTCATACACTGTGGAAAGCAAACTCTAGTTTCCAATTGTTACTCAATCCTTGCAAGATGGAGAATAACCTGTTGTAAAGAAGTTGAATAATTTACATTCTGCTTAGTCCACTTTGTCTCACCCTAAATAATTAAACTCTCATTAAGAAAGTCACAGACCTGCCTTTAATTATAGAATAGATTAATAGACAAAATTTGCTGCAGGCTGGGCATTTGATTTCTAATGCATGCACAGAATTTATCACATGTTTTAAATTTGGAACTGAAGCCTGATACCATCTGGCCTGCATGGCAAGGTAATATTTTTATAATGAGGCTAACCAAATATAACTTTGAATTTATTTGTGAATATTATTAAGAAGAGAAGTACTCATTAAACCGTACAACCAATTAATAGGAAGAAAAAAGCTGTTTTGCAATGACTACAGTTGACTACAGGCGACACAGTGGCGCAGTGGTTAGCACTGCTGCCTCACAGCGCCAGGGACCTGGGTTCAATTCTTGGGTCACTGTCTGTGTGGAGCTTGAACATTCTCCCCATGCCTATGTTGGTTTGCTCTGGTTTTCTCCCACAGTCTAAAGACGCGCATATTAGGTTGATTGGCCATGCTAAATTACCCCTTAGTTTCGGGGTGATTAGTAGGGTAAATATGTGGGGTTAGGGGAATAGGGCCTGGGTGGGATTGTGGTTGGTACAGACTCAATGGGCTGAATAGCCTCCTTCTGCACCATAGGGATTTTACATCCAGTGTGGTTAAGATTAGTTTAGCATTTCTAGAGGAACTAACCTGAAACTTTAGAATTTAAGATCCCATTTTAGAAGTTTTGTGCATATATTTTAAAAAGTGATGTTACAAAGTTGTAGGGAATATACAATGTTTTGTTCATATGCTAATGCTCATCCCACTTGCTTGGTATTGTTAACTTATTATGACTTTTGGGAAACTGTCCCTAATTTTCTCCTGTTATATAATAGATAAATGCAGAAATCTCAAATCAGTTGAATTAGGTGCTTGTTCCACATCTTCCACTGGACACACACACACACACACACGAGCTTAAAAATCAACATTTCTAATTTTTTTCTTGAAACTATTCTTGAGGAAATATTCAAAATGAACAGAGTGGCTATGAGAACCAAGATTGCAGCTTGCTAAATATATTTCTATTTATTTATCAAGATAAATGCTAATTAATACAAGTTGCTTTTATTTTTGTACATCTATTCATGTCAAAAATACTCCAATTCATGTGCATCCCACTGTGAATATCCTTCTTGAATCTTTCATATTTTTTATCATTTATTTTTATCCCAAGTCTGCAGGTGCTTGTGCTGGGATATTTCTCAGCTCTTTGAAAATGCCATCGATACACCATAAATCAAAAAGAATTATAGCTTCCTCAAAATTTAAAGATTCCCTTGTGCTCTTTTTCATTACTACCTGTGCAGTGCTGTGCATATGCTCCTAGACTGACTTCTTCAAACAGATATATTATCATCTCCAGATCCTTCATTTGTATGCCAGACACCTTGTCCAGATCTTCTTGTATATTAGCCTATGTTTTAAATATAATTGGTTTATGTAGAGTTGTGAATTGGTTGTTTTGGCTGCTGTTTTAGTCTGTGACAGTGACAGTTATTTGCTTTTTGTACTGTGATTCTGTACCTTGGACGTAGCCAGATATTACCTGTCATGCTGTGATCATCCCCGCATACCGTGACAGTTACAGCCTGTCATACTGAGCTTCAGCACCACGGCCAGAGACCAGCCATTGTCTGTCATTCTGCACCATGGACAGAGACAGCTATTGTCTGTCATTCATTCAGCACCATGGACAGAGACAGGCATTCCTTGTTAAGAACGACAAATCAGTGCCATGGATCGAGTTAACATTCCTACTCTACTCATCATTATAGAAACATCGCAGCCTATTATAAAAATAAAAAAATTGCTTGTTAAATATTATTACAAAACTGAAGAGTTTAATTAAAATGAGACTTGCATACCATAAAACATTATCATTCTAAAAACATCCTTTATTTAAAACGGTTTTGTATACCACACTTCAAGTAATTAATTCCTCGCCACAAATCAATGTCATCTAAGGTTAGATTAGGCATCAGAGATGATTGACCGCCGATCATCTCCAACGTGGTGTCAATCATATGTAATTAATCTTGTCAAGCATAGTGCCCAACTTAACAATATTTTTAAGTTAGATCAAATTCTTCACGGATCCAAGCAGTTTCCAGATATGACAGAATTGCATGTTGTTTAAACATGCAACAGAAATACATATTGCCAACTTAATAGTGGGGTTGATGTAATTTTGCTGCTCTATGCAATTTTTCATAGCCTAGGAAAATGTGATGATTTCTGCTCTGTCACAGTGCCACTGTTTAGTGGATGTAAGAGAAATGTTAGAAAAACATCAACACCATGCTGAACTCGCTTTAAATAGGCACAAGCTAATACAAAAAAAATCACTTTTAAATTCCTTTAAACTTTCACTGACAAAATGTTCCCAGTCCTGTTTCAGTAACCTATTTGTGCAAGAGAGTTAGGCAGGGGCAGAGAAAGAAAGAGACCAATGGCATTTCAATTAGATTTTGTGCATAATGCAGTTTACAAACCTTTGGCTTACAACAAAGTCACATCCTACAGAATACCTAAAAATATTAATGTCATATTAATGTGATATGGATTGCTTTTGGATAGCTTTATAGAAGAGGTGATTATAATCTTGTCACTCTGCATTTGGTATAGATTCGCTGTGGTATGCAGTAACATGCTTGGTCATTCTAATTTCCTAATTTTATTGTTCGAACTTACGTTAAAAAATACTTTTGAATAACATGTGCTCCCTAAGATAGACCAAAGTGTTTCAAACTTTACTCTTATGGTTGACTTCTTTCATTTGTGTCTTGATCTCTGTCTAATGCAACGCATTTCTCACTAAAGTAAGTTAAGAAATTAACATCTGGTTGTTGATGGAGCAATGAATTATAAGGATATTACAGCAAGGTTTCACAAGTTAGGTTCTTGCCTTTGAAGCAAGACAGTGCCACCCCACGTATGTTCAAAGAAGTGAAGCTTTGACTTGCGTGGAAAATTAATGTACTGCCATTTACTATCTGCATTTTATGTTTACTGTAATCAATATTATAAAGATTAGTATCATTATATGTCAAGAAATCACCATTAAACCCAAAGACATGCATACATTTCTGTTTGTTTTACTCTACGATTACAATTCATTTATTCATTTTTTAGAACACACCAGCACTCCTAAATCAGAGTGTAATGTAGAATGAGCTAAATTATTCATATTTAATTAAATTATGTACAGAAAAATTACAAATGGTCTAAAATATTTCATATATTTGCAAATCAAGACAAACTGATGCATCATAAAATTTATCAATTGTACTATCAATTCCTACATAGAAACCTCAAGCAAGGGAAAGTTATAATTCGTATAGAAACTATTAGTGGTCGATTTGTATTTTCAGTTCAACATAGTCAAGGATCAGAATGTGGGACATTGTATGGGCCAGTATTTATGGCTCAGGACCATGTGTTTGCCCTGTGTTTGCCATCTGAGCCAGCATTATTTCCTGCTTTCCTTTCAGTGGCCAAAAAGATTTAGAGATCAAATGGGTTAGTCACATCATGGTTCACACTAGTGTATGGGCTTATTTATGTTAGTATACACATGTATAATGAAGCCATCTTATACTGAGCAGTTTTTTTATTCTTTCGTTTATTATCCGTCTTGATTTGCCCTTAAGATAGGGGTGAACTATTACCATCAACTGTCTTTTGTAACAAATTGAAAACATCCCAGTTTAATTCAAGAGCAAGCGTTGAATCTATCAAATGAGATGTGACTGTGTGAACCTCAAGTTCAGGATAATAGTTCGGTGGTACAGTGGGACAGTGGTTAGCATTGCTGTCTCACAGTGCCAGGGACTTGGGTTTGATTCCTGGCTTGGGTAACTGCCTGTGTGGAGTTTGCACATTCTCCCCGTGTCTGCAAGGGTATCCTCCGGCTGCTCCGGTTTCCTCCCACAATCTGAAAGATGTACTGGTTAGGTGAACAGATGCTGGAATGCGGTGACTAGAGGAATTTCACAGTAACTTCATTGCAGTGTTAATAGATGTGATAAACAAATAATCTTCAATCAGCTCTGTTTAGAATTAAGCAAATTTTATTGTGCAACCAGTGCCCTAATGAAGCCTCGTGTCATGTGTCAAATATCTAAAATTTGAACCAACTGAAAAAAAAACACATGCTTCCAATATTGTTGTTCTGTTAAAAGCTTGTCATTTAGATGGTGGGATAGGTTTCATTCCTTTTGGCACATCACTCACCCTTTATAGAACCCTCCTGATTTTCATTCTATTTATTTCGTCTCATTGTGGAATGTTCAAGAATGCGTAATTCCTTCTAAAAGCAGAGAAGGGTTATACTCTGAACTTCACAATAACTTCATGGTGTTAGCCAGCAGGGAGTATTTTTACTTCAGTGAGTCATATATTACTGCAGCATGACATTTTTCATATCAATGACTATTTACCAGATTCTGATGACAAACTATCAACAAAAAACATTAACACAATGTTACTTCCTGGCTTGCTGAGTGGTTCTCGCATTTTCTGTTCAATTTCCATCTATAATACTTTGTTTTATGATCAACTTTTTCTGCTGTTTTAAATACAGATATAACAGCAGATACAGTCAATGATGTAGGGACAAACTCACATCATTCTGGTTAGCTGGGCCTACAAACTACTCCACTTCAGCTGCTTAATACCAAGCAGACAGAATAGTCCCAAATGTGATCACCATTCTAGGCTGAGTTTTTGGCCTATTTTGCATGGATACTGTAATTGGCCTCAGTGCCCCAGTGTTGTTGTGGGGCAGAGGCAGTATGGGGAGGAGGGTTTAATAGAATTCAAAAGTGCAGGAGACCATTCGGCACATCGAGTCCTCACCAACCACAATCCCAGCCAGGACCTATCCCCATAACCCTATGCATTTACCCTAGCTAGTCCCCCTGACATGAAAGGGCAATTTATCATGGCCAATCTACCTAAGCCACACATCTTTGGACTGTGGAAGGAAACCCACACAAACCCGAAGAGAATGAGAAAGCTCTGCACAGACATTAACCCAAGCCAGGAATCAAACCCGGTCCCTGGTGCTGTGAGCCAGCAGTGCTAACCACTGTGCCAATGAGCCATCCCACCACTGTCTCGCTCCAGAATCTGCCGGAAATTTAGTTGGGAGTGTACAGTTACCTGTGAAGCCAGAATTAAAATTTGCAGTGATGCCTCTGTTGTTAAACAGCTTACAAATGCCTCTTATTAAAGGTCACACATGAGCAACAGCCACTTGGAAAGCAGTGGAGGTGGCTGGTGACAATGGAACTCTGATTGTGGGTGGTCTGCCAATTTGGGCTACCCGTATCAGAATGTATTTAGTGTAAACAATAAGACTGGAGCAGGAAGCCCAATTGTTAATCTCAAATAGTTAAAGGGCAATAAGGAAGGCGGGCTTACTCTCTGGGCTGCCTTTTTCCCATCGCATGGTGGCTCCCCTTTCTCTTTACCCACTCCATCTCTTAAACCAATCCTCCCTTCCATCACTGCCCCTCTCCCTAACACTCAGAAACCCTTCTGGCCCAAGAGCCTAGGCTTATGTGCTCCGGGGATCCATGGTCTTGGGCTTCTCTCTCCCGCTGCAGTCCTGGCATCAGCCACCGATGCCCTCTTGGTGCTGCCCGCACTGATGAAGCTGCCACAATGAGAGATGGAAGTCCCGTTCAGTCCTTGTTAATGAGCCTCATAAAGCATTATGGCTGCAGAGCCAGGTCGGCTTCATGTTAATGGGATTTTTCAATGGCCCTGGATTACAAAGGGGAATATTGACCAGGTTTTCCACTATTGATCTCTAGTGATTGCTACTGGAAGAAAGTATGCATTGTCTGTAATGCTCCCCCAGTTGAATGTCTTGTCAATGCTTACAGTGATGGCTCACAGATAAGTAAGGCATCTCTGGACAAACCACCATAGATATCCAATGTCCAAGTGGCCCTAACCTATCAAGTTTAATACCTCAGAAATACCTTTTTTTATATAGTGTTCTGTCTCTTAGAAACCTTTCAAAGAAGCTCATGTAGTTTGAGTTAATTTATATACCTCGGCTATTACCAAAAAATTGACAGTCATTATGCACTTAACAGTCAGACAAATATCAGTGTGATGTCTGCCTATTAAATTATTTTTGGTGGTATTAGTTGAGGAAGCAACAGAAAAGGACACAATTAATTGAGAAAATTGATAAAAGCTTTTCATTTTATTTCCCAAACTCTGTTGGCTAATTACTGAAGCAGATTTGTAAGATAACAGCAATGCTTTTTGACCCAGCAACATGACTCTGACATGGAGAGGATGCATTGCTTTGGGAGAGTTGAGAGAAAGAAATTCTACTGCTGATGTAACTTTTGTGAGGCCTCTTTTTAATCTATTAAGAGTTTAAAATAGATGATGCTTAAAAGCCAGAGGCTCCCTCAATGCATAGCGGGTCGAGATGCCGCCTTAATCACATGTACTTACAAGCACTGTACCTCCCCACACCCCCTCCACCCCAGACAGTTGTGTTCCTCTGTCACAAAAAATAATTAATCAAATAAAAAAAATCAGAACCATTAAAAATAGTGGATCAACAGTCAACACATTTGAAAACTAGGAACTATGACTTTTGGGACAGGATTGTTTTATTCTCCTTGTATTGATTCACATATTTTGATATTGAACAGATAATGAGTTAATAAAGATATGCAATGACATTTCATAGTTACATCAATAAGTATCAGAAAGGTTTGATTAATTCTCTGGTTCTTGAGCCTGCTGAGAAGGTTTTTTTTGACATGGTATTTAGCAATTTGTTTAAAATTTCATTCTGTGGCACTGCATATGTGCTTTGAATGGAACTATTCAGGTATTGTTCATGTTATTACGTAAGTGGGCCTGCCACTGAATATTGGCATCTCCAACTAGTCGACTAGGTTAGCTGTCACGACACTTTTGAACTGGAGTACCATATTTGCATATCTGCACACCAGCGTATGTAAACCCCAGATGTGTGCTTAATGACATGGAAAAAAAAGGCACATGAACAGTGTGCCATTCACCCTTCAGGAGCCAGTCAGTGAGTGGTTTTATATTTGAGAGAGCAGACATGTGGGTGAGGGTAAAAATCCATTTTATATTCAAAAGGAAGGTCAGTGCAGGAATGAAAAGATTGTTGCCACCATTTAAAATTAACTACAATAAAAAAAATCGAGAGCAATTGTATCCTAGTATCACAATGCTGTTGGGATGCTTAGATCAATTAATAAGCGCACTGCGAGATTGAGCTAAAAGTCCGATACAGAACCAAATGGAGTTAAGCTACAGATCAGCCAGGATCTAATTGAGTTGCTGAACAGGCTCAAAAGAGCTGAATGGTCTACCCCTGTTCCTGTGTACCAAGTTTCCAGTCACTGTTGTCACTGAATTAAATGATCTCAGCTTCAGCTGGGTACTGAAACTATCCTCAGGACACTGGGGAAGGAGGAATTAGCCAGATTTCCAGCCCCACATTACACCTCCACTGTTGGCATGTCAGGGCTTCAATATAAAGAGAAATCAAATTAAAATAGGCTGTGATGTCTCAGTACAAAAATCCCAAAAGGCTGTGAATGTTTGGAATTCTAAACCCCAGAGAGCTGTGGATGCTCAGTCAATGAATATTCAAGAGAGATTGATTGACTTTGTGGTACTGAGGAAATTAAGCAAGATTGAAGATACTGCAGGAAGTGGAGTTGAGTTAGAAGACCTTGTTGAATGGTGGACCAGACTCGAAGGGCCAAATAACTTACTCCAGCTCCTATTTATGATGATCTTTATGTTCTTGGCATTACTAAGGCTCAGCCTCAAAACCTGGGCTGTAGCTGAAAAGAACCAATAGGCATTGTAAATATATGAAGGCATATATGTGACATGCAGCTGAAAAGAAAAAGACAGATTTGCCCATTTTGTTCACATGTGCACAGCAGCCCCAGTTCACGAGAGCAAATGTCATGTGTGGAATTGATTTGCATGAGCACTAATATGATCCCCACTGGCAAGAAGTTCAATATGTCAGTTCACTTTATCACGGCTCGAGCTGGAGCTGACACGATTCTTGCAATGAATCTGAAACGGAGCAGCCTTAATAACTTCAAAACTACTACACTCCACAGATGACTTTAAGAGATAGATTTACTAGTTGACAGCAGCTCAGAATCTTAATGAGGTCTTGGAAGTGCATTCATGCGTTAAAGAAAAATCTGCATTAAGAATAATAACTTACATTTTACTTCAATATAATTGTAAGCAATCCTTTATAAAAAAATGTATGTTTCAATTAGTTTAGGAAAAATAGGGATCTTCTTTCTATTATGGATATTTTGTGTTTTTTGTTTTTCTCTCTGGTTAAACCTGTTCCTAATTACAGCTGCCAGTAGCTGAGAATTAAGCATTGGAGATGACGAAGGAAAGAACATTTCAGTTTAATGCTAACCTCAAGGACCACCATTACAAAGCTGCATCTCTTGTTAAATTAAGCAATTTGGGTGTGTATGTGGTCAGAGAGAAATACAGAGACAAGGAGCAAGCACTGAGCGTGCAGATAAAATAATAAACCTTTATTATTATGTATATTTTATTTGAACTTAAAAAGTTAAAGCATAAAGTCGGATTCAAATTATGGTCAGTACCAAAGCCACATTTATTTGAAGTAGACGATACGAATTTGAATGGAACTAAAAAGCGAATATTAAGGCTTCATCATCAAACATTGGAGCTTCAAATAGTTTCTCTCACATTTTGGAGTCAGAACATTAGTGACTAAACTATCTTCCTGTGCTGGTGTTCAAAGGAAGAATTGAACCTTTGCGACTTATTTCTGAGGTTAGAATTCCGTCTCTGATCTTTCACCGAAGCATGGATCAAGTTGGCGCATCACTGATTTTTCTCACTGGGAAATTTAATCCTTCTCACCGCTTGTATTTCAAAATGACTCTTCCCAAGTGCCTCATATTAACTCCAAAACTCAACTTTGGGATTATATACAACTTCCCTACATTTTGAACTGACATATCTGAGCAGGCAAACATGTTCTATGAAAAATCTAATTAAGAAAGAATACATTGACATTGAGATTACCCTCCTATGAAAATAACGCTGCATTTAAAAAGCCTGTTGCTAGATGTCCCATTGTATAATTTAACAAGACACCACGACCCCAGACCTTTGGAATACAGAAATTATTTGGAAGAAATAGAGGAGAATTTATTTGAAAGGAAGTGATGTTAGGGGTAAGTTTTTCACTCAGAGGGTGGTGAGTGAATGGAATCGGCTGCCGTCAGAGGTGGTGGAGGCGAACTCGCTTGGGTCTTTTAAAAGACTTCTGGATGAATATATGGGATTTAATGGGATTGGGGGTTACAAATAGGTCTATGGATTGGTAGGTATTGATGTGATCGGCGCAACTCGTGGGCCGAAGGGCCTGTTTGTGCTGTAGTGTTCTATGTTCTATGTTCTATGAAAGCTCATTTTGGATAGGGGGTGGGCTGTGTTTCATTTACTCAGAGCAATTTCAAGCTCCAGGTTAAATTGAAAAGAATCATCCTTCAGTGGCACAGTGGTTAGCACTGTTGCCTCACAACTCCAGGGACCTGGGTTCAATTCCTGGCTTGGGTCACTGTCTGTGTGGAGTTTGCAATTCTCCCCATGTCTGCATGGGTGTCCTTTAGGTGCTCTGGTTTCCTCCCACAATCCAAAGATATGCAGGTTAGATTGATTGGCCATGCTAAATTGTCGCTCAGTGTCCTGCAATGTGTAGGTGAGAGGGATTAGTGGGGTAAATGTGTGGGGAAGTTGAGGGGATAGGGCCTGGGTGGGATCATTATCAGTGCAGACTCAAAGGACTGAATTGTCTCCTTCTGTACTGTAGGGATTCTATGAAATCAAGTATTTTTTAAATATATAATATTTCCAGTTAGTTTACATTAAAATCGAATTACACAGAATCTATACAATAGAAACAAGTTACTTATCCCAGCTGGTCCATGATGATGCTTAATCTCCATATCAGCCTCCTCTAACTCTAACTGCCTCTTCTTACCTTGTCCCCATATCCATTCTCTTCTCCCTTTTGGACACATCTACTGTCTCCATAAATATAGCAACAATTTGTCTTTCAACCATTACATATTGTAATGAGTTCCATCTTCTTGCTGATCTGTGAGTGAATTATTCCTAATTTTCTATTTTGATGGATTAGTGGCTATTTTATATTTAGGATCCTGCCCTTCCCCCCAACCCACCACCGCACCCCCTCCCCTCCTTGTTCTGGTCTCACCAGTAGGCGGAAACAGTTTTGTTTTTTGCACCCACCCGATTGAACTTCCTAATTTGAAAGGCCTTTATCGGGTCTTTTTGTTTCCAGTGAGTCGAACCCCAGCCTGACTGTCCTTTCGTAACAGTTCCATTCTCTCAGTTCTGGTAATACCCCAGTAAATCCTTTTCTTAATGCATTTGCCAGTGCTTCCCTGTCCTCTCTCTCGTGTGGAGACCAGAGCTGGGCACAGCATTTCAACTGTGGTCGAACTAAGCTTCTGTTTTGATTTAATATTTTTTTTAATAACCATAGGCTGCCAATGAAATGCAACTCCTGAAAAGCAGTTGGATCATTTCCATTTTAATGCAATCTTCATTGTTTCAGAATACGGTGAGAAAGAGGAACAAAAGAAAGAGAACAAAAAAAGTGAAATAAAGCAGGTCAGAAAATAGAAGACAATCACACAAAGCAAATAGGAATCAAAAAAGACAGCAGGGAAGAAAACTGGGAAAGTAGAACCTAATTAAACTGCTTTGTGTGATACTCTCAATAGGAAGAGGAAAACAATTTTGTGAAGCTAATGCAATAAGAAATCCTAATACTATTTCAAATACTTTTTTTGTCAATTGACTGACTACTTTATTACATTTTTTTTTCAATTTAACTGATATGTAGCAGGCAATTAAACAAAGGATTCTGAACCCTATGAACCAGGTCATTGGTGTCGTGGGAAAAAAAATTAGAAAATCAAATCTTTGTCTCAAAAAATGAAGTCTGCCTGCTGCCTAGCACTACATGGTTTTATTAGAAATTCTATATTCATATTCCTCTGGTTGCAAAATAATGTCATATTCTAAATGAAGTGTCGATTCAAATGTTGTGATGGCAATTAGACTGTGTGCAGGCAGCTTCGTGATGCAGGAGAAGTGACAGGCAGCCCGGATTACTCATCTCCGCTAGTGTGAAACAGCCACAATAGGTAGAGTCTCAAATGAAAGGCTAAATGAATGCAGGAGAAAACAAGGCATGGAGCACTCCTCGATGACAGTGAGTTGACATCGTCCATTCTCCATCCTGTCACCTGGGGGATGAGGGGCTGGGGGGAAGGAAATATAAGAGCCCACCACTCTAGGTATTGGTTCTCTCCAGCCTGTGCCCCAGATAAATCTGGAAGTCATATCCAATCTAGTGGAATATGCTTTCTGATAATGGTTCGTCTTTAATCATTTCACTGGCAAATTATAATCCACTTTCTCTTTTCGGGAATCGCCATTAAAAGACATGAAAGATTAAGACAGTGGTAATTTATTCATTATTTTATTCTGACAGTATTAAAAGTTCTATTTCATTTTCATTATATACAGTGACAATTTTTGTACATGGAAATAACAGCATTTGTATCAAATGGAGATATTAATAATAAAAAGGTAGGTAAACGTCATTAAAATATGCAACGGATTTTAATGTTCAAAATCCATCAGGGCAGTATTTTGGGACAATGGAGTGAATTATTTTCACTTGTAAGTGTTCTTAATTTAAATGAATAACTTCCACAAAGATCAGTTAACCCTTTCTGGCCCTGTTACTTTTCAGTATTTCCAGCCTTTGAATCCTCGGCAAGTCCCAGATTCAGTGTCCATGGTTAGCTCTTTACAAACTTAACAGTTACTTCACTGAAATACTCAGTCACAATGCTTGTTTATAATCCCAGGGTAGCACATTGGTTAACACTGCTACCTCACAGTGCCAGGGACCTGGGTTCAATTTCTGCTTCAGGTAACCATGTGGAATTTGTATGTTCTCCCCGCGTCTGCGTGGGTTTCCTCCGGGTGCTGTGGTTTCCTCCCACAATCCAAAGATGTGCAGGTTAGGTTGATTGGCCATGTAAATTGCCCCTTAGTATCAAAAGTAAGCTAGCTAGGTACAAGCAAGGTAAATACCTGGGTTACAAGGACAGGGCTTGTGTGATATCATTGTTGATGCATGCTCAATGCGCCAAATGATCTCTTTCTGCACTGTGGGGATTCTATTCTATGGGTTCTATTTGAATTACTTCACTCAAGAGCACATTTTGGAAAGTTGTGTATCCGTGAGATGTTCCTATTAATGTGGGTCCTGAAGGTAGGACTCCTGTATACAATTTTCAGGAGTCCATTATTGCATTTTAGAAACTACAGTAGAAAATATTATCATGCTAACAGAATTCAACTTCAGATGTCTACATAATTAATATTAATTATGATATGGTGTAGTCTTACTTTCCTCCTACTATGTACAGCTTTCTAAAACCCACGCCTGATAATCACTAGTTGGTGATTTACCTCAGTCTCGCTGATGTCTGAAATGAAGGACTTGTAGATTATTTTCTTCCAGAAATAAGTTATCTCCCACATCCCCTGCCCACCAGTACAAGTGGAGTTTACTGTCTGGTTATTATTGCTGCACCACTTTTACATTGAAGTGAAATGAACTTTGTTAATTTGCATTGCAAAGTACATCCACATGTACTATTGAAGACATCAGGCAGATAAATGCCATTAAAGTAGAGTTTATTTATTAGTCACAAGTAAGCTTACATTCACACCGCAATGAAGCTACTGTGAAAATCCCCTAGTTGCCACACTCCAATGCCTGTTCGGGTATACTGAGGGAGAATTTAGCATGGCCAATTCACCTAACCAGCACATCTTTGGACTCTGGGAGGAAACTGGGGCACCCACAGGAAACCCACACAGACACAGGGAGAACGTGCAAACTCCACACCAACAGTGACCCAAACCGGGAATCAAACCACTGTGCCACTGTGCCGCTCCTGCTCATCTGATGTTGCCTGGGGAAGTAGCAATCACCAGTAATTGCTACCAATAATGACGATTTGTTGATAAAATCGGTATGTTGCCAGTGCTAACTGAGCACACAGAGACACCTGCTGATCAAGGGCCTGGGGGAAATTTCCTTCACAAAGATGAGTCAGAGGGTATCAGCAGTAAGAACATATAGGAGTGAGCCATTTTTCCGTCTCACTACCAAGCTATACCTGCCTAAAAGTGGGGTAATAATGAGAACCTAACATGGTTTTCCACCTCTCATGGTATCAAAAGTTGGCTGAACCCACTTGATGCAGTAAAGCTTGTAGGTGCCAATAATTTTCTGACGGTAGTGATCTTCTGAGTTCTGATCCAGAACCTCTAGCCAAACGGTTCCAGTACAGCTACAACAAGGGCATCCCCCCGACAAAGTGGAGAATTGCTCATTGGTGTCCGGTCAACAAAAGAAAGGGCCAACTCAATCTGGCAATTCCTGCCTTATCTGTCTGTTCTCAGTCAGCAGCTACTTTAGCAATAGGAATAGGTCACAACAACCAAACATTTATTGACCCTCAACAACTGAACAATCCCAGCTGCATGGAGAGAATTCCAAAGACAAACAATGCACAGAGTGAAGAGGTTTTTCCTCATCTTGATCCAAAATGTGCAGATTCATATCAGCACTTTCCCATGGGATTTCCCATATCCTACGAACAAATTTTAAAATGTGTAGACTTTGGGCTCTATCCTCCCCTTGCTATCTGGTGTTCTTTGGTGTTTCTTCTAAGGTGGGGCAGAATCGTTATTAAAAGATAATGACTCAGTGACCATTGTAAATTTTGTAATGCTGCTGTTCACTTATATCAACTGTAGAATAGACACCGGCAACAATCAGGTGAGATACATTACACTGGCACCTGCAGGATTGGCCCTGTCCGGGGAACCAATGCTCAGGCTGCTGTTCTCCAAAAGTTCAGGTGGAGCTAGTTCACAGAGCTTGCGGCCTCCATCACACAATGGCAGGCGCTCTGTGACATGCACATCCTGATCTGTGTAGTTATACTATTAGCAGTAATTTGATTAATTGTGGCATGATGTCATTTCTAGGAGGCTGCGTTGACTTTAGATGTTCTTCAGGGGTTGGCATAATGGAATCACAAATCCACATCGGCACTTTCCCAGGAGCTGAGCAAAAGATGCTTGCAGTGCTGCTGATTTCTCAAAAAGAGCAGTTTACTGTCCTATTTTACTACCAGTTTAATATGGAATTTATGAAAATATCTGTATAAATTTTGTGTTAAATTGCTTGTATAACTACACAGATATATGTACGTGTTACATCAACTGTGCCACACTATAAAAGCATCGAAACTCTAAAGTCGGGCCTTTAAATCTATTAAACTCATTCCCATTCATAGGTCTTGTATGACCAACCACGCCCATTTTAAACTCCTATGAGAAAGTTCTCCATAAATGCTGCCTGAACGCCATTAAATTAAGTGAAAGTGAATTAGTTTTGGATTGCACATCATATACCAGGAGGAACTTCAGTTGAATTAATCTGCCCCATTATATGTTAATGCTAGTCTAGTCATGATTTTGTATCTCAATAGCATGACTAGACTAGCATTATATTGAGGATATTATTATATTGAATTACATAGAATATGCAACAAAAAACAAGTGTGGGCTGATTCTACATGAGCATCCACCTTATTTAAGCCTATCTTTTCATTCCCTTTTCTCTTGTATCCTTCTTTTGAAAGTATCTAAGTGTTTGTCTCAACCACATCCTCTGGTAGCAATTTCTGCACTCTAATCAGTCTTAGAATAAAAAAAAACTCCTTCTTTCCCTATTGGATTTATTAATAACTACCTTGTATTTACGGTTCCGATTTCGGTTTCTTCCACGAGTGGAAACTTTTGTTTCCCCATATCTACTCTGCCCTATTCATAATTTTAACCGACCTACATCAGATCAACACCAAGTCTTCTTTTCTCTAAAGTAACAGCTTCAACCCATTCAAGCTTTCCAAATGGAATTTCCTCTTCCACTTGCCACGGGAGCCATAGCAAGCAAGGGGCGGAACATGGGAAGGTCCCTTGACCTCAGGTGGGATTTTCCAGTTTTGGGGTGAGCGCAGCTGGAAAATCTCACCCAATGTGTATAATGTAGATATTTACACCTCATGAAATTTGCAAAGCAAATGAAATAATGTGAAAGATTAATTCTTTCTGAAGTGCTATGCTCTGCATGTCGATAAATTATTACTCATTTTTAAAATGACTAATCAATAAATATTGGGAGTCTTGGGAATTACACTGCCAAATCCATCTCATCACTTTTAGCATCTGGTAAGGTTGCTGTCAGAAATATATGATTGCTCCAGTGTGTGAGAGATATTGACTGTTGGTGTTGTGAGATTCAAATAGATTGCAAAATGGTGAATTTCTACTCCCATCTTCTCAAGCTCAATGTTACCACAGCTGGTAAAGCTCTGAATCTGTTACAAGTGATCCCATTGAACTTACAGACCAGATTTCCATTACCAGCTTTCTGTATTACCATCAAGATCACAAATACTGCTTACATAATTGTTATGATCCCAGTTGGTGTTGCAACTGGATGGGAAGATCCCAGAATGGAACGTTGGTGCCAGAGTCACAGTTAATTAGTTTTAACAACAAGGAAAAAAACATTTATTAAACATGAAAAAATTGCATTATGATACAGTACTCCTTTACTTCCTCGTTAGCGTAACAATTATATGCAGATTTTAAGATTAATATGGATTACAAAGTACATCTTAAGCCACAATGGTCTCATTAACTCAGAGGGGCAATTTTTCCCATTCTGCCTGCCATAGGAATCAGACCAGGTGAGGGGTGGACCATGGAAAGGGTCATTGACATTGGGTAGTATTTTCTGGTTTCAGGGCAAGCAAGGTCCTTTTTAGCACACAAGACAACTGTAGTCAAATACATTCATTCCTCTCTGAGCCCAAGTTAATGTTTGTAGATGTCTTCTCCGAACCCCCCAGATGATTGTCACATGGGAGTTTCTAGACTCGACTTCCCAAAAACAGGCTTTAAAATTTTCTTTCATAAGAATGCTTTCCCCTCACAGTTTGCATTCTGAAATCCAGTCCAGGTTTTCTGAGTGACACTTTTAAACAAAGCTTCCACTCCACTTTTAACAGCAAATCCAGTCCAAGATTTATACCACCCCTTTAGGATTTCTTTGTCTTGACTGCTGTACAAACTGTTCACAATTGCTTCAACACTCCATTCCCAGGCTTCAGTAAAATGACATCAAATGTTTCATTTACCTCTGAAGTCTGCTTTTCCACTTTAAATCTGGTTACTGCAATTCTTTAATTCAGAGCTCTTTGTTTACTCTTCCCTTAATTATTTTGATGAATACTTTTGTCTCTGTTCTCTTCACTCTAGTCATTTTGGGTATTCTTTCTGAACAACCACAATATATCCTGTTTCCAACCACAATATATCCAGCGAAAACTAAAAGTTCAAAACTTTTCTACCCTTAAAAAGGCTTCCAGTTGCTAAGCAGTGAGGGCTACTACTATTTACTCTTCACTCCATGGCTGTTGCTGAGCACAATAAAAACACAATTGAAACTTAACTAACTCCCAGTGCCTTTGTCCAGCTTGATCTAACAATATGTTTTGCCCTTCCAGGCACAGAACTATTGTATTAAATGCACTTAAAAGTATACCTTATTTCTAACATTTACCAATACAAATTTAAACCCCCTAAAGCTACCTTTGTTTTCCTCACAAAATGAATTTGAAAGAAATGGCTTATTAACTTCTTTGATTTGATTTATTATTGTCACATGCCTAAGAGAGTCTGGCAGATGGAGTACAATGTTGGTAAATGTGAGGTCATCCATTTTGGTAGGAATAACAGCAAAATGGACTATTATTTAAATGGTTAAAATTTGTGGCTGTGCAGAGGGACCTGGCTGTCCTTATACAAGAATCACAAGGAGTTGGTTTGCAGGTGCAGCAGGTAACTAAGAAGGCAAATGGAATTTTGTCCTTTATTGCTAGAAAGATGGAGTTTAAAAATAGTGAGATTATGTTGCAGCTGTATAGGGTGCTGGTGAGGCCACACCTGGAGTACTGTGTAGTTTTGGTCTCCTTACTTGAGAAAGGATATACTGGCACTGGAGGGGGTGCCGAGGAGATTCAGTAGGTTGATTCCGGAGTTTAGAGGGTTGGCTTATGAGAAGAGACTGAGTAGACTGGGACTATACTCATTGGAATTCAGAAGAATGAGGGGAGATCTTATAGAAACATATAATATTATGAAGGGAATAGATAAGATAGAACAGGGAGGTTGTTTCCACTAGCAGATGAAACTAGAACTAGGGAGCATAGCCTCAAAATAAGAGGGAGCAGATTCAGGACTAAGTTGAGGAGAAACGTCTTCACACAAAGGATTGTGAATCTGTGGAACTCCCTGCCCAGTGAAGCAGTTGAGGCTACCTCATTGAATATTTTTAAGGCAGGGATAGATAAATTTTTGAAAAGGAAAGGAATTAAGGGTTATGGTGAGCAGGCGGGTAAATGGAGCTGAGTCCACAAAAAGAACACGCATGATCTTATTGAATGGTGGAGCAGGCTCGAAGGGCCAGGTGGCCTACTCCTGCTTCTAGTTTTTGTGCTCTTACGTTCTTATGTATTAGCATACAATGAAAAGTACTGTTTTTTGCATGCTATACAGAGCATACTGTTCATAGAGAAGTTAATAAATATTGCTTACCGAATGCCATTGATATTTGTTGGAAGCTGTTTGCCTGTATTACAAAAGCACCTCCCTTGGCTGTGGATTTTTCTGTTTTTTTTGTAAAAGGCAGCACGGTGGCACAGTGGTTAGCACTGCTGCCTCACAGCGCCAGGGATCTGGGTTCAAGTCCAGCCTCAGATAACTGTCTGTGTGGAGTTTGCACGTTCTCCCTGTTTCTGCATTGATTTTCTCTGGGTCCTCCTGTGTCCTCCCACACGCCAAAGATGTGTAGGTTAGGTTGATTGGCCAAGCTAAATTGCCCCATAGTGTCAGAGAACCAGCTGGGTTAAAATGTAGGGTTACAGGGATAGGGTTTTGGTGAGATTGTTGTTGGTGCAGGCTGGATGGGCCAAATAGCTTCCTTCTGCACTGTAAGGACTCTATGATTCTGGTTCAAAGGCAGGGATGCTAACCATTGTATCACAAGATCTCCTTATCACTTGGAGGGCTCATAATGGAGAAGCAAACAATGCCTTGAAAAAGGATAGGCACAGTAAAAAATCTCACATCGGCAGGTTAAAATTCAATGGGTTTATATGGAATCATGAGCGCTCCGAAAGTTTGTGTTTCCAAATAAACTTGTTGGACTTTAACCTGGTGTTGCGAGACTTCTTACTGTGCCCACCCCAGTCCAACGCCGGCACCTCTCATCTTGAAAAAGATGGGAAGAAAAATGATGGAGAAAGAAGTAAAGAGTGGGGATCTGCAGATATACTGATTATGTTTTACATTGCTTCCCTTAACACTCTTAGGCTTATGATTTTGTTTAATTTGAATCCTCTTCCACCACCACCTCCACCCCCACCCCACCCCACCCTGCCTCCATCATCTCACTGCACCCTACCATACTGAATTGCGAAGCTTTGTGATTTGATTGAATTCTGTGTCCGGGTAAGAATCAAAGAACTCTCTCTATTGTCTGTATGACAGTGGGATATTCAGGTATTTGAAGATAAATTATCATATAATTAATGCGGCTAAACATTGCATCGTTATCCACACCAACTGAATACGCTGTGATTGACAGTAATAATGTAGGGTGGGGAGGAGGATCAGGTAACCTGGGTCCACACGGACGTCACAAAATATTTCAGGAAATCGAGGCAATCATATTGGAATAGAATCAGAGAATAGGGAAAATTCAAAGCAAACCAATTAACATCGGAAAGCCAAAGGATTAACTTTTCAATTAGAACCTTTCAACAGATTTATTGGAAAACTGTTAGTTCGCAGAAGATTAAAGGAAAAATTCTCTTTAGACCTGTAGCTAATTGTTCATGTTTATCTCCCAGTAAAATTACTGGACAGAGTGCATTGTGCGGAACTTAAACTCAGTGTCAATCAAGCTAACTAGAATTAAACCTTGTCCAGCAACAGAAGTGCTAGCCAGCAAGTGGAAGCCCCAGATTTTCAGGGTTCTGCTTGTCACAGAAAGGTCCAAAGTGCATCCTGCGTATCTGAATGAGAAAGCAAGCGCACTTTGTTATTTCCAGCACTGCAGTGTCAATGATAGCGGAAGATTAGCAGTTGTTATTTGTAAGATTATAATTGTTTAAACAATAGTGTAGCTTGCACACGCTTGTTGGTTACTGAATATGCTGTAATTGACTTTTAGTTTTATATCTAATGATCATAATTATAGTTGCAACGGTTCCTCATGAAAACGTACTTTGTTACATTCTGTTCCACAGGGTATAATTTCTCATTGTGTACTCAGGCAGATTTAACTAAATAAACACCGCCATAAAGCCTCGAGTAACCAATGCAACTTTCTGTGACGGAGGTCCCACAGAAAACTTGTCAGGGGTCAAGATTGCTAGCAGGCACTTGACAAGTATTTGGACGTCATAAGTAAGATTGCAAGCGAGAAAATTGTTATCGAATCTGATCATCTGTGATTATTGTTGCGTAGAAAAAACTAATAATATTTTTTCCTTAAGCTCAATTATTATTTTGGTATCTTGTAGGCATGTTTAAATATGCATCATTTTAGCAGTTGCTGTAGTGAATATTTTAACAGATTTCACCACAGCAATCCATTGCCCTAATGATAATAACTCTCATTATTGTGCATTTTTGAAATGAATCACTATAATTGCTGAAAGGGAACCCTATAGGAACACTGAGTGTTACATGCGTCTGTTTTATTTGAATCTTCACACTACTTGCTGTTCATAATCATCTTGAGAAAGAAATTAAAGTTATCTGTTTCCTGTTTTAATATCTGTGAGGGTCAAAATCATTGACTTGCAATTCTCAGCTGAACTGTAAAAATACACTCTTGCCTCCTATAACTTATTGCATATTACTTTGACTTGTAAATATTTTGAGGGCTCTCTGCACCCCTTTAACAGTGCTTTGTGTGTGCACAAGAGAGACTTTATCCATTCTCTTGTGTTCTTCGCGCTAAGATCTTGAATGGAATTCTACCTGTCACATTAAAGGCAGTAACAACAAAGGAAAAACCGCATTAAGCAACAAATTATAGAGAGAATAATAGCTATCCAGAAGTGAATAACAGGGCTGTAATCTAATTCAGACATTTGAATACATCATAAATCGTAAGGGTAAAGCTTGAGAAGTTTACAGCCCTCAACCAAATTATGATACTAAGATTAGAGCTTTGAAATCACTCCTCTTGTATTTGTTTTAAACATAAACCAGAAATGCTTCGATAATAATTGGTGGTCTTCCCAAGTTTTGGATCCATTTTCTCTGCTGGCAGAGGCTACCAATATTGATGGCAGCTTGTCAGTGCACTGCATGCTGTTGATAGGTGACAGTGTTCAACACTGCAGGATACATCATTGTGATTATGGAAAAATAATTTATTATCCATTACAGGCATCTCTGGAACTTTGCTCTTGAACACTCAGGTGATTAATTTGCCATCACTGTGGACATCAATGGGCATTCCCAAACAAATTAACACCACGTGGCCCTGCCACCATAGTTACAGTGACAGTTATCTGGTTTCCTCTAACATTGATCTGAGTCCTGGGGTGGCTTGCTGACTCTTTTTTCATCAACTTAGAGGTCTCACAAAACTGTGTCTGCTCTTCTTTTGTGGGATAACTGAACATTATGGCTGGGATTTTATGTGAGAAGTCTCGCAACACTAGGTTAAAGTTCAACAGGTTTATTTGGTAGTGCTGCTCCTTTGTCAGGTAAGTGGGAGTTCCGATCACAGACAGGGCATCTGTGAACAGAACTCCCACTTACCTGATGAAGGAGCAGTGCTCTGAAAGCTAGTTGCTTTTGCTACCAAATAAACCTGTTGGACTATAACTTGGTGTTGTGAGACTTCTTACTGTGTTTACCCCGGTCCAACACCGGCATCTCCATATCATGGCCACACTCATCCCAAAACTGTAAAATCCAAAGTCAATGGACCTTTCCATTATCCACTCCTCACCCACTCCAATTCCAGTGGCAGGTGGGGTGGTAAAATTCCGGTTTATATCTTGATGCCCTTCCATGAGCAATAAAGTATTGGTCTAGAATCTGTGGTAACAATAACAGTGAGGCTATAAGTGTTCAGTGTTCTTAAGCAGTAAATGAGAACAGTAAAGTCCATATCTGCACGTGTGCAGTTCAATTTGTCAAACCAAAAAATTCTGCCTGATTTGCCTTTTATAAGTATCTCACCAAGAGATTCCGTGTAAAGGGTGTGAAATTGTAATATTTACCCAGTAGATATCCACTAAACATGCCAGAAAAAAGTTAGGACTTGTCCACGTAAGTGTAACTGAATTTTTAACAGTATTCTAAGTTGTAATTATTGAGAAACAACTTATCTGGCAAGTGTGGAGTCTGTCAAATTTTATTTATTGTTAGATTTTTAAAAACTAAAGAAAAACAAAATGTTCATCTTTTTCTTTCGATATCTGTTACCTTTGTCTCTTCAGTCCATTTTTATTTTCCCCTCTTTATTTCACAACTGGAATATTAATTATGTATCCAAAGTACACTTCCTGGTTTAGACTCCTTGCTTCAATAAGGACTGTTCAATGTGATTAGTTGAAGAGACAGACCATTTCCTGCATTCCTAACACAGGTCCGCCAATCCCTTCTACTGGACCTTGCTGCATTTATTGTATGATCATTGTGGTATTAAAGAAATTCTGTGGGCAAAATTAAGCATAATGAATGGCTCTGAACTTGTCGCAAACCTCAGGTTATTATTTCCTTCAATTCTGTTTTTACAGATCTCATACGAGACCAAAAAAACAATTGCTACTCCTGAAATTTAATTTCACCACCGTTAGCCATTCTTTATCTATCTGAATTTTTGTTCTCCACATTTCCTCTGATCTCAAATGAAGGTCCCACATCCCCTCCATTCATAAAACAATCCACAAAAGTAGCTTAGTTCCAATTTTCATGTAAAAAATGTCTTTCCCTTCAACAACACAAAAAAACACAATTAAGGAAATAGAGACTGAAAGGGGATATAAGCCAGGATTCTCCGACCTCGTCCGCAGCTCGGATTCTCCAGTCCTGTTGCCATGACCGGAGATTTTGGCAGAGTGCACGATATCAGAGAATTCTGGCCAAAGACAGATTAAGTGAGTGAGCAGCAAGGTGGTAATTGGAATATAATGTGGGGGAATGTGAGGTGATTCACTTTTGGAATAAAAGAAAGGTAATTTTAAAAAGTGTCAAATTTGTAAACGTTAAAGCTTAGTGAGACTTGGGTGTACTCATACAAGGAACACAAAGATAGCACGCAGCTACAGCTAGCAATTAGGAAAGCAAATGGAAGTTCATTGCTTTTATTGCAAAGGGATGGGAGTGCAAAAATAAAGAAGTCTTCCTACAATTGTGTGAGGATCTTGTGAAGCTATACTTTGTATAACTTTGATCTCCATATTTAAGTAGAGATAATGCGGAGACTTCTTGCAGAGAGTATTTCCTGGGGTGGATGTAGCTGTAATTAGGGGGCATAACTATAATGTTCTTGGTGGGAGATATAGGAGGGATGTCCGAGGTAGATTCTTCACTCAGAGAGTGATTGGTGTTTGGAATAGACTGCCTGCTGTGATAGTGGAGTCAGACACTTTAGGAACTTTCAAACGGTTACTGGATAGGCACATGGAGCACACCAGAATTATAGGGAGGGGATAGCTTGATCTTGGGATTGGACATAGCTCGGCACAACATTGAGGGCCGAAGGGCCTGCACTGTGCTGTAATGTTCTATGTTTCTATGGTAAAGATAAGAAGTCTCAGATCACATGCCAACCAACTCAAGAACCCTGCTGTCATTAGACTTTTGGACAGATCTACCTTATATTAAGCTGATCTTTCTCTATATCCGAGTTATGACTATAACACTACATTCTGCACCCTTTCCTTTCAAAGAACTAAGAAAAGTACAGTACAGTAACAGGCCCTTCAACCCTCCAAGCCTGTGCTGATCATGATGCCCTAAACTAAACTTAAAAAAAGCCTTCTCTCCTTACTCATCCATATCCCTCTATTTGCTCCCTGCCCATGTATCCATCCAGATGCCCCTTAAATGTTGCTAATATGCCTGCTTCCACCACTTCCTCTGGCATCCCATTTCAGGGCTCTACATGAAAAACTTCATCCACACATCTCCCTTCAACTTTCCCTCTCTCATCTTGAACCCATGCCTTCTCAGTGGATGGAATACTTTGTCTGTATAGCACGCAAGAAACAATACTTTTCATTGTATATTAGTACATGTGACAATAAATTGAATTTTTAAAAAAATCAAAATGACCTCTTATGCTCAGTACATATCTGACAATCAGGAGCACCGTTTTAACCTCATCAGAAATTCACTGGGAGGTTTTTATGGAAGGATTTACAATTACATCTTTAAACAGATTAATACATTTCCAGCACTGGATTCCATTTAAAATAGATTTATTGAAAAAAATTACAGTGCAATTTCCAATTAAATATTTTTCATATACATCAAAAATATGGTGTTCACATTTTAGCTGATGAAAATTCAGTACTCGGATGGTTAAATCCAACATGCTTTAGACATTAAAATGCTTTTCTTTATCATCTGTTAGTGATTGATTTCTAGTTAGTGCAACAAGCTAACATGACATAGTTCGTTTGATTTTGAAGAATGATTTTTATTTCCACTGAGGGCTCTCGCTCTAGTTCTAGTTATCCTGTTGTGCAGTGACACTGTTCGCTGAAAAATTGACAATGAGCAGCATGCAAGAAAATGGCTTGTGATGGAAACGCCTGTGTTGAATGTGGAGTTGGATGTTTCCAAAGGGACTTGACAAAGTCAGCTAGGGCGGGGGGTACAGAATGTGATTAAATTAGCTGGAAACCCGATGGTTGTGTGAGGGATAATTATGTTTAGAATGGTGTCGTATGGATAGATTCCAAGATTCTGCGGTGAGATACTGTTTGTGGGGGATTCTCCCTGAATAATTTTTGATGGGGTTGGTTGTGGGGTTAGTTATAGTTCGGTTGGGACGGGCTCAGGTTATGATGTTTTGGTTGTGATGGAATAGCTAGGCTAGTTATTGCAGCATTCGGCTGCGGTAATCGACTTTGGTCAGGGTTAGTCGTGATTGGATCAGTTATGATGTGATAGGGCCAGATGTAACTTTGTCAAGGTTGGTCGTGACAGAGTAAGTTAAGTTAAATGGGGCCAGTTGTGACAGTATAAGTCATGATGGATTTGTTATGATGGAGTCAGCAATGATGACTTAATTGTTACAGAGCCAATTGTGACAGCTGGGTTTTATCAGAGCTGGTTGTGACAATATTAGTGTTGATGGGGACAGTGTAGCAGGGTTAGTTGTGATGGCTGGGTTTTATTGAAGTTACTTATGATGGATATGGCTGTGGGGAAAAAATTCATTGGAGTTGCTTATAGTGGAGGCAATCACGGTGTGGTGCTTATTGGTGTTGATTGAGACAGGATTGGTTTTGACACAGAGGGCCCTATTTTACCATTTTGATTCTAAATGCTGGTCAGACTTGAAACTGGGAGTGTTTCAGATCCGACTTTTAGACCTATTCTGAGATGCCTCTATAGTGCCTGCAAAGTATAAGCGGTTCTGAATTGCACTGCAGAAGCCTGTGGGCAGGGCTTAACATGCTCAAAATCCTGCAGCTCCAATCGGTTCCTCCAACTGTACGTGCACAGAAAAAAAGATAGAATGCTGCTCCCCTGCCACATCCCGGCTGGGCTGGATCATGTCTCCCACTGGCCCCCACAGACATTGCCCCCCCCCCACCCTTTCCGTTACCCAGACAGATCATGGGCCTCTCCCCTCTTCACCCAGCCCCTCCATTGATCTCGGGCAGAGCGGCAGCAGACTCCCCTTCCCTCACTGATCTCAGGCAGAGTGATAGCGGACCACCCACCTCCCCCCCGAAATGATATTAAGCAGAGAGCCAACGGACAACAGGCACTACCTCCTCACTAACTGGAGCGCCCAGATCAGACTTTCGTGAAGCATGTTTGTTTCGCGCCGATTCTGGATGGGCGAATACGGTGGTAAAGGGAGAAGTGTCGGTACGGTTGGGTGTGCAGCCCATTAAGTCAGTTTAAACGCATGCAAATGGCTGTTGCATCTGCTTCAGCATGGTCCCAATCACGGCCACTTTGGGGCCTTGTTAAAGGGAGAACCGGCACGGAGGCCAGCGCAGATCACGTTACTTGCCTCACGTCTGACTTTACCAAGCTTTCGCACACAAAAATGGGCACAACGCACTGGTAAATTCGGGCCCAGAGTTTTCTAGGGATAGCTGTGATGGATTTTGATGGAAGATGATGATGACCTCTTTGCCTGTGGGGTGGTGCTTGACTGGATATGCTGTGAAATAGTTGATAAGTGCAGTGGGTCCTGGAATGGATTGCAATCATCTATCATTGGTTTAGATTTAATGGATCCAATTATTGATTTGAAACCGAGACATAAACAGAAAACAGTGGAGACAGTGGAACAGTCCAGCATGTTCACAGGTTTTGTTTCAGCTTTAAAGTGTCTGCAGTCTTTTGCTTTTTGTTGACATTGATTTGTGTCAAATCCATCATGAATGATTTATTTATAGTTTCTATTTAGTGGAATAGGTTTGACATGATAAATTTGGGGGAAAAAACTGCTTGTGATGGAAGGCTCTGATGTGCTGGCTTTCACTTTTCTACAATGGAGTTCCATCAAGGAAAATTTGACTTTTTAGTAAAATTCTGTGCAATCATTGAGTTGCTGCTTGTTTTTCTGACGTGACTGTTTTGTTAAAATTACCGTGTCACACTGGGAGACCTGCCCATTGCGTGGTGACAAAATGTATAAAAATATCATGAGTATAAGAATGGGAACGAGAATTTTCTTATTCTGCGGGATCTAAGCGCAGCAGGGTGACACAGTGATTGGCACTGCTGTCTCACAGCAACAGTGACCTGGGTTCAATTCCGGCCTCGGGTTACTGTGTGGAGTTTGTACATTCTCCCTGTGGGTTTCTTCTGGGGGCTCCAGTTTCCTCCCACAATCCAAAGATGTGTAGATTAGGTGGACTGCAAAATTGCCCCTTTGTGTCAGGGGGGTTAGCTAGGGTAAATGCATGGGTTTATGAGGATAAGGCCTGGGTGGGATTGTGATCAGTGCAGACTCAATGGGCCAACTGGCCTCCTTCTGCACAGTAGGATTCTATGATCTTGAGCCAGCACTAACTGATTGTGGGCAGGGCCTCAGAATTGGAAACCTGGAAAGCACGAATCTCTCCAGCTAGATCCCAATCTTGAATTTTTGCTTCCTCTCATCGACAACATAACTAGGTTCATACCCATAATGGGCAAGAAGCTGATCTCCATACTTTTCAATAAAGGTCCCCGTCACCAGAATTTCGTACTTCGCCCATCATGTCAGCGAGATTTACAACAGGCTCACGCAGACATGAACCTGTTATGGGGATTCCTCTGGGAGCACAAAGGTAACTATTACCGTTGGGGGAGAGGGACATAGCCAAGCAATGCCCTGGCTTAGGCTGGCACTGCCAATCTGTGTCAGGGCAGGGCCAGGGGTGGGCCCTAGGAGAAGCCTCACATGCAGGAACGTATCTATTTGTGGAGGGGAGGGAGAGAGGGATGATGCCAGCGATGACCAAGGAAGGGGCAAATGGGAGGGGAACCACAAAGACTTACGTTGTGGTGGTGTGGGTGGGAGAGATTAATCTTTGCTTCAGTGGTCAGGCATTAAAAACATAGAACTGGTTCCTGGCTCTAAGAGTCCCATCACGTCAGAGCGATGGTATAAATCATGGCCACCATTTTTTTTGCCAAAGTGACAAGATTTGGAGAGTTCCACACAAGTTTTCTCACACAAACTGACTCTTTGCCAAATTCTTGCAAGATTCTGCCCATTGGAAGAAATACTGTTCTCAGCGTTAACTAAAATCAGCAGGGGACTAATTGAAATAATCCAAGTGTTAAGAAGTAAGAGAACAAGTGACTGCTGGTATGAACATTATTGTGAAGAGGATTATGGCAAATGGATACCTGGAGGCAATAGGTGTTTCTCTCGCCTGCCAACTGGACAACCATGGCCTCCTCAGGCAAGGCCCACTGGGGTTGAGTGCCTCTCCAGGTACTTATGTAGCTATCGGTGGCCCCTTTATCTGTGATCAAGGACCCTGGGGGCGGAAAGCCACTGGCCATCCCCTCTGCCCCTTGCTCCCTGAGAGTTGCTGGTGAATCAGAGGCTGGAAACTCTATTGCTCATCAGTGACACCAGGATGACAGTGGCTGCCAGATTGACAGCCGCTGGAGGCTGATGATTGAGAGACGGCTGCAGTTTCATCGGGGAAGGGGGAGGGGAAATGCAGAGGAGTCGGCAGGAAGAATGATGGGGACACTTTATCATACCCTCCCACTCTTCCATAAGGTCCCTTGAACAGGCACTGAGTGGTTTTTGAACAAGGGACATCAACCCTCCCCCTCAGAGCTGCAAGCAGCCGCACAATTACCTGTTGTGCACATTGCTTGCTGACAGGTCGGCCTGTAGCTGGGTTAACATCAGTGGTGGCACGATGAGGTCCTTAAGCAGTCATTAATTGGCCATTGAGGGCCTCATTTCGTAGCAGGGTGGGAAGTCTAATAATGGGCCTTCCCTCCCCAGACTTAATCCTGGCAGAGGAAGGAAGGCAGTGGGGCACTTACACGCCACCCTCCTGCCCTCACCAACTCCCAGCACAACATGAGGGACGCCATAAAATCACCCCAGCTGAATTTGAACAGGTTACATTCTGATATCAATTACAATTCTAAAAATTGCACCCATAACCACTTCAGGTATCGGTCCACTAGTGTGGGTTGAATTTACAGGCAAATTACTCATTCTGACTAATCTGGTCTAACTGGGCCAACAATAAAGCTGAAATGTGTCAACAAGGTCAACTATCTTGAGCAACAACAAAATCTAAATTCTTATTTCTTTTAATATATCCAAGTTTGGTCATGTATTTTAGGAAGATGTTTGCTGCAGCATTTCAAGTGAGTGCATTTGCACAAAGGTGACCCACAAGGATGAAATGAAAATAAAAACAGAATGAATGTCAGCTGCTGAAATGTTACTGAAATGACACTGCATCCTATCAAGGCAATCTGCTGAATTGGTCTCAGCCTGTGGCCCATGCTGGCTAAACCATATTTATTGATCACCCCAAGTTGCCCTGAGAAAGTGGTGACCTTCTCTTCGAGTCTCTTCAGTCTGCACGGGGATGATACTCTGGCTGTGGTGGGAGAACAGCATTTCCATGGCTTTAACCCAGCAAGAATGGTAAATGCTGATCTCTGTGCAACTTGGAACAGTGTGCAGCATCCAGTGTAAATTTGAAGTAATTGTGAGTGCATAACATTGGTGCTGTGCTTTGGCCAGTGTCGAACGTGGTAATGGCTTTGCAGCAACCCACTTCTCCAGGAGGATGGAAAGGATTCTACCGTGTTCCTGAATTTTGAGAATTTGGATGTTTGCCAACTTTGAGGAGTCTGGAAGTGAGCTGGTGTTTGCAGATGGTTTAGCCACTTACCTGTTCTTGGTGTGGGTATGGCTGATCTCATTAAGTTGCTGGGATGTTTTTGGGATGCATTATCTTTCCTGTGCCCAATGGACTTAACCACTACTTAACGTCATCTGGAATTTACCAAATGGACTGGACGTATGTCTGTGATAGATGATGATGGGAGTCTTATTAATCACCAAAATGTGGAAAATTAAATATCAGGGATAATTCATAAAGAGCCGCCCCCATTGAAAAAAATCTCCAATTTGTGATACTAAAATACATTTATTTAATTTATTATTGTCACATGTATTGGGATGCAGTGAAAAGCATTATTTCTTGCATGCTATACAGACAAAACACACCGTTCATAGAGTACATAGGAGGGATAGAAAGGATGCGGTGCAGAATATAGTGTTGCAGTCATAGCTAGGTTGTAGAGAAAGATCAACTTACTATATATTAGGACCATTCGAAAGTTACTTATATATTTACTATATATTACTATAAACTATATTACTATATTACTATATTACTATATTACTATAAACTTACTATATATTAGGACCATTCGACAGCAGGGAAGAAGCTGCTCTTGAGTCAGTTGGTATGTGCCTTTTGACTTTAGTACCTTTATCCTGATGGAAGAAAGTGGAAGAGAGTATGTCCAAGGTGCATGAAGTCTTTGATTATGTTGGCCGCTTTCCCGAAGGAGCAGCAAGTGTAGAAGGATTCAATAGATGGGAGGCTGGTTTACGTGATGGATTGGGTTACGTTCACAACCCTTTGCAGTTACTTGTGGGTCTTAGTCAGAGCAGGAGCCACACCATGCTGTGATGCAATTGAATAGGATGCTTTCTAAGGTGCATCTGCAAATATTGGTAAGAGTTATTGTGGACATGCTGAATTTCCTTAGCTTTCTGAGAAAGTAGAGGTGTTTGTGGTCTTTCTTAACTATATATGTAACTATATATCCCTCCATGTAGAGGGACCAGGGGGAATTGTTGGTGATCTCAACACCTAGAAACTTGAAGCAATTGCAATGCTAAAGATAACATAATGGGCAGGACATTGAAGATAAAGCTCCGCTGCTTTGCTTGACAGTGATATTGCCAGGTTGCTACTATATTCCCAAGATGAACAGAAGTGGGAAAGAAGGGGGAGGAAGAGGACCTCATTCGAGGAGTGCCCTGCCTGCATCAGGAGCATCATCGTTCCCCCCCTCCCCCCACCAAGGCATACATCCCCATCCTTCTGTGCTGCCTGCCCAACAGAACCCAGCCCCTCTACCACCTCCCCTCTCTGGTCTCTGAGATCCCTTCCCTCCCCAAAACTCTGGGACTTACCCTCTTGGGGCAGATCCTTTCCAACCTCCTTCTTCAGTGCCCACTACTGAGATCTGTAGTGCCATGAGGGATGGAGCTTCCAGCGAAGTGCATTGCCCAAGAGCATTGTTCTAAATGTAAGTGCCGCTGTTCACCAATTTAGCCAGCCTACAATGTGTCACAGTTGCAGGGTGGACTGGCATGGAGCGAATGGCTTTAGACCGACTTTACTTTTGGGGGGTGGGGTTGGGGGGGTTGCAGGGGGGTGGGGGTGTGGGGAGCAGTGCAAGCAAACCAACCCCACCCCCCCCCCTAAAATATAGCCTGTCATATCTATTGTTGAAACAAAATTTTATGACAGGCACTTCAGTGAGGCTTTCTCGTGTAATTAGAGAATATTACCTTTCAGAGGAGAGCTTATCAGTTTACTAATATTTGTTCTGAACTTTGTGTTATTTAAGATTTCAACATAATGTCTGTACAGGTTTTGATAAAGTGTGCCAGGAATTCGAAATGACTGTGTGATTGCATGAGGCAGACATGACAGCACTGACTCAATGTTACAAACCAAATGTAGCCATAGCTTAATTGATTAATTGGGTAATCGATTAGTTTTCATGCTGGCAGCTCAATTAGCAAGATTGATAATCTTTATACCCCTAACTTGTATTTACTGATAAAGGGGAAAAAAAGCTATACTATATTGACAAGACGGTCTCAATAAATGAATTGTCATTGGCATTACACGGAAGGGAAGTGTTACCTTAGTTCATTTTTTAATAGAAATATAGGGCACCAGGGAAACTGGTTCGCTCAGTTGGCTATCTTGTGACTCAGAATAGAACTAGCAGCATCAGGTTTGATCTCCATTCTGGCTGAAGTAGGCCTGGGGCCTTCCTCTTTACCCTGCCATTTAGTGAAAATCACGGTATAAACTGTGGTTGGATGACTGTCAATTAATGGAAGATGCTATTTGAATCCCTCTAACCTCATACTTCTTGGGACATTAAGGGGCAATTTAACATGGCCAAACCAATCCACCCCTAACCTGCATGTTTTTCAGACTGTGGGAGGAAACTGGAGCACCTGGAGGAAACCCAAGCAAACGCGGAGAGAACATGCAACTCCAGGCAGATAGTCCCCCAAGGCCAGAATTGAACCCAGGTCTCTGGTATTGTGAGACAGCAGTGCTAACTTGAAGAAGACACTAACCTACTGAACAAAATGATTCCAAATGAGGACATGGCAATGTTTAGTGAAGGGTAATGAAGGACACCAGCAAGAAAATGGCAGAAGATATGTCAACAGCTGAGTTAGATTACCAGAGTTTTGCTCAATTTTACTCACTCAGTAAAATGGACACAGTGGCACAATGACTAGCCCTGCTGCCTCAGGGTTTGATTCCGGCCTTGGGTGACTGTGTCTGTGCAGAGTCTGCACGTTCTCCCTGTGCCTGCATGGATTTCTACCGGCTGTTCCAGTTTCCTCCCACAGGCTGAAAGATGTGCAGGTTAAATGAATTAGCCATGCTAAATTCTCTCTCAGTGTACCCAAACAGACACAGGGGTATGACAACTAGGGGATTTTCACAGTAATCTCATTGCAGTGTTAATGTAACCCTAATCGTGACACTAATAAACATACTTTAAAAGATGTGTAGGTTAGCTGGATTAGTCATGGTAAATGTCTTGGATGAGGGGGATAGGGCAAGGGAGAGGGCCTGGGTAGGATAATCTGTCAGAGATTTGGTACAGAGATTTGATGGGCCAAATAGCTTCTTCTGTACTGTAGGGATTCTGAGAGAACCAGAAACAAAACACCTAAGTTTGAGTTCTCCCAGACCATTCCCTCTATAATGACTCAGGAAGCCTGATTGGAAAGGAACAGAGCTTATCACAAAATGCAAATTAAAACCACTACCATGGTGTACACACACTAGCCCCTGCCTGGGACTAAACTTCAACAGGCGCAGTCCTGGGCCTACCTTATCAAAGGCTCAAGCAATGAATTCTAGCCGGGCAGGACAGTGCCTGTTACCAGGGGAACTCATACTTAATGCGCCACCCCACCCCGCCCCCGCCAACACAGGGAGATCAATCAGTGATTCTCTTTGGACCTCGTGGGACTTATCATACCCTTGTCTCATAATCCATGAGCTTTAAACATTCAAAGCGTTGTGTCATCTGATACTTCGTGAGTTATCCTATCTTGTCTCCCCATTTAGTTTCAGCCTTGGTGGTATCCTGCCCTCTGAATATTAGCTCTTCACTTGAATACCTCAATTCAAAAAGAGGAATTTTATTATGGATACACTTCGCCATATCCATTTTATCAATTTCCTTCAGTTATTTTCAAAATTTGAATCATGTCCACCCTGCCAGTTAATCGCTTATCAATGAGAATGGATTCACAGGGGGTAATTTCCAACTCTCACACCTGGGCACTAACATAACAGAGAATCCGTCTGATATTCATTCACCCCATTGATTTCAATGATGACAGCGGGTGTGCAAGTCGCACTGCAGATTAGTGCCCGCGCGATGAAGTTGAAAATTACCACCACTGTATTTGTTCATTCATCAGTGAACAAAAAAAAAATTGCAATCAATTTTGGTGCTCCCAGCCTGCTCTGACCTGCTTTCTTCTGAAAGTAAAACAGAAAGTTTTGAAGCATTTGAAAATGTCTTTATCAGAAACTTAAGATGGATGGGATTGGTGCTATGCACTTTTCAAATTGAGTTTTTAATTTGTAGAGAATCGCCTCACAGTTTGATTGTGGATAGCAACTTGGAAAATTAAATGATTATAAAAATATTGCGATATCTTCAAACACATTACACTCTTTTCTTTGTGGGCATTTACACTGAGACTCCCTATCTATTAGCTGCCTGAATAATTCATTGCTGTTATTAACAGCCAGTGCATGGTTTCAGTGTCGAACTTGAAGTAGGGGTTAAAAAAAGATATCCTTTGATTAGTGAGTGAGTCTTAAAGCGTTCGTTGTTCCTATTTTCTGATTGTTAACAGCTTTCAGCAAGAGGAAATCCTCGATGTATTTCCTGCAAGCTGAATTAAGAGTCTTAGCCAACTGTGTCATCGAGCCTTTCAGGAAAGAGCTAACCTTTCACTTGGTGAAATGGCGTGAAATCACTTAGACAGAGGTACCAATCATTAAAATCTGTGTTACAGTCAAGGTAGTGCCTCACCAAACAGAGAATTTTCAATGGAACTGGTTAATTGCGGAACTATGAAAATGTTTCAATTTTACATCAGAATTAAGTGGTTGAATTAATTAGAACGATGAGCAATTTTAACAGCCATTATTTCCTAGTCGCTTTTCCAAATACTCTCTTTCCATTTCCTTTGCCACTTGTATTTTCATCTTGCTGGTTATACATCAACGATTATACTGAAGTATTATTGAATAGTATCACCATCAACATTTGTTTTCATTTGAAGAATAGCATGAAGAATCATTTAAATAATACCCAGAAAGTAAAACACAGATGGTTAATTAAAATTCACAGGAAAACAAATCCAAAATTCTAATAGGTGGGAAGTACTGACAGTGATCACTGTTACACAGCATTTTAATTATGTTGCTTAACTCTTTGAGGGTAACATTGGGTGGGATTTTACAGCTTCACCCATCCCAAAACTATAAAATTCCGCCTGAGGTCAATGGACCTTTCCATGATCTGCCCCTTGCTCGCTCACTCTGATTCCCGGGCAGGCGGGATGGTAAAATTCTGGTCATTATGATTGCAAATTTCCAAGACAAGCACTTTTTGGTAGCCTAGGTATGTGAGGATTCTTGTAGCAATTCCTTTCTCCATCTGCCTATATATTGCTGTGTCTGTAATTGCATATCACCAATGTCAAGGAAACTTGCGTGTTTCTGGATAAACATCAAGTTTGAATTTTAAAGACCGCCACTGGAAAATCATGGCATTTTGTTTTGTTAATAATGCAAATTCCAATTAATTGACGCACACAAATGAAATTCACTGCTAACAATTAAAATTTACAGCTGGGTTAGATTTGCAATGTAAACTCATAAAATCCCTACAGCACAGGAACAGGCCATTTGGCCCTTTGAATTTGCACAAAGTCTCTCCGATAGAGCATCTTAACCAGAACCTATCCTGTAACCCCACATATTTACACTATTAATACCCCTAGCCTACGCATCTAGGACACTAAGGGGCAAGTTGGCATGGCCAATCAATCTACCCAACAATTCCTTGGACTGTGGGAGGAAACCTGGGGACCCGGAGAAAACCCACGCAGACACAGGGAGAACATGCAAATTTCACAGGGAGAGCCAGACTTGAACCTAGGTCCCTGCGCTATGCGTTGTGTACTAACCACTGCCATCGTGCCATCCTGCTCACAACTTGCAACTGCTTATCTGTTTTCTCCCAATTGCTACTGTATAATCAATGATTATGAGATGGAACAGAACAAATCTGTGTGATTCACTCACAAATTTGTTTTCTTCTCTCCAACGGATTGCTTAGGATCAGGAATTCACCCAGTTGGGTAATCCCAACTGTGCAGCTGTGGACTGCAATTACAGAGTGCCTACAGCTTCCTTGTTCCCTGTGTTACTATGTACTTCCTTGTTTCCTGCCTGCTTCACTGACAAGGCACCTTGAGCCTGAGCTTCATGGAGGAGGCAAGAAGGTCAATTCTGGAAACTTCTCAACCCAGCAGACTCATCTTAAAAATGGCCCCTACCTGTCATATTTTAATTTCATATTTCCTTACACGAAACTATTTATTACAATAACAGTATTCCTGTGTTGGTGAAATTGGTGGTGAAGTGGAATATGATGATACATCCTATACTTGTCATTGATACTAGTGCATGGGAACGTGGTCTTCGTGATGGGAAGAAATTGGGTTAAGAAAATACAGTTAAACTGGGACCGTTATTTATGATAGGGATCAGTAAGCATCCATCTGTCATCACGGAAGCACTAAGACAACACAAAAGTGGCCTTTGAGCAAGGAAGACAAAATGATGAAATTAGATATCAGTACA
Source organism: Carcharhinus amblyrhynchos (assembly GCF_965287045.1). Classification (NCBI taxonomy): domain Eukaryota; kingdom Metazoa; phylum Chordata; class Chondrichthyes; order Carcharhiniformes; family Carcharhinidae; genus Carcharhinus; species Carcharhinus amblyrhynchos. Next base: position 41,540,189 of record NC_137324.1, on the reverse strand, counting down.
ACATGTATCATAAACCAGCAGATCATTCAAATGTGGAGATTCTTTTGAGATTCCCCGCAAAGACTGTTTTATTTCTAGCTGCTGAGTTTCTGTTGGATTATTTCATGCCAGTATCAGCCAAATAAATTATTGAAGAAAGCTGCAAGGATGTGATGCTCAGTAAAGTGCTCAATTATCTCACGAATGGTTGGTCTAAAGAATGTGACAGTGAGAAATTGCAGGAGTATTTCACACCTGTAAATGAACAGAGTATAGATCAAGGCTGACTCATTTATAGTTTGAGTTATTATTTTGCCAGGGTTTAGACAGTGTTGTCAGAGCATCTTCATCAAGAGCACACAGGGATAGTCCTTATGAAAACAATTGCAAGGAACTATTTTGGGTATCCAAAGGGAGATAGGAATATTGATAAGTTGTGAAGTGTGTCTCAGAATGAGAAATGATCCAACCAAGGTTGCTTGCATGTCACTGTCAAACACAAGAAAGCCATGGGATGAGTACATGTCGGTTTCTTTGAAGTGGAGGGGAAAGAATGCCAGGGGAATGATAGCTAAAGCAAATGGCTAAACTCCATGTCCATTACCAAAATTAACAAAACATTTGTTGGTTTGAGAAGTTGTTAGGCAATTTGGATTGCCAGAGATGTTGGTTCAGATAATGGTCCACAGTTTACATCAGAAGTGTTTGAAGTATTTCTGACTAAGAATGTAGTCAAACACAGTGGCATAGTGGTATTATTGCTGCACTAGTAATCCAGTGACCTAAGATAATGCTTCGGGGACCAAATCCCACCATGGCAGGTGGTGAAATCTGAATTGAATAAAACTCTGGAATTAAAAGTCTAATGATGACCACAAAACCATTGCTGTAAAAACCCATCTGGTTCATTACTGTCCTTCAGGGAAGGAAATCTACTGTCTTTACCTGGGTCTGGCCCACACATGACTCCAGATCCACAGCAATTTGGTTGACTATTAATTGTCCTTGGGTGAGCAATAAATGCTGGCCCAGCCAGTGGCACCCACATCATTGAATGATGCTGCAGAAAGAAGTATACGGATTGTGAAGAGGTCTTTGCAGAAGTATTTGCTTGGCTGACAAGCTAAGCAGAAATTTCCATATTTCTCAACTTCAGCAAGACAATTTTCTTTTACAGTATAGCCTGACAGGTTGTTCACCTTACAAGTTAGTGTTTAAACACATTCTTAGGGCAAGGTTTAGTTTGCCTGAGCCTGGCATCAATAACAAAGAAAGATAGGCTGCAGATGATTCATGATACATGAGTCATGAAACTTAGAGAGCTGAGTGCTGGTTAGGAGCTCAGGATGAAAAGCCACTGAGGTGATAAGGCAAAGTACATGTTTGGAATAGTTGCAAAGAGACTTTGAACATTCACGTGGCTAATGAAGATTGAAGAGAGACTCCATCAATGTCTTGTAGATCATTTGTTTGAAAGAGGAAATCTGGCAAAGGGAGAGCATTCAAAACCTCCTCTAGTCCAAACTCCTCCCACAGCCCAAAGTGAAAGTCAGGAGAAAGTGAAACTCAAAAAATAAAGTGAAAGTTTGCCAATATTACAGAATGCACCAGTTGAGCAAAATGAGGCCTTTGAGATGAATTTATCAATGTCAGCATCTCAGTCATTAAGTAGAGTTGGCAGTCAAAGTTCAGAATTGATGAGAGCAGACTCAAGCTAATCAAAATGGAAAGAGATACCCAGACAGAAATGGATTGCAGGAAAGAGAGAATCTAGTGAAATGGTGCAACGACAGTAATCTCTCCCTCCATGTCAGTAAAACAAAGGAGATAGTCATCAACTTCAGGAAGCATAGTGGAGGACATGTCCCTGTTTACATCAATAGTGGTGAAGTGGAAATGGTTGAGAGCTTCAGGTTTCTAGGTGTCCAAATGACAAACAACCTGTCCTAATCCCTCCACGTTGACTCTATAGTTAAGAAAACCCACCAATGCCTCTACCTTCTCAGGCTAAATTTGGCATGTTCACTACAACCTCTTCGATTTTTACAGGTGTACCATAGAAAACATTCTTTCTGGTTGTATCGCAGCATGATATGGCTCCTGTTCTAACCAAGACCACAAGAAATTACAAAAGGTTGTGAATGTAACCCAGTCCATCATGCAAACCAACCTCCCATCCATTGACTCTGTCTACACTTGCTACTGCCTCAGAAAAGCAGCCAGCATAATCAAGGACAACACCCCAATCATAGTCTCTTCCGTTTTCTTCCATCAGGAGAAAGATACAAAAGTCTGGGATCACATACCAACAGACTCCAGAACAGATTCTGTCCCACTGCCATCAGACTTTTGAATGGATCAATCATATATTAAGCTGATCTTTTTCTACATTCTAAATGGGACTATAATACTATATTCCGCAGTCTCTCCTTTACTTCTGCCCTATGTTTTCTATGAATGGTATGTTTTGTCCATATAGCACACAAAAAAAATACTTTTTTTTCCACTGTATTCCAATACACATGACAATAATGAATCAAATAAAAAAAGGGAAAAAAGCTAGATGGGGTAATTCAAAGTATGTAGGTAGGAAGATAAAAGTTGTTATTTTCATATTTCTTGTTAAATGATGTTATCTTGTTAAACATGTACTAGTGTTAAGGACATGAAAGTTATAGAATCAGAAAATCCCTACAGAACAGAAGAAGGCCATTCAACCCATCAGATCTGCACCGACTTCCCTACAGAGCACCTTACCGAGGCTCAGCTTCCTCTCTATTCCCTTAACCCCACGCATTTCCCTGCTAATCTCCTGCTGGTTAGGTGCATTGCCCTGAACAGGTGCCAGAATTTTGGGACTGGGAATTTCACAGTAACTTCATTGTAGTGCTCATGCAAGCCTACTCGAGACTAATAAAAAAATAAACTAAACTCACTTATACATCTTGGGACACTAAGTTTAAGTTTATTTATTAACGTCACAGGTGGGCTTATCTTACATTAACACTGCAATGAACTTACTATGAAACTCCCCTAATCGCTACATTCCAGCCAACGCCTGTTCGGGTACACTGAAGGAGAATTTAGCATGGCCAATATACCTGACCAGCATATTTTTGGAGTGGGGGAGTCCCAGGTGCTGTGAGGCAGCAATGCTAACCACTATGCCACCACTTGGTAGTTTCAGGCCGATATGTTTTGAATGTGATTACATTAAAAACACATATGCAACCCAACCTGTCAAAATTTTCAGATCTTGATCGTGTTGGTTTGGTCATATTTGAATCTGGAAAATTATGCACATATATGTTTTACATTTTAATGTATACTTTTTTAGGTAGAGAGGGAGTGTAGTCTATTGTAAGATGTGAGTATTTTGTTATATTGCCCTCTCTGTTGAAAAGATTTTAAAAAATAGTTCAATAATTGCTGCCTGCAACTGAGCATATGTTAGTCTTAGTGCATTACACAAATGTTTGAGGGAAACAGAAGCAACACAGTTACAAGCAGTCACCATCTTTTCTATGTAGCTGTCGAGATTTGTAGCAGTTGCAGTGTTTCTTAGAAGCATTTACACAGAATTTGGCAAAGGTTGTAATATGTTGTATGGGGCCAAGAGTGAATGTGATGTATCACCACTCTTTTAAATATATTCTAGGTTGCTGCCAAGAAAGTGATGCATCAAGAAACTTTGAAATTTATTCCAACATAATTTTGTACTGAAGTTATCAATAAAAGCCACAGCACAAAATGGGATTCAAGATTCTTTTCCGTTCAGTTGCTTCTGTTGTTGAGTTATATTTTCCCATTTTATACTGTGCCAGCCACAGAGGGTAATTGATCAGTCAACCCCATTTTCTTTTTCAAAAGAGCAAAAGTCGACACTCAAGTGTCAACTTGGTTCAGTTGGGAGCACTTTGACTGCTGTTTGAGAAGGTTATTGGTTCAAGCTGTGCTCTGGGCTGACAGTATATAATCTAGGCTCATCCCTTCAGGGCAACATTTCAGATGAAATGATCGACAAATTCCAGTGAATATAGAAGATCAGGACTTTCGGTGTGGAAAGCCACCTTATTTCCTACCTGGAAGTTTCTGGGTATAATTTAGCTGCCACATTTACCTTCAGCATGATAGTGGCTACACACCAGAAGTAATTCCTTGGTTGCAGAGTGCTTTTGGGTGTGCTTTTGCAGATATGATTAGGCTGCACATCAATGCAACTGTCTGTTTGAAGAAACTAGAAATAATTTCACAGTTAATGGGTGCATCTGACTAAATTTCCTGGGAACCAACAAAGAATTTGATAGGATTTATCTGGTTTGATTAACATACTGATGTCAAATGCACAACTCTGGCAAGGAAACAGGACTTTGCATTAGGGTGCGTTGATTTTTTTTCTACCCAAAATCGGCCAAATAGGACAAAAGATTCCAGAACGTTAAGGCCAAATTACATCCAGTGCATATTGTATTTCCCCAATGCTTTGCCCTGGCTTAATAAAAGATGGTAAGAAGTCTCACAAAACCAGGTTAAAGTCCAACAGGTTGTGAAACTTCATACTGTGTTTACTCCAGTCCAACGCTGGCATCTCCACATCATTAATAAAAGATGTCTCAGCAACAGTACTCGGCTGCAAAACAGGCCTTCTCCCACTCCCCCCAAATTAACTTAATCAACCTTTCAGGTTGGGAAAATTTCTCCCTTTGAGTTTTCAGTACTTGCTTGTAGGCCTTCCTGGAGGGAATTATAATTAAGCAATTTTAGGCAGAAGGAAACTAATAGACATGTTTCTTATTTTTCATTGATTCAGGAACTGATTGCCATGAACCAACGTATATTTTTTAACTCATATGTGAGACATGGACATCGCTGGCTGGCCAGCATTTATAGCCCATCCCCAATTGCTCGAGGGCAGTTGAGAGTCAACCACATTGCTGTGGGTCCGAAGTCACATGTAGGCCAGACCAGGTAAACATGATAGATTTCCTTCCCTAAAGGACGTTAGTGAACCAGATGGGTTTTTACAACAATTGATAATGGTTTCATGGTCATCAGTAAATTCTTAGTACCAGATATTTTTTATTGAATTCAAATTTCACCATCTGCCATGACAGGATTCGAACCCAGATCCCCAGAATATTAACTGAATTTCTGGATTAATATTCCAGCGATTAAAACCAGTAGGCCGTTGCCTCTCCTGATCCAATATGACCAGTGGATGGATTCTAAAATTGTTTTTGAGTGTAGTTTTCAGTTAGTTGTTTATATGTGGCTGTTTATACACTTGATTAAAATGCTTTATTTCAGATAATCCCAATTTCAAATGTGTTTGTCAAACTGCACCAAATGCTCCTATGCAAATGTTAAAGTTTGATATAAAAGTAAATATTAGTTTGACTTTGCTCTTTATCAAGTTTGAGAGCATATTGCAATGAGATTACTGCAGCAGGTTTGTGTGGTATTACACAACAAGATCTTTTTTAAATTTCCCTGCTGTAGAATGGGGTGTACTAGCGAAGCATTTCAAGTCAGCCCTTCCGATTTACCCGAAAACTGTAATTTCCTCAGACTTGCCTCCCCTACCATCTACAGACTCAACTCAAGATTTACATCACAACCATTATTCTGTCTTCTCTCCAATTCTTTTCAATCTTTAGGAACACCTGCGCCATGGGATTTTTGATTTTAGAAAGGGTGTGATTTTCTGGGGTAGGTTTTTGAAAGCTTGAGGAGACTCCATGGTCCTTTAGAAATGATGGTTTGGACACAATTCTGGGATTCCAGCTTCTATTCATGGTGTCTCCAATTTCTGCTAAGCTCACCAGCTCCACTATGGGTGTAGCCACCTCGCAGTCCCCCAGAATTTTTATTGAGCAAGCCCAGATTTTCAAAGCTCAATGGTTCATGGTCCCTCAGAGATGGTTTTCTGCCAAGAAAGCATAATGGGGCTTGGCTGAGAGCCAAGATGTCTATGGGGAGCAATTCACCTCTTTGCACTCTTAAGTGCTCCTGCAGTGGGAAAACTGGAGTGTTCCCATCGGCATTAGCAGCACCTGCCAGGTGGAATTCACGCACTGTAACCATTTAAATTTATGCATCCCAGGATTCACACTGGCCAGCCCAGCTTTAAAGAGATCAGAGTGCTTTTTTTCTGCACTGACAGATGGTTTCTCCCACCCCCCAACAATGGACATAGCTGGATTGTAGATTCATAGAAACCCTGCAGTACAGAAAGAGGCCATTCAGCCCATTGAGTCTGCACTGACAACTGTCCCACCCAGGCATCATTGCCATAACTCCATGTGTTTACACTACGTAGTCCCCTGACACTAAGTGGCAATTTAGCATGGCCAATGCACCTAACCTGCACACCTTTGGACTGTGTGAGGAAACCAAAGCACCTGGAAGAAACCCATGCAGACATGGGGAGAACATGCAAACTCTACTCAGACAATAATCGGAGGCCAGAATTGAACCCAACTCCCCAGTGCTGTGAGGCATATTGCTTGAGTGACAGTTTTTTTTATCTTCAATCTAATTTGTCAATGGCTCAATGTTTATTTACATAAGATAAAAAGTTGTCAAGTGTCTCTAGTTTCTGCTATTGATACATTAAATACATGATTTATTGAAACTTTTGAAGCATTGTAGTAATAGCAGAAAGAAAGTTATGAATATTTTTAAGCTTTTCCATACATGCCATTGTTACTATAGACTTTCTTGATTCTGTTCTGAGCATATACTGGATGAATGGACATGGAAATGTAATAGGTTGACACTGAAGGTATGAGTGACCTTTTGGGTGTGGCTAAGGGATATGTGTCACCAAAGAATGTGTCAGGAGCCATTAGGTGTGGATGGGGGAGGTTGAGGTGCCATGAACCAGACATGGCGAATGGTTGGGAGGCAAGGAGATTTGAGGGTGAGGACTAAAGGACCTAGTATTTAATGAAACAATTGAAATTAAGTCCAAGAGTCCAGAGGCGGGTCTTTTAATCAGCTAGCCTTGGCCCTTTGAAGCTCCTGGCCGCCTCTGGACTGTTTTGGGAGGTGGGGGTAGAGGGAGGTTGGGGCTGGTCCCAGTTTTACTACACATGACTCCCCCACCAGTGAAATGAAAATCATGCCTTTTGAGACACATTTTCCTGAGGTAGACATGCTGAGCCAAGAGATTTCACAAGTCCGGCTGTCCGCTCTAAGATGAGAACCTAGCCCTCCACTTTTGATTCTCACTTGAAATGTTCTGAAGCTCAGATGATCCTTCCAAAGCAGGAGATAACCAAGTCACTCTGAATCAAGCTAACCTGTATTTACTTGTACACTTGTGGTCACTCAGGAACCAAATTTCAAGTGACCAAAAAAAATATATAATTTCTACAGTGTAGAAGGAAGCCATTTGGCCCATCAAATCTGCACTGACCCTTCCAAAGAGCACACTACCTAGGCCCACTCCCCCACCCTATCCCCACAACTCTGCACTTTAACCATGGCTCATCCACTTAACTGACACACCTTTGAGCATTATGTAGCAATTTAATCGGTCAGTTCACCCAACCTGTACATCTTTTGACTGTGGGAGGAAACTGGAACACCCAGAGGAAACCCACGCAGACTCGGAGAGAATGTGCAAATTCCACAAAGAGAGTGACCCAAGGTCAGAATTGAACCTGGGTCCCTGACGCTAGCCATTGTGCCGTCATATGTGGTACAGCAAAGAAGAGAAGATATAGGCGGGAATAAAAGTGACAAATGCAGTAAGTTTATATAAAAAATGTTATCAAATTATCATGCTTATATCGGTTTTTCTCCTGGAAGGGGGAACAACGGGTAAATACATGGTCTGAAAACCTATAACAGCATTACTTACAAGCACTCAATCCTGTCATGGAAATGAATGAGTAAAACTACAACAGAAAATAGTAACAGAAAATTGACGAATGTTGCAGAGCACCAGGAGACAAAGGCTGCAAAATGTGAGGTACCCAAAACCTCTGATATTTAAGTTGTATAAACCTGCAGGAAAATTGCACAATCTGGTTTTTATTCCACTCATGATACAGCCCGGCATTGCTTACTCTCAATGTCATTGCTCATTAGAGTTATTAGGCCTGCCTTGCTCACGTAATAAAAAGTGCATTAGCCCCTTTTCTGCCAAGTATCCTCCATTAATCCAGCAGCACAAGTAAGCCTGCAGGAGTTTTGCGGCTACAGAATACAGACCATAATTTTGATATATAAGAAACCAGGAGAATGACATTCTTCATGAGAGGCAATTTAAAGGGGGCTGACATTGTCTAATCGAAAATATGCACATTTGGCCAGAATCTCTTTGTTATGCAATCAATTACTTTGTTTGAGCAAAAGCCCAGAGAGACAACAAACGTTACTTCCCAGAGTGCTGATGTTTATGTCAATGGAATGAGTGCTAAGGCGTCTGATTTCACTGAAGAGAATACTGAAGCAGTGTGCTCCTTGAAAAGGTTGATATTTTCATTCCCTTTCGATTTTGTGTGGCTCCAGTGTGTCTTAGTATCAACTATTATACGCATGTGCTATAAAACTGGGTGAGCTGTATGTTCCACATCACGAAGATAACCTGATCACAGAAAATCATGGAATCCTTACAGTCCAGAAGGAGGCCATTTGGCCCATCAAGTCTGTGCCGATAACAGTCCCATCCAGGCAAGATATATCCCCGCAACCCCACATATTTACCCTGCTAATCCCCCTGACGCCAAGAGTCAATTTAGCATGGCTGATCAACCTATCCTGCACATCTTTGGAGTGTGAGAGGAAACAGGAGCACCCGGAGGAAACCCACACAAACACAGGGAGAATATGCAAACAGACAGTCACCCAAGACCGGAATTGAACCTGGGTCCCTGGCACTGTGAGGCAGTAGTGTTAGCCCACTATGCCGCCCTACATCTTGGTATCGAGAGCTGATAAATTGCAAGAATTTGGAGAAGCTGCTATTGATTTATTTAGCATCTTGGGTACTGTTAGCATAATTGATGTGTGAATAATATGCATCTTCTACCTACATGGTATATTCACAAGATTGCAAGGGGTAGAATTTGAAGGATGGCGAGTGTTAGTGGGTTAACATGCTACAGTCAACTCTCCAGAAGCCCACTACAGCATTGATTAGCAATGGGCGGGATTTCTGTCTCCCCAGCTGCCATCCTGCATCTTCCATAAACTTGAAGATATCTAAATTCTTGCTGCTCTGTCTAAATCTGTACCAAGTTCCATTCATACTTCCCTGCCTCTTGCTGACCTACATTGGCTACATCCAACAACATTCCAATTGTGCAAAGATGTGCAGCTTAGGCTGATTGACTATGCTAAAATTACCCCTTAGTGTCAGGGGGATTAACAATGTAACTACGTGGGGTTATGGGGAAAGGACCTGGATGGGATTGTTGTTAGTGCAGGTTCGAAGGGCCAAATGGCCTCCTTCTCGTGTGATTAAAATCCTCATCCTAATTTTCCTTTCCTCCCCATCTCTGTAATCTCCTCCAACCTCGCAACCCTGTGAGGTGTTTTTGCTCTTCCAATTCCTACCTGTTGGGCATCTCTGATTTCAATTGTTCCATTGCTGGCTTTTCCATCAGCTGCCAGGGGCCTACAAGCCCTGGCATTTCCTGCTGATACCATTTTGACTCTTTGCCACTTTCTTCTTTTGAGGAGTTCCTTAGCAGCTCATCCCGAAAATGTAAAACCCCATCCAAGATCAACGGACCTTCCTATTATCTGCACCTCACCTGCTCTGATTCCTGTGGCGAGTGGGGCATTAAAATTCGCCCTCTGATTTCCTGATGTCAAACTTTGTTTGATGATGCACTTCGTAAGGCTGTTGGAGCTTTTTACTATATTAAAGGCACTATATAAATGCAGGTTGTTGTAATTTGTTGATTCTTTTCTACAGAATTTGTGTTTCTCACTGGAAGACTCGCAGATACAACGTGAGACTTTGTACTGCATACCCTAAGTGTTTGTGTGCCTCATTGGAAGCATGCCAAATTGGATGGAAGGTTTGGATCTAGGTTAAGAAGCTTATGTAGAAAGCATGAAACAAGAAAAGGCCATCAAGTCTGCTTCTTCCTCGACTGTGTAATTTTCTGCCCTGTCACTACCCTCTGCCCTATTCATCTAATCTCCCAAGGAAGATTTCTGCATAAACATTCCCTGATCCCCAAAGTTAATCAAGCAAAAACTGCAAAAATATTTATCCCTCTCTAGCGTTCAACGCTGACATGTTGCCCTCCACAAGCTACACCCCCACTCCAGCAGCACAGAAAACCATCACATCCTGCAGAGGATTATTATATCTATCCAATGCACTTGTCCCCTTTACTGGAAAAGTGCCCAACATAATACAAGCTTTCAGCTCTCTTTACATAAGTTATCTCGGCACTCATGTCCCCCAGGCAAGCACTAAATGCAATGCCAGAGTTTTGGCTTATACTAGCTGTCTCTATATTACTTCTTTGCACTTTTAATCACTGGTAAAACACTGGCGTTCTTTCTTCATCATCTATCAATGTGTTTTCTCATCAGGATTGTTTAAATCATCAGCTAACTATGTGTTCAGCAAATAGATAATATAAATATCAATATAAACTATTTGCATTATATGTAGATCAGCGCTGATCAACTGATTCTTCAGACAGTTATTTCTGCTCCTTCCCTGCTGCTATCAGACTTTTGAATGGAACTACCTTATTAAGTTGATCTCCACACCCTAGCTATGAATGTAAGGCCACATTCTGCACCCTTTCCTTTCCTTGTCCCCTATGTACATTGTCAACTGTATGGTTTGTTTATATAGCGCGCGAGAAACAACACTTTGCACTAGCTCAATACACATGGCAATAATAAATCAACTCACTCTCTCTCTGCAAAGATCTGGGGGAACTGCATGAAGCAGCGATATGTGTTAATAGCCTGGAGTCAACCATTCACCTCACAACCCACTCCCCCATCATCTGTGACTCTTGCCATACTTGCTACTCCAAGATCCCACAGATTCATTCATCAAGCCCTTGTCTGTGGCATGTTGTCAGGAGTACAGTTTCAGTGTTATCCTGCATGTTACACTCTTCGGTTGGGGGAAGCAAGAGAATCAAGGTTGCGGTTGGCTATCATTTTGCAAATTAACGCTATTTACCAATTACAAATGTTAACCAGCATTACGGTGGCAGCTTCCTCCACTGTAGTGAGATTGGCACTTAGTATTGAAGGTTCTTCAATTTGTCTGATTCACCAATCCGACTCGAGCAAATCCCATCGAATGCATATGCCAGCTCCAATGAAGCAACAGAAATTGCACTATCCCTGACCCTGGAGGCTGCAGTAACAATCCCAGCATTAGATTTAGTTTTCGATTCAGTTTGCCTGTGCGCTACACTGCATTATGGTTCTTCCTGTCTGGGATCATGAAACTGGGAAGCAAAGCAAGAAGCAGTGGCAACTTCATTCAATCAGAAATATTCTTAAATCTTGACCATGAGATAATACAAGCAATTTTGGATTGTCAACTGAGAAAACAGTGGAATGAGAAACCAGGTGAGGTGAATGTTAGGCTGTCAATCCGATGTTACCTGTTCTATACGCACACTCACCCTCAGTTAAACTTCCACTCATTGCTGATTTTTTTAAGGCGATGATCTAGGATCTATCTTTCTGCACGCATTCAGTCACCAGTGGAACGAAGCAGATTTATCATCTGCTTTAAATATTATTTTTCTTTTAAAAGCTTCTTCTGCATGATTTGTGCTCCATGTTTTTTAATTCCTCTTGTCACCCCTATTTTCAAATCCCACCGTAAGACGTGGGCCAATCAGCCCAGCTAGCCTGCTTCACTGTTCAATGAGATCATGACTGATCTGATATGATAATCCTCATCTCCGGTTTCCAGCTTTATCCCTATAATCCTTGGTTCCCTTTCCAATTAAAAATCTGTCTTTCTCAGCTTTGGAAAAATGTAAAGACCCAACCCCTACAGTTCTCTGCAGGGTTTAGTGAGAGGGAGGAACTGAAGAAAATCAATATTAGTAAAAAAATGATGTTGGCAAAATTGATGCAATTGACGACCAATAAATCCCTAGGGCCTGAAGCTACATCCCAAAGTGCTTAAGGAAGCAGTCCTAGAAATAATGGATGCATTGGTGGTCATCTTCCCAGATTCTATAGACACTTGAAGAGGTCCTACAGATTCAGGGTAACTAATGTAACTCCCTAATGGAAAAGGGAGCCTGAGAGAAAACAGGGAATTATAGACCAGTCAGCATGATATCAGTAGCAGGGAACATTCCAGAGTTCATTAGTAAAGATTTATAGCTGAGCACTTGGAAAACAGTGGCAGCATTGGACAGAGTCAGCATGGCTTTACAAAAGGGAATTCATGCTTGACAAATCTACCAGAATTCTTTAAGATGAGGAGAAATTTCTTTACCCAGAGAGTGGCAAGCCTGTGGTATTTGCTACCGCAAAAAGCAGTTGAGGCCAAAACATTTTATGTGTTCAAGAAGGAGTTAGAGCAATCTCTTGGGGCTAACGGAATCAAAGGATAAGGGGATAGGTGGGATCAGGTTCTTGATGATCAGTCATTCTCATAATGGATGGTGGAGCAGCTTGAAGGGTCAAAAGGCCTATTCCTGCTCCAACTTTCTATACTTCTATGTAAAGCATTCCACAGATTCACCAGGAACTGAGAGAAGAAATTCCTCCTCAACCCTGTCTTAAATGGGCAACCCTTACTACTGAGGGCTTCCCCACAGGGGGAAGCAACCTCTCCGCATCTAAGCTGTCAAGCCCCTGAGAATTCTAAATGTCTCAATAAGGTCACCTCTCATTCTTCTAAACACTAATGAGTAAAGTCCAACCTGCTCAACCTCTGCCCATAAGAAAATCCCTCCATACCTGTGATCAACCTAGCGAACCTTCTCTGGACTGTCTCCAACGCCAGTATATCTTTCCTTAGATGAGAGGACCAAAACTATTCAGAGTATTCCTGACGTGGTATAACTATTGCCTTGTATAATTCTTAGCAAGACTTCCTTATTTTAATACTCCATTCCCATTGAAATAAAGGTCAACAGCATAGAACCTTTTGCTGAGATGTATGGCCAATGAAAGGAAGTCCCTGGAGTGGGGTTTGCTAAAACCTGTGGCTTGTGGAGATTAGTAATTGAAATATGGGTAAGGGGTTAGCTGGATACACAGGGCTATGGAAATTCTCTGCTCAAACCTTTTTTTGGGACAGTTTTTCCAATGCAAAAAGTTATGATGTGATTATTCCAAAATCCATAATTTGTGCAAGGACTCTCTTAAACCTGATTGTTTACAGTTTCAATTACAACTTCATCATTTCCAGCAATTCTCTTTCTTTGTTCCTCTGGGAAAATGCCTCACTAGCACCTAACAAGTGCCCATGGTGATATGACTGAAATCAAGAGCCTGTTATTTGAGCGATTGTGGGTGCATCACTGAACCTATCACTCAATGATCCAACACATTGGAGTGCTCAGTGAACGGCCCTGAAGCAAAATACTGCTTGGAAACTTGGCCCTGGATAAAAGAGTTAGTAACATTAGTTTGAAGACATCCTAGCTTATATCCTTCAGCACAACAAACTTGTCAGTCAGCATAAAGAACTCCTGTCTCTCTGCTTTTCGTGAAAGGTTTATTAATATTCATTAACCACAGGGTGTTTCTAACAAAGGAACTAATCTACATCATCGTGTTTTACACTGCGTGCTTCTAATTCCCAACCTCCCCAATATGATTGACAGGCGTATATCAGCTAATTACACCTCAAAGCCCTCAAGTATCTAAGCTATTGAGCCAGGACCTATGACTCTTTATGACACAGAATTGTATTGCATTAAAATGCACATGGTCATGACAACTTAACACTTTTGTTCCCAATTTCACAGTCTGTTCATATTGACAGGTATTAGCTAACTCCCAAAGTCATTACTTATGATTCAGATATCTGGGATAATGTATGTTGTTGGCTCTTTTGTAAGGAATTTTCACCAAGTTTAGGGACCAGGGATGCATATCCAATAAGTATAGAAGAGGTCTCCATTTTCTACTAGTAACAGACAGAAATTTGTTGAAGTATATGTATAATTTTCCAAAATACACTCCTGGCAGATTGATTCTGGCAACCCTGAGATTTTCCAGTATAACTTCCAGTGGGTGAGGTTTCCCACTGGGAGCACATATCCATCTCCATGTTATTATGAAATACCGAGATAATTGTTCCAATACTCACATTGCATTCCCAGTCTCAGCCATGTTACTGCAGGAGATATATTCAGCAGGAGTCAACTACTAAGAGGAAAATTGACCTCCACAGTGAGTAGCTATCTCAAACTAGCATTGGAGCCCTAGGGGTAGACTAGAACCTCTGTGGCCTGAGCAATCCATGTGGAGAAAGTTAAGAATATATTTTTATGCAGAAAGAAAGTCCAGGCTGCACAGTGGAACAGTGGTTACCACTGCTGCCTCACAATGCCAGGGACCCAACTTGGATCACTGTCTGTGTGGAATTTCCATGTTCTCCCATGTCTGTGTGGGTTTTCTTTGGACACTTCGGTTTCACCCACAATCCAAAGATGTGCGAGTTAGGTGGATTGTCCATGCTAAATTGTCCCTAGTGTCAGAGGCACTAACTAGGATAAATGCATGGGGTTATGCAAATAGGGCCTGGGTAGGATTGTGGTTGGTGCAGACCCGATGGGCTGAAAGGTCTCTTTTTGCACTGCAGCATTTCTCTGATTCATGTAACATCTTTCATGATGATAAGACCCTCCCAATGTTTGACAGCGAATTAATTACTTTTAAAGTGTAGCCGTTTTCGTAAGTAGGAAACACAAGAACGAACTTGCACACACAAAGCTCTACAGAAAACAACGTGATAATGACCAGATAATTTGTTTTTGTGATGTTTGTTGAGGGATAAATATTGGCCAAGACAGTGAGGATTGTTACTCCTTCAACATAGTAACATGGAATCTTTTACATTTTCCTGAGAGGACCCCAATTTAATAGCCAAACAGAGCATCTCCAGCACCACGGCCTTCCCTTGAGGTGTCAGCATCGGTTTTGGCTCTCAGATCCCTGAGTGGGACTTGAACCCAGAATCTTCAGACTCAAGAGTGCTGAGCTGGAGCTGATGCACAACAAAGATAAACATTGGTGATACCCAATCTGCTTCTTAAACATTGGTCAGTCTTTGTTAAATTGTTCATTTTTCTCTCTCTGTGTATTGAATAGATCAGTGCACAGATAGAAATAGAGTTAATATTTCAGGACATTGACCTTTTATGAGAACTGATCATCAATTTGAAATGTAAAACTCCATTTCTCTCTCCACAGATACTGTTTGAATATTTTCCAGGATTTTCTTTAAATCTGTAGTATTATCCACAGCATTCAGCTTTGTTTTGAGTGGCGTTAAATAGTTGGATTCAAAACTCATCTGTTGTGTTTTTGTTAAACTAAATTAAATGGAATTGAAGAAAGCAAGTCTCTCCCTGATTCTAGTTGCTTTCTCCCCTCTGGACGGAGCATACTTTTAGATGTGGTGGTTATAATATTATTAGTTATGGAGAAGGACAAGGAGCAACCGCTGATTAAATTATTTAACTGGAGGAGGGCAAAATTTTAGTAAATTGAGCAGTCTTGCCTTTGTAAATTGGAGTCAAAATCTGGCAGACAGTAATGGAATGGACAAATGGGCAGCCTTTAAATCTGAGAACGTTAAGGTGCAGTCTAGGTACATTCCCACAAGGAGGAAAGGAAGGGCAAACAAAGCCAGAGCTCCCAGGATAATGAAAGTTAGAGAGTAGGGTGAAGCGTATGACAGATGTCAGGTTGATAACGCAAGGGGAAATCACACTATATATGAAAAGTACTGATGAGAAGCGATAAAGGAAACGAGAGGAGAACAGAGACAGTATGGGAATAGATTAGCAACAGAGATAAAATGAAGTCTAAAGGCCCTTTGTAAGCATACTAACAGTGAAAAGTTTGTCAGAGAGCTTTCATAAACAATAATCCAGGATAAAATTAGCAGCCACTTGGATAAGCAAGGATTAATAAAAGGAAGCCAACCTGGATTTGTTAAGAGAAAAACATATTCCTAGTAACTTGACTGAGATTTTTGATAAGGTTACAAAGTAGTTGGATAAAGGCAATACAGTTGATATTCTGGGTGGGATTTTACAGCCTCGATCAAACAGAAACCGTAAAATTCCACCCAAGGTCAACGGGCCTTTCTAATGTTCCATCCCTCGCCTACTCCACTTCCCATAGTGGGTGGGATGATAAAATTCCACCATGTGTGTGTGGATTTACAAAATATGTTTGATTAGTTTATACCATGTATTAGGCTTATTAGTATGGTTGAGGTTCATGGGAGTGAAACGGCAGCATGGACACAAGAGTTGGCCAGAGGAGACAAAACAGAGATTGTGGTAAATGGCTGTCTTTTTTTTCAGACTGGCTGATGGGATGCAGTGGAGTTCCCCATGGCTCAACATTAATATCACTTTTTTTTAATGTACTAAAATAGTCTGAACTTTGAGGAAGAGGACACAATTATAAAATTTGCACAAAACTTCGAATTGCAGTAACAGTGAAGTAGAAGACTTTAAAAGGACAGAGGCATACTCGTGAAATGGATGGGACCTGGGGGAATTTGTGTATAAATCTTTGAAGGTGGAGGGACAGATTGACGAGAAAGGATAGATTTAAGGCAAAAGAGCTAAAAGTGTCAGTGGGAAAACTTTCTCCACACAAATGATTAGGATTTAGAATGTACTGCCCGACAGCATGAATAAAGATTCAATAGCAACTTTCGAAAGGCATTTGGATAAATATTGAAGGAAGAAAGGGACTTAGGAAAGATTGGCGCCGAACTGGCATGCACCTCGAAAGAACCATCTCAGACCCCCCTGTGCCAAGTTGGCTCCTTTTATGTTAAATTATTTCATGATTTTACAAAGACAAAATTTAAAAATGGTGCGTTATGAGAATGTCAGCTTCATTACTTCAATGGAGAGGTGATGGTCTGATGGTATTATCGCCAGACTATTAATCCAGAAATTCAGCTGATGTTCTGGGGACCCAGGTTCGATTTCCTCCGCGGCAGATAGTGGAATTTGAATTCAATAAAATAAAATATGGAATTAAGCATCTACTGATGACCATGAAACGTTGTTGATTGTCAGAAAAAGCTGTCTGGTTCTCCGATGTCCCTTAGAGAAAGAAATTTGTCTTCTTTACCTGGTTTGGCCTGCAAGTGACTCCAGAACCACAGCAATGTGATTGACTCTGAACTGCCCTCGGGCAATGAAGGATGGGTGATAAATGCTGGCCAACCAGCAATACCCATTTCCCACAAACGAATTTTAAAAAATTCAAAATAACTTTTATCTCAGTAAAGGTTTAAAATAGTCTTGTTTTACAAATTATGTTGAAGAAATACTACAAAGCAAGAGGTTCTAGGAGCTAAAGAACAAATTCTCTTCAACACCACTGACTTAACATTACTGGTGCATGTTGGTAGATTAGCTCCACATCCTTAGATTACCCAACCCAAATTCAAGTCAGTGTGTTACAGCTTTGGGCAGGAATATTAAGTTTAAGACTAAGCATTTGGGAATAGCTGATTGTGTGCAAGTTTTTTTTAAACTGAATAAATAACAGACACAAAACAAACTGATATCCATTGTGAAATATGCAATTTTTTGCTTGTAATATTGTTGAGTCATTTATTTTGGATGTTTAAAATTTCAGTAAATAAAGAAAAAATGGTGAATAAAAAAATGCTTCAGAAAACATTTTGAATAATTTGTGGGGAACTGCTGGCTGTCTTGTGTAATGGCAGGGTGATACAGTGTCACAATGAAATAACAGCTATTGTGTGTCAAACAGTGTGCCATCTTCAACATTGAAGATACCTACCATAGTGTCACTACAGCTAGTACTAAGCACTTATAATCAGTTTTCAATTAAATATATGAAAGGAAATCATGCTTGACAAATCTGTTGAAATTCTTTGAAGATGTAACTATTAGAGTTGACAAGGGAGAGCCAGTCAATGTGGTATATTTGGACTTTAAGAAAGCATTTCACAAAGGACCACGTAAGAGATTATCGTGCAAGAATAAAGCGTATGGGATGAGGAAGTGTGTTGAGATGGATAGAAAACTGGTTGGCAGAGAGGATAGATGAGTAGGAATTAATGGGTGATTTTCAAATTGGCAGGCAATTTGAACTAGTGGGGTGCCACAGGGATCAGTGCTGGGATCCCAGCTATTCACAACATATATTAACGATTTGGATGAAGGAACAAAATGTAACATCTCAAAGTTTGCAGATGATACCAAGTTGGGTGAGAGGGTGAACTGTGATGAGGATGCAGAGATCCTTCAGAATGATCTGGACAGGTTGCGTGAGTGGGTTAATCAATGGCAGATGCAGTACAATTTGGATAAATGTGAGGTTATTCACTTTGGAAGCAAAAACAAGAAGGCAGATTACTATCTGAATGGCTGCAAAGTGGGAGAGGGGAGTCTGAAACAGGACCTGAATGTCCTTGTGCACCAGTCACTGAAGGTAAGCACGCAGATCCAGCAGGCAGTAAAGAAGGCAAATTGTATCTTGGCCTTCATTGTGAGAGGTTTTGAGTACAGGAGCAGGGATGTGTTGTTGTAATTATACAGGGCATTGGTGAGAATATTTTGTGCAGTTTTGGTCTTTTTTTCTGAGGAAGGATGTTCTTGCTCTTGAGGGAGTGCAGTGAATGTTTACCAGGCTGATTCTGGGGATGGCGGGAATGATGTGAGAAGAGATTGACAAGGTTAGGGTTGTTTTTGCTGGAGTTTAGACAAATGAGGGGAATCTAATAGAGACTTATAAAATTCTAACAGGACTAGACGGGGTAGATGTAGGGAGGATATTCTCAATAGTGGGAGAGTCCAGAACCATGAGTCACATTCTGAGGATTCAGGGTAGACCATTCAGGACAGAGTTGAGGAAACAATTCTTCACCCAAAGAGTGATGAGCCTGTGGAATTAATTACCACAGAAAGTAGTTGATGCCAAAACTTTGAATGTATTCAAGAGACAGCTGGATATAGCACTTGGGGCGAATGGGATCAAATGTTATGGAGAAAAAAGCAGGATTAGGCTTTTGAGTTGGATGATCAGCCATGATTGCAATGAATGGTGAAGCAGGCTGAAAGGGCCAAATGGCCTCCTCCTGCTCCTATCTTCTATGTTTCCATGTCCCAAATTACAAAGCGAATGTTCATATCAATTTCTCTCATGTTTTTCCCAACCTGTCAGACCACCTGTTGAGCAATGCCCAGATGTGTCATTGCGGAGATGGTGAACCCCAAACAGGAACCTGTGGATTTATAGACATCTGTCCTCAGGCTTGTTGAATAATTGGCATGAACTACTGGAACTGATTGCACCTCCACAGGTAGCATATTCAATGGGAGATGCCAATTTTAAGCCACCTAGTTATTTCTCCAGCAAATTTCGGTGATGTCCCAGTGCAGAAAAACAGGCTATGATGGAAGGGGAACATGCGTGGAGTAGGGGATGCACTCCTGCTCTTCGTGGCTCTGTGGGAAGGTCAATGTTTGTAAAATACTATTTTAAAAAACTTCCCTTTGGTTGACAGCTGCAAGGCCTTCTGAAAGATAATGAGCTAAGTAGGCTTGACTCAGCCCTGCTCATTTGTCACTGAGTTCTGAAAGGCCTCATTCAGCAGGATGAAGAAATGGGCCCACAAGTTTTGGCAGTGGCGAAAATGGCTATACACATTGGTCTGGTGATTGAATGTTGCCTGATTTGCACTATCATCCAAAATCAAATTATCCTTCCACCACTTGGCACTAGTGCCAGGGACCCAGGTTCGATTCCCAGCTTGAGTCACTGACTGTGCAGAGTCTGCATGTTCTCCCCGTGTCTGCGTGGGTTTCCTCCGTGTGCTCCCGTTAACCCCCACAATCCAAAGATGTGCAGGTTAGATTGATTGGCCATGCTAAATTGTCCCTTAGTGTCAGGGGGACTATCTAGGTGAAATATATGGCATTACAGGGATAGGGTTGAGGTGGGATCGTGGTCAATGCAGACTCTATGGGCTGAATGGCCTCTTTCTGCACTGTAGGATTGTATGATTCTGAATAATTAAATTGTGACTTCCAAAGGAACTAGATAAGCACCTGAAGGGAAAAGAAATTGCTGGGCTGCAAGAAAAGGGCAGGGGAGTGGGAATAAACTTAGGGTCTGGATAGAATGGATATGGGGGAGGTGTCTCCCATGTCTGGATCCAAGACTAGGATCTAAGGATGCAGCCTCAGAGCAAAGGGATGACCTTTTTAAAACCAAAATGAGGAGGAATTTCTTCAGCCAGAGGGGGGTGAATCTATGGAATTCATTACCACAAAAGGCTGTGGAGGTCAAGTCATCGAGTACGTTTAAGATGGAAACAGATGGGTCCTTAATTGGTAAGGGGATCAAAGGTTACAGGGAAAAGGCAGGAGAATAAGTTGAGAAACCTATCAGCTATGATTGAACAGTGGAGTGGATTCGATGGACCAAATAGCCTGATTCTGCTCCTATATTTTATGGTCTTATGGATTGACTAAATTGTTCTTGCAAAGAGATGACGAGGGCTTTAACTGGCTGACTAGCTTCCTCTTTTTTATAACCATTTTATGATTTTAACATTTCACCTGCCTGGTCCAAGGATACTGGGACCACCACTGTGTCTCTTTCAGTACTCCAGCTGACCGCATCTCACTGAGCTCAAATTGGAGATCAGGTTTGAGGCCTTCATAAATAGTAAGACTCTGCTCCACACTGCATACCATTTACAGAAGCAGTCTGTTAATTAAGCCCAATTAGTCTTTGCAGTAAGTTATGCTCCACATGAGTTTCCTTACTTGTGTTCACCTTTACAGCATATCCTTTTAAAAGCTTATTTATTTGCCACCAGTAAGGCTTACAGTAATGTTGCAATGAAGTTACTGTGAAACTCCCCTAGTCGCCACAGTCCAGCAGCTATTCCTATGCACCTAACCAGCATGTCTTTCAGAATGTGGGAGGAAGTGGAGCACCTGAAGGGAATCCAGGCAGACAGGGGGAAGGACGTGAAAACTCCACACAGACAGTGACCCAAGCCAGAACTCGAACCCAGGTCCCTGATGCTTTGAGGCGGCAGTGCTAACCACTATGCCACCCTTCCACTATCCTTCTATTTCTTTCCCCTGTCCTTTCCTTAAATGCTGCTTTGCTATTCGCCTCATCTACTAAGGGTCTATCCTCCTAACCTTCACTGTCTTGGTGACTTCAGCAACTGCTTCCCTAAATCACTCTGTTTAGAATGAGCACTTTCTATTCCTGAGATTATTGCGAATAACTTCAGCCTTCACGGCAAGACAAACGAGACGCTGCTCTGAGACATGCCAACAGATACCTCCGAGTGAGCATTACTGAGGAATTAATTGAATAGTAAATGGAGATATTGACAGGAAACGAGGCAGATTTATTTGAATATTTGTCACACTGTTCTCCCAGCTGCCGAATGTGTAACATGTCAGTTCTGCACGCTGTGTGGGGCAGCCTGGTGCGGAGCTCATCGCACCCTTCCTGCTCCCAGCACTGAAGCATAGGCAAACTGTCAGCTTGAAGGAGCCGATGAGAGAGCAGCGAGGCATAAAGGAGCAAACTAAATCTGGAGGGAGAGCCTGCAGATCACCACACCACAGGAAGCCACATCATGGGGCTGTTTTGATGGGAGTTGGGGCAGGTGGAGAAATAAAGCGAATATAATACTGACACCAGTTAAATACCGCAGCTACACATGAACCCTATTTACGGAGAGAAAATTGTTTGCCTTTGAAAAACACTTGCTCGTACTTGAAGTGACTTTAGGGGATTTTTTTCACTTTCTTTGATAAGGCTAATAAATTTAGCGGCAGATAATCACACTGACTAGAGTAACCTAGTCTGGTGCGCAGCTGGTTTGGGAGTTGTTTGGGGACTGTCGTGTTCCTGGCATACTAATTAGTGGAAAATGTCAAACTAAAACTAAAATACCTTTATACAATTTGAAGGCGAAGAGAAATTTACATGACAAAGGTTCTCTTACCACAGGGCTAATTTCCCCCCTCCCCTGCCAAAAAAATACACACTTGCTGTTTACATCTGATCTTATTCTTTTGTCATTCATTTCGAGAAGGAAGGGCAGGTGATGGTTGGGAGGGGGAGTGCTCGGGGTGATGGGATTTATCCATATTTTTTTCCAAACATGATGTATACCTGTCATAATATTTGTAAAATTGTGCTATTTCCAATGGAGCAGGTTTGAGGCTGACGTTTTAGCTTTATGCAAAAAAAAGGGAGTCGTAAATAAGTCATTTCGCCTCAGATAAATTCTCCATCCTTTTCCATCATTGTCACACACAAGCAGAGATGACAGTTGATTATTCCATCAATTGTCATGGAGACGCCTGCCATGTTTATGAATTTTTATATGATGCAGGTTTTTTTCTTATATATATTATTTATATATATATATAACCAGTTAAAACTCCAATTCTTATTTTCATCTTCCCGGCCATCGAAAAAGTTGAACGTGTCTGACAGTGAATGAGATTAAATATGACATCAGGCATGAGAGTGTGTTATAGGTGGAACGGTATCCTGGGTTGCAGATTAAAGCGAGGGAAGACTCAGCTGTCCAAAACTAATAGATGGCTTGCTTTAGAGTGGCATTGTCTTCAGCAAAAAAAAATTGCACAAACTTTATTTTGAATTAATTGCAGACAGAGAAGAAGCTCCAGATAATTTTCTTCGCTCTCCGTCTGCATGTAAATGTCTTCAGCATCACACTTTTTGAGATGATTCGTATGTTCTAAAGTATTTTCCAGCTGCCACAAGGACAACCCACCGCCACTATAGGTGGCATGGTGACACAGCGGTTAGCACTGAGCCAGAGACATGGGTTTCATTCCCGGCTTGGGTCACTGTCTGTGTGGAGTTTGCACGTTCTCCCTGTGTCTGTGTCCGTTCGCTCTGGGTGCTCCGGTTTCCTCCCACAGTCTGAGGGAAAATTTATCATGGTCAATGCACCTAACCAGCATGAAAGATGTGCTGGTTAGGTGCATTGGCTATGATAAATTTTCCCTCAGTGTACCCGAACCGGGGTCAATGTGTGGCGACTAAAGGATTTTCACAGTGACTTCATTGCAGTGTTAATTTAAGCCAACTTGCGACATTAATAACCTCTCAAGTTCACTTTGCTCTCAGAGGGCCAGATGAAAGTTATGTGCTGCTCCAAATTTGGCCTCTCACATTTCCCTGATTTTGTTAATTTCAGCATTGGCAACCATGCCACCAGTTCCCTCTGCTTAAGATTTCCACTCCAGAACACCGGTGCCTCCCTATCTCACTCTCTTCCTCTAAAAGCCAATCTACTTCTTTGACCAAGCTTTTGATCAACTGCTGTTATGTGGCTTGGAGTCAAATCCAGTTTGAAGGCCTTTCTGTGAAAGGCTTTGGGGCATTTTACTGTGTTTAAAATGTTGTACAATTGTTGTTGTCCTCCATTTTTGAAGAACATCTTATAAACCATCAATGTACAAAGATATTTGTAGCCTGTACAGGGCAGACTGAGAGTTCAGACTACCCTCAGCCAAAGTTAAATTGTCATACTAGCATCCTACCATTTATACTGGGTGCTAGATCAGAGATTTCCTGCCTAAGAAAACACAGGAATGTTCCTTTGATAAAGTCTTCGTGAAGACAAAAGCTTTCACTGATCCGGGGGTTATTGGGGTCAGTGTGCTTTACATGTAAATGAAAAATTCAAGGTCCACCCACCGTCAATGTTCTCTGTACTAAAGTTATAAACCAGTGGGGCAGCACAATGGTTAGCACTGCTGCCCCATAGCATCAGGGACCCGGGTTCAACTCCCAGCTTGGGTCACTGTCTGTGTGGAGTTTACACATTCTCCCTGTGTCTGCATATGTTTCCTCCGGGTGCTCCGGTTTCCTCCCACTCTCCAAAGATGTGCTGGTTAGGTTGATTGATGTGGAGATGCCGGCGTTGGAGTGGGGTAAACACAGTAAGAAGTCTCACAACACCAGGTTAAAGTCCAACATTGTCTGCACCTTTAAGACTTGATTAGCTGTAAAGACTCGCATTCTAATCAGTATTCTGTAAAGAGTATGTGCCTTTATGTGCTCTGTCTGTGATCAGAACTCCCACTCACCTGACGAAAGGGCAAACCATGAAAGCTAGTGGCATTTACTACCAAATAAACCTGTTGAACTTTAACCTGGTGTTGTGAGACTTCTTACTAGGTTGATTGGCCAGGGCTAAATTCACCCTAGTGTCAGGGGACTAACAGGGTAAATATGTGGGGTTACAGGAATAGGGCTTGCCTGGAATGGTGGTTGGTACAGACTCGATGGGTCGAATGACCTCCTTGTGCACTGTAGGGAATCCATGATTATGATTCAGTACTGGGTGGTCAACATGATTACATCTGAAAGGTTCCACTTGGGACATTTATAGCAGTTAGTCCAGTGAAACTGTGAACTAATCCTATAGCGACATTAGGCAACACTGCACTATTGGCATATGTTAAAGTAGTATTATTTACATTGCTACAAAAACAGGAAATGTTGGAAACACTCAGCAGGTGTTATAGCATCTATAGAAAGAGATTAATGGGGAATTTTCCCGATCTGCCCGCCACAGGAATTGTAGCGGGTGAGGGGGGAGGATGGTGGTAGGGGGTGGGGTGGGGAGTGTTGGGGGCATGGACCATGCAAAGGTTCATTGAGTGGCAGGCATTTCCGGTTTTGGTGCAAGCGCCTCCGGAAAATCCCACCCAATGTTTCAGATGGATCATTTTACATGAAAACTGAAGAAAGAAATGGCATGGGTTTTAAGCAAGAAATAAGGGGGAGGAGTGGACAAAGAACACGTAGGAAGTTCTGTGATCGGGTGGAAGACGGGAGAAATTAAATAACCAAAGCTTTGATAGTGCAAGCCCAAAGGAAGCGGCAGTAGGACAAGGAAAGCAACAAAAACTGTGTTTTGACGAGATGGGATTGGCAAAAAAGCTGATGTTTGGAAACTAAAAACCCTGAAAATGAGAGTAAAACTAAAACTACAAAAAGGAAAAGGAAAGAAAACGAGGAACAAAATTACAATCTGAAATTGTTGACCTAAATGTTGAGTGCACGTGACCTAATTGGAAAATGAGGGGCTGCTCCTCTAAATTGCATCAAGCTCTATTGGAACACTGTGGAAGGTCAAGGAAAGACAGGCCCCAGAGTTGGAGAATTAAAACGTTAGATGAAGGGGAGCTCGGGGTTATGCTTGCAGACTTGAGATGCTTCACAAAACAGTCACCCAGTCTACATTTGGTCTCTCCAGTGCAGAGCAGGCCACATTGTGAGCAATGAATGCTGCATACTAAACTGGAAGCGGTAAATGTAAAAGTTGTTTCACCTAAAAGAACTTCTTTGGGATCTTAGATGGCGAGGAGACAGAAGGTAAATAGTAGAAAGGAAGTTGCATTTGCTGCACTTACATGGAAAGCTGCTGCTGAAAGGAGATGGAGTGTTGGGGATGTAACAGGATTGAGAGGTGGCAGATTTAAAAGTGAGATGAGAAGGAATTATTTCTTGCAGAAGGTGGTGAGTTTGTGGAACTCGCTGCCCCATAGCTTGGTGGAGTCTCAGTCATTGAAGCAGGAGATGGATGTATTTCTAATAAGAAAAGGGAAAGAGCGATATGGGGAACAGGTGGTGAATTGGATTTGAGATGAGGAAGAGTTCAGCTAGGATCTGATTGAATGGCGGAACAGGCTCGAAGGGCTGAATTTGCCTACTTCTGCTCCTAATTCCCTATACCCCAGGTTGCAGTGAAGGGAATGGACAGACATAACCAAGAGCGCTCTCAATCACAATAATGGGAGAATTTTCCGTTGAAGGTAAAGCAAGACATACCATGAGCACTGGTATGGAAGATTGTACTATCAGAACAGGTGCAAGAGAGAAAGAGAAACTGAGAGAATTGAATAGAGTTCTTTAGGGGAGCAGGCTACAAGGCAGTGTAGTCAAACAGCTGTGGGAGCCTGTGATTTATGGTGAATAGCACATATATCTCCAGAAATAGGGATGGAGGAGTTGAGAAAGGCAAGAGTTAGAGATGGACCATGTAAAAGGGAGTATAAAGCGGAAATCGAGAAGCAAATTTGATGAAATTTCATGAACTTTTCCAATTTCAGGTGTTAGTTTGAGACTTGACTTAATTGTGCCTGACTGACAATCCAGATTCCAAAGGGAAAGATGTCCTTAAAAGGGTTTGTGAGCAGTTGCACATTTATTTTCTGTCAGAATGAAGAACTCAAACAATAAAGTTGATATTTCATCTTTCTCATGCATGGTGACTTCAATAAGCTGAAAGACATTATTGGTATCAAGCTTATTGGATTGTTGGTAATATTAGATGTGAGGAGCACTTTTTCTTTGAGAAGGAAAAGCAATCATGAGAGAGAGCAATGTTTTAATGGACTTCATGCTGTATATCTAACAATTGCTTGCTGTACTGCCTATTTCCAAATCCTCCATGTTTATAATTTTCTTTTATTCTGTGAACGGAAAGGGGTTTTATTATCCACCCTCAGGTGTTGGTGGATCTTCTTGTTGAGTAGCTATAATCCTTGCAGTAGGTTTCTGGTATAAATGATCCATTTTAAGGCTTTCCCAACCTTTTGTTGCTGCATGGGTGGCTTGGGTTAAAAGTGCCCCTACTGATTAACTAGCTTTGGGTGACTGTCTGTGTGGAGTTTTCTCACCCTGCACATGTCTGCATGGGTTTCTTCCTACTGTCCAAAGATTTGCAGATTAGAGTTTGCTCACCTTCCACACCTCCTCACCTTCAGTCCAACTTGTCCATGTCACCCTTTTCTTAACCATGAGCCAGTGTTGGGCCTACATCCCTCTTACCCACATGTTTGCATGTGTTCCCTCCGGGTACTCCAGTTTCTTCCTACTGTCCAAAGATGTGCAGGTTAGATGGATTGGCCATGCTAAATTGTCCCTTAGTGTCTCAGGATATGTGGGTTAGCCATGATAAATGTGTGGTTAGGGGGGCTAGTGGGATGATTGTATGGGGTTACTGAGACAGGACCTGGATAGGATGCTCTGTCTTAGAGCCAGTGCAGCCTCGATGGGCCAAATGGCCTCCTTCTGCACTGTAGGGATTCTATAATACAGTAGTCCAGTGACACAATGAGGAGGTGGCACACTGACACTCAGGACAATGCTACAGTATGCCACTAGCACACTGTGATAGTGACAGTGTGATACTGATACAGTAATACACTGAGATACTGACAGTGTGATACAGACATAGTGAGATGCTGATTCATTGACACCATGGTACAACCACACACTGAGATGGCGGGTTGCTGACATGCTAAAATGCTGAACTGCTCTTAGCATCAGCTGGGTGCACAATCTGTGGCTGGAAAGGAAATTTTTAATGGGGCAATACTTTCATAATAAAGCACTAGCTGCAAAATACAGGAGGAAAGGGAGCATTGTAGAACATTACTTAGTCGGAAATCTTCTGATTTATTCTTAACCTGCTCCCTGTGATGACCTACTATTTTAGCTTTCCACACACAGCTGGAGACTCTCTACCGAGGCACTGAGAGTATCTAGGTCTCATTTCGGTAGCAGCCTTGTGAGACATGCAGCTGTGCTTTATCAATGATGTTAGCAGAACAGTTTCAGATGTGTGTGTGTGTGTGTGCGCGTGTGTGCGTGTGTGTGTCACCACCAGATGGGGAAGGGAAGTAATAAACATATAATTTAAAACATAAATATCTCCCAAAAGAATGTGACTTTTTTCTCCTCTTTGTTTCCCTGGATTATGCTTTTTTTGGGGTTCGGATGTGTTGATGCAGGCAGTTTTCCATCGCGTAAGACAATGGTTTTTGTTGTGGTGGTGAACTCTGTGATAAGCATCACCGGTTGGGGCTCAGGAGTCCCACTCCAGCATGGCAGGCTCTGCCAAAGTTGCTGCAGAGAAATCCTGCTCTTTGAGCAGCTTGAGACGTGCTCCGTGGACCAGAGAAATTGCCCGTCGGAAGTCCAAACTTCCCAGGAAATTCCCACAGAGATAGGCACATCAGGGCTTCCATGAGAATGTGACGGGGAAAGCCTTAGAACGCTGCACGTCTGCTTACTGTGAAAAACCCTCTCTGACAAAATGCCTGACATGAAAAGCACATAAGAATATAAACATACGAAACAGAGGCAGGAGTCGGCAATCAAGCCCTTCAAACCTGCTCCGGCATTCAATATGATCACATTGTAAATATCGACTATAATTGTAAATGTAATGAGGAATCCACAATATTGGAAATAACTGGGCCGAGACGCTCCCAAAAAAATTCTAAATGCTGAATTTGAGTAAAAATGGGAGTTACGCCCTTTTTTTAATGTGTTTTTCAAAATGAATCTCCCACACTCTATGCATCACAGAGAGCCTCAGGGAGATTCAGATTGGAAATCCAGGAGTGGGGCCTATTCCCGCTGGAGAGGCCGGCACCATAGCACTGAGCGGGCCCCTGTGCATGTGCTGACCTGTCATAGTGAAGAACGGTGCATGTGCAGTAGCCCTGAACTGTCACTTCCTGATTGCTGGCCAGCCCTGTGACCACCTCCTACCCACACCCCCCTGCAATCACTGGTCTACTGACCCTGCCCCGATCAGTGAGTCATAGAGGTTCACAGCATGGAAACAGGCTCTTCACCCCAACTTATCCAAGATGTACCTTTTTTTTAAAACCCCTAAGTTAAATCCAATTGCCTGCATTTGGCCCATATCCCTCTATACCCATCTTACCCATCAAACTATCTAAATGCTTTTTAAGAGACAAAATTGTACTTGCCTCTACTACTACCTCTGGCAGCTTGTGCCAGACACTCACCACTCTCTGTGAGAAAGAATTGCCCCTTTCGTGTCTCTACCTTAAACCTATGCCTTCTAGTTTTAGACTCCCCTACCTTTGGGAAAAGATATTGACTATCTAGCTAATTTAAGCCCCTCATTATTTTATAGACCTCTATAAGATCACCCCTCAGCCTCCTACGCTCCAGAGAAAAATGTCCCAGACTATCCAGCCTCTCCTTATAACTCAAACTGCGTCAGAAACCTCTGTAACAATACCTGCTAATCTCAGGAAGTTGGGCACACTGTGGTGGGGCAGGGTAGGGGGGGCAAGACTCACAGACAAACTTGGGTGGGCTGATAATGCTAACTTTGGGTGGGATTTTCCAGCTGCGCTCACCTCAAGACCAGAAAATCCTGCACGAGGTCAACAGACCTTTGTAAGGTCCTGTCTCGCCTGCTACAATTCCCGTGGTGGGCGTGATTCTCCTCAATAATAATCACACTAACTGGTGCTCTTAACATTAAAACAAGTCACTTCAGAAGAAAGTTTTGCTGACAATTTGCAATCTTTTAACTAATACTAATGGGGGAAGTATTGGTGAGTGATTTGATGGTGGCGTATAAACAGTTGCAATACAGTAAAACCCAATCATGCTGGCCGAGAAATTTAATCCCATCAGGTTTGAAATGGGTGCCTAATGGATCCAATCTGATCTTTTTATTCAATTGTGGAACAAGGGCATTGCTGGCGGGCCAGCATTTATTACTGATCTTTAGTTGCCCTTGAATTGAGTGGCCATTTCAGGGGGTACTTGAGAGTCAAGCACATTGCAGCGGCCCTGCAGTCACGTGTAGGCCAGGCCAGGTAAAGACGGCACATTTCCTTCCCTAAAGGATATTACTAAATCAGATCAGTTTTTCCGACTATCATAAGAACATAAGAACATAAGAAATAGGAGCAGGAGTAGGCCATCTAGCCCTTCGAGCCTGCCCCGTCATTCAATAAGATCATGGCTGATCTGTTGTGGCTCAGTTCCACTTTCCCGCCCTCTCCCCATAACCCTTAATCCCCTTCATCAACAATGGTTTTATGGCCATCAGTTGACTCTAAATTCCAGATATTTTTTATTGAATTTAAATTCGACCAGCTGCTGTGATGGGATTCGAAGCCAGGTCTCCAGAATATTAGCTGAGTTTCTGGATTAATAATCTAGCAATAATACCACTAGGCCGTCGCCTCCCTATTTATTCCATGTGTTGTCTGCCATTTTGGGCATCCAGGGCTGGAAGCTTTTAAGTATCTCATAATATTCAAAGTAGGTCTTAGGCTTATTGTCGGGTTCTTCGTGTGTGATAAAGTTGATTAGCATCAATAGGCAGCAAGGATTTTTCAGGAGTGCTGTAAGAAGGACTTATCTTCTCTGCTCAGGTTAGTTGCTGGATTGTCCCTTTAGGCTGCTGGTTTCTGTTCTGAGCCTTTTAAAACTATTTCCTGCATTCCACAAGTTAATTCTGACTTCAGTGAACAACCTTGTTCTGGTCCCGAACTGTTCTCTGCTTGTGTGAGTAGTTTTATTGCAGTCAAACAAGAATTGAAAATGGAAACACGGAATAACCCTGGCCAGAATTCTACCACCTCGCCCGCCACGGAATTGGTGCAGGCAAGGGTCCGACAACGGAAATCTCCATTGACCTCAAGCAGGAATTTCCAGTCTCGCCCAAGAGAGGCTGTAAAATCTTGCACTCTGTCTTGGTACCTCACAATGCGGAAAGAGGCCATTCGATCCATCATGCTCGTGCTGGCTCTTTGAAAGAGCTGTTTAATCCAGTGTCTGGAAAAAAAAGGAAAGAAGATTGTTGTCACTCCTTTAGGTCATTCCCTTTAGTAGAGCTAAAAATATATCTGAATAAAATATCATGCTTGTTTCTAGTAACATAGTGAAATAGCCATCAGAATGGACCTAGGCTACAGAGATTGCCTCATTTAAACAAGATTCATGTCAGAAAATGTAAAACCAATATTTCAGTATAGTTATAACCAAGAACTGAATTGTTACTAGTCAAGGGTTCAGTCTGAAACATCACTTATATTCCCTAACTTATTGATAGTAGACCATCAAAGATGTCAAAACATTATTTAAGTTTGCTTCCCTGTGGTCACTAATAAAGCACGTCTATGAGTTATAGGGGTCATTTTTAACACCACCCACTCACCTCAAACTAAGGATGGAATTCACCCAAGTCCTCACTGGCGGGTTCAATGGGGGTGGATAGGGGAGAATTCGGCAGGAGTTTTACCCTGGCGAGAAATCACAATCACGTTCGGGAACCTGCTGGAGGCAGGTGTGAAAATCATCCAGCGGATGGCAGGTAGTCCAACCACCCACATCCAGTCATCTGCAAACGCCAGCAGGAAAACACATCGGTGTGAAACACTTTTGGAAAAACTGGCATACAGATAGAGGGACCCATCTGAATAACGCTTGGTGCTGCTTTGGGAGTTCAGGATGGAGGTCACCAGCAATGATGGGCCCCGGAACACCACGGGTGGGGGAACATTTATAGGTTTACCTAACAAGATTCGGTGTCCTGGAGTGAGGGGTGGGGGGTGGGGAGGTGTCCATCACTGGAATGAACCTGGAATTCCATTTTCATTCTCAGGAGATCCATCTTCTGGTTTCGGAGTGCTCCCAGAGATTCATCTTTATGTTCAGAAGGTTCACCTGATTTTGGGTGCCTTTCAATATTGTGCCTGGATAGGAAGAGGACTATGTGCACCAGCCTTCCCCACCACAGATGCAAAATCCCCAGGGCAAAGTGTTCCCATCTTGCCTGCCACAAGAATTGTAGCGGGAGGGGACGGACCATGCATAGGTCCATTAGCTTTGGGCGGGAGTTTCCGGCCTCGGAATGACTGTGGCTAGAAAATCCCGCCCCTAGTTTTGTAATGCATGAGATAGGGTCTGGAAGATTTGCCTGGTTTCCCATTGGCCTCTGCCATGGGACTTAGTCTCTGGACAGGAGAATTCCACCTGATAGTTTAGATTTTCCCAGTTTACTAACCTGCCAGCTCTCACCAGTTAAGACTAAGATATCCCAGTCAAAGTCACTGGGTTGCTTCTTAGAATATGCAAATTATGGCATGCTGACATCATCAGACCCAGAATGCAATTTGGACTCCAGCCCAGCAAAGAGAGTCAGTCAGGTCCGGCAGGGAAAGGCCGCGCAAAGCTTTTAAGTTTATTTATTCTTAGTCACAAGTAAGGCTTACATTAACACTACAATGGAGTTACTGTGAAATTGCCCTAGTTGCCACACTCCGGTGCCTGTTTGGGTCAATGAACCTAACCAGCATGTCTTTCAGACTGTGGGAGGAAACTGGAGCACCTGGAGGAAACCCACGCAGACACAGGGAGAACATGCGAACGCCACACTGACAGTGACCCAAGCCGGGAATCAAATCCGGGTTCTTGGCACTGTGAGGCAGCAGTGCTAACCACTGTGCCACCGTAAAAGGTTAGCCCTCCCCTGATACAGACTCAAACCACCCCCCCCACCGAACCCCACTCCCTGCATTTCTGTGAGACCGTTTTACTCCCCAACCCCACAAACAATTTTCCAGAGGCTGCAGCCTGTTTCTGGCTAGCGGCATGTTTGTCAGGGATTAAAACGACCTGGAGTTGTTTCCTTACTCATATTACCACCCAGTCAGTAACCCAGCTGCCAGGTGATAAAATTGGGGCCGCAGGATCAGTGAATTCATCCATAAATTAGTTCTATGTGTGAGTATGGCAAGAATAATTTATCAGTGAGAGTGTGTAAATCCTAGGGTTTAGAGAATATCGTGATCTGCCTGATCTATACTGGCAAGGTTTATGATGTCACCTGAGCCTATGAGTGTAACCACATTGTAACTTGCTTGTATCCATCTATTAATGGGTAGTTTAACAACCTCATGGGCGTATAATGTACTCCGTACCTATACAGTCAAGACCTGGGGCTGACTTCCCATTTGAAGTTATACAAATAATTGCAATGACTTCTAGTTTATATAAAAAAATACTGAGGCAGTGCAATCGGAATGTATTTCTTCTTATTCACTCTTGTCATTGATGTGATTCATCTTTCATTTGAATGTGCTGCACATTTTCTGAGATGGGTTTATAGATTTTTCAGACAGTTCGAATCTCCAACTGTTTCATCGCTGCGCACTGATAAGCCAGTGTGGCAATTGTCGGAATATTTTTCTTAAAAAGATTTC
Source organism: Carcharhinus amblyrhynchos (assembly GCF_965287045.1). NCBI lineage: Eukaryota > Metazoa > Chordata > Chondrichthyes > Carcharhiniformes > Carcharhinidae > Carcharhinus > Carcharhinus amblyrhynchos. The sequence continues at coordinate 41,506,926 of NC_137324.1, read as the reverse complement.
CCTTAAAGGCAGACTGTCTTCTGGAAAAATTAACTGTGGTAGTGAGAGATAGAACGATTGTTGATCACTCATGCAATTGAGCTAATGCATTAAATTGTATATTTGTGAAGAAAAACTGAAAAAGACATTTCCCTCTACGAAATGCTCATTAAAAAAACATTTTTATTGATGAAACAGATCAGGGAAGGTATTTTGTTTACATGTCTGGTAAATTGATTCATATTTGGTAAACTTATAAAATTATAACAGGATTAGGCAGGGTAGATTCAGAAAGTATGTTCCCAATGGTGGGGAGTCCAGAATTAAGGGTCATAGTTTGAGGATATGGAGTACACCTTTTCGGACTGAGGTGAAGAGAAATTTCTTCACCCAGAGAGTGGTGAATCTGTGGAATTCACTACCACGGCCAACACATTTGTCTGATTTCAAGAAGAAATTAGATGTCGCTCTTGGGGCCAAGGGGAGAAAGGAGTATGGGAGGAAGGGGGGACCAGGATATTGATTTTGGTGATCAGCCATGATCAAAATGAATGGCAGAGCAGGCTCGCAGGGCTGAATGGCCTACCCCTGCTTTACTTTCTATTTTTCAATGATATGAAAGGCCCATAACCTCTTTGAAACAAGGCTGCCTCATGAAGATGTTCTGAACGTGCACTTCCATAACTAAGGAGCAAGAAATGTGTTAACTGTAATAGAGAATTGATTAGAAAAGGCGCTTAGAATAACAATGAATAAATCGATATAGCCATCATGTTACCATCAGGTGAGGAGTGATAGAATTTATTTTCACTCCTTGTTGACTGCAACAGGTGCCTCTAAAGAATTAGCTTGCAAATTTACTGTTTAGCTGTTTGAAATTATGTGACTGTAAGAGAATAGGATAGGCAGTGGGGCAGTGTATTGTCACTCGACTAATAATCCAGAGCCCCAGGTTTGAATCCCACCATGGCAGATGGTGAAAGTTGTATTCAATAGAAATTTGGAATTAAAAGTCTAATGATGACCATGAAACCATTGTTAATTATTGTAAACACACATCAGATTCACTAATGTCCTTTCGGGGAAGAAATCTGTTGTCCTTACCTGGTCTGGCCTATATGTGACACCAGACTCACAGCTGTGTGATTGACTTTTACATATGCTCAGAGAAGGGCAGTAAAAAGTTAAAGTGTATTTATTAGTCATAAGTAAGGCTTACATCAACACTGCAATGAAGTTACTGTGAAAATCCCCCGCTGGCCCAGCCAGCAACACCTACATTCTATGAACAAATTAAAAAAAAGACACGCACTCTGGTGATTATCCCTTTAAAGATTCATCTGCAGAGTAAAGTTCACATGACCTTGTGAACCAATCAGGAAGCAAGGTGGAGGATCACCCGGACTGGCCTAGCAAGTTCCTCAAACACAATCGGTCTGTTACTCATTGCACAGTCAATGTCCATGATGTGAATGATATCAGTGGCATCACAATGGCTTAGTGATTGGTGTAGAGCAGTATGATGGCAGAGTGGTTCGCACTTCTGCCTCACAGCGCCAGAGACCCGGGTTCAATTCCCAGCTTGAGTTACTGTGTGTTGTGGAGTTTGTATGTTCTCCCTGTGCCTGTGTGAGTTTCCTCCCACAGTCCAAAGATGTGCAGATTGGATGCATTGACCATGCTAAATTCTCCCTCAGAGTATCTGAACTGACGTCAGAGTGTGGTGACTGGGGGATTTTCACAGTAACTTGAAGTGTGAATATAAGCCTACTTGTGAGTAATAAATAAGCTTTAAACGTTAACATTTTTGAATCACAGGACAGTTTTTCAGAAATTTTTATGAGAGATGAAATGATCCTACGTTCTTTTCAATCTCCACCTGTCCTTCTTCTGTCCACTGGACTCTTCATTTCTGCAGATACCCTAGACCTTCCTTCTCGCTCACATTCTTGCTCCAGTGCTCCAAACTCATGGCTGGTGAGAATAGCCAGGTTTGCCACCCCACCACCAGTGGCAGATCGCTCTGCGTTTTTGTGGTGGAATTATTCCTGTATGTGCAAAGTTCCATTCAGTACTCAATCCTCCACCTCAAAACCATATTATGCTGTCAAGCCCACCATACCCCAATCCCTCATCCCCATGAATCACGTGGACGTTCCCAACATATTTGCACATCTGACACTTTGGTATCCCTAGGGCTTCAGCTCTTCTGTCCCAGTCTGAACACATGATCAGGGGTGTGTTCTTAGACTCTGATTCCGACATCCATGAGCACAACTAAGGACAGGCACCCTTCCACACTGGAGCATGCCAACTCAGTACGCGCCCTTGATCATTGAACCTTAATTTTGCTGAATCCATGTACACCACCAAGTTGCTGAATCCACAATGTTGTTGAATGCACACACCAAGTTGAACCCAGCTGCCATCTTTGCCCAGGCCTTCTTGATGAGGTGGTATGGCCTCCTCGTGCCATCCCACGGCATTAGGATATCCCTCCTGGAAGTCACTGCCTCCACAGGAGTGGGGAAGCAGTCATCTGAGAAATGGCTGCTTGTTGCCCACCTGGAGTGTATGCCAGGTGCTGTTGCCATGATGAACACCTCCTTCTGCCTCCTTGGATCAGAGATCTTGGACAGTTGCCTTGAAGCATCCTGCCAGGTTGCCATTGGACCCAGCACCTCCCACAATCCAACCCCGCCGGCCTGGCAGACCCTATCCGGACATATTTCATGCTGGCCAGCACTTTGTTGGTCAGCCAACATAATATGGTGATCATTCCAGGATCTCGGGCGGAATTGGAAAATGTGGCTGCTTCCAGTCCCACCTGCCATGCATGCACATCATGCATTAAATTCTCACCATGTTTTTACAACAATCACCACAGTATTTAACTGCAGCAAAATACATTTCAGAAACCAACCTTGTATTTGTGTACTACCTTATCACTTCCTCAGTAGCCTTGACTTAATTTTCAAGCTTATTAGTCACTGTTTTTCTCAATTCAAAACCAAACAATTTTCTGTTGCTTTTAGCCAAGAAATTATCACCAAAAGACACATGTTGAAGCTTTTCATCCTGTGCTCATTAAGCCATTCGCAAGAATACTCAATGAAAAGGGAACAACAATTTATACTTTATGAGAAGAGTGCTAATTGGTTGGCAAATGAACTCTGATAGAGTCATTGTTGTGGCGAATGCACCAGTTAACTAATGACTGACAGTTAACTGCCAAACTTTGTTTAAATTCGAACCAGACAGGTTGACTCTGATTGATCAAGTCATGTCCTAGGGAATGAACCATAGAATGCCTGTTGTCTATTTTGTTCAGTAGAAACAGGTGCTTGATGCTGATATCGGACACATCAGCATGTGAGATAATGGCTATCCTGATCGTACTACTGCTCATGGTATACCACATAAATTCATGAATGAGCTTAATGTCATCATTGTCAGTCCTGAAAGATGCCCAGACTACTTCAGATTAACCTGGAATAGAATTGCAAAAATTGAACACTAGGTAAAGTTAGCAGTCTTGTACTTATACTATGCAGCAGCAACATGAGTGGTATTCACCACTGAAAGGATTATGCCATCAAGCCAGAACGCTGATCTACACATACAGAAGTAAATAAAATGGTATATGGATTTCAGGAAAGTGTGATGCTTGTGCTGAGCCATGCATCCAAGAGACTGCTGAACTATATCAAACAGCAGGTATGATGCTGTGGGCATCACAGAAATGTGGCTGCAAGGGAGTCAGCGTTGGAATCTAAATATCCAAGGATATGTGTCCTATAAAGGAGGCGGGATTGCATTGTTAGTAAGGAATGAAGTTAAATCCATAGCAAGAAGCAATATAAGATCAGAAGGCATAGAATCTCTGTGGGTAGAGTACAGAAATCGCAAAGGTGAAAAGACCTTGTTGGGAGTTATGTTTAGGCCCCCTAGCAGTAGTCAAGATGTGAGGCATGAAATAAATCAGGAGATAGAAAAGGCATATAAAAAAGGCAATATCATAGTATCATGGGGGACTTAAATATGCAGCTGGACTGGAAAAATCAGGTTAGTGGTGAATCCCAAGAAAAGGAATTTGTGGAATGTCTAAGATATGCTTTTTTGGAGAAGCTTGTGACAGAGTCTATTAGGGAACAGGCAATTCTGGATTTGGTGATTTGTAATGAGGCAGACTTGATTAGGGAACTTAAGGCGAAGGAACCCTTAGGAAGCGGTGACCACAATGTGATAGAATTTACCCTGCAGTTTGAGAGGGAGAAGCTGGAATCAGTTGTACCAGTGTTAAAATTAAATAAAAGTAACCACAAAGACATGAAGAAGGAGCTGGCCAGAGTTGATTGGAAAGGGAGCCTAGCAGGGAAGATTCTAGAGCAGCAATGGCAGGAGTTTTGGGAGTTATTCGAGAGGCACAACGGAAATTCCTTCCAAGGAGCAGGAAACATGCTGAGGGGAGGACGAGGCATCCATGGCTGACGAGGGAAGTCAAGGACAGCATAAAAGCAAAAGAAAAAGCATACAAAGTGGTGAGGATTAGTGGGAAGCTTTTAAAAGCGAGAAGAGAACAACTAAAAAAGCAATAAGGGGGGAGAAGATGAAATATGAATGCAAGCTAGCTAGTAATAGAAAGGAAGTTCAGAACAGATTTTTTCAATATATGAAAGGTAAGAGAGGCAAAAATAGACATTGAACCACTGGAAAATAAGGCTGGAAAAGTAATAATAGAAAACAAAGAAATGGCAGAGGAACTAAATAGTTACTTTGCATCAGCCTATATGACGGGATGCCAGAGCTCCAGGAGAACCAAGGGGCACAAGTGAGTGTCGTGGTCATCACGAAGGAGAAGGTTCTGGGGAAACTGAAAGGTCTGAAGGTGGATAGGCCACCTCGACTGGATGGAATACACCGCAGTGTTCTAAAAGCGATAGCTGTGGTAATTGTGGAGGTATTGGTGGTGATATTTCAACAATCACTGGAGATAGGGTGGGTCCAAGAGGACTAGAAAGTAGCTAATGTAATACCACTGTTTAAGAAGGAAGGGGGGCAGCAGACGGGAAATTATAGGCCAGTTAGCCTGACTTGGGTCATTGGCAAGATTTTAGAGTCCGTTATCAAAGATGGGACCGCGGAGTACTTAGAAGTGCGTGATAAAGTAAGACTGAGTCCGGACAGCTTCATCAATTTGCCATTTCTGGCAAATCTGTTAGAGTTCTTTTGAGGAGGTAACAAGGAAGTTAGATAAAGGGGACATGATTTATTTAGATTTCCAGAAGGCCTTTAACAAAGTGCTGCATAGGAGACTGTTAAATAAGTTAAGAGCTCATGGTGTTAAGGGTAACACCCATAGCATGGATAGAGGATTGGCTAACTGGCAGAAGGCAGAGAGTGGGGATAAAGGGGTCTTTTTCAGGATGGTAGCTGATGACTAGTGGTGTGTCTCAGGGGTCGGTGCTGGGACCACAGCTTTTCACAATATACATTAACAAGTTGGAAGAAGGAACTGAAGGCACTATTGCTAAGTTTGCACATGATACAAATATAAGTAGAGGGACAGGTAGTATTGAGGAAGCAAGATGGCTGCAGAAGAACGTGGGCAGGCTAGGAGAGTGCCCTGCAGCGCCAAGGACCTGGGTTCAATTCCCAGCTTGGTTCACTGTCTGTATGGAGTTTGCACATTCTCCTCGTGTCTGCATGGGTTTCCTCCAAGTGTTCTGGTTTCCTCCCATAATCTAAAACACGTGCTGGTTAGGTGCATTGACCTGCACCTGGCGACTAGGGGAGTTTCACAGTAACTTGATCACAGTGTTAATGTAAGGCTTACTTGTGACAAATGAGTAAACTGTAACTTTATTTCTGAGGCTGTATAAAACTCTGGTCAGACCCCATTTGGAGTATTGTGAGCAGTTTTGGGTTCCATACCTAAAGAGGGATGTGCTGGCATTGGAAAGGGTCCAGAGAAGATTCACAAGAATGATCCCTGGAATGAAGAGTTTGTCATATGAGGAATGGTTGAGGACTGTGGGTCTGTACGCATTGGAGTTTAGAAGAATGAGGGAGGATCTTATTGAAACTTACAGGATATTGTGAGACCTGGATAGAGCGGGCATAGAGAAGATGTTTCCACTAGTAGGAAAAACTAGAACCAAAGGGCACAACCTCAGGTTAATGGGACAATCCTTGAAAGCTGAAATGAGGAGAAATTGTGGTGAATCTGTGGAACTCTTTGCCACAGAAGGCTGTGGAGGTCAGGTCATTGAGTGTCTTTATGACAGAGATAGATAGATAGATTCTTGATTAATAAGGGGATTAGGGGTTATGGGGAAAAGGCAAGAGAATGGGAATGAGGAAAATGTCAGCCATGATTGAATGGTGGAGCAGATCTGATGGGCTAAGTGGCCTAGTTCTGCTCCCATGTTTTATGGTCTTATGGGACACTACCTTGAGGAACATCTCCAGTAATGCCCCAGAACTGAGATGATTGATTGCCAATAATCACAACCATCTTCTTTTGTGTTAGGTATGACTCTAACCATTGGAGAGATACTCCTCCCACCAATTCTCATTGACTCCAATTTTGCTACGGCTCCTTGATGCCACACTTGGCCAAATGCTGCCTAGATATTAATGGCCTTCACACTCTCCTCACTTCTGGAGTTTAACTCTCGTGGCTGTGTTTGAACTTAAGCTGTAATAACGACAGGAGCTGGGCGACCTTGGCGGAACCCAAACTGAGAATCAGTGAGCCGGTTATTGCTAAGCAAGCACCACTACATAGCACTGTTGGTGACCCCTTCCATCATTTTACTGATGATCAAGAGTAGACTGATAGGGTGGAAATTGGCTGGATTGGGTTTGTCCTGCTTTTTTATGGACATGGGTTATTTTTCACATTGCTAGATAGGTGCCAGCGCTGTAACTGTGCTGGTACAGCTCGGTCAGGAGTGAGGAAAGTACTGGAGCACAAGTCTTCAGTAACATTGTAAGGGCTCATAGCCTTTGCAGTATCCAATGCCCTCAACCAATTCTTGGTATCATGTGGATTAAATTGAGTTGACTGAAAACTGACATGTGTGATGCTGGAGTCCTCCAGAGGCCAAGATGGATAATCGCTCGGTACTTTGGCTGAAGAGTACTGTTACTAAGATTAAAAGGGTTTCAAAGTTAAATTGGAAATGAATGAATAACTTCACAGGATAATTTTAGAATAAGCATCAAAAAATTTAAAAAAGAGTTGAGAAAAATGTTTTTATTATGCAGAGGATGTATAGTCCATGAAGGGCAGAATTTCATCCTTGGAGCTTCATCACTTGAAAGATTATCATCATGGGAGCCCAGCACAGTGAAACTGGAAATTCCCAACAGTGGAACTTCAGATAAGGAACATTAAAATGGACAAAACTCTGTGAAGGTCGCATCAGCTATCCCACTGAAAACCTCAGCTGAAACTGTGACCTTCCTGGATAAGGCGTTTGTGGTTTAGTGGAAGGACAACAATAGTGCCAGGGCAGAGTGCCAGGATACTGCTTGGGCATGGGTAGGGTGGATATAGAGGGATATGGGCCAAGTGCGGGCAATTGGAACTAGCATAGTGGTTTGAAAAAAGGCCAGCGTGTACAAGTTGGGCCGAAGGGTCTGTTTCCATGCTGTAAACTTCTATGACCTTCATTCCCTCCGCCCTCCCCCAGGGGCTGCATTTACCTGTGTGTCCCCAGCGGGAACTCTTTGCCAGATCCCTGTTTGTCAGGGCGTGGTGTAAACCCCTCCTCCTTAAGTGGCAGGAAGGGGGATAATACAGCAGGGAGGCCTGCTAATGACATTGAAAAGTATGGTAATAGGCTTCCTGATATTTCATTGGCAGGAACCACATTCTGTCATTGGCATGGGTCGGGGGACTATTTCAAATGGAAATCTCGCTGGTGTAAATGCCACTTTGGGCTCCTGTTGGATTCTTTTCCTGCTCCGGTTTTCCAGTCTGCCAACAACAGGAATGGAAAATCTCCTCATTGTCTGAATTTTCTCTCATTGTTCGCAATGAACCCAGATTTCAGTGAGATCACAAAAGGAAACTTTGGGATGCCTTATTAAAAATAATGGTGGAAGCATGGTCCATAATGGATTTTGAAAAGAAACTGGATAATATCTGACAATAAACAGTTTAAAAATGTATGGGGGATGTTGATGATTGACAAGGGAAGGCTGATTGTGGGACTGTTACATAGCTCTTTCAGGGAACTGGCACGGATGGAATGGGCCAGCCAACATCTTTCAGTGCTGTAAAATTCTATAATACTATCAACTGGCCAGAGTTTTATTGGTCCTGCTCTTACTCACTGGTAACTTTGCCACAACTTTCACTGAGGTTCTATTTACCTGCATAATGAGCTTAATGATCTGTAAAAAGCCATCAACCTATAACTGATCCCAAGAAGACAATACAATGAAACATCATTGCCGTGAAGAGTTAGAGGACACAATGTGCAGCCACGCTTTAGCACTGGAATGATGCATTTGCCGGAATTTTACCAGCACACCCATCCCGGAATCAGGGCGGGCGAGTCTCACAGGGAGGTATTTCTCCATTGGTCTCGGACCGACGAGGCTAATGTGCGCCAAAGGAATAAATCTTTTATAAAGCAGTAAATTCTCTGGCTTATTGTGAGTTCTGCAATGAGAGACTGACTGTTACAGGTTGATGTACAGGCTGCTGGACAGCCGGCACTGCGATGGGTGGCAAAGTCCTGGGTTGTTTCCTTGTTCAGTCAAGGGTCACTTTTGTCACTTTATGTGACAGCTTCATAAACATGTTCTTTAATGTGCTTATAATATTGTTCTACGTAGCGACCAGTTTATTTCCTCTCCTTACTTTAGGCTTTCTGCTGCTCAGCTGTAATACAGTGAGATACAGCATGCAGCTCTCTTATAGCCTTGCAAGCCTACTGCACAAGTGCGATCTTCCCTTTTCTGACAGCAGCCATCCTTTCTGAATGAGATTCCCAATTTGGTATTTTTTTTGTGCTGTGAGCCTATCCTATTAGGAAGTAGATTGAGACTGCCAGAATGCATTTCACAAAGGACCCTTACAGGCAGCAGGCAGACAATACTTTCATCCCATCGGACTGGATTGGATTGAAGCCAGATACTGAAGATGAAAGACCAATGTCTAACCCATTGCATCAGCCAGGCACATCCTCTGGTTTCTAATAATGTCATATACAGCAGGGATGAAGAGAGAACCGCTTATAAAAGCATAGGTAAAAGATAAATAAAGATCTGCGGTACTGCATCACGTGGCTAGTGCTGTAACAATATCATTTCTTTTGCCAGAGCAAAATGCAGGGAAATATTACAGACAAATAGGTACTGTCTAACCATAAGGACTGATTAATCAAGGGAACTGCCTTAACTTCGATAAAGGTTAATATGAAGTGACTACGCATCCCTCATTTAAATACTGATAAGGGTGAGAGCTATTTACTACTAGTGGGCTTTGAATTCCACAAGTTGGCGGTAGTAAAGGCAAAGATTGATTTACCGTCATTATTATGCACGTGCAAAGAAAGTAATTAAGACTGGAGCCAAAACTGACTTTGTGAAAATGAGCGGACGAACAGAGAGTTTGCTTACGGTGGACAGGTATAAGTTTGAACAAAACATTTGGAAATGAAATGGAAAATGGAGCTCGTATATTGTTGCCAGTGGACATGAGCTGGCCTATTGTTGCAAGATGGACATATTCTAATGTCCTCCTGTGAGGAGTCCGAGAGCAGCTTAATCGCACAAAGCAAATCAGTTTAACGCAACATCTTTAAAGTCCGCCCAGTAACTCCGAATGCACAACCCAGTGTAGAAATGAGCCATACTAAGCAGCAAAGTCCCACATTGTTTGTTTTGAGAGTATAGGTCACGAGTGGGCATTTCGGGTTGGGGTACGATACCTCACTGACCAAATAGCCTCGTGAAGTTACTGTCCAAACTGATGGATACTTGAACAGAGCTGGCCAGTGAGTGTGAAATGCATGTCAGCTTGAAGCAGTAACTTGCAGAGCGGAGAAAGATGGTTCCATTTAATCAGATTGAATTCATGATTAATTTTTGAGATGTCGATTTCTTTGTTTTACTTTAATTTTCCTGGAAGGAATTAATTTTTTTTGTGTGTATACATATGTTCTCAGCTGTCCATTTTCCAATGAATCATTATACTTAATTTAGAATTGTGTTTTACTGGGCTGGATTGTCATATTGTCAGTTAGTAGCAAACTGCTATTTGAGCCAGAAAATTGTAAGTTCAAGCTGTAACCCAGAAATTCAGCATATAATCAAAGCTAATGCTCTTGTGCAATGCTGAGGGAGCACTGTGGTGCCATTTTTCAAATGAGACATCAAATCAAGTCTCTTCCTATCTTTAGAGTTCTCTATCCCGGAAGCTGTGATGTTCAGTCATTGAGTATTCTCAGGAGTGAAATCAATAGATCAGCTGAGCTTGTTGCCAAGCCAATTGACCTGAATTTCATACTGCCTACGTAATAAGTCATTGATGTGGGCTTGTGGATATTAGTGGACAGCACGGTTTTTGTTTAAGCAAACTGCTTAAAAGGCAACAAAGAAAATGGGGTAGGTCCTTTAGGGGGTGCCATATGCGTATTGGGGACACCCCCTCCCATTTGTTCCACATTGCCTGGCTTCCAAAACCCATTCCTCTATCCCATTTTCCCTTCTCGCTTGGCTCTCCGATCCCTTTCCATCCCAGTAACTTAATTGCAATGTTAATGTATGCCTACTTGTGAGACTAATAAATAAAGAAAAATCCAATGCCCTGACTTGCCTCACTGCAGGGTCTATGTCCTCTTCATCCCAGGGACTACCTGCAGTCTCAGCGATATCCGTAGTGATGCAGGAACTGACTGGTTGGCAGCTCTCAAAGGCAGGATCTGCCCCAGCTGAGAAGCAGAGGTTGTATTTCCAGCCAACTTCGCACCATCAGAGATAACATTGGAGTAGCCCAATTTACAGCTGTGTTAACTTAAGAAATTTAACTTCTTAAAAATTTCCACAGGTTTTGTTTGTCATGAAATGGTTGCTGGGATGTTATTCAGGGGTTGTCTGAAGTCTATAGAATGATTTTATTGTTAGGACCTCTACTCGGATGCTTCCAAGAATGTAAAAGCAAATTGCTGCAGTTGCTTGAATCCAAAAGAAAAACAGAAATTGCTGCAAAATCTCAGCAGCTCTGATAGCACCTGTCGAGAAGAATAGAACCAACGCTTTGAGTCAAGATGACCCTTTGTCAGAGCTGTGAATGCCTATGATGTGTTGCCTGATTTTTACCTTTGTCTACCTCAGCCCCCACCAGCATAAATCTCACTGGCGATTAAAATCTAATTTTTTAAAAAAAAATTCATTCATGAGATGTAAGCATTCCTGGCTGGGCCAGCATTTATTGCCCATCCTTGAGTCCATTTAAGAGTCAACCACATTGCTGTGGGTTAGTCATTTTGCGAGTTTGCTAGAGTTTATAATCAGCATGATTGCACACTGGTTAGCACTGCAGCTTCACAGCACCAGGGACCTGGCTTGGATTACTGTCTGTGCAGAATCTGCACATTCGCCCCGGGTCTGTGTGGGTTTCCTCTGGGTACTCCGGTTCCCTCCCACAGTCCAAAAGACATGCTGGGTTAGGTGCATTGACCATGCTAAATTCTCCCTCGGTGAACAGGTGCCGGAGTGTGGCAACTAGGGGATTTTCACAGCAACTTCATTGCAGTGTTAATGTAAGCCTACTTGTGACACTGATAAATAAACTTTAACTTATAATTTCTTAACTCCAAATGAAAAAAAAAGTTAACCCTTTCTTAGGTATATTCGAACTTTGAGTCGCGATACATGCAATGAATGGGGTTTATAATACTAGTGACATTCTTGGTCACTTGTTCTACAATCCACCCAAATTCCTTATTGTACTGACGTCAGTGGAATGGAAACTGGTGCAGGATATATAATAGGTGGTTAGTTACCTAACATCTGTTATGTTTCTGTGAAAGTTGAGTCTTACCTAAATGCTTTGAAACATTTATATGAAGGCATTTATATGTGTCAGAGGATTTATTTGAACAAAAATCACTCTCCCTTTGTTTTCTTTTCTCTTAACCAATACTTCATTCTGTCCTAACTCAAATCCCATATCAGAGATTCTTCAGCCACTTAGTACAGGAGAATAGCTGAAGCAGTTTCCCATTGCTCATGTTCTTTTTATCTTCAGTGTACCTTCCGCTCTGTGGGCAGCATTCAGAGCTGAAGTATGTGACTTACCCTTTACCATGGGGGCTGAGGACAACCTGTACCCATCAAACACAAATAGATCAGCCCAGTGTTCAGAGCTAATATTCCACTCAGCAGGGCAGTCAGGAAGCCAACTATTCTGTTTAAAGTTTATTTTATTAGTGTCACAAGTAGGCTTACACTAACACCGCAATGAAGTTATTGTGAAAATCCTGGAGTTGTCACACTCTGGCACCCATTCGGGTCCACTGAGGGAAGATCTAGCATGGCCAACACACCCAACCAGCACATCTTTCGGACTGTGGGAGGAGACCGCAGCACCCGGAGGAAACCTACACTGACATGGGGACAACATGCCGAGTCCACATAGATGGTTGGTCACTCGTTATACAATGCACCCAAACTCCTTTTGAACTGAGATCAGCGGAATGGAAAATAGTGCAGGATATATAACAGGTGGTTGTATGTTTCTGTGAAAGTTGAGCCTTAACCAAATGCTTTGAAACATTTATATGAAGGCATTTATATTTGTCAGAGGATTTATTTGAACAAAATCAATCTCCCTTTGTTTTCTTTTAACCAGATGATTATCTCCAGCACAGATAATGACCCAAGCCGGGAATCGAACCTGGCACTATGAGGCAGCAGTGCTAACCACTGTGCACACCATCTGGATGTAAGCAGCTTGCTAAATGTCAATCCAGTGGTTAGGAACTACATTCTAGATTCTATTCACTGTTTGGAGTGGGGTTCAATCCCTCCCTCTTCTGACAGAAAGGTAGAAATGTTGGTATCACTGAACCAAAGTCATCATTCACTTCATTTTCTAATAATGGTACGATGACACAAATATGATCATTATTTCTCAAAGGGGTCTTCATCCTCCGCTGACAGCCCGGGTGCAGTTGCTGTCAACATTAATAAAACAACTGTTATCAAAGCAAAAAGACCAAAAACTGAACCCCTGAAATTTTGCATTTTAAAAATAGCAGTCACTATGAGCAAGTTCAAGACAGCAATATAATCTTAAAGTTCAAATAGCTTTGCTGTCATGGTCCGTGATGTCATCTGAGCACCTCAGCTGGATTTACTGGCTTTTAATCAATCGCTGGTATAAATTATTCTCCATATAATTTCCAATGAAATGGGTCTTCTTTCTTCCGTCCGCTGTCACCGAGCGTTTAAAATGGTATTTCACCAGTTTAATCCATTTGTTGTAGAAAAACCTCTGTGGCAAGTTGATTTCAAATCCTCCTCACAGACTAAAATAGGGCAGCTTTGAAAATTAGCATTATACATTTACAGCAAGATCAAATAAAACACTTCTAGGTTCCCAGATGACTGAACGAACTCATCCCATGAGTAACTTACCATGTAAGATCAGGAATATTCCAGGTCTAATCCACAGTTGCTAACTGCAGTGGAGGTTGCCCCAAGGTTAGGAAGGCAAAAATCAACCAAAATTCCACACCTGATTACTTCCTGGTGACTTCTTCTGAAAAATGTACCAGTATAAAGGTCAGATTGGCCCTGTTTGTGACCTTCCTGTGGTCAAAAAAGCCTGCTGACATTTACCACCAATCTGGCTGCCACATCAGTGTACAGATGAATGATGCTCACTTGCTCGAACACCCGAGGGTAATTGATGCCTATTGAAACATACAGAGGTGAAATGTCTTCTGGTAGGAAGAGCATGGAAAAAATTTAGAAAATTAATACTCCAAAAAAGTGAATACAGTTCTGAAAGTGTCAGATCTCTGGATGTTTGGCCACTTGGGACGTGTGTTTCTGGAATCATTAGGTTTGAACTGAGATGATTGACCTCCATTTTCCTTTTTGCCAGGTATGACTCCAACCAGTGGAGGGTTTTCTCCCTGATTTCTATCGAGTGCAGTTTCCACATTTGATCAAATGCTGCCTTGATGTCAATGGGCAGTCACTCTCACCTCATCTCTGGATTTCAGTTCCTTTGTCCATGTTTGGACCAAGGCTGTAGCGAAGAGCTGGAAGAACCCCAAGTGAGCATCATTTATTGCTGAGCAAGTGGCACTTGATAGCACTGTCAATGACTCTTCCACCACTTTGCTAATAGGCCAGAGTGTACTAATGAAGCAGTATTTGACCAGGCTAGATTTGTCCTGTTTATTTGTACAATGTTCCATGTTGCCGGGCAGGTGCCAGTGTTGTAGTTGCACCAGAACGGATAGGCTACGGGTGCAGTTGGTTATGGAGCATGAGCCTTCAGTATAATTGTCGGAATATTATTGGGACCCATAGCCTTTGCTGCAAACAGTGATTTCAGCTGTATCACGTGAAGTGAATATGCACATCATACCCTCATTTATAACAGGATGTGGCAGGATTGCAGAGTTTTGTTCTGACCCATTGGTTGTGGGATTTCTTAGCCTAGCCGCAGCTTCTAAGTTATTCTGGAGAGTTCCTTATTTCTTTTGGTCAGAATTCTCAGGCAATAGTCCCAGTCGTTTAGATCATGTGTGCAATGCCAATAAGGATTGTTTAATTTTCATAGTCCTCAGATTCAATGTTACCCTCAGGCATATATTAATATTTTACTGCTGAATTAATAGTGGCACAGTGGTTAGCACTGCTGCCTGGTTAGCACCAGGGACCCGGGTTTGAATCCTAGCTTGGGTCACTGTCTGTATGGAGTTTGCACATTCTCCCCATGTTTGCATGGGTTTCCTTCTGGTGCTCTGGTTTCCTCCCACAGTCTGAAAGATGTGTTGGTTAGGTGCATTGGCCACACTAAATTCTCCCTCAGTGTACCTGAACAAGTGCCAGAGCGTGCCAACTAGGGGATTTTCACAGTAACTTCATTGCAGAGTTAATGGTAAAATCCCGCCAATAGTTTTTGATTATCTGAGATATAGAATATAGTGAATGTGACTCCCTATGTAATGTATACATTCTATTATAATAAGTACCATATAATCCACCACAAATTCTGTGCTGCTGTAACTCTGGAATCTTGTGTCCCCACTTGTAACTACTCCGCAATTGGTGTCCATTCATTCAATTGTCTGGACCATCAGCTGCGCAATGCTTTCCCTTCAACTCTCTGCATCTCTACATCACATTCCTCCTTTAAAACCTTCCTCAAAGTCTACTCTTTGACCAAGCTTTTGAGCATCTGCCCCAATATCTCCTTACGTGCTTTAGAGTCTTGTTTTGCTCTTTGAGCACCTTGGGACATTGTTATTACATTAAGGACACAATATAAATGTAAGTAATTGCTGTTATTGTATAGGATCATATTTCATTGCGTGTATTTTTAGACCCTTGTTTTCAGAATAGCCACCCTATCAATCACTGTGATTGCTGTTTTGGGATAAGCTGAGATAGATTTTTATAACTGTCATGCAGCAATTTTCAATGGAGAAAAGGGGTCTGAATATAGTGGGAGGTAAGGTATGTTTTTGTGGATAAACTGAATCCGAATTTGACATGGCCCCAACCCCGAGAAGTTTGTCGAACCCCAGACAAATGAAAATAAGCCATTTACAAGACCTTTACCAGATGCAACAATGACAAAACTGCAATTTCAGATATCCTCAAAAGAATCCTGACTTATTTGATTGAG
The DNA here is from genome assembly GCF_965287045.1 of Carcharhinus amblyrhynchos. Classification (NCBI taxonomy): domain Eukaryota; kingdom Metazoa; phylum Chordata; class Chondrichthyes; order Carcharhiniformes; family Carcharhinidae; genus Carcharhinus; species Carcharhinus amblyrhynchos. Next base: position 41,491,055 of record NC_137324.1, on the reverse strand, counting down.
CCTTTAGGCAGCTCTACGGAGCAGAGTGCCTCTGTTTATTATGTTGAATATTTTTTGATTTATAGCGAGAACACATTGATGTTTGTCCTATAAAAGTTACATCTGAATCAGGAATGACCTGGGAGAAATGAATATCACAAGGCAACACTCATTGCAATTGTACAATTTTTAAAAAATGGCAAACTTCAAAAAGAAGTGCTTAAAGTTGAGAAAAAGAGTCATCTAGACTTGAAACGTTAACTCTGATTCTCTCTCCACAGATGCCGTCAAACCTGCTGAGTTTTTCCAGCATTTTCTGTTTTTGTTGATTGGGAAGTACTTGAGAAACCAGCAGTCAGGACAAATAACTTTTAAGGATATATTCTAGGTAATACAAGATAAATACATATCAAGGACTGGTCGGTTAGCACAGTCAAAACAAATTAAACACACAGGCAATGACTTTGTTTCCAAAGAAGCAAATTGCAAGAAGCTGATAGGGACAAAGACAAGGGTATCCATTTTTTAGAAATATTGGGCAAAGTTCTCCAGGCTCCCAGCAGTGTGTTTCTGCTGGCGGGAGGTGGCATATTATATGCTAGCAGCAGGATTCTTTGGTCCCATCACTGTCAATTGGAATTCCCATTGATGTCATCCCATGCTGGCGGGAAACTCCAGGGAAGGGGGTGCATTACTGGTGGGACCGGAGAATGCCCGCCCTGTGAATGGCCGGAGAATTCCAGGCATTCTCTTTTCCAAACAATGTGAACAAAACATATTCGAAAAGCAGAGGGGGATTCAGTAATGAGCATGATTTTAAAATATAAGAGTCAAACATTCTTTCAGTAGTACAGGGTTATCAAAGATGAATTGATATTCCTCAAGGATACAAGCATGAGATTGAGATTGAAGATGAACTAAAAATAATTCCAAGAAATATTCACTGGTAGCGTGTCTCCCATCATCGGGGGGTCTATTATAAAATGTAATGATTTTCTCATTGAAATGAATGCCTCAGTCAGCCTGACAAGAGCAAAATGAATAAATCCCCAGGGATACCTGATGGTGTTTAGTGAGATTGAGCGCAAAAACCTCCAGTGCTTGTGGTCATCAAGAGGGAATTGTTGAAAACAGGCTTGAAAACAAGTCAACATTACACCTACATGCAAATAGAGTAATAGGATAATTAGGGCAATAATGATAACTGGAAAAATAATCAATCCGCAGGAATGTACCGAGAAATATCCTTTTTTGAAAATAACCTCAAAAATTATCCTTGCTCCCAAAAGAGGGAGACTTTACCTAAATAACCTCCCTGAACTCTTCAAGGAGATAACATTGCAAGGTAACTTCTGAAAACTTTTGATAAGATTTCACATGACAGATCATAAACAAGCTTAAGGCAATAGGCATCCTAATTAAAATGTACATGTGGATAAGGAGTTGCCTGAGAGCTAAAGCAGTGGGTGAGAAATTGATGGGTGTCCATTGAGAATGAAAGGCTCCATGATTCACTGTTGGTCGTTTCACAGTTCCTAATAAACATTAGTGACCTGGATACAGAAGCAAAATGCAGTTTGGAAAAAAATGCAGAAGATAATCTTGGATGAATAATCACGCTACACATTTACCCACTCCCATACACATTCACATACACACACACAGCTACACATTTACCCACTCCTACACTCACACACACACACACACGCACACAGAGCTATACATTGATCCATTCCCACACAACTACCCACTTCCACACACACACAGTTACACTTTACCCACTCCCACACACACACACACACTCAGCTGCACATTTACCCACTCCTACATACACGCACAGCCACACATTTATCCACTCCCACACACACAGCTACACATTTACCCACTTGCACAAACACACACACAGAGCTAACACATTTACCCACTCCCACACACACACACAGCTACACATTTACCCACTCCCACACGTACACAGCTGCACATTTACCCACTCCCACACGTACACAGCTGCACATTTACCCACTCCCACACGTACACAGCTATGCATTTACCCACCCCCACACATACACAGCTACACATTTACCCACTCCCACACATGCACAGTTACACATTTACCCACTCCCACATGTACACAGCTACACATTTACCCACTCCTACACACACACATAGCTACACATTTACCCACTCCTACACATACACACAATAATGGATCTACAGAAGGTCAGAAAGAAAATCTGAATTGGCTAGTGCAAATACAAAAAATGTTCAATTTGTGAAGAAGCATGGTGTTATGCAACTGAATAAAAAATAAGAAGTACATTCACTTGGGGATAGGTTGAAAGGGGTTTGGGAGAGTGGATTTGAAGGTTAGCACAAATGCTGTCAATGTGGAGTAGCAATTTAAAAAACAGTGAAATATTTACTGATGGGAAAAGCCATTTGGCACATCTTAGTTTATCCTCCAGAAAGATCCAAACATTTACCAATTATAACATCCAAATGCTTCTGAAGTAAATTTTGTCCCCAGGAGTTCATTCCGTGCATTTATAAATGTTTTAATACAACCTTGATTACAAGTGGGCTACAAGGGCACTGAAAAGTTATGTCGAGGACTACACAATATCCAGGCTTTAATTTACAATGTTCAACAGAGCTCTCCAATTAATTTATGCGATATTCCATTCTCTATTGTTCAAACCACATCTGGCCGTGAAACAGCAGGAACCTGATAAACACAGGGAACAAACATTTGACGTTCTTGTCAGAAATCAAGATTTTATTCCATTGTTAACTTGCATTTGTTATGACTTTTGCTCTATTCCATGCAATTGGTGCTCTTTTTTTTAGAGATGCACATATTAAAAGTACTTTAGGAATGCTTTCAAACAGTTGTTATAATATGTGTGAAGTTCTGGACAGGCCTGCCAACTGTAGAAAATGTTTAGTTTAGCATAAAAATTCCACATTGCACAAGTAAGCAAAGGTCTGAGCTATACCAACCAGGAGATACCAGTTTGTGCTGAACTAGATGAAATCAGTTTTAATTTCTACAAGAGGTAGACAAAAGGCGGTAATTATAGGCTGGTTAGTTTAGCAACTTGTCGTAGGGAAAATCTATCATCAAGGAAGAAATAGCGAGACATCTGGATATAAATTGTTCCATTGGCAAGACACAGCATGAGTTCATGAAGGGAAGGTCATATTTGATTAATTTGGTGGAATTCTTTGAGAACATTATATGTGCAGTGGATAATGGGGAACCTGTGAATGTGATGTATCTGGGTTTCCAGAAGGCATTTGACAAGGCTCCATACCAAAGACTGTGACATAAGATAAAGGTGCACAGTGTTACGGGTAGTGTATTAGCATGGATAAAGGATTGGTTAATGAACAGAAAGCAAAGAGTGGGGGTAATTGGATGTTTTTCTGGTTGGTAATCAGTGACTAGTGGTGTACTTCAGGGATCAGTGTTGGGACTGCAATTGTTTACAGTTCACTAGATGATTTGGAGTTGGGGACCAAGTGTAGTGTGTCAAAATTTGCAGATGATACTAAGATGAGTGACAGAGCAAAGTGTGCAGAGGCTGCTGAAATCCTGCAAAGGGATATACATGATCTCAGTGAGTGGCTGAGGCGGAGATGGAATGCAATGTTGGTAAATGTGAGGTCATCCATGTTGGTAGGAATAATAGAAAAATGGACTATTATTTGAATGGTAAAAAATTGCAGCATGCTGCTGTGCAGAGGGACTTGGGTGTCCTTGTGCCGGAATCTCAAGGAGTTGGTTTGCAGGTGCAGCAAGTAATTAAGAAGGCAATTGGAATTTTGTCCTTTATTTCTAGAGGGATGGAGTTTAAAAATAGTGAGGTTATGTTGCAGCTATATAAGGTGCTGGTGAGGCCACACCTGGAGTACTGTGCACAGTTTTGGTCTCTTTACTTGAGAAAAGATATACTGGCACTGGAGGGGGTGCAGAGGAGATTCACTAAGTTGATTCCGGAGCTGAGAGAGTTGGCTTATGAGGAGAGACTGAATGACTGGGGCTATACTCATTGGAATTCAGAAGAATGAGGGAAGATCTTATAGAAACGTTTAAGATTATTAAGGGAATAGATAAGATAGAAGCAGGGAAGTTGTTTCCACTGGCGGGTGAAACTAGAACTAGGGGGCATAACCCCAAAATAAGGGGAAGCAGGTTTAGGATTGAGTTGAGGAGGAAGTTCTTCACACAAAGGGTTGTGAATCTGTAGAATTCCCTGCCCAGTGAAGCAATTGAGGCTACCTCATTGAATGTTTTTAAGGCAAGGATAGATGAATTTTTGAACAGTAAATGAATTAAGGGTTATGGTGAGGAGCGGGTAAGTGGAGCTGAGTCCGTGAAAAGATCAGCCATGATCTTATTGAATGGCGGAGCAGGTTTGAGGAGCCAGATGGCCTGCTCCTGCTCCTAGTTCTTATGTTCTTAGCAGCAATTGGATTGGCCTCAATGTTTTTGGGCAAATATATGTCGGGGGGGGAGGTATCAGCCAGCAATAATTTTCCATCTTACTGTTGGATCATATCTGTGTACTGATAGTGAGTGAAAGCAGGGTCACATTCAACAGTGATGCTTAGATTAGCCCAGTGTCTAGTCCCACATCTGAAGAATGGCTAATTATGTGAGGCACCAGAGGGCTAGAATTCTTAGGGTGTGTCAGAAATGGTGGCAATGTCACTGGGCTACCAACCTAGACTACTTGGCTAAAGACTTGAGAGATGTAGGTTCAAACCCCACCATGGCAACTGGTGAAATTTAAATTAAATTAATCAATTCAATATCTGGAATTTAAGATTCATGTCTCTAATCATAAGACATTCATGGATTGTCATTAAAAACCACCCATCTGGCTTGCAAATGGCCTTCAGACAGTTGGCCTTCCTGACCTGGTCTGGCCTACATGTGACTTCAGACCCACAGTGAGCAATGTGATCAATACTTAACAGATCTCAAAGGGCAAATCCAAATGGGCAACAAATGCTGCCCTTGCCAACAATGCTCACACCCCATGTGGCATGTTGACAGAGTGGTTAGCACTGCTCCCTCACAGCACCAGGGACCCATATTCAATTCCAGCTTTGGGTGACTTTCCGTGTGAAGTTTGCATGTTCTCCCCATTTCTGCATGGATTTCCTCCGGGTGATCTGGTTTCCTCCCACAGTCAAAACATGTGCAAATTCAATGGATTGGCTATGCTAAATTGCCCTTTAGTGTCCCAAGATGTGTAGGTTAGATGGATTAGCCATGATAAATGTGTGGGATTACAGAGATAGGGAGAGGGCCTGGGTAAGATACCCTGTCAGAGAGTTGGCGCAGACTCGATGGGCCAAATGGCCTGCTCTGCACTGCAGGAATTCTTTGACGACCCACTTTTAAAAAAAACCCTGTGCTGGTACAAATACAGCACTTTCGATAGAAGAATGTGGAACATCAGCAAAGCTCTAAGAAGTTAGTCAATCCACGACAAGCATTTTGCTGAATGTTTAAAAAAAATGAAAACAAGTTGAAATATTTTAAAGCAGTGTGAGAGTGGAAAAAAAAGAGATTTTGTCTTAATGACTATTTAATGAGGCTTTTCCAACTCTCCCTGCATTAGTGGAGCTGACTGCTTCAAGTGCAACTCTAATAAATGAGGCAAATGAACCCTGGGAAGGTTGCCATAAGGGACATGCAGCACAACTTCCCAAACAGATAGCTTCAAACTTCTCAGGCAAAATGAGAACATGTTATGTCTGCAAACTTTTTGAAGACTAGAACAAGAGGTCTGTATTGTGGCCATTGGAAAATGTACCAATATCCCAATCACTGATCCTGGAGCTAGGATGGATTTTAACCAATCTTCATTGTTTTTATTTATGTTAACATTTGCCTGTACTTGGTATTATTTACCCGATCTCGATTCCGTGACATTGGCTTGATTAATGTTTTTGTGTCCTTTAGTTTGTAAAACAATAGTGTAATGATCTTAGCCAGTGATTGCGATATTCCGTTTTCTGAGCAGGCTGAAGGTCACCCCTGATTTTGCTGTCTTGCCAGGGGTGAGAGTGGATCATGAAATCAATGCTTGTCTCATAGCGCATCGTGTTTTTGCAGCGAAGAAAAATGACAGGCAAAGAGAAGTGATGCAAGCCTCAGAATAATATGGTAAATGTACTCATTAGATCCCCCATCAAATTTCACACTCTTCAGGCCAGGTTTATTTCGATACTCACCTCAGCTATTTAAAATAAAGACAAGACAAATTCATTTTGAAAAAAAGATGACACTAACCAGCTGCATTGGGATTCTTAATGTTAGCTTTGTGTAGTGAATATTAATGATGTCACTTTTTTTTTGGTTCCCTATCATTAGTTTCTATGGCTGTGAAGGGTGCTGTTTCTACACAGGAACATTGTTTTCTCAAAATCCATCTCCCATTATTGGTGTCAGAGGACTGGTGGTCTGCTTTGCTCAAAAAGGGAAGAAAGAGATCAGGCAGGCAGAGATAGTCCAGCACTGTGAACATCAGTACAACAGCAACTATACTATGACTTGCTATAGAGAGAGTACAACAAAGATTTACCAGGCTGATTCCCAGGTCTGCCATATGAGGTGAGACTAAGTCAGTTAGGATTATATTCACTGGAGTTTAGAAGAGTGAATGGGATCTCATAGAAAGATGTAAAATTCTAACAGGGTTACACAGGGTAGATTCAGAAAGAACGTTCCTAATGGTGGTAAAATCTGGAGAGATTAACATTCATATTTTATTACAGTTTAGTCCATGGTTCATACTGCTGCTACTGTGCATTGGTAGTGGAGGGAATGAATATTTAAGGTGGTGAATGGGATACTGATCAAGCAAACAGCTTTATCCCAGATGCCATTGACTTTGTTGAGTGTTATGAAGCTCCACTAATCCAGGCAAGTGGAGAGAATTCCATCACACTCCTGACTTGCATCTTGCAGATGATGGACCAGTTTTGGGGAGTCAGGAGGCAGGTTGCTCAGTGCAAAATTCCCAACCTCAGACCTCTCTTAATTGAATTTATATAGCTCCTGCTTTGTCTTGCATTCGGGCCTAGATAGGTTTGCCTGTTGACCCAAGAATTTATATAGCTCCTGCTTTGTCTTGCATTTGGGCCTAGATAGGTTTGCCTGTTAACCCAAGAATTTATATAGCTCCTGTTTTGTCTTGCATTCAGGGTCTAGATGGGTTTGCCTGTTACCCCAAGGATACTACTGTAATGTTTCATCTATGCATAGAATACAGAATAGAGGACAGTACAACTCAGGAACAGCCCCTTCAATCCACGATGCTGTACTGAACATGATGCCAAATTAAGCAAATCCCTTCTGCCTGTCCTTGGTCCATATCACTCTATTCCTTGCATATTCATGTGCTTATCTAAAAACCCCTTAAATATTGCTATTCTATTTGCCTGCACCACTACCAATGGCAGCATGTTCCAGACACCTACCACTGTTTGTAAAAAGAAATTTGTTCCTCACATCTTCTTTAAACATTCCCCTTCTCATCTTAAGTGCATTACCCCAATCTTTACATATCTATGTATATCCCAGTAACTCAATACAAGGATGTACTTCTGCTTCCCACTAGATCGAGGTTATTTAACTATGAGGCGTTGCATCATAGTTACATGAGTAGTTGCAGGTGCTCCTGATGTTAACCCTTTACCCCACAACTCTTTACTCGTCCTGCTAGATTCAGCCCAACAACTTTCCCTCCCATGGTTCAGCAGTCTGTGCCTGATGGCAGCATCAGAACCTGAGTTAAATTTATTTATCACAAGTAGGCTTACATTAACACTGCAATGAAGTTACTGTGAAAATCTCCCAGTCACCAAATTCCAGCACCTGTTCAGGTCCACCCGAAGGAGAATTTAGCATGGCCAATGCACCGAACCTGCACATCTTTTGGACTGTAGGAAGAGACCGGAGCACCTGGAGAAAACCCATGCAGACTTGGGGAGAATGTGTAAACTCCACATAGACAGTGACCCAAGCCGGGAATCAAACCGGGTCCCTGGCACTGTGAGGCAGCATGCTAACCACTGTGCCACCGTGCCGCACATTTGCATATGTAAAGAAGGATCCCACCAGCTTCCAGAGAGGAGAGTTTTCCATCTGCTCAGAAAAGACACTAAAAATCAAAGACTATAAGCAGAAAGCAAGGGATTAGTGAATAAATCTCTTGGCAAATTCTAGCTGCGTGTTCCTTTCCTGTTAGATAGTCAAAATTTCCCCTATTCTACCTGAGTGTGAGGAGACTGAGTTAACACAGATAATGGAAATCACTGGATTGCAGGAGAATCTTGGGCTAAAGCCCATACACCCAGTGGTCGTGATTTAAACAGAAATATAGAGAAAGAAAACAGGTCAACGTAAACTTAATTTCCTGTCTGTGAGAAAATTTTAACATATTGGTTAACATTTTTTAAACTTCCATAAGGCCAATTTAAGCTCGGGAAATGATAAAGTGATGCAGACAAAGGTTTAATATTAGCCAATGCAATAGGTAAAGAGAAAATTAACATCTCAGATATTAAATTAATTGATGATCACTTTTATGTAATTACTCTGCTAAATAACTAATCGGTGCACCCAGTCACACATTCACATTAACGTACATTGGGCCCTATTTTAAGTCTGTACCAGTATGCTGAATGGATTAAAATCAGGCCCATACTGTCTGTGACCTTATATTGATGACAGTTGGATCATCAGAGATCTCTCAAGTCATTTGGTACATTCCTCAGTGACTGATCTGAGCAATATTGAAAATATGGCAGGAATATTTTTGTAGGGTCAAGTGCCCCAGTGGCAGGACCAGAAGTCCATGGGACCTCCGCTTATAGGTGAGACAGCTGGTCCCACACACAATCATGCAGCAGCCAGCCAATTTGATATTCATGGACAAGGTGCCTGGCTAATCGTGGGGTGGGGGAAGGCAGAGAGTCAACAGCCCTGCCAAGTTCCAAGGTGCCATATTTAAAGGACATCTGGAAAGGCATCCAGTCTTGATCTTCCCTCCAGCATGCTTGCTCTGTCTTCAGTAACCCTCAAGCTACCCATCATCGCCTTTCTCAACTTTCATTCACCCCAGAGATTCCTCCGTCATCGTTCATCTGCAATCGTCCCCAGACCCCTGGAACCTTGGACTTGCCCATATCAAACATCCCTGCATAAGCCTTAAACTGATTTCTGTAATCTTTCGACTCTCAGTACCTTGCCATTTAGTGTCCCTCTATAATCTTGGATCTCCGCGTAATCATGCATGACCTCCTGCCTGCAGATGTTGACCTTCCTTTCTGGTGCGGTTTGTTCCCTTCATCCTCCACTGACTCTTGTGGGTCTAACATTACTCACCTTCTCTCTCTTGGCCTTCAACGCCCGATTTTTCTCCACTCAGCCTCCCTGCCTCCCACTCACCCTTGGTCAGCCATATCCTAATCCCCTTCGACTGCTGCCATCCAAGCACAATGAATCAGTGCCTCCTCTCCCGTCACCCAGGACAGAAAAACAGCTCCTGCTGTGTCCAAAACGGTTTGAGTCAGGTTGACCCGACAGGCTTGAAACGTTGGCTCTATTTGCTCTCCACAGATGCTGTCAGACCCGCTGAGATTTTCCAGCATTTTGCTGCTTTTATTTCAGATTCCAGTATCCGCAGTATTTTTACTTTAGCTTTTTTTCTTATTTCCTGCTTAACTTGAACTTGCGATTTCATATTGCGAGACTTCAGCAACACAGGGTGAACTGTTATTCCAGCCTATCAAAGCCCAATGATGAGGACATTGACTACCTTATAGTTATCACAGTAAAATGTTATAAGCAAAACATTGATGCACAGATGTCTGGCTACGGCACTGGGCCAGGCGATCCAAGTGATGTTGTTTCTATTTAATTATCTGTATGGGGAAGAAAGAGTTCTGTATATGCATCCAAAGCTGCTCAAGTTACATAATAAACAAAGCAATGACTTATAACCTTCATTGCACACCTGCTGTCTTTGAATTTTACGATCTTTTTTTAAAATGTGATTTAACATCAAGGTTTGCAGGTATAGTTTTATAACAAAAGCACAAACTGGTCACAGAGATGTATGGAAATTTAAATCCGATTACAAACGTTATCGGAATAGATTTTCATTATGTGGAAAGCTGAAGATACCTGGGAATGAGAGAGAAGTGAGTTGTTAATACCTTATCTGAAGCATAGGATGGTGTAATAATCTTGAACTATTCCGTGGAATTATTTCGCTTATATATTTAAGTCAGTATATATATATATATATATTATGGGTGGCATGATGACACAGTGGTTAGCATAACCGCCTCACAGTTCCAAGGACCCAGGTTCAATTCAGGCCTTGGGTGACTCCCTGTGTGGAATCTGCATGTTGTCTGTGCGGGTTTCCTCTGGGTGCTCTAGTTTCCTCCCACAGTCTGAAAGACATGCTGGTTAGGTGCATTGGCCTTGCTAAATTGTCCCTCAATGTACCCAAACAGACGCTGGAGTATGGTGACTAGGGGATTTTTACAATAACTGCAGTGATAATGTGTACCTACTTGTTACTCTAATAAATAAACTAAAAAATGTTATTGTTAAATGGATCTAGAGCAAAGTGGTGTCTTTCTATTCCTAAAAGAGATTAATGTTAATGACCATTATAGCTATTAATAGATGTTAACTTTCAAGGTAGGGTAAAGTTTATTTATTAGTCAGAAATAGGCTTGCATTAACACTGCAATGAAGTTACTGTGAAAATCCCCTAATTGCCACATTCCGGTGCCTGTTTGGGTACACTGAGGGAGAATTTAGCATGGCCAATGCATCTAACCAACATATCTTTGGACTGTGGGAGGAAGTCGGAGCACCCGGAGGAAACCCACGCAGACACGGGGAGAATATGCAAGCTCCACATAGACAGTGACCCAAGCCAGGAATCGAACCTGGGTCCCTGACACTGTGAGGCAGCAGTGCTAACCACTGTGCCACTTCATACTGAATACATAATGATAGCGGTATTATTGTTTTATTAATCAACAGTTGATTATTGGGAAATTGCATATTATTTTTAAAATAAGACATCTCAAAGAATGAAGTGAATTTTGTTCTCAGGAATTTGTGACTTGTGGCTGTGAGTTCCCAATAGCACAGCCCCTTTAATATTCAATTTTTAAAACTCCTTGCAACTTGAGATCTTTTTTGTCACACTTGAGCTTAATATTTTTTCTCTGAAAAGGAGCAAACATTTTAATGAAGAAAGTGACAAAATCTGAAAACAAGACTTTGTTTTATTTTATTGCTTGTTTTTTTGTGACAAGTAAGATGTTTTCTTTTAGTACATTGCGGCTTTACGCTTGTGATTATATTCCAATTACAGTCATTCTTTAAACATGAACAGACTGCCAACAAAGAATGTCATATAACTGTGTACAGATGATGTCAGCCATGAACATTCTCCTGACATTCAGGCTTTAAACTATTTCTGAAACTCTGTTCAAATAATTCAAGGTTGGGTAAGCCTGTCAAATCTGATGGGATCTGGGCACTCATATCCAAATAGCCCTGTTTCTTTCTTTTTGCAGCTGGCTGCTCGTACATAGGCTCACTGCAGATCGTTATATTTCATCACTGTAACTGAATCTGGGAAACACAATGCAAAAATGATTGAAAAATCCCTGAGTCTAAGCCTTTTTAATTTTCCAGCCTGGTAACATTGACTTAGTAACGGTACAGCAGGCTTGATTTCTCCCTTTCTCGCTCTATCTCTTTCCCTGGGTCTCTCAATATCTGTCTTCTCTCCCTCTCCCTCTCTCTCTGACTCTCCATATGTCTCTCTCTTTCTGCATCTGTCTCTGTCTCTCTCTCTTTCTCTCCTCCCTGTCTTTCTGTCTCAGTTCAGTCGTGGCTGGCAGCATCTTTCCAAATAGCAATATCCAATGCTGGAAATGTACTGCAGGCCCATCTGTCCCTGAAGGGGAAATGGGTTTGGCTCCAGCATTCTTCCATCTCCAAAAGATGATGAATACATCCATCTTGAATGGGTATCTTCACATGGTGCATCATTGCTGGTGCCCAAAGAAGCCAATCCTTGAGAAATAGGTTCTACCACAAATGTTGCATGTGAAGATATCAAGTGTTACTGTTATTTTCAGCATTGGCATCTCTGGCCAAGCCACTGGCCATTATGGTGGTACACACCAGCCCACAGGAGGCATTACCATTTCCCTCTTTAGTCAACTAGTGACTCCCCAGCCTGATAACTGATGATTAGATCCTTCATGTCAAGTTCATGTGCATCCTTGAGTTTATAAAGTTTACTTATCTATTAGTCACAAGTAAGTCTTACATTAACACTGCAATGAAGTTACCGTGAAATTCCCCTCGTTGTCACAGTCCAGCACCTGTTTGGATCAATGTACCTGACTAGCACATCTTTTTGAAACTGGAGCATCTGGAGGAAACCCATGCAGGCACGGGGAGAACGTGCAAACTCCACACAGACAGTGACCCAAGCCAGGAATCGAACCTGGGTCCCTGGCGCTATGAAACAGCAGCGCTAACCACCTTGCCACCATGCTGGTGACATGGTGAAGCTTTTGGTGTTCTACTGGTTGTTTAACTCAGATTACCTCACCACACAGAGCGTCTTTGGATATGTGACCACCCACCAGGCTTCAGATGTGCCTGAGTGAAGAGAGCTGCCTCAGTTTGATGAATTCCAACAAACATGAGAGCTGTGCTTTTGTGAGGGCTGCCACAGTCAGGGTTTTGTCCTACCAGGGTATACCCACAATGCACTACAGACAATGAAGATGGAAATGATTGAGCTTCCATTCTTGGTAACTGTAAGTGGCTCATACTTCACAGCCATGCTGCAAAGTGCCAAGAACACAGGACTTGTCTGAAGGAGTAGACAAATTAGCATTTCCATCCTTCAGACAAACCCCAGATCATATTCCAACAGAGAATCTGCTCTCCCCTGAGGAAGGAACAGCACCCTGAAAGCTTGTGATTCCTAATAAACCTGTTGGACTTTAACTTGGTGTGATAAGACTTCCTTTTGTGCCCACCTCTGTCCAACGCTGGCATCTCCACATGATAGAAATGAAGATTTTAGATTTCCAACCTTCATCAGTTTTCCTTTGATTTTTTTGTTCCTACACATAAGCACCACCACTCCTCCTCCCCCCTCCACTTCACAACATCAGCCCACCCCAGCTTTGCAATCATCAAAGCGAAAGTTGGCAGCTTAGGACTTTGTTAGTTCATTGGTTAAACCAAAGAAATTGAAGCAAGGCTGGAAGTGAAAATTTCATTTGCAAAGATAAAAGTAAATTGTAAAACCCTCGGCTGCGTCAAGTGCAGATTGAACAAGGCTTCTTTCACCCTGATTGCATTTTGAAAAGAGTTTGATTGCAGTGCGGTAGTGGTAGTACCTCTGTGGGACGGGCAGAGAAAATTCCTTTTGATTAGCTTCTTCTAGCTAGGTAGCTGTGACACATCTTTGAATATGGATGAAGACAACAAGAGGAATGAGCTGCCAGGAGTAGACAATTTCTTTCTTTGCCGGGCCAATGAGTGATATCTGAGGTGAAAGGTCGCTTGAGTCATCGGATGATGAAAGAAGTGTACTATGGCAGCATTTGCCAGCTGATTAATAAGACTTGGAGTTCTATAACTGATCCTTTCTTTTGCCTTAACAAATTAGCACATGTCACTGTTAGTTTAAGTGAAGCATGAAGGGGAAATGTTGTACCAGGGAGTGTTAGCAGCTGAGAGACAGTTCCAGCTAAGCTCCTGGATTGTGAGATGAAGTTGCCTCTCTAAAATTAATGAACTATGTAGAAAATGGAAGTAATCCTTTTCTATAATTTTAAATGGATGTTTTATTATTAACTCTAATTTTGATTTTTTTTTGGTTAGACGGGGCCGAGGAATGGACGGATTTTATAATATTAAAGTGAGGTTGCAATTGTTGTGAAATTATTTTAACACAATATCAATGTCAGCAGCCATCACTCCTAGATTAGGTATAACACTAGTTCCTCTGGGGAAAAAGTATTGTATTATTTATTGTGATCACTAGTCTCAAACAAGACAGCAGCTGCGTTCTGAAATTGACTGCAAGATCCCTGGGCTAGGAAAGGGAAAACTCCGTCAAGATTCCCTCTCCATAGGAAGGATGTGATTGCACTGGAGGGAGCGCAGAGGAGATTCACCAGGTTGCTGCCTGGGTTGGAACATTTTAAGTTATAAAGGTAGGCCTGGGTTGTTTTCATTGGAGCGAAGAAGACTGAGGGGGTGACCTGATTGAGGTGTTCAAGATTGTGAGGGGCAAGGATAGGGTGGATAGGGGGTAGCTGTTCCCCTAAGTTGAAGGGTCAGTCAGGAGGGGACACAGGTTCAAGGTGAGGGCTGAGAGGTTTGGGGGGGATGTGAGGAAAAACCAGAGGGTGGGGATGGTTTGGAATGCACTACCTGGGAGGGTGGTGGAGGTGGGATGCCTCACACCCTTTTAAAAAGTACCTGAATGCATATTTGGCACATCAAAGCATTTAAGGCTTTGGGCCAAGTGCTGGTAAATGGGATTAGACGGGAGGTCAGGTGATTCTCACGTGTCAGTGCAGACTCAATGGGCTGAAGGGCCTCTTCTGCACTGTATGATTATACGATTCCTAATCATTTCCTGCTGACTACTGTTGGAAAATGCAAGTGTTGACACAACTGTCAGTACCTGGCTGTACTGAGATACCCCCATGAAAGAAGAGACTGTCGATATTCACTGCATAAATTCATCAAATTAAGAGTGAATCCATTGACTAAGATACTTGATAATTTCTCAAGTTCAGTGTGGATCTGTTCCTAATGAGGAGCATTGATTGGAGAGATGAAACAAAAAACTTGCACCTCTTCATCTTCTGAGTTCAGCCAGGCTGGGAAATAGATGTTCCTCGTTGGTTCATAAGATCCTAAGAGCTACAATGGAAGCTTCTGTGACTTATGCTGGAGAAACCCGGAACTGTGTAAGATGGGGTGAGGTGAAAATTACCTTCTTCCCTTGACTCCCAAAGAGAATTTAGATCATGGTAGGTGAAAACCCTGGCAGATTGCAATCAATCAGTTTCAAGAGAATGGCATTTCCATGGGGCTGTAACATTAAAAAAAAGCTTTGTACAACTTTGCTGTTGAATTCACTGAAATCCCCTCGTCTTTATTGCTTTCTCTGAAAATGACATGACATTAGCCATATGCTGCTTGATAATTTGCTTTAAATAACAAAACAAATCATAGAATCATATAGCACATTCAGGCCATTGTGTCTCTTCCAGCTTTTTAAAGTCCCACCTGCCCTGCATTTTCCCAAAGCAAATATTTTGTTTTCAAGTATATATTCCATTTCCCTTTGAATGTTATTATTGAATCTGCGCGCCCCCCGTCCCCCCACCGCACCCCTTTTCAGGCAGCCTATTCCAATCATGAGTGGAAGTTAATTCCTCCCCCGAGGCTGGGAGTTGCAGTGAAGGTTGGGACGGGGGCTCTAACTGGGTCAGAAGAGATAGATTGGAGAGCCCATTAGCTTTCCTGCCTCCACCATATAAAGTACAAGGTGGGCAAGATTGAGGACAGCCTTTTTGCCCAGATGCCAATTGAGGTCCAAATTAAAGGTCATTTAAATGCCTTTATCCCGCTGCAATTGGTATTCTAGATGCCTTGTGGGGATACCATCAGGTATACCCCAGTGGAGTGCTTGTGGTTTTGAAGGGTCTTTCCTATTCATGCAGCCTGTGACCATGGATGGCCCTGTGAGCGGCAAGAATTCCACGCCCCCCCCCCCCCCCCCGCCCCCCGGAAAGGTCTTTCCCCCCTCCTGATCAACCCCCCACCCTTTACCTCTGGGGCCTGCCTGACCAGCATTCAGTTGGCAGTCTTAGTTCAGCAGCTTGACTGCTGTGGGTAAGTACCATACCAACAAAATACTTCTCTGAGGTGGGGTCTTTTGGGGGCCCGAGGCATGTTGTTGAAGGAAAGGGACCTTTGCTGGGAATGCTTGAAGTTGACAATAGATTTCTGAAATGGAAAGCACTCCTTTCTTCACCATTAACATTTCTCTGAACAAACACAACAGTCACTGGAAAACCAAACCCTGATACACATCATATATTCTGCTGTTTCCTTTGCTGTATCGCACCGGAATCAAAGGAAAAACCCAGTCAGATGGACTTTTCTCTTTTGATACTTTACATTCCTATGCTCCTGAGGTGATTCAGAATCATACAGCATAGAAGGTGGTCATTTAGCTCACCACATCTTTGCCAGCTCTTTTGAAAGCTCTATTCAATTAGTCCCAGTCCCCCATTCTTTCCTCACAGCCATGCAAATGTTTCCTTTTCCGATTGTGCTTTGATTTATTTTGTATCACAGCTTGAAACTGAGTGTAACTACACTGAAAACATTGTTACTCAGAAAAATGTTTCAAAGTTACAATGACTTCCCAAGGAGCATCATAGACGCACGACCAAGCCAAAACAATTGACGCTAAGCCAAAGAAAGAGAGATGAGGGGGAGCGATGAAAAATCTGACCAAGGAGAGAAAGATCATAATGGTGGATTGAGAGGCAGAGAGGCAGCCACACTGAGGGAGGTAATCCCAGAATTTAGGGCCTATACAGCTGAAGACACTGCCACCAATGGTGGGGCAAATACAATGGAGGATGCAGAAGAGGCCAAAAGAACCTATTCTCTACAATTTCAGTTTCTCAACTTCACTGTGCTATCAGATTGAGAAGCTAGGTCGAGTGCAGGCATTTCACAAAAGCAATATCAGAGTTAACCTGGGCTATCACACAATGGTTAAATCTTCAATAACATAAGCCCAGGTCGTGACTCAAAGCACAGGAGAATCTAAGGGGTGGTAAAGGAAAACTATTCTGAAATAGTTGAAAGGTGTTTGTTAAAACAATGGGGGGATTCTCTGGCCTCGCCGCAGTGTGTTTCCTCGCAGAAAGCAGCACACCATTTACCGACGGCAGGATATTCTGGTCCATTGCTGGCAATGGGATTTCCCAATGACTGCATCCCATGCTGCTGGGAAACCCACAGTGGATATGCACCATTGGCAGGAACCAGAACATCCTGCCAGTGTGAATGGCCACCAAATTCCGGCCAGAGTCTGTTCTTATGGGCGACTTGAATGAAACATAAAAGATCTTGAGGGATCTTGACAAGGTGGATCTCGAAAGGATGAGCTGGATTCTCCAACCTCACCTGCAGCTGGGATTCTCTGGTCCTGCCACAGTGAATTTAGGGATTTGGCTGAGTGCCAAATTCACTGTTCTTGCTGCCAGCAATGACAGGGTGTGAACGACTGAAGAATTCCCACCCATATTTATTCTTGTGGGAGAATCTAGAACTAGGGGTCACAGTTTCAAAATAAGGGGTTGCCTATTCAAAATAGAGATGAGGAGAATTTTTTTCTGAGGATTGTGAATCTTACTCTCTTTGTCAAAATATGGTGGAAGCAGTGTCTTTGAATATTCCGAAGGCAGAGCGCTATGGAGTCTTGATAAGCAAGAGGATGGAAAGTTATTGAGGGTAGGGCAGGAATATGGAGTTGAAGTTGCAATCAAATCAGCCATGATCTTATGAAATGGCAATGCAGTGTCAAGGGGCCAAGTGGCTCTGAATTTTATAGGGATCTTATAGAGACTTACAAGATAATGAAGGGGCTAGATAGGGTAGAGGTAGAGAGATTCTTTCCGCTTAGAATGGAAACCAGAACTAGAGGGCACAGCCTCAAAATAAGGTGGGGGGGGGGAACAGTTTAGAACGGAGTTGAGGATGAACTTCTCCACTCAAAGGGTGGTGAATCTCTGGAATTCTCTGCCCGTTGAAGTGGTGGAGGCTACCTCGTTGAATATATTTAAGTCACGGGTAGAGAGATTTCTGATAGACAAGGGAATTAAGGGTTATGGGGAGCAAGCGGGAAAGTGGAACTGATCCACTTCATGATCAGCCACTTCATGACTCAGCCATGATCTTATTGAATGGCGGGGCAGGCTCTAAGGGCTAGATGGCCTACTCCTGCTCCTGTTTCTTATGTTCTCTTATGTTCTTATGAATTTGTTTATTCGTATGTTCTCCATAAAGGAGTAAGATTGAGAATTAACTTGTGTGTCTATGTCTTGTGTGGGCAGTATGGTGGCACAGTAGTTAGCACTGCTGCCTCACAGCGCCAGGAACCTGGGTTCAATTCCAGCTGCGGGTATGATGTTTGCACATTCTTCCCATGTATGTGTGGGTTTCCTCCAGGTTTTCCCCCACAGTCCAAAGATGTACAAGTTAGGTTGATTGGCCATACTGAATTGCCCCTTAGTGCCCCAAGATGTGTAAGTTCGATGGATTAGCCATAAGAAATGTGTGGGGTTATGGGGATAGGGCAGGAGAGAGGACCTGGGTAAGATACTCTGTCAGAGAGTTGCGGCAGGCTCAATGGGGCTGAATGGCCTCTTCTGTACTGTAGGAGTTCTTCTATGATTCTTAGAACCATAGAACATTACAGCACAGAAACAGGCCTTATGGCTCTTCTTGGCTGTGCTGAACATTTTTCTGCCTAGTCCCACTGACCTGCACCTGGACCATATCCCTCTACACTCCTCTCATCCATACATCTGTCCAAGTTTTCCTTAAATGTTAAAAGTGAGCCCACATTTACCATTTCATCTGGCAGCTCATTCCATACTCCCACCACTCTCTTTGTGAAGAAGCCGCCCCCTAATATTCTCTTTAAACTTTTCCCCCTTTCACCCTTAACCCATGCCTTCTGTTTTTTTTTCTCCCCTAGCCTCAGTGGAAAAAGCCTGCTTGCATTCACTCTATCTATACACATCATAATTTCATACACCTCTATCAAATCTCCCCTCATTCTTCTACACTCCAGGGAATAAAATTCTTCTGTGATTTCTGGGCTTTGTCGCTCTTGGCATTGGTGGGATCTTCTGGTTCCACTGACAGCATTCCCCTGCAATGGGCTTCCCAGCGGTGAGGGGTGCATTCAACAGGAAACCCCCATAGACAATGGTGAGACCAGAAGATCCCACTGCCAGCCAGTGACGGACCACCTTCACCGCAGCGGATCCCACAGAAAATCCCACCCTCTATATATGTTGTCCATATCATTTGTTTCCAGTAGAAAGTTTTGATATCAGTTATTGCCTACAAAATATCTTAGCGGAACATTTTACAGGGAGCTATAAAAAACATCCCCAAGTTTTTGCAAGCGAAGAGTATCTGCAGTGTTATCATTTTATTAGCTTTTCTTCAGATATAAACAGTGTTGTAGTTTCTACTAGATGAAGAAATAAATTCACATTTAAGGGTTTAATTTCCTCAGCACTATTTGTAAGAATGTGTTTGCATTAAATTTCTGTCTGCATTATTTTAATGTGGTCATTAGCCCGTTTATTTTAAACAGCTTAATGACGGGATTAAAATCCTGCACACAGTGCAAGAATGGAAGATGAAAAACTTGCATTTATGCAGTCTTTGTGCGTGATCATCGAAAATTGCAAAGCATATTGCACAGTGAAGTATCTTTGAAGTACAGAGACCATTGATATGTAGTCGGATGTGGTGGCCATTCTGAGGCAACAGCAACCATAAGAATGGCAGAGATAAGTATCCAATAATATATAATGCACAGAGGGAGTTAGATCCCTTGATAACTATCCAATCAAGAGTGGAATGAATACCACCTCATAGCCAGGGAAGGAAACAGTGGGACCTTATCTGCCTTTTTCATTCCTCCCTTTTCTGAAAACCACAAACTCAGCCCCGGATTTGTTCACAGGCACCAGTAGGTATGGAAATGCTCACTTGTCACATTTGCCCACACAATGGAGTGGATTAAAGTTTTATTTTTAAAGTTAAAGTTTATTTATTAGTCACAAGTAAGGGTTACATTAACACTGCAATGAATTTATTGTGAAATTGCCCTAGTCGTCACAGTCCGGCACCTATTTGGGTCAGTGCACCTAATCAGCATGTCTTTCAGAATGTGGGAGGAAACCACAGCACCCAGAGGAAACGCACGCAGACACAGGGAGAATGTGCAAACTCCACACTGACAGTGACTCAAGCCGGGAATTGAACCCGGGTCCTTGGAGCTGTGAAATATCAGTGCTGACCACTGTACTACTGTGCCACCCAATGGAAATCAATGGAAATAAAAGCCAGAAGAGATGCAAAACAAGCTATCAGAATGATAAACTCTTGTACAAAGTCAAAATCTACACTGCTGAGCATTCTGGCTGTGGAGTGCCTGACAACAAAATCCAATTCTAATCTTGTCCTCGATGTCCATCTGTACAATTGACAGCGATGCAAGTGTGAAGGCTAGCTGAAGTCTTTACTCCTTAGACTTGGAGCACAGACATCAATTGTATCACCAAAGTTGCCGTCCTACCTGAGATCACCTACTTCAGCAGCAGTGAGGATTTAACCTGTGACCTTCCTTGGTTTGAGTGGCTTCATCCACAAAATTCAAAGTGTTATTTTCACATGATATGCCTATCATTGGCAAATAACAGTCATTTCTGCGGCAGTGGTGGTGGAGGCAGATTCGATAGGGAGACGCGTGGATGAGTACATGGGACTTAGTAAGATAGAGGGTTATATGTAAGCCTAGTAGGTAGAGATACATTTGGCACAACTTGTGGGCTGAAGGGCCTGTTTGTACTGTAGTTTTTCTATGTCCTATGTGGTTTATATTTGAATTTTATGGGGCAGGATAGGAAGGTGGGGTGAAGACCAAAAACTGGGAGTGGGGTAGAGATGTGGAGTGCCTGCTGCTGCCATGCCATTCTGCAAATGCTGTGAAGTGCAGAGGACTGGCCTTCTGCTCAGCTAGTTGCGTCACTTAAATGTCTAATCAAAGGCCACTTTTTGGCATTGCTGGCATTTTATCAATAGTAGCCAGGCCCTCCATATAACGGGGAAACTGATGACACTGGTGGCCTCCTTGTAGTCTCAGGGCGTCCTAATCAGGAGCTCTGTTGCCCCAGGTAAGGCCACATGTCAGCAATGTTCACCCCCACGACAACACCCCTTTCTGTCCTCACCAACTCCATCTCGTCAGATCCTGCATGTGGGAATTTTGCAACTCTGGGATAAGAGTGTGGACAGCAAGCCCGTATCCTGCAATCAGGCCCTGCCTATCTATTGTGGGGCTGGACATTTTGGACCTGCTGCTATTTCAAAGGAGTTGGGCCCATTTTTGTTTGGAAATGTGTTTCACAGCACCTCAAAGGAGTCCTAAATCATGGGGAGCCTTGTCAGGAGTCAGGAATCTTTTCACACACACATTCAAAAAATATTGACAGTTTTTGACAGGTGATAATTTCACATGTCGAAGTAATGGTGCATGATAAGTTAAATATTTTTTCAATACAATGGTTAGTGTTCAGTAAAGGTAAGTGGCCATTAAAGTGACCAGCATTGTGAATATGGTCAGATGAATTGGAGTATTTTATTCAGGGATAAAGTTTTATATTTGACAGTATTGAGATTCAGATTTTAATGTGTTAATATCTCCCTCTCCCCCACCATGATTTTTTTTTGACTAACAGTCAAGCCATCTGTTGTGCAACAGATGGCCATCTGTTCAGGCTACTTCAAATGGCTTTAATGTATCCAACTAAGCCATCTGTTCAGCCTTTGAAGCAATAGAACGGATGGCAATTTGTTCCACTACATTAAAGAGCTTAAATGTATTCAGCTCTGCAAGCTTTCTTTATTCAGCTGTGCAATGGAATCCCATTATGAATGCTTGGCTGAGCTCCAACACCTCTACTGGATTCAGCTCAGCAGGGGTTGTTGCCATAGCTGAAGAGGGGACAGGGAGCTACACATGTGACAATTTTATGAGATGTTAATATCATTAAGGTTTGGTAGAGGTTTTTGAGTGGCCTTTGTTTATTTTGACTTTTTCATGACGTTGCAATGTTAATATAGGGCTCATGTCCATGGGTGGATGGGCATTGGAAGCATGTGAGGAATGTGAGGGGATAATGGAGGTGGCATGGAGATTGAAGGGGGCATCAGGAATATTAGGGTGCATGGGGTGGGAGTGAGTGGTATGGACTAGAGTGCGTACGCTCGTGTACGTGAGTAGATGTGGCCCCAACTTCATTTCACCTCTGCCCCCCTACTATGAAAATAGTGTGCGAGACACTGTCCCTTGGGAGTGGAAATTAGCCCAACTTGTGATTCACACCTCAAAGATGAAAATCTGAACCTCTGTATTTCTAGAATGTGTAACATTTATTTTAATAGTCTTTGCTTTCCAAGCTTCATTTTATATTTTATCTATCCTAACCAGTTTGTTCATATCCTTTAATTTCTTTTTGTCTTGTTTCATTGTGCCACCCTTAGCTTTATGCAATGTGATGAATCCTTCTTCTTGTGCCATGTTCCGAATTACATTGTTATTGCTCAGATCTTGCTCTTCTTCCCTCATGGTATTTGTCTATTCTGTATTCATGTATAGTAAATCTAATTTTGATTCATCGTGTGTTTCCTTCAAACAGCCCAGCCTCTGAGATTACGCTTCAAAATCTAGCTTTCCAAAGTAGAAAGTTCCTTTTGTGCTCATCCACTTCTCCTTGAACCTAATCATAAAAGTCACCATATTGTGGTCACAACAAATGCAAAGCCTTTGGTCAACAGCAGGGTGTCATTAAGTTTCTCCTTTCATAGCAAGACATCAGCTAGAACAGAAAGGAAGAAAGAGTAGGCAGATTAAAGGACAGAGAAAACATGAGGTAAGATACAAAAGCATCTGTACCTACAGAACAGAAAAGTAGAATAAAGAGATACGTGTAACATGTTGCAGCAAAGTAACTAGTCGTAATATAATCCTTTGAGAATTAAGCCAATACTCCAGATTGCTGGAATAATAATACAAATTGGGACTGAATTTCTAAAGAGTTCTGACTCCGTTCTATTAATTGCAGCCCTTGAGAGCTTTTCAATGTGGAAAACTGTTGCTTCGAGAGATTTTCATTCAACTATTTGTGGAACTTTGTAATGTCTCTCTCTTGTGCGTTATTTTGGATCTAAATGCATTGGTAATGGGAGCACCTACAACAACAAGAACTTTCTCTTAGAAAGTAGGTTTTGTTTAAAAGAATGCCTAAAGATGCTTGACAATAGGAGATGGCTGACACCAAACAGTCAGTGAAATGAGGGGACTGAAGGCGTAATCAAAGTGATGGAGGCTTGAAGAGATTTTTCTTTTAAGGCAAGAAGAGTAAGCTTGCCAGAGAAAGTGATTTTGGATAAGAATTTCAAGGTAAACATGAGCAGTGTTGTATTGTTGGTTCTGCAGTTGATGCAGGACAACCTTATGAAAACTTGAAACATAAAATTAAAGATATCTACTGCTTCATCTTTAAATTATTAAAACACAATCAGATTTGTGACAGCACTGCTTTACCATCACAGGTGATTTTCTGCTCTATCAGAGCTGCATTGACTCCCGGTTAAACAATGCTTTGAGCTTAAAATGCTTATCCTTGTTTTCAGATCGCTCCATGGTCTCACCTCCCCTATCTCTGTAATCACTTCCTGCCCTTCATGCTATCTGGACTCCTGTAAATCTGACCTCTTGGGCACTCTTGATTTTAATTTCTCCAGCACTGAGGACTTTGTTTTTAGCTGTTTGGGCCCTAAATTCTGAAATTCCCTCCCTATACCTTTCCTTAGAAGACGAAGGAAGTTTGGCATGTCAGCTTTGACTCTCACCAACTTTTACAGATGCACCATAGAAAGCATTCTTTCTGGTTGTATCACAGCTTGGTATGGCTCCTTCTCTGCCCAAGACCATAAGAAGCTACAAAAGGTTGTGAATGTAGCCCAATCCATCACGCAAACCAGCCTCCCATCCAGTGACCTGGTCTACACTTCCCGCTTCCTCAGCAAAGCAGCCAGCATAATTAATGACTCCACGCACCCTGGACATTCTCTCTTCCACCTTCTTTCATCGGGAAAAAGATACTAAAGTCTGAGATCGCATACCAACCGACTCAAGAACAGTTTCTTTCCTGCTGCCATCAGACATTTGAATGGACCTACTTTGCATTAAGTTGATCTTTCTCTACATCCTCGCTATGACTGTAACACTATATTCTGCACTCTCTAATTTCCTTCTTTATGAACAGTATGCTTTGTCTGTAAAGCATGCAAGAAACAATACTTTTCAATGTATGTTCATACATGTGACAATAATAAATCAAATCAAATCAAAATCCTCTTCTCTACCCCTCTTTCTTCATTTAATACTCTCATTGAAACCTTCCTCCTTCGAACTTACTATCTGTGGTGGGTAAATTGTTGGAAGGTATTTTGAGAGACAGGATCTACATGCATTTAAAGATGCAATAACTGATTAGGGACAGTCAACATGGCTTTGTGAGTGGAAAATCATGTCTCACAAATTTGATTGACTTTTTTGAAGGGGTAACCAAGAAGATAGATGAGGGCAGTGCCGTTGATGTTGTCTACATGGATTTTAGCAAGGTCTTTGGCAAGGTACCACATGGTAGGATGTTGCATAAGGTTAAGTCTCACAGGATCCAAGGTGAGGTAGCCAAATGGGTACAAAATTGGCTTGATGACAGAAGCTAGAGGGTGGTTGTAGAAGTTTGTTTCTCAAACTGGAGACATGTGACCAGCAGTGTACCTCAGGGATCAGTGCTGGGTCCACTGTTATTTGTCATTTATATTAATAATTTTGATGAGAATATAGGAGGCATGGTTAGTAAGTTTGCAGATGACATGAAGATTGGTGGAATAGTGGACAGTGAAGAAGGTCATCTCAGATTGCAATGGAATCTTGATCAATTGGGCCAGTGGGCTGATGAATGGCAGATGGATTTTAATTTAGATAAATGGGAGGTGATGCATTTTGATAGATTGAACGAGGGCAAGACTTAATTAATGGTAGGGCATTGGGGAGAGTAGGGCGGAGTAGGGAAGTTGGTCGATGTTCTCCGCCATCATGGGTTTGAGGACATCACTTGGGCCTTGACTGAGCCCAGCAGGCGGTCCAGGGAGGCATCACCGGATTTGGAGACAGCTGCCTTCTTTCCTTTTGGGACAACGCTCTTCACCTGTGCCAGGCCTGGTCTGCAGGCGTTGAAAAGGCTGCGCAAGGATGCTCTTTAAGTATGGGGCTCAGAGTGAAAAAGCGGTGAGCTCACAGCAGGGCAGCAGAATCAGAGACCATCCACACATGATCCAATGTGTTTCCCATACATACATGAGAAACGGGACAGGGAGCAGATGATACAGCATGAAAACTCGTCATTGCGGCAGACGTGTAAACGCCATCTTTCATGCCCACTGCTGCACTCAGTGCGCAGAGAAAATCCTGCCCTGTAACTTCAGATGGATTAAAAGAAGTTAAACGTATGATTATCATCTGAAAGGAATGAATTTAAAACCACAAAGGGATAGGCAGCCGTAAAATCAAGCCAGTGAAAAGTGCAATATATAAATACATAAATATGTACTTAACAACATTGTACAAATGTGATCATAGACTTTCAACACTGAGTAAAGGACTGGGGGTGTTTGACTTGTAGCTATATTGACATCTGCTGAGTCCTTGCACTGCTCAAGAACATGCAGAAGTGATGAGTGCAATTACAATGTAAAGCTGATGAACACATTATTGATTAGTCAAAAGCCAAAATGTTGCGTTACTTACTGTCTGGATAAGTAAACGACAAAAAGTTTTGAAGAACAAAGATCGCCAGCTGACATGATAAAATTAGAAAATGAAACATTAGATGAAAAGTTAGAATTGATTCTCATCTATTTATAGACAGTGAGAGAGTTCTTAGTTAGTTCTTAGGTGATACTAACATTTTACCTGCAGATTGTAGGAGGAAAGAGATACTGAGAGAGGTAAAGGATTCCACAAATGCTGAGAAAGAACGAGGATGGTGACAATGCCCTGAGCTTTAATTACAACACAAGAAATAATGATTCCTTCAAAGGGAGATTTTGGCAGATTATGCAAATTGTTGGAGGGTTTTCACCAGAATGTGTGTTTGTGCTCTGAAAATTTAGCTGCAGTGGCAGAAGGATGTTCCCTCAGACCAGGCCTTGTTGCTTTCCCTTTGGAACAGGACATCAATATCAGTATGGATCTATGCACATATTAAATTGGCAAAATCACGAATGTATTTTTACCAGAAGCCTCAGTTCTTAAAGAAAAACCAAGTTCTGAGTGGGATTCCTTGTGGATTATTCAGAGAATGCAATGACTTGGGTTGTCTGTCCAACTGTTTAGATATACTTTCCTACGCTCAGCACCTGGGCTTCAACAAAGCAATGTTTTATGATATTTTCCCTACACAAGGCCTGAAACAGTGACCAGGGCCATTTTTAGTTCTAGGCAAACAACAGTCAGTAGGAAAAGTACGCTGCCTACCTGCCAGCCTGTTGTTACCACTATAAAACCCAAGCCTTATTTTCACATTGCTAAAGATCTGCCAGTGTGAAACTGAAACTCCAGTGCCACTCTCTAGTTGGAAAGGGCAGGAGATCTTTTAGAGTCTTCAGTAAAGCTGGTTAGACTTCAGATCTTGCGGGGGGGTGGAGCAGGACTGGCATTGGGTACCAATGGTACCTCACACCACCAGGAGTGGGCTGGAGTTCCTGAGAGGGCCAAGGAGGAGTTCAAAAAATGTTTATCTGAGTAGCTTCCAATGGTCTTAAGTACATGGTTCCACCTTCTGTAATTCAAAGGAAAAGCAAAAAAAAAGTTTCAAGACTCAAACTTTTGATAAGTAACAATTGATTATTTCTTGGCTTCTTATTTGAAATATGTAGGAACTTCAGCTGCCCATCTGAGGACCTTACCCACGATGTCAGCAGCCAGTGCACCTGTATAAATAGAACATAAATGACACAATGCTATTTTCTGGCTGTTACCACTCCTTTATGCCAGATATTGATATTTAGCAACAATGAAGGAATAATGGTGGAACACAACTGAACATTGTTATATTTGCGATATATACTTCAAGACATCTATTTGTCATTTTATGCCAGATGTATTTAAAGGAAAAAGAGAAAGTTGCAGACTCCCTTCCACTGGGGGGAAAAAAGTCTGAGATCATGTACCAACCAACTCAAGAACAGATTTTTCTCTGCTGCTATCAGAATTTTGAATGGACCTACCATTTATTAAGTTGGCCTTTCTCTATACCCTAGCTATGACTGTAACACTACATTCTGCACTCTCTCCTTTCCTCCTCCCCTGTGGACTCTGTGAAGGGTATGTTTTGTCTGTATAGCATGCAAGAAACAATATTTTTCACTGTATACCAATACATGTGACAAATCAAATCAAGTCAAAATAATTTCTTCGGTTTTGTCAGATATGTACGCAGCAGGCATTCATCACAGTCAGGGTTACCTTAAAAGGAAGAAATCGAACTGCAGAGCAAAGAGAACAAAGAAATCCAGTCTTGGTAGAATAAGGCAAGATTTATCTGCAAAAGAAATATGAGATCAGGAATTTTATTTTATTTGACCAGATAGCTAGGGAGAACACTGAAAGGATGAATTGTCATTCTTGACACCAAAGTGGAAAACACCGTGTTTAAAATGCAACGGCCCAAACACCTCACCCATGAATTTTGTGTTCATTTTACTGTCCCACATAGATTTTCATTCAGTATCCTGTTATTCAGAATCTTTCCCTTCCTTCTACAAACCTTGGTTTTCTTTCTCTTATGCATTTTCATTCCACTTATCTCTCTCTTTTTCCACATCCAGAATTTTCTACCACTGTCTTATCTTATTTCCTGTTTCCTCCTGTAACTGTGTTTGCACTTCCTTATCTCCATATTTTTCTGTTATCCTTTTCAATGATTTCTTTTCTGTTTCTTTTACTTTGAAAACAAATTACCCTTGAGGGTTCCTGCCTACAGACATTGACAGAGTAACTGTGGGCCATGTGCTTGTGATAGCAGATCAGGGTTTGGGCTGGCTTTGAAGGTATAAATCATGTTAAATATCCAGAGCCACAGATTTTTATTACAAGTTTGTTCCTTAATATTAATTATTGCTCTTGCTTCAAAATAATTAATTTAAGGAATAATCATGCAGCATTAATCTGAGGCACTTTATAATCTATTATTTAAATGTAAGCTTCTATTGCAGTGACTTATCAAGATTAAATACTACCCAGCTCTGTCTTATGGCTCACTTCCGAACAGAAAAATTGGATAAAATGTCTTTGCATATCACACCACTTCCTACAGCACACTTTGCTGGGCCACCACAGTGTGTCTGAGTCTTATGAGAGTTATTGAGGTAAAGCAGAATATTCCAGATTGTGAAATAAAGAGAGAGAGCAAGAATATGGTGTACTTTGAATTGCATCTCTCTTTCTCTTTCTCTCTCACTCTTTCTCTCTCTCTCTCTATCTCTCTTTCTCTCTCTCCCTTTCTCTCTGTCTCTATCTCTCCTTTCTCTCTTTCTCTCTCTTTCTCTCTCTCTCTCTTTCTCTCTCTTTTTCTCTCTATCTCTCTCTCTCTCCTTTTCTCTCTCTCCCTCTCTCCTTTTCTCTCTCTCCCTTTCTATCTCCCTGTTTCTCTATCTCTCTCTCTCTGTCTGTCCTTTCTCTCTCTCTGTCTCTCTCCCTTTTTTTCTCTCTTTTTTTTCACTTTCTCTCTCTCTCTCTTTATCTCTCTCTCAGTTGGACTCTTGTTCTCATTGACTGGCTCTTCTCATAATCCTGGGTTGAAATTTCAGCGTAATTTAGCATCAAATTTCTCCATGATAAACTTTAAAAAGAAAATGTGTGCAGGAATGTGCTGTCAAAAGTTGTTAACCAAATCACTGGAAGTGGTGCACAAAAGAATTTCAAACCATTTGAGAGCAGAACTCACTCTTCCGTTACCCATCTCCCTCTCTTCAGGGAACGGTCGTTTTCATTTCCAGAATCCCAATAGGAAGTCACAATCCACCCTGTGAGCCAAACGTATTTTGTTTGCTGACCTCTTCAGTACACAGAACAAATGAGCTGGCTCCCAGTTGGCATGGACAACTGGAGAAAGATGTCAAACTCCACCATTCCTCTCAGACCAGCTCCCTGACAGGAACCCGCCAGCAATGTCTGCTGTGTGCACTTGTTCTCAGAAAATGTCAATCTGCTGGAAACTGCACAGCTATCACTTAGTAAAGGATTACTAACCACAGCCAGGAGGTGGAGAGAAATAGAGCAATGAGAAGCAAATGTGAGTTAGTACCTTATATTAAAAACACTTCCCTGCACAGCACTCGTTTAATTCTAATTTAAATGCAATTCATCATTGTATAAAGTGAATCACACAGTTCAATATCAGAATTAGGTCAGCCTTTGGTGAAGTTTGTTGGGTCTGTAAAGTACCCAACATGAAATGAGATACATTTGAGGCAATTATTATATGATGTGAAGAATTTGTTGCCTGCAATCTGTTAAAATTAAAAGAAGAAAAGCAAAAAAAAATGAATAGCAGACCAAACAGCGTCTGAAAGAATAATGTATCTTAACCTTTTATGTGTATGAATTCTCATGACAATTATTAGTTGAACCACTGAAATCAACGATCCGTGTTCTGACTGCTTTCCCTTCCAAATGGTCCATGCAAGACAGAGAAAGAGAAGGATAACAAATTTAATTGGTGTATTTCTTGTAATCCTGAATTCCATCTGTTGATATGGATTTTGCCTGGTTCCAACATCTATAATGTAATCTGTTCCATATGCTTTGGTGTGATTTATTATTGTCATATGTATTAATATACACTGAAAAGTGTTGTTTTTTGCATGCTATACAGACAAAGCATATCATTCAGGAAGGAAAGGAGAAACTGGAGGATATAGTGTTACAGTCATAGCTGGGGTGTAGAGAAAGATTAACCTAATGCAAGGTAGGTCCATTCAAAAGTCTGATGGCAGCAGGGAAGGAGCTGTTCTTGAGTCAGTTGAAACATGACCTCAGACTTTTGTATCTTTTTCCTGATGGAAGAAGGTGAAAGAGAGAATGTCGGGGGTGCATGGGGTCCTTGAATATGCTGGCTGCTTTTCTGAGGCAGCGGGAAGTGTAGACAGTGTCAATGAATGGGAGGCTGGTTTGAGTGATGGACTGGACTTCATTCATGTCCATTTGTTGTTTCCTGCGGTCTTGGGCAGAGCAAGAGCCACACCAAGCTGTGATACAACCCGAAAGAATGCTTTCTATGGTGCATCAGTAAAAGTTCTTGAGAGTCATAGTTGACATGCCAAATTTCTATAGTCCCCTGAGAAAGTAGAGGCTTTCTTAACTATAGTGTCTGCATGGAGGGACCAGACAGATTATTGGTGATCTGGACACCTAAAAACTTGAAGCTCGTGACCATTTCTACTTCATCCCCATTGATG
The DNA here is from genome assembly GCF_965287045.1 of Carcharhinus amblyrhynchos. Taxonomy (NCBI): domain Eukaryota; kingdom Metazoa; phylum Chordata; class Chondrichthyes; order Carcharhiniformes; family Carcharhinidae; genus Carcharhinus; species Carcharhinus amblyrhynchos. The sequence goes on along the minus strand of NC_137324.1, from coordinate 41,460,553 downwards.
TAGTTAGGGCATTTTCTCCTTTGCGCTTCCTGAAGTCAATGACTACCTCCTTTGTTTTGTTGACATTAAAGGAGAGATTGTTGTCGTCGCACCAGTTCACCAGATTCTCTATCTCTTTGTGACCCATCATTGTTTGAGATCCGAACAGAATGGTGGTGTCATCAGCAAACTCGAAAATCGGATTGGAGGGGAATTTGGCCACACAGTCAAAGGATGCTTAGCATCTTCCAGTATATGAAAGTTCCTCCTGCGTTTTCTATTTTTGTTTGTCATCTTACTGTGCAAATATGGCCTTCTATGCTTACATTCTGTGCATAGCAGGAGAACATTTGGTTGGATCCAATTTGTTCAAGCGTTTCTGAATTTTAAACATTCCTGTCCCATTGCCTTTCTGATTTCTCTTTTCAAGGGGTAACAGATTGATGATGGTCAATCTTTCCACAAATGTCATGGTATCAACTTTGTGGGGCAAACCTTATCAAGACATTGTTGTTTCCAGCGAGAAAACTGGCGTGTTTCCCTTCAGAGAAACCAATCGGTTTTCTCTCCGTATCTAACGACACTTTGCCAAAAATAATCAAGAGGACATGTTTCACACCATCATATGGAGGAAGGGCACAACATGCCAACAAAACTCAGCTACTCAGAATAGGGGCGCCGATCAGAACCTGAGTAAACCTCCCCCCAACTCACAAAAGAGGTCTCAGAGAACTCCCGCTCACCACCCCCGATTGGAGTTGGCACTTTTCTACCCCTTCCCCAGCCCGATCATCAGCTACTTTCAGCATCTCCCCACCCACCCCCCCCCATCATTGGCCCATTCTCCTTCCCTACACCCAACAGTCTGAACAGCACCCTCCTCCACCCTGGTGCCAACCTGACAGTGCCAACATGTGCCGAGGGGCAATCTCAGGGACATTGCCAGATGAGCCCCGGGGGGTGGGGGGGGGGGTGGGGGGGGCTACTAACCTTTATGAACCCAGGGAGAATCCCATGACTGGTTTACATCTAGGTAAACCTGTTGTAAATGGCACTGGCATGACACCTGCTGAATATTCGGTGAATGGGAATGCCACAGAGAGGGTACTCGCTAATGACATGCTAATGTATTGAAATGAACTTTCTGCAATTCACACTGCTCCAGCGACAAGGGGCTAGGAAGATCGGAACTTGGAAACTCACCGGCGTGAATCGCGCTGTCTATATTTTGAGCACGCGCCGCTATTCCTACAGACGGAGAGTGCGAGCTCAAAATTACCACTTCCTGCGCATGCTCCAAGAATTGAATATCCATTGCTAAACTGGAGACTAAGGCTACATGCAATGTTCCAGATAGTCTCTCATCAGGTTCTAATATCGTTTTGAAATGCTTCCTAACATTCTGATGTGTTCTTTTTAAACATCCTAGGAATATTGTGATGTTTTTAGTATCCTCTTCATTAATAACCCAAGATCTCGCTCCTGCTCCAATATCTCAACACAAACCCTTCAAGTACATAATTCACATCAACCTTTCACCTGTTAAGTCTTATATACTTTCCTGTGTTGAGTTGCACCTATCACTCTTAGCCCACTGATCACGCTTGTTGAGATCCTTTTGCATTTGTGTGCGTTGCCATTCATCATTTGCTATTCCTCCCAATTTGGTATTGTGTACATATGATGATATTTTGCATATATTTCCTTCCTCTATCTGCAAAGATTACAAACAATAGAGCCCCCAACATTGAATTTAGTAGCAGTCTGATAATAACTAGCAATCAATCAGGTTACTGTCCATGCAATACTATTAATTGGCATTTGCCAACCAACCATTTGCCACTCTATTTTAATACATTCCTATCCATCGATAGACTTGGACTTAACAAGTAAATGGGGCAGTATTAAATCGTTTGTGAAGTCACGGTAGTTTTATTCATTCGTGGGACATAGGTGTCGCTGGCTGGCCAGCATTTATTGCACAGTAAGAAGTCTCACAACACTAGGTTAACGTTCAACAGGTTTATTTGGTAGCACAAGCTACAAGGTGATGAAGGGGCAGTGCTCCAAAAGCTTGTGGCTCGTGCTACCAAATAAACCTGTTGGACTTCAACCTGGTGTTGTGAGATTTGTTACTGTGCTTATCCCAGTCCAATGACAGCATTTCCACATCATAGCATTTATTGCACATCCATAGTTGCCCTTCAGAAGGTGGTGGTAAACTGTCTTCTTGAATAGTTGCAGTCCATGTGCTGTGGGTTGATCTACAATGCCAGTAGGGAGGGAATTCCAAGATTTTGACCCAGCGACAGGGAAGGAATGGCGGATATATTTCCAAGGCAGGATGGTGAGTGGCTTGGAGGGGAACTTGGAGGTGGTGTTATCATGTATCTGCTGCCTTTGTCCTTCTAGATGGAAGTGGTTGTGGGTTTGGAAGGTGCTGTCAAAGGATCTTTAGTGAATTGCTGCAGTGCATCTTGTAGATAGTACACACTGCTGCTACTGATCATCAGCGGTGGAGGGATTGAATGTTTATAGATGTGACGCCAATCAAGCAGACTTCTTTGTCCTGGATGGTGTCAAGCTTCTTGAGTGTTGTTGGAGTTGTACCCATCCAGTCAAGTGGGGAGTATTCCATCACACTCCTGGCTTATGCCCTGTAGATGGTGGATAGGCTCTGGGGAGTCAGGAAATGAGTTACTCGCCACAGTTATCTGAGCCTCTGATCTGCTCTTGAAGCCACTGTGCTTATGTGATGAGTCCAGTTGAATTTCTGGCCAATGGTAACCCCAAAGATGTTGACAGGGTGATAATTCAGTGAAGGTTACACCATTGAATGTTAAGGAGCAGTGGTTAGAGAGTCTCTAATACAGTAATTGGATAATACCATACATAGAGAAGGAAAGGAGAGAATACAGAATGTAGCGTTGCAGTCATAGCTGGGGTGTAGTGAAATATTAAGATAGGTCCATTCAAAAGTCTGATGGCAACAGGAACGAAGCTTTTCTTCAGTCGGTTGGTACGTGTCCTCAAACTTTTGTGTCTTTTTCCCGATGGAAGAAGGTAGAAGAATGTGTGTCCTGGGTGTGTGGAGTCCTTGATTATGCTAGCTGCTTTTCTTGAGTATTTTAACACCTTATAGAAATTTACTAAATTAGTTACTCAGGGCTTCCCAGCCCTCAAACCATGCTGGCTGTTTTGCTCCTGAAGGTACTCCCTTAAACTATCTCAGCATATTCTCAACAATGCAACTGAGATCAATACTCAATTACTCAATCATTCATCCTTCAAACTATTTTTGAGAAAGTTGGGGTGACATGTTAAGTAGAGTTGAAGGGAAGGTCTTTCAGTGGGGTTTTGGAAACAAGGAAGAAGAGACCAAAGCAAGGGGCTTCAATGGGCATTAGCTATATGAGTTATCAGTCGTGGAGTTAAGAAAAGAGTTAACATGGAATCATCAAGGGTTAAGAGGAGGGGAGGATGAGTGCATCTGGAGGAGGGTGAAGCAAGATCAATGCACTATTAGAATTAAAGGGTATGAGTTTAACTTACCTGCTGTATGATTCCAGCATTTTCTATTTTTCAAACATTTGTGTGTGTTTTTTTAATTATCCGCGCAATCTGTTAGAAATCGGTGGCCAAAAATTGCAACAGTTAATTGTGATCCTGGCATATATTTTTCATTAATAATGAAGCTTCTTCATTGTACTAATCAAGTGATGTCCTCAGGCAGCACAGTGAATGAATAATTAATTTTCTACGGTTGGATATGTTGTTCCACACGGCACATCTCTCAGCCAATCAAATTTCAACAAATATTTAATGTGCATTTGGTAGGTTGGTAAACTGTTACTTGGTCAGTTTTGTCTTTTTTTTCAACCCGGCTTAAGTCACTTCATATTTTTAAACATCTCCTTAGTTGACCAATCTTGGCGTAATGCAGCGTCCTCTTTTCCTCCCCTTCATTCAAAGGGAGACGACATAGGCCATGGACGTCATTGTCATTGGTGCCAGATTTGTAAACAATCAACATAAAGTATGAGGGCTGAATTGCAGTTTTCTTCTTACAACTACATTTTTAATTATTTTCCTCTCCTGACTTTTTTATGCCTCGCTCGTCAAAGTATTGGCGGTAACCTGATGATGAGGTGAAGCTATATAAGCACCAGCAGTCTTTCCAAAGTTGATCCAGTTTCTTCATTCTCCGTGTATCAATTTGGAAAGTGAATGTTAATGAGTAGATCAACCGGAGTGGGGGGAACAAAGATCACAGCTGAGCTCTGTATTGTCTTCATTCAATGATCATGTACTCTTCAACAGGATGTTGACCAGGTGCAGAAGAATGAGAGGAAGGTCTCATAGGAACTTATAAAATTCTAACAGGGTTAGACAGGATAGATTCGGAAAGAATGGTCCCAATGTTGGGGAGTCCTGAACTATGGGTCATAGTTTGAGGATAAGGGGTAAACGTTTTAGAACTGAAGTGGGGAGAAATGTTGTCACCCAGAGAGTAGTGAATCTGGGGAATTCACTACCACCAAATATAGTTGGGGCCAAAGCGTTGAGTGATTTCAAGAAAAAGTTAGATACAGCTCTTGGGGCTAAAGGGATCAAAGAATATGGGGCGAAGGTGGGATCAGGATATGGAATTTGATGATCAGCCATGATCAAAATGAATGGTGAAGCAAGCTCGAAGGGCCAAACAGCTTACTCCTGTTTCTTGTTTCTACGTCGAAAACAACTGTGACTTCCCCGAACCTAGCTCAGGATAACTGAGGTGTTTACAATCCTCTTCCTGCTATTCTAAATGAAAATATCCAGGGATCATGTCTGGGGTTTCCCTGTACTATGGGGTTCAATTGTGCATTGGGCAATTGTTTTAAATACAAAGAGGAGGTGGTGGCGTAATGGTATTGTCACTGGACTAGTAGTAGACCCAGGGTAATGTTCTGAGGACCCAAGTTTGAATATTAGCGCAGCAGATGGTGAAATTTGAATTCAGTTCAACTCTCCAATTAATAATCTACTGATGACCGCGAAACCCATTGTCAATTGTTGTAAAAATCCCATCTGGTTCACTCCTTTATGGAAGGAATGACCTCTAGTGAAGAAAATCTTACCCATTCTTACCCAGTCCAGCTGCCATGTGACTCCAGACCCACAGCAATGTAGCTGACTCTGAAATGCCCTCAGGAAGTGAGACACTCAGTTCAGTGAGGAATGAGGCATGGGCAACAAATGCTGGCCTCGCCCAATCAAAACATTCTTAAAAAAAGTTTGGTTTAAAATTATTTCGGAAGCCCCTTCATTTGACATAATCGCACCTTACGAGATGAGCGGAAATTATAAAGACAGATTAGTTTAGATAGTGGGACGATGGAATATGGGACACAGAGGAGAGAATGTTGGAACTCTTCCCGCATTACAAAAGTGACTACATTTCCAAAATTACTGCAACAGCTGCAAAATAGTTTGAGATGTCCTAAGGTTAAGTAAGGCGCTGTATCGATGCAAGCTCCTTTTGTTTTCTTGAAACAAATTCATTAACTTCCATATCGAATATGGCACTGTATGCATCCCATGAGAGGGTTAAATATTCCCCCTTTATATGGTGTGTTTCTTTACAACAACTCTGTCACGAGAAGTATAGTAATTAGGACTGGGACACTGGCAACATGCAAGACGACCGCCAGATTGATGAACAGTGCGAAACCTAATCATCGGGCATTTGGTTCTTTTTTTTCCAGTGTGAGACCATCATTAAGCCTCATCTGTGCTGGGGCCGCAGACACCAAAGGTGCTGGGTAAGCACGAAATGAATTTTAGAATATTTTGTACATAATTAGTTCTAATTTGTACGACAAAATGGCCAAAAAAAAACTCAGGCTGAAAGCACATCTGTCTTATGGGACAGAAAAAAATGAGTCTATGCTGGAAGTAATCACGAGTTCCTGCTGGTTGTCCTCCATGCAAAATCAAATAAATGCCACATTTTCATAATCACTGCTGGGGAAAGGGAAGGAAAAAAAAACTCAGTGTTTGCTGCCGCAAATGGAATGCGAATGAGTCTCGGTCCAGAAAGCGGCAATCTGTTTCTCTTTCAAAAGCGGAAATGAGAATGAGAGCAGGGCACATCTGGAAGAAGCCCCATTGCACACTGAGCTTCCCTCCATGTCTGCTCTCGCCGGGTGCCGACGTATATCATGCCATTTGGAACCATCCCAGAAAGTTTAAAGCTGTCAAACTCCTGTCACTGTTCAGAGGAAAAATAATCACGTTAGCTCAAAGTTTTAAACCTGCTCATTCTTCTAAAATTGGTACTTTGGATATTGAAGCTTATACATTTTATATATATATTAGTTATTGATGTTCTCAAATTCCCATTGTGGGAAAAGGGAAATGCGTTATGTTTGGCATCCAAGCAGATTTCTTTCCGTATAACTTTGAAGTTACATTTGCATTTTAATGGATTAACTGCTGGCGATCACTTAGGTGAAGTGTAGCGCAATATTTATCAATCATCAGTTCAACCTGGCACTCTTTACACAGGAGAAGATTTTAATACTCTTTGTGGAATAGCGGCACGGTAGCACTGCTGCCTCACAGTGTTAGATTTTCAGTTGGGTCTCTACGGACTGCGCACGTTCTCCCCGTGTCTGCGTGGGTTTCCTCTGGCTCGTCCATTTCCTCCCACAGTCCGAAAGACAAGTTGGTTAGGTGAACTAGCCAATTGGCTATATTCTCCCTCAGTGTACCTGAACAGGCGCCGGGGTGTGGCAACTCGGGGATTTTCACAGAAACTTTATTGCAGTGTTAATGTGACAGTACTTGTGACACTAATAAATAAACATGAAAATTAAAGAAAGAAAATCTTAGAAATATTCATATTTAGTAGCAAGACTAATCACTATTTCTGGATTGGACTTCCGATGAGAACTGTTTCATGTAGGGTTTAATATATTTGGGTGGCACGGTAGCATAGTGGTTAGCACTGCTGCTTCACAGCTCTAGGGATCTCAGTTCAATTCCCAGATCGGGTCACTGCCTGCGTGGAGTTTGCACATTCTCCCCATGTCTGCATGGGTTTTCTCCAGGTGCTCCCACAGTCCAAAGATGTGCGGGTTAGGTGGATTGGCCAAGCTAAATTGCCCCTTAGTGTCCCGGGATGCATAGGTTAGAGGGATTGGCGGGTAAATATGTAAGGATACGGGGATAGGGCCTGGGTGGGATTGTTGTCGGTGCAGATGTGATGGGCCAAATGGCCTCTTTCTACACTGTAGAGTTTCTATGGTTCTATATTTCTATGCAATCACATCATTGGATATGCATCCTGTTGTATTCCTGTTGAAAACCAAAGCAGTTTAAGATGAGTCTCAGTTGTGAGGACAAAGAAGTAACCTTTCCTTTCTCACAAACTGAAGATCTTCATCGCAAAGTTTCTAGGAACATATTGGACATAAAAGGATGAACATCAGCATTTAACTGGATGAGACGTCACATGACACCACGCTATTGTCCAACGGGTTTATTTGAAATCACAAGCTTTTGGAGCACTGCCCGTTCATCAGGTAAAGTCTGTGGGGTGACAAAATAGTGGGCACATGCACTAAATCTGTAATTCCTGAAGATTTTTTCATTGGCATTTTAAACAAGACAAACCCAAACATGATGAGCCCTGAAGTCTACTGTAATATCAGGTGCAACAGGTATTAAACTTGTGAATGCGTTTCTACAGGAAAGTGCCCTTCTGTGTAAAGAAGGTAAGGAGAATGGCAGTCAGTCAGTCATCGAAACAGTTAACTCAATTGGATCATTATCTGAAATGGGGAATATTTCAGGGCTACAAGGATGAGACCTTGGGTGGCACTGGAGTAATTGCTGTTTCAGAAGGCCAGCACTGACATGATGGACAGGAGTTCGCAGCCTTGCTCAGGCAAGATCATAAAGTCCTGCTCGAGGCCAATGGAAATTTCTGTTCTGGGAACGTTGCCTACCCCAATTCCGGGGGTGGGGTGTTGGGGGGGGGGAGCAGTGGTTGCAAGATTGTAGAGTTTTGATGGATAGGCTGGGTGGACTCATTCTGTGCTAAATTCATTGTACCAGGAAAATGAAAACTGCAGTAGATTTTTAAAAAGCTGAGAATGGTCAAAGACTGAATTAACAGACTGCACGGTGCTGCCGGTGAAATATGTGAGAGTTTGTGGTACATTAAAATATATCTTCAAATCCAGCAACGTCCAAAAGTCAAAGCAAAACCATGGAAAAAGACGCAAAAGAATAGCATAAAATTTCAATGATGTTGAACTGTGTGCATACCTGGACAATCAGCATGTCATCACCGTGAAGCAGTACACATATAGCAACTTCCAGACCCTCTTCTCTCGCCTTAGACTCAGAATGCTTATGTCCACCAATTCTTACTTTGTATCCTGCAGATCTATCTCTGTAGGAGGGAATGATGAGAACAGTCATTTACAGAGAGCCACAGAGTCATTTTACAACACTTAGCCCATCAAACCTGTGCCGCGGAGAAATCCAATCAGTCCCCATCACCCACTTGATCCCTGTAGCCCTTGCAGGTTTATTTCCATGAGTGACACAGTGGTTAACACTCTGCCTCACAGCACCAGGGACCAGTCTTTAATTCTGGCCTTGGGTGTCTGTCTGCATGTTTGCATGTTCTCCCCATGTCTGCATGGGTTTACTCTGGGTGCTCCAGTTTCCTCCCACAGTCTATAGACGTATGGGTTAGATTGATTGGCCATGCCAAAATTGTCCCTTAGTGTCAGGGGGCCTAATAGGATAAACGTGGGGTTGCAGGAATAGGGTCTTAATTGGAATGCCTTCGGTGCAGGGTTGATCGGCAGAATGGCCTCTTTCTGCACTGTAGGGATTCTATGAATTTTTTGAGCGTCATTTATCGATGATCAAACTTGATGTCCTGAGAACCAAAGGAAAAAGAAACTTCTTTATCGACTGTAGTGGATTCCATTATAGAGATGAGGAGCAATATAATACAGAATTGGGAACTGGAGAGCATAGGTTTAAGAGGGGAAAGAATTAATAGGTACCTGAGGAGCACCTTTTTTTATACAACAGGTGGTACATATGTGGAATGAGCAGTCAGAGGACGTGGTTAAGGCAGGGATGTTGACAACATTTAAAAGGCGTTTGGTCAGATACATGGATAGAAGAGGTTCGGAGGAATGTGGGCCAAATGCAGGAAAATGGGGCTAGATTAGATGGGCTTTCTGGTTGGCATGGATGGCCAAAGGGCCTGCCTCTGTGCCATAGATTCTATGATTCTATCGTGTATAAAAGGCCATAAAAGAGTTCCTTGGAGAACAATTCTACCACATTTTTTCTCTGCCAGAGACCTCTTTATGTCATTCTCACACATCTGCACAGAGACTATTATAAGTTAGTGTCAGTGGGGATGTGATTCACAGAGCAGAAGAGAGTTGTAACATTGGGCAGTGGCTGTTGATATGTCCATCAGAGAAAAAGGAGACAGTTGTTCACAACTTCAAAGCTGTGAGACTCAAAATCCATGCTATTGACCTGAGAAAAAGAATGTTCAAGGAACATTGTACCTGTCTGTACACCCTGAGGTCACTGCTGGAGGCTAAGCAGCAGCTGACAATGTTCTACACATTTCACTTGTAATAACCCAGGGAAACGTTTTCCTTCTTTGTAGATGTCAATGGATTGGGTGGCAGTTAGAAGAATAGACAACACTTTAACTGGGGCCAATAACAGCCTCTATCTCAGAGGGTGCCTGGGCTCACTCAATTATTTCAGCTCTGTGGAACTGAGACTTTGCTAAAATTCAGGTTATGGGATGTAGGTGTCATTGGCTAGCCCAGAATTTATTAAGACAAGATGCTGTCTTGAACTGCAGTCCATGTGGTGTAGGTACATACACGATGCTGTTAGGGAGAGAGTTCCAGGATTTTGACTCTGAGACAGTGAGGGAACGGTGATATATTTCCACATCAGGATGGTGATTGGCTTGAAGGGGAACTTACAAGTGGTGCTGTTACCATGCATCTGCTGCTGTTACCTTTTACATGGTGAAGATTGTAGATTTTGGATGATATTGTTGAAGAAGCAGTCTGCTGCCACTGTATGTTGGTAACAGGGCTGGGGAGAGAAATCATAGATACTGGTATTTTTTCCTGTTTCTGGGCCCCTTTAAACCTCTGCTCAAGCCCCATTATGCCCTCCCCCATCTACCACCCCCCCACAAACACACACACATGCACGTGCACACACACACCACACACACACACACTTCAATCCTCCTCAATCATGCATGATATTTTATCCCTTTTCAAGATTCTCAAATCAATGTGCCAAAAAAAGTCACAGCAAGTTCCTTGTAAAATGATGAAGCCCATTGTTGGCATCAGGTTACAAATATTGTGCAATATATATATAAATATGCAGCATGAGCCATTAATATTAAGAGCAGCAAAGATATAATGCAGTGTTGGTTTGTGTGTGCCCCATAGGTGATCCCATTGTGACTATTAAACAAACCAGAGAATACAAATTTTACTTTATCAGCAGCGTGCAATATTACCAATTTGACAGAAAAATACTCGATTAGTTATTTATAACACTGCACAGATGATATACTGATTTTGGTGACTGCCTTAGCCCTCATTAACATGTTCTGCACATTGCGCCATATGGAAATGGTGACAGTAAATACATATTTGGGGGAATGATTCAATTTTTGGAACCCAGATAAACTGCACAAGACCTTTTCCATTCTGTAAAAGGAGAGTAATTCTTCTGCCTGCTTGGATGCGTGATATCGTTCAATATAATTATTTCATTCAAGGATGATTGGATCCTATTTTTCCAGTGATCTCACAGGTTGGAAACATCGAATGAGTCCTGAGCAATAAAATGGCTGAACAACGTAGGCCTTCACTGTTGGTGAGAAGCATTGGAGCCCTTTATGTCTCTGTGCAACACAACTTTTAAGAGGCTGAAGGACGAGGACTGAATGATTTACAATTTTATCTGTGTTCTCTTCATTAAGAGGTCTGAAGATTCTGCTGATTGCTGTTTCTCACTACAGTATATTTTCAATATCTACAATGCAATATGACTTTATCACAATACATCAATGCCTAAAAAAAACTCAAAAAAAGCATCAAGGTAGAGTGAGATAATAGGCTAGAAGACAAAAGGACAAGATTGAAGTCAAAGGAAAAGATTTTCGAGAATCGTCTACAATGTAAAATAGATTACACAATCACCATGAGTCCATTCTGCACTGCTGCCAGCACAGTAGTGCAATGGTTAGCACCGCTGCTTCACAGCAGCAGGGACCTGGGTTCAATTCCTAAATGGGTCATTCTGTGTGTGGAGTTTACACATTCTCCCCATGTCTGCATGGGTTTCCTCTGGGTGCTCCGATTTCCACCCACATTCTGAAAGATATGCTGGTTAGGTGCATTGATCTGAACAGGCGCCAGACTGTGGCGACAAGGGGACTTTCACAGTAACTTCACTGCAGTGTTAGTATAAGCCTTACTTGTGACTAATAACTTGTGACTGAGTGTATGGTGTCGAAATTTGCTGATGACACCAAGATTGGAACAGCAAATTGTGCGGAGGGTATGCAGAGTCTGCAGAAGGATCTAGATAGGCTGGGCGAATGGGCCAGGAACTGGCAAATGGAATTTAATGTTGGCAAATGTGAGGTTGTCCACTTTGGTAGGAATAATAGTAGGAAGGACTATTACTTACGTGGCGAAAAACTGCAGCATGCAACGGTGCAGAGGGACCTCGGGGTCCTTGTGCATGAGTCGCAAAAACCCAGCCTGCAGGTGCAGCAGGTGGTCAGGAAGGCGAATGGGATGCTGGCCTTCATAGCGAGGGGGATTGAATATAAAAGTAGGGAGGTCTTGCTACAGCTGTATAGGGCACTGGTGAGGCCGCAGCTGGAGTACTGTGTGCAGTTTTGGTCGCCGCACTTACGCAAGGATATTTTGGCCTTGGAGGGAGTGCAGAGGAGGTTTACTAGGCTGATACCGGAGTTGAGGGGGTTGACCTATGAGGAGAGGCTGAATAAACTAGGCTTGTACTCGTTAGAGTTTAGAAGAATGAGGGGAGATCTCATTGAGACGTATTAGATGTTGAATGGGATGGATAGGATAGAGGTGGAGAGGCTCTTCCCGCTCAGAAAGCGCAGTAGGACTAGAGGGCACAGCCTCAAGATAAAGGGGGGGCGGTTTAGAACGGAGTTGAGGAGGAACTTCTTCACTCAAAGGGTGGTGAATCTCTGGAATTCTCTGCTCGTTGAAGTGGTGGAGGCTGCCTCGCTAAATATTTTTAAGATGTGGGTTGATAGGTTTTTGATAGGCAGGGGGATTAAGGGTTATGGGGAGAGGACGGGAATGTGGAACTGAGCCACGACAGATCAGCCATGATCTTATTGAATGGCGGGGCAGGCTCAAGGGGCTAGATGGCCTACTCCTGCTCCTATTTCTTATGTTCTTATGAATAAACTTTTTAACTTTGCCCTGTCAATTGCACCCCACAAAACCTGTTCCAAGTAAACTTACATTAGCTACAAAATAAACAGAACTCCAGACCTGATTCCGCCCTCTACTTGCAAGATAATTATGGATAGCAAAGACCATCTAAGCCAGTTCATCTCATCAATCCCAGAATGACATATCAACACATGTATTATGGGCAGGAGTAGGCCATGTGACCCCTTGAGCTTGCTTTGCCATTTGATGATATTCCCTACTTGATATTGGTGACGACAATCCCAAAGTACTGAACGGTTGGAAAGTGATTTGAGACACGGTGAAAGGTGATGTATAAAGGAATGTTTCCTGTGTCTTTCATCACACCTGCACACAGTAGGCAGAGTAACTGTAAAGATGGTGAAATTGTTGAATGCTGAGCCTCTGAGGATAATTAATCACAGAGCAATCAACTGATGTTGGCAAAGTGGCTACAAAGAAAACACTGCATTTATAAAATGATTCAACTCTCTAGCTAACCTCCCCGCCACCGCCCCCTGCTTTCCGATCCCTCCACCCCCGCAAACCTTCCTCCAACCTCTCCCTCCCCACGAACCTTCCTTCAGCCTTCCCACCCCCCCACACCCCCTCACTCAGCCAAAGACAGACACACTCAGTACCCAAGTGATTCTATAATTGCAGAGATTTCACTTACCATTTTTCAAGAATGAACATTCTCCTGACAGTTGCTATGCTGCTGTTGACCTTCGGGCAGCTTCAGTTTTCTGGTGGGCTTTTCAAGTTTTTTGAAAAAAAATCAGACACACAAACCTGTCCGAGGATTGGAAGCAGAGGCACAGAAACCCAGTGAAATTGACACTGACACTGACAGACCGACTGGAAAAAGATCGGAACTCTCTGCTTCTGCTTTTTTGAAGTTGGTCAGCAACTCAAGCGGCTCCGTCTGGACGATGAGAAACTCCATTTATAATACAGATCCCGGGCACCCCTCGCCATTGCCAACCCCCCACCCTCACCACTAGCTCTGTGCCCAGGTCTTTGGCACGATCTGCATCCCTGTGTCCCACGCCTGGTTTGCGGTTGGAGGGAGGGAATGTTGACTGTGTGTCAATCAAGTGACTTCTTTGGTCTGGATAGTGTCAAGCTTCTCGATAGGGTAGCGCAATGGTTCGTGCTGCTGTCTTACAGCTCCAGGAACCTAGATTTGATTCCCGGCTTGGGTTACTGTCTGTGTGGAGTTTGCACATTCTCCCCTTGTCTGTGTGAATTTCCTCCGGGTGCGCCTTGAGGTTTAACTGCAACGGCCATGCTAAATTTCCCCTTAGTTGCCCCTAGGGAAATTTCACACTAACTTCATTACAGTGTTAATGTACGCCTTACTTGTGACTGATGAATAAACTTCACTTTAACTTTAGTTTATATTGCCCAGGATGTGTAGGTTAGAGGGATTAGCGGGGTAAATATCTGGGGTTACGGGGATAGGGTGGGATTGTTGTCAGTTCAGACTTGATGGGCCGAATGGCCTCCTTCTGCACTGTAGGTTTCCGATGATTCTATGAATGTTGATGGAGCTGCATGTCTGCTCTCTGCCTTGTGAATCCGAGAACTCAAGCCTGACTTGCTGCTAACTCTCCTTCTGGCATCGCAGATTTGATGGATGCTAAAATGCCAATGTTCCAAGATGCTATCACTGTTAACTTACATGGGATGTTTTCTGAGTTTCCACTGCCGACAGAGACCCTCACTCACCAGTAGACCAAATGGGGAAATTACAAATAAGCTGTAACCATTTCTCTCCCCCTGCAATTTTAATGAATGGGAATCAAGGGCCGAGCTGCCACAAGCAAGGTTACCATTGGCAGCGCGAATCTGGAAAATCAGAATTACTGATTTTTTAAACTTGACTGTGCAGCTGTGGAATGCGGTATGAGTTCATTATTAATGACCTTTACAAGGCCGTAACAAGTAAAAATTGCTTTCTTTATACCTTTCTGCAAAAGTTCATTGATCCAATTTGTGAGTGGAGGAATCCTCAGACCAGCGCTCAGCACAGACAGTAATCCATTACCATTTCCCACCTAACCTGCTGCCAATCTCTCCTCATCTCTACTTTTTAGCTAGAATTAGTAAACACAGGAAATTGCAGCCCCCTCGTGTCTGGGAATAACTTGACTCAGTCATGTTGACTTTATTTTAATCTTTTTTTAATGACCCATTGCATTGAAGTGCCAGTTGTGCACTGCTGCAAACTGCAGCTTTGGCTACAAGTCAATATTCAGCTTTTTGGAAAGCTTTTGTCTTATTTAGTATTGACTCGTATCTAGGCTTCAGTGAGCTGGTGCTGTAAGAAGCAAAGTAGGTGGTGCTGGCTAGTTAAAGTGAGAATCTGGCTGGAATTCTCCCAAAAATATTCAAAGTGTTAAATTCAGGTGCAAACTGAAGTAATTCATGCTGGTATTTTAGTGGAAGAAACTCCCACTCATAGTGCATGCTCTGTCAGAGCGGTGATTGACGCATGCACAATAGCCCCACACTGTTGGCCTCCTCTTGCCCTCCTGTGACCCCTGGAACGCCGGCCTTCCCCCCCCATCCCCCCATAGCCCAATCATTGGCTCCCTGATCATCCCCCAATGGGCCCAAGCTGGCACTGCCAAGATGCCAATGCCCAGGGGACATCGCACACTGCCCGACCCTCTGAGAGCCCCAGTTTTCCCCCCTTCACTCTGGCGGGGTTGGGCCACTAGTTCCCCATTAGTGGGGAGCTACTGTAAACCCCACTGGAGTGAACCACTCTGATGGGGAGGGAAATGCTAGCGGGCCCACACTCCTTCACATTTAAATTATAATGAAAATGACCATTTAAATGGTCTTTGTGCCTCCCCACTGATTTCCGGCATGGATGTAATGGCACTGGAAACCCAGCACTGGGAAATGCTATCAGGGTGGGAGCGTATGCGCGAACCCCGTGAATCGGCCAATGCAAGAATCTCCTGGCCCACTGTGTTATAAAATTAGTGCAGCAGAATGGGAGAATCGCCCCCTCTTTGTGAACCCTCATTGCAACCCACTTGGGTCACTAGTGTCCATCAGGGAAGGAGATCTATTGTGCTTAAACTGGGTCTGGACTACATGTAACTCCTATCCCAAGTCACAGTAGTTTGTGCTTAACAACTCTCTGAATTTGCCCAGAAGGCCATTCAGGTGACCCACCAATAGGTTCTCAGATCAACTTGGGATGGGTAATAAATTTGACCTTTCTAAGCGAAGCCCATGACCTAAAGGGAGATAGATGGTGGCTTTGTATTATTATCGCTAGACTATTAATCCAGAAACCCTGCTAATGTTCTAGGGACCTGGGTTCAATTCCTGCCACGGCACATGGTGGAATTTGAATTCAATAAAAAATATCTAGAATTAAGAACCTACTGATGAAACCATTGTTGATTGTTGGAAAAACCCATCTGATTCACTAATATTCTTTAGGAAAGGAATTTCTTACCTGGTTTGGCCTACATGTGACTCCAGAGCCACAGTAATGTTGCAAGGGCAACTAGGGATGGACAATAAATGCTGGCCAGCCCATGTCCCATGAATGAATAATAAAAAAATGAAAATGATAGACAAGTATGTGAAGTTTTCGTTTTTGGCTTAAGCTGTTCTGGGCTTGGCCTTAAGTGACACAGAACGTGACCACCCTGGGATAATATTTCTTCCCCAAATAACCCAGAATGATGTTGGCGGATGTGTGTTTTTTTATTTCAAATCATTCAAATTTGCCTTGAATTTGTTCAGGGCATTGCGCAGGTACATGGAGTCGCTGTCCACAATGCAAGAATTAAAAGTTTATGAAAAGCAGCTTATTGGTCAGGCCTCATTGTCTGTTTGCTGGACACATGTAGATATGGTACAGCTGGCGTTAAAACAGATTGCTGTGTCTTCTGATGATATTCTTGGTATATGACAGCACTGCGCGGAGAATTACCCTCGATTGTTTGGTTCCATCCCTGTGCAGCATCAGCATTTTCTCTGCTTTTAAAAGAAATATTTTAAAAATCTCATTTAGCGTCACATATTGAACAGTTAATCATTTTATCCCATTCCTTCTACTAATGCCTCACATAAATGTGAAGCGAAAGAAAACTACACAAAGTGGTTAATGTTGTGTTGCTGTAATGGATCTAAATTAATTTTTCATTCACGCGAATACGCCAAACAGCAATTTTTCTGGGTTTTGGCTTGCCAGTGAAAAATGATTCCGACGGTTGCTGTGTGTAATATCATGCACAATATATATGTATTTATGCAAATGGTATATCTAATATCTGTAAAAGATGCAATAAGGATGTGATTTGCTTTTATGTCGGCGGCAAACAGGCGAGAATGGCTTTTGTTTTTAATGTGATTTGTACCCAGTTTGTGTGAGGAGTCTTAACCCGTTTTCCTTGTGAGTTCTGCACAATTTAGTAAATTGGCCATTTGGTAAAAGAAATAGCTACTTTTGCATATGTCATTTAGAAGTAAGAAACTGCGCTGCCCTGTTTGTGAAATGAGCAATTTACAAAACTGTGCAGGGTGTAATTTTACAGCTCAACAAGGAATCATTTGTCCCTTCAAGTCAAGACAGAAATGAAAAATGAGAACATATTCTTGGAATTCGTACATTTAAAGCTGCATGCCATTAATGTCAATGCTTTAGCAATTTGATTCTTAACTGAATCATCTCTATTTAAAATAGAAAGTTCTAAAAGTACAGCATCGGTCTTTGAGAAAATGGATAAGAATAGGTACTAATTTTTATAATGTTTATTGTGCAAACATAAGTGTGCTGCTTTGTCCTCTTTCCAAAACTAGCTGTAAGGATTAGGCAGGTGTACCATTACAAAAAGGTCCCTTCCCACATTAATGGTTAACAAGTACACACCAGGAAGCATAAAAATAGAAGCTGTGAATCATTGGAAAAATCTCTGGGTGGGCATTGTTAACTAGCAGAATCCCCTAAGGAGCTCATCTGAGTCCCCAGCAGTTCATAACCTGTGTACAGCAAGATCGTTATGTTTATATTTATGTTTATATATCCAGGGATGGGAAAACGTGGGGGAGATCGGTAGCATAGTAGTCAGCACCGCTGCCTCATAGCATCAGGGACCAGGGTTCGATTCCTGGCTTGGATCATCATCTGTGTGAAGTTTGCATGTTCTCCCCGTGTCTGCGTGGGTTTCCTCCGGGTGCTCCAGTTTCCTCCCATATTCTGAAAGACATGCTGGTTAGGTGCATTGACCCGAACAGGCACCAGAATGTGACGACTAGGGGAATAATTAATAACTTCATTGCAATATTAATGTGAGGCTTACTTGTGACTAATAAATAAACTTTAAATATTCTTGGGCCACAATCATTTCATTATTTCATCCTGCTAATCACCCATCCACCCCATCCCCACTGTCTCACACTCACTCCAGCTACATCCACCCCATCCCCACTATCTCTCACACCTTCTCCTGTCCACTCCATCTACACCCTCTCCCCCCTCTCCCATCCATCCCACCCACACTCTCTGTCATCCACCCCACCATTTTTTCTCCCACCCGCCATCTTCTAAAAAGAAGCAAAACACCAGAAACCTGCACTGAATTCAGAAAACCTCTGGCAAAAAACATTCTATTCCCTGAAGTCAATCAGGCCCCAGTCCGCTAATTATTATCTAGAAATAGTTTATCTTCCATATGCCATGATCATAATATATTCCAGGAACACATTTGATGCCTTCTCAAAAGACTGTCGGGAATCGGGCTCTGGAATCACGTTCCGCAGGATTTATATGCCATTTCTCTTCTTGTCTCATTTCAGCTGTCATAGAATCCCTACTGTGCAGAAGTAGGCCATTCGGCTCACCAAGCCTGCACCAACATCAATCCCAACCAGGCCCTATCCCTGTAACCCTACATATTTACCCTGCTAATCCCCCCGACAAGGAACTATTTGTCAAGGCCAGTCAACTTAACCTGCACGCCTTTGGACTGTGGGAGGAAACCGATGCACCGGTAATCCACGCAGACAGAGGAAGAACACGCAAACTCCACACAGACAGTCACCCAAGGCCGGAATCGAACCCAGATCCCTGGTGCTGTGAGGTAGCAGTGCTAACCACTGTGCCACCATGCCATCCTAGCTCATCCTTGTGCCTCACTCCTCATTCTTCCTGAGTGGACAAGGATACGATCTTCCAAAGTAGAAGTTTTTTTGGAACAATAGGTTGATTAATGGCTTTGCAGATCTGTCTTCTTATAGTGTATGCAAAGTTTGCCGTTCTCCAATACACATTTAGTCCTTCAGAAAGAAAAATCCACACTGAATGGATATCTGCACGTGATAAATGTTCGGGGCAAGTTGGGATTGCTATGAATGAGGTTAACTGTATCAAATTTACTGCTGATTCCAACTTGGCAGACCAATGTCTCGGCAACATTGGGAACATTTAAAAGAATCTGCTGAATGTGCTTTGGGACACATTATAACATTAATGTGGATAGTCTTGACATGGAGTACACATGATTTAGAAATGTGAAACAAAGCACAGAAAAAAATACCCATTAGCAAAGCAAAGGAAACATGATTGAGCTGTGATCATTGGCCATACACTGAAATACCCAATTGTCTTTAACTGTTATTGATGAGGAAATGCAGGTTGTTAGATTGTATGTTGAAATAAATGATTTGAGCTTTCTGCTGATTTGGAAAATTTATGCAGTTCTGAGTCTGAAAAAGTACAAGGATAAATCTAGAAGTTGTGAAGAAATACTCAAACTGAAACTATATTCATCAGAACATTGAAGGGAGAGGTGATTCTGATCTTGAAAGTGCTCGGAGTGATAAATGATATCAATCAAGATGAGCTACTAAACATGGGCAGAATTTTATGTATGAAGTTGGCAGCAGCACAGTGGTTAGCACTGCTGCCTCACTGTGCCAGGGACCTAGGCTCAATTCCCAGCTTGGGTCACTGTCTGTGTGGAGTCTGCACATTCTCCCTGTGTCTGCATGGGTTTCCTCCAGCTGTTCCGGTTTCCTCCCACATTCCAAGTTAGATTGCTTGGCCACGCTATATTGCCTCTGAGTGTCAGGGAGTGGTAATGCATTTTGGAAGGCCTAATACAAATAGGGAATATACAGTAAATGGCAGAACCGTTAAGTGTATTGATCGGGAAAGGGATCTGGGTGTACAGGTACACAGGTCACTGAAAGTGGCAATGCAGGTGGAGAAGGTAGTCAACAAGGCATACAGCACACTTGCCTTCATCGACCGGGGTATTGAGTTTAAAAATTGGCAAGTCGTGTTGCAGCTTGATAGAACCTTAGTTAGGCTGCACTTGGAATATAGTGTTCAATTCTGGTCGCCACATTACCAGAAAGATGTGGAGGTGGAGGCTTTGAAGAGGTTACAGAAAAGGTTTACCAGGGTGTTGCCTGGTGTGGAGGGCATTGACTATGAGGAGAGGTTGGAGAAACTTGGTTTGTTCTTGATGGAATGATGGAGGTTGAGGAACGACCTGATAGAAGTCTATAAGATAATGAGAGGCATAGACAGAGTGGATAGTCAAATGCTTTTTCCCAGGGTGTAAGTGTCAATTACTAAGAGACACAGGTTTAAGGTACGAGGGGCAATGTTTAAAGGAGATGTAGAAGGCAGATTTTTTTACAGAGGAAGTGGTGGGTGCCTGGAACACATTACCAGGAGAGGTAGTGGAAGCGGATATGGTAGTGACTTTTAAGGGGCATCTTGACAAACACATGAATGGGATGGGAATAGAGGGATATGGTCCCCGGAAGGGTAGGGGGTTTTAGTTAAGTCAGGCAGCATGGTGGGTGCAAGCTTGGAGGGCCGTAGGATCAGTGCCTGTGCTGTAATTTTCTTTGTTCTTTGAGATTAGTTGGGTAACTACATGGTGTTATGGGATAGGGCCTGGGTGGAATTGTTGTTGAGGCAGGCTTGATGGGCTGAATGGCCTCCTGCGCTGTAGGGATTTCATGATTCTAGGTTCAGGTGTGTGCCTTACCTGGAAGTGCATAAAATCACGTGCACGCATACTAATATCATCACTCCCTTGTGCAATATTTCAGTCGGTGGATACATACGCAAGAGTCAGAAGAGCAGCGAACAATTGAGAATGCAATTTAAATGAATTACACACCAGTTGACTCGAATTTTACATCGCCTGAGTGCCTTTATGTTTGATGGGTAGGCCGATTGGCCAGGTAGCCTTTATATTTCGGCTGCAAACTCCATCCGGAGCAAGCTGAAAGCACAGGGCTGAAATAAAATTAACAGATGTGTCTGGGGGCTGAGGTCTGGGTATGATTGTCCTGCCCAGATGCATGGCATAGCTTGTAACACTGACATTTATTTTTCATGCGTCAGTAGCTCCCAGAGACTGCTCCACAGTGGCTGTGCCCCTGATGGAGTATATTGGAAATGCCAGCCTCCCTTCTCTCGATGCCTGCCCTCCCCAGCAGCGCTTACTTAGCCTGTCACAGAATGTGTTTCCCGCTGGATGACTGTTAACTGGCCAGCCGACCTGAAATTGTGCTCCGGGAACGCGTTTCTCGCCTGCTTTTTGTCCTGCCGCATCCTCACGTCCAACGGGTGAAAAATTCAGGTCGTGGACTTTGAGCAGAAAATTAGAACACATGTCAAAAAGGAAGAAAGAACTTGCATTGATACAGGAAAAAGGAGTAGCAACAGACCATTCAAATCCTCGAACCTATAGGCAGAATCTGGTGCTGCTCCTGGATGCAGGAAGCAAGGCAGATGGGGAACTCAATGGAATGGCAAGTCATAAATCAGTTCCCAGCTTTTGCAATGAAGTTCAGGGATGTATGAAGGCAAGTTGAGCTCCCTGGTAGTAAACTCTAAGGGGTACAAACAGACAAAATGCACCTTCAGATTTATGACTGCAGATACGTGACTTGCAGCAGGCGAGGTAGTCAACATTCCTGGAGTTGGAGTGAGTGGCCATCATTATTTTCCTCTTTGGGGAGCGTTGTTCTACGAGGTGATGATCAGGGGGTGATAGTCTAAGCAGCTGAGGGAGGCTGGCTGAAGGAAATCCGAGGTGTGGAGGATCTCGCAGTCCTGCTGGAGTCAGCAGCTGCCGTGGGTTCCCCCGATGGCGAGACGGGCGAGCCAAGCAAAAACATAGCTGACTTCAGTGGGACTAGGAATCCCCACCAGCAACCAATGGCGAGCTGCCTGCCGCGGGGGTGAGGGTGTGGTGAGACTGGAAAATTCTGGCCCAGGTTTATGCTGCCTGTCAAGATTCATCGCCGAGACTTTCCGAGCCCATTAAGTGGCTGTGTCGATTCATTTAAATCCCCGTTGACCTTGGTGGGACTGGAAGATCCTGCCATTGGGAGGACTGGTAAATTTCTGCTCCATGATTTAACACCATTCAGCCCTGGTATTATTTTGCTGGTTCTGATCCCTCCTAAGTACAATAATTTTTTTTTCCTGTGCGATGTAATAATCAAAGCTGAGCATGGTACTCCTGATGGGACACAATCGAGGTTTTTCCGCAAGTGAAGCTTGCGTTCCTTCTCTTTGTATTCGGGCCCACTGGAGATAAGCCCCAACATTCCATTGTTTTTCTTTCTGACTGCTTGGAGGTTATGGAATAGAAGCAACTTATTTCCTCACAGAGCAGTAGAACGTGCGACATTGTTCAAGCCAAAGTAGTTAATTAGCAACTTGAGTACAGCTAGCTAAATTGCTCATCTCTGAGAGAATTTATCATATAAGGAGGGGTATAGATTCAGAAAAATCATGTAATCTATGAAACATCATAGCTCCTGAGGTACTGGAAATGTCACATCAAGGATGAATAATGCAGACTGTAAAGTCAGATAGATCTTCTGGAGTTTTACTTGGTTTGCCTTTGAGCATCACAGAGGGACTTTGCAGAACTGCTCCTCGGGACATTAATTAGATTGGCAAAGTCCCTGATAGAGTGGATTGACTGTGAGAGGCGGATGAGACAAAAGGTCTGTACTCAAAATTTATAAATGTAATATTAATTCAATTCCCTCACGCCTCAGCTTCAATAACCATTCCGAGTTGATAAGTTGAAAGATGCCATCACCCATTTGCTCTGTCAACAAAAATAGACACATTTTGAATCATGTTGATATGACCAAAATGAATTGTAAGGACATTGGCAGCCAAACTACTTTGTCATGATTTGAGATTTAAATGGGACCACAGTTTTAAAGTCTTGGGATATATTCGGCTTGGAAGGAGTGCAGACCAGATTCATCAGAATGTGACTAGTGCTCCAAGAGTTAAATTATGAAGAGTGAGTGTACAAATGCATCTGAACTATAGAAAACTGAGGGGTGAGTTGAATGAAGTTATTATGATGTGGAAGGGAATTGGTGGGTTTGCAGCCTGTGGGGGAGTCTTGAACAAGGAAATAGAACCTTCAAGTCACAGCCAGACTGTTCAGGAGAGAAGTTAGGAAACTCTTTGAATGGTAGTACAAGGAGAAGCGTGGAACTGTCTCCCACAAAATCTAACTAAAAGTGCTGGCTCAGTTATTAGTCTAAATTTGAGATCGATAGATTTTTGCCAGCAAAGGATATTTGGTGATGTAGAATCAAAGCAGTTAAATGGACTAAGAATAGAGATTAGCAGTGACTGCGAACTGAAGGCAGGGACAGGATCGATGGGCTGAATGACCTACTCTCATTCCAATGTTCCTACCACCATGAAAACAGGTGCTGTGCATTGGCTGCGCGCTGCAGAAACCTCCTGATTTTCATTTCCCTTAATCAATACTGACTCCTGACAGGATAGTGCAAGCCTCAATAACTCTGATTAGCTCACTGCCACTCACCATACAGACTTACACATGAAGAATGTCCGCTCAGATAAAGTGGCAGCGAGTTACTAGAAGCGGCACTACCTGAAATAATTTCTCCCCTGAAAACTTTGGATTACAGTTTCTGTGCTTGTTTTATGATCATACTTTTAATTTTCACTCGTGCGAATTGGAGACATATTTACAAAAATGTCTTCAGGCCATTTATGACTGCCTCAGCCATTGACCACAGTCCTTCTGGCATGTTTAGAGAGTGCTCCTAACTCCAGCTGATGCAGTCTGCACCTGCCCTGGAGGTGCTCAACATCGATCCTAGGAGTGCAAAAACACAAACTAGACTTTGATTCCCTCGCACTCACATTTGTAATCTTCATGAGCACAAAACTCATGTTAGCAGCACTAATTTATTTTGCCAAAGATAAGTCACCCTATTATTCTTATTTATTTTGTTCAATAGCGTCACAAGTAGGCTAACATTAAGACTAGGGGTTAGCACTGCTGCCTCGCAGTGCCAGGGAACCCGGTTCGATTCCCAGCTTGGGTCACTGTCTGTGTGGAGTTTGCACATTCTCCTTGTGTCTGCGTGGGTTTCCTCCGGGTGCTTCGGTTTCTCCCCATCTGAGACATTTGAAAGCTGTGCAGATTAGGTGGATTGATCATGATAAATTCTCCCTCAGTGTGCCCAAACAGGTGCTGCACTGTGATGACCAGGTGATTTTCACAGTAACTTCATTTCAGTGTGAATGTAAGCCTACTTGTGACACTAATAAATAAACTTTACTTTTACAATTAAGTTATTATGAAAATGCCTAGTCGTTACACTTCAGCACCTCTTCGAGTACACTGAGGGAGAATTTATCATGGCCAATGCACCTAACCAGCACATCTTCTGGACTGTGGGTGCAAACTGGAGCACTCGGAGGAAACGTATTAGGAAGCTAAAGGTATTCCACCAGCAGCTAAAAGGGGAGAGGGGTTTCTTTCTCACAAAAGAAGGTTACAACTGAAGTAATTGTCTTTAAGGTTGATGAGCGGAACAGATAATTACAATGAGGAATGATGACAGACTCATTGGGCTGAACAAGAGCTGAGGACAGCTGACAAAACGGGGCACGAGCTCCTTAAATATTTTACTTAGGCTCCCCTTTCCTCCCCTCTTTGTAGTTTGTTCTTTGATGACCTTTCCCTGCTGTTTTGTCAAACTACGCTGCATTCATTTTCTACCATTTTTTTTTGCCTCTGCAAATTCCTGAGCTGCTGAGGTGTCTTCCCATCATTCCTGTTGCATTTGGGAAATGACAGGAACATCTGTGTTTCTGGCTGCCTGTTACCCAGAGGGCCGCGCTGCCTCATATTTCCAATGACAGTTTTGCTACTCCCAGGGCTCCCAGGATTAGCAGGGGGCATTATACATCACCATTAAAACGCTGCAGCAGGTGTGCTGTCACACACAGACAAATCTGTCAATCAGACTTCACTGAGCAGCCCAGAAAGGAGTGCTTGAGCTTGCATCCTGCTTCCTGCATGCTTAGAGATTTAATTTCCTTCTAGGTCTGAGTCTCCAAAGTGCAAATTATTGCTGTCAGACTTTTTTTTCATGTGTGTGTCTGCGTGTGTCAAGAGCATTTCATTCCTTTTGTATCCGCCTTTTCATCCATTTTAAATAACATACAAATACTGCAGAACTATGAAATGGAAAAATAGCCGGCTTCAGAAATTCGCACTTCTGGTTTAACAAGTGTACAATTTTAAATTGAATTTCCTCTTTTTTTTCCTGTGCTTGACGGAGTGTGGTCGCACCTCGCCCTGACTGTTGTATCTGTTTGTGTGACTATAGCTGTCCATGGTTCATTTTGCTAGACTGCCGTTCCTTTTACAAATGTAAATAGGCTGAAGGAGGTGACGCTTTGAATTTATGACTTGCAGATCTCTTCATCTTAAAGTTGACTGAATTTGTACAACTTCCAATTATTTTAACCCCACTTTCCCTTTTGCCCACCTCTGACCAACAAAGATAATGGGAAGTGTGGTGGCTTGGTTTCCCCCGGAACTCTCACTCCCAGGAAATATAAAAAAAAGTTTATTCATTAGTGTCACAAGTAGGTTTACATAAACAGCAGAGTGAAGTTACTGTGACAATCCCCTGAGTCGCCACACTCTGGTGCCTGTCAGGGTACACTGAGGGAGAATTTAGCATGGCCAATGTACCTAATCAGCATGTCTTTCAGACTTTGGGAGAAAACCAGAGCACCTGGAGGAAATCCACGCAGACATGGGGAGAACGTGCAGGCTCTCCGCAGACAGTGACACAAGCCGGGAATCAAACCCGGGTCTCTGTGAGGTAGCAGTGCTAACCACTGTGCCACAGTGTTGCCCAGTGGCAGTGGAAGTGGCAGTGTGCATGCTTCCCCACTCCTCATGCACTCCTTCGTATGTTTGTTTCTCAAGGGAATTTGAAGAATGGACACGTGAAGTTTTAATTTTTATATTGGGCTGGATTGGTATGCTGAAGGTGAGTAACCCATCCCGGCATAAATATTGGGGATGAACATGGCTGCACTTGGCTGTCTCGTGCCACTTTAATTATTCAGGTGAGGGCCCTTTAATTAGCTTGAGGTAGAGCATCCACACTTCTCCAAGAAGCCCCTACTCATGAAGTTGCTGGAGAATTGGAGGGCAGCTTTATGCCAGACTAAGCTTGGTGAGGGTGGCAACTGCAGGAGGCCTGGATGCCTGGAAACCTGGTAAGTCCAGAGTCGTGCCAGGGCCAGGGCCAGGTTAGCAGGACTGTCTATGTGAGGGGTTTGAAAAGGGCATGTTGTGCAGGGGAGGGTAAGATACAAAAGTCTGAAAACACATACCAACTGACTCAAGAACAGCTTCTTTCCTGATGCCATCAGACTTTTGAATTGCCCTATCACATATTAAGCTGATCTTTCTCCTCACCACATCAGTACTTGCAACACCACATCGTGCACCCTACTCTTTCCTTCTCCTCTATGTAGTCAATGAACAGTATGCTGTGTCTGTACAGCATGTAAGAAACAATACTTTTCACTGCATCCCAATACATGTGACAATAATAAATCAAATCAGGAGGGCAGATCTGGGGAGGCAAAACTATAGAAGGGCAGAGAGATAGTGGTTGATTGGGAGAGGGAGAAGGCACTGATTGGGACTCACAGGGTTAATCCTACTGGGCTACATGTTGGGTGCAGGTCTCCCCTGCTGCAGATTAAATTGGAGTGGCAGTGGCATCAGATCTTTCATTGAACATTAGCTGCCCAGATAAGGGCTTCAATTAGGCCATAGTTGGCCAATGCTCGTTGGCTGATGGTGGACATGTTGCTGATGTAATGATGCCCTTTCTGGTTATCCTTCCTAGGGGTGCCTCTTAAAATTCAGCCCATGAAGATTGTGCATTTGGTTCATTTTAAGTGCTTTGCTAACACGATGATACTCAGATTTTCAATTTGAAACAAGGAAATATATAAGGGGTGTTTATAATTAACTATATTCACCAATTTATCACTTCCTCCACACTAGTCTCTTACTGTACAACACTGAATTATGTGTCTGCATAGAGAATGCATTTATGATTTTAGTACAGCTGTCAAATAGCAAAATCTTCTCTGGCAGCTTTCCCTTCCTACAGGCATCTAATACCCAAGTTTGGTGTCACCTAATCACTACTACTTGATTTTTTTTTAACTCTTCCCATGTTTGGCACTTTTCACGATAGACAGAGCTCTTTTACCTAGATTCCCAATTAAAGGAAAAACATTTTTGTAGACCTCCCAGTGGCTGATTAAAGAGGCCTAGAAGTAATCAGGCACTAAGGGAAATGATGCATGTTAAAGAACAGAAAGCAGTAAAAGATAGAACACTTAGGGCAATTTTTCACAGCTTGCGGTGCTTTGAAATGATACCCTTTTTACTCTTCTCAAAATGTAATTTTATTTGTTGTAGATACTTAGAGCAAAAATCAATTACGGCTGAGCTTTCTGTGAAGATAATTTGCAAGGCTCGGAGAAATAACTTGAATTTTAGGGTGTCAATCATACTATCCTATGTGGCACCTTTGGTTTCCAAGTCCTGACTGTTCCTGAATGCAGTTACCTTTTGCTTGGCAGCTCTCCAGATCAATCAAAATAGCAAATTTACACAAGCCCTTTATTCTCCCGACAAAATGTATTCCTATGCTCCTTCAAAGGATATTAAATCAGACAATAATTATTATGAAAACGTATTTCTTTGACCAACATTCCACTTCACCTCCCCCAGACGAGTATTGTAGCTGCATCTCTTATTCTTCCTGCTTTTGTCAACAAGCTTAAAGTTTATTTATCAGTGTCACAAGTAGGCTTACATTCACATTGCAATGAAGCTACTGTGGAAATCCTCTAGGCGCCACACTCCAGCACCTGTTTGGGCACAGTGAAGGGGAATTTAGCACGGCCAATGCATCTAACCAGCACATCTTTCATGCGGAAACCAGAGCATCTGGAGGAAACCCATGCAGACAAAGGCAGATTGTGCAGACTCCACACAGACAGTGACCCAAGCCGGAAATCGAACCGGCGTCCCTGGCACTGTGAAGCAGCAGCGCTAGCCACAATGTCACTGCATTATAGAACATAATAAGAACATAAGAAGTAGGAGCAGGAGTAGGCCATCTAGCCCTTCGAGCCTGTCCTGCCATTCAATAAGATCATGGCTGATCTGAAGTGGCTCAGTTCCACTTTCCCACTTTCGCCCCATAACCCTTAATTCCCTTACCTACCAAAACCTATCTATCCGTGACTTAAATATATTTAGCAAGGTAGCCTCCACTACTTCAACGGGCAGAGAATTCCAGAGATTCACTACCCTTTGAATGAAGAAGTTCCTCCTCAACTCCGTTTTAAACTGCCCCCCCCTTATCTTGAGGCTGTGCCCTCGAGTCCTGCTGTCCTTTCTGAGCGGGAAGAATCTCTTTACCTCTACCTTATCCATCCCCTTCATTATCTTATACATCTCTATAAACTCCCCCCTCATCCTTCTAAACTCCAACGAGTACAGACCCAGTCTATTTAGTCTCTCTTCATGATCCAACCCCCTCATCTCCGGTATCAGCCTAGTGAACCTCCTCTGCACTCCCTCCAAGGCCAAAATATCCTTGCGCAAGTGCGGCAACCAAAGCTGCGCACAGTACTCCAGCTGTGGCCTCACCAGTGCCCTGTGCAGTTATAGGTGCCTCTCATTCTTTCTGCTTCTGTCAACAACTTTGGGCATTGGAAGGTGCTGAGGGTGGGGTGGGGGGGGAGAGTGGCCGCAAACAGTGTGGCTGGCAGGTGGAGCAGGTGTGGAATGGCCGCAAAGGCTGCTGAGGTCAAGGAAATAGTGAGCGCTGGACACTGAAGAATTAAATAGGAGGATGTTGGAACTGGATGGCAGATCAGTTGGAATCTGAAGAGGAATATCAGAACTGTTACATTACAAGCTGCAGCTTGTGAAGGGGAAAAGAGGATTAGAGCTGATCTTACAGCAAGAACAGATCTGTTTTAGGGAGCAGGAAACAGCTGCTCTCTGAGTAACAGCATGTTTACTATAATTAACAATTTATTGGAATTGTTCAGCAATTACAGTCAAGCGAAAAAAAATCAGCAAAGCAAATCAGGGCAATCCAGGCAGCGGTGGAAACATAACGTAATGACAACAAAAAAGTATTTGTTTGCTAATACAAAAATAAAAATCAGATATTCTGGAAATCTACAACAAATTTGTTACTGTCTGATAGAAGAAGGCAGGTTTCATGACTGGGTTTCGACCACCTTAGTGTAGGGGCTCAGAGAGGAATTTTCCAAAATACGTTTTGGTTTGATTTGATCTGTCATTGTCATATGTATCGGGATACAGTGAAAAGTATTGTTTCTTGTGCGCTATACAGACAAAGCAAAGTGTTCATAGAGTGCATCGGGGAGAAGGAAATGAGAGGGTGCAGAATGTAGTGCTACAGTCATAGCACAGTGTAGAGAAAGATCAACTTAATGCAAGGTTCAAAAGTCTGATGGCATCAGGGAAGAGGCTGTTCTTGAGTACGTTCATACATGATCTCAAGACTTCTGTATCTTTTTCCCAACGGAAGAAGGTGAAAGAGAGAATGTCCAGGGTACGTGGGGTCCTTAGTTATGCTGGCTGCTTTGCCAAGGCAGCAGGAAGTATAGACAGAGTCAATGGATGGGAGGCTGGTTAATGTGATAGATTGGGCTACATTCATTCCCTGGAGTGTGATGACTTGGGGATTGTCAGAGCAATTTCATTGCGTTGTTAATGTAAGCCTACTTTTGATACTAATAAATAAACTTTAAAAATGCAAATGCATTAGACCCTCCGAAACAGAGGAAATGTTGGGCTGTAACCAGCACGGATTTGGGGAGCTGTCTCAAAGCTGTGCCGGAGAGCCCCGGTTTACTGGAGCTTCCCAATAGTATTTGCACTGCAATTACCCAGATGTACAAATTTCAGCAACCCACTCCAAACCCCACAGCCTGGCTGGACCTACCCTCTGACTCAATGCCTACCCTGTCATGACACCTGACTACGCCATGCCACTGGCCACTCCAAATTTTAGACCAACCTCCACACCATAACCCCCAGTTTCATGACACCTGGCTGACTGCCACATCTGATCCTCTACCCACAGACCTCCACCTTCCCAGCTTCTAATTGAACACTCACCCCCCCCCCCAACCCCTACCCCACCCCCCCACACCCCTACCCCACCCCCCCACACCCCTACCCCACCCCCCCACCTCTGACTGAACACCCAACCCCTGCCCTCTGAGCTTTCGATGATCCCCATCCCCCAGCCTCTGACACCCCCACCCCAATCAGGCAGCATCCTACTCCCTACTCCCCTATCGAGACACAACACATCCCCCTCCTCCCACCATTGACTCTGACTCCTGCTACTCCCCACTTTTGGGTTGAATAGAGGCAGAAGAAGGACATAGAATAAAACTGCTCCCCAAAAGGATGTTGGTCGTTCTAATATTGTAATAAGGCTGTGTAGCTCTTTGCTGTATAAATGAATCTGGCCAGTTGCGTCATTCCACTTATGATTTCTGTTTATCTCTTGACTCCCTTCCCTCCCCTCCACACGATTGTACCTGTACTCTACTGCCCTCTCCCCGAGCCCTGTCCAAATCTCTTATTGCACCCATGAGTCCTCCAATCTCCCTCTGAACCTACACCTCTAAACCTTCCCTCCCTCCTCACCACTTCCTGTGGCCTGGTATCAGAGGCCTACCCCTGGGGCATTAGCTAGCCTCTCAACCTGGCTGGCTGAGGTCAGATATCGGAGGATGCAAATCATGTCCTGACAATAAATTTCCCCGACTTTGCAGTACAACATTCTCTTTCTGATACATCTCATAAGCTCCATAATCAGATACAAAATTACACGTTGAGCTGGTGCCCGAGGGGCCAATTGGCCCTCAGACTTGGCAAAGACAGAAATAAACGTTTGCTCAAAACTTATTTCTCAACACAGTCAGATTGTTTTTAACTGGCTGAAATCATCATTAGTTGTGCTGCCTGTAGCTCAATATGAAGTCAGTTGGATATGCTACTGAATGCCAATACTCCAGCTACTGCCAGTTTCTCTTATAAAGTCTCCTGACGATGAAAATTGGGATCCAGTGTGGGACTGTAATTGCTATTTTAAGGAAGGCATGGATAGAATGGCCTGATGGATTGCTTCGAACGGGCCACCAAATGGTTTTACTTTTTTATAGCTAACGAAAGCAAACATACTGTGGACTACTGCCAGCCTGAGCTTGGCCCCACGTCCGCCCACCAACAGTCCTTCCAGTTTGTCTTACCCCTGCTTGCCATCGCTCCAAAGATCCCAAACTAACAAGTTCTGCTGGAACACCCACCAGATGCACATAGATGATTGAATCCATTTAAAAGGGGCCCAGACCTCAAAATGGTTTCAGGTGCTTCATCTCTGGAACAGGTGGCAGCAAGCACAGTCCGCTAGTTAACTGTCCAGAGCTTTTATTTACCTGAATATCTTCCTTCTTCAAACTGTTTCACATTGTGACCACATTTTCTGATGCACACAATGGAAATATTCTTGATTGCAAATCTTGATTACAATAAAAACCCTATTCTTCTGCTGCCCTCTTTTTTTTAAATTCTGCATTGGAATGCAAGCATCGCAGGCAAGGCCAATCTTAATTTCCTATCTCTAATGGTCACTGAGAAAGAAGTGGTGAGCTGCCTTCTTAAACCGCTGCCATCTGAATGATGTAGGTACACACAAAGCGGTGTTGTGCAGCGGGTTTTGGTCCACTGACAGTGAAGGAACAGCGAAATCATTCCAACTCAGAATGATGTGTAGCTTTGTAGGGGAACTTGCAGGTAGTGGTGTCCCTATGTATCTGCTGCCCTTGTCCAAGGTGATAAAAGTAGTGGCTTCAGAAGATGCAGTTGAAGGTGCCTCGTTGAGATGCTACAGAGCATATTGTGTATGAAACATCCTCTCGGGAGGATCTGCTCAGGCGCTGCCGGCCAGAGAGTGACCACTGAGTTAATCAGGGGCAAAACGGCATCAGTGTCAGCAATTTGCCTCTAATGTCACTGTTAGCGAGGGGGGGGTGGAATGTGAGGGGGGAGTGATGCGGTCGTGGTAACAAGACATTGCAGCCACAGGCAATATTCAGGCGCAGTGTGCACCGCAATGCGGTTGTACAGGTGCCTTTTGTTTCTCTTTTCAATATCACGTGCGTAGTTATCAGTTAAGGTTGTAGTTCTTTTTGTTTCATTCCTTAAATGTCATGAAGACAAATGACTACTTCACTCATAAGCCCTGAGTGTCCTGTATATTCGATGGGTTTTGGCCTCATGAAAGTCGGTTAGGGCAGCAAACTTCATCACAGAGACAGTTATTGAGTTCATGGCTTGGTTTTGTGTGAAATGTTTGTGAAGGAGGCAGTGCCCGAGGGCTCAGAAGGAGGATGAGCCTTAGCAGCCTAGCTGAAGGAACGCTGAATCAAAGCGTCCCTGGTGTCTCTGCCTCCCTGAAGGTTCCTCATGTCTGACTCCTCATCGTCACCCTGTGCCTGCCTGGACTCCTCATCAGACCCAGTGCTGGATTCTTCCTCTGAGGCGAGTGCACCTGCCTCAGTGCTGCCCTGGTCCCGTGGATGCCCCTTAGACAGAGCAATATTATTCATGGCACAACACACAACATCTATGCCCGACACACACTCTGGCAGATATTCTCCCACCTCCAGAATGGTATGGGCTTCAGAACCTCATTTTAAGCAGACTTATCATCCTTTCCAGCACTGTCATTGCGGAGGCATGACAGCGATTTCATCTTTCTTCCACCTCTGTGCTCAGTGCCTGTCTGGTGCCATCAGCCACCCTTTCAAAGAAGCCCCCTTTCAAAGGAGCAGCATGGTGGCACAGTGGTTAGCACTGTTGCCTCACAGCGCTAGGGACCTGGGTTCAATTCCAGCCTCGGGTGACCGTCAGTGTGGAGTTTGCACATTTTCCATGTGTTTCTGTGGTTTTGCTCCAGGTGCTCCGGTCTCCCTCCACAGTTGAAAAGATGTGTAGGTTGGCAGATGCGCAGATTGGCCATGCTAAATTGCTCCTTCATGTCACAAAATGGGTAGACTAGGGGAAATAGTCCAGTTACAGAGAGGGTGCCTAGGTACCCTCTCTGAGTAAGTGCTGTCTCAATGGGCTGAATGGCCTCCTTCTGCACTGTAGGATTGTACAATACTCCTTGTCACCTCGCAACCATCTCCCGAGACAAGCTGGAGCCACGAACAAACTTGGCAACTATGAATGGCACAGTGTAGGCATCCTGCATGCTGTCAGGGTACCCCAGGCAAGCCTGTAGAATCGGGGTCCTGTTGTCACACACAATTTGATCATCCATGTGAAGTGAAACTCCTTCCTATAACCAAAAGTGGCCAGCTGGTTCCTTGATAGCCACATGGGTGCAATAGATGGCACGCTGGAGGGTGGGGGGGAGGGGGGTCTCCGTGCAGAAGTTTCTGGACCTCTCAGTCTGGCTGTCCTGTTCTGTCTTGAAATGGATGAATGTCCTCGCCCACATGAGAAAAGCATCAGTCACCAGGTTGACACAGCTGTGTGCAGCTGAATGGAAAACTCCACAAGGGCCACCCACACACCCCTGGGAAGATCCTGAGATATAAAAAGTTAAGGGCGATGGTGACCTTGAAAGCCACGGGCATTTGGTGTCCATCCGTACAGTTGAGGGCTAACTCTAGCCCAATCATCTAGCGAATGGCTATGATGGTGCTCTCTGCTGAATAGACCAGAGCTTTCTGCTGATAGGCAGATGGAGCTGACCTGTGCACTGAGGGTGTCAACGGGTTGGAAATCTCAGAGAGGTGTCACAAGACTGAAATGTCCTGAAAAAATCCAGGCGTCATGCACAAATGTCAAGGAAACCAATGAAAATGTTCACAATTCTCTAGCCTTATAACTCACACCAAATTCTCAAAAACTCCAATAAACTTGGCCTGTTCCTGGCTCTTTCATCCCACTTTTGTGTAACAAATCTGCAAAAAACAGATCGGCCACCTAGCCATGTTACCCATGCGGCAACCCAAAAACCCCATGGGCAATGTAAACTCTAACTATTTAAAATGCTGTCTTAATTGTCGGCAGCGCACATCTGACTCGCGCTTGTGCCTGATGATTCAATTATCTTGCAAGTGTACAATGACGTCAGGGTGCACACCCGTCTTCTCGAGAACTTCAGGATCGGGTGTGTATCTATACTTTGGATGTAACATAGTTTTTGTTTGCAGCAGTCAATCATGCAATTATCTGTCAGTGCTAAGTTGAGTCAGAAGTCAACGTGCTGGAAGTCAAACACATGCATATTTATAGGCATATAAAATGCAGTTTAGAAAGTACACATACTGTATAAATAATACAAAATAACATGATATTAAAACCAGATGTGAGGCGTTTAGATCTTGCTTTTTTAGTCAGCTCCCTGTTGTACCGGCTTCAAAACGAAATTCTCTTTATCTTCTTTAAAGGCTGCAAGTGAAGAGAAATGTCACGACAGGTTCTAATAGTGTACCAGGAACTGAAGGAGAAATCCAGCTTTTTAATGTAGATCTTTGAGTGCAAAAGAGTGCGCTGTGTCTCACTTGAGTCACTTATGGGTGGATCCACACCATGAGATGCTCTGAGCTGACCCACTGGTGGTAATGAAATGGTCATTTTGGCATCACCTCCTGTCAGTGAAAATAACGAGGGAGATTTCCTTTAGGTGTGGCCAATCTCAGAAAATCAGACAGGTCAGAGAGCAAACCTATAAAAGAACCTGCCAGGTTTTCATTCCAGTTAACTCGATGAGAAGAAAATTGGGTAGGTTTCTATTTGCTTGTTTGAAATCCAGTCCAGTTGAAGTTTTGATCTCCACTGTGGCCAGCAAGTTCTATTATGTACAGGGCCCCACAGATACTGACCGTGCTCAAGGAGGCTCAATCTTTCTGATTCCTGGACTGATTTCTGGCTTTTACTACTGAAGTTGAGACAGCCTTTCTTTTTACATAGAATTACACGATGTTTACAACACAGAAATATGTCATTCATCCCTGCAGGTCCATGCCAGTGTTTCTGCTCTTCATGAGCCTCCTTCCATCCTACACCTTCTGATCCCATCGACAAACCTCTATTCCTTACTGCCGCATGAACTTTATTTAGTTTCCCCTTGAGCGCATGTACTACTATTCACTGCATGTGGTGGGTATCAAGTTTGACATTCTGCCCACCACCTGGGGTAAAGGCATTTCTCCTGCATTCCCAACTGGATTTATTAGCGACTATCTTACATTTGTGACCCTTTCACAAGCAGAGGCGTTTCCTTCCCGTGTACCCTATAAAGTCCCACTGTAATATTAAAGATGTTTATTAAGTTGTACACCAGCTTTCTCTTTTCTAAAGAAAAACAGCCCTGGCTTCTTTAATCTTTCCCACTAGTTTTACGCTCTGGGTGGGCCACAAGGTGACACAGTGCTGCCTCAACCCGGGTTCGATTCCAGTCTCGGGTTTCCTCTGAGTGCTCCAGTTTCTTCCCACAGTCCAACGATATGCAGGTTGGGTTGATTGGCCATGCTCAATTGCCCCTTAGTGTCAAGGGGGATTAGCGGGGTAGATGTTGCTTGATAGAGCAGACACAGCACGGTTTTGTTAAAGGGAAGTCGTGTCTGACAAATTTATTGGAGTTCTATGAGGATGTGTCTAGGGCGGTGGATAGAGGAGAGCCAGTGGATGTGGTCTTTCTTGATTTTCAGAAGGCGTTTGACAAGGTACCTCACAAGAGGTTATTGCAGAAGGTCAGGGGGCATGGAGTTGGGGGTAGGGTGTTAGCGTGGATAGAGGATTGGTTGTCAAATAGGAGACAGAGAGTGGGGGTTAATGGGTGCTATTCGGATTGGCG
This sequence comes from Carcharhinus amblyrhynchos, assembly GCF_965287045.1. NCBI lineage: Eukaryota > Metazoa > Chordata > Chondrichthyes > Carcharhiniformes > Carcharhinidae > Carcharhinus > Carcharhinus amblyrhynchos. The sequence goes on along the minus strand of NC_137324.1, from coordinate 41,424,701 downwards.
GTTGGTGACTAGTGGAGTGCCCCAGGGGTCGGTGCTGGGGCCTCAGCTATTTACCATTTATATAGATGATCTGGAGGAGGGAACCGAGTGTATGGTGTCGAAATTTGCTGATGACACCAAGATTGGTGGAACGACAAATTGCGCGGAGGGTGTGGAGAGTCTGCAGAAGGATCTAGATAGGCTGGGCGAATGGGCCAGGAACTGGCAAATGGAATTTAATGTTGGCAAGTGTGAGGTTGTCCACTTTGGTAGGAATAATGGTAGGAAGGACTATTACTTACGTGGCGAAAAACTGCAGCAGGCAACGGTGCAGAGGGACCTCGGGGTCCTTGTGCATGAGTCACAAAAACCCAGCCTGCAGGTGTAGCAGGTGGTCAGGAAGGCTAATGGGATGCTGGCCTTCATAGCGAGGGGGATTGAATATAAAAGTATGGAGGTCTTACTGCGGCTGTAAAGGGCATTGTTGAGGCCGCAGCTGGAGTACTGTGTGCAGTTTTCGTCGCCGCACTTACGCAAGGATATTTTGGCCTTGGAGGGAGTGCAGAGGAGATTTACTAGGCTGATGCCGGAGTTGAGGGGGTTGAGCTATGAGGAGAGGCTGAATAAACTAGGCTTGTACTCGTTAGAGTTTAGAAGAATGAGGGGAGATCTCATTGAGACGTATAAGATGATGAATGGGATGGATAGGATAGAGGCGGAGAGACTCTTCCTGCTCAGAAAGGACAGTAGGACTAGGGGGCACAGCCTCAAGATAAAGGGGGAGCGGTTTAGAACGGAGTTGAGGGGGAACTTCTTCACTCAAAGGGTGGTGAATCTCTGGAATTCTCTGCCCGTTGAAGTGGTGGAGGCTACCTCGCTAAATATTTTTAAGACGCGGGTTGATGGGTTTTTGATAAGCAAGGGGATTAAGGGTTATGGGGAGAGGGTGGGAATGTGGAACTGAGCCACGACAGATCAGCCATGATCTTATTGAATGGCGGGGCAGGCTCGAAGGGCTAGATGGCCTACTCCTGCTCCTATTTCTTATGTTCTTATGTGCAGGGTTAAAGGAGAGGGACTGAGTGGAATTGTTGTCAGTGCAGGCTCAATGGGCTGAATGGTGTCTTTATGCACCGTAGGGATTCTATTCTAAGATTCTATTATTAGAGTTAGAGAGTACCATAGACGTGTACTGTTGAGTCATGACATTTCAGACCCCTGATCTTTTACCTCTTTGTGGGAATTCACAGCTTAGCATTGAGTGAATGTCACTTCAGAGAGGATTGTCTGACCTTGATGACACACATCTCTAAATGGATTAACAAACAAATAAAAAGTGTAATAAAGAGAAAATGAAATGATCTCTGCAAAATCTGCAGGGAGAAAGTGAGATGAATGGTTTAATGAGATGGATATATGAAAATGTTCTAACACATTAAAACGTTCATCAGAAGGGCGAGAAGAGGCCTGGAAATGAGACCTCGCAGCAGAAACTAAATGCTGCAATAAAAGAATCTTTCAGTACAACCACACGGTGAAGAGGCATTCATGAAGAGGTGGAAAGCATAAAGAGGCAAAATGGCACAAAGCCAAGTTGGAGCTGAAAACTGTTCTGATTGATTAGTTCCTCCAAGTATTCATGAGGAAAAGCATAAGCAAAATGCTCTTTCCAAACAGAAGCAACCTGAGAAAAATTGAGTTGATGCTCAGCTGTGCTTTTTTTTCCTCATTGGCCTGCTCCTGAAATCAGCATAACCAGCGTAAAAGATCATAAACATTTGGGTGCAAACACTTGAGTTTCCACACCACCTTAAACATGTTTAAATCACTATGCCTAGAAGCCAGGTCCAGTCGCAAAACATGCCCCAGGATGGATTCATCACCACTGGAAGTTTCCACTAATTGCAGTTGTTTGCCAGTGGTTGAGGAGCCCTAAACGTAATTCAGTTCTTTCAGGTGAGGACACTGTGAGAACGTTTTAAATGCATTGAATGTATGCTGTTTATTTCGTGAGGAAATGGACTATTTTGCATCAGTGTGACTAGGAAAATGATTCAGGAGTCATTTTGAAAGTCATTTTTCAGCCACTTAAAGTTGGGATATTCACAAGTATACTAGACACGACTTAAAAAATTTTTTTAATGCATGAAATCCATGTTCAGCTGTGTTAATGAAACTCCAACTAGCTGTCACATAGAAACATAGAAAATAGGAGCAGGAGGAGGCCATTCAGCCCTTCAAGCCTGCTCCGCCATTCATCATGATATAGCTGATCGCTCAACGCAACAACCTCGTCCTGCTTTGTCCCCATAACCTTTGATCCCGTTCGCCCCAAGTGTAATATCCAGCCGCCTCTTGAATACATTCAATGTTTTGGCATCAACTACTTCCTGTGGTAATGAATTTCATGAAAAGTTTCAAAACAACTTAGAAAATAACTCTTATAAACCCTACCTGAATGCCCTTTTTGTATTTACCCATAGGCGTGTAAAATTGAGTGGGAAAGTGATTTTAAAAAAAGGATGCTTTTTAAAACAGGCCTAATTTTAGGCCCACATAAAAACAGAAAATGCTAGAAAGATTCATCAGGTCTGGCAGCATCTGTGGAGAGAGAAACAGTCAACATTTTGAGTTCATTGACCCAGTGGACTTTAAGCATTTGTTTCTCTCTCCACAGATGCTGCCAGTCCTGCTGAGTTTATCCAGTGTTTTCTGATTTTATTTCGTTTTCCAACATCTGCAGTATTTTGCTCTAATTAAGAAGGTGAATGGAATGTTGGCCTTTATAGCGAGGGGGATAGAATATAAAAGCAGGAGGTCTTGCTGCAACTTTACAAGGCACTGGTGAGGCCACACCTGGAGTACTGTGTGCAGTTTTGGTCCCCTTATTTGCGAAAGGATATTTTGGCCTTGGAGGGAGTGCAGAGAAGGTTCACTGGGCTGATACCAGAGATGAGGTTAGCTTATGAAGAGAGATTGAATATACTAGGTCTGTACTCGTTAGAGTTTAGAAGGCTGAGGGGGGATTTTATAGAGATTTACAAGATAATGAAGGGGCTAGATAGGGTAGAGGTAGAGAGATTCTTTCCGCTTAGAAAGGAAAACAGAACTAGAGGGCACAGCCTCAAAATAAGGGAGGGGGGGCAGTTTAGAACGGAGTTGAGGAGGAACTTCTTCACTCAAAGGGTGGTGAATCCCTGGAATTCTCTGCCCATTGAAGTGGTGGAGGCTACCTTGTTGAATATATTTAAGTCACAAGTAGATAGATTTCTGATAGACAAGGGAATTAAGGGTTATGGGGAGAAAGCGGGAAAGTGGAACAGATCCACTTCAGATCAGCCATGATCTCATTGAATGGTGGGGCAGACTCGAAGGGCTAGATGGCCTACTCCTGCTCCTATTTCTTATGTTCTTATGTAATTTTAGATGCTTCTTGTGCCCATTTTGCTAGTTGTACCTAAAGTGAAAACTCCAGCCCTAGAAATAAGCAAAGTTGTTGACAGTCAAAAATACCTTTAAAAAAACCAAACAAGTGCTCAGAAACAAAGTAGATGGTATTTGTTCCCTGAAAGAATTGAGTTCATCCCTGAATGAGATGTGTAGTCATTGAGAATTATTTTGAAGGAGTAGGTCATCGCCTGGGAAGCACAAGTAGTTCAGAAATACATTTTCTTTCATTATAAATTTGCAGAATAGACATGTGATTGGCATGTGTCAAAGTGGATAAGTGCGAGGTTTACTCAGAGGGTAGTAAGGGCATGGAATGCCCTGCCTGCAGCAGTTGTGGACTCGCCAACTTTAAGGGCGTTCAAATGGTCAGTGGATAGGCATATGGATAACATTGGAATAGATTAGGTTAGAGGGTCGTTAGATTGGTTCCACTGGTCGGCGCAGCATCGAGGGCTGAAGGACCTGTACTGCGCTGTTATGTTCTATGTTCTCGGTTGTACATTTTCCAGTGAGAGAAAGGAGACCGATACTACTGGGGCTGTTTAAATGGGGCAGAGGGACAGATACATACGCCCAGGGTTTTGCTCCAGTGTCAGATACGCAGTGAAGGTAGAATTCCCAGCAGTGCAAACTCCTTTAAAAATGGCTGCCAGAATGTTAAATTTACTCTCTGGGGAGATGCACTGGGTTAGCAATCAGGTCACTTGACACGGGAAAAACTGAAGAGGCTGCTCAGAGCAGAAGCAAGCTGGGTGTTTTGGGGATCTGGCCCCATCCCCAAAGTTTAAAGTTTTGAAATTCATTTTGTTTTATGTTGACATCACTGGTTAGGCCAACATTTATTGCCCATCCTTAATTGCCCTTGAGAAGGTTGTAATGAGCTGCCTTCCAGAACTGTTACAGGCCATGTGGTGTTGAGACACCCATGGTGCAGTTAGGGAGGGAATTTCAGGATTTTGACCCAGCAACAGTGACAGAACAGTGATGTATTTCCAAGTCAGGATGGTGAGGGGACCTTGCGGGTGGTGGCATTCCCACGTGTCTGCTGCAATGTCCTTTTAGATGGTAATGATGGTGGGTTTGGAAGGTGCTGCCAAAGGAATCTTGGTGAATTCCTACAGTACATCTTTAGATGGTACACATGGCTGTCACTGTGTATTGCTGTTGGAGGGAGTGAATGTTTTTTTGTGGGAGGGATGCCAATCAACTTTGTCTTGCACTTAAGCTTCTCGAATGTTATTGGAGCTGCACTCACCCAGGGAGCAGTACCGTGTCACAGTGGTTGGGGTAGCACGGTGGCACAGTAGTTAGCACTGTTGCCTCACAGTGCCAGGGATCCAGGTCCGATTCCTGGCTTGGGTCACTGTCTGTGTGGAGTCTGCATGTTCACCCCCCTCTGCCTGCATGGGTTTCCTCCAGGTGCTGCAGTTTCCTTTCACAATCCAAAAATGCATAGGTTAGGTGCATTGGCCATGCAAAATGCCCCTTAGTTTCCTAAGATGCGTAAGTTAGAGGGATTAGTGGGGTAAATATGTGGGGTTATGGGGATAGGGGCTGGGTAAGATGCTCTTTTGGAGAGTGGATGCAGACTAGCTGACTGAATGTACTCCTTCTGCAGTGTGGGGATTCTATTCTATTCTATTCTAAGCAGAGAGTATTCCATTACACTCCTAACTCAGGCTTTGGAAATGGTGGATAGACTTTGGAGAGTCAGGAGATGAGTTACTTGCCTCAAGATTCCTACCCTCTGACTGACTATTGTAGCAACAGTGTTTACAGGGCAGGTTCAGTTCAGTTTACCGTTAATGGTAACCCCGAGGATGTTTAAACTTACATGAAACATTCCACTAACCCTTTCCCATCCCTTCAAACACTCCCCATGCCACATCAGGTCCTTCACCTACTGTGAAGGACCTTCACATAGCCATGTGAAGCTATGTCCCCACTGTGGCTTCTCTTGACCTCTAAGCTGATCTAAGTCACCCCACAAACCCCAGGCGCTTTATAGCCTCCAAGCCAACGTAGTGCCATATCATGCCAGCAAATGCCCAAGGCTCTTCATCAATGGGGAAAAGATCTGTTATCCTAATGCCCCGCAGCAAATGCCAGGATGGTACCTGTGTGAACACCCACCTCGAGCCCAGCTGAATTTTCTGGGGTCAGAAGAAGATTCTTCATTTTGATTCAGCCCACTCCCAGCCACACTGCCTCTGTGCCCGCCCCCCTCCCTTTCCCCCCCCCCACCTCCCCTTCCTTACCTCCCTTCCTCCCCTTCCCTCCCTCTCTTTGCCCACCTCCCTCCCTCAGTGGATCAAATCAGCCACCCATTATACACATTATAGAAACTCATCTAATGCTCTGGGGACCCGGGTTCGGGCCGTGCCACAGTTCAACTCGAGTGCAATTTTAAAAAACTACCTGGAATTAATAATCTACTGATGACCATGAAACCATAGTCAATTGTTGGAAAGATGCATCTGGTTCACTAATGTCCTTTAGGGAAAGAAATCTGCTGTACTTACCTGGTCTGGCTTGCAAGTGACTCCAGAGCCACAGCAATGTGGTTGACTCTCAACTGCCCTCTGAACAAGGGTAACTAAGGATAGGCAGTAAATGCTGGCAAGCCAGTGATTCCTATGGTCCATGAATGAATCAAAAGAAAAACCACCTGATTTTGGTGTCTGTTAAAGCTGTTCAAAGTTATCGAACTCCGTGCAGAGAGGCGATAAGAACGGGGTCAGATAAAGGTGCAGCAGATCATTTCAAGAAAATTGCAGAATGAGGGAAAATTCTGAGCCTGAAACTTCTGAAAAGAGAAATGATAGTATCGATGTGAAATTATCAAAGCTTTAACTTGAGGCAGGCGTTATGTAAGCTGATATGACATGTCAGATAGGATGTGATTGTCTCTGACACGGAGAAGTGAGGTTGAAGTGGTCAACTCTGAATGGATTACTGACAGCAGAGAACAGCAGAAATAGCTCCAAAGGATCAAGTTTGGATTGCTCCCTCTTTCTTGAAAGCCATCATCTCAGATTGCCTTTGGAGATTAGTTTTGCATATTTTACAGGGAGGAGAAGAGAACAAATCGCAATGTTTTAAAAATGAAATCTAACACAGTGAGAAAGAGTTTGGTTCAGTTGGAAACTGAGCTGTCGTGGAATTTATGAGATTTCCAGCCGCGCTCTGGGAAGCTGTCAGATTGCAAAATGCCATAAAATGGTTGTCTGACAAAACCCATTCATGGTGACTAAATGTGGCACCAACCATGCGTAAATACGAATATTTTAATAGGACTGACTGTGTTGAAGATATTACTAGTGACCTTGTCAGGGAAGCACATCTGTAGCTTTTTAGCTGGTTGGGGAAGGTGAGCCACATGCCTGGGTTATTTTAACACTTTGGTGGTTAAAATGATAATCCCCATGCAGTTTCCTTCTGCATTGTGTTGCTGCCACGGCCCTCTCCATCAACTATGCAAATTTGATACACCATTTAAATTAGCGTCAGCTGTCTCCTTTCTAAAGAAAGAGAACTATTTTTGGTTAAACTCTTGAGGAACGAAGTAGAAAACGAGCTGAAAAGCTCTGGATGCAGAATGAATTTGAACCTTTCTTTCTGTTCTGGTTTTTTTTTTATATGCATGTTTGGGGTGGCACGATGGCACTGCTGCCTCACGGCGCCAGGGACCCGGGTTCAATTCCCACCTTGGGTGGCAGTCTGTGTGGAATCTGCACGTTCTCCCCATGTCTGTGTGGGTTTCCTCCGGGTGCTCCGCTTTCCTCCCACAGTCCAAAGATTGGCTAAATTGCCCCTTAATATCAGGGGGACTAGCTGGGGTGAATGCATGGGGTTATGGGGACGGGGCCTGTTTGGGATTGTGTTCGGTGCAGACTCAATGGGCCGAATGGCCTCCTTCTGCACTGTAGGGATTCTATGTTTCAAACTGCCTTGACATTCAGAGTATTTACTTGCACTTATTTTTATCAATCTCCTGCATTTTTTCCTCTCAGATGTTTCCTCCCCACCTTCTCATGAATGACACTGAGTCCAGTCCTACTGCTTCTTCTGGTGCCTTGCCCAGTTAACAATTTCTTTATCTGTGAGCCTCAAGTTTTGAGGAGCCATGAAATCTTTGACCATGGCATGCATCAGGGTTGAGCCTAAATCTGTCCTACACGAATGACGGTGTGCATGCACAAATCCAATTCCTTCCCTTTAGTACAGAAGTGTTTAAGGTCTGTTGTGGTGCCCCTTTCATCCCCTGACAGTGAGATTAGCTAATAGAGCAGAAGGAGGTCCTCTTCCCCAGAGACTCCCAGGTCTCTGTTGCTCAGCGTCACATGGGATGCTGCATTGCTACACCAAATGATTTAACACAGGTTCGCCAAAAAGTCTTCACATAGTTACATCTGTGTTTTGGGTCAAGGGCCATGCAAGGCATTACAAAAATAGGTATTTTAGAAATGAGCCAGGGATGAATTTTGATTTTTTTTAGTTTATTTATTATGTCACAAGTAAGCTTACATTAACACTGCAGTCAAGTTTCTGTGAAAATCCCCCAGCCGCCACACTTTGGCACCTGTTCAGGTACACCGAGGGAGAATTTAGCATGGCCAATGCACCGAATCGACATATCTTTCAGACTGTGGGAGGAAACCAAAGCACCTGAACGAAACCAACCAGACACGACGAGGATACGCAGACTCCATACAGACCCAAGCCGGGAATCGAACCTGGGTCCCTGACACGGTGAGGCAGCAATGCTAACCACTGTGTCACCGTGATGTCCATTTTTATTCCTGTCACGTGGTGCGATTGTAACTGTCGTCAACTCCAGGGACTTTCAGAAAGCATCTTTGATTTAAGCTTAAATTTTCAAATACAAAATAAATTGAATATATTATAAATAACAGCTGGCTGGAAACATGTGTTATACTTACAGGGCTGTCTCACAACCTCGGGGTTCAAATGACTTTATAAATCAAGCCAGGTTTATGACCTCATCTAAATCTTTTGATTGTGTTATAGTCCTGTAGCACATTCCAGGGTAACTATAATTTTCCATCAGAGGTGAATGTTAATAAGCTTGTTTGTCTTAGGTTAAAAAAAAATACTTTCAGCAAAGTAAACAGTGCTCTTCGAACACAACAATCTCTTGTAGCCAACAGTAATATATATTTTCCATTTATATCGCCTGGCCTTTTTTTATTCATTCATGGGACATGGGCGTCACTAGCATTTATTGCCGATCCTTAGATGTCCTTGTTCAAAGGGCAGTTGGGACTCAACCACATTGCTGCAGCTCTGGAGTCACATGTAGGCCAGACCAGGTAAGGACGGCAGATTTCCTTCCCTAAAGGACATCAGTGAACCCGATCGGATTTTCCGACAATCGACAATGGTTTCATGGTCATCAGTAGATTCTTAATCCCAAATACTTGATATTGAATGAAAATTCCACCATCTGCCGTGGCAGGATTTGAACCCAGATACCCAGAACATTAGCTGAGCTTCTGGATTAATAGTCTAGCGATAATACCACTAGGCCATCGCCTCCCCTGTTTAATAAAAAACATTTCCTTGCTAATGGATGTGTGGCACAAGTCCCCAGCCAAAGATAGAGAAGGAAGAAACAGACAGGTTTTAGGATGCTCAGCTTTGTAAAAGTGTTTGATAGGAAAATCTTTAAAAATAAAAGGGGCAGTCACAATTCGGATTTTATTTATAAGGCATTGAGTTCAAAAGCAAGGAGCTGATCACTAAAATAATTCATTGGGGAACTGGACAATGGATAACAGTTCACCACATTTCTCCATCAGCAATGTGGATGACGAAACCACCCCCTGGTTCTTAGCAGTGCTCACTGTTTTGTTCTAACCAGCAAGGTTACCTGCACATTGATCCCACCAGTTGATCCTGGGTCTCGAGCTTCACCACACACCCACACTCAATGCAACTGCTGAACCTAGCTGAAGTTCCAAATCAGTTGACGTTGGGGGCTGAGGGTGGGATGGACATTAGGAAATGATCTTTTTGCCTCATATGCTCAATTCTCAATCTGTTTGATTGAATTAATTACTACACTCACTAGCCAGAGGGGTGAGGGCTAAATTCAGCAATGCACTCATCTCCAGCAAATCCTCAGTAGCTCAGCAAAGAAAAGGACTGCATAGGCTGCCGTCAGGTTGACTGCGAATGGTAAATGTGCAGCTCTGCTCAACTCCTTCTGTTTCTTGCATGTTGACTAAGCGTCAACCTCCAGTTCAAATTTTGCTTCTTCACCCATATTGAGTGCTCCAGTTCTCCTCCACTCACTCTTTACTATGACGATCTAAGCCAACGTTCAGGCTCTATTCTATCCTGTGTGGCATTTTTTTAGGTCTGACTCCATAATACACTCCACAGGGAGGAGATTGCAGGAGCTCTGGTGTGAAGTTTCAAATCCTCTCTGGTCACAGGAGAGGTGCCAGAGGACTGGAGGAGGACAGCTAATGTGGCACCATGATACCAGAAGGGAAGCAGGGAAAAAAAACAGGTAATTACGGGCCAGTGAACCTAATATTAATTATAGGAAAAAATTCTAAGGGACAGAATTAATCTCCACTTGGCAAGGCAAGGACTAATTAAGGATCATCAGCATGGCTTTGTTGAGGAGATCATGTCTAACAGATTTGATTGAATGTTCTGAGGAGGTCACCAAGTGTATAGAAGAGGAGAGTGACATGGACTTCAGTAAAGGTCCTGGATAGGAGACTGATCAAGGGAGTAAGAGGCCATGGGATCCAGGGCAATTTCGCAAATTAGATCCAAAATTGCCTTAGTGGCAGGAGGCAGAGGGTGATAGTCGAAGGTTGTTTTTGTAACTGGAAGCCTATGTTCTGTGGTGTACCACAGGGATCAGTACTGGGTCATTTGTTGTTTTGTAATGTACATTAATAATCTAAACGTCAATGTCGGGTATTATTAGTAACACCTGACCCCCACGTCTTTGGGAGGAAACCGGAGCACTCAGAGGAAACCCACGCAGTCATGGGGAGAATGTGCAAACTCCACACAGGCAGTGATCCGAGACCAGAATTGAATCTGGGTCCCTGGCGCTAAGAGACAGCAGTGCTAACTACTATGCTATCCCAATGTAGTCTGCAACAACAGTACATAGTGCTTTCAAATTGGATACTGACAGTTTTCAAATAGGTGACGATCTCTGTTCCTCAGCTGTCTTTAACTCCGAGATTCTGTCTGGCTTGAGTTGCCTGTGCTCCAGCTTAAGGCCATGGGACAGATGCTTTTCCCCACCCCCTGCCTCCTCCCCATGACAATTTCAATCAAAGAGCATACAGGAGATCTATTTGGGTACAGGATACTGAAAAGGTAGAAATGAAACTGAATGGCAAATGAACATGAATCTTCAGTGAACCAGAGAAAAACATAAGTAAAGGTGGAAAAAAGTGCGTGAGTGAAACTGAGAGTGAATTAAGTAGAAGGCAAAGTGAAAAGCCCACAGGGAGAATTTGATTTGGAATGGAATCTTATGCCCTCCCATCTGACGAGTTTGCTGGTGAGTGGGAAGCCCACCACCATCCTGCCTCCACCTGACAAAGTCTGGAGCAAGGAAGGCCGTGGACAGTGAACCTCACCACCCATTAAGATCCTTTGATGGCCGATTAGCATTTACTTCAAGACCTCATTCCACTGCTGTAGGTATGAAGACAGCACAGGAGTGGGGGCTCGCCATCGGGGAGAGTGACTAGTAAACCCTGGCTTGTTTGTGTGGCATCTCCTGGTGCTGGTAAGGGGAAGTAATCCAGAGACCCAGGGCAATGCCCTGGGACAAAGGTTCAAACCCCGCCACTGCAGATGGGAACATTCAAATTTAATTTTTAAAATATCCGGAATTAAAAAGCCTATTGATGGCCATAAAACCATTGTTGATTTGAGGTAAAAACCCACCTCGTTCACCAATGTTCTCTGGGGAAGGAAATCTGTTGTCCTTCCCTGGTCTGGCCTGCATGTGACTCCAGATCCACAGTAACGTGACTGTCTCTTAACTGCCCTGTCAAGGGCAATAAATGCAGGCCCAGTCAGCAATGCCTACTTATGATTAATGAATAAAATAAAAAAGAGTCCCCTTCCCTTGTGTGCACACGAACAATCACCTGTTATCTGGGTTCCAGTGACAATTTTGAGCCTTGTGTTTGTTTAGTACCATCAGCAACCACCATCTCCTAATGGTGCTGCTATTCCTCTGGCTGGCAGCTCGGCAGGTGGAACTCCCCCAACCCCGCAACCCCTCAACTTCCTGGTTTCCCAGATCCTGGGAGTGACTTGCCCATAGCCGCTTAAGTGCCCAATTGTTACTGAAATATCACCAAAAATAGGTAATGCGGGGCTCTTGCCTGCTCTCCAGCAACAGCTGAGATCCCCATCACCTCCACAGGAGTTCACCCTTGGAGTGAAACAAAAACAGGCAAGAAAAAAGCACAAAAGTTCTGTTCAGAAGTCACAAATTGGTAAATTGACTAATATTATTCATGGCCTATAGATAAGTGAGTAGACAACAATTTGGTAGATGGAGTATAATGTGGCAAAATGTGAACTTGTCCACTTTGACATGAATAATAGAAAACCAGCATGTTATTTAAGTAAAGAGAGAGCATAGATCTCTATGGTACAGAAGGAGCTGGGTGTCCTGGTACATGAATCATGGTAAAGTTGTTCTGCAGGTTCAACAAGTAATTGGAAAGGCAAACTGAATGTTGTAATGTATTGCAAGGGGAATGGAATATAAAAGTAGGGAAGTTTTACTGCAGCTGTAAGGGGCATTGATAAGACCACATCTGGAGTTCTGCGCACCATTTTGGCCTCCTTATTTAAGAAAGGACGTAATTGCATAGGACACAGCCCATTCAAGGAAGGTTCACTTGACTGATTCCTAGGATGAACAGGTTTTCCTATGAGGAAAGGTTGGATGGGTTGGGACTATATGCATCGGGAATTAGGAGAATGAGAGGTGAGTTCATTATTAAAACATATTAGATCCTGAGGGGCTTCAACAAGGTGCTGTTGAGAGGATGTTGCCCCTTGTGGGAGAGACTAGAACCAGGGGGCACAGATTAGAACTCAGATGAGAATTTATTTTCGAAGAGCATGGTAAGTCTGTGGAATTCTCTTCCCTCAGAGAGCAGTAGGCTTGCTGAATGGTATGAAGGCTGAGTTAGATGGATGGTTGACTAACAAAAGAGTCACAGGGCAGATTGGAAAGTGTGGGGAGGGGGTAGATAGGAAAGTGGATTTGAGGCAACAGTCACATCACTACAATCCTATCAAACTGTGGAGCAGGTTCGAGGGGCCGAATGGCCTACTTCTGCTCCTAATTCACGTGTCCATTGAGTAAATAGTTACAGGAAATTTTTATAACATCATCACAATCTACACTGCTGCAACCCTGCTTCCTCCTCTTCACTGAAATTAAATTCAAAATAAAATTTGCAGCTACTGTAGGATTGCAGTACTGTCTGCTGCGAGTTTCAAGATTTTGACCATTTCAGCTTCGTGGCTACCACTGTTCAAAATCATACCGCCCTTGCATTTAAACGGAGACCGTACATGTCTGCGGCAAAATCATGTTGATCCAGGCTCCTCATAACTTAAAAAATAAGCTTTTAGGTATGAGATTTGTTTTCAAAAAGGGCAGATTTTGATCTACAGCACTTCAGTGCATGCAAGAGGTGTCTGCAAGAACTAAGATAGTATGGATAATTGTGATGTTGTTGGAACCAGTCATACCTTTATGGATCAGGCATCTTTTAAATGGAAAAGCTTGGCAACCTGTCGGCAAACTGCTGGCTCTTAAAATCTAGTCCAGAAGTGGCCATTGTTTTTTACCTTGTCTTTTTGTCTTTTGCAAATGCTTTGATTACTTCCAACTGGGTAATGGTATTTCAATGCCATTCTAGCTCCCTTGCTTCCCACCACTGTTGGGGGCTCACAAAAACCTATACGCCCTAGCAAAATAGAAAATACAGTGAATGCCAATTAATGGGGAAAAGGCAAATGGTTTTACGGGATGGATTGACTTAGACACTAATTTAATTGTTAACCGCAATATGTTTAAATCAATGCTGATGAAGTTTGCTTAGTGGAGATGGACTGATGAATGGGATTATCTCATTGCAACAAGGACAACACAATTCACAAGCTTCAGGTGCTTTATCTGTCAAGCAATGGGATGTTTCTCTCAACACATACACACAATTCCCAAGACACCTCCATTGCTGTAACTCGGCCGCAACTAAATGAGCCACACGTATTGAGAGATAATCAAAACCAATGTGCAGAACATGAATAAAGGGCAAGAAGTTTTCATAAACTTTGGGAAAAGTTGTAGTATTTGTCACTGCAGCTAACCCTGCAGCATGGTACTGTCAAGACTCACATTTTCCCAACACACCTTATTAAAATGCTCCAACCATCACGGAAAATTTGATGCACTTTTTCTGTCTTCTTCTTAAAGTTTAAATGTTGGACTGCACTCGCCCTGTCAACGAAGAAGGCAGCTGATTTCTGCAATGCTATTGTGTCAAGATCACGACTAAACTGTCTTAAAAATAGTGACTATCATGACACGGCTGGGCTATGTAAAATAATAATTTGGGGTAGGTTTGATTTCTGACAGGTCTGAAATACTTCCTTAAAAAAGCTGACAGAAGTACTGGTGTTTTTCTCAATTGATCTTTTTTGAAATGTAAGGTTTCGTTCCCACTGCAGTTGCAGAAACACTAGATGTGACGAGTAAACCCAAGGCTCAGATCAAGGTGATTCCAGAGAGCAAAGCAATACATGGGAGTTTCATTGGACTCCACTGTGGAGTCAGGTGGGGCCCTAATTCCAGAATACGCTTTGGCTCAATAGTACGACACAGGTCAAGTCAGAAAGACACAGGTTCAAGTCCTGTTCCACAAGTTTCCAGGGAGGCAATGGCCGAGTGGTATTATTGATAGACTATTAATCCAGAGACTCAGTTAATGTTCTGGGGACCCAAGTTTGAATCCCACCATGGCAGGTGAAATTTGGATTCAATAAAAAATATCTAGAATTAAGAATCTATCGATGACCGTTGCCAATTTTCGGAAAAACCCATCCAGTTCACCAATGTCCTTTAGGAAAGGAAATTTGCATTCCTTACCTAGTCTGGTCTGCTTGTACCTCCAGAACCACAGCAATGTGGTTGACTCTCAACTGACCCCCTGAGGCAACCACAGATGGGCAATAAAGACTTCCCTTTTGACACCTGGTTCTTTGATGTACTTTTGAGGGTCTGCGTATTTTCAAGTGGAATGTTTAATCCAGACCTAATCTATCTCGTCAGGTGAAGATGAGCAGGGAGCTTCTCATTGGAATCCAAGCCAATATCTTTCTGGCAACCATCACAACAAAAATCCTGTTCTTTTGGCTGTAACTTCTTCAGCAGTGCCACACCCTCCTGAGGAAGCAGATTAGGTCTGGATTAAACATTCCATCTGAAAGTGCAGCAGTCCCTCAGTAGTACATCGAAGGCTAGTTCTCATTGCCCATCCTTACTTGCCCTTGGAGGCCAGTTGAGAATCAACTACATTGCTTTAGGAAGGCCTGTCTGTGTGTGTAACCTTTAAGTCACCTAAGTTTAGAGGGATTGGTAGAATATGTCCTGGGCTTGAACTTCATCCTAGAGTTGAAAATTGTTAATGTTGATTCCCCCAGCTATATGTTTGTTTTAGCTATCTATGGTCTTTATAATTGTTCCATTGTTACATCTGTTACTCTAGTCTGATAAAAGAATGTTGGTTTGCAGAAAGCTAACACTACCTTTTTGAAGAATGTATTGTTTCACGGGTATATGTTTATAAGGGTGAAGTTCCTCTCAGCCCTGATGCTGACCCACGTCCCTGACTTTGCCCACGCAACTGAGGACGAGTCATTTAATTGTAATATTTCAGCGGAAAAACCAGTCAGGCAGATTCTGTGTGCCTTTTTAACCTACAAATGATTGGCAGCTTGATTTAATTGTGGAAGATACTCCTTTGCTCCTTCATGTCTCAATTTGGATGTCAAAACAAAGAAGCATAATTTCTGTCCTACATTCAGGTTTCTTCTATGTCTCTCTAAAACTAATGAACTTGGGGTTGTGGAACAAAGAACAAAGACAATTACAGCACAGGAACAGGCTTCAAGCCTGCACTGACCAACTTAACTAAAACCCTCTAACCTTCCAGGGACCATACCCCTCTATTCCCATCCTATTCATGTGTATTTGTCAAGACGCCCCTTAAAAGTCACTATCATATCTGCTACCATTATATCCCCTGGCAGCGAATTCCAGGCACCCACCACCATCTGTGTTAAAAAGCCTGCTTCGTACATCTCCTTTAAGCCTTGCCCCTCGCACTTTAAACCTATGCTCCCTAATAATTGACTCTTCTATCCTGGAAAAAGCTCCTGACTATGGATTCTGTCCATGCCTGCCATAATCTTGTAGACTTCTATCAGGTTGTCTCTCAACCTCCATCGTTCCAGTGAGAATAAACCAAGTTTCTCCAACCTCTCCTCATAGCTAATGCCCTCCATGCCAGGCAACATCCTGGTAAATCTTCTTTGTACCCTCTTCAAAGCCTCCACACCCTTCTGGTAGTGTGGCAACCAGAATTGAACACTATATTCCAATTACGGCTGAACTAAGGTTCTATAAAGCTACAACATGACTTGCCAATTTTTAAACTCAGTACCCCGGTCGATGAAGGCAAGCATGTCACATGCCTTTTTGTCTTCACTCTATGAATATTCAGCATCATATACACACTGTACAGTTGAGATATGTGGAGCGACCAGGGTTGTAATTCTCCAGCCATTGACACCCCACCACTGCTACCAGCGAGAATGGAGCTCAGCCAGCTCTCCGTTCACCGCCGCGGGACTGGAGAATCCAAACCTAGAGATGCTGGAATTTCCCTCCTTAGAATGGAGAAGGCACGGGGAAGATTTAAAATAGGTGTTCAAAACCATAAAGGATTTTGATAGAGTAAATAATGAGAAACTGTCTTCCCTGGCAGGAGGGGCATGAGCAGAGGACACAGATTTAAGATCATTTTCAAAAGACAGCAGGGGAGAGGAGAACAGTTTTACACACTAAGTTATTATGGCCCGGTGGAAGATTCAAGTGCAAGGTATAAGATTCAGAAGTAACTTTCAAAAGGGAATTTGATGTATTATGAGTCTATGACTTGAAATAGGAAAATGTGCAGGATGACGGGGAGGAATCAGAGGAATAGATTGAACCATGGCCAACTTTCACAGACACAGCACAGGCAGAATGTTTTCCTTCAGTGCCATATAATTCGATGATTCTATCAAATACGTTGATTCAAAGTAACAGCCCAGTACCACTGAGAGTTGCCAGAAGCCTGTATATTTCCTTATTTTAAAACAGGGATTCCATTCGAGTCTGTTGATCAATTGATACTTTTTAGTTTGCAGTCTGAGATTTACAGCTTGTCTCGGTATAATCAGATTATTATTTTGAGGGGCCAGGAGTGGCCAGTGATAACCTTGTGTATCTCTTTAACAAATTCATTCATCCTGCGGTCTGGAATCCCAAAGTATTTTATGCTCAAATTTACATTTTGGTTCACTGGGAGTCTGGGAGTCCCTGTAGGTGTAGACCTTCAAGATAAGCATGAAACCAGCATCTGGACTGGGCCAGAATCAGAACAGCTCTCTGCAAATTCGCCAAGGTTAGGTTAATTTCAAGACAGCCAACATTGGCATTTAAATTATTTTTAATCTCAATCATTTTGTCAATGTTCTTTTATCTTTATCAGTTGTTAAGTGTGGTTAGCACTGCTGCTTCACATCACCAGGGACCCGGGTTCGATTCCTGGCTTGGGTCACTGTCTGTGTGGAGTTTGCACGTTCTCCCGGTGTCTGCATGGGTTTCCTACACGTGCTCTGGTTTCCTCCCACATTCTGAAAGATGTGCTGCTGCATTAACCTGAACAGGTGCCAGAGTGTGGCAACTAGGGAATTTCACAGTAACTTCATTGCAGTGTTAATGTAAGCTTTACTCATGAATAATAAATAAACTTTTAACTTTTCCTCCAATAAATAAATGATCCTTCTAATGTGACCACAATTGCCCTTTAAGCTTTCCTTTGAATCCTACCATTCCAAACATTCAGTTGATTATCATCAAATCTTGCATGGATAAGTCAAATGCTCCTGAAATATGTTAATTACAGTTTAGAGATTATTGTTTGTAGCAAATGAAAATATATATCATTTCCCACAACATTTTGATTTCTGTTATGTCAGCATTGGTATTATCCGTTTTAAATGTATCACTACCTCCTCAGAAAGAGCACAGCTTGCATTTAAGTAGCATCTTTCGCATCCCCACAGCATCCCACCTCGTCTAGTAGCACTACCACTATGTCACTATTCCCATTCAACATCTAGGAGTTATCGGGACCTATACCTTCTCCTGTGTCCAGTGCACTGAGCCATTTCTTGATATTGCAAGGAGTGATTCGAATTGTCTAAAGACTGGCATCTGTAATTATGTGACCCTCAGGTGGACTTTCACCGCATCTGGTTGAGATATTTGCAGCCTTGACTTTTTCATTGAAGTGATGGGCTCCACCTTCAATCAGGATGGGGATGTTCATGGAACCCCTTCACCTATTGGTGGCTTATTGTCCCAGCAGTAGTGTTGAAGACTTATGCTGCAGAACTGGCCACACCCCAGCTAAACTGTGCCAGTATAGATAAACACTGACATGTACCTGACAAGGTGATAAATTGCCCAAGTCTGCATGGTCCACAAAAGCAGTACGAATAACAATAATTCAGGGCAAAAGCCACATGGGTAAATAATTAAAGAAAGCCAGCAAAGAACTGTTAAAAGCAAATCATGTTTAACTAATTTCCTTGATTTATTTTGATGAGATAACTGTGAGAGGGTTGATGAAGGTAATGCTGTTGATGTGGTATACATGGACATTCAAAAGGCATTCAATAAAAAGCCAAACAACAGACTTGTGACCAATGTTGTAGCTTATGGAATAAAAGGGAAAGTAGCAACATGGGTACAAAATTGGCTGACTGACAGGAAACGGAGCAAAGTAGTTAACATTGTTTTCAGACTGGAGGAAGATATATAGTGATATAATGTTACATCTCTGCTCTTCTTGATATATGTTAATAAGCAAGACAATGGTGTTCAGGCACAATTTCAAAATTTACAAAAAGAACCCATCAAATTTGTACGTGTTATGAGCTGTGAGGAGAATAATTTAGAACCTCAATAGGATACGGCCAGATTGGTGGAATGAGCAGGCAGGTGACAGATGAAAATTAATGCAGAGAAGTGTTAAATAATAGAGTAGGCATAGAGTGAAAAAGTCAGGAGATCATTCTGAACTTATACAACATAAGAAATAGGAGCAGGAGTAGGCCATCTAGCCCTTCGAGCCTGCCCCGCCATTCAATAAGATCATGGCTGATCTGTCGTGGCTCAGTTCCACATTCCCGCCCTCTCCCCATAACCCTTAATCCCCTTGCCTATCAAAAACCTATTAACCCGCGTCTTAAAAATATTGAGCGAGGCAGCCTCCACCACTTCAATGGGCAGAGAATTCCAGAGATTCACCACCCTTTGAGTGAAGAAGTTCCTCCTCAACTCTGTTCTAAACCGCCCCCCCTTTATCTTGAGGCTGTGCCCCCTAGTCCTACTGCGCTTTCTGAGCGGGAAGAGCCTCTCCACCTCTATCCTATCCATCCCATTCAACATCTTATACGTCTCAATGAGATCTCCCCTCATTCTTCTAAACTCTAACGAGTACAAGCCTAGTTCATTCAGCCTCTCCTCATAGTTCAACCATACAAGACACTTGTTAGACATGAGCTGGAGTATTGTGTACAGTTCTGGGTGCCACACTACAGAAACATATTGGCAAGAGTGCAGAAGAGATTTGCAAGAATGATTGCAAGGATGAGAAACTTCAGTTATGAGGGTAGATTGAAGAGGTTGGACTGTTCTCCTTGGAAAGAAGAAGGCTAAGAGGTGATTTGGTAGAAATGTTCAAAATCATGAGGGGGCTGGACACCGTAGATAGGGAGAAACTGTTCCCACTCAGAATCAAGAACGAGAGGGCACAATGGTTTGAGTCTGGAATACTCTGCCTGGAAGTGTGAAAGAGGTTGGTTCAATTGAGGCATTCAAGAGAGCATCAGATGATTATTTAAATAGAAGCATTATACAAGGGTATAGGGGTGTGAGCGGCACGTTGGACAGTGGTTAGCATTGCTACTTCACAGCACTAGGGACCCAGGTTTGATTTCTGGCTTGGGTCACTGTCTGTGTGGAGTTTGCATGTTCTCCCTGTGTCTGCATGGGTTTCCTCCAGGTGCTCCGGTTTCTTCCCACATTCTGAAAGACATACTGGTTAGGTACATTGACCTGAACAGGTGCTGGATTGTGGCGACTAAGGGAATTTCACAGTAACATTGCAGTGTTAATGTAAGTCTTATTTGTGACTAATAAATGGGGTTAAAGTTAATAAATAGAACTTTAAAGCCAGGGCAGACGTGATGGGTTGAAGTGCCTCGTTCTGCACCATAACAACCCTGTGATTCATTTCCGTTGGAATAATGCAGAGAGGCCATATGAAATATAGAGTACGATTCTAAAGGGGGTGCAGGAGAAGAGGAACCTGAGTCTATATGGGCATAAATCATTAAATGAGGCAGAACAGGTTGAGAAATTGATTAATAAAGCGTGCAGGATCCTGGACTGTATTAATAGTGGCATAGAGTACAAAAGCAAGAGAGTTATGTTAAACTTTTATAAAACACGAGTTTGACCTCAACTGAAGTATTGTGTCCGGTTCCACATTTTAGAAAGGACGTGAAGGCATTAGAAAGTGTGCAGCAAGTATTCATGAAAATGGTTTTAAGGATGTGGAACTTTAGATGTGCAGATAGGTTTTGGAAGCTCTCCTTGGGAAGAACAGTTTGACAGACGTGTTGTGTAGAGTAGACAGGGAGAAATTGTTCTCGTTGGTGGAAGCAGTGAGAACCAGCAGCACAGATATAAGGTAAATGAAGCAATGTCAATGTGAGAAAGAAATTAATGCAGTTAGGATAGTTAGGATGTGGAAGACAATACCTGAGAATTGGATAGAGACAAGGTCATTCTCGTGGGCCGAAGGGCCTGTTTGTGCTGTAGTGTTCATTCGAAGTATTCCAGATGGAATTGGATCATTATCTGAAAAAGATAAAATGGAAGGGCTGCTGAGAGAAGGTGGAGGAGTGACTCTGTGAATTACTCTTTCAGAGTGCTAGCATATATAGAATGGGCTGAATGACTTCCTTCTCTGCTGTAACCAATCTATGATTTTATATCCTATGTATCCAATTCAGCCAGTAACTGCTCCATTCACCGCCTCTCAAACACTAACAAAGCAATGGAAGATATTGTTTACAGTTCTATCAAGTAGCACCTACTTAGCAGTAACTGGCAGGTTACTTAGCAGGCTGGTTAGCCAGACTTCAGTCATTGGCAAGATTTTCAAGTCCATTATTAAAGATTTGACAGCAGAGCACTCAAAAGTGCATGATAAAATAGGACTGAGTCAGCACAGCTTCATCAAGGGGAGGTCATATCTGACAAATCTGTCTGAGTTCTATGAGGAGGTAACAAAGAATTTAGCTAAAGGAGAACAAGTGGACGTGATTTATTTAGATTTCCAAAAGACCTTTGACAAGGTGCTGCATTGGAAACTGTTAAATACATTAAGTGCCTGTGGTGTTAAGGGTACAATCCTGGCATGGATAGAGGATTGGTTGACTGGCAGAAGGCAGAGAATGGGGTAAAGGGGTATTTTTCAGGATGGCAGCCAGCGACTAGTGGCGTGCCTCAGGGGTCAGTGCTGGGACCACAACTGTTCACATATACATTAATGATTTGGAAGAAGGAACTGAAGGCACTGTTGCTAAGTTTGCAAATTATACAAAAATATGTCGAGGGACAGGTGGTATTGAGGAAACAAGGGGGCCGCAGAAGGACTTGAACAGGTTAGGAGAGTGGGCAAAGAAGTGGCAGATGGAATGCAATGTGGAAAAGTGTGAGGTTATGCACTTTGGAAGGAGGAATGGAGGCATAGACTATTTTCTAAATGGGGAAATGCTTCGGAAATCAGAAGCATGGAGGGAATTGAAAGTCATTGTTCAAGATTCTCTTAATGTTAACATGAAGGTTCAGTCGGCAGTTAGGAAGGTAAATGCAATGTTAGCATTCATGTCAAGAGAGCTAGAATACAAGAGCAGGATGTATTGCTGAGGCTGTATAAGGCTCTAGTCAAGCCCCATTTGGAGTATCGTGAGCTGTTTTGGGCTCTGTATCTAAGGAATGATGTGCTGACCTTGAAAAGGGTCCAAAAAAGGTTCACAAGAATGATCCCTGGAATAAAGAGCTTGCCATATGAAGAGCGGTTGAGGATTCTGGGTTTGTACCCATTGGAGTTTAGAAGGATGGAGGGGGGAAGTTTATTGAAGCTTACAGGACACTGCGTGGCCTGGATAGAGTGGATATGGAGAGGATATTTCCATGAATAGGAAAAATTAGAACCAGAGGCTAAAGGACGATCCTTTAAAACAGAGCAAGAAGAATTTCTTCAGCCAGAGAGTGGTGAATCTGTGGAACTCTTTGCCGCAGAAGGCTGTGGAGGCCAAGTCATTGAGTGTCTTTAAGGCAAAGATAGGTTTGTGGTTAACAAGGGGATCAGGGGTTATGAGGAAAAGGCAGATTTATGGGGATGAGAAAAATATCAGCCAAGATTGAATGGCGGAGCAGACTTGATGGGCCGAGTGGCCTAATTCTGCTCCTACGTCTTATGTTTTTATAACATGTCAACCGATGCTCAGTTTAGGTTTTGCCAGAACACTCAGCTCCAGGCCTCATTAAAGCTAAATTCCAAATATGGACTAAAGAGCTGAATTAACGAGATGAAGTGACAGTGACTGGCTTTGACTTTTCAAGCAGCATTTGAATAAGTGGCATCAAAGAGTCCTGGTACGTCAATTGGAATCAGGGGCCAAACACTCCATTAGTTAGAGGAATACCCAGCATAACAGAGTGTGAATGTAGTTCTTAAAAGGCAAATCATCTCAGCTCTTGGACATTGCTGCAGGAATTCCTCAGGATAGTCTCTGTTGTGATATCATTTTGAAATGATGTACAGATGTCACCAAGGAGCAGGGTGCAAAACAGCATATGATCAGGAATGGGAGTTGTGCAGCTGTAGGTACAGCTGTTGCTAATTGGGGTTGTTGTTCTGTGTGGTGAATCCTGAAGAATAAACCTGTTTGTTGAGCTATCATGTAACATTTTTATATATATATATATAGTATATATATGGCTTGTAATCTTCAAATCAATCAAACTTGCTAGTTTGCTACTCCTGTGTATACGATTGGTGAGTTTGCATGAAAATAACTGAAACGCAACAGTCCAGGCCCAAACACCTTCAGCACTATTATCAAGTGGCTTTTCCTCCAACACAAGTTCAAAGGTGAGAATAATTGATGCAGATTTCACTTGTTCAGTCCCATTTGCAAAATCCCACCAAGGCTCCTTCAACAACTCCTTCTAAAGCTGCGGCCTTTACCACCCAGAAGGACAGGAACAATAGGTGCATGGGAACACTCTCACCTGCAATTACCCCTCCAAGTCACTCATCATCCTGGCTTGGGACTATGACACTCTGGATGTACCTGTTTGACAAGAATTATTCAAAAGTGTGGTTCACCACCTACTTTTGAATTAAGGACGGGCAGCATGATGTGCTGGCCTTGTCAGTGATGCCCACATCTCATGAAAAAATAAAGAAAAGCATATCGTAGTCAATGGCCTAAATCTTTCCAGGCCCATGGAGGTGGCTTTAGAAGCATGATGCAATGAAATTTCGAAAGCAGCATGTCAAGTCAGCTCCCCAACATATTCTCACCTCCAAACACTTTTCCTGGCAAACCAATTGGCAGGGGAGAGAATCCAATTAAGGATGAGAATGAGACACAGCCTAAATTTCCCAGGTTACAAGTTTTCCCAATGGTGTCCGGGTCCCCTGCTGTGTAAGGGGAATGAATCAGAGGTAGTTTCACAGTGGGATGCTCAAGCTGTGAGTTATTTGATTGTTTACATTTAGTTGCTGAGAGTAATTCACCAAGGGCATCTCTTCCCCCAGCAGCAGACATACCTTTTCAGCCATTTCTTGGAGTCTGATCTCCCTGCCAGTGATTACCCTGCTGCTATGGCAACACATTCCCTCCCACTGAGGATACCTCCACAGCACTGCAGCTGCTCCTTTCAACCCAGACTGCAGATATGGCTGGCAGCTTTCCCCATGGGCCCTACTGAATGGATAGCATTTTGCTGGAACTTGGCCACCATCCCTAATTGGATGGGGCTCCCAAAGGCAGCACATTCATTGGACACCTCCTCGTAGATCCCATCCGCCATCTTGGGAATTCCCAAGCTGGAAATCACCCTCATGCTGGGATCACAACACACCTGGGAAAATTCAACCTGATGGATTACTTCTGAACTGTGGAAACTGTTGTTATGGCAACCAATTTGTACACAGCATGACCCCATAAGGAAGGAGATGACTGACCAGTTAATCTGTTTCCTGGCTGTCAGTTGATGGAAGAATATTCTCCAGGACATCTGAAAAATGTGTCTCTTTTTAAAACTGCCAGCTGTAATGGGTGGTACGTTCCATTCTGAAGTATGAAATGGGTGCAGGGCAGGAGTGGAATTGAGAGTGATTTCCGCTCAGGAGCAGAATGGTTGGCCATATGTGATCTTCTGCTGTCCGACTTGTTACATATGGGTGCATTGGGAGCACTGCGAATCTTGTGATGGGGCGGACAGGAAGTCATTGTCACCCCTATTACTTTATGGGGTCAAAGGTCCTGGCACTATATTTGAAGGTCATCAGGCCAGCCATTCACTCACTGCAAGCCGGGAGCATCAGTCTGACTGATATTCCAGAAGGAGAGACTTTCTGCTTGCTGTATTCTCACTAGTTGAGGGTGCTGTGCTTTGTTGTAATGCGCCTGCGGACCTATGCAGTCACAATTTATTGTCTCGCATCTTCTATTGTGTAGGGTATAAGGATCCTGAAGTGTGTAGGAGGTATCTTGGGCATTACTTTTGAAGTTGAGGTCTTGGGTCAAATCTGGCCACCCAGCAGGAATTCGTTGGGATCAGGATCCCTCTGAGAAATCTTCTTGAGCAGCATCTGCATCTGCTGCCTTATGCTGCCCTGGCCATTGCTATTTCTTGTGCTGGGCCACTCTGTGCCAGATGCTGGCTGAAACAGGATGTACAAACACTACAGCACACATCATAATGGGAGGTGTCTGGCCCATCCAATTGCTTTCTTTGCTCTCTGAGACACAACTGATTATCCCAAAGAGGAAATACAAGCAACCAAAAGTAAAAAAGGTCACAGAGAACGAGAAAGGGGATGGCTGATTTTACAACGATACCAGAACGCTTTATAATTTGAGTGTCCATCACCGAGTTTCTAACTTGGTCTCCATTTACTGGGGCAAGAGTATGTTGATGTAATAGATTTATTGAACCACTGTGAACAAGTCCTGCTTGGTTGATGGAGCTTGGTGCAGTTTGAGCAGTGAAGACCGGTCAGGGAATGATGCAAGTGGCATCTATATATCATGTGAACAACTCAGGTTTGTTATGAGGGCTGGATGGACTGAAGTGTACTTTCCTATAAAGGTAAATGATTTTACCTAAAGACAAAAAGATCAAACAAAATTGAAGTGTAGTTCATGTTCCTCGCCAAACAACCTGTGCTAACACAGGGATAAGACGTGCATCAAACCAGCCACACACACAGATTAACAAAAACAGAAAATAGTGGATAAACTCGGCAGGTCTGGCAGCATCTGTGGAGAGAGAAAACCGTTAATGTTTTGAGTCCGTATGACTTTTCTTCGGAGCACACAGGAATTTACCCTAAAGCTGCCTGAGGTGCATTTTTAATTATTCATTTATGGATGTGGATATTGTTATCAAGGCCAACATTTATTGCCCATCCCTAATTGCCCTTCAAAAGATTGCGGTGGGCTGCCTTCCTGAACTGCTGAAGTCCATCTGGTGTAGGTACACCCACAGTGCTGTTAGGAAGAGAGTTCAGGGATTTGGACCCAGTGGCACTGAAGGAATGGTCATATAGTTTCATGTTGAGATGATGGGTGACTTGGAGGGGATCTTTTCATTTGTTTTGTGCTCTTGTCCTTTGAATGCAATCATATCATTTGTGCTAAATTTGAAACAAAGAGGTTGTGGAGGATGTACTCACCCCAAGTAATCTCTGCAGAGTGTACTGTCCCCAACCAGCCGTCTATATCTCCCAGCCTTTGTTTATTATATGAGTTAAGGCTGGTTGTTGAAAATGTGCCAGAAAGTTAAGTGGTAATTCTTTGGGGTTCTTTTCTGAGAGTGGAAGCATTGTTGCAGGGAGATTACAGCAGCAGCTGGAGAATTATTTACCAAGAGAGAATAATATTTTCCGAAAACTACACTTATGGAGTCATAGAAGTTTACAGCATGGAAATAGGCTTTTGGCCCAACTTGTCCATGCCGCCCTTCTTTTTTTAAACCCCTAAACTAATCCCAATTGCCTGCATTTGGCCCATATCCCTCTATACCCATCTTATCCATGTAACTATCTAAACGCTTTTTAAAAAACAAAATTGTACCCGCCTCTACTACTACCTCTGGCAGCTTGTTCCAGACACTCACCACTCTCTGTGTGGAAAAATTGCCCCTCTGGACCCTTTTGTATCTTCCCCTCTCACCTTAAACCTACACCCTCTAATTTTAGACTCCCCTACCTTTGGGAAAAGATATTGACTATCTAGCTGATCTGTGCCCCTCATTATTTTATAGACCTCCATAAGATCACCTTTCAGCTCCTACGCTCCAGAGAAAGAAGTCCCAGTCCATTCAGCCTCTCCTTATAACTCAAACCATCAAGTCCTGGTAGCATCCTAGTAAATCTTTTCTGCACTCTTTCTAGTTTAGTACACTTGCTTCTTCTTCATGCCAGCAGTCAGCGTGCATCAATGGTGGATCAAACTGGCAGCGGCACTTAAACTAGAATTAGCACCTGGTTATGGGAAACATTCAGGAATGAGACAATGCAACAGATGTCACCCAGATACATTCAGAAAACATCCTAGCAGTGGGAGGCATGAGGCCAGGCTATAGACAGTGTAGGGAAGAGTCCAAATCAATTTCAGTGAGATTTACAAAATAAACAGTAAACCTCCATCTGGCTCATTGAATGAGCGTGTTATATACATCTGACGTTCTTACCTGATGGTATTCGTATGAATGTGCCTTGCAGAACGAGGCAGGAAAAAAATATATAACTAGTTGATAAGAAAATGTGTTCTGAAAAAGCTTCAAATGATTAGAGTACATTATAATTCGTTGTCTTTCCATGTGTTGTAATTGCGGCCAGCACAATGTCTATTGTACAATAAATCCATCATCATAATTAAAACAAATTGCATTCACTGTATAGGATCCGGCAGCAAATATTTCCCTTGGGTTTGTGTTAGCGGTTTCTAAATGCTGTATCACATAAGAGCTTTGACAGTAGTGTCCATCACAGAAATGTTTTCAAATTGACATGCATATGTATTATTTTTCTTAAGTTAACAGACAGCAGCATCAGAATTCCTTCCGCTCTCAATAGGCTGTCACAAAAATAGAGCTAACAATTAGGGTAATATTATGGAATTAAAGAAAGAAACAAAGGAACGTGAAACGGAAAGTTCCTGCTGAGAAAAATACAAGTTGTGGGTTTGTACGCTGTGTTTGCGCACCCTTAAATTCTGACACAGTTCTCTTATTTTGAACGTATCAAACACGCACTGAAGTGGTGTGAATAAGGAACCAATTTTGTTTGAAAAATCTTCCTGTTGGATGCATGCTCCTATGTTGTGGATAAGCAGAAGCTGTAGGCCGCATTCTATTGCCTCTTTTTTGAATTTAACCTTCAGAATTGCTCACATTCTGACAGCGCGACTCTAGCCCACAATCGCTGGAGTAGATGTCATAGGAGATGGTAGATGCAGGAGGATATTTCCCGATGTTGGGGGAATCCAGAATCAGGGGTCACAGTCTGAGGATTCAGGGTAGACAATTTAGGACGGAAGTGAGGAGACATTCCCTCATCCAAAGAGTGGTGAGCCTGTGGAATTCACTACCATAGGAAGTAGTTGATGCCAAAATATTGAATGTATTTAAGAGGTAGCTGGATATAGCACTTGGAGTGAATGGAATCAGAGGTTATGGGGAGAAAGCAGGATTAGGCTATTGAGTTGGATGATCAACCATGATCATAATGAATGGTGGAGTAGGCTCAAAGGGCCAAATGGCCTCCTCCTACTCCCATCTTCTATGTTTCTTTGTTAAGATCCAGGGTGGCTGTTTGCCTAATTTTGGCACAGTAAGAAGTCTCACAACACCAGGTTAAAGTTCAACAGCTTTATTTGATAGCACGAGCTTGGCTATCCGCACACATGAGGACAGTCTCAACCGGGATCTTGGGTTCATGTCACACTATCTTTAATCCCCATGACTTACCTGGGCTTGCAAAATCTCACTAACTGTCCTGGCTGGAGACAATACACATCTCTTTAACCTGTGCTTAACCCTCTCTCCACTCACACTGTCTGCACCTGTAAATACTTAATTACCTGTAAAGACTGGCATTCCAACCATTATCTTGTGTCTATTTATGCCCTGTTTGTGAACACAACTCACCACTCACCTGATGAAGGAGCAATGTTCCGAAAGCACGTGTTACGAAGTAAACCTGTTGGATTTTAACCTTGTGTCGTGAGACCACTTATTGTCCAATGCCGGCAACTCCACATCATGTCTAACTGTTATATTGCGTTGCAGCAAACAAACAGCTAAATTTGGACTATATGTGCACATTATGGAAGCCACATTAAGCATGGAGGTATGATAAAAGGCACTAAGGAAACAACGATACTGGCTCATTGAGGGCAACATGACCCGTGGCAATGAAATTCTGAAAGGACCTTGTTGGCGCAGTAACAAAGGGGTGGGTCATTCTCAACTTCTTGACTAACCACCACCCCCGCCCCCACCTCTTCCCTCCTCTGTGAGTGCTCAGTCTGCTTCAGACTCCAGGAAAGCAGCGAGGAATGACGTTTGTAAATCCTTGCTCCTGGCGTAGATCAGAAATCCAGGGACAGATAATTTTAATGGACATAAAATGCTGCCAGCCATGAATTGGATGTGCTGACTCCAACATCTAATTTCCTTGTACGTGCTCCTGTTGCACCTGAGTTGATGCCATTTCCCGTAATTTGTGAGATTCACCCCAGAATTCTCCCTGCAGCTTGTTCAGTTTATTCAGTGAGAAGCTGAGCCATCCTAGCTGCAGCACCAGGTTCGACTGGGCGGGAGCTGTGTAGACATTATGTGGACAGCATCATGTCCTGCTGCAATGCACTTTGGTCAAACACAGGCCTGCTGACGTTCCCTGTCATAGCTTACTCATGAATAGTGACCACATACCCTGGGGGAGAGGTAACTGAAAGCTATTGGGTTCCATGACCCCACATATGAG
Source organism: Carcharhinus amblyrhynchos (assembly GCF_965287045.1). NCBI lineage: Eukaryota > Metazoa > Chordata > Chondrichthyes > Carcharhiniformes > Carcharhinidae > Carcharhinus > Carcharhinus amblyrhynchos. The sequence continues at coordinate 41,395,536 of NC_137324.1, read as the reverse complement.
CAAAAAGCCAACCTTGCTCAGTGTGAGAAAAGGAGGGGAGAAAATAGGTGAAGAAAAATGATCTTGACAAATGTCTGCAAGTGGAAGTGGTTCCTTTTCGAGAAGGGAGAGCAGCAAAGGGAATGTCAGCCTCTGCTGGTTGTATAAATAGCTGATTACAGAACAGGATTGACAGAAGCCAGGCAATGAATTAGTTCAGCAAGAAGTCTCACAACACCAGGTTAAAGTCCAACAGGTTTATTTGGTAGCACAAGCCACTAGCTTTTGGAGCGCTGCTCCTTTATCAGGTGAGTGGGAGTTCTGTTCACAAACAGGGCATATAAAGACACAAACTCAATTTACAAAATAATGGATGGAATGCAAGTCTTTACAGGTAATCAAGTCTTAAAGGTGCAGATAGTGTGAGTGGAGAGAAGGTTAAGCACAACATTTGCAACTCTCCAATCTTCATGCACCTTACCCGTGACAATCGATGATTCAAATATCTCGGCTAGGGAACCTGCAATTTTCTCCCTAGCCTCCCACAATGTCCTGGGATACACTTCATCAGGTCCCAAGGATTTATCTACCTTGATGCGCTTTAAGACTTCCGGCACCTCCTTCTCTGTAATATGTATATTCCTCAAGACATCACGATTTATTTCCCCAAGTTCCCGAACATCCTAAGTAAATACTGAAGAGAAATATTCATTTAGGATTTCACCCATCTCTTGTGGATCCGTACATAGATGACCTTGTTGATCCTTAAGAGGCCCTACTCTCTCCCTTGTTACTTTTTTGCCCTTTATTTGTTTGTAGAAGCTCTTTGGATTCTCCTTTGCTTTATCTGCCAAAACAATCTTGAGTCCCCTTTTTGCTCTCCTGATTTCTCTCTTAACTCTAATCCTACAATCCCTATACTCTTCAAGGGATTCACTTGATCCCAGCTGCCAATGCACGTCATGTGCCTTTTTCTTCTTCTTGACCAGGGCCTCAATATCCCGAGTCATTCAGAGTTCCCTACTTCTGCCAGCCTTGCCCTTCACTCTAAGAGGAATGTGTTTACCCTGAACCTGGTTAACACACTTTTGAAAGCGTGCCACTTACCAGACATCCCTTTGTCTTCCCACAGACTCCCCCAATTAACTTCTGAAAGTTCCTGCCTGATACCATCAAAACTAGCCTTGCTCCAATTTATTATAGAATTGTACAGTGCAGAAAGAGGCCATTTGGCCCATCGAGTCTGCACCGACCACAATCCCACCCATTCCCTACCCCCATATCCCTACACATTTACCCGCTAATCCCTTTAAACTACACATCTCAGAACATTAAGGGGCAATTTTAACATGGCCAATCAACCTCACCCGCATATCTTTGGACTTTTTGTATTTTAACTTTTGGGCCAGACCTATCATTCTCCATAGCTATCTTAAAACCAATAGAATTGTGGCCACTTGTCTCAAAGTGATCCCTCACTAACACTTCTGTCACCTACTCTTCTTTATTTCCCAAGAGGAGGTCAAGTTTTGCCCCCTCTCTAGTCGGGCCATCCACACACTGAATGAGAAATTCCTCCTGAATACACTCAACAAATTTCTTTCCATCCAACCTTCTAATCCTATGGCTGTCCAGTCAATGTTGGGAAAGTTAAAATCTCCGACTGTTATCACCCTATTTTTCTTGGAGCTATCTGTAATCTCCTTACATATTTGCTCCTCAATTTTCCACCAACTATTTGGGGGCCTATAGTACAACCCTATCAAAGTGATTTCCCCCTTCTTATTTCTCAGTTCTACCCATATAGACTCAGTGGCCGATCCCTCTCAGGTTATATCCCCTCTCATAACAGCCATGATGCTTTCCCTAATCAAAAGTGCAACTCCCCCTCTCTTACCTCCTGTTCTATCTTTCCTATCGCATCTGTATCCTGGAACATTCAGCTGCCAGTCCTATCCCTCCCTTAGCCATGTTTCAGTAATTGCTATAATATCCCAGTCCCATGTACCCATCCATGCCCTCAATTCACCTGTCTTGCCCATCAGGTCTCTCGCATTGAAATAAATGCAGTTTAATTTGGACTTCCCTGCTCTCTGTCCTGCTTTTGCCTGATCTGTCTGGTACTAGGATTATTGACACTGCCTTTACCACTTAATGTGCTCTCTTTAGCTTCTGTGCTGTTTTCAAACTTCTCTTCTGTCTCCCTACCGCTTTGGACCCCACCCCCTGCCAAACTAGTTTAAACCCTCCTGAGTAGCTCTAATAAACATCCTCATCAGGATGTTAGTCCCCCTCCTGTTCATGTCCTGCTTGAACAGGTCAGCCCTTCCCTAGAAAAGATCCCAATGATCCAAAAATCTAAATCCCTGCCCCCTGCACCAGCTCTCAAACCACACATTCATCTGCCTAATCATCCTATTCATATTCTTACACACATGTGGCAGCAGTAATAGTCCTGAAATTACTACCTTCGATGTGCTGCACTTTAGCCTTCTGCCTAACTCTCAATATTCACACTTCAGGACCTCATCCCTTTTCCTACCTATGTCATTGGTACCAATATGTACAACGACCTCTGGTTGTTCACACCGCCCCCCCCTTAAGAATGTCCTGTATTATTGGGATTCTATGGGGCAAATAGCCTACTCTTCCTATTTTGCATTAAATTCTGATCCAATGCACAACAGCCCACCTGGTTTCCACTGGATGGGCAGGCTCAATTTGTCCCTTGAATATTTCAAGCATCACATTGGCATTACATCACAGCTAAGCAGATTCAGCCCGATTACTGGCCTTCAAATTGGTCACCGCTTGCAAAAGGCCAAATCCCAGTAGGGGAAGTTTGAAAACATTGTAAAGATTACTTACGTGGCGAAAAACTGCAGCAGGCGACGGTGCAGAGGGACCTCGGGGTCCTTGTGCATGAGTCGCAAAAACCCAGCTTGCAGGTGCAGCAGGTGGTCAGGAAGGCGAATGGGATGCTGGCCTTCATAGCGAGGGGGATTGAATATAAAAGTAGGGAGGTCTTGCTGCAGCTGTATAGGGCATTGGTGAGGCCGCAGCTGGAGTACTGTGTGCAGTTTTGGGCGCCGCACCTGCGCAAGGATATTTTGGCCCTGGAGGGAGTGCAGAGGAGGTTTACTAGGCTGATACCGGAGTTGAGGGGATTGAGCTATGAGGAGAGGCTGAATAAACTAGGCTTGTACTCGTTAGAGTTTAGAAGAATGAGGGGAGATCTCATTGAGACGTATAAGATGATGAATGGGATGGATAGGATAGAGGTGGAGAGACTCTTCCCGCTCAAAAAAGACAGTAGGACTAGGGGGCACAGCCTCAAGATAAAGGGGAGGCGGTTTAGAACGGAGTTGAGGAGGAACTTCTTCACTCAAAGGGTGGTGAATCTCTGGAATTCTCTGCCCGTTGAAGTGGTGGAGGCTGCCTCGCTAAATATTTTTAAGAAGCGGGTTGATGGGTTCTTGATAAGAGAGGGGATTAAGGGTTATGGGGAGAGGGCGGGAAAGTGGAACTGAGCCACAACAGATCAGCCATGATCTTATTGAATGGCGGGGCAGGCTCGAAGGGCTAGATGGCCTACTCCTGCTCCTATTTCTTATGTTCTTATGTTCTTATGTTCTTAAAGAAACAAAGGTAACAAAATACCAATGAGCTTTATAACAGATGCAGTCATCTACGTCAGATCCAAGAACTCGAAATCGTGTATGTTAGTCACAACCTTCAGTCTTCCCACTGTGACATCTCCACCATTATCCTCCTGCTTGCTTCCACAGCTCTTTATTACTGGGAGTTCACTTTTCTACCAGACTTCATTTCATTTCCTTGTCATTTTTGATCTTGTCACAGAGCGGAGAGATGAGGAAAAATCTACCCACAATTCTCAGCTGACAGCCGTGCATCATTTGAGTGACTGTCTGTGGATGTTGCAACAAGATGTCAATTTTACATAAATCATAGAAAAGAACCCACATGTTGCCACTCTTACTCTCTCAAGTGTCAAACACCAGTGTGTGTTTGTATCCGCCTGTTGGAATCCATTCAGCTTGCTACACGTTGCACTAGATTTGACAGCAAATCTCATTAGAACAAGTATGAATCACAAATAACAAAAAAAATACTTCTCAGTGTCTGAAATCCACAGCTGGTCAGTCGAAATCTGAAAGAGAAAGAAAGGGTAACGTGTCGAGTGGGATTTTCAGCAGGACTCAATGATGGGTCAAAGTTGCCGAGTTGAACTCTGCTCCACTTCAGGACATCAGCTGACCTGTTGTGAGTTCACACAATTCCAATCTTTAGGTTTCAAACCTTTCTTTCTGATAATCTGTAATTTGTATCTGAACCAAAGTGGTTTTAGAACATAAGAACATAAGAAATACGAGCAGGAGTAGGCCATCTAGCCCTTCGAGCCTGCCCCGCCATTCAATAAGATCATGGCTGATCTGTCGTGGCTCAGTTCCACATTCCCGCCCTCTCCCCATAACCCTTAATCCCCTCTCTTATCAAAAACCCATCTACCCGCGTCTTAAAAATATTTAGCGAGGTAGCCTCCACCACTTCAACGGGCAGAGAATTCCAGAGATTCACCACCCTTTGAGTGAAGAAGTTCCTCCTCAACTCCGTTCTAAACCACCCCCCCTTTATCTTGAGGCTGTGCCCCCTAGTCCTACTATCCTTTCTGAGCAGGAAGAGTCTCTCCACCTCTACCCTATCCCTCCCATTCATCATCTTATACGTCTCAATGAGATCTCCCCTCATCCTTCTAAACTCCAACGAGTTTGTGTCTGGCGAGGTCACCATTTTATCTGACCATCGGCCAACGTTCATCCCCAGCATGTATCATGTAAAATTGTACAGATGGGCAAAATGGAAACTATAAAAACTGCATTTATATTGCCAATAGCCAATCTCTGCGTTCTCATACTGGAAAAAGTCTGACAACACCAGGTTTTAGTCCAACCTATTTATTTGATAATATACTCGCAAGCTTTCGGGTTAGCCCCTTCGTCAGGTGAATGGAGAGTTCTGGCCTCAGACAGAGCTTATAAAGCACAGAGACAGTTTAGAGATTACTGATTCTAATCAGTAATCTCTAAACTGTCTGTGCTTTATATGCTCTGTCTGAGGCCAGAACTCTCCATTCACCTGACGAAGGGGCTAACCCGAAAGCTTGCGAGTATATTATCAAATAAATAGGTTGGACTAAAACCTGGTGTTGTCAGACTTTTTACTGTGTTTACGCCAGTCCAACGCCGGCATACCCACATCATTCTCATACTGGTTCAGATGCTGATTGTGCAGTGGATTGGCCCAGAGAATCATCTTGACTGCTGCCATCATTAACCAGCACAGTGTACTTGGTATGGTTGTACACCAGCTGAACTTTCAGGGACCAGGCTCCAATCTGTTTGCAGTAAATTTCTGAATTGATGTGTTGACATTGCTGTCCTCGCCCTTCTCTGAGGCTGTATGTCCAAATGCAACAGGTGGCAGATTTTGAGGAACACATCCTTAGCGAAATGGAGACATTGACACAATTCATTGTGAAGCTGAGCTGGGAGGATTGCTCCTTGAAAACCCTGGGTAAGTACAGCCTCCTGATAAGAGCCCTTCTTCTCCTCTTCTTCCTTGTCCCTCTTCCAGCTGTTTCTCCTCCTTTCAGTAATTTGATTGAGTTTTTTGAGGAGGTGACAAAAATGATTGACGATGAACGGGTCGTGGATGTTGTCTACATGGACTTTAGTAAAACATTTGACAAGATCCCTCATGGTTGATTGGTGCAAAAGGCTAAATTACAGGGGACCAAGGACGATCTAGCTAGATGGATTCAGAACTGGCTTGGCCACAGAAGACAGAGGGTAGCAATGGGAGAGTGTTTTTCTGAATGGAGGTCTGTAACTAGTAGTGTTCCACAGAGGTCAGTGCTGGGACCACTGTCGTTTATAATATATATAAGTGATTTGGAAGAAAATGTAGCTAGTCTGACGAGCAAGTTTGCAAATGATACTAAGATTGCTGGAGTTGTGGATAGTAATGAAGTTTGTCAGAGAATGTAGTAAGATATGGATAGGCTGAAAATTGGGCAGAGAAATGGCAGATAAAATGTAATCCAGACAAATGTGAGATGATGGATTTTAATAGATCAATTTCAGGTGGGCGCTATAAAATAAATGGCAGAACCATTCGGACCGTAGACACACATACAGATCTGGGCATGCAGGTCCATAGATCCTTAAAAGTGGCAGGACGGGTGGAACAAGTGTTGAAGAAGGCATTTGGCATGCTTGCCTTCATTGGCCGGGGCATCAAGTATAACTGTTGGCAAATTATGTTACAGTTATATAAAACGATGATTAGGCCACATTTGGATTACTGTGTCCAATTCTCGTCACCACACTATCAGAAGGGTGTGGAAGCTTTGGCGAGAGTACAGAAAAGACCTACCAGGATGTTGCCTGGTATGAAGGGTATTAGCTATATGAAGAGATTAAATAAACTGGGATTGTTCTCCCTGGAAAAACAGTGGCTAAGGGGCAACCTGTTAGAAGTTTGTAAAATTATGAGGGACAGGGATAAGGTGAACAACTGGAAACTTTTTCACAGGGCAGAAATGACAATTACAAGAGGGAACACATTCACTAAGGGGGAAAGTTTCAGTAAAGATGTTCAGGGGAAGTTTTTTTTAACACAGGTGGTGGTGGGAGCCTGGAAAGCACTGTTAAGTGAGGTGCTTTAGACAGACACGTTAGCAACATTTAAGACTTATCTGGATAGGTATGTAAACAGGCAGGGAATAGAGGCATACAGGCAATTGGTCTTGATGGGACAAAGTGATCAGCACAGGCTTGGGGGGCTGCAGGGCCTGTTGGTATGCTGTACTCTATTTGTTCTTTGTTCTCTGCGGTGCTTCTGCTGATTCTCCCTGTCAACCTTCAGGCCAAGGGGGATGGTAACCATAGCTGCCATGATTAGAGCAAATTCTAAACAGAACCCTTGAAGCCAAGATCACATACTACACCACTCCTTGGCACCATACCCACAAACATCCACTCCATCCACCAGTAGCAGCAGTGTGTACTATCTACAAGATGCATTGCAGCAATTCACCAAAGATCCTGAGACAGCACCTTCCAAACCTACAGCTACTTCCATCGAGAAGGAAAAGGGTAGCAGATATATGGGAACGTCACCACCTACAAGTTCCTCTCCAAGCCTCTCACCATCCTGACTTGGAATTATTCACCATTCCTTCACAGTTGCTGGGCTAAAATCCTGGAATGCCTCCCTAATGGCATTGTGGGTCAACCCACAGTATATGGACTGCACTCAAGAAGACAGCTCACCACCACCTTCTCAAGGGCAACTAGGGATGGGCAATAAATGCTGGCCAGCCAGCGACACTCATGTCCCATGAATGAATTTTAAAAAAAGACATCAGTAACTTTAAAAAACAAACCACCAAACACTTCTACTAACTCAACAGCAGTCCATAGTCATCAATTAGCCACTGACCTGAATGTAATTGAAGATTTTTTTTAACTATCACTAAGTGGAAGGGTCCATCCCACTGTGTAACACATGTCCAGCTTTGCGAGGTTAGGATAGGGCAATCGTTGAAGAATTGCAGTGGAAAATGTATTTTCTGTATTGGAGTCAAATCAATGTTATTTACAGAATGATGCCACAATCTGCTTGTACAACATCCTTCCTAGCACCCACCTGAATACTCGGACTAAAAAAATGGCATCCAGCACAACGTGCACCAGAAGCGTATGCACGTGGCTGAGACACAATATGAAACAGTACTTGTAGCACCTTAAACACAGACACGCTGGAGGCAAATTTTGGAGCCCTACTTCTTACTCAACACAAGCTGTTTTGCTTTGTTTAGTCCCTCCCAGTGGTCTAAGGTGCCTTTGTTCTCCTCTGTCTGCTGGTCCACTCCATTAATCTCCCACTAATGATTCATAATTGCGGAACAAAATGTCTCAGTGTGTTAATAGCCTATTCATAAGACATAAGTGTAAGCAGATGTATCATCTTTCTTCAACAGTAAAGTCGATAATGGCTGTAGAATTTTCTTATTGCAATGTCAACCTGTGCACCACTTTTAATGAAGTTTACTACATTCGCACTTCAGAAAATTTGCATGGGTCGAAACGTCTTTGTTTTGAGAAGTGTTTTGGTTCTTATTTTGCCGCAGCATAGAAACATTTCCCAATATTGTTTCTCCAAGACCCTTAGCAATGCCACTTTTCTATTTCTGGTGCATTGTGAAGAAGGCTGAACTCAGTTTAAAGCGGCATGCTTGCTGTAACTAATTCTTCGCATAATATTCCGCTTGAGTTCGGACTGTCAATAACAAGTTTTTTTAAAAAAACTCTACATGCCCACGGATCCAGGGCCAAAATGTCACCTAGCAGATACATTGACACCCCGTTCGTTTGCAACATGAAGGACAACTTGAATCATACAAAGCAGCAGGGCAATGAACCAAAAGGAAGCTTCCAAGATGTGAAGAGTGAAATGGAGTTAAAGGGTTCAGCACAATGTTGTGCCGGTTTCTCCTCTGCCATCAGCAATTCTGGATCATTGATATTAGACGAACTGAAATGTCATGAGGTAGTTACAGATAAGGACGGCCATTGTTTCAAAGAAAACCATTTATGACTGTTTTTAAGTTTTATTTAAAGTTTATTTATTAGTGTCAGAAGTAGGCTTACATTAACACTGCAATGAAGTTACTGTGAAAACCCCCTGGTCATCACACTCCGGCACCTGTTCAGGTACACTGAGGGAGAGTTTGGCATGGCTATCACACCCTAACCAGTACGTCTTTCAGACTGTGGGAGAAAACCGGAACACCCAGAGAAAACTCACACAGGCATAGGGAGAGTATGTAAACTCCGCACAGGTAGTGATACAAGCCAGGAATCGAACCCAGGTCCCTGGCGCTGTGAGGCAGCAGTGCTAACCACTGTGTCACCATGCTGCAGTGATGTCACAGTGGTAAACAGTCCCCCAAGATGTTTTATAGAATTGGGGAAATTCGTGTCTCATCTGTGTCAGCTAAAAATGACCTGTCCAGCCTAATCCAACTTGGCAGCTCTTGGACTGTAGCCTTGAAGTAGAGATGCCAGCATTGGACTGGGGTGAGCACAGTAAGAAGTCTTACAACTGCAGGTTAAAGTCCGACAGATTTATTTGGTATCTCAACCTTTTGGAGTACTGCTCCTTCATCAGGTGACTCACATGATGAAGGAGCAGTGCTCCAAAAGCTTGTGATACCAAATAAATCTGTGGACTTTAAACTAATGTTGTGCGACTTCTTATTGTAATCTCAAAGGTTTTGGCACTTTGCACAACAATCCAATTACTTTTTAAATGTGATGAATATTTCTGCCTCGATCAACTTTTTCATTCCAGAGCCCCATCACCCTCTGGGTGTGAACATTTCTCCTCAGATTCCCTCTGGCTCTTCCACCAATTAATTTGGCAGAAATTTTCTACCAAATTCTCGTGGATGGGATCCCCCGCTCCTGCCAATATACGACTCCAATCCATGACGTAGTCTGCGGCAACGGAGAGTGCATGGTATGCAAAACCACGTAGATATCAGTGGGACTAGAAGACCTTCGCTGCTGGAAAATACACCACGGGGGTTGTGGGGAGGAGTGGCAAGGAATGGAAAATTCTGTCCTTTAAATCCACACCCCTTGTTATTGACAACTCCATGATGTAACTTCCTCACGTCCACTCTGTCTAGGCCTGCATCATTTCATACATACCGATTAACTCTATTTTGCTACAGATGAAATTAACCTCAGCCTATCCAATCTTGCATCACAGATAAAATTCTCCAATCCTGGCAACGTTCTCATAAATCTCCTCTGTCCCCTCTCATCCTTCCTGCAATGTGGCGATCGCCACTTTATGCAGCGCTCAAACTGGAACCTAGCTAATGTTTCTGGCAATAACTTCTCTGCTCTTGTGTTCTATGCTGCAGCCAACAAATAAAAGAATCCCATATGTCTTGTGAAACACCTTATCCTCCTGCTCTTCCATCTTCAGGGATCTGTAGACATTTACTCCAAGGCCCTGCTGTTCAACCAGTTTGATCACGTTTGCCCATAATTGCCAAATGCAATACCTCACATTCCCTCAGATTGAATTCCATTGGCCATTTCTTGCCCAGCTGAGCAATCCTGTCTATAGTGTACTGCCTGCTTCCTCATCATTAATCGTACAGTCTGCCATATGAGACTTGTCAAAAGAAACCTTGCTAAAATCCATACAAACTATATCAAACTCACATCAACCTTGCCAGTGGAAGTAAAGAGGCGACAGTTAGATTCTAGTGTACTTGTGTACACTTATGTATAACCTAACTATTAAAAACTGTTATAAAGAAGGTGTTTGCATCAGCAATGTTCCACAAATAGCAGGGAAGTGAAGCTAGCACTGTAATGAATTTTTTGATTTGATTTATTATTGTCACATGCATTGGTACATAGTGAAACATATTTTTTTCATGTTTATGCAGACAAATCATACCATTCATAGTGTACATGGGGAGAGGGAAAGGAGAAGGTGCAGAATGTAGTGTTGCAGTCATAGAGAACTTTGTATAACTTTATATAAGGTCGGCCCATTCAAAAGTCTGATAGCAGCAGATAGTCGGTTGGTACATGATCTCAGACTTTTGTATCTTTTTCCTGACAGAAGATGGTTGAAGGGAGAATGTCCGGAGTATGTGGGGTCCTTGAATATCCTGGCTGCTTTTTCCAAGGCAGCGGGGAATGTAGATGGGAGTCAATGGATGGGTTTGCGTGATGGGCTGGGTCTTCGTTCACGACCCTTTGCCAGTTAGAACTTTTGATTAAACAAATTAAACTTTTGGCTGGAAAGCATGTCTCCTTGAACTGTTGATGAATCATCGTCCCTGGTCTGGTGGCTGCAGTGTTTCGAGTGTGAGGCTCCAGTTCAAATCCAATTCTTGATTGCTGTTCAGCCTGAAAGGGAAGGACAAGAATCTCTTCTGGGGCTGCGCAAGTATGCCTCCTGGTGGCTCAATCAAAGAACTAAATCAACAAAATCTAAACAAACGACCGCAGGCCTCCTGTCAAGGAGGATAGGGCCGCTCCCCCCAAAATCAATGCCCTGCTAAACTGCTGCACTGTGCCGAAGAAGGGGGATAAGTAAATAATCTGGTCTACGCTGTGTCGTGTGACCTGCTGCATTATAGAGATGAAAGAAAAAGCTGTGGATGCCAGAAATCTGAAGGAAAAATAGAAAATGCTGGAAATCCCTAACAAACTCATTCACCGTGTGAAAGAGCAAAGGAATATTAGTATTTCAGGCAGAGTTCCTTCAGGACTGTTTCGATGAAGGATGGCCAAAACAAAATATTAACCTCTCCTTTTTATTCTCAGACGGGCGAGCCAGCGCATTTCCAGCATATTATTATTTATTTGACTAAAGTTCCGTTAAACAAACACTAGAATTTAAAATATTGTAATTTTTTTCCAACTCGTCAGGGGTAGGGTTATCCAAGGGTAAGGAAACGTTTAAAATGCTGTTAAAATGCTTTAAATTGCAGTTGATTATTAAAATGTCCATTTTGGCACTGAAAGCGCAATTAATCATTGCGCAGATTACTGTGGCCGCCACAATATTATAGCTTTGGCTGAAAATTCACAAACACATTTATGTATGTATGTAAATGTAACCAACACAGAATCCTTTGACTCCACTGCATTTAGATGGCAGTAATCGTCTTTTGTGACATAATTGGTCCTCATGAGAAATGCTGTAAGGTTAAAAGAGATTGCAGTTTGAGCGGGATAAAAGAAATTGCTCACTGGCATCAATTATTTACTGTAAAAAATCAATTTCTGGCATGGCTGCAGTAAAGCACAATAATGACTGCACTTTCTGATATGTTGGGTTTTGCATTCTCTCAGCCGTTCAGTGGGCACACAGTAAGACACTGGCAGTGGGGATTACATCTGTTCACCAAATCTCAGAACCGCTGCCTGCTTTGTGATGCGCTGTGGGTTTATTTTCTTTTTTTTTCCCCCTTTCATTTGCAAATCAGGCTTTGTCAAAGCCTCGGTTAGCCCCTTGGTTGGCTTACGCAGGACTGCTTTCTGAGGAGATGTTGCTTTGTTGCTACAACAGGGTTGTTTTGGATAGGATGGGCCAGCAAACTTATAGCCTGGAAATCTATCAGAACATGCCAGCAGCATGACAGGGCTCATTGTACCATCTGTACACCGTGGTTTGCTAGGCTCTGCTTCTCATTCATTTTAAAGTGCAGTGTGGTTTTATTGTTCCAAACTGGCTTGAAGATGTTTCATAAAATAGTATCAAACCTATAAGCTGTTTAAGCATGTATTTCTCATGGCTGCCACAGAATCTCTGAATCCCTGCAGTGCAGAAGGAGGCCATTTGGCCCATCAAGCCTGCACCAATTCTCTGATAGTGTATCTTTACCCAGTGTCTCACATTCACCATGGCTAATTCATCTAACCTACACATCTTAGAATTGTGGGAGGAAACCAGAGCACCCGGAGGAAATCCAGGCAGATGTGGGGAGAACGTGCAAACTCCAAAGAGAGCCATCCAAGGTCGGATTTGAATCCAGGCCCCTGGCATTGTGAACAGATCCATAGCATTCTGATACTGGCCACCTCGTGCTCAGGGGAACAAGGATGAGTTTGGTGAGAGTAGGGGTGGGTAAAAAGATATGGAACAAGGGTGGGTAGGGAATGCTAGAAAGAAGAGCAAATGAAAGGATTGGAGTGTGGGGAGAAAATGAAACACGAACGCTTTGATTTCTTATTTCGTATTGGCTTAATTCTGGACTCGGAAATCAAGAATTTAAAAAATTTAGATAAGAAAAAAGGAGCAGACAGAGAAAGGGAGAGGAGAAATTTAGTGGTGGAGAATAGGAAACTGCCTGGTAGTCAGAGAAGTAGTGGGTTGTCCAATAGCAGGGAGAAATCAGGAGCAACAGAAACAGGTCTGTAGATATGATAAGGTACTGCGCAAAGGCTGACAATGAGTCTCTGTAACTGTCTGTGTTATCAGGCTTTCTGTAGCTAAATGATGAATGGATTCATAAAGACTGAGTTTAGAATTTCACTGCAAATAGTGCAGCCAGGATATCTTCCTCCGAAATTTGACTCTTGCTGACGGAAATTCCAGCGTCCATTAGAGAGCCAGTGGCCACAAACATGACGAATGGATTTTAAAGAAACTTCGCTTCCCATTTAAACAGTCACCCTCCCAGAGGTGTAAGGAATGTCAAAGTAGTATTACAGCTCCAGGATTTCCCCAGAGTTTTAAGACAAATTGCTTTGGTAAAGTTGGAGCTCAAAAATCCTCAACAGAATTGCAGGCTAACCTGCCTAGCCCATTTAACGTAGCTGCACTGTTAACCAAGTGGTATTTACTTTGTCTCGAAATATATTTTGACTTCAAAGTTGAATCAGACATGGCGACATATTTGTACATAAAATCAATTAAAGCTTTATTTGCAACAAACTCCAGAATCAGCAAAGCGGCAACACTTCCAAGCAGTAAGGTATCTGCTATGAAGGAACCTTGTACAAGAACAAGACGTCAGTAATCACAATACTATCTCTGCCCAGGGAACTGCACCAGCTGAGGTGCTTCTAAGGAGGATTCCCACAGTCCAGCTGCTGGGCACATATGACTGTCAGAATGTCTCAACAGCTGTATTCCACCTTTGTTTCCCAGTCTTTGTATGGACTTCTTTATATTTGTCTGAGCAAGTAGTGCTTTCCTGCTAAAATTAGTTTCCTTATAAGGACATAAGAAATAGGAGCAGGAGTAGACCATCTAGCCCTTCGAGCCTGCCCCACCATTCTGTAAGATCATGGCTGATCTGAAGTGGATCAGTTCCACTTACCCGCCTGCTCCCCATAACCCTTAATTCCCTCGTCTATCAGAAATCTATCTACCCGTGACTTAAATATATTCAACAAGGTAGCCTCCACCACTTCAATGGGCAGAGAATTCCAGCGATTCAGCACCCTTTGAGTGAGGGTGAGATTTATACCAAATCTCAGCACCAGCGCCTCATCACCGGCACATTTGGTGTAGTTGATCATTCATCTTTGAGAACCTGGCTGCCCCTGAAAATGCTCACTTATTCAGTATTGAGGCATCTTCCCATAGTTAGCTGTTGTTTAGTCTTACATCGGTAAACTTCATGAACGTCGTGAATAATACTTTCCCTTTCAATTTGATACATTTACCCAAAGTTGTTGAATCATGGACAAGATTTTCCAGCCCTGCCGACCACCAGGGTTTTCCAGTCCCGTTGAAAGTCAATGGACTTTTGGCTAGGCCACGGGTCCTGCCATGATGAGAATGACAACATTTTGTTCTCTTTCCACAAACAAAATTTAAGAAAACATTTTATTCTGGTGCAGGCGTGATGGACACATTGGGTGTGAACTTACTGGCTGTTCACACCACGCTTCCACTTCAGTGAAGTCGGAGAATTGGGTGACTAGCCAAATCTCCATCCGCTGTGGCGAGATGGGAAAATCCGGCTGATGTGAATGGTAGTAAGATTCCAGCCAATGACTCCCTTCTGCGCTGTATCACTCCATAATTCAACGGAGGCTCTTTAACTTCTACAAAGACTGGTTGCATTTCACAAACTGTAAACCAAAAAGGATGAAGAATGCCTCATATGGAACACTGGATCCTTGTCAGGAGAAAGCTTCATATTGCTGCTACACAACTTTGATTTTTGTCTTTAAAGGGTATTTTTGAAATAGGAGGCATGTCTAAACAATGTATTTTGCATGCGTTTTCTGTTTACCACTGATATATCTGCACTCTTCCAATTCTGGCCTCATGTGCCTTCCTGATCTTAATTGCTGCACTGTTGTTGCCCATATCTTCATCTGCCAAGGCCCAGAGCTCTGGAATTCCCAGCTTAAACCTCTCAGCCCCACTACTTCTCCTTCTTCATTTTAAACTCTCCTTAAAACCTACTTGGTGATCTGCCCTAATATCTCGTTACTTGGCTCTGCGTCAAATTTTTGGTTGATAGAGCTTCTGTGAAGTACCTTGGGATGTTTGCTATATTAATGGCACAGTTTAAAAATAAAAGCTATTACCAGAGTACACATGGCAGACTCACTGCCTGATCCACTCAGAGAAAGCACAATTCAAGACATCAGTAGACCATAATGAAGGAAGAGTGCTAGATAAAAAAAACTTACAAAAATATATAAATATGAAATTATACTAGCTGCGTACCAGGACCTGCTGTAAAATATTAATTTAGCAACAGAAGTAAAAACAAATTGCTGCAATACATAACTGTTTAACTAAATGCCACTTATCAACATTGTCAAAATATCTTTTATATCCCTACTCAAACAATTGAACTCATATATTATTGATTTCTGGTTATCTGAAATCCCAGATACCTGGAGTCATTCATCCTCCCCGGAGTAGCTTGTATAATTGGAAGTCTACTGTACTTCAAGCAATTTATTGATATTTCATATTTTTCAGATGGCATAATAGCAGCACTAAAAAGGCAATAACATTTTCAGATACCATCTTTTCTTTTCACGTTTGACACAATGCACCCCCCCCCACCCTTAGAAAAAATGTAATATCAATACTTTATTTTTCAAAATGAATACAGGAACTTATGACTAGGTGTTTTGTTGTGCAATTCTTCTGAAACACTGCCTTTGTAAGACACAACAAAGGGATACTGAGAGTAGAAAGGAAACAATAGGAAAGCACCTTCAACCAAATCTATTATTTTGTTTTTTGGTCTTGGCCAGAAGCATATTTTCAAATAATGCAGGAGCACAACTTTCAGGGTTGCACACTGTTGTCTTTTGAAATACTTAGCTGTTTGTTGTCGTAGCTTAGGGCTGAGCAACATGCTTAACATCAGATGCAGATTTTTTCTTTAAAAAAAAATAAATCGCTTCAAAGGCTCACTCTAAATTCTAAAATATTCAAATATTAAAATAACTTTCATATCAAGCTCTTAGTACAATGCCACTGAGGGATCTCTGAGTGTCTTCATGTATGAAATTGTTGCTGCTTGGGGTGTCACAGAAGGATTATCTCTTGGAAAATTATATACAAGATACTCCATAGATTAAGTAAATATAAGCCTCTAAGCAACCTTGCTCCCCTATTGACTCAGTGGGTAAATGCATCAGTTGGTGTGATTCTGGGTCTGATTTTCACAGTCTTCTTGACTAAACGGACCTTTAAGAATGGCACACAGTGCCTGAATGCAGTCGTCCCAGCCACTTCTGATGGATCTAATTGGTGGCAGTCAGTGGAAGTTAGCAGCATGTGATTCACATAGTCCTGAACTCAGCAGGGCTATTTACTTTAGTGTTGCGTCCAAACAGACCACATTTTGAATGTTCCAGGTGCCTTAACTCATGTTTTGGGAGTCAACAATTGATGAAGTAGAGGTTAATGTTATTGAAGGACAGCTCAGGTCTGTTTAAGCATCATGATCTTTTTTTTATTTTCTACTGTTTAAATTTGGAATAAAACCGGCTTTAGCTATTAATGAAGTTAAAACCACTCTGCTGAACTTCTTTGATTGGCAGGCCATCTGGTGTTGGTTAGAAAAATAGCAGAACCATGTGTTCCACAGATTAAATATAATTCCTTGTTGACATGGTGGATATGAGACAGCATGGGGGTTGGGGGGTATGAGTTGTCATTGAGGTGGTATGAAATTATAATGGAGTGTGGGGGTTGGGTGGAGAGGTGAGGGATGATGACTACAGGGCCCAATAGCTTCTAAAGCAACTGGGAGAAAGCCCAGAGACTTAAGATTGGCTTTCTGAGCAACCCATATAGGCGATCAGTGAGTCTGACTCTATTCCACCCCCCCTCCCCAGATCAAAAGTTAGGTGTAATGGAGCCCTTTAAGCTGAAACAGATATACTGAGTCAGGAAATTTCCTGATTTGAACTACCCATCTCATTAGTGAAAATCCAACCCAATAAGTCAAAAAGTTTCCAGAGATGACCCATGTGATCCCTTGTGCAACTAACCACAGCATTCCTGGTTTATGGAAAGGAAAGCTGATACACAGTTCTTATTTTTGAAGGAAGGTAAGGTGAGAGCGATTTCTTAGAATCCCTACAGTGCAGAAAGGAGGCTATCTGGTCCATTGAGTCTGCATCAACAACAATCCCACTCAGGCCCTATACCCGTAACTCCATGTATTTACCCTGCTAATCCCCTGACGCTGAGAGACAAGTCAGCATGGCCAGTCCACCTAGTCTGCACATCTTTGGACTGTGGGAAGGAACCGGAGCACCCAGAGGAAATCCACACAAACATGGGGAGAATGTGCAAACTCGGCACAGCCAGTCACCTGGGGCTGGAACTGAATCCTGGCATTGTGAGGCAGCAGTGCTAACCACTGTGCCACCCAAAATGCTATCTTGGCTATGATGCCTCCCATGATCAAAGGCCATTGTGGGACCTGGGTTCGATTACCAGCTTAGGTGACTGTCTGTGTGGCATTTGCACATTCTCCCCATGTCTGCATGGGTTCCCTCTGGATGCTCCAGTTTCATCCCACAATCCAAAAATGTGCGGGTTAGGTTGATCGGCCGTGCTAAATTGTCCCTTAGTGTCAGGGGGATTAGTAGGGTAAATATATGGGGTCATGGGGATATGGGTGAGATTGTTGTCGGTGCAGGCTCGATGGGCTGAATGGCCCCCTTCTGCACTGCAGGGATTCTATGATTCTGTTCTATGAAATAGATTACTGAACGTGGCGTAACAAGCAGATAAATAATTTACAAGCTGTTGTTGCTCTTTGATGAAAATTGTGGTTAAAAACTTTATCTAAACATAAAAGCTGAACCTGAACTGCTGGTTGCTGATGATATCATGCGGAACTTTCATTCTCGGAAATAATGTGAACTATTCCCAGCATTTCTAGTTATTGTGTAAATACCAAAGCAAGTCGGACAAGCAATATAAAGCCTTTCAGTTGAATCAGACCTCAACAAAGCAGATGCCCATTATCAAGCTAAAGAATGACATTTCTTTTATTTTTCAAGATACAGCTACTGGCAATAAAAGCCAGAAGAACATAAAATAATGCATTTGGGCTTAAGGGGCGCGGGGCCCTAAACTGTCAATCACCAAAGAAGCAATTGACTTTGAGTATAATTTTCTTATTTCCTGGGATGTCCCTCCCACCAGTCACATCCTCACCCCTCCAGCCTACTCCCAACAACCCCCAGCAGCAACTTCAACAGAATTACACGCCAACCCCCTGCAGACAGATTAATGGGAAATGTGATTACGGAAACTTTCAGCAAGAAAAATCGCAAAAATAATTACATTCGAGGAAATCAACAGCAATTTGCTAAATAATGCAGCAAGGTCAACAAATCATATTCAAAGACAGCATCGGAACTGACATTACGTAAAAACATTGTACGGCCAGAGTTCTTGATTAAACAGGAAGGCCAAACCTGAAATTATTACTGCAGGCATAAAAGGACTTTTATTTCACGCATTTGTGATGTCCAATACACGTGAGGAGAGATCGAGTCGGTTAGGATTATATTCGCTGGAGTTTAGAAGAATAGGGAAGGAGTGGCGAATCTAACAGAAACCTAAAAAATTCTAACAGGACTAGATAGAGTAGATGCAAGAAGGAATGTTCCCGATGGCTGGGGAGTCCAGAACCAGGGGTCACAGTCTGAGGATAGTGGGTAAATATTTTACAACTGAGATGAGGAGAACTTTCTTCACCCAGAGAGTTATCAGCCTATGGAATTCTCTACCACAGAAAGCAGTTGAGGCCAAAGCATGGTATGTTTCCAAGAAGGAGCTAGATATAGCACTTGGGGCTAAAGGGATCAAAGGATATGGGGGCAATTGGGAACAGGTTACTGCATTGGATGATAAGCCATGATCATAATGAATGATCGAGCAGGCTTGAAGGGCCAAATTGCCTAATTCTGGTCCTATGTTCTATGTTTCCATATATGTCCCTTTTTTTTTCCATTTTGAAGCCCAGTGTTGTTACTTCCTGCTCTGTTTTCCCTTCAGCAGGCAGGTTGATTTGAAATGGGCTGTTTACCCCAGCATGCACCAATGTGGCTGGCAGAACTTGTCTGCTGGGGGTTTGGCCCAGTCCAGTCAGGGTCAAATAGGGAGAACTGCACTGCTTTGTACTCCCACAGGCACTTTCTGCAAATGCAACTGACTGGAGGAAAATATACTCCTTATTGCCTCATTTACTCGCCGGGGGATTGGCTATTCTTCGTTGTTCTCCATTAACCACTCCTCCCAGAGATACAACAATCAGTGAGCATCAAGCGATCCAGCTGAGAACTTAAAATATCTCCCCAGTGATTGAAGCCAGGTCAGAATGTTGCATTGAGGTAGGATTAGTACACAATGTCCTCTTTCTTTCACACTGATATTGTTTTAGGAGAACTGCCAGGGCCATATTCTTTAGAACACGGTAAATTAAGCTGAACTATTACTTTTAATAATGATGAACCCGTTTCTTGGATCATGCTAAATTTAAAATGTGAGGAAAACATGCTGGATAACAGCCCAGACACAATTTTCCTCGATCCACATTGATGAGTAGCTGTAGAACAACTGGAATGATAATTATACAAGCTGGACAAATAGGGTCATTTATTTCTGTTACTTAATGCTTTTCTAAACCAAAGGTCTATGCCATAGCTTGGGGAAGAGGGACAAGTAAATAAGGAAAGAGGGAATAAGATGGTTACAATGGTAGATTTAGATTAGAAAAGATAAGAGGAGGCTCAAGTGGACCACAAACACTGACTAGTCAGGCCACATGACTAGTCACGCCCTGGAGGGAGTGCAGAGGAGGTTTACTAGGCTGATACCGGAGTTGAGGGGGTTGAGCTATGAGGAGAGGCTGAATAAACTAGGCTTGTACTCGCTAGAGTTTAGAAGAATGAGGGGAGATCTCATTGAGACGTATAAGATGATGAATGGGATGGATAGGATAGAGGTGGAGAGACTCTTCCCGCTCAAAAAAGACAGTAGGACTAGGGGGCACAGCCTCAAGATAAAGGGGAGGCGGTTTAGAACGGAGTTGAGGAGGAACTTCTTCACTCAAAGGGTGGTGAATCTCTGGAATTCTCTGCCCGTTGAAGTGGTGGAGGCTGCCTCGCTAAATATTTTTAAGAAGCGGGTTGATGGGTTTTTGATAAGAGAGGGGATTAAGGGTTATGGGGAGAGGGCGGGAAAGTGGAACTGAGCCACGACAGATCAGCCATGATCTTATTGAATGGCGGGGCAGGCTCGAAGGGCTAGATGGCCTACTCCTGCTCCTATTTCTTATGTTCTTATGTTCACATGGCCTGTTTCTGTGCCATACATCCAGTGTAATTCTATGGACCAGCTACATGACTTTGGGGCAGTGATTTATTATTAGTAATCAACAACTGTCAAATAACAGGATGCATTGCTCACTTTGCAAGCCCCTGGATTATGTTTGACTTGCCTTTTCTTCTTAGTGAACCAGTGGAAGCACGGCGAAGGAAAGGTTCGCACCAGCACTGACCCCTGACCAGAAATCATTCCGGTGTCAAACCAAATTTATTCTTAGGCCCTAGGCAGCCACTCTTTCACTGTAAAGACCAGAGATAGGAACTTGATTGGTGCTCGGGCCTGACGCGTGGTTGTTTAACTGCACCATCAATCACAATATTCCTACCACTCGCAGCTTAACTCAGACAAAAGGACACAGTTGTCCAGGATACCAGCACAAAGTCACTGAGTAGCTTCATCTGTGAACTAAAGAGGAGCTTGGCTCCAGGGATTGTGTTTTATTGACTTTGAGACTAATCAACAGATCCTCCATTTGGCTGCTGGTGCCAATGAAAATTTCAGTTGAAGCCAAAATTGCCTCGCTAGCTTCAATTTATTTACCTCGGCTATTTCTCCAAGCAATACGGCCTAACATTTTATGGGGTTTAACACTACAAACTTATGCTTTACAGAAGTGTACTTTTTGAAGGCTGTTAGTACAAGGAGCTGACACAATGATGTCTTGTACAAATTGCTTTTTTGTTTCAGTGATAGGTTACTTTGCTTTTCGAGAGCTCTAGAGTCAAGGACAATCTTCTTGTCAGCATTCCTCTAGCCAATTTTCAGTTTGAATAAATAGATTACACAAAAGAAGGTGAGCGTACAACAGGTCAGTGCAGTCGAATTACTCTTCGCGTTCGGTGAAGAACGCTAGACGTAACAGCAGCATTATTACGAACCCTATAATTATTTGGAGAAAAATAATGTTTTTTCCCACCATGCAACTCTGCTTTTAATGCCTGAGCTTGCTTCTAATAGGGTGGCACTGACGTAATGGGCTGAACCTGAGATTTGACTGCGCAGCAAGTGCAAAGGAAAGGCCTCTTTATGATCCTTAGCTTTGTGTGGGCTGTGTAATTGTAATCATGAAAACCTTTTTAGAACATCTGTGAGGGGATGTCTCCATCAGCTGTCATCGAAGCTTAGAAGCCAATAATTTTTACCACGTGCGTCAAGGTCATGGGAAAAAATAATTAGAACAGCTTCGTAAGATAAATTGTACTTATTTCATATATGGAAGAAAAGCATCACATCCCTGTGAATTGAACCCCTATTTTGTTTTGATTTTCATTTTTTTTCACCTTTCCAAATATGAAAGATATGTTATCAGTCACAGAGCCAGGTGCTTCTTGCTTGGAGTAACATGGGACTCTTAGATCCAAGTTAAAAGGGGCTGTTTGCGAGGCCTCTGCTTCCAGTACAGAACGTTAACAGATGCAAACATTGGCCACTGAATTGGATGTAAAACAGGTACAGGACCCGAGTGGGGAAATTGTGCTCTGTAATGCCAGACTTCTGTTTAGCTATTATGCGGTCTCCAAATGTTTAAAATAGTTCCAAGGTACTGCAGATCGTGGTGCACGGGGCAGCCCGGCATAAGATGATCCAAATTTTTTCTACTCAAGAACAATTTATATTTTTTGCACATCTTCAGCGTATAAATCGATCCCCCCACCACCCACCCTCCGCCTTTTTCAACCAGGACAGGCTGTAGTTGTACATAAGGCGTCAGCCTCAATTTTACACTTCACAAAGAACAAGAACAAAAGAACAAAGAAAAGTACAGCACAGGAGCAGGGCCTTTGGCCGTTCAAGCCCATGCTGATCATGATCTCCTATTTAAACTAAAATAAAACCCTATACGTGGCCAAATAGATGTTTTACTTATCAGGATCTTGTAACTGGGTAGGAGCAGGCAATACAGGCTGCATTGCAATGAAACCAGGAGTTGCGGCGTTGACACTGAGCATATCCTGTGTAATGGACAATAAAGCCGACTACCCATCCACACTCAATGCTGATAGTTTACTTTTATGCTCAGGGTATAATCTGACCTGGAATTGTGGAGGCCGCCTTGTACTCTGGTGTCAGTGGGTACCCTCACACAATTGCAAAACAGGCCTACCACCTGCTTTTGGTCCCTGCTGAAAATTTGGCTTGCCCTGTGGCAGCCAGCGTCAGGACTGGAAAATCCATCTCTGAACATCACTTAAGTTTAAAATAGGATAACTTTTATCATAATCGCTGCTGCTCCTAGTCCCAAGGGTCTTTGACCTCACTTCCGAGTCCAGACTCCAGGCCTCTTCCTCTGATCAGGCCTCAGCCCCAGCTTCAATCTCCAGCTCCCCCCACAACACTCCTGAGGCCCCCAAGCCTGTGACCCTCTTTCCCAATCCTCCACTGAACCCTGACCGCCACCTGTTCCAGTTCCAGACCCTGCATCCAGTCACTTAACTGGGAATCAGAACACTAACCTGCTGAGGCTCCTGCTCAAAAGGCTGAGACCCAAAATTCAGGGCCCTTTAAATTTCCTCTGTGGGCTGAAATGGGAGCTCCTGAATTTATCGCCGCCACCTCCCCGCCCCCCCCCCCCCATCCCGGCACCTCCATATCTCCCTGTGAGGTTCTATTCTGGCAGCGGGGGTTCTTTGCCATGTTGGTCTCTATGTTACCAGTTCTTCATCGCTATCTACACAACACAGCTTGCTTGCCGACACACTGGCAAAGCTGGTTAAATATTAACTGTGACAATTGGCTCTCTGTTAACACAGGAAAAAAAATTGGCAGCTGAAATTTAGACCCCGGAAACTGTAAGCTCTATATCTTTTTGTATGTCACTTCGTTCTTCAAGTTTTCTGCAGGCATTTAAACAACGCCATACAGAGCAGTGAGCATGCAGTCACTTTCGCTTCCTGTCATGTTACACGCTAGGGCACAGAGGGTTTGTAATTTTGAGCCCTTCTCCAATTCAGTTCTGTTGACTTGTAATAGGTGCCTGCTTGTGTGTAGATCAGTGTTGTGAGGCGAAGCCACACGTACTCAATGTTACACATATGCCCAACATGCAAACTGTCCTGAATGGCAGGAAATGGCCATGCATCATGCAGTCATGACATTGGTTTGGAATGTAAAATACTTGGATGGTGCCAATATGTTGGTCATTTTAACTGTAGTTTGGATCTGGCCTGTGTATTTTAACAAAAGTATGCATGAACTTCTATGAAAGATTTGTGTAGCAGCATAAGTAGAATAGCAAACACTAAATGTGAAAAACAGGCACTACCGATGGCTTGCAATCTTACCCTGGGACACCGTACTGTCAGGTTTTCCTACCTTACCAGGTTCAGCAAAATAGCTTGTTTCCTTTTGTATTTGTTCGTGGATCCAGCAAATACAATATGCAGTAAGAAAGTTGGCCTGCCAAACATGGCGCACTATCATAGCATTTCAAACCAGCAATCCTCCTTGCAGCGATCACATAACTGCTTCAGTAGTCATCAAACATGGAGAGAAGGGTCTGATGTCATAGTCCTCTCCCTCCTGCCCACCACTTTATTTTGTGTTTCCACATCAACCATTAGACCGTAAGACATAGGACCAGAATTAAGCCCATCAAGTCTGCCCCAGCATTCAATCATGGCTGATGTTTTTCTCATCCCCATTCTCCTGCTATTTCCCCAGAACCCCTGATCCCTTTATTAATCAAGAACCTATCTATCTCTGTCTTAAAGACATTCAATGACCTGGCCTCCACAGCCTTCTGCAGCAAAGAGTTCCACAGATTCACCACGCTCACAGATTCACCACGCTGAAGCAATTCCTCCTCACCTCTGTTTTAAAGGATCGTCCCTTGAGCCTGAGGTTGTGCCCTCTGGCTCTAGGTTCATTGGGTTCACCTTTTCCTTGTTTATTTCCAGCCACACCTCCCACCCCTCTCCACCCAACCTTACAAAGAGCCTTTCGTTATTCATCAACTAACTTCAGCCCGTGGGAAAGACGGACAGAGCATTTGTCCACAAACATGCCCATTTACCTATAAGTGATGGATCATGTTAAATTTGCCGAGGAGCTTTCTACAAACTGTTGAATTACATTTAACCGTCTGCCCATGCAACAAGCACACTTCCAGCCAGAATAGTTTGGGGAAGCGTATTCTACATATAAAAATGTTCTAACATCACAAAACACCAACTACATGATCTCATTACTGTCCGGGTCGAGTCACATGATGCACCCTGTGCCCTTTTCTCAACTCAGTCCATAGATTTATTCATATTTTTAATAGCTGCTGGTGAAGGTTAGATTGACGAGCTGATTTTTGTTTTGAATTCTATGAACTGCCAGTCTTAAATGTGAACATGTGCGGTAGGACAAGGAGCGAAATCTCAGCTGAGCACATATGGGAACTAGCAGTACACATGTAAACAAGATGTTAATTAGCTTGCCATTCAGTAGATGGATTGTAAGTGTAACATTGTCATCATGTCACTCGCAGTGCATTGTACTTGCAGTGAGCCACCTGTGTGCTGGGCAGAAACTTGGCTGTGCTGTTGAACTTCAGGAGTACACAAGGTAGCATTCCAGAAGCTACCTGTACTGAGCAAACTTTAATTCAATCCAATTCAATTTAACTATTTTGTCATTGTATAGTACACAAATACAAATACAACGGAAAGTGAACTTGCAGACTCCCATGATACAAAGGAAAAAAGCAAATGCAAGTAGTCATTAGAAAATAGTGCCAATAGTCATTAAGTGTATACATGCATATTGCACAATACCCATTGCTTGGGAATATGTTAAAGGATAGAGTTCGGCTGGTTAACAGCTCTGGGGAAGACGCTATCCCAGAGCCTGGTCATATGGGCTTGAATGCATCTTTAGAGCCTCCCAGAGGGCAGGGGGCGCAAACAGTCTATGGTTGAGATGAGTGGAATCCCTAGTAATGTTTCAGCCGTCTCCCAGGCAAGTGTAGGTAAGTTATCCCCTGGTGTATTACATGCGGTTTATTTTCCTTTTTCCTTTTGTTTTCCTTCTCTGCTGAAAGTATCCACTCTAGCTCGGGTATAGAATCATAGCTACCAGCCGACTGCTGTTCATGTTGGAGTTTAGGCAACGAGTATCAGACGCCTGTTCAACTCGGAGTGCCTCGTCCCGCGGAGTAGAACTTTCTGCTCAGCTGTCCAACTTCCACCATGGGCCTTTCTAAGTGTATTTGTGCCTGCATTACTAGCTCATTCCCGAGGAAGGGAATCAGAATATTCCGGGGATGGCAGGACCGATGTATAAGGAGAGATTGACTAGGTTAGGACAGTTTTCACTGGCGTTCAGATGAATGAGGGGGGGATCTCATAGAGATTTATAAAATTCGAACAAGAGTAGACAGGGTAGATGCAGGGAGGATATTCCCGATGGTGGGGTTGTCCAGAACCACGGGTCACAGTGAGAGGATCCAGAGTAGACCATTTTGGATGGAGGTGACGAGATATTGCTTTATCCAAAGAGTGATGAGTCTGTGGAATTCATTACAAAAGGAAGTAGTTGATGCCAAAACATTGAATGTTTTTGTTCAAGAGGTGACTTGAGTCAAATGGAATCAAAGGTTAAGGGGAAAAAGCAGGATTAGGCTATTGAGTTGTATGATCAGCCATGATTGTGATGATTGGTGGACCAGGCTCGAAGGGCCAAATGGCCTCCTCCTGCTCCTATCTTCTACGCTTCTATATGAAACAAAACATGGGCAGCATGGTGGCACAATGGTGGGTACTGTTGCCTCTCAGTGCCAGGGATCTGGGTTCGATTCCTGACTTGGATCATTGTGTGGAGTTTGCACGTTCCCCCCATGTCTGCATGGGTTTCCACCGGGTGCTCTGGTTTCCTCCCGCAGTCTGAAAGACCTGCTGGTTAGGTGCGCTGACCTGAACAAGCGCAGGAGTGTTGAGACTAGGGGAATTTCACCGTAACTTCATTGCAATATTAATGTAAGCCTTATTGTGACTAGTAAATTAACTTTTAACAGGAAAATGCTGGAAAATCTGAGCATGCCTGACAGCATCTGTGGAGAGAAAGTAGGGCCAACGTTTCAAGTCTAGATGATCTTTCGTCAGAGCATGTAGGCTCGAAAAGTTGGCTCTATCCTATCTCTACAGATGTTGTCAGACCTGCTGAGATTTTCCAACATTTTTCTCCTTTTGTTTTAGATTCCAACATCCACAGTATTTTGTGTTTATCAGGAGTCAGGATATGTCTTGTTGACCAGAGAGTGATTATCACTAACTTCCGTGCATATGCCTAGTTTTGGGTTGGTACTTCTGTCGCTCTTCACTTACTTCAGGATGGTATTTCTCTTCTCAGTGATGACAATGCCACCCATCAATGCTGGAAAGAGCAGTTTTAACAACTTCTCAACTCTGAATCCATAGTGGCAGCTGATAAACTCCAGGTTTTCCCCATTACCCTGCGGCAGAATCCATGAGTGAACCACCATCGGTGGGAAAGTTGCAACAGGCAATCAAACAGATAGAAAACAAACAGTCTGAGATCCCCATGGCACTCACAATCATCTGGATTTGGGAGTAGAAAGAACTCCCCCATCCTCTGACTCAGGAATGTGATAATTGTAACTATCTTCAAGAAGCCCTAAGTCACCGTAGCAAGTTGACATGGAGAATAATAAGTGGTACAATGGAATGAAATATTAACACGGCTAAACAGTTCTGAACACGCTTTAGGCACCGCAAAGGTTACATGTATTTCTCCTGAGATAGTTACATTTTGTTGCAAAATGCTAGATGTTTCTGGAGATAATGTATATGGACTGATTTTGTGGGAATAGCATTCCCAGCATAGAGTTCCACTTGGTGGGAGTCCATATCGAGAATCTGTGCACGGATGTTGACATGTTCTGCATCTAGCCAGTAAAATCAAATCACCAGAAAATTGGGCAAGCCATAATTCGGTGATCCTGTCTCACAATGAACAGGGAGCCTGACCTCTTAAAATTCATCTTGTTCTATTGTTTGCCAAAGATTCAAATGCAGCACCATGCACACCTTAATGTAGTATTTCTCAAACCACAGTCCATAGAGACCTTGCGGGTGTCCATTGAAATAGCCAAGGGGTAAGTGAATGAGCAGCAGCTAAAGATGGATTGGGTGTGAGCCAGGAGGTGGGAGCAGAGTTCAGTCACATCATGTGTAGTGCGTACTAGGCTTGCTGTCTCACTCCAGGGAAGATATATGGAGGAACACTGTGAAGGGTATATAGATCAACAGGTTAACCTGCAATTATCATAGCTAGTGGCCAGTGCCAGGGGACTTCAGCCTTGCTCAAGAGAGGGCAAGTTTTTTTTATACATTTAAGTGCGAGAGTATTACTAAAAAATGAGACATATATTCAAAGTGAACAACATATGTAATCAATGAGAAAAATGGTGCAGATTGGTTGGCAAATCTGCAGTGGGAGGTAATGCTGCAACTTTATAGGACCCTTGTCAGACCCCACTTGGAGTACTGTGCGCAGTTCTGGGCACCTCACTACAGGAAGGATGTGGAAGCTATTGAGAGGGTACAGAGGAGATTTACAAGGATGTTGCCTGGATTGGGAGGCATGCCTTATGAAGATAGGTTAAGGGAGCTGGGTTTCTTCTCCCTGGAGAGACAATGGTTAAGAGGCGACCTGATAGAGGTTTATAAAATGTTGAGAGGAATAGATAGGGTGGATTCTCGGAGGCTATTTCCCAGGGCTGAAATGGTCGCTACGAGAAGACACAGGTTTAAGGTGCTGCGAAGCAAGTACAGAGGAGATGTTAGGGGAAAGTTTTTCACTCAGAAGGTGGTGAGTGAGTGGAATCGGCTGCCGTTGGTGGTGGTAGACGCGAACTCGCTGGGGTCTTTTAAAAGACTTCTGGATGAGTATATGGGATGTAATGGGATTGGGAGTTACAGATAGTTCTATGGCTAGGTAGGTATTGATGTGATCGGCGCAACTTGTGGGCTGAAGGGCCTGTTTGTGCTGTAGTGTTCTATGTTCTATGTTAAATGAACTCTGACGAGGTCATTACTACAGAGAATTCGCCAGGGACCAGCTATCCCCCAAAGTTTTCAATTCAAAAATAGTCAAGTAGACTCATATTGATTGAAGTATTTTCCTGGAAATGCAACAGGTAACAGTTGTCATAAGAACATAAGAACATAAGAAATAGGAGCAGGAGTAGGCCATCTAGCCCTTCGAGCCTGCCCCGCCATTCAATAAGATCATGGCTGATCTGTTGTGGCTCAGTTCCACTTTCCCGCCCTCTCCCCATAACCCTTAATCCCCTCTCTTATCAAGAACCCATCAACCCGCTTCTTAAAAATATTTAGCGAGGCAGCCTCCACCACTTCAACGGGCAGAGAATTCCAGAGATTCACCACCCTTTGAGTGAAGAAGTTCCTCCTCAACTCCGTTCTAAACCGCCTCCCCTTTATCTTGAGGCTGTGCCCCCTAGTCCTACTGTCTTTTTTGAGCAGGAAGAGTCTCTCCACCTCTATCCTATCCATCCCATTCATCATCTTATACGTCTCAATGAGATCTCCCCTCATTCTTCTAAACTTTTGTTTATTTGGCAAAAAGGTGTAACATCTGGACGTGTTCTTCCTGTTTGCAAGCATGGGCAAAACTCAGAATATAGTGTCCATCATTTGACATGATTCTGCAATTAAACAGCACTTACTCAACAATCATGAGTGTGCTAAGAGTTACTTCAATCGCCAATTTAAGATCATATATCAAGTTCGCAGTGTGGTTCACCTTTGTTTGCTGGAAGCTGCATATTCACTGCAGAATGCAGTGCCCTGTCCTCTGCAGTCAGCAGCATAAATTCTTGTGACCTTTGATGTTCGGTATTCTGATGTATGTCCTGATGAGTGCAAGATGGAAAGCTTTAACAGCCTGTCTCTGTTTTCAGCAGTACTCCAGTTCTGCATTACCAAATGACCATTTAAGCATTCCTAAAACTGAAAATAAGAGTGCCAAGTTAGCAGTTCACCTGGGTGTAATACATATGGTAAGGTATTGTAATTTAGATGGGTGGGAGCTGTGATTGCTAATTCTGGTTAGCAACCCAATGTGAAACAAGGTCCTTCAACCAACGTTGAGAACTATTGCTTTAATGCAGATTTCATGAACAACTTCTTATTTCTTTACTAAGTGCCTGGATGAGCTCTTGGCACATCATAACATTCAAGGCCAAGTGCTGATAAATGGGATCAGGTGGGTGATCAGGTGTTTCTCGCATGTCAGTGCAGACTTGATGGGCCGAAGGGCCTCTGCTGCACTATATGATTCTATGATTCTATAATTTACTGGATTTGAAAGTGACAGTGGTTGGCATATATCACATGATGGAAAAATATAACTTTATAAGATATGGGGCAGTGAAACATTTTGTCAGCTGACAGAAAGGTGCAGGGCCATTAAGAATAGAACTTGGAAACTCGACGACACGAATCGTGCTCTCTAGATTTTGAGCGCATGCCGCCATTCCCGCAGATGGAGAGTGCAGGCTCAAAATCGCCCCCACTGTTTGCAAGGGCAACAATAAAAAATTAACCACGTCAAACATCAGGACAATTCATCTCTTAGTCTTTGGCTAAATGAGTCAAGGGGAAGTGAGTAAGAATTTGTATCTCAGCTCTGTAGTTTTACATTTAATAAAAATACTTTCATGACTGTTTCTCAAAACACTCTTTCCTTCCTTCCATTTGTTTCTTTTATCTTGCACCTTGAGTTACATTCTAAGATTGTAAACACTCTCCAAAATGTAAATCGGATCAGTAGAATTCAAATCAGTGACATCCAACATGAATTAAGTGTGATCATTGGCTTGGCATCAAATACCATCCCCTGTATGTGGAGTGGCCTTAACTATTGGGCAGCAGTTACTCACAATACTGATATTTTTGAAAGATTGTACCATTTCTTCCCAGCAGGGCTACCAGTCCTGATTTGATAATGTATTTGTAAATACACACTGTGTTACTATTATCATTAATTCCAACCCTCCAGATGCCAACAACCAGCCCTAAAGGATAAACATCCCCACAGTTTGGAGAGATTAAGACATTTACCTAAAGCTTTATTATTTTAGGTTACGGGAGCAAGAATGTTTAGAGGATCCACAGTAGTCAGTCTTGCCCTTTGCCTGCGTCCTCTTGCATCTTATTTTCTTTATCTATGGAATCCTGGCTCGCAGCCCATTCATTGCAAGGAATGGCTGCTCGTAAGCTTCTGCCTGGATCGGATGGCTAGACAAGATGCATCCTGACAGATGTCAACTTTGATTTTGTCATTCCTCTGGCAGTGTCACCACGAGATCAGTCCTCAGCTACATTACACACTAACCCGCCTTTGGGAATGTGCTATATTACACAGGAGCAAAGGCTGCCCACACTAATTGACCATTCCTCTCGGAGTAAGACAGGATCATGCTGCACCCTGCCGCTCATTGTGCCAGGTGGAATATTCCAGAACGCCGTTGTAATAAAGCTAATTTTGAATACAGACTTTTGCTTTCATTTCTGTTCTGCGTGGCAGTTTAACATAATTTAATATAATTTTGCAGCTGGATAATCTCATTTGCATTCACCTAAAAATAAATATTAAAAACCCTTGTATTACTTTCAAAGCCTCCTCATGCAGTTATTAAAAGCGTGTTGAAAGATTACACGCTGAGGGGGGGATTGAACACCCTGTAAAAATGCAGCACATTTCTCAAAAAACTGTCACATTATCCTGATATTATACCTGCATATCACAATATGTAAAATAATCATCACAGATGAATTGCTGGGCAAAGCTGAGGTTGTGTACAGCCTATATTTTATACATAGCAATAAATCTCACACAGCCATTTAGCCTAACATCAATAACAAGTAAAATAATGACTCCTTTGAGTATGCTGCTGGAAAAGTAGATAATAGATTTGATTTTCAGTAAAGCTTTTGATAAAGTTCTACACGAAAGATTTCTAATTAAACTAAAATCCTTGGAATCTAAGGTAGAATTGGGACAGTTGAAAAAAAACTGGTTAAAAAGGAAAGGGAGGACCAGTAGCAAGAAGTGCAGTGTCAGACTGGGGGAGATAAATGGCCTCGATTTTTCACATGGTAGGAGGGTAACTTCCTTGGGGAGCTGAGTGTGAGATCCAGGTCATAACTCATGGATCGTATTTGCATATTCCGGCACCATCCCTGGCCCAAAAGTGACAGGGCTGAAGTAAGGTCAGCAGCAAGAAGTAGGGAATTGGCACAGGGGGTGTTGGGGGTAGGGGGGTAATGCCAGTGACCTGAAGAAATGATTCTTGACATGACCTCAGCAATGGGCCAGGTCTTTGGCGACAAATGTCAACGACTAGAGGGGGAGGGAAAGTCCAGGGTGCAGAGTCTGGAACAAGCTGCCAAAGGCAGTAGTAGAGGCAGGCACAACTTTGTCTTTTAAAAAAGCATTTAGACAGCTACATGGGTAAGCTGGGCATTGAGGGAAATGGGCCAAATGCAGGCAATCGGGACTAGCTTAGTGGTTTTAAATAAAGGGCAGCATGGACAAGTTAGACCGAAGGGTCTGTTTCCATGCTGTAAACCTCTATGACTATGACTTGTAGCTGAGCCGGAGGTGGGTGGGGGCAGTCCTGCTCGACACTGGCCCGTGGGGCATTCTTGCAGAATTCATTTACAAGACTAACTTTGGCCCCTTTTGAAATAAAAGCAGCAAAATACTGGAAATACTCAGCAGGTCTGGCAGCATCCTTGAGGAGTTGATGGGATGTATGTTGCCACAAGCATTGAATCCAACATCGGGTTCAGTCCCAGATAGTGGGCGGAATTTTCCTGTCCCGCCTGCCATGGGAATCATAGCGGGTGGGGACAGGGGGGTGGGGGAGCGGACCATAGAAAGGCTTGTCGACCTTGGGCGGGATTTTTAGGTCTTAGGGCGAGTGTGGCCATAAAATACCGGCCTATGAATGTGCTCGAGGCAACAATTCTGCTGAATTTGACAGGATACGTAGGTCGCCGCCGTTTTTGCCGTTCACTTGAGGATGGCAAGTAGGTTCTGAAGATGGGAGCTGCAGGCGTTGTGATCACTCTAAAGGAGACCAACAGGCTCGCACCGTGCAGCCAGTGGCAGCGCTTCTGAGCACCAAACAACAGGGAAGCATTGGAACCACCATTGTTATCAGGGATGTGACTGGGATCTCTCGAGGCCCATGATGCTCAGAGACAACTGTCTCCAATAATTTTTCACTCAAAGGCAAGGCTGTGACAAGGGTAGACAGCAGCCTTCCCATTTTCTGCCTGAATCATTTAGAATCCCCTTAAGCTGTAATGCAGCCTGAACCTCCTGCTGTGCAGTCGCTTCCCCTCGCTGGCTGGCCGGGGAGGGAGGAAGGGGTGGCTTGGTACATACAACATTGTTGTGCTGCTGCAACATTTGACATTCAGCGGCTCTTTAATTGGCCTGATTACACTCACAGTGCCTTTGAATTGAATTTGCTTTGATTTATTATTGTCACATGTATTAACATACAGTGAAAAGTATTGTTTCTTGTGCGCTATACAGACAAAGCATACCACTCATAGAGAAGGAAACGAGAGAGTGCAGAATGTAGTGTTACAGTCATAACTAGGGTGTAGAGAAAGATCAACTTAATACGAGGTAGCTCCATTCAGAAGTCTGACAGCAGCAGGAGAGAAGTTGTTCTTGAGTCGTTGGTACATGACCTCAGACTTGTGTATCTTTTTCCCAGTGGAAGAAGGTGGAATAGAGTATACCATGCATATAACTGTTAATGTTGCGAGATTGCCTCTGAAAATAGCACAGGAGGGACGCAGCAAGTGGGGGAACCAATCCAAGCTCTTTCACTGCTGTGTTCCTGACCTCCAATGCCACCTCTATAGACCTGGGAAATGTTTCAGGTCAATGATCCTTCCTCAGAACATTACCAGCACGCTGAGGGAGAAGGAAGGCCCAGTGGTGGCCAGTTCAGACCAAGGATCATTGAGCAGAAATGTTAAATGTCTCGCCAGACCAGCTGAGTATTTCCAGAATTTTCTGTTTTTCTGTTTTCTCAGACTTTTGCGTTATTTTCCCGATGGAAGAGAGAATGTCCAGGGTACGTGGGGCCATGATTATGCTGGCTGCTTTTCCGAGGCAGCAGGAAATAGAAACCATAGAACCATAAAACCATAGAAAATTACAGCTCAGTAACAGGCCTTTTGGCCCTTTTTGTCTGTGCCAAACCATTTTTTGTCGAGTCCCACTGACCTGCACTTGGACCATATCCCTCCACACCCCTCTCATCCATGAACCCATCCAAGTTTTTCTTAAATGTTAAAAGTGAACCCACATTTACCACTTAATCCGGCAGATCATTCCACACTCCCACCACTCTCTGCATGAAGAAGCCCCCCGTGATATTCCCTTTAAACTTTTCTCTTTTCACCCTTAACCCATGCCCTCTGGTTTTTTTCTCCCCTAGCCTCAGTGGAAAAAGCCTGCTTGCATTCACTCTATCTATACCCATCATAATCTTATACACCTCTATCAAATCTCCCCTCATTCTTCTACGCTCCAGGGAATAAAGTCCTAACTTATTCAATCTCTCTCTGTAAATCAGCTTCTCAAGTCCCAGCAACATCCTTGTGAACCTTCTCTGCACTCATTCAACCTTATTTACATCCTTCCAGTAACTAGGTGACCAAAACTGTTCATAATACTCTAAATTCGGTCTCACCATTGCCTTATACAACCTTACCATATCATTCCAACTTCTATACTCGATACTCCAATTTATAAAGGCCAATCTACCAAAAGCACTCTTTACGACCCTATCCACCTGTGACATCACTTTTAGGGGATTCTGTACCTGTATACCCAGATCCCTCTGTTCAACTGCACTCTTCAGAGTCCTACCATTTACCCTGTACGTTCTACTTTGATTTGTCCTTCCAAAGTGCAATACCTCACACTTGTCTGTATTAAACTCCATCTGCCATTTTTCAGTCCATTTTTCTAGTTGGTCCAAATCCCTCTGCAAGCTTTGAAAACCTTCCTCACTGTCCACTACACCTCCAATCTTTGTATCATTAGCAAATTTGTTGATCCAATTTACCACATTATCATCCAGATCATTGATATCGATGACAAACAACAATCGACCCAACACCTATCCCTGCGGCACTCCACTAGTCACAGGCCTCCACTCAGAGAAGCAATCCTCCACAACCGCTCTCTGGCTTCTTCCATTGAGCCAGTGTCTAATCCAATTTCCTACCTCCCCATATACCTAGCGACTGAACCTTCCTAACTAACCTCCCATGAGGGACCTTATCAAAGGCCTTGCTGAAAACCAGGTAGACAACATCCACCGCCTTCCCTTCATCCACTTTCCTGGTAACCTCCTCAAAAAACTCTAATAGATTGGTCGAACATGACCTACCACGCACAAAGCCATGTTGACTCTGCCTAATAAGTCCCTGTCTATCCAAATAGTTGTAGATCCTATCCCTTATCACACCTTCCAATAACTTGCCCACCACTGACATCAAACTTACTGGCCTGTAACTTCCCGATTTCTTTTGGAATCTTTTTTAAACAACGGAACAACATGAGCCACCCTCCAATCATCCGGCACCTCCCCCGTGAATACTGACATTTTAAATATGTCTGCCAGGGCCCCTGCAATGTCAACACTAGCCTCCCTCAAGGTCTGTGGGAATACCCTTTCCAGTCCTGGAGATTTATCCACTCTGATTTGCCTCAAGACAGCCAGCACCTCTTCCCCTTTAATCAGTAAAGGTTCCATGACCTCCCTATCTGTTTGCCCTATTTCCGTAGACTCCATGCCCATTTCCTCAGTAAATACAGATGCAAAAAACCCATTTAGTATCTCCCCCATCTCTTTTGGTTTCATACACAGTCTACCACTCTGTCTTCAAGAGGACCAATTTTATCCCTCACTATCCTTTTGCTCTTTTCATACCTATAGAAGCTCTTTGGATTTTCCTTCACTCTGTCTGCCAAAGCAACCTCATGTCTTCTTTTAGCCCTCCTGATTTCCCTCTTAAGTAGCTTCTTGCACTTCTTATACTCCTCGAGCATCTGATCTGTTCCTTGCTGCCTGTACATTACATACAACTCTCTCTTCCTTTTAATCAGTGTTACAATCTCCCTCGAGAACCAAGGTTCCTTATTCCTATTTACTTTGCCTTTAATCCTGACAGGAACATACAAACTCTGCACTCTCAAAATTTCTCCTTTGAAGGCCTCCCACTTTCCATTTGCATCCTTTCCATTTACATCCTTAGACATAATCAATGGATGGGAGGCTGGTGTGCATGAGGGACTGACTCGAGATACTAAAATCATATTGCGGTACTGATTACATCATCAGGCTGTGACTATTGAATTTAAATCTGCCTGGTGTGGGAGCCATGGCCAACTTAAAATGTGAAACAGTGCTGGGTGGAAATGGAATTACCTCAGCCCAGTCAGCCAGCTTGGTCTGAACCTAACCCTTCTCCAGCACAATTCTCACTGGCTTAAGTGGGGTTAGAAGCAAAGCTAATGAGTCAGATCTTGTGATCAGTGTCTGTGTTTCTGTGGTTTCTAAATAACATGAGGAAACTGGATGCAAAATTGGCTATAAGGTTGTTAAATTCATTGAAATTCAAATAAGGACAGCAGTTATGATACTTGCTGAAGGAATGTAGATACAACTACAACTACATTTCTGTCTCACAGCGCCAGGGACCGGGGTTCAATTCCGGCCTTGGGTGAGTGTCAGAGTGGAGTTTGCACATTCTCCCCGTGTCTGCATGGGTTTCCTTTCTCAGTTCAAAGATGTGCAGGTTAGGTTGCATGGCCATGCTCCATTGCTGCTTTCTGTCAGGGGGATTAGCAGGGTAAACCCATGGGGTTATGGTGATAGGGCTTGAGTGGGATTGTTATTGGTGCAGGCTCGATGGGCTGAATGGCCTCCTTCTGTACCATGGGGATTTTATGACTTTTCAATGATTCTATATTGATTTGACAGTGAGACGATTGCAGTGAAAATTCCATCAACAATCCTTTTATAAAAATCAATTAATCTTTTCTGTCCAACATAAATCATCCACCGATTTATTATAAAACTCATTTTTATACAGCAATCATCACCAAAGAAATATGTGCTTACCCAATGTGTTCATTATAAATAAAAATGCAGCAAATTGAAAAACTTTTAAAGACTTATTACACTTTCAAGGGAAGGTGCCAGATTCAGGGACGTGCTACTTTGAAGAATGTAAACATTTTGTATTATAATATCAATTTTTTAAACAAGTTTTGGAAAATTAAAAATTGTACAGACGTTTTTGAGGTGCTTACCTGATCCAAAGATGTGATATACCCAAAGCTGTAACACAAGCAAGCACTCATGGTGATCTCTATCTTCAAGATTCTACGTACATTGACACACTATTAATCAGGCCTGGTATTACTGTTATTGAAACATTAAAGATATTTAGGTATTTAGGGCATTCTGAAAGAAGGGCAATTGCTCCAACCATACGTACAGCTATTGGTAAAGAGTCTGTGTTAGACAGCTTACACGCCATAAAATTCCTACCGTGGGAGAAGAGTCCTTACAGTCCATTGAAAGTGCTTCCTGTCCAGCCCTCTCCTTCACCCTCCCTATACCTGTAAATGCGTGCATATATCATGGCTAATCGGCATAACCTTCATATCTTTGGACACTAAGGGGCAATTTAGCATGGCCAATCTACCTAACCTGCTCATTTTTGGACTGTGGGAGGAAACCGGAGCAACCGGAGGAAACTCACACAGACACAGGGAAAACATGTAAACTCCACGCAAACAGGCTAGAATCAAACATGGATCCCTGGCGCTATGAGGCAGCAGTGCTTACCACTGTGCCACCATGCCACCTTGAAGTTAGCTCATTGCTATAAGCCATATTGTTCGTAATACTTGAAAAAGGATTTGGTTTTGACAAGCATCACACGAATGTAAGGTAACTGTAATGACTTCAATCAAGCCGTTGAGGTTGGCCTAATGGAATATGAACTCCCTGATTAAGGAGACAATTGATGGGCCAATCAGGGAATCTTTTCCTTGTATTTAACTGCAAATGTTAGTTCCTCTGGCACTCCTGAAGGTATACTGCTGACTGATGCACTCTGTGTATTGCTGTGGTAATTGAGTCACAGAGTCATAGAATCACAGAGGTTTACAGCATGGAAACAGACCCTCCGGCCCAATTTGTCCATTCCACTTTTTTTTATCTAATCCCAATTGCCGGAATTGGCCTATATCTCTCTATACCCATCTTACCCATGTAACTATCTAAATGCTTTTTAAAAGACAAAATTGTACCCGCCTCTACTACCACCTCGGGCAGCTTGTTCTAGGCACTCACCACCCTCTGTATGAAAAAATTGTCTCTCTGGACACTTTTGTATCTCTCCCCTCTCACCTTAAACCTATGCCCTCTAATTTTAGACTCCCCTACCTTTGGGAAAAGATGTTGACAATCTAGCTGATCTGTGCCCCTCATTATTCTATAGACCTCTATAAGATCATCCCTCAGCCTTCTACGCTCCAGAGAAAAAAGTCCCAGTCTATCCAGCCTCTCCTTATAAGTCAAGCCATCAAGTGTCGGTAGCGTCCTAGTATATTTTTTCTGCAGTCTTTCTAGTTTAATGAACCCTTCCTATAATACGATGACCAGAACTGTACACAGTATTCCAAGCGTGGCTTTACCAATGTCTTGTACAATTTCAACAAGACGTCCCAACTCTGTATTTGATGTTCTGACCAATGAAACCAAGCATGCCAAATGCCTTCTTCATCACTCTGTCCACCTGTGACTCCACTTTCAAGGAGCTATGAACCTGTACCCCTAGATCTCTTTGTTCTGTAACTCTCCCCAGTGCCCTACCATTAACTGAGTAAGTCCTGCCTTGGTTCAATCTACCAAAATGCATCACCTCGTATTTATCTAAACGAGGTATTCACCTCGTTTTTGATAAGCGAGGGGATTAAGGGTTATGGGGAGAGGGCGGGAATGTGGAACTGAGACACGACAGATCAGCCATGATCTTATTGAATGGCGGGGCAGACTCGAAGGGCTGGATGGCCTACTCCTGCTCCTATTTCTTATGTTATGTTCTTTATGTTCTAAACTCCATCCGCCATTTGTCAGCTCACTGGCCCAATTGATCAAGTTCCTACTGCAATCAGAGATAACTTTCTTCACTGTCCACTATGCCACCAATCTTGGTGTCATTTGCAAACTTACTAACCATGCCTGCTATATTCTCATCCGAATCATTAATATAAATGACATATAACAGTGAACCCAGCACTGATCCCTGGTAGGAGATGGGGAGGAATGTCTCTTTCTGAAGGCCCCTTCAGATTTGGTCCCCTCAAGGACATGGGAGCTTCACATCTTCTTCCTCACCCCCACCTCCAGGTTATTCCCTGACACCCAGATCCCCCTCCTCCTCACCCCCTCAAGGGCAGCCCCTGCCTTCCGATGTCTAGGACCCCGATACTTACAGGCCCAGGCGCTGCAGTCACCTCTTCTGCCACTGCAGTGAGGTGCCTGGAGGAGCTGGAGGATTGTCAGCCAAAAGAGAAAACGCTGGAAAATCTCAGCAGGTCTGGCAGCATGTGTAAGAAGGGAAAAGAGCTGATGTTTCGAGTCCAGATGACCCTTTGTCAAAGCAAAATGGCATAGAAAGTGGGAGATATTTATACTGCAGGGGAAGGGAATGAAAGATGATTCATTGCCATCGAAACCAGGGGAAAAGACTGCTAAAGTTGTCCACAGAGAGAATAAAGGGTGTGAATAGCCAAATGGCGAAGAAGCTGTAAACTGTGACAGATAGAGATGCTGGGGGTGGGGTGAGGGGGAGGAATGGGACAGAGATAGAATGTAGAAAAGGGGAAGCTGGGGGAGAAAAGGTAAGGGAAGGGGGATGAAGTAAGGGGAAGAAAAATGAAGAAAGACCATAAACAAATAAAAGATAGAGAACAGCCATGGGCAGCACGGTAGCACAGTGGTTAGCACTGCTGCTTCACAGCTCCAGGGACCTGGGTTCAATTCCTGGCTTGGGTCACCGATTGTGTGGAGTTTGCACATTCTCCTCATGTCTGTGTGGGTTTCCTCCGGGTTACTCTGGTTTCCTCCCACAGTCCAAAGATGTGTGGGTTAGGTTGCTTGACCATGCTAAATTGCCCCTTAGCATCCTGGGATACATAGGTTAGTGGGATTAGTGGGTAAATAGATAGGGATATGGAGGTAGGGCCTGGGTGGGATTATGGTCAGTGCAGACTCGATAGGCCGAAAGGCCTCTTTCTACACTGTAGGGTTCTGTGTTCTATGTTAACAGTAAAAAATTAAAGAAAATAGAATGAAAACAAAGGGGCCAAGGTGGGGTAGAGCAAATCATCTGAATCGTAATTGTCAGCCAATCTGGGCCTCCAAGGCGGGGCTCCTGTCCAAAGGAAGTCCTGCCTGCTGCCAATCAGCCTCGGTTGATCATAAAATGGCAGTGGGGATGTGTTCGCCACGACTCTCGGTGCCTGTCTTCCTGAAAATTCAGACCATAATATATTTTGAAATGACTCACCACACTTTTTTAGATTTTAATTAACGTTTCTTTTCACAGGCAATGAGAATAACATATTTAATATGGACTAGCATCCTTGAAAGGTGATTAAAGAATAAATTAGTTTCCTATTTTGATAAGGGTCCCTTGAGATTACTCCTGCCACCATCCCCCAACACACACACATACACCATCTTGTCCTGTCTAATTAATTTCCATCAATTGCATTATAGCTCACAAGAGAAAAGTGTTTTATCTGACAAAAAAAAACCATCCTAAGATATGGACACATGGGAAGGGGGTGGAACAAGGAAGGGATTCTATAACTTTGAGAACAGGTTAGCAGCTGTCAGCAATTTATCAAGGGCAGAGGCAGCAAATCACAGGAAAAATTTAAAGTTAGCTGCTTCTTTTCCCCTTTGGCCTGACTAGAAAGTAATTAAGGGGTCGGATTTATGGAGGTGTGATGCTTGTCAAAACCAAATCCTCTTTCAAGTGTTGCGAACAGTGACCACTATCTGTAACAAATATAGCTTACAGCAATGAGCTAACTTTAGATACACGGCTTGTCGCTGGAAGGAAATGCCACCGTGTCTCGACTTTGATGTTTACATGTGAATTTAACTGGAGATTCAGTGACTGACATGCCTGCTAAGCACATAACATTTATATTATCCTAAGTAATAAAGCAATTGAAAATGTTGATGTGGAAGACAGTATGACCCGTTAGAGATGTGCACTCTTCCACACCAACCTTTCCAAATGTTCTGTTACACAGGATAATATGCATTTGAGATCTCTACTGGTTTTATTCTTCTCAGATTCCCTCTACATAATATAAACCAGTATCTTCCAGCATCTGCATTATTCTGCATTTTGCTCTATGTTGTTTGTTTTGTTCTCACTTCTGAGAGCGATAAGGATGAGGAGCTGACATCTGCATTCATTTTACTCCTGGTAAGCAGTCTCCTTTTAGTCTGGGGGAAATATGCATCTGCTGATTCATTCTGTCACAGAGGGAGAATGCCGGATATTTCCGAGAAGAGACATGTTTAGCTCTTTTGACATATGCAATCAGAAGAGGAAGAACATGATGAATCCCCCTGGCTACGTCAAACTTTGCAAGGCTGAGGTCTTGACTTTTTCAATTGCAGGGGAGGAAGACTAATGAACTCTTCATAAAATTCAGTTCACTTTCATAGTTTTTAATCCAAACTCATTCCATTAGCGATGAAAAGAAAGCTCGAGTTATTTCAGACAGTGGTGTACCCTCAGGCCGGAAACAACTAAATTTGTCCCGAGATTCCCCAGGAGACAAAGGCTCCTTTCCTCTGATAGCTGGTGATGCACAGGAAGTAAATATGTTTGGGCAGTCCCAATCCAGCTCCTATTCCCAGGGGGCCTGTGTCTGCAGCTCAAAAGTGCCCTGAAGTTAGTACTAATTTGACAAACTCATTTTGATTGGCTGCCCTGATAGGATATGCATGAAAATGTCATCTCGTCGCAACAATCTTTTTTCTCCTATAGAGACACATTATCAGAGAAAAAAGAAGCAAGAAAGTCTTGAAGTGCACCTGTTAGTGTTTTACCTTGACAGATAATGATTGATGCCTTGAACCATTGCCCAAAGAAGTATAAATTGTTCTCAGAAACACGTTCTAAATCGCAAAAATTGTACAATGTATCTCTCGTTCAACAACAACCTACATATCATTACTAATGTAAAATAATATCCTAGAGCACTTTACAGCGGGGAGATAGAGGCACCAAACAGTGAATAAAGGAATTCAGAGGGGAGGACCAAAGGCATGGTTGAGGATTATATTTTCATCATGTTTCGAAAGGCATGTAGATCAGCGAACAAAAATGAAACGAATTCCAGAGGGCAGCGTCTGAAAAGGCCAATTAATTGTTCTTTTTATATTTAGTTTCTTTTCAGTTTTCAGTTAAGGTCATTGTGGTACATTGAAGAATGCAGTTTGCTGTAACTATGATTTCCTTTAAGTACAACAACTCTTTCAGCTTAATGCTGACGAAGGACAAATACATAAGGGAATAAGAAAAAATATCAGCGTGGCATAAAGTCAGGAGGAAGTGGAAAATGGGCTGAGGATGGCAATTACTACAGACGTTTTGGCCTTTTCTCATTCCTATTGTGATTATTTTTGAGTTAAGGGTGGAGTGTTCTTTTTCTTTTGTTACCCTAAACCGCACACGAATTGTACATAAGAGGATAGAGGGTGCACAGTCTCCAGGTATGATTCTACCTTCAATTTAGCCACCTCTGCCCCTAGCCTCCCCTGAAGGACAATGCTTGGCTTGCATGCAACAATTTCCATAACAGAATAGCAGAAGTAGGAAACATCAGCAATGTGAAAGATCAAAAACTCAAAACTCCATCTTACCACTCGATGGTGCAGCCAGTATTGGGGGAAGGAATTATTTGGAACTGAGTTGTATAGATGTTATAGTCATGCCTCATAGGAAGAGGACATTGGTGGTGGGATTTTCCATTCTAGTTATGTACTTTATTGGGTCTGTGCCTTATTTAAGTGAAAGTTAGTGTCCTCGGTCTTGAATTTAACTGTTCTCGTCTGGCAGAATCTGGGCATTGATTTGATTTGATTTAATTTATTATTGACACATGTGTTAATGTACAGTGAAAAGTATCATTTCTTGCATGCTTTATAGACAGAGCATACTGTTCATAGAGAAGGAAACGAGAAAATGCAGAATATAGTGTCACAGCCATAGAGCAGAGAAGGTGTTCAGAAAGATCAACTTAATACAAGGTAAGTCCATTTAAAAGTCTGACATTGGGGATAATTAAATAAGGCCAGTTACTCTTATCCCACTGCCTTCCCACCAAGTAGTGATATTAAACTGCTGTCGTGAGCAATGGAGTAGGACACCAACAGGAAGGAAATTAAGTCATTGTTTAACTATGCAGATTGTGTTCCATGATTGGGTCCCACGGCATGTATTGAAGAGACGCAGGTGGCCCGCCATTGTCCAGCGGTGGGATCTCCTGGTCCCGCCACTGTCAATGGCTTTTACTCGCACCTTCCACTGCTAGGGAACCCAGCAAGGGGGGATTGCCATTGATGGGACCAGAAGATCACACCAGTAGGAAGGACTGGAAAATTTTGATCAAAGACTATTGTATCTTTACTGGCCTTTTGAAAAAAAACTATCCAATTAGCCCCAGTCCCCACTCTTTTCCCATGGACTTACAGTGTCTTACATATATACAATTTCCTTTTGAAAGTTACAATTGAATCTGCTTCTACCACTACTTCTGACAGTGCATTCCAGCTCATGATTAACTTTGTGTGCAAAGAAATTTCTTCTTACCTCATCTTCTCTCGCTCTGTCAAAAAAAGTTCTGATTACATTCCACCTGACACATAATGAAATTATGCCCCACCATTGTAATTTATTTGGTTTACATTTATATCCCTAATCTTCACAAATTAACACAGCTCGTGCAAAAAAGCTAGATTTTTCACGCAGATTTGCACATTGATTTTTTTTAACGATCATTTTTAGATGCTGAATTAAGAGATGTTGAATTGATATCAATCTGCTGTGAAATATCTATTTCCACGTTTGCAAAATATTTTAGCATCAAAAATTGCTTCCCAAAAAATCTGTGTATTGTGTCACACCATTCCTCATAATTTTAACTATTGTGAAAATATTTTAAAGGTGATTCATTTTCATCACAGTCATAATAAAAGGATATTATTAAACTAGAAAGAGTGCAGAAGAGACTTACTAGGATGCTACTGGGACTTGATGGATTGAATTATAAGGAGAGGCTGGAGAGACTGGGACTTTTTTCTCTGGAGCATAGGAGGTTGAGGGGTGACCTTATAGAGGTTTATAAAATAATGAGGGGCATAGACAAGGTAGATAGTCAATATCTTTTTCCAAAGATAGGGGAGTCTAAAACAGAACTAGAGGGCACAGCCTCAAAATAAGGAGTGGGGGGGCTGCAGTTTAGAATGGAGTTAAGGAGGAACTTCTTCACTCAAAGGGTGGTGAATCTCTGGAATTCTCTGCCCATTGAAGTGGTGGAGGCTACCTCGTTGAATATATTTAAGTCACGGGTTGATAGATTTCTGATAGACAAGGGAGTTAAGGGTTAGGAGGAGCTAGCGGGAAAGTGGAATTGATCCACTTTAGATCAGCCATGATCTTATTGAATGGCGGGGCAGGCTTGAAGGGCTAGATGGCCTACTCCTGCTCCTATTTCTTATGTTCTTAAAACTAGAGGCCATAGGTTTAAGGTGAGAGGGGAGAGATTCAAAAGTGTCCAGAGGGGCAATTTTTGCACACAGAGACTGATGAGCATCTGGAACAAGCTGCCAGAGGTAGTAATGGCGGTGGATGCAATTTTATCTTTTAAAAAGCATTTAGATAGTTACATGGGTACGATGGGTATAGAGGAATATGGGCTAAATAGGGGCAATTGGGATTAGTTTATGGGGTTTTTAAAAAAAAGAAGGGCGCAGAAACAAGTTGGGCCAAAGGGCCTGTTTCCCTACTGTAAACCTCTATAATTCTATAACTCTATAATGATCAAATTAAGTTGCTGCAGTTCATTGAAATAAATGACATTTCTCTAAGCGTGGTGCTTTGAGTAACTTGGCTAAATTTAATCAGGGCAAAAACATACCGGGCAGAACATACCAGTTACAACATCATCTGTTAACAAAGATAGTTATAAATTATATTCCTGGACATCATGGTCTTGAGCCAGAGAGTTTAGTTATTTTATAAACGAGTCAC
The DNA here is from genome assembly GCF_965287045.1 of Carcharhinus amblyrhynchos. NCBI lineage: Eukaryota > Metazoa > Chordata > Chondrichthyes > Carcharhiniformes > Carcharhinidae > Carcharhinus > Carcharhinus amblyrhynchos. The sequence continues at coordinate 41,350,666 of NC_137324.1, read as the reverse complement.
TCTCCTAGGTAGTGCATGTTATAAGTCAGGACAAAAGCTATGGAAATTTGCACACAACTCTGATCAGCGGAATATCAGTCCAGATAGATATGTAATGGGAGTCGCTGCCAAGGTTACAAAGAACAGATAGAAGAGCCTTCAAGAAAATGGGGCAGCATGATGGCACAGTGGTTAGCTCTGCTGCCTGGGTTCAATTCCAGCCTTGGATCACTATCTGTGTAGAGTCTACACATGATAAAGGGAAAAAAATAATCAAGGGTCATTTCGATTTACAAATAAACTGGAAAAATGTGATTGCTTGTGGTAGCTTGGATGAGGTGTTAGCAGAATGCTTTTCAGACAATTTCTTAGAGAAGCAAATTCTGAACCTAACAAGAAAGCATGTTTTGTTAAACTTGATATTAAGCAATCTGACAGGATTAATTAATTACCTCAGATTAAAGGCACTCCTATGTAGTAGTGACCACAATGTGATTGAATTTTACATCCAGTTTGAAAGGGAAAAGAGTGGATCTAAAACTAGTATTTTAAACCTAAATAAAGACAGCTATGTGGGTATGAAAACTGAGCTCACTGAAGTCAACTGGAACACTAGCCTAGGGAACAAATCAATAGAGAATCAGCCATTTAAGGCAATACTCAGAATTAGTACATAACTACTATAAATAAAAATTCTAAAAGGAGGATCGATTATCCATGGTTAAGTAAAGAAGTTAAAAAAAAGCATCAACTGTAAAGAAAAAGTATACAAGGATCGATTATCCATGGTTAAGTAAAGAAGTTAAAAAAAAGCATCAACTGTAAAGAAAAAGTATACAACTGTGCAAAGATGAGTGGCAGGTCAGGTCATTGGTCAGAAAATAGAACACTACAGCACAACCAGGCCCTTCGGCCCACAAGTTGCACCGATCGTATCCATACCTACCTGGCCATAGAGCTATCTGTAACTCTCAATCCCATTAAATCCCATGTACTCATCCAGAAGTCTTTTAAAAGACCCCAGCGAGTTCGCCTCTACCACCACCGACGGCAGCCAATTCCACTCACTCACCACCCTCTGAGTGAAAAACTTACCCCTGACATCTCCTCTAAGTTAAACAGGAGAAAGAAGTTGGAGTATGAGAGAAACTTTGACAAAGAGTGATCTGGACTCAAAATGTCAGCTCTTTTCTCTCCTTTCAGATGCTGCCAGACCTGCTGAGAATTTACAACATTTTCCCTTTTGGTTAGAGTATGAGAGAAGCTTGCTTGAAATATAAAAATAGCAAGAGTTTTTACAGGTATTTAAAAAGAAAAGATGTATGTAAAGTAATTCTTCTAGAGTGTCAACAGAGAGCTAACAGCAGATAATAAGGAAATGGTGGATGAAATGAACAAATATTTAGCTTCTGTCTTCACTATAGAAGATGCAAAAAAAAATTCCAATAATATCTATAAATCAGGAAGTAGAAGGGAGAGGGAAACTTAGTGAAATTACAATCATTAGGGAAGCAGTACTGAGCCATCTAATGGAGCTGGGGGCTGACAAGTTTCCGGGTCCTGGTCAACTTCACCCTTGTGTCTTAAAGGAGGTGGTTAATGAGACCACAATCAGTTAGGATAGGCAACAACATCTCCTCCACAATTGGCCTTAACACAGGTACCACACAAGGCTGTGTTCTCAGCCCCCTACTATACTTCTTATGTATCTATGACTGTGTGGCCAAATTCCCCTCCAACTTGATTTTCAAGTTTGCTGACAACACCACCAGTGGGTCGGATCGCAAACAATGATGAGATAGAGTACAGGAATGAGATAGAGAATCTGGTGAACTGGTGTGAGGACAATATTCTCTCCTTCATTGTGAACAAAACGAAGGAGCTTGTCATCGGCTTCAGGAAGTGTAGAGGCAAACATGGGATGAAGTAGAACGGGTCAAGAGCTTCACATTTTTAGGTGTTCAGATCACCAACAACCTGTCCTGGTACCCCCCCACTGCCAACACTATAATTAAGAAAACCCACCAACATCTCTACTTTCTCAGAAGACCAAGGAAATCTAGCATGTCAGCTACACCAACTTTTACAGAGGCACCATAGAAAACATTCTTCTTGGTTGTATCACAGCTTGGTATGGCTCCTGCTCTGCCCAAGACAGCAAGAAACTACAAAAGGTCATGAATACAGCCCAGCTCATCACGCAAACCAGCCTCCCAACCATTGACTCTGTCTACACTTCCTGCTGCCTCAGCAAAGCAACCAGCATAACTAAGTACCCCACGCACCCTGGACATTTTTTCTTCCATCTTGTTCTGTCAAGAAAAAGATACAAAAATCTGAGATCACGTACCAACCAACTCAAGAACAGCTTCTTTCCTGCTGCCGTCAGACTTTTGAATTAAGTTGACCTTTGAATTAAGTTGACTTTTGCATTAACTTGATGTTTCTCTCCACCCTAGCTATGACTGTAACACTATGTTCTGCATTCTCTCTTTCAGTGACTGTGAACAGTATGCTTTGTATAGTGTGCAAGAAACAATACTTTTTACTATGCTAATACATGTGACAATAATAAATCAAATCAAAGGTAATAAAAGCATTGGTGTTAATTTTCCAAAATTTGCTAGATTATGGAAAAATGCCATCAGATTGGAAGATAGCAAATAGATCTTTCTATTCAGGAAGGGAGGGAAACAGCAATTGAGAAGCTGCAGGCTTGTTAGCCTAATATCTGTTGGTGGAAGGGCCGAATGGCCTACTCCAGCTCATTTCGTACAATCATCCACCTGCTTGTATGTCCTTTGCTTCTGCACTCCATCATCCTTTTCTGTTTGTTTCCCTCAAATTCAAATGTTAAAATGCAGCACAGTTAAGACGCAGCACAACCATGATCCAGCTGAAGGCATAAGGAACTGAATGATCCATGCATGATCCATTTTTAAAAATTTGAGATGAAATCAGGATTAGTTCAGGCATGGTTTGTCTGTGTGATGCAGAACTTAGAGGGTTAAATTATGAAAATTGGTTATATCAACTTCACTTGTGTTCTCATGAGTAGAGGTAATATAAAGGTGATGTGATCAAGGTATTCAAATTGTTAAAAGCATTTGACAGAGTAGATATGAGGAAACTATTTCCTCTGGTTGGGGAATCAAGAACAAGGGAAAATAATCATGAAATTAGAGCGAGGTCATTTAGGAGGGAAAGCAGGAAGTAATTCTTCACACATAAGGTAGTAGAAATTTGGAACAACATCCCCAAAGGCAGCAGATGCTAAGAAAATTTTATTTTCAAGATTGAGATAGATTATTGTTAGCTGAAGGTATTAAGGACTATGCAATAAAAGCAGGAAAAATAAATTGAGCAGTGGTTAGAATAACCTCACTGTTTAAGAAGGGAGGAAGAGGCTCGAAGGGCTGGATGGCCTACTCCTGCTCCTATTTCTTATGTTCTTATGTTCTTATGTAGAATGAAAAACTGCAAACCTATTAGTTTGATGTCAGTAGTAGGAAAAATATTAGAATCCGTTATAGATGATTTAAAAAAGAATTAGCCAGAGCCAACATGGATTTATGAAAGGGAAATCACACTTGACAAACTTGCTTTTGAAACAGCTCCAGCTTCCCCATTGTGAATAGGCTCCACCCACTCCCAATGGTGGTGAGAATCATACTTGGGCTCTTGTTTATTTCTAAGTGTCATCCGATTGTGTTTGGGAGCTCGCCCAAAAATGAGCATGACTCTCCCATTTTCATACTTGTTTGTCAGATCATCCTCTGAGAATTTCAAATGAAAATGTCACGCAAATGACGAGTTATGTGTACATTTGATAAAGTTGTGAAATAGATCATTTTATTTATTTTCATTAGACTTGTACTTTAGAGACAAGAAATTTTAGTTACTGACTTAAATACAGTGAATGAAAACTGTGGAAAATATTTGCAGCAGTTTGTGGGAACCCAGAGGCTAGATTCAGAAATACTAGGGTGATATACTTTCATTCTAAAAGAGCAGTCACTTTGTGTTGCATAGGCTGGGGGAAGCCTGACATTGTTAACACTGAAAACATCTATAATAGCACCATCTACAGGAAACTGCTCTAAATGGGAAATTTAACTTATAATAGATATGCGAAGCGACTAAACCAGAGGCGGAATGGAAACACAGTGATTAGCACTACTGCCTCTCGGCGCCAAGGACCCAGTTTCAATTCCGGTCTTGGGTGACTGTCTATATGGAGTTTGCATGTTCTCCCCGTGTCTGTCTGAGTTTCCTCCAGATGCTGCGGTTTTCCCCCATGTTCCAAAGATGTGTGTGTTAGGTTGATTGGCTATGGTAAATTGACCCTTAAATTAAGGGAATTAACAGGTTACAAGGAGAAGGCATGGGTGGGATTGTTGTCAGTGCAGGCTCGATGGACTGAATGGCCTCCTTCTGCATTGTAGGGATTCAATGATTCTATTTTATTCTATGATTCATTAGATGGTCTTTATTTTGTATTGTGAGAATAGTGGCATAGAACTGAACTCAGTCTGTTGTGCACAGTAATGGAAAGGTGTGAATGTGTTAGAAACAAATAGAAGCCACAGAATGGGCATTCCTGGAATGGGCATGTTGCCTTAGAGGAAAGATTGGAGTACCCACAGGAGTTCAGAAGAGTAAAAAGGGACTTTGTTGAAATGTATCAGATCCTTAGGAGATTTTGAAAGAATGCTTCCTCTGGTGGGAGAATCTAGAACTAGAGGTCACTGTTCAAAAATAAGGGGTTGCCCACTGAAAACAGAGATGAGGATTTGTTTTTCTCTCAGTGGGCGATGAGACTTCGGAATTCTCTTCCTCAAAAGCTGGTTGAGAACTTGAATGTCTTGGTTTGAATATCTTTAAGACAGAGGTGTAGATCGATTCTGGACAAGCAAGGAAGGGGGTGAAAGATTATCAGGGGTAGGAAGGAATGTGGAGTTGAGATTAAAATTGGATTAGCCATGATCTTACTGAATAGTGAAACAGGCTTGGGGGGCAAAGTGGCCTACTCCTGCTCCTAATTCATTTACTAATGTTGACACTTTGGAGACGTGAGCTTAAATCCCACTGTGGAAGCTGGTGGAATTTAAATTGAAATAACTAATAAACCACAAATTAAAAGATAATATCATGGTGCCCATTTCTGAAACTATTGGATTGTTGTGTAAACACATCTGGTTCACTCATGCCCTTTAGGGAAGGAAATCTGCTGCCTGTATCCAGACTGACCTATATTTGATCGCAGACCCACAGCAATGGCCTGGTAAGCCATGTTTTAATAAACTGGTACAAAATCATTGAACAGGAATAAAACTGGACAAACCACCCGGCATCAGTCAAGGTACCAGAAATGACAATGGCACCCCCTACTTAGTCAACGCAGCAAAGTTCTCCTTCTTACCATCTGGAAGTTTGTGCCAATATTGAGAGAGCACTTTGTGTCAAAATTGAGAAAGCTGTTCCACAGACTAGTGAAGCAACAGTCTAAGATGGTCATACTCACCAAACGGGGAGATAGTGGCAGAGTGGTAATGTCACTGGACAAATAATCCAGGGGTTTAAGCTAATGCTCTGGGGACACATATTCAAAGCCCAACAGGACATCTAAGAACAAATAACAAAGAAAATTACAGCACAGGAACAGCCCTTCGGCCCTCCAAGACTGCACTGACCATACTGCCCCACTTAACTAAAACCCCCTCTCTTCCGGGAACGACATCCCTCTATTCATCCTATTCATGTACTTGTCAAGGCACCCCTTAAAAGTCACTACTGTATCCGTTCCACTACCTCCCCCCGGTAATGAGTTCCAGGCACCCACTACTCCCTGTGTAAAAAATCTGCCTCATACACCTCTTTTAAACCTTGCCCCTTGCACCTTAAATCTGTGCCCTGTGGTAATTGACTCTTCCACCCTGGGAAAAAGCTTCTGACTATTCATGCGTCCCATAATCTTGTAGACAAGTAATCTAATGAAGTTTAAATTCAGTTCATATATCGAGGAATGTAAAGTTAGTCTCAGTAATGTTGACCAGGATAACAATGATCAGTTGTTATGTAAAAAATCCCCATCAGGTTCACTGATGCTCTGAAGGCAAGGAAACCTGCTGTCCTTACCCGGTCAGGCCTATATGTGACTCCACACCCACAGCAATGTGGTTGACTCTGATCCACCCTCTGAAATGGCTGGCAAGTCATTCAGTTCAAAGGGTAATCAGGGCTGGGCAACAAGTGCTGGCTTTGTCAGTGCAGCTCCAATAATGTTCAAAAAGTTTAACACATCATCAAAATCTTGCTGATGTTTACGGCAGTGAGATCTTATGGTCCTGTTGACGGCACACCCTGCCGCGGTTTCCCGATGGTGAGGGATGTATTCCATGGGAAACCGCATTGACAACGCATAACCATAACAAACCGCCTGCAGGAAGTGGCAAACTGCCTCCCCATTGCCATGAACCTGCTGCGGAGCGGGGGGGGAGGAAAATTCCACTCCATATTGGACAAAACAGCTGCTTAATTGCTATCCCATCCACCCCCCGAAACATTCACCAGAGCACAGTGGCAACATTTATTGAGAAGTGCAATGCAACCCATACAGTCTCTGTTGACGGAAGCTTCCAAACACACAACCTCTACTACCTGGAAGGATAAGGGCGACAGACACATGGGAACACCACCACCTGCAAATTCCCCTCCAAGTCTCATAACATCCTGATTAGAACAAAATCTCCACTTCTTCACTGTCAAAAACCTGGAACTCCCTAACCCAAAAGTACTGTGGGTGTATGTACAAGAGATTCACTGCCATGCTTCAAGCAGGTGGCTCACCACCACTCTGTCGAGGGCAGTTAGGGACAGGCAACGAAAGCTTGTCTGGCCAGCAGTACTCCTATCGCAGGAAATCGTTCTTTAAATAGTATCTAAAGGCGCATTGTATCAATTGAATTAAATGAGCTAATTATAACAGTTGTTCTATATCTTTGTCTTACTATGCATTAAAGCAGATTATCTATTCATATCAAGCTTCATCTCATTTAAGGGTTTTCTTCTAGTATTTCAAAGCGATTGAAGATGTGCATGTACTAAAGGCAGCTCAGTTTACAGATGGGTAGTATTATTACATCCCCGGATTGCGTCTTCCAGCAAGTACATAGTGAGCAAATGAATCAAATTCCTATTAAAGGGTCTGATTGCTTATGAGAGCAACTGCTTGTAGTAAACTGAAAAATTATCTCAGATGGATCCAGGTTTGCAGTGACACCATCTGGTGTGTAACTGAGCCATACCTGGTACGTGTTGTTAGCTGATGTCAGCGCAAGTAGATTTGGAAGATTGGCCTCAATAAGCTAGGGCTTAGGAAAGGAAAAAAACAGCGAGTTTTCTGCTTTTGCTCAATGTCTATACACCCTGCTGCAAAATGGTATCAGTGGCACGGACATTTTAACACCCATCCCAGCAAAAATTAAGGAGAATGGGAGTTAAAATGCAAGTCTAGCCTTGAGTTGAAACATCCCGAGACCTTGCTCATCATGCCGGGGACTTCAATCAGGCCAAGCTCAAGAGTATACCACCAAGTTACCACCAACATATCTCCTATTCCACCAGAGGCCCAAATATCCTAGACCGCTGCTACACAAATATCAAACATACCTACTGCTCTATCGTCCACCCACACTTTGGCAAATCTGATCACAAGGCTGTGCTCCTGCTCCCGGCTTACAAGCAAAAACTGAAGCAGGAGAATCCATCAAAGAAAGTCATGCAATGTTGGTCTGAGGAATCGGATAATCTCCGATGGAACTGCTTGGAGTCAGTGGACTGGTCAGTATTTAAAAACTCTGCAACCAGCTTGAACATGTACGTTGCTACAGTAACTGACTTCGTTAATAACTATATAAAAGACTGTGTGCCACAGAAGTAAATCCGCTTGTCCCCCAACCAGAAACCATGGATGAACAGGGATATCCCCTGCTTGCTGAAGTCCAGATCTGAGGCATTCAAGACAAGTGACCTTGACCTATACAAGAAAGCCAGATATGATCTAAGGAGTTCCATCAAAGATGCCAAAAGACAGACCAAGCTAGTGTCCCAAGCTAGCCACATAGACTTCTGCCAACTGTGGCAAGGTCTGCAAGACATAACAGGCTACAAGATGAAGGCTCCAAGTCGCCAGCTCCAACGCACCCCTCCCTGATGAGCTCAACGCATTGTACACCTGTTCTGAGCAAGAGGTCAGTGAGAGCATGCTCTCCACTCAGGAAGCCCTGGATGAACCTGTATTGGGGTCACCATTGCAGATGTCAGGGCAGCTTTCGTGAAGGTCAACTCATGGAAAGCAAGTGACCAGATGGGGTACCCGGACAAGCACCCAGATCCTGAGTGGATCAGCTGGCAGGGGTATTCGCAGGCATCTTCAACCTCTCTTTACAACAATCTGAGGTCCCTGTCTGCTTTAAGAAGATGACCATCATCCCGGTACCTAAGAAAAACCAAGCAGTGTACCTCAATGACTATCGTCCAGTGACTCTGACATCCATCATTATGAAGTGCTTCGAAAAGTTAGTCATGGCACGAATCAATTCCAGCCTCCCGGACTACCTGGATCCACTACAGTTTGCCTTTCGTTGCAACGGGTCCAAGCAAACGCCATCTCCTTGGCCCTGCACTCAACCCTGGAACACCTACATAACAAACACACCTATGGCAGACTCCTATTTATTGACTCGGCCTTCACCACCATTACTACCACAAAACTCATCTCCAAGCTCCATGGCCTGGGCCTCAGCTCCTCCCTCTGCGACTGGATCCTGAACTTCCTAACTCACAGACCACAATCAGTAAGGATAGGCAACAACACCTCTTCCACGATTATCCTCAACACTGGTGCCCCACAAGGCTGTGTTCTTGGTCTCCTACTATACTCCTTATACACCTATGACTGTGTGGCCAAATTCCCCTCGAATTCGATTTTCAAGTTTACTGATGACACCACCATAATGGGACAGATTTCAAACAATGACGAGACAGGAGAATACAGGAATGAGAGAGAGAATCTGATGAACTAGTGCAGTGACAATAATCTCTCCCTCAGTGTGAACAAAATGAAGGAGATTGTCATCAATGTCAAGAAATATAGAGGAGAACATGCCCCTGTGTACATCAATGGGGACAAAGTAGAAAGGGTCGAGAGCTTCAAGTTTTTAAGCGTTCAGATCACCAACAACCTGTCCTGGGCCCTGCCATGCCAACACTGAAGAAAGTCCACCAATGCCTCTACTTTCTAGAAGACTAAGGAAATTTGGCATGTCAGCTATGACTCTCATTAACTTTTACAGATGTACCATAGAAAGCATTCTTTCTGGTTTTATCATAGCTTGGTATAGCTCCTACTCTGCCCAAGACCTCAAGAAACTACAAAAGGTCATGAATGTAGCCCAATCCATCACCCAAACCAGCCTCTTGTCCACTGATTCTGTCAACACTTCCTGCTACAGTGACAATGCAGCCGGCATAATTAAAGACCCCACACACATTGGACATTCTCTCTTCCACTTTCTTCCATCAGGAAAAGGATACAAAAGTCTGAGGTCATGTATGAACCAATTCAAGTATAGATTCTTCCCTGCTGCCATGAGACTTCTGAATGGACTTACCTTGCATTAAGTTGACCTTTCTCTACACCCTAGCTATGACTTCAACACTACATTCTGCACTCTCTCGTTTCCTTCTCTGTGAACAGTATGTTTTGTCTGTATAGCGCGCAAGAAACAATACTTATCATTGTATGTCAACACACATGACAATAATAACTCAAATCAAATCAAATCAATCTTTCTTTGCTATTTTTGGATTTGTGATTTGGTATTCTGGAGCATTTGAGGAACTTATCGGAGGAGACTCAATTATATACAAAATCTAGATCCTACCACTCACCACTCACAGTGGATGTTCTGATCAGTGAGGATACCTGGATGTACCTGGAGGAAGATCTCAGGGATATCTTGTTTTTGTCTGGTTTATGTACACTTGATGAAGCTTCATCTATGAATGCAGAAAATATTTAACATAATAAAAGTTTAACACAATAAAAGTTTAATTACAGTCAATCGATGGTAATTTTGAGCAGACATCTCACCTGAGACTAGGTTGTTAAAATGGACCAGAACACACTCAGCATCCGCAGGACCATTCATGTCTGCCTGCTTTGCTCTCAAGAGTTAAAGTTCATCCTTGGGTGAAGACTGGATTGGGATGTCCCTGGTAACTATGCGCTGCCAACATGCTGAAGCATAGTCACTTAAGCAAGGTTCCAGTCATGCAGATGGGCCCAGAAAAGGTCTGTGCCTTGGAGAGGAAGAAAGGGATAAAAAAACAAGAATCAATGAAAAAGATAATGCTTTCTTTTTGCAATAGATCAATAGCGCAGTGCCCATGTTTCCATAGAGTCAATGTTCATTCTATGCTCTTAACTATTTCATTAGCAGGGACATCAGATGAAGAACTCTACTGTAAGAGGACAGAGAAACACACATCCAAGTCTTTCTCTTCTATCACAGCTGTTCCATGTGGAAAACTCTTCTGTAGCTAAGACATAACACCTTCTGAGTTGAGTCGCTCACTTGGAGAACTGGTGTAGATGTGATCGGCCGAGTGTTCTCCTCCTGCCCCATATTCTGTGATTCTGCGAAACCTAACCGTGCTATCCTCTTCAGTCGCCTTACCTGCTAACACAATTCTCGGACTCTTTGTATCAAAAGTTTTTTAATATTGAAGGTAACAGAACAGAAACTCTAAAAAGTTCAAGCCCTCAATCAGGTAAAAAGAGCACTAAGCATCTGATAGAGAATCACAATTTCTGGGCTGAATATAATTTAATAGTTTTCCAGAAAATGTTCTAAGCATAGAACTTACCTGAAGAAAAATGCATTAATATTGTAAAATAATGTAAAAGAAAGGCATGCAATCCACAAAAGAAAGTCGAAGGAACCGATTGAATTAATCTTTTCAGAAGTATAGTCAAAAGAAAATGTAATTTTGCAAATGTTAAGAACCTTGGAAAAAATTAATTCTGCATAATTTTTTTGTGGGTGTTCATATGCCAATCTAACCTATTCATTGTTCTTGCACAATTCAGGCTTTTGATGGCAGTGGGGAGGGCCAGTTTTCACAATGTGCTGGTGGCATTTTGCATTAATTTAAAATTGAGCAAGGATGTGAAAGGAAATTAGTACAGTAATAAACCCAAAGAGGGGGAAAGTTGAAGTGCTACTGAATTTTAATGCAATCAGGAAAGTTGCCGAGGCAGTCACAATAAAAGTAATGAAGAATGTAATCAGAGATTGTGAGGGGAGAAGGTGCAGGAGATATTGAATCTGGAATTTAAATTAGATGACATATAATTCCATTTCAAAGAAGGAAATGGAATTTTTAAGCATGGTAAAGAGGGATTAACTGACGGCAAGTTTCATCAGAGCGAGAGACCTTTGTCTTTTGTGATTCTCATTTTAATCACATGGATTAATTTGAGGCAGTTAATGTCTTTTCAGTTATGGACACAGTCTGGTAGCTGGGATAGATGTTATGAAGATGATAAAAGATTATTCTAGGGCAGCAAGCTGTGGTGGAACATTTCAATTATTGTTATTGACAGCTCCGAAAACAACCAGAGAAAGAAACTTCATTTTTTTCTGTGAATCAAGTGACTCAGGATGGACAAGCATTGAAATTCAGCTTCCTTTTATGATAACATCAATGATAGTCTTCACTCAAGCTCAGCATACGTTATTTAATTCCTGCACTGTCTTTAAATGCTGGTATTCTATAGGCACATCCATTCTGCTCTCTTCCTTTTCAGTGTGTTGAAATCAAGACAGTCTAACTACTCAAATTCATGCTTTCCTGGATCCTCAATGCCACGGGCTAACCTTCCTTAGTTAACATCTTCTCCTCAAATACTCTTTAATCTTTAATCAGTCAATTTGGTATCACCTAATCACAACTTCCTGGCTGACTTCATCTTGATGAGTGCCTTGTGCCAATTGAGTTGACTTTGAGCTAGATTTCTATGTAATAATATGCTCCTTTTAAAAAAGCCAAAAATATTTACCAATGCTGTGGTCAGTTCTTGCCCTCCCTGTCATGGGTGCATACCAATGGGTCACTGGAGTAACCTCTCCATGGTGTGTACTGGGTGGGATATATATTGAGACTCTGGGATGTCCTAGCATCAGAACCTCTCTCTCGGCATTGCTAGAGGGGGCCAGAGAAGTGCGAAGCATGACATTCTGCATCAATTTTGGCTGCAAAAGCTGCCGGAATGTGATCCATCACAGGGCACACACACAAACAAACTGAGGGGTAATTTTTTGCGGCCACTCCTTCTAATCTGCTCCTTTTTGGAGTTTTTGGAATGTGGGAGTATCCAGAGGAAACCTACATAGACACGGGGAGAATGTGCAAACTCAACACAAACACCCGAATTGAACCCAGGTCCCTGGAGTTGTGAGGCAACAGCACTACCCACTGTGCCACCATGTGGTTATTAGAGAAGCATAAACTAATTTGAGGACATCTTTTCCAGTTATAATTAATTTGATTTAAATTGGTAGAACTGTGCTATTAGAAAAAATCTTCCATTCCCCAACAAGCCAGACATAACATATGCTCCATGCAGTCAACATAATATATGCTACATACAGTCAACAGACAAGGCAAGATTACAAATGTCTAGACAACAATGCTGCTTACTTATGTGATCTAAAGAATTGTAAGTAATGCCTTTAATCAAGGAATGATCACTCCACCCGCATATATTTTATTCTGGAATTGAAATACAAATCTGGTTTTTTTCATAGCTGTCTTTCCCTTTTTTTATTATCAGGGGAGTAAATGGTGTCTGTAATAAATAGTTTTAATTGTTTTTTTTACACAATTTGCCAAATGTCTCATTGGAACGTTTAGAATACTGATGAAGTTGCTGTACACAGCAGTAAATGTCATTATTGTCAATCTGCTCTGGTAATTGGTCTGCCCCCATTATCAGATAAAATATTACTAAATAATTTACACCACTGAAAGTCCTTGGACTTCTCTGTCCCCTTTCTCCTACAGCAGTGTTCAACAGTGATCACTTAGGAAAACCAACTGCAGAACGGAGCCAAAAGCACTTTTATTTGAGGAAAAACTTTATTCCAAATGCCTCAGCAACCCAGCAGGTTAAATATGTAAATTAGGCAAGGTTCGCACAATATACCTTCGATGTTTATCAGCAATGATTTTTCCATTGCTAGCTGGTTGTCCATTCTGTTCCTTTCTAATGATACTGTTCCACGATATTGTTCCATGTATGCTTTAATTCCCAGTTTCATCAACACCGGGGTCTCCTCATTCTTACCAGTGTTCAGGCACAGGCCTTTCTACTTCCTTCTTACTCACCATCAGACCCAGTAATATTCAGGCCTTGGATTCTCCCCACTCCCTCTTTTATTTCCAGCACTGGGCAATTAACCATGAGAACAAAGTCTTTGTCTAGCCCACTGACACTCCATGACTTTGCTGGAATCAGTTAGTTTGCTAAAAACCAGGAGTTTTCCTCCTCTGCATGGCTCAGTACTGGACCACTGATGCTTTATTCATTAACTATCAGGGCACTCTGTCCCTCCTCTTAATTTCTGTTAAGTACGTAATTGGCTATTTTCTAATAAATTGTCATTGTACAATACCCTGCCAGAACTGCAAGTGATGATGTGTTAATTGGCCTGGTTTATTTTCTGCTGATAGAAATAGCTAACTCCAAGCTGTCTGAAACCCCTTCTATTATTGAAATAAGTCGCTACATTTTTCCAAATAAATTAGCTGCCCTTACAGCAGTGTTTTTCAAACTATTTTGCTGGCGCTCGACTTTTACCAAATGAACGTTCCTTGCAACCCACCCTAAGGCTGAGAGGGTCTGAGTGATACCACAGTATACACTATCAGTAAAGGTATCCAGCCTCTTGTCTACCTCCTACATCACTTGTTTTGAACAGAGTGTATCCTTTGAAGACTAATCGTTAGTTGAATGCCTCCTATGTAGCTCAGCTGTATGGACTGTGGGATTGTACATCCTACTGGTTGGAGCTGTGGTGTCCATTGGAAAGTTCAAAGTGGCTGCTCATTATATTTTACTGTCAGTGGCTAAATGCACAAAGAAATGTCGCTGCAAAGAGAGAACATAGCGAGATGGATGTTTACCGACTTCTGAACCACAGTGCACAGCCTGGATTTTGCAAGTAATTGTATTTTTGTTTTATAAAGTTCTACACTACGGTGCCCTCTGCCTTGCATTATGTTCAGTTTAGAATTACTTTGTTACCAATAAGTTAATTAAAACCTAACCTGCCCGAGAAAGGCTGGCCTAATTTGAATTTCTATTGAAGTTCCAGGAGATCTGAGTGCTAACTCTGGCAATCTGATGGGGTGTGTGTGTGTTGTGTGTCTGTGCACACGTGATGTGTGCGCGCACATGTATGTTTGCGTTATCTGCATGTGTGTGCATACGTGTATTTGTGGGTGGTGTGTTTGTGGCATGTGTGTGTCTGTATAGCGTATGATGATGTGTGTGTTAGTGTGTGGGAATGGTGTATGTGGTGAATGTGTGTGTGTATGTATGTGCAATGTGTGGGCATGTCTGTGCATGCGTGTGTGCGTGTGAAAGAGAGTGATGTGTCTAGTATAAACAATATTGACCCAAATTGCTGTCCAGGAAATTTTTAAAAGATGAAACTTCCCTCAAGCTGCCTCTTTGTACTTTGATTGGAATTGCTATTAGGGATTTTCCCCCTTTTAATGAATTAGTTCTGTTTATTGGTTTCTTGAGTTAGATCACGTCACAAGGGAGATCAAAAGTTAAGATTGTGCAATGATAGAACTTTAACAATCCAATGCACTGCTCCACAAGATGGTTCAAGTGTCTAGCTCCAGGTTTCCTTGTGATAAATCCCAGTCTCTTCAGTGAAGATATGGGGTACACCAGAAAAAGAGATTGGAGGGTAAATCTAGGTAGGCCACATGTTAACAGCTAGTTGCCTTTTAGATAAGGAAGAAGTGGACAGCTTTTTTGTAAATTTGGGAAAAATCAGTCCAAAGAATTATTCAAAGATGGACTGAGTCTAGTCACACCACATGCAACACTTGATTAATTGTTTCTATATCACTTGTGGAAGTTTAATGCCACAATCCAGCTGGAATTGATGATATTAGCATGTGGATACCTTTTCCAGATTCAGCGCAGTTCCAGTTTCTATGTCCATTCTTCTGAATTTTTGGTTTGCCAAAATATCCTTCCACAGTCAGCTGAGTAAAAACTGGACGAGCAATTAAGGGAAATATCTTCTGGCTAGTGGATATTTTCACCATCACTGTATATACTATGCATTCTTACTATTAATTGCTCTAAACCAGTGCATCAGAAATTATAATAATTACGTAGCTTGTTGAATAGGAAGTATGTCTCGAATCAACCACTTTTTCCGGTAGTTCTTTGAAAATGCACGGCCCAGCAAATTAAGGTCTGGTCAAAACTGGCAGCGGTCCCTTCACAAGTCGAATAGTGCAGTGGTTGCTCACTGTCTAAATTTACAAGAGGAACAGCTATTTGGCCAAGCACAAGGAAACTGCTAACGTCAATAAAACATGCCTAAGTCAGTGATGATGGACAGTGAGTAGTAAAGGAGAGTCCAACGGTAGTGAGTTTGGCAATATTAATCACAATGCTAATGGTATATTTCTGTAGTGCAAAGTTGTTCAAGGTTTCTGAATTAATGAGCACTTATTTTGAGAATGCTCTCTAGAAATGTCATAAAGGTAAGACATGGAATGTGCAGCAGAGGGTAGCACAGGGACCTGGGTTTGATTCCTGGCTTGGGTCACTGTATGTGCGGAGTATGCACTTTCTCCCCGTATCTGCATGGGTTTCCTCCAGGTGCTCCGGTTTCCTCCTACACTCCAAAAGACATGTTGGGGTTAGGTGCATTGGCCAAGTTAAATTTTCCCTCAGTGTACCCGAACGGGCTCTGGAGTGTGGCCACTAGGGGATTTTCACAGTAACTTTGTTGCAGTGTTAACATAAACCTACTTGTGACAGGAATACAGGAATACATAAACTTTAAAACTTTAAACATGGAATGGAAATGTTAGAGTAGAACATATGTTAGAATCAGGATCATTGAAGCTAAAGCTCCATCTTAAGTGTTAACCAATGTCAAATTGGAGTGAGTTTATTGCTACCATAAGATTCAGAGCAAAGTTCTTTTCTATTTCTTTGACTGTGAATAGAGCACAGGGGAAAAACATTTAAAAAACAAATATTGTAAACAAGCATATAAACACAAATTTAAGATTTTTGATTTTGGTGAAAATGTGCATTTCTATTAAATTTTTGATAGACCACCTCTTTCACCATTGTGCTGCTCGGTTAACGGAAGTTAATTTTTATAACCTGCATCTGCAATGCCTTTTCCGAGATGACAAGTCTAACTTTATACCATATAGAGGAGTAACTGCTATTTATAACTTGCAGGCTATCTTCACACCACAGTAAGAATCCACCTCAGAGGATTATAGCTACAGACAGTGGGGGAGAATGTCATACCAGTCATTATAATCGATCCTCACTTCAAACACTCTGCACTTCAATTCTCTTATTTGCTTCTTTATTTGAAGGCAGCTGAGACACAAAAACAAAACCACAAAAGGTGATGGAAAGGCTGAAGAGAAAAAATACTTTCTATCTTCTTTTTAACTACTCATTAACTTGTCTGTCTCCAGAAAGACATAGAGGGAAATAATTTTAGATGTATTTGCAGAGTTTATATATTATGAGTCATGATCACAGTACATATTTTGATTGCATATTAAAAATTAAAGTTTATTTATTAGTCACAAGTAGGCATGCATTAACAATGCAATGAAGTTACTGTGAAAATCCCGTAGTGGCCACATTCCGGTGCCTGTTCGGGTACACTGAGACAGAATTTAGCATGGCCAATGCACATAACCAGCACATCTTTGGACTGTGGAAGGAAACTGGAGCACCCAGAGAAAACCCGCATTACTCACAGAAAAATATATAAAAGACTCTGTAAAAACTAATTTCTCTTTAAATTTGTATTTTACAACTGAAAATTGATTGACGATTAATGCTAAGCTTTGCACCAATGTCAGAGATGGAGAAATCAGGCTCAATCATGTTGATGCAGAAGCTGTTACTAATTCATTATTGTAAAATTGTTACAGTGTTGTTACATTATTTTATTCAATTGCATCTGTTTCATTTACACTTCATTACCATTAATGCAAATTTAGTTGATTGCATGTGGCTTCTTACTACTGTAATTTAACTGAAATAAGCTGCAGGGCATATACGCATTAAAAGAGCTCCAGCTGCGGTGAGGGGTATATGTAGTGCTTTTCTTTAAGTATTCTGTCCAATTCTAATTTCCCTGCAGTAAGTGGATTTGTGTGGTTGAGTTGAGGTGAAGGAGAGTATGTCTGATAAAAGTGACTCTGGGTTAATTTGTGAGCCTGAGTAAAAGTAATTGTGTTTGTTTAAATTAGTAGGTAACATAAATGGGTTCAGGGTACATTGGAGCAGAAAGTTTGTGCCGTGAGGTAGCAATTTCATGCAATCTACTTTTGCAAAGATGAATAATTGAAAAAGGGATTTTTTTAATATTTGAGGCAACAGTTAATTCAGGTAAAATGTGTCACTTTTTTGCATCTGAGGTTAAATGTTTCAAAGACCCACTTGTGACGCAGGTAGGAGAATCGGGTACAGAGTCAGTGTACAGTGCTGCCAGTTGTCCAATGCATCGCTGTGCAAATCAGATTCACTGACTTCTGATTCCCTGGTTTCATCTCACTTTGTGAAATTTGCCCTCTAACATAAAAGAGACATAATTTATATAAGTCTTCTGTATCCTCTGTGCGTATACATTGTGAATCTATGGAGTTTTGAATACTGAAGTAACAAGCATTTCACTTTGAATGTTTAACACATAAACTGTAACTAATTCTAAATGCTCAGTTTCAATTTGCAAAAGGATACGGTATGTTTAAAAACTGTTGTGAAAAATATAACTGCACTAGTTTCCCAATCATTCAGATTAACCTATTATTGCCATTTGAGGCAAAATATCAGAAGGGTGTCTGGCACTCATGGGACAGAATGCAACCAGGAGTCAATGTTATTAGTAGAACAGGAAGAGGGGAGAAATCTGACAGTAATAATTTGTGTTAAAGAAAATATCAGTTTGTGTTAAAAAAAGAGAAAAAAAACTCCTTCATTATTGTAAAGGAGCATCTGTTACTCCTGCCGTTACATGCCTGTCTGCTCGTGTGGGCACTGCTGCCATCTTAAGACAGAATGGAAAAGTGAACGAAATGAATTAGCAGAAACTGCGGAGTGAAATGGATTATCCTTTGCAAATTTCAGGTGCATAAATGCAAGGATTTAATTGCAATCATGTCTAACTTAAATTTCAAATAGAAGTGTGTGCCTTGCTGTCAAGTCAAGAAAAAAATTGCTTTTCAGTTAGAATGCTGCCAAGCACACAATTTTAAAATGTAACGTACAAGCATTGTGATGTGTTGAAGAATGAAATCTTTGTTGTGACCCAGTGGATGCTTATTTTTATATAAATAACCTCACATTTATATGGAGAAATTATTAATTTATAGTTGTATTTGATATGACTATACATAAAACCATCCAATCGTCTACATTTTAATGTGAATATTTTCCAAAGCAAAATGAAAAACTAATGAGTACAATATAGACATATTGGAGACGCAAATTGTTTTGTTTTGAATAAATACAGATATATTACTAAATGTATATAGCATGAACCAGCAAGGATTTGGTAAGCACCTTTAACTTTTGTTCCAGAAGACAGAAAATTGTTTGTGGGCATGCTGAACAAACAACAGTCAGAGGAGGACGTACGCAGACTATTTGAAGCTTTCGGTAACATTGAGGAATGCACAATCCTTCGAGGGCCTGATGGAAATAGCAAAGGTAAGACGGTAATGCTTCAGTGTAATAAAAGCTGTCTAGCAACTTAACAGCTTTCTTATATACAGCAACACAATGTGATTTAAAATGGGCCTCAGCAGACTGATAGGTCATTTGATAGCACAGAGCCATTCCTTTTAGCATTTAAATTTTTTTTGTGGTACTATCTTTGTGGGCGATAGGATTCCTCTTTCCAAAAAAAGGGGCATTATTATTTGGGAATAAGGGAATCTTTGAAGCTTAAAGCCAATGTGTGAAGGCCCCAATCAACTTCTTGTGTGTGTAATGGTCATTATCCAGCAGAGTGAAGAAGTGGAGCTGTCACAATTGAATCATTCTATCTGCCACAGCCTGGTATTTCTCAACAATTTGTTGGGCCACAGGCATCGTCTCTTTGACAACCCCCCTCCCCTCGCAGATTCCTACCTGTCTTTCCTGAAGTTGATGATCACTAATTGGATGTGACCCTCAGCATCTCCATGCTCAGATGGACATTATTTAATTCTGAGCCTTGATGTTGAGCACCATGTAACCCAACAATACTTGACATCATGGGTTGATTATTTCCCTTTCTAGTTGCACTCTTATGTAGACTTTCTAGCTGGACAGCAGTCAGGCTTGGGAACCTTTGTGAATACTGTCCTTCTCCACTCAATTTTCAATTAATTAACGGAAATCAGCAATGTAATCTGACTCTGCAGCATACCAATCAGTACCATAATATTGGAACAACTGTAGGCCATTCAGCCCTTCAAGCCTTTTGCACTGTTCAAATAGATTATGGCTGATCCTTTCCGTAACACATTTTATCAAATTTTGTTCTACATCCATAGGGAAAGTGTTTCCTTGGCAATTTTAGCAGAAACCTTTTTACATTAATTTACTTTCTTGGTACAAGTCTAGTTTGAATGACAAATTCATAATTGTGTATGTCTAACAATATATTAAATCGCAAAGTCATTTTATTTGAATAGCAATTCTCCTTTAAATGAAGGAGTTTTGTGTTGGAGGAGCTGGAGGCAAAGATTTGTCCTACGAACTTGTCTCAACAAGTTTCAAAATACTGATGTTGGATGGTCCATTTTAAAGAAACGACATTCTGCCCCTCAGCGAACATATAACATTTTTAACAGAATATTAATATTTAATATAGATGATTCTGATTGACAGGAATTAAAATTAGCAACATAATCTTGAATGATCAGTTAATATAGACTGCTCAACTTGCATATTTATAGTTGATGACATCACCTCAAGCTTTGCATTTTGTTACTGCCTGGGAGCTCCACCCTACCTACCCCTCAATATTCTATATATAGATCTCAAATGCATGAATGAGTCTGCATTGACCTGGGAATAAAAAGAAAAACAATTACAATTTTTGATGATCTTCCCTTCTTCTGAGCCAATGGAGACACATAGTAATCACTGGCATTAAAGATGTGTCTTTTTCTTTAGATAGGTTCCATTGTTCATTCATGTTTTTTTTCTGTCCACCTGTTTGTCTATCAGCTATTAATCTGAACAAGCAAATAAAGACACAGCAACTGAAAACTGACCCGAAGCTGCACAGCTGATCATTGGAAAGAGGATTTTAAACATAGGAGCATAGGGATTAGGAGCAGAAGTAGGGGCAGGTTTTCAACTTGCCTCCAGAACATTACAAATCTTCCATTATTATAGAAGCCATCTAACTTTCTTCACAATGCCAGTTCTATGCTCGCTTACCAAGGTGAAAATCTGTATCAGGAAGACATTGTGAATGATATTGCCCTTTCAGCTTGCACCACCATTCCATCAGATCATGGCTGATCTCTCCTTGATCTCAAATCCACCTCCCCACTTGTTCCTCATATCCCTGTTTTATTAGAAATATATCTATCTCCTTCTTGAAACCATTCAACGATCAGACTCTACCAAGCTGCGGGGCAGTGAGTTCCACAAATTCACCACCCTCTGCGAGCAGTAGTTCCTCCTCATCTCAATTTTAAACCCATCATCTCTCAACCTACGCCTGCGACAAAAAGAGAGGAGGAGAGAGACCAAGAGAAGTAGGAAGGCAAGGAACAGATATAGAGAAAAGATGAGAGGAAGCAAGATCATGTAGCTGGAACTGCCCAGACTAAAATTGCTCTGTGCTATATGCTACAGAGATATAAACGTGTATTTCCTCTACAACCTTGGCCAGTTGGGACCCACCACACCATTATTACTTGATGGAGTGCTTCATCACAATGAGATGAACCAAATTTACTGGAACAGGGCAGGGAATGGAGCTGAGTCAAAATAACATGTAACATAAAATAATGATAATTCAAGTAATTTTGTTACACAACTTTGCTGCAGTTATTACAATGCTTAATTGGGTTTATCATGTTGAGGCACCCTGTATTCAGTGTTTATATTGAAAGTGCATTTCATTTCAACTAGTAAGCAAGATTACTTTTGGTTTTAAGAGTATTTTCGAATCAGTGCACTTCCATTTCTAGAGAGCTGCATTTTATTCCAATTTAGTTAAATGTGTGAATGTCAATTCTCTCATGGTTGTTAAAAGACTGACTGAGTAGAGAGATTTAACTGCCTCGGCCGAATCCACTCTGGGCTTGAACCCATTACACAAAGTACCTCTGGAAGCTGGCAGTCCCGATTCAGAGCCACTTCACTGGGAGGCTCGCTATGGACCTAAAGGTCAGAATAAGTAGAATGACTTGTCATTTTATATTATTAGTAGAAGATTGAGTGAGAAAAAGAAAGCACTGATCGGGGATTAACCAGTCTGCGAATGACCAAGCAGGAATGATTCAGGCCTCATCAATGTCATTCGCAACGGCTTCCTGATACAGATTTTCACCTTGGTAAGTGAGCGTAGAACTGGCATTGTGAAGAAAGTCAGATAGCTTCTATAACGATGGAAGATTTGTAACATTCTGGAGGCAAGTTGAAAATCTGTCCCAGTGCAAGGAAACCAAAGAAAGGAGGCTCTCTTTAAAACACCTGCAAGACCAAATAGGAGTCAAGAAATATCTGAGTTGTTGGGCAGTGACCGTAGCACAATCTGATTTGGGAAAAAAAAATGTGATAACATAATTTCACCCTGGTGTCTAATTTTAGGCAGCCAGGCTTCAAAGTATCTAAATGGGGGAAGTATTTAGAAATAAATCTGTTCAAAATCCTTCAAAAAACCTCATGCAAAGTTTCTAGGACAAGTTAAATTTTATTTATTCATGTCACAAGTAGGCTTACATTGACATTGCAATGAAGTTACTGTAAAAAACCGCTAATCACCACACTCTGGCACCTATTCAGGCACACTGAGGGAGAACTTAGCATTGTCAATCCACCCAGCTAGCTTGTCTTTTGGACTGTGGGGGGAAAGCGGTGTACCCAGAGGAAACCCACACAGGCACAGGGAAAATGGGCAGGGTCCGTACAGGCAGTGACCCAAATCGGGAATCGAACCATTGTTAACCACTGTGCCACCATGCTGCCCTATATGCATACCTAAATGCTCTGGTAGAATGAACAAACTTACTCTGGTATCAATTAACTGGGAACATAAGAACATAAGAAATAGGAGCAGGAGTAGGCCATCCAGCCCTTTGAGCCTGCCCCGCCATTCAATAAGATCATGGCTGATCTGTCGCTGCTCAGTTCCACTTTCCTGCCCCCTCCCCATAACCCTTAATCCCCTCTCCTATCAAAAACCCATCAACCCGCGTCTTAAAAATATTTAGCGAGGCAGCCTCCACCACTTCAACGGGCAGAGAATTCCAGAGATTCACCACCCTTTGAGTGAAGAAGTTCGTCCTCAACTCCGTTCTAAACCGCCCCCCTCTTATCTTGAGGCTGTGCCCCCTAGTCCTACTGTCTTTTTTGAGCGGGAAGAGTCTTTCCACCTCTATCCTATCCATCCCATTCATCATCTTATACGTCTCAATGAGATCTCCCCTCATTCTTCTAAACTCTAACCAGTACAAGCCCAGTTTATTCAGCCTCTCCTCATAGCTCAACCCCCTCAACTCCGGTATCAGCCTAGTAAACCTCCTCTGCACTCCCTCCAAGGCCAAGATATCTTTGCGCAGGTGCGGCGCCCAAAACTGCACACAGTACTCCAGCTGCGGCCTCACCAATGCCCTATACAGCTGCAGCAAGACCTCCCTACTTTTATATTCAATCCCCCTCGCTATGAAGGCCAGCATCCCATTCGCCTTCCTGACCACCTGCTGCACCTGCAAGCTGGGTAGTTGCGACTCATGCACAAGGACCCCGAGGTCCCTCTGCACCGTCGCCTGCTGCAGTTTTTCGCCCCGTAAGTAATAGTCCTTCCTACCAGTCTTCCTACCAAAGTGGACCACCTCACACTTGCCAACACTAAATTCCATTTGCCATTTCCTGGCCCATTCGCCCAGCCTATCTAGATCCTTCTGCAGACTCTCCACACCCTCCGCACAATTTGCCGTTCCCCCAATCTTGGTGTCATCAGCAAATTTCGACACTCTACACTCGGTTCCCTCCTCCAGATCATCTATATAAATGGTAAATAGCTGAGGCCCCAGCACCGACCCCTGGGGCACTCCACTAGTCACCATCCGCCAATCCGAATAGCACCCGTTGACCCCCACTCTCTGCCTCCTATTTGACAACCAATCCTCTATCCACGCTAACACCCTACCCCCAATTAGCAGACAGATTAAAAATGACGTTCAAAGCTTGTAAGAAGGAGGATTGTGACTACTTGGCTGAATGCAAGATTATAAAGCAGCAAATCATTAAATAGGTGAGGATGCTAAGCC
Source organism: Carcharhinus amblyrhynchos (assembly GCF_965287045.1). NCBI lineage: Eukaryota > Metazoa > Chordata > Chondrichthyes > Carcharhiniformes > Carcharhinidae > Carcharhinus > Carcharhinus amblyrhynchos. The sequence goes on along the minus strand of NC_137324.1, from coordinate 41,326,822 downwards.
AGTGGGTCAGATATTCTGGTCGTTCATGACAGTGGGATCTTACAGTCCCACCAGCAGTGCACCACTGCCACAGGTTTCCCAGCGGTGTAGGTGGATTCAGTGGAAAATCCCATTGACAAGGAGGGGGGAGATCAGATGCTGCAGAGAAACATGCCACAGGGAGGCTGGACAATCTCTCACAGAGTTTGAAAGCAACTTTGCATTAGATGCAAAATATAAGAACAAAAGAATTTTTCCAGTATTTTAACAGCAAAAGTTAGACCTGAAATTAATCCCTATCAAACTGAAGTATGCTAATTAGATGCTTATCTGAGTTATCTTTGTACTAAGAATGACTTTATCAAAATTCTACCCAATATCAAAAATACAGTTTTTTTCCTCTGTGGACTCCTAACTCAATAAATCAAAGATTCCAATTGGGCTCAAGAGTCTGGTTTATGTTAACCCCTGGGACACATGAATAGGTGAGTTAGAATTTGCATTGCAATGTTGAAAGAAACCTAAGTACAGTTGAAGACATTGCAAATATCCCTAAGATATTAGATGGGCTGATTTAAAATAACATACTGAAACTTACAAAAACCCCAATCACAAGGGATAGAGTATTAGAGAAACTCAAGGAGCTAAAGGTGGACAAGTCAACAGGACCCTGATGAACTGCACACTAGGGTTTTAATGGAAGTGGCTGCAGAGATAGTGGACTCATTAATTGAAAATTTTCATAACTTGCTAAATTCTTGAAGGTTGGAAAAAAGCCAACGTGACTCCCTTGTCCAAAAAGCGAGAAAGGCAGAAGGCAGGCAGCTATAGACTAGTTAGGTTAACATCTATTACTGGCAAGGTGCTGGAGTCAATAATCAAAGAGGAAATAATTAATCATTTAGGAAAGCTGAATATAATCAAACATAGTCAACATGGTTTTATGAAAGGTAAATCATGTTTCACAAACTTGCTCAAATTCTTTGAGGCTGTAACAGTGAGAATAGATACTGGGGATGTAGTGAGAGCGCTCTTACCAAAAAAATTCTAAGTGCCGAATGAGGGTTAAAGCAGAAGAGATTTAAACCATTTTTTCGGCAAGACAAAAATTCAAATCTTATCACACTTTGAAAAAAGGTGAAGTATGATTCTCATTAGTAAGGAGAGTGGACAGAGGCCATTCGTGCCAGGAAGACAACTGCTAGTTGCTAGAGAGCGCTATTGTGCATGCACCTGATTTCTCTGTGTATCATGTAAAAGAGTACATAGTATATTGAAAGTTTGTTACTCCCCCCACCCTCTGGACATGGCCTCCCACATCACCCGATTACCCCCTGATCACCTCCTCTGCCACCGATCCCCATTTGCATTCCCCCTCCCCCCTATTTAATCACTACCCCCAATTCTGCCACTGGCTGATCGCTGCCCTCATTCACTCACCCGCTCCAGTCGATCACCATCCTCATTCAACTCCCCCGATTGCAGAGTGCACAGCTCCTCACATGCTGCCTGCCCTTCAGGCTCTGTCCCTCTCCTTAGCTCCCACTCTTTGTCACTGTCTGATGCTCAATGAGCAATACCAGGGTGCCCGACTGACACTGCCAGGGTTCCAGAGTGGCACTGCCAGTGTCCCAGGCTAGGAGTGTTAGGCTGGCACTGCCCAAAGAACATTGCCCACCCCTGCTCTGACCACCTGAGAGGGCGTCAATGGCATCTGGTCCCACCGGCAAGACCAGTACATCTGGTCCCCATTGGTGGGGAACCATATATGATTCTCACTGGTGAGAACCTCTAATGGCTAGGCCATTAAGGCAAATGATGTTGGACGATTGTATCCTGGGCTCTCAATTAATATTTGAATTGGAAAATAAAATATTTAAAGAGTGTGAGACTAAGTACATCAGCAATTCAGTGCCAATATCATCATGAGAGGCGATCTTACTGGCTTGCCACACCCCCAGAGTATTTAGATTTCCAAAAGACATTTGACAACAGGTCGCGTAAGAGGTTGGTGCATAAAGTAAAAGCCCATGGAATTGGAGTAACTGTGTTACCATGGATTAAAAACTGGCTGCCACATAGAAAACAGACAGTTGGAATAAATGGGTCCTTTGTAGAGTGAAAAGGTGTAATTAGATGAGTTCCAAAGGGATCAGTTCTTGGCCTGCAATTGTTCACTGTTTACATTAATGACCTTGAGGAAGGAACAGAGTGTAAGGTTTACAAATTTGCCAATGATCTGAAGATCAGTGGAAGGGCATGTTGTGAATAAGATATTGTGATTCTGCAATGGGAAACAGATAGATTGGGTGACTGGGCGAAAACCTGGCAAAGGAGTCTTACATGGGGAAGTCTGAATCACAAAAAGCTAGCAGGCAGGTCCAACAAGTATTTAAGAAGGCAAATGGCATTTTGGCCTTTATTGCAAAGGGATTAAGAGTTTAAAAATAAAGAGGTTTTGATGCAATTGTACAGGGTATTGCTGGAATAGTTCGTACAGCTTTGGTCCACTTACCTAAAAAAAGATGGAGCAATATTGAAGGCAGTCTAAAGGAGATTCACCAGGTTAATTCCTGGGATGAGAGGGATGTCCTGTCAAAGAGACTGAACAGTCTGGTCTGTATTCCTTGGAGTTTAGAAGAATGAGGGGTGCCTTATTCAAACAGATTAAATCTGAAGGGGGCTTGCCAGGGTAGATGATGAGATATTTTCACTAATGGGAGAATCTCAAACAAGGGGACATAGCTGCAAAATAAAAGGCCAGTCATTTAAAACTGAGGAGGGTGGAAAATTCTACTCACAGAGAGTGGTGAATGTCAGTGTCCCAAAGAGCGGTAAAGGCTGGATCAGTCGATGTATTCAAAGTGAAGATGGACAAATATTTGACAGATTGAGGAATAGAGGGCTATGGGGAAATGGCACAGAAAAGGAGTTGAGGACGGCATTGAGCAACCATGATTGTATTGAATGGTAGGGCAGGCTTGAAGGGCCTGGTGGTCTCCTCCTGTTTCTACTTTTAGTGTTGTTGTGATTCATTGCTTACCAGGTCCAAATGCTATAAAAATATTGAAACATAGAAAATAGCAGCATGAATAGGCCATTTGACCCTTTGAGCTTTATTATGATCATGTTTTATCATCCAACTCAATAGCCTGATCCTGCTTCCCCATCCCCCCACCCGCCAACATATCCTTTGACCCCTGTAGCGCTCAGGGCTATTTCTAACTCTTTAAAAACAATTCGGCCTCAAACGCTTTCTGTGTTAGAGAATCCCACAGGCTCAACACTCTGGATGAAGAGATTTCTCCTCATCTCATGTCCTTAGACTGTGAGCCCTGGTTCTGGACTTCCCAGCCATCAGGAACATTCCTTCTTGCGTCTACCCTGTCTAGTCCTATTAGAATTTTATAGGTTTCTGTGAGATCATCCCTCATTCTTTTAAACTCGTCAAATTGCAATCCTAACTGACTCAACCTCTCCTCAGACATCAGTCCTGCCAACCCAGGAATCAGTCTGGAACCAGATGGCAAAAAAGTCAGTAGAATTCTGAATGACTAAATCAGTTGGCATCTTCCAAAATTAAGCTAAAACTGCATAGTGCTTCACTGATTTGTGACATAAGGTGCAATCAGAGGAGGTCTCGAGCAGAATAATGTGGCAGAACCTTGATGTCAGAAAGATGACCTACTTGGAACTAAACTAGCTGGAGTTCCACACCTCAGAAATTATAAAGCATAGAAGAAAAGATGGGAGAAATCTGAAGTCCATAGATGTGCAGGTTAGGTGGATTGGTTGCGCTAAAAAATTGCCCCTTCAGTCCCAATATGTGTAGGATAGGGGGGATTAGCAGGGTAAGTATGTGCGGTTATGGGGATACGTTCTTGATGGGATATTCTTTCACAGAGTTGGTGCAGACTCGATGGGATGAATGGCCTGATTCTGTACAGTAGAGATTCTATGATTTCTGTGAAATATTTTCAGATACACTAGAGCAATCAGGCAATAGGACACAAATTCAATGTGGTGAATGACAATTTGAAAACAGGTACCAGGGAATTAATTAACATCAGGACACATTTGCTGGAAGCATGATTGAGGACAGGATACTGGACTCATTTAACAAACAGCTAAATGCTCAGATGGGAAGTTATTTGGTTTGGTTATCTGGAGGAATATGATCAAAAGAAGTCAAAGAGCCTTCTTCATTCAAATCCATCTTGTGATCACAAATCAATGCATGAAAAATGAAAAGAGTCCCATAATGAATCATACTTTTCTGTCCAAGACGAGAGTGAGAATAGCATTTGTTGTACTTTTGAAGCCTTTGTTTTCCTTTTGAATTGTTTTTTTTTGTTGCTACTTTGTCCTTCAAGAATCTTTTTGTTTGAAGGGCAGAGCCGAGAAGGATGATTTCCTTCATGCTTGTTAATTTTCATAAGGAACTTTGTTCTCTTAAACTACAGTGCCAAAATGGTACACTGTACTCCCTCTAGTGACCCAGATGCGACTGAGGAACGCACAGCACCAGCACAAGCGAAATAGATTAAACTCCAGCTTTGTGATGTTCTGCCCAAAAGTGAATGACACGACTAATTAATAATCCTTTAGTATAAGCTGCCACATACACTAGACTCTGTGAATACTGATAAACCACAAAGAAAAGCTGAAAAAACTTTCCCGTGTTTCATATTTGTCCACTCGCATAATCTTCATCAAGTTCCAGTTAAAATAGGAGACATAAAGATGATTAAGGTGGAGATAGTCAACCATCATTTTAAAATAAAAAGGCAGACTCTGTAAATTGCTCCCCAATTGCTACTGCCAGCTTGAAAGGACATTCCTTGTAATTGAAAATGCGGGTGATTAACCTATTGTCCATTTAGTTGCAATATATGTTATATCTGTTGCTGCTGGAGAATCACTGGTCTGTTCATTTTCAGGATATAAGAACGTAAGAACTAGGAGCATGAGTAGGCCATCTGGCCCCATGAGCCTGCTCCGCCATTCAGTAAGATCATGGCTGATCTTTTCATGGACTCAGCTCCACTCACTTACCCAACTCACCATAACCCTTCATTCCTTTACTGTTCAAAAATATGTCTAGCCTTGCCTTAAAAACATTCAATGTGACTTAATGTTGTAAATTGGAATTTCAAGTGACAGATATTGAAGATAAATTAAATAGTATCTCTTTATGATAAATTCACAAATTGGAAGCTCAATGCAACATTGTTTTGCAACAGATTAGTGAGTAACGTTTCTTTAACCTTTGTGTGATTAGTACAATGCATTTTATTTGCGTAGGAATGCTTGCAGTAGGAACTCACTGATATCACTTCTCTCTGAGGGTCTATCGTAGCTCACTTTTAGCACAGTCTGGATTGAAAGGATAAAAGATACTCTTTCTGTCAGCTAAATATGCCCTAACTATGTTTGCAACATCTCAGTAAACATTGTCAACGACGCTGATGATATTAATCAGAGAGGCCACAAAGACAATTTGTGTGAAAATGGAAACATTCATGCAAATATACAAGAGTGTATATTCTGAGTATAAATTTGGGGCAGAGCTGAAGAACATTGCTGTCTGTGGAAACATTTTCCAATCACAATGGCTGGTTATGCTGGAGCAGAACAGGCACCGGCGGCGGTGAGGGAGGGGTTGGGGGATGCATGGGGCGGGGGGAGCAGAATTAGAAAATTGGATGTCTGTCCAGCTCGTCAAATCTCACTAGAAATTCCTGGTGAGGCCTTAAGGCTTCTGGCTGAAAGCAGTTGAGAGATTAATTTTAATATTATGGGATGGATTTTTATCGGGTTCCTCCCATTCATCAACTGGAACTTCAGCGGAAAAGCCATGGAAACCTTGAAAAGCAACATAGATGGTATTTTACGCCATTTGCTGGTAGTTTGATGGTCTGTCCTCCAAATTTTTAGTAAATGAGCATGAGAAACTCTGCAGAAATTCATAGAAATAATAGCTTTTAAAACATGCTCAAGGATCTATCCTTAGTCCCTCTTATTTCTCATCTGTGTATGACCCTCATCAGCACCATCCAAAGGCACAGCATTAGTTTGCATATGCATGCTGATGACATCCACGGTGGCACAATGGTTAGCATTGCTGCCTCACAGTGTCAGGGATCCAACTTCAATTCTGGCCTTGGGTGACTCTGTGGAGTTTGTGTGTTCTCCCCGCGAATTTCCTCTGGATGCTCCAGTTTCCTCTCTCAGTCCAAAGATGCACAGGTTAGGTGGATCAGCCATGCTAAATTGCACCTTAGCATTAGGAGGTTAGAAGGGTAAATATGTGGGGTTATGAGGATAGGGCCTCGTTTGGATTATGGCCGATGCAGACTCAATGGGTCAAACGGCCTTCTTCTGCACTGTAGGGATTCTATGATTCCACTACATTACCCACCGCTCTAGACCCTTTTGCTGTTGCTAACTTATCAGACTGCTTATCTGATATTCAGTACAGCACCAATTTCCTCTAATTAAAATTCTGGAAGGCTGACAGCATTGTTCTTGGTTCCCGCTCCAAACTTTGTTTCCTAATTGCTGACTCCATTGTCCTACAATGGACTGTTGAAATTAAGCCAGTCTGTTTGCAACCTTGATGTTACATTTGATCCCAAGATGCACTTCCAGCATCCAAAGCTAAGATCACTTCTATCCATCTCTATAACGTCACCCGGCTTTTTCGCTCTCTCACCTCATCAGGTTGGTTAAGCTGAGGTTGTTTTGCTTAGAGCAGAGAAGGCTGAGGGGGGGAACCAGATTGAGGTATACAATATTTTGAAGGACATACATAGGGTAGATGGAAATAAACTTTTCTCCTTAGTGGAATGCTCAACCAGGATGCATGGATTTAAAGTAAAAGTAAAATTAAAGTTTATTTACTAGTCACTAGTAAGGCTTACATTAACGGGGCAATGAAGTTACTGTGAAATTCCCATAGTCACCACAATCCAGATCTTGTTCGGGTCAATGCACCTAACCAGCACATTTTTCAGAATGTGGGAGGAAACCCATGCAGACATGGGGAGAACGTACAAACTCCACACAGACAGTGACCCAAGCTGTGAATTGAACCCAGATCCCTGGTGCTGTGAAGCAGCAGTGCAAACCACTGGGTCACCATGTGGCTAGATTTAAGGCAAAGGGCAGGATATTCAAAGGGAATTTGAGAAAAGTCTTTTTCACCCAGCAGCTAGCGGGAACCTGGAACTCGCTTCCTGAAAGGATGGTAGAAGCGGAAACCCTCACAACATTTGAGAAGCATTAGACGAGCACTTGAAACACCATATCATAGTAAGACTATGGACAAAAAGCTGGAAAATGGGATCAAAATCGATAGAACATAGAACGGTACAGCACAGTACAGGCCCTTCAGCCCTCGATGTTGTGCCAAGCTATGTCCCAACCCAAGATCAAGCTATCCCACTCCCTATCATTCTGGTCTGCTCCATGTGCCTATCCAATAACCGCTTGAAAGTTCCTAAAGTGTCTGACTCCACTATCACAGCAGGCAGTCTATTCCACACCCCAACCACTCTCTGAGTGAAGAATCTACCTCGGACATCCCTCCTTGATCTCCCACCATGAATTTATAATTAAGCCCTGTAGTAACAGCTACATCCACCTGAGGAAATAGTCTCTGCACATCCACTCTATCTATTCCCCCTCAAGATCTTATAAACCCCTATAAAGTCGCCTCTCATCCTCCTCCGCTCTAAAGAGAAAAGCCCCAGCTCCCTCAACCTTTCCTCATAAGACCTACCCTCCAAACCAGGCAGCATCCTGGTAAATCTCCTCTGCACTCTCTGTAATGCTGCCATATCCTTCTTATAGTGAGATGACTAGAACTGCACACAATATTCCAAATGTGGTCTCACCAAGGTCCAGTATAGTTGCAGCATAACCCCACAGCTCTTAAACTCAAACCCCCTGTTGATAAACACTAACACACTATAAGCCTTCTTCACAGCTCCATCCACTTGAGTGGCAACCTTCAGAGATCTGTGGAGATGAACCCCAAGATCTCTTTACTTCTCCACATTCCTCAAAACTGTGCCGTTGACCCTGTAAATTGCATTCAAGTTTGTCCGACCAAAATGAATCAAAGTGATAAGTGCTTAATGGCCAGTGCAAACACGATGGGCAGAAGCACCAATTTCTGTGATGTAAAACTCTATGGCAATGATCTTATGAAAAAAGTCATGAAAGTGAAAATGGGACCTTTTTTGGCATTAGAAAGATGAAATCTTATGACACTCAGTCAAAAAAGCCACCATGTGATTCTCGCCAGCAGGGGGAGAGGATGGAACCTAATCTCACCAGGAAACAGGTTGCTGATCTCAAGAGGTATCAGTGCACATGTGCCCCAATTTCCCCACACATTATGAACACACAATGCACTGAGAGATCTTATGTCACTTTTCCCCACTCTCCCCCCACGGACATCAAGACCCACACCACCAACTGCTCCTTGTGCCAGGCTCCCCCAAACACCCCCCCAGAAATCTCAAACCCCGGCTACTTCCCCGGACGATCACTACGCTAGATATCGACCCCCACCCTCAGATCACTACCGCAGCTGATCACTGCCCCTGTCGATCAACTCCCCTTGCAGAGTTCCCCATTCCCTCCCCCGCTGCCCCATATGGAGCTCCCCGTCTGCCTCCTTCCTGCCTTGACCCTGCCTAGTTCCGACCTCAGGTCATGCTCCCTGAGGCCCCGTTCCTTAATACTGCCCGGTGGGCACTACCAGAGTGTCAGGATGGCACTGCCCACAGGGCACTGCCCAGCCCTGCCTCTGACCACCCCAGGAGGTGCTTCAATAGCTTCCAGTGCCAGCAGCAAGCCCATCATATCTGGTTTCCATTAGTGGGGACCATCTGTGATCATTGCCATGGAGGAACTTGACCAACAAACAGATAAGAGCAAGTAAGCCCAGATGATAGCATCCAGGATTCCCTGAGGATATTTAAATGAAGAATTGAATATTGAAATTGGCTTTGCATCCTTTCAAATCAGTAACATCACGAGAAATGAAAAATCCAATTTTCCACCTCTCACCCAACCTTACCAGGAGATTAAGTGAGAGTTCAGTCTCCTGGAGAGGTGATTGTCTGTGTGGAGTTTGCACATTCTCCTCATGTCTACGTGGGTTTCCCCCCACAGTCCAAAGATGTGCGGATTAGGTTGATTGGCCATGCAAAAAATTGTCCCTTAGTGTCCTGAGATGTGTAGGTTAGAGGGATTAACAGGTAAATATGTCGGGATATGGGGATAGGATTGTGGGACCGTGGTCGATGCAGACTTGATGGGCCAAATGGCCTCTTTCTGCACTGCAGGGTTTCTATAATTCTTCCTGTAATTCTTTCTATGATTTTTTCTAGTCTCAGCTATTGCAATGTCTCCCTCATTCTGTCATGTATAAATTGGAGGCAATCCAAAAACCAGCTGCTTGGATCCTAACCCCTAGCAAGTCCCCTATCACTGATTTACATTGACTTCCGATCAGGCAATATCTTGATTTAAAATGCTCACCATGCTTTGCAATTCCCTCTCCGGCCTTGCCCTTCCTGATTTTTGTGAGCTCGTTCAGCCCAATATCTCTATGAAATATCTGTGCTCCTCTAACTTGGACCTCTACTACTCACTAGTTATGATTATGCTGCCATTGGTAGCTGTTCCCTTAGTAGCCTTGACTCTGGAACACCCTCCTTAAACCTTTCCTTCTTTCTACCTTGCTTTCCTCCTTTAAGATACTGAACCTACCTCTTTGACCAGCTTTTGGTCATCTGACCCTAATATCCACTCATTTGGCTCAATGTCATTTTTTTTAATGCTCCTTTGAAGTGCCATGGGATGTTTGATCATGTTAAAGTGGTTTATACATGTAGCTTGTTGTTGTTGAGAAGGTGAACTTACAGTGGCATTAAAAACCAGTTATGTCTCATTTCACAAGATGTAGGTTTTCTAAACCCTCTGAAAAAGCACAGAATCACAGGCAGCGGCCTCTGAAGGAGGATTCTCCAAGGATAGATTCTATAGCGGCGTAGTGGTTAGCACTGCTGCCTTACGGCTCCAGGGACCCAGGTTTGATTCCCGGCTTGGGTCACTGTCTGTGCGGAGTCTACACATTCTCCCCGTGTCTGCGTGGGTTTCCTCTGGGCACTCCGGTTTCCTCTCACGGTCTGAAAGATGTGCTGGTTAGGTGCATTAGCCATGCTAAATTTTCCCTCCGTGTACCCAAAGAGGCACTGGAGTGGAGCGACTAGGGAATTTTCATAGTAACTTCATTGCAGTGTTAATGTCAGCCTACTTGTGATGCTAATAAATAAATTTTAAAAATTGAATTTCCCTGTTTCTGCAGCTCATGTAGGGATTTCTGAAACTTCTATTGGTTTCATTAAAATAATGAGTACAAAGGCTGATAACCTCACCATCATTGCCATTGCAAAGTCCAAACCATAAGGGTAGATGATCCAAAATTGGGCCAAAGAGATAGATTATAAGGTGCAGCTTAAAGGAGGAAGGTGAGGCAGGGAGGGAATCCCCAGACTCAGGGCCTCGGCACTAGAGGAAAAGGGCAGTGGTGGAGCTATTAAAATCTGGATTGCTCAGGAGGTCAGAATTAGAGTGGCACAGAAACCTCAGAGGGTTGTGGGGCTGGAGGAGATTCCAGAGATAGGGAGGGAAGAGGCCATGTGGGATTTAAAAACAAGGATGAGAATTTTAAAATTGAGATGTTGACCGGCTGGAGTTAATGTAGGTCAATGAACACAGGGTTAAAGGGTGAACTACACTTAGTATGAGTTAGGACATGTGTAAGCGGAAGTTTGATGACACTACATTTACGGAAGATAGGAAGTAGGAGACTGGTCAGATGTGCTTTGGGATAGACTAGGAGGTAATGTAGGTACGGATGGCAATTCCAGCAGAAGATACTTTTAGCCAGGGTTGGGGGATTCAGACAATATTTGGGGAGGTGATGGCCTAGTGGCATTATTGCGAGACTATTAATCCAGGCAAGTGGATAGCATTTCGTCAGCTAATGTTCTCGGGGCTTGGGCTCGCATCCCACCAAGGCAAATGGTGGAATTTGAATTCAATTTAAAAAAATGGAATTAAGAATCTATTGATGAGCATGAAACCATGACTGATTGTTCTTTAGGGAAGGAAATCTGCCATCCTTCCCTTGTCTGGCCTATGTGTGATTCCAGAGCCACAGTAATATGGCTGACTCTCAACTGCCCTCTGAAATGGACTAGCAAGCCATTAAGTTCAAGGGCAACTAAGGATGGGCAATAAATGCTGGCCAACCAGCGATGCCCATATCCCATGGATGAATAAAAGATATGCAAATTACAGAGTGGAAATCTGTCATCTTAGCGGTGGTGTGGATATGTGGTCAGAGGTTTATCTCTGGTTCAAATATGGAAGCAAGGTTGTGAACTGTGTGATTCAACCTCAGACTGTTGTCAGGGAAATAGATGGAGTAGTGTCTAGGTAACGATGTTAGTGTCTCTATCAACATCTTAAAGATAACCATTGGTCAGAAGTTGTATAAATCCTGTGGCTACAAGAGCAGGTCAGAGGCTCAGAATTCTGTTGTGTGTAACTCACCTCCTGATTCTCTGAAGCCTGTTCACCATCTACAAGGCGCAAGTCAGGATTGTGATGGAACACTCTGCACTTACCTGGATGAATGCAGCCCCAATAACACCCCAATAAGCTTGAGTGCCAGACAGAGTGGGACAAACCAGCATGTTGATTGGTACCCCTTAAACATGCACTCCCTCCACTACTGATGCTCAGTGGCACTATTATGTACCATTGTAGGAAGGAAATAAAATGAGTCAAGCCTTGGAGACCGTGTCAAACTTCAGAAAAGGTTTTTATTCCTCATACCTGGGGGAGAGCTGGACTCCAGCCTGAAATCTTAGGTTGCCTGCAAGCCCTCACTGACCTTGGTAGATTGGTACAGATTATTCTACTTTCTCAAGTCACAAAGGTTACATTAGCATATTAATTCCTCAAATTGGATACAAGATGGTTCTTCTAATCTTGCTATGCAGACTGCATTGTTCAGTACAACTTTGTTATTCGGTTCTTTGGACAGTTCCGTTTACCTGATTATAATGCTGAAGCATTTTATTGGCCCAACCAATTTACAACAATGTGTTAATCATCCACCCCTCTGCTAGATGATCATATTTTACAGAAGGCTATGACCTCTCTAGACTATATGGAGCTTAATGCCGTTCTCCTATTGTCATGATAATTCGGATCGATCTCCTGCACATCAAGTTGATAGCATGCTCTGTCACAGAGCAGGTCTTTAGCTGTCTGTGTTAACCTTTTCCTTCCCTCTGCTGAGGCCTGGCTCTCTGGGCTTGCTCTGTGTAGCCCTGCATGTATTACACTGAAATTGAATAAAATATGAACAGACATATAAATTGAACTATAAAAGACACAATCCCTAATACTGCCCTGCAACAGCCATCTACAAGGTACACCACAGCAATTCACCAAGGTTCCTTCAACAGCACCTTCCAAACACATGACCTCTACCATCTAGAAGGACAAGGGCAGCAAAGCGTGGAAGCACCATCACCTGCAAGTTCCACTGCAAGCCACACAATATCCTGATTGGAACCATATCACAGTTCCTTCACTTCCACTGACTTAAAGCTCTGGAACTGCCTTTCTGTACCTATAGTCACATGGACTGCAGTGATTGAAGAAGGCAGTCATCTTCTCAAGGGCAGTTAGGGATGGGCAATAACTACTGGCCAAGCCAGTGATGCCCACATCCCATGAAAGAATTTTAAAATGTTTGTGTCTGGAATAGAAGACAATGGCTCTGGTATTCACAATGCTTAGTTGGGTGAAATTTCTCCTCATCCAGTGCTGGATGCCTGACAAACAGTCTGATTAGGAGAGGAGTTGAGAAAGTCAGTGCTAAAATAGAGCTGAGAGTGTCATCATCTCCACACAAAAACTGACATGTTTCAGGATGGCTTCCCCGTGGGGCAGCAGGTAAATGAGAAATAGAAGGGGCCATGGATAGATCCTTGGGGGCACCAGGGGTAATGATACAAGTACAAACGGCCACAATTTATTAATGGAATATTATAGTTTTATACGCAGCTTTTGAATCTTTCCTTTTCCTTAGACAGAATGTATGATGAGGGTCTCTTACTAATTAGACTAGTGCTTGTCTCAGTGCCACCATAATGAGAAGGAAGTGATATAGTTGACAGTTGGATTTTTCCCTATTGCTGCTTAGGACAAGACTGTCTCATTATGTCGCTCGACAAGATTAGATTATACACCACAGCTTGGGTTTCTGTAGCTGTATGGCTGGGTCTGTTTGCTTCCTGAGTTTTCATGAATTCTTCGAGTGGAGCAGCAGAGTGGTATGGATGATAAGTCGTCTTGACAACCACCCGTTTTGTCCATTCGCACCCACCCCACCTTGCTGCTTGTGCTGCTGGGCACTATCTCAGTGGGTATAACTAATTGCAAGTGGTAGAACTGCGATGACATTATGGAAACCCTGCATCCTTGGCCAAACAATTCCCAGCAGGGAGAACCAATTGGTGGCCAAATGCTCAGTTTCCACGGCATAGACTATTGTACTCCTCGAACTGTGCAAAATCATGCATATCACTTCATTTTTAGGAATGGCATCCTTGCAGATTAGTATGGGAATGCTGTCCACTTCAACAAAGGCTACAGTTCAATGAGGCAGTCAAACGATGATTTTGAGTATACAACCCTCCTTTTCCCTTTGGCCAACTTATACACTCATCTGACAGAAGCTCTTATCACTAAATCTGATCTAGTCCACCACCCTCATCCCCCCAAAAAAATCAAATGAATAAATGTGTTAAAGGATCACTTCCTTCTAGAAAAATAACATATACTAAACGCTTGATGCCTCCTACTTCACCATTTCTTAAGTAAAACCTGAAATCCTTTCCTTCCCGAATGAACCTGTATGTAATGACCATTCTTATCTTGAATCTGATATAGGAACATTTATTGAGTCCTGTTGGCCTTGGCTTTAAATAGGTGTTCAAATTGATATCTTAACTTCTCCTCCCTGGATAATTCATTAGCATCACTCCTTAATAATTGTAAATTACTTGTGTATAAGCATGTGCAGGGAATGGACATGAACTGGGGATTTGCTTGTGCTCCTGTGAATAGAAACAATTGAAATTAGGGTTCTTGGGTTTGAAGGTGCTCGTTTGTAATGTGTGTCTTTGCAAATAAAAGCTGATAAGTGTGCACATTTATGCTCCAGTTCAAGCCTTCACCACCTGGCTATCTGAAGTATAATACTTCTGACCCACAATATCAGTCTAGCTGGGTTGGAAAATACACCGAAATCTTTTCCTATTCTGTCAGATCATGGAGTGCTTTGTACAATGGTGGCACAGTGGTTAGCACTGCTGCCTCACAACGCCAGGGAAACGGGATTGATTCCCGGCTTGGGTCACTGTCTGTGTGGAGTTTGTACATTCTCCCTGTGTCTGCGTGGATTTCCTCCGGATGCTCTGCTTTCCTTTCACAGTCCGAAAGACATGCTGGTTGGGTGCATTGGCCTTACTATATTCTTCCTCAGTGTACCCGAACAGGTGCCGGAGTGCGGTATCTGGAGGATTTTCACAGTAACTTCATTGTGATGTTAATGTAAGCCTACTTGAGGCACTAATAATTAAACTTTAAAACTGACAATGGATCCTTGCACCAAGCATGTTCCTGGAACTGATATTCCTTATCTCAGAGAATTGCTATCAATCATAACAGATGCAGAATAAAAAGAGGACATGTGGCAGTGCAGTCTCAAAAGATCAGTTAACATAGTTTTCCTACTGCTTGGCCTATAGTCCCCATTTAAAATATCTGAAGCCTGTTGCAGAACTGCAGCTCCCTCCACTTATTTCTCACTCTGTGTTTTGTATTAATGAAAAAGGCATCAGTAACTGACATGAAAATAACCTAATTAGGTGCCCTATAGTGACCCAGTGGTCCCTCGCACAACTCCTCCGATGCATATTAGTTTAAGAAGACATTTATAAAGATTGGTGAGACTTACTGACCACACTATGCTCTGTTCGGTTAATGTTTCTTCTGTGTTTCCAATTGACTGTGCAAAAATATCTTGATGGCTTTACAAAAGGCTCAGGGATGTTAATGGAGCTTGATGTAGTAATGAGTTGCTTTTAATACCTAATGTGAATGGGTTAGGATAATTGAAGACCTTATTAGTCATTTTGATGGATCTTTGAAATGACATATTCACTGTGCATAAAGTGAAGTGGATCTGACACCTCAATATAAACTGTCAGAAGATATACTAATGACTAAGGGTAAGGCCAGTTTTAGATGGCTGTGCTTTGGAAACTTTTTCTTTCGGTTGCAAATTTAAAAAGACAGTTTTCTTATGCTGGACAAAAGCTGTAATTATGGACTATCAAAAAACATTATCTACATGACATCCTCCTCACAAATTCGAGCTTTCTCAACAAAGCTTCCAATTTATTTTCTTTCCTCCTTGTCACTCTTAAAAACACTGATTTTAGTTATATATAGGCCGGAATTTTACTGCCCCACCCACCATGGGAATCAGAAAGGGAAGCACGGAAACGTCTGTTGACCTCAGGTGGTAGTTATGGTTTTGGAACAAGAGAGGCCTTAAAATCCCACCCATAATGTTAAATATAGACACTGGGTGGTATTTAATTATTCAGTTATGCAAGAATTCACAACTGTGCCCAATCCTATCCTCATTCAGTGCCCCCACCCATGAAATCAATTTTAATTGACCCTCTCATTTTTCTCAACACTTCTTTATTGTGATTTCTGTCACAGGGGGCATAGGTTTAAGGTGCAAGGAGCAAGGTTTAAAGGAGATGTATGCGACAAGTTTTTTACACAGAGAGTGGTGGGTGCCTGGAACTCACTGCTGGGGGAGGTAGTGGAAGCAGATACGTTAGTGAGTTTTAAGGGGCATCTGGACAAATATATGAACGGGATGGGAATAGAGGGATACGGCTCCTGGAAGGGTAGGAGTTTTTGTTCAGACGTGCAGCATGGTCATTATAGGCTTGGAGGGCTGAAGGGCCTGTTCCTGTAATTTTCTTTGTTCTTTGTTCTTTATATCTTGCTTTCAAAGAACATAAGAACATAAGAACATAAGAACATAAGAAATAGGAGCAGGAGTAGGCCATCTGGCCCTTCGAGCCTGCCCCGCCATTCAATAAGATCATGGCTGATCTGTCGTGGCTCAGTTCCACTTTCCCGCCCTCTCCCCATAACCCTTAATCCCCTCTCTTATCAAAAACCCATCAACCCGCTTCTTAAAAATATTTAGCGAGGCAGCCTCCACCACTTCAACGGGCAGAGAATTCCAGAGATTCACCACCCTTTGAGTGAAGAAGTTCCTCCTCAACTCCGTTCTGAACCGCCCCCCCTTTATCTTGAGGCTGTGCCCCCTAGTCCTACTGTCTTTTTTGAGCGGGAAGAGTCTTTCCACCTCTATCCTATCCATCCCATTCATCATCTTATACGTCTCAATGAGATCTCCCCTCATTCTTCTAAACTCTAACGAGTACAAGCCTAGTTTATTCAGCCTCTCCTCATAGCTCAACCCCCTCAACTCCGGTATCAGCCTAGTAAACCTCCTCTGCACTCCCTCCAAGGCCAAAATATCCTTGCGCAGGTGCGGCGCCCAAAACTGCACACAGTACTCCAGCTGCGGCCTCACCAGTGCCCTATACAGCTGCAGCAAGACCTCCCTACTTTTATATTCAATCCCCCTCGCTATGAAGGCCAGCATCCCATTCGCCTTCCTGACCACCTGCTGCACCTGCAGGCTGGGTTTTTGCGAATCATGCACAAGGACCCCGAGGTCCCTCTGCACCGTCGCCTGCTGCAGTTTTTCGCCACGTAAGTAATAGTCCTTCCTACCATTCTTCCTACCAAAGTGGACCACCTCACACTTGCCAACATTAAATTCCATTTGCCATTTCCTGGCCCATTCGCCCAGCCTATCTAGATCCTTCTGCAGACTCTCCACACCCTCCGCACAATTTGCCTTTCCCCCAATCTTGGTGATAGAACATAGAACGGTGCAGCACAGGAATAGGCCCTTTGGGACTCCAAGCCTGCACTGATCCTGTTAATAGAACATAGAACACTACAGCACAAACAGGCCCTTCGGCCCACGAGTTGCGCCGATCACATCAACACCTACCAACCTACAGACCTATCTATAACCCTCAATCTCATTAAACCCCATATACTCATCCAGAAGTCTTTTAAAAGACCCCAGCGAGTTCGCCTCCACCACCACTGACGGCAGCCGATTCCATTCACTCACCACCCTCTGAGTGAAAAACTTACCCCTAACATCACTTCTGAACTTCCCTCCTTGCACCT
This sequence comes from Carcharhinus amblyrhynchos, assembly GCF_965287045.1. Classification (NCBI taxonomy): domain Eukaryota; kingdom Metazoa; phylum Chordata; class Chondrichthyes; order Carcharhiniformes; family Carcharhinidae; genus Carcharhinus; species Carcharhinus amblyrhynchos. The sequence continues at coordinate 41,309,377 of NC_137324.1, read as the reverse complement.
TAAATCTGTGTCCTCTCGTAGCAACCATTTCAACCCGGGGAAATAGCCTCTGAGAGTCCACCCTATCTATTCCTCTCAACATTTTGTAAACTTCTATCAGGTCGCCTCTCAACCTTCGTCTCTCCAGGGAAAAGAGTCCCAGCTCCCTCAACCTAACCTAACCTAACCTCCCTCAACCTGTTGTCCTATCTGTACTTTTACTCTACTTTTACTATAATTTTATAAACTTCTATCAGGTCACCCATCAGCCTCCATCTTTCCAAGGAGAATAATCCTAGTTTATTGAATCTCTCCTCATAGTTACTATCCTCAAAACCAGGTAACATCCTCATAAATCTTTTCTGTACTCTCTCCAAAACGTTCACATCCTTCTGGTGGTGTAGTGATCAGAATTGGACGCAGTATTCCAAATGTGACCAAGCCAACGGTTTATATAACTGTAACATAATCTGCCAACTTTTATACTCAGTGCCCTGACTGATGAAGGCAAGCATGCCATATGCTTTCTTCACCACCTTTTCCGTGCTGCCACTTCTATGGATCTGTGAACCTATACTCCCAGATTTCTCTGTGTGTCTATGCTCCTGATGGTTCTGCCATTTATTTTACAGCTCCCATCTGAATTGGATCTATCAAAATGCATCATCTTGCATTTGTCTGGATTAAATTCCATCTGCCATTTGTCCATCCAATTTTCCAACCTATCCATATCCTGCTGTATTCTCTGACAATCTTCATCACTATCCGCAATTCCAGCAATCTTAGTATCATCTGTAAACGTCCTAATCAGATCAGTTACATTTTCTTCCAAGTCATTTCTATATATTACAAACAATAGAGATTCCAGCGCTGAACGCTACGGAACACCACCAATTACAGACCTCCATTCAGTGAAACAACCTTCCGCCACTACCCACTGTCTTCTATGGCCAAGCCAGTTCTAAATCCCTCTAGTAAGTTCACCTTTGATCCGATGTGATTTTGCACCAGCCTGCCATGAGGGACCTTGTCAAACGTTTTATGGAAGTCCATGCAATCAACTTCATCGAGCCTTCTTTCATCAATCATTTTTGTCACCTCCTCAAAAAACACAATCAAATTCGTGAGACATGATGTTCCTCATGCAAAACTATGCTGCCTGTTACTAATAAGACCATTCAGTTCCAAATGTGTATAGATCCTATCCCTAAAAATCTTCTCCAACAATTTCAGTATCACTAATGTCAAACTCACCAACCTATAATTACCTGGGTTATCCTTGCTACTCTTCTTGAATAACGGGACAACATTGACTATCCTCCAATCCTCTGGGACCTCACCTATGGCCAACAAGGAAACAAAGGTTTCTGTTAGAACCCAGTAACTTCCTCTCTTGTCCCCTGCAGTAATCTGGGAAAGGTGCCATCTGGTCCTGGGGTTTTGTCTACCTTACTGCTTTTTAAGACACCTAACATTTCCTCCCTCATAATGATGACTTGCAGTAGAGTGTTTACATATCCCTCCGAGTCACCATCAGTCAATGAGTTCCTTCTTTTTGAATACTGATACAAATCACTCATTAAGGATCTCACCCACTTCCTTTGATTCTATGCATAATTTCCCTCCTTTGTCCTTGAGTGGACCAACTCTTTCTCTACCTACCCTCTTGAACCTAATATATATATAAAATGCCTTGGGATACTCCTTAATCCAGACTGCCCTTCTAACTCACTGTTTGAGTTCTTTTATACTTTCCCTGTATTCAAGTGCTTCATCTGTCTTTAGTTGACTAGACCACATATATGCATCCTTTTTCCTTTTCACTGGACTCGCAATTTCTCTGGTCATCCGTGGTTCCCAAATCCTGCTTTCTTGTCCTTCCTTTTCACAGGCAGATGCCTGTCCTACACTCCAATCAACTGCTCCTTAAAAGACTCCCACATGCCAAATGTATATTTACCCTCAAACAGCCTCTCCCAAAGAACAGCCTCCAAATTCTGCCTAATCCAGCTGTAGTTAACCTTCCCCCAATTTAGCACCATAACTCTAGGACAACACTTGTCCTTTTCCATGAGTGCCCGGAAATTTTTGGAATTGTGGTCAATTCCACAATGTCACCACATGTTCCCCTACCGTAACTTTGATGACCTTGCCAGGCTCATTCCCGAGGACCAGGTCCAGTGTATCCCCCTCTCTATTCGGACTATCTACTTATTGTTCCAAAAAACTTTACTGGACACATTGAACAAATTCCTCATCATCTGGATCCTAGCCCTAAGTGATTTCAGTCAGTCTGAGGAAGATTGATGTCTCCTGCTACAGCAACACTATTATTTCTACATCTGACCAGAATCTGCTTACGTATCCATTCTTGAACTTCCTGTAGGCTGTTGGGATGCCTGTAGTACATCCCCATCATAGTGACTGCTGCCTTCCTGTTTCTGATCTCTACCTGCAGTGTCTCGTTAAATGATTCTTCCAAGGTGTCCTCTCTCAGTTATAGCTGTAATATGTTCCCTAACCATTACTGCAATTCCACCCCACCTCCCTCCTTTTTGCCATCAGCTTGCATCGGGCCTGAGCTTAGAAACCTCAAGCACAACACACACTTGAAGATTGACGTGGTGGCAGAGTGGTTAGCACTACTGCCTCACAGTGCTAGGGATCTGGGTTCGATTCCCAGGTCAGGTCACTGTCTGTGCGGAGTTTGCATGTTCTCTCTGTGTCTGCATAGATTTTTTCCGGGTGCTCCCATTTCCTCCCAGGGTCCAAAAGACATGCTGGTTAGATGTATTGGCCATGCTAAATACTCCCTCAGTGTACTTGAACAGGTGCCAGAGTGTGGTGATTAGAGGATTTTCACAGCAAATGTAAATCTACTTGTGACTAATAAATAAACTTTACTTTTACTTTTGAAAGAGTCCGCTATTGCCAATGCTTCCATGCGCTAAGACAAACTTATTGCCAGTCAAAGCCTCAGCAGCTATGTTTGAGAACTGTCACGCTCCCTCTTGTGAATTTGCTAGCAAATTTGAGTGGCAACCGTCAGATCAGTATTAAGTGTCAGAAATCTATTAGCTCATTCAAATAAATTTCTGGATGCTTGGAATCATTCCTTGGGAATACATGTAACATGAGTATTTTTATCTTTCTTTTGCGGGGGAAGGGGGGATTATAATGATGTCAACAGAGAATGATCACAAAAATCCGTCCAATATAGATGTCACCTTCTCATTTCTGATTGGATTGGCACTGGCTGATCAGCCAAAATGCTGACAATTCACTTTGTAGGTTTGATCGACAGTGCAACATTGAAGCCAGATGAAGCAGCGACTGACTATGAATGATATTCCACATGGACGTTGAACACTCAACCACTCAACTCAAAGCCTTATCCTATCGAGTAATTACTGTGAACCTAATATTGTGTGTTGTAATCAGTGGTGTTCTACTGTATCACCAAAGGAGACCTAAAATTTAAAAGGAGCTCAGACTCATTATTATCAAACTGTTATCTACGGTTAATTATGATGAGTGGTAGCATCATCCTGCAGCTTGGGAGTTAAATGTGTGCCAAGCAACATATTTAGTTATTGAGCATTTTATTGATCAGTGGAAGAATTTAATATTCACATACAACAGGAAAAGTATTGCGTAATCTTACTTATAAGTATAGAATATACAGTATGCAAACCGGATTATCAGTCTGAATGATTTTAGCTGACAGTTCTATTGTTTGCACCAAATACTAAAAATTAAACTCAGGTTATATTTTATTGAAATACACAGCATCTCAGTGACGCAGAACTGGACTAGACTGGTCAAATGTTTCTGTTATAGTGATTGGCTCAATAATACACTGGTCAATCAGCTTACTCATTTCCGTTTGATGTATTTATTTATAACTGGTTATCGATAACTGAGAAACTTTGATAATCCACCATAATTTTAAAGAGTGATGTTTATGTTGAGTTAAAGGTCTCCGCATTGTATCTCTGGTCTTCTCAGTTTAGCAGTCTGTCCTTTTCTTCCCTCCCACAGGATGTGCATTTGTGAAATTTTCCGCACATGCAGAGGCCCAGGCAGCCATCAACGCCTTACACGGTAGCCAGACGATGCCAGTAAGTACAAGCCGAGAAATTCAGTCGCTTTAAATTCTTAAATTATTTGACAAGACCCAAAGCAATTTAAAAGTAACACAGAAAACAGAGTCTACAGTGCTGCTAATGACATGTCATCAAGCACATGAGGATTTTCACATTTGTTCAATCAAAATTATATGTGAATTTACATTACCATCAGCACCGCATCCTAACGAGAATATTTCTGTTGTGACCGTGTCTGTCTGAAGCAAGAGTTCAAATTGCTTTGTGCCAATTCCAAGGTGCTTGAATCACCATGGCTTCTCTCTAGCCATGCCATGGTTGGGCATAGGGGCATCAGTTTCTACAAAGTACAGATGGGATTACACCTGGATTACATCAGTGAGCAAGCCATGACAATTTTCCCTCGATGACAATAATGGAAACTTGGTGCTGCTGTATTAAGTAGTCACTATGGATGGGGTAAAAGTGATAAAGGTTTAACTATTCGCGATAATTTGCATGAATTTATTGTCACTGATTTCAGTTACAAAGGATTTTGGTACCGGGGAAGAGTGAATAAGTTTACAAAGTGCATTTGTCAAATTCTACTTATGCTGCGATATTCTATTTTTAGTAAGTAAATGGATTTTATAATGGGAAGCATTTTTGGAAGCATTCTGTATGAACATCAAATATGTCTTCAATAGTGTCATGATGCACAGAGCTCAGAACTGCTTTGATTTCTGGTTTGTAAATTTCACATGAGTATTTCCGGGTTAACTTGGCCTGTCCTCAGGAGGAACCTCAGGGATGGTGTTGTTGCTGTTAAAAATTGCTGATGTTTTCTACTTGTGACAATAGATGGGGGTGGGGGAGGGAGGTTGTTGGCGGTGGGAGGGAGTGGGTGTCAGAATGTGTTTACATTCTCTGGCATTTGTCTGTCAATGCCCACAAAATTAGGTGGGAAAGTTTGCAAATTAAACCTGTTGGACTGAAATCAAACTTAATAAGAAAATAAAAAAAAACTTGAGAAGAATTTAAAGGAACAAGGGACAAGTATAAACTGGTCAGTGAAACTGATTGCCGTAGATTAGGGTGTTTAAATCAACCTGGCATATAAAGCGACCCTTTTTCAACTCAGAAGTACACATTTAGGATTATACTCGTCTTATATGTTGGCGTGTGGGTTCAAGCCATGTTGACAGGAAGATGCATTGGAGTTTAAGACAGTTCACACAGAGCAGATCGTACACAGAGACCGATGAACAGAAATTTTCCCACATTTCAGAAAGGCAAAAGCTGACACTAGCACTGGCACTTCACATTTGATGCTCGTCATTTACGTTGACCCTGTCTTTGAGAGGATTTTCTGAAGTTTCAAAAGTCAACTTATACGCTGCAATGGGCAGTTTGTAATTAGTTAGCAGAATTCCAGATTTTTTTGGCAATTAAATATCACTAGAATTTATCCCATCAAATCAGAAATGATGTGACAATTGTGCATACTCAGACAGTGAGACACAACGCACAGCTGGAAGCACACAACTTGGTGAAATTCACCAGGGATTCTTGAAGAACATCTCTTGACTTCAACTCTTCTCTCTATGGTTTCAAGTTGTAAACTTAGACCTGGACCTGAGCATGAAATCTTGGCTGGAGAATCCTAGCTGTATCTCTGCTTTGACAGCAGTGCCATACTGCAGATTAAATATAACATTTAACTGAGTGGATGTTAAAGCTGTTATAGAAAGATAGTAAGGATGAAATTCTGTTGGGATAAGATAAAATTGGCCAAGTATGAATAGTTCGGATTGATTGAAATTCAAGAAGATTGTTTTGAATTCATTGAATTTGAAAGTGGGTAGGGGTGGGAGGTAATCCACATTAGAAATCGTTTATAACCCTATGAATTTAAGTTCTGGGTGTAGATTTTGCGATCAGAAGGTAACAATGCTGCTCACCTCTGACCTAAAAGGAAGCTTCCCACAAAGGTTGAGCAATCTTTGTGGTTTGAAAAAATGTTTCCTGTTGCAAGTTTAGATCGGATGTCCGGTCAAAGGGATCTCCATCCATCTATAGTAATTTCAATTCTTCATCCAGGATCAACTGTGACCAATATGACGGGTTCTGATGAAGGGTCATCCTGATTCACAATGTTGGCTCTATTCTCTCTCCACAGATGCTGTCAGACATGCTGAGATTTTCTGTTTTTGTTTCAAATTCCAACATCCGTAGTGTTTTGGGTATCTTGAGTGTAATCTGAATTCAAGGCAGCATTTAGCACATTAATCATGCAGCAAAACATCCGATCATGGCAAATAGTGAGTACCACTCCAGATCAGGCAGAATGGCAGGCTTGTGAAAACAGCTTTCTTTCTTCCCCCTCTTCCACTTTTCTTCTCTTTGCATCAAGTCCTAACAATTTCTCAAACTACCCAACTTTCCTGAAGAATTTCTCTTCATCACCTGCTGTACTGAGATCTCCCAAAGTCACTTAGTTCATACCCCCTTCCATGGTTGGACCTGGATGATTAATTGACAAGGACATTTTGCCTTCTAAAGACTTACTCTATTTCAAAATGTTTCATGAAGTGTTGAATCAGTTGTTGAAACCTTGGTGCGAAAATTCACCTTTAATGTCATTCACCTGTGTTATCTTCTTGAGCCTTCGCATGTAGTTTCTGTCCTTGATCAGTTAGGCTTTATATCATTCTTTCCTTATCTCATCTTGAGCTGTTCTCCCTGATCAATTCTATTCTGGTTTTCAAACTAACTCTCAAGAAGTTTCATTATTTGTATCTGTTCCCCTATCAGTTATTTATGTCTAAGGCTGTTCATTAGATCTGTTAACAAGCTGGTCATGAATGGCATTCAGTCCAGTGTCCTTGTTTCTTATCAAACTGTTGAACCATGGAATGATTCATGAAAATAACCACTATTCTACTTCCACACATTAATTTATCAAAAGCTATCTTAATTAAGCAAGAATAAATTAAAAGTTTACCCCAGTTTTGACTCATTGACAACAACTTCCAGATTTCCAGTTGCCCTGTGCGTATGCATACTCTGAAATCATTGTTAAAGTCAATGGTGTTATGACAAATAACATTGGCAGTTTTTTTCATCACTACTAAGGCAAAATTCAGATCATTGTTCTTAACAGGCACTGAAATTATATTGGACACATTAAGATTTTTATACACGAAAGGGATTGAGGTGGAAGATTAGCCATCATCTTGAATGGCAGAGCAGGAGGAGCAGTATGACCTACTCCTGCTCCTATTTCTTATGTTGTCAAAGCCTTTCACAGAGATGGTTAGATAAGGTGGTTCATGTGGAGAAAAATACTGTTGCAGACTTGATGAGATAAATGACCTGTTTCTATGCAGTAACATTCTCTGATTCTTAACCTTCCCCCGAGAGACTAAGAGGAAAACAAGTTCTGGTGCAACAATCAGGAACTTTTATATTGTGTAATTAACATGAATAGATCAAGGACAACCAACACAAGAGCGGTAAAACCAGAAGAAACTTTAAATAGATAACTGACTGCTTCTCAAAATAGCTGAAGCCAAAACTTCAGGCAGCTGCCGTACATGGTTTAGTATTGACTGGAAAGGACTATACCACATAAAACTACATAAATACATGGCTTCTCATTGTCATTTATATTAAAGACCAAAAATAACAATGCAGATGAACAAGAATAAAACTGTAGGGAAGTTGAGGTATGAATTCAAATGAAGCAACCAAACTGTAGTGATTAGAAGGAATTTTTGAAGAGATATATACAGGAAAGAATATTGCATCAGAAGGTCTTCACAGAAGAGATGATTTTGAAAATTGAGACTATGAATCCAAAAGCCATGCAATAGGAGTACTTATCAGGAACTGGATGCCATGGTCAACAGCTCACAGTCTGAACACTTCTCTGTTTGTTATTGCTGACCTTTCCAATTTGTGTTGAGATGATTTAAACAAATGGATAGCAAATCACATGGCCCTGAGAAGACCACATAAGCCTCCTTGTCCACATTCCCATTGCATAGTTCCGTCACATTAAACTGTAAAGTCTACTTACATGTTGTGGGGCTCACAAATATTTTTATTGGCGAAAGGAACATTGAGAGGGAGCCTGATCTCAATTTTTAAAATGCTGAAATATCAGTCATGTATGTGGAAATAAGCTGTTTGTCCCCAAAAAAACTCTAAATCCTCAATTGGCATGAAAACAGGAGTAACTCCTGCCAATTTTTTTAGCATGATGTTCAGATTGAAGCTTCCACAGTCTGTGAATCAGAATCCCCTTAAGGGATTCCCTCTGAAAATCGGTTGGTGGGGCCTATTCCCACCTAAGGGGACAGCAGCATAGTGCTGAGCGGGCTACTGCACATATACCAATCTGTCAGCACAAAGATCGGCACATGTGCAGTGCCCCGCATTGCTGGCCTCCAGATCACTGGTTAGCCCCGCAATCCCCCATCGCTGCCCATCTGACCCGCCCGCCTCCTGGTCACTGGCCTCCCAAACCTTGAAAGGGAGGTCGGCAACCCCGACCTTCTCGCTCACACACACACAGATGGCCAACCCCGATCACTTCCCTCATTCTGCCTGTGATTGCAGAGTGGCAGAGGGACCCCATCATAAGCCCTGTTCCCAATAGGGTCTGCTGCCTCTTCCCCCACTCCCCTTGGCACTGCCCAGTGCCTGGTGGGCAATGCAAGGTGCCCTTTGGGCATTGTCAGTTTGGCCCTTGGGCAGTGCCTGGGGCACCCCGCCACTTAAATGCTACAGGTTTTGAGGAAGCACTGAGGCAGAGAAATGGGGGAGGCGGGGGGGTGGGGAGAAGAGGGTGAAAGTACAAATGAGAAAGTCTGTGAAGGAAGGAAGGTGATGTTAAATAACAAAAGAGATCAATGTGCAAGTGAAGAAATAAGAGATTGGTCTGGAGCAGATTCGATACTGTTCGGAAAAGAGACCAAGGTGGGTGGGAGATCAGAGGCAGGGGTGGTGTGAGATTGGAGACCCTTAGTAAGGATATTGTTTATCTTGTCGGAGCTCTGGAGGAGATTGGAAGTGTTAGGGTAGGTGTACAATTGTGGGGCTTGGCAAAGCAGCTATTCTGGATCTAGTCACTAAGTGGAAAGGTATTTACTCCATGGGATTCAACAGTCCTTGGCTTCCTTCAGCTGTTGAACTTCCCAAGGCACAGGAAATCTTGTCAACCAGAGTTAAATTTTAAAATATGGATCAATATGACCTTGCCACTCTCATAATATTCAAATTGACAACCTTCCTATTGAGAGTAGGTTGCGTGCTCTGGCCCACGGCACAACTCTGTTAAAACTCGAATAATGGATTCAGTCCATTAGCATGTTAACCTATTGCCTGACCCAAACCTGAAAAATTTGTGGGGTTAAAACTTCCTCATTAATGTTGCTTCTTGCTCCATAGGTACTACCTGAGCTGCTGAGTATTTCCAGGGTTTTCAGTTTTTACTCTATTTTTCCAGAGTTCTCAGTATTTTGCTTTTATGGTCAGTTTTGTACGCACAGGTCATGCACACATGAGTGAATTGCTCAGATAGATTTCATTTTAGGCTCCTACAGCTGGCAGACAGAAGAGATTTGGTTGAATTCAGACACAAACCTCAAGATAAGAGTGTTCTTGCTCATTGCAGCATTTTGTTCCTCTGTGCTACCCTTATTCCTTAAAACTGCAAGCTGTTGTTGAGCCCTGTACTAAACCTCAACCAACGGACAAGTACAAACTCAGATACACAGGTCAGTTTAAAATTGAATTATAAATTTCTTCTGAAAAGTAAAAATCAATAGTGTTCTCTACTGTTTTAAAATATTGTGAGAAAAGTGGTACAATGGCCCAAAGATGACAACGGCCACCCTTCACTGACATCCCTGCAAATATCTCATTAACATCATGGGACTTGTGCCAAAATTAGGAGCTACTGTCCACAGACTAACGAACAGCCTTTCTTAGTCATAGTCACCGAACCATACCTTATAGTTAATATCCCAGACACAACTATCCCCATATTTGGCTATGTCCTGCCCCACCATCATGACAAATTCATCAGTGGTGGCTGCACAGTGATATAGATGTCAGGCAGAAATTGCCTTGGGAGTCCTTAACATTAACTCGGGACTCCATGTGGTCTCATGGCATCAGGTCATACACATACAAGGAAACCAGTGTTGATTACTACCTGCTGTTGCCCTCCCACTCCCATCCCCTCCTCGCTGGCACCTCTCTCACTCAGCTGATGAACCAGTACTCCCCATTTTCAACACCACTTGGAAGAAGCCATGAGGCTGTCAAGCACACAGTATGTCCTTTGAGAGAGTGGCTTGGAAATATAGAAAATAAGAGTAGGAGCAGACTATTTGGCCCTTCGAGCCTGCTGCACCATTCATTATGATCATGGCTGATCACCCAACTCAGTAACCTGTTCCTGCTTTCCCCCATTATCCTTTGATCCCTTTAGTCCCAAGAGTGAGATTAGGTCCTTCTTGAAAGTGTACACAACTGCTTTGTGTGCTAGAGAATTCCACCGGCTCAACACTCTCTGAGTGAAGAAATTTCTCCTCATCTCAGTCCTAAATGGTCTACCCCATATCCTTAGACAAAGACCCCTGGTTCTGGACTATCCCACCATGGGCAACATCCTTCTTGCATCTACTCTGTCTAGTTTTCTAGTTTCTATGAGATTCTTCTAAACTCCAGTGAATGTAATCCGAATTACGAGAAGGGATTAAGGGTTATGGGGAGAGGGCGGGAAAGTGGAACTGAGCCACGACAGATCAGCCATGATCTTATTGAATGGCGGGGCAGGCTCGAAGGGCTAGATGGCCTACTCCTGCTCCTATTTCTTATGTTCTTATGTTCTTATGAATTGACTCAATCTGTCCTCATACATCAGTCCTGCCATCCCAGGAATCACTTTAGTAATCCTTTGTTCATTCCCTCCACTGCACGAACATCCATCCTCAGATAAGGAGACCAAACAGCACACAATATTCCAGATGTTGCCCCAAAGGAAGGCCCTGCAAAATTGTATCAAGGCATTCCTCCTCCTACGCTTGAAGCTATGAAAGCCAATCTTCATTGCCTGCTGTGCCTGCTTTCAGCAGCTGGTAAACAAGGTCACCCAGGACTCATTGCACGTTCCCCACTTTCAATCTATAGCCGTTTAGGTAAAAATCTGTTTTCCTACTTTTGCTACCAAAGTGGATAATCTCACATTTGTCCACATTGCATTGCATCTGCCTAGCATTTGCTCACTCACTCAACTTCTCCAAATCACACTGAAATATTTCTGCATCCTCCCTACATTTCACCATCCCACCCAACTTCATGTCATCTGGACATTTGGAGATATTACATTTAATTCCATCATTAAAGTACGTTGTGACTAGTTGGGGTCCTAGCATTGATCCCTGCGGTACTCCATCAGTCATTGCCTGCCAATTGGAAAAGGACCTGTTTATTTTTACTCTTTGTTTCCCGTCTACCAACCGGTTTTCTATCCATCTCAACACACTATGCCCAATGCCATGTGCTTTAATTTTACATGTTAAGCTCTTACGTGAAACTTTGTTGAAAGCCTTTTGAAAGTCCAAATAAACCACAGCCACTGGTTCCTCCTCGTCAACTCCACTAGTTTTATGTTTGAAGAATTTCCGTAGATTTGTCAAGCATGATTTTCCTTTCGTGAATCCATGCTGACTCTGTCCAATCCTGCCATTGTTTTCTAAGTGCTCTACTATTAAAACTTCTATAATGGACTCTAGCATTTTCCCCACCAGTGTCCTAAGGCTGACTGACCTATGATTTTCAATTTTCTCTCTCCCTCTCTTTTTAAATAGTGAAGTTACATTAGCTACCCTTCAATCTGTAGGAACTATTTCAAAGTCTGTACAATATTAGAAGATAACCATCAACGCATCCATTATTTCTAGGGCCACTTCCTTATCAGGCCCTGGGGATTTAACAGCCTTCCATCCCATCAATTTCCCCAATACCATTTCCCTACTAATGTTGATTTCCTTCAGTTCCTCACTAAACTTTGTGTTTCTGGCACATTATTTGAGTCCTCCTTTATGAAGAACCAAAGTATATTTCAGTTGGTCAGCCATTTCTTTGTTCCCCATTATTAATTCTCCTGTTTCAGACTGTAAGGGACCTACATTGTCTGGTCAGACCCCATCTGGAGCATTGTGAGCAGTTTTAGGCCCCATATCTAAGGAAGGATGTGCTGGCCTTGGAAAGGGCCCAGATGAGGTTCAAAAGAATGATCCCTGGAATGAAGAGCATGTCGTATGAGGAACGCTTGAGGACTCTGCATCTGTTGGAGGTTAGAAGGATGAGGAGGGGATCTTATTGAAACTTACAGGATACTGCGAGGCTGGATAGAGTGGAAGTGGGGAGGATGTTTCCACTAGTAGAAAAAATTAGAACCAGAGGGCACAATCTTAGGCTGAAGGGTCAATCCTTTAAAGTGGAGATGAGGAGGAATTTCTTCAGTCAGAGAGTGGTGGATCTGTGGAACTCTTTGCCGCAGATGACTGTGGAGGCCAGGTCATTGAGTGTCTTCAGGACAGAAATAAATAGGCTCTTGATTAATAAGGGGATCAGGGGTTATGGGGAAAAGGCAGGAGCTTGGGGATGAGAAAATTATCAGCCATGATTGAACAGTGGAGCAGACTCGATGGGTCAAGTGGCCTAATTCTGCACCTACGTCTTATAGTCTTATGGTCTGACGTTGATCTTTACCAATCTTTTTCTCTTCACATACCTAAAAACAGGCAGTTTCTACGTTCCACGCAAGCTTACTCTCGTATTTTCCCCTTCTTGATCAATCCCTTGATCGTTCTTTGCTGAGTTCTAAACTGCTCCCTATCCTCAGATCTGCTGCTTTTTCTGGTTTATTTGTATGCCTCTTCCTTGGATCGAATATTATCTGTTATTTCCCTTGTAAGCCAACTTCCCCATTTCAGTTCTGCACCAGACAGCAGTGAATAATTATTGCAGTTCACCCATGCGCTCCCTGAATGTTTGCCATTGCCAGCCCCTGTCATCCCTTTAAGTAATGCTCATCAATCCATCATAGCAAACTCACACTTCATACCATTATCTTTTATTTAGACTCAGACCCTAATCTCAGAACCAATTACATCACTCGCCATATTGATGAAGAATTCTATCATGTTATGGGTGGCATGGTGGCACAGTGATCAGCACTGCTGCTTCACAGCACCAGGGACCCAGGTTCAATTCCCGGCTTGGGTTACTCTCTGTGTGGAGTTTGCACATTCTCCTTATGTCTGCATGGGTTTCCTCCAGGTTTCCTCCCACATTCTGAAAGGTATGCTGATTAGGTGCAATGACCTGAACAGGTGCCAGAGTGTGGCGACTAGAGGAATTTCGCAGTAATTTAGTTGCAGTGTTAATGTAAGCCTTCCTTGTGACTAATAAATAAATGAACTTTTGCTGATCCCCGAAGGACCTTGTACAATTAGATTGTAAATTATTCCTTCTCATTATACAATACCCAGTCTGGCATGGCCTGTTCTCTCGTTGGTTCCTCACTGAACCATCCCGTATACACTCCAGGAATTTCTCATCTATGGTGTTGTTACGAATTTGATTTGCTCAGTTCAAATGCAGATTAAAGTCACCCATAATTACAGATGTTCCTTTATCACTTGCATCTCTAATTTCCTGTTTAATGCACTGCCCCCACTAATGTTTTTTTGCCCCTTGGTGTTTCTCAGCTCTACCCATACAAATTCCACATCATCAGATTTAATATCCTTCCCCACTATCAATGTTCCCTTTAATCAACAATGCAACCCCACTGCCTTTTCCTTTTCTGTCTGTCCATGCTGAATACTCCTGGGTGTTCAGTTCCCATCCATAGTCACCCTGCAGCCCATCACCAAGTGCAGCTTAGTTGTACCATTAGTGAATGAGCTGGTGACCAGAAGCAGGCTCACTGGGCTATACAGGTTTTCACTGCTTCTTTTATGTTCCTATCTTCTTAATGAGACGAGCACACAAATATGCCAAGAGCAGCATTAAACATAGCAGACGTTGTAAAAATTAAATGCCAGACTGGTGACATGCTACTTAACAGTGAAAGCAACATGCAATATACGGAAATTTAAAGAAAATAAATATGCTGGAAATAATCAGTAGGTCAGGCAGCATCTATGGAGAGAAACAAAGTTAGCATTTCAGGTCGAGATGACCTTTCATCAGAACCTGTATTTCTTTTGCACTGGGCAGAAGTAACCAATCCTATTACTGGATCAGGTCAAATCTCTGCAGTCTTGCAACTACAGCCATGAATGTAGTAATTGAACAACTAACTGGAAGATGAGGCTTCACAAATGTCCCCACTATAGGTGATGGAGGAGCTCAACCCGTCAATGCAAAAGGCAAAGCCAGGTAGACCATCCATCCTCCTGATGTCTCCAAAATCAAAGAGGCCAGATTCAGCCAATTCAATTTATTCCGTGTGATTTCAAGAAACGTTTGAAGAGAGCAAAGGCTATGGACCATGATAACATCCTAGCAATAGGACTGAATGCTTGTGCTCTGAAACCAGCCATGCCTCTAGCTAAGCTGTTCCAGTACAGCTACAGCACTGGCATCTACATGATGAAGGTATGTCCTATCCACGAAAAGCAGGACAAATCCAATCCAATCAATTCTCAACCCCTCTACTCTCAATCATCACCAAACTAATGGACAGTTTGTACACAGACATAACCTGTTCACTGATGCTCAGTTTTGGGCTCCTCCAGAGTGATTCCACTCCTAACCTCATTACATCCTTGATCCAAACATAGGCAAAAAAGCTGAATTTAGTAGGTGAGGTGTGAGCAATGGCCCTTGGCAAGAAGGCAGCGTATGACTGAGTTTGGTATCAAGTACTCCAAACAAAATTGACAGCAGTGGGATTCTCCACTGATTGGAATCATACTTAGCTCAAAAAAGATTGCTTTGTTGTTGTAGGTCAATGATAACAGTCCCAGGACATCACTCCAGGTCCAACCATCTTCAGCTGCTTCCTCAATGACCTTCCTTCCATCCTAAATTCAGAAGTGCGAATGTTCACGAATGATTGCACAGTGTTTAGAATCATTCTTAACTCTTCAGATGCAGAAGCAGGCTATGACAAGTTACAAAACAACATTCAGGCTTGGGCTGATAATTGGTAAGTAGCATTCACATCACACAAGTAGCAGGCAATGGCCATCTCCTACAAGAGAGAATCTAACCCTCTCCCCTTGTCATTCAGCAACATTAACATTTTGAAATCTCCCACTATCAGCATCCCTAGGGCTACCATTGACCAGAAACCAAACTGGATGAGCAATATAAATACAGTTGATATAAAGGCAAGTCAGAACCTGGGAATTGTCCAATCAGCAACTCACTTTTCTGACTCCTCAAAAGTTGTCCGCAATCTACAAGGTACAAGCCAGGAGTGTGATGGAGTACATTCCATTAGTCTAGATGACTGTGGCTCCAATAACACTCAAGAAATTCGACACTATCCAGAACAAAGTAACGGCACCCCATTCATCACCTTAAATATCAGTGCACAGTGGAAGTGTATACCATCCACAAGATGGACCTCGGCAACTCAACAAGGCTCTTTTGACAGCACCTTCCAAACTGGCAATCTCTACCAGCTGGAAGGAAAGGGTAGCTGATCAATGCAAACATCACCACCTGCAAGCTTCCTTAAGCCGCATTCTTTCCTGGCTTGGAACGATATCACCACTCCTCCATTGCCCTAGGTCGCTGAAACTCTCTTCCAAACAGCATTGTGGATGGATTGACACCTGATGGACTGTAGCAACTCACAAAAACAGCTTATCACTTCATTCACAAGAGTAATTAAGGATAGGTACGAAATGTTGACACTTCCAGCAACATTCACTGCTCATTAAAAGATCAATAAAATAACAAATGTCTTTCTGTTATTAGGAAGAATATAACATTATTATGCCTTTTTTTAAAAGTTGTTACCAGAAAATGGGTGATGATGGCAAGGCCTCATTTATTATCCATCCCTAACAGCTAAGAGAAAGAGCTGCCAGTGAATATGTTGCTGAATGGATTAGCTGTGTATTAAGAACCAACTAAGCTGGTTGAATTATGTGCCAAACTGGGTCCAACCTGATTCTCTCCCTGCATGATGTTGGTTTTCGCAATGACCCAGTGGCTTCCAATGTTTTTTTTTCCTTCTGCTTTCACACAAGTGACCAGATTTATTGAATTCAGTTTTTCAAGCATTTTGGTCATTGAACTCCCAAACTGTCTTCATAACGTTCAAAAACACAATGGTATTTTTTATCCCCCTTTCCTATTTCCTTACGGCATTGAAATCAAGCGTCATCATTAGTTATCCTATGGTAAATATTTTTTTCTCCAGTTTCTGCATAGATTCAACAGGGTTTATTTTTATTTTAACTATTTGGAGCAAAGGGGATCTGTGTTTTGTGAAACCTATCCAGCATTCATCCTTATTTGTCCATGAGGTTAGCATCCGTATAGAGAAGTTGGGAATGGCTTCCTCTAGATGTTTAATGTCCAACTTTGGTAACACTTACCTGCTGCTTATCAATTTACCTTTGCAATCTTAATGAACTTTGGTCCTTAAAACTCCTAATTCATGTCAGTTCCATGAGTTACAAATAACACAAAACCGAAATCATTGGACACATTCTCTGGCGATTTACCATGCCATTACCATTATAACTCTTGAGTATGTGCCATGTCAACAGACTTTGAAGAGAAGCAAAGCCCACCCTTCAATCACTTGGCTACCTCCTGAGGATAGAGGGAAAAAAGCATCTGAAACATCAAGGTTTTGAGTTTAAAAACTTGAAACTTTTGAAACCATACCTCACATCTCTTTGAACATTTTGATTGATTCACAGGAGTGTTGAACCCCATGACAGGCTTTATTTAATGCAGGTGATCTAACAGTAACATTCTTTATCATCTCAATAGTTGAGGACTGTAGGCAATATTAGAAGAAAGGTTGTTTGCGAGTAACCTGTGGAAAGCTCAGATTACATTTGTGTTTCTTATTTTTGGCTTTAACTCTTAAAATGACAGGTGCTGATTTATCCTTAACTCATTTCTTCCCTCTTTCTCCAACACAGCAGCATACACGGCGTATTGGGAAGTACATAATTTAGGAATATAAACACACAGTAACATTTGAACGGAGCTAGGCCATTTTGTCCCTCTCATCTATTCCACCATTCAGTGAGATAGCGGCTAACTCCACAAACCTGTCTTTGTCCCATATCTCTCTGTGCATTTAGTTCATGAAAACTGTTCTATATTCTAAAATATATGGATCTCCTATTTCAAATTAACAACTGATCTAGCATCAATTTCCATTTGAGGAAGAGACAGCCAAAGCTCTGTGATCATCTTGTACAGCAGTGTTTCCTAATTTCACTCCTGAAAATGTCTAGGCTATGCCACCAAGCCTTAGATTCCCCAGTCAGCAAGAATTATTTCTCTCAAGTTACCTGTTTCCTATAATATCTTGAAAGTGTTGATTAAGTCATCCCTTAGCCTTTTGAAATCCATGGAATACAGCCCTAATTTGTGGAATTTCCCCATTCAATTTAAGCCTCAGAGTCCAGGTTTCATTTCAGTAAATCTAAGCTCTGATCTTTCCAAGACCATTACATCTGTCCTAAAATGTGACCCTGGGACTGCTAGCAAAATCCCCAATTGTGAATTTACACTAAAAGGATACAAGAGCCTGAGGTCATATACCAACCAATTCAAGAACAGCTTCTTCCCTGCTGTCATCAGACTTTTGAATGGATCTACCATATATTAAGCCAATCTTTCTCTTCACCCCTATCTGTAACTGCATTTGTATATTCTGCACCTTCTCCTTTTCTTCTCCCCTATGTACTCTATAAATGGTATGTTTTTCACTGTATAGGGAAGAAGATAGAATACTTTTCATTGCATCCCAATACACATGACAATAAATCAGATCAAATCATTATGAGCTTTGAACCTAAAAAAGTCTCCTTCCCCCTCTGCACCGAAGTTCTGTCTTCTCCAATTTCCTTCCTTATGCCCATCCATTCGTGTTGTACCCCATTTATGATCACTCTGTGCAACCAATCATAAAGAGCAACATTTTCTTCTAGTTCCAATCTTATATTCTGATTGAGAAGAAAAGCATTCTGAATATAAAAATAACATTCGCAATAAAATATAGTAACATCAGCAAGATCATTAGAATACATTGTACTGTGCTGCTGCCATTTTAGGATCTGATGTCTTCAGAAGAGACTGCACTGCTTTGTTTGATCTTAACATCAATGAAACTCTTTAATATGATATACCACATGTACCACTCTCAGGTGCCTGTAACATGCTGCACAAAACTGACAGACCTGTCTGCTACTGTAGGTCATTGTGTTATTTTTGAGTGACAACAATGGCACTTTGCAACATGCATGCCAAATTTCTGCCTTAATAGGCTAATTCTGAACCAGTTATTCTATCGCATTTAGCATTGATGTAAAGCATCAGTGCAACAGCAATTGTAGCACTCAGGAGTTAGGATGCAGCATGTATGCTGTGTGTCTTTGCCACATCTTTGGTTAATTGTGAGTGGGAACATCAATTCTTTCCTAAAATGAAATTTATGTTGAGGATGTTTGATGTTTCCACCCAGGAGTTTTGTAAATTTGACTTCAAACCCAGCTGTGGTTACAATGTACCAGTTGGAAATCTAAGCAGTATGAGGCTTTACTGAGGTCTGCAAAGATTACATTTTGACACCAGAATTATGCTATGACTGTTGCATTGATGATTATTTCACATTGCTTTGCATCAATGCCAAAAGTGATAGTATAACCCATAAATAACCTATTAAAATAGGCTGAACGAAATTGATGATTTTAAGCTAGATCTGTGGCAGTCAGCGTGGTTATAAATAGAATGTTGACATGAACAGTAATAAGTATCAATTTTTCCATTGCTAACACAATGGTTGCAAAAGTGATTTATATGGTCACAACTGACCCGAAGCATGAGGACATCATCTTAGAATAAAATGCAGAGAGCATTTTGTAAATGAGTGATTAAATTGTTGAAAACATGGAGATGTTAATGGGTGGAATTTGCAAGCAGCCCGATATATATATATGGACTCATAACTTTCTATAAATCAACGATGTTCTGCAGTGTGATAGCTTTATCAAGAGAATGACCTTCAGTTCATCTCCATAAATTCAGCTCATCCTTTCAACTTGAACCACAACTACAGTTGAAAACAACAAGAGAAGCGGCGACGACGAGTCTCTTATCAGCTCACTGGGAGGGAAAATGTTAGATTCAAATCCCTGATACAAATTGTTGCAATGTCAACTCAGACCCAATCTCACGGTATGATTGAATGCTCAACAAGGCTCACACTACCATTAAATGCTGAGAATGAAGGCACAGTGCTTTATAAAACAATTCCGGCATAATACTACATGGGCAACACCTTATGCCAGTTGTGCTGCAAGTAATACCAACACAAGTGAATCCATTGGGCATTGTCGACAGGATACATTTTAATCCATCATCTATTGCAGAGATTAATGTCACCCAAATCGAACCTCATTGCAATATACCGAACAAAGTGATTTTTGAATCAGATGATGAAGTAATAAGTAAAGTGTAAGTCAGACATAAAGTATCTGTATTTATAATCGAAATTAACATTTTCCACTTTGGTGTTTTGTACAAAGCATGACCCTAGAATATTGATGCCAAATCACAGGGCACTACACACGGTAGAGATGATAGAGGATGTCAGACATACATAGGTTCGAAATGTGAACAGGTCAGTGTTGGATAAAATTCAGTGCAAAGACACATGAAGTATTATATTTTGGGAAAGTGAATAGAACAGTGATATCGTACCAGTGAACTGATATCCTGGTAACATTCTAGCAGAAGATAGAGAAGTGATCTATTAAAGGTTATTAAAGGTCTCTAACTTCTGAAAAATTTAAAGAGAGGATTAATATGACAGTACTAAACATTTAAAGGTTTATATGTCCTTAGCCCTCCTAATTCTGTTCTATTCTGTCATTATTTGATATAGTTTCAAATTGTTTCAGGTTTCAGTTGCATTTGGCATTAACAAAACACTTCAGTGAAAGCAATCTAAAGCTATACAGGAGCAGCAAGAGCAGTGGAAAAGTGTGCAGTACCACAGTCTTGTTACTTTGGTAGAGATCCAAGGGTAGAAAAATTGGCAAAAGAAAATATTTATTCCTTTTTGCTTTGTATTTTCCCTTACATAATTTTTCTTATTTTTCCAGTGGAGGGATATGGGAACGCAACACAAATCTGCATATTCATAAATGTCATAAGGTTCGAGGAATTCACACACCCAATTTTACTGAGGCACAAAGCAACATCACAATTAATTTGACACAAAAGCAAGGGACAATGGAATACATGTCACATCAGTGATAAACCTGCTGAAACACAGTATTCTTTTCGAAGGTAATTAAAGTAATTTTGTGTAAGTAGAATTAACTTTCCAGGAAATTCTCAGAAGATAATTTTCTAATAACGAATGTAATTGGGGAGCCCAATTCTAACATCAGCCCAACATCACAACCAGAATCCTAAACATGTAAGGCACCTTTGTTATTAACTGTTGACATATGACCCTGTTACATGTTCACCGCTTCTTATGGTGGCAGTAGCACACATTTTGTTTAGCTGGGAATGAAATATTTCACGTATTTAATGTTAAGTGCTATATTATAATCAGAAGTGACATAATCACAGATGAATTATTAACGTAGGTTGTTCCTATCCTCTATCACTTGAAAGGGAAAAGTACTTACTTTAAAATGCTTCTCCGTCTCATTAGTGAGAGGTGAATAATCATACAGAATCTGCTAATAATGTTACCATCACTGCTGCTTCCAGCTCCCATCACATTACCCATAGCATTTTCTCCCTCACCATGATTAATAAAGATCTACACACCAACACTCTGTCAGAATAGATGGCTAGACAGATGTACAGACTAGGCAGATAGAAACTTGCTAATATAATTCCACTTGTATCATGAGGCATGTGCACTGACCTATTTGCTCCATTTCCACAATGACAGATGGATATTTAATCATTAAACGGTTTCTTGTGTCATTGATACGTACTTACTTGTTGAAGCCTTCTGCACCATCAGTTATAGGCATACACTCAAAGGAGGAACTATGATAGATATTGGTTTTGATGGAGCATTGGAACCATATCAATGGGAGCAGGCCAACCTGCTCATGGCTAATTTTGTACTGGCTAAAGGTTTTTGGAAGGTGCCTCCAGGATTGCCATCCAATTCATGCAAACAGTCGATGGATCAATTCAAGGCCTAAATAAGGACCAATTATTTAAAGGAATGTCACACACAGTGATAGATCTGTGAGCAGTAGATATCAAATATGACGATGCATTCGTCGGAGGATGATGGGAAGAACATTCCCATGATACATGGGCATGGCACTTAAAGGTGGAAGGGATGAGGGCCCGGAGGCAAGTCTCATTCCCGAAGGCGACAGAAGTAGGCAGCCAGCTTCTCAGAATATGGAACGTATGTCCCTATCTAAAGACTTAACATTAAATGTCAACACAGCCATCTATCTCTCCAACTGTCCTCAACAGAATGTAACCAAGCTCTGCACATCATCCAAAGTACTGGCTTCAGGGAGTTGCTCCCATTAGCACAAAATCTGCACTATCACTGACGCACTAACTATCGGTTTCCCCCTTTATAGTGCTATAATGGTAGCAAGCTGAGCCCTCAGTGATTGCCCACAGTGCATTCACCCTCTGCAGCTTGGTGACAGGGTCTGCAACTGTACATCATTGGGAAAGATCTGTTAGACCACTGCTGGAAATCTGGCGTGAGGCAGAAAGAGGCAGTCACAGGTAGAGGCAGTCCCATCCACAATATCACTGATACATTGTCACCTGTAGTGGAGCGGCACAGTGGTTAGCTCTGCTGTCTCACAGTGTCAGGGACCTGGGTTCGATTCCCTGCTTGGGTCACTGTCTGCGTGGAGTTTGCATGTTCTCCCCGTGTGTGCATGTGTTTCCGCTGGGTGCTCCAACTTCCTCCTACAGTCCGAAAGACATGCTGGTTAGGTACATTGGCCATGCTAAATTGTCTCTGTGAATACCCGAACAGGCAGTGGAGTGTGGTGACGAAGGGATTTTCACAATAGCATCATTGCGGAGTTAAATGTAAGCCTATTTGTGACTAATAAATAAACTAATAATGTGGTTATAATTTCCCATAAAGGGCTGCTGTCCTTTTTGCAAGAACCTCCAAATGAAGTGGATGCAAAGAGAAATGTCAGCTTTGATCAATCATTTTACAGGCCACTTCTTGTTGTTCTTTTCATTGCAAGTGAGTTATGTAGGGCTGGACTTTCAGCTTCAAGGCAGGCAGCCAGAGTTGGGAAATTTCCTGTTTGACATGCCTACATAAGGGAAGAAGTGCCAGCAAAGACAAGATTATCACTCTGGAGGGTGGGAATGCTAACTGGAGTTGAACCAACCACCCTGGAAAGAGTCCAGGGACAGCCACAGAGACTGCAGGGTGTGGGAACAGCTGTTTAAAAAAAAAATGGAACTTTGTTCCAGTTATAATTAAAACAGTAATGCCCCCTCACCCTTACCTCTTACACCCACTCATCTGCCTTATGCTCCCCATGCTCCATCCATGCCACCTCATGCACCCACCCACTACCCTGAGCCTTTATAGCCTACGTGCCAAGTATGTCCCTCCAGCCACCCCTAAATGGTTGCTTACACTCTCCATGTCATGCTATGTCATTTCCATAATTTTACACTTCCTTTAAACAAAAGCTTCTTTTCATTACAGGCAAGTGACAATCACCCAGACCCTTTAAAGTATCAATAGCAGAAACTACAAGTACTGAAATCTCTTCATTTTGAAATTGACAGAATAGATCAGCGAGCCAGAGCTGTCAATCAAGGAATGTGTTTCCTGGAGTGTAGCAGTTTCAACAGCCTATGAATGTTTGGCCTTTTCGTCAAACCTCATTATGTATACTTCGCTGACAACCCAGATACCCATTAGACTGTTGAAACAGCTACAGCTAAGAGAAAATATTGCTTAATTGACAGCAATGGCCCACTGTCAATTGCACAATGTTTACTTAAAGTTTAAAGTTTATTTATTAGTGTTACAAGTAGGCTTACATTAACAATGCAGCAAAAGTACTGTAAAAACCCCTAGTCGCATCACTCTAGTGTTGCCTGTTCAGGGAGACTGAGGGAAAATTTAGCATGGCCAATGCACCTAACTAGCACATCTTTCAGAAGGTGGGAGGAAACCAGAGCACCTGGAGGAAACCCACGCAGACACAGGAAGAATGTGCAGACTTCACACAGACAGTGACCCAAACCAGGAATCGAACCAGGCCTCTAACGCTGTGAGGCAGCAATGCTAACCACTGTGCCACCATGCCAAAGTTTCAAGTGTTTGCAGTTTCTAGTGTTGACATTTAAAAGTGACTGGATGATTGACGCTGAGTTTTCTAAAAAGAGGAAAGTTTTGAATGAATTACTGTGTTTTAAAGCTTTTTAAACATTGTCACTACAGAAGTCATTGGTACGACACAGGGGGGAACGAGCATGGTAGTGCCATAACTTGTGAGGGAATTTAAGAGGAGTTGTGGGGAGTTGAATGAGGGGGCATAGCTTAGCTTGGAGGGTGAGAGAGTCATGGGGATTGGGTGGAGGACAGAGCTTGGCATGGGTTAGGCCTTTTGAACTTAGTTTTCAAAATGTTCCTTCATCCAGAGTATGTTTCATGACATCTCTGAGGTGCTATGAACCATGATTCCTATGAAAGCTGGCCTGATTCCATGAAAATTGTTGAGGACTAGAGTAAGCCTATCCCTCTATCCCTGCAATATAGTCGGCCAAATTGGGAGGGCAGAGTGTCAGCTTGTGAGCCACATCAGCTCACACCCTTATCCCATACCGGTGAAAATTGGGGGCAGTTAAAGGTCGTGCACAGATTATTTTTATCTCAGCCTCCGGTTTGCTATCTCTAGTCTCCCACGTGGCAGCTCTGAAGTTTCTTGGATGGGTTGTTGCTTTAAAGTTGGAGAGCCTTCTAAGGTGAGGGGTCATTGCAGATTGTGGTATTTCCTGCAGGCGATCCTCTGAGAGACTGATTCTGAGGTGAACTGCCACAGCTTCTGGCTGCCTGACAGCTTGCTTGCGAACCTGGTTCATACACTGGCTAAACTGATGGCTCTGTTAGCTTTGGTGGACCTGCCGTCAAACAGCCTTTGGCTGATTTTTAAAAGCAGGCAAAAATGTGGCTGCCTCACCGTATGAGTTTCCACAAGTTCAAATCCTTTTCCAAATATGGAGTGGTGCTTCTATTCATTATGGATTGTGTGTTGTGGGTTAACATCACTGCAGTCTGAAGCAGTTTGAATCCTTCCGATCAGATAATATCCCTTTGATTGGTTTCAGGGAAGGGCATCATCTTCCGTCAGTGTTATTTTGCCCCCTCTTGAGAGACACGACTGGTTCTAATCCACAAACAAAGCCAAAGTGTCCTTTGGCAGCTGTCCTTTCCAATCATTTTGTTGACAGATTTAAAATATAAAATTAGGTTGAAGTTCAGAATATAACTTGCCAGTACTGGGCAAGACATGAGCTCTGATGACCTCAATTTGCTTATTTTCAGCAGTGAGGCAGCACAGTGGCAGAGTGGTTAGCACTGCTGCCTCACAGCTGCAGGGATCCGGGTTCAATTCCTGCCTGTAGGGAGTCTGCACTTTTCTCCCCATGTCTGCATGGGTTTCCTTGCACAGTCTGAAAGACATGCAGGTTAGGTGGATTGGCCATGCTAAGTTCTCCCTCTGTGCATCCAAACAGGGAAGAGGCGACTCGGGGATTTTCACAGTAACGTCATTACAGTGTTAATGCAAGCCCACATGTGACACTAATAAATAAATTTTAATTAAACATTGCACAATTGATAGAGTGCCATTGTTGTCAATCAGTTTAGCAACTAAATATCATAATGTACTCGCAATGCCACAAGCTGGTAATATTAGATGAACTGCTGATATTATTTAATGTATCATTTTACTTCTGTTTTAAAACATCATATAATTGCCATTGAGTAATGATGATATTGCACAACTATAAATAACAATAAATAGAACTGAACTTCAGAATATAGCTAATAAGGATGTCATGCAAACAGCTTTTTAGTGGGCAAGCAAAAGAGTCATCTGATGGAAGTGTTCCAACTGAACACTGAGTCTCAAACATTAAAGGGCTTTTGATGGTTTATTCTTGGCTTAGTCTCCATGTCTTTGACAAACATTCCTCCCACATAGATACAGACAAAAAGCTCATTAAAATTCCCATCCTGCCTCATCCTCAAAATTCACTTCAGTGTCAACTGCCTGCGTCTAGCCAAAGCTGGAGGAAATTAAAACTGATGAGTGAGATACTGCACGTTGTTGTTTCAGTTCTAATGGATTGATGCATCTGCCTGTGTATTCATGGAACTGTCCCAACCTGCAAGCCCTGTTGTCCTCATGAGTCTCAAGTTAAAAAGTCAAGGGGCCAGCTCATTACTGTCTCCGCGTCAGAACTCAACACTCACACATTCAGAAACCACCAGCTGCCGCCACATTTTTTTTGTCTTGGGTTCAGGGTCGACAGGGGGTTTATTTAAGGTCTGCCTTATAGCCTATGAATGGTATCTTAGACTGTTATTTGTAAAAAAAATTCTTGCATATTTCAGATCTATATGTACCTCAATACATGAGGTTGCATTACTGCTTCCCACCAGGTACCAGTGACATTGTCATATGTCCTTGCATCACAGTTACATCAACGTTACTGTCCCTCATTGTAAGACTCATTTTGAGACTTAGAAGCCTCAAAATTATACGCATTTTGAGAAGCATAAAAGAGAATATGGAAAGTGATGGCAAATGTTCAAAATATCCAAATTAATCCTTAGCAGTTACAAGTCATGTGTAAAACAATTATGTGTGAGGCACGCAGCAAGAATGTCAAATAAATATCTTTGGTTTGATTTCAAGAAGAAATTAGATATAGCTCATGGGGCAAAAGGGATCAAGGGTTATGAGGGGAAAGAGGGATCAGGATATTGAATTTGATGATCAGCCATGATCATAATGAATGGCAGAGCAGGCTCGAAGGGCCAAATGGTCTAGTCCTGCTTCTAGTTTCTATGTTTCTATGCAACAGACCTACAGATTGAGAACAGCTTAGAATTCAGCAAAGGAAGACCAAGGGACAGATTAAAGGAAAATAGAGCATGAGGGTAAGCTTGCAGGGAGCATAAAACTGGCACAGTGTTCATCACAGCTCATAGCTATAGGACCCAGGTTCGATTCTTGGCTTGAGTCACTTTGTGCATATTTTCACTGTGTCTGTGTGGATTTCCTTCGGGTTTCCTCCCGTAGTCCGAAGGACATGCTGGTTAGGTGCATTGAGCAAACTAAATTTTCCCTCAGTGTACCTGAACAGGTGGTCGGACTGTGGCAACTCGGGGACTTCCACAGTAACTTCATTGCAGGGTTAATGTAAGCCTTACTTGTGACTAACAAATAAATGAGCATTAAAAGCTGACTGTAAATGTTTCTATAGGTGTGTGAGGAGAAAAAGATTGGTGAAATCAAATGTAAGCCTCAATAGTGACTTTGATGGGGCATCTTGAAGGATAGTGAGTTTTAAGGAGCATCTTGACAAATACATGACTAGGATGGGAGTGGATGGATATGATCCCCGGAAGCATGGGGAGTTTTAGTTAAGTCAGGCAGCATAGTCGGTGCAGGTTTGGAGGGCGGAAGGGCCTGTTCCTGTGCTGTAATTTTCTTTGTTCTTTGTTCTCTTACAGTCAGAAACTGGGGAATTTATAATGGGGGCGGAGGGGGGAGGCAAAGAAACTGTTCACCAACTGAATGCATACTTTGGTTCCATCATCACAAAGTAGAACACAGATAAGATCCAGAAATGTTGGGGATCACAGGCTTTAGTGAGAGGGAGGAACTGAAAAAGATCAGTACAGTAGAGAAATGGTGTCGGGGAAATTAATGGGATTGATAAATCCCCAGGGCTTGACAGTCTACATCCCACATTACTTAAGAAAATGGCCCGAGAAATAGTAGATGCATTGGTGGTCATCTTCCAAGATTCTATAGATTCCGGGACAGTTCTTACAGATTGGAGGGCAGCTGATGTAACTATTTAAAAAGGGAGAAAACAGGGAATTATAGACCAGTCAGCCTGACATCTGTAGTGTGGAAAGTTATAGAATCCATTATCAAAGATTTTATAACAGAGCAGTTGGAAGACAGTGGTAGAATCAGACAGAGTCAGCATGGATTTATCAAAGGGAAATCATTCTTGACAAATTTACTGGAATTCTTCGAGGATGTAGCTAGTCGAGTTGATGCAGAGACCCAGTGAATGTAGATTATTTGGACTTTCAGAAGGCTTTTGACAAAGTCCCACATAATAGATTAACATGTAAAATTAAAGCATATGAAATTGGGAGTACTGTATTGAGATTGATAGAAAACTGGTTGGCAGACAGGAAACAAATACTAGGAATTATCAAGTTTTTTTCCAAATGGCAGGCAGTGACTAGTGAGGTACCACAGGGATCTGTGCTGGGACCTCAGCTATTCATTAATTTATAATTGTTTAGATGAGGGAACCGCAAAACTGAATGGGAGGGTGAACTGTGAAAAGGATGCAGAGATGTTCCTGTGTTATGTGAGGCCTCAGTCTGAGGATACCAGGTAGTCCATTTAGGACAGAGATGAAGAGAAACTTCTTCACCCAGAGGGTGGCCAGCCTACGGAATTTGTTACCACAAAAAGTAATTGAGGCCGAAACATTGAATGTTTTTAAGAAGCAGTTGGAGATCGCGCTTGAAGAGAAAGGGATCAAAGGATATGGGGTGGAAGGCAGGATCAGGCTATTGAGTTGGATGATCAGTCATGATCATAATGAATGGTGGAGCAGGCTTGAAGGGGCAAATGATCTCCTCCTGCTCCTATTTTCTATGATTTATGAGTGGAATTATATTTGTATTTGATAATTTCATTTGTGAGTGTTTGTAACACAAATGAAAGATCGGTGAAATGTCCATATTTATGTGCAAATGGGGTTCCCACTAAATTTCAGTCAAAGTTACTGTGGCCATGCAAGAAAATTATCAAGAAAATGCCAAGCGCCACTGTCTGAGTAAGCTAAAAGCAAGTTATGTTTCAGTTGATTAATGGCCTCACCAAAGTACCGTTTATATTAAGTTTAACCGCAGGAACTCACAGCCTTTGGGCTCGGCTCCCAGAATCCAAATTGAAGAAAGAATGACGCACAGATGATTAAGAGAGGAAAATTCTGAGTTTATATGCTTAGAGTGGGGAGTAACCTATCCATAGGGAGTTGGAGTCCACACTGAAGGAAGTAAGAAGGAGGATGTTCCAATGATAGTGGAGTCCAGAATCAGGGGTCACAGCCTGAGGATTCAGGGTAGACCATTTAGGATGGCGATGAGGAGACATTTCTTCATCCAAAGAGTGGTGAGCCTGTGGAATTCATTACCATAGGAAGTAGTTGATGCCAAAACACTGAATGTATTCAAGAGTCAGCTAGATATAGCATGTAGGGCGAATGGAGTCAAAGATTATGGGGGAAAAACAGGATTAGGCTATTGAGTTGGACGATCAGCCATGATGGTAATGAATAGCAGAGCAGGCTCAAAGGGCCCAATGGCCTCCACAGGCACCTATCTTCTATGTTTCAATGCGACAATGAAAGTAGAGCAAGTGAGGCATGTAAAATCTATCATAGAAGAATTTTGGGAAGCCATGAAATATATTTTGTAATCCAGAATCAAGAAAGGATTTTCACCATTAAACTTGCCAACAGCCTTAGAATTTCAGTTTTTCATGAGAAAGCAAACTGAGTTATAGAATATGATCTCAAAATACTAATAAAAATCCTGAAATCCAGAAAGAAGCTGAAATGATTCAGCCAACTTGAAGCAATAGCCATGGTTTACAGGCCTTTATTGAAAGATATTTTTTGAGTTGTTAACCTTAACAAGTTGCATCAACATTCTTGAAGCCATTCATCAGGTTTTCTGAGTTTTGTGTGAATCATAAGGGGCTTGTGCAAAACTTCAGCAGGAGAGAGAAAGTGCATTATTACAATCTCAATAGGCCAGGAGCCCAACTTCATGGTAGGAATCATTGGTGTGAAATGATACCTTGAGATTGTATTAATTTAGATGATTTGAATACAGGGATAGGGTTGTTTTGCTGCAATTGTATCAGACATTTGTGAGGCCACACCTGGAGTATTGTGTGCAGTTTTACTGTCCTTATCTGAAGAAGGATGTTCTTGCTATAGAGGGAATACAGTGACGGTTTACCGGGCTGATTCCTGGAATGGCAGGGTTTGTCATATGGGGAGAGACTAAATCAGTTCGGGTTATATTCACTGGAGTTTAGAAGAGTGGGAGGGGATCTTATAGAAACTTATAAAATTCTAACAGGGTTAGACAGGCTAGATTCGGAAAGAACGTTCCTAATGGTGATGGAGAACAGAGCGAGGTGTCATAATTTGAGGTTAAGGGGTAAACCTTTTAAATCTGAGGTGAGGAAAAATTTCACAAAGATGCGCGGGTTAGGTTGATTGACCATGCTAAAATTGCCCCTTAGTGTCCTGAGATGCGTAAGTTAGAGGGATTAGTGGGTAAAATATGTAGGGATATGGGGGTAGGGCCTGGGTGGGATTGTGGTCAATGCAGACTCGATGGGCCGAAGGACCTCTTTCTGCACTGTAGTGTTCTGTGATTCTATGAGAGGATGGTGAATGTGTGTAATTCACTACCACCGAATGTAGTTGAGGCCAAAACGTTGTCTGATTTCAAGAAGAAATTAGGTATACCTCTTGGGGCTAAAGGGATCAAGGGATATTGGGGAGGGTGGGGGTGGGAGAGGAATCAGGATATTGAATTTGTTGTTCAGCCATGATCAAGATGAATGGCAGAGCAGGCTCATGGCTGAATGGCTTTCTCCTGCTTCTAGTTTCTATGTTCTTTAATTGCAATTAGTTAACACATCTGCTAAAATACCAAAGCTAATATTTCAGTATGATTGTTTAGCCTGTGTGCATTGGTATCCCTTGATGTGGTTCCAATGTCAATGTCTTCATGTTTGTATCCATTCAAACTTTGAACAATAATTAAGTTGAATATGCTGGAGCCGAAGCATTCAAAAAGGAATGGATTGATCCTTATTTTTGCCAGAGCAAAGAAATATGAGCTTTTGGGATAGCAAATTTGTATATGGCTAACCGAGTTAATGTGGTGGACCAAGTTAGATGGTGCAGTGACATTTTCTTGTATCCATTTCTCTTTCATATTGTGACAGGGGATTAGCAATGCATGCACGTGTTGGATTTATACAGTTAGAAATGTACAGATGGTGATTGATTCGAGTAACTAGGATATTAGACACAATATCAGTTGGGATTCTTACTTTTACAAGTCAAGTGAAATTCAAGTACAGGATGTCAACATGAGCTGGACTTAATGTGGGTTCTAGTTCCAATCAGGTGAGACATTTTGTAATATCCTTCTGGGGCTGTAATACAAATTTCATTTCACTCATGTAAACAGAGAACACTGGTTCATTGAATACCAAAAATATTTGACATTCCTACTGCATGCCTCATAACTAACTGTATCACACATGATCTGTGACTGTGAAGGATTTAGTTGGATATTTTGACCATAAGCCACCATTTCCACATTCCCTTTACGCTTTTCGAAATGTGCATATTTTTAAGACTGTTTGTGTAATTCACGCTGAGGGAAGTTAGTGTTGACCAATGGAACGCTTGTTTTTCAGTTACGTAGACCAATCTGCTCAGCCGTGCACTTTAATCTTAACCTCAGAAACGCAATCCAAAGTCTGCACGAGTACATAATCTTTATTCGCCATGTTAAGCACCTTAATCTGCTTCTTGAGTAAAATTGAAGAATGCTGATGAATTATGGAATTTTATGTAATGGACTCAAGCCACCAGAAGCTTAATTGTGACTGGCCAAGCAATCCTCCTGAAATATTTACAACTCAAAAGAGATGGAAGATGAATTTCAATCCAGGGCTGGGATTTTCCAGCCTTGCGGTGGCGGGTCCCACTGCAGGGAATAGGGCAGACCAGCCAAAAGTCCACTGACTTTAAGTGGGACCAGAAGACCCAGGTGACGGGTGAGGCTCGAGAATCCTGGAGGATGAAACAATACTCTACTAGCTCTTCATGTTACTTATCCACATTTATATTCTCGGACTCTGATGTGTGATGTCTTATTTCACCTGTGTGTTCCAAGGCTCAGTCTCTCACTCTCTCACCTCTGAGTGTGAAGTTTGTCAGGTGGCACAGTGGTTAGCGCTGCAGTCTCACAGCACCAGGGATCCAGGTTTGATTCCCGGCTTGGGTCACTGTCTGTGTGGAGTTTGCATGTTCTCCCCATGTCTGCATGGATTTCCTCCAGGTGCTCCGGTTCCCTCCCACAGTCCGAAAGACGTGCTGGTTAGATGCAGTGGCCACGCTAAATTCTCCCTCAGTGTACCCGAGCAGGCACCAGAGTGTGGCAGCTAGGGGATTTTCACAGTAATTTCATTGCAGCATGAATGTGAGCCTACTTATGACAAATAAATAACCTTTTACCTTTTACATGATTCATTCCAGAGACAGTAAATCTCAGGTGATGTTTCAGTGCAGTCCACTGTCGAATTTCCCGTCTTTTGGTTAAGATCTGCCTGCCCTCTCGGGGGGGTATAAAAGAGCCTATGGAAGTGTTTTGAAAAAGAGCAGGATGTGTTTATCCCTATTGTCCTGGCCAACATTTACCACCCGCCTCCTGCCACCTCCGCTCAATTAACATCGTAGAAACAGACAAACTGATTGCTGTTTCTGGGAGCTTATTGTGTGCAAATTAGCTTCTGTGTTTCCTAAATTACAACAATGATAAACTTCAAAACTCCATTTGCTGAAAAGTGCCTTGGGGCCTCCTAGAATCATGGAAACCCTACAGTGCAGAAAGAGGCCCATCAAGTCTGCACCGTCCACAATCCTCCCCAGGCCCTACCCCCATATCCCTGCATATGTACCCGCTAATCCCTCTAACCTACACATCTCAGGACACTAGGGGGCAATTTTTTTTTAGCACAGCCAATTAATCTAACCTGCACATCTCCTGAGGTTGTGAAAGGCATGATATGAATGCAAGTCTCTGATTTCTGTTGGATCATCTCAAGGTGGATAGATTCTGATACTTGCCCTGGAAATTGAAAGGAGAAGGTGAATTTATGTCGAATGCAATAAATTAGGACTGAGGGGAATAAACAGGAAATGACTGGCCGCATTCACTTTTTTTCATAATTCAACAATAGAAATGGAGAATCCATATTTATTCAGAAAGTTGTTTTTATGAACAGGAATATATGCATATTTTTTGGGGGGGGGGGTCAGGAAAAGGCCAAAAGGTCAATTAATCCCTCCACCTTCCCACTCTCCGAAACCCCGTGCAACAAATCTGTCTCTTCTCAGGAAAGCATCTCATTTGCCTTTGAACCCGTTCACACTGGCTATTTCAGTGGGCTCCGGTAATAACTTAGTGAGGTTCGGACAAAGTATTTTGTGAATTATTTTCAGACGGTAATTTTTCAACGTAGACAAAGAAGAAGGAACTCCTTCAACTATGAGAGGAAAACCAGCTAAAATTGGCGATGCCAGGCGTGGGTTTTACGAACTTGCAGGATTGCAGGAGGAAGGGTGACTGAGAGTATGTAAAAGCAGTACGTTGAGCACGTTTAAGGCGTTGATTATGTATACCAGCGACATTTAAAACACTGCCCTAGTTTTATCATTCAGTAGAGTTTCCACCTTCTGTTCCGTTTCAAAGCCAAAATATTTTTTTTTTAGAAGTGAGCTTTTTTTTTTCCCACTACTGTCATTAATATTACTCTGTAGAGAATTCTTCAGTCGCAAACATCTGTAGCTGTGGACTCTCAAAGCATTTATTTTTTTTCCCTCATTTGCAATATCTTCTGCATGTGTCACGTTAGCATTCCATTTGATGCCAGAGCTGCAAGTTGCTACTCCAGTACGTTGTTGTATCCGCCTATTAGCTGAAAGGAAGCCAGCAGAAGTTTTCTGAAATATTCCCTTTGATTCTGTCAGATGCTCAGCACCAGCAGCTGCTCACTCTGACATGAATTATGCAGCGGGTACGTTTGAGGCAGTAATCCACCCTCATTTCCTCGCTGACATGTGCCCGGTCAAGGCGAACGCACCATTACAGGTGGCGGCAAAAGGGTTACGCCGTCATTCCCAATCAACAGCCAAAGTATGATCGCCGTCATGCTTGGCATTGTGTCAGTCAGAACATCAGGTCCTTTCAAACATTTTTAAAAGACACTTCAGAACTGTCTGATTAAATATTTATCCAAGAGCACTTTGTACGACATTCTCAATTTCCAGTGTTCTCGGCTCGTAAAGGTTAGTGTTGTCCAGTTCATTCACAAGATTTGGAGGGACGCTGTTGATAAAGTTGTGCTCCCTAAGCGATAGCTCTTCATTTTCTTCAGCAACAGAGTTTGCTGGAGATTTAACTCGTGTAAAGATTACGTCAACAGCCCTAAACTTTCTTGGAAAGACGCGCAATGCTCAAAATCTGCGTTACCTAAAAATAATCACAACCCTCTCATAATTGTCAGATAGTAATCTGAGGGGGAATTTATGTTTCTGAGCTGTTTCACTGTACGTACAAGCACAGTGTTGCCATATGATTTTTTAGTTCCGCCTTGCTCATTCCCCATCACCCAGTAATTTCTTTCATTTCATATGTTGATTTAATTTGCTTTTTAAAGATATTATTAAATCAGCTTTAACCACCCTTTCAGACAGTAAGTTCCACATCATAAGATAATGTGCCTCTGCATAAACTGATGGACATATAGTATTTGTCAGCTCTGAGAATAATGAAGAGGACTTGTCATTATCACTGCTCACAGCGGAGGCGGTGGCATAGTGATGTTGTCACCGGACCAGTAATCCAGAGACCCAGTGTAACGCTCTGGGGACCTAAGTTCGAATCCCACCGGGGCAAAATTTGAATTCAGTAAAAATCTCAAATTAAAAATCTAATGATGACCATGGGTGGCACAGTGGTTAGCATTGCTGCCTCACAGCACCAGGGACCTGGGTTCAATTCCTGGCTTGGGTCACGGTCTGTGTGGAGTTTGTACATTATCTCCGTGTCTGCATGGGTTTCCTCCAGGTGCTCCGGTTTCCTCCCACAGTCCAAAGATGTGCAGATTAGGTGGATTGGCCATGATAAATTGTCCACTGGTGTCAGGGGGATTAGCAGGGTAAATATACGGGGTCACAGGCATAGGACCTGGGTGGGATCATTATTGGCGCAGGCTTGATGGGCCAAATGGCCTCCTTCTTCACTGCAGAGATTCTATATTGCTTGTTGGAAAAACCCATTTGGGTTTGTCCCTTAGAGAAATAAATGTGGCCTACATGTGACTCCAGACCTATAACAATGTGATGGACTTGTAAGCCACTCACTCCAAGGGCCCAGCCAACAAATCCCACATCCAATGAATTCATTAAAAAAACTGTCAGAAGAATTTGGTTCGTGGCTCCTGGGAGCAGGAAGTTGTTCAAAGCTGAGAGGAGAGGAAAGCATAAAGGGAAGGTAGTGAAGTTCAATAATTAGGGGGAACAGTTAGCATCCATTTTTAAACAGAATTGAGAGTCAACATGATATATTGTCAACATCTCAAACTGACTTGAAAGGATTTTGGAGATGGACCCAGTTGCCCTGATCCAAGATGGGGCCAATAAAACTGATAAGAGGTCCTGTTTGGAGAGCACCGGAACAGAGGAACTAAACAAAAAAAACACACCTTAAGTGTTATAATCACTATGATTATTACCATCGATAACAGCATTTAAATCAACCCCGTATTTACGACAGCCCCATTTTTGAGCCCCAAAACCCTTTTGCATATACTCAAGCGTATAATTCGATCCCCTTTTCAGTCACAACAGTCTAGTGGTAGTCAGCCTCAATTTTTCACTCCACAAATGAATGTTTTACAAATAATTGGGTGCAAGGGATCAAGCAGGTGAGACAGGTGGTCTTGGGAAAGGAGTTTAAGACATGCAGATCCCATGTAATTAATAACAAAGATGGTAACTACCTGTACTCGTGGCTTGCTTTTATAATTGGCACTTCAGCCAACCCCCATTTTCAGAGGGATTTTTTGAGGCCTCAAAGATATACACCAATATCTAAAGTCACTGAGCCATGTGCAAATGGCATTGGTACAAGCTTATGAGCAAAGTGAACATGTGACTGAAGGAGCGGTGTTGGGAAAGGGATCCCACTTCATAGGACGCTAACATCAGTATTGAGACAGGAAGGAACTTCTTTTTGGGACAGGCTCCAGCCCAACCGGACTGCAACCAGTGTCCTAGCAGGAGGAATAAGCAGGACATTCAGATAAATATGACCTTAGGTCAGAAGGACATTAGTAACTTGGAGGGGTTGAGGGTGCAGTTGCCTGTGGACAGGCAGAAAAGATTATGTGTGGAACTATAAGCCCGCGATAGCAAACAGTGGGAATAGTGACATAGGCACAAACTCCTGTGAGAATTAGGAGACGGGATTCTCGCCTGCGAGACCACATTTCCCAATTTTCCACGTCCTTTGCCAATGACGTAATAAAGTTTCCGCTGACAAAGTTCGAGAACCTCATTGTAATATATTTAAATAAATGTTAATATTATTATCAAGTACCCCCCTGCCACATGATCCACCCTCAAGTTAATATTCATAGCTCACCGATGTGAAGTCACACCAGCAAGGTTTAGAATAGGTAATTAAAGCTGCGAATCAGTTCAGGGGATTTCCGCCCTCTCCCAGGACGTAATGATAAATATACCCCTTTGGGGACAGGGACACATCTGGACATTGCCAGCCTCTGCCACCTTGTGTCGGGGACAGGAGCAGGAGCTGGGTCTCTGGGGAGTTCAAAAGGAGGGGGTTTCCCATTATGTGTGGTGGGGTGTGGCAGAGCTCCAAGGCCTTTGAAGAGGGAGTTTTGGCAATTTTAGGAGAGCAGCCATTAACAGTGGGTAACTTGCAGTGACAGGGAGGCTGGGCATTGGAAGGGTAGAGGGCATTGGGGGGGAGAAGTGGCAGCAATACTGCACTGGTAGTTGTGGAGTGGGGAGAGTCCCCAATAATTGTGCAGTAGGGGTTGGACCTCTGATAACTGTACCATTGAGAGAGCGAGCCCCTGATACCTTGGTGGTGGGATGAGTGGTGTGGGGATGGGGGCATCTGGTGGTAATTTAAGGTCAGTTATGATTGGGATGTGCTTTAAAGATGGTGCCCCGATCTCTGTGGAGCAGTTTTGCTAGGTCCATCAGGCCCCACCCCACCATACGGATGGCATAAAACTGACTTTTTTTTATCAGAGCACCCCAGGAAACCTGGTCGGAAAACTCAACAGTGCGTCTGAAGAAATTCCAGTTGGTTTTCAGTCAGACTGTGAGAAATTATGGGAAAATTCCTCTCACCATGGGTGGCACAGTGGTTATCACTGCTGCTTTACAGCACCATGGACCCGGATTTGATTCCAGTCTTGGGTGACCATCTGTGTGGAGTTTGCGTGTTCTCCTGTGTCTGAGTGGGTTTCCTCCCACAGTCCAAAGATGTGCAGGTGAAGTGGATTGATCATTGCCCCTTAGTGTCCCAAGATGCGGTGCAGAGGGACCTCGGGGTCCTTGTGCATGAGTCGCAAAAACCCAGCCTGCAGGTGCAGCAGGTGGTCAGGAAGGCGAATGGGATGCTGGCCTTCATAGCGAGGGGGATTGAATATAAAAGTAGGGAGGTCTTGCTGCAGCTGTATAGGGCATTGGTGAGGCCGCAGCTGGAGTACTGTGTGCAGTTTTGGGCGCCGCACCTGCGCAAGGATATTTTGGCCTTGGAGGGAGTGCAGAGGAGGTTTACTAGGCTGATACCGGAGTTGAGGGGGTTGAGCTATGAGGAGAGGCTGAATAAACTAGGCTTGTACTCGTTAGAGTTTAGAAGAATGAGGGGAGATCTCATTGAGACGTATAAGATGATGAATGGGATGGATAGGATAGAGGTGGAAAGACTCTTCCCGCTCAAAAAAGACAGTAGGACTAGGGGGCACAGCCTCAAGATAAAGGGGGGGCAGTTCAGAACGGAGTTGAGGAGGAACTTCTTCACTCAAAGGGTGGTGAATCTCTGGAATTCTCTGCCCGTTGAAGTGGTGGAGGCTGCCTCGCTAAATATTTTTAAGAAGCGGGTTGATGGGTTTTTGATAAGAGAGGGGATTAAGGGTTATGGGGAGAGGGCGGGAAAGTGGAACTGAGCCACGACAGATCAGCCATGATCTTATTGAATGGCGGGGCAGGCTCGAAGGGCCAGATGGCCTACTCCTGCTCCTATTTCTTATGTTCTTATGTTCTTATGTTCTTATGTGTAGGTCAGGTGAATTAGCCACAGTAAATGTGTGTGGCTACAGGGATAGGGTGAGAAGAGGGCCTGCGTAAGATGCTCTTTCGGAAGTGCCGGTGCAGACCTAATGGGCTGAATGGCCTCTTTCTGCACAGGGATTCCATGGACTCTAAGATCAGTGGAAGGTTTTCAAAAGCGACTTCAACATGACACAAAGCGCCCATGTCCATTAGGGGCAAGAAGGGGACAAAATATTGTCTAAAGTGATAAGAGGCAACGTAAAACTCGAAGAAAACTAACACAGGAGCAAAAATTAAAACAGATCCTGGTGTCTGAAAAGTACAAGAAAAAGCAAATCATGACAAAACAGATTGTAAGAATTAAAGAAAAGGAGAATTAAATTAATTTGCAGAGGATATAAAAATCAACAGAAAGAACTTTTACAATTACATTAGAAAGAAGGAGGGTGGCCAGGAGCAATGTCAGAATCTTGAAAACTGATGACAGTAATATTGTCAATGAAAGTAAGGAAAAATGAGCATGTTGAATAATTATTTTGTGTCAGCAAACTAGAAAGACGACTTACCAAAATTAACTAAAATAAAATTACAGTCTGGCAGATTTCCAGAAATACGATAACAAAGGAAATCATGACACTAAAGGGCAAAGAACTTTCCATACCAGGGCTCTAAGGAAAATGGGTGAGAAATTCTCCAACCATAATTTTGCAAAGGACTTGGGGCAGCATGATGGCACAGTGGTTAGCACTGCTGCCTCACAGAGCCAGGGACCCAGCTTG
Organism: Carcharhinus amblyrhynchos; assembly: GCF_965287045.1. Lineage (NCBI taxonomy): Eukaryota > Metazoa > Chordata > Chondrichthyes > Carcharhiniformes > Carcharhinidae > Carcharhinus > Carcharhinus amblyrhynchos. Next base: position 41,270,796 of record NC_137324.1, on the reverse strand, counting down.
GGTCACTCTCTGTGTGGAGTTTGCATGTTCTCCCCATGTCTGCATGAGTTTCATCCAGGTGCTACAATTTCCTCCCAGAATCCAAAGATTCGCAGGTTAGGTGGATTGGCCATACCAAAGTGCCCCTTAATGTCAGGGGGACTAGCTAGGGTAAATGCATGGGTTCATAGGGATAGGGCCTGGGTGGGATTGAGGTTGATGCAGACGCAATGGACCGAATGGTCTCATTCTGCACTGCAGGATTCTATGATTTTATGACTCGTGATTTTGAAACCCTTCCTTTAAATTGGGAAAATTTGGAGTGCACTCAGCTCGTTCAGAAAGATGACAAAGGGATACCAGTGCATTATAGACCAGTTAGCTTAACATCTGCTGTCAGGAAATTAATGGAGTATGGTTAAGAATAGGGTGACTGAACACCTTGAAAAATTTCAGCTGATCAGAGAGAATTGGGACAGCTTTGTAAAAGGTAGGTCATGACTCCCTACCTGACTGATTTTTTTGAGGAGGCGACTGAAGTGATGGACAGGAAATATCCATAGATGTTATTTATTTGGACTTCCAGGAGACATTTGATAAAAGTCTCTCGTCACAGACTGTCAGCTCAACTTGAAGTTAATGGAAGAGAAAGAAAATTATTGACCTCCTTAAGAAATTGGCTGAGTGGCAGGAGACAGAGTAAGAATAATAGACAGGTACGGTAATTGGCAGGATGCGACAAGTGGTGGTGACCCATAAAACATAGAAATGTAGAAAATAGGAGCAGGAGTAGGCTATTCGGCCCTTCGAGCCTGCTCCACCATTCAATATGATCATGGCTAATCATCCAGCTCAATAGCCTGATCTTGCCTTCTTCCCATATCCTTTGATTGCCTCTACCCCCAGAGCTACATCTAACTTCTTCCTGAAAACATACAGTGTTTTGGCTTCAACTGCTTTCTGTGGCAGCGAATTCCACAGACCCACCATTCTCTCGGTGAAGGAATTTCTCCTCATCTCTGTCCTTTATAGTTTACCTCATATTCTTAGCCTCTGATCCCTGGTTCTGAACTCCCCCTCCCCCACCAGCAGGAACTTCATTCCTACATCTAATCTGTAATTTTATAGGTTTCTATGAAATTCCCCCCTCATTCTTCTAAACTCCAGAGAACAAGTTCCTAACCAGCTCAATGTCTCCCCATTTTTCTGACCCGCCATCCCAGGGATGAGTTTGATAAACCTTCACTGCACTCCCTCAATAGCAAGAATATCCTTCCTCAGATGAAACTGCACACAATATTTCAGGTGTGGCCCGTATAATTACAGCAAGGCATCCTTGCTCTTGTACTCAAATCCTGTCACCATGAAGGCCAACATACCATTTGCCTTCTTTACCATCTGCTGCATCTGCATGCTTACCTTCAGCGATCGGTGTATGGGGACACCCGTGTCTTGTTGCACATTCCCTGCTCTCAGTCTATAGCCATTCAGATAATAATCTGCTTCCTTGTTTTTGCTACTAATGTGAATAACCTCACATTTATCAACATTACACTATATTTGCCATGCACTTGCCCACTCACTCAACTTGTCCGAATCACACTGAGGAATCCTTGCATCCTCCTGACAGCTCACCCTCCCACCCAGCTTTGTGTCATTTGTTAATGTCTGAGCTGGGGCTTCAACAATTAATAACTCAGATGATGGAATGGAAAGACACACATCCAAATTTTCTGATGGGGAGAATTGTAAAAAGCATAGCTGGAAGTACAAAATTACAGAGTGATGTCACCAGATTAAATGAATGGGCAAGACTATGGCATTTGGATTTCAGTGTACAAAGACGCAAAGTAATTCACTTTGGACCTGGAACAGGTATTACAGGACTCTTTCTAAATGGTGAAAGAACTAGAAACAGCGGTGGTCCAAAGACATTGCCATGATTTACAGCCACATTAGCCGCAGGCACAATTTCTGTAATGGCCACTAATTCTCACGAGGTGTCAAAAACGTGATCTTCAATCCTGAGATTTCAGTTTGTGACCTTGCCAGCTCCCCTCCGATGAAGCAATCAGTCTCCTGCCCAGGAAGAGCATGAGCCTGATTCACATGCAATAGCATCTCTTTCGCAGGCGTCTTGATACACGTCCGCTCTCGTATCTTCCCACCCGATGTGAGATCACTACTGCTCCTGAAAGACAGAAACCTGACATTGTGGCTTCTAAGAGGGAGGTTGGAGGTGAATGCAAAAGTCACCAGGATCGACCAGGGAGGCCAAGGGCTGAGGGGGCCGAAGAAGCTCTGGAGGAATGGTAATCAGAAGAGGGGAGCTGTTGGGGGTTTGTGACTAACCTCTGGGGGGGTTAGGGTTCTGTAAGACTGTACTCTGGGGTCTATGAGGTTGGCTGGTGCCTGGGAGGTCACAAAGTGGGGAGCTGTGATATTGGAGTGGGGGGGAGTCTGTAAGTGTTGGGGTGTGGGACTCTGTTCTGTGCCACACAGCCTGGACAGCCACATGATGATGCTTGTTGGAGCCCCCTCCGTGAAGGGGGTGTGAAGAAGGGCCTCTGATGCTACTGGGAGATACTGTGAATGTCTGACTCCTGTCTGCCTGCTGGCAGCTCGCAGACTTTCTATGGCTTGGGTCATTTCAAAGTGATGTTGTGCAGTCACTTATCTGTCCTGACACTGCCTCGGGGGCATGGGGGTTTGGTATGAGAATTCCCTGTATCATTACTGAGTCCTGTCAGTGTGAGGAAATCACATGCATTGAGATGATCACATCGCAGAGAGGGGATGGAGGTGGCTCTGTATGCGTCCCTAATGTTAGATATGCCTTTGTTGTCACCAATCAGTGGTGATCGGACAGCGACAAGTGATTTACAAACATGAATTTTAATTCATAGTGAGATCAAATGTATACAAATATCAGTGATCTATATCCCTAAGTGTCTAATTCAGCGGCACGGTGGCACAATGTGTTAGCACTACTGCCTCACAGCACCAGAGACCCAGCTTCGATTCCTAGCTCGAGTCACTATCTATGTGAAGTTGTGGTGAGGGTGGCGAGGCGGGATCAGAAAGGTGGGGGTACCCAGTTGGGGAGGGAATCAGAACAGTGGGGGACACCTGTCCGGGAGAAGGGGGGTGAGGGGGGGGGGGGGTGCGTGATAGGGGAAGTGGGAAAAGATGGAGACAGAAAAGCAGGAGAGACCAGGTGTGAGGGTGGGTGTGGTGAGGACCTGGTTGGGGTTGGGGGAGATCTAGTCAGGGGGGATGCCTGGTTGCAGGGTGGTGGGGGGCGGGGGGGGGGGGGGGTGAGTCCCAATGGCAGGGGAGACCCAGTGGCAGGAGAAGGCAAAGGCAATGGAGGGATGTGAACACATTGCATGGTCACAGACCAGCCTATTTCTGGGTTGATATTGACAGTGGCGAGATGATGTCCTAAAGCGGTCATTAGTTGGCTACTTAAAGGCCTCAATTGGAGGCAGCACAAAAAGGGTGACCATGGGCCTTCCTGCCCTGAACTTAATTCTGGCAGGGGTGGAAATACGGTGGGGTGCAGGTACACCATCATCCTGCCTAATCTTATGCCTTTCCCATCTCCCAAGCTCACCAGCAGCAAAAGCAGAAGATTCCACCCAAAGGATACAATAGCAGTCTGGCATGGATACTGCACAAAGACATGCTGACAGGATTATATGTGAAAAGGACCTGACAGGATATTATACAAAGAGGCACTGATAGTACAACATAACAGAAGGCATAAATCTAGCATGATATTATCAGAAGAAGATCAAAGTGGATAGTGTAAAAGAAGGATTAAGCAGGAAATTGTAAAGCATCATCTGGGTAAATATTAAACCAGAGGACAGGGCAGGATTGCCATGGCAATCTGATGTTATCCTTTTATGAAGATACTGCATAAAAAGTCTGCTGTATAAAGAGAATTAAAGTTTATTTATTTATTAGTCACAAATAAGGATTACATTAACGCTGCAATGAAATTACTGTGAAATTCCCCTGGTCGCCACAGTCCGGCACCTGTTTGGGTCAATGCACCTAACCAGCACATCTTTTAGAATGTGGGAGGAAACCGGAGCACCCGGAGGAAACCCACACAGACACGGGGAGAACATGCAAACTGTACACAGACAGTCACCCAAGCTGGGAATTGAACCCAGGTGCCTGGCACTGTAAGGCAGTAATGCTAACCACTGTGCTACTGTAGGCTCATTATGTTTATTCTGGTTCTCTGTCAAAACTAATTTGCTTGCTGCCCATTGTCTTGTATCACATTTTGTTAAAATATTTACCTGAATTTCCCTTAAAAGATGAAGTTGTCTCTTCTTGAGAAAAGCCCTGCGTCAAAGCCTTCCATGTTCTAACAATCAAAATTGAATAATTGTCGCTAGACAATATCTCCTCACTGATGTTTTTCTGTGGCTTAGTATTCCTACCCTCAAGGCCCAATGATTTATCTTCCAACTTGAGTTAGAATTGTACAGCACAAAAGATGATGATTTGGCCCTTTGTTCACATGCTAGTTCTCTGAGACAGCTATTAAATTTAAAAAAAAATAATTTTATAGGATGTGGACATTGCTGGCTACATCAGCATTTATTGCCCATCTCTGGTTGCCCTTCACTAGGTGGTGATGAGCTGCCTTCTTGAACTTCTGCTGTCCCTGAGATGTAGCTACACCCATAGTGCTGTTAGGAAGGCAGTTCCAGGATTTTGACCCAGCGACAGTGAAAGAATGGCAATATAGTTCTAAGTCAGCGTGCTGAGTGACTTGGAGGGGAACCTCCAAGCGGTGGTGTTCTCAGGGATCTGCTACTCTTCCCCTTCTAAATGATAGTGGTCATAAGTTTGGAAGGTGCTGCCCAATCTTGGTGAGTTCCTGCAATGCATCTTGTAGCTGGTACGTATGACTGCTGTTGTTTGTCGGTGGTGGATGGAGTGATTGGTTGTTGAACGAGTAGCAGTCAAGCGGGTTCCTTTGTCCTGGGTGGTGTCAAGCTCCTTGAGTGTTGTTGGAGCTGCACTCATCCAGGCAAGTGGAGAAAAGTCCATCACACTCCTGATTTGTGCCTTGCAGAGATCAGGAGGTCACTGCAGGATTCTTAGCCTTTGACCTACTCTAGTAACCACAGTATTTATATGGCCATTTTCTGTTCAATGTTAACCCTCAGGATGTAGAAAGTCGGGGATTCAGCAATAGTAATGCCATTGAATAATAAGGGGCGATGGTTAGATCTCTGTGTTGGAGATGATCATTGCCTGGTACTTGTATGGCACGAATGTTACGTGACACTTGTCAGTCCAAGCTGACAAGTAGCAAATTAGTCACACATTCTTGCTTTTATGAAATCAGTTCTGATTTTTGAGTTTTTTTCAGAACAAATTTCTTTTCTACATTTCACTCCTTCATCCTTAAATGCTCCTCCCCTCTGTGTTAACTGTTTTTCATTCTATATGCTTACTATTACCTGTTTATATTATCTGATAGCCTCTTCTTATTCCATTTTAGCTCTTCCAATTTGACTTTTCACCTTGCTATTAAACTTTCTAGATGCCTCATGATTGCATTTTGCGTTGTAAGCCTCAATTTTATCGCTCGATATGGTAGATAAAGGGAAATTATTTCCTCTGGTGAGTAAATGTAGAACAAAAGGACGCCGTCTGTAAATTAGAGCTAAGACTTTTAGGAGTGAGATCTTTTGGGAGTGAATTTTTCACGGAAAGGACTGCAGAAATCTTGAGCCCTTCTCCAAAGTGCAGCAGATGATGGAAGAATTGAGATTTTCAAGATTGCAACCATCAGATTTTTGTTGAGTAAGAGGGGTAAGGGCATGGAGTTGAATTTCAGAACAGCCTTGGGCCAACAGAGCAACAGACTTGAGCGGCTGAATGCCAGACACCTTGTAGGGGCTAGAACCATATAATCATAGAATCCCTAATGTGCAGAAAGAGGCCATTCAGCCCATTGAGCTTCCACTGACAACAATCCCTATCCCTGTGACCCCACCTATTTATCCTGCTAATCCTCCTGACACTAAGGGGCAATTTAACATGACCAATAAACCTTTGGAGTGTGGGAGGAAACCAGAGCACCTGGAGGTAACCAATGCAGACACAGGCAGAATGTGCAAACTTCACACAGCTGAGAGCAGAATTGAACCTGTGTCCCTGGTGCTGTGAGGCCACATAAAGCACAGTTAAGTAATTGGTTATCAACCCTTTGAGCCATTTTCCCTATTCTGTTGTCACAGATTATCTTAGCTCCACCTACTCCCATTAATTTTGTAACGTTTATTACCCTTGACTAAATAAGAAATCCTGTTATGTTACCAAAAGCAGATCTGCAAGAATACTATGAGCAGAGCTTCTTAAAGGATAATGTGCAAAGAGGATCTGATAGAATTCCACATAAAGAAGATCTATTCAGATATTTATGAGGAGAATCTGACAGAATGCTGCTTAAAGTGGATCTGACAAGATTCTATAGAAAGTGGATATGACTGGTCCTTGTAAAAGGACCACCTGACAAGGTTCTGTGAGGGAGGATGTGAGAAGAAATTATGGAAAGAGAATTTGTCAGTCTACATTAAGAAGAGAATGTGACAGGATACGACAGAAAGCGAAAAGAATCTGGTCAGGTGCTATGTGAAAACAGCCTAAAATTCGGGGTTATAGTGGGTTTTATATATATAAAGATGGAATCATTTCTAAAATATATTGCATCAAAAGAATCTGACTGCACAGTGAATAAAGCAAATCGACCAGAGTGCTAAGAGTGCTATGAAGTGAAGAAGGAATCTGACAGGGTACAATAAAAGGAACATCTGACTGAAATTTATGCAAGGCCAATATGAGGGGTACAATACAAAGTGGATTGGCCCCAAATCTGTCTGAGGATCTGACAGGATTCTGAACAAAGCGGTCTGAATCAGATTCAGGATAAAGGAGATGTGCTAAGATTCTGTTTAATGACCACCTGACACAATACTATACAAAGAGGAATGGTAGGGCACTGTACAAAAAGTAGTCTTGACAGCTATTCTATCAAGGTGATCTGATAGAATGCAATACAAAACTTATTAAATGCTATAAAACAAATCTGACAGGGCTCAGCTGCTCTATCGAAAAGATCTTTGGGTTCATGTCAAAAATGGGGATCTGCCAGAATGCTATATCAAGCAGACATGCTGAAAAGTGAGTAAAGAGTATTTGAGGAATTATTGTATGTTGCATTTGTCTTTCTAAATCTGGATTATTTAATAACAGGAGAAGGCCTTGATTACTGAAACAGCCCTCATCAAAGTCACAAATGACATCCTGTATAATTGCAACAAAGATAAAATATCCCTTTTTATTCATCCTGACCTGTCTACTCTCTTTGACACAGTTAAACACACCATCCTCACTTCCGTCATCGAAACACAGCAACTAAAAGGTCCTTCAAGCCTGCTCCACCACTCATTATAATCATGGCTGATCATCAAATTCAATATCCTGATCCCCCTTCCCACCATATCTCTTGATCCCTTTCACCTCAAGAGCTACATCTAAACGTGGAGTGGACAAGCTAAATTGTCCTTTAGTGTGAGGGAGATTAGCAGAGAAAATATGTGGGGTTATGGGGATAGGGCATGGATGAGATTGTTCTTAGTGCAGGCTTGATGGGCCAAATGGCCTCTTTCTGCACTGTAGGGTTTCTATGATTCTATGAATCACAAATCCCCCATTGTTGTGGGGGGATGCTCCGTGTGCTTCGGGGGCACCTGCCTCCTAAAACGTATCCCCTCATCCCCTTCACTCCCTCCCAAGGGCTCCAGCCATAAAAACCTGGGATGCATTTTTCTTCTTCCTGGTGACTGTTTGCAGTCCCAGCAGTGCTCACTACTGAGTTCTAGCACTGCTGGCACTGCCAGAGCTGATGGCCAATTAGACAGGTTGGATGCTCTCGAGGGCAGGTCATATTCCCACTGAGGGCTGAAGTTCCTCTTGGCAACCATTTTTTTAAGGCACTCAGATTGGAACCAACCTTTGCAATGGGGGAGGAAGGGGAGGCGAGAAATACAAGTTTCTGGGTGTCCAGATCACCAACAACTGTCCTAGTCCCCCTGTGCCGACACAATAGTTAAGAAAGCCCACCAACTATCTCAGAAGACTAATGAAATTTGGTATGTCAGCTCCGACTCTCGCCATCTTTTACAAATGCACCATAGAAAGCATTCTTTCTGGTTGCGTCATAACTTGGTATGGCTCCTGTCCAAGACTGCAAGAAGCAGTAAAAGATCGTGAATGTAGCCCAATCCATCATGCAAACCAGCCTCCCATCCATTGACTCTGGCTGCACTTCCGACTGCCTCGGCAAAACAGCCAGCATAATTAAGGACTCCACGCACCCTGGACATTCTCTCTTCCACCTTCTTCCATCGCGACAAAGATACAAAAGTCTGAGGTCACATACCAGCCAACCCAAGAACAGCTTCTTCCCTGCTGCTTTTGAAGGGATCTAACTTGCATTAAATTGACCTTTCTCTACACCCTAGCTATGACTGTAACACTATATTCTGCACTCTCTCATTTCCTTCTCTATGAACGGTATGTTTTGTCTGTATAGCATGCAAGAAACAATACTTTTCACTATATGTTAATACATGTGACAATAATCAATCAAATCAAAATCAAAATTCTGTAAAATTGAGCCTATTGTCACAACATGAAGGAGTGTTTACAGACCAGAAGTAAACATATACACAGGCTACACGAGACAATTAATAATTCTTGAAATCTATAACATATGCGCTACAAACATCCTGTTGATATTCTTAATAATTAATCTAAAGTTTAAGTTTATTTATTAGTGTCACAGGTAGGTTTACATTAAGACTGTAATTAAGTTATTGGGAAAATCTCCTAGTCACCACACTCCAGCGCCTGTTCAGGTACACTGAGGGAGAATTTAACATGGCCAATTCACCTAACCAGGAACCGGAGCACCCAGAGGAATCCCACGCAGACACGAGGAGAACATGCAGACTCCACACAGACAGAGAAGCAAGCTGGGAATCATCAAAATATGATTGTTGCTTTTCTCAACATAGATTGTTTATCCCACAGGAAATATCCTTCATTCTTGTATGTACAACCCAAATCAGATCATAGAATTCCTACGGTGCAGAAGGAGGCCATTCAGCCCATCAAGCCTGTTCTGCCAACAATTCCACCCAGGCCCTATCCCCACAACTCCACACATTTACCCCACTAATCCTTCTAACCTACACATCCCGAGACACGCTGGGCAATTTATCAGGGCCAATCAACCAAATCTCCACATCTTTGGACAGTGGGACAAAGCCGAAGCACCCAGAGGAAACCCACACAGACACGGGGAGAATGCACAAGCTACACTCAGACAGTGACCCAAAGCCAGAATTGAACACAGGTCCCCAGTGCTGTGAGGCAACAGTGCTAACCATTGTGCCACCATGCTGCCCAATGATTTAATATTTTCCCATCTACCATCCAATATATACTGTATCTTACACTATATAAAGAGGATTTAAGGGAGACTGTATAAACAGGATCTGACAGGAATACTGTATAAATCTTCAGCAAAATTCTATGAAAAGGATCTCACAGGATGCTGTATAAAGGAGAAACCTGACAGGATACTGTCTAAAGGAGGTTAGAGATGAAATTGTATAAAGCAGACCTGACAGGAGTCTATGTAAAGAAGATCTAACAGAATAAGGTATGAAATGAATCTAAGGAGATGCTGTATAAAGAAGATCTGACAGAGGCTGTAAAAGGAGGACTTCAAAGGAAAACTAATCTGACAGAATACTGTACAAAAAGGATTTGACACAATAGTGTTTCAGAGAGTTAAAGGAGAAAATATTTGATAGAATACTTTAGAAAGAGGATCTGACAGGATTCTGTATGTAGTGGATCTGATGGGATATTATATGAAGATGATCTAAAGGGATACAGAGGGTAATTATGATTTGGGTCAGAATGTAAAGCAGGTGAGAATGAATCAGCCTCCAGTCTACATTTCTTCCCACTTTCATTTCTATTGGAGTCTTGTGGGGCAGGACAACTGAAGACCTCCTCAAGTCTTTCCCAATGCCATGGAATCTTTCATGTCCACCGGAGACGGAAGACAGAATCTCGCTTTAACGTCTGATTGGAAAGATGTCTGCTTCACGAAATGTACCTGGTGCTGGGTTCAGATGTTGGACATGTCGCGGAACTACGTGAGCTGACTGTCTACTTTCTATGCAAAAAAAGCCCTTTGGGATTGAAGTGACCATTGTTTCCGGGCAGCGGAGACCTGAGATGGACTGACCACATGGTCTATCAATTCTGCAGGTGGTCCAGCCTTGCTTTGTTTTACCGGGCAGCATAGTGGTGTGAGGAGGAGGGTGGGAGGAGGGAGGGTGGTGGTGAGCTGGATGTGTGTACGTGTGGGGGGGATGAGGAGGGGTGGTTGCAGATACACCCACCACCTTAAAAGATAACGTCAGTATCCAAACTGATTTCAAACCAGGTTCCTGCTACTGCGCTCTCACTATGGCTGCAGGTTGGCATGAGAGCAGAAATAATGTGACTGATATCTAAGCACAAAGAAAGTATTGCAAACGTGTTTGATCTTGGAATCCTGAGCCATGTCTTTGCACCCATAGTGAGAATAACCAGTTGATTTTATTACTCCTGGAAACAGAGGATCTGTTGCAGTGAAGTGCAGCGCTCCACAATTCCTTCACACAGTAATCAGTCAAATTTGCTCATACAGCATTGCATCATCTCCAATGAGTTCCCTGTTACATCCCTTTAATGCCTGTGAGATTAAGATCTTGCATAATTAGAATCTGACAAAATTCGACAACCTAATGTTTAAAAAGGATCTAACAGAATACTGAACAAAGAGAGTCTGTCAGGTCATCACATTCTGAGTGTCTGAGGTGACAGCGTATGACTGGTATGCAACAGGATGCTATATAAAGAGGAACTGCTCGGATATTGCAAAGAAGACACCTGACAAACTGCCAGATAAAGAGAAAACTATCTGGCAGGATGTTGTTTAAAGGGGGTTTGAGAGGATGTTGTACAAAAGAGGATCCTGTGTGACTGTGTAATGAAGATCTGGCTGGATACTGTGGAAGGAGGAAGTATCTGTCAAAGCATCAGAGTGTCAAAGTGAGAAGTGTGTTCGAAAGTGTTGAATCAGAAAAGCTCTTGTATTGGTCAACAAGCCAAGTTTTCCCTCCTTTTTTTTCTCAATCCATCTTGCCACATTAACATATACTGGGATACAGTACGACAGGTGACAGGCACTCTCGGACTCTCTCCCAAGGGACTGTAGTGTGCTTTACTTTAGACTGTAAGCTAGTTTCAGTGTCGCAGTAGAATCTGACAGGTAATTCAAACTATAATCCAATTAATGGCTATATTCCAGAACAGACTTAAAGCAATCATGTTCATCACCTCACCCAAGTGTCTGCTTCAGTATGAAATGAAGTTCAAGTTGCTTTGAATTTGCAATTTTAATTCACTTGATAAGGGGTTATTCCACCGACTGTTATGTTTGTAGCCTTTCAACACATCCTGAGGGAAGACTCAAGGAACTTAAAAACCACCTGTAATGGCATTTTAATGTAGTGTGCTGAATGTCTATTTGTTTGAGTTCAGAGGTGTACTGGCTTCTGGAAATAAAACATGTATCAGACCAGTGTAGGAAAATACCTATCAGTTGAAGGCACTAAAGTTGCTGTTCCCGATGGAGTCTGGTTCCACATTGCTTCCTAAAGTAACCATTCTAGATTCAAGTGAGGGCCTTGCATCATTGCCAATGATTCAATCAATCAGGCCTCCCATCCATTGGCTCTGTCTACACTTCCCAGTACCTCGGCATAATTAAGGACTCCACTCACCCCAGGCATTCTCTCTTCCACCTTCTACCATCGGAAAAAAGATACAAAAGTCTGACTCAAGAACAGCTTCTTCCCTGCTGCCATCAGACTTTTGAATGGACTTACCCTGCATTAAGTTGACCTTTCTCTACACTTTAGCTATAACCGTAACACAACATTCTGCACTGTCTGGTTTCCTTCTCTATGAATGGTATGCTTTGTCTGTATGGCATGCAAGAAACAATACTTTTCACTGTACACTAAATCAAATCAAATCAAAATCACATCTACTGTTCATATGTTGTGAGTCTTCAGTTGGGAATAGAGTCCTGTTCTAGCGAGGCATTTTCCATCGTAGTGGGGGCATCATACGTCATCTTCCACTATTGGCGAGACAACTGCTGCATGCTCCTACTTGCAGTGGTGTTCTTCTGTAGAAATCTGAAGATGCAATTCTTCAAATGTCCATGTTCCTGTGTGGAAACTTCAACACCAAGTGCTTTGGTCACATGTGGGCTGTTGCCAGTTGTTGAAGTCAATCTGCCATGAAATAATGTCTGACTTGAATTTTAATTTTGGTCTATTGGCACCATCGAGCTTTCCATACAATGCATTTTTTTCATGTGTACCATTGTCTATTCTAACAATATGGCCTGGCCATAATAGTCAGCATTGCTTGAACATTGGCATAATTCTTTCTGAGTTAGAAAACTGCAGTGCACCTCTGTTGGAATCTCTATGCAGTCAAAGGATCTTTTTCAAGCAGAGTATATGAAATAAGTTTGATTCAGTTTCTTCCTTCAAGATTCAAGTTTCAGCACCATCCAGCTGTTTGCTTATTATGCACACATTATAGATTCTTAGTTGTGTGGCAATTGAGAGTTTGGGATTTTTCCAAGTTCTTGCCTGAAGCTTTCAAATACTGCAGCAGCACTAGCAATGTGTGTTGATATCTGCTCGTCAAGTTTCATGTCACTTGAGACTGTTGACCCCCAGGTAACAGAATTTGTCTACATTTTTTAGCTCAGTGTTGTTTAGTAGTAGTGTTGCTTCAGGCTGACCACAGTGTCCTTTGCGGGCTGATTGTCATCCCAAATTCCTCTGCAGCAGTTGAAATGGCACAATTAGAACTGACTGCAGGCCGGCAAGTGAATGCATCCCAAAAGCTGCATCATCAGCAAGTAGGAGTTTGTGTATCAGAATGTATCGCACTTTGCTCTCAATCTGAACAGGTTGAACAGTTTTCCATTAGATTTTGTACGTTGCACTTTTTGGTCCTTCTCTGAAAGCTGTATCCTGGGGAGCGAGCAAGAGGGGGCATGAGAAGATGCCAAACAACGTTGGTGCAAGAAGACAATCCTGTCCTACTCCAGTCAGTATTGGGAATGTCTCAGATGTCATCACATTGTAAATGATTCTTCCTCCTGTTTTGCAGTGGAAGGATTTCATGATCTAGAGTCATTTTGGTAGACAACTGACTTTTACAAGACAGATATGTTAACCATATCAATGACTTCAGTCAGATCCCCAAAAGTACTTCTCGTGAATTTATCCCAGGATAAAAGTCATGTCTATGGTTGAACAATCAGCCATGAACCTACTTTGGCTTTCTAGACATCATTGACAAGGTTTTGTAGGTGGCCACACACAGAGTGACATACCTGGTAGTTGTTGCAAACTATTTTGTCAGTTTGTTCTTTTTGTTGACCATTCCTCAATTTGAAGTTGACGTCTACTCAAGATTGCATGATTCTGACAAGGGACTTCATGTGACTGATGCGGCCAATTCTCACACCACAGATCTTTGAACATTTTCGGGCAGGATATCTTGCGAGGTAGTTGGGATAAGGATTTGCTTCTCTTTCTTTCTTTCTCTGGTGCTGCTTGACTCTGCATTAAGGCATTTAGACTCAAAGCGTGACACAGCTTGATGGGCAAATTGATGCTGTTCTGCAAGTTTGCCAATAAGGGTCTAAATTTTTAGGATGACGGGGAATGCATCCCTGCTGACTCTAACAGGCCTGTTTCCATTTTTCTCTCTAATGAACATTGATGGGCATCCTCACTTGGATGCCAGTCATGCCTTGGACAGCTGCTAGCCAATCTTATTGGCTGGCAGCTCTCCAGTTCTTCCAGGCAATGCAGCAACATGCCTGGAACTAAGGGCAGAAAACTCCAGCCCTTCCTGCCGGTAGGTTATTCCAGTCCCATCAACATTGACCCCACTTTGTGTTCCCCAGTGGCGATACTGGCAAGGAATGTAAATCGCCATTGACTTCATCAAAACTAGAAGATCCCAATGGCGGCTGATGTTGAGCAGCCTCCATGTGGGAAAACCCATCATGAAGGGGCCGGAGAATTCCTCCCTAAGAATCGGGAGATGGAAGACAGTTAAGTGGCAAGAGCCCCTGGGAGGACCCTCAGGAGCCTCCTGAGGGGGTTGTGAGGAGAAGGAGGGCAATTGAAGTATCAGGGGATAGGCCAGAGTGGGGAGCTGTGGAAGCATCCAACCTCTGAGGGGAGATCAAGGTGCTAGAAGGAGTCTAAGTCCTGGAATGGAAGTGTCCTCCCCCCCTCCTCCATTCCAACTTCCTACCTGAGATTTAGGGTCCTAAGTCTTTCTGTTTCGTCCTCTGATCTATCTGGTGCTCACCAGCCTCAAAGTTAAGTTGAGACTGGGTGGAGTAAAGTTCCTGAAGGCACTTAACTGGGACAAGGGTGGTCTTTCCATCTGACGTTATGCCCACTCATTCCATCGTAAAATTGCTTTCAGGTCAGGTGGCTGGATCCTGGAGGGAATGCAGTTCATGCCATTTCATGCTGCCCACCCCAGCCCCAACTCCTCCACCCCCCGCCCCACCCCTACCTATCCACTCCACCTCAAACCTTGCCGGGGGAAGAGTAAAATTCAGGCCAAGCTCTTCTCAATCATTCAAGTCAATGCTGCTGTACTTCAAGGAGAGTTCCAGAGTTTCTTTGACATGTTTTCTTTGCCCTCCCTAAAGTGTTGGCCAGTACTGAGGTGGGGAAACAGGAGCTTTTTGGCAATTTGGATGCAGTGTCCAGACCATCAAAGTTGACTTTTAAGGAATTTTACCTGCATACTTATTCTTTTCGATTTATTTATTCGTCACAAGTAGGCGTACCTTCACACTGTGATGAGTAGAGATGCCTTCAAAGACCTCACTGGCATTTATTCAACTGTCCTCCCATTAAATTCAGAGATTGTATCAGAGCTACTACTGGTAGCATTGTTGCAACTCTCTTATATATCAATAATACACAGACATGGCCTCATTGAAGTACAGGAGTGTGATGACAACAATATTCTATACACTAGGACTTCTGCTGACTTGTGGAAGTTTTTGTTGTCAAACATTCACTGCCTTAGTTTGTCGAAGGTAGGATGACACAACTGATCTCCTTGTCAGAATAGTTACAGAACACTAAAAGGCCTGGATGTGGAAACGATGTTCCCACTAGTGGAAGAGACTAGAACTCGAGGGCCCAACCTCAGAGTGAAGGGCGCTCCTTTAAAACTGAGATGAGGAGGAATTTCTTCAGCCAGAAGGTGGTGAATCTGTGGAATTATTTGTCAGGCAGCACAGTGGTTAGCACTGCTGCCTCACAGTGCCAGGGACCCAGGTTCAATTGCCATTGTCTTGGGTCACTGTCTGTGTGGAGTTTGCACGTTCTCCCTATATTTGCATAGGTTTTCCCTGGGTGCTCCAGTTTCCTCCCACAGTCAAAAGATTCGCAGGCTAGGTGGATTGGCCATGCTAAATTCTCTCTGTGTACGCGAACAGGTGCCAGAGTGTGGTAACTAGGGTATTTTCACAGTAACCTCACTGCAGTGTGAATGTAAGCTTTCAGGTGCCAGAGTGTGGTAACCAGGGTATTTTCACAGTAACCTCACTGCAGTGTGAATGTAAGCTTTACTTGTGACTGATAAATAAACTTTAACTTTACTTTACACACAGGGCTGTGGAGGCCAGGTCATTGGGTGCTTTCAAGACAGAGATAGATACGTTCTTGATCAATAAGGGGATCAAGGGTTATGGGAGATGGCAAGAGAATGGGGATGAGAATCATATCAGCCATGATTGAATATCGGAGCAGACTCGATGGGCTGAAAGGCCTAATTCTGCTCTTATATCTTATGGTCTTAGGGTCAATGGTACCTTTTGAGAGAGATTGCTACAAGGTATTGAAAGTGCTCAAAATATTCCAGAGCCTACCCTTCAGCGTGTTTGAGAAATTGATTATTTGGCTGACCAGATGTGAGCTGATGTATGAAGGTTTTTTTTTGGCAACATTCAAGGGCAGGCTGTGTTTCTAGTATAAAGAATTGAAGAGATTGAGAGTGGTGCCAAGTCAAAATTTGGTGCAGAGTGAGCAACTGCAGTCATCCAGCTACTGAGGTTAATGAGTTTTCCATCTAAATCTAATACTTCTATGAGGGGGCAGTTGGTCTTTGATAAGGTCAATAGCCATGGTCAGGTTAGGTGTATTGACCCGAACAGGCGCCGGAGTGTGGCAACTAGGGGAATTTCACAATAATTTCATTGCAGTGTTAATGTAAGCCTTACTTGTGACTAATAAATAAATAGTTAAAGGTACATTTTAGGTAGTATCAAGGCAATTATGCATTCTTCTTGACCTTGGTGCAAATTTTCAAGGCATCTGTCCCACACATGATGTATGGAGTCATGTTAGCATGAAGTAATTGGAGGATTATATCGAAGTTTCAATCCCATGCATCTGATGTCTTTTTCCTTCTAGCAGTACAGTCATGGGTTTGGAAGGTGCTGTCGAAAGAACCTTGATAAGTTGCCACAATGAAACTGGAGGTCAACTAAATCTACCTAGATCAGGGATCAAAACAAAGACCTTATATTCCTTATAGATCCTTTCCCAACATCACATCATCCCAAAGTGCACAAGGAAGTACATTTGAAGTGCAGTAGTGCAAAAATGTCCCTCAAACAATAAGACTGGATAATCTATTTTAGTGGTGCAGGTTGAAGGATAATATTGGCCAGGACGCCCAGGAAGATCACCCCACTTTGGTGAATAGAATCTTTTACATATACTTGAAGGGCCTCAGTTAACTGTCTATAATATAGTATCTCTAACAATGCAACACTCCTTCTGTGCAGCCTTGACATGTCAGCCAAGGGCGGAATTTTCCAGCTGTTCATGCTGGCGGGATTTTCTGGTCCCACTGCAGTGAACAAAGATGTGGCTGAGCGCCAAATACTCTGTCCTCGCTGGCAGCGGTGGTGGTAAGATCGCACCGGTAAGATCGCGTCCCAGGAATGCATGTGTTAGTCCCTGAAGAGGGTCTTGTATCCCTAACCTTCTGCAAGAGTGCTCCACTGAACCACAGCTGACATGGCTTTGTCCAGATGTGGTATTTAACCTCGTTTTTCATCTATCTACTTTAATGATAACATTTGGTTTTAGATTCATGACCACTTAGTACTGAAATCAGGGAGTAGAAACTTACAATGTAAGTACTTTCATGAGACCTCATGTTATTTTCAAGTGCAGTTATGCGATGCTAGTCCAATGTTAACAGTAATCCCCATATATGAGATAGCTCTTCCAACACTAAAGCGAAAATACCAGACACAGGAAACTTCTCACTACATTTTTGAGATTAACAGACATAATGACATCACATGTTCCGTGGAGCAATCTGTTTAGTTAAACTAAGCCTTTGACCTAATTGTGAAGGAGCTGAAGTGAAGAAGAGGATATAAGTATTTCTGAACCAAACTGACACATGTGGAAAAGCTGAAAGCAAACACTGTGGAAAAATAATGCATGGGCTGTTGCAGGTGACAGTTATCAGTGATAGCCAGCACCAGACATTAAGAAATAGGTAATTACCCATTCTAATTTTGTAATGTGAAAAACTCAAAAATTGCCGTACATCAAAATACAAATTTCCATAATCTGCATGTAGTTTTTTAATTAGGTGCATTCGAATGTTAAATTTTGCCATGATATTTAGCAGTATGTTTGATCATGAGGTGAAGTGTGATACTCCAGCATGAGTCATCTCTTATAGGAGAAAAGTGGAAAATTATGGGGAAAAAAACATCCTCATGTCAGAACTGAAGTCTGATTGTGAAAACACTGTGCTGTGCGAAAGGAGAAATTAGAACAGTCATTCTACAATAACATTACAAGGCCAAGCAGATTCAGAGTTACTGTTTGGCCCATCATGTTTATGCTAGCCCGGTGAAGGAGCATTTCATTCATGAAAGGAGCCAATGTAAAGGGAGAGGAGGCGTATAGGATGATTTACTGGGGGAAGTGAAATCAGATTGTTCTTTGTTATATGTTTTTGGGGATTTGAGCATCACTGGCATGGTCAGCATTTATTGTCTGGCCTGTGAGAAGATGATAAGCTCCCTTCTTGAACAACAAGAGCAGTTTGTTACAGCCTAGTCATTGACTGGGCCATTTCAGAGGCTGTGAAGAATCAACCATTTTGGCCTGGGTCTCAAATAACCATGGTAAATTCAGCAAATTTCCTTTCCTGAAAGACATCAGTGAATGAAACAGACAGGTTTCTTTTGAAGATAATAAATGTTTTATTTCTATTAAAAATGAGAAAAGCCTTTAATTTTATTTAAATTCTGAATTTAAATTCCCCCAATTGCTACGTTGGAATTTGAATCCAAGTCCAAATCCAAGGGCAGCACGGTGGTACAGTGATTAACACTGCTTCCTTACAACTTCAGGTACCTGGGTTCAATTCCCAGCTAGGGTCATTGTCTGTGTGGAGTCTATATGTTCTCCCCATGTCTGCATGGTTTCCTTCACGTGCTTTGGCTTCCTCCCACAGTCCAGTGATGTGCAGGTTAGGAGCATTGGCCATGCTCCTGATGTCCCTTACTGTCCTGAGATGCATAGGTTAAAGGGATTAGCAGGGTGAGTATGTGGAGCTATGGGGATATGGCTTAGGTGGGATTGTTGTCGGTGTAGATTCGATGGGCCGAATGGCATTCTTCTGATCCGTAGGGTTTCTATGGCTTCTGGAGCATTGGTCCAGTTGTCTGGGTTACTAGTTCCACAACTTTACCACTTTCCCTGTGTAAGGGAGCAGAGAGAGGTAAGGTAAAAAGAAAATGGAGAGGAGAATAAGGAGATGTATGGGGAACTGATGGAGAGGAATAAGAAAGGGATAGAACAAGAGGAGGTTAAAGAGTGGGAGGAACAGAAGACAGTGAAGGTTGTGCTGCACTGGCCCAAGGCTACAGTGAGGGATGAAGGAGGAAGGGAGAAAGGAAAGAGTGGACAGGTAGACATGGAGAATAAGAGGAAGGAAATAAGAAAGATTGAATAGAGAAAGGAGTGCAATGGATGGGGAAGGTTGGATGGTGCTGTCAGGGCAACACCTCCACAGGGGAAGGAGGAAAGTTAAAGGCCTTACTTGGAATCAGGTAAAAGCAAGTAGTGACAGAAAAGCTTTAAGCATTGGTGCTTTGATATCCAAATAAAAAAGAAGTGGCCCATGACAACCTCATACAGAAGCATTTTGTCACTTCAGGTAAAAACTTTTACTGAGAATGGGCTGATCATGCTGCTATGTATTTTCCCCTTCACACACAATCATAACCTCAGAATTTCCTCAACACTGTTCATGCACCATAACCGCACCACATTTAAGACAGTTCAGCAGAAGCAAATTGAAAGAAATCCACCAGCATTGAAATTTCAGTACAGAAGGAGCCTGTTAACCTGTCACAGCTGTGGTGGCATGATATTCACCAGCTGAAGAGTATTTTAAAAAAGGATATGCATTCATATAGCATTTTTTGTACAATGTGAGGAATTTCTCACATTGTTTCACATTTCATGAACTACTTAGAATCATAGAATCCTATAGTGCAGAAAGAGGTCATTCAGCCCATCGAGTCTGCACCAACCACATTCCCACCCAGGCCCTATCCCCATATCTTTACTCACTAATCCCTCTAATCTATTGCACTAAGGGGCAATTTAGAATGGCCAATCAACCTAGCCCTAATATCTTTGGACTGTAGGAGGAAACCGGAGCACCCAGAGGAAACCCACGCAAACACGAGGAGAATGTGCAAACTCCACACAGACAGTGACCCGAGCCGGGATTTGAACCCAGCTGCTTGGAGCTGTGATGCAGCAGTGCGAGCCACTGTGCTACCGTGTCTCCATGGTTGACATGAAATCACACTATTTTTTGAAAAATGAAATGTTAGGCCATCCTCCAGGGCAAAGGTGCGAAAAGCAAACACAAGCTCCCCAAAAGAAGTGTGAAGAGAGAGACATCCAACCTCAACATTGAGGAAGATAAAAAACACAATGTACTGGATTTTAGTTAACTGAAATCCAAGAAGAAAATGAGGGACTGTGCTGGCCAGTCTGGATGTACAACTAACAGATACTCAAACCCCTCTGGGGAATGAAAGGACCCCATATGTTGGTTTCCACTATTTTGAGAAGTTCTGAGGAAAAAAAATCAAAATACCAGTACTCGTTCTACAACAATGACTACAGCAGACATTGCAATCATAGAAACATAGAAAGTAGGAGCAGAAGTAGGCCATTCAGCCCTTCGAGCCTGGTCCACCATTTGTTTTGATCATGGCTAGTCAACCAACTCAAGACCCTGATCTCACCCCAACCCCACCACCACCCCCCACCCCACCCCCACCCCGGTATCCCTTGATCCCTTTCGCCCCAAGAGCTATTGAAAACTCCTTTATGAAAACATACAATTTTTTTGACCTCAACTGCTTTCTGTGACAGTGAATTCCAGAGGCTTACCACTCTCTGGGTGAAGAAACATCTCTTCACCTCCATCCTAAAAGATTTATCCCATATTAATATACAGGGAATGGGACTTTAAGAAGAGTGTTTGCCATGCAGGTGCAGAGGAACCTGGAGAAGCTGCAAATAGAGTGGTAAAGGTTTTCTCTCTCTCTCTTTCTTTCCCACTTAAGTAAAGATCTATCTTTACAGTCCAAAAGCCCAGCATAAGACAGAGTGAATGATCATCAGGAAGAACCACAGGAGCAACTCATTGATTTCTGATGAACAGATTATGGATTAGAAAGAAAGTAAATTGTCTCCAGAAAATGCAGTTGCACGGACTCCAATTCAACTCTGGGATTTTAAAAGATCCAGCTAACTTCAAACATCCGCAATGTTCAACAATCTATGTATGCCACAAGGACAAGCAAAGGACTTTACTGTATATTCTCTTAACTTTTCATTTGGATTCTAACTTTTCTTACTTTTGATATCTGTGTGGCTAACATTGCATGTTTTATTACTTTATCCCTCGGGTTTAGTAGATAATAAACATGCTGTTTCTTTGACTCAAGTAATCTCACAAGTGGCTCCTTACTTTGTGGGTTTAAATAAAGAGGAATATTTGTTCAATCCAGATGTCTAACGCTATTTCACTCACTTACCACTTTTACACAAAGACACAGACACACACACACACATGGCAGGATTCTTTGGTCTTGTCCATTGCCACCCTGCTGCCATTGAGAATGAAGAATTTCACGTTCAACCAAAACTCTATTCACTGCAGCGGCAATGGATAATCCCAGCCATTGGAAAGAGTCGGAGGTTTTCAGCAACATACTTGCACACTTGAGGAAAATACAATTAAAGAGAATTGTGCACTTCTATAAACAGTTTGTGGTTCATGTGATTGAAAAAGAGCACAGTTTGCAGGTCCGGTGAACAAGATGTCTGGGTGGATTTAATAACCAAAGTCATGTATCAGAAATGTTGTAGCATTCTCTCAAAGAGATAGATTTTAAACAGGCCAGAACATTATTCACTTGCAGCTTTGATATTAGCTGGTCCATTTTTTGTGCTGGAGGTGTCCTCTTTTCCCTTCCAGAAAGTGTGGCAGTTTGAATCCACAGATCAAATCATGCCATTTTCTGCGGCCTGTTACTGTCCATTTTAAAAAGAAAAGTGAGGCTGGAATTTTCCAGTCACCACCACCCCCTGCCCCCCACAACCCACCCACCTCCACAGCCATTGCAGCAGAAGTAGCTTGCCGTTGGTCGCAGGTGGGATCTTCTGGTCTAGCCGATGTATATACCACCTGTCACTCTGCCATTGAGCCTGCCGCAGAGGATTCACTTTTGGCAGGACAGGAAGATCCTGTTGGTGGGAAGGGCTGGAAAATCCAGCCTTTAGTTCCAGAAGATTCCAAATTGATTAGAAGTTATGGATAGAACATGCCTCTCTCTACTGGGCATAATATGTTATTAATTCCCCAGTCACGTCTGCTAAGGAAGCAGTGTTTACTTTAATCTACCCAAAGGTGAAGATGTTTATATATTTCTTCCTGGTTTACTTTCATTATCTACTTTCTCCTTTGAGACAATATTTGCTTGTTTTTAAAATTTTCCCAATCTTTTGCTCTTCCATTAACTTACGAAACAATATCTATCTTTTGCATACGTACACACAAATTAGGAGCAGAAGTAGGCCACTTGGCCCCTTGAGCTTGTTCTGCTCTGCCAATGAATAAAATCATGGCTAGTCTGACTGTAACCTCAACCCCACATTCTTGTCTGCACTTAGAACATAAGAACATAAGAACATAAGAACATAAGAAATAGGAGCAGGAGTAGGCCATCTAGCCCTTCGAGCCTGCCCCGCCATTCAATAAGATCATGGCTGATCTGTCGTGGCTCAGTTCCACTTTCCCGCCCTCTCCCCATAACCCTTAATCCCCTCTCTTATCAAAAACCCATCAACCCGCTTTTTAAAAATATTTAGCGAGGCAGCCTCCACCACTTCAACGGGCAGAGAATTCCAGAGATTCACCACCCTTTGAGTGAAGAAGTTCCTCCTCAACTCCGTTCTAAACCGCCTCCCCTTTATCTTGAGGCTGTGCCCCCTAGTCCTACTGTCTTTTTTGAGCGGGAAGAGTCTCTCCACCTCTATCCTATCCATCCCATTCATCATCTTATACGTCTCAATGAGATCTCCCCTCATTCTTCTAAACTCTAACGAGTACAAGCCTAGTTTATTCAGCCTCTCCTCATAGCTCAATCCCCTCAACTCCGGTATCAGCCTAGTAAACCTCCTCTGCACTCCCTCCAGGGCCAAAATATCCTTGCGCAGGTGCGGCGCCCAAAACTGCACACAGTACTCCAGCTGCGGCCTCACCAATGCCCTATACAGCTGCAGCAAGACCTCCCTACTTTTATATTCAATCCCCCTCGCTATGAAGGCCAGCATCCCATTCGCCTTCCTGACCACCTGCTGCACCTGCAAGCTGGGTTTTTGCGACTCATGCACAAGGACCCCGAGGTCCCTCTGCACCGTCGCCTGCTGCAGTTTTTCGCCACGTAAGTAATAGTCCTTCCTACCATTCTTCCTACCAAAGTGGACCACCTCACACTTGCCAACATTAAATTCCATTTGCCATTTCCTGGCCCATTCGCCCAGCCTATCTAGATCCTTCTGCAGACTCTCCACACCCTCCGCACAATTTGCCTTTCCCCCAATCTTGGTGTCATCAGCAAATTTCGACACCCTGCACTCGGTTCCCTCCTCCAGATCATCTATATAAATGGTAAATAGCTGAGGCCCCAGCACCGACCCCTGGGGCACCCCACTAGTCACCAACCGCCAATCCGAATAGCACCCATTGACCCCCACTCTCTGCCTCCTATTTGACAACCAATCCTCTATCCACGCTAACACCCTACCCCCAACTCCATGTCCCCTGACCTTCTGCAATAACCTCTTGTGAGGTACCTTGTCAAACGCCTTCTGAAAATCCAGAAAGACCACATCCACCGGCTCTCCTCTATCCACTGCCCTAGACACATCCTCATAGAACTCCAGTAAATTTGTCACTTGATAACCTTTCATCTCCTTGTTAATCCAGAATCTATCCAGCTCAGCTTTAACATATTCAGAGACTCTGTTCCCAGTGCCTTATGTGTAAGGGACTCCAAGAAAGACTTAACTGTCTGAGAGAAAAAATTCTCCTCATTTCTGTCTTAATTGAGTGATCCCTTATTTTGAAACAGTGATCCGTTCTCTGACAAAAGGAAACATCCTCTTTACACCCACCCTGTCAAGACCCCACAGGATCTTAAAAATTTTGATCAAGGGTGGCACGGTGGCACAGTGCCACCGTGCCACCCTTGGTGCTTCTGCCTCACAGTGCCAGGGACCTGAGTTCGGTTCCTGGCTGGGGTCACTGTCTGTGTGGAGTTTGCACATTCTCCCCGTGTCTGCACGGGTTTCCTCTGGGCGCTCCAGTTTCTTCCCAGAGTCTGAAAGATATGCTGGCCAGGTGCATTGACCCGAACAGGCACTGGACTGTGGCGACTAGGGGATTTTCACAGTAACTTCATTGCAGTGTTAATGTAAGCCTTACTTATGTCTAATGAATAAACTTTAAAATCTTTAAAAAAAAAGTCATCTCTGACTCTTCTAAACTCTACAGGATACAAACCTAACCTCTCCAATCTTTCCTGATAAGATAACATGCGCTTTCCCATTTTAGTCTAATAAACTTTCTTTGAACTATTTCTAATGTATTTACATCTTTCCTTAGGTAAAAACATTGTACCCACTACTCCAGGTGTGGTCTCAAGAATGCCCTGTACAATGGAAGCATAACCTCCCTACTTTTGTAATCAACTTTCCTCACAATAAACGATAACATTCGATATACAACTATAATATACAATTATTTGCTATACCTGTATATTAGCCTTTTGTAATTAATTCTTTCAAGTTTTCTATGGATGGTTCATCCTTTTGGTTTCTCAAGGGAATATATTGACATTGACAATAATGAAATATTTTCTTAAACGTGAGCTTACTTACTGTCTTTGTAATCTATTTTCCCAGTCCATTTTAGCCAAATCTGATTTCAGACCTTTATAATTGCCTTCGTTTAAGTTCAAGACATGAGTTTCAGATCCAGCCTTTTTCGTCCTATCATGTTATGATCACTCTTCTCTAGAATTTACTACATACTTACAAACATACCAAAATATGATATAGTAACAGATTTAGACCATTCCGTCCCTCAAGCCTGCTCCACCATTCAGAATCCAGGTTTGCTCACCCTCAAGCTGAATGTGAAATTCCATTATATTGTGATCATTCTTCTCTAGAATTTACTACATACATACACGCCTACAAACGTACAGTTTAGAAGCAGGATTGGGTCATTCAGCCCCTTAAGCCTGCTCCATTATTCAATAACTTCATGGCTGATCTGATTGTGGTGGCCTCAACTCCACATTCTGGCTACCCTTGAAGACCATTAACTCCCTTATTAGTCAAGAATCAGTCTACTTCTGCCTTAAAAATGTTCATTGACCCTGCCTCCATCACTCTCTCTGGAAGAGATTTCCAAAGATTTCCAGAAGTCTAAGAGAAAAACAATTTTTTTCATCTATGCCTTACATAGATCTCTTATTTTAAATGGTGCCCCACCATTCTAGTTCTTCCCACAAGGGGAAACATCCTTTCAGTATGTACCCTGTCAAGTCTTGTCAGAATCTTATTTGTTTCATGACCACCTCCTGTTCTTCTAAACCCCAATGGTTATAGGTGCAGCCTGGCCAACCTTTCCTAATAAGGTAAACCCTTATGCCAGGTATCAGTTGAGTGAAACTTCTCTGAACTGTTTCCAACATTATATATCCTGTCTTAAATGAGATGACCAAAACTGTACAGAGCACTCTAGATGTGGTCTCACCGATGCCCTGTTCAACTCTTAGACACCAACCATACTTTTATATTCCATTCACCTTGTAATATATATCAATATTCCATTTGCCTTCCTCATCACTAGCTGTACCTGCCTGTGAACTTTTCCTGATTCATGTACCAAGAACACCCAGATCCCTTTGTCTCTCAGTGTTCTGCAATCTCCCTCCATTTAAATCATATATCACTTTGCTATTCGTCTTGCCAAAGTGGGCCAGTTTATAGGCTCCCACATTATACTCCATTTACCAAATTTTTACCCACTCACTTAATCTATCTATCCTTTTGCAGAATCTTATGCTCTATTCACAATTTATTTTTCTACCATGTAAGAGGATTTTCTCAGGGCATCCCACTGGGGGAGTCTTGTATTCAGCCGAACTCAGCTAATGCAGAGACTTGTGAAAGACAATATGCAGTTAATGACATTCTTTATTTGATCAACATGTATTGGGAGAGAGATGGTCAGAGGAGTCCAACTTCTCTCTAATGTTACATTGCATGAACACAATAGATACACTTTTCTGAAGATTTGATCATCTCGCCCAACCTGTCATCTAAGCTGGATGGTCCAATTACATTAATACACTTTTATTTATTTTGGCCAATAGCATTCTACCTTCCAACAAAATTAGAAATTCATTGGTCAACCTAACACAGTGGTTCTCCCCCCCCCCCCACCCCCCAACCCCCATTGCCTACTAACCTTACCTACTCAAATCTGGTAGGTTCAAGGGTCGCTCCTAACACCTGCTGGCCTGGGAACCAGAAGGGAGTCATCTTTCTTATCTGTTTTCTATCCTGTTATCAATGGAATACTTCTATTCATTGCAGCTAGAAGCTGAATCTTTCTATTCATTTCAATAGCTTGGTTGCTTGTAAATGCCTGGCCTGCCCCTGGTAATAGGGTATATGCTCTTTGCTTCATTGTTCCAAAAGAATGTTGTCTGTCTAACGAAACTTATTTCCCATTATGCTAATGGGTAAATTGCTTGCTGGCCAAAGCTCACGAGAAAATACAAAAATACAGTTTAAATCTGTAGTACTTGCTCAAAAATGATTATATATGTGCTTATAGAGACAATACTTTTGTATAATATATAAGTGAGGCACATGGTGATACCTATATATACATATAAGGCACACTGAGATCCCTGTGATAAATTAATCTACTTTGTTTTAATAATCATCAAAGCAGGGGTTTCTGTATCCCCTGCTACATACTTTTAGCAAATGTAGTGACCATACATTGAGTTTCCCTCACACAAGTTATTGATATAAATTGAAAATAGTTGAGGCTTTAACTCTGATCCCTTTGGCCTTTCATTCATCACGCCTTGCCAATCCAAAAGGATCAATTTATCCCTGGTCTCTGCTTCCTATTATCTAAACAACCATCCAGGTTAATATGTTACCACCTTCCCCTATACTGTAAGCTCTTATTTTGCATGGTATCCTTCAATGTGGCACCTTGTCAGACGCCTTTTTGAAATCTATGTACAGCACATCCACAGGTTCCCCTTTATCCACATCGCTTGTCACTTCCTCAAAGAATTCCAATAAACTTGTTGAACATGATTTCCCTTTCACAAAATGGCTTTGCTTGATTGCATTAAGGCTTTCTAAGTACTCCACTATAACCTTCATAAAAATAGATTCCAGCCATTTTTCTATAACAGATGTTAAGTTAATTGTCTTGTAGTTTCTCGCTTTCTGTCTCCTTCCTGTCTTAAATAGAGGTGTCACATTCACTATTTTCTAATCTAGTGGCATCTTTCCAGAGTCAAGGAAATCTGGGAAAATTAAAACCAATGCATCTAGTAGTTCAGCAGCCACTCCTTTTAAGAATCAAGGATGCAGTCCATCAGGTCCTGGACCTTTGAGTACCAATAATTTTCTCAGTTATCCTTTCCCTGGCGATTGTAATTGTTCTAAACAATTCCTCCTTTCACCTTCTGATTCACAATTTTTTCCTTGGTTTGATTTGATTTAATTTATTATTATCACACGCATTAGTACACAAGGAAAAATATTATTTCTTGAGTGCCATACAAAGCATACCATACATAGAGAAAGAAATGAGAGAGTGCAGAACGTAATGTTACAGTCATAGCTAGAGAAAGATTAATGCAATGTAGGTGCGTTCAAAAGTCTGATGGCAGTAGTGAAGAAGCTGTTCTTGAATCAGTTGGTTTGTGTCCTTAGACTTTTGTATCTTTTTCCTGATGGAAGAAGGTGGAAGAGAATATGTCTGGGGTGCACGGGGTCCATAATTATGCTGGCTGCTTTTCCAAGGCAGCGGGAAGTATAGACAGTGTCAGTGGGTGGGAGGCTGGTTTGGGTGACGGACTGGGCTTTGTTCACAATCCTTTGTAGTTTCTTATGGTCATGGACAGAGCAGGAACTATACCAAGCTGTGATATAACCAGAAAGAATGTTTCATTTGTAAACATTAATGAGAGTTGTAGCTGACATGCCAAATTTCCTTGGTCCTCTGAGAAAGTAGAGGTGTCGGTGAGCTTTCTTAACTATAGTGTCGGCATGGAGGGACCAAGACAAGTTGTTGGTGATGTGGACACCTAAAAACCTGTAGTTCTCGACCATTTCTACTTCGTCCCCATTGATGTAGACAGGGGCATGTTCTCCTAAAGCCAATGACTATCTCCTTCATTTTGTTGACATTGAGAGAGAGATTATTGTCATCGCACCAGTTCACCAGATTCTCAATCTCATCCCTGTGTTCCATCTCGTCATTGTCACCGACCCATTACGGTGGTGTCATCAGCAAACTTGAAAATCGAATTAGAGGAGAATTTGACCACACGGTCAGAGGTGTTATTTAGGTGTATATAGATGTTTTTCCAGGATGTTATTTGTACCCTTTACAATGAAGGCAGACACAAAATAGTTGTGCAGTTCATCCACCATTTCCTTATTTTCCATTATTATAAGAACATAACAAATATGAAATTAGGCTGTTCACTCCACCATTCGGAGGGATCATAATTGATCTTCTGCTTCAACACTATGTTTCTGCACTATCCCATATTCTTTGCTGTCTTAATATGTAGAAATGTATTGAGCTCCGTCGTGAATATACTCAGTGATTGAGCTTCCGCAGCACTCTGGCATAGAGAATTCCAAAGATTCACCACTCACTGTGAAGAAATTCCTCTTCATCTCAGTCCTAAATGGCCTGCCCCTTATTCTCAGACTATGTCCCCTGGTTCTAGACACCCCACCCAGGGAATCATCCTTCATCTACCCTGTTGAACTCTGCAAGAATGTTGTGTGTTTGAATTAGATTACCTCTCATTCTCCTAAACTCCAGAGAATAAAGGCTCAGTCTATTTATTCATCCCTCATAGGACAATCCCTTCGTCTGAGGAATTAATTTTATGAACCTTCTTTGCACTCCCTTTATGACAAGCATATCTTTCCTTAGATAAGCAAACTAAAACTGTGCACAATACACAATACTTTTTATACAGGTGCAGGATGCATGCGTTTCTTGCTAGGCCATCATTTGTTACCCATCCCAAATTGCCCTTGAGAAGATGGTGGTGAGCTGTCTTTTTGAACCACAGTGGTCCCTGTGCTGTTAGGGCACAAATGTTACTTGCCACTTGTCTGCCCAAGCCTGGATATTGTCCAGGTCTTCCCGCATTTGAACATGGACATTTCCAGTTTTTGAGGAGTCACAAATGGTGCCAAATATTATGCAGTCATCAGCAAATATCCTGACTCCTGGACCTTGTGATGGATGGTAGGTCATTGAAGAAGCAGCTGAAGATGGTTGGGCCTAGGACATTCCCCTGAGGTACTCCTGCAGAGATGTCCTGGAACCAAGACGATTGACCTCCAACCACTACAACTATCTTCCTTTGTGAGAGGTATGACTTAAATCAGTGGAGGATTTCCTTCTAATTTCT
Organism: Carcharhinus amblyrhynchos; assembly: GCF_965287045.1. Classification (NCBI taxonomy): domain Eukaryota; kingdom Metazoa; phylum Chordata; class Chondrichthyes; order Carcharhiniformes; family Carcharhinidae; genus Carcharhinus; species Carcharhinus amblyrhynchos. The sequence continues at coordinate 41,241,185 of NC_137324.1, read as the reverse complement.
ATTTACACCAGGGCTAGTGTTCCTTGATATCACACTCAGTCAAATGTTGCCTTGAAGTTAAGACCAGTCTTTTTCACCTCACCTCTGAAGTTCAGCACCTTGGACCATGTTTGAATGAAAGCTGTAATGAGGTCAGCTGCCTCACAATTCCGGCCTTGAATGTGGAGTTTGCACACTCTGCCCGCATCTGCGTGGATGTCCTCCGGGTGCTTCGGTTTCCTCCCAGAGTCCAAAGATGTGTTAGGTGAATTGGTCATGATAAATTGCCCCTTAGTGTCCCAAGATATGTAGTTTAGATATTTTCACCATGGGAAATGTGAGGATTTACGGGCATAAGGAAGTGGAGAAGGCATGTGTGAGATATTCTGTCAGAAAATCAGTGCAGATTTGAAGGGCTGAATGGCCTCTTTTGCACTGTGGGGATTCTCTGATTTCTTTCCTTTGATCTGATACAATTCTTGGTTACTTTTGTTAGCAATGGTTAGAATACTGTGCTCAATTCTGGTCGCCTCATTATAGGAAGGATGTGGAAGCCATTGAAAGGGTGCAGAGGAGACTTACAAGGATGTTGCCTGGATTAGGTGGCATGCCTTATGAGGATAGGTTGAGAGAGTTCAGTCTTTTCTCCTTAGAGAGATGAAGGATGAGAGATGACCTGATAGAGGTGTATAAGATGTTGAGAGGTATTGATTGAGTCAATTCTCAGAGGCTTTTTCCCAGGGCTGAAATAGCTGCCACAAGGGGACACAAGTTTAGGGTGCTGGGGAGTAGGTACAGAGGAGATGTCAGGGGTAAATTTTTCACTCAGAGGGTGGTAGGTGTGAGGAATCAGCTGCCGGCAGCTGTGGTGGAGGTGGATTTGATAGGGTCTTTTAAGAAACTTTTGGATAAGTACATGGCACTTAGTAAGATAGAGGGTTATAGGTAAGCCTAGTAGGTAGGGATATGTTTGGCGCAACTTGTGGGCCGAAGGGCCTGTTTGTGCTGTACTTTTTCTATGTTCTATGTTCTAATATTTTCCTTGCTGGTTTGTTCTGCATGTCGCCTTAAACATCTGGCATAACATCTCTACTGACTTATCCCTTAAAGAAATTTCCCAGTTCACTTCAGCCAGCTCCGTCTTCATGTCTTTATAATTGCTCATATTTAAGTCTAAAACACCAATCTTAGAACCACTTTCGTTCCCTCAACCTGAATGTGAAATTCAATCATAGTATGCTACTTGGGCAGGGGCAGGGGTCGGGCGGGGGGGCATTACTCTGAGGACTTTAATTGATGTTGTTTTATTGCCCAATACCATACCTAGTGTAACCTGCTCTTTTGGTGCTAAAATCTGCTGTGCTAAGAAACTGTCCCTCAACTCATCACCCAGTGGAATTCTCACAGCATACATGCCATAAATCAGACGAAATGGCAACAATGCATAAGATGTTAAGTTTTTCTGTAAGGTAATGTCCCTTTAAGGCTATGCAGTCTAATTGTTGTAATTAAGTGTACCTTGAGATCAATAGTAACTAATTACTGCTGCTGAGGGAAGTTAGTCTGCAGTTGACAATTTGTAAATTCAAAAGTTTCTGCCTTTGGGGAAAACAAAGTTGTCAGATGCCATGAAAAGAAAGCCTGGAAATGCCAGACTTTCACTCTTTTTTTCTTAAAGCAGTTAACGGGCTGTTTATTCATTGCTGGCTTTCCGATGTGATAGTTGTGATTTGTTCCTGTTTTAGGAAAATTATTTTTGTGCTAATCATGGAGGTGTTTTACATAGAAACGTAGAAATATAGAACATTACAGCACAGTACAGGCCCTTCGGCCCTCAATGTTGTGCCAAGCTATGTCCAATCCCAAGATCAAGCTATCCCCTCCCTAAAATCCTGGAGTGCAAATGTTTGGTATGTTTTGGTTTTGGAATACTCATGTCCTATCTGGCTTGTGAGGTCATTGAGAAGCGATGGCTGAGTGACACTTTTGCTGGACTCTTAATCCAGAAACTCAACTAGTGTTCTGGGGACCTGGGTTCAAACCTTGCCACAGCAGATAATGGAATTTGAATTCAGTTTTAATAATCTGGAATTAAGAATCTACTGATGATCATGAAACTATTGTCGATTGGCAGAAAAACCCATCTGGTTCACTCATGTCCTTTAGAGAAGGAAGTCTGCTGTACTTACCTGTTATGGACTACATGTGACTCCAAAGAGCACATGTGGTTGACTAACTGCTATCAGGCAACTAGGGATGGGCAATAAATGTTGGCCAGCCAGCGACGCCCATGTCCCACAACTGAATACAAAAAAAAGTGATCTCTGCCTTGAGCCACTTTCCCTGGAAGTAGACATTTTACATCGGTTCAATAAAGACTTACACTGATAAGGCATTGCATTCTGTTAACTCAAAACATAGTGTCAGAAGTGGAGCTAAAATAGAGTCTTGAAGTGCTGCAGAGATGTCACAGCTCAGAAAGACACACGGAAATGTTCAAATTTGCAAAAAGCTGTTGGAAAAGGATAAGGAAATGCAAACACAAACAGAGGACTACAAGTAAGACATTGGGTTAGTCAGGATTGTTGTGAACTTTCCCCTCTCTACTCTCTTAGAAACAAAAGGTAATATGTGGCAGAGCTGCCAGTTTTTCAACTTGAAGTGGCAAAACAAGAGCTTGTATCAGATGTAGTAACAAACCAGAACTGATATGAGCAGTTACATTCCTAACATTGCTGGGGCAGGACTGCTATGAATTGTAGTTGCCACTGATCAGATTTAAAGTTTACTGGTAGAGAGAGGGAACTCACCAGAAGAAAATGACACTGACCAAGAAAAAAATTGCAAGATGCCTGAAGTCAAGTATATCAATCATGTACTGACAGCAAAAGGCCTTCACCCAGATCCTGACAAGGTGAAAACTGTAGCAGTGATGCAGTGACCAACAGACAAGAGAGCTGTGCAATGATTTGTTGGATTTGTGAACTAGTTAGGGAAATGTTTGCATAATTTATCATCAGAGTATGAACTGTTATATCAGGCTACAGAGAGTGATATGGTGCCACAGAAGAAGAAGCAGAATTCATGAAAACCAAACAACTAGTATTGACAATGTCAACACTAAAGTACTATGATGTCAATGATGAAGGAGCTCCTCCTTCTGCGACTGGATCCTGAACTCCCAAACCCTTCAGTAAGAATAGGCATCTCCTCCTCCACGATCACTTTCAACACCGGTGGCCCCACAAGGCTGAGTTCTCAGCCCCAGACTATATTCCTTACATGCCTATGATTGTGTGGCCAAATTGTTCTCCAGCTCGATTTTCAAGTTTGCTGATGACATCACCACAGTGGGTCGGATCTCATTCAATGACAAGACAGAGTACAGGAATAAGATAGAAATCTGGTGAACTGGTGCAATGACAATAATCTCCCTCAACGTCAACAAAACAAAGGAGATTGTCATCGACTTCAGGAAGCATAGAGGAGAACATGCCCCTGTCTACATTAATAGGGTAATCTGTGCAGGTATTAACAGGTACAGAGTAAAAAAATAGTTGAAAGCTTAATGTGTTTAAATGTCCAGATCACCAACAACGTATCGTGGTCCACCCATGCTGACACTATAGTTAAGAAATCCCACCAATGCCTCTACTTTCTCAGAAGACTGAGGAAATTTGACATGTCAGCCCTGACTCTCACCAATCTTTACAGATGCACCATAGAAAGCATTCTTTCTGGTTGTATCACAGCTTGGTATGGCTCCTGCTCTGCCCAAGACCACAAGGAACTACAAAAGATCATGAATGTAGCCCAATCCATCACACAAACCAGCCTCCCATTCATTAAATCTGTCTACACTTCCTGCTGCCTCAGCAAAGCAGCCAGCATAATTAACGACCCCAAACACCCCGGATATTCTCTCTTCCACCTTTTTCCATTGGGAAAAAGATACAAAAGTCTGAGGCCACGTACCAACCGACTGAAGAACAGCTTCTTCCCTGCTGCTGTCAAACAATTGAATGGACCTACTTTGCATTAAGTTGATCTTTCTTTACACCCTAGCTATGACTGTAACATTACATTCTGCACACTCTATTTTCCTTTTCTATGAATGGTATGCTCTGTCTGTATTGCACGTAAGGATACTAATACATGTGACAATAACAAATCAAATCAAATCCGATCAAAGACACTATGCAGTGTGATGCCAGTGAGACAGATCTTGGTGTAACTAATACATTTGGAATGACACGATATCAGATTGAGAAAGAATGCCTGTCCATTGATTTTGCCTGTGAATGTTTTCATAATACCTGCTTGGAAGAGGCAAAGTAACCACAAGCCACTTCAAAGCATTTTTCTCAAACTGCTACTAGCTGCTCCAAAGTATCTGCAAAGAATTCTACTTTAAGATAGCAGCTCAATGTGACAATAAAAAAGGGAAACAGATGTACATCACTGACGTGCTGTCGGGAGCAGCTTCATGAAGAAAGTTGAAGATGCTACAACAGAATGCAAAATCTTCCAGATTTAATGTGAAGCATCAGCGCAACATGATCTGGAAGCTACCAACCCAGCAGAGACGTTGAATCAGACAGACAAGCTAATTACCCAACATGGCTGGGCAGCACAGTGGTTAGCATTGCTGCCTCACAGTGCCAGAGACCCGGGTTCAATTCCGACATCAGGTTACTGGCTGTGTGGAGATTGCACATTTTCCCCGTGTCTGCATGTGTTTTCTCGGGTGCTCTGGTTTCCTCTCACAGTCCAAAGATACGCATATTGACCATGCTAAATTAACCCTAGTGTCAGAGGGATTAGCATGTGAGGTTACGAGAATAGGGCCTGTGTGAGATTGTGGTCGGTGCAAACTCAATGGGCCAAATGGCCTCCTTCTGCACTGCAGGGGGAAAAATTGCAAATCTCCAAATGCTATGAGAAGTAGTGAGGAAAGGATGGCCTGAGAGCATCAAGGACACATCTGTAGTTGCAAGAGCATACTGGGCATCCTGAGATGAAGCAACAGGCCAAGGTGGCATCTTGTACAAAGATAATACAGTCATCATTGCTAAGGAGATGACAGGAGGAATGCTGCAGCTTATCCATGCAAACCTAACGGAGTTAAATCAGGACTGAGAAGGGCAAGAGGTGGCCAAACATGAGCAATGAAATTAAAGACAACATCAGCTAATACAGTGCTTGTAACGAGTACTGAGCTAAAGAAGCTAGAAAGCCATTGATGACACATGAAATTCCAGACAGGCCATGGATGAAACTGGGATCAGGCCTTTTCACTCTGGCAGGAACTAATTATCCTTGTCACTGTAGTTAATTCTTCTGACTGCTGCAAGTTAGACCAGCTGACATAATGACAGCAGGAGAAATGGTAGAAAACCTGAAAGTATATTTCAATCATTACGGCATTCCAGATATTGTGATGAGTGGCAATGGCTCTCAGTTCATGAGTGAAAAATTCAGCAGCTTCACAAAGAATTGGGAAATTCAACACTACATATTGTCTCCGCATTGTCCCCAGTTGAATGGAAAGACTGAGATGGCAGTGAAAATTGTCATAGAAATTGAACAAATCTAGCATAGGGCAATTCTTGAGTAGAAAAATAAACTGACCAGAGGCATGAAATATAGGCCAGCCCAAGGACTAATGCCATGCCTCACAGAAACTACTCTTCTAATTGCACAAATGTTTCTGAAGCCAGAACTAGTAACAGGTATGAGTGGAAAATCAAGGTGAAATTGCAGAAAGCCAAATTTCATTTTGACAAGACTGCCAAACAATTGCCAGAGCATTGGAGAGTCAGTCATGGTACAAACCTTTAACGTTCTCAACAGGAGTCAGCTCACGTAGCAACTTGGGACATGTATATAGAAATTGTCACCTTGACTGTATATGGTAGAAGTAAATGATCAAGTATAATGGAGCAATCTTGGGCCTATTCATTCCATTACCGCAGTCGGCTGGTCAGGAAGAAAGGGTTTCATCAGCTACACTGTGTATAGACCTACCATCAATCACAGAGATCCACACCTCCCCAATAACTGTAACGAAACAACAATAATTTCCATGCCAACAAGTGCCATGGGAGGCTTACTCTCTGGCCATCCAGATGAACAGCCAATGACAATGTACATGCGTACCATTGAGAGACCTGCTGGATTTGAAGACTATGGCCAGAAGTTGATGTTGCTCAGACAGGTGCACAGAACCCGAAACTTGTGAAATTGCATGAGAAGACATCAGATGCACATCCTGACATCACCGTGCGCACTCACGATATTTCATTCAGTGAACGCATGCACAAATTGAAAACATGCCCACCAACAATTAAGCAAACAAGTAGCTGCATCACGGAGTCAGTTAAAGCTGTTTCTATGTGGCCCATTCACTTTTATGGTTGGCGGGCCGACCATTTGGTCAGGCAGTTTTCACGTCCTCATTACAGCCTTGATCCAGGGCAGGATGAAACATCCAAGGTGAAATAAAATTTAAAATTATGTCTGGATGTTTTTGAAATTCTGCCAACAGCTGCTTGAATGTGCTGCCTAGACATAGTTTGCTGCATTTTTTCATCACATTTAATTTGTACAGATCTGGAATTCCCTGAGACAGCTCCATAACAGTCATCTACATTGAGAGAGCCTATTAGAATGACCAACCTACACCCTCCCTTGGCTCCTGCCAGCTTCTTGCAGCACCCCCATCTGCACCCCATTGGCACTGACACCACTGAGCCTTTCTGAACAAGCATTTCACACTGGCTGCCCATTAATTGGCCAGCCAGCAAGAAGTTGCATTCTGATTGTGGCCAGAAGCACATTTCGTGTCTATTTCCATGTCAACCTCATGCACATGCCTGATGAGTCCAAAATTCGGGCCTTTGTAAACAATGCAGGTTCAGGGACTGACAGGCAGAACAAACAATTGTCACTGAAAGAGAACAGTAGGGGTATAATTGGTAACTTGGGTAAGTCACAATCACACACGATCGTGCATGCAAATTAGTCTTTTGTCCATTGGGGATTGTTTAGGTTATGAAATGTAAAATTCTATGTGTCCTATCTGGCTTGCTGTACTCATGTGACCTCTGCCATGAGCACTTTTTTGGAAGCAGACTTTTTACATCAGTTTAATAAAGCTTTACACTGAGAAAGCCGTGCAGTCTTTGAACTCAAAACATGATACTTCCAAGTATGACACATTGAGATGTGATGGACTTGCAAAATAGGAAACATTGCATGTATAGATTTGAGCTGCCATAACCCAGCAAGGAAACCAATGATTGATCAGTCCGGTTTTTTTATTATCATTGAATTGAGGAAGGTTTATCAACCAGAACAGTGAGAGAATTCTTTACTCTTCTTTAAATCATATCAGGAGATTTTCAGTATCTAATTAAACTACAAGGGTGGACAGGCAAGGTTTTGTTTTCACATTCTTTTTATTATGTTGCCAGTTTGTTTTGGAATGGGTTCAGTATTGACAGAGAACAAGAACAAATCTTGACTTACTGATCCTGCCTAGCACCTCAAAAGGCCGTACAGACAAAACAAGATACACTTTCTGCCCTGAATAAAATTATTTTACTTCCGTCTATCTTTCTAGCAATTCAGTACTCCATCTGCTGGCCTTTCCTAATATCACACATACAGATGTTCACTTTCACATTGTCGTCCTATCTCATCCAAGGGTTCAGCCCAGTCTCTCAGTGATATACTGGAGAGTCAAGCTAGATTATACACCCAGGCCTTGTTGTAGGTCTTTAAGTTGAAACTTTCTTATCGAGAGTTAAGAAAGCTACCAACTGAGTCAAACTGGCACAGTTTATTACCGAGCAATGTCCTCATCGGACATTTAAAAACACATATGGCTAAGGTTGTTGGAAACTCGAGGTATGATCGGTGATTCATCCTTCTGCCCTCACCAACAATGCTTTTAGGGCCAACTAACACTTCAATGGCGAATAATTGAATCAGTGGACACTAGGGATCAAATAGAGGACCTTCCCATATGCTTCAATACTACACTACAAAGGACATTTATCAAATGAGAGTTCTAATATGCAAAACAGGGTAAGGCATAATGACCACAGTAACCACAGGAGAAGCCTTACACTTGCTGATCATTGTATTGTGAAAATGTGCCCGTTACGAATAAAATCTGAACAATCAGTCTTCACCTTAGGAATTGGGATCTGTGCTTGTTTGACAGAAAAATATCTCTCTGCACATGTTTCGAATTTTGAGCCTTATGTAAATTGCATACTACATATATTATAATTTCATTGGGCACGTTTTATTTGTTTTTTGATGCTTTGTGTTTTATTTTGTTGCACACTGGCTTTGAACTAAATAGGATTTGCCTCTGTATCAATAAGTTATGAATAAATGAATAAATACATATATTACATTTAAGCAAGAATGCCAAATTCACTAATAAAAGAAACATTGTAAACAGCAATCGGAATGCCAGACACTCATCATTTAACAGGATGCTTTTCCGATGGTTTTGTTACTGTTCAATACAATTACCCAGCTTTGAAAACTGCAATCAAAGCAAGGGCTTTATGCTGCTCCAGCTGTCTTGTCTTCATACTGCAAAGCAGCTTGTGCAATTATTTCATTGTAGTACACAGTTACGGGACATTCACAGACTATATGGAATCTGTTTTCAGAAGTCTCGCAATGCATTTTTGAAAGTGGAAAGAAATAAACTCCCAGAATACTCAGACATAGACATAGACATATAACAGTACAGCACAGTACAGGCCCTTCAGCCCTCGATGTTGTGCCGAGCTATGTCCAAACCCAAGATCAAGCTATCCCACTCCCTATCATGCTGATGTGCACCGTGTGCCTATCCAATAACCGCTTGAAAGTTCCTAAAGTGTCCGACTCCATTTTCACAGCAGGCAGTCTATTCCACTCTCCAACCACTCTTTGAGTGAAGAGTCTACCTCGGATATCCCTCCTATATCTCTCCCACCATGAACCTTATAGTTATGCCAAACTGTAAGCATAACTATAAGGTTCCTGTCTGCTAATCAGTTTTCAATCCATCTCAAGACATTAACTGCAATTATTCTTAAAAATATATTCATTGTTTATACAATCCTTGGAGGCTTTGTTGCACACTATGTCTTCATCATTTCTCAATGTTAAGAGTTTTAAGTTTATATTTCCCTGCTGCCATCAGACTTTTGAATGGACCTACCTCACATTAAGTTGATCTTTTTCTGCACCTTAGCAATGACTGTAACACTACATTCTGCATTCTCTCCTTTCCTCCTCTATGAACGGTATGCTTTGTCTGTATAGCATTCAAGAAACAATACTTCCACTGTATATGAATGCATGTGACAATAATAAATCAAATCAAATCAAGTAGGTTTACATTAACATTGCAATGAAGTTACTGTGAAAATCCCTGAGTCACTGTATTCTGCAGCTTATTTGGGTACACTGAGGGAGAATTTAGCATGGTCAATGCACCTGACCAGCACGTCTTTCGGGCTGTGGGAGGAAACTGGAGCACTGGAGGAAACCCATGCAGACATGGGAAGAATGTGCAGACTTTGCACAGACAGTCATCCAAGCTGGGAATCAAACCTGGCCCCTGGTTCTGTGAGTCAGCAGTGCTAACCACTGTGGTCCTATCCTGCACCTCACAGTCTTCCTGGCCTGCCTTAGCATTCTGCTTTCTTCATCCCTTGTTTGTCTGCAATGCTCTCAGCCATCTTGATCCAACACTCTTTCCCTAAAGTTACCCACTTTGAACAGTCTCTCCTCACAATCTAAATTTTTGACCATTCCTTCGGTCTCCTAGTTCCCATGTGATTACAAGCTTTTTATATGTCAAATGCGGTGGGACATTCTATGCAAGTTGCAGTTATACTTTAGAAACTGAAGTAATTAAATGAAATTTTACCAAGCCCACCCGTGCGGTACAAACGTTTTTGCTACTTTTTGCCTCCATTGTCAACAATGGATACTTTGTGAGTTACATTCTGAGGCTGTTAACAGACCCAAGGAGCATCATTTTATCAAGTGCAGAAAGCTACAAGCCATCACCAAACTTTGCCATGAAACTAGCTATTATTTTATATGTTCTCCACTCCAGATTTGAACTGTTTCAATTAAATAGGAAGCAAACATTCCAACTCCTGAAATTCTCCCAGCTTCCTTTGTTTGGGACCAGTTAAGATGTCAAGTCAACCTTCTGCCTGAACTCAGAAATTTATAAGATGTTACCAAGATGGTCCATTTAACTAAGAATCCCTCAGCCATTTTAATACTGCACCCTATATCTGTCTGTACCTCAATAATCCCATTGCCTTCACTTCATGTGCTATCTAGGAAGAGTCACGTTCCCACCAGATTTAATCAGAATTCCCAGCATGTTATGAAGATTTCTTGCGAGCTGACTGTGGGTGAAATTGGTCAATGCCAGACGCACAATCCAGGGTGATAACAATTATTCAGTACAATGGACTCTTAATGAATTTTACGCCACACCAAATTATTTTGCATTGGTTTTCATTGCATTATCTTGTGCTTCTTACCTGGATAGTTACCCAGGAAATGTTGGACAGATTAAAACCTAGCGTAACTAAAATCAACTCTCCAATTACCTGCTGACCCCCAACTACTCCTGTGAGCCACTGATTATTCCCCGACTACCCTCTGACCACATGACTTCCCCTGCAACCCTACTCAACTCACCACAACCAACACGAACAGTTAAAGTGGTGACGGACTGGGGCAAGCAGAAGGAGGAGGGTTTGAGCCTGTATCCGTTGAAACTTACAAGATCTTGAGGGAACTTGATAGGATGGATGCTAAGAGGCTGACTGGCCTACACCTGCTCCTAATTCATATGTACTTTAACACCCTGCTCTTGCCATCTGTGTCAGGCACCGGGAGTAAAATCAGAGTTTTGTGAGTCTGGGGACTTGAATCTGCATTTCAAGAATATATCATGAGAACTTGAAGCTTCCTCCACTCCTTCTGAGACTAATTGCTTTGTACTTATTCATCCCACACTTTAACATTGATGCTGAGCAGATATATATTTATTTTGATCTTGAGTAGCAATTATTGCATTATACTTTGCACATTCATAAGACCCCAAGTCACAAGAGCTGTAATATATTCCATGTAAGTGTAGAGCACTCAGCCTTGTAATGAGATTGGTGTAAAGTTCTTATGAATCACCTAAAAAAAAATTTTCAAGCGTCATTGGGGAGAGTGCCGTCATTCTTTTTTTCATTTTGTTTTCTTATTAATTGAAGTACAGCAATGTTGATAGAAACTGTCAGGCTTACTGAGTGCATTTGAATACACTTGGCAGATGTTTAGATGTTCTGTGAAAATTAACAGGAGCTCAGTGACGGCTGTCAAAACCCCTCCTCACAGTCAGCTTAATTGCAGAAAGAGCATTATTTGAATTTTGAACTAAACATCGTTTCTGAGGCCCGTCGAGATATATCTTAAGATTTCCCATTCACTTCAGATCCTGGGTAATTGGCTTTAAGAGGCAGCCTCGCCAGCTGTGTAGCCTTTTTAGAAATCAAATAGTCACAAGGAATTATTGCGAACTTTCATGTACTTTGTTTGCTCGTTTTCAATTTTATATATATATATATATTTCTACTTTTTTTTTAGAACTGAAGCACTGTGAGCCTTCCCTGCTGGTTTAGTTAGTAAGTATACTTCCCAGTGTGATACTGAGCTTTACGGATCAGGATAGTCCAAAGTTTGATCCAGAATCTGACTTTAATGATCTCAGCTGGGAGTGGTGGGAGCATTATAATTGGCCTCAGCACCCTTGAGCAATGGAAGGAAAAATTGGCTCAGATTCCCATCCCCAGACATTCTGAGATAGCAGTGTCGGCTTCTCTTATGATTCTGTCCATAGTCCAATAGCTGACCGACACACAGCGTCTAAGCTCACACATTGCGAATAACTGCTTTGATTTTCTTCCCCCCCCCCCCCCCCCCCCCGCCACCTGCCGAGAAGCATCTGTCTTGTTCTTCTCATCTCCCAAAATATGGCACATCTAAGACCATGAATTAGTATGTGCACCCAGCTCGTTCGTACCTGCCGAAGGGTGTCAAATGGCCACACATTCACAATCCCAAATTCTCAACTTGGAAAAATAAAAATTATTTCTCATTCGATTTGATTGCGTTTCATTTATTATTGTCACGTGTATTGGTATACAATGAAATGTACTGTTTCTTGCACGCTGTACAGACAAAGCATATTGTACATAGAGAAGGAAAGAAGAGAGTGTAGAACGTGGTGTTACAGTCATAGCTAGGATGTAGAGAAAGATCAACTTAATGTGAGGCAAGTCCATTCTGAAGTCTGATGGCAGCAGGGAAGAAGCTGTACACAGTGGTATGTATCTTCAGACTTTTGTATCGTTTTCCCGGTCGGAGGAGGTGGATGAGAGAATATCCGGGGTGCATAGGGTTCTTAATTATCCTGGTTGCTTTTCCAAAGCATTGGGAAGTTTAGACAGTGTCAATGGATGGGAGGCTGGTTTGTTTGATGGATAGGGCTCCATTCACGAATCTTTGGCAGGAATAATGGTAGGAAGGACTATTACTTACGGGGTGAAAAACTGCAGCAGGCGACGGTGCAGAGGGACCTCGGGGTCCTTGTGCATGAGTCGCAAAAACCCAGCCTGCAGGTGCAGCAGGTGGTCAGGAAGGCTAATGGGATGCTGGCCTTCATAGCGAGGGGGATTGAATATAAAAGTAGGGAGGTCTTACTGCAGCTGTATAGGGCATTGGTGAGGCTGCAGCTGGAGTACTGTGTGCAGTTTTGGTCGCCACACTTACGCAAGGATATTTTGGCCTTGGAGGGAGTGCAGAGGAGGTTTACTAGGCTGATACCGGAGTTGAGGGGGTTGAACTATGAGGAGAGGCTGAATAAACTAGGCTTGTACTCGTTAGAGTTTAGAAGAATGAGGGGAGATCTCATTGAGACATATAAGATGATGAATGGGATGGATAGGATAGAGGTGGAGAGGCTCTTCCCGCTCAGAAAGGACAGTAGGACTAGGGGGCACAGCCTCAAGATAAAGGGGGGGCGGTTTAGAACAGAGTTGAGGAGGAACTTCTTCACTCAAAGGGTGGTGAATCTCTGGAATTCTCTGCCCGTTGAGGTGGTGGAGGCTGCCTCGCTAAATATTTTTAAGACGCGGGTTGATGGGTTTTTGATAAGCGAGGGGATTAAGGGTTATGGGGAGAGGGCGGGAATGTGGAACTGAGCCACGACAGATCAGCCATGATCTTATTGAATGGCGGGGCAGGCTCGAAGGGCTGGATGGCCTACTCCTGCTCCTATTTCTTATGTTCTTATGTTCTTATGTTTGTAATTTCTTATGGTCTTGGTCTTGGGCAGAATAGCATACAATTCTTCAAAAACAAAAAATCCAGAAAGAATGAAATAAAATCTATAGGTAACCCATTAACCCAAGCCATTCAGCAGCCTCAGGTGAGTTTGTAGCACACTTACTCCCGAGTCAGAATATTGTGGATTCAAGGTTGACCCAGAGGAATACACAGGGTGGGGGAGGGGTGTTGTTTAGGATAGATAAATCCAAATGATTAGGTGTAAAGCGGTGGTTGAATCAGATGAAATTCAGGATGTGTGAAAAAGCTTGTTAAAAGCTTCCAGCTTCTAGGTTTTACAAATGATGGACAAAGGGTGATAGTCCCTCTTATCCTGGATCCACGCTGTCGGGAGTTGTTTCACTCCACCTATCCTATTAGACCCTTTAAATATCTTATATAGCTCAATTAGATCACTGTGTGATCTATACATGAGAGAATATTAAACTAATCTCCAGATTTTGGCACATATTTGCACTGCTGGAGTTTGTATTGGAGGAGAAACGTTGAACTGAGGATGCACCGTGATCTCAGCTGAATATCCATTTTCAGATTATCTGATTACTTATCTCACTGATAACTGCAATTTTTGCATGTGCAAATTACCTGCCAAATTACCAATGATGCAGCAGTCTCCTCTTCAAAAGCATTTATTTGCAGGTGAGGAGCTCTAGAATGATCTAAACCACATGAAAGGTTTAAGGCCTTTCTAGATGCACAGGGTTTGACCTGAACAGCTGTAAGAGTTACTTGAAAACAAAACTAAAGTTGCATTTAAGTGGATGAGGTGGCACCTCAAAGTGGAACTTGTTTCATATAAGGAGCACACGTTGAAAAGGTTGAGTGGTGTGAGTCGTCTTGAGCGAGTTCATAACATTGGTGTTGGCGAGTCAGCAACCACCCCCTCACCTTACCCAGTGTTCTTTTCCAAACATTAAAATGGGCTGACAATTTGTTATCATCTGGTTTGCGCAACTATTAAACACTAATTTCAACTCTTCACAAACAACTATCCCATGACCGACACCTTTTAATTAATCACTTGAAAACAACAAGTAGTGTATTCATTCAGACACTAGAGGGGGAAATTAGGCATTTTCTGGTGGCATCGTATCAATTTTCCTAGACACAGACATATCCTCCAAATAAATAATGCACGTTTACAAGCACAAGCACAACACTTTGGTGATGAGGATGGCTCAAACATCCTAATGAGAGTTTCATGGAAAAGTTAAGAGAAAGTAAAGTGTCATGAATGTGATGAATTAACTCCTGTAATGTAAGCAGATTTCACTTGGCTGCAGGCCCATGCTTTTCTGAAATAATCACAGTTTAAGTGAATACTATTTCTCTGCATCTGCATGAGTGTATTACAAATCTGCATTACATAGCATAAGAGTTATAGTCTCAAATGTATTTGTCCTGTATAATAATGTGAGTGAGTCTCTTCAAATTGGCAGATGTATGTACAATACTGGAATGTGCCATGTTAGATTTTGCTATCAGCAGTACTACATGAATTAAATGTTTGCTTTTGGATTATGGGAGGAAACATCGTATGGGTATGTTTGACAAGGTGTCGAAAACTGGAGTTGATGCATCTATGATTAGACAAAGAAAACCGAGCTGATATTTTCATCGCCAGACACGCTACAAAGAAAAGGAATTGATCATATTTCAATGGGATAGACAGCATATCTGACCAGCAGAATGCAAAGTCATTGAAACAGACTGTGTTACATAGATTATAGAAGGATGTTTAACAGAATTTTTACATCAGAAATTCCTTTGGAAAGACTGTGTTTTAGATGAGCTTTTAGAAAAAGCCAGACTCTAGGAGTGGGATTTTCCGGCCGCCCTCACCCCAGTGTCGGAAAATCCTGTCCGAGATCAACAGACCTTTGCACAGTCCATGTCCCACCCATCACAATTCCCGTGGTGGGCAGGATTCCGTCCTAGACCTCCCTAACATGCAATGGGTATAGAAACAAAGCAATTAGTATCAGATAAAATCCAGCACCCTGATGAAACCACAGTCAAACCTGGTTAATTCCAATTATTTCCAACTAAATATACATTATGACTCTGAACCATGTCACTGATTGTACAGCAAAGGTTAAATCCAAATGTAAAACTGCTGAATTCTGTCAGCCATTCAACTATAAACCTGCACAGAACCATCGAATGAAACATGGTGGTATATATCCACAAAATTTGTAAGTAAAACTAAAGCAGAAATTAACTTAAGTAGCTCCAGAAATGATGGGATGAATTCTAACATCTCGCTCACCACGGGAATCAGAGCAAGTGAGGGGCGGACCATGGAAACCCCATCCTTGACCTTGTAAGGATTTTCTGGTTTCAGGGCGAGCAAGGCCGAAAGTCCTGCCTGATATGTCATGTCGGCTGATATTCATCACATTAAAACAGCACTCCATCTATTGGGTGATCAATAATGATCAACTACAGTGTATTTTCAAATACTGTTGTGTAATTTGTAGTATGGACTGTTAGGTTGTTAATGGGTTAATTCTAACTGTTTCGCATGCAGAGTGCACACAAAGGAAAGTTTTTGAAAAGTGGCAAGATCCATGAAATAGATGATTTCAAAGATTTGGGATGCCTTTCCTTGGAGAGATCCAGGAACAAAGCAGAAGCTACTGGAGTGCTGACATCCTTGTGGAGGGAGTTCAGACACGCTCTAAGTTAGATACAAGTGCAGCAGTTTCAACTTTTTCTGATGCTGAACCATATTGAAGAGAAGTTCTCTTCAGCCATCATGTAAAAAAAATTATATGGGAGGGATAGAACTTAAGGCCACAGGAGAACCGAAGTCAACCCTCCAATATTGAGAGAAACAGTGTGTGACGCAGAACCCGAGTTACTTTGTTTTGAGCAGGAAGGCCTGTGCTGACTTGCATCTGATTTGCAGAGAAACTAGAAAGCTGAGACAATCATGAATTTCTCCAGTTGTTCACAGGGCTAAGGAAGCTGAAGACAGCAAACCATATCACTCTACAACCTGAAATAAAGCCAGTGCATCTGTTTGCACCCAGAAAAGTTCCTCATTTCCTCTTGCTAAAACCAAAGCAGGAACTTGACCCTGTCAAGGGACCAAGCAAGGGGTTACTTCACCCGTAAAAGAAGCAACAAAATGAGGCTTGGGGATTGTTCCCGTGTCAAAACCCAATGGATCTATCAGAATTTGTGTGGATCTTACACAGCTGAACTAAGTATTTGAACACAAAATTCATCCTATGTCACCTGTGGATAAGAGCTTAACAAAATTTGGAAAATTCAATCTTCAGGAAGGTAGATACAAATAGTATGTTGTGGCAAATGCCCCTCAGTGAAGAGTCTAAGTTGCTCATAACCTTTATGACACCATTGTGAGGTTTTGTTTCATCAGATAGTCCCTCAGCATTATGTTAGCACCAGGCATAGTGGGAAGATGCTGGAGTCAATTATTAAGAATGTAATAACTGAGCATTTGGAAAGTGGTGTCAGGATCAGTCCAAGTGAGCACGGATTCACTAAAGGGAAATCGTGCTTGACAAACCTTCTAGCATTTTTTGAGGATGTGACCAGTAGATTGGACAAGGGTGAACCAGGGGATGTTTGTATCTGGACATTCAAAAGGCTTTTGACAAGGCCCCACACAAGAGATTAGTAAGCAAAATTAAAGCTCATGGTACTGGGGGTAACGTATTGATGTGGATAGATCAATGGTTGGCAGACAGGAATCAGAGAGTGGGAATAAATGGGTCCTTTTCAGAGTGGCAGACAGTGACTAGTGGGATACCATAGGGTTCAATGCTGGGACCCCAGCTATTCCCAATATACATTAATGAAGGAATTGAAAACAGTATCTCCAAATTTGCAGACAACACTAAGCTGGGTGGTGGTATATGCTGTGAGAAGGATGCTAAGAGGCTGCAGGATGACTTGGATAGCATGGCTGAATGGGCAAATACTTGACAAATGCAATATAATGTGGATAAATGTGAGATTATCCACCTTGGTGGCAAAAACAGGAAGGAAGATTATTATCTGAATGGTGGGCAGTTTAGGAAAAAGGGAGTGCAACGTGACCTGGGTGTCATGGTGGGACTGTCGCTGAAGGTTGGCATGCAGCTACAGCTGACCTTCATAGCAAGATGATTTGAGTATAGGAGTAGAGATGTTTTCCTGCAGTTGCACATGGCCTTGGTGAAACCATGCCTTGAGTATTGTGTACAGTTTTGGTCTCTGAGTCTAAGGAAAGATATTGTTGCTCTTGAGCAAGTCCAGCAAAGATACACCAGACTGATTCCTGGAATGGCAGGATTTACATATGAATATCAACTGTGCTAGTACTCACTGAAATTTAGAAGAATGAGAGGGGATCTCATAAAAACATATAAAATTCTGTTGGGACTGGACAGGCAGGAAGAATGTTCCTGATGTTGGGGAAATGCAAAACTAGGGGGCAAAGTCTAAGAATAAGGGTAAGCCATTCAGGACTGAGATGAAGAAGGACATCGTCACTCAGAGAGTTGTGAATCTGTGGAATTCTCTACCACAGAAAGCTGTTTGTTAGATATGTTCAAGAGGGAGCTGGACACAGTCCTTGGGGCTAAAGGGATCAAGGCATATGGAGAGAAAACAGGAATAAAATACTGAGAGTGCATGATCACCTATGATCATATTGGATGGTGGTGCAGGCTCGAAGGGCCAAATAGCTAATTCCTGCTCCTATTTTCTATGTGTCTGTGACATCTTCCAGAGGACAATGTCAAGTATCCTAGAAGGACTGGATAGAATCATGTCACGTGGATGATGTCCTTATTCATGGATCCACTCAGACAGAGCATTACACTAGAGCGTGAGCTCTGCTGCATTGCTGTCAGGAAGCAAGACTTTCACACAACAGCAAATGGATATTCTTGTCACGTTCATTGAGAATATTTCTGGATGCGCCCAGTGACAGAGTTGATTCACACAAGTTACGAGCAATCATGGAGTCTCCAGCTCCTCAAAATATGACTGATCTTCAGAGATTCATGGCTTTGGTAAATGAAGTCAGAAAGTTCTTGCCCAACCTGACAGTCATCAAGGAGCCATTCTGTCAGCTGTAGTGAGAGGACAATACAAGGTGCGGGGAGGAAACGCAACAGAGGGTCTTTTGAGAAATTTGTGAGATGCTGGTATTATCTGATATTTGATCTCACTGTGACCCAGAGTTACCCAATGTCATTGCTGCAGATGCATCTTCTATCGGATTGGGAGCTGAATTCTTTCAGATACAGGTGGATGAAAAGCACAGACGATTTAATACGCATTCTGTTCGCTGACAGAGACCGAACAAAGATATATACTGATAGAGAAAAAACACCAGCTGCTGCATGGGCTTGTCAGCAGTTTGCAGATTATGTTGTTGGTCGCCACTTCAAGATAAAGACAGACCACAAGCCCTGAGTGACACTCTTAAATTCTAAGGTGTTACCAAAAATAGCTGCAGTAGTACAATGATTCAGAATGAGAATGATGAGGTTTGATGGAGAGACTGAGGGAGGAATTCTCTGGTTTTGCCCACTGCGGGAATCATAATTTGGAGACTGAAAGAAATCAGAGATGCACAGAAATCTGATGAAGGATGTGCCCAAGTCTGAGATTACTATGTCAAAGGATGGCCAGCATACATGCCACAGTATCTCATTCTCAGACAGTACCATGAACAGAGATGAGATCTCAGTGTAGTTGATGCGTAAATCATCTTGGATATGCAGTTGGTCATTCCTCGAGTTCTGAGACTGGATATACTGCAACATTGTACCAAGGACCAGAGCAAGGTATTCTGTTTGGTGGCCAGCTCTCTCAAAGTTACTTGAAGAGATTATATCAAACTATATTATTTATGCTCTTCATCATCAGGAGACAAATGAACTATTAATGGTATCTTCCTTTCCATCAAAACTATCTTAGGATGGAACAGTAAAGTGTTCTTGATCACAGTAGACTGCTACTCCAAATGGATAGAAGTCAAACAACTACAGGTTCACATTCCTGAAACAATAGTTATATCGCTGAAGGAGACATTTGCAACATATGCAATCCCAGACATTGTAATCTCAAATAATGGATTGCAGTTTGCCAATGAATAATTTAAAGAGTTCACTGATGGATTTGTCCATGCTAGCAGCTCACCAAGATACCCTCAAGTTAACAGTGAGGCTGACAGAGGAATATGTAGAGTGAAAGCATTGCTACTGAAGAACAATGTCATCCAATTTGCACTGTTAAGCCATCATTCAAACTTAGTCCAGAATGTCTTCCCATGCGAACTCCTAATGGGAAAAAGATTGGGAACTCAACTCTCTATTCTCCCACACACACATTCAGTCCGCAGGTACAAGCTGATGACTTGATCAAAGTGAGAAGGAAAATTGTGTGCAGTTTTGGTCTACTATCTGAGGAAGGATGTTCTTGCTACGGAGAGAATGTAGCAAAGGTTTACCAAACTGATTCTTGGAATGTCAGGACTGATGTTTGAAGAGAGATTGAGTCAGTTAGGATTTTATTCACTGTAGTTTAGAATAATGAGGGGAAATCTCATATAAACCTTTAAAATTCTAACGAGAGTAGACAGTGTAGATGCAGGAAGGATGTTCCCAATGGTGGAGGTATCCAGAACAAGGAGTCATTTTCTAAGGATACGAGATAAATCTTTTCAGATTGCACTGAGGAATGTCTTCACAGAGAGTGATAAGCCTATGGAATTCAACACCACAGAAAGCAGTTGAGGCCAAAACATTGTTTACTTTCAAAAAGGAGTTATGGTGGCATAGTGGTTAGCACTGCTGCCTCACAGTACCAGGGACCTGGGTTCAATTCCCAGCTTGGGTCACTGTCTGTACAGTGTCTGCACGTTCTCCTTCTGTCTGCATGGGTTTCCTCCAGGTGCTCCGCTTTCTGCCCACAATCCAAAAGACTTGCCATTTGTTGCATTGGCCATGCTAAATTCTCCCTCAGGACAGGAGCCAGTGGCCACGAGGGGATTTTCACAGTAACTTCATTGCAGTAATCATGAAAGCCAACTTGTGACCGTAATAAATAAACTTAAAACTTTTGATATAGCTCTTGAGGCAAAGAGGATCAAAGGGTATGGCAGGGGAGAAGGCGAATCAGGCTGTTGAGTTGGATGATCAGCTATGACCATAATGAATGATGGAACAGGCACTTAGGGCCGAATGGCCTCCTCCTGTTCCTATTTTCTATGCTTCTATTTTTCGAGAATGAAGACAAATTTGTTCCAGGCAGATGTGGAACTATTGTCAAACTGGATGATGTTCACTACATGCCAGGAGCCAGTTTGGATTTGAGAACAAGTTCACTGCGGACAAATGGTTGGAACAAACACCACATTCTCATTCCTATCTCATCCAAACACAGCAAGGCATGGTGAGGCAGAACACACAGGCAGTGGATTTCAAACAGAAGAAGTCTGTTTCCAATCTAACTGATCAGACATTCTGTATTCATCCATCAATCCAGAAGACAGCATGACGAGTGAACATGAGTCATCTCCTCATTCCCTTCACGATGACACCAGGACGTGTGCCCGACATCTCCGCACGTGATTTTACAAACTTCCAGGCCAAGTGTGTGCATGAATTTTATACATAAAATTCTGGCCCAAGGATATTATAAATACCATTGCAAATCATTGTTAATTCCAAATCTTCTTGGAATGTTTTTGGGAACACTGCCATCTCCAAGTTCCCCTTCAAGCTACACACCATCCTGACTTGGAACTATATCACCATTCCTTCACAGTTGCTGAATCAGAATCCTGGAACTCCTTTCCCAACAGCACTGTGGGTGCCTCTTCCCAACATGGAGCACAGTAATTTAAGAAGCTGGCTCATCAACACCTTCTCAAGGGCAACTAGAGATGGGCAATAAATGCTGGCCTAGCCAGTGACGACTACATCCCCTGAATTTGGGGCGGCAGGGTAGCACAATGGTTAGCACTGCTGCTTCATAGCTCCAAGGACCTGGGTTCAATTCCTGGCTCAAGTCACTGTCTGTTTGGAGTTTGCACACTCTCTTTGTGTCTGCGTGGGTTTCCTCCGAGTGCTCCGGTTTCCTCCCACCGTCCAAAGATGTGCAGGTTAAGTTGATTGGCCATACTAAAATTGCCTCTTAACGTCCTGAGATGTGTAGGCTAGAGGGATTAGCGGGTAAATATGTAGTAATATGAGGACAGAGCCTGAGTGGGATTGTGGTCAATGGGCCAAATGGCCTCTTCCTGCATTGTAGGGATTCTAAAGAAATTTTAAAAATATTGACTGATGAATCCAGCCACTGACTTATTGACTCAAGGTCTGAACTGAAGTGGCAACAGACACAGACCTGTTTATAGTCACCTCATCCAGTGTTTAGGAATTGTCTTAGCTCACATTGAATTCAAAACAGCTAACAGCATCAGTTGACATGCTTGTCTTGAAGAGAAAGTCTGATTGTCTCCTTGGTTTGCTTACAACTTGAACTGCAGTCTACTCCTGGCAGCTTGGAGCATCGATGTGCCATCACTGCAGGATGCTTACTTTGAGGGATTTTCTCAGGAATTGCAGTGACGAGGTAGACTGAAGGGTGTACAGGCTTGACTGCATTTAAATCTGGCCCTGAATGTCTTAAGAGCTGTTCCTGCTCTGCTGATGTAACATCCACAAAAATGTAACCAAAGCATTGTTCCAAAACGGGCTTTATGTCGTACCTATGACAAGTTCAAGGGGACAAAAGAACAACACCACAAAATTTCAATATTCATTGTTTAATGTTGTTGCGAGATATTGGGGATGATGGGTCAGCAGTGAGACCAGATGCAGGAGTAGAGTTTAAGTGATGCCTCACTGTTTTTGTCTGCTGGTTCCAACTTTTAGCGGAAACGTGACCCATCACAAACAGGTGATGATTTGACCCCTGACACCGCTTTTGTCTCTGCCCATTTTGCAGTCACCTGATCCTGATTTTGTTCGTGAAATGCTTAAAACGAATTGAGAGGCAGCCATTTCCAGACATATTTCAAGGACCCCTCAGTGCTATCCCCAAAATGTGAGACCGTTTTGAGAGACATCTCAAAATGTGGGACGGCTCGGAAGCGCAGTGGTTTAGCACTGCTGCTTTACAACTCGAGAGACTCAATTTCCGGCTTGGGTCACTGTCTGTGTGGAGTTTGCACATTTTCCTCGTGTCTGCGTGGGTTTCCTTTGGGTGCTCCGGTTTCCTCCCGCAGGTTAGATTGATTGGCCATGCTAAATTGACCATAGATGCGTGGGTTAGAGGATTAGTGGGTAAAATATGTATGGATACGGGGGTATGGCCTGGGTGGGATTGTGGTCGGTGCAGACTCAATGGGCCGAATGGCCTCTTTCTGTACTGTAGGGTTTCTATGATTCTATGACATCTTGCTTTAATTGCTCGGTGGTCGTTTGCTCTTTAGATAACTTCAAATTTGCAGTCAAATTGTTCTGAACTCTTAAGGGAATTCTGGCAACACAAAAGTTTTCTTCATGGGATTCCTTCTGTCAATTCCACTCAGGATAGAGGACAAGGTGGAGAAGGGACAACAGTAGCAGGGAGGAGCAATCAGAACTGCCAGTGCAGGGAGAGTTAGGAGTATTCACTAGAACCCTGACCTTCTGAACAGTGTTTAAGGTTCATGGAAGCATAAGTAGGCAATTCAGCTCCTTGAATCTGTTCCATAAGCCAATTAGATTAAGGTTGATCTGCTTCATATGTCCCAACCGTCCACCTTAGCTCTGTAACCTTTAACAACCTTGGCGAGCAAAAATCTATCAGGACAGCGTATCTGGAGTTCTCAGTGGAGAACTGCATAAGGAGACGGCACATTAATAGGGATGCTGTCAGAATTGTGTAGCCTCCTATGGCAAAGCCTGAAACTAACTCTCCCAGCTAGCTCAGCATTGTCTTTTGCAGTCAAGGTCAGTGCATCTTTCGACTTAATCTTGTGGTTTAACCTATCTCGTCCTGATCATGGTCATGTTAGAGGAAACTAGTGAGCAGAAACAAGCTACTTTCAAAGGCCCCCCAGCAGCTCTTCTGAGATGTCTGAAAACAGGGAGGGAGAAAGTAACACAAAATAATTCATTCAACCATAAAAAAAATCACAATACTCCTTATTATGTTACTGCTTGTTAGCTTATGAGTTATAGCTACCTTTGCAATTAGAACTTACCCAGGAAGGGATTCAGTACCAGATATACAAATAAATAATTATGTAGATTTGTATATAAATCTTGACTTCACTTTTCATGAATGTAATTCTTTTTTGTGCCAAATGCGAACATCTCTTGTTGTCAGTGCATAGCATTGCTGGGTGAAATCTGGTGTAAAAGCCTGTCTACATAAGGAGACCATTTATCATTGGTGGCCATCTAGTATCAGCACCACCAGGCTAATGATTAGAAAGCTGCTTGTCTATAAGCACCACCTGAAGCCATTCCCAATGGGCTTCATTATATACAGGTCTGTCTGTAATGAACATTTCAAAAAGACATTTACTAAATGATGATGCGTTGTCTCAAGTGGTTATCGCGCCATTAGTGTATCTTGGTTAAAGTAATTCTTACCACGTGACCTCAGGGTGCCGGGTGTTCCCTGGATTCACAGAACGGCTGAGGCTTTTTGTGTTAGAACCTAGTAGAGGCTAATTATCCAGCCTACTTTAATATGCGCTAGCCCTCAATGGTGGGAAAGGAATACAAAAACTCGAGTTTGTGTGTGTGTTATGTAAGCTTAGTCAGTGCCTGGCGGCTGGCTATCCCAGAGCCGAACCCAGTCCTCTGCTCAGCCAACATCCACGTACAGGCACATTTGCCCAGGGGTGGTTGGGCAGCATCAAGAACAGGAAACCTGTTTGATTTTTCCAGTGAAAGTGATTTGCATTGTATGAAAGCTAGTGCTGATCTGAAGTCATTCAGTTTGCAATACAAGGTGAATGTAGAAGCACCAACAACAATTCTGAAACAACTGTGTGTCCACAAGACCATGCATGTACAATTCCTCCCCGATCATAACAGTGAATTTCACTCAGTTCAAAACTGACAGGAACAGATCAGCTGCCCATTTTATTTTACTTTCCATCAATGCAAGCTTTAATATTGCTGAAAAAAGACATTATGATGAAGCTTTTTGACTTGCACTCATTAGGACAACAGTAGTGGAAACAACAACTTTATAGAGTCATAGAGTTAACAGCATAGAAACAGGCCCTTTAGCCCAATTTATCCATGCTACCCCTTTGATTTTAACCACTAAACTAGTCCCAATTTCCCGCTTTTGGCTCATATCCCTCTATAGCCATATGACCCATGTAAATGTATAAACGCTTTTTAAAAGACAAACTTGTATCCGCCTCTACTACTGCTTCTGGCAGCTACCCTCTTTGTGAAAAAATTGCCGCTCTGGACCTTTTTGTGTCTCTCCCCTCTCACCTTAAACCTATGCCGTCTAGTTTTAGACTCTCCTACCTTTGGGAAAGGTTATTGACTATTAGCGCTTCTGTGCTTCTCATTATTTTATTGTCCTCTATAAGATTACTCCTCAGCCTCCTACACTCCAGAAAAAAAATCCCAGTCTATCCAGCCTCTCCTAATAACTCAAAGTATCAAGTCCTGATAGCATCCTAGTAATTTTTTTTCTGCACTCTTTCTAGTTTATACCATATAAGTAGATGCTGATTGGTTGACAACTGGACTCTGATTGTTAGAGGTGTGCCATGGAGAATGCATCAGTTGATGGTGACTGACAGTTAATTGCCAAACATTGTCTGAAACTTAAACCACAAAACGTGGCTCTGATTGCTTAAGGCATTGCCCTATGGAATGAACGAGTAAATAACCATCACTTAGTTTGTTTAGCTGAAGGAAGTGCACATGTTTTTTTCTGTCTGCAAAGAACATGACCCTGGATGTTAGACACAGGATTCTGTTCTTTGTAGGTAGAAAAAAACATGTCCACATATTACACATGTTTCTGCTAAACAAAATAAGTGATAGCCATTCACTGAATCATTCAACAGGGCAATGCCTTGACCAATCAGAGTGGAGCTGCCAGATTTAAATTTCAAATACTACATGGCAGTTAACAGTCTGTCACCATCAACTGGTGCATTTTCCATGGCAATGTCACTTGCCAACCAATCAGCATGCTTTTCTATACAGTATAAGGTTGTGGTTTCCCCTGACGTTGATATTCTGCATTTGTCCTGATGAGTGCAAGATAAAAAGCTTTGGCAAAATTTATTTTTTCAATAATACTCAAGTTCTATAATATCAAACAAATTCAAGCTTTGTTGAATCAAGGAGGTGATGTGTTCATTCTAAACTTGAGATTGATGGATTTTTGTTGGCGAAAGACAGATTTTTTTTAGACTGGGGGTGGCAACCTGCAGGAGGTTGTGGGATGTTGGAAATGGGTCACCAAGTTAATTCTCATTGTCCTGTGAACTAATTCTGTCCAAAAAAAAAACACAGGATGTTCTATGATCCTGTTTTAATTAAAAAAAGGGATGTTCTGTGACTTTTTTTAAAAGTGAGATTTTCTGGGATCCTATTTAAAAAATGTGGGATGCTCTGTGATCCTGGTTTAAAAAGAACACAGGATGTTCTGTTTATGGTGCATTTTGTAGAAAGCGAAGTGGCAATGAGGATCTCTCAAACAATGACGTAGCCAGCACGAGGGTTTTCGATGTGGAGGAAAAGCCTTGTATTGCCTAATACAATTCAAGTTATGTGCACTTTATGAAAGGAAAAGGTAAACATTAGGAGAGAGGTGCACAAGTATACAACCCTAACCGTAACCCTAAAAGTACAATAAACCCATTTAGATTGCGACTGTAGCAGCAGCTTGCCTGGTCAGTGGATTCGGCTTGAGTCCCGAATTTCTTGCCATTAAGGCAGGCTGTAACTTCAGAGTTTGACGAGTATCGTCATTATCTCATAATCCAGCTCATTATTTTTCCCGCGTGCATAGAAATATTTTGCTGTTGAGTCAATTTCAAAATGAGATGACTTCTGAAAAACAGGAAAACCATTGAGACGTTTTATTTTCCTTTAATTACGGCTGTATGTGAGAAAGGATAATTGACATAATAAACACAGACTTCACTGGACGCAGCAAAACATAGTTATTGATGTGACACATCCCACCTACCCGGGAGGTTTATTGATGGGATGGTAAGAGATGGAGATAATTGGCGACTGCCCTATTAAGTTTCCACCTAAAAGCAGTTGATCTGGTGAGCTGTGCATTCCAAAGGTGCATCTTAAATGAGAAATCTGTCACAAATAAATGGCAGTCTATTTTCTGTGGATGGCTGATGCACAGTAAATGAGTGTATTGTCTGATTTCGGACATTTATTTTTCACGTATATGAGAATGATCCCAGGAATGAAAGGCTTGACTTATGCAAAGCATCTGAGGACTGAGTTTGTACCCGATGGAGTATAGAATGATGGAGTATGGATCCTGCTCTGCTCAAGACTGCAAGAAACTACAAACGGTCATGAACAAAGCCCAATCCATCACACTAACCAGCCTCCCATCCACTGACTCTGTCTACACTTCCCACTGCCTTGGCAAAGCACCCAGCATAATTAAGGACCTCAAACACCCCGGACATTGTCTCTTCCACCTTCTTCCACCGGGAAAAAGTCTGAGATCATGTACCAACCAACTCAAGAACAGTTCTTCACTGCTGCCATCAGACTTTTGAATGGGCCTACTTTGCATTATGTTGATCTTTCTCTATACCCTAGCTATGACTGTAACACTATATTCTGCACTCTCTGCTTTCCTTCTCTGTGAACGGTATGCTTTGTCTGTACAGCACTCAAGAAACAATACTTTTCACTGTATGCTAATACATCTGACAACCTTAAATCAAATCAAATCAAAAATATAGAAAAATGAGAGATTATCTCATTCCAAATTACAGAATAATGAAAGACCTGGACAGAGTGGACGTAGGGAAGATGTTTCCATTAGTAGGAGCAACTCGGACCTGAGGGCATAGCCTCAGAGTAAAGGGACAATCTTTTAGAACTGAGATGAGAAGGAATTTCTTCGTCCACAGGATGGGGAATCTATGGAGTTCATTCCCACAGAGTGCTGTGGAGGCCAGGCCAGTGAGTGCATTTAAGACATAAATAGATAGACTCCTGATTGGCAATGGGATTAAGGGTTATGGGGAAAAAGCAGGAAAATGGGGTTGAGAAACTTACCAGCCATGTTTGAATGGCAGAGCAGACTCAATGGGCCAAATGGCCTTATTCTGCTCCTATATCTTATGATCTCATGTATATGTTGGTGAGAGGATTTTGCAAAATTCTGACACCAATTTTCATTGTGCCTCAATATGGCCCAAATAAATTGGAAAATGGATTTGAAACGGACCCCCTGACATTTAATATACTGGATACTGTTACATATCCCATGTGACGTGATCACGTTAGATCCCGTTTTTAACTCAAAGTTCCCGTTTTTAACTCAAAGTTAACTCAAAGTTTTAACTCCCGTTCTTCACTCAAAGGGTGGTGAATCTCTGGAATTCTCTGCCCGTTGAAGTGGTGGAGGCTGCCTCGCTAAATATTTTTAAGAAGCGGGTTGATGGGTTCTTGATAAGTGAGGGGATTAAGGGTTATGGGGAGAGGGCGGGAAAGTGGAACTGAGCCACGACAGATCAGCCATGATCTTATTGAATGGCGGGGCAGGCTCGAAGGGCTAGTTGGCCTACTCCTGCTCCTATTTCTTATGTTCTTATGTTCTTATGTAATGTCATACCAACTTACCGGAAATGCCGGTTTTGTGGAATGAATGATCAGGTTGTAAACTTACAGTTACACATGGTGTGGCACTGGCTGCTCCCCTTAAGTCCATGAAATCACTTGAATACACACCTCCCTGTTCAACAGCAACATATATATTTTCCATGGCCTCCGATGTTTATTATTTGATTTATTTATTATTGTTACATGTATTAGTATAGAGTGAAAAGTATTGTTTCTTGCGCGCTGTGCAGACAAGGCATACTGTTCATGGAGAAGGACAGGAGAGAGTGCAGAATGTAATGTTACAGTCATAGCTAGGGTGTATTGAAAGATCAACTTAACGCAAGCTAGGTCCATTCAAAATCTGATGGCAGCAGGGAAGAAGCTGTTCTTGAGTCGGTTGGTCCTTTTTTTAAATTAATGCCTTTGTGGACATTTCCATAATTCTGGGGGTGGACTACACAATCTAGGTTTTGAGGAAAATCCTTTCTCACTGAATGAACTTGGCCCCACCCCATTTCATAAAATCGGGGTTTATCTGTATGTAGCTCAGTCACAAATCATCGTGAATGGCAGAACGTGCCTCGAGGGGCTCCGCTCCTGTTTCTGTGTTCCCCAGTTTCCTTTATTCATGTGCGTTATTCTGAGGGTGTCTTTGGCAAAGGACAAGGAGGGGAAGAAAGAAAATGAGCTTACAAAGACACGGGACAAACTTCTGAAAGCAGGTAACATATTCCTGACGGAGCTGTGATAGGCTGCCTGTGATAATTGTCATTTTCTTTGTCATGGGACATGGGCGTCACTGGCTGGCCAACATTTATTGCCCATTGCTAGTTGCCATTGGAGGGCAGCTGAGAAGCAACAACATTGCTGTGGCTCTGAAGTCATGTGTAGGCCATACCAGGTAAGGACAACAGATTTCCTTCCCCAGAAGATATTAGTGAACCATGACAATTATGGTTTTTTTTCCTGACAATCGACAATGGGTTCACGGTCATCAGTAGATTCTTAATTGTAGATATTTTTTGTTGAATCCTGCCATGGCGGGATTCAAACCCAGGTCCCCAGAACATTAGCTCAGTTTCTGGATTAATAATCTAGCGATAATACCACTAGGCCATTGCCTCTCCACTGTCCCATTGCAAATGCAGACATAAGTTGGAATCATAGCATCAGACCAGATGCATGTTTTGCTGGTGATGGTAGATTAATTGAAAACCCAAAATACCCTCAGTCCTCAAAATACCTTCAATCATATGGCACATAATTCATTGGGGGAAAAAAAATCTACTTGTATTTCCAAATTTAACACGTTAAATATTTGCTTCTAATCATGTGTAAAAATAAAACTCAGGAAAACCTGAGAGGTGAAGTGTGGCGGAGGAGGAGGAAAGGAGATGGTTTCTGCCATGGGAAGAAGAAGGAAAATCAACCCCACTGGGTAACAGCTGCAAAAAACAACCCCCCTCCCCACCTCCCCACCCCCGGCATGGGAGTTAACAGAGCATGGAGAACATTTGACTTGGAGAAAGATTACAACATCTCACAGGGAAATTATAATGTAAAGCTGTGGACTGTCAAGGCAACTCATCTTGATCATTCTGCTGGCGCTTGATAATCCTCGTTCCCCACAAAGCATGTAATTAAAGCTGAGTTAGCACGTCTCAGAATTATTGTGGGCAGATTTATGAAAACCTGCCATTAGCAATATTTTGGCCATACAGATAAAAAGGAAGGCTCAAGTAATTACCATTTTATGTTATCTGTACCACGATAATTCACTTGAAAAGGGGCATCAGGATTGTCATGAGCGCTTCCTGCCTCGTCCCAGGTGGCCACGCTTCACACTGTTATATGTCACCCAAAGATATTATTTAGAATGCAGAGCGATTAAAGCCACTAACGTTAAAATAATGTCTTCTAATTCCTGCTGTGAATGGTGTGGCGGATCTTTTCCCTTCATCCTTGCTGTTATTCTACAAAGTGAACCGATAAATCACGGAGCTTGGAGATGACGCACTAAAAAAAGCCTTGCAGTCTGCGTGACTCTTTGAGCTGCTGTTATTGAGTTATGTCTGGCCTTAATTTCAATTAGAGCCAATGTCCTTACCAGTCAGACCTCAAATGTGTTATGCAGACAGAAGTACTCAGCGATCAGGCGGATGACATTTAGCAGCATAATTATATTCGATCAAAAAAAAACGTGCTTTGAGAAAGAAACTGAAGGTGGTTGCCGGGGTGCTGGGAGAGAATGAATTTAGCAAGGAGAGTGAAACAAGCACACGAAAGCAAATGAAAAGTATAAATGGAAAATACTGGAAAGGTGCAGCAGATCAGGGTGGCACAATGGGTGCCATCCCTATCTCTGAACTGGCAGTTCCAGCTGTGATTCTCAATTTAGGTCTTGTTGGCCAAGGAAGGTGCCATGGCCAAACATGTTGATCACCAACCTGTTAATCCTTCCAACGCGTAGCCAATGGCAAGTAGGTAAGAATGGGAGAGATTCCTGTTCAGACGTTTGATGGAGCCTCTCCAATCACTACAGCTCCCGACTATAGAAGACTGTAAAAGTGCACATTGCCACAGCCACTCAGGTTCTGGAAGAGGGAACACACCCCCACTCATTCAATCAGTTCAATGAGGCTCCCATCTCAAAGTGTGACTTTGGGTGGGATTTTCCAGTCCATCACAACACCAGAAATTCCCACCGGAAGTCAATGGACCTTTTGCTGGGCTGTCAGATTTTTCCATTCCATCCACAACAATGATTTCCCCTGGCAGGTGGGGCTAGAAAATCAAACCATTTGTCTTTCATTTTGAAACACTAATGAAATTGACTGCTCATTTTCTGTTTCATTTCATATTTTTAAAGAAGTCAAGAAGTTAAACTGAAATTTGAATTGTTATTTCCTGGGATGATAATTCAACTACAACCTGTTAGATGTTGTTCTAAACTGTGTGCCATGTGATTTGAATGGAAGTTTGGACTGTTCTTTAGTGAGCTGTTAATTATTGACATAATTGGGGTTGCATTGACACAACAGGGCTGTCACACAGATTTTCGCAGTTAACACAGTTCAGTGGAATTTTAGGTTGTTAATTTTGTCTGGCACCATGAGTTTGTTGGTGTTGTTGTTTATCGGTTTTATTTTAGTTTGAACAGAAATTTAATTAAACCTACCCAGATTGCACAAAAGGTTTCTGCAGCACTGCATTACACTATAGCAAGAAGCAAGATACTTAGAAAGAATCCACGAGTAGAATCTGATTCAAAGTAATCACTAAGACAACAACACAACATACATTAATACTTCACCAAATTTAAAGGCAAAGTATCCTTATTCTTAACCCAAAACAGCTGCAGAGAAGGGTGGAATATTACAGGGGCAGATAGCTTGCCCCCACCAGTAGCAAAGTCAGCTTGGAACTGACCTGCTCCATGAAACCCCACCCCACCCCACAGCCATAAAGCACTGTGGGTGGGTTAAAGGGACAGCCTGAGACACGTCCGCCTCTCATTGGAGAGAAGGGGAGGATCAATGGTGGGTTGAAGACTGTAAGTGGATTGCAAGAAGGGATATTTCTATATTAGGAGGGCTGGACCCTGATCCACTGACAGCAACCCCAGAAGATAGATGACCCTTCCTTCCTGCCCTTTGAAGAATTTGTTTCAAAAATTGGACTGGCCATTTCTGCCCAACTGCCAATGCAAATGTTTTATGGCATGGGCTGTGTATTAACAGCATCCATTGGCTTGGTAACAAGCCAAATTGACTCTTGATTATTTCTTTAAATATGGTGGTGCGGGACGTCAATTTTCAGGACTAGCCCAGCCCCTCGTATTATAGAGGCGAGCTAGTGGGTGGCCAGGAAGGTGGTGGGGTGCTATCAGCCCTACTTTACCTGCCCACCCCAAACCAAGAACACACTCATTAAATCCTGCCAAAGAAGTCATTATTCCACAGGCTGTTGGTTCCTTTTAACCTAAAACTTACATCAAATATTTCAATGAAGGAAAAGTTCTTTGACTCAGTACAATGTTCCGAAAGGAAGTCAGAGCAGATTGATCACATGACAATGATACTTCAATGCTTCATGTGTAACACCGAGATCTGATTAAAATATCTCCATCTGAAACATTCATCTGCCTTTCTCTTTCAAGTGCTGGCTGACCTGCGATGTATTTCCAACAATTCTGTTTCATTATTTCAAATTTCAGCATTTGCATTTAGTGTGTTCCATCTCATTTAAGCTGAGGCTGAGGGAGCTCACTTGAGGCCTACCAGTTGTCAATTACAGTGACCACAATCCGTAACAAAAAGCCGTCATCACTTCTGTTTGTTTCCTACCTCTATTCCTGAGGAGGATCGGTGTTTTCTGTTGTCAAAGCCGATTATGTGTATTCTTTTTTCTGATTTTGCCCATTAATTTCTTCCCTTCTTTGCAATGTAAATTACATTAAGTCACATCTGGAACTGACAGCACAGCTGCTGAGATCGCAACTTTTCTACCGTTTCCACTAAAACGTGGAGAGAAAAATCTGGACCAACAGAAGCAGAGAATATGAATGTGACCCCACATTGAAGTGGCAGCGTAGCGATCCTGAGAACAGAATTTATCCAATATGTAGTTGGATAATAGAAACGTTCTCTGAATGTTCTCGTTTCTTTTTCAATGATTTTAATAATTACTCCTCCTGAGTTTGCCTCCTACACAGCACGAACCAACAGAAGTAATCCTAAACAGAAAAGCCCTGCGCTGGGCAGTTATTTAAAAGTGGTACTTGAAGTTATAAACTTCCCAAGTGGCCAGTCAGTGATTTGTCCGCCATGATCTTAAGGTCATGACTTAATTTGAATTTGAATCGAGGGCTGCGGACTCTTAACGTGTGTTAACCACAGTGGGCTGGGGAGCAAGTGACAGCTGTGGGTAAATTCTGGAATATGGCAGTGGGGGGGAGGTAAAAGCAAAGCTGAGGAATGACGGGAGACAGACATCAGCAGTATTTAATTCAAAATTCAAGGGCATGTTTGATTCTAACACTATCTAAAACTGATTGGAGCGTGCGTGGTACATGTCACCATTTCTACCCTAAAATGGCAATAGGTGTCCTTTGTATGCTGTATTTACACAATTTACATATTAAAATGGGTATGCCACCTGGAGGAGACATGGCCTGGGTGGGATGGTCTTTGAGAGAGTGGGTGCAGACTTGATGGGCCAAATGGTCTCCTTCTGCACTGTAGAGATTTGCTACCTTTGACATTGTTGCCTCCAGATGAGCCTCATGTAACCTTCCCGTGTGGCCTCCAGCGTCAGCTCTGCCTCAGTTACATCAAAGGAGTGTGGAGTAAGTAGCGATGATCTTTGCGTCATCAGTGGAGACGGGAGAGGTTCCGGAGGATTGGAGGATTGCGGATGTGGTTCCTATATTCAAGAAAGGGAATAGAGGTAGCCCAGGAAATTATCGACCGGTGAGTCTAACCTCAGTGGTTGGTAAGTTGATGGGAAAGATCCTGAGACACAGGATTTATGAACATTTGGAGAAGTATAGTATGATCAAAAGTAGTCAGCACGGCTTTGATAAAGGCAGATTGTGTCTTACGAGCCTGGTTGAGTTTTTTGAAGATGTGACTAAACACATTGACGAAGGAAGAGCAGTAGATGTGGTTTATATGGACTTCAGCGAGGCGTTCGATAAGGTCCCCCATGCAAGGCTTATTGAGAAAGTGAGGGATCATGGGATCCAAGGGGACGTTGCTTTGTGGATCCAGAACTGGCTTGCCCGCAGAGGCAAAGAGTGGTTGTAGATGATTCTTTTTCTGCATGGAGGTCGGTCACCAGTGGGATCTGTCCTGAGACCCTTGCTCTTTGTGATTTTTATAAATGACTTGGATGAGGAAGTGGAGGGGTGGGTTGGTAAGTTTGCCAATGACATAAAGGTTGGAGGTGTTGTGGATAGTTTGGAGGGATGTCAGAAGTTGCAACAAGACATAGATAGGATGCAAGACTGGATGGAGAAGTGGCAGATGGACTTCAACCTGGTTCATTTTGGCAGGTCAAATGGGATGACGGAATATAATATTAAGGGTAAGGCTCTTAGCACTGTAGAGGATCAGAAGGATCTTGGGGTCCGGGTTCATAGGACTCTCAAATTGGCTTCGCAGGTAGAGGATGTGGCTAAGAAGGCGTATGGTGTACTGGCCTTCATCAATCGAGGAATTGAGTTTAGGAGTCGAGAGATAATGCTGCAGCTGTATAAGACCTTGTCAGACCCCATTTGGAGTACTGTGCTCAGTTATGGTCGCCTCATTGCAGGAAGGATGTGGAAGCCATTGAAAGGGTGCAGAGGAGATTTACAAGGATGTTGCCTGGATTGGGTGGCATGCCTTATGAGGATAAGTTGAGAGAGCTCGGTCTTTTCTCCTTAGAGAGACGAAGGGTGAGAGGTGATCTGATAGAGGTGTATTAGATGTTGAGAGGTATTGATCGGGTGGATTCTCAGAGGCTTTTTCCCAGGACTGAAATGACTGCCACAAGAGGACACAGGTTTAGGGTGCTGGAGAGTCGGATCACAGCAGATGTCAGGCGTAAATTTTTCACTCAGAGGGTGGTGGGTGGGTGGAATCGGCTGCCGTCAGTGGTGGTGGAGGCAAATTCATTAGGGTCTTTTAAGAGACTTCTGGATGAGTACATGTGACTTAATAGGATTGAGGGTTATAGGTAAGACTATTAGGTAGAGATAAGATCGGTGCAACTTGTGGGCCGAAGGGCCTATTTGTGCTGTGGTTTTTCTATGATTCTATGATTCTAAATGGGTGGGTGGAGATCACACAATCTATGGCTGTCTCACTGAAACAAGCAAAGGACAGTGACCTCTGTTTTTGTTCTCAGTTCATGGAATGGAAGTGACTTGGAGTGACTTTGTTAAGGGTTTTAAGGTTTTGAAAGGAGTTGATAGGGTAGGTAGAGAGAAACCTTGTCTACAAATGGGTTAGCAAGGAAAACAGGACAGAACCTTAACATATCAGAGCCAGGCGATTCAGGAGTGAAATTAAAAAAAAACTTCATGTAAAAGCTTGAACGCTCTCTTATATAAAGCACCAGATGCTAGCTAGGTCAGTTAATAATTCTAAATGTGAAATTGATAGATATTTGCTTGCCAAGGCTGTGGAACCAAAGTGGGTAGATATTTGGGATATAGATCAATGTGCAATGGACAAATGGCCTACAATCTTGTCTATGTTCCTACAATAAGAGAAATTAAATTTTAGTTTAAATTGGATGGATTTAATCTGATTGAGTGACCAAACACCATTCGCTGTGGAAAAGATATTTTAGAAAGTTGGTCAATAGAGAAAAATATAATTCCATGACCAGTGGCATGGCTTCATGACTGCTTGTGTTTGTTTACTTCCCAGCTTTTTCAGAGCTGTGACAGAGCCTAAACTTGAGTGTCAGTTGGGTCCCAGGGGCCACCCGTAAGTTTCTTGTTGGACAAAGCATTTGCTTGGATTCACACAATTAAACTATCACAGGCTCACCTGGTCATACCAATAATGCAAATACCTCGGAGAGCGGGGAATTCTTCGGCCATTCACACCGGTGGGATTCTCCAGTCCCGCTGGCATCACACTCGCTCCCATGAGTTTCATGGCATAACATCAAGTTGAAGTTCATTTGTTGGTCACAAGTAGGCTTACATTAACACTGTAATGAAGTTACTGTGAAAATCTGCCAGTCGGCACACTCCGGCGCCTGTTCGGGTACACTGAGAGAGAATTTAGCATGGACAATGCACCTAACGCAGAGATTATTTCACTCAAAGGGTGGTGAATCTGTGGAATTCTCTGCCCGTTGAAGTGGTGGAGGCTACCTCATTGAATATATTTAAGTCATGGGTAGATAGGTTTCTGATAGACAAGGGAATTAAGGGTTATGGGGAGAAAGTGGGAAAGTGGAACTGATCCACTTCAGATCAGCCATGATCTTATTGAATGGCGGGGCCGGCTTGAAGGGCTAGATGGCCTACTCCTGCTCCTATTTCTTATGTTCTTATTATTTCCTCGGGTGGAGCAGAGACTATTTCCTCGGGTGGAGCAGAGACTATTTCTTTGGGTGGATGTAGCTGTTACTAGGGGGCGTAACTATAAGGTTCATGGTGGGAGATATAGAAGGGATGTCCAAAGTAGATTCTTCACCCAGAGAGTGGTTGGGGTGTGGAATAGACTGCCTGCTGTGATCGTGGAGTCAGACACTTTAGGGACTTTCAAACGGTTATTGGATAGGCACATGGAGCACTCCAGAATTATAGGGAGGGGATAGCTTGATCTTGGGATTGGACATAGCTCAGCACAATATTGAGGGCCGAAGGGTCTGTACTGTGCTGTACTGTTCTATGTTCTACATCTATGTCCTAACCAGCATGTCTTTCAGACTGTGGGAGGAAACCGGAGCACCCGGAGGAAACCCACGCAGACACGGGGAGAACGTGAAAAATCCACACAGACAGTGACCCAAACTGGGAATCGAGCCTGGGTCCCAGATGCTGTGAGGCAGCTGTGCTAACCACTATGGCACTGTGCCACTCAGTGGGAAATCCTATTTGACAGCAGTGAGATCAGACAATGCCATTGCTAGTGAACAGCGCACCACCTCCTGCCACCCAGAAACACGCGGCTGGTAGGCCGGATAATTCCCACCTGAAATATTTCATACACTTTGCACTCTGAGTGACTGAAAGACAAGGCTGAGTTTTAGCAATGACTTCAGAATCCAAATCTCAGGCCAAAAAGCAATTCTGACTGTACACTTGCCAGCCGTGGGACCGTTCGATGATTTTGCTGCCGGCAGTTAGCCTGCAAATTTGCAAAGGGTTGGTGTCCAGGATCTGTGCTCTTCCTGATATTTACGAATGACCTGGAATTTGGTGCACAAGGCACAATTTCAAAACTTACAGACAACACGAAATGTAAAAGTATTGTGAGGAAGGATACATTTTTAAAAGGAGAGGCAAGAACAGAGGGACCTGTGTGTAGATGCGTACAAATCATTAAAGGTGGCAGGGCTGATTGAGAGGGCGAATAATAAAGGAAACGTCATCCTGGGATTGAACGATAGGAACAGAGAGGACAGGAGCAAGCATGTCAGTTTAATCCTGTATAAAACGTTGGTTTGGCCTCAATTGGAGTATAGTGGCCAGTTCAGGTTACAACACTTTAGGAAGGATGTGAAGCTGCAGAAAAGATTCATAAGAATGGATCCTTATCCAGAAACGTGTGTTATGGGGAGAAAGCAGGATTAGGCTATTGATTTGGATGATTAGTCATGACCGTAATGAATAGCTGAGCAGGCTTGAAGGGCTAAATGGCCTCCTCCTGCTCCTACCTTCTATGTTTCCGTTTCTATCAAATGAGCTACATTACGGGCTTGACTGTTTATCTTTAAATGCTTGTCAGTGTTTGCACTCTCAGGATTGTTTATCATTTGATGCCCAATCGCGGAATCACATCAGGCAGCAGAATTTTCTGTGGGGATTTGCAAGTACTGATTGAGTAAAGTCTGAACAACCAAAGGAATGGGCTGTTTGATTCGGTCAACCCAATCATTGGTACCTGGCATTGCTCCAGCACTGAAGTTCATTTTTTTATTTGTGTGGTAAGCAGAATGTCTTTCTGGCCTGATGGCAGCATCTCATAATTGGAAAATACCACTCACATAGTCAATGGATAGTGGCAGCATGCAATGGCTTGTTTAACCTGTGTGTCCCAATGACTACATTGGAGAAAGTTCTCTTCATCTGTCAGCTGGGCTTCTATCAAGGCCATGATATGGATGCAATCATTCATAATAAGCTCAAAGAACAAAGATCAAAGAAAATTACAGCACAGGAACAGGCTCTTCAGCCCTCCAAGCCTGCACCGACTGTGCTGCCTGACTTAATTAAAATCCCCTACGCTTCTGGAGATCATTTCCCACTATTCCCATTTCATTCATGTACTTGTCAAGACGCCCCTTAAAAGTCACTACCATATCCACTTCCACTACCTCCCCCCGCAACGAGTTCCAGGCACCCACCACTCTCTGTGTAAAAAATCTGCCTCGCACATCTCTTTTAAAACTTGCCCCTTGCATCTTAAACCAATGCCCCTCATGGATGGCAAGAGCCTTGTTC
Organism: Carcharhinus amblyrhynchos; assembly: GCF_965287045.1. Lineage (NCBI taxonomy): Eukaryota > Metazoa > Chordata > Chondrichthyes > Carcharhiniformes > Carcharhinidae > Carcharhinus > Carcharhinus amblyrhynchos. The sequence continues at coordinate 41,202,776 of NC_137324.1, read as the reverse complement.
AAAAGTGAATGGACATTGTGGGGAGAAATACAGAGAGATCACTAATCAGCTGATGCAAGGATAAGTGGGGTGGGAAAGTTTTGAGATGATCAATACTATCTACGAACTGCAATTAAAATGTTACTTTTTCTGTGATGCATCCCTTATAATGTCTTTTTGATTGTTTTATCCGCTTGACTAAACCACAGCTGCACATCTCAATATGGTTTCAGAGATGTCCAGACATCTGCCTAAAATAAGCAGTTATTAACATAGCTGATCAAGTAGCGGAGTGTTTCTCAGGGGTCTTTCATTACAAGTCAAAACAGGTTAATGTTACCTTTTGAAATTGGTTCATGAAGACAATGCTAGAGTACTTTATGCATCTTTCTAAAATAAATCAGAATTCTAAGTGTTGGGTTCAGGGAACTGAACCATTTTTAACTGGTAAAGAATATTATATGTTAGCAATTGCCATCTATCCATTTCATTAACACTGAGCTTATAGAATGAGATGATGTATCTGGAATTTAAGTATGGTGATCTCTGTTGCTTCATTGCAACAGACACAGTTGTCTGCCTAGTAAAATTAACGGATGGAAAATAGTCATTTGGCAGTGCACAATTTGAATATTCTGAAAAAGGATGTGTTGTCAAAGTTTTTCAGCTTGCGCTTACCAGGACAATTCACAAGAATATTAAATGTAAATGGAACAACAATTTATACTGTAAGAGAAAAGAGCACTGGTTGGCAAGTGGACTCTGATTAGTCGAGTCAATGTCCTGATAAGTGCAGGATGGAAAATCACATACACCATAACTTCAGCATACGGAGCTCTCAATGGCTGCAAAGTTATGCCATCTACCACACAGAGACACAGAGCAGGATTTTCCAGTCTCAGAAATTCCCACCCCAGGTCAACAGACCTTTCAACTGCCTGTCAAATTGTTCATCACTTCTGAGATGATTCCCAAAGTGGGCAGGACTGGAAAATTCACCCCATGCTTCATGTTTCTGGATCAGTGACAGTACATAAATGATGTTCTTACATAAATTATTAATTTTTTCTGCAATTGTAGGAATATAGACATTAGTAAAATGAGCAAACTTTAATTGAGCAGACTTGAGTAATGGATAGGTGGAATGAACATCTAGCAAATTAGTTAATGTTATAGTGATTTAACCTTTGTCAAGTAACAAGAGCAGCATCAAGGGTAGCTAGGGATGAGCAATAAATGATTAATGAATATAAAAAAAGGCTTTGAGAGGGATATATCCGTGAACGATTGTTTGTGATGGCGCGTGATGACGTTTGCACTGCATTGTTTTCTTTCTTCTCACAATTGGTGGCATATGAGGCAGACAAAGCACACGCTTACATTTGTTTCCTTTACTAGATTTTTCCGGAACAGGTCACCAGCCTGTTGCCAGAGCCTTATAGCTTGAGGGCCACCACTCTGTATCAAACATGGCTGACCAGGACATTCTCCCAATCTAACCATCTTGCATAGGCATTCTGGAAAGATTTACAGGTTCATAGTCAACTTGTTTAGCCATGTTATGGACATATCTTCCATGGCCATCAAGTCATGGAATGCGACTCAACCCCAGAGTTTCTGGCTCAGAGGGAGGGACATCACCCACTGCACTACAAGACCTTCATAGTAACAGTGATTATGCATAAATTATTCAAATAAGAAGTATTTACTCATTATGGAACAGTATCCTAGCAAAATACATCTGATGATATGCCAGCATCTGGGCGAATTGTACAATTACTAAAGTGAGATGGGCTGTATGAGTCACACCCTCACATGGACTTTTTAACTGATCTTTCTCTGGAACGTCGATATAAAAAAAATTGTTAATGTTAATTGCCATTCTCTGTGATCGCATCCCTTGAACTTGACTAAAGCATTGAAAAAGTAGCATTCTTGTTTAGTTTTCTAAATTAACCAGTTGATTTGTTTAACTTATTCTTTCATGGGATATGGGTGTCATTGACAAGGCCATCCCGAATTGTTCTTGAACTCAAGGGCTTGCTAGGTCATTTCTGTGGATCTGAAGTCACCTATAGGCCAGATCAGTTAAAGATGGCAGATTTTCTTAATACCCAAAGGGTATTAGTGAACTTGATGGGGTTTTATGATAATTTATGACTGTTTCATTGTCACCATTATTGAGATTACCATTACATTTGAGATTTATTAATTGAATTTACATTCCACCAAGTGTCATTATGGGATTTGAGCATTAGCGTGGGCCTCTGGATGACTAGCCTAGTGACATTACTATGCCAACAGGTGCCCTTCCTTTATGCTACTGTGTACTGCCTGTTGGAGAGGAGGTTAGATTGTGTGTCTGCTCTCATCAGATGTTCAATTGGTCCATACGTGGCAAATGAAGCTCAGGTCCGAGGCTTTGGATGAGGTTAGGTGGCAGACAGAGAGTTTAGATGAGTAGGTGAACAAGGGATGAAAATTGATTAAGGAAAGAAAGAAAATTAAATGAAAATATAGTTAAACTCTGGGACAGAGCACGGTGGACCTGGGAAGGGAGTATAGATGGAGGTGATGCACGTGCAGAGCAAAGATTGGGCTGTTAAAATTGAGCCTGAGACTGGCATCTTGTCAGAGTTCTGCTATAAATAGAGTTTCTGAAATAATTTGAGATATTTTCCCTATATCAGGAAGCTTATCCCACAAGCTGATCGCTCTTTGTGTGGAGGGGAGTTATAGGTTTATGCTGGTAATCCCTCTGTCATTTTATGCCTGGGAACATCCATTATCCAGACATTGACACTATTATCAAAACCTTCGCCTCAGTTCAGCCTGAGAACAGCTGAGGGGTGTCATGGTGGCTGTGTCTTCATGATTTTTATTTTGCCATAATGTCATTGGAGAGAATTGTTGTTTTATTGAAAGTAATTGGGGAGAAAATTAAAATTGGCAGTAAAAGTGGTGTTTAATATGATTGGTAAATACAAGAAAATGGACAGCAATTTACCTAATAATGGACAAAGAAGGATAATTGATTAATTAAGAAAATGAAATTTGACAGATTTGCCAGCCACAATGTAGACAAAGGAAATGACAGATCAAGAACTTTTACCATAACTATATATGCATTTTAATTACAAAGTTGAATGAAAATGGTAACACATTCACATTCTTTTTTATCAAGAATTCCTTCTCAGTGCTCACTTCTGACTTTTGACAAACATTTGGGAGCCAATGAGTTATTTGCTTAACTTGAATTAATCAAATAAATTAGCACACTTCACTTTATTTTACATTGCAATACAAATTTAATACAATTAAGAAATTATTCTAATGATGATGAGCAGGAAATGATTTTGCACATTAAAAAATACTTTACTCCAGGATATGTAAGATGAAGGAGCATCAGTTGGAATGACGTCTATATGTTGTCTTGTGAAATTCTTCTTGTTAGCCTCTGTAGTGCAGCAAGTAGACATGCAGAAGTCTGTGTAGAACCAGAAGTAAACTGATCTTTGTTTGCTGGAGATTTTCTGATTTGGATAACAAATATACTCGAAGCATGCATTTGAAGCATGCATTTATGCACTAACCTGATGAAGGGGCAGTGCTCCGAAAGCTTGTGCTACCAAATAAACCTGTTGGACTTCAACCTGGTGCTGTGAGACTTCTTACTGTACTCACCCCAGTCCAACGCTGGCATCTCCACATCATTATGCATAAAGATTAAGGAACCAGAGCTTGATTTCATTGGAAAAGAGGAGACTTCAAGGTGACTTAATTGAGGTTTAAAGATTATGAGAGGAAATTAAAATGTTCACCATAATGAAATATTTGAATACCAGGGGAACATACGTTAAAATGAGGAAGTCAGGATGAACTTTACCGCCCAAAAGGTGTTGTTTAATGAATTGTCAGAGAGAGTCATTAATGCAAATGGATTCAAAAGCCCATTAGATGCATTTCTGGTGAGAAAAGGGATAGAGAAATACAAAGAGAAGGCTGTACTCGAAATTCTGGGTATGATGTGGATACAGTATTGTTTTCGGTACAATGGTGTGGCTGCTCCAGTAAGTGGCATATGAGATCACACTGAACAATCCCTCATTGGACAACAGCCCAACCTGGGAATGTAACTACAGGACTCCCTTGTGTCCTTCACAAATAGCAGGTCATTAATTTGTTATCTTTGCAAAAATCTGCAAGTGGAGAGGTGAGTGCCTCAGAATAGCTCAGCACAGTTCCAGATGGTCAGTCAAAGTAAAACTGTCAAAGGTCTGAGGGGAATGAAAAATTGGATTAAAAACAAAAACATAAAAGTCAGTCTTGAAATAAATTTAAATGACTCTAACCCATCTCCCTCCAATGTATCGGAGCTCATGGTGAAAAGCCAAAACCACCCAAAATTGGCATCTAATCCATCTGTTCCTTCTCAGAATAGCACAAAAAGCTAAGAGTGGCTAAAAACTTGTTGTCCAAATTGCAAAGGAGTTTAAACAAAGGCAAAATAATGTCAATGCTAGAAATCTGCAGCAAGTCAGAAAATGCCAGAAAGACTAAACGCGTCGGATTGCACCTTTGGAAAGAGAATAGTTCACATTTCAGGTCATCAAATCTTCATCATGATGGCAAAAGCTGCAGATGTAACAGAGACTGGGAAAGGCAGAGAGGAAGGAAAGAACAAAACACAATGTCTATGATAGTCTCAAAGGTAGGCAAGATTAAATGATGAAAAGGACGATGAAGTAATGCAACGAAGGAAGGAATGGGGCAAGTAAAGATATCACATCAGCGATGATCACATCGAATGGTGGAACAGATTCAATGGGCCGAATGGCCAACTTCTGTTCCAAGGTCTTACGGTCTAAACAATGTGTCTAGAGGAGATGTAAATGACAATGGCAGAATTATTACCAACGCCTGCTGTCCAAAGTTCGACAGAACCTCGAGGAGCATTACCTCATCATGCAGTTAGGCACTTTACAGCCTCTGGATTCAACGTTTAGTTTAACAATTACAGTTCACTCATCACTGCTTCCATTTTTCAGATTCCAGCACCTTCTGCATTTTGTTTTTATTTTCCTCTAAACCAACTACTTGTTTCTTGGTGGCTCCGTTGCCACTCCATTTTCCTTAATCCATCATCCCTTCTGTTATTTAGTCTCTCCTGCCTTCCACTCCATCACAGGCATTCCCTTTTGTTCTCCTGTCTCCCCACAATCCCTGTCCCCATCCCTACCTCCTTACATTGCCTGTGGACTTGCTTCAAACCTGTTGCAACCCTAATTGTTTGCCAGCTCTGATGAAAGCTCATCGAACTGGAACACTATATTCTGCTTCTTTCTCCATGGGTGCTGCCTGACCTGAGTATTTCCGGCACTTGCCTCTTTTTATTGCAAAGGAGCTTGCTCAAACTCCTGACTTTGACAGGTTTAATGCTAAATACAAGCGGAATAACAATTGAGATTCCATCATCTTCAGTCATGACTTGCTCTCACCCATGAAAAACAAATAACAACTGCCTTAAAATTGTGCTGTAGGGTAATAAAATAGACAGATCAGTGTTTTTTGGTGAAATAATAGGGAAGAATTTAATAAAAACACATTACGCATTCAAACACTAACAGTCCACAACGGAATGGGATAGGGACTGAAAAGTGTGCACTTGCTCATCAAAATACTAAGTTTAAGTATCAAACCATCATTAGATTTATGTTTTGCTGTGTTATATAAAAGTCATATGTTTTATGTATTGGGTTTATGTTATGTCTTTTTGTGCCCAGTTGGGTACTGAAAATCTAAGACATTTTGACTAACTACCTTGAGTCCCTGTTACAGCCTCTTGAAACGAGAACTGAAAACAATTCATCAAAGTTAATCCCAGTGCTCCGAGGATTTATATATAAAGTAACCAAGTTAACTTTTGACAAGAAGCCTTTCTCTTGCCCCTAGCTTCCAACAGCACCCACCTAGGAATACTACTTCTTGTTATTTTGGTGATACAGTCATAGTTCTTTTTCCTCTGATTGTGTTCCTCCTATATTCCAAGTGCATCACGTTCTACATATTCTTTAGCCTCCACACTGCATCCCCGCTGTATGCTCCCACCTTGCCTTATTTATGTTTCAGGACTTCAAAACTGGAACTCCTTGCTGCCATCTACCTGCAGTGTTCCCTTTTCCCTCTCATCTACTCTGAGACTCAAACTTCATATCATGTGACCATTTATTTTTATTTCAGCCTGTCTATGTTCTCTGTTCAACTTTGCTGGTAGCATACTCTGTGGGCGTTAACTCCTCATGTAGCTGCCTCAGGATGGTTTTGCTTCTTTACATCATTGAAACCACAAAAACCCTACAGTGCATAAGGAGACCATTCGGCCCATTGAGTCTGCACCGAGAAAAATCCCACTTGTGCCCTATCCCCGTCATCCCACATATTTACCCCACTAATCCCTCTAACCTACACATCACAGGACACGAAGGGGCAATTTAGCATGGCCAATGAACCTAACCCGCACACATCTATGGAAGGTGAGAGGAAACCGGAGCACCCAGAGGAAACCCACACAGACACAGGGAGAATGTTCAAACCCCACAAAGGCAGTGACCCAAGCCAGGAATTGAACCCTGATCCCTGGAGCTGTGAGGCAGCAATGCTAACCACTGTGCTGCCCATTGGTGTGCCTCCACTTCATAAACTACATTATTACTCAGGAAGAGAACTTTTTTTTACTTTTTAGAGAGGTATCAATTATCACTCAATAGGGTAGAAATTCATCTTGACAGGCTATGCAAAAGAGGGGTGACACGGTAGCACAGTGGTTAGCACTGCTGCTTCACAGCTCCATGGACCTGAGTTCGATTCCCGGCTCGGGTCACTGTCTATGTGGAGTCTGCACATTCTCCTCGTGTCTGCATGGGTTTCCTCCGGGTGCTCCAGTTTCCTCCCACAGTCCAAAGATGTGCAGCTTAGGTTGATTGGCCGTGCTAAAATTGCCCTTAGTGTCCTGAGATGCATAGGTTAGAAGGATTATTGGGTAAAATATGTAGGGATATGGGGTTAAGACCTGCGTGGGATTGTGGTCCAACAATCCTACCCAGGGATTTGAGTCTAGGTGACCCTTCGTCAGAGCAGACGAAGCTCTGATGAAGGGTCACCCAAAGTCGAAACGTTGGCTCTATTCTCTCTCCTCAGATGTTGTCAGACCGGCTGAGATTTTCCAGCATTTTCTGTTTCTCTTTTAGCTCGATATATCATAAATCCATTCAAAAGTGCGGTCAATGAAACAGAATACCAGGCATTGCATTTCATCAGCTGGTCCAGTATCACTCATTGTGTGCCCTGAAGAATTTTTAAATGGTCGGGGAAGCACAGTTGGTCTACATTACACTGGTCAGTTCACACTCCATTATTCTCAATGCTATGTTCTGACCCTAACTCTACTGCATGATTGTCCCTGTAAACAGCCGACTTGAATCCGGTGGCAACGAGTCACAGTGCCACCAATCTTGGTCAGGTTCGCATTTGGGAGAACAAACTGCTTCGATTGCCCTGTGCGCAACTATCAAAATTCCATGAGCCCCACAGAGTTTAAGGGAACAAGTTCTCATCTGGATCTGTAAACAAAAGTATGTTCTTCTATTGCTTTACGCAGCAGCCCGAGTATTAATAAACTGGCCCCAAAGTAAGCCGAGAGTGAAATGGGATTGCTTGAAGGAGGCATTATGAAAGTGAAATTTTAAAAAGACCAGGAGTCAGGATGTGTTGCAGTCCAGATAATTTGATTGTGCCGATAACAGATGATGCTCAGAAAAGAAATGAACCGCAGCTTGTTTGTTCTCTCCGTTATCACCAAAAACATGTTTTTCACAAATTGAAAACGTACAACCTTCCTGTCCTAAATATTGCAAATCAAAGTCAGAAGCAGCAAGGGCTCAATGAGACGGCTGGGGGGTTACAGGGAGTCACGGTGGTGCTGCTTGGCAACTCTATTGATTTGTTTTCTCTTTCTTCTTTCTGCCTTTCAGGGGGCATCTTCGAGCCTAGTGGTAAAATTTGCGGACACCGACAAGGAACGCACAATGCGTCGCATGCAGCAAATGGCAGGGCAGATGGGGATGTTCAACCCAATGGCAATTCAATTTGGTGCATACGGTGCCTACGCTCAAGCGGTAAGTGGCACCTTATTTCATTCCAGAAGCAGAGAACAATTTCTGAACGCCCATGCACACTGTTCCTGGCTATGAAGGAGTAAAAGTGCTTATCTTGTCCAGCAAATTGAATTAGAACAGGAATAATTCATGTTTTCAGTAAAGTGTTACTAATATGCAAATCTACAATTATTACAGTAATGATACATTAATATATCTATAATGGATATATTATAATATATCTATATGTAACAGCTGTATTATATATTCATATATCTACATTACATCGATACAATTTTCCTCTATTTTAAACGCTCCAGTCAAAAAAGTGTAACTGCGTACTTATGAATAGTAGATTTCGGTAATCTTTGCTGCAGTAACTCAAATACCCGAGTCGTTTAAAGTAGCATTGTTACCATGGAAACACTTTCTTGCAAGACAGCTTATAGTGGTTTTATATAGACCTGGTAGCAACGCTGAGTGATATGATTGCCTTGGTCGGTTGCAACGAGCACTGCTAATAATTTTAAAAGAAAAATTCAGCCGAAATTCTGAGAGCCTCAACAATAATAGTTTGCATTGCGTTTGGTCAAGGAGCCAAAAGCAAAGTTCTGGTGCCTCGTCACTGAGAGCTGCAGTTCACAGCGCTGATCCAGCAGTGAGGTCTGCTCATTTACATAGCTTCCCGCTGTTGTTGGCACTTTGTGAAAGTCCAGTGGCGAATTGGATGCTGGGGTCAGGACTGCATTGTCTGTCAGCAATAGATAATAAAATAAACTGGCTGCTCTCAATCTAATAGGAATTGGGATTTTTTTTAAAAAAAATCTGTCAATTCATTCATGGGATGTGGGCTTCTATGGCTAGCCCAGCACTTATTACCCATCCCACTTGCCCTTGAGAAGGTAGTGGTGAGCTGCCTTCTTGAGCTGCTGCAGTCCATGTGGTGTAAGAAAAACCCACAGTGCTGTTGGGGAGAGAGTTCCAGGATTTTGACGCAGCCACAGTGAAGGAATGATGATACACTTTCAAATCAGGGTGGTGAATGGCTTGGGGAAAACTTCCAGATGGTAGTGCTCCCAGATATCGAGTTACCTTTGTGCTTCTAGATGTTAGCAGTCATGGGTTTGGAAGGTGCTACCAAAGGAGCCTTGGTAAGTTCCTGTAATGCATCTTGTAGATGGCACACACTGGGTGTCAGTGGTGGAGGTATTGACTGTTTATGGATAGCAATCAAGCAGGCTGCATTGTCCTGGATAGCATCACATCTCTTGACTGTTATTGGAGCTGCATTCATCCAGTCAAGTGGAGAGCATTCCATCAAACTCTTGATGTGCCTTGTAGATGGTGTGTATAATTGAAAAGGACTATGGGCAAACTGCAGGGACACGGGACTAATTGGATAACTGTTTCTGAGATCCAGCTCAGACACAATGGGCCAATTGGCTTCCTTCTGTACTACTTAATTCCCTGATTTGAACTGAGTCAACTTTTGTTGTTAAAAGTTGTCTGGGACCACAACAAGCCCATTCATAGGTCAACCTCTGGAAGCCAAGCATCAGGAAATGGAGATATGAAGAGTAATTCTGAAGATGGAGCCTTTGCCTTAGCAGTGATTTAAAATAGATCCTGATAACCTCACTCTGGCAGCAGGGGAAGGAGATAACTCTCAGCAACCCCACTCTTCCTTGATGCCAGGTTCATTCATAAAGCACTGAGTGTATTTGAATGAGAGACCCATCCCCCCTACACCCCCACTGCTCTCCAGGAGCCTGCAAGCAACCCAGGGTTTGCTTATCATTCTGCCCATTTGGTAAGTCCCCCAACCCACTTCTTGGTTAATACCAGTGACAGTGGGATGATGCCCTTATATGGATATTAATTCTCCACTTAAAAGACCTCAATTAGTGTCTGGAGGGGCTGTGGGAATGCCTTCCATGGACATTCCCACCACACACTTAATCAAAGTGGAGACAGGAAAGTGACAAAGTCTCTACCCACCACCCTCCCAGCTGAGTAAATGTCCCCTGGCACTCAACTTACCATGGGCATGAAATTCTGCCCAGTGTTTTAGAGTTGAAAGTGATGTTTCACTTTCACTTTTCACAGGAACAGATGCAGTTGAGAGGAAATAAATCTCAGATTCAAACAGAAAAATTAAGGCTGAGTTTAAAACAACATATGTATAAATATATTAAGAAATAGCAGTATCAGAAAAAATAACAAGACTCTCAAGCAAACTCTGCATAAGGACAATATGAAAAAAGATAGTGTTGGAAAGACTCACTAGGTCAGGCAGCATCTATGGAGAGAGAAATTGAGTTGACATTAACCTTTCTGATGAAGTGTCATCAACCTGAAAGGTTTCTCTCCTCACAGATACCATCTGACCTGCAGAGTATTTCTATTGTTTCCTGTTTTTATTTCATGTTTCTATCATCCATTGTGTTTTGTTTTTACATATAAAGGCTTAATACTGTTAAACATGCAAAGGCTATCCAGGCAGACCCAAAACATTTCCCTGGCACGCTTAATTATCATAGGCAAATAAACACAGGTAAAATTTCTGTGATGTAATAGAACATTTCCCACCAATCTGGGAAGATAATTGGGTAAAGCTGATTAAGTTAACATTACCCAATTCATTCCTAAGTGTTCATTTTGTATTAAGAACAGTAATCAGAGTATTTTTCCTGCCCTGCGTAGCTTGATATTTTGTTATTCAATGTATTGTGTATTATGTAAAGATACACATTACAATAAACACTGTGTAATATTCAACACACCATGAAATTAGTACATATTTTAAGCTGGATAGCAGATTCTAGATTGTGTACATTGTCAAGGATACGTTACAGTGTTTATTCAGAAAGGTTTATATGACAAATTGGTATTATGATAAAACGAACTGAAAGTGAGTCAAGGAGGAAATTGAATGGATTGCCAGCTGTCAAATGAGAAAGTGTTAAGGGTGAGCATGAGTGTGAGAGCCTTGTGGCAATAACTGCTGACATCCTTCTTAGTTGTCTCCATGCTGAGCTGCCACATTTGGAGGCCAAAGCCGCAGTGATTTTGGCAACATCTGTATGTTTTTATGTGTAAAGGAAGAATTTATAATATTAAAGTTTAAAGTTTACTTATTAGTGTCACAAGTCGGCTTACATTAACACTGCAGTGAAGTTACTGTGAAAATCCCCTGGTCACCACACTCTGGCACCTGTCCAGGTACACTGAGGGAGAATTTAGCATGGCCAATACAGCTAACCAGCACATTTTTTTGGACTATGGGAGGAAACCAGAGCACCCAGAGGAAACCCACGCAGATACAGGGAGAACATGCAGACTCTGTACAAACAATGACCCAAGCCAAGAATCAAACCCAGGTCCCTAGAGCTGTGAGGAAGCAGTGCTGACCACAATGCCACCATGCTGCCCATGTGCCACTGTGCTGCCTGTCAAATGAGTTTTTTATACCAGGAGTGCATTTCACAAACTTGGATGACGAAGTTAACTCGCTTGACAGGATTTCCCACCCATTCATTCCTAAAATTTACTCTATCCAATATAAATATCTGACAAGGTATATAGTACTCTGTGTTGTCAAGTTTGACTTAAAATAGCTTAATTTGAAGTCAGAATGATGCGGATTGTCCCAAGCAATTTAAGTGAATGTCTCAGAATTACAATTTTACCGCAAAATGATTCACTCTATAACGAATTGGGGAAAAAACGCCAAGCAATTTTAAAATTCAGTTCATTTTAACATCTTGACCATACATGTAATAGTGAATAATCCTCTTCCATAAGCAGTGCTTCCTGAATCTAGCTTGGTGTAACTAATTACATTTTTATAGTGCATTCTTGGAATTTTTTTTATTCCCTAATATCCTGTTGAAGTTCTAGTACAAACTCAAAAATTATTCTGCAAAGTATTGATGAATACAATATGATTTTGAGCGTGTATGTGGGTGAGTAGGATTTTCTGCTGCTAATGTTAGACCCACTTATTGAGAAGTATTTTCGACAATCCCTTCAAAATTGCATGAAATGTCTGTGCAGCGTCTGCGCATTCTCCCCGTGTCTGCGTGGTTTTCCTCCCAGTGCTCCGGTTTCCTCCCACACTCTGAAGATGTACAGGTTAGGTGAATTGATCACGCTAAACTGCCACTTAGTGTCAGGGGAACTGACAGGGTAAATGCACGGGGTTATGGGAGTAGTGCCTGGGTGGGATTGTTGTCAGTTACAGGCTTGATGGGCTGAATGGCCTCCTGCTCTTTTATGATTCTATGAAATGGAGAAACCCCCAGTGTTTGGAGGTACTAATGTCATAATGCAAATCACGTTCATCCTGACAATTAAATATTATCAACTTCATTCACTGTTAACATTACAGCATCTGAAGCGTCTTATTTTGTGAGATTCTTAATTCTGCTATTCTGTAGTGGATAAAAATGTCTTGTTCGCATATACGCACAGCACTGGGGAACTGGAGTGTGTGACAGCAGCAGAGACACTAATTAATTCTGGTACAGCAGCTAACGATGGTGTAGAGAGCATGAATCAGCTGTCATGCTGCATGCGCCATCTAGTGAGCCTGATGCCCCACAGTCTCTGATTCTTCAAATAACGTCTTCTACACAAACCTTAATCTGCTAAACGGTTGATCGGGCAACTGCCCTTTTTCGTGTATTTTAAAATGAAAACCATAATACTTTTAAAAAATTTAAATCTCCTGCATCTTGTGGGACATAAGTCCTGTCTGGTGGCTTGTTATTAAGAATTTGTCACTTCATTTTATCCATTGTTCTGGTAACAAAAACACTTAACCTGGTAATAAAGTTTATTTATTAGTGTCACAAGTAGGCTCACATTAACACCACAATGAAGTTACTGTGAAAAACCCCTAGTTGCCACACTCCGGCACCTGTTTGGCTTCTCTGAGAGAGAATTTAGCATGGCCAGTGCACCTGACCAGCACGTCTTTGGGACTGTGGGAGGAAACCCATACAGACACAGGGAGGACATGCAAGCTCCACACAGACAGTGACCCAACATCAGAATCAAACCCAGGGCCCTGGCACTGTGAGGCAGCAGTGCTAACCATTGTGCCACCATGCCGCATAGGATGGTTGCTAATGCCAGTCTGGATGACGTGATCTAAAATAGATGCTTTTTGGTCAGAAAGGGCCCTGAGTTAACATTTGGTATCCGAGGTTGAAGAACAATATATATTATTTGTAAAATGCTGAGGATGTTGGACATCAAATGTAAGAGAGAACATGCTATTTACACACATCCGCGAGAGAATAGATAGCTCAGAGTTTTAGGATTATTTTGGCATTTAAAAAGTGATGATCTATCAAAATGGAGCCGAGTGAAGGTACAATGCAGTGACCTAAAGGCAATGAAAGGGAAAGTGAGAAAAAATCGTAAGTGCATGAAATCCGTCTGAGAATGAACAACATCACATTTAAAACTAGTATTTATTTTAAATGATTGTGGTTGCTTTTATCAACAGAATAATTTGACAGTAACAATGCCAGATGGAATACAAAATCTGATTTTAAGTGCTCTTAGATTAAGTGCAATTTGTGCCTTAGTACACCAGTACTCAAAAAAATGCATCTCCAGGGCCACTCATGCCTGCTAGCTGCTTACTTCTGTCCCATCCATGGGAATTTATTTGAATATAAATGGGGGGGAGGGGAGCAAAGAAAAATACATTGAAAGTTGGTGATACTTTTTTTAACGTCTTATATATTTGGATATTGATTGAAAAGTAGATGTTGGATCTCTCCACAACAATGGGACCAAAATGTATTTATTAACCTCTCCTCTTCTTTCTTCATCATGAATGATATGAATAAAAGTTTAGCTCGTTCCTTTCTCTCCGGTAGTGACTCAGTGACAGCGCTCTCACCTCTGAACCAGGAGGTTGTAGATTCAAGGATGGGATTTTCCAGCCATTCCTGCCAATGGGAGCTTCCAGTCCCACTGATGATGAAGCCACTCCCCTCCTCTCACCCCACACGGGCAGTGAGAGATGCATATAATGGGAAACTCCATGATAGGTTGCCACTCTTCCTGCCACAAAACACGCCATAGGAATACTGCCCCAAGTCTCACTCCAGAGACTTGAGTGCTTAATCCAGGTTGACATACAAGTGCAGTATTGACAGACTGCTGCATACTCAGAAGTGCCATCTTTCAGATGAGACATTAAACCAAGGTGCTGATTTGGCTCCCAGGCGAATGTTAAAGAAACAGAATTCCATCGCGCTGCATGAGGGAGAGCAGGTAAATACTTAGAACGTAGAACATAGAACATTACAGCGCAGAACAGGCCCTTCGGCCCACGATGTTGCGCCGACCAATTAAAAAAGCAATGACCCTCTAACCTAAACCAATCCCTTTCCATCCATAAACCTATCCACGGATCTCTTAAAAGCCCCCAAACTAGGCGCATTTACAACTGCAGCAGGCAGGGCATTCCAATCCCTCACCACCCTCTGGGTAAAGAACCTACCTCTGACATCCGTCCTTTATCTACCACCCCTTAATTTAAAGCTATGCCCCTTCGTGCTAGCTTTCTCCATCCGAGGAAAAAGGCTATCACTGTCCACCCTATCTAAACCTCTAATCATCTTATATGTTTCAATAAGGTCCCCTCTTAGTCGCCTTCTTTCTAACGAAAACAACCCTAAATCCCTCAGTCTCTCCTCATAGGACCTCCCCTCCATACCAGGCAACATCCTGGTAAACCTCCTCTGCACCCTCTCCAATGCCTCCACATCCTTCCTATAATGTGGGGACCAGAACTGCACACAATACTCCAAGTGCGGACGCACCAGAGTTTTGTACAGTTGCAACATGACGTTGCGGCTCCTAAATTCAATCCCCCTACCAATAAACGCCAAGACACACTGTATGCCTTCCTAACTACCTTATCTACTTGATTCCCAACTTTCAGGGATCTATGTACATATACACCTAGATCCCTCTGTTCATCAACATTATTCAGAGTCCTACCGTTAACCCTATACTCTACACATCAGTTATTCCTGCCAAAGTGAATTACCTCACACTTTTCCGCATTAAACTCCATCTGCCACCTCTCGGCCCAGCTCTGCAACTTGTCCAAGTCTCTCTGTAAACTATGACACCCCTCTTCACTATCTACCACTCCTCCGACTTTGGTGTCATCAGCAAATTTACTGATCCACCCAACTACACCCTCATCCAGATCATTTATAAAATTTACAAACAGCAGTGGCCCCAAAACAGATCCCTGAGGCACACCACTTGTAACCGAACTCCATGACGAATACTTTCCATCAACCACCACCCTCTGTCTCCTATCTGCTAGCCAATTCCTGATCCAATTAACTAAATCACCCCCAATCCCATACATCTGCATTTTCTGCAGAAGCCTTCCATGGTGAACCTTATCAAACGCCTTACTAAAGTCCATATATAACACGTCAACTGCCTTACCCCCATCCACCTCTTTGGTCACTTTCTCAAAAAACTCAATAAGGTTAGTAAGGCACGACCTACCCTTCATGAAACCGTGCTGACTATCTCCAATCAGTACATTACTCTCTAAATAACTATAAATCCTATCCCTAATAATTTTTTCTAAAATTTTGCCCACAACAGAAGTTAGACTCACCGGTCTATAATTCCCGGGGAAGTCTCTGTTCCCCTTCTTAAACAATGGGACAACATTCGCTATCCTCCAATCCTCTGGCACTATACCTGTGACCAACGACGACCTGAAGATCAGAGCCAGAGGCTCTGCAATCGCCTCTCTTGCCTCCCAGAGAATCCTAGGGTAAATCCCGTCCGGCCCAGGGGACTTATCTATTTTCAAACCCTCAAGAATATCTAGCACATCCTCCTTATCAACTGCAATACTATCCAGTTTACAACCCTGTAACCCAGTGTTCTCCACAGCTACATTTATGTCTCCCTGCGTGAATACCGAAGAGAAATATTGGTTCAATGCCTCTCCAATCTCTTCCGGTTCCACACATAACTTCCCACTGCTGTCTCTAACTGGCCCTAATCTTGCCCTAACCAATCTTCTGTTCTTAACATAGAACGCCTTAGGATTCTCCTTAATCCTATCAGCCAAAGTCTTCTCGTGTCCTCTTTTAGCTCTTCTTAACTCACTCTTTAACTCCCTCCTAGCCAATCTAAAGGTTTCCAGTGCACTACCTGAGCCCTCAAGTCTCATCCTGACATAAGCCTCCTTTTTCCTTTTAACGACTGAAACAACTTTTTTAGTGCACTACGGTTCCCTTGCTCGACCATTTCCTCCTTGCCTGACAGGGACATACATATCAAGGACTCGCAGTAGCTGCTCCTTGAAAAAACTTCACATTTCGGACGTTCCCAGCCCCTGTAGTCTCCTAGTCCAACCTATGCTTCCTAATTCTCTCCTAATAGCCTCATAATTACCCTTTCCCCAGCTAAAACTACTGTCCCGAGGTTCCAGTCTATCCCTTTCCATCACTAAGGTGAACGTAACCGAATTGTGGTCGCTATCACCAAAATGCACACCAACTTCCAAGTCTAACACCTGGTCTGGCTCATTTCCCAGCACCAAATCCAATATAGCCTCACCTCTAGTTGGTCTATCTACATACTGAGTCAAAAAACCTTCCTGCACGCTTTGTGCAAAAACTGACCCCTCTAATGAGCTAGAGCTATAGCCATTAAGGGGCGGTAGATATAGGACAGATGTCAGGGGTAGGTTCCTTACCCAGAGGGTGGTGAGGGATTGGAATGCCCTGCCTGCTGCAGTTGTAAATGCGCCTAGTTTGGGGGCATTTAAGAGATCCGTGGATAGGTTTATGGATGGAAAGGGTTTGGTTTAGGTTAGAGGGTCATTGCTTTTTAACTGGTCGGCGCAACATCGTGGGCCGAAGGGCCTGTTCTGCGCTGTAATGTTCTATGTTCTATATTCTATTCCAATCAATATTAGTAAAGTTAAAGTCCCCCATAACAATTACCCTATTACTTTCACTCCTATCCAGGATTGTCTCCGCAATCCTTTCCTCAACCTCTCTAGAACTTTTAGGAGGTCTATAAAAGACTCCCAACAGGGTGACCTCTCCTCTCCTATTTCTAATCTCAGCCCATACTACCTCAACAGACAAGTCCTCATCAAACTTCTTCTCTGACACTGTGATACTTCTCAGTGTCTTGGACAGGATTTACCCCTCAACCAACATCACCAACAAAAACAGATGATCTGCTCTTTGAATACTTGAAGGGGAAAAAAATTAAAATGTTCTGGAATTAGAAACATAAAAACATAGAAGATAGGAGAGGGGGAGACCATTTGACCCTTTGAACCTGCTCCAGCATTCATCACAATCGTGGCTGGTCACCCAACTCAATAGCCTAATCCTAGGATGGAAGGGGGAGGATGTTCAGAGGGCTAAAGGTGTCTAAGGAGGTGGGAGGGTAAGAAGGAAAAGATCAGTTGGACTAGGCAAAAAATGGTTCAGCACAGACAAGAAGGGCCAAAAGGCCCTTGGGGTATGGGGGAGAGGGGAATGCCCAGGTGCATATGCAAGAGAGGATTTGCAAGGTCAATGTTTGCCTCCTGGGGAGGTAACTGAGTTTGATCATGGTGAGTGCGTCAGGGGCAGAGTGAGTTGGTTGAGCAGGTGAGGGAGTGTCAGTGGCGAGGGTGGTTGGCAGACTCTTGAGAGACAGGCACAGACCCTACGGCTGGGAAGATGGAGATCAGGGTTGAAGCAATGTATTTCAGACCATTCCTCATTCACACCTTAGTGAGACAGCCCACCTCTGTATGGCAAGTCACCACTGATGTGAATTGGGCAGATGCTATGGAGCAGCTCCCTTCAGACCACATCCACATGGCTCATACATGCTTACTCCCTGTGTGGCAATGCTGGGACCTCCCCCTCCCCAAACCCCTATTCCATGTCCCATGCCTGCTGATCTGTGAAAGAGACAACATTATCCCTTACTGCACTGTGGCTGACCTGAAGTGGGGCTGTGAGGCAGGGCATGCCATTCACTAATCCACGGGCCCTGACATTTTGGTGGCTTTGTGGATTATGGATGAAACTTACCCTGACAGAATGAATAAGGTCATTCATCCTTTGGTGGCACTGAGTTGCCAACCTCCTGTACAACGCATGTGCACTTATGGCATCGGCCATCTGTGTCCACCAGTTTCCATGCTGGACTTCCTCTTTCTATCAGCCTGGCAGAGAGTACCCCTCCTGACCTTGATATGATCAAGGAGAGTACGCAGGTAGGCACCATTAAACTGGCATGGTGTACCTGCTCCTCCCCTTCATGACATCTCTGAAAGGTAAGTGCCGACAGTAAGGATTCTGGATGGTGACTGGATATGATGGCAGGATGCGCACAATCAAGCCCGTCCACCATGCAAAACGGCAGTAAATCCCAGACATGTAAATAATGAGGCCGGGATCGGAAAATAGGGTGTGGCTTCCCATTGTCCTCCACAGAGGAAACAATCAAGTCAAGTTTATTTATTAGTCACAAGTAGGCTTATATTCACACTGCAATGAAATTACTGTAGAGATCCCCTAGTTGCCACACTCCAGAGCCTGTTCAGGTACACTGAGGATCAATTTAACATGGTCAATCCAATGAACCAGCACGTCTTTCAGACTGTGGGAGGAAACCCACACAGACACGGGGAGAATGTGCAAATTCTAGTCACCCAAGCTGGGAATCGAACCTGGGTCCTGGCACTGTGAGGCAGCAGTGCTAACCACTGTGTCACCATGCCATTCCCTGTCCCTGCCCCGCCACAGGACTTTGCCCCAGATGGGATAATTCAGCCCATCATATTCACGCAGGAAAACGTCAGTGTAGTCGAGGAGAATACTGCGATACCAGGTAGTAGACTAGTCGAGATTGAGGTACATAAGGAGGAGGTGTTGGCAATTCTTAAGAGTGTGAAAATAAATAAGTCCCCTGGGCCGGATAGGATTTACCCTAGAATTCTCTGGGAGGCTAGGGACGAGATTGCAGAGCCTTTGGCTTTGATCTTCATGTCGTCATTGACTTCAGGTATAGTGCCGGAAGACTGGAGGATAGCAAATGTTGTCTCCTTGTTCAAGAAGGGGAGTAGAGACCATCCTGGGAATTATAGACCGGTGAGCCTTCCTTCTGTTGTGGGCAAAGTTTTGGAAAGAATTATAAGGGATAGGATTTATAATCATCTAGAGAGAAATAAATTGATTAGGGATAGTCAACACGATTTTGTGAAGGGTAGGTCGTGTCTCACAAACCTTATCGAGTTTTTTGAAAAGGTGACCAAAGAGGTGGATAAGGGTAAGGCAGTTGACGTGGTGTATATGGATTTTAGCAAAGCGTTTGAAAAGGTTCCCCATGGTAGGCTACTGCAGAAAATGCAGATGCATGGGATTGAGGGTGATTCGGCCGTTTGGATCAGGAATTGGCTAGCTGATAGAAGACAGAGGGTGGTGGTTGATGGGAAATATTCAACCTGGAGTTCAGTTACAAGTGGTGTACCTCAAGGATCTGTTTTGGGGCCACTGCTGTTTGTCATTTTTATAAATGACCTAGATGAGGGTGTAGAAGGATGGATTAGTAAATTTGCTGACGACACCAAAGTCGGAGGAGTTGTAGACAGTGAGGATGGATGTTACAGTTTGCAGAGGGACATAGATAAGCTGCAGAGCTGGGCTGAGAGGTGGCAGATGGAGTTTAATATGGAAAAGTGTGAGGTGATTCACTTTGGTAAGAATAACAGGAGTACAGAATATAGGGCTAACGGAAGGACTCTTAGTAGTGTTGACGAGCAGAGAGATCTCGGGGTACATGTGCATAGCTCCCTGAAAGTTGGCACCCAGGTTGATAAGGTTGTTAAGAAGGTGTACGGTGTGTTAGCTTTTATTGGTAGAGGGATTGAATTTCGGAGCCATGAGGTCATGTTACAACTGTACAAAACTCTGGTGTGGCCGCACTTGGAGTATTGCGTACAGTTCTGGTCGCCGCATTATAAGAAACACATGGAGGCATTGGAAAGGGTGCAGAGGAGTTTTACCAGGATGTTGCCTGGCATGGTGGGAAGGTCTTATGAGGAAAGGCTGAGGGACTTGAGGTTATTTTCATTGGAGAGAAGAAGGTTACGAGGTGACCTGATAGAGGCGTACAAGATGATCAAAGGATTGGATAGGGTGGACAGTGAGAGCCTTTTACCTCGGATGGTGATGGCTAACACAAGGGGACATAGCTTTAAATTAAGGGGTGGTAATTATAGGACGGAGGTAGGTTCTTTACTCAGAGGGTAGTAAGGTCGTGGAATGCCCTGCCTGCAGCAGTTGTGGACTCGCCAACTTTAAGGGCGTTCAAATGGTCAGTGGATAGGCATATGGATAACATTGGAATAGTTTAGGTTAGAGGGTCATTAGATTGGTTCCACTGGTCGGCGCAACATTGAGGGCCGAAGGGCCTGTACTGCGTTGTAATGTTCTATGTTCTATTTCTTTACTTGTCCATTTAACATCTTCTCTTGCCCTGCGCTACCATCCCTCTTGTCATGTAATCTCTCTGCTTTCCACCTATCACAGTCTTTGCCTTCTGCTCACAACCATTTGCAACCTCTCCCCCCCACCCCCGCCCCACCGCCCTGCTCACCCCCAACCCACTCATGGCAGCCAGCAAGCTGTAAAATTGGCAACTCGTGTTGCATTTTTATCGAACCTTGGTTAGGCCGCACTGGGAATGTAGTGTTCAGTCCTGGTTTCCACATTACCAGAAGAACGTGAAGACTTTGGAGAGGGTACCGAAAAGATTTACCAGGACGTTGCCTGGAATGGAGGGCATTAGCTATGAGAAGAGGCTGGAGAACCTTTCTTTATGACAGAGGTTGAGGAGCAACCTGAGAGAAATCTACAAGGTTATGAGGGACATGGACGCAGTAGGTAGTCAAAAGCTTTTTCCCAGGATGGAAGAGTCAATTATTAGGGGGCATAGGCTTCAGATGCGAGGGACAAGGTTTAAAGAAGATATATGAGGCAAGTTTTTTACACAGAAGATGGTGGGTGTCTGGAATCCGCTGTCAGGGGAGGTAGTGAAAGCAGATACAATAGTGAATTTTAAGGGGCGTCTGGACAAATGTATGAATAGGATGGGATTAGAGGATATAGCCCCCCAGAAGAGTAGGGGTTTTTTGTTCAGATGTGCAGCATGGTCGGTGCAGACGTGGAGGGCTGAAGGGCCTGTTCCTGTGCTGTAATTTTTTTTTCATATACAGGGCAACTGAAAAGGTTTAACCGTTTAATCAATCAAGGCAGAGCGGCTGTTTCTGCACTGAGAGAACTCTGCCCCCTGTTGGACTGTTTGGGAAAGACTTGCCAGGTTATCAGGAGCTGAATGACATGAATTTGAGCTGTTGGTGACAGCCAGCACTCCCCCAGTCAATAGCTCATGTTCCACTTATAAACCAAGTGACCTGGTCAATCTGCAGTTCCACTGGATTACAGCGGAAGAGATGAGATCATTGGGTTTGCTCAGCTGAGGATGTCTTAGTGTGAAATTCCATCATGTTTAAAGCCTGCGGACATCCTCTCCTAGGTCAATAATCATTAAGTGTTCACATTTGGCACACGTGTGATGGCTTTAGAGTGAAGACAATTGTAATGTAGTCACAGGGAATTGTGGGGGCTGGGCTGTTGGGATGGGGGTGGAACAAGGGTGTGGTTCAGTGTCTGCGGTGAGGCTATGGGGAGGGGCTGGTGCAGTGGTGGAGGGGGATTATTGGTGTGGAGAGGGATTAGGAGCGTGGGGAGGGTGTGGTGAAGTGGCGGGTGGGGTGAGGGAAGGGGCGCCTCAAGGATATGGAGAGGGGTTGGTACAGTGGTGGGGGTAAGGAGGTGTGGGGAGGGAGTGGTGCTGTGGAGAAGGTTAGGGGGTATGGGGAGGGGATGGTGCAGTGGAAAGGGTTGGGGGTGTGGGGAGGGGATGGTGCAGTGGAGAGGGTTAGAGGGAATGAGGAGGGGATGGTGCAGTGGAAAGGGTTGGGGGTGTGGGGAGGGAGTGGTGCTGTGGAGAAGGTTAGGGGGTGTGGGGAGGGGATGGTGCAGTGGAAAGGGTTGGGGGTGTGGGGAGGGGATGGTGCAGTGGAGAGGGTTAGAGGGAATGAGGAGGGGATGGTGCAGTGGAGAGGGTTAGAGGGAATGAGGAGGGGATGGTGCAGTGGAGAGGGTTAGAGGGAATGAGGAGGGGATGGTGCAGTGGCAAGTGTTGGGGGTGTGGGGACGGGGTGGTGCAGTTGCAGGGTTTGGGGATAAGGGGAAGGGGAGTTGCAGTAGTGGGGGTGGATGGGTGCGGACGGGATTCCTGTTCTTATCAAGCAATCACAGACGTGTATTTATAGCTGAACACATTAGAAAATGATCACCAGTCGAAACTGTTTAGGTTGTTTTTCCCTCCTTCCTGCCCCAGAGCCATCAGTGCAGGCTGTAATGGTCCAAATGTAACCAACTAACTCCCCACAAGCTGACCACTGAATCTGTGACCTTCACAGGCCATTGCTTCCAGGGAAGATGTTAGCTTTCTCAGCCGTCTGCTAACACGGCACCCATTATTCACTCTGCTTGATAATCCCACTGGGTGTATTACAGTTGGCCGATTGGCAGTGCTGAGTTTATCACCCAGGTAAAGCCGAATCCCCCGGCATCTGTCCTGGTCAAACATTGGCCTTGATATCTGCGATTTCCCTCCAGGGTGAAATGTGTTTTCATTGACATTCCTTCCATGCAAACCCATCATAGACATCATAGTTATCGCTGGAAGGAGGCTTCATGTCGTGTATTGATCAGGTGCCAGAACAAGGAAACAGCTGCTGTGTGAGGACTGACACTGAGATTCTATCAGCACAATCCTCTGGTAACCTGTACATCCTGAATTAATCCTCAACGTGCCGTGCATTTATTGTGTTATTTCCCTGTTGGCGTCAAGCTTTTCTTTCATTTTCCTCCTCTGCTGCAGAAAATAGTCAAGAAGGCTGACGGAATGCTGGTCTTTATATTTAGAGAACTGGAGCAGAAGGATGCACAAGTTATGCTGCAAATATACAAAACCCTGGTTAGACCCCACTTGGAGCACTGTGTGCAGATGGGTATCACACCATACAGGAAGGATATATTGGCCTTGGAGGCAGTGCAGCGTAGGTTTACAAGGATGATACCTGGACTTCAGCGGTTAAGTTATGAGGAGAGATTATACAAATTAGGCCAGTTTTCTCCAGAATTTAGAAAGCTAAGGGGCGATCTGATCAAAGTCTTTAAGATATTAACAGGAAAAGACAGGGTAGATAAAGATAAACTATTTCTGTTAAGTCTGAGGCTACTAGGAAAGTTACTCCAAAGAAGTCACACGGAAAGGCAAGCCACAGAAACAATAGGGTTTATTGAAGAGTTGTACTTCTCATACTTCAGCCCTCGAGTGGCTGTTCGGGCAATTTGCTAGGCAGGTCAGCCCATGCCCTGGGTCACTTGACCCATCCTCTTAAAGGGGACTACGTTCCTCACACGTAACAAATTCCACTGGTTGGAGATTCTAGAACAAGGTTCCAGTTTAAAAATTAGGGCCAGACCATTCAAGAGAGATGTTAGGAAGCATTTCTACATGTGAAGGGTGGTAGAGATTTGGAACTCCTTTCCACAAATGGCAGCTGATGCAAGATCAGTTGATATCTTAAAATCTAAAATAGATAAGGTTTTGTTCAGTAAAAGTATGAAGGGATATAGACCAAAGGCAGGTATATAGAGTTAGGCCACAGATGAGCCATGATCTCACTGAATGGCAGAACAGGCATGAGGGGCTGAATGGTCTACTCCTGTTCCTACGTTCCAATGCCAAATTTTTCCATTCCAAGTGTGCTATCCTCTAAGCTGGATATCCTCCGATAATTTGATGAAGAATCAGTCCCTTAACAATGAGTTTCCACTGTGAATGCCAGCAGGATATTTGACCATCAGAGAGAGAGAGAGAGAAGCATTGAAGCCAAGGCCTACTTGTCCTCACTTGACATCCAAAAATCTGCAGTGCCAGAAGGTGTTGTTAGATAATCAGGATCAGGAATCCTGCCAATTTCACTCTCCATAACCCAGAGCCATGGAAGCCTATTGTGTTGTCTAATTGAGAAAAGAGGAAGGGATTCATTTCAGGCTTGAGCTGAAGTTTATTTCCTGCTCCCAATCTGATTGAGAAAGCTGTCACAATGTGTGGTGGGAGGGAAAATTAAAGGAGGAGGGTCCAGGTGGCTGGCTAAAGTAACAAACGGCTAAAAACTTTTAGGTATAAAGTTAGGAAAAGCAGAATTAATTCTTTGATTGCTGTGGTGTTTGGCCAAATCTCAATATCTTTCCTTAACAAAGGAAATGTTTAAAATGTATTCAAGCCTGTTCCGTGTTCCTACCAACTTCCAGATCTCACTTGACAGGCACAGGAGCTATCAGTTGGAGAGATGCTTTTTAGCAGCAGTAACAAAACAAACGGAATCAATGGCACTCACTCTCTGACCCCAAGTGACTCTTCTTTAACCCATTTTGTTGCCGTAGTGTTGTCTAATCATTTCTGGCTTTCGTACTGAAAAACATGTCAAAGATTGGTGAACCAACACAATATTTTGTTTCTTTATTTTTCTTTATTTCAGCCTCTTCACTGGTGCTGTGCCAAGCATTGCACACAGATATAGCTGCTGTGTGGGGCACAGTTACATGCTCCTCCACGCAGAATGCCATACATAATATAATTATGCACAGGAATTCTAATCATGCCATTGTTAGCACTTCCTGCCCTGAGGATATCCAATTATATTAGGGCTGTTAACTAAACTTGGGCAAAAGGTTGACACGACAGGAAGATTGCAAAAAAAATTTGTAACTGCAATTGTTCCTTCTGTTCAAAATGGTATCGTCATATTTTAAGAACAAAGCAATGATAATCTCCTGGCACACTTGGATTTCGGTAAAGCCTTTGACGTAGCTCCTCGGGAAAGGATGGGTTTGATTTGATTTGATTTATTATTGTCACATGTATTAATGTGCAGTGAAAAGTATTGTTTCTTGAGCACGATATAGACAGAGCATACCGTTCATAGAGAAAGAAACGAGAGAGTGCAGAATGTAGTGTTACAGTCGTAGCTAGGGTGTAGGGAATGATCAACTTAATGCCAGGTAAGTCCATTCAAAAGTCTGATAGCAGCAGGGAAGAAGCTGTACACAGTTGGTACGTGTCTTCAGACTTTTGTGTCTTTTTCCCAAAGAAAGAAGGTGAAAAAGAATGTCCGGGCGCGTGGGATCCTCAATTATGCTGGCTGCTTTGCCGAGGCAGTGGGAAGTGTGGACAGAGTCAATGGATGGGAGGCTGGTTTGCGTGATGGATTGAGCTACATTCATGATCTTCTGTAGTTCCTTGTGGTCTTGGGCAGAGCAGGAGCCATACCAAGCTGTAGTACAACCAGAAAGAATGCTTTCTATGGTGCATCTGTAAAATTTGGTGAGAGTTGTAGTTGACATGCCAAATTTCCTTGGTCTTCTGAGAAAGTAGAGGCATTGGTGGGCTTTCTTAACTATAGTGTCGGCATGGGGGGACCAGGACAGGTTGTTGATGATTTGGATACCTAAAAACTTGAAGCTGCCGACCCTTCCTACTTCGTCCTTGTTGATGTAGACAGGGACATGTTCTCCTTTTCGTTTCCTGAAGTCGATGACAATCTCCTTTGTTTTGTTGACATTGAGGCAGGGATTATTGTTGCTGCACCAGTTCACCAGATTCTCTATCTCATTCCTGTACCCTGTCTTGTCATTGTTTGAGATTCGACCCACTGTGGTGATGTCGTCAGCAAATTTGAAAATCAAATTGGAAGGGAATTTGACCGCACAGTCATAGGTGTATACGGAGTGTAGTAGGGGACTGAAAACACAGCCATGTGGGGCACCAGTGTTGAGGTGTTGAGGGCCTAAAAAGAAAGAAAATCGGGATCAATGAAAATATTTTATAATGGATTCAATCACAGGATCACAGAATTGTTACAGCACAGAAGGAGGCCATTTGGCCCATCATGTCTGCACCAGCTCTCCAAATGAGCATAGCACTTAGTGCCATTCTCCTTTCTTTTCTCCATACTTGTGCACATTGTTTCTGTTCAAAGAGTCATCTAATGCTCTCCTGAATGCCACAATTGAAGCAGCCTCCACTGGACTTCCATGAAGTGCATTCCCAGACCAGTTATTTTTCTCACATCACATTTGCTTGTTTTCCAAATCAGTTTAAATCTGTGCCCTCTCGTTCTTGATTCTTTTACAAATGGGAAGGGTTTCACCCTATCTACTCTGTCCAGCCCCTTCATGAAATTGAACATTTCTATCAAATCTCCTCCTGGCTTTTTTCTCTCCACGGTGAACACTCCCAACCTCTCCAATCTATCCTGAAGTTTATCATCCCTGGAACCACTTTTATAAACCTCTTCTGCACTCTCTCCAATATACTTATAACTTTCCAGTAGTGTGGCACCCAGAACTGTACACAATAGTCCAGATGAAGTCTAACTAGTGTCTTGTACAAGTTCAGCATAACCTCCTTGCTCTTGTTTTCTATACCTCTATAAACAAGCCCAGGATACTATATTCTTCGTTAACTGATCTCTCCACCTGTCCTGCCACGTTCAATGATGTTTGCACATTAAGTCTCAAGTCCCTCTGCTCCCCCCACTCCACCCTTCATTTTACAATAATCTGATCAATAGAACCCGGAGGTTAATACAAAGGGTTTGTCCCACAATTGGGATTTCTTTTGTTTAATCATCGTCATAAATCAGCTGGGGTGAAATGGGGGGGTTACACAGGCAAGTGGCTGAATTTGCAGATGGTGCAAAGCTGGTAGATTGCAGAGTTGAACAGGATAGATTAGGAGAAGATTTAAATATACTTGGGAATTGGGTAGGCAGATGTAAGACAAAATCCAACGTCAGGGAATGCTACAAGCAGGGAGGGACATATTAATTGCTGTGATTCGTCAACAATTCCATTATTGTACTGTGTGATTACCAGGATGATAGAAGAAGAGATAAATGGGCCTTCCTCCTCTAGCAACTTCAATGTACAAAAATAGACAACTGCTTTGGCTGAACTCACTTCCTGTGCTTTATCAAGGTAAAAATCGCAGTCACAGTGCAGAGTTAACCCACAGCTTGTCAGTTACATTGAGGAAGTGCTGCTGATTCAGAGGGTTGTTAAGGACCTTAGTAAGCAAATGTTTTTAATTTATTCGTGGGACATGGGCATCGCTGGCTGGCCAGCACTTATTGCCCATCCCTTGTAGCCTGAGGGCAGTTGAGAGTCAACGACATCGCTGTGGTTCTGCAGGCCCCGACAGGGTAAGGACGGCAAATTTCCTTCCCTAAAGGACATTTGTGAACGAGGTGGGTTTTTCTGACAATCGACAATGGCTTCGTGGTCACCAGTAGATTCTTAATTCCAGAATTTTATTATGTTGAATTCAAATTCCACCATCTGCTGTGCCGGGATTTGAACCCGGATCCCCAAAACGTTAGCTGAGTTTCTGGATTGAAAGTCTAGCGATTATAATTCTAGGCCCTCATCTCTCCATGATAACTGAAATCTGTGAAATCATAAATGGGCTATAATCATGGCACACTGCTGGTGAAACTACAGTGGTGTGTTATTAAGCTAACAGCCGGAGAATGAGAGTTCCAGTCATGTGAAAGAAAATCATGGAATTGAAATCAATTAACCTGTAATTTGTGGACTAGCCACGGGAAATATTATTGACATCCCACAGAGAGCCAAACAAACATGAAACAATATAGAGAAACGTGAAGTGATTCATTTTATTAAGAAGTTTGCAGAAAGACAATGCAAAAATAAAGGTACAATTCTAAAGAGGGTGTAGGTGCAGAGGGATTTGGGTGTATATATGATCATTATTGAAGATAGCAGAGCAGGTTGAGGGAACAGCTAATAAAGCCTACATTATCCTAAACTTTATCAATGGGAACATAGAGTAAAAAACAAGAAAGTTCTGTCAAACCTACACAAAACTTTAGTTCAGCCTCAGCTGGGATATTGCAACCAGTTCTGGGCATCACGTTGTAAGAAAGGTGTGAAGGCGTTAAGAGAGAGTGCAGAAAAGATTCACCAGGAATCAGGAACTTCAGTTACATGGATTGGTTGAAGGTTGGGACTGTTTTTTTTAGCAAAGAGAAGGTAGAGAGGAGATTTGACAGAGGTGTTCAAAATCATGAGGGGTCTGGACAGAGTAGATGCAGAGAAACTGTTCCCGTTGCTGAAAGGAACGAGAACCAGAGGGCGCAGATTTAAGGTAATTGGCAAATCTTTTTCATGCAGCGTGCAGTTATGATCTGGAATGCACTACCTGAGAGTGTGAAGGAGGCAGGATTAATTGAGGCTTTCATGAGGGATTTTAGAGCATTATCTAAAGAGGAAAGTTCTCAGGGCATTAGGGAAAACACACAGTGAAACTAGATGAATCGATCATTGAGAGGGTGAGCACAGATGCAGCAGGCATCTGCTATAGTCAATCTCTGCTGTCGCCATCCTATGATCCTATGTTCTTGGGATCCATGTTTCAGAGTCTTATGACTTGCTGCTCTCTAACTGCGATGAAGCCATATTCTAACTCGCAGCTTAATCCTAGAGCATTGACTATCAAATCCATCCTATGTGTCTCAGATCTCCAGTGACTCCATCATAGTCAGTGGCCCAGATAATGCAGTCGTAGTGACAATGAATATAAGCTACCATTACTTCTTTGAAACTGACAGCAATTTCTGGCATCTGTACGTGCACAGATAAACAAGGAAATCAAGAAATTGCTCTCAGTGATTCTAAACTAAAGGACATGCTGTTGAGTTCCCCCTTAGACTGCAAATATTTAGGAATTACTGAACAGATGAGAACTTTGACTTTTACACTATTGGGCTCCCTAGAAAAACTGTTGTAAAAGTTCCACTGTGTTGGATGAAGTGCAAGTTAGTGATTTTCTCCATAGATTGTACAAAACAACCATTCTAACCTTGAAAGTCTAATTCTATATCTGTGGAATGTCAAATGTCTCCATTTTGCCTTCAAAGAAATTACACTGGCTTTTAGAGTAATAATACATTTTTAAAAGTTTGATTTTTAATTTGATTTGATTTAGTTTTGTCACATGCATTAGTATACAGTTTCTTGTGTGCTGTACAGACAAAGCATACCATATATAGAGAAGGAAAGGAGACGTTGCAGAATGTAGTGTTACAATCATAGCTAGAATGTACAGAAAGATCAACTTAATGCAAGGTAAGTCCATTCTAAAGTCTGATGGCAGCAGGGAAGAAGCTGTTCTTGAGGCAGTTGGTACATGACCTCAGACTTTTGTATCCCTTTCCCGATGGAATAAGGTGGAAGAGTGTGTTTCAGGGGTGTGAGAGGTCCTTAATTATGTTGGTTGCTTTTCTGAAGCAGCCGGAAGTGTAGACAGAGTCAATGGATACTCATGATTTTTCTGGAAAATCTAGATATTTCTGCTTCGCCCTTAATACCATGATCAGAAGTTTTATTTCACTCCTGTGAAAATAATCTTAAAAGGTAAAGGATAATCAGTGCTTTTAACTTCCTGGCTTGTTGTCTGTGGGAATTATTTGATGTGATTGGCTATTTACCCTGCTTGGTGATATCATTGCTCCTGGGCTCCTTAACCTTATGGCAGATTCAAATTACCATCATGAAAGGTGAAATCTACAACATTAAGATTACCAGAACTTTGTTACACAGCTTTCTTTGAGGGCAGCAATGAATGCTGTTGTTTTGCTACTAACTGCAGAATGCAGACCGTGACATTTGTAAGTGTAACATTTGGAGATTTATGATTAATTGTCCCACTTAATTAATTAACTTGATTGACCATGCTAAATTGACCCTCAGTGTCCCAAGATATATAAGTTTGCCAGATAAATACTTGGGATAAAACCTGGGTAAGAATCGGTGCAAATTAGATGGCCGCCTCCTGCACTATAGGGATTCTATGTTGCATTTGGAGGATTAGGCTTTTTCTCATGGCCTGTATTTCAATATAATCTAAATTAACAGTTGATGCAGTGATGCTTCCTGCATAACTGCTTCAACTTGAGACATTGGAAGTTTGATACAAATTTGCCAGTAATTATTCACGTGTGTGATGTCGAAAAGGTCCTCTTCATTTCTGCCCGGGAGTGAACCTGGTCACAGCTGATGCAGCTGTGTTAACAATTTGGTTAACAGCTCGGCTGGCCAATCTCCCAAGACGTACAGTTGGGAAAAGACGTAGCAATCAAGCAATTTGCCCCTTGTCCAGTTTCCAGTTCAGCAATAAAAGAGCAAAGAAGCAAACAGTCTGAGGCGATCAACCTGAGAGAAGTCAAACCTAAAGTAAGAATCAAATCCAGTCAGAATACTAGTTAGAAAAGTTGCATTAATTGTGAATAGGGACAGCTTGACAGTAATTGTTATTTCTGAGCGTTTATTTAAATAAATATGTCTAAGCTTTATTACTTGAAATTTAATAAATCTATCAAAGACTGTGGGATTTTCCAAGGGATGTTTTTCCTTCAATCCCAAATGATGGAGTTAGGTCATTGTGAATTGAAGTCCCTATTAGTTTTCCAGTGCAGTACGTCCCATGTTATTTGCCAATGCAAACTCATTGTAACATTTGAAAATTAACGTGACCCAATCTCCAGTGACATAAAGTAATAAAGCAGCATAATTATTAATGCTTATGTATTATAGATCAACATTTAATACTTCATTAATCTGCAAATCTGTGTTTTTAAAATACTTTAAAATACTTTAAAATACTTAAAATACTTTATAAGAATGTTATTATTTGTACTCACCTGGGTTTTAGCCAAGCTTTCCATCTTCCTTGATGGCAGAAGACAGTGAAGCACCCTCCCTTCCCCCACACCCCACTTAAACAACAGCCCGGCTTCCAACCCACCTCACCTCTCACTCACTCAACAACCCCTCATCTTAAATCCCCTTCTCCTGCCCTCACCCACGCTGAACAACCCCTTCCCAAACCCTGTCCTTCCAGTCACTCAGAGGGACCTCAGAGGGTCCAGTCACTCAGAGGGACCTCAGAGGGTCCAGTCACTCAGAGAGACCTCAGAGGGTCCAGTCACTCAGAGAGACCTCAGAGGGTCCAGTCACTCAGAGGGACCTCGGGGTCCTTGTGCATGAGTCGCAAAAACCCAGCCTGCAGGTGCAGCAGGTGGTCAGGAAGGCTAATGGGATGCTGGCCTTCATAGCGAGGGGGATTGAATATAAAAGTAGGGAGGTCTTGCTGCAACTATACAGGGCACTGGTGAGGCCGCAGCTGGAGTACTGTGTGCAGTTTTGGCCGCCGCACTTACGCAAGGATATTTTGGCCTTGGAGGGAGTG
This sequence comes from Carcharhinus amblyrhynchos, assembly GCF_965287045.1. Taxonomy (NCBI): domain Eukaryota; kingdom Metazoa; phylum Chordata; class Chondrichthyes; order Carcharhiniformes; family Carcharhinidae; genus Carcharhinus; species Carcharhinus amblyrhynchos. The sequence continues at coordinate 41,171,151 of NC_137324.1, read as the reverse complement.
CCGAGGAGGTTTACTAGGCTGATACCGGAGTTGAGGGGGTTGAACTATGAGGAGAGGCTGAATAAACGAGACTTGTACTCGTTAGAGTTTAGAAGAATGAGGGGAGATTTCATTGAGACATATAAGATGATGAATGGGATGGATAGGATAGAGGTGGAGAGGCTCTTCCCGCTCAGAAAGGACAGTAGGACTAGAGGGCACAGCCTCAAGATAAAGGGGGGGTGGTTTAGAACGGAGTTGAGGAGGAACTTCTTCACTCAAAGGGTGGTGAATCTCTGGAATTCTCTGCCCGTTGAAGTGGTGGAGGCTGCCTCGCTAAATACATTTAAGATGCAGGTAGATAGGTTTTTGATAGGCAAGGGGATTAAGGGTTATGGGGAGAGGGCAGGAACGTGGAACTGAGCCATGACAGATCAGCCATGATCTTATTGAATGGCGGGGCAGGCTGGAAGGGCTAGATGGCCTACTCCTGCTCCTATTTCTTATGTTCTTATGTTCTCACTCAGTCAGCAGCCCATCTACCCAACCAACTTCCCCAACTGACTCACTCAGCAACCTTCTTCCAAAACCCCCAACTCCCCACTCACTCAACGACACCTCTTCCCAATCTCCTGCTTCCATTCATTCATTAAGCAGTCTGTCTTCCCAAATCCATGCTCCCACTCATGCACTTAGCAATCTTTCTTCTTAATCACCTCTCCCTCCCACCCCACTGACTCTGTCATTCATTCAGTAGCCTGCCTCTAGCTGTGCAAAGTCAGTGCACAAACATCCTGGACTCATTTGAACTTGTCGCTAAAGTGTTTCCTTGAGGTTAAAAGCACTTTAAGCCTACCTTCGAGCCTGTTCTGTTTGCAGAATTGATGGACTGTGTCCAGAGCTGTCCTATCAATGCCTCCAGACTGGGTCTTTTCCTCTTCGCAGTCGCCATTGCTGCTCAGAAGAAAAAAAACTTGCAACCCCAAATGTGACTTCTGCAACCCCAGATTCAGTACATTTTCTCTATTGTTAATGATTGTTTTAAGTTCTTCCCTTTTTAATGCCACAATTATTGAGCTGTTTTTTGCGTCCTGTACAGTGAAGACAGGTACAAAATTCTTGGTCAAAATCTCTCCTATTTCCTTGTTTTCCATTATAATTTCCCCCATCTCAACCTCTAAGAGATTATAAGAAATATAAGAAAAAAGCACCTCAATAATTATGGCATAAAAAGGGAAGAACTTAGAATAATAAAACCTCTAAGAGGTTGAGACCGATGTTTATCCATTATCTTCCTTTCTATATACTTACAGAAATTCTGACTGCCTATTTCATATTTCTTGCTGGTTTACCCTCATATTTTAATTTATTCCTCTTTATTTTTCTTAGCCTTGCTTTGCTGGTTTCTTCCGGCCGATCATTCACTTTATTTTTTTTCTTTTAATATGGTATTATCCTCACCTTTCTTAGTTTGGCAAGGATGGTTCATCCCTCCTGTGAAATCTCTTTCCCAGTGGTATTGAGAATTATGAAATGTCATTTTTCATATTTGCCACTGCTTTTCTACAACACTACCTTTTAATCTATCTTCACAGTCAACATTAGTCAACGAGTGTCATCTTTGTAATTGCCTTTGGTTACATTCAAAACACTAGTTTTAGACCTACATTTCTCATCCTCAAACTGAATGTGAAATGTTATCATGTCGTGATCATTCTTCCCTTGAGGATCTTTGACTGTGATATCATTAATAAATTTTCTCTTGTTAGATGTTATCAGAATTAAAATAGCTCACTTCCCAGTTAGTTCCATGATCTTTTTGAATAGTAGAGCAACTTTGATGAGCCAAATGGCTTACTGCTACTTCGAATTTCTTATATTTTTATGTCCTTATGATTTGTACAAGGAAACTGTCCCAATTACGATTTATGAATTTAGTCTCAAAGTTACATTTGTCATATTGATTTATCCAATGCATATGAAGACTAAAATCACCCATAATTATGTAGTCCTTTTTTACAAGTCCACATTCTTTCTTAATTTATGTCCTATCCTATAGCTACTGTTAGGAGGACTAAAGACAACTCCCCTTCAATGACTTCTTTCCCTTGCTATTCCCAAACTGATTCTGTATCTTGATTTTTTGAGCCAAGATCATTTCTCACTCCTAGAACCATAGAACCATAGAACATCACAGCACAGAAACAGGTCTTTTGGCCCTTCTTGGCTGTGCCGAACCATTTTTCTGCCTAGTCCCACTGACCTGCACCTGGACCATATCCGTCCACACTCCTCTCATCCATATACCTGTCCAAGTTTTTCTTAAATGTTAAAAGTGAGCCTGCTTTCACCTCTTCATCTGGCAGCTCATTCCACACTCCCACCACTCTCTGTGTGAAGAAGCGGCCCCCTAATATTCCCTTTAAACTTTTCCCCCTTCACCCTTAACCCATGTCCTCTAGTTTTTTTCTCCCCTAGCCTCAGTGGAAAAAGCTTGCTTGCATTCGTGGTATCTATACCCATCATAATTTTATACACCTCTATCAAATCTCCCCTCAGCCGGTGGATGTGGTCTTTCTAGATTTTCAGAAGGCGTTTGACAAGGTACCTCACAAGAGGTTATTGCAGAAGGTCGAGGGACATGGAGTTGGGGGTAGGGTGTTAGCGTGGATAGAGGATTGGTTGTCAAATAGGAGGCAGAGAGTGGGGGTTAATGGGTACTATTCGGATTGGCGGTTGGTGACTAGTGGAGTGCCCCAGGGGTCGGTGCTGGGGCCTCAGCTATTTACCATTTATATAGATGATCTGGAGGAGGGAACCGAGTGTAGGGTGTCGAAATTTGCTGATGACACCAAGATTGGTGGAACGGCAAATTGCGCGGAGGATGTGGAGAGTCTACAGAAGGATCTAGATAGGCTAGGCGAATGGGCCAGGAAATGACAAATGGAATTTAATGTTGGCAAGTGCAAGGTGGTCCACTTTGGTAGGAATAATGGTAGGAAGGACTATTACTTACGGGGCGAAAAACTGCAGCAGGCGACAGTGCAGAGGGACCTCGGGGTCCTTGTGCATGAGTCGCAAAAACCCAGCCTGCAGGTGCAGCAGGTGGTCAGGAAGGCTAATGGGATGCTGGCCTTCATAGCGAGGGGGATTGAATATAAAAGTAGGGAGGTCTTACTGCAGCTGTATAGGGCATTGGTGAGGCCGCAGCTGGAGTACTGTGTGCAGTTTTGGTCGCCACACTTACGCAAGGATATTTTGGCCTTGGAGGGAGTGCAGAGGAGGTTTACTAGGCTGATGCCGGAGTTGAGGGGGTTGAGCTATGAGGAGAGGCTGAATAAACTAGACTTGTACTCGTTAGAGTTTAGAAGAATGAGGGGAGAACTCATTGAGACATATAAGATGATGAATGGGATGGATAGGATAGAGGTGGAGAGGCTCTTCCCGCTCAGAAAGGACAGTAGGCCTAGGGGGCACAGCCTCAAGGTAAAGGGGGGGGCAGTTTAGAACAGAGTTGAGGAGGAACTTCTTCACTCAAAGGGTGGTGAATCTCTGGAATTCTCTGCCCGTTGAGGTGGTGGAGGCTGCCTCTAAATATTTTTAAGATGCGGGTTGATGGGTTTTTGATAAGCGAGGGGATTAAGGGTTATGGGGAGAGGGTGGGAATGTGGAACTGAGACGCGACAGATCAGCCATGATCTTATTGAATGGTGGGGCAGGCTCGAAGGGCTGGATGGCCTACTCCTGCTCCTATTTCTTATGTTCTTATGTTCTCATTCTTTTACGCTCCAGGGAATAAAGTCCTAACCTTTTTCAAATTTTCCCTGTAACTAGTTTCTCAAGTCCCGGCAACATCCTTGTAAACCTTCTCTGCACTCTTTCAACCTTATTAATATCCTTCTTGTAATTAGGTGACCAAAACTGCACACAATACTTTAAATTTGGCCTCACCAATGTCAGATACAACCTCACCATAACATTCCAACTCTTATACTCAATACTTTGATTTATAAAGGCCAGCGTACCAAAAGCACTCTTTACTACCCTATCCACTGTAACGCCATTTCTAGGGAATTATGTATCTGTATTCCCAGATCCCTCTGTTCTACTGCACTCTTCAGTGTTCTACCATTTACTTTGTATGTTCTACCTTGGTTTGTCCTTCCAAAGTGCAATACCTCACACTTGTCTGCATTAAAATCCATCTGCCATTTTTCAGCCCATTTTTCTAGTTGGTACAAATCCCTCTGCAAGCTTTGAAAACCTTCCTCACTGTCCACTACACCTCCAATCTTTGTATCATCAGCAAATTTGCTGATCCAATTTACCACATTATCATCCAGATCATTGACATAGATAACAAACAACAATGGACCCAGCACTGATCCCTATGGAACACCACTAGTCACAGGCCTCCACTCAGAGAAGCAACCCTCCACTATCACTCTCTGGCTTCATTCATTGAAAGACAGTAAGAAGGCTCACAACACCAAGTTAAAGTCCAACAGGTTTATTTGGTAATAAATGTCACTAACTTTCGGAATGCTGTTCCTTTGTCAGGTGAGTGGAGAGTCCTGGTCACAAACAGGGCTTATAAAGGCACACAGTTTACAGAATACTGATTAGAATCTGAGCCTTTACAGCTAATCTGCTGAGAACTCTCCACTCACCTGACAAAGGAACAGCGTTCCGAAGGCTAGTAGCGTTTACTACCAAATAAATCTGTTGGACTTTAACCTGGTGTTGTTAGACTTTTTACTGTGTTTTCCCCAGTCCAATGCCGGCATCTCCACATCATGTTCTTCCATTGAGCCAATGTCTAATCCAATTTACCACCTCACCATATATACCATGCGACTGAACCTTCCTAAATAACCTCCCATGCGGGACCTTGTCAAAGGCCTTACTGAAGTCCAGGTAGACAACATCCACTACCTTCTCTTCATCCACTTTCGTGGTAACCTCTTCGAAAAACTCTAATAGGTTGGTTAAACATGACCTACCAGGCACAAAACCATGTTAGCTTTCCCTAAGTCCCTGTCTATCCGTGTATTTGTAGATCCTATCTCTTAGTACTCTTTCCAATAATTTACCTACTACTGACATCAAACTTACTGGCCTATAATTTCCCAGATTAATTTTTGAGCCTTTTTTAAACAACAGAACAACATAAACTATCTTCCAATCATTGGCACCTCACCCATGGATACCAACATTTTAAATATATCTGCCAGGGTTGTACTGATCTCATTCCTTATTAGCTGAGATATTCCATCTCCTTTTCCTTTAAAACTGAAATATATTCTTGAGTATTGTTTCTAGCCTCGGTCACCTTGCAACTGTGCCTCTGTAATTGTCATCATATCAAACCCATTTATTCCTATTTGTGCTTTCGATGTATTACTGATCCTGGGCACCTTGATCCTAGCACCTGGACATGCTGTTCAAAAAAACTATCCTGAAAACATTCTATGCATTCTTTATCCAGGTTACCTTTGCCCATCTGATTTTCCCAGTCTATTTGTCTAATTAAATCCCCTCCACCATGGGCATCACCATAGCTTTCAGATGAACTCCCATTATTTCTTCCTTTATACCTCTTCCTACCATGTGGTCACTGCTAGGGGCCTGTACACCACTCCCACAAGTGACCTCTTGCCATTATCATTACGAATCTCTACCCAAACCATTTCTTTATCCTGCTTTCCTGAATTGAGATTATCCTTCCCCCATATCCCAATACCATCTTTAATTGGGGATTTTCACAATAGTTTCATTGCAGTATTAATGAAAGCGTACTTGTGGTACCAGCCCCTGCACCATTACCTTGCTTCCTGTCCTTCCTAAATGTCATGTACCCTTCAATATTCAGGCTTCAATTACATCATCCTGCAGCCAAGACTCTCTAATGGCTATGAGATTGTTCTTATTTATTTGTGTTTGCACTATCAATTCAATTCTTTTGTTCTGAATACTCTGTCCATTATTCTTAATTTTGTTCTCCCTGTCCGTGTCTGTTTTTACTTCCCACATTAATACTTTTCTCTCTTGCCTTGTCTCTATTTTTCGATTTACCATATTTTCCCAAATTTGATCCTCCCCCTCTCCCCCCATTTAACCATAGAACCAAAGACCATTGAAACTCAAGAATGGTGCAGGAAGAGGCCATACGGCAAGTATGTACCCACTCTCTGACAAAACAATCAACCCAGGTCCTCCACTCCACCCTACCCCCATGCACTGACCATGATTAATGCACATAACCTACACATCTTTGGACACTGAGGGGCAATTAAGCATGGCCAATCCCCTCAACCTACACATCCTGGGACACTAAGGGGAAATTTAGCATGGCCAATCCATCTGACTTGCACATCTTTGGACTGTGTGAGGAAACCCACACAGTCACGTGAAGAACATGCAAACTCCACACAGACAATCACCTCCCTGACACTGTGAAGCAACAACATTAACCACTATGTCACTGTGCTGCCCACATTTAATTTAAAACGCTCTTTACTTAACTAGATTTAATTTAACTAAGTAGGCTTTGAAGTTTGAAATGCCACTCAACAATTATTTCTGGTTATATTATTCAATTTCTTTACTTAAGTGATAAATTTAATACTTACATTTCTCAGGTTCTAATTTAAAACTACTGCCCTAATTCAGGCAAAAGAAATGCATAAACTCACCAACAATCACCTACATGTTATCTAATTAATATCTCTAGGCCTTACCTCTCTGGAGTGCTTTTGCTTTAGGTACAATGATATGGATCAGGTAATCCCTCCCCCCCACCATTGTCAGTGGTACCTTTAGCTGTTTAGGTCCAAGCTCTGAATTTTGCTCCCTAAACTTCTCAGCTTCTCTCTCTCTTTAAAACCTATCTATTTCCAAGCACCTCACCCAAGAGCTCCTCATGTGATGTGGTGCCAAAGTTTTGTCTGATAATGTTTCAGTGCATTACCTTGGAACATTTTACTATATTAGAGGCACCATGTAAGTGCATACTTATGTTCTTATTGGTGTGCACTAAGATCTTGCTTCATCATGGAAGGGGGAAATCAAAGCACAGTAACATTCCAGTTAGTTTCAGTGACACCGAGAAAAAATGATCAGCGGGTGGCATGGTGCACAGCTGCCTCTGCGCCAGGGACCCGGGTTCACTTCTGGCCTCGGACAACTTTCTGTATGGAGTTTGCATGTTCTCCCCGTGTTTGCGTAAATTTCCTCCGGGGTGCTCCAGTTTCCTCCCACAGGCACAAAAATGTGCAGGTTAGGTGGATTGGCCATGATAACTTGCCTCTTGGTGTCCAAAGACATAAGGTGCCAGGGGCAAGATTTAAAGGAGATGTATGAGGCAAAGTTTTTACCCAGAGGGTGGTGGGTGTCTGAAACTCGCTGCTGGGGGAGGTAGTGGGAGCAGATAGTGAGTTTTAAGGGGCATCTGGACAAATACATGAATAGGATGGGAGTAGAGGGATATGGTCCCTGGAAGGTTGGGGATTTTAGTTCAGTCAGGCAACATGGTCTGTGCAGGCTCGGAAGGCTGAAAAGGCCTATTCCTGTGCTGTAATTTTTTTTGTTCTTTGTTCAACGATGTGTAGGTTAGGGGGATTAGCCGGGTAAAGTACACGGGGTTACGAGGATCGGGCCTGAATAAGAAGCTCTGTCGGCGAGTCGGTGCAGAGTTTGTGAGCCGAATGGCCTGCTTCTGCATTGTATGGATTCTCTGATCTAGCACCCACGGAATCATATCCTGTACCACGTTCAGAGGAGAGACAAAAGCTATTGTAATAAAGGAAAGAAACCACCTGGCATTGGTGACATTTAAGAATAGTTACAGAATTGATATTTAAATGTTCCTTTCCTCCCTGATTTCAGTTCTATTTCAGTAGTAGGGTTTGACGACTTCAGCACCAGTCTGACTCAGTGGGGTCGCTCAGCCCTGCAGCAGCAGGTGGTTGAATTAACAAGTTAAAATCACATTATTATTAAAGTCCCTGGCAACACCACGACAGTATTTTTATTGATGTTAATTCCATTTTCCAGCAACTCCTCCCAGCCAATCTCTCCAGGGGATGCAACCAGCTCGAAATGTTCCAATAGCACCCTTAACCAAAACAAAAATTGAAGACAAATAAAAAATAATAGTTGATTTTAATTTTATTACCATTTGAAAGCCTTTCTAAAGAGTTACTAATAAATATGCTGCTCCTTTCATAGAGCCCTGTGTTGCAGATGGAGGTCATTTGGCCCATCGAGTCTGCACTGACTCTCCGACAGAGCACCCTACCCAGACCCTCTCTGCCAACCCACCGCCCTATCCCTGTAACTCCACACATTTACCATGGCTAATCCAGCTCACCTACACATCTTGGGACACTCGGGCAATTTAGCAAGGTCAATCCACCCGATCTGCACATCTTTGTACTACGGGGAAAGCCAGATCATTTGGAGGAAACCCACGCAGCCACAGGGAAGAGATAGCCATTCAAGGCTGGAATTGAACCCAGGTCCCTGGCGCCACAACATATGGTGGAGTTCTATTTCATATTTAACATTGCATTAAGTGATATGTCACTGTTTTCTCCTACATTGCAACATGTTGTAAAACACATTGACTCAATGGTGTTATGTTAACTGATTTTTACTGCTTTTGAGGAATAGTTGTTACAAACAGCAGTGTGGTGAATTTTGACCAAATCCATGTGGTGGATTTGTTAACTAGAGGGAAAAAAAGTTAATTCGAATCGAATCACAAAAAGACTACACCCTTGAATTCTGACTAAAAGTAGTTCATAGCAGTGTTATAAATGCACTGTTACTCTGTTTTGTATATATGGATTGGTACTTCTCAAGGTTAAAGTAATTAGGCATGTTTTATTAGTCCTGTTGCACAGAAGACACAGAGAAATGGTTTTATAGTATTTCAGATCAGTAACTTTTCTATAATAACACACAAAGCAACCTGGTGACTACAGAACAGTGTTGAGCTCCAGGATATGTGATCAAGAGTTTGAAATCCAAATCTTTGTTCACACTCATACTCAGGTTTAGAGGGATTTCCTTTCCACAGTGATCTGGCACACATTCTTTTAGATTTCATTTGATTTATTATTGTCACATATATTAACATACAATGAAAAGTATTGCTTCTTATGCGCTATACAGACAAAGCATGCTATTTATAGAGAAGGAAGCGAGAGAGTGCAGAATGTAGTGTTACAGCCATAGTTAGGGTGTAGAGAAAGATCAACCTAATGCAGGGTAGGTCCATTCAAAAGTCTGACAGCAGCAGGGAAGAAGCTGTTCTTGAGTCTATTGGTACATGACCGCAGACTTTTATATCTTTTTCCCAACTGAAGAAGGTGGAAGAGAGAATATCTGGGCTGCATGGGGTCCTTAATTATGCTGGCTGCTTTGAAGTGGCAGCAGGAAATGTGGACAAGTCATTGGACGGGAGACTGGTTTGCGTGATGGATTGGGCTACATTCACAACCTATTGTAGTTTCTTGCAGTCTTGGGGAAAGCAGGAGCCATACCAAGCTGTGATACAACCAGAAAGAATGCTTTCTATGGCATCTGTAAAAGTTGGTGAGAGTCGTAGCTGACATGCCAAATTTCCTTAGTCTTATGAGAAAGTAGAGGCGTTGATGGGCTTTCTTAACTATAGTGTCGGCATCTGGTCTTGCTTAACTGAGTATCATTCTCACCAGTTTTCAAGAAGCCATCCACATAATGGGCCACCCTAGCCTGTCTGAAAAAGACAGCCTCCACCTTGAGTTTGAGGGAGACAAGAGAAAATAGCCTGAGAGCAGGGGAAAGGGAGGAGAAAAATCCAAAAGAAAGATTATGAAAGGCTGCAAACTGAACCTTAAACTAGTATAGAGGCATTTTAAATGTGTTGCTAATATGGTTTTGTCAAATGATTAAAAATTTGTTCTGAGCGCCTGCTATAAATTAGTACTTAATATTTAACAAAACCATAACATTCAACTGTAAAATTTACTTAATAACACTATATATACATATCAATTAATATTAATCTAATAATATGACAGTTATTTCACTACATCATTAAATAGTTATATTCTAATAAAGCTCTAAATAAGGATTTAGAATCTACTTCAAAATTCTTAATATTGTATAACATTATTAATATTTTATAGATTATTAACTTATAAGAAAAGCTTTTAAGGTTTGTCTCCTCATTCTGAGCATGTGTGGATCTCATTTTAAAGGAACACTGGGATGTTATCCTGTAAAATGTCATTAGGTGCTTATTAAAAGGGAATTACCTACAATAGTGTTCCATGTGTAATTCTGTAATGCTCAATTTAGGTGCATTCCGTAATCATTCTGCATAACACAGCTATCACATGCCTTAAAGGTATACTTCGTGACATGTTCTACAACATAACGATCAAACATCTTAAAGACATGGTTTAGGATAATGTTCTGCAATGTAGCTATCTGATAACAATGTGGCAGCGCCAAGTTCTATTGCAACATGCCTACGAGTGAGAGTCGTAATTCTCGCTGCACAACCTACTCAAGCATTTTTGGATATGTTTATCTAAGGTTTTACTTTCTGGTATCACTACTTCACATTATGAAGAGTGACATTTGAACAAAATTAAATAAGCATTATTTATAGTGGAGTTATCGACTGTTCTTTTTTTTATTTGTTTATGGGAGGTGGGCAATGCTCGCTGGACCAGCATTTGTTGCCCATCCCTAATTGCCTTTCAGTTGAATTGTAAGGCTATTTCAGAGGGCAGGTAAGCCTCAACTACATTGGGGTGGGTCTGGAGTCATATGTAGATCACAGACCAGGTGAGGACGGCACATTTCCTTCCCTAAAGGACATCAGTGAACCAGATGGGTTTTTACAACAATCGACAATGGATTCAAGGTCATCATTGGACTTCGGAGTTCAGATTTATTTTATTAAATTCAAACTTCACCAGCTGCCTTGGAGGGATTTGAACTCAAGTCCCACCTTGGATCTGTGGATCACTGGTCCCGTGACAATACCATTATGTCATCACCTCCCATGTTTATGGGAGCACTGGAGATTTCTGGCAGCCTAGAACTGAATTCTTTTTGATAAAACTGCAGTCACAATGTTGCTTTACATTACGAATTCTCAGAGACAAACCCTGATTAGAGCGAGTGAAGTTTCTTTGTTCCTGTTTCAAACCAAAAGAAAGCAATCTCTTCATTTTCAGCTTTGACACTTAAATCCCCAGCAAAACTTTTCCTGTTCTACGTTTTGCCCTGGTATGCTTTCAACTTCAAACCAAGAAATACTGACCTCTCAGAATCACCCAGTACAGGAGGCCATTCAGCACATCGTGCCTGTGTCAGCCCTTTGAAAGAGCTATAAAATTTGTATTATATATTGAAGACTGAGTTAAAGTTCAGACAGACAGATTTTTGGTCTCCCTGGGAACCAAGGTATTATAGCAAGTGTCGGTGGGAAAGTGGAGTTGAGACAAAGTCATGATCATCTTGAATGGTGGTGCAGGCTTGACGGTCTATTTGATCTAGCGCCACCTTCTATTTCTTTTGCTCCCCATAACCCTGCATTTCAATTTTTACTTTTATCCAATACTCTTTTCAAACTTGCTATTTAATCAGTTTCCTCCATTTTTCAGGCAATCCATTCCACTTCATAAAAACCTTACTGCATAAAAATCTCTCCTTATCTCTTCTGTGGTTCATTCATCAATAATCTTAAACCTGTGAACATTAATTATTGATCCTCTTTGTCAGGGGAGACTTTTTTTCTTATTCACAATCAAAATTCTTCATAATTTTGCACACATTCTTTAAATGTCTCCTTGACCTCTATTCTAAAGAGAACAATCCCACCTACACCAAGCTCTCCACATGACTGAACTTCCTCATCCTTGGCACTGTTCTGTTAAATCTCTTACACAATCACCCCAAGACCTTTACATTCTTCCTAACGTGATGTGCCGAGAATAGGATATGTTATGTTAATTGAGACCTAATCAGTGACTTAAAATATTTTAGCATAATTTCTTTGCTTTTATTTGAGCATCCCTAACACAACTGGTTTAGGGTGGCACTGTGGCCCAGTGGTTAGCACTGCTGCCTCACAGAGTCAGGGACTCAAATTAGATTCCTGGCTTGGATCATTGTCTGTGCCGAGTCTGCATGTCCTTCCCATGTCCGCGTGGGCTTCCTCCAGGTGTTCCGATTTCCTCTCTCGATCCAAGTACGTGGGTTAGATGAATTGGCCATACTAAATTGTCCTTTAGTGTCAGGGGGACTAGCAAAGCTAAATACATAGGGTTATGGGGATAGAGCCTGGGTGAGAATGTGGCCAGTACAGACTCAATGGGCCGAGTGATCTCTTTCTGCACTGAAGGATTCTATACTCAAACATATCTAGCTGAATGACATCTCTTATACCAAAATTGTCCACTATTGTAGAATCATCTCAAAAACAGTTGGTATGCAGACACAGCACATGATTAGGAAGGCAAATGAAATGTAATTGTTTATTTCATGGGGGGATTATAAATTGGGGATGCTTAGCTATTGTTATATAAGATATTGGCAAGACCACAAGAGTTCTGTGTACAGTGTTGATATTCTTATTTAAAATGCAGTTAAGAGGAGATTCAATCTACTTACACCTAAGGTGGAAGAGTTATCTTATGAAGAAAGTTTGGACAGGCTGGGCCTGTGTCCATTGGAGTTTCGAAGATTGAGAGATGAACGCTGAAAGGATGTTTCTCCTCGAGGGAGAGACTAGAATGAGGGGATGCAGTTTAAAAATAAGGGATCCCCCATTTAAAACAGACATGAGAAAAATTATTTTCTCTCAGAGAGTCATGAATCTTTGGAACTCTGTCCTCAGAGAGCAGCAAATGAATATTTTTGAGGCCAAGATAGGTAGATTCTTGCCTAACAAGGGAGTCAAAGGTTATGGGGATTGACAGAATGTGAAGTTAAGGCCACAATCAAATCAGCCATGATCTTACTGAATGGCAGAAATGAGCTCAAATGTCCTCTTCCTAAATGCATACATTTGTATGTATGTTTGTATGTATGCAGAACAGAGAGAACTCAGTCTCTCTGTAGGAACTCATTACGGTTCCTAAGGCAATACCTTTCAAACTCACTACTATCTAGAAGGACAAAGGCAGCAAATGCAAGGGAATACCACCACCTGGAGGTGCAGACATGAGTCATTCATCACTGTAACCTATATCGTCGTTCCTTTGCCATCACTGAGTCTAAAGGCTGGAACTCCCTCCCTAACAGCTCTGTAGATGCGCCTCCATCACATGCACTGCAGTTTTTCAAGAAGTAAAAAGTCTGACAACACCAGGTTTTAGTCCAACTGACGTTCACCTGACGAAGAGGGAAACCTCAAAAGCTTGTGAGTCTATTATCAAATAAATCGGTTGGACAAAAACCTGGTGTTGTCAGACTTTTTACTGTGTTTACGCCAGTCCAACGCCGGCATACCCACATCATGACTTTTTCAAGAATGCAGCTCACCACCATCTCTTCAAGGGCAATTAGTGCTGGGCAATAAATGCTGGTGTAATCACCAATGCATACATCCCATAAGTAAATAAGTTAGTAATTCCTGCCATTTTTAAGAGACTTTAATTTTCAAAAATGCCATGAAAAGGGCATAAAAATAGCATCTATATTACTACAATCTCTGTCTACAGGTGAGGGGATGTCCTGTGATTGCACTTGGCCCTGATGCGGAGATGCCAGCGTTGGACTGGAGTAAACACAGTCAGAAGTCTCATAACACCAGGTTAAAGTCCAACAGGTTTATTTGGTAGCAAAAGCCACTAGCTTTTGGAGTGTTGCTTCTTCAGCAGGTGAGTGGGATTTCAGTTCACAAACAGGGCATATAAACAGGGCAGTTTGTGAACTGAAACCCCACTCACCTGATGAAGGAGCACCGAAAGCTAGTGATTTTTGCTATCAAATAAACCTGTTGGACTTTAACCTGGTGTTGTGAGACTTCCTACTGTATTCAGTTGGCCCATCAGGAGGCTTGGTGCAAATTCGCAACGAGAACACTTCTACCGCCCCAGAAACAGAGCTCCACAATTCTGGGGCACTGTGGTGTGAGTAGTGAATATCTGTTCTTGACACATTGGTGGCACTATATTCAGTGTGCACTGCTATTCACTGGAGAATGCGGGGGGAGGGCTGAGGTGGGGGGCTTTCTGTGTGGCTGCTATGTTTGTTTCCACAACTAAGTGATTTGCTGGATCATAGCGGGCCGCATTAAGAATCTATAATGCAATGTTTGACTGGAATTCCTTAGGCCAAACTGGACGGGTTTAGAGGGTTCCTTTCCCCGAAGGATGGCAGTGGTCGGAATTCTCCGGCCATTCATGCCAGCGGGATTCTCTGGTCCAGCTGCAGTGAACAGAGATTTGGCTGAGCGTCAAATTCTCCAACCTCGCTTGCAATGGTGGTGGGGTATGTATGGCTAGAAAGTTCCGGACTGTGTGCGTCCTTTAAGGGAAACACAGTAGAGTAAGGGTCACCTGGTTTGGGTGGCCAATCAGGAGTCAGAGTAGGGAATCCCTTTGTGTTAATTTATGAAGTCTCTGAAAGCGCGTTATTACAACGCGCAAGGTCTATTTTTATGCAGCTTTTATAGTCACCTGTTTCTGCTGCTGGCCAACATAATACTAGATTTATAGAATTCAATTTCACAATTTGCCATGGTGGGCTTTGAGCTCACAATTCTGAGGTTTGTCGATCCGAAGCAATACAGTAATTACTTGACAGCAGTGAAGGTTAAGAGGAGATTTCATAAAGATGTTTAAAATCTTGAAGGGTTTAGATAGAGCAGGTAAGGAGAAACTGCTTCTAATAGCTGAAGGGTTCACAACCAGAGGGCACAGATTTAAAGTGATTGGCAAAAAGTCCAGTGGGGACCTGATGGAGATCCATGAGGGATATCTTTTGGATGCAACAAGTTGTTAAGATTTAGGAAACATTGCCTGTTAGAGTCATAGAAACAGATTCAACATAGCTTTCCAAAGGGAATTGTATAAATACTTGAAGCAGAACAAAATGAATGAAATTGGAGAAAGTCTTGAAGTGTAAGACTAATTGTATTACTCTGCTGTGGACTTAATAGGCCAAATTGCCACCTTTCGTGTTGTACTATTCTATGAATCCATTATACTACAACTGTACCCAGTTGTAGTATAATGGCAAGAACATTTCTTTTATTGGCTTTAAGAGCAATTCTTTTTGGTAGTTTAGTAGTTTAAGGTGATTTTATTTGAGAACGAGTTAATGCTCTGTTTAGCAATGTTATATTGAATCAATCTATAATTCTTTTCCCCTATTACGAAACTTGTGTCTGTTTTTTCATTAAAAAGCTGTGCTTTTAAATTAAAATTTCTGCTTCTTACACCTCTTAAAAGCATTAATGTTTGATTGCAACAATGATTCAATTAATGTTTGGCTGTAACTATAGTTCAGTTAACATTTACTTCGACAGTATGCTTTTTCGCTAAAAAATTGCCTTCATATTTTCTTTGTCAGAAGGAGATTGCAATGCTAGTGATGTATCACAGAAACCAGATAGATCTATCATTCTTCTAGTAGAATTGGTCTTGAGGTACCACATGGAGCTCTGCCTGAAGAAAGATTCAAAAAGCATAAACTGTACTCTCTGGGAAGAAATTAGGGGTGGCAGGATAGCACAGTGGTTAGCACTGCTGCCTCACAGTGCCGGGGATCTGGGTTCGATTCTGACCTCGGACGACTGTCTGTGTGGAGTTTGCACGTTTGTCCTGTGTCTGCGTAGCTTTCCTCCAGGTGCTCCAATTTCCTCTCACAGATTTGCAGGTTAGGTGGATTGACCCTGCTAAATTTCCCATTAGTGCCCAAGATGTATAGGTTAGGGGAACTGGCGGGGTAAATACAAGGGCTTATGAGGATAGGGCCTGAGTAAGATGCTCTGTCAGAAAGTCGGTGCAGGCACAATAGGCCGAATGGCCTCTTCTGCACTGTAGGGATTCTATAAAGTTATAGAAGCAATAACAACTTTGTGTTAAATTACATAAAGCAAACTTTATGCCAGTCACCTTTGACAAGGTACCGCATGGTAGGTTGTTGCATAAGGTTAAATCTCAAGGGATCCAGGGTGAGGTAGCTAAATGGATACAAAATTGGCTTGATGACAGAAGACAGAGGGTGGTTGTAGAGGGTTGTTTTTCAAACTGGAGGCCTGTGCCTCAGGGATCAGTGCTGGGTCCACTGTTATTTGTCATTTATATTAATGATTGGATTAGAATATTGGAGACGTGGTTAGTAAGTTTGTGGATGACCCCAAATAGGTGACACAGTGGACAGTGAAGAAGGTTATTTCAAACTGAAATGGGATCCTGATCAATTGGGCCAGTGAACTGACAAAGTTTAATTTGGATAAATGTGAGGCAATGCATTTTGGTAGATTGAACCAGGGCAGGACTTACTCAGTTAATGGTAGAGCACTGGGGAGAGTTATAGAACAAACTGATCTTGGGGTACAGGTTCATAGCTCCTTGAAAGCGGAGTCACAGGTGGACAGAGTGGTGAAGAAGGCATTCAGCGTTCTTGGTTTCATCACTCAGAACATTGAATAAAGGAGTTGGGACGTCTTGTTGAAGTTGTACAAGACATTGGTAAGGCTACACTTGGAATATTGTGTACAGTTCTGGTCACTCAATGAAAGAAAGGATATTATTAAACTAGAAAGAGCGCAGAAAAGAATTACTAGGATGCTACTGGGACTTGATGGTTTGAGTTATAAGGAGAGGCCGGATAGACTGGGACTTTTTTTTCTGGAGCGTTGAAGGCTGAGGTGGTCTGTAAAATAATGAGAGGCATAAATCAGCTAGATAGTCAATATCTTTTCCCAAAAGTAGGGGAGTCTAAAACTAGAGGGCATAGGTTTAAGGTGAGAGGGGAGAGATACAAAAGTGCCCAGAGGGGCAATGTTTTCACATAGAGGGTGCTGAGTGTCTGGAACAAGCTGCCAGAGGTAATAGTAGAGGCGGGTACAATTTTGTCTTTCACAGTGGGTTACATGGGTAAGATGGGTATCGAGAGACATGGGCTAAATGTGGGCAATTGGGTCTGGCTTCGGGGTTTAAAACAAAAGGGCGGTGTGGGCAAGTTGGGCCGAAGGCCTGTTTCCATGCTGTAAACCTCTATGATTCTATGACAGATCAGTAAGTCAAGAGGACTTAAACACAATTGTTACACATTAAGATTATTTTGAAAATGACTTTACTTATAGAGTGGACTGAAACAACTGCTTAAGTTTAAAAAGACTGAATAACAGAATAACAGTATTTTATCTAACTTAAGCAGCTGCTCCTAAGGTTTTTGAACGTTTACATAGCCGTACCCTATGAATTACAAAGCCATCAGCAAGGGATGGGTAACCGAGAAGTAGGCGACCAAAGACAATAACCTTAGATGGATACAAGTGAGCCACCTGGAAGTTCCCAGAATATCCAGACATGACCTTTGTATTCAGCTGGGTGTGGACCATAAATTTTCACTGAAAACATAGGAACAGGAGTAGACTATTCAGCCTCTCAAGCCTGTTCCGCCATATAACAGATCATGGCTCATTTATATCTCAAGTCCATTTACCTGCTTTTGATCCAAATCCCTCGATATTCTTACTTCTCGACAGCCCAACTCCTTGCTAATGGCTTTGTAATTATACAGTACAATTGTATCAATGTTTGAACATCTTAGGAATCACTTTTTAAGTAGTATAAAATGCTGTTATTCTGTTGTTCAGTTTTTGTAAATTATCCAGTTGTTTCAGCCTTCTCTAAATGGCTGTTCACAATTTGGAGAAATGAATTCTGTCCTTAAAAACACAGACTGGAATTTTACTGGGGTTGCTGAGAGGTCGGGTGGGAAGTGGGGAGAGATTGGGGACGGGGGCATTAAATCATGGGGGGAGGGCCATGTTGAATCTGTTCCCTAAAGTGATCTTGACCTCTTGGGCATTTTGTATCAGGGGAATCAGAGGCTACCAGATTGAAGAAGGTGGGCAGTTGAATTACCTAATTAAAGGCCCAATTAGGGGCCATTTAACAATGCTGTTAGCATTTTGTTGATAGGGCATTGACCCTCCGCCAGTCTTGTGAGGAGGGCACCAGTTAAATTCAGGCAGCTTTCCAACCGTAGCTCAGGGGGAAGATTTCGTGAAGCAAAGAGGTGATTGCAGGGAGACCCGATAACTCCAATGATTTCCCCGGAGGGTTTTCCCCTCCAGCACTCAGCCCTTCCATATTTTCAAAGACTTTTCTACCAGCTTGCCCCAGATTTCCTGCCAGCCTCAGCAGCTCAGCTGTTCCCTCTGATTGCGCCTGCAACTCTTGAGCAATGGACAATATTCCCAGCGGCAAAATAACAGCATTTTATATGACTTAAAAAGAGATCCCGAAGATGTTCAAACATTGATACAGTTGTACTCTATAATTAAACATGGCTCTGAATCCCACCTTTGCCTGAAACAGGGTCACCCCCATCACCTTTGACCCTGGCAGCAGAACATCTTGTCACTGCTGCAAAATTCTGACCAGAAGTTTGAGGGGCCTATTATCTTGCTGTTATTTTTCGAAATAAAAACCCTCTTAATATATTTAGTTTTTAATTTCCAGCGTATTTTCCAAACTTTTTACTGTGGAAAAATAGTCAAAGAAACGGCTAAAGTTTCACCCATACAATAGACTTCTTTATGTGCAATATTTATGTGCTAATATTTAGACTGGTTCTCTGCATTATTTTGGGGGGAGGGTTTAGTATAGATTATAGATACCCAGTAGAGTTGTAAATGGAATGTATAAAATTTTGGGAAGGCTGGATGGACTGGGTGCAGGGATAATGCTCTCCCTGGCTGGGTGTGGGGGGGCGGGGCATGGGCGTGGGCGTGGTGAGGGGGGCAGGAGTGGGAGGCAGTGACAGCCTACAACAAGGCATCAGAAACTGAGGATACGAGGTAGGCCATTAAGGATTGAGATGAGGATAAATTTCTTTACCCCGAGGGTGGTGAATTGTGGAATTGTCTGCCACACGAGGCTGTGAAGTCATTTAAGAAGGAAATAGGTTTCTAGCCGCCAAAGCTAGCAAGGGGAAAGAGACAGAACAGGAGCATGATGTTGAGATCAAGGATTAGATATGATCATATTGAATGGCAGAGCAGGCTCAAGGGCCAAATAGATTACTCAAGTTTCCATTTCTATGTTTCCATCGCTATTTAAAGTTGCATACAACAGGGTGGGGATTGGGCCATTCCTTGAGGGCTGTGTTTGGAACTTTCACTCGGATTTCCCCATATTCCTGCCATAACTTTGCTGAAACATCAGCAGAAACCCCACCGGAGAACATGGATTATTAAAAATAGACTTTGATACTATTTTCCTGATTTATGAAAATCACCCCAAAATTTATGACGGGTGATCTATGAGGAGCCCTGTTCCCCAACAGATAGGTTTTTGCAAATTAAATGAAAACCACACCAATGTCTCCACACCCAAAGAAGCAAAACTAAGTGGGGAAAGAACAGGATTCAGTTCTAAAGCATAAAGGGTTATTTTTGTGAAAAGGTGAAAACACTAAGTGGCAAATGTGTTAATGCCACATACCAGTTTGAACTTCAGATTTTGACATGCAAATTTGATCCCGTTTGTAGTTTTCCATCATTTGAAATTGCCTGCGGATGCTAAAGCAGATATCTGCTGATTTAGCAGTCAAGCGTGGTTGGGTGCATTTTTCAGAAAGAATACGTGAGATCTCCACAGCTGCCTCCGGTGAAGATGTGGAGTGGGCTGTCTGATACACAATCGGCAGGACTTTCCAGCCTCAAAGCCAAGGCCACGTGCCAATTTTTACTGTCCTACCCACAATAATGCCCACCACTGGCGGGAGCAGAAAACCCCAGCCCATGGCAGGTTTCAGGACGTTTAATGAGAGGGTGCACAGGTCTGTCACTGGAGTTTCTGGTAGAGAAGGTTCAGAGGAGGAGAGATATCCTGTACTGGCAGGGAGAGAAGGTTTGCCTTTTATCCTGTCCCTTCATCTCTCTCCCTGTGCAGCAACTGCCCTGCCTGGCCTCAAATTCTCTTTCCTCCTGCAGATAAATGATAACTCTCAGCAAGATGCTGATAACAAAGCATTCCCTTTCTCCTGGTGATTTCTGGAAAGGTATCCAATAAGTTGGAGTGCGCAGCATTTACACGGCATTTACAGCCCTCAGAGAACTTCAGGAATAAATGTTATTCAAGTGTACTGAAAACTTGACAGGGTGTTCAAAAGTCCCCCATGTGTTTCAAAAGTCATCTTCGAACCTCTTATTGCCAAGCAAGCAGTAAAAAGTGTTACAGCTGTGGATGGTCCTCAAAATCCTCAGCAATGACTTGGATACTCCCAATAAGCCAGTCTCTGTTTGAGGAGGACACTGAGTCAAACACGATTCACTATAATGTCATAGAACTTTGTTAATAATCATTGTCAATTTAATTGGTAATCAGTCAGTTCTTAATGAATCTCCAGGAAACCTTTCTAGAGTAAACTTCAATCATTTACTATGGTGGCACCTTGGGCAAATGCAGATTGAACCATGTTTCAGGCAAAGACCCCATCTTAGCCACTGCAGGGACTATTGAGCATCGGAAGGACCCACCCAAAAACCACACCCCAAGACTATTGATTCAAATTTTTGCAAATATATTCTAAGCATAGAGTTTGGCGTGCTCCTTATAAATTTTGATTCATTAGTGGATGGAACGTCATGGGTGAACATTTAAATTTTTCAAAGTGGCTTCACAGAGAAAACATCCAATTAGAACATTATGTTTCGGTATCTAATCGACATTCGAGGAATTTTTGGGAAACCCATTCAGAGTTAAGATGCAACCCTCAGACCCTGTGTCAAGTCTGAGAAATAGATCTTAAAACTGGGTCGGGGGCAAATTAATTTGCTGCCAGTATTCGTCTGGTTATTGCTGATATCTGGTTAAACCACTGTTGATCGACCAGGTGCATTTGTCACTGCTGGAGCACAAACTCTTTTCTGGTAGAGCGCTTGACATTCAGCAATGTACACATGGCTGCATATTTGCAATGTTCATGGCACAGTTCCTGTCAGTATTCAGTGCACATACAGGGCTGCTAATGAGGAGCTGTACCAGCTTAGACGAGTTGAACCAGTTGATTTTTCCCAACCTTTGCGAAATGAAATGATCGCCTTCTCTGCAAACAACAGCAACTTTCCAGAGAGAGATATTCAGAGGGCACTAATCATCTCACCATGCAGCGACAGGAAATCTTTAGACACAGAAACACAGTGCTGTATCTGTCAGCAGGGACATGGACAAACTGCAATTCACACTGTCAGAGCACGGATCCCAGCAAGGAAAACAAAAAAAAGCTTTAATGATGTTTTTCAAACATATTTTCTGACCTAAACAAGCCATTTCTGTTCTTCCGTAGTCAGCCTGATTGTACGCTGGGGTAAAATACGTCAGAAGCTGTAACACAAAATGGGCACAAGCAAATCGGCAATCCATTTTACGCAGCGCCCAGTAATCTGAAGGAAATTGGACAGAGTGTAAAATGGGCTGTCAATTTGCCAGCACATATCTTGTGCTCCTGCCCAAGATGAATTTCTACCCCATTTTCTTTTCAATCTCATATAAGTGCACTTGGTGCAAAATTGTAGAAAAGAGGTGGTATTTTGTCAGATGGAGAAAAAAAAAGAGATATTCTAATTCAAAAGGTAAAGCTATCAAGTCAAACAATGTAGTGAGGCAGACACAATGGGGCAAATGGTTAACTCTTGTCCTAAAAAGAAAGCATCATTTTTCCCTGGTGAGAATGAAAAAGATACACAGCAAGAACTACAGGCCCAATTCCACCTCTGAACATAAGAACATAAGAAATAGGAGCAGGAGTAGGCCATCTAATCCTTCGAGCCTGCCCCGCCATTCAATGAGATCATGGCTGATCTGAAGTGGATCAGTTCCACTTACCCGCCTGCTTCCCCTTAACTTTTAATTCCCTTATCGATCGGAAATCTATCTACCCGTGATTTAAACATATTCAATGAGGTAGCCTCCACCACTTCAATGGGCAGAGAATTCCAGAGATAACCTCTGTTTCCGACAAATTAAACAGTGGCACCAGGAATTTCTGTAGAGGTTGTCCCAATCTCCCATCATAATATCAATCGTAACTGTGGAGTAATGGTGTACACTATCATTTAGAACCATAGAAAAGTTACAGCATATAAGGAGGTCATTTGACCCATCTTGCCCATGCCAGCCTGAGAACACCCAGGTCCCATCTTCCTGCACTTTGCCCATAAACCTGTAGCTTACAACACTTAAGGTGAAGATCCAAGTACTTTTTAAGAGTTTAGGGTATCTGCCTCCACCTCCAACTCGGGCAGTGAATCCCAGACACTCATCACCCTCTGCATAAAAAAGTTCTTCCTCATGTCCCCTCTCCACTTATCTTGAATCTATGTCCCCCAGTTGTAGAACTCTCCACCAAGGGAAACAATTTTATCCATTCCACTCTATCGTTTTCCTTCATAATTTTGTACACCTCTATCAAGTTACCATTCAGCCTTCTTTGCCCCAAGGAGAATAACTCCAACCTTCCCAATCTCTGATTTCTCTGAGCTTTCTGCTAATATTTTGCCAAAATTACAGTGGGAAATCAAGAGACTCTCCACAGAAATTATACAGTATTTCTGGTGTTGTTAAAAACAGAAAATGCTGCGTACACTCAGCGGGTCTGACAGCATCTGTGGAGAGAGAAACAGAGTTAACATT
Organism: Carcharhinus amblyrhynchos; assembly: GCF_965287045.1. Lineage (NCBI taxonomy): Eukaryota > Metazoa > Chordata > Chondrichthyes > Carcharhiniformes > Carcharhinidae > Carcharhinus > Carcharhinus amblyrhynchos. The sequence goes on along the minus strand of NC_137324.1, from coordinate 41,148,286 downwards.
TCGGATCTAAATGATCCTTCTAGAGTTCTACAGATTGTTTAGACCCAAAATGTTAGCTCCATTTCACTCTCCACAGGTGCTGCCAGGCCTGCTGAGTGTATCCAGCATTTTCTGCTTTAATTTCAAATTTCCAGCAACCGCAGTATTTTGCTTTTATTTCTGGTGTTAACGCTTGCCTCCTAATAAGAATATTGAGTTGCAAGAAAATGGGTCAGTGGTTTCTTAGAAAAGAGGAGACCTAATATTAAAGCCAAAATGAACTACTTAATGGGTTACACGTGCACTGAAGTGTTCATTTCAGTGGTATTGATTATGTTATCCTCGGTCATAGTCCACAAAGGTAAAATAGAAATGAGCAGCTAAAAATGTTCATGTTTAGCAATATTTAGAAATTGACTTTTTAAATTGTGCTGATACAATAAATGTATGCATAATCTCCTATTGATATGAATCACTTACTCCCAGTTCACTTGTGTTCATATACATTATTTGTTACCTGGTTAGATGGCATCTGAATATAATTTGATTAATATTTGTGTAAGTTAAAAGCAAATTTCACAATAAAGCACATCAAATCTTCCGAGCAAGTTTATTGTAGAGTGTTGAGACAGGGTTAGTGTATGAATTTCAGTTGCCTAGAAATTTGAGGAGCTGTAATATTAGGTGACTCTATTTTCCATTTTTGGTTAACCTTTCTGCAGCCTGCACTTCAGACTGGATTTCACGACTCCTCCATGCTTCACTATGAATTCGGTCTCAAACCACCTGAGATTTTGGTGAGTTTAGACTCAAGCAGCCCATTTACGTCAATCAGTGGGCCTCACGTCGTCTTCTGTATTCCACATCACTTCACACCCCATCTGTTGCCACAACCCCAACCCCCCCCGCACCTCCTCTGTCTAAAGTTCGCAGTGAGACCGCTCGGAGCACTGATGATCCTGCACAGTTCATTTCTGCTCAGCAATGTTGCATTTTGTACATATGTTTCTACCTTTACCTATCTATCTATCAACACAGATATATAGATACACCACATATACATCATCCTGTATAAAAATGTTGATGATAAATGCAGCTACATCATGTTTGTCAACTGTGCAGCCAGTACTCATATTAATTGAAAGCTTGGAAGTTATTTAAACGTACATAATCCAATATGCAAGAGATATTAAAGTGTCTTTCAACCAAATATTCAGGGTAATTTATTTTTTGCTCATTTGCTGCCCATCCACCCCCACTCCCAATTCTGAACAAGTACTGACTCTGAAATTAATCAAAAAAAATCAAAGTTGAAAATGTTTTGAATTAAAATGGGCATAACACTCTTTTTTTGGGCTGTATTAATATTGCAGGTTAATGGAATTGGGGTGTTGATCATTAGGTGAATAGTTTTGGTTTGGTTATGTTTTCATGCCTGATTATAGAATTCCCAAACCTGTCTTTTATGATTGTCTGCAAATTGGATATTACAAGAACGGGGCAGATGTAATACTACATCTATATACAAAATGCTATTTTGAAATCTTACAATATTAACTCCAGTACCCAAGAAGATACAGTACTGTCAGGCCAGCATGGCTACATGTCTGTTGGATTGCACTGAATTAATATGAAGCCATAGGATGATGAGATCTGGTTGCCGAATGCTTGGATAACACTAAACAACTCAATAATTTGGTTATTAGATATTTTTTGGCTGAGACCCCAGACATCCATTAGAGTACTGAAGCACCTGAGCCCCAGGGAAAACACATTCTTAATTGCTGGCCCTAGCTATGATCTTTGCTGTCAATTGCACAATGTTTATTTTCACAAGATATAAAGTGATTGCTGATTCAGCGATTGATACTTTAAAGGGTCTTGATGATTGACACTTTTATTGGCCTGTAAGTAAAATGAGTTTTCTTTTAGGAAAGTGGAAAGTTATCAAAAAATGTTTATGTTTATACATCCTATTGTCATTATAAGGTTCATTGGTTCGATATAGTGAATTGTGAGTGAATGAGGATGGAAGTGCCATAGCTTGGCAAAGATGGCATGAGGGGCCATAGGTTTCTTTTGATGCCATACTTTGGCATGGGGTGAATGTGGGTCCGTGGCAGGGGGGAGGTGTGAGGGTGCATATCCTGGCGTGGGGACATGAGAGACAATAGGGATTTAGTGTACAGCATAGTTTGGCATAGAGATTATCAGTAGCACTGGGAGAATAGAATGCGTGCAGCGCTCAAGGTGGTTTGATGAGGAAGTGCATGAGGGTTAAGGTGAGTGAGGGATCAGGGCTGGACGCACTTTCTGGGATGAAGTCCCACAGCACTAAGGTGGGCCTTTTAAAAAGTCTGCACCCAGCAGCCCCTGTGGCTGTCTCTAACCATTTACCCCAGTCAGCTGGCCTAACTACAGCCTGCATAATGTTATACGTTATATTACTGGCTGGAATACAGGGCACACAATTCAGCACACAGGGCAGAATGTGTTGGCACCCCACCAGATGATTTGCAAGTGAAGGGACAAGTAAAATTCCCATCCTGGAGTTCCCGCTGCCCTCTCACCGTCTCCTGACCTAGCTGCGATTTTAAGTGGGTTGGGCGAGGCCCAGGTCCAGCCTGTATTCTCTCGACCCATTTGAAGCCTGAAGAGGTCAATTATTGAGGCTGGCGCAACCCCCCTCCCTCCCGCCCACTCCCCAAGGTCTGCCCCATTCCCCACCACCAAATGTTTCCGCCCATACCCCAGTCTCTCAATGAAAACCCCCAGCAACTTCTCCCCTTGACGTCTCACGTCCTCTCCCTCCTTTCACCTTCATGGGAAGATATAATTTGGCATCAGCGATGAGAAACCAGAGGGCAGTAATTAAATTTACTTTTATGCAATACATTCTCTGTGAAGATCAGGTGTCAAATAATAATTATGCTACACCGTAAGATATACCGTGCGCTTTCTCTGTAGCCACAACACAACTAGCTTAGTGTTTACCTATGTAACATCAAAACAAATAATTTATTGTGAATTGGTTGGGGCATAAAAATGCATGATGCAGATGCAAGTTCCTTTTTTCTCTATCATGTGCTTTTTTCTCATGTTACAGATACGCTGCAGCCTAGGAGATAGCAAGTCAACCAGCTAGGTGGAGATGAGGCCAAGATGAGATCAGCTATGATCGTATTGAATGGCAGAGCTGGCTCGAGGGGCTGAATTGCCTACTCTTGCTCCTAGTTCTTATGTTCTTGTGTCCTTAATTCAACCTCTATATTTTAGTCTTAGGGCTAGCTTAGATCGAGTCATAGAGGAAGAGAGCGTACAAAAAAGTCCTTCAGCTCATTGCATCCAAACCTGTCAATGACAAACCACCGAACTATTCTAATCCCATTTTTCAGCACTTGGCCCATAGCCAGGTATGCTTGGCAAGTGCAAATCTAAATATTTCTCAAATACTATGAGGGTCTCTGCCTCCACCACCCTTTCAGGCAGTGAGTTCCAGACTCCCACCACCCTCTGGGTGAAAAACTTTTTCCGCACATCCTCTATAAACCTCCTGATCCTTAATTTAAATCCATGCCCCCTGGTCATTGATCCACCCACTAATGGGAAAAAAATTCTTCCTGTCTAATCTGTCTATGGTAAGGAGTCTCACAACACCAGGTTAAAGTCCAACAGGTTTATTTGGTAACACAAGCCACAAGCTTTCGGAGCGCTGCTCCTTCATCAGGTGAGTGGGAGTTCTGTTCACAAACAGGGCGTATAAAGACACAAACTCAATTTACAAAATAATGGTTGGAATGCAAAGCTTTACAGGTAATCAAGCCTTAAAGGTGCAGATAGTGTGAGTGGAGAGAGGGTTAAGCATAGGTTAAAGAGATGTGTATTGTATCCAGCCAGGACAGTTAATGAGACTTTGCAAGCCCAAGCAAGTCATGGGGATTGCAGAGAGTGTGGCATGAACCCAGGATCCCATTTGAGGCTGTCCTCATGTGTGTGGAACCTGGCTATCAGTTTCTGTTCAGTGATTCTGCATTGTGGTGTGTCATGAAGGTTGCCTTGGAGAACACTTACCTGAAGATCAGAGGCCAAATGCCCATGACTGCTGAAATGTTCCCCAACAAGACAAAAACACTCTTGTCTGGTGATTGTCAAGCGGTGTTCATTCATCCAATGTCATAGCATCTGCATGGTGTCCCCAATGTACCATGCCTCGGGACATCCTTTCCTGCAGCGTATCAGGTAGATAACGTTGGCTGAGTCGCAAGAGTATGTACCCTGCACTTGGTGGATGGTATTCTCGCGTGAGATGATGGCATCCATGTCAATGATCCAGCATGTCTTGCAGAGGTTGCTGTGGCAGGATTGTGTGGTGTCTTGGTCACTGTTCTCCTGAAGACTGGGTAGTTTGCTGCAAACAATGGTCTGTTTGATCAGTGGCCTACGATCTTCGGGTAAGCGTTCTCCAAGGCTGCCTTCACAACGACGCAGAATCGCTGAGCAGAAATTGATATCCAGGTTCTGCATACATGAAGACGGCCTCAACCGGGATCTTGGGTTCATGTCACACTATCTGTAACCCCTACGACTTGCCTGGGCTTGCAAAATCTCACTAACTGTCCTGGCTGGAGACAATACACATCTCTTTAACTTGTGCTTAACCCGCTCTCCATTCACATTGTCTGTTCCTTTAAGACTTGATTTCCTGGAAATACTCGCATTCCAACCAATATTTTGTAAATTGAATTTGTGTCTTTATACGCCCTGTTTGTGAACAGAACCCCCACTCACCTGATGAAGGAGCAATGCTCCGAAAGCTTGTGGCTTGTGTTACCAAATAAACCTGTTGGACTTTAACCTGGTGTTGTAAGAATTCATACTGTGCTTACCCCAGACCAACGCCAGCTTCTCCACATCATAATCTATTTATGTCCCTGATAATTTTATACATCTCGATCACGTCCCCTCTCAGTCTCCTCTGCTCCAAGGACAACAGCCTATCCAATCTCTTTTCATAACCAAAGCTCTCCAGCCCAGGCAACATCCGAGTAAATCTCCTCTGCACCCCTATCATATCTATCCTATAATGTGGATTCCAGAACTGCACTCAATACCCCAGCATGGCCTAACCAACGTTTTGTATTGTTCCAGCATAACCTCCCTGCTCTTAAACACTATGTCTCAGCTAATAAATGCAGAGCTAATTGATACTTCTATGATGAAAGATCCTCTTGGAAAAACTGATCATATTACGATTGAATTCGACATAAAATTTGAGAGTGACATCATCAAATCCAAAACAAGAATCTTAACCTTAAACAAAGCCAATTACGTAGGAAGAGAAGAGAACTGGTTAAGATTGATTAGGTAAATGGAGTGAAAGGTATGATGGTAAATAACCAGGGGGAAACATTTAAATAAACTATCCAAAAACTGTTTAACCAAAATATGTTCCACTCAAAAACAAAACTTGGTGAGAAAAGTCTATCCATGACTTACAAGGGATGTTAAAGATAGTATAATATTAAAAGGAGAGACATGTAACAAAGGCCTGAGATTGGAAGACTTTTTGAGATCAGCAAAAGTTTAGAAAAAGGGAAAATATAGAATAAGAGAGCCAAGAGGCAAGAAATATAAAAAATGCATTGTTAAGAGTTATTGCCTGTATATAAAAAGGAGAGCATCTAAAGTAAAGGCTAGTCACTTCCAGGCAGAGATAGAAATAATTATCATAGGGAAAGAGCAGAAATACTGGACTAATATTTTGTGTTTGCTTTCATAGTAGAAGACATAAATGATATTACAGAAATAAAGGGTCCCAAGGGGGTAATAAATGTCAGGTTTTAAAGTAATTAATATTAGGAAAAAAAATCCTTAAAGGAACTTCAGGGGCTAAAAGCCGACAAATCCTCCAGGCGTTGATGGCCTACATCCAAGGCTTCTAAAAGAGGCAAGTGCAGAGAGAATGGGTACACTTTTCCATAATTCTTTAGATTGTAGATAGGTCCCAGAAGGTTGGAAGTTAGCAAATGTAACACTGCTATCCTTGGAAGTAGGGAGAGAAAAAACAGAGAACTACAGGCCAATTAGCCTGACATTAGTCATCAGGAAATTGGTGGATCTGTTATTAAGGGAGGCTTAACAATGTACTCTATCTGATCGTACTATGGTTTTCTCTGAGTTTACAAGGGGAAACAATGTTCAGTTAATTTTTTTGGAATTTTTGAGCATGTATCCAAGAGGTAGAATAGAAAAACGGGAGCCATTAGATATAGCATACTTGGATTTCAAAAAGGCATTTAAAAAGGTGCCGTACAAATGGTAAGTACATAAGTTAAGGTCTCAAGAGTTGGAGGTAACATCATTTTGATTGAGGATTGATTATCAGGTAGGGAATATGGATACATGGGAAATTTTCAAAATGGCGAGCTATAACCAATGGAATCTGTAATCTTCACAATGCAGCAATGAAATGCATACTGACCAATTCTTACAAAACCTTCAGTTGTTACAACGAAAGTGCAATCGCCATTGTCAATTTGACTGTTACCTGCTGGTCCAGTGCTAATGTAACAGCTCTGGCTTCAGGAACTAGCTTCCTTGATAATGTGCCGAACATTGCTATTAAGTAAGACTGAAGTAATTCAGTACAGGGTTGCTTGGATATACACTGAATCTATAACATCAGACATTCAGGGCTCTCAACCTTTGCTTTTTGTTTTCTTTAACATGTTCAACGAACTTAGATTGCTGTTGCACCCATGGTGCTATGTGGATTGAAATTCTTGCTGAATCTTTGCCAACTCTCTCTGTTGCCTTAATGTGACCTTCTCTCGGTTATCCCAAAGCGGAAGACAGTCATGCAGAAATTTGCACCTTCGTCATTAATTGTTTCTTAACAAGCCCTTAGCAAACCAACAAATCATTAATGTCTGATCTGTGCATTAAACTGATTTAGTCCCAGGAGGAATTCCTGGAATGTGCCATTAATGCTAATGTACTATAATACTTCACCTTAGCACACAGAGTAGCTTCAGCCTCACTGGAAGGGTCATTTGTAAGCTGTTTGAGAAGTCCAAAATCTTAACACTGGACTGCAGCTACACTGCATTTAATATACACTCAAGTATATCCAAAAGGTTGTGATGTGACGAATGTGTAGGTGAAGAGTGTTTAGCATGGTGGTTAACATTGCTGCTTCAGTGCACCTGGGACCTGGGTTCGATTTTCGGCTTGGATTGCTGTCTGTGTAGAGTTTGCATGTTCTCCCTGTGTCTGCGTATGTTTCCTCCGGGTGCTCTGGTTTCCTCCTACATTCTGAAAGATGTGCAGGTTAGGTGCATTGACCCATACAAGTCCAGATCGTGGCAACTAGGGGAACTTCATAGTAACTTCATTGCAGTGTAAGCCTTACTTGTGACTAATAAATAAACTTTATTTTTCTGCTTTTGTGTGCTAGTTTGTTAAACTGCTGGCTAGTGGAACCGGCTGGGAAAACTAAATTAGAACAGACAGAGACTACTTGAGTTTTGCTGCGACTGCAGACTTTGCGTAACTAACGTCTTCTTTCAGAACAAACCATGTCACAAGAGACATCCAAGATTAGGGTATTTGTACCAGTTGGATCTGATCATCACCAGACAAGGCTCTCTGAACAGCGTTCTCAACACTTACAACTGCCACAGTGCTGAGTGCCATACAGACCAATCCCTGGTGTGCACACACGTTAGGATGCCACCCTTGAGGTTTTTTTCATTCAAAACAGAAATGTTGCCCTTATATCAACTTCAGCCAGACTGCCTACCTGGATTAAAAAAAACATCTCCTCAACTCAGTCGAACAGGTGCTGTCTAACATTCTCACACAAAGGGCAGAAGCAAAATGAAACATACTTCTGGGCACAATATCGCACTGTCAACATATGGGAAGCAAAGGCAGAAAACTGCAGACTGACTCAAGGCTTGTATCGCTGTGATAGAACGTATCATTGAAGCCAAGTCGTCCGCTCTCATTAATTACAACAAAAACACTCTACATGCACAGAGCGCTGCTCAAAGTAAAGCCCCATCAGACTGCTAGGTGATGTGTCAATGACTCCTGGTTATAAGTTTGCCAGAATATTTAGATGTCCTTTGATACATGAATACCAGCAGCATGTATGAAAGAATCGGAAAGTCAACAAGTCCATCAGCAAAGAAAAGGCTTCATTGAAAACGATGGCTGTGAAAGTCATCGCTGACTGCAATAAACAGTTGGAGAGTTGGAACATTATCGTGAGTTGTGCTCCCGAGAGAGCACTGTCAATGGGGAAGCTCTAAACAACATAGAAAGCCTGCCTGTCTTGGCAGAGCTGGACATTGAGCCAACAGTGGGGAAGATCCAGCACTGCTGCCTCACAGCTCCATAGACCTGGATTTGATTTCCGGCTTGGGTCACTGGAGTTTGCACATCCTTTCCATGTCTACGTGGATTTCTTCTGGGTGCTCTGGTTTCCTCCCACAGTCCAAAGATGTGCAAGTTAAGTTGATTGGCCATGCTAAATTATCCCTTAATGTCCCAGGATGCTTGGTTAGAGGGATTAGCAGGATAAATATGTGGGGTTATGGGGATAGGGCCTAGGTGGGATTGTTGTCAGTGCAGACTCAATGGGTCGAATGAAATCCTTCTGCACTACAGGGATTCTATTTTCTGATTCTATTCATTCACTTTACATAAGCAAAAATGATAAGATCGTAAGAAATAGGAGCTGGAATAGACCAATCAGTCCCTCTTGCCTGCTCCATCGTTCAGTTAGATCATGGTTGATCTGATTGTGATCTTAACTCCACTTTCCTAACTGCTCCCATAAGCTTGACTGTCTTGTCAATGAAAAATCCAGAACCTTTTTGGGTTAGCGCAGTACCCTTTACATCATTACAAACATTCTGCCTTTTGTATCCTCTTCACAATTGGCATTCATACAAATCTTGTGTCATCAGCAAACTTAGCTACCATATACTCAATCCACTCATCCAAGTCATTAGGTTATAAATAGTTGAAACCCCAACACTGATTCCTGTGGTCCGCCACTAGTTACAGTTTGCTAATTCAAAAATGACCATTTATCCTGACTATTTGCTTCCTATCCAATCTCCCATCAATGCAATTATGTTACCCCTGATACTGAGCTCTCATCTTTTGTGGGAACCTTTCATGAGATACCTTATCAAATGTCTTTTGGAAATCTAGATATACCGCATCTACTGGTTCCCCATTATCCACCCAACTGGTTACTTCTTCAAAGAAATGTTGTTAATTAAATAAACATAGTTTCCCTTTCACAAATTTCCTTTTTACAGTCCCACTCATCCCTAAAACAAAATCCTGCTTGAGGTCAACAAACCTTTCCATGGTCCACCCCTCACCTGCTCTGATTCCCATAATGGGCGGGATGGTAAAATTCTGACCAATGTTTAACACTGCCTAATTATATTATGCTTTTCCATATGCCCTGTCATTACCATTTAATGATGGATTCAAGCATTTTCCCAATGACGGATATCAGGCTACCCAACTGTAGTTTCTTGCATTGCCTCTCTCCTTTCTTAAATAGAGGCATTACATTTGTGGTTTTCCAATCCCCTGGGACCTTTCCAAAGTCCCAGGAATTTTGGAAGATTACAACCACTGCATCCAATATCTCTACAAGCTTTAGGTGTTGTTGCAATAGGGCCTGAGCTGCTTAGAAATTGACACTCTTGCAATGTCTGCATGAATTTCCCTGTCTCTGTTGGAGGGAAGGAGAAGTGCCCCAAGATAGGAGTGATGCAAGATTATGACCCTGTACAAGAACAAGGGCAAGTGCAGCAATTGCAAAACTATCAAGGCGTCTCCCTACTGAATATCGTTTGAAAAGAATCTATCCGTGTTGCCCTTGTCAGACTTAAGACCATGGCTGGGAACACACCTATCGGGTTTGGTTTCAGAATGTGAGGATCTACAATTAACGTGAGCTTCTCAGTCTGGCAGCTAGAGGAGAAACGCTGTGAACAAGGGAGAACATTATTCTTCCATCTCACCAAGACATTTGACCATGTGAGCAATGGGAGTCTATTATGTAGAAAATTGACTGCCTGCAGAGCCCACTCAATATAATCTCCTTTCTCCATGACAACGTGATGGGTAAGGGCAGTAATGAAGGGACAACATTGAACTCTTCGAACAAAGTTGTGTTCTGACGCCAAAGCTCTTTGATTTATTCTTCTCATTGTTGCTGTCATGTGCCTCTAAGTCATCTACTGTCTACTTCCTTTCCAGAGCTGATAGAAAGATTCAGTACAAGGTGTGGCAAGCCCTTATCAGAGATTTGTTCTACCGCGACGACACTACACTAACATACCAAACTGAGAACATCTTCAGCAGCAAATGAACAGACTCTCAATACCACCAACCGCACACCCCGCCCCCCACCCCCGTACACCCCTGCAAAGAGTTTGTTTGGCCATCATGTTATAATCCAGGTCAGAAACTCCAAGTGTTTTATGAAGTCCGTCTGAATCATAAGCTTTGCAATTTGGATTTGGCTAGGGTAAGCATGAGATGTTTCACTTCAGGTATGATTCAAATGACCCACCATGGAGCTTTTACCAAACAAAGTTTATTGAAGAATACAGGCAACATGTAGAAAGAAAGTTAGCAATAACTTCTGTCAATTACAAACAAGGAGAAAACAGCCATGATATTATTTAAACCTTTAACAGCTAAATACTGTTCCAACTAAGCAAATCCCAGAAACAAACACCTGCCAAAGGTTTGGAACAGAAACTAAGAATGCTCACATGATGCTGGAACTTAATCCTTTGATTGGATTCTGCAGCTTTCTTGACACACACACACAGACAAGCTTAAAGTCAGAACTGTTTTCCAAAACACCAGGGAGAGTGAAACAGAACACTGCATCCAACCTGGAGTCAAACACCATCTAACTAAAAAGCAGCCCAAACTGAAAGCAAAAGTCAATCATTCTTCCCCCCAATAAATCAAAAGGTCGTAAACTCCCATGAGACCCATAGAAAAAATAAACAAAACCCCATTCAAATCATTTAAGCAGCAATAAAAGGATATCTAAGCAGACAGTTGGTGCCACAACAAAAACAAAAGACTCGCTTACAAACTGCAGAGAACATGATTTTAAAAAAATACATTTCTTAAAGGTACAGTAGCATCACAATCAACATCAGGAAGACAAATTGTCATGGTGCAGGATGTTGCCCTACTGCCAACAGTCAACATTGTCAATGTGATGCTGGAGCTTCTTCACATTTTCAGGCATCAAAATCCAAGCAATCCATCACTTAATTCTGACAACAGCAAGTTAATCACAAAAACTACAACTGTTGTGTCCAACTAAGAGAGTGGAACAACAACCTGACTGAGAACTCCAAGCAGCAAGTTTACAAAGCCTGCATCATCCTCAATATTTTAAATGGATGAGAGCCAGAAACCCTTGAGTACTGATTGTATTTCATTTTAAAACAAGTTTTAGACATGTTCATTTAACTGCCAGTATGTGAAGCTTTTTTTCTCTGCTTTAGCTGTCTTTTAGTGAGGTAAAGGTGGAGGAAGTTAGGTGGGAAGCCGGGGGGGGGCATCAGTGTGGAAGGTGACATAGTTTAAGTGTTTTTCCATGTCAACAGGACCATTTTATAATTAGCAAATAAGAGGCGTACTCTAACATCATGCTTTTCCTCCAAATTTCTACTGGTAGTAGCTGTGAACCATGATCTTCTGGTGTTTTCACTATTTTTGGGTGGTAACTGAAAACTGAACATATTGCAGAATATAAAACTGATTAATTAGTGGTGGCTTTTTGGAAAATTGATGTTTAAACTATACAGCCTGTGACCGGATCTTATGATCAGGAGGATAACTTGACTTTTCCCTTTTCACGTTATTATACATTAACATTGCACACTAATAACATTATGCAGCGTTAATGTAAGCATTACTTGTGACTTATAAGTAAACTTTAACTTATGATCTCTTCAGAGCTTCCTATAACTGCATAATGAATTAATCTCTAAGGTAGGGATATATTTGGCACAACTTTGTGGGCTGAAGGGCCTGTATTGTGCTGTCGTTTTTCTATGTTCTATGTTTCTATGTAATTCCCCCAATAAATTTTGCCGACTAACTAATGAAATATTTTCAGCAAGTATCAGATCTGAAGGTAGATTACACTTCACATGGTGATTAATATTAGAATCACTACAGTGCAGAAGAAGGCCATTTGCCCCATAGAGTCTGCACTGACCATAATCCCACCCAGGCCCTATTCCCGTAACCCCACATATTTACCCTGCTAATCCCCTGACACTAGGATCAATTTAACATGGCCAATCAACCTAACCACACATCTTTGGACTGCAAATCCTGAAAGTTGCAATCTAATCATCAAGTGTTGTCAAGGTCAGTTCCAAGTAGTGCACTACCTCCTTCACAAACAAAAAACAGAAAGTTGATACAAATACAAAACAGAGGCTACTGCAGTTGTGTTCCTTCTGACCATGAGTCTTAACTGGCTCACCGGTGAAAGAGGAATTCAATGTCTGAGAAGTATAAACTATTCAATTTGAGCCCATCTAAAAATTAAGCCAAGGTTTCCAAAGGTCAGTTCCAAATTTTGACAAATATCAGACAAGTCCATGGTTATTTTAGTTTGTGGTATCAAGTGCAGGAGGGAAGAGTTTATTCCCTGGATGACCTTCAGAGCTATGTCTTCACAGTCACTCAGATTATGGTGTAGACTGTTTTGATATCAATTATCATAGCAGTTAAACACTAATGAGACTTGAAAATGTTTTATTTATGTGTAAAGTCTGATCACAGTAGCAGGACCTCACCTAATAGCAGCACATGCAGAAAATCAGGAGGCGTGCTGCTCGTGATTCTCCACCCATTGAAATCCATGGAACAAGTAATGTAATGACCTTGATACGCATTGTGGCAATCAAGATAACTTGCCATTAGCGCGGATTTGGAAAGCCCACCACATAATTAGTTGGCTTGTACCTGTCAGCTCTCTGCTAGGGAATGATCCTCCCATTGCATTGCACCCTTATTAGTGGTGACCTCAAGTCGGTCTGTACTTTTAAGTAATGTTTACATTAGCTCTTACTTTCTGAGCACGGGATAGATATTGTAGCTCGTACTCCTGTTGAAATTTTTTTCAATAAACTGGTGGCCAGTAACAAACGTAAAAAAAAGGAGGCATGAAGTGGTCAAGTCATTTGCAGCTGGGTTGCAAGAAATGAGGAGAGGCTTGTTGGGGAAAATTACTGATGGTTAACATGATTAAATCTGACTTGTCTCAATCTGAGGAAAACCAATGAACAGCTACACAACTTTAAGAGGGACAACTTCAAGACAATAGTACAATCATAGAATAATATAATTCTGCAGTGCAGAAGGAGACCATTCAGCCCATCAAGTCCACACCAACCACAATCCCACCCAAGCCCAATCCCCATAACCCATGCATTTACACAGGCTAGTCCCCCTGACACTGAGGGGCAATTTAGCATGACCAAACCACCTAACCCGCACATCTTTGGACTGTGGGAGGAAACCAGAGCATCCCGAGGAAACCCACACAGATGTGGGGAGAATGTGCAAACTCCACACAGACAGTGACCCAAGGCCAGGAATCGAATCCAGATCCTGGTGCTGTGAGGCAGCAGCGCTAACCACTGTGCCACCAGGCCACCCCAGAACTTGAATAGTTCAACAGGAGTAAAAAACTGCAGTGACATAAGGGCACGCAAAGTAATGACAATTCAAGGATTACATGGAGCAATACAAGGCACACGGAGCACTCCAGAATTATAGGGAGGGGATAGCTTGATCTTGGGATTGGACATAGCTCAGCACAACATTGAGGGCCGAAGGGCCTGTACTGTGCTGTACTGTTCTATGTTTCTATGATTAGTAAGGGCACATTAAAGAAGTGTTAACCTAAATGGTTTAATAAACCTATACAAAGAGAAATAGAAAAACAAGCAAACTTCACAAAGCCATTCATCCTTCAATCCCATAACACTTCTGTGATTCTGTGCTCTCTGTGGAGAGGGAAACAGAGTTAACATTTCAGCTTTGTGAGCTGAACAGTTCTGAAAGTATCCATTAGAGAAGAGAAAATAAAGAAGTTGTGTCACGAAAGTTATCGATCAATTTGCCAACAGCATTGAGATAATCTGTTTTAGTGATTCTGTATGAATCTGTAGAGGCAGCAGTGGACCTAACAATGACTTAGAAAGAAAACAGGCAATGGTGGAAAAACTCAGCAGGTCTGGCAGCATCTGTGGAGAGAGAATCAGGGTGGGATTTTACAGCCTTTCTTGGGTGAGATCGTAAGATCCCGCCCGAGGCCAACGCAGATTTCCGTTCTGGGAACCTCATCTGCCCCGATTCCGGGCAGGTGAGTGAGGTGGTAGAGTTTGGCCTCAGAGTTAATGGTTCAAATCCACATGACTCTTCTTCACCTGACTCGAAATGTTAACTCTGTTTCTGTCTCCGCGCTTGCTGCCGGACCGGCTGAGGTTTTCCAGTGTTTACTGGTTTTATTTCAGATTTCCAGCATCCACGGTATTTTGCTTTTCTTTGAATGGCTTAGAAAGAATTGCTGTATCAGTGGCTGATATAATTTGATATCAACAGGCAACTTTTCACAGCAACTTCACTGCAGTGTTAACGTGGGTCTACTTGTGACACTAATAAATGAACTTTAAAACACTGAGGAAAAATAGGGATGCAGTAGAAGGAAAGACTGGAAAAACACTAATTTTCAAGCTTGAAAGAAGACAACAAAGCATGGATCTCATAAAGATCTCCCAGATAGTAAGTTGAATGAAAAAAATCCATTCTGAAAACTACCTCAGATTAAACTATACCAGTAGAATGAGAAGCAAATGAAAAATTAAATAATTCTACTCACTTTCAGGAATGGACTTCTGAGACAGATGCCATCTATCCCTCTCGGGAGACAATAGATCGTGCCTGGGGTCTATGCCACTTCTGGATTGAACATCATCTGTTGTGGCAATAGAGACCAGTTTATATGTGGCAGTCCCTTCTGCAGCTGGCACAGATGAATACCGTTGGCCCAAGGTTGACTCATGTTTTATCCTGCCATCTGGTCATTTCTTTTTCCCTCTTTTTCCACAACCTTCTTAACTGCTTGTCTCCATGCACTCCTGTCAACAGAAAGGACTTCTTGTGCATTGACTCCGACATGGTCAATTTGCATTCTCTGCATAGTATAAGTGTCGTCAATCTATAAATAACTTTAGCAAACAAAATGTTCATAAAAATGAATTATTTTGATGAAATTAGGACATACTCAACTGTCAGGTAGTTAAGAACAGCCTTGTTGACAACGTATGTTACTGTTGAACATCAACATGGCCAAATATGTCATTCTTACTCATATCTTTTTGTAACTTTGTGAAGTCTGGTGGGATAAACCATGCCGGATCTCAATGTTGACTCTATTTTCACTTTTCAGGCCCTATCTCAGAAGATGGATTTCATTCCTTCTTATTGTTAATCCAGTAGCCTGACTGTAACTGGAACTGATAACTTCTTACAGTTCTGCACCTCTTTTATTTTCTCCTTGCCTGTATAGCAGATGTGGGCAACCTATTGCTCTTCTGCTGATAGTAAGCTTGCTAAGATGGCCAAATATGTCATTCTTACTCATATCTTTTTGTAACTTTGTGAAGTCTGGTGGGATAAACCATGCCGGATCTCAATGTTGACTCTGTTTTCACTTTTCAGGCCCTATCTCAAAAGATGGATTTCATTCCTTCTTATTGTTAATCCAGTAGCCTGACTGTAACTGGAACTGATAACTTCTTACAGTTCTGCACCTCTTTTATTTTCTCCTTGATGTTGATGTTCAACAGTAACATACGTTGTCAACAAGGCTGTTCTTAACTACCTGACAGTTGAGTATGTCCTAATTTCATCAAAATAATTCATTTTTATGAACATTTTGTTTGCTAAAGTTATTTATAGATTGACGACACTTATACTATGCAGTTACTATACTTTGAAAGTAGATAATTGATTGTGAAGTGCCCTGAGATGTCTTGAGGACATGATGTGCACTGTTTAAATACAACTGATAACCTTGTAACTTCTTTCTTTTCTAAAATATATATTATATTTGTGGCTAAATTTTATGAGTATTACGGAGAATTCCAAATGTGAGATTATAGAGTAGTAGAGCATATTCTAGATCAATACAATTTGCAGTGTTTCAATTTGTTTTAGACCGGTATAATATGCTGCATTACATCTTACTGCCTTAGACAATGAAGACAACCTTCGGCATAATGTACTGTTGTCAGTCGGTCTCACACCTTATCTTGGGGCACCACAGTGGCACAATGGTTAGCACTGCTGCCTCACAGCACCAGGGACCCAGGTTCGATTCCCGGCTTGGGTCACTGTCTGTGTGGAGCCTGCATATTCTTCTTGTGTCTAAGTGGGTTTCCTCCGGGTGCTCCGGTTTCCTCCCAGAGTCCAAAAGATGTGCTGGTTAGATGCATTGGCCATACTAAATTCTCCCTCAGTGTACCCGAACAGGCATCGGAGTGTGGTGACAAGAATTTTCACAGTAACTTCATTGCAGTGTGAATGTAAGCCTACTTGTGACACTAATGAGCAAACTTTAACGTTTAGTACGCCAACAGTGGTAATCAATATAAGGCCTGATGGTGTGCAAATTCTAGAGCAATATTGCATCCTGTGGTTTAACATTCTACTTTAAATCCTTACAATATCCTGCTACCTAACATACTGTGGTAGATTGAAGTAATATTGTGCAGTGCAACAAGCTGTTAAAGATCAATACAATACCTGACAGTAGATCAACAGATCAAGTCTAACATACTGATCTAGATTAATATAAATATCCGACAGTATAACATACTATTTTCGGTCAATACACAACTCTGCAGTGTAACATATTCCACAGTATAACAGATTTGTCTAATTCAACAGAACATTTAGCTTGTGTGTGTGTTGATGTGATAAACAGAGTACATTATGGACTTAATGGTCTTATCTGTATCAAAGTATGATTCTGTCAATCTCAAGTTGTTTGTTATGCTTCAGAATGACACAGTCATCTAAGACAATGGCTGGAATTTTCTGACAGTTCACGCCAATGTTATTCTCCCATCCCGCCACAGTGAACGGAGATTTGACTTGTTGCCAAAATCTCCATCTTCGCTGCGGCGGGAGTGTGGCATGAGCGGGCGGTAAGATCGTGCCCAGTGACTGGAATTCTCAGATCTTGTCCCTGGCTGGGATTCTCCAGTCCTCCTGCTGTGAAAGGAGATTTTGGCTGAGTGCCAAATTTTCCATTCTCATTGGCACTAATGACGGGAAACAGTAGACTGGAGAATTCCAGTCAACTTCTTCAAATGTTAACACTTCCTCCAATATTATTCATTATCTACGCATGAAAGGAAAATGCCTGGATACTTTTGGTAACTCACAGTTGTTGGTTGCTTCTATTTAGAATTCAGTTTAGATGCAGCTAGAATCAATGCAGAGCTGTTTAGTAAATACAAAATATTACGGAATATTAAATAGTAGAAATGTTATTATCTGGATAATAAGGAAATACTTCTTGTGGAAAGTAATCAAATGTTTTAAAGCTATATTAAAAGAATGAGGAAAGGAGTGGGCCCACTGACACGACGAAGGCATGAGCAACTAAACCAGTCTGTTCGCAACTTCATACTTGCCCCCAACATGTGCGTGGAGCTACAAAATCACCAGGAGTGCATGTATCCACCTCTGAAACATTTCTCAATGCTACCCTTGACTCAGCTGTTCTGTTATTGAAACTGTCACCCACGTCTTTGTTACCTCCAGACTTGATTAAACTTGAGGCCTTCCAGGATTTTGCTTCCTATGACCCATTCCTTTATCACCCCTGTGCTTCATAGATAGACAGATCATAGATACCCTACAGTACAGAAAGAGGCCATCTAGTCCATCGAGTCTGCATCTAGGCCCTACTCCCATATCCCCACATGTTTACCCACTAATCCCTCTAACCTACACATCTCAGGACACTAAGGGGCAATTTTTTAGCTTGGGCAATCATCCTAACCCACACATCTTTGGACTGTGGGAGGAAACCGGAGCACCTGGAGGAAACCCCCGCAGACACGAGGAGAACGTGCAGACTCCACACAGACAGTGACCCAAGTGGGAATCGAACCCAGGTCCATGGAGCTGTGAAGCAGCAGTGCTAACCACTGTGCTATCGTGCCACCCGCTTGCTGATCTACACCAGTTCTCGGTTAAACAACACCTCACCCTTGTTTCCAAATCCTTCCATGGCCTTGCCGTCCCAATTTATGGAATCTCCTCCAGCTACACAATCCTCCAAAATATCTGTACTTCTCTAATTCTGGATTCTTAAGTAGCCAGGATCTGAATCGCAAGCTATTTGTGGCTGTGCCTAAGCTCTGGAATACCCTCCCTAAACCTCAACATCTCTTTGCTTTCCTTCTTTAAGGCATAACTTTTTGACCATGATCCACCCTAATATTTGCTAATGTTAGGTGCGTTCAGGCACCAGAATGTGGCGACTAGGGGAATTTCACAGTAACTTCATTGCTGTGTTAATGTAAGCCTTACTTGACTAATAAATAAACTTTACTGTTACTTTACTTTGTGGCCCGGTATCTTATTTTGTTTTATGATGCATCTGGTCATTATTTTAAGGCACTATAATAAGTTATTATTGTTGTCACTGTAAAATTAGTCTTTAAAGCTCACTTTTTACACTGGCAAGGACCAATAGCTTTAAAAGCTGATTTATTAGAGCTACAAATAGGCTTATGTTAACACTGCAATGAAGTTACTGTGAAACTCCCCTAGTCACCGCACTCTGGCACCTGTTCGGAAACACTGAGGGAGAATTTAGCATGGCCAATGCATCTAACCAGCACATCTTTCCGTGGGGGGAATTGAAGCACCTGGAAGAAACCCACACAGACACGGGGAGACCATGCTAACTCTGCACAGACAGGGACCCAAGCAGTGTCCCTGGTACTATGAGGCATCAGTGCTAACCACTGCGCTATCGTACCTGTACAAGAAGACTTGAAGGTGTTGCAAGAGTAGGTAGTGAAGCCAATTGCATTACTATCAGCATGCTTGCTGAACAGCAGTCCAGATCTAAGGTAAATAAATCTTAGAATGTCACCATCTTGGGAAATAGCACCAATAGTTGTGCGAGGAATATCACCATCTTGGGACAAGACAGCAGTGGAGTTCCACAGGGTCATTTTTGGGACCTTAATTACTTAACCTCTTCAAAAATGATGCAGAACTAGAAGGTCATGAACACAGTGGCTAAATTTACACCAAATACAAAGTTAACAAAGGTGAATACGGCAAAGCTGCGCAGGTTAAATTATATTAGAATAAATTTGAAATTGGGCAGATAAATGGCAGATGACATTGCAGTGTAGAAAAATGGACAGTACTTCACATGGGGACAAACCATTCAGGAATGGAATATGTTTAATTGGATAATAAATAACAATATCGAAAATGAAAATTATTTTGGTTCCAAGCTAACAGCAAATTGATGCTACCAATAATCATTAGCAATGAGTGAGACAAATCAGAAGCTTTAAAGGCCAATATTGAGCTTTAATAGTGAAATAATCCTGCTTTATAAATCATTGACATGATCACACTTAGAATATTATGGTCACCATAATACAAAAAGGATATTTTGACTCTTAAGAGGACACAGAATTTGCAGCAAGAATGATTGAAAAGGTGGAGGTAATGGATTATAAGAACTATTACGTAAATTTGGAATGTTAAGTGTTAA
The DNA here is from genome assembly GCF_965287045.1 of Carcharhinus amblyrhynchos. Lineage (NCBI taxonomy): Eukaryota > Metazoa > Chordata > Chondrichthyes > Carcharhiniformes > Carcharhinidae > Carcharhinus > Carcharhinus amblyrhynchos. The sequence goes on along the minus strand of NC_137324.1, from coordinate 41,128,401 downwards.
CATGATTACTGTTTATCAGGTTCTAAAATCATTAGATTTCTTTCAGAATCAGATATTTTGGATTACGATATTTGACAAATGAAATATGATAAGTGTGGTAAATTTGAGAGAAACAGATGGCTTTGAAAGCTCCTAAAGCTTTTCACACTGGTAACTTTACCTCCTTTTCAAGTGTATTATAGACTAATTGATAGAGATAGATCGCGATGATTAGTCAACTCCATTATTGGACTACCAGGATAGTAGAAGATAAATGAGATGGATCTCTCCAGCCCCAATATTATTACCACAGACTGCCTTTGGCCCATGTTCATCCACTTCCCATTTCCCTCCTTGCCCTCTCCCTTGACTTCCCTGCAGATTGGTTTGACATATGAGCTGACAGAGCCCAGTTCCTCTTGGCAACAAGCACAAATTTAACACGTCCTCAGGTCTCAGCCTTCTGGTGAGCGAGGCCAATGCACTGATTGTTTTGTGTTCATTCATAGGTGTTGCAGAATTCAAGCCCCATTGTGTCAATGTAGTGCCAATAAACAGAGGACCTAAGGTCGATTCAAAATCTTTGCACAAACAACCTTTAGGAATTAACAAACACACCACAACGGCATGACTAAAATGCATTTGTGTTTCCTTTGTTACTGGAGTGTTTCATCAAAGTCAAAAAAAGAAAAATTAGAATAAACATTATTTATTTTTAATAGTTGATGCAGCAGCAAGCAACAATAATGGCGTCAGTTGCCCAGGGAGGTTATCTGAACCCAATGGCAGCATTCGCAGCAGCACAGATGCAACAGATGGCAGCCTTGAATATGAATGGACTGGCAGCTACGCCTATGACACCAACATCAGGTATGTCTGGCAGTGTTTCCACTTGATAAGAATCAGACTTCTACCATGTTGTTCAAAGCACATCAGTAACCGTAAATCTTTATATATATTGTAATGTTGTTCTCCTTTCCTGAAAGATTTCACTTACACTGGAATGCAGTTTCAGAGGAGGCAACAGTCCGCTGGGGGCTACCTTGAGAGTACCATCAGGCAATGAAGATCCTCACACTAAGTCCAATCTTCACAGCCAAGTTCAAATCTGTCCCCACCTGAGAGCTAGTGGCCTGCATTTCATTGCCAACAGAATATTATTGAATATTGAACATGAGCCAGACCCCCAGGGTGATTCATCCCCTCCTAAGCCTTTGATATACTCAAACCAATCTATAGCAAACCCACACCAGCCCTGCTGAGATCAACAAACTCAGCACAGCCCAGGGATGTCTGTAAGGGATAAAAAGTACACTTTACAGCGCGTGTCATAATTGGTGCTGCAACAAAGCTGCAGATATTGAAAGCACTAAGCTAAGCCCCTTCCAAAAAGAATGTAAGATGAAATTCTCTGTTGATTTCTCCAGAGATTTAGCAATCTCATCCATGCCATCAGGAAATTTATTGCACAGACGTTTAAGGTGTATAACTGTAGGAGGAATCACTTCAGTGTAGGTTCCTCAATTTCTGCATGTAAGTGCAAATTATTCCATAAAAATTATTTAGCCTGAATGTTAGGTTAGACCTTGTCTTTGGGCAACAGTATTAGAATGGGTGATACCGAGTTTTATTGATGTACAAGTGCTGAGTGGCACTTGAGCAGAGACTAGTGACTCAGGAATACCATTTCTCCCTTTCTCCACCGTCAATGCTGTAGGTTTATACTGTACCATTGCTGTAAGAGCTCTGCTCCCCATTACCCACAGATTATCAATGTAAAGCACCTTCACCAAAATCATCTCCTTATGTACACCTCCTTCCCTCCCCATCATGATGGCTGACAGATCTTTAATGCGAAGGCAACCCTCACATGATTTTATATTTTTGTATTTCTTACAGTAATCTTTACCACTCAACATCCTGAAGCTCAATTGCAATTTCAAGAAGATTTATTCTGTCTTAGCATTGTCTGTGGGTTATTTCCAATTTTTTTTAAGAAACCCCATAGAGGGAAATGCTGTTTTATTGCACTACAAATGTAAATGGCGCCAGAGTTTAGAGACTAGGGGATTTTCACAGTAACTTCATTGTAGTGTTAATGTAGGCCTACTTTTGACACTAATAAATAAACTTTAAAATTTTGAACTTCAAACTTGAAACTTTAAATAGCACTGTATGACAGAAAGCAACCATCTGACATTATTTCACAAAATTATTGGGAAACAATATCCAGTACTGGTTCCTCTGATGGCACTGGGTAAGTGCATGGCTGGATATGCCACTGAGTCATATCATTGAAGAAAGTATAAGCTTCAGTTCCCCTGCTGATATTGTGGCAGCTGATTTCAGCAGAAGCAGCATTGGTATGCTACAGTTGGCGTCAGAACCTTTGAACTGGGAAGGGGTCAAACCAGCTTGTTATCCAAGTCAGAGAATTCTGTTTAACGGATGTGGATGGCATGGTGGCACAGTGGTTAGCACTGCTGCCTCACAGTGCCGGGGACCTGTGTTCGATTCCCGGCTTGGGTCATTGTCCGTGTGGAGTTTGCACATTTTCCCTGTGTCTGGGTGGGTTTCCTCTGGTTTCCTCCCACAGTCCAAAGATGTGCTGGTTAGATGAATTGGCCATGATAAATTCTTCCTCAGTGTACCCGAACAGGTGACGGAATGCGGCAGCTAGGGAATTTTCACAGTAATTTTATTGCAGTGTTGATGTAAGCCTATTTGTGACTAATAAATAAACTTTGAAGACGGCAGCTGAGAAGAGAATCATGCTTTCCTGTGATGCATTTCCAGGTCAAATAACCAACAAAGCTTCTCATGCATGAAGGATGAATAGTTGCTTGAACAAGGACTGCCATTGCCCATTCAACGTTATTACAATGAGGTTTTTTTTTAAGTTTATTTATTAGTGTCACCACCCTCCCCCTGTCGCCACACTCCTATACCTGCTTGGGTACACTGAGGGAGAATTTAGCATGGCCAATGCACCTAACCAGCACATCTTTCGGAGTGTGGGAGAAACCCACGCACACAGGGGGAGAACGTCCACATAGACTTTGACCCAAGCCGGGAATCAAACCCAGGTCCCTGGTGCTGTGAGGCAGCAGTGCTAACCACTGTGCCACCCCAAACAAAAGCCAAGATGGAGGCTAAGCAACGAAACATCCGGGACAGAAAGCAAAACCTGAACGCAATTACATCAGTCACATATTGAAGGGGAATGGTGATGACTCTGCCTGACAGAAACATTGGATGCTGAAGAATCTGGTACTTTTTGTTATTTGCAGCGCATTGAACATTTGCCAATTTTTTCTTTAACCATCTGCTAATTGAGCACTCTGTCAGTCAGTTGGAAAGCAACTCATTTCAGAGACACATTCATGCTTGGCTTCACGCAGGATGTTATTAAAGTCCTTTTGACTACAGACGAGTTGGCATCAACTATGATTACGTTAAGCACAGAGCACATTTTGTGATAATTAAGACTCATGCCTGCTGTAAAAGTGCAGACAGAATAGAAGCAAAAATAAGTACTAGTTTGGAGGCATTTAAATAATGTAAGTGACAACTTGGAAGCCTCCTTAGTCATTAGCAGGCTCCTCTTCAAGTAGGGCAATTATCTCCGTAGGTCAAATTTTTAAGGATATTTACTTTTAAGCCACCAACTTCACCCTGAATCGTTCTGCAAGATATTCTCCCTCCTTTCCCTTCTTAACCTCTGCACTGAACAACTCCTTTGTTTCCAACAATTTAAATCTCTATTTTGGTGACCTTTGCCTTTCCTCTGCTGCATTAATTTCCCTACTTTATCACTAAACCTCCTTTTGTATAAACTCTGCTGCTTGTTTTCACGGTCATCTGCTTTGAGTTTGCAGACTCTGATGACACTGTATTGCCACTCGTCTATGTTAGAACAATATCTATCATTTGATGTTCGTTGGCAGTGTCGTGTTTTAGGAAGTCCTAAGAAGGTGCTATATAAACGCAAATTGTGTGTGTTTTATAGGCTAGATTATTCACAAATCCAAGCTCGACAACTGTCGCTGATCTCCAACCATTCATATATCCTTTCCTCTTCCAATCATACTTCATTCTATACGTATAGAGTCATAGAGTAAGAGAGTTTTAGAACAGGCCCTTCAGCCCAATTTGTCCATGTTGCCCCTTTTTTTGAACCACCAAGCTAGTCCCAAATGCCCATGTTTGGCCCATATCCCTCCATACCCATTTTACCCATGTGACTGTCTAAATGCTTTTTAAAGGACAGAATCATACCCGCCTCTACTACTGCCTGTGGCAGCTTGTTCCTTTGGGGCACTTGCCCCTGGCATAGCCGTTCATCAATATATCTAGCTGGAGAAGATGAAGCACTATTGGGTCTGCCTCTACCATAATGACTCACCATATCAACTTGAGGAATATAGTTAATCTCCCGTCTTTCCACTCTCACCCGTCTCCTCAAATTGGGTCCTCTGCCACCTTCACTGCCAATGAGAATTTTAAGAACTTTATGCTTTTTTGGTCATGATGATGATCTGTTAAGCCAAATCTGCTTCTCCAGCCTCTTCCTTTGCTGTTGAGCCCAATTTTCTCTCAGGTTCTTTCACACACTATCAACAAAATGTGTGAAACCCTCTTTCTCTCCAGCTTCCCTCTCATTTTCTTCCCAAACTTATTCCATCAATGAAACCTATTCCCTATTGACTTCAGTGCACTTACCATAAACTGGTGACTGTCAAATTTGTCTTTCAAACCCCCATATTACCTCTATGATAATGGCTCGCTCCTCTTGGATACTGTCCCTCTCCATTCCAAACATAATTATCTCCTTGAAATCCCACTCTAACGTTTGCCTTGTCCTTGAAAACTCCCTTTCCTCTCCAAATCCCTTCAACATGTCAATTGCTCCCAAATTTGTGCAAATTGTTCCAGCAATTTTCTATTTGAATCTCTGGTGTTAGGTTTCTGCCCCTGGTGAAGTGAGATTGATTGCCCTTGACATAGAAACATCGAAGATAGGAGCAGGCAGAGGCCATTTGGCCCTTCGAGCCTGCTGCGCCATTCATTACGATCATGACTGATCATCCAACTCAATAGCCTAATCCTGTTTTCTCCCCATAACTTTTGATCCCATTCACCCCAAGTGCTACATCCAGCCGTCTCTTGAGTACATTAAATGTTTTGGCATCAACTACTTCCTGTGGTAATGAATTCCACAGGGTCACCACCCTTTGGGTGAAGAAATGTCGCTTCACCTCCACCCTAAATGGTCCACCTTGCATCCTCACCCTGTGACCCTGGTTCTGGACTTCTCCACCATCGGGAATATCCTCCCTGCATCTACCCTGTCTAGTCCTGTTAGAATTTTATAAGTTTCTATGAGATCCCCCCTCAGTCGTCTGAACTCCAGCAAAAACAATCCTAACCTAGTCAATTTCTCCTGTATATCAGTCCCACCATCCCTGGATTCAGCCTGATAAACATTCACCGCATTCCCTTGATAGCAAAAACATCCTTTCTCAGAAAAGGAGGACAAAACTGCGCACAATACTTTCGGTGTGGTCTCACCAAGGCCCTGTATAATTGCAACAACACATCACTGCTCCTGTACTTGAAACCTCTGGCAATGAAGGCTAACATTTGCCTTCTTTACCACCTGCTGCACCTGCATGCTTACCTTCAGTGACTGGTGCACAAGGACACCCAGGTCCCGCTGCACACTCCCCTCTCCCAATTTACAGCCATTCAGGTCGTACTTGTTCATCAAGACAGCGTTTGATCGAGTATGGCATTAAGGAGTCCTAGCAAAACTAGTGTCCATGGGAATCAGGGGATAAATATTTCACTAGTTGGAGCCATACCTGGCAAAGGAAGATGCTTGTGGTTATTGGAAGTCAACCATCTCAGTTTCACTGCAGGAGTTCCTCAGGATGATGATCTAGGTTCAACTATCGACCTTCCCTCGATCATCAGATCAAAAGTGGAGATGTTCACTGATGACTGCATAATATTCTGCACCACTCATGACTCCTCAGACACTGAAGCAGTCAATCCCAATATGTAGCAAGAATTGGACAACATTCAGGTGCGGGCTGGTATGTGGCCAGTAATATTCACACCACACAAGTGCCAAGCAATGATCCTCTATAACAAGAGAGAATCCAGCCATCTTCCCTTGATATTACCATTGCTGAATCCCCCACTATCTACATGCTGGGGTTCCCATTAACAAGAAACTAAACTGAACTGGCCGTATAAATAAATGTGGCTACAAAAGCAGATCAGAGGCTAGGAACCCTGCAGCAAATAGCTCACCTCCTGACTCCCCAGAGTCTGTTCACCATCTACAAAGCACAAGTCATGAGTATGATGGAATACCATCCACTTGCCTGGACGAGTGTAACTGTTACTCAGGAAGCTTGACATCATACAGATCAAAGCAGCCCACATGCATGGCACTCCATCTACCACCTTCAACATTCATTCCCTCCACCAGCAGCACAGTGGCAGCAGTGTGCATACAAGACCCTATACAAGATGCATTGCAGCAACTCACCAAGGCTTCATTGACAACTTACGTCGACTGCCATCACCTGCAAATTCTCCTCCAAGTCCATAAGACATAGGAGCAGAATTAGGCCACTTAGCCCATCGAGTCTGCTCCGCCATTCAATCATGGCTGATATTTTTCTCATCTTCATTCTCCTGCCTTTTCCCCATAACCCCGATCCCCTTTTTAATCAAGAACCTATCTATCTCTGTCTTAAAGGCACTCAATGACCTGGCTTCCATAGACTTCTGCGAGGATTCACCATTCTCTGGCTGAAAATATTCCTCCTCATCTCTGTTTTAAACGATTGTTCCTGTAGTCTGAAGTTATGTCCTCTGGTTCTAGTTTTTCCTACTAGTGAAAACATCCTCTCCAAGTCCACTCTATCCAGGTCTTGCAGTATCCTGTAAGTTTCAATAAGATCCCCCCTCATCCTTCTAGACTCCAATGAGTACAGACCCAGAGTCCTCAACTATTCCTCATACAACAAGCTCTTCATTTTGGCGATCATTCTTGTGAACCTCCTCTGAACTCTTTCCAAGGCCAGCACATTCTTCCTTAGATATAGGGCCCAAAACTGCTCACAATAGTCCAAGTGGGCTCTGACCAAAGCCTTATAAAGTCTCAGAAGTATATCCCTGCTCTTGCATTCTAGCCCTCTCGACGTGAAGTCACACACCATACTGAGTTGGAACTATAGTACCATTCCTTCACTGTTGCTGGGTCAAAATCCTGTAACTCCTAACAGTACTGAGACTGTACTGACACCTGAAGAAGGCAGCTCACCACCACTGTCACAATTGAAATGTTGGTCTTGCCAGCAAATCCTACGTCCCCTGAAACAGTAAGAAAATAATCTCTAGCAGTAAGATGGCCCAATCCAAAGTCACAGATGACAGTGGCTATGGATGTGACCATGGTGTTACATCTACTATCAAACTGCTCAATCTCACAACAGCTTTTGAACCGTTGATCACACATTTTAGTTTCAGTCTCTCTCCCTCATTTTCCAGCTCTATGGGACTGCCCACTATTGGTCACACATCTACACGTCCAACTGTCACCAAATCATGTCCAGTTCTGATTTTTCTGCTTTTACATTATTACACTTGTATTCTCCGCATCCTCATCCCACTCCCCTTCTGTGACATCATCCACAAACAGTAGACGGGATTTTACCGGCTCATCTGTCCGTGGTTCATACGATCCCGCCTCAGGCAAATGGAGACTGCTGCTGTCCGAGCCTTGTCCGCCCCTGGAATTGGGGTGGACCGGGTGGTAAAATTCTGGCCAGTGTCAATATAATGCATGTGCTGATGACACCCAGCTCCACATCTTTTTATGGGATGTGGGTATTTCTGGCTAGCCCAGCATTTGTTGCCCATCCCTAATTGCCCTTGAAACGGTAGTGGGGATCTACTTCTTGAACTGCTGCAGTTCTTGCAGTGTAGATACACCCACAGTGCTGTTAGGAGGAACTTCCCAGGATTTTGACCCAGCTGCAGTGAAGGAACAGCGATATATTTCCAAATCAGGGTGGTGTGTGAATTGGAGGGGAACTTTCAAGTGGTGCTGTTCCCATGTATCTGCTGCATTCGATGTTCTACATGGCAGTGGTTGTGGGTTTCAAAGGTGTTATGTAAGCAGCCTTGGTCAGTTCCTGCATGGATGACTATGTGGGGGGATAGGATCAGTAAGTTTGCCAATGACACAAAGATTGGCTGGGTGGTTAACAATGAGGTTGAGTGTCTTGAGTTACAGGAAGATATAGGTGAGATAGTCAAGTGGGCGAATAAGTGGCAGGTGGAATTCAATCCTGGAAAGTGTGGGGTGATGCACTTTGGAGGGAGTAATTTGATAAGGAATTATACAATGAAAGGTCTGACACTGGGAAGTTCTGAAGAACAAAGGGACATTGGCGTGTTTGCCCATAGATTTCTGAATTCGGAAAAACAGGGAAATAGGGTGATGAAAAAAGCATATGGTACACTTGCCTTTATCAATAGGAGTATAGATTACAAAAGCAGAGAGGTCATGGTGGAGTTGTACAGAACTTTGGCCACACCTGGAGTACTGTGTGCAGTTCTGGTCGCCACATCATAAGAAGGGCTTGAACACATTGGAGAGAGTGCAGAGGAGATTTACCAGGTTGCTACCTGAGATGGAACATTTACGTTATGAAGAGAGGTTGGATAGGCTTGGGTTGATTTCCTTGGAGCAGTGAAGATTGTGAGGTGACCTGATTGAGGTGCTCAAGATTATGAGGGGCATGAGCAGGATGGATATGGAGCAGCTGTTCCCCTTAGTTGAAGGGTCAGTTACAAGGGGACACAAGTTAAAAGTGAGGGGACAGGAGGTTTAGGGGGGATTTGAGGAAAAATGTTTTTACTCAGAGTGGTGACAGTCTGGAATGCACTGCCTGGGAGGGTGATGGAGGTGGGACATCTCAAATGCTTTAAAAAGTGCCTGGATGAGTACTTGGCACGCCGTAATATTCAAGGCTATGGGCCAGGTGCTGACAAGTGGGATTAGGTGGGCAGGTCAGGGCATTTCATGCATTGGTGCGGACTCAATGGGCCGAAGGGCCTCTTCTGCACTGTATTCTGTGAATCCATCTTGTAGATGTTGCTACTGTGTGTCAGTGGTAGAGGGAATGATTGTTGAAGGTTGTTGAGGGAGATCGTGGTATAGTTGTACTGTTGCTGAATTAATAATCCAGAGATCCAGGATAATGCTCAGGGGACCACGGTTTGAATCCCACCATGGCAGATGGTGAAATTTGAATTCAATAAAAATCTGGAAATAATAGTCTAATGATGGCCATGAAGCTTTTGTCAGTTGTTATAAAGACCTATCTGGTTCACCAATGTCCTTGACTGAAAGAAATCTGCCATCCTAACTTGGTGTGGCCTCCATGTGACTCAAAACCAACAGCACTGTTGTTGACTCTTAAAATGCCTTCAGAGATGGGCAATAAATGCTGGCCCAGCCAGTGACGTCCATATCCCACGAGCAATTTAAAAAAAGGCAATGGATGAGGTGCCAATCAGCCTGGTCCCCTGGCACAGCCCAAGGTACAAAGTGCCAATTCCCAGGGGACATCTTGGCACTGCCCACTGGGTATTGGGCAGTGCCAAGAGGGCAGGGCAAGAGGGGACAGGGCCAGTGTGGGGCAGATCGGTGAGGGTTTGGGGGGGGGGGGGGGCGGGTGGTGAGGGGGCCCTGTTGTGTAGGGATCAGCGACAAGAGGAAGGGAGACTAGCAATCGGGGCTGGCCATTGGGATGGGAGGGGTGGGGGAGATCGGCCTGCTTGGGGTTTGGAGGGGGGAGGTGGGGCTGTTGGGGAGGGGATTAGGACTACAGGGGACGTTGGGTTATGGGGGAGGGTGTTGGGACCATGGGGGGTTAGGGGATGCTGTTGGGAGAGGGGCGAGGAGATTGGGAGATTGAGACTCTTGGGGGGGGCGCGGGGGGAGGGGGGGGTGCGGGGTGGGGGGGGCTGCTGCAGAGATCGAGGTGGACTGGAGGGGCTGGCCCAGACATGCCCGGAAAGCCAGCAACCAGACCGCGCGGGGGGGGAGGAGGTTGGGGTGGGCGGGGGGGGAGGGCGGGGGGTGGTACTGGTGGGGCAGCGATATGGGATTGCTGTGCTGGCCAGCGATTGGGAGACCGGCAGTGCAGGACTACTGCGCATGCACCAATCTCAACGCTAACAGATCGGCGCATATGCAACAACACGCTCCCTATGTTGCCAGCCTCTCCAGCAGGAACAGGGCACGCCCACTGATTTCCAGTGGGATTCACAATAGGGCACTCTGTGATACACAAGGTGTGGGAGATTCATTTTGTGAATCCCGCTGCAAAATCCAGTGGGATTCACTCCAGTTTTTTGCACAAATTTGGCGCTTAGATTTTTTTGGGAGAATCCCACACTATCTCAGCCCATCTGAAGCCCTCATCCATGCCTTTATCACTGTGAACCAGATTAAAAATGTAAAACCTTGTATCATAGTATATTTAAGCATACTGTGCTGAATGCACATGATTTAAGAGTAGGCTGATTGGATTTTCTTGCTGAAAGAAGGACTGAGTTTGTAGTTTCTGTCGGTCCAGTTTGTTCATACTAATTTCTCCTTTACACTCGTCTTCATGTTCTAGCACATGCTAGTAATGTTATTCGAACATTTCAAGAATATTGATACACTGTTCTTCAGTCAATGAAAGTCACAATAGTTCAGCACAAAGCGTTGATTTCAGCAACAGTGGTCAAGATAAAGGGGAGACAAAGGGAGATCATGCAAGATCCTAACTTCTGATTTTTGGTGCACCCGTTCCTAGCACTAAGTAAATGTGGTACATCCGATGACTCTTAAATAGTTTATAAAAGAGAAGGGGAGAGAAGCAGAGCACCTTGGGTTTTTACTCTGTCTGAACAAATTAAAATTTTTTTTAGCAAATATCAGAAATAATTCCCAAAGGATTCAGCATTTCCTGGCAGCAGAAGAATAGCAGAAACCTGCAGATGCTGGAAACACTCAGCAAGTCAGTGTGTCTTCACTTCTCGCATCTACCTGTTCATTCCTGCTCCAGATGATGACTATCCTGAGGAAGGTTTCTGAGTTTTTGGCAAACAAATTGTCTTTGTTAATTTTTTCTTAATCCATTTGTGGGACATGGGCGTCACTGGCTGGCCAGCATTTACTGCCCATCCCTAGTGCCTGAGAGTCATTGCTGTGGCTCTGGAATCACATATAGGCCAGACCAGGTAAGGACAGTAGATTTCCTTCCCTGAAGGACATTAGTGAACCAGATGGGTTTTTCTTACAACAGTGGTTTTATGGTAGATTCTTAATTGCAGATTTTTTTTATTGAACTCAAATTCCACCACTTGCCATGGTGGGATTCGAACCCAGGTCAACTGTAATTGCATTTCATTGAGTTGGGCTAAGAGCCTGCCTAAAGTTCCCAGTGGAACCACCAGTGGATTTTCCTGAGTCAATTCATTCAGTACCAATAGATGTCCTTTCGGGGGGATCCTGGTGATGTCAGGGAGCCCGCAAACTCTTTTGGACAATGGCGAAGTCATTGTGGAAGCCTGACCACAGTTAATTGCTTCTAGACAATGAAAAAAATAAGTTTTATATTGCAGCCAGGGTGACCAACTCTCACAGTGAGAATTAAGGGACAGCCTGCAATGAGGGGGGGGGGTCCAGAGGAGCAGCAGGGATGTGGAGGATATGAATGTTGCCAGAGCTGTAGGAAGTGATGGGGTGGGGAGAGAATGACTGTTACAGTGCACAAACATGGGAAGAACAGGAGCTGTGCAGACACAAAACATAATTACAGGATATTTTCTTCCCTTGGTGGAAGGATCAATAACCTGGGGGTGTGGATTAAAGGTAAGAGATAGAAGACTAAGAAGGGAGTTGAGGAGAAACTTGTTCACTCAGAGGGTGGTGGCAATCTGGAACACTAGAAGTATTTAGATATTCACTTGTGCTGCTGTAACCATCAACAGGGCTATGGGCCAAGCACTGGAAAATGGGATTAGTGTGGCTAGACCTTTGTTCACTGGTGTGGACATTATAGGCTGAATGGCCTCCTGTGCTATAAGCGTCTATGGATCTATGAATCTAAGCACAAACAGTGTCCAGCACCATGGATGAACAGGGATATCCAATGCTTACTGAAGTCCAGGTCTGAGGCGTTCAAATCAGGTGACCCTGACCTACACAAGAAAGGCAAGTATGATCGCAGGAGATCCATCAAAGATGCCAGAAGACAGTAGCGGACCAAGTTAGAATCCCAGGCTAGCCACACCGAACCCCGCCAACTATGACAAGGTCAGCAAGACATAACAAGTTACAAGGTGAAGGCATGTAAAATCACTAGCTCCAACGCCCCCCTCCCTGATGAGCTCAATGCATTCTACACCTGTTTTGATGAAGAGGTCAGCGAGAGCATGCCCGCCACTCAGGAAGCCCTGAGTGAACCTGTATCTGGGTTCACCATTGCAGATGTCAGAGCAGCTTTTTCAGGGGTCAACCCACAGAAAGCGACTGGCCCGAATGGAGTACCTAGACGAGCACTCAGATCCTGACTGGATCAGCTGGCGGGGCTATTTGCAGACTTCTTCAATCTCTCTTTACAATAATCTGAGATCCCTGTCTGCTCAAAGAAGATGACCATCATCCCAGTACCTAAGAAAAACCAAGCAGCGTGGCTCAATGGCTATCGTCCGGTGGCTCTGACATCCATCATTATGAAGTGCTTCAAAAGGCTGGTCATGACACGAATCAATTCCAGCCTCCTGGACTACCTAGATACATTACAGTTTGCCTACTGCTGCAGACGCCATCTCCCTGGCCCTGCACTCAACCCTGGAACACCTAGATAACAAAGACACCTATGTCAGCCTCCTATTTATTGACTACAGCTCAATCTTCAACACCATTATTCCCACAAAACTCATCTCCAAACTCCATGGCCTGGGCTTCAGCTCTTCCCTCTGCGACTGGATCCTGAACTTCCTAACTCTCAGACCACAATCAGTAAGGATAGGCAAAAACACCTTCTCCACAATCGTCCTCAACACCGGTGTCCCACAAGGCTGTGTCCTCAGCCCCCTACTATACTCCTTATACACCTATGACTGGCTAAATTCCCCTCCAATTCAACTTTCAAATTTGCTGATGACACCACCATAGTGGGTCGGATCTCAAACAATAACGAGACAGAATTCAGGGATAAGATAGAGAATCTGATGAACTGGCGGCAATAATCTCTTGCTCAATGTCAACAAAACAAAGGAGATGGTCATCAACTTCAGGAAGCATACAGGAGAATATGCTGCTATCTACATCATCAGGGGCGAAGTGGAAAGGGTCGAGGGCTTCAAGTTTTTAGGTGTCCAAATCAACACAACCTGTCCTGGCTCCGCCCCCCCATACCGACACTATAGTTAAGGAGGCCCACCAATGCCTCTACTTTATCACAAGACGTAGGAAATTTTGCATGTCAGCTACAATCTCATCAGCTTTTACAGATGCAACATAGAAAGCATTCTTCCTTATTGTATCACAGTTTGGTATGGCTCCTGCACTGGCCAAGACTGTAAGAAGTACAAAAGGTCATGAATATAGCCCAATCTATCATGTAAACTAGCCTCCCATCCATTGACTCTGTTGACACTTCCTGCTGCCTCAGCAAAGCTGCCAGCATAATTAAGGACCCCATGCACCCCACACATTCTCTCTTCCACCTTCTTCCGTTGGAAGAAAGACACAAAAGTCTGAGGTCACATACCAACCAACTCAAGAACAGCTTCTTCCCTGCTGCCGTCAGACTGTTGAACGGGCTTACCTTGCATTAAGTTGATCTTTCTCTACACCCTAGCTATGACTAGCTATAATCATATAAGATGATTAGAGGTTTAGATAGGGTGGACAGTGATAGCCTTTTTCCTCGGATGGAGAAAGCTAGCACGAGGGGGCATAGCTTTAAATTAAGGGGTGGTAGTTATAGGACGGATGTCAGAGGTAGGTTCTTTACCCAGAGGGTGGTGAGGGATTGGAATGCCCTGCCTGCTGCAGTTGTAAATGCGCCTAGTTTGGGGGCGTTTAAGAGATCCGTGGATAGGTTTATGGATGGAAAGGGATTGGTTTAGGTTATAGGGTCATTGCTTTTTAATTGGTCAGCACAACATCGTGGGCCGAAGGGCCTGTTCTGCGCTGTAATGTTCTATGTTCTATGTTCTATGACTGTAACACTACATTCTGTACTGTCTTGCTTCCTTCTCTATGAGCAGTATGTTTTGTCTATATCGTGAGCAAGAAATAACACTTTTCACTGTCTGCTAATAAATGCAACAAAAACAAATCAAATCAAATTAAATTAAATGCATCCCAGGACATAGGACAGTGGATTCAGACACAGGACATTCCCAGTGAATAAGGGACGGTTGGTTACCCTGACTGCAGCGCACTGACTGAATGCCATTCACCTTCTGTCACCTTAACAGTGTGGATGCCAGAGTGCAATGACCAGTGTTGCTAAGCCATGAATGAAAGAAAGTACATCAAGGGATATGTTTTCCTTTATGAACATGTGATTAACGTTCCAAGCTCCCCGCTCTACCCACCATTGATAACCGAACTTAACATTTCCATTGGGCGGCACAATGGTTAGCACTGCTGTCTCACAGCGCCAGAGATCCGAGTTCAATCCCCGCCTTGGGTCACTGTCATGTGGAATTTCTACTTTCTCTCTATGTCTGCATGGGTTTCCTTGGGTGCTCCAGTTTCCTCCCACAGTCCAAAAATATGCAGGTTCGGTTGATTGGCCATGCTAAATTGACTCTAATATCAGGGAATTGGTAGGGTTATGAGGATAGGACCCGGGTGGGATTGTGGTCAGTACAGACTCGATGGGCCAAATGGCCTCCTTCAGTACTGTGCAGATTCCATGATTGGAGAGGCTCGCTGCATTCCTGGAACTAGGTGAACAGCATTAAGATACCAATGGATGAGGTCAATAAGAATTAAAACCAAAAGAGAAAATGCTGGAAAACCTCTAAGGAGAGAAAAGAGCTGACGTTTTGAGTTCAGATGACCCTTTGCAAAAATGAAAATTAAAATTGGGAGAAACATTTTAGTGGGCTTCTGATTCCCTATTCTCCATTTTATGCTTCTACTCAAAGTGAGGATCTACCTCATAGCACCTGGCTTTTCCTAACTCCAAAATTAAAGAAAAATATACAGCGGAAGACACAACTGAGGAAATTACACAAGGCAATATTCACATTGTAGAATTTAAACATGTTCCCCCTTTCCCCGAAGAAGGACATGGGCAACTAACCAGCATCTCTTTATTGTGAATTCTGTAACATTGAATGAATTAAATCTAAGTTTGTGGACTTAGCGATATATGACCATAAATAAAACAATTCTATGGTATGGGATGATGGTATGGTATGGGATGATCCATCCTTGATGGATTATCCTTTTTCCTTTATATTTGTACAGTTTGTGTAATGTTTTGAGAGCTTCAGGGGAAGGAATGGTGAATAGGTATACCATTATACGTTGCTCAATATTAGCTAAACACAAAGTCACACTGATGATGTCCATTGGTGAACTGTACTGCTACATATTCCTGGCCATGCCAATGATGCAGAGAACAGTTCGGGGGGGGCAACAAGTTAAAAAAATGTTTAGTGGAGCAAATAAGATAAGTTTCTTGCGCAGCAGCCTTAACTGTTGATGCACGTGCTATTGATTTTTATACATTTTTTATGAAATAGCTGCTTGTCCAACCTTTGAGAGAGTCATTCAACCATTGACTGGAGCAGAAAAGAAACAGGCTGCAAAAAAAAACCTCCTGTCAGCTTGTCCTGGAGGCACAGTGTTAGAACTGTTAGGAAGTGGCGGCTTTGGAGAGGGTACAGAAAAGATTTACCAGGATGTTGCCTGCTATGGAGGGCATTAGCTACGAGGAGAGGTTGGAGAAACTTGGTTTATTCTCATTGGAGCAACAGACGTTGAGGGGAGACTGATAGAAGTCTACAAGGTTATGAGAGGCATGGACAGAGTGGATAGTCAGAAGCTTTTTCCCAGGGTGGAAGAGTCAATTACTAGGGGGCATGAGTAAAGATGTGAGGGGCGAGTTATAAAAGAGATGTATGAGGCAGATTTTTTGCACAGAGAGTGGTGGGTGCCTGGAACTCATTGCTGAGGGAGATAGTGGAAGGGGATACGGTAGTGACTTTTAAGGGGTGTCTTGACAAGTACATGAAAGAGATAGGAATAGAGGGATATGGTCCCTGGAAGCATAGGGGGTTTTAGTTAAGTCTGGCAGCGTGGTCGATGCAGGCTTCGAGGGCTGAAGGGCCTGTTCCTGTGCTGTAATTTTCTTTGTTCTTTGTTCTAACTGCTGCTTCATAGCGCCAGGTTCGACTCCCGGCTTCAGTCACAATCTCTGCAGCCCTGAACCTTCTCCCTGTGTCTGCGTGGGTTTCCTCCAGGCGCTCTGGTTTCCTCCCGCAGCCCAAAAGACATGCTGGTTAGGTGCATTGGCCATGCTACATTCTCCCTCAGTGCACCTGAACAGGAGCCAGAGTGTGACAAGTAGGAGGATTTTCGCAGTAACTTCATTGTAATGTGAATGGAAACCTACTTTGACTAATAAATAAACTTCAACGAACACAAACAAACCCAAGTTGTTGGGGTATAAGATTATGTGTGTCTTCTGTATTTTCAGAATATAGCAGGCATTATATTTGTTTCAGAGAAAGCTATATAGGCAAATTGGAGCATGTGGTATCATTTCTATAACTGCTACAGTGAAAAGAATCAACACAGGGTACCCTGGTTTATCTTTTGATGCAAGAACTTGTTTATCTGCATAATCTTTGTAAACAATTTCACTGTACCTTTGTTTCCATCAAATTATTCCTTTTTGCTGCTATTTCCTTGTGAGTGAAGGACTGTATTGATAGAGGCAGTCTAATCAGGTTGGGGAAAAAAGTTAACTATTTCTGCTTGATTCAATTTAAGCTTGAGATGCCTGATTTGCTGTGTATGTGTTTCAGGCGGGAGCACGCCCCCTGGTATCACCGCACCAGCTGTGCCTAGCATTCCTTCTCCAATCGGAGTAAATGGATTCACCGGCCTCCCACCACAGGCTAACGGACAGCCAACAGCAGAAGCCGTCTTCGCCAATGGAATCCACCCCTACCCAGGTACACATTACAGTCTTCAATTACATTGCAATCAGAATGAAAGATGCAGAGTGAAAACTTAATTCTCACATAAGGGGGAAAAAAAAACTGCTTTGAAAATCAGTGTCAGCTTTTCAAGCACGTGGTCAGGAGGGAAGAATCTTGCTGTTTATTCTTAGCTGTGATGAACCTCTGTGCCTCTACATCTGCGATTTTTCCAGAGTTTGTCCTCAGCAGTTTCCTTTACCATCACAGAAAGGTGCCGAGGGGTTTGGGGTCAGTTTCTATCCCACGTAAATCACAGCGTGATACCTGTGAATTTACTCTGTTCTATGGCTGCATAATAAATGTGAATTCAATACAGGATAAAGATGGAACCAGTTTAACCATTCTGTAAAGGACCAGGCTTAGTCATGAATAAGTTGTTCATAATGGAGATCAAATACAAAATAAATTGCAAACATTATGAGGCAAGCTGCTAATGGAAAGAGAAAGGCCAGGTTAATGTGTTGATTCAAGGTTCTCCATCAAATCAATTACAATTCCAACAACTCCAAATAAAACATTAACCTCTCTTCTCTCCTTCCAGAGGTTCATGATGAGATTCTTGTCTATTTGCAGCATATATCCTGTCCATACTTAGTAAAAGGACTTGTATGTATATGATGCTTTTTACAACCTCAGCACATCACAAAGAACTGCACAGCCAATGAAGCATTTTTTGAGACGTTGCCCCTGTTGCAATATGGAAATGCTGTTGTCGGTTTACACATATCAGGTCCCACAGGCTTGATGACCAGATAGCCTGTTGTAGTGATGTTTGTTGAGGGATAAAAGCTAGACATCCCTGCTAATTCATAACTAACTATGGGATCTTTTATACAACAAAAAACAGAAAATGCTGGAGGAACTCCGCAGGTCTGACAGCGTCCGTGGGGAGAGAATAGAGCCGATGTTTCAAGTCAGGGTGAATCCAATCTCGAAACGTTGACTCTATTCTGTCTCCACAGATGCTGCAGACGAGCTGAGTTTCTCCCGCATTTTCTGTTTCTGTTTCAGATTCCAGCATCCGCAGTATTTTGCTTTTATCTGTGGGATCTTTTATCTTCAACTGAGAGAGCAAATGGAGCCTCAGTTTAACATCTCATCTGAAAGATGGTGGGTGGGATTTTACAGCCTCACTCGAGCGAGACCAGAAACTCCCACCCGAGGTCAACAGACATTTCCATTGTCCACACCTCGTCCGCTCCGATACTGTAGCAGGCAGGGCGATAGAATTCCGGCGAGTATCTCAGGCAGTGCAGCTTTCCCTCAGTACTGCACTAAAATCATCACCTTAGATTATGCACTCCAGACTCTGGAGTGGGACTTGAACCCATAACCTTCTGACTCTGCAGGAGTGTCACCCTGGAATCGAGACTAAAATCCTTTAGCTTTTTGTTTCCGCACCTTCCCTAATTTTAGAAACCAATACCATGGCATGATACGAATGACACATCCGTGGTACTATCCTGTAATTTGCTTTGTCGCGAAAAGGGTAGGGATTTGCACATTACCCTTTCACCTCCAACACCTGGGCTCAAAGCCTTTCTAAATTGAGAAGTGGAAAGTTTCTTGTCTAATCAGTTTGCTCATGGTAACAGTTTACTACGAACAGTGTTTTGACAACTTCAAACCAGTTTTTTAATGAATGTAAGTTTGTAACACAGAATTGTTGCCCTTTCTGGCTAATTTGGCACCAAGCTATTTCTTTCACTCAGTTAAATAGCAGGATAATGAAGGAAATGTTAGACAATAAGGGTTGTTCTTCCTTGGCCAACACTTTACCAGATCATAAATTCTAAACAACATGGGAGTGATTTTTCCCAATACAATTCTCAAGTGTCAAATTCACATGAAAATTGGAGTAAATCTCACTGTTTTTCAGCGTGATTTTCAAAATGAATCCCCCACCCTCTGTGCACAGCAGAATGTGTCAGTGTAAGTCACGTAAAAAATCTGTGGGCCGCTGTATAGTGTTGAGCAGGCCATTGCGCGTGCGCTGATTGGTCAGCACCGAGCTTGGCGTGTGTAGAATGGCCCTGTACTGCCGGCCTCCTGATCGCCCATCGCCAGCCGTACAACCCATCCCCCACCAACCCAATCGCTGGCCCCCCGAAACATGTCCATGCCCAGCCTCAATCCCCTCCCCAGCCCACCTCAATCTCCTCACACCACCCACCCCTCCACTCCTGCAACCCTCATCTGATTTCCCCTCTCCCACTGATCCCAACCCCTCCTCCCCCCCACCAGCAGCCTAGAACCCTGCAGCAAGCCCTCCCCGCCCCACCCTTCACCTCCATGACCAGCCCTGATTCCTGGCCTCTCTAGCTCTGTCACCACCGACTGTAGAGTGGCAGCGGGACACCCTACCACCAGCAATTGCCCCCCCCCACAAAATGTCTCACTCTGTCAGCAACAGGAAATCAAATTCATTGGGCACCTGGTTTTGTCAATATACTGTGCTTTACGCTAGCTCTTATTCATAATTTGCATAAGAAAACGTTCTTATTTTCTCAGGGAGAGTGAGAGAGAGCACCTGCAAGGCACAAGTTGCTTTCTCAGAAAAGTAAACAAAAAAGTTAATCACAAGTAAGGCTTACATTAACACGGCAATGAAGTTACTGTAAAATTCCCCTAGTCACCACAGTCCGGCGCCTTTTCGGGTCAATGCACCTAACCAGCACGTCTTTCAGACCATGGGAGGAAACTGGAGCACCCGCAGGAAACCCACACAGACACGGGGAGAACATGCGGACTCCTCACAAACAGTGAATAAGCTGGGAATCGAACCCTGGTCCCTGGCGCTGTGAAGCAGCAATGCTAACCACTGTGCCACCGTGCTGCCCATTCTGGAAAATTCTGGAGATTTTCGACAGGTCCACCAGCAATCGTGGAGAGATAAGAACAAAGTTAAAGTCTTTTTCGTCAGAACAGAAGCTAAGAAATGCAGAAGGTTTTGCGAAGGGAGGGAAAGTGGGGCGGTGGGGAAAGGACAAAGGAAAAAGTTTGTGATAGGGTGGAAGATAGTGTTGATTAAATGATGATAAAAGGGGTGATGATGCAAGGCATAAGGAGATGTGATCAGGGCAAGAAAATGAAAAGATGGATGGACCTTCCAGTCCCACCACTGAAAACAGGGTTCACCCTTGTTCACATCCTCCATTAGACAGGAAACCGCAATGGAATATAGCCAGCAGTGGGACTGGAAGATTTCACCGGCAGGAGCAGCCAGAAAATCCCACCCGATGGGTTTGGAAAAGGTACAAATGGAAATAGCAGCAGCAGCAATTCCAGGAGCTGCCATCCAAAACAAAAAGGGCCGATGTTATGTCCTGAGTTTGTTGAGTTCTGTTTTCAATCCAGAAGGCTGTAAAGTACCTAATCAAAAAATGTCTTGCTGTTCCCTGAGCTCACTTTGAGCTTCAGTTGAAAAGCGCAAGAGGCCAAGAGGCCAAAGTGTGAGCAAATTAGAGATTTAAAATGACAGGTAAGCAAAAACTCAGGGTCACACTCGCTGACTGAACAGAGATGTTCCACAAATCAGTCACCCAGTCTGCACTTGATCTCTTCATTGTAGAGGAGATCATTAAGTACAGTACACTAAATTGAAAGAAGTACAAGGAGATCATTATTTCACCTGGAAGGAATGTTTGAGGCCCTGCATAATGAGAAGGAAGGAAGAGGGCAGGTGCAGCCTCTCCTGTGCTTGCATGGAGAACTCTCATGGGAAGAGTGTTGAGGATGTTAGAGGAGTGAACCAGGCTGTCATGGAGGGAAAAGCTCCTTCAGAATGCTGAAAGGAGAGAGGACGGGGAAATATGTTTCATAGTGGGTATCTCACTGGAGGCATTGGAATTTTCAAAGGATGATGCATTGAATATGAAGGTTGGTGGAGTGAAAAGTGAGGAGAAGGGAACCCTTATTGTGATTCTGGGAGGGATGGGAAGGGGTAAGAGCAGACGTGTGGGAATTGGAATCAATAGTTGGGGACCCTATGAATCACGGGATGGTAATCCTTGTTAAGGGAAAGGGAAGACATATTGGAAGCATGAGTATGGAAGGTGCCATTCCAATGTAAATTAGAAAGTTAGTGTACACATTCACAGATGCCAGACAATAACCCTCTCCTATAAGAGACAATGTAAGTATCTCTTCTTGATATTCAACAGCATTGCCGTTGCTGAATCCCCAACTAGCAACATAATGGGGGTTACCGTTGATTAGAAACTTAGCTGAACCCTGTCTGGTTCATTAATGTCCATTAGGGAAGGAAATCTGCTGTCCTCAACTAATTTGACCTACATGTGACTCCAGATCCACAGCAACGTGGTTGATACTTAAATGTCCCCTGAAAAGCCACTCAGTTCAAGGGCAATTTCAGATGGGCAATAAATGCTGGCCCTACCAGACTGAAGCCCATATCCCATGAATGAAAAAAAGAAAAACATATGTATAAACACTGCGATTACAAGAGAAAATCACCACTACCTTCTCAAGAAATATTAAGGATGGGCTGAAAATACTTGTCTTGCCAGTGCTGCTCAGGTCCCAAGAATGAATAAAAAAAACAAGTGTTCCCTTTGCTGGGTAGAATATGGAATTGGCAAAGGCTGTTCACCCTTATAGTGGGTTATGGTTTGCTGAGCAGGCACTGTTCAGAATAGGGAAAAGCTAGCAAGTAATAAGAAGACAATGGACTCGTTCATAAAAAACAATCTTTAAAGATTAATATCCAGTATGACTGGGAGACAGAAGAGGGAGCAGAATTGTTATTAATTTTAAAGTGGCTAAAATGCAAATCCTGGCACATTGGATTATAATTTGTACAAATTTCAAAGAGAAACATATCAAGACACTGCTACAATTTGTGTGGAATTTTAATTTAAATGAATAAGTGCCGGTGATGGACCAAGACATCTGTAAGATTAAAGGTGCAGATGAGCTTGGATTTTATAGACATTTAGATTGTAGAAAGAATAGAAAAGTATGAAACAAAGAAGGGTCACAGATTATAGTTAGTATGGGAATATAGGAAGTAGGAACAAGAGTAGGCCATTCAGCCTCTTGCGTCTGCTCCACTATTCAACTAGGTCAATGATGATCTTCTGCAACAATGCCATTTTCCTGCACTACCCCTATGTACGGTATGCTTTGTCTGTATAGTACACAAGAAACAATACTTTTCACTGTATACTAATACATGTGACAATGATAAATCAAATCAAATCTAACCCCATATTCCTTGATATCTTCAATATCCAAAAATCTATCAGTGTCTGTCATGAATATACTCAATGACTGAGCCCTCTTGGTAGAGAATTCCAAAGACTTGCTACCCCTGAGTGAAGAACTTCCTCTTGATCTCAGCCCTCATTCTCAGACTGTGTTCCCTGGTTGTAGATTCCAAGCCAGGAGGAACATCCTTTGTGCAACTGCCCTGCGAGCCTAGTAAGAATGTTGTATGCCTCAATGAGATCAGACTCTCCAGAGGACATTTCCTGAAAACTGTCTGGTGAACATCTGTCACACTGCCTCTATGGCAAGTATATCCTTTCTTTGATAAGAAGGGGTGGGCTGGGTAGGATAATGTGTTAGACTAAATGATCTGAATGGTCTTCTTCTGCACTGTAAGGATTCTATGATTCTACGATAAGGAGACCAAAACTGTACACAATATGCCAGATGTGCCATGTGCTGATTTGACTCCCAACTGCATTAATTGCAAGCATTCGGAGACCACCTCGCCAAGGACATCTCACACCATTGCAGTTCATTGTAGAGCCAGGTTTAAAAAGTGCTAAGATGGTCCATTGGTTTCTTCAGAATCTTAGGGCAGAGTCTCATGAACTGAGTCCCTGCTGAAATGGCTGTACCATAATGGGTTGGGAACCCGGTTGATTAAGTATCTGATTTTCCCTTGACTCTGTAACTGAGCCACAGCATTAGCATCACCCACTGGTAGCCTGGCCAATTAGAGAGGACAGACAGAGAGAGTGCTGGATCTGCCGCAGGAAGGATTTCTAGTTAAAGAGATCTGGCAGGGGTTGCAATGGCTCAGTGGGACATAGATATTTGGTGCTGTAGCAAACACAGGAATGAAAAAGCCGAGTCCCTCAGTCCCGCCTGGAGGTCCCACTGTAAGGCGTGAGCTGAAGTTTCCCAAGCACTGGAGGAAGAAGACGCTCTCCAACCAAGCATGTGGATGGAAGTGGCTGAAGAAATAGCAGGAATGTGGTTCATCCAAGTTGGAACAACAGGCCGTCCCACGGTGAGTGGCATAACATCGTGAGCTACCTGGCCCAACACTGTCTTTCCCAATGTCCCCCTGCACAGCATCCCTCAGATCAACACACCGACAGCTCCACTCATTCCCCTCTCTCTAAGCATCTCCTCACAATCCCATTGCAATAGACTGATAATCACCATTATCACTGTCTCATTTCAAAGTCATCCGCCAAAAGATGTTGTCCTTCCCTCCCTTACTGACACTGTTTTCTCCTGCTTTTTCCCTTTGCAGGCAGTAACAGCACACAACCTAGTGAAAGGCAATGATCCAGGGAGATGTGGCCCACCAGTGACACTCAGCTTGTTGGCCCATGGTAACCTGTGCCATCTGCTCCACTGGGAAGCAGATCTTGTTCTAGAAGCTTGCAGATATTGGTAGTGTCTTGCCATGAAAGCCTAAATCTCCTGACGCATTGGTGCTCAGACATGTCAAGAGAATCACTCTCTGCCTCTGATGCTGTGTTGAGAATCTTGCCTCCTTCCACCCAGATTTCTATGTCCCACTGTCTGTGTCTTGTGGAGGGGCATGTGGCTCAGGAGAAGGCAGCTGCTGTTGGTGGTGGTTTTAAGATTGCTTCTTATCTTACCCCACGCAGCAGAGGTGGAAGATGGAGCTGGATAAGCTACTCTCCTGCTGTACCAAAGGCTTGCAGCAGGAAAGTACAGCTGTAAATGAATGCAGTGCTAGACAGGTGAACTGTCTTCTAAAAAGTTGATAATCCCTGGTCAAGAAGTGGAAGTACAACCTAAGTAAAGAACTGAGACAGCAGTCTCTCAATGGCCATAGCTGGAGCTCTTCAGAATAACCGATCATAGGCTACCCAGCTTGTCAGTTTCACTGAAGAAACTCTTCTTCCTGTACACTTGCCTCGATAATTCTGATGAGTGGTTGATAGTTCAGCAAAAAACAGTATCCTGGCTGTTCAAGCCAAAAATTGAGGCTGAGAATATCTCATAATGATTTATCCAACGGCTGCACTCACCGTCAATTCCACCCTATTCACCCAGGAGAGGGCAGGACGATCACATTTAGGGGATTCAACTCATTGCCCACAGCCAAACCCGCCTCTCCTTGCCCAAGATCATGCCCCCTTATTAGTAGGTCACCATAGTGTGAAGAGAAATTATACACTGCCACCCTTGTGCTTCAGATATTAAAAATTAGCCACTGGGGAAGCAGAGTTCTACTTCTATCAATATTGAGGCACCTGAGAGGCAGAGTGCAAATAACTCTGATCCTGCTGGCTGCACCTTGCACTCAACTCTTATTGGTCTCAGATCAATGGTGTGGAGCCCAAGGTCTCTGTTGAAAATTACCTGGGATCATATTACACAGAATGAATGATCGACAGTGTGTAATGTGGCTTTTGAATTAAATTCGGAGGTTCGGATGGGTTCACAGAGCAAAGCTTGAATGCCTTTTGAACCCTGGGATTAAACTGTGGCCTTTTCTGGATCCTTGCTGACTGTAATTTACACAATGAGTTATGTTCCTCAATAAAATGAAACTAGTGTTAATGACACTTAGAGCATCGCTGAATGACTGGTTGTTAAGTGTTGACAACTGCTGAGGACATCGCGTCAGCTGAGATTACCATCCAGTTCCCTGCAGGATACAAAAAGGGAAATCATTCTGGCTATTAAAATTAGATTAGGATTAGAAAGTGACATTATCAATGTACTACTTTTCCTAATGCAGCCTAGAAATTTTCTCTTCCCCTCTCCAAAGCCCATGACAGTAACTGAAAACACAGTACAGAATCTTCAATTGTATCCCCAGCAATACTTTTGCTTCAAACCTTTGAATGCTCATTCATCAATATTTTGTACTACCTGCAGCAGTGTTAAGAGACTTGAGAACAGTTATTTATTCCTCACTAACGCTCACTGCAATGCAGATAGGCTGAAGTTAGAAAAATGCTAAGAAGGGTAATAGGCTGCATGGGTTAATTGTATGCTGGCCTTTATGTTATTTATTACTTTTCGTGGGATGTGAGTGTCATCAGCATTTATTGCCCATTCGCAACCGTCCTCCATTTCAGAGGACATTTGAAAGTCAATCACATTACTGTGGGTCTGGAGTCACATGTAGGCCAGACCAGGTAAGGACGGCAGATTTCCTTACTTAAAGAACATTAGTGAACCAGATATGTTTTAACAATAATAGACAGTGCTTTCATGGTCATCACTAGATTTTTAATTCTAGATTTTTATTGCATTCAAACCTGGAGCATTACCCTGGGACTCTGGATTACTAGCCCAGTGATAATTCCAGCATGCCACTGTCTCTTTACATATAGAGAATTAAAATGTGAGGGAATAGAAGTGATGCTTCAGCTACACAAAGCTCTGGCCACACCACACCTGGAGCACTCTTGGTAACACACCTTAGAAACAGTAAATTACTTTGTTGGTAAAATAGCTTAAATTTAGAAGAACAATATCTGGACTCAAAGGGTTAAATTACAACAAGAGATTGCATAGCCAAAGGTGGTATTCCCTGGAATTTAGAAGATTGAAGTGTGAGTTGACCTAAATTTTCAAAATATTAAGGGGAACAGTGAGAGAGGGAAAATATTTCCCCCCAGTTGAGAAGTTTGGAATTAGGCAGGATGTTCTAAAAATTAGGGCCAGAATTTAGGGATGAAATTAGTGAAAGCCTCCACGGGCAAAGCGTAGAAGAAGTTGGAATTTTCTTCTGCAAATGACATTAGTTGCAAGGTCAGTTGTCAATTTGAAATCTGAGTTTGACAAGATTTTTGTTAATCGATGGTGTTACAAGAAATGGAACAAAGGCAAGTGTGAGGGGTTAGTTCATAAATCAGCCATGATCTCACAGAATAGAAGCTGAACAGTCTACTCCTGTTCCAGTCTTCTCTTGGCTGACAATAGTCCCTGGGACAGCTGTGCATGAGCTACATGTTGTACCTTTTGGAAAACAAAAGCTTCTGTGTGAGCTCCTTTAAGATTATTTATTAGTGACATGAGTAGACTTACATTAACACTGCAGTGAAATTACTGTGAAAATCTCCTAGCCCCTGTTCGGGTGCAGTGAGAGAGAATTTAGCTTGGCCAATGCACCTAACCAGCGCATTGTTCAGACTGTGGGAGGAAACTGGAACACCCAGAGGAAACCCACGCAGACGTGGGGAGAACGTGCAGAATCTGCACAGTGACCCAAGCTGGGAATCGAACCCAGGTCTCTGGTACTGTGAGGCAGCAGTGATAACCACTGTCTCACCAAGCAACCCATAATTTTTTTAAAAATCTGTACGCTTTCTTTTCCTTTTCTATGTACTGTATGCTTTGTCTGTATAGTGCACAAGAAACAATACTTTTCACTGTATACTAATACATGTGACTCTTACATGCTCCTATCCCTCCCATTAAACCTTGGTGCCTTAGCTTTGTAAGTGTTGATCTATTCCAAGGCTTAAAGCCCCAAATTCCTCCTGCACATTGAGTTCATTTGTGCTCTATGAATGGTCTCATTTCTTCAGCATCAGCAGGCTTCCTCTTCAAGGCAGGGATCCTAATGGCAGCTAGGTTTGCTAATTCTGACTTTATGTATTGCAGGCAGTATCATCACATGACCTCATGCTTCCAACCACCCTGTTCCTTCAAGCATTTTGCTTTTATTCTCATGAGATAAGACCACCACTGGCAAGGTCAGCATTTTTAGCCCATTTCTAACTACCCTTGAGTCACCTTCTTCAGCTGTTGTAATTCGTGTGGGACGTGTCAAGCCACAGTGTTGTTTGAAAGGGAGTCCCTGGATTTTGGCCCTGCGACAGTGAAGGGTCAGTGAGTGGCTTGGAGGGGAACTTGCAGATGATTTTGCCCTTGCTCTTCCAGGTGGTAGCACTTATGAGTTTGCAAGGTGTCATGGAAAGTTGCTGCTGTGCATTTTGCAAATAGTACAAACTGCTGCCTCTGAGCGCCGATGGTGGAGAGACTGAATGTTTAAGGTGCTGGGTAATGTGTTTAATCAAACCTTGTTCTGGATGGCGTTGAGCATTTTTGAGTGTTGTTGGAGTCAAGATGATGAGTGGCTGGGAGGGGAACTTCCAGGTGGTGGTCCCATCATAAGCAGTGAATTGGCAGCCTGTTTTATACCTTTCCAATTGACGTCAGTGGAAAAGAAATCCGGAGAAATTTAACACGGGCTGCTGACTAGTTACTGCAAAATGTCAATGTGGCCCTCCTGTGTATGTGTGTGTTTATGTGTACGTGTGGGTGCATGTAGAAAACTCATCTGTGTACACTCGACAAATTTGAATTGTGGTGCTGATTTCATCCATTTGAAGTGGTGTAGAATAAGTGGCACTACTTAGCAGTGCTTGGCACTCAGAAATCCATGTGAGCCTTGGCAAGATGTTACATCTACAGCACATTAAAAGACTCAACATGCAGCTCAGACACCACTTCAAATGGTATACATTAGTCAGTCACAAAGAGTGGTAAAAATTTCCCCAAGTGGAGTTAGTGTTTATCCAGTACTTCAACAAGCACATGAAGAAGTCCAGTGCTCTGGCACGTAGGGAGACATTTTGTTTTCATATTTCTTCTTTACTTTTCCAACCAGGTTTGAAAGAATGTTCATTTTATCGTGCCAAATAATAAAAAACAGTGATTCAATCAAATATAAACAAAAGATTACCCACGTCACATAATTAACTACAAGTTCCATAACTTTTAAATGTAATGAAAGGGGGCGACAAGGTGGCAAGTCGACCAGAAAAATGAGATGCAAGAATGAATAGGGGCAAGATATTTCTAAGCCTGCATTTTAAAAGGCTTTTTTTTAAATAAAAGAAGCCCAGAAATCAATGTTTCATTTTGCCTCAGTGTATTGTATTGTGTTGTGTTTAGCAATGAAGCTTATGAATATTTTCAATTCAGTAAAACAGACATAAAACTCAAAGTCCTATCCATTCCCTGTCCTTGTGCTGTTGGCAAAAGACATCAACCGTGGCTCTCCAGCCCGTATGAATATGGATCTTTACTTGTCCCACTGCCAATTAATTCCAGTATTGTGCTGTGGGCCCAAGCTCACAGGAGCAGGGTTGAGGCTGCCAAAACTCATTTAAAGCCAAAAGGCAGAGCAGATTTTTATCACGTCAATCCAGGCTGAGTTCAAGCCTAACTCGCTGAAGTGAGATGACAATGTGCTAGCCCAATGAACATATACCCAGTGTCTCTGACAAATACGTTAAACATAAACGTAATGCAGAGGAATCTCCTGAATTATGTTACACCAGTTCATCTGTTCCTCTCAGGTGATAACAAGGGTGCATACTTATGTTTGCAGATATATTGAAATAAAATGCCATTACTTAACAACAATATCTGAAACAAATGTGAGCAGTAACACCAGTTTCTCCCATCGGTTTTCCATCATTACTTTCCATTAAAGGAGAGATTTTCTACTTCAGTGCTTCTAACATATGTGTGTATCAGAAAACTGTTGTACTCCCAGCCTGAGTTTAATTGTGCACCAGGGGCATTCAAGCAGAAAATCTCCCTTTAAACTCTTTACTTTTTTTAAAAGCTATTGAGATCTTTACGAAGATGGCACGAAAAATAAACAAATATCCTTTATTGTTTGAAAGATCAAAAACTGAGTGATTATTAATCCTGGTGTTTTATAGTCAACTCAGTTCCACATCATCGTAAACCCATTCCAAGTGATTACTTTTTCATCAAGCTCACCCTTTTTCCCTCTTCTCAGCCTTTGTGACATGTTGCATTTCTGGGCCTGGTCTTTCATCGAGGTTTTTTCAGTGAGATAAATAAGAGGACAGATTTTATGAGAAGAAACAAGGGCCAAGATAGTCCACTGGTTACCAACATGTACCAACAACTGATGCACACTCAGGTACCCCAGCAGTGGTGGGTAATATAGTACTTCAACAAGATTTTTTTTATGAAATCCTCAACTGCTGGGATTGAATATGAGGAAATCACATGAGTGCATCAGTGATTCCCAAAGATATGCCTCTGATGGGCACAGCACCTGGTTGGTGGAGGAGTCGGGAAGGGGGAGGGGGGAGTAGCGATTCTTGTAACAAAAGATCACCTTACATTGATCCTCTCTTAGCAGCTGGAAGTGTTTAAGGCTAACAATAAGGCCAAACATTTCCACAGCATCTAAATTTTTAACATGAAAGGTGTGTCTCACCATCCCTAGCTTGGGTAATGTATCTTCCTTAATATTTGTGAAGGCCCAGACCCTGAATAATCAGTGCTCCTTGATGAAGAATTCTGGAGCTCTTGCATTTTAAAAGGCCATAAATTTGAGGAAATCATATTTCGCTCATCTGTTATCCTCAGCCAGTTTCTTTCAGCTTCTAAGGGACAACTAATTCACCCTCTTTAAATGCTAAGTGTAAGCTGCATATAATGAAGAATATTGCTCAGATCACGCATTTGGAGTCCATAATGAATGGGGTCATTAAGCTGGTTCTATGAAGTTCACTCAACAAAGTCATTAGTCCACCAGAGTGGGACACCACGAAAATGAGATATCCTTCCCCATGGGGCTGTATAAAATATTTATTTTTCAGATACTTTTTTCTGATGAAAACAGTAACATCCATTATAGGTACATGAGATTTTAACCTTTTGGAGACTGTTTTGATGTATTATTTTAAAGAAAGATGTACATAATCTTGTTTTTCTCCTCATTTCCAGTGTATAGCATGTGTACTTACAATTTGTTCTCACTGTTTCACACTGAATGTTACATTTCTGCACAATATCACTGCTTCAGGCAGCAACCAGATGGTCTAGGGTCTTAGTCCCAGAGCTGCCATTTACTCAGATTTGCCTGGCAATACAGAAATTCTGTTATTTGGTCCTTGACCAGACGGCTAGATTGAGCCTTCGCTCAGTTGGCTGGACAGCTGGTTTGTGATACAGAGCAACGCCAGCAACATGCGTTCAATTCCCGTACCAGCTGAGGTTATTCGTGAAGGCCCGCTTCCTCGACCTTGCCCCTCACCTGAGATGTGGTGATGCTCAGGTTAAATCACCACCAGTCACGGCCTGTGGCCATCTGGGACTTTCTTTAGATTGCGAAGCAGTTTATGGCAGGCTGCCCCATCTTTGGGAAGGGTGTGGGGGAAGAAATCAAGCAAACTGGCATTTCCATTTCCTGCACTTTACAGCCATTTTAATTGTACCCAGCCTGGTAACACTGCGGAGGCAATGCAATAATTCTGCTTCATCCACCATTTACTATGGATGGCTAACACTGGGAGCCTAAAAGGTGTTATTTCTAAAACTCTTTCTGCCTTTCCTGCATTTTATCTTGCTCAGAAGCAAAGTTAATTATTTAATAGTCTCATCATTGCTACAACTTGTGGTATTGCTCGAACAGGAGGAAAAGATTTATATTTGGCGGAGTGACAGGGGCTGTAAAAAGTTGTAACCGTGCCCTCCTTTCACCTGGCATGGCCCATCTGCATGCCCACGAGGCTAGTTTTCTAATAAAGGGAGCGAAACATACCTCAGCTGCAAGCAACAAAGCAAATAAAAACTGTTCTTTTATGCCAGTGACAGGTGCATGGCCCATTTTACAGGTCAGCTGTGATTATATCTCAGTGCCAGCTACTATTGGAGCACAAGTCCACCGTAGGCAGCACGGTGGCACAGAGGTTAGCACTGCTGCCTCACAGCGCCAGGAACCTGTGTTCGATTCCTGGCTTGGGTCACTGCCTGTGCAGAGTCTGCACGTTCTCCCTGTGTCTGCGTGGGTTTTCTCCGGGTGCTCCAGTTTCCCCCCACAGTCCCAAAGATGTGCAGGTTAGGTGCATTGACACACTAAATTCTCCCTCAGTGTACCCAAACAGGCGCCAGAGTGTGGTGACTCAAGGATTTTCACAGTAATTTCATTGCAGAGTTAACATAAGCCTACTTGCAACACTAGTAAATAAATAACTTTAAACTTTAGAAGTCCCGGGTGCACTGGATCCAAAAACAGTTGTTTAATTTTCCTCCAGTTAGCAAAAAAAAGATATCTGAGTCCATTAGCTCCATCGTTCACTGTGAGTATAAACAGAAGGCAGATGGTGACAGAGTTTGTAGAGTAACCTGAGTGGGCTGGGGGGGGGTTAAGATGATATTCCTAAATTTGACTGGTTCTTTGAGGGACTTTGAAGTTTAAAGTTCATTTATCAGTGTCACAAGTTGGCTAATGTTAATTCTGCAATGAAGTTACTATGAAAATCCCCGAGTTGCCACACACCAGCGCCTGTTTGGGTACACTGAGGGAGAATTTAGCATGGCCAATGCACCTAACCAGCATGTCTTCCAGAATGTGGGAGCACCCAGAGGAAACCCACGCAGACAGAGGAAGAACATGCAGACTCTACTTAGATGGTGACCCA
Organism: Carcharhinus amblyrhynchos; assembly: GCF_965287045.1. Lineage (NCBI taxonomy): Eukaryota > Metazoa > Chordata > Chondrichthyes > Carcharhiniformes > Carcharhinidae > Carcharhinus > Carcharhinus amblyrhynchos. The sequence goes on along the minus strand of NC_137324.1, from coordinate 41,096,434 downwards.
AGTTGGGAATCGAAGCCTGTGACTTTAAGGCCGAGGGGTTATGGATAATCAGATGGCTAAGACTGGGTTAGACTTCTATCATACTCTTAAGTTCCTTATTTATATTCATGTCCATTCTATGTTTTCACATTTATTCGTGAACTATCTCATTGACGCTTTGCTGTTTGAGTTTACCTTTCATGATATTGCTGCCACTCTGATTGCCAAGCTTCACATTTTAGAGATCACACCATGTGTGACAATTAAAAAAAAGCTTTGAAAGATAAAAGGAGATGTTTCATTGTGTGATTCTAATTGGTAGCAAATATCTGTAGTGTGCATGCACCAATCCCCCATCCCCATCTCTGTATGCAGCTGCAAAGGGGCATATGATGCCAACGCTATATATCTTACCCTCTGTGGAAAATAGCGCTGCTTCCAACTCTGCCTCTTAATTCCCTTTGTGCCCCAGTTGAAGTTGAAGAGAAGTGACTTTGAGGAGAATACAAGGCAGGGGGACGGGTGGGAGTTTGGGGGACAGAGATGTGAGCTTGCCTGTTCCCTCTGCACAGATGAGGCACAGTGGTAGACCAATTTGTTTTAAAGCCCCTCCCTCATGATGGGATGACCTGCCCCTGATTTCAATTAATGTGATTGAGCACACGATCCACTTTCTGCCTCAACATCACTCATAGAAGGCGCAGGCCACTTGTTCCCAGAACGTGTTGATAATAGGTTAATTGTGAACACAGAGCTAGTGAGAACACCAGTGGAGAACTGCACAGCAACAGCAGTCACTGAGGGTGTTCTTTGCAGGTGTTGCTGCTAGAATTCTATTAAGAAACAAAGGTAAGTGAAAGCGATATAAATATTTGAGGACAAAGGGGGAAGGAAAGCTTTCTGGTAACTCCCAAAGGCTTCAGGCTTTTGAAGGAAATGATACCCATCTGTATGCTCAGCAGGATTTGACTCAAAATATTGCTTACACATCTATAAATCAAAAGTATTATGTATACACAGAAGTGTTTCAACTCATAAAGAATTTGGTAATTATTCTGTGTACAAATTAGCATAATGACTTAGTTTTAAAAAAGAAAAATGCTAAGCAGGAGAATTTTTTTTAACAGTTGCCCGTACGATGAACATTGTGGAAATATGTTGCATATTACTTTATAATTTAAATCCTTTGTTCCAAACATTTGTAATAGGACTTTAATTACATTATGTTATAATTTTTGAATTAGCAAACATTGTGCCATGTGGATTTCCCATTTTGTTTCGCTTCCGTCATGTAAGGTGCTTTGTGTCTTAAGTTTTCTTTTATTTCTTTATAGATAGAACTAATGAGCAGAGGGAATGTTTTCCGTTTTTAAATTCAAAGTTGTGAATAATGTCCAAGTTAAGTATAGTGTACTCCAGTTATGTGTAGAAGGGATTTTCCAGTGTTTTACAGACATAAATAGTATCAGGATCAATGTGGGCATAAAGTTGCTGCATCTCAGTAATATTTGGGAAGTAGCACATTCCCAATCAGTAACTGCAGTTATAACATGCGAGTTGGTGTAGTTTTTGCTGTTGCTGCTTTAGAACCATTCTAAGAACTTCTGCAGTACAGACTGATGTGCTGCAGGCCTGTAACTCTTCACAAAATTAGCTCCTCATTTCGATTGTGCCACTGTGGGCAGCTGCCAAGTGTAGACCAGGCGCTCCCCCACCGTGAGAGAAAGGCTATATTAAATGGCAGGACCAAACTAGTTCAATTTTAGTCCACTTAATGAAAGCGGGGAAGGATCTGTACTTCCTAAAAGCATCCTCTCACCTTCTTTTCCTGGAAAGCAAAAAAAGGAGAGGGGATGGCATTTCCTGCTGGCACATAAGCGTTTCATTGCTGAACAGAAAATACATGGAGCCCTACAGAGACACCTGGAACTGCCGTCTGCCATGGGATCCGGGCAATGGGGAGATGGGCTGCAAATGTCTCCTAGGTCATAATATGAGTAGCACTGATATGCTGTAGTGCTGTATGTTGGAAATGTGCTTATTTGTGTATTTGCAATAATAATAGGACGATTCATGGACTCCATGAAGAGCTTAGAGTAATGTGTTTGCACCATCTAGAATCTAGCACAGTGTTGCACAACATAAATTAACCCACAGGCTGGAATTGGCCTGTTGGATGATTACATTCGGCCCTCAATGCACTTTTTAATTATTCCGAAGGGTCAGCCCATGAGTGGTCTCCAGAGGCCAGGCAGGACGTTTCATCCGGCCCGCGATGCGCTCTTTTGTTATTCACTAGAGCCGGCTCACCAGTCCTCCCAATCGGTCAGGCGGGAGATGAAAACTCCAACCAGATGTGGCACACAGTAAGCTCCGTCTGCACGCACGGTGAGTGTCCACTATAAGAATACTCTTCAAAGTGCGGTTGAGTCCTGGGCCATTTTAGACTGTTACTGCCACTGAACGCATCTTATGTCCAGCCCTCAGTGGACTGGACAAGGGTAAATTACAATCCCTAGAATCAAGGAGGTTTGGTACTACTGCACACAATAATTAACAGTCACCATTAGAGTGTGAAGAATAAAGGCAAATTGACTCTTAGTCTATACAATTAATCTAAAGTATCACACATTTAGAAGGAGCTACATAATTAAATTGACCGTGACTTTTCTGATTTAATGCCCAGCACTTGGATGAATGGTCAGTTTCAAAAGTATTTCAAATTGAAGTTCTTTATAAGAAGCAAATGCAAATGTTATTGACCTAATAATCTCAGAGCAGCCATTTTGGAATCAGGACTCCAAGCGGCTAAGCAATTCTATGATGCATTTGTCACGCTATTACAATAACATATACCATTTTTAATTTCAAAAATAATGATTGATAAAGTTGTTGCTGAAAAATGACAAAGTGTTCCAGTAATTCCTTCACATTCAAAGATCTTAGAGTGCATTTGCTTGTACGTAACCCTGCAGCAACTGTTAGAAGCCCCCTTCCCTACCAACTTATACACTATAATGTGTGAAGAATATACCTGAAAAGATGTACACACAGAAGTTAGTTGTACAACTGTGCTATTTTGTGTTATTCTTCCATGTTTCACATCAAAATCTCTAGGTTTGTCTAACCTGAGACTCTTTATTTAATTCAGTTATGAGGTAAGAAAAGACATCTCTTTATGAGAGTCATCTCTTTTTCTAGCCTTTCCCTTTTTCTCACACACACACACACACACACACACACACACACACACACACACACACACACACACCCATTTATTGAATTGCTCCCATTAAGCGAATATAATTGAAATCAAACTTCCTGTGAATGAACTGTACTTTGTTTTCTGATAAAACGCACTAATGAAGTCTCTGTCCTTGTATCAGATCATGACAATCATCACACTTCCAGGACAAAGAAAGTAGACAGTCAGTGTCCACACTGCCAGATGTAGCCAGAACCACAGACCGAATGAAATTATCACAACACATTTAGATCTTATATATTACCATAATGGTTATATATGGTGGCACGGTGGTTAGCACTGCTGCCTCACAGCTCTGGGGATCTGGGTTTGATTCCTGGCTTGGTTCACAGTCTGTGCAGAGTTTGCACATTCTCCCCGTGCCTGTGTGGGTTTCCTCCGGGTGCTTCGGTTTCCTCCCACAGTCCAAAAGACGTGCTGGTTAGGTGCATTGGCCATGCTAAATTCTCCCTCACTGTACCTGAACAGGTGTTAGAGTGTAGTGACTAGGGGATTTTCACAGTACCTTCATTGTAGTATTAATGTAAGCCTACTGTGATGCTAATAAATGAACTGTAGATAGCAGACAATGATGTTAATAGTGTTGCCAAATCTTATTATTTGAGGAGAATGAGAAACAGGAGATGGGGGAACTGACTTTGTGGGATCTAAACATCTCATTTCATTCCACAATTTATCCGTTCACCAGGATTTACTGCTCAGTTCACACAGATGATAATGATGTAGAAACCAGTACCTAATCAAGCGATAGGCTAATGCAGTGGGAGGCCACCTTCAAAGCACCCAAGTCATGTTCAACATTTTCTGCTTTTTATTTCAAGCTTCCCACGTCCCTTTAGTTTGAAATCAAAGCAGAAAATTCAGGTGATGTCATGAGCTCCAAGTGCAAATTCTGAGTGGCTTTTACGAGTGATCTCAACTCCCAGATTAGATTACCATTTTGTAACATCACGTAGCTTTCCATTATTCTCTATATGAGCCATCTGAGCCCCTACCCTACATTACTGCTTTGGAATCACTCCCAGGAATCCATTATTTTGTGTTTACTGATCCCAATTGCCCTGTAATGTAGCCTGTAAGTGCTGATGCACTGAAGTCATTATTCCATTTGGAAGCTCTCTTCAGTGGTAGATTTTCATTGGATGGAAAGGGGATATAAAATTGTACCATTGAGCTCTTTAACATGAAGTCTGTTAACAAGCAATACCAGGGGCTTTTGCAAAGTCTACTCAAACAGCCACATTAGCTATACTTTATGTATATGAGAACCCTAATTACATCACGGCTAAATAGTTTACTCGCAGATTAAACTTAGGATATAGTTTTTTGTTCAAAGACCTTCCAGCTGCTTTTCCAGTCATGGGTCAGTTATAGCACGGTTGATGATAATAGCAATAAAGTTGTTTACAACATTCCTGAACGCGTGAAACATTTTCATTAGGGTGCATTGGAGAAAAATCTTATGCATCATAATGGAATGCCCAATTCATACCCCAAACATGTTTCCTCATGGTTGATGGAACAGTTAACTCCTGCTGAATGTATAATTGCAGTTTCTGTAACTAGAACATAGAAAAACTACAGCGCAAACAGGCCCTTCGGCCCATAAGTTGCGCCGAACATATCTCTACCTACCAGGCTTAACTATAACTCTCAGTCCTACTAAGTCCCATGTACTCATTCAGAAGTCTCTGAAAAGACCCTAGTGGGACCCTTCACTTGTTGGGAGTTTATTTATAATGAAATGGAATAAAATTCTCTTTACCGAGTTACGGCTACAGATTTTAAAGCAAACCCCAGAGTTTATGAAGAGCTATGTTTTCCATTGTGCACAGGTTGGAAAATAAATGTCTCAGATTGTTAAAATAATGTCCATCTTCCCAGTTCTTCACTGTGAAGCGCCCCGTCTTTTCATAGTTGAGGTCACCATGAAGATAACTGCTTTGTATGTACCCTACTGAACTGTGCCCCTTGTGAGGTTTCGGCTTTCGAGGCATAAAACCCTTCTATTTGAAAGAAAACTTTCAAGGTTGGAATTTTTAATTTCTGACACTAGGGTCCTCAGTTGGGCCAGGCCTACAAGGCATGAATAACTAGTATTTATTCATCAAGTAGAGTTTATTAAGCAAGATTTTACATATATGTAACAAGAAGCAGTGAAGACAACATAGATGGTTCTCACCTCTGAAGATTCCAGGAACTCTTGTTTTTGCCAGCAAAGGTGATGTCTCTCTATTCATTATCATTGAAGTGTCCAGAAGAGTCATACCCCAGAAACCATGGTATCACTATGCCAAGAAAGATTGCAACATCTCAACTTTTATCTTTCGGTCTCTCGTTCCTCTTTTGAAGATGGCCCAAGTTCACCCTCCTATTGGTTACAGGATGCAAATCATCTTGTGTCAGCCCACCTCAGTAACTAGAGCTATCTAGACTAAAGAAGAGTGTTCATTTGTTCCCCAGGGCCCCCCGGAGTTTATATTACATTACAAACAAATGTAATTTCTTTCAGATGCAAAGAAGCCATCGATAAAGTCACATTCTCTTGTCAACATACTTTAACCCCAGCCCCACAGATATCAGAAAATAAAGATTCCCTTTTGGTACAGATCAATTCAGGCAATGCATGGCTTGTTTAAAGGAAGGGGCATAACTTCCTTACGGTGGCAATCAACAGCGGGTGAATTGCCACTCTGTACCGACTTCATTTAAATTCTAAAACGCCTGTCTCACCTAACCTTCCTGTCTCAAGAAGTGAAATGCATCCCCAGCTCCAGCAGCAAAATACAAAAGAGGACAATCCCCCCCTTTTTATGACTGTAGCTGCCGTACAGCAGGTAAGTTTAAAGGGAGAAGGTAAGTTTCTAAGTGAAGTGGATGGAAGATGGGGTGGGGGTTCGGACATCAAGAGATTAGAGAGATCTGGACAATATGGGAGGGGAATCAGGCATGGAAGATCGGGTTGGACATCAAGGGTACGGTGTTCAGGCATTGGAATGTTGGGGGGAGGGGTTGAACATCGGCGGCTGGGTGTAAGGACAGCAAGGGGTGGAGGTTTTGGACATCGGAGGTGTGGTCATGAGTGGATGCGGGCTTTAGACATCAGAAGGTTGGGGAAGGTTGAGGGTGTGAGATAAAGATATCAGGGGTTTAGGGTGTTTGGAGATTGGGATAGTTGGATATTATGGGAATGGGTTTCAGATATTGGTGGGGTGGGGGTTTCACACATGGGGAGAATCGGACTTCATGGGGTCTGGGGTTTGGACCAAGGAACTGGGGGTTCGGGCATTAGGAGGAAGTTGGACGTGGGAGTTTGGACATGGATATAGGGAGATGGGGGTGGACATGGGGAGGTTGGAGTTGGACATGGAAGGTTGGACGTGGGAGTTTGGACATGGATATAGGGAGATGGGGGTGGACATGGGGAGGTTGGAGTTGGACATGGAAGGTTGGACGTGGGGGGTTTGAAGTTGCACATGGGGGTCTTGGAGTTGGACAATGGGGGGGGTTGGAGTTGGACATGGAGTTGGGCATGGGGTGAGTTGGAGTTGGGCATGGGGTGTTGGCATTGGACATGAGGAGTTGGAATTGGACATGAGGAGTTGGAATTGGACATGAGGAGTTGGAATTGGATATGGGGGATTGGGCATGGAGGGGGGTTGGAGTTGGACATGGGAGGGTTGGAGTTGGACATTATGGACAGTGGGTGATTCAGATATCAGGGGGAGCCAGTCGTTTGGTGGGTGGGAGGATTGGATATTATGGGGAGTGGAGGTTCAGACATGCGGGGGGGCATTCATTAGGTGAAGGAAGGTAGGCATGGCGGGTTGTCAGATATCAGGCAAGATTTGGGTTGGGTGCATGGTGCAGGGTCAGGTCGGAGAGGGGGAGTCGGTTGTGGGGGCATGGGGTCATGTAGGCCAGTAAGGTGGTCAGTACAGTGTGTGGTTGGGTCGGGGACATCAGAAGAGGGGGATGGGGTCGGGTGGGAATCCTGTGCTAGGTGGGGAATATCATTGGGGGAGTGTGGGGAGTATTCCACGTGGGTTCCATCTAAGTCTTTACACTGAAATTGGAAGCGCTTAGTTCCTGCTAGTTCTTTCAGAGTGACAACTGATTTAAAACAAACGATCCAAAGTTAGCAAGTTAAATGGCTTTGTCGGATGGTTCCCAGCCTGGTGTGATTATCCAGGTGGGGTTAGCCATATAAATCCTTAATTTTCAAGAGGGGTACCTTTCAAATTTGACACTGGGGAGCCAGGAAATTATGCATCATAGTGTCATCTTAAGTTCAACCTCCTGAACTCATTGCTGTTAACTATTCCTCCAAAACAGAAAACCCCTCGACTTCAGACTTCACAGCACCGTGACAGTCATAAATAAATCAAGTTCCTCACAAGCATCTCCTTCCTGTTTCCCAATTACCTCGACTATTAATTGTCCAACAGAAATTCAATTTGACCCTCTTGAAAGTGGTTCAGGAATAAATTCCAAATATGCCACTGATTCTGAAAATTAATAGGATTGTCAAAATCTTGCACCTTACATTGTCCTCATTGCAACAAGCCAAAATTCAGAGTAAAAATGGAGGTTTCAGTGTGCAAAGTGAATCTTTCTGAAATCTATTGTGGGAATGGATGGACATTTTGGCCAGCATGGACCAGTTTGGGCTGAAGGGCCTGCCTCCATGTTGTAGGACTGCATGAATTTCATGGGGAAGGGGTTCCAGGGCTCCTACCTTGTGGCTTTGGGGAAAATGAATCACTGATAATTGAGGGAGAGAGGATTCTTCTGAAACCTGAAGCAGGAAATGCATAGGATTTGGGAGGGCTTGTGTGTGAAAGTTTTGCTCTGTTGTTGACTAATACTCAATACAAATCTTAACAACTAGACCACGTCAGAATGAGAAGAAAGGGGCTTATGTTTCCACAATGTTTTGTGGTGTCCAGTTTTCGGGGTCGATTATAATCCAGGCGGCCAGCACAGGTGGAATGGCAATGGCCCAAACTGGCTTACTGTCCTGTTTATGTGGACATTCTGGTTGGCGACATTGTGAAAGGAGCTGATCCCTGGGCAGGCAGAGCAGCTGAGTGCAAGAAAGCCTTCTTAATAAGTAACTTTGGGAGGTAATGAGAGCATGTACCTTGAAAATCCTCAACCTGAAAGCATTTCTTCTTTTCAAAGTTGCATAGGCTTGCAGAGGTGCAGTCTTAAGGGGGTTACACAGCAGCACATTCATGATTAAACAGCTCAATTTAATGCATAAAAGTGCAAAGAAGGTTAGAGCACCCTTGGAGCTCATTCACCTTTTGCTGCCTGCGCTGATTCTTTGCTGGAGCGGGTGGTATGTATGCGGAAATCTTTCAAAAATTGCCCTTAGCCTTCTGCAGCTTTTCAGGACATAATACTACTATGAATATTCATGGAAGATGCTTGAATTTATTTGTTTATTGGGCCAAGTCTGATGCCAGAACTATGCTGCAGGCTTACTTGAGTTTCTTTTAACTCCCATCAGATTGAGTCTCCCTCAAACTGAAACCAAATTTCGACTTCTGGGGCTAACAGTGAATTGTGTGAACACGCTGTGCCATTCCTTTCATACAAGTTTGAATTATACTATGAAATCAATACAAAAACATCACTCTCGGTTAAATGTTCCAGAGAGTGTAGCGCAGTTATGGTTTTTATTAGGAAAGGTGACCGTACTGATTTGACATGAAACCTCTGCAGGCCGAAAAGTTAAAGCAGTCACGTCTGAAAAAGTCAATGCTGGGTCACGTTTGGTTTACCTTTTTTTTTGCGCACTTCATTAACTTTATTTGTTCTCCCCTCACTCCCTGGTCCCTTTATGTCTTTTTCCTGGTCTACATGACAGGCACCTGCCAGTGCAAGTCTGCAAAATGGCCCTCAGGAAGTACACCAGTGTGGCCCAGGTTAATTTGTCTGTGTAAGACACTTACTTTTCCTGTCTGACTCCTCCTCACTACAGCAGAGAATGGGATTAATATTTTTAATCCAATGGGTTTAAAATGGGGCAGAAAGGTAGCACAGTGGTTAGCGCTGCTGCCTCACAGTGCCAGAGGATCCTGGTTCGATTCCCAGCTTGGGTCACCATCTGTGTGGAGCTTGCACATTCTCCCCGTGTCTGCGTGGATTTCCTCCAGGTGCTCCGGTTTCCTCCCACAATCCAGAAAACATGCTGGTTAAGTGCACTGACCGTGCTAAATTCTCCCTCAGTGTACCTGAACAGGCGCCAGAGTGTGGCGATTGTGTGGGATTTTCACAGTAACTTCATTGCAGTGTTAATGTAAGCCTACTTGTGACACTAATAACTAAATTTAAAACTTTTAAGAGTGCAGCGTCCTGCAAGGTGCTGAAAGTAATTCAGAGATCAGTTGTTAAGCGTACTCACTCAATATGATTTTGAGTCACGCAAGTTAGAAAGCCTCTTGATTAACTGGCAGCCTGTGCTAAATTTGCTTGTTCAGTTACGTAGCAGCAGAGCTCTGCAACTGGCCTGGGCTATGGAGTGGGAAGAGGGAATAACGGGGGGTTTCTGCTCCTGGTTGCCATCTGGTGGCCCTAGATGGAAAGTACAGATGTGAGCCAACTTGGTACTGATACTTACGCCGGAATTCTACCGTCTCGCCCACCATGGATTCGGAACAGGCGAGGGATGTACAGCAGAAGTGTCCATTGACCTCACCGAAAATTTCCAGCCTCGCTTGAGTGAGGCTGAATTGGCTCAGTAGCATGATAATCCAGCCTCACGAAGGAGAGCCACCCGAGTGAGATGCCAGAAGATGATCAGCCTCTCATGGATAAGAAAAGAAATGAGGGGGAAGCAAGAAAGGCATTGAAATTTTAATTATTTAATACAGACGGAAGAAATAGCTAAGAACAAATGTGCTGCATTCATCATCCATGCAGTGTTCAAATTTGCCAATATATTCACTGACCTGCAGTACTCGAAGGGTTAAATAAGTAACTTTGGTTAATGAAGTTCTGGGCAATTGCCTATATTCTGCAATAGTTTTACTCAAACTGGATTCACGCTGTTTAATTAACATATCAAGCTGTATTGTCTTTAATTATAGATGTGGTTCTCAACTAATCCATCTTCATATGCAAGAGTGATATTAGTGAGAAGAATGTTTTCTTCTGTGTATTTTTTTCTGTCTTTCTCATTAATTACTTTAATTTGCTATTACTTTGGTAAAGAATGCAGATTAGCAGTGTGTTCTTGATGCAGACAATGCAACTGAGAACAGGTAAAGTATGTTTGGGAAGGTGCTATAATTTTCGAAGAAGTTGATGTTAAATATTGGAGTTCTCAAAAGATAGGAGGGGGTAATTTTTATTTCTCTACCTAGCCACTTTTCCATGTGACTTGCTAAATAAGGAGTTGCTTTTGGAAATTTGGAAGCTCTCTTTTCTGTAAAGCCATTGAGACTAAGGCCAGGACTTTTCCAGTCCCACAAGCAACAGGAATTGTGGCAGGCAGGAACAGAACGTTTACAGGACCAGCCAGTGATCCGTGGGGCGGCACAGTGGCTCAGTGGTTAGCACTGCTGCCTCACAGTGCCAGGGATTTGATTCCCAGCTAGTGTCAAGGGAATTAGCAGGGTAAATGAGCGGGGTTGCAGATAAGAACATAAGAACATAAGAAATAGGAGCAGGAGTAGGCCATCTAGCCCTTCGAGCCTGCCCCGCCATTCAATAAGATCATGGCTGATCTGTCGTGGCTCAGTTCCACTTTCCCGCCCTCTCCCCATAACCCTTAATCCCCTCTCTTATCAAAAACCCATCAACCCGCGTCTTAAAAATATTTAGCGAGGTAGCCTCCACCACTTCAACGGGCAGAGAATTCCAGCGATTCACCACCCTTTGAGTGAAGAAGTTCCTCCTCAACTCCATTCTAAACCGCCCCCCTTTTATCTTGAGGCTGTGCCCCCTAGTCCTACTGTCTTTTTTGAGCGGGAAGAGTCTTTCCACCTCTATCCTATCCATCCCATTCATCATCTTATATGTCTCAATGAGATCTCCCCTCATTCTTCTAAACTCTAACGAATACAAGCCCAGTTTATTCAGCCTCTCCTCATAGCTCAACCCCCTCAACTCCGGTATCAGCCTAGTAAACCTCCTCTGCACTCCCTCCAAGGCCAAAATATCTTTGCGCAGGTGCGGCGCCCAAAACTGCACACAGTACTCCAGCTGCGGCCTCACCAATGCCCTATACAGCTGCAGCAAGACCTCCCTACTTTTATATTCAATCCCCCTCGCTATGAAGGCCAGCATCCCATTCGCCTTCCTGACCACCTGCAAGCTGGGTTTTTGCGACTCATGCACAAGGACCCCGAGGTCCCTCTGCACCATCGCCTGCTGCAGTTTTTCGCCACGTAAGTAATAGTCCTTCCTACCATTCTTCCTACCAAAGTGGACCACCTCACACTTGCCAACATTAAATTCCATTTGCCGTTTCCTGGCCCATTCGCCCAGCCTATCTAGATCCTTCTGTAGACTCTCCACACCCTCCGCACAATTTGCCGTTCCCCCAATCTTGGTGTCATCAGCAAATTTCGACACCCTACACTCGGTTCCCTCCTCCAGATCATCTATATAAATGGTAAAAAGCTGAGGCCCCAGCACCGACCCCTGGGGCACTCCACTAGTCACCATCCGCCAATCCGAATAGCACCCGTTGACCCCCCACTCTCTGCCTCTTATTTGACAACCAATCCTCTATCCACGCTAACACCCTACCTCCAACTCCATGTCCCTCGACCTTCTGCAATAACCTCTTGTGAGGTACTTTGTCAAACGCCTTCTGAAAATCTAGAAAGACCACATCCACCGGCTCTCCTCTATCCACCACCCTAGACACATCCTCATAGAACTCCAGTAAATTTGTCAGACACGACTTCCCTTTAATGAAACCGTGCTGCGTCTGCTCTATCAAGCAATTCCCTTCAAGATGCCTCGCAATTTCCTCCTTAATGACAGATTCTAACATTTTACCTACCACAGACGTTAAACTAACCGGCCTATAATTCCCCGCCTTTTGCCTGGCACCCTTCTTAAACAACGGCGTAACATTAGCCGTTTTCCAATCATCCGGCACTTCCCCGGAATCCAGTGACGTCTGGAAAATAACCACCAAGACATCCACTATCACCTCCGCCATTTCTTTCAGAACCCTCGGATGCATTCCATCCGGTCCTGGGGACTTGTCCACAATCAGCCCCTCCAGTCTGTCGAGCACCGCCTCTCTAGTAACAGTAATGTCATTAAGACCCTCCAGTCCTACCACCTTTCCATCACTAACACCCGGCAAATTAGTCACGTCCTTCTCTGTGAAGACAGAAACAAAAAAGTTATTCAATACCTTAGCCATATCCCCATCCCCTACCACTAGGTCCCCTTTCTCATCCTCTAAAGGACCAACATTCATTATGGTCAGTACAGACTCGATGGGTCAAATGGCGTCCATCTGTACCGTAGGGATTCTGTAATTCTATAATAAAAAGATGCTCCTCCAAACCCTACCTCTGTCGCCGTGCTTTTAGGCATGTGTTCTAATGTCACTTGTGTGATTCAGGCATGGAATTTCATCATGATAGAGAAGCTCTTCATTCTGGTGAAGATCCCAGAAATTGCCAAAAATCCTAAGTCCCACCCTGAAACACTGCAGTTTCCGTTATCATGGAGGCAGGACAAAGTTTGAGCCAGGATTCATATATTCGCAATTCGCTGTGGCAGTTGACCATTTAAATAATCAGCTACTTCCAGTAAAGTGGGATTTTGGAAGAACAGGACTGTGGAATCCAGAGTGTGCAGATTAGAATAGATAAGAGGATTTCAGAACTCGATGGATTCTCATGGGAAGTCAGGCAAGCTATCCAGGAAGTGTTAAAACTGTCAAGGAACTGTCCAGGGCTACTGGTTAAGTTGGCTTGGTAAGGGCAAATGGTGGTGGGGACATGAGTAGACAGAGGTTGGCATGGATTGGGCATAGAGAGCATGTGGTGGGATGAGGAGTGGTGCAGGGTTAGAGCTGAGAGAAGATTTCTTTTTATTATTATCTTTTATATTTTTAAACACAGTTCCAGAGCACAGAGACAGGACTTGTGCCCAGCCTGCCTCCACTCTTGGCAGACTGCACATTGTTTCTGGGGTCACCCGCCCCTGTTTCAGTCACAACCCCCGCAGTCGGAGAATATCACACGCAGACAGACGTTTGTAAAGGTTGGTTTGACAGAGATGAGAAATCTCCCAACTCAGCCCATGGATGAAAATCTGGCCCTCAGTGTCAGTTTGTTTAATAATGTCACGAAAGTGCCTTGGGAATTGTTTTTATACTGCAGTTAAGGTTCTATATAAATGCAAGTTGTTGTTATTGATATGCATTAATGACTGGAGAAAGACTTTTTTCTCCAAAAGTATCCCTAGGATATCTGCTCCCCCTCCAGCTCTGCTGCTTTACCAACAGGTTAATAGTGACTAACTGTTTTTGAAAGCCAAGGAGATGGAAAATATACCAAACACCAGAAAGATCTGGGATGTTTGTGGCTGGATTTTTGTTTCATATATGAATTTGTGTTTTACTGGTCCCACTATATGATCTGAATGTGCCTTTGGAAGGTAAGGCCATCAGTTCTGTGTGGGTTTTCTGCTACAAGCACATTAACCAAGACCCAGAGCCACACAAAACATGGATCTCATGACAGAGAGAACAGGGACTCTAGGTTGGATGTACCCTTGGTTTTGGGTAACCCACTTTTCATGTGGTGGCCAGTAACTCCAGCAAGATGGATAACAGCTGCTCACCAGTGGAAAGTGGGCTCATCTCGGGGGTCCAGGGCAGGGAAGCATCCTGCATCCTTCGTGATCTGGAACTCCGTTTTGGTTTATACTTCAGTGCAGCCCTCTTACGAGTAGGGCCACATATAGGTGAACAAGAGGACAAGGAATCAGACATTCACCTCTTCCCTTTGACTAAACTTCCCGACCGCTTTGGGTGGGGTAACATCTGAGATGCTCTGCACCAACCAGGCCAGTGCAAATTAGTTACTGTCTCCAACCATGCAACTGGAGCACCACCAGTCTGTTATGGACACACTTGCCAGGATTGCTGATCCTAATGATTTTAGGGCCACTATAAGCTTACTTTTGGTCAACTAGACATTGGATACTCACGAAGCTCAACATTGTTTCAGGTTTTGTTAACTCTTCCATTTCCACAAAGCAGCTTCTGTGTTAATGTGGAGCTGGGGGTATCTGACCTGACTTGTAGTGTGAAGTAGAGTGAAAATACTTCCGAGCCTGAAGCCTCACACCTCTTCAATTTTACACTGAATGAAATGTAAAATGAAATCTTACATCAGAGGTAGTAGTAGAGGCGGGTACAATTTTATCTTTTAAAAAGCATTCAGATCGTTACATGGGTACGATGAGTATAGAGGGATATGGGCCAAATGCAAGCAATTGGGATTAGCTTAGGGGTTTAAAAAAAAGCGGCATGGACAAGTTGGGCCGAAGGGCCTGTTTCCATGCTGTAAACCTCTATGACTTCATGACTCTAAATATTAAATGCTTGTGTTGTCTTTTGGCATCACCTGTGCACTCTATAAACATAAACTGCTTAAAGAGCAGCGATTCTCTCCATCTGTCAGAGAAAGTTAACTGTGGATGTAAATGCTTACAAAGAGACTCCAAACCAAGTAAGTGAATGGGAAAAGCATAGACAGAGGTTTTGTTATGAGCTGCACTCTCGCCGTATTGGGACACAGCCCAATGTCCTAACACAGACAACTTTTACATTTTGTAATGATAACTACACTGCATTCATCAGCTATGTGAAACTTAACAATGCAATGGATTATTAATCTTTTTTCTCTTTGTGTCTTGACAGCACAAAGCCCAACTGCAGCTGACCCCTTGCAGCAAGCATACGCTGGAGTGCAGCAATATGCAGGTCGTTAGTATTAACACTTTGTCTAGTTCTACTTTTAAGTTTTTTTTCAATCCTTTAGTCTTTTCAAAATCTTGCAAAAATGTTATGTATAAGTGAAGTATATTTCTTTCCCTGTCAGTTTATTTTGTCATTCAGCCCTGTAAATGCTTTTTCAGGTTGACATATTGCATTGAATGCAGTTGTCTATCTGCTCAAGAAGGACTTTTTCTGCAAGAGCTTTCCGAAACAAAAATGAGAACAATGTTAACTTTGTGGTGTATGTTTCCTAGAGATCTTGCCAAGAAGCTGCGGATAGTATAGGATGCTGCACAGTGGCACAGTGGTTAGCACTGCTGACTGACTGACAGCGCCAGGAACCTAGGTTCAATTCTGGCTTGGGTCACTGCACGTTCTCCCTGCGTTTGCATGGGTCTCCTCTAGGGGTCTCCGGTTTCCTCCCACAGTCTGAGCAACGTGCTGGTTAGGTGCATTGGCCATGTTAAATTCTCCCTCAATGTACTCGAAAAGGTGCCGGAGTGTGGTGACTAGGGGATTTTCACAGTAACTTCATTGCAGTGTTAATGTAAGCCTTACTTGTGACACCAATAAATGAACGTAAACTTCAAAGGCCGAGTTCAGCTTTAACAGGTCTCCTGAGTCTGAGTAGTTTTTGTTATCCAGCAAATTATTATTCTCCCAAGTCTGAGGCTTGGTTTAGTGAGTGAGTTTCAGGAAACCAGATAAAGGAATGTTCACCGTCTTCACACTATTACAAGGGAACGACAAACTAGAGAGTTTACTCTGCTGCATGCAGTCGCCTTTCTCAGATGTCAGTATAATGACTGATATTGACTATGTATGATCTGACCACTTTATATTGTGGACTGAGTGGAACAGGAAGGGTGTCAATAGGCCTTCATAGTGGAGATCTGTTAGAACGTGAAGGTTAATGGGATTTTTAAAACAACAGTAGTACACACCTGTCAATATTTTTTCTCTTAACTATGATATAAAGCTGAACTAAAATGATTAAAATATTACATATTCTGAACATGTATTTAATGACCATTTTCAGATATTTTGTGTGTCAGCCATTGCTCAGTTGACAGCACTCTCATCTCTAAGTCAAGAGATTGTGGGTTTGAACCACCCCTTCCAGAAGTTGAATATAAAACCCTGGTGTGGAGTGCCACATTGTCAGAGATGCCATCTCTCAGATGAGCATTAAACTGATGCCTCTCAGGCAGATATAACTGATCCCTTGGCTCTATTTTAAAGAAGACCAGGGAGGTGTCCCCAGTGCCTTGGCCAATATTTATCCCTCAATTAACATCACAAAGGCAAATTAATTGGTCAATAGCACATTCTTGTTTATGGGATCTTGTTGTTTGCAAATTGGCTGCCATGTTTCCAATATTACAATACTTCATAATTGCTTCATTGGCTGTAGAGTGCTTTGAGATTGCCTGAAGTCATGATAAGTGTCAAATAAATGCAAGTTTTTTTCATTTGGCATAATAGCACAATGGTTAGCACTGCTGCTTCACAGTGCCAGGTATCCAGGTTCAATTTCAGCCTCGAGTCACTGTCTGTGTAGAGCTTACATGTTCTCCCCATGTCTGTGTGGGTTTCCACCACCAGTCCAAAGATGTGCATGCGGTCGGGTGGATTGGCCATGCTAAATTGCCCCTTCGTGCCAGAGGGATTAGTGGGGTAAATACATGGGGTTACTGGGATAAAGTCTGGGTGGGATTATTGTCGGTGCAGGCTCAATGGGCTAAATGGCCTCCTCCTGCGTGATAGGGATTACAATTTTCCCTCCACTCTGGCCAGAATTACAGAACAAGAAGACCCACCAAATTCCAGTATCCCTCCTTTCTTATTTGAACTTGATTCCAATGGCCATAACAAGGTGATAACATTCTGAATGAGATTTGATTTTCTACTCATTAACTGAATAGACAGTACTAGGTCCCAAAGTAATTGGGCCAGACCAGCATGCAATTGGTATGTCAACAAACCTTTATTTGTACTAATCAAATTATGCAATAACTTTAAATGATTGATGGTGCCAGAAATAGCTAGAATTAAATGAGTATTTCCAGGAGTGAAAATAGAGCATACTGTTCGTTCAGGGTTGTTTGTTTGAAAACTGAATTGTCTAATAGGTATTTTCAGTCATCGCAATAGATTTTTGGACATAAAATGAAGCTCCAAAGAACTGAAGCAATAAGCAAGTTATTTCTTTCTTGATGCCTTTGATGTTGCACTTATTATTGTGCAAATATTTTCATCTTGTCATCTGACCTTTCGGATATCAAATTGTTATTGTTCTATATTTATTGCAATATCTTTCCAAATGAGGAAAATGTTTCGCAAATTCACTTTGGCAATAATTTAATCATTGCATGCCTTCTGAATTGATTTAATTTTAATTGCTTTCCAGATCAGAGTGAGAATGTTCTTAGTTGTCTGTCCTAAGAATGATTACACTAGTGAAGTTATACCGCAGTCATTTTTCATTGCAGTGCAAGATTTACACCAGACATTAGACGCACTTCAGAAGCACCTCATATTCTGCTTAAGCACTCTCTGGCACACACCATCTTTGGGTTCTGTGCAGCAAATGTGTCGCAATGACAAGAATACCATTAGAAAACTTTTTTTAAAAATATTCCTTTGTTCTAAAAAAGAAGTGAGAGCAATTAGTATAGGTTGGTATTTGATGGTTGGCATAGACATGCTGGTCTGAAGGATTTGATTCTGTGCTGTATGATAGTCTGGGATGAATTTTACCATCCTGCCCGCCACGGGAAATGGAGCAGGCGAGGGTAGACCACAGAATGGTCCATTGACCTCGGATGGGATTTTCCAGTTTCGGGGTGAGCACAGCTAGAAAATCCTACCCTATGACTTGAGAAATTATTATGTTGCAAACGGTATTGTTGAGAATGACTGATGTCTGTGAAATAGATTTGTTTGAAATTTGGACAAAATGTTCCACAAGGGTCAGGGTTGGGAATCAGGTGGCTGTTGTTGCTGGAGGACAGTAGTGATGGATACATATATATTTTGAAATTTAGTTTGTTTACCTTTTGAAATCAGTAAATACTTATTGGAATATTGATGGGACTGTTAACCTCATGGTTATGGCACTGTACTGGCAATGAATGTAAGGCTAGTGAGGCTAAATCCCACCATGGCAACCTGACTGAATTAAGGTTGTAAAACATCCAAGGCATATCACAGGAATGTTACCAAATATAATTTAACACCAAGCCTCATAAGGAGATATTAAGATAGATGACCAAAAGCTTGGTCAAATCAATTGTTCTTCGGCAATGTTTTAAAGAGAGAGAGGTGGCGAATCGGAGAGGTTTGCAAAGGGAATTTCAGAGCTTATGGCTCAGGAAGTTTTGGGTGGCATAGTGGCACAGTGCCAGTTAGCACTGCTGCCCTCACAGTGCCAGGGATCCAGGTTCAATTCCAGCCTCGGGTCACTATCTGTGCAGAGTTTGCACATTCTCCCTGTGTCTGTGTGGGTTTCCTCCGGGTGCTCCAGTTTTCTCCCACGGTCCAAAGATGTGCCGTTGGGTTGATTGACCATACTAAATTGACCCTAGTGTCAGGGGGATCAGCAGGGTAAATGAGGGTTATGGGAATAGGGCTTGGGTGGGATTGTTGTTGGTACAGACTCGTTGGACCGATTGGCCTCCTTCTGTCCTGTAGGGATTCTATGATTCTGTGGATTCTGGCTGAAAGCATGATGAACGGTGGTCGAGCAATGAAAATCAGGGATTCAGAAGAGGCCAGAATTTGAGGAATGGCGGTGTCTCAGCGGGTCACAAAGCTGGCTGAAATGATAGAAATAGGGATGGACAAGGCCATGGAGAGATCTGAAACCAAGGATGAGAATTTTAAAACTGAAACTTTATTGGACTGGGTGGAAAAGTCATGAGCACGGGGTGATATATGAACAGGACTTGGTGTGAATTAGCATTCTGGCAGCAGAACCTGGATAATCAAGTTTATAGAAGGTGCAAAGTGGAAGGCTGGCCAGAAGAGTTTTGGAATCTTTAAAAATTCATTGATGGAACTTGGGCATCACTGGCTGGCTGGCATTTATTGCCCACTCCTAGTTGTCGTTGTTCAGAGAGCAGTTGAGAACCAACCACATTGCTGTGGCTCTGGAGTCATTTGTAGGCCAAACCAGGCAAAGACAACAAGTTTCCTTCCCTAAAGGACATCAGTGAACCAGATGCATTTTTATGACAATTGAAAATGCTTTCATGCTCATTGATAGATTCTTAATTCAAGATTTTTTTTATTGAATTCAAATTCCACCACCTGCCGTGGTGGGATTCGAACCGGTGTCCCCAGTATATTAGCTGAGTTTGTGAATTAATAGTCCAGTGATAATACCACCAGGCCATCGCCCCACCCCCCCCCAGTGTGTGTATGGCCATGTATCAAAGGAACAAAGGCATGGAGGAGACTTTCAGCAGCGGAGAAGCTGAGTTGAGAAAGAGATGAGTGATATTATGGCTGTGGACGTTAATGATCTTGGTGATTTTAGGAGAAATTGGGTGAGCTAATACCGTAAAATAAGCGTGAGAGGAATTGTTGTGTCATTTAAAAAAAACTGGCTTCCTAATGTATTTCAAGGAAATCACATCTTCCATTCTTATCTATTCTTGCCTGCCTGTTACTCCAGTCTCACACCTTGTGATTGGTGGCAAAGGGCCTCAGGAAAGTAAGGCTCAGATTTTCACTCCCAGGACAAATGTGCAGCTTCAGGAGAATTCCTGCCCGCCATTTTGACTTTTGTTCCAGGGTGTGGAGAGGCTGGATTGAAAGTCAGACCCTGGCCTTTGGAACAGATGTGGAGGCTGCTGGATGTAGAGACAGGCTGGATGAAAGGCCTGGCTGTGTTCTCCAGCACACTGTTGAATTAAATAGAAAAAAGATTGAAACAGGAAACAGCCCTCCAGCCCCAACCTGTTATCCCCTTATTCCCTCACTTCCCCTATACTCTCCATGCCTATGTCATCTCATGACCGCCATGGCCCCTCATACTTCATACACAAGCACATACCCCTCCAATCACCCCTATAGCCTTCAAATGCCTATGACACCACCCACCCCCTCACATTCCCATGGCTCTTTATAGCCATTATGCCATCTTTGTGCTATCCCATGTCAATTGATGACCCCACACATTATCCTTTGGCCTTTTTTCCTCCATGCCAACTCACCTGATACCCTTTTACAGTTTTTGACAATTCTTTGATGGCTTTGACATTTCTTTGACAGGTTGACAGTTCCAGTGCACTTTGTACATACGATCATGTTTACTATTAACAATCTCCATAGAGGTACTTTGCCTATCCAAATTAATCCAGCACTTCTACATAATCTGGGCTTCACACTCCTGGCCTACCAAAATCCCACTTCTGTGGAGGCAGCTAATGAATTAAATGGCATTTGCAAACACTGGCCCAACAACAGTCCCAACCTCACAAAAATAGAGAGCGCTGTGTTCGAGTGTCACACTTAGGATCTCCAGGATCATCCATCATTTTCTCCACAATGGCTAATCAATGACTATATTTGCAGGAAGTGTGTACAAATGAGGGTCCTAATAGATCACTTAGATCAACTGAATGCCAGGTGTATGCACAAAGGAGCATGCATATAGTGGAGGGCAGCATAGACAGAAGTTTCAGGAAGGTGATTGCACCCAAAGTTGAGGAAGATAAATGGGTGAAAATCATAAACAGTAGGCAGTCAGTGCAGGAGCCCCGTAAGGCTTTCCCCCTCCTTCCCTCAACAGATGATGTTGATGTGTTGGAAAGGGTACAGAAGAAATTTACTAGGATGTTGCCTCATTTGAAGAATATGGACTATGAAGAAAGGCTGAAAAAACTTGGATTGTTTTCATTGGCGCACCAGAGGTGAAGGGGGAGCTGATAGCGGTTTACAAGATTATGACAGACTTGGATAGAATGGATAGTCAGAGTCTTTTTCCCAGGGTTGAAGGGTCAATTACTCAGGTATAGGTTGAAAGTGAGAGAGGGAAAGTTCAAAAGAGATGTAAGGGGCAAGTTTTTCACACAGAGTGTGGTGAATGCCCGGAATGCACTGCTGGAGGAGGTGGTGGAAGCAGATTCTAGAACAACGTTCAAGAGGCATCTGGATAGATACATGAATAGGCAGGGAATAGAGGGATATGGACCATGTAGAGGCAAGAGAATATCAGATCTGGGTGACATCTGTGTTGACACAGACTTGGTGGGCCGAAGTGCTGTACTGTTGGCTGTTCTAAATGCTTACCTTTATATCTGGAAGACTAGATATAAAGAAGATAGAAGTCATAATTCTGCAATACAAATTTCCCGTTTCACTGTACCTGAAGTGTTGTGAGCAGTTCTGGATACCACAACTTAGGAAGGGTGTATTGGAGGGGGTGCAGCATAGATTCACAAAAATGATACCTAGATTCAAAGGGTAAAGCTACAAGGACAGATCAACAAACTAGTGTTGTATTCCGTGACATTTAAAAGATTAAAGGGTGAATTGATCAAAGATTTTAAGGTATTAAAGGGAATAGATCAGGTAGATTGGGAGAAACTATTCCTGCTATTGAAAGCTGAATTGCTTACTTTTGCTCCTACATCTTATGACTTATAACTAAGTGGGGGAGGGGGAGCATGGTTTAAAAATTAGAACTGGACATTCAGAAGTGATTAGGAAACGCATCTTAGAAGGTTAGAACTCTCATCCATAATGATGATTGATTCAAGATCGTTTATTAATTTTAAAACTGAGTTGATAGCGTTTTGCAGTTGGAAGACATTAAAGAGTATGGGACAACGGAGGGTTTGGAGTTAGGCCACAAATCAGCCATTATCTTACTGAGTGACAGAACAGGCTTGAAAGGCTGAAAGGCCCCCTCCTGTTCCTATAGCCTTTTCCTGCTCCGCGCTTAATTCTGTTTAGAAATACTTTCTGGTCCTCATAATTGTGAGATTGATTGCTTGGTGGAAGGAAATTCCTGGCTATTTTATATTATTTAGCTGGTGCTGTCACTGCCTTTAGTGACGGACAAGCAATGCAACGTGTTGTCCTCTGCTGAGTGAGCATCCCAACTGTGTCAATACAGATGGGTGAGTTCCATGGATTGAATGGTCAGTGCTTTCATCTCCTAACCCCTCGCTTCACTCTTTTATTCAAAAGCTGGAATTGATGATCCCCTTGTCACTAACTTCTCAACTTACTCCTCACGACTACTTTCACAGAAAAGGATATCCAGACCGATTTCTTCAAAGGGATTCAAGGACCGAGTCCAGATTGTTTTCCTACTATTATATACCAACTTAACCTGCGAGCAGAGGACCAAGATTGAACTTTTGCTTTCAGGGCAGGCAGCTACCAGGAATTTTAGTCAACGGTGCGGACAGGCAGAGATGTGCTGAAGCGCCATGTCACTATTCAAATGTGGGAAATATATTGTGCAGTATAATAGGAACAACAGAACAGGAGGAGGCCATTCAGCCCATCCAGTTTGTTCAGTCATTCAATTAGATTATGGCTGATTATCTTTCTCAACACCACTTTCCTGTGCTTTATCCATATTCCTTGATGTCATTAGTCTCTAGAAATCTATCGACTTCAGTCTTAAACATGCCCAATGACTGAGCTTCTACAGTGCTCTAGGGTAGAGACTTACACCCTCTGAGTGAAGAAATCCCTCTTCTCTCAGTCTTAAATCGCCTGCCTTATCTTGGGATTATGTCCCCCTGGTTTTAGATTCACCGGTCAGGGAAAACATCCTATATACATCCATCCTGTTAGCCCCTGTAGGAATTTTGTAAGTTTCAATGAGGATATACCTCATTCTTTGAAACTCAAAGGAATCCAGACCCAGGCACCTCAATTTCTCCTCAGAAGACAATATTGTATCTCAGGGATTAATCTGGTGAATCTTTGTTGCACTCCTTCTATGGCAAGTATATACCTCTTTAAATAAGGGATAAAACTGTACACAGTACTCCAGGTGTGGTCTCAAAAGGCTCGATGTAACTGCAGCAAGATGTTTTTATTCTTGTACTTTGCAACAAAGGCCAGCATACCATTCATCTTCCTAATTGCTTGCTATCCCTGCATACTATCTTTCAGTGACTCATGAACAAAGATACCCAGGTTCCTTTGGACATGAACACTTCCCAATATCTCACCATCAAACCAGCCTCCCATACACTGATTCTTTTCTACATTTCCCACTGCCTCAGCAAACAGATTGACCGGCAGTGCAGGCTTGAGTTCTACTTCTACTCCTATTTCATATGTTTGTACATATGTTCATATGTTAGATATACATTTCCCAAAGGCACAAAGGGAAAGGTGAATCTACTGTGGTAAATGAGAGAAGTTAAATGCCCCCACGCACCCTGGACATTCTGTCTTCCACTTTCTTCCTTCGGGAAAAAGATACAAAAGTCTGAGGTCGCGTACCAACTGACTCAAGGACAGCTTCTTCCCCACTGCTGTCAGACTTTTGAATGGCCTTACTTTGCATTAAGTTGATCTTTCTCTACACCCTAGCTATGACAATAACACTACTTTCTGCACTCCCTCAATTCCTTCTCTATGAATGGTATGTTTTTTCTGTATAGCGCAAGAAACAATACTTTTCAGTGTATTTTAGTACATGTGACAATAATAAATCAAATCAAATCAAAATGGAAGAAATGTTCTGCCTTTTTTTATCAAAGTGAATAACTTTCATGCTTATTTACGTTAAATTCCATCTGCCATGTCCTAGTCCATTCACTTTGCCTCCTGACTCCTATTGAAGCCTCCTTGCATCCTCCTCACAATTTACTTACTCACCCAGTTTGGTGTCATCAGCAAATTTGGAAATATTACAATTGATTCCCATATCCAAATCATTGATATTGATTGTGAACAGCCGTGGCCCCAGCACTGATCCTTGCTGTTACTAGTTGTTACTGAGAAAGTTGTCTATTGCTGCTCTGATTCCTGTTTGTTAACCAATTCTGAATCCATATTAGTACATTTCCTCTAAACCCATACACTCTAATTTGATTAACCTCCAATGTGGGGCCATATCACGGTAGGCTGGTAGAAAAGGTTAAGGCGCATGGGATACGAGGCCAGGTAGCTAGGTGGATTGAGAACTGGTTGGGAAATAGGAGACAGAGGGTAGTTGTGGAGGGTACCTTGTCGGGCTGGAGGCCAGTGACCAGTGGTGTGCCGCAGGGCTTGGTACTGGGACCTCTCCTCTTTGTAGTCTACATAAATGACTTAGAAGAGGGAGTAGGTGGTGTGATCAGCAAGTTTGCTGATGACACCAAGATGGCAGGGTTGGCGGGTACAGAACTGGATTGTCAGGTGATACCACAGGATATAGATAGGTTGGTGCAGTGGGCAGATAGGTGGCAGATGGCATTTAATCCTGACAAATGCGAGGTGATGCATTTTGGAAGGAATAATGCAGAGAGGAGCTATGTGATAAAAGGTAAGCCGATTAGGAGTATAGACGTACAGAGGGACCTGGGAGTGCAGGTTCACAAATCCATGAAGGTTGCGTCACAAGTGGAGAACGTTGTTAGGAAGGCTTATGGGATGTTAGCCTTTATTGGAAGGGGCTTAGAGTATAAAAGCTGCCGTCTAATGCTTCAGTTATACAGAACGTTGGTTAGACCGCATTTGGAGTACTGCGTCCAGTTCTGGTCACCTTATTACCGGAAGGACGTGGAGTCTCTGGAAAGGGTGCAGAGGAGGTTTACCAGGATGTTGCCTGGCATGGGGGGACTGGGTTACGAGGAGAGATTGAAGAGACTGGGGCTATTCTCCTTGGAAAGACAGAGATTGAGAGGGGACATGATAGAGGTATATAAGATACTGAAGGGAATAGATAGAGTTAATAGTGAGAGACTGCTCCCTAGACTGGGTACGAACACGAGAGGTCATCACTTAAGGGTGAGGGGGGGGAGGTATAATTTGGAGGTAAGAGGAAGGTTCTTTACGCAGAGAGTTGTGGGGGTCTGGAATGCGCTACCGAGTAGGGTGGTGGAGGCAGGAACGTTGGACTCGTTTAAGATGCAGTTAGATAGGCACATGAGTGAAACGAGAATGGAGGGATATGGTAGGGGCTATTAAATAGGGTTAAACCTCGGGAGACACCGGAAGGGCAGGCTGTATGATTAATATTTTTTGTCTTTATTCCACAGGTGGAGGTCCACCTCGTGTCAAGCGAGGGGCATGCACACGGCGGGTCGTGCGTGGGCTGCTCTTGGAAGTCCAGGAGTGGCCTAGTACTTCATGTCGGTGTGTGTGCTTGATCCTGGACCGATAGACGGGCTCCACAACAACTCAGTGACTAGCACTGCTAGCTGTGCAGATACATGGATTTGGGCCTGTGTCTGTGGGAGTTTGCGCATTCTCCCTGTGGTTGCGTGGGTTTCCTCCGGGCGCTCCGGTTTCCTCCCACACCCCAAAGATGTGCTCTTAGGCTAATCGGTTTCCACCAAATTGACACTATTTCTTCCCTTAATCTGACTGAGTAGGGTCCCATTCGTAGACATGCAGGGTAGAATAGGTGTAGGGCGATGCGGCGGCGCGGGCTCGTTGGGCCGAAGGGCCTGTTTCCCGTGCTGGGTTGTTCTTTGTTCTTTGTTCTTTATCAAAGGCCATTTGAAAATCCAAATACACCCCATTCAATGGTTCCCCTTTATCAATGCTGCAAAGAGCACCAACAAGTTTATCAAGCATGACGTCCCTTTCTCAAATCCATGTGGAATCTGCCCAATTTGACCATTTTTTACTGAATGTCTCGTTATCATATCCTTTATGATAGATTCTAATACTTCCCTACTACTGACACCGAACTAACAGGTCTGTTGTTCTCCATTCTGTATCTTCCTCCCTTTTTAAATAGTGGGGTTACATTTGCAACATTCCAGTCAATAGGAACTAAATCAGAATCAAAAGAATTTTGGAAGATAACTATCAATGCACTCACTATCTCTCCTTCAACATTTTGGGATGAAGCTCATCTGGTCAGGAGGTTGAGCAATCTTCAATCCAGATAACTTTTCAAGTACTATGTCTTTATTAATTTCAATTTCTTTCGCTTCCTCAGTTTCACAAGTCACTTCATTGGGAAGATATCTGGGAGATTTTCTCTATTTTCTTCCATGAAGGCAGATGCAAAAAAACAGTTTAGTTTCTCCATCATCTCTGTCTTCCCTATTTCTCCTGCCCCCACATGTTAAGGGGCTTATATTTGTCCTGGCTAACTTTTCCTTTTTCACACACCTGAAAAAGCTTTTACAGTTTGCCTTTGTGTTCTTTGCTAGTTTGCATTCAAATATTATCTTTTCCCTTAATCAGTTTCTTGGTGGGTTCTAAACTGCTCTTAATTCTCACTTTTTCAAGCATAATTATGAATGACTTCCTTTGTTCTAATGCAGCCTTTAACTTCTCTTATTGACCCAGTAGATTTACCTTTCCCTTTGTGCCTTCAAGAAATGTATATCTAACATGTGAACATAAGAAATAGGAGTAGAAGTAGAACTCAAGCCTGCAGTGCCACTCAATCTGTTTGAGTTAGTGTTTCACATTGCGCACTCCCATCCACCCCGATAACCTTTGCTCCCTTGCCTAATAAGAACCTATTTATCTCTGCCTTAAAAATATTCAATGACCCATCTCCACCGCTTCTGAGACAAAGAGTTCCACAGTTACACAACCCTCTGAGAGAAAAAAATTCTCCCCCACTCTGTCCTATGGGGGAAACCCCTAATTTTAAAACTGTGTAGATTTGGTTAACCCAGTCTATGTGTAAATTGAAGTTGCCCCTTCTTACTGTATTAAACCATTAACATTACCATTGAGTGGCCTATAATTAACTCCCCAACAATATTTGCTGCCCCTTGCTATTTCCCAGCTCCACCGCACTAATTCTACATCTTTATCCTTTGACTTAAGATTCTCTGTCAATAATGTACTGATCTTGTTTCTTATTAAGAAGGCTACCCCAACTCCATGTCCTTCTTGCCTGAACCTCCTAAATACCAAATATCTTTGGATATTTTGTTCCTTGACTTGGTTGCCATGTCTCTGTAATGGCAATTAAATCATACCAATTTACCACAATTTATGCATTCAAATTATATCGAAATTATGTTATACTCAAATTATATTGGGCAGCACTGCTGCCTCACAGCGCCAGGATCCCAGGTTCAATTCCAGCCTCGGGACACTGTCTGTGCAGAGTCCGCACGTTCTCCCTGTGTCTACATGCATTTTCTCCAGGTGCTCCAGTTTACTTGCACAGTCCAAAGATGTGCAAGTTAGATTGATTAGCCATGATAAATTGACCCTAGTGTCAGGGGGATTAGCAGGTAAATATGTGGGGTTGCAGGAATAGGGACTGGGTGGTATTGTGGTTGGTGCAGGATTGATGGACCAAATGGCCTCTTTCTGCTCTGTAGGAGTTCTATGGAAATCATCAACTTTTTTGAGAATACTGTGTGGATTCAGTTAGACTGCTGCTTATTTAACATTATTCTCTGTTCTGATCCTATTTCATTCTTGCCAATACTTCTTCATCTTCCTTCTACTTTTGCTTTCTACTTTTCTACTTCCGTTTACCAGTTTTGTTTCCCTTAGATCTGAGCTCTCTCACGTTCCCATCCTCTGCCAATCTTGTTTAAATCCTCCCTAACAGTACTATCTCCCTGAAAGGATGTTAGTCACAGTCTTGCTAAGATGCAGCCCGTCTATCTTGTACATGTCCCACCGGCACTGAACTGATCCCAATGTTTCAGAAACTTGATGCCCTCCTATCTACATCAGTTATCCAGCCACATGTTCAATTGTTCAGTTCTCTTCCCTTTATGCTCACTAGCACATGAAACTGGAAGTAATCCTTTGCCTTTGAAATTCTGTTTTTCCGATCTGCTTCCGAGATCCCTGAAATCTGTTTTCAGGACTTCATCCCCCTTCCTACCTAAGCTATTGGTACCAACATGGACCATAACCTCTGCCTGATCCCCTCCCTGCTACCCAAAAATAATGCCCCATAACTGCTCCGTGGCATCCTTGACCCTGGTCACTGGGAGGCAGATTACCATCCTGGTGTCACAGCCATAGGAAAACCTGTTTGTTCCTCTAAATAATGAACCTTCTTTCACTACTCTTCTTCCTCCCCTCCTGTACAGCTGAGTTGCCAATGGTACCGTAAGCTTGACTCTGACTACACTCTTCCCAAGAACCAACGCCCTCCCTAATATCCAAAACAGAAACCCACTTAACAAGCGGAACTTCAGGCGACTCCAGCACTACCTGCCTGGTTTCTTGGATTGCCCAATGGCCATCCATTCCCTTCCTTCCCCCTAAACTGCAGTGTGACCACTCTCACTGAACATGCTATCCACATAGCTCTCGACCTCGTGTTGCGCCACACTGACTCCAGCCTCCACTCAAGTTCCAAAACGTGGAGCTCATGATTCTGCAGCAATTCCTGCACGAATAGCCATCTAGTTTACCAATCACATCCACTACTTCCCACATATTACAGAACATGCATTCCATACGACCAAGCTTCCCTGCCATGTCTTCAGCTGTGTTAAATTTATTTTACTTTGGTTTACTTATATTAATTTTACTTGGACTTAGTATAACTTACAACTATTGATAAACCTTATTGGTATTTTCTTCTATTTGTACTGAGGCAGCACCACACAGGTGACACCTATACAGCCTTGTATTCAGTGCTGCTGAGGGCCTCAAGGGGGAAGAGTGCTGGGCTCTAAGATCCCACGGTGTTCACCTGATTTACAGCTAAGCACAAAATTTTGGCCTTGCTCTCACCGTGCTGCTCAGACAGCTCAGCAATTGGATGCTACAGACTAACCTAGGGTGACCTACCTTTTAATTCTGAATCAGTCTCTTTCCGTTGGGGAATCATGTTGCAAGTGAACATCCCATCACTCTATGATGCCAAGGACAGGCATCAAACAGATTCTTTGAAGAACTAACATTTTGTTTTTCTGTTTCCACTACAAGTTATTGCTTTGATTTATTTTTCATAGCACAAGAGTAAAGGGAAACATCAATGCCAACTTATTGCTGCCCTGGAGGCATCTTTTTCAAACTTAAAATGGAGCAAAGCGTAATATTGAAGTTAATCTAGGAATTACTAAACATTATTTATTCAGTTTCAGTACAGTACAAATCAACTGGGGCAAATAAAAACTTATTCAAGATAAACTGATTGAACAAGCACCAATTTAAAGGACACAGTTTGGAAAAATTATACGATGGTTGCTTCAGAATGCTAATACCAGTGACAACATAGACAGCAGAAATAGATGAAATGTGTTAATTTTAAAATGTCAACAAAATGAAGATTGTTATTGACTTCAGGGAGCGTGAAGGAGAACATGCCCCTGTCTGTACCAATGGGGACGAAGTAGAAGGTGTCGAGAGCTTCAAGCTTTTAGGTGTCCAGATCGCCAACAACCTGTCCTGGTCTCCCCATGTTAACACTATAGTTGAGAAAGCCCACCAACGCCTTTACTCTCTTAGAAGACTAAGGAAATTTGGCATGTCAGCTATGACTCTCACCAACTTTTACAATTGCTCCATAGAAAGCATTCTTTCTGGTTGTATCACAGCTTGGTATGGCTTCTGTTCTGCCAAGACCGCAAGGAACTACAAAAGGTTGTGAATGTAGCCCAATCCATCATGCAAACCAGCCTCCCATCCATTGACTCTGTCTACACTTCCCGCTGCCTCAGCAAAGCAGCCAGCATAATTAAGGACCCCACACATCCCAGACATTCTCTCTTCCATCTTCTTCCATCAGGAAAAACATATAAAAGTCAGAGGTCACGTACCAACCAACTCAGGAACAGCTTCTTCCCTACTGCTGTCAGACTTTTGAATGGACTTACCTTGCGTTAAGTTGATCTTTCTCTACACCCTAGCTATGACTGTAATTCTGCACTCTCTCGTTTCCTTCTCTGTGGATGGAATGCTTTGCCTGTACAGCATGCAAGAAACAAAACTGTATGTTAATACATGTGACAATAATAAATCAAATCAAATCAAATTCAAATCAAATCATTACAAAAGCATAATCACTTTGTAGGGAATTAAAAAGCAAACTCAAATATTAATAATTAAATAAATCTGTAACACAATAACATATTCAACAGACAAGGGAAGATCTTTAGGGACATCTAGCCCACCTACCCATAGTATTCCTTTGCTGCATTGCTAATCACCTTAAACCTCATTTGTTGGCAAACGTCTATCCTTTTCCTTCTTGAAACCAAATTGCAATTTATTTTTCCACCAACTGGGCTGGTAATCTGTTCAATATACTTCGCACATGGGAAAAGATAAAGATAGATCTGGGGAAGGATGGTGTGGCCTGAATTTTCACAGATGGGGAGAGCCTCTGGTTTAGCCAAAATGGCGCTAGAACCCCAATTCCAGAAATGGCCTTCTGAACCCATTTTCACCATGAGGGATCAGACCGAGGTTTGTAGTCTACACATCCATGGTTCATGGAGGCAAATGCACAAGTAAAAGTAGAGTTGGCTTTGAACAGATCCAATTTTCACTCCACAAGTTATAAATTTACCAGAAATCTTTGGAGAGGAAATGTACTTTCATGGATAGGTCCAGGGAGTTCTTTCCTCCCTAGAGACACTGTCAGACCTGCTGAGATTTTCTCGCATTTTCTGTTTTTGTTTCAGATTCCAGCATCCACAGTATTTTGCTTTTATCTTAAGCTAATGAGGGATTTGACTGGATAGATTCTAAAAGAATGTTTCCGCATTATGGGACTAACTAGAACCAGAGGGTCTCCCATTTAAGACAGAGATTAGGAGAATTTCTTCTCTCAGAGGATCATAAGTCTGTGGACCTCTCTTTCCCAGAGAATGTTGGAGGCAGAGAAGTCTTTGGATATTTTTAACGCTGAATTAAGTAGATTCTTGATTGACAAGGGAGTCAAAGGAGGGTAGGAAGGAACATGGAGTTCAGATGACAGTAAATCAGCCATGATCATACTGAATGGTGGAGAAAACTCAAAGGTCCAAATGGTCTGTGGTGTGCTGATAATTCATATGGTCGTATATTTAATGAAAGTTAAAGTTATCCACAGAAATTTAATGGGAATAGAAAGACAGACTTTTTCCAAACCAACTGTAAAGGATCACAGATAACAACATTGATTGTACAATATTTGGGTGACTCTTTCATTTAAGTTTTACAACAACCATAATGTTAGCCTTCTGACCTTTAATGATTATAACTTTTTCACATGAGGCAATATTGTCATATTGAAATGTCACTGCCCATTGCCATTTATTTTGAATTGATTTCCATTATCTTAGTGGAAAAGTTACAACATTGGTCAAATATAGAGGAAATTTTAATGAGATAGGTTTGGAATTTATTAGCAAGGGACTTGCTTGAATATTATACGATAGCAATGTTTGTGCTTTGGAGATTTATCAAGATCTTGCCTTGTAACTATCAACCTGGCTCAGCTGCCAAATATTTTGGCTGAGGTCAAAAAATTTCCATGTGAATACTGAAGTCGGAGAAAACTAGTTATGTCCTCACCTACTGCAACAATCTGACAAATCAGCAAGGATGATTATCATTCCCTTTTAAATCACAAGATTATGTAAAATGGTAACTTTTGAATAAAATGATTAACGTGAGTGACCATTTCTTCCAACGCAGCTTTGCACTAATTTGTAACGTAAAATGAAGCTACGCAATATACTGACAAAGAATACCATCTCTGCATTACAGCTGCCTATCCTGCTGCCTATGGCCAGATTAGTCAAGCCTTTCCACAACCACCTCCAATGATACCCCAGCAACAGAGAGAAGGTAAGTTATTCACTATGTTCACAACATAAAATAGAGAAACAGCCCCGATGTTCCATGGACTCAAGGAATATGGAATTTATTCCATGATCATCATAATTCATGATAAAATACACTATCAGTGGAATGCCAAAATCATAGAACAAAGTGGAATAAAATTGTTCATATATGACTAAGAAGCTTGAATGCACTTTTAAAGGATTTTTAATGGTTATTTTATACAAGTATAAAACTGGAATAGAGGAAATAGTTTATTCTGTGACATACATAGTTACTTTGAAAAGCTTTAGTTGGGTGAATTGAGATAATAGATCATTGCCTGATATGGTTAATCAAAGTAGGATTATATAAGCTTGTAAATCCCAGTCTGTGCACCATTTAATGACTGATTATGCTACTAAAAAAAGAGATTTGCAGTTATGAGTCACCTTATCGCTTAGAGACATCTAAAAGCACTTTGGAGTTCTGTGACTGGTGTAATGCACAGGAGATGAATAATTATTGAATTATCATTGCAGTGCTAGTTGCAGGAGGAATGTTGGCCAGGACATGAATAGAATTCAGTGATTCTCTTCAAATAATGCTGTGTCCCATTTCCACCTGAAAGAGAATGGCAGTTTATACTGTAAGAGAAGAGAATACTGATTGGTCGGC
This sequence comes from Carcharhinus amblyrhynchos, assembly GCF_965287045.1. NCBI lineage: Eukaryota > Metazoa > Chordata > Chondrichthyes > Carcharhiniformes > Carcharhinidae > Carcharhinus > Carcharhinus amblyrhynchos. The sequence goes on along the minus strand of NC_137324.1, from coordinate 41,063,639 downwards.
AAGTGGACTCTGGTTGGTCAGGGTATTGCCATGGAGAATGCACCAGTTGATGCTAACTTGCAGTTAATTCTACCAACACATCTACTGACTAATCAACACTCTATTCTTATAGGGTATAAATTGCCATCCCCTTTTCATTGGTTTTCTTGCAAATTATCCTGTATAGTGCAACATGAAAAGCTTTGACCAAAAAAGCCTCTTTTTTTAAGCAATTCTTATTATTCTGTGTAATAACACCTCATTGTCCAATCATCTACAATGGGAATTAGCCCTTTTGTGGATCCTGAGATAGTACTAATGAATAGTACTGATGTTTGCTCTGCACCACATATAATACATTTCTGAGTTATAAGAACATAAGAACATAAGAAATAGGAGCAGGAGTAGGCCATCTAGCCCTTCGAGCCTGCCCCGCCATTCAATAAGATCATGGCTGATCTGTCGTGGCTCAGTTCCACTTTCCCGCCCTCTCCCCATAACCCTTAATCCCCTCACTTACCAAGAACCCATCAACCCGCTTCTTAAAAATATTTAGCGAGGCAGCCTCCACCACTTCAACGGGCAGAGAATTCCAGAGATTCACCACCCTTTGAGTGAAGAAGTTCCTCCTCAACTCCGTTCTAAACCGCCTCCCCTTTATCTTGAGGCTGTGCCCCCGAGTCCTACTGTCTTTTTTGAGCGGGAAGAGTCTCTCCACCTCTATCCTATCCATCCCATTCATCATCTTATACGTCTCAATGAGATCTCCCCTCATTCTTCTAAACTCTAACGAGTACAAGCCTAGTTTATTCAGCCTCTCCTCATAGCTCAATCCCCTCAACTCCAGTATCAGCCTAGTAAACCTCCTCTGCACTCCCTCCAGGGCCAAAATATCCTTGCGCAGATGCGGCGCCCAAAACTGCACACAGTACTCCAGCTGCGGCCTCACCAATGCCCTATACAGCTGCAGCAAGACCTCCCTACTTTTATATTCAATCCCCCTCGCTATGAAGGCCAGCATCCCATTCGCCTTCCTGACCACCTGCTGCACCTGCAAGCTGGGTTTTTGCGACTCATGCACAAGGACCCCGAGGTCCCTCTGCACCGTCGCCTGCTGCAGTTTTTCGCCACGTAAGTAATAGTCCTTCCTACCATTCTTCCTACCAAAGTGGACCACCTCACACTTGCCAACATTAAATTCCATTTGCCATTTCCTGGCCCATTCGCCCAGCCTATCCAGATCCTTCTGCAGACTCTCCACACCCTCCGCACAATTTGCCTTTCCCCCAATCTTGGTGTCATCAGCAAATTTCGACACCCTGCACTCGGTTCCCTCCTCCAGATCATCTATATGTGGACCTACTAATGATGTGCAGAATGCAGGCCAGTGCCTATTTTAATTACTTAGAAGAATTTGACTTACCATTCCCCCTTTCCACCAAATCACCCCTCATAACCTAGCACTACACTTCTTTCCATGACTTTTATTAACTTCATCACTGGGAGTCTGATACTTTACTTAAAAATGTTTGAAAGCCATTTAGAAATTGCTGGAAAAAGCACAGAAGGTTAATCAGCGTCTGTTTTGAAGAAAGACGATCATGAAGAAGGATCTGACCCACAGTTTCCAGCTAATTTAGCTTTTCAGCCTCAATACTTGTAATAGCCTAGGAAAAGCACATAAATGAGCACACTGTACTTGTAAGCTTTGGCAATAATATCCATTCTTAATGTTTAGACACATTACTATTATTGACTATGGTAGCTCTAGTCCTCAATATGTCAAGAAAGATTGAGATTAGTGAATGTGTTTAGCACCATGCCCAAACTGCAACTCCTGGCATCCCTTAAGATTTACACATCAATTGTAAAGAAGGTCAGAGCTTCACCTTGTGCTGCAACTTAATTAGGTTTCAAATAGTACAACAATGACTGCACTTCAGAGGTACTTCATTGGCTGTGAAGTGTTTTGTAATATCATGAGGTTGTGAAAGGTGCTATACAAATGCAATTCTTTATTTTGGTGTATTAAAAACTCAGTTTATTGTTGAGTTTTCCTAAAGTTCATCCTGAAACAATTTTGTGGGAAATGGTGAATCTGGTACAGAATGTCAATGTGCTATGACATATATTAAACACATAAGGGCTCAGGCACGAGTCCAGTAAATGACATTGAAGATATTGGCAGACAATTACATATATGTTTTTAATCTTTGTTTGTATAGAAATGTCACAGCGACTGCTATCTTAAGTGTAAAGCTATTTTAGCATTAGCAATTCATGTTTGGCAAGTATAATAACATATTAACCAGGGGAATACTGGTTAGCAAATATTCATTAGGACTCAATTTAATATTAAGAGGAGGAAATACTGTGCTCCTATCAATGAAATGACGCCAAGCTTAATACGTTTTAATGAAGTGCAAATGGGCTGCTGTCAGCTCCAAGATGGGCTTGTTTGTTTCAAGTTTTGTCAGTAATGTGAACGAGTAAATGCGACTAATGCGAATAATCTGAAGAATCACTATGAAAACTTCACTGCTCAATGCAATGGAAGACTTCATTAATTCTGAAATTTAAAAAAATTCAGTCTTGTCAGGTACAATTGAAAACATTTAGCGCAGCAAATTGTACAACATTACTTAGCATGAATCCACCTTTCTCAATTCATTCATATTGTACTCAACTGGAAACATCCAACTGCTCAGTGAAACAATCACTTTTCATTAGTAAAGCTTGCAGTACTGGGTAAACAAAGTGGTTCAAACTCAGAGGTCTCATCCATTTTAAAGTAAACCGGGTGAAACATGTGGAGCTCAAGACCACAAAATCCCTTTTGCTGTCATGTTCGTTAAGGAACCTGAAGCAGGCTTGTGAGAACGGAGACTCACACTGGCCTTGAGAAAATAAGCTCTAAAACTCCCTCTCTAATGCATTCCGTTCCTCCATCTCCCCCATCCGCCCATTCTATCTTCTTTAAAGTGGGCTGTCTTCCTGACCAAGAACCGGTTCTGGTATCTCCTTACTTGGCTCAGTGTTGAATTTTGTCTTAAAATACTCCTGTAAAGTGCCTTGGGACATTTTGCTTAGCTCAAAGCACAACGTAAATACAAATTATTGCTGTTGACAGAATTTCAGCTTTGTATTTCCCCTTACTCACTTGTCAATACCCTTGCCAATTTTCCTATCTCTCAAATCACCAACAAAAGACCATTTATAAATGATATGTAACAGCCATGATCTCAGTTAGGCTGCTGGTTGCCCTCAGCTTCCCTGGGCTGAAAGATGTCTTGTTCCTGATCACCGTACAGTGACTCCGTTTGTGAATCTATTTACAAACGGAGTCAATTGTACTTGAAACTTCCTTCTGCTCCCTAACAGACATTCTGCATTTTGCATTCCAGCTGTGATGAAGGGTCATCCTGCTTCGAAAGATTGGCTCTATTCTCTCTCTGCAGGTGTTGTCAGACATGCTGAAATTTTCCAGCATTTTCTGTTTTTGTTTCTGCAGTCCAACTGACTAGCATTCTGACCTCTTCATCAGAATAGACAGACAGGGCCATTCCCACTGAGGAATCCTCCTGAGATTAGCAGCAAAAAGAAAACTGGATGGTCGTGGCATATGTTCATAAGAATCTAAACCAGCAATGAGATCCCAGTTGACATATTGCAGACTCACTGTTCTTACATGTGATACTACTATCACAGCTGATTCCCTGGAATGCTTGGTGTTTCATTCACACAGATATCCTTTAGAAACTGCTTCCTGGAGAACATTGCAGAATAGTTTGCAAGGTCAACCCATCTACAAGTTAGAATAGACCAAATGTTCCACTTAATATCAATAAGAGGCAAGCGGGAGCGTATAGATTTTCTTTTGTTAGAAATGGTCATTGTCTGGCACTGGCATGGTGCAAATTTTACTTGCTACTAACCCAAGCCTGAAGGTTAGCTTGCTGCCCACACACATGGTCAGCTTCAGTATCTGAGTAATTGCAAATTGTACTGAATGCTGTGCATTTGTCAATGAACATCCCCACTTCTGACCTTATTATGGAGGGAAAGTCATTGATGAAAGTAGCTGAAGATGGTTGAGCCCAGGACACTGTCCTGTAGGAAATACTGTGCTCCTATCAATGAAATGACGCCAAGCTTAATACCTTTTGTCAGTAATGTGACATCGAGGGCTCAAATCATTGGCTTCCAACAATCATAACCATCTTCCTTTGTGCTAGGTGTGACTCCAGTCAATGGAGAGCTTCCCTCCTGATTCCTGTTGGCAGTAGATACAGTAAGATGCCTTGATGTGACATTCAAAACTAATGTCACTTTGATTGAAAGGCAGTCACCCTCACCTTGTCCATATATGGATTGAGGCTGTAATGGGGTTGAGAGCTAACTGGCTCTGGTAGAACCCACACTGAGCATCTATGAGTAGATTATTGGTGAATAAGTGCTGATAACCAACGGAGCAGTAATTGGTTAGAATTGATTTTTCCTTTTTTTTTATACCTGGTTAATTTTTTACTTTGAGCAGCTTGATTAGAGGTGTGGAAAGTCCTGCAGGACCACACTGGGATGTTTTCAGGGCCCATAGCATTTGTTGCATCGACTGCACTTAGCCATTTGTTGATGAAGCACAATGAGTGAATGGAACAGGCTAAAGATTGGCTTCTGTGACTCAAGACACTACAGCGGGGAACTGAAATTGTTCATCCATTCAGAAAGTGTGCCGAAAGGCAGTTGAGAATGTGTCAGCCTTATCTTTAGCATCCAAATGCCAAGCATGAGTTTTTTTTCCAAAGTAACATTTATTGTTATAATTTCATAAACATTGCACAAAATTACAACAGTGTCTTCCAGATGATCAAGTTATAGAAACTTATGGTGCCATTCGGCCCAGGCAGTCTGCGCCGATCAGAATCCCACCCAAGTCCTACCTCCATGACCCTACGCATTTACCCAAACTAATCCTCTGGCACTAAGAGGCAATTTAGCATGGCCAATCCACCTAACCAGCACATCTTTGGGCCGTAGGAGGAAACCGGAGCACCCGGAGGAAACCCATGCAGACATGGGGAGAATGTGCAAACTCCACACAGGCAGTGACCCAAGCTTGAATTCGAATCCAGGTCCCTGGTGCTGTGAGGCAGCAGTGCTAACCACTGTGCTACCGTGTCGCCCTAATGATGGTCATTCTTTTGTAACCCTTTTTTTAAGTGTTTGTTCAAATGATTCTGGCACAAATCCATGTACATCAGTAGTGGTATCAATGTCCTTGACTGGAAGATTTGTTCTTTACAGCCTTTTTACCTCTTGTAGAACAAGATGGCCGTGATAGCTGAACTCGGCCATAATTCCCAATAAGCAAAGGTATAGGGTTTCATTAATGCCCACCATTCTACAGTTGTGGGACCAGCCATCATTTCTTCACTGCTTCAGTCCCAAGAAGAAGTCTCACAACACAGGTTAAAGTCCAATATGTTTATTTGGAATTACGAGCTTTCTCACAACCTGGTGTCATGAGACTTCTTACAGTGCCCACTCCAGTCCAACACCAGCATCTCCACATCAGTCCCAAGAAGCTCACCAACTCCTTACACCGGTCTAACTGAGAATGGGGAGGCTCAAGGAGTCTCTTCTTCCAATTAATTACTTAATTGTCAACCATGATTCACGACTGGATGTGGCAGCCAATAAGCTTTCCTCTGCATCAAATCCATGCTTTTTGTGAGAGGGCTTAATGTGGAAATGGGTGCAAACTAGAAAAAAAAGATAGATTGAAAGGCAAACGCTATAAGATACCCCTGACATTCAGTTCATCTCCTACCCATCTCTCATTTTCTTAGCTGAAATGTCAACATTTTGATACAATAAATAGGCCACCAAAGATGTCCTTTTCAGGTAGTTTTTTTTGATATTTACCATTTTGTATAAGGCATAGGAATTGGCACACATCATCAGGTCAGTAGTTGTGAACTTTAATGTGTTTGTGCATGCTTCCATCAAGCAGGTTTGTAAAACTGAATTGCTTATTTTAATATCTTCCATTTCTGTGCCACATTTCAATTATTTCAATGTAGTGCAATCCTTTCTCTGCAGGTCCAGAGGGTTGCAATCTTTTTATCTATCACCTTCCTCAGGAGTTTGGAGATGCTGAGCTCATGCAAATGTTCCTGCCTTTCGGTAATGTCATCTCATCAAAAGTGTTTGTGGACCGAGCGACAAACCAAAGTAAATGCTTTGGTGGGTACAGATAAAAAAAAGTTCAATTGCTATTCTGTGAGAAATGATTTTAAAAACTAGATTTTATGTCAATACACTGAAATAGTTGTGTCTAAACAATGAGTCATTGCAAATTATGAAGGATTCTGCTCTTCTGTAGATTAACCTTTAACCTTTCCCCTCAGCAAACCCAGCTATGGGGTTAACTACCAGTTTATTTTGCTGAGTGAAAAGGATTGGATTATATTCAACATCAAAATATTCTTGCTTTGCTTTTAGATTACCAAAACATCTTGTACGTAGATATATAGAATACTGTGTATCCTTGAATGGAACAAGGTCCCTGAATACTTTTTATACAAATAGTTGAGGGTTATAACTGAACAATTAGACAAAACACCATGAACAATCTTCTGACTGAAAAACTGCTTTGGAACAAGCACAAATCTTGACATGTAGCTTTCAAGAACAAACCAAAGCATGGGCTTCTCCCCACTTGGGTCTGGATTACAACAGCTCTTGTGTTTTTTTTATTTATTCCATTTACTGTTTTCCAAAAGTGACGTGAAAGCTTGTAGCTGAGCCATTTCCTTTTGCTATTGATCTGAAAAGGGAATCGTAATTTCCATTCGAATTCCGCACAGATTTGGCTGGAGGCAATTAAGAAAAGAAAGTTACCTCTTCAAGAAATGGTCTGAATGGTTCAGGCTTGATGTTGGTGTCATGCCATTGACTTTTCTTATTTTTAATGTGGTTGCTCCATATTTGTATTAACCTCAAAATATGGGAAATTAATAGACCCAAAATAAACAGATTTGCCACATTAGACAGTTGAAAGAGATTAAGGTCATGTTGCCACTAGAATGTCTTTTGCGCCCAACAACTCTTTATGCATTAGTCTTATTCTTTCTTGTGGTATTTTTGTCAAACAAATTTATTAATTACACCTGAGACAAATGTCTGTTCTGTAAAATACAGTCAGTTGGTTGTATTCAAGGAAATCAGATGTATATTGATTAAATTAACCTGTATACAGTGGAACTCAAATTTAGGACACTTAAAAGACGCAATAGTTCTGACGGTGATTCCAAATGAATGACTTAAAATAATGTTTGAAACAAGAAGATTCTGAACAGGATCAAAGGCTGTAAGTGGGTCCCACTGTAAACACCTCGACCAATTTAATGACCTAATTAATGAACATCGAGTACATTTGTAGCCTTGTAGAATGACCTACTATGCTGTGTAAACATATTTAATGCAGAGAGGAATATAAATAAAAGATAACATCAAAATATTTCATAATTTATAATGTTTCATTAAAGTCAAAAGTGCTAAGCGTAGCATGTTGAGTAGTTGAAATCTAAAAAAAAAATCAGTACTCCATGGTTTCCTTCACGTTTCAAGTTGTATGTTTGTTAAACTGAGGAACAGAGATTTTCAAATTGTGTTTTACTGTAATATGGGATTTTCAACACTTTTTTTTGTATATCGTCCTATGGTACACATGTCGCTAATAAAAAAAATACAAAGAACTAAAGTCATTTCCAACAAATTAAATGTTCTATTGGTGTGTGCTGCGAACATATGTAACCAAAGATCAAACATAATATCTGGCTTATGTGGCATTTTAAAACTTTATTTGGTGGTCATTGCCATTATTCTCAAGAGAAGTCCTTCAGAGGTTTTTCATCCTGTGGCATTCAATGGGCTGTTGGTCTTCCCTGCTCATAAAAGTAAAGTGGTAATGCGCTGTCACCAAAGTGTGATATTGTCAATTTTTTTTCCTGCTTTTTTTTTCAGTTTGCAAAATAGGTACAATAATTCACACGTGGCTTGTACTTTACCAGTACATCTGACTGTTATTCTCCATGGGTTCCCCTAAAGGACAGAACAATATTTTCAAACCCTTTAAGGACTTCAATTAGATTGTTGCAATTGGTTCAAAATATAAAGAAAAATTGATCACATTATGAATAAGCAATGAGATCCTATCCAATTCTCCATTTTGTAACATACATGGACTCAGTGTCATGATGTTGCATTTGTTGGAAAGGTATTTTTCAAATTAAGAGATTCTTTTTCTGGTTCTCAAAGGATTAACGTAGGATTCCAAATCAATGTCTGACATTTATATTGTCTAAGAAACATGGAGTGCAGTTTGAATGCATAACTTAATTACAAATGGTTAGAATAAAGGCTAAAAATTTCATATCAGCTGGATATTATGTTTATCTTGAAGGGGTGTGCAGTGACTTAACCTCAAATCTGACTGACTAACACACAGTAGTTTCCCTGGCACTTTTTATTTAGGGCGTTCAGTTCTGCTGCAAGTGTTTCTTTACGTTTTGTTAAGGTTATATGGATGTGACCTATAACACACATTTTTAAATCATTGGCTTTCAGATGTAGGTCACTGGGCCCCAAGGGGATCCCAGAGGGCTTTGAAGGTCATCAGATTGCAGTCCATCTGCTATCAGGTTCTGTATTCCTTTGCATTTGCCGCCATGCCAGCTTAGTGCTTCTGTTGATGTGGACTAATAGAAAATGTTTCCAGCAGTGATGGCGCAGAGCAGCTAGCAAAATCCTTCAGATGTTGGATACAAAGGGCTCTTCCTGGGAGTATGTCAGAGTTTGCAATTGGACCTCAAATAGTTTGAGATCCCCACTAAGGCAAAGACTTCTTTCACCTGTGTATTAATAGATCTGAGAAGATGAGTCGGTAAAAAAGAAACTTCTAGCCGGAGAGTAAAGACGGTGTAAAATTGGTATTTCTAAACAAACATGGTCACAATGTTCTGAGTTTGATATTGGTAAAAGAGCAGAGTTAAATTAGGTTCACTATTCCAATATTGAACAAAAATTTGGACCTCATACTTTAATCAATGTGAGTTTCCTGTGTCAATGTAGGACCTTTGCAATCTGATATTATAACCATTAACAAATACGTTACATCACTGTCTATTTTGGAGTTATGAACATTACCACTTATGAGATTTAAAATCTTGGAATATATGACTCCATTAGGGATTTCTGCCTACTCCCAGTTTTGCCGATTATTTTACTTTAATAATCTACCAATCCCTATCCTCTCTTTTCCATGTTGCAATAAATGGGAAAAACCACCAACGGGAGCCTACACTCAAACACTTTAATCAATCTCACATAAATTGATCTGCGGTTGAAAAGAAAGCTGTTGTTTCTGTGGAAGATGTTAACAAATACATAAGAACATAAGAAGTAGGAGCAGGAGTAGGCCATCTAGCCCTTCGAGCCTGCCCCGCCATTCAATAAGATCATGGCTAATCTGAAGTGGATCAGTTCCACTTTCCTGCTTTCTCATTGAAATACATTTCAATGGAGGGAGTATTGCCAATTGCACCAACCTGGTAGAGCAGTGGCTTAGTTACGGCTAAAGCAAGTTGTACCACAACATAGAAACTAGAAGCAGGAGAAGGCTGCTTGGTCCTTCGAGCCTGCTCTGCCATTCATCTTGATCATGGCTGATCATCGAATTCAATATCCTGATTCCCTCCTTCCTCCCATATCCCTTGATCCCTTTATCCTCAAGAGCTATATCTAATTTCTTCTTGAAATCAGACAATGTTTTGGCCTCAACTACAGTCTGAGGTAGTGAATCCCACACATTCATCACTCTCTGGGTGAAGAAATTTCTCCTCACCTCAGTTCTGAAAGGTTTACCCCTTATCCTCAAAGTGTGACGCCTCCACCATTGGGAACCTTCTTTCTGAATCTACCCTGTCTAACCCTGTTACAATTTTATAAGTGTCTATGAGATCCTCTCTCACTCTTCTAAACTCCAGTAAATACAATCCTAACTGACTTAATCTCTCCTCATGTGACAGACCTGCCATCCCAGGAATCAGCATGGCAAACCTTCGCCATACTCCCTCTATAGCAAGGACATCCTTCCTCAGATAACAACACCAAAACTGCACACAATACTCCAGGTATGGTCTCACCAATACCCTCTATGATTGCAGCAAAACATCCCTATCCTTATACTCCAATCCTCTCACTAAAAGGCCAACATACAATTTGCCTTCTTTACTGCCTGCTGTACCTGCGTGCTTACTTTCAGTGACTAATGCACGAGGACTCCAGGCTCTCACTGAGTATCCACCTCTCTCAATTTACACCCATTCAAGTAATAATCTGTCTTCCTGTTATTGCAAAGTGGATAACTTCACATTTATCCACATTATACTGCTTCAGCCATCAGTACTTATATCACAATTATTGAGATGTCAGTATGTGGATCACTCTCATATTCACTATATTTATTAATGATCTAAATTAGGGGATAGAAAGCCGCATCCCCAAATTTGCTGATTACACAAAGAGAGACGGCATTGTAAGCAGTGTAGATAGAAACATAAAATTACTGAGAAGTACTGATAGATTGAAAAAATGCACAAAACTAGAAAATGAACTTTGAAGTAGGCAAATGTAAGGTCACCCACTTTGGAGCTGAAAAGCATCGAAAAGAGTACTTACTAAATGATGAAAAGATGGAAATACTGGAGGTCCGAAGAGACTTGGGGAGTCAATTTTCATAGACGATTAAAATGTCAAAAATTGGAATAGGAAATAAAAAGAGCTAATTAAACATTAGCCTTTATAGCTCGAGGATTGGGATAGATAGGGATAGAAAACAAAACAAAGCCCTGGGTGGACTATATCTGCTGTTGTGGGTGCACCTTTGTGTGGATTTATCAGCATTATATCTGGACTCCAAGGTTTAAAATATAAGGAAAAGATTACACAAACAATGCTTGTATTTAAAAAAAGGGTTGATTGATCAAAGATTTCAAGCTATTAAGAGGGTCAATAGAGAGAAACTATTTCAGCTGGGGAATCTAGGACGGGTGCGGGGGGACGGCGGGGGGGGCCATAGTCTAAAAGTTAGAGTTAAACCATAGAGGAGCAAAGTTGGGGAACACTTTGACACACTGGAACTCTCTTTTGCTGACAGCAGTTGACACAAGATTAACGGTGGGATTTTCTGCTGTGCTCACCCCAAAATTGGAAATCCCCGCTCAAGTCAATGGATCTTTGCATGGCCCACCCCCCACCCGCTACGATTCCCATGGCGGGTGGGACAGGAAAATTCCCTCCTAAGTGTTAATTTTAGGTTGGAGATTTATAGGTCTTTGTGAACCAAAAGTATTAAGAGATGTGAGGCAAAGGCAGTTGTATGAAATAAATTTGGCTATTTGCCATGATCTCATAGAATGGTGGAAGCGGTTTGAGTGGCTGAATGGCCTAGTCCTGTTATTATGTTTCTGAGACAGTGGGGTTGATATAGATTCTATTAATGAAGGCAAAAAAGTTCCTTACAAAATCCAAACAAAAAACTATTCCACATATTGTCTTATGTTATCAAAATAATGGAATTAGACACCAATTACTAATAATTAACAACCACATAGATTTATATCTTGAGATATATTTACACAATAACATTTCAATATTAATAGTTACAAGAATTAAGAATAAAAACATGCAAAGAGGAAGAGCTCTGGCGATAGTCCTAAAATCGTTTTTCATATTGACGATTGACAGGAAGTTCTATTCAGATAAACCCAAAAAATATTTTGGACAAAATCCAAATGTGATAGGAAACAAGAAGGAACTGGTTGTTGGACTGTCATTTCTCTCTCATCTCTGACCCCCAATCTCAATTCACTTTTGTCCTTTGTATTGACATTATGATGATCAGACTATAACCAAACACTCTTCCTGAGCATGATCTTTTCATGCTTCTACCTCCTCCTGACATTTGTGCCGTGTTGAAATCAGGACTTGTCTCACTTCGCTTTGCTGTAATTAGTTCTGTCCTGGGAGCTGAAACCTATAGAAATTTTACCTCCTAATTGCTGTATCCAAAATTATCCTCTCTTTTCCTTTACTCTGTCTCACCTTCAGTGCTGTCCTGTAATGCAGGCCTTGCAGTTTCAGTTTCTCAATGTCCTCACTTCTCCACGTATTAGTTATAGCCTTCAACACTTTGCAGTTCATATAGAAGGAGCAACAAAGGAACCCACTGAGAATTACAGGCATATAGAACAGCAGCTAATGGTTATTCTGGGACATCAATCTAAATTACTTTGGTGGAAAATATATGGCCTTAGCATTGAATATTGACTGCAAGGAATATCAGTTTTAATAGAACTGTGTAGCCACACCTACACCCATTCAAACTCTACACTGCCAACATTTACCTTTTCCCTGCTACTTGTTCCACTATATTGCTTTTTCAACAGAACCACAAAAGCAATATAGGAAGTACGGGAACAAGGTACTGTGTGCACAGGGCTATTTCCAGTATTCTGCATAAAGGAACTTCTTCCAATTGTCTCTTGAACCAATTTATGTGGCCTGTTCCATTCTGGCCTTCCATGGTAAGTTTCCCACAAGTCTATTGTACTTGATGTAAAAAAGCTCAACCTAACTCCCTATAATTTTCTAATTCTTAATGTGCACCTTTTTAACCTGGGGTGGCCCGGTGGCACAGTGGTTAGCACTGCTGCTTCACGGTGCCAGGGACTTGGGTTCAATTCCCGGCTTGGGTAACTATGCGTAGTTTGCATGTTCTGTGTGGGTTTCTTCTGGGTGTTCCGGTTTCTTCCCACAGTCAGAAAGATGTGTTGGTTAGGTGCATTGACCTGAACGGGCACTGGAGTGTGGTAACTAAGGGAATTTTACAGTAACTTCATTGCAGTGTTAATATAAGCCTTACTTGTGACTAATAAATGAAATAAAACATATGGTGCTTGACCCCCCTTTGCCATAATGAACAATATATTTGGATCTATTTTGTCAGTTCTCCTAATAATCCTGCCAGAGCTTGAGTAAATCACCTTTAAGTTTATTTTCCAGAGACAGCATAGCTTTATCCTATTAATTAAATTCTTAATAACTGCAGTCCTCTTTGTTTGTTGCTCCTGAAAGGTTATGTGTGGCTGAGCCCATGGGACTGCTGGCCAATGTTTGATAGATGAACGATATATTCTCTTGCTTGTTTTAAAGGGAACTTGTCAGAGCCTTATGTGTTGGCAGTGCAATGTGGAAATTATGACATATCCTTCTGTAATCAAAGAAGTCCAAAATAGGAGTGATTTTAACCGAACCAAGTAGCAGGAAACTAATGGGACCTGAACATGTTGCACAGAGGCCAATTTCCATTGATGTCAGGTCATGTGTGATCCAAAACAGGTGGCCAATTGGATCCCATCAGTTTCCTCATGACAGAAAATGATGAACAAACTTAGCAGTTCTGGTAGCCGATGTAAATCTACTCCCAAGATGTGTAGGTTAGGGGGACTAGTGGGAGAAATCTCTGAGGTTATGGGGATAGGGCGGGGTTGGGTCTTGTGGGGGAGTCGATGCAGGCTCAATGGGTTGAATGGCCTCCTTCTGCACTGTAGGGATTCTATGATTAAATGACCCATCTACAGACCTGTTCTGTAGCACGGTCATTTAGATCCAAAGCACTGGGTATGATTTTACCGGCCGTCATGTCCCACAGCTGCTGCAAACGAAGATGGAGAAAACCTCCGTTCACTGCAGTGAGACCAGAGAATCTCGTGGCATGAAGATTCCACCTGTTAACTCTGTTTCTGTCCAGAGATGCTGCCAGACCTGTTGAGTTTATTCAACCATTTCTGTTTTTTATTTCAGACTCCCAGCCCGTAGTATTTTGCTTTTATTAGTTTCTTCATCACACTTTTCGGCTAAAATTACAACACCACATGCCTCTTCCCTGTCAGTTAAGCATGTTGGGAGAGGCACAATAATAACTTGGAGCCACAAATAGATGGGGAGGAGAGGTTCTGCTGCACGGAGTGGCAGGACTTATTATAATTTGTTTCACCAGGCCTCCAACCTGACTGCCAGGCTAACTGCCTGTTAGACTGGAAGGCAGCCTGGCTGGCTGGAGGGTAACGGGGAAGATCGATGTTATGGGAAGGTAAACAAAAGGATGGGTCAACCAAGAGGCTCCTATCACTGGATGTTTGAAGGGTAAGATTACTGCAAATGAAGGAAGGACTCCTTCTTTGCCCATAAGCAATGCAATTAAAGCATTAGCTCATATATCTGATCCACCTTGCCTCTTTCCATCTGCTGAAAGTCTCATGATCCAATCCCAGTGTTCAGGTCTTAAAATGAAATTTATGTTAAAATGGAAGCATGCAGCCATCTTAAAAGTTTTAATGACCAGCCCACTGACTACTTGCCCATCAAAAACCCAACCACTTTAAACTGGAGGTCAGGTCAGACACAGGTTGGGGTCAGATTTCCCAATTGGTTTGTCTTTCAATCTTCCACTCATCCTGGGAAGTTAAGAGTCTCCTATCCGACTCTTTAAAAAGGAATCAAGCACTTTTTTTCTCTATCCATGTTTGCTTATGCTAAGTACAATGCTCAGTGCACTGCACTAATACATCAGTGCCTACATTAATGCTACAATATATCATGGTCAATTTTCTGATTTTTGTAAAAGTCATTAAAAACTCATAAAAATAGAAATGTTTGTGCTCATATATTGAAAGAAATTTCATCTGTCTTTTACAATTTTCTTGTCAGTCTTTATTTAATATTACATTTCGCGATAATCCATTTGCAGTAGCTGTGTTTGTCAAGCCTCAAAATGTCAGCTAGATTGATGAAATAGATCAACTTGGTCTCTAATAAACTATAACTATGAGGATAATATAGGGTTAGTGACAAAGATTATTTGTCTTAATAAGTTTTTTGCACATTACCTTTAAATTGTATTTTTTTTAACCAAGTGATTCATAAAAATTTCAGCATGCAAGAATGTCATTTTGTCCATTCTGCTTGTGTCACTGCTTCCTCCTCCAAAAGAACTATTTAGTTAAATCCCAACTCCCTGTTCTTTGTTGATGCTGTTTGATATTTCTTTAAGCACGTATTCCTGCTTAACTCAGCTTCAATTGCCACTTACAGTGATGCATTCTAAATTCCAATAACCCCTTGTACTAGAAGAATTCTTCCAGCCTCCTGCTTTATGCTATCCCTTAATCATTCAAGCAGTGCCAGAAAGGTTTGTGTAACAAATAAACATCACACATCCTCTTGGCAACCAAATGCTATTGTTACAAATTTAAGAAATGGAGATCTCAGTGCAGCTCTTCCAGAGATTTGTAGGCATGGCATAGAATCATAGAAATCCTACAGTGCAGAAAGAGGCCATTTGGCCCATCCAGTCTGCACCAACCTCAATCCCACCCAAGCCCTATTCCTGGATTCCCCACATATTTACCCTGCTAATCCCCCTGACACGAGGGTCAATTTAGCATGGCCAATCTATCTATCTTTGGACTGTGGGAGGAAATTGGAGGACCCGGAGGAAATCCACACAGATGCGGGGGAGAATGTGCAAACTCCACACAGACAGTGACACGAGGCTGGAATTGAACCCGGGTCCCTGGAACTGTGAGGCAGCAGTGTTCACCATTGGAACACTGTGCCACCCCATTTATGAGCCCAAAACGTTTAACTAACCATAATAATCCATTTTCTATCAGAATGGTGTTTTTAATCACTTTGATACTAAAATAATCATGAATAGGAAAGTACAAAAGCTAGAAATCAGAATGTAAAGAGAAATTGGTGGAAGTGCAGAGCAGATGAAATAAATGTTACTATTTTGAAAACTGAGTGGTGACCTCTCTTTTCCTTTTCCAGATGCTGACAGACTTGCTGTGTATTTCCAGAATTTTCTGTTTCTCTTCAGGAATAAACAAGTGGCCGAAGATTACTGCCAGCTTTTATTCTGTTCATGTGTAAAATGCTCTCTCTCTCCATCATTTTAACCAAAATATTTACCCACCAGGTTTAAGGTGTCCTTTAAAATAACGGAACGATTTTTTTAATGAGCTTGTCGAGTATTTATAGCATATCATCGATAACCTTAATTTATATCCTAAGGTCTCTCCAGATTGAAACACAAGATTGAAAGGGTTGGCTATTAGAATTCCAATTAGGAAAAATCATTGCTAGCAATAGGGGGGAGAATAAATTATTTTCATTCATTTTATAAATGTTATTTTAATAAAATACCTTTGTGTTTATTTTTGTATTTTAATCAACAAGATTGATTTAACCTTAAATATATTGCCCTCATTATTGCCTCTGTTAGAGTTCTATTGATTAATAAATTATTCATACATGTCCTTACTGATCAGACCTCACAATGTCAATGTGGAGTAAGAACGTTCCACTCCACACATCCTTTTGCAGTGTGAGTGTAAGCCTATTTGTGGACTAATAAATAAACTTTACTTTTACTTTACAGTGAGATGTGTAGCCACTTAAATAACTGATGTGATCAAAGCTATAAGGTAATGGGGAAATATCACTGGCCAAAGTATGGCAAAGTTTTAGCAAAGAAAAATTTAAGAAAAAATATGGCCAACTTTATTGGAAAAGTCTAGGATGGGGCTACAGTGGAGCCCAAAATCTAAATAGTTCATTATCAGACAGTTCAGCTCATCTTCCATTACCAGTGTATTAAAAATGAGATTTGAGGCCAATTGGCTTTGGTTCATATTTGATTTCTCATCTTTAGATGATGTCCAGAAGTCTTCCCTGCATTGTCATCAGAAATAAGAATTGTGTTATCAGATCTGGTTAATTATTGCTTGACTCTATTGGTGGTGTAATGAACATCCTTTATGTGAAAAGTATTTCATATTAAAAATGTGCAGGGCAGCAAAACAAAAACTTTAGAAAGCAATCCCACACACAGTTTTGAAGGACGTGGTGTGACTTAAAAACAGGTTACAAATGGCTCATTCAACCCCATAGGCGTTTTCAACTTTTTAGCCATTTTATCTGCATTGCCATTCTTTCTTTGGTGTTTGCCATTTAACACTTGCTTGACCAGGTAACAGGATTTGAGAGTAGGGCCATAATTTCTGGCTCCAACACAATTTCCAAGAGTGAATCAGTTTGCAAACATGATGGCAAAATGATCCTATACACAGAGTGAACAATTGCAAATCGTTCCCTCCATGTTAAGATTGATGCACTTTCGGAGCTTTCTTTGCATAGAAAACTGATCTATTTCCAACATCTAGATCTGGCATCCC
The DNA here is from genome assembly GCF_965287045.1 of Carcharhinus amblyrhynchos. NCBI lineage: Eukaryota > Metazoa > Chordata > Chondrichthyes > Carcharhiniformes > Carcharhinidae > Carcharhinus > Carcharhinus amblyrhynchos. The sequence continues at coordinate 41,046,294 of NC_137324.1, read as the reverse complement.
CCTCAAAAACAAACAGGAAATATAGCCTCGTGGTATTATCGCTAGAATATTAATCCAAAACCTCAGCTAATGTTCAAATCCTGCCACAGCAGATGGTGGAATTTGAATTCAATAAAAAAAATTTGGAATAAGAATGTACTGATGACCATGAAACTATTGTCAATTGTCGGAAAATCCCATCTGGTTCACTCTTGCCCTTTAAAGAAGGAAATCTGTCGTCCTTACCTGGTCTGGCCTATGTGTGACTCCAGAACCACAGCAATGTTGTTGATTCTCAACTACCCTCGGCAACCAGGGATGGGCAATAAATACTGGCCCAGCTAGTGATGCCCATGTCCCATGAATGAATTAAAAAATTCTATTTAGTGTTATCCCAAGATGAGTGAATGTGTTAATTAATCACTCTACAGTTTACAAAAAGTAGTTATTAAAGTAAGTAGAGACCGACAAATTCATTGGTACCATGCCCGTCTTGTACCTAGGCATCCAGTGTTGTGGATGGCACGTACACACATATTATGCAGCGGAAGTATGATGGCCGACATATTGGTGAAGGTTTGAGTGTAGGAACCCGGGCCCAATGTATAGTGACAATAGCCCAGGATTTTCCTGATACTTGCACCACTAGAATGCTGCATCCACAGCTTGGAATTAGTTTTACACGATAAATGTGCCAGGAAATTTTGGCAGGAGTGAGTTATGCCATAACATCATTTCCCAGAACTTTTGCTGCACTCTTCCCGTGATCTGGCTGAAACCAAGCAACACAGATTTTTATAGCTGGACTCTGCACACAGCTTCCACTCCTACACACAAATCAATGGCAATTGCAAATTTCCTTGATTTTGTGCCCACTCTCCTCTTGTAGATATTTAGAGTTGAATTTTAACCTTCTGACCCGCTCACAGCAAGGGTAGGAGCCTAACAGCGCAGCAGGAACCTGGAAATTGCAACACCTCATTTTTTTTTCAGTGAAGTAGCCTTTGTGTTTACATTTGACTTTTGGGCTCCCATTGCAACGGGTTGGCATGATGACAACCTGCATCAGTCTATTTCAGCTCATCTATTTAAAGGCATGATGCAAGGGTTGCCGTTTGATAAGCAGTTTTCAGATTGAGATGGAGACACAATGAAGCAAGGCAATGAGCGTACTTCAGCAATAAACCTTTGGACATGATGCTGTGGGCTATATAGGCCCACAGGAAGGTTCTGTTCCCCACAGCCAGGTGGAAGAAGACTGCCTCCAAAAACAAGCAGATGGATTGGAAATGGCTGAGGAGATCAGCAGCAGTAATGTGGTGCCTCACTCCTGCACACTGCTTGAGTGGGCCAATGTCCTCCTTAGGATAAGCAAGCTGAATGGCATGGCACAGTCAACATATTGTGATGTACATCTAACCCCAACTCCCCTTGTTCTGCCTTCCCAATGCATCTACTGCATGAATGATAGGAATACATCATGCAGATGTAGCTATTCCTCTCTGTCTGGGCACCTTGTCATACCCCCATCTGGCCAGCCACCACTGACATTCACCATCTTATTGCCATGAAAAACCCAACCAAAATTCTCAGGGACTTGTGCCAATGTTATCCTTCCATCCTGTCAAAACATTCCATTTCTTACTCTCATTGCTCACTGCTTTCTCTCCTTGCAAGTGAAGACAGCAAGAACAGCAGGGAGAGGAGGAGAGCCAGAAGTAGTCCTCCAGTCATCTCCACTTTGCCGTCTACACAGGAGGGAAGCACTGGAGGAAGCTGTGTCTCAGCATGCCCGGATGTGACTCTCCCACCTACCCGGTGAGTATTAAATATCATACAACCACATGACATGTAACACTCACTCATGTTGACTTGCCAGCAGGCTATGAAAAATGACAATACGCACAATAACTTTGAATCTTCTCACCTTGTCAGTTCTTAATCACGTCTTTCATCTCCCACAGGTTCCTCGGGAGGTGATTTGGGAGGAAGATGAAGACTGCTCAGAGGTCACTGTCTCTGAGGTTGTGTCCCATCACAGGGTTCCTGCACACTGTCCACCAGCTCAGCTACAAGTGAGCAGGAGCAGATTGTGAGAACAAATATAGCCATGGTGGAGGGGTGACGCAGGAACCTCGAAGCGATCCTCATCTGAGCCTCAGGGGCCATTGATGAAGACGATATTCTGGAGCAGCAGCAAAAATGTTTGCCGTCCTGTCAGCCCTTCTGGCTGCACTGTGCACGATTAGAGAGGGGTTAATCCAGCATAAGTGATGTCTCGGGTTGGTGTCTAGGTGTTGACAGAGAGTGATCACCTGCATGGAGCATCAGGCACGGCAACCATCAGAGTGCATGTTGCCCTCTGCAATGGCCTGTGCACTCAGACTGCCACCTCACTGAAAATTGAGGGAGCTCTCACTTTGAGCAGTCAGCACCTGACAGATGTGTAGGAGAGAACTGTGGGGGACGAGAGGGAAGGTGGAGAAATGGAAGGGCAGACACTGCTCAAGGTGTTGGCACTTCTGCCCCCTTCCTCAGTCACATGCTGCTTTCTGCCACAGCGACTGAGTCTACCCCTGCACAGATGCAGGTGGGACAGTCTTGGGTGAGGCTCTGAGGGGCCTTTCCTGCCTCCAAAACCCAGAGGACTTCCCCCAGGAGTATCTGAGCAGTCAGTGTCAGGATATAAGCAGCCTTCCTGCAGCTCTGCTGAAATGCCTCAAGGGTAACTCTGTGTAACAAAATAGTTGAAGGATTTGTTGGTACAGGAGGGATTTTGCTTGGAGTATGGCACTGTGATACACTGTTACATTTCTGTTCATGTTTATTCATCATAACATTTATTTCACTGCTCCTGTGACCTTCCAAATGGCCTTCTGACCTGTGAAAAAGGGTGGGGCATGAATTCTAAACCAGCAATGAGTGTCTGTGAAAGGAGTGGGTTGTTGATAGTGGGACTGCTGGGGTCTGGGAATGCTTAGTAATGTTCCCTTGAACTTATATTCACTGTCTACAACTGGCATGGTGCACAATCCTTTTAAGATTATAGCAGAGAATGCTTGGAAACATTTCTTGTGTATAGCCCACCGCTGTTCCCATTGTGTCACATTCTGGATTGGCAGCACACCCACACAGCTTAGAGAAAACACCGGCGCCCAGCGGGTTCATATTTGATGTGCCATGTGGCTGCACTGCCACAGTTTAACTGAAGCCTTCCTGCCTCGGACCCTCCGAGGCAGCCCTGGCAGCCCTGTGGGTAGCTACAGATGCCTTCACCACACCTGACTGCACCAGCAGAGATGCAAAGCTGCCGCTCCCTCTCCCTGAAGCTCCATGTGCATGGAGCAGTGGACCACGAGCATTCGTGGACCTCTGGGAGCACTTCATTGCTACATGTGAAAAGTCAGTGATTTCCTAGACCCAAGGGAATCCAGTCAGAATAGCAGTTGCCCATTTTCTGACTGGGCTCATGGGTTGCAAGACGTGCTATAAGTGCCAGCCTTGGTAAACATGGCATCCATTACCTGTGAGATGTACTTGTGGACAGCAGATTGTGAGGTTCAACAAATATCGAGTGGAGACGCTGGAGGGCACAAGAAAGCGTGAAATTAAAATCTGCAATGACCTTGATTGCTTTTGGCAATGTGCACCCATCTGGTCCATGAGGCAGGAGACTGAAAATGTCAGCAACTGTCTGACAGGAAACTTTGAGCCTCTGAAGGTGCTGGTGCTCAGCCATGTCCAGGAAGCTTGTTTTCTAGCAGTTTACCTGTGCTTGGGGGGGGGGGGGGGGGTGGCAGGGATGGAGGTTGGGGTGGTGGTGCGCAGAATCACCTCCTGTGAGCTGTGTGTGCGCACCTCTCCTCCAGCGGACCAGCAGCTTGGTGAGATGAATGCAGATGTTCCTCACCTGAGGTCCGAGGTAGAGGAACGACTCCCGTGTTGATCTGAGAGCTGACAGCCGGGAATTGAACAGGTGTAGGACAGGTCCAAAGCAGTGAAAGCACATTGTCACAACAAAGTCTTGTCAGCAAAAGTCTTTCACCAAAACGGGGAAGGAGGTGTCAGTTCTCAGTAATTACCTGTCATTTTTTCCAGCCAACTCAAATCCCATGCTTTGCTTTCGCTGGTGAGTTCCTGGACAGCCAGACAATCTGTGCATTCTCAGGTAAAGACAGATTTCCTGGCTACAGGAGTAAATGATTAGCACTTTACCTGTTTAAGTTGCCGACACGCCTGCCCCGCAGCGGTTCCCACGTGCTGCAGGACATGCTCAGGTTAAAGGTGAAAGTCACCGGGTTCCACATTTTTAACCTGTCACTCACTCACAAACCTACCCACCTTGACAGGTTAAAACTCCCCTCTTAGACTGCAAAATAATGGCAAGGGAGGGGCATTGAAATTTATGATTTCAACATTTGTAGTTAGGGCCATAGGCCTCATTGAGCTATTCCATTGAGCAGCAGGCATCTTTCAAGTCTCTCCAGGTAGCTGATTAGTTTCCTCTGGCCGTGATGCCAGCACTAGCATTCAGTTGGACCAAGGGAGGAACCCACCCATGAGGGTGGGGACACAAGGGCAGAATGGCAGGGCAGAATGGCAGTTCCCCTCAGTAGTGCTGGGGCCAGAAAGAGCATTTTTTTCTCCTCCTGACTCCATGTTAGGGTAATTTTTGAAGTAAATACTGATCAACATGTTGGCACCTTGCACGAGTGCCTTTAAGAGCCACTTCTAAGGCCACTGCAGAAACTGTGCGCAGCTTGCCCGATGCATGTTCTGCTCAAATTCCAACCAGCTTCCAAGAGGCATTCTCAAACAGACATTCCCGAGCACATGCACAGGACCCAATGCCTCGTAATGACTGCCACCAGGAATGCTTGAATATCACCTGAGCCAGTATGGCAACTTAGAACATTCCAGAAAACTAAGTACAGTTGTCGAGTCTACCCATTCTCAAACATTTTGCAGTAAATGATCAAGTTCAGCCTTACAAAAGGATTTGAAATTTGGAATTCTGTGACTTGGTTCTGTTTAATCAATGTAGGTGAGGGAAGTTATTGGCTGCACTGCTTCTGAAGCCCTTGATTTCTCATTTTGTTGACTGCAGTGCATTCAAATTAATTCTCCGGACAAAAAATTGGAGTAAATTCACAACAAGGAGGTCAGGACATGATGGCACAAGACACACCGTTGCATTGTTCCAGGAAATTGATGTTCTATTTGAGTATCTCTGTGTTGTCTATGCATCATGGCCAGAGGAAATCCATTATTCATTGTAAACCAAATAGCTGAAAGTATGATAAAAATCCTGTCTCATTCTAAACGGGTAATAAAATTAAGATGAAGTGAGAATCTCCATATTAGTTGTACATGCTACCCATTAGTATATCGTACTTTTAATACAGCTACTCAGTGAAGTATCAAACTTAGTTGAAGTTGATTTCTCAATACTTTGCTTGTGTGGAAATTTAATTTCACTCTGTTCTTATTTTAGTATGAATTGTAGTCGGCCAACTAAACAACATGCAAATCCACTTGCACGAAAGAGAACTTTAAACATGAAAAATGAGACAGTGAGTGTCCAGGGTTAGGATTGCTCACAAGGCTATTTGATTCACTATTAATCACCAATAATTCTAATCCTATGTGTTTTGTAATAAACTGTGAAGCAAAGGTCTTCATTTAAAATATAATGTTCCATTAGAATTACAGGCAAGTCTGCAAACAGAAAAGTGGTTGGCTTATGATAACTTTGGCTATCTTGGAAAATGTTTAGTGTTTCCTGCATTCACTTTCCGTAGATTAAAATGACCTTTTTAAATCAGTAAAAGTTACCAAACCTGTTTGCTGGTTAATAGTCAAACTGAACATTTGAATCAAATCTGGGGGGTTATCGAGGGGGAGGAGGTCGCTATAAGAGGATCATATTCCGAACGATTCTCAATTTGTTAGTTCTGTCACCTACTCCTATTTTTAAGTAAGGCCAAGTATTTAGTGGGATTCTGATTTTTGCTCATCCAGTTTGAGCTAAACAAACCTCCTTAAATGCTCTTCATCTCTGCACACCCCGATATAAAGTGATAAGATTTTATATTGCAACCATGTACGGTTGGACCAGATTGATTTCTAATCCCTGAGGCAAGATTTACCATCAAAAACCAAATTAGTCTGCAGCATCTTTCCTCCTCCCGAAATGTTACTTGTCCCTCATTTTGCTTTGTAACCACACTTCCTTCTTCCTTTCTTGCTCCATTACCTTCCTTTGTTGACCAGTCATCCTTAGCTTTCATGGTCAGAAACAATAACTCCCCCCTATCAAATTGCTGCAGCAATAACTTGAACATTTTGCATTTGCACAAAACTTTGATCTCAATTTTTAAATGAGCAACATTGCCTTTCACGAAATTATATTCACTTAGAAGGCACTCAAGCCTTCAAAACAATCAGAAATTAACTTGGTCCAGCCTATATATAAAAAGATTGTGATTGCCAGTCACAAGATTGTTAACATTTGTAAACGTGATATGTTAACCTGTGGGACTTGAACTCTTCAGAACTTAATACTCTTTGGCTTCCCCAGTGAATATTTCCATTTCTTTAAGTGGAAAGAGCAGTCTGGTGAAAACAAAGGGTTAATGCAAGGTGATAATGCAATACAAGCATGAACTGTTGTATTAGTTCTTCCTGGCCCACGAAGTTGTAAAACCAATGTTTTTGGCAGGTTTTGTGAGTTTTGACAATCCTGCCAGTGCCCAGGCTGCCATCCAGGCAATGAATGGTTTTCAGATTGGCATGAAGAGACTTAAAGTACAGCTGAAGAGGCCGAAAGATGCCAACCGCCCTTACTGAACCGTTCCAACTCAACTGAGACTTGAGAGCTATTACAGGTAATTCTCAAACTTTCAAGCTTTGTATAATGGTGTGTATACATTGTGATTTTGTTTTAGCAATTCTGATTGACAATTTAACCTCTGGTGCCTGTTATTTGCATGAATCCGATCTATTCATGACCATCAATTCTAATATTTGACTGAACAATAGTCTTTAAGATTCAAATTCTTTTTAAATTGGATGGCTGTTTACAATGGCCAATCTAAATATCACAGAAATCGAATTCAGTGACAGCCAGTCCTAGATAATGCAGCTAATGCAAACAGGAATGTTCCTGGGAATATTTTCTTAGGTGGTAGTATTTGTTACTACCTTTCGAGCACAGCATTTCTCAGTTGAGGTGATCTGATGAATGGACCAAATCATTTTTATTGAGGTGTCCTCATTAATTGCATTCAGTTGTATTTTGAACCAATTTGGGTTATACGCAACTTATGAACTTAGTTGACACCACATCTGTTTTCCAGGTGCAGTGTGGGCACCTAAGCATTCCAATTTGTCAGGTGACTTGCATACACATTCCATATCACCTGTCTCCAGCTGCCATACAGGTAAAGGATTCTGAACCGGTGTCCATGGCCCATTCCTGAATCAGGTGTTAGGCACTTTGCATGTGCAAAGAGACCTAATGTCAATTTCAACCCAATTGGGTTGAACTGCATGCAGCCTATGCCTCTTGCATGCAAGATAAAGAATACATGATGTCTGATTTCACCTCCTCCTCCTATAAGTTGTGCAATTACCCACCACCATTCTCAGTTGGATCTGTTGGCTCAGGGATTGCTTAGGTCAATCTGTCACATGCTGCTTTCTCTGTTAGCATGCGCATAATCCTGTGTTGCAACTTCACCAGACTTTGCACCTCATTTTTAGAGATGCCTGGTACTGCCCTGGTATATTCTTCTGCATTCCCCATTGAACCAGTGTTGATCATCTGAATCACTGGTGGATTGAGGGATATAATAGACCATGAAGTTATAGATTGGAGAGCAAGCGGAAAAGTGAACTGATCCATGACAGATCAGCCATGATCTTATTGAATGGCGGGGCAGGCTCGAAGGGCTAGATGGCCTACTCCTGCTCCTATTTCTTATGTTCTTATGTGATGGAATACAGTTCTACTGCTGCTGCTGGCCCACGACATGTCATGAATGCCCGGTTTTGAGCTGCTGTTAGCTGTTCTAAATCTATCCTATGTATCATGGTGGTAGTGCTAAACAATCCAACACAGCATATTCCCAGTGTGAAGATGAGATTTCCTCTCCACAAGGACTGTGCAGTGTTCACTCCGAACAATATGGTCATGGTCAAATACATCTATGAGAAGTAGTTTGGTGTGGATGCGGTCAAGTATGTCTTTTACTAATGTTGATTTTCACACTACTTGTGACAGATTCAGTCTGACAGATATAAGGTGAACTCTGTCATGACTGGTGCTGCAGAGTCACGCTTGGTGATGGATATTGAAGTCCACCAGCCAGGATACATTCTGTGCCCTTGCCACCCTCAGTGCTTCTTCCAGTGATGTTTAGTAAGGAGGGCTACTGATTCATCAGCTGAGAGAGAGCAGTAGGTAACAGTTAGCAGGAGGTTTCTTTGTCCATGTTTGATCTGATTCCTTGAGACTTCATGAGTCAATGTACAGCCTTCTGACTGTATACCAGTCTGCTGTCACCACTGCTGGTTCTCTACTGCCCGTGGGATACAACATATCCAGCATCGGCAATGCTAAGTCTGGGACATTGGCTAAAAATAAAGATTCACACCAGAATTCTATCGCCTTGCCTGCCATGGAATTGGAGCAGGTGAAGAGTGAGTAATGGAAATGTCTGTTGACCTCAGGTGGGATGTTCCAGTCTTGGGTTGAGTGAGTCTATAAAATCCCACCCTCAGTGTCTCTGTCAGGATGTTGTTTGACTAGTCTGTGCAACAGGTCTCCCAATTATGGTGCAAGTTATTTGTGAGAAGGATTTGCAAGGCTTGCTGGATTGATAGTGTCTCTTCTGTGTCCTGTCCCTGTGCTAATGACAATAGATCAATCTGTTTTTTTTCTCATTAGTCATTTGCGTAGCATTGTAAAACTGAACAACTTGCTAGACCAGTTCAGAGAGGAAGTAAAAATCAACCCTGGGCAGAACTTAATGCCACCCCTCCGCACCCCCCCTCCCCCCCAATTTCCCACACATTTAGAATGGGAGGTGCCATTTGATTGGGCAGAAGGATGCAGAATAGGGACCCAGCCATCTCTACACTCCCCACTCAAACTCAGGATGGAAAAAGTGGAATCCTAGAAGGGGTTGCTTGCTCTCAGACACTCTGTGCCCAATCAAGGGACCTGAATCTGGAAGTGGTGAACCCACATTAAGTCACCCACTACCCCTGCTGTCAATCCCCCTCTGGCCAATGGCCAGTGATCCCCTTCCTTTCACCCCCATCGCGCCCTCACATCCCCATTTGCAAGCCTGAATGTACTACCGACAGTGGCCACCATTCATGGGGCGCAACCATAACTGTAGTGCTGCTGGCTTCTGATTGGCCAGCAGCTCCTGTGGGTGGGATTTCCATCATATTGGGGCTTTAATGGAATGAGAGATCCAAAGCTGCCCAGATAAGTGCCTGATGACCGGTATTTGTGTCTGACTTCCCAGAGAGAGGCAAGATAGAGTTTCCGCTAGTTCTCAAGCAGGTGAGTGAGACTCCTGTTACACTCATTACATTGCTGTGGGTCTGGAGTCACACGTAGGTCAGATCAGATAGATTTAATTTCCTCAAGGACATCAGTGAATCAGGTAGGCTTTATGGCAATTTTATAGCTTCTTGGTCACCACAGCTGATATAAACCTTTTATTCCAGATTCTTTAGTGGGTTGAATTTAAATTCCCAGCTGCGATGGTGAGACCTGAGTTCATATCTCTGGTCCCTGGATTACTAGCCCAGCATCATAACCGTAAAGCCACCAGATTCTAACATTACGTATAACAGTTGTCCATGAAAAAGAGAACTAAGTATCCACTAAACAAAGATCCTTTCATATGTGTTCAAATGCCTTGAGGCATATAAAAGACAAGAATGTCATGAATTATGTCCTTTGCTGCCTGCGGGCTGCACCATCTTGCTGCCCATAACAAGAAGAATATCATGAATAAGAGAATATTACAGCAGAACTCCTTCGTGAAGTCTTGTTTTTCAAAATCTCACTATTTAATTCGATCAAGAACTAATACACAGTTACTGATCCATGGTGAGAAAGCAGCAAGTTCAGAGGTCAATCTGTTCAATTACAATTTGCTATTCTCTTAATATTAATGTAGAAAAGTCTTCAACTCAAACTCTTCGATATTCTCCATATCTTCAGGTCAGCACAGATTGACTGATTACTTTACAAAGAGGACTGTGACTCTCAGATTATTAGTTGTATGCTTTAAGAATGCGTTAAGAATGTCCATGAGTGCAGGGATGAAGGATGCAAAACTTGGCTCCGTAGTGTCAATAGTTTCACCACTGTATAAGCACAGAAGAAATAGGAGCACTAGTAGACCATATAGTCCTTTAAACCCATTCGTGTACTTGGCCCATCTTGTACTTCAAATCCATTTTCCCATCCATTCCTCAAAGTGATTCCCTGAAAGTCCAAAAATTTATCTTGTCCTTGAATATATTCAATAATGAAGCACCCACAACTCTCTGGGGTCAAGAATTCCAAAGATTCGCAGCCCTTTGAATGATGAAATAGCTCCTCATCTCAATGCTAAATGGGTGACTCCTATCCTGAGACTGTGCCTCACATTTTAGATTCCCCAGCCAGAGAAAACAACATCTCAGTGTCTTCATTCAAAATTGTTTCAATGAAATCACGTCTCATTCTTCTAAATTCCAGATTGTATTGTCCCAAGCTTCTCACCACAGGATAATGGGTGGCATGGTGGCACAGTGGTTAGCACTGCTACCTCATCGTGCCAGGGACCCGGGTTCAATTCTGGCCTTGGTAATTGTCTGTGTGGAGTCTGCACATTTTCCTCATGTCTCCATGGTGCTCTGGTTTCCTCACACAATCCAAAGATGCACAGGTTAGGTTGACTGGCCATGTTAAATTGCTCCTTAGGTTAGCAAGGGATACAGAGTAAGCCTGGCTAATGATTGGTGCAGACTTAATGGACCAAATGGCCTCCTTCTGCATTGTCGGTATTCTGTGATAATGTTCTTTGATTCTGTGATACTCCTCTCATCCCAGGGCCCAATCTAGAGAAGCTTTGCTGTACTGGCTAAAATGCAAGTATGGGGTTAAATATGGAGACCATATTGATGTGACCTCACCAATCCCTGTGCAATTATAGTAAGTCTTCCTTAACTGGCTGTCTGTTTTGGAGAAAAATAATATCCTCGTCACTTCCAGCATGTCAGTGCACAATGCCAATTTGTTAAAGGCTTTGACATTACCATGCCTGTCTGGATGTATGCAACATAATCGAGTAGACAGATTGCCATCAGTCCGTGTCCAATGCTGTTAGAAGCCCAAACTACAATTTTTGTTACTGTTGTTTTGGCAAAATGAAGAACCCCACCCCAATAATGCCATTTAAAAGGATCAGCAGCAACTTATAGACTATTTGCTGATTACTTTCTACTGATCCTTACTGAGTCTGTGGACATAATGGGAGTTTAGAAGGGTCATAATAGTTGGTAAAGTCTGCAAGGACTGGCACTGCTGATGGAAAAAGCATCAACAGCAGCTGCAGTACTTCTGAAACTGGTACTTTCTCCCAGACCCTTCAGAAGGACATGGGGCACAGGCAGCAAGGCAGGGATGGCACTGCCAGAGAAGGTAATCACACAGTGCCACAATGGTTAACACTGCTGCCTCACAGCAGTGATTCCCAGCTAGGGTCACTGTCTGTCCACAAGTTCTCCCCGTGTCTGCATAGATTTCCTCTGGGTGCTCCGGTTTTTTCCCACAATCAAAGACGTGCTGGTTAGACGCATTAGCATGCTAAATTCTCCCTCAGTGTATAAGAACAGGCGCCAGAATGTGGTGACTAAGGGATTTTCACTGTAATTCCCTTGCAGTGTTAATGTAAGCCTACTTGAGACAGTAGTAAATAACCTTTAAAAAAAAGCTGAGTATCCTATGGCAAGTAACTCACATCCTGACTCCCAGAAGCCTCTTCATCAACTACAAGCACATGTCAGGAGTTTGATAGAATACTCCCCACTTGGCTGGACGAGTGCACCACCAACAACAGTCAAGGCCCAATTCAGGGTAAAGATTCATTTGATCAGCACCTTCTTAAACATTCATTCTCTCCATCACTGATGCAGTGTGTACCATCTACAAGATGCACTGCTGCAACTCACCAAGATGTCCTCGACAGCACTTTCCAAACATGTGACAGCCTGCAGTTTCAATGAGATTGGACTCTCATTCTTTGAAATGCTATAGAATATCAACCCAGTAGATTGGGTAGGAAATATTTGGGAACGCAACTACCTGCAAGTGTTGCCCTCCAAGTCACACCATCCTGACTTGGAAATATATCACCATTTCTTCATTGCTACCTACACGCTTGAATGAATAAAACAAATAAGATTGGAGGATGAGAGTGAAGTGTGATTTAAGAAAGTGCAGAAGGCATATCTTCACCCTCAATGAATTCACCCATGCCACTGACCTCCGCAAAATAGCCAATCACTTCAGTTATGCCTAGAACTCTCTCCTCCATGGCGGTCAGCCCATGTATCTGCATTATCCCCCTATCCCTCACCACCCACTGGTTAGTTTTGCCGTTGTCTACCATTGGTCACCTTGTCCTGACATAGAGATGATGTGGAGTTGCCGGCTTTGTACTGGGGTAGGCACAGTAAGTAGTCTCACAACACCAGCTTAAAGTCCAAAAGGTTTATTTGGTAGCACGACCTTTCAAAGCATTGCCACTCACCTGATGAAGGGGCAACACTCTGAAAGCTCGTGCTACCAAATAATCCTGTTAGACTTTAACCTGGTGTTGTGAGACTATTTACTGACATAGGGAGGAAGTGTGCCAGTGAATTTGTTGTGATATGTTTCAGTGATTTGCATTGTCTGTGCTAGGCTGTGAGATGTAAATCTGTGGCTTCCGGAAATGCTAACTGTGTGACGGTGAGGTGAAGGATCTGAATGTAAGGTCTGTGTCATGACTGAAATAAATTGTTGGTAAGCAAGTGAAGTGTGCGTATGTGGTGAATGGAGCAGTGTGTGTTGCTCATGCTGTGGTTGGTAGGAGATGGAATGGAAGGATCTGTTCACCGACTTTGTCCATTTATATGAAGTCATTAAACTTCATGCTACACCGCATCCTAGTTCTTGGGGCTAGACTGCTGGTATTGATCTGTATAGCCCACCAGTTGCAACTGTTGTTTTAGTGTTGTTGCAATGTTAGTGTTGAGGTTATAACTGGACCAGAAAATTCCAGAATGGAATCCCAGGTAAAAAACGTTTAGTTAGAAAACGTGGAGGAACAGAGTCACAGTTAGTTAGTGTGATCGGAAAGAAAACAAAGTATTAAACATGAAAACTTGGATCATGGTACAATACCCTTTTACTCCCCCTTGGCTTCACAAATACACACATTTTACAGTTATACATATCACAAAGTATATCTTGAGCTACAATGGTCTCAGTAACACAAAGGTCGGAATTTTACCATCCCGCCCGCCATCAGATGGGCCAGGGTTGGACAATGGGAAGGTTTTTTGACCTCGGGTAGGATTTTACAGTTTCGGCACGAGTAAGGCCATAAAATCCGAGCCTACGTCTCTTTAAATACACAGGCTGGCTGTGGTCAAATACACTCTCTGCCCTGAATCCAAGCAATTATCTGGATTTCTTCTCAAATTCCCCCAGAAGATTGTCACATGAGAGTTCCCAAATTCCGCTCCCAAAAATTTACTTCAAAATCTTCTTTCACAACAATGCTTTCCATCAGTGTTTTGCATTATGAATCCAGTCCAGATTTTCCAAATTACTCTTTCAAACAAAGCTTCCACTCCACTTCAACAAAGAAAACCTCACCCAGGTTTTCCAGTTCCCCCTTCAGGATTTCTTTGCCTTGACTTTTGTAATCATGATGTGGAGATGCCGGCGACGGGGTGGGCACAGTAAGAAGTCTCACAACACTAGGTTAAACTCAAATCGGTTTATTTGGAATCACGAACTTTCAGAGCGCTGCTCCTTCACTCACCTGAAGAAGGAGCAGCGCTCTGAAAGCTCATGATTCCAAATAAACCTGTTGGACTTTAACCTAGTGTTGTGAGACTTCTTATTTGACTGTTGTACAAACAGTTCACAATTGCCTTAACTGTCGATTCTCAGACTCTGTTAAGATGACATCGAACTTTTGATTTACCAGTGCAACTGCTTTTCTGTTTTACATCTGGTTACTTCATCTGTCTCTTTCACTCACAACACTTTGTCTGCTTTTCCCTTGAATTCTCCTCTGAATAATAAATACCTCAGTCTCTGTTTTCTTAACTTCAGTCTTCCTAAGACATTTTTTTGCCCCAATTCCCTGGTTATCTGGACTCGTTTGGGTTCTTTGGGAAGTCTGTCTTTTTGCAGCTCCTTTGTCCTGTCTAACTTGTCTTCTCCTGGCAGAGATATGTTTGCTTCCTGGTGTCCTAAATCCAACAGCAAACAAATTCAGCTAAAACTATATTCCCAAAGCCTTTCTACCTCAAAAGAGCCCCTAGTTGCTGAGCAATCATCACATGCTCCTGCTAGCTTATTTACTTTGTCACACCATAATCCTTACTGAGCGCTACACAAGCACTGTTTAAATTGAGGAAACCCCATACATACCAACACCTTTGTCCAGCATCAATCTAATTAGGTTTCACCTGAAAAAAAATCAGATAATTGTATCCATAAAATAGCATTAACACAATTTGACTGGTGCTGAGGTCTATGAATTAACTGGGTCTCCTAAAGTTACACATTGGAGGTCATTTGTCTTGTCTTAGAAACAAAGAAACATTGGCCAGAACATTCAGCACAGATAGGGACATATAGGACAGGATTTTCCAGCCACGCTCACCAGAAAGAATGGAAAATTCTGTCCAAAGAGTGCCTTTGCATGGTCCTGTCCCACCCACTACGAATCCTATGGCGGGCGGGACTGGAAAATTCTGCCAAAGAGTGTTCTTAACAGATTGGTTGCTTAGCATGTACCCTATTTAATTCTCCTTTCCAAAGAAATGCCAAGGAAAATCAGGCTGGATGTCTAACAGGTGGCTGACCAACCCCACTACCAGTGTTGTCTATTTCAGGGACAGTCACTCGAGTTGACCTACCAATAACACGTGGCCACCTTGTTATTGAAAATCGCCCCACTTATCCAGGCTTATAGACTGAGCACTTACTATTCTAAATCTCTGAACACTGGGGCTCCATTCAGCCCTAGATCCATGCTCTTGCTTAAAAGCTTCACAGGGATTGAGTAGTGCAGTGGGTCTTTTTAGCTCTGGGATCTTGTTGAATCTATCTGAGAGGGATAAGATGAAAGTTTCCCTAATGACTGCAACAGTCCTACATGAAATGATTCACTGAAGGTTAACCTAGTCACGGGGGTGGGCCCATAACTGTCTCAAATCTGACATGACTGGCATTAAATTGGAGCTCAGAGAGGTCTGCAGTGTAAAATGAAAATATCACTTTGGCGCAACTATACATTTCTAACATTAATGTCAAACGCATCAATCAAAAATTAATTTCAAGTTTCCCTCACTCCCACACCTTAACAGCACTAAAGTGCAATACAAACCTGTTTTCATCTCAGAGTGTGGTTTCCACAGTGCTTGCGGGGAAGTTGTGATGGCACAGTTCTAAAGAAGTTCCCAGCTGTAGTTGAGAAAGAAGTTAACTTCCCACCTAGTTGATACACCTGAATCAAAGTGTTTAAAGCTCGCACTGGGAATTCCCAGTATTCCATTCCACTATGGTAGCAGTGGAAGGGTATGTTTCTGAATGGAAGGCTGTGACAAGTGGTGTTCATCAGGGAGCAGTGCTGGGACCTTTGCTGTTTTGAATATATATAAATGATTTGGAGGAAAATGTAACTGGTTTGATTAGTAAGTTTGTGGACAACACAAAGGTTGGTGAATTTGCAGATAGCGGTGATAGTTAGAGAATACAGCAGGATATAGATCAGTTGGAGACTTGGGCGGAGAGATGGCAGATGGTGTTTAATCCTGACAAATGTCAGGTGATGCATTTTGGAAGGTCTAATACAGATAGGAAATATACAGTAAATGGCAGAACCCTTAAGAGTATTGATAGGCAAAGGGATCTGGATATACAGGTAGACAGGTCACTGAAAGTGGCAATGCAGGTGGAGATGGTAGTCAAGAAGGCATTCGACATGCTTGCCTTCATCAGCCGGGGCATTGAGTTTAAAAATTGGCACGTCACGTTGCAGCTTTATAGAACCTTAGTGAGGCTGCACTTGGAATATAGTGTCCAATTCTGCTCACCACACTACCAGAAGGATGTGGAGGCTTTGGAGAGGGTACAGAAAAGATTTACCAGGATGTTGTCTTGTATGGAGGGTATGAGGAGAGGGTGGAAAAACTTGGTTTGTTCTCACCGGAACAACGGAGGTTGACGGGCGACCTGATAGAAGTCTACAAGGTTATGAGAGGCATGAACAGAGTGGATAGTCAGAAGCTTTTTCCCCTGGTGGAAGAGTCAATTACTAGGGGGCACAGGTGTAAGGTGCGAGGGGTAAGGTCTAAAGGAGATGTACGAGGCAGATGTTTTACACAGAGAGTGGTGGGTGTTTGGAACTCTTTGCCAGGCAGGTAATGGAAGCAGATATGGTAGTGACTTTTAAGGAGCGCCTTGACAAATATATGAATAGGATGGGAATAGAGGAATAGTTGAAGTGGTGGAGGCTGCCTCGCTAAATATTTTTAAGAAGCGGGTTGATGGGTTCTTGATAAGAGAGGGGATTAAGGGTTATGGGGAGAGGGCGGGAAAGTGGAACTGAGCCACAACAGATCAGCCATGATCTTATTGAATGGCGGGGCAGGCTCGAAGGGCTCGATGGCCTACTCCTGCTCCTATTTCTTATGTTCTTATGTTCTTATGTAATACGGTCTCTGGAAGGGTAGGAGGTTTTAGTTAAGTCAGGCAGCATGGTTGGTGCAGGCTTGAAGGGCTGAAGGACCCTATTCCTGAGCTGTAATTTTCTTTGTTCTTGGTTCTTTATGAAAAGCATCCCCTCTGTGAATGCTACAACAGAGTGAATCTAGTTTATATTGTACAACAATGTGTATGACAAAGAAATGCCTAACATTTTCATTTGCTTGATAGAAAAGACAAAATATTAACAATAGGGAATTAAAAACAAACTTGCTGCAAAACACTCTGGCAGCATTTGCGAAGAGAAAAACATAGTTAATTACTCCTTCAACTATATCTCTCTCTCCACAGATGCTGCCAGACCTATTGAGTTTTTTCCAGCACTGTCTGTTTTCATTACAGAGTTCCAGTATCCACTGTGTTTTCCTTTTATTCACAGTAAGGATTTTCTTCAGATGTTCGATGTAAGAATTATTTGTTCAGTCAGTGTAAAGAGTAGAGCAGAGCGAACTGACCTGTGTCACAACAGATTTGTTACAGGATTCATTGAAACAATAATACCCAGATGTTGTTCTTCCCATTCAAGTGTTCAGAATGCATCTATGCATGACATTGCCAGGAAGCACAAATGAGCCTGTATACAAATTATACTCTCTGAGAAAATGTAGATATTATTCTGATTCACTACAACGGGAACTAAAAACATTCCTTCCATAAGTGAGTAAAGAAGGTTTGGGTGATGATGGAGGACAGCAAACTAAAATTTGTTCATTAGTCTACTTATTAATATCACAAGTAGGCTTACATTAACACTGAAAATCTCCTCATCGTCGCTCTCTGCTCGAGTACACTGAGGGAGAATTTAGCGTGGTCAGTGCACCTATCCAGCACGTCTTTCGGACTGGGGAAGGAAGCCAGAGGAAACCCACGCAGACACGGGGAAAACATGCAAACTCCGCACAGACAGTGACTCAAGCCAGGAATCGAATCCGGGTCCCTGACGCTGTGAGGCAGCAGTGCTAACCACTGTGCTACCCCAAAATGGCTGATTGGTGGCTGTCTATTGAATTAGTTGATCTTTCAAATATTCCATCAGAGCAGTTAGCCAAATATTTTGCCATTCATATAGGTTCAAGTAAAGTTTGAATGTTTAGTTTTATCCGCTGAGGTATAATATTGCAACAAAGACCAAATAGATTAAACTCAGTAGCCAAGTGTGCTGCACTGTTTCAAAACTTCCCCTTTCTCCATTTCATAAACTCTGTAGCGAGAAAGATAATGCCACTAAATGAGATGATGACTGTGAATGAACATGTTTAAATTTGTGCACAATGATCTCCTTACTGAACACCTGCAAAGACAAAAGCAGAAACATTCAGTGACTTTAGGGACAGAAGCTGGGAGAACCACAGAGAGCTAACACTAATTACCACAGATCAGATTGATCAACCTCTTAATTTGAATATGGCTGATCTGACTTTTAATTAGATAATGCATAAAGCTTTAGAAAACATAGGTCATTAAAAAGTGGAATGATTCCTGTGCACATAATATCATAAATGGTTCATTATTTTTTTCCCCAAAACTTTGAAACTCCTCTTGGGGGTTGGCGGGAGGGAGGGTGTGTCAGCTGCTCCTCCGCAATTAAACAAAGTGAAAAGTGGGGAGGTCCTTTGCTTTTTGATCTATTAGCATGACTGGCCGATCTGAATTATTACCTCAACGACACAAACTTGGAATGATGCAAGAGAAACCCATTCTCCTTTGAGCAGACTGTGCTGACGTGAGCATTGAATTCTTCCTTCAGAATTGAATAACAAAATTCGATAAACTTGCAATGCCCTGATTTGGATGCAAACATTAAATTATTTTGTTAAATTTCGAGATAACATGTGTTGTCATGTTCAGAGTCCCATTGCTAAATCAGTTTGTGCTTGATTGCATGCAGGATCCATTTCCATCAGAATAATCTAATTTTACTGAACGAGTCATATTAAAGAGCACATCCATCAGAGGTGCAGACAGTCCAGAGTTGGATGTGAGCTTTACAAATGGAATTCATTAAATTGAAACAAACTATAATATAGCAAGTCAGCAGCACCATGAGCTAGGAAAGGAATGAGCTGCTGAGGATTTCTAATGATTAGGAAAAATGGTGATTAATTGAGCCCAATCGTAATTATCTAATTACAGAACAAGTGGTTGCAATATTCAGTGGCAGCATCTCTTAAAACTCAGTTGCAGTTCTTGATCCCAAGTTAAGCTAAACTCATATGTCCTCTTTGTTACTAGTCCTGCTTTCTCCCTTTGGGATAACGTTTCTCATCTATGCCCCCACCTCTTGATACTGTAGCAACCCCCTCATCTATTCCACTTCTCTTTTCCATCAAGCCTCCCCATCTCAATCCTCCAACAGCTGCAACTCATCTCTTCCACACAAGACGTCCCACACTCTCATCACCCCTTTCCTTTCTAAGCACAATGGCCTCCTTGTGTCATGCCCAATGGCCTTGCATGCCCAAGAGACCTCCCTCAGCCCACCCATGTTCATGCCCACCCATACCTCCTCTAACACTTTGGCTCTCCTTGTTATCCAGCTGCTTGTCTGCGGTGTTGCCGGACTCTCGTTTAGCCAGTGTGGTCCAGTCCTCTGCCACCCATGCCCACCCATTCTCTGATTTCAAGATCTACTTCAGGTCCTTTCTTTTCAACTTGGCTTTTGACCCTTCACCTCACAGTCTCCATTTTACTTCTTGGCACCTTTAATTTCTCACTATGGATGTAAAGCGCTTTGAGATGACATCTTGAATTTGAGAACTGTACAGAAATATTTTATTTAACTCCTTCACATTTTCTTCAGTGAGTAGACTGGAACTATACTCATTGGAATTTAGAAGAATGGGGGGATCTTATAAAAACATGTAAAATTATGAAGAGAATAGATAAGATAGAAGCAGAGAGATTGTGGGTGGGTGAAACCAGAATGGGGGGCATAGCCTCACAATAAGGGGAAACTGATCTGGTATTGAGTTGAGGAGGAACTTCTACACCCAAAGTGTTGTGAATCTGTGGAATTCCCTGCCCAGTGAAGCAGTTGAGGCTACCTCATTGAATGTTTTTAAGGCAGAGATAGATAGATTTTTGAACAGAAAAGGAATTAAGGGTTATGGTGAGCAGTTGGGTAAGTGGTGCTGAGTCCACGAAAGAGTCAGCCAGGATCTTATTGAATGGCGGATCAGGCTCAAGAGGCCAGATAGCTGACTCCTGCTCCTGATTCTTATGTTCTTATTGTCATCATTGCCATTATGTAAAACAACAAAGAACTTGGCAAGTTAAAAAATGTAAGACTCTCGTTTGTATTCACATTAGTGTTGGCACTCCTGATGTCTGTCTCAGTCAAGGTTAGTTTGCACCAAATTGTGAAATTCCTTATCTCCAATAGTGTTCCCTTCCATTTATATCCGTTGGCATGATAAACCAAGCTTGCCTTCATTTAATCATTACTTTGTCATTTATTTTGGGCAGCACGGTAACACAGTGGTTAGCACTGCTGCCTCACAGTGCCAGGGACCTGGGTTCAAATCCGGCCTCGGGTAACTGTGTGGAGTTTGCACATTCTTCCCATGTCTGCCTGGGTTTCCTCTCACACTCCAAAGATGTGTGAATTCGGTTGACTGGCCTTGCTAAGTTGCTCCTTAGTGTCAAGGGTTAAATGTGGGGATAGGGCCTGGGTGGGATTGTTGTTGGTACAGACTGGATGGGCTGAATGGCCTCCTTCTGCACCATAAGGTTTCTATGATTCTATCTCCCCCTCACTCTTTTCAACTTGGCATCAAGGACCCTGGCTCTTGCCATACTTTTTCCATTAATAGAATAACAGATAAAATGCTTTTCAGTAATAACTTGCAATTATTTAGGAGCCTTAAATAGGAAAAACATTCCAAGGCATCTCACAGACAATAGTTGACATACAGCCAAAGAAAGAAATACCAGGGGAGGATGGCTAAAAAATGGGTCAAAAAGCTAGGATGACTTTTTTCGTTATCTTTTATATTCATTCAGGATGTAAACATAGAAACGAGAAGCAGGAGTGGGCCATTCAGCCCTTCAAGCCTGCTCCACTATTCATTTTGATCATGGCTGCCCATCAAATTCAATATCCTGACCCCACCCCCTTCTTCCCATATCCCTTGGTCCCTTTAGCCCCAAGAGCTATAGCCAATTTCTTTTGAAATCGGACAACACTTTGGCCTCAACTACACTCTGTGATAGTGAATTCCACCCATTCACCACCCTCTGGGTGAATAAATTTCTCCTCATCTCAATTCTAAATGTTTCCTCCTTATCCTCGAACAATGTCCCCTAGTTCTGGACTCCTGCACCTTTGGAAACATTCTTTCCAAGTCTACCCTGTCTAATCCTGTTAGGGTTTTATAAGTGTCTATGAGATCCCCTCTCACTCTTCTGAACTCCAATGAATATAATCCTAACTGACTTAGTCTCTCCTCATATGACATGACAGAGCTGCCATCCCAGGAATCAGCCTGGTAAATCATTGCTGTACTCTCTCTATAGCAAAAACATTTTGCCTCAGATAAGGACACCAAAACTGCACACAATATTCCAGGTGTGGCCTCACCAATGCCCTATACAATTGCTGCAAAACATCCCTATCACTATACTCAAATCTTCTCACTATGAAGACCAACATACCATTTGCCTTCTTTACTGCCTGCTGTACCTGTGCACTTACTTTCAGCGACTGATGTATGAGGACTTCAAGGTCTCATTGAGTATCCACCTCTCTCAATTTACCCCATTCAAGTAATAATCTGTCTTCCTATTATTGCTGCCAAAGTGGATAGCCTCACATTTACTCACATTACACTGTATCTGCCATGCAGATGCCCACACACTCAGCCTGTCCAAATCACACTGAAGCATCTCAGCATCCTCCTCACAGCTCACCCCCCTCCCCCCCACCCAGCTTAGTATCAAGTGCAAATTTGGAGATAATACACTCAGTTCCTTCTTACAAATAATTTATATATAATGTGAACTGTTGATGTCCTTGCATAAATCCCTGCAGAAGCCAATCAGAAAAAGAACCATTTATGCCAACTCTTTGCTTCCTATCTGCCAACCAGCTTTCTATCCTTCTCAAGACATTACCTGCAATCCCATGTGCTTTAACTTTACATAGTAGTCTGTTGTGTGAGACCTTATCGAAAGCTTTCTCAAATAAACCACATCCACTGGTGCTCCTTGGTCAACTCTACTTGTTACATTCTCAAAAATTTCCAATAGATTAATAATTAATAACCGTTCAAAAACTCCCTCTTGTAAATCCATGCTGGCTTTGTCTGATTATACCACTGCCTTCCAAATGCCGAGATATAAAATCCTTGATAATAGACTCCAGCAACTTCCCCAGTACCGACGTTAGGCTCATGGTTCTGTTTTCTCTCTACCTCGTTTTTGAATAGTAGACTAACACTAGCTACCCTCCAATCTGCAGGAACTATTCCTGAGTCCAGAGAATTTCGGAAAATAACCACCAATGGATCTATTATTTCCAGACCACTTCCTTAAGTGCCCTGGGATGAAGATTATCAGGACCTGGAGATTTACCCACTTTCAATCCCATCAATTTCCCCAAAACTATTCCTCTACTGATGCTAATTTCCTTCAGCTTCTCACTAAAACATGTTTCTCTCAGCACTTCTGGTATATTATTCATGTCTTCCTTTGTGAAGACTGAAGCAAAGTACAAATTTAATTGCTCCGTCATTTCTTCATTCCCCGTTATGAATTCTCCTGACCAAAGAGGTTTACATTTGTTTTTGTCAATCTTTTTCTCTTTATATATCTATAGAAGCTTTTGCAGTCAGTTTTTATGTTCCCTGCTCGCTTACTTTCATACTCTATTTTTCAGTCTTCATCAATCCCTTGGATCTCCTTTGCTGAATTTTAAACTGTTCCCAATCCTCAGGCCTATTGCTTTCTCTTGCTTCTTCCTTAAATCTTTGCACTATCTCTAATTTCCCTTGTAAGCCATTGTTACCATTCTCTTACCAGTCTTGTGCCAAGCAGGAATAAACAACTTCTGGAGTTCACCTATTCATTCTTTAAATTCCTGCCATTACCTGTCCACTGTCTTTCCTTTCAGTAATGACAGCCATCATGGCCAATTCATGCCTCAAACTATCATAGTACCTCTATTCAGGTTCAGGGCCCTATCCACCTTGACAAAGAATTCTACCATATTATAGCCATTCATTCCCAAGGATTCTCTCACAGCTAGATTACCAACTAATCCTTTCTCATTGCTCAACAGCCAGTCGAATATGACCTAAACCCTTATTGGTTCCTCAACATATTGCTCCAGAAAACCATCCTGTATGCACTCCAAAAATTCCTCCTCTACTGTACTGTGACTAATTTGACTTTCCCAATCTATATGCAGATTAAAGTGCCCATAATCACTGATGTTTCTTTAATACATCCATCTCTGATTTCCTGTCTGATGCTTATCCCAAGATTACCACCACAGTTTTGTGGTCTGTATACCACCTCCACCAATGTTTTTGCCCCTTGTTGTTTCTTAACTCGACCCATACAGATTCCACATCATCTATGCTAATATCTTCCCTCAATATCATATCAATGTCAATTTTAATCAACAATGCAACTCCACCACCTTTCCCTTTCCACCTGTCCTTCCTAAACACTGAATAGCCATCAATGTTTAGTTCCCATCCTTTTTCACCTTGGAGTCACGTCTCCGTAATGCCAACTATACCATGACCCTTTACATCCATCTGTGCAACTAATTCATCCATTTTGTTTTGAAATGCTCCAAGCATTCAGGTAAAACCTTAAGGTAAGCACTTTTATCATTTCTTTCCCCTTTCCTACTATTACCATCCATCAGAAACTAAACTGGGTAAATATTGTGGCTACAAGAGCAGGTCAGAGGTTGAAAATTCTGTAAAGAGTAACTTATCTCCTGCCTCCCCAAGTGTGTCGACCAGCTACAAGTCAGGAGTATAATGGAATACTTTCTAATTTCCTGGCTGAGTGCAGCTCTAACCACACATGAAACTTGATATCATCCAGGACAAAGCAACCCCCTTTATTGCATCTCATCTACCATCTCTGACATCCACTTCACCACCGTGTACACCATCTACATGAAGTACGGCAATAACTTTCTAAGCTTCTGTCAATAGCACCTTCCAAATTCACAACTTTTGCCATTTAGAACAAAGGCATCAGATGAATGGGAATACCAACACCAGCAAGATCCCTCCAAGCCACACACTATCCTGACTTGAAATATATTGCCGTTTCTTTACTCTCACTGGGTCAAAGTCCTGCAACTCCCTTCCTAACAGCAATGTGGGCATACTTACAACACGTGGGCTACAGCAACTACTCACCAACACCTTCTTAAAGGGCAATTAGGGATGGGCAGTAAATGTTGATCTTGCCAGAGATGTATACATAATAATATAATTACAAAGAGTCTCTGCATCCGGATGTGGATAATGGGGAAGTTCATTGAATTTCAAGGGGAAAATATTAGATTCTGTCTTGTTGGGGATGGTGATTGCCTAGCATTTATGTGCCTGAGTGTTACTTGCTACCTATCAGCCAAAGCCTAAATGATGTCCAGGCCTTGCTGCATACAGGTATGGACTGCTTCAATGTCCAAGGAGCTGTGAATAGTATTGAACATTGTGCAATCATCAGCAAACATCCCCTCTTCTGATCTTATGTTGGAGAGGTCACTGATGAAGCAGGTTAGGCCCTGTTCACTACCCTGAGGAACTCCTGCAGTAATATTCTGAGCCTGTGAAGATTGACTTTTAACAACCACAGACATCTCCCTTTGTAATACTGAAAAAAGGTAACAGAGATAGAGAAGAGGCGAGTCCTCAGGATGGGATATGAACAGAAGGATTAGAATTTAAAGTGGGAGGTACTGGCGGGCTAGCGATCAGTGTAGCTCAGTAATAAACTTCAGCCGTGAAGAGTTTTCACCCTTATTCACATTGACTTCAATTTTGCATGGGCTTCCTGATGCCACACAGGTAAATGCTGTCATAATGTCAAGTGCAGTAACTCTTACTGGAAATACAGAGCACCTTCTGGTGGGGTGAGAGATGCTGATCTCTGTGGATCACCTCATTTGCAATCCTCCTTTTGCTGGTTGATTTAGTTATTACTTCAAACATTTAGAATAAGCAAGAAGCAGACTTCTCTGATTGAATGTGCTTGTTTGGGCTGTACAGAAATGTTTAAGAAACCAGCAACAGTGGGGGAAAAAGGAGTTTTGCAGAACTGCGTTCTTTGAAGGTCTTTATTTGTTATGCAATCACTTCTTGAAACGTTCTGCACGTGCTTTCAAAGAGTCTTATAAGGATCTATTGTGATGATACAGTACCTTTAAGAAATGTATTTGTATCACATTTCCTGTTCTTTTCAGCAGTTTATTTTATTACCAGCGTCACTTTGCCTGTACCCAGCAGCCCATCTTGTTATGGCAGCAGCATAATTGATCTTAATTGCTGGAATGTTTGTTCTAATCTGGACTAATGCAGGGTTGTTATTTTAGTGTTTTCCCCTTGGGCTTTCCAGAGTGGGGCTTAATTGGAGTTTTAACAAGAAAATTCATATGACTGGGTGGAGCTAGGCTCACAGGGAGAAAGTTTGGGAGATGCAGGGAAAAAAAATAGCTCAGCGTCTCTGGAGATTGGAGACTGAGATCTGCCAGAAAATAGGCCTCTTTCTTTGAAGTTATGTTGCTTGAAGGTAGATCTTTCTCTGGAAACTGTGTCTTACAGAGGGATTAAATGGCTGGAAATCTAGCATCCACATGAGCATATCTGTTTTTAGTGCTAATTGGTTCTGAAGTAGAATTTATGCCTATGTGGATATTGCTTGAGTTGGAGCTATAGAAATGGATAGCTGTTAAGAATTATACTTTGTCATGTTTAAGTATTTTAATTGGTAAAAATAATTTGTTTTGTTCTATTTATTTGGCACGAATGCCAAAATCAAATCGAGTTGGGGTCTAGGCTAACTTCTTACTGCACCTTGGAGTTTCTGATTTGGTTCCTAACCTGTATACAGGTTAATGCGGCCCTGCCAGCACTTGATACAAATCTATGCAAGGGTTTAGGCTGGTGAGAGTATTAACTTCTATTGCTCAGCTTCCTAAACAGTTCAAACTTGCACACCTCAGCATGTAGCTTGTCAAATTGTTTATTGCATTACAGTTCCAGTTCCATCGTATTTTGTGGTTTATTGTTGAATATTGGAAATGTGAAGAAACCAGGAAATAGTTATTCATTATGTTACTTTGGTCCAAACTAAACAAAAATAGACCTGAGTGGGTTATTATTATATAATAAAGAAAAGCTCTGAGAGCTGGAAATTTGAAGTAGGAGCAAAAGATATTGGAAGCGCGGCAAATTGATTAACATTTTAGGTATTTTTTATTCTTTCCTTGGATGTAGGAATTTCTGGCAAGGCCAGCATTTATGGTCCACCTTGGTGAACCAGTTTCTTCAAACACTGCAGTCCATGTGATATAGAAACACCCACAGTGCTGTTAGAAAGGGAGCTCCAGAGTTTGATTCAGCTACAGGAAAGGAACAGAGATCTAATTCTAAGTCAAGATGGTGTGTAGCTTGGAGGAAAACAAAGAACAAAGAACAAAGAACATCACAGCACGGGAAACAGGCCCTTCGGCCCAACGAGCCCGCGCCGCCGTCCTACTATCTCAGTGACCTATTCATGATTTTAGTCTACGCCTAATGTGCGAGGATCAGGGAAGTCCAATTTAGGGACAATTTAGTACCCAATCAATCAGCCTAACGTCTGTTCCCATGCGTCCACTGCCCATGTCCTCCATATGATAGAGGTAGTCAGCATGAAAGCTGCTGTTGAAGGAGCCTTTGGTGAGTTGCTGTAGTGCATCTTGTAGGTGGTATTTACTGTTGTCACTGTCCATGGGGATGGGGCCCTGTCAAGCAGGCTTCTTTAGCCCTAATGGTGTCAAGCTTCTTGAGTGTTATTGCAGCTACACTTAACAAGGTAAGTGTAGAATGTTCCATCATATTCCTGACTTGTGCCTTGTGTATGGTAGGATATGGTTTGGGGAGTCAAGAGATGAGTTACTCACCACAGAATTCCCCATTTATGACCAGTAGATGAAGTACTTCCTTGGATAAGATTCCAAGATACTTCTGGGAGAGGTAAGGCACCCTTTGGGATTGTTGGAATTGAACACAATTTTAAGCACAAACTCACTGGAACTGTCAGGCTGTCAAGGAAGTGTCAAATGATACCAGTGGGTTGATGTGGAATGTGTAAGGGCAAAGGATGGCGGGTCTGTCATTCTGTCAAAGGACCAGCCATTCTTTGACAGAATATAACCTTGTCAGTTAGGATCATATTGTCTGGAGTTTAGAAGACTGAGAGGGGATCTCACAGAAACTTATAAAATTCTAACTGGATTAGACAGGGTAGATTCAAAAAGAATGTTCTCAATGGTGGGGGAAGTCTAGAACTAGGAGTCATAGTTTGAGGAGAAGGGGTACACGTTTTAGGACTGAGGTGAGGATTTCTCCACCCAGAGTTGGTGAATGTGTGGAATTTACTACCACAAAATGCAGCTGAAGCCAAAAGCTTGTCAGATTTCAAGAAGAAATTAAATATCGCTCTAGGGACTATAGGGATATGGGGGGAGGGCAGAATCAAGATATTGAATTTGATGATCAGCCATGATCAAAATGAATAGTGGAGTAAGTTTGAAGGGCCGAATGGCCTATTCCTGCTTCTAGCTTCCAGATTTCTATGATGGATAATATGAGATGTGATGAGTTGGAACTGAACTGGCATGGAGCTATGAGGACCCGTTGGGGTGGCTGGTGATGATGCGTTGGGATCGGGAGTGTGTGAGAGGACAAATTTGAGGGGGCAAGGCTCAATAATTTTTTGTTTTATTATTATTTTTAATTATTTAAACAGACTCAAGGGTTGGCCTGCCTAATTCCTATTTCAGGTCTCCAAACCACCACCCATCTACCCCCCACAGAGCAACTGAAAATCTGACCTGCAGGCAGCCGTTTTAATGTCAAGTTCAACAAGCCAGGAAATCTGACTGTGCAAACCTGACTCAGGGATGGGGGGGATGGGCGAACCTCTGGGCCATAAAGAGTTAACATGATAAATGACATTTTGGTGATGGTTACACTGATTTTAGTGTCATCCTTGAAGCTCAGCAGCTCACTTCTATTTTCAAAATTTTGCCCTCCCCCCCCTCACTTCCTCCTTGGTGTGGCTCAATGTGTTGTAGCTACTCACTGTTAGCTCATCTCAAGGGATCAATCTTCATATTTGGGTGGCACAGTGGTTAGCACCGCTGCCTCACGGCACCAGGGACCTGTGTTCGATTCTTGGCTTGGGTCACTGTCCGTGTGGAGTTTGTACATTCTCCCCGTGTCTGCGTGGCTTTCCTCTGGGTGCTCTGGTTTCCTCCCACAGTCTAAAGATCTATGGATTAGATGGATTGGCAATGCAAATTTCCCCTTGGTGTCAGGGGAACTAGCTAGAGTAAATGAATTGTGTTATGGGAATAGGGTCTGGGGGGGGGGGTGGGGGGGGTGGGGGGGGGTGGATTGTGGTCAGTGCAAATTCTTTGGGCTGAATGGCCTCCTTTTGCACTGTAGGATTCTATGGGTTCAGGCATTACCCATACAGTTAGTGTAATGTAAAAGGGGCAATCTTCCTCAAGTCCTGTAGTGTCTTTATCCAATATTAATACAGACAAACTTAGCAGGAGAAGTTTCTGGAAATCAATCAGAAGCAGACACTCCTAATCCAACACTGCTGGAAACAACTCTATCATCCCGAAACTGTCCTGGTTAAAATCAGTAACTCAGCAACAAATAAGAATCAACCTGAGGTCCTTGAAAGTCTGTGTGGCACCATTCCACATCAGGCAATATATTGACCAACGAGACAGCAGAGGAGCCCGTCACCTTTACTTCTAAAACGTGGTTCTTAGGGCGGCACGGTGGCACTTCTGCCTCACAGCGCCAGGGATCTGGGTTCAATTCCTGGCGTGGGTCACTGTCTGTGTGGAGTCTGCACTTTCTCTCCATGTCTGCGTGGGTTTCGTCCAGGTGCTCCGGTTTCCTCCCACAATCCCAAAAACGTGCTGGTTAGGTGCATTGGCCACGCTAAATTCTCCCTCAGTGTACCCAAACAGGTGTCGGGAGTGTGGCGACAAGGGGATTCTCACAGTAACTTCACTGCAATATTAATGTCAGCCTTTCTTTTGACACTAATAAATAAACTTTAAACTTTTAAATCTAAGTCATGTGTTCTTTTCCCGGTTCCTGGAGAATTCACAGCTCGAGCAGCTGGCCCTTCATCTTACAAATGTTTAAAATTAGTTTTGTTTTTACTTCAGTGCCCACAGCAAGCAGTGAAGGTGAATCTTGGCACGGTTCTATTTTTTAATGTCAGTTGTGAAGGGTTCTCCGTTTGAAAGGAAGTTGCTTTCCGGAACTTGAACGAGTTTCCAGTAAACGTCCCGCAGAGTGCTGTGCCTGTTTCTGAAGTATCAACATTGAGAACCAGTTTTACTCTGTCTCAGTCATTGTACTGCAGCATAATGGATAATAACTGTCTGCAAACCTTAAAAATGAGAGGCTTGTCAATACCCTAGGTGGCCGTTTATGTTTCTCTAATTATTTTTAGCATATTATCTTGGAGAAAGACACAGCAGGAGAAAGGAATTTAAATAGAATCGTTTCTTTGTGCTGTTGAGAATGGAGGTTTAGGAGTGCTGTGTAGTGCACAGTTTTGCTATTATGAGTGTTTATTGATTAGCATATCAGTAATGTATTATAATTTATGTTATATATAGATGTAATTTATTCAAATTGTTACTGCTGTTTTAAGTTCTTATTGTTTCACCAAACAGTGAGACTACCAGCACTGGGTAATCCAACAGTTCTTTTATGTTTCAAGGTGTGACTTTTCCCTCACATCATCCATTTGATAATTTGTTTGAATGGCTTCATCATCAATTTGTCACCACTGGTATTGTGGGCAATGCCTCAATTAATTTTATCTGTAAGCTACAATGACAAGACTGAGGAAATTCCTCATTATTCAAACTCAGATCCCAAAGACCAAAGTCAGAAGCATTGCAGGTTCTTGCAATTGGTATCAGGGCCATTGTGTCACCTAAGGTTCACATGGGTCAATTTTCAACTCCTAAATTTAGTCATCTTGAGGCAATAATGGCATCAAAATGAAATCAGTTGACTTATAACCTTACCAAGGACTCATTTTGATTAGGGAGTTATGGCCAGCCTAAGATCCTGACTGTTTCAGGTAAGATCCTTTTAAATATGCAATTTGGGATCCTTCGATATAAGTGGGACCCCTGATTCTAATTTTGGGAGGGAAATGAAAGGAATGATGCACTTGTTCATCAGTTCCACAGACCACGAGACTAGAGATGCCCAGCAAAGGTAAGCTTCCAATTAATTCTGTGGAGCCAAGAGAAGCGGGCCCGATATGAGAGAGCCTTTATCCCGTAATCTGAATCCAAACATCTGTTTGGCTCCCTGCAACTCACTGGTTTGATGGAAGTGAGGCCGGGACCTGTAAGTCACAGCCCTGCTTTCTACCCAGCTAGAGCTGGCAAACATTAAGCACAAATATCAAAATTAACCTTTATTTCTAATTAGAGTTTTGTTAGCAAAGTGACATCCTAATCTTGAGCCTTTGTTAGTTTCTTTGTCGAGCCTGAGCAGGGCCTGAGCTCCCAATATGACCACTGTGTTCAAAAGACTTTGCATGATCCCAAAGCTGCTTACAAATATTTTCAACCTGTATAGAAAAGCTAAGATTCAGATACCTGAAAACAGCAGGACAGCAATGTGCAATTATGAGAAATACCACTGCAATGCTGTAGAACATTTTCAGTTTATAATATACTTGACTTTGTGAATAAATTACTTTGTGTATTTTTCTAAAGATTAATACTGTAAAAGTGGGTGCAGAAACGTTAACACAAGCAAGGTACATTTCTTAAATCATTGTATGCTGGGAATTAACTGGAAGATATCGATCTTTCATTCTTGATTTGATGCTAACACGGTACTGAAACCTCAAAGGGCTTTTAAAAGCTTTAGAACGTCAAGGCAATGACTGTTGTGTTCATTTTAAAACATGAAGAAAAATCTATCCCTGCTGCGCTTATTTCTGTTGACACGAAGAACAAAGAATCTAAAACATAGAAGTATGAAAGGGTTTATTAATATATATTCAGTGGGATGGCATTTACTAGAACATTGCCTTGATGATTCACAGGAAATAAAATGTAAATGAATATTTCTGTGAACAGCTTGGAACGGGTAGCAGTCACGCAGCATGAATCGAGATTCAGACTAGCTGAGTATCCGTTAACCTGATTACTAAGCAAAACTGGGAATGGTGGTGGGAACATAAACTATTAAGCTATACTCTCTATGACTGTAACACTACATTCTGCACTCTCTTGTTTCTTTTTCTATGAATGGTATGCCCTGTCTGTACAGCCCGCAAGAAACAGTACTCTTCACTGTATGCTAATACATGTGACAATAATACATCAAATCAAATTAGGACCCGGGTTCAATTTGCCTCAGGGGACTGTACAGAGTTTGCACGTTCTTCCTGTGTCTGCTTGCATTTCCTCCAGGTGCTCCAGCTTTCCTCCCACATTCAAAGACATGCTGGTTAGGTGCATTGGCCATGTGTATCCGAACAGGTGCTGGAGTGTGGCAACTAGGGGATTTTCACAGTAACTTCATTGCAGCATTAATGTAAGCCTAATTGCAACACTAATAAATAAAATGTAAATCTAAAAACTTTAAACTTTAAAATTTTAAAAATGTTAAACTTTAATTATGGGAGTAATTTATAAGTCCTCAAGCAGTAATAATACCAAAGGACAAAGTAGAGAGGAAAAGATAAATGGAACATGTGAGAAAGGTAGTGCATTAATCATGGGTAATTTTACTCTCCATATAAATTGTGTGAATCAGATTGGTAAATGTAGCATGGAAAATTAGTTCATAGATTGCTTTCAAGACAATCTCTTGGAATACTATTACCAAACATGGTTTAAAAAGTTTAACAGTTTATTTATTATTAGTCACAAGTAAGGCTTACATTGACACTGCAATGAAATTACTGTGAAATTCCCTGAGGGATTAGGAGTAGGCTATTCTAGACTTGGTAGTACACAATGAGACAGGATTAGTCAATAACTTAATTGTAAAGCAGCCTTTAGGCGATAACCTGATAGAATTTCACATTCAATTTGAAGTTGAGAAATGTGGATCTAAGAATAGTTGTTAAAACCAAATAAAGGTAATTCTAAGGGCATGAAAGCAGAGTTAGCTCGAGTGAGCTGGGAAACTCAATCAAAAGGTAGGACAGTAGAGATGTAGTGGCGGACTTCTAAGGGCATAGTTAATAATTCCAAATAAGAACGCTTCTTTGAGAAGAATGCATCATTTGTGGCTATAAGGAAATTAAGGACGACATCAAACTGAGAGAGACACTGGACAAATCTATTGATCAGGAAATTGGACAGATTTTAAGAACCAATAAAGAAAGAAAAAGATGGAGAAATTAGACTGAAAGAAAAATTGCTACCAGTATAAAAAGATAACAATTTCTACAGGTATTTAAATAGAAAAAGAGTAACCAAAGCTAATGGTGGCCCTCTAGAGAGAGAAAATCTGAAGAGTTAACAATGGAAAACAGGGAAATAGCTGGAGGGTTGAACAGATATTTTCTCTTTTGGAAGACTTGGGAAACATCCCAAAGATACTTGAAATAAGAGGTGAAAAAGCAGCAGAAATTTAAAACATCATTATCTCCAGGGTAAAGGTACTGTGAAAACTATTAGACGTAAAGGCTGACAAATCCCCAAAACCTAATAGAAGTGGCTGCAGAAATAGTAGAGGCAGCAGTTATAATCTTCCAAAATTCTATAGATTCTGGAAAGATCCCAACAGATTGGAAAACAGCAAACGTAACACATTAATGTAAGAAAAGAGGGAGATAGAAAGCAGAAAACTACAGACCCAATTATCCTGAATCTCTGGAATTCTCTGCCCGTTGAAGTGGTGGAGGCTACCTCGCTAAATATTTTTAAGACGCGGGTTGATGGGTTTTTGATAAGAGAGGGGATTAAGGGTTATGGGGAGAGGGCGGGAATGTGGAACTGAGCCACGACAGATCAGCCATGATCTTATTGAATGGCGGGGCAGGCTCGAAGGGCTAGATGGCCTACTCCTGCTCCTATTTCTTATGTTCTTATGTTCTTATGTTAGAATCCATTATTAAGGATAGCAGGATACTTAGAAAATCATAATGGGATCAGACAGAGTCAACATGATTTTGTAAAAGCAGAAATTGTGTTTAATTTATTTAGAGTTAAAATGATAGAATCCTACAGTGCAGAAGGAGGCCATTTGGCTCATTGAGTCTACACTAATCACAACCCCACCCAGGCCCTATCTCCTTAACCTCATGCATTTACCCTAGCTAGTCCCCCTGATACTAAGGGGCAATTTATCAGGACTAATCCACCTGGCCCGCGCATTTTTGGACTGTGGAAAGAAACCAGAGCGCTCGGAGGAAACCCATACAGAAACGGGGAGAATGCGCAAACTCCACACAGACAGTGACCCAAACACAGAATTGAACCCAGGTCTCTGTGCTGTGAGACAGCAGTGCTAACCACTGCGCCATTGTACCGCCCAAGTACTGTGTGGAATTGTGGTTCTTCAAGGAAGTAACAAGCAAGGTGGTTATAGGGGAAGTGGGGTACTAGGATTCCTAAAAAGCATTTTGATAAGGTGTTGCATCACAGGTTACTCCACAAAGTAAGAGTTCATGGGGTAAGGGGCAACATGATGGCATGGATAAAGGATTGGTTAGCTAACAGGAAACAAAGTAGAAGTCGATGGATCTGTTTTGGGTTGGCAAGTTGCAACTAGTGAAGTGTCACAGGGTTCAGTTCTGGGGTTTCAACTATTTACAATATATTACAATGGCTTGGATGAAGGGACAGAACACGTGGTAATAATTTTGCTGATGCAACAAGATAGATAGGAAAGTTGTGAAGAGGACAGGTTGGCACAACATCAAGGGCCAAAGGGCCTGTACTGCGCTGTAATATTCTTTGCTCTATGTTCTATGAGGCGAAGAGTCTACAATGGAATGTAGGCATGTCATTAGGAAAGCAAATGGAATGTTGCTATTTATTGCAAGGGGAATGGAATTTACAAGTAGGATTTACAAGGGTCTTGGTGAGGTCATGAAGGAGACTCCCTGGCCTTCGCCAAATGGGATTTCCCATTGACTGCAGCCCACACTACCAGGAAACATCTGTCATGGGACCAGAATTTCCCACCAGAGTAAACAGCCAGAGAATTCCGGCCCCAATCTGGTGTGGTATGACTGGTTTTGACCTCCTTATTTGAAAAAAAATAATTGTATTGGAAGCATTTCAGAACTGGTTCATTTGATTAATTATTGGGATGAAGAACTTAACTTATGAAGAAAGGTTGAAAATATTGGGCATTTGGCATTTGGAAGGGTCAGTAGTGTTCTTATTAAAAGAATAAAATCTTAAGTTAATGTGACTGCAAGGGTGCTGAGGAAATGTCTCCTCTTGTGGCAGAGAGTAGAACAAGGGGACACAATTTAAAAATAACAGCTCTTCCTTTTAAGATGGCAATGAGGAGAACCTTTTTCTCTCCAAGGATCATTAGACTGTGGAATTATCCACTCCAGAAAGCAATGGAAGTTGTGTTCATTCAAGGCACAGTTAGGTGGATTTTTGATAGACAGGGAGTCAATAGTCATGTGGGGACAGATAGGAAAGTGAAGTTGAGGGCACAACTAAATCAGCCATGATCTTATTGAATGGTGGAGCAGTCTCACAGGGCCAAATGGCCTACTCTTGCTGCTAAGTCCGATGTTCTTATGACATTTTATTCCTTTCTCTCCAGTGTGACCATATTTCAGTTTGACTTTTTTTTTTGCATCATTCTTTGGGATGCATTTTATCTTCAATCAACCTGATACATTCTCCTGATGCACAGAACTTTGTATCAGGAGTTTAGCCTTGCATTCCAGATCTTTCCCAGTTACTAAAAATAATGGATGTAAATCCATGGAGGCAGTTACCTGACTACTGCTGACACACAGGGTATGGTCTTATCGGCTGTTCATGCCACACTCCCACTTCAGCGGGGTCAGAGAATTTGGCGCCCAGCCAAATCTCCGTTCACTGCAGTGGGATGGGAAAATCCCATTGACGTGAGTGGCTGTAAGACTCCGGCCATGGTATTCTACACCATGAGTGCTAAAAGTGAAAGTTTATTATTTTCGGTTAATATACATCTAATTACTTTTGTTTCTTTTATTGCAATTCTTTTTCAAGCATAAAGTCAATGTTGCTCTTCCAATACCTCCAGCAAGTCTATCATTGTGCCAGTTAATGAACCATAGCTTCATTTTCTTACTCTCCTGCACCCTGAGTGCATTTTGCTGACATACACAGTACGTGGCCAGATAAAATAGACTCACTGCCCATTTCCATCATTGTTTCCCAATTCAGCAATGTACTGAGTTTGGTGAAAGACTTTCGCCATATTTAGAATCATTAGGCTGGATTGTACAGGCCATTGACAGGTATGGTGACACAGTGGTTAGCACAGCTATCTCACAGCGCCAGGAATCGGCCTTTGGTGACTGTCTGTGTGGAGTTTGCACGTTCTCTCGGTGTCTGCATGGGTTTCTTCCAGATGCTCCAGTTACCTCCCACACTCCAAAGATGTGCATGTTAGGTGGATTGGCCATGCTAAATGCTTAGTCTCAGGGGGACTAGCAGAGTGAATGTGTGGGGTTACGAGGATGGTGCTTGGTTGGGATTTGTCAGTCCAGGCTGAATGGTAGGATTCTTGGTGGGAAACTAGGTGGTGGAATTGTATATTAACCGCTCTGCCATCAACAGCATGCTCACTACTGGACAGTTTGGTCGTCACACTTACACTGGGTTGTACAGAGCCCACCCTCAGCACATAAACCAGCCCATAAGATGGTTACAGCACAGAGAAGGCCATTCATCCCATTTTTCCCATGCCTGCTTATCTCTTCCCACTCCTCTGTCTTTTCCCTATAGCCTTGCAATTGTTTTTGCTTTATATAATTATCCAATTTGCCATTGATAGAAACAATTAAATCTGCCACCATCAGACTCTCAAGCGCTGTATTCCAGATCCTAATCAGTTGTTGTGCAGAAAAGCCTTTCCCCATGTCACCTCTGGTTCTTTTGCCGATCAGTTTCCTTTGGTATTTAAACTTTCTGCCAAGAGGAATGGTTTCCCTTTTTATTCTGTCTAGACACTTCACCTCTGTCAAATCAACTCTGCAACCTTCTCATCTCTCAGGTGAACATCCCCAGATTCACTAAATCCATGTAACTAAAGTCTCTCACCCCCAGAATTCTTGTAAATCCTTTCTGGACTCTCTCCAAGGTCGTCACATCTTTCCTAAACTTAAATAGTTTTAAGAGTGCAAGGTCCAATTGAACATTTAAGTTTAGTTTAAAGTTCATTTACTAGTGTCACAAGCAGGTTTACATTCACACTGCAATGAAGTTATTGTGAAAATCCCCTAGCCACCACACTCCTGTTCGGGTACATGGGGGAAGACCAATGCACTTAACCGGCACATCTTTCAGACTGTGGGAGGAAACCTGAGCACTGGAAAACCCCAAAATCTCAAAATATTCTATAAGTATATCAATGGGAAGAGGGAAACAAGGAAAGAGTAGGGTCCATTAAGGATCAAGGGAGCAAAGTGTGGATGGAACAAGAGGACATTGGAAAAGTGTTGAATGAATATTTCACATCTGTCTTCACTCAAGAGAATGAGGACCATGGTTTGGAATTCAGGGAGAGGGACAATGAGGTTCTTGAGCAAATTAACATAGGGAAAGACAAGATATTGGTAGCCTTAAAAGTGGATGAAGCTCCAGGTCCAGATGAATTGTGTCCTCGGTTGCTGTGAGAGAGATTTCAGGGGCTCTGACCCAAATTTATGATTCCTCTCTGGCCACAGAGGAGGTAAGAAATCTCACAACACGAGGTTAAAGTCCAATAGGTTTATTTGTAGCAAACACCACTAGCTTTCGGAACTGGCTGTTTCTTTGTCAGGTGGGTGGGAGTTCTGATCACAAACAGGGCATATAAAGACACAAACTCAATTTACATGAATAATGATTGGAATGTGAGTCTTTATAGCTAATCAAGTCTTAAAGGTACAGACAATGTGAGTGGAGAGATAATTTGTGTCTTTAATGCCCTTCTTGTGATCAGAACTCCCAGCCACCTGATGAAGGAACAGCCAGTTCCGAAAGTTAGTGGCTTTTGCTACACATAAACATATTGGACTTTAACTAGTGTTGTGAGACTTCTTACTGTATTTATCCCAGTCCAATGCCGGCATCTCCACATCATGGAGGAGGTGCCAGACGACAGGAGAATAGCCAATGTAGTTCTGCTATTTAAGAAGGGTTGTAGAGATAAACCAGGGAACTAAGGCCAATGAATCTCACATCAGTGGTAGGGAAACTCTTGGAGAAACTTCTGAAGGACAGCATCATTCTCCACTTGGAGAGGCAAAGCTTGATCAGGGATAGGCAGCATGACTTCATCATTACAAATTTGATTGAATTTTTTGAGGAGGTGACCAGGTGTGTAAACAAGGATTGTGTAGCCAATGTAGGTTATATGGATTCCAGCAAAGCCTTTGACAAGGCCCCACATGGGAGATTTGTAAAGAAGGGAAATTCACATGGGATAAAGGGTAATTTGAAAAAGTGGATTCAAAATTGGCTCAATTGCAGAAAACAGAGGGTGATGATAGAAGGTGGCTTTAGTAACTAGAAGCCAGTGTCCAGTAGCATACCTCAAGGATCTGTGTTGCACCCTTATTTTTCATCATTTATATAAATGATATTGCTAACTGTGGGGGGTAGGATTAATAAGTTTGCAGATGACACAAAGATTGGATAGGCGGTTAACAGTGAGCCAGAGTTTCTTGGGCTACGAGAAGATATAGATGGAATGGACAGTTAAGTGGCAGATGGAATTTAACTCCGAAAAGTGTGAGGTGATGCACTTTGGAAGAAGTAATTTGACAAGAAAGTACTTAATGAATGATAGGACACTGGGAAGTTCTGCGGAACAAAGGGACCTTGGCGTTTTTGTCCACAGATCTCTCAGAGCAGAAGGGATTCTTAATAGGGTGGTGAAAAAGGCATATAGGATACTTGTCTTTATCAATCGAGACATTGATTACAAAAGCAGGGAAACCATTCTGGAGTTGCATACAACTTTGGTAAGGCCACAGCTAGAGTATTGTGTGCAATTCGGGTTGCCATATTATAGGAGGGATGTGATTGCAGTGGCGGGGGTGCAGAGGAGATTCACCAGGATGCTACCTGGGATGGAACATTTAAGTTATGAAGAAAGGTTGGATAAACTTTTCATTGGAGCAGAGAAGACTGAGGAGCAACCTAATCTAGATGTACAAGATTATGAGACAAATGGACAGAGTGGATAAGGAGCCGCTGTCCCCCTTAATTGAAGGGTCGGTCACGAGGAGATATAGGTTCAAGGTGAGCCTCGCTGGAACGATGGAGGTTGAGGGGCAGTCTGATGGAAGCCTACAAGATTGATGGGTATGGACAGAGTGGACAGTCAGAAGCTTTTTCCCAGGGAGCAAGACTCAATTACTAGGAGGCATAGGTTTAAGGTGCAAGGGGCAAAGTTTAAAGAAGATGTACGAGGCAAGTTTTTTACACAGGGGATAGTGGGTGCCTGGAACTCGCTGCTGGAGGAGGCAGTGGAAGCAGATACAATAGTGACTATTAAGGGGCATGTGGACAAGAACATGAATAGGATGGAAATGGAGCAATGTGATCCTCGGAAGGGTAGGAAGGTTTTAGTTCAGTCGGGCAGGTTTGAAGGGCTGAAGGATTCTCTGTGAGGGGCAGGAGGTTTAGTGGGGTTGTGGGGAAAAACATTTTTACCCAGAGTGTGGTGACAGTCTGGAATGTGCTGCCTGGGAGGGTGGTGGAGGCATGTTGCCTCGTAACCTTTAAAAGTACCTGAGTGAGCATTTGGTGCATCATAACATTCAGCGTTATGGGCCAAGTGCCGGCAGATGGGATTAAGTGGGAGTTGTAATGTGTCAGTGTGGACTCAATGGGCCAAAGGGCCTCTTCTGTGCTGTATGATTCTATCATTTCATGTTGTCTGTCCTCATTCTTCTTACCAAAATTTATAATTTCACTATTCTCTGCATTGAATATCATCTGCCATTTGCCCATCCACTTTGCCAGTCCATGTTCACCTGAAATCTGTTACTGTTCTTCTCTGTGCAAACTTTGAAACTGCACCCTGAGCACCCATGTGCAGGCGATTAATATGCATCAAAATGAGCAATGTTCCTAATTCCAGCCCCTGGGGAACACTGCTGTGTACTTCCGTCAATTCTGAAAAAGCACTATTACAATTGTTCCCTCAGAAGAACAAGCTTCTCGTTGAGTAACCTTGGCCATCCAGTTTGTGTCAAAGTCAATGAGCTAAGAGCAGCCTGGCTGCTCCCAGGAGAGAATTTAATGGGTGTCTGCTATCCATTTTCTTTCTTTAAAAAGTCATTCTGACGACTCCATTAACTGTTTGTATTGGCATAAGGGTAAAACTCTGCTTCTAAATTATTCAAACATTGCTTGTAATTTAATTTTACATTC
Organism: Carcharhinus amblyrhynchos; assembly: GCF_965287045.1. Taxonomy (NCBI): domain Eukaryota; kingdom Metazoa; phylum Chordata; class Chondrichthyes; order Carcharhiniformes; family Carcharhinidae; genus Carcharhinus; species Carcharhinus amblyrhynchos. The sequence goes on along the minus strand of NC_137324.1, from coordinate 41,006,395 downwards.
TCCTTTATCATTTTGGCCTTTGTTGCATCTGTGAAGAATAGCATCACATCGGTAGATTGCCCTGGGAGCAATCACTGTTAGTAACTAAGCTACTCTTCACCGATGTTCTTTGCAGAACTCCTACAGGACGTGACTAAAATGCATATTCAAGTAATTGTGATAGGAATGAGAAAGTTTTGCTTTATTTAGGGGATTGTTGTACTTTATGACCATTGATAAGTGGTAAACTGATGAAGTGACACACCGTTAAGGAGTGACTTGACAATTTCCTGAGAATGCCATGTATGTGCATGTGTGAGAATGTGTGGCATGTAACACACACTAAGCCCTTTTACTGATATATAATGGCTTACTGTGAGCTCCTGCAATTTTCTTGCCTAAAATAGCTTCTCGGGTGGAGAGAGTTCCCTGAAATTAGCAAGATGTGGTGGCACAGTGCTTAGCACTGCTGCCTCACAGTGCCACTGTCTGGACGGGGTCTGCACATTCTTCCCTTGTCTGCATGGGTTTCCCCCGGGTGCTCCCATTGTCCAAAAGATGTGCTGGTTAGGTGCATTGTACCCGAACAGACACCGGAGTGTGACAACTAGAAGATTTTCACAGTAACTTAATTGCAGCATTAATGTAAGCCAACTTGTGACACTAAGAATAAGCTTAAAACTAGGTGTTTTTGACCTGTTTGTCGGGATGGGGTGGGTAGGGGTAGGGGTTGGGGGCGGGCACAAGGAGTGTCACAGATCTTTGCTTCTCCTAGAAGATAGCATGCTGAGCAACTGAGCCATCTCAGGTTTGAAAGCATTAAGCTGAGTTTCCTTCTTCCCAAACCCAGCCCTACTTAAATTGATTGTAATACCCCTACTTCTGACCTTGCTGAGATCTGTTAACATGTGCAAAGGCCCAGGATTGTCCTGTTCTGTGTGACCCAGTTCTGCACTCGGAGGGGAGCAATCAAATGAACAACTAGAAGAGCCTTGTAATAATTATACCAAAGTTTAGTTCTTCGTCGTGTACAGGGAACTGCATTCATAGAAATATTTTCAAAAGGATAGATTAAAAAAGTGGGAGACCTTTCTTCTCCTCGTATCTAAGAAGCATAATTCTGGTATGAAACCAAATAATTCTGCCGTTTTGACACCTCTTCTTTATACAAGGTGACTAATTCATTCATTGGGACACTTATACTGAGCAGACATAAATGCTGATATTTCCCAAATGCATCCAGGTCAATTGAGAACATGACTTCAGTTTCTTTGCCCCTATTTAAGACAAAACATTGCCAACATGCAATACAGAGGTTGAACTGATCAGTGAGAGAAGACTCGTAAGGAATACTGATCTACAAAGATAAAGAGAGAAAGGATAACTCCAACTCTTATCCTTCCTGGAGCCAATTCAGGATTGAGGAATTTCCTGACTGTTGCTATTTCATTCGTCCGGGAGGAATTGGCTCAGGCAGTGGAAAAGGATTGGAAGTGTTCTTTTTTCCTTGCGTAATTGTAATATTGTTTTGATTTGCTAGTGTTTTTTTTTGTGACGAGATTACCAACTGTATGAACAATTATTTTCTTTCTCATTTGGTGAGCAGCCTGTTAGCCGGCACTCTGTGAATTTGGGATGCAAGTCTGTTATAATGGGTGAAAAAGCTGAAAATGTTGTTACACTGTAACTGATGTCTGTCCGCCACCATGCACTTAATCATGTCTTTCTGTTGAAGCATTCATTGCATACATTACATTACTGTTAACCATGTGTTTGTTAATCTTATACGCCTTTGCGAGGCTTCATCCATTTCCTTGAGTTTATTTTCTTGTTTTTTTTCGATTGCAAGTATTGCTTTTGACTGATGCTGTGTTTGGTACTTTTCCCCCTCCAAAAATTCTCTTCTTCTTTTGCCATTCGATCAAAAACCAAACCAAGCAGAGACAGTCATAGCCCGCAGTGTCAGGCTGTAGGAAAAGTATCCATAACAATGAAATGGAGAAAACGGTCCAGTGCGTAAGTTCTGTCAACTAGAAGTTAAAGTGTGATCTGATGGCGTCATGTAACAAGCTCAACGATTGGTTGCATGACATGCCGTCAAGTTTGGTGGAGGTGCTGTGAAAGCATTTTTCTTGGATGTTGTATCAGTTAATGATTGGCCAGTCATGATCACATATGTGCCTTTTGATTGTGTGATGCCACTATTCTTGCTGTGCTCATTTTAGTTTAGTGTTTGCGGTGGTTCCTTTTTAAATAAATATTATTTCTTTTTCGTTACCTTTTTTTACTTTTTAGTCCTGTCAGCTTTCTTCGCTTCTTTAGATGTCACATAAAACATTGATTCCCGATCCTTTTTTTTTTGAAAAAAAAATAATTTTTTAAAAAATGAGGTTTACCTGTATAATAAAAATGTGTTTCTTTGCACTGAAACTATTGTGATTTGTTTATTTTTTGAAGGAGGGGGCCTTTTTCATTTGAAGTGCCTAGGGCAAAAACAAAATGTCGCTGGATGCCAGCAGTCGCACATCCAAACTTACGCAAACAATGCCAAAAAAAAATGGCCAAAGCGTGCCTAACAATTTCAGATTCATTTTCAGTAGTATGTAAAAATGTCCCGGAACCAAAGTGTTTTTTTTTTGTGCAACTGAAAAAGGGTCCTTTGAAATTGTTTTTTTATTTTTGCTGTTGTAATTGTTCGATTGCTGTGTACGGTTTGCTCTTTGTTTAAACAACAGTGTGGGAACCTGCCAGCATGGATTGATATTCCGCATGTCACTCGTCCACTGAAGTGGATCATTGCAGTTCTAGATTCTATTGTTTTTTTTTAATATATAAAAAGTGTGAGCGGAATCTGCCTGCTAGCTGTAGACAGAACTGCTGTGAGATTTTTCTTTGGATTTAATATTATCTCTAGTGTTTAATGTAGCATTGCACTTTTTTTTAAAACATGTAATGCAGATTCTTAAAGACACAGTATCCCTGGCCGAATGCCAAAACTGTTTTGTAATCAACCTTTTTTTAAGTTTAGCCTTTCAAATACTGCAGCCTTTTCAAAATGCTTTGTGATTCTCCCTCATCCTCGTGCTATCTTTAGAATAAGCTCTTGCTTCAAGTCAATAAAGGAGCTGAAGCATCTTCTCTCATTGATCAAAGGCTGGATATTGGGCTGTTCCAAATTTTCTCTTGGCTTCAATATATCATGACAATTTTCCCCTAAATTTATCTTTCATTGGCCTCAACCATTCTCCTATCCTTTATTTATTAGCATCAAAGGAGGCTTACATTAATGCCACAATGAAGATCCCCTGGTCACCACACTCCGGCACCCTGTTTGGGTCAGTGCACCTAACCAGCACGCCTTTCAGACTGTGGGAAGAAACCAGGCCTCCCGGAGGAAACCCACGCAGACAAGGGGAGAACGTGCAAACTCCACACAAACAACAACCCAAGCTGGGAATCGAACCCGGATCCCTGGCGCTGTGAGGCAGCAGTGCTAATCACTGTGCCACCATGTCGCCCTAATGCAGCAGATGTAGCTTTTTATAAGTAAATACATTTTATATGTCCTTCTCACCCACCTCCTTTCATGGCTGAAGTGTCCAAAATTCCTCAGTCTTTCTTCAAATTTCAATCACCTGTTGCTCAGCCTTGGTCGTGTGCACCTTATTCCCTGTATCTCCAGGGTTTGAATCCCTCCCTTGTAAATTCCATGACCAAACTGGACTCAAGGTGAGGTCTCACACAGAGTTTCAGCTTATGATTTTCCAATTCATATCCCCACTGAAATTAGCAATGTTTCTCTTTGTTCAGTGTGACTTCAGTCAAACTGGCAGCAGCAGCCTTAGACTGAGAGATATACAGCATGGAAACAGGCCCTTCGGCTCAACTCATCCCTGCTGATCAAGTTTCCTAAACTAAACTAGATCCATTTGATTGTCAGCCTGATTGACAAATGCCACCAAAACTGTCGAGCTACCAGCTCTCAGTTATAGTCCACTGCAGTCCTGCAGATTCAGGACTGGATAACGACCCATACATCATCATGTTTCTGTCATATACATTGTGTGCTACATTTGAATGTAGTCAAATACATAGTATATATAACAAAGTATTTATAGCACAGAAACTGGCCATTTAGCCCTACAGGTGCGTGTCAATGTTTATAAGAACATAAGAACATAAGAACATAAGAAATAGGAGCAGGAGTAGGCCATCTGGCCCTTCGAGCCTGCCCCGCCATTCAATAAGATCATGGCTGATCTGTCGTGGCTCAGTTCCACTTTCCCGCCCTCTCCCCATAACCCTTAATCCCCTCTCTTATCAAAAACCCATCAACCCGCTTCTTAAAAATATTTAGCGAGGCAGCCTCCACCACTTCAACGGGCAGAGAATTCCAGAGATTCACCACCCTTTGAGTGAAGAAGTTCCTCCTCAACTCCGTTCTGAACTGCCCCCCCTTTATCTTGAGGCTGTGCCCCCTAGTCCTACTGTCTTTTTTGAGCGGGAAGAGTCTTTCCACCTCTATCCTATCCATCCCATTCATCATCTTATACGTCTCAATGAGATCTCCCCTCATTCTTCTAAACTCTAACGAGTACAAGCCTAGTTTATTCAGCCTCTCCTCATAGCTCAACCCCCTCAACTCCGGTATCAGCCTAGTAAACCTCCTCTGCACTCCCTCCAAGGCCAAAATATCCTTGCGCAGGTGCGGCGCCCAAAACTGCACACAGTACTCCAGCTGCGGCCTCACCAATGCCCTATACAGCTGCAGCAAGACCTCCCTACTTTTATATTCAATCCCCCTCGCTATGAAGGCCAGCATCCCATTCGCCTTCCTGACCACCTGCTGCACCTGCAGGCTGGGTTTTTGCGACTCATGCACAAGGACCCCGAGGTCCCTCTGCACCGTCGCCTGCTGCAGTTTTTCGCCACGTAAGTAATAGTCCTTCCTACCATTCTTCCTACCAAAGTGGACCACCTCACACTTGCCAACATTAAATTCCATTTGCCATTTCCTGGCCCATTCACCCAGCCTATCTAGATCCTTCTGCAGACTCTCCACACCCTCCGCACAATTTGCCTTTCCCCCAAGCTTATTCTCACCCTTTGTCATCCTAACCCATCAACACACCCTTTGTTTTCTTCTCATCATATGTTTATCTAGCTTCCCTTTTAATGCATCAGTGCTAGGCACCTCAGTGGGTGACACGGTGGCACAGTGGTTAGCAGTGCTGCATCACAGCGCCAGAGACCCGGGTTCAATTCAGCCTTGGGTCAGTGTCTGTGTGGAGTTTGTACATTCTCCCTGTGTCTGCATGGGTTTCCTCTGGATGCTCTGCTTTCCTCCCACACTCCAAAGTTGTGCAGGTTAGCCAGATTGGCCATGCTAAATTGTCCCTTAGTGTTCCAAGATATGTAGGTTAGTTGGGTTAGCCACAGTAAATGTTTGGAGCTACGGGGTGAGGACCTGGGTAAGATACTCTGTCAGAGCATCGATGCAGACTCGATGGGCCAAATGGCCTCTTCTGCCACTGAGGATTCTATGGTTCCTCTTTTCAGTAATGAATTGCATTCTCTGGGAAAAGAAGTTTCTCCTGTGTTCCCTACTTGTTTCATCAGTGACCATCTACCAATGTGGCCTCTAATAACAAGGGTTTTATCAATGCAAAATTAATTTGGATGCTTGGTTTCCACATCAAAAAAAACTTTTATGCATCAAGCCATTAGCTTAAAATACACGTGAAATATACAAACCACTTGATATTTTGAAAAGGCTGAAGACTTCAGAAAAGGCATATCTTGTAGATGCAATCCCTGGACTTTCAGATTGAAGGCAGAAAAAGCAGGGTGCTGTTTCTTTAGATTATAGTTCCAGTAAAACACGATTGGTGTCGTCTTTTTTCTACACACTGTCACACTCCCATCCCTAATCTGCCTTGTCTTGTCTTCACCTTTTAGGGCGGAAACTGGAGAGGACCGCATGTACAAAAAAAAATAATAAAAGTACTGTTAAATAAACCTTTGGACATATCAGCATACGCCAATCAAGCTGAAGACTTCTTCAGACTTTTATCTTTGACTGCTCTGATTGTTTAGACTGTTAAGTCTCTTCAAAATGTATCACTTCTGCTGAAGGATGAGTTTTGAACGCCTGGAAGGAGAAAATATATTAAAAAAAAGATACTAGGAGCTTGTAGAGCAACAAGTTGATAAGGAGTGCCTGTTGTCATCATGGATACAGTTGCCATGGTCACACATGGTAACAGTCACTATAAGTATCTGTCATTCCTTAGGTATTTTAGGGACCAAAGGACCAAACTTTTTATTGCAGACTTGTAGTCGTATGTAAATTATGGATTTCTTTCCTTCTCACACTGTTCCTAAAACAGTCTGAAGAGTTTATCTTGAATTGTAAAAAAAAGTAAAGTAATAATAATGATAATACTTAACTGCTTTTAAATAAGCAAGATTGTAGTTCTTTGATACTTTGGGAGGCACTTTGGTATCATTAATTCAAGTAAGTAGTTTTCATATGGTTTTCTGTAACTTTCATGAGGACTGACGTTTGAGATTGGCTTAACTGTGATTTGTGGGAAGCAAAAACAAAATCTTACTGAACGAGGACTATTTTGGAAATAGGATTATTGCTTGAAAATGGTTCATTGTGTTCTTAACCTTCCCTTGAAAAAAAAGAAACTCAATAGATGTACAGAATAAAAAAAAACTTTTAAATTACCAATATAAAAATATAAAAAAAAATTAGACATAAAAATGCAAAAAATAGAGGTTAGCGTTACTGCTAAAAATAAGAAATCCTGTAGAATTGTAATTTTGTAGAATTTAGATGAGCATATGTTCATATACTGCCACTTGCTATCTGATCCTGTTAAATACTGACGGAAGATAAGCTACACTGGCAGCTCCTTGACTGCAATCATTCCAGCTACGATTAAAAAAAATGAATTAAAAATATATTTAAAAAAACACACAAAAAATTGAAAACTATTGTAAACATTGCAGCAAAACGCGGATGTGAATATCCACCATGTTAGTGAGGGTCCCGGACTGACATGAAATCAGTCTGGAAGACCTGCTTGACATCATCAGGACCTGCTCTCTGCAAAACTCTTACCAACCTCCATCCATTACGATCGCACTCTCTGGTGTTCAAACACAAAATAAACTTCAGGGCCAGCGTAAAGTCCCTGACTCCCACCAAATTAACATTGAATCCGTATTTCAAAAGAAATAACTCAAAAAAAAATAGTGAATCTCTGCTGTTTACAGGAGGTACGAAAAAAAAAACAGAGAATGTTTAAAAAGGTTCTGGCTCTGTTTTATGTAAATAAATTTGCATATTTTGTAGGACTTTTACTGTACTGATTGAGAAAAAAAAGGAAACTATTTAATGAAAGCACGGTATTTATCTTTGGTAACTGATGCAATGGAGCAGTTGAAACAAAAAGCACTGTGTTGATTGCTGTAAAATCTGGAACCAATTTATTTATGAATTATTTATTCAGTTTATTTATTGTTCTTTCAGGAGGATGTCATGTTTTAAATTAATTTACAAATGCTAGCATTATAGCTGGCTGCTGCATTGTTTTATTTTTTTTAATTTATTCCTTGTAGGAGGTTTTTTAAAAAAATACATTCATTTTGATATTTTTTCAATTTCTATTTGCCTTTTTTTCTATAATTTTTGTTTCTGTCGTACTTTATCAAAAGAAACGTGCTGTATACCTATATCCAGTGTGGCATACAGTTATTACAAGACTGCTCTCTTCATTCTCAATTACCTGGAAACAATTGTAATCTTCATGTAAGTACTGGATGACGCTTTTCAGCTTAGCCCTAAATAAAGCACAGTTTAAGAAAAAGCATCTTGGCTTCTTTTTGGGTCTGTTCACATCATCGCTGGCTGCACATTCAGCCCAAGTAGCTGCATGCAATTTCTCACACACAGCCCTGCTATTTTAAAACTGTCCAAAAAGATTGCTCTATCTTTAGAGACGCTCCAAGCTGTGAGAAATTGTTCACTAATGAACAAAGGTTTCCCTGACAACCCCCAGAGCTAACAATGGAGGGTAAATACATTCTCCGAGGCAATCAAGTTCGACGTCGGGTGCCTGCACTTTTCCAAACACCAAATCAAGAGAGAAGCCCGGGGAAGAGCACATAATACCACCGTGCAGCCAAGCACAGCTGATGCCTAAGGTATCATTCCAGCATTGTACCACCATAGGTGGAAGAGCAACACAGAGAAACACCAGGAAAAGTGGTTTAAAGCACAGCATTGCTGCAACAGGAATTTGCATTTATACGGCTTCTTTAAAAGTAGTAAAATTTCCCCAGGGATTTTACATCAGAATATTCAGACAAAAGGTGTTAAAGATATAAATATGAGGCAACCGAAGGTGTGATTCAAAGAGGCAGAAAATACAAAATACAATCATGGGAATTTGGCTCCCAAAATCTTCAAGTATGAGGACATGAAACAAGAATAGGGAGTGTGTATTAAACAGCGTGACAGTACTGATCAGGGAAGGGATTTGACTATATTGGCAGTAAATGTATTGGATGCATAGCTCTCCAATAAATAAGATGCTGGTTGCATTACCAGAGGGAAAGGATAGAAATCTAATGATTTACCATTATTACCGCAGCAGTCACTCATGATGTACCATACAGAGTGTTGTTTGTAATGCTCATCATTGCATTATACGAGTTATATTATTTGGTCCTCACGAGGGTGCAGTATTGTGCTTAATCTAATTGTAGAAGTGGAGATTTCAAGTAGACTGGAAGTTTGCAAAATCATGACGAGATTAATAACTACCAGTATCAAGGGGGTGATGGCCTTTAATTGGCTGGAAACTCAGCAATAATCTCATTAAAAACCAATGCTTGAAGATTTCTTACTGTGTATAGAAATGACAACGACTCTGTATTGTCGCTGTCATGATGTGTTTCTAAAGGCTGCTTTGTACGTGTGATTTATAATGCGTTAACCGTGGCCCTGTTGAATAATGACATGGCTTAGCTATCACAGAAACATTAGCACGAGCTCCAAATAAACTGCCTCTCATAAAATTGAAAATGTTTCATTTAGGACACAGTTAATTTTGAGCTCTATAAATTATAGGTTCAAAAAACAAAAATGCATTACTTTGAAAAAGTTAAGTCGCACACCCACACTCACACTGTGGCTCCAATTCCCTCTTACTCCAGTGCAAAGATGAGACCATAGGGGCAGAAAAATGTGATGACAGGTCACTAACCCCTTTCAATATTGCTTTGAGGTTTCTAGGATTTCAGCTTAAACTGACATAAGATGCATGCTAAAGACAGACAATTAATTAAAGGACGTGAGAGAAGACATTTCTGCTTCTCTTATCTCATCTTCCTAAGGTTTAGCAGGGGTATCCCAGACTGGTACAAGACGCCAAACTCTTGAATCTGAAACAGGGTTTGAGAGTCAGGCAAAAAATGGTGAACAAAGCTCAAGAATAGAGGCAACATTTCTTTTTGAATTTATAGAGATTCTGCTTTGGGTCAAAAGGTCTTACGGTCGGCTGCCATTTCTCCCAGCCCCTGCTGCCTGCTCACTCCAACTTCTAATTTACCATCCCAAATGCTGGACCCAGAATTGGCCTGAGCCCAGAACCTGAGCTTTTAATTAGAGACAGGTCCACTGGGGCTTGGCACAGCACATTTTGACATGGGGATTACCCCCCACCCCCACATCACTATGAGATATGGATGCAGTTGCAGTAATTGACAGAAATGTAACTTGTGAACATGGATAAGCCATTCAATGGCAGCACACCTTCCTCTAAATTGGAAGGCTGTGGATTCATGCTCCGGCCAGATTTTTGACCACATATTTGGAATATAGAAAATAGAAACAGGAGTAGGCCATTCAGCCCTTTGAGCTGCTATACCATTCATTTTGATCATGATTGATTTTCAAATTCAATATCCTGATTCCGCCATTCCCCTGGTATCCCTTGAGCTCTTTCGCTTCTTGAGCTATATCTAATTTCTTCTTGAATTCACATAACATTTTGGCCTCAACTACTTCCTGTAATATGAATTCCACAGACTCTGCACTCTCTGGGTGAAGAAATTTCTCCTCACCTCAGTTCTAAATGGTCTACTTCTTATCCTCAAACTCTCCCACCATCAGGACCATTCTCGCTGAATCTAACCTGTCTAATCCTGTTAAAATTTTATATATTTCTATGAGACTCTGTCTCACTCTTCTAAACGCCACTGAATACAATCCTAACCAACTTAGTTTCTTCTCACATGACAGATGGCCTACTCCTGCTCCTTTTTCTTATGTTCTTATAGACCTGCCATCCTAGGAATCAGCCTTGTAAACATTCACTGTACTCCCTCTATAGCAAGAACATCTTTCTTCAGACAAAGACTCCAACAAAGACTCCAAAACCGCATACAATACTCCAGGTGTGGACTCACCTACACCCTGTATAATTGCAATAAAACATCCCTATTCCTAAACTCAAATCCTCGCAATATGAAAGCCAACATACCATTTGCCTTCTTTATTGCCTGCTGTACCTGCGTACTTATTTTCAGTAACTGACACACAAGAACATTAAGGTCTCACTGAGTATCCACCTCTCTCAGTTTACATCCATTCAAATAATAATCAGCCTTCCTATTATTGTTACTGATGTGATAAACCTCACATTTATCCACATTAAAGTTTATTTCTTAGTCACAAGTAGGCTTACATTCACACTGCAGTGAAGTTACTGTGAAAATCTCCTAGTTGCCACACTCCAGCGTCTGCTTGGGTACACTGAGGGAGAATTTAGCACGGCCAATGCACATAACCTGCATATCTTTGGACATCTGCCATACATAATGGTGGGGCAGGCTCGAAGGGCTAGATGGCCTACTCCTGCTCCTATTTCTTATGTTCTTATATGCTTACTCATTCAGCCTGTCCAAATTGTGCTGAAGCATCCCTGCATCCTCCTCACAGTTCACCCTCCCACCCAACTTTATATCATCTGCAAATTTGGAGACAATACATTTAGTTCCCTTCTCCAAATCATTAATAAGTAATGTGAACAGTTGGGGGTCCTTGCAGAGATGCCTGCGGAACAACAATAGTCACTGCCTGCCAATTGGAGAAAGACTCACTTATGCCAACTTTTTGCTTCCAATCTGCTAAACCTGTTGGACTTTAACCTGGTGTTGTGAGACTTCTTACTGTGCCTTCCCCAGTCCAACACCGGCATCTCCATATCATATCGGCTAACCAGTATTCCATCCATCTCAAGACACTTCCTGCAATCCCATATGCTTTAACTTTACACCAGGCAAGCACTTCAGTCCAGTTCTAAGTGCTGCATTGCCAGAAGAGCTGTAATTCAACTGAGACCTTACATCAAAGCCCTTTCAGGTGAGAAAAGAGCAAGTGGAAGTTTTTGAAAAATAGGACATCGTTCCTAATGGTCTGAGCAACATGTATCTCTCCACAAGAATCATTAAACCACAAAATTAGTCATGGCCCAAAAATAGATTTGAAAATTAGCCTGCACTTGTTGCATTCAATGCAGGCAACACATAACTGCCTGCTGGTGATTGTAACACACTGAAGTGAATACATATGTGAGCAGGCGTGCACATTTGAGAGAGGATAGTGGAAATCCATTTGTACCTACAGTATTAAAAACCAGTCAGCATCTTTTAATGGAAAGAGAGCATTACGGCTGTAGCAAGTGCTGAACATCATTGTAAAAAAGATTTTGATCTGGAAAAGACACAGGATAGTACAAAATCTCAAAGAGCGGCTCCAAGACTTTCCAACACTGCATTGGAGGACATGCACAGGAGGAAAGATGTCCTCTATACACAGAGACGAGAAGACCTGCCAGACAAATTCACTGAAAGCAATAGGCACAGTTACCCATGGTAGTCAATGCCAGGGGGTATAGTCTCCTTGGACCTGGGTACAATGCAGCAAAAAGTCCAATGATCTCACGCCAATTCAAGGTCAGTGAATTCATCTTTTAAGACCATAATCATACTAAATACACCACTGGCTTCACATACTGTTCAGTGCACCACTCCCACTTCACTCACAGGAACATAGGAATATTAGGAATTAGGAGCAGAAGTAGGCAAATCCAGCCCTTCAACACTGCTCTGTCATTCAATCAGATCATGGCTGATCTCTCTCTGGTCTCAAATCCAACCCTCCACCTGTCCTCCATATTGCTCTTTCCCCTTTTCAATTAGCAATATGTCTATCTCCCTTTTAAAACCTTTCAATGATTCAGAATCCACCACACTATGGTCAGTAAGTGCCACAAATTAGCACCTTCTGCAAGAAGTATTTCCTCCTCATTTCAGTTTTGAATCTATCGCCTCGCAATCGATACTTATGACCTCTTGTTCTAGATTTCCCCGTAAGTGGAAACATTTGGTCTACATTTACTTTATCAATCCCTTTTAAAATTCTATATAGCGCAATCAGATCCCCTCTCATCCTTCTAAACCCCAGTGAGTACAAGTCCAAACTGTTTAATCTCTCTTCATACATCAATTCCCTTCCCCGGAATCAATCTGATGAACCTCACCTACCAACTATCAGAATATTCATAGCGTCATCTCACCGTCACACATTAGCACTGTTGCATGAGTTATATTTGACTTGATTTATTATTGTCACATGTATTAGCATGCAGTGAAAAGTATTGTTTCTTGCGCGCTATACAAGCATACTGTTTATAGAGAAGAAAATGAGACAGTGCAGAATGTAGTGAAAAAAATCATAGCTAGGGTATAGAAAAAGATCAATTTAATGCAATGTAGGTTCCATTCAAATTCCAACGGCAGCAGGAAGGAAATTGTTCTTGAGTCAGTTAGTACATGACCTCAGACTTTCGTATCATTTTCCCAATGGAAGAAGGTGGAAGAGAGACTGTCCGGGGTGGTGGGGTCCTTAATTATGTTGGTTGTTTGCCTTGGCAGTAGAGTCAATGGATGAGAGGCTGGTTTGGTTGACAGATTGGGTTACATTCATGACCTTTTGTAGTTTCTTGGGCAAAGCAGGAGCCATACCAAGCTGTGATACAAGCAGAAAAAAATGCTTTCTATGGTGCATCTGTAAAAGATGGTGAGAGTTGTGGTTGACATGCCAAATTGATTCGTGCCGTGACTAGCCTTTCGAAGCACTTCATGATGATGGATGCCAAAACCACCGGACGATAGTTATTAAGGCATACTGCTTGGCTTTGCTTAAGTACTGAGAAGATGGTTCTCTTCTTGAAGCAGAGAGGGACCTCATATCTGCTTTTCACAGCTTCCACATACTGTCAGCTATTCAACCAAGACAGGCACATCACCCATACACATGGGATTAGGCTTCTGCTCATCAGTCATGCATGTTGGCAGGCCCAGAAGCAGGGGCGAACTGTGTTCGGCTAATTAACAGTGACTAGCCTGGAACGAATGCTGAGAAAGGCTGGTGATGTGGAGGGTGATGGAGGGAGCAGGGGGTGGGGGTGAGAGCAGGGGGTGGCGGGAAGAGGGTAGGCACCAAGAAATGTGTGGGTGCAAGTGGGCTTGTCTAATGAGTCCCCTGCAGGCAGAAAGTTGCTGCAGAGCTGTCTCGGGGAGCTGCAGGCCTCTGCAAATTAAATGAGGTGAAAGGAATGCAGCAAAGAGTGTCTATGCAGCACATTCAAGCACCTGACAGCAGGACTCAAAAACATCTCAGTTCACAGGCATCTTTTTTTTCAGTATATTTCACTCAGACATTCCACCCCACCCTGGATCAAGGTTGTAGTGGGAACAGGAATGCCGGCTGACAATATGACCCATCTCCCACCTGGAAAAGCGGATAGGACGGTTAAAATCACTTCTGACTGACTCCATAATGGGCTTCATTGTCCGCTTCACCGTCAGCAGACACTCAACCAACTGCTGCATATGGCTGCTGAGCAACATGTGGTGTCAATGCACAATGATGTGGAACTCATGCCTCATGTTTTATCACATGACATCATGCGCTGTCAGGTCAAGCACACACTTGCTCAAACAATGTCAAATTCTGTCCATTGTTCACACTGATCGACATGTTTCCCTCTGTTGTCAGGAAAAGATGGTGTATTATTGGAGGTAGAAGCAGCAAACCCTCCGGTGACAGGCAAAGCTGCCTGCCCTTCCCTTTATGAGATAAACACTGTAGTTAAGAAAGTCCAAAATGCCTCTACTTTCTCAGAAGGCTACGGAAATTTGGCACATCAGCTATGACTCTCACCAGCCTTTACAGATGCCAAATAGAAAGCATTCTTTTTGCTGTATCACAGCTTCGTAGGGCTCCTGCTCTGCTCAAGACTGCAAAAACTATAAAAGGTCATGAATGTAGCCCAGTCCATCATGCAGACCAGCCTCCCATCCATTGACTCTGTCTACTCTTCCCGCTGTCTACTCTTGGAAAAGCAGCCAGCATAATTCACGCACGCTAGACCTTCTCTCTTCCACCTTCTTCCGTTGGGAAAAAGACACAGAAGTCTGAGGTCAGGTACCAACCAACTCAAAAACAGCTAGTGGACCTACTTTGCATTAAGTTGATCTTTCTCTACACCCTAACTATGACTGTAACACTACATTCTGCACTCTCTCCTTTCCTTCCCTATGAATGGTATGCTTTGTCTGTATAGCGTGCAGGAAACAATACTTTTCAATGTATACTAATACATGTGACAATAATAAATCAAATCAAATCAGAGGGTGACCCCCCCTGGAGAAACCATGACTGAGGCCATGACCAGAAGTAGGGCAAAACCCAACAAAGGTGATGATATCCTATTGTCTCATCCTCCTTCTCACATCCTGCATCACCATCGTCCCACAATCTTTTCTGAGTTACAAGCTGTGGGATGGCGTAATTATGTATCTCTTAGTCCCTCCTCATCTCCCCCAATCCTATCCTCTGGCAGCACTCCATAATTTCAAATCTGTGACATTAAGGTGCCTTTAAGAGATTTTTTTTCTAAAGCATATTTTCTGCAGTTGTAAGCAGGACTTTTTGACATCAGTTGTTTTTTCCATTATGGTACTGGTTTGTCTGGAGGAGCCTTTTCACTGTTGCTTAAATAGGATATCTTTATTTTTACTGCAATGTTTATGACTCTATATTGTCAAGAGGATGAATGGTTGCAGGTCAGGTAACCGGGGTTTTTTTCCAGTTCTGAGCTTCAGGTTAATTTTTAGAAGGGACAGCAAGCTGAAAAGAAGTGTTTCTGTCTCCCCATTTTGTTTGGAAATTCTGCTAATTATCTGAAAACAAGATCTTTTCTTTCTGAAGGGGAGAGTCTGCTGTTGGTGGCTTGACCAAAGTCTGTCCCTGGGAAGCTGTTCTGACTTTAAACTGTTCTGAGTCTATCAAGGGAGCTGCATCATTCATCCAAAGGACTCAATTTCAGCATCACATAAGCATTGTTTTTTGCTGTGTCAAACCTGTTTAAAGGATTGTTTACGGGGTTGATTGATTGGGACATCTTAGATATATTTGTTATGGGTTATATATTATTGTGGTTGCTTTGTTGACTGTAAATAATAAAAGTTATTGCTAATTTTCTTTCTATACATGTTAATTATATTCTTTAATAAACTTTGTTTGTTAGAAGTTCCTTTGTGGGTCTTTTGAATTATACCTGAAGTGAAACATCACATGCTTATCCAAGCCAAATTCAAGATGCAAAACATATGATTCAGGCAGGTTTCATTAAACAGCCATAATAATTCCCTTTTCCCTCAGTATCCTTGAATGAGTCTCATCTGGTCCTGGTTCAATCCTCATCAACTTTACATACAGGCAGCCCGCCAATCAGCAAATAATACAGCAACATCATAAAGCAAGATAGTGCAGATGCTGGAAATCTGAAATAAAAACAGAAAATGCTGGAAAAACTCGGCAGGTCTGGCAGCATCTGTAGTGAGAGAAACAGAGTTAATGTTTTGAGTATGTACCGAAAGCATTAGCCTATCTAATACTCCTCCTTAGAACTTTTAAACATTTCAAGTGTTTGAACTACTGCCTATTTCACCATGGGCTATGCTTTTTCTCTTGTAAAAGATAGATAGATGCAAAGTATTCACTTAAGACAAATAATGTTAATCCACCATTGGTTTATTACTCTCTCTGAGCCATCAGCACAGCTGTTACCATGCCATTCCTGTCTGGAATTTCCTCCCTGAGCCCTTTTATCTTGTTGCTGCTGTTTGACTATTCTTTTAACTCACACCTCTCCATTAACTTTTCTAGCACTTATTCACTACCCTCCTTGTGCTACTGTAAAGCAATCATAAAGAGCTTTATGAGAATGTAAGTCGCTGCTGCAGACTGGAAAAATCATTTGCCTAGATATTATGCTTCTGATCTCTTAAGGTTTTCTACAGCACGGTTTACAAAAGTTCAAGATAGTTGTTCAGCTGACTGAAACTAATCTAGATGACATTCATAATCCCTTGTAGATGACTGCAATACTGATAGATCTGTTCTCCCACACTGTAGGGATGTGAGTCTTCTGGACGGAGAAGATTCTCAATTAATCCTAATTTAAATGCTTCTTGGAGCCCATTGCCACAGACCTAATACATAAAGGCATTAGAGAGTAAAAAAATCAGCAGCAACTGTCAACTAATTTCTCTGTGCTGACAACTCAATGTTATGATAGCACAAGATGAATATTTTTTCAAATAGATGGTAGTCTCCAAAAATTAATTGGTGCCATATAAGATCAGGATTAAAACTTGCCAGTAGGATTAATGAGCACAGAATGGCTGTTGCTTTACATATTATAAAATTATTACACATTATTTGAAACTTTTGTGACATTAGTAAATAAAGTTAAAACTTTAAACAAACTTCAGTCAGAATTTCTATTATGATGTTGTTTTTATTGTGATAGAATTATGACCGAGGAAAGGAGGTTCAAATTCTCCACCAAAAAATATTTGACACACATCTAATAAATTGGTACACCAGCAAATGCAACAGACAAAAGAAAATGGTCAACAGTTCTTATTAAAAACATTTAAACTGACACTTATTCCATCTGCAAAGGGATCAAAGCTGCATTAATTAGTTTAGACACCAAATTAAGTGAGTTTGACATCTTCATTGTTACATTTATTGAATAGGACAAGAGACTCTCAAATTTGGATCCCGGGGCCTAGCTAGGATAAATGCATGGAGTTATGGATACATAGGATTATAGTTGGTGCAGACTCAATGGGCCAAATGTTACTTCTTTGAGTCATCAGAACATAGGGTCATCCAGACTTGAAACATTGGCTCTATTCTCTCCTCACAGATGCTGTCAGACCTGCTGAGATTTTCCAGCATTTTCTGTTTTTGTTTCAGGTTCCCGCATCCACAGTATTTTGCTTTAAATTAATGGCCATACTTATTTATAGAACATAGAACATGGAACACTACAGCACAAACAGGCCCTTCGGCCCACGAGTTGCGCCGATCACATCAACACCTACCAATCTATAGACCTATCTATAACCCCCAATCCCATAAAACCCCATATACTCATCCAGAAGTCTTTTAAAAGACCCCAGCGAGTTTGCCTCCGCCACCACTGACGGCAGCCGATTCCATTCACTCACCACCCTCTGAGTGAAAAACTTACCCCTAACATCACTTCTGTACTTTCCTCCCCGCACCTTAAATCTGTGTCCACTCGTCGCGACCATTTCAACCCGGGGAAATAGCCTCTGAGAATCCACCCTATCTATTCCTCTCAACATTTTATAAACTTCTATCAGGTCGCCTCTCAACCTTCATCTCTCCAGGGAAAAGAGACCCAGCTCCCTCAACCTAACTTCATAAGGCATGCCTCCCAGTCCAGGCAACATCCTTGTAAATCTCCTCTGTACCCTTTCAATAGCTTCTACGTCTTTCCTATAGTGAGGCGACCAGAACTGCGCACAGTACTCCAAATGAGGCCTGACAAGGGTCTTATAAAGTTGCAGCATTACCTCCCGACTCCTAAACTCAATCCCTCGATTAATGAAGGCCAGTACACCATACGCCTTCTTGACCACCTCTTCCACCTGCGAGGCCGATTTAAGAGTCCTGTGGACCCGGACCCCAAGATCCTTCTGCTCTTCAACACTACTAAGACTCCTGCCCTTGATAGTGTACTCGTTCATCCCATTGGTTCTGCCAAAATGGGCGACTACGCATTTATCTGCGTTGAAGTCCATCTGCCACTTCTCCACCCAGTCCTGCATCCTATTTATGTCCAGCTGCAACTTTTGACATCCTTCCAGACCATCCACAACACCACCGACCTTCGTGTCATCAGCGAACTTACTTACCCATCCCTCCACTTCCTCATCCAGGTCATTTATGAAAATGACAAACTGCAAGGGTCCTAGAACAGATCCCTGGGGCACTCCACTGGTGACTGACCTCCATTCAGAAAAAGACCCATCCACAACCACTCTCTGCCTTCTGCAGGCAAGCCAGTTCTGGATCCACAAGGCCAAAGGCCCTTGGATCCCATGCCCTCTCCCTATTTAATTCTACTGCCTTCCCATTCAGGACTGTAAGTTTTATGACCTTTCATCAGAACTAAGGGTCATTATAACCTGAAATGTTGAATGTTAAATAGAAAGATCTGTAAAAATTGAAGGCTGCCTCCAATGCTTCCTTCATATAGAGAAGAATTGTTGAAACGTCTTACTGCCCATTTCACAGGGGGCTATTTCGAGCCCACACTCTTCCTCTGCGGGCAGCGCACGCTCAAAACCCAGCAATCTGATTCACGTCGGTGAGTTTCTGAATTCCAATCTTGTCAGGTCCTCGCTGGTGGGGTGACGTGAAACACACCACGGGACCACAGAAAGCCATCTTTATAGCATTAGCAGCCACTCTTTCTGGGACTTCCATTTTCACCAGATATTCAGTGGGCACTGGCACAATGTCACGCCTGTGCTATTTATTGCAGTTTCATTGAAGTGGTGGAGGCTGCCTCGCTAAATATTTTTAAGACGCGGGTTGATGGGTTTTTGATGAGAGAGGGGATTAAGGGTTATGGGGAGAGGGCGGGAATGTAGAACTGAGCCACGACAGATCAGCCATGATCTTATTGAATGGCGGGGCAGGCTCGAAGGGCTAGTTGGCCTACTCCTGCTCCTATTTCTTATGTTCTTATGTTCACTTAAATGTGAATGTAGACATGGAGGACTCCCCAGGGATGTGATGGTGAGTATAGCCCCTGCGGGAGAGGGACATGGTCAGGCACTGGTTCTGTCAAGTGTTTATGAGTTACTGGTTGGCTTCAGCTGTAAACTTTGTCCCCAGTTCTGAGCACCAGACCTTAAGAAGGATGTCAAGACCTTCAGAAAGAGGCAGCATTGATTTGCTGGAATACAAAGATGAACTGGTGTTATCAGATGAGAGAAAGGCCTGTCCTCAATAGAACAGAGAAGCTCAATGGACGTTTTCCAAAACCTTGAACGGTTTTGATAGAGTAAATAAAAGGAAATTGTTTTCAGCGGCAGAAGGGCCAGGAACCAGAGAACACAGGTTGCAGGTAATTGGCAAAAGCACCAGAGACAGCACAAGGGAAAATATAAGTAGCAAGTTGTTAAATCTGGGATGCACTGTCTGACGATTGACAAAGCAAATAGAACTTTTGAAAGGGAATGGGATAAATGTATTGCAAGGCCCTATTAATGTTCTGAATCATTCTATGAATTAGACCGATTGCATAAACATTCATGATGGAAAACATAGTGTCTAGCAGACACTCTCAAATCACATTATTTCAAGTTATCTAACTCTGCTATTTGCTAAAATGTATCAAATGCCATAGAAAAGTTGTATGAACATGAAAAATCATTCAAATTACTGGATAGAAAATTAACCAATGCCTCGAGAAAACTATCTGGTAGGCAATTAATGGTCATAACAAATACAGAAATTGCTGGAAAATCTCAGCAGGTCTGACCGCATCTGTGGGGAGAGAATAGAGCCAATGTTTTGAGTCTGGATTACTCTTCGCCAGAGCTCTAACGAAGGGTCATCCAGTCTCGAAACATTGGCTCTATTCTCTCCTCACAGATGCTGTCAGACCTGCTGAGATTTTCCAGCATTTTCTGTTTTTGTTTCAGGTTCCAGCATTCACAGTATTTTGCTTTAAATTAATGGTCATGCTTATTTAATTCTACTGCCTTCCCGTTTAAAGTGACATTATCTTTCTACTTGGAAAAGGAAATAATTTCATAACGTTCTGATGACTCAAAGAAGTAACATTTGTCCAATAGCTTTCCTTGGTGACAGTGTTATTTATGGTTTAATCTTTTTCATGCAGGATTACTCAAGACCTAATACTTTTGCTACTGGCTTTGGAGCACATGTAACTTTGCCATACTCCTCAACTTAATCAGATAGAAAATGTCCAGTTCTATCAAGTCCCTGGCAAGTGCAGCAGAAGCATTCAGGGTAGTGCAAAGTAAGAGCAGTTTTACCTCTGCAAAGCCTGACAGCCATTAGCCATAGCAAAAATCAAAGCACATTCCCAGGATGAGCAAACGGTCTCGCATTTGAAGATCAAAGAAACATCAAAGAGCCGATCCTTTAAAGCACCTTGAAGAGATTTGATTCTGCGTGTGTTCTCTCAACCTCAGATACAAATATCCAAATTTTATCAATGAGCTTCAAATACAGCTTACTGATGTTTCTGCGGAATCCTGGCTTGCTAAGTCAACTCACATCAGTTAAGCAGTCTTGTTGGTGCTGATTATATTTCTGACAGAAAATAATAAAGTAGGAAAGGTCAAAACGATATTAAAATATTATATAATTTACTTCAGAGATATCACAAAACTCTAGTTCCAAGCGTATGCGCTATTATTCTGTTTTCAAAATGTAAGTTAGGGCAGATCTATAATAAAATTATTCTTTTTTTTGAAGAACTGAAGACTTTACTCCTGGACTGCCGCAAGTTGTGCCTGGAGCACTGTCTTTTTTCTAATACACGCTTCAATAAGCCTGCTTCAGCGCATAAAGTGAACTTTGTATTTGAACTTCTGCAGATGTCGCTCCAGGCAGCACCAAAGACTCTTTGGAAAAGAGTTTTACTGAAAGAATATGCAGCAGATGGAACCTCACCACTCGCAGCCTGTAGAGAGTATTTTCAATTTCAATGAGCTTCAGTTGTAGCTCCAGCAGCTCGTTGCCTCACTGCCCCAAATATAGAATTCCCCTTCAGATATCTCTGCATTAATCTCGATGTTCACTGAAAATCCTCTTGTATTGTTAAATAACATTATTTCCATGAAACATACAAATCCGGGCTGCCAAATAGCTCAGTGGAAAAAAAAATGCCCCATGATGTTGGCTAAACTATAGAGAACAAAGATTTAGGGTCTGCATAATCTCACAACAAGCTGGTATAATTGTAGGGAGATCATGCTCACATGCACCATAATCATTTCTTTCATCTGCCTACAGCTTATAAAAATAGTTTCTATGATTTTTACATTACTTTCTACAATGGTTAAGTCATCATACATTTTCTGCAGACAGCATTTGCAAGAGCAAAAACAGTAACAAGTTTTTTGGGTGTACTTTTTTCTGTTCACTCTTATTAGTGTAAGGAGTGTCCAGAGTTTTCAGTGGTGGAAGTCCATAATGATGGGGCATCAACCTTAAAATGCTTATCCTTAATTTAGGGCTGATATCAGGAAGCACTTCTTCACAGGAAGGGTGGTAGACTTCCAAACTCGCTCCCCAAAAATATATGAAGGGCAACTGGCCTGTGTTCGAATTAGAAATTGTCCTGGAGGATTTTGAAATCTCCTTTTTAAATCTCCAGCATTTGAATTCCTATAACTAGAGCAAAAGAAGATACAGAAACAGAGAAATTAGAAGCATGAGGAGACCATTCAGCCCTTTGAGCCTGCCCTACCATTCATTTTGACCATTGCTGATTATCAAATTCAATATCCTGATTTCCCCCCCTTCCTCTCACATTCCTTGATCGTTTTGGACCCTGGAGCTATATGTAATTTCTTCTTGAATACAGACAAAGTTTTGGCCTCAACTGCATCCTCTGGTCGTGAATTCCACACATTCCACCACTCTCTGGGTGAATAAATTTCTCCTCATCTCAGTTCTAAAGGGTTTATCCCATTATCCTCAGACTGTGCCCCTAGTTCTGGATTCCCACACCTTTGGGAACAATCGTTCTGAATCTACCCTATCTAACCCTCTTAGAGTTTTATAAGTTTCAGTGAGATCTCCACTCACTCTTCTAAACTCAGCCCTTTGAGCCTGCCCCACCATTCATTTTGACCATTGCTGATTATCAAATTCAATATCCTGATTTCCTCCCCTTCCTCCCACGTCCCTTGATTCTTTTGACCCCTAGAGCTATATCTATTCTCTTCTTGAATACAGACAAATATAATCCTAACGATTTAGTCACTCCTCATATGACAGATCTGCCATTCCCAAGAATCAGCCTGGTAAACCTTCGCTGTAGTCCGTCTATAGCAAGGACATCCTTCCTCAGCTAAGGACACCAAAACTGTACACAATACTCCAGGTGTAGCCTCACCAACACCTTATACAATTGCACAAAAACATTCCTATTTCTATACTCAAATCCTCTTGCTATGAAGGCCAATATACAATTTGCTTTCTTTACTTTCTGCTGTAACTGCATGCTTATTTTCAGCGACTGATGCATGAGGGCCCTAAGATCTCACTGAGTATCCACCTCTCTCAATTTACACAGATTCAAGTAATAATCTGTCTTCCTATTACAGCTACCAAAGTAGATAACCTCACATTTATCCATATTATACTGCATCTGCCATACAGATGCCCACACACAACATGATTACATCGACTATATTCCAACATCCAGGGACAGGATTCCACCCCATAGCACAAGATAATTCCGTGGCAGCAATGGGTTCAATCAGGGTTTAAGATATCACAATCCAGTCAGCACATCCCCTCCAGCTCTTGAAGATAAAGAATGACAGGATGGATATTCACATGCTGTCACTACCTCTCCTTTTCCATAAACGCAGTCTTCAAACCGTCCTCCCCTTAGAGACACAAGTTTCCCATTTTGTTATTTTCATGCCATTGACTTAATCGCTTACAGTTTTCCCACAGTTGAGCGACTGACATGCCACCTCCTGTGCAGTTCTCTGTGGAGTATGCAAGATGGCGATCTTGCATACTCCAGCAGCTCCACAAACTCCAGCCGAGGGAGTGAGTCACACATTGTGGTGCTCCACTTTAATATATTCATTGATGACAAGTTTATTACAAATTCTTCAATATGGTCTGAGGCAGGTTCAGTCTATCATCTAGACTGGATGCTGAATCTCCATCCATCCATAATGGACATTCATTTTGTTTTATTCTTTCATGGTCACTGGCTAGGCACACATTTGCTGTCCATCTATATTGCCCTTAAATGGAGTGTTTTGCCACAACACTTCATGGAACAGTTAAGAGTCAACCACATTGCTATAAGTCTGGAGTCACATGTCAGACAGACCAGGTAAGGATGGCATATTTTCTTCCTTGAAGGATAAATCAGATGAAATCAATGGTAGTTTCATGATCACTATCAATTTTTCAATCCCAGACTATGGTAGCACAGTGGCACAGTGTTTAGCACTGCTGCCTTACAGTGCCAGGGACCAGAGTTCAATTCCAGCCTTGGGTGACTATCTGTGTGGAGTCGGCACATTTTCCCCATGTCTGCATAGGGTTCCTCTGGATGCTCCGGTTTCCTCCCACAGTGCAAAGATGTGCAAATTAGGTTGATTGGCCAAGCTAAATTGCCTTTACTGTTCCAAGATGTACAAGTTAGGGGGAATTAGCAGGGTAAATGTGTGGAGTTGTGGGAATAGTGCTCAGGTAAGATGCTCTGTCACAGAGTTGGTGTGGACTCAATGGGCTGAATGGCCTCCTTTTGCAGTGTAGGGATTCTAAATATTTATTGATTAATTAATTGAATTTAAATTCCACCAGCTGTCACGGTGGGCATGATTCCCAGAGCATTACCCTGGACCTTCTGGATTACGGGTCCAGTGACATTACCACCATGCCACTCTCTGCCCAGGGACATTTGTTGTTGTAGAATCATCTTATGTATTGGTGTCCTCTTCCAGTTATGAAAAGCTTTGTCTTTGCTCACCTTTGATTCCCCTCTGATGGCTTAACTAAAATTCCAAACTTAACAAGTGGCAAAACCTGCAGATTGTAAGAATTCATGCAAGTAAATTACGAACGAAACAGCTTCTTTGTTTCAGTGCATTTTCCAAATCTGTTTTATGAAATATTCCTCCTTAGCTTATGATATTGCATGGAGCATCACTAATCATATTGATAGAGTAGAAAAATGTTTTTACAGTAATCTGACTTTACAGCTTTTCAGATAAAATATACATTGTAAACCGTTGTAAATTTGAGTTTAATGCCTTTTACATAAAACTAATGCTAGAGTTATTGTAAAGTACAAAAACATAGAGTTTGCATAAAAAGCAGTAATAAATGCAAAGAAAATCCAATTTTAACACATTTATAACTTTTCTGGGTTGATTTGGAAACTATAAAATTTTATGAACCTGGAGGAAACATCAGCTATAACAACAGCCGACTATTTACATGTCTGTGCTGCTTCGAACACAGTGCAGTTTGAATGAGATTATTTGAACAAGTGATCAAGCCTGAATTGACGTACAACTGTGCTGTAAGTGAGAAGATCACAGCAAACTCATCTGTAGTCTCATTAAGATAAAACCAGCAAGCTCGGTCTCAAAACAGCTCCTGGTAACAAGTGCAGCAAAATCGGCCAGCTCAGCAACTGGCTGCATGTTTTAGATCTGCTGTAGAGATGCTGGCGTTGGACTGGGGTAAACACAGTAAGAAGTCTCAGAACACCAGGTTAGAGTCCAACCAGTTTATTTGATAGTAATCCCACAAGGTTTCGGAAACGCTGTTCCTTCATCAGGTGTGTGGAACTTTCTGAAAGCTTGTGGGTTTACTATCAAATAAACTGGTTGGACTTCAACTTGGTGTTGTGAGACTTCTTACTGTGTTTTAGGTCTCACAGTGACTCCTGTTCCTTATTCAGATAAGTCCAAAACATGAAGCTCATTCCAGCCTCTTCCCAAGGTCCCCATCATCATCGTTAACAGTCTTCAGCCAAATTGATTCACTTCACCTAATATCAAGGGAAGGGTGACGGCATTGGATACACCAAAAGCTAAGGGCCCTCACAACATCCTAACTTTAGATGCACCCCAGAACTAGCCACACTAGTAGGTAAGCGTTGTGCCACAACATTAATGTCTGTTGTAAATCACATCTGGCTTGCTACTGTCCTTTTGGGAAGGAAATCTGCCACCTTCACCTGGCCTGATCTATATGTGACTCTGGATCCACAGCAATGTGCTTGACTCTGAAATGGCCTAGCAAACCACTCAGTTTTGCACATACTCAATGACTGAGTAGCCAAATACCTCTGGGGCACACCAGTGGCAGGTTCCCTCTAGGTGATGGACCATCCTGACATGAACCGTTTGTTCATTACTGCTGAGTTAAAATCGTGGAACTCCCCGCACCAGAGCACATACTAACCACCTCAAACAACTCAACTGACGCCAGAACAGCTTCTTCCCTGCTGTCACCAGACTCTTGACTGGACCTTTCATATATTAAGCTGATCTGTTTCTTCACCTTATCTGGAACTGCAACATTATATTCTGCACTCTATGAACAATATGTTTTGTTGTATAGCGCGCAAGAAACAATGCTTTTCCCTCTATCCAAAACATGTGACAATAATAAATCAAATCAAACTATTTGGACTGCAGCAATTCAAGAAGTCAGCTCACCACCTTCTCAAGGGCAATTAAGGATGGGCAATAGACGCTGGTCAAGTCAGCAATGCCCACATTCCAGGAACAAATAAGAAAAATAATGAAATCTAGTAGGTGGGTGCGCCAAGTGACAGCAGAGGATAATAATGTCTAAAGGTGATTGTTCCTTTAAGCACTCCAGCTTAAACAGGCAAATTGCTGTCCCTGCTCATCATCAGACTGCTATGAAGCACTGGGAACTTTTTCCAAGTGCTATGTGTTTTAAAAATGAAATGCTTTGTACAAATGTGACACGGAATTAATGTGCTGACAAAAAAAAAGCTACTTGTTACATTGGGCAGTGTGCTGCAGCTCGGTGATTTATTTTGCTTTCCAATCCTGATAGATTTTCAGAGTAATCCAATACCATGGTGAAAAGAAAATGTAATCTTGTGGTTCAAAATGAAATGTAGGGATTGTTGAACCTTCGGCTGTTGCAGCTTGCAACATTATCTAAGCCCCTCATTTGCGCACTGCCTGTCCCTTGTGGATTTCAATTATTCCATTCACAATGCAACAAAATGAAGATCAGAAAACATTGCAGCCTCAAATAATTTGCAAATTAGAGACCAGTTAATTGCAGGCATCAGTCTCAGACCAGTACTTGCACACACAGTGTCGCCTGGCAGAGTTAAATTATACTGTCAATTCTCACATGGCTGTCTGGTTTGAGATGGGGCAGGGTTATATAAATGTAGACTTGCAAGCACGTGCAGCTCATCAGGATATTAAGATCAGTAATCTTAGTGACCCAGATATGTGTTTAAAATTAATAGCGAGGCTTAATTCCCCTTCTGTTATTGAGCAGAAAGCCAGGCAAGTTTTGGCATCCACACATGATAAATGTTGATATTAGGAAGTTGCTGTCCATCTCACTCAGCTCCTCCAGAGGTTTCACCACAGTGGTATCTCACTGAAAGCCTAGTTTCTTGGATTCATGTCACACTCCTTGTAACCCCTACCATATTGCCTGGATTTGCAAAATACTACAACACTTGAGACAATTCACACCTCTTTAACCTGTGATCATACCTCTCTCCACATACACTATTTGTACCTGTAAAGACCCACATTTCAACCATTCTTCACATTCCAATCTGTAGTTATCTTGCAATTGTGTCTTTGCCTATATCTGCCATGTTTGTGAACTAACCTCCATTCATCTGACGAAGGAGCAGCGTTCCAAAAGCTCATGATTCTAAATAAAGCTGTTGGACTTTAACCTGGTGCGTGAGGCTTCTTACTGAAAGCCTAGATGTTGAAACACATGGAAGGGCAGGGCGTTACATAGAATCCCTACAGTACAGAAGGATGCCATTCGACCCATCGTGTCTGCACCGACCACAAGCCCACACAGGCCCTATTCCCATTACCCACACATTTACGTTGCTAATACCACTAACACTCGGGTCAATTTAGCATGGTCAATCCATCCAACCTGCACATCTTTGGACTGTGGGAGAAAACCAGAGCACCCGGAGGAAACCCACGCACGGGGAGAACATGCAAACTCCACACAGGCAGTAACCCGAGGCCGGAATTAAACTTGGGTCCCTAGCACTGTAAGGCCGCAGTGTTAACCACTGTGTCACCCTAAATGTTAGCCAATTGCTATCCATTAATTATGCCAGAAAAAGTTAGGGCTTGTCCATGCAAGTGTGAGTGAACTTCCAAAGATGTTAAAAGTCTTAATTACTGCAAAGCAAACTTCTTGACATAGAAATTTAAGTTTTTCAAAAGCCATTCCTCCACATTTTAATCACTTTTGGAGATCTTCATTTTTTTTGCTTTCTCTTTCTGTTTCTTTCTCTTAATTCCATCACTCTTCCCTTTTCTTCATCTTGCATTCTGTACCTGATTTGGCATTTAATTACATTTCCTAGTTTAGTCTGTGCACATAAGAATTTTGCCTTTACTTTTCC
Organism: Carcharhinus amblyrhynchos; assembly: GCF_965287045.1. Taxonomy (NCBI): domain Eukaryota; kingdom Metazoa; phylum Chordata; class Chondrichthyes; order Carcharhiniformes; family Carcharhinidae; genus Carcharhinus; species Carcharhinus amblyrhynchos. The sequence continues at coordinate 40,978,529 of NC_137324.1, read as the reverse complement.
CCCTCCATCAGTGTTGCGGAAGCTGAGCACCAATTCACTAGGGCCTGGTGTGCTTCTGCTACTTCTAGCAAGCCCTCTTGGGGAGGGTGACCACTCTCAGCTCCATCCTCACAAAGCCTAACTGCCTGATACAATGGCAGGAAACACAATTCAGGCCAAAAGGTCCAGACGACAAATTCATAAATCACTAAGCGAACGTGCGCAGAGCTGTGAGATACGACTCACATTCGTACACAGACTCAGTTTTATAGCATAAAAAGATGGCCTTTGGCCCACCTCACCTGAGCCATGCATCAAACACCTATCTAATCCCATATTTTTAAAAAAGCTTTTACAGATACACCATAGAAAGCATTCCTTCTGGTTGTATCAGGGCTTGGTACGGCTCCTGCTCTGCCCAAGACCGCAAGGAAATACAAAAGGTTGTGAATGTAGTCCATTCCATCACACAAATCAGCCTCCCATCCATTGACTCTGTCTACATTTCCCGCTGCCTCGACAAAGCAGTCAGCACAATTAAGGACCCCAGACACCCCAGACATTCTGTCTTCTACCTTCTTCCATAGGGAAAAAGATACAAAAGTCTGAGGTCATGTACCAACCGCCTCAAGAACAGCTTCTTCCCTGCTGCCATCAGACTTTTGAATGGTCCTACCTTGCATTAAGTTGATCTTCCTCTACACCCTTGCTATGACTGTAACACCACATTCCGCACTCTCTTGTTTCCTTCTCTATGAATGGTATGCTTTGTCTGTATAATATACACAAAACAATACTTTTTGCTGTATGCTAATACATGTGACAATAATAAATCAAAATCAAAAAATCAAACCAAATCAAATTCTAGCTCTTGGTCAATAACCTTGTCTGCTATGGTGTTTCAAGTGCTCATCTAAACGCTTTTGAAATGTTGTGATGTTCCCCACATCTACCATCCTTTCAGACAGTGAGTTCCAGATTCCCACCACGTCTAGATGAAAATTCCCCCTAAACGTCCTGCTTCATTATTATGTTAGAAGCAAAGCTGTTCACTGATGATACACAATGTTCAGCACCATTTGCGTCTCCTCTAATAGTGAAGCAGTCCATGTCCACATACAGAAAGGCTTGAAAAATACTTAGGCTTGGGTTGGCAAATAGCCAATAACATGTGTGACACACAGGTGCCAAGCAATGACCATCTCCAACAAGAGAGAATCTAACCATCTCCCTTTAACATTCAATGCTTATAATCATTGTTGAATCCCTCATTATAAACAACCTGGAAGTACATAAGAACATAAGAAATAGGAGCAGGGGTAGGCCATCTAGCCCTTCAAGCCTGCCCCGCCATTCAATAAGATCATGGCTGATCTGTTGTGGCTCAGTTCCACATTCCCGCCCTCTCCCCATAACCCTTAATCCCCTTGTCTATCAAAAACCTATCAACCCGCGTCTTAAAACTATTGAGCGAGGCAGCCTCCACCACCTCAACGGGCAGAGAATTCCAGAGATTCACCACCCTTTGAGTGAAGAAGTTCCTCCTCAACTCCATTCTAAACCACCCCCCCTTTATCTTGAGGCTGTGCCCCCTAGTCCTACTGTCCTTTCTGAGCGGGAAGAGTCTCTCCACCTCTATCCTATCCATCCCATTCATCATCTTATATGTCTCAATGAGATCTCCCCTCATTCTTCTAAACTCTAACGAGTACAAGCCCAGTTTATTCAGCCTCTCCTCATAGCTGAACCAGCAATATAAACACTGAGGCTACAAGAACAGACCAGAGGATATAAATTCTGCGGAGAGTAACTCACCTGCCGACTCCCCAGACCTTCACGGCTCAAGTCAGGAGTGTGACAGAATACTCTGCAGTGATACTTAAAATACTCAACACCATCAGGAACAAAGTAGCCCACTTGATTGACACCCCGTCCACCACCTTCAACATTCACTTTCATCACCAGTAGAATGTACCATCTGCCAGAAGAACTGCAGCAACTCACCAAAGCTCCTTCGACAGCACCTTCCAAACCCATAACCTCCTACCGCCTAGAAGGGCAAGGCAATCAGGTGCATGGGAACACCACTACTGCAACTCACACACCAGCTTCGCATAGGAGAGGTGGTGGAACAGTTCCATTTGACTAATAACCCAGGGACGCAGGATAATGCTCTGGGGACCTGGGTTCGAATCCCACTACAGGATTGATCTGAAATTAAAGATTGAATGATGGCCATCTGATTCTCTAATGCTCTTCCTTTAGGGAAGTAAATCTGCCGTCCTTAACGGGTTTGGCCTATGTGTCACTCCACACCCACAGCAGTGTGTTTGACTCTTAAATGTCCTCTGAAATGAAATAGTCTAGAAAGCCATTCAGTTCAGGGTAATTAGGGATGGGCAATAAATGCTGGTCTAGCCAGTGAGGACCACATCCCAAGAAAGAGTTTTTAAAATTGCTGGCTTGGCAATATAGAACAAAGAAAATAACAGTACAGGAATAGGATCATCTGAGCTAAAACCCATTACCCTTCTGGGGGCAATATCTCTCTATTCCCATCCTATTCATGTATTTAAATATTGCCTTTCCTTCATTGTCATTGGGTCAAAATACTGGAATTCCCTTAATCCCAGCACTGTGGATCTACCTATAGCACATGGACTGCTGTGACTCATCATCACCTTCCCAAAGGTGATTAGGGATGCGCAATAAGTGAAGCCCACATCTGTGAAAGATTTAAAAAAATTTATAAAATTTTTATATGGAGCTAAATAAAGTTTGGGACTTGTATCTGGGATGACAAAGCTTTTGATAAAACTTTATTAAAAGTTTTATTTAAAAATGTAATCATTGATTACAATGTAGACATTTAACTTCACATAACATGATTTTTTTCTGAGCAAGGGAGGTTGTTCAGATCCCAGTTACATTAAAAACCCTGTCACATCTAATTGAGCAAAGTATAATTTTTAAGTGGTTTTTGATCAGTAAAGTTTATTTATTAGTCACAAGTAAGGCTTACATCAACACTGCAATGAAGTTACTGTGAAATTCCCCTAGTTGCCACACTATAACGCCTGTTTGGATCAGTCACCTAACCTGCACATCTTTCAGATTGTGGGAGAGAATTGGAGCACCCGGAGGAAACCCATGCAGACACAAGGAGAATGTGCAGTCTCCACACAGACAGTGACCCAAATTGAACTCAGGTCCCTGGAGCTGTGAGGCAACAGTGCTAACCACTGTGCCACTGTGCAAACAGTGAAATGAGAAAGGAAAGAAGGGGACATTTTCTACAGGTCATCTGATGTCACTGATCTCTAGTTCAGAGGAATGGGATTGGGAGGGGTGCAGCCTGCAGTGCAGTTCTGGCAGAGAAGTGAATGTTAGATGACAACTTGTAGGTTTCCACCTGTTGATAGTTCACCACCAAGATCACCGCAGCATCTGAACCAGCATTCCAGCTTTACTTTGACAGGATCAGTGAGCTCACATCTCAACTGCCTCTGTTGCAGGTTCAAATGTTAAAATCCCAAGGTCTTTTTTCATGACCCAGAACCCTGAAGTGGGATTGGCTTCATAACCTCTAAGCTTTAACCCTTGAATGCCTCTTGAGTTTCTTGGCGACCAGAACTTATTTTTTATTCTCTGATAGGATGCCTTTGTTGCCCATCCCTATTTGCCCTTTTATTGAGTGGCTTTTAGGCAGCTTTCAGAGGGCAGTTAAGCCATATCGCTGTGGATCTGGAGTCACATGTAGGCCAGACATGGCAAGTCCTTCCCCTAAAGAACATTAGTGAACCAGATGGGTTTGGGTTTTTATGACAATTGATGATAGTAATGGTGACCATGAAACTGAGACCAGCTTTTCAATTTCAGATTTTATTAATTAAATGTAAATTCCACCAGCTGCCGTGCTGAAATTTGAACCCACAGCATGTAACCTGCGCTGAGACCTCTGGATGACTAGTCCAGTGAAATTACCACTGTAGTAGAAGGATCCAGTACATTAAGGGTTAACCTGGGACTAAGTACAGTGATGTAAGGCGACACTTAACCCAGACTTTAGATCAGCAGTGTAGAATCAGGTAGCAATATGTAAGGACGTGCCGGGGAGTCCTCTCCGTACCTGTATGGAGTGGACTGTAAATATGTACAGTGATGTTAATAAAGACTTCTTGGTAACTTCTACAAAACTGCTCAATGGTGTCTAAGCAGTACATACCGTGGATAGCGACAATCCAATGAAACAGCCGCCACTTCCCCACATGGAGTTTTAGGTGTTAAGACTTGGCAGAGTACTGTTAAAATGTGATGGTACCTCCTCTGATGACATCTTTAGATGTGGAGATGCCGGCATTGGACTGGGATAAACACAGTGAGAAGTCTCACAACACCAGGTTAAAGTTCAACAGGTTTATTTGGGAGCAAATGCCACTAGCTTTCAGAGCACTGCTCTTTTGTCAGGTGAGTGGGAGTTCTTTACATAGACAGGGCATATGCCTGTGAGATGCTCTTCCCCCCGTGTGTGCCCGATGGCACCTTGCACACTCTTTGAGGAGGAGAGGCACGAGGAGGGAAGTTGAGTGCCCCAGCCCCCCTCTCCTAGTCACTGCTGCACTGTACCCATAGCTAGACTGACATCTACTGCTGAGATTATAGATTTCAGCTTCTTATTGGCTTTGTTGATTGTTGTTCCGAATTGGTTGGGCATAGGGCTGGACCTACTAAAAATTCCAATCTTTCAGATTCTTCTTTAATTACTTTGATACCATTCATGTATTGTCTATTTTCCTTCTTTCTGTATGTTGCATTTGTCAGCAGGAAATTAAACTCACGATTATTGTTCCCGGTTATCATTCATCATCAGGACAGCCGGGGGTCAGGGGAGCAAGAGAAAACTTGGAAGGGTCACTCTCCAAGTTATTTCAGAGGGTCTCTTCTTGTGTAGCAGGAGAGGCAGTCTTGCTTTAGGAGCTGCATTCTTCTTTTAAATAGGCCTCTGGCAGGCTATCAGAAATTTCACAGCAAAATTGTCTGGCAAGCAGATCTCCCCATGCAATCAGTTCTGCAGTTTATCAATCATGTTAAAATGTAGTCTGCAGGTTAAAATTGTCCCCCCCCCCACTCCAGAGGTCAGGATAGATTACTGCTTACCAACTCACCCAATCCCAGAGGTAAAAAGAGTGGTCATATTTATCATTATCCTCCTGTCACAGACAGACTTTCCACAATCCCAAGACAAGCTAACAAATTGATTTTTATTGACCATCCATGGAGAATAAGCATCAAAGCCAGCTTATTAATACCTTAACTATCCACCATCTCTCAGCTCTTTTTGTTTAATTTGCAATGAACACTCTACGCTTTGAAACAAAATATTTAAAGTAACTCTGTCTCATTCCTGCCACCTCACCCTCCCCACAACTGTGGTAAAACGGTCAAAAACATCCTGAAATGTGACAAATATATTACAGAGACATGATGAAACAAAATATAAAACTCACAAGTAGTCACCAGTGAGTCTGGACTGATGTAAATCACATACCCCATCATCTCCCCTAGTGTGTCTTGTTGATAATGGGTGCTGTGGTTCAGTATTTGGGTACAGTTTTATCAATCTGTAAGTCCTAACTGTGATATAATTCTGTAGAGTTTATCATGTTGCTCACCCTTACATTCAAGAATTGTTTTTAATAGTTCCTGTCACTGCAAAAGGCAGCAGTGTGAACATTTGTTTTGGCTTGTTTTTACTGAGGTCCACTTACAACAATCAGCCATGGTTTCAAGAGGAGTGTAAAAACCGATCTGGTTCCCTAATGTCCTATGGAGAAGGAAACCTGGTTTGGCCTACATGTGACTCCAGAGCCACGGCAATATGGTTGACTCATAAAATGTCCTCTGAAATGGCTCAACACGTTCAAGGGAAATTAGGAATGGGCAAGAAATGTGGGCCCAGACAATGAATGAATAAAAAAAAGAATGTTGTTAAGGTAGAGGTGGATAAATTCCTGTGAGGCAATGGAATGAAAGATTATTGGGGGTTAATGGGAATGTGGAATTAGAAATACAAACTAATTAGCCATGATCATATTGAATGGTGGCACAAAGGGTCAAATGGCCTACTTTAGGTCCTATTTTGTATGACAGTATGTATGTTTGTATCATTATCTCATCAAATTTAATTTTTTTTGTTTTAACATTCACCTCTAAGGCAAGGTGGGTACAAAGTTAGGATTAGATGAGAGAATTTTCAAGTGGACATTTTTTTAAAACCCTGCATTGTTAATTAAAGTGTTTAATCCCTGAAGTAAATGGCACCCAGAAGAGGGCAGTCATTCTAATTCATCTCAAATCATTCGCTGTGAGATGGCTATAAACAGTAATGATAACAAAACCTGTATAACTAATGGGATAACTAATGTTGATTACATTTATAGTGAATTCCTCCAAAATGTAACAGATCATCAGATAAGTCTGAACAATCACAAATAGTTTGCCTAAATAACAAAAATGGTCCTGATGGAATGCAGCCCAGGGTACTAAAAGAGATGGTGGGGGAAATAGCAAATGTACTAGTGGTAATTTACCAAAATTCGCTGGACTCTGGGGTGGTTCCCACAGATTGGAAAACAGCAAGTGTGACACCACTATTTAAAAAAGGAGGTAGACAAAAGGTGGGTAACTATAGGTCGGCTAGCTTAACTTCTGTAGCAGGGAAAATGCTTGAATCTATCATCAAGGAAGAAATAACAAGACATCTGGATATAAACTGTCCCATAGGTAAGATGCAGCATGGGTTCATTAAAGGCAGGTCGTATTTGACTAATTTGGTGGAATTCTTTGAGAATATTACATGCGCAATGGACAATGGGGAACCTGTGGATGTGGTGTATCTGGATTTTCAGAAGGCATTTGGCAAGGTGCCACACCAAAGACCAAAGATGCACAGCGTTATGAGTAGTGTATTAGCTTGGAAAAGGATTGGATAACTAACAAAAAGCAAAGAGTGGGGGTAAATGGGTGTTTTCCGATTGGCTATCAGTGATTAGTGGTGTGCCTTGGAGATTAGTGTTGGGTCCGCAATTGTTTATAATTTGCCAAGTATAGTGTATCAAAATTCGCAGATGACACTAAAATGAGTGGCAGAGCAAAGTATGCAGAGGATGCCAAAAGTCTGCAAAGAGATGTAGATAGTCTAAGTGAGTGGGCAAGGTCTGGCAGATGGAGTACAGTGATGGTAAATGTCAGATCATCTATTTTGGTAGGAATAACAGCAAAATGGACTATTATTTAAATGGTAAAAAAAATTGCAGCATGCTGCTGTGCAGAGGGACCTGGGTGTCCTTGTGCAAGAATCACGACAAGTTAGTTTGCAGGTGCAGTAGGTAATTAAGATGGCAAATTAAATTTTGTCCCTCGTTGCTCGAGGAATGGAATTTAAAAACGGCGAGGTTATTTTGCAGCTGTATAGGGTACTGGTGAGGCCACACCTCAAGTACTATGTATAGGTTTGGTCTCCCTACTTGTGAAAGGAAATGCTGGCATTGGGTGCAGAGGAGATTCACTAGGTGGATTCCAGGGTTGAGAGAGTTGGCTTATGGGGAGAGACTGAGTAGACTGGGACTATATTCATTGGAATTCAGGAGAAATCTTACAGGAATGTATAAGATTATGAAGGGAATAGATAAGATAGAAGCAGGGAAGTTATTGCCCCTGGTGGGTGAAACTAGAACTAGGGGCATGGCCTCAAAATAAGGGGAAGCAGATTTAGAACTGAGTTGAGGTGGAACTTCTTTACGTAAAGGGTTGTGAATCTGTGAAATTCCCTGCCCAGTGAAGCAGTTGAGGCTACCTCATTGAATGTTTTTAAGGCAAGGATAGATACATTTTTGAACAGTAAAGGAATTAAGGGTTATGGTGAGTGGGTGGGTAAGTGGAGCTGAGTCCACGAAAAAATCAGCCATAATCTTATTGGCTGGCAGAGCAGGCTCGAGGGGCCAGATGGCCCTACTCCTGCTCCTAGTTCTTATGTTCTAAATGATAATACATACCCTCGTCTTGATGAATTATTTCTAATATTTCTCATTGAGGTGGAGCCACTTGAGAATTTTGTAGATTAAATCTAAAACATCAATAAAAATCTAAATGATAACCTACTGATGGCTATCTCCAGATTGAGAAGGAAATTTGCCCACAGAGTATTTAAGCAATGTCTCTCCTCAGTATTGAGTTGATATTCCAGAATGTTTCATTTAAAATGATGATGTGATAATAGAACAAAATAATCTCAACAAATCCACCTTCAGCAATGCCAGAACTGCATTAATTCTGAAATTCAATTACAGTTGAGCCTTGCAGCATTTGAGTGGTATTAAAACAACATATTCAGGTTTTACTATTGCAACACAAAAACATTTCATTCAGAAGCTAAACCAAGGCTCAGTCATCAGTAACCTCTGTACAGTGATTAAAAAGTGAATTATAATCACAATTGTTTTACGTTTTGCTTTTCTGTCTGTGAGAATTCTTCAATTTGATTAGCTGATCAGCCTGCATGCTGCCTATAGAATCATAGAATCTCAACAATACAGAAGGAGACCATTCAGCCCATCAAGTCACTGTTGCAAGACGCCATGAAAACCAAATTTAAAGCCTTGTCAGAATACAAGAAATAAATACTCTACAGCCTGCTAAGTCTCTGTGGGAAATTTTTATTAAGGTCAGCGGCAAGTCCCATCCTTTGCTGCTGACTACAAAATCCAGGTCATTGTTTGAGGTGTCACAGTACACGAGGTACATATTGGTAACGCTCAGGTGCAGCAAGAAAATAGGAGGCAAAATGGTCTGTTAGCCATTACTGCAAGGGAGTTTTGCATTATTGCTCCCATGCCCACATGCTTATCCTTGGCCTGCTGCAATGTTGTGGATGCTGCAATGTTCCAGTGAAGCTCAATGCAGACTGAAGGAACAGCCTCTTATCTTCCGGCCAGACACTTTACAGTCTTCTCACCTCAACATTGAGTTCAACAACTTCGGATGATTACTCCATCTTACCACTCCTTTGTTTTCATTCTATTTATTTTTACTGTACTCAACTTTTTATTCTTTATTGCCTTTCTTCATTTCTCTTCCTGCGCCACTGTTTCCCCCACTTTACCCCCCCTTTCCTTACCTTTTCTTCCCTTTTGCTTCCCCTTCCCCCCCTTTTCTTATTTTACCTCTCTCCCACCCATCCCCCACGCTCCCCCCACATCTTCTTCTATAGCAGTTTATTCTCTGATTTCAGCTTCTCTACCATTTGGCCATTCACACCCTTTATTCTTTCCATGGACTGCCATTAGCAGCCCTTTACCTTTGTTTCTGTAGCTATGACTCATCTTTCATTCTCCCCCCCTGCAGTATAAATATCTCCCACTTTCTATGCCTTTTAGCTTTGACAAAGAGTCATCTGGACTTGAAACATCAGCTCTTTTCTCTCCTTACAGATGCTGCCAGACCTGCTGAGATTTTCCAGACTTTTCTCTTTTGGTTTCAGATTCCAGCATCCACAGTAATTTGCTTTTATTGCAAAGGGGGTTGCAGTGCAAGGATAAGGATGTCTGCACTGTGCCACCATGTCTGGCAGCATGGTGGTACTGTGGTTAGTACTGCTGCCTCACAGAACCAGGGACCTTGGTTTGATTCCTGGCTTGGGTCACTGTCTATGTGGAATTTGCATATTCTCCCCATGTCTGTGTGGGTTTCCTCCGGGTGCTCCGGTTTCCTCCCACAGTCCAAAGATGTGCAGGTTAGGTGAATTGTCCATGCTAAATTCTCCCTCAGTGTTCCCAAACAGACAATGAAGTGTGGCGACTAGGGGATTTTCATAGTGACTTCATTGCAGCGTTATGTAGGCCTATTTGTGACTATTAAATAAATAAACTTTAAACTTTTAGGTCTCAGTAACAAAGTTTTGGTGAGACCACACTTGGAGTACTGTATACAATTTTTGCCTCCTTATAGAAGGAACAATATGCTTGTCTTAGACAGGGTGTAATGAACAATCACAAAATTGATTCTGGGGATGAAATGGTTGTCCTATGCACTAAGGAGTAGACTGTGCCCATTTCTCCAGAGCATGAGGGATGATTTAAAATTAAAACATTTAAAATTCTTAGCAGTTTTGACAGTGCATGTGCTAAGATGCTTTTTCCCTGACTAGAGTCCAGGGCGAGGGATCGTTGTGTCTGGCAACATGCCCTTGAATTTCTTATGTGCAGCCATATGTTCATAGTAATCTTTTATGCAGCCAGAGCTGGAACTTCCGTGTTCAACCATGTAACTTGAACATTGGTCTTAGGATAAGGACGCAAACATTTTCAATGAGAAGTTGTTTCTTTAATCATAAAGTTGTAAGTCTTGGACATTTTGTACCCCAGAGATGTGTGGCTACTCAGTCATTGAGTACGTGTAAAACTGACACTGGTAGATGTTTAGCCATAAGAGAATCAAGAGATTTGGAGAATGGGAAATTGGAGTAGATGTAAAAGCTCAGCCATGATCTTATTTTATTAATGGTGAAGAAGTTCAACAGGCAATATGGCCAACTCCTATTTGTTACTGTAAATTCAAGAATTGGTGACCACCAGTTCGCTAACAAACAACAGTGGGTTTATTACTATTTACAATTATATACAGAGTACAGTAGAAGTGTTCATTCCCAGCTCTCAAATCAATCTATCCACCAAAGCCAGTGCTTTACCCTGAGATCTCTGCGCTCATTCACCATTTGGCAATTGGGTTGCATGATCCTTCCGATGCACATCCATTAAAGGAGCTAACTACTACAGTTTGGTTTTTATAATAATTTTAATTAACAGTAAAATGCATAGTCTCAATCCTTTCAAGCCATTTTGAGTGCAGCACTTATCATAACACCTCAGAGAAACAATATCACTCCATTCTGTTGTACTCTGTCCACAAAACCTAGGGAAAACATCCTTTTGGTAAAGAAAGAGCTGTTCGTGGCTTAGGAAATGGTTGGATGAATGACATCAACAGGTGCCATGGCACCTTGTAGTTGTTTTATGTCATTTGACCAAAAACTGAAAGGGGTCAGCAAGTTGAACACTTTCCACAAGAGCAGGGAAGAGAGAGGTTGGGAATTCAGTGCAGCGAGACTTGCCTCCTGACTCCATAAGGCCTCTTCAACATTGACACAAACAAGGCACAAGATGATTGCAGCTGCAATAACAATTGAGCAGTTTGACACCATCCAAAACAAAAAGGCTAAAGTGAGACTTTTTAAAGGCTGCAGCAACTTAAAGTTTCCGTCCCTTTCTGCAGGAGAGGTTTAACCAATCCAAACCACTTGCACAGAAAATGTGAATTTCATCAGTGTGGGTCACGTAAGTGAGCATACAATAGTTCCACTCTTCTACTAATCTACCAACAGGAGAGAACCTAACTCAATGTACAAAAAAAAGGACCCAAAAAAACGATATAAGCAAATAGTCATTTGGTAGCGCAGAACTTAACTACTGCTGAAAATCTCAAAACACAGTATCTAACATTAGATGCAATTCTGTGATTAGGCAACACTAGCTAAACAACTTTGAGCTGACAACCAACAGTTGACAACCAATTTGAGATTATTAGTGGGGTTCGCAGTGTGGCACTTATGTGTGCTAGAAGCTACATATATGAAAACACTACCCTGTTCTTTGCAGACAGAATACTTACACTCATTACACCCTGTTTCAACTAAACAAAATAGGTGACAGCCATTTCCTTGTTCACTCTCCAGGGCAATGGCCTTGACCAGAGTCAACTTGCTTGGCTTGAATTTAAATATAGCTTGGCAGTTAAACTGTCAGTTGTCAGTTAATTGGTGCATTCCCTATGGCAATGACTCTACCAATCAGAGTCTGCTTGCCAACAAATCAGCACTTTCTTCTCATGAAGTATAAATTGTTGTTCCCTTTATATTTGGTTTTCATGAAAATTGTCCTGATTGATGCAAGACAAAAAGCTTTGACAAATGTGTCTTTTTTTAGCAATATTCAGGATATAGACATAGTGAGAGGTTGAGATACATAATCAGCCATGATTGTATTGAATCACAGAACAGGTCTAAAGTGCTGAATGGCCTTTTCCTCCTCCTATTTCTAATGCACCTTATGTTTGAGAATATTGAGTTATCCTACATACCAGCCCTTACAAAAAAGGGTACTTTGTCAAAGAGCAGTACATACCAAAGTGGCAAAAATCAATCTGTCAAACTCTATGAAATATTTAATAGTTGTAATTATTGTACATAATTGTCTTGAAGTCAATAATGGTATTCATCAAAACCCTTGCAAGTCTGTTCAGTTATTACTGAATAATTTAACCCCAACTAGGATTTATAATATTGATGACATTTTAAAATAGATATTTCATGAGAACAGCACAGTTGGGTCCAATAAAACAGGTAAGCTCATGGTATCCATGTTCATTCAATCAATACTAATCTCCAGGAAGTGTTAAATGTAAATGCAATTACAACAACAATTTACATTTATATATTACCGGGAGATGAGTTCAGGGGATTGAAGGCGTGGCCACCAACTGTGGAGAAATGGAAAGAAGGATGCATAGGAGATGAGTAACAGAGAAAAGGCCACAGTGTAGGTATCTGGGAGAGGGTCAGGAGTGCCCGGTCGGTTTTGATAGTATGTATGGGGAAGGATGCTAGCAGCAGAACTGATTGTCTGCCTTTTGAAGAGGTCCCTGAGCTCTTTACATTAATCATTAATGGTGAGGGTTTGGGGTGGGGGGGCATGGAAGAAATGTTTAATAGATATAGTTGTCAGTGTTAAGGGTTAGCAGTGCTGCCTCACAGCACCAGGGATCCAGCTTGGGCCACTGTCTGTGTAGAGTTTGTGCCTTCTCCCTGTGTTTGCGTGGGTTTCCTCCGGGTGCTCCAGTTTCCTCCCACAGTCCAAAGATGTGCGGGTTAGGTGCATTGACCCGATCAGGCGCCGGAATGTGGCAAGCAAGGATTTCCACAGTAACTTCATTGCAGTGTGTGTAAGCTTTACTTGTGACACCAATAAATGAACTTTAACCTTTAACTTTAAAAAGAAGCTAAGGATTACCTGCAGGGACCACATGCTGAGGAAAACCTAGAGAAAAGAGAGAACAGGAGTTACTGGCAGGCTGAATATTAGCAACTGACAATCTTTAGCTCATCATGATGACCAAATATTTAATTAGTTGAGAAGAATAGTTTGAGACCCTACTCAGATATGCCATCAGCATTCACCAGTGTTCTTTGCTTCCACTGAGCCATTGATTGCCACAACCTGTAACTCCCTTTGTTTGAAGGCCATGTTACAGCTGTTTCTCTCCTGATCTTCCTCTGCAGATGGCATTGTTTGCTGTATTATCCTGCACAACCAGAGAGAGAGAGCTCTTCAGTCACCGTTGAAAGGAAATGTGAAGAAGTTACGCAGTCATTTATGGCCCAGAAGGAGTCGACCTTGGCCCATTGAGTCTATGCCAGCTCTTCACGGAGCAATCTCATCGGGGGTAGAGAGTAATGGAATGATATCCTTTATTATGAGAGGAATTGAAGAGAATAGTAATGATGTTATGCTTCCGTTAAAGACGACGGTGGGGAGATTGCATCTCAAATACTGTGTGCAGCTTTGGTCTGCTTACTTAATGAAAAAAGGAAATGCATTGGAGGTGGTTGGGAGGTGGTTTATTAGATTGATAATTGGAATGAGCAGGTTGTCTTGGGGGGAGTCAGGCTATTGAATGTGATGATCAGCCATGATCAAAATGAATGGCGGAGCAGGCTCGAAGGGCCAAATGGCCTACTCTTGCTTCTAGTTTTTATGTCTTATGAGGAGAGGTTGGACAGATTGGGCTTGTTTCCACTGGGCTTTAGGAAAGTGAGGGGTGACTTGATTAAAGTATAGAACACTGGACACTGTTAACAAGGTGGATGTGGAAAGGATGGCCGTGATTCTCCCAAAAGCACTGAATTCGGGAGAAAACTGTTCCAGATCCCGACTGTTTTCTCAGTTCAGCTTCTCACCCGAATCTCCCCACTCTGTGCAATACAGAAGTCCCAGTCGTGAATATCATTAAAAATCCAGGGGGCAGAGCCTATTCACACCGGGGATTATATTCTGGAACTCTGCACTTGCGCAGTGGTCCCGATCTGTCAGAATCCCCGTTTGCTGGCTAGCTCGATCACTGCCCAGCCTCGGACACCTGAAGTGCTGCCCCTTCATCCATACCATCCCCCACCTCTGACCTGATCACAGCCCCCACAGCAACTCAGGCCAGCCCCGACTCCCCCATTGTCCTGGAACACCCCAATGTAAGCCCAGCCCACCACCCCCCCACACCCCAGGGTCAGACCTCACTGCACCAGGGTCAGACCCCACCCACCGGGATCACCTCCCTGCCCGAGGTCAGGCACTCCCCCCTGGGAGACCACCACGCGCCCTAGCCAATCGCTGCCCTCCCTCCAGCCCAGACTGATCCTGTCTGCAGAGTAGCAGTGGGACCACCCCCCTCCCCACCCCCACCGATTGCGCCTAGGCCCCAACCACACTGGGCCCCACCCCCTTGACACTGCCCGATACTCAGTGGGCAGTGCCAAATTGCCCAAAGGGCATGGGCACTTTGCCCCTTGGGCAGTGCCAAGGGCACAGACTGGCACTGCCAGAGTTCCCATGCCCGGGGGCACCATCCCCTGCCGCCCGACCCCCCTGGGGATCCCCAATTGCCCGCCCCCCCCCCCGCATCATTCTGGCAAGATCTCCCGTTAGTTCCCCAAACGTGGGGAGCTAGTCTATACCCTGCTGGAATGAAGTAATCCTGGTAGGGTGGGAGATTCAATTGTGACTGGTTAGTTCCCAATAATTAGATTGAAAACATAATTAAAATACATTTAAAACAGATTCAAATAACTTACACGTCTTCTCTCCGGTTTCCAGGGTGGTCTGACCGCTGACTGTTTGCCAGCTCTGGGAGATGAGCATGCGTTCCTGGCACATGCACAAATCCCAGAACAAGGCTGGCGACATGCATCTTCCACCATGACCAGCCAGAAAAGTTGCGGTCACGATGGGAGAATTGCGGCCGACGTTTCCCTCTTGTGGATGAACTAGGGGGCACTGCTTGAAAATTAAGGGTCAACCCTTATTGATAGAGATGAGAAGAAATCTCTCAGAGGGTTGAGAGACTGGAACTCTCTGCCTCAAAGTTGGAGAATGTGGAGCCACTGGGGCAGAGTTAGATAGATTTTTGTTGAATAAGGGAATCAAAGGTTATCAGGGATAGCTGGGGACTTGGAACCTGAAACACAAACAAATCAGCCATTGTTTTATTGACTCTAGGGCCAATTGGCCTACATCTGCTCTATCTTAACTGAAGTTCTTTTTGAGGCTTCAACATAGGTGCAGAAGAGTCAGACTACATGCAAAATGTGCAGTTTTTTGTCCAAGCCCTTCCTCCCTATTGCTTTTCTATCATCCATCCTTTCCATCCCTTTCCCCATTCCCTCCTAATCCCTGCCTCCCCTTTTCATCCTTACCCCTCCCTCATCTCTACCTTTAAGGACAACAGGTCTGTCGTATTAAAGTATCAAAATATTTTATTGATTGCTGTCAAATATATCTTGTAAGAAATTTGAAAAAATGAGGCAATTAAACAAAATGGCAGCTGCTAAAGTAAAATGTTTAGTTAAATGTTTATCAAACTTTTGTATTTATAACATTTTTTGTTAAAAGCTTTCCATTAAATGTTACAAAATTCTACTAATGCTTTTTTGAAACATTAAAACAAATCATTTAAAATTGAAATTATACAAATGGTTTATTGAAACATCTAAACAGAACAATTAAATATGACAATTATAAATGAAATAAGCAAGGCAGTAGAATACCAATGATAAACACATTTAGATTTTCCATGGCCCAAAATATGAACTCTCTTTCGTTCAAACTCAAGCAATAAGGTACCAAAATCATGATCCGATAGTGTTGACCTCTGATCTTCCCAATTTAATTTTCACATTCCTTATTCTAAGTTAAAACACATGAACACTTATAAGCATGCCACACATAAAGTCATATAATGATATAAAGGAACGGTTTGATAGAGCAGATGCAGCACGGATTCGTTAAGGGGAAGTCATGTTTGACAAATTTATTGGAATTCTATGAGGATGTGACTAGTGTGGTAGACAGAGGGGAACCGGTGGATGTGGTGTTTCTAGATTTTCAAAAGGTGTTTGATAAGGTGCCTCATAAAAGGTTGCTACAGAAGGTTAGGGTGCATGGAGTTGGGGGTAAGGTGTTAGCGTGGATAGAGGATTGGTTGTCTAATAGGGAGCAGAGAGTTGGTATCAATGGGTGCTATTCTGGTTGGCGGATGGTAACTAGTGGAGTGCCGCAAGGATTGGTGTTGGGGCCTCAGCTATTTACCATTTATATAGATGATCAGGAGGAGGGGGCTGAGTGTAGGGTGATGAAATTTGCTGATGATACGAAAATGAGTGGAAACGCAAATTGCGTGGAGGTGTGGACAGTCTGCAGAGGGATCTGGACAGGCTGAGCGAGTGGGCGAGGACCTGGCAGATGGAGTATAATGTTAGCAAGCATGAGGTTATCCACTTTGGCAGAAATAATAGTAGGAGGGATTACTATTTAAAGGGTGAAAAGCTGCAGCATGCTACGGTGCAGAGGGACCTGGGGGTCCTTGAGCATGAGTTGCAAAAACCCAGTCTGCAGGTGCAGCAGGTGATCAAAAAGGCAAATGGGATGCTGGCCTTTATAGCGAGGGGGATAGAATATAAAAGTAGGGAGGTCTTGCTGCAACTGTACAGGGTACTGGTAAGGCCACAGCTGGAGTAGTGTGTGCAGTTTTGGTCGCCGCACTTGCGCAAGGATATATTGGCCTTGGAGGGAGTGCAGAGGAGGTTCACTAGGCTGATACTGGAGATGAGGGGGTTGGACTATGAAGAGAGACTGAATAGACTGGGTCTGTACTCGGAGTTTAGAAGGATGAGGGGGGATCTTATAGAGACGTATAAGATAATGAAGGGGATGGATAGGGTAGAGGTAGAGAGATTCTTCCCACTAAGAAAGGATAGCAGGACTAGAGGGCACAGCCTCAAGATCGGAGGAGGAACTTCTTCACTCAAAGGGTGGTGAGTCTCTGGAATTCTCTGCCCGTTGAAGTGGTGGAGGCTACCTTGCTAAATGTATTTAAGTCACGGGTAGATAGGTTTTTGACAGACAAGGGAATCAAGGGTTATGGGGATAAAGCGGGAAAGTGGAACTGATCCACTTCAGATCAGCCATGATCTCATTGAATGGCGGGGCAGGCTCGAAGGGCTAGATGGCCTACTCCTGCTCCTATTTCTTATGTTCTTATATAGTGCAGATTTAATTAGTTTTACAGATTTAGAACAAATAACAAAACCTATGTTAATTTATACATTAAATAATACTCAGCTTCATTCAAAAAAAATTCATCTTAAATGGGCCTTGTTGAAGTTATACAAGACATTGGAATACTGTGTTCAGTTCTGGTCACCCTATTGTAGAAAGGATATTAAACTAGAAAGGTTGCAGAAAAGATTGATTAGGATGCTACTGGGTCTTGATAGTTTGAGTTATAAGGAGAGGCTGGATAGACTGGGACTTTTTTTCCTTAGAGTGTATGAGGCTTAGAGTTGATCTTATAGAGGTCTATAAAATAATGAGGAGCATGGATAAATAGTCAACATACTTTCACAAAGATAGAGGAATCTAAAACTTGAGGGCATAGGTTTAAGGTGAGAGGGGAGAGATACAAAAGGGTTCAGGGGGTAGCTTTTTCACTTAGAAGGTGCTGAGTGGCTGGAACAAGCTGCCAGATGCGATAGTTGAGATGGGTGCAATTTTGTCTTTTCAAAAACATTTAGACAATTACATGGGTAAGATGGGAGTAGAGCGATATGGACCAAATGTGGGCAATTGGGTCTAGCTTAGTGGTAAAAACTGGATGGCATGCACTAGTTGAGCCGATGAGCTGTAAATGACTATGAGCCAATAACAATAGGATTAACTACTTAAAATAAATAGTATCAACGTACCTTTTATGACAGCAGGGAAATTCTTCTGTTTTCAATGCTAAAGTGCTTTTCCAAGCTGGTCCTCAATGGGTGTTCTCCATCTAGCCATGTCTTAAAGGGCCGTGGTTAGGGTCCTCCTGTGTTGCACCGGAGTCAACTCCACTTGAAGGCTGAAGGCTGTTGCTCCCACTGGGAGTTTGGGCGCTATTTTTAAGCTGAGGTAACGTTGCAAAAAATTATTTTATTTCTGGTGGCCCATAGTTTTCTGCCACTGATTGGAACTTACAGGCCATTGTTTTTGTATCTTCCTGAATCTGGGAGTGATGGAGTAGCTTCAGTCTTTCTGGTTTGCTGTGCTGTGGGGAAGATCATGCTCAGATTGGGAATACCAAATTTGTGAGTTAAAATGAGGCTGATAGAGTCACCTAGATTGAGCTGCAGAGAGAGAGTCTCTGGGAAGAAAGAAATTCACTTTGAAAGACAGTTCCAAGATTGCAACTTACCACGCTGAGAAAAGAAAGGTACATAAAGAAGTCTTGGGAGTTATGGATCACTTTAAATTGATTCTGGGAAAATTATGTGTCTATCTAAAAGACAGTGTTAAGTACACCTGTGAAGTGTGTTTTTTAGATTGGGCTAATAAGTAATGGCTATTTCATTTAAAGTGCAAGTTGCCTACAAGGTAGTGCTTTGTTAATAGCTTTTCTCGTCTTCTGATCTCTGAGTACATGTACATAATTCATTGTAGATTGTAGGACATATTGAAAAAGCAATTAATAAAGTATGTAGCATCTTGAGCTATACGAACAGGGGCATTGAGTACAAGAGTAAGGCGCTCCTGCTGAATTCCCATGAGACAATAGTTAGGCCTCATCTGGAGTGCTGTCTCCAGTTCTGGGCTTCATGGGAAGGATGTGAAGCCTTTGGAGAGAGTACAGAGGAGATTTACAAGAATGATTCCAGGGATAAAGAACTGTAGCTATGAGGATAGATTGAAGGAGTTAGGACTGTTTCGCTTGGAGAAAAGACTAAGAGGAAATTTGCTGCAGACATTCATGAACCAAGAGATATTAATAGGTTAAATAGTGAGAAATTGTTCCTACTCAAGAAAGCATCAATGTCTAGAGAGCTCAGATTCAAAATAATTGGCAAGAAAAGTAAAAGTGATGTCAGAATAAATATTTTCACCGAGGGTGGTTGAATTCGGGAATTAACTTCCTGAGAGGGTGGTTGAGGTAGGTTTGATTGCTATCTGAAAAGAGAGGAAATGCAAGGTTATGAGGATTAGGTAGGTGAGTGGGACTAGGTAGAATGCTTTTTCAGAGAGCCAGTGCAGATACATTGGGCCAAATGGTCTCCTTCTGCACTAAAGATTCTGTAATTCAGTGCCACAAGTGTCAAGAGTACAGACACTGGTGAAGTTTATCTATCTTGGCTATGCTCTGCATATGTATTATCAGCCCCTCAATCCCAACTACAGTTATTTGTATACTTTCAATGTAGCAATCATCCTGTGGCACAGTTGGTTATTTTCCATTTTAAGAGGCAAAATAAAGCTCACAGCATTCTGTGTCTTTCACACCCAAATGTTACAGCACAGAAGGAACACTCATTTTTTAAATGGTGATTTAGACTAATCTTCTGTCTTGTGTGGCTGTGGACATGGGATTACAATTTGTAAAGCTGTTATCCAGAGTATTTTATTTTCATTAACTGGAGCACAAACTTAGGTAGAGCCTTCTCCAACCTGAAGAGTTCCATTATAAACCTAGTCCTGATCACCAAGGAAGACAGATTCCAAATTATAAAATATACAAATGTCTCTTTTCCTGCAAGCTTAATTTTGGAAATAAGATATTGCTTCTGTTTCAAGGCCAATTAACATTGTGTGAAATGACCTTTATAAAACACTAGAGAAAAAAATAAAAATTATAAAACAATTTAAAAGTGCAGCCATTAAAAAAGAACCAGAGGAAATTTCACAAGGTAATTACACTGTAAACCATTTTAAATTTGCATTTATATTAGTGACAAATCATGTTTGTTTAGATCGATTCATCCTTTGCATATTCAGAAGGTGGAGACAGCAACACTTTAGTGGACATACACAATCTGGTAGGAGTTATTTAAATAATCACAGTGGTAATGAGTTTGTTATAGGATAAGATTAAAATAGGGCAATTACAAAGTCCAGTAACACTCCACTCTGCATTTTTTTTTTATTTTTGATAAAATAAAGCTATTAAAGAAAATGACAATACACATGGCATTTCTTCTCCACAGTGGGAATTCAAACATCCAAAATATTAGCCACAAACAAAGAAACCATGAAACCTACCAAAGCACCCAACTTGACTCAGGTATAGCTTCTCTGAAATAAATATATTATTTATTAATAAAGAGAACACTCAAAAAATCTAGCACCGAATGCCATACTCAGCTTTCATACAGAACATTGTTTATGGATATTGGAACACATGTTTAACTTCACAAGAAAAAAAATGTTAAAATCTTATCGAATAACTGAATCACTGAAGTCCAGAGATAAACAAAATTAGCCTCTTCTAAGAACCATCTTGCTGTCCCTTATTTATGATTTGTTGTAGCAATTGATCAGCTATTGTTCAGATTCCCTCCCATAATCACTGCATTCAGGACTTCTTGTACAACACTGTGATAGTCAAGGAGCAAACTGCACAACATAATTGGTCAATTTGCTAGAGGGGTGACATGCCGCGGCAAATCATCACTCTATTAATAAAGGGCAAGATTTGAGCACAAATCATAAATAAGGGACAGCAAGATGGTTCTTAGAAGAGGCTAATTTTGTTTAACATTAGTTGCTTTCAAATTCAACCTGTTGTTGAGTTGGAAAGCATAACAGCCAAATTGTACACAAGGTCCTCAAATCAACAATGAGATGAATGACAATTTGATCTGTCTTTGGAGATAGTCATTGAAAAATATATATTAGCCAGGTTATTGGGAAAATAGCACTTTGTAATCTTTTACATCCACTAGCAAAGGAGGTGGGCTTAACATTTAATCCACTAGATTGCACCTCTGACAGTGCTGCACTAAAGTGTCTGCCTTGATGAAGTAAATGCTTATGTTCCTGGAATGGGGTCTGAACTCATGACCAGCTGACCCTGAGGTAATAATGTTACTGGGGAACAAGCTTGTAACACTGTCAGAGGTGCAATCTAGTGGATTAAATGTTAAGCCCACCTCCTTTGCTAGTGGATGTAAAAGATTACAAAGTGCTATTTTCCCAATAACCTGGCTAATATACATTTTTCAATGACTATCTCCAAAGACATGACAAGTTGTCATTCATCTCATTGTTGATTTGAGGACCTTGTGTACAATTTGGCTGTTATGCTTTCCAACTCAACAACAGGTTGAATTTGAAAGCAACTAATTAGCTATGAAGTGCATCCCATTGACCAAATAAATGCAACTTTCCTTTATTTTCAGTTAGTGTCATTTAGCATTGTACGTATTTATTTTTAAACAGCATGTCCAGTCAAACAAAATAGTACAATATCTTTTAGGTATGGATTGTATTCTGGACTGAAGCTGTGTAGTTATTGTTCCTAACTGTCTCATTGTTATATCAATTTTATATTTGAAAAGTTAATGAGCGAAGAAGTTATTCTACTATAGCAATTTACAATTGGTGAAACTGATATTTTTGAACATTAATATTTAAATTAATTAATTATATACTGGACAACATTATACAATATTTGACATTATTGGTATTCAAATATTAGCTATTAACAGAATGCATCAGTGGGGGGGGGGCTCAGATGGTCCCTAATAATAGGATGAAGTGTCTAATATAAATTACATCTTATTTACCTTAACTTGGCTGTTAAATGTTTAATACACAGCACTATTTTTTGTTACCATTTATTCACTTTCAGTGGATTCTAATTGTGGTAAATAAGATGATTCTACCTTCTGGGTCTGATATTTAGCATTAGTTTAGGCCCATGTTAAAAACTATGCACATACCAAGAATACGTAGTGAACTTTAAAATACCATTTTTCATTTTAAGAATTAATTCTTCCCATAAGGGAATAAATGTAGTATTTGATATTCAAACTGCTCTTTTGGGAATGCAGGGTATACCACTTTGGAGGTACACACGACTTCTTGTGTTATGCCATGTTACTCAAAATCATTGCACAAGCAAGCTGATGAAGTAATTCAGAAGAGAACCAAATCATGCAATGAGCTGGATATTAATGCCAAAAACCTCTGTCCTTATTCAGGGCTGGGATTTTCCAGTGTCACTGAAAGTGAATGGAATTTTGCCTGGAATGTCAAATTCTCCATTCTCATCGGTAGTGGGGCAGGCATGGACGGGATCAGAGAATCTCACCCCAAGTGATGATTTCAACAGTGGTTTATGCCCACATGTTCCATAATGCCTTTATATCTACAATTACTTCCTAGAGAAAGAAGAGTATAGCACACTGTCAAGAATCACAATTCTATGCAACATATTCACAGTTTGCAGAACTAGCAGCATCTGAACAGAGACTGCACATTGATCTATTGCAGTTTCACATCTAAAATGATAACATGCCAGATGATTTCTCAGCTTTCCTGGACTGTGTTGATTACCAATATGCACTCTTGACATGGGTATTTTACATAATGAATGTGTCAAAAGCTGCTTCTTTCTATTCAAACAATTATAACATATTAATTATTAGTAATTACGACAAAGCAACAGAAAGATTGGTTAAGACAACTAAATTTTCTACGGTTTGAAAATAATATGCTGCAGGAACATTGCTGTAGGTATATCGCAGTTATCAGTTTTAAAGAATCCTATGACATTCTCAGCACATTAATCACTTTACATTTTGGATTAACCCAGCAGAGTGCACTTTGCTGCCAAAGGTTCAAAGCATAAAAGTCTTTTGGACGGTGCTTGTCTATCAACCATTAAAACACTCTTCAACACTCCAATTTTAGTAAAATAATTCAAAAATCATGATGATTCATTCATGCCAATGAGAATGTTCGATCCCTTTTTTAAATGAAAAAAACATCTTCCAACATCCTGCTTTCCTCAAATTCATCATCTGAAACTCCACTGTCTGTTGGAGCTTTTCCAGTCTTATCAAGCTTTTGATGGTTTCCGCGGTGAATTATGTTGCTTTTCCATGGCTTGCAGTATTCTTCCTTAATGTGCGAATTATGCTTTTGTGAGGAAATCGGACTCAATGCATCCACCAAGTGAACAAGAGAGGCTTCGTAGCTTAAGGATATTGAAAGAAGGAAAAAAAACGATGTTAAATTTAGAGCATTTGAGATTCCTTTCTTCATAAAAATATGCATAATAAAAGACACAAAAGATATTGTGCAAGAGCGAAGCCCTATTTCAAATATTTAAAGCACATAACTCAAGGATTTATGATGGTCTTATATGATAACAAAATAACCATGATAAATTGTCAATGTTATGATACTCTATTATTCTCAGGAATCCATTTACCATAGATGCCGGCGTAAAAGCCAACCTCTGAAACCTTGAAAAATTCCTCCAAAAAAACAAGTTGATTTATACAGCGAATGTAGACATGAACTGAAGGTGAGGGTGATCATCATCTCCATTATTCACTGCATGGGGTCTGCTTTGTGTGGGCATGCCTTAGATTTCTGTGCATCTGCGCCACACAGGCCATATCGCCTACTTGATCTCTTGTGCCCAATTATAAGGTACTGGTGAGTAAAATGTCCAGTTGCAGGTTGAGAAATTGAGGCTATCTTCTAATGGGAGGGTAGCATGTTGTGGCTGAAAAGGGTGGTTGACTTATATGTCAAGTATGTGAAAAAAACATGATTTTTGGGGCTGAGGCAATGGGTTTCTCTTATACCACCACGATGTTTTAAATGTAATGATCTACGGTGAGTGTTTTCTAGAATCAAGCATGCAGTTCTGACAAAATATAATGCCTGACAGGCACTGTAACACCAACTAACGTAAATCTGTTGACTGAAAAAAATACTAACAACGATAAAAACATGGTCGGATAGTTTGAGAGTACAGAAGGTAATAACCAACCAGAACTATTTATCTGTGATTTAAAATAAGTTACACACTTGCCCTTAAAGCTAGCAGTAACAATAGTCCCAGCACTCTAGTGATCCTCTCCTTATAAATAATTGAAGAAATAGATGTTTTCTGTTCTTTCTTCAAGCATATTAATTATTCTTCTGAGCTTCTCTCCATAACTTAATGGATAAAAGACCTCCTTCTATCCTTTTCACCAAACTAAACAAAATGCAAGGCTTCCCTCACACTGAAACATACAGGTGACTTTTTTTTATATTTGATTTGATTTATTATTATCACATGTATTAGTATACAGTGAAAAGTACTGTTTCTTGTGCGCTATACAAAGCATACTGTTCATAGAGAAGGAAACAAGAGACTGCAGAATGTAAGATGTTGAATTAAAGCATTGTTAGAGAGTTTAAAAGACTTAGAATGATGTTTTAGAACTATAAAACGATATTAAAAGATAGAATTAGGAAGTATGATGGGCACAGCTTGCAAAAAGTTGCCTTACTCTGGCGCCATCTTGGAAAATAAAAAAAAGGCAGAATTTTGCTATCCCAATCCCCCTGCATAGAAATCGTAGTGGGCGGGACACGGACCTCGGGTGGGATTTTCCAGTTTTGGGGCAAGCGCAGCTGGAAGATCCTGCCCTCTGTCGTCCTCCCACAAACATATGTGGTGGGATTTTCTGGTTGTGCCTGCCAAGGGACCAGAAATGTTTGCGCAAGATCAACAGACCTTTAAATAGTCCATCTAACTGTTCATCCCACCCATGACGGTTCCTTCAGTGAGTGAGACTAGAAAATTTACCCTATTATTTGCAGCTGTTAAGCATTGAGACTATATTTCATAGTGCTTTACCAAAACATCATTGCTAAAATAGCAAGTTTTTAATGTCTTTAATAAATTGTGAATACATATTGTAATACATATAATACAGTATAAGGCATTGACTAATGCAATGGTTATTCCATTCATAACGGAGGCTTTTGAACATCACTTATGGAAGAGCCGGTATATTTTAATATTTATCTGTGCCCTGGTGTGGCTGCAGATTCTCAAAATTTCTCTCAACTTCATTCCACAACCTTCCTTTCCTCATGCCACCTTTCATAAATTTTCCATGTAATAAATTTTCCATATACCATAACATCCATTAAAAACTTTAGCAAAGCACACTTTGCTTGACAAATATGTCCAACACAATATATCAATATTTAGACTCATGAAAATATCAACTGATTTCACTTGCGTTAAAAATGCCAAATAACCTCCGTCAAAAGAGAAATTAAGGTCATAGGCAAGGTTAATTCCATTAATTTTTTCAAAAGAGTTACACAATTTCACAAAACAGCTGTTCTACTTTTAGACAGTAATTGTTCATTATAATAGATTTTTTTTAATGGTTCAAAAAAATTAGTTTAAGAAAATAACGGCAGTCATCGTTTATTATGTAGAGACGCTGGATGACAACTTAGAGCTAATATTAATGGGTACAATCAATCCAGCAAAAGCACGTAATCCAATGACAATTTTGTCTCTGTTACCAGAGACTGAGGATTGATATTAAGCATGTGACGTTCCAGGTGGAGTGTTCCTATATTAGGAGATGGCAATCAACAGAAATAGACTGCAACTATTATATACAATATTTATTTCATACCCTGTAGCTGCAGGTAAAATAGATGGCAGTGAACAGGATTTCATCCTGCATATCGCTTCATGTGGCAGGGAGCATTAAACTCTGTTTACAGCATCTTCATTCAGCTGTGCGTCACAGAAGCTGTTTTTCTACTTAACTATTGCATCTCAAGATGAATAATACATTGTAGTGATCATGATTTAGCAAAATTCGCTCGGCTCTGGGGTGATTTCTGCAGGTTGGAAAACAGCAAATGTGACACCACTGTTTAAAAAGGGAGGGAGACAAAAGGCGGGTAAGTATAGGTTAGCTTAACTTCTGAGTGGGGAAAATGCTTGAAACTATCATCAAGGAAGAGATAATGAGACATCTGGATATAAACTGTCCCATTGGGAAGACGCAGCAATGGTTCATGAAGGGCAGGTCATGTTTGACTAATTTGGTGGAATTCTTTGAGAACATTATGTCCACAGTGGACAATGGAGAACCTGTAGATGTGGTGCATTTGGATTTCCAGAAGGCATTTGATAAAGAACCGCACCAAAGCCTGCTGCAAAAGTTAAAGGTGCACAGTGTTATGGGTAATGTATTAGCATGGATAGAGGATTGGTTAACTAACAGGAAGCAAAGAGTAAATGGGTGTTTTTCTGGTTGGCGATTAATGACTAGTGATGTGTCTCAGAGATCAGTTTGGGGCTGCAACTGTTTACAATTTACTTAGGTGATTTGGAGTTGGGGACCAAGTGTAGCGTGTCAAAATTCGCAGACGACACTGCGATGAGTGCTAGTGCAAAATGTGCAGAGGATACTGAAAGTCTGCAAAGGGACACAGATAGTCTAAGTGAATGGGCAAGGTTCTGGTGGATGGAGTACAATATTGGTAAATGTGAGGTCATCCATTTTGGTCAGAATAACAGCAAGATGAACTATTGTTTAAATGGTAAAAAACTGCAAGATGCTGCTGTGCAGAGGGGCCTGGGTGTCCTTATGCATGAATCACAAAAAACTGGTTTGCATGTATAGTAGGTAATTAAGAAGGCAAATGGAATTTTGTCCTTCATTGCTACAGGGATGGAATTTAAAACGGCGGGGGATTATGTTGCAGCTGTATAAGGTGCTGGTGAGGCCATACCTGGATTACTGTGTACAGTTTGGTCTCCTTACTTGAGAGAGGATGTAGTGGCACTAGAGGAAGTGCAAAGGAGATTCACGAGGTTGATTCCGGAGAGAAAGAGTTAGCTTATGAAGAAATTCTGAGTAGACTGGGACTATATTCATTGGAATTCAGAAGAATGAGGGGAGATCTCATAGAAGCATATAAGATTCTGAAGAGAATAGATAAGTTAGAAGTTGTTTCCAATGGCAGGTGAAACTAAAACTAGGGGGCATAGCCTCAAAATAAGGGGAAGTAGATTTCGGAGTGAATTAAAGAGGAACTTCTTCACCCAAAGGAAATCTGTGGAATTCTCTGCCCAGTGAAGCAGTTGAGGCTTGTTCTTAAGGCAAGGATAGATAAATATTTGAATTGTAAAGGAATCAAGGGTTATGGTGAGCGGGTGGCCAAATGTAGCTGCGCCCACGAAAAGATCAGCCATGATTTTATTGAATAGTGGAGCAGGCTCAAGGGGCCAGATGACCTTCTATAACTCCTAGTTCTTATGTTCTTATAAGTGAGAACATTTATTACTGGACTAATAATCCAGTGACCAGGGCTAATAGTCTGGAGACAAGAGTTCAAAGCCCAACAGGGCAGTTCAGAATTTAAACTGTTTAATTTAATCAATCTGGATTAAAAAGCTAATATCAGAAATGATAACTACTGGAGGTTTTAAAAATGCACAAGCTTATGCTTTAAAAAAGGAAATCCTCCATCCTTAACCCGTCTGACTTTATATGACTCCACACCCAGGGCAATATTGTTGACTCCTTAATATCTTTTGAGATGTCCCAGCAAGCCACTTAATTGTTTTCAAAAGAAACGGCTCATCACCATATCTCAAGGGCACTAAGAGATTGAGATAGGCAATGAACTTTAGCATGGCTAGTGTTGCTCAAATTGCATGAGTGAAAAGAAGTGTCCAAAGATTTTCTGCAGGTATTCAGTATCATGTGGAATTCTAAGGTATTGATGGGAATTTTCCAGCCATTCATGCCCAGCCAAATCTCCATTCAGCGGGAGGGGAAAATCCTGCTGGTGTGAATGACTAAAAAATCCCAGCCATTGTTTTAATGGAGAAGCAAAAGCTTACTCTAAAGGAAATGGATGTATTTGTTAATCCCTTTCTCGAGCTTGAGGACATAAAAGATTTGTGACTTTATGCCTTATGCTTGTATAGTCATGTATCAATTACCACAGAACCAGGAGAATCCCTACAGTGCAGAAAAAGATTATTTGGCCCATCAAGTTTGCACTGACTCTCCGAAACAGCATCCCATCCAGATCCTCCCTTCTGTCCTATCCCTGCAACCCCACACATTTGCCATGGCTAACCCACCTAACCTACAAATCTTTGGACACTAAGGGACAATTTAGCACAGCCAATCCACCTAACTTGCACAACTTTGCACTAAGGGAAGAAAACAAAGCACCCAGAGAATACCCACGCAGAGATGAGAAGAACGTGCAAACTCTACATAGTCAGCCAAAGCTGGAATTGAACTCAATTCCCTGGGGCTGTGAGGTAGCAGTGCTAACCATTGTGCCACCATGCCCTACCTTTGTACGTGTATTGTTAAAAGCTCTAAGTATGCACATTAAAAGATATTCAACTGCATTACCATAGCTAATTCTTTCACTATCAACATCCTTGATTAGCACTATCCAGAAAGTGAACTGGACCAGCTAGCTATATAAAAACTGTGGCTACAAGAGGAGGTCAGATGCTAGGAATTCTGCAGTGAGTCACTTACCTCCTGGCTCCCCACTGCCTGTTCATAAATTAGAGACATGGTGGAATATGCCCACTTGCCTGAGGGCACAGCTGATTGGCACCCTAACCACCACCTTAAGCATTCACTCCCTCGGTGCTACAATTGTACAGGATTTTGGTAAGACCACACCTGGAATATGGTGTGCAGTTTTGTTTCCTTATTTAAGGAAGGATATATTTGCATTGGAGGCAATACAGCACAGGTTCACTAGATGGGACAACTCTCTCATCCGACGGACCACGAGACTGGCAAATTGGATACACGGGGGCAGTTCTTCACTACCAAGATGAGTAGCTCGATTTGGGAAATTCACCAATCTGGGAGATCCACCTTGGTTTAACGGTCCCCATTAATACTCAGGCTAGGAATCCTATGGTGAGTAACTCACCTTCCGACTCCCCTAAGCCTGTCCACATTCTACAAGGCACAAGTCAAGAGTATGATGGAATTCTTTCCACTTGCCTGGATGAGTGCAGCTCTAACGACACTCAAAAAGCTCAACACCATCCAGGACAAAGCAGCCCACTTGATTGGCACCTTATCCATAAATATTCAGTCCCTCCACTACCGTGCAGCAGTGTATGTAATCTACAAGGTGCATTGCAGGAACCTACCAAGGCTCCTTAGACAGCACCTTCCAAACATACAACCACTGCCATTTAGAAGGACAAGGGCAGCAGACACATGGGAACACCACCACCTGGAAGTTCCCCTCCAAGCCATTCACCATTCTGACTTGGAAATATATTGCCCTTCCTTCACTGTTGCTGGGTCAAAATCCTGGAATTCTCACGTAACATATCATCGATGAAGATGAACATCTTGCCAAGGCTATTCCCACACCCTTACTACTTGCCTTCAACCAACAGCACAACCTCAAAACAGATCATTGTCCACAGCCCAGCCTTCAGGAGAACATGGCCACGACACCACACAACCTGCCACAGCAACCTCTGCAAGGCATGACGGATCATTGACACGGATGCCATCATCTCACATGAGAACACAATCCATCAGGTACATGGTACATACTCTTGCAATTCAGCCAATATTGTCTACCTGATACACTGCAGGAAAGGATGCCCCGAGACCTGGTACATTGGCGAGACCACGCAGACGCTATGACAATGGATAAATGGACACCGCTCGACAATCGCCAAGTAGGAATGTTCCCTTTCTGTCAGGGAACACTTCAGCAGTCAAGAGCATTCAGCCTCTAATCTTTGGGTAAGTACAAACAAAGAACAACCCAGCACGGGAAACAGGCCCTTTGGCCCAACGAGCCCGCGCCGCCGCATCACCCTACACCTATTCTACCCTGCGTGTCTACGAATGGAACCCCTAACTTAGCCAGATTCAGGGGAGAATAGTGTCAATTTGGTAAAACCAATCAGCCTAAGAGCACATCTTTGGGGTGTGGGAGGAAACCGGAACGCCCGGAGGAAACCCACGCAACCACAGGGAGAATGCGCAAACTCCCACAGACACAGGCCCAAATCCACGTATCTGCACAGCTAGCAGTGCTAGTCACCGAGCTGTTGCGGCGCCCGTCTACCGGTCCAGGATCAAGCACACACACCGACACAAAGTACTAGGCCACTCCTTGGAGTGTTCTCCAAGGCGGCCTCCAAGACATGACAACACAGAATCGCCGAGCAGAAACTGATAACCAAGTTCCGCACACGAGGTCGGCCTCAACCGGGATCTTGGGTACATGTCACACTATCTGTAACCCACATGACTTGCCAAGTCACACTAACTGTCCTGGCTTGAGACAATTCACACCTCTTTAACCTGTACTTAACCCTCTCTCCACTCGCATTGTCTGCACCTGTAAAGACTTGATTACCTGTTAAGACTCATATTTCAACCATTATCTTGTAAATTGAGTCTGTGGGCCCGATTTTACAAATCAGAGCCTAAGGATCCAGGTGTAATACGGATCCAAGCCTGGAATCCTCGTTCCAGCGCGCCCATACGCCTCTTGCTGGCTCCGATCTGATCTAAGAACATAAGAACATAAGAAATAGGAGCAGGAGTAGGCCATCTAGCCCTTCGAGCCTGCCCCGCCATTCAATAAGATCATGGCTGATCTGTCGTGGCTCAGTTCCACTTTCCCGCCCTCTCCCCATAACCCTTAATCCCCTCGCTTATCAAAAACCCATCAACCCGCTTCTTAAAAATATTTAGCGAGGCAGCCTCCACCACTTCAACGGGCAGAGAATTCCAGAGATTCACCACCCTTTGAGTGAAGAAGTTCCTCCTCAACTCCGTTCTAAACCGCCCCCCTTTTATCTTGAGGCTGTGCCCCCTAGTCCTACTGTCTTTTTTGAGCGGGAAGAGTCTCTCCACCTCTATCCTATCCATCCCATTCATCATCTTATACGTCTCAATGAGATCTCCCCTCATTCTTCTAAACTCTAACGAGTACAAGCCTAGTTTATTCAGCCTCTCCTCATAGCTCAATCCCCTCAACTCCGGTATCAGCCTAGTAAACCTCCTCTGCACTCCCTCCAGGGCCAAAATATCCTTGCGCAGGTGCGGCGCCCAAAACGCTTAGCACTGCCGGAGCGTTCAGATCTCTGAATTGCACATGCGCAGTTCGAAAAGAATCGGAGGCAGCACGCCCGGGCGCTGGGCTGGAGCGAGCGGCTGTGGCAGTTTGTGCCTTCTGAAAGATTGCTTCCTGCTGTGTATCCTGTGTCAGTGTAGCCAGGCAGAACAATTCCAATACATCAGTAGTTCCCTTTGGAAGGCAGGTCTATGCCAGGCTGTATCCTGTTTTGGTGGTTCGGCCTGACGGGTCCACTATCAATATCCGATACAAGGAGCCTAAAAAAATTAATATGATGCCAGTTGATATTTCCCTTCTGCCAAAAGCTGAAAGGAAAGCAAGATTGCACAAACGTGTTCCCAAAAGAGCTAGAACAAAAGAGGAGCAATTTGAAGATGAATTTAAAGTAGACAATTATAGCAAATTCTGGACAAAGAAGTAGTTTTCAAAATTTTGGATTTTAGAAACAACCATCAGTGAACTGCTTGACTGGTGTTGACATCAGTGGAACTTTTACAAATGCACATATTATCGTGTTGTGTATTTTATATGTATAAGTTGTGTTTTTTATTTATGATCGACTCCATTTATTTTATTAAAATGTGTTTCTACAGGAAGGATACAGAGAATGAAAAAACAGAGTCCTGTTTTTATTTCTATTATTACATGGTTTAAATGCAAGGAGAAAATGCTTTGAATGTTAATTAGACAATACCCATTCACATTAATTCTGTGCCTCCTGTTCCTGACTACGTTTGTGTGGATTTGACTTACATATATTTAGTTGTTTGTGTGATGTATCATTAAGCTGCAGGGAAAAAAAAATCAGAAAGCAGAGAGAGCAGATGTCTGACACAGATCATCCTCTGGGGAAGGTGGGGTGGAGGAGGGGGCGCAGATGGATCTCTGGCTGGGGGAGGGGCAGGGGGTGTCCGCTGCCACTCTGCCAGCAAACTCCCCTCCCCACCAGAGGAACTGTTCAGGGAAGAGTAATCTGTGGCTGGTAGTGTATCAGCGTTGGTGTATCCCTTTGCAGGCCCAGCTTGGGCCTTCTCCAGTGTCTCCTCTTGGAGTTGTCCCTGATCTTGTTGCCGGTTTTCATGCGGATCCACTGTGGCATCAGCCAGTTCTGCTTCATCTTCTTAGCGAGGAATCGCTTGATCCTGAAGGTTTGGTGGGATGGCATGGCCGCTCATCCACTCTGGGAGGAGGTATTCGTTCCTCCGGTGGAGGGGGTGGGGAGAAATCACCCGCAGAGTGGCAGCGGACACCCCCAGCCAGAGATCCATCTGAGCCCTCCTCCTCCCCCCGAGACCAGAGATCCATCTGAGCTCCCCATCTCCCCCAAGACCAGAGATCCATCTGAGCCCCCTCCTCCCCCCACAACCAGAGATCCATCTGAGCCCCCTCCTCCCCCCACAACCAGAGATCCATCTGAGCCCCCTCCTCCCCCCACAACCAGAGATCCATCTGAGCCCCCTCCTCCCCCCACAACCAGAGATCCATCTGAGCCCCCTCCTCCTCCAGCGGAACGGTGTGAAATCCGGTCACTTTAACCGTGGCTCTGAGTCTGTGGCCAGGAGGATGCTGCAGGCTCTCGAAGGACTGGATGGTCGAGAATGTCTATGGGAGTTCACACATTCTCCCCGTGCTTGCGAGGGTATTCTCCAGGTGCTCTGGTTTCCTCCCACACCCCAAAAACGTGCTTTTAGGCTGATTGGTGTCAATAAATTGTCCCTAAATTGGATCTCCCTTAACCTGGCGCACATATAATTCCCTAAATTTGCACCCCTTTATTGTGGAGTCCACTAGAGGTAGACAAAAGTCATAGGTAGAAGAAAGACTTGAATAAGGCACTCACTGAGTGTTAAAATGGGCGGCGGGGGCTTGTAGGGCCGAAAGGCCTGTTTCCTGTGCCGTGCTGTTCTTTGAGAAGGATGGTGGAGGGAAACCAGCAATCGAGGTAGGTTGGGGGTGTGCTCGGTGGGGCCTGCCAGGGTGGTTAGCGGGGGGTCGGTGAAGGATGGTCGAGGAGGATGGTCGCGGAGGTTCCCCTGCAGAATAAAAATTGGCTTTGGATTTTTATTTTGCAGGTTGCTTACAGCGCGGATCTGGAATGGACCCGACGACAGTAAAGTGGGATTTGGCGTTACAGTTGGGCGCGCAATTCATTAAATCGATTTAAACGCACAGTAATACATTTAAATCGTTAGGCCGCCCGATTCGGGCGCAGACCGGATCCGCACCCAAGTCAGGTATCGGTAAAGTCACGATCTGCTTGGGATCGGGTGCAGATTGTGTTAAAGGCCCGACACCCGAATTTACCGCGATTTTGCACCCGAATTTTGGTAAAATTTGGCACAGTGCATATATATGCCCTGCTTAAGAACCCAATCCTCCACTTGCCTGACGAAGGAGCAGTACTCCAAAAGCTTGTGCTACCAAATAAACCTATTAGACTTTAACCTGGTGTGGTGAGGCTTCTTATACTACCTCAGTGGTAACAACAAACCTTGAGAAATGTCAACGAAGATATTTATTCAGCCTACTGTACAGATGGTCATGGTTTTTTTTTCTAACCTACGCAGTTAAGAGTCAAACACTTACTGTGGACCTGAAGTCACAAGTAGATCAGACCGAGGATGGCAGATTTCCTTACCTAAAGGGCATTAGTTAACCAAGTGGATTTTTACACAATTTTGGGTAGTTTCATGGTAAACGTTGCTGAGCCTAGTTTTATATTCAAGCTGTATTAATCAAGTTTAAATTCCACCAGGTACCGTGGTGGGATAAGAACCTATGTTCTCACGGCATTAACCTAAGCCACTATCTCCCCTTTGAAGCTTAAAATCAGCAAGTGCATCACATGGTCTATTTATCCTATGTTACCATCGGTGCATAGTGGTAGTATTGTATACCATCTATAAGATGCACTGGCCATGGATGTTTCAACCAGATCTTCCAAACCCACATCTATCAGCTAACAGAAGGAGGCCAGCAGGCACATGAAAACACCATCTCCTCCAAGTCAGTCATTATCAAGAATTGAAAAGATATTGCTGTCCCTTCAGTGCTGTTGGAAAGCCCTACTTCATAGCATTGTGCCTATACTACAAGGACTGCATCTGTTTATAGCAGCAGCACTGTAACCTTTTAAAAGGCAATTAGATACGGGAATTAAATGATAGCATTGCCAGCAATGCCCACACAACATAACAAATAAAAATCTCCCTCCAGTACATGCAGTGTAATCTGGTCAATACATTCTGAACCCTCTCCATTAACTAACATTTCCACTCACTGAGTTAAGAAAGTGGCTTCTAATATTACACTACTTATTCAATTCCACTTTGTAAAACATAACATTCTTCTATTTTACTTTGATTGATTAAAATAAAATTAGGACATTCATGTTTGGATTTATGAGCCTTGCAAGTTATTAGCCTGTTGTGTGATAGTGAGAGTTTTCTTTTCAATACTACATAGGCACAGATATAAACAATGTACACATTTGTCACTGTAAAGACCTATTCCTTTGATGAAAACAAAATACTCGGCTGCTGGACTCATTTTGCTATGCCTGTGTTATTATGTCTGTAGTTTGGTTTCCATTCAACTACAATGCAATAGCAAAGCAAATGACAAACCTAGAAAGTACAGAATGCCATTTGAAAAGCCATGATGGACACAGCAAGAGTAATAGACTAATATAATTAGCAGTTTGCTTTCTTCATGTATGAAAAACCTGCTCAGACAGCTATTAAGAGCTCAATTTTAGCTTTGTTAAGATTTAAAATTAATTTGTGCATTCAAGCCAAGTCTCCAGACCTAATCTGGATGAATGCCAGAGATCTTTTCTAACCTTTTTAAAATATGATTGGAATTTTGCATCTGTGCACTTAATTATGAATCCATAATTTCCTCTTCCCATTCATTTTAATGTGCAAGAAAATTACAGGTTGGTGTATGTACAAATAGAAAACTGCAGTTAATGGTACTCTCTCATACAGTTTGCTGATCCCATTGTACATGCATCTCTATATTGCCTTGGACTGTGCCCCGCTTGCAAAATTAATCATACAGCTCTTAATAATGAAAGCTTAGCCAGGGGATTGCCAGTGACCAGGTAAACCACCTCTTAAGATTCAGGGAGAGCCATTAGAACCATTGGTAAAACAAGCTGCCAAATGATCACCAACAAAATAGGCATTAGCTTGCTGAGAGGCTGTTGTACACCAAAGGTTCACTGAGCTACTGGACAATCAGGAATTGTACATGCACTTTGTCTTAACATTTCGCAGGGCAAATATATATAATTCTGAATTGTGAATGAGACACAGCCAGTGTGGGTATCAGGAAGTTGCAACATTCTGGGAATTCAGTGCAGTGTTGGTCCTCTACACTGAGTCTAAGGAATTGATGGTGGAAATGAAGGAAATGGCAAAGGAATTAAAAAGGCATTTTGCGCCTGTCTGCACTACTGAAGGCTTAGGAAACTTCCCACAGATACTTGAAAATCAAAAGATAAATGAAAGGGAAGAGTTTAAAACAATCATTAAGGAAAAGGTGCTCTGAAAACTATTAGACCTGAAGGAATCGGGTCCCAGGACTTGATCTGTATCCTACAATCTTAAAAGTAGTTGCAGAGATTGTTGATGCATTGGTTTAAACTTCCAAAACTCCTTAAATTGTGGAAGGGTCCAGTGGATTGGAAAATAGTTAGTGTAACACCTTTATTCAAGAAAGGAAGGAGACAGAAAGCAGTGATGTACAGGCCAGTTAGCCTAACATCTCTTCTAGAAAAATTACTAGAATCCATTATTAAGGATGTTATCACAAGATACTTAAAAAAATTATAACTTTATCAGGGATAGTCAACATGGGTTTGTGAAAGGGAAATTGTGTTGAATTAATGTGGTTTTTTTAAGTAAGTAGCAACCAAGGTGGATAATGGGCAACATGTAGATATGATACATTTGTATTTCCAGGAGCATGTGATGAGATATCACTTCAAAGGTTACTAAACAAGGTAAGACTACACGATGGGGAGAATAGCACTTAACATGCATAAAGGATTGGTCAGCTAACAGGAAGCAGAGTAGGGATAAATGGGGTATTTTCAGGTTTGCAAGCTGTAACAAGTGGAATACCACAGGAATCAATGCTGGAATTTTAATTATTTATAATCAATACCAACAAATTGGATTAAGAATTCAAATGTATGGGAGGTAAATTTGCCAATGATATCTAGGTAAGTAGAAAAATAAGCTGTCAAGAGGAGGTAGAGAGTTTGCAAAGGGCAAAAGACAGGGTAAGTGAATGGGCAAAAAATTGGCTGATGGAGAATAAGGCAGGAAAATGTAAACTTGAATACCCTGGCATGAAAAATAAAAAAGCAATATATAATTTAAATGGAGAGAAATTACAGAATTTGGTGGTGCAAAGGGATGTAGTGTCCTGATACACAAACTGGTTAGAATGCAGGTACAGCAAGTGATTAAAAAGGCCAACTGGAATGTTGGCATTTATTGCAAGGGGAATGGAAAATAAAAATAGGGAAGTTTAACTGCATCTGTACAAGGCTTTGGTCAGACCACATCTAGAGTACTGTGATTTAGTCTCATTTGAAAAAAGATGTAATTGAATTAGTTGCAGTATAGAGAAGGTTCCCTCCATTCGTATTTGGGATGAGGATCTAATGAACAAGGAGTGATAACGATAGTCCTATACCTAGTGCAGTTTAGAAGATAAAGTGATGATCTTATTGATATATACATAAAATCCTAAGGGGAGTTGTTAGGGATGATGTTTCCACTTGTGGGGGAGACTAGAACCAGGAGACACAGTTTAAGAATAAGATCTACTGTTTAAGACAGAGATGAGGAGAAATCTTTTATTTAAGGGTCACTATTCTGCGGAAGGAGCAGTGCATCAAAAGTTCGTGATTCCAAATAAAGCTGTTGATTTTAACCTGTGTTATGCCCATGCCAGTCCAACACCGGCATCTCCACGTCATGAATTCATTCCAGGCAGAGTTAGGCAAATTTTTGACAGACAAGGGAGACAAGTGTTATGTTGTGGTTTCGACTCCAGCAAGATGGAGTTGAAACCACAAGATCATCCACGATCTTACTGAACAGTGGAGCAAGCTTCAAGAATGAAGTATTTCTGCTCTTAAGTTCCTCTGACAGCTTGTGGCTCAGTTACAGAAGTTGCAAACAAAGATCATATGCATTGCTTTGACAATACAGTCAGCAAAATTCTCTCTCCACCCACCATCAAAAAATCTGCTGAATTGGTAATAGAAGTGACCCTGTTGTATATTATAGGTTGAGACTTGAGATTGTCTTTCTGGATCCCAAAGAATTTGAATAATTAGAGAGATAGAGGTTGGGATGAAAAAGAAGATTCTGACTTCAGGAAAAATTAAATCAGCAGTATATTGTGATTATGCATCAGCTCTGATAACATCAAAAATGCCTTCCAATTCTTTACTTTTTGGAAGTAATTGATTTCTGGTCATCAACGCCAGAAGTAGCTTTAAACAAAATTTCTGCAGCGCAGCATTAATCTGCATCAGCTTTGCACTGCCATTGTGCTTCTTTTGCGCAATTATTGAAACCTCAGATGTGAGTGACATTGAGTGCAGACAGCAAATGAAGCAAATGCACATTAAGATTACTTCTGAAGTAAAATGCAAACACAAGCTTCCAGCACCTTTACTGGAGTTATAAATTAGTGCAATATGAGTATCTCAGTTAATAACATAAACATACAGCGATTTAGAACTGAAATGTCTGGTTAAAAGCAAATATTTTTTAAAAAAACATCGAATTATCTCCCACATTAGGTTTCCTCTTGTTTTCATTCCATATTACATGAGGTCAGCACAATGCTGGTTAATCCCCCTTCATTTCAACCATCATTTTTGGATTTGGCAGGTGGTTTCACAGCTGGATGTCCTTCTGCCACTGACCCTCTCTATTTATCTGGGATGGGGACTAGCACCAATACATGCTGCCCAATCTGCACCAGTGGCCACGTTCTTTCGTGGCCAACAAGTCCTGGAGTGGGATTTGAACCCTGGCCTTCTGGCTTAGAGGCAAGAATGCTACCAACTCTTGGGCTTCATAATATTAAATACCACTCCCCCCCGCCTCATTTACTCACTTTTTAAAGCAAGGATTTTAACATGTATCTAAACGATTCAACACTTTATATATTTGTGCACGAAGTATGAGGGTAGCACTGGAGAATACCGAAACAAAACAGCAAAGAATAAGAACATAAGAACTAGGAACAGGAGTAGGCCATCTGGCCCCTCGAGCCTGCTCCACTATTCAATAAGATCATGGCTGATCTTTTTGTGGGCTCAGCTCCACTTGCCCACCCGGTCACCATAACCCTTAATTTCTTTACTGTTCAAAAATTTATCTATCTTTGCCTTAAAAACATTCAATGAGGTAGCCTCAACTGCTTCACTGAGCAAAGAATTCCACAGATTCACAACCCTTTGTGTGAAGAACTTCCTCCTCAACTCAGTTCTAAACCTGCTTCCCCTTATTTTGAGGCTATGCCCCCTAGTTCTAGTTTCACCTGCCAGTGGAAACAACTTCCCTGCTTCTATCTTATCTATTCCCTTCATAATCTTATGTATTTCTATAAGATCTCCCCTCATTCTTCTGAATTCCAATGAGTATAGCCCCAGTCTACTCAGTTTTGCCTCATAAGCTAACACTCTCAACTCCGGAATCAACCTAGTGAATCTCCTCTGCACCCCCTCCAGTGCCAGTATATCCTTTCTCAAGTAAGGACACCAAACCTGTACACAGTACTTGAGATGTGGCCTCACCAGCACCTTATATAGTTGCAACATAATCTTGCTGTTTCTAAGCTCCATCCCTCTGGCAATGAAAGACAAAATTCCATTTGCCGTCTTAATTGCCTGCTATACATGCAAACTAATTTTTTGTGATTCATGCACAAGGACACCCAGGTCCCTCTGCACAGCAGCACCTTGCAAAGAACATAAGAAATAGGAGCAGGAGTAGGCCATCTAGCCCTTCGAGCCTGCCCCGCCATTCAATAAGATCATGGCTGATCTGTCGTGGCTCAGTTCCACATTCCCGCCCTCTCCCCATAACCCTTAATCCCCTCTCTTATCAAAAACCCATCAACCCACGTCTTAAAAATATTTAGCGAGGTAGCCTCCACCACTTCAACGGGCAGAGAATTCCAGAGATTCACCACCCTTTGAGTGAAGAAGTTCCTCCTCAACTCCGTTCTAAACCGCCTCCCCTTTATCTTGAGGCTGTGCCCCCTAGTCCTACTATCTTTTCTGAGCGGGAAGAGTCTCTCCACCTCTATCCTATCCATCCCATTCATCATCTTATATGTCTCACTGAGATCTCCCCTCATTCTTCTAAACTCTAACGAGTACAAGCCTAGTTTATTCAGCCTCTCCTCATAGCTCAACCCCCTCAACTCTGGCATCAGCCTAGTAAACCTCTTCTGCACTCCCTCCAAGGCCAAAATATCCTTGTGTAAGTACGGCGCCCAAAACTGCACACAGTACTCCAGCTGCAGCCTCACCAATGCCCTATACAGCCGCAGCAAGACCTCCCTACTTTTATATTCAATCCCCCTCGCTATGAAGGCCAGCATCCCATTCGCCTTCCTGACCACCTGCTGCACCTGCAAGCTGGGTTTTTGCGACTCATGCACAAGGACCCCAAGGTCCCTCTGCACTGTCGCCTGCTGCAGTTTTTTGCCACGTAAGTAATAATCCTTCCTACCATTATTCCTACCAAAGTGGACCACCTCGCACTTGCCAACATTAAATTCCATTTGCCATTACCTGGCCCATTCGCCCAGCCTATCTAGATCCTTCTGTAGACTCTCCACACCCTCCGCACAATTTGCCTTTCCACCAATCTTGCAAGTTTTTACCATTTAAATAATAGTCCATCTTGCTGTTATTCCTACCAAAATGGATGACCTCACATTTACCAACATTATACTCCATCTGCCAGACACTCACCCTCTCACTTAGGTTGTCTATATCTCTTTGTAGACTTTCAGCATTCTTTCAGCATCAATAGCAACTGACACATCTTAGAAGCACGAGAAACATTCTCTGGTGCAAAGTAATATAATGGCAAAATACTTCAGCAAACAAAATGTGACTTAAAAATGTTAAAAACAATGAGAAGAAGTTTCTTGAAGAGGAGCAGAAAAACTATGAATTTTATGCTCTTAATTCTCTCTGACATAAATGTTAGTTAAGTCTCCAGTTAACTATTTTTATAACAAATGCCAAATTATTGTAGAGTTTCAAATATTCAGATTTAATCAAATTGCACTTCAGTTTTCAGCACCTACTGAGGCACATTTATTTTCTCTCTCAAAGTTCAGTTTGAATATTGTTCACAAGGAAAATATTATTTGTTAAGTAGACTAAATACAGCTTTTCAAAACAATAAATTTTATTTGCAAAGAGTTTGCAACCAGAAATCCATTGTCCAACCAAATGCCAATTAAGAAATCAGTGACTAGTTGCTTGTTTCTTCAGATCAGCAAGAGACCTCAATAGCTCAAAGTTTCTTCCATGCTAACTTGTGACTGTGCTAAGGGAGTTTCCCAAGATGAGAGCTGCAGACATCAATGTCTGCCCTAATTGCCCAAAATGAAGACTCTCCACAGAATCATTCTTCTCAATTGTCTCCCCCATGGAAAGCAGAGTGATTACTGGTACAGACATATCCTGTTTCTTCCATTCTCTTCAGTTACATTTCTTGAAGATGTAGGGCCCAGGAGTCTGCAGCTTGAATAAACTGAGCATGCTGCATCAATTTAAGCTAGCCATGTGTCCCATAAAGGAGGAATTCGCTTGTACAATTCTATTGCAAATATCATTATTGATTCCATGTCCACCCATAGCACCTTTAATTGTGAACCAGTGATGCTTCAGTCAATTCCACCCTCCCCCGCCACCCCAACCATCAGCTCTTGATTAATAATGGCCGGTAAAACCAACACTCCTCAGTGATTCAGACTTCATGACCTCTATAAGTGCAGCTCAATCATTGTACAATGAAAAGAGTGATTCCAATACCCAAACGATAGTCTGGAAACCATTAAGGCAGTTTTGATGGATGTTGTATTCATCCCTGTCAAAAAGTAGGGACATAACTCCAAAAACAGGCGAAAGTGACAGGAAATGATGCCTGCTCACAAAAGTGTGATCTGACCTGCAAGATCAATTACCATATAGGTAGGATCTTGATCATTCTCTGATTCAGGCAACCTTCAAGACTGTTCTCAAAGTTTTCTAATTGCCAAACCGTATTTGGTTCACATCCTATCCAATGTATTATCTTATTAACATGTTGTTTGGAGCGGCGCAGCTTGGCATGGGGGCATCAGGGTTGTTTAGATGCCATAGTTTGACATGGGGCATGCAGGCTCAGGGACTGTTTGAGGATATTGGTTGACATGGGAGTCTTGAGGAGCCTGGTATTTCTTTCTTTGGCTCAATGTCAACTATTGTCTGTGAGATGCCTTGGAATGTTTTTCCTATTTAAGGCTCCTAAATAATTGCAAGTTATTATTGAATAACATCTAATATGTTATTCTATCAATGGAAAGAGTAGGGCAAGAGCCAGGATCCATGATGCCAGGGGTGTGTAGAGCACATGAAGTGACTTGGATGGTGCTGGGGGCATTTCTGGGGGTGAGGAGGTATAAGGGCTAGAGGACCTTTCTGTTTTTATTTTAATTGGGATGAAGTCCCACAGCACCAAGGTGGGCCTTTTAAACAGTTTCCCTCCATATCTGGCAGCCCCCAAAAAAGCTGGCCTGCCTGCAGCCTGAACATACCACCAAAGTGAAAATCTCACCTTTGCAATCATTTTCTCCTGGAGCACTGAGCTGAAAATTTCCCAACTCCCAGCCCATCTTTCTAAGCTAGGATGGCATGTGAGTTGAAAGGGAACTTGTGTACACTGCTTGAGTCTGCCCTCTCTTTGCAGCTTTGGGTCTGGTCCATTCTGCAACAGTGCCATTTCCGTGGATTCGTGAAGGGAAAGTAGTGTTTGATGAATTTACTGGATTTTTATGAAGATGTACCGAGTGTGGTTGACAGAGGGGAACCGGTGGATATGGTGTTTTTAGATTTCCATAACGCGTTTGATAAGGTGCCTCACAACAGGTTGCTGCAATAGATTAAGGTACACAAAGTTGGGGGTAAAGTGATAGCGTGGCTTGAGAATTGGCTATCTAACAGGAAGTAGAGAGTTGGAATAAATGGGTGCTTTTCCGGTTGGCAGTTAGTGACTAGTGGCGTGCCGCAGGGATCAATGCTGGCACTTCAACTGTTTACCATATACACAGACGATCTGGAGTAGGGGACCGAGTGTAGGGTAACAAAGTTTGCTGATGACACAAAGATGAGTGGGAAAGTGAATTGCATGGAGGAAGCGGAAAGTCTGCGGAGAGATTTGGATAGGCTAAGTAAGTGGGCGAGGATCTGGCAGACGGAGTATAACATTGGCAAGCATGAGGTTATCCACTTTGGAAGGAATAATAGTAAAATGGATTATTATTTAAATAGTGAAAAATTACAACATGCTACTGTGAAGAGGGGCCTGGGGGTTCTTCTGGGAGAAGAAGTTCCTCCTCAACTCTGATCTAAATTGACTCCCCCTTATTTTGAGGCTGTGCCTCTAGTTCTTGTTTCCTTTCTAAGTGGAAATCATTTCTCTGCCTCTACCCTGTCTAGCCCCTTCATTATCTTATAAGAACATAAGAACATAAGAAATAGGAGCAGGAGTAGGCCATCTAGCCCTTCGAGCCTGCCCCGCCATTCAATAAGATCATGGCTGATCTGTTGTGGCTCAGTTCCACTTTCCCACCCTCTCCCCATAACCCTTAATCCCCTCTCTTATC
The DNA here is from genome assembly GCF_965287045.1 of Carcharhinus amblyrhynchos. Classification (NCBI taxonomy): domain Eukaryota; kingdom Metazoa; phylum Chordata; class Chondrichthyes; order Carcharhiniformes; family Carcharhinidae; genus Carcharhinus; species Carcharhinus amblyrhynchos. The sequence goes on along the minus strand of NC_137324.1, from coordinate 40,935,291 downwards.
AAAAACCCATCAACCCGCTTCTTAAAAATATTTAGCGAGGCAGCCTCCACCACTTCAACGGGCAGAGAATTCCAGAGATTCACCACCCTTTGAGTGAAGAAGTTCCTCCTCAACTCCGTTCTAAACCGCCTCCCCTTTATCTTGAGGCTGTGCCCCCTAGTCCTACTGTCTTTTTTGAGCGGGAAGAGTCTCTCCACCTCTATCCTATCCATCCCATTCATCATCTTATACGTCTCAATGAGATCTCCCCTCATTCTTCTAAACTCTAACGAGTACAAGCCTAGTTTATTCAGCCTCTCCTCATAGCTCAATCCCCTCAACTCTGGTATCAGCCTAGTAAACCTCCTCTGCACTCCCTCCAGGGCCAAAATATCCTTGCGCAGGTGCGGCGCCCAAAACTGCACACAGTACTCCAGCTTATATGTCTCTATAAGATCTCCCTCAGCCTTCTAAACTCCAAAGAGTACAGGCCCAATCTACTCAATCTCTCCTCATAAGCTAACCCCCTCATCTCCGGTATCAACCTGGTGAACTTTCTCTGTACTACCTCCAAGGCCAATATATCCTTTCGCAAATAAGGGGACCAAAATTGCACACAGTACTCTAGTTGCGGACTCACCAGTGCCTTGTGCAGTTGCGGCAAGACCTCCCTGCTTTTATACTCTATCCCCCTCGCAATAAAGGCCAACATTTCATTTGCCTGCTTGATCACCTGCTGTACGAATTCTCTGCCCATTGAAGCAGTGGAAGCTACCTCGTTAAATATGTTTAGTCACAGGTAGATAGATTTCTGATCAATGAGGGAATTAAGGGTTATGGGGAACAGGCAGGTAAGTGGAACTGAATCACTATCAGATCAGCAATGATCTTATTGAATGGCTGGGCAGGCTCAAGGGGCTAGATGGCCTACTCCTAAACCTACTTCTTATGTTCGTAGGTGATCACATTCTAATGCATCATGACATGAAGATGAGTGGAAAAGCAAATTGCGTGGAGGACACGGAAACTCTGCAGAGAGATCTGGATAGGCTGAGTGAGTAGGCAAGGACCTGGCAGATGGAGTATAACGTTAGCAAATGTGAGGTTATACACTTCAGAAGAAATAATAGTCAGATGGAAAATTATTTAAATAGTGAAAAGTTGCAGCATGCTATTGTGCAGAGGGACCTGGGGGTCTTTGTGCACGAATCGCAAAAACTCAGTCTGCGGATGCAGCAGGTGATCAAGAAGGCAAATGGAATGTTGGCCTTTATCACGAGGGGGATAGAATATAAAAGCAGGGAGGTCTTGCTGCAACTGTACAAGGCACTGGTGAGGCTGCAACTGGAGTACTGTGCGCAGTTTTGGTCCCCTTATTTGCGAAAGGATATATTGGCCTTGGAGGGAGTGCAGAGAAGGTTCACCAGGCTGATATCGGAGATGAGGGGGTTAGCTTATGAGGAGAGATTAAATAGACTGGGCCTGTACTTGTTGGAGTTTAGAAGGCTGAGGGGGGATCTTATAGAGACTTACAAGATAATGAAGGGGCTAAATAGGGTAGAGGTAGAGAGATTCTTTCCGCTTAGAAAGGAAACTAGAACTAGAGGGCACAGGCTCAAAATAAGGGAGGGGGGGGAGTTTAGAACAGAGTTGAGGAGGAACTTTGCTCAAAGGGTGGTAAATCTCTGGAATTCTCCGCCCATTGAAGTAGTGGAGGCTACCTCGTTGAATATGTTTAAGTCACAGGTAGATAGGTTTCTGATAGACAAGGGAATTAAGGGTTACTGGGAGCAGGCGGGGAAGTGGAACTGATCCACTTCAGATCAGCCATGATCTTATTGAATGGTGGGGCAGGCTCGAAGGGCCACATGGCCTACTCCTGCTCCTATTTCTTATGTTCTTATCACGTGCCCTTATCCATATAAATGGTGAAGTTTGCAAGTTTGAAAGGTGCTGTTGAAGAAAGTTGGCAAATGGCTGAGTTGGATGATTAGCCATGAACATAATGAACGGCAGGGCAGGATCAAAGGACCAAATGCCCTACTCCTGCTCCTATTTCCTATATTTTTATGTTCAGGGGCAAAATAAAGTGTAACCATTTTAAAAATGAAATGGGAGACTTATCTGTAGCGTAGAGTATAAGGTGCCTTCTGAAATAGTGTTAGTCAATGTTGCATTTAGTATGTTACATTAAAAGTTGTAAAACTTGAAATCTTGTCATGTGATCCTTTCGGTCAGTCACTGAAAATTCAAATTTCTTTTTAAAAGTTAACTGTCTCCGCAGAGACCATAAGAATATGGCCGATCCAGTTATGTTTCTGTCAATAGTAACCCTAAGGACGCTGATAGTCGGGATTCAGTGATGGAAATGCTGTTGAATGTCATGGGGCAATGGTTAGATTTTTGATTTGATTTATTGTCACATGTATTAGTATACAGTGAAAAGAGTTTTCTCGTATGCTATAGACACAATACCACACATAGAGAAGATTAGGAAAGGTGCAGAATGTAATGTTACAGTCACAGCTAAGGTGTAGAGAAAGATTAAGATAATAGGAGGCAGGTCCATTCAAAAATCTGATGGCAGCAGGGAAGAAGCTCTTCTTGAGTCAGCTGGTATGTGATCTTAGACTTTTGTATCTTTTTCCCAATGGAAGAAGGTGGAAGAGAGAATGTTTTGAGAGCATGGGATCTTTGATTACGATTGCAGCTTTTCCAAGGCAGTGGGAAGTCAATGGATGGGAGGTTGGTTTGCATGATGGACCGGGCTTCATTCATGACTCTTTGTAGTTTCTTGCAGTCTTAGACAGAGCAGGAGCCATACCAAGCTGTGATACAACCAGAAAGAATGCCTTCTATGGTGCATCTGTAAAAGTTGGTGAGTCGTAGCTGACATGCCAAATTTCCTTAGCCTCCTGAGAAAGTAGAGGCTTTGGTGGGCTTTCTTAACTACAGTGTAGTTAATGCCGAGTGGGCAATACCCCTGGGCATGGGCACATTGCTCTTGGGCACTGCAAGGGGCAACACAGTGATTAGCACTACTGCCTCACAGTGCCAGGGACCCAGATTTGATGTCAGGCTTGGGCCACTGTCTGCGTGTGTTTCCTCCACATGCTCCAGTTTCCTCCTGCAGTCTAAAGATGTGTGCGTTAGGTGGACTGGCCATGCTAAATTGACTCCAGTGTTAGGGGTATGAGCCGAGTAAATAAGTAGGGTTATGATCAGAGGGTCTAGGTGGGATTGTGCTTGGTACAGACATGATGGGCTGAATAGCCTCCTTCTGCACTGTAGGATTCTATGATTCTATCTCCTCCCTCACTGTTTTCAACCTGGTATCATGGATCCTGGCTCTTGCCCTACTCTTTCCATTAATAAAACAACAGATAAGATGCTACTCAATAATAACTTGCAATTATTTAGGAGCCTTAAATAGGAAAATAGGCATCTCACAGACAATAGTTGACACACTGAGCCAAAGAAAGAAATACCAGGAGAGGATGGCTAAAACAAATGGTCAAAAGGTAGGCTAATTTTTTGTTACCTTTTTTACTCATTCAGGGGTGTAAACATAGAAACTAGGAGCAGGGGTAGGCCATTCAGCCCTTCACGCCTACTTCGCCATTCATCTTGGCCATAGCTGATCATCGAATTCAAAATTCAATATCCTGACCCCCCCCACTGCTTTCTTCCCATATCCCTTGATTCCCTTTAGCCCCAAGAGCCATGTCTAATTTCTTCTAGAAATCAGACAACATTTTGGCCTCAAATACATTCACCACCCTCTCCTCACCTCAGTTCCACAAGATTTATCCCTTATCCTCAAACTATCATTGGAAACATGCCCTAGATTCTAGAACTACAATAATGCCCCTTTCTACTAGGTATGACTCCAATCATTAGAGAGTTTTCTTCTGATTCCCATTGACTTCAAGGGCAGTTACTTTCACCTCAGCTCTGGAAATCAGCTTTCTTGTCTGTCTACAACCAAAGTTGTAAGGTTATCTGGAACTGACTGGCTCTGGTGGAACACAAACTATCAAAGGTTTGACTAGCTTATAGGCCCTGTAACTGTATGTGTAATGTCAGGCAGAGTTAAAATCCAGAATTCAATGTTGCATGTAACAAGGGTAAGAACGCAGCAGTCATGGGCAGCTTTAATTTTCATATAGACTGGAAAACCAAGTTTTGAGAAAGTGTGGAAAACAAGTTCATGAATGTATTCAAGGGTGTTTTTAGATCAGTATGCTGAGAAACCTATGGGGCTATTTTAGATCAAGTCATGTGCAATGAGAGGACTGATTAATAACAATGTAGTAAAAACGACTGGTTGTAATACAATAAAATTTCAATTTGAGGTGGCACAATGGTTAGCACTGCTGCTTCACTGTGCCAGGGACCCAGGTTCGATTCCCAGCTTGGGTCACTGTCTGTGTGGAGTTTGCATATCCTTATGTTTGCATGGATTTCGTCTGGGTGCTCTGGTTTCCTCCCACAATCTGAAAGACATGCAGGTTAGGCACATTGGCCATGCTAAATTCTCCCTCAGTGTATCTGAACAGGTGCTGGAATGTGGCGACTTGGGGATTTTCACAGTAAGTTCATTACAGTGTGAATGCAAGCCTACTTGTGATTAATAAACTTTTTAACTTTATTTGAGCTTGAAAGGGATTCAATTAAATCAGAACTAGGGTGTTAAACCTGAATTTAAAAAAAAACATGGATATGTAGGTTGACTTGGCTAAGGTAGTTTAGGAAAGTAGACTTAAAATAAACGATGGCAGATAAACAGTGGCAAACATTTAAGGAATAAAGACCCATGGGAAATGTAGTCCAACTGTGGCTAACAAGTTAAATATAGCATTAGAATAAAGATAGAAGTTCAAAATATTAACAAAAGAAGTCATAAGCCCGAGGATTGGAATGGTTTTGGAATTCATTAATGCCTGACCAGAAGATTGATAGAGAAAAGAAAAATAGGCATGAGAGTACACTAAGGTGGGTAATTTTTTTTATTGGTATGTAAAAAGCAGAGTAGCAGAAGTATGCTAATAAAACTTGTGAAGCAGAGACAGGAAGAATTATGATAGAGAATAAGGAAATGGCAGAGACATCACCTGAGTACTTTGTATCTATCTTTATAGTGAAAGTCAAAAATAATTCTGGAAGTAGTGGGAAACTGAGAGTTTATCAAGAGTGAAGAACTTAAAACAAATTACTATTAGGAAAAAAATACGCTGGAAAAATTAATGGGTCTAAAAACCAACAAATCCCTGGACCTGATGGCCTACATCCTAGAGCTTTAAAATAGTGTCTACAGAGACGCTGAATGCTTTGGTTTTAATCTTACAGAATTCCCTAGATTCCAGAACATTCTCTGTGGATTGGAAGCTAGTAAATAAGTTGAGAGAAATCAAAGCTAGTTAGCCTGAAGTCAGTGCATGACAAAATGCTAGACTATATTAATAGTTACACAGGACCTTGTTGAGACCACATGTGGAGTACTATGTACAGTTTTGTATCCTCTGTAGAATATATTTGCCTGAGAGGTATGCAATGATGATTCACTAGACTGATTCTTTGGATGGGAAATTTGTCCTATGAGATGAAATTGAGTAAAGTTTATTTATTAGTCATGAGTAAGGCTTACATTAACACTGCAATGAAGTTACTGTGAAATTCCCCCAGTTGCCACACTCCGGCGCCAGTTCGGGTCAATGCACCTAATCAGCACGTCTTTTAGATTGTGGAAAGAAACAGGTGCACCCAGAGGAAACCCACACAGACGCAGGGAGAACATGCAAACTCCACAGAGACTGTGACCCAAGCCGAGAATCGAATCTGGGTCCCTGGCACTACGAGGCAGCAGTGCTAACCACTGTGCCACCCAAGACAAGAGGTCCAAGGCCTATATTTCCAAGGTCTATATTTCCTAGAGTTTGAGAGGGGATTCCATTGAAACAAAGAATTTTTAAACGGTTTGACAAGGTGGATGCTTGGCAGAATGACTTCCCATCTCAGAATAAGAGTTTGATCATTACAAGGGCTTCTCTCCACTAACAGGATGCTGCTATCAAGCCAAGAAGCCATTCTGCCCATCACATAACTGAGTATTGTGGAGTAAATAGGAATTTCAGTGCTGGTGTGATGCCAGGCATGAAGGCTATACGCCTCAACAACTGGTGTATCTTTTCAAACAGCTTCAGCTGTAGACAATAGGCAGGGTACTGACTATTCCCAATCAGCCCATGCTTGCAAAACTCAAAATAATGTCCAACATCAGTGATTCCGCAATTGGACTAATAGAAACTTGGGGAAAAGCCATTATCCTTAAAACCCATGTTTGTGACCATGCTTTTAGTCACCTCTGGTAATAACTCCTGAATAATTGAAAAAATTATTTTACTTTTCTTCCAGGCCACTCACAGCTCTGGATACAGCTGCAGTGTGGGAGAAAATGAGTCAATTTCTGTCTGAATAAGTTTCCCTAAAGCACCTTGGCATGCTCTTCAAAGTCAAAGGCACTCTATAAAGGCAAGTTGTCACTCGTTGCAGACATGCTATAAAGAACTTTCAGGCATGTATCCAAAAGTTACTTTTCACCATTTTGAACCTGCTTTCCCTTGTTCTACATTCATGGTGTATCTTGGAAGGAGGACTTCAAATTAACTTTTTCAGATTATTTAACATATTATGCCGCTATAAGGTCCCCTTTGAATTGTCTCCTTTCAAAGGTGAAAATCCCAGGTTTTTCCATCTTTTCCTCAGACTTCTATCTTCTGACGTTAGGGACCAGGCTTAACAGAAGACAACTCTCTGTAAATCACTATTAACTCATAATGAAGCGCTAACACGGTTATTTGTATCAGAGCTGGGTGGGTTCATGAATTTTGCATTTCCATTTCAGTATACAAATGTTGCTAAAGTAGCATAATTCTCTTAATTAGCATAAACCTTTGAGAGCTCCAAGGTTTAATATATGTATATGCAAGTTTATTCCCCATGAACTAAGCATTTAGCTATTAAACATTTCAAATGCTCTCTCTAGAACATACTAAATAATTCATGAATTCACACAGCTCTCAATGCTGCTTTTAGTGAGATGCAAAAACAGCAGCATATGCACTTGAACACTGTTCAATCCATTATTTCATTCTGAAATTAAGTTATGCTGCATAACTATCATCAATTTTCATTTTTATAATCACTTAAACCAGTGAAAATTTCCTGGCCTTCATCAAACAATTTTAGCTCTGTTCTTGTACTAATCATCCTACAAATGTTTTTTATGAACATCAAGTAGTTTTGCATGGCTGATTCCTGCAGTACAGGCTTTTCCAGCTCAGCTCATCCTAACTGTGTATCAGATGGCTCCATAAAGCATTTATTAGAATATAAATGTTAAACTATTTTTTTCACCTACTGATGGTCATTAAACAATCCAAAGAACCATGCCGCAGCAACTGAAACTTAATTCATTACTTAGCTGCATCGGCTTTTCAAAATTATCCTGCTCTGGGAATTGTGGAAATTTTAGTCATACTTCTACCTTTATGAATCATAAATTATTCAGCTGAGGGGACTAGAATTACTTTCCCACCAGACTCCCAGACCTTGCAACTCAGTCTGTTTCCCACTGTCTTGGAGCCAGAATGCATGGTGTCATCATGGCCCAAAGGGGAGCTTGTTTGAGTTGCATGAGTTTAAGTTTTTAGCTTGGTGACCCAACGTCAGTGATAGGCAATAGCAATGACAGCAAGATCAAGCTCAAAATAATGTGAATTCAACACTAACATACAGCTAGACACGAATGAAAAGAACAACTTCAAATATCAACAGGACAGTTTAACAGCACCTCACTTGAGAGCAAATGGAATATCTTTAAGTTGTTTTTATGCCACCTGCCTGCCCTAAAGGGTGGCATGGTAGCACAATGGTTGGCAGTACTGCTTCAAAGTGCCAGGGACCTGGGTTCAATTCCCGGATTAGGGTCACTGTCTGTGTGGAGTTTGCATGTTCTCTCTGTGTCTGCGTGGGTTTCCTCCGGGTGCTCCAGTTTCTTCCCACAGTCTGAAAGACGTGCCAATTAGGTGCATTGACCCAAACAGGCACTGCAGTGTGGCGACAAGGGGAATTTCGCAGTAACGTCATTGCAGTGTTAATGTAAGCCTTACTTGTGACTAATAACTAAAACTTTAAACTTTTTGTAGTAGGCTAGTCCGCAGGCTGGCATTTGGATCTGGCCCACACACTGTTGGATTCAGCTGTTAAAACATTCTTGGACAGACTTTTGAAAAATGCTGTGAGCCTGATCATCAAATGACTTTCTCATGCTCTGGCTGCTGACAGACTTACTAGCGAGCCTATCAGCAGCCAATACAAGGAAGAACCAGCCTGCAATTTGACAAACAACACATAGTCAGTTGCCAGGTAAGTTTTAATTATAACATAGCATGGAGTAATAGGTAAGAGGCAGGGGGGTGGGGTTTATATGGCCCCCTTGGAAGGGAGTGGGTGGGGGGAGGAAGAGGTAGTCAAGACTGCATGGGACTGGAGGTCAGAAGGCAAAATGGTGGCAAGTTCGTGAAGGGAGAAATAGTGGTGGGCCCAGAGGGAGAGAACTTGCATGAAGCCTCGGAAGAGCACTGTGCTGTGATGAATCTGCAGTAATAAGTGTGTGCGTGTTTGTATGGCAGTGAGAGAGAGAGCCACTTGCAAGCTTTTTTGTGTGTGTGTGTGGGGCAGTGAGGGTGAATATGTGCAGCAGTGAGTGTATGTTTGTGTAGCATTGACTGTGTACGCATGTGTAGCAGTGAGGGGGAAGAAAGTGAGCGTGCCTTACTCACAGACTCAGGATTTACTCTCACTCTCACCACCCAACACCAACATATACACATGCACCCACTCAGTGGGTGAAGGTGAGTGAGTACGCACCCTGAGACTGAGAGAGAGCCGGACACATTCACACATAACCCTCTCGCCTGATCATTTTAATTACTCATTTTAATTTAACAAATTTAATTCAGCATTTTTAAAATTTAATACCTCAACTTAAAACATGTTCATTGTTGTGCCTAATGTTACCTTCCTGAATTTTTTAATCAGCCCTTTGAATGAGAAAAAAATGTAAATGTAGCCTCCCAAGCGGAGGATTGGGGATAAGCCCGCCCTAAAAGGTCTCATATGGCTGGTGGCCAATTAAATTGAAATAACCAAATTCGCTACTTGTAAATGCCCAGTGCCTGGCCTTAGCAAATCCACCAATTTTCCTGTGGGTTGTCACCAGTTGCATTGGAAGCTCACAGCTCACAAAACTTGATATGAAAATAGTTACAGGCCTAGAACAGTCTGAGGATGTGATTATCTCAGTGAATTGAAGATACTGGTTTTAGCAAGGTCAATAAGGGGATTCAAGCTTGAGTATATTTTATACTTCGAAAATTTGTAAAGCGATGCTTACTGGCATACAGCAGGATGCCCCAAGTATATTAACAAACATATTAAATGGTGAAAGCTGCAGGGAGAAATTGCTGAACTATGTTCAGAGTTTCAAAAGAACGAACTGGAATATAGAAATTGGTGCAAAATGGTAACAAGAAATCCTTCCAATTTTATAACAGGACCATCGGAGAAGAAGCAAGAACCTAAAATGTTACTAGGACTGAAATTGAGAATGAATACAAAATATTTAACAGACTCATACTTAATGCAAGCAATCACCGGGAAAGACACCAATATCAAATCCTCCAATATTAAAGCTAATGCACATAAGGTTGATGACTTTGACATTAATGAAATGGAACTGCTTGAAATAGTTATAAGATAATAGTTAAAAGACATAGGAGCAGAATTAGGCCATTCAGCCCATTTAAATAAAAAGTTCGCATAGCAGACAGAATCCATTCCAAGCTATAAAAAAAGGCATATACCAAGATTTCTGAAGTATCCTGCATTTATGGTCACATTAGGAAAATTATTACTTTTACATTGCTGCCTGCTTCATGGGAAAGCAACCAAAGTGTACTACTATTCTATCTTTACATATGAATGGCACTGGTCCTTGCACTGAAAATACAAGGATAATATCTGTAAGGATTTAGCCAGTGTACATATGTAGAATACTGGTGTTTGGATGTAGTGTGCTTAACCAGCTACTTGCATTAGCATACTGGAGTGAAAAATGGGCAATTCTACCACGTCAGTGAAATTACCTAACAGTAAAGTTGAAGGAGATCTAGGGACGTTAGTAATCTTAATATTTAGCATGTTCAGAGACTGTAACACCAAAGTAAATAGAATAGGCTATGACTGGAGTGTTGCAAGAATCAGTGCTGGAGCCTCAGCTATTTGCAAACTGTTTGAAAAAGAGAAGACTGAGTGTAATGTACCTATGTTTGGTGACAATGCAAAACTAGGAGAGAATGTAAGCTGGCAAGAGGGCACAGAGGTTATGGAGAGATAAATCCAGGTTAAATGAGTGGGCAACAAAATGGCATGCGGAGCATAGTGTGGAAACGTGCAAAGTTATTTACTTCTGTAGTAAGAATAGAGGAGTGTAATTTTTTTTAAAGGCCTCAGACCTCAATGTTGATTTTGTATTCCCGTGTACTCATAACAGGAATACAAAATCAGCATGCAGGTACAGCAAGCCGTTAGAAAGGTAAATGTTCTCCCTTTATTGCAGGGGATCTGTAACACAACAAGGACGTTTTGTTACAATTGTACAGGGCTTTGGTTAACCATTTCCAGAATAGGTTTGGTCTCCATATCTAAGGAAAGATGTACTTGAATTCAAGACAATACAGTGAAGATTCACTAGATCGGTTCCTGAGGTGAAGGGTGAGAGGGTCACTCGATAGTTAAAGGCTAAGCAAATTGGGCCTATCCTCTCTGGATTTTAGAAAAATGAGAATTGCTTTTATCACAACATAAAGAATCTGAAGAGGTCTGACATGGTAGACACATGGGGAAGTTGTTTTGTAGGAAGGTTGTGAGTGGCATAGTAGCACAGTGGTTAGCACTGCTTCCTCACAGCACCAGGGACCTGGGTTTGATTCCCAGCTTGGGTCACTGTCTGTGTGGAATTTGCACATTCCCCCCAGGTCTGCGTGGGTTTTCCTCCCATAGTCTAAAAGACGCGCTGGTTAGGTGCATTGATAACTGGTGCCAGACTGTGGCGACTAGGGGAATTTCACAGTAACTTCATTGCAGTGTTAATGTAAGCTTTACTTGTGGCTAATAAATGAAAATTTTAAAAATACCTTTCTCCTGGCTGGGAATCCAAATCATTGAGGCATAGTCTTTGGACATGGGGGTCAGGCAATCTGGACTAAAATTTTAGCAGAAATTTCTTCATTCAAAGGGCTGTGAAGAGTGGAATAGGCACAATGCACCATATGGTATACTCCTGAACTCCTTATGTTATTTGTTTCTCGTGCTGCAGCCTAATGGAGGCTTCTTTTTCCCTTGGCAGCTACACTTTCTGCAGTCTTCACCAACTTCTAGCAATTGTTCCAAATACCAATTACTGCAATATTCACAAGTAGAGGCAGTAACTATCTGTAAACTGTTACTGCCTTAAATAGCACCAGTGGTGGATCTTTCATACAGCTGAACTACGTTCGACTGTGCTTTAATGAGAGCGGAATGATCCAAAATGGCAGCACTAGCTTTAAATCAACTATAGACAATGACTAATGCCACAATCTGCCTAGTATCCATAATTCCGATCTAAGCACATGATATTACACTGTCATCCTCACCAAGCTATTTGGCATGGATTCTGGCAGAAGCAGCACAGATGCCAATTTACTTCTTAACTGTCACCAGTATCACCAAACAACTACTGGCATTGTGGTCTTTTGGCTAAGTTCAAAAGACCACAATGGGTCTTTTGAACTTAGCCAAAGTTCAAAAGATGGGGTGTAATGCCTTATCTTGTCAGCTGGATCTCGTTTGGCTCCTGTAGAGACAATGAATTGGAATCAGTTGGATTAAGAATTTGTTTTTTGGAGCAAGCAAAGAATGGGTTTTGGTTTGCCCGGTCCTTTCTGAGCATTGGCTTTGTAACTTTAAAGATGGGATAAGAAATTTAAAAAAGCTACTGGCAGTTTGGAGGTAAATTTTGTGGCCTTAGACTTCTGCAGTCTGTAACACAGGATTTAAAAACTTTCTATACTGAATTAAACTTGTAAGTATTGGCTTGTGCTTCTATATTTCATTATGGTACAATAACATTGTAGTTTTGCTACTGGATTAATAATCTTCATACTGAACTAATGATCTGGAAATGTGAGTTCAAATCTCACCATGGCAGCCGAGGCTTTTAAATTCAGTTAATTAAATAAATCTGGAATCAAGAACTTGTATCAAAAATGGTGACCATGGCCATAAACATTTGACTGGTTCATCTTATATCCTATCGGAAAAGAAACTTGTTATCTATATTCTGTCTGGCCTGCACGTGTCTCTGGACCCACAACAATGGGACTGACCCTTACTTGCCTTCTAAAATGGCCTAGCAAGCCACCAGCAAGCTTCTAAAACAGTTGTAGCTGTATGTTCAACACAGCTCTTGATTCACCATCACCATCTTCTGAAGGGAAATTAAGGATGGACAATAAATGCTGGCCTTGTCAAAGACATCCACATCCCATTAATGAATTTTTTAAAAATTAATTTAAAATTGCCCCAACCCCGACAGACTTACAGTTTCACAGGGCTAAAATCCCTACCAGCTCACTGGTAGATCATTTTTGCTCAGTATGATGATTGATATAATTAAATATTTATTTGCGCTTTCAGGGATTTTCTAGGTGATAGTTCATCACATCTAGAGACAAGAGACAGTCAGTTCACATGATGCCTAATGATACTTTATTGCTTATGATTGCATTTAGTTGCAAATGCAGTGATAAATCATATTTCATGGTTAGCAAAAATGTATTCTATTGGAACATATTAAATATATATTTAAAGTATTTTCATTTTCTCTATCGTTATTATAAATTTAATGGAGACTGTGCAGTGCAATGGAAGTACTGAAATATCCGATTATGCGAGCTCTCTCTCATCTGTCTCCCCAGAGGTGACTTGTCTATCACCTTGAAGATCATTTAAATGGGGATTAAGTATTTAAATTCACCAAGCCTCTAAGCATCTTCTGTTTATTCTTTTTCTTTAATGTGCAGTTTATGTTTTCCACACAAGTTCCCAAAGTGTTGAAGGGCAGCTTGCCAGATTAGATGCTGTGTTGAAGGGACACAGTAATAAACTGGCATGTTGATTTGTTGCCCCATAACCCATTAAACAAAGTGAGCTAAATGTGTTTCCGATTTAAAATTATAATATGGCATGCAACTTCAGTGCAGTTTAAATATACATGTATAATGTGCTCAAAGACAGGATAACACAGAACGACGTGAAGAAAATAGGATCCGTAAATGCCAAAACTGGGGCCGGATGAGAGCGTGTTTTCAACCTTAGCAAAACTTCAGAATTTGTTTTTGTTACTGCTATCTTGAAATTGAAGTCATTTATTCAATGTTTTACACTGATTGATATTGATACAGTCCACTTAACTCAAAGCCACATTTTCTTTGCAAGCTGCAGTAATAAGTGTTGTGTTGTTAAACTGTTAGATGTTTAGTGGAAGGAAAATCACATTTGTATATAAAAATAAATGCTCAAGTATTTATCAAAGTATTGCTAATTTTTGTTTGAGAGAAAGGCCCCAAACACTTTGGGTCTGCTGAGTAAAAAGATAAAGTATTTATTTAGAAGACAGAGATTATAGTGTTATGGATATGGAATTTACAAGTTCCGAATTATGCAAAAGACAGCAACCTAACTGAACCAAATACCAGAGCTAGTTGAATGCAGAAATGAAAAATGATAACTGAATTGCATTAAAGTTGGAGAGATTTGCAAAAGCCACAGAAGCTGCTTCAGGCAGCAAACAGTACATCTTTAGAGGACAATAGTATATACACTTCTAAACTGACATAACACCAGACTTCCTGGGTGGTGAGCAGTTGGTAAACAAGAATTGAGGGCAGATATACTTTCTTTCCATTTCTGATGGTAACTGGATTTAAAATGTATGTGATGAAAGATGATAACATAGCATGATGAAAAACTGCAGCAAGAAAATCAATACTGGACATATGTGGACATGGGTTTTCCAAAGATAATAGGTCAAATTGTACCATTAAAATAACGATGAGGCTAATATTATATGTGCAAATGGCAAGGAACATCAGGTGAGGTGGAGATGTGGTGTTAAGATATCAAAAACCTGATGCCTGTGTTCCGCTGTTCTTCAACTAAATTTGTGAAATAGCATTTCAGGTATTGCCTCATTACTGCATTGAATGGTGTGAAGTTGCTGCACATTTGCAGTACAGATGAACTAAATATGCCACCAGAAATTAATTTTAAGCCTAGTCATTTCTAGTCTGTGTTTCTATTAACAATGTAATAAGCATTAACTATTGCTAATCAGCCTCTCTGGCACTCAAAATTATCTATTACAAATTTGGAGTTTTCAGGTTGCTGTAAATAATAATTTTTAAAAACTGTGGTGTGTGGCTTACTCCCAAAAACCTTTTAATAATCTACAAGGTACAAATCAGGAGTGTGATGGAATTCATCCATTGTTTAGATAAGCTTCTTGAGTGTAAAAACACTCAAGAAGCTCAATACCAGGACAAAGCAGCCCAGTTAATCAGTATCACATTCACCACTTTAAACATTCAATTGCACCAGAGCTAACACACCGTAGCCGCAGTATGAAGAGAATAGGAGAGAAGTGAATAAAGCAATTAGGAAATTAAAGATTAACTCTGAAATTAAGTTATCAAGGAACAGCGTTACAAGTAAAATACAACATAATACTCTGGTAAAACAGTAAAATATTTTACAGGTACCTGAATATAAAAGGGAGACAATGAGGCGAATAGGACAAATAAAGGATAGAATGGATAATAACCAAAGGTAATGATAGCAAGGTGGCAGAAATATTAAATAATTATTGTGCTTCGGATTTTACCAGGAGGATTGAACAGACAGACGTGACATTGAATGATGAGATGAAGAGTGAGATATGTGCCTTTAAAATAAGGGGAGAAACTAAAGACAGAAAAAGATAACTCCCCAGATCCAAATGGATTAGATTCTTGTATTTAAAGAGAATGTCAGGAAGAGACAGCAGAGACATCACTACTTATATTCAGTAATTCATTAGAAAAAGACTTAGTGCCAGAAGACAGGTGGATAGCTAACGTAATTTCTATATTTAAGAAGGAAGAGACAGACTAGTCAGCTTAATGCCAGTGGTAGGAAAAATAATAGAATCCTTATAAGAGAGGAAATTGGGAGAACATCTACAAATAAGAAATACAATAATGAATAGTCAGCAAGACTTTCAAATGAGAAAACCTTGCTTGATAAAACTTATTGAATTTTTTGAGTAGGCAATGGTAATGCAGTAAATGTGATTTATCTACATTTTCAAAAGTCTTTGATAAGATGCCCTATGTTAGACTAATGAATAAGATCAGAGAATGTGAAGTCAGGGACAAGTGGCAGAATGGATTGCTTGCTGGCTTCAAGGCTGAAAGCAGAGAGTGGGAATAAAGGATAGTTAATCAGAGCGGCAGAACACGGAAAGTGATGGCAAGTGCTATGGCAACTGTCCACAATTTACAGTGATGATTTAGACTTTAGAACCACAAACACAATTTGTGAATTTACGAATGACACCCAACTGGGTAGATGTGGATGGGGGATGGTCTTGGTAGATAGTCAATACTGAGAAAGACTGAAACAAATGACAGAAAATGAACTTTCAGAATAGGCAATAATTAGCCGGTGAAGTTCAACACACACAAATGTGAGGCAGTAAATTTTGTTAGAAAAAATACGGAGATCATATAGCTGGGAAGGCGCAAGTCTAGGTGGGATAGAGAAATGACAAGTATGATCACACCAATCATGAAAGGTTGTCCCAGAGGTTGGCAAGGTTATTTTAAAAAGCAAACTAAGCACTAGATTTTATTTCCACAGGGGCAAAATTGAAAAGTAAGGAAGGTATGCAAAACCTGTATCGAACCTTTGATAGATCACATTTAGAATACTACATGCAATTCTGGTAGTCATATTATGAGAAGTATTTAGAGACATAAGAGCTGTACAGAAAAGATTTACAGAGATGTCACTGAAAATGCCAGTATACATACCAAGAAAGGATTGACAGGCTGGGTCTCGTTACTCTTGAAAAAAAATAGTTGAGGAGTGACCTAAAAGAGCGCGTTAAAATTATTGAAGGTTTTGATAGAGTGGACACAGTTTATTCTTGCAGGGTGCAGCATAACTAGAGGGTGTCAATCTAAAATAGTCAGGAAGAAATCCAATCGGGAATTCTGAAGAAGCTCTTTATCCAAAGAGTTATGTGTATATTGACTTTACGATCAGCAGAGTGGTTGAAGTGAGTAGGATAGATGCATTTAAGGGAACTATACAAGCATATGTAGGAGAGAATAGACTGCAATGGTAGATTCAAATGAGGGAGGGTGGGAGAAGGCTGAAATGGAGTATAAATATGAGCGTGGACTAGTTGGGCTGAATGTCCTGTTTCTGTGCCGTACACCTTATATAGTAACGTGTCAAGGCTACTTTGACAGTACTTGACAACCCAAAACTTCTGCAACCAGAAGAATCAGGGCAGCAAGGCCATGGGAACATACCACCTCCACATTCCCAGACAAGTCATACATCAACCTGATACACAAGCAAAATACTGCAGATGCTGTAAATCTGAAATGAAAACAGAAAATGTTAAAACTACTCTATTTAAGAGCCAAAACATATTACACGTCTAATTTCCCTCTAGTTCAGATGAAAGGTCACAGGCCTGAAATGTTAACTGTTTTTCTCTCCACAGGCACTGCATGACGTAGTGCGTATTTCCAACAATTCCTGTTTTTACTACATACTGAGTTGAGTTGAACATGTACCGCGATAAGACCAAAATCCTGGCGCTACTTTGCCTTTAAACATGGACTGTCAGCAACGCAAGCAGTTCACCATCATCAGCTTCTCAAGCACAACCAGGGGTGGGCAATAAATGCTTTGCCAGTGAGGTTCACAATGAATGAATAAATTAAAAAAAGTCTGGCCAGCATTCATTTCTCATCTCTTGTTGCCTTAAAATGGCGGTGAGCCCTTTCAATACACCAGAGTGCAGTAAAGAATCAATCATTTGGTATGGATCAAGAATCACACATGGGCCACTGACATTAATTAATCAGTTGTGTTTTAACAATCAAACAGCTACAATAAAGTGGTGATGTTTATGCTGATGGCAGCCAGATCCGCCTGATCAGAATCCTCCTTGATTTGTTATGATGTTTGACTGACAAGTAGAAAATGCCTTCAATTAAATATTTATTTCTTCAATAAATTCATAGACAATCATAAATTCCTCCAATTAAATATTTATTTCATCCCACCAATGATACCGCCCCTCATTCTGGCCACTGTCTGAGTTGAAACAGACAGGCCACAACCTTAATGCTCTATGTGACCCTGAACTGAGCTTCTGACCCCATACCTTTGCCATCACCAAGGCTGCCTATTTCTCCACCTCCGTAGCATCACTCATATTCTCATCTGTCACTGCTCATCTGCACTGAAATACTCTGTGCTTCTGTTACCACTAGACTTGATTATTCCATTGCTCTTCTGGCCAGTCTCCTACCTTGCACCATCCATATGCTTGAGCTTATCCTAACCTTTGTTGTCTGTAACCTAACTTGTACCAAAAGCCATTTACCCATCATCACTGAGTTTGATGGTCTATATTAGCCACAGCAACGCCTTAATATTAAAATTTTTATCCTTGTTTTTAAATCCCTTCACATCTCATTCCTCCCTGAATATGTGAACTCATCGGGTCCTGCACAGCTCCGAGATCTCTGTGCACCTCTAGTCCTGGTGAATGGTGCATCCTTTGTATGTTTGCATGGTCGTATATCTTATTTTCTGCTGTGAACAAGAGCTGACGTCAACAATGAGGTTCAACACCACCTTCAGTGTGCCAGCACAGCCTTCGGTCGCTTGAGAAAGAAGGTGTTTGAAGACCAGGACCTCAGAACAGGTAAGCAGCTCATCATCTAACGAGTGAAATTCATCCTCTTACGTGACTCAGATGTGGACTATGTACAGCAGTCACTGCAAAACCCTAGAGAAGTACCACCAGTCCTATCTCTGCAAGATCATGTTAATCCATTGGCAGGATAGGCACACCAACATCACTGTTCTCACTCAAGCCAACATTCCCAGCATCAAAGCATTGACCATGCTTGACCAGCTCCATTGGGCAGGCCATATTGTCTACCCGTCTGTAACAAGACTCTGAAATAAGCACTCCACTCAGAGTTTAGACATGTCAAGCAAGCCTCAGGAGAGCAGAGGAAAGACTTCAGAACGCCCTCAAAGCCTCTTTGTAAAGTGCAACATCCAAATCAACACCTGGAAGTCCCAGGCCCACGGCCACCCAAAGTGAAAAAAAAGTGCCCAGAAAGGAGCTGGACACTTCAAGTTTCATCACCAAGAGCAAGCTGAAGCCAAGCGTCGACATGCAGTAAATGGTAACCTAGAGACCCCAACCACCGCCAACTCTACTTTTGACAGTTTATTTATTAGTGTCACAAGTAGGTTTACATTAACACAGTCTTGCAGATTGAGAAGAAACTGGAATGCCTGGAGAAACCCATGCATACACAGGGAGAATGTGCAGACTCCGCACAGATAGTGACCCAAGCTGAGGATCAAACCCAGATCCCTGGTGCTGTGAGGCAGCAGTGCTAACCGTTGTGTTGTCAGAGCCTGTAGGTAGTACACTGGACTCATGAATCACATGAGAATGCATTTTAATATGGAAACATGTCATTCTTGACTCCGAGGGACTGCCTAACAGCAGAATATCTCCTCATGCAGCAGCTCAGTGTCAAATTTTGTTTGACATTTGCTCCTTTCACAGATTTTTTTTAATTTTAGTCATTTATGGGATGTTGCCGTCACTGGTTAGATTGGCATTTACTTCCCATTCCTACTTGTCCCTGTTCTTGAATTGCTGCAGATTCTGAGGTGTAGGTACACCCACAGTGCTGTCAGAGAAGGATTTTTTTGATTTTGACTCAGCAACATCAAAGGAACAGCAATGCATTTCCAAGTCAGGATGGTGAGCGATTTGGAGGGGAACCTCTAGGTGGTAGTGTCCCACGTATCTGCTGCTCTTGTACTTCTAGATGATAGTGGTTGTGGATTTGGAAGGTGCTGCTTAAGCAACCTTGGTGAGTTCCTGCAATACATCTTGAGGATGGTACACACGGCTGCCAATATTCATTGATAGTGAAGGGATTGATTGCTTGTGGAAGAGGTAGCAGTCCTGGATGGTGTTAAGCTTCTTGAGTGTTATTAAACTTCTGATTTGTGCCTTGTAGATGATGGACAGGTTTTGGGGAGTTAGGTGGTGAGTTACTTGTCACAGAAATCCTAGCTGTTCTTCTAGCCACAGTATTTATATGGCTGGTCCAGTTCAGTTTCTAGTCAATGGTAATTTTCATTATAGTGGATGAGGGAACAAAATGCAACATATCAAAGTTTGTAGTTGATGCCAAGTTGGTGGGAGGGTGATGAGGATGCAGAGATGCTTCAGAATGATCTGGACAGGTTGGGTGAGTGGGCAAATCAACGGCAGATGCAGTATAATTTGGATAAACGTGAGGTTATTCACTTTGGAAACAAAAACAAGAAGCCATATTACTACTACCTGAATGGCTGTAAATTGGGAGAGGGGACGGTGCAGTGGAACCTGGGTGTCCTTTTGCACCAGTCACTGAAGGTAAGCATGTAGGTGCAGCAGGCAGTAAAGAAGGCAAATGGTATAAGAACATAAGAACATAAGAAATAGGAGCAGGAGTAGGCCATCCAGCCCTTCGAGCCTGCCCCGCCATTCAATAAGATCATGGCTGATCTGTCGTGGCTCAGTTCCACATTCCCGTCCTCTCCCCATAACCCTTAATCCCCTCGCTTATCAAAAACCCATCAACCTGCGTCTTAAAAATATTGAGCGAGACAGCCTCCACCACTTCAACGGGCAGAGAATTCCAGAGATTCACCACCCTTCGAGTGAAGAAGTTCTTCCTCAACTCCGTTCTAAACTGCCCCCCCTTTATCTTGAGGCTGTGCCCCCTAGTCCTACTGTCCTTTCTGAGCGGGAAGAGTCTCTCCACCTCTATCCTATCCATCCCATTCATCATCTTATACGTCTCAATGAGATCTCCCCTCATTCTTCTAAACTCTAACGAGTACAAGCCTAGTTTATTCAGCCTCTCCTCATAGCTCAACCCCCTCAACTCTGGTATCAGCCTAGTAAACCTCCTCTGCACTCCCTCCAAGGCCAAAATATCCCTGCGAAAGTACGGCGACCAAAACTGCACACAGTACTCCAGCTGCAGCCTCACCAATGCCCTATACAGCTGCAGCAAGACCTCCCTACTTTTATATTCAATCCCCCTCGCTATGAAGGCCAGCATCCCTTGGCCTATATTGGCCTTTATTGCGTGAGATTTCAAGTACAGGAGCAGGAATGTGTTGTTACAATTATATAGGGCCTTGGTGAGGCCACACTTAGAAAAGTGTGTGCAGTTTTAGTCTGCTTTTCTGAGGAAGGATGTTCTTGCTCTTGAGGAGTGCAGTGAAGGTTTACCAGGGTGATTCCAGGGATGGCAGGACTGATTTATGAGGAGAGATTGACTAGGTTAGGATTGTTTTTGCTGGAGTTCAGACAAATGAGGAGGGATCTCATAAAGACTTATAAAATTCTAACAGGACTAGACAAGGTAGATACAGGGAGGATATTCCCGATGGCGGGGGAGTCCAGAACCAACGGTCACAGTCTGACAATTCAGGAATAGGCCATTTAGGACAGAGGTGAGAAGACATTTCTTTCCCCAAAGAGAGGTGAGTCTGTGGTATTCATTACCATTGAAAGTAGTTGATGCCAAAACATCAAATTTATTCACGAGGCAGCTAGATATAGCTCTTGGGGTGAATCAGATCAAAGGTTATGGAAAGAAAACAGGATTAGGCTATTGAGTTGGACGATCAGCCATGATCGTAACGAATGTCAGAGCAGACTTGAAGGTCCAAATGAGTTCCTCCTGCTCTATAATCTATGTTTCTCTGTTAATCTAGGCTTCCCTTGCCTTCTGCCTTGCTTTCTCAGGCCATCTATCCTATCATGTTTGTACTCTCTCCCTGTGTTTAATTTCTCATAGAACATAGAACATAACAGCGCAGAACAGGCCCTTCGGCCCACGATGTTGCGCCGACCAGTTAAAAAACAATGACCCACTAACCTAAACCAATCCCTTTTCGTCCATAAACCTATCCACGGATCTCTTAAACGCCCCCAAACTAGGCGCATTTACAACCGCAGCAGGCAGGGCATTCCAATCCCTCACCACCCTCTGGGTAAAGAACCTACCCCTGACATCCGTCCTATAACTACCCCCCCTTAATTTAAAGCCATGCCCCCTCGTGCTAGCTTTCTCCATCCGAGGAAAAAGGCTATCACTGTCCACCCTATCTAAACCTCTAATCATCTTATATGTTTCAATAAGATCCCCTCTTAGCCGCCTTCTTTCCAGCGAAAACAACCCCAAATCCCTCAGTCTCTCCTCATAGGACCTCCCCTCCATACCAGGCAACATCCTGGTAAACCTCCCCTGCACCCTCTCCAAAGCCTCCACATCCTTCCTGTAATGTGGGGACCAGAACTGCACACAGTACTCCAAGTGCGGCCGCACCAGAGTTGTGTACAGTTGCAACATGACGCTGCGACTCCTAAATTCAATCCCCCTACCAATAAACGCCAAGACACCGTATGCCTTCTTAACAACCCTATCTACTTGATTCCCAACTTTCAGGGATCTATGTACACATACACCTAGATCCCTCTGTTCACCCACACTATTCAAAGTCCTCCCGTTAGCCCTATACTCAACACATCTGTTATTCCTACCAAAGTGAATTACCTCACACTTCTCCGCATTAAACTCCATCCGCCACCTCTCGGCCCAGCTCTGCAACCTGTCCAAGTCTTCCTGCAAACTATGACACCCTTCCTCACAATCTACCACACCTGCGACTTTGGTGTCATCAGCAAATTTACTAATCCACCCAACTATACCCTCATCCAGATCATTAATAAAAATTACAAACAGCAGTGGCCCCAAAACAGATCCCTGAGGCCCACCACTCGTAACCGAACTCCATGACGAATATTTACCATCAACCACCACCCTCTGTCTCCTATCTGCTAGCCAATTCCTGATCCAATTTCCTAGATTACCCTCAATCCCATACATCTGCATTTTCTGCAGAAGCCTACCATGGTGAACCTTATCAAACGCCTTACTAAAATCCATATATACCACGTCAACTGCCTTACCCCCATCCACCTCTTTGGTCACTTTCTCAAAAAACTCAATAAGGTTAGTAAGGCACGACCTACCCGCTACAAAACCATGCTGACTATCTCCAATCAATTCATTACTCTCCAAATAACTATAAATCCTATCCCTAATAATTTTTTCTAAAACCTTGCCCACAACAGAAGTGAGACTCACCGGTCTATAATTCCCGGGGAAGTCTCTGTTCCCCTTCTTAAACAATGGGACAACATTCGCTAACCTCCAATCTTCCGGTACTATACCAGAGGCCAACGACGACCTGAAGATCAGAGCCAGAGGCTCTGCAATCACTTCTCTTGCCTCCCAGAGAATCCTAGGGTAAATCCCATCCGGACCAGGGGACTTATTTATTTTCAATCCCTCAAGAATATCCAGCACATCCTCCTTATCAACTGTAATACTGTCTATTCTACTCCCCTGCAACCCAGTGTCCTCCTCAGCTATATTCTTGTCCCCCTGCGTGAACACCGAAGAGAAATATTGGTTCAATGCCTCTCCAATCTCTTCCGGTTCCACACATAACTTCCCTCTGCTGTCTATAACTGGCCCTAATCTTGTCCTAACCAACCTTCTGTTCTTGACATACCTATAGAACGCCTTAGGATTCTCCTTAATCCTATCAGCCAAAGTCTTCTCATGTCCTCTTTTAGCCCTTCTTAACTCACTCTTCAACTCCCTCCTAGCCAATCTAAAGTTTTCTAGTGCACTACCCGAGCCCTCAAGTCTCATCCGAACATAAGCCTCCTTTTTCTTTTTAACCAACGAATCAACTTTTTTAGTGCACCACGGTTCCCTTGCCCTACCAATTCCTCCTTGCCTGACAGGGTTGCCAACTGTTCATTTTAAGCTACCAATATTACATTACATAGCAGCATAGAAACAGGCAATTCACCCCATCAGTCCATGCTGGTATTTATGCTCCACTTGAATCTTCCCTATCTTTCCTTATCTATATCATAGAACTTAATATAGAACACTACATACCTATCACGGACTCGCAGTAGCTGCTCCTTGAAAAAACTCCACATTTCGGACATTCCCAGTCCCTGTAATCTCCTAGTCCAACCTATGCTTCCTAATTCTCTCCTAATGGCCTCATAATTACCCTTCCCCCAGCTAAAACTACTGGCCCGAGGTTCATGCCTATCCCTTTCCATCACTAAGGTGAACGTAACCGAACTGTGGTCACTATCACCAAAATGCACACCAACTTCCAAGTCTAGCACCTGGTCTGGCTCAGTCTGAGTCTCTTCTCTGAGTCTTACTGGACCCATTCACTGAGTTCTCCACAGTTTCTGTATTCTGTACTGTGGCCTTTTTGATGCAATCAATTCCCAAACTTTTTGTTGAACTGCAAAGCACGAGGTCCCAACTGCAACATACAGCTAAGTAAACTCACCTGTTCTTTTAAATTCTTACCTTTCTAGCTATTAACCTCTTCAGTTAACAATTCAAGTGTAATGGACTCCAAGCTGCTTTAGTTGCATTTATTCCATTTTCTACAGTTAAACTTTAATCTTCCCAAAACTAAACATGGATGCAAAAGATCTCACTAGTGCACTATTTTGAAGAACAAGTTGAAACAAGATCGATTATATATATAGTATATATGGAGAAAAATTATATTATGGAAGGAAGGCCTGTAAAATTAAAATAACACGAAGTTAAGGTGTGGAAAAGTGTTATACCTGGGTTGCTTTCAGTGTTGTTGGTGGAGTGGAAAGAATGAAAAAGATAATAACGTTAACGAGTGGATAGTAAAACAATATGCTGTAGAAAAATTAACTTGAGATAATGGGTCATTATTCAGGTAGGAAAAATTTATACGGAATAGTTTGTTGGCCCAATTAGATATTAAAATATGAAAATAATTGTGAATAAGTTAAATATATTTCAAGGACAAGTAATGATACTTGCAAAAGCTGTTGCTAAGCAAGGGGCAGGAGAAAATAATGTTCAGGGACAAGATAGAAACATAAATATAACAGATCAGGTTAAGTTTGAGAATACGGTTTCAGTAAAAAATTCTGGAACCAAAAAGCTGTGATCAATAAAAGCGACCATGACGCTGTCATGTTGCCAAAAAAACTGAGTTCACTAATTCCTTTAGGGAAGAAAATCTGCCAGCCTTACTCATTTTGACCAATAAGTGGCTCTAATTCTACACATGCATGATCGCCTCTTAACTCCTCCCCCTAACTAGGTTACCATGTCATGCATGTTACATCAAACACCTACAAAGAAATACATACAACATTGTGGGAGTAGGTTCATCATAGACTGCAGTGGGTCAAGTAGGTAACCCTCTTTCTCTGGCAAACAAGGAATTTTCAATAAGCATCAACCTTACGAGGGATGGCCACACCTCAAAAATGAATTCAAATTCAAAAAATGTTGCATGTTGGACTTAAATGGTTTGTAATACAATAATGCATTTCGAACATTGCTTTTTAAATTAGAAACTTGCACAGAAACCACAAAGCCTGATGCTCAATTTTAGGTGAACTCCATTTTAAATACTGCTACGTGTTTTGCACAAGAGATTTTAATATTGAAGGCGCAAGGTGACACAAGAATAATCAGAAATGAGCTCCGTGAAAGTGGGGTTCCACAAGGATCAGTGCTGGGCCCATTGTTGCTCACAATGTCAACCTATATTGATGATCAAAGATTTTGGAGAAATAATTTCTAAATTTCTGGATGACAGCAAATTGGGATGGGAGGGACAATAGCCAGTACTGAGGAGGGCTGCAATAAATTAGAAGGTGACATCAATAACCGGGAGGGAAATTTGCTATGGCTCTTCGGGGATGGGGGGGGTGGTTTAAACTAATTTGTCAGGGGGATGGGAAAATGAGCTATAGTCCAAAAGCCAGTATTGAGGGTCGTGAGGTACTGAGGAAGGTATCAAGGTCATAGGAGTGTACAGGCAGTCAGGATGGTGGGTTGAAGTGTATCTACTTCAATGCAAGGAGCATTAAGAATAAGGTAGGTGAACTTGGAGCGTGGATTGGTACTTGGGACTATGTTGCTGTGGCCAATACGGAGATATGGTTAGAACAGGGACAGGAATGGTTGTTGGCAGTTCCGGGGTATAGATTTTTCAGTAATAGTAGGGAAAACGGTAAAAGAGTTGGAGGAGTAGCATTGTTAATCAAGGATAGTTTAACGGCTGTCGAGGGCTATCTGCCTACTGAGGTAATATGGGCTGAAGTTAGAAATAGGAAAGGATCGGTCACGTTGTTAGGAGTTTTCTATCAGCCCCCAAATAGTAATAGAGATTTGGAAGAGGAAATGGCAAAGCAGATTATGGATAGGTACGGCGGTCACAGGTTAGTTGTCATGGGTGACTTTAACTTTGCAAATATTGATCGGAACCTTTATAGATTGAATAGTTTGGATGGGACACTTTTTGTACAGTGTGTGCGGGAGGGTTTCCTGACATAGTATGTGGAAAAGCCGACAAGAGGTGGGGCCATATTGGACTTGGTACTGGGTAATGAACCAGGCCAAGTGTTATGTTGTTTGTGGGACAGCACTTTGGAGATAGTGACCACAATTCGGTGTCCTTCATTATTGCAATGGAGAGGGATAGGATCACACGGCAGGGCAAGGTTTATAACTGGGGCAGGGATAATTATGATGCGATTAGGCAAGAATTAGGGAGCATAAGATGGGAACAGAAACTGTCAGGAACGGGCACAAATGAAAAGTGGAGCTTTTTCAAGGAACAAATACTGCGTGCCCTTGACAGGTATGTCCCTGGCAGGCAGGAAGGAAATGGCCAAGTGAGGGAACCATGGTTCACAAAGGAGGTTGAATGTCTTTTCAAGAGGAAAAAGGAAGCTTATGTAAGGATGAAAAAGCAAGGTTCAGTTGAGTCACTTGAGGGTTACAAGATAGCTAGGAATAAGTTAAAGAAAGGACTTAGGGGAGCTAGGAGGAGGCGTGAGAAGTCCTTGGCGGGTTGGAGAAATAAAAGAATGGCCAGGGTGAGGTTAGGGCCAGTCAACGATAGTAGTGGGAACTTGTGCATGGAGTCAGAAGAGATAGGTGAGGCATTGAATGAATACTTTTCTTCAGTGTTCTCTAAGGAAAGGGGCCATGTTTTTGAGAATGAGTGCATGATACAGGCTGATAGGATGGAGGAGGTAGATGTTCTGAGGGAAGATATATTGGCAATTTTGAAAAACCTGAGGTTCAATAAGTCCCCTGGGCCAATTGGGATACATCCTAGGATATTTTGGGAGGCAAGGGATGAGATTGCAGAGCCTTTAGCTTTGATCCTTAGTTCCTCACTGTCCACGGGGATTGTGCCAGAGGACTGGAGAGTGGCAAATGTTGTTCCTCTCTTCAAGAAAGGAAATAGGAATGACCCTGGTAATTATAGGACAGTTAGTCTTACTTCAGTGGTCGGTAAGTTAATGGAAAGGGTCCTGAGAGATAGGATTTATGACCATTTGGAAAGATGCAGCTTAATCCGGGATAGTCAGCACGGTGTCATAAGGGGTAAGTCCTGCCTCACAAATTTGATTGAATTCTTTGAGGAGGTAACTAAGTGTGTAGATGAACGTAGAGCAGTTGATGTCATATACATGGATTTTAGTAAGGCATTTGATAAGGTTCCCCATGGTAGGCTCATGAAGAAAGTAAGGAGGTACGGAATAGAAGGAAATTTGGCCGATTGGATAAGTAACTGGCTGTATCATAGAAGACAGAGGGTGGTGGTGGAGAGAAAATTTTCAGACTGGAGGCCAGTTATCAGCGGTGTACCACAGGGATCAGTGCTGCATCCTCTGCTATTTGTGATTTTTATCAATGACTTGGAAGAGGGGCTGAAGGGTGGGTTAGTAAATTTACTGATGACACCAAAACTGGTGGAGTAGCGGATAAGGTGGAGGGCTGTTGTAGGCTGCAAAGAGACATTGATAGGATGCAGAGCTGGGCCAAAAAGTGGCATATGGAGTTTAACCCTGATAAGTGTGAGGTGATTCATTTTGGTAGGACAAACTTGAATGCAGATTACAGGGTCAACGGCAAGGTTCTAAAGAATGTGGAGGAACAGAGAAATCTTGGGGCTCATATCCACAGATCTCTGAAGGTTGCCACTCAAGTGGATAGAGCCGTGAAGAAGGCTTATAGCGTGTTAGCGTTTATTAACAGGGGGTTTGAGTTTAAGAGCTGTGGGGTTATGCTGCAACTATACATGACCTTGGTGAGACCACATTCGGAATATTGTGTGCCGTTCTGGTCGCCTCACTATAAGAAGGATGTGGAAGCATTGGAGAGAGTGCAGAGGAGATTTACTAGGGTACTGCCTGGTTTGGAGGGTAGGTCTTATGAGGAAAGGTGAGGGAGCTGGGGCTTTTCTCTTTACAGCGGAGGAGGATGAGCAGCGACGTAATAGAGGTTTATAAGATGATGAGGGGGATAGATAGAGTGGACATGCAGAGACTATTTCCTCTGGTGGACATAGCTGTTACTAGGGGGCATAACTATAAGGTTCATGGGGGGAGATATAGGAGGGATGTCCGAGGTAGATTTTTTACTCAGAGAGTGGTTGGGGTATGGAACGCACTGCCTGCTGTGATAGTGGAGTTGGACACTTTAGGAACTTTCAAGCGATTATTGGATAGGCACATGGAGCACACCAGAATGATAGGGAGTGGGATAGCTTGATCTTGGGTTTGGACATAGCTCAGCACAACATTGAGGCCGAAGGGCCTGTACTGTGCTGTAAACTAAGAACTATCATGTAGTTGCCAAATTAATTTGGACATAGACAAATATAAAAAGGTCACATGCTACTTGGCAAATAGGAATTTAAATGGGGTGGAGGGGCAAATGGATCTCATTCAAAGCACTTTACAGCAAATTAATAGGCTGGGCTGGGCGAATGGGCCAGGAACTGGCAAATGGAATTTAATGTTGGCAAGTGCGAGGTGGTCCACTTTGGTAGGAATAATGGTAGGAAGGATTATTAGTTACGTGGAGAAAAACTGCAGCAGGCGACGGTGCAGAGGGACCTCGGGGTCCTTGTGCATGAGTTGCAAAAACCCAGCTTGCAGGTACAGCAGGTGGTCAGGAAGGCGAATGGGATGCTGGCCTTCATAGCGAGGGGGGATTGAATATAAAAGTAGGGAGGTCTTGATGCGGCTATATAGGGCATTGGTGAGGCCGCAGCCGGAGTACTGTGTGCAGTTTTTGGCGCCGTACTTACGCAAGGATATTTTGGCCTTGGAGGGAGTGCAGAGGAGGTTTACTAGGCTGATGCCGGAGTTGAGGGGGTTGAGCTATGAGGAGAGGCTGAATAAACTAGGCTTGTACTCGTTAGAGTTTAGAAGAATGAGGGGAGATCTCATTGAGACGTATAAGATGAAGAATGGGATGGATAGGATAGAGGTGGAGAGGCTCTTCCCACTCAGAAAGGACAGTAGGACTAGGGGGCACAGCCTCAAGATAAAGGGGGGGCAGTTTAGAACAGAGTTGAGGAGGAACTTCTTCACTCAAAGGGTGGTGAATCTCTGGAATTCTCTGCCCGTTGAAGTGGCGGAGGCCACCTCGCTAAATATTTTTAAGACGCGGGTTGATGGGTTTTTGATAAGAGAGGGGATTAAGGGTTATGGGGAGAGGGCGGGAATGTGGAACTGAGCCACGACAGATCAGCCATGATCTTATTGAATGGCAGGGCAGGCTCCAAGGGCCAGATGGCCTACTCCTGCTTCTATTTCTTATGTTCTTATGTTCAAATTAAGTACTTTCAAATGTATTCAATAGTGTGGTGTAAGAACCAGAGCAATCAAATTGCACACAGCAAGATTCCACAAACAGCAATGTGATAATGACCAGATTTTCCATTTTTGCAATGTTAACTGAGGGATAAATATTGGCCAGAATATTGGGGGTAACTTCCCAGTTCTTCTTCAAAATAGTGCTATACAATCAGTGAAAATACATGGGATCTCAACTTAACATCACTGCAACAACTCCCAAATCCATGACCTCAACCCCCAAGGTCACAGGCAGCAGGTACAATGGAACACTACGTCTCCACGTTTCCATCTGAGTCATATATGATCCTGCCTCCAAACTACATCATTGAACACTTGGTCATCACCAGATCAAAATTCTACAACGTCCTATCAGCACTGTCGGAGTACCTTCACCGCACAAATTGTAGTAGTTCAGGAAGGTGACTCACAACAACCTTCTCAGGACAATTAAAAAAAGCTTGTGTTGCAGCTACAAACTGCATCTTGTGACTTAATGAAAAAAGGCTACATTCATTACTAAGACTGTTGTTTTGCATTCAACAGTCAATCACCACATTTTCAGGGCAACTGGAGACGAACTATAAATACCAGCCTTGCAGATGACACACATATCCCAAGAATGAAAGAAACACTCCCACCCGCTGCAGCTTTTTTTTTTAAATTCATGCGTGGACATGGACGTCACTGGCTGGCCAACATTTATTACCCATTCCTAGTTGCCTGAGGGCAGTTGAGAGTCAACCACATTGCTGTGGCCAGACCAGATAAGAATGATAGATTTCCTTCCCTAGAGGGCATTTGTGAACCACATGAGTTTTTCCGACAATTAACAGTGTTGCATGGTCATCAGTAGAATCTTAATTCCAGATTTTTTTTACCGAATTCAAATTCCACCATGAAAGCCGTGGCGGGATTCAAACCTGGATCCCCAGATCATTAGCTGAGTTTCTGGATTAATAGTCTAGTGATAATATCACTAGGCCATTGCCTTCCCGCAAACTTTCAACTACACCTATGAAAATAGCTAAGAAAATATTTGATTAAACATGGCATTGAGGGTCATATAAGTCTTGTACTTAAAAAGAATCTCTGCAGAACTTTTGCAGATGAAATTAACCAGGTGAGCTAAAGTTTGGAATTCAATAAACTACCTGCTGGGGTGATTAGCTTGATAAGCCAAACAGCCTTTTCTCTTGCATTCCAGAACATCATAGCAGATCTAAAATTACAGTGTCGATTAGTGATATACAATACAACTGTTAAGCTAGAAATGTATTTGAGAAATGATGATGGACTAATCTATTCCTTTTCAACTATATTTCATTGTTGCAAGTGCAGTCTGACGGATTGTTAATCTGTACTTCCAAGGGACCTTAAATATGATGAGGCTAAGTAATATTAATTTTGCATGGTCACAAATACAGACCTTTAATGCATTTCTCTGAATCAATAAGTGCAATAATCAGAATGCATTTAGCATTCTGTCATAATCTTCTACAAATTACATTGTAACTACCATCCTAATACATTATTCATATTCACAGTGTCAGTGTGTGAAGTGATATATTGCTGTTTAGATCTTCTAATAAATAAAACAAATGCCTGCAAATAACAGTGTTATGTTCTTTTCGTTTTTAAATCAAGATTGTCTCAACAAAGAATGCAAATGTGCACATTTGGGGGAAAAGTGGAAGAAGCAAGTCATTCACAGTACATATTACTTAATTAAAATATTGCACTCTAAGCCTGATGCTTCAAAGAGTATCTGCTGAATCAGTGCATACGCCAAAACAATGACTTGTCCTGAGGATATCACATGCAAATTCCATGAGGACATGGACCGAGATGATCGCAAATTCTCTACAAGGGACAAGCTCATTGCAATGGGACCTTCAATGCAAAGATAAGCGTGGACTATCAGGCTTGGGATGGTGTCCTGGGGAATCAGATGTAGGGAAATATAACAGTATGACATGCTCCTCAAGTTTTTGCAGACATCAGAATATGTCAATCACCAGCACTATCTTAACAGACAGCAACATACAAAAACACTTAGTTGCACCTAAGATCTAAACAATAACATCAACTTGACTTTATCATTACCCAGCAAAGCAACATGAAGTATAAGTACCAGAGTTAAGGGGAGTTGAGTGCTCTACAGCAGTGGTTGCCAACCTTTTAAATTTAATGCACACCTCTATTCTACAAAAACATGTTGAGGCAGCTCTCCTATTTTCTCTGCCTTCTTCCCTTACTAGGAACTTCGTTTTTAAACTTCTCTCTGTCCTTTCACTTGTGTTTTTTTAAACATCTCCATCTCTTCCACTTCTCCCATGCGCATGGTGCTTTTGTATTCAGCTCCAAGTCCCATTGGTATTATGCATGGCCTGACGAAAAAACGCATACCACGCACATGCTGCACCTTCCCAGCCGGCGCATGCGTGGGAGGCCCAAGATTCATCCAGAATTGGAGATGCCAACCATGGAGCTGAAAATTAAGTTTTAGTTTAATTACATGAATCTTGAATCATTTGGATTTTTTTTGCAGTGCACTGGTTGGGAACCATTGTTCTACAGACCACAAGATGCTGAACTCTGAAGATGAAATTGAGTATCTCACCATAAAGAAGACCAAAATGCATAAGGCCTCCAAGAAAGCTAGGTGTGCAGAAACTGGCATCTTCACAGCACTGTGAACAACTAAGGCTCAGACTTGAGGAACAGCTGTCCTCCAAAGGAAACCCATGTGAAGATATCAAAGTGACATTGCTAACCTTCAAATCAACAGTCCTGGGGCTGCCAATGATGACTTGGGAATACAGAAAAGAAACAGCTTGATGGAAGAACAACTTGAGACAAATGCAGCATATGCTGCAAGACTGGGTAACAATAGTACAGCCTTTGCTAAGAAAACACTCCAGGAGAGCAAAGTTATCCTGAAAATTAGTTGTGTCAGGTCTAAGAAAGATGCATGGTGGGTTGAACAAGCCATAAATCTTCAAGTAAATGTTGATCAGCACAACATAAGAAATGTTGATAAAGCCCTGAAGACTTTATGACTGACCCTCTACAGATAGTCACTGTTCTCAGTACTGATGAAGAATCTGTCCTGACAGATAGTAGTTATCAAAGTCTGCTGTGCTGAGCACCTTGGAGCATGTTTAACGGCCCATCCACTGTAAATGGGGTAGCTATTGACAATCTTTCAGACTGTCCCAGTTGGATAGAAAACACCTCTCTTGTAAAGACCGACAAGAAAGCTCTATTCCAAAGAGGATCCAAGGATTACAAATCTGGGGTACCCTAGCTCACAATCAAACTGGCACAATTATATCACAGAATGTGGGATTAACAAACCATTTCTTCAGTTTTCAAGGATGCCACAAGTGTTCATCTGTATAAAGGAAAAGGTCAAAAAATTTGTGTGACAACCAGAGAGAAATCTCGCTGTTTTGTGATAGCTGGTAAGATTCTAGCAAATGTTTGCAACAAGATCCTATATAAATGTGAGACCTTTCTTTCAGAGGAAGCCAAAGTACCCAACAGTGCGCAGTTAACTTTAATCTGATTGGCTCAGTTAGTACAATGCAAACAACAATCAGTATTCTGTTGTAGAACATTCTAATTAGGCAATTAAATTCTTTATATACACACATTAATAAGCTAGCATCCAGTGTCATGGGTATAGCGATGTTCAATACAGAAGGTCCATAATCAATTACTATTCCCTGCTTTGGTTCTGGTCCAATTGGCTTTTCTTCAGTTCACACTGAGAACAGGATCACCTGTTGGGAGTTTCTTTTTCTTAATATTTCTGAAACAAGCAAGTACGTGGGCCAATTCAGCAGTTCTACAGTAACACATTTTCTTTAGAGTCTCGATATAACTCGTGGATAATAATGATTGGAAGCTGATTAGTGAATTGACTCGGAGTACCTGTCAACCTGAAAAATATTACACGTCACCACTTTAATCACTTTGGAGTTTAATCGCTACTCCAATGTTTCAAGTCAGTGCTTTTTGGATTCTCCTTGGAACACTTGACAAGAATTTACTCAGGGTTAAGCAATGGCTGAGTGGGAAAGACAAATCTTACAGCCAGGAGAAAAGGTAATTAATGCAAATTTTAAAGCCAGGATTTGGCATAAATTCAAATTATATTCATCCAAACGACGAGTGGACATAGTACTGGAACTAACGAATTCTCCATGCCCACAAGCTACCAGCAGATGCTGCAATGCATGGTTTCTATTCACCTCCCCCTGTCACCCCTCCCCCCAACTCTCTTTCATGGTTCAAGAGCAATATCAACATGACTAATGTTGACAAGAGGTGGAAAACTGAAGAGAGATGGCATCGCGGTGCAATATAGTGCATAAGAAAGGTCATTTTATCAGAACTGTATGGCATGCGCTTATAAACCTGGTTCTATTTAAAGAATTCTCTCACGCATTGAGAGGGAGAGATTTTGTTGCATGAATCACGACTTAGTTGTAAAAATCTAGTAATATTACTTTTGCCCAACAGTAAACATTGGTCTGAAAAAAAAACTCATTAATAACATCAGATTTTCCGTTGGAGAAAATGTTTTGAATTTGTGCCACAGATTATTGTGAAAAAAACTTTGAAAACTATTATATTTTAGTCATCATAGAATTCATTTTGCTGCTGTGAAGGCAACTGATGGACTTCATGTACACACTGGTTTAACAAAGCAGTAAAGCCCAATTGCCAATTTCAACCCCAGCCCAGTATTATAAAATATGAAACAAGTTAATTTTATTAAATAGTACAAACCCATTTATAAATTGCAATGCCAGAATAGTTAAACATGATCTCAACGATATTAAAGCATTAAAATCAAAGATAAAGGCAAAATACTGCAGATGCTGGAATCTGAAACAAAAACAGAATATGTTGGAAAATTTTAGCAGGTCTAACAGCATTAGTGAAGTAAGAAGACTCACAACACCAGGTTAAAGACCAACAGGTTTATTTGTTAGCACGAGCTTTCGGAGTGCTGCCCCTTCATCAGGAGAGTGGAGGCCATTTCGAGTCAGGCTGACCCTATCTTCTCTTTCCACTAATGCTGTCAGACTTGCTGAGATTTTCCAGAATTTTCTGTTTTTGATTAAAATACATTTGTTTAAATTCAATGGGCTTAAACTGTCAAAGCAATCTTTATAAGATGATAAAATTATAATACGTACGTGGTTTTTGATGCCAACTGTTCATTTTAAGCTACCAATATTACGTTACATAGCAGCATAGAAACAGGCAATTCACCCCATCAGTCCATGCTGGTATTTATGCTCCACTTGAATCTTCCCTATCTTTCCTTATCTATATCATAGAACTTAATATAGAACACTACAGCACAAACAAGCCCTTCGGCCCACACAGCCTTAAGATAAAGGGGGGGCAGTTTAGAACGGAGTTGAGGAGGAACTTCTTCACTCAAAGGGTGGTGAATCTCTGGAATTCTCTGCCCGTTGAAGTGGTGGAGGCTACCTCGCTAAATATTTTTAAGACGCGGGTTGATGGGTTTTTGATAAGAGAGGGGATTAAGGGTTATGGGGAGAGGGCGGGAAGGTGGAACTGAGCCGCGACAGATCAGCCATGATCTTATTGAATGGCGCGGCAGGCTCGAAGGGCTAGATGGCCTACTCCTGCTCCTATTTCTTATGTTCTTATGTTCTTATCATATCCATACCTACCAGGCCATAGAACTATCTGTAACTCCCAATCCCATTAAATCCCATGTACTCATCCAGAAGTCTTTTAAAACACCCCAGCGAGTTCGCCTCTACCACCACCGATGGCAGCCAATTCCACTCACTCACCACCCTCTGAGTGAAAAACTTATCCCTAACATCCTCTGTACTTGCTCCCCAGCACCTTAAACCTGTGTCCTCTCGTAGCGACCATTTCAGCCCTGGGAAATAGCCTCCGAGAATCCACCCTATCTATTCCTCTCAACATTTTATAAACCTCTATCTATCAAGTCGCCTCTCAACCTTCGTCTCTCCAGGGAGAAGAGCCCTAGCTCCCTCAACCTATCTTCATAAGGCATGCCTCCCAATCCAGGCAACATCCTTGTAAATCTCCTCTGCACCTCTCAATAGCTTCCACAACCTTCCTGTAGTGAGGTGACCAGAACGGCGCACAGTACTCCAAGTGGGGTCTTATAAAGTTGCAGCATTACCTCCCGACTCCGAAACTCAATCCCATGATTAATGAAGGCCAGTACACCATACGCCTTCTTGATCACATATCTTGATATCTATCAACATAACCATTATTCTCTTCTCCCTCGTATGCTTTTTAACTGCTCCTCAAATTCGTCTATACTGTTCATTTCAACCACCTGTGTGGTAGCAAAATCCATTTCCTCACTCTTCATAGGATAAAGAAGCTTCTTCTGAATTCCCTTTGGCGGCACACTGGCACAGTGATTAGCACAGCTCCCTCACAGCACCAGGGATCCGGGTTCGATTCCCGGCGTGCGTCACTGTCTGTGTGGAATTTGCACATTCCCCCCGTGTCGAGTGTAGGGTGTCGAAATTTGCTGATGACACCAAGATTGGGCGAACGGCAAATTGTGCGGAGAGTGTGGAGAGTCTGCAGAAGGATCTAGATAGGCTGGGCGAATGGGCCAAGAAATGGCAAATGGAATTTCATGTTGGCAAGTGTAAGGTGGTGCACTTTGGTAGGAATAATGGTAGGAAGGACTATTACTTACGTGGCGAAAAACTGCAGCAGGCGACAGTGCAGAGGGACCTCGGGGTCCTTGTGCATGAGTCGCAAAAACCCAGCTTGCAGGTGCAGCAGGTGGTCAGGAAGGCGAATGGGATGCTGGCCTTCATAGCGAGGGGGATTGAATATAAAAGTAGGGAGGTCTTGCTGCAGCTGTATAGGGCATTGGTGAGGCCGCAGCTGGAGTACTGTGTGCAGTTTTGGGCGCCGCACCTGCACAAAGATATTTTGGCCTTGGAGGGAGTGCAGAGGAGGTTTACTAGGCTGATACCGGAGTTGAGGGGGTTGAGCTATGAGGAGAGGCTGAATAAACTAGGCTTGTACTCGTTGGAGTTTAGAAGAATGAGGGGAGATCTCATTGAGACGTATAAGATGATGAATGGGATGGATAGGATAGAGGTGGAGAGACTCTTCCCGCTCAAAAAAGACAGTAGGACTAGGGGGCACAGCCTCAAGATAAAGGGGGGGCGGTTTAGAACAGAGGTGAGGAGGAACTTCTTCACTCAAAGGGTGGTGAATCTCTGGAATTCTCTGCCCGTTGAAGTGGTGGAGGCTGCCTCGCTAAATATTTTTAAGACGCGGGTTGATGGGTTTTTGATAAGCGAGGGGATTAAGGGTTATGGGGAGAGGGTGGGAATGTGGAACTGAGCCACGACAGATCAGCCATGATCATACTGAATGGCGGGGCAGGCTTGAAGGGCTAGATGGCCTACTCCTGCTCCTATTTCTTATGTTCTTATGTCTGCGTGAGTTTCCACCTGTGTGGCTGCTCTAGTTTCTTCCCACAGACTGGAAGACATGCTGATTAGGTGCATTGGTCATGCTAAAATTCTCCCTCAATGTACCCAAAAATGTGCCAGAGTGTGGCGACTAGGGGATTTTCACAGTAACTTCATTGTAGTGTTAATGTAAGCCTACTTGTGACATTAATAAATAAACTTAAACTATTGGATTTCTTGGTGACTAATCTTAGATTTAAGGCCTCTTGATACGCTTTTTCCCAAAATAGGAAACAATCATGTTGCACGGGACTAGAGTCATATGTAGACCCAAGCAAGTGGATGTTGCTTCCTTAAGACCCTTCCTTAAAGGAAGGGAGTGAAGATTTGGGTTTTTAATGCCACTCCAGCTTTTCCTCGCACAAGCCCACAAATTGCCAGTTTTATTCTCATCTTATCATGGTGGGTGTTGAACTCAAGTGCTCCGGGCTGCTTGTCTAATACCACAATTTGAGAGAATAACAGTTTCAAAAAATACAACAGTTCAAACATTGAAATTGGAGTTTCATCAGACCAAAAATTTAGAAATAAAATTTAGCTGGCAACCTACCTTGATGATTCAGCCCAAAAAGGTGGTGTTGCCGTGCTGACTTGTTCACCTTTGTTAAAAACTAGAAGAGGAGAGGTAGCCACATCCTTTTTAGAAAGTGGAGGAGTCCCTATGCAAAATAAACCATTAAGTCAATTGCGTACAACACATAAAATTCAATTAACTATGCCTTTAAAAGCAATATGGTGGCAGAGTGATTATCACTGCTGCCTCACAGCACCAGGGACCTGGATTCAATTCCCAGCTTGGGTCACTGTCTGTGTGGAGTCTGCACATTCTCCCCATGTCTGTGGGGGTTCCTCAGGGTGTTCAGGTTTCCTCCTATAGTCTGGTTAGGAACATTGACCATGTTAAATTCCCCCTTACTGTACCCGAACAGGCACCATAGTGTGGCGACAAGGGGATTTTCACAGTAACTTCACTGCTGTGTAAATGTAAGCCTACTTGTGACATATACTCAAAGGGTGGTGAATCTCTGGAATTCTCTGCCCGTTGAGGTGGTGGAGGCTGCCTCGCTAAATATTTTTAAGATGCGAGTTGATGGGTTTTTGATAAGCGAGGGGATTAAGGGTTATGGGGAGAGGGCGGGAATGTGGAACTGAGCCACGACAGATCAGCCATGATCTTACTGAATGGCGGGGCAGGCTCGAAGGGCTAGATGGCCTACTCCTGCTCCTATTTCTTATGTTCTTATGTTCTCATAAATAAACTTTTAAAAAGTTAAAGTTAAATAAATAAATTTAACTTTTTTGTTATGAAGCATGGAAGTATTGTATAGATTTTAATGTTATTTGTTTTGAAAAATGTGCAATGATATATTGGTAACAATTACCCAAGTATTCCTGGGGGAATATAATTAAAGAAAGGATAGGAGTTTCAGTGAAAGGATGTCTGAAAGTCATGTTTCCAGCGCACATAGGCAAATACCCTACCAAATGCATTAGACTTGGTTCAATTGCTTAGTGACTTTAAATAGCAGAACACAGACAAATTCAAAGACATGGGTGGCAAGGAGGCACAATGGTTAACACTGCTGCCTCACAGTGCCAGGGACCCAGGTTTGATTCCTGGCCTTGGGTGACTTACTGCATATATGGAATTTGCATGTTCTCCCCATGTTTGTGTGGGTTTCCTCCCACAGTCCAAAGATGTGTGGGTTAGATTGATGCTAAACAGTCCCTTAATATCAGGGGGATTAACAAGGTAAATACATGGGGTTATGGGGTTAGAGCTTGGGTTGGATTGCTGTCAGTGCAGGCTCGATGGGTTGAATGGCCTCCTTCTGCACTGCAGTGATTCTATGATTTGATAAACGAAAAGGACCCTTCTCATAACATACTGTGTGTTATTCACTACTTCGCAAAGGCAAAACAGTCTCCTTCCCTGATCCTAGGGCTGTACAACTAAATAAGGGGTAGATTTATCAAGTTTACATACGTTCGTACAAGTTTAAATTCTTCAAAATCATGATCTTCAATAGTTAGAAGACATAGATGCTGAATGTAAGAAAGAGTGAAATAGTTACCTGTTTGCTGTTTATTTTGATCCTCAGCAAGGCATAAAGTGGCTGTGCCCCTAAAAGTATCCAGTTCCGAATCAAAAGGTCTAATTAACTTGTTTCCAGCATTTAATCCTTCCCATGGTTCTGTTGTCGATGCCATAATATTACTTTCCTGATGTTGAAAATGACTATGATAAAGATCATCCTCTGACCTTAAATGCCTGTTTAAAAAAAATCAAATACTAGACTCACATCTCCAAGTTTAAGCAGCGAAAAGAAAATAAAGGATTTGTATTTATGTAAGTGCATTTGAAGCCTTCAAAACATCAAAAAGCATTTTACAGATAATAAAACACTTTTGAAATGTAACATGGAAGACCTAGAAGCCAATTGTAACTTGCCAACAATGAGATGGGAGGCAATAGCTTAATGGTATCACTAGACTATTAATTCAGAAACTCAGCCAATGCAATCACTGACGGAAGATGGTGCAATTCAATTCAATAAAAAATATCTGGAATTAAGAATTTGCTGATGACCATGATACCACTGTTAATTGTTGCAAAAACCTATCTGGTTCACTAATGTCCCTTAGGGAAAAAAAATCTGCCATCCTTACCTGATCTGGCCTATATGATCCCTTAAAGAGACAGTATCAGAGAAGAGTTTACAGGCAAGTCAGGAGGGCAAAAAGGGGACATGAGATTGTTTTGGGAGATAAGGCAAAGAAGAATCCAAAAGGTTTCTACAAAATGCTGGAAATCTTAAAAGCACATCAAGGTAAATAAATCCCTGGGACTTGATGAAGTGTATCCCAGGACATTGTGAGAGGCTAGGAAGGAAACTGTGGGTCCCCTAGCAGAGATATTTCAATCACTGCCACAGGTGAGGTGACTGAAGATTCAAGGGTAGCAAGTGTTCTACTTTTGTTTAAAAAGGGCTTCAGGGAAAAACCTGAGAATACAAGCCAGTGAGCCTAACGTCTATAGTGGGTAAGTTGTTCGAAGGTATTCTGAGAGCAGGATCTACAGGGATTGAGAGAGGCAAGGACTGATTAGGGACAGTCAACATGGATTTATGAATGGAAAATCACGTCTCATGGGTTTGACTGAGTTTTTTGAAGGTCTGAAGAAGGTAGATGAGGACAGTGCAATCAAATTTGTCTACATGGATGTTAGCAAGGCCTTTGACAAGATACCGCATGATAGGTTGTTGCATAAGGTTAAATCTCATGGGATCTCATGAGGTAGCCAATTGGATACAAAATTGACTTGGCGATAGAAGACAGAGGGTGGTAGCAGATGACTGCTTTCCAAACTGGAGGCCTGTGACTAGCAGTGTGCCTTGGAGATCGATTATTTGTCATTTATATTAATGATTTGAATGAGAATTTAGGACGTATGATACTGGAGATGAGGGGGTTAGCTTATGAGGAGAGATTAAATAGACTGGGCCTGTACTCACTGGAGTTTAGAAGGCTGAGAGGGGACCTTATAGAGACTTACAAGATAATGAAGGGGCTAGATAGGGTAGAGGTAGAGAGATTCTTTCTGCTTAGAAAGGAAACCAGAACTAGAGGGCACAGCCTTAAAATAAGGGTTGGGGGGGGGCGGGCACAATTTAGAACTGAGTTGAGGAGGAACTTCTTCACTCAAAGGGTGGTGAATCTCTGGAATTCTCTGCCCATTGAAGTGGTGGAGGCTACCTCGTTGAATATATTTAAGTCACGGGTAGATAGATTTCTGATAGTCAAGGGAATTAAGGGTTATGGGAAGAAGGCGGGAAAGTGGAACTGATCCACTTCAGATCAGCCATGATCTTATTGAATGGCGGGGCAGGCTTGAAGGGCCACATGGCCTACTCCTGCTCCTATTTCTTATGTCCTAATGTTCTTACGTAGGTTTGCCAATGACACCAAGATTGGCAGCACAGTGGACAGAAAAGAAAGTTATCTAGGATTGCAATGGGATTTTGATTAATTGGGCCAGTGGGCTGATCAATGGCAGATGGAGTTTAATTTAGATAAATGAGGTAATGCATTTTGGTAGCTCGAACCACAACAGGGCTTACTCAGTTAATGAACAGCATTGGGAGATTTATAGAACAAAAAGATTCATTTGTGGGACAAGGGTGTTGCTGACTCGCTGGCATTTATTACCCAACCCTAACTGTGCGAAGGCAGTTCAGAGTCAACCACATTGCTATGGCTCTGGAGTCATAGAGAGTCTTAGAGGTTTACGTGATAGAAACAGACTCATTGGCCTAACTTGTCCATACCACCCAGTTTTTACCACTTAGCTCGTCCCAGCTGCCCACACCCCTTAATACCCATATTA
Source organism: Carcharhinus amblyrhynchos (assembly GCF_965287045.1). Classification (NCBI taxonomy): domain Eukaryota; kingdom Metazoa; phylum Chordata; class Chondrichthyes; order Carcharhiniformes; family Carcharhinidae; genus Carcharhinus; species Carcharhinus amblyrhynchos. The sequence goes on along the minus strand of NC_137324.1, from coordinate 40,894,079 downwards.
CCGATGTAATTGTCTAAATGCTTTTAAAAGACAAAGTTGTACCCACCTCCACTACAATCTCTGCTAGCTCATTCCAGACACTCACCACACTCTGAGTGAGGATTCTCTTTCATAAAACTATAGAAAGTTGGTGAGTCATGGCAGACATGCCAAATTTCCTTAGCCTACTGAAAAAGTAGAGGTGTTGATGGGTTTTCTTAACTATAGTGTCGGCATGGAGGAACCAGAGCAGGTTGTTGCTGATCTGGACATCTAGAAACTTGTTTGCTATATTATATCATTCAATGAGTTGCTTTGTCACCAAAAGAGAAAATTATAGTGCTGTTCTATAGAGTCAAGAGTAGTAATTTCACTTATTTACTATAAACATATTTTTCAAACATTTTAATAGTAACTAAATACAATTAATCTCAAACTATTCAATGGTTCTACTTAATAATGCAATATTTGTATACCTACCTTCCATTGTTGAGTTACAATGGAAAATATGCTCGGGAGTGGATATCAATGAAGAGGCAAAATAGTTAGTTTAACTACCCTGGATTATATCACGATTAAATATTAACAACTGTTACAATGTAGTACCTTCTATACATAGAATGCGTCATACTACTGGGTACTACTGAGTCCATATATTGCAAACCGCTGCTGTATTATTTTTCTTCTTTCATGGCTTCTAGCAAAAACAACATTGATTGCTCATCCCTAACTGCCCTTTGAAATGATGAATGTGAGTAGCCTTCGCGAACTGCTACAGTCCATCTGGTGTGTGTACACACAGTAGGCCCAGGGATATGGTTCCATGTCAGGATGATGTGTGGCTTGAATGGGAACTTGCAGGTGCTGGTGTTCCCAAGCATGTCAATGTCATTCTAGGTGGTAGAGGTGACAGGTTTAGAAGGTGCTGTTGAAGGAAACTTGATGTCAAGGGAAGTCACTCTCACCTCACCTCTTAAATTTAGCTCTTTTACTGACATTTAGACCAAGGCTGTAATGAGGTGTGGAGCCAAGTTGTTCATGCAAAGCCCAAACTATACATGAGAAAGCTGAGTAAAAGCCACTTGATAGCACTGGCACTGATACCTTACCTCATTTTGTTAATGATTGAGAGTAGATTGATAGGGTGGTATTTAGCCGGATTGGATTAGTTCTGTTTTTTGTGGGCAGAACACATCTGGTTAATTTTCCACATAGTCAAAGCTGTTGTTGTAACTGTGCTGAACAGTTTAACGAGAGGCACAGCAACACAAGTTTCCTGTAATATTATTGGTATGTTGTTAGGCAGTATCCACTGCCTTCAGCCATTTTTTGGAATCATGTTGAGTGAATCGAATTGGCTGAAGACTGGAATGCTGGGAATCTCAGGAGACAGCTAAGATGGATTATTCACTTGCTACTTCTGGGTAAAGATATCACAAGTGCTTCAGCATTGTATTTTCACAATAATGCACTGGGCTGGGTCATCACTGAGAAATTGAGGTGTTTTGTTAGGCCTTCTCCCATTAATTGTTTTAAAATTCATCTTATGGGACATGGGCATCGGCATATATTATCCATCCTGAGTTGCCCTGAAGTGATGGTGGTGAGCTACCTTCTTGAACCACTGCAGCCTCTGATAAACACAGTAAGTAGTCTCACAATACCAGGTTAAAGTCCAACAGGTTTATTTGGTCACACGAGCTTTCAGCGTACTGCCCCTTCATCAGGTGAGTGCAGGATTTGGTTCACAGACAGGGCATATATAGTCACAAACTCAATTACAAGATAATGGTTGACCATTGTGATCTTTGTGCCTATTTATGCCCTGTTTGTGAAGAAAATCCTGCACTCACGTGATGAAGGGGTAGCGCTCCGAAAGCACGTGCTACCAAATAAACCTGTTGGACTTTAACCTGGTGTTGTGAGACTACTTACTGTGCCTACCTCAGTCCAATGCCAGCAACTCCACATCATGTCTCTGATAAAGCATGATTTGGACAGGCTGAGTGAGCTCATGCATGGCAGATGCAGTATAATGTGGATAAACGTGAGGTTATCCACTTTGGAAGCAAAAATAGAAAGGCAGATTAATGATGGAATGGGTGTAAGCTGACAGAAGTGGATACTCAGTGAGACCTTGCATGTCCTCGTGCATCAGTCGCTGAAAGCAAGCATGCAGATACAATAGGCAGTAAAGAAGGCAAATGGTATGTTTGAGTATGGAGATAGGCATGTTTTACTGCAATTGTATAAGGCATTGGTGAGGCCACACCTGGAGTATTTTATGCAGTCTTGGTGTCCTTTGCTATAGAGGAAGTGCAGCAAAGGTTTACAGGACTCTCATATAAGGAGACCCCACATTGGTTAGGATTATATTCATTGGAGTTTAGAAGAATGACAGGGGATCTCATAGAAACTTAAACAATTCTAACAAATGGATAGTTTGGTGGGGGAGTCCAAAACTAAGGGTCATAGTTTGAGAAGGAGTAAACCTTTCAAAACTGAGGTGAGGAGAAATTTCTTCACCCAAAGAGTGGTGAATCCACTACCACAGAAGTAGTTGAGGCTAAAACATTGTGTGATTTTAAGGAGGAGTTAGATATAGCTCTTGGGACTACAGGGATCAAAGGAAATGGGGGGAAGGCTGGATCAGGGTACTGACTTTGACGATCAGCTATGATCACAATAAATAGTGGAGCAGATTCGAAGGGCCAAACAACCACTTCCTACTTCTATTTTCTCTGTATGTTTCTATGCGTTTTATTTGTGTTAAAAATTTCATAAGCAGACTCCTGTGAATTTGTTCAAAAACTTTTCTCCATGGTTTAAAAAAAATTAGAAGCTATCAAACCAGGTTTCATTCTGGGATCTGACTTGTCTAGTGTTATCAGCTGGGATTATATCACTGTTCTGAATCTATATAATTTAACACTGTGTTGGTATCACACAATACAGTGGATGGTACATCGACGTCAAGATCGAACCAACTTCTCAAGGGCTGTGCAGTCGTCATTCTGACCAATACCATCATGGACAGATGCATCTGTGACAGGCATACTGGTGAAGTAAAAGTCAGGAATGTTCTTCTCTCTTACACCACCTGCTGCAGGCTCAGACAGTTAAATACATTCTTCAGGACTCAGCCAGCTTTGTCAGTGATGGTGCTACTAAACAACCCCTGGGGATGGACATTGAAGTTTCCCCACCCAGAGTACATTCCACATCCTCGTCACCCTCAGTGCTTCTCTTTTATAGGAAATCGAAACATTACAACAACAATAATGTAATTATTCGGATATTAATACTGCATCAAATTTCTGCAGTATCGTACTTCATGATTTACTTTTGACATTTTAAATGTCAAAAGTGAAATAAGTATTATACCTTCAATGATACATTTCTTAGTCTGAGTTGCTTGCAACCTTTAATCTGAAAATGCATTGAAAAGCTGTGCGTCAGCCTCCCTCAATGAAAAATCTATTTTAAATGCGTTATGATTTACATGTATTACCTGTCAGGTGGAATCACAAAATGAATACGCATAGAAGGAGCAATTCACCAAGTACCACTTACCTGCCTTCTCCCCAAAGCCCTGCACATTCTTCCTTTCAGGTTATAATGCAATTCCCTGTTGAATGCCTTGATCGAATCTTTCTTCATTACACTTTTAGGCAGTGGTTTCCAGATCATAAACACGCACCATGAAATTTTTTCCCCTCACACTGCCATTGTTTCTTTTGCCAATTATTTTAAATCAGCGCCCTCTTGCTCCCAATCCTTACACCAGTGGGAACAGTTTCTCCCTATCTATTCTGATCAGACTTTCATGATTTTGAATACCTCTGTCAATCTCCTCTAAACCTTCTCTTCTCTAAGGAACAGTCCCAACATCTCCAATCCATGTAAATTAATTTCCTCAGCCCTGGAAACACTGTTAAACTTTTCTGCACTCTCTCTAATGCCTTTATTTTTGTCCTGAAGTATGACACCGAAAATACAGTATTCAAATCCTGTTTGCAGATGAGACACAGAGTGGGAAAGCAAATTGCGTGGAGGACACAGAGTCTGCAGAGAGATTTGGATAGGCTAAGTGACTGGGCAAGGATCTGGCAGATGGAGTATAACATTGGCAAGTCTGAAGTTATCCACGTTGGAAAGAATAATAGTAAAGTGGACTATTATTTAAATGGTGAAAAATTACAACATGCTACTGTGCAGAGGGACTTGGGGGTCCATGTGCATGAATCACAAAAACTCAGTTTGCAAGTGCAGCAGGTGATCAAGAAGGCAAATGGAATGTTGGCCTATATCGCGAGAGGGATGGTGTACAAATGCAGGGAGGTCTTGCTGCAATGATACAAGGTACTGGTGAGACCGCATCCAGAGTACTGTGTACAATTTTGGTCCTCTTATTTAAGAAAGGATCATTAGCTTTGGAGGGGGTGCAGCGAAGGTTCACCAGGTTGATTTCAGAGGTGAGGGGGTTAGCTTATGAGGAGAGATTGAGTAGACTGGGCCTGTACTCATTGGAGTTTAGAAGGCTGAGGGGAGATCTTATAGAGACATATAAGATAATGAAGGGGCTAGACAGGGTAGAAGCAGTGAAATTATTTCCACTTAGAATGGAAACAAGAACTAGAAGGCACAGCCTCAAAATATAGGGGAGTCAATTTAGAACAGAGTTGAGAAGGAACTTCTTCTCCCAGAGGGTAGTGAATTTTTGGAATTCACTGCCCATTGAAGCAGTGGAGGCTACCTTGTTAAATGTGTTTAAGTCACAGATAGATAGATTTTTGACCAATAAGGGAATTAAGAGTTATGGGGAGCAGGCGGGTAAGTGGAACTGAGCCACTATCAGATCAGCCATGATCTTACTGAATGGCGGGGCAGGCTCAAGGGGCTAGATGGCCTACTCCTGCACCTATTTCTTATGTTCTTATGTTCTTATTTTCCACCTGAGATCCAGCCACTGTTCTTTACAAATTTAACACAACCTCCTTGCTTTTGTACTCTATGCCCCTATTAATGAAACCAAGATGCTGCATGTTTATTAACCACTCTTGCAACTTGCCCAATCACCTTAAATGATTTATGCACATATACACCCAGGTCCTTTTCGCCTGCACCTCCTTTTGAGGCAAAAGGAACCTGTCCAGTTATTGTACCTTTTCTGAATTAAACTAAATCATGGGGGACATTAGCTCCCTGGTGCATTCTTCATGATAATATCTCAACCAATCAAAGCCAACTTGCTAACTCGTCAGCACCCTTTTCTTATCCTTTATGAATTGTTGCTCCCTTTGAAATTTGGCATTCCTGCATCTATCCTGCTGGCTGCAAGCCGAAAAGCTTCGACAACATGCCTCATTTTTCAGCAATACCTTCTTTAGAACTGTAACCTTTACTTTACATTGTCTCATTGTTCTTTCCACCTAAATGAATCATTTTATCCTTCTCTGTATTAAATTTGATATGCCACTTGTTTGCCCATTCCACCAACCTATGTCCTTCTGAAGTTCTGCATTATCCTCCTCACAGTTCACAATCCTTCCACATTTTGTATTGTCTGCAAATTCTGAAATTGTACATCAAGGTCTAGGTCATTAATATATATAACATACATAAAAATATCAGGAAGAACATGGTTCCTAACACCAACTGAAACAGATAGATAACACAGGTCGGCAAGGTAGCACCTTGGTTAGCACTGCTCCTTCACAGCTCCAGGGACCTGGGTTTGATTTCCGGCTTGGGTCACTGTCTGCACATTTTCCTCATGTCTGTATGGGTTTCCTCACACAGTTCAAAGATGCACGAGTTAGATTGATTGGCTATGCTAGAGTCCTGAGATGAGTAGGTTAGAGGGATTAGCAGGTAAATATGTAGGGATAGGGGGGGTAAGGCCTGGATGGGATTGTGGTCGATGGAGACCTGTTGGGCCAAATGGCCTCTTTCTGCACTGCAGGGTTTCTATGATTCTATGACTAATAGTTACAAGCCCTCTTTACTGGTAATATGGTTGGCAATGCATTGTGACATTGGAATGCAAGTTCAAAAATCACAAACTATTTAGATTCAGGCTTCATCTAAAGGCAAAAAGACAGAAGAATTTTGTTTTATTTGTTGTCCAAACTACAAATGGTCTCTGCACAACTCCTCATTTAAAGATACAGGGCAAAATATTATTGTCATCTGCTGAGACCTGAAGACATACTTCAGCATGCGCAATTGTCTTCAAAAAAGATATGCATTAAAGAGGGAAGACAATGATCATTTCTGCAATTTTAGTTTAAGAATTGGTCTTACTGCCTTATATCTTGTAAGCTGCAATAAATGTGTATTACATTGGCTATTTAAAAGTAGCCAGTGAGAAGCAACTCAAAATTATTACAGTTTTGTGAGCAAATAAATGCCTGAAGTGTGATAACATTTTAGAAGAACAAGTGCAAAACTAAGAAAAGGACATTCATTCCATCCAGTTCACATCATTGTAATTAAACTGAGTGCGCATCACTAAAAAATCTGTTCACTGTAAATATTATAGATGACAGTAGATGATAAAAATGCAAATCAGGGCAAATATAAAGAATATCACAAAGAATCAAAAACTGAGATTAGATCATGGCTAATAGGGAACAAGAGAGAAAACTAGAGAAGATAATAAGATTTTCCACATACACATTAGTACTATGAAAGTACTCAGGTGAGTGTAGGGTGAACATGGGCCAACATTCGCTGTAGAAGGACACCTAATCGCATCTGCCATTAGGTTGACTTTCCCCTGCAACCTCCAGCTCAAAACATTTTTGACCGGAATTGCTGAAAGAAACTCATTATGTTGCAGCATGGGATAAGAACATAAGAAATAGGAGCAGGAGTAGGCCATCTAGCCCTTTCAGCCTGCCCCGCCATGCAATAAGATCATGGCTGATCTGAAGTGGATCAGTTCCACTTTCCCGCTTTCTCCCCACAACCCTTAATTCCCTTGTCTGTCAAAAACCCATCTACTTGTGACTTAAATATATTTAGCGAGGTAGCCTCCACCACTTCAACAGGCAGAGAACTCCAGAGATTCACCACCCTTTGAGTGAAGAAGTTCCTCCTCAACTCCATTCTAAACTGCTCCCCCCTTACCTTGAGGCTGTGCCCTCTAGTCCTGCTATCCTTTTTGAGTGGGAAGCATCTCTCTACCTCTACCCTATCCATCCTTTTCATTATCTTATACGTTTCTATAAGATCCCCCCTCATCCTTCTAAACTCCAACGAGTACAGACCCAGTCTATTTAGTCTCTCTTCATAGTCCAACCCCCTCATCTCCAGTACCAGCCGAGTGAACCTCCCCTGCACTCCCTCCAAGGCTAAATATCCTTGCGCAAGTGCAGCGACCAAAACTGCACACAGTACTCCAGCTGCGGCCTCACCAGTGCCCTGTACAGTTGCAGCAAGACCTCCCTGCTTTTATATTCTATCCCCCTTGCTATAAAGGCCAGCATTCCATTCACCTTCTTGATCACCTGCAGACTGGGTTTTTGCGACTCATGCACAAGGACCCCCAGGTCCTTCCGCATCGTAGCGTGCTGCAGCTTTTCGCCCTTTAAATAGTAATCCCTCCTACTATTATTTCTGCCAAAGTGGATAACTTCACACTTGCTAACAGTGTACTCCATCTGCCAGGTCCTGATACACAGACTTCAGTCAACAAGACAGTCTCCTTAATCAATGAGATTTACAGACTGAAAAATGAAATAGGAAGGACTGAGAATGTGGGTAAACTAAAGGGGGAGAGTTGAATTTAAATTGGGTAAGAAGGGAAAAAAAACGGATCAAGAAAAACAAAGAACAAAAGAACAGGACAGGTGGTAGGACTGGAGGGTCTTAATGACATTACTGTTACTAGAGAGGTGGTGCGCGACAGACTGGAGGGGCTGATTGTGGACAAGTCCCCAGGACCGGATGGAATGCATCCGAGGGTTCTGAAATAAATGGCGGACGTTATAGTGGATGCCTTGGTGGTTATTTTCCAGACGTCGCTGGATTCCGGGGAAGTGCCGGAAGATTGGAAAACGGCTAATGTTACGCCGTTGTTTAAGAAGGGTGCCAGGCAAAAGGCGGGGAATTATAGGCCGGTTAGTTTAACGTCTGTGGTAGGTAAAATGTTAGAATCCGTCATTAAGGAGGAAATTGCGAGGCATCTTGAAGGGAATTGCTTGATAGGGCAGACGCAACACGGTTTCATTAAAGGGAAGTCGTGTCTGACAAATTTACTGGAGTTCTATGAGGATGTGTCTAGGGCGGTAGATAGAGGAGAGCCGGTGGATGTGGTCTTTCTGGATTTTCAGAAGGCGTTTGATAAGGTACCTCACAAGAGGTTACTGCAGAAGGTCAGAGGACATGGAGTTGGGGGTAGGGTGTTAGCGTGGATAGAGGATTGGCTGTCAAATAGGAGGCAGAGAGTGGGGGTCAATGGGTGCTACTCGGATTGGCGGTTGGTGACTAGTGGGGTGCCCCAGGGGTCGGTGCTGGGGCCTCAGCTATTTACCATTTATATAGATGATCTGGAGGAGGGAACCGAGTGTAGGGTGTCGAAATTTGCTGATGACACCAAGATTGGGGGAAAGGCAAATTGTGCGGAGGGTGTGGAGAGTCTGCAGAAGGATCTAGATAGGCTGGGCGAATGGGCCAGGAAATCGCAAATGGAATTTAATGTTGGCAAGTGTGAGGTGGTCCACTTTGGTAGGAAGAATGGTAGGAAGGACTATTACTTACGTGGCGAAAAACTGCAGCAGGCGACGGTGCAGAGGGACCTCGGGGTCCTTGTGCATGAGTCGCAAAAACCCAGCTTGCAGGTGCAGCAGGTGGTCAGGAAGGCGAATGGGATGCTGGCCTTCATAGCGAGGGGGATTGAATATAAAAGTAGGGAGGTCTTGCTGCAGCTGTATAGGGCATTGGTGAGGCCGCAGCTGGAGTACTGTGTGCAGTTTTGGGCGCCGCACCTGCGCAAGGATATTTTGGCCTTGGAGGGAGTGCAGAGGAGGTTTACTAGGCTGATACCGGAGTTGAGGGGGTTGAGCTATGAGGAGAGGCTGAATAAACTAGGCTTGTACTCGTTAGAGTTTAGAAGAATGAGGGGAGATCTCATTGAGACGTATAAGATGATGAATGGGATGGATAGGATAGAGGTGGAGAGACTCTTCCCGCTCAAAAAAGACAGTAGGACTAGGGGGCACAGCCTCAAGATAAAGGGGGGGCGGTTTAGAACGGAGTTGAGGAGGAACTTCTTCACTCAAAGGGTGGTGAATATCTGGAATTCTCTGCCCGTTGAAGTGGTGGAGGCTGCCTCGCTAAATATTTTTAAGAAGCGGGTTGATGGGTTTTTGATAAGAGAGGGGATTAAGGGTTATGGGGAGAGGGCGGGAAAGTGGAACTGAGCCACGACAGATCAGCCATGATCTTATTGAATGGCGGGGCAGGCTCGAAGGGCCAGATGGCCTACTCCTGCTCCTATTTCTTAACAAAGAACAACAGCACAGGAAACAGGCCCTTCGGCCCTACAAGCCCGTGCCGCCATTTTAACATTCAGCGAGTGCCCTCTTCTACCTATGACCTTTGTTTACGCCTATTGGATAAAGAAAAAGTTTTAAGACTGACATTTTTAAAATGTAGCAAAAAATTCAAAACCTGAAGGAATGATTCCTCACTTTACAGGAGTTAATTTTCAGTGCCAGGGACGTTGATTGGCAATTATTAAAATTTATGGTATAATTTCAAAAGGGTACTTATATTTGTCATGACAATATTTAACTTCAAATGGCAAGTTTAATGGCAAAGATAAGAAGTTCCGAAAAGGAGGGGGGGTGGCTTAGGGCAAGACAATTTTTTCCATAAAGCTAAGGGTGGATCAATGCAACTCTCACAGCCAGTTTTGGGTATTCCCACTTAATTATGCCAGGACCGGATGGAATGCATCCGAGGGTTCTGAAAGAAATGGCGGAGGTGATAGTGGATGCCTTGGTGGTTATTTTCCAGACGTCGCTGGATTCCAGGGAAGTGCTGGAAGATTGGAAAGCGGCTAATGTTACGCCGTTGTTTAAGAAGGGTGCCAGGCAAAAGGCAGGGAATTATAGGCCGGTTAGTTTAACGTCTGTTGTAGGTAAAATGTTAGAATCCGTCATCAAGGAGGAAATAGCGAGGCATCTTGAGAGGAATTGCTTGATAGAGCAGACGCAGCACGGTTTCGTTAAAGGGAAGTCGTGTCTGACAAATTTACTGGAGTTCTACGAGGATGTGTCTAGGGCGGTGGATAGAGGAGAGCCGGTGGATGTGGTCTTTCCTGATTTTCAGAAGGCGTTTGACAAGGTACCTCACAGGAGGTTATTGCAGAAGGTAAGGGGACAGGGAGTTGGGGGTAGGGTGTTAGCATGGATAGAGGATCGGTTGTCAAATAGGAGGCAGAGAGTGGGGGTCAATGGGTGCTATTCGGATTGGCGGATGGTGACTAGTGGAGTGCCCCAGGGGTCGGTGCTGGGGCCTCAGCTATTTACCATTTATATAGATGATCTGGAGGAGGGAACCGAGTGTATGGTGTCGAAATTTGCTGATGACACCAAGATTGGAGGAAAGGCAAATTGTGCAGAGGGTGTGGAGAGTCTACAGAAGGATCTAGATAGGCTGGGCGAATGGGCCAGGAAATGGCAAATGGAATTTAATGTTGGCAAGTGCGAGGTGGTCCACTTTGGTACGAATAATGGTAGGAAGGATTATCACTTACGTGGCGAAAAACTGCAGCAGGCGACGGTGCAGAGGGACCTTGGGGTCCTTGTGCATGAGTCGCAAAAACCCAGCCTGCAGGTGCAGCAGGTGGTCAGGAAGGCGAATGGGATGCTGGCCTTCATAGCGAGGGGAATTGAATATAAAAGTAGGGAGGTCTTGCTGCAGCTGTATAGGGCATTGGTGAGGCCGCAGCTGGAGTACTGTGTGCAGTTTTGGACGCCGTACTTACGCAAGGATATTTTGGCCTTGGAGGGAGTGCAGAGGAGGTTTACTAGGCTGATACCGGAGTTGAGGGGGTTGAGCTATGAGGAGAGGCTGAATAAACTAGGCTTGTACTCATTAGAGTTTAGAAGAATGAGGGGAGATCTCATTGAGACGTATAAGATGATGAATGGGATGGATAGGATAGAGGTGGAGAGACTCTTCCCACTCAGAAAGGATAATAGGGCTAGGGGGCACAGCCTCAAGATAAAGGGGGGGGCGGTTTAGAACGGAGTTGAGGAGGAACTTCTTCACTCAAAGGGTGGTGAATCTCTGGAATTCTCTGCCCGTTGAAGTGGTGGAGGCTACCTCGCTAAATATTTTTAAGACGCGGGTTGATGGGTTTTTGATAAGAGAGGGGATTAAGGGTTATGGGGAGAGGGCGGGAATGTGGAACTGAGCCACGACAGATCAGCTATGATCTTATTGATTGGCGGGGTAGGCTCGAAGGGCTAGATGGCCTACTCCTGCTCCTATTTCTTATGTTCTTATCTGCTTTTAGCCTGAAGTTGCTGCGCAATTTACCCATAAATAATGACAAACTCATTGGTTTTGATGTGATTTCAAATTCTTGCTTTATAAATCTGAACCTTGCCTTGGTTTTCACAAATCAAAATGGAAATCTAGATCGTAGACCCTCAAGTGGTGGGTGCAACAGAATTAGCAGAGGTTATTATTCAAAGAAAAATGGTAGAAAACAATTACTTCAAACTTGAGCTGGGGAAAGTATGGGGACCACTGGGCTTACATTGGAAGAAATTCTATAAAGAAGTAATTTCTGAGAAAAGACTGGAAGATGGTAAATGTGCTTGCCTTCTTCAAAGGTAGAAACATGAATAAACAAGGACACTGTAGGTCAATCAGGTCTGCCTTCAGTTGTGCACAAACTGCTCGCCTATAACATTGGATAAAATTACTAAACACTTGAAGAAACTCAACTTAATCACGGCCAGTCAGCACTGATTTCTAAAGGACATTTCATTATTAACTCATTTGAAATAGATAGGATAAATGTTTTAAAAATGAAATGGATATAATTTATACAAATTTTCAAAAAGTCCTTGAAATGGATATTGCATAAAAGGCAACCAGAGAAGATAATGGCACAGAGTTGAGGGGAATGTTGCCAAGTGGGCAGAGAAATACTACACAAAAACGAGGGAGGTCACTCAGAATGGAAAAATGCGGCAAATCGTTTTCCATGGAGGTCTGCTTTTGGTCTATTATTATTTCCTACACGCTGCTACCAAATTGTGGGTATGGTATCTTGTGCAGAGGATCTTGAAGATTTTAGGAGAGTATAGGCTACTAGAATGGGTAAGGTGACAAATTATTTCAATGTATTAGAAAGTGGAATGGACATTTTCAAGAATACGCAAAGAATTACACCTAAACTGTAAGATCTTAAATAGTGGACTAGAGATAAAAGGAGAAGGAAAGCAGGAAACACTCAGCTGATCTGACAGCATGGGGAGAGACTAACAGTGAATACTTATGGTCTGAAAAGTTAGCACTCACTCTCTCTCCGTAGATGCTGCCAGCCTAGCTGAGTATTTCCAGCATTTTCTGTTTCTATTTGAGATATCCAGCATTTTTTGCTTTTGTTGAAAAGTAGAAAAATCTTGATACACAGATACAGGTTATTAAAGATGCCAGCACAAATAAATAAGCACATAAAAACAGTAAACATACTCCTTGGTTTTAAACAGAAGGCAGATAATGCCATTCCTTATGGAATAACCTAGTCCACTATACCCAACAGTTCTCCCATTACTCATGGCACCTTCCCATGCAATTGCAGAAGGTGCAACACCTGCACCTTTACCTCTTCCATTCACGGTCCAAAACACTCATTCCAGGTTAAGCAGCATTTCCCTTGCATCTCTTTCAATTTGGTGTATTGCATTCACTGCTCCCAATGTGGTCTCCTCTATATCGGAGAGACCAAGCATGGACTTGGTGATCGCTTTGCTGAGCACATTCGGTCTGTGCTCAATCAGGACACTGACCTTCTGGCTGCTTCACAGCAAGAAGTCTCACAACACCACGTTTAAGTCCAACCGATTTATTTGATAGTAAACCTGGTGTTGTGAGACTTCTTACTGTGTTTACCCCAGTCCAACACCGGCATCTCCACATCATGACTTCTGGCTGCTTGCCATGTTAACACACGAACCTGCTCCCATGCCCACATGTCTGTCCTTGGCCTAGTACAATGTTCCAGTGAAGCTAAACGCAAACTGGAGGAACATCATCTCATCTTCCAGCTAGGCACTTTACAGTCTTCCCGTCTCAACATTGAACTCGACAACTTCAGATAATTAGCTCTATCCTACCTTGACTCCTTTGTTTTCATTTTATTTAATATTTTACTGTTCTCCACCTTTTATTTTTTATTGTCTCTCCATTTTTCTTCTCCCCACTCTTTCTCCCTACTTTATCCCCTCTTTTCTTACTTTTTCTCCTCCTTTTTCTTATATTACCTCTCTCCCACTCATTTCCCCTCTCCTCCCCCCACATCATCTATCTCAGCTTACCCTCTGATTTTAGCTTCTCTGCCGTTTGGCCATTCACACTTTTTGTTCTCGCTAAGAACTGCCATTTCCCTTGGTTTCTGTGGCTATGACACATATTTCATTTCCCCCATCCTGCATCTCTCTTTCTATACATGTTAGCTTTGACGAAGGGTCATCTGGACTCGAAACATCAGCTCTTTTCTCTCCTTACAGATGCTGCCAGACCCACTGAGATTTTCCAGCATTTTCTCTTTTGGAGGCAGATAAAACAGTTGACTGTACAAAACCATAGCTAGTTTAGTTAGTGGAGCATTATACATGTTGCACATTCTTTATAGAAAAGGTATAAAAACAATGGAAAACTACAGAAGAGATGAAGAGATAGGTTACAAAATTTATTATTCTGAAGAAATATTTAAGAAGTTAGAACTTATATATTTGTAGCTGATAAAATTGGTTGAGTGATCTGACCTCTCACTTAAACAGTCTGGTTGCCTATCTTTTACACAAGTTTATTCCCATTGCTCTATTATCTGTTGTAGTGGTTGCAGGCCTGGGGGTGGAACAGTAAAACTCCCTTGTGTTCCAGCTTACATCTTACAAACACATACTACTTCAATTTCACAAAATTGGGAATACATTCAGTTTAGTTCACAAACTGATTCATCCCATGGCAGGCAAAACCTACAGAACATTACAGTATAATGTTATGATCCTAGCTGATGGTACCGCAAGTCAAATCAGATCTCAGGGTGGAACCCAACTTGACAGATCTTAATTTTTATTTTTTGTTTAGATACGTGGAAGGAGACTACTGAACAGAATCACAAAGACTGCTGATGTAATTTTAATAAAAGAATAAAACATTTATTAATTAAGAGAAAAATAAGAACAAATGGTACAGCACAGGAACAGGCCCTTCAGCTCTCCAAGCCTGCACCGATCACATTGTCCTATCCAGGCCAACCACTTTTATCTGTCTGTTCATGTGTCTATCCAGATAAGTCTTAAATGTCACTACTGTGAGAGCCTTAACAACCTCACCCAGCAGTGCATTCCAGGCCCCCTCCACCCTCTATGTAAGAAAACTTATCCCACACATCTCCACTGAACTTTTCCCCCCTTATCTTGAACTTGTGCCCCTTTACAATTGTCAGGAAAAAGCTGACAAAAAGCTGACTCATCCCCCTATCCATACTCCTCATAATTTTATAAACTTCTATAAAGTCACCCTACAGCCTCTGTCTTTCCAGGGAGAACAATCCCAGTTTATTCAATCTCTCTTCATAGCTATACACTCCATACAAGGCATCATCCTGGTAAACCGAAAGAGAAAATGCTGGAAAATATCAGCAGGTCTGGCAGCATCTGTAAAGAGAGAAAAAAGCTGATGTTTCAAGTCTAGATGACCCTTTGTCAAAGCTAACATCCTGGTAAACCTTTTTCTGTACTCTCTCCAAAGCCTCTATGTCCCTCCAGTAGTCTGGTGACCAGAATTGGACACAATATTCCAAATGTGGCCTAAGCAACATTCTATATAACTGTAACATAATTTGCCAACTTTTGTACTCGATGCCCCGTCCAATGAA
The DNA here is from genome assembly GCF_965287045.1 of Carcharhinus amblyrhynchos. Taxonomy (NCBI): domain Eukaryota; kingdom Metazoa; phylum Chordata; class Chondrichthyes; order Carcharhiniformes; family Carcharhinidae; genus Carcharhinus; species Carcharhinus amblyrhynchos. Next base: position 40,878,964 of record NC_137324.1, on the reverse strand, counting down.
GGCAGGCATGCCATATGCTTTCTTCATCACCTTTTGCACCTGTGGAATTCCATCAGTAATTTCTCTGCTCAATTTTCCAGCCTATTTATATCCTGCTGTATTCTCTGACAATCTCCATAACCCCACCAATCTTAGTATCATTGGTGGAGTTGCTATAACTATAATATACCACTCCTTCACCTTTACAAATGTATACAGATCTGTAAGGATAACACAAGTTACAAAGCATATCTTGTACTCTAATGTTCCAAGCACATAGTCTATGTTGTTGTTCGTCCATCGTCATCGATGAGGACCTCGACACCATTAGTCATTTTGAGGCTGGTTGCGGTGTTCCTGAAGATGACTGATCAGGCTAATTTGGGCATGGAATGTCCTGGCACATGTTGGACAGACTTGTGTAGACACTGTCTTTGTTGCACTGGTGGCTCTGGACTTGTGCAGCTTGAGCTTAAGTTGTGCTTCAGCAATACACCTTGCTTCATGAGCTTGCCAGCCTTTGTGGATGAGACAGCGCCAGATAGGGTGGTTTTGTGCCAGCGCTTCCCAGGTGGTCATGTCAATGTCAAGCGACTTCAGGGAGGCCTTGAGCGTGTCTTTGAACTGTTTCTTCTGCCCTCCATGCGAGCATCTTCCAGCATAGAGTTCCCCAAAAAGGAGCTATTTGGGTATGCACTCATCTGACATACAGATGACATGACCTGCCCACCTGGTCTGCGCTCTCTTCAGCAGTGTGTGGACTGATGGTAGACTTGCTCTAGAAAGAACTCCAGTGTTTGGTACTTTGTCTTGTCAACGGATGCGTAATATTCTGCGAAGACAAGTCATGTGGAAATGATTGCATTGTCTTGCATGCCTTTGATACACAGTCCACGTTTCACGGGCATACAGGAGGGTAGTGAGTATCGTGGCGCTGTAGACCTTCAGTTTTGTTACTGGGCTGATTCCTCAACGTTCCCATACAATGGAGCGCAGTCTACCGAAAGCAGAACTTGCCTTTGCTATTCTGCAGTTAACTTCTGTATCAACAGTCACTGCTTGGGAGAGGATGCTGCCAAGATAATCTATGTAAACCAATAATCAACAGACACACCACATTCCAATGACAGCCAAAAGATCTTCTTCAGGTTTCTCATCCATTTCCTTCAGAAGTTCATCACCCTGTGAACCAAGTGCTCTCGCTAAAACAGTCTACTGCCCGTCACCATTCACAAAGAACTCGCTTTGGAATATTCTCCCAAATGACATTTTATCTCAGATATCTTCACCAAGAATCCAACTCCAGGCTTTCAACTTCTCATCTTGCATTTCCTCTCCCTGGATCAGCACATAAATTCAAGATTACTTTCCACGGAATCTCCCAGACACCCAGCAGTGCTAACAGAACACTGCTGTTTCACAGAGCCATTGTAAAGAATTATCAACCTTCTGGTCACCTTGGATTTCTGGCTTCCTGAAAGCTGACATCCCCAGGTCTGCACCTGCCTTTAACTTAGATTCTCTCTGCCCCTTACTCTCAACTTTACGGGACATGGCATTTTTCCACATTTCTGTTCTTTGTTGCTTGACTTCATGGTCTTCCTGGAACTTGCTTCAGTCCCATTCTCTGGCTTCTGGGATTTTTCTGTTCTTCAGTTTCTTTCTTCAGTTTTATGTCCCTGTCCTGTCAATCAGTTTGTGAAAAGCTCCTTGCTTCTATGTTATCTTGCTCCAACTCAATGGCTTTTTGTTTTCCTTTGGCCTCTCTGTTTCTAGCAACAGTCCAGTTTTTTTTTATACCCTGGTTTTGCTTTAGAGTTGTTGAGCCCTCATTTCAATGCAGCCATTTTAAACTGAAACTTATCTGAAGTTCTTAACCCTTAATACACACACACATGTATTAAAACACAAATTAATTTTTAATCTGTAAGTCTTTTTTTTTGCTTTTGTTCTTCCTTCAAGGATCTCTTTTCTTACCAATCTGTATCTCCTTTTTAAGATCTGCTGGGTCATGTATACCAAATTACATTGTGTGGTCAGACTCTGGACAGGGAATTGTCTATTCTCCCAAAATATGCTGTCATGTCTGTTGTTTCTCAAAACAAGTAATCACAACAAGTATTCAGACATTTGGACCTCTGTATGAGGTTGGAGCTTTTTCTCTTTTCAGACCTCTCACCTCTCAGTCACTTGATCTGACATCGTTATTATACCAACGTTATGTATGTTTTTTTGACAAAGGGTCATCTGGACCTGAAATGTCAACTCTTCTCTCTCCTTACAGATGCTGCCAGACCTGCTGGGATTTTCCAGCATTTTCTCTTTTGGTTTCAGATTGCAGCATCAGTAGTAATTTATTTTTATCATGTATGTTTCTACATGGTAACGATTTATTCTATGCAGAAAAATTAATCTTTCTACAGTATTATTGTGCAAACATTAATTTTTGATGCAAGTGAAGGTTCTAATAACTGCACTGGCCTAAGGAAAGTTCATATTTTAGAGAGGACCAAATCAAAACAAGGGGAAAAAAAATGAATGTAATCAATGTCCATGACAGTTTTATTTGTTGTGTAAAGAAGTGTTATTGCACACTGCTGAAATTATTGTAGATATTTTATAAAATTTATGTTATTTTCTGTATTAAAAAATACAAAAGCCACCAGGCATACACAGTCAATGAATTTGTGCATGCCATATAGAAATTTTGACCTTTCACACCTGTTTAATACCTTTTTTAAACATAACTCATGAATACATAATAAATGGTTGTTGCATCAGATACGGTAAATTATAGGCATTATTTCACTCCCAAAAGAGACTTCATAATTGATTCTATAACTTCCAAATTAAATATACATTTTCAACCAGATAACGGGAGGGACAGACCAAATTTTGAAAGGCTTGATGGTAGAATGCAAATTTTAATGCAAGATTTACAAATGTCTACTCCAATAATGCCATAAATGTCAAGACACTCCTTATCTGAAGTGTGGATCGGTTAAATTAACTCAAAAGTACTTCAAACGGTTTAAAACAAAATTAATTACATGGCTACAATATTGCTATCTTAATTCAAGATCACTTTAAACCCCACAAATTTCAGATAAGCCCACCAATGCCTCTACTTTCTCAGAAGACTAAGGAAATTTGGCATGTCAGCTATTATTCTTGCCAACTTTTACAGATGCACCATAGAAAGCATTCTTTCTGGTTGTATGACAACTTGAATATGGTTCCTGCTCTGCCCAAGATCACAAGGAGCTACAAAAGGTTGTGAATGTAGCCCAGTCCATCGTGCAAACCAGCCTCCCCTCCATTGACTCTGTCTACACTTCCCGCTGCCTTAGCAAAGCAACCAGCATAATTAAGGACCCCATGCACCCCAGACATTCTCTTCCACCTTCCTCCTTCGGGAGGAAGATACAAAAGTCTGAGGTCACATACCAACTCAAGAATAACTTCTTCCCAGACTTCTGAATGGACCTACCTTGTATTAAGTTGATTTTTCTCTACACCCTAGCTATGACTGTAACACTACATTCTGCACTTTCGTTCCCTTCTCTATAAATGGTATGTTTTGTCTGTATAGCCACAAGAAACAATACTTTTCACTGTATGTTTATATATGTGACAATAATAGATCAAATTATTAAAAAAATCAAAATCAAACATACATACCAGTTTATCAAGCAAGCCAGAGATTATGTTGCACGTCCATTCTATGTCCATGGCAACAACTACCGAATAGGTCCAAATGTTTGCTACTGCATTTCCAACAACCGCAATCAGATCATACAACTCACTCTTTTCATAAAGATAAGGAATAGGCCATTCAACCCCTCACATCTGCTCCACCATTTGATAAGGTCAAGAAGTTGGAGTGGTTGGATCAATGCAATAACGCTTTTGTGAAAGCCAAGGAAGCATTGCTTAAATCTGAAACTCTTACACAGTTTGATCCTATCCTACCCTACCCCTAGAGTTAGCACATGACAGATCCCCTTCTGGTGTTTCATGCCATCGGGTGAAGAAAGACATGTTGCTTTTGCATCTTGAACATTGGGCAAGGCTGAAAGTAACTATGCACAAATTGAAAGGGCAGCATTAGGAATTATCTTCAGAGTAAAGAAATGCCATCAATTCCTGTACAGAAGAAAGTTCACACTATTACCACACCAACACCCATTAAGAACCATTTTGAACTATACATGGGAATTCCATCTTTGGCCGCAAATTCAATGCAGGGACGGGCATTGCTATTGTCTGCACATACTTTACATAATCAAATACGACAATCAAGTCTCCACTGTAATCTGGATGGACAGTAAAGATTACCACTATCAAGTAGTTTGCCAAATTTCTCAAACTGCAGAAGTATCTTCTACTTTGAACAGGTAGACAGTAAACCAGTCACTTCTGGACAAGTGAGGAAGTACACTCAAAGCAATCTGATACTGTCAGAAGTGACGTATGTGGTATTATGAGATCTCAGAACTAACACCTGACTTGAAGTCGTACTCCACTAGAACATTGGAGTTGACAGTACAGTCAGGAAGTCTTCTGTGAGGGCTCAGAATGATCATTATGCCACCATTGAGAAGACAAGTGTTAGACACAGGGCCACTGTACACATGAAGGGGACAGCCAGGAATTATTTCTGGTGGCATGAATTGGACATGGAAATTGAAAAATCAGCTGGAAAGTGTTCCTCAGGTACGAAGGTAAGGAACCTGCCACCCTTAGCACCATGGCAGATACGATTCAAATGACCACAAGGAAGCTTTTATCGAAGTTTATTTAAGAACACAGTTAAAATATACAAAATATACAACTGTATATAAAATATACAATTGTAAAGCGCCTTGGTGAGACTGCACCTGGCGTATTGTGTGCCTTTTTGGTCTCCTTATCTAAGAAAGGATATAGGCGACATAGAGGTCTTGCTGCAGCTGTATAGGGCATTGGTGAGGCCGCAGCTGGAGTACTGTGTGCAGTTTTGGGCGCCGCACCTGCGCAAGGATATTTTGGCCCTGGAGGGAGTGCAGAGGAGGTTTACTAGGCTGATACCGGAGTTGAGGGGGTTGAGCTATGAGGAGAGGCTGAATAAACTAGGCTTGTACTCGTTAGAGTTTAGAAGAATGAGGGGAGATCTCATTGAGACATATAAGATGATGAATGGGATGGATAGGATAGAGGTGGAGAGACTCTTCCCGCTCAAAAAAGACAGTAGGACTAGGGGGCACAGCCTCAAGATAAAGGGGAGGCGGTTTAGAACGGAGTTGAGGAGGAACTTCTTCACTCAAAGGGTGGTGAATCTCTGGAATTCTCTGCCCGTTGAAGTGGTGGAGGCTGCCTCGCTAAATATTTTTAAGAAGCGGGTTGATGGGTTCTTGATAAGAGAGGGGATTAAGGGTTATGGGGAGAGGGCGGGAAAGTGGAACTGAGCCACGACAGATCAGCCATGATCTTATTGAATGGCGGGGCAGGCTCGAAGGGCTAGATGGCCTACTCCTGCTCCTATTTCTTATGTTCTTATGTTCTTATAAAGGGAACACACCGGAGGTTAAACAGACCAATGCCTGGGACGGCACAATTGTCTTCTGAAGAGAGATTGAGAAAACTCTAGAGAATAGAGTTTTGAAGAATGAGAGGTAATCACATTGAAATTTAAAATTCTTACAGGCTGTGCCAAGTTAGATTTAGATAGCATGTTTCTTCTGGCTGAAGAGTCTAAATTCAGGGGGGACAATCTCAGAATAAGGGGTAGTCCATTTAAGGCTAAAATGAGGAAGAATTTCTTCAGTCAGAGTATGGCAAATCTTTGGAATTCTTTACCTCAGAGAGATGTGGAAGCTCAATCATTGAGCATCTTCAAGACAGAAATCACTAGGTTTCTGAACACTGATGCCACCAAAGAATATGGGGACAGCGAGGAAGTGGCATCGAGGTAGACCATCAGCCATGATCTAGTTGAATAGTGAAGCAGGCTCAACTTGCCAAATGGTCTACTCATGCTCCTATGTTCCTACTGATGTTGAATACTTTTTATTCCCTTCAACAGCTTTGGACATTTATTCCATGTCAAAGTCAGTCAAAGGTTTAAATATCTGTGAGACTGAATACCTGAAGTTTGATCAAAATACCTACTCCAGGCAGCTTGTGACCTGTTACCTGACTTGAAGTTCCAGACAGCCTAATCTAATACTTTCTCCAGTTTTAGTCTGCATCAACATTAACCAGCCTCAGTGCAACGGGGTTTAGCAGAGAGGTATTGCTCAGTGATACATACCCATCCAAGGTGCTACTGAAGTAGGGAAAGGGTTAATGGATTTTGTACCTAGAATATATCACAAACATAACCCTTCCTCATGGCTCCTTTAGCTTGTACTGCTCCTGACAGTAATAAGTTATTTATTCATGATAACTCTCATTTTTATAAAGACAGATAGTTTAATGTGACTGTTATTTTGTAGGCTTTGCAAATCTTACCTACTTCTGTTAGTTGGACATCATTACAAAGACGGTAGTTTATGATACCGGCTTTTGACAGCTGCAGATGGCAGATCATGATACCGGCTTTTAACAGGAAGAGTCTTGCTAGGACAGCCGCGATCGCACAAGTAACTTCAAAGACAGGGATGCTACAGAAAGGTTTTGAATTGTGACCGTGTGTCATGACTGCAGCTGCCAGCTGGACTGTGAATCGTGATTAAATCTGGGGCTGTATCACGACCAAGGAAGACCTGGAGTTCTGGCCGGAATGGGAAACTTGGAATCATGACTGACACTAAGACTCATGATGTTTAAATGCCCACTTGTGTTTGTGTTCTATGAGGAGTCTGTAGTCCCACATCTCCCAAAATTCTGGAATAAACCCCAGAGTTTTGAAATGAAAACCTGTGTATTTTGACTCACTAACGGTCTGAGGTATTATTTTACCTACAACACTACCGTTCAACATGATACATTGAAAACATTGTTTATCTGAAAGACAATCCCACATCTGACCCCATCATCCCTCTGTGCTGCAAACCTCATGTTGCTCTCTTTTCAGTGACATAATCTTGCTCCACCCTCCATACACCTCTTTCAATCTTTTTGCCCTCAAAGAAGCTACAGCCTTTTAAACTCAGGGTTAGTGTCATCTAATTACTCATTTTTGATTAACGCCATCTTTATCTGGCACAATGATCATTAATTTTTCACCTAAGTTACTCAATTTAAAAAGGTCAGTGGGATTGTTGATACATTAAATTTTTAATGCAGTCACGTAAGACCAAGCAAAAGGAAAAATAACCTTGGACTTCAAAGCAGAGAGTCAAATTACATATTTATAGACAAAACAGTTTATCTCTCTCTCCCTGCACTTCCACACAGAGGAAACAAATTATAATGGAAGATGTTACTTAGAACGTATAAACAAATTAATCGAGCCTATTTTCAATTTCAATCGTCAAAGGCTGAAATTTGAGTCGATGTTCAAGTAAAGCATCTTGACATGAATTATTTATACATACATTCAGGTTAATATAAAAAATGTTTGAAGGATTATTCTGTATACAGGCTGATAAAACTGGATGTTTTTCTTTTTAAAAAAATGTAAATGATTAAGTTTTAATGAAGTCCATTTCAAAGAATCATCACTTCTAGAACACATAATCATTCTTTAATATTAATTAGTAATTATTAAACAAAAGTTTAACCTTGTCATTTTTTAAAAACGTAGCAGAAAAATGTTACCATAGACCTTGGAGAATTAAATAATTTAAAACCACATTTAGTGTAATTTGAATATTTCTTTAGGGAAAGGTAGTTAAACACCTTTAATGCATTCTAATTATTTCAAATTTGCATGTTAATTAAGGTTTATCATTAAGGAACAAAGGAATGGGTGTCTCTCTAGAATTTTTCCTCCCCTTAAAATTTGTCTTGCTTAATTTTGGCATGCCCAAATTATGTTATATCATTGGTCAAAAGCTTAACCAAAATTAAGTGCCTAAACAGATTCTTAATATCACGTGCAAAAAAAATTGCAAATGTTAGTTGAGGGCTCCATAATAGATATACCATTAATCGAGTTGTAATAGTCATATCCTTAATGTAAACTCTTGATTTATTCTACTTCCTTTGGACCATGTCTAGGATCAAGGGATGGGTTTATGGGAAAAAAGGAGAAATAGTTGCGAAAAGGGAGGCCTCCGGCCTACATCAATTCATATTTAGCATGTTAGAAGAGTAACAAGCTTATACTGAGCATCACTAGCCAAGCTGTTCCAGCACAGCAACAACACTGGCATCTCCCGGTTATGTTGAAAATCACCCAGGTATAGGATAGAATCATAGATAACAAAACTGGTGTGAATGCAAATCAGGGGTTAGAGTCATACCTGGCACCAAGGAGGTCAATTATATAAGCAACAGGACATCATTATCAGACTTCCTCTGGATAGTGTCCTATGCCCAGCCATCTTCAGTTGCTTCATTAATGAACTTCCATCATAAGGTCAAAAGTGGGTGATGACTGCACAATTTTCAACACCATTGGTGACTGCTGAGATACTGAAGCAGGCTATACAGCAAGACTCGGAGAACATTTAGGTGCGGGCTGACAAGTGGCAAGTAACACTTGTGCCACACAGGTGTCAAGCAAAGACCATCTCCAACAAGAGAGGATCTAACCATCACTCCTTGACATTCACTGGCATAACTGATGAACCTTCATTATCAAAATCCTGGGGGTTACCATTGGCCAGAACCTCAAATGGACCACCATATAAATAATGTGGCTACCAGAGCAGATCAAAGGCTAGGTACGCTGGAGTAACTCACCTCCTGACCCCTGAAAGCCTGTCCACCATCTACAAGGAAAAAGTCAGGTGTATGAAGGAACATTCTCCACTTGCCCAGATGGGTGCAGCTCCAACACTCGAGAACACCATGCAGAACAAAGCAGCCCGATTGGTTGCTACCTGTTCCACAAACATTCAATCCATCCACCACTGATGAACTGCAGCAGCCATGTACATCATCTACAAGATGCACTGTAAAAACTCAACAAAGTTCCTGAGGCAGCACTTTTCAAACCCATGACAACTGACATCTAGAAGGACAAGAGCGGCAAATTCCTAGGACATCTGCACCTGGAGGTTTCCATCCAGGTCACTCGGCATCCTGACTCACCATTCCTTCCCTGTCGCTGGGTAAAAATCCTGGAATTCTCTAACAGCAGTGTGGCTGTACTTACACCTGAGGGACTGCAACAGTTGAAGAACAGTTCACCACCGCCTTCTCACGGGGAACTAGTGATGCCAACAAAATCAATTTCCCATGAATGAATTTAAAATTATTTTTTCAAACTTCCTCACAAAGGCCTAGTATTTTGTGCTGAAACTTTGGACAAGGATGCTATGTTTCAACCTGATCTTTTCCTCCTTTTTCAAGGATCTCTTCACTTCCCAGACGTGCAGATACCTGTTAAAAATTTCTGCGGCTTCTATTCACTGCCTTTTGCCATCAAGTGTTCTAACGTGTTTTGGTCTAGATGGGGCTGTTTGCAGCTCGTCTATTAACCCAAAGTTAACAGCTCATGGTGGTGGTTTATTAAAACAATTACTCTTCATTTACAGCTACTATATACATAATAAGACCCCTGCAATAGGTTGGAACTTCTGCTCACTCCAGATCTGTTACTCAATGTGATATTCCACCATCATTGCATCAGCTTCAGATGTTATCCCTTTACTTTACAATCATCTTTCACAAATCCATGTTGACTACACAATCCTATCTAAGTGTCCAGGACATCTTTTATAATAGAGTCTTGCAATTTCTTTACTATTGACGTCACAATAGCATAGTGGTTAGCACTGCTGTTTCACAGCACTTAGGACCCGGGTTCAATTCCAGGCTTGGGTCACTGTCTGTGTGGAGTTTGCATGTTCTCCCTGTGTCTGTGAGGGTTTCCTCCAGGTGCTCAAGTATCCTCCCACATTCTGAAAGACGTGCTGGTTAGTTGCATTGACCCGAACAGGCACTGGACTGTGGCGATTAAGGGAATTTCACAGTAACTTCATTACAGTGTTAACGTAAACCTTACTTGTGATTAATAAACTTTTGCTTTTTAAAAGCTACCAGGTCTCATTTTCTCCCTCGCTGTTTTCTTAAATAATGGAGGTAGATTTGCTACTTTATAATCTGCAAGAACTGTTCCAGAATCTATAGAATTTTGGAACATGACCACCAATGCATTCATTATCTCTTCAGCCACCTATTTCAACAGTCTGGGATCACATCAGACCCAACAGATTTATCAACTTTAGGTCCCAATAAATTCTCCAATACAGCTTTTTACGAATACTAATTTCTTTCAGGTCCTCAATTTTGGTTCTATAGTGTTTCAAGGAATTTTTTTATCTTCTTCCTTAAACAAGTATTTTGCTTAATTTCTCTGCCATTTCCTTATTCCCCATTATAAATTCTGCTGTCTCTGCCTTAATGGGCACACATTTGTCTTCACTAATCTTTTGCCTTTTGTTTACCTGTAGAATCCTTTATATTGTTTCTTGATAGATTACGTTTGTACTCTATTTTCTTTTTCTTGAACAGCTTGTTTGTCCTCTTTTGCTGAAACCTAAATTTCTCCCTATCCTTGGGTTTACTACTTCTTTTGGCAATTTTACAAGCATCTTCTTTTGATTTAGTGCAATCCTTAATTTCGTGTTAGCCATGGTTGGATCACTTTTCCTGCTGGATTTTTATGACTTAAAAAAAATGTAAATTTGTTGTAAACTATGTATTAAATGCTAGCCATTCCCTGTCTACCATCATATCTTTTAAAGCAGTTTCCCAATCTACCATAGCCAACTTGCTCCTCGTACCTTTGTAGCCTCTATTGATTAGAGTTAAGACCCTAGTTCACATAGAAGTAACACTTTCAACTTTTGCAAAAAGTTCCATATTTTAATCACTCTTCCCTAAAAGCTCCTAACAGGATTATTAATTAGCCCATTCTCTAGACCTATAATAGCCTATTATCTAGGTTTCACAACATTTTGTTCTAGAAAATCATCTTGTATACATTTCAGGAATTAGTCCTTCACAACATTAATGCGAATTAGGTTTACCCAGTCATTTTGTAGATTGAAGTTCCCTGAAATTATTACATTATCCTTCTTACAATTTCACAGGATCTCTACAATGCAGAAGGAGGCTATACAGCCCATCAAGTCCATACTGAGCACAATTCCATCCAGACCTTATTCCCATTACCCCTCATATTTACCCTGATAATCCCCCTGACACTAGGGTTAATTTAACATGGCTAATCCATCTAATCTACACATTTTGGGATTATGGGAGTAAAATGGAGGGCCTGCAGGAAACCCATGCAGCCACGGGGAGAACATGCAAACGCCACATGGACAGTGACTCTAGGCCAGAATTGAACCCAGGTCCCTGGCACTCTGAGGCATCTGTGCCTCACTGTGCCACCATCCCGCCCCTACAAGGACCTTTAGTTTCCTGATTTATCCCATACCTTGCATTACCACCACTATTTCATCATCTATAAACTCCTACTATCAGTATTTGCTGCCCTTTGCTGTTTCTTAGCTCTGTCAAACTGATTCTACACTGATCTTCAATCTAAGGTACTCTCTCACTAAAGTACTGATCTCATGCTTTATCGACAGCGCTACCCCACTGCCTTTTCCTTTTTGCCCATCCTTGAATATCCTTGAACAAGTTTCCAGCCTTGGCCATCTTACAGCCAAGCCTCCCACAAAGGCAATTGGAGCATATCTGTTTATCTGATGTGATTTGATTCATTGTGTTCACTTATATTAATGTACAGTGAAAAGTATTGTTTCTCGAGTGCTACGCAGAAGAAGCATACCATTCATAGAGAAGGAAAGAAGAAGGTGCAGTCATAGCTATGGTGTAGAGAAAGATCAACATAATATGAGGTAGGTCCATTCAGAAGTCTGATGGCAGCAGCGAAGATGCTGTTCTTGAGTCATTTGGTACGCGACCTCAGACTTTTGTTTCTTTTTCCCAACGAAAGAAAGTGGAAGAGAGTATGTCCAGATGGGGTCCATGATTTTGCTGGCTAGTTTTCTGAGGCAGCAGAAAGTGTAGATAGAGTCAATGGATGGGAGGCTGGTTTGCATGTTGGACTGGGCTTCATTCATGATCCTTTGTAGTTTCTTGTGGTCTTGGACAGAACAGGGGCCATACCAAGCTGTGAAACAATCAGAAAGGATGCTTTCTATAGTGCAACTGTAAAGATTGGTGATAGTTGTAGCGGACATGCCAAATTTCCTTAGCCTCTCTGCCCTGGTCCCTCCATAGCACAGCATGGAGGGACCAGGGCAGGTTGTTGATGATCTGGACACCTAAAGCTTGAAGTTCTCGACTACTTCCATTTCATTCCCGTTGATGTAGACAGAGGCATGTCCTCCACTATGCTTCCTGAAATCGATGACTATCTACTTTGTTTTGTTGACATTGATTGTCAGTTCACCAGATTCTCTATCTGTTTCTTGTACTCCGTCTCATCATTGTTTGAGATCTGACCCACTATGATGGTGTCATCAACAAACTTGAACTTCAAGTTGGAGGGGAATTTGGCCACAGTCATAAGTGTATAAGGCGTACAGTAACAAGCTGAGGATACAGTCTTGTGCGGTGTCGGTATTGAGGATAACTATGGAGGAGATGTTGTTGCCTACTGTTACTGATTGTGGTCTGTGGGTTAGGAAGTCTAGGATACAGTCACAGAGGGAGGAACCAAACCCAAGACCATGAAGTTTGGAGGTGAGTTTCATTTTTCTACTTCTGCCATCAATTCACTTGCTTTTTTGCAAATGCTGAGTGCATTCAGATGGAATATCTTGAATTATTATTATTTTTGCAACATCCAGCAGATTTCCTTCCCTGGGGACCCCCAATAAACTTCTGTCCAGTATGAAAAACAACTGTTCACTGTTACTCACTGTTTCTTGTCACTCAGCCAATTTCATATCCATACTGCTCCAGTTCCTTTTATTCCATGAACACCAAGTTTGCTGACAAGTGTGTTATGTGGTACTTCTATCAAATGCCTTTCAAGTCCAAGTACACTACATAAACACACATCACCTTCATCTACCCTCTCTATTGACTCATCAAAAATTTAGTTAGTTAAACATGATTTGCACTTAAAAAAATTCATGTTGGCTTTCCTTAATTAATTCACATTTTCCTAAATGACTATTAACTTTGTACCAAATTATCATTTCTAAAAGCTTTCCCACTACAAAGGTTAAATTGACTATCTTATTGCTAAGTTAATCCTTACACCCTTTTTTGAACAATGGCACAACTTTTGCAGTTCTCTGACACCATCCCAGTTCCTCAGGAGGATTGGAAGATTATGGCCAGTACCTCTGCAATTTCCACCCTTGTTTCTGTCAGGATCCTCAGTGCATCACACCCAGTTTTGGTGACTTAATCAACTTTTAAGTACAGCCTCCTATTCAATACCTCCTCATTTCAAATTTTAGCCCATCCACTGTTTCAACTACCAACTTTTTCACGACAACCCAAGCAGCACATTCTTTCTTGGATAAAGATAGATGCAAACTCCTTTTTGTAATAAAGAGAGATACAAAATACTCATTCAATACACTTGGTATGTAGAAATAATGCAACAAATGGTAAAAATATGTATCATCTAACCTTTCTGGTCTGGCTGCATTTGGTATAGGAATCCTTGTTTTGCTTGTCAGATCCTCATTGTAGGTCTTGTCTTCTGCTTCAGATAGATGATACTTGAATCTATGAGAACAGATTAAAGGCTTCTTAAAAACTTTGATTTGATATACACACACACTAGTACTCTCTGGCCCCGATCATGAACATCAGCTAGGAATCAAAAACCATCCATTTAATCCTTTGGAACATTGCTCATAATATTGTAATTTCAGGAGACTACAATCAATGTTTGAACTTCATTTCTATCTTTTTGAATGTAGAAGGATGCCTCCAGTAATTTGGCACCTTGATGTATAAGTTTCTATAGTGACAGCAGGTATACTTCAGCAGGCTCATTCTATTTTTTCTCATTTCCATACACCCAAAAACAAGAGGAGGATGTTGAAGGGTGGAAAACATCTAAAAACACCCATGCATGTATGACCCCAAAGACCCCAGCAAGAAAATGTACTGCATGTTATGATACTAAAATGAACACGTCAAGCCTCAGTTAGAGGAGGCAGAGGATGAAGATATGACTACAGTCAGCGTCCAGCGAAGCAAATTTTAAAAATTAGAGCTGTGGCTCTGGATCATCATTGCTGACTGCTGATGAAAAATGCATGAATTTGCAAACATCAAAGGAAGGATAGATATCACACTGCAGTAAAATATCCAGGTTGTATTCCCAGCTTCATTTGTTCTCTCAAAGATTGTGTGGGTTGAGCTGGGGTGGGGGAGGAAATCCAGACAAGTGAACTGCGATTAACTTAAAGTTAACACTCACGTATTTCTTTCTTATAATTGTTTTAATATAAAGCAGTGTCTCCTAATGGCATAATTGTAACAATGCCTTGAAGGAAGTACAGTCAGATAATATATAGGAATCATGTAAAGCAGTTGAAAGAGACACAGGTAATAACTATCTATGGATAATTCAGGATCATCAATAAATAAATACCTTTCCTTTTACATGCTGTACCTGCATACCAACTTTCTGCAATTCATAAACATAAGTCACCCAGATTACTCTGCCCGATGCATTTTGAATCTGCTTTTCATTTAGATAATCATTTGCCTTTCTATTTTTTTTCCCCAAAATGGATAAACTCACACTTGTCCACATTAAACTCCATCTGCCAAATTTTGGATCATTCTCCTAGCTTATCTATATCCATCTGTAGAATCTTTATATCATTTTCACTGTCTGCTTTCCCACCTATTTCAGTATCACTTGCAAATTTTGCTATTTCCCTGCTTGCAAATTGTTTTTATAGATTGTATACAGTTGAGATCCGCGGACTGATTCCTGTGGCACTCCAGTAGTTACATTGCCAGCCAAAGAAGGACCTAATTATCCCAGATCTCTGCTTTCTGTCAGGTAGCCAAACCTCAATCCAATCCAGTACTCTACCTTCTGTCCCCTGTGATTTCACCTTCTAGATTAGTCTTTTATACGACACCTTGTCAAACACCTTCTGGATGCTCTGACAAAGAGTACCCAGACTCAAAATGTTGGCCCTAATCCCACAGATGCTGTCAGACCTGATGAGACTTTGCAGCATTTTTTGTTTTTGGACCAGGTTAACAATGGTGGATTGAGCTTTGCTTTTCAAATGCTCATTCATCTCCTCTTTAATGATTGATTCCAGCAACCTCCCCACCACAGAAGTCAAGGTAACCCGTTTATAGTTTCCTAACTTTTGACTCTCTCCCTTTGTGAATAAGTGTGACACCACTGGGACTTTGCCAGAATCCAAGGAATTTTGAAATATCACAATCAGTGTATCCACTATCTCTGCTACCACCTCCTTTAATAACTTGGGGTGCAGGCCATCAAGTCCTGGAGACTTATCTTTAATCCCATCAGTTTATTCAATACTTTCTCCCTAGCGAAGGCTATTGCACCAAGTTCCTCTACATTAACTACAGTTTTTGGAAAATCTCCATTATTCTCTGCCACGAAGACGGTGGCAAAACATTGGTTTGATGCCTCCACCAACTCTGTGTTTCCCATTAATACCCCATCAGTATTGTCCTCCAAAGTGCCAACATTTAGCTCTTCTCTTCCACTTTATATACTTATGGAAGCTTTTGGTCTTTGTGTATCTTTTCTGATAGGTTCTTTTTGTAGTTCATCTTAGCTCTTTCGATTTTGTTTTTAGTAGCCTTTTGCTATCCTTTAGGGAAGGAGATCTGCCACTCTTACCCGATCTGGCCTATATGTGACTCCAGAGCCATAGCATGTGGCTGACTCTCAACACCGCTTCAAGAGCAATTAGGGATGAGTAATAAATGCTGGCCAGCCAGGGACACCCTACGTCCAATTAATTTCCAAATATTAAAATCAATATTGATACCCAATATTAAAATATTGAAAATTCACTTGGGATGAGTAGCAAAAATCCATAGACTAAAAGTGAAAACTAAATATGTGGGATTTTACAGAATTAGAACCATGGAATCTCTGTTTGAATTTTGATTTATAAGTTTCCTGTTAAGCAGCATAAATTTGGGGGAGGGGTGGGAATGACAAATTTTTCATTTACAAAATAAGGGTATGAAATTCTATTTTGAAAGCCAAACCAGAAATAGCAGTGTTACTTTTTGTAACCCAATATAAAATTTGTTGTCAACCTGATCTGAATATTTAATAAAGCCCTATTGTACCCATTCATTGCACTATTAATATGCACAAATACTTACATCAAAGTATTTTGGTTACCACCCAAACTGCCTTTGAAGTTTGCTGAATCTGTCAATTATTGATAATTATTTTATAATGTTGTTAAAATCCCTGCTGAAATGCAGCTGTTCTAAATATGTGAACATTCAGAATGCCATGCAGGTGTGAAATTTTAACAAAAATTAAGAGCGGTTAAGGTTGAAATACTGAACAAGTTGCTGCCACTTGGGATCCATTTTGTTCAAACCTATTAAGTTGTACCAAGAAAGGGGTTCAAAACCATTGCAATCAATCGGCAACACACTTAGTTTTAATTAAAACTTTGCTTCCAATCTAATAAAGGTTAATTTCAAAGAATAAATTATCTCCATTAGTAAAGTTCAAGGTTCAATGAAGTTCTCACCTGCTGCAATCCAGCCTTGGCTCATGTAATTGCTGTTGCTTTCGAAGGAGCAGGGTCTCGTGCTGAGCTAGCAATCTCTGCAGTTTTTCCTTCTCCAGCTCCAGCTCCATTTTCTGACACATCAATTGCTGCCTTTGGTCAACCAGCAGTTTCTTTTCATGCAAAACTTCTCCGGTCATTATTCCCATTTGGTCATTCATTGCTGGATCATGAATCATTCCAGAGTGTTCAATTAATGGTTTGAAATGCCCATTATGTACATTAGTGAAATGATTTTTATTATCAGTTTCTCTATTTCTCAGCCATCCACAGCGTGAAGGCTGGCCGCCATCTATGTCATAAAATGCAACAGCCTGCACAGCACCTACATCTACCTGTTCGTTCATACTGTAATGTCTTCCTGCAAGTGGCTCTCCCTGAAGTGTACTTCCAGTTTGAGTCCCACAACTATTTTGGGATGGAAAATTCTCAGTATGTTGAAGCTGATGAAGCTGACTAGGGTTTGGGAAATACTGGGCCAAGTCAGACTGAAGATGAGGAATGAAAGGTGAACCAATAAGCCCTTGTTTAGATTTATCAGCAGCATTTAATGCACAGGTGGGTAGAATTCCAAGAGAAGAGCCATGTGCGTCTGAAGAGGCCAGCTGAGGAGGATTCTTCTTGCTAGACACCTAAAAACAAAACATTTGCAAAGGTTAAATAAAAATGAGACATTCATTGGTACTTCCTTTATTGGGGTGACTTTTTTAATACAAGTTATTCCCAATGTATTTCAATGAGTGAGTTGGTGGTAAAGGAGTCAATCTAATAAATGGGATAAAACAGAAAATACTCAGCAAGTCAAGTTGTGGTGGTAGAAACAGACTTATCTGTTGGACATACTGCAGCCTATCACAGCAGGAAATATGGTGGCTAGGCTGCTTCGATTGTGGGAGAGGCCTTTCTTCAGCCTCCCAGCAGCAGCAAAACCTAATTCCAATTAAGTCAGAGAGTAGAAGGGACACACACAGGAAAGCCACCCACCACTAGCTAAGTATCAATTGTGTTCATTAACAGTTGACAAGATTCAGAGATTAAATGGAAGCTGCATGATGTTCCTGCACACTCCTGGTAGGCCATTCCAGCATCCCTGCTGGGATACGCCTCGCTTTCATGTACTCGAGAGACTGGTCATCAAGAACAGCGAGAATGCGGAAAGATTTTTGACTGCAACTTCGCCTCTGTAACCCCAACCCCTTGACTCCCTATTCTGCCTTCACTCACCTTTGGTCTGGGATCGCATGATGATCCTGAGCCTCTGTGGATGCATTTCTGCCAGTGGGAGTGATGGCTGCTCACACCACAGGAGTTGTCAGCTTCTGATTGGCTTGCAGCTCTTAGCCTGACTGCCCAGCAAGTAGGGCTTCTGCCACTGGGAGCCTCAATCACAGGGAAGGCCCAATAGTGGCTATTTAAATGTCTGAAGGACATATGTTTCTATCCAAAGAGATAAAGGGATATGGGGGGAAGGCGAGATCAGGATATTGATTTTGATGATCAGCCATGGTTAAAATGAATGGCAGACCAGGCCCGAAGCTAAACCTGCTTCTATTTTCTATGTTTCTATGATTCGATTGGGCATCCCCACAGAACTGACAACGGTTTCCTACCATTTCTCTGACTGGTGGGAGACATCCCTTGCCAGCCGAGGCCATCATTTCAGAATAATGATCTCTAATCAAGACTGCAATCAAAAAATATTAATAGTTAAATTCACTTGATACATGGCAAAAATTAGTACGCTGGGTTATAACTAATAACGAAGCAACTTTACCCTGTACTTTTCATTTTAATAGAGCTAATAGAACAAGTTGAATTTGCATATGATTGAATTTTGAAATATTTTGTTGTTCTTTTCCTACATTATTCCCAATGACAGGGTAGTTGATAACCTGTTCCAATGTCCCTGTAAATGGCATTCAAAAGACGGATGGATTCACTCACGTTTTATCTGCCTAGCATCTCTACTTGACAACGTAACAGAACCAGAATTCACCAAGTTGCGAGCCACGGTGAAAAACCTGTGTCCTACCACTCAATGCACAATGTATAAATATACCAACCATGAATATTAAACGACTAACAGGTTAACCAGGAGTAAATCTGTCATATAATTTGCAAAAGCTATAGATTATGTCACTAGCCAGCATGATGTCTGATCAATTTGTTGAAGTGGCACAGCATGTCTTAACATGAAGGATATAATGGAAATTCAGAGCATCATATCGTGGTGTCAAGCACCGAGATTTACTGCAGGTTAACTTAGTGCACAACATAAATAAAAAACATATTTTTGTTCACTTGTGGGTTAATAAAATTATTTTATTTTTAGTGTGTCTGAAAATATGATTTACGCAATAACTATTTTTTGTTTCACTACAAGGTATACAGAAGGGTGATGTTCACTTACTATGCCAATCTCAACACCTTCCAATGGTAACGTTGCTTCAAGTCCCAATTTCTTAACATTCATTAAATATAGATCACAATTTTAATTGTGAACTCCACAATCAACCCTTGTAATAAAACACATCATACAAACTACTAAGTAATATGGAACTGGATATTCCTTTATGAGATGGGAAACAGCCACAATTACTGCCACAGAAATAATTTTGTTTGTGCCGCAGGATGTACAGCTGCAGTAGATCCCTTCTGTAGCTATCACAGGAAAATAAAAGTTTGTTCCTTCACATACATTACACATGATTTAGGAAGTGTGAAGTTTAATTTCTAAATTTTACTGTGAATTCCTCAAAATTGATTCAAAAGACAACGAAATAAATGAAATGCAGCACAACAGATTATTCTTGTCCAAGATTATAATACCTCAGCAATGACAATGGTATGTCCATTATGTAATGTTTATATGAAGCATCTAACAAGCCTGGTGAGATACAATGGCACTCCTCCAAAAAAAAGGAGTAGAGAGTACAAAAATGCTGCACCATTATAAATTTTAATTTAACTATCTGCAAATCAGAGAAGTCATTTCCAGGTTATGCGGCACATTCATTTTCAGTGTACCGATTCAGACGGAACATTCAGCACCTCCAAACTGGCAACAAGTACCAGCAACAGAGCTGTAAAAGACACTGCTAATTGTACTCAAATTCTGGGAAAGGTGGGGAAACATGGGAGTATAAAAAAGTATCTTCATATGAACGTACTCACCATCTTTTTAAAAAAAGTCATCTTTTGTTCTGTCCCAAGTTGGTTCACAGAAATGTTCAAACTTATAGTCATAGGGAAAAGGACAGGAAAAGACCAATTGGTCCTATCCCATATAGTAAAAATGCCTCAGACAAACACCATCAATTTCAAGAAGCCATGTCATCTCCTTGGAGTGGAGAAAAGACTTTAAACTAATTTTTAAAATAATTTGGAACAAGAAGTGGAAAATTCCACTCCAACTCCCACAAAGACAAACAAGCAAGCTGTAAGGACCTGCTGCTGATTAAGAATAGGCTGATACAGTGGTAACTGAACAGTGTTGGATTGTCCAGTTGTTTGTGGATAGGCATGATGTGGAGATGCCAGCATCGGACTGGAATAAGCACAGTAAGAAGTCGCACAACATCAGGTTAGAGTCCAACAGGTTTATTTGGCAGCACAAACTTTCAGAATCTCACTCTTTCTTCAGGTGAGTGAAATTTTTCACCTGGATTTGATTCTTCACCATGAATTTGACAAGCCTAGGTAACTTTTTATACTCTTAGTGCTTTAGCTGTCCTGGAAGTTTGGCTAAGTTCTGTAGCACAGGCACTGCTGTCAGGATCTTGTTGGGAACTGGAATTACTATGTCCAAGCACGCTTCCATTTCTTGACACTATGTGGAATTGAACTGGCTCTCACAAGAATATAAAAACATTTTAAAAAATAGGCCATTCAGCCCAATTCTACTTCACCATTGCTGATCTGATCATGGCCTCAGCTCTGCTTTCCTGCCTGACCTCCCCCACCCCCCCATACTTTAAAGTAAAGTTAAAGTTTATTTATTAGTCGCAAGTAAGGCTTATGTTAACACTGCAATGAAGTCACTGTGAAATTCCTCGCCTCCCTTGTAAGAATTTTTTTTTAATTTGTTCATGGGATCTGGATGTCGCAGGCTGAGCCCACATTTATTGCCCATCCCTAATTGTCAGGCCATTTCAGAGGGCATTTTTTAACACCATGCTTACACCAGTACATTGTGGATCTGCAATCAAATGTAAGTCAGAATGGACAAGGACAGCAGATTTCCTTCTCTAAAGGACTTTGGTGAACCACATTGCTTTTTTCTTTTACGACGTTTGGCAATGGTTTCATGGTCAACATTAGACCTTTTAATTCCAAATTTTTATTGAATTCCCTGGTGGGATTTGAACCTGGGCCTCCAGAGCATTACCCTGGATCTCTAAATTATTAGTCTAGTGACAATATCACTGTACCACCATCTCGCCATAACTCAACAGCAATGCAATGTAATTCAGCCATGAATAGATCCAATGACCCAACCTCCAGTGCTCTCTGAGTACAGAATTCCAATGTTAAAGACCTTCAGAGAAGAAACTCCTCCTTATCTTATCTTCAAAACTTTTGTTCTGAAATGGTGTCCCCTACTGCTAGATTTCCACATGAGGCAAAACATCCTCGCAGCATGTACCTTGTCAAGTCCCCTCAAAATTTTACATACTTCATTAAGAAAACCCC
This sequence comes from Carcharhinus amblyrhynchos, assembly GCF_965287045.1. NCBI lineage: Eukaryota > Metazoa > Chordata > Chondrichthyes > Carcharhiniformes > Carcharhinidae > Carcharhinus > Carcharhinus amblyrhynchos. Next base: position 40,857,431 of record NC_137324.1, on the reverse strand, counting down.
CCATTCTTCCAAACTCCAGTGATTATAGCTCAAACCTGTTCAACATTTCCTTATATGGCATCCAAATCATCCTTGAAATCAACCTAATGAACTGTCTCCAATGCCTGTTAAATAAGGAGACTAATATTATATGCAGCACTATCACCAATGCTACGTTGAGCTGTAGCAAGATTTCCCTAGTTTTATACTTCCCACTGTATCAGAAACCAATAAAGCATTTGCCTTCCTAATTAACGTACTGTATCCGTATGCTAACATTTCATGTGTCATGTTCATGGATACCCAGGTCCCTCTGTTGCTTTTCTATCCTTCCTATCAAAGTAGATAATCTTGCAATTTCCCACATTATGCTCCATCTGCCAGTTTTTTGCCCCCTCACTTAATCTTTCAATATCCTTTTGCAAGTTCCTTGTTTCATCCTCAGAACTGGCTTTTTTTATCAATCCTTGTATCATCAGAAAATCTGACTACAATTCAGTCCTTCATCCAAGTTACTAATATTGATTATGAATAGCTGACGACCCAAGATTGATGGAATAAGCAGTGATGTTTTGTGGCACCTTACTAAAAGCATTTTTGCAGTCCAAATACATCCATCCCCATTTGTTACATCTTCAAAAATCCAGATTCATCAAACATGATGGGCATGATTGTACTGGCTCGCCGTGTTAATTGACTGGTACGACAAATCAGATTTGCATTTAGTTTCTCACCGTACGCAAAGCTGCTGGCAAAACAATCCTTTAAGAAATAACGGGCCAAATATGACATCATTTGGCCTCACTTACACTTACTCATTCGCTGGTCAGTCTTCTTGCCAGCCACAATCACAGTTGGTCTCCACTAGTGGAGACCAGAAATGATGGACTCACCAGGGGGGAATCAGAGGCCCCTGGGTGGTCGAGGGCAAGGCCAGGCAGTGCATATCTCTACAACCACTTATTTTACATGCACAATGGACAATGGGGAACCTGTGTATGTAGTGTAACTGGATTTCCAGTAGGCATTTGACAAGGTGCCACACCAAAGCCTGTTGCATAGGATGAAGGTGCATGGTGTTACGGATAATGTATTAGCATGGATAGAAGATTGATTAACTAACAGAAAGCAAAGAATGGGTGTTTTTTCTGGTTAGTAATCAGTGGCTAGTCGTGTGCCTCAGGGATGAGTAATGGCACCGCAACTGTTTACGACTTACATAAATGATTTGGAATTGGGGACCAAGTGTAGTATGCCAAAATTTGCAGATGACACTAAGATGAGTGGCAAAGCAAAGTGTACAGAAGACATTGAAAGTCTGCCGAGGGGGTGGGCAAGGGTCTAGCAGATGGAGTACAATATTGGTAAATGTGAGGTCATCCGTTTTGGTAGGAATAATGTCAAAATGGACTATTATTTAAAAGGTAAAAAATTGCAGCATGCTGCTGTGCAGAGGGACCTGGTGTCCGTGTGCATGAATCACAAAAAGTTGGTTTGCAGGTGCAGCAGGTAATTAAGGATGCAAATGGAATTTTGTCCTTCATTACTAGGGGGATGGACTTTAAAAACAGCAAGGTTATGCTGCAGCTGTGTAGGGCGCTGGTGGGGCCACATCTGGAGTATTGTGTACAGTTCTGGTCTCCTCACTTGAGGAAGGATATACTGGCATTGTAGACGGTACAGAGGACATTCACTAGGTTGATTCCGGAGTTGAGAAGGTTGGCTTATGAGGAGCAACTGAGTAGATTGGGGCTATACTCATTGGAATTCAGAAGAATGAGGGGAGATCGTATAGAGACATAAGGTTATAAAGGGAATAGATAAGATGGAAGCAGGGAAGTTGTTTCCACTGGCAAATGAAACTAGAACTAGGGGGCATGGCCTCAAAATAAGGGGGAGCAGATTTAGTTGAGGAGGAACTTCTTCACACAAAGGGTTGTGAATCTGTGGAATTCACTACCCATTGAAAGTTTTTAAGGCAAGGATAGATAAATTTTTGAATAGTAAAGGAACTAAGGGTTATGGTGAGCAGATGGGTAAGTGGAGCTGAATCCACAGAAAGATCAGCCATGATTTGTTTCAATGTCAGAGCAGGCTCCTGCTCCTAGTTCTTATGCAAGCCATCAGCTCATGGGTCCTGAGGGCCTTTAGTCCCATTAGTTTTTTTGAGTAATTTTCTCTTACGTGATTGTTTTATGTTCCTCCTCCTCTTTGCTTCTTGATTTTTTATTATTCTTGGGATGCTTTTAGTGTCCATCATAAATACTTGTTCAAAGTCTCTGCTACTTACTTGTTACCCATTGTTAAATTCCCAATCTCATCCCCTAAGGGACCAACAACTATTATAGCTATTGTTTTCCTTTTTCATATCCTTGTCAAATATTTTCTTACAATTTACTTTTGTTCTAAATTCTCCCCCTACCATTTTTATTGTCATTAATCATGATGAGGACCCAGGAGGAGCCAAGAAAAATTGTACACTCAATACTCTTAGCTGAGGGCAGATCCAAGAACTTCAGCCTCGTCTTTTGCACTCATACACTGGGTTCTGCCATCATTAAGAGTAGGATGATTCAGGAGCCCCCAGTTAATCTAATTTAGCTCACTCCCTCAGATTGTGTCAGAAGATCCCAATGAAGCTGCACAAAACAATCAGTACTGATCTATCTGTCCTCCCTATAAGCCTCTCTGTAAGAATTGTAAATGTATTAGTGTCAGTCATGTTTCATCTCTGAGTCAGATGGTTGTGTGTTTAAGTCCCACTCGAGAATGTGAGTACAAAAATCAAGACTGACACTGAGTGCAGATGAGATGTTAAACCAAGGCCCTGCCTGCTCTCTCAGGATGCAAATAACCCAATGACACTTTTGTTGAAGAATAGCAGTGGAATTACCCCTAGTGTCCTGGACCATATTTATTCTTCAATCAACACCACAAGAACAGATTATCTGGTCATTACCATATTGTTGCTGGTGAGAGGTTACATGCCATTTGGTTGCAGCATTTCCTACATTACAATAGGGATTACACCTCAAAATTACTTCATTAGCTTTGAGACATCTAGCAATTGCAAAAGGCATCCCTATAAATGCAAGTATAAGCAATATCAACTTCCAGAATATGGACTGCATCTTCTTCTGCCAAATATGTATTAAAATAATAGCATAATTCATGAATTACAACAGCATCCAGTTCCAAAAATAAGCACTGTGGCATTGAATGTTCCCCATTGAGTGTCCGAAAATGAGAGAAGTTCATTTAAGACTATCAAATGGCTTATATAGATAAAATATGTGAATGAACAACACATTTCACAGTGAGAATATAATATTTTCCTACACTCCTTAGTTTCCAAAAACAAGGATACAAGATTCTACAGTTCCTACCATTAATAGTGGCCTCACTGTATGAACACCATTTATCCTACATTATTGCTGAACAGTAAAACCGTTCTAGGTTCGTTAAATTTATAACCAAATCGAGGCCCAACAGTTTATGGAGCATCCTCACTACACTGCACGTCTGCATCATGATTGAGGACTATGCCACTCTGACTTCATCACAACTTCATTGAATGGGGCATTGGTACATCAATAAATTTTGTGGCTATGGTGCCCATTTGACTCCAATCACCAATACAAATTTCACAAGCAGACTTAACCTCCAAGATTTCCAAACAATGCATCATAAATCAGTCGACACAGGGAATAAATGAGGTCTGAAGAATCAACTGACTTCTGGAGCTAGGGAAAATACAGATGGTTAACAGAAAAAAGCAAGAAGTAAAGATAAATAGAACACTTTCAAGTTGGCAGACTGTAACTCATGGAATGCCACACTTATCAGTGGTGGGACCTCAGTTCTTCAGCTAGTAATGTATCCAAGTTTGCTGACAATGTAAAACTAGGTGGGAATGTAAGTTATGAGAATGTCACAAAGAGGCTGCAGAGATATAGATAGGTTAAATGAGAGGGCAACAAGATGGAAGATGATGTGTAACGTGAGGAGATGTGACATGATTCACTTTGATAATAATAGAAAACCAAAATGTGATACAGTAAGGGTTCATTCAATTGATTCTTCAGATGAATGGGTTGGCCTATGTTGACAGGCTGAGTTAATTAGATTGATAGTCTCAGAACTTTACAAGATTGAGAGGAGTAGAAGTGCTTCCAGTAACAACTGCTCCCCACATGGGTCCCCCCAAAGCTAACTTGTTTTCTATTCCTTGATTAGCTACCACCCTGTGACTGGTCTCCAAGGATGACTATTATTCTCTCCTTTCCTACCCCCAATTTTCCCATGTGAGCCTTCCATTTCTATCAGTCAAGATGCAGATTTTTTTGAGCAATCCTGCTGTTAAATTTAGCAGGAACTCCTTGCTACAATCATTCCAACCCTCCTTTCCACATACTTTTTGGGGCCTGTATCACTCTAAACATGTTTCACCTTCATTAGCTAAACTAGTTCAAACTTGAAAAACATTATTTTTTCAGCTGCTGAAAACTAGGAACCAGTATGTCTGTTGGGGAAGTGACTGAGGAGAGGAAGAGTGGGGATTAAGAGATAGAGGAACCACGTTAATGAGGCTCAGGACTATTAAGCTATCAATTAAAGTTATTCCATTGTAGAGAGAATGTTTTCTTTAATGGCGGGGCAGGATACACAATATCTTCTACACAGCGATGTTCTCTGCTTTGTGAGCAGAACAGCACAACACCTAGACCCACCACTGTCAAAAAGGAAAATCTCCTCAAATTAACTAAAGTAATTTGAGTTTGAGTTGAGTCCTTCTGTACAACTAACAGATGCTTCAAATCACCATTGTGAACTTTCAAGTTGCTGGCTTGTCAAGAAAAAGAAGTTAACCTTGTATTTCAGAAATAAAACTTTCAAACATTCAGTATCTGGAACAAATGGCAAATTTAATTTGCCATAACTGCTAATTCAACTAATGCTTTCATTCTCAGTTTTACACACTTGGGTGAGAATGAAGCATAGACATACAATGCACCGACACATTCTCCCCAACCGTTTACAGCCACAAACTAAAGGGCAGCAATGTGTTGCTATGTTACAACATCTGCATCACTGTCTAACAGTAGTGTACATTGTGCTAAATATTCTCCTTCAAAGTTCTGAACCACAGCTAAGTTATTGTAATAGTTCAGCACCTATAGTTAAAGATGAAGCAAATTTATTTCTGCGCAGCTATATTAAAAATAAGCATCCATATCTTCTAGCTGATTTTGTATGTCACTCAATTTAGAAATGGCATGTAAATGCACACAAAGCAGCTAACTCTCTAAGACCTGATGCTCCCAGATGGCCTGTCCAGTGCACACATAAATCTAGGCTCCACAACTGTTACTCATTAATTTATATTGATCCAACAGCAAATCAACTAAGTATTAAGGGAGCATAATCACATGCATCAGTTTAAATAAATAGTAAAAACAGAAAATGCTGGAAAAATTCAGCAGGTCTGGCAGCATTTGTGAATAGAGAAACTGAGTAAATATTGAGTCCATCTGACTCTTCCTCAGAAGGGAGGGAGAAATGTGATGGATTACATACTGTTTAAGAGCGGAAGGAACAGCTGGAGCAGAGAAGGTCAGTAATAGGTAGCAGTTAGGAGAGATTGTCGCACAAGAGGCAGAGGAAGCATTAACGGTAGTATGAAGAACATAAGAAATAGGAGCAGGAGTAGGCCATCTAGCCCTTCGAGCCTGCCCCGCCATTCAATAAGGTCATGGCTGATCTGTCGTGTCTCAGTTCCACCTTCCTGCCCTCTCCCCATAACCCTTAATCCCCTCGCTTATCAAAAACCCATCAACCCGCCTCTTAAAAATATTTAGCGAGGCAGCCTCCACCACTTCAACGGGCAGAGAACTCCAGAGATTCACCACCCTTTGAGTGAAGAAGTTCCTTCTCAACTCCATTCTAAACTGCCCCCCTTTATCTTGAGGCTGTGCCCCCTAGTCCTACTGTTCTTTCTGAGCAGGAAGAGTCTCTCCACCTCTATCTTATCCATCCCATTCATCATCTTATATGTCTCAATGAGATCTCCCCTCATTCTTCTAAACTCTAACGAGTACAAGCCCAGTTTATTCAGCCTCTCCTCATAGCTCAACCCCCTCAACTCCGGTATCAGCCTAGTAAACCTCCTCTGCACTCCCTCCAAGGCCAAAATATCCTTGCGTAAGTGCGGCGACCAAAACTGCACACAGTACTCCAACTGCGGCCTCACCAGTGCCCTATACAGCTGCAGCAAGACCTCCCTACTTTTATATTCAATCCCCCTCGCTATGAAGGCCAGCATCCCATTAGCCTTCCTGGCCACCTGCTGCACCTGCAGGCTGGGTTTTTGCGACTCATGCACAAGGACCCCGAGGTCCCTCTGCACCGTCGCCTGCTGCAGTTTTTCACCACGTAAGTAATGGTCCTTCCTACCATTATTCCAACCAAAGTGGACCACCTCGCACTTGCCAACATTAAATTCCATTTACCAGTTCCTGGCCCATTTGCCCAGCCTATCTAGATCCTTCTGCAGACTCTCCAGACCCTCCGCGCAATTTGCCGTTCCACCAATCTTGGTGTCATCAGCAAATTTCGACACCATACACTCGGTTCCCTCCTCCAGATCATCTATATAAATGGTGAATAGCTGAGGCCCCAGCACCAACCCCTGGGGCACTCCATTAGTCACCAACTGCCAATCCGAATAGCTCCCATTGACCCCCACTCTCTGCCTCAGCAGAGTTATAGAAGAGCTATAGAAGATGTTGATAGTAGTATAAAGGTATGATAACAAAATGTGTTAATGAGAGAACAAAGATCTGTGCTCAGTGAAAACAAAACTGAAGAAGAAGTGATAGCTCAGTGGGATGGGGAAGGGGAAAAATTTGCTTTAGGACAAAAAAAGTTCCAGATGAAAAAAGGATCAAGATGTAGGAGAAAGGTCACAGACTAAAGTTGTTGAACTTAATTTTAGATTCAGAGGGCTCTCATGAGCCTAAACAGAAGTTGAGGTGCTGCTCCTCCAGTTTGCACTGGGCTTCACTGGAACATTGCAGCATGCCAAGGATGGATATGTGGGAGGTGCAGCTGACAGTGACCAAGAAGGCTGCAACTGGACAGATAGGCCAGCAGATTAGGCAGAGATGTGCAAAGTAATACACTTTGACATAAGTAATAGGGTGAGGCATTATAGACTAAATGCCACAATTCTAAATGTCCAGGGACAGAAGGATCCGAGAATTCATGTACATAGATTTTACAATGTGGCAGGACATATTGAAAGATGAGTTAACAAAGCATTTGGGATTTTGAACTTCATAATTAAAGGTATTAAGTACAAAAGCAGTGAAGTTATGTCAAACATGAATGAAGTTCTGGTTAAGCAACAAGAGCAGCACATCTGGTTATAAACTGCAAGGTTAGGTTGGAGAAGTTGAGTTGTTCTCCTTGGAGGAAAGGAGATTTAGGGCAATTTGATAGAGGCGTACAAGATAATGACAGATTTAGACAAGGAAAAGCTGTGCCCAATAGCTGATATTAAATAAACTAGGGAGGGACAGATTTACCAGTTTTGGGCAAGAGATGGGAATGTGAGGGAAAACCTAACACAGTGAGTGGTAATGACCTGCAACCTGCTGTCTATAGGTAGATAGAGGCAGAGATGATGAATCATTCTAAACGGAAACTGAAAAGGCAAAATAAACTTACAGGGCTAAGGAGATTGAGTGGGAGTAAGGGACTGATTGGACTGTTCTTCAGAGAATCAGCATAGTGTCAGTGAGCTGAATGGCTTCCTTCTGAAGAGTGTTGACTCTACGGCTGTATAAAATGGATCTAAGCAAGACACTGTTGTTATGCACACATCTGAAAGAGCTGAAAACTTTTCACCCTAGGGTCTTCTACTTTTTTAAAAACTTAGTTTATACATTTTGTCTAGATCTAAAATGATGAGGGAATCAAAGTTGTTCAATTATTCAGAATTATACACTGATTAGTGTCTTAAAAACTGGAAGAAACTGAAAAACACTAAGCAGCTTGCTGTGAAACATTCATACATAAATATTAAAGGCTCATTCATTCATCTACCTTTATGCCCACTGCAGCATGTTATTTCATAACTAATACCCTGCCATAACACCAATATGTGTCACAGGAAGTGTGAATAAGCAATCTACCTCAATGATCTTCAGACATCAAATGCTTTATTGCAGTTGTTAACTACACAAGCGAGTGCATATCAATTCAAATTCGGATGTGACTGGCTGATATGCAGACTGCAGTACTTCAGCAGCAATTTAAACTGCGCAACTGCTCCATTTTTAGCTCATTACTCTAGTATCTGGTCATTATTCTGATATTTATTTGTTTGAATTTAATAACTTCTTGATGCAAGTATATACTTGGTTACTCAAATATTTCAAAATGCTGTGTGTTCTCCACCTGCTTTTCAGAAAAGGTTGGAATGGCGGATGCAATTATAGAGTAAGTTTAACAAAGTCGTTGGGAGTCACCAATACCATTTAAGCTGGGTTTATTATTAGCAAGGGAACAATAAAGCTATAAGTTGTGGCAAATGTATCAACATACGAAATGCTTACTCCTGCTTCTGTTCCAGAATTGCACATTTCCAAAAAAATCTGACCCACTTCTTTTAAACATTGCAAACATATATAGGGGACGATTTCCCCCGGACCACCGTGCTGCTCTAGTACTGCAGTGAGCCTGGAGATTCAAGTGGAGGACATGTCGCGGGCTTCCTGCTGGGCGCCACGAGTATCCAGCTGCTGGATTTCCGGCGCCATCAGCTCCACGCCAAATCGGTGCAGAGCTGTATAAATTATGCTTATGGCCATTAGTGTAGCATTAGTGGGCCCAGCACTGAAGTCTCCGAGCCCGCTAGCCTCCCCGCGCTAGCTTAGTGTATCCTGGTTATTAAAATGCACTTATTCACAAGCAATAAAATGCTGCTGGTACATAGCCAATCTATCTGCACCTTAGAAACTAGATTAATGCTTCAGATACAATATTACAGGTATGTAAACCTGTAATGACAAACTACCCAAAGCAACGAAAACAGCTACTTTTATTTTAGAACCATTTTACTCAACCGATATCTGAGATATCCATTGTACAATAACTTGTAATTCTCCCCCCCAACACCTTAAACATTCTCAGTTTACAGCTCAAAATCATTTGTGAAGAAACTGGTTTTTTTTAGTATTTCTGGGGTCTGCTGTGGTATTCTGTAGGATTGTAGGACTGTAGGACCTGTGCCTCTATCAGATGGGGAATGAATGTCTACAAAGTGGAGGACATCCAAGGGGCTAGGTGTGAAAGGCAGACAATTGAAGTGAACAGACCTGAGTTGGATTTTCGTCAGGTAAATAATGTGGATAGAAATTTACATTGGGAGAAATGCGATGATAATCTATGATTCTAAGGAAGTGGAGTGGATGGCATCCATTTTAGCTACATATATCCCCACAGCATGGCATACAGCGATAGCAGACAGTGAGACAGTAGTCCAATAGTCTGACAATTTAAAAACCATAACTGAAAGCTTTTAAAGAGGAAAGATAGCCTGAGGTAGAGTGGATGAGGTGCAAACGGCATTGTTCACCTAACTGTGCTTTGCACAAAACATTGCTTTGTGGATGGCACGACAGCACATTGGTTAGCCTCACAGTGCCAGAGTCCCAGGTTTGATTCCAGCTTTGGGTGACCATGTGGAGTTTTTACGCTCTTCCCATGTCTGCATGGATTTCCTCCGAGTGCTCCAGTTTCCTCCCATAGTCAAAAGATGGGCAGGTTAAATGGATGTGTGGGCCTGCATTAAGATGCTCTCTTAGAGAGTTGGTGCAAGTTGATTAGCCTCCTTCTGTAGTGCAGGTATTCTACGGTTCAACAAGTGAGGATTTTCATTTTTAGCGGTTACATTTTATAGGAAGAAGTAATTTACAACTTTTAAAAAATCATAAAGAAATAAGGCAAAATTATCACATTTTATTTTACCTGGAAGGAATAGCCATAAGGAGAAACTAGAAGATTTTTATATCCTGGACAAGGTAAATTTCAAAGAAGGATAAGAACAATGGGAAAGGATGAAAAGAGAAAAACATTTAAAAAGAGAAAAAACAGAATGGTGATAAAACTCAGCAAGTCTTGCAGCATCTGTAGGGATAGAAAACAAAGTTAACATTTCAAGTCCATTTGCCACTCCATACAGATGCTGGCAAACCTGCTGAGTTTTCCAGCATGCTCTGTTTTTATTTCAGATTCCAATATCCGCAGTATTTCACTTGCATTTGAAGAGAGTTCAGAGCTGTGTTGAAGTGTGGCCCTGAAAAATATCCTGAAGAGAGTGCTCTATGCTGGGACAAAAGAGTGAAAAGGTGAAATGAGCAGTTTTTAGTCACCCCACAGAAGTGTTTGGTTGTTGCAGAAAGAGGATTTTGGTCTAAAGTCATGGATTTCAGTAGCTGAGTAAGCCAGTGAGAAACTCTGTGAAATACCTCCCCTAAAGCACCATGAGTTGTACCTTGTGGTAATATGATTAAAATTTTATGGATTAAATTTCTATAACAACTTGCTGAATGGGGTGTTTATTTGTGAGTCTTACCAAGTAAGAACCTTTGAGGGAAATGTTCTATAAGACTAACTTTAACTATATAAATGTAATCATGTGTGTTTAAGTTTTATTTATGTTCTTAGTGATTTAGTTTTAATAATCAAAATCTCCAAAGGTGTTATTGGAATTTATGGCGTCCGACTTCAGTACATGTATTTTTCTCATGGTAAAATACAAATAAAAAAGTTGTCATCGCTGGTCAAGTTCCCATTTTGGGATTTGGCTAACACAGCGTTTATCACCTGCCAGATCATAACAGATTCTGTTAACATATTTGATTACCAAATATATGAAATAGAAACAGCAGTAGGTCATACTGTCCCTCGATCCTGGTCAATGATTCATCACAGTTGAACTTCTACATCAGCTTGATTTCCCACACTACCATGACATACCCTGATTTTCTCCATGTCAAACAAGTCATCAACTTCACTCTAAGAAATTCAACAACTGTACATTGGCAACACTGAGGTGGAGAATTCAAAAGATCCCATCCATTGACTCTGATTACACTTTCTGCTGCCTCCGCAAAGCAACCAGCATAATTAAGAACCCCCACGCATCCCAGACATTCTCTCTTCCACATTCTTCCGTCAGGAAAAGATAAAAAGTCTGAGGTCACATGTCAACTGACTCAAGAACAGCTTTTTCCCTGCTGCCGTCAGAATACCTTGCATTAAGCTGATCTTTCTCTACACCCCAGCTACGACAGTAAAACTACATTCTGCAATTTCTTCTTTCCTTCTCCATGAACAGTATGCTTTGTCTGTATAGCATGCAAGAAACAATACTTTTCACAGTCTGCTAATAAATGTGGCAATAATAACTCAAATCAAAATAAGAACATAAGAACATAAGAAATAGGAGCAGGAGTAGGCCATCTAGCCCTTCGAGCCTGCCCCGCCATTCAATAAGGTCATGGCTGATCTGTCGCTGCTCAGTTCCACTTTCCCGTCCTCTCCCCATAACCCTTAATCCCCTCTCTTATCAAAAACCCATCAACCCGCGTCTTAAAAATATTTAGCGAGGCAGCCTCCACCACTTCAACGGGCAGAGAACTCCAGAGATTCACCACCCTTTGAGTGAAGAAGTTCCTTCTCAACTCCGTTCTAAACCGCCCCCCTTTTATCTTGAGGCTGTGCCCCCTAGTCCTACTGTCTTTTTTGAGCGGGAAGAGTCTCTCCACCTCTATCCTATCCATCCCATTCATCATCTTATACGTCTCAATGAGATCTCCCCTCATTCTTCTAAACTCTAACGAGTACAAGCCCAGTTTATTCAGCCTCTCCTCATAGCTCAACCCCCTCAACTCTGGTATCAGCCTAGTAAACCTCCTCTGCACTCCCTCCAAGGCCAAAATATCTTTGCGCAGGTGCGGCGCCCAAAACTACACACAGTACTCCAGCTGCAGCCTCACCAATGCCCTATACAGCTGCAGCAAGACCTCCCTACTTTTATATTCAATCCCCCTCGCTATGAAGGCCAGCATCCCATTCGCCTTCCTGACCACCTGCTGCACCTGCAAGCTGGGTTTTTGCGACTCATGCACAAGGACCCCGAGGTCCCTCTGCACCGTCGCCTGCTGCAGTTTTTCGCCACGTAAGTAATAGTCCTTCCTACCATTCTTCCTACCAAAGTGGACCACCTCACACTTGCCAACACTAAATTCCATTTGCCATTTCCTGGCCCATTCGCCCAGCCTATCTAGATCCTTCTGCGGGCTCTCCACACCCTCCGCACAGTTTGCCGTTCCCCCAATCTTGGTGTCATCAGCAAATTTCGACACCCTACACTCGGTTCCCTCCTCCAGATCATCTATATAAATGGTAAAAAGCTGAGGCCCCAGCACCGACCCCTGGGGTACTCCACTAGTCACCATCCGCCAATCCGAATAGCACCCATTGACCCCCACTCTCTGCCTCCTATTTGACAACCAATCCTCTATCCACGCTAACACCCTACCCCCAACTCCATGTCCCTTGACCTTATGCAATAACCTCTTGTGAGGTACTTTGTCAAACGCCTTCTGAAAATCTAGAAAGACCACGTCCACCGGCTCTCCTCTATCCACCACCCTAGACACATCCTCATAGAACTCCAGTAAATTTGTCAGACACGACTTCCCTTTAATGAAACCGTGCTGCGTCTGCTCTATCAAGCAATTCCCTTCAAGATGCCTCGCAATTTCCTCCTTAATGACAGATTCTAACATTTTACCTACCACAGACGTTAAACTGACCGGCCTATAATTCCCCGCCTTTTGCCTGGCACCCTTCTTAAACAACGGCGTAACATTAGCCGTTTTCCAATCATCCGGCACTTCCCCGGAATCCAGCGACGTCTGGAAAATAACCACCAAGGCATCCACTATCACCTCCGCCATTTCTTTCAGAACCCTCGGATGCATTCCATCCGGTCCTAGGGACTTGTCCACAATCAGCCCCTCCAGTCTGTCAAGCACCACCTCTCTAGTAACAGTAATGTCATTAAGACCCTCCAGTCCTACCACCTTTCCATCGCTAACACCCGGCAAATTATTCACGTCCTCCTCCGTGAAGACAGAAACAAAAAAGTTATTCAATACCTTAGCCATATCCCCATCCCTTACCACTAGGTCCCCTTTCTCATCCTCTAAAGGACCAACATTCACCCTAGCCAGCCTCTTCCTTTTTATATATTTATAAAAACTCTTGCTATCCTTTTTTATATTAAGCGCTAGCCCAGCTTCATAGTTTCTCCTACCCTTCTTTATCAACTTCTTTGTCAATCTTTGTTGACATTTAAACCTCTCCCAATCCTCCATGGATAACGAAGGAGGTGAAGGAAAGTGTTAAATTAAAAGCGGAGGAATTTAGAGTAGCTAACATTTTCCAAAAATAAATTCCTCCTCATCTCAGTCCAATGGCTGACTCTTACACTGAAACATTGGCCCAAAATCTCTGACACCCATAGAACTGTTAACTGGATGGAAGTTAAGTGATGTGCACTGGGACCCTGAGTCCTATAATTTCTCAGGAAGTTTAAACTTCCAATATTCTGATTTGTGCTGCCCTGAGTTTAGTATCAGGAATTTGGGCCACATGTTTATGTTTAAATCCTCTCATAATAAACAATATCATTCTATTAGCCTTCTCATTGCTTGCTGTACCTGCATATTAATATTCTAATCATGCGGTACCTATCTGGGTACTTACTCAGGAAATATTATGCTATTAATGCCTGGTCTAACTCAAAGATTAGCCGGTGCAACTGAACTAAAAAACACAAACAAGCAGTTTTGTGAAAAGGAAATCACTTTTAACCAATGTATTAGAGTTCTTTGAAGGAGTAACATGCACTGTGGATGAAAGGGAGCCTGTAGACATGCTGTACTTGGATTTCCAGAAAGCATTTGATCAAAGGTTATTTTAGAAAATAAAGGTCATGGTAGAGGGGAGCATGGAGAAAAGATTGACTGGTTGGCAGAAAACAGAAAACAGTGTGCATAAATGTTTCTTTTTTCTGATTGGAGGAAATGTGACGAGTGGAGTCCCAGGGGAGTCTGTGCCTCAACCTTTATACAGTTTATATCAATAACTTAGATGAGGGGAGTGAAGGCATGGTAACTAAATTTGCAGGCAGCACAACAGGTAAGAAAATATGCTTGTGACAAAGTCAGGAGGAGGACGCAGATAGATATAGGTAGCTTGACTGAATGGGCAAACATCTGGAAAATTGAGTATAATGTAGAAAATGCAAAGTTGTTCACTTGGCAGAAAGAACATATAAGCACAGTATTACTTCAAAAGAGAACAGATGAAGAAATTCAGGCTGCAGAGGGATCTAGGTGTTCTAGCACACAAGTCACAATGTTACTAAGTATGCAGATACAGCAAGCAATTAAGGTTAATGGAATGAGAGCCTTATTACATAAGGAATTAAACATAAAAGTCAGAATCTTATTCTTCAGGACATAGGTGAGATCACAACCTGAATAGTGTATGGAGTTTTGGTCTCCTTATTTAAAGAAGGATTTATTATTGTCACATCTATTGGGATGCAATGAAAAGTATTGTTTCTTGCTACACAGAAAGCATACAGTTCTTGAGTACATAAGTTATAAGGAAAGAAGAGGGTGAAAAATATAGTGTTCCCGTCATAGCAAGAGTGTCGAGAAAGATCAACTTAATATATCGTGGATCCATTCAAAAGTCTGATGACAGCAAGGAAGAAGCTGTTCTTAAGTCAGTTGGTACATGATCTCAGGCTTTTCTCTCCTTTTCCCAATGGAAGTGTTATCGGACAACAAATTTTATGAAATTGGGCACACTAAACGGAAGCAGACTAAAGTTACCCTCAGAGTCTCTCCACTAAAAATCACAAAGTAACAGACACCGATCAGTAGGCAAGAGCATGCTTTTCGAATGCAAATGAGGGCTAGCACATAAGGGAAGCTGGACAGGATGGTACCTACAGGAACTAAAATCTCCACCCCATCAAAATCAGCACTTCTAAAAGTCAAACAACCCATGGAGACACCTAAAATTAGCATAGTTAAGGAAACATTCCTGGCCCCTCAAAACCTCTTTTGAGATCAATGACACACCTATGGTTCAAACCCCGGAGATTCTAGACTATTAATAACCAGACAAAAACGATTAACCCACACTTAAAACAATTTCGTCAACACTTGAAAACATCGAGACAGGATGGCTGAAGTCAAATACTGTAAATAAAGGATTAGCATTTGAATCGAGTACTACACCGAAGTTCAGGTATAACTGTAGCCTGTTGCGGGGGAGTCTTTAGTGTGCTTTCGGGACAGTCCGATTATATGTCCTGACTGCACCTCCATCGACGTAAAAGAAAATAAAGCTGTGCCGCTATTGAACTACACCTTGAGTCCATCGTGGTCGTTTCGCCCACTCACGCTAACAGAAGTCAGAGCGTGTCCAGGCTGCGTGGGGTCCATGATTATGCTGGCTGCTTTTGCAAGGCACCGGGAAGAGTAAATTAAGTCAATGGATGGTAAGCTGATTTGTGTGGTTGACCAGGCCACATTCACAGCCCTTTGTAGTTCCTTACGGTCTTGGTCAGAGCAGGAGCCATACCAAGCTGTGATACATCCAGAAAGAATGCTTTCTGTGGTGCATCTGTAAATATTGGTAAGAGTTGTAGTGGACATGCCAAATTTCCTTATTCTCCTGAAAAAGTAGAGGTATTGATGGACCTTTTTTAAACATAGCGTGGCGTGGAAGGACCGGGCCAGGTTGTTAGTGATCTGGATAGTGAGGCAGAGATTATTGTCATCGCACCACTTACCAGATTCTCTATCTCTTTCCTGTACTCCACCTTGTCGTTGTTTGAGATCTGACCCACTTACAGCGGTGTCATTAGCAAACTAGAAAATGGAGTTGGAGCAAAATTTGGCCACACAGTCATAACTATAGTAGGGCGCTAAAGACACAGCCTTGTGGGGTACTAGTGTTGACAATAATCGAAGAGGAGGTGTCACTGTCTACGTTTACTGATTGTAATCTGTGGGTTACAAAGTCTAGGATCCAGTCATGGAAGGAGGAGCCGAGACCTAGGCCATGGAGTTTGGAGATGAGTTTTGTTGCAATAAAGGCATTGAAGGCTGAGCTGTAGTTAATAGATGGGAGTCTGACATAGAATCACGAAATCCCTCCAGTGCAGGAGGCGGCCATTCAGTCCAGTGAGTCTGCACCAACCACAAGCCCACTCAGGCCTTATCCCCATAACCTTACATATTATCTCACTAATCCCCTGACACTAGGGCCAATTTGGAATGGTCAATCCATGCATCTTTGGACTTGGGAAGAAACCGGAACACCCGGATGAAACCTACGCAGAACATGCAAACTCCACACCGTGACCCAAGGCTGGAACTGAACCCAGGTCCTTGACGGTGTGAGGCAGCAGTGCAAACGACTGTGTGCCCCCCCCCTCCCCCCCCCTCCTCCCTCCCCCCTCCTCCCCCCTCCTCTCCTCCCTCCCCCCTCCCCTCTGAGATAGCGTCAGTTGTGGACTTGTTGCAGCAATAGGCAAACTGTAGTGGATCCAGGCAATCTGGAGTTGATGTGTGCATGACTAGCCTGTCGAAGCACTTCATAATGATGTATGTCAGAGCTGCCAAATGATAGTTTTAAGGTACACTGCCTGGCTTTTCTTTGGTACAGGGATGATGGTTGTCTTTTTAAAGCAGATAGGAACCTCACATCTGAGTATGGAGGTTAAAGATATGTGCGAATACCCCTGCCAGCTGGTCTGAATAGGATCTGAGTGCTCGTCTAGGTACCCCATCTGGGCCAGTCACTTTCCATGGATTGACTTTCAAGGCGGCAGTACTGGCATCTGCGATGCTGACCTCGGATACCGATTCGGCTGAGGCTTCTGGGGCAGGTGACATCTTCTCGCTGGCCTCTTGCTCAAAACGGGCAGAGAATATGTTGAGCTCATCTGGGAAGAATGATTTGTTGTTGGTAATTCTATACGCCTCCACCTTGTAGCTTATATCATCTAGACCTTGCCATTGTCAGTGGATGCTCGTGCAGCTATCCTGGGGCTCTAGCTTGGTCCAGTACTATCTCATGGCCTCTTTGATGGATCTCTGTAAATTGTATCGGGATTTCTTGTATATGTCATGGTCATCCAACTTCAACGCCTCGGACCTGGACTATTAAGCAATGAATGTCAATACAATGGAAACAGTTCACAGATTAACTAGATTGATACGCAGAATGAGCAGTTTGTCTTATGAGGAAGGGTTAGAAGATTGGGCATGTTTCCAATATCACAATTGTCCAAGTGTTTATTTACCACATCTTTTACAATTGATTCCAGCATTTTTCTTACCATTGATGTAAGGTTAACAGATCTTTAGCTCCCTGTTTTTCTCTCTCCCTCCCTTCTATGGGGTGACATTTGCTACCTTTCAATCTTCAGAAACTGTTCCAAAAGCTACAGAATTTTGGAAGATGGTCAACATGAGGAAAATCTTAATACACAGCGAATGATTAGGATCTGGAACGCATTGCCTGACAGCGTGGTAGAGACAGTTTCAATCATGATATTCAAAAAAAATTGGATTATCATCAGCCTGGGCCTCGGGATCACTAGTCTAGTAGCATTACCACTATGCCTTTTCTCCATATTTTGCAGGAAGTCATGAATAACCTTGGCATAAAACAGCTCAAGTCCTATCTCCCACAGTCACAAGGAGCTTTGGAATATTACCACCAATCCACAAAGACAATAATCAGGACATACTGCTATGAGTACCCTATGAGTAACAGTTAGTGGGTGTATCTACACCACATGGACTGCAGTATTTCAAGAAGACAGCTCATCTCCACCTACTCAAAAGGCAACTGGGGATGGGCAATAATGCTGACTGCCAGCAACACTCATCACAAGCATTACATTTTAAAAATGTCAGTTAACCAACATCAAATTATCTTCCTTTAGCCTACATGAGTAGGTAGCCACATTGTCCCCATTGTAATGATAGCTCGAATAAATGGAGGCAATAAAAATGTTAAAGGCTAACACAACCAGTTACAGCTTGGTTAAGAATCATTAAAGTTTATTACATCAGAAACTGAATAAGTTTAATTCAACCAACAAAACAATCTCAATTGAAACTCACTTCTCTGTGATCTGATAATAGTGATTATATAAAATATTGATTTTGCAAGATTTTGTGCTTAATAGCAAAAGATTAAAAGCACCACTCTGTTAGACCAAGATTATATCCATGGTTATTCAGACACCTCAACTGAATAACACTGATGAGCTTTTATATTCACGTTGATTAAGGATACCAATATAAAATATGTTGTTAACATAATGGAAAACATCACCTTTTGTTCGCTCAAGTAACAGCTACAAGATAAACCAAAATATGTTCTATCTGAACAGAGTCGATCGTACAGACTGGCATAACTGTGCAACAAATCGAGTGAATTGTGCCTTTGTTGTAAACTTAATGTACATTTAGATTATCATTAAACTTCACATGGTCAGCAATTTGTGTCACAGTTCTATGGTTTTCAAATGCAAAAGGGACCTTTTTCTAATTAAAACTGTGATATTAGTTAAATAACGTTTTAGAAGAAAAATTGACTGACCTATATGAAGTAGTTGAACAATACCACATACATAAGGGACTGAGGAACAGCTCAGTCACAACAGAGGTGGTCATTCTTACAAGGCCATAACAATAGAAGAAAAATGCAATTCTGGCCACAATGTATTCAGTGACCGAACTGCAACCTATTAAATGAAGTTTTTTTCAAAGTATAGGAAAAATGTAATAATTGTATTTTAAAATTAACTCATAATTTATAATAACCATTTCTCTGATAGCACTGTCAAAACAATAAGATAATGCCAGATTAGTAAAATTCAACTCACACCTTTTCAAAATTGCATTAAAAAAATTTAAATTTTTATGCACAGATAATTGTTATAAACCCCACCTTGCCTTCCAGCTCTGAATTACTTATTAATTTAACAAAAGAGTATTTAGGTTAAAATAACCGCCAAATAATGTTAGGAAATATTAAGATTTGTGATATTTTTCTTCAGTCATTAGCTATTAAACAATCAATAGGTAGTTACATTAATGTAGATTAGTTGCAAAACCTTATACCAACATATTCCAAATGACAAAAACAGGAAGGCGTTTCCTATGTTTCCAATTTCTCCCCCATACATCTCCTCTTTTAGAGTTGTGTACTATTCTATGGACAAAGGTGAGCCTTCACTTTTGCATTTGAATAATATTGTCATGCTATTTAATTCTATTCCCTTCTGATAGCAACCTGCATCTCTGGCAGGATCATTGAACAGTTTGTAGCAGAACCCAAGTTGATTGTTTTTCTAGTCCAGTGTCAGCCAAAGAACTAAAGGTGGTATCTCCAAATTTACAGATGATACAAAGTTGGGTGAACTGTGAGGAGGATGCAGAGATGTGTGATTTGGACAGACTGAGTGCGTGGGCATCTGCATGGCAGATGCAGCACAATGTGTATAAATATGAGGTTATCCACTTTGGTAGCAACAATAAGAAGACATTATTTTATTTGAATGGGTGTAAATTAAGGGAGGTGAATACTCAAGAGACCTTGGTGTCCTTACGCATCAGTTGCTGAAAGTAAGCACTCAGGCACAGCAGGCAAATAGTATGTTGGCCTTCATAACAATTGGGTATGAATATAGGAATATGGATGTTTTACAGCAATTGTATAGGGCATTGGTGAGGTCACATCTGGAGTATTCTGTGCAGTTTGGGTGTCTTTCACTGATGGAGGATGTTCTTAGAGGGTGTGCAGCAAAGACTTACAAGGCTGATGGCTGGGACGGCAGGACTGCCATAGGTAGAGAGACTAAGTCGGTCAGGATTATATTCATTGACGCTTGAAAGAGTGAGAGGGGATCTCATAGAAACGTAAAAAATTTTAATAGTATTAGACAGGGTAGATTCAGAAAGAATGTTCCCCATGGTGGGAGTCCAGAATTAGGGGTCATAGTTTGAGGATAAGGTGAGAAATTTCTGAAATTTCTTCACCCAGATTGAATAGTGAATCTGAGGAATTCACTACCAGAAAAAGTAGTTGAGGCCAAAATGTGTTATTTTAAGAAAAAATTAGATATAGCTCTTGGGGCTAACGGTGTTAATGCGGGAAGGCAGGGTCAGGATATTGAATTTGATGATGAGCCATGATCAAAATGAATGGCAGAGCAGGCTCTAAGTGCTGAATACCTACTCCTATTTCTATTTTCTACGTATGCTTCAGTGTGATTTGGACAAGCTGAGTGAGTGAGAAGATGCATGGCAGATGCAGTATCCTTAAATATTTCCAGGGGATCTTTGTTATACATCTGAGTCAGCAGAACAGTTCAATAATAATGCATAGCATTCAGATAGTATCAGGCTCAAACTCAAAATCTCCTGATTCACCAAGAGCTCAATTCTAATCTCTGTTTATGTATGTGTGGTCTCAAGATACTGTTTTACCTACTCCCTTCAGCAATGTGAAACAAATGTGTATTCCTCTTAGCCCTCCGGCATGTTTTCATAATGACACACAAAAATTACAAAAAGCACCAGGGAAGAATGGGTTTGCACAAAGTCGCACATACTTAAGTCGTCACATCAATGGCATGTGCTTTTAAAATTCAAAATAATATTAAACAAAATTTTGAACAGTTCTCAAGATCAGAAGATAGATACACAAGCACGGTGGAAGTTCAGGGAACAGTGAGAAAAACACTTGTCACATCTCAACACATTCATCCAGAAAGACACTATTAATTTCTCCATAATACCTCCAGTCACTTATGCATCTTCCAAGTGTCAGGAAGCAGGGATAATTTTAAGTGATCTATGCATGTATTGTTTGCTATTAGAAATAAGGTATAGATTTAAGTGTGTTTCTGCATAAGAAAGGATTAAAACGTTAGTTAGATTCATGTCAAACAAATGTGTTTGCATGTAACGGGGTTTTGGTTTCATTTCAAACTGTGTCCGCATTGTGATTTGAAAGGTTATGATGTGAAAAGCAAAACAAGTGTGAAAAAAGACTGAACTGTTGCTTAGCAACCAGGGGTCACCTTTAAGTTAGAACCAACTTTTCAATGCAGTTTTTAACTGGACCCAAGACAGTAGGAGCTTAGCAGTTGAGATGAAACAGCTCTCACAGCTTTGCCAGAAGCAGAGCAAATGAAGTAATGCAAAGAAAGCAAATCCAAGAAATCAAAGAACAGCCAATTCTGGAAACCAGGGAATGAAAAGAAAGCTTCCAAGAAGATTGAAGTCAAAGTGACAGAAGAAACAGGAATTTGAGCAAGATACTGTTCAAGTAAAAGGCAGAGAAAATGTTCTGAGATAAGAGACAGCTGCAGTAACCAGATTTAAAATGAGGAATCTGACATTAGCGGTAGATCAAAAGTTTGGTGACAGCTTAACACAGCCTGTGAAGCAGTGGTGTCGTGGCTCAGGTAGATATCCTGGAAGTGGATCCTTGTTGAAAACAGCTGAGAGAAAGTGTTGTTTCAAGATTGTAAGGCATATCTGTCTGAGAATGGAGTTTGGAAACACTCATATAAAAGCCAGTGAGGCCAGTTGGTTCACAGTATAATAATGACCTGGGGGGATTGGAGGAGAAATCCAATCAGGGTGGAATTTGCCATGTGGTTTCAGAGTGAAGTTTATCTAAGCATAGCTGGCCTGTTGGTTTACAGGAACTATGTACTTACTATCATGAACCACACTGATGTTATCTGAGAGAGTATCCCAATTTGAAATATCAAATCGGTGATGTATAGTTTTGATCTGGAATGGTGTGAGGAATCACATGAAACCCCAGTGAGAATTACCAGTCCTGTCACTGCATGACCATTTAAGAGAACTACTTATTCAACTAGGATAAATACATACAAACAGAACAATATTCTAAGACAAATAAGTATATGAATCACTAAACACACATGCAGCTTATGTAAAAATTACCCCTTGTTCCAAAATATATCTATAATCTCTGAAGTCCTCAAGGCTTCCTCCATCCCAAACAACACCCAAATAAATCTACAAGTCAAGTCCAGCTTATAGTTATCGCACGATAGGGCTGAGAATCAAGATTGGGAAAACATCTTTCCTTAGTCCAGCAAAGATATTTAAACTGCCTTTACAAAGGTGTCTGTACTACATTGTCACTAAGGCTTAGATGTGAACCTAGCCTCCTGCTTGTGAATTGTAGACTGGCCTTTCAGCTGAGAGGTAAACTGCCCTGCCTGCTTCTAAGACTGCTGGCAATTACACCATTTTTCCTCTCTGACTCTTCATTCTGTGTCTTTGGTTATCTGCATTGCAAATTCCTTAAGAAGTCTCACAACACCAGCTTAAAGTCCAACAGGTTTCTTTGTAGCAAATGCCACAAGCTTTCAGAACACACTGTTCCTTCGTCAGGTGAGTGGGAGCCCTGATCACAAACAGGGCACAAAGACACAAACTCAATTTACATGAATAATGGTTCGAATGTGAATCTTTACAGCTAATCAAGTCTTAAAGGTACAGACTATGTGAGTGGAGAGAGCATTAAGCACAGGTTAAAAAGATGTGTATTGTTTCCAGACAGGAAAGTTAGTGAGATTTTGCAAGTCCAGGCAAGTTGTGGGTGTTACAGATAGTGTGACATGAACCCAAGATCCCGATTGAGGCCGTCCTCATGTGTGCTCAACTTGGCTATCAGTCTCCGCTCAGTGACTGCGCTGTCGTATGTCATGAAGACCACATTGAAGAGCACTTACCCGAAGATCAGAGACCGAATGCCCACGTTTAGGGTGGAAGCTGTAGTGTTCCCCAACAGGAAGAGAACGGTCTTGCCTGGTGATTGTCGAACGGTGTTCATTCATCCGTTGTCATAGCGTCTGCATAGTTTCCCCAACGTACCAAGCCTCAGAACATCCTTTCCTGCAGCATATCAGGTAGACGACGTTGGCCGAGTCACAAGAGTATGTACCGTGTACCTGGTGGATGGTGTTGTCACGTGAGATGATGGCATCCGTTTCGATGATCTGGCACGTCTTACAGAGGTTGCTGTAAGTGTTGTGGTCACTATTCTCCTGAAGGCTGGATAGTTTGCTGCACCTCACTGTACCGCATGCCCACAGATAACCTCACCATGTTCTGCTTCTACAGCTTCCACCTAAACACATTAAAGAAGCCATTCCCTACAGACAAGCCCTCGACAATCACCAGGCAAGACTGTTCTCTTCCTGTTGGGGCACACTACAGCTTCCACCCTGAACATGGGCATTCGGACTCTGATCTTCAGGTAAGCGTTCTCCAAGGCTGCCTTCACGACACATGACAGCGCAGAGTCGCTGAGTAGAGACTGATAGCCAAGTTCCGTACACGAGGACGGCCTCAATCTGGATCTTGGGTTCATGTCACACTATCTGTAACACCCACAACTTGCCTGGACTTGCAAAATCTCACTAACTTTCCTGTCTGGAAACAATACACATCTTTTTAACCTGTGCTTAATGCTCTCTCCACTCACACAGTCTGTACCTTTAAGACTTGATTAGCTGTAAAGATTCACATTCGAACCATTATTCATGTAAATTGAGTTTGTGTCTTTGTGCCCTGTTTGTGATCAGAACTCCCACTCACCTGACAAAGGAACAGCGTGTTCTGAAAGCTTGTGGCATTTGCTACAAATAAACCTGTCGGACTTTAAGTTAATGTTGTGAGACTTCTTTCTGTTTTTACCTCAGTCCAATGCCGGCATCTCCACATCTCAAATTCCTTGACTCTAGAAAATTAGCATGTGTATACTGCCACTGACTTTTAAGTTGTTTCCTAAATGCCTGCTAATGTCGTTACTGGGAAAAATCACATCTCATTATGCCTTTTGAATACTGTCTACTGCTATCGCTAGGCAGATTTCTATCTGTTGCTGGCAATATTTTGCACTCTCTCCTTTCCTTCTCCCCTCTATACTCTAAGAACTGTATAGCGCACAAAAAATCAATACTTTTCACTGTATACCAATACAAGTGACAATAAATCAAATTCTATCATACTTTGTTAAATTCTTGTTACTGATGTTACTAGGCAGATCTATGACATAAGAACATAAGAACTAGGAGCAGGAGTAGGCCATCTAGCCCTTCAAGCCTGCCCCGCCATTCAATAAGATCATGGCTGATCTGTCGTGGCTCAGTTCCACTTTCCCTCCCTCTCCCCATAACCCTTAATGCCCTCTCTTATCAAGAACCCATCAACCAGCTTCTTAAAAATATTTAGCGAGGCAGCCTCCACCACTTCAACGGGCAGAGAATTCCAGAGATTCACCACCCTTTGAGTGAAGAAGTTCCTCCTCAACTCCGTTCTAAACCGCCTCCCCTTTATCTTGAGGCTCTGCCCCCTAGTCCTACTGTCTTTTTTGAGCGGGAAGAGTCTCTCCACCTCTATCCTATCCATCCCATTCATCATCTTATACGTCTCAATGAGATCTCCCTTCATTCTTCTAAACTCTAACGAGTACAAGCCTAGTTTATTCAGCCTCTCCTCATAGCTCAACCCCCTCAACTCCGGTATCAGCCTAGTAAACCTCCTCTGCACTCCCTCCAAGGCCAAAATATCCTTGCGTAGGTGCGGCGCCCAAAACTGCACACAGTACTCCAGCTGCGGCCTCACCAATGCCCTATACAGCTGCAGCAAGACCTCCCTACTTTTATATTCAATCCCCCTCGCTATGAAGGCCAGCATCCCATTCGCCTTCCTGACCACCTGCTGCACCTGCAAGCTGGGTTTTTGCGACTCATGCACAAGGACCCCGAGGTCCCTCTGCACCGTCGCCTGCTGCAGTTTTTCGCCACGTAAGTAATAGTCCTTCCTACCATTCTTCCTACCAAAGTGGACCACCTCACACTTGCCAACATTAAATTCCATTTGCCATTTCCTGGCCTATTCGCCCAGCCTATCTAGATCCTTCTGCAGACTCTCCACACCCTCCGCATAATTTGCCTTTCCCCCAATCTTGGTGTCATCAACAAATTTCGACACCCTACACTCGGTTCCCTCCTCCAGATCATCTATATAAATGGTAAATAGCTTATGGCACAAGATATATTTTATAGACTGCTATCCTTAAAATCTGCATATATTTGTGTAAACAAGTGGGAGTGAAGGAGTATATTACAGTTAAACTTTCCATATTTAATATATGTTTTGGTTTCTGATATTGAAAACTACCTGGCAATCCTGTGACTTTGCTCATCCACATTTTCAAAAAAAGTAAAAGTTACGGTCTTTTAGCCAGGGTTCCATTCTGGCACCTTCCCATCCAATAATATCAAATTGGATCATGACAGCGTTGCTTAAATGACAACATGCTTTTGCAACAAATATTCAACTTAGAATCTCATGTCACATGTGAGTAAAGAACTTGGAATGTTAACACTAAATCTGTAATTTATTTATTTACTGCACCCTCTTGCTCAGTTTCCTGATAAGTCATCAGTTTTTTTTCCCTGTACTACTCATGACTACAGCAATGCCTCACACCTTAACATAATAGCAAGTACCAAATGTTTCCTACCCTTTAACCAATTTAAATTTCCTGGTCCTACATTAATCCGTAAAATTTTAACTTGGTAATTTTTGCAGAAATTTAGCTCTTAACACAAATCTGAGGTTGAACAGAAAGCAATTTTTGTTCCTATGGAAGCTTCCATCAAGTTTTTAGCAGCCCATAATAACACAGCTCCTCCCCAAAATCAGATTAAACCAGCAAATTTTACGACGAACATGTAGCACAGAAACTTTTATGTGTGACATCTGACGTGTGAAGGACTTTTATATATAAATTAGTATTGTACTCAATTGGGTATAATATAATTAATATTGTTGCCATGTTAAAATCAGTCAATATCCACGTCGCATACCGTATGTGCAACATGCCATAGCAAGCACAGCAAAAGAATATAACTGTCCTTGAAATAACATGCCTTGTTATTAAGCAAACGTATATAAAAATCAGATAATTTTACTTAGTATATGCACAAGTTTAACAGGTGTAAACTAGCATTTGCATTTAAAAAATGGTATCCTGAATATAACTCTCTCTAACATTTAGGTAAAATTTGAAATAAAATGAAAATGCTGGAAATATTGCGAAGTATTACTAGCACTTTTGTTTTTATTTCTGATTCCCATTATCTGCACTGTTTTGCTTTCTTATCTATGTGAAATTTATTTGTTTTAAGAAAATAATTCTTCTTCTGGAAAAATGTACTTTGCTGCTTCGAGGCCTTAGGGCCCAGGAGAACACAACCTCATGCTTCCTTGACCTGCAGACGAGTCTAATATGGCAGAAACATAACTAGCATCTCATTATTCTTTTGTTACAACCAACAAGCGCTCAAGCAGAATCCCCATTAAATTCTCGTCAAGTTGACTGAATAAGTTTATCTTCTGTAGGTGCAAACATACATTTAGCTTTTCAGTTCTCTCTACTGACCAGGACAAAGGAGTAACTAGGGAGAGAGTGGGGCCTCTTAAGGATCAACAAGGTCATTTATGTGCAGATCCACAAGAGATGGGTAAGATCTTAAATGAACTTCTCATCAGTATTTACTCTTGAGAAAGGCATGGACGTTAGGGAACTTGGGGAAATAAATGGTGATGTCTTGAGGGGTGTACACATAACAGAAGAGGTGGTGCTGGAAGTCTTAAAGCCGATGAAGTGTATCCCAGGACATTGTGGGAGACTAGGGAGGAAATTGCGGGACGCCTAGCAGAGATATTGAATCATCAACAGCCACAATTAAGGTGCCTGAAGATTGAAGGCTGGCAAATGTTGTGCCTTTGCTTAAGAAGGGTTGCAGGGAAAAGCCTAGGAACTACAAGCTGGTGAGCCTAATGTCTGTAGTATGTAAGTTGTTATAAGGTATTCTGAGAGATAGGATCTATAGGTATTTAGAGAAGCAAGGACTGATTAGGGACAGTCAGCATGGCTTTGTTTCTGGAAAATCATGTGTTGCAAATTTGATTGATTTTTTTGAAGGGGTAACCAAGCTGGTAGATGAGGGCAGTGCAGTCAACATTGTCTACATGGATTTTAGCAAAGCCTCTGACAAGGTACTGTATGGTAGATTGCTGCACACGGTTAAATCTCACAGGATCCAGGGTGAGGTAGCCAATTGGATGCAAAATTGGCTTGATGACAGAAGATAGAGGGTGGTGGTAGAGGGTTGTTTTTAAAGCTGGAGACCAGTTACCAGCAGTGTGTCTCAGGGGTCAGTGCTGGGTCCTTTGTTATTTGTCATCTATATTAATGATTTGGATGAGATTTTAGGAGACATGGTTAGTAAGTTTGTAGAAGACACGAAGATTTGTGGCATAGTGGACAGTGAAGAAGATTATCTAGGATTGCAACGGGATTTTGATCAACCAGGCCAACGAATGGCAGATGGAGTTTAGTTTGGATAAATGTGAGGTGATGCATTTTGATAGATCAAAACAGGGCAAGACTTACTCAGGTAATGGTATGGCATTGGGAATAATTATAGAACAAAGAGATCTAAGGGTACAGGTTCATGGCTCCTTAAAAGTGGAGTCAAAGTGGCCAGGGTGGTGAAGAAGACATTTGGCATGCTTGGTTTCATTGGTCAGAACATTGAATACAAAAGTTGGGGTGTCTTGAAGCTGTACAAGACAGTGGTAAGGCCACACTTCAAATACCATATACAATTCTGGTCACCCTCTTATAGAAAGGATATTATTAAACTAGAAAGAATGCAGGAAAGATTTACTAGGATGCTACCAGGATTTAATGGTTTAAGTTATAATGAGAGGCTGGATAGACTGGACTGTTTTCCCCTGGAGCATAGGACGATTAAGGGTGATCTTATAGAGGTCTATAAAATAATAAGGGCCATAGATAAGGTAGATAGTCAACATCTTTTCCCAAAAGGTAGGGTAGTCTAAAACTAGAAAGCGTAGATTTAAGGTGAGAGGGGAGAGATACGAAAGGGTCCAGAGGGGCAATTTTTTCACACAGAGGATGATGAGTGTCTGGGATGGACTGCCAGAGGTAGTAGTAGAGGCGGGTACAATTTTGTCTTTTAAAACAATTTAGATAGTTACATGGGTAAGATGGGTATAGAGGGATGTGGGCCCAATGCACACAAGTGGGAATGGCTCAGTGGTAAAAACTGGCTTGCATGGACAAGTTGGGCTGATAGGCCTATTTCCATGCTGTAACCATCTATGACTCTAACTATTCCGTCCCATCTGAGAAGTTTGGAGCTTACCTTTTGCTTATTGTTGTTGAACTCAGGCGAGGATTGGTTTGGTTTTTCTTTCTGTTCAGACAGATAATTCTGGTAAATGTTCACGAGTTCCTGGCATTTTTTATACTGCTGTTGCAAAGGTACAAAGTGGGTCAAAGGAAATAGCACAATAGGGAGAAAAAAGTAAAACATGCACTGCTATTTCAATGACATTACAAAGACATTAGAAAGTAACCATTTCCTCTCAAAACGAAGAGACAGGTTCAAGAGGGCAGAAGCTTTATTCAGCATAAAATGGCTTCACAAAGGTAGCAAATCACTCATCTCTCAAGGAAGATTACAGATGGGCAATTTAAGCTCATTTTACCAGAAACACTCACGAATAAATAAACTAAAATAAAAGGAAGAATATGGCAGCTGCACCATTTATTTAATAATCTAATATTGCATCTGGAAGCTTTCAATAACTAGTGAATGATTCACTTTTGATTGGTTATGTTTCAGGGTACTAATGAATATTTCTGCATTTTTTTCAATAAAAGAAAAACAAATTACATTTAACCAGCACTTTATATATTCTCACAACATCCCAAAGTACTGCACAACTAATAAATTAAAGTACAATCACTGTTGCTATGTCGGCAAAGCCTGCAACTAACTTACAAAGGAGATAAATGAGCAGTAAATCTGATATGATGTTCATTTGGGGAAGGAATATTGGCAGACACTGGGAGAACTATTTGCTTTTCAAATAATACAATGTCATATTATGGTCGTGGGATGCATTTCAGAATTACAAATAGGCCTTTAAAAAGGGGACATTACACCGCAGTTAACAGATTTTTCATGAAAACCCTGCCATCATGTAAACATCTCAGCAGTAACAGAATGCTGTACTATTATGAGTGCTGTCTTTCAAAAGTCAATTAACTAATACAGCGATGCAGCACCCCATCATTGCACAATAACGTGTGTGTGATGGAGTTGCTATAAACATTCATACAATACTGTCTGAAGAAAATTAAGAACCCTCTCCCAGGGTTCTGGCCAACATTCTGTCCTCAGCTCAACCTCTTCAGCTGCTTCATCAATAAACTTCCCTCCGTGATAAGCTCAGAAGTAGGAATGTTCATTATTGATTGCAACAACGTTCAATGTCATTTGCGACTCTTCATGAACCAGATCATGTCAATATGTAGCAAGATCTGAACAACATTCAGGCATGGACTGTTAAATGACAATTAGCTTTCAAGTCGCAATGAGCTCAATGCATTCTACGCCTGTTTTAAGCAAGAGATCAGTGAGAGCATGCCCTCCACTCTAGAAGCCCTGGATGAATCTGTATCCAGGGTTACCTTTGCAGATGTCAGAACAGCTTTCTCAAAGGTTAACCCACAGAAAGTGACTGGCCCAGGTGGGGTACCTAGACCACCACTCAGATCCTGCGCGGATCAGCTGGCAGGGGTAATCACAGACATCTTCAACCTCTCTTTATAACAATCTGAGGTCCCTATCTGCTTCAAGAAGACGACCATCTTTCCAGTACCTAAGAAAAATCAAGCAGCATGCCTTAATAACTATCAATCAGTGGCTCTGACCTCCATCATTATGAAGTGCTTCGAAAGGCTGGGCACGGCACAGATCAATTCCAGCCTCCAGGACTATTTGGATCCACTACAGTTTGCCTACCTCCGCAACAGGTCCACAGCAAACGCCATCTCCCTGGCCCTGCACTCAACCCTGGAACACCTGGATAACAAAAACACCTATGTCAGATTCCTATTTATTGACTACAGCTCAGCCTTCAACACTATTATTCCCACAAAACTCAACTCCCAACTCCATGGCCTGGGCCTCAGCACCCCCCTCTGCGACTGGATCCTGAACTTCCTAACTCTCAGACCACAAGCAGTAAGGATAGGCACCAACACCTCCTCCACAATCATCCTCAACACCGGTGCCCTACAAAGCTGTGTTCTCAGCCTCCTATTATACTCCTTATACATCTATGCCTGTGTGGCCAAATTCCCCTCCAATTCAATTTTCAAGTTGGCTGAGGACACCACTGTAGTGGGTTGGATCGAAAAACTGCAGCAGGCGACGGTGCAGAGGGACCTCGGGGTCCTTGTGCATGAGTCGCAAAAACCCAGCTTGCAGGTGCAGCAGGTGGTCAGGAAGGCGAATGGGATGCTGGCCTTCATAGCGAGGGGGATTGAATATAAAAGTAGGGAGGTCTTGCTGCAGCTGTATAGGGCATTGGTGAGGCCGCAGCTGGAGTACTGTGTGCAGTTTTGGGCGCCGCACCTGCGCAAGGATATTTTGGCCCTGGAGGGAGTGCAGAGGAGGTTTACTAGGCTGATACCGGAGTTGAGGGGATTGAGCTATGAGGAGAGGTCTCATTGAGACGTATAAGATGATGAATGGGATGGATAGGATAGAGGTGGAGAGACTCTTCCCGCTCAAAAAAGACAGTAGGACTAGGGGGCACAGCCTCAAGATAAGGGGGAGGCGGTTTAGAACGGAGTTGAGGAGGAACTTCTTCACTCAAAGGGTGGTGAATCTCTGGAATTCTCTGCCCGTTGAAGTGGTGGAGGCTGCCTCGCTAAATATTTTTAAGAAGCGGGTTGATGGGTTCTTGATAAGAGAGGGGATTAAGGGTTATGGGGAGAGGGCGGGAAAGTGGAACTGAGCCACGACAGATCAGCCATGATCTTATTGAATGGCGGGGCAGGCTCGAAGGGCTAGATGGCCTACTCCTGCTCCTATTTCTTATGTTCTTATGTTCAATGACGTGCTGGAATACAGGAATGAGATAGTGAATCCGGTGAACTGGTGCAGCAACAATAATCTCTCCCTCAATGTCAACAAAACGAAGGAGATTGTCATCAACTTCAGGAAGAGTAAAGGAGAACATGCCCCTGTCCACAACAATGGGGATGAAGTAAAAATAGTCAAGAGCTTCAAGTTTTTAGGTGTCCAGATCACCAGAAATCTATCCTAGTCCCCCCATGCCAACACAATAGTTAAGAAAGCCCACCAATGCCTCTACTTTCTCGTAAGACAAAGGAAATTTGACATGTCAGCTCTGACTCTCGCGAATTTTTACACCATAGAAAGCATTCTTTCTGGTTGTCTCACAGCTTGGTATGGCTCCTGCTCTGCCCAAGGCCACGAGGAACTATAAACGGTAGTATGTAATCCAATCTATCATGCAAACCAGCCTCCCATCTTGAAAATTGACTCTGCCTACACTTCCCACTGTCTCAGCAAAGCAGTCAGCATAATTAAGGATCCTACACACCCTGGACATCCTTTCTTCCACCTTCTTCCATCGAGAAAAAGATACAAAAGTGTGAGGTCACGTACCAACCAACTCAAGAACAGGTTCTTTCCTGCTGCTGTCAGACTTTTGAATGGACTTACGTTGCATTAAGTTGATCTTTCTCTACACTCGAGCTAATGACAATTAGACTATATTCTGCACTCTCTCCTTTTCTTCTCTATGAACGATATGCTTTATCTGTGTATTGCACAAGAAACAATACTTTTCATTGTATGCTCATATATGTCACAATAATAAATCAAATCAAAGTGACCATGGCCAACAAGACAGAATCTAACTATCTACCCTTGACAACCAATGGCATTACCATCACTGAATCTCCCACTATCAATATTCTGGGGATTACCATGGATCAGAAGCTGAACTGGACTAGCCATATGAATCCTGTGGCAACAACAGCAGAAACCTGCAGACTGTGTGGGCTGCATGGCGGCACAGTGGTTGGCACTGTTGCATCACAGCGCCAGGGCCCCGGATTCGAGTCCCAGCTTGGGTCACTTTCCCGGATTCGAGTCTGCACGTTCTCCCCATTTCTGCATGGGTTTCCTCCAGGTGCTCCGGATTCCTCCCATAATCCGAAAGATGTGTTTGTTAGGTGTACCAGTCATGCTAAATGCTCCCTCAGTGTACCCGACCAGGTGCCGGAGTGTGGAGACTAGGGGATTTTCACAGTACCTTCACTGCAGTACTAATGTAAGTCTACTTGTGAGACTAATAAATAAACTAAAAAAAAAACTTAACCACCAATGAGACAAGAACTTAAATTTAAACACTCCAAGCCTCCAGTTTCACCAAATTCAGACAGGATAAAGCAACAAGTAAACTTAACAGCATATAGACCAACCTGTTTGAGCTTCAGGGGTTTGTCATGGTTCTGTTGTTAAATTGCATACGTTTTCCATTCGCCCTTTGCTTCCACCTTTCAGTTGAAAGCACAGAGCGATTAGGAACACTTCAGAGATTCACCAAACTAATGCCACTCAACCTCAATTGACTGGAATGTACAAGAGTGGAAGCCCTCCAAAACTGGAAAGACCACCTTCAGCATAGGAGAGAACTCAAATACTTTCAAAAAAGTGGCTAGTAGAATCTGTACCTCTGAGACTCCAGCCTCTTCAAATCAAGTGAATCACTTGAGTTACTCTTTGGCTCAATGTTGATGTTGTACTCAAACTGAAATTCTACAGTCAATTCCACTTCTACCAAACCAATGTAGTCTCGGAATATTTTGACAAAGGGCTAATAACTTGACCTAAAAGGCCAGCCATTTGTTAGCTGTCAAATCTGACTCTTGAGAATAAATGAAACCAAACCCAATTGTTAATTCTGCAGGGTCTCACAAATGGTTTGTGGTTATTTGCAAAGCTTGAGTTGAATGTATAAACCTTTTTATGTTTTCCACAGCAGCATTGGCACATTTTTCAAGGACAAACTGCAGCATACACATGCTCACACTTGTCTGTCCCTAAAGTGCCCTGAATATAATCACTTCAATCAAAATTGCTTCAATCAAGCAAAGGTTATTGCTGTTGTGAAATTATCTGCCAGTCTCTGCGGGCATTCTCTCCAAGCAACACTTACCCTCCCAAAATAATGGCTAATTTCTTATCTGACACCATATATTTAAGAATAAAGGCAGCAGATAATGACAATAAACAAATCCAAATTTTTCTCGAGTTCTGGAAATAAAATTTCAAATAAAACAAGGCACTAATTCATATTCTTGAACTTTCTTCATAAAATACAATATAATGTAAGGAGCCTCAGGATGTAGAAAACCTTTTTGAATTTGACTAATAAGAGATTGAAAGATACAAAAAAAGTGAAGTTTTTGATTACAGTACAAAGGTGCAAAACATGGTGACTGCTGCCCTCTGCAGATCATCTCAATGAATGACTTGCATTTACTCACTGAGCTTTTGTTTTTGATATTTTGTTTCCAAAATCTCTTTGGAATAAAACAGTATTCAAATTCTAGATGTTGCTGAAAAGAAACATGATCATTGAATTATAGAATGCCTACAGTAAAGTTTATTTATTAATCACAAGTAAGCGTTACATTAACACTGCAATGAAGTTACGGTGAAATTCCCTTAGTTGCCACAGTCTGGTGCCTGTTGGGATCAATGTATCTAACCAGCATGTCTTTCAGAATGTGAGAGGAAACCAGAGCACCCAGAGGAAACCCACGCAGACATGGAGAGAACGTGCAAACTCCACACAGACAGTGACGCAAGCAGAGAATAGAATCCCTACAATACAGAAGGAGGCCATTCAGCTCATCACACCTGTACCAACTCTCCAAATAAGCATCAAATAAGCGCACCCTCCATCGTCTCCCCATAACCGCATACATTTACCATGGTTAATCCACCTAATCTGCACATCTTTGAACTGTGGGAGGAAACCAGAGCACCCGAAGGAAACCCATGCGGACACGGGAGAGCGTGTGAACTTCACAAAGCTAGATAGCCACCAAGGCCAGAATCAACCCCAGATGGCTGGCACGGTGAGGCAGCAATGCCACCATGCTGAAGCTTTTCATTTTGCAGTCATCAGAACAAATGATAGAATGCCAAATTTCAAATGGTCACAACAATCTATACTATAGAAGTACCAACTGGTGGGCAAGTCGACTCTGATTGGCCAGGGCACTTACACAGAGGAACAATGGGGGAACCTTAGGCTCCACAAGCTCCCAGGTAATTCAAGAAAGGTACAACACTTGAACATATTGCTTTTGTTTGCAGGGAACAGGCCCCTGCATGAATGTATGTCATTTCTAACAAGTGTAAATAAGCCACATTATAGGCTTGATTAGTGACCTTAAATTGGTTGTTAGTACAGCTATAACCACCCTCAGGATCATTCAGCAAGTGCTGCCTAATTGTGGAATCACACCTCACAGTAGACATTTTGTTTTGGGTTTTGCAAGCACAGTCTGGTTAAGTATGGTCTGTACTCTGCCTATTATGAACAAAGGAACTCAGTGAGAAGATACTGTTGGTAGTACTTCTCCAGTGCTTTGAAGTGCTTGCTGTAAATCATTGAAGTCTCTGAAGTAAATAGGGATGTGGGGAATCAGTGGATGCTTAAAATACTCTCTTCCTCAAAGACTATACTGGCACATAGGAGATGATGATGTATTTTGTCCTGAATCTTGCTCCAAAATCAGATGGAGTTGTCTGCTGAAATTCTGAAACATGGAGATACCATCCTGGTATGGCTGCACGATTTCATGTCCCCATCTGGAAGGAATACATGTCGGGGGTCTCAGGACTGCTGTGATCATGACTACATTCCAGGGAGACAAATCCATTTGAGATAACTGCAGAGGAGTTTCTATGCTATCTGCCACAGGAAGATCACTGCAAGAATTCTCCTCGGCCGCTTCCTCCAAGTAGCCCAGAGACTCCTTTTGGAATTGCAGTGCAGCTT
The DNA here is from genome assembly GCF_965287045.1 of Carcharhinus amblyrhynchos. Classification (NCBI taxonomy): domain Eukaryota; kingdom Metazoa; phylum Chordata; class Chondrichthyes; order Carcharhiniformes; family Carcharhinidae; genus Carcharhinus; species Carcharhinus amblyrhynchos. The sequence goes on along the minus strand of NC_137324.1, from coordinate 40,822,215 downwards.
TCACCCATCGTGAGGCACCAAAGTTCCAGATAAGTGCCAGGAATATCATCAACTGTTGCACAAGGTCTTGTGTGACCTCAAAAAAAGTATCTGATGCCACTCCAAAGTTATTCTTAACAACTGACACAATGCTTCCTTTTTTAGCCAGATTACTTCTAATTCCCATATTGACTTTCATGACGGGGGACATATTTGAAATTCTTCTCTCTAGCCAAGTTAGGTGAATCTTATAACCTTGTTTAAATCCTTTCAAACTTGGTCCCCAAGTGCAAGTAAGCATTCACTTTTCATGTGATGACTAACATGCTCCAGCATTTTACCTGTCTCTGTTCCCTCTCTTTCAGGTTCTTGCAGACTGATCTGTCTGAGGTTCAGGGATCCCTTCAGAAAAACACTGGAACCCAGTACTATGATGGCTTATTATGGATTCTTCACCTCTCAAAGCCCATGTTCATGATAACATGAATCACATGGGCCCTGTATCCAGATAGAAATTAGTTAAATGCAACTCAAGATCCCCCAGCTCCATCCTATTTTTGAATTAAATAGACAGTTTGAAGTTTATCCATTCACAAAGCATAACATGCTTAACATCTCCCTCCGACTTAGAGATTAACAGTCTATTCAATATTAACACAGCTGCCTTGGTCATTGATCACAGATGTGAATATCTTTCATGGTAAAGCTAACCTCCACAACCCCACCCATCTCTCTCCCTTTAACTTTCAACAACCAAGCCTCCCACCCCCTAAGCTTCTTGTCCGGCAGAATTCAGAACAGATTATATAACCCCTGCATTCCCCATTTTACTCTGACTTTAAAATGTGTCCCAAAACATAAAAATCTTATTTGAATAACCAGCAGCAAGTCTTTTCTGAGTATTAAAACAAAGGATTTTTATGTGACGGGGGATCGGAATCGATGCAGGAAGTCAGAGGAAAGTAAAGTGGGATCAGAAACAAAAGGTGGTAAGGGGAAAAATGGAAGGCAGAGAAACCAAAGATAAAAATCAAAAAGGCCATAAAACAGAGACTGTGGAGAACTCAGTGAATGGACCCAATTAGGCTAAGAAAAATAAAACATGGAGAGCGTACAAAACATGACAGAACAAATGGTCTGAGGTGTGCTTGCTTTAATGCAAGGGGTATGACAGGTATGGCAGGTGAACTTGAAGCTTGGATTACTACATGAAGCTAGAATGTTGAGGCAATTACAGAAACTTGGATGAAAGAAGGGCAGGGCTGCCAGTTTAGCATTCCAGGATTTAGATGCTTTAGGCGAGATAGAGAGGGTGGTAAAAGAGGTGGGGGCATTGCTTTACTGATTAAGGAGAATGTCACTGCTTTACAGAAGGAGGACTCTTCGGAGGGATCATGCAGTGATGCCATATAGGTATAACTCAGGAACAGGAGTGGTGCAATCACACTGTTGGGGTTGTACTACACACCTCTGAACAGCCAGCATAAAGTGGAGGAGCTGACATGTCAGCAGATTATGGGAAGATGTAAAAACAACAGGGTTGTTGTGATGGGTGATTTTAACATAGACTGGGATTCCTTTAGTGTCAGGGCTTGGATGGGGCAGAGTTTGTTCAGTGTGTCCAAGAGTGTTTCTTGAGGCAATACGTAGATAGTCCAACTCAGAGAGAGGTTATCTTAGATCTACTTCTGGGAAATGAGCCTGGACAGGGATTGATGTCTCAGTGGGGGACCATTTTGAGATCACAATTCTATAAGTTTCAAGATACTTGTAGAAAAGGATATGTCTCACAAAGGGCATGTCTCACAAATTTGATTGAGTTTTTTGAAAGGTAACCAAGAAGGTAGATGAGGACGGTGAAGATGATATGGTCTACATGGACTTTAGCAAAGCCTTTGACAAGGTGCCACATGGTAGGATCCAGGGTGAAGCAGCCAAATGGATACAAAATTGGCTTGATGACAAAAGACAAGGGGTGGTTGAAGAGGGTTGTTTTTCAAACTGAAGGCCTGTGACCAGCAGTGTGCCTCAGGGATCAGTGCTAGGTCCACTGTTATTTGTCATTTATATTAATGATTTGGATGAAAATTTAGGAGATATTGTTAGTAAGTTTACAAATGACACCAAGATTGGTGGTATGGTGAACAATGAAGACGATTATCTAGGATTGCAATGGGATCTTGATCAATTAGGCCAATGGGCTGAAGAATGGCAGATGGAGTTTAATTTAGATAAATGTGAGGTGATGCATTTTGGTAGAATGAACTAGAGCAGAACTTACTCAGTTAATGGTAGGGTGTTGGGGAAGGTATAGAACAAACAGATCTAAGGATACAGGTTCAAAACTCCTTGAAAGTGGAGTCACAGGTGGACAAAGTGATGAAGGTGTCTTTGGCATGTGAAAGCGAGAGGGGGAAGTTTAAAAGAGATGTAAGGGCCAAGTTCATCACACAGAGGGTGGTGAATGCCTGGAATGCGCTGCCGGAGGTGGTGGTGGAAGCAGATTCTATAACAATATTCAAGAGGCATCTGGATAGATACACGAATGATGTGGAGATGCCGGCATTGGACTGGGGTAAAGCTAGTGGTGTTTGCTACCAAATAAACCTATTGGACTTTAACCAGGTGTTGTAAGACTTCTTACTGTAGATACATGAATAGGCAGGGAACAGAGGGCTATGGACCACAGAGGCAAGAAATTATTAGGGAGGCATTTAGGTCGGCACAGACTTGGTGAGTGCAAGGGCCTGTTCCTGTGCTGTACTGTTCTTCGTTCTCTTTGTGCTCACTCCAAAATCTAATGCCGTGGTGCTCACTCCCATAGTCTCACACACAAATAAAGTACACTTGAAGAGAATACTGCACACTGGTTATAAGTGTTACAATCAGGATGGGAAGAATGCGCAGTTGATGCAGTCTCATTACCCCACAGGTCGCAACATTAATTTAAAAGGTTGAATTCACTCACCAATATAGCCTATTGTTTATCTTTGCTGCTGTTAGATCCAAAATAAAAAGCCAGTTTTTTTTAAATATACTCAGAATAATTGTAAAACAAACTTACACAAGTTACACCTAACTGCAAGTGTAACTATCTATTCCCTTCGAAAGATAGCCCAGCATGCATACCCGCACAAAGTGAAAACAGATAGGGCGTCTGCAGAGATGGGTTTTGGAGGATACGTTTCATGACAAAGGATGAAATTCGCATGGTTTCAATGCTGTCAATCCTAAACTCGCTTGTGTGAAGTCTGTACCCAGTAGTATGTCAGGAGGTTCTCACCAGTGGAGTTTCAGTATGGAGCAGCATTAAAGCCAAATCAATTAATCTCATCTCAGCTTTTCAGTTTCCAAATGCAGATAAGTTTTACTCAGATGAGGATTCTCTGACAACAGACTGATAACCACAAATGCAATTTCCAGCAAGGTTGGGAGAGCGCAATTTGGGCAGCCATCCTTCTCAGCTTATCCCCTAAAACAGATTGATTTCAAAAATCATAGGTCCAAAATGTAAAGCTTTCTCTCATGTGATTCCCAGTAAATTACTAGCCTTTACCAGTTTTTCCCTAATCAATTAAATTTGTCAATTAAAGTGTCCAGAGGTAAGAAGTGTCCATATTTTCACAGAGAGTGGTGAGTGTCTGGAACAAGCTGCCAGAGGTAGTAGTAGAAGCAGGTACAATTTTGTCTTTTAAAAAGCGTTTAGACAGTTACATAGGTAAGATGGGTATAGAGGGATATGGGCCAAATGTGGGCAATTGGGACTAGCTTAGGGGTTTAAAAAAAAGGGCAGCATGGACAAATTGGGCCGAAGGGCCCGTTTCCATGCTGTAAAACCCTATGACTCAATGATTGCAGTTCAAAACAAAATCAGGTCATTCTCCTAAGTACCATGCTAGTCAGGTGACTTCTGGAAAAAGACAGGCTTGCTCCCTGTACAAAGGTAAACTTGTGATCCTTCTTTAACAAAATCTCCAGGTCTGCATCCAACTGTCCAGGTAATGCAATATCCTTCTATATTTTAAGAGAAGAATATAGTTTTGAAAGATATGATACAAACATAAGTAAAAGTAAGAAATATGATACAATTGTGTATTCTGTTTCACGGGGACGTGACTCACTCCTGCTTCACCACCAGACTGTGCCCCGCAACCACAATCCTCTGAAAGGACTGAACTGCAGCATCAAGCAAGGCTAGGGGAAATGACGTCTGCATTCAAATCAACATCTCTTGGTGTCCAGACATAGCAACACTGGCATGTTTCTGTTCCGCAGACCAAGAAAACTTGACACTAAAATGCCGCCCCTACTACCTTCCGCAGAGCTCACCTCTGTTATCCTGACAGCAGTTCACATCCCACCCCATGGTGACATGAAGACAGCACTGTACGAAATGTACACCATCACAAATATCTCGAAGCCTTGTTCTTCATGGCGGGGACTTCAATCAGGCCAAACTCAAGCGCGTCCTACCAAGATACCACCAACATGTCTCCTATTCCACCAGAGGCCCAAACACTTAGACCATTGCTATACAAATATCAAATGTGCCTACTGCTCTATTGCCTTTGCACACTGGCAAATTAGACCACAAGGCTGTGTTCATTCTTCTTGCTTATAAGCAAAAACTGAAATGAGATAATCCATTAAAGAAAGTCATGTAATGTTGGTCTGAGGAATCAGATGATCTCCTGCAGGACTGCTTAGAGTTAGTGGACTAGTCAGTATTTAAAAACTCTGAACCAGCCTGAACTACACCTGTATAGTAGCTGACTTCATTAGTAAATGTGTGCCAAAGAAGCAAATCTGCATGTTTCCCAACTGGAAACCATGGATGAACAGGGATATCCACTGCTTGCTGAAGTCCAGGTCTGAGGCTTCTATACAAGAAATCCAGATATAATCCACGGAGATCCATCAAAGATGGCAAGAGACAGTACAGGACCAAGCTGAAGTCCCAGTCTGGCCACACGGACTCTTGCCGACTATGGCAAGGTCTGCAAGACAAGGCAACTGGATGAAGGCATGTACATTCGCCGGCACCAATGCACCTCTCCTCAATGAGTTTACAGCAATCTGAGGTCCCTATCTACTTCAAGAAGACGACCATCTTCCCTGCGCCAAAGGAAAGCCAGGGAGTGTGTCTTTACGACTATTGTCCAGTGGCTCTGGCACCTATCATTATGAAGTACTCCAAAAGGTTAGTCACAACACAAATCAATAACAGCCTCGCACATTGCCTGAATCAACTACAGTTCGCCTATCACTGCAGCAGATCCTCAGCAGACGCCATCCCCCTAACCCTACGCTCAAACCTGGAACACGTGGATAATGAAGACACCTATGTCAGATTCCTTATTGACTACACCTCAGCCTTCAACATTATTCCAACAAAACTCATCTCCAAACTCCATGGCCTGGAGCTCGGCTCCTCCCTCTGTGACTGGATCCCAGACCATAATCAGTTAGGATAGACAACGCCTCCTCCTCTACAATTATCCTCAACACCATTGCCCCACAAGTCTGCATCCTCAGCCCCTTACTATACTCCTTATATATCTGCGGCTATGCAGCCAAATTCCCCTCCGAGTAGCTTTTCAAGTTTGATGACGCCACTGTAGTGGGTCAGATCTCAAACAATGACAAAACAGAGGACAGGAAAGAGATAGACAATCTGGTGAAATGGTGCAAAGACGATAATCTCTCCCTCAACGTTTACAAAACAAAGGAGATAGTCATCGACTTCAGGAAGCATAGCGAGAGACATGCCCCTGTCTACATCAATGGGGACAAAGTGGAAAAGGTCAAGAGTTTCAGGTTTCTAGGTGTCAAGATCACCTACAATCTGTCCTGGTTCCTCTGTGTTGATGTTATAGTTAAGAAAGCCCACCAACACCTCTACTTTCTAAGGAGGCTAAGGAAATTTGGCATGACCACTACGAATCTCGCCAATCTTTAAAGATGCAGCATAGAAAGCATTCTTTCTGGTTGCATCACAGCGTTGGTATGGCCTCTGCTGTCCAAGGACCCAAAATCCATAAAGAGTCATGAACGAACCCCAGTCCATCAAGCAAACCAGCCTTCTATCCATTGATTTTGTCTTCATTTCCCGCTGCCTCAGAAATGCTGCCAGCATAATCAAGGACTGGACACATCCCAGATATACTCTCTTCCACCTTTTTCCATCAAGAAAAAGATACAAAAGTCTGAGGTCACGTACCAACCGACTCAAGAACAGCTTTCTCCCTGCTGCCATCAGACTTTTGAATGAACCTACCTCGCACTAAGTTGATCTTCCTCTACACCCAAGCTATGACTGTAACACTACATTCTGCACTCTCTCATCTCCTTCTATATGAACAGTATCTTTGTCAATATAGTGCATAAGAAACAATACCATTCACCGTTTACTAATACATGTGACAATAATAAATCAAATCAAGTGATAGCTCACAATTCACCTGACGGTCTTGTTCTGGAAAATACACATTACAAGCCTGATTAAAAACACGTCTTCATTCCTGAAAGGTAATTCGGTGAAAACGACAGTCAAAGTCATGTGCAGAAGTTGTTTCAGGATTCCATCGAAAGGATGGACTTTCTGCAGGTCATTTAAGTTTAGTTGCTTCTAATGCCATTAACAGGTTAGTTTGTTATATTGGTGGACCCATAAAGGAACAGGCTTGGAGACCTAACAATGTTTCTGATTCTCTAATTCTTAAAGGCACTTGACTGCTACTGCCTCTTTCTGCAGACAGCACTTAATGATTACAAAGGGATACCTTACAATGTGTGCCCCTAATAATTTCAGTTCCCTTTCCAAATATAGGTTGATTCACTACATCCTGGTTTATTGTTTTAAGATATTCATCTTGAGGGATAGTTAAGACAGTACTCATTCTCCTGTATAGTTAACAGATTTTGCATCTGGGGTATGTCCTTCTCTGTTAGAGAGTGGTTTAGCATTAGAATACACAGCAAGAGCCACCTGAATTTTGTTCATTTTAAAAAACAAGGTGATTGGCTGTTTCAGGTGAGATTTGCTGCCAGAAGGCGGATTTGCAGAAGACCCCCTCTGTCTTCGTGTAAAGGCAAACGTCCAGGTGAGGTCAGCAGAGCGGCGACACAATGAGAAAGCATTAGTTGGCAATCTAGTTGAGAGAGAACACTTGGGGACGAGTGACCATAATATGGTAGAGTTTTGTCAAGGTGGATAATGTAGTTGATTCTGAGACCAGGGTCCTGCATCTCAATAAGGTGACTATGATGGTATGAGGCATGAATCGGCCATGATGGACTGGGAAACATTATTGAAAGGAAAGACAGTGCACAGTGGCAGGCATTTGAAGAATGAATAGGTGAACTCCAGATGTTGTTTATTCCTGTTTGGCGCAAGAGTTGTTAGAGAATTGTAGCCAAATCATGGCTTACAAGGGAAATTAGAGATAGTATCAGTTTCAAGGAAGAAGCATATAAATTGACAAAAAAAAGGCCTGTGGATTCAGCAAACAAGGACCAAGGGATTGATTAAGAGAAAAACAGAGAATGAAAGTAAGTTAGCGGGAAATATAAGAACTGACTATAAAAGTTTCTGTAGACATGTAAAGAGCAAAAGATTGACAAAAGCAAATGTAGGCCCTTTACAGTCCGAACAAGAGAATTCATAACAGAGAATAAAGAAATGGCTGCACAATTAAATATATACTTTGCTTCAGCCTTCACAAAGAAAGACCTGAGTAACGTGCCAGAAGTGCTGAGAGAAACATGTTTTAGAGAGGAGCTGAAGGAAATCAGCATTAGTAAAGGAATGGTTTTGGGGAAATTGATGGGATTGAAGGTGGATAAATCTCTAGGTCCTGATAATTGGTGGTTATTTCCCAAAGTTCTTTGGACTGTAGAATAATGCCTACAGATTAGAGTGTAGCTAATGTAAGCCCGCTATTCAAAAAGGGAGGTAGCGAGAAAACAGGGAAATATAGATCAGTAAGCCTAATGTTGGTACTGGGGAAGTTGCTGGAGTCTATGATCAAGGATTTCATAATCTGCATTTGGAAGGCAGTGGTATAATCAGACAAAGTTAGCATGGATTTACAAAAGGGAAACCATGCTTGATGAACATATTGGAATTTTTTGAGGATGTAATTGATAGAGTTGACTGAGGAGAACCAGTGAATGTGGCTTATTTCACCTTTGAAGGCTTTCGACAAAATCTCACATAACAGACTACTATGGAATTGCAGGTAATGTTTTGAGATGGATAGAAAACTGGTTAGCAGATAGGAAATAAATAAACAGTTGACATAAATGGATCTTTTTCTGATTTGCAGTCAGTTGCTAGTGAGGTTTTGCAGCGATCCATGCTAGAACTCCAACTGTTCAGATTACGTACTAATGATTTGGAAGCAGGAACTGAATGTATTATCTCCAAAATTTGCAGATGATACAAAGTTAGGGGAGAAGGTGAACTTTGAGGAGGATGGAGAAATCCTTTGGCATGATTTGGACAGTCTAAGTGTGTGGGCATCTGCATGGCAGACGCAATATAATGTGGATAAATGTGAGGTTATTACTTAAATGGGTGTAAATTGAGAGAGATGGATACTTAACTAGACCATGGTGTCCTCATGCATCAGTCACAGAGCAATTGTGCAGATACAGCAGGCAGTAAAGACGACAAATGGTATGTTGGCCTTCATAAGCTAGCGGATTTGAGTATAGGGATACGGGTATTTTACTGCAATTGTATAGGGTATTGATGAGACCACACCAGGACTTCTGTGTATCTGAGGAAAGATGTCTTTGCTATTGAGGGAGTATAGCAAAGGTTTACCAGGCTGATTCATGGGATGGCAGGTCTGTCATATGAGGAGACGATGATATTCACCGGAGTTTAGAAGAGTGAGGGGGCTTGCATAGAAACTTTTAAAATTGTAACAGGGTTAGACAGGAGAGATTCAGAAGGAATGTCCCCAATGGTTGAGAAGTTCAGAACTAGGGGTCATAGTTTGAGGATAAGGGGTAAACCTTTTAGAACTGAGCTGAGGAGAAATTTCTTCACTCAGAGAGTGGTGAATGTGTGGAATTCACTACCACAGAATATAGTTGAGGCCAAAACATTGTCTGATTTCAAGAAGAAATTAGATATAGCTCTTGGGGCTAAAGGGATCAAGGGATATGGGAGGAAAAGAGGAGGATATCAGGATACTGAGTTCACTGATCAGCGATGATCAAAATGAATGGTGGAGCAGGTTCAAAGTGCCGAATGGCCTACTCCTGCTTCTAGTTTCTCTGTTCTATGTTTCTATGTAAATCACATGGCACTCTTCTAACCTGCAGCAAATACAAGCTTTCCTCAAGACAACCCACCCATTCCAGGTATTACTCTGGTAAACCTTCCCTGAACTGCTTCCAATTCATTTATATCTTTAAGATGCAATCAACACCGCAGGCCACTTTGTTCTGGATGATGTCAAGCTTATTGAGTATTGTTAGAGCTGCAGTCATCAGAAACGTGGAGAGAATTCCATCACACTGTCGATTTGTGCTGTGTAGATGGTGGACAGGCTTTGGGGAGGGTCAGGAGTGAAGTTACTTGCCGCAGGATTCCTAGCTTCTGACATGCTCTCATAACCACAGTATTTATATAGCTGGTCCAGTTCCATTCTTTTGCAGCTCTGAGGGAGTGTTTTATTGTCAGAGATACTGTTGCTTGGATGAGATATTAAACTGAGATTCATGACAAAACTTCAAAGAACAGCAGGGGAATTATTGCAGTGACAGGGCTTCCCCTGTCTTCAGCAGCATTATAAACTGATTAAATAGTTCTTAAACACATTTGAGCCAAGACCCATCAAATAAAATGGAGCCTTCTTGTGTTCCTCTAACTAAGGATAAATCTGCAAATTAAATATCACTCTTTCTATTGCAGTAGCCCCCCTTCTTTCTCCCCCCCACTTAGGTTCACTCTTCCTTCATTTCATGCATGCTCAATCTGACTTCTTACATTCACTCTCTTCTGTTCTGGCTTTAACTTCCTTAAATTACAGGGGAGGGGAGGGGTCATTCAGCAGTTTAGCAAGTGAGCAAGGCAGGCCATTTGGATCGACCTGTGTTAGAAACTAATAAGACTAGGGCGACTCAAGTATTTAATCTAAAATAGTCATTGTAATTTAAGTTGACTAATTTATTAGAGTTTTTTGAGGCTGTAACAAGTAGAGTAGGTAAAGAGCAATTGGCAGGTGTAGCATACCTGGATTTCCAATAGGCCACGCAAAAGGTGCATTGTAAAAAGTAACATTTATTTATTAGTTACAAGTAAGGCTTATATTAACACCGCAATGAAGTTACTGTGAAATTTCCCCTAGTCACCACACTCCGGCACCTGTTCGGATCAATGCACCTAACCAGCACATCTTTCAGACTCTGGGAGGAAACTGAAGCACCCAGGGGAGACTCACAAACACACGGAAGAATTGCAAACTCCACACAGACAATGACCCCAGCCGGGAGTCGAACCCGAGTCCATGGCACTGTGAGGCAGCAGTGCCCGAGGCACAAGATACCACTTTTTGTTCTGGCTGGGGAATCTAGAATGATGAAGCATCAGTTCAGGAAAAGGGGTTGATCATTTTAGACTGAGGCGAAGAGAAATTTCTTCAAAGGATTGAGAATCAATGGAACTTTCTACCTCAGAGGAGTTGCAGATCCATCATTATTGAACATATTTAAGGCTCTCAGGGGATCAAAGGATATAAGGAAAAGACAAGAAAGTGCAGTAGGAGCCCAAGATTAGCCATGATCGTACTGTATGGCAGAGCAGGCTCAAAGGACCACATGCTCTTCTCCTGCTCCTATTTCTTATATTAAGATCTAATATTTGTGTCACTCTTTAGGTGTTCAGTTAAAATGATTGAGTGCCAAATGCAGTGCTTTCAGACTGTGGGAAAAATTCAAACTCAAACCAATTACATAAAATTGTGTGAATTTGATTGCTCATTTCCAATTATTCACTGGTTTGCCATGAATAGCTTTAAAAAAATGAGTAATATGACTGTTCAGTTTTTTATTCAATTATTCAGCATTGGTGGTTTGCAAACTGATTTTGATCTGTTCGTTTTTAGTCAATCAGCTGTTTTATCAGGGTCATTATTTTGGCTAATCACTACTTTATGTCCAACAAATTCTGGCATTTTGAGGTGCGTTTTTTTTATCTAAAGGCATGATACACCAAATATAAAATTATCACGTAGATAGCACACAGTATTAGAGGAAGAAAGAAAAATACAGAGAGCAAACTCTGGGGATTCAGAGGTGGATTTGGAGGCAGGGAATAAGGTGAGTCTACCAGCAAGCCACAGAGAAAGACACTGTGCCACTTTCCCAGTGTTTTTTACTCCTCTTGTTTTTCCCAGACTCAGCATTTGTCTGGTGATTACAACCTACCCAGTAATGTCAGCAAGTCAATTACGCTGGTTAAATGACATTAGCAGCATATTTGCAAGAGCAATGCACAGACCCCATGTAGTGTCATAACCTCAACTGCTCAGAGGGCACATGCTGTGGACATCTGCAGGCAAACACTTGCCATTGCAAAAGCAATGGTAGTCTCCTTTCTTCCTGGTCATTTCATTCTACCCTCTTTTGAAACATTTGCCTCAGCAGTGCACTGATACTCTGGCTGCTGTCAAGATCATCAGTGCTCTGATTGACCCCCTCTCCCTCTCAATCCACTTGGCACCCATAACTGATTGGCACTGGAAGGCGGCCGAGTAACTTGTTGCCTTACAAAAAATCAACCAAGAAAGCACATTGCTCTAATGGCTGGGTTACTGTCCCATAAATGGTGCTGATGTCTGGAAAGATTCTATGGCTGGAAAATTCAGCCCACAATGCCAGCCAATTTTGAAAGACATATAACTGATACTCTTGTTGGAACATTAAATACTTAAGTATTGTTTCAATGCGGAAAAGTACTTCAATTGCAGTATTTTAAAAGAAATAACTTGAGACAATACAGATCACCTCCAAAATTAAGCTGCCAAATATCAGCCAAGTTCTTTTCATATATATCATTTACAAAATGTCTTGCATGTTTGTTTCAAGAACAAAAGGTCAGCATCAGAGGCTTACTCATGAAATCATAGCACCATTCCACTCGTTATGCTGTTAGTCTTTTGAAAGAGCTGTGTTTAGTTCCACACCACCACTTTTTGCCATAACCATGAAAGTTCCTCATTTTCAAATACCTATCCAACTCTTTTTTTTAAATTATTTATGTTCCACTATTCTTTCAAATCAGATATTCCAGATGCCGACCACTCAATGAAAAAAAACATATTTCTCTAATGACTGTACAAACTGCATGATCACAAATGGGGTGCAAATTGTAAATATGCACAATGTACTAATTAGATTAAATTGTTCACTTATGAAACTCAAATTCATCCTTAGAGAAAGGATATCATTCAACTTGGTTGCTTAACTTGCAAAATTGTGACAGCCAAATAAGCTCATCAACTTGTACTACAAACTTAAAATTGGAAGCTGACATTAAGACTTTGAATTAAAGTGGCTCAGCACTATATCCAATTTGTCCCACACTACACTTATATATTTGTTATACATTGAATATAGATATGTTCAACTAAATTATGGCACATAATGTATTTAGAGCAGTTTTAAAATAATAGACCAGTTAAGGATATCTTCACGTTCAGTCGCAATGAGTTCATTTTGGTCCTCCAATTCTCTGATTTTCTTTTCAAATGATTCATGTTCAGCCTTTAATCGTTCCACGGTTTCTTCTTTCTCCTCACTTACTCTAGGCAGAAGCATACAAAAACAGAAGAATTAGATTTTACTTTTTTTAAAACTGAAATGAGTTTCTAGCACTTAAGCTTCATCCATGTATTTGCCTCCACGTTAGATGAAAATAAATTACTCTAATTCCTCATAGGTGCTTTCCACTGCAAATATAATATTATACAAGATACTAGATTTTTCTCTCAATTCTTGGAATATGATGAGCTGGCTTCAGTAAGCCAACCAAAGTGGTACTTAAATGCTATAACTGGCATTAGTAATCATACCAAGAGAGGAAAAAAAAACGCAATTCAACAACAACTGTTAGAACATTATAAATCCCAATCAGGAAGAGAGTCTGGCTTACTTGCCTTACCAAGACCCTCAACCAATCATCCCAGCAACATTTTCTGCAGGTTGATACAACCCCTCTGAGGATCTGTGATCAAAATTTACCTAAACAAAGAAATGATCAAACAGATTTCATTTTTCACAAATTAGAATCAATGCAAGCTAAACATAAATTAATAAGCAAAATTTGGCCACTACAAACAATAAATTACACATGGAATAGCAAAGACCACAAAGTTTGCTGCACAGAGTTCCTAGACAGTCTATTCCGCTTGTACATTCTCAGACACAAGTTCTTCCAAACTCCAATCTTCAAAATTCCAATCCCTTTCTTTCACGTTGGTTCTCCACAGGCAGCAATGTCCACATAAACAGAGCTCTCTCCATGGGAACCTCTATACAAAAGGACACTTCTTTCCAGAACCTTCTCAACTCTCAGCTCCCATCAGTCATGGAAGCATGGATTTACCAGAACCCCACTTGCATAGTATGGTGAATTCTACATGTTTTATGTCTTCAAAGTGAAAGAAATAGTGGCAGCAGATCTAAGCATGCTATCTGACCAGTCAAACATCCAGTCCCTAATTCAGATCACTGAATGTCTCCCCTCTCCAGCTCTTCCCTGCACTATTCTTGGTAAAGCATTTCCAAGTCAAATTAACCGGGATTGCTAATTAATCAAAAATGTGATCCCATTGCAATTGATACAAACACTTACAAATCCTTTTAAAATATTTTCAAAAATAATTATAGATTCTCAAAGCATGTTACAGTAATTTTATCCTTTATCGTTGGTGCTTCTGTAACCCAGTCTGTCATAAGGTCCATTTACAACTACTATCACCCATCCTCAAAATTCCTCCATGGAGATTTCAATCCTTTGCAAAATACCCCATCCTCTCTTCAATATTGCTTTTGTCTCTCAAGTCCTTCAACATGCTTGTGCCCAGCTTTCCTGTAACTTCCTTTTGGGATCTCTCGAATCAGGTACTTATTTGTCCTAGCAGAAACAATTCTTACTAGTCATGAGTGACATTTTCTGGGACAGGGACAGGGACGATGGTCCATTATCCATCCGCGAACTGCTGCTTTTGACACATTCATGCCATCTTTCTACATTGACTAACTAAGAGTAAACACATCTTACTTGGTCCTGCTAACTATCAAAGAACGAAGAACAATACGGCACAGGAAACAGGCCCTTTGGCCCTCCAAGCCTGCGCTGCTCATGCTTCCAACTAGACTATTCGTTTGTATCCCTCCATTCCTAGTCTGTTCATGACATAGTCATGAAGACATAGTCAAAGTATTTCTGGCAAGTTTTGCTTTTCCCACCCAAGGATCCATCTTGTAAGTTCTCTTCCTCACTCATAAATAACCCCTCCAGCAAACATGAAACCAGCTTCAAAACATAAGCCAACAACAGAAAGCTTTACTTGTCAACCAGCTCTCTGCACTGCCTCTGGAGTTCAGCTAAATAACGGAAAACCTGTACTAGTTTGATACTACAGATGGAGTTGAAGGAGAGGAGGCTGGTTTGGTGATGGACTTGGCTACGCTCATAACTCTTTGCAATTTCTTGAGCTCTCGGTCAGACCAGGAGCCATTGCAAGCTGTGGTACATCTGGGAAGGATACTTTCTATGGTGCGTCTGTAAAAATTGACGAGAATCATAGCGGACATGCTGAACTTCCTTAGCCTTAGGTTGACAAGAAACTACAAACGATCATGAATGTAGCCCAATCCATCACGCAAACAAGCCTCCTATCCATTGTCTGTTTACACTTCCCGCTGAGCTAGCAGATTGCTGAAGAAAACAAGTCTAAGAATCTTAGATGAGCTGCTCTAGAATTAAAGTAACAGTGAATGTTAATCGAACAAAGAACAATACAGCACACAAACAGACCCTTTGGCCCACAAAGCCTGCGCCAATATGCTGTTTCAAAGCCTCTGTTTGTCTCCCAATTCATGTGTCTATCAAGATACACCTTGAATTTTGTTAACGTGTCTACTTCCACCACCTCCACTGGCAAAGCGTTCCAGGCACGTACCATGCTTTTGTGTGAAAAACACTCCCCGTCCGTCTCCCCTAAACTTACCCGCTCTCACCTTAAACCTGTGCCCTCTTGTAGTTGACCATTCCATCCTGGGGAAAAGCCTCTGACTTAGCAGGCTATCTAAGCCTCTCATAATTGTGTAGACCTCTATCAGACTGCTCCTTAGCCTCCACCCCAGAGTCATAGAGATTTACAACATAAAAACAGGCCCTTCAGCCCAAGCAGTCCATGCCACCCCCGTTTTTTAAACCCCAAATCTAGTCCAAATTGCCCGCATTTGGCTCATATCTGTCTATACTCATCTTTCCCATTAACTGTCTAAATGCTTTTTAAAAGACTAAATTGTACCCTTCTCTACTAACAACTCTGGCACCTTGTTCCAGGTATCCAACACCGCACGTGAAAAAATTGCCCTTCTAGACCCTTTTGCATATCTCCTCTCTCAGCTTAAACCTATGCCTTCCAGAAGTAGGCTCCCCTACTTTTGGGAAAAGATATTGACTATCTATTTTATCTATGTCCCTCATTATTTTGTAGACCTCTATAAGATCACTCCTAAGCCTCCTACGCTCCAGAGAAAAAAGTTCCAGTTGATCCAGCCTCTCCTCCCAACTCAAACCATAAAGTCCTAGTAGTATGCTAGTAAATCTTTTTTGCACCCTTTCTATAATAGGATGACCAGAACTGTACACAGTATTCCAAGTGTGGCCTTACCAATGTCTTGTACAACTCAAACAAGATATCCCAACTCCTAAATTCAATGTTCTGGCCAATGAAACCAAGCGTGCCAAATGCCTTCTTCATCACTCTGTCCACCTGTAACTCCACTTTCAAAGAGCTGTGATCCTGTATCCCTAGATCTCTTTGTTCTATAACTGTCCCCAATGCCTCACCATTAGCTGAATAAGTTCTGCCTGGTTCAATCTACCAAAATGCATCACCTCCTATTTATCTAAACTAAACTCCATCTGCCATTCATCCACCCAATTGATCAAGATCCCATTGCAATCCTAGATAACATTATTCATTGTCCATTATGCCACCAATTTGGTATCATGTGCAAACTTACTAACCATGCCCACTAAATTCTCATCCAAATCATTAACATAAATGACAAATAACAGTGGATGCAGCACCGGTCCCTGAGGCACACTACCTCCAGGCCTCCAGTTTGAAAAACAACTCTCTACAACCACCCTCTATCTTCTGTCATCAAGCCAATTTTGTATCCATTTCGCTACCTCATCCTGGATCCCATGAGATTTAACCTTATGTAGCAACCCATCAGGCAGTACCTTGTCAAAGTCCATGTAGACAATATCAACTGCACTGCCCTCTTCAAGCTTCTTGGTTACCCCTTCAAAAAACAATCAAATTTGGGAGACATGATTTTCCACTCACAAAGCCATGCTGACTGTCCTCAATCAGTTCTTGCCTCTCTAAATGCCGGTGATTCTGTTTCTCAAAATACCTTCTGACAATTTACCCACTACAGATGTGAGGCTTACAGGCCTGTAGTTCCCAGGCTTTTCCCTGCAACCCTTTTTAAACAAACACACAACATTTGCTACATTTGTGGTTGGCACGGTGGCATAGTGGCTAGCACTGCTGCCTCACAGTGCCAGTGTCCCAGGTTCGATTCCCAGCTTAGGTCACAATCTGTATGGAGTTTGCACATTCTCCCAGTGTCAGAGTCAGAGGTTTACAGCAAGGAAATGGGCCCATCAGTCCAACCTATCCATGCCGTTTTTTTTTAAACCCCAAAGCTAGTCCCAATTGCCTGCATTTGGCCCATATCCCTTTATACCTATCCTATCCATATAGCTGTCTAAATGCTTTTTAAAAGATAAAATTGTACCCACTTCCACTACTATCTCTGGCAGCTTGTTCCAGACACTCACCACCCTCTATGAACAAATTGTCCCTCTGGACACTTTTGTATTTCTCCCCTCTCACCTTAAATCTCGGCCCTCTAGTTTTAGACTCCCCATCCTTGGGAAAAGATATTGACTATCTAGCTGATCAATGCCCCTCATTATTTTATAGATCTCTATAAAATCACCCCTCGGCCTTCTACGCTCCAAAGAAAAAAGTCCCAGTATATCCAGCCTCTCGTTATAATTCAATCCATCGAATCCCGGTAGCATCCTAGTTAATCTTTTCTGCACTCTTTCTAGTTAATAATATCCTTTCTGCAATAGGGTGACCAAAACTGTACACAGTATTCCAAGAGTGGCCTCACCAATGTCTTGTACAACTTCAACAGGACATTCCAACTCCTGTATTCAACGTTCTGACCAATGAAACCAAGCATGCTGAATGCCTTCTTCACCACTCTGTCCACCTGTGAGTCCACTTCCAAGGAGCTATGAACCTGTACGTCTAGGTCTCTTTGCTCTGTAACTCTCCCCAACGCTCTACCATTAACTGAGTAAGTCCTGCCCTGGTTCAATCTACCAAAATGCATCACCTCACATTTATCTAAATTAAACTCCATCGTAAACCCACAGGCCCAATTGATCAAAACCCCGTTGCAATCCTAGATAACTTTCTTCACTGTTCATGATGCCACCAATCTTGGTGTCATCTGCAAACTTACTAACCATGCCTCCAATATTCTCATACAAATCATTGATACAAATGACAAATTTTAGTGGACCCAGCACTGATTCCTGCTTAAAACCCAAAAGGTCAGAAAAATCATAAGGCCGTGCTTTCACAGTCTATATTCTACTGAAAATCAAGATCAAGTGAGCTTTTGCTGTTCAGCTCTCTACAACCATCCTCTGGATTCTGCCATCAAGCCAATTTTGCATCCATTTAGCTACCTCATATTGGATCCCGAGAGATTTAATCTTATGCAACAACCTACCACGTGGTACCTTGTCAAAGGCCTTGCGAAATTAGATCAACTGCTCTGTCATAAGAACATAAGAAATAGGAGCAGGAGTAGGCCATCTAGCCCTTCGAGCCTGCCCCGCCATTCAATAAGATCATGGCTGATCTGTTGTGGCTCAGTTCCACTTTCCCGCCCTCTCCCCATAACCCTTAATCCCCTCTCTTATCAAGAACCCATCAACCCGCTTCTTAAAAATATTTAGCGAGGCAGCCTCCACCACTTCAACGGGCAGAGAATTCCAGAGATTCACCACCCTTTGAGTGAAGAAGTTCCTCCTCAACTCCATTCTAAACCGCCTCCCCTTTATCTTGAGGCTGTGCCCCCTAGTCCTACTGTCTTTTTTGAGCAGGAAGAGTCTCTCCACCTCTATCCTATCCATCCCATTCATCATCTTATACGTCTCAATGAGATCTCCCCTCATTCTTCTAAACTCTAACGAGTACAAGCCTAGTTTATTCAGCCTCTCCTCATAGCTCAATCCCCTCAACTCCGGTATCAGCCTAGTAAACCTCCTCTGCACTCCCTCCAGGGCCAAAATATCCTTCTTCATCTACCTTCTTGGTTACCTCTTCAAAAAACTCAATCAAGTTTGAGAGACATGATTTTCCCCTCACAGAGCCATGCTGACTGTACTTAATCAGTCCTTGCATCTCAAAATGCCTGTAGATCCTGTCTCTCAAAATACCTTCCAACAACCTGCCCACCACAGATGTGGGACTCACTGGTCTACCGTTCCCAGGCTTTTCCATGCAGATCTTTTCAAACAAAGGCACAACATTTACCACCCTCCAATCTTCAGGCACCTCAGCTGTGACTATCGATGATTCAAACATCTCAGCTAGGAGACCCGCAATTTCCTCCCTAGCCTCCCACAACGTCCTGGGATACGCTTCATCAGATCCCAGGGATTTATCTATGTTGATGCGCTTTAAGAATTCCTTCTCTATTATATGTACACTCCTCAAGTTATCACTATTTATTTCCCCAAGTTCTCTAACATTCATGTTTTTCTCAACAGTGAATACTGATGAGAAGTATTCATTTAGGATCTTACCCATTTCTTGTTGACCCGCACATAGATGACCTTGTTGATCCTCAAGAGGTCCTATTCTCTCCCTAGTTACTCTTTTGCCCATTATATCTTTGTAGAAACTCTTTGGATTCTCCTTTGCCTGATCTGCCAAAACAGTCATGTCCCCTTTTTGCCCTCCTGATTTCTCTCTTAACTCTACTCCTACACTCCCTATACTCTTCAAGGGATCCACTTGATCCCAGCTGCCCAAATTCTTTTTCCTTTTTTCTCGTCTTGATCAGGACCTCAATATCCCAAATGATCCAAAGTGCCCTACCAGTCTTGCCCTTCACTCTAAGAAAAACGTGCTTACCCTAAACCCTGGTTAACACACATCTGAAAGTCCCATACTTACCATGCATCCCTCTGCTTGCCAACAAACTCCCCCAATTAACTTTTGAAAGTTCCTGCCTGATACCATCAAAATTAGCCTTGCCCCAATTTAGAATTTTAACTTTTGGGCCAGGCCGATCATTCACCATAGCCATCTTAAAACTAATGGAACTATGGTCACTGGTGATCCATAGTGAGCGATCAAAGTGATCCCTCACTAACACTTCTGTCACCTGCCCTTTCTTATTTACGAAGAGGAGGTCAAGTTTTGCCCCCTCTCTAGTCGGGCCATCCACATACGGAATGAGAAATTCCTACTGAATACGACCAACAAATTTCTCTCCATCCAAGCCTAATACTATGGGTGTCCCAGTCAATGTTGGGAGAATTAAAATTCCCTGCTACTACCACCCTATTTTTCCTGGAGCTGTCTATAATCTCCTTGCATATTTGCTCAATTTCCTGCTGACTATTTGGGGGCCTAAGATACAAGCTATCAAAGAGATTTCCTCCTTCTTATTTCTCACTTCAACCCATATAGATTCAGTGGGCGAACCTTCGAATATATCCTCTCTCAGTACTGCTGTGATGTTTTCCCTAATCAAAAGTCAACTCCCTCTCCTATTTTCTGTGCTATCTTTCCTAAAGCATCTGTCCCCTGGAACACTGAGGTGCCTGTTCTGTCCCTCCCTCAGCCATGTTTCAGTAATAGCTATAATATAATGACTACCTTCAAGGTCCTGCACTTTAGCCTTCTGACAAACTCTTTATATTTACTCTTCAGAACCGCATCACTTTTCCTACCTATGTTGTTGGTACCAATATATACAATGACCTCTGGCTGCTCACCCTCTCCCTTAAGAATGTCCTGCAACTGCTCAGAGACGTCCTTGACCTGGCACCAGGGAGGCAACACACTATCTTGGAAGTCTCAATCACGGCCTGTCTGTTCCTCTAACTAGCGAGTCCCTTATTGCTACTGCTTGTTTGCTCTTTGCCATATCCTGCTCTACAGCAGGGCCCAATTACAAAAACAACTCCGTGGACCAAAGGAAAAGAACAGGAATCCAGAAAATGTCCTGTCACATGACATCAAGAGAAGGCATGATGTGGGTATGCCGGCGTTGGACTGGCGTAAACACAGTAAAAAGTCTGACAACACCAGGTTTTAGTCCAACCTATTTATTTGATAATATACTCACAAGCTTTCGAGGGGACTGCCTCTTCGTCAGGTGAAGAGGCAGTCCCCTCGAAAGCTTGTGAGTATATTGTCAAATAAATAGGTTGGACTAAAACCTGGTGTTGTCAGACTTTTTACTGTATCAAGAGAAGGAGCAGAGGGTCCAAGTTAAAGGATAGGGCTGCAGAGTGCAGACGTGAAATAATATGGACTGACGAAAAACCAGAGATCCAAAGAGACCAAAAGGTTGATAGCTCCTTTCTACTGGCCTGAAATACAGTCCTGTTCCGTTGGCTTGGCTAGAAGTCTGAGAGATTGTGTGGAAGGCAAAACTTAAATGCACATGGCACTCCAGGGCAGAGGAACGTCCTGGAGCTTGAAACCTCGGAGATAGATCCTTGGTGAAGACTTCAGAGGGAAAGCATTGATTGGGAAAAGACTGCAAGATGTGTTGCTCAGGAGCAGAGATTGGAAACCACTGTGTGAAAGAGTTGCACTGAGACCAGTTGATTCACATTGTGACAAGCACCTGGGGATGTTGATGTGAAATCTGTGGAATTTGCTTTTAGTTGCTTCAGAATGTGGTCTGTCTGACCACAGATCCACAGGTTTACATGGATTGTGCTGTTACTATACAAATTAGTGTGGAAGATAGGTTTTGTAACTTGTCCCATCCTTACAAATCTGTATACATCTGTGAAGGCATATATGTGGTATTATCGCTCATTTCGTCTTGTTTAATACATGTTTCATTCTGTCCTTTAAAGTTCATTAGCAACCTTTGTGACTGCTCAAAAGCAACACTCCACGTATCTAAACGAAAAAAATAAAAATTAGGATCCATCAAAACGGGTTCCACCCTGCGATTTGGCTTATCCAATAGTAACAAATATTTTTAACCTCATCAATCACAATGAGAACTTCAGCATTCAGTGGCCTCAGTTCTGTAATGTTTTTAAATAAGATTTTCCCACTGTTGGCTACCCATTACACAGCAGTTCTATGCTGTCATCACTGGTTGGCTCTGCGGCGTAATTCCTTTCTTGCAAAGACCCTAAGAACATACCTTACCGGAGGTGAAGAAGATGATTTATCCAAACATGATACATTTTTGAAAAATGCGTTAAATCATTTTCACATCATTTCTCCAACTTGTTAAATCGCAGTCCCAAAACCACCCACCCAAAAACCAAATGCTCAACTATATTTGTTGCTTTTCATCCACTGAGCGTTCAAATGTGATATCCTAGGAAGTCAAACCACAGTAGATCAATCAGCATCATCAATCCTACAGGAGCTCACAATACAATAATATCTGAACAGACATATTAGGTAAACATGCAATTAAGATATTAATGGATGATCCACATTTTCCCACCACCTAATCATTGCACAATGTCCCCATTCAGAGGATCCAGGGAGGAGATATTTGTGTTATACACATTTAGCATATTCAAGATAGATCACATTCTATGCCAATTGTGACTGATAGCCTAACCAAGATCAACACCCATTCATAACAAAAAAAAGTAAAATCACCATAGCCACCATATCTCGGGCAAGGGCAAGGTTGAGAAGGTAAGCCTTCATGAATAACATCAGCCATTACAAGATCTGAACCAACACAGCTGGCTTCACTCTGCATCATGCACCAGCCATCCTGATAACTGAGCTAAACAACTCCAATTCCTTTAACAGTCAACAATCAAACAAAAATCAAACAAGCCTAAAGATGGAGATATGAGGAAGGGCAACCAAAAGCTCAATGAAAGAGCTGGATTTTAAAGGAAGAGGGGTTGTGGAGAAGGGGAGGAATTTAGGGAGTAGGTGGTGTTTTGGGTAAAGCGAACAGTATGAAAGGTCAGCTGGAACACTGGACTAAGTAACTTGGAGAGGACAAAAACATGGATGAAGGTTTTATCAAATGGACAAATACAAGGAAGATTATAGAACTGAAACTAGATGATCTTTATGATGGAGATGATAGAACCAGGAGGAGGCCATTTGGCCTTTCGAGCCTGTTCTGCCATTCATACATAGAACATAACAGCGCGGAACAGGCCCTTCGGCCCACAATGTTGCGCCGACCAGTCTTACTTTTAAAAAAAAAACATTGACCCACTAATCTAAACCAATCCCTTTTCGTCCATAAACCTATCCACCAATCTCTTAAACGCCCCCAAACTAGGCGCATACAATCATGGCTGATCATCCAAATCAATAACCTTTGATCCCATTCTCCCCAAGTGCTATATCTAGCCACCTCTTGAATACATTCAATGTTTTGGCATCAGTTTCTTCCTGTGGTAATGAATTCCACAGGCTCACCACTCTTTGGGTGAAGAAATGTCTCCTCATCGCCATCCAATCCCAAATCCTCAGACCGTGAATTCCTGGTTCAGGACACACCCACCATCTCAAACATCCTACCTACATCTGAAGCTCAGTTTGGGGCCAAAGTTATGAGAAGTTTGGTTCAACCTTTGACAGTGGCCAGGAAAGAGGATGAAAACAGTACACTGTTTGTGGCAGAAGTTGAAATGATGTCTGACTAGAGAAAACTGTAACTCCTTCAAGTTTGAGGCGGGATTGAGGCGGGTAGAATTAGGGACCTTGTGGTGAAGGATCCTCTTGGGAAGAGTGATCATTGTATGGTGGAGTTTCTGATGCAGATGGAGGAGGAGAAAGTGGGTTCCCGGACATGTGTCCTTTGTTTGAACAGAGGGAAGTATGGTAGGATGAGAGAGGAATTGGCAAATGTTGATTGGGGGAGTGCGTTGGAAGGTAGGTCTGCTGAAGAACAGTGGAGGATCTTTAAGGACATCTTTCTTGGTGCTCAGCAGAAATTTATTCCGATGGTTAAAAAGGATCATAGGAGGAGAGATAATCAGCTGTGGATAACAAAGGAGGTAAAGGAACGTGTTAAATTAAAAGCAGATGCGTTTAGAGTAGATAAGAGTAGTGGGCGAGAAGAGGATTGGGAGAGGTTTAAATGTCAACAAAGAATGACAAAGAAGTTGATAAAGAAGGGTAGGATAAACTATGAAGCTGGGCTAGCGCTTAATATAAAAAAGGATTGCAAGAGTTTTTATAAATACATAAAAAGGAAGAGGCTGGCTAGGGTGAACACTGGACCCTTAGAGGATGAGAGGGGGACTTAGTGGTAGGGGATGGGGAAATGGCTGAGGCCTTGAATAACTTTTTTGTTTCGGTCTTCACGGAGGAGGACGTGAATAATTTGTCGGGTGTTAGCGATGGAAAGATGGTAGGAGTGATGGGCCTGAATGACATTATTGTTACTAGAGAGGCGGTGCTCGACAGACTGGAGGGACTGATTGTGGACAAGTCCCCAGGACCGGATGGAATGCATCCAAGGGTTCTGAAAAAAATGGCGGAGGTGATAGTGGATGCCTTGGTGATTATGTTCCAAACGTCGCTGGATTCTGGGGAAGTGCCGGAAGACTGAAAAACGGCTAATGTTACGCCGTTGTTTAAGAAGGGTGGCAGGCAAAAGGCGGGGTAGGAAAAATGTTAGAATCCGTGATCAAGGAGAAAATAGCGAGGCATCTTGAGGAGAATTGTTTGGTACAGCAGACGCAGCACGGTTTCGTTAAGGGGAAGTCGTGTCTGATGAATTTATTGGAGTTCTATGAGGATGTGTCTAGGGCAGTGGATAGAGGAGAGCCGGTGGATGTGGTGTTTCTTGATTTTCAGAAGGCGTTTGACAAGGTGCCTCACAAGTGGTTATTACAGAAGGTCAGGGGGCATGGAGTTGGGGGTAGGGTGTTAGCGTGGATAGAGGATTGGCTGTCAAATAGGAGGCAGAGAGTGGGGGTCAATGGGTGCTATTCGGATTGGCGGTTGGTGACTAGTGGAGTGCCCCAGGGGTCTGTGCTGGGGCCTCAGCTATTCACCATTTATATAGATGATCTGGAGGAGGGAACCAAGTGTATGGTGTCGAAATTTGCTGATGACACCAAGATTGGTGGAATGGCAAATTGTGCGGAGGGTGTGGAGAGTCTGCAGAAGGATCTAGATAGGCTGGGCGAATGGGCCAGGAAATGGCAAATGGAATTTAATGTTGGCAAATGTGAGGTTGTCCACTTTGGTAGGAATAACGGTAGGAAGGACTATTACTTACGTGGCGAAAAACTGCAGCATGCGACAGTGCAGAGGGACCTCGGGGTCCTTGTGCATGAGTCGCAAAAACCCAGCCTGTAGGTGCAGCAGGTGGTCAGGAAGGCAAATGGGATGCTGACCTTCATAGCGAGGGGGATTGAATATAAAAGTAGGGAGGTCTTGCTGCAGCTGTATAGGGCACTGGTGAGGCCGCAGCTGAAGTAGTGTGTGCAGTTTTGGTCGCCACACTTACGCAAGGATATTTTGGCCTGGGAAGGAGTGCAGAGGAGGTTTACTAGACTGATTCCGGAGCTGAGGGGGTTGAACTATGAGGAGAGGCTGAATAAACTAGGCTTGTGCTCGTTAGAGTTTAGAAGAATGAGGGGAGATCTCATTGAGACGTATAAGATGTTGAATGGGATGGATAGGATAGAGGTGGAGAGGCTCTTCCCGCTTAGAAAGGACAGTAGGACTAGAGGGCACAGCCTCAAGATAAAGGGGGGGGGGGGGGGGGGGGGGGGGGGGGGGAGCGGTTTAGAACGGAATTGAGGAGGAACTTCTTCACTCAAAGGGTGGTGAATCTCTGGAATTCTCTGCCCGTTGAAGTGGTGGAGGCTGCCTCGCTCAATATTTTTAAGACGCGGGTTGATAGGTTTTTGATAGGCAAGGGGATTAAGGGTTATGGGGAGAGGGCGGGAATGTGGAACTGAGCCACGACAGATCAGCCGTGATCTTATTGAATGGCGGGGCAGGCTCGAGGGGCTAGATGGCCTACTCTTGCTCCTATTTCTTATGTTCTTATGTTCTGTACAGTAGCATTCATTTGACAGCATAGAAATTATGGAGAGGTCGAGGGCAGAGCTGGGATTCATCACAGTAAGAAAGAAACCTGACCTTGGACAATGTTACTGAGGAGCAGCAGATAGATAAGGAAGGTTTGGGAATCCAGGATAGATACCTGGGGGATTTCTGAGGTAACAGAATGGAATGTATTCCTTTAATAAATTGTATTATCATGTGAGTATTTTTTTCCATTACTCAGAAGAGAGAAAACAGGGAACTACAGACCCATGAGGCTGATGTCAGTACTCAGGAAGTTGCTAGAGTCCATTAGTCAGCATTTGATTTCCAAAATTTGACTCTATTAAAAAGTTTTTAGACAGTTACATGGGTAAGATGGGTATCAAGGGATATGGGTCAACTGAGGGCAATTGGAACTAGCTTGGTGGTTAAAAAAGGGGTGGTACGGACAAGTTGGGTCATGCTTCCATGCTGTAAACCTCTATGATTCTACAGATGTTGAAGTTTTCAAATGAAAACAGCTTTAGGAAATTGCAGCTAAATAACATAAACTGAATAAGCACAATACACTGTCATCAGGGATATAATTTCAAGCTACATCACTATAGAAATGCCTGGCTAATCTTTCAAAGAGGTTACATCACTGAGGATTTTCATCATGAGACAAGAAATCATGAGACCAGCTGTTTTCCTACTTTTTTTTTACTTCAATCGTGAAAGACAGCATTCCCTTAATTCCCGTTTTTGGTGCAGTTGCAATGTGACAACAAGAGTACAGTCGAAGATGTTGCATAACAGCATTTCCACATCAATCACCGTCAAGAACAAAACAAAAGAAAATTACACCACAGGAATAGGCCTTCCAACCATGCTGCTCAGCTGAACTAAAATCCCCTACCCTTCCAGGGACCATATCCCTCTATTCCCATCCTATTCATATATTTGTCAAGATACCCCTTAAAAGTCACTACCGTATCAGGCAGCACGACAGCACAGTGGTTAGCATTGCTACTTCACAGCTCCAGGGACTTGGGTTCGATTCTCGGCTTGGGTCACCATCTGTGTGAAGTTTGCACATTCTTCCCATGTCTGACTGCGTTTCCTCCAATTGCTCCAGTTTCTTCCCACAGTCCAAAGATGTGCAGGTTAGATTGATTGGCCATGCTAAAATTGCCCCTTAGTGACCTGAGCTGCGTAGGTTAGAGGGATTAATGGGTAAAATATGTAGGGATATGGGGGTAGGGCCTGGGTGGGATTGTGGTTGGTGCAGACTCGATGGGCCGAATGGCCTCTTTCTGTACTGTAGGATTTCTATGTATCCACTTCCAATACCTCCCCGGCAGCAAGTTCCAGGCACCCACCACTCTGTGTGAAAACTTGCCTCGTACACCTCCTTTAAACCTTGCCCCTCGCACCTTACACCTACGCCCCCTAGGAATTGACTCCTCCGCCCTGGAAAAAAGCTTCTGACAGTCCACTCTGTCCATGCCCCTCATAATCTTGTAGACTTCTATCAGGTTGCCCCTCATTCCACTGAGAACAAACCAAGCTTCTCCAACCTCTCCTCATAGCTAATGCCCTCCATACCAGGCAACATCCTGGTAAATCTTTTCTGTACCCTCTCCAAAGCTTCCACATCCTTCTGGCAGTGTGACGACCAGAATTGAATATTATATTCCAAGTGCGACCTAACTAAGATTCTATAAAGAATTAAAAATCAACTTCATTCACAGAAAAAAAACATATGAAGTTTATTCAAAGTTTGCAGAAAGATGGGTGTTGGATGAAACAGTCAAGCCATTCAATTCAAATATTTCATAGTGTGAGTTCTAATGTACACTGGTTGGATATGATTTTTTGACTCCAACAAAGAGTTACTTAGAACTGACCCTCCCAGCAGGTCTACCACACCGCGCTGCCTCCCTGCTTTCCCCACCAATCCCTATGCAGGGTGGCAGCAGCCCCCTTCCCTCCCCCCACCGATTGCCCCTATGCCTACTCCATATGCCCTACCCCTTTGGCATTGCCCCCCCGTTTCATTCCAGCGGGGTCAGGCCAATAGCTCCTCAAAAGTGGGCAGCTACTGTAATCCCCACTGAAGTGAAATACTCTGGCAGGGTGGGAGATGTTAGCGAGACCAGACACTTCAGTTCCAGGCCCACTGATGAAATTTAAATCACATTTAAATGATCTTGGTGCCTCCCTACCCGATTTCCAGAGCAGAGCAGACGTTGCCAGGAATCCGGCACTGGGAGATGCAAGCAGGGCATGAATACTCACACAAACTCCACAAATCAGCTGATGTGAGAATCTCCTGATCCACTGAGCTAAAAAATTAGCGCCATGGGATGGGAGAATCGCGACCTATATGTATTTTGCACTTACTCAAGGAGGTAGTAAAACTTATAAACTATTACAAAATCTACAAGTGTCAATGCAAATACTGAATTTTTCTTTTACTCTTGAATAATTTTCAGACAGTATTGGGCTGTCGAAAGATGCAAGAACAGATTACAAAGGACTTTTTGTAGTATAGCAGAGATAATAAATGAATAATTTGCATTAGTCTTTACTCTTGAAGATAATGCTTGACTAACAGCATAGAAGATGCTACCAAGTGTAAAGCTGTTAAAATTGGTATAAACGTGGAGAGGTGGTCTTAAATAGAATAAGGAAATTAAAACAGAGTTGCCTGTCAGCATATATGATATTCATCCTAATAAACTGGGACAAATGTTATGCGAGCGCTGTGCCTGTTTCTTTAATAGTTCAGTGGAGTCGAGCTAGTCACTCAGTTCACCAAAGGAGAGTGATACAGCAGAATCGGTTAATTAAAGACACATTAGCTTGGCTTCGGCATTAGGCAAGATACTTAAAGGTATCATTTGAAATGACCAGTTAAATAGAAAAGTAAGGTAATGTCTTATAAATCTGGTTATACACCTTACAATGAGCAGAATTAAAGCTAATGTTGAGAAATTTACAGCTGCATGCAACAATTTCCTTAAATGTCTGTAAGTTCATCTTCTGCTCAAATTCAAATTTAAAATAGAGCAGTCACATTAACTCACTTTCCTTGACATGCTAATTGTGAAATCTGCTAGGGGGGTTGTCTACCACAAATCTACTTTCACTGGTCAATATTTGCATTGGGATTCTTACAGTTCCACATGCTAGAAGATTGGTCTTATCAGCAACCTTATAATTAGGGCCCAAGCTTTATGTTCACTATGCAAGCTTAGTCATAGAAGTATATACACCATACGCAAGCTTAATCATTGAGGTATATTCAGCCCAGCCAAAGAGAAGCCATCAAACTATTCTAATCTCATTTTGCAGCACTTGACCCATAGCCTTACATGCTTTGGCATCGCAAGTGCACACTAGCACTGCTACTTCAGTGCCAGAGATCCGGTTTGATTCCCATCTTGGGTCACTGTCTGTGCAGAGTCTGCACGTTCTCCCCACATCTCCTCCGGATGCTCCAGTTTCCTCCCACAGTCTGAAAAACACACTGGTTAGGTGCATTGGCCATGTGAAATTCTTCCTCAGTGTGCCCAAATAGATGCCGGAACGTGGCAACTCAGGAATTTTCACAATAGCTTGAATGCAATGTTAATGTAAGCCTTCTTGTGACAAATAAGTAAAGGTTAAGGTGTATAAAATTACAAAGGAACTAGATTATTTGGACCAGCTTTTTCAATGGATATGCTAGGAAGAACCAGGGATTGTGCTCACAAGTTAAGCAAGGGCAGAATTAGTTTGGAAGTTCTTCTTCCAAAGAATAGTGGTCCTTTGGAACAAGCTGCCTGCCAGCTGAAGCAATGAATGATTATTTGCTGTATTGTTTCAACTAAGAGCTGGACCATAGGTCACCTTACAGAAGATATTGTAGTTATGCTGTAACATAACTCAGGATTAACATGATTTGTTGGACTAATTTGGATTGCCTACATGGGTCAAGGAGAAATTTCGAAGATTTGTTTCTGTAATTGCCAATGTTTTTTCTGTTTTTTTTAAAACTAGTTCCAAGAGACTGCATGTCTCCGAGACCTTAAAAAGCATTTGTATTGCAATGCACAGGGAATCACAACTATATGGAAAAAAAACTAAATGGGTGGTTTACTGTCTACCATTTTCAGGCGTTTACATTTTTATAGAGCTCATTTCGCTGTCTACCATAATGCCATTCTGCCACTTTCCAAAGACGAGACAGGTCACACAAACGTGGTGAAACCAGCCAGCTGGGGAAAAAAAGTTGCAATTTCTGTTCAAACCTTGAACAGTAGACATCTGGAAAAGTGAATAGGATCTGTAGCTTCAAGGGCTTTTTTTAATTCATTTGTGGGACATGAGTGTTGCTGGCTGGCCAGCATTTATTGCCCATCTCTTGTTGCCCTTGGAGGGCAGTTGACAGTCAACCACTTTGCTGTAGATCTGGAGTCACATGAAAGCCAGACCATGTAAGGCTGGCAGATTTCCTTCCCTAAAGGACATTAGTGAATTAGATAGGTTTTTCTAACAATGGACAATGGTTTCATGGGTCATCAATAGATTCTTAATTCCACTTTTTTTTTTACTGAATTCAAATTCCACCATCTGCCATGGTGGGATTCAAACCAGTGTCCTCAGAACATGAGTTGAGTTACTGGGTTAATAGTCGAGTGATAATACCACTAGGCCATCACCTTCCCTATCTTTTGGAGATGCTGAACACACCAGACATTAAAAGATTCTGGAAACGAAGGGAGTAGAAAAACACATAACCAATGACATAACCGCAAGAACTGGCTTAACATACACTGCCTTAAAGCCTAGACTTGAGCAATTAAGATTTTGTCCCTCATTCATCCAAAGCAGATTCTGCAGATCAACGACCACCAATCTGCCAATGTGTAATTTGCTTTAACAAGCATTCAAGGTAGGGAAAGTAATTAAATACGATTATTTCCCCACCAGACAACACTAGAAATGCAAAGAACTATAACAAAAGCAAAATAAGTTGGATGCTGGAAATCTGAAATAAAAACAAGAGCTAGAAATACTCAGCAGATCAAGCAGCATCTGTAGAAACAGAAACAGAGTCAATGCTTCGAATCTAATATGACTCTTCTTTGGAACTCAAGAAGTTCTGAAGATGGGTCATAATTGACATGAAACTTGTTTCTCGAACCACAGATGGTGCCAAACCTGCTGAATAGTTCCAGCACTTTTATTTTTTTAATTATGGGAAGAGCAATGGTGTGCAAAAGAATATTGTAAGGTTTTCAAATGATTTATATGTTCAGCATCAGTGCTATGGGCTTTGTATCAGTATTCTACTAAAAGGGCTACATGCCATTTCACAAAGAACACAAAACTTACCTTGCAAGCTCCTTGATTAGGTTAGCAATGCGCCTCTTATCCTCTGGGCAGAGGTCCTTCAAAGATGCACTTTTGACCCTTTTCTTTTCCTTCAGAACCTGTTTCAGGGTAAAACACAAGAAATCAGTTACACCTCTTCTGACACAATTCCATTCTAATCTTTCCCCTTATCCTTTCCAAACTCATCTGTTCCATAAGACCTACCTCTTGCTCCCATAATCAGCTCCCCACTCTACTTCAAATGACTTAATAGTGGCTAAGATTGCCAGCAGGTTCCTTTTCTTTGGCTTCTATTCTCCCCTTTCATGACTGTTTTGTGAGACTAAAGGGCGTAAAGTTGGAAGCAGACTACGTTTTCAAGGACCTTTTTGCTGTGTTCTCTGGGCCCTCTTCTAGGTCAGCTGAGCTTTAACTTTCTACTCAGCTCTTCCAAAGCTCTTCCAATCAATCTCCAGAGGTCACAGCAGTCAGCAATCATTTTCCAATTGTCAGTATCAATGTCTGCCAGCATCATATTTCATTTGCAGGTGTCTTTGTACCAGCGGTATGGATGCCCAGGAAGTCATGACCCAGTGGCCAATTCAGTGCACAAAAGATCTTTTGAGTATATGACCTTTATCCATTCAATGAGTGTGGTGGAGTCTGCATAGACTTGATGATTGAATGTATATTGATAGTCGTACACACATGGACCTCTGTTTGTGAACTTGCCCTGTCAAGAGATACTGGTGTATTCAGCTTTTTCTGCTGCCGAACCAAAAGTTGTCCAGGTCTCACCACATTACAGGAGTGAATTGAGAATACACACTTGGTAGACATGAAAAGTGGTGTTCTCAGTCAGTGATGACTGTTCCTTCACTGTGATTGGGTCAAAAACCCAGAATTCCCTTCCCAATGGCAATAGTGGGTGCACCCACACCACAAAAACAGTAGTTCAAGAGGGTGGCCCACCATCACCTTCTCAAGAGCAGTTAGGGATGGGCAACAAATGCTGGCCTAGCCAGTAATACCCAAACCCCACGAATGAATTTAAAAAAGGATGCAAACATCACCCCTCTGATCTCCCTTTTGCCACTAGTGCCCTCAAGAGTGTTGTGTCCTACGAATTCTATGCCTGTTTACCCCATAAAACTAATGTAAATGCTGCCTCCACTGCAACCTGTCCTTATTCCCCTTTTTTTATGTGCCACCCTTAGTAAAATCATATACAGATACATGGTCAGCTTCTAAACAAACAAAGGATACATAGCTCAATTTCTCCATGATTTCCTTTGATACCACAATCCAATATATGTTATCTGATATCAGGCCTCAGATGAGTCAAAACGAAGTGCGAATGGTAAAACTCAGTCAAGTTGATACTATCATTAATCCTTTGGAAGAAACTTGGTACCCTCTTTCATCCAGGCTGTGAGTCCCAGAAAACCTGTCTGAAGACTGTTAAGATAAATATATTAACTGGTCAACAATTTGACCATGAAACATGCTACTCATTGGTGATTTGGTAACATTAAGGTCCTTCTAGGTCAATGACAGAGATACCACAGCTAAATTAACTTGTATTCATTATTACTGAACTTGAAGTGTAAACTTCTGAAATCACCAGAAGACGTGGCAGCTGGTGCTTTCCAAATATGAGATGCTTCCATGCTATTTGAGGGAAAAGATGATATTAAGCAATATCAGAAATTCCTGAAATGACTGAATTAGGGACTGTTCTCAATTTTTGTCTATAACTCAACATATATGAGCTCATATCCCTCTGCATAAAATTTTATTTGGCACCTATTCTCCCAGCCTTATAACCTGCTTATGTAACAAAATCGCTCCAATCACCATAAATTAGGGAAATCCTATAAAGAAGGAAATCTGCCATCCTAACGTGGTCTGGCCTAAATGTGACTCCGGAGCCACAGTAATGTGATTGAATCTCAACTGCCCTTAGGCAACTAGGGATGGGCATTAATGCTAGCTGGCCAGCGACACCCTATCTCATGGATGAATTTTTTAAAAGATCACGCTCACTGGTTTTGTATTTGCTAATTTTAATATACCTCCTAGATCCAGAATATGTACCTTCAGAATACAAATAATGCTACTCTTCTGGGAAAGCCTTTTGATCCAAAGTACGGAAAAAGATTAGTGAGTTAATCTTGGATGAAAGAACAGCCTAACTGCCAATTGTTTTAACACTAAATTTCAACACGGAGGATCTTAGAAATAAATACCGAGTGGATGCATCCTTAATGGGAAACAAATTCACAATTTCACTCAACACCATAACTTTATTGAAAATATTACATAACTATCTGAACTAGAAGCTTTTACAACAAAATTATGCACATCATTTCAATAACATTCATTATTTTTACAAAAATGCCTCTCTAAATCCCGCATAAACATATATTAATCTTTAGTAGGATACAAGATGCAATAAAAACATAATTTCACCTTGTCAGGCATGGGTAGCTTTCCAGATTTAGTCTTCAGAGGATCCACAAAAACAGAATCAGAGTGGAAGGTGAGCTTTGCTCCAACTTCTTGAATTTTATACTTCACCTTTGATTCAGGTTTAACATTTCCTTCCATCGTCAATCCTAATAAACACAATAAACAACTAGTAGAGATGTGGTACTGAATATCTGTGATTTATTAAATCATTACTATTCTTAAAAAATGCTATTCACATGATCCTGGCAACCTCATATTTATTGCCCACCTTTAGTTACAAATACATGAAAAGGTAGGTTTATAAAAACAACAAGTTGCTTCATCCCACCCACCACACACACACAAAAATCAGTGCCCCACCAACCATTATGTGGTCGCTTGGGAAAAACAACAATCCCCAAATACTGAATCGGGGGTGGGGGGGGGAATCTTTAAAGTTCTTCTCCAATCCCTTAAGACAAAGGAATTTAAGATTATAATGACACTAACAAGGGCAGCATATCTAGGGGATACACATATAGGGGATTTTCACACTAACTTCATTGAAGTATTAATGTAATGACTAATAATAAATATATTTCCAATTCCTAATTGCCCTGGAAGGAAGGCCACCTTCTTGAACTACTGCATCATACTGTATGGTACTGACTGTAGCAGTTCAAGGGAAAGTAGAGTGGATCTATAACTAGTATTTTAAACTTAAATAAGGATAATTATGAGGACATATTAGCAAATTTAGCAAAAGTAAACTGTCAATTTAGGTTCAGGTATAGTTCGATAGAGATTCAAACAGGCTGAGACAGACAGAAGTCAGGAATCAGCTTAATATCTGTCTTACGAAAAATGTTGGAAGATATTATTAACGCTGTAAGAACAGGGCACTTGGATATAGTCACGGTAATCAGGCAGAGGCAACATGGTTTTATGAAAGGAAAATTATGTTTAACTAATTTACTGGAGTTCTCTGAAGTTGTAACATGTGCTATGGATAAAGAGGAGACAGCGGATATGGTGTATTTAGATTTTCAGGAAACATCTGATAAGGTGCCATACCTAAGGTTATTGTGAAAAATTAAAGTGCATGGCATATAAGGTAACATTCTATGCCTGTTTACCCCATAAAACTAATGTAAATGCTGCTTCCACTGCAACCTATCCTTATTCCCCTTTTTCTATGTGCCACCCTCAGTAAAATCATATACAGATACATAGTCAGCTTCTAAACATGCAAAGGATACATAGCTCAATTTCTCCATGACTTCCTTTGATACCACAATCCAATGTATGCTGTCTGATATCAGGCCTCAGATGAGTCAAAACGAAGTGTGAATGGTAAAACTGAGTCAAGTTGATACTATCATTAATCCTTTGGAAGAAACTTGGTACCCTCTTTCATCCAGGCTGAGAGTCCCAAAGGGCCTGCCTGAAGACTGTTAAGATACATATATTAACTGGTAGACATTAGCTAACTAACAGGAAACAGAGTAGGCATTTTTTTTTCCTGCTTGGCAGGATGTGATGAGTTGTTTACCATAGGATTCAGGGCTGGGGCCTCAACTCTTTACAATTCATATAATGGACTTGGATGACAGGATCTATGGTATGTTTGTTAAATTTGCTGATGTCATATAGGAAAGTTGAGTTGTGAGAGGACATAAGGAGGCTACAGAAAGATAAAGATAAATTAGGTGAATGGACAAAGATCTGGCAAGAGGAATATAATGTGGGAAAATGTGAAATTGTTCATTTTGGCACGTTGAATAAAAAAGTATAGTATCTAAATGGCGATGAGATGCAGAGGGATCTGGGTGTTCTCGTGCCTAAATTGTAAAAGGTTAGTCTGTAGGTGCAAATCTTATCACTTATAGAGGAATGGAATACAAGAGTAGGGAGGTTATACGTCAGTTATACAGGGCATTGCCTTTCCTTGGACTGCCACCTTACCATGGTGGAGCGCTTTGAACATTCCACTGATACAGTGAGTCATGCCATTGTCAGTCTAACTCCTGGTGTGGATGTGCCAGCGTTGGACTGGGGTAAACACAGTAAAAAGTCTGACAACACCAGGTTTTAGTCCAACCGATTTATTTGATACTGTCAGGATCACCCATGACAGCAAGGTCAGAGGGGAGGAACCAGACAAAACAAGTCCTCAATGGTGGATCAGGCAGAAGATACACATATGGTATCAACGGCTGCAATGACGGAAGAAGACTGCATCAGTAATAAGGTCCCCAACAGTCAAGGTTCCCTTGCTACTAGAACAGAATCTACCCTCTGTCAAGGGCTGTGTCTGCAGATGTGCAACAGCATACCCACATTAAAAGATGTCGCATACCAGGTATCAACTAGAGGAAACCAACAGAACCCAACAGGGAGTTAAACTCAATTTCGGAACCTGAATTTCAAACTTCAGAATTTCAAACCCTCATAACATGCGGAACGATCAACTGGAACAAAGAACTGCCCTTGGTGCCCTGACCTCGTCAGCATTGATGTAGCTGCCCTGCAAGAGACATGAAGAGCAGACGAAGAGCAGTTGACGGTGCACTTTCTGAAGAGGAAAACCCAAGGATCAGCCCAGGATGCATCAGATTGAATCCACCATTTTACACCTCCAACGGGATTCTTCTGTTCACCAAATATGCAGTTCACCAAGGCTGGTTTAGCGAGAATGACCATAGCATGCAAGGTCTTATTGAAAAGAAAAGGAAAGTTCTCCACACCTGGCAAGACGACATAACTCCTCTGCTATTTGTGATTTTTATCAATGACTTGGAGGAGGGGGCTGAAGGGTGGGTCAGTAAATTTGCTGATGACACCAAGATTGAAGGAGTACTGGATGAGATGGAAGGCTGTTGTAGGCTGCAAAGAGACATTGGTAGGATGCAGAGCTGGGTCGAAAAGTGGCAGATGGAGTTTAACCCTGATAAGTGCAAGATGATTCATTTTGGTAGGACAAATTTGAATGTGAATTACAGGGTCAACAGCAGGTTCTGAGGGATGTGGAGGAACAGAGAGATCTTGGGGGTCATATCCACAGATCTCTGAAGGTTGCCACTCAAGTGGATAGAGCTGTGAAGAAGGCCTATAATATGTTAGCGTTTATTAACAGGGGGTTTGACTAAGAGCCATGGGGGTTATGCTGCAACTGTACAGGACCTTGGTGAGACCACATTTGGAATATTGTATGCAGGTCACCTCACCATAAGAAGGACGTGGAAACATTAGAGAGAGTGTAGCAGGGATTCACCAGGATGCTGCCTAGTTTGGAGGGTAGGTCTTATGAGGAAAGGTCGAGGGAGCTGGGGCTCAGGATGAAAGATGACTTAATAGAGGTTTATAACATGATGAGGGGGAGAGATAGAGTGGACGTGCGGAGATTATTTCCTTGGGTGGATGTAGCTGTTTCTAGGAGGCATAACTATAAGATTCATGGTGGGAGATATAGGAGGGATGTCCGAGGTCGGTTCTTTACTCAGAGTGTGGTTGGGGTGTGGAATAGACCGCCTGCTGTGATAGTGGACACTTCAGGAACTTTTAAGCGGTTATTGGATAGGCATATGGAGCACACCAGAATGATAGGGAGTGGGATAGCTTGATCTTGGTTTCGGACAAAGCTCAGCACAACATCGAGGGCCGAAGGACCTGCACTGTGCTGTACTGTTCTATGTTTCTATAACCAGTCAGGCAAACAGGAGAGCTCACCAATCAAATGCATAGGTACAGACAAGAACTCGGGAAATTGAGAACCAACGATGGACTGAAAAATCTAAGGAGCTGCAACTCCTCACCGACAAACACAACACCCAGGCTTCTTCAGTGTCACCAAAGCAATATATGGATCTAACACCCTAGACCTCAAACCAGTACAGAGTAAAGATGGAACCCTCTTGTCAGACAGAGAAAGCATCAGCCTTCAATGGAGAGAACAATCCAAAGAAATCCTAAATAGTGATACAATTGTAGTTGAGGACTTGTTTGCAGATGAGGGTTCACACCACGAAATCAAAGCCATCATTAAGCACCTGAACAATGGTAAAGCTGCAGGAATTCCAGCAGAGATTTTTAAACTTTGAGGAGGAGGGATCAACCGTCATATTCATCAGCTGTTCCTAAATATCTGGAAAAATTCCTGCCAACCTCAGGGATGCAGTCATCGTCACCAACTCCAAGAAAGAAGAAAAAGGGACCGTGGGAACTACCAACGAAAGTCCCTAATTTTCATCACCGGAATCCTGGCTGGCCGTCTTCATCCAGTCTCCGAAGCAATCATTCCGAAAACCCAGTGCAGCTTCCAAACAAACCACAGAACTGCGGACATGATTTTCACTGTTCGACCAATTCCACAAAAATGCCAGGAGGAACATCAATCACTCAACATGGCCTACATCGATCTGGCGAAGGTTTTTGGCTCAGTCACTAAAAGTGCAAGGAAGACCCAGCAAAGGCTGGTCGATCAAGGAAATTCATCAACATCCTCCAAATCCTCAAAGACAAGAAATATGTCGGCGACAGTCCTCACCAACAGAAAAATGACCTTTGAGATCAAAGTCTTGACATATCATCAGTTCCACCATTTTCTCTACCATCTTTTGTCGCCACTATCTTACACCTTGTTGAGAACAAGCTTCCCAGTGCAGTGGACATTGAGTACAGATGGATCAGAAACCTTTCAACCTCAACTGGTTGAAATGCAAGAAGAGAATGATACTGACATCGTTCGTGGAATTTCAGTATGCGGATGATGTCATCAGCTCAGCACTCTCAGAATAAAATCTTCGAGTTCTGCTTGACACCCTCACAGACGTATACTGAAGACTCGGTCTCAGCCTCAACCTCAAGAAGACTCAAGTCCAATAATAACCCACCCGAGGGCAAGATCCAATCTCTTCCCTACATAAAGATCCACTGAGAAATCCTCCCAAACATGGAACGTTTCCCCTAAATGGGAAGCCACCCCTTATCTCAGTTTGACATCAATGTGAAGATCCATCATATCCGAACTGTGAGCATCATCTTTGGATGCCTGACGACGAGGGTCTATAATGACCATGGCATCCGTGGTAATACCAAGATCCTCGTGTACAAGGCAGTCATCCTTCCTGAGCCTTCTATATGGCTCAAAAACCTGGCCTATGTACAGAAGCCACCTCATGGCTCTGGAAAGTAATCATCAATGATATCAAAGATGGATTCTCTGCATCAGCTGGGAGGATAGAATGCTAATGCTGACATACAGCATTAGCATTCGTGAAGAGCCAAGAGAAACAGCATCAAGGCCACAATCATCCGAAACTAATTCCACTGGCTAGCTATGTGCTTAGGAAGTCAGTCTGACTGCCAAAGCAAATTTTCATTTCACCCAGCTCAAGGAAGGCTCCTGAACAGGGGGAGTACAAATGAAGTGCTTAAAAGACACCCTGAAGGTTTACCTCAAGAAATGCAACAAAGACACCTGGGAGACCTTTGCTCAGAACAGATCTACTT
Organism: Carcharhinus amblyrhynchos; assembly: GCF_965287045.1. Lineage (NCBI taxonomy): Eukaryota > Metazoa > Chordata > Chondrichthyes > Carcharhiniformes > Carcharhinidae > Carcharhinus > Carcharhinus amblyrhynchos. The sequence continues at coordinate 40,783,318 of NC_137324.1, read as the reverse complement.
GGAGGAATCTCCTAATTGAAGGGTCACAGTTCTTCTGAAAAGGAGCCTGAGAAAGAAACAGCAATGATCTAGAGTGCAAGGACCTAACCCACTTCCTAGAAATACCTGCCACATGTCAAATAGGAGGCAGAGAGTGGGGGTCAATGGGTGCTATTCGGATTGGCGGATGGTGACTAGTGGGGTGCCCCAGGGGTCGGTGCTGGGGCCTCAGCTATTTACCATTTATATAGATGATCTGGAGGAGGGAACCGAGTGCAGGGTGTCGAAATTTGCTGATGACACCAAGATTGGGGGAAAGGCAAATTGTGCGGAGGGTGTGGAGAGTCTGCAGAAGGATCTAGATAGGCTGGGCGAATGGGCCAGGAAATGGCAAATGGAATTTAATGTTGGCAAGTGTGAGGTGGTCCACTTTGGTAGGAAGAATGGTAGGAAGGACTATTACTTACGTGGCAAAAAACTGCAGCAGGCGACGGTGCAGAGGGACCTCGGGGTCCTTGTGCATGAGTCGCAAAAACCCAGCTTGCAGGTGCAGCAGGTGGTCAGGAAGGCGAATGGGATGCTGGCCTTCATAGCGAGGGGGATTGAATATAAAAGTAGGGAGGTCTTGCTGCAGCTGTATAGGGCATTGGTGAGGCCGCAGCTGGAGTACTGTGTGCAGTTTTGGGCGCCGCACCTGCGCAAGGATATTTTGGCCCTGGAGGGAGTGCAGAGGAGGTTTACTAGGCTGATACCGGAGTTGAGGGGATTGAGCTATGAGGAGAGGCTGAATAAACTAGGCTTGTACTCGTTAGAGTTTAGAAGAATGAGGGGAGATCTCATTGAGACGTATAAGATGATGAATGGGATGGATAGGATAGAGGTGGAGAGACTCTTCCCGCTCAAAAAAGACAGTAGGACTAGGGGGCACAGCCTCAAGATAAAGGGGAGGCGGTTTAGAACGGAGTTGAGGAGGAACTTCTTCACTCAAAGGGTGGTGAATCTCTGGAATTCTCTGCCCGTTGAAGTGGTGGAGGCTGCCTCGCTAAATATTTTTAAGAAGCAGGTTGATGGGTTCTTGATAAGAGAGGGGATTAAGGGTTATGGGGAGAGGGCGGGAAAGTGGAACTGAGCCACGACAGATCAGCCATGATCTTATTGAATGGCGGGGCAGGCTCGAAGGGCTAGATGGCCTACTCCTGCTCCTATTTCTTATGTTCTTATGTTCATGTGCGGTCAGAGATTCAGCTCTTCGATCTGGCTCATCAGCCATGCAAGGACCCACAGAGCCCATGACCAATAACACAGAATTTCTTCAGTGGACAATCATACTTCAACAGTGAATGATCACCAAAGAAGGAGAGAAGATCTGGAATATTGTATGCAGTATTGATCTTTTCTATTTAAGGAAGGCTGCAAATGTATCCTTGGAAGCAGTAACCAGATTAGTACGTGGAATGGACAGGTTGTTTTACGAGGAAAGGCTGACGAGGCTAGACCTGTACCCCCTGGAGTTTGGAAGTGCAAGAGACAATTTGGTTGAAATGCACAAGATTTTAAGAGGACATGACAGGGTGGGTGTGAAAAGGATGTTTTCTCTTGTGGAAGAACCCAGAATTAGGAGACATTGCTTAAAAATAAGGGTTTGCCCATTTAAGACAAAAGTGAGGAATTTTTTTAAATCTCTCAGTGGGTTGTGAGAAGTCTCTTCTTCAGAAGGTGGTTGAGGCAGCATTTTTGACTATCTTTAAGGCAGAAGTCGATAGATTCTTGACAAGCAAGGGGCTGAAAAGTTTTTGGGGTTAGGTAGTAATGTGAAGTTTAGGTTAAAATTAAATCAACCATGATCTTATTAAATGGCAAAATCGATTTGGTGGGCTGAGTGGCTTACACCTGCTCCTATTTCATATGTGTGTACTGATGCACCAAGATAACAGAACAGGAACAAGGGACAGGGGACAGAGTAGCTTATTCGTATTTCTATTTCCTTGGATTGAGTGCAGTGGACACATATAAAATTAACAAATCTTCAGCAACTTTTAATATTAGAAATAAATATTTCCCATCCTGTAATTATGTTGTGGATATATTTAATAAGCTTACAAATAGAACTTTTTGCAATGATACATTAAAACATCTGAGTAAATACAAGGTTGGAGCTGGAGTGAATCAAGTTTTGGAGATAATGGAATAATGGTCAATGCGGGGGAGAATCCATGATCTTCGTCCCAGATTCAGTAACAGCAAGAAAAATGTGCAATTACGTAAAAAGATTTGGGGAATCCATATATTTTTTAAATGATTGAAAAGCATTTTCAAAAGAGTTTGTATCGGTTGAACAGGGATCAACAGTATTTTTTGGAAAGTAATGAATACTAGTCAGTGTGAGCTCAACCTAGACGCAGGACTGACAGGAAGGAAATTAATATCCAGAGGCCAAGTGACATACGGACACAGTGGAAAGAGAAAGCTTAAGAAAGAAGCTCTGGTAGATCCATGCTACCATGATCAAAGGGGACTGACAGCTGAGGAGGTTCCAAAGGAAATGCACTATATAGGGAAGATTGCATAGGCAGAGGAGACCTCTTAACACGGATGAAGTCACCTGTGGAGAATGAGATAAGTCCTTGAAGAAAAGGGACCGGCATTCTGTTTGGAGGAACTGCATGACTGAAACTGGCACCATACAGATATGGCAAACCACCTACTAATAACATGAGATAGTCTTTGTTGTATCTACTTTCCATGTGCAATTTATATAAAGTAAAAAGTTTATTTATTAGTCACAAGTAAGGCTTACATTAACATTGCAATGAAGTTACTGTGAAATTCACCTACTATGACAATGCACCTAACCAGCATGTCTTTCAGAATGTGGGAGGAAACTCACGCGGAAACAGGGAGAACATGCAAGCTTCACACAGACAGTGACCCAAGCCAGGAGTCGAACCTGGGTTCCTGGCACTGAGAGGCAGCAGTACTAACCATTGTGCCACAGTACTGCCCCCATATTTCACACTGACCATGATTTGCCTGTTAATTTTTGTTTATTTTGCACTGATTCCGATACACATTAAAAGTAAAAGTTACAAGAAGTCAAATCTCATTACTAATTTCTTCATTGGGGGGTCGTCATTTGATAAATTTTATTATATTAGTTTATGGATCCCCACCGGAATCTTTCCATATGTAAGACGAAATGTATCTAACACGAAGGTCAAACAAACATTTTATCTTTTACCTGACAAAATCTTTCACAATAACAGTTAAGTTTGGTAAGAGCTATGAAAGAATAGGTTTTGCAGCAAGCTTTTCTTGCTGCAAAACATCTGGTCTTAAAAGTGGGTAATGGATTTCCAAATTCACCTAGCTGCAAGATTTCTCACACTGGTGTGATTAACAAAAGCACCTCAAGACATTCAGCAAAATTTGAAAGGTCAGATATTTTCTAAGAATATTTGAGTTACTTTGCTGCAGTACTTCTATATATCAATGCTTCATGGCTCCATCCCAAGAACCGAGTAGCTTCTCTGCTGTAATGGACTCTGGATAAGAACATAAGAAATAGGAGCAGGAGTAGGCCATCTAGCCCCTCGAGCCTGCCCCACCATTCAATAAGATCATGGCTGATCTGAAGTGGCTCAGTTCCACTTGCCCACTTTCTCCCCATAACCCTTAATCCCCTTGCCTACCAAAAACCTATCTACCCGTGTCTTAAATATATTTAGCGAGGTAGCCTCCACCACTTCAACGGGCACAGAATTCCAGAGATTCACCACCCTTTGAGTGAAGAAGTTCCTCCTCAACTCCGTTCTAAGCTGCCCCCCCTTTATCTTGAGGCTATGCCCTCTAGTCCTGCTGTCCTTTCTGAGCGGGAAGAACCTCTCCACCTCTACCCTATCCATCCCCTTTGTCATCTTACACGTCTCAATAAGATCCCCCCTCATCCTTCTAAACTCCAACGAGTACAAGCCCAGTCTATCCAGCCTCTCTTCATAGTTCAACCCCCTCAACTCCGCTATCAGCCTAGTGAACCTCCTCTGCACTCCCTCCAAGGCCAAAATATCCTTGCGCAAGTGCGGTGACCAAAACTGCACACAGTACTCCAGCTGCGGCCTCACCAGTGCCGTGTACAGTACAGCAAGACCTCCCTACTTTTATATTCAATCCCCCTCGCTATGAAGGCCAGCATCCCATTTGCCTTCCTGATCACCTGCTGCACCTGTAGGCTGGGTTTTTGCGACTCATGCACACGGACCCCCAGGCTCCTCTGCACCGTAGCATGCTGCAGCTTTTCGCCCTTTAAATAGTAGTCCCTCCTACTATTATTCCTGCCAAAGTGGATAACCTCACACTTGCCAACATTGTATTCCATCTGCCAGGTCCTCGCCCACTCTTACACCCTCCGCACAATTTGCTTTTCCACTTATCTTTGTGTCATCAGCAAATTTCGACACCCTACATTCAGCTCCCTCCTCCAGATCATCTATATAAATGGTAAATAGCTGAGGCCCCAGCACCGATCCCTGGGGCACTCCACTAGTCTCCAACTGCCAATCCGAATAGCACCCATTGACACCTACTCTCTGCCTCCTATTTGACAGCCAATCCTCTATCCACGCTAACACCTTACCCCCAACTCCATGCCCCCTAACCTTCTCTAACAACCTTTTGTGCAGCACCTTATCAAACGCCTAAGGAATTCCACATTCTACTCATTTCATTTTTTTATAAAAGTAGGGAGGTCTTGCTGCAGCTGTATAGGGCATTGGTGAGGCCGCAGCTGGAGCACTGTGTGCAGTTTTGGGCGCCGCACCTGCGCAAGGATATTTTGGCCCTGGAGGGAGTGCAGAGGAGGTTTACTAGGCTGATACCGGAGTTGAGGGGATTGAGCTATGAGGAGAGGCTGAATAAACTAGGCTTGTACTCGTTAGAGTTTAGAAGAATGAGGGGAGATCTCATTGAGACGTATAAGATGATGAATGGGATGGATAGGATAGAGGTGGAGAGACTCTTCCCGCTCAAAAAAGACAGTAGGACTAGGGGGCACAGCCTCAAGATAAAGGGGAGGCGGTTTAGAACGGAGTTGAGGAGGAACTTCTTCACTCAAAGGGTGGTGAATCTCTGGAATTCTCTGCCCGTTGAAGTGGTGGAGGCTGCCTCGCTAAATATTTTTAAGAAGCAGGTTGATGGGTTCTTGATAAGAGAGGGGATTAAGGGTTATGGGGAGAGGGCGGGAAAGTGGAACTGAGCCACGACAGATCAGCCATGATCTTATTGAATGGCGGGGCAGGCTCGAAGGGCTAGATGGCCTACTCCTGCTCCTATTTCTTATGTTCTTATGTTCTTATGTACATACAATGTCATTTTGAAAGTAAGGTCATTTTCAAAAAAAAGGATAGCTGAAATCGTTCCCTATCATTAGTGTCTGCAATTTTCTATTTCACTGTATACTGGCACAATTGTAAATGTAACAAATGTTAATACTGATGCCTCACAGCACCAGGGACCGAGATTCAATTCCAGCTTTGGGTGACTGTGTGGAGTTTGCACGTTCTCCCTGTGTCTGCATGGGTTTCCTCCAGGGGCTCCGGTTTCCACTCACAGTTCAAAAATGTGCAGGTTAGGTGGACTGGCCATGCTAAATTGCCCCGTAGTGTCAAAAGATGTGTAAATTAGGTGGATTAGTGGGGTAAATACATAAGTTACAGGGTTAGGGTCTGGGTGGGATGCTCTGTCAGAGAACCAGTGCAGACTCGATGGGCTGAATAGCCTGCTTCGGCACTGGAGGAATTTTATGGCCTTGATTTTACCGGCACAGCCGCTCTGTAATCAGAGTGGACGAGGCTCGCAGAATGGCATTCCCCATTGGCCTCAGGCACAATTTTACAAGCCTCAGGCAGCCACGCTGGTAAAATCAGGGCCTATGATTCTATGAACAATGTTACCCATTTATTCTACAGAAAAATCCTATGCATAATTTGCAGAAATGAAATCAAAGGAATCAGCTTAATAGGAACTTTTAAAAAATTATAAACAGTATAAATAATATAACATTCTGGAAAAAGGCAATTATACCCTGCATTGTTTTACACCATCTAATTTTTAAATCGACAATCTTTGCAATAGATGCCACTAACAAAAATAGGATGGCAGCAATCTAAACATACAATGCTATGGATTTTCACACGTCTGTAATATTGAGCTCAATTTTATCAATAATAAATAGGAACAGAATAAATGAACAATTTTTCTATATTATTTTGCAAAGATGTGCACATATTACTTTCTTGGGATGCATTATTGATCAAAATGTATTTGGAAGCATCTTCAATACTGAGTTTGCATAATGTATGTTAAAGTAGCAGCACAAACATGTAATTTCCAAAACCATACCTGGCACAAAGACCATGGATTGTTCTTCATCTGATGCTAGATGTAATACAGTTAAAGAAAGTGAGATGTGCTTCACAAAGTATACAACATGGCCATCCAAGGACAAAGATATCTCAGCTACACAAACATTGCAAAAATAGCCACACAATTAAACAAGCACAATTATATATTTGCAACTATCTCATTTCCATCATTCTCAATTGGCTGCGTTTCACAGAATCACAGAATGATTCAGGCTCATCGTGTCTGCATTATCCAGGATAATGTTCTGAGAACCCGGGTTCAAAAGCTACCATGACAGTTGGTGGACTTTAAAAACTCAATAAAATATATGGAATTGTAAGTGTAACCATGAAACCATCGTTGATTCTCGCAAAAAGCAGCTTACCATCAGCTCCTCAAAGACAAGTAGGAATGGGCAATAAATGTTGGTCAAGTTGGCAGCACGCACATCCCATAAATTCATTTTTAAAAACTGAATCCACAACGTTTATAACTCAGTCTCATGTCTTAAATAGCAGTTTTTTTTCTCTGAAGTGCTCTTAATGTCAGAATTGTTTTGCAATGTGTATTACAGAATGCAGTCTCTAACAAAGTAGCCATTATTAATAAACAAGGGTTTTCTTGTCTTACTTTAGAGGTGGTGAAAAGTGATATTGCATTGTTACATAATCCTACACTTTAGACTGAAGTACCTGATGCATTCGAACAATGGTAGGAACAGAAATTTTGTGTCTCAGCTCTTCAGCAGCATTGCACACAAACAAATTTCCTCATTTACGAGTGTCAACCAGATCAACCTTAATGCAGATAATGTATTTGCCGAGCAGAAGGGGAGAAGAATACAGAAGTAATCCTGCTGACACCAGGAAATGTACACAACCTGGTATTTGTATTTTCCAACAACTGTAATTACCCAGTCCTATAAGCAACACTCATTAAATACTCTGAATTAAAGTATTTCCTGTACATGGCAACCATATCCAAAACTCCATTTTTCTCAATTAGAGACAAAAGATTGCAGGAAATGTAGCACCAAGAGTTTCTTTGATCACTTTCCAATATCTAGACAGTTGCTTGGAAGGTTGTCAATTTTGAAATATATTTTGCGCATAAAAGTACAGAAGATAAAGTCAATAAATCTTGCATAAAATATACAGAATTAAAATACTTTTGAGAATTTTATGTTTGTGGTATGCAACTATTTCACAGAATCATGGAATGGATATGGTGTGAAAGCAGGTCAATTTGCTCCGTTACGTCCATGCCAGCTCTCTACAACAACTCACCTATCCCCAGTACCCCACCTTTTCCCTGTAGCTCTGCAATATTTTCAGAAGATTATCAGATTTTCTTCTGAAGGCCTCAACTGAATCTGCCTCCACCTCACAGTCGCTACATTCCAGATACTAACTGTTCACGGCATGAAACTGTTGTTCCAGTGCAACTGTTCATATTCCAAGCCAGGGAGGTTATGGTGCAGCTGTATAAGGTGCTGATAAGGCCACACCTGCAGCACGGTGTACAGTTTTGGTCTCCTTACTTGAGAAAGGATATACTGGCACTGGAGGGAGTGCGGAGATTCACTTGGTTGGTTCCAGAGTTGAGAGGGATAGCATAGGAGGAGAGAGTGAGTAGGCTGGGACTATATTCATTGAAATTCAGAAGAACGTGGGGGGGACTTTATAGAAACATATAAGATTATGAAGGGAATATACAAGATAGAAGCAGGGAGGATTTTTCCACTGGTGGGTGAAATTAGAACTAGGGGGCATAGCTTCAAAATAAGGGGGAGCAGATTTAGGACTGAGTTAAGGAAGAACTTCTTCACCCAAAGGGTTGTGAATCCGTGGAATTCCCTGCCCAGTGAAGCAGTTGAGGCTACCTCTTTGAATGTCTTTAAGGCAAAGATAGACAGAATTTTGAATAATAAGGAAATTAAGGGTTAGGGTGAGCAGGCGGATAAGTGGAGCTGAGTCCACAAAAAGATCAGCCATGATTTTCTTTGAATGGCAGAGAAGTCTCAAGGGGCCAGATGGCCTACTCCTGGTTCTTTTGTTCTTATCATGTTCTAAGCCAGCTATCGCAGTGTTCCATATCAAAGAACCATAGATTTTTTTTTTATTCATTCATGGGACTTGGGTGCAGCTGGCTAGCCAGCATTTATTGCCCATCCCTAGTTGCCCAAGGACAGTTAAGAGTCAACCACATTGCTGTGGTTCTGGAGTCACATATAAGCCTGACCAGGTCAGGACAGCAGATTTCATTCCCCAAAGGACATTAGTGAACCAGATGGGATTTTATGACAATCCACAACGGTTTCATGGTCATCAGTAGATTCTTAATTTCAGATATTTTTTATTGAATTCAAATTCTACTTTCTGCCGTGGCGGGATTTGAACCTGGGTTCCCAGATCATTAGCTGAGTTTCTGGATTAATAGTCTAGCGATAATACTGCTAGGCCATTACTTCTCCTAATGGTTACAGCACATTTGGCCTATCAAGTCAGCCTGCTAAGAGCAATTTAGCTTGTCCCACTCACTCTCCCTGCATCTTTTTTCTTAAGGTGCACATTCAAATTTCTTTTGAACGCCACAATTGAATTTGCCCCCATCACCCTCTCCAACAGTGCAATCCAGACAGTAACCTGCTGCACAATGTTTTTCCGCATTTTTTGTCAGTCACCCTAAATCAGCAACCCTTCCACCATTTTTTCTTATCCACTGTATAGAGGCCCCTCATAATATTGACCTTTTTTTAACTAATGCATAGAATGGGAAACAAATGCTTGCCATCCCTAATTGTCCTTGAACTGAGTTGCTTGCTCAGCGGTTTCAGAGGGCATTTAAGTGGATCTGGAATCACATGCAAGACATACCAAATAAGGACAGTAGGTTTCCTTCACTGAAAGGACAAGAATTAACCAGATGGGTTTTTAATGACAATTGACAACTGGTTTCATGGTCACTGTTAGACTTTTAATTCCAGATTTCACATCTGCCATGGTAAAATTCGAACCCTGGGTTCCTGGATTACCAGTCCAGTGACAATAACACCATGCCACCACCTCCCCGCTTGATCATCTCCAATTTATCCACATAACTGAAGTCCCTCAGCCTTGGAATCTTTTCAGCAACCTAAATGTTAAAGTTTACTTATTAGTCATAAATAGGCTTACATTAACACTGCAATGAAGTTACTGTGAAAATCCCCTAGTTGCCACACTTCAGCGCTTCTTCGGGTACAGACAGAAAATTTAGCATGACCTAACCAGCATGTCTTTCAGACTGTGGAAGGAAACTGGAGCACCTGAAGGATACCCATGCAAACATAGGGAGAATGTGCAGGCTCCACACAAACAGTGACTCAAGCCAGAAATCAAATCTGGGTCCCTGGCACTGTGAGGCTGTAGTACTAACCACTGTGCCACCTCACATTTATTACCCATCCCTACTTGCCCTTGTGCACAAATCATTGAAGTAAAAGCATCAGGCATTGTCAGTTTGCTCTGATCCTGCGCCATCTCTTGAATGCCTTAACACTTCCAAATATGTGGTGTCCAGAAATTCAACCAGCGCAATGTAAAGATTTCATAACTTCCAAGATTTCATACTCTCTGCTCTGTTTATAAAACCCAAGATCCCACATGATTTTTAAACTGCTTTCTCAACCTGTTTTGCCACCTTCAACTAAAGCAAAGAACTGTGGATGCTGGAAACCTGTAATAAGAACAGAACAAGCTGGATATATTCATTAACCTGAAATGTTAACTCTGTTTTTCCCTACAGATGCTGCCTGACCTACTTTTTTTTTGTTTTCCAATACTGAAGTATTCAAGTTCCACCCATCTATTGTCCTTTTGCAAACTGTGAAACTCTTTAAGGTAGTGCAAGTAGAGAGGAACCGGATAACATTTCTGATGATTTTACTTCAAGGATTTGTGCACAAGGATGAGTACATAAGAACATAAGAAATATAAGAACATAAGAAATAGGAGCAGGAGTAGGCCATCTAGCCCTTCGAGCCTGCCCCACCATTCAATAAGATCATGGCTGATCTGTCGTGGCTCAGTTCCACATTCCCGCCCTCTCCCCATAACCCTTAATCCCCTCTCTTATCAAAAACCCATCAACCCGCGTCTTAAAAATATTTCGCGAGGTAGCCTATTGTCTTACCAGCAAAGTCCACATTCCATAATGAATTTTAAAAAAACATGCAGGTACTGCAGCAATTAAGAAGCTAAGTGGTATGCTGGCCTTTATTACAAGAGGATTTGTGTATAGGAGTAAAGTTGTCTTACTGAAATTATACCAAGCCTTTGTGAGACTGCACCTGGAATATTGTGTGCAGACTTAGTCTCCTTATTCAGGAAATAAATACTTGCCATACAGGAGTGCAACATAATTCACAAAATTAATTCCTGGTGTGGAAAGATTGTCCTACCAGGGAAGATTAAATTTAGTCTCTGGAATTTAGAAGAATTAACACTGATCTCAATTTAAGCGTACAAAATTCGTACAGGGATCAATAGGGTAGATGCAGGAAGGATGTTTGTCCTGGCTGTGGGGCCTATAACAAGGAAATGCAGTTTCACAATAAGGGGCGGACTATGTAAGACTGAGATAAGAAGAAATTGCTTCATCAAAGGGTGGTGAACGCTTGGAATTCTATGTCCCAGAGGACTGTGGCAACTCGATCATTGAGACTGATAGATTTCTTTATATTAAAGACATCAAGGGATATAGGAATGGTGCAGGTAATCGGTGTCAAAGTAGATCAGCCATGATCGTACTAAATGAATGGGCTTGAAGGATGAATGGCCAATTCTGCTCCTATTCTTATGTTCTTGTATGATCTCACAACAACGTTGGTCTCCTGCTGAGTTGACAGGCAGCTAGAAGAGCAAAGAGGGTGCCAGTCACCAGGAGCCCACTCAGCCCCACACCAATATGAAGTAAAGGAGGTGACAGCGCAATTGTGCATTGCCACTTCCATAGGCCAACTTGAAATCCGTGGAAAAGTCACAAATGCCGACCTGCACCCAACAGAATGGGCAAATGAATTTTTAGCCCATGAGATTATCAATCCTCCCATTATCTGTACCATGTATTGTACCAACGAAAGATCAGGCAGTGTGCTTTAATGACTACCACCCAGTAGCTCTAACATCCATCATTATGGCATGCATCAACTCTGGTCCCCTAGACTGCCCGGATCCACTACAATTCACCTATTGCCGCAACAGGTCCACAGTAGACACGATCGCCCTGGGCCTATACTCAACCCTGGAACATCCGGACAACAAGGTATTTATGTCAAACTCTAATTTATTAACTACAACTCAGCCTTTAACATCATTATCCCAACAAACCTCATCTCCAAACTCTGTGGCTCTGGGCTCGGCTCCTCCCTCTATGATCGGACCCTAGATTTGAGAAAGACTGCGATCAATAAGGATAGGCAATGACACCTCCTCCATGATTATCCTCAACAGCAGAGCCCTGCAAGGCTGTGTCCTCAGCCCCTTCCTATACTCCTTACACACCTACGACTGTGTGAACAAATTCTGCTCCATCTTCATTTTTTAGTTTGCTGATAATATCACCGCAGTGGTTTAGATCTCAATGAATGACAAGTAGAAGTACAGGAAAGAGATAGAGAATCTGGTGAAATGGTGCAATGGCAATAATCTCACCCTCAATGTCAAAAAAAAATGAAGAATATAGTCATTGACTTCAAGAAACTTGGTGGAGGGCATGCCCCTGTTTACGTAAGTGGTAATGAAGTGGAAATGATCAAGAGCTTCACATTTCTGGATGTCCAGATCACTAACAATCAGTCCTGGTTCCTCCACACTGATGCTACAGTTAAGCAAGACCACCAGTGCCTCTAATTTCTCAGGAGGCCGAGGAAATTTCCATTTCAACTCTCACTATTTTTTTTACAGATGCACCATAGAAACCAACATTTCCAAATACATCACAGCTTGATATGGCTCCTGTTCTGACCAAGACCACGAGAAACTACAAAGGGCTGTGAATTACACAAGCCAGCTTCCCATCCACTAACTCTGTCTACACTTCCTACTGCCTCAAAAAACAGCCAGCATAATCAAGGACTCCCATGCACCCCAGACATATTCTCTACCACCTTCATCCATCCAGAAGAAGATACAAAAGTCTGAAATCACGTATCAACCAACTCGAGAAGAGCTTCTCCCCTGTTGCAGACTTTTGAATGGACTTATATATTAAGCTGATCTTTCTCTACACCGTAGCTATGACTGTAACACTATATTCTGCACCTTCTCCTTGCCTTCTCCCCATGTATTCTATAAAAGGTATGATTTATCTGTATAGCACACAAGAAAGAATACTTTTATCCCAATGATTGTAACAATAAATAATCAAATCAAAAAGGTACATTATAATTCCTTGAAGCAACTCAAGTCTGCAGCTGACCAATCTTATGAACCACACTACAACCATTTATGCACCTGCACTTCAAACTCACCTTCAACTGCTTCTCATTTTATCCCAGTTTGATTCTGCCTGTTTCTGAACTATTCTTTTCTCCAAATCCAGTATGCAGCTTGCTTCTCCTTCCTAATGTTTCATCTTGGTGCACAACCAACCTTTGGAACAGCAATAACATTCTGGTGAATCCACACTTGCAATGTATCCTGCGATGCTCACAACTGTATAACCAAGGCTCCACGTGGCTGCAGCAGAACTTCCTCCCCTTGATTAGTCAATCACACTAGATAGAAAAGTTATCATTTCAAGAGCTTTTTTGATCATATTTTGTACCCTACCACTACATTTCACTGATTCCTACATGGATCCCTAAATCTCCTTGAATTTCTGCCATTCCCAATGTTTCTCCATTTATAAAGTCTTCGGATTTATCCTTTCCTGATTGAAACTGGTTCACCTCATATTTAACTCTGCTGAAATCCGTCTGCCACAATTCTGTTCATTCACATCTTTCTATAATTCAAGGTTTCCTGAGCATTGGTTACATCGTAAACAATCTATGTTATCAGACAATTTGCATAAATGGTTCTTTGAGTTATTCATTTAATTAATAATTGAATAATTGAGACTTCATCACAGACTCTGGCAGGACATCACTAGTCATTTCCAGCACATATATTCACAGTACATTCTGCCAATATATTTCAGATGAGTCTCTAGAATTCCTACTGTGCGGAAGGAGGCCATTCAGCGTATCAAGTATGCACCAAGCATAATCCCATCCAGGCCCTATCCCCATAACTGTACTTATTTATCCTACTAACCCCCTTATACTAAGGGGCAACCCACACGTTTTTGGACTATGAGAGGAAACGCACGCAAACACCACAAAGACAGTGACCCAAGCCAAGAATCGAACCTGGGTCCCTGGTGCTGTGAGGCAGCAGTGCCAACCACTACGCCACCGTGCCGCCCATATCCGCTCTACTAAAAGTAGTTCTTCCAGACATCTGAAATTCTCATCTCTAGTATATATATCAGGACTTACTGCAATGAGGGAAGGTTAGACAGGCTAGGTTTGCAGCCACTATAGTTGGGAAGAATGAGAGGTGTCTTGATTGAAACATACAAGATCCCAAGGAGTCTTGACAGTGTGGTCAAGTGACCCATGACCTCCAAGATTATTATAGAAATATCGGTGGCTTTTCATGGGCATGGATAAAAACTTGAAACATGGAAGCCAAGTTTAAACACAGCCAGACTCTGCGATTTGCAAACTGCAGAGCTGGAACAGACAGTTTTCATGTAGCAGGACTTGGACAATCAACTTCCAGGTCTATCTGGTTTTGATAGGCACTGCCTGGCCAGGTGTTAATGGCCACATTGTTTCAGAATGAACATTTGTTTACACCCCCGGTGAGCCTGCTATGTTAGAATGTTTCAGAATGAATGTTTGTTTACGCCTCCAGTGAACTTAGGCTGGATTCTGACTTAGAGGCGTTCAGAATATTTTTCACCAGACTCCACAGACGGTAGCTTTGCACCATTGGCTCCTCAGCCAAGCACATACACCAAATGTCTCATACTGAGCAGGATTACTATTGCAACAACACACTGTAATCATCAGTTGGGTAAAACTATGTTGGAAAAATGCTATGATGTGGAGATCTGTTGGACTGGGGTAAACACAGTAAGAAGTCTCACACAGACAAGTCTCACAAGAATGCTACAGACTTAGTGGCACCCAGCTCGGTAGGAAGCCAAAGGCATAATTCGATAAGAACAAAGAAAATTACAGCACAGGAACAGGCCCTTTGACCCTCCAAGGCTGCACTGACCATGCTGCCCAACTTAACTAAAACCCCCTACCCTTCCAGGGACCATATCCCTCTACGCCCATCCTACTCACGTACTTGTCAAGACGCCCTTAAAAGTCACTACCGTATCCGCTTCCATGATCTTATTGAATGGCGGGGCAGGCTTGAAGGGCTAGTTGGCCTACTCTTGCTCCTATTTCTTATGTTCTTACGTACCTCCCCTGGCAACGAGTTCCAGACACCCACTACTCTATGTAAAAAATCTGCCTTGTACATCTCCTTTAAACTTTGCCCCTCCCACCTTAAACCTATGCCCCTAGTAATTGATTCTTCCACCCTGGGAAAAAGTTTCTGACTATCCACTCTGTCCATGCCTCTCATAATCTTGTAGACTTCTATCCGGTCTCCCCTCTCTCCTCACAGCTAATGCTCTCCATACCAGGCAACATCCTGCTAAATCTTTTCTGTACCCTCTCCAAAGCCTTCTAGTAGTGTGACGACCAGAATTGAACACTATATTCCAAGTGCGGCCTAACTAAGGTTCTATAAAGTTGCAACATGACTTGCCAATTTTTAAACTCAACATCCCACGCAATGAAGGCAAGCATGCTGTATGCCTTCTTGACTACCTTTGCCACCTGCATTGTCATTTTCAGTGAACTGTGTACCTGTACACCCAGATCCCTCTGCTTATCAATACTCTTCAGGGTTCTGGCATTACTGTATATTTCCTATCTTTTTTGGCCTTCCAAAATGCATCACCTCATATTGTGAGGATTAAACTCCATCTGCTATCTCTCTGCCTAAGTCTCCAATTGATGTATATTCTGCTGTATCCTCTGATGCTCATCGCTATCAGCAAATCCACCAACCTTTGTGTCATCCGTAAACTTACTACTCAATCCAGTTACGTTTTCCTTCAAATCATTTATGTATATTTCAAACAGCAAAGGATTGGGCACAAGCACAGAATCAAGAAACTCGTGGAGAGCGCAACTTGGAACGATAGTTCTCTCTCTGTGCCTTTTTTACTTTTTTCAACAGCATCAGCAGAGACCACCTTCAACTGGCAGCCAAGCAGCACACCATCTCCAGATCCTTGTACCTCGTGGCAAGCATCATTAGAACCGTTTCAGAAGGCGTTTGACAAGGTACCTCACAAGAGGTTATTGCAGAAGGTAAGGGGGCATGGAGTTGGGGGTAGGGTGTTAGCATGGATAGAGGATTGGTTGTCAAATAGGAGGCAGAGAGTGGGGGTTAATGGGTGCTATTCGGATTGGCGGTTGGTGACTAGTGGAGTACCCCAGGGGTCAGTGCTGGGGCCTCAGCTATTTACCATTTATATAGATGATCTGGAGGAGGGAACCGAGTGTACGGTGTCGAAATTTGCTGATGACACCAAGATTGGTGGAACGGCAAATTGCGCAGAAGGTGTGGAGAGTCTGCAGAAGGATCTAGATAGGCTGGGCGAATGGGCCAGGAAATGGCAAATGGAATTTAATGTTGGCAAGTGCGAGGTGGTCCACTTTGGTAGGAATAATGGTAGGAAGGACTATTACTTACGTGGTGAAAAACTGCAGCAGGCGACGGTGCAGAGGGACCTCGGGGTCCTTGTGCATGAGTCGCAAAAACGCAGCCTGCAGGTGCAGCAGGTGGTCAGGAAGGCGAATGGGATGCTGGCCTTCATAGTGAGGGGGATTGAATATAAAAGTAGGGAGGTCTTGCTGCAGCTGTATAGGGCATTGGTGAGGCCGCAGCTGGAGTACCGTATGCAGTTTTGGTCGCCGTACTTACGCAAGGATATTTTGGCCTTGGAGGGAGTGCAGAGGAAGTTTACTAGGCTGATACCGGAGTTGAGGGGGTTGAGCTACGAGGAGAGGTTGAATAAACTAGGCTTGTACTCGTTAGAGTTTAGAAGAATGAGGGGAGATCTCATTGAGACATATAAGATGATGAATGGGATGGATAGAATAGAGGTGGAGAGACTCTTCCCGCTCAGAAAGGACAGTAGGACTAGGGGGCACAGCCTCAAGATAAAGGGGGGGTGGTTTAGAACGGAGTTGAGGAGGAACTTCTTCACTCAAAGGGTGGTGAATCTCTGGAATTCTCTGCCCGTTGAGGTGGTGGAGGCTGCCTCGCTAAATATTTTTAAGACACAGGTTGATGGGTTTTTGATAAGCGAGGGGATTAAGGGTTATGGGGAGAGGGCGGGAATGTGGAACTGAGACACGACAGATCAGCCATGATCTTATTGAATGGCGGGACAGGCTCGAAGGGCTAGATGGCCTACTCCTGCTCCTATTTCTTATGTTCTTACAGTGCAGAAAGAGGCCCTTCAGCCCCTCAAGTCTGCACCAAACACAATCCCACCCAGGCCCTACCCCCATACCCACTAATCCCTCTAACCTAAGCATCCCTGGACACTAAGGGGCAATTTCTTAGCGTGGCCAATCAACCTAACCCACACATCTTTGGACTGTGGGAGGAAACCGGAGTACCTGGAGGAAACTCATGCAGACACGAGGAAAATGTGCAAACATAAGAAATAGGAGCAGGAGTAGGCCATCTAGCCCCTCGAGCCTGCCCTGCAATTCAATAAGATCATGGCTGATCTGAAGTGGCTCAGTTCCACTTTCCCGCTTTCTCCCCATAACCCTTAATCCCCTTGCCTACCAAAAACCTATCTACCCGCATCTTAAATATATTTAGCGAGGTAGCCTCCACCACTTCAACGGGCAGAGATTCACCGCCCTTTGAGTGAAGAAGTTCCTCCTCAATTCCGTTCTAAACTGCCTTGCCCTTATCTTGAATAGTTTGCCGGGTATTAAAGATAGAAGGATGGTAGGAGTTGAGGGCCTGAATGAGATCACTGTCACTAGAGAGGTATTGCTCGATAAGACTAGCGGGACTGATGGTGGACAAGTCCCCAGGACCAGATGGAATGCATCCCAGGGTTCTGAAGGAAATGGCAGAGGTGACAGTAGATGCCTTGGTGATTATTTTCCAAACCTCGTAGTGATCTGAGCCAGGAATCGAACCCAGAACCCTGGAGCTGTGAAGCAGCAGTACTAACCACTGTGCTACCGTGCCGCCCCACGGTAGACTGACCAAATCCAGAAAACAATCCCAGTGAGAGAAACTGAAGACCAAAATTAGCCCTACATGAGAGGGGAAGCCTAAATCGATGACTGCAGACCCCGAAACATGAGCCAATGCTCAAAGACTAGGGAAACAGCCTGTCTTAGCCTTATTAAATGGGCAATACCAGCCTTTTCAACAAACATTTCAAATAGGCTGTTTAGGGTGTAGGAATTCCCACATACATCTAGTGTCACAAAAAAAATTAAATATCATACTACCAATGTTGTGACCCAAATCATTAATATAGTAAAGGGCAACAGTTTCAGTACAGGTTCCTGATGGAACAAACCAGACAAATTTACTTACTATCCAACTCCTACAGCCCTTCAAATTAAGATCCACAATTCTCAGGCACCTCTATTAATTTCTTCTAGTAACTACACACTAAAAATAACTTCACACTTCAATGTTTAAGTTCCACTTTACTTTCCTTGACAAACGGAACCACAGGATCTCACTTGAATCAGCCTTTATAATAACAGTAACGTCAGTATTTAATAGGGAAGTTCAGAAATCAGGTTAAGAGACTTCAGTATTTAACTAAGATGCATATGCAAGTTGTTATTTTGTTGTTGAAGGAGTGATTAATCTTTTAGATCGTTACTCACATCTCAATTTTTAGTATAATCAGAAATGGATAACCACGGGCAAATGTAAGAGAACGAATAAAACACAAGCCCGTCAGCACTGAGTACAGTACGTGCCAGTACACTAATCTCAGTCACGTCATTGTACAACTAGCTGTTACTGTTAAAATTTGGGGGGTGTTGACACTACAACAGTTCCATTTAGACAAGTTTGTTTTTCTTAACTCGGTATTCCGCATTGAGCAAGGAGGTAACTGAAAACACTACATGTATAAAACATCGCAGTGTAATACCTAAACTAAAATCTTATTTATCGACAACAATTTTATTCAGTGAGTTTGAAACAAATTCATCACTGATGCAAAAATAATTGAGGTGGGTTGTTGAAAGTTGCCATTACTTTTTAATCAAAAGCACTAACTGATCGGATTTATAATATTTTCAGGTGTTATCCACAAACACTGAATTTCAAAAGCCGGTATAATATTGATAATTCTGCCTTCCACGTATTGATGAATAGCCGCCCTTAAAATACACCTTGATATTTAAAATTACACACTAAAGGATACGATCTTTGCTCCAGAAAACTTCACTCACCAAATTGCCAGCCTTCGCCATCTTAAACAACCGCCACTCCCATCGTGCACCCTGCCCGCCCGGTACTCCCCGTTACGTCACGTATCAGACCCGCCTAATGTGCTTTCCCCGCCCCCCTCGCTCTCCATCGTGCCCCGTCCCCTTCTCCGAGGTTCTCGCAGCCCGAGCCCCGGCCGTATTAGACCCGCCCCGAGCCCCCTACCCGCCCCGCCTCCCCCGCCCACTAGATGATCCGCCTCTTTTTCCGAGGAACTTGCTGCCTCCCCATGTCTGCCGCTGCCGCCCCCGCCCTTTCCCCTTCTGCCCTCCTCTCATTACGTCATCCGCAGATGCTCGCCGAGGCGCTTGCTGTCCTCCAGCCGCATTCGCTTTGCGCCGCCTCCCCGTCGTCACCACTAGATGCTCCGCCTCTATTTCCGACAATCTTGCTGTCTTCCCAGACTCTGCCGCTGCGCCCCGCCCCCTGTTCCCACCCCCTCATTACGTCACCCTCGGATGCTCCGCCTCGTTCGCTGAGGCGCTTGCGGTCCTTCAGCCGCATTCGCTTCGCACCGCCCCCCGTTCGGAGGGAGCGGCGAACTACAATACCCAGAGGGCTTTGCGTTTGACGCATTCACTGCGTCGAGGGCGAGTGGGCGATAAGGAGACGGGGAAGGTTGCTCTTTATGTGGCGATTAATACACACATTTATATATTCCAAACGTTTATGTGTACGTACCCTGAACTAGTTTTGTTTAGATTGCCGGAAAGGGGCGTGGGTCAGGATGGAAGACGGTAAACCGGAGAATATGAAGGACTTGGTAGATCGGTTGACTTTAGGTGTAACCAGGATACTAGGTGAGTGCAGGCAGGCAGTTAGTTACCATGGAAATTAGCAGGTGAAGCCGGGCTTTACCTGTGCGTGAGGCGGGAAGGCGCTTAGTTGACATGATCAGAAATAGTACTGAGGAAAATTGTGGTGGTATTCAACCAGGAGAGACATTGACATTCCTGGTGATCGCTTGTAGACTCATGTGAATGTTAGTCAGATTTAATCTGGTCATTCCGATGTATAACTTGATGTTGCTAAAAACATTTGGAAACATGAACATTAAACCTGTAATTCGTTTGCTTGCTCTTCTACGGGCATTTGATGGACATGTGTTCAAATTCTCTTGTAATAGAAAGTAAACAATCTCTAACGGACCTTTGTCTGTGTTTGCTGAATTGAGCCATATATAAATTAATCCAGAGAAACGAATGTTGCACAGCAGACTATTAAGCACTCCTTTAACAGAGAAATTTTCTTTGCAGTTAAATTTTCTTCGCTGTGTCCTTGCTGTGAATGGCTGGGCAAAGCTACTATTGTATTACTGTCAACAACTTGCAATTATATGAGACCTTTATCATTGTAAAATGCTCCAATGCATTAACCTTTCTCCCACTAAATCAGGTTTCTTAGCATATACAATTAGAAACCTGTTCACAAGCATTCATTACCTAATGACATTAGAAGTTCCATACAAGCTGACAGGGTACTTGAAGTCCCTTTCCATTTTCTTTCACCAGGAGATTATGATAGAAAATGCACATAGTAAAAGCGGTGGTTGCATTAATTTGAAAAAAGTCAGCAGATTTTCCTTCAATTAATCCTTAAAGGGCATGGAGATTAAAATGTGTGGAAATTGTTCCAGTACTTAATTATACTGGGGTAAAAATGAGTTAGCAAAGGAAGCACATTGGGGTATAAACACTTGGTGCTGTTGGTTACAAACGCAGTCAATTTTGGTCTTGATGTACTGCATAGAAATATTTAAAGCTGGCCTCTGCAGCTTTGATCAACAATTAACCAACCAATAGGAAAATGCAAATAGAGTACAAACCTCAAATGTCACCAATAGCAGCACCTTGCATTTCTCATAGTTATGCAACAACTCTATATAATAAAATGAGGTTTTGTGGCATGGTGGTAGTGCCCCTCCTTTGGAGCCTGACCACAGAAGGAACATTCATAACATGGTTCAGTGGGCTGGTAATCAGTTTGGGAATCCTTCCACCACCACCCCATCATTCCCCAAAGACAAAAACAGTGTGGGTATGAAGATGCATAAAAATACATTAAATGTCCCATGGTGCTTTGCAGGTGTATTACACCACAAAATATGACACTGAGCTACATTAAGAGATGTTAGATCAGATGACCATAAGCTTTGTCAAAGAGAGATTATTTTTAAGGAATTCCTTAAAAGAGGAAGAAGGGTTGGAGAGGGGATTCCAGAATGTAAAGCAGGGTGGAGGGATTAAAAGTGGGACTGCTGAAGAGTCCTCAATTAGATGAGTAAAGATATCTCAGCACAAAATATTTATATTGTCCCACCAGCACTAATTTTGAACAGAAGCACCACTGAAGTGCCTATTCCAGGAGTGTTTTGCTGTTTCTGATGGCAGCAGTATCAGGTCATTTGCACTACAATCTACCATCAGACTCTCCGAAGAAAGGTTTCTCTCTCCACAGATTTTGCCAGACCTGCTGAGCTGATATTCTTGTGTATTTGCAGTCTTTTCTGTTTTTATTTTAAAACATCAAAATGTCCTTAATTTTGAATTATAATGTGACAAATTGGTGAAAAACTCGAGGTAAATAAATCAATTTAAGTGATAACAGCTGCAATTAACATCGATTAAAGTATGGTAATAAAGTTATCTTCAGACTCCATTTACCAAGAGTTCTCATGTTTTAGAAAGTCGACCTGGTGTGACAGAAGTTCGATATGTGGAAAAGGAACCAGCAGAGCGTCATATGATTATCTCATGGGAGCAGGTGAGCAATCTGATCTTTTTGCTTTGCATTTGAATTGTATAAATTTTGATTTGCTTCTCAGATGGAATTATTTCAGATGATAATATTTTGGGTCTCCAATGCATTGTTCCTGTTAATCGAACCATTGTTTTGATGTTATCAATCAATGATTTACATTTGCTAACAACACCTCTAACCAAATAATAAAATTGATCATTGATTGTCATTTAACAAAACACTAAATCTCAGATAAAGTATCATACTAAATAAAAAAAGTCATAGCATAGCATATGACATTGTCAATTAATAACCTGTGGCTTTTTCTTTTTCACTTTTGACAAACTATTGTAACTGTCATCAAGACAGTATTTTGCATTGCGTGTATATATAGCAGTATTCTCTACAATGTAGATTTATATTGTGCAACATCATATTATTGCTGTTCTTTACTAATGGCCACTGTGCTTGGATATTTTTAGTTGTGGTTTCTCAAAAGGGCCTGCCTGTGAGGAAGTCTGTCATAGGATATCCAATTATTATCAAAGTCTTTGTTATAGAAGTATGGTCATCTATTTAAAATCATAAGAAATAGGAGCAAGAATAGAACACATGGCATGTCGAACCTGCTCTGCTGTTGAATATGGTCATTGTTGATCATTAACACAACTTTCCTGCTGTCCCCATATCCCTTGATTCCCTGAGATCAAAAATCTATCCAGTTCAGCTTTAAATATATTCATCTAAAACTTTCTGGGGTATAGAATTCCAAAGATTCACAGTCCTTTGAGTGAGCAAATTTCTCCATATCCTTCTAGGAATTTCATACAATTTCTGTTTTAATTTGTGATTATGTTCATGGCAAATGAAAATAGAGTTAAATAATTGCTGTTGGTAAGGGAAAATAAATTATTTTCCAAGTTCTAGTCAGAATACATTTCTTTGTCTTTAGATAATTCTTCACAGATTATCTTCACAAGAAATATAAATCTCTCCCTTTCCTCTCTTCCATCTGGGAACAACATAAACCAAAAATAGAGAAAAAATGTTCTCATTTATAAAGCACTTTTCATGACCATCAGGCATCTCAAAGCGGTTTACAGCCAATGAAGTGTAGTCATTGTTATTTTGTATAAAGCCATTGCCATTTAAATATGTTATAAAGAAATCTTTAAGGCAAAAATAGAATTTGGCAGCAAGCCACATAGGGAAATATTAGGCCAAGTGACTAAGCATTTTCTCAGAGGTATGTCTTAAGGACAGTCTTAACAAAGCACAGAGAGCTGAAGAGGCAAAGTGAGTTAGAAAGCCTTTTCATGATCTTGGAGCCTGAGCTGCAGAAGGCAAGGCCATCCATGCTAACCTGATCAAAATCAGGGCCATGCAAAAAACCAGAATTGGTCAAACAGAGATATCTCAGATATCTGGAGAAGGTTGGTGCTATCACAGACACTTGATTGAAAGAGGGACAGGATTGGCAGCTAGACATTCCAGTATTTAGATGCTTCAGGTAGGTTGGAGGAGGATCTAAAAGGGGTGAGGAAGTTGCATTATTGGTTAAGGAGAATATCACAGCTATAAAGAGGGACGACACCATGAGGGTTCAGGCAGTGAGGCAGTATGGGTAGAGCTCAGGAGTAGGAAGGGTGCAGTCATAAGGTTGGGGGTTTATTACAGGCCTCCCAACAGCAGTGGGAGATAGGAGAGCAGATTTGCCGACAGAGTTTGGGAAAAAATGCCAAAACAACCAGGTTGTTGTGATGGGTGATTTTTAACTTTTCTTACACTGACCGGGACTCACTCACTGCTAGGGGCTTTGATGGGGCAGAATTTGTAAGGAGTGTCCAGAAGGGTTTCTTGAAACAGTATATAAATAACCCAACTCAGGAAGGGGCCTTAGACCTGGCTGCATACATGGACTTCAGTAAAGCCTTTGACAAGGTAAACTGGTATGAAAGGTGAAGTCACACAGGACCAGAGGAGAGCTGGCAAGATGGGTACAGAACTGGCTTGAGCATAGAAAACAGGAGGGTAGACGTAGAGGGGTGCTTTTCTGAATGGAAGGCTGTGACTAGCAGTCTTCCACAGGGATCAATTCTGGGACCTTTGTTCACAATATATATAAATGATTTGGAGGAAAATGTAGCTGGACTTAATAGTAAGTTTGCAGATGACACAAACATTGATGAAGTTGCAGATAGTGAAGAGGATTGTATTAGAATGCAGCAAGGTATAGACTGGTTGGAGACTTGGGCGGAGAAATGGCAGATGGAGTTTAATCTGGACAAATGTGAGGTAATGCACTTTGGAAGGTCCAATGTGTATAGGAATTATACTGTAAATGGTAGAACGCTTAGGAGTTTTGACAGGCAGAAAGAACTGAGCGTACATGTCCACTGATCAATGAAAGTAGCAAAGCAGTTGGATAAGGTAGTCAAGAAGGCATGCTCCATGCTTGTCTTCATCAATCAGGGCAATGAGTATAAAAATTGTCAACTGTACAGAACCTTAGTTCGGCCTCATTTGGAATATTGTGTACAATTCTGGTTGCTACACTACCAGGAAAATGTGGATGCTTTGGAGATGGCACAGAAGAGAATTACCAGGATGTTGCCTGGTTTGGAAGGTATTAACTATGAGGAAGAGTTGGATAAACTCGGTTTGTTCTCACTGCAATGTTGGAAGTTGAGAGGATGACCTGACAAGATTGAGTGGCTTGGACAGTATGATGCTCTTTCCTAGGGTGGAAAAGTCAAGTACTAGGGAACATAGGTTAAAGGTGGGTGGGAAAAGGTTTAGAGAAGATGGGCGAGGCAAGTTTTTTTACACAGTGGTGAATGTCTGGAATATGCTGCCAGGAAGGTGGTGGAGCAGGTATGATAGGGGCATTTAAGAAGCAACTAGATAAATACATGATTAGGATGGGAATGGAATAATACAGACTCTGTAAGTGCGTACGGTTTTTAGTTTAGGCGGGCATCATGATTGGCACAGGCTTGGATGGCTGAAGAGCCTATTCCTGTGCTGCACTGTTCTTTGTTCCAGTGATGTCACCAGAGGGTAAAAAGCCAAGGATAAATCTTTAGAGGGCCCCAGAGATAATGATGTGAGGAATAGTAAGGGAAGCCATTGCAGTTGTTTTCTGGTTACAGTTGGACAGATAAGGATGGAATTGGCAACATCAATCCCATCCAGTAAGATAACAGAGGAGAAGAATTGTAGGAAGGTGGTGCGGTCAACGTTTTTTTAAAAAATCATGTGTGGATGTGAACGTTACTGGCAAGATCAGCACTTTGAGAGATGATGTTGAGTCATTTTCTTGAATTGTGGCAGTCCTTGTGGTGTGTGTACACCCAGGATATTGTTTGGAAGTTTTTGACCCACGAACAGTGAACAAATGGCCATTTGAGTTCCAAACCAGAGTGGTTTGCGGCTTGGAGGGAAACTAAGGTCTTAGTATTCCATGCATCTGCTGCCTTTGACTTCTGACATAGATGCTATGGGTTTGAAGATGCTGTGGAAAGTGGCTCGGCGAGTTGCTGCTGTGCATTTTATAGATGGTGCACACTCAAGCCACTGTGCACTGGTGGTCATAAAATCATGGAATGGTTACTGAAGAAGTGAATGTTTAACTTGGTTCATGGGTTGCTTTGTCCTGGATAGCATCAAGTTTCTTGAATGTTGTTAGAGCTCCATTCATCCAAGCGAGTGGAGAGTATTCCATCACACTCCTGACTTGTGTTTTATAGGTGATGACCAGGCTTTGGGGAGTCAGGAAGTGAGCTTTTCGCTGCAGAATTCCCAGCCTCTGATCTCCTGTCACAACCAAGGTATTTGTATGACTGGACTAGTCAAGTTTCTGGTCAATGGTAACCTTCCCCACCCAAGGATGTAAGTGTGTGGGATTGTGTTAAAGGCAGCAGACAGATTGAGATGGATAATTTACTAAAAGTGATTGTCGGATGGTATAAAGGAGAGAGACATGTTGATTGGTAGTGTCTCAAAGGGATGTGTAGACCTGTTAGAACAAATCACAATTACAAGGGAGGAAGTGTTAGGTGTTTTAGGAAGATTAAGCTAGACAGATCTCCAGGGCCAGATGGCATCTGCCCAAGATTACTGAGGGAGACGAGATTAAATTGCTGGCCTCTAACAGAAATCTTTGTTTCTTTATTGGGCACAGGTGAGGTCCCAGAGGATTGGAGGATAGCAAATGTGATCCTGTTATTTAAGAAGAGTAGCAAGGATAACCCGGGTAATTATGGGCCAGTGAGCTTGATGTCCGTGGTAGGGAAACTGTTGGAGAAGATTCTTAGAGATAGGATCTATACACATTTAGAACAGAATAGTCTCATTAGCGATAGACAGCGTGGTTTTATATGAGGGAGGTCATGTCTCACAAATTTGGTTGAGTTTTTTGAGGAAGTGACAAAAATGATTGTCGAGGGAAGGGCCGTGGATGTTGTCTACATGGAATTGGTAAAGCATTTGATAAGGTCCTTCATGGCAGGCTGGTGCAAAAGGTTAAATCACACGGGATCAAGGGTGAACTAGATGGATTCAGAACTGGCTTGGCCGTAGAAGACAGATAGTAGCAGTGGAAGGGTCTTTTTCTGATTAGAGGTCTGTGACCAGTGGTGTTCCGCAGGCCCTGTACTGGGACCTCTGCTGTTTGTGATATATATAAATGATTTGGAAGAAGATGTAGCTGGTCTGATTAGTAAGTTTGCAGGTGACACAAACATTGCTGGAGTTGCGGATTGTGATGAACATTGTCGGAGAATACAGCAGGATATAGATAGGCTGGAAAATTGGGCAGAGAAATAGCACATGGAATTGAATCCAGATAAATGCGAAATGATGCATTTTGGTAGATCTAATGTAGGGGGGAGCTGTACAATAAATGGCAGAACCATCAGGAGTATAGATACACAGAGGGATCTGGGTGTGCAAGTCCACAGATCCTTAAAGATGGCAACACAGGTGGAAAAGGTGGTGAAGAAGGCATATGGCATGCTTGCCTTTATTGGACGGGGCATAGAATATAAAAGTTGGCCACATTTGGAATACTGCGTCCAGTTCTGGTCGCTACACTACCAGAAGGACATGGAGACTTTGGAGAAAGTGCAGAAAAGGTTTATCAGGATGTTGCTTGGTATGGAGGGTCTTAGCTATGAGGTGAGATTAAGTAAACTAGGGTTGTTCTTTCTGGAAAGATGAAGATTGAGGGGCAACCTAATAGAAGTTTATAAAATTATGAAGGGCATAGATAGGATGAACATTTGGAAGCTTTCTCCCAGGTCAGAAATGACAAACGTAAGGGGTTACAAGTTCAAGGTAAGGGGGGCAAGGTTCAATACAGATATGTGAGGACATATTTTACACAGACGGTGGTGGGGGCTTGGAATGCACTACCAAGCAAGGTTGTTGAGGCAGACATGCTAGATCATTTAAGACTTACCTAGATAGCCACATGAACAGACTGGGAATAGAGGGATACAAATGGATGGTCTAGTTAGGAACACATGGTCTGTGCAGGCTTGGAGGGCCAAAGGGCTTGTTCCTGTGCTATATTGTTCTTTGTTCTTTCTTCTTTGTTCCCTGTGTTACCAAACTCTGTCAAGCATACTATCATTCCACCATACTGCATCATGCTATATTTCTCCTCAGTTTAAAATAAATAAAAGATTTTTAAAAGAACATTGACTTGCAAAAGCAGTGAAGCAGGATTTTTGTCTGTTTGGTCATTCTATGAAGTAATAGTACCTTAAAAAAGGAAAAAAAGTCCAATTCTTTTTGTCCTCTTATGTAATAAAATTCATGATCAGCCTATTCTTAGTCAAATCAAGAGTAGGAGAACACATTTTATCCAGCCAACTTATTTATCTAATGCTACCCGGCCAATTGGTTTATAGTTTTCAAGAAAATGGAAGGTATCGTAAAACATGATTCTGCATAGCGATTATAGAATATAATTCAATAAAACAGACTTAGCTGGTAGTCCCGTAACCACTGGAATAGCACTACATAGGTAAAGTCACCATAGGCTGCTGTCCCCTTTGAGGGGGAAAGAGCTGCCTCTGGTGATTTAACCTGAAGATCATCACATCTGGCAAGGTTGAGAATGTGAGTGTTAATGAATAACCTCAGCCAGTACAGGAATTGAACCAGTACTGTTGGTGTCGCTCTGTGTCATAAACTAGCCGACCGGCCAACTGAGCTACACTAACCTCCCCCCGCATAACAGGCATCCAAAAAACATCACTACAGGATTCCACAAGACTAATAAAACTATTGTAGTTTGTAGATTTGGATGTGTTGTTGCATAAAGATATTTTGTGAAAGTTCTTGTTAGTGACCTACATCGCTGAATGTTGAGAAAGTAGCTGTTGGGATGGTGAGTGAGAAGTGGATCAAAGCCCAGACTGGGGACATGGCAGTGGATCCCCCCAATCTTTATTCGCTATTCTGTCTAGTTATATAATGTCCAGAATGCTTCTTTCTCCATTCCTTTTCCTGATCATGCTGCAGATCATAAGGCAATGAAAGAACTGTCCCCATACATGGGTCATCTAGTCATCGTTTTTGATTGTTGATCTGCCAAGGTCTCACTGAAATGGTGGAATAGGCTCAATAGGCTGAATGGCCTACTCGTATTCTGATGTTCCTAAGAAATGAACAAAAAACACTTTTTCAGGAACCCAGCACAGAGCTCCCACCTACTGTCTCTCAGGAGAAATAACTGAAAAGCACCTAATCTTCAATTTGTGAAGGCACATTTTAATTAGCACAGATTCAGATCCCATCTTGCAGCTCCATACCTCGGGGGAGGTGATGGCCTCGTGTATAATCACTAGATGATTAATCTAGAAACTCAGCTAACGTTCTGGGGACCCAGGTTGAAATCCCGCCATGGAGGAACTTGAATTCAATAAAAAATATCTGTAATTAAGAATTTACTGATGGCCATGAAACTATTGTTGATTGTCGCAAAAACCCATTTGGTTCACTAATGTCCTTTAGTGGTCTGGCCTACATGTGACTCCAGAGCCACAGCAATATGGTTGACTCTCAATTGCCCTCAGGCAACTAGGATGGGCAATAAATGCTGGCCAGCCAGCGACGCCCATATCCCACAAATGAATAAAAAAAAGCCCTACACCTGATCTTTGGAGAATGATGTACAGGTTAGTGGGTTGGACTTTAATCAATAGAATTTTCAATCCTGGCATTGCATCAATTACTTTGAGCTGTATGATGTCAGGATAGCACTGATTCATCTATTGTAGTGTACATAGGGGATGCACCTGCACGTGCCCTTCTTCTGCCTTTAGGTGATACAGGAAGCAGCTGGCTGCACCTTCACACACAGTAATTGATACAGTGGTTCCATGGTTCAATAGTTCTGATGTTATGTGAACCAAATTTGTGCCCTGCATCCCTCCAACTTATAAAGCATTTTATTGCTGCCCATGATAAATGGTATTTTGTCTATCTCTACTAGAGGTCCAGTATAGTTTATAAGTACTTCAGATGAAAAGCTTGGTTTAGACCTGTCATTTATTTAGACCTGAAATATTCAGCTGTTTTGCTTGCAGAAGAATTGCTGCCTGCTTCCAGAGGATCTGAGGAGTTTTTACCAAATGACTGATGGCTTTTTGATGACCTGGAGTATAAAGTTTGATGGTAAGACAGTTGAGCCTCTGTTGTGTATCTATAAAGTCAAATTATTTTCCGTTTGTATGAGTCAGTTTCCCGTGACATTGCATGTGTTGCACTGTAATGTGAATTATTCAGAAAAAGCAGAGTTAGAAGATGGAATTATTGTACCTGGGCACACAGAAATAATTACATTCTCTTTTTAATGTCATGTTACTATCCTTATTGTTATATATCTATTGATTCTTATGGCCACATTTACAATGGAAATTGCACATGTAAACTTGTCATATTGTAATTACATTCTTTTACCTGTGGTAACATTACAGTATTTCCGTTAGCAGAAGATTGTAAACATAATATAACAAGTTTATAAAGACAGTTTCTAATATAAATCAGAGTGTGGGAGTTTATAATGGAAGAGATTGACAGCATTGTAGCTGTATGTTTAAATATAGATAGAGATCTGAAGATGTGCATATGCTGTATTCTGTAGGCTCTTGAAAACAAATTTATAGGCTCTTAAAGAAACTAATGAATACAATTTGCCCATGGGGCAGAATTTTACACTGCATGGACAGGCACATTGCCTGACCAGGAAGTTCATGAAATCAGGTGGTGCGGATCCCAATGTCATTGTGCAATATTTTGGTCGGCAAGCGCAAACTTGGATCAGTCCCGTGTCTGCTGACTTGAGAGCATTAAATCTCCAATTCTCTAGAATGTTACATTGCCCATGAAAATTTTAGGTTGGCACACAGGCAATTCACTTCTGAACTTGTCTCATCCAAGGATTGGATAAGAGATGGCTGGAGCAAAGGCAGGCTGAGTTATTCGGAGTTTTTGGGAGCTTGGTAATGATTTTGAACATTGTGAGCATTTTCACTGCATTCATTTGAGATTTTAGCATCTAGTCTAGAGCCTACAGGGCATTGAAATCTCTTGACATTTGAGATTTGTGTCCCTCAAGCACCTTTCGAGCGCAGGTCATTTACATCTGTGCAGAAGACTATAGTCTACTCAGCAGAGAACGCCTCCTCTGAGGAGAAGGGCAGGGAACATAGAAAGGAGGTCAAGTGGCTGCAGGCAAAATCTTAGAGCTAGGTGCAGCAACAGGAATTTCAGGACCAACAGGGAGATGGATGAGGACACCCCATAGAAGATCCATATACCCAGCTGGCAGGTGTTCAGGTAGCGATCCATCTATTGTGACGTGACATGACCGAGCTCTGGTTTTCAAGGGAATCCATCACAACTGTTCAGCAGATGAAAGGGCAGAAGATAGACACCTTTCTGTGGGTGGACACTGAATGCCATGGTTCTCAAGATCGTCATCACACTTAACCTTTATGCCTCTGGATCTTTCCACGGCTCTATGGATGATCTTTTATGAAGTTTTCCAGTGAGCTACACAAAGCTGGTGACTTGACTAGGCGGGTGAGACCATTCGTACATTTCAGGATGGCTCAAGTCAGCCAGGATGAACAAGCCAGAGGCTTTGCAGCAATCATAGGATCCCCTGCATCCAGGGTGCCACTAATTGCAACTGTGTTGCCATCAAGCTATCAGTCAGCCAGCCAGGAACCATTGTCAAGAGGAAGGGATCTCACACCATGAATGTTCAGATAGTTTGTGACCAAGGACGTGGATCCTGTAGGTCTTTGCAAGGTACCCTGGCGTTCCCACATACTGTATCATTCACTAGTGCAGAAACCGTTTGTAATTCCAGCATGCATTGACGGATGGTTGATTGGTGACAAGAGGCATCCTTTGAAAAGGCAGCTGCTGATGCCTGTCAGGAACCTGTGGACAGGCAGAGGAAAGATATGATTGCTGCAATGTATCCACAAGTGTGGTGGTGAAGAGGACAATAGGCCTGCTGCAGATGAGGGTCCAATGCCTGAACTGTTCTAGGGGCACCCTGTAATATTCACCAGAGTCATTGTTGCTATGCTGTTGATAAATTTACTCTCTCTAGGGGAAGACACTGGGCCAGGAGAATGCTGACAGTGCACCTACAATCCATGTGATATCAAGAAATGGCTGAACGAGTTGGATACTCTGGGCCCTTAAAGACCTTGGTAATAGTACTGAACATTTGTGCTGTGGAACTAGCGGTGCCCCAAGACAAATTTTTCCAGTACAAATACAACACTGGCATCCACTTGGCCATGTGGAAAACTGTCCAAGTATGTTTGTCAAGTCCACAAAATGTGGAGTTGCCGCCATTGGACTGGGATAGGCACAGTAAGTAGTCTCACAACACCAGATTAAAATCCAACAGGTTTATTTGGTAGCACAAGCTTTCGGAGCGCTGCCCCTTCAATAGGTGATGATAAAGAAGTAGCACTCCAGAAGCTCGTGCTACCAAATAAACCTGCTGGATTTTAACCTGGTGTTGTGAGACTATTTACTACGTCTACAAAAAGCAGAACAAATCTAACCAGGCCAATTACTGCCTTATCAGTCTCCTCTCGATCATCAGCAAAATGATGGAAGGAGTAATCAACAGTGCTATTAAGCAATACTTAGCAATACCTGCCCCTCACTCTGAGCTTGGGTTTCACCAGGGCCACTCAGCTGCTCACCTCTTGCATCTAATCTAAACACAGATAAAAGAGCTAAACTGAGGGGGTGAAATTAGAGTAACTGTCCTTGACATCAAGATAGCGTTTGACTGAGTGTGGCGTAAAAGAGTCCTAGTAAAACAGGAGTCAGTGGGCAATGGGGTGAAAACTTTCCATTGTTTGGAGTCATACCTAGCACAAAGGAAGATGGTTGTGATTGCTGAAGACCAATCACCTCAGTCCTAAGCAGGAGTCCCTCAGAATGGTGCCAATCATCTGCAGCTGCTTCATCAATGACCTACCTTCCCACACAACATCAGAATTGAGAGGATGTTTGCTGATTGCACAACTTACAGCACCAACTCCTCAGATACTGATGCAATCTGTATCCATATGCAGCAAAACCTAGACAACATTCAGGCTTCAGGTGCAAAGTGGCAAGCAGCACTTGTGCTATACAAGTACTAGGCAATGATCATCCTCAGCAAGAGACAATCTTACCATCTTCCATTGATGTTCAGTGGCATTATTATTGCTAAATCCTTCACTATCAATATCCTGGCGCTTCATAATTGACCAGAAACTGAACTTAACAACCATATAAGTATTGTGGCTACAAGAGCAGGTTAGAGGCAAGGAATATTGTGGAGAATAGCTTTCTTCCTGACTCCCAAAGCCTGCCTGCCTGCGCGCCCCCCCCCCCCCCCGCCCCCGCAATCTGCAAGGCATAATCAGGAGTGTGATGGAATACTCCCAACTTGCCTGGATGAGTTTAGCTTGACAAAACCCAAGAAGCTTCACACCATCCAAGACAATGCAGCCTACTTGATTGGCACCCTATCCACAACTTGCAACATTTACTCGCACCACCACCAACAGACAATGGCAGCAGTGCGTACAATTGATAAACTGCACTGCTGCTACTCACTAAGGTTTTTTCAACCCCTACTCTCAAACCCATGGCCTCTACTACTAAGAGGTCAAAGGCAACAGATGTCTGGGAACACCATCACTTGCAAGTTCCCTTCCAAGCCACATATCATCCTTACTTCCTTCCTAACAGCGCTGTGGGTGTACCTACACTACGTGGATTGCAGCAGTTCAAAAAGGCAACTCACTGCCACATTCTCAAACAATGCCCATGTCTCATGAAATAATTTTTAGAAGTGCAATTTCACAAATCCCCTGTGCAGTAATAGCAAAACCTGCATACTTTTATACTCCATCTCCCTTGTGTTAAAGACTAACAATCCATTTGTCATCCCAACAGCTTGCTGTACCTTTATACTAACTGTTTATCATTCATACACAAGGACACCCAGATCCCTCTGTACCATGACACTCTGCAATCTCCATTTTTCTCTCGATGTTGTTGTCTGTTGTTAAATCATTTGAATGTCAGAAGATTCTGGTCTTGATTTTGCAGGTTTCTTTGTTCTTGACCAAGGCAAAAACTTCAGTACATGGGTTTCTGTAAGCATTAGTTCTCTCTTTATAGCTGAGCTTTAAGGTTTCATCAGCCTGTCAAGATAGATTTTAAATGCTCTTGGCTAATTATTTTCCCCAGTGACCTGATTGGAATTCATTCTTCACCATCATCACTGGTGAAAGATTCCTATTTATTGACTGCAAATCTCCAAACTCCATGGCCTAGGTCTCAGCACCTCCCTCTATGAATAGATCCTAGACTTCCTAACTCACAGGTCACAATCGGTAAGAATGGATAATAGCACCGTCTCCACGATTATCCTCAACACTGTTGACCCACAAGTCTCAGTCCTCAGCTGCTTACTATACTCCTGGTACAATTATGACCGTGTGGCCAAATTCTGTTCCAACTCCATTTTCAAGTTTGCTAATGACACCACTGTAGTGGGTCAAAACTCAAACAATGACAAGGTGGAGTACGGGAAAGAAATAGAGAATCTGGTAAAATTATGCAACGACAACAATCTCTCCCTCAATGTCTATAAAATGAAGGAGATAATCATCGACTCCAGGAAGCATAGAGGAGAACATGCCCCTATCTATATCAACGGTAATGAAATGAAAATGGTTGAGAGCTTCAAGTTTCTAGGTGTCCAGATCACCAACAACCTGTCCTGGTCCCTCCATGCTTATGCGAGAGTATTAATGCTCCAATTCCTGAGGAGGTTAAGGAAATTTGGCATGTCCGCTGTGACTCTCTCTAAATTTTACAGATGCACCATAGAAAACATCCTTTCCGGTTGTATCTCAGCTTGATATGGTTCCTGCTCTGACCAAGACCGCAAGGAACTACAAGGGTTGCGAATGTAGCCCAGTCCATCACGCAAACCAGCCTTCCATCCTAGACTCTGTCTATACTTCCTGTTGCCTCAGAAAAGCAGCCAACATAATCAAGGACCACATGCACCCTAGACATTCTCTCTTCCACCTTCTTCCGTTGGGAAAAAGATACAAAAGCCTTAGGTCACATACCAACTGACTCAAAAACAGTTTTTTTCCTGCTGCCACCAAACTTTTGAATGGACATACCTTGAATTAAGTTGATCTTTCTCTATAGCTATGATTGTAACACTATATTCTGCACCTTCTCCTTTCCTTCTCCCCATGTACTTTATGAGCGATATACTTTCTGTATAGTGTGCAAGAAATGTTCACTGTATCCTAATACGTGACAATAAATCAAATCATCAAAACAGATCCATTCATGTCATTGCTATTAGTTAATTCTTAATGGTGGAAAACAGACTACTGAATGTGTTTACAAAATCACTATGACTAAATTTTAAAGTTAATTTATGGGCTGTGAAATGCTTTGGGATGTTCTGATGTGAAAAGCTACATATAAATCTCTAATAAGCGTTCGAACAGTAGATACCGGAGTTGAGGGGGTTGAGCTATGAGGAGAGGCTGAATAAACTAGGCTTGTACTCGTTAGAGTTTAGAAGAATGAGGGGAGATCTCATTGAGACATATAAGATGATGAATGGGATGGATAGGATAGAGGTGGAGAGACTCTTCCCGCTCAGAAAGGATAGTAGGACTAGGGGGCACAGCCTCAAGATAAAGGGGTGGTGGTTTAAAACGGAGTTGAGGAGGAACTTCTTCACTCAAAGGGTGGTGAATCTCTGGAATTCTCTGCCCGTTGAAGTGGTGGAGGCTACCTCGCGAAATATTTTTAAGACGCGGGTTGATGGGTTTTTGATAAGAGAGGGGATTAAGGGTTATGGGGAGAGGGCGGGAATGTGGAACTGAGCCACGACAGATCAGCCATGATCTTATTGAATGGTGGGGCAGGCTTGAAGGGCTAGATGGCCTACTCCTGCTCCTATTTCTTATGTTCTTATATTTTACTGCAGACACTGCATAGCGTCATAGAGGTTTACAACATGGAAACAGGTCCTTTGGCCCAACATGTCCATGCCACCTTTTTTTTAACCACAAAGCATGGTTCAGATTTTCATATAAGTAAGAGGGAGAAAAATACCATTTGTGGTCTTGATGTTTGATTTTCTTCGAGACCTCATAGTTGTGCAATTTTGTTTAAGAGCAATTTATTATCCTTTCTGAACAATGGTTAAACTGACTTCTACATATCTATTAGCATATCACGATCTTACTTGTAAATCCAAAAAGATGGCTGTTGTACAACATCAGTTAGTATTTTGCTTGATGAAGGACACAATGTAGGAAATAAACAGCAGCCTTAGTTAATCTGATAACACCATAATTTAAAATAAAGTTTGAATGGCTTTGAGTATCAGCAAAACCAAAGATTGAATCACAATTTTCTAACATTTTGTCTGTAAAGAATAATTACTGAAAGGATGCAATAGCCTCATCTCTCTGAGGAGTGCAAGTAATAAGATTATAAAGCTGGTGCAGTACGGTGTTTGAAATCCGTTGTCCAAAAATCAGTCATTTTCAGAATGCACTACGCATCAATTTTAATTGAGTAAAATAGAAGAATTAACTTGCCTGAATAACTCGGCTAAGTGCTGCACTGGTGATGTATGGCACCTGAACAGTTATCCCCTCTACCGCTTGCACGTCACTCTATTCCCATACTCTGAGCAATCCTTGACTCCAGCCAATCTAGTTTGACCCAAACCACCCATGGTTCAAACCGTCTGTCTCAAAGTTTGGCACAGCCTCAGTCCCAAAGTTGCCAATTTTGAGACGCTATACCTACACTGTTATAGGATACGAAGATATATTACACCATGTAATTTATGACCAGAATTACTTTTTATTTCTGACAGTATAATAGTGTTTCTCTCTTAGGCAGTAACTTGCAGTTGGGAACAATGATAATCAACAGCATTTCAACACTTTGTCGACTGGGCACATCTTCCATTTACAACCTGCCTAATGCACCAACTCTGGATGACCTAGAAAATGATACAGATGATGAAGGTACAATTCTGAAAAGTAGTTGTGCAATAAATCAAATGGCGTTTGTTTGAAATTTGAATCTCAAGATTTAAATAGCTGCAGTAAAGAACACTAAAATCTGTTTAGAAACCATTTTGATCCAAAAATAACGAGCCAGTACTATGTTTCCCATGATCTCATGGCTCTAGAGCAGCTACCAAGCCAGTCTAAAGTCACAAGTAAATAAAATAGAACGATAAACATACAATCCTGCTCCCATGCCTACATTTCTGTTCTTGGCCTGATTAACACAAACTGGAAGAACAACATCTCATATTCCGGCCAGACATTTTACAGCTTTCTGGTCTCAACATTGAATTCAACAACTTCAGATGATTTGCTGTACGCCACCTCGGCCCCCTTTTGTTTTCATTCTGTTTCATTTAATTTTTTACTGTTCCCTACCTTTTTTATTTCTTTATGGCCTTTCTTCATTTTTCTTTCCCCTCCCTTCTGTCCCCCCTTTCCTTCCCCCTACTTCATCCCCCTTCCCTTACCTTTTCTCCACCGCTTCCTCTTTTCTACATTCTACTTCTGTACCATTTTGCCCCCCTCCCCACACCAAACATCTTTATCTGTTACAGCTTCTCTGCTGTTTGGCCATTCACACCCTTTATTCTCTTTGTGGACAGCTGTTAGCAGTCTTTGCTCCTGGTTTCTATGACTATGACTCATCTTTCATTCCCTCCCCCCGCAGTATAAATATTTCCCACTTTCTATGCCTTTTAGCTTTGACAAAGGATCATCTGGAATCGAAACGTCAGCTCTTTTCTCTCCTTACAGATGCTGCCAGACCTGCTGAGATTTTCCAGTGTTTTCTTTTTGTATCATCTTTAGAAATAGTCAGAAACATAAATCCAGCGGCTGTTAACATAACATTTAACATAAAAATGAAAAGTGAAGAAGAATGAACAATGGCAGGTTTGAGAGTCGTTATCAGTTACAGAATGCAACTCCATACACACTCTCCCTAGTTGTTGGTAATGCCATTATATAAGAAAGTGATAAATAAGAGGAAACACCAAGAATCATGGCCAAAATTTTCCAACTGTTCATGCTGGCAGGATCTCCCAGTCCCTCCAACAGCGAGCACCCGCTGTGGGTTTCCCAATAGCAGGAGGGGGTGGGGGATGCATCAATAAATGGGAAACCCCTTTGACTGCAGCAGGACCAGAAGATTCCACTGCCAGTCATTGGCAGGTCGCTCCGCCGCTGCGAGGCGCAATGTGGAAAATCCCACTCTATATCTTCCAGGGGGAACAGTTTAATTAGATCAATGTTCAGTCTTTTTCATAGTGGTCAACAAATGATTTGGAATATGGGATAGTGTGGCCTTGTCCCATCATTGTCAGTTCCTTGTCCTGAGCAGTTTTAGAAATTTAAAACTAAAGCTACAAACTCGACAGCTGGCAAATGTGCCATTAATGGAGTATTTCTCTTGCAGGTGACTCTTGAATGTGATTTCTTTCCCTCTGGGAATCTCTGAGCAATCAAAATGAATAAACCAATTTATTTCAAATAGGCTAATGCCTTGATTTAAATTGGTAGACAGTGGAATGTTATGCAAAATATATTAGTCTTTATTTTCTAATATTGCCAGCAGTAATTTTATACATTGTGATAAATCTTACTAGCTTTGTTATAATTCAGTTTCTTGCAGGCTATTCTACAAGAGGTATATGAATGAGAGTAGTCAGTAGAGACCAGTTATAAGAATAGGTCCGAAGTGAGGAAAAAAACTTGAAGACTATTTGACCAAGCGGTGATATTGGCTGATTCACAAGTTGTTCAAGGTCACTTTGTGAGAAATTAGATCAGAGCTTTCTTTCTGGCTCCTTTTGTAAGGATGACATAGTGGCGAGCGCTGCTGCCTCACAGCACCAGGGACCCTGGTTCAATTCCTGGCTCAGGGCATTGTCGGTGTGGAGTCTGCACTTTCTGCCCATTTCTGTGTAGGTTTCCTCTGGATGCTTCGGTTTCCTCCCACAGTCTGAAAGATGTGCTGGTTAGCTGATTTGGCTATGCTAAATTCTCTCTGTGTACCCGAACAGGTGCCAGACTGTGGCGAGAGGGGATTTACACAGTAACTTCATTGCAGTGTTAATGTAAGCCTACTTGTGACTAAAATAAACTTTAATGAAACTGTATTTCATTGGTTATGTGAACTACAATACCAAGAAGATGAAACGTGGTATTTGATTATCTTAATTATTAGCCTTTTTTTAAGGTAAAGAAGAATCTTCGGAGAAGCCCCATTTTAATTCACAGTGTCGAATATTTGAGCTGGACTGTTGCAATGGGAATGGGAAAGTCTGTCTGGTTTACAAAAACGTCCAATCAGGTATTTTTTTAAATCTTAATCTTAAGGATGGTGTTGTAAACAAATATGGTTGCTGCTAAACAAACCTTGCATTAGCAATTAAACACTTAAGTGGGAGACTAGGATCCATCAATAATCCCGCTTTAGTCTCTGAATAAATTTCTCAGCATTAGGGCTCTCTTCTGGATTTTGTTCTTGAATTTGAAGTAGATGCATGCAATAATGATGATATTAAAATCAGTGTCCTTCCCTTTTGGCTGCCATCAGTATCAGCTGTAATGCAGTACCTGAGTCTAAAGGTTGTAGGTTTAAGTCCCACTCCAGAGACTAGCACACAAAATCTAGTCTGACAGTGTAGTGTAATACTGAAGGAGTTCTGCATTATTTGATGTGCTATCTTTGAAATAATATGGTAAACCAAGGTCCCATTTACCCTTCAAGTTGGCATAATGACCCTGTGGCACTATTTCACAGAAGGGCAGGTGTGCTCTCCCCAGTGTCCTAGCCGACATTTACCTCTCAATTAACATCACATCCGGTTATTTTCACATTGCTGCTGTACGATCATGCAAAACTAATTTTTCCCATACAGTGAAAAGTATTGTTTCTTGAGCATGATACAGACAAAGCATACCATTCATAGAGAAGGAAATGAGAGAGTGCAGAACATAGTGTTACAGTCATAGCTAGGGTGTAGAGAAAGATTAACTTAATGCAGCGTGTGTCTATTTAAAAGTCTGACAGCAGCAGGGAAGAAGCTGTTGTGTCGGTTGGTACGCGACCTCAGACTTTTGCATCTTTTTTCCTGAAGGAAGAAGATGGAAGAGAGAATATCCAGGGTGCGTGGGGTCCTTAATTATGCTGGCTGCTTTGTCGAGGCAGCGGGAAGAGTAAATAGAGTCAATGGATGGGAAACTGGTTTGCATGATGCATTGGATTACATTATGTGGATGTGCCGGCGTTGGACTGGGGTAAACACAGTAAAAAGTCTGACAACACCAGGTTTAAGTCCAACCGATTTATTTGATAGTACACTCACTAGTTTTCGGGTTAGCCGAATCTTTAAGATTACCTCGAGATCATTCATTTACTTCAAGATCTTACTTCAACTCATTTTTCTATTTATCCAAGTATTTTCACAGTTAGCTGCATCATCTATTATTTTTGTGATTTATCTGGTTTGTACACCATCTCCTGTTTGAACATTTTCCATTAGTTGCGCAATGTCTTATCTGTCAATTTTTCTTTGCAATTTACCTGGTCATATTTTCTACCTATCTTACTGAAAATGGTTCATTTTATGTCAAATGTTTGTACCTTTGACTATCATGGACGCTTCTCACAAGCTTCCTATCCTTATTGTTAGGACTAGATCCAGCATTGCCCTTTCTATTAATCAAAATATACCGATCTAGTAACTGATCCTGGACAGCCATTTCCCTTCTTTGCCATTTACATTATGATCCTAGTTCATTATCAGAGCAATCAAAGTTACTCATTGTGACCCTGCATTTTCCTCTACATAGTCTGTATTTTCTTCAGTCACCTTTCAACTAACTGGTATCTCTCCACTTGTGCTCCCACCCTCATATTTGTGTCTGTAATCCACTAAACTAACTCACCACAAAACTTTGTGCATTAATACGCACGGAACTCAAACTTGTCTGTCGGTTTGACTATTTTTCGCATCTTTCGCATTCTAATCAGTAATTTGTAAACTGTCTGTGCTTTATATGCTCTGTCTGAGGCCAGAACTCTCCATTCACCTGACGAAGGGGCTAACCCAAAAGCTAGTGAGTGTACTATCAAATAAATCGGTTGGACTTAAACCTGGTGTTGTCAGACTTTTTACTGGGTTACATTCACAACGTTTTGTCGTTTCTTGCAGTCTTCAGCAGAGCTGGAGCCATACCAAGCTGTGATACAACCAGAAAAAATGGTTTCTATGGTGCATCTGTAAAAGTTGTAAAAAATATAACTGACTATACTTCAAAACTACATTGACTGCAAACTGCTTTGTCATGGCCTGTGATCATGAACGATGATGTATATTTGCAAGTTTTCTTGTTTTTAATAAGACCATGAAAATGGTCAGTTTGGAGCTCAATGAAAATATTGGGCCCGATTTTACCATCAAGTTGCGTGCGTTTTTGGGTGCGAAAACTTGGTAAAGCTGGGTGTGAGGTAAGTAGCGCGATCCGCTCCCGTCTCTGTGCCGATTTCCCCCTTTACCAAGGTCTGAAAATGGCCGTGATTGGGACTGTGCCCAATCATGCATTCATGCATTTAAATTGACTTAATGGGCTACATGCCCAACCTGACTCGAACTTCCCCCCTTCACCATTCATTCACCCATCCAGAATTGGCACGAAGCAGACACGTTCCACAAGTTAGATTTGGGCGCTCCAGTTAGTGAGGAGGTAAGTGCCGAGCGTCCAACAGCTCTTTGCTTGAGATCAGAGAAGGGGTGGGGGTGAGGGGCGACAGCTCTCTGCTTGAGATCGGTGGAGAGGTCTGCTGCCACTCTGCTGAGATCAATGTGGCGGGAGGGACCTGCAATCGGTCTGTGTGGCAGAGGGGGTGGAGGATAAGACAGTCAGTAATATTGGGGGGTGAGGAGGCATTACCCAGCCTGGGAGTGATGTGACAGGGGAGCCGCATTTATCTTTTTTTTGTGCATGCGCAGTTGGAGGCACCAATTGGAGCTGCTGGATTTTGGGTGTGTTAAGCCCTGCCCATAGACTTCTGCAGCATGATTTGGAATTGCTGATACTATTTTCAGGCAGAATGTGAATGGGAGTGCCTGAGAACAGGTCTGAAATTCAGATCTGAAACACTCCCAGTTTC
This sequence comes from Carcharhinus amblyrhynchos, assembly GCF_965287045.1. Taxonomy (NCBI): domain Eukaryota; kingdom Metazoa; phylum Chordata; class Chondrichthyes; order Carcharhiniformes; family Carcharhinidae; genus Carcharhinus; species Carcharhinus amblyrhynchos. The sequence goes on along the minus strand of NC_137324.1, from coordinate 40,741,739 downwards.
AAGTCCACCAGCACTTAGAATCAAAATAGTAAAATAGGGACCATTTTCATTTTTCCTGGTGCAGAAGATCATAATTTACCCTCAATGGGACTGACTGGGCCAGTGAACACTTTATTTTACTGCATGTTGTCTTCCTATAATCATAGCTATTTAACATAGGAGCTGTTTAAATATGTGCATTTGAAGCATTGTTTGAGATGGTGATAGGCTAATTAATTGATTATTCATGAAGGCCCTGACTTCTCAACCTTGCCCATCGCCTGAGGTGTGGTGACCCTCAGGTGACCAGTCAGCGCTCTCCCTCAAAGGGGAAAGCAGCTTATGGTTATCTGGAACTGTGGTGACTTTACCTTGATCATCTTGGGGAGAGTGATCATTGTATGGTGGAGTTTCTGGTGCAGATGGAAGAGGAGAAAGTGGGTTCCCGGACATGCGTCCTTTGTTTGAACAGAGGGGAGTACGGTAGGATGAGAGAAGAATTGGCGAATGTTGACTGGGGGAGCGCATTGGAAGGTAGGTCTGCCGAGGAGCAGTGGAGGATCTTTAAGGAGATCTTTCTTGGTGCTCAGCAGAAATTTATTCCGATGGTTAAAAAGGACTGTAGGAGGAGAGGTAATAAGCCGTGGATAACGAAGGAGGTGAAGGAAAGTGTTAATTTAAAAGCGGAGGCATTTAGAGTAGCTAAGAGTAGTGGGCGAGAAGAGGATTGGGAGAGGTTTAAATGTCAACAAAGATTGACAAAGAAGTTGATAAAGAAGGGTAGGAGAAACTGTGAAGCTGGGCTAGCGCTTAATATAAAAAAAAAGCAAGAGTTTTTATAAATATATAAAAAGGAAGAGGCTGGCTAGGGTGAACGTTGGACCCTTAGAGGATGAAAGGGGGGACTTAGTGGTAGGGGATGGGGAAATGGCTGAAGTCTTGAATAACTTTTTTGTTTCGGTCTTCGCAGAGGAGGACGTGAATAATTTGCCGGGTGTTAGCGATGGAAAGGTGATAGGACGGGAGGGTCTCAATGACATTATTGTTACTAGAGAGGTGGTGCTCGACAGACTGGAGGTACTGATTGTGGACAAGTCCCCAGGACCGGATGGAATGCGTCCGAGGGTTCTGAAAGAAATGGCGGAGGTGATAGTGGATGCCTTGGTGGCTATTTTCCAAACGTCGCTGGATTCTGAGGAAGTGCCGGAAGATTGGAAAATGGCTAATGTTACGCCGTTGTTTAAGAAGGGTGGCAGGCAAAAGGCAGGGAATTATAGGCCGGTTAGTTTAATGTCTGTTGTAGGTAAAATGTTAGAATCCGTCATCAAGGAGGAAATAGCGAGGCATCTTGAGGGGAATTGCTTGATAGAGCAGACGCAGCACGGTTTCGTTAAGGGGAAGTCGTGTCTGACGAATTTATTGGAGTTCCATGAGGATGTGTCTAGGGCGGTGGATAGAGGAGAGCCGGTGGATGTGGTCTTTCTTGATTTTCAGAAGGCGTTTGACAAGGTACCTCACAAGAGGTTATTGCAGAAGGTAAGGGGGCATGGAGTTGGGGGTAGGGTGTTAGCGTGGATAGAGGATTGGTTGTCAAATAGGAGGCAGAGAGTGGGGGTTAATGGGTGCTATTCGGATTGGCGGTTGGTGACTAGTGGAGTGCCCCAGGGGTCGGTGCTGGGGCCTCAGCTATTTACCATTTATATAGATGATCTGGAGGAGGGAACCGAGTGTATGGTGTCGAAATTTGCTGATGACACCGAGATTGGGGAACGGCAAATTGCGCGGAGGGTGTGGAGAGTCTGCAGAAGGATCTAGATAGGCTGGGCGAATGGGCCAGGAACTGGCAAATGGAATTTAATGTTGGCAAATGTGAGGTTGTCCACTTTGGTAGGAATAATAGTAGGAAGGACTATTACTTACGTGGCGAAAAACTGCAGCAGGCGACGGTGCAGAGGGACCTCGGGGTCCTTGTGCATGAGTCGCAAAAACCCAGCCTGCAGGTGCAGCAGGTGGTCAGGAAGGCGAATGGGATGCTGGCCTTCATAGCGAGTGGCATTGAATATAAAAGTAGGGAGGTCTTGCTGCAGCTGTATAGGGCATTGGTGAGGCCGCAGCTGGAGTACTGTGTGCGGTTTTGGTCGCCGCACTTACGCAAGGATATTTTGGCCTTGGAGGGAGTGCAGAGGAGGTTTACTAGGCTGATACCGGAGTTGAGGGGGTTGAGCTATGAGGAGAGGCTGAATAAACTAGGCTTGTACTCGTTAGAGTTTAGAAGAATGAGGGGAGATTTCATTGAGACATATAAGATGATGAATGGGATGGATAGGATAGAGGTGGAGAGACTCTTCCCGCTCAGAAAGGACAGTAGGACTAGGGGGCACAGCCTCAAGATAAAGGGGGGGTGGTTTAGAACGGAGTTGAGGAGGAACTTCTTCACTCAAAGGGTGGTGAATCTCTGGAATTCTCTGCCCGTTGAGGTGGTGGAGGCTGCCTCGCTAAATATTTTTAAGACGCGGGTTGATGGGCTTTTGATAAGCGAGGGGATTAAGGGTTATGGGGAGAGGGCGGGAATGTGGAACTGAGCCACGACAGTTCAGCCATGATCTTATTGAATGGCGGGGCAGGCTCGAAGGGCTAGATAGCCTACTCCTGCTCCTATTTCTTATGTTCTTATGATTAAACAAGTGCTGTGGTTAACTGTTCTGTGGCTACTTTTTCTTGTTCTTGGATTATAGCATTGATTAAGATCTTAATCTTAATATCACGAATGACTAACTTGTTTTAAACAACAGTACTTGAAAGAATGCTGGTTTCAAATTTGGATGAGGGCAACCTGGAGGTACAGTTGGCTTAAAATTATGCTTGTAGAATTGAAACGTTATTTTGGTTAAACAAGGGTACGTTTGTTTAACCAAGTGTGGAATATCTTGGATGACCATGCATGCAGGATATATTTTCAATGGCTGGTGTTTAAATTCAACTTTTCTGAGCTGGAGTAGCAACAGTTGTGCTCAGTTACATGTGCAATGGAGAAGGGTTCCTGGAAAGCATTTCCGAGGGTAGTCACCCCAAAGTCCAAGATAGTAAGGAAGGGATGATGAAGAGGAGGAGGTGACAGTGAAAAATAGTCAAACCGACAGACAGGTTTGAGTTCCGTGCGTATTAATGCACAAAGTTTTATGGTGAGTTAGTTTAGTGGATTACAGACACAAATATGAGGGTGGGAGCACAAGTGGAGAGATACCAGTTAGTTGAAAGGTGACTGAAGAAAATACAGACTATGTAGAGGAAAATGCAGGGTCACAATGAATAACTTTAATTGCTCTGATAATGAATTAGGATCATAATGTAAATGGCAAAGAAGGGAAATGGCTGTCCAGGATCAGTTACGAGATCAGTATATTTTGATTAATAGAAAGGGCAATGCTGGACCTAGTCCTAACAATAAGGATAGGAAGCTTGTGAGAAGTATCCATGATAGTCAAAGGTACAGACATTTGACATAAAATAAACCATTTTCAGTAAGTTAGGTAGAAAGGTACCTCACAAGAGGTTATTGCAGAAGGTCAGGGGACATGGAGTTGGGGGTAGGGTGTTAGCGTGGATAGAGGATTGGTTGTCAAATAGGAGGCAGAGAGTGGGGGTCAATGGGTGCTATTCGGATTGGCGGTTGGTGACTAGTGGGGTGCCCCAGGGGTCGGTGCTGGGGCCTCAGCTATTTACCATTTATATAGATGATCTGGAGGAGGGAACCGAGTGCAGGGTGTCGAAATTTGCTGATGACACCAAGATTGGGGGAAAGGCAAATTGTGCGGAGGGTGTGGAGAGTCTGCAGAAGGATCTAGATAGGCTGGGCGAATGGGCCAGGAAATGGCAAATGGAATTTAATGTTGGCAAGTGTGAGGTGGTCCACTTTGGTAGGAAGAATGGTAGGAAGGACTATTACTTACGTGGCGAAAAACTGCAGCAGGCGACGGTGCAGAGGGACCTCGGGGTCCTTGTGCATGAGTCGCAAAAACCCAGCTTGCAGGTGCAGCAGGTGGTCAGCAAGGCGAATGGGATGCTGGCCTTCATAGCGAGGGGGATTGAATATAAAAGTAGGGAGGTCTTGCTGCAGCTGTATAGGGCATTGGTGAGGCCGCAGCTGGAGTACTGTGTGCAGTTTTGGGCGCCGCACCTGCGCAAGGATATTTTGGCCCTGGAGGGAGTGCAGAGGAGGTTTACTAGGCTGATACCGGAGTTGAGGGGGTTGAGCTATGAGGAGAGGCTGAATAAACTAGGCTTGTACTCGTTAGAGTTTAGAAGAATGAGGGGAGATCTCATTGAGACGTATAAGATGATGAATGGGATGGATAGGATAGAGGTGGAGAGACTCTTCCCGCTCAAAAAAGACAGTAGGACTAGGGGGCACAGCCTCAAGATAAAGGGGAGGCGGTTTAGAACGGAGTTGAGGAGGAACTTCTTCACTCAAAGGGTGGTGAATCTCTGGAATTCTCTGCCCGTTGAAGTGGTGGAGGCTGCCTCGCTAAATATTTTTAAGAAGCGGGTTGATGGGTTCTTGATAAGAGAGGGGATTAAGGGTTATGGGGAGAGGGCGGGAAAGTGGAACTGAGCCACAACAGATCAGCCATGATCTTATTGAATGGCGGGGCAGGCTCGAAGGGCTAGATGGCCTACTCCTGCTCCTATTTCTTATGTTCTTATGTTCTTAAAATATGACCAGGTAAATTGCAAAGAAAAATTGACAGATAAGACATTGCGCAACTAATGGAAAATGTTCAAACAGGAGATGGTGTACAAACCAGATAAATCACAAAAATAATAGATGATGCAGCTAACTGTGAAAATACTTGGATAAATAGAAAACTGAGTTGAAGTAAGATCTCGAAGTAAATGAATGATCTCGAGGTAATCTTAAAGATGTGCAGATTTAGTGGATTGGCCATTACCCCTTAGTGTTGGGGGATTAACAGGACAAACATATGGGGTTACGAGGATAGGGCCTGGGTGGGATTGTTGATGGTGCAGGTTCAATGGGCTGAATGGCCTCCTTCTGCACTGTAGGGATTCTATGATAGCGGTAATCTTGTGTATGTTGTGCACTTCTGAAAAGCCCTTTTATCAACACTTTCTGTGAAGTTTGTGTTAAAATTTCCACATTTGTTAAAGCACTAAAGTGATGCAAGAGGAATTCTAATGTTCATGGTATGATGTAACTCTTGATAAATCAATATTTTTTATTTCCCTTCAGAGTACACATCCATCTTTGGTAGGAAGGATTATTATTTACGTGACGAAAAACTGCAGCAGGCGATGGTGCAGAGGGACCTCGGGGTCCTTGTGCACGAGTCGCAAAAACCCAGCTTGCAGGTGCAGCAGGTGGTCAGGAAGGCAAATGGGATGCTGGCCTTCATAGCAAGGGGGATTGAATATAAAAGTAGGGAGGTCTTGCTGCGGCTGTATAGGGCATTGGTGAGGCCGCTGCTGGAGTACTGTGTGCAGTTTTGGGCGCCGCACTTACGCAAGGATATTTTGGCCTTGGAGGGAGTGCAGAGGAGGTTTACTAGGCTGATACCGGAGTTGAGGGGGTTGAGCTATGAGGAGAGGCTGAATAAACTAGGCTTGTACTTGTTAGAGTTTAGAAGAATGAGGGGAGATCTCATTGAGACATGTAAGATGATGAATGGGATGGATAGGATAGAGGTGGAGAGACTCTTCCCGCTCAGAAAGGACAGTAGGACTAGGGGGCACAGCCTCAAGATAAAGGGGGGGTGGTTTAGAACGGAGTTGAGGAAGAACTTCTTCACACAAAGGGTGGTGAATCTCTGGAATTCTCTGCCTGTTGAAGTGGTGGAGGCTACCTCGCTAAATATTTTTAAGACATGGGTTGATGGGTTTTTGATAAGAGAGGGGATTAAGGGTTATGGGGAGAGGGAGGGAAAGTGGAACTGAGCCACGACAGATCAGCCATGATCTTATTGAATGGCGGGGCAGGCTCGAAGGGCTAGATGGCCTACTCCTGCTCCTATTTCTTATGTTCTTATGTATCTTTATAGTATGCACAATTCCACTTGCCCAGTTCACACCCATTCCCATTCAAGCACCATTAATAATTAACACACACTTCAGATAGATTTTTCTGCTCATTCCCATCCAGACCAGGGAAGGACTATGGCTGTTGTCTTCTTGAACTTTAGTAAAGCATTTGACAAGGTCCCTCATGGAAAGCTGGTGCAAAAGGAGAACTCTGATGTTATTATTGGAAATATTAGATTTCAAAAAGAAGATACAAAAGCTAGCATAAGGGCACATTTTCTGAATGCTCGTAGCATTCGAAACAAGGTAAATGAGCTGATAGCACAAATCATTGTGAAAGAGTATGATTTGGTGGCCATTACAGAGACGTGGTTGCAGGATGGTCACAATTGGGAGTTGAATATCCAGGGGTATCAAACTCTTTGGAGGGACCGACAGGAAGGTTAAGGCAGGTGGTGTAGCTCTGATATTTAAGGATGATATCAGGGCGGTAGTGAGAGATGATATAGGTTCTATGGAAAAAAAGATTGAATCCATTTGGGTGGAAATTAGAAATAGTAAGGAGAAAAAGTCACTGATAGGTGTAGTCTATAGGCCACCAAATAATGACATCATGGTGGGGTGAGAAATAAACAAAGAACCAAGATTGGTGGCGTGGTGGATGAGGTGGAGGGCTCTTGCAGGCTGCAAAGAGACATTGATAGGATGCAGAGCTGGGCAGAAAAGTGGCAGATGGAGTTTAACCCTGGTAAGTTTGAGGTGATTCATTTTGGTAAAACAAACTTGTATGCGGATTACAGGGTCAACGGCAAGGTTCTGAGGAATGTGGAGGAACAGAGAGATCTTGGGGTTCATATCCACACATCTCTGAAAGTTGCCACTCAAGTGGATAGAGCCATGAAGAAGGCTTATAGTGTGTTAGCGTTTATTTACAGGAAGTTTGAGTTTAAGAGCTGTGGGGTTATGCTGCAACAATACTGGATCTTGGTGAGACCACATTTGGAATATTGTGTGCAGTTCTGGGCGCCTCACTATAGGAAGGATGTGGAAGTATTGAGAGAGTGCAGAGGAGATTTACCAGAATGCTGCCTGGTTTGGAAAGTAGATCTTATGAGGAAAGGTTGAGGGAGCTGGGGCTTTTCTCTTTAGAAGAGGATGAGAGCCAACTTAATAGAGGTTCATAAGATGATGAGGGGGGTAGATACAGTGGACGTGCAGAGACTATTTCCTCAGGTGGATGTAGCTGTTACTAGGGGGCATAACTTTAAGGTTCATGGTGCGAGATATAGGAGGGATGTCCGAGGTAGGTTCTTTACTCAGAGAGTGGCTGGGGCGTGGAATGCACTTCCTGCTGTGGTAGTGGAGTCAGACACTTTAGGAACTTTCAAGTGGTTATTGGATAGGCGCATGGAGCACACCAGAATGATAGGGAGTGGGATAGCTTGATCTTGGGTTTGGACGTATCTCGGCACAACATCGAGGGCCGAAGGGCCTGTACTGTACTGTATTTTTCTATGTTTCTATGTAAATAACTGATGCATGTAAAAGATTCAGCAGTTATCATAGGGGATTTTAATCTGTCAAGGCAGCCTTGAGGAGGAGTTCACACAATGTATCTGCGATAGCTTGCTTGAACAGTATGTAATGAAACTGACAAGGGAGCAAGCTATCCTAGATCTGGTCCTGTGTAATGAGACGGGAGATCTTGCAGTTAGGGATCCTCTTGGAAGAAGCAATCACAGTATGGCTGAATTTAAAATACGGATGGAGCGTGAGAAGGTAAAATACAATATCAATATCTTGTGCTTAAACAAAGGATAGATCAGCCATGATCTTATTGAATGGCAGGGCAGGCTCGAAGGGTTAGATGGCCTACTCCTGCTTCTATTTCTTATGTTCTTATGTTCTAAAGGAGACTATGAAGGAATGAGGGAGGAGTTGGCTAAAGTAGACTGGGAGCAAAAATTTTATGGCGGGACAACTGAGGAACAGTGGAGGATTTTCAAAGCAATCTTTCACAGTGCTCAGCAAAGCATATGCCAGTGATGAGGAAGGACTATAGAAAAAGAAATAATCAGCCATGGATATTTAAGGAAATAAAGGCGGGTATCAAATTAAAAAAAAATGTTTACAAAGTGGCAAAGATTAATGTGGGAACGTAGAGGATTGGGAATTCTTTAAAGATCAGCAGAAAGCCACGAGAAAAGCTGTAAAGAAAGGTAAGATGGATTATGAGAGTAAACTAGCTCAGAATATGAAAACAGATAGCAAAAGTTTCTACAAATATATAAAACGAAAAAGAATGGCGAAAGTAAACATTGGTCCTTTAGAGGATGAGAAGGAGGATGTAATAACTGGAAATGAGAAAATGGCTGAGGCATTGAACAGGTATTTTGTGTCGGTCTTCACAGCGGAAGACACAAATAACATGCCAAAAATTGATGACAGCAAGGCTATGGCAGGTGAGAACCTAGAAACTATCATTATCATGAAAAAGGTAGTGTTGGGCAAGTTAATGGGGCTAAAGGTAGGCAAGTCTCCTGATGGAATGCATCCCAGGGTACTAAAAGAGATGGTGGGAGAAATACAAATGCACCAGTGGTAATTTGCCAAAATTCACTGGACTCTGGGGTGGTTCCCGCAGATTGGAAATCAGCAAATGTGACGCCACTATTTAAAAAAGGAGGAAGACAAAAGGCAGGTAACTTTAGGCTGGTTAGCTTAACTTCTGTAGCAGGGAAAATGCTTGAATCTATCATGAAGGAAGAAATAGCGAGACATCTGGATATGAACTGTCACATTGGTAAGACGCAACATAGGTTAATGAAGGGCAGGTCATGTTTGACTAATTTGGTGGAATTCTTTAAGAACATTTCATGTGCAGTGGACAATGGGAAACCTGTGGATGTGGTGTATCTGGACTTCCAGAAGGCATTTGACAAAGTGCCGCACCAAAGACTGCTGCATAAGATAAAGGTGCACAGTGTTACGGGTAATGTATTAGCATGGATAGAGGATTGGTTAAATGGGTGTTTTTCTGGTTGGCAATAGTGACTAGTGGTGTGCCTCAGGGATCAGTGTTGGGACCACAATTGTTTATAATTTACATAGATGATTTAGAGTTGGGGACCAAGTGTAGTGTGTCAAAGTTCGCAGATGACACTAAGATGGGTGGAAGAGCAAAGTGTGCAGAGGACGCTGAAAGTCCGCAAAGGGATATAGATAATCTATATGGGTGGCAAGGGTCTGGCAGATGGAGTACAATGTTGGTAAATATGAGAACATCCATTTTGGTAGGAATAACAGCAAAATGGACTATTATTTAAGTGGTGAAAATTGCAGCATGCTGCTATGCAAAGGGACCTGGGTGTCCTTGTGCGGGAATCTCAAGAAGTTGGTTTGTAGGTGCAGTAGGTAATTAAGAAGACAAATAGAGTTTTGTCCTTCGTTGCTAGAGGGATGGAATTTAAAAACAGCAAAGTTATGTTGCTATAAGGTGCTGGTGAGGCTACACCTTGAGTACTGTGTACAGTTTTGGTCTCTTTACTTGTGAAAGGATATACTGGCACCGGAGCGGGTGCCGAGGAGATTCACTGGGTTGATTCCGGAGTTGAGAGGGTTGGCTTATGAGGAGAGACTGCGTAGACAGGGTCTATACTCATTGGAATTCAGAAGAATGAGGTGAAATCTTATAGGAACATTTAAGATTATGAAGGAAGTAGGTAAGGTAGAAACAGCGAAGTTGTTTCCACTGGTGGGTGAAACTAGAACTGGGGGGCATAGCCTCAAAATAAGGAGAAGCAGATTTAGGACTGAGTTGAAGAGGAACTTCTTCACACATAGTTTGTGAATCTGTGGAATTCCCTGCTCAGTGAAACAGTTGAGGCTACCTCATTGAATGTTTTTAAGGCAAGGATAGATAAATTTTTGAACTGTAAAGGAATTAAGGTTATAGTAAGCGGGTGGGTACGTAGAACTGAATCCATAAAAAGATCAGCCATGATCTTACTGAATGTCAGCGCAGGCATGAGGGGTCAGAGGGCCTACTCCTGCTCCTAGCTCTTATGTTCTTAAAAGGTTAACTAACTAGATGGATTCAAAACTGGCTTGTCCAAAAGACAAGAGGATAGTGGTAGAAGGGTGTTTTTCTGAATGGAGGTCTGTAACTTATGGTGTTCCGCAGAGATCCATGCTGGGACCTCTGTTGTTTGTAATATATATAAATGACTTGGAAGAAAATGTAGCTGGTCTGATTAACAAGTTTGCAGATGATACTAAGATTTGTGGAGTTGTGGATAGTGATGAAGATCGTCAGAGAATACAGCAGGATATTGATAGACTGGAAAATTGGACAGAGAAATGACAGATGGCATTTAATCCGGACAAATGCAAGGTGATGCATTTTGGTAGATCCAGTGCTATATTTGAGAGCTATAAAATCAATGGCAGAACCGTCAGGAGCATAAACACAGAGATCTGGGAGTACAGTCCACAGAATCATTAAAAGTGACAGCACAAGTGGAGAAGGTGGTGAAGAAAATATATGGCATGCTTTCAGATGGAGCATCAAGTATAAAAGTTGGCAAATTATGTTACAGTTGTACAAAAAGTTGGTTAGGTCACATTTGGAATACTGTGTCCAATTCTGATCACCGCACTACCAGAAGGACATGGAGGCTTTGGTGAGAGTACAGAAAAGATTTACCAGGATGTTGCCTGGTATGGAGGGTATTAGCTATGAGGAGAGATTGAATAAACTGGAATTGTTCTCCCTGGAAAGATGGGGGCTGAGGGGTGACCTGATAGAAGTTTATAAAATGATGAAAGGTATAGATACAGTGAACAGTTGAAAGCTTTTTCCCTGGGTAGAAATGACAATTACAAGGGGTCACAAGTTCAAGGTAAGGGGGGAAAGGTTCAGTGGAGATGTGCGGGGGGGAGTTTTTACACGGGGGATGGTGGAGGCTTGGAATACACTGCCAAGTGAGGTCGTTGAGGCAGTTACATTAGTCACATTTAAAACTTATCTTGATAGACATGTGCACAAATGGGGAGTAGAGGGATATGCCCCCGTGATCGGCGCAGGCTTGGAGGGCCGAAGGGCTTTTCGTGTGCTGAACTGTTCTTTGTTCAACTGAAGCTTATGTTGACATGGAGCACAATGTACGGAACAAGGTAAACGAGCTCATTGTGCACATCAAAACTGGCCGGTACAATGTTGTGGGCATCACAGAGACATGGCTGCAAGGGGATCAGGGCTGGGATCTAAATATCCAAGAATATGTGTCCTATCGGAAGGCAAATGGGCAAAGAGGGTGGGGTTGCATTGTTAGTAAGGAATGCAGTTATATCGATAGCAAGAAGTGATGTAGGATCAGAAGGCATGGAATCTCTGTGGGTAGAGTTGAAGAATCGCAAAGGTAAAAAGACCCTGATGGGAATTATATACAGGCCCCTAGCAGTAGTCAGGCTATGGGGCAGTAAATAAATCAGGAGATAGAAAAGGCATATAAAAAAGGCAATATTACAATAATCATGGGGGTCTTCAATATGCACGTGGACTGGGAAAATCAGGTAGGTAGTGGATCCCAAGAAAAGGAATTTATGGGATATCTAAAAGATGGTTTTTTTGGAGCAGCTTGTGACAGAGCCAACTAGGGAACAGGTAATTCTGGATTTGATGATGTGTAAGAGGCAGTCTTGATTAGGGAACTTAAGGTGAAGGAACCCTTATGTAGCAGTGACCACACTGTGATAGAATTTACCCTTAGTTTGAGGGGGAGAAGCTGGAATCAGATATAATGGTATTACAATTAAATAAAGGTAACTGCAGAGACATGAGGGAGATGCTGGTCAAGTTGATTAGAAAGGGAACAGCATTGGCAGGAGTTTTTGGGGGTTATTCAGGCTGCACAACAGAAATTCATCTCAAGGAGGAGGAAACCTGCTAAGAGGAGGACGAGGCATCCATGGCTGATGAGGGAAGCCAAGGACAGCATTAAAAGCAAAAGAAAAAGCATACAAAGTGGCAAAGATTAGTGGGAAATCAGATGATTTGGAAGCCTTTAAAAGCGAGCAGAGGATAACGAAAAAAGCAATAAGGGGGGAGAAGATGAAATGTGACTGTAAACTAGCTAATAATATAAAAGAAGATAGGAAGAGCTTTTTTCAATGTATGAAAGGTAAGAGAACGGCAAAAATAGACATTGGACTACTGGAAAATGAGGCTGGAGAAGTAATAATAGGAAACAAAGAAATGGCAGAGGAACTGGATAGTTACTTCAGAGTGGAAGAGACCAGTGGAATGCCAGAGTTCCAGGAGAGTCAGGGCCACAGGTGAGTGTAGTGGCCTTTACTAAGGAGAGGGTTCTGGGGAAACTGAAAGGTCTGAAGGTGGATAAATCACCTGGACCGGATGGACTACACCCCAGGGTTCTAAAAGAGATAGCTGAAGAAATTGTGGAGGCATTGATGGTGATCTTTCAGGAATCACTGGAGGCAGGGAGGGTACCAGAAGGGGACTGGAAAGTAGCTAATGTAACACCGCTGTTTAAGAAGGGAGGGAGCAACAGATGGGAAATTATAGGTTGGTTAGCCTGACTTTGGTCATTGGCAAGATTTTAGAGTCCATTAAGAGTACTTGGAAGTGCGTGAGAAAATAGGACTGAGTCAGCATAGCATCACCAATGAGAGGTCATGCCTGACAAATTTGTTAGAGTTCTTTGAGGAGGTAACAAGGAAGTTAGATTTAGGAGAACCAGTGGACGAGATTTATTTAAATTTCCAGAAGGCCGTTGATAAGGTGCCACATTAGGAGACTGTTAAATAAGTTAAGAGACCATGGTGTTAAGTGTAAGATCGTGGCATGGATAGAAGATTGGCTCTCTGGCAGAAGGCAGAGAGTGGGGATAAAGAGGCCTTTTTCAGGATGGCAGCCAGTGTCTAGTGGTGTGCCTCGGGGGTCGGTGCTGGGACCACAGCTTTTCACAATATACATTAATGATTTGGAAGAAGGAACTGAAGGCACTGTTGTTAAGTTTGTAGATGATACAAAGATATGTAGACAGCCAGGTAGTACAGAGGAAGCAGGAGGACTTGGACAGGCTAGGAGAGTGGGCAAAGAAGTGGCAGATGGAACACAACGTGGAAAAATGGGAGGAGGAATGGAGACATAGAATATTTTCTAAATGGGGAAATGCATAGAAAATCGGAACACAAGGGGACTTGGGACTCCTTGTTCAAGATTCTCTTATGTTTAACATGCAGGTTCAGTCAGCAGTTAGGAGTGTAAATGCAATGTTAGCATTCATGTTGAGCAGGTTAGAATACAAGAGGTTCTTTAAGGCTCTGGTCAGACCCCATTTGGAGTATTGTGAACCATTTTGGGCCCTATGTCTAAGGAAGGATGAGCTGGCCTTGGAAAGAGTCCAGAGAAGATTCCAAAAATGATCCCTGGAATGCAGAGTTTGTCGTATGAGGAACAGTTGAGGACTCTGGGTCTGTCCTCATTGGAGTTTATAAGGATATGGGGGGATCTTATTGAAACTTGCAGGATACTGCAAGGCCTGGATAGACTGGACGTGGAGTGGATGTTTCCACTAGTAGGAAAAATTAGAACCAGAGGGCACAAGTTAGGCTAAAGGGACGATCCTTTAAAGCAGAGATGAGGAGGAATTTCATCAACCAGAGAGTGGTAAATCTGTGGAACTCTTTGTCGCAGAAGGCTGTGGAGGCCAGGTCATTGAGTGTCTTTAAGACAGATTGATAGGTTCTTGATTAATAAAGGAATCAGAGGTTGTGGGAAAAAGGCAGGAGAATGGAGATGAGGAAAAATGTCAGGCGTGATTGAATAGCGGAGCAGACTCAATAGGCCAAGTGGCCTAATTCTGCTCCTATGGTCTTATGGTCTTGTATTTCTTGTAGAAGAGTATTAGCTTCAAAATTACAATTGAAAGAAAAATAACAGCCAAATAATTATTGTTTCAGTGTTCAATATTAATAGTTGTAGTCACAACTCCCAGAATAATTTATCTATCAATGTTTTATCATTTTCTTGAAGTATTATGATATTCCACTCACATCTAATATGTTTGTTAGTACAGGCACACCGCAACATTCTGTTCGTCTGATAAATTAAATAAAGTCAGTTGATAAAATTATTTTGAAGATACTGCTATACCCACCAGATGTAAATCAGTCATAATTTTATTGTAGGGCCAGCCTTCAATACACATTGAATGCCAACAAAATTCCTTTGCAGTTATTGAGGCAATAATTGATCAAGTAGTGAAATTAGCTGGTAGGCTATGGTTATGCATGGTAGATATAGATTAAAGTGAATTGCTGTCTCTGATGAAAAATTAATTCTCTTTGGTGTATTGATGTTTAATTACTCAAATGATTAACTTTACTAATTTTTGCTTTGTCAGTTTTACACTATAATTACCCAGACCTCCAACAAATTGAAAGGCTATGTCTGTATATTTAGTTTACATATGTACCAACATTAAAATAATTGACTCATGGATATTTATTGATGCCTCAAGATTTTTGTGCAAAGTGTCACAACCAGCAATGTCATAAATGTTTGGATAGAAACTTGAAAAGGTCTTGCATTTAAATGGCATTTTAATCAAATCTTTGAAATGTCTCAAACAGCTTCAAAACTAATGAGTTCCTTTTAAAATACAGGTGCCATAATGTAGGCAAATCTATAGTCAGAGCATAGAACTACTCATATTCAACCACTCTATAAACTGTGTTTATGATAGCAGCAATAGCTAAAGTCAAGAAAATTTTTCTGATTAATAAAACATTGAAAACGTGAAACACTGCAGGAAGTGAATTTGATCTGGTCATTATTACTAATAAGGGCCAATTTTCATATCAAAATTTAATAATCCACCAATAATTTCTCCAGATATTTTCAGGGTTCCTGGTAAAATCTAAACATGTAGCTGTGAGCAACTAAGGTAATGGTAATATTTTTTTAAAAGCTAAAATGCAATCTGCCTTCCTAATTGCTTGCTCCGCATACATGCTTGCTTTGTGTTCCTTGTTACAGTACATCCAAGTATCTCTCAACATGAACACTGATGTGGAGATGCCGACGTTGGACTAGGATGGGCACAGTTAGAAGTCTGTCAACACCAGGTTAAAGTGCAACAGGTCTATTTGGAATCATGAGCTTTCAGAGCGCTGCTCCTTTGATGAAGGAGCAGTGCTTCAAAAGCTTGTGATTCAAAATAAACCTGTTGGATTTTAACCAGGTGTTGTGAGACTTCCTAATATGAACATAAGTTTCATGTCTTTTAACATTCTGTATTTCTATTCTTAGCAACAAAGTTAATAACCTTGCATTTCTCCACTTTACATTCCATCTGCTGTTTACAAAAAAAAGGGGGTGGCACAGTGGTCAGCACTGCTGTCTCACAGAGCCAAGGACCAAGGTTCAATTCCAGTCTCAGGTCATTGTGTGGAATCTGCACATTCTCCCTGTGCTTGCATGGGTTTCCTCTCAGTGCTGTCGTTTCCCCCGCACTCCAAAGGTGTGCGGGTTAGATTGATTGGACATGGTAAATTGCCCCTTTGTATCAGGGTAAATACATGGTGCGACAGGGATAGAGCCTGGGTGGGATTGTGGTCAATGCAGACTTCATGGGCCAAATCTTTTTGCACTGTAAGAATTCTATGGAACTGCAAATTTAACATTTTGGGAAATCTTAGCATTTACTGCTGTTCAAGTTTTATATTTTCAAGTTTCACATTTAAATTGATCACTACTTTAAACTATACAGTATTAAATAGCTTTTAAAAATTGCCCTTCTGGTCCATTATGCATTCTTTTTTCCTCCACAGGAGTTGTGTCTTCTAATGCTGAAATCTGGTTCTTGGACAGAGCACTTTACTGGCATTTTCTATCAGACACGTTCACAGCCTATTATCGACTTATGCTCGTTCACCTGGGATTACCCCAGTGGCAATATGCATTAACAAAATATGGTATTAGTCCTCAAGCTAAGGTAGGAAGTACAGTTTGTTTTCAATATTCTGTAATGTTAGGAAACATTTCTCCAAGTAAATTAAGAGGGCAGATCAGCAAAACTTTAACTCTCAGTGGAACAGTGATGTAATTAAGCTGCTCTCATGATTTTAAAAAGAGATGTTCTAATCTTCATGAGAAGATTTGAAAGTCTTGAAAGCACAATTGTTAGTGTCACATGTAATTTGTTTCCCTGTCAAGAATCAACACTTTTTCAATAATTTTCTTTGGTAACACTTTTGTCACAAAAGAAGACATCTTTATATTAATTGGCATCCAAATACCCTGAACACAAACAAAAAAAAACTCACCTCAGAATGAATGATTGCAGTAACTCGATGTGCTATAGAATGCAGCACTGCTTTGCACTTGAACTTCTCTGGAATTCTGGTGCACTGCTGCAACAGCTTGCCAGAAATTCTCAAACTGGGTCAATCATTCTGATTTGTCAGCTTGAAAATATTGTGCCATTTGTGCAATCATGGCTGTGAATAATAGAACAAGTGTTAGTGTCTTACAGATATTTTGACTCAGCTTTCCAATTAAAAACAAATTCCTTATTCGTCTGTGATGTTTTGTGACAAGTCAAGTTTTTTTTTAATTTCATGAAATGTTCTCTTTATTTTCAGCAATGGTTTAATATGTATAAACCTGCCTGCACTACCAGTATTATAGCAGATGATGATACGACTTTCATTAACAAACTGGATCCTATTCAAGTTTTTAAGAACAAAAACAAGCTTCAGAATGCAAAGAAAAAGGCTTGTGCGCAACTACCCGGACCTCAGAAGAGTCAGACAAGCCTGGTCACTAGCAAGAATGCATCGCAAATTGGAAGTACAACAAAAAAATGATGCCTTAACCTTTCATGTCAATATCCAGGGAGCAACTGCACTATAGTTTTACCTCTGGGTATTGTTGGCTGAACAGCTATGTCACAGCAGGTCAGATCAGGTCACGTCAAGTGAAGATGAAGAATACACTGTCTGGCTGTTTGCAAACAAAGAAACGGCAGGGCTTGAATGTTAATAATGTATATCATGATGTAAATGCATGATTTACAAACTCTGCTGGAAATTATAGAAAATTCTGTGTCATGATGAAGTAACTTATTGGAACTGTTTCAATGTATGCAGTTACTGAGTCCACAGTTCCTTTTACTAAGTTTTGTTCTAAGTTTACACCAGTTTGAAGCCTAAATGAAGTGTGTTATGTAAATAGTACCTGTGCAATTATGCATTTCTTTGTCACCCTCCTTAGTAAGATTTCATTTGTTTTTGAAGTACACACGTCATTATCTTACACAAAAATAAGACCTACGCTAATCAGTACGAGAAGAATACTGATGGCATCCAGAATTAATGAAACTACTAGAATTCCATCAATAGTCTTGTACCAAACTATTTGTTGCAGTTTGAATCATCCCAGCAGTTCTGTGTATGTCTATTTTTATAAGAAAAAGCTGATATTGCGCAAACAGCCAAAGCAGTTTTTGTGACAACACAGAGCCTTGAAGCCTCCAAAGAACAATCTCTTTAGTTGTACACAGGTTTATCTTTTAATTGGACAAATCATAACATTGTGTGTTCATAGGACCTTAACCACTGAAGAATATCTAACTTAACTTATTTATAATTAATATTCATTGGAAAGAGAAGCTGATCAGTTAGATTGTGGCTATAGAGTTTCTCTTTGCTCCATTTGTTAGCTCATAATTGAATCCAACATGCCAAAACAAAGCTTGTCTTTTTAACAACGAAATATCTTTTTCAGCTGTGTGTCAGAAGATGATCTAGTCAAACTCATAAACATGTCTTGTGTAGTTAAGCACCCACCAACTATCTGAAATGGATTTTAATGGTTGTGGAAGTTCCCTATATAATTTCAGAATTAATTTTTTTTTAATTCAGTTTGGAGCTGGTTCCTGACCAGTCTTGTATTTATTTGTGTGTCTGTTGATTAAAGTTAATTCCTATACTGATCCTACCATTCTTAATTAACCATTTGAAACTATGGTAAGATTGCTGAGACTGATGTCAATACCTGCCTTCAGAAAACTGCAACCTGCACAATTGTTTTCCATTTTCTTGCAATTGGCAAGAAATTTTCAGGTCCATATTTGTGTCCATTTATGTCAATACTGCAAAATTGATGCCAAAGTGATTAATATTTTGACTCAATCTCTTGAACATACTGTTCAGTAGAATCCTTTCATATTTATTGTAATGGTTTGATGTGACACGTGCTGCTGCCAGATTGAAGTTAACACAACACTGGCATTAGTAGGCTGTCTATGCCTCTTGTAACATTGAAGTCTGTTTTTGATATATGCCACATATTCAGGTAAGAAACAGCACAAATGTGTTGTTGGTGTCTCTCTGGATACCTACCTTGCAAAATTCGAGCTTTCTACTCAATGAGAATAGAGACTGGATAGTGTAATTCTATTTAAACTAATGTACATTGTCTACCTAGACAGAATGCTGAATCACATTTAAATGTCATTTAGACTAAATTATCTCTCATATGCATTTCTTTATTAATGTATGATCATTACAGACGACCAGTAATCAGTCCTGTAAATATTTTGTTGCATCCTTCATTGAACCACCAACTGTTTAATATGTGCTTGGTGAGATGCCACACAGCTGGTATGTTTTATTTGCGCAATGAAGACATATTGCACTGCAAAACCATATAGGATTTCTGCCACCTAGAGGTATTTTATTGAGATGTGTATATAGATTTACATTTTTGAAAGGATTTGATTTTCCATTAATTGTATAATTTGTTGTATGCATGTCAATTATGATAACGCCTTCATTTTTAAAGTTTCCATTAAGCAAATAGAAAATGAAATTTAAAAACAATTTTCTATCTTCCCCTGTTGTATTTCGTCCAACTTAAGTATAATTGTCAGTCAACTACTATTTTTATACAGCGTCCAAATTTTAATAGGTTTACAGCCCGTATTAGACAGCCATTTTCTGTAATATCACATGGCTTTCTGTTTTAAATATTCACCAAATTTCAGTCTTTTAATGAAGTTAGATTTCCCACCTTTCCAGCTATCTTGATTCTTTGAACGGAAACTGCCATCTACATAGAGTTAAGTTCAAGTTGTCAACAAGAGCAATCATGTATGCAATCACATTTTTGATTTACAGCAATATCATCTTTTCAAGACTGGCATCTCTTTTATTGTTCTGGAAAGCACCGTGGTTATATTTTATGGTTATTGAGCAACTATTTACAGTATACACATCCCTGAGAGAGCAATGGGGAATGGTTCTGTGGCAGTTTGTTGTGTGGAGATAGCTTTCGCTCAAAGAATAAAGACAGCTGGTAATGTAATTTGACTTTCCTTGAACAAGACATTTTGTGGTTTGTTGGGAGGTGTTTGTCCTCAATAAAAGTATACAAGCTTGTCACAAAGTGCTTAGAATCCATGAAATGGGATGTTTTTAAGAGCAAGAAATAAGAGACTGTGAAGTTTTGCAAAAATTAACAACTAGTAAGTTCTAGCAGGTCAGAGTGAAGGTTAGTGCCTTTATATAGCATTGAAAGGGAAAATTGCCTTCTTTGTTAATGGTGTCAAAATCATCTTAAGATGATGAATTTTGTGATTTTTTTTTCCCTTGGCATCTTGAATCTTACTGTTCATCAAAGAATGCAGTGATAATGACCGTAGGATGCAGTCTGTTTTAAGAGAGTCTGTGCCAATAATGGAGGACTTGTGAAAAGAAAATGTTCACTGATACTTACCTATGACTTCTTGCTAAGTAAATGCTTATAAGATTTTGATTGACGTTGGTAGGGTATTTCAAAGGAACTGGGGGGAAACTCATTATTATGTTTACAGTTTTCATGATGGTTCCTACCTATGCAGGCACTTGGTGTGCATCTATGCAGAGCACAGAATAAATAAAATCACACTTCAGTATATATTGTATCATTTGAAGTCCTATTTTGTTTATAAACTAAATAGTATCTTGGTTGTATATTGCTCAACATAGAAACTTGCCTCCAGGCCCAAGATGCAGTTGTTTTGATCAGACCCCATCCACCACCTTTAAAAATCACTCACTCTATCAACATTACATTGTTGCAGCAGTACACAATATACTGCAGAATATGTCAAGACTTCTCAACATTTTCCACCACCTAGAAAAATATGGACACACCATGCATGGGAACATCACCATCTGCAAGCTCCCTTCAAAGCTGCATACCATCTGGCTGTATCATTGTTCCTTTACTATCATTGGGTGAAAATCCTGAACCTTCCTTCCAACACCACTGTGGTGTACCTGATAGACTGCAACAGTTCAAGGAGGCGTACCATTGCTTTTTCATGGACAATTAAGGATGAGCATCACACATTGGCCTTGCCAGCAGTGATCACATCCCATGAGTAAATGTTTAAAAACTATATTTTTAGCTTTAGTGTGTCCATATTGCCATGTAAATTTTAGCCTTAAATGTACCAGGGAGGTTCACACATTGAGGCGTATATACATGTACTGTGTGCAGTTTTGGGCGCCGCACCTGCGCAAAGATATTTTGGCCTTGGAGGGAGTGCAGAGGAGGTTTACTAGGCTGATACCAGAGTTGAGGGGGTTGAGCTATGAGGAGAGGCTGAATAAACTGGGCTTGTACTCGTTAGAGTTTAGAAGAATGAGGGGAGATCTCATTGAGACGTATAAGATGATGAATGGGATGGATAGGATAGAGGTGGAGAGACTCTTCCCACTCAAAAAAGACAGTAGGACTAGGGGGCACAGCCTCAAGATAAAAGGGGGGCGGTTTAGAACAGAGTTGAGGAGGAACTTCTTCACTCAAAGGGTGGTGAATCTCTGGAATTCTCTGCCCGTTGAAGTGGTGGAGGCTACCTCGCTAAATATTTTTAAGACGCGGGTTGATGGGTTTTTGATAAGAGAGGGGATTAAGGGTTATAGGGAGAGGGCGGGAAAGTGGAACTGAGCAGCGACAGATCAGCCATGATCTTATTGAATGGCGGGGCAGGCTCGAAGGGCTAGATGGCCTACTCCTGTTCCTATTTCTTTGTGTGTGTGTGTCTGTACATTCTGAAGAAGTTCTTGTTGGCTAATACTTGTGCCTTTTAAAAAAAAAGCACTAGAATGATATCAAAACTTGCAGTATACAAGGCAGTAATTACTACAACCTTTCTGCATGTGCAATGGCTGGTCCGCTTGCAGTTATATCAACAAACTCAACATTTTCCACCTCGGTAGCACAACATTCCAAGTACTGATGCCCTCAGTAGTGCGACTATTACAAGCACAGAGGAGCTGATAAGGCAAACTGCTCAACTCGTCTGAATACATGATACCAGACAATACCAATTAAAGTAAGCTAGAACTTAGTTAAAAACACATACAGCAGTCAATTTTACATGCTTTTGAATGAGTCTCCAAGATGGCCAAGATGGGACATTAGAGCAAGATGGTAGAGAAGTTCGCGTGCCACTAAAGGCCACTCAGAGGATTGTTATCTTCCTCTGGATCTCCTCCACCAGAACTCCAGTGCTGGGAACCTGTGTACACTCTCGTTCAGGCCCTGAGCTATCCTGAAGGTGTCAATCAACGTGCTCCACGCCATCAGTGGAATGGTTGTTTGAAACCCACATATACTGCTGCATTGCTGAAAGAAGATATCTTTATCAAAGTTTTTTGTCTTGCACTCACCAGGGCAATTTGCAACAACAATGTAGACTGTATGGGAAGAGAGTGCTGATTGTTTGGCAAGTAGACTCCAAATTGTATGGAGAATGTACAAGTTGTTAGTGGCTGACATTTAACTGCCAAACGGTTTTTGAAATTTAAACTACGCAGCTTGGCTCCAATTGGCCAAGGCATTGCTCTAAGGAATGAACCAATAAATGGCTCACTTATTTAGCTGAAGCAGGTACAATGTATGTAAATGTTCTTTCCACCCGCAAAGGACAGGACACTGCATATTCATATATGTAACTTCCAGTACATGCACAACAAGCATGCGTACACACTGGCTGGCAGAGATACAATGGGCCAAAGGGCCTCTTCCTGTATTGTAAAACTCCTAAATACACCACACTGCAAGCCTAACTAACAATCTTAAATTGGTTGTCAGCGTAGCTCATAGCTCATGGAATCAACATTTAGCACAGAGCACAGTTTTGAGATGAAAATAGAAAATGATGGAAGAATTCAGAAACATCTGGAAACAAACAAAATTAATGTTTTGAATCCATATAACTTATTCAGAGCTGAAAAAGAGCAGAAATGTGATGGATTATAAAATAGGGAGGGGATGGAGAAGATGGAGCAAAATAGAAAGTCAGGCATAGGTGGGAGTTTAGGAGAGATTGACAAAAATGTCACCAGCAGAAGACAAAGGCAGGGCTAATGGTAGTGTAGAGATTAAAGAATGTGCTAATAATGGTGTAAAGGTAAGGTATCTTGTATGTACCTTTTAATGCTTCCTTACTACTTACATAAGACTAAACTGTACACCGTATACTACATGCAGTCTCATCAATTGAAGTAAGACCTCCCAACCTTTATACTATATCCCTCTTGCAATAAAGACTTGAATTCCTTTTGCCTTCCTATTGCTGTATCTGCATGCTAACCTTCTGGGATTCATGCACCCAGATCCCTCTGTACTGAAAAATTCAAGTTTCTCCATTTAAAGACATTCCATTTTTCTGTTCTTCCTGTCAAGTGGACTTCACATTTTCCCAGATGATATTCAATCTGCCAAATTTCTACCTACTCATTTAACCTATCTATATCCCCCCGCAGACTTTTCATAACTTTCTCAAAATTTGATTTCCTATCTTTATGTCATCATTTGTATCAAATTTGGCTATAATGCAGTCTGTCCCCTCATCCAAGTCATTAAAGTGAATCATAAATAGTTGAGGCCCCAATGACGGTGGCCTCAACAGGGATCTTGGGTTCATGTCACACTATTAGACATGCTTGGGCTTGCAACATCTCACTAACTGTCCTGTCTGGAGACAATACTCATCTCTTTAACCTTTGCTTAATGCTATCTCCACTCACATTGTCTGCGCCTTTAAGACTTGATTAGCTGTAAAGATTTGCATTCTAATCAGTATTCTGTAAACTGAATGTATGCCTTTATATGCCCTGTTTGTGATCAGAATTCTCCACTTACCTGATGAAGGAGCAGCGCTCTGAAAGCTAGTGCATTTCCTACCAAATATGTTATTGGACTTTAACCTGGTGTTGTGAGACTTCTTACTGTGTCTACCCCAGTCCAATGCTGACATTTCCACATCAAGATAAATTGGCACATACAGCCTCTATCAATGTTGCTTTTTGTCTTATTTCGTAGGGACAGAACAGGGATTTTGCCATTCTTAATGTCCAAATCAGCCACCAGCTGCCCTCTAGCCAATCCTGGCAGCGGCAGCCATCGCTTCACCAAGTGGACCTTGAGACATGAGTCTAGTGACGTTCACGTTGGGATTGCCATTTCACTGATTTTTTTTTGAGGCGGAGCGTCATTCCTGTCAGCAACAGGCCATCACATTCCTTAAGACCTTAAGTGCAGAGTACTGTAAAATGCACCTTGGTCAGTCCTGGTGCCAAAAATATAATTTCAACAACCCAATTATCCTTTATTTTAAAAAGTCTATTGCTTTGAAACCATTTTATAATGCATGTAGGCAGAATTTTAAAAGATTGGATATATTTTTATCGTCACATTAAACATCAAAGAAAAAATATTGATAAGAATCACATATATTTGAAGGTCAGCGCCATGGAGCCAGGTTTGATTCATGGCTTGGGTCACTGTGTGGAGTTTGTATGTTCTCCCTGTGTCTGTATGGATTTTCCCTGGGTGCTCTGGTTTCCTCCCACAGTCAAAAGATGTGAAGGTTAGGTGGATTGGCCATGCTAAAATGTCCCTTTGGTGTCAGGGATAGGGCCTAGTGGGATTGTGCTCACTGCAGACTCGATGGACTCTGATGCTATGATTCCTGCTGATGCCAATGTCTTCCTTCAGTTCATTCAGCAGCTGCTTATATCAGCTCCATTAATAGAAAATGCTGGAAAATCTCAGCAGGTCTGACAGCGTCTGTGGAAAGAGAGAATCAAGTTAACATTTCGAGTTCGGATGACCCTTCATCGTGACTTGAAACGTTGGCTCTATTCCCTGTCTCCACACATGCTGTCAGATCTGCTCAGATTTTCCACCATTTTCTGTTTCTGTTTCAGATTCCAGCAGCCACAGTATTTTGCTTTTCATCAGTTCAGTGTTCAGTCCACCTTGTAGCCAATCAGCCCAAATTGACAAAGTACAACTTGCTCACCCCACCACTGGATGCTCCTTCAGAGGGCATTGACGCGCACTGTAACTTCCAGTTTCCAGTCCAAGTGTGAACAAGTGCGCACACCAGCAGTTACGGTGCCATTCTGCCTCTCAATAGCAGCGAGCATCCCAATGTTCACTATTATCGGGTCTGCAAAATCCAGGCCACATTGTCTAATTATAATGCGGTCACCAGGTGGCGCTGCTCTCCAACAAGTGGATGTGAAAACCAGGCAATTGCCGCAACAGAAGTATTGTATAGTTTTAAGCAGTAAAAGTATTGTATAGTTTTAACTGCCTTTCCTCAACACAGCAAGAATGAAACTATCTGCTTCCTGTGAACAAATTACAAAGAATCAGACAATTTATGGGGAATTTTTGAACTTTCATTGTTGAGTGCAAAAGCAGATTGGGTTCTAACCCTAATTCTCTTTATTCACCTTCTAGTTGAGTTTTGACACTTTGGCTGTGGGGATGTTTGCAGCCCTGAAGGAGTGCTGCATTGCCTGAAATGCCGCCTTTTTGACTGAGATGTTAAACTAGGGCCCTATTGGATGCAAAAGCTCGCAAGATCTATTTGAAGCAAAACACCACCAGCTCACCACTGCCTTCTCAGGGGCAATTAGGGATGGGCAACAAATGCCACACCCTATGAAAGAATGAAGGGGAAAGCAAGGTGAAGAGTTCTATGGGAGGATATCTATTCACGGATCTATGTGAACTTCAATTCCTTTCTTGGATGAGACAAAGCTGTGGGCCACTGCCTTGTGTGGAATTCTCCATTGATACCTTTGAAGAATATTTTGCAGGTCTCATAATCTGCCCTCAGCAAATCAACATAGCATAAAGAAGTGAGACTCGGGGAGGCGATGGCCTGGCAGTATTATTGCTAGGCTATTAATCCGGAAACTCAGCTAATGTTCTGAGAGCCGGGTTCAAATCCTGCCATGGCAGCTGGTGGAATTTGAACTTAATAAAAAATATCTGGAATTAAGAGTCTATTGATGACCATGAAACCATTGTCGATTGTTGGAAGAACCCATCTGGTTCACTAATGTCCCTTTAGGGAAGGAAATCTGCTGACCTTACCAGATCTGGTCTACATGTGACTCCAGAGCTACAGAAATGTGGTTGACTCTCAACTGCCCTCGGGCAACTAATGATTGGCAATAAATGTTGGCCAGCCAGCGATGCCCATGTTCCACAAATTAATTTTTAAAAAGTCTCCTCCTCAGTCCTCCTGGTCTCATGACCAGTATTCATCCTTCATCAAGTTTTTTTTGATTGTGTGTATTGGTAATAAGGTATAAGTTCAAATTGATGTAGACAAGGACATACCCCTGTCTACATCAACGGGGACAATGTGGAAATGGTCGAGAAGTTCAAGTTTCTAGGTGGTCATCAACAACCTGTCTTGGTTTGTCCACGCCAACACTGTAGTTAAGAAAACCCAACAATGCCTCTATTTTTCTCAAGAGGTGCAGGAAATTTGGCATGTCCACTACGACTCTCACCAATTTTTACAGATACACCATAGAAAACATTCTTTCTGGTTGTATCACAGCTTTTACGGCTTCTGCTTTGTGCAAGACTGCAAGAAATTACAAAGTGGCATGAACAAAGCCCAGCCTATCACACAAACCAGTCTACCATCCATTGTCTCTGTTTATGTTTCCCACTCCCTTGGAGAAGCAGCCAGCATAATCAATGACTCCATGCATCTTGGACATACTCGCTTCCCCATTCTTCCATCACAGAAAAGATAGAATCATAGTGATTTACAGCAGGGAAACAGGCCCCACAAAAGTCTGAGGTCACATACTAGCTGACTCAAAAACAGTTTCTTCCCTGCTGCCATCAGGCTTTTGAATGATCCTACCTCGTATTAAGGTGATCTTTCTCTACACCCCAGTTATGAATGTAATACATTCTGCACTCCTTCCTTTCTTCTTTCTGTATGGCACGCTTTGTCTGTATAGCACGCAAGAAACAGTACTTTTCACTGTATACCAATACATTTGACAATAAATCAAATCAAAAAAAGTTAAATTTTTGTGTACTAAGAAAGGTTTAAACCTCAATTTCAGCTTCATGTTAACAAAGGTGTCTGCAAGGCTATTGATTTAGTTCCACTTTAAAATTGGTTGTATTGTATTTAAGGTTTTCCTTAAGGTAAAAGCGATTGCAGGCTTTAAAAAACAAAGACCTCCATGAAGTCATTTCTTTACATTCTCTGTTCCAAGAACAGTTCTTACTTCTCATGACTCTCGTCCTTGGTAACTTCTCCTCTCTATTTTCTCTAAGGATTTTACACTGAATCAGTTTATCTCTATTTGCATCAATACCTGAACAACATTTAGACATGGGTTGATGGCTAGCCAGTGATTTTCACCCCGCACAAATGCCAGGTAATGACAATCTCTGACAAGAAAGAATCTAATCATCTCCCCTTAACATTCAGTCACACTACCATTGCCAAATCCCTCATTATCAACATTCATTGGCCACAAACTGAATTGGACCGCGAATCCAAATACTTCAGCTACAAGAGCAGCTCAGAAGCTGGGAATGGCCTACTCCTGCTCCTATTTCTTATGTTCTTATGTTCTTATGAATATTTCAGAGAGTAACTCATCTCCTGACTTCCCAAAGCCTGTCCACCATCTAAAGGCAAAAATCGGGAGTGTGATGGAATTCTATCCACTAGCCCGCACAAGTGCAAATCCAATCTGTGATACAACCAGAAAGAATGCTTTCTATGGTGCATGTGTAAAAGTTGGTGAGATTTGTACCAAATTTCCTTAGTCTTATTCAAGAAATTCAACATTATCCAGGACAAAGCAGCCCTCTTGATTGGCATCCCTTCCACCAACCTAAAGACTCACTCTTTCCCCCACTTTTCCCCACTGCTGCACTGTGGTAGCAATGTGTACTCCATACAAGCTGCATTGCAGGAACTCAACAAGGCGCCTTCCAAATCCATGACCGCTTCCAGGTGCTGTTCTGCAGAAAGTGAATGTGAAAATCAGGCAAATGCACCAGCAAAAATGAAATGAAGGATTGTATCGTTTTAACTGCCTTTTCTCAAATATCAGGCATGAAAGTGTCTGCTTCCTGTGAAAAGCTCCAAAGAATCAACCAATTTATGTGGAATTTTTGAACTTTTAGTTTTAAGTGCATGAGTAGGTAAAGGTAGACCTAGAAGGATAAGGGCAGCAGGTACATGGGAACACCACCACCTGCATGTTCCCTCCAAGCCACTCACCAACCTGTCTGGGAAATACATTATCATTCCTTCATTGTCACTAGGTCAATTGGACCTGTGTCCAATTCCCAGCTTGGGTCACTGTCTATGTCATGTCTGCACGTTCTCCCTGTGTCTCCGTGGGTTTTCTCCCACAGTCTGAAATGCTGGTTAGGTGCATTGGCCATGCTAAATTCTCTCTCCGCGTACTCAAACAGGCACTGGAGTGTATCAACTAGGGGATTTTCACAGTAACTTCATTGCAGTGCTAATGTAAGCCTACTTGTGACACTAACAAAATAAACTTCATAAACTTTAAACCTTAAAAATGTTGGGCTAACGGGGGTACAAAAGGAGTCACGTGTCAGGAGCACGGGAATCCTCCTGGAGTGCAAGCAAAAACACAGCATGTTAGCACTGCTTGGTTACTGTTAATAAACATCCATTGTTGTAAGTCCCAATCACCACTTATTGCAACCCAATACTTCTAGATGTTATTAGAATTTAGCAGAATGTCACAGGGACTTCACTAATTGACCCATTGTGTTTGATGAAAACGTTACAGACAACTGGACAAAATTCCAGAGTGGTATATCTACTGTGGTGATGGCCCATTGGACAAATCAAAGATACAGGCGTTCACACTCTAAAATTTAGCAGGTGCTGAGACGGTTGAGAAATATGAATCCTTTGTTTTTGAAACAGAGGAAGAAGAAGATCCTGAAATATTGTGAAAACGTTTGAGCACATCTGCATGCTAGTAAAGAGCATTGTACTGGGTAGACGTGCATTCAATACAAACTACCAAAACTTTGACAAGTCTACTCAGTCACACTTCAAAAATACTAATGAAGAAATGTGCTTTTTGCACACTCACCATTAAGGTGGTCAGAGATATCACTGTGTGAGATCCATAGTGATGTTGACTGCAAGCAGCTTCTTCATTAGAAAGGTTTAAGCTTGGAATCTGACATCAGCCTCTGAGCAGTCAAAAGGAAGCAGCAAAGTGGTGGAAACAGAAGTTTTCAGGGGTTGGGCGCACCCTGCCTCAAGTGTGGTGGCCATTACTCAGAGATCTACATGTTTGATAAACACCGTAACAAGTCAAGCAAATGGAACCATTTCACGAAAAGCTGCAGATCCAAGCTACAACAGCCACCTCACAGCCACCAGTGCTCCAGGTTTTGGGGCACAAACAGGGTAAATAAATTGGAGCTCATTCAGAGTAACAAAGGTGCAGAACTTCCAAAATCATTTTACTGTGAGAGCATCAACATCATTACAGAAAGGGCAAGACCTTCATTACATTACAGAGTTTCCTGGAGCAAGGCTAAAATAAAAGTGAAGATCAACACTTGTAATGTCCTGCCTAGGCAGTTGTTGTGGAAAGTCAACCCATATGCTGCACCAAATCCCAACACGCAAGTGGACCTCATGGCATACGCACAGGGGGTTACTCGCCAATGCACACAGGACAGTTTTCAGTTTCATGTTGTTGATCAAAATGTGAAGTTGCTTTTGAGTCTTCTGGACAGCAAAGGACTAGGTTTAATCCATCTTGGTCCAGACATATACACTCTATAGCACTAGACTCCAGAAACAATGGAATATAGTGACCTAATCAACTGTGACATCTTTGGGAAGTGGTACATCATATGAGATTAGATGACTTGATTCCTCCCATGGTCTGTGCTCCAAAAAGGACCTCCCTAACGATGAAGCAAAAAGTAATCAATGCCCTGGACTATGTGACACTAGGTGTAATAGCCCCTTAGACGAGGCAACAGAATAGATTTCAGCAATAGTGGTTGTAGTGAAAAAAGACAGCACGGTCAGGGTCTGTATTGACCTACTCCATTTGCCAGAGATCTCATCACCCAATGAAAACAGTACAGCAAGTTATAGCTGACATGTCCAATGTCAAGGTCTTCAGCATCTTGGATGCCAAGCATGGGTTCTGACAAATCCCACTGGATGAAGAATCCTCGAAACTCACCATGCTCATATCTCCAGTAAACAAATACCATTTCCTCCATATGCCCAATGGGATCTGCACTGTCAGTGAGGTTTTCCAAAGGTGCTTTGAACAGCTCTTTGTAGGACAACACAGCAAAATCATCATCAGTGCCTAGCTGCACTGGAGTTGTACAGTGCAAGAACATGATGCATGTCTTTATTTCATCCTCAGCAGAATCAGGTTCAACCCTGCTAACCGCACATTCAGGGTCAACTGGGTTCCTTATACGGGTCACTTGCTCACAGCCAATGATGTAAAGCAGATCCAGACAATATAATGGCTATATGATCCATTCTCAAGGACAAGCATGCTTTGCAGCGATTCCTTGGTATGATAAATTATCCTTCCAGGTTCATTCCTTGCTACAGTGAGAGGTCACCAGACCCCTTCGGGATCACCTTTACTGAGGTGTCGCATGGTGTTGACAGGTGCATGATGTCAGCAGGAGCATCTTGTTTTATCTAACCAGCTCAAACATGTACTCTCAACCC
Organism: Carcharhinus amblyrhynchos; assembly: GCF_965287045.1. Lineage (NCBI taxonomy): Eukaryota > Metazoa > Chordata > Chondrichthyes > Carcharhiniformes > Carcharhinidae > Carcharhinus > Carcharhinus amblyrhynchos. The sequence continues at coordinate 40,711,584 of NC_137324.1, read as the reverse complement.
TGCCAATGCTACAATATTTAGGCATTTATGTTCTTATGAGCCCTGTACTCCTATCAGTAGATGCCTCCAAGCACCCACTTGGTGAGATTTGTATCCAGAATAGTAGACCTCGCATCAAGGGCCCTCACAGACCATGAGACATGGTGGCACAGTGGTTCCCACTGCTGCCTCACAGTGCCAGGGACCTGGTTCGATTCCCGGCTTGGGTCACTGACTGTTTGGAGTTTGCATATTCTCCCTGTGAATGTGTGGGTTTCCTCCCACATTCTGAAAGATGTGCTGGTTAGGTGCATTGACCCAAAAAGACGCCAGAATGTGGTGATTGGGAAATTTCACAGTAACTTCAGTTCAGTGTTAATGTAAGCCTTACTTGTGACTAATAAATAAACTTTTAACTCATCACAGCCGAATAGAGAAGAGCTCCTTGCCCTTGTCTTCATTTGTCAGAAGTTTCATGACTTCATATCTGGTCATCCTGTTGAAAGTGATCATCAGCTGCTCATCATTATTGTTAAAAAACCTCTTCACACTGTGTCTGCATGATTGCAGTTCTTAATGCTCAAGCTACAGCACTGAAACTCAGTGTCGTCTACAAGCATGGCAAGGAGCTGGACCTTGCTGATGCCTCTCTCCAGAGCCTTCCTACCTACCATTGACCAGGCAGATTGTGAAGTGGGCACTCACATCATGACCATACAGGCCCTCTCATCTCAATGAAATGGAGAACTTAAGGATGCCTCACAGACAGATCTCAACTGCAGGCAGCTCTGTGGGGTCATTATGAAGGGCCAGCCTGAGTCCTAAAGGAGATTTCCCACTATCTTCGCACAGTTTTCTCTATGTGAGAGGACTGCATGTACAAGGCAGGCTGATACTGTGTGATCAGTGGTTTGTCATCTCTACCTCTTTGCAAAGGTACTACACCCAGAAACTCCACCAAGGTAACCCAGAATTGGAGGGCACAGGTTATAGGGAAAACGTATACTGGCCATTGATGTACGCTGACATGGATAGAGAGATATCACGGTGTGCACCATGCAATGTACTCATGCCACATCAAAGCAAGGAACCACTGCGCCTACATGAGATCCTGAATCTCCCAAGGTCGCTCACTGCAGCCGATATTTTTAAATGGTGAGCAGTACTAGGTCCTAGTCAGCACATACTCTGGTTAATTTGAAATCAACCACCTACCAGACATGAGGAGCAACATGATTGCCCACACGTGATATTCTGCAGCACATCATGACAGACAACACTCGTCAGTTCAATTCCAGTGAGCTCAAGGACTTTGCACATATGTGGGACTTTGAACACATCACGAGTAGTCCCTGTATCCACAGTCCAATGGCCTGGCAGAAAGGGTGCTGAGTTCAGCCAAGCAGCTGCTTGAGAAATGAACCTGAGATTGCAATGCTGCCCTCCTCAGCCTGCACAATATGCTGAGACAGGGTCTGCAATCCTCCACATCATGCATCTTCTCCAAATGCACCAGGACCACAATTCCCATTGCCAAGTCTCTCATGCAACCCAAGGTTGAAACAAACACAAGTGGTGCCCTTATAAAGCAGCAACAAAGGGAAAGAGGTATTATGATCAAAATGCCTGCACACTTTATCCTCTAGAGCTTGGTCAAATGGTCAGTGTCCTAACCAGATGTGACCATGGCAAACTGGCAGTGGTACACTGTCATGTCCCATAGTCAAAGAGCTGTGTGGTTACTTCAGAGAGTGCTCAGTACGTACAAAACAGGCATAATCTACTGTAGGTATCTGAACTACGACTATCATCTTCCTTCACCGTACCCCATGCATCCAGCCTGGAATCCAGGCCCCCGACTCCAGTGGAAATGGAGGCTCCTCCAGAGGCCAACACAACAAGCTCTACAGCCTCGCAGTACAACATAAGGACACCTGATGTCATTCACACTGAAGACATCAACCCAAGGGTATCTCAGGCACAGTTAACTGGTACAATCACACACTCAGGGTGCCTGAGCCAACCAAATCCAAGATTCAAGAACTATGTGATGAACTAGCCCACAAATGGACTTTGGTTTTTAAAATTTGGGGTGGGGAAGATGCAATGGGCTGTGCATGAGCTGCAATAGTCCAATCCATGTTTTACGCATTGTCAAGAGTTGTGTGCCATTAGCCCTGTTTAATTTTATGTGTTGTAAATAGTTTATACTTTGTCACTGTCTTCTCAACTGTTGCACCTCAGTACTACCAATTGTCCCAACTTAAATGGGCAACATATAGATTGGGGGTCATGTGGACACTGGAAAGACAAGGGTACTAAAGGTAGCATGTCAGGAGTGCAGAAGTTCTGCTGGAAAGTGGGCAGATACACAGTGTGTTAGAGTGACTCAGTTACTGTCAATAAATATCTATTGTTCTTAATTCCTGATCGCCAGTTATTGAATCCAATATTTCTACAGTCCACAACCAAGGAATAATTTTTTAAAAAACTAGTTCTACATTTTCATTTCATATCACAGCCTGCAATAACTTCTCCTCCTATCCTCACGTCATCATCTCTGATGTTCCCTGACAGTATCTCCTTGGATCCTTTCTGTTACAAGCTGTTTCTGAGTGAAGCACGATGTCAGGATCCACATGTATGATTCATGGCACGATCTCACTATCACCTCCCCACCGCCCCTCTTTGTCAGATTGCTTGTCTGACATCCAGTCTCAGCTGAGCTACCAGTTCTCCAACAAATCTTACAAAAGGATGTTCAGTAGTGGCCAAAATCCAGCATTCACAGGGGTTTTTTTTCGGATATGTCACCTCACGTTAAAGTCTCGGGCTGTACCAGGAGCCTGGGAGCTGACTATTTAAAAAATCAGCGGTGAGGCATGTGATTTTAGTCAGAGTACCTTTCTGTTGTTTAAGATTAAACACACAAAATAATTTACCAACTCAATAAATGCATCTTTTGATATATTTGTGCATATAAAATAATAGCCAATTAAGTTGTTTTATAAAGACAACCATAGGACTTGTGAAGATGTGACATTGCTCCGTGTGGTGTTTCTGCCTTGTATATTGTCACAAGTCTCACATAATTGAATAGTTGAATTTAATGTTTGCAGTGGTGGATCTCTCAATTATTAAGCTGAAAACAAAAATCAGAAAAGGAGTCACTAGTTCTGCAGCAGAAGTTTCTGATATGAGACTCCAAAGCTATACAAATATCTACTCAATCATAGAATGGTTACAGCACAGAAGGAGGCTATTCCGCCCATTGTGTCTGTGCTGATTCTCTGCGAAAGCAACTCACTGAGTGTCACTCCCTTCCCTTTTCCCCATAGCCCTGCAAGTATTTCCTTTTCTAATGGGGATCCTCTTTTGAATGCCTCAACTGAATCTCCCCCTCACACATACCCTCAATCAGTGCATTCCAGATCCTTACCACTGTGAGAAAAGGTTTTTTCTTATGTCACCATTGCTTCTTTTTGCTGATTACCTTAAATCTGTGCAATTTGGTTCTTGGTCCTCCCTCCAATGAAAACAATTCCTTCCTAGTTACTCTGTCCAGCACCCCCCCTCATGATTTTGAACACCTCTATCAAAATTTCTTCTTAACCTTCTGCTCTCCAAGGTGTCAGGACCTTTTCTATCTACATAACTGAAGTTCCTCAGCCCACAAATCATTCTCGTGAATCAGTCCAATTAGAATGACCCTTGTTTCATCCATGGGAGAGCTCTGCATCCTTTCTCAGCCCATTTTAACTCAGGAGAAACGCAGCAGCTGTACAAGCTAGCTGATCTATGATTTTGCAGAGCTATTTCATTTATGGACAGATTAAAAGTTGAGAGTCTCTTTCTCTTGAGTGAAGGATAATTGTATGAAGTTGAGGACGGTGCTACGTAGGAAGTGTTCTGTCTGTAGACTGTAATATCTGAATTACATTATCAAGGAGCTGTATTCAGATTTAACACAATCTGCTTCTGCACCTTTAAACATTTTGTGATGCCCATGAAAAAGCACAGAAAGCTAGGAACTGCCGCTTTTAATGAAGAAAACATTTGATGGTAATTTGGAAGTTGAAAAGCTGCTGTTCTACTTTTTATTTGACAGCACCTGTAGATTCTGAACATATGGTAATACTTGTAAAAATTAGATGGAGGGACTTCAAAACACTTTCCTCATTTAATAATCTCACAGGCTTATGATTTCAGTCAGGGGTGAGGAAGGTATTTTGTATCAATGAAAATCCTTAATACAACCAGATTTTTACATGACTTAGTGAATCTGATTAATATTTATAATGGCCATGGAGTAGTTGTAGACTCCTTGTTATTTCAAGTGATTTCAAAAGCTGCACTTCTTACAGATAAACCTCTGCTAAGGAACTTAATTACAACGAGGAAGGGTGCATGCTGCTGCCCCACTCTCTCAGCTTCTTCTGCATAATTTTAACTTGATTTGATTTGTTTTATTATGCATTGGGATACAGTGAAAAGTGTTATTTATAGACAAAACAAACCATTCATAAACTACACAGGGGAGAAGGCAAAGAGAGGGTGTAGAATATAAAGTTACAGTCATAGTTAGGGTCTAGAGAAAGATCAGCTTTATACAAGGTAAGTCTATACAAAAATCTGATGGCAACAGGGAAGAAGCTGTTCTTGAGTCAGTCGGTACATGACCTCAGACTTTTGTATCCTTTTCCTGACAGAAGAAATTGGAAGAGAGCATGTCCCAGGTGCATGGAGATCTTGATTATGGTGCTTTCCTGCGACAGCAAGAAGTGTAAACAGAGTCAATGGATAGGAGGTTGGTTTGCATGATAAGACTGGGCTATGTTCACAACCCTTTGTAGTTTCTTGTGGTCTTGACCAGAGCAATAGACAAACCAACCAAAAAGGATGCTTTCCAAGTGCATCTGTAAAAATTGGTGAGAGTCGCAGCAGACTTGCTGAATTTCCTTAGCCTCCTGAGAAAGTAGAGGCGTAGATGGACTTCCTTAACAATAGCGTCAGTGTGGAGAGACCAGGACAAGTTGTTGGTGATCTGGACACTTAGAAACTTGAAGCTCCCAACCAATTCCCTTTAATTGTCATTGATGTAGACAGAGGCATGTCCTCCACTGTACTTCCTGATCCGAGAGCGAGGAGAATCCAAGGTGCCTGGATAGCTTGGCAGCTGCCATGGATAACCAGAATGGTGGCACAGTGGTTAGCACTGCCACCTCATAGCACCCGGGTTTGATTCCAGCCTTGGGTGACTGTCTGTGTGGAATTTTCACATTCTCCCCGTGTCTGTGTGGGTTTCCTCCCACAGTCCAAAGATATGCAGGTTAGGTGGATTAAAGTCACAGAGTTATACAGCGCAGGAAAAGCTATTCAGTGCATCGAGTCTGCACCGACAATAAGTACAATTGCTCCTGCTAAATTGCCCCTTAGTGTCCAAAGATGTGTAGGCTAGGTGGATTAGCTATAGTAAATGCACTGGGTAAGGGGGGTAGGTCAGGGGTAGGGGGCATGGGTAAGATACTCTATCAGAGAGTCAGTGCAGACTCAATGGGTCAAATGGCACTGTCAACATTTTGAAGAGGGCTTCTATGCTTTCACTCTCTATTGCAGTCCACTGAATGTTATGCCATGACATCAGTATGGAGCAAAGCGTGCAGTTAGACAGCAGTAGCTAACTTATCCAGTGCAGGGATTTGAAAGCATGCTGCTGATGGTCTGCCTCACACTCTTGGTCAGCTGGTGGCCATGTATTTCATCATTTGTCCATCCTTTCAATCAGGCAGGCAATTAACCACAAGTTTAGAAATGATCCCATTTCTTGCAAAGAACATTGATGAAAGAGTTAGCTGCAGTTTGATGCCTGCAGGTTGTACACTTACTTTTTTCAGCACCATCACATGGAATGCAGAAATGATCTGCAAAAGATCAAAGTGAATAAGATATATTTTAAAACAAATCCGGGATAAATACAAATATAGAAAATTGAAAAAGAAGTCTTTAGGCATCGTACAATTTTGCTTTGATTGAAGCAAAACTAATACAGGAATATTGTTTATTTTGTAACTAATGAAGATGTACAGTAGAATGACATATAAAAATATTTTAACATATAAGGGGACCAAGTGTAGTGTGTCAAAATTTGCAGATGATACTAAGATGGGTGGAAGAGCAAAGTGCGCAGAGGGACCTGGGTGTGCTTATTCAGGAATCTCAAGGAGTTGGTTTGCAGGGGCAGCAGGTAATTAAGGCAAATTACTAGAGGGATGGAGTTTAAAAACAGTGAGGTTATATTGCAGCTGTATAAGATGCTGGTGAGGCCACACCTGGACTACTGTGTACAGTTTTGGTTTCCTTACTTGAGAAAGGGTATACTGGCACTGGAGGAGATACAGAGGAGATTACTAGGTTGATAAGGATATTATTAAAGTAGAAAGAGTGCAGAAAAGATTTACTAGGATGCTACTGGATCTTGAAGTTTGAATTATAAGGAGAGGCTGGATAGACTGGGATTCTTTTCTCTGGGGCTTAGGGGTGATCCTATAGAGGCCTATAAAATAATGAGAGGCATAGATCAGCCAAATAGTCAATATCTTTCCCCAATGGTAGGGGAGTCTGAAACTAGAAAGTATAGCTTAACTTCTGTAGTTGGTTAGCTTAACTTCTGTAGTAGGGAAATTGCTTGGATCTATAATCAAGGAAAAAATAGATCCCTATAGATAGTCTAAGTGAGTGGGCAAGGGTCTGGCAGATGGAGTACAATGTTGGTAAATGTGAGATCATTCATTTTAATAGGAATAACAGTAAAATGGATTATTATTTAAATGGTAAAAAATTGCAGAATGCTGCTGTGCCGAGGGACAGTAATGCTCGTGTTCCACAAATTAATAAATAAAAAGAGTTTGCTCTACCGATCAATTGGGCTTCAACTCCATTTTCCAACCCACTCCTCATATCTCTTAATTCCCTGAGAGACCAGACGTCTATCACAGATTTAAATGTATTCAATGATGGAGAGTCCACAAACCATTGCAGTCGAGCATTTCACACATCAACCACCCCTTCAGTTAAGTAAATTTCCACATCTCAATTGTAATGGTCAGCCTGTTATCCTGAAACTGTGCCCCCCGTGCTTTAGATTCCCCAGCTAGTGGAAACAGTCTCTCAGTGTTCCTGCATCGCGGTCCCCTCAGATTTCTATAGGTTTCAATGAGATTGCCTCTCATTCATCTGAACTCAAGAGGATTATAAGCTCAATTTTCTCAACCTGTCATCATAATACAACACCTTCATCCCAGCAATCAATTAGTGAACTTCTACTGTGCCGCCTTCAAGCAAGTACATTTTAGGAGGGAATAAACAAGGAGTCTTTGAGTCTGTCAGGCTTCAGTAAAACAGTTTTATTTCCACGTACATGAGGGAGAATCAGCCCGGACCCAGTGAAGTCCAGTCTGTATCGAAGCTGATTCTGAAGATACAAAGACTGTACACATTACTCACACTGTTCTCTGGGGTCCAGAGTATTGTAATACAGGATATCATTGATACGAATAGCTTGAATTGATTATCGTTGGCCACATTAGGTGGGTCTATTGTCCTGGGTACTTCATATTAATTAGTTGTGTCCGGCTATCCTTGTCTGCCTGTTTTGGGATACAAAAATGATGTATGTGATAAATAGGTCTTGACGGTGTTATAACCGTCCCATCTCCCCAGTTTCAGGAAACAATGGTTTCTCTAGACTCAGTGAAGCTTTGCTAATCAGTATCAACTCTGCATTGTTCCCCAAGGACTTGAGATGATCTCACCTGTAAAGTAACTGTGTCAGCAGTCTGAGATGTTAATCAGGTATGTCTGCCCACAGTTATGATGGACCCTATGTTTAACCCATCCTTAGACATCCCTTTTTCTGCTGTTACATGCACACTCTGGATTTGCCCCAATACTGGATTCTGCCCTACAACACATATCCTTCCTTCAATGTGGAAACCACAACTGTGCACAACATTCCAAATGTCGGCCGCAATTCTCCTGAAGTGGGACTAAGTGCCCACATGAGCAGAAACCTGGAGGGTTTCCCATAGATATTAATGTGTTTATCAGGAGCTGTTCTTCCACCCGATAGATGATAATACATTCATAGCGGACAACCCGCCAGCTAGCTCCGCCGTTCCTAGACCAGGCTGCCATTTTCAAATGAGGACCCAGTCTCCATGCTCGGAGACAGGCCCCCCTCCCACAAAAACATAAATGGTGACCCCCCCCTCCCCCATTGAGTTGGGGAATACCACCAACCCCTCGCCACGAAGGGCGTCTTTCCCCCAAATCCACAAATAATGGTTACATGCCCACAGCACACAGGCATGAAAATGACCTGATCCCCAACCACTCAGCTCCCTCCCCCCTCAGACCCCTACTCAGGCCTCCTTCCCCTTCAGGAGAACCTCTCTCCTCCCCCCACTCAGCCACCATCAGGCCAAGCAGCTTAGCAGTGCCAACAGTGCATTGCCCCCTGGCACCCTGGCACTGACACTCTGGCCAGGTACATTGGGCCCTGTGTGGACTCAAGGATGTAAATCCAGTGGCCAGTTTCCCCTCTGCTACTGCAAGGCTGCAGAGGAAGGGTCTCTCAGGGTTCCTGGGAGTTGTGTGGACTAGGGCTGGAGGCATGGAGTTGACCTGGATACTCTGTCGAGCTGGGGATGCTGTGGCTGGACTGCCCTTTCTATGCCTGGCAGCCCTGAAGATCACCCCTGGGCATGGTGATTTCAGAGAGACCTTGGATCAATTTCTGCATTCCTGTCCGCCAGCTGTACAAACTCTGAAGTAGCCAGGTCATTTTAACCTCCATGCCTCCTAGTCACCAGCAGAATTTTAAATCGTGATAGCATTTTAAGTCATTCTGCAGCAGAGATTTTCCTTTCTGTGTGTCAGGAGCAACAGGTGTGAGCTAACCTCTTTAAAGTCCTCGGACAGAGTGGCTCCACCTGCGGGTTGGGGCGGGAATGAGGGGGGGTGGTTCCAGTCTGCCCAAATGTACACCCAGCTCCAATATATGCACAGAGCTTTGATTTGAAGTTGCTGAGGATTCCAGCAAGCTGAAATCATTGAAACCCCCTCCATTGCACTTGAAAACTTTGGACTGTAACAGGTGCAGTGCCTTGTAAGAGATTCAACTGTCAGATGAATTAATTTCAATCATCTCCAGCCACCTGTGTTTATTTTTATTTTCCTTCATGGTTGACCGCACCTCAAGTACCTCATTGATCCTGACAGCAATGTACAGAGTCTAATCCTGACTGACAACCTATGGTTTCACTCCCTCTTTAAAGTCTTATTTTCAGCCAGCACAGGCACAATGGGCTGAATGGCCTCTTTCTGAGCTGTCATTTTCTATGGTTCCATCTCAAAACATGGTGGCAGCAGTGGAGATATCAATGTGAAGAACACTTGGGTGTTGTCAAAGGAACGACAGAGTGAAGGAAACCTTGATAGCAATGCATAACAAATCAACGGAAGAAGGCACACGGGTGAGAGGTAACAACGATCGTACCTGGTGAGCCCTTCCCCATTCTTTGACTGCCTCGACAGCCCTCAGAGACACCAACAGTGGGAGTTATGGAAATACCATCTTCTCCAGTACCAAGCAGAGTTAGGCCTTTATGACAAAGAGCAAAAGTTTCAGGTTAGTTCCTTTATCTGTACGGTAGGTCGAGTAGGAGACGACATACTCCAAAGGAAGCTCCACACTGGCAGCCATTGTGAGAAGCTTGCATTGTGGTGTGAAAACCCAGTATAAATGCTGGGACTGGCCAGCAGGGGGTGCAGAATGCTCCCAGTGTGGCCAAACTGGACATTCTAAGTACTTCTGTAAATCCAGTTATTTCAATCACAGTTACAGATTTATGAAAAACATTCCATCCAAAAAATGGAAAGTCAACGGAAAAGACAAAATTAGAGAGTTCCTAGGGGAAATCGATAATCTTAATCCAGACTATTGGTTAGTTACAGTCCAAGATCAAGGCTTTGATACCATTTAATTGTTACTGGAGCTGCTGTTACATATTAACAAATTAACTCAGCTGCCTACGGCCATTGACTCTTCATCCATTACACATCAAATTACAAGGTTCAGGCAGCAAAGGCATTCCAATCAAGGGCAGGATTATTGCTCCTCTTGGCTACAAGGGGTGAAAGATTGCTCATTCTCTCTATGTTCCTCACAATCCTCACCCTGATTATGTGGCAAAGTTGGCATACTTCTGGGAATCCTAGAAAAAAAACAAATGATGCCCACTATTTGTAGTTATCTTCCATGCAACAATCTTTGCAGCACGTTGGCTCAGTGGTTAGCACTGTTGCTTCACTTTTGCACGCAAGGGCTAATTTTATCTTTTTCAACTAAACGAAAGCTTGGGAGGCAGCCATTCCCTGATTATTCCCCAAGGCAAAATGCCTTTACCAGAGTCAACTTGCCTGGTTTAAATTTGAACAAAAGCTTGGCAATTAACTGACCCTTGCTGCATTCTCAATGGCAATACCTGTGCTAAAGTTCACTTGCCAATAAATCAGAACTGTCTATTCATACAGTGTAAATTATTGGTCCCTTTATTGTTGGTAACCTTCTGGTGTGTCATGATGAGTGCAAGACAAAAGGATTAGAAAGCATGGGCAGGATTTTATAGTCTTGCTCGATCTGAAGCCAGAAAATCCCGCCCGAGGTCAAAGGGCCTTCCAATTGTCCCCTCGCCCCCTCGCCCACTCCAATTCCCACAGTGGGCAGGGCGGTAGAATTCTGACATGTCTTTTTTTTCAGCAATGTTCAATTCCTGCACTATCAAATGACTAAAATTAAGATTGGAAAGACACAGGTCAAGAGCATGCGATGAGATGAAAGGCTGTTACCAAGCTCTATTCAATGTAACTTTCTCATTCCTTTACCTATTGCATTTTGCATTTTCAATCAGGACAGCTTATTCAAATTGCAAAACACATATTGTTCAAACTGTGAAAAATTGTCTTTGCAGTTCCATAAAAATCCCAGCATACAAAATTAGCATCTTACATTAAAAACATTTTTTAAATATGGTACAGTTACAAGGCAACCAGCCATATTTTTTGAGAGTCGCCTCCTGTTAATGATTCCTTTGATGTAACAAAGGATTTCAAGCTGTGCTTCACTGAAAGTAAAGTTTGCACCATCAAAGTTCCATAAGTGTTTCCAATGTACCAGTTGTTTTTAAGGAAACATACCCTTTGAGGGATGAAATTGTTTTAAAAGTCAATAAAATGCTTGTTTGTCATCCTAATTCAGAGCCCCACTAGCAAATCACATGCTCAAATTTGCAAATCTTACCCAGTCACATATTCTGAGACTTCATTATTGGGTAATTAATTACAAGGAAATGCAGATGTTCCCCTTCTTTCTTCATTGAAGAAGGAACATCATTCTGACATTGGGGAATATCTAATTTAATAGTAAAATGCAGGAGGGATGAAACATATAATGGGAGACGTTATTTGAATATGTTCACACGGTAACTTTCATTCCATATGTATAATGTTCTGCATGAATTTCCAGTTTGTTAACATTCACTCAAAAATCCAAAGGTTAAATAGTTCGGAAGAATAGACATCAAAAGTTAGATATTGGGAAAATTCACAGTAGGTTAGGGAAATTTCAAATTACCAGTGATTTAAGTTACTAATAAAATACTAGCAATGGGTGAAATGACCTTAGGTTAGACTTACAAGCTAACAAGCATAAAAACACATATAAACACAATAAGAGATTTAACTAAGTATGAGATTCGTACAAATATTTTTGATTTGAACATGTATTTTGGATCTTTAAAAACATATTTTAGCCGTATATTAAAGAAATGTGTACACTAGCCAAAAGTAGGTTGCTGCAAAGCCTAATGGGATAAGAGGCACATTGAGACGAACCAAATTTTTTAGGACAATGAGACTACAGAATGTGTAAGTTCTTATCAAGGACAGTTATGAGCAATAATGTTGTCAGAGACTTTTATGAATAGGGTTGCTCACACTGTCCAGATAAGGCAGGTCTTTTCAGACTTAAGAATGTATATATGTCTGGTTCAGGAATTGTAAAGAAAAGTTGGTGAGAACATTAACTTTGACCTTTGTAGCCAAGCATCAGGGGTTGCTAAACAATGGACGGAGGAAGCATCCAGATTCTGTGGACCAACAAAATCCCATGGAGTCAAAAGGTAAAATTAAATTGGTTAAAGTATACGATAGGTATTAGTAATGATTTATCTGTATTGAAAACAACTGGTTCATAACTAACAGAAGGTGGGAATTGTAAAGTTGAGAAATGTAAAATTGATCGATCTGATGCATTGCCACCTCAGAGTGAAGCACAGCTTGAAATTCTACACCAAAGGAATCATTAACAGGAGATAACTTTCTTTAGTAAGGCATTGGGCTGCCAATGCTCATTCTCCCATCAATTGTTGGTTAATAAAGATACGGCTTTAATCAGGACACAGGCTTTCAATCAAGACACAAGTCTTTGTATTGGTTGAGGTTTTTGGTGATACCTAGCCTCCAAGAATCCTGCAACAGTTGTCAAGTAAAATGTTTATTATTAATCATAAGATTCTTAGAACTGAGCATGCTCAGCAGTGTTCTTTGAAGCCACAGGAAAATTACGAGTATAAGAGAATCAAACCTGGAATCACAGAACCGTTACAGCACACATGGAGGCCATTTGACCCATCCTGTCTGCACCACCTCTCCAAACGAGTATTATGACTTTGTGCCATTCCCCTGCCTTTTCCCATAACCCTGCACATTGATTCTATTTTCAGATAATCATCTAATGCCCTCTTGAATGCCTCCATTGAACCTGCCTCCACCACTCTTACAGACATAAACCACTGGTTGTGTGAAAAAAGTTTTTTTTACATCACTTACATAAGGGAAAAAGGAACTGCTCTAAAGCTTCCCCCTCAACACAAAACATCCTCTGGTTTAAAAGCTCTTGCTTTTCCATCCCCCATCCACTCACCAAAATCCTCGTTACTTTCCCCTGTCAGATATCCAGGAACTGCCACCAAGCCAGGTGGTAATGCAGGAAGTCAGTGGTGAAGAAGAGACATCTCTACTCACTCTCACACTCGCAGCCACCAACTCAGATGCAAACACTCCACGTAACTTAGAGGAAAACTCCAAAGCAGGATTCGAATGTGCTGAGATACTGGGGATGAATGACAGCCAGGCGGGGGACAAGGGTATCAAGATGCCAGCTACCAGGAGGATGAAGTGTCAGAAATTCCTCTGCACAGGGCTCATGAGCACTTGTATGGAATAGACTATAGAAAAAGGCTGGTGAGGATGTAGAATGAAATATTGTAAGAGGGGCTGGGGTTTGAAGTGTCATAAATTTGCATGGAGAGTATGTAACATAGTGAGGCATGTAACATAAGGAGGGTAACAGTGTGAGTGGAGGCATGACATGGCATAGGAGTGTGTGGGCACTGAGGGGATGTGAGAGATGAGGGCTTAATGATCTTACTGTTTTGAATACAACTGAGACAACATCCCAAAGCACCATGATGAGTTTTTTTTAGAACAGGTTGCCTAAGCACCTGACAGCCCCTGTAGCTGCCTCTGAACTCTTTTCAGAGATGGCAAATACCACCCACCACACCGCAGCCCCCACAAAGCCCACATCAAGAAAAATCCCAATTTTGTAGGCACTTACTCCTTAAGATGGGTGTAGCAATCTGAGAAATACCTGAACTCCCACTGCCCTGTCTTGAAGATGAAAATTTAGCCCTCTGCATCAGAGAGTTTGAACAGTGAGAAAGAGTGAGACCAGGAACAAAAGTTGCTGCAGTCTTCAGTAAGAGAAGACTACTTTCTCTGTTGGCTACCAGGCAGAATGCTGGGGAAAGCCTGTCCACTTCATGAAGAGAAGGAATTCACAGTGAATTAAGGGTACTGGAAGATCTTTCCTGATGTGACCCCTACTGCTGAAAGTTGATTTAGGAATTCTCAGGAGATTAATGGAGAGGAACTTCGATGGTCAAGAAGAACATAGGAACAGGAATAGTCTATTCAGCTAGTCGCATCTGTTCTGCCATTCATTACAATCATGGTTGATCAGACACTTCAATGCCTTTTACCCAGACTATCCCCATAACCCTTAACATTATTGTTAATCAAAAATCTCTCAATCTTTGCCTTAAACATACTCAATTACTAAGCTTCCATTACCTTACAGGGTGTGGAATTCCAGAGATGCACAAACCACAGTGTAAAGAAACCCAAGTGGTTTTCCCTTATTCCCAACCAAGGGAAACATCTTGCCTGCACCTATGCTGTCTATTCCTTCAAGTATTTTGTAGGTTTCAATGTGATCACCTTTCATTGAAACCTACAGGCCCAGTTTGCCCAATCTCTCTCCGTAAGATAGTGCCGCCATCCTCAGAATGCATCTTGTGAACATTTGTTTCACTCCCTGTCTGACAAAAATATCCTTTGTGATGTAAGGGGATCAAACCTGCACACAGTACTCCAGATGCGGTCTAACCAAGCTTCAATACAAATGTAGTTAATTCCTCGTGTGGTAAAGGCCAACATTCCATTGGCTTTCCCAATTGCTTGCTGCATTTGCATGTTAGTCTTCAGTAACTTATGGGCAAGGCCACCCAGATCCCTTTGTACATCCACACTTTCTAATTTCTTGTCATTTAGGATATATTCTGCATATTTTTTCCTTCTATCAAAAATGGATTACCTCACATTTTCCAGATTATATTACATCTGCCAAGTTCACTGCCCACTCATTAAATCTATCTAACTCCTCCTGTAGCCATTTTACAACATCCTCACAACACACATTTCCACCACTTTGTAACATCCGTGAATGTGGAAATATTATATTTGGTCCCCACATCCAAACCATTGACATATATCGTGAACAGCTGGGGCTCAGGTACAGATCCTTACGGTATCCCATGACCCAGTTATTTCTATTTGCTGCTTTTTGCCTCTCAGCCAACGGAAGTTATGATTCAGTAAAACAGGGAGAAGTGAACCTATTTCAAAGCTGTGTGTGACTTTAAACTGTTTCCTGAAAAGATTGCCTATCTGTGGAGAGGGTGCTGTAAAGTATATAAGCAGCTCTGTGTTGTTAGACACTAAAACATGAGTAAGAGTCATCTTTTTGTAATTTAGAAGATTGGTTGCCTACTAAGAAGTGTTTAGTTGATGTTTATTTTAGTTTGTTTGTTACAGTAGAAGTCTTAAAACTTCAATCTTGTTCGATCCCTTTTTGTCCGTCACTGGGAATTCAAATCTCTCATTTAAAGTTATCAGTCTCTTCAGGGATTGGAACACAACACAGTTCTGCTGTGTGTCTAGAGGAATGAACAGCAGTGGATAAATATTTGAACATTTGAGCTGTAAAGGCTTTTGGAGTGAAATTTATTTGTGTAGCATTTTTTCAAGTGGTACAATGCAGAGTTACATCAATTCCCTGATGGCATTGAAGAAATCCACACAGACGGTACATGCAATATCCGACTGTATTGCCTGTCCCTGGAGAATCAATGTAGCTTGCATACAAATTTCTTCCCCTAGAGACATTTATTTCTGTACAGTTCTCATGACATAAAGTAACAGCACATCCTTTATGGCAATTTGAGTAACAGGGAGAACATAAATTATACTGATAAATATTAAATAGATATTGATCCGGAAAAAGGAATTGTGGAATATTCACAACAAACAGGGAGGAATGGATTGAATAGTAGTAGAGGAAATGACAATGGAAGATGCAGCTTTGGTTTAGCATTTTCAACAGAGCATTCAATGCAGCAGAAGACTAGGAAATAGGAGATTCTCTTCAATCTAAAAATAAAGGCTGTGATCATCAAAATAACTTGCTGATTGATTTTTGCAGTAAGAAAAGCAGTGAAGCTCATCATAAAGCTGTGATGAACCTTGCACTTTGGGAAAAAAAACTGTACTTTCTTTCTGTGATTGTCCCTTTAAATCCAACATGAAACTAAATTATAAATGGTTCTTGGCAATGTTGAGATTACTTCAGGGAAATGTGCATGTAACTTTAGGGTAAAGTTGCTTTGGAAATTGAGAGTTAGCTATGGCTAAAAGTAAATCAACAAGTAACTGAATAGAGTTCCAACTTGTCATGAGGCTGGGGATTTTTTTAAAATTCTGTATATTTATTGTGTATTACAAACAGGATGTGGTCATTTCTTTCAACGCTGGTGAAAGAACCCATACCACAGGTGTCGGTCCACCTTGTTGTCAAACGAGGGGCATGCACACGGTGGGTCGTGCGTGGGCTGCTCTTGGAGGTTTCGAGAGTGGCCTAGTACTTCGTGTCGTGTTGTGTGCTTAATCCTGGACCAGCAGATGGGCACCACAACAGCTCAGTGACTATCACTGCTAGCTGTGCAGATACATGGATTTGGGCTTGTGTCTGTGGGAGTTTGTGCATTCTCCCTGTGGTTGCGTGGGTTTCCTCCGGGTGCTCCGGTTTCCTCCCACACCCCAAAGATGTGCTCTTAGGCTGATTGGTGTACCAAATTGACCCTACACTATTCTCCCCTGAATCTGGCTACATTAGGGGTTCCACTCGCATACACGCAGGGCAGAGTAGGTGTAGGAAGATGTGGCAGTGCGGGCTCGTTGGGCCAAAGGGCCTGTTTCCCGTGCTGGGTTGTTCTTTGTTCTTTGTTTTTTGTACCACCAACATGATTTCACAGAACACGCCTCCAGCATTTATTTTCTAATCGCTGGAAAATATGGTAAGAAAAGTTGGCTGCCGTGCTGCACACCACTTGTGTCACCTGTGTCAGCGCTTAGAAAAAAAACCCCAGAAAACTCCACTAATAGAAACATAGAAAATAGAAGCGAGAGCTGGCCATTCATTGTGATCATAGCGGATTTATCTCAACACCATACTCCAGCGCTTTCCCCATAACCCTTGGTGCCTTTGTTGTCTAGATATCGATTTCCTTTTCAAACATATTCAGTGGCTTGATCTCCACAACCTTCTGTGGTAGAGAATGTCATAGGTTCACCATCCCCTGAGTGAAAAAATTACTCCTCATCTCAGTCCTAAATGGCATAACCCATATCCTGAGACAATCCCGTCATTCCAGGAACCAGTTTAGTGAACCTTCCTGCTCTCCCTCTACAGCAAGTATATCTTTCCTTAGGTGAGGAGACCAAAACTGCACACAATACTGTGTATGGTCTCAATACTAGGTGTGGCCTCACCAAGCTCCTATACAGCTACAGCAAAACACCCTTCCTTCTGTACTTAAATCCTCTTGCAATAAAGACTACTTGCCTTCCTAACTGCTTGCTGTATCTGTATGTTTGCTTTCAATGACTGATATACAAAGACACCCAGGTTCCTTTGTATATCAACATTTACCAATCTGCCACCAAATAAATACACTTTGCTACGTTGAGTCAATTGAATTGGCTGAAAATTAGCACCTGTAATGTGAGGGGCCTCAACAGGAGGCCAACATGTTGTTTCTTCCTGTGCTTCCTCCTGCAGGTTTTTTAGGCCCAAGGCCTCTCTCTCTCTCTCTCTCTTTCAACAGCAATGTTGGTTGGTTGGTCTTCCAGGGAGAAAGCACTCCAAAGAGAAAGAAGTGTGCAGATTTCCAAAGCAGGGCCAGAAGCACAGCACGGGCACAGGCCCAGGCCCAGGCCCGGGCCCCGCTCTGGCTCCATCCAGCAATGAGCAGCCAACAGATCCAGCTGCTCCCAACTTCCTTCCAACAACTGCACAGGTGGTAGTCAGAAGTTGTCAATCTTTTTGACTAACCAATTAAACCAAATCAAATTACCTGAGGGGCTAATTGAAATGGGTAGCCCCCAAAAAGAAGGGAACTGCCTGAAACAACGGACAAAGCAGAAAGGAAACTTAAAAATATCAAACTAAAATGTGATTAAAGGGATTGATAATATACCCAAGCCCCCTACCATGCCCAGTGGCCACGGAAGGTATCATTGACGGTACCCCAGACAGTGTGCTCCCTCTCCAGGGACACCCGGCCATGAATGTTGCCACAGTAGAGGGACAGACAGTCGGGTCGAGTGACCCCCTCGATCGCCCGTTGCCTGGATCTGGTCAAAGCAAGTTGGCCGGGCCCAGGAATAAGTTCATGAGGGGGGTCCTCCACCTTCCCTGCCTCCCTCCTCACCGGGTGCCCATAGATCAGGAGTGTGGACTGAAATGCAAACAAAATGTCAATAAGAGGTTTCTAAGGTAATTAAAAAGCAAGTACAGCCGATAACAATCAGCATAGACATGGGCCACAGACTCTGCAAGATCACAAAAAGCCAGGTTTCTTGGGAACCTGTGAACTGGTGTAACCTACGGTTGTATGGAACTGCTGCATGCACCACCCTCCACCCCAGGTCCTGAGATAGTGGGGGAGAATCCCTCTATAGAGGGACCTCCAATGGGGACCTCTGCCGCCTGACAGCAACAAGGCCCACCAAGGTGAAACTGGGCGATGGGTGAGAACACAGTAGTGGAAGGTATGCAGCAGCAGCCTGTACAAGAAACGCCTCCATGTTGTGGCAAAGAGCACAGAGAGTATTTCCATGAGGTGGCTCAAGCTGTGGGGTGCCAGACCCAGGAAGGGAGGTCTAGGCTTGGGGCCAATATAAAATTCCATCCCTTCTGGACACACTCAGATGGGATCCCACCACACAGCTATGCCTCCTCGAGACCATGTGTGCCCTCAGGACCGAGCACGACCATTCTAAGGTCATGGATGGTATTGGCCGCATGTCAGACGGCCATCCCCGTGCACTCAGTGAACTCATGGGGGATCATCCAGCCCACTCCTTTGCCACGCAGCACATCCCCGACTTTGATCACCCTGGCATCCACAACTCTCTGAAATCCAATGCCTTCTAGCCATCTGAAATTATATTGGTGAAGGAGCAGATTCCTGAGTAGCGACTTCGAAAGAACGACAGCCCCTCCTGGTGGGGGAGGGCTGTGGCACTAGGCGACCGTGTCCCAGACTTTTGAGTAGGTCCTGGTAAAAGATGGGCAATCTCTGCAAGGAGTTCCGAAGACCCTCCAGATCTATGAAGAGGAGCTGCACCTCATAATTCTGGCCTTGCACGTGGTGGAAGAGATACGTCACCAGGGCACACCATCGTGGAGGAGACTCAACGTAAAGGTATCTCTGCGGGATCTGGATCCGGAAGGTCGCCACCTAGTTGCGAAGGCACACTGTGCCTGAGCACCCTCTCTAAGCGGGAGAACCTCAGCAGCAACCAAGTGCAGTCTGTTGTCCCAGAAGAACTGGACGAGGATTCCCTGGATATTTGTGACAAAGTCAGGGAGAGGGCTCTAAGTGACCAACCAGTACCGCAACATAGAGACAATCAGGTGATTTATGACAAGAATTCATGCCCTGTAAGACAGCACTCGGAGCAGTTCTGTCCTGTGATTCAGGCGAGCAGTGACTTTGCCTCCAACTCCTGCCAATTTGCTACTCAGGATTCCTCAGCCGGACAAAGATGGACTCGCAAGCAGAGCAGGTTGGTCCTACTCTAGGTGAAAGGCTGAGCTCCTACAGGAGGGGATCTGTCTCCCATGGACCGACCTGGAGTCCGGAACACTTAGCCCAGTTGATCCTGGCAGAGAACTCGGCAGAATACACAGCCCGGCACTCTCGCATCCCCCGCAGTCAGGTCTGTGAACGTGAGGAACACGCCATCAACGGAAGCTGACAGGACCACTGCGATGCCCGGCCTGCGCAGAGTCAAACCCAGCAACTTCCTCCGCCAGAGACGCAGGAATGGCTCCACGCAAATCGAATACAGTTGGCCAGGCATGAGGCAACCCTGCCACAATCCTCCTCCAAAATAACGGGGTGCCATTAACCTTAACGAGATAATCTGCAGAGGAAACACATGCAATAATTGGATCCAGGCAACAACATGCATCCCAAGCAGATTCTCGTGATCCACCTGTTGAACACCTTCTCCTGGTCAAGAGGCAGGAAGGCGCTTAACAGACCAGCTTCCTGGGAATGATTTATTAGGTCCCAGGTTAGATGGAGATTGTCCTGAATGGTTCAGCCCGGGACTGTGTAGGACAAGTCAGGGTGGATCATGTAGTCCAGCACAGTGCCAAAGTGCGCTAACATGGCCCTGGCAAAAATTTCATAGTCTGTACTGAGGAGAGAGACTGAAGTCAGTTTTTAAGTTGGCGGAGATCTCCCTTTCCTTGTCAGCAGGGCAATAACAGCCTTGCGCCACAAAAGGGGCATCACCCTGGTCGCAATACTCTGCCCCAGGACCGTCGTGTAGTTGTTCCCCAGGTCATCCCAGAATGCCGTGAAGAACTCCACTGTCAGCCCATCCAGCCTGGGCTTTTTCCCCTTGTCAAGCTGTTGAGAGTGCCAGTCAGCTCCTCCAGGCTAATAGGAGCATCAAACCTATTGGCACCCTCAAGACCAATCTGCTATAGGTCCTAAAGTGTATTTATTAACATCACAAATAGGCTTACATTAACATTAGGGCCATGAAAATACTGTGAAAACTCACTAGTTGCTACTGTCTGGTGCCTGTTCAGGGACAATTTAGCGTGGCCAATATACCTACATCAGTACATCTTTCAGATTGTGTGAGGAAACAAGAGCACCTTGAGGAAACCCATGCAGACACAGGGAGACCGTGCAAACTCTGCACAGACAGTGACCCAAGCTGGGAATCGAAGCCAGGTCCCTGGCACTGTGAGGCAGCAGTGTTAACCATTGGCCACCATGCCACACCAGATGCTTCAGCCTTGCCATTTGCACTGATTTGCTGAACTCCTCCATCACTGAGGATGGGGATATTTGTGGAGCCTTCTCCTCCAGTGAGTTGTTAATTGTCCACCAGCATTCATGACTGGATGGGACAGGACAGTCGATCTAATCCTTTCATTGTGGGGTCCCTTAGCTCTGTCCATTGCATGCCATTTTTGCTGTTTGGCATGCAAGTTGTAGCTTCACCAGGTTTTCAGTATACCAGCTGCAGTTCTTGGTATATCTTCCTGCACTCCTCATTGAACAGGGTTGATACCCATGTTTGATGGTAATGGTGGAATGGAGGTTAAATGTTGTGCTTGTACACAATCCTGCTTCTCCTGATGGCCCACAGCTCTTCATGGATACCCAGTCTTGAGTTGCCAAATCTGTTGAAAATCTAACTCACCTAGCACGGAAGTAGTATCACACAACACAATGGTGTGTGTCCTCAATGTGATGATGGGACATGGAACAAAAGACAAAGGGAGTGTTAATGGAAGCGTTAATGACTAAGAAGGGTGCTAATAGTGGCATGAAAGTAAGATAGAAGAATGCTTTATGGCAGGACAAGGATCAGTGCTCAGTGAAAGCAAAACTTAAGAATAAGTGACAGATGGTGGAGGCTGGGGCTGGGGAAAAAAAATTGGATTAAAAAAAGGGTCAGGACTGAGGAGCGATTTCAACAACTTCCTGAAGTTGTTGAAATCAGTGTTAAGTCCAGAAGGGTATAAAATACCTAGTTGCGAGAATGAGGTGCTGTTCCTCCAGTTTCCATTGGGTTTCACTGGAACATTGCAACAGGCCAAAAACGGACACATAGGCATGAGACCAAAATGGTGAAATGGCGAACAAGAGGAAGGTTGGGGTCACACTTGTGAGCTGAGCAAAGGTTTCCCCAAAGCAGTCGCCAGTCTGTGTTTAGTCTCCTCAATGTAGATGAAACTCCACATTGTGAGCAGCACAATTGTGGGGTCTGAGACATTCACTGGAAGGCATGATTCCATGAATAGAAGTGTCAGGCTGTTGCTAATACAATTGAATCCTTAGGACACTGAGAGGACAGAAAATCTAGAAAATGTGTAGTGGCTGTCAATGAAAATGCAAGCTTCAATCTTTAATTTCTAGTAAGGAGTTTTACTACAAAGAAATCTAAACAAAATTTCTGGATTGGAGCAAAATGTTCAGATGCAGTTTGATCAGCTCCTGGTCTATCATAAATAAGACAGATATGTTAACTATCAGAAACTTTTGCAGCATCATCATCAATCGCTGCTTACCTCCAGTATTATGGGAGGTGAACTTTGCTATTCTATGGTTCAGTTAAGCACACTGGTCACCCTGACATTCAACTGCATTTAGTCCAAAGGCAAACAGCAAATTTTCTGAGTAACTTATAAACTCAATTGTACATGCAATCAAATACACAAGTTGTACAATGTAGAAATTGTGGAAGGTGAAAAGAATAGTCCAAATTACTACTCTTCAATCAATTTATCTTACAAAGTTCAAACTTTAAATTTGTTTGAGAATTTCTCAAATTGGCTGGAAACAATAGTGACGAAACATTCTCTCAGAAGCAGTCCGTAATCTCCAAGCACCGTACGTTGACTGCTCACTTTCCCTTCATTATAGATGATTTCAGAAAAAAATTAAAAATCTATTGCTTGTTAGTAGTTTTGAGTTAATAGTGACAGTCGGTTTGATGAATTCCTAGAGTAAGTTCAACCAAGCCATTAAAGCTTTTCCTTAGGCTATTCTTGTTAAATGTATACCTAATCTTGTTAATGAGATGTGATAACATTTTGTTTTGATGCACAATAACTTGCACATTACAGCGAGTGCTGTTGACCTTTCACCTATTTTTACTGCACACTATGGACGACTATCAAAATATTTTTTGGAAAGTCCTGAAGTAACAGATCTGGCAAACTGAATCACTTACTCCACTGAACAATGCACTGCTCCTAGTAAATTCAAATTTGAATCTCTGCTCCACATTCCAAAGGCGCTCTAGAAACCAGGAATGCACTGGCGCTCTCGGTACTGGGCATTGCTATAGCACAAATGATGGACAGCAGCCAAGGAGATTTACAAAATGATCACCTTCACTTTGAATGGAAAATTCCAGAAGTATGTGAGGCTGCTTGGAACTGCTTTCTGCCTGATCTGATCTGCTGGAGCTTTGTCAAGGAGTTAGGGTAACTCCAAGGAAAAATGAAACTCCTTAAACTACTACAAATGGAACCATAGAATGCAGACAGTGCAGAAGACTGCCATTCGGCCCATCGAGTCTGCACCAACCACAATCCCACCCAGCCCCCATCCTCGTAAACCCATGTATTCATCCAGCTAATCCCCCGACACCAAGGGGCAATTTAGCATGGCCAATCAATCTTACACGCACCTCTTTGGACTGTGGGAGGAAACCAGAGCACCTGGAGGAAACCCACACGGACACAAAGAAAACATGCAAACTTCACATAGACAGTGACCAAGCCAGGAATCAAACCTGGGTCCCTGGTGCTGTGAGGCAGCAATGCTAACCACTCTGCCACCGTGGTGGATGGAGTTACCTTCAAAATCTCATCTAAGACACTTTCAGACACTGCTAAAAATAATATCTGCAAGCTCCATCACTGTATTACAGAAACCAGTCCATTTTGAATAGTCTGTGAATATATCTGATGATTTTTACAAATATACTTCTGCTTTTGTCAGTGATTTCTTAAATTCTTTCACAGGATGTGGGTGTCACTGGTGAGGCCAGGCTTTATTGTCCATCCTTAGTGTGTGACCATTCATATTGAATGTGTGACACAGCTAAATGTTTGCTTTTCACATGAGTCTCTTCTCCATTTTCGACTGCTTCTATCCTTGCGTCCCCAGAAGTTGCAGGACTTTTATCTTATATGGGTTAAAAAACAGAGATCATTCCCTGAGTCTCTCCATTGGAATACAGTGTGTGTATCTTCTCTCATTGCCATGAAATGCAGTCAAATGCAGGTATCAGCTGACAGATCAGATTAAGGTACAGCTATCAAAAATGTTATATTGTAACCAGATTTGAGAACATCCCTTTATAGATGACTATTTCAATCTCACAAACCTTGGATTCAGTGAATCAAATTGCCATTTGGCAGGTGCCACAGTGATTTTGATGCCCTGCTAAGTTCAGAAAAATCATTTGTCTCTCACAGGACAGTATACAAGTAACAGCGCCTTGCAGTGACTCCACTACAGATACCTTCGCTGTCAAAACAGGGGTCAGACAGGCTAATGTCAGCAGGATGCTAGGATGCTCCTCAGACTCGATGGTTTGAGTTATAAGGAAAGGCTGGATAGACTGGGACTTTTTTCTCTGGAGCATAGGAAGCTGAAGGCTGATCTTATAGAGGTCTATAAAATATTGAGGGGCACAGATCAGCTAGATAGTAAATATCTTTTTCCAAACATAGGGGAGTCTAAAACTAGAGGGCATAGATTTAAGGTGAGAGGGGAGAGATACAAAAGGGTCCAGAGGGGCAATTTTTTCACACAGAGGGTGGTGAGTGTCTGGATCAAGCTGCCAGAGGTAGTAGCAGAAGCAGGTACAATTTTATCTTTTAACAGCATTTGGATAGTTACATGGATAAGATGGGCCAAATATGGGCAACTGGGACTAGATTTGTGGTTAAAAAAAGGGGCTGCATGGGCTGAAGGGCCTGTTTCCATGCTGTGTCACAAGTAGCCTTGCATTAACACTGCAATGAAGTTACTGTGAAAATCCCCTAGTTGCCATACTCCAGTGCCTGTTCGGGTACACTGAGGGAGAACTTACCATGGCCAATGCACCTAACCAGCATGTCTTTTGGACTGTGTGAGGAAACCAGAGCACCTGGAGAAAATCCATACAGACATGGGTAGAACATGCAGAATTTCATAGTAACTTCATTGCAGTGTTAATGTAAGCCCTACTTGAGACTAATATATAAACTTCAACTTTAATCCACACAGACAGTGACCCAAGCCAGAAATCGAACCTGAATCCCTGGCGCTGTGAGGCAGCAGTGCTAGCACTGTGTCACCATTACAGGTTTTCATTGCAAGTCATATACTACATTAGGGATTGTCATTAAAAGCAATTTCTGCTGAAATTCTTGTAAAAGTTGACATTGTTTTCCAGAAGGCTTGGGGACTTGAACAGTAGATTCCTTCAACTCAGTCAGATGATATGAACTGGAGATTCATTGTATGATAGGCTAAAAAGTGGGTCTTACTTCATGATCTAGTTAATGAGATAGTGTGCCTCTTAGTGCAACAGGGCATAACAAGTTTCCTTGAGTTTCTTGCAGGGTACATAACATTTTTAAGCACCAATCCTATTAACATTCTTTAAATGGGGGAAGGGAGCTTGCAGTAACTTTCCTAACCAGAAGGCTATAAGTCTGTGAATAATATAAGAGAGATGTGGGCACTCTTCCCATGCTGCATGATTTTTCACACAGTACCAATCTTGGGGGCAGTAATTTATACAGATTTCTCTTGTTCCTTCTTTGAGACAAAAATGACCATGTTCACCCACCGAGGTGTTTGATAAAGCTCCAGTGGGTATATAGGTGACCACTGAAGCCCAACTGTGTCTAGAAGCCTTTTCTGCATATGGGACAGGATAGAGCAGACAATTGAGATTTTCGCAAGTTCTGGACTTTACCAGGGTGTCACCTGGTATGGAGGGCATTAGCTATGAGGAGAGATTGCAGAAACTTGGTTTGTTCTCAAAGAACAAAGAACAAAAGCAGCCCAGGAAACAGGCCCTTCGGCCCAACGAGCCCGCGCCGCCATCTCAACACCACCAGTCCCCCTCTCCACCCACGACCCCTGTCTAATGTTTTATGGCCATCCAGATTGAGGGAATCTGATTTAGGGACAATTTATTCCTGCCAATCAGCCTAACAGCACATCTTTGGGATGGGGGAGGAAACCGGAGCACCCGGAGAAAACCCACGCAAGCACGGGGAGAATGCGCAAACTCCCACAGACACCGGCCCAAATCCATGTGTCTGCACAGCAATCAGCGATAGTCACTGAGCTGTCGTCTTGCCCAGTATCTGGTCCAGTTTAGGCACACACTAACGACACTGGAACGATAGAGGTTGAGGGGTGACCTGATAGAAGTTTGCAAGATTATGAGGGGCATGGATAGAGTGGATAATCAGTAGCTTTTTCCCAGGATGGAAGAGTCAATTACTAGGGGGAACAGATTTAAGGTGCAAGGGGCAAGGTTTAAAGGAGATGTACAAAGCACTTTTTTTTACACAGTGGGTAGTGGGTGCCTGGAACTCATTGCTGGGGGAGGTAGTGGAAGCGGATATGGTAGTGACTTTTAAAGGACATCTTGATGAATACATCAATAGGAGGGAATAGAGGGATATGGTTCCCTGAAGGATAAGGGGTGTTAGTTCAGCCGGGCAGCATGGTCGGTGCAGACTTGGAGGGCTGAAGGGCCTGTTCCTGTGCTGTAATTTTCTATGTTCTTTGTTCTTTGTCTCCTTGTGTCTTCTCTCTACCCGGGATAAATGCTTGCTTTTGAAGAAATCCACACCCTGTTTTATTTGGTTGTGTTAGGTGCAGTGATCCTGGTGGAGCTTCTTCCAGGATTCTGGGTCAATATCAAAACTCCCAAGTGAGTGTCCTTGTAGTGCTTCCATTGACAGCCATGAAAACACACCCCATTCTCAAGCACTCCATAGAAAATTTGCTTTGGTATGTGAGTGTAACCAGCCTAACTCAGTATTGACTCTCTCAATGTGCTATGGGTGTTCGGCTGAGCACCTCAGTGTCTGGCACTTTGTTCTGCAACCTGATCTTCAGAAGCTTCCGAAAGCAGCTCAAGTGAAACTGGTTGAGTTTCTTGACCTGATACTGGTACACAGTCCAATTCTTACATGCACACAGCAGAGTGGGCAGGACGTATTTAAATGGTAAAAAATTGCAGCATGCTGTTGTGCAGAGGGACCTGGGTGTCCTTGTGCAAGAATCACAAGGAGTTTGCAGGTGCAGCAGGTAATTAAGAAGGCAAATGGAATTTTGTCCTTCATTTCTAAGGGATGGAGTTTAAAAACAACAAGGTTATGTTACAGCTGGATAAGGCGCTGGTGAGGCTACACCTGGAGTGTTGTGTACAGTTTTGGTCTCCTTACTTGAGAAAGAATGTACTGGCACTGGAGGGGGTGCCGAGGAGATTCACTAGGTTGATTCTGGAGTTCAGAGGGTTGGTTTAAGAGGAGAGACTGAGTAGACTGGGACTATGCTCATTAGAATTCAGAAGAATGAGGGACGATCTGATAGAAATATATAAGATTATGAAGGGAATAGATAAGATAGAAGCAGGGAAGTTGTTTCCACTGGAGGATGAAACTAGAACTAGGGAGCATAGCCTCAAAATAAGGGGAAGCAGGTTTAGGACTGAGTTGAAGAGGAACGTTTTCACACAAAGGGTTGTGAATCTGTGGAATTCCCTGCCCAGTGAAGCAGTTGAGGCTACCTCACTGAATGTTTTTAAGGCAAGAATAAATTTTTGAACAGTAAAGGAATTAAGGGTTATGGTGAGTGAATGGGTAAGTGGCGCTGAGTCCACAAAAAGATCAGCCATGATCTTATTGAATGGCGCAGCAGGCTCGAGGGGCCAGATAGCCTGCTCCTGTTCCTAGTTCTTATGTTCTTATGAGTATTGCTGTATAGGCTTTCAGTTTGGAGGCAGATTTACTCGTCTATTCCCCAACTGATATTTGAAGTCTGCTACAGTCAGCACTTGCTTTGGCAATTTTTTCATGTATTTCACTGTTAATATAGACAGCTTGAGAGAGTGTGCTGCTGTAATACACGAACTTAGCCACAGGTCCTGATCAGGAACAGAAACCTTAGGCATGAGATATGGCTTTCCCAGAGCAGACTAGCCCAGAATTTCAGTTTTCTTTATGCTGATCATAGGGCTGAAGTTGTTGCATATATTGATGAGACCATGCTACATTTTGTGTTCAGTTCTGAACCAGCAGCTAGTGGACTTTAATGGCGAACAGGAAATCGTGATGTCCTTGGAGACCTTTGTCTTTCCCTGGAGTCACCTCAAATTCAGCAGATTCCTGTCCATGCAATATCTGATATTGATGCCAGGGTCACCATCGTGGAAACAATTGGAGAACATGGCAGAGAAAAACATATTGAAGAGAGCTGGTGCTAACATGCCAGCCTGTCTAACTCCATGAGTGACTGGGAATGTATCTGAACATGCAACATCTGAAACATGCATGAGCAAGCCTTCTTGGAACTGTCAAAATATTGTGATGAATCTCTCAGGGCAGCCAAATTTCTCCCTTATCTTCCAAAAGCCCTTATGGCTGAACTGTGTCAAAGACCTTGGTCAGGTTAACAAACATGTTCCAGGGTAACATCATAATAAAAACACTTATTGGAGTAGCCATGGCAATGGATGAAGCTGGTATAGCCTATATTGTAATAAACCATTGCATCAGTAAACTGTCTTGCCTTTCCAAGGGCATTAATGATTGTTTGATGCTGCATGGCAACAGGCAATTGACTCTCATCAGTGGATATGCCACAGCTATTACCAGTCCTGATGAAGTTATGGATATACTTCTATCATCCCCTCCACTCCCTGATCATCACTGCCACAAAGTCAGACACCCTTGGTGACTTCAATGCAAGAGTTGGTACAGATCGCCAGGCCTGGGAAGGCATCATCTGTCGAAAACGATGTTGGCCATTTTAACATTAAAATGATTTCTAAGAGCGTATTTGATGCAGTCTTTATTGCAGACTCAGAATTTTATAGCACCTCTACTTTGGGGTTGTACATTCTAACCAGCCATTTTACTTCGCAAGGCAGATCTTAAACATTGGAGCAACAAACACATTTCTCATTCATATTTCTTTTGAAAGTCCAGGTTTATAATTTACTTGGTTAACAGACATGCCTGTCTGGACATAAAGCTGGAAATAAGCATTTCAGGCCCATATTTACTGCTAAACCCAGTGAAGGCCTGAAACAAATGTGCCTCTGTTGGCTCTTCTGTCTCTGGAGATACAGGCAAATATCCCTTATTTAAATAAGTTCCTCTGACTCATCTACTTTACAGTATTACTGCTAAAGCCGAGGCTCTTCGTATACCACCATGCAAAGTTTAAAGAGGTTTGACTTCTTGACGAATCCATTTTCAGTCAATAATAATGGGTTAAAAGTAAGCTTTTACTCACATTTTCTCCCTCGCTAAAATGAATGAAAACAAGAATTTCATCTCCTAACTTTAAGTTCCCTCCAAGCCCCACACCACAGCCTGACTTAATGCTATGTCATTATTCCTTCACTGTAGCTGGGTCAAAATCCTGGAGCTCCTCACTAACAGCACTGTGAGTGTACCTACGCCACATGGGCTGCAGTGTTTCAAGATGGTGATTCACCACCACCTTCTCAAGGGCAATTAGGGTTGGGGCAATAAATGCTGACCTAGCCTGGGACGCCCACATCCCATGCGTCAATAAAAAATACTTCAAAGCACATCCTTTTCCCAATTACTCACTTTCAGATAAGGATAAAAAAAACACATTAGTCACAGACTGAAAGTAGCCCTCCAGTCAGGAAAGCTACTAAAAATGCCATTCCATAACATAAAGCAGGTTAATATAAAACATTGACAGAAGGTTAAGTTTTGATTAAGTGAGGCTGATTAAAAGAAAGAGTAATTGTGTGAAT
The DNA here is from genome assembly GCF_965287045.1 of Carcharhinus amblyrhynchos. Lineage (NCBI taxonomy): Eukaryota > Metazoa > Chordata > Chondrichthyes > Carcharhiniformes > Carcharhinidae > Carcharhinus > Carcharhinus amblyrhynchos. The sequence goes on along the minus strand of NC_137324.1, from coordinate 40,682,010 downwards.
ATCTCTTGATTTTTCGTGTTGTTTCAGTTATGGGGTGGGGCTGGTAAACCTTTGCCTTCAATGCTCCGATGTGACTTCTCTCCATTCCAACTGGTTATTTTTTGTGTTAAAGGTGACACATGAAGGTGAATTGTTGTTGTATTCACTACCCTGGAGAAGTTCAAGACTGAAAAAGACTGTAGCTTTTATTGAACAGTCCTAAAGTCCATCCATCATATTAGTCTAAACCTTTGTCCCGGCTTTCAATGTTCCTTCCCAATCACAATTTCCTCCCAAAATTATATTCTAATAAACATTTCTACAACATCCAGACTGATCCGATTCCCTTTTATTCACTTAAAAATAAATTTACTTGAACAAACTAGAATGATGCCCGGTATGGAGGGATTGTCTCTTGAGGAAAGGTTAAACAGGTTGGGACTCATTGAAATTTTGAAGAATGAGAGGTGATCTCACTGAAGCATGTAGGCTTCTTAAGGAGCTTGATGGGGCAAATGCTGAGAGGATGTTCCCCCTCATGGGGGAGATTAGGACCAGATGGCATAGTCTCAGGTAAAGGGGCACCAATTTAAGACTGGGATGAGGAGGAATTTCTTCTCTTAGTGGGTTGAGTGTCTTTGGAACTTCTTGGAACAGAGAGCTGTGGGGGCAAAGTTCTTGTGTGTATTTAAGTCTGAAATAGATTTTTGATCAGTAACAGAATCCAGGATTACAGGGAAAGGGGAGGAAAGTGGACCTGAGGAATGTCGGATCAGCCAGGATCCTATTGAATGGCACAGCAGGCTCGAGGGGCTGAACGGCCCTCTCCTATTCCTATTTCTTATTTTCTTATGGTGAGTATCCACAAAAAATAATCATTAACTTGACCATAAGTTTATCTCCAAAATTTTCCATCCGCTCTATCAAAATCAACTTGCCACATCTCACTGAGCCTCTGAAAAACCTGAATACCAGGCACTGCCTTCCCCACCTCCCAATATTCATGGTTACCGACTGACTCCTGAACACGCAGAAATCTGTCTTCAACATAATAAATTACTATTCTTGACAACCATCTACAACCCACAAAATCTGCCATGCCCTTAAGCGATGATCATTTTCAGTATCTTGAATAAACACAGGATTAAAATTATTCAGTAGTCAGCGACCGTATTGAGAATGTTTCGTCAATTCATTTTAACATTTCTATCACAGCTGCCTACATGTGTGCATTATTAGTTGTCTAAGGCAGTACCAGTTGTTAGTCACAAAGAAAGCAGATTGGAGTATTGGACTGTAAATCAATTCCCAGCAATTAGGCAAACATCAGTTTTGCAAATGGAATTTTGAACTGACAGGCTGTTGAGATATTCTCTGGTATCTGTTCTACAATCATTGTTTGGAATTTCTGTATTAAATCTTTGGTCTGTTGAAGTAGCTTTGTTTGTCTTATGATTTCTTCTTTGCCTTTTCCTTGTGTTCATCAACTTTGGTCCATCGCTATTTGGCCTTCAGCCATCTCTACCACCTCACTTCACCTTTTCATTCTTTCAAACCTATCTTTGCCGTAAACTTATCTCTTATCTATGGGCAAGGAATAAAGTTCCATTCGAAAATCAGGCACAATCTATTTGACTTGATTTTATTTTGATTTAATATTGTCACATGTATTAGCATAAAGTGAAAAGTATTGTTTCTTGCACGCTATACAGACAGAGCATACTGTTCATAGAGAAGGAAATGAGAGACTGCTGAATGAAGTGTTTCAGTGATAGCTAGGGTGTGGAGAAAGATCAACTTAATGCAAGGTAAGTCTCTGATAGCAGCAGGGAAGAAACTGTTCTTGAGTCAGTTGGTACATGGCTTCGGACTTATGTATTTTTTCCTCACAGAAAAAGGTGAAAGAGGGAATGTCTGGTGTGCGTGAAGTCCTTAATTACGCTGGCTGCTTTGACAATGCAGTGGGAAGTGTAGACAGAGTCAATGGATAGGAGGCTGGTTTCAATCTATTGAAAGGCAGAACAGATTCAAGGAGCTTACTAATTTCTGCTAATTTGTTGCATATATGTATGAGCACTATTGCAATGTCTTCTGCTATGTACCACATCGAAAAAATGTTTGTACAGCTCAATAACGATAAAAATAATAATTAAACAATTACTTGATTCCACAAAGCATTGGTCACAGAATGTCAGAGAACATGAACATTTATTAGGAAGAGAATCATTTGGAGCAATAGTTGTGGTAAATGAACCAATTTGTCAGAACAAATTGTTATGAGAATTTAGGAGGAGTGTGAAAGAAATTAGGTCATTTAATTAATGAGCATTAGTAAAAAATTATTGAACATTGTTAGGTGGTATTTGGGATTTAGTAGTGAAGTTTGGTAGTGAGCAGGTAAGGGATCAGAAAGGAAAGAAGTAGTGAGAAATTGAAGAAACTAATATAAAATGGAAAGTGCTGCCACAACTCGTCCAGTCTGGCAGCATCAGTGGAGAATGAAACAGAGCTAATGGCCGGAATTTTACCGACACGCCCGCTTGAGGCTTGTGTCGGAGGCCAACGGAGAATGCTGTTTCGCGAGCCTCACCCACCCCGATTCTGGGCCAGGTGTCCCTGTAAAATCAGGGCCAATGATTTTAAGTCCAATGTGGCTCTTCTTTGGAACTGAACTGAATGAGTGGAGTATTGAAGGAGTGAGCAATTGGGGTGTGCAGAGTAGAAACTTAGAAATGGAGTAATGGCTCGAGGAAGAGGATAGCAGCAATCAGGAGTAAAAAGTGAAAAGGTGAGAAGAGGTCCATTAAAAAAGAGCCTTGGAAAGAAGCAGACCAGAAAAAAAAGTATATGCTATTTCATAAAAATAACTGGAGAAAGAAAATGGTGACTGAAACAGAGCATAGAGGCCAACTTACGACTTTTAAAACAGCTCTTAAAATAATCAGGGAGCGCAGGGAAAATTGCAGCCATGCAGTGTGTGCCCTGTTGGCTGAGGGGAGCAACACTGAATCCAGGAGCAGGAGTGTTGATCATGTGAACTACCTTTTGCTGGATGGCATCAAGCGTCCAAGAATTTTGCAACTGTGCCCATGTATCCAGATGAGTGATAAGTATTCCATCATACTGCTAAATTGAATCTTGGAGAGGATGGAGAGACTTTAAAGAATTTGGAGGTTAATCAGTCATTGCAGAGTATCCAAACTCTATACTGCTCTTATAGCCATGACATTGATATGACTTGTCCCATGGTCAATGATGACCCCTAAGATGTAGATAATAGGTTGTTCAATGGTGGTAGTGCTACTGAAGGTTAAAAGGAGGTGTTTGGGCCTTTTCTTCTTGGAGATAGCACTTACGCAGTATAAATGTTATCTGTAATTGCCAGTCAATGCTTTCCAACACTTCCTCAAGCTTTCTCATTATCAAAGAAATTCTGAATGGAATTGAACACTGTAGAATTATCAATGACCATCGTCATTCTCAAATAGATTGTCTCATAACTTAGTATCCTAGGGTACCAAACCCATCATTGTTCCTTTAATGGCAACAACTTTCATTTATACGGTTTCCAATTTAAGTAAGGGGGGGGCTATTTCTTTTCTTCTTATTCTTTCATGGAATGTGGGCACTACTGGCAAGGCCAGTAATTTTTGCCCATCCCTAACTGTCCCTGAATTGACTGACTTGCTCAGCCATTTCAAAGGGCAGTTAAAGAGTCAACCACATTGCTGTGGATCTGGAGTCACATGTAGCTTAGACTGGATAACGGCAGCAGATTTCCCTCGCGATAGGACTGTTGTAACTGTAGCAGAGAAATAATACTCTGAGCATCTTGGAACACCTGAGAAATGGTCTCCCTGATGTCTTGGCAGTTGCTGACCATCTCTTCAAGCAGCTTTCCAGGGTCTGTAAACCAACAGACCTGGTGCAATCATCCAGGATGCCCTGCCTTGATTAAAAAATAAAACTTTCTATGACGATGTTGCAAGGAGTGGACTTTACCATGACCCCAGCAACTACTGCCCATCCTGCAAGAGACTGCGCAGAACCTCCAGGGTTTGAATGACATCTCTTTGTTTCATGGCAGAACACTGAGTTCTGAATTTACCAGCACCTGGCCCAAATGGTAGTATCCCCTGAACACCACCAGTCCCCACTTCCATTCTTATCTCCTCTGGCTGCTCTATGCATCATCCGTCACCAAGTCTCCATCTGAACTTCCTTTCACTGGGGTGCTGGCTGAGAGGTTGAACAATAGAAAGGGTGATCACATCCTGATGGTACCTTATTCTTCCTCATTAACCTCTGCTGCCTGGTATCTTGAACCTAGAGTAAAAGAGGTGCTGGCAAAACAGGGAGGTATCTTATGACAATAACTTGATGGATGGTTTTTCCCTTGGCTTTGTTGCTTCTGTCAGGTTAAACCTCAACTCGCAGAACAGTTATCAGTGATGGGGGGACACACACAGTGACTGCCACCTCATTCCGTTTGTTCTGAGGAGACGGTTATGCCAGGCTTTTGCCAACTATCCCTCCTTTGCAGCATCCCAGATACGAGTACATCTTCCCACTCCAGCCTTGATTGTCAAACTGGTTATGACATTTCTCATATCATTCTAAATGATTTATGTGGCTGGGAAGGACATTTGTAGTTACAGTAGAACTTGACATCATTCCATATCTGCCACACCTCCCCATCCCTCACCCCAATGTTTTCAAACTACAACTATTCAATTGCTGGTATTATTCGCACCCTTATAATCCTCAGCAATATTTAAAGTCGTGGACCCAAAATTATTAATGGCTCAGCGTTAGCATTTGGATGTGTTTTTCATATGTGCGGTGATTGTCCCTTTAAGGATCAATCTGCAGAGTAAGGGTGACATGACCCAGGAAGCCAATCAGGGTGCAGGGTGAGGGATGAGTTTGGGTTTCTGTTCCAGAACCTTCTCGGGAGCTGCAAACTTCTGTTTAACTTTGTAGTTTAATTTGTAAATGAATGAGTTGTATATTCCCTAAACTTGTGACCAAGAATTATTACACTGGTGATTAGGGTAAAAGCGAGTTTCGAACTGACGATATAGGGCCCTATTTTACCATTTGGATTCTAAGTGCCGGGCGGACTTGAATCTGGGAGTGTTTCAGGTCCAACTTTTGGAGCCGTTCTGAGATGCTCCCATGCGCACTCTGCCTGCAAAAATATTAGCGATTCCAAATGATGCTGCAGAAGCTTGTGGGTGGGACTTAACGCACCTGAAACGCTGCAGCTCCGATCGGCACCTCCAACTGCGCATAATGATAGAATGTCGCTCCCCTGCCACGTTCCTCCAGGGCCGGATAATGTCTCCCCCTAACTCCCACAGATAGTGCCCCATCCCCACAACATTACTAACTCCCTTATCTCCTCCACACCCTGCCACCCAGACTGATCATGGAGCCCTCCCCCTTCCTCCCATCAATCTCAGGCAGAGTGGCAATAGATCCCCCTTTCCCACACACACTGATCTCAGGCAAAGTGATCCACCCCACCCCCCAACTCCACAGATTTCAGGCAGAGTGGGAGCAGACTCCCCCCACCAATCTCAAAAGAGAGTTGTTGGAAGCTAGGCACTTACCTCCTCACTAACCCTCACTGATGGAGCGCCAGAGCATGCCTGTTTCACACCAATTCTGGATGGGTGAACATGGTAGTAAAGGGGGGAGTGCCGGTAAAGTCAGGCATGCAGCCCATTAAGTTAAGTTAAATGCATGCAAATGCAGTTAAATGGCCGTCGCGCCAATTTCAGTTATGTTCCCAATCGCGACCATTTTCGGGCCTAGGTAAAGGGGAAACCGGCGCAGAGGTGGGTGTGGATCGCGCTACTTTACCAAGTTTTTGCACCCTAAAATGGATGCAACACAATGTAAAATCAGGTCCATAGTCTCTGTTGAAATTGAGTGAAGGTGAGACAAAGAAAAGTAATTACAAAAATGAATCTATTTGGAAGAATTGATACTTCTGATGCCTCTGTGGACACAATACAAAGAGTGTTTGGGCTATTACTTTCAAGCCAATGGAATAGAGGAGCAGGAGAAGAGAAAGGTAATTTTCCCAAGTGTGTGTGGAACCCAGGCTTACAATGTGATTTGTGGACTTACAATGTGATTTGCAGCCTCACAACCCCAAGCAAACCCGACTCCAAGTCATTCAGTGAAATTGTTGAATTGGTAAAGTCACATTTCCATCAAAAGTCATTGGTTATATTGCCAAGATTTAAGTTTCATTCAATGGGGAGTGCCCCAGGGGAAATTATTGAGGATTATATGACCAAATTGAAGCAAATCTTGGTGAACTGTTAGTTTGGAGCCACTTTGAATGATACACTGCAGGACAGATTAGTCTGCAGGGTGATTAATGAGACTGTTCATCAGAAGTTACTAACAGATATAAATTTTAAACAAGCTTTGGAAATAGTGCTGGCAATGGAGAGGGTTGAAAAAGGTGCATAAGAGTTATGAAGCATGCAAAAAGATGCCATTCATCAGTTAGGACAGGAACATGCAGTCAGTAATGCCAAAGCTGAAGGTATAGTCGTGAAGTGGAAAGTGAATTCAGCCACGAATAAAGCAAAAAGATTTTGATGAGGAAATCAATCAGCAAAGATTGAAGCAGGATGTATTCATTGTGGGGTAACCACCATCCTTGAATTCTGCAAGTATAAAGAGGCTGAATGTTTTATCAATCACAGGAATGACCATTTAAGGCATTAGTGCAAAAGCAAATCAAGTCTACCCATTAGTGGATTAAGTAGAGCGTCACAAGCATATAAGTGGAAGAGACTAGCACCAATCACTTAAATATTCACTCCCTGTTTAATGTGGAAATGGGCAAGATAGCTCCCACAGTAATGTTCCTGGTAAATGAAAAGCCTCTTAAAATGCAAGTAGACACTGAGACATCTGCCACCATGATAGGTCAACATATGTTTCAGTGCTTGAGGAAAGGAGCTAAGCCATTGAATTTTAAAAATACTGCAGCAAAGTTAACAATTAAGTACAGGAGTGACTATCAAAATAATGGGCATGGCAACAGTTGCTCTAAGCCATTGGAAACAGTCTGCCCAACTTCCAATAATAATAGAGTCAAGTGAAGGACAAAGTCTTCCGGGCCATGGTTATCTTAGGTAAACAGGTTAAAATGGATTGAGATTTTCTACATTTTCCACGTGTGGAGAGGAGGACTGCTCACACTAATGAAGAAATATGAGAGCATCCTCACTGACAAATTAGGCGAGATGAAAGGCCCACAGGCGAAGATCGATGTGAGTCCAGAGGCACCTGCTCAATTTTTTTTAGGATAATACCAGCACCATATGCCTTACTAGAAAAGGTGGACACCGAATTAAAGAGACTGGAAGAACTGAGCATTATCCAGCCAGTTGTGTTCCTGAGATGGGCAGCACCCATCGCCTCGTGTTGAAGCCGGACAAGATTGTCCGCATTTGTGGGGATGACGAGTTAAGAGTTAACCGGGCTGCCAAGCTGGATGAATACCCAGTTCCAAAGATTCAAGATCTGACTGCAAAATTTTCCAAAACTGAATATGAGTCACACATATCAGCAACTTGAATTAGACAACGCTTTCTGAGCTTATGTCAAAATAAACACAGGCAAATGTTTGTTCCAGTATACTCACTGGCCCTTTGCTGTGTCATCAGCAGGTGTTATTTTCCAGAAGACAATGGAAAATCAGTTGCAAGTCTCAGCAGGTCAGCTTTCATGGAGGATCGGTGATCGTCCCACTGTCATTTTCTAACTGACTTCTGTATTTATATATCATCAGAGTTAGGATTACTGAGGATATACAGCACAGAAATAGGCCATTCAGCCAACCAGTTGATGGGGTGTTTCTGCTCTTCTCAATCCTCCATCCTCCTTTTCACATCTAACTTGTTTCAACAAAAGCATCTCCTTCATATGCTTTTTAGTTTCCCCTTATGTGCATTTATACTATTCAGTTCAAGCTGATGCAGCATAACCAGATTCTCACCACTCTCTGAAAAAAAATCTGCCAAAATCCTTACTTATTTTCTTGGTGCAGAAACACCCCATCAACTGGTTGGCTGAATGGCCTATTTCTGTGCTGTATATCCTCAGTACTCCTAATCTGATGATACTGTTGTAAAAAATCAGCCTGTTTTAACCCTTATACGGTGGACAAATAACTTTGAGTAGACGTCTTATTAGTACAAACAATATTTATTTAAACCCACACAATCAATAATCACCCACCCGACCAACAATAAGTTATCTTACAGAAATGCTAGAATTCAAGTACAATACAAGACCTTGACTTAACTGTGTGTGACTGACAAATACCCAAACAGATACTGGCCTTTATCTGTGTGCTGGTCTTGATAGTTGTCTGTGTAGTCTGGTCCTTTGCTCTGGTCTGGCATTCTGGCTGTAGTCTCTCTTTCTTCCTTCTTGGGTGTGGTGGCTCTCCTCTTGCTGGCGATGTTCACCATTGTTGTAGCTCGTTTGTGGGATCAGAGAGAGAGCTTCCTGGTTGTGCAGCATCCTTTATACCCCGTTTGGTTTCACGCCCTTTTTTTGGCCATTGCCAATCAATCGATCAGGACTTGATCACCCTGATCGATAAGAGTCCAATCAGGTGCTACCACACCGATCTCTGGGTGTGTCCCTGGCGGCCATGCCTGTATGTGTTGTAGGCACATAGGTCACATACCTTCCTCCTAAATAAGGATTCACGGTGCCTTTACATCTGGCACACAACCCAGTGTGATCAGAAAGTCTCTTTCATCCTGGAGATGGCCCATATCCTGTGTATTCACTCATCAGGATTGCAGCCTGTTTGTCTGTCTTTAAACTGCAGCCTGTCGGTTTAGTTTCTTGCTCAGTTATCCCAGAGTGCTTTACAAAACGCCATTTTAGTTGGCCTGTTTGGCTACAATACATAAATGCAGAACCATAGAAAATTACAGCTCAGTAACAGGCCTTTTGGCCCTTTTTGTCTGTGCCGAACCATTTTTTGCCGAGTCCCACTGACCTGTACTTGAACCATATCCCTCCACACCCCTCTCATCCATGAACCCATCCAAGTTTTTCTTAAATGTTAAAAGTGACCCCGCATTTACCACTTTATCCGGCAGCTCATTCCACACTCCCACCACTATCTGCATGAAGAAGCCCCCCCTAATATTCCCTTTAAACTTTTCTCTTTTCACCCTTAACCCACGCCCTCTAGTTTTTTTATCCCCTAACCTCAGTGGAAAAAGCCTGCTTGCATTCACTTTATCTATACCCATCATAATCTTATACACCTCTATCAAATCTCCCCTCATTCTTCTACGCTCCAGGGAATAAAGTCCTAACTTATTCAATCTCTCTCTGTAACTCAGCTTCTCAAGTCCCAGCAACATCCTTGTGAACCTTCTCTGCACTCATTCAACCTTATTTACATCCTTCCAGTAACTAGGTGACCAAAACTGTTCATAATACTCTAAATTCGGCCTCACCATTGCCTTATACAACCTTACCATAACACTCAAACTTTTATACTCGATACTCTGATTTATAAAGGCCAATCTACCAAAAGCACTCTTTAGGACCCTATCCACCTGTGACGCCACTTTTAGGGAATTCTGTACCTGGATTCCCAGATCCCTCTGTTCAACTGCACGCTTCAGAGTCCTACCATTTACCCTGTACGTTCTACTTTGATTTGTCCTTCCAAAGTGCAATACCTCACACTTGTCTGTATTAAACTCCATCTGCCATTTTTCAGCCCATTTTTCTAGTTGGTCCAAATCCCTCTGCAAGCTTTGAAAACCTTCCTCACTGTCCACTACACCTCCAATCTTTGTATCATCAGCAAATTTGCTGATCCAATTTACCACATTATCATCCAGATCATTGATATCGATGAAAAACAACAATCGACCCAACACCTATCCCTGCGGCACTCCACTAGTCACAGGCCTCCACTCAGAGAAGCAATCCTCCACAACCACTCTCTGGCTTCTTCCATTGAACCAGTGTCTAATCCAGTTTCCTACCTCCCCATCTATACCTAGCGACTGAACCTTCCTGACTAACCTCCCATGAGGGACCTTATCAAAGGCCTTGCTGAAATCCAGGTAGACAACATCCACCGCCTTCCCTTCATCCACTTTCCTGGTAACCTCCTCAAAAAACTCTAATAGATTGGTCGAACATGACCTACCACGCACAAAGCCATGTTGACTCTCCCTAATAAGTCCCTGTCTATCCAAATAGTTGTAGATCCTATCCCTTATCACACCTTCCAATAACTTGCCCACCACTGACGTCAAACATACTGGCGTGTAACTTCCCGGATTTCTTTTGGAACCTTTTTTAAACAACGGAACAACATGAGCCACCCTCCAATCATCCGGCACCTCCCTTGTGAATACTGACATTTTAAATATGTCTGCCAGGGCCCCTGCAATGTCAACACTAGCCTCCCTCAAGGTCTGTGGGAATACCCTTTCCAGTCCTGGAGATTTATCCACTCTGATTTGCCTCAAGACAGCCAGCACCTCTTCCCCTTTAATCAGTAAAGGTTCCATGACCTCCCTATCTGTTTACCCTATTTCCGTAGACTCCATGTCCATTTCCTCAGTAAATACAGATGCAAAAAACCCATTTAGAATCTCCCCCAGCTCTTTTGGTTTCATACACAGTCTACCACTCTGTCTTCAAGAGGACCAATTTTATCCCTCACTATCCTTTTGCTCTTTTCATACCTATAGAAGCTCTTTGGATTTTCCTTCACTCTGTCTGCCAAAGCAACCTCATGTCTTCTTTTAGCCCTCCTGATTTCCCTCTTAAGTAGCTTCTTGCACTTTTTATACTCCTCAAGCATCTGATCTGTTCCTTGCTGCCCGTACATTACATACAACTCTCTCTTCCTTTTAATCAGTGTTACAATCTCCCTCGAGAACCAAGGTTCCTTATTCCTATTTACTTTGCCTTCAATTCTGATAGGAACATACAAACTCTGCACTCTCAAAATTTCTTTTTTGAAGGCCTCCCACTTTCCATTTACATCCTTACCAGAGAACAGCCTGTGCCAATCCACACTTCCCAGTTCCCTTCTCATTTCATCAAATTTGGCCTTTTTCCAGTTCAGAACTTCAACCCGAGGACCAGATTTATCCTTATCCATGATCAGGTTGAAACTAATGGCATTATGATCACTGGATCCAAAGAGTTCCCTCACACTCACATCCATCACCTGCCCTAACTCATTTCCCAATAGGAGATCCAATATCGCATCCTCTCTAGTTGGCACCTCTATATACTGATGTAGAAAATTCTCCTGAACACATTTTACAAACTCTACCCCGTCTGAGAACATAAGAACATAAGAAATAGGAGCAGGAGTAGGCCATCTAGCCCTTCGAGCCTGCCCCGCCATTCAATAAGATCATGGCTGATCTGTCGTGGCTCAGTTCCACATTCCCACCCTCTCCCCATAACCTTTAATCCCCTCTCTTATCAAAAACCCATCAACCCGCGTCTTAAAAATATTTAGCGAGGTAGCCTCCACCACTTCAACGGGCAGAGAATTCCAGAGATTCACCACCCTTTGAGTGAAGAAGTTCCTCCTCAACTCCGTTCTAAACCGCCCCCCCTTTATCTTGAGGCTGTGCCCCCTAGTCCTACTGTCCTTTCTGAGCGGGAAGAGTCTCTCCACCTCTATCCTATCCATCCCATTCATCATCTTATACGTCTCAGTGAGATCTCCCCTCATTCTTCTAAACTCTAACGAGTACAAGCCTAATTTATTCAGCCTCTCCTCATAGCTCAACCCCCTCAACTCCGGCATCATCCTAGTAAACCTCCTCCGCACTCCCTCCAAGGCCAAAATATCCTTGCGTAAGTACGGCGCCCAAAACTGCACACAGTACTCCAGCTGCGGCCTCACCAATGCCCTATACAGCCGCAGCAAGACCTCCCTACTTTTACATTCAATCCCCCTCGCTATGAAGGCCAGCATCCCATTCGCCTTCCTGACCACCTGCTGCACCTGCAAGCTGGGTTTTTGCGACTCATGCACAAGGACCCCGACGTCCCTCTGCACCGTCGCCTGCTGCAGTTTTTCTCCACGCAAGTAATAATCCTTCTTACCATTATTCCTACCAAAGTGGACCACCTCGCACTTGCCAACATTAAATTCCATTTGCCAGTTCCTGGCCCATTCGCCCAGCCTATCTAGATCCTTCTGCAGACTCTCCACACCCTCCGCACAATTTGCCTTTCCCCCAATCTTGGTGTCATCAGCAAATTTCGACACTCTAACACTCAGTTCCCTCCTCCAGATCATCTATATAAATGGTAAATAGCTGAGGCCCCAGCACCGACCCCTGGGGCACTCTACTAGTCACCATCCGCCAATCCGAATAGCACCCACTGACCCCCACTCTCTGCCTCCTATTTGACAACCAATCCTCTATCCACGCTAACACCCTACCCCCAACTCCATGTCCCCTGACCTTCTGCAATAACCTCTTGTGAGGTACCTTGTCAAAGGCCTTCTGAAAATCAAGAAAGACCACATCCACCGGCTCTCCTCTATCCACCGCCCTAGACACATCCTCATAGAACTCCAGTAAATTTGTCAGACACGACTTCCCTTTAACAAAACCGTGCTGTGTCTGCTCTATCAAGCAATTCCCCTCAAGATGCCTCGCTATTTCCTCCTTGATGACAGATTCTAACATTTTACCTACAACAGACGTTAAACTAACCGGCCTATAATTCCCCGCCTTTTGCCTGGCACCCTTCTTAAACAACGGCGTAACATTAGCCGTTTTCCAATCTTCTGGCACTTCCCCGGAATCCAGCGACGTCTGGAAAATAACCACCAAGGCATCCACTATCACCTCCGCCATTTCTTTCAGAACCCTCGGATGCATTCCATCTGGTCCTGGGGACTTGTCCACAATCAGCCCCTCCAGTCTGTCAAGCACCACCTCTCTAGTAACAGTAATGTCATCGAGACCCTCCAGTCCTACCACCTTTCCATCTCTAACACCCGGCAAATTATTCACGTCCTCCTCCGTGAAGACCGAAACAAAAAAGTTGTTCAAGACCTCAGCCATATCCCCATCCCCTACCACTAAGTCCCCCTTCTCATCCTCTAAGGGACCAACGTTCACCCTAGCCAGCCTCTTCCTTTTTATATACTTATAAAAACGCTTGCTATCCTTTTTTATATTAAGCGCTAGCCCAGCTTCATAGTTTCTCCTACCCTTCTTCATCAACTTCTTTGTCAATCTTTGTTGACATTTAAACCTCTCCCAATCCTCTTCTCGCCCACTCTTAGCTACTCTAAACGCCTCAGCTTTTAATTTAACACTTTCCTTCACCTCCTTCGTTATCCACGGCTTATTACCTCTCCTCCTACAGTCCTTTTTGCCCATCGGAATAAATTTCAGCTGAGCACCAAGAAAGATCTCCTTAAAGATCCTCTACTGCTCCTCAGCAGACCTACCTTCCAACGTGCTCCCCCAGTCCACATTCGCCAATTCTTCTCTCATCCTACCGTACTCCCCTCTATTAAAACAAAGGACGCGTGTCTGGGAACCCACTTTCTCCTCCTCCATCTGCACCAGAAACTCCACCATACAATGATCACTCTCCCCAAGAGGATCCTTCACCGCAAAGTCCCTAATTCTACCCGCCTCATTACATAACACCAGATCCAAGATAGCTCGCTCCCTCGTCGGCTCCAACACACACTGTTCAAGGAAACTATCCCGGCAGCATTCCAAGAACTCCTCCTCGAGCCCACCGTGTCCAACATGGGTCGACCAATCAATATGCAGATTGAAATCCCCCATAATTACGGCCGTCCCATTCCTGCACACCGCACTTATTTGCGCGTTAACAGCCCGCCCCACCTCCAGATCATTATTCGGGGGCCTATAGACGACACCCACCAGCGTCATCCTCCCTTTGCTGTTCCTAATCTCTACCCACAACGATTCCACATTCTGCTCCTTGGCTCCAATATCATCCCTTGCTACCACCCTGATGCTATCCTTAATCAGCAGAGCTACGCCCCCCCCTTTTCCCTCCTGCCTGTCCTTCCTAAACACTTGATACCCCTGTACATTCAGATCCCAGTCCCTGTCACCTTGCAGCCACGTCTCTGTAATGGCCACCAGATCATATCCATTTGTGTCGATCTGCGCCACCAACTCATCCACTTTATTCCTAATGCTTCGCGCATTCAGATAAAGCACCTTCATCCCAGCCTTCACCTGGACCCTATGTGCCGGAATGCCACCAACCATACTCACGCCCCCTACTCCCTCTATTATTGGGACATCCTCGGCCTCTTCCCTTACCTGTACCCTCTCCTTCACTTTAGACCCCGTAATGTCACCTACCCTCGCACCCTCCCCCCCACTAATTAGTTTAAAGCCCTGTCTACAGTCCTCTTTACTCGATTCGCCAGCACTCTGGTCCCAGCACGGTTCAGACCAACCCCATCCCGCCCAAACAGGTCCCACCTACCCCAATACTGGTGCCAATGCCCCATAAATTCAAACCCATTCCTCCCACACCAATCCCTGAGCCACCCATTCACTTCCTTAATCCTATCAACCCTACGCCCGTCTGCACTTGGTTCAGGCAGTAGCCCAGAGATAACCACCTTGTTGGTTCTACTTTTTAATTCCATTCCCAGCTTTTCATACTCCCTCCCCAGATCCTCAGTCTGCATTTTGCTTACGTCGTTGGCACCCACATGTACCACAACGACCGGATTCTCACCCTCCCACTCCAGGTTCCTCTGCAGCCCAGCTGCGACATCCCGGACCCGAGCACCAGGCAGACAACACACCCTTCTGTGCACTTTGTCATTGTGACAAAGGACAGTGTCAATACCCTTCACCCCACTATCCCCAATTACTACTACGCTCCTTTTCACCTTCTCTCTGCCTATGTCCTGCTGCATCACTGTACCGTGTGCAGTTTGCTCACCGACCTCACCTCCCTCATTCTCATCCACACTGGAAGCAAGAACCTCAAACCTGTTATGCAGCTTGAGAGGCTGAGGCCTCCTTTCCGCACCCTCCTTCCTCCTCTCAGCAGCCCCCTCTTGTTCCTGACCCTTAGATTTAGCCAGTCCAGGGGGGATGGATGTCACTTGCACCCCATTGACAATGGCACCCTTTCTCCCCCTGATGAGCCTCAGTGTCTGTAGCTCAGAGGCCAGCTCATCTACCTTGAGCTGGAGCTCCTCCAGCAACCTGCACTTACTGCAGACATGGTCACTGGGGAGGACCCTGGGGTCCACCAGTTCCCACATCATACAGAAACCACACATCACATGCCCCTCCATTATTCCCTGTAGTAATATTGAAAATTTCCACACAAACTCACCTGGCCCTTTTTCTCTCCAGCCCTTTTGATATTAAGCCCTAATTGCTCACTCTACTTCCCTCTCACTCCACTGCCCGCTCCAACGCTGCCCGCTGTCTACACCAGGCCTCCTTTTAAACCTGGCGCTGATTTAAAGCTTGCTGGGCCACAACTCCCTTCTAACCACTCCCTCAGAATTCTTAAAGCAGTAAATACAATAAATGCTTTAAACAGTTCTACAAAGAACAAAGTGCTTTAAACTTATTTAAACAGGTTTTTAACAGGTAAAATCTTATCTCTCTATGCGAGTCCCAATCTATATGTGAGAAGTCAGTTAGAAAATGACAGTAGGGTGAAATCCGATCCTCCATAAAAGCTGACCTGCTGATTTTCCATTGTCCTCTGGAAAATAACACCTGCTGATGACACAGCAAAGGGCCAGCGAGTATACTGGAACAAACATTTGCCTGTGTTTATTTTGACATAAGCTCAGAAAGCGTTGTCAAATTTAAGTTGCTGATATGCGTGACTCATATCCAGTTTTGGAGAATTTTGCAGTCAGGGCTCTAATCTTTGGAATTGGATATTTATCCAACTTGGCAGCCTGATTAACTCTTAACTTGTAGCTGCACAAATGCACATAGTCTTATAATGATAACCTTGGTCTTATAATGATGACCTCCAGATGTGCCTACCTTATCAAGTCCTTTCCTAATTTAAGAGACCTCTACTAGGTCATCCATCAATCTGTTCTTTTCAAGAGCTGGTTCCTCCTCTCCTGATAGGTTCTCCTCCTAGGTGATCCAATCTAATCTTCTATATTTCTTTTGCTCAGCCCCAGTTAATGTTAATGATGAACAAGATCAAACAGTACCAGGACAGACAACAGTTGTTGAAATGTTTTTTCTGACCATGGATGTGTGCCAGGTGTTTATTTACTTAAGAAAAATAGAAAAAAAACTACAAGGCATTACTTTTACATAAACACTCGTTGCTATTACGTACCATCATTAAATGTCATTCAAACCAATTCTGTTTTACTGATCTCTATTTGTAAACAGAACAAAGCAGTGTATGAGGGACACAGAAAGCAGCCTTAAATAAACCTGTTAATTTGTGATAAAAGGCGCATCTGCTGTCAGGATACAAGAACACGATTTACTGATCTGGACTCAAGTAGCCAGATCATTTCTGAGAGTTTTCTTAGTAATTACCTGACATGACTTTCCACCAAGATGGAAAGTACCTAGACTACTTTTTCTGTCTTGAATTATGCTTTATACGTTAACACAAATGATGCACAAGCTTACCTTTTTAATATATGTTTTCTTTGTTCCCACATATATATGTACAAAATCACAATAACTTGGCAGTTTTCAAATATCAAAATATTGCATTTACTACAGTTTATATTTTCAGAAGCTATTTTTAATCAAATGAAAACCCTAAAATAAAACCCCAGATCAGCTGGCAATACCGTATTTACATCCCATCACCTAAAATGAAACAATAATTTTAAAGTTAAGCACAGGTTTAAACAACCACCAAATAATTGGTATTAACTGTATCTGTACAACATTTTTTAGCTAATTGGTGAGCTGTTTTCACGTTGCATTAAAATGCATTTGCATTAAGATATAGTGCCAGTTTCTGACACCCAGATTTTGTGCACTCAGCTAATATCCTAAAGTATTTGCTTGGGTTTACTTAAAATTATCAGCTAGGAAGACCTGATTAAAACAGCACGAGCTGTTATCGTGGATCCAACATCTTTACTTCTGCATTGCAGCTGGTTGGCCATCAGAAACTAGCACCCTGCTCAGGTCTCAGCACAATGTAAAAACAATTCTGAAACATAACATTGGTCCAATGAGAAAGCAAACTTATGCAATGGCCATGCTGTCTCCAGGGTCATGGCAAATCTTAAAGTAGCAGCAATACTTCCTTTTCATTTCAGACAGCTAAATACACAACTGGCAATGATGAGGCAAAAGGAGAAGCACAACAATATTCTGGGGGTGATTATAAGAGGGAGTACATCACAGTGTCGCAAGGTCATGAAAGAATTTAACACATGGCTAAGCATTTTAAATATTATTTGAGTAACCACTGTAAGTCAGCAAAGACATGTGGGTGTGTGGGTGTCTTGCCAGGCAATTTCAGAGAGCATTTAAGAGTCAACCACATTGCTGTGTCTCTAGAGTTGCATGTAGGCCAGACCAGGTAAGGATGGTAGATTTCCTTCCCTAAAGGACATGGGTGAACAGATGGATTTTTAGGACAATAGTTTCATGGTCATCTTTAGACTTTTAATTCCCAGGGTTCTCAAAGCATTACCCTGTATCTCTAGTCCAATGATGATTAGTCCAATGATAATACCACCCACCATTGCCTCCGCCTTACATAGAGAGGAGTATTTGTGGTTGACCGAGTGAGCATGAGAAAAATTGAGTCTGACAATAGTAAGGACATAGAAGTGAGTTTCATCAGCAGTTAGACTGAAGCAGGGGCAATGTTACGGAGGTAGAGGTAATGGGTCTTTGTAAGGGAAAGGATGTTAGATTGAGTGTCAAACTTGGGCCGAAATTACAAACCATTTGGCTCAACCTAAGGCAACAGCTGGATGCTGTTTACAATCAGTGGCAAAGATACAGAGTTTGTGATGGGGGCTGAAGACAATGTTGTCAGTCTTCCGATCTTCACCTGGAGGAAATCACAGTTTATCCGAGATGCTGAGGGATCCTGAGAGACAGGATTTATGAACATTTGGAGAGCTTTAGTATGATCAAAAATAGTCAGCATGGCTTTGTCAAAGGCAATCGTGCCTTATGAGCCTGGTGAGTTTTTTGAAGATGTGACTAAACACATTGACGAAGGAAGAGCGGTAGATGTGGTTTATATGGATGCATAAACAAGATGTTCAGCAAGATGTTCAATAAGGTCCCCTATGCAAGGCTTATTGAGAAAGTGAGGGGGCATGGGATCCAAGGGGACATTGCTTTGTGGATCCAGAACTGGCTTGCCCACAGAAGGCAAAGAATGGTTGCGGATGGGTCTTTTTCTGCATGGAGGTCGGTCACCAGTGGAGTGTCCCAGGGATCTGTCCTGAGACCCTTGCTCTTTGTGATTTTTATAAATGAATTGGATAAGGAAGTGGAGGGATGGGTTGGTAAGTTTGCCAATGACACAAAGGTTGGAAGTGTTGTGGATAGTCTGGAGGGATGTCAGAAGTTGCAACGAGACATAGATAGGATGCAAGACTGGGCAGAGAAGTGGCAGATGGACTTCAACCCAGATAAGTGTATGGTGGTTCATTTTGGCAGGTCAAATGGGATGACAGAATATACTATTAAGGGGAGGACTCTTAACAGTGTGGAAGATCAAAAGGATCTTGGGGTCCGGGTTCATAGGACTCTCAAATTGGCTTCGCAGCTAGAGGATGTGGTTAAGAAGGCGTATGGTGTACTGGCCTTCATCAATCGAGGAATTGAGTTTAAGAGTCGGGAGATAATGCTGCAGCTGTATAAGACCTTGTCAGACCCCACTTGGAGTACTGTGCTCAGTTCTGGTCACCTCATTACAGGAAGGATGTAGAAGCCATTGAAAGGGTGCAGAGGAAATTTACAAGGATGTTACCTGAATTGGGTGGCATGCCTTATAAGGATAAGTTGAGAGAGCTCGGTCTTTTCTCCTTAGAGAGAGACAAAGGATGAGAGGTGATCTGATAGAGGTGTATTAGATGTTGAGAGGTATTGATTGAGTGGATTCTCAGAGGCTTTTTCCCAGGGCTGAAATAGCTGCCACAAGAGGACACAGGTTTAGGGTGCGGGGGAGTAGGTACACAAGAGATGTCAGGGGTAAGTTTTTCACTCAGAGGGTGGTGGGTGAGTGGAATCGGCTGCCAGCGGTGGTGGAGGAGGCAGATTTGATAAGAGTCTTTTAAGAGACTCTTGGATAAGTACATGGGACTTAATAAGATAGAGGGTTATAGGTAAGCCTAGTAGATAGTGATATGATCGGCGCAACTTGTGGGCTGAAGGGCCTGTTTGCGCTGTAGTTTTTCTATGATTCTATGCTGGGGTGTAACCTTCAGCAAATTCTACTCTAAAATAAGGTAGCTCCCTCAACTTGTACTCAAAGGTACATAATTGATAACAGCAAGTTTACTTGTCCTAGGTTGGAAGTCCTAGTTGGTGTAACATTTTAGCTGCTGATAAAAGGAATGCTCACTCCACCACTGTTAATGATTTTATACTGTAGGATGTACCTATAGCTGTATAGTCATTGGTCAGATCATTAGTAAGGGTGTGAGTTACAGCCTTAAATATTAACGCTAATTTCTATGGCTATTGTTTTCAACTAAATTTTAAAAATTAAATCCCATAATATTCTCCTGGTACATGCATGAGCATGTTTGAAAGCAACTATTTAGTTCTTCCCCGGATTCCTGACAACTGGGGGTTCCAAGGGACAGGTTGACGAGTCAAAGTACAATTTTAAAAAGTGTTGTCCCACCCTGGACTTCGAGCAGTCAGAAACTTCTATCGGTTAATGATCAGAATGCTTCAATTTCATGGGGCCTGAAAACAGACATCCCAGGTTATCGCTCTGCTCCATTTTCCTCCTAATTCTTTTAACAACATCGTCTAGCCGGGGGTAGATCTGCTCTTAAATTCAGCCTTGTGCCACTGAATTGTCCACAGGAAAGGTAAATTCAGGCAGCTGTTTCCTCACAGACTGAACACATTTGCCTGTTCACCAGTAGGTGCCCCTCGAGAAAAAGCTGCCTTTATTTATCATTCCAGTAAGATAGAAGTCACTTGGATCTGCTTTTGATCGCACAAAATTTAAATTAGGACCCTCTACAGCCTAAATTATTCTTGGAAATTCCCATTGTCAATTGCAGGATAATTTTGTTTGAAGGTTTCTCTCTGTATTTGGCAGATACTTCCCCAAGTCAGAAGAATGTGACAGCAAGTGATTGGATTTCTTTATTCTTCTATACTTGCTTGCTTCAGTGAATGTATGTGTGATAGAGTCTACGGTGATATCCGTGTTATACATATAGCCTAAAAATCTACATAAACTTTATTGCAGCAATATTGAAGTTCTGAATGCTTCCAAAATACCAAGTTAAGCGTGCTGTCACATTCAACATGGATCAAATGTTGTGGTTTATTGTGAGAAAATGCATGGGGTATCACAGATATTTATTCTATAATCTTCTGACCGTGATCCATCATGTATCAGCAACTTCCTCTTAATTTTACATTAGCCAGTTTTACATTTTCTTCTCCAGTGGGTGAACTGGGCTTTATGGGCTCAAGGTGAATTCCAATCATTAGCTGATATATCAGAACACCAAGTACAGAACCAAGGAGTGGGGCAAAAATGGGAACCCAAAACCAGTAGCTTCCAGCACTAGAAAAAAACAGAAGAACAAAGAATCATTAAATGGAGGTTAGACATCACATTTAATGAACCACATCAAACTGTTGTCAACATGAAATTTGTGAGCATTATACACCACACCATATAAATGCACTAATGCAGAAATTCTATTGCTAGTGACATGCTGTATTCTACACACCCTCGCTATATAATTTATAAAATGTATATCAGTATAACCAGTGTATCGAAAATCAGAAGATAATTTTGTGCTTCGTTTTTTTTTGCTGTTAGCTTCCTGCTTCTGCTGTTCACCACATCACAGCTACTTACTCACCGGGTGCTCAAACCCACAGCTGTCTAATGACTTCTCCTCCTAAGTAAGTTTAGGTATTAGTCACAAGTAAGGCTTACATTAAAACTTCAATGAAGTTACTGTGAAATTCCCCTAGTCGCCGCACTCCAGCGCCTTTTCGAGTCAATGCACCTAACCAGCACGTCTTTCAGGATGTGGGAGGAAACCGGAGCACTGGGAGGAAACCCACGCAGACATGGGGAGAAGGTGCAAACTCCAACAGACAGTGACCCAGAATTGAACCGAGATCCCTGACGCTGTGAAGCAGCAGTGCTAACCACTGTGTCACTGTGCCGCCCCCTCCTTGTTGGAGAGGTAAATGGAGTTTCTTTAGGTTTGAATTGTCTATAAGGTAACATTATCTGGCAGTTGGAGATTGACAAATGAGTCAATCTTCTATGGCAAACTTAATAATCCATATTCTGAATTAGGCAAAATATCAGAACTGCAAAACATGTTGATGGCCAACCAGCCAGCCTGGTTTAATCAAAGCACCTCGGAGGAACTGGCACTGGAGGAACTTTCCATTCAGCTTCAGACATTGCTGCAAGCTGCTTACAGGTGGTGTAGTCACAGCCTGCAAAGAAGGGGAAGCAAATGGGACATTGTACAGTTTTAGGCAGTTTAATGACAATAGCACCCAAACTGAACTGAACTGAACTAAAGTGAATCTAAGAGTTCAGAAGTAGGTATGCAGAAAGACTCTCCTCCTCAGATTATAGGATATTCTTCTGTGATTGACCCAAGGTCAAAATTATTTAAGTAAGACATTATGTGATTTGGAATGGGGTCAGAATCATGAGAGTAAATTCCATCTTGCTATTGCTTCAGTAACGAAATGTTATCACTTTGTTTTGTGCAATATGACTCAATTTATAAAATTAGGCTCATATTTTATTAAATTATTCCTCAACATTAAAGCTTTGCATTTTGAGTGCCTCCTTCTTGCTTCTTCTCCACTTCTTTCAAATTTTTACCATGTATTTTGGTGGAATATTGGGTCCAAAATAATAAAAAAGTTAATCAAAAACCAATGTCAAATTGTTCTTCACTAACGTATGATCAACATATGACATAGACTTTCAGGTGCAGAATGGGAGATTAAAAAAAACTGGGTGTTCAGATAGGATACATTGGGATAGAAACATAGAAAAAAGGAACAGGAGTAGGCCATTCAGCCCTTCAAGCCTGCTTCCCCATTCATTACGATCATGGCTGATCATCCAATTCAGTAACCTGTTCCTGCTTTCGCCATATCATTTGATCCCTTTGGTCCCAGAGCTATATATAACGCCTTCTGGAAAACAAATGATGTTTTGGCCTCAACTGATTTTTGTGGTAGAGAATTTCACAGGCTCACCATTCTCTGGGTGAAGAAATTTCTCCACACCTCAGTTCAAAATGCTTTACCCCATATCCTTAGCCTATGATCCCTGGTTCTGGACTCCCCCACAAATCATGAACATCTTTCCTGCATCTACTCTTATATAGTCCTGTTAGGCTTTTATAGATTTCTATGAGATTCCACCTCATTCTCTGAAACTCCAGTGAATATAATCATTACCAACTCAGTCTTTCCCCATATGTCAGTCCCAACATCCCAAGAATCAGTCTGGTAAACCTTTGCTGCACTGTCCATAGCAAGAACATCCTTCCTCAGTTAAGGAGACCAAAACTGCACACACTATTCCAGGTACTGACCAGGATCCTGTATAATTGCAGCAAGCCATCCTTGCTCCTGTACTGGAATCCTCTCACAATGAAAGTCAATGTACAATTTGCCTTCTTCATCATCTGCTGCACCTGCATGCTTCCCTTCATTGACTGATGTGCCAGAACACCCAGGTCTTGTTGCACGTTCCCCACTCTTAATTTAAAGTCATTCAGATAATAATCTGCCTTCCTGCTTTTGCTTCCAAAGTGGATAGCTTCACCATCATGCACATTATATTGCATCTGCCATGCAGTTGTCCACTCACTCAATTTGTCCAAGTCATACTGAAGCATCTCTGTGTCCTTGTCACAGTTCACCCTCCCACCCAGCTTTGTCCCATGTGCAAATTTGGAGATATTATACTTATTTCTCTCATCTAAATCATTAATATGCATTGCGTATAGCTGGGGATCCAGCACCAGTCCTTATGGTATCCCACTATCACTATCTGCCATTTGGAAGAAGACCCATTTATTCCTACTCTTTGTTTTTTGTCTGCCAACCAGTTTTCTATCCATCTCAACACAAAACCCCCAATCCCAGGGACTTTAATTTTACACGCTAGTCTCGTATGTGGAACCTTGTCGAAAGCTTTCAGAAAGTCTAAATAAATCGCAATAAGAAGTCTCACAACACCAGGTTAAAGTCCAACAGGTTTATTTGGAATCACAAGCTTTCGGAGTGCTGCTCCTTCATCATGTGATGATCACCTATTGAAGGAGCAGCTCTCTGAAAACTCATGATTCCAAATAAACCTGTTAGACGTTAACCTGGCATTGTGAGACTTCTTATTGTGTCCACTCCAGTCCAATGCCAGCATCGCCGCAATCATAAATAAACCACATCTACTGGCTCCCCCTCATCAACTCTGCTAGTTACATCCTCAAAGAATTCCAATAGATTTGTCAAGCCCTTTCATAAATTCATGCTTACTCTGTCCAATCCTGCTTCTGTTTTCCAGGTGCTCTGCTATAAAATCTTTGAGAATGGACCCTAGAATTTTCCCCACTACTGACATCTGACTGATGGGTCTACAACTCCCTGTTTTCTCCCTACTCCTTGGAAGATGCCCACCAATATATCCATGATTTATAGGGCCACTTCATAACTACTGAGGGATGTAGATTATCAGGCCCTGGGGATTTATCGGTCTTCAATCCCATCAATTTGATTGGAAACAATAGTTGAAATGAGTTACCTCATCCCGTGATCATGGTTCAGTACAAAATTACATTTGACTACATATGAAATATGGTACTGAAATAGTCCATTTTACCCAACAAGTTATTAATGGCAGTGTCCATTGAGTTATTTTGTGCACATTTTAGATACTTAAAGCCGCAAAAACATGCAAGTTGTGGCAATTACATGTATAAATGTGTCCATAAATGACTAATGCCAATCTTACATCCCAGAATCCAGTTGTCAATCCAAATAAAAATTAATTCAAAACAAAGCCATAAGAGCTGATTAAAAACAACAAACCTGAAAACCTCAGCTCCCCAACCAGCCAGTGCTGTAAACAAGCGAGGTCCAAAGTCTCTGGCAGGGTTCACAGCATACCCAGAGTTGAAACCCATTGACAGGCCAATTACCAATACGGCAAAACCAACAGTAAATGCCTCCAGTCCCTTTGGCACTGGGTTGTTGAACTTATCCACAATGGCAAGGATGCAAACTATGAGAGCAGTAGTCCCAATCAGCTGCATTAGAAAAAAGGAGAAACAAATTCAGACTTATAAAATGTTGAAGGATATTATCACGCTCATATTGTTGTGTAACACCACCACCCTGCTAAATGATGATCAGATCTAACCATCAAAACTGGACATCCACGAGGTGCTGTAAGCCATCAGAAGCCACAGAACTGTAAAGTGTAAAATTTATTTATTAGTCACAAGTAAGGCTTACATTAACATTGTAATGAAGTTACAGTGAAATTCCCCTAGTCGCCACATTCCAGCACCATTTCAGGTCAATGCACCTAACTAGTGCATCTTTCAGAATGTGGAGGAAACCGGAGCAACCAAAGGAAACTCATGCAGACAAGGGGAGAACATTCAAACTCCATATAGACTGTGATCCAAGCCAGTAATTGAACCCAAGTCCATGGTGCTGTGAAGGAGCAGTGCTAACCATTGTGCTACCATACTCAACCATAATCTGCAACCTCATGGCCCAGCATATCCTTCACTTTACCACTACCACCCAACCAGGGGATCAACCCTGGTCAATGAAGAGTGCAGGAGGAATGCCAGGAGCAACACTAGGTGTATCTAAAAATGAGGTGTCAGCCTGGTGAGGCGACAGCATGGGACTACTTGCATGCCAAATGGTGGAAGGAGCAAGTAATAGGCAGAGCTAAGCAATTCCACAGATCTAAGCTCTGCAGTCCTGCCACATCCAGCCAAAACCAAACTCATGTTCACCATTTTCGATCCAGGGCAGGATAAAATATTCAGGATGAAACAAAAAAGAAGAAAATGTTTGAGGGCTGAGGTGTTATCATAGAAGGATCATAGAATCCCCACAGTGCAGAAGGAGGCCATTCGGTCCATCGAGTCTGCACCAACAACAATCCCACCCAAGCCCTACCTCACATATTTACCCTGCTAGTCCCCCTGACACTAAATAGCAATTTAGCACAGCCAATCAACTTAACCCGCACATCTTTGGACTGGGGGAAGAAACTGGAACACCTGGAGGAAACCCACATAGACATGGAGAGAATGTACAAACTCCACACAGACAGTCACACCAAGGCCGGAATTGAACCCGGATCCCTGGTACTGTGAGGCAACAGGCAATACAATTCAGGCAGGGTTCATGTCCAAGTGGTTACAAATCAAACAGAAATTTCCATTCCCTGCAGTCCCTGCTCACTGAGACTTCTGTCAATCTGAAAGGTTTCCTGAGTAATTAGACAAAAATCCAATAAACCCTCAGTGAGAATCACAAGTCATTCATACTGCTGTCTAATTTGGATCCGCACAGTCTGAATTTGTCCTGGAACACCAATTGCCGTTGATGTTTTATATAAATACGTTCATATAGATTACCTGCTCACACAAGTACTATCTTCCAGGAAAATAGGAGGTTACTTTATATTTTCACTTTTTTCCTCCCCTACTAACAGCCCTCGATTTTCGCTGAGGAACAATTCCATTACCAATTAACATCTCAGTTAAAGTCAATAGTCCTGAGCCATTTTCCTATCGGCACACCATACTGAACTGCTCCGGCTTATTTTCACCTTTGGATACGGCATGTACTTAAAACGTTTATAGTTAATTACCTGATCAAAAAAGCCATTTACTGGAGTTAAGTGCGCAGATGGGTATGTAGCAAATATACCAGCAGTCGCATTGGGACCATGTACTAAGAGTTTGTTTTGGCCACTGAAGCCCCACATGGCATCTGAAATAACATACATTAGATCAATTAATAATTATTTTATAGATTCAGCTTCCTGCCTTGTTAGACAATTAGCAATTCTGTTTTAGTCAAAAATGAGAAATACCTGACACTGAACAAGAAATGCAGACAACACCATGGCTGTTGTTCACTGGGGATCAAACCAGAATACTCAGATACGTGGGAATCAGTAAAAGTCTGAACTTGCAGTCTCAATAATTATTTATAATAAATCCCTTTTCAGAAACACCTTGGATGGAATATTACAGCCTCGCTCGAGCGAGACCAGAAATTCCAGCCTGAGGTCAGACATTTCCATTGTCCACCCCTCGCCAAATCCATGGCGGGCAGCATGGTAGAATTCAGACACTTGTTTTTATTCTAGAAATGACATGATCTCAAGGAACAACTTTTTTTTTCAATTCATGGGCATATTAACATCAAAAAGTAATCCTTCCCTTTCAATTAGATCACATTTGATCTGCTTCAATGAAAAATTCCAGCAGAATATCTCACACATTTTCTCAATCTCTCTTCCTAAGAGTACATTTGGCAACAGATTAAATAGAATTTACAACACAGAGACGATCAATTCATCCAACTGATGCCATGCCAATTTTAACGCTCCACACAAAGTGCCTACAAACATAAGAACATACAAATTAGGGGCTGGATTTCAGCCCCTTGAGTCTGCTTTGCCATTTGATAGAATCACATGTGATCTGACTGTGGCCTCTACTCCACATACCACCCACTCTCAATACCCTTTGACTCCCTCACTAATCAAAAACCTTAAAAATATTTAATGACCCAGTCTCCACTGCTCCCTGGAGAAGAGAGTTTCAAGAGTCACCGCCCTCGGAGTAAAAATTTCTTAAAAATTTCTTCTCAGTCTTAAATGGGAGACCCCCTTCTTTTCAAACTATTCACTCCCACAAGAGAAAACATCCTTTCAGCATCCACCCTGTCAAGTTCCTTCAGGATCTTATGTTTTAATAAGACTATCTTTCATTTTCTTAAACTCCAATGAATGCAGGCCCAGACTCTTAAGATAACCCCACCCCTCCACTTCCTATCCCAGGTACCAGTTGAGCGAACCATCTCTGAACTGCTTCTGAGGCATTTAAATCCTTTCTTAAATAAGGAGAACAAAATTGTACACATTGTACAAATCAACACCCCATACAACTTCAGCAAAACATCCCTACTCTTTTATTTATTCATTTACTGAATGTGTGCATGACTGGCCTAGGCCAATATTCACTGCCCGTCTCTAATTTCCCTCCACAGGGTATTTAAGGGTCAACCATTTCGCTGTGGATCTGGAGTGACGTGTAAGCCAGACCCAGTAACGATGGTTGCCCATTAAGTGCACAATCCCACAGATAAATTTAAAATTGACAAATCCAAATAAAAATACAACACAATAAGGTGAATTTCCTGATCTCACCCACTGTGGGAATCATCATGGGCAGGTTGGAAAATATGGTGGACCATTTAAAGGTCCATTGGAATTTCTGGTCTCAGTGTGAGCAAATTGTCAATAGACAGTCTTGTCTGATTCTGACTGTCAGTATATTGCAATAAGAACAGAAGGGTTTTAATGACAATGGTTTCATGGTGAACATTAGACTTTTAATTCCAGGGATGGGATTTTCCAGCCATGCTCACCCCAAAACCGGAAAATCCCACCTGAGGTCAATGGACCTTTCCATGGTCTGCACCTCACCTGCTACGATTCCTATGGTGGGTGGAACTGGGAAAATTCATCCCCAGATTTCTTGTTATTGAGTTCAAACTCCACCACCTGCTGTGGCAGGATTTGAACCCAAGTTCCCAAAGTATTAGCCTACTCTCTGGCTTTAATAGTCCAACGATAATACCACTATATCATCACCTCCATTCCATATATTCTATTCTCTTATAATAAACAACAACATTCCCTTTGCCTTTCTAATCATTTGTTGTACCTGCAGACTAACCTTTTGTGACTTTGTACCAAGACACCCAGATCCTTCTGTTCCTTCGACTTCTGCAATCTCTCTCCATTTAAATAACATACTGTCTTCTATCCTTCCTGCCAAAGTGGACAAGTCCACATTTTCCCACATTATATTCCATCTGCTAAATCTTTGCTCACTCACATAGCCTGTCTATATCCCTTTGCAGGCTTCTTATGTCTTCTTCATAACTTACATTCTTACCTATCTTTGTGTCATCAGAAAATTTAGCAATCATATATTTGGCCGCTTTATCCAATTCACTGACATAAATTATAAATAGTTGAGGCCCCAGCACTGATCCCTGTGACACTCCACTGGTCAAATCTTACCAATCCAAATATGACTTACTTATCCCCATTCACTGTTACCCGTTAACTAACCAACCCTCTATCCATGCTAATATGTTACCCCCTACACTAGGAACTCTTAATTTGCATACTGACCTTTGGTATGGTACCTTGTTGAAAGATCTTTTGGAAATCTAAGTACAGCACATCCACAGGTTCCCCTTTATCCAAGTTGTTTGTTATTTCTCAAAGAGCTCCAATAAATTTGTTAAACATGATTTCCTCTTGCACAAAACCATGTTGTCTGTCTGATTACATTGAGATATTCAAAGTGCCCTGTTATCAATCCCTGTGATTGATGCTAGCTAATTGGTCAGTATTTGCTACTTTCTATCCCTAGGATGAAGCCCATCAAGACATCTCACTCTCCTTTAATAAACTCTGTCACCAGATGTCTCTTTTTTTTTGTAACAAATCTCTAGCTCATGGTCCATGTTAAGATTTTAGGGGTAATGTTTAGTTCTGGGAAGATTGTAGCTAAAATGCTGAGCTTTAGAGATTGCCAGGACAGCTAAACAAAGATGACAGTTCGGGAGATAACCCATGTTTATTTAGCAGAGTCAAAATAGAAGAGATGGAGCCATGAAACAGCAGGTGGGTTTACTCTGCTGGCAAACTGGAGACATGAAGTGAGATTTTCCAGTCCTGCCCCCTCTGGGAATCATCCTGGGTGGGATGAAAACTTGATGGGTCAGGAAAAGGCCCATGGACTTCAAACAGGAATTTCCAGTCCTGCAGCAGGCTGACCATAAAATCCCACCATACCTCTGCACTTTTTGCAAAGAGGTGAAGGTCAAAGAGATGTTCTGCTTTTGGGAGTTGGAGCTAAATTAGTTTGAGCATTCAGTGAACTTGTGTTTGGACCTAATGTGATTTTCAGCTCATAGGAAAGCTCTAGAGGCTCTTTAGTGCAGTTAGGGCTCAGGAGAAGTCCTGAGGAGCTGTGAAGGTGATGGAAGATTGCTTGATCCTTGCTAGCAAGCTAGGGCTCAGAGAAACACTTGGAGCCATTTATAACTCAGTGCAGCCAGGAGACTGGAGTTCAGAGAAACCCAGTGGCAGTGTTACCTTAATGAAACTAATGGTCTGCAAAAGACTTGGAAGCATGTCAGTAATTAGAAATGGTAATACAGCTTTATGAAATGCATTCTCAGGAGGAGAGATTGAACCATTAGGATGTCTGAGACAGTTTGAGTTCAGACGGCTTTTGAGGAAATTCATAGGTTAGATCTTTGAAATTGAAAGGTTGAAATCTCTCATGAGGGAATAAAAGTTGTAATGTGAAGCTGTAACTCACAGTGCTCACTGACGTCTGGGTGAGTTGTTGAGAAATCCATGGGATCCGTCTTGGTCACAGCTGTCATTTAATGTGCATTGTGGGGTGCTTGACTACAGTTTGCCTGTTCATTCATATTTACCTCATGTTAATTCTGAATGTTAGAGCATAAGGTATATGTTTTAGATCGCTTTACTTCTCTGACTTTGCATAGTAAAATGTATTTTGTTTGTTTAAAAGAGTGGAATCTTGTGGCTTTATTTTCCTGTTGGGTAACTGAGATTTCAAACTTTAATTGAAACAGAAGTTACTGGTCTCTAACTGGATTGTAATAGCTTTTCCATTGCATACTTATCTAGCTTCCCCTGAAATGCAACTTTCCCATTTGTTTTAACTATTCCATGTCTCCATGTACGTCTAAGACATGTACCATGTCTTAGCTATGAGGAGAGATGAGGAGAGGTTGGGTAAACTGGGGTTGTTCTCCCTGGAAAGACAGAGAATGAGGGGAGACCTAATAGAGATGTACAGAATTATGAAGGGTATAGATAGGGTGAACAGTGGGAAGCTTTTTCCCAGGTCAGAGGTGACGATCACGAGGGGTCATGGTCTCAAGGTGAGAGGGGCGAGGTTTAACTCAGATATCAGAGGGACTTTTTTTACACAGAGGGTGGTGGGGGCCTGGAATGCGCTGCCATGTAAGGTGGTGGAGGCAGACACGCTGGCATCATTTAAGACTTACCTGGATAGTCACATGAGCAGACTGGGAATGGAGGGATACAAACGAATGGTCTAGTTGGACCAATGAGCAGCACAGGCTTGGAGGGCCGAAGGGCCTGTTTCCTGTGCTGTACTGTTCTTTGTTCTTTGTTCCATCATGCAAACCAGCCTCCCATCTATTGACTCTGTCCACATTTCCCACTGCCTAGACAAAGCAACTAGCATAATTATGGACCCCACGTACCCCAGACATTCTCTCTTCCACCTTCTTCCATCGGGAAAAAGATACAAAAGTCTGAGGTCATGTACCAACCGATTCAAGGACAGCTTCTTCCCTGCTGCTGTCAGATTTCTGAATGGATCTACCTTGCATTAAACTGATCTTTCTTTATATCCTGGCTATGACTGTAACACTACATTCTGCACTCTCTCATTTCCTTCTCTATGAATGGTATGCTTTGTCTGTATAGCGCACAAGAAACAATACTTTTCACGTGACAATAATAAATCAAATCAAATCATATCAAATTATAGCAGTTCCTCCTGAATTGCCTATTGTACTTATTAGTGAACATCTTTTACTTATGACCCTCAGGTCTCACCTCTTACTGCCTAAATATAGGTGATTTCCAAAACAGAGCTCCAACACCTTTGGGGAAAGAGTGAAGTTTTCTCACAGACAATAAAGACTTTAATCACCAATAAATTCAACCATTACTACTTTAGTAATATATCTACACGTAGAAACATTGGTCTTTGGACAGTACTTATTACTCAAGATGCATGTTGGTATCCCACAGAATTCCCAACACACTGATCTCTGTGGAAGCTATCCTTGAAGTTTGAACCCCTGATGAGCAATTTCCCTGCTCTTTGGGGCTTTCCATGACTGAATCTGACTCTAAGTGAGGTTGAAAGGTTTTGGACAATTCCACAGTACTTCCACCCAAGTGGCAAGTGAGTGAGGTTGCTAGTGGGCGGGTGGCAGGTGAATGAACTGGCAGGTTGGTTAAGGGGCAGTCAGGTCACATTGGGATGGACAGTAAGATTGGGGACTCGTCAGGTCGGGGGGTTGTTGGATGCTGAACCATAGTCAAGTCTGGTCACAGTTTGGTCAATGTTCAGGAGGGTGATTGGATCAGGTCAGGTGGCAGTTGTTAGACAGAATAATCCAAGCCTTATTCTTCCATATCTACAGAACTGACATCCCAATCATTCATACTGGCCCCTTGACTCCATCCTCTCGACTCCACAACTATCCCATAAATTTCCCAACTAACCCCACAATCCCACCCTCCCACAACTGCCACCTGACCTGATCCAATCACCTTCCTGAACACAGACCAAACTGTGACCAGACTTGACTATCGTTCAGCATCCAACAACCCCCCCACCCGACCTGACGAGTCCCCAGCCTTACTGTCCATCCCAACGTGACTTGACTGCCCCTTAACCAACCTGCCAGCTCACTCACCTGCCACCCCTACATATCTCCATACCCACCTGTCACTCTACTCACCCTGCTACTCTATCTACCTGCCAACTCACCCACCTACCACCCTATCAACATGCCATCCAAGACACCTACCACCTTACCAACCTGCCAGCCTACCTACCAACTCACCCCACTACCCACCTTAGCACCCTATCTATTTATACATTCACCCACACAGCCATTCACTCAATCACTAACATTCATACTGGATATTTGATTTATCAAGCAGCAACTCGTGCCCCAAGAAGGAGGCAAATCTTGTCATTTCCCCACAGCGTTAGAGCTGAGATGGAGTTCTTTGAGAGATGGTGTGGTCTGTATTCTGAAGCCAGGCTCAGAAGACCCGGCAACAAATTCAGGACAATGCTGAGGTGCAGAAGTATTCAAGCCAAGGGCAAGTGACAATGTTTAAATAATCTTCTGCCTGAGTGAATCTGACTAACCTAAGAATCAACTCTCTGCCAGCTGCCCAGCAGAGTGAGTCTTTCCAGCATTTCCTGAGCCAGGATCTTATTGAATGGCGCAACAGGCTCAAGGGGCCAAATGACCTACTCCTGCTCCTATGTTCTTATGTAGCATTCCCCAGAGGAAAGTTACTCTGTACAATTTAATTTTAAGAAGAAAATACCTTTGTTACTTACCAAAGTACAAGCCAAAAATGACACCAGATCCAAGGAAGCCACCAAATATTTGGGCCAAAGAGTAGAGAGGAAATTTTATCCAGGGCTCACGAGCAAGCAAACACATAGCAAAGGTCACAGCAGGGTTCAGGTGAGCACCTATATGAGGAAGAAAATAATCACAATTGATAATTAATCTTTGTGCTTCAGAATTGAACAGTGCAAAATCAGTGCAGATCGACAGAATCATAGAATCCTGCAGTGCAGAGGGAGGCCATCCAGCCCATTGAACCAGCACCAACCAGGCCTTGTCCCTGTAACCCCACATATTTACCCTGCTAATCCCCCAGACACTAAGGGGCAATTTAGCATGGCCAATCCATCTAACCTGCACATCTTTTCAGTTGAAAAGCTTATGCCTGCCATTTTAATTTATTTGCTTTACTCAAATTACCTTAAAAGGGTAGCTCATCATAATTTCACTGCATTGATTGACTCCACATAGAAACTATGGCTGAGAATTTCCTCAGAACTACTCCTGCTCCACCAACTGTGACAGAAATTCCACTGCAGTTCCAGTACAGTTCAGGGGCAATGCCAAGGAAATTCCCAGCCATAGACGGAGACCAAGGCCGCTGTTCTGACTTGCACAGACTTTGGGCCCCATTCAATCCTTTAACATTTTCCTGTTTTTTCTTCAAACTAATCTAATTTGCTTCATTTCACCCCATGCTGTTCTTTATTCTTCTAAGTAATAACCAATGAACTTTTGAAGGTTACAATCAATTTAAAATTGTTTCCTACACGTGGCAAAAAATTTGCATGAAAATGTTTTTTCTAATTCCACCCTTTATGTATATAGTACTTGGGATCAAGGTCTCACATCATCAATGTACTAATGTCATCTATGGATACCTATTCCCATTTATCATTTTCAATACCATTATCTAATGTACAGACATGTAATGTGTAGCATGGTGGCACAGTGGTTAGCACTGCTGCCTCACAATGCCAGGGACCCAAGTTCAATTCCCGACTTGGGTCAGTGTTTATGTGGAGTTTGCACTTTCTCCCCACGTGGGTTTCCTTTGGGTGCTCCAGTTTCCTCCCACAGTCCAAAAAACATGCTGGTTAGGTGCATTGGCCATACTAAATTCTCCCTCAAAGTACCCAAACAGGTGCCAGAGTGTGGTGACTAGGGGATTTTCATAGTAGCTTCATTGCAGTATTAATCTAAGTCTACTTATGATGCTAATAAAATAAACTTTTTAATAAATAAACTAATGTTCCCTTAAAGATTCCAAGTTTGAGAGAATGTAGTCTTAGTTACTCTTAAACTCCCAATTCTTGTAAATTTGTACTTCACCTTAAACTTGAATTATTAAAATGAAGACCAGAATTGCACAGTATCCCTTGGGGGATTCCACTAACCATACCCTATCCCACAGAATCTGTGCCTTTGTCTGCATCTCTCTCACTTCCTGTCCATACTACCACCTACCATTTTATAAATTAATCTTCATAAGGAGAAACTGTTTCCAGTGGCAGAAGGGGCAATACCCACAGATTTAAATGAATTGGAAAAAGAATCAGACATGACTTGGAGAATTTTATTTTATACAGTTATAATGATTTGTAACGGATTGCCTGAAAGGCTGGTGGAAGCAGATTCAGTAGTAATGTTGGATAAATACTTGAAAGGAAGAAAAATGCAGGATTATGGGAAACAGCAGGTAAATGAGCATAATTGGATAGCTCTTTTAAAAAGGCAGCAGGGGCAGGATGGGCCATTTGGCCTCCTTCTGTGATGCAAAGATTCAGTGATAGAGGAACATAACTTATTTTCAGAAATATCTTGATCATGTTAAGGACTACCTTTTCGATTTATCATTGTTTCCCTTCCTTCCTTGCAGCTGTAGCATTCTACTTGATTAGGAGTGCCCAACCTGAACAACATGGTGCAGCTACTTAGTCACAGGTATTATACTACAGAAAGCAGAATCCAGGTGTCAATTATTTAGCTACAGCTTAATAGCACCTAAACACAGCAGTACCATGTGTCACATAACTACCATTCAACATGTGCAAAGGATCCTAGTTCCTAATATATTTTGAAAGCATTGACCATATGCTTCTGATACTGATGTGAGAACAATATTCAAAGTCATTAATAGGTGGGCAATCTAAAGTAAATGCATTCATGTTGCAGGTTTTGCAATACTGAAATAGTCTACACATGTGCTGTGAATGTCCAGCACAGAATTGTCATTTACAGGAAGGGAGGTAGAATTGTCAGTTTCTCCTGATCTCATGATTCTCCGCCCAAAACACTTAAACAAAAGACAGCACAAGTTTTAAAACGGGACCCGCACAGATTGGTCACAGAATATCTCACTGCTAAACTGGGTATGCTTTCTGTCCATTATTGAAAAACAGGTGCATATATATCACTAAAGCTTCAGAAATTACCCTGAACATTCACTCTCCCATCTCCAACCCTTGCATTACGCTCACTGAGACAATGAATCCCAAACAATTTCCTTCCTTTTACACAGGACTTTCCCCTCCACCAACCTTCCCAGTTCATCTGATACTAGGATCATCAAATGAAACAGGACAGAAGGAGGCTATTCAGCCAATTATACCTGTGCCAGACCCTTGAAAGAGCTTTCCAATTAATCCCGCTCTCTTTACATATGCAATGTCTTTAAAATTGCTTCAGTGGGGCATATACAATATTTCAGTAAAAGTAAGATGATGAATGGGATGGATAGGATAGAGGTGGAGAGACTCTTCCCGCTCAGAAAGGACAGTAGGACAAGGGGCACAGCCTCAAGATAAAGGGGGGGGCAGTTTAGAACGGAGTTGAGGAAGAACTTCTTCACTCAAAGGGTGGTGAATCTCTGGAATTCTCTGCCCATTGAAGTGGTGGAGGCTGCCTCGCTAAATATTTTTAAGACGCGGGTTGATGGGTTTTTGATAAGCGAGGGGATTAAGGGTTATGGGGAGAGGGCGGGAATGTGGAACTGAGCCACGACAGATCAGCTATGATCTTATTGAATGGCGGGGCAGGCTCGAAGGGCTAGATGGCCTACTCCTGCTCCTATTTCTTATGTTCTTATGTTCTTATGTAAAGGTAAAGTCGCCATAGTCCCAGACAACCATCGGCTGCTCTCCCATTTGAGGGGGAGAGCTGACAGATGGCAATTTAACCTGAGGATCACCACACCTCAGGCAAGGTTGAAAAGGTACGTCTTTGTGAATAACCTTAGTTAGTTCAGGAATTGAACCCACGCTGTTGGGATCGCTCTGCATCTGATCAAATGTATATATAGAGAGAAAGATATATAAGTAAGGATATACCTGACACTTGGCCAGCTATCAGGACACCAAGCATCACTGCAAACCCAAAAGCAAAATTAACAGTCAAAAACTGTCCATGGGTACCCCTGCTGAGGGTAACTTGTGCCACTGCTCCACAGCCAAACAACTGTAAGGAAAAGAAATCACAAAAATAAATACATCTCGATTTGTCATTTGCTACCTTTATTTCCCATTTTTGTCTATTCGCCACCTCCCAGCATGAGCGTAAAAGAGCGCAGATCACCGGTTTCAAATATGTTTTATGATACTAATATCACTACAATGATATCATTGTTCCATGTTTTGTGCTAGTAAATTCTAGGAATAATATTGGATTGTCCTGAGCTCAGTTAAGAGATTTCAACTGTTAGTGTTCTTCATAGATTGAGATTTTCTTGTATTTCAAATCTCCCAGTGGAGCATTGGGCTGATCCTGAGTGCTCTAATCCAGCAAAGAAGCAGAATTGACCTTGCCCATCAAAAATGCCCTTAAACCTAAATTTTATGCCTGACCTGCTGGCTGTTTCCAATATTTTCTGTTTTTATGACACTTAACTCATAGCACTGATGCCTGAATTTGACCAAATAGCGGGGCCGAAATCTTTTCAAAAGCAACCATCCCATGCTGCTGACCAGCAATAGCCATTGTATTAGTCTATCTGAGGTGTGTAGTAATTCACTCCAGTTATGTTCTCATGGGTCATAATAGTGTTCTACATGTTACACACTTTGCCTTCCTCAGATACCTCCTCATTGAGAAACTACGAACAAAGTTGCAGAACAACAGAAAATGTTGGAAAATTTCAGCAGGTCTGAAAGTATCTGTGGAGAGAGAGCAGAACTAATATTTTGAGTCAGGATGACCCTTCATCAAGGCTGAAGGCAAAGTAAATAGGACAAGATTTATTCTGTAAAGGAGGGGTTGGAGGGCTAATTGACAAAGATGTCACTGACAAAAAGTCAAAGGGAATGTAAATGGTGGTGATCATGGCTAAGAATGGTGTTGATAGCAACCATGGTGAGATCAGAATGCAGAACAAAGGTAAGCAGAGTGTCAAAGGACAACCTGAGACATGTAACAAAGGGCTTTAGTGGGATAGGAACAAAGCTGCCATTGACAGAATATATTTCAGGAAAAAGAGCAATAAATGTGAAATTCCAGAGGAAAACTCATTGCCAGCTACGAGAAACATTTGTGCCATCTTCTTTAAACTACTACATCTGACTATTTCATCATTACCCACAGACTGTTCCCTGTATATATTAACTTACATGAACCAATTCATTTTATCTAATGAAAGCATTCTCAAACATTACTAATAAACAATGTTGACAACTTCAGTGAAAAGACAAAATTGAGAGTGTACTTTTGTGATTTGTATCTCTCTACTTCCCCCTTCGAGTGTGCCATATGTGAACTTGTATTTCTAACTTTGTACTTTTCCTAGGTGTTATCTGAGTGGCTACAGTGCATTCCAGTGCGGGCCTCTGAATTGAAGTGACCATTATTTCACAGCAGGCAAGTCCTGAGAAGTGTGCTACAGGTTGCCTCTTGTAGGCAACCTGATCCTTTTCAATCACATGTAATATGCCCATTTGTGATCTTGCTCCACTATTGGCCTGTTAGTGAACACAGCAAATGCCACCATAGAGATGATTGAAATCTACCTGCAGCATAGTCCCAGGTTCGAGGTGACAGCTATCTCCAACCTAAATCCTACACCACAATGACAACAGGCTGCACTTTGAGGCCTTTTAGCATGGATGTTTATAAATGCTATCACACCTCCAGGATGGTGACCAGAATACTACTGGCTCCATAAGTGTTAATGATGAAACTTTACTTCTTTAAATTTAAAATCTAAAAGCAATAAAATCTCTGCTACATTCATAATAGGATTGATCCTCCCATGCACTCCACCTGTTTCTCAGCTATAAACAGGAATAGGGAATTGGAAACTTGGAGCAACACATCCTATGAATCTTTCAGAGGTGATATTCTGTCCACCTGCTGTCCGCTGCAACAACCAGGGGTCTTTGAGTGACAAATACGGTAAGTCCAGAAGAGGAATTACAAATTTCTGTCGCAGTCATAGGTGCTCATTACTGCAACCTCCACTTCCAATTAGTTAATTATTATGTGAAACAGCTATACTTAGAGAGGAACATAAAACTAATGCAATCACCAGGGAAAGGGATCTAAGAAAACTAGGAGAAAAAAGGCTGACATATCCCCAGAATCTAATGGACTTCACCCTAGGGTCTTTAAATTAGTTGCTGCAGAAATAGTAATTGCATTGGTTTTAATGTTCCAAAATTCCACAGATTCTGGCAGGAATAATAGTAGGAGGGACTACTATTTAAAGGGCGAAAAGCTGCAGCATGCTACGGTGCAGAGGAGCCTCAGGGTCCGTGTGCATGAGTCGCAAAAACCCAGCCTATAGGTGCAGCAGGTGATCAGGAAGGCAAATGGGATGCTGGCCTTCATAGCGAGGGGGATTGAATATAAAAGTAGGGAGGTCTTGCTGTAACTGTACAGGGCAATGGTGAGGCCGCAGCTGGAGTACTGTGTGCAGTATTGGTCACCGCACTTGCGCAAGGATATTTTGGCCTTGGAGGGAGTGCAGAGGAGGTTCACTAGGCTGATAGCGGAGTTGAGGGGGTTGAACTATGAAGAGAGGCTGAATAGACTGGGCTTGTACTCGTTGGAGTTTAGAAGGATGAGGGGGGATCTTATTGAGACGTGTAAGATGACAAAGGGGATGGATAGGGTAGAGGAGGAGAGGTTCTTCCCACTCAGAAAGGACAGCAGGACTAGAGGGCATAGCCTCAAGATAAAGGGGGGGCAGTTTAGAACGGAGTTGAGGAGGAACTTCTTCACTCAAAGGGTGGTGAATCTCTGGAATTCTCTGCCCGTTGAAGTGGTGGAGGCTGCCTCACTAAACATATTTAAGACACGGGTAGGTAGGTTTTTGGTAGGCAAGGGGATTAAGGGTTATGGGGAGAAAGCGGGAAAGTGGAACTGAGCCACTTCAGATCAGCCATGATCTTATTGAATGGCGGGGCAGGCTCGAGGGGCTAGATGGCCTACTCCTGTTCCTATTTCTTATGTTCTTATGTTCTGGAAAGGTCTCAATAGATTAGAAATTTATGAATGTAACTCTCTTCAAGAAAGGCAGGAGATAGAAAGCAAGAAATTACAAACCTGTTCAATTAACATCTGTCATAGAGGAAATGCTAGAATCTATTGTTAAGGATGTTATAATGAGGCATTTAGAAAATCTTAATGCCATCAGACAGAGTCAACATAGTTTTATGAAAGGGATATCATGTTTGAGGAAGTAATAAATAACATGGGTAAAAGGGAATCTGTTGACGTGATGTACTTGAATTTCCAAAAACAGCTTGATAAAGTGCCACATCAAAGGTTACAACACAATATCAGTTCATCATGTAGGTGGATAACATATTATCATGAACAGAAGATCATTGAACTAATGGGAAACAAATGTAGGGATAGGTGTGTCATTTCAGGTTGGCACGTTGTAATTACTGGAGTGTCACAGGAATCAAGTGCTGGGTCTCAAACTGTTTACAATCTATATCAATGAATTAGATGAAGGGACTGGATGAATGGTTGCTGTATTTGCTGATGACACAAAGATAGGATGGAAAGTAGTTTGTGAGGAGGACATAAAGACTTATGTAGGTTAGTGAGTGAGCACACATTTGGTAGTTGGAATAAACTGGGAAAATGTGAACTTGTCCACTCTGGCAGCAGAGGGTAAAAGCAAATTACTGCGGATGCTGAAATCTAAGACTAAAAGAGGAAATGCTGGAAAACTTCAGCAGATCTGGCAGCATTTTTCTGTCCTTACAAATGCTGCCAGATCCGCTGAGATTTTCCAGCATTTTCTCTTTTGACAAGAGAGGGATTGCAGAGTTCTGCAGTGCAGAGGAATCTGGGTGTCCTGGTGCATGAATCACAAAAGTTAAAAGCAGGTGCAGCAAATGATTAGGAAGGCAAATGAAACATTGTCATTTATTGCAAAACAAATAGAATATAAAAGTACGGAAGCGTTGCTATTATCGTACGGGGCATTGATGAAACCAGATCTAGACAACTGTGTACAGTTTTTGTCTCCTTAGTTGGGAAAGGACATTATTGCATCAGGAGCAGATCAGAGAAAGTTGACTTCACTGATTCCTGGGATAAAGGGGGTGTCTTAAGAGGAAAGATTGAAGCAGTCAGAATTTAGAAAAAGGAGATTTGATCTTATTGAAACATATAAGATCCTGAGGGAACTTGACCAGGTGGCTGCTGAGCAGATGTTTCCTCTTGTGGGAGAGACGAGAACGAGAAGTCACCCATTTAAGACGGAGATGAGGAATTTCTTTTTCCCTCAGAAGGTCATTAGCCTGTGAAATTCCTTTCTCCAGAGGACAGACGGTTCCTCCATTTACATGTTCACAGAAAGAGGAAGGGATGCTGCCAATTGGCAACATACTTTAGCGAGCTTTTTTTCCTGGGATGTAGGTTGGTATCATTAACAAGACCAGCATCCGTTACTCGTTCCTAAATGCCATGAATTGAGTGGCTTGCCACATAATTAAGAGTCAACCACTTAGGATACCACGTAGATCAGACCAGGTAAGAACACCAGCTTTCCTTCCTTAAAGGGCATAGTGAATCAGTTGGGTTTTTGCAACAATCCGTTATGCCAGCCATTACAGAAAGTAGCTTTATAATTCAGATTTATTCATTGAACTTAAATTCTACCAGCTGCTATGGTTGGTTTCAACCCTGTATCCCCAGGGTATTAACCTGGATCTGTGTTTTACTAATCCAGTGATATTACTATGACACCATCATCTCCCCCTTGGTGTCATAGTAAATGCTGGTAAATGTTGAAAGAAGGAAGAACAATGATATTCATGAAGAATTCTGTGAATAGATAGTGGGAATCCTTTCAAACTCCAGTGTGCCTCTGAATGATACTGATACGAATATGTAATTCATTGAAACATGGAATTTGGCAATGAAGGATTGATATTTTGCTGAAAGGTATGATGGTGAGGGAAGCACATAAAAGGTTTGTTCTGCAAAAAGTGGATAGTTAAGATTTTTTTTTATTCATTCATGGGACATGGGTGTCTCTGGCTGGCCAGCATTCATTGCCCATCTCTTATTCAGAGGGCAGTTGAGAGTCAATCCCATTGCTGTGGCTCTGGAGTCACATTAGGCCAGACCGGATAAGGACAGATTTCCTTCCCTAAAGGATATTAGTGAATTAGATAGGTTTTTCCAACAATTGACAATGATTTCATGGTCATCAATAGATCCTTAATTCCAGACACTTTTTATTGAATTCAAATTCCACCAACAGCCGTAGCGGGAGTTGAACCTGGATCCCCAGAAGATGTTTGTTTTCTGTTTTTCCAGTATTTGCTGAGATTTTCCAGTACTTTCTGTCTTTGTTTCAGATTTCAGCATCCTCAGTATTTTGCTTTTAGCCTAGAACATTATTGAGTTTCTGGATTGATAGTCTAGTGATAATACCACGGGGCCACTCGACACTCTTCTAATGCTTTGTGACTGTAGGGGACAAGGTGGATGGAGCAGCAGATCTTTTTCTGTCCCATCATGTTTTGTATGTTCTATAGTATAACTCCAAGTTCCAAGATGATGCCAGAGCACCAGCAAACTTTCCATCCCAATCCCAGGAACTCTGAGTCATAGCTGTCTTTCCAGCAGTAGGAAATGCCAAACCTCTCAATTTTGCATATCACATGAGACGAGGCAGCCATTAAATTTGGAATGTTGTTCTGCCAAATTTGGATGCCAAG
Organism: Carcharhinus amblyrhynchos; assembly: GCF_965287045.1. Lineage (NCBI taxonomy): Eukaryota > Metazoa > Chordata > Chondrichthyes > Carcharhiniformes > Carcharhinidae > Carcharhinus > Carcharhinus amblyrhynchos. Next base: position 40,640,090 of record NC_137324.1, on the reverse strand, counting down.
CACTCCAAAGTGTTACGATGCTGAACATTACTAATTAACAATTAGAAATATGCCAATTAATGTATTCTTGCCATTTGATCTACCAATCCCAAAACATCCCTCTCCTGCCTATAAATTGTCAGAAAATAGCCACTATATTTGAGTAAACAGTTGTCCCTAGGTAGTGATGCATGGCCATCATCAAAAATATGTAGTTGCCAACAGGGAACACTCATAAACTTCCTGCAAATAGGACAACCATACCTACTGGGAGACCGACTTACAAAGATATCTGGGGCAAAGTGGTCTTGGTGCTTGGAACAAACCCACTATTCTAAGCACCATTAATGAGCCTATCTGTTCAACAATATTCCAGATTATATCCCAAAGAGGATAAAGATTTCCACACTGCTTCCCTCCCTCAGCATCTGCACCAAAAAATTTATCACCCCCATGACCTTATAATCTTTAAAAAATATTTGGATGAGCTCTTGAAATATTATGACATTCAAGGGTATAGGGACAAGTGCTGGAAAATGGGATTGGTGCAACTTTAATGGTAGCTATTGTCAGTGAAATTCGATAGGACCTTTCCTGTGCTGCACAACCCCAGGACTCCAACTCAACTCATCATGCTCTGTCTTCTCTGAATTCACTGTTTTCTTACCTTCTAGACTATTCCTCCATGTCAACTCCCCAACCCATGGCCCCCTCTTTAACCTTGCCATTTCATGTGATCTTACTGGCCCCATCATGTCAATCATAGATAAGGCAGGCCATCTCTGATCACCATCTTCTACAACTTACTTCCCTTTGTATGTGTCCCTGGGGGAAAAAAAATCATCTAATTTGCTTACAATTGTGCTTTCACAATTGCAACTGTTTAGCCTTTCGCCCTGCCTTCACCACAATATTTCCAGAGATACTGATTAGTTCAACCACACCTCCACCTTTACTGTCATAGCCCCTAATGAAACCATCACTCTCCTTCACCATAGCCGTTCCCTCGAGTACAGATTTCATCACCACACCTTTAAGTCCAAGGGATATAGATGTATATGGATATGATAGACAGCTGGTCAAACCATCCACCAGGAGATCTGGCTGGACCAAATAAAGCACTATTGGTCACAACTCTCATCTGATAAAACTGCTCACTATTTTAGGATCATCCTGGAATGGAAAGATAATGGCTCTACTACAAACTATCTCCTTAAACTCCTCACCCCCTGTAACACCATTTTCATTTCCCACAGAAATTGTGAGGAACTCATGCATTTTTTTGTCTGAGAACATTGGATCAGTTTCCATTGTATCTCCCTTCTATACATGCCCACCTGGCCAAACATCCCCTCCTGCTCCCCACTTTCCCAGTCTGAATTTACAACTTCCTCTAGTTTCTCTCTTGATTCCCCTCGTGCCTTTTCCAAGCTCATCTTGGTCATTAGACCCACTTCCTGTTCCAACTAACCTAATGACTATCAAATCTCCCCTTCGAGTCCCCATATTTGCTGATTTTTTTTACAGTTCTTTTACAGTTTTTACAAAATATGTGAAAACGTAAGATGTACTTTTAAAAGAATTAAGGTATTTTATAATATTTTTACACTCCTTCAGCCTATTTTAATGATATGTATTTCAGGTCTGATTGAACAAGGAGCATAATCTGAAGCTACAGCATGCTGATATTTGTGAATAACTTCAAAACTTTTCAACAGGTTAACAAAGAAGAAAGAACAAAGAAAATTACAGCACAGAAATAGCCCCTTCAGCCCTCCAAGCCTGCACCAACCATGCTGCCTGACTGAACCAAAACCTCCTACCCTTCCAAGGACCATATCCCTCCATTCCCATCCTTTTCATGTATTTGTCCAGATGACCCTGAAAATTCACTGTCACTGCTTCCACTACCTCCCCCGGCAGTGAGTTCCAGGCATCCACCAAGCTGTGTGTAAAAAACTTGCTTCGTACATCTCCTTTAACCTTGCCCCTCGCACTTTAAACCTCACAATATCTCTCATTATTCAAGGTTCCCAAAACTTGCCATACTTACCCTTCATCCTTACAGGAATGTGCTGGTCCTGAATCCCTATCAACTTACACCTAAAAGCCTCCCAAATGCCAGATGTCGATTTGCCCTCAAACATCTGCCCCCAATCTACATTCTTCAGTTCCTGTCTAATGTTGATGTAATTAGCCTTCCTCCAATTTAGCACCTTCACTTGAGGACAACACTTATCTTTATCCATCAGTACCTTAAAGCTTACTGAGTTGTCGTCCTGTTCCCGAACAGCTCCCCTACTGAAATGTCGACTACCTGGCTGGGCTCATTCCCCAATACCAGGTCCAGTACAGTCCCTTCCCTAGTTGGACTGTCTACGTACTGTTTCAAGAAGCCCTTCTGGATGCTCCTTACAAACTCTGCCCCATCCAGCATCTAGCACTAAGTGAGTCCCAGTCAATATAGGGGAAGTTAAAATCTCTCATTACAACAACCCTGTTACTTTTACATCTTGCCAAAATCTGCCTACATATCTGTTCCTCTATCTCCCAATGAATTTACTTGGTTACTGATTCCTTTCTTAAATACACAGATTCAAATATAAGGTACATGCTATTCAAAACCTGTTTTCCCATCACTTATTGCCTTCACCCTTCACACAACACACACACAGCCTGATAGTAAGAAAAGTTCTTTCAGTTTGAATTTTAACTATTACACCATTGGGCAGCACGGTGGCACAGTGGTTAGCACTGCTGCCTCACAGCACCAGGGACCCGAGTTCTAGTCCCAGCTTGGGTCACTGTCTTTGTGGAGTTTGCATGTTCTCCCTCATCTGTGTGGGTTTACTCTGGGTGCGCTGGTTTCCTCCCGCAGTCCGAAAGACGTGCTGCTTATATGCATTGGCCATGCTAAATTCTCCCTCAGTGTACCCAAACAGGCGCCGGAATGTGGCGACTTTCACCATGATTTCATTGCAGCCTAATTATGACACTAATTAATAAAACTTAAAAGCTGTGAGCAGATTAAGCATTGTAAAGCATTCAATTCTCCTCCTAATCTTAGCAAAACTTAATAAATTTTTGCAATATCAAAGTACAAAAACTGAAACCAAACTTGACAAGATGTTTTTCTTTAAAGAACAAATTGATCTGGAGAAGTAAGAAAGGGATGATAGCATTAAATAATCATAAACTTGAAGAAAGCATTGATCATTTGTCAGTAATCTCTTAAACACCTTCAAAACTAAAACCTTGCTTGTGGGTATTTGAGAAACAGAAAAATGATCCACAATAAAATTGATCTCAACATTTAAAATTGTTTTCACATTACTCTTTAATTTCCTTCCACAGTAATTTGCACTTTGCCACAAACTGCACTAAATAATACTTTGCAAAAGATCTACCAGCATAAAGTGCTTGGAGCTTATAATGTATCATGTAAATCATATGAAATGAAAGAATGCTTACCACAAGTATCAATGTACCTAAACATTCAGCAAGACATTGTCTTAACAACAGGTTTCTGATTCTGAACGAATCTTCGATTTTTCTAATCATTGCCTTTTGTTTTCCCATTTTGGATTGAAGAATTGAAGTCTGGACAGATTCGTGTGGGCGCAGCTCTTGATTCAATTCAATGGCAGTTACTGGAGCTCTGCGTTTGCCTTTAAATAGCCTGAAAGAGCCGTGGAAAGCCTCAGGCATTGCTGGACAAACACCGTTTTTAAAGCAATATGGTCTGGATTTCACATCACACAAAACCAACCTGTTTGACAAATAAATATTCATCTTAATACACTGTGTGTTCATTCCATTTTAATGCATTAGGGTTTTTTAAATTGCCAAAGTTCTGTTAGACTTCAAAGCATTTGTTTTATGGTCTATGGACTGAAATTGTAATTAGAAAGAAATCAGAAAAATACGGTCACTAATAGACCATAAAATTATGCCATAAATTCATTTCGTACATAGACTGGTTTAAGCTCTCAATGCTTCCATCACACTAAACTAAACATTGTTTCAGAACACTTCCTTGAAAGAAATCGTTATGTTTTGAGATATAGATAAAATAATAAAAACACAGCATCAGAAGACCCAATGTTCCAATCAACATGCATCTTTCATAGGCTTATATCTTCCATCTCCCTAGTGGCAAGGTTCATTCTTCAGTTCCATCCGAGTGACTTAATTTACAAAGCAAATATTGCAATATTGCATTTTAAAAGATCCTGGAGGCAGTTTTCTGATAGGCTTTAATAAAGACAAATTGCCAGCCAGCCTCCATATCTCCAAAGAGAGGAGGAGAGTAGATCATTTGCAACTCCAGCACTCTGGCAGCAGCTGCCAAATGAGTAGGAGTTCATTATCCATTTTCCCAACAGGGAGTGAGCTGCAAGGATAAATAACAAAGGAGGCAGGAGAATGTAAAACAGTTTTACCAAATTCTTCACAACAAATATCAAGTTCGTACATGTCTGAGTTTTGGATGACTAGAAATGTGCCGTAATTTAATGACAGAAAGAATAAAGCTATGTCTTCAGTCCTTGCCACAAGCTCTGTCCCACAACCATCATCTCCCATTCATTGAGGTTAACCCAATTGCTCCCAGCTTTTGCCATTGATTATGAGATGGGCTGCTTACCCCAGAATCCTCTCCAATGCCAAAACAGGTTTCCTCCACCTCCTTTGTATAGCCCATCTCCATGCCTGCCTCAACTCAACTGTTGCTGAAATGCACATCCATACCTTTATTATCCTGAAATACTTCCATGCTTTCCTGGCCAACCTCCCACCATTCCGCTTCCTTGAGCTCATCAAAATGATGATGTCAACCCTTGAAGACATCATCCAATAACATTAAGTGCGGCATGGTAGCACAGTGGTTAGCACTACTGCTTCACAGCTCCAGGGACCTGGGTTTGATTCCCAGCTCAGGTCACTGTCTGTGTGGAATTTGCGCATCCTCCTTGTGTCTGCATGGGTTTCCTCCAGGTGCTCTGTTTTCCTCCCGCAGTCCAAAGATGTGCGGGTTAGGTCGATTGGCCATGCTAAAATTGCCCCTTAATGTCCTGAGATGCATAGGTCAGAAGGGTGTGGGTAAATATGTAGGGATGTGGGGGTAGGGCCTGGGTGGGATTGTGGTCAGTGCAGACTCGATGGACTAAATGGCCTCTTTCTGCACTGTAGGGTTTATATGATTTCTATGAACATGTCTTCAGTTTCCAATGCGGGCTGATGCACCTAGCTTCCTGATTCCTCTAGTGTCTGTAAATCATCCCTCTGCTTATCCAACATCCTGTTTTGGATGACCAGAAATTGCCCCTAACCAAATATTAGGAAGTCCAAAGCTAAAATATCTTCTTGTTCCAGCCTCATGCTCCCGCCATCCCCGCCCTCATTTTTGTTCTATTCTCTGCCAAAAAACTCCACCTGTGATTCAATGACAACACTGCTACACCATCCCACCTACATCCCATCAACCCTCCACAACCGTCCCAACACCAGCCTCTGTAAAAAACAAAAGAATACACAAGCCAAGAGTTTGCAGAAGAGTGTCGTATTCTGCCTCTTACATCGTGACTATGAAGGAATCAAGGTTATATCCCTCAGATGGATGGAGGATATGTTGGAATAAGAGATTCAACAAGCTTTGCTCCTATTGTCCAGGTAAATCATGGACATTGAACTGTATGTAATGGAACCTATGAGGGAGCAAGCTATCCTAGATATCATCCTGTCTAATGAGACAGGAATAATTAATGATCCTACTGATAGGGATCCTCTCGGAAGAAACAATCACAGTATAGTTGAAGTTAAAATACAGATGGAGCGTGACAAGATAAAATCCAATACCAGTGTCTTGCGCGTAAACAAAGGAGACCACAATGGGATGAGGGAGGATTTGGCTAAGGTAGACTGGAAGCAAAAACTTTATGGTGGAATAATTGAGGAACAGTGGAGGACTTCCAAAGCAATTTTTCACAGTGCTCAGCAAAAGTATATACCAGTGATAAGGATGGATTGTAGAAAAAGAGACAATGAGCCATAGAAATCTAAGGAAATAAAAGACGGTATCAATTTGAAAGAAAATACATACAAAGTGGCAAAGATTAGTGGGAAACTAGAGGATTGGGAGATCTTTAAAGGTCAACAGAAAGCAATGAAAAAGCTATAAAGAAAAGTAAGATGGATAATGAAAGTAAACTAGCTCAGAATATAAAAACAGATAGCAACCAAGTTTCTACAAATGTGTAAAACGCGGAAGAATGGCTAAAGCAAATATTGGTCCTTTAGAGGATGAAAAAGGAGAGGTAAAAATTGGAAATGAGAAAATGGTTGAGGCATTGAACAGGTATTTTGTGTCGGTCTTCACAGTGGAAGACACAAATAACATGCCAAAAATTAATGACAAGAAGGCTATAGCAGGTGAGAACCTAAAAACTATCATTATCACGAAAGAGGTAGTGTTGGGCAAGTTAATGGGACTAAAGGTAAACAAGTCTCCTGGCCCTGATAGAATACATAAAGAACTCCCACAACATCAGTCTAAAATCCAAACAGGTTTATTTGTAGCAAATGCTGCAAATGCCTGTTGAAATGCATCTCAGGGTACTAAAAGAGATGGTGGGAGAAAAAGCAAATGCACTAGCAGTAATTTATCAAAATTCACTTGACATTGTGATAGTTCCCACAGATTGGAAAACAGCAAATGTGACGCCGTTTCAAAAAGGAGGTAGACAAAAGGCTATACGCCAGTTAGCTTAACTTCTGTAGTAAGGAAAATGCTTGAATCTATCATCAAGGAAGAAATAGCAAGACATCCGGTTTTAAATTGCCCCAATGGGTTCATGAAGGGCATGGAGTTGGGGACAAAGTGCAGAGGACGCTGAAAGCCTGCAAAGGGATATGGATAGTCTGAGTGAGTGGGCAAAGTCTGGCAGATGGAGTACAGTGATGGTAAATGTGAGGTCATCCATGTTAGTAGGAATAACAGAAAAATGGACTATTATTTAAACGGTAAAAGAATTGCAACATGCTGCTATGCAGAAGGACTTAAGTGTCCTTGTGCATGAATCACAAAAAGTTGGTTTGCAGGTGCAGTAAGCAATTAAGAAGGCAATGGAATTTTGTCCTTCATTGCTAGAGGGATGGAGTTTAAAAACAGCAAGATTATGTTGCAGCTGGATAAGGTGCTGGTGAGGCCACACCTAAAGTATTGTGTACAGTTTTGGTCTCCCTACTTGTGAAAGGATATACTGGCACCGGAGGGAGTGCAGAAGAAATTCACTGGGTTGATTCTGGAGTTGAGAGGGTTGAATTATGAGGAGAGACTGAGTAGACTGGGGCTATGCTCATTGGAATTCAGAAGAATGAGGGGGGATCTTATAGAATCACTTAAGATTATGAAGGAAACAGATAAGGTAAGCAGGGAAGCTGTTTCCACTGGTAGATGAAACTAGAACTAAGGGGCATAGCCTCAAAATAAGGGGGAGCAGATTTAGAACATAGAACATTATAGCGCAGTACAGGCCCTTCAGCCCTCGATGTTGTGCCGACCAGTGGAACCAATCTAATGGCCCTCAAACCTAAACTATTCCAATGTTATCCATATGCCTATCCACTGACCATTTGAACGCCCTTAAAGTTGGCGAGTCCACAACTGCTGCAGGCGGGGCATTCCACGCCCTTACTACCCTCCAAGTAAAGAACCTACCTCTGACATCTGTCCTATAATTACCACCCCTTAATTTAAAGCTATGTCCCCTCGTGTTAGCCATCACCATCCGAGGAAAAGGGGTCTCACTGTTCACCCTATCTAACCCTCTGATCATCTTGTCTGCCTCAATTAGGTCGCCTCATAACCTTCTTCTCTCTAATGAAAATAACCTCAAGTCCCTCAGCCTTTCCTCATAAGACCTTCCCACCATACCAGGCAACATCCTGGTAAACCTCCTCTGCACCCTTTCCAATGCCTCCACATCTTTCTTATAATGCGACGACCAGAACTGTACTACAAATGCGGCCGCACCAGAGTTTTGTACAGTTGCAACATGACCTCACGGCTCCAAAATTCAATCCCTCTACCAATAAAAGCTAACACACCGTACGCCTTCTTAACAACCTTATCAACCTGGCTGCCAACTTTTAGGGAGCTATGCACATGTACACCGAGATCTCTCTGCTCGTCGACACTACCAAGAGTCTTTCCATTAGCCCTATATTCTGTATTCCTGTTACTCTTAACAAAGTGAATCACCTCACACTTTTCCGTATTAAACTCCATTTGCCACCTCTCGGCCCAGCTCTGCAGCTTATCTATGTCCCTTTGGGACTGAGTTGAGGAGGAACTTCTTCACACAAAGGGTTGTGAATCTATGGAATTCCCTGCCCAGTGAAGCAGTTAAAGCTACCTCATTGAATGTTTTTAAGGCAAGGATAGATAAATATTTGGACAATAAAGCGATTAAGAGTTATGATGAGTGGGTGGGTAACTGGAGATGAGTCCATGAAAAGATCAGCCATGATCTTATTGAATGACGAAGCAGGCTCGAGGGGCCAGATGGCCTACTCCTGCTGTTAGTTCTTATGTTCTTATTTTGCATACAGAGCACCATTTGCCATTCATTAAAAGCCAAAAAACCAAATACTGTGGGCTTGTAATTTCCGATGGTGCTTCCTCTGTTTTCCCATGTCCTAACTCACACAATTTCTCAATCATCCATCATCCTTATTTTGCTGGCAATACATCGGCTCCCAGTTAAGCAATGTCTCCTTTATAAGTTATTCCATGGCCTCATCCTGCCCTGTTTCCATCATCTCCTGCAGCTCCATAATTCTCAGAGATATTTGTGCTAATCCAGTTCTGGCCTCTTAAGCATTCCCAATTTTAATTGCTCCAGCCTTCAGCTGCATACTCCTTTAGCCCTCTGGAATTCCCTCCTTAAATCTCTCCGCCTCTTAACACGATTCCTACATTTAATGCTGGTGACTGGGGATTCAATGTGTTGACTTGTTAGTTCTACTTGAAACTAGCCTGCACTAAAGCAAGTCAGCAAAAGGAAGTTTTACCATTCACTGTTGTACTGTGTCTGAAACAGACGCTGGGAGTCCTTGTGAGCTGAAGCTAACCTGGAAAATGGCTGAACATGGAAGAGAATGAGCACTCAAATTTTGGAACCAAACACTGGAATTCTTGCCAGAGGTGTTAGAGAGGAAGAGAGATGTTGTGTATTTATAGGAGCCCTGGAAGTCCTCCAGACACAGGGTGAAAGGCAGGGGGAGTGAAGGTCAATACCAGGAGTACAAGCCTGGGAATTTATTAACTACACCCTTTTTAACCCAGCACCAATAGATAATGGAAGATTTGGTTAGGCGATGGCCTAGTGGTATTATTACTAGACTATTAACCCAGAAATTCAATTAATGTTCTGGGGACCCAGGTTCAAATAGTCCCACAGCAGATGGTGGAATTTGAATACGATAAAAAATACCTGGAATTAAGGATTATTGATGACCTTGAAACCACTACTGATTATCTTAAAAACCTATCTGGTTCTCTAATGTTCTTTAGGGAAGTAAATCTGCCATCCTTACCTGGTGACTCCAGATCCACAGCAATGTAGTTGACTCTCAACTGCCCTCTGAAATGGCTTAGCAAACCACTCAGTTGTATCAATCAAGGGCAACTAGGGATGGGCAATAAATGGTGGTTGGCCAGAGATCATAGAATCTCTACAGTGCAAAAGGAGACCATTTGGTCCATCAAGAGTGCACCAACCACAATCCCAGGCCCTATCGCCATAACCCCATGCATTCACCCTAACTAGTCCCCCTGACACTAAAGGGTAATTTAGCATGGCCAATCCACCTAACCCCCACATCTTTGGAGTGTAGGAGGAAACCAGAACACCCAGAGGAAACCCATACAGACGTGGGGCAGACAGAATGCGCAAACGCCACGCAGACAGTGATCCAAGGCTGGAATTGAATCCAGGTCCCTGGTGCTGTGAGGCCATGCCACGCCATGTTCCATGAATGAATAAAAAAAAACAACCACTAACGGTCTGTATGATGTATATCTGGATGTATGTCACATTCAAAACAAAACAGATGAACTGAGAGCAACATAGAAATAAATCAGTACAATTTGATAACAATTACAAAGGCATGGCTGCAGGGGGACATGGATTGAAACATGAATACTTAAGTGTACAGGATATTTAGGAAGGACAGGAAGCAAGGAAAAAAGCACAATAAAGAAGGATGACCTGAGATCAGCAAACCAGAATGCTTGGGTAGAGATAGAAAATGGTAAGAGCAGGACGTAATATGTGGTAATCAAATACAGGCCCCCTAACATTGACCACATGGTAGGGTGGATCACAAAGGAAAAATAACTGAAGATTGCCAGAAAGGCATAGCAATATTATGGGAGATTTTAATTTACATATAGACTGGAAATGTCAGCAAGACAAAGGTAGCCTAGCTGGGGAGTTCAAGATAAAGGGGAGGCGGTTTAGAACGGAGTTGAGGAGGAACTTCTTCACTCAAAGGGTGGTGAATCTCTGGAATTCTCTGCCCGTTGAAGTGGTGGAGGCTGCCTCGCTAAATATTTTTAAGAAGCGGGTTGATGGGTTCTTGATAAGAGAGGGGATTAAGGGTTATGGGGAAAGGGCGGGAAAGTGGAACTGAGCCACAACAGATCAGCCATGATCTTATTGAATGGCGGGGCAGGCTCGAAGGGCTAGATGGCCTACTCCTGCTCCTATTTCTTATGTTCTTATGTTCTTATGTTCTTATATTTTTGGGATAGTTTCTTTGAACAGCATGTTCTGGAGACAACCAGAGCACAGACTTTACTGCACCTGGTACTGTACAACAAGATGGAGGTTTAGGAGGGAAGTAAAGCGAGTCGAGCCTTGGGGGCCATGTCAAACTTCAAGAAAATTTTTTTTCCACTTGCATGAGGGAGGGATGGACTCCAGCGTGAAACCTTAGGTTGCCTGTGAGTTCTCTCTCACCCTGGTAAGATGAATTGACAAATTGGCCGCACCTCTACAACCTCGCCCACCATGGAATCAGTGTGGGCGACGTCCGAGGTCAACAAGGAAAACTCCATTGACCTCGGGCGGCAATTTCCGGTTGCGAAGAAAGTGAGGCCATTAAATCCCGCCCATTAGGTTAAGAGGTGGTTCAACAGAGGTAAATTTGTAAACATTTAAGGGGGTATTTAAAAATGCACAGAATAGAAACATTCCAACTAGTAAGTCCACCGGATGTTAGCTATCTAGAAAGGTTAAACAGGCAACTTATTGAAACGTACAAGATCCTGAGGGACCTTGACAGGGTAGATGGGGAGAGAATCTTTCCTCTTGTGGGAGAATCTAGAACTAGGGAGTCACTGTTTAAAAATAAAGTGCCACCCAATTAAAACATAGAAGAAATGAAAACTACCCAGCATGCTCAAAGCTCTCAGATATGTCCACCCGAAACACAAAAATCAAACCCCAAGTGTTAGATTATTTAGTCATGACTATGTGACTTGCATCTTGTCCTTTTCTTTTCAGCTTTGGTGATTTTCTCCCTTATAAGCCAGGAGCTTAACATCAGTTCCTCAATAAAAAGAAACTCCAGTATTTGTATGGAATGAAATGCAATTATGTGATGAGGGTGAGTTCCTACTGCATACTGTTACTGCTTAGTCATTTAAATTGATGAAATACAGACTCTATTCACCACCAATCCTTCAAGTTCTACACTAGTTTATTTCATTTATAATAAAATATACAAAACAGATTACAAGTTCAGAAAATGTTAAAAATGATATAAAGATCTGTCATCATACATATTTCTCCTTCACATTGGAAATTCACAAAAAAGTAATTTCACACATAATAAAGAGAGAGAATATTTTGAAAGCATGAAAACAAATGCAATTCTGAAAGTAGTTTACATCGTGTTTGACTAGATGAATAAAGTATGGATAAAGTATGATTAAAGAATAAAGTCTTTTAAGATACTTTTGGATAAGTACATGGGACTTAGTAAGATAGCGGGTTATAGGTAAGACTAGTAGGTAGGGACATGCTCAGCGCAACTTGTGGGCCGAAGGGCCTGTTTGTGCTGTAGTTTTTCTATGTTCTAGTGAATATTGTGAAGATTATTGAAACAAAATTCTGCAGCAAATTATAATCCAGTCGCTGTTTAATCATCAGCACCTTCCCTTTGGTTTTTGGCTCGTTAACTTTACATTTTGTTCTCCATTGGATGGGCAGCTGGTTCTTGCTTCATCTCGCAGTCCAACAATGAACTTGTAGACCAGAACACCAAATGTGGCACCAATGATTGGGCTGGCAACTGGGATCCAAAACCAATAATTGCCAGCACTGAAAACAAAAGAGAAACATGATAAAGTTGGACTTTCAAAATGAAATGAGAAAATGGTATCAGAACTTGTCTTCAGCACATAAACAAATCAGTTTAGCAATCCCATTGTCGATGGCATTTCAAGATTATCAACATTGTGGCTGAAACAACAAGGCAGTGGCAATGGCTCTTTGATAAATGGCTCATCATTTGACACCCCAAAGCTTCATCAATATCGATAAGGATGAAGTTAGGAATGCAGTGGAACACTCACCACTCATCTGGATGATTTAACATTGTTCACAAAGTTTAGCAAAACACTCAAGAAACTCAACACCATCCAGAACAAGGCAATCAATTTGATTGCTATCCCTGCCCAGAAATGTTCTATTCTGCCCCGAGGTTACTGCGTAGGTATTATGTACAAAACACACTGCAGCAACTCATCCAAGTTACTTTTTCCAGCACCTCTTAACCCTGTGATCTCTACCATGGAACAAAAAAAGACTACTAATATCACATGTACACCATCAAAACGTCTTCTTCCATTTACCCAAACATGGGCATTTTGTCACTGTCTATGGAAGTCCCTACCTAATACCATCATGGTATCAGTATCATTTCAAACATTGCAGTAGTCAAAATAGTGCCACACATTCAGACAGATTATAAACACAGTCAATGCCAGAGTCACTCACATTCCATAAACAACAAGTTCCCCTAAATATCTCAACATAGTCATGAACTGCTGAACTTCGCTCAGGATGTTTAAGGGACTCCTGCCCAATGCTGACAGCAATAGCCTTATGACTTAAGTCAGGCTTAAAGAGAACACTTTCTATTGGTTATTCTTTGTAAACTGAATCTTACACATCTCCAGGAAAGGCTCTCAGGCAATTTCCAAGGTTGATTGAAGTGATTTGTGACAAGCTTTACCTCTCCAAAGAGAGGGGTTAAAAGGGTCTTTTTCAGGATGGCAGCCGGTAACTAGTGGAATGCCTCAGGGGTCAGTGCTGGGACAAGAATTTTTCACAATGTACATTAACGATTTGGAGGAAGGGACCAAAGGCACTGTTGCTAAGTTTGTAGATGATACAATGACATGTAGAGGGACAGGTAATATTGAGGAAACAGGGAGGCTGCAGGAGGACTTGGACAGGTTAGGAGAGTGGAAAAAGAAGTGGCAGATGGAATACAATGTGGAAAAATGGGAGGTTATGCACTTTGGAAGGAGGAATGGAGGCATAGACTATTTTCTAAATGGGAAAATGCTTAGGAAATCAGAAACACAAAGGGACTTGGGAATCTTGTTCAAGATTCTCTTAAGGCTAACGTGCAGGCTCAGTTGGCAATTAGGAAGGCAAATGTAATGTTAGCATTCATGTCGAGAGGGCTAGAATACAAGGGCAAGCGATTTACTTCTGAGGCTGTACAGGGCTCTGGTCAGACCCCGTTTGGAGTACTGTGAGCAGTTTTGTGTCCCATATCTAAGAAAGGATGTCCAGAGAAGGTTCATAAGAATGATCCCTGGAATGAAGAGCTTGTTGTATGAGGAATGGTTGAGGACTCAGGGTCTACACTCATTGGAGTTTAGAAAGATGAGGGGGGATCTTACTGAAACTTACAGGATACTGTGAGGCCTGGTTAGAGTGGACATGGAGAGGATGTTTCCACTGGTAGGAAAATCTAGAGCCAAAGGACAAAACTTCACACTAAAAGGACGATCCTTTAAAACAGAGATGAGGAGGAGTTTCTTCAGCCACAGAGTGGTGAATCTGAGGAACTCTTTGCCGCAGAAGGCTGTGGAGGCCAGATCATTGAGTGTCTTTAAGTCAGAGATAGATAGGTTCTTGATTAATAAGAGGATCAGGAGTTATGGGGAAAAGGCAGGAAAATGGGGATGAGAAAAATATCAGCCATGATTGAATGGCAGAGCAGACTCGATGGGCCGAGTGGCCTAATTCTGCTCCTATGTCTTATGGTCTTTGGAGAGAAAATTGTTCAATGCGTGGTCTAGAAGATGTTACGTACATTTCAAAGCTTGGAAACTGAATTTTTCTGCCAAATGGAATCAATCCGATGACCAGGCTGGAGTATTGATTACCTCCAAAAGCCACAATTCTCTGGTGACAATATACTCTCTGTGCCCAGGCAACAATTCTATAAATGAAGAGGAAAACCCTTCTGAACAATGCCTTTCCACCAGGAGTCAAACATTTGGAAAATATCAAGCTTCATGACCAATGACAGTGTTGGGCATAATGGAGCGATGACTGGCCTTTTGCTAATACCTCATTGGATTCTCTGTCCTGTTCAGTTCAGAAATAGATATCTAGGAACCTTTAAATTCAGCTTTGGTATTCCTTAAGTGTCAGGAACAAACACGTTTAGCAATTCCACTGGGGGGGTGTTGAGGATGGCTTTCAATTTTCTGAAAGAAGACATTATTGAAAGTACCATTATCATTTAATGGTTAACAGTAATCCTACACTCTCTTCAAAACATATTCATTCTAATTGAAAATTCTATAAATATAATATAAATAAATATAAATAAATATAAATTGAAGGACTGGATGGCCTACTCCTGCTCCTATTTCTTATGTTCTTATGTTCTTATGAAAAGGAATGTCTACAAATAAGAAACGATAACAAAACATACGTGAAAACTTCAGATCCCCAACCAGCAATTGCAGTGAACAAGCGGGGTCCAATGTCTCTGGCAGGATTTAATGAGTACTGGGAGTTTGAACCCATTGACCAGCCAATCATCAGAACTACACAGCCAATGGTAAAAGCTTCCAGCCCTGTTGGCACTGAGTTGTTCAATGGGTCCACAATGATAAGGATGCAAAGTATAAGTGCTGCCGTCCCAATTGCCTATGTTTAGAAAAAGAGAAATCAAATTTAAACATCAAAGTTTTTCTGTACTTACTTTCCACATCAAATCTACAGCACCTTTTATTTAATTTGCTACCCAAGGAAATGTCGGAATTGTGATTAATTCTCTGGAATTCTCAGGAGACGATGGTCTCATGGTATTATCACTAAACTATTAATCCAGAAACCCTGATAATGCTCTGGGGACCCGGATTCAAATCCCGCCTGGGCAAATGGTGGAATATTTGACCTTAATAAAAAATATCTGGAATTAAGAGTCTACTGATGATCATGAAACCATTGTCATTTGTTGTAAAATCCCACCTGGTTCACAATGTCCTTTAGATAAGGAAATCTACAGTCTTACCTGGTTGGGCCAACATGTGAGTCCAACAATCGGTACAAAATCTCAGAGAAATGAAACCGGACGGACCACCTAGCATCAACCTAGGCATCGGAAAAGACAACGTCAACCCTGCAAAGTCCGCCTTACTGACATCTGGGGGCTAGTGGCAAAATTGGGAGAGCTGTCTCACAGACTAGTCAAGCAACAGCTTGAAAGTCATTCTCACAGAATCATACCTTACAGATAACTCCTAGATACCACCATTACCATCCCTGGATATGTCCTCTCCCACCGGCAGGACAGAGCCAGCAATGGTGGTGGCACAGTGGTATAGAGTCAGGAGGGAGTTGCCTGACTCCATGAAGTTTCATAGCCTCAGGTTAAAACAGGGGCAGGGAAACTTCTTACTGATTACCACGTACCGTCCTCCTTCAGCTGATGAATCAGTATTCCTCCATGTTGAACAACACTTGAAGGAAGCAAGGGTGGGCGATCTCAATGTCTGCCACCAAGAATGGCTCCACAACAGCACTACAGATCGAGCTGGTTACGTCCTAAAGGATATAACTGCTAAACTGGGTCTGCAGCAGCTGGTGAAGGAACCCACAAGAGGGAAAAACATACTTGACCTCATCGTTACCAATCTGCCAGTTGTAGATGCATCTGTCCGTGACAGTATCGGTACAAATGACCACCGCACAGTCCTTGTGGAGACAAAGTCCCGCCTTCACATTGAGAATAATCTCTGTCGTGTTGTGTGGCACTATCGCCATGCTAAATGGGACAGAGTTCTAACCGATCTAGCAACTCAAGACTGGGCATCCATGAGGCGCTGTGGGCTACCAACAGCAGTGGAACTGTACACCAGCACAATCTGCAATCTCATGGCTAAGCATATCCTCCACTCAACCATTACCATCAAGCCAGGGGATCAACCCTGGTTCAATGGAGAGTGCAGGAGGGCACACCTGAAAATGAGGTGTTAACTTGATAAAGTGACCAAACAGGGCTATTTGCATGCCAAATGGCAAAAACAGCAAGTGATTGACGGAGCTCAGTGATCCTGCAGCCAACGGATCAGATCTAAGCTCTGCAGTTCTTTCACATCCAGTCAAGATGGTGGTGGACAATTAAACAACTCACTGGAGGAGGAGGCTCCACAAACATCCCCATCCTCAATGATGGCAGAGCCCAGCACATCAGTGCAAAAGATAAGACTGAAGTATTCACAGCAAACTTCAGCCAGAAGTGCCAAGTGGATGATCCATATCGGCCTCCTCCAGTGGTCTCCAGCATCTCAGATGCCAGTCTCTAGCCAGCTCGATAACCTGCTCAGTGACACCCAGTTTGGGTTTTGCCCGGATCACTCAGCTCCTGACCTCATTACAGCCTTGGTCCAAACATGGGCAAAAGATCTGAATGCCAGAGGTGAAGTGAGAGTGACAGCCCTTGACATCAGGCTGCATTCGACCTAGTGTAGCATCAAGAAGCCCTAGCAAAACTGGAATCAATGGGTATCAAGGGGCAAACTCTCCACTGGTTGGAGTCATACCTGGCACACAGGAAGATGGTTGTGGTTTTGGAAGGTCAGTCATCTCAGCTCTGGGACATCTCTGCAGGAGTCCCTCAGGGTAGTGTCCCAGCCCAACAATCTTCAACTGTTTCATCAATGACTTTTCCTGCATCATAAGGTCAGAAGTGGGGATGTTCGCCAATTATTGCACAATGTTCGGCACCATTCACAATTCCTCAGATACTGAAGCAGTCCATGCTCAAATGCAACAAGATTTGGACACTATCCAGACTTGGGCTGACACGTGGCAAGTAACATTCGTATCATAGAATCATAGAACCCTACAGTGCAGAAAGAGGCCCTTCGGCCCATCAAGTCTGCACCGACCACAATTCCACCCAAACCCGACCCCCATATCCCTACACATTTTACCCACTAATCCCTCTAACCTAAGCATCCCAGTGCACTAAGGGGCAAAAAAAAATCAAATGCCCAATTTCAAAAACAAACCTGACAAAAATCTAAAATCTTCGAATTAGTCTACCTAATCCCCATCTGGTGAGAGTCACAAGGATTAAATACTAGAATTTTACACATTTCAGAAACTAGTCTCCCCATGCTGCAGTTGAGGTGCCTACAGCAACCAAGTTAAGTATGTTATAGATAATTAAAAATTGGCTGCAGGAGTACATATTTTACAGATACTTGCACAAACATGCACATTAGTTTGACATATAATTGGATTTTATTCATTGATTCCTCAACATGCTGCTAGTGAAAAGAAGTAGCGGGGAAATTATAGAGTGAGAGAGTGTGTTTGATATCAAAGGGGAGCTCCCATTTCTTCTCCGTTATGTTCCTGCTTATGAGGGAGGATGTGTGCAGATCAAGAACAAGGAGTCTCATGCACTTTGCCCAGCAACATCTATTAATAAGTGGGAAGCAGAAGATTTAATATATTACATTAGTGCTTCCCTCCCTCCATCCTCCTCTAATCAAAAAAAGGGCACAGTGAGGAGTTAAAATTGAAAGTAAGAGTTTAACAAATTTTCTTAAATAACTTAATTGGTGCTCGAAATGTCCGTCAGTGAGGTGAAGTGCTGCACTTGTGAGATGTGGGAGATCCATCTGTCGGAAGTGCACCCAATTGCAGCTCCTTACAGACCACATGGATAGGTTGGAGCAGCAGCTGGATGCACTTAGGAGCATGAAGATGGTGGAAAATGTCATAGATAGGAGCTTTAGAGACGTGATCACACCTAAGGTGCAGGAAGATAGATGGGTGACAGTTAGAAGGGGCAGGCAGTCCATGCAGGAATCCCCTATGGTCGTCCCCCTCTCTAATAAGTATACCATTTTGGATACTATTGGGGGGTTGATTATCAGGGGATAACAGCAACAACGGCCAAAGCAATGGCACCACGACTGACTCTGTTGTTAAGCAGGAAGGGACAAAGAGCAATAGAGCAATAGTTATAGGGAACTCTATAGTTCAGAGTGCAGGTAGGCGCTTCTGTGGACATGAAAGAGACAACTGAATCCAAGAAGTCTCTGAACGAGCAGAAAGCATTCTAAGTGAGAGGGTGAACAGTCAGGGGTTGTGGTACATATTGGTACTAACGACATATGTAGGATAAGTGACTAACTCCTGCAGCAGTAGTTTAGGAAGCTTGATAGAATGTTAAAAAGCAGGACCTTTAGGGTTATAATCTCAGGATTATTCCCTGTGTCACATGCCAGTGAGGCTAGAAATAAGAAACTTAACACGTGGCTTAACAGCTGGTGTAGGAGGGAGGGTTTCAGATATCTGGACCATCGAGATCTCTTCTGGGACAGGTGGGGCCTGTACAAGAAGAATGGGTTGCATCTAAACCCGAAGGGCACAAATATTCTGGCCAGGAGGTTTGCTAATGACGCACTGAAGAATTTAAACAAACTAATTGAAACTAGTTTGGCAGGAGGATGGGAATCAAAGCAAAGGTGAATTAACTGAAGGGGAACCAGAGAGAAGGGCAAATAAAACTCAGAGAAAGAGCAGCTGGGGTGTGGTTAAAAGAGGGCCTGGTGGACTGAAGTGCATTTGTTTCAATGCAAGAAGTGTAACAGGTAAGGCAGATGAACTTAGAGCTTGGATTAGCATTTGGGATGTTGTTGTCATTTCAGAGGGTTGGTTAAAGGAAGTTTAATGTTTTGGCAGTTCAATGTTCCTGGATGTAGATGTTTCAGCTGGGATAGAGGGGGATGTAAAAGAGGTGGGGGAGTTGCACTACTGGTTCAGCAGAATATTACAGCTGTATTGCCGGAGGACACAGAACACAGAACACAGAACACTACAGCAAAAACAGGCCCTTCAGCCCACGAGTTGCGCCGATCACATCAACACCTACCAATCCATAGACCTATCTATAACCCCCAATCCCACTAAATCCAATATACTCATCCAGAAGTCTTTTAAAAGACCCCAGCGAGTTCGCCTCCACCACCACTGACGGCAGCCGATTCCATTCACTCACCACCCTCCGAGTGAAAAACTTACCCCTAACATCACTTCTGTACTTGCCTCCCCGCACCTTCAATCTGTGTCCTCTCGTAGCGACCATTTCAACCCGGGGAAATAGCCTCTGAGAATCCACCCTATCTATTCCTCTCAACATTTTATAAACTTCTATCAGGTCGCCTCTCAATCTTCGTCTCTCCAGGGAGAAGAGTCCCAGCTCCCTCAACCTATCTTCATAAGGCATGCCTCCCAATCCAGGCAACATCCTTGTAAATCTCCTCTGTACCCTTTCAATAGCTTCTACATCCTTCCTATAGTGAGGCGACCAGAACTGCGCACAGTACTCCAAGTGAGGCCTGACAAGGGTCTTATAAAGTTGCAGCATTACCTCCCGACTCCTAAACTCAATCCCTCGATTTAATGAAGGCCAGTACACCATACGCCTTCTTGACCACATCCTCCACCTGCGGGGCCGATTTAGGAGTCCTGTGGACCCGGACCCCAAGATCCTTCTGCTCTTCAACACTACGAAGACTCCTGCCCTTGATAGTGTACTCGTTCATCCCGTTGGTCCTGCCAAAATGGACGACTACACATTTATCCGCGTTGAAGTCCATCTGCCACTTCTCCGCCCAGTCCTGCATCTTATTTATGTCCTGCTGCAAGTTCTGACATCCTTCCAGACCATCCACAACACCACCGACCTTCGTGTCATCGGCAAACTTACTAACCCATCCCTCCACTTCCTCATCTAGGTCATTTATGAAAATGACAAACAGCAAGGGTCCTAGAACAGATCCCTGGGGCACTCCACTGGTGACTGATCTCCATGCAGAAAAAGACCCATCCACAACCACTCTCTGCCTTCTGCAGGCAAGTCAGTTCTGGATCCACAAGGCCATAGCCCCTTGGATCCCATGCCCTCTCACCTTCTCAAGAAGTCTTCCATGGGGGACCTTATCAAACGCCTTGCTGAAGTCCATGTACACCACGTCCACTGCACTTCCTTCGTCAATGTGTTCAGTCGCATTTTCGAAGAACTCAACTAGGCTCGTAAGGCACGACCTGCCCTTGACAAAACCATGCTGACTATTTCTGATCATGCCAAACCTCTCCAAATGCTCGTAAATCTTGTCCCCCAGAAGCCTCTCCATCAGCTTACCAACCACTGAGGTCAGACTCACCGGTCGGTAATTTCCCGGGCTATCTCTGTTCCCATTCTTGAAAATAGGAACCACATCTGCAATCCTCCAATCTTCCGGAACCTCTCCCGTCTCCATCGACGACGCAAAGATCATTGCCAGGGGCTCTGCAATCACCTCCCTCACCTCCCACAGTAACCTGGGATACATCCCATCTGGTCCCGGCGACTTATCTATCCTGATAGAATTCAAAAGTTCTAACACATCCTCTTCCTTAATATCCACATACTCAATCTTTTCCATCTGCTGCAAATCTGTAGCAAAATCTCCCAGATCAGTTTCCACCGTGAATACTGGGGCAAAGTACTCATTAAGCACCTCTGCCATTTCTTCTGGTTCCACACAGACCTTTCCCCCTTCACCTTTTATAGGTCCTATCCCTTCTCTTCTCATCCTTTTACTTTTCACATATTTATAGAAGGCCTTGGGATTCTCCTTAATCTTACCCGCCAAGGCCTTCTCATGACCCCTTCTGGCTCTCCTAATTTCCCTTTTAAGCTCCTTTCTACAATCCTTATACTCCTCTAGATCCTTAACATCTCCTAGCTCCCTGAACCTTTTGTACACCTTCCTTTTCCTCCTGACTAGGTTCACCACAGCCTTCGTGCACCACGGTTCCTGCGACCTACCAAAACCTCCCTGTCTCATCGGAACGTTGTCGTGCAGAGCTCCAGACAAACATTCCTTGAATATCCGCCACCTTCCTTCGGTACTTTTCCCTAAGAATGCCTCCTTCCAGTTTATTTGTCCAATTAACTTCCTGTTGTCTTCATATTTCCCCTTACTCCAGACAAACGCCTTCCTAGCCTGCCTGATCCTATCTCGTTCCAATGCAATTGTGAAGGAGATAGAATTATGATCACCATTCCCAAGATGCTCTCCTACCGAGAGATCCGTCACCTGTCCTGGTTCATTCGCCAGTACCAGGTCAAGTACAGCCTCTCCCCTCGTAGGCTTATCCACGTACTGTGTCAGGAAACCTTCCTGAACACACCTAACAAACTGCTCCCCATCCAAACCCCTTACCCTTGGGATATTCCAATCGATGTTTGGGAAATTGAAGTCTCCCATCACGACAACTCTGTTATTACTACATCTCTCTAGAATCTGTTTCCCTATCTGCACCTCAACTTCCCTGTCACTATTGGGCGGCCTATAGAATACACCCAAAGTTTTCGACCCTTTGCTGTTCGTAACTTCCACCCACAGAGACTCTGTAGACAGTCCCTCCACGGCATCCTCCTTCTCTGCAGCCATGACACTGTCCCTGATCAACAGTGCCACTCCACCACCTCTTTTGCCTCCCTCCCTGTCCTTCCTGAAGCATCTGAATCCTGGCACCTGAAGTACCCAGTCCTGTCCCTGAGACATCCAAGTCTCCGTAATGGCCACCACATCACATTCTCAAGCAGCAATCCATGCCCTAAGCTCATCTACCTTATTTACTACACTCCTGGCGTTAAAATAGATACACTTCAGTCCCTCAGTCTGGGCATTTCCCTTCTCCACCCCCTGTCTAACCTCCCTCTCATACTGCCTGCAGTCCTCCCCTACCTGGGAGCGAACCTCCTCCGTCCCAGTCTCCCCATCACAGTTCCCTCCCCCCATCCTTTCTAGTTTAAAGTCCCCCCAGTAGCCTTAGCCAGTCTTCCCACCAAGATATTAGTCCCCCTGGGATTTAAGTGCCACCCGTCTTTACTGGAGGGTTCATACAGTGAGGCAATAGGGGTAGAGCTCAGGAATAGGAAGAGTGTAATCACAATGTTGGGAGAGATAGAGGAACAGATTTGTAGGCAGATTTTGGCAAGGTGTAAAAGTAATAAGATTGTTATGGTAGAAGATTTTAACTTCCCCAATACTGACTGGGACTCACTTAACGCTAGGGGCATGGGTGGGGCAGAGTTTGTAAGGAGCATCCAGGAGGGCTTCTTGAAATAGTATGTCAATAACTAGGGAAGGGGCCATGCTGGACCTGGTATTGGGGAATGAGCCCAGCCAGGTGGTTGACGTTTCAGTAGGGGAGCAGTTCAGTAAGCTTTAAAGTACTGATGGATAAAGAAAGGTGTAGTCCTCAAGTGAAGGTGCTAAACTGGGGGAAGGCTAATTACAACAATATTAGGCAGGAACTGAAGAATGTAGATTGGGGGCAGATGTTTGAGGGCAAATCAACACCTTGCATGTGGAAGGCTTTCATGTGTAAGTTGATGGGATTCAGGACCAGCACATTCCTGTATGGATGAAGGATAAGAATGGCAAATTTCAGGAACTTTGGAGAATGAGAGATATTCCGAGCCTAGTCAAAGAGAAAAAGAAGCATTTGTCAAGGGTAGCAGGTTGGGATCACATGAAACAAGTATGAAATACAAGGAAAGTAGAAAGAATTTAAGCAAGGAGTAAAGAGGACTAAAAGAGGTCATGAAAAGTGAGCGGCTGGCAGGATTAAGGAAAATTCCAAGGCTTTTTATACAGATATAAAGAGGAAGAGGGTAGCCAGGGAGAGGGTTGGCCCACTCATGGACAAGGGTGGGAATCTATGCATGGAGCCAGAGGAAATGGGCGAGGTACTAAATGAGTACTTTACCCCAGTATTCACCAAAGAGAAGGACTGAAAGTGGCAATGCAGGTGGAGAAGGTAATCAAGAAGGCATTCGACATGCTTGCCTTCATCAGCCAGGGCACTGAGATTAAAAATTGGCAAGTCATGTTGCAGCTTTATAGAACCTTAGTGAGGCTGCACTTGGAATATAGTGTTCAATTCCGGTTGCTGCACTACCTGAAGAATATGGAGGCTTTGGAGAGGGTACAGAAAAGATTTACTAAGATGTTGTCTGATATGGAGGACATTAGCTATGAGGAGAGGTTGGAAAAACTTGATTTGTTCTCGCTGGAACGACAGAGGTTGAGAAGCAACCAGATAGAAGTCTACAAGATTATGAGGGGCATGGACAGGGTGGATAGTCAGAAGCTTTTTCCCAGAGTGGAAAGATCAATTACTAGAGGGCTCAGGTTTAAGGTGCAAGTGGCAAAGTTTAAAGGAGATGTACAAGGCAAGTTTTTTTGCACAGAAGTGGAACTCGCTGCAGATACGATAGTGACTTTTAAGGGCATCCGGACAAATACATGAATAGGATGGGAATAGAGGGATGTGGTTCCAGGACGGGTAGAGGGTTTTAGTTCAGTTGGGCACCATGGTCACTGTAGACTTGGAGAACCGAAGGCCCTGTTCCTGTGCTGTCATTTTCTTAGTTCCTTTGTATGAGTGAGGGTCAGGGCCATTTCTGGGTCCTGACACTGCTCTCCCTGTTTGGACACCCACCTGGGAGACCTTCCTGGAGGCGGCCATATTCAGAAGACACCTACAGGTCATTCATTCTGTTAAGGATGGTGTAGGGTTCCACAATCAGAGGGCTGCAGCCCCAGACAGCAGCTCCATTGGCAGAGATGGGCACTGCTGCTGGACTGTGAGGGCTCCTCCATCCTGAAATCCATTAAAGAGGTACTTACGTTACTTAAATAAACTGTGGCTACAGCTGCCAGGCCACCTCTGAGGAAAGGAAGCTCCTGTAGAGGGCGACTGGTAGTCACAGCGATGGCCAGTCAAAAGTTGCTGTATTAAGAGGGTGAGAGTGGGGGCAGTCAGGCCGGGTGTCAGCAAGCTGCCTCCTGACATCAGCTGGGCTTGGTCCTCAGTGGGGTAACTGATCATAAGAACATAAGAACATAAGAAATAGGAGCAGGAGTAGGCCATCTGGCCCTTCGAGCCTGCCCCGCCATTCAATAAGATCATGGCTGATCTGTCGCTGCTCAGTTCCACTTTCCCGCCCTCTCCCCATAACCCTTAATCCCCTCTCTTATCAAAAACCCATCAACCCGCTTCTTAAAAATATTTAGCGAGGCAGCCTCCACCACTTCAACGGGCAGAGAATTCCAGAGATTCACCACCCTTTGAGTGAAGAAGTTCCTCCTCAACTCCGTTCTAAACCGCCCCCCCTTTATCTTGAGGCTGTGCCCCCTAGTCCTACTGTCTTTTTTGAGCACCACCAGGCAGATCTCAGCAGCATATCCAATCAGCCCACAAAGGGGTATTTCATTCTGTAGGCTTGGCTATTTGCCACTATCAGGTAATACGGTGATGACACAGCTCCAGGAAGATCCGCCGGAAGCAAGAATGCCCACTAACCCAACTGTGACATTCCTCTCAGTCCGACCTTCAATCTCACCGTATGACACTGGAAGGATTTCACCCATGGGCTGGAATTTTACCACCCGCCGCTAATGGGAAGGTCCATTGACCTCGGGTGGGAAGTTACGGTTTCGGGACTGTATAATCCTGCCAATGACATCTGGAATTATTTTTTCAAAATTAGAGATGTGTTATATTGCCCAAATAAACAGGTTCTGATAAGAAAGAGGAAACGGAAAACAAAATACTGGAAAAGATTTGAGGACTAATTCTGCTGCTAGTCAAAAAAAGCATGCATTCTAGGTGCCCCCAGGGTTAAGGGTGCACGTAACAAACCAATAACCCAGAATTCAACCTAATCAGTTCCATTGCTGGGGGCAACTCATACCTCAAACCTCGCCCCCCCTGCCTTCTGCAAGTTACATGGAGTTGAGCCAGATTCTTGAGGTCAGGTGGTTAACAGCCACTCAGAAGAGTTTTGAACCATAGTCTGCATTCAGGAACTTTTTAAAAGGTATGTTTTAAAGGCCTTACCCACAATCCCTCCATGCTCCTATGCCTCATCCACGTCCACTCACCCAGTATACACTGCACACAGAACCAATGAACTATAGGCAAGTCTTCAAATGCTCATGGCAAAAAAAGCACTCTGCAGAAATCTGCTTTGAAAAATCTGGTGCTCTTGTCACCTTATAAAAATGTCAATCTTGCAGAGACATTATAGCATCAACAACAGAAACCTTTTCTCACTTTGTACCTATTATGCTTCAGTATTTAAATACATATGAAAAAACACCAAAAAAAGGATATCCTATTATAATACCACCAAGGTGTCAATGAGAGAAAATATTCCCTTTCCACTTGTCTAAACAATTCCCTGTTACGCTAACCAATTGTTGAGTCATGGGACTCAGTCAAGCATTCATAAAGAGACCATCTGGAGAAACAGATGTATGGCTGTTGATCCAGTTCCTGGAGGCATGGAAGGCATGGGGGACATGGAAAGAGCTTGGGGAAGGTACTCAGGTCATGAAGGGGGCATGGGGAATGGGCAGGAGTGAGGGGTGTGAGGTATGAGGGCTGGAGGGATTAACATGCAATATAATGAGGATAAATGTGAGGTTATCCAATTTGGTGGCAAAAACAGGAAGGAAAATTATGATCTGAGTGGTGGTGGTTTAGGAAAAGGGAAAGTGCAACATTACCTGGGTGTCATGGTGGAACAGTTGCTGAAGGTTGGCATGCAGGTACAGCAGGCGGTAAGGAAAGCTAATGGTATGCTGGCATTCGTAGCAAGAGGATTTGAGTATAGGAGTAAAGATGTTTTACTGCAGTTATACAGGGCCCTGGGGGAGGCCACATCTTGAGTATTGTGTGAAGTTTTGGTCTCCTAGCCTGAGAAAGGATATTCTTGCTATTGAAGGAGTCCAGTGAAGGTTCACCAGACTGATTCCTGGAATGGCAGGACTGACGTATGAAGAGAGACTGGATCGACTGGACTTGTACTCACTGGAACTTAGAAGAGATTTGAGAGAGGTTAGAGAGATTCTTCCTGCTCTCTAGAGATTAGAGAGATTAGATTCTGTCTAGAGATTAGAGAGATTCTTCCCGCTGAGAAAGGACAGCAGGACTAGAGGGCACAGCCTCAAGATAAGGGGGGGCGCAGTTTAGAACAGAGTTGAGGAGGAACTTCTTCACTCAAAGGGTGGTGAATCTCTGGAATTCTCTGCCCGTTGAAGTGGTGGAGGCTACCTCGCTGAATATATTTAAGTCACGGGTAGATAGGTTTTTGGTAGGCAAGGGAATTAAGGGTTATGGGGAGAAAGCGGGAAAGTGGAACTGATCCACTTCAGATCAGCCATGATCTTATTGAATGGCGGGGCAGGCTCGAAGGGCTAGATGGCCTACTCCTGCTCCTATTTCTTACGTTCTTATGTTCTTATGTAGAAGAATGAGGGGGGGGATCTCATAGAAACATATAAAATCCTGATGGGACTGGACAGGCTAGATGTGGGAAGACTGTTCCCAATGTTGGGGAAGTGCAGAACTAGGAGTCACAGTTTAAGAATAAGGAGTAAGCTATTCAGGACTGAGATGAGAAAGAACTTCTTCACTCAAAGAGTTGTGAATTTATAGAATTCTCTACCACAGAAACCCGATGGGGCCAGTTTGTTAAATATGTTCAAGAGGGAGCTGGACGTGGCCCTGGTGGCTGAAGGATCAGGGGATTTGGGATACTGAAACTGCACGATTAGCCGTGATCATGCTGAATGATGGTGCAGGCTCGAAGAATTGAATGGCCTACTCCTGCATCTATTTTCTATGTTTCCAATGTATATGGGACAAAGTTCCAGAGAACTAAAGCAGGCTTTCTAGCCAGCTCACTTCACTACTGGACAGCCTCCATGGCCATATCCCACCTATGTCCGGGTACAGTGGACCGACTTGATCCCATCCCACCCTCACTGGATTGAATATAATGCAAACAGGGACATTTATACAGAGATGTGTCTTGTTCCTTGATCTTCCTGCCTTGCGAGTGAAAATCTGGCCCAGGTTGTGAAATGACAAGTTTGCAGTCTCTGTCAAATTAAATGTATACAATATATTGAAGTTTTGTTCTCTTACCTGATCAAAAATGCCATTTACTGCACTCAAATGTTCATGTGGGTAAGTAGTAAATATTCCAGCAGTAGCGTTTGCTCCAATTACTGTTAGCTGTTTATTACCATAATGCCACAGTTTATCTGTAATGATATAATCATTAAGAGAATGTTGTTTTGAGATTCATTTTCTTGGTTTTTCCAACAGACACTTGTAGCCTTCTCAGGACAAAGGAAAATATTATCCCCTTGAATTTCATTGTGTAATTGAATACAAAGATAAAAAAAGTAACAAAAAATCTTGACACTAAAAATAAAGACAGCGTAGAAACTATCATCAATAAGCAAGTTAACAAAGCCTAAAGCAGAATACCAAAGACAAGGTAAAGTTTATTTATTAGTCACAAGTAAGGTTTACATTAACACTGCAGTGAAGTTACCATGAAATTTCCCTAGTCGCCACACTCCGGTGCCTGTTCAGGTCAATGCACCTAACCAGTAGATCTTTCAGGTTGTGAGAAGAAACTGGAGCACCTGGAGGAAACCCACACAGACAAGGGGAGAATGTGCAAACTCCACAAAGACAGTGACAGTGACCCAAGCTGGGAATTGAACCTAATCAAATCCTTTCAGTGCCATGCAGTGACACTGAAGGTTGGACTCAAAGGAACGTCACAGTTGGGTCAGCGGGCATTTTTGCTTCTGGCTGATCTTCCTGGAGATGAGTGATCAATGGTAAATACCATCCATATTACCTGAAAGCGGCAAATAGCGAAGCCTACTGAAGCCTGTGAAGCACTGTGCTACTGTGCCACCCACTTCAAGTAAAAAAAACAAAAGGATGAATTTTATAAATCTAAAAGGTTTGTTCACAATAGATACTTCCCAAAAAATGCTTTTGTTTTATTTTAGACTTCAGTGTTAGCTTGAACTCCTCAGTAGAGCTTTGTATGTTAAGGATGCATTGGTCAGTGAGAACACAGAGTTTTTCAGCCATGCTCTATCTGCCCACAGAAGAAAGGAGCCTTTTGAGAGCATCTCCTCTGCCAGGCAGCTTTTTTAACAGGCTTCAGATAGACTATAATATTCCTATTCCTAATATTCCTGTACAACTATTTTGAGGGTCCAGAAATCTCTCATTAGTAGTGTATCACTCCACCAAAGAGTGTACAGAGATATGTTCATGAGTGAGCAATACAGAATCACAGAATACAGAAGACTATATGAGACAGTTGTAGTGTAGCGAGGTAAGGCTTGATCAGATCAGTAAACTAACAAAGGTTTATTAACAGAATAACTATACGTATTACAGAGCCAGGAAAAAGGTCTTAACTTCACAGGCCCAAAATTCCCAGAACTGACCAAAACAAGCCCAGGCAAGCTTCTGTTTTCTTTGTTTCTCTGAGGCAAATTGGTTTGGGTTTGAACGCAGTACATTTTTATTTTCCACTGCCTTTGAGCAAAGCAGATCTGCTGCATCATGTGATCTCAACACAATATTGCTCATGTCCCTGCCATGTACAGAAGTAGCCAGCAGCATAGAATCCATTCAACCCTCCATTGCAGTGATGGTCCTGAGGAGGGAGCACCACATTTGCCTGCTGCCCACTTCCAACAGAAGAAGCGTGGACAGGTCAAGAATTGCAACTTCATGCAATGGGCCAGGCGCAATTTTAATCCGCGAAGTCTTTGGCTCATATTCAATCAGCTCATTCCTCTCAGCTCTTCCAATATCTGAATCAGTTCTATTCTCAATATTTTAATTCAATAAATTCAGTTATGAGAGTCTCTATTCATTGTTTAAAGAATGAATATTCACCGGTTATAATAGATAAATGTATAGGGCAGTATCAGAAGCAACATTTGTGTGAACATAATAGAAAGAAGTTCTATATTTAGTTGTACTTGTATAGTTAATCGTTTACAATTGAATTGCAACATAATACTTGTTTTATGTTTGAATTAAATTATTTTACATTGTACACTGTTGAAATTTGATGGCTTCACTGCTCACCATAATACAAACCAAACATTATTCCTGATCCAAGAAAGGCACCTAATGTTTGTGCCAAAAAGAAGAAGGGAAATTTTAACCAAGGTTCACAAGCGAGTAAGCACAAAGCAAAGGTCACTGCAGGATTCAGGTGGGCTCCTATACAAAAGACAAAAGAGTTGTGAATTTATACGCAGTAAATGGTTGATTGTGCATATAAATAGGATATAGGAACATAGAAATATAGGAGGAGTAGGCCATTTGACCCCTCAAGCCTGTTCCACTTACCTACTAGATCAAATCTGATCATCTATCTGAATGCCACATGGGTGGCATGGTGGTACAGTGGTTAGCACTGTTGCCTCACAGAGCCAGGGACCCAGATTCGATTCCAGCCTTGAGTGTCTGTGTGGAGTTTGCATATTGTCCTCACGTCTGTGTGGGATTCCTCTGGGTGCTCCACTTTCCTCCCACAATAAAAGGTGGATTGACCATGCTAAATTGTCCCTTAATGTGCCAAGGTTAGGGGAATTAGTGGAGCAAGTGCATGGGGATGGACTTGGGTGCAGAGTCAATGTGTACTGTAAGGATTCTATGGTTCCTGTGCTATCCCCATGTATCCTGGGTGCCTTTAATTTTGAGACATCTATCAATCTCAGTCTTGAACATATTCAATGACTGAGCTTCCACAGCTCTCTGGGTTAGAGAATTCCAAACATTTGCTACCCTTTGAGTGAAGAAATTCCTCCTCATCTCTCTCTTAAATGGCCTACACCTTATTCTGAGACTGTACAATATCCTTTCTGCATCCACCCTGTTGAACCCTTTAAAAGTTTTAATGAAATCACCTCTCATTTTTCTGAATCTTAGCAATAAGACCAGTCTCTTCAATCTCTTTTCATTGGATATCATTGGATCCCAGGAATCAGTTTTGGGAACCTCCACTGTACTTCCTCTGTGGCAAGTATACCTTTCCTTACGTAAGGAGATCAGAACTCTACACAACACTCTAGGTGTACGTGTCAAAGCTCTGTACAATTGAAGCAAGATGCAAATTATAATATATAGTTATAATATTATTGGTAGGCAGTGAAACTGAGCATTAAAAATGTGAAGATATTTGCTTATTAAGTATTTTGGCACATCAGCTCTTTCTAATACCTAGTATCAATGACAAAAAAAAGATACATCGTTTAGCTTGCAATAGAACTGAACGAGTGGAAGCTACAGAAGTGCAAGTTCAGGAAAATGTACTTGGGTATGTGATATCTGGAAATAAACCAAGTGTGAACAAAGTTTTTTTTATTCATTCATGGGACA
This sequence comes from Carcharhinus amblyrhynchos, assembly GCF_965287045.1. Lineage (NCBI taxonomy): Eukaryota > Metazoa > Chordata > Chondrichthyes > Carcharhiniformes > Carcharhinidae > Carcharhinus > Carcharhinus amblyrhynchos. The sequence continues at coordinate 40,609,206 of NC_137324.1, read as the reverse complement.
TGGGGTCACTGGCTGGCCAGTATTTATCCCTAGTCGCCCTTGAGAAGGTGGTGGTGAGCTACTTGTTGAATTACTGCAGTCCATGTTCTATGCATTGGCTTACAATGCTGTTCGGGAGGAATTCCAGAATTTTGACCAAGCGACTGCAAAGGCATAATGATATATTTCCAAGTCAGGATGGTGAGTGGCCTGGAGGGGAACTTGGAGGTGGTGGTGTTCCCATTTATCTGCTGCTCTTGTCCTTCTAGATAGAAGTGGTTGTGGATTTGGAAAGTGCTGCCTAAGGATCTTTGGTGAAATGCTGCAGTACATCTTGTAGATAGTGCACACTGCTGCATCAGTGGTGAAAGAATTGAATGTTTGTAGATGTGATGCCAATCAAGTGGGCTGCTTTGTCCTGGATGGTGTCAAGTTTCTTGAGTGTTGTTGGAGATGAACCAATCCAGGCAAGTGGGGAGTATTCCATCACACTCCTAACTTGTGCCTTGTAGATGTTGGATAGTCTCTGTGGAATCAGGAGGTGAGTTACTTGCCAAAATATTCCAAACATCTGACCTGCTCTTGTAGCCATTGTGTTTATGTGGTGAGTCCTGTTGAGTTTCTGGTCAATAGTAACCCCAATCCAGTGGTGATTACACCATTGAATGTCAAGGGACGATGGTTAGAGTGTCTCTTATTGGTGATGGTCATTGCCTGGCATTTGTGTGGCGTGAATATTACTTGCCATTTGTCATCCCAAGTCAGGATATTGTCCAGATCTTGTTGCATTTGAACATGGACTGCCTCAGCATCTGAGGAGTCGTGAATGGTGCTGAACAAGGTTAAGGAATAGGTGCCATCAGTCAAAATGACTTCTTTATTCTTAAAGGAAAAATGTGTTTGGTTTCCTACAGCATGCAAAACACTACCATAGGAAGGAATTGTTTCACATTGAATACTGGGAAAGTATTAATAAGTGTCACCCAACCCAAACTGTCTGCAGCTAAACAAATACCACTTTCAAATTTACCACACCATTCGTGAACTCCAGCTAATCCAGCTCGGGGATTTTCACAGTAACTTCATTGCAATGTTAATGAAAGCCTACTTGCAACTAATAAATAAACTTTTTTTTTAATCCAAATGCCTGCTGCCTGTGTCAGTTCCTGTACCAAGGAGGAGTTAAGCAGATTTTTAATTGGTATTGGTTTGAAGGGAAAAGGCAGGAAAATAGGGATGAGGAGCATATCAGCCATGATCGAATGGCTGAGCAGATGGGCTGAATGGCTTAATTCCACTTCTATACCTTATGAGCCTATGAAGTCCTTTTTACCCATCATTCCTATGGCTTGCTGAACAATGTTTGGCTTCCAGTCCAGCAATGTCTCAAATTTAAACCTGTGCTCAGATTCATCCATGATGTTGCCCCTTCCGATCTCTGTAACTTCCTCCTCAATCCATCCTACGCCTGTTTTGAGCAAGAGGTCAGCGAGAGCATGCCCTGCACCCTGGAAGCCCTGGATGAACCTGTATCTGGGGTCACCAATGCAGATGTCAGAGCAGTTTTCTCAAAGGTCAACCCACAGAAAGCGACTGGCCTGGATGGGGTACCCGGATGTGTACTCAGATCCTGCACGGATCAGTTGGCCGGGGTAATCACAGACATCTTCAACCTCTCTTTACAACAATCTGAGGTCCTTATCTGCTTCAAGAAGACGACCATCATCCCTGCACCAAGCAACGTGCCTTAATGACAACTGGCCGGTAGCTCTGACATCCATCATTATGAAGTGCTTCAAAAGGTTAGTCATGGCACGAATCAATTCCAGCCTTCCGGACTACCTGGATCCGCTACAGTTTGCCTACTGCCGCAAAAAGTCAAAGCAGACGCGTTTCCTTGGCCCTGCACTCAACCCTGGAACACCTAAATAAAAAGAACACCTATGTCAGACTCCTATTTATTATACAGCTCAGCCTTCAACACTATTATTCTCGCAAAGCTCATCTCCGAACTCCATGGCCTGGGCCTTGGCTCCTCCCTCTGCGACTGGATCCTGAACATCCTAACTGTCAGGCCACAATCGGTAAGGATAGACGACAATACCTCCTCCATGATCATCCTCAACACCGATGCCCCACAAGGTTGTGTTCTCAGCCCCTGCTTTTCTCCTTATACACCTATGACCAATTCGATTTTCAAGTTGGCTGACAACGCCATCGTAGTGGGTCGGCTCTCAAACAGTGATGAGACAGAGTAAAGGAATGAGATAGAGAATCTGGTGGACTGGTGCGGCGACAATAACCTTTCCCTCAATGTCAACAAAACGCAGTAGATTGTCATCAACTTCAGGAAGCCTAAAGGAGAACATGCTCTTGTCTACATCAACGGGGACAAAGTAGAAAGGGTTGAGATCTTCAAGCATTTAGGTGTCCAGATCACTAACAGCCTGTCCTGGTACCCCCCATTCTGACACTATATTTAAGTAAGCCCACCAACACCTCTGCCTTCTCAGAAGACTGAGGAAATTTGGCATGTCAGCTACGACTTTCATAACTTTTACAGATGCACCATAGAACGTATACTTTCTAGTTGTATGACAGCTTGGTATGGCTCCTGCTCTGCCCAAGATCGCAAGAAACTACAAAAGGTCGTGAATGTAGCCCAATTCATCACGCAAACCAGCCTCCCATCCATTGACTCTGTCTATACTTCCTGCTGCCATGGGAAAAAAATACAAAAATCTGAGGTCACATACCAACCGACTTAAGAAAACCTTCTCCCCTGCTGCTATCAGACTTATGAATGGATGTACCTTGCATTAAGTTGATCATTCTCTACACCCCAGCTATACTGTAACACTACATTCTGCAGTCTCTCATTTCCTTCTTCATGAATGGTATGCATGCAAGAAACAATACTTTTCACTGTAAATACATGTGACAATAATAAATCAAATCAAAAGAGATCTAGGGGTACAAGTTCATAGCTCCTTGAAAGTGGAGTCGCGGGTGGACAGGATGGATAAGAAGGTGTTCGGTGTACTTGGCTTCATTGGTCAGAACATTGAATACAGGAGTTGGGATGTCTTGTTGAAGTTGTGTAAAGACATTGGTAAGGCCATACTTGGAATACTGTGTACAGTTATTATAGAAAGGACATCATTAAACTGGAAAGAGTGCAGAAAAGATTTACTAGGATGCCACCGGCACTGGATGGCTTGAGTTATAAGGAGAGGCTGGATAGACTGGGACATTTTTTCCCTGGCGCTTAGGAGACTTAGGGTTGATCTTATAGAGGTTTATAAAATAATGAGGGATAAAAATCTGCTAGATAGTCAATATCTTTTCCCAGCGTTAGGGGAGTCTAAAACTAGAGGACATAGGTTTAAGGTGAGAGGGGAAAGATACAAAAGTGTCCACGGGGCAATTTTTTCACACAGAGGGTGGTGAGTGTCTGAAACGAGCTGCCAGAGATAGTAGTAGGGGCGGGTACAATTTTGTCTTTTAAAAGCATTTACCATACTAATGGGTAAGATTAATATAGATGGATGTAGGTCAAACATGAGCAATTGGGACTAGCTTAACGGCAGAATCAGCATGGGTTGTGAAAAGGGAATTGTGCTCAACTAATTAATTAGAGTTCTTTGAGGAAGTAACAAGCAAGGTGGATAGAGGGGAGTCTGTGGATGTGGTGCACATAGATTTTCAAAAGGCATTTATTAAGGTGCTGCATAACCGCAGCACGGTGACACTATGGTTCGTAAACAGGTACAGCAGGTGATTAGGAAGCAAATGGAATGTAAGTATTTATTGCAAGAGGAATGAAATATAAAAGTAGTGAAGTTTTACTCCAGCTGTTTTGGTCTCCTTATTTAAGAAAGAATTGAAAGGCTTTAGAAGCAGTTCCGAGAAGGTTCACCCAATTGATTAATGAGACAAAGAACTCATAAAGAAAGATTGAACAGGTTGGACCTTTACCCTTTGGAGTTTAGAAGAATGAGAGGCAATCTTACTGTAAGATCCTGGGGAGATTTGATAGGATGAATACTGGGACAATGTTTCTTTTTGTGGAGGAAGCTGGAATGTGGGCACACCATTAAAAATAAAAGATTTCCCTTTTAAGATGGAGATGAGAACAAGAACAAAGAACAAAGAACAACACAGCACGGGAAACAGGCCCTTCGGCCCAACGAGCCCGCGCCGCCGTCCCACTGTCTCAGTGTCCTATTCATGATTTTAGTCTACGCCTAATGTGCCAGGATCAGGGAGGTCCAATTTAGGGACAATTTAGTACCCAATCAATCAGCCTAAAAGCACATCTTTGGGGATGTGGGAGGAAACCGGAGCACCCGGAGGAAACCCACGCAACCACGGGGAGAACGTGCAAACTCCCACAGACACAGGCCCAAATCCATGTGTCTGCACAGCAACAGAGATAGTCTCTGAGCTGTCATGTTGCCCTCGAGATGGTCCAGTTTAAGCACACTAACGACATGCAGCAATAGGCAACTCCCGAAGCAACGTCCAAGAGCAGCCCACTACAACCTGCCGCATGCATGCCCCTTGCTGGACTTAAATGAGGCAAAATCATTTCTTACAGAATGTAGGTAGTGGTATCTTCTCAGGAAACAGATGGAGGCTGGGTCATGGAATTTATTCAGGACGGAGTTAGACAGATTTTTGATAGAGTGGGTTATGGGGAACAGACGGGAAAGTAGAGTTTGTGACCACAGTCAAGTCAGCCATGATTTATAAACTAATGGAACAGGCTCAAAGGGCCAAATAGCCTGTTCCGAAGATCTGTATTCTTTGCCTACATTTCTATCAGTCACAGTGGTTTCAATGCCATTTGTTATTTAAAGTTACAGTTTATTTATTAGTCACAAGTAAGGCTTACATTAACATGCAATGAAGTTACTGTAAAATTCCTCTAGTCACCACACTCCAATGCCTGTTCGGATCAATGCACGTAACCAGCAGGTCTTTCAGACTGTGGGAGGAAATCGGTGCACCTGGAGGAAACCCACACAGACACGGGGAGAACATGCAAACTCCATGCAAACAGTGACTCAAGCCGGGAATTGAACCTGGGTTGCTAGCACTGTGAGGCAGCAGTGCTAACCATTGCGCCACCGTGCCACACATTTGTACAAATCTCTGCAATTTCCAGAAAAATGAGGTAAGTAATACCAGTCTCTATTGCAGCAGTGAAATTCATGTTTAATCTTTGAGCTGCAGAGAAAACAACTTTCACCCATTAATATAGATTTATATCAAAATAGCAGAAGGACCATGTTCCAACTCACTACACTGCATTTTGATAACTTTTTATTGTTTCATCATTTCACTTAATTCCACCAATTCTTAATGAAGGAAGTATGGACATTTTAACTTTTTAAGAATCATAAGAAAAGCCACATGGCAGAGTACCCTTCACTCAAGTGTGTTCTTAATTTCTCTTCAGAGAGATATTTCCAACTGGAAAAGCAATTGTCATTTATGGAAGGTGTTCAACTTCGAGCTACATACATAATGTTCTTAAAGTCCTTTAATCCTTCATGAATATTTACATACCTGAGACTTTACTAGTTACCAATATACCCAGAGCCACTGCAAATCCACTGGCAAAAGTAACAGTCAAAAAGTCTTTGTGTGTCCCATAACTGAGAACATATTGTGCTCCTGCTCCACAGCTAAGCATCTGCAATGAAAAATGGCAATAATCAATATTTGCTCTGATTGTAGATTGACTTACAGAGTGCCCGAAGAATGAAATTCAGGATACGTTCCAAATTTTTATAGTAGGAAGTTGGCATGGGGTAGGGGCAATGAGGTGGAGTTTGGGACTGTGTGACTTGCTGTCACTATGTTGATACTTTAGTTCCATTCTAGGATTTTGTTTGTGTCGCTTGGCACAAGATTTGACAGATTGCACTGCCAACTAATGGGAGAGCTCAAATCCCAGCTTTAGCTGATACTTGGATTAACATGGTCAAGATTTGCTAGCTGTGTCAATTATTCAATGCAGCCTTGCATTCCACCTCAGTAAGGAAAAAAATAATGCCGTCTAGCTCAGCTCATGGGTATTCCCTGTCGGATGGTTTTGGAAATAATGCAGGTTTTCCTGTTTTTCAAATTGCAGGTTATCTTTTGATTTGATTATTATTGTCACATGTATTGAGATAAGCGAAAATTATTGCTTCTTGCACATACAGTTCACAGAGTGCATAGAGGAGAAGGAAAGCAGAGAGTGCAGAATGTGGCATTACATTCAAAGCTAGGGTGTAGAGAAAGAGCAACTTAATACAAGATAGGTCCATTCATAAGTCTGATGGCAGCAGGGAAGAAGCTGTTCTAGAGCCGATCGGTACATAACATCAGACTTTTGTTATCTTTTTCCTGATGGAAGATAGTGGAAGAGAGAATGTCCGGGTGCATGGGGTCCTTGATTATGCTGGCTGCTTTTCCGAGGCAGCGGGAAGTGTAGACAGAGTCAATGGATGGGAGGCTGGTTTTGCGTGATGGACTGGGTTACATTCACAACCTTCTGGAGTTTCTAGAGGTCTTGGTCCGAGCATGAGCCAAACTAACTAACCCTTACTCTAATTCCCTCTCTCTTAAATTTGAAAGTTAAACTGTAAACTGCTTCAAATAAAAATAATAAGTACAGTTAAAGAAAAAAGTCATCAGGGTTTGTGAATTGAAGTGGAACTATGTAGAAACAAAGATTGAACATGTTTAATTGCACACGACAAATTTTGCTTTACTTTACATTTTAGCAGTTAGAGAAATAAACTTGTTGTACACATAAAATAATCACACACATTAAGAGGACATTAATTATTTTAGAAATTTTAAGATGAGTAAATAATAACTACTTAAAATTATAACGTTTCCACACACTCTTGGGGACTGCAAATGGACTCCATACTTACATTCACTTCTGCTGTTAAAATTTACTATGCATTAACCTGCGAAAATATTTATTTAAAATAAACATTGCATATATAATTTTTGTAACTGTCGCAAAAGATTCATCCAATGTAAAAATGTACATCTCAGCAATGAAATGTTATTGAAGTTCAGTGGAAAAACTCACTGTATGAATTAAAGTTCCTAAACATTCAGCAAGGCATTGCTTCATTAGAAGACTTTGAACCTTCAGCATAATCGTCATTTTTCTGCGGATTCCTTTTTGTTTCTCCATTTTTGATCAATTTCTGTGAGAAGTCGTTGCTGATGCAGACTCGGATGAAGCGTAATAGCCTGTTCTTTGCGCACTGAATTTTCCTTTAAATATGCTCAGAATGCTATTGAAACCTTCCTTCAGTGCTATTTAAAGCAAGGGGATATGGCATGTAGCTGACATCAAATCCACTAAGGGCTTGAAAAAGTAAAACTCCTGTTATATTAAGTAGTAAGTCATTCACAATAAATCTCTGCATTCATTTTTTTTAATCAAACTCGTTAGCTTCCCACCGGACGCAACTGAGACATTGCAGTATTAGATTTTGATCCATAGACCAAAATTATGACAGTGGGAACAAAGCACAGGCAGATATTTACTAAAGGAGAATTGACTATTCAATTTCTGTGCATGAACTTAAGCATAATCAACCATAACTATTTATTATGTAACTGAAATTTTTCACAAATGAGGTGATATAAAACTGTGGACCCAGTGAATTTTGCAAGCAATTTTGCTTTTAGTTTCAGACCTAATTCACAAGCTTTCTGGGTCCAAAGTGCAACATTGGTTCGACCCTTTCATGAGCGTAAATTGAGTGTGACAATAATCAATTTAGCAGTGCAGATATTCACTTCTGATCAACAAAGTGGTCAGGTGACTGCAAAACTGTCTACAACGACCACTAACTGAACCCGCCATAACTGTGGCTACAAGGGCAGGGCAGAGATTGGGTATTCTACAGTGAGTAACTCCTGACTCTCCAAAGCCTGTCCATTGTCTAACGGGTACTGGAGTATGATGGAATCACCCTCCATTTGCCTGGATGATGCAGCTTTTACAACACTCAAGAAGCTCAACACCATCCAGGACAAAGCAGCTTGACTGGCACCTCATCCACCACCTTCAACATCCACTCCTCCCAACATCGCTCACAGCGGTTACAAAGAAAAAAGAACAAATAAAAATACAGCACAGGAACAGGCCCTTTGATCCGTCAAGCCTGCAACGATGATGATGTCTAAACTAAAACCATACGCACTTACAGAGTGCGTATCCCTCCATTCCCATCCTATTCATATATTCATCAAGTTGCCCCTTAAATGCAGCTATTGTACCTGCTCCCACCACCTCCCCAGGCACTGCATTCCAGACATTTAGCACCCTCTATGTAAAAAATCGCCTCGCACATCTCCTCTAAACTTTTCCCCATGCACCTTAAACCTATGGCCCCAGTACTTGACTTTTCTACCCAAGGAAAGAGCATCTGACTATCCACTCTGTCCATGTCGCTCACAGTCTTGTAAATCTCTATCAGGTCTGCTGCCTCACAGCATCAGGGACCTGGGTTCAATTCCCAGCTTGGGTCACTGTTTGTGTGGAGTTAGCACATTCTCCTCGTGTGGGTTTCCTCAGAGTGCTCTGATTTCCTCCCACAGTTTGAAAGACGTGTTGGTTAGGTGTACTCATTTGAAAAGGCACCAGAGTGTGGCAACTAGGGGAATTTCACAGCAACTTCATTGCAGTGTTAATGTAAGCCTTACTTGTGACTAATAAATAAACTTTAAAAAACTTTAAGGTCACCCCTCAACCTCCAGTGAGAGCAAACTGAGTTTATCCAACCTCTCCTCATAGTTAATACCCTCCAGACAAGGCAGCATCCTGGTAAACCTCTTCTGTGCCCTCCCCAAAGTATTCACAACCTTCTGGTAGTGTGGCGGCCAGAATTGTACACAACATTCTAAGTGAAGCCTAACTAAGGTTCTGCACAGCTGCAGCATGACCTGCCAATTTTTATATTCAATGCCTTGATCGATGAAAGTAAGCATATATCTTCTAGACTACCTTATCTACTTGCATTGCCACTTTCAGTGATTGGTGGACATTTACACCCAGATCTCTCTGTCTGTCAATATTCCTAAGGGTGCTACCATTTACTGTATAATTCCTGCATGCATTGGATTTTCCCAAATTGCACTGTGCATCTACAAGATGCACTGCAGCAGCTCACCAAGCAAGCTTCAAAATGTTCTGTCCAAACCCGCAACCTCTACCGGCTGGAAGGATAAGGTGCATGCGAACAGCACCATCTGAAATTTCTAAGTCACACATTACTTTGATGTCCAACACCAAACTGACTAGTGTTACCTAAAGAAAACAATGTACTGTCTCTTTTCAGAAGCAATCAGGAATGGGAAATAAATGCTGGCCTTGCCAGCGATGCCCACATCCCATGAGCAAATGAAACAAAAAGGCTGTGTAAATTCATTGTTGTTAGCATTTGACTCATCGACATGCTTGTATCTGAGCCGATGCCTGGTAATGAGACAGGATGTGACATGGGTAAATATGGTGAGTCAATGTTTCTACAGGTTTGTAAAGAGAAAAAGTTCGACAAAAACCAACATGGGCCCCTTACAGACAGAAATAGGCGAACTCATTACGGGGAGCAAAGAAATGGCTGAGAAACAAAATTTGTACTTTGCTTCTGTCTTCATAAAGGAAGACATGAATAACGTACCAGAAGTTCTGAGAGAAACAAGTTTTAGTGAGGAGCTGAAGGAAATCAGTATTAGAAGAGAAATGGTTTGGGGGAATTGGTGGGATTGAAGGTGGATAAATCTCTAGGTCCTGATAATCTTCATCCCAGAGTAATTAAGGAAGTAGATCTGGAAACAGTAGATCCATTTGTGGTCATTTTTCAAAATACTTTGAAAAATACTGGCTCCTACAGATTTGAGGGTAGCTAATGTGAGCCCATTATTCAAAAAGGGAGGCAGAGTGAAGACAGGGAACTATAGACCAGTGAGCCTAATGTCAGTACTGGGGAGGTTGCTAGAGTTTTATCAAGGATTTTATAACTCGGCATTTGGAAGGCAATGGTATAATCAGACAAAGTCAGCATGGATTTATAAGAGGAAATCATGCTTAACAAATCTATTGGAATTCTTTGCGAATGTAACTAGTAGAGCTGACCAAGGAGAACCAATGGATGTGGCTTACTTAGACTTTAGAAGGCTTTCAACAAGGTTTCATATCGCACACTACTATGTAAAGGTAAAGCACATGGGATTACGGGTAGAATTGGGAGATGGGAAGCAAAAAGTTGGGATAAATTAATATTTTTCCAATTGGCAGGCAGTGCCTAGTAGGGTACCGCAGGGATCTGTGCTAGGACCCCAATGTTATCATCAAGGATTTCATAGCTCAGCATTTGGAAGGCATTAGTCAGCATGGATTTACAAAAGGGAACCCATGCTTGACAAATCTATTGGAAATTTTTTGAGAATGTAACTAGCAGAGTTGATTGAGGAGAACCAGTGGATGTGGTTTATATAGAGTTTTAGAAGGCTTTCAACAAGATCTTACAAAACAGACTATTATATAAAGTTAAAACACATGGGATTGTAGGTAATGTCTTGAGATGGATAGAAAGCTAGTCAGCAGGTAGGAAACAAAGATTTGATATTTTTCTAATTGGCAGTCAATCATTAATGGGGTTCTGCAGGGATTTGTGCTTGGACCCCAACTGTTTACATTATACATTAATGATTTGGAAGAGGGAATTAAAAGTATTATCTCCAAATTTGCAGTTGACATGAAGTGGGAGGGTGAGCTGCGGGGAGGATGCAGAGATGCTTCAGCATGATTTGTATAGGCTGAGTGAGTGGGCATTTTCATGACAGATGTAGTTTTATGTGGATAAAGGTGAGGCTATCCACTTCAATAGCAATAATAGGAAGGCAGGTTATTATTTGAATGGGTGTAAATTGAGAGAGGTGGATACTCAGCAAGGCCTTGGTGTCCTCGTGCATCAGTCACTGAAAGTAACAGGTATAGCAAGCAGTAAAGAAGACAAATGGGATAGGGACGTTTTACTGCAATTATACAGGGCATTGATGAGGTCACAACTGGAATATTGTGTGCAGTTTCGGTGTCCTTATCTGAGGAAGAATGTCCTTGCTATCGAAGGAGTGCGGCGAAGATTTACCAGGCTAATTCCTGGAATGTCAGATCTGTCGTGCGAGGCAGGACTAGATCAGTTAGGATTGTATTCATTGGAGTTTAGAAGAGTGAGCGGGGAGCTCATAGAAACTTATAAAATTCTAATAGCATTAGACAGGGTTGATTCAAAAAGAATTCAATGGTGGGAGAGTTCAGAATGAGGGTATTTTGAGGATAAAGGAAAGCCTTTTAGGATTGCGAGGTGAGATTTCTTTACCCAGTGAGTGGTGAATGTGTGGAATTCACTACCACAGAAAGTAGTTGAGGCCAAAATGTCTGATTTTGAGAAGAAATTAGCTTTTGGGTCTAAAGGGATCAGGGGATATAGGGGGAAAGGGAGATCAGAATATTGAGTTTGGTGATCAGCTATTATCAAAATGAATGGTGGAGCAGGCTCAAAGGGCCAAATGGCCTACTCCTGCCTCTAGGTTCTATGTTTCAATTGATGCTCCTTGAGTTCCTGAGTGCGTTTGGTGGATGGCTTATTTGAGGAGGAAGACAATGCGTTAGTGGTAAACAATGATCGCATATTGAATGTGCATGTTAGGCAGCCTGGTGAGACTATGAACAACAGCGTTATGGTAGTATCATCATCGCTGGAGTCCTCAAGACACTTGCTTTGATCTTCTCATTTGAGATGATTCTCCATTGTTTGCACTCTGCACCAGTGTCCTATCCGTCCATTGGACTCTTACCTTCCTCTGAGACATCTGCTTTTCATGATCTGATTAACTTGTTCTGCATTCCTGCTCGAATTCCAGGATATCCATCTCAAAGTTGCTAAGGATGAGCAAATGGGGCATCATATCACTCATTTGCACGTGTATGCATTATGTATTCTCTCATGAAAAGGCAAATGTGCATTCATTAGTCCACCCTCTACCTGCAACACCATACCAGTTTCATACGCCCAGGCCCCATTCCCCATGAATCAGGTTCAGGCTCCCCTCAGATTTTCACACCTCACACTTATATCCCACCAGAGTTGATTCCCAGCCTTGGCAGGCACAGGTATCTGTACCTTCTGGTACTCTGAATTCTACACTGATGAGCATCATGAAGAACAGCTATCCTTCAAGAGCTCTCCTCCCAGTATTCACCCTTGCTGAGCACAGAAGATGGTTAAACCTTTTGGGGCAAGGGATCCAGATGCAGTGCGTCACATCATGTCAACGACCTATATTGCCACCTCTGATCAGACTGGTGCTGTGGCCTCCTCCTGCCACCCCATGCCATTAGGATATCCCCGCCTTACACTCACTGCCTCCATCAAGGCATGCACACAGTTGTCTGAGAGGCAGGGGGCAGAACGCCCATCAGTATTGCCCTCCTGGTTGGCATGTCGAGCAAGTTCTGTGGCCATAACCTCACATGATGTTGAGATTGCTTCCTGAAGAGCACCCTGAAGTTCCTCAAGAAATCCTGGCAGCAGGTGGGGGCTGCCTCAGCCACATTTAAAAACCCCACTGAATCCCTATTGGACCCAAGTGCCTGTCACACTCCAGTCCCTGTTGCCAACCCCTCTCCAGTGTCACGGCATGTTTCACTAGCCCTCAGTTGGCCAAGCTGTAGGAAATCACGTTGGTCTTACATTCATCACCAGAAGCAAAAATTCCAGTTGCTTCCGAGGCCTCGACGCATGATACAACATGTGCAAAATTCAGGCCGATATTTTCACGTATCCAAATTACAGATAAAATGTGAAACAAAAATCAGGTGTAGTTTGTATAATTGATCAGCATTCCAACAGACGGAGGGCACTCAACAATACTGAAGGAGATGGAATTAGAAAGAGAATGAAAGCTGAATTTAGTTTTACACAGCTCATTAAATACAAGGGTAGTAACAATTGCTGTATTAAAATATTTTGTTATTTCAATTTTTAAACAAGGTCAGAAGTGTGAACTTGGGAGTTATGGGCCTATTAGCTTAACATTAATAGTAAAGAAACACTGAAGTCTATTATAAAGGAAGCACTTTAAGTATATTTAACAAGGGATAAAGGCAATAATTCCCAGCCAGCGTAAGCTTTATGAGATGCAGGACATGCCTCACAAATTTGTTGGAATCCATTAAAGGTCTAACAGGGTAAGTGCGTGATAATGATGTGGAGAATGCCATATATGTTGACTTTCAAAAGGCTTTTAATAAGATGTTCCGCAGAAACCTGTAAAAGCAAAGTGGATAATGAGTTATCTAAATAGTAGGGTGTATAGGGTGGCGGCAATTAGCAGTTCTATCACACAACCATGACCAGCAGGAAATTCTAGGAATGGGTCCTAGACTGTTTGTATTGTAAGACATTTCTAAATTATGTAATCTAAATTTTAGAAATGTAAATTCCAATTGCAGTGTATGTACAAAGGCTATATAGATTTTAAATGCTGCATCTGATTTAGGCTGGTTGCTTGGTGTTGTGACTCCAAAGCTTTTCTTCGCAGTCACTACATTGCGTTTTCAACATTATCCAGTGCCACAACTTTACTGTGGTCCGACCAAAGCACCAAGAGTCATCTCATTTCATGTCACACAATCTAAAGCTGTTCGGCATGTAATAGGTAAACTGAATCTTGCTGCCACCTGTCTTATCACCAATGATCACCATGTCGTATCATTACAATTATATACTTTAGGTTTATTTACTGCACCAAATACAAGGCACCAATCACTTGCAAAGGATTGGGTAAACGCATTATGGATTAATTTAGTAAGACTCAACAAATGAGAACAATGTCAGTATAAAGCTTGAAAACGTCAGAGCTGTGTGTGTGATCTGCTCCAAGGAAAAGTGAAACAAAGACTGGATCACACAACACACTTGATATCCCTTAAAGGCTGTAACACATATACGGCTCTGGTCATCATATTACAGATAGGGTGTGATCAACTGCACGGGGTTTACAAGGGCACTACTGGGACTAGAAATATGTTGTGCATGAGGAAAGATTGAATAAGCTGAGATTTTTTCTGAGTTTCAAATGAGCTGTATAAAATTGTGAGGGACCAAGATAGAGTGGATAGAAAGACCATTGGTGAAGAAGTCAATATCCAGAGGGCATAGATTTCAAGTAATTGGTAGAAAAACTGAAGGAGAGTTGAGGAGAAATATTTTCACCCAGAGGGTGGTGGAGCTCTGGGATCCATTGTCTGTAAGGGTGGTAGAGGCAGATCAATACCAAAATATACTTGTACCCTACTTGTATAATGAAGTAAAATAGGTAATAGCAACTTGACACCCTGTTTTACTTTTATTTTACATTAAAGTCAATACAAAGCGATATACAAAAAAGTTGTCTGTTCACTAGGATCTGCCCTGGGCTATTGCAGAGTCTAAATCTGCTCCCTTTAGTCAGTTGGCCAGGTCAAAAATACTGAGCTCCATGCAGAGATCCACAGATGGACAACACATCATTTGATGTACAACATATTTTAGCAGCCATCTCTATTAGCATTCTTCACACAGAGTAAAGGATTTTGTAGTGATTTTCCTGGCCAGAGGGCTAATATCAGTGTGTGAATAATGCTAATGAGAACTGCGTCCCCTCGCCATACAAACATTAAAAAACTAAACCACTGTACAAAGCACAAGGAAATTCAGTTCTTATTTGCATTTTTCACACTGATATCAGCCCTCCGGTCAGAAACACCACTGCACATTTCCTTCTGCTGCGTGAGCAAGTAAGGTTACTTACAATAAGTTGAAAATGTTCTAATGTTAGTCTATGGACTTTGGTTAGTCATTAAATAAATAGAAGGAAACCAGTGAGGGGGGTGTGAATTATAATGATGGTAATGATGCCAGTGCATGGGTTTAGACTTCCAACATAATGTTCTTGCCTACAGGAATAAACTGGCTAAGTTAACTCAATTGACTTGCTTTAATACAACAGAGTTGACACTTAAACTTAAACTACATTGATTCAAGCTTAAAAAATTAAACATTTAGAAATTTAAGCTATGCATCTACGAACAGCTTAAACACAAGTTTACAGTATACGCTCCAGACCATCTCTCACTTTTCACAACAGTTTATCAAAGGACAAATCTGCATTCTTGATGCATTCCACATCTTGAATCAATTTACAGTCAATAAATTATTTCTGAACTGCATGCACTATTATTTTGTGGGCAAATGCAGTAGTCATGTTAGTGCATAATAGGTCCCAGAAACAGCTAATTGTATAAGCTACCAGTTAAATCATTTTGTTCAGTCATTTTAATACAGGAAGAAATGTTGGACAACTTCTCCTGGAACATTGCCATGGGATCTTTTATATCCAACTAATCAGGCAAATGGGGTCTGAGTTTTAACATAATTAAAAGGTACAATTTGGCACAAAAATAGGGAGGCCACTCAGTTCTTGGAATGTTAGTGTTGAAATGGGGAAGAGGGACCATGAAATGCCGGTACACAAACCATTAATGTTAGAAACACAAGTTAACAAGGCCATTAAAGAAAGCAAAGAACTGAGGCAAGTTTCTAGAGAGATAGAATTGATCAGGGACTTGGGTTCAATTCCAGCTTGGATCACTGTCTATGTGGAGTTTGCATATTCTCCCTGTGTCTGTGTGGGTTTCCTCCGGGTGCTCGGTTTCCTCCCACAGTACAAAGATGTGCGGGTTAGGTGGATTGGCCATGATAAATTGCCCTTTAGTGTCAGGGGGACTAGCTAGGGTAGATGCATGGGGGTTATGGGGATACGGCCTGGGTAGGATTGTGATCAGTGCAGGCTCGATGGGCCAAATGCCTTCCTTCTGCACTATTGGATTCTATGATTCTATACATAGGTATCAGCAAAGGTGCAAATGATAGAATGATACCACAGCCGAGGGCAATGCCCCCTTTGGAATTCTGTTGTTGTTTGGGGCTTTTTTTTTCAATGTGCGACCCTTTTAAATCTTTCTGAGATCAGAATATGCACTGTTTATCACAGGACAATGCCAGCATGCTACTTTCCATGCTGCTGTGTGCCTGTGCATGCACATAGTGCATCAGGAATGTTCACTGAGAGGTTACAACCATCCATCCCGACTGAACAGGCTGGGAATTTTACGCTAGAAAAGACTAGATGGAGGGAAGATCTGATCAACATCTTTGAGGTTATAAAATAATTTAATGGGGTAGACGTGGAGATGATGTTTCCATATGTGAGCTGTCAGAAAAATGAGCTAGCCACTAATAAGTCCAGTAGGAGAAACCTCTATATTCAAACAGTGATTGGAATATGGAACATGTACCAAAACGCACTGGTTCAGTGAGTAACATGGGTGCATTTAAGGGGAAGAGAAAAATAAATAATTTTTGAACTGCACACATTAGTATTTTGTAGGCAAATGCAGTAGCTACTTCTATACATAATAAGGTCCCAAAAAAGAGCAAATGGTTTGAGTTACCAGGCAAATGGTATGTAGCCTTCATAGCGATTGGGTTTGAGTTGTAGGAATAGGTATGTTTTATTGCAATCATATAGGACATTGGTGAGGCCACACTTGGGGTAATGTGTGTGTTTTCATTTGATTTATTATTGTTACATGTATTAGCATACAATGAAAAGTATAGTTTCTTGCACACTATACAAAGCATACTGTATATAGAGAATGAAGTGAGAGAGTGCAGAATGTAGTGTTACTGTCACAGCTAAAGTGTAGAGAAAGATCAGCTTAATATAAGATGGGTCCATTCAAAAGTCTGACAGCAGCAGGGAAGAAGCTGTTCTTGAGTCGATTGGTACGTGACCTCAGACTTTTGTACCTTTTTCCCCAACAGAAGAAGGTGGAAGAGAGTACGTCCAGAGTGTCCTTGGTGATGCTGGCTGCTTTGCCGAGGCAGAAGGGAAGGTGAAGACAGAGTCAATGGATGGGGGGCTGGTTTGTGTGATGGACTGGGCTTCGTTCATACCCCTTTGTAGTTTCTTGTGATCTTAGACAGAGCAGGAGCCATACCAAGCTGTGATACAACTGGGCAGAATGCTTTCTTTGGTGCATCTGTGAAAGTTGTTGAGAGTTGTAGCAGACATGCCAAATTGGTACCCTTATCTGAAGAAGGATGTCCCTGTCACAGCGAAGGTTTATCAGGCTGATTCCTGGGATGGCAGAACTGTCACATGTGGAAAGCCTAAGTCGGTTATGAGTTTATTCATTACTACCACACGTAAGCTTACATTAACACTGCAATTAAGTTACTGGGAAAATCCCTAGTCGCTCGGTACACTGAGGGAGAATTTAGCATGGTCAATGCACCTAACCAAATTGTCTTTCAGACTGAGGGAGGAAAACGGAGCATCCAGAGGAAACCCATGCAGACACAGGGAGAACTTGCAAATTCCATACAGACAGTGACCCAAGCCAGGAATCGAACCTGGATCCTTTGCACTGTGAGGCAGCAACGTTAACTACCATGCCACCCCGACAATTATATTCACTGGAGTTCAGAACGGTGAGAGGGGATCTCATAGAAACTTAAAATTTTAACAGAGTTAGATGGGGTAGATTAAGAAAGCATGTTCCTGATAGTTGGGGCATCCAGAAATGGGGGTCATTGTTGAGGATAAGGGAGTAAACCATTGAGAACTGAGGGAAGGAAAATTTCTTCACCCAGAGTGGTGAATGTGTGGAATTCATAACCATTGAATGTAGTTGAGGTCAAAATATTCTGTGATTTCAAGAGGGAATTAGATATAGCTCTCGGAGCTAAAAGAACCAAGGGATACGGCGGAAGAAAGAAAGATCAGCATGTTGACCAGCCATAATCAAAATGAATGGTGAAGACTCAAAGGGCCAAATGGCTTACTTTGGCTTCTATTTTCTATGTAATTATTAGTCTGCTGAAACAGGTCCACACAAGGAAAAGCATTGCTTGACAGCATTTGATCTTAGATTTATTTTGTCAATGGCACAATGTTTATTTACAGAAGATAATGAGATTGCACTTTGTGACTGATACTCCAAAGTTAGTCTGGTTGATTGACACTTTTCTACAGCTGTAATAACAGGAGTTTTTTTAAAGCAAGTTATGAATGCCAAGGTGTTTTCATATATCCCATTGTTTATCAAGATTGATACGATCCAATCAACTGTCTCTGTCACTTTCCTCCCCTCTCCTGAATCCAAAAGATTAAATTTCTAAACTTTCCCCATGCCCTAGGCCCAAACTTGTACTGCACTCCTGGAAGGAATTCTATATTCAACCCTCCATAAAATAGAAGTGATTCAAAACTCCTGCCCATGACCCAATTCCACCATTCCATCTATCCATCACTTCTGTGCTTGCTGTCCTTTGTTGGCGCTAAAGTAAAGCAACTCCTTTAGTTTGGAATTCTCATCCCCTTTTTCAAATTTCTCTCGGCCACAGCCCTATTTCTGTAATTTTCTTCAGCCAGATGATAGGGCAGTATGGTGGCACAGTGGTTAGCACCGCTGCCTCACAGTCCCAGTGACCCAGGTTCGATTCCCAGCTCGGGTCACCGTCTGTGTGGATTTTGCACTCAGTGTTTGCCTGGATTTCCACCTGGTGCTCCGGTTTCCTTCCACAGTCCGAAACTCGTGCTGGTAAGGTGCACTGGCAGTGCTACATTCTCCCACAATATACCCGAACAGGCACCGGAATGTGGTGACATGTGGATTTTCACAGTAACTTCATTGCAGTGTTAAAGTAAGTCTACTGTGACACTAATAAATAAACTTTATCTTAAGATAGGCCTGAGTTACTTGCACTCCTCTCATTCTGGCCTCTTGAGGATTCCCAATTTTAATCAGTTCACCATTGGCCAAAGTCTGAAGCTCTGGAATTCCCTTTCTAACACTCTCCACCTCACTTGCCTTCTTTAAAACACTGCTTAAAACTGGTGTGTTTGACCAAGCTTCTGGTCACCTGCACTAGCATCTCCTTAAGTAGTTTGGTATCAATTTTATTTTATAGCAGTCCTGTAAAACAGCTTATGATGTTTGATTAACTTTAAATACAAATTGTCTTTGTTGTGTCAAATGGCCTGCTTCTGAGCTATAATTATGACATAAGGAGACAGCAACAAAGGAGCAGTCTCTCAGGACTGAATTAAAGTACCAAACTCAATTATGTGCTGGACTGGGACTTAAACCCACGGTTGTCAGAAGTGTGTGCTACTAGGTAAGCCAAGCTGAAACCTTTAATACTGAGATCCATTAGTGCAACAAGATTGTAATATAGAAGGAATACTTATATTGTTTAAATCCACTCACCTTTGCAGAGTTCAATCTTCTCTAAGCTCTGCACCAACTGGACTGGTAACAAATGCCTTTTTTCCCACTGCCTTGAAGACATTTCCTCTACTTTTGTCATCAATATAGTATTTACTGAAGTACATCTCAAATTCAAATTTACTCAAGGTGTCTATATAACATAGTCAACATAGAAGAATCCCCCAGAGCACTTTGTAAAGGCATAATAAAAAAAGATAGCAAGCCAAAGAAAGAAGGCACAGAAGACCGGGCCCTGTACTCATCGGAGTTTCTAAGAATGACCTTAATGAGACGTACAGAATTCTCCAGAGGATTGACAAGTTAGATGCTGAGAGGTGATTTGTGGGGGAGTGGAGAACCAGAGGGTATAATCTCAGAGTAAGAGGTTTCCCATTCAAGACAGGAAAGAGGAGTTTCTTCTCCACAGGGTAGTGAATCTGGATTTCTTTACCGCAGAGGGCAGTTGAGGCTGAGTCATTAAGTCTGCTCCAGACTGAGATAGACAGATTTTTACTCAGTGAGGGAAGCCAGATTACGGGGACAAAGTGAGAAAGTGGAATTGAGGATTATCACATCAGATCAGTCATGATAGTCACCACCATCTGCGGGTGGCATGGTGGCACAGTGGTTAGCACTGCTGCCTCACAGCTCCAGGGACCCTGGTTCAATTTACAGCTTGAGTCACTGTGTGTGGGGAGTTTATGTGGGTTTCATCCGGGTGCTCCGGTTTCCTCCCACAGTCCAAAGATGTGCAGGTTAGGGTGATTGGACATGCTAACATTGCCCCTTAGTGACCTGGGATGTGATGGGTTAAAGGGATTAGCAGGGTAAGTAAGCACGATGGGGCCTGGGTAGGATTGGTGTCAGTGCAGACTCAATGGGCTGAATGGCTTCCTTCTGCACCATGGGGATTCTATGATTTAACTGAATGGTGGAACAGACTTGATGGCTGACTTATATGGAGTGACAGGGAGATTTAATTGAGAAGTATAAAATAATTAGGGGCCTACATAGATTGGAGAGGCAAGACCTGTTTCCCCTAGCTGAGAGGTCGATAGCCAAAGAGCAGATGTTTATGATAATTGGCAGATGGATTTAAGGGGAGTTGAAGAAATGGTGTGCCAAATTTCAAATGACCACAACAATTTATACCACAGGAGGAGAGAGTACTTATTGGTTGGCATGTTGACATTGATTGGTCGAGATATTGTCAGGGAGAAAGCAACAAGGCTCCCCATGCTTCTGGGTAATTCAAGAATGCACAAGACTTGAACATATTCCTACTGTTTGCAGAGAACAGGTTCCTGTGAATGAATATATGCTGCTTCTAGCTTAACACAATCGATTACCTTAAATTTGTTGTTAGTGTAACTATTAGTTCACAAAGTGCTGCCCAATTGTGGAATCACATCTAACTAATTTGCAAGTGTAGTGCTGGTTGAGTATAGTCTGTATCCTGCATATTACAAACAGCCAGAGGAACATATTGTTTGATTTGATCACTGAATAACTGGGACATAGGGTCTACATACTTGGCAATACACTGACACTGAGTCATACACATTTTCTTAATTCTATTCTTGTCTTCTTAGAAATTCATTTTCAGTCAATTAACTCACCTCCTGACTCCCCAACACCAGTCCACCATTTACAAGGCACAAGTCAGGAGTGTGATGGTATACTCCCCACTTGCTTGGATGGGTGCAGTTGCAACAACACACAAGAAGTTTAACATCATCCAGGACAAAGCCGCCTGCTTGATTAGTACCTCATTCATAAACATCCATTTCCTTCACCATTGACACTCAGTAGCAGCAGTGTGTACTATCTACAAGACGCACTGCAGTAATTCATCAAAACTTCTTTGGCAGCACGTTCCAAACCCATGACCATGGGAACACCATCACCTGCAAGTTCCCCTCCAAGCTGCTCACCATCCTGACTTGGAAATATATCGCTGTTCCTTTGCAGTTACTGAATCAAAATCCTGGAATCCCCTCCCTAGGCATTGTGGGTCAATCCACAGCGTGTGGACTGCAGCGATTCAAGAAGGTGGCTCACCACCACCTTCTCAAGGGCAACTAGGGATGGACAATAAATCTTGGCCAGCCAGTGAAGGCCATGTCTCACAATAAAAAAAACTTAAATGAATATATAAAAACATTTATTATTTTCAGTAATGTTATTTATAATACTTATTTTACTGCACTATTCTTCCAAAAGCACAGCGCCAAAGGTTAAGCACTTGAGTACCAATCTGGAATAGATTCACATCACTAGATCTTCCATTTCTCTGTTACTGCTTCAACTGATTTCACTAGACCAGCTCCAAGAATCTCAAAGTCTTCCAACACAGCCTCCACGTTGGGGATCATGTGAAGTCCGTTTTCTTTAGTTTCCAACATTTTTGCATTGACGTGTGAAATCTGTAATTGACAGAATAAATAAAGCTTGTTTCAAGCCAGATTCTATAGCAAAACATGATAAATAATTTATACCAAAACATGTGGAAAGTTAGCTCGCACACATGAAATAGTAAGAAGCCTCACAACACCAGGTGAAAGTCCGGTAGGTTTATTTGGTACCATGAGCTTTCACAGTACTGCTCCTTCCATCAGGAGCTGATATAGGAGCAGTGCTCCGAAAGCTCGCGATTCCAAATAAACCTGCCGGCATCTCCATATCACACCTAAAACAGTAATTTTTTGAGGTTATTGTTGTGAAAATGTCTACTTTCACTATTCAAATGTCTTAAGATTACGTTTGAGAGATGACATTTTTAAACGCAAGATAAATTAAAACACCTGGTGAGAAGCTGAACAATAAAATTCAAAGTGTTTGCAATTCAACAGGTGTTTATCTCGGGAGATCAGAGTTTGAAATGGAAAAAAACGTTAAACGGGTGACTCCTTTCTGAATTTGGTGGAGGTAGGACGTCTATAGCTATATTCAGAGGGGATTAAATTATTCATGCTGTTTTACTAAATAAAAGGAAGATTTGGGAACAGGAAATAATTAGCTCAGGGGGAGGGGATATGCTTTTTTTTGGCTTTTGAGTTTATCCGGGAGATTTCTTTCGGAAACAGTCAGAGCCCGGGAGCAGCTTTGAGAGGCAAAGAGGAAGAATTTGCCAGAGCTATAGACCAAAGGATAGGGACCATCGAAAACCAACAGTGTTTTCTGATTTTGGAATCAAACTGGGGTGTCCTCCATTGTGAGGTGCTTAAGGAGAGTTTGGAGGGTCACCAGGCCAGATGCTACTGAAAGCACCCAAGAATTCTCAGACCTTGCAGAATAGAAGGAACCCTGATGCATCCTGGAGGAGAATCAGTGAATTCTGGACAACTGAGACACCTTTGGAATTCCTACAGTGCATGAGACCATTTGGCCCATCAAGTCTCTGACAGAGCATCTTACCCAAGCCCTATTCCCCTAACCCCACATATCTACCCTATTAATCACCCTAACCTACATTTTTGGGGACACTAAGGGGCAACTTAACCTGGCCAAACTACCTAACCTGCACATTTTTGGACTATGGGAGAAAACAAGAGCACCCAGAGGAAACCCACGCAGACGCTGGACCCTTCGAGCCTGCTCCACCATTCATCTTGACAGTGGGTGATCATCAAATTTAATATCCTGATCCCACCTTCCCCCCACTATTCTGGTCCTACCTTCCCCCGATATCCTTTGATCCCTATAATTCTGGCGTCTTTGCATTTCTGGTTATAATTACTCCACCACTGATCACTTTGTATTCAGTTGCCTACGCTCCAAGATCTGGAATACCTTCCCTCTATCTCACTTTACTTAATAAAACTTACCTCTTTGACCTCTTTTGATCAGTTGATCTAATATATCCTCATGTAGTTAGTGCCATACTTTGTTTAATAATGCTCCTGTGAAGTGCCTTGGGGCATTTCATTGTGCTAAAGGTGTTATCTAAATACAGGTTGTTATCAGAGGGAAGTACATGCCATTTCTTTTTCCCCAGAGAAGTGTAGCAAGACCTAGACCATAATGTTTAATAAGCAGCTTAGATCAAACTACAAATTCAGCTAATATATTTTAAAGAGGTCCGTGGAAACAAAAAATAAGTTAGGACAGCGATTCAGACAAAAGAAACTAAGGATAGCTAGAAGAAATATTGGAGGACAAATGAAAACATAAATAGTAGCAACCAACAAGAAAGGCTGAAAAACAATGTCAACAGCAGAAAGAAAATCAACAGTCAAGGGGATATATGAGCTAAAACTTTTACAGACCATCAAGATATCCTCACATCAGTTTACACAAAGGTGTGACAGGACTGATTTTTGCTGGTGCTTAATCATACAATTGTGTGTTCTGTGTTCCTTGATTCAAGAGAATGCAAGAAATTAAAAAGCAGTATCACCGGGGATATGTCTAAAAGACACATTAGTTCGTTTCCTGATTAAATATGATTTCTCTGTGAATAGGGAGACAGAACATTAGATTGGGACTAGTTGGTTTAATGTATATGGTAATGGAATCCTTAGTCAACTGTAATGAAAAGCATCTGGGAAAGAAAAATGCAATAATGAGCAGTCATCACCAATTCCAAAAGGCAAGGTCATGCTTGGCCAACCCTCATGAATTCATCAAAGAAGTAAAAAGACAGTAGATAAGTACAGAGGCAACGGCCTAGTGGTATTATCGCTAAACTACTAATCCAGAAGCCCACCATGTTCCAGTGCAGTGAACTACAGCAGCTTACTGCCAGTAGCTGCTCTCCTTCGCTCAAATGTAGAAGTCTAACCTTGTCTGGGAGTTTTCAGGAATATCTTAGACCTGTCCCCGCTCGTGGTAACCTGAATCACATGGGCCTTCTACCGAGGTCAAAATACTAACTAGTTATCCTCGAGATCTACACACTAAGTATGTGGACGAAGATAGAGCAGTTGATGTCGCATACATGGATTTTAGTAAAGCGTTTGATAAGGTTCCCCATGGTAGGCTCACGAAAAAGGTAAGGTGTGGAATAGAAGGAAATTTGGCCGATTGGATAATTAACTGGCTGTATCATAAAGACAGAGGGTGGTGGTGGTGGAGGGAAAGTTTTCAGACTGGAGGCCAGTTACCAGCCGTGTACCACAGGGGTCAGTGCTGGGTCCTCTGCTATTTGTGATTTTTATCAGTGACTTGGAAGAGGGGGCTGAAGGGTGGGTTAGTAAATTTACTGATGACACCAAGATTGGTAGAGTAGTGGATAAGGTGGAGGGCTCTTGTAGGCTGCAAAGAGACATTGATAGGATGCAGAGCTGGGCCAAAAAGTGGCAGATGGAGTTTAATCCCGATAAGTGCAAGGTGATTCATTTTGGTAGGACAAACTTCAATGCGGATTACAGGATCAAATGAAAGGGTTCTGAGGGACATGGAGGAACACAGAGATCTTGGGGTTCATATCCACAGATCTCTGAAGGTTGCCACTCAAGTGGATAGAGCCGTGAAGAAGGCTTATAGTGTGTTAGCGTTTATTAACGGGGGGTTGAGTTTAAGAGCCATGCGGTTATGCTGCAACTATACCGGTCGTTGGTGAGACCACATTTGGAAGATTGTGTTCAATTCTGGTCACCTCACTATAAGAAGGATGTGGAAGAGCTGGAGAGAGTGCAGAGGAGATTTGGAGGGTAGATCTTATGAGGAAAGGTTGAGAAAGCTGGGGCTTTTCTCTGTAGAGCGGAGGAGGATGAGAGGCAACTTAATAGTGGTTTATAAGGTGATCAAGGGAAATAGTTGGAGTAGACGTGCAGAGACTATTTCCTTGGATGGATGTAGCTGATACTAGGGGGCATAACTATAAGGTTCATGGTGGGAGATATAGGAGGGATGTCCAAGGTAGATTCTTTACTCAGAGTGTGGCTGGGGTGTGGAATGCACTGCCTGCTGTGACAGTGGAGTCGGACACTTTAGGAGCTTTCGAGCGGTTACTGGATAGGCACATGGAGCACACCAGAATGATAAGGAGTGGGATAGTTTGTTCTTGGATTTGGACATAGCTCAGCACAACATTGAGGGCCAAAGGGCCTGTACTGTGCTGTAATGTTCTATGTTTCTATCCCAACTTTCTTTCACCTTAGAAGTAAATGGACAGTTTGAAGCACAATTCTTTACAATCTGACATTCTCAACACTTATCTGGGACTCACTGTTGTTTCATCATTAGCGTGCATGCTACTATCTCTGTCTCCCTGGGGGCTCCTAACAATCAAGCCACCTAGGCTTACTGTAAAAATATATTTCAGCACTGCTTACATGACCCCCTTTACTTTACCTTAAACTGAAGGCACTGTCCCAAAACTTCATTATTGTAACACTGTGAATAACCTTGGTTAGACCCCACTTCAGACTTCTTTGCCAGTTCTGGCATTCACATTATTAAAAAATGTGGAGGGACTAGAGAAGGAGAGAATGATTCCTGCTCTAAAAAGGACTGGGATGGATAGAACTGCCACTCAGTGATAGAGGAGCTTCTGGTCCTGTGGTACTCAATGGACCAAATGATCTTGTTCTGTGCTTTAACTGTTCTAATGATCAAGTATAAAAATCTCATGTGGTGAGCCAGTTAGCAAAGTCATTGAGATAGAATGTTTTTTAGTTAATAGGATTAGCGAGGGTGCAGCCAACCATTACTTGTTGAAAGGGAGAGATAACAAGGATATTCAATGCAGGGTGTAGTCTATAACCATAATGGCCGGAATGTTATAGCTGTTCATGCCGCCGGGATTTTCCCCATCCCATGGACGGGTGTCAATTTCTCTGACTTTGCTGCAGCGGGAGTGTGGCATGAACAAACGGTAAGATTGGGCTCAATTAGTGAGAAGGGGTACGTGAACAAATGAAGCATCATAGAGTCATAGCATCATAGAGGATTACAGCATGGGAACAGGCCCTTCGGCCCAACTTGTCTATGCTGCCTTTTTTTTTAAACCCCTAAGCTAATCCCAATTACCCGCATTTGGCTCATATCTCTCTATACTCATAGTACCCATGTAACTATCTAAATGCTTTTTAAAGACAAAACTGTACCTGGCTCTCCTACTTCCTCTGGCAGCTTGTTCCAGATGCTCTCCACCCTGTGTGTGAAAAAACTGCCCCTGTGGACACTTTTGTATCTCTCCCCTCTCATCTTAAACTTATGCCCTCTAGTTTTAGACTCCCCTGCCTTTGGGAAAAGATATTGACTATTTAGCTGATCTGTGCCCCTCATTATTTTATAGACCTCTATAAGGTATTTTCTCTGGATGGTAGGAGGCTGAGGGGTGATCTCGAAAAGATCCAGAGAAAAGGTTCCAGTCTGTTCAGTCTCTCCTTATAACTCAATCCATCAAGACCCAGTAACATCCTAGTAAATCTTTCCTGCATTCTTTCTAGTTTAATAATATTCTTTCTGTGATAGGGTGACCAGAATTGCACACAGTATTCCAAGTGTGGCCTAAGCAATGACTTGTACAGCTTCAACAAGACATCCCAACTCCTGTAGTCAATGTTCTGACCAATGAAACCAAGCAGGCCGAATGCCTTCTTCACCACTCTGCCCACCTGTGACTCCACTTTCAAGGAGCTCTGAGCATGTATCCCTAGATCTCTTTGTTCTGTAACTCTCCCCAACACCCTATTAACTAAGTCCTGCTCTGGTTCAATCTACCAAAATGCATCATCTTGCATTCGGCTAAATTAAACGCTGTTTGCCATTCGTCAGCCCATTGGCCCAATTGATGAAGATCCCACTGCAATCGGAGATAACTTTCTTCACTGTCCACCATGTCACCAATCTTAGAGTCATCTGCAAACTTACTAACCATGTCTCCTATCTTCTCACCCAAACCATTAATACAAACGACAAGTAACAGTGGACCCAGCACTGATCCTTGAGGCACACCGCTGGTCACAGGCCTCCAGTTTGAAGAATAATTCTCTACAACCATCCTCTGGCTTCTGGCAAGAAGCCAATTTTGTATCCCTTTAGATACCTCACCCTGGATCATGTGAGATTTAACCTTATGCAACAACCTACCATGCAGTACCTTGTCAAAGGCCTTGCTAAAGTTCAATTAGGCAGCATCAACTGCACTGCTCTCATCGACCTCCTTGGTTAACCCTTCAAAAAACTCAATCAAATTTGTGAGAAATGATCTTCCACTCACAAAGCCAGTCAGCAAACTCAGTAGAGGGACTGGCAGAAAGACTAATGTTCAAAAGGAAGAAAGGATTAAAATTACTGGGATTCATTTGATATTCACCTACAGATTAACAAACAGCATTACAGGTTAGTAATTTTAATATTAAGACAAAATGTAAATCTCCAAACTGTCCAAAAGCTTAACTGAACACAACTGACACCTGCAGTGGAGGCAAGGGCATGATTTTACTCCAGTTCTTTCACTGGATAACAAAGGCCCTATTATCTTCAGCTTTAGAGAAAGTACATTTGTGGTGCCTGTATTATTCATCTTCTGAGAAACTCTCGATGTATATTGCAGTTAAGCTACCACATATCCTACCTGCCAATTAAAAGTGGAATTCCAGTGGTATGTCCCGACCCAGCTACAGGTCATAATAAAGTGACACGTATGGGTTCATGAGAAAATGAACATTAATATGAAAAGGATTTTTTTAAAGAGTTGACACCATCTTATTCTGAACTAAAATTTGATTAAGACAGAATTTGAAGTTATTAATAGCAATGCAATAGTACACTTCAATTTAGTTCAAATATTCCAAAATTGTTCTGTTGTGCATACCTTAAAAGGTTGAGGTGTAAAAGCCTGAGGTTTCCAAAGCACAGCAATCAAACTTCCACCATAGGCATCGTAGAAAAATAGCGCAAACTCTCCAAAAGCACTCTGTAACAGAATAATCACTGCAATTAAGATCCACCTCAAAACTAATGTTCAAACAATCAATGCTTGCCTACTAATGGAGCTAGAATAGATTTCAAGTCCAAACTAAAAAGGACAACTTTTATAACTGAGAAGGGAAAATTCATCTGGTAAAATGTTGACCTTGAAATGATCCACAAACAAGACACTGTACCTAAACTGCTACCCGTATTTGCTCAAAGCCCGTTTAGTTATTGGTACGAATACAATGAACAGGTCAAGGAGGAGAGAAAGAAGAAATACACTCAAATTGATGGCGCATTATCTCAAAAGATGACTTCAAATTTCATCCCACTCTACCATAAATAAGCTACTGGAATTTCACCCCTATGTTAAATAGCTTGAAATGCTCTCTCCAAGCATAACGCAGGATTGGGACAGGTAACATTCTTCTTCTTTGTTAATGTAAAAGTAGACAAGATCTTCAAATCTGTGATCAGAGAGACACCAGGTGTCCCCATCTTCAATTGATTGGATGACCAAGACTGGTGGCGTAGCGAACAGTGAAGAAAGTTATCTCCAATTGCAACGGAATCTTGATCAATTGGGCCAGTGGGCTGACGAATGGCAGATGGAGCTTAATTTAGACAAATGCAAGGTGATGCATTTTGGTAGATTGAACCAGGGCAGGACTTACACAGTTAATGGTAGGGAGTTGGGGAGAGTTACAGAACAAAGAGATCTAGGGGTACATGTTCATAGCTCCTTGAAAGTGGAGTCACAAGTGGACAGAGTGGTGAAGAAGGCATTCGGCGTGCTTGGTTTCATTGGTCAGAACATTGAATACAAGAGTTGGGATGTCTTGTTGAAACTGTAAGGCCACACTTGGAATATTGTGTGCAATTCCGGTCACCCTATTACAGAAAGGATATTATTAAACTAGAAAGAGTGCAGAAAAGATTTACTAGTATGTTACTGGGACTTGACGGATTGAGTTATAAGGAGCGGCTGAGTAGACAGGGACTTTTTCTCTGGAGCATACGAGCCTGAGGGGTGACCTTATACAGGTTTATAAAATAATGAAGGGCATAGACAAGGTAGATAGTCAATATCTTTTCCCAAAGGTAGGGGAGTCTAAAACTAGAGGACATAGGTTTACGGTGAGAGGGGAGAAATACAAAAGTGTCCGGAGGGACAATTTTTTCACACAGAGGGTGGTGAGTGTCTGGAACAAGCTGCCAGAGATAGTAGAGGCAGGTACAATTTTATCTTTTAAAAAGCATTTAGATAGTTACATGGGTACGATGGGTATAGAGAGATAATGGGCCAAACGCGGGTAATTCGGATTAGCTTAGGGGTTTCAAAAAAAAGAGGGGGCATGGACAACTTGGGCCGAAGGGCCTGTTTCCATGCTGTAAATCTCTATGACTGGCTCTTCTTGGGACTCTAAAGCACAATATTGTGCTTACCATGTCTCCAATCAGTTCACACACAGTGAAATACTTTGTGTTGAAGCAAATGTTATTTTATGCAATGAGGAAGCAACGGCCATTTTGTGCACATGCTCCTATAGAAATAGATTACTGAAAAGTTAAAAGTTCTTTGTGGAACTGGTTGACACAAGTAGAACGCAGGGGTGTATTTGGCCTAGTTCACATCAACCATGGCAAAAGAACAGCATACTTATAACATAAAGCAAGATCTTAGGAGAAAAAAAAATTCTCAATTTATAAATTAGAAGCTGGTTATATTGCTTCTGGCAGTGAATCAAATTGGCTGGATAACTCCTGAGAAAATACGCCTGTAAGCAGTTTACTGAGTAGAACATTTCTCTGCTTGCACATGATTAATTGAATGAAAAAGCAAGCCAATTGTATCGGACAGGGAAATAAGTTCTCCAAGTTAGCACATGTACTTTAAGTTGCCATTCCTCTAAAGTCTTTGAATAATTGGATTAGAGCCGGAGATAAGAGCCAGGTGTCTCACACATCTTGCATAACCCCCCCTGTTGGTTATGAAGCACTGTTGTGAGACTGAAGTACACTGGTTGATTTTGCAATCAGTGCCTGTTTCTGTCCACGAGGCACTATCTATTCAGTCATTTTGAGTGCCGTTGTCAAACTAAATTCCAATTGCACATTTAATTGAGCCGTGTTGACAAATGCAACGAATCAATATAATGTACCTCAGGTCCGTGCTGAAAAGTTTCAGAAGATGAATTGGGAAAGATAAACAAGGAAAGTGGGAAAGGCCAGTAGGGCAGCAGGAATGAAAAGGGGTCAGAATGCAAGAGAAATACGTGCAAGAGGACAGGGTCAGAAAGAAAATGAGGCCATCAATTGCAGACATCAAGGAAGATGCTGGGCAGGCTGGTTGTCAGTGAAAATAAGCAGCAGCATGTTGAGTGGCAGAGTAGGCTCAAAGGACCAAATAATCTACGTCTGTTTTCTCTGTTTCTATTGGAAAATCAAAAACTGCTGCTGTAAATTATCCATGAGTATCTGGTATAAAAAGACGTCAACCCAAACATGATGTTGATGTGCTGTTAAGAAATGTTTTTTTAAATCATGTTGGGAGCAAGTTCTGTTTTTTGCATTGTGGTACCGGCTGCCTGCATAGGTGTCCTTTTATTGCTGCTTCAATGATTTAAATGGGGTTTTGTTTATTTTTACTCTAGGCCTCCTGCAGCATCCAGGATATTTTAGAACCTTGAATTGTCACAGGAAGTATGATTTGATTTATTATTGTCACATTCAGTGAGAAGTATTGTTTCTTGCGCACTATACAAAGCATACCATTCACAAAGAAGGAAATGAGACAGTGCAGAATGTAGTATTACAGTCATAGCTAGGGTGTAGAGAAAGATCAACTTAATGCAAGCTAAGTCCATTCAAAAGTCTGAAGGCAGCAGGGAAGATGCTGTTCTTGGTCAGTTTGTACATGACCTTAGACTTTTGTATCTTTTTCCCAAAGGAAGAAAGAAGGTGGGAGAGAGAATGTCTGGGGTCTTTAATTATGCTGGCTGCTTTGCTGAGGCAATGGGAAGTGTAGACACAGTCAATGTATGAGAGGCTGGTTTGCGTGATGGATTGGGCTACATTCACTACCTTTTGTAGTTTCTTGCTGTCCTGGGCAGAGCAGGAGCCATACCAAGCTGCGATACAACCAGAAAGAATGCTTTCTATGGTGCATCTGTATAGGCTGTTGAGATTTGTAGCTGACATGCTAACTTTCCTTCTGGTGGGCTTTCTTATCTATAGTGTCAGCATGGGGGAACCAGGGTAGGTTGTTGGTAATCTGCACACCTAAAAACATGAAGCTCTCGACCCTTTCTACTGCGCAACCATTGATGCAGACAGGGGCATGTTTTCTTTCACGTTTCCTGAAGTCGATGACAATCTCCTTCGTTTTATTGACATTGAGGGAGAGATTGTTGTTGCTGCACCAGTTCACCAGAATTTCTACCTCATTCCTGTACTCTGTCTCGTCATTGTTTGAGATCCGAGCCACTACAATGGTGTCGTCAGCAAACTTGAAAATTGAATTGGGTTGATGGGTTTTTGATGAGAGAGGGGATTAAGGGTTATGGGGAGAGGGCGGGAATGTGGAACTGAGCCACGACAGATCAGCCATGATCTTATTGAATGGCGGGGCAGGCTCAAAGGGCTAGTTGGCCTACTCCTGCTCCTATTTCTTATGTTCTTATGTTCTTATGTTCTTTCAGTTTTGGGCTCCTGGCTGCTGTTCTTAGTTTTACAGGGTGTTTTTACTTCAGGCTGGATATACTGTTCCCTGTCCCCAGTGTTACAGATTCTACTGGCTAGCTGGAAGCAGGTCTTCTTGCCTTTGTGGAATGAGAATTCTGTTTCTTGCAGTGGTTTGCTGGCTAAAAGCTAGAGACCTACAGTGACATTATCTCTACCTCAAGATCTGCTAGAAGTTACAAAACTAATAAGTCAGAATTTCAATTTTCTACCCAAAGGACTAAGTTCCAGCATCACCTGAGTATCCTTATTTTTTGTGTTAAACTTGTGGCAGGTGTGCGTTTATAGGGAAGTTTGTCTGGTGTAAATATTTCACAAAGTTGTTAATTTTTATACAATATCATAGTTGTTCTGTTTCTTGTTTATAATTGGTAAAAGTTATTGCTACATGTTAGCTGTATTCTTAAATAAACTTTGTATGATAAAAGCTCCCTAGTGGGTCATTTGAACCATACTTAAGGTGAAACATTTCAAGCTTACCATAGCCAAATTCAAATTGCAAAACTTAGGATCCGGGTGGAGTTCATAAACACTTCAGAGTTTCTGGCCTGAATTATAACATGAAACATTAACAGTTTCTTTCTCCATAAATGCTGCCTAGCCTCCCGAGTACTTTCAGCATTTTCTCTTTATATTTCTGAATTCCAGCACCCACAATACTTTGCTTTTATGTAAAATATCAATGTTCATCTGCAGATATAAATCATGCACATTGCAAACCATAACTTCCATTACAGGGTGTCGTAACAGCAAAGATGCACTGGGGGATCACCCTCTGGAAGTCCCCACATAAGGGCTGAATGGCAATTGCCCAGGAAATTCAAGCTTCCATCGGGTAATTATCCTCCACTGGCAATCTTCTAATACCTTCATTTGAATCGCAGACGTCCAATCATTCTAATTGCCTTACAGGAATAGTTACCCAGCAAAAGTTACAAGAATTAAAACCACTTCTAACTCCTCAAAATCTATGGTACTCACCCAGCCCTTGCCCCGACTGCCCCCCACCCCAAACATTCCAACTACCCTCCCGACCATACCCCCACCTTCCTCCCCGACCACAGAATGGATGCCATTCCATGCGAACTCTGACCCCATGTCTCAGATAAACACACACTGTATATGTAAACTAAAAAGATACAAGTGAATACTTGCCGGCCGTGGCTTAAGTTGCATAGTAGAGAATTAAAGTTGTTTTTCTTACCCTTAAGAGAAACGTGCAAAGGAAACTTATTAAGGTGCTCAAGGGCTTTAGGTTAACAGCATGATGAATCCCAAAAAACTGTTCAGCACGGCTCCAAGGACAGTAACGCAGGAGGAGGGAAGTGAATGAGCAGAACAAATATGAGGCGATCTTACAATATGGCGGGAACCACGAGTGATTCTCATCAGCAAGTCTTCTTGCCAACGGGAGTCAGGTGGGGGGAGAGAAGAGTCCGAGGAGGGCAGAAATGGCCGTGCCAGGCAAGTTAATTTTAATATTTAGATCAGCTCTGCGCCCTCGTGCAAGCAAAACACGGCTGGGAGGATGGATTTCAATGCAAGACTGGTTCACACTCAGCATGAATGCCTGACACATCTTCTTCTCGGCTCGCTGCACCAATTGATCAGTACAGTTGAGCCCAAGATGCTTGCAATGGACTATCCAAGGAGCTGGTGAAAACAATCATGAACACAACCAGATATCACTGCGCATGGTTTTTGAGCTCTGGGTTGGACGAGAAACCTAAGTGCTCTGTTCCAATCTTGTATGTCACGCTGAATACATTCGAATCATATAACTTATATAGTTTAGTATCAAAATATTTCCTCCACATGATTCATTAGCCTTGGTTATTCTTAACCTAGTGTTCTACTTGCTTTAGCCTTTCTCGTGAAACTGTAATGTAAATTTCCAAAGAAAACAGAAGGGTGACGGCCTCTGCACATGGCCTGAGAGGATAATGACCGTACATCAATACAAAATACTCACCCTCAATTCACGAAGGTAACACTGTACTGGATCATAGTCCACCACTGGCATTTTTAAACAATTGGATTCTGCACCCTCCTTTAATGCTCCTCTGTAGAACGTTGCTTTAGGCCTGTCAACTGCTTCAAGATGTCTCGGAACGTGCTTAGGGTTCAGGCGAATGATGACATCGTAAATATCTAAAGGTGGCCGGAATACCGTCTAACGAGGGAAAAAGGACGGAAAATGGATTGATACAATGTATGAATTTGAGTCAGAGGTTATTTCAGATTTGTAGGAAATGTCCACACAGCCACATTTGAAAACCACTGATCTATAAAACTGTCAGAACATACGTCTAAACCAAGTCTTTTCTATTTTACAATCAACTGTAAAACCATTGCTTTTTCTGTACTGTTAGCCAATTTCAGTTCTGGCAGAACAATCACAATAATGCATTCAATTAGGCTTCTGTGCCTGAAAAATAATTAAAAATTAACTTATAGTTGGCTTACAGGCAGTAACTATTTGAACAAAATACTCTAGAATGGCAGAAATAGGAGTGTGGGAAAGAAATTAAGATGATAAAATTCCTTCTTCAGCTCATTTTAAGTCTTCACAGCAACGTTCCAATTACATGAACTCTTGAACAAAAAGTATATTAATTTAAAACATTTCACTTCCATATACCCAAGTGGCTGTCGATTGAGGTGATTCCCACTAGAACCCCCAGGTATGAATCCAGATTATTCATTATTTTAACAGATAAAAAAGCAGCAAAGTCACAGTATTGTCCAGGGTCCAAGTTCCAAATAGACAATTCATTACTTCCACGGAGCAATGAGAAAGCAAAAGGTACAAAATGACAGAAAGTCATTCAATAAATTGGGGCATTAGTATTGATAATGAACATAGAACATAGAACACTACAGCACAAACAGGCCCTTCGGCCCACGAGTTGCGCCGATCACATCAACACCTACCAATCTATAGACCTATCTATAACCCCCAATCCCATTAAACCCCATATACTCATCCAGAAGTCTTTTAAAAGACCCCAGCGAGTTCGCCTCCACCACCACTGACGGCAGTCGATTCCATTCACTCACCACCCTCTGAGTGAAAAACTTACCCCTAACATCACTTCTGTACTTTCCTCCCCGCACCTTAAATCTGTGTCCTCTCGTAGCGACCATTTCAACCCGGGGAAATAGCCTCTGAGAATCCACCCTATCTATTCCTCTCAACATTTTATAAACTTCTATCAGGTTGCCTCCCAACCTTCGTCTCTCCAGGGAAAAGAGACCCAGCTCCCTCAACCTAACTTCATAAGGCATGCCTCCCAGTCCAGGCAACATCCTTGTAAATCTCCTCTGTATCCTCTCAATAGCTTCTACGTCTTTCCTATAGTGAGGCGACCAGAACTGCGCACAGTACTCCAAATGAGGCCTGACAAGGGTCTTATAAAGTTGCAGCATTACCTCCCGATTCCTAAACTCAATCCCTCGATTAATGAAGGCCAGTACACCATACGCCTTCTTGACCACCTCCTCCACCTGCGAGGCCGATTTAAGAGTCCTGTGGACCCGGACCCCAAGACTGGATCAAGACCCCAATAATGGATCTATTCTAAAATCATTAACAACTCCTTCCCTTTCAGATGCTGACTCACTCATTAACAAAAGTTCATTGGCAAAATTAGCAGTATTTTCCATATTTTATAGCACTCTCAGATTTTCCTCATTTTTACGGCATCGTTCTGAGAAACTACAAAGTGGAGTAATTAATCTGTCAACAAAAGCAGGAGATTCATAAGTGAAGCTTATTTATTAGTCACCAAAAGGCTCACATTAACACCGCAATTAATTTACTGTGAAAATCTGCTCGTCGCCACACTCCAGCACGTGTTTGGGCCAATGCATCAAACTAGCATGTCTTTCAGACTGTGGGAAGAAACTGGAGCACGTGGAGGAAACCCATGCAGACGCACAGGGAACGTGTAAACTCCACACAGGCAGTGATCCAAGCCAGGAATTGAAGCCGGGTCCCTATGAGGCAGCAATGTTAACCACTCTAAATCTGAGGTCCGCTTTGCATTTCAACTAATTTAGGATATCCACATCTTATCAATACAAATCAACTTGCTGCATACAATATCCAAACTGTACCTTGAGATCACAGTCAGCCAATGGATCCATCAGTTGTCTTTCTAGTGTTCGCAATGACTGGCTTGCGAGCTCTGCCAGTCGTTGAAGAATCTGAAAAAAATCATTAATTATCATTTTACTTTGATCAAATCCCAAAAGGCCGTGAGGAAAGGCTAGGATTGGATAATGTCTTGCGAACTTCTTCAAACGAACTAAAATATGTGGTCTCCTTATTTAAGGAGGGAAATTATTCTTGCATTGGAGACATTCGGAGAAGGTTCACTAGGTTAATTGCTGGAATGAAGAGATTGTGATTTTGAGTAGGGGTTGGACCTATTCCTCAGTGGCGTTTAGAAGAATGAGCATCAATCTTATTGAAGCAAAAATGATTCTGAGGGAGGTTGAAAGTATACTTGCTGAGGGGATGATTCCCTTGTGGGGGAAATCTAGAACTAGGGGACACAGTTTCAGAATAAAGGGTCTTCCATTTCAGATGGCAACGAGGGAGAATTTCTTCTCTCAAAGAATCATTAACCTTCAGTACCTCAGACAATTCACTACCTCAGACAGTAGAGAAGCTGGGCTGGATCACTGAATATATTCAAGACTAAGCTAAAGAGATTTTTCAGCTACGAAAATCAAAAATTATCGAGGACAAGCAGAAAGATGTTGAAGCCATGAGCAGATCAGCCACTATCTTAGTGAATGGCAGAGAAGGTTCAAGGGGGTGCTTCTATTTCTTATGTAGGAAAATATTAGATTTAATAAAATTAGTGGCTTGATATTTTGAACTGAGAGAGATTTCAACTCTCTATCAACTTTGAATCTCAATTGCAATGAATTCCTTTTCAGCAAGACTAAAAAATGCATAGAATCATATTAGATCATGGAATCCTACAGTGCAGAAGGTGGCCATTTTGGCCCATTGAGTTTACACCAACCATAATCCCACCCAAGCCCTATCCCCATTACCCAAGCATTTGCTTTAGCAAATCCATCCAACACACACATCTTTGGACTGTGGGAGGAAACCGAAGCACCCGGAGGAAACCCACGCAGACATGGAGAGAATGTGCAAACTCCACACAGAGAGAATGACCCAAGCCAGGAAAAGCTGTATGCCACAGCACCATCATGACCTCTTCCTTTCAAGAGAGATCGAATTCTTAGGGGCAGCACTGCCCAACAAAGACTGCCTGTGCTAATGCACATTTTAAATCATTTTTCTTATTCTCAGGATTTGGGTGTTGTTGGCACAACTGGCATTTCTTGCCTATTCTCATTGACTTGGCTGGTACAGCTGAGTGGTCGCCAAGTCATCTGAGAAAGCTTGCTAAACACAATGCTTTGGTACTGGACTCACATACAGGCGAGACCATGTGAGCACAGCTGGCTTCTTTCCATAAAGGACATTAGTAAGCCAATGGGAGTTTTTACAACAATCCAACAGTCACTTTTATAGATAGAGTTAAAATAGGGACATAATCCCTTGGCTATTAAACCCACTTTCCATACATTCCTCAGAATTCTGTATGTGGTATTTTTCTCAAATGTTGTACACTTTGCTAAATATTTTTCTCTCCCCGTTTTTTCAAACATTTTTATTTCTTCGCCCTATATTTTCCACGTAGGTCGTGTGTGGGGGACCTCTCTTCCAACACAAAAGGAAATTACACCTCTTAATTTCCTTGGATTACTCAGATTGGACTGAAGCAGTGGGTGATGAATTGCCAACCAATTGCATCATTATATGCACATCCTCATCTATTTGCAGTCATAAACACCCCCCATAGGGAGGCGATGGCCCAATGTAATTATCGCTAGTCTATCAATCCAGAAATTTGGCAAATGTTCAGGTTCGAACACTGCTACAGCAAATGGTGGAATCTGAATTCAATAAAATAAAATCTGGAATTAAGAATCTACTGATGACCATAAAACCATTGTCAATTGTTAGAAAAATCCATCTGGTTCACCAGTGTCCTTTAGGGAAAGAAATCTGCCGTCCTTACCTGGTCTGGCCTACATGCGATTCCAGAGCCACAGCAATGTGGTTGACTCTTAACTGCCCTCCAAAATGGGCAATAAATGCTGGCCTGGCAAGTGACGCCCATGTCCCACAAA
This sequence comes from Carcharhinus amblyrhynchos, assembly GCF_965287045.1. Lineage (NCBI taxonomy): Eukaryota > Metazoa > Chordata > Chondrichthyes > Carcharhiniformes > Carcharhinidae > Carcharhinus > Carcharhinus amblyrhynchos. The sequence goes on along the minus strand of NC_137324.1, from coordinate 40,570,988 downwards.
TGGATAAATAAAAACTAACAACGCATGTCCTAAAACTTATTAATAACCAAACATCTGCATGGATGCATCCATGCACATTATGAAACTTTACAAAATGAAAGAAATGATGAACTATACTTACCTGAGCAGATGGTCGCCCTTTTGTCCATACTGAACTCTTTCTTTCTTTGGGTGTCACAATAAACATAACAGGATGCTGAGTCCTTGCGGCCACAAAGTCATTCTTAATCTCAGCAAGTTCAGTTTCTATAAATATAAGCAACAAAAAATCATTTGAGATGTCATTTCATATTACACAATATGCTATAGACAAATTCTCCTCTCAAGAACACGCCCAATTAGTAAATCTCAGTGACAAAACAATTTATTAATCTTGGATTATGCTCCTTGCAAATTTCCTCATTATCCAATTATACAATACACTCAAATAGAGCACATCAGATCATCATCTTTGTGTCTTGATCTACTGCTTGCATCTCAACAGATGTACGAGGGAGATTTTTTATACAGACAGTAGTGGGTGCCTGGAACTCATTGTCGGGGGAAGTAGTGGAAGCAAATACAGTAGTAACTTTTAAGGGCCTCTTGACAAGTACGTGAATAGGATGGGAATCGAGGGATATGGTCCCTGGAAGAGTAGGGAGTTTTAGTTAAGTCAGGCAGCATGGTCGGTGCAGGTTTGGAGAGCTGAAGCACCTGTTCCTGTGCTGTAGTTATCTTTGTTCTTTGTTCAATGGAACATGTATATTCTGTAGAAGGAAGAAACATCTACACATTATATATGCTGCAATCAGAAGTTCTATTGGGAAACAGAAGATTGGGGTAGCAATTATGACCAAGGGCTATATTTTTTGTTTAAAAGTGACTATGCTTCAGAATGAGACTCAGTAAACTGGCCGTGGTCAATCTGCAACCACCTACACCTGCCGCTGCAACACATGCTGTATCATGCCCTTAGAAAGCTTCCAATCATAAATTGCAAGATGTTGAGGAAAGTGGGTTTCTTCAGCAATGCTATGATAAAGCAATTTAGATTATTTGTTTAAGACTAAACGAAGGACAAAATGCCAATGTCAATATCTGATTTAATTTATTATTGTCACACATACTAATATACAGTGAAAAGTATTGATTCTTGCATGGTACACAGACAAAGCATACCATTCACAGAGAAGGAAACTAGAGAGTGCAGAATGTATGTAGTGTTACAGTCATAGTTAGGTATATAGAGTAAGATCAATTTAATGAAAGGGAAGTCCATTCCAGAAAACATCCATGGAATTGGAAGGAAATGGGGCAAGTAGCAGCAAATAAAAACTCATTCCATATCTATGTAATGCTGCAGGATTGGGGTGCAACAAACGTAACATCATTTTCAAAAAGGGAGACAAGGCTAGCCTAGATAATTATAGGCCAATTTAGCAGGCCAATGCACCTAACCAGCATGTCTTTTGGACTGTGGGAGGAAACAAGGGCACTTGGAGGAAACTCACAAAGACACGGGGACAGTGTGCAGACTCTGCACAGACAGTGACCCATGCAAGGAATCAAACCCAGGTCCCTGATGCTGTGAGGCAGCAGTGCTAACCACTGTGCCACCATGCCACCCAATTAGTTTAGTCTGTGAAAAATGTTGGAATCTTGAAGATAAAATTCTTAAATACCGAAATGAAAAGAATATATCCGAGAGATTTGGAGTACATCAAACACGATAAAAGCTCAAGGGCATGACAAATATGCAACAGGCATAATGAGAAGGAATTTCAAAAAGCTTCTGACAAATTTGAGAAGATTAAGTGTCTGAATTAGTGGGAGAACTGGCTTAAAACCTGAAATAAAAACAGAAAATGTGGCAAATACTCAACAGGTCAGGCAATATCGGCGGATTGAGAAACACTTAAGGTTTCAGGTTGATGATTGCTCATTAGAAGCCGCTATTACAGTCACTGCCTGACTACCAATTATTTCTAGCAGTTTTGATTTTTATTACAGGTTTCTAACATCTTTGTTACTTTTGGATTCGAAGGCGGGAAACAGAAAGTGGAAGGCAAGGGCAATGATTCAGAATGCTTGGAGACAGCCACTGGTTCTAACCTAAGGTGGTTTCTGTTCGCTGTGTACCGCAACAAGTTGGACAGAGTTAAAGGGAGTAGTGTTCAAATTTGTAAACAACACTGAAATAGCCATGATGTGGAGATGCTGGCGTTGGACTGGGGTGGGCACAGTGAGAAGTCTCACAATACCAGGTTAAAGTCCAACAGGTTTACTTGGTAGCACGAACTTAGAGTACTGCCCCTTCATCAGGTGACTCACGTGATGAAGGGACAGCGCTCCAAAAGCTTGTGCAATAAAATAAATCTGCTCAACCTCTTATAATACTGAAATAAGAAAAGAGAATTGGGGAGAAGAAAAGATAGGAAGAACCTCAGAGCCAAAAGAGCAGCATTCCAGAAGATTCTCTGGCTCCAACTGGATAGGTGAGAAAGAAACCAGGCAAGGTCAGTAGCACTCAGCTGGACAAAGGAAGGGGTGCATTGAAGGAGGATGGTGCAATCAATTTGTCAAAGGTTGTTGACAGGTGAAGAATAATATGAAGGAACAGTATCCCAGTGAGTCACAGAGGAGAGCGGGATTTTCCAACCATACTCACCGCAAGGCCGGAAATTCCCACCCAAAAGTCAACAGACCTTTGCATTGTCCATCCCCGGCCGCTACGATTCCTGTGGTGGGCAGAACAGAAAAATTCCGTCCAGGATGTTTTCTGTGACATTGATCAGGCTGTCTCCTCATTATTGTAAGGGTGTAAGTCTGACTGGATATATTCAGGCATGGAATCGTGCAAATGATAGGCACAGATCTGCAAGCTAACTATAAAGACTTGAGAAGAAAGGGAGGTTGGAACTGGGGCAGTAGTTTGCAAGGATGAGGGTGGGGTGAAGGGTGAGTTTTTGGAGGAGTGGCATAATGAGAGTAGATCTGAGAGAGAGATGGGACAGTAGTAGAGCAGAGGGAATCATTGACAATAAGCTAAAACAAGGGTCAGGAAGGGGAGCCAGGTGATCAGAAGTCTCGAACAAAACAGGGTTGGGAGTGGGGGAAGAGCATCTTGTGAACATGATGACCTTGGAGAAGGCATGAAGAAAGATTGTGAAGAAACTATAGAAAAGTACAAATTGAATGTTGCAGCTGGTGATGCACATGGCAGAAGCAACTGAATTGATATCCCAATCCTAGGGATAAAAAAAGCTACTAATCCCTCATGCCTTGCTGGAGGTGAAAGTGGAAACAGTAAATAAGCCAATACCAGTTCTGACTGCTGCAAACTTGTGCCACTCTTTTAAATGGGGAATAGGCTGAGTATGCACTTTCAGAAAGAGCAAATATTGCACTGCTTCAATGAAACACTTATGACAAAGTGAGCAGAAAAAAAGTTAACCCACTGAAAAGCCTGGGCGTGGCACTTTTAAACTTGGGTCTTATTAAATGGAGAAGTCATAACCACAAACATCATGTAGTAAGAATACCCTAAGCTTTGCAGAGTAATCACTGCTAAGAAGAGGAGAACTTTGCAACTCATCAAAACCTTTCTGAATCCAAGTAAGGAAGTCCACCTCCTGAAAAGAAGATCAGATGCAACTACAGACGTGCCCTGAAGATAATTCTTTCTGGACAAAAGAAAACTAATGAAGATATCTTGTTTTTGAGTGCATCGAAGTCGAAACTTTGACAAAACATTAAGACTGCCAAAGAAAATAGAATAAATACACTCTGCCTAATCTAATTAAGTTTAATCCTTAGTGACAGATATTTCATCACCGCATTGTGCAATCGTGCAGCACAATAATTAAACAAGAGAATCGCTAAGGTCAGTTCTTTTTCAAAAACCTTTGTAGGATACAAACAGACTACAAATTGAGGCATTAGTAATTGGCCTGGCAGATTTAAGTGTATGAATTAGTTCACAGAAGTAAAACTGTGATTAAATTTTACCAATAGCATTATTATATAACCAATAACCAGAATACTGTCAAATCTCACGAAGGTATCTTTGATACCTTTTATTCATTCGTGGGACATGGGCATCACTGGCTGGCCAGCATTTATTGCCCATCCCTGGTTGCCCGAGGGCAGTTGAGAATCAACCACATCACTGTGGTTCTGGAGTCACAAGTAGGCCAGACCAGGTTAGCACAGCAGATTTCCTTCCCTAAAGGACATTAGTGAACCAGATAGGTTTTTCCTGACAATCGACAATGGTTTCATTGTCATCAGTAGATCCATAATTCCAGATAATATTTATTGAATTCAAATTCCACCATCTGTCGTGGCAGGATTCGAATGCAGGTCACCAGGGTACAGAGGAGATTTACAAGGATGTTGCCTGGACTGGGAGGCATGCCTTATGAAGTTAGGTTGAGGGAGCTGGGTCTCTTTTCCCTGGAGAGACGAAGGTTGAGGGGTGACCTGATAGAGGTTTATAAAATGTTGAGAGGAATGGATAGGGTGGATTCTCAGAGGCTATTTCCCCGGGTTGAAATGGTCGCTACGAGAGGACACAGATTTAAGGTGCGGGGAGGAAAGTACAGAAGTGATGTTAGGGGTAAGTTTTTCACTCAGAGGGTGGTGAGTGAGTGGAATCGGCTGCCATCAGTGGTGGTGGAGGCGAACTCGCTGGGGTCTTTTAAAAGACTTCTGGATGAGTATATGGGGTTTTACGGGATTGGGGGTTATAGGTAGGTGTTGATGTGATCGGCGCAACTCGTGGGCTGAAGGGCCTGTTTGTGCTGTAGTGTTCTATGTTCTATGTTCTATATGTACCAGAATGGTAGCTGAGTTTCTGGATTAATCAGCTAACATTAATACCACCAGGCCATCGCCTAAACACTTAAAAAAATGCTGGCTCTCCCACCCACAATCCTGAAGTGTAAATCCTTCACATCAGGATGGGAGTATTGGAGCTCAACAAAACGGGTTGGAGGGAAGAGGAAATGGCTATAAACTCCAGGGCGATAGAAGCTTTCCTCTACTAAATATACACCAAAACGGTAAAATGTCAACTGAGGCTTTCTTAGAGCAAGTCAGTGCTTTGAAAGTTTAACTGAGAATTTTTGCAGGTTTCTGCTGCACATTTCAATCTGGATTGTTCATTTCCAGTTTACAATGGTCTGTTTTGTTTCATCTGTAACGTAGATCAGTAGTGACGAAAAACAGCAAGTGATCTCACCTTTAATGTCACCATTCAGATTTACAATTAGTGGGTTGTTCTTCCAATCAAACGTAGATAACAAATTCAGAAAGCGAAGGAAGCCCGTTTGTTGAGAACTATTAAGCAACAGAAGATCCAGAAGGAAAAAAAAAATCAAAATTTCATTATTAGCCAGACTATTAAGGAGATAATAGGAGCAGGATTAGACCTTAGAAAGTTGCTGCAGTGCAAGTTTCAGAACTCCCTCAGGCCTCCTCATTGCTCAATAAAACAACAGAATCCATAGAATTCCTACAGTGCAGGAGGCCATTCAGCCTGTTAAGTCTGCACCAACTCTCTGAAAGAGCATTCCCCCCGTCCCCCATGCATTTACCATGGTTAATCCTCTGAACCTACACAGCTTTGGACACAAAGGGCAATTTAGTTTGGCCAATCTTTGGTATGTTGAAGGAAACTGAGGCACCTAGAGGAAGCTCACATAGTCATGGCGACGACATGCAAACTCCACAGTTACCCAAGGCTCTGCGCTCTGAGGCAGAAGTGCTAATCATTGTGCCACTGTGCTGCCCACGACTCATCCTCAACCTCAATTTCACTTTCCAGCCTTATCCCAATCTCTCTCTTGATTCCTTTGGTGTTCAAAACAGATCAATTACAGTTTTCAGCGACTGACTATCTGCAACTCTTTGGAATTGTTAAGGATTCTCTAACCATAGATTCAAGACCCTGTAAGTGAAGAAATTCTGAATTAATTGGTTGACCCCTATACACTGAGACAATGACCCAATACAGAGTTCTGTACTTTCCAACCAGTCTCTCACCATCTGCTCTGTCAAGCCCACCAAGGCTTTTAGACATTGTAATGAGATCACTTCTCACTCTTCTAAACTCTGCAGAATATCAGCCCAGTCCATTCAATCCCTGTCATCCCAGGAATCATCCTAGTGAATCTTCATTGCGCCTTCTTTAATGCAAAACTATCCTTCCTTGAGCAAAGAGACCAAACTGCCCACAGCTCAGCTGTTTGCAGCAAGTGTTAAAATATTAATATAGTGGCGTGGAACCTTTTGAAAAGGTATCCTTTCTTTCAATTCCTTTCTTCAGATGGAGGTTACAACACGAACGCAAGACTCGGGGACCCTGTCTGCCCAAAGCATCAGGGAGGCCACAAACTGTGGCATTAGTAATGGGCCTGGCAGGTTTAAGCACATAAATTACTCCACAGAAGTAAAACCATTATTAAATTTTACCAATATCATTATTACATAACCAATAACCAGAATACTGTCAAAACTCACAAAAATATATTTCTAAAATTACTCAGAAGCACAAATAGGCTGCTATTGCCTCACACTGCTCCAGGATAAATCAGAAAATTGTGTTTGGTGGATCAAAACCAAGAAAAGGCTTGCCAAAAAAATATAACCAAACATGCAAGGACAGTGAACTTGTTTACAGCGCTTGACATGGTAAAACGCAGTTGCTTCAGGGTTTTAATAAATACAGGTACAAGACTACTTCTCCCAACTCCTCAAATAAAACATAAATAGGTCCTTACGCAGGAGGTGAATAAGGTGCAGGCTGTGTGAAGAGGTAGGCTGCAACCAGATCAATACTCTCCTCACCAATATCATTACTGAGTAACTGAGCGCTGATCCAACGCTTGGCAAGTCGGCATGTTCCACCGTAGGTAGAATGCTGCTGTTGAAGCCTAGAAGGCAATAAGTTTAGTAATGAATTTTAAAATAGTGAACAGTAAAGATGTTTAAATGCATGTTACCAGATAAGGGCGACAGTCTCTCATGCAACATCTGTGGGAGTCTAGCAGTCTCCACATCCTCCACCACATTTGCCACTTCCAGCATGATGCCACCAGCACATCTTCCCCTCTACTCCCAGCATTCTGAACAAACCTCAACACCCTGGCACGTTCCTCTGTCACCCCAAATACCTCATTCCCTTCCCATACAAATCGGAGGAGGTGTAACACCTGCCCCTTAACCACCTCTTTCCTCACTATACAAGGTCGCAAACACTCCTTCCAGGTAAAGCAGCAATGTACTTGTACCCCTTTCAACTTAACTTACTATACATTGTTCATAAGTTTTTAGGTGTCCAGATCACCAACGAACTGCCCTGGTTCGGCAGGGTTTAAACTAATAGGGAGCGAGGGTGGGGATGAGACTGATAGCTCGTTGGGGACTGGGATCGGGAGCGAGGTGGGTGACAGGGTAGGTTTGGTTGAAAGGAAAATTATCCGGGGAAATGAGATCCGAGTGGGCCTGGAGGGTTGGATTGCGTCTGTTTCAATGCGAGGAGTGTAACGGGTAAAACGGATGAGTTTAGGGCCTTGATGTTCGTGAGGAATTTGGATGTGGTGGCAGTGACAGAGACGTGGTTAAAGGAAAGGCAGGACTGGAAGCTGAATATTCCTGGGTATAAGTGTTTTAGGTGTGACGGGGAGGGTTGAAGAGAGGTGGTGGGGTGGCGTTGTTAGTTAAGGAGCACATCACAGCCGTGCAGAGGGAGGACAAAATGGAAGAGTTAGGGATTGAGTCGCTGTGGGTGGATTTGAGGAATAGGAATGGAGAGATTACTATGCTAGGGGTGTACTATAGGCCACCCAACAGCCCAAGGGCAGTGGAGGAAGGCATTTGTAGAGATATTTTAGATAGGTGCAGAAAGAATAGGGTGGTTGTAGTGGGTGACTTTAATCTTCCTGGACTGGATTGGAAGGTGCTTAGAGCTGGGGGTACGAATGGGGAGGGATTTGTAAAATGTGTGCTGGAAGGGTCCTTGGAGCAGTACGTAACTAGCCCGACTAGGGAAGGGGCTATACTGGATTTAGTTTTGGGTAATGAGCCGGGGCAGGTGGTTGAGGTTGAGGTAGGCGAACATGTGGCTAACAGTGACCACAAGTCTGTCTACTTCAGGATAAAAATGGAAAAGGATGAGTGCCGTCCGAAGGTGAGGGTGCTGAACTGGGGGAAGGCGAGCTATAGCCGGATTAGGAAAGAGCTGAAGGATACTGATTGGGAGGGGTTGTTAGCGGGCAAGTCCACGGTTGGCAAGTGGGAGGCTTTCAAGGGCAAACTGATAATGTTGCAGGAAAGACATGTGCCGGTAAAGAGGAAGGATGGGAAAGGCAGGATCAGAGAGCTGTGGATTACAGGGGATATTGAGGACTTGGTCAGGAAGAAGAGAGCGCATATGTTAGGTCTAAACAACTGGGAATGGAGAGAGCGCTGGAGGAATATAGAGAGAGCAGGAGGGAGCTTAAAAGGGGAGTTAGAAGGGCGAAAAGGGGGCATGAAATGGCTTTGGCTGATAGGATTAAGGAAAATCCAAAGGCATTTTACTCTTATGTTAGGAACAAGAGGGTGGTTAGAGGAAAAATAGGTCCTCTTAGGGACAAAGGAGGGGAACTATGCATTGAGTCTGAGGGAATGGGGGAGATCCTGAATGAATACTTTGTGTCAGTATTGTCAAAGGAGGGGGGCTTGGTGTCTTGTAATGTCTTGGAGGGAGCTGTACATCAGTTGAAGGAGATATCCATTACGAGGGAGGAAGTGTTAGGGTTTTTAGGTAGCATTAAAACTGATAAAGCTCCGGGGCCTGATGGTATTTATCCCAGACTGCTTAGGGAGGCGAGAGAGGAAATTGCTGGGCCTCTGATGCAAATCTTTGTCTCTTCTTTGGACACAGGTGAGGTCCCAGAGGACTGGAGGATAGCGAACGTGGTACCGTTGTTTAAAAAGGGCAGTAGGGATAACCCGGGTAATTATAGGCCGGTGAGTTTGACATCGGTGGTAGGAAAATTATTGGAAAAAATTCTTAGGGGTAGGATGTATAAGTATTTGGAGCGTTGCGATCTGATTAGGGGTACGCAACATGGCTTTGTTCAGGGGAGGACTTGCCTTACGAATCTGGTAGAATTTTTTGAGGAGGTGACAAAAACGGTTGACGATGGGAGAGCCGTTGATGTCATCTATATGGATTTCAGTAAGGCATTTGACAAAGTCCCTCACGGTAGGCTGGTAGAAAAGGTTAAGGCACACGGGATACAGGGACAGGTATCTAGATGGATTGCAAACTGGCTAGGCAACAGGAGACAGAGAGTAGTAGTGGAAGGGTCCTTTTCAAGCTGGAGGTCTGTCACCAGTGGTGTGCCGCAGGGCTCAGTACTGGGACCTCTTCTCTTCATAATATATATAAACGACTTGGAAGAGGGTGTACGTGGCGTGATCAGCAAATTTGCAGATGACACAGATGGCAGGATAGTGAGGAAGATTGTCAGGTGACACAGCAGGATATAGATAGGCTAGTATGCTGAGCAGATAGATGGCAGACGGCATTTAATCCTAACAAATGCGAGGTGATGCATTTTGGAAGGAATAATGCAGGGAGGAGTTACATGATAAAAAGTAGACCAATTAAGAGTATAGAAATGCAGAGGGACTTGGGAATGCAAGTGCACAAGTCTCTGAAGGTGGCAACCCAGGTGGAGAAGGTTGCGAAGAAAGCTTATGGAATGCTAGCCTTTATAGGAAGGGATATAGAGTATAAGAGCTGTCGTCTAATGCTTCAGTTGTACAGAACGTTGGTTAGGCCGCATTTGGAATACTGCGTCCAGTTCTGGTCACCTTACTACCGGAAGGACGTGGAGACCCTGGAGAGAGTGCAGAGGAGGTTTACCAGGATGCTGCCTGGTATGGAAGGACTGGGATATGAGGAAAGATTGGGTAAACTGGGGCTTTTCTCCTTAGAAAGACGAAGATTAAGGGGGATCTGATAGAGGTGTATAAAATAATGAAAGGTATAGATAGTCAACAGTGGCAGGCTTTTTCCTAGATTGGAGGCAAATATCACAAGGGGTCACGAGCTAAGGGTGAGGGGGGGAGAAGTATAATATAGATACTAGAGGGATGTTTTTCACACAGAGGGTCGTGGGGGTATGGAATGCGCTACCAAGTAAGGTGGTTGAGGCAGGCACGCTGGACTTGTTTAAGGTTTACTTAGATAGGCACGAGTGACACAGGGATGGAGGGTTATAGGTGACAGTTTTAAAAAGTGTCAGAGCCTCGGGACGACACTGGAAATGTAATGCTACATGTTAATGTTTTGTCTCTTTTAATCCGCAGGTGTGTCAGTCCACCTCGTTGTCAAACGAGGGGCATGCACACGGTGGGTCGTGCGTGGGCTGCTCTTGAAAGTTTCGAGAGTGGCCTAGTACTTTGTGTCGTTGTGTGTGCTTAATCCTGGACCAGCAGACGGGCACCACAACAGCTCAGTGACTATCACTGCTAGCTGTGCAGATACATGGATTTGGGCCAGTGTCTGTGGGAGTTTGCGCATTCTCCCTGTGGTTGCGTGGGTTTCCTCCGGGCGCTCCGGTTTCCTACCACACCCCAAAGATGTGCTTTTAGGCTGATTGGCATACCAAATTGACCCTACACTATTCTCCCCTGAATCTGGTTACAATAGGGGTACCATTCACATACACACGGGGCAAGGTAGGTGTAGGAAAATGCTTTGTTAAGATGGCGGCATGGGCTCGTTGGGCCAAAGGGCCTGTTTCCTGTGCTGGGTTGTTCTTTGTTCTTGGTTTTCCTCCTCCCCTACAAAAATCTGAGGATATGTATCAATCATTACAATAACAGCTTCTTCCCTGCTGCCATCAAACTTTTGAATGGACCTACCTTGCAGTAAGTTGCTTTTTCTCTACATCCTAGCTATGACTGTAACACTACATCCTGCATTCCCTCCTTTCCTTCTCTTTGAACAGTATGATTTGTATGTATACCACACAAGAAACAATACTTTTCACTGTATGTTAATACATGTGATAATATAAATCAAACCAAAATCACAATGGGGTCTCTTCCATATCCAGGAGACCAAATGCAGACTGGGTAACTGCTTTGCGGGACGCCTCCACTCAGTCTTCAAACATGGTCCCAACCTTCTCATGGCTTGCTATTTTAATTCACCAGCTTGTTCTCACACTGACATCTCTGTCCTCGGTCTGCAGCACTCTTCCAGTGAAGTTCAGCATAAACAGTCCTTATTTTCCGATTAAGCACTTTACAGCCTTCCAGACACTGAATGCAAGAACTTCAGACCTTGAACCCAGTCTTCCATTTTGATTCCCCACCCCATCCCCTCCTCCAAGTGCCAGTCTGCATCTTGTTTTCATATTACTGCTTTCAGGCAGAGCTGTTCATTATTCAGCCATTAACACTCACGTTGGACACCAATGTTTTGCTATAACTATTACCACTGCCTTTGCCTTTTCTTCCATGACATCTTTGTTAATTAATCACTCTATCCTACACCAGACCTTCCCATTTGTTCTTCGCTTCCCCCATCACTCTCCCCTCTGCATAGCATTAAACACACGGTTCTACCTCTGTACAAAAGCAAATTACTGCAGATGCTGGAATCTGAAAGCAAAACAGAAAATGCTGGAAAATTTCACCAAGTCTGGCAGCATCTGTAAGGAAAGAAAAGAGCTGATGTTTTGAGTCCAGATGACCCTTTGTCAAAGCTTTGACAGGACAGCATGGTGGCACAGTGGTTAGCACTGTTGCCTCACAGCACCAGGGACCCGGGTTCGATTCCCAATTTGGGTCACTGTCTGTGTGGAGTTTGCACATTCTCCTCATGTCTGCATGGGTTTCCTCCAGATGCTCCGGTTTCTTCCCACAGTCCAAAGGTGTGCCAGTTAGGTGACTTGACCAAGCTAAATTCTCCCTCAGTGCACCCAAACAGGTGCCAGAATGCGGCGACTGGGGATTTTCACAGTAACTTCATTGCAGCATGAATGTAAGCCTACTTGTGACTAATAAATAAACTTGAACTTTTGGTTACAGTTCCACTTCCCTTCAGTTCTGAAGAGTCCTACTCGACTCAAAATGTTAACTTGGTTTCTCTCTCCACTGTTGCTGCCAAACCTGATGACTGTTTTCAGCACTTGCTGATTTTACTTAATTTCCATTTCAGACAAATTGAGACATTTAAGTTTGGATAAATAGATTAGGCAATTTTATTACAGGACATGTCTCTTACCCATGCAGAGTGCTTGTTAGATAAGGTAGATGGACAGTTTCCAATTCTAGCTGCAAGGACTCTTCAGTGTCCCGATACTTCAACATACCATCTGGTGTCTGGATTTCCTTTAGGATCAGAGGCTCTCTATGATATCCCACTTGAACTCGAAAAACATAACCATCCTAAGAAGAAACAGAAATAACTTTAAATAATCTGAGGTAGTGGCTTCGCTCTGTTCTTAGTCGTTAACTACTTGTGGACATCTGACATATTGCTGAAAAAACAGGCTGTCAAAGCTTTTCATCTTGCACCCATCAGAACAGGTTCAAAAGAATACTAACCGTAAAGAGAACAACAATTTACAGGGCATGAGAAGTGAAGTGCTGATTACTTGGCAGGCAGTAGAGAAGCTGCCATGGAGAATGCACCAGGGAACAGTTAATTGCCAAGCTTTTGTTTAAATTTTAACCTGGCAGGTCAACAATGGTTGGGCTGCATCACCCTGAGTAATGAACCAAAGAATGGCTGTTCCCCCCGCATTCCTCCCCCCCCCCCGCCCCCAAAAGCTTTTGACAAGTTGGAAAAGAGACAATGCACAGTTCTGTCAGGGTAGTTTTTTTCCACTTTCCAGTGCGCATCGATAGCGCCCTAGGTGTTAAAGATAAAGAATATACAGCACAGGAACAGACCCTTTGGCCCTCCAAGCCTGTGCTAATCGTGATGTCTGCCTAAACTAAAACTGATGGACTAACGGAGTCCGTATCCTTCCATTCCCATCTTATTCATGTATTCATCGAGTTGCCCCTTAAATGCCGCTATCACACCTTCTCTCACCACCTCCCAGGGCAGTGCACTCCAGACATTCACCACCCTGTGTAAAAAAACTTGCCTCACACATCTCCACTAAACCTTTCTCCACACACCTTAAACCTATGTCTCCCAATACTTGACTTTTCTACCCAAGGAAAGAGCATCTGACTATCCGTACCACTCAATCTTGTAAACCTCCATCAGGTCGCCGCCTCAATCTCCATTGTTCCAGTGAGTACAAACCGAGTTTATCCAACCTCTCCATGTTAAGCAATAAAGCTCTCATGTGGAACAGCTGTTGGTCAAGGATGTCAAGGGATGATTTCAAAACAAAATTGCAGTTAGTCTCTTCTGAAAAGGTTGAGATTCCTTCATCCACCTCGCCATCACAGGTGTCCAGTTACTGGCTAAGAAATGAAAATACTCAAGTCTTGGACAAGCAGCAGCTAAGAATATTCACTTGTACCAACACTTTCCCACATCCCTCCACTGTTAAATTAACTGACAAAAGAAATCTTAACTTTCACTTTCAATAGCAAACCAGTACTTTCTGATTTTGGACAAAGAGCTGTATTTAGATTTGAGGTGGTGCTGCAGCCTGACCATTTCTTGCCAGCTGTCCCCAACATAGCCTCTAATTCTCATTCTATGGTCTTAAAATTCAACTTTAACTCTAGGACTGTAACATTACATTCTGAACCCTCTCCTTTCCTTCTCCCCTGTGAACTCTATAAACCGCATGTTTTGTCTTTATAGTGTGCAAGAAACAATACATTTCATTGCATCCCAATGTGACAATAAGAAATCAACTTCAGTTTTGACACCAAGCCTCTTTCATTTTGTTTTAGCAATGCAGTTTGCCAACATTGGCGAATTAATTAAAAACAGTTCAACACTCAGGTCTGGAACGATACAGGTTTACGTTTGGCAATTACATTTTGGCCTACCTTATACACATCCACGTGAGTGGTTGACGGCTGGGTGGTGAGTTGATGCTGTTGGTGCAGGAGATCAGCCAAGCGTATGTGAAACGCTGCTTTGACACGTTGAATAGCTTCTTTGGTTTGAGGCCATTTCCCACTCCCTTCCATGTGACAAATTACTAAGTGACAAAGAACATTCTGCGTTACACAAAATTCTGAGGGATAACTCAACACTGAAGCAGCATCTGTGAGCAAATATCTTGGGGAATTCTCAACAGCAACACAGCATACAAGAGGCCAAAGGTACAATCACACTGCAGTCAGATTCACACAAAGCACAGAAACCTTAATATACTTGGAGATGTACTGCATCACATTTCATATCACAGAGTTATTACATAAAATCCATTATTTGCGCTTGTCTCAAAACCTCCCAATTCATTGGTATTCATTAGCTTAAAAAGTTAGCTATTTAAAATACGTGCTAATTTGAGAACATGTTCCATAATCTCTCTATAAATATTTAAACCTTTTGGGAATTCTGACTATGGCTCAATGGAGAGATCTTGGGTGTGTTACACATTCAAAATATCACAATTAAGATTAAACCCAGCTCTCAACAAACAAAATACAGGGCTGAGCAATTTGGCTAGAGTTCAGCTTAGGTGTCTGAACCAATATTGGTCAAAGAAAAGTTGCATAATATTTCAGTAGAAGTTCTCACTTCCTGCTTTCCTGACAATCCCACTCAACTCAAGTCTGCAGTTGAATGCTAAATTAGGGTACTTGATACTGCTCCTGAGGAAGGTACGTCAGTGGTGGTGTAGTGGTATTGTCACTGGTATTGTTACTAATAGTAATCCAAAGACCCAGGGTAATGGTCTGGAGACCTGTGTTCAAATCCCACCGTGGAAGATGGTGAAAATTGAAATCAATAAAAATCTGGAATTAAAAGTCCAATGATGGTCATAAAACCATTGTCACAAAAACTAAAACTCAGAATCTGTATAGAGCAGAGACACCATTCAGCCCATCGAGGCTGCACCGACCACAATCTCACCTAGCCCCATGTATTTACCCTGCTCGTCCCCCTGACACTAAGGGCCAATCAACCTAACCCACACATTTTTGGACTGTGGGAGGAAACAGGAGCACCTGAAGCAAACCCATGCAGACATGGGGAGAACATGCATACTCT
Organism: Carcharhinus amblyrhynchos; assembly: GCF_965287045.1. NCBI lineage: Eukaryota > Metazoa > Chordata > Chondrichthyes > Carcharhiniformes > Carcharhinidae > Carcharhinus > Carcharhinus amblyrhynchos. The sequence continues at coordinate 40,555,801 of NC_137324.1, read as the reverse complement.
ACACAGACAGTGACCCAAGCCAGGAATCAAACCTAGGCCCCTGGTGCAGTGAGGCAGCAGTGCGAACCACTGTGCCACTGTACTGCCCTGGTACACTAACATCCTTACCTGGTCTGGCTCCAGATCCACAGCTGTGTGGCTGACAACTGAATGACCTAGCAAGCCACTCAGTTCAAGGGGTGATCAAGAATGGGCAATAAATGCTGACCCAGCCAGAAAAGCTCATTTCCCATTGAATTAATTCAAAAAGAAGCTCGATTGAAAGTTGCACTGAAAACAGGCTGACTTGAGAAAGAATAACGGACAACTGACTGAAGATCAATCCTGGGCTGAAGGTCAAATTTTTACAACTAGTGCTTGCACACAAAGTAATATGGTGGAAAGTTTATGTCTGCTCATGCAAAGCAAGCAAAGTGGAGTGGAATCAGTGAAGTTTGATGACAAGTGATGTTTGGGACGTTCACGTGGTATGAAATAAAGCAACTGATTATTAGTTTCTGACCAAGGTTGGCCAAGTGTTTAGCTGGTAGGTAGGCCTGTGGAGACAAAGAAGTGCATGTAGAGAAGAAACAAACATTCGGTTCAAATCACAAGGTGGGGCTTTCACCCCAGGGTTACATTACTGTGCCGATCGGACCACTTGGAGGGGTGACTGACACCAATGATGTGGAGATGCCGGCTGACACCAATGAACCTGAGAATTATTTACAGCGGACTTGAATGTGTAACACCCTACTCAATAGAGAAACTATTACATACCCCCCTCCCATAAAAATAAAAGCAAATTACTGTGGATGCTGGAATCTGAAACCAAAAGAGGAAATGCTGGGAGATCTCAGCAGATCTGGCAGCATCTGTAAGGGGGGGGGAAAACAAACCTCCGCCACATCTTCATCTGTTACAGCTAACCCTCCAATGTCAGCTTCTCTGCTGTTTGGCCTTCCACACCTTCTATTCCCTCAATGGACTGCCATTAGCAGCTTTTCCCCTTGCTTTGGTGACTATGAGCAGACGAGTGAAGGAGCAGAGAGAGAGCTAAGATTTTACCTGTTAAAAACCTGTTTAAAATAAGTTTAAAGCACTTTGTTCTTTGTAGAACTGTTTAAAGCATTTATTTATTGTATTTACTGCTTTAAGAATTCTGAGGGAGTGGTTAGAAGGGAGTTGTGGGCCAACAGCTTTAAATCAGCGCCAGGTTTAAAAGGAGGCCTGGTGTAGACAGCGGGCAGTGGAGTGAGAGGGAAGTAGAGTGAGCTATTAGGGCTTAATATCAAAAAGGGCTTAGGAGAAAAAAGGCCAGGTGAGTTCGTTTGAAAAACAAGGAAAAAAAAAAATTTTTTCAAAGCTACTACAGTGAATAATGGAGGGGCATGTGACGTGTGGTTTCTGTATGATGTGGGAACTGGTGGACCCCAGGGTTCATCCCAGTGACCATGTCTGCAGTAAGTGCAGGTTGCTGGAGGAGCTCCAGCTCAAGGTAGATGAGCTGGCCTCTGAGCTACAGACACTGAGGCTCATCAGGGGGAGAGAGGGTGCCATTGTCAATGGGGTGCAAGTGACATCCACCCCCCCTAGACGGGCTAACTCTAAGGGTCAGGGACAAGAGGGGGCTGCTGGGAGGAGGAAGGGGGGTGGGGAGTGGAGGAAGGAGAGTGGGGAGAGGAGGAAGGAGGGTGGGGAGCGGAGGCCTCAGCCTCTCAAGCTGCATAACAGGTTTGAGGTTCTTGCTTCCAGTGTGGATGAGAATGAGGGAGGTGAGGTTGGTGAGCAAACTGCACACGGTACAGTGATGCAGCAGGACATAGGCAAAAAGAAGGGGAACATAAGAACATAAGAAATAGGAGCAGGAGTAGGCCATCTAGCCCTTCGAGCCTGCCCTGCCATTCAATAAGATCATGGCTGATCTGTCGTGGCTCAGTTCCACATTCCCGCCCTCTCCCCATAACCCTTAATCCCCTCGCTTATCAAAAACCCATCAACCTGCATCTTAAAAAATATTTAGCGAGGCAGCCTCCACCACTTCAACGGGCAGAGAATTCCAGAGATTCACCAACCTTTGAGTGAAGAAGTTCCTCCTCAACTCCGTTCTAAACCGCCTCCCCTTTATCTTGAGGCTGTGCCCCCTAGTCCTACTGTCTTTTTTGAGCGGGAAGAGTCTCTCCACCTCTATCCTATCCATCCCATTCATCATCTTATATGTCTCAATGAGATCTCCCCTCATTCTTCTAAACTCTAACGAGTACAAGCCTAGTTTATTCAGCCTCTCCTCATAGCTCAACCCCCTCAACTCCGGCATCAGCCTAGTAAACCTCCTCTGCACTCCCTCCAAGGCCAAAATATCCTTGCGTAAGTGCGGCGACCAAAACTGCACACAGTACTCCAGCTGAAAAGGAGCGTAGTTGTAATTGGGGATAGTGGGGTGAAGGGTATTGACACTGTCCTTTGTCACAATGACAAAGTGCACAGAAGGGTGTGTTGTCTGCCAGGTGCTCGGGTCCGGGATGTCGCAGCTGGGCTGCAGAGGAACCTGGAGTGGGAGGGTGAGAATCCGGTCGTTGTGGTACATGTGGGTGCCGGCGACGTAGGCAAAATGCGGACTGAGGATCTGGGGAGGGAGTATGAAAAGCTGGGAATGGAATTAAAAAGTAGAACCGACAAGGTGGTCATCTCTGGGCTACTGCCTGAACCAAGTGCAGACGGGCGTAGGGTTGATAGGATTAAGGAAGTGAATGGGTGGCTCAGGGATTGGTGTGGGAGGAATGGGTTTGAATTTATGGGGCATTGGCACCAGTATTGGGGTAGGTGGGACCTGTTCGGGCGGGATGGGGTTGGTCTGAACCGTGCTGGGACCAGAGTGCTGGCAAATCGAGTAAAGAGGACTGTAGACAGGGCTTTAAACTAATTGGGGGGGGAGGGTGCGAGGGTAGGTGACGTTACGAGGTCTAAAGTTAAGGATAGGGTACAGGTAAGGGAAGAGGCCGAGGATGTCCCAATAATAGAGGGAGTAGGGGGCGTGAGTATGGTTGGTGGCGTTACGGCAAATAGGGTCCAGGTGAAGGCTGGGATGAAAGCGCTTTATCTGAATGCACGAAGCATTCGGAATAAAGTGGATGAGCTGGTGGCGCAGATTGACACAAATGGATACGATCTGGTGGCCGTTACAGAGACGTGGCTGCAAGGTGACAGGGACTGGGAGCTGAATGTACAGGGCTATCAAGTGTTTAGGAAGGATAGGCAGGAGGGAAAAGGGGGGGGCGTAGCTCTGCTGATTAAGGATAGCATCAAGGTGGTAAGGGATGATATTGGAGCCAAGGAGCAGAGGGTGGAATCGTTGTGGGTGGAGATTAGGAACAGCAAAGGGAGGAAGACGCTGGTGGGTGTCGTCTATAGGCCCCCGAATAATGATCTGGAGATGGGGTGGGCTGTTAACGCGCAAATAAGTGTGGCGTGCAGGAATGGGACGGCCGTAGTTATGGGGGATTTCAATCTGCATATTGATTGGTCGACCCATGTTGGACGCGGTGGGCTCGAGGAGGAGTTCTTGGAATGCTGCCGGGATAGTTTCCTGGAACAGTGCGTGTTGGAGCCGACGAGGGAGCGAGCTATCTTGGATCTCGTGCTATGTAATGAGGCGGGTAGAATTAGGGACCTTGCGGTGAAGGATCCTCTTGGGGAGAGTGATCATTGTATGGTGGAGTTTCTGGTGCAGATGGAGGAGGAGAAAGTGGGTTCCCAGACACGCGTATTTTGTTTGAATAGAGGGGAGTACAGTAGGATGAGAGAAGAATTGGCGAATGTTGACTGGGGGAGCGCGTTGGAGGGAGGGTCTGCTGAGGAGCAGTGGAGGATCTTTAAGGAGATCTTTCTTGGTGCTCAGCGGAAATTTATTCCGATGGTCAAAAAGGACCGTAGGAGGAGAGGTAATAAGCCGTGGATAACGAAGGAGGTGAAGGAAAGTGTTAAATTAAAAGCGGAGGAATTTAGAGTAGCTAAGAGTAGTGGGCGAGAAGAGGATTGGGAGAGGTTTAAATGTCAACAAAGATTGACAAAGAAGTTGATAAAGAAGGGTAGGAGAAACTATGAAGCTGGGCTAGCGCTTAATATAAAAAAGGATAGCAAGAGTTTTTATAAATATATAAAAAGGAAGAGGCTGGCTAGGGTGAACGTTGGTCCTTTAGAGGATGATAAAGGGGACCTAGTGGTAGGGGATGGGGATATGGCTAAGGTATTGAATAACTTTTTTGTCTCTGTCTTCACGGAGGAGGACGTGAATAATTTGCCAGGTGTTAGCGATGGAAAGGTGGTAGGACTGGACGGTCTTAATGACATTACTGTTACTAGAGAGGCGGTGCTCGACAGACTGGAGGGGCTGATTGTGGACAAGTCCCCAGGACCGGATGGAATGCATCCGAGGGTTCTGAAAGAAACGGCGGAGGTGATAGTGGATGCCATGGTGGTTATTTTCCAGACGTCGCTGGATTCCGGGGAAGTGCCGGATGATTGGAAAACGGCTAATGTTACGCCGTTGTTTAAGAAGGGTGCCAGGCAAAAGGCAGGGAATTATAGGCCGGTTAGTTTAACGTCTGTGGTAGGTAAAATGTTAGAATCCGTCATTAAGGAGGAAATTGCGAGGCATCTTGAAGGGAATTGCTTGATAGAGCAGACGCAGCACGGTTTCATTAAAGGGAAGTCGTGTCTGACAAATTTACTGGAGTTCTATGAGGATGTGTCTAGGGCGGTGGATAGAGGAGAGCCGGTGGATGTGGTCTTTCTAGATTTTCAGAAGGCGTTTGACAAAGTACCTCACAAGAGGTTATTGCAGAAGGTCGAGGGACATGGAGTTGGGGGTAGGGTATTAGCGTGGATAGAGGATTGGTTGTCAAATAGGAGGCAGAGAGTGGGGGTCAACGGGTGCTATTCGGATTGGCGGATGGTGACTAGTGGAGTGCCCCAGGGGTCGGTGCTGGGGCCTCAGCTTTTTACCATTTATATAGATGATCTGGAGGAGGGAACCGAGTGTAGGGTGTCTAAATTTGCTGATGACACCAAGATTGGGGGAACAGCAAATTGTGCGGAGGGTGTGGAGAGTCTGCAGAAGGATCTAGATAGGCTGGGCGAATGGACCAGGAAATGGCAAATGGAATTTAATGTTGGCAAGTGTGAGGTGGTCCACTTTGGTAGGAATAATGGTAGGAAGGACTATTACTTACGGGGCGAAAAACTGCAGCAGGCAACGGTGCAGACGGACCTCGGGGTCCTTGTGCATGAGTCGCAAAAACCCAGCTTGCAGGTGCAGCATGTGGTCAGGAAGGCGAATGGGATGCTGGCCTTCATAGCGAGGGGGATTGAATATAAAAGTAGGGAGGTCTTGCTGCAGCTGTATAGGGCATTGGTGAGGCTGCAGCTGGAGTACTGTGTGCAGTTTTGGGCACCGCACCTGCGCAAAGATATTTTGGCCTTGGAGGGAGTGCAGAGGACGTTTACTAGGCTGATACCGGAGTTGAGGGGGTTGAGCTATGAGGAGAGGCTGAATAAACTAGGCTTGTACTCGTTAGAGTTTAGAGGAATGAGGGGAGATCTCATTGAGACGTATAAGATGATGAATGGGATGGATAGGATAGAGGTGGAGAGACTCTTCCCGCTCAAAAAAGACAGTAGGACTAGGGGGCACAGCCTCAGGATAAAGGGGGGGCGGTTTAGAACGGAGTGGAGGAGGAACTTCTTCACTCAAAAGGGTGGTGAATCTCTGGAATTCTCTGCCTGTTGAAGTGGTGGAGGCTGCCTCGCTAAATATTTTTAAGACGCGGGTTGATGGGTTTTTGATAAGAGAGGGGATTAAGGGTTATGGGGAGAGGGCGGGAAAGTGGAACTGAGCCACGACAGATCAGCCATGATCTTATTGAATGGCGGGGCAGGCTCGAAGGGCTAGATGGCCTACTCCTGCTCCTATTTCTTATGTTCTTAATTCTCTCACCCCACAGTATAAATATCGTCCAGTTTCTATGCCTTTTAGCTTTGACAAAGAGTCACCTGGACAAGAAACGTGAGCTCTTTTTTCTCCTTACAGATGCTGCCAAACCTGCTGAGATTTTCCAACATTTTCTCTTTTGGAATTATACACCCTCTTTCTGCTTTCCTGTTTATAACATGACTTTTGTTAGTTTTTAGCTTAAAAATGATGCCTCGACCTTCCAGCCGAACGGTCTCCTTTGTGCTATAAATCTTCTATGTTTTAGCAGTGATATTGCTGATTCTGCAGGTATATTGAATAGAGCAGCAACAGCAGCATGTTTCGAGTCTGGAAGACAGGGCTGGTCCTGGTAGCTCCCACTGGATGGAAGTGTTCCATTTAGCTGCCTTGTTGTGATCTCAGGAAAAATGGACTTTTCACACCTGGGATTAAGGTTCAACACCCAGCATCTCCATCCAAGGACAGAATGCACAGATGTATGTACTTTGATGTACTGTACAAGTGTAAAATAAATTATTCTCCCTCTCTCACGTTGTAAGTCTGATAACAAACAAAAGCAGCTTCTTAAACTTCACAGAAGGTGATTGTCACAAAAGAATGAATTTGGCGCGATCTTACCGGACATTCATGACACACCCCCACTGTAGCGAGGTCAGAGAATTTGGCATCCTGCCAAGTCTCCATTCACTGCAGTGGGATTCGGAAATCTCGTCATTGTTAGCAGCCATGAATTTCAATCCAAGCAGATCAATAAGACACCCAAAAACCTTTCAGATGAAAGAAAGACAATTTTTCTTAACCTCTTTACCTTTCAATGCTGGGACATATACAGGGCTTGGCTTGCCATTGACAGGCAGCAGACATTTGCTGTTCTTAACATTCACATAAAAACTGCTATCTAGATTCGCTGGCACTGGTGGAAAAACCTATAAAAGAAAGAGACCAAATTTCAAAAGGAATCACTGATAGCTGATAGAAAAATCTATAGATTAAAAGTTAATGCACGCAGGTAGATGCTGTGCCTGACCTTAGCCGGACCTAAACTGAAGTGGGAGAAGTAGAAAGGGTTGTGAGCTTCAAGTTTTTAAGTGCCCAGATCACCAACAACCTGTCCTGGTCCCCCCAATACAACACTACGGTTTCTCCTTGGCCCATCCCTGGGATACAGTACACACTGGTGCACCCTCTGATCAACGCCTCAAGGGCCTGATGGGTGAAACAGGGTTCCGCACCATCTTCTTGTGGGCAGCAGACAACTGTAAGTCTCCTGGAGACAGTGGGTTGGAAACAGCGAGATGTGTGCATCCAACTGGCATTTAAATATGGTACTTATAACTTTGACCCCACTAGCTGATGGCAGGGGTACACATCAGCTTTTGACCTGCCAGTTCGATACTTCCCCTTATTAGTTTAGCTTATTTATTAATATCTCACAGGTATGCTTACATTAACACTGCAATGAAGTTACTGTGAAAATCACCTAGCTGCCACCCTGCGGTGCCTGTTCAGGTACAATGAGGAAGGACAATCCATCTAACCTGCATATCTTCGCCTGTGGGAGGAAACCGAAGCACCCAGACAGAAACCCACGCAGACACGGGGAGAACATGCAAACTCCTCACAGTGACCCAAGCCAGGAATTGAACCCAGGTCCCTGGTGCTGTGAAGCAGCAGTGCTAACCAATGTGCCGCCCCAGTTGGCAAGCACGCAAATCAGGCGTGATTTTAAGCAGCTGGGTAGACAGCACCAACAACGCGTGCACACACATGTTCTACTAAAGAACAAGCACACAGACAGAAAGAAAACAGACAGACAAGAGTAAAGGATTAATCGAGAATAATAATACTCATTATGAAATTACGCCTGTTGACGATTAATTCTGAGAATAATTCCCAAACATGTTTGAACCGGGCAGCTGTCGATCCCTCGGAGTCGGTGCATTTCTGTTTTTATTCTTCAATGTCCCACTAGCAAATCTGCCACTTGTTTTCTGAGATCATCACTTTTACCTTTCACACAGCCGTAACATGCAAACCCTTTTAGCCAAATTATTAGAATGCAATTACGAGAAATTAAAAATGCAGGGAATGTGGTACCAGAGAACAGTTTCAGTAACAATGTCTGTAAGTAATTTATTATCAGGGTGCTTTCAAAAATGACTTGTCAGATATAGGCATTGCTGACAAAGCCAATGTACGTTGTCCTTTGATAATTTCCCTTGGACGGCTTTCTCAGCCAGTTAGGAGTCAACCACATTGCTGTGGCTCTGGAGTCACAAGTAGGCCAGAACAAGTAAGGACAGCAGTTTCCTTCCCTAAAGCACACTAGTGAACCAGATGGATTTTTCCAACAATCAACAATGGTTTCATGGTTTTCCGACAATCAATAATTACTGTTACTGAGATTACTCATTAATTGATTTTAAATGCCACCAACTGCCATGGGGAGATTTGAACCCACATCCACGAAGCTTTATTTATTAGCTGGGGCCTCGGGATGGATAGTCATTAATAGGGGTTAATAAACAGACATTACCACAACACCACTGTTTATCTCTGACTATCTCTGCTTCCCTGGTCTCCCTATGGCGCATATCATCTTCAATTAAATACTGACATAGGTAATCTATTGCCAGCCAGCTGCAGGTTTTACTTAACACAATGACAGCAACGAGGCCTTCGCTGACACCCTCTTCAATTTGGCTTTCCTTGCTGTGTGAATGTGCTTGCGCCAAGTCTCAATATGTGGATTAATTACAATCAGCCATCTTGTCACTCCCTGAATAAACACTGGCTCAAGAAACATCCTTTTGGACAATGCAGAGGCACAGCACACTGGATCATCATGGGTTGGGACTTGGGTCATTTGCTTCAAACCACCCTGCTGTCAGATAACTGAAAATAAAAATTCCAGTAGGTGAAAGAACTCAAATGGAGAGTCCCCAGTCAGCTGCACTCAGATTACACTAAATATTTTTGTTACAACTCAGCAGTTAAGCTTCAACTAGAGAAATGGAAGCAAGGTTACTTTTTTGTGAGGGTGGCATGTAATTGCTGATAAATACTTGGCATCTTTAGTTAACATTTTACATTTATGATATTTGTAAAAAAAACATCGTTCAGGTGCAATAACGTGGCTTTAAAGTTTATTTGTTTATTAGTCACAAGTAGGCTTATGTTATCATTGCAATGAAGTTACTGTGTAAAATCCCCTGGTCACCACACTCCAGCGCCTGTTTGAGTATACCGAGGAAGAATTTAGTATGGCCGATGCACCAAACAGTCTTTGGGCTTTGGGAGGAAACCGGAGCTTCTGGAGGAAACCCACATAGACACAGGGAGGATGTGCAAACTCTGCACAGACAGTGACCCAAGCTGGGAATCGAACCCAGATCCCTGGCGCGGTGAGGCAGCTGTGCTAACCACTGTGCCACCGTGTCAGTCTGTCATTACACACAGAAACAGAAGTTACACTCTGTGTATAGTACTTTATCAAATGTTTACAAACACCTCAATACATAAGTAAACATTTACAGTGAAGCAGAAGGAATTAAAAATTTGAACTGTTCTTTGATCATCAAAAAAAAACAGCTAAACTAGGTCTCATTTTATTTCAGGTTTTGGAACAATCTGCTGCGTTAATTCAACAGGTAGAAACATAGCAGCGCAAAAACTCAAGGAAGTCAAAAGTTCTGTGTTTAAGCTTTGAATATGCAGTAGTTAAAAAAAATGCAGGAACATAAAAACTTCCTGGGAAAATTCCATAGATTCAGGAGAAGGAATACATTGCCAGAGTGCCCCCTGCTGGGGTGAATGTTCAGCTGCAGACGGGAGTCATTTAAAATGTTTTTCCAGCTAATGTGCACAAACACGTGATCCTGAACAGATAATGAATTACTGCAATTCTCTGGAACGTTCATCTTCATTGCAGTCAGTAGTAGTAATCCGGATTTTTGTTTTATAAAACCAGGCCCAGTAATTTATTACACGTACACATGCAAAATAAAACTTTATTTCCTAGGAATTCGGTTGAGAAATCCTCAGATCAGTCTCTACTCTCCTGAGAGAATACCCGCGATACAAGTTCAGAGCAACAGCAGCCCTCCATGTGAAAGAAAACACGTGGAATCCCTCTGCACGATATACTCCTGTATCCTTGGCTTGTCTCTCCCCATTGTGATTCTTGTTGGTGATGGATGTCACAGATGTTTCTCACGCATCTTGGCCAAATGTTGCTGGGTGGCTGAAAGATCTTCAACACTGACCGAGATGATGGTCAACACTGGTCCTAGCTAAGGACCCAGGCTTCTGATAGTAATGGCTGCCACCAAGTTGATCCAGTTTAGGCATTTTTCACTCTCCAGTCTCTGGGTGTCCAAAGGTTGAATCTAACATTGGCCAAGGATTGACAGGCTCAGTAGGGCCTGACAGTGTGATGTCCAGATCCTAGATCGTAACCCCCAACTGACTGGTTCGCACATGTACAGACAAGTTGTGTACTGAACGAGAGGGGCCAGCAAAGCACGGGTTACTTGGCTGCGCCTCAGTTACCTCAGGACTGATGTCAGTGGCTGCAAAATCCTTTTGTAGAAGTGGACAAATGAAGGAATTGGTGGTGACAATTTAAAAATTTAAAGTTGAGGTTTATTTATTAGTCATAAGTAAGACTTACGTTAACACTGCAATGAAGTTACTGTGAAATTCCTTGGGTCACCACAGTCCGGTGCCTGCCTCGGGTGAATGCACCAAACCAGTATGTCTTTCAGACTGTGGGAGGAAACCGGAGTACCCGGAGGAAACCCACACTGACACAGGAAGAATGTGCAAACTCCACACAGACTGTGACCCAAGCTGGGAATTGAACCTGGATCCTTGGTGCTGTGAGGCAGCAGTGCTAACCACTGTGCCACAGTGCACACCTATGTCACATAAAGAATGAACAGCTGAATGAACAGCACAAGGCACTGAGTGCTGTAAATTGTTTGGATGTGTCAAACTCCTGTACTCAGAAAACATCCTCATATACACAGCTTGCAGTAAAAACAATGGCCACATACAGAACCCCAACTGACATTTCCCTGCCCCACTGTGGTGCCGAGACATAGGCCGCAGTTTCAGAATAAGGGGTTAGCCGTTCAAGATTGAGAGAAGGTAAATTTCTTTAGTCTAAGAATTCTTCACCCCAGAGAACCAAGGATACTCATTCACTGCGTATATCCAAGACAGTAGTCAACAGCTTTTTGGATACCAAGGGATGTGGGGATAGTGTGACAAGGTGACGTAGCAATAGAAGGTGATCATACTGAATGATAGAGAAGGCTCCCAGGTCAGAACTACTCCAGCTCCTGTTTCTCACAAAGAAGCAACAACAGCAATGACATCATCTTCCAATTTCCCCAGCTGTGATTGGGTAACTCAGCACTGAGCAGGGGTCAAACTGAGGACCTTCTATTATACCCAAAACTGCACCATCTTAATACAAAGCCAGAGTGGTGACTTTTGAACCAATTTCCATATTTTGCTATCTCTGCACCATCACCTGGAATGTTTCAAAAGGAATGATGCTTCTTCAGTTATAAGAATAGATTTACAATGCTGGGATTCTTTTAAGTTTGTTTATTAGTCACAAGTAGGCTTTCATTAACACTGCAATGCACTGTGAAAATCCCCTAGTCACCACACTCTGGCAATTTAGCAAGGCACCTAACCAGCACGTTTTTCGGACTGCGGGGGGGAAACAGAAGCACCCGAAGGAAACCCATGCAGACACAGGAAGAATGTGCAAACTCCACACAGTGACCCAAGCCGGGAATCGAACCTGGATCCCTGGTCTGTAACACAACAATGCTAACCACTCCGGCACCGATTCTTCTTCGGGAAGAGAAGGCGGAGAGGAGGTTTGGGAGAGGTTTCTAAAATTATAAAGGTTCTGGACATTGTAAACAGGGAGAAGGTGTCCCTATTTGCAGAACAGTCGAGAATCAGCGAATGCTGATTTTGAGTGACTGATGCTGGCAGCAACAGCAACATGGGGAAAACCGGTTTAATGCAGCATATGGCCAGGATGTGGTAAGCACTGCCTGTGCATGTACTGGGCGCAGACATAATCATGGCTTTCAAAGGAAACTGGATACACACCCAAAGAGGAAACAACTGCCAGGCCACAAGGAAAAGGCAGCAGAGTGGGACTTACAGGGCTGATCTTGCGGACAGCAACTGTGCACGGGGGGCTGGCCGAATGCCCACCTGCCATGCTGCAATTATTCTATGATTATTTTGCCCGCTCGATCATCTTATTCTGTCTTAATGGGAGACAGGGCCACACTATCTTTTCCATTTCAAACAGGGAAGGGGGAGGGATCATTATTGCAAGTCAAAGAAGAACATAACACATCTGATCAAAATTTTTAGGCTTCAACCTCTTTTTCTATTTTCAATAGGCCAGGGGGTGCAGCAGGAAGCATGTGGTAACTGTACCAAAATAGAACATCACTGGGCCAAGAATTCCTTGTTCCTTCCAACATAATCACCACACGGGACAGTTTAAAAATACAAACATTGCAGCAACTTGCCCAGCAGCGTAACACAATCCTTTTGAAAATTTATTTATTAGTCACAAGTAAGGCTTACATTAACACTGCAATAAAGTTACTGTGAAATTCCTCTAGTCGCCACACTCCGGCACCTGTTCCGGTCAATCCACCTAACCAGCACGTCTTTCAAATTGTGAGAGGAAACTGTAGCACCCAGAGGAAACCCACGCAGACACGGGGAGAACGTGCAAACTCCAAACAGACAGTAAGCCAAGCCGGGAATCAAACCCGGGTCCCTGGCGCTGTGGGGCAGCAGTGCTAACCACTGTGCCACCATGTTGCCCCAATCTTAAAACACAAAAGCACTGCATTAAAGCCAATGCGGCATGAACATTCTTAATAATATACTTAAGTATACAGAGTGCAAAAAAAATCAGCTTACTTCAGTGAATCGGAACACAGGGTGTATCCCTTGGACTGACGTGACACTCAGGGGAAGTCCAGTGAGGTTCCAAAGTTTCCGACTCAGATCATCATATGACTGCACCACACTGAGTATCTTCTCCTCAGATTCTGAATGCTGAGACAGAAAGATAGGATTCTGGTGAATTTTACTGAGGGTTTTATGAAAGAAAATTATGACTTTTTTGAAAAAAAGTACGGTAGTTGATTCTTACTCATTATTGATAACCTTAAAAAAAAAATCAGGCTTTATTGCAACGATAGAGAATACCGAGTTTCCTCTTAAACAAAGAAAAAGTTGTCAGAGCTTTACCACATGTAAAAAGGAAGCGAGTAACTAAAGTAAATATCAGTCTCTTGGATGCAGTGATAGGAGAAATTAGCATGAGGAATGAGAAAACATTCACAAATACTTTGTGCAGTCTGCACAGTCGAAGTGACAAAGTTCTATACAAGAAACAGACGGTAACCTGGGGCTGAAAACAGCAAGGGAATCAAGGTAATTAATATCAGGAGGAAAGAAATTTAAGGGACTAAGATCCAACAAATCCCCAAGACCTGATGACTTAGATTCTAGGGTTCAGAGAATTAGCTGTGGAGATAGCGGATGCTCTGGCTATGGTTTTCCCAATGTTCTTAGATTCTGGAATAGGCCCAGTAAATTGGAAGTTGGCAAATATAACAGCATTTTTCAATAAGGAAGGAGGAAGGAAACAGGGAACCACAGGCTAGTTAGTCTGACACCAGTCATCGAGATAGTGCTGGAATCTATTGACAGAATTGTTACGACGCAGGAGACCAAAAGAGCATTACAGCTTTGTGCCATTCCCCTGCCTTTTCCCCATACTCCGACACATTGTTTCTATTCAAGTAATCATCAAATGCCCTCTTGAGTGTCTCGATTGAACCTGTCAACCCCATGCTTCCAGATAATGCATTCCAGACCCCAATCACTAAAATGTTAAAAGTTTCTTCTCACATCACATTTGCTTCTTTTGCAAATCAGTTTATATCTGAGGTCTTTCACAAGGGAGAACATTTCTCCCTATCTACTCCGTCCAACCCCCTTATACTTTCAAACATTGCTATCAAATCTGCCCATAGCCCTTTTCTCTCCAAGAAGATCATCAGTATCAACCGCTCCAAACTATCCTCATAACTGAAGTCTTTCGTCGCTGGAACCATTTTTGTAAACTTCTTCTGCGCTCTAATCCTATCTAGTGTGGCATCTAGAGTTACGATTAAGCAAGTCTTAACAACACACTTAAAGATCATTGCCAGATCAGAAAGATTAGCATTGCTTTATGAAAGGGTAATCATGTTTGACAAATTCATTAAAGTTTTTTGAAGATGTAGCTAGTCGGGTAGATAAAGGTGAACCAATAGATGTAGTACACTTGGGTTTCAAAAAGGCATTTGATAAGGTGCCACATAAAAAGGTTAATAGACAAAATAAGGGCTCATGGAGTTGGGGATGCTTTCATAGCATAGATAGATTGATTTTTGAAGAGGCAGCAAAGAATAGGGGTAAATGGGACATTTTCAGGTTGACAGGCTGAGTCCACAAGGAGCAATGCTGGGACCTCAGCTATTTACAACCTGATTTAGACAAGAGACAGAGAGTGATGCATCAAAACTTACTGACAATGCAAGGCCAGATGAGAATGCAAGCAAGGAGGACACAAAGGGACTGGAAAAAGATGTTGACAGGTTAATGACAGGAAACAAGTTGTCAGATGAAGTATAACGTGGGCAGTTTGAGATTATTCATTTCTATCTGGAGAGTAGAAAAGTTGAATATTTTTCAAAGGGCATGAAACTCGTTAATGTTGACATTCAAGGGATTCTGGCTGTATTCATACAAGGAACACAAAGATGTGCATTCAGGACAGCAAACAATCAGGAAGCCAAATGGAACGCTGCCCTTCATTGCAAGGGGATTGGAGTACAAGAAGGAAGTCTTGCCACAAATCTTGGAACAGTGTATGCCGTTTTGGTCACCGTGTTTATGGAAGGATATATTTGCATTGCAGAAACACTGGATTGGCCTAGGGCAAGAGGATTGTCCTACTGGGAGAGACTGAGGCAAGCAGGCCTACACTCTCTAGATTTTAGAAGAATGAAAGGCAATTTCACTGAAAAATATAAGATTCTGAAGGGGCTCAACAGGATAGATACTATCATGTGATTTCCACTGGTTGGGAATCTTGAACACAGGGCATAGTCTTGGGAGAAGGGACTTGTTTAAGGATGAAGAAATTTCTTCACTCAAGAGTTTGTGAATCTTTGGAGTTGTGCGTGCAATAATTTTGTTGCCCCATCATTGAATATATTGAAGGCCACAGGTAGACAATTTTTGGTGTCTCGAGGAATCAAGGGATGGGGAAGCGGGTGGGAAAGTGAAGTTAAAACTGAAGATCAGCCAAGAACACACTGAATGGCAGAGCAGGCTCGACAGGCTGTATAGTCTTCTCCTGCTCCTGTTTATCATACTCTTAGGTTCAATACCAAGCCACAGATCATCAATACCATGTAACAATGAAACTCTCTAAAAACAGGTATTGGAACTGGGCCTTAATAAGACAGGCTGAGTAAGCTTAGGTTATAATCTAGAATCCAAACCTGACCATTTGCACTGAACACAAGGAGATACATTTTCATTTCTCCACCAAGTCCCACCAGGATTATGCACACAGTCTATATTGTGGGGGGAGGTTCATGTGTTGAATGGCGTTTAACTATGTGATGCAAGTGGATTAGGTGGATTGGCCATGCTAAATTAACATTAAGGTGGGGGAACTAGCTCGAGTAAATGCATGTGGTTATGGGGATAGGGCCTGGGTGGGATTGTGGTCAAATGCAGACTTGATGAGTCAAATGAGACATGGATAGAGCAGGGTCAGGAATGGATGTTGCAGGTGCCGGGGTACAAGTGCTTTAGTCAGAGTAGAGAAGGAGGTAGAAGGGGGGGTGGAGTAGCATTATTGGTCAAGGACTATATCACAGTGTCAGAGAGGAAGTTTAATGAGGACTTGTCTGTTGAGGTAGTATGGGCAGAAATTAGAAATAGGAGAGGAGAGGTCACCCTGTTGGGAGTCTTTTATAGACCTCCAAAAAGTTCTAGAGAGGTTGAGGAAAGGATTGCAGAGACGATCCTGGTTAGGAGTGAAAGTAATAGGGTTATTGTTATGGGGGATTTTAACTTTACTAACATTGATTGGAATTGCTATAGCTCTAGCTCGTTAGAGGGGTCAGTTTTTGTTCAAAGTGTGCAGGAAGGTTTTTTAACTCAATATGTAGATAGGCCAACTAGAGGTGAGGCTATATTGGACTTGGTGCTGGGAAATGAGCCAGACCAGGTGCTAGACTTGGAAGTTGGTGTGCTTTTTGGTGATAGTGACCACAATTCGGTTACGTTCACCTTAGTGATGGAAAGGGATAGGCATGAACCTCGGGTCAGTAGTTTTAGCTGGGGGAAGGGTAATTATGAGGCCATTAGGAGAGAATTAGGAAGCATTGGTTGGACTAGGAGATTACAGGGACTAGGAACGTCTGAAATGTGGAGTTTTTTCAAGGAGCAGCTACTGTGGGTCTGTGATAGGTATGTCCCTGTCAGGCAAGGAGGAATTGGTAGGGCTAGGGAACCGTGGTGCACAAAAAAAGTTGATTTGTTGGTTAGGAAGAAGAAGGAGGCTTATGTTCGGATGAGGCTTGAGGGCTCGGGTAGTGCAGTAGAAAGCTTTAGATTGGCTAGGAGGGAGTTGAAGAGGGAGTTAAGAAGGGCTAGAAGAGGGCATGAGATGACTTTGGCTGATAGGATTAAGGAGAATCCTAAGGCGTTCTATAGGTATGTCAAGAACAGAAGGTTGGTTAGGGCAAGATTAGGGCCAGTTACAGACAGTAGGGGGAAGTTGTGTGTGGAACCGGAAGAGATTGGAGAGGCATTGAACCATTATTTCTCTTCGGTGTTCACGCAGGACGATATGAATGTAGCTGAGGAGGTCACTGGGGTGAAGGGGTGTAAAATAGAAAGTATTGTAGTTGATACAGAGGATGTGTTGGATATTCTAGATGGGTTGAAAATAGATAAGTCCCCTGGTCCAGACGGGATTTACCCTAGGATTCTATGGGAGGCAAGAGAGGTGATTGCAGAGCCACTGGCTCTGATCTTCAGGTCGTCGTTGGTCTCTGGTATAGTACCGGAAGATTGGAGGACAGCGAATGTTGTCCCATTGTTTAAGAAGGGGAGCAGAGACTTCCCTGGGAATTACAGACCAGTGAGTCTTACTTCTGTAGTGGGCAAGGTTTTAGAAAGAATTATTAGGGATAGGATTTATAGTTATTTGGAGAGTAATGAATTGATTTGAGATAGTCAGCATGGTTTTGTAGCGGGAAGGTCGTGCCTTACTAACCTTATTGAGTTCTTTGAGAAGGTGACCAAAGAGGTGGATAGGGGTAAGGCAGTAGATGTGGTATATATGGATTTTAGTAAGGCGTTTGATAAGGTTCACCATGGTATGCTTCTGCAGAAAATGCAGATGTATGGGATTGGTGGTAATTTAGGTACTTGGATCAGGAATTGGTTAGCAGATAGGAGACAGAGGGTGGTGGTTGATGGTAATTATTCATCATGGAGTTCGGTTACGAGTGGTGTGCCTCAGGGATCTGTTTTGGGGCCACTGCTGTTTGTAATCTTTATTAATGATCTGGATGAGGGTATAGTTGGGTGGATTAGTAAGTTTGCTGATGACACCAAAGTCGGAGGTGTGGTAGATTGTGAGGAAGGGTGTCGAAGTTTGCAGGGTGACTTGGACAGGTTGCAGAGCTGGGCCGCGAGGTGGCGGATGGAGTTTAATGCGGAGAAGTGTGAGGTAATCCATTTCGGTAGGAATAACAGATGTGTTGAGTATAGGGCTAACGGGAGGACTTTGAATAGAGTGGAGGAGCAGAGGGATCTAGGTGTATGTGTACATAGATCCCTGAAAGTTGGGAATCAAGTAGATAAGGTTGTTAAGAAGGCGTACGGTGTCTTGGCGTTTATTGGTAGGGGGATTGAATTTAGGAGTCGCAGCGTCATGTTGCAACTGTACACAACTCTGGTGCGGCCGCACTTGGAGTACTGTGTGCAGTTCTGGTCCCCACATTACAGGAAGGATGTGGAGCTTTGGAGAGGGTGCAGAGGAGGTTTACCAGGATGTTGCCTGGTATGCAGGGGAGGTCCTATGAGGAGAGACTGAGGGATTTGGGGTTGTTTTCACTGGAAAGAAGGCGGCTAAGAGGGGATCTTATAGAAACATATAAGATGATTAGGGGTTTAGATAGGGTGGATGGTGATAGCCTGTTTCCTCGGATGGAGAAATCTAGCACGAGGGGGCATGGCTTTAAATTAAGGGGGGGTAGTTATAGGACGGATGTCAGGGGCAGGTTCTTTACCCAGAGGGTGGTGAGGGACTGGAATGCCCTGCCTGCTGCAGTTGTAAATGCGCCTAGTTTGGGGGCGTTTAAGAGATTGGTGGATAGGTTTATGGACAAAAAGGGATTGGTTTAGATTAGTGGGTCAATGTTTTTTTTTAAAAATAAGACTGGTCGGCGCAACATTGTGGGCCGAAGGGCCTGTTCCGCGCTGTAGTGTTCTATGTTCTATAACCTCCTTCTGTACTGTAGGGTTCTTTGATTCTACGCAACTTACTCGGGAGAGACAGATTGCACTCCGTATCCACCCATGTACGGTAAAGTTAAAGTTTTATTTATTAGTCACAAATAAGGCTTACATTAACACTGCAATGAAGTTACTGTGAAATACCCCTAGTGCCACACTCCAGCACCTGTTTGGGTCAATGCACCTAACCAACACGTCTTTCAGAATGTGAGAGGAAACCAGAGCACCCGGAGGAAACCCACGCAGACACGGGGAGAATGTGCAGACTCCACACAGACAGTCACCCAAGCCAGGTCCCCTGGCGCTGTGAGGCAACAGTGCTAACCATCGTGCACCCCCCGAGGCTGTGATGCATCAGCCTCCGACTCAAGCAGGTGGGATTCAGGCAGTGCAGCTGTTCAGAGGCCCAACGTCAAAGTGCAGGAGGACACGCCCTTTTCTAACAGCACTAACTGCCATAAACCAGTAAGTTTGAAGATCCCGCTGTGATTGGCAGGGCGGGAAGCATATACAGCCTACAGTAAGTGAGGGATTTGAGAGGGAAATCGGACTGGGGCATGGGGGGCAATTCAATTGGAGGGGTCAGGCCTTGGGGATGGGGTGATTGGAGGTTGAGGCTGTGGTTCTCATACAAGCAATGGTCAAAAGTCAGGGAGTACCAGATCTGGGATGGTATCCCGTCAGGTCAGACCTGGGGCCAACTGGGTAGAGGGTCAGCTTGGTTCATGGTTGAGAGTCAGGCCTTGGGGTGGGGTATGTATGAGGAGTCCCATGGGGGTGGGGGGATCCGATGTTGGTGATGGTTAATCATAGAGTTATAGAGGTTTACATAATGGAGACAGGCTCTTCAGCACAACTTGTCCATGCTGCCCTTTTTTGTTTTAAAAACAAAACCAGCTTGTACCAATTGCCTGCACTTGCCCCATATCCATCTACCCACCTTACTCATAACTAGCCAGAAGACAAAATTGTACCCGCCGCTTCTACTACCTCTGGCGCAGCTTGTTAACACTGCTGCCTCACAGCACCAGGGACCCGGGTTCAATTCCCAGTTTGGGTTACTGCCTGTGCGTAGTTCTGCATGTTCTCCCCATGTCCGTGTGGGTTTCCTCTGAGTGCTCCAGTTTCCTCCGTGTTCGGTACAACGGCCATGCTAAATTCTCCCTCAGTGTGATGACTAGGGGATTGTCACAGTAATTTCATTGCAGTGTTAATGCTAGCCCACTTGTGACACAAATAAATAAACTTTAAAATAAAATCAGTGTTTTACGGTCACTTAACCAGCCTGTCGATTTCAATGCAGATTGCCAAGAGCAAATCCCATCAGCTCTGCACTGCCACCTGGAGGAGCTTTCGCTTATCACAACTTTAATTTGAACAAAATGCCTTTTGACATTCTCTCCAAAACATCATTATTCAACAACAAATATCTAGATAGCACCTTAAACATAACAAAATGTCCCAAAGCACCTCACAGGAGCATTATAAAAAATACAGCACAAAGCAACACAAGTTGATACTAGGTCAGGTGACCAAAGATTGGGGGAAAGGCAAATTGTGCGGAGGGTGTGGAGAGTCTGCAGAAGGATCTAGATAGGCTGGGCGAATGGGCCAGGAAATGGCAAATGGAATTTAATGTTGGCAAGTGTGAGGTGGTCCACTTTGGTAGGAAGAATGGTAGGAAGGACTATTACTTACGTGGCAAAAAACTGCAGCAGGCGACGGTGCAGAGGGACCTCGGGGTCCTTGTGCATGAGTCGCAAAAACCCAGCTTGCAGGTGCAGCAGGTGGTCAGGAAGGCAAATGGGATGCTGGCCTTCATAGCGAGGGGGATTGAATATAAAAGTAGGGAGGTCTTGCTGCAGCTGTATAGGGCATTGGTGAGGCCGCAGCTGGAGTACTGTGTGCAGTTTTGGGCGCCGCACCTGCGCAAGGATATTTTGGCCCTGGAGGGAGTGCAGAGGAGGTTTACTAGGCTGATACCGGAGTTGAGGGGATTGAGCTATGAGGAGAGGCTGAATAAACTAGGCTTGTACTCGTTAGAGTTTAGAAGAATGAGGGGAGATCTCATTGAGACGTATAAGATGATGAATGGGATGGATAGGATAGAGGTGGAGAGACTCTTCCCGCTCAGAAAGGATAGTAGGACTCGGGGGCACAGCCTCAAGATAAAGGGGAGGCGGTTTAGAACGGAGTTGAGGAGGAACTTCTTCACTCAAAGGGTGGTGAATCTCTGGAATTCTCTGCCCGTTGAAGTGGTGGAGGCTGCCTCGCTAAATATTTTTAAGAAGCGGGTTGATGGGTTCTTGATAAGAGAGGGGATTAAGGGGTATGGGGAGAGGGCGGGAAAGTGGAACTGAGCCACGACAGATCAGCCATGATCTTATTGAATGGCGGGGCAGGCTCGAGGGGCTAGATGGCCTACTCCTGCTCCTATTTCTTATGTTCTTATGTTCTTATGTTCAAAGGGTTGGTCAAAAACGCAGGTTGGAAGAAGTGTTTTAAAGAAGTGAAGTGAGACAAAAAGGAGGAGAAGCTTAGGGAAGATCTTTCAGAGCTTGGAGAACTGAAGGCAAGGTCCCTCATGACGAAGTAACTAAAATTAGGCATTCACAAGAGACCAGGATCAGAGCAGTGCAAATATCTTAGAGGGTTGTGGGATTGGAGGAGATTACATAAGAACATAAGAACATAATAGGAGCAGGAGTAGGCCAACTAGCCCTTCGAGCCTGCCCCACCATTCAATAAGATCATGGCTGATCTGTCTTGCCTCAGCTCTACATTCCCGCCCTCTCCCCATAACCCTTAATCCCCTCTCTTATCAAAAACCCATCAACCCGCATCTTAAAAATATTTAGCGAGGTAGCCTCCACCACTTCAACGGGCAGAGAATTCCAGAGATTCACCACCCTGAGTTAAGAAGTTCCTCCTCAACTCCGTTCTAAACCGTCCCCCCTTTATCTTGAGGCAGTGCCCCCTAGTCCTACTATCCTTTCTGAGCGGGAAGAGTCTCTCCACCTCTATCCTATCCATCCCATTCATCATCTTATACGTCTCAATGAGATCTCCCCTCATTCTTCTAAACTCTAACGAGTACAAGCCTAATTTATTCAGCCTCTCCTCATAGCTCAACCCCCTCAACTCTGGCATCAACCTAGTAAACCTCCTCTGCACTCCCTCCAAGGCCAAAATATCCTTGCATAAGTACGGCGCCCAAAACCACACACAGTACTCCAGCTGCGGCCTCACCAATGCCCTATACAGCCGCAGCAAGACCTCCCTACTTATATATTCAATCCCCCTCGCGATGAAGGCCAGCATCCCATTCGCCTTCCTGACCACCTGCTGCACCTGCAAGCTGGGTTTTTGCGACTCATGCACAAGGACCCCGAGGTCCCTCTGCACCGTCGCCTGCTGCAGTTTTTCTCCACGTAAGTAATAATCCTTCCTACCATTATTCCTACCAAAGTGGACCACCTCGCACTTGCCAACATTAAATTCCATTTGCCATTTCCTGGCCCATTCGCCCAGCCTATCTAGATCCTTCTGTAGACTCTCCACGCCCTCCGCACAATTTGCCTTTCCACCAATTTACGCAGGACGGGTGCAGCAAGAAAGTTGAAAATGATTATTTTAAAATGGAGGCATTGCCTAAAAGGGAGGCGGTGCAGAAACAGGACTTGTTGCAAGGTAAGGCACAAGCAGCAGAGGTTTGGATGACCTCAAGAAGTTGCAATATGGGAGAACAGCTTGTGGTTTATCGGAATAGTCGAGTCCAGAAGACACAAGACCTGGTCGAGGGTGTCAGCTACAAATGAGTTGAAATGGGTGAAGTCAAAAATGCTGCAGAAGGTAGATATAAATGGTCTTAATGATGCCACTAATACAAGGTGAGAAGCTCATTTCAGAGTCAAACGTGACAGGATGGATGTGGGTCGGATGCTCCCCTGGGTGGTGGATTTAGAACCTAGTGACGCAGTCTCAGAATAAGGGGCAGGCCATTTAAGACCATAAAGATATGGAATATCTGAGGATTTTCCCTGTCAATGGGAAGAGGATAACCAGGGGGAAGAATAGGACCCGTTAGGGATCAAGGGAGAAACCTGTGGGTGGTGGCAGAGGACATTGGTAGGGTGTTAAATGAATATTTCACATATGTTTTCATCTGTGAGAACGAGGTGGTAGTTATGGAACTCAGGGAGACTGTGAGGCTCGAGGGAAAATCTTAGGGAGTGACAAAGTATTGGCGGGCTTAAAAGTGGACAAATCTCCAGATCCAGAGGAATTGTCTCCCAGGTTGTTGTGGGAGGCAAGGGGGGAAATTGCAGGAGCTCTGACCCAAAATTTTAATATCTCCCTGGCCACCGTGGAGGTGCCAGAGGACTGGAGAACAGCTAATGTAATCCCACTATTTAAGCAAGATTGTAGAGACAAGCCAGGGAACTACAGACCAGTGAGTCTCACGTCTGTGGCTAGGAAACTACTGGATAAGATTCTGAAGGAGAGAAACTATCTCCATTTGGAAAGGCAAGGTTTGGTCTGGGATAGTCAGCATGGTTTTGTCAGAGGGAGGTCATGCTTATCAAATTTGATTTAGTTTTTGAGCATGTAACCAAGTGTGTGGATGAGGGTAGTGTGGTTGATGTAGTTTACATGGATTTCAGCAAAACTTTGACAAAATGCCACCTGGGAGACTTACTAAGAAGACCAAAGCACATGGGATTGACAAGACGGATTCATAACTGGCTGAGCGATAAGAGACAGTGTGGTGACTGATGGCTGCTTTAGTGACTGGAGGCCAGTGACCAGTGACATATCACAGGGATGTGTGTCGGGTTCCCTATTGTTTGACATTTATATAAATGATACAGATTTGGGGGGGGGGGGGGGGGGGGGAAATCAATAAGTTTGCCGATGACACAAAGATTGGCTAAGCGGTGAACAGTGAGGTCGAGTGCCTTGGGTTACAGGGAGATATAGATGAGATGGTCAAATGGGCAGTGAAGTGGCAGATGGAATTTAACCCTGAAAAGTGTAAGGAAGGAGTAATTTGACAAGGAATTATACAACGAAAGGTCTGACACCGGGAAGTTCTGAAGAACAAAGGGACCTTGGCATGTTTGTCCATAGATCCTTGAAGGCAGAAAGGCAGGTAAATAGGGTGGTGAAAAAGGCACATGGCATACTCGCCTTTATCAATCGGGTTATAGATTACAAAAGCAGAGAGGTCATGATGGACTTGTATAGAACTTTGGTAAGGCCACAGCTGGAGTACTGTGCGCAATTCTGGTCATCATGTTATAGGAAGAACATGAACACACTGGAGGGGGTGCAGAGGAGATTCACCAGGATGTTGCCTGGGATGGAACATTTAAGTTAGAAAGAGAGGTTAGATAGGCTTGGGTTATCTTCTATGGAGCAGAGAAGATTGAGGGGTGACCTGATTGAGGTGTTCAAGATTATTAGAGACATGGACAGGGTGGACTGGGAGTTCCCCTTAGCTGAAGGATCAGTTTCGAGGGGACACAAGTTAAAAATGAGGGGTATGGGGATATGGGGGGGGGGATTTGAGGAAAAGCCTTTTACTCAGAGTGATGGTGGTCTGGAATGCACTGCCTGGGAGGGTAGTGGAGACGGGATGCCTCACATTTGGTAAGAAGCACCTGGATGAGCACGTGGCATGCAATAACATTCAAGGCTATGGGCCAGGTGCTGGCAAGTGGGATGGGGGGGTCAAGATCCTTCATGCATCTGTACAGACTCGATGGGCCGAAGGGCCTCTTCTGCACTGTAGTATTCTGTGATTCTGTGAAGACTAAGATGAGGAGGAATTTCTTCAATCTGAGGATGGTGAATTTTGAGAACTCTCCACCTCACATGGGCTGTGGAAGCTCAATCTGCAAACGTGTTCAGGACAAAAATTGACAGGCCAAAGGATCTTTCCTGCGCTGTACAACTCTATCGATGGATACGGAGATAGTGCAGGGAAAGTGGTGTTATGTAGATGATCAGCCATGATTTAATTGAACGACAGAGCAGGCTAGTTTGAATGGTCTTATCCTGTTCCTTTGTGACACCAAGGTCACCTGACAAAAACCGAGCATGTACTGAGGCTTTCCAATCTGCTTCTGCTCGTGGAGGGGCTATCTGTATGCTGCTGCTGCTGCTTCCATATTGTAAAAAGGACAAAGTTTATTCAGACACTGCAGTAGATACAAGAAAAATCAATTCAAACGATGCCAGAACTGAAAAACCATCCCCATCGGTAAAGGTTGAAAAGATTTGGGCTCTTGCCTGGAAGAGAGCAGGCTGAGAGGGTGAACTGATAGAAATCTTTAAGACTACGAATGGGATTGATAGACAGATACAGCGATACTTGATGCTGTACAGTAGATAGTTGACTGGTTCTCTCCCCAAGAGCCTCGTGCACCAGCAGAACTCATGCAAGCAAACACTGCAGTCACCGTAATCCAAATAAATTCCCTAGGCTGGAGCCACAGAAGCAGCTGAAAAGCTGAAACTGCGTTTCCATCCAATCAACAGGAACATGTTCTCGATGCCGCTGAGAACAGCACGCTCTTAACTTAATCTGAGGGGAAGAGAAAATACACCATTGGGAATAGTTCAGATTTGTGTCACTCTTTCCTCTCCCTCGTGCTATAATTGTGGCAGCATCCTGGTTCATATTTTACCCTGCGTCACATTTGTTTCTGCCAGTTTTCTACCTGGGGTTTCATTCTGAGCTAATCAAAAGAGACATGAGAATAGCCCAGACACTGTTTTCTCGGTTAGAAGGGGTGAGACTCAGATATGAACACAGTGGACAGTCTTTCCTCTGAGGCAATGGTGTGGGGGACATGTTTGTTGCGGGGCAGTTGAGTGCACCTGAAGACAGCAGATGATGACCTCATTGTACATCATGACCAGAGGGTACTTGCAGGCAGCGGAATTTTAAACACACACAAGAGACATCAAAACACACAAGACAAAGCAGATTCATTCATTCGTTTTGATCTCGGCTGACTATCAAATTCAATATCTTGATCTCCCCCCACACCCCATATTCCTTGATCCCTTTCGCTCTAAGAGCTATATTTAATTTCTGCTTAAAATCAGACAACATTATGACCTTTGTGCCACTTTGTAGTAGTGAATTCCACATGTTCACCATCCTCTAGGTTATGGGGATAAGACCTGGATAAGATGCTCTTTCAGAGAAGTCAGTGCAAACTCTATGGGCCAAATGGCCTCCTTCGGCACTGTAGGGAATTCTACAATTCTACGACAGTATTTAGACAATCACATTGGGCAGATACTAACAAATGAGATGTGTTTGTTGGGAAAGACGGCTTTCTCAATGACATGGTTTAATCTGAGGACAAAATAAGACTGTCAAATATTGTACATTTTTGTAAGTTCTGCCACCTGGGCCACTGCCAAGTTCTCTCATTCTGAGCCTTGCACTATCCCTAGATTTAGCCTAGAATTACTTCAGAAACTGTGAAGCTGGTCTTCAACAACATCAGTAAAAGTAGCAGCCTTGGTCCTGAAAACAGAGAATGAATCAGGGGGAAGGAAGTTTAAAAACCTGATACTGTGTCATAGGTTATGATGACATTACAGGCATCATATTGGACCGTTTGTTCAAAGAATGAAATAAAGCAAATTGGCTATGCCTCCTCCCCATTTCCCCCATCACTGAGTCCAAGTGCAATGCTCCTTCACTAGGTGTTTTTAAATGAAGTCCTTACCCCTTCTACTTCGATGAGGGAGTCCAATAAGCCCCCAGCGTAGCACAGTAACGACTTCGGCAGATTCATGTGTCTAATAGGCAAAAGGACGAACAGCAGAAGGGGTTAAAAAAAAACAGCAGTCAGCACTTGCGGATTCATCAATTGTACACTTGGTTTGCACACAGTCCAAATACCAAAAACTCCAAAACAATGGTGAAAAGATTCTCGGCTACTTTTCCTCAGTCAGAAAACATGGACGCGTGGTCCCATGAACATTATGGCACAATCCCCTCGACTGGATGTTACTCTGTGAGAGCTTTGCCTTTTATCTGGATGGAGGGATGGAAGAAGGAAGGAAGGAAATTCAAGCGTGACCGTATTGTATTCATTCTGGCCTCACACGTAAAGGATGACCACTTGAACAAGGGTGCCAGGTGGTGGCTCCACCCCACTAAAGGTCACTGTGCCAGGAGAGGAAGGGAGAAATATTAAAAGATGGCTCAAAATATAGGGAGGGGTGTAGTAAGGCAAGCCCAGGGAGCGTGGGCTGTAGGACAGGAAAGAATGGAAAGGGTTAAATGGATAGCCTGACTATAGTATTCACACTCACTGTGAGAAGACACGACAAATTACCGTATCCCAAACAGCATGAACACAATTACACCCTAGGTGAAATCTTTCCGAGGTTACAGCAACAGTAAAAGAATTGATATTTTATCAAGGCTCCACAATGTCAAGAGGAGCCATTGTGCCTCTGGAAAAGTAATCAAGTATCAGGGAAATGGGGACAATTAACACACCATCGAAATAGGTTTGACAAACATAATGTTTTGATATTCTAAACAGGCAAACAAGGTATGTCCAGAAAATGATTAAAGCTAAAGCACAGAGGACAATGGGTCTGTATGGTGTGATCAAAAATAGAACTGTAACCAATTCAAGGTAACAATCTGATGACCTAATCGAAACATAGCACTGTGTAACACAAAAAAGCATAAGAATACAAAAGAACTGATGATTAGCAGAGTAGCTTGGAAGCGCAGGAAAAATATTGTGGGTAAGCCATCCTTTATAAGCAGTGCATTTTATCACGAGTTACCAATGACTTACAGTTCAAGAAGATGTTTAATAATTTGTTCGGGGATGAGACGACGGTCACACATGCTGTTACCCTGCCACAGGACAGCCTCACAAATAGATCCATCCTGAAAACGTCTCAGCTCAGAAATGTCCCCCCAAAAGTCTCGGAAGTCTGCTGCCTGCAATATTAGAAATAGAATATTTATTCATCTCCTTCAGTACAAACCCAAACTGAAAAGAGTTAAGGCCAGCCACGTTAGCTTGAGGCTCAGTTACTAAAGATGGAACAGTATCCGGTGGTGTTGGTTGAGGTGAAAGTGAGAGTCAGGAAAATCTCAGCCTGTGTTTAAATGGTGCCGGGAGATGCAACACATTCAAGGGGAGATAATACTTCAGTTGGATTTTAACCCTGCCACCACTGGGGATGGGACACTACGCCACTTAGAACTACCTCAGGCTTAAACTGTAGAATATCTTCCTTGCACCTCTCTGTCCTTCCCCATCCCACTCCTTCCTCTTCAGAGAAGCCCCGTAAAACCTAGCTCTTTGACCAAACTTTAGGGTCATCTAATCTAATATCTCTTTTTGTGACTCGGTGTCACATTTTAGTTTAGAATTCTCCTGAAGTGTCTTGGGATACTATGTTAAAGGCATTTTGTAAATACAGGTTGTTGTTGCTTAACTGAAATGTTTCCCATCACTGATCATCAGCCCAGTGTTTTAGTTAACACCAGTGCCACTGAATGCTGGTGCTGCAAGAGATGATCTTCATTCACTAGTGTCACAAGTAGACTTACATTAACGCTGCAATGAAGTTACTGTGAAAATCTCCTATTCACCACATTCCGGCACCTGTTCTGGTACACTGAGAGAAAATGGCCAAGGCACCTCTAACTAGCACACCTTTTCGACAGTGGGAGGAAATTGGAGCACCCAGAGGAAGCCCACGCAGACACAGGGAGGACATGCAAACTCCACATAGTGGATCCAAGCTGGGAATCACATCTGGATCCCTGGCACTGTGAGGCAGCAGTGCTAACCACTCTGCCACCCTGGCTCAGCATGACTTCAGCTGTATGTTCCTCGACAATGGCAGAGTATTGTGTTCACAAAAACTCTATGAAATATTAATATTCAGAAAACTAGCCATGAACAGATGTTGCAGCTACACTGACTTGACCCCAATAAGCTGTACAAAATTCTCTGAAAACACATGAGGTTAGGATTTGGAGAGAGGAGGAATACTAACATTACAAGTAGATTCATCCATTCTAAACTCTGAAAAAATTATTTACCTCAGGGCTATCTGCTTGAGGTCCCTTTTCCAAAACATTTGCAGAAAACGCAGAGTTCAGTAAAACACCAAATGACAAATATCTGGTATCCCTGTGTTTCGGAGGATGTGCATTTATTGGCCACTGAATGAAAGGGACACAAAAGGTCTGTTAATTCAATACAAAAGCAAATGCAATTTTACTATGCTGTATAAATTTGTAAATCTCCACCTTTATAGGTCAAGATATGGAGATGCCGGCATGGGATGGGCATTGATCAGGTTAGTGCCCTCACTCTTAGAATACTCGGAACAATTAAATAAGCTACAACTGAACTACTGAAAACAATAAATGAACAAATCAGCTACTAGATTTTGCTTTCCTTTAACGTAACGAAAAAAGGGTGAATTCAACAATATTTTAGATGTGAATGAATAAGAACGAAAGCAGCTGCAGCCCATGAGCAAGGAAGTCACTGTTCACTATATTAAAATAACTGGAAATATAATTCAGAATATATACAATTAACACCCCTCAACTCAAATGGTCTTAAGATGTGAATGAACAAGATCACTGGACTTACTTCAGGTATTTGAAGGAGAGAATGAGCGAGGAGGTGAATCCGCTGCCCCAGTCCACGTGTTAATAGTGAGAGAAGGTGCGGTAAGATTGTCACAACATAGTTACCCCCATGATCAATCAAGTCATTCAGCAGTTTCATCTTCTTACAGCCTTCCTGCAGCTTGGCCACGTTCTTCAGACTATCAAGAAATATTTTTTAAATGTGAAATTGCTCCAACACAAAATATCCTCGGCCTTTTGGCCAAAATCAAGTGTAGCGTTGACATGCTGCGCTTGGTTGAAGTCATTAGGTTACATTAGAGCTTCATTTGAAGCAATTTTTAAAAGCGGCATCTCAGCCTTTTGGCTAAGATGCAAATGAGATCAAGCCTTGGAGGAGGAGCTATGCCTACTCCAATCAGCTTGGATCATATAGATCAAGCCCAAGACAGGAGGTGAGAGCCCTGTCTTGTCAGCTTGGATCGGGAATGTCTCAACTGGTTGAGACTCTGAATTGGACTTGATTTGATTAAATTGGAATAAAAACAAAACAAAAGTCCTCACTTTATGGCCCAAATGGCAGTTTTGGTCGCCGCACTTACGCAAGGATATTTTGGCCTTGGGGGGAGTGCAGAGGAGGTTTACTAGGCTGATTCCGGAGTTGAGGGGGTTGAACTATGAGGAGAGGCTGAATAAACTAGGCTTGTACTCATTGGAGTTTAGAAGAATGAGGGGAGATCTCATTGAGACGTATAAGATGATGAATGGGATGGATAGGATAGAGGTGGAGAGGCTCTTCCTGCTCAGAAAGGACAGTAGGACTAGAGGGCACAGCCTCAAGATAAAGGGGGGGGGGTGGGTTTTAGAACGGAGTTGAGGAGGAACTTCTTCACTCAAAGGGTGGTGAATCTCTGGAATTCTCTGCCCGTTGAAGTGGTGGAGGCTGCCTCGCTAAGTATTTTTAAGACACGGGTTGATAGGTTTTTGATAGACAAGGGGATTAAGGGTTATGGGGAGAGGGTGGGAATGTGGAACTGAGCCATGACAGATCAGCCATGATCTTATTGAATGGCGGGGCAGGCTCAAGGGGCTAGATGGCCTACTCCTGCTCCTATTTCTTATGTTCTTATGTTCAAATACGATTTTAAAAAAAAACTGTTCTTACTGGAAGACGTGGTCAAATGTTTGAATCAGGGGCTTGGGAGTCATCAAAAGCATTTCAAATCCATCCACCGCCTTGTTGTCAAGAGTTTCCATTGACTTCTGTGCTTCATATTGAATCTGGGAGATTACCAGACAACAGAAAATTAACTGACAGGTCCTGATAAGATACAAATTCACACACACAGGAACAACAATGACTATTGTAAATCTGTTGCTGCTTACCAATGATTTATTTCTTTAGGTCTGTCACATCTGTTTCTAGATAAAACTTCACTAGTTACACAGTTAAGAGTCACGCTCCTGCTGCAACGAGGTCAGAGAATTTGGCAGTCAGCCAAATCGCTGTTCAGCGTGGCAGGATGGGAAAATCCCATTGGCGTGAATGGTGGTAAGATTCCAGTCACTGAATTTGAGCAGTACGTCATCTTCTATTTGCCCCTCCCACAGACAGCGAGTGTCCAAATGCACGGCAATATTTTTCCAGAGGTCTGTCAATGACACCGGCCAGATGACCATGGGGAAAACAGGGAGGTTGGACAGGCGAGGTGCCTACTACTTTTTTTTCTCTTTACAGAAGAGTCATGAAGTGGGAAAGTGAGAGGAACATTAAACATACAGATCACAAGTCAGTAACATTTCCAGTGCACCACATTGACCACATGTACGGTCATCAAATGTTTTATTGACTTGATCTCTCTTCCTGGGAGAGGATTTCAAGCAGTTCTGCTATCTCACAAAACACTGCTCTTACACAAGCATATTCTTGCCTGTATTAGGTTGATGACTGATTCTCCCAATACCTCAACAGATTAGCATTCATCAAACAAAAAAGTCAGTTTATAGTCTAGGTCGATACGAGGGGTTATGCCAAGTCTCAATTTGCAGAACCAACTGCAAATACTGCATAGGAATTCAGCGTTGGAGGGACGTACAGTGAGGCACTGGCTTGCCCTGAAGGCACTTGACTCTGTTCTCCTCAAACGTCAGAAGCTTTTGATAAGAGACCTCTCCATTTGGGTGTGTTCAATGTTGTTTTTTTGCCCCGCACGTATTGGGACCCAGCTGTGAGATTGGCTTTCAGATTGCCTTTATATCTAAGTTTGGGTTGTCCCATGGTGCAGGTTCCCATGATCAGCTAACAACTGAATACTGCCTTTGGTGTGCGGAAATCCTCCATGTGACTGACCCAGTGAAACTCAGCTCGGAGGAGCAGGCTCTCGCTGGCAGGTACGGAGCACTTTACAAGAATCTCAGTGCTGGGGATTTTGTCCAGCCAGTTGACTTTGCAAGCAGATCTTAGTCAGTGTTGGGAACAACGTATGGCTTGAAGTTTAAGTAACATTTGTAGGTTAAGAAAGGTGCAATATGGTTCTAGTTCCATTCAGAGTTTTTGGAAAGCTAGCTGTCAGTAAGTCTGAAGGCCCTGTTTGTTTACATGCATTTTTACTGATCTGAAGTAAAAAAATGGGTTACAAAGTAGTTAGTAGTTTAGAGAATTTAGGGGAAAAAAAGCATAAAAACAGAAAAAAAAACTCTTCTGCTTAATGACTGGGGTCCGTTGTCCACAGAAAATGACAGAAGGGCAGGACAGCTATTGTGTTTCTGCCAGCGAATCAAGATAGGAGTTCTAAACTCTCCAGTAAGTCTGTCGGAGATCGGAGTTTAAGGTACTCATGTTCACTCTGACGTTGAAGTAATTGTAAGTTCAGATTGTGCTTTTTGGGTATCTCAGAGAGAGATACCAGCCGGGGATAAAGCATCTAGTGAGCGCTCAGAAACCCGCCAGAAGAACCATTTGCAGCTGAGCCAGAGAGTCCAAGCAGTAAGCCTTGGTACTGAGACAGTGGTAAATCTTCACTGGAGTTGCCTGCAGGGGTACTGCTGGAATTAAAAAGGATTTTTTTTTTTCCATTTGTGAGGCATGAGCATCACTGGCTGGCCAGCATTTATTGCCCATTCCTAGTTGCCCAAGGGCAGTTGAGAGTCAACCACAATGCTGTGGCTCTAGAGTCACATGTAGGCCAGATCAAGTAAGGACAACAGATTTCCTTCCCTAAAGGACATTAGTGAACCATATAATATGAATATGAGCTTGGATCATTTGATGGCATTTTTGTGTTGAAATCTTTCCAACCTTTTTGTCAAGTTTTCTTATTTAATAAATGTTTTATCTTGGTGCCCAAGTGCACCATCAGATTCTTGTGAAACGGCTCAATAATTGAATTCAATGGTTTCTAAAAACAATAGAGTGAGGATCCAACAAGCCAGGTTTCATTCTAGGATCGGACATCAATGATGAGGAGAGGCTGAATAAACTAGGCTTGTACTCGTTAGAGTTTAGAAGAATGAGGGGAGATCTCATTGAGACATATAAGATGATGAATGGGATGGATAGGATAGAGGTGGAGAGACTCTTCCCACTCAAAAAAGACAGTAGGACTAGGGGGCACAGCCTCAAGATAAAGGGGAGGAGGTTTAGAACAGAGTTGAGGAGGAACTTCTTCACTCAAAGGGTGGTGAATCTCTGGAATTCTCTGCCCGTTGAAGTGGTGGAGGCTGCCTCGCTAAATATTTTTAAGAAGCGGGTTGATGGGTTCTTGATAAGAGAGGGGATTAAGGGTTATGGGGAGAGGGCGGGAAAGTGGAACTGAGCCACAACAGATCAGCCATGATCTTATTGAATGGCGGGGCAGGCTCGAAGGGCTAGATGGCCTACTCCTGCTCCTATTTCTTATGTTCTTATGTTCTTATGAGATATTCACACTCATAAAATCAGTGACACAAGAACCACTGCCTGGTGGACTTGGATCTTTGTTGACAGACGAACTCAATACTCTTTCCAAAGAACGTGAATGGGTCTGCGAAACGCTGAGCTTGCTTTTGCCAGTCGACAGTTGATTACGTCATCCAGTGTAGTGTCGCTAGAGAGAATATTCCCCAAGGTAACAAAACTTCCACACTGAATGGAGGGGTATGTTGTTGACAGTAACCATGAAGAGAGTCTGTGAGCAGGGGGAGTTTAATACCAGGTCACTGTCTACTTCAGACTTATTGTTAAGCCAAGGTGTTCTCAGACTAGATCAAAGCAATCAGCATGCAGCTGAATCTCCTTCAGAATGTGTTATTGAAGTGTTCGCCCACAAACAAGGGTTCGCTTAGTAGCTGTCAAATCACCTCTGTGCAAGTCTTGAGCTGTTGCAAGTTGAAGAGGTTGCGCTCTGACCTGAAGTGAATTTGTCCTCCTGCATCACGGTGTTTGAGTGAGCACAGGAGCACGGCTGAGAAATACATGGTAAACAGAGCTGGAGCCAGTTTAGTGAAAGGAAAGGCATCCAATGACCTATCGCTTTGCAACACACTGGCCATCATGCCATTGCCAAATGAGCAAATGACACTGAACATCTTTTCAGGCAGCCATATTTGGACAGAAGATTCCATAGGCCTTCCCGGTTTAAAAGCCTTGGTCAGGTCAATGAATAGCATATAGGAGGGTCTTTATCCTGTTTGCCCTGAGGGGGGGAAAATCACTGAGGGAGGGCTGGAGACATCCAACCCACGAGGAGGGGGCACCCCCCCCCAGTCTGAAGGGAGTTTCCGATGGAGCTGCCTCTCCACCTTCTAGCCTGATATCAAGGCCAGTGAAGTTTTCTATTTTCCACCCTCAGTTATCCGGCTGTCAGACTGAAAATTGAGGCTGGGTGGGAAAGGGTCCTTAAATGGCCATAATATGGGTAAGGGCGAGTTCCCCATCCAAAACTTTGTGATCCCACTATAAAATCACATCTGGGTTGGGACAGGTGGGATCCCAGAAGGAATCCCATCCATGCAATTTTACACCATCTAACCTTCAGGGGTTCCCCTGTGCACAGGAGGGACAAGCTCCAATTTGTACCCAAACTTTCTGTTAATGCAAAGAATTATTGATCTATGTTGAGTTAGCTGATCTCACCAGAGTGGTAACAGAAACATGTAGGCAGCGACTTGATCCCTGCCCCGAATCATCTGTCAGTGGTTCTCATTGAGCAAATTGGAGGGCACTGCTTAAGGCCATTGTTAGACAGAGTTGAGGTCCATCACCTACCCTCCACGTAGTCAATCAGCTCACCGAAAAGTTATTCTTCTGCAAGTCTCCATCCCAAAAGCAAGTGGAGGCAGCCTTGGGTAACTGCACCCTAGAATGGGCCAACATCTTCAGCAGTGGAGAACAACAAATTTGGAGGAGGGAGATGGAAGCAGACAGTGTATTAAACTATTAAATACCAAATCCAGTATTCCTGCATTCTCCCCACCTTGCCTAGTATAGCTGACTTCATAAAACTCCTCAGAGCAGAAGGTTTTTTTAAAATCAGATCTATCATACAATGAATAAGACTTGCCAGTTGTGCTGAGTATTTTACCTGCTTGTATTTGCTTGCGGTCATCTCTGCGCAGAGGTTTACAAATCCTGAGGGATCCACAAATACAACTTCAAAAGCCTGATGGAAATCTGGAAGTGATGGCTATGGAAGAAAGATTAACAAATTTCAGTAAATTACATCTCAATTCAAACTTGTCAATTTACACTTCTGCCCCCATTGACCTCGTTAAGACAACCAATTTCCCACAAAATGACAATAGTTCAGTTAGGTAAACAAATAACCTTACTACATTATTGACTTTAAAGTAAACAACAGTATTTTAAAAATGTGTAAAATCATAGAATCCCTACAGTGCAGAAGGAGGCCATTCGGCCCATCATGTCTGCACTGACCACAATCCCACCCAGGCCCTATCCCCCAAACCCCGTGCACTTACCCTAAATAGTTCTTCTGACACTAAGAGGCAATTTTGCATGGAAAATCCACCTAATCCGCACATCTTTAGAGGAAAGAGGAGCACCCAGAGGAAACACACACAGACACGGGGAGAACATGCAAAGTCCATACAGGCAGTGACCCAAGCTGGGAATCGAACTCTGGCTGTGAGGGAGCAGTGCTAACCACAGTGCCACCCCTTACATTTAATCTCATAAAAAAGGGTTTCATCATACACATCAAAATCATTAGCACAAACTGTTAAGGGGTGATGTTATCAAATACTTTAAAAATCATTAACAAATTCAGCAGGTCACATACAGAAAAGCTGTGTCCTCTGGTGGAAGAATCTCAAACATGAAGGCATAATCTTGCAACGAGAACCAGGCTATTTAGGAGTCAATCACGAAGCACTTTTTCGCACAAAGTAGTCAGTGGAAATCTGAATTTCATTCCCCAAAAAAGGTTCAGGGTGATAGATGAATTGAAATTTTGAAGATTAAGATCCATAACATTTTGTCAGGTGGGAGTACAACAGGCAGCACGGTGGCACAGTGGTTAGCACCGCTGCCTCACTGCGCCAGGGACCTGGGTTCAATTCCCTGCTCAGGTCACAGTCTGTGTGGAGTTTGCACATTCTCCCTGTGTCTGCATGGATTTCCTCCAGATGCTCTGGTTTCCTCCCACAGTCCAAAAATGTGTGGGTTAGGTTGATTGCCATGTTAAAATTGCCCCTAGTGTGTGTGTGTGCATGCGCGCGCCAAGGTAAATGTGTGGGGTTGTGGGGATAGGATGGGTTTATAGTCGGTGCAGACATGATAGGCCACATGGCCTCCTTCTGCACTGTAGGGATTCTATGATTCCACAATATGAAGGGATGTGGAACATCAGCTGGGAAGTGAAGTTGAGATCAACCATGATCCAAGCAAATGACCGAACAAACTCACGAACTAATGTGATTGAATTGGCCGAGTAAGGTAACACATATGATGTTGCCTTCTAATAAAGTCTCACCGGAGCAGACCAGTTGGAGCCCATGGGATCCAAAAAGCAAGGGTCAAGTTAGATCCAACATTGCCTCAGTGGGAGAAAACAAAGAGTAATGGTTTAAGGCTGTTTTCGTGCCCGAAAGACTGTTCCAAAGGAGTTATGCAGGACTCTAGCTGTGGCCTAACCACTGCTTTACATAACTGCAGCACAACCTACCTGCTCTTATACTCCACCCCTCGAGTAATAAAGAGTGTTGCTTCTTAACTACCTTATCTGCCACTCTGCTACCTTCACGAATCTCTGGCTGTGTACTCCAAGGTCCCTTTATAACTAGACAGTTCCAGCCAGTGTTTCCCTTAAGCTGTACAGCTACATGGCAATGCAGCAACCCAAACGTTCCAATAAAGGGGCTGATTTGGCTGTGGCCTGTAAGTTATTATGCATGTGCATAAATCGCACAAAAAAGTTGCAAGGGACCGCACACTTTAATAAATTGTCCACCAAATTCCAAAAGAAACATACACTAAAGAGCCTGAGTCCCTCGCTTTTCATTGTACATAGCAAAGCTTTATGCAAGGGCATAATTAAGAAGTTTGCTGATGATACAAACCTTGGCCACATGGCTGCTAGTGAGGAGGATAGCTGTAGACTGCGGGGAGATATCCATGGACTGGAGGTGGGCAGGAAAGGGGCAAATGGGAGTTCAATCTAGAGAAACTTGAGGTAATACACTGGAGGACAAACAAAGCAAGGGAATACACAATAAATGGTAGGATACACTGAACCTTAGAGGTATACAGGGACCTTGAAGTGCACGTCCGGAGATCCCTGAAGGTAACAGAGCGGTGCCAGATAATTTTGTGATCTAAAGCACGAAGACCGAACAATTTACCGTAACCACAATGCAAATGCTTTTTAAAAGGTCCCTTTTCCAATTTAAAGGATCACACAGGCTGTCCAGAGCTGTTTGCACTGGTTACATCACTGCACATCTACTATTTTAAGAGAAGATCTTACCACTGAGTCATCAGTGTCCTGGAAAAGGCTGATGCCATCTCGAGTGAGGTCCGTTACAGCTAAACAAAATTAAAAAGCAAGAGAAATTAAAAATCTCCTATGAAACTGCCTACAACCTTTATGATGTGGAGACGCCAGTGTTGGAGTGGGCACAGTAAGTAGTCTCACAACACCAGGTTGAAGTCCAACAGGTTTATTTGGAATCACGAACTTTCAGAGCATCGCTCCTTCATCAGCGACGACTTTCCGAAAGCTAATGTTTCCAAATAAATCTGTTGGAGTTTAACCTGGTGTTGTGAGACTTCTTACAATAATCTTTATACGTTTGAAAGCTTTTTTACAATTTTTGCTAGTTTACCATTCATATTCAATTCTTTCTTTATCTGTTCTTTGGCTCACCCTTTTCCATAGCTCCCAATTCTCAATTTCTGGCAACTTTATATAATTGGCCTTTCCTTTAAATCATTAACTTCCTTTGTTAGGCACAGTTAACTGACTTTTCTTTTTGAGGTTAATGCATTAATTATTTGTATCCAGATGCCAGTGCTGGTCTGGACACTCGCTGAATTTTTTTCTGGCCTTTACACATGCAATTCATTCCAGAATTTACATTTCAGGAGACCCTGTCTGAAATGTTGTCGACATTGCAGTGCAAGACAAATATCTACCATTTTCCAGAACTCATTAAAACTTTGTGCTTGCATCATGTGTGCTCTGTACTGACCTCAGTGTAATGAAATGATGGGTGGAGGTACAGACCTGGTGCATGAGTCACAAAGTTAATCAGAACAGCGACTGATTAGAAAGGCAAATGGAATAATGCCATTTATTGCAAAGGGAATGTAATATAAAAGTAGAGTTGTTTTGCTACAGTTGTACAGGGCGTAGGTGGAAACAGATCAGGAGTACTGCATAAAGTTCTGGTCTCCTTATTTGAAAAGGAATATAATTGCCTTAGAAGCAGTTTAGAGATGGCACACTTTATTTATACTTGGAATGGGTCGGTGGTTATCTTGTGAGGGAGTTTAAAGGAATGAGAGTTACTGAGAGTTATTGAAACATATAAGGTTTGACAGCAGAAGTGCTGAGATGATGTTTCCCCTTGTGGGAGAGACTAGGGGAGGAGAATTTTTCCTCTCAGGATGGTCGTGAGCGTATGGAAACCTCTTCCCCAGAAACTGGTGGACCCAGGGTCACCGCATATTGTTATGGTAGTTATTAACTAACAAGTGAGTCAAAGGTTATTGGGCTAGGTAATAATGTGGAGTTGAGGCCACAGTCAGATCAGCCATGATCTTACTGAATAGCAGAGCAGGCTCAAAGGGCCAAATGGCCTAATCCTGCTCCTAATTCATATGTTCTAAAGCACTTCTCAGATCATTCTCACTAAGATTAGGAATGACAGTCCTGGTTTAAGGCCAAGGAATCAGCTACTTTTACCAGTGAAGAATTTAATCTGCAAAGTTAGAGTTTTACTTACTCAAGAACTGAAGGACATTACGCAGTACCTGGTATCCACTCATCATTTTGTTCAGTTTACGTTTAGAAAGCAAATACGCCACCAGCATTGAAACAAGAAATCCATTCAGACAGCCATAGCCCTAAAGGAACAAAAAAATTTGCTTTTAAACTCTTGAACTAAATATCAAAAACCATTTTTTTTCTCTGAATAAGCATTTCAATGGATACAGAACTATCATCCGATGTTGACTAAAAAAAATGCTCAGTGGGGCTCATAATCTCTTTGGTTAAAGAAAGCTGAACTCAACGAAAGGCTGCGAATTTTAAATACAATCTTAGTAAAATGCAACTTTATGTTTTTTTTAAACTCATTTGAGGGACATGGGTGTCGCTGGCTGGGCCAGCATTTACTGCCCATCCCGGGTTGCCCAAGGGCAGTTGAGAGTCAACCACATTGCTGTGGCTCTAGAATCACATATAAGCCAGATCATGTAAGGTCAGCAGATTTCATTACCTAAAGGAAGGATGAGTTTTTCTGACAATGGTTTCATGGTCATCAGTAGATTCTTATTTCCAGATTTTTAATTAATTCAAATTCCGCCATCTGGGTTTCTAGCCCAGGTGCCCAGAGCATTAACTGAGTTTGTGATTAATAGTCTAATGATAATACGACTAGACCATCGTTGATCCCCACATTTCCCAGTTTTGTTTTTATTCTTTCACAGGACAGTGAAGGAGCAGCGATATAGCTCCAAGTCAGAATAGTGTGTGGTTTGGAAGGGAATTTTCTGGTAATGGTGTTCTCACGCATCTGGTGCTCTTATCCTTGTAGGTCATGATGGTCACCGGTTTGTAAGAAAGCTCCTTTACTCTCAAAGGTTTAAATCAACGGCGCTATCAGCAGCCATATTACATTGAAATATCAGAGAATTTAGTCGTGATTTTATTGAACATCAGTTTCCCCATCGACATACAACCAGTTAAAGGTAGCAGGTCCTAGCGAAGCAACAGCCTTTCCATCAACCAATGCTTTACAATTCCAAAACTATTTTAACAGTGTTAAAATTTACCATGACTAGGGTCAATTTAACATCAAAGTTCATGCAAGATCAAAAAGGTGCAGCATCGTACCTTGTCAAATTCCCTCTGATGGAGCCACACTTTAAGAAGTCCAATTCCATCTTTCATTCCCGGGAAATCAGTGGCAGCATTGAAGAGGAAATGAAGATGTTTTTCCATTACTAGATCAACGAGTATGGCGTTATTATAATGAGGTGTTGGAGGCTCATCACTGCCTGAAAATATAAATCATCTCCATTAGCTGATTTCAGCAAAAAAAAGCATCACATGTTTTGGCTCATGTTGTAAATACAGTGCCCATCTTGAAACAAGATCCAGGCAACAGAAGCAGATCAGCCCTGTCCTGACTGATGTCTTGTGACTGTTTTTGCCGCTGAACATCAGGTGAGAAACAATCAGGCTGTGCTGCTACATCCACCATTACAAAATAGTTCTCATAACTACTGCTAAAGTTCACACCCCAGAGGTACCAGGGAGGAGGCGGGAACTGTGGAATCAATTTTCAGCACTAATTGACAACCTAACATAAGAATATACTGTCCTTTCACTTTCTTTCAGAATGAAAGCTGCCAGAAAAGTTTATTTATTAGTGTCACAAGTAGGTGGACGTTAACACTGCAATTAAGTTACTGTCAAAATCTACTAGTGGCCATACCCTAGCGCCTACTTGGGTACATAGAGGGAACTTAACATGGCCATTGCACCTAACCAGCACATTTTCAGACTGTGGGAGGAAACCGGAGCACCCTGAGGAGACCCACGCAGGCATGGGGAGAATGTGCTAACTCCACACAGACCCAAGCCGGAAATCAAACCCAGATCCCTGGCGCCGTGAGGCAG
Organism: Carcharhinus amblyrhynchos; assembly: GCF_965287045.1. NCBI lineage: Eukaryota > Metazoa > Chordata > Chondrichthyes > Carcharhiniformes > Carcharhinidae > Carcharhinus > Carcharhinus amblyrhynchos. The sequence goes on along the minus strand of NC_137324.1, from coordinate 40,515,183 downwards.
CAGTGAACCACTGTGAACAGAAAGAAATGAGGAAACATGAACTAAAATACAAGCCGAGTTCTAGTGATAGGAGAGAGGGGCAACTAAACTTCTTTATCCTCTCTGTCTACAAGCAGGGATGTTTCTAATTGTTGTAAAACTAGGCTGTAGCCGAGTTCTCCAAAACCCCCAATTTGTGCGGTCCAATTTTGTCGGTAATTCGTGGAAAACGCTCTTCTATGATTAACTCAGAAAGTTAGTTTATTTCACATTCAATCCTTTTTTTGGGGGTGGTGGTGGTTGGCAGCCAACCATCATCTTCCCAAGGGCAATTTCAGATGGGCAACAAACGTTGGCCTAGTGACACACACGTCCTGTAAATGAACAAAAAAGGAATAGAAGGGAGTTGGAAAAAAAACAATTAAAGAACCACAAATTATTAGTTCACATGATTTCTAGAGTCCAGAAATTCAAGCCCAGGGGGAATTTCCTTTGTGGGGGGATTCAGTTCAGAAGAGTCACTGGTTGGAAAGAGCAGGACGGAAGTCCATTAAATCAAATGATGATGCAGCACGATGTGGTTTCTAAATATAGACTGTTAAATACAGCTTGTTTGGCAGGCTGGATGTTTTTAAGAATGAAGTAGGCTTTGAGGAATTGAGGGCTGGTGCCCAGCTGCTGGGTTAGTCAGGAGTCCTGCTGCTACCCTTTTCAGGTTGCAGATAATCAGCAAACTGCTTATTTTTTAATTCATTCCTGGGACATGGGCATCGCTGGCTGGCTAGATCAGTAGTTATTGTCCATCCCTAGATGCCCTTGAAACTGATGGTGAGCTGCGTTCCTGAAACTTTGGTGGATTCCAGGATTTCGACCCAGCGACTGCGAAGGAACGGTGATATATTTCCAAGTCAGGACAGTGAGTGGCTTGAAGGGGAACTTGCAGATGGTGGTCCCATGTACCTACTGCCCTTGTTTCTCAGTTCACAACTGAGACTTCAAAATGGTCACTTAGGTCATGTGACTTCCTACCTCCACAATGATTTCAAAAGGGATGTTTATCTGGTGCCTAGGTCTGGTCTTTGTTTTATGGCGTGTAATATCCCAATCATTAATCTCTGAGTATAAGCTTACCCTTTGCTGGGGGGTAGGGTGTAGAGAAGAGAGAGAAGAGCTTATAAAGATGCAAGTGGTATCCATTTTCCCCTCGTTGGCTCACTTTGAAATGGACCTGGACAGCACCAAGTGTGTGACATATGAACAACAAGTCACATCCATTAGAGTTGGTTTTGAATGCTTAGCAAGTTGGCTTGGGAGGGGATGCTGCTGTTGGACTGCCACTGGATTTGGAGGATCCTGTGAAGGCACCACTGGTGCTATTTCTCCAGTGCTTTGAGCCATCTGCTGTAAGGTGTCCAAGTCTCCAATGAACTTAGGGCTGTGGGGATCTCAGTTGGGTAAACTATGACCTTCGTCTCAGGTTTGAGATCCTGGTCATCAAAATTCTCTTTTCAGCAGTTAGCACTGATGCCTCACAGCACCAGGGATCCAGGTTCAATTCCCAGCCTGGGTCACTGTCTGTGTGGAGTTTGCATATTCTCCCTGTGTCTGCATGGGTTTCCTCAGGGGGCTCCAGTTTTCTCCCACAGTCCAAAGATGTGTGGGTTAGGTGGACTGGCCATGCTAAATTGCCCCTTAGTGTCCCGGGATGCAAAGGTTAGAAGGATTAGCGGGATAAATATGTGGGGTGACAGGGATAGGGTTCTGGGTGGGATTGTGGTCGGTGCAGACTTGATGAACCAAATGGCCTCCTTCAGCGCTGTAGGGATTCAATGATTTTATTGTGATGGATTGAGTAGATTTCAGTAATTCCAACTGCTTCATGTGACAACGCAATGCAACAACCAGCAACTGAACATTACAGTCTATGATAAAAATAGAAAGATTGGAGGTACTCTGACAGATTAGATGCAGGCAAGAACATTAAAGCAACGTTGCCATAGGCTTTGTAAACATATCAGCCACTTAGACAGAATTTTCTCTGAAGGTAGTCAGGATGCTGCCCTGTCTAAAACAGGACAGGCAGGACGTGAGCACTGACTGCATTTACATTTTTCCTTTACAGTCACCAGAGAAGAAACACAAAACAAAAGCAAAATACTGTGGATACTGGAAATCTGAAATAAAGACTGAAAGTGCTGGAAAAGCTGTGCATAGAGAAACAGATCTTTGAGTCCAGAGCTTTCTCCCCTTACATTTTGGCTGCTGGCTGACATACTCCTACGTTCCCCATTGAGACACAATAAGCACCGTTTCTGCAAACCCCCTCACCCCTTATCCCAAGAACTCTTTATTCAGCTACCCCACCCACAAAGCACAGCATTGAGAACAAAATACAGCCAATTCTCGAGTCAGGTCAGCCATCAAATTCTTCCCAAACAATGACAACAATCTCATGCTGCTCCACTTCCCTTGCACACAATTCCTGGCGGCACATCCTGCTACTGTCAATCTCTCATTCAGGGAGCCTGAATTCTCACCACAGTCACTTTGACAATCTCAGCATGACTCCAAAATAAACTTCAGAATCAATTACGTTTGAAGTTACGTGACTATTAGTTTGTAGGCAAACATAACTGTGCATTTGGACTTAGGAAAGCCTCATCAACAAATAGATGATTAGTTAATTTGTACTGTTGATGAATGAGTTTCTGATATTTTCTTTTAATAATGGCCAAGAATCTGGGAGAAATCCCTGTTTTTGGCCTGCAAGTACATCTTTCTGAACAGACAAAAGAAGGTTCCATTTGACGGCTCCCTCGGAGGGCGGAATGATGGCACTGTGGTTGGCACTGCTGCTTCACAGCGCCAGGGACCCAGGTTCGATTCCCGGCTTGGGTCACAGTCTGTGCGGAGTTTGCACATTCTCCCTGTGTCTGCATGGGTTTCCTCCCACAGTTTGAAAGACGTGCTGGTTAGGTGCATTGACCTGAACAGGTGCCCGAGTGTGGCAACTCAGTGATTTTCATGATAACTTCGTTGCAGTGTTACTGCAAGACTACTTGTGACACTGATAAGTAAACTTAAACTTAACTGAGCACATCCCTCACACAAAGCACCTCCTCAGTACCACCCTGAAGTGCAGCTTGAGAGAGCAACCCAGATTGGTCAGAAATCCTCCAATCATTCATGATTTTGAATGTTACTTGGAGCTACCGCATTTAAACAATCCGACATTTCAGATACTGCACGGAGAGAACGCAGCTGAAGATTCAAACTGCCCAAGCTCCCAACTCTTAGCTTTAACAGTTTGGCTTATTTTTTCCATCTATTGGCATCTATTAGCCCCAGCTATCAAAGCCATGTAGTTCAGTGCGCACAAGCTTTCAAAACTCAGGTTTCACATCATCTTCAAAATCTTTCTCTGCTACCATGGTGATATTCCATTCTGGCCAACCCAATCGTTCATATCAGCTTTCCAATATAAACAGCAACATCTGGGAGCTAAAAAGCTAATCTCGGCATTACACAGAACACCACAGCAAAAAAAAACAGCATTAAGCAAAAGGACAACAGCAAAACGAAAGAAGAAATAAGAAAGAAATAAAACATTGGTCACAGCACAAACCTCCCGGGGCAGATCCTTGCTCCAGAAACCAGGATACACGGACGTTGTTTTTGCTTGGGTGAAAACGACTGAATTTGAAGAAAGAAGCAGGAGCGCACGGATGAAGTCTTACAGTTACCAGTTTCTCATCTTTACCTAGAACGAGAGGATAAACGCTGTCAAAATCTACGTCAGTGTGACTCAACTGAGGCCTTTCATCCTTTTTCGTTAAAGGGAAAGAGAAGGGCCTGCAATTTCAGAAAATTAGCCAAAACCAGCACAAAAGACATCAAAATTTTAAACACACATGATGTTCAGCATAGATAAGAGTTAGAGTTTTCACAAACATTCATACTCATTTGAAAAACAAGTCTACACAAAATCACCACTCAAGTATATCACGGAACATTTTTGAAGCAATGTTTTTTAATATTACATTCTTACATATTTACCAATTGCACTGGTGCACATATTTGGTGATATACAAGTAAGTGAGCTGAAGCTGGAGGAGAAATATCTCTTCTTTAAACAAATGTAATTTTGAGTCACATTAGTGCCCAGATCACCAATTACTGTACATCCAAAATTGAAGCTATATTCTGGGCATTTGCAGTCACTTTCCAGACCATTTACTGGCAATGAAAGATCTATTTTTCCAAATCCCCCATCTTGGAAGGCAACAGTGTGATGCAACGTTTAAAAAACAAATAACCACAAAACACATAAGCAACTAAATCATGAGTATATTAAATTACTTATCGCAAGGGGAATGGATATAAAAGCAGGAAAGTTTTACTGCAGCTGGACAGGGCCTTGGGGAGACCACATCTGGAGTACCATGTACAGTTGTGCTCTCCTTATTTGAAAACATAATTACATTAGAAGCAGTGCAGAGAAGATCCTTTCTTGGGATGAACAGCTTCACTTATGGGGAAAGGTTGAACAGGTTGGGCTTATACCCACCGGAATTTAGAAAACGAGGCGATCCTATTGAAACATACAAGATCCTGGGGAGACTTGATAGAGTGGATTAACGAAAGATGATTCCATTTTTGTTATTTATTAGTGTCACAAGTAATGGAGTTATTGTGGAAATCCCCTAGCTGCCACACTCCAATGCTGGTTTGGATACACTGAGGGAGAATTTAGAATGGCCAATGCAACTAACCAGCACGTCTTTCAGACTGTAGGTGGAAACCAGAACACCAGGAGGAAACCCACGCAGATGCAAGGAGAAAGTGCAAACTCCACACATACAGTGACCCAAGCCGGGAATCAAATACAGGTCCTGGTGCTGTGAGGCAGCAGTGCTAACCACTGTGCAACCAGCTTGCAGGAAGATTAGAAATAGGGGACACAGTTTAAGAATAAGAAGGCTCCCATTTAAGATGGAGATAAGAAAGATCATTTTTCTTTCAGAGTCGTTAGTATGTGGAATTCTCTTCCCCAAAAAGCAATGACGGCTGGGCGATTGAATATTCAAAATCTTATTTTAGATTAAAAAAATAAGTTTTTGAAAGAACAACTAAGACATTCACGATCTGAACATGTCTCAAGTACTGCCGTGCCAGTGCAATCCTTTTGAGATGTAGTCAGGAGTAGAATGTAGCAAACGATAAGCAGACAGTTTGTAGACAGCAAGGTGACCAGGAAATCTGCTACACTTGTTGAGGGTTAAATTCTGCCCAAGGCACCGGGGAACACCTCTGCTCTTTGTGAATAGTGCCACAGAACACACCAACAACATTAAAGACATTATATAGACCTAGGTTTTGTGTTGTTGTTTGTATTGTTTTTGAAGTGCAGTCAGTTATCCTGCAGGCAAACAAAGCATTCGAGACAAGGTACCACAAAGAACACGGGGATGAATAACTAATTTATTTATTTTTCATGAGAATAGTGAAGTGATAGATGTTGCTCTACACAACAGGGTGTGCACTCCCTGGTGATAGGAAATCTATGCCACAACTCTGAGCCAACAGAAGCTTTAATTTACTTGCTTTTAGTGTTTCCTTTATTTTGGTTCAGTTCTAATACTTTTTTTCTTGGGGGGTCAAAAAATTGTGGGTTCAACAGCAAAGTGCTGGAAATCTAAATAGAAACTGATAAAAGTAAAATACTGTGACTGCTGAAAATCTGAAATAAAAACAGGTGATGCCAGTAATCCTCAGCAGATTTGGCAGCATTTTTGGCTGAGCGCCAACTTCTCCATTCTCATTGGCAGCAGGGCATGAATGGCTGGAGAATTCCGGCTGTCAAGTTTGATGTGACCGTTCCTTTAAAAGATTAAGACATGATTGCTCGGCTTGCCTTTGTGCACTAAACAACTGAATAGTCAGGCTGAAGTTAAGTATATATATTGCATCACAACATCTTGGCTGAATATATGGGAACCAATTTGGAAGTGTTTGGTGATATTAAATAGAGTTTACAGACTTGATTATTGTAGCATATTCTGAGCGCTTAACTGTAGCTATTGAGGGGAGAACAACCCAAGTCTCCAATTCACAGTTCACAGCATCTCCAATATCAACAGTAATAATTGTCATTATTGGGTAGAAATTTTTGGTGGATTAAGAACTGTGGTTGATTATATTAATGCACATTTATATTTGTCAACTTTTTCTCTGAACTGTTATTTTTCTCCATTATGTTTTCTTCCTGAAGACACTGAATAATACAGGGGTATGATTTCACTGGTTCCAGTAGATTGTCAGTATCGTGCTTTTTTTTTATTCATTTGTGGGACATGGGCATCACTGGCTGACCAGGATTTATTGCCCATTCCCAGTTGCCCAAGGGCAGTTGAGAGTCAACCACATTGCTGTGGCTGTGGAGTCACATGTAGGCCAGACCAGCTAGGGACGGCAGATTTCCTTCCCTAAAGTTCATTAGTGAACCAGACGGGTTTTTCCAATAATCGACAATGGTTTCATGGTCATCAATAGATTCTTAATTCCAGATTTTTTTTATTTTTACTGAGTTCATATTCCACCATCTGCCGTGGCAGGATTCCAACCTGGATCCCCTGAACATTAGCTGAGTTTCTGGATTAATAGATGACTGATAATCCCACAAGGCCACTGTCTCCTGTGCTTCTGAAACAACAAATGATTCTATTTTCATAGGATTGAAACTGCTAACAGATGTGTCAAGTGCCAAATGATGCAAGTTTTTTTTTCCTTCTGTTTTAAGTGCTCATTTCTCCTGTGTAGACTTCAAGCAGCATTCGTCACATTTGATTGTGGTGAACTTCTGAATCCTGCACTCAAAAGGCAACTCCTTGAAAGCATTTCTGACCGAGTTCCTGAATAATAGTGTGAACAAGAAACTGAAACTCGGAATCAGAAAATACTGGAACTGAAGTTAAAATTTATTTATTTACTAGTCACAAGTAAGGCTTACCTTGACACTGCAATGAAGTTACTGTGAGGTACCCCTAGTTGCCACACTCTGGCACCTGTTTGGGTCAGTGCGTCTAACTAGCATGTCTTTCAGAATGTGGGAGGAAACCGGAGCACCCGGAGGAAACCCACGCAGACACGGGGAGAAAGTGCAAAATCCACACAGACGGTGACTCCAAGCCGGGAATCAAACCCAGGTCCCTGCAGCAGACCAGAGAATCCCAACTGTGGGTGAGGTCGGAGAATCCCACCTTACAGATCTGTGCTGACGCAGAAGCCAATCCAAACTAAGACCAAGCTGAGGTTTTCTGGCTGTCACAGAGAGTAATCCATTTGTTTACATAGGATGTGGTTAGCTGTACGATCAGAAAATCTAGGCCCCAATTTTTTAAATGTTAACCGGGACTCTGGTGCATTTACAGCCAGTGTAATTTAACCATTACTGCATTGCAACATTTTTTTTTAAAAAAAACAGACCTTGTGGAGATAGATACAAGATTGGTTTCAAGTGATTGCTGTTGAAGTAGCCAAACTTTATGCATCCAAAGAGTTCTTTCTTAGACAAGTGACGGGCAATGTGAGCCAGGTAGAGAGCCCGCTTCCTCAGGTAACGCTGGTTAAAGTTGTCCTTGGCTTGGAGGATTTCCTGAAATTACAAAGTTTAAGGTCAACTTTGAAATTTCCCATCCCTCAGATTTCAATTACATCAGTCAGCCTCTCTTCACTACTTCTCCCCATTTTGCCTTTCTGAACTGCCAGCTCATCCAAGGTATCTATCTGTGAGGACAGGCTAAGTCAATTAGAATTATATTCATTGGAGTTTAGAAGAATGAGAAAGGATCTGATAGAAACTTATAAAATTCTAACAGGTTAGATGCTCCCAATGGTGGGAGTCTAGAACTAGAGGGTCATAGTTTGAGGATAAGGGGTAAACCTTTTAGGACTGAGGTGAGGAGAAATTTCTTCACCCAGAGGGTGGTGAATGTGTGGAATTCACTACCATCGAATGAAGTTGAGGCTAAAATGTTGTAGTATTTCAAGAAGCAATTAGATATAGCTCTTGGGGCTCAAAGGATATGGATGGGAATGGGGATGGGGGGGGAGGCAGCACACAAAATTAGGGTATTGAGGGAGGGGGCACGCAGGGTTAGAATATTGAATTTGATGATCAGCATGACCATGACAGGTCTGAAGGGCCAAATGGCCTACTCCTGCTTCTATTTCCTTGCAGTTTCAACAGCAATCCATAAAAAAACTCAATGTCAATCCTTAGGCCTAGGATGTGTTTATTTGGTGTCAGATGCAAGTTACTCTTCAGCAGTTTACAATTTCATTCCCACTGATAATTGTGCAGGATGACTTTCCTCAGAGATGTTGAAATTCAACAAACAGTTGACGCCAAGCCTGGTACTTCAGTCCTCAAATCAGAATTCCAATATCTTGTCACTGCACAAGGTGCCTAGCCCCATTGCGAAATGTGGGATGTAATAAGAAGTAGTTCGAGATGCAGTGGGCGCATTGGTTGTAATTTTCCAAAAATCCTTGGATTTTGGAGATGTACCTGAAGACTGCCAATGTGACACCCCTATTCAAAAAGGGAAGGAGGGCAAAATCAGTTAACTATAGGCCGTTTAGCCTAACACTACTGTTGGAAAAATGTTGGCATCAATTATTAAGGCAGCATATGCGGAAAATCATAATCTAATCAAGCAGAGTCCACATGGCTTCATAAGAGAGAAATCGTGACTGACTAAGTAAATAGAGAGGAACCAGTAGACATGCTGTATTTGAACTTTCAGAAGGAATTTGACAAGGTGCCTCACAAAAGGTTAAGTCATAACATAAGAGCCAATGGTGCTGGAGATAGTATATTAGCATTGATAAAGAATAGGCTAATGGGCAGGAAAGAGTGAGTGGTTAGCCAGATATCCCAGCAAGGTTCCCGATGTTAATGTTCCTGGAGGTCGATACATCCGGGATGCTGCCAGTTATTGGTGGTAGGTGTCAGGCCCCCAGGGCCCTCATTAAATTCAGCCTTAACCAACAAAAAGAAATGCTACTCTTGGATTTGTTAACAATTTCGGTTTGGAGATCATTGAACATGGTGATGGGTAGCAGATACTGAAATAAGTAAATTGAGGGGATTTTACACAGTGGGTGCTGAGATGATGTTTCCAGTTGTGTGTGAGATTAGACCATTACTGAGGAAACGAGGGGGTACAGTTTATAAGTAACAGGGCTCCTAATTAGTATGGAAAGGATTAGGATTAGAATTAGAGAAAGCTCCTCTCAGAAGGGTCACTAAACTGTGGAATTAGCTTCCTCATACAGCAGTGGCAGTTAGGTCATTGAAAATATTCAAGGCTGAGTGAGATAGATTTTAGATTGCTAAAGGAATCAAGTGTTATGAGGGATAGAAAGGAAAATGGAGCCGAGGCCACGTTCGGATCAACCATTATCTTATCAAAATGGCAGAGAAGGCTCGGGGGGGCCAAATGGCCTTTTTCTTGTTTTTTCACAGAATGTGGGCATCACTGGATAGGCCAGCACTTATTGCCCATGCCTAATTGCTTTTGAGAAAGTGGAGATGCACCTTCTTGAACCCCTGCAGTCCATGTGCTCCTCCCACCCCTAATTCACGTGTTAAGTACGTATTTATGATCAAATGAAATGCAAAGTAACTATATTATACTAAAATAACTATACTTTATGAACAAAAATAGAATTATGAAGTTAAGCAGATCCAACCTCCCAACCCCTGAAGAAACTTACGGCTGGCATTGTAACAGCGACATCCACATTAATCTCTGGCTTGATGCAAGTACCAAGTAAATAACTTCCAATAACTTTTACAGAGTCAGGACGTAGAAAATGAAATTTCCCTTTGACACTGTAGGGTATTTGAAGAAAAGGGACTTTCACACTTTTTGGAAGCCAAGATTGGTCTGTAATCTGTTGGAATACAAAACAGTGTTACCAAACTAAACCCACTACGTAACAAGATACCATTTATGCAGTATGCATTAACAATGGTGATTGGTTATATTATTCCATAGATACTGCACTTGTAATTGATGCTTTAAAGGTTACATTTTGTGACCCATCAAATACAGTACAGCTCAACTAACATTACACAATGGCCATGTTGAGTACGGAACCCTCCAAGTCAAACAGTCCTATTTAAAAAAAAGACTTAAATAACTTCTATGTTGTACTCAAAAGTGTAAGAATAACCACAGGACAAATATTTTAAAATACTAGTTGCTGGTCAGTCACTGGACAGCAAAGAAAGTTTCCCTCTTAGCAAATTCATGATTGGAATTATGAATAGGATGAGAGTTCCTTACCCAACCAACCTCTAAAAACTGACCACACAAGGTGGTAATAGAACAAGGAACTGTCAGTCAACTCCCAAGAAGCAATGATGATTCACAACGGCGACATGTCACAACTCCCCGACCAGAAGGGAAAACACAAAATCCATCAAACTTGGAAACCTTAAACGTGCAAAGATTTGGTCTGGAAACACTGACTCCTCCCATAGGCTGGTACAGCATTTCCCAAACTATTACATGCAGACTCATCAACCTATCAGCATCCAATGCTCCAAGAGGCCTTGCTCTGATTGCTACAACAAAATGGATCAATCATTTTTGAAATTGGTCAGTTGCTGCTTTTGAACCGGCATTTGCCAGTCACACTGTAGCCTCCAGTTCTATAAACACCCTGGAGACCCTTCATAGATGCCCAGGAGTCTGTGGGCCTCAGTTTGGGAACCTCTGAGCTCATAAATCAAGTGAGGCCCTTTCTTCTACTAAAAACAGTCACATCTTACAGCCTTCCTCCCTTGTTTCCATGGAAACTCCATGGGGAGAAAGAAAACCAGCCTTGGTCTCCCTCCATGTGAAACTCTGAGCCCAGCAATTTCCTGCCTCAATTTCACCCATGCCTTCTCTTCTATTCTCTGCAGCCCCACCCACTTCCTTTCCCTCCACTATCAGTACCAGTATACCCTTTCCCATGCGAATTCAACTATCTTCCATCCTGCAATACTGCATTTAACCCTAACTCTCAATCAAAGATCTCACAGTATTATTTCAAAGAACAACAGGAAAGATATCCCATCTCTTGATCAATATTTATCCCTCAATAAATGCTGCATGGACACATTTACACATTGTTACTTGTGGGGAAAAAAAAGTACTTTGATGGCTGTAAAATGCTTTGAGCTGCCTGATGACTGTGAAACGCATTAGGTAAACGCAAGTATTTATTTTTATTTCTACCTGCATGCCTCTCATCTATTCTCTGAATCCCATCTGTTTTCCCAATTTTTACATTCTCTACCTGACTCAAATCTAAGTTTACTGCTTTATGCTTCCGGGGTTGGACACTGAGCTGGGCTTTGTGCTCTCCCGCCAGGTATGCTTCTGGGAGGGCAGGTAAAATAAGGTGAGTATCCAGCACCCACCCTCCCACTGCCTAACTACCCCTAAACTGACTCCCACAATATGATGGTAGGTGGGTGCCGAGAACATCAGCCTGCTCAGCATGTTTAAAGAACATTAAGCATCAAGGAAGAGATAGCGAGACATCTGGATATCAATTGTCCCATTGGTAAGACACAGCATGGGTTCATGAGAGGCAGGTCATGTTTGACTAATTTGGTGGAATTCTTTGAGAATATTACATGCGCAGTGGACAATGGGGAACCTGTGGATGTGGTGTATCTGGATTTCCAGAAGGCATCTGGCAAGGTGCCGCTCCAAAGCATACTGCGTAAGATAAAGATGCACAGTGTTATGGGTAACGTATCAGCATGGATAGAGAATCAGTTAACTAACAGAAAGCAAAAAGTGGGAGTAAATGGGTGTTTTTTTGGTTGGTGATCAGTGACTAGTGGTGTGCCTCAGGGATCAGTGTTGGGACCACAATGGTTTATGAATTACATAGATGATTTGAAGTTGGGGATCAAATATAGTGTATCAAAATTCGCAGATGACACTGAGATGAGTGGCAGACCAAAGTGTGCAGAGGATGCTGGAAGTCTGCAAAGGGATATAGATGGTCTGAGTGAGTGGGCAAGGATCTGACAGATGGAGTACAATAATAGTAATTGTGAGGTCATCCATGTTAGCAGGAACAACAACAAAATGGACTATTGTTTAAATGGTAAAAAATTGCAGCATGCTGCTGTGCAGAGGGACCTGGGTGTCCTTTGCAGGAATCACAAAAAGTTGGTTTGCAGGCGCAGCAGGTAATTAAGGCAGCAATTTTATCCGTCATTGCTAGAGAGATGGAGCTTAAAAACAGTGAGGTTATGTTGCAGCTGTATAAGGCCACACCTGGAGTACTGTGTACAGTTTTGGTTTCCTTACTTGAGAAAGGGTATACTGGCACTGAAGTGGCACAAAGGAGATTCACTAGGTTGATTCCGGAGTTGAGGGTTGGCTTATAAAGGAAACTGACTAGAGACTGTGGAATTTATTACCACTGGAAGTAGTTAATGCCAAAATATTCAATGTATTCAAGAGGCAGCTGAATATAGCACTTGGGGCGAATGGGGTCAAGATAATGGGGAGGAATATACTCTTGCACATCCGAAGACAGTAACTCCCTTCCGTCCTACCCACCTGCTTTCCAAAACCCACTCCTCTGCTTGAAGATGGCTGCCCAAATCCTTTCCACCCATTACCCCAAGACTTGCCTCCTTCCAGGGGTCTATTGACCTTCTTATTGGGGCAGCTGGCAGTGGCATCACAGAGCCCTCAGCCCTACAGGGATTACTGGAGCAATCTGATTGGCCCGCAACTCCAGAGGGCATGACATCGGGGGGGGGGTGTGTGTGTGTGTGGGTGTGTGGGTGTGTGGGTGTGTGGGTGTGTGTGGTGGTGGTGCAGGACCGACCATCTGCCCCCATAAAATGCAGCCCCATGAGACTCAATGAGGATTCTCCTTCTGACTGATTGAAGAGCCTCCCTGTTTCTTGCCCCATCAATAGGTAGCTTTGTGATGGGACAGACGCATAATGAGAGCAAGTCTCTACCCTAAAGCCAGTCACATATCTGTTAGCAGCCATCAGTGAGGGTGAGGCTCTTCCTCCAATACTACCCCCAAAACCAGAGCTAAGATCAAAATTATTCTGATGAAAATTGTAAATGGAGATGACCACCAATCTATCAGAATTCATCCACCATCACATCAGCTCCATTTGAGGCAGGTTCAACTGAAGAGCGACGACTGCTGAAATCTTGAAGGACAGGAATCTTTGCCAATTTTCTATTCCAATTATTTAATTAAAACAGATGCCATTGTGTTTGGCATATTTTGTCCTCACTCAGTTAAACATGCAGTGCATGGGAGTTTGAGATTACCATCTGTTTGTGTTCTCTAAGCAATACTCAAAACTATTTCATAATAAACACATAGTGAACAGGTCACATATGGCAAATATCCAGCAATGCCAACAGATGGTTTCTTAGCAGGATCCCAGAAATCCAGTGATAATACAAAACACAGATCCATCATGAGACAATTTCTACACAAACCCCCTTCTTTCATTTTGTTTCTCTGTACACTACTATGTGCCTGTTAAAGGGAATAGGTTTAAGAGAGAACAATGTCCTTGGTTTAGGTGTCTGTATAACAATTTATATTCAAAAGGTACCTGTGTAGCAATTTATATTAGTAGAAATAATAGTATATAATAAATATATATATGAATTTACCATTATACAATCACAAAGGGCATGCATGAAAACTCCACCATGTCAACAGGAGCTCAGGATAGTAAAATGACACAAGATGGATGCTGGCTTTTAGCCACACTCCTGAACACCATTAGCTGGCTTGAGCACTAGCTTGTGTACAGTAGACCACAGATACTGGTGACTGGTACTATTCTATGATTTGAGGTCTCGGATGAAAACCAGATACAGGGGATTAGGGAGGAGTCATGGGAGATGATAAGGATGCTCATTGGACAAGGATTATTGTATACACAAGGACTCCAGATGGGAGAAAGAAAGATAGTATTGACTGAAGTACCATGAGTCGTGGCCATGAGACCACAAGCTGATCATGCACAAGCCCACCTCACGTAATGCCTTTTTCATTGGATAAGTGACTACTGTATGTAATCTGTATTCAATATTATTGGACAAGGTCCAGCCGTGATGAGCTGTGTAGACGTTTGAAAAATGTATAAGAACGGATGTTTTTCCTTTGTTCGTCGGAGAGAGGCACTGGGTTTAACAGAAGCCATCTCCCCACCAGCGAAAATAAACCATTTGATGCGAGGGCCAACCCTGAGCGTTGAGCGATTTCTCTGAGAATCTCTCCCGCTAACAGTACCCACCCCCACCCAAACTAAAAAGACTTGACTGACATAACAGCAGCCAATCCTCTGTATTTTTACTACTTGTGTGCCAATTATTTGATATCTTTCCCTAGAAACAAACAGTTTCAGAAGAACAGGCTAGAACAAGATTGTGAAATATGATTGCCTCAAAGTGAACATTCTTGTAACTTACACCCAACCAACAAAAGATATGCCAAACAAGAGAGGGAATTAATACTCCCTGTACGTTTACATAAAGAGTATAATAAATCCAAGACACAATGCATTCACAGCATTTTTGTAACCCACGCTGCCAAATTTCTAATCTCAGCAGCAGATAGATAGTAACCTCGTTTTTTGTTTCAGGGTTGGGGGGAGAGAGGTTGTCCGGTTAAGAGAAACAACAAAGAAAAACAAATCAGAGAAAGAAATTTTTCATCAACGTCTTTCACTCAATTTTAAATAGCTCCCCCATTCCCAACAATACACAGGTATACAAATTAGAAGCAGGAGTAGGCCACTCAGCTCCTACAGCCTGCAAGATCACAGTTGATTCAATTGTAAACTCAACTCAACATTCCCCCTACCCCTGGTAACCTTTCTTCCCCTTGTTCCTCAAGGATCTATCTACCACTGCCTTAAAAATATTCACAGATATGGCTTCCCCTGTGTTTTAAGGGGAGAGATCCAAACAGTTACGAGCTTCAGAGAAAAGATTTCTCCTCATTTCCGCCTTAAATGAAGTACTAGGTTATCAAATTTGTATACAAAAATACATTCAATTGAATTACTTTCCTATAGATGTCTTCTAATTATTCTCCACATTGTAACAAAATAAGAACTGGATGTTCTTACATTGACTTGCTTTGTTTCTGGTATGTTGCTGAGGAGATTCTTCACTTCATGGAGAAAGGTGTCGATAGCCTTACGCTTTTTCTCCTTCAATTTCACTTCGTTCAAGAGCTCCTCAACCTGTAAAATACATTATAAGTAATCTAGAGAAACAAGGACAATAGATACCAATGTTTGTTTTCAACCACTTCAATGATAATGCATCGAACTACTGAACTGCTTAATTCATGTTTATGAAGTCCCAAATCTTGCCACCTTAGGACTAGAGGGCACAGCCTCAGGATAAAGGGGGCGCGGTTTAGAACGGAGTTGAGGAGGAACTTCTTCACTCAAAGGGTGGTGAATCCCTGGAATTCTCTGCCCGTTGAAGTGGTGGAGGCTGCCTCGCTCAATACTTTTAAGACGCGGGTTGATAGGTTTTTGATAGGCAAGGGGATTAAGGGTTATGGGGAGAGGGCGGGAATGTGGAACTGAGCCACGACAGATCAGCCATGATCTTTTTGAATGGCGAGGCAGGCTCGAGGGGCTAGATGGCCTACTCCTGCTCCTATTTCTTATGTTCTTATGTTCTTTCCAATGACCAACTGGTAAACCAGCTGTCAAATATGACTGAGCCATACGGTGACATAAGAATTTTTCTAAAGTTTAAATGTATTCAGTGTTGCAAGTAGGCTTACATTAACACAGCAATGAAGTTACTGTGAAAAATTGCTTAGTTGCCGCACTCCAACACCTGTTCTGGTACACTGAGGGAGAATTTAGCAAGGCCAATTCAGCTAACCAGCATGTCTTTCAGACTGTGGGAGGGAGCTGGAGCACTCTGAGGAAACCCATGCAGACACAGGGAGAACGTGCAGAGTCTGTACAGACAGTGACCCAAGCTGGGAATGCAGCCCGGGTCCCTGGCATGTGAGGCAAGCTCAATCTCTGAACAAGGATGTGTGAGACAGAGAGAGAGAATTGAAAAATTAAACATCTCAAAACCTTCACAAATATGGCACTCAATCACAGAGTGCACAATATCACATCAGCTAATAATAATAATATTTAGGTGACATGGATTAAGCATGCAGAGACACTAAAAGCCAAGGCCCAATGGGTACAATCAGTTTCCATCACACCAATTGAGATCAGCCAATCCATTAATTTGTTTGGATAAACAGAGCTGTACCACATCCAGTATTGTACTTGGTTAAGCTGCAAGGACCAGGAAAGCTCAAATTTTCTCCTCAGTCTGTTCTGAGTTAGCTGGCACTGTCACTAGAAAACAAAAGTGGAATGTTACAAGTGCCTTTTGGGAACACAAGCTGCTTCTTGGCTCTCTCCACAAACAGCTCACTGGTACCTGAACAAATCTCCCCATCTGTATCTGAGGGGTTAAGGAATTGAATTTAATTCAAATTGCCACCTCAATCTGAAACATAACTTAATTCAATAGAAACTATAGGGAAAAATTCTGAAGGAGAGAATTAATCCCCACTTGGAAAGGCATGAGTTGATTATTTATTAGTCACAAGTAGGCTTACTTTAACCCTGCAATGAAATTACGGTGAAAATCCCCCAACCACCACGCTCTGGCATCTGCTCGCGTACACCAAGGGAGAATTTAGCATGGCCAATTCACCTAAACTGCACATCTTTGGACTCTGGGAGGAAACCTACACAGATATGCAGAGAATGTGCAAACTCCACACAGACAGTGGCCCAAACTGGGAATCAAACCCGGGTCCCCAGTGCTGTGAGGCAGCAGTGCTAACCACTGTCACCATGCCGCCCATGCTGGAAAGTCAGCATGGCTTTGTCAGGGGAAGGTCATGCCTAACAAATTCGATACAATTTTCTGGAAAAGTGATTGAGTTATGTGGATGAGGGAAGTGCAGTTGATGTGGTTTATATGGATTTTAGCAAAGCTCTTGACAAGGTCCCACACTGAAGACTGATTGAGAAGGTTGAAGCCACGGAGTTCAGGGAAAGTCGTGAGATGGATCCAAGTTGAACTTAATAATAGCAATAAAGGATGGTGGTAGACAGCTGTTTGAGCAACTGGAAGCCAATGTCCAATGGTGCCACACAAGGTTCAGTGCTGGGCCCCTTATTGTTTGTTATACATAAATGATATAGATGATAATGTGGGGGGAAATGATAAGTTTGTTTGCGGGTGACACAAAGATTGGTAGGTTGGTTAATAGCGAAAAGGGTCACAGGTTACAGGAAGGTACAGATAGATTGGTCAGATGGGCAGAGCAGTGGCTGCTCTTGGAGGTTTCGAGAGTGGCCTAGTACTTCGTGTCGCTGTGTGTGCTTAATCCTGGACCAGCAGATGGGCACCACAACAGCTCAGTGACTATCACTGCTAGCTGTGCAGATACATGGATTTGGGCCTGTGTCTGTGGGAGTTTGCGCATTCTCCCTGTGGTTGCGTGGGTTTCCTCCGGGCGCTCCGGTTTCCTCCCACACCCCAAAGATGTGCTCTTAGGCTGATTGGTGACCTACACTATTCTCCCCTGAATCTGGCTACATTAGGGGTACCATTCACATACACACGGGGCAGGGTAGGTGTAGGAAAATGCTTTGTTGAAATGGCGGCGCGGGCTCGTCGGGCCGAAGGGCCTGTTTCCTGTGCTGGGTTGTTCTTTGTGGCAGATGGTATGTAACCCTGATAAATGTGAGGTGATGCACTTTGGAAGGAGTAACAAGATGAGTGAGTATTTAATGAATGACAGGACACTAGGAAGCTCAGAGGAACAGATGGACCTTGAGGATTCACAGATCTTGAAAGCAGCAGAGCAGGTGAATAGGACAGTAATGAAGGCATATAGAACACTTGCTTTTATCAGTCAAGGCATAGAGACAAGAGCAAGCAGATTATGCTGGAGCTATACGGAGCATTGGTTAGACCACAGCTAGAGTAGTGTGTGTAGTTCTGGCCACTCCTCACTACAGGAAGGATGTGATTGCACTAGAGAGGGTACAGAGGAGGTTCACCAGGATGTTGCCTGAGCTGGAGGCTGGGAACATTATCACGGTTAAAAAAATATCAGGATGATCACTGGAAATAGGGTTAGCATGACTTTAACAGTAGTTATTGTCCATACACATGTGATGGGCTGAAGGGCCTTTCATGGACTGTACGATTCGATGGAAGTCACTGACCTAACTTGAACTTTTATCTCTACGACTTAACATAAATGCAGAGTAAATTTTAAACACAAAAAGTAAAATGTATTAGTCACTGAAAGGAAGCCCCTGCATTGTTATTTCTTCCATTCCATATAACATCAGGCAGTTTCAGTGCAAGCGTTCAAGCATCAACAAGAATAATGTGATAAGGTGCCTCACAAAAGGTTGCTGCAAAAGGTTAGGGTGCACAGAGTTGGGGGTAAGGTGTTAGCGTGGATAGAGGATTGGTTGTCTAATAGGAAGCAGAGAGTTGGAATCAATGGGTGCTATTCTGGTTGGCAGTTGGTGACTAGTGGAGTGCCGCAGGGATCGGTGCTGGGGCCTCAACTGTTTACCATTTACATAGAAGATCTGGAGGAGGGGGCTGAGTGTAGGGTAACGAAATGTGCTGATGACACAAAGATGAGTGGAAAAGCAAATTGCATGGAAGGTGTGGAAAGTCTGCAAAGAGATCTGGATAGGCTGAGTGAGTGGGCGAGGACCTGGCAGATGGAGTATAATGTTAGCAAGTGTGAGGTTATCCACTTTGGTAGAAATAATAGTAGGAGGGATTATTATTTAAAAAAGGCAAAAAGCTGCAGCATGCTACGGTGCAGAGGGACCTGGGGGTCCTTGTGCACGCGTCGCAAAAACCCAATCTGCAGGTGCAGCAGGTGATCACGAAGGTGAATGGAATGCTGGCCTTTATAGCGAGGGGGATAGAATATAAAAGCAGGGAGGTCTTGCTGCAACTGTACAGGGTACTGGTGAGGCCACAGCTGGAGTACTGTGTGCAGTTTTGGTCGCCGCACTTGCGGAAGGATATATTGGCCTTGGAGGGAGTGCAGAGAAGGTTCACTAGGCTGATACCAGAGATGAGGGGATTAGCCTACAGATTGAATAGACTGGGTCTGTACTCGTTGGGCGTTTAGAAGGCTGAGGGGGGATCTTATAGAGATGTATAAGATAATGAAGGGGGTAGATAGGGTAGAGGTAGAGAGGTTCTTCCCGCTTAGAAAGGATAGCAGGACTAGAGGGCACAGCCTCAAGATAAGCAGGGGGGGGGGCGCAGTTCAGATCGGAGTTGAGGAGGAACTTCTTCACTCAAAGGGTGGTGAATCTCTGGAATTCTTTGCCCATTGAAGTGATGGAGGCTACCTCACTGAATATATTTAAGTCACGGGTAGATAGGTTTTTGGTAGACAAGGGAATTAAGGGTTATGGGGAGAAAGCAGGAAAGTGGAACTGAGCCACTTCAGATCAGCCATGATCTAATTGAATGGCGGGGCAGACTCAAAGGACTAGAGGGCCTACTCCTGCTCCTAGTTCTTACGTTATGTTCTTATGTGTTTATTAAATTAAAGTTGGAAACAAATCAACAATTTCATCAGATGAACACACTCCCCAAAGCTTGTACAAAATTAATTCAAAATGTTTATATCTGGCAATTGCATGGATCATTTTAACAACAGAAGGATGACTTTTTAAACAGGATTTAAATTAAAATTTTAATTCAAGTAACTAACAGGATGTTCAATACCAAAAATCATCAGATGGTCATAGAATCCCTACAGTACAGAAGGGGGCCAATTGGCCCATTGAGACTGAACCGACCACAATGTCACCCAGGCCTTATTCCTATAACCATCATTTACTATGCTAATCTCCCTGACACTAGGATCAATTTAGCATGGCCAATCAACCTGATCTGCACATCTTTGGACTGTGGGAGGAAACCCACACAGACACAGGGAGAACGTGAAACTCCACACAGACAGTCACCCAAGCTGGGAAGACACTGGAAGAATCCATTATTAAGGAATCCTAATAATGCATTTAGTACAGTTAAAACAAGTCAACATAGTTTTACAAAAGAGAAGTTATTTAACGTAATTAAGTGTCTTAAGGTGGATCATAGGAGTGTTTATAAAATCAAGTATGACATCGAGCCACATAAGGAGATAGTAGAATAGATGACTAAAAGCTTGGTCAAAGAGGTAGATTTTAAGGAGTGTCATTGAAGAAGAAAACAAGGTAGAGAAGTGGGGAGATGTAGGGAGGGTACTCCAGAGTTGGGAGCATAGGCTACTTAAGGCAAAGCCAACACTGGTGGGATTATTAAAATCAAGGATACTCAAGAGGCCAGGTTTAGAGGAGCACAGATATCCTGGGAGAGTTGTGGGGCTGAAACAGATTATAGAGGGGGGGTGGGGGGGCAATGTGTTGGAGGGAATTTGAAAACAAGGACATGAATTTCCAAATCAAGGTATTGCTTGAGAATGAGCCAATTTGGGTCAGGGCTGAAGGGGTGATGGGAAATCAGGTCGTGGCATGAGTTAAGGCATGTGCAGCAGAATTCTGGTGTTCTCAAGTCTACAGAGGGAAACCAGCTAGACTTCTTTCAAAATTTGTATTTATGCTCCTTGATCTGTTTTTGCTTAAACACATGGACAATTGTATGTGGTCTTTCCGAGAGGGAAGTATTGATTCTGTTCAGTTCTTCAGTGAAAGAATAACTAGAAATCCTGCATTGAAAGAAGTGCTGCTTCAATAGGAATACTGATCTCACCATTTGCAGGTCTTTGTTAGTTACATTTAAAAGCTGCAGTATGCACCACACCCCAAGTTTTTCTGTTGCTCTCAGTTCTCTTACAGAAAATATGCTGAATACCTTCTAAAAATCATATATATCACATCTATGGCATCTTATTTACATTTCTTCAAAAATTCTCAAATATAATTTGCCTTTAAAAAGCCAGTGCTGACTTTTCTGGATTTAGA
This sequence comes from Carcharhinus amblyrhynchos, assembly GCF_965287045.1. Classification (NCBI taxonomy): domain Eukaryota; kingdom Metazoa; phylum Chordata; class Chondrichthyes; order Carcharhiniformes; family Carcharhinidae; genus Carcharhinus; species Carcharhinus amblyrhynchos. Next base: position 40,494,065 of record NC_137324.1, on the reverse strand, counting down.
CCATGAATTTCTAAATATTCACCATTTTTATGTTGAATTATAAATGTAAAGAGTTCACCACCTGATTTCAGGCTAAATGATCTACAACTACCTAGCTGATACTTCTTGACTTATCTTAAACAGGGGTTTGATGTTAGATAATGTCCATGCCCCTGTGCGATTCATATATTCAAAACTGACATGTGGACAGAGCCTCAGCCTTGCCCAGCAGCCGAGCTACATGCTGTTGAGCCAGAGTAATATATTCACCTCGCCCTCCATTACTTTTTCAGAACGTGAAATTCATATCCTGCAGTCAAGTTTTAATACTTGTTCCATCTCCTCTTCTCGTACACCTAATTCGTATTGCTGCCATAATTTCTTAAAAATAAAGGAACTGTACTAATATCTCGATGTGAGAGGACACTATATATTTTTTAAAAATGCATATAGGTACCTCAAAGCTGTTTCTAAAATTTAAAACTGGACAAAGAACTTTTAAAACAGCTGAATCCATAGAATCCTACAGTGCAGAAAGAGGCCATTCAGCCCATCAGGTCTGCATTGACCACAATCCCACCCAAGCCCTATCTCCATAAACGCATACATTTACCCTAGCTAGTCCCTTGACATTAAGTGGTAATTTAGCATGGCCAATCCAGCTAACCCGCACATCTTTGCAATGTGGGAGGAAACCGGAGCATCTGGGAGAAACCCATGCAGACACGGGGAGAACATGCAAACTCCACACAGAACGTGACCTACATTCCACACAGGCCGGGAACTGAACCTGGGTCCCTGGTGCTATGAGGCAGCAGCGTTAACCACTGTGCTGCCCCATATCTGTCTGTGACTCTCAAACACAAAAGGAGCTATCTGGCAGTATCAAATAAATATTGCCTTAGGGAACTACAAGCTCACTTTGCCATTTTACCATCCCTCAAGCCGCTTTTCTTGATCCTATAAATATTTTGCAGAAAAGGGACTCCGCTCAGATTGTATACCTAGCCTCAACTACACTATTCCGGCTTCGATTTCTGCACCACTTACCAGATTCATCTCTGCAAACATATCTCATTGTGTGGAGTCAACTCCACCAGACAAGTGAATTATCCAGCATCGATGGAGCAATGAAATAAGAGCTTGGCCAGGGGCCAGAATTGAATTGCAGAGGTATGGGCTGGAAATCACAGATGTGGGGAAGAGAAGCCATGGAAGCATTTGCAAACAAGAGAGAGAACCTTTACATTGCGATGTTCCTAGACCAGGAGCTAATGTAGGTCTGAGAGCACAAGGATGATGGGTGAACCAAACTTAGTGCGTGAGAGGATACCAGCAGTAGAGTTCTGGATGGCACAAAGTGAGAGGCAAGCTTGGAGAACATTGGAATGAGAGTCCAGAGTACCACTCAGAAACATATTTATTTCCAATTATTACTACATCATTGGGCTCATTCATCTAAACTAAAAAGGGGACAAAGTTCTTCAACGCACAATGCATTGAAGCTGCCATGTGTAAAAGATGACTATAAAATACTTATGCAAAAAAAAAATTCCCAAGCACAGTAGCTGCTGCGTGGTGCTAGCTGATCTCAGCAACAGTTGGCCACAGGGGCAGCACAGTGGTTAGCACTGCTGCTTCAACCCGGGTTCAATTCCCGGCTTGGGTTTCCGGGTGCTTCGGTTTACTCTCACAATCTTAAAGTCGTGCTGGTTAGGTACATTTACCCGAACAGACATGGGATTGTGGCAACTTAGAGAATTTCACAGTAATTTCATTGCAGTGTAATGTAAGCCTTACTTGTGACTAATAAATAAACTTTAACTTTACAGCATATCAGGACTAAGATTTCTGACCACTGTCTAACAACTCCAGGTGACGAGTGTGTGTGTGTGTGTGCGCGCGCGCGGATACTGGCTGCCAGAATTCACTGCCTATGCGCAGGAAGAGGAACAGTGAGGTGACAGAGGATAATGGCAACGGAGAGAAAATCATACATTTTTAAACAATGATATAATTTTCCAATCATCGCATTTTGTGCTTCAATGCGATAGCGGATGGAAGTCGGGTAGGGGGAAAGAGCTTTTATTTTATCCATGACAGAAACATTCAAATATCAAATATTTATATCATGCATGATGCATACCTGCATTCTAAGAAGAGTGGAATGAAAGAGATTCTCTGTCTCTTTCAGCTGACTGAATTCTTCATTAGTCAGTGGCTTGTACAACTCTCTTTCACTTAGTTTAACAGCTCCTATCACTCCGGCATCAGTGGTTTGCTTTTTATTCACGACGTTCCTCCTTTTTGCAGGTTTTTTAATCTCTTCATCTTCCTCCTCGTCATCATCACTACTGCTTCCGGCATCTTGGAGTTCTTCTAAATCCTTCAAGTAAAAGCACAGATTTCAATACAATATAACAAGGTGCATGCTGTTAAATTAACAAATTACACAGGGAGGGCCTCACGAGCTCACAGCTCTCTATTGGTGTAACGTGATTCTTGACTTATTCGTGCCTGCCTATGGGTTTAATCATGGAGGTTTGCAGAAAAGGAGCATACGGTAAGAAGTCTCACAACACCAAGTTAAGGTCCAACAGCTTTCGGACCTGATGAAGGAGCAGCGCTCTGAAAGCTCGTGCTACCAAATAAACCTGTTGGACTTTAACCTGGTGTTGACAGACTTATTACTATGTCCACCCCAGTCCAACATTGGCATCTCCACATCATGACTGCCAATACATGGCGTTTGACTGGGCTCTGGAGGAAGAAAAGAAGGGAAGGTGGAGGAGTCACTGTATTTACACAGTAACATAGAAGATAGGAGCAGGAGGAGGCCTTTTGGCCCTTTGAGTCTGCTGCACCATTCATTACGATCACAACTGATCATCCAACTCAATGCTTTTTCCGCATAACCTTTGACCTCATTTACCCCAAGTGCTGTATCCGACCGCCTCTTGAATACATTTAATGTTATGGCATCAACTACCTCCTGTGGTAATGAATTCCACAGGTTCACCACTCTTTGGCTGAAAAAAATGTCTCCTCACCTCCATCCTAAATGGTCTACCCTGAATCCTCAGATTGCAACCCCTGGTTCTGGACTCCCCCATCATCAGAAAAAAATCTACATGCATCTACCCTGCCCAATCCTGTTAGAATTTTATAAGTCTCCATGAGATCCCCACTCATTCGTCTGAACTCCAACAAAAACAATCCTAACTAGTCAATCTCTCCTCAACAATCAGTCCCGCCATCCCTGAAATCAGCGTGGTAAACCTTGCTGTGGGAGGGAGTGCAGCAAAGAACATTCTTCCTTAGAAAAGGAGACCAAAACTGCACACAATACTCTACGTGTGACCTCACTGAGGCCCTGTATAATTGCATCAGCACATCCCTGCTCCTGTACTCAAAACCTCTCACAAGGAAGGCCAACATGCTATCTGCCTTCTTTACCATCTGCTGCACCTGCATCTTACTTTAAACTCATTGCAGCATTAAATTTTAAGATCAGATTTTAAGGTCGGTGTGTAATGGTCCTAGAAGCAACTGCACACAATCAGTTGACAACTTAAAGAACTGACTTGCATTTACATAGCACCTTTCGCAAATCTCAGGACGTCACAAAGACTTTACAGCCAATAAGTTTTTTTTAAATAACGTAATTATTGTTCCAGTGTCAGAAGTGTGACAATTTGCAAATAGCAAGTTCCCAACAATAGAATTGTGATCTGTTTTTGGGGTATTCTTTAAAATAACATCAAGGGATCTTTTCTCTTAATGAAGAAACAGGGCTGAGGTTTAACATTTCATCTGCAAGACAACATCTCCGAAAGTGCAGTACTCACTCAGTGCCACACTGGAAGGGAAGTCAGCGTACTATTTTTGTGCTCAGGTTTCTGCAATGGTACTGGAGCACACAACTTGAGGACTCAGGGCAAGAATACTACCAATAAAGTATGACAGACTGACACATTGGTGGGAACTGACAAAGAGAGGAAATACCAGAAGTGAGCTTCTCCTCAAAGCTCAGGTGGGAACCCTCTGCGGTGTTGATTCATATTCCCTTGCACTGACATCAAGGAACAAATTAATCACATTTTCCAAACTTTAACTGAACATGACAGTGAACGGAACCTGAGAACCTGTGACAAGAGGAACATGGAGAGAGGAAAGAGAGTTAAAAGCAGATAGATGAAATGTAACTGCAAGGGAAAAAAAAAGACAAAGTGAGCATAGCAAATAGGGAGAAGTGACTCCAAAATGAGGGAATTGTAGAGCAAGAAGGATGTAGCAATGGAGAGGGAGGGGTGGCATGAGGATCATTGCAGAAGGGGGTTGAAACAAAGCAAAAGGGAATGAAGAGGGAGTGGCAGAGTGGCACAGTGGTTAGCACTGCTGCCTCACAGGGCCAGGGTCCCAGGTTTGATTCCCGGCTTGGGTCACTGTCTGTGTGGAGTTTGCACATTCTCCCTGTGTCTGTGTGGGTTTCCTCTGGGCATTGCGATTTCCTCCCAGTCTGAAAGACATGCTGGTTAGGTACACTGACCCAAGCAGGTGCCAGACTGTGGCAACTCGGGAATTTCACAGTAACTTCATTGCAGTGTTAATGTAAACCTTGTGACCATTAAATAAACTTTAATAAGATGTTAAACAAGAACAAGAATAAAATCTACCTATCAAGCAAATTATTGGAAATAAAGCTCTGCAGAAGAAAGAATGTTCACTGAGTAGGCAGTAACTTCCAGGCTCCCCAACGTCAGACTGGGGAGTGGGAAACCTCCCTCAGATGCCCAAAGATAAGGGTTTGCATGGTAATTGCCTACATGTGCTAACTTCTTCTGAGTGAACCCCCCCCAATGCTGGGAACCATCAAAACATGGAATCTAAATTGCAAACTTTAGGTGGTTCCAACTGTTTCATACTTTATTTATTAGTCACAAGTAGGCTCACATTCATGCTGCAATGAAGTGACTGTGAAAATCCCCTAGTCGCCACATTCCGGTGCCTGTTTGGCTACACTGAGGGAGAATTTAGCATGACCAATTTACATAACCTGAACATCTTTGGATTGTGGAAGGAAACTGGAGGACCCAGGAGGAAACCCACACAGACATGGGGAGAATGTGCAAACTCCACACAGATAGTGAGTGACCCAAGCGGGCATTGAATGGTGCTGCAAATTAAGAATTTGTGTTTGCGATTCCAAAGTCCAAATTTTTAATGTAAATTGTAAACTGCAGTGATTCCAACCCTGATCCCTTGTGGAACAACACTTTCCAACTTCTTCCACTCAAGTGAATATCTTTTATTCTCACTCTCCAGCTTAATGTCTTGAAGCCAGCTATCAATCCATTCTGCCACTTGTCCCGACTCCACATCTGACCTTATTCATTGGTTTATTATCCTCTGACTTTATTCATTAATTACTTAAATGCCTTATGAAAATCTAGATAAATTATATCTCCTACCAGTCCATCGGCTATTACTCTGTTACCTAAAATAAAATTCAATAAAGGTTTGTCAAACAAGATTTTCTCTTTTGAAATCCATGCTGGTTATTCATTATTGTACTTCTCACTTCTAGATGCTTTTCTATTCTCTCCTGTAATAAGGATTCTACTATTTCTCCTACCACTGACATTATGCTAACTAGTCTATAATTCACTGAACATGTCATAGAATCACAAAAACTCAACAGAGCAGAAGGAGGCCATTTGGTCCATCAAACCTGCATCCACAACAATCCCACCCCAATTATCTACCAGCACTACACCCTTTCCTAACAAATACGAGTAGTAATGCCTCTCCTATCTCTTCCTTAGATTCTTTTAAAATGCTTGAATACAATCCATACAGATCAGGGATTTTAATCTTCCACGTTTTAGTTCATTAAAGACATCCCCTTTTTGCATTAAATATAATTATTCATTGCCCATCTCACAATTCAGTTCTATCACCTTTGTAAATACCAATATTAAATAACTGTTTAACATTTCTGTATTCTATTGTTCCTATGGCATTTACCTGCCTACCCCTTAATGGTCTTATTCCCATCACAGCCTTCCTTTAATTAACTGATTTATCCATTGTGCCCCACTGGTGAATAGTTTGATCTTTCCTTTTAGCGCATTAAATTTTTCCCACACTCTTTGAACATTGTTTTAAATGTTTACTGTTCTTGTTCCACATTGTTAGTTGCCAATATAGATATCCAATTTATTTTCCCCAAGTTCTATTCTCAAAAGCAGGTTTTCTTGAATTGACTAACTTGTTTTTGTCAAACTTATGTCCTTCACTATAATCTTAAAATGCATATTATGGACATTATTACCTAGATGTTCCCCTATTTTAACTCCTTGTATTTTCTCTGGTTCATTCCCATTACTAGATCCAATAGTGAATCTTCCCTTGTTGGGCTTTTTATAGATTGGGTGAAAGAGTCTTATAGACATTGTAGAAATTTCTCTTCCTAATCACTTGTTGCTACTCCTTCTGTCCAATGAATAGCAAGGTTGTTGAATGCAACCCCTGCCCATCCCCACCACTATGATTTTTTTTAATTTAATTCCCAAATTTGTCAGTATACTTCTTCCTCCATTTCCCCTCACTATGCAGTGGTCTGTAGGCTACACCCATGAGTGTGATTGCTGTTTTCTCAATCTTTATCCATACAGATTCTATTTTTACCTTGTGGATAGCTACGCCTCTTTTCTCTACTGTCACTACATTGTTCCAAATAAGTACAGCTCTGCCACCTCCCTGTTTTCCTTTTCCATCTTTTCCCAATATATGACACCCTGCAACTCTCTGTCCTGATTTTTCTGTGACCATGTTTCATTAATCTCTACATCTGGCTCTTCCCAATGTACGAGTGTTTCCGTTCCGTTTTATTCCGGACACTGTGTGCCCTGCTACACAGATATTTTGACTCAGTTTAATAGGATTTTCACTCATTTAATTTTAACCAGACTCCCATTCCAGCTGTTTTTCCTTGCCAATAGCATCCCTTACTTTTTTCTTTCCTATGTTTTTCCACTCCATTTTGTTTATATTTAGGTTGCTAGCATTTGCTGTAAATTCCTATCCCCCAACCCCTACTAGTTTAAAGAACGACAGGCAGGATTTCCCACATCCCTTTACAGCGTTTCACCAGGGCAAAGGTAGCCTCCCATTGACTGGCAGCAGGAACCCAGGATGTGGCGATGCCGGCATTGGACTGGGGTAAACACAGTAAGAAGTCTCACAACACCAGGTTAAAGTCCAACAGGTTTATTTGGTAGCAAAAGCCATTAGCTTTTGGAGCGCTGGCTGCCCCTTCATCAGGTGAGTGGGAGTTCTAACTACAAATAGGGCATATAAAGACAAATTCCATTTACAGAATAATGATTGGAATGCGATTCTTTACAGCTAATCAAATCTTAAAGATACAGACAACGTGAGTGGCGAGTGCGTTAAGCGCACGGTGAAGAGATGTGTATTGTCTCCAGACAGGACAATTAGTGAGATTTTGCAAGTCCAGGCAAGTTGCGGGGGTTACAGATAGCGTGACATGAACCCAAAATCCTGGTTGAGGCCATCCTCATGTGTGCAGAACTTGGCTATCAGTCTCTGCTCAGCGACTCTGCACTGTCCTGTGTCATGAAGGCTTCCTTGGAGAACGTTTACCCGAAGATCAGAGGCCGAATGCCCACGACCGCTGAAGTGTTCCCCAATAGAAAGAGAAGTCTTGCCTGGTGATTGTCGAGTGGTGTCATTCATCCACTGTTGTAGCACCTGCATGGTCTCCCCAATGTACCATGCCTCAGGATATCCTTTCCTGCAGCGTATCAGATGGACAATGTTGGCCAAGTTGCAGTAGTATGTACCCTGTGCCTGGTGCATGGTGTTCTCACGTGAGATGATGGCATTCATGTCGATGATCCGGCATGTCTTGCAGAAGTTGCTGTGGCAGGGTTGTGTGGTGTCATGGTCACTGTTCTCCTGAAGGCTGGGTAGTTTGCTACGGACAATGGTCTGTTTGAGGTTGTGCGATTATTTGAAGGCAAGAAATGGGGGACTGGGGATGGCCTTGGCAAGATGTTCATCTTCATCAATGATATGTTGAAGGCTCCGGAGGAGGTGTCGTAGCTTCTCCACTCTGGGGAAGTACTGGACGACGAAGGGTAATCTGTCCACCGTGTTTGTCTTCTGAGGAGGTTGCTGCAGTTTTTCACTGTGGCACGTTGGAACTGTCAATTGATGAGTTGAGCTCCTGCTCTTATGAGGGCATCTTTCAGCGTCTAGAGGTGTTTGTTGCGATCCTCCTTATCTCAGCAAATCCTGTGTATACGGAGGGCTTGTCCACAGGGGATAAAACCACAGACCTCCTCAGAAGACAAACATGCCTTAAAAATGGGCTGGCCTGGTGAAGCAGCAGCGCTCCAAAAGCTCATGATTCCAAAGAAACCTGCTGGACTTTAACCCAGTGTGGTGGACATCTCCACTTATTAAATATAGAGGCGGACATTGCATAATATTCCCAAGTGTGGTATATAAAAGTAGCAATCTTCTTTATTCTTGTATTCCAATCCCCTTGCAACGAAGGCCAACGTGCCATTTGCCTTCCTAATTACTCACTGCGCCCCGCATGCTAACATTTTGTGTTCCAAGTCTCCCTGAAAGCATCTGAAACACCCGAATTCACTGCAGGGAAGTAAACCAGAGCAATACATCCAGTGCACTTACCTGCTGCTCAGCACCATGCACATCAGCCTCAGCACCCTTCCTCTTCATCTTGCACTTTAATCACCGATTTATCCCGTTTCACCGATAGCGCTTCCCCACTCTCCACACGTGCTGCCCCCCAGTTCCGCTCATCCGACCTCCCCCCGCCCGGCCCCGGGCCCAACTTCCTGCATTCTCATTGGCTCGGCTGGCTGTCAATCAGCAAGCCTCACATCCCATTGGCTGTCAGTTACCTAACGTCACAATCCATTCGTTGTCAATCACCCAGAGTCACATCCCATTGGCTGACAGTCACAGGATGTGGAACGTTCCCCGGGAATTTCCTGCGGATGCGGGCCCAGCAGTAGGACCGCTGCGGAGTGGGGAAAGGCCTGATGTGGTGATTCCGGCGTTGGACTGGGGTAAACACTGTAAGAAGTCTCACAACACCAGGTTAAAGTCCAACAGGTTTATTTGATAGTAATCCCACAAGCTTTTCGAAACGCTGTTCTTTCGTCAGCTGTGTGGAACTTTACACACACCTGACGAAGGAACAGCATTTCCGAAAGCTTGTGAGTTTACAATCATTTAAACTTGTTGGAGTTTAACCCGGTGTTGTGAGACTTCTTACTGTGTTGACTGAGGAAAGGCTCAATGAAGTGTGTACTGCGGACCGGGGGAATGCTCAACCAAGTGTGCACTGTGGACCAGGGGGCTGCTCGGCCAAGTGTGTGCTGTCTGACCCATTGACTATTAGCATTGACTATTTTTTGTTTGCATTTTAGTGTTTCATTGCTTATGTTTTTTTCTGCTTTGAATTATTTGAGGAAGGTATTTACTCTGAGCAGTGAAATGAATCTACACTGTCTACAATACGCAGCAGTGAAGTCCAGGCCTTACTTTTACAATGTTGGTCATGTCACAGAGGTGGTGAATCTTTGAGTAACAGAAATGATACAATTTGCAAACCTGTCCCAACATTTGAGACTTTTTTTTAAACATTTGATGTTGTTAAATGACAAGGAATGTGGCTTTAACACTGCCTAAGCTTTGCAAATATTATTGCATCTTTTCCTAGACATGTACTTTTCTCATGTCATTGTGTATTGCGGTGTTGGGTTGAGTAAATTTGAAAAGGAACACATCTTTTACCTCTGAAATTCTCTGCCCGTTGAAGTGGTGGAGGCTGCCTCGCTAAATATTTTTAAGAAGCGGGTTGATGGGTTTTTGATAAGAGAGGGGATTAAGGGTTATGGGGAGAGGGCGGGAAAGTGGAACTGAGCCACGACAGATCAGCCACGATCTTATTGAATGGCGGGGCAGGCTCGAAGGGCCAGATGGCCTACTCCTGCTCCTATTTCTTATGTTCTTATTGTGTTAATTATTATTCTTGCAGTAGCCATATTGCTGCTTTGACTCCTGGTCAAGATCTAACCAAATAAATAACATCCAGGCATCAGCTCCCTCTGCTGGACACCTTGGCATGTATAAAATTAAAGTATCAAGTGAACCCTGTTCAGGTGGAACCAAAAGAGAACTTGAGTATAGAGGTTTACAGCATGGCTCAACTTGTCCATGTCGCCCATTTTTTAAACCCCTAAACTAATCCCAATTTGGCCCATTTCCCTCTATACATATCTTACACATGTAACATGTCTAAACACTTCTAAAAGACAAAAGTATACCCACCTCTATTATTACTACTGACAGCTTGTTTCAAATACTCAGCGCCCTTCCTCAAGTCCCTTCGGCTGCGATGCAACTATTTCCCTAAATGTGCTATCCACAATGCTGAGTCATAGATACTCTGCAGTGCCCCCAGCTGCCATTCCAGTTCCAAAATCCAAGCTTCCAGGAGCTGCAGCTGGACGCACTTAAGAACATAAGAACATAAGAAATAGGAGCAGGAGTAGGCCATCTGGCCCTTCGAGCCTGCCCCGCCATTCAATAAGATCATGGCTGATCTGTCGTGGCTCAGTTCCACTTTCCCGCCCTCTCCCCATAACCCTTAATCCCCTCTCTTATCAAAAACCCATCAACCCGCTTCTTAAAAATATTTAGCGAGGCAGCCTCCACCACTTCAACGGGCAGAGAATTCCAGAGATTCACCACCCTTTGAGTGAAGAAGTTCCTCCTCAACTCCGTTCTGAACTGCCCCCCCTTTATCTTGAGGCTGTGCCCCCTAGTCCTACTGTCTTTTTTGAGCGGGAACAGTCTTTCCACCTCTATCCTATCCATCCCATTCATCATCTTATACGTCTCAATGAGATCTCCCCTCATTCTTCTAAACTCTAACGAGTACAAGCCTAGTTTATTCAGCCTCTCCTCATAGCTCAACCCCCTCAACTCCGGTATCAGCCTAGTAAACCTCCTCTGCACTCCCTCCAAGGCCAAAATATCCTTGCGCAGGTGCGGCGCCCAAAACTGCACACAGTACTCCAGCTGCGGCCTCACCAATGCCCTATACAGCTGCAGCAAGACCTCCCTACTTTTATATTCAATCCCCCTCGCTATGAAGGCCAGCATCCCATTCGCCTTCCTGACCACCTGCTGCACCTGCAGGCTGGGTTTTTGCGACTCATGCACAAGGACCCCGAGGTCCCTCTGCACCGTCGCCTGCTGCAGTTTTTCGCCACGTAAGTAATAGTCCTTCCTACCATTCTTCCTACCAAAGTGGACCACCTCACACTTGCCAACATTAAATTCCATTTGCCATTTCCTGGCCCATTCGCCCAGCCTATCTAGATCCTTCTGCAGACTCTCCACACCCTCCGCACAATTTGCCTTTCCCCCAATCTTGGTGTCATCAGCAAATTTCGACACCCTACACTCGGTTCCCTCCTCCAGATCATCTATATAAATGGTAAATAGCTGAGGCCCCAGCACCGACCCCTGGGGCACCCCACTAGTCACCAACCGCCAATCCGAATAGCACCCATTGACCCCCACTCTCTGCCTCCTATTTGACAACCAATCCTCTATCCACGCTAACACCCTACCCCCAACTCCATGTCCTCTGACCTTCTGCAGTAACCTCTTGTGAGGTACCTTATCAAACGCCTTCTGAAAATCCAGAAAGACCACATCCACCGGCTCTCCTCTATCCACCGCCCTAGACACATCCTCATAGAACTCCAGTAAATTGGTCAGACACGACTTCCCTTTAATGAAACCGTGTTGCGTCTGCCCTATCAAGCAATTCCCTTCAAGATGCCTCGCAATTTCCTCCTTAATGACGGATTCTAACATTTTACCTACCACAGACATTAAACTAACCGGCCTGTAATTCCCCGCCTTTTGCCTGCCTGCCCACATGCAGGCCCCAAGCACTGGAAGTGTGCCCAGCCTTCCACATAGAGCAAGATGAGCAAACCACAGCCTCAAGCTCTCCTGCCACGACTAAACCCTATAAGTTTGAAAACTTTAAGATTTTTTCAAAAAAGAAATAAAGCAAATAATCCTCTACTCTTGCATAAACAATAAGTTTCAACTTAATATGATTTGGAAATACCCACCAGAACTTAACAATCAGCTGCATCTTTTGATCTCATGTCACTTTCTGACTTATAATGTCTGTGCCCTTTTTTTGGTCAGGGGAAGGAAACACTAATGTAGAGTTTTGGGCTCAACTGCTTCTTGACACCAATTCTTCCGCTTCCCACTTTTCAGTAGAGTATCTACCCTCCAAAATTTGGAACCAGTCCAGAGTCAAAGAACTTTCAAAAGCCGGAAAATCTCTGCACGTTTGGCAGCATCTGTAAGCACCAGCATTGCCAAACCTGCTGAGATTTTCCAGCATTTTCTCTTTTGGTTTCAGATTCCAATATCTGCAGTAATTTGCTTTTATCCTGTTCAGGTAAAGATTGGATGGCGTGGGAAATATAACCAAAAGCTGTCTGACAACAGTCAACTAAAACAGCTTCATAGAATCCTATTTGGCCCATCGATTCTGCACCAGCCAAATCCCACCCAAGCCTGTAACTCCATATATTTTCCCTGCTAATCCCCCTGACACTAGGGTCAATTTATCATGGCCAATCAACCTAACCCACACATCTTTGAACTGTGGGAGGAAACTGGAGCACCCAGACGAAACCCATGCAGACACGGGGAGAACGTGCAAACCACACACAGACAGTGACCCGGGGCCAGAATCCATCATCAAGGAGGAAATAGCGAGGCATCTTGAGAGGAATTGCTTGATAGAGCAGACGCAGCACGGTTTCGTTAAAGGGAAGTCGTGTCTGACAAATTTACTGGAGTTCTATGAGGATGTGTCCAGGGCGGTGGATAGAGGAGAGCCGGTGGATGTGGTCTTTCTGGATTTTCAGAAGGCATTTGACAAGATACCTCACAGGAGGTTATTGCAGAAGGTCAGGGGACATGGAGTTGGGGGTAGGGTGTTAGCGTGGATAGAGGATTGGTTGTCAAATAGGAGGCAGAGAGTGGGGGTCAATGGGTGCTATTCGGATTGGCGGATGGTGACTAGTGGAGTGCCTCAGGGGTTGGTGCTGGGGCCTCAGCTATTTACCATTTATATAGATGATCTGGAGGAGGGAACCGAGTGTAGGGTGTCGAAATTTGCTGATGACACCAAGATTGGAGGAAAGGCAAATTGTGTGGAGGGTGTGGAGAGTCTACAGAAGGATCTAGATAGGCTGGGCAAATGGGCCAGGAAATGGCAAATGGAATTTAATGTTGGCAAGTGCGAGGTGGTCCACTTTGGTCGGAATAATGGTAGGAAGGATTATTACTTACGTGGCGAAAAACTGCAGCAGGCGACAGTGCAGAGGGACCTTGGGGTCCTTGTGCATGAGTCGCAAAAACCCAGCTTGCAGGTGCAGCAGGTGGTCAGGAAGGCGAATGGGATGCTGGCCTTCATAGCAAGGGGGATTGAATATAAAAGTAGGGAGGTCTTGCTGCGGCTGTATAGGGCATTGGTGAGGCCGCAGCTGGAGTACTGTGTGCAGTTTTGGGCGCCGTACTTACACAAGGATATTTTGGCCTTGGAGGGAGTGCAGAGGAGGTTTACTAGGCTGATGCCGGAGTTGAGGGGGTTGAGCTATGAGGAGAGGCTGAATAAACTGGGCTTGTACTCGTTAGAGTTTAGAAGAATGAGGGGAGATCTCATTGAGACGTATAAGATGATGAATGGGATGGATAGGATAGAGGTGGAGAGACTCTTCCCGCTCAGAAGGGATAGTAGGACTAGGGGGCACAGCCTCAAGATAAAGGGGGGGTGGTTTAGAACGGAGTTGAGGAGGAACTTCTTCACTCAAAGGGTGGTGAATCTCTGGAATTCTCTGCCCATTGAAGTGGTGGAGGCTACCTCGCTAAATATTTTTAAGACGCGGGTTGATGGGTTTTTGATAAGAGAGGGGATTAAGGGTTATGGGGAGAGGGCGGGAAAGTGGAACTGAGCCACGACAGATCAGCCATGATCTTATTGAATGGCGGGGCAGGCTCGAAGGGCTAGATGGCCTACTCCTGCTCCTACTTCTTATGGTCTTATGTACTGTGAGATAGCAGTGCTGACCAGTGTGCCACCCCTAAAAATTCCATAAGGATGATTTATATGCCCTTATGACCCCATTGGAATCTAAATATTGAATGGTAGTGGGCTTTGATCACAACAACGTTAGGATGCAGAAAAAGTCCATCCTGTCTGCACAAGCTGTCTCTCACCATAATCGTGCACGTTCTTCCTTCAAGATACTGCTTTTAAATGTATCGATTGAATCTGCCCCCACCATAGTCTCTGGCAATACATTTCCAGAATTTAACTACTTGCTAAGTGCAAAGGTTCTTTTTTCTCATATCACTTGTGCTTCTTTTACCAGTTGGTTTAAACCTGTGCCCTTTTGTATCCTGATCCTTTCACAAGTGGTAAAGTTTCCACCTACCTATTCAATTAAGTCTCCACTCAGCCGTCTTTTCTCCAAGGAAAATATTCGCAACCTCTCCAGTCTACCTTCATAACTGAAGTCATTCGCCTCGGAACCATTCTTGTGAATCTTTTCTGCATTCTCTCTCGTGCCTTCACATCTTTACTAAATTGCAATTCTCCAGCTGAGGCTACACTAGTGTCTTCACGGAATCGTTACAGTGCAGAAGGAGGCCATTCAGCCCATTGAGTCTGCACTGGCATCTTAACCAGGCCCACCCAACACCCTATCCCCACAACCCTACACCATTTACCCCGCTAATCTCCTAATCTACACACAAGGGCAATTTAGCATAGCAGTGCATCTAACCACATCTTTAGACTGTTATACAAACTCAACAAAGTAGGAATGGGTTTCGGCCATTCAGACCTTTGAGCCTGCTCTGCCATTCAATAAGATCATGGCTGATCGGTGGCCTACCTCCATGGACCTGCCCGAGGCCTATATCCCTGCTCAATAAAAATTTATCAAGCTCAGACTTAAATTCAAAATAAACCGGCATCCACCACCATTTGAGAAAGAGAATTCCATAGTTTCACCCAAGAGAGGTCCAAACCTCCACTACTCTCTGCGTGCAGAAGTGTTTTCTAATGTCTCTCCTGAACACCTTGGCCCTAACTTTTAGATTATTGCCTCTAGTTCTAGAGCTTACAACTAGTGGAAACAGTTTATCCTTATCCACCCCGTCCTTTCCTGTAAATATTTTGTAGACTTCTATTAGATCACTCCTCAATTTTCTGAATTTGAGAGAATAAAGGCCTAATTTGTCTAATTTCTCCTCATAACTTAGAAATCCAAGTATCGTTCTTGTAAATCAGTGTTGAACTCCCTCCAGGACCAAAACATCCTTACTAAGGTGAAGTGCCCATATCTTCTCTCAGCACTGTAAATGGGGTTTAACTGGAATTTCGTACAACTGCAGCATAACACCTGCATCCCTATACTTCAGTCTTTATATGTAAAGGCCAGCATTCCATTGGCCTTCTTGGCTATGTTCTGCATCTGTTGTGCAAAAAAATAGGGGCTATATGCCTGAACCTTCAAATCTCGTTGGACATCCACTGAATTTAACTTTGTGCCTATACGCTCTTTTATTCTTTTTTGATCCAAAATGGATAACCTCACTTAATGCTAGGGGCATGAATGGTACAGAGTTTGTAAGGAGCATCCAGAGGGCTTCTTGAAACGGTATATAGATAGTCCAACTTGAGAAGGGACCATACCAGACCTGATATTGGGGAATGAGCCCAACCAAGTAGTTAATGTTTCAGTAAGGAAGCAGTTCAGGAACAGTGAACAATTCAGTAAGCTTTAAGGTACTGATCAATAAAGACAAGTGTAGTCCTCAAGTTAAGGTGTTAAACTGAAGGAAAGTTAATTACAACAATATTAAGCAGGAACTGAAGAATGTCAACATCTGTCATGTGAGAGGCTTTCAAATGTAAGTGCCGGAATTCAGGACTGGCATATTCCTGTAAGGATGAAGGTAAGTGTGGCAAGTTTTGGGAGCCTTGGATAATGAAAGACATTGCGAATGTAGTCAGAGAGAAAAAGGAAGCATTTGTCAAGGATAGGAGGCTGGGAACACACAAAGCAAATGTAGAACACAAGGAGAGTGGAAAAAAATTTAAGCAAGATGTACGGACGGCTAAAAGGGCCATGAAAAGTCATTGACCAGCAGGATTAAGGAAAATCTCAAGGTTTTTTATACATATATAAAGATCAAGAGGGTAGATAGGGAAAGGGGCAGGGGAGAGAATCTATGCGTGGAGCCAGAGGAAATGGGCTAGGTATTAAATGAATACTTTGCATCAGTATTCACCAAAGAGAAGGACTTAGTGGATGATGAGCCTTGGGAAGGGTGTGTAGATAGTTTGAGTCATGTTCAGATCAAAAAAGGAGGAGGTATTGGAGGGCTCTTGAGAAACATTAAAATAAACAAGTGCCCAGGGCCTGATGGGATATACCACAGAATACGGAGAGAAGCAAGGGAGGAAATTGCTGGAGCCTTGAGAGAAATCTTTGTAGCCTCACTGGCTACAGAGGCGGTATCACTTCCTACTGTGCTTACTCCAGTCCAATGCTGGCATCTCCATATTACAGAGGGGGTCCCAGAGGATTGGAGTTTTACTTTTTTTAAGTAAATATGGAGTTACAGAAGTCACAA
The DNA here is from genome assembly GCF_965287045.1 of Carcharhinus amblyrhynchos. Taxonomy (NCBI): domain Eukaryota; kingdom Metazoa; phylum Chordata; class Chondrichthyes; order Carcharhiniformes; family Carcharhinidae; genus Carcharhinus; species Carcharhinus amblyrhynchos. The sequence continues at coordinate 40,477,268 of NC_137324.1, read as the reverse complement.
GACTGCTAGTTAGTGTTAACAGCAGAAAAAATTATTAAACATAAAAAGATGGATTATTATAATCATAAAAAGATGAATTATTATACAGTATTCCTTTGCACCGCCCCCCCCCACCGGTTTCACGAATGTGGATTACAAAATACATCTTAAGATACAATTGTTCATTAACACAAAGTCCCTTTAAACACATAGATTGGCTATGATCAAACACACAGACTCTGCTCTGAACCTAAGTTAGTGTCTGCAATTTCTCCTCAGAATTCTTCCAGATGATCGTCATGTGAGAATTTTCAAACTCCACTCCCAAAAGCATGCTTTAAAATCTTCTTTCACAATAATGCACAGAAACAGATCCTATGATTTCTAAACAGAATCCTAACAGAAACAAAATCAGAAACTGATTCTATGCTTTCTAATCATAGAATCCCCACAGTGCAGAAGGAGCCCATTTCACCCATTGAATCTGCACCAACTCATCATCTAGGCTGATCAATAGCAAATGGAATTCAGTCGGATACATGTGAGGTGATGCACTTGGGCAGGATAAACAGGGTACATGATGAATGGTAGGATCCTGGAAGCAACAAGTTTTAGAGAGGGACCTTGGTGTGCATGTACACTGGCCCCTTAAAGTAGAAGGGCAGGTCACAGCAGTAGAGTCAGAGAGTCATACAGCACAGAAAGGTGGATAAAATGCTTAAGAAGACATATGGTACACTTGCCTTTATTAGCCTAGGTGTACATTTCAAGAAGAGGGAGGTTATGCTGGAATGATATAAAATGTTGGTTAGGCCACAGCTAGAGTATTATGTGCGGTTCTGGAATCCACATTATAGGAGAGTTGTGATCTCATTGGAAAGGGTGCAGAGGAGATCTACAGGGATGTTGGCAGGGCTGGAGAGTTTTAGTAATGAAGAGAGATTGGATAGCCTGGGGTTGTTTTCCTTGGAGCCCAGGATCCTGAGCGGGGACATGATTGAAATATATAAAACTATGATAGAATAGACTGGAAGAAACCATCTCCCTTGGTGGAGGGATCAATGACTCTGGGGCATAGATTTAAGGTAAGGGGCAGGAGGTTTAGAGGGGATGTGATGAGAACATTTTTTGCCCAAAGAATGGCAGGAACTCACTGCCTGAAATGGTGGAGGCAAAGATCCTCATAACATTTAAGTATTTAGATGTCCACTTGCAATGCCAAGATATTCAAGGCTATGGGCCAAGTGATGGAAAATGGGATGAGAATATTTAGGTGATTTGTATTTGACCAGCTCAGATGTTTTGGGCCAAAGGGCTTTTTTCTGTGCGATATACCTCTATGAAACTATCTCAGTCCAGTTCTCAGCAGAGTATGAAGGGTCTTTGACAAACTATTCACATGCCTTTCCTCCAGCTGCTACATCTGGTGTGTAGTATCACTGACAAGCATTTTTAAGTCAGTATCCCTTGTAATTGACTCAGAAAATCACTTTTGCAATTTCAGTACTTCTGGTTGATAACTCATTCTTTCCAGTTTTGCAAGTCCCTCAGTTGTTTTCTTATTATCCATTACCAACTGCTACCTCCATTATATTACTTGGATCAGTTCTTTGCTCAGCTAGATCACTATTCAACAATGAGTTTTTACTCACAGGGAGAAATTTCAAATTGTGACATTCTATACTATCCATCTTCTTCTTCTTTTCCTGCATTTTACTCTGAAGTCCAAAAGTCTCATTGCTCTTTCCACTGCTAACAGTTCTAACATTTCATTAGTTTTGCTTTTTAATCCTGCCTTCAACCAATTATTCTGATTTACCAGAACTTCCTTGTTCAAGGCATTTTTCATAATACTTTGTAAATACTTCTGATGCTTCAAGTTCACCAAGTTCTATCTGAAGATCAACATTTGCTAGCTTTGCTTTTTCATGTTTATCCATGAGACAGTTCAAATTCTCAGTAAAATTTTCCACTTTCGCTAACTGATTGTCAATGGTTTTCATCAGTTCTCCCTTTTCATTCGCAAGTTCCTCTTTCATATGTGCAAGCTGATTTTCTGTGTTAATCAAACTTCCTTTCAATTGCCTGTAATCTGCAATTTGTGTCTCATTTTTTTCCAGTTTCCAAAAGTTGGTGAAGGTCACCATTTACTGCCTGCTGCAAAACAGTTGTCAATACATTACTGTCTCCACAAGCCAAATCATTACCTAGGGTGGCATAATGGATTGCACAGTGGTTAGCACTGCTGCCTCACAGCACCAAGGGCCTGGGTTCGATTCCCAGCTTGGGTCACTGTCTGTGCTGAGTCTGCATGTTCTTTCCGTATCTGCATGGGTTTCCTCCGGGTGCTCCGATTTTCTCCCAAAGACATCCTAGTTAGGTGCATTGGCCATGCTAAATTCTCCCTCAGTGTACCCAAACAGGCAACACACAGAGTGTGGCAACTAAGGGATTTTCAAGCCTTCGGAGTGTCACTCCTTCATCAGGTGAGTGACTCACCTGATGAAGCAGCAGCGCTCCAGAAGCTTGTGCTACCAAATAAACCTGTTGGACTTTAACCTGGTGTTCTGAGACTTCTTACTGTCCCACTTTGTTACAACGGAAACATTTAGGCCTCTGAATGTCACTTGCATCCTCAGCACCTTCCTTTTTGATCCAAGGTGGAATTTCTTGACCATTACTAACTGTTCTATCTCTTTCTTGATTGTTGTTTTCTTTTCTCCTTTCCACTTTCTATCCTTCTCATGTTTAAAAGGATGACAGAAAAAGGATTTGGTTCTATGGACCAGTTCATAATCATCAGCTAACTCTACTGCCTGTCTAACAGTTCTAACTCTTTGTTCCTCAATATACATCCTCACAACCAAAGGAACTGAATCTTTACATTTCTGCAAAAGAACCACCTCTCTAAGGGCTTTCTTCATATGTTCTCTCTATCTTTAACACCCATATCCAATGGTCAAAATTTTTTTTTGATTTGATTCATTATTGTCACATGTATTAACATACATTGAAAAGTATTGTTTCATGCACGTGATACAAACAAAACATACCGTTTATAGAGAAGGAAACAAAAGAGTGCAGAATGTTGTGTCACAATCATAGCTAGGATGTGGAGAAAGATCAACTTAATGCAAATAAGTCCATTCAAAAATCTGACAGCAGCAGGGAAGAAGCTGTTCTTGAGTTGGTTGGTACGTGACCTCAGACTTTGCTTCACTCTATCAAATTCAGTATAAGTTTCTCCCATCTCAGCTGTTTTCTTCTGTTTTAAAAATTCTTCAGGACTCAACTCATACACACTAAGCATAGCTTTCTTTTTTTTAATTATCCATTTGTTGGACAAAGATGCTTGGCCAGCGCTTATTGCCCATTCCTAGTTGCCTGAGGGCAGTTGAGAGTTAACCACATTGCTGTGAACGTGGAGTCACATGTAGGCCTATCTGGGGGAGGACAGCAAATTTTCTTCTCTAGAGGACATGAGTGAATCAGATGGTTTCTCTGACAATTGACAGTGGTTTCATGGTCATAAGAACATAAGAACATAAGAAATAGGAGCAGGAGTAGGCCATCTGGCCCTTCGAGCCTGCCCCGCCATTCAATAAGATCATGGCTGATCTGTCGTGGCTCAGTTCCACTTTCCCGCCCTCTCCCCATAACCCTTAATCCCCTCTCTTATCAAAAACCCATCAACCCGCTTCTTAAAAATATTTAGCGAGGCAGCCTCCACCACTTCAACGGGCAGAGAATTCCAGATATTCACCACCCTTTGAGTGAAGAAGTTCCTCCTCAACTCCGTTCTAAACCGCCCCCCCTTTATCTTGAGGCTGTGCCCCCTAGTCCTACTGTCTTTTTTGAGCGGGAAGAGTCTCTCCACCTCTATCCTATCCATCCCATTCATCATCTTATACGTCTCAATGAGATCTCCCCTCATTCTTCTAAACTCTAACGAGTACAAGCCTAGTTTATTCAGCCTCTCCTCATAGCTCAACCCCCTCAACTCCGGTATCAGCCTAGTAAACCTCCTCTGCACTCCCTCCAAGGCCAAAATATCCTTGCGCAGGTGCGGCGCCCAAAACTGCACACAGTACTCCAGCTGCGGCCTCACCAATGCCCTATACAGCTGCAGCAAGACCTCCCTACTTTTATATTCAATCCCCCTCGCTATGAAGGCCAGCATCCCATTCGCCTTCCTGACCACCTGCTGCACCTGCAGGCTGGGTTTTTGCGACTCATGCACAAGGACCCCAAGGTCCCTCTGCACCGTCGTCTGCTGCAGTTTTTCGCCACGTAAGTAATAGTCCTTCCTACCATTCTTCCTACCAAAGTGGACCACCTCACACTTGCCAACATTAAATTCCATTTGCCATTTCCTGGCCCATTCGCCCAGCCTATCTAGATCCTTCTGCAGACTCTCCACACCCTCCGCACAATTTGCCTTTCCCCCAATCTTGGTGTCATCAGCAAATTTCGACACCCTACACTCGGTTCCCTCCTCCAGATCATCTATATAAATGGTAAATAGCTGAGGCCCCAGCACCGACCCCTGGGGCACCCCACTAGTCACCAACCGCCAATCCGAATAGCACCCATTGACCCCCACTCTCTGCCTCCTATTTGACAACCAATCCTCTATCCACGCTAACACCCTACCCCCAACTCCATGTCCTCTGACCTTCTGCAGTAACCTCTTGTGAGGTACCTTGTCAAACGCCTTCTGAAAATCCAGAAAGACCACATCTCAATTCAAGATATTTTTTATTGCTGTGGCGGGTTTCAAACCCAGGTCCTCAGAACATTAGCTGAGGTTCTGGATTATTAATCTAGCGATAATACGCCTCCCCCATCACCATAATCTACAGATATCTCTTCCAACAAAGAAGTTTACATTCACTAGCTCTACCTACCAGTCTACTTTGTAAAAGTAATGTCCACGTTTCTTTCAGCCATTTCACCTATTTGATTACCTTTTCAGAAGAAATAAAGAATGCTTCCACATCCTATTCCTCAAATTTTGGAAGAACATATAAACATTTCCCCACTAGGTTCATGTTTGGAGCTATATCCTCCCTCAACCTACTCCGGTGTCTTTATTAATTTCCAGTATTTCACATTGAAGTTCTCTCTTTTCTCTTCCTTTGCTTTCCCTTGCTAATCTTCCCATTTCCAAATCAAGTTGCCTCATTTCAATTTCCTTCTGAAAAGCTCTCTCTCTTTGCTTTCCCTTTGAATCTGTGGAACTCTTTGCCACAAAAGGCTGTGGAGGCCAGGTCATTGAATATAAGATAGACAGGTTCTTAATTAATAAGGAGATCAGGGGTTATGGGGAAAAGGCAAGAGAATGGGGATGAGAAAAACCTCAGCCATGACTGAATTGGGGAGCAGACTTGACAGGCCTAATTCTGCTCCTATATCTAACGTTTATTTATTAGTCGCAAGTTAGCTCACATTAACACTGCAATGAATTGTTGTGAAATTCCCCTATTTGTCACAGTCCAGCACAATTAACCTAACCAGTACATTTTCAGAATATGGGAGGAAACCGGAGCACCCAGAGGAAACCCACGCAGACACAGGGAGAATATGCAGACAACGACCCAAGCCAGGAATCGAACCCAGATTCCTGGTGCTGTAAAGCAGCAGTGCTGACCACTGTGCTACCACACGGTTTTATGGCCTTATGGTTTTTCTTTTTACTCCTTCTGCATCTCTAGCACTTTTTTTCATTTCTATTTATTTTTTCTTTTTCCGGCATTTTTAATTGTTTCATTTGTAATTGAATTTTAGCTAATTCAATTTCCACACTTGTTGAAATATTTGGTTCCTTAAAGAAACTTTCCAATTTAAAATGTTTTGCTATGCTTTCAGTAATCTCAGCATCCCTTATCCCTGCACATAATTCTAATTCCAATTTATCTGTTAATTTAGTTAACTGACTCTTTGTTACTTTCAGTAAACAAGTCAAAGTTAAATCTTCCATCTTTAGAAAAACCTTAGCAATTTTCAATGCCAATTGTATCCTAACCTGTACAATAAACCTCACAGTAATTCCAGTTCTTTTCTCCATATCCCCAATACCGCACTTACTCTTTTTGAAGGATTCACAGATCTCACCATTTAACAAATCCCAGAACAAGTTTTACTTTTCAGTACCCAGTAACTTGCTTTCCATGTTTCAAAATATCCCCAACGAATTATTCCTAATCAGCATCAAATAACTCTTACTCCACGTTTTGAAATCCCACAGAGAGCTGCTACGTTTGTTATGATCCCAGTCGGTATTATAACTGGATGGGAAGGTCCCAGAATGGAACCCTAGCTCAAACAACCATAACATTTACCTTTTTTCAGAAAGCCTCGTCTCATTAACACAAAGTCCCTTTAAACACACAGATTGGCTGTGATCAAATGCACACACTCCACTCTGATCCCAAGTTAGGGTAGGTGGATTTCTCCTCATAATCCCCCTCCTTCTGCCCCAGATGATTGTCACATGAGAGTTTCCAAACTCCAGTCCCAAAAACACACTTCAAAATCTTTTTTCACAATAATGCTTTACATTGGCAGTTTGCATTCTAAAATCCAGTCCAGGTTTTCCAAATCACTCTTTTAAACAAAGCTTCTGCTCCACTTTTAACAGCAGATCCAATTATAACCCCTCCCACCATTATGATTTTGATTTGATTTGATTCAATTTATTATTGTCATATGTACTAGCTTACAGTGAAATGTTTTGTTTCTTGCACGCTATACAGACAGAGCATACCGTTCATAGAGAAGGAAACAAGAGTGCAGAATGTTGTGTTACAGTCATTGCTAGGGTGCAGAGAAAGATCAGTTTAATGCAAGGTAGGTCCATTCAAAAGTCTGATGGCGGCAGGAAAGAAGCTGTTCTTGAGTCAGTTGGTACATTACCTCAGACTTTTTATCTTTTTCTCAAAGGAGAAATGTTTAAGAGAGAATGTCCGCGGTGTGTGGGTTCCTTAATTATGCTGGCTGCTTTGCTGAGGCGGCAGGAAGTGTAAACAGAATCAATAGATGGGAGGCTGGGTTGCCTGATGGATTGGGCTACATTGACCACCTTTTGTAGTTTCTTGCAGTCTTGGGCAGAGGAGGAGCCATACCAAGCTGTGATACAACCAGAAAGAATCCTTTCAATGGCACATCTGTTGGTGAGAGTCATAGCTGATGTGCCAAATTTCTTTAGTCTTCTGAGAAAGTAGAGGCGTTGGTGGGCTTTCTTAAGTATAGTGTTGGCATGGGGTGACCAGGACAGGTTGGTGATCTAGACACCTAAAAACTTGAAGCTTTTGATTTATTTTACTTGCCTGATGTTTAAACTGTTCACAATTGCTTAACTCTCGATTCCCAGACTCTATTAAAATGGCATTACACTATTGACTTACCTCTGAACACTGCTTTCCTACCATAAATCTGGTTGCTACATTGTCTCTTTAACTTAGAACATTTTGTTTACTCTTCTTTGAATTCTTCTGAACAATATCTTGATCTCTGTTCCCTTAACTTCAGTCATCTTAAGACATTCTTTCTGTCCTGGTCCCTTGGTTATCTCGACAGTAACTGGTTCTTTTGGAAGCCTGCCTCTTTGTAGCTCTCATCCTGTCCAATTTTTCTTCTGGCAGAGTTAAGGTATGTTCACTCCCTGGCGTCCTCCTTCATCTGCCTAGAAATTCAACTAAACCGGGAACAAAAAACCTTCCTGTCTTAAAAGCGCCTCCAGTTGTTAAGCAATCCTGCTACTTCTGCCAATTTATTTACTCTTCATGCCATAACCCTCTTGAAGCACAATAGAGCCACAGTTGAAATTAAAACCAACCCCCACATATACCACCATTTTTGTCCAGCATGAATCTAACTCTAGGTTTTACTCCTCCAGGCACAGAAACATTAAATCAAACCCAGTTAGAACTATATCTTATTACAGACTGAATTCGGCGACATGGTGGCACAGTGGTTAGCACTGCCACTTCACAGCACCATGGAACAAGGTTCGACTTCAGGCTTGGATCACTGTCCATGTGGAGTTTGCACATTCTCCCCATCAACACACCTAACCAGCACATCTTTCAGATTGTGGGAGGAAACCGGAGCAAACCCTTGCAGACATGAGAAGAATGTGCAAACTCCACACAGACAGTGACCTAAGCCGGGAATCAAACCAGGATCCCTGGCGCTGAGGTGGCAGTGCTAACCACTGTGCCTCTGAGCCGCCCCATTTAGTCAAAAGTTCAAACTGAAATTTAGTAACTTTCTAAAAGAGGAAATGGTCAGCTACATCCTTTACTGGACAGGAAAAGAAAGGTTTAAATCTTTTCAATAGCAAAGTGATGAGCAAGGATAGCAGTAAAAATCAGACTTTTTTTGAGAAATTCAGCACATAGCTCTAGCTAAAGTCAAACCATCACATTTGCCAATATGAATTTAAAGTTAAATTTTATTTATTTGTCACAGTAAGGCTTACATTAACACTGTAATGAAGTAACTGTGAAGTTCCCCGCGTCGCAATAGTCTGGTGCCTATTCGGGGCAATGCATCTAACCAGCAGGTCTTTCAGAATGTGGGAGAAAACCAGAGCACCCGTAGGAAACTCATGCAGACATGGGGAGAACATGCAAACTCCACACAAACAGTGACCCAAGCCGGGAATCAAACCCAGGTCTCTGGCACTGTGAAGCAGCAATGCTAACCACTGTGCCACCATGCCGCCCAAGTAGGAACTTGGTTCCTACCTCAAAACCTGAGGTAGGAACTAAGTAAGCCTGTTGACAATTTCTTAACAAGATTGAGAAATGTAGCCAGCAAGTGCACATTCAACGTGTTGGGTTCTTCCAACCTGGAACCAAACACCAACACTGTACAAATTTTAAAAGTTTAACCTTATGACTTTTTTTATTTTTAAACGGGGCTTTTCTCTTGAACAACAGCAATTCAGATAGTCAACCCTCTGGAAATCTCAATCTTGAGAATGTCATACCTCATTATGCCTAGAGAATTTATAACTGACCACATTAGGACTGGTTAGGCCAATTTCAAAGGGAGCTACTGAAATATAATTTGCATTGATAAGCCAACCTTGCTAGAGGAGTCCATGGGTCTGTTGAAGCAATGGCTTTCCAAACACCAGACCCTTAATATGAATGGCACCACTTTCAACCCAAAATAGCTGAGACATTCCAGTTCTGATAAGAAAGCCAAATTACAGATACCTGGTAAACATCCTCTTCTGAATTCACTGTGGAGAAGAAAGGCCACAAGACTCAAATCTCTGCATTTTCAGCAAGTAAATATTACCTTTTTGGGTTAGTGCAGCCTGCCTTTTGTTAAACATCCACCAAAGTAAGCTCTATCCCGGCTTGACCACCAGCCAACCTAATCAATAAAAAACAGTTCTAATAAAAGGTCCGAAGCCCACAATATTTCTCTCTGTTTCTCTCTGTACAGATGCTGCCAGACTTGCTGGGTATTTTCAGCATAATGCCTTTGCTGCCCAGATGAAAGAAGTGATACAACATATAATTTCCTGTATTTACACGAGTTTAAAATGGTTCTAAAATTAAGTCCAAAATTTTAGGTACAATAGGAAATAATAGAACATAGAACATTACAGCGCAGTACAGGCCCTTCGGCCCTCGATGTTGCGCTGACCAGTGGAACCAACCTAATGACCCTCTAACCTAAACTATTCCAATGTTATCCATATGCCTATCCACTGACCATTTGAACGCCCTTAAAGTTGGCGAGTCCACAACTGCTGCAGGCAGGGCATTCCACGCCCTTACTACCCTCTGAGTAAAGAACCTACCTCTGACATCCATCCTATAATTACCACCCCTTAATTTAAAGCTATGTCCCCTTGTGTTAGCCATCACCATCCGAGGTAAAAGGCTCTCACTATGCACCCTATCTAACCCTCTGATCATCTTGTATGCCTCAATTAGGTCACCTCTTAACCTTCTTCTTTCTAACGAAAATAACCTCAAGTCCCTCAGCCTTTCCTCATAAGGCCTTCCCACCATACCAGGCAACACCCTGGTAAATCTCCTCTGCACCCTTTCCAATGCTTCCACATCCTTCTTATAATGCGGCGACCAGAACTGTACGCAATACTCCAAGTGCGGCCGCACCAGAGTTTTGTACAGTTGCAACATGACCTCACGGCTCCGAAATTCAATCCCTCTACCAATAAAAGCTAACACACCGTACGCCTTCTTAACAATCTTATCAACCTGGGTGCCAACTTTCAGGGATCTATGCACATGTACACCGAGATCTCTCTGCTCATCAACACTACCAAGAGTCCTTCCATTAGCCCTATATTCTGTACTCCTGTTACTCTTACCAAAGTGAAACACCTCACACTTTTCCGCATTAAACTCCATTTGCCACCTCTCAGCCCAGCTCTGCAGCTTATCTGTGTCCCTCTGCAAACTGTAACATCCATCCTCACTGTCTACAACTCCTCCGACTTTGGTGTCGTCAGCAAATTTACTAACCCATCCTTCTACACTCTCATCTAGGTCATTTATAAAAATGACAAACAGCAGTGGCCCCAAAACAGATCCTTGAGGTACACCACTTGGAACTGAACTCCAGGTTGAATATTTCCCATCAACCACCACCCTCTGTCTTCTATCAGCTAGCCAATGCCTGATCCAAACTGCTAAATCACCCTCAATCTCATGCATCTGCATTTTCTGCAGTAGCCTACCATGGAGAACCTTATCAAACGCTTTGCTAAAATCCATATACACCACATCAACTGCCTTACCCTTATCCACCTCTTTGGTCACCTTTTCAAAAAACTCGATAAGGTTTGTGAGGCATGACTTACACTTCACAAAACCATGTTGACTATCCCTAATCAATTTATTTCTCTCTAGATGATTATAAATCCTATCCTTTATAATTCTGTCCAAAACTTTGCCCACAACAGAAGTAAGGCTCACTGGTCTATAATTCCTAGGATGGTCTCTACTCCCCTTCTTGAACAAGGGGACAACATTTGCTATCCTCCAGTCTTTTGGCACTATACCTGTAGCTAATGACAACATGACGATCAAAGCCAAAGGCTCTGCAATCTCCTCCCTAGCCTCCCAGAGAATCCTAGGGTAAATCCTATCCGGCCCAGGGGACTTATCTATCTTCATACTCTCAAGAATTGCTAACACCTCCTCCTTATGTACCTCAATCCCGTCTAGTCTAAAAGCCTGTATCTCAGTATTCTCCTCGACTACATTGACTTTTTCCTGCGTGAATACTGACGAAAAATATTCATTTAGTGCCTCTCCTATCTCTTCAGACGCCACGCAAATAAAATCAAAAGTTTATTTGTAATTGTTCAGCAATTTGCTTTTAAACTTACTTCACAGAAACTTAAAAAAAACTTCTATAAGTTTGGGAGAGGGAGTAAATTTACAAGAACTATACCGGAGTTAAAGGACTACAGTTATGTGGCGGAACAAAGACAGAAATGTTTTTCAAAGAGCAGACTTAATGCAAGCGTTGAAGACTATAAAATGTTTCTATAGAGTAAATAAGGAAAAAATATTTCTGATGGTGGCATAGAAGTTGAGCTGGCATATCTTTTGGCACCAAAATGTTGACCTCCATTTTTCATCTAAAAAGTGTATATTTAGGACTATACTTGCATTAGTCAACCTCAATTTTTCAGCTCAGAAATATATGCTTAGTATTATACTCACCATGTAGGTCGGTGCAGACAAAAAGCAGCAGGTAATACAAGCTGTGTTGTGAAGAAAATGTGTGGAAGTTTCAGTCACATCCACACATTTCAAAATGGCAACCACCTACGCCAACATTGGTGGTTCACATTTTATACTTAGCATATAAGTCAACCCCTGATTTTGGAAGGATTTCAAACATCACGACTTACAGTGTTCTCACAGGCAGAAAGGTTGGTAACTAAACGGCACAAAATTAAAATCACGGGCAATAAAGCCGGGGGAAGACGAGGGGAAAAAATCTTAGCTTTTTTTGCAATCTGAAATGAACTGCCCAAAAAGATGTTGGAAACACCTTGAAAAAATTTGCATGGCCATGTGTGGAAAGAGCAGAGGATTGGGACTAATTGAATAGAGCTTTCAAAAAACTAGCAAGGGTTTAATTAGCCAAATGACCACCCTCTGAGTTCTCTGATTCGATTCTTTAAATCTTTGACTGACTTTCATTCCTATCAATAAGCTGCCATTGCCATGCCTCTTTTCACAACCGGTGGTCATCACCATGGGAAAGACAGACCAAATTTGGCCAGGTAAGTAAAATCCAAGCGCTCTCTAACGATAATAGAACTCCATGAGGACAGTAGCTGGAGCATTGCCTTCTGTTCCACAACACATTTAATTTGTCACTTTATTGTTCTTTGGAGATCTACATTTCCCTCCCATTCAGAATCCTATTACATTCTGAATTATAATTTTTCCTGTTGTAAAACTCCTCTTTCATTCAATCCATCTCATCTGGGTTGCTGATTTCACCATCAGGTATAACTAGAGCTTCCATTCCACCTATCCCTTCCCCCCACCCCACCCAGCCCAGTTCAAAAGATATGTCATGCCAGTCTTGTAACTGAGACGTTTTTGAAATTCAATTTATTTAACTTGCTGCTTGATCAAGCTGGCTGGCAAATTAAGCCCCATCCACTGCCTTTAATAGCTAGAGACAGTCTAGCCCATTTTTCATGCACTAAGTGCATAAGATTGGGAGTCAAATTTTCACGCTAGCTGGATACTTAGAATTTTTCTCTTAAAATTCTGCCCTATGACTCTGCCCTCTGAAATGGTGTGTCAAGTACTCAGTTCAAGGCGTAGTTAGCGATAGAGAATAAATGTTGGCATTTGAAAGAATCACTCAAGTTGAGAATGATCCTTAGGGTAACCAGCTTGCTCTGGAATCTCCAGGAATTCATCTCCTGAAACCAAAACACTTGGAAATAAAATCGCAGGGGTAATTTTTTTAAAAAGGGGTATTTTTCAACACATCCATTAACAGTTGTCAAAATACTGAACATGGGGGGGAAAGGCTGTTCAACTGATATGGGGAGGGTAGAGAACACAGGTCACCTTTGCAAATGTAAGGTCAGCCACTTGGTAGCAAGGGTAGAAGTGCTTTCTACAAGATGAGAAAAGAGGAACTATGGCAGGGAAAAGGAGATTTGGGAGACTCTGTACAAAATCATTAAAAGTTAGTGGGCAGGTACAAATAGCCAACAAACAAAAAGCAAATGGAATATTGGCCTTTACCTGAAGATAGCTGGAACGTGAATAGGGAGAAGTGATGCTGCAGATTTATTAAGTTACTCTCAGATACCTTGGAATGGCATGGTGGTATGTGACTCAAAGCTGCCTCACAAGGACCTGGGTTTGATTCCAGCCTTGGGTGATTGTGTGGAGTTTGCACATTCTCCCCATGTCTGCATGGGTTTGCTCCGAGTGCTCGAGTTTCCTCCCACAGTCCAAAGATGTGCAGATTGGGTGGATCGGTCATGCTAAATTGACTCTTAGTGTGCCAAGGTGTATATGTTAGCAGGATTGTGAGGTAAGTGTGCAAGGTTACGGGGATAAGATGGAAGGATGATCCTGGGTGGGATGCTTTTTCGGACAGTTGGTGCAGACGCAATAGACTGAATGGCCTTTTTCTTTTAGCTTAGCATTGATGCTACTGGTGCTAAATAATAACTACGCGGCGTACAAGTTGAGTCCCTCCCTGATAGCTTTCAGTCCCTCCCAGTTTAAGGTCAACACCATTCATTGAGGAAGTCCCCTAACTATTTTGGCTGCCTTTTACTCTAGGCTGTTTTCATACCAATGCTGATTATACAGTTAAAGCTTCTTGACCTTTTGGCTATGTTCAAGAATGTAGGATCCAACTTGAGATCAGGTGTAATGCCTGTTCTTGTCAGCCTGCATGCAGTATGTCCCTTTTGTGAGACCATGAGTTGGATTCAATTTGAATTAGTTTTTGGAGCAAGCAAAGAGATGGATTTAAGCCCTCCCTTGTCCACTCTGCGCATCAGCTTTGTAGCTTTGAGAAAGGAATAATTTCTTTTAAAAGGCTGTGATTAGACAGTTATCTCCCATTGTAACCAGTGTAATGTGAGTTTAGAATCCTTATAAGCAGTTAGACCTTGTAAACAACAGTTGTGTTCATTTATCAACTCAAGCTGAGCTCAGATACCAAATGAACAATGTTTATAGACAGAAATTAATGAAATAAGACACATAAAAGTTTGATATGACACAGCAGGTCAATCTTTTAAAACTACTTTCTGCCCTATACAATAGCAAAGAGTGCAGGATCCCTTTACCAGCAGTCTATAATGCATTTAATCCTTGCCTTTGCTTCTATTTTATTCAGAACCACACTTTTGTGATTCAAATTTTCCTTATCTGTCCCAATGCAAGAAATACAAATATTCTATTTAGCTTTGAAATCTTAGATTCTATAGTAAATATGTGCAAGAAATGATTTAAGTGTGATGCGACAGTTTTTAATCACAACATATTTAATTTCATAGTTCCTTTTCTAAATTGATTTATAATAATAACTTGTTCTAATAAAACATCCAAGGTTATTTGCAGAAGTGTTACCAAGACAAATTTGGCACTCAAACACAAGAAGCGATATTCGGACAGACGAAAGAAAGGCCAGCCAATAGAAAGATTGTGAGGGGCAGTTTTTATAAGTTAATTTATTTGTGTCACAAATAGGCTTACATTAACACTGCAATGAAGTTACTATGAAAATCCTCCAGTCGCCACACTCCGGCGCCCTTTCAGGTACACTAAGGGAGAATTTAGTATGGCCAATGCACCTAACCAGCACATCTGGAAACGTGAAAGGAAACCAGAGCATCCGTAGGAAACCCAAGCAGACTCGGGGAGAAAGTGCAGACTCAAATCAAACCTGAATCCCTGGCTCTGTAAGGCAGCAGTGCTAACCACTGTGTCACCAAAGGAGGAAGTGGAATTATGGAGACAGAGAGTTTAGGAAGAGAATTCCTGAGCTTAGGACTTGACAACTGAAGGGAGGACACCTATGGTGGAGCAATTAAAATCATGGATGCTCAAGAGGCAAGGGTTAGAGAACTGCAGGTATCTCAAGGACGTAAGTGAGGGTACTTGATAGCCATGCATTGAATTTAAATATCTTATTGTTTAAGGATGGGCCAATACCTAAAGACCTTGGAGTTTTCAGACATGCAGACAACATTTCTACATGTTTTGTACTGGGTGAAAGGGGTAATTGAAACTCAGTGGTCATTATCAACTTCGTGTTATAACAAAATGGATTCCCCCATCCTACCTAGATTGGTTGAGCCTCAGAAATACTAACCCAGTGGTTGTGTGATTGAAGCTGGTTTCAAGGATTAATTCCTTAATAGCCCAGGATCTAGCAGATTCATTTGTTATCAGTCAATCTCAGAACCAAACTCTGAAATTAGCTCCAAGTCATCAAGCAGCCAAAATACTTAACCTGCTCCAGTTGCAAAGTTTACCTGAAAACCAATCCTTGCAACATGTTGTAAATCCATTTCTTTATAAAACCCTCACTACAATTTTAAATCATTGAGCCCATTGACAAAACCATAGGCCTACCATCAGAGATCATAAATCAAAGACTGAATTAACTGTGATCTGTAAAAGTACATTATAGGATAGAGGTGGAGAGACTCTTCCCGCTCAGAAAGGACAGTAGGACTAGGGGGCACAGCCTCAAGATAAAGGGGGGGCGGTTTAGAACAGAGTTGAGGAAGAACTTCTTCACTCAAAGGGTGGTGAATCTCTGGAATTCTCTGCCTGTTGAAGTGGTGGAGGCTACCTCGCTAAATATTTTTAAGACGCGGGCCGATGGGTTTTTGATAAGAGAGGGGATTAAGGGTTATGGGGAGAGGGCGGGAATGTGGAACTGAGCCACGACATATCAGCTATGATCTTATTGAATGGCAGGGCAGGCTCGAAGGGCTAGATGGCCTACTCCTGTTCCTATTTCTTATGTTCTTATTATTTTTATCTGCATCCAGTCTTCTGTGTGTGTGTGTGTGTGTGTGTGTGTGTGTGTGTGTGTGTGTTGCAAGTGTTTGGGAGACCATTTGTGATGCTGTATTAATTTTGGGTAAGTGCATGAGAATAAATATGCCAGAGGGATAGAGAAATTAATTCATTGAGTATGTTTGAGGTAGAAATGGATAGATTTCTGATTAAAATAAAATATAATATTAAGGGTTACAAGGGTAATGTGGGTAAAAGACATTTTAGTATCTTATCGGCCATGAGTGTGTTGAGTGGCAGAGCAGAGTTGATGGGCTGAATGGTGTACTCCTCTTCCTATGTCTTTAAATAACGTTTATTTTAAACTCACAAAAGCTTGCTGCTGAATTATTAAATTGGAATACACACTCCAAGGGTAAGACAAAATACACCTCTTTCCATACAAAACACATTGATTATGGGCATTAGGAAAGCATATACATTCTGTATATAACATCTCCCTTCATTAGAAAGTAAGAGGTCCTTTGTTACTGTAGGACTCTGACCGAAGTTTTAGTCTTAGCTCAGTTAGAGCATTCGCATCTTTAAGTCAGAAAGTTGAAACAGATAAGTCTTTTTCCCAACAGATTAATCGCATGTGGTTAATTTGCGATCTAGATTGGTAAATAAAAAATGAGTTCTACACATAGTTATTGACTAATATTTAAATTCACAGTGTGGGTGTCTGCTGGTAAAATGGTAAGACAAAAACAGAGAATGTAAATGTTTTTTATTCAGTGATTACTGAATGTATGTAAGGTATTTTGCATTAAAATTATTGCTGTGGCTACATCTATGTCAGCAATTTCTGATGCGGAACATTGATATAAGCTAACAGCTGTACTAAGGAAGTGTTGCCAAATACGTTATTAAAAAAAGATCCTAACTACCGGTCCAGTGGATGTAAAAGATCTCCTGTGGTATTTGAAGAACAGTGGAGTTCTCCAAAGTACTTCATAGGCTGTGAAACATTTAAAATATTGTGAAAGGGTTCTTTCTTCACCCCACCTCTCCTGTGGGAGAAACTGAAGTCGAGATCTTCCTGGTCAATGTGGCTTAGCTAAATTTAGGAAACATGCATTCATACATGCAGCTTAAAACCTTAGTTTACTTACTATTGACCATTATCACTTCTAGACTCCCTTCCCTCACATTTGTTTTAAAGTTTTTTTATTAGTCATAAGTAAGGCTTACATTAACACTGCAATGAACTTACTGTGAAATTCCCCTCATTGCCATACTTCGGTGCCTGTTGGGCCAATGCACCCAACCAGCAAGTCTTTCAGACCATGGGGGGGGGGAAGCTGGAGCACCTGAAGGGAACCCACGCAGACACGGGGAGAACATGCAAACTCCACATAGACAGTGACCCAAGCCGGAAATCAAACCTGGGGTCCCTGTAACTGTGAAGCAGCAGTGCTAACCACTGTGCCGACCCAGATGGATCAGTAACTATACCGCCTTGTACAGTATTGCACATGTATTCACAGACATCTTCAACCTCTCTTTACAACAATCGGAGATCCTGATCTGTTTCAAGAAGATGACCATCATACTGGTGCCAAAGAAAATCCAAGCTGTGTGCCTTAATGACTATTGTCCGATGGCTCTGACATTCATCATTATGAAGTGCCTCGAAAAGCTAGTCATGGCATGAATCAATTCCAGCCTCCCGGACTGCCTGGATCCACTACAGTCTGCCTACAGCCGCAACAGGTCCATAGCAGATGCCATCTTCCTGGCCCTGAACTCAACCTTGGAACACCTAGATAACAAAGGGACCTATGTCAGATTCCTATTTATTGACTATAGCTCAGTCTTCAACACCATTATGCTTATGGAATTCATCTCCAAACTCCATGGCCTGGGGCTCAGCTTCTCCCTCTGTGACTGGATCCTGAACTTCCTAACCCACATACCACAATAAGGATAGGCAACAACACCTCCACCACAATCATGCTCAAACCAGTGCCCCACAAGGCTGTGTTCTCAGCTCCCTACCATACTTCCATACACCTATGACTGTGTGGCCAAATTCCTCTTCAATTCGATTTTCAAGTTTGCTGATGATACCACTGCAGTGGGTCAGATCTCAAACAATGACAAGACAGAATACAGAAATGAGATAGAGAATCTGGTGAACTGATGTGGCAACAATAATCTCTTCCTTAATGCCAACAAAATGCAGGAGATCGTCATCTACTTCAGGAAGCATAGAGGAAACATGCCCCTGTTCATCAATGGGACAAAGTAGAAAGGGTCGAGAGCTTCATGTTTTTAGGTGTCCAGATCACCAACAACCTACCCTGGTTCCTCCCACTTTGACACTATAGTTGAGCTATGCCTCTACTTTCTCAGAAGACTAAGGAAATTTAGCATGTCAGCTATGACTCTCATCAACTTTTACAGATACACCATAGAAAGCATTCTTTCTGGTTTTATCACAGCTTGGTATGACTGCTGCTCTGCCCAACACCACAAGAAACTACAAAAGGATGAATGTAGCCCAATCCATCACACAAACCAGCCTCCCATACATTGACTCTGTCTACACTTCCCACTGCCTCGGCAAAGCAGTCAGTATAATTAAGGACCCCACAGACCCTGGACATTCTTTCTTCCACCTTCTTCTGTCAGAAAAAAGATACAAGAGTCTGAGATCATGTACCAACCGAACAAGAACAGTTTCTTCCCTGCTGCTCTCAGACTTTTGAATGGACCTACCTTGCATTAAGCTGATCTTTCTCTACACCCTAGCTATAACTGTAACTCTACATACTCTCTCGTTTCCTTGTCTATGAACAGTATGCTTTATTTGTATAGTGCCCAAGAAACAATACTTTCCACTGTATGCTAATACATGTGACAATAATAAATCAAATCAAATCAAATTGAATCATGCAATCAGTGAAGATTCCAGTTCTGATCCTTATTGCACTAAGTTTGGGATTTTGATCTTGATTGCACGAACACCACAATAAATGGCCTGAATTTTCTCAACTGGGAAAGGAGAGAAAGAACTCAACCTGTTTCTAACTTTTCAGCATTATCTATGTGTGGACACCAGATGCAGACTGAAACATCTTCTATTGTGCTGCTCCACGAGTCAAATAGTTTGTTCAAGCTCATACATGAAGAATAGTCACTAAGGTGCAATACTGGAGCACTGTAAACCTTCTTGGAACCATAACTTAGCATGAGTAACTCATTCAGGGAAGCAATAAAGAATAATAGGGAGGGAGAATTTTTTTATCACTCATGTTTCCATTAATCATCCTATGTATTGTCATCTGACTTGTCATCTCTTCTCCCTGCTCTGATTTTTGAAAGGGACACTACTGTGATTTTGAGTGTGGTCAGTACTTTTCCATAGCTCAGCTTCAGATCGATGCCTGACCTCTTTGTGTTATGTGGGTCTAAAATAATTTTCTGGTACAGGATTTGCATGGCTGTGAGCAGAAGTCCAATTCCAATTCTGTTCCTGCATCTAGTGGTGTACTAAGGCAGAACTTTGATATTTCCATAACTAGCTATTCCTGGAATGCTAGAGGCTATTAGCTTGAGGGATACCACTCCACATCGAGCATGACTGACCATGAGTCTTTCCCGCTCTTACTGCCAGCCATTTGCCTGTTGGAAGAATTTGCAGGTTGACACTCAACTTCCTTGGCATTCAAGTCCATGGTTGAGACTTGAACCCAAAGCTTCTGGCTCAGAGGCAGGAATGCTACCCACTGCATTTAAAGAGCGCCACACGAGCAGGACTACTGCTTCCAAATTATGACCTTAATAATATTAAATATATTTGCTTCTGTTAAGAAGACTTCACACAGTCTCAATGGAGCAGAAGAGCAAATAAGCTAGGGGTACAGATTAACAATTCATTCAAAGCTGCAATGCAGATTAACAAGGTCTACAACTAGCAAAACTACAAACAAATCTGGGATTCATTGTTAGAGGAACAGAACTGAAAAGGAGCAGAGTTATGTTTGACTTGTGTGGAACTATGTCTACACTGCACTTAGAAGACTGTGCACAGTTCTGGTTTCCACATACATGCACTGGAGGAAATGCAAATATAGATTTACAAGAATAATGTCAGCACTGAAAGTGTAACTGTATTGAACAGACCAGGACTCCTTTCTGGCAATAAGAGAAGACTGTTGGATGAGCTTTTGAAAGGGAAACAACTGCGATTTTGACTGTGGTTAATACCATTCCATAGTTCAGCTTCACAGGTTTTTAAAGTTATGAAGTTGCAGTAGGGTAGATGTACAGATGCTTCTACTTATGGGAGAAATCAAAATTAGCGGCCTAAAATATTCACTAATAAATTCAGTGAGGAATTCAGAGAAAACACTTTTACATGGAGCGATTAGAATGGGGAAGATGAGGTGAACAGCACCAGTTGTATTTAAGGAGAAACCAGCAACGTACATAAAGAAATGGAATGATCTACTGAGAGAAGTATGATGGGACAAGGCCGATGTAGAGTCTACGCACAGTCAAAGGCCAGTTGGGCCAGATGGCTGGTTTTTGTGCTGTAAACATTCTGTAATTCTATGTATAGAAACATAGAATCATATAATCCCTAGAGTGCAGAAGGAGGCCATTTGGCCCCTTGAGTCTGCACTGACCACAATTCCACCCAGGCCCCATTCCCACAATCTGTCATATTTATCCCGCTAACCCTCTGACACTAGAGTTAATTTAGCATGGCCAATCAACCTAACCCACACATCTTTGGACTGTGGGAGGAAACTGGAGCATCCAGAGGAAACTCACAAGACATGGGGAGAACATACAAAATCCACAGAAACAGTGACCTGAGATCAGAATTGAACCTAGGTCCCTGGCATTGTGAGGCAACATTGATAAGCACTGTGCCACCATGCCACCATGTAATATCATAGAAATGCTATTTTTGTACATGATTTCCTGGAGTTTACTGGTTTTCCCAAAATAAATTTGCTTTTACATTCCTGAAATTGACAGTGTGCATTAAACTCCTAAAGACCATGTTGTAACATGAATTATTCTGAATCAGAAAGAATACAGATAAATGAGTGAGGAGACTTTGGTGTCATCAACAGGCCATGAAATTACATTACCCAATATAGAGTTCATGACTGTAAAAACAAAAACAAAGATGTATTGATAATACACAGCAATTGTGTCATCAACTTATATTAGACACTGCTGGCTCTCCAGAGGATTCAGGGAGTTTATCCTGTGAGTAGTTGAGTTGTAAGAAGTCTAACAACACCAGGTTAAAGTCTAACAGGTTTATTTGGTAGCAAACGCCACTAGCTTTTGGGGCTCTGCCCCTTTGTCAGGGGAGTGGGGAGTTCTGATCACAAACAGGGCATATAAAGACAGACATTCAGTTTACAGAATACTGATTAGAATGCGAGTCTTTACAGCTAATCACATCCTAAAGGTGCAGACAATGTGAGTGGAGATAACATTAAGCATGGGTTAAAGAGATGTGTATTGTCTCCAGATAGGACAGTAAGTGAGATGTTGCAAGTTCAGGCAAGTCATGGGGGGTTACAGATAGTGTGACATGAACTCAAGAGCCCAGTTGAGGCTGTCCTCATGTGTGTGGAACTTGGCTATCAGTCTCTGCTCAGCGACTCTGCATTGTCGTGTGTCATGAAGGCCGCCTTGGAGAACGCTTATCTGAAGATCAGAAACCTTTCACTGTACGAAACAAATTCCACAAATCTCCCTCCTAGTTCATCCTCAAAAACCCATCTATTTGGTTAAACCTTCTGTAACCTCCAAAGCTATTTCTCTAGCTCGGTATCCAATCTCATCATGCCTACCTGTAAACTGTCTTGGAAGAATGTGCAGCACAGAAACAGGCTATTCAGCCAAAATGATTTGTGCCTATGTTTGCACTTCACACAAAACTCTGCCCGTGAACCTTTGCCATCTACCCCATAACCTTCTATTTTTTCTTTCACGTGGATTTATCCATCTCTCCTCAAAGTGAATTTCTATTGTGATTTGTCATTCGTCCATGAAGGAGTGTTGCATATCAGAAGTATGAAAAACAGGAAATGAATGGACTCATATTTCCAGTGAATCACTGCTGACATTGCTCAGTGAGAAGTCTAACAACACCAGGTTAATGTCCAACTGGTTTATTTGGCAGCAAATGCCACTAGCTTTCGGGGCTCTGCCCCTTCATCAGGTGAGTGGGGAGTTCTGATCACAAACAGGGCATATAAAGGCACACATTCAATTTACAGAATACTGATTAGAATGCGAGTCTTAAAGGTACGGACAATGTGAGTGGAGATAGCATTAAGCACAGGTTAAAGAGATGTGTATTGTCTCCAGACAGGACAGTAAGTGAGATTTTGCAAGCCCAGGCAAGTCATGGGGGTTACAGATAGTGTGACATGAACCCAAGATCCCGCTTGAGACCGTCCTCATGTGTGTGGAACTTGGCTATCAGTCTCTACTCAGTGACTCTGCATTAACATGTGTCATAAAGGCTGCCTTGGAGAACATTTACCCGAAGATCAGAGGCCGAATGCCCGTGACTGCTGAAGTGTTCGCCAACAGGAAGAGAATAGTCTTGCCTGGTGATTGTCAAGTGGTGTTCTTTCATTCATTGTCGTAGCATCTGCGTGGTCTCCCCAATGTATCATGCCTCAGGACATCCTTTCCTGCAGCGTATCAAGTAGACAACGTTGGCTGAGTTGCAAGAGTATGTATCGTGCACCTGGTGGATGGTGTTCTCATGTGAGATGATGGCATCCATGTCGATCATACGGCATGTCTTGCAGAGGTTACTGTGGCAGGGTTGTGTGGTGTCGTGGTCACTGTTCTCTAAAGGCTGGGTAGTTTGCTATGGACAATGGTCTATTTGAGGTTGTGCGGTTGTTTGAAGGCAAGAAGTGGGGGTGTGGTGATGGCCTTAGCAAGTTGTTCATTTTCATCAATGACATGTTGAAGACTCTGGAGAAGATGTCGTAGCTTCTCCGCTCCGGGGAAGCACTGGATGACAAAAGGTACTCTGTCCACTGTGTCCTGTGTTTGTCTTCTGAGGAGGTCGGTGCAATTTTTGGCTTTGGCACGTCAGAACTGTCGATCGATGAGTTGAGCATCATATCCTGTTCTTATGAGGGCATCTTTCAGCATCTGGAGGTGTCTGTTGTGATCCTCCTCATCTTGCCTTCAAACAACCACTCAACTTCAAATAGACCATTCTCCGTAGCAAACTACCCAGCCTTTAGAGAACAGTGACCATGACACCACTCAGCCCTGTATACGGAGGGCTTGTTCGTACGGGATGGCTTCTTTAACATGTTTAGGGTGGAAGCTGGAGAAGTGGAACATCGTGAGGTTATCCGTGGGCTTGCAGTGAAGTGCTGAGGTGATTGTCCTTGAAAGAGATGTGTGTGTCCAAGAATGTAACCGATTCCAGCAAATAGTTCATGGTGAGTCTGATGGTGGGATGGAACTTATTGATGTCATCATATAATTGTTTGTTCACCATGAGTCCAAAGGAAGAAAATGTCATTGATGTATCTAGCGTATAGCATTGATTGAAGGTCCTATGTGGTGAAGAAGTCTTGTTCGAGCCTGTGCATGAAGATGTTGGCATATTGAGGTGTGGATTTGGTCCCCATGGTTGTTCCATGTGACTGGATGAAGTACTGGTTGTGAAGGCGAAGACATTGTGGTCCAGGATGAAGCGGATAAGTTGTAAAATTGCATCTGGAAACTGGCAGTTGTCGGCATTGAGTACTGAGGCAGTTGCAGCAATGCCATTGTCATGGGGGATGCTGGTGTAAAGTGCCGAGACATCTATTGTGACGAGGAGTGTTCCTGGTTCAATTGCTCCATTTGTGCTGAATTTCTGTAGGAAGTCCGGAATGTCACGACAAAAGCTGGGGGTTCCTTGTACAATGGATTTCGGGATGCCTGTAACGTAGCTGGTGAGGTTCTTGCACAGGGTCCCATTGCCCAATACGAAGGGATGGCTGGGTGTGTTTGCCTTGCGTATCTTCGGGAGGCAATAGAGATTTCCAACACAGGGAGTACATGGGATGAGAGCACAGAGGATCTACAAGGAAACCAGAGGTTATGGTGGCAGGTAGGAAAGTAAAATTAAGGCTATCGTTAGGTCAGCCTTGATATTGAATGGCAGGTCTGGCTCAGAGGGCCAAATGACCTACCATGGCACCTATTTCTTATCTTCTTCAATATTTGGTCTTTTGTGGTTCTGCCATGATTTTGGTAGAGCTACCTGTTAATTATATTCGGAGGGTGCTCCGAAGGTCCGGATCAAAGGTCTTGATTAGACTGTTGAATTGATGGGTGTGTTCTTTGGTCGGATCTGCGGGTAACTGTTTGTGGTGTTCCTTGTTGTTTAGTTGTCGGTACACTTCTTTGCAGTAATCTGTTCTGTTCAGTATGACGATGGCCCGTCCTTTGTCTGCTGGTTTGATGACAATGTTGTGATTGGTCTTGAGAGCACAGATGGCATTGCATTGTGCTTGGCTGATGTTCAGGGCTGTCTTGTGAGTGTGGTTGATGAATTTGGTGTTGATGCACCTCCTGATGGCTTGGGCATCCATGTCAAGTCAAGGGCAGCAGCTTTCCGGAGGAGTCCAATTGCACTCTTTCCTCTTCGGTTGCTGCACTGCGGATCTCTCTGTCGGCTGTTCTGGTTCATTGGCTGTCTCATTGTGTTGGCTGTTGGCCTCTGATACGTTGTCTACCTGATATGCTGCAGGAAAGGATGTCCCGAGGCATGGTACATTGGGGAGACCATTCAGGTGCTACAACAGTGGATGAATGAACATCACTCAACAATCACCAAGCAAGACTGTTCTCTTCCTGTTGGCAAACACTTCAGCGGTCACGGGCATTCGGCCTCTGATCTTCGGGTAAACGTTCTCCAAGGAAGCCTTCACGACACACGACAGCGCAGAACCGCTGAACAGAGACTGATAGCCAAGTTCCACACACGAGGACGGCCTCAACCAGGAACTTGGGTTCATGTCACACTGTTTGTAACCCCCATGACTTGCTTGGGCTTACTGTCCTGTCTGGAGACAATACACATCTCTTTAACTTGCTTAATGCTATCTCCACTCACGTTGTCTGCACCTTTAAGGCTTGATTAGCAGTAAAACTCGCATTCTAATGAGTATTCTATAAACTGACTGTGTGCCTTTATATACCCTGTTTGTGATCAGAACTCCCCACTCACCTGATGAAGGACCAGCGCTCCTAAAGCTAGTGGTGTTTGCTACCAGATAAACCTGTTGGACTTTATGAGATTTCTCACTGTGTTTACCCCAGTCCAATGCTGGCATCTCCACATCCTTGCTCAGTGAATCAGTCATCTGTTTTTAAAGCACTGATGCAATCCACAATGCTGTAATTTGTTTACAGTGAAGGTGTTGTGAGCAAGTTGTGGAAATGTATTTTTTTAATTTGATGCTTAAACATATGCACAAAGATTCCAAAAACATTTTCTTACTTAAGACACAGCTGTGTAAAATGCAACTGCTCACAAGTCAGGTGCCTGTATTAGGGTATTCTTATTGTACTGGGCGTGGGCAAACTGAGTGCGGGCTCGGACGAGTTGGCGAAGTGCGGTAGGCAGGTCTGCGCACGCACAGATGTAATCCTCTATCATCACACGGCAGGGGGCGGGGAAAAGGCGCGTCACGATGAGCGGACTGACGTCAAAGCAGGGGGAGGGCAGGGCGGTCATGGGTGACGTCACAACGAGGGCGGGACAGCGCAGTCGTGGTTGACGTCACAGTGGGAAGGGACGGGGCGGCCCTGGATGACGTCACAGCGGGAAGGGCGGGTGATCCTGGGTGACGTCACTTCGGGGGGAGGGGACGGCCGGGAGCGGGGGAAGGAGGATGTTGGTTGAGGCGCAGGCGCAGTGGCGGTGGCAGCAGCTGGTGCTGGTGGGCCATTTTATTGCTGTCAGTGTGGAGAGAGCTCACAGTCAAGATAGGCATTATAGAGCCGGGGGGGAAAGAATATAAAACCCAAACCGTCACCTTAAGTAGCGAAATAAACATTTAAAAATATATATAAATACCCATCTTCATGAACTGCTGGTGGTCGGCTTATTTCCCCCGAATGTGTGGAGAATTGGTTTAATATTCTCTGCTGAAGAGACTTGGCGTTGTGAAGAAGGACTTTCTTTCCCCCCAGTCCCCTTCTCTCAACTTACTGAAGAATCCAGAGCGTCGTTCAATTAGTTCATCGACTGGTGTCGACCTACGGTTGTGTGTGTTTTTTTTATTATTTTATTTTTTCCCCTCCTCCTCCCCTTTGCTTTATTTTATCTTTTTTTTCTCTCCCTTCCCCTCCCCCCTCCTCCCCTCCTTTTCTTCCCTTTCTTGTTATTTCCCTCTCTGGTTCCTCGCCCACCACCATGGCTCAGCAGCAGATGACCAGCTCTCAGAAGGCCTTAATGTTGGAGCTGAAGAGTTTGCAGGAGGAGCCGGTGGAAGGTTTCAGGATCACTCTGGTGGACGAGTCCGACCTGTACAATTGGGAAGTGGCGATTTTCGGGCCGCCCAACACGCTCTATGAGGGAGGCTACTTCAAGGTAAATGATAGAGGCCCTGTTTATATCTGGGCTCCTCTCTCTCTCACACAAAAAAACCCTCTCTCAGTTACTGTTACCAGTAGAGTCATCGCCGCGGTCGAAGGATGTTTCAGGAACAATTTGATGCCCTTTTATTCAAAAAAAAGACGATTTAAAAATAGGGCCCAGAGCAGCAGCTAACCATTTTGTTAAAGTGGGTAAACAAACCTCCCCCACCCACCCCCCTTCTTTCACACTGTTGGTTTTGTCTCGGTCCTAATCGTGTGTTTTATTCGCGCAAATCTTATTTTTAAAATATATTTGTGTGTACCTAAGTACCCCGAGTCTGTGTTTAAGGCTTGCACGCGCTGGCAGTGTAGAATAATTTTTAAGTCCAACACTATTTTAAGTAATCAGCCCAATGGTTTCTATTGTGGCTTTACAAATGTGTCTTTTTTGAAAAGACACGATGTCTTTTTCATTGTTATACCCCCGTCCAGTTATGGTGGTTTATAATCTGAGACGACTAGAGTTTATAGGACACTTTCCTTGTGGGCTTGAAGCGAATACATTTTATGCGATTTTTTAAAAAACAAACACAATGCTGTAATAATAAATGCAGTAGTTTTTTTAACAAAAAAGGAACAGGTCTTTGAGCCTCCACGTTTCGGTAGTGAAAAATGAAGGACGGCCTTATTGAAGGATGCAGAATATATAACACATGATTTTTGTTGATTTGTTGTTTTGAGATAACAATTTTATGAATGGAAATTTTTTTTGCCGTAATGATTCTTTGTTCGCTTCTCTTTATTCCTTTGCTCGGGTAGCGAATAGACCCTAGTAGTCCTGATATCTATATTTCATATATGTGGTTATATTTTTGAGCGGTATATGGGAATGGTATAATTATGTACGTACTGTGCTATATTCAATGTTTTGATTTGTACAAAGCCGTTGACTGCATTGAATCGCCCATCTGCGCAATAATAAACTGCATTAGTTTCCCAGTATCCCTTATTGCAGCAGATTCCCTTGTCTTTCGCTTCCTCTTATTAATAGCGATAGGACTCTTATTAATAGCGATAGGTTGCTTCTTCATTATTCTGATACCCACATACTTTGGAAATGATACTACGAAAGCATTACGCCAAAAGTATTGTAATCATTATGGCCATGTTCAACTAATGTTTTCTGGGAAGGAAAAAAAGACCATTGAAATATATTTTATCAGCAAGCTTAATTTTACCTCTATTATTGATTAATATTTCAAGGAGATTTCTTTACGATGTGAAGTATAGAATATATTCAATCTATTTAATCTTCCTAAAAGTTTCCTCTTGTAAACAAATGTCATATGCTGAGTTGCCATCTGTTGTAAAAGAGATACAGGCTGTGGTGAAAGGGGACTGATATTTCTTTTGTCTCATCCCCTGTTACTGATTGTATGGGTCTTGATCATTTTTTAGTTCACTTCATAAAGTTATGTATAGGTCACTAAAATGCATGAAGTCAAAATCACGTGAGCAAGAGCAGACTGTCATGTTTCCAAATGAGTACAAAAAGTAACTTTGTTACTTGGGACATGGGTAATAATTACCTTTGTCATTGTCTTTGGTAAAGAAGTAAACAAACATTTATTTTAAATAGCCTAACTTAAATCTAGCTACCTTGTACAGCCAATCTAGTTGAGGCAACTTGTATAGAGCTTTAAATCAAGATTTATCCATTTTATTCATATGTCCATTGCTGTTAGAAGGAATAGATTGCAAGGTGGAATGTTTTGCGGTTTAACGCCGATATGTGGAACACTGTATGTTAAGCTCCTGAAAAAATGTCAAGTTTTGATTAACGTTCAAAGTTCTCCACTGGAAAATATCAGTTAGGTTCCCTGATAAGAACGTAAGTGGGCTTGGCTATGATTTTGATGTTTGAACAGCATGCCGACACTCACTGTTCAGCAATCTCTTAGCAGAATGGCCATTTCAGCAAGGTACCAGAGGCCAACTTCAGTATGATGGTGAGGACATGGATGTGTCTAACATGTATTTTCTAGCAATTTTGCACATTAAGAGAACTTGATCAAATAGTTTTTTAACTGTTAGTCACTTTGTATAAGTGTGAGTAAAGATTTGAAGAGATCAATGTATAATCACTTACTTTCATTGAATTTATTCTAAATTTGTGATCATAAAAATTGACCAAGTGTAGATATGTCAGTGCTTTGTGAAAAATTATCCGCATGATTTTACTGTTCAGGCTGCTGGTGCATTTACATCTGTGAAGTCACCAAGAAATTGCAACACCCAATTAACAGGATCTCAAACAGTGACGAGGGGATCTTGTAATTTAGAGTTGTTAGTTGAGATAAATTTTGAATGTTATATGCCCTTCTTGGAGTAAAGGACATTGAGGGGAAGCTTGATCAAGGTTTACAAGATTATGATAGGTTCAGATAAGGTAGGCAAAGAAAAGCTGTTTCTGGTAGCTGATGGTACAATGGCTGGGTGACAGATTTAAGGTTCTGGGCAAGCAATACTGGATGTGGGAGGAAGATGTTTTTACACAGCGTGTGGTAATGACCTGGAGCACTTTGTTTATGGGGGTGATGGAGGTGGAGATGATGGATTTCAAAAGGAAATTGAATGGCCATTTGAGAGAAATAAACTTACAAGGGTGTGGTGATACAACATGGGGGATGGGACTGTTTCGATTACTCTACACAGAACCAACTTGGACTGAATGGGTGGAATGGTTGTAATAACACTGACTTTGACACTGCCTAAGAAAGCAGGCAAGAGATCTTAATTCAATATCTTATCCAAAAGACATCACCTCCAGTAGTACAATACTTCCTCAATACCACACTGAAGTGTCATTGTATATTCTACACTGTAGACTTTGTAGTGAAACTTGAATTCATAATCACCTGACTTGGTCAAGAGTGCTGCCACTGAACCATAATTGACGTCTGATACATACAGTAGCTGCAACTGCTAATCACAGTAATAAATATTTTGCCCCAAAACAACAAACTTAGCAATATGGTATTCTGTAACTGTTCTGTAAACAAGGCAGTCGTAAGACTCATTAATTTGAGCATTTATGATGCTTTTAAGTATTCCAGTCTGTTACTCTGATGTCATAATGGCACTTGACCGTTCATTGATTATAAGAGCTGCACTTTTACTGCACCATGGCAACAGATATTTAACATTGTTTGTAATATATATAAATGATTTGGAGGAAAATGTAACTAGATTGATTAGTAAGTTTGTGGACAACACAAAGGTTGGTGGATTTGCAGATAGCAGTGAGGACCATCAGAGGATTCAGCAGGATATAGATCAGTCTGAGCCTTGGGTGGAGAGATGGCAGATGGAGTTTAATTCAGACAATGTGAGGTAATACATTTTGGAAGGTCTAATACTAATAGGAAGTATACAGTGAATCATAGAACCCTACAGTGCAGAAAGAGGCCCTTTGGCCCATCAAGTCTTCACTGACCACAATCCCACCTAGGCCCTACCCCCATATATTTTACTCGCTAATCCCGCTAACCTACGCATCTCAGGACACTAAGGGGCAATTTCTTAGCATGACCGATCAACCTAACCCGCACATCTTTGGACTGTGGGAGGAAACCGGAGCACCCGGAGGAAACCCACGCAGACACGAGGAGAATGTGCAAACTCCACACAGACAGTGACCTGAGCCAGGAATTGAACCTAGGTCCCTGGAGCTGTGAAGCAGCAGTGCTAACCACTGTGCTACCATGCCACCCCAAAATGGCAGAAACCTTAGGAATATTGGTGGGCAAAGGGATCTGGGTGTAGAGGTACACAGGTCACTGAAAGTGGCAGAGCAGGTGGAGAAGATGGTCAGGAAGGCATGTGGCACGCTTACTTGCATCAGCCAGGGTACTGAGTTTAAAAATTGGCAAGTCATGTTGCAGCTTTATAGAACCTTAGCTAGGCCGCATTTGGAATAGTGTTCAATTCTGGTTGCCACACTACCAGAAGGGTGTGGAGGCTTTGGAGAGGGTACAGAAAAGATTTACCAGGAGGTTGCCTGGTATGGAGGGCATTAGCTATGAGGAGAGGTTGGAGAAACTTGATTTGTTCTCACTGGAACGACAGGTTGAGGGGCGACCTGATAGAAATCTACAAGAGTATGAGAGGCATGGACAGAGTGGATAGTCAGAAGCTTTTTCCCAGGGTGGAAAAGTCAATTACTGGGGGCATGGGCTTAAGGTGCGAGGGGCAAGGTTTAAAGGAGGTGTACGAGGTAGACTTTTTACACAGAGAGTAGTGGGTGCCTGGAACTCGTTGCCAGGGGAGGTATTAGAAGCAGATACAATAGTGACTTTTAAGGGGCGTCTTGAAAAGTACATGAATAGGATGGGAATAGAGGGACATGGTCCCTGGAAGGGTAGGGGGTTCTAGTTAAGTCAGGCAACATAGTTGCTGCAGGCTTGGCGGGCCTGTTCCTGTGCTGTAATTTCTTTGTTCTTACTAATCAATCCATACTAGTGAGCAAATTACTTAGAATAGTTCACTATGCTAGTTGTGAGTAGATTGTGAAAATCCACATTAACACAACATAGTAACAGGCAAGAGGCCCATCCAGTCTCTCAAGTCTAATATTCCCTCTATGTATTTGTAATACCCCTGAATCCCATTTCTTGACAAGATAGTCTAGTTCTTCCTTCATGTCCGTTAAGGTTTCTTGTTCTTCCAATCGTATCAATAATCCACTGCAGATACTTATCAGCTTGATGGTAAAAGTCCTACGTTTCCTATTTTCTGCTGTTGAATCATGACACACTGACACTCTGATGTAACCGTGACATAGAATGCAGAAACTTATTACAAGCATATCCAGACACGTGTAAATACTCAACTTAGTGCATTTAATGTATTAATTGTCTTTTGCAACACAGGATGACCTTGTATACTTTTTTGTTGCTTTGTTAAATGTTACATCAGAAATCAGATCTTTAAGAATTCTTTCATGGGATGTGTGCGTCACTGGCAAGGCCAGTATATGTTGTCTAAACCTACGTTGGCCTCGAAACTCTGCAGTCCAGCTGGTGCAGGTGCACCCACAGTGCTGCTGGACAGAGAATGCCAAGATTTTGATCCCACAACAATGAAGGAATGGCAGTATATTTCCAAATCTGACGATGAATGGCTTGGAGTGGAACTTGTAGGTGAGGGTGTACCCATGCATCTGCTATCCTTGTTCTTCTAGGTGGTAAAATTCATGGGCTTGGAAGGTGCTGTTCCTTGGAAGGAGCCTTGATGAGTTACTTCAGTTCACCTTGAATATAGTGCTATCACTTGGTGTCTGTGATGGAGGAAATAAATGTTTAAGTTGATGCTTTGCCCTGGGTGGTGTCAAGCTTCTTGAGTGTTGTTAGAGCTACACTGCTCCAGGCATGTGAAGAGTATTCTGTTGTACTCCTGATTTGCACCATGTAGATGGTGCACAGGCTTTGGGGTATTCACCTCTGATCTGCTTTTGTAGCCACAGTATTTATATGGCTGGTCTAGTTCAGCTTCTGGTCAATGGTACCTATGATGGTGAGGGACAATGGTAATATCATTGAGTGTCATGGGGAGATGGTTAGATTCTGTCTTGTTGGTGATGGTAATTGCCTTGCACTTAAATGGTGTTAATGTTACTTATCAGCCCAGAACTAAATGTTGTCCAGGTCTTGTTGAATATTGGCACAGACGGCTTGTATCTGAGGAATTGTAAATCATACTGAATGTTGTGCAGTCTTCAACGAATATCCCCATTTCCGACCTTATGATGGAAGGAGGGTCATCAATGGACCTACAACACTGAGGAACTTGTGGGGCAGTATCCTAGGTCTGAGATGATTGGCTTCCAACAACCACAACCATTTACCCTTGTATTAGATTTGACTCCAACCAATAATAAATTCCCCCCGATTCCCATTGACTTCAATTTTTTTAAGGTTCCTTGATGCCACACTTGATCGAATGCTGCCTTGCCTCCTGTCTTGTGTCACAATTTTCACAACAGTCATAATAATATTACATTCTTGTAATCAGATGGATGCTTCAAAAGCACCCAACACCTTCTAGCAAGGTTAGAAAGATGTTTTGTAATTCCACTATCTTTCCCAAGTGACTTTGACTGTAGCTTTGCATAGAATAGCATAGCTAAGCCTTATTCTTTCCTTGCGCAAATTCAGCTGAGATAATTGAATGGCAATCAAGATACAGAATCCTGGGTGAGGTTATTTTTCAACTTCCCTGGCAGTTTTTCAGTCATTAAATTGCAGTAGAGGCCATTGAAACAAAAGCAGAAAATTCTGGAAATCCTTAGCATGTTGAGGAACTTAAATTTTTCTGTGTGCCCCATCATCAAAATACATTTTTAATATCTGCATTTCATAGAAGCATAAATCCCTACAGCGCATGAGGCCATTTGGCCCATTGAGTCAATGCCAACTCCCCAATAGAGCATCTTCCCTTGGTTCTATTCCCGTAACCTCACGTTATTTATTCTGCTAGTTCCCCTAACCTATGCATCCTGGGACACTAAAGGACAATTTAGCATGGACAATCAACCTAACCTCCCCACACCTTTCAAACATGGGAGGAAACTAGACTACCCAAAGTGTAGACATGGGGAGGACATGCAAACTGCACACAGTCATCTGAGGCAGCAGTGCTAACCACTGTTCCATCGTGCTTTCTGCTTTTGCTATTGCTGGATGTACACAAAAGTACTTCCATTCATGTGAAATGTGGATACTTGGTTAACCTTAACCCAAAAGTCTGAGGCCACTTTAAAGACTGAATTCAGGCACTGCCTAATTCTGGAAAGAATAGGGATTAAATCTGGTTCCATGCTATAATTGTTTATCGTTAGGAAGTTGTGCTTTTTGTGTTTAGAGCTGTTTCAATTTTGAAGTCAACTTTCCTAACATCTTGAACGGAGTCTGGAGGATGCGATAGGCTAAAAAAATGTGTTTTTTACTTTTGAGAGACTCATGTCCAATTCCGAATGAATAAAAACTGGCTGCAAATGTCCTCTGGGCAATCTCGATCCAGTGGTCATGGGTTTATATGACAAAAGTACTTTTAGCTTGGGATTAATTGTCAGTCTCGCTCAGAGGAAGATAAAATAGGGAAGTATTACTGATGTTGTACAAGGCTTTGGCAAGACCACATTTGGAGTTTAGAAAAATGAGTGGCAATCTTATTGGAACATGTAAGATCCTGAGGGGACTTAGGGTGAATACAAGAAGGATGTTTCCACTTTGTGCGAGAGACTAGAACCAGGGGACACGGTTTAAAGTTCCCCCTTTTAAGAGAAATGTGTCATTCCAAGGGAGTATAATCGGGGAGGCAATGGCCTCACGGTATTATCGCTCGACTATTAATCCAGAAACCCATGTAATCCCGCCATGGCAAACGGTGGAATTGAATTCAATGACAAATATCTGGAATTAAGAATCTACTGATGAGCATGGAACCATTGTCAATTGTTGTAAAACCCTATCTGGTTCACTAATGCCCTTTAGGGAAGGAAATCTGCCATCCTTACCTGGTCTGGCCTACATGTGACTCTAGAGCCACAACAATGTGGTTGACTCTCAAGTGGCCTAGCAAGCCACTCCTCACCACCACTTTCTCAAGGCCAACTAGAGATGGGCAATAAATGCTGGCCAGCCAGCGATGCCTATGCCCCACGAATGAATATTTAAAAAAAATTCTCTTCCCTAGAAAGCAATGGAGACTGGGTCATCGATTCAAGATCTATTCATTGTAGACAAAGAAAGCCTAGGGTTATGGTGGGGCAGACAAGAGAGTGACGTTGAGGCCACAACCATCACCTTATTGAATGGCAGAATAGGCTCAAATGGTTGAATGGACTCTTAATTAGCTCCTAAATCATATGTTACTAAACTGTAGGATGGTGGCTAGGGGAAAATGTTAGTCATGTAGCAACAGATGATCTTTTGAAGTCAGGCCTTAAACATAAACGGAGAGAGTATTTTACTCTGCATCTGTCTACTGTACTTAACAGAGTGCTTTACAGTGCTAGTAGGTTCCTGTGGTGAGAAGTCCATTCATTACTAAATATCCTTCAATCAACTAATTTAAAAATGAGCCTTTTTCTGCTTTCCTCAATGTGATGAATCATTCTGGGATATAACTTCACTGTTATTGATAGACTCTGTTCTGCGCTTTATGCACACTGTTCATGTTCTGAGTTTTGACAGTTGAGTCTTTTAGTGAACATGAGAATGTAAGAACTAGGAGCAGAAATAGGCAATGCAGCCCTGGAGCCTGCACCGCTGCTATTTGATGCAATTGTGGCTGATCTCATCTCTGCCTCATTTCCACCTTCCTGCCACTCCCCATAACCCTTCATCCTGCTGCAAATTAAAAGTCTATTCATCTCCTCCTCACGCTTGTTTAGTGTTCCAGCATCCACTGCACTTGGGTAGAGAATTCCACAGATTCTCAACCCTTTGAATGAAGTGTTTCATTTTCATTTCTGTTTTAAATCTGTCACTACTTAGCCTAAAGCTATAGCCCCTCATTCTAGAAAACAAGGGGAAACACCTACTCTGTCTACTGTCAACCCACTTCATCTTGTAAACCTCAATTAGATTTCCCGTCATTCTTCTAAATCCCAATGAGTTTAGACCTAAACTGTTCAATCTCTTTATAAGACAAGTCCTTAATTACCGGAATTATTCAGGTGAACACTCACTAAACCGCCTCTATTGCACTTACGTACTTGCTCAAGTAAGGGAACCAAAATTGTGTGCACTACTCCAGACGTGTTCTCACCAATGTCTGATATGGTTGTCACAGCATTTGGCTACTTTTATTCTCTGCTCTATTAGCAATGAGTGCCAAAATTCCATTTGCCTTAACCATCTGCAGCTGCATATTAACTTTGTGATTTGGGCACGAGGACATGCAGATGCCTCTGCACCAAAGCATTTTGAAGTTTTTCTCCATTTAAATAATTTGCATTTTTATACCTTTGACCAAAATGGATCACCTCACAATTATCGATGTTAAATTCTGCCAAATTTTGCCTCACTCACCTAACCTATCCATGTTCATTTGTAAATTTTCTTTATTGAAACTTGCTTTCCCACCTATTTTAGTGTCATTTGCAAATAAGACAACAGGATATTCTATCCCTGCATCCAAATCATTAATATAGATTGTAAATAATTAGGGCCCGAGGACCTATGCTACCCCACTAGCTTGCCAACCAGAAAAGACCCATTTATCCCCATTCTCTGCTTTCTGTTCATAAGCCAGTCCTCTAACCAAGCTAATATATTCCTCCAACTCCATGAAGTCTAACTTTATATGTAAAATCTTTTGTGTGGCACCTTATCAGATGCCTTTTGGAAGTCTGAGAAAAATGGCAGCCCAACACGACTAAACCTAATTGTCATCCTGTGCATATTTTCAGATTCTACCTGGAGTTTTTGCATCGTTATGATTTACATAGATCAGAAATTGGATATGACTTCGTCAAGCTTCCACGAGATTGCCCTGCCTTTTCCAGAGCAGACTGTCTGAAATTGGCTCAAAAGCTCAAACAGTTTCAAGTGCCTCTTATGTTTAGTGCAAATAGGGATCTGTGATGAGTTTCACTGATTTAAACAAGAAATACATTTGAAATAAAACTGGTTTAAGGGGATGAGAATGGAAGAAAGAAAAATAGACTGGAAAAATTTACCAACTGACAGGAATTAGAATTGCAGTGGAAAAGATCTAACAGGTCAGTAGAATGCAGGAAAAAAACATACAAAAAGCAAGAACAAACAATAAACCCAGTAATGACATACTATGAATGAATAAAGAAATAAGGACAGAAGTAAAACTGAGGAAAATGACAGAGTAAGCATATAGACAACAAAAGGAGAGGATGACAAAAGCATATGAAATGGCAGTAAAGAAATTAAGAAAGGAAAACTGGGATAAACAATTTATCACCATATAGAAAGGAATACTGAAGTATTGTGGGCACAAGGTTGGCATCCAGTCACCTGTGAGAGATGACGGGAATGCAGCTTCACAACTTTGAGGTCAGATGCAATCAACTGCATTTCATTCAATAGCTGAACAAGACAATTCTGGAAGGGTAAAGTCTGCCACAAGTGCCACCGATCAAGTTATCCCTTGCATTCATCACTGATGGCATCTAGGGCTTGCATCTACTTTTGGAGCTTCTGAAACCACATGTCAACCTGATGGTGAACTCCAGCCCATAGCTGATGTCAGCACTTACATCAATCAGCAGCTGGAATTTCCAATTTGTTGAGATTGATATTGAGGTTTATGTGTCTCTTTTAACGAATGCTTGAATTGGAGCACTGGACACCCTACTTGCCTTGATTAGTGTTAGCATGCTTAACATGTTTGTCTGAGAAAGGAATGCTTCATTGGTGACTGCCTTTACATGTGATGCCAAGCTTGCATCATAGCCATCAGAGATGAAAGCTATTGAATTTTTTTTAACTTAGTACATGTAGGGTGGGACCAGCGTCATTGCAATCCAGCAATGTGCTGAAGACTTGTAGATAGCATCTTGGTCCTGTGGTTCAGTTTGTTGTTTTTCCATGCAATTTTAGTTAGTCCGTCAAAGGTGGTGGCTATCTTGTAATTTATGTGCTGAGGTCGTTGTCAAGAGACCAGTTCTGTCTCTGTAGAACCATGATAACAGAATTTGCTGCCCACTTCCAGTGGTGTGTTTTTGAGCCTGATCACAGGCACAGTCACAGCACCATGTTGTAAAGTAACAGTTTTGTTGACATATTTCTCTTTCATTGGGTGTGTGTGTGTCCTTGGCTAGGCCAACATCTATTGCCTATCCCTAATTGCCCTTAAGAAGCTAGCAGTGAGCCACTACCTTGAACTGCTGCAGTCCATGTTATGTAGATACCATCAACAGTGCCATTAGGGAATTCCAGGATTTTGACCCAGCAACAGTGAAGGAATGATCATTGTAGTTCCAACTCAGGATGATGTGTGGCTTGGAGGGGAACTTGCAGTTTGTGGTGTTCCCATGTACCTGCCCTCATCCTTCCAGGTGGTCTAGGTCATAGATTTGGAAGGCAGAAACATGACACAAGCATAAGATGGACAATGCATAAGCCTATGGAGCTGGTCTTCTATTTGGGCATCTAGTGCACCTTCTGCATATAAAATTTTCTGATCTGGGTAAGCCACTGTCTTCTTTCTGTCTTTTTCAGCCTTGACAGTGTGAGGAGTTCCTTGTCTGATCATGTATAGAGATACATTCCTTCCATGTCAGCAGGGAAAGCATAGATCAGTAGGACAGAGGAAAAGATACCAACAGAGGTAGGAGCTAAGACACAGTCCTGTTTCACCCCTTTCTTGATCTCAAAACTGAGAAGTGAAGCTGTTGAACTGAATGGTGCCATGCAAGTTGTCATGGTAGGACTATATGAGACTGCCAAGTTTGGGAGGCAACTGGTTTTCTCTGGTAGCCAGTAAAGACCTGCCCTGCCCTCAGTGTCACATCGTGTGATCCATAAAAGCAAGGTAAGTGACAATGGGCATCATAGTTGAAAACTTCAACTACACTTATATCAGTTGGGATGTGAAGAGTGTGAAGGGCACAGAGAGCACAAAATTCTTGAACTGTATTCAAGAGAACTTTTTTTAGTTGGCACTTAACATGCCCAGTAAAAGGGGATGCAATCCTAGATTTAGTCTGAGGCGTTGAAGGTGGGCAAGAGGATGAAGCAGCAATTGGGAGGCGGGTGGAAGCCATTTTGGGGATAGTGACCATAAAACAGTTACATTTAACATCATTACGGAAAAAGGAAAAGATAAACAGAAGTAAAACTTCTATACTGGAGGAAGACAAATTGTCACAAAGCTGAATGGTGACCTGGCGAAAGTGAACCAGGTACAGCTATTCGAAGGAAAACTGTGTCAAACCAATGGGAAGCATTCCAAGGTAAGATTCCATGGATACAGTGTAGATATGCCCCCAAAAGAAAAGGGTTGGTACTGCCAAATTTAGAGCCCCCTCGTTATCCAGAAGCACACAGCAGAAAAATAAAATTTTACAGTCACAAAAGCTCAATAAACTAGAAAGCCGAGAGGAGTATAGAAAGTACAGGGGTGAAGTAAAAAAGAAATTGAAAAGCAGAAATATGAGGATATGAAAAAATATTGTCAGACAAAATCAAAGAAAACCCAAAGATGTTTTGCCACAATGTTATGAGCAACAGAATAACAAAGGAAAGGGTAGGGCATATCAGATGTATGTGGTAACTTGTGTGATGCAGAAGATGTGAGTGGGGTTCTCAGTGAATGCTTTATCTTTGTCTTCACTAAGAAAAGAGATGATGCAAACATCCTTGTTGAAGAGGAGCACTGAAGTATTGGGTTCAATATATGAATATGTATAGCTTCTAGCACATGTAAGGCAGCTGCATTGTGAGCCCAATTGATCATAAATTTGTTGTCAGTGTAAATCTTACTG
The DNA here is from genome assembly GCF_965287045.1 of Carcharhinus amblyrhynchos. Lineage (NCBI taxonomy): Eukaryota > Metazoa > Chordata > Chondrichthyes > Carcharhiniformes > Carcharhinidae > Carcharhinus > Carcharhinus amblyrhynchos. The sequence continues at coordinate 40,438,106 of NC_137324.1, read as the reverse complement.
CAATCAGGATTGTTTAGTAAGTGCTATCCAATCTTGGAATAATATCCATTGTTAGACATATTTTGGGTTTTACAAACATGGGCTAGTTGGAGCAGTCTATACTTTGCCAGTTGCGAAAGGGACGCACTGTTTGATATGATCCACCAGTTGTCGGGACATATGGCCTACATACCTGGCATCTCACTAGCACTGAAATTCCTATACCACATTACTCATTTGTGTGATAGGCAGAACATTTTTTTGGCTTGACAGCATCCTGTTACTGGAGAATGTTGCTTGTGTTGCTACTGCATATTAGCAGTGTGAAATGGCTAGCTTCAGCTGTTGCTCAGATTTTTGAGACACCTTGCCCTTCCAGCCTGCCACTTTTGGCCCCAGCCTACCTCATATTACCCTGGCATAATCCTGATTTGTATTCCAGATGTAAAACTTTGACTTGTCTCAAGTTTTGTACTGCCAAAATGACTTAAAGTAGTGCAGCAAGCCACGAAGGCCATTTAAAAAAAACATTGGTATTGATTTTTTGATAGCATTGAAAAGCAGAGAAATCAGTTGAACTTTGTGCAGAATCTTGATTAGATCTGGGCTATAGTGAATTGTTCTAGTCTCCATGTTAAAGAAATAATACAAAGGCACTGAAGATGGTGCAAAAAAGATTTAATCATATAATACCTGAACTGGGAGGCGAGACCCATTGGAAATGATTTAATGGATTGGGCTCTTCACTTCAGAAAATAGAGGACTGAAAGATAATCTGGCAGATGGCTTTAGGATCATGCAAAAGTTTGTTTGGTAGGATATATGTAGAGAAGACCAGGATAAGAAGTCCCTACAACTGGAGTTGATGGAATTGGAAGAAGGGTAGGACAAGGTTCTTGTGGGGCCAGCAAAGAGCTGCTGGACTGAATGACCTATTTGTGTGCTATATGCATTATGTAACATCATGCTGGAAGTGGGCCACGCCTACAGATTGAATTAATTGGCATCCTGGGTTTCCGTTAATTGTACTCATTTGTGAGCTTTTAAGGAGGCATTTAAAATGAACCTTTTAAGGACAAGGACATTAATAAGCATTAAGTTTTTAAATATTAAATATTTAATGTACATGGGAACTGAAGAGTGTAAACAATTTTAATCTGTAAATAGTTGTACAATTTTCAATCCCGTTTTAAAATATGCTTAATCGGGTAGTGGACTAGACAATTCAATAAAAATGGACTACATACCTGGCAACACACTGGCACTGAAATTCCTATACCACATTTTGCCATAAACTCACTTTCAGCTGATTTTAATGAAACTTAAAACTACATCAAGTTACTGCTCTCACAAATATCAAGGAATATTTTTCAAGGTAAGGGCAAGAAAATTATGTCCTACAATGTTGTCAATTATGCTGGTTCATGGAAATTGAACTGAAACTTGAATCATAATTTTACTGAGGAAAACTGGGGAAATTGAGTGCAACTTCTATCCTGTGCAAAAAGAACTCTCTTCTAGAAATAATAGACTTTTAAACCTTGAGGTTTTTTGATCATTTTATCCTGTTGCACTTATAAAAATAGAGCTTTCCATTTTTAAACAAATATGCTTAAAATTATTTTGATCCCTTCAAGGAATTCAAAAAATGTTTTGTGATTTCCATGTCCTCTGGTAATTCAACAAACCAGTCCTGGTGATACAGATCTATAGGCAGCGAGTGAGGAAATGGAGAGGGGCATTCTCAAGCTTGGGTTCTGCTCTCTCTTGCTTTCATTTCTTCTCTGCAGTAGTGTTTGTGCAATCAGTTTCTGATTGTATTGCAGCTTGTTGGATGGGGTGCTGCCACATGGCACAGTTGATGGAAAAATTCTTCCCACACACTCAGTTTGTTCAATAAGGCTTTAAAATATTTTCTCTGACCTCTTCGGGATTGGTTATGCTCCTTGTGACTTGACGACAGAAGACAGAGGATAGTTGTAGAGGGTTGTTTTTCAAGCTGGAAGCCTGTGACCAGTGGTGTGCCTCGGGATCAGTGTTGGGTCCACTGTTAATTGTTACTTATTATTTATATTAATGATTTGGACGAGAATTTAGGAGGCGCAGTTAATAAGTTTGTAGATGATAGCAAGGTTGGTGGCATAGTGCACAGCGAAGAAGGTTATCTAGGACTTTAGTAGGATCTTGATCAATTGGACGAGTGGGCTAATGAACAGCAGATGGAGTTTAATTTAGATCTATAAAATGAGAGGCATAGATGAAGTAGGTAGTCAACACCTTTTCCCAAAGGTAGGGGAGCCTAAAACTAGAGGGTATAAGTTTAAGGTGAGAAGGGAGAGATACAAAATGATCCAGATGAACAATTTTTTTCTCAGATGCAGTGGTGAGTATCTGGAACAAGCTGCCAGAGCTAGTAGTAGAGGCGGGTACAATTTTGTCTTTTAAAAAACATTTAGACAGTTACATAGGGCAGATGGAGATAGAGGGATATGGGCCAAACGCGGGCATTTGGAACCAGCTTTGTGGTTAAAAGCTGTATGGCGTGGACAAGTTGGGCTGAAGGGCCAGTTTCCATGCTGTAAACCTCTATAAACATCCATCTGATACCAGAAATAAACAGTTGTCTTATGTGGAAAGGTTGGACAGACTGAGCTTTTTCCATTAGCGTATAAAAGAGTGAGACATGACTTGATTGAAGTATACAAGACCTGAACAGTCTCAACAAGGTAGATGTGGAAAGACTGTTTCCTCTACAGGGAGAATCCACAATGAGGGGACACTGTTTTAAAATTAAGGATCGCCCTTTTAGGGCAGAGATGAGGAAAAATTATTTTGAGGATTGTGCAATTTTGAAACAGAATGTGGTAGAGATTGAATATTCTTAAGGTGGGAGGTAGGTAGATTTTTGTCAGGCAAGGAGATCAGAGATTATTGGGGGCAGTTGGGAATGTGGAATTCGAAACACAAGTTATCGACTTCAGGAAGTGTAAAGGAGAACATACCCGTCTACATCAATGGGGACGAAGTAACAACGGTCATGTGCTTCAAGTTTTTAGATGTCCAGATCACCAACAACCTTTCCTAGTCCACCCATGCTGACACTATAGTGAAGAAAGCCCACCAACATCTCTACTTTCTCAGAAGACTAAGGAAATTAGGCATGTCAGCTATGACTCTCTCCAACTTTTACGGATGCACCATAGAAAGCATTCTTTCTGGTTGTATCACAGCTTGGTATGGCTCCCTCTCTGCCCAAGACTTCAAGGAACTACAAAAGGTCGTGAACGTAGCTCAATCCATTAGGCAAACCAGCCTCCCATCCATTGACCCTGTCTATACTTCCTGCTGCCTTAGCAAAGCAGCCAGCATAGTTGAGGACCCCACACATCCTGGACATTCTCTCTTCCACCACCTTCTGTTGGGAAAAAGATAGAAAAGTCTGAGGTCACGTACCAATCGACTCGAGAACAGCTTCTTCCCTGCTACTGTCAGACTTTTGAATGGACTTACTGTACATTAAGTTGATCTTTCTCTACATCCTAGCTATGACTGTAACAGTACATTCTGCACCCTCTCATTTCCTCATTTATGAACGATATGTTTTGTCTGTATAACACGCAAGAAACAAGACTTTTCACATGTGACAGTAATAAATCAAATCCGATCAGCCATGATCTTACTGAATAGTGAGCGAATCAGGCTCAAAGGGCTAAATAGCCTGCTCCTGCTTTTCTTATGTTCTTATGATTTGCTTTGGAAGCTGATTATTTGGCATGTAGATGCAATGACCAGAACAACAAGAGCTGATTTCACATGATCATGGTTGCAGAGCTGGAAGAATTTGCCATGTTGAGGATTCTGGGAATTTGTTCGCCTGTCTTTTGACTTGAGTTTGAATATCATGCAGAGTTACCACGAGTGGAAATTCTCTGGTGCCTGGAGGTGTTTTTGGTAGGTGATCCAATTTTCACTGCCATATGAAAGGGTGATAACAGCAACAGTGATGTAAACTAAAGCCTCTGTGTGCCTGCAAACTCCAGCAAACAGAATGGGATGTGAGTTGCCTCTGCATTATAACATATTAACTTACTGATTTTCTTCCTCCTGCGAATGTATCTAACCTCTCTTGGTATCCTTTTTGCTGAGATTTAGAATTTGTGTGCAGACCAGAATGTTGGAAACAATCTTGCTATTTCAGTTCAGTTTTCCAAAATACAAGCTTGTATTATTGAGCTCGCTAGCACATTACATGGAAACCAATATTTTAACAGTGCAAGTTAATTGCATTCTTTTTCTGTTTCTCCCTGGAGAAAATCTAATTTGATATATTAGGAAAAACAAAAGCATTTAAATTAGCAGCTGGTGTCCATGCACTGGATTCCACGAACAGAGTGCACACTTTTGGTAAATTCAGAGTTTTGAGATTGTTCATGGGATGTGGCATCATTACTAGCAAAACCAGTATTTGTCACCCATCCCTAATATCTTGTATAGTCTTCAGTGACCAAACCTTTAATTGGCTACTTAGTCCTGATCATCCTGAATGCCTTTATGGATTTTTAGTGAGTGCCTATTGATGTGACCAGCTAAATAGCCAACAAAAAATCTAATGTGCAGAGAAAATTTGTCACAAGAAGAAAGAACCACCATCGCAGCAAGCTGATGAGTGCCAGCATTTGGGGCCATCAACTAATCTTTTCTGAAGCCTCTGACTAAATATTTACTAGAACCAGTCTTCGAGTTTGTGTAACTTTGCAATACTTGCCAATTTTTTTTTCAGGCTTCGTTAGATTGGCTTTAATATCTCTAATCTGGATAGAAATCACTAAGTATACCTCTGAATATTACAATACAGCAGCACAGGAAACAAGCCTTTGGTCCTCCAGAAACAGGCCCTTCGGCCCTACAAATGAAAGAAAAAATTGCCATTGTGTAATTATGGCGATGGAGTATACATTTTACTTCCTTTTATTATTTTACAACTTTCTTAATTGATGCAGACTCCTGAATCCCTCGGATCCGTCACTTTGTCATTTCACTTTGTCCTAGTAATAAATATTCACTATGATTCCTTTATACTGATGTTTGCTGTTAACTGTAACCAGTCTTCCATAGAAATAACTACACAACATTTACCAATTCCTACTTTTTTCCCAGATCTAGTCAGATTGATGTTCAAATCTAACATGTAGGTAGTAAACCACTAAATTGTTGGAAGAAAAAGATACATCATGGTTATGTGAGTGGTTCAAAATTGGGCAGTTGAAGCTTAATTGTGAGGTTGTCCACTGGTGGAAAGTATGTTATTAAAATGGGGAGAGACTGCAGAGCATTATGGTACAGAGGGAAACGTGTGGCACAGTGGTTAACATTGATGTGCAGGTTAGGTGGATTGGCTGTGCCAAATTGCCCCTTAGTGTCAGGAAGATTAGCAGGAGTTACTGGCTGAGATTGCTGTTGGTGCAAGGTCCATGGGCTGAATGTTCTCCTCCTGCACTGTAGGGATTTTGATTGCTGCCTCACAGCACCAGGAATCCAGGTTCAATTCTGGCCTTGGGTATCTGGAGTTTGCATTTTCTCCAGGTCTGTATGGGTTTCCTCTGGGTTCTCTGGTTTCCTCCTTTAGTGCAAAGATGTACAAGTGAGTTGAATTGGCCATGCTAAATTACCCATTAGTGTACATTAGGTGGATTGACCATGATAAATGCAAAGAGTGACGGGGGTGGCCAGAGTAAGATGCTCCTTTTGAAGAGTTGGTGCACATTCAGCTGGAATTTTACAGACTTGGTGAGCAGCATTCTCTGTTGGCCTCGGATGAGATCATTTGGGTCTCAGGTGGGATTATATGAACCTCAGATGGACGTGCTGGTAAAATTCTGCCCTCAATGGGCTAAAAGGCCTTGTGTGGGGATTCGTTGGGTGTCCTTACACATGGATTACAAAACATTGTACAGCGAGTAATTAGGAACACAAATGGAATGTTTGTCTTTCTTGCAAAGGAGATGGAGTATTGGGGTGGGGGGGGGAATCAACTGTGCAAGGCATTAGTGGAACTCTCTGGAGTACTGTGTTTAATTTTGGTCTCCTTATGAAGGAGAAAGTTCAAAGAAGGTTGTTGAATAATTCTTGGAATGATGGGTTCTCATATGATGAAAGTTTGAAAAGGTTAGGACTGTACTTATTGAAGTTTAGAAGAATAAGAGGTTGATCTTAATGAAACATGTATGATTCTGAGGGGTTAGCAGGGTAGATGCTAAGAGAATGCTTTCCTTGGAGAAGAGTTTAGAATTAGGGGGACAGCCTGAAAATCAAGGGTCTCCCATTTGACTGTGAGGAATTTCTTCTCAGTGTCTATTCTCCAGAGACCCAAGAGAGGCTAGCCACTGAATTGATTAAAGGCTGAGTTAGAGAGGTTTATGACCAACGAGGAGCCGAGGGTTATTGGCAGTTGGAGGGTGGATCATAATCAGATTGCCATGCCTCAAAGAAGGGGAGCCAGTGGATGTGGTTTATTTGGACTTTCAGAAGGCTTTCGATAAAGACCCATATAAGCACGTAAAATTAGAGTACATGGGATTGGGGTAGTGCGTTGAGACAGATTGAAAACTGGTTGGCAAATAAGAAACAGTAGGAATGAACAAGTCATTTTCCAAAAGACATTGATGTATTTCATTTGGTCGTGAGTCTCTGTAGATATTCAACATTTTTCCATAACCCTTCCTGTAGCCATTATAGATTCTCCAAACTGGTTTACTTGTCCCATCTTTCATTATATCTGATGTGCTGCATTCATTTAACATGGTTACTTTTTCAGCTTATTTGGGGTTGCCACAATTGCCATTTATACTAATCATCATGTATCATGTTAAGATTTGGCAAGTAGTATTACAGCGAGATGCCCTTCCTGCCATTAATCCTCCACATTTATCTGGGCTGGGGACCAGCATTAATTCATGTAGGCTTGTTAGCACCAATGACTAAGTTTCTTCATTGCTGATGAGTTCTGGAGCAGGACTTGTACCAGGGACCTTCCAGCTCTGAGGCAGGAGAACTACCCACTGAGCCACTCTACCCTTTTTCATTTAACACAGTTATCATATACTATGTTTATTTTTCTTTTCTCCAACTCCAGTTGGTTCGGGTCAGCTTAGTTGCTACATAGTCCTCGCTACTTTGATAATTATAGTATACACACTGCATCAAGAAATTCTTGGATTGTACTATGCTTTATCTTGTTTTAAAAATACTTCAATTGTCCTCGAAATTCAAGTATTGCTAAGTAGGAAAATGCAGAAACCATTCTATGCCTGCAATGTTTCTTGAACGGTAAGAGTTGATTGTGTTTGATATTCGAGAAATGTAATGATTGGGACACAAGTAGAATATTCTGTCCCTAGGATAATGCTGTACAATCTTTTACATCCAATGCAAAAGGCAAATGAGACATTTGTTTACTGTCCTATTTGAAGGACAGTGTTTTTGATTCCTATATTAGGCTAGATTCTATACTGCAGGTTTTGAGAGCACAACTTTCTGACTGAGGCAAGAATGCTACTGACTAAACAAAGCTAACACAGTAAGAAGTCTCTCAACACCAGGTTAAAGCCCAACAGGTTTATTTGGTAGCAAATATCACTAGCTTTCGGAGCGTTACTCGTTTGTCAGGTGTGTGGGAGATCTGTTCACAAATCGTTAATAGTTTATAGTTTCTCACCTGCCATCACCTTCCTGTCATCAATTTTTGGCACGTTAGTTGTGTCTTTCACTGTGAAGACTGGCACAAAATGCCTGTTCAATGCCTCAGCCATTTTCTCATTTCCAGTTATTACATCCCCCATCTTGTCTTCTAAAGGACCAATGTTTACTTTTGCCACTCTTTTTTTCGTTTTTATATTGTAGAAACTTTTGCTATCTGTTTTTATATTCTGAGCTAGTTTATTCTCACAATCCATCTTACCTTTCTTTATAGCTTTTTTTGTGGCTTTCTGCTAATCTTTAAAGATTTCCCAATCCTCTAAGTTCCTGCTAATCTTTGCCACTTTGTATGAACTTTCTTTCAATTTGATACCCTCTTTTATTTCCTCAGATATTGAAGACAGATTATCTCTTTCTACAGTCCTTCCATATCACTGGTATATACTTTTGCTGACTATGAAAGATCGCTTTGAAGGTCCTCCACTATCTAAGATGTTCCCATCATACCCAACACATAGACAAAAGACCCCTTTTCACAGGTTTAACACAGCAAACACTAATGCTCACATGATACTGGACTTAGATTTGGATGAAGTCTGCAGTTCTCTGAATAGACTCAGAACAGTTTGAAGTCAGAACAGCTTCCCAAAACACCAGGGATTCAAGGCAAGCCACCAACAGCCGACTTCGCCCTCCAGAAAGGCACGTCTTTGCTTTCTTATGACCAGCAGAATTTCTAAAACCAGAGAGAAACAATTATTCAGCTTGATGCCCCTTCTAAAACTAAAACTCAAACTGCAGCTCCAAACTGAAAGTGAAAAAATGCCTATTACCTGACCTGCCAACCAGTTTGTTCCCAAGTAATGCAGAGTCATAAACATCCCAGTAAAAGTAAACAAACCCCCGTTTATTTATAAAAGGACATCTCCAGTCGGTGCCATAAACTGGTGGCATAATGACGTTAGCTAAGGCTGTGAGCTGAGAAACACTGACTGTGAGAGCTGCAAAGATCATTTTTTTTGTTTCAAATCTCTTAAAGGTAGACCAATGTCAGAATTGGTCTTGTTATTTGAGGAAGGCTGTAAAGGCAATGGAAATAGTTCAGCAGATTAACCTGGAATGAGTAGGTTGTCTTGTAAGGAAAGGTTAAACAGACTAGGCTTCTATCTGGTGGAGTTTAGAAGAGTAAGCGGTAACACGTATATAAGATATGACATTGAAGATGCTAAGGGGTTTTCGCAAGATGATGTGAAGAGGGTATTTCCAATTGTCGGAGAGTCGTAGTACAGAGAGTCATTGTAGAAAAATAAGAGGTTATTAGTTTAGGACCGAGATGAAGAGAAATTCCTTCTCTGAGGATTGAGTCGCTTCAGAACTCTCAAGATGTGGTGGAAGCAGTCTTTGAATATTTTGAAGGCAGAGGGAGTGAAACGTTATAGGGGGCAGGTGGGAATTTAGAATTGAGGTTACAATCGGATCAGCCATGACCTTATTAAGTAGTGGAACACTCTTGGGATCAAGTGACCTACTCCTTATTCATATGTTTGTGATTTGAGATGCAAGCATACTGTGTGGAAATGTGACATGAAATATTCTACCACATCCCCCACCACCACAGCATATAGCATCGATGATGTTAAGATAGAGTGTGTATCTTTGCATGTCTAAAATACTGAACTAAATTCAAGTGCTAACTTCTTGATTTTAGTTTTTACTGGGGAAAACTTAAGATTGGAATGTGCTTACCAGTTTGAGCACACCAGATAAGTACAGACCATTTTACATATTAAACTTGTTCGACATTTGCTATGATGGTGTGACACTTGGAACACAGAATTCTGCTCACAGCAGGTCAGATGGTTCATTTGGGTGCTGAGTTTTCTTCATTGCAGTCATGACTACAAAGTGCTCTATTGGTAGTAAAGATCTTGGGGATATTCTGAGATTGTGAAAAGTGGTTTATGAATCCAAGTATTCTTACTTTAATGCATAAATTTTACTTTTAAAAGAATGGAAGATGCCAGTCAAATTATGAAATGTACTATTAGAGGGTGGTGAATGTATGGAATTCAATTCAACAGAACATAGTTGAAGCCAAAACATTGTCTGATTTCAAGAAGAAATTAGCTAGACCTCGTGGGGCTAAAGTGATACGGGGAGAAGTGGGGAAATCAGGATATTGAATTTGATGATCAGTCATGATCAAAATGAATGGCAGAGCAGGCTCAAAAGGCCAAATGGCCTACTCCTGCTTCTAGTTTCTATGTTTCTATTTTACTATCAAAAAACTTATTTCCATCATTGCTCTTCCTTTCACAGAATGAAAGATGCGCAACGTTTTTAGAACTTTAAACAAATAATGGTGAATTATATGCACTGAGAAGTGGAATGCTGGTTTATGTAAAATCTCTATTGCATCAGTGTGGGGTGTATTGGTGTCCCTTCTGCAGGAACCAGTCCATCCTGCTTCAGAACTGAATGATTAACTGCACTTGGTCCTCAACACATGACCAACTGTCACCTATGGCTTCACATTATTGCTTGTGCGCACGAACGGCCGTGCCCCAGTAACTGGTTCACAAACCAGACCAGGGGAAGGTAGTGTGCAGACTGGTGCCGACGTGAGGGAGAATGCTTATCTCCAACCATACATTCTCAGTGCACAAAAAAAGCCAGCTTCGTTGATGATAGCTGAGGAAAAGACTAGTGCTGAAAGCACTACACCACAGCTATGTGGACAGCCGTGAACTGCAATGTCAATGGCCCAGAAGGTGCTGCAATCAACCACATCTCCAGTTGTCTTGATTTGTCAAGTCACGAAGAACAGATATACAAATAGTTAGAGTGGGGCTAGCTAAACACAATCCATCTCCGCTGTAAACAACTCATATGCAGCTGTTTCTTGTGTGCATACCGTACCACCTCCCTCACATACATCTGTTCATGGTATCTGTGTACACAGCTTCTCCAGTGTATTTTTAAAGTCAGTAACAATGTGCATCCTACTTGAAATTTGAAGATAGGCTTTGTTCAAAACAGGGGACTTTAGGAATTTGGTGCGCAAGGGACTGTTAAGAGCCAAAATGTGTATTTAACATTTTTGGGAAGCTTTAAGAATTCAATATGGGTTTTTTTTCAAAGCTCAAAATTCTGAAATCCTCGGGTGAATTGTCACATCCTCCTTGCTTCTAAATCCCATTGATGCAGTTTGTATGCTGTGACATTTTGCAAACTTTGCATGGTCAGAATTCTCAGATGTGGTTGAGAATTCTCCACCTTAAAATGCATCACAAATGGGAAGAATTTCAGGTGAACAATTTAATTGCAGTTTATTTCATCAACATTGATATAGATGCTATAGGTAAGGTAGAACAGGAGGTAAGAGAGGAGGGGAGTTGTACTTTTGATTAGGGAAAACATATAGCAGTACTGAGAGGGGATATATATGAGGGTTTGCCCACTGAATCTATATGGGTAGAACTGAGAAATAAGAAGGGGGAAATCACTTTAATTGGGTTGTACCCTCCAAATAGTCAGTGGGAAATTGAGGAGCAAATATGTAAGGAGATTATAGATAGCTCCAAGGAAAAGAGTGATAATAGTGGATTTTAACTTTCCCAACATTGACTGGAGCAGCCACAGTATTAGAGGCCTGGATAGAAAGAAATTTGTTGAGTGTATTCAGGAGGAATGTCCCATTCAGTATGTGGATGGTCCAGTGAGACAGGGGGCAAAACTTGACCTCCTCTTGGGAAATAAGGAAGGGCAGGTGACAGAAGTGTTAGTGAGGGATCACTTTGGGACCATGACCATAATTCCACTAGTTTTTAGATAGCTATGGAGAACGATAGGTCTGATCGAAAAGTCAAAATTCAAATTTGGGATAAGGTCCTTTTTGATGACATCTGAAAGGAACTTGCAAAACTTAATTGAGGGAGCCTGTTGGCAGGCAAAGGGACATTTGACACGTGGGAGACGTTTAAAAATGTGTCTTTACCAGGGTTCAGGGTAAGCACATTGCACTTAGAGTGAAGGGCAAGGCTGGTAGAAGTAGGGATATTGAGGCCCTGGTCAAGAAGAATGAGGAGGCACATGACATGCGTAGGCGACTGGGGCCAAGTGGACCCGTTGAAGAGAATAGAGAGTGTAGGAGTAGAGTTAAGAGAGAAATCAGGAGGGCAAAAAGGGGACACAAGATTGCTTTGGCAGATAAGGCAAAGGCAAATCCAAAAAGATTCTACAAATACATAAAGGGCAAAAAGTAACTAGGGAGAGTAGGGCCTCTTAAGGATCAATAAGGTCATCTATGTGCAGATGCACAAGAGATGGGTAAGAACTTAATTGAGTATTTCTCATCAGCATTTACTGTTGACAAAGGCATGGACGCTAGGGAACTTGGGGAAATAAATAGTGATGTCATGAGGAGTATACGTACAACAGAAGGAGGTGCTGGAAATATTAAAGCTAATCAAGGTAGATGAATCCCTGTGACCTGATGAAGTGTATCCCAGGACATTGTGGGAGGCTAAGAAGGAAATTGCGGGTCCCCTAGCACAGATATCTGAATCAACAGCCCCAGGTGAGGTGCCTGAAGACTGGAGGGTGGCAAATGGTATGCCTTTGTTTAAAAAGGGCTGCACGGAAAAGCCTTGGAACTACAGGCTTGTGAGTCTCTCATCTGTCGTGGGTAAGTTGTTAGAAGGTATTCTGAGACACAGGGTCTGCTGGCATTTAGAGAGCCAAGGACTGATTAGGGACAGTCAGCATGGCTGTGAGTGGAAAATCATAAATTTGTGAAACATGACTTTCTTGGTTACCCCTCCAAAAAACTCAATTGTCTCACTGACAAATTTAATTGAGTCTTTTGAAGGAGTAACCCAAAAGGTCAATGAAGACAGTGCAGTTGATGTTGTCTACGTGGACTTTAGCAAGGTCTTTGACAAGGTATCGCATGGTAGATTGTTGCATAAGATTAAATCTCACAGGATCCAGGGTGAGGTAGCCAAATGGATACAAAATTGGCTTAATGACAGAAGCCAGAGGCTGTTTTTAGAGGGTTGTTTTTCAAACTGGAGGCCTGTGACCAGTGGTGTGCCCCAGAGACTGGTGTTGAGTCCATTGTTATTTATCATTTATATTAATGATTTGGATGAGACTTCAGGAGGCATGGTTGGTAAGTTTGCAGATGACATCAAGATTTTTGGCGTAGTGTACAATGAAGAACGTTATCTCGGATTGCAACAGCATCTTGATCAGCTGGGCCATTGGGTTCTCGAATGGCAGATGGAGTTCAGTTTAGATAAATGTGAGGTAATGCATTTTGATAGGTTGAACCAGGACAGGACTTACTCAGTTAATGGTAAGTTGTTGAAGAGAGTTATAGAACAAAGAGATCACGGGGTACACGTTCATAGCTCCTTGAAAATGGAATCACAGGTGGATGTGGTAGTGAAGAAGGCATACGGCATGCTTGGTCAGAATATTGAATATAGGAGTTGGGACGTCTTGTCGAAGTTGTACAAGACCCTGATAAGGCCACAGTTGGAATACTGTGTCCCGTTCTGGTCACCCTATTATGGAAAGGATATTATTAAACCAGAAAGAATGCAGGAAACATTTACTGGGATGCTACTGGGAGTTCATGGTTTGAGTTATGAGGAGAGGCTGAATAGACTGGGACTTTTTCTCTGGAGCATAGGAGACTTAGGGGTGATCTAATAGAGGTCTATTAAATAATGAGGGGCATAGATCAGCTAGATAATCAATATCTTTTCCCAAAGGTAGGGAAGTCTAAAGCTAGAGGGTGTAGGTTTAAGGTGAAAGGGGGAGATGCAAAAGGAATGCAGAGGGGCAATTCTTTCACACAAAGGGTGGTGAGTGTCTGGAATGGACTGCCAGAGGTGGTGGTAGAGGCGGGTACAGTTTTGTCTTTTAAAAAGCATTTAGACAGTTACATGAGTAAGATAGCTACCAAGGGATATGGGCCAAATGGAGGCAACTGAGACGAGCTTAACAAAACAAAGCGGCAGCATGGACAAGTTGGGCCAAAGGGCCTTTTTCCATGCTGTGAATTTCTGTGACAATTCCAGAGAGTTGGTAGCATAGTGATGTTGTTGCTGGAAGCAATCTGTCTGTGTCATGCTCTGGAGACTCTGGTTCAAAGCCCACCATGGCAGATGGTGAAATTTGAATTCAATAAAAATTTGGAATTAAGTCTAATGGTGACTGTGAAACCATTGCCAATTTGTCATAAATACCCATTTGATTCACTAATGTTCTTTAGGGAAAGAAATCTGCCATCTGGCCTATGTGTGACTCCAGATCCACAGCAATGTGATTGACTGTTAAATGCATTCTGAAATGGCCTAGAGTGCCATTAGTCACTTCAAGAGCATTTAGGGATGAGCAATAAACACTAGCCAGCCAGCAATGCCCATATCCCATAAAAGGATACAAAAAAAAATGAGTAATTCTGATATAGCATGATCATGGAACAATGTCAAAACAATAATGTTGTTTTATCAATGAGCTGTGTCTTGGAATATAAGCCAAATAATCTACTTTGTTCACTCAAAAACACTAATACTTCATTTGATAAGTTGAGAAAGCTTTTTTTAAATGTGTTTAGATCTTGGTGTTAGAATTGTTTTGTTTGTATCGCTGCAGAAGCAGTTGTAGTTCAGTGTTGAGGTTAACAATCCATTCAGCACTTCAGTTGATGTGAATAATTATGATATCACCAGGAATGGATTTCTTGGGCAGAAGTTATGCAAGTGGGCAAAGATTTGACTTGGTTGTCCACAATTGCAATCTGAGCTGTTCTTCAGCTTCTATTTGTGAAGCAATTGGCCACATCCTCCCTGAGTCATCCTCAAGCACTTGAGGGTTGTCCAGGTTTTCCATGGAAGGTTGAAACCTGGGACCACTTGAGTCAGTTACTAGGTTACTGTTGATGTTTGCAGTCAAACAAAAGCTACGCCATTGAGAGAAGTTTTTAAAGTTTATTAGTATCATAGGTACATTTGTGTTGACACTACAATGAAGTTACTATGAAAATTCCCAAGTCACCACGCTCCAGCTCCTGTTCATATACACTGAGGGAGAATTTAACATGGTCAATGCACCTAACCAGCACGTCTTTCAAACCATGGGACGAAACTGGTGCACCTGGAGGAAACCCAAGCAAACACGGAGAGAATGTGCAGACATCAACAGTGACCCAAGCCGGGTATGGCAGCAGTGCTAGTCACTGTGCCACCCAGAAATGGAGCTGCTGTATGTTTGTGTTTTAGCTGGGGATACAGCATTTGAAATGAGTGCATGGTTTTCTTTTTAAGTTCTTATGTCAATGGGAGTATTATCAACCAGTAATGTTCTTTGAGGATATTTTCCTTGCAGACATCAGGAGGGTTCAGTGTGTGCTAGCAGAGGAAGTCAATTAAACTGTGTTGGCCTCAACGTCCTAGAAATGATTTTCATGACTTCCTGGAAGCGGGTATTTACTATGTTCACGTACCTGTCCTGTCCATTGCCCAACCCTCACCGTTACCCCCAAAAGAGAGAATGCTGGAAAATCTCAGCAGGTCTGGCAGCATCCGTAAGGAGAGAAAAGAGCTGACATTTCAAATCCTGATGACCCTTTATCAAAGATGAATATCTCCCACTTTCTATGCCTTATGACTTTAAATTCAGGTTCCTGATGCTGTGAGGCAGCAGTGTTAACCACTGTGCCATTGTGCCAGAAATTGCAGTGTAATGGGAAAACTGAAATTATCAATAACATTTTTAAAATTCTTAAACATTACAAGTAAGTTTGACTGCAGAATACTTGTCTGTTTCTTTCAGTAGCATACAATAATATAGTGCACTAATAAATTGCCAAAAATAGACCACTAGAGATGGAGTCTACTGGCTACTCTTCCCTAGGTGTGGGTAAACTTTCATCTCATGGACCTAGGTTGAAAATCTGGTTTGCATGGGAGGATAGTATGGGTTCTACCCATGACTGCAGCTGCAGTTGTGGCTTCCGTATACTACACTTGTTTTTTTCCCCTCCATTGTTTGTATTCTATCTTAGAGCATGGTGACTGATGCTAAAATATGGATCTAGAACCCTCAATTTCAATCTTGGGCACAACCTTGAAGTTGGATCCAAAAATGCATTCATCCCTATGTTGAGTATGGCTCAGATTTCCTGCAAACATCTAAATGTGACAAGGTCATACAAGAATGGAAATTGCTGGAAAAATTCAGCAGCTCTGGCAGTATTTGGGAGAGAAAACAGTTAACTTTTCAAATCTGTATGACTCATTTTCCTAGCTGAAGAGCAGGAGAAATGTGTTGGATTATATATTGTACAAGAGAGGATTGAACAAGAGTACAAGGTCTATGATTAGTGGCAGCTAGGAGAGATTGCAACAAAGATGTAGCAAAACCTAAGAACAAGTCACAAATGGCCCATAGGGAAAGGGTTTTTGCATTGGGACAAAATATATTTTTTGGAAAAAAGGTCAACTCATCCATCTCCCAAACAGATGCTGCCAGACCTGCTGAGTTTTTCCAGCATTCTCTGTTCTTGTTTTAGACTCCAGCATCTGCAGTTTTTTTTGCTTTTATATTCGTGACCTGGTTATAAATCAGCATAAGAGAGTGAATCTACATCGTGTATTTCTTCAAGTATGAAAATCCAAGTTTCAACTATTATTCACGCACGTTGGACACTGATTTGTTTCCCCTGATAGTCTTCCATCTCATGAGATGATAGTCATGCTTCATTGGTCAATGCTGGCTTAAACATAGCTCAGGAGCTGCACACCGGCATGGCAGTCTCTGCAATTGAAGGCAGTGAGCTGAGTAGACGCAGGATGCACCACCTTTGTTTTCTCTGGACCCTCTTCTTGCTAAAACCGAACTTTCCCTTTCTTCCCAGCTATTCCAATGTTCATCCAGACAGTCAGCCTCCAGACATCCCAGCAAGTGCAAATAGAGGAAATTCACTTATGCAACTCTAACCGAAGGCTACAATTATTAGATAGAAATTCATTCAGCCATAGTGATAGACAATTTTAAAAGATCAAAAAGATTTCGGCCTTCATAGACGAGTATGAAGTAGGAGACTTGCACTAAAAATCCCAAATATCAACTATTTCTTGGCTTAAATCTAGCAAATTCCCTTACCATTATGTCTGTCATATCATTGTTTTACCCAAATGATTGCATTGCAGCAGCACTGATCTAAGGCTGGCAAATGAATGCCATAATATCGATGTACTGATAACCAACTGACATATTTATATTATTGTCAGTTATGAGTGTGAGGATTCAGGGTAGTCCATTTAGGCCAGAGATTAGGAGACATTTCTTCAGCCGAAGAGAGGTGAGCCTGTGGAATTCATTACTACAGGGTGTAGTTGATGCCAAAGCATTGAATGTGTTCAGGAGGTAGCTGAATATAGTACTTGGGGCAAATGGGATCAAAGGTTATGAGGAAAAAGCAGGATTAGGCTATTGAGCTGGATGATCAGTTATGATTCTAATGAATGGTGGGGCAGACTCGAAGGGCCAAATTCCTATTTTTTGTTTCTTTGAGAAGTTAAACTAATAGCACCATCCATGCTACTAATCAATAGTGAAAGTTAAGAATTAATTTATGGTTACTTTTTATTGTGTAACTTAATGCATCTGAGCAATGATGTTTTTAAAGTAACATACTTAATTCCATATAAATTAATTTGTATGTTTCCAATGCTGTTCTCCGATTCTGTTATTTCACTTTATTCCACCTCTACTGGCACATTTTTTAATTACTAATCATTTTCTAGGAATGCCTTGGTGGTTATTTTCCAGACGTCGCTGGATTCCGGGGAAGTGCCGGAAGATTGGAAAACGGCTAATGTTACGCCGTTGTTTAAGAAGGGTGCCAGGCAAAAAGCGGGGAATTATAGGCCGGTTAGTTTAACGTCTGTGGTAGGTAAAATGTTAGAATCCGTCATTAAGGAGGAAATTGCGAGGCATCTTGAAGGGAATTGCTTGATAGGGCGGACGCAACACGGTTTCATTAAAGGGAAGTCGTGTCTGACAAATTTACTGGAGTTCTATGAGGATGTGTCTAGGGCAGTGGATAGAGGAGAGCCGGTGGATGTGGTCTTTCTGGATTTTCAGAAGGCGTTTGACAAGGTACCTCACAAGAGGTTATTGCAGAAGGTCAGGGGACATGGAGTTGGGGGTAGGGTGTTAGCGTGGATAGAGGATTGGTTGTCAAATAGGAGGCAGAGAGTGGGGGTCAATGGGTGCTATTCGGATTGGCGGTTGGTGACTAGTGGGGTGCCCCAGGGGTCGGTGCTGGGGCCTCAGCTATTTACCATTTATATAGATGATCTGGAGGAGGGAACCGAGTGCAGGGTGTCGAAATTTGCTGATGACACCAAGATTGGGGGAAAGGCAAATTGTGCGGACGGCGTGGAGAGTCTGCAGAAGGATCTAGATAGGCTGGGCGAATGGGCCAGGAAATGGCAAATGGAATTTAATGTTGGCAAGTGTGAGGTGGCCCACTTTGGTAGGAAGAATGGTAGGAAGGACTATTACTTACGTGGCGAAAAACTGCAGCAGGCGACGGTGCAGAGGGACCTCGGGGTCCTTGTGCATGAGTCGCAAAAACCCAGCTTGCAGGTGCAGCAGGTGGTCAGGAAGGCGAATGGGATGCTGGCCTTCATAGCGAGGGGGATTGAATATAAAAGTAGGGAGGTCTTGCTGCAGCTGTATAGGGCATTGGTGAGGCTGCAGCTGGAGTACTGTGTGCAGTTTTGGGCGCCGCACCTGCGCAAGGATATTTTGGCCCTGGAGGGAGTGCAGAGGAGGTTTACTAGGCTGATACCGGAGTTGAGGGGGTTGAGCTATGAGGAGAGGCTGAATAAACTAGGCTTGTACTCGCTAGAGTTTAGAAGAATGAGGGGAGATCTCATTGAGACGTATAAGATGATGAATGGGATGGATAGGATAGAGGTGGAGAGACTCTTCCCGCTCAAAAAAGACAGTAGGACTAGGGGGCACAGCCTTAAGATAAAGGGGAGGCGGTTTAGAATGGAGTTGAGGAGGAACTTCTTCACTCAAAGGGTGGTGAATCTCTGGAATTCTCTGCCCGTTGAAGTGGTGGAGGCTGCCTCGCTAAATATTTTTAAGAAGCGGGTTGATGGGTTTTTGATAAGAGAGGGGATTAAGGGTTATGGGGAGAGGGCGGGAAAGTGGAACTGAGCCACAACAGATCAGCCATGATCTTATTGAATGGCGGGGCAGGCTCGAAGGGCTAGATGGCCTACTCCTGCTCCTATTTCTTATGTTCTTATGTAGGAATGATGTACTGAGTTAAATACCCACACCCCACACTTCTGAGGAATATGGTATGGATGAATTCTATATTCTGCCCGATTTTTTTTTTCTGACTTCTGTAAGAAGTTTCACAACACCAGGTTAAAGTTCAACATGGTTATTTGGCATCATGAGCCTTGCAAGCATTGCTCCTTCGTCGGGTGAGTCATCTGATGGAGGAGCAGCACCCTGAAAGCTCATGATACCGAATAAACCTGTTGGTCTTTAAGCTGGTGTTGTGAAACTTCTCACTGTGCTCATCCCAGTCCAATGCTGACATTTCCACATCATTTTTGAATTTCAAATTAGTTGCCCAGTTTATCCAACATGTCCCCTGTCTCTGAATTTTTAAGGCAAATTATTTCAAAGGGTTTTAAATTCAATATATTTTGTTCTATTCTTGTTTGCAGTACATGGTTATTCCCAAATTTTCTTGGAATTGTGCATAAATGGACAACTCAGCATGAGCAAACACCATTCACCACAGTTTTTATTCAACTTTTTAAAAAGTTACACATTTCATATCCTCTCTTGATCATAACATTATTGCACATTGTATTTGCAACATACAGCATACATGGTACAGTGATAGATAATTATAGATTTTTATTAAGGGTTTGTAGAATTCTCTGCTCAATGGCAGCTGTAAGAATGTACTATTTGTACTTAAGTTGATGTCTGGCAGGTTCAAGCTATGTTCCCAATGGTCATCAGTTACCTATTTGTGTGCAGTTATGCAAGGCCCTTCTGCACATTGTAAATGTTCTTGGAGATGCCCCAGGAATGGCAACCAGATGTTACCAGGTCAAGAAGCAGATATCAAAATATATGTGCCTAAGTGATTCAAATGGATAAGGAAGGAGGAACCAAGGAATGCACACCTCCCTGGGGTGCTCATGCTTCATTCTTCAGTCACTAGGTTGTGCACTTGGCTGATGCATAATATTGCATCACTACTTGAAAGTGTTCGTCAAATTTTAATTGTATCAAAGATTTGTAGCATAACTATAGATGTTTCTTATATTAGAGTGCAATGTATGAAGGTGGAGCATTCGTGCATAATAGAAGTGGTAATATAACTACTGAATTTCTCTGAAAAATCACACTACTCCTCAGTAGACCCACCCCAGGGAGGTGTGCTTGCCTTGCTTCCTTCCTTATCCATTTGAGTCACTTGGGCACATATATTTTGATATCTGCTTCTTGACCTGATAATGTCTGGTTGCCATGTCTGGGACATTCCCAAGAACATTTACAGTGTGCAGAAGGGCCTTGCATAACTGCACACAAATAGATAACTAACCATTGGTAACATAGCCTGAACCTGCCAGATATCAACTTAAGTGCAACAGTACATTCTTACAGCTGCCATTGAGCAGAGAATTCTACAAACCCTTGATAAAAATCTATGACTATCTATTATCACTGTACCGTGTACACTGCTGCAAATACAATGTACAATAATGTTATGATCAAAAGAATGAGACGTGTAATTTTTTTAAAAAAGTTGAATAAAAAGATTTTGTGGTGAATGGTGTTTGCTCATGCTGAATGTGAGGTTTCATTTCTATCCAAAGTTTGTTTATCTATCTGTGTGTGCAGAGGTGAAAAGTATTTTATGCCATGGAGAGCACAAGTTGTTTAAGCTTCCTTCAATGTTCCATACAGCACATTAATCCTTTGATAGTCTCATAGAAGCAATATCAAAAAATAGCTAAAGGTACTGAATATCAAGAAATAGCTGAAGCAAAAGCTATGGACCCTGACACCATTCTGGCAATAGTACTGAAGACTTGTGCTCCAGGACTAGCTAAGCCTTTAGCCAAGCTGTTCCAATCCAGCCACAACACTGTCATCTACCCAACAATATGGAAATTGCCCAAGTATTTCCTGTCCACAAAAACGACAAATCCAGTCCAGCCAATTACCACCCCCTCAGCTTGTCTTGATCAGTGAAATAATGGAATGTGTTATTAACAGTGCTATGAAATGGCACAACAATACCTGCTTATTGATGCTCAGCTTGGTTACACCAGGGCCACTTGATTGCTGACTACCTCGACAAAAAGAACTGAATTCCAGAGGTGAGGTGAGAGTGACTGTTCCTGACATCAGTACAGCGTTTGACTGAGTATGGCATCAAGGATCCTGGTCAAACTGAAGTCAATAGAAATCAGGGGGAATACCTTCCACTAGTTGGAGTCGTATCCAGCACAAATCAAGATGGTTGTTATTGGAAGCCAGTCATCTCAATTGCAGGACATCACTGCAGAGATTCCACATGATAATGTCCCAAACAGGATGATCTTTGGTTTCTAAATCAATTAACTTCCCTCCATTATAAGATCAAAAGAATGACTGTTCACCAATGATTGCACAATGTTTTCGCACCTTTTGCAATTCCTCCACTACTGAAGCAGTTTGTGTATATATGCGGGAAGACCAGGATAACATTTTGGCCTGGGCTGATATGTAGCAAATAACACAGTGGTTAGCACTGCTGCTTCACAGTGACAGGGACCTGAGCTCGATTCCCGGTTGGGTACTGTCTGTGTGGAGTTTGCACATGCTCCCCATGTCTGTGTGGGTTTCCTCCAGGTGCTCCGGTTTCCTCCCATGTTCTGAAAGATGTGCTGGTTAGGTGCATTGACCCAAACCGGTGCCAGACTGTGGCAACTAGAGGAATTTCACAGCAACTTCATTGCAGTGTTAATGTAGTCTTTCTTGTGACTAATAAATAAACTTTAAAAGAAAGCAAGTGGAAGACAATGAGCTTCTTCATGAAAAGAGAATCTAACCATCTCCCCAAGACATACAATGGCATTACCATCACTGAATCCCCACTATCCCCATTCTGAATTACCACTGACCAGAAACTGAAATGGACAATCATAAATACTGTGGCTACAAGATCAGGTCAGAGGCTAGGAATTCTGAGATGAGTACCTCACTTCCTGATTTTACCCAAATCTTGCTCACCATATACAAAGTGCAGTTCAGGGCGTGAAGGAATACTCTCCATTTGCTGAATGAGTGCACCTCCAATCACTCAAGTTTGATACCATCTCAGGACAAAGTGCCCACTTGATCAGCATTTTGTACAATAATCTAAACGTTCATTCTCTCTGCCAACAATACGAAGTGGCAGCAGTGAGTACTTTATACAAGATGCAGTACAACAATTCGCCAGGACTCCTTGGGCAGGACACCTTCCAAACCTGCAACTTCTCATCTGGAAAGACGAGGATGATAGACGCATAGGACCACCATCACCTGAAAATGCCCCTCCAAACTACATACTATCCTGACTTGCAATTATTTCATCATTTCTTCATTGTTGCTTGATGGAAATCTTGGAATGCCTCTTCAGCACTGTGATGGTATCGATAAAGAACAAAGAACAAAATCAGCCCAGGAAACAGGCCCTTCGGCCCAACGAGCCCGCGCCGCCATCTCAACACCACCAGTCCCCCTCTCCACCCACGACCCCTGTCTAATGTTTTTTAAGGCCATCCAGATTGAGGGAATCTGATTTAGGGACAATTTATTCCTGCCAGTCAGCCTAACAGCACATCTTTGGGGTGTGGGAGGAAACCGGAGCACCCAGAGAAAACCCACGCAAGCACGAGGAGAATGCCCAAATCCATGTGTCTGCACAGCAATCAGTGATAGTCACTGAGCTGTTGTCTTGTCCAGTTTAGGCACACACTAACGACATGAAGCACTAAGCCAATCTCGAACAACCAAGAGCAGCCCCAGTACGACCCATCGTGTGTATGCACCTCGTTGGACACGAGGTGGACCGACTTAAAACCTGTGAATGGAAAGAGAAAAAAACATTATTGTCATACCATATCCGTTTACATTACCAGGGACGCCCCAATGCTAATGACCCTTATTTAAAACAATCTCCTATATCCACCCATCTCCAACCCAGTCATGTGCCTGTCTAAGTTACTCTTAAATGACTCTAGTGTGTTTGCCTCCACCACCTTAGTTGGCAGAGCATTCCATACCCCCACTACCCTCTGTGTGGAAAAACCTCCCTCTAATATCTGTGTTGTACTTCTCCCCCCTCACCTTAAGTCCATGGCCCCTTGTCCTAGGTGTCTCTATCATAGGAAATAGCTTACCTCTGTTTACTCTATCTATACCCTTCATAATCTTGTACCTCTATTAGATCCCCCCCTCAGTCGGTGTCTTTCAAGGGAAAAGAGCCCCAATTTCTTCAATCTTTCCTCATACCCCAGTCCTTCCATACCAGGCAACATCCTGGTAAACCTCCTCTGCACACTCTCCAGAGTCTCCATGTCCTTCCAGTAGTAAGGCGACCAGAAATGGACGCAGTACTCCAAATGCGGCCTAACCAACATTCTGTACAACTGCAACATTAGACTCCAGCTCTTATATTCTATACCCCTTCCTATAAAGGCTAACATACCATAGGCTTTCTTCACCACACTCTCCACTTGCACTGCCACCTTCAAAGACTTGTGCACTTGCACCCCCAGGTCTCGCTGCGATTCTATACTCCTTACGGGCTTACCCTTTACCATATAACTCCCCCCTACGTTATTTCGGCCAAAATGCATCACCTCACATTTATCCGGATTAAACTCTATTTGCCATGTATCTGCCTAATCAACCAGCCTATCAGTATTCTGCTGTATTGCCAGACACTGCTCCTCACTGCCTGCCAATCCAGCCATCTTGGTGTCATCAGCAAATTTGCTGATCACACCATCTACTCTGTCTTCCAAATCATTTATATATACTACAAAGAGAAGAGGTCCCAGTACTGAGCCCTGCAGCACACCACTAGTGACAGACCTCCAGCTAGAAAAAGACCCCTCCACTACTACTCTCTGACTCCTCTTTGCAAGCCAGTTCTCTACTCATCTAGATACCTGACCACATATCCCATGAGCTTTAATCTTCTGTACCAACCTACCATGAGGGACTTTGTCAGACGCCTCACTGAAATCCATATAGACGACATCAACGGCTCGTCCTTCGTCAACCGTTTTTGTCACCTCCTCAAAGAATTCTACCAGATTTGTAAGGCAAGACTTCCCCTTGACAAAGCCATGCTGCGTATCCTTAATCAGATCACAACGCTCTAAGTGCGCATGCATCCTATCCCTAAGAACCCTTTCCATCAACTTACCTACCACTGACGTTAAGCTCACCGGCCTATAGTTACCCGGGCTATTCCTCCTACCCTTTTTAAACAACGGTACCATGTTCGCTATCCTCCAGTCCTCTGGGACCTCACCTATGTCCAAAGAAGAGACAAAGATTCGCATCAGAGGCCCAGCAATCTCATCCCTCGCCTCTCTAAGCAGCCTAGGATAAATGCAATCGGGCCCCGGAGATTTATCGGTTTTAATGCCATCTAAAAGCCCTAACACTTCTTCCCTCGTAATCGATAGATCTTTCAATTGGTCTACCACTCCCTCGATGACCGTACTAGACATCAAGCCCCTCTCCTTCGTGAATACTGATGCAAAGTATTCATTCAGGATCTCCCCCATTCCCTCTGCCTCTAAGCACAATTCCCCACGTCTGTCCCTGAGAGGACCGATTTTACCCCTAACCACCCTTTTGTTCTTAAGATAGGAGTAAAACGCCTTTGGATTCTCCTTAACCCTACCTGCCAAAGCCATCTCATGCCCCTCCTTTGCTCTCCTAACTCCCCATTTGAGATACCACATACACTGCAGCAGTTCAAGAAGATGGCTCACTGGCGACACTTGAGAAGGGCTATTTGGAATGAGCAACAAATACTGGCCTTGCTAATGATGTCCACATCTCATGAAAGAATAAAAACAAGTTTGAGGTCTAAAAGGAAAGACACAAAGGCATTAGCATTAATCTTCCTTTATCCTAACATACACAGCTTTCTATATCCCCTGTTGAAAACATGCTTCCCTTTCTTCCTATCTGACTTTCTTTTGATAGAATCATACAGCACAGGAGGAGGTCACATAGTCCATTTGGCTGTGAACTTTTTGAGTTTTTCCATTAGTTCCACTCCCCTGCTCTTTTGCCACAGCCTTGATAATTTCTATTTCTGCACCATCATTGTACTGTTTCATTAAAAAAGTATCTTTTTTGTAAATTGCAGTTGTTTGGTGAAAACACGTGAAGCAATTAACGCTTGAGGTGCATCAATACTGATGGTTGCGGGCCATGCCTGATTCGGCTAGGCGTGTTTTTTCTTAAATAATGGTGTTATTTATAGGCTGGAAGCTAGGTCAGACATGCTTTTTTGAGTCATTTTTTAGAATTTGTTTTGAAACCTCAATGAATGTACTAGCTTGTGATTTGGAGCAATAGTATTGTATTGATGAAAAGAAATAATTTGCATCTATATGGCACTTTTGTTCTTAGGATGTCCCAAAGTACTTCAGAGTTGATGAATTGCTTTTAAAGTGTAGACATTTGTTTTAAGTATGGTAGCCTATTTATTCATTGAAAAATCCCACAAACAGCAGTGAAATAAATGATGAAATTTATTTTTGGTGGTAATGGTTGTGAGAGGAATATTCATTAGGACATCAGTGAAAGCTTCCTGTGCCAAGTTGAATATAACCCTGGGATCTTTAATATTCGCTTGACAGGGCAGAACACTGATTTAAAGCTCTTATGTGTAACACTTCATTGCTAATACCCAAATTGTGTTCAATGGATTGAACCGATAAACTTTTCATTTGGTTGAGAATGATACCAGCAGAGCCAAGTTAATGTGACTTTATTTTATAAACCAGGCCAAAGATGTTATGATTTATTTATAGATATCTCCTTCAGTAAGTGTTTTATAGAAGTTTGACTGAACATTTAAATTTGTGAACAATTCTTTATTCAGTATCTACATTCATGGATATGGAGTTAAACCAACTGGTTGCAAAATCATCCCTTAAGTCACTCTTTAATGTTTGTTTGAAATTTTCCTTTTGCACAGTAGTGCTTTATCAGAGAGGCAGAGTACATTCTGTGCTTTTTCTATCTGACCAGGTTGACTCCATGTGATTGTGTGTGCATGACTACTGCAAAGCCATATGCCTACAATGAGTTTGCCCCATACTCCCACCTTATGAATCTAGACCTTGCTTCAGACTGCTACGGAGAAGAAAGTACTACAAAGTTGGAGAGGAGATCACGATGAAACGAAAGTAGAGATTGGACTAGGTACAGACATAGAAGATCTCAAGGAAAGTTAGATAAAGTTTTTTTTTAAGTTTATTTATTCGTCACAAGGTTTAGATTAACACTGCAATGAAGTTACTGTGAAATTCCCTTAGTCGCAACACTTCGGCGCCTGTTCGGGTCAATGCACCTGACCAGCACGTCTTTCACACTCTGAGAGGGAACCAGAGCGTCCAGAGGAAACCTACAAAGAGATGGGGAGAATGTGCAAACTACACACAGACAGTGACCCAAGTCGGGAATCGAACCCAGGCCCCTGCTGTTGAGGCAGCAGTGCTAACCACTGTGTCACTATGATATTGGTAATGTAGTGCAAATTTGAATTTTAAATTCTGCAATTATTGTAATTTGCTCACCAGCTTTTTTAAATTTTTTTCTCCTAAAGCGATCAGTTATTTGATGGCATGAGCTTATGTAGTTGAAATTAATTTTTTGTGTATTGTCTTTGTTTGAAGTAACATTATTTCAATCAATCTAACTATTAATAAGAATTTCCAAATAGCTTGTTAAAAGTGTTGGCCAGACAGGAAGAACAATTAGTTAAATTGCTTAATTTATAGAAATTATCACTTTTTATGTAAACAGTAGACGAAAGACCAATTTGAGCTGCATGCAGCCATTTTGTGACTTCCTTATTGTGACTGTAGATGATACAAATTAGCTAGCTGGTCTAACTGTACTTCGTCATGTGCAAGATATTCTTGTATTAAGTGAGGATTCAAATACCCCTGAAAGGTTTGAAGATATTGCATGAAATGTTGCACGAAATATCACAAAGATAAGTCACTGATATTCATGCATATGTACTAAAGTTGTGCAATGAACAGAAAATGTTGATTCACAGAGAAGGTAATTGCGAACCCATTCCATTCATTGGTTTTGAGATGGCAGTATAGCATAATTACTGGAGGAACTGAAATGCAATGCTGAAGAAGAATGAGTTTGAAGTGACTGTGGCACGTGTTCTTTCTTCAAATTATGACACAGCACTGGGGAGTTGTGGATGTGGCACCCTTTTTAAAAATGGTGAGAAGGATAGGGAGGGTCCTTTTATGTCTTCTAGTTCCTTGAAGTTAGAATTACACATTTAGACTCAAATTTAGATCTAGATAGGCTGGGCGAATGGGCCAGGAAATGGCAAATGGAATTTAATGTTGGCAAGTGTGAGGTGGTCCACTTTGGTAGGAAGAATGGTAGGAAGGACTATTACTTACGTGGCGAAAAACTGCAGCAGGCGACGGTGCAGAGGGACCTCGGGGTCCTTGTGCATGAGTCGCAAAAACCCAGCCTGCAGGTGCAGCAGGTGGTCAGGAAGGCGAATGGGATGCTGGCCTTCATAGCGAGGGGGATTGAATATAAAAGTAGGGAGGTCTTGCTGCAGCTGTATAGGGCATTGGTGAGGCCGCAGCTGGAGTACTGTGTGCAGTTTTGGGCGCCGCACCTGCGCAAGGATATTTTGGCCTTGGAGGGAGTGCAGAGGAGGTTTACTAGGCTGATACCGGAGTTGAGGGGGTTGAGCTATGAGGAGAGGCTGAATAAACTAGGCTTGTACTCGTTAGAGTTTAGAAGAATGAGGGGAGATCTCATTGAGACGTATAAGATGATGAATGGGATGGATAGGATAGAGGTGGAAAGACTCTTCCCGCTCAAAAAAGACAGTAGGACTAGGGGGCACAGCCTCAAGATAAAGGGGGGGCGGTTTAGAACGGAGTTGAGGAGGAACTTCTTCACTCAAAGGGTGGTGAATCTCTGGAATTCTCTGCCCGTTGAAGTGGTGGAGGCTGCCTCGCTAAATATTTTTAAGAAGCGGGTTGATGGGTTTTTGATAAGCGAGGGGATTAAGGGTTATGGGGAGAGGGCGGGAAAGTGGAACTGAGCCACGACAGATCAGCCATGATCTTATTGAATGGCGGGGCAGGCTCGAAGGGCCAGATGGCCTACTCCTGCTCCTATTTCTTATTTCTTATGTTCTTATGTAAATTACTAGAGCTTAATTGAGTAAATTTCTAGCTACTCTGTAGCTGGTAGGCTGATGTATAGTTACTCGGTATATGGCACAGCAATAATCAGTGATTGTAAAGGGCTGGGAACAATTCGTTCCTAGCTCTTTACAAAGAATAGTATAACATATGCTTTAGATCAATAAAGTGAATTTGTGGGAACACTCTTTGACACCAAATTTAGAAGGTCACAGGTTGATCAACGATCGTGCAAATTTGTTATAGGCAAGTTGTGTTTGAAAATCAGACCCTACAATGCAGAAAGAGACCATTTGACCCATTGAATTGCACTGACTCTCCAAAAGAGCAGACCCTCCCCTCTGCCCTATTCCCATTACCCCCATTCATTTACCATGGCTAAGCCACCTAACCTAAACACTTTTGTACTGTAGGAGGAAACTGGAGCACCTGGAGGAAACCCATGCAGACATAGGGAGAATGTGCAGACTCCACACACTGACCTAAGGCCAGAATGGAACCTGGGTCCCTGACAGTGAGGCAGCAGTACCGTAACCACAATGCTACTGTGCTTTTATAAATTTGGCAGGAATGACTGATTGCATAAATAAATAGAGTAAGCAAATATAGTAGTGTGTATGCACTTTCACAAGGTGACATTCTTGAGATAGAAAGTTGAGTAAACAGAAAACTTTTAAACTTGGGAACCACGGGGCTACTTAACTCATGAACGTGATCTTCCATTTGATTAGTATTTCAATTCCATCCACCTCAAAAGTTGTAACAGCCTTGCATTATGGCAGGCTGGGACAAAAGATTAAATCACCTGGGATCGGGGTGAACTAGCTAGATGGATTCAGAATTGGCTTGGTCACAGAAGACAGAAGGTAGTAGTGGAAGGATGTTTTTCTGAATGGAGGTCAGTAACTAGTGATGTTCTGCAGGGATCAGTGCTTGGACCTCTTCTGTTAGTAATAAATATAAATGACTTGGAAGAAAATGTAGCTGGCCTGATTAGCAGGTTTGCGGATGATACTAAGATTGGTGGAGTTGCGGGTCATAATGAAGATTGCAGAGAATACAGTAGGATACAGGATAGGCTAGAAAATTGGGTAGAGAAATAGCAGATGGAATTTAATCCAGTCAAATGCAAGGTGACAGTTTTGGCAGGTGAAGTTCAGGTGGAAGCTACAAAAAAATGGCAGAACCATCAGGAGATAACTTAAAACACTACAGCACAAACAGGCCCTTCGGCCCACAAGTTGCGCCAATCGTATCCATACCTACCAGGCCATAGAACTATCTATAACTCCCAATCCCATTAAATCCCATGTACTCATCCAGAAGTCTTTTAAAAGACCCCAGCGAGTTCGCCTCTACCACCACCGACGGCAGCCGATTCCACTCACTCATCACCCTCTGAGTGAAAAACCTACCCCTGACGTCTCCTCTGTACCTGCTCCCCAGCACCTTAAACCTGTGTCCTCTCGTAGTGACCATTTCAGCCCTGGGAAATAGCCTCTGAGAATCCACCCTATCTATCCCTCTCAACATTTTATAAACCTCTATCAGGCCGCCTCTCAACCTTTGTCTGTCCAGGGAGAAGAAACCTAGCTCCCTCAACCTATCTTCATAAGGCATGCCTCCCAATCCAGGCAACGTCCTTGTAAATCTCCTCTGCACCTCCTCAATAGCTTCCACATCCTTCCTGTAGTGAGGCGACCAGAACTGCGCACAGTACGCCAAGTGGGGTCTGACAAGGGTCTTATAAAGTTGCAGCGTTACCTCCAACTCCTAAACTCAATCCCTCGATTAATGAAGGCCAGTACACCATGCGCCTTCTTGACCACATCCTCCACCTGCAAGGTTGATTTAAGACTCCTATGGACCCAGACCCCAAGGTCCTTCTGCTCCTCAACACTGTTAAGAGTCCTACCCTTGATATTGTACTCCTTCATCCCGTTGGACCTGCCAAAATGGACCACTACACATTTATCTGCATTGGTCCATCTGCCACTGCTCCACCCAGTCTTGCATCCTGATATGTCACGCTGCAACTTCTGACATCCCTCCAGACTATCCACAACACCACCAACCTTCATGTCATAAGAACATAAGAAATAGGAGCAGGAGTAGGCCATCTAGCCCTTCGAGCCTGCCCCGCCATTCAATAAGATCATGGCTGGCGAACTTACTAACCCATCCCTCCACTTCCTCATCCAGGTCATTTATGAAAATGACAAACAGCAAGGGTCCTAGAACAGATCCCTGGGGCACCTCCATGCAGAAAAAGACCCATCCACAACCACTCTCTGCCTTCTGCAGGCAGGCCAGTTCTGGATCCACAAGGCCAAAGCCCCTTGGATACCATGCCCTCTCACCTTCTCAAGAAGACCTTATCAAATGCCTTGCTGAAGTCCATGTAAACCACATCCACCACTCTTTCTTCGTCAATGTGTTCAGTCACATTTTCAAAGAACTCAATTAGGCAAATAGATAGACACACAAAAAGACCTGGGTATGCAAGTCCATAGATCCTTAAGTGGCAGCACAGGTGGAAAAGTTGTGAAGAAAGCATTTGGCATGCTTGCCTTTATCAGACAGGGCGTCGAGTATAAACATTGGCGAATAATGTTAGTGATATAAAACATTGGTTAGGCCACATTTGGAATATTGTGTCCAATTCTGGTCACCACACTATCAGAAGGATGTGGAGGCTTTGGAGAGAGTACTGAAAAGGTTTACCAGGATGTTGCCTGGTATGGGGGATATTAGCCATGAGGAGAGATTGAATAAACTGGGATCTTTCACTCTGGAAAGGAGGAGGCTGGAGGGTGGCAACCTGTTAGAAGTTTATAAAATTATGACAGGTATAGATAGGGTGAACAGTTGGAAGCTTTCTCAGAGCAGAAATGACAATTATGAGGGGGCACAAGGTCAAGGTAAGGGAGAAAGGTTCAGTGGAAATGTGTGGAAGGTTTTTTCGAGTTGTGGCGGCCTGGAATGCACTCCAAGTAAAGGCAGACACGTTAGCGACATTTAAGACTTAGCTAGGTAGACAAGCAGTTGATCTCGTTGGGACAACATGATCATCGCAGGCTTGGAGGGCCAAAGGGCCTGTTCCTGTGCTGTACTGTTCTTTGTTTTTGTAACAGAAACCTTGCAGTCTCAGGTTTTCAAATCTTCAGTTAATCTAACCTTATCCACATTTTGGGGAAGAGTTAGGATAAATTTGTGTTGCTTAGATTCAGAAGGATTGTGTAAATTATTTAGATTTGTGTTTGTGGAGTGCAGCCACAAAATTTATGATGGCAACTGTCAGAGGTGTTGCAAACAGTGATACTGGGTGATATGAGATAATGGGGTTATGCAGCTTGGGGCAAAAACAATAAATGGAAGCAGACTTTCAATGGAAAGACACTGTTGAACAGAAATTTGGGGGAGTTCAAATACATATTCAGTATGAATCCACAATATGGATAAAATAACCTTCTCCTTGGGTAACTCATTCAAATCGTGTCATTTACAATTTGGTGAATTCAGAAAATTTGGTAATTTGCTGGCTAGAATCAGAATGACCATGAAGCTGCTAGATTGCTATTTTTCCAAAAAAAAGCTACGTTACTCAGTCTTCACAGCCTTAGTGCAATGAGGGTTGGGCAATGCTCATGTCAGGAAAATATCATTTTCAGTATTTATTTGGCTAGTAAGCTGTAACCTATCTCAGACTTGTAGCGCAATTTTATTTGGAAATGAGATAGCATTATGTGGCAGTTGGTGTTTTACAGCATCAAGATTGGAAAGAACAGGAATGGGAAATCAGTTGAGCCAAGTTATAATTATTGGAGAATAGTTTTACAGTCTCCTCAGAGGGTTAACTTTTGAAGAGAAATACAAACTTCCTGTTATTAACTAATGACATGTCAAGATTTCAGTTTTTTAAACTATTTTACTACATCAAATGATTAATAAAACACTACTGACTAAATACCGTTTTCTGTTGCAGACAACTTGCGCTTTATAATAGCGAAGCAAATGGTTCTTTGTCATTTATCCCCCTTCAAGAAAGGACAGTTCTTATAGCAAACGGTTCACAGTTGCTTCCAGGTTCTAATTGATTGCTTCCTCCTGACCTTAGAACTGCCTTTCACTGAATTGTGCTCAAGATCCCTTCCTCTAGTTTGAAGCTAGGCAAATTTTCCAACTTCCTTGAACTGCTCGCAGCCTCTGTTTTAAATCTGAATGTAAGCTCCCATCCCTGTTCTGTGTGGTAAACAATAGTAAAAAGTCTGACAACACCAGGTTTTAGTCCAACCTATTTATTTGATAATATTCTCACTAGCTTTCGAGGGGACAGCCTCTTCGTCAGGTGAATGGAGAGTTCTGGCCTCAGACAGAGCATATAAAGCACAGACAGTTTAGAGATAATCTCTAAACTGTCTGTGCTTTATATGCTCTGTCTGAGGCCAGAACTCTCCATTCACCTGACGAAGAGGCTGTCCCCTCGAAAGCTAGTGAGAATATTATCAAATAAATAGGTTGGACTAAAACCTGGTGTTGTCAGACTTTTTACTGTGTTTACGCCAGTCCAACGCCGGCATACCCACATCATGGTAAACAATAGTCAGCAATTTCTTTGCTTAAGGCGCAGGCCTGGCTGACTATGTTTCTTGCTTTCTACTTCTCACTTGGCTGCAGGCCACACAAGACCAAAGTAAAGTTACAACTGCTGTGTGTCTGTGACATGGCTGGTTTATCAGAGCCTGTAACCTGATACTGAAATGGCTTCCTCACCATCTTTCTCATGGTAATGGGAAATACACTGCTTAGTAATCAAGTAGAAATGTTGATTGGTTATCTTTGATACCAACTCCTCAGAAGTAAAGGAGTAGTTTACAGCACCACTGTTTACAAGTTAATAGTTTGACTTTGGGAGAGTTGAGATCTATTCATGGTCTTCTCAATAGCTTCTGGTATTGTCTACAAACTCAAATACCTTGCACCTTCCTTGTAAAACAATGCTGAGTGTTTCTTCAATCTCTAAACAATTAAATAACCAAATTGCTAGGCAGACTCGAGCACTAGTCATGTGAGCCCTTTCATCTACCCTACACTCAAAGCTGAAGTCCTATACTGTAGTAACCTTGTAAACCACAACATGATGGCACAGTGGTTAGCACTGCAGTCTCACAGTGGCAAGGATGCAGGTTCAATTCGTGGCTTAGGTCACTAAGTGGGGTTTGCACGTTCTCCCATGTCTGCTTGGGTTTCCTTCAGGTGCTCCAGTTTTCTCCGTCCGAAAGACATTTGGGTTGGGTGCATTGGCCATGCTAAATTCTCCCTCGATGTACCTGAACAGGTGCTGGAGTGTGGCGAATAGGCGATTTTTCACAGTAACTTGACACAAATAAACTTTTTAACTTTAACCTTTAAGTTGCAATCCGAAAATATAATTTTATAGACTTCTATTGTACCAATAATAATCTTGGGCTTTCAGAGCTTCAGGGCAGCTTCAGTCTTGGAATCTTGTAAAGTAATTTGGAATGAACTTCATGTTGATTTCAGCAGTAGTTTTCCAATTATTGTCTTTGTGCTCTACATTAAAAACTGACACATTTTGGTTGACCTGGTTTGAGAAAACCAAAGTGCCACTTAGTGCTGCACAGTTGCGATTAGCTAACTCAGCTGCAAGAGTAAATATTTTTGGCAAAAATGCCCAGTAAATGTGCAACCCTCAAAGATGCTTAACATTTCCAAATATGGCCCTCGATTGAAGCGTGGCTTGACATCATTAATGTGGATATATGGTTGTTAGTGTTTCCTGTGTTATACACAGCTGAAACCTGACTGGAAGTGGTTCTGTGGTAATACTTTGTCTTAAATGAGCAGCATGCCTTCATGACTGGTGTAAAGCTGTAAATATTCTATGGCAATATGCTACTTTTCACTTTTAATTCAAGTAGACCAATACAAATTTGAACTTGATTTATTATTGTCATGTATTATATAGTGAAAAGTATTGTTTATTACGCACTATACAGATAAAACCACTGTATATAGAGAAGGAAAGGAGGGAGTGCAGAATTTTAGTCATAGCCAAGGTGAGGAGAAAGATTAACTTAATGCGAGCTAGGTCCATTCAAAAGTCTGAAAGCAGCAGGGAAGAATCTGTCCTTCAGTCAGTTGGTACATGATCTCAGACATTTATATCTTTTTCCCGATGGAAGAAGGTGGAAGAGAGAATGTCCGGAGCGTGTGGGGTCTTTGATTATGCTGGCTGCTTTTCTGAGACAGTGGGAAGTGTAAACAGTAAGTGGATGGGAGGTTGATTTGAGTGATGGACTGGGCTTCATTCACGATCCTTTGTAGTTTCTTGCAATCATGGACAGAGCAGGAGCTAAGCTGTGATACAAACAGAATACTTTTTGTGGTGTGCCTGAAGAAGAGCTGACATGCCAAATTTCCTTAGTCTTCTGAAAAAATAGAGGTGTTGGTGGATTTTCTTAATTATAGTGTCAGCATGGAAGGACCAGGACAGGTTGTTGATCTGGACATCTAGAAACTTGAAGCTCTCGGGCAGCTCGTGCTGCTACTTATGTCCAGTTTAACCTTTCAGAATGTATATGCTGGCTAATTTTAATGTAAGCATGTGTTCTCAGTCACCTGCTTTCAGGCTTCAGTGAGTGCAACAGCAACCAATGTAAGAGGTTCACTTTTGTCTCACTTGGATGATAACTCATTCTCTAGTGGCTTGAGATAAATTCTGGAACAATTAATTTCTCTAATAGCACAAATTAGGATTTGTAATAATTTATGTTAAAACCTGTTCATTCTTTGGAATGTCTGCTACAATGTTAGCTTATCAACAACGTTAAGCTAGACTTGTTCAGCTATGTTATAACTAAGTTGTTTGGCACGCAGTATGTATTTACTTCACTGTTATGTCAAGTGTTCAGTGTGTCTAATTGCTGTCCTTGAATTTTAATGCATGTATAAGCACCTGGATTGAATTATTGCTGTTATTCATTTGTAATAAACGCAGGACTTTGTTTTGCAAGACTGGAGCGTACACAGCTTGAGGTAAAGTGTAATTCAGATCTTGGCTGCCTTTGGATATTGGATTTAATTGGAGATTTTAACTTGAGAAATTGATTCATTATTTAATTCTTACACTTGGGAGGGTGAGATATTCCATCTTAACGCTCAACAGATGCTTACACCTGTCTCTAGTACCCTCCCTCTCTGGCCTCCTGCCTGTTCTTGACCTTTGAATTGAGAACTGTTGATATGGTATGAGACATCTTTCTGTTTTTCTCACTTAACCTAGCCTGACTCCTTCTGAGCTTGCTGTACTCAGTTCTTTCAGATCCATCCCTGACTTTATCAAACCTACTGGCAAAAGGCTGAGCACCAACTCTCAAATGCTTACTCTGACGCCTCTTCTCTCTCCACCACCACCACCACCACCACCACCCCCCCAAACAACAAGCCATTGTTTCCAGGACTTGTCACTGACCTCACCACCTCCAGAGAGTTTCCAACCTCCCCCAGCTCCCCACAGTCTGCTCTATCTCCTTGCCATAACCCACAGACAAGACTGACCTGATAGACCCATTGTATCAGCCTGTTTCTGCCCCAGAAACTCATTTCTTCCTATCTTGACTCTGTCCTCTCTTCCTTTGTCAGATCTCTTCCCACCTCTATTTACAAGTCCCCTGATGTCCTACATCTTATCAACAATTTCCTGGCTCTAACTGCCTCCTGTTCAGAAAGGATGTCCAATCACACTACGTTTCTATTCCCCACCAGAGGGCTCTTTGCCTCTTCCTTGCACAGAGGCCAGAGCAATCCCCATCCACCACCACTGTCTAGCTGAACTTGTTCTTTCACTCAACAACTTCCTTAACACACTAATTTCCTGCAAATAAAAGTTTATGGGTAACCGCATGGACCCCAGTTATGCCTGTCTTTTTGGGGGTACTTGTAACATTCCTTGTTCAAGTTCTTTTTCCTTTAATGTATCAGTACTGCTTCATGCTCTTACTTGGACCTTGAAAATTATATTTTTTTCTGCCCCCCCCCCCCCCCCCCCCCCAAAAACCCCAATTCCCATTCTTGGTGATAGACCACCAACGTTCATCACAAGCCCACTGACTCCCACAACTGTCTTGACTACATGGTTCCTCCCACCATGTTTCCTGTAAGAACTCAATCTCATTCTCCCAGTTCCTCCACCTTTGTCGCATCAGATGATGACACTTCTGACGTGTGCCTTTTTCCTGAAACGAGGATTCCCCATCCACCGAGGTTGGCATGGCACTCAGTTGTGTCTGACCCATCTCCCACACCTTTGCCCTCTCTCCCAAAGCCTTGTTAGAGCCCCCTTCTTCTGTCTTTTGACTCAGCCAGCCTTCACATTCGAAGGATCATCCTCCACCATTTTCACCAATACCAATGCGATGCCATGACCAAAACCTATTTCCTTCATTTTTCCATCAGCATTCTGCAAAGATGGCTGCCTCCATGTCAGCCTGCTTCACTTTTCCATCACCCCCAACTCCTCCCCTTCCTATGGCAGCTTCCCACGTAATTACAGAAGGTGAAACATCTGCCCCTTTTACCTCCTTATTGTCCAAGGCCCTAGACATTTCACCTGCATCATCTTCAATTTGATCCACTGTATTCGCTGATCCCAATGCGGTTTCCTCTACATTGTGGAGACTAAACATAGACTGGGTCAGCAGTCTGGGTTTGCATAACACCACCCCTCCCCCCCCACCTTTGTGAAATCCCAGAAAAGGTGATCAGATACATGGTCACGTAATCTGTTCTAGTGTTCGTTGAGGGGCACTTGTTGACCAAGGCATCAAACAAATTTTCTCTCGCTTCAAAGAGCGTTGTGGCATCTTTCACAAGCAGGAAGATAAAAATATAAACAAAACTGTTAGAAATACTCAGGTCAGGTTTCATCTATGGAGGAAGAGTTGATATTTTCAGGTCGACATGATCTTTCATCAGAACTGTTCTAAAAAGTCATCCTGACCTGAAATGCTGTTTTGTTTCCCATAAGTGCTATCTTCAGTATTTTCAGCAAACAGTATTTTGCTTTTGTATCAGGCAAATAGAACTTTGACTTTACTTATAATTGAAAAGTTGGAATCTTTATTGCAGTGTAGCACTCCCTTAATACTGCATGCCTAGATTATGCCTAGGGTGGCGCAGTAGTTAGCATTGTTGCCTCAGCCTAGGTTTGAATCCCAGCTTGGGTCACTGAGTGGAGTTTGCACGTTCTCTCCATTGTCTGCGTGAGTGTCCTCCGCGTGCTCCGGTTTTCTGCCACACTGTGAAAGACGTGCTGTTTAGGTGCATTGACCCGCACAAGCGCCAGATTGTGGCGATGAGGGGAACTTCACCGTAACTTCAATGCAGTGTTAATATAAGCCTTATTTGTGATTAATAAACTTTTTTTCAAATATCGTACTCAAGTATTTCAAGTGGGCTTGAATCCACAACCTTCTGACTGAGGTTAAAAGTTAAAGTTTGTTTATTTGCCGCAAGTAAGGCTTAATTAACACTGCAGTGAAGTTACGGACTAATCCCCTAGTCACCACATTCTGGTGCCTGTTCAGGTCAATGCATCTATCCAGCATGCCTTTCAGAGGAAGGAGTGCTACTCCTGAATCAAGACCAACAGAGTCAAAAGACTTCCTCACATGCTGTGAGTTGAGAGGAAGTGACTTGGGGGGAAAAAAAATTTTGGCTAAAATTGAGTTTTGACTCACCATAAGTTTATTGTGGAGAGGTATAAACATTGTTCAATGGGCAGTACCAGAGGATATCAACAAGCATACATTTTAAAAATGTCTATCCTCGATTCTGTGGAAAGCCTTATTTTGTTTCTGTTTGCTTTCAGACTGTTTGTCTTCTGAAGCTAATAGTTATTCAGGTGAAATTTCCTGTCAAGCAAGGAAATAAATTCTCCTTTTTGAAATTAATGGAGAGTGCCATCTTTAACCCACTGTTTCCAAAGTAAATTCTACAATCTGTTTAATGGATCACTGAAGTGACTAAAGTAGTTTATTTGTATAAAGTTCATATTGTTTGGCCTATGTGTTGTGTACACAACAATGTTTTCACGCCTCCACAGCCGCACCCCCTCGTCCCTCACCCCATACCTTATGATCTTTTGGCTCCAAGAGCTATATCGGATTTCTCTTTGAAACCGCAGAATGTTTTGGCCTCAATTACTCCGTGGTAATGAATTCTACAAATTCATCACTCGGTGAAGAAATTTCTTCTCATCTCAGTCCTGAAAGGTTTACCCCTTGTTCTGGAGTCCCCCACCACTGCAAGCATTCTTCCTGAATTTATCCTGTCTGATCCTGTTAGAATTCATTGTGTCTATGAGACCCCTCTCACTCTTCTAAACTGTAATGAATATAGTCCTAACTAACTTAATCTCTCCTCATATGACATCCCAGGAATCAGCGTGGTAAACCTTCACTGTGCTCCCTTGATAGAAGGAACACCTTCCTTCAGATAAGGAAACCAAAACTGTACACTATACTCCAGGTGTGGCCTCACCAAATAGAATTGCTGTAAAACAGCCCGATTCTTGTACTCAAATCCTATCACTATGAAAGCTAATGTACAATTTGCCTTTTTTACTGTATGCTGTAGCTGCGCACATACTTGCAGCAACTGATGCACGAGGTCACCAAGGTCTCGCTGAGGATCGACCTCTCAATTTACAGCTATTCAGATAATCTGCCTTCCCATTATTGCTACTGAAGTGGAGACCACCACATTTATCCACATTACACTGGATCAGCCCTGTATGTGTCCACTCAGCCTGTCCAAATCAAGCTGAAACATCTTTGCATCCTCCTCCCAGCTCATCCTCCCATCCAACATTGTATCATCTGTAAATTTGGAGATATATTTAGTTTCTTTATGTGAAACATTAAATGAACAGCTGAGGTCCTAGCACAGCTTCTTGCAGTACTCCCTTAGTCACTTGCTTCCAATCAGAAAAAGACCCATTTATTTCAACTCTTTGCTTTTGTCTGCTGGCCAGCTTTCTATCCATCTCAGTACCTGTAATCCCATGTGCTTTAGCTTTACATAGTAATCTGCTATGTGAGACCTTGTTGAAAACCTTCTGAAAGTGTAAATAAACCACAACCAGTGGTTATCCTAGGTCAGCTCTTCTAGTTACATCTTCGAAGAATTCCAGTAGATTCATCAAGCATATTTTCCCTTTCGTAAATCCACACTAACTTTGTCTGATAACAGCACTGCTTTCCAAATGCTGTGCTATGAAATTCTCGATAATGGATTCTAGCAACTTCCCTACTACCAACACTAGGTTCATTTGTTTTTTAGTTCCCTGTTTTCTCTCTATCTCCCTTTTTGAATAGCGGGCTTGCATTAGCTACTCTCCAATCTGTAGGAACCATTCCAGAATCAAGAATTCTGGAAAATGGTCACCAATGGATCTATTATTTCTGAAATCACTTAAGTACTCTGGGATGGAGTTTTTTTTTAAGTTAAAGTTTATTTATTAGTCACATGTAAGGCTTACATTAACACGGCAATGAAGTTACTGTGAAATTCCCCTAGTCTTCACAGTCTGGTGCCTGTGTGGGTCAATGCACATAACCAGCACGTTTTTCAGAATGTGGGAGGAAACCAGAGGAAAGACATGCAGACATGGGGAGAACGTGCAACTCCACACAGACAGTGACCCAAGCTAGGAATCGAACCAGAGTCCCTGGCTCTGTGAGGCACCAATGCTAACTGCTGTGCTACCATGCTGTCCACATCAAGCTTTGGAGATTAATCTGCCTTCAATAAGAGCTCAAAGTACAAATTTCATTCATTAGTCACTTCTATGTTCTCGGTTATGAAGTCCCCCATTTCTGACTGTAAGGGGCCAACATTTCTTGTCAATCTTTTCCCCCTTGCACCTTGATAAAAAAAATTTCTATGATATCATGATCACTTATCCTCAAGGATTCTTTCACAACTAGGTTGCCAACTAATCTTTTCTCATTGCATGATAGCCAATCCAAGGTAGTCTGTTACCTCATTGGTTCCTTAACGCATTGGTCCAAAACACCATCCCGTATACACCAGAAATTCCTCCTCTGACTATTTTGACTCAGGCAATTTACTTGCAGATTAAAGTCACCCATAATCTCAGATGCTCTTTTATCACACGCATTTCTGATTCCCTGTCTAATACTATTCCAGACATTGCCACTACAGTTTGGTGGCCTGTATACCACCTCCATGATCTGTTTTCCCCCTTGATGTTTCTTGACTCGACCCATACAGATTCCACATAATCTGTGTTAGTATCTTTGCTCAATATCTTCTTTAATCAACAATGCAACTCCACCACCTTTTCATTTGCATCTGTCCTTCCCAAACATTGAAGAGCCCTCAATGTTAAGTTCCTATCCTTGGTCACCATGGAGCCATGTCACCATAATGCCAACAGTCTCATACTACTTTACATCTATCTATGCAACAAATTGATCCATTTTATTTTGAATACTCCAAGTTTCCTAAGGCTGGTCCTCTTAATGTTGTTGTCCTGTTCTTACTGGGTTTTTTTTCTGCGTCCTTAACTGTTTCTGGCCCTTGATTTTTCTGCCTATCACTTTATCTATTCTCCTGACTGTCTTTTCCTCTTGTTCTTGATTTTCCCTGCTCTGAATCTTTGCATAGGCCATAATAATTTAAATCCTGCCCAAACACGCTTTCAAGTATCCCCACAAGGACATCAGTCCCTGTCCTGCCCAGGTGCAACCTGTCCAGTTTGTCCAGCCCCACCTTCCCCAGAACTGGTCACAATGCCCCAGGAATCTGAAACTGTCCCCCTCGAGCCATCTTTTCAGCCACATCTTCATCCTATATGTCCTGTTGTTTCAACTGTGACTAGTACATAACACTGGTAGTAATCCTGAGATAACTACTTTAGAGGTTCTACTTTTCAGCTTGCTTACTAGCTCCCTATATTCTGCTTTTAGGACCTCATCACTTTTTTTTACCTGTGTCATTTGTACTAATGTGTATCAGGACAGTCGGCTATTCATCCTTTCCCTTCAAGATGTCCTGCAACTGCTGAGACATCCTTGACTTTTAATTTTCAGGTAAGGCTGCATTGTAGCAAGATCAGGAATATTGATTTTTCACTTTCACCGTATAATAAGCACAGTGGTTAGTTAGCACTGCTATCTCTCAATGCCAGGGACCCAGGTTCAATTCCCGGTTGGGGTCATTGTCTGTGTGGAGTTTGTACATTCTTGGGTTTCCTCCGGGTACTCCAGTTTTCCTCAACAGTTTGAAGATGTGCTGGTTAGGTGAATTGGCCATGCTAAATTCTCCCTCAGTGTACCCAAACAGATGCCAGAGTGTTGTGACTAGGGAATTTTCACAGTAACTTCATTGCAGTGTGTAATCCTACTTATGATTAATTAACTTTTCACTTTAATGTAATAATCCTAATAGCCAGTTGGTGAAGGAAGAAACCAGAGGGAGTCTTTACTTGAACTAAATTTATTCTAAGTGAAACAGTGCAGATATATAACTCCTGACCCCTCTCAACTCTTGTGTTATTGTCTCCAGTTGTGCTCTCAAATAACCATTCAATCAGTGCTGTTCGCCTGTATGTGCTTAACTTTGCTGTAATTGCTGTGGAGACTGGTAACTTTTAAATAAGAGATGTGAATTTCCCAATGTCCAATGCAAAGAATCGCATTATAGAATTCACACTTTAAGAAACAAACTAAAATCAATATCAACTAAAGATTATTTAGTAGACAATTTGTTGTCTTGGTCACCTTCATCTCAAAGGATAAACGTGACCACGCGCATTACTGCAATGTTTGGTTGGATTCAGATGGGTACGTAGGTGACTGCTAAGGCCAATCTGTGCCTCAAATTCTGCTCAACTAGGACAGGATACTACAGGTGTTTTGCTGGCTTTTAGGGTCATCTCTTATTGCATTTTCTCTCTGCCTGATATGTGCTTGCTTTTGAAGGAAGCCACACCATTTTTATTTTTTGTGCTAGGTGCAGTGATCCTGGGTGAACTTCTCCCAGGACTCAAAGTCAATATCAAAACCTCTCAAGTGTGTCATTCAGAGAATTCTTGTAGTGC
The DNA here is from genome assembly GCF_965287045.1 of Carcharhinus amblyrhynchos. Taxonomy (NCBI): domain Eukaryota; kingdom Metazoa; phylum Chordata; class Chondrichthyes; order Carcharhiniformes; family Carcharhinidae; genus Carcharhinus; species Carcharhinus amblyrhynchos. The sequence continues at coordinate 40,395,731 of NC_137324.1, read as the reverse complement.
TCCTTTGACTGGTCTGAAAGTGCACCCCAGATTCAATGCTTCCATTGAATATTTGCTTTGATAAATATCAGGCATTCTGGCTTCATGACCAGCCTGTGCGGCTGTCTCAATATAATGTGGATGCCAGGTAAGACAGCTCGAATGAGTAAATTTGAGATTCTAAGCCCAACTGTTTTGATGCAAGGAAGCCAAGTAAAGTCTACCACATGCTGAGGAGAATTGATAAGATGTTAATACTATATGATTGTACATTCTTTTAATTGGGAGGTCATGCATCTGTGACAGGACCTGAAAGTAGGCGGCTGCTGCTGCACTTGTTGTTTAATGGAGATGCTGCCTATTAGAGTATATTCTCACAATTTTCTTTTTACATTTTCATCTCCAACATAGAATAAGAGTGCAAAAGAACGTGTAGATTAGAACCATTAGTTTGACGATCACCTGTTCCTGTGCAGTGTGTAGAATCAAAATTGCACAAGAGTAAGAACAAACTTATTTCTGTTACGGACTGTTGCATGAAAAGAAGCCATGATATGGAGATGCTGGCATTGGACTTGGGTGGGCACAGTAAGAAGTTTCACAATACCAGGTTAAAGTCCAACAGGTTTATTTAATATCACATACTTTTGGGGCGCTGCTGCTTCATCAGGTGAGTGGAGAGTTGGGTTCACAAACATAGACTATGTCTGTCAATATAGGCCATGTCGACAGAGACTCAAAAGAAGCCAACTGATGTATGGGTTTGTTTGAACTGGAGCACTTATGAGATGTGGCCTTTGATTTTGAAAACTGGCAAATGTTTCATTTCTGGCTTGGTTAGAGTTTGTCTTTTTTTAAGTTTTGAAAATGAATGAATGCAAAATGTGAACCCTAGAAGTGTAAATCTGTCTCTCAAGTTGATTTTCTAATCTATTTATTCTGTCCTTTATTCTCTTCCTTCACCTTGCCTTTAACTCTGCCAAATGTAATCACTGTTGCCAAGATGTTCTGATATACACTTCAGTTACCAGTTTCCCTTTTGCAGAATTCTTGCATGCAGAAAGATTTTCTTAACCACTCCCTACTGCACAACTCCCGTTGCTTAAAAAAAGTGTTAAATAAAACTCTCTCCTTCTCCCTGTTAGTTGCCTGTGACAACAGAAGACATTAGATTCTCCCACTGTTGGTTGCACTCTTTAGCTTGTAGTTGTAGTTGTCAGGAAATTGAGAGTTCGTGTCCCACTCGAGAGATTTCTGACACATCAATGTGGTACTGACAGGATACTGCAGTGAATTTTGGTTGGATTGTCTCCATTTGCCACCTCAGATGGATGTAACACATCTCTCACCACAACTTCAAAGAAAGGCAAGGCAGTCAGTTATTCCTGGTGTTTTGGCCAATATTTATCCCTCAGTCAACATCCCAAACAGATTATCAAGTCATTTTCACATGCTGTTTGTGCAAACATGCTGTGTGCTAATTGGATAACATGTTTCTTGCTTTACAACAGTGACTACATTTTGGAAATATTTTGTTGCTTTGTGTTGCAATATCCTGAGGTCATCAAAGGTGCTATATGAATGTAAGTCTGGTTGTTTAAAATGCCAGCATTCAGGGCATTGAGTATAATTCCTGGTGTGGTGGCACAATGGTTAACACTGTTGCCTCATAGCGCCAAGGACCCGGGTTGGATTCTCAGCTTGGGCCACTGTCTATGGGCAGTCTGCGTGGGTTTCCTTCAGGTTCTGCGGTTACCTCTGAGTCCAAAGATGTGTGGGTTAGGTCATGCTAAATTGTCCCTTAGTGTCAGGGGGACTAGCTAGGGTAAATAAATGGGGTTATGGGGATAGGACCTGCGTGGGAATGTGGTTGGTGCAAACTCAGGGGCCAAATGGCTGCCTCTTGCACTGTAGTGATTCTATGAATCTACATTGTTGTTACATACTACTGGAAATATGGGGCAACAAATCAACCATTGGCTTCAAGATTACCTGCTCCCGTACAATAATATTGAGCCAATTCTCTGCATTTGTGCTTGTTCTAACTTGGTTAAGCATTGCACGACAGATGCTTGGCCCTGGAGAAGAATTAAAATTATTTAAAAGGAAATGTGCAGCAGATTTATGATTTATTTTGAAGGGTTAACACCACTAGAACTATCAATTTTTGTTTATTCATAAATCTACCAAAGATCACTGAATAATCAGGGTTGGAATTTGCCATCCCAGCGTGGGGCAAATCCACATCAGGCTGGAACAAAAGAGCCGAGGGGATGGATCCCCGATTTTATTCCACACTCTGCCATTTTCAAAGGAGTGGGATAAGAATGTGGATCGTTATCTCCTACTCTGTAATCCTGATGCTATTACTAACTCTATTGCAGAGGGCTGGTGATTTCGGAACCCTCAATGTTCATATGGAGGGTTTCTGAAAGCAACGTGGTTTGTTCCAGGTCAGAGGAAGTTGGGAATCTTTTGATAGCTAAGTTTAAAATGTGCTGCCAACTTCACATGTCATAATTAATGTCACTAATTCTATAATTAATGTTATATGATCATTTAAGTATGTTTTTAATAGTGTTTGATGATGAGACTTTGTTCTTGAAGGTAAGAAATCATCAACTTAACCAGCATTGTGAAAGCATCCAGATGCATTAGAGCACTTCTCCTAGTTGATAACGTTCTTCTGCAGTGAACAAACAATATTGGGATTCCAATTTAAATGTCAGTTGGGCCCTGTGTGTTGATCTTTACATAGCCACTTCAGCCTTTGAACTTTGTTAAATGGATGGATGGGTGGGAGGATGAGAGCTAGGGTGCCGAACACCCGTTTATGAACTGGGTCAACGCCGCAGTGAACTGATGCTGGCTAGCCTAATCTACCTGCCTTAGCACCTACCCGTCTCCAGTTGTGTCTCGGACTTGGTGTGGCCCTGACCCTAATTCAGTTCCACCACCACACGATGAAAACATTCTTGGTGGGCACTGCTGAGCAGGAGGTGAGTTGATGATGTCTGGAGATCTCCTGACTCATAATTTGTGACTCATAGTTTAGTTGAAAAGTAATTGTAGATCATGATAATTAGCAGATCATGACAAATCCTATACCCACAGCAACATTCTTTGCATTTGCCAACTTAAGAGGAACTCCATGTATCAGCAGCATTAATGTTGTCAGTTGTGTTTATCCTGTAGTTACTGGTGTTGAAAGCCAAGTGAATGGTACATATGGAAGTTGGTGTGCTATCTATCCAAATATCCTGCAACTTAGTATGGCTTCAAAACCAGTATGAAAAGAATAAATTACTCTGAATAAATAAATAATGCTGGTTGCCCTCTTATCACAAGATCACTTTTGTAGATGGGCACACGGAGACAAGTCAGTTGTTACCTGTTTCCATCTTGCATTAGCTTAATCTGCTTTCTTATCTATAATTTATGTTGGCTTTCAAATGATCCCAAATTCGGCATGAATTTGAGAATGAATGCAGAATTTATTTTTGTTTGTTATAGCAAAATTTTCATCCCAGTATGAAGGCATGAACAGAGGCAGGTGATGAGTAATTTCACACCATATAGGATAGCTTGACAACACTATCCTATAAACATTGGGAAGTTTTCGATGCCAATTAAAGGCAAATTTAAGCCGATTACCAATTGCAGTATAATGAATGCAAAGGAGATTTATCTAGATGTTGCCTGAGCTCGAGTGTTTCAGCTACGAAGCGAGGCTGGTTAGGTTATGGTTGTTTTCCTCAGAGCAGAGAATGGTTGGAGGTTTGACCTAATTGAGGTGTGCAAAATTATAAGGACATGAATAGGAGTAGAAACTTTCCCTCTTAGTAGAGAGGTCAATAACCAGGGGCATAGGTTTGAGGTAAGGGACATGAGAGTTCAAGGTGATTTGAGGAAAAACATTTTCACCCAGAGGGGTGGGTGAAAATCTGGAACCTGCTCTGTGAAAGAAAGGTCAGGGCAGGAACCTTCATATCAGTTTTTTAAAAAAATTAGATGAGCACTTGAAATGCCCTAAAATACTAGGGCCAAGTGCTAGAAAATGGGAATAGGAGATATAGGTGCTTGATGTCTGGCACATAAAAATGGGACGAAGGATTTGGGCGGCACGGTAGTACAGTGGTTAGCACTGCTGCTTCACAGCTCCAGGGATTTGGGTTTGATTCCTGGCTTGGGTCATTAACTGTGTGGAGTTTGCACATTCTCCTTGTGTCTGCGTGGATTTCTTCCAGGTCCTCCGGTTTCCTCCCGCAGTCCAAAGATGTGCGGGTTAGGTTGATTGGCCACGCTGAAATTGCCCCTTAGCGTCCTGAGATGCGTAGGTTAGAGGGATTAGTGAGTAAATATATAGGGATAAGAGGGTAGAGCCTAGGTGGGATTGTGACCGGTGCAGACTCAATGGGCTAAATGGCCTCCTGCCCTGTAGGGTTTCTATGATTCTATGATTTCTATGACTATCGTTCTTAAGGGTTTCCTGGTGGCATTGGGAGAACTTCAGCTCCCAATGACGACCTAGCAGCTGATCGGTGACCAGAGCTCCCAAGATGCCTTTGTGCCCACATCTTTAACTGGTTACAAAGCTTTGAGTAATGCAGTCTCCAAAGATTGAATCATAAAATCCATGTTGTGCAGGAGGCCATTCAGTCCATGGAGTCTGCAGCGACTCTGTGAAAATGCATCTTACCCACATAACACTCGGTCACAATTTTCCTCTGGAAGGACAGGAACACAATTTTCTTAACCTTCTATGACCAGCTGTCATTTTTGCACCCAGACGGATCTGAAACTTAGTATGTTTCTGCACCTAGGCTAAAGAGCATGCACGTGGTTTCTCTGCAATTACCATGATTCAAAATGTTTGTGAAATCAAGCTCAGCGTTTTAGTCACAGCAGGAAATGGTCATTTTTCTGCTGTTATAAGCAATTTTTTTCCACTTATTTGCTCCAAGCCCTGCACTGTATTCTCTATTCCTTTCAAAGCAATATGAGTCACAAAATGTAAAAACGTCCATGATTGCATGTTACAAGCATAAGGAACAGGAGGAGGAGGCGGCCATTCAGCTGCTCAGCCATTCAATAAGATCATGGCTGATCTATTTTTTTTGAATTTTACAGTCCATGTTCATAACATGCTGTTCCTGATTAGCAAGAAGGTTGACTAAGTAGCTTGAAACTTAAAATTTCGTACTTAAAAAAGGGGATATATGGTGTGAATTTGATGCTATCCCCACGATTGTTTACTCTCTCCCTCTTAACGCCAAATTTTGCATTTGAATATATAGTCAAGAAAAATTGAGTAACTTGTGAGCATACAGATGAGTGTCATTTGGAGGGTAGCTTCCCAATTATACCTCACATGTTTCACCCCTTGTAGCCTTTCAGCTGTTGGTACTTTTGGAGTAAGTCAGAAACAGCGAAGCAGTTGAATAAATACAAAGTTGCACTGAATAGAGTGTTTATTATCTTTAATCTTTACGACTTCAATGAAGATAAGACCACACACCATCTTGCCATGGAACTATATTGCTATTCCTTCATTGTCACTTAGTCTTGGACCTACCTTTCCAGCATTGGTTTAAGTATACCTGCACATTTGGATTGCAGTAGTTCAAGAATGTGGCTCACCTTTGCCAGGGACATTGGCAAAGTTAACCTTTTGCTGCCCATACCCAGTGATGCCCACATCCAATCTTTGTGGTTGAACGTTTTGTCAGTTTTTTTGGATTGTTGTAAATTTTTTTATAAAAGACCACAGCACCAGTTACCAATAGTGCAGTTAGCTGAACATTAGTGGATAATGTTGTAGAAATTGACATAATTGATAAAAAAATTAATAGTTCAAAAGATATGGGATAGTTGATATGTTCATATGGATTTCCAAAAGGCTTTTAATATGATGGCAGCTAGGAGGTTTGTTGGTGAATTAAAACTAGAGAGGATGCAGCAGCTGAGAAATACGTAAAGGACAGAAAAAGTCAAAGTTAATAGGGGCGATTCTCCAGCCCTCCGTGCGAAGGCACAAAGCTCTTCATGGCCAGGGAATCTTGGGGGAGGACCATAATGTAATTTGTCAGGAAGAATTCATTTTGGGATTCTCACTGCCCCCCCCCCCCCAGCTGGTGATGTAATCTGGTTCATGTCCAGTGAGGGTTGGATAAGCATATTTAAATCTCAATTTAAATATGCTAATCTGTTTGAATCTGGATTCCCCTGGCTCCCAGAATTTTCACACTTGCTGGTGCAATGTGAAGCTGGCAGGAATCACTGGTGGTCTCCAAAACAGAGACCAGACATGGTGACAATGTTGAGGAGGCTCAGAGAGCATTGGATCCTATTGGTTGTCTGGGACATGTCTGGGCAGTGCTGTGGCTGAGGGGTGGGGTGGACTGAGGTGACCTCATAGCAAGGTTTCACCTGGTGGCAGGGGGTGTGTGCTGGTGGCATCGAATTTAGGGAGGGAGTGAGGGGATCTGTAGGATGGTCCAGAGCTGAGGGCACCCTTTAGAAATGGCATCAGATCTTTGTGGAGTTGCTGTGCCAATATTATTAGGTCCCACACAAGTTTGTCCCAATGCAAATCACCCCAAAGGAATGTTTTCATGTTGGTGGACTGCAATCTGGACTGTAGCAACCTACCTAACAGGAATTGCACCACTTTTCCCCCTGGAGGCACCACCCCAAAATGTTGGGAAAATTGTGCTAAAGTGTTTTTTTCAGGTCTTAAAAGGGATGTGAGTAGTGGCTTCCCCAGCACCCATATTCAGGACTCGCTTTTCTGAAATATATATATATTTTAAAATATAATTTGAAAAATCAAATCTGCATATGTATCATTTGGATGTGGATATGGGACACCATCAAAACTTGGGAGGGTGATATAGTTTAACTGTCAATTAGACTAACTGCTGGAAGGTGTAAATTAGTAAATTGGACAGTTAAGTGCTGCATGAAGTTTGTGGGAAAATTAATGCTGCAATTTGAGAGGAAAACAGAGGACATGTAAACAAAAAAGTACAAATTTGAAAAAGAATAGGGGTGGTGGGGAGCAGAGTAGGAGAAAAAAATTCTTATCTGGTGTCTTTCCCAACCTCAAGACATCCCAAAGCATGAATTAAACAATGTTAAGTACAGTAATTTCTCATTTTTTCATTCTCCTTTATTTCTCCCTGAAATAGAGATATAAAATGGGCTGCTGATTTGCTATCTTCCTATTTTGTACTGTTGCAGGAAGTCAAAATCTATTCATGGTTTGAGTTTCTATATGCCTGGTTTGTACTTGATAATCATTCACAAATGGGTATGAATTGAAATCAGTATCTCAGCAATTATATTCACCTCTTGACCCCAGTTCATGCATTGGAAGTGTCTGTTGACCATGCCGGTAAGTAGACAATGGGGCCAAATTTTTTGCCAAAGGAACAGCAGTGTAAATGATACAGCAGTTTCAGGCAAGGGCAGATTGATGCACAGTAGCTTCATGAAAGCAGCATTTTCTTGTTTGCTGACTGTTTAATGATGTGAAGTTGCCATATTTGCAAGATAGATGTAAACTAAGCTTGCCGTAGGCAGTGTAATTTAAAGGGAAGATAGCCATTTAATGTGACAGTTGTTACTGACGACCAATCAATCTCTGGAAATTAATTATTTCACGAAGTCTCATTCCTTTAGATATCAATTGTTAGAATTTTAAACAATGTTCAGTTTAAAATTTTAAAAATCTTGTTTTACTTTTCTGTCCTGTTTCCTCTCTGCCATTTTTCTCCTTTTATTTAACTTTCTGTACCTGATTTGATATTGAGTTCACTAGTTCTTGCACTTCTCACAAATGGCAGCTGCTGCAGCCAATTTTTTTTATTTATAAAGGTGGCAATGCATGGTTTTTGGATAGCTTGGTACAAGGCTGATTGGTTAGAATCCGAAATATGACTTTAAACAAACATTGAGATTGTACACTGAAAGTTACTGCTTGTACTTAAAATGTATGTTAGAAACATCAAAAATATTTAGAACAAATAGGATTGATGTTAGAAGTAAAATAGCTATTTTAGTTCAGCCCCTGATGTGCCACACAACTTTTTTTGTTGCTTTTACTTTGTTTATTTGATCGTGATACTGCTGTCCAGTTATCTTAAGAGAGATCCTCAATCATCCTCAATCCAGATGCTCCACAAGGCAATGTCCTCAATCCCTTAATATACTCCTTATACACCCTTGACTGCGTGGCCAAATTCCCCTCCAACACGATTTAAGTTTGCTGATGACATCACCATTGTGAGTCAGATCTCAAACAATGACAAGAGACAGTACAGGAACTGGTGCGACAACAATAATCTCTCCCTCAATGTCAACAAAATAAAGATAGTCATCGACTTCAGGAAGCATAGTGGAGGCCATGTCCTGACTACATCAACGTGGATGAAGTAGAAATGCTTGAGAGCTTCAAGTTTTTCAGTGTCCAAATCACCAACAACCTGTCCTGGTCCTTCCATGCAGACACTATAGTTAGGAAAGCCCACCAAAGCCTCTACTTCCTAGGAGACTGAGGAAATTTGTCATATCCACTACAACTCTCACCATCTTCTACAGAAGCATGATAGCAAGCGTTCTTTCTGGCTGTGTCACAGCTTGATATGGCTCCTGCTCTGTTCAAGACCGCAAGAAGCTACAAAGGCTTGTAAATGAAACGCAGTCCATCACTCAAACCAGCTTCCCATCCATTGACACCATCTACACTTCCCATTGCTTTGGAAAAGCAGCCAGCATAATCAAGGGCTCCATTTGACCCAGCCATTCTTTCTTCCATCAGGAAAAAGATGCAAAATTCTGACATCACATATCTACCGAATCTTTCCTGCTGCCATCAACCTTTTGAATGTACCATCACACATTAAGTTGATCTTTCTCCACACCCTAGTCATGACTGTAACACTAGGAAGATGAGAATAGGGAGGTCATGGATAAGGTTTCTAGGTCGCAGCAGAGTATTGGCAGGCGGGAGGGTGGTTTGAAGTGTGTATACTTTAATGAGAGGGGCATATGCAATAAGGTGGATGAACTTGCAGCCTGGATTGGTGCCTGGGACTTCGATGTTGTGGCCATTTCAGAGACATGGGTAGCGCAGGGACAGGAATGGTTGTTGCAGGTTCCGGGGTTCAGATGTTTCAGTCAGAGCAGAGAAGGTGGTAGAAGAGGGGGAGGTGTGGCATTGTTAGTCAAGGACTATTACGGTGGCAGAAAGGACGTTTGATGTGGACCTCTCTATTGAGGTAGTATGGGCTGAGATTAGAAACAAGAAAGGAGAGGTCACCCTGCTGGGAGTTTTTTGTAGGCCTCCAAAATGTTCCAGAGATGTAGATGAAAGGATTGGAAAGATGATCCTGGATAGGTGCGAAAGTAACAGGGTAGTTGTTATGGGGGACTTTAACTTTACAAATATAGATTGGAAAAGCTATAGCTCAAGCACGTTAGAGGGGTCAGTTTTTGTCCAATGTGCGCAGAAGGTTTCCTGACACAGTATGCAGATAGGCCAACAAGACGTGAAGCTACATTGGATTTAGTACTGGGTAATGAAACAGACCAGGTGTTAGACTTGGAGGTAGGTGAGCACTTTGGTGATAGTGACCACAGTTCGGTTACGTTTACCTTAGTGATGGAAAGGGATAGGTATATACTGAAGGGCAGAAGTTATAGCTGGGGGAAAAGGAAATTCTGAGGCGATTAGGCAAGATTTAGGATACATAGATTGGAGTAGGAAACTGCAGGGACAGGGAACAACTGAAATGTGGAGCTTATTCAAGGAGCAGCTACTGCGAGTCCTTGATAAAAAATGTACCTGTCAGGCAGGGAGGAAGTGGTCGAGCAAGGGAACCGTGGTGTACTAAAGTAGTTGAATCTCTAGTGAAGAGGAAGAAGGAGGCTTATGTGAAAATGAGACATGAAGGCTCAGTTAGGGCACTGGAGAGTTACAAATTAGCCAGGAAGGAGCTAAAGAGTGTTAAGAAGAGCTAGAAGAGGACATGAGAAGACTTTGGCGGACAGGATCAAGGAGAACCCTAAAGCTTTCCATAGGTATGTCAAGGATAAAAAATTGGTTAGGGCAAGATTAGGGCCAGTCAGAGACAGTAGTGGGAAGTTGTGTGTGGAGCCTGAAGAGATGGGAGAGGCACTAAATGAATATTTTTCATCAGTATTCACACAGGAAAAAGTCAATGTAGTCGAGGAGAATACTGAGATACAGGCTTTTAGACTAGACGGGATTGAGGTGCTTGAGGAGGAGGTGTTAGCAATTCTTGAAAGTATGAAAATAGATAAGGCCCTTGGGCCGGATGGGATTTACCCTAGGATTCTCTGGGAGGCTAGAGAGGAGATTGCAGAGCCTTTGGCTTTGATCTTCATGTCGTCATTGGCTACAGGTATAGTGCTGGAAGACTGGAGGATAGCAAATGTTGTCCCCTTGTTCAAGAAGGGGAGTAGAGACCATCCTCAGAATTATAGACCGGTGAACCTTACTTCTGTTGTTGGCAAAGTTTTGGAAAGAATTGTAAGGGATGGGATTTATAATCATCTAGAGAGAAATAAATTGATTAGGGATAGTCAACACGGTGTTGTGAAGGTTAAGTCGTGCCTCACAAACCTTTATCAAGTTTTTTGAAAAGGTGACCAAAGAGGTGGATAAGGGTAAGGCAGTTGACGTGGGGTATACGGATTTTAGCAAAGCGTTTGATCAGGTTCCCCATGGTAGGCTACTGCAGAAAATGCAGATGCATGGGATTGAGGGTGATTTAGCAGTTTGGATCAGGCATTGGCTAGCTGATAGAAGATAGTGGGTGGTGGTTGATGGGAAATATTCAACCTGGAGTTCAGTTCCAAGTGGTGTACCTCAGGGATCTGTTTTGGGGCCATTGTTTGCCATTTTTATAAATGACCTAGATGAGGGTGTAGAAGGATGGGTTAGTAAATTTGCTGACGACACCAAAGTCGGAGGAGTTGTAGACAGTGAGGATGGATGTTACAGTTTGCAGAGGGACATAGATAAGCTGCAGAGCCGGGCTGAGAGATGGCAAATTGAGTTTAATGCCAAAAAAGTGTGAGGTGATTCACTTTGGTAAGAGTAACAGGAGTACAGAATATAGGGCTGATGGGAAGACTCTTGGTAGTGTCGACGAGCAGAGATCTCGGGGTACGTGTGCATAGATCCCTGAAAGTTGGCACCCAGGTTGATAAGGTTGTTAGGAAGGCATACGGTGTGTTAGCTTTTATTGGTAGAGGGATTGAATTTCGGAGCCGTGAGGTCATGTTGCAACTGTACAAAACTCTGGTGCAGTCGAACTTGGAGTATTGCGTACAGTTCTGGTCACCGCATTATAAGAAGGATGTGGAGGCATTGGAAAGGGTGCAGGGCAGGTTTACCAGAATGTTGCCTGGTATGGTGGGAAGGCCTTATGAGGAAAGGCTGAGGGACTTGAGGTTGTTTTCGTTAGAGAGAAGGTTGAGAGGTGACCTAATTGAGGCATACAGGATGATCAGAGGGTTAGATAGGGTGCATAGTGAGAGCCTTTTTCCTCAGATGGTGATGGCTAACACGAGGGGACACAGCTTTAAATTAAGGGGTGGTAATTATAGGATGGATGTCAGAGGTAGGTTCTTTACTCAGGGTAGTAAGGGCATGGAATGCCCTGCCTGCAGCAGTTGTGGACTTGCCAGCTTTAAGGGCGTTCAAATGGTCAGTGGATAGGCATATGGGTAACATTGGAATAGTTTAGGTTAGAGGGTCATTAGATTTGTTCCACTGGTTGACACGACATTGAGGGCCAAAGGGCCTGTACTGCGCTGTAATGTTCTATGTTCAATTCTGCATTCCCCCCTTTCCTTCCCTATATACGGTATGCTTTGTCATAGTGCGCAAGAAACAATACTTTTCACTGTATGCTAGTACATGTGACAAATCAAATTATGTTGCTCTGAATAAGCAACTGAAAGCAAGTCAACGTGAATGCTCTATTTTGCAATCTCGGTAATCAGTTAGCAAATATTATGAACATAATTTCTGAAACTTAAATTTGAACACACTTTTACCTTTAGTTTCAGTTTTTTTCACAACTGTTATCTAGTATTTTTATTACAGTTGTAGGGTGGAGAGTTGTGTGGTGTTTCAGTGCAAATGCTACTTCTAACTGAATGCATTTTGTGATCAAATTAAGTCTGACGTGGTGTCCTTCAGTAACTATTTTTTTGCAGCAGAGCTCAAATCCCGTCCAAATCAATGTCAGTTGCTGCTTGGCTTCCAAGTGAAGCAAATTAATTTTCCAATCAATTTGTTAGGGCTGCAAGTCCAAAAGGCAAAATTTATACATAGAAGAACACTAAAGACTAAAAGGGTGGCTGGCATAACATAGATATGTCATTGCTGCATTACAATTTCTTCTACTGTGATTGAGTTTCAATGTCAGATGAGAAGCAGCCAGACCTGATTGGGGAGTGCAAATTGTGTAACTTTACCAGTGCAAAGGACACTCAGCTGGCATCATAAAAGAATGAGTCTAAAATGTGTTCAAAACTTTGCAGTATTTTTAACATTGGGCTAGTTACATTTGGAGCACATTGTGAAAAGCTATTCTGGTCAATAATTTATAAAAATTGAATTTATTTCCTTTCCAATAAAACATGTCTTTGTAGTTATGCATGCAAGTCAACTATCCAAAATGCTGTTAAATCACAAGAAAAATACATATCAGTCAATCATGTATCAAAAGTGAGATACTGCAAATGTTGAAAATCTGGAAAAGAAACAACGTTCTAGAAATTCTCAGTTGGCTTGGCAGTATCTGTGGGGAGAGAAACAGGGTTAATGTTTCAGATTTGTGGCCTTTCATCAGAATTGGGGAAGTTATAATATTCAAGTGGGTCAAATGAGGCAGGGAGAAATGAAAAAAAAAGGAAATCAAACTCGCCAGCACAAGTTGCGCTTTCCACATTTTGAGTGGACGCTGTTATTCCCACAGACAAAGAAAGGAAAAATGGGGGGAAACTGAAAGTTGTGTCCAGAGGAGGTGTGAATAATGAACTACTGCCATCCAAAAGCAAAACTGAAACAAGCAAAAAAAAGGAAATAGAATGGAGGCAGAGATTATGGTCAGCAATTGTTGAACTTAATACCGAGTCCAGAGGCCTATCAAGCGCCTATTTGAAAGATGAGGTGCTGTGACTCAACCTTTCATTGAGCTTCATTGGAACACTGCGGTAGGTCAAGGGCAAATGTCTTTAGAAGCATGATGGAGAAATAAAATGGCAGGCCACTGGTAGCTTGGAGCCATCTTTATAGAATTGAGGTGCAAAGTGTTCGCTCAAGCTGCATTTTACCTTCCCATTGTAGCACAGACCAACCACGTTGTAAGCAGCAAATGCGACTCCCTTTGGCTGTGGCCCGCCAACACATCTGTTGTATAATTTCTCCCGTCCAGACCTTCCTTTTTATTATTTTTTTTCTACCATCTCTAATTTGACCTGCTGAAAATGAAATATATTTTTGACTGTTCTCAATTCTTGTGAAAAGTCATTGTCCCAAAAAGTTAATCATGAATCACTTTGCCTCCGCAGCCAGATTTTAAGTTACATTCCAATTTTATGAGAGCTGAAAAGCTGTCTTAATAAAACAAGCACGTTTTCAAAATCTCCTTGAATGATGGCTAAAATGGCCAGTTTTGGTGTGTCTTCCCCTATCAAATGCATTGAACCCTTGGCTGGTACACAGTTCTGCAGGTGCTCATATTTTGCACCAATTCATGTGTAAGTATCAAGCTATTGAACAGGGTAGGAGGTGATAAATTTGAGTTGGAATCTGCAACTGAAATCAGCCTATCTGCATTTCCAACCGTGTTTTTAAACAGTACGCAAGTATGGAAATAAATTAAAAGCAAATATCTTAAATAAAATTGGAACATTGGTTCATGTGATGAAAAGAATTCTGATTTCCAGCTTTTTGATTGAGGGACGCTGAAGAGATCATGCTGCCAATATAGACCAAGGATTTTATTTTGCCAAGTATGGCTTGGAGTCATAGCAAAACTAAATTGCTGATTTTTGTTCAGCCACTGTTAATTTAGTTTACTTCTATGATATCTAAAGTGAAATTAAATATTTCGGTGCATGGCATTAAGCTACTTGTGAATGTTTAGTTTAGTGCAATAATTTTGCATTTTTTTATGTCAACATTTAATATTGACACCTTGGAGACATTTGTAATGGGTAGCCCTCTATCAAAATTTTAAACTATTTTGGCTTGAACCAGTGGAATTGTACAAATTTTTTTATATCCACCATTTTTGTTCAGTAACTGAAATTTCCAATGGCCAATAAAAGGTTTTATGAATGAACTTGCATTTATATACAGCCTTTCACAAACTCTCAACATCCCAAAGTGCTGCAAGGAAATGTGACAGCCAGTTTGCATATAACGAAGTCCCACAAATTAAAAAAAAATAAGTTCAGTGATTTTGATTGAGGGAGATATATTAGGCAGGTTGATTAGACCAGGATTATAGCAGCATTAAAGAAAAATGGGCTGCCTTTGACCTTACACAAATGGAAGCAATGCATGCCACTAAAGTTAACCAAAGGAGACATGATAAAGCTAACCAAGTTGGCTAACTTGTCAAATTACACTAAAACATAACTTTCTTTTTGCAGGTTTAAGGAAAATAACCCTCAGGAAAACAGGGATAGATATCGAACTCAGCTAAAGGCAACAAAAGCTGCTATCAGCACTTCTAAAAAGTGAAGAAGAGGATAGTGGATAGGTCTTTTCCAGCTAAGTTAGTAGTCAGAGAACAATTAAGGACTGTTAAAACACTACTGAAGGTGTGCTATGGGCAGATTTGGGTGAACTCGCAGAGATTTTAAATGGCTATTCTGCACTACGCTAATTTCTGAAAATGAATGAAGACTTTCAAATGATGCTATGATTAAACATGTTATAGTAGTTTTGGCTATTACAAGACCAACGTACAACAGATTCTGCAAATCTGAAATTATAAAGAAAGGAAATACTCAGATCATGAAATGTATGTGGAGAGAAACAGAGTTAACATTTCAAGTTGATGACCCTTCAGATGAAAGGTCATCGGCTTGAAGTGTTAACTCTGTTTCTCTCAACAGATGCTACCTTACCTGCTGAGTAGATGTGGATGTTCATCTGGCTAGGATTAGTAATCCTAAAACAATTGACTGTTGACATTGATGACATTCACCCAAGTGTGCTCAAAGAAAGGGTGGCTGTACTCTACAGGCTACTTGCTCCAATATTTAACAGTTCACTGAGGACTGCGATTGTTCTCATGGATTGGAGAGAGGCCAAAGAACTCGTGCCAATATTTGGAAAGGACAGTATTTCCAAACCAGGAAGCTAACCCTTTTTGTTTGATTTTTTCTGTATTATGACACCATAATACAGGGAAAAGTTTCTTCGGAAAAACTTTGGGTTGCTGGAAGAAAGCCAACATGGATTTGTTAAGTTGTCTGACTAACCTGATTACATTTTTTGAGGTAACAGAGAAGGTTGGCCAAGGTAATGCTATAGATGTTTCGAAGTGCCACACAGAAGACTTGATAAGCTGGAGGCCCATTGAATTAAGAAGAAAATGGTGGTGTAAATATAAAATTGACTCAGTGGATGGAAGCAGAGGGTGATGGTGGGTGGATGTTTTTAAAACTGGGAGGTGGTTTGCAATGATGTTCCCCAAGGGTCCATTGCTTTCATTTTTTAAATAAATTGCTTTGACCTGGGCATAAACAGTTTGATGAAATGGACAGAAGCATGGCAGATAGTGTTCAATGCAGAAAAGTGTGAAGTGATGCACTTTGGAAGGATGAATATGGAAAGACAACATACTACAAATGGTATGGTGTTTTGAAATGTTTAAATGTGAGCATATAGGATCCATATGTTCACATCTTTAAAGGTGGCACCACACATTGATGCAATTTTTTAAAAGAGCGTATGGGTTATTTGTGTTTATATGTAGAATATATTGGCAAGATCTGATGCTAGAACTTTATATATCGCTGGTTAAGCCTCAGCTGAAGTACTGTAGATAATTCCGGACAGCAGGAAAGATGTGTAGGCCTTAAAAGTCTTTGAAATTTACCAGTGATATGTGATTTCACAGTGAAGAGAGGTTGGAAATATTAGGACTGTTGTCCTCGGAACAGGGAAGGTTAAAAGATGACCTGATGGTTTTCAAGGTGGTAATAGATTTTAATCCAGTTGATTGGAAACTATTCCCTCTGGTGAGTGGGTCAATAAGCAAAGGTAATGGATTTAAAAATATTGGCAGAATGTCTAGAGTGGATTTGAGGGTCATACATTTTTACCTAATCTGTCACGAATGCTGTACTGAATAGTTGGGGGGAAGTTGATTCCACAAATAATTTTAAAAGGGAATTGGACAGATATTTGAGGAATTGGCACGTCATGCCCAAACGCCACGTCCTGTTGTGAAAATTTCCCTGAGTCAGGTTTTCATGCTTGTAGCTTGCTTCAATGGTAGTTTTACTTCACATATGAACATAAGCGATTATAATTTTCCAGCAAGCAATGTTGCTGTCTTATCAGCTTGTGTTAGTATCTTAACATGCTGCTTTGATGTGAGAATTTCTTTATTTCCATTTCAAGCAAAGTATAGATTGAATTGGATGGCATGGTGACACAGTGGTTAGCATTGCTGTCTCACAGCGCCAGAGACCCAGGTTCGATTCCCTATCTGTGCGGAATCTGCCCTTTCTCCTGTGTCTGCATGGGCTTCCTCCCACAATCCAGAAAACATACTGGTTAATGCAATGGCCCTGCTAAATTCACCCTCTGTGGCCCCAAACACACTAGCCAGAGTGTGACAACTAGGGGATTTTCACAATAACTTCATTGCGGAGTTTATGTAAGCTAATTTGTGGCAGTAATAAATGAATTTCACTTAAACTTTAAACAAAAATTTATTTCAGGCAAATGAAAACATTTTTTCAAATGTATTAATAGCTAAACAATTGTAAATGGTGTTGCACATTTAAAAGTCAAGACAAAATTTATTATTTGATTTGGCAATAGGCTGGACACTTGAGGCTGAAGTCCAGAACAGGAAAGGAGTAATAGTGAATGGTGGTTTTGGCATAAAGAAAAAGGGGAGAGTGAGGAGAGAAATTAGTTTGTCTGAAACTAAAATTACAATGATATTAACGCTGGACCAATAATCTTCAATTACTTTTCCAAGTGTATTATTCTTTTGACCTTTTCAGTGCACACTTAAAAAAAAAACTGATTTGAACTCAAATGAAAACAACAAAAAAAACTTGCAAGCTGGTAGTTGATCATTATTGTTAATTGGAAGTTAATAGTTTGAGTTCACAACTGCCAGGATTCCAGAGGTTGGTTGTTTCTCCTCTTTTAAGCAGCGAGGAGCTCTGTTGCAGAAGTATGTGTGAAGGTTAAGGGGTTTTATCTAGTTTGACTGGCCCTGGGAACTATATGAAGAATACATGGCTGCTGATAACGAGTTGTTTTGTCTGAACCAACGCTGCCAGAACTTTATAGTCACTGTGTGGAATTGATTAAAATGGATTGAATCCAAAATTAAAATCTCCTAAGGACAATTAATGTTTTGAACTCAGTTGACTTGTTATGGCAAGTAGAATAAATGCACGGCAGCACTTTAAAGTGGCAATCATCACCAAAGTCCTTTTAATTTGTAGACTATTCAGTAGAACTCAAATAACCATGTAACCATGGTTTTAATCCAGGAAATGCTTCAGGAACAAAGGAAAAAGCCTATCTGACCTTGTCCTCACCAATCTGTCACAGATGCATCTGTCCATGACAGTACTGGAAGAGTGTTCACTGCATTATTCTTTTGGAGATGAAGTCCCATCATTACATGAAGGACCTTTTTGTGTTGCGTGGCATAACCACCATGCTACATGGGGTATATTCAGAGCCAGCAACTCAACTTCATAGATATCCTGTTTATAGGCGGTCAGTGGCAACAGAATTGTATTCTACCACAGTCTGTAATCTCATGGCCCAGCATATTCCTCCCTCTACCACTGCCATTAGGCTCAAGATCCACACCTTGTTCAATGAGAATTGTAGGTGAGCCAGGCAGATGTGGCATCACACATTCCTGAAAATGAAATTCCAACGTGCTGAAGCTAGCACGTAGAATTTATATGCATGCTAAAGAGCATCCTTCTAGTAGAGCTAAGCAATTCCACTCCAGGGGAACAGATCAGAATTTCACAGTCCTGCTTATTCCAGTCATGAAGGTGGTGGACAAATAAAGAACTAATGGGAGTTGGAGGGTCCATGAGCTTTGGCAACAGCTCTGACCCTTTAGCAGCACTCTAGTTCTGTACTACCAAGCAATTGTATACCTGGATTTCTAAAAGGCATTTGATAAAGTGCCACACAAAAGGTTAATAGGCAAGGATTCATGGAATTATGGGTAAGTTAGGTAAACGGTGGCAGATGGAGTATTGTGTAGGGAAGTGAGAGCTTTGGCCATATAAATAGAAAAGCAGGATTTTCTTTAAAAGGAGTGAAACTTGCAAATTATTGATGTTCAGAATGACTTAACCAGAATAAGGAACTCAAGTTATCATGCAGTACGGGAAGTCAGATGGAATGTTGGTCTTTATTGCAATCGGACTGAAATACAGAATTAAGAACTCTTGCTGCATTTGTGCAGAGCTTTGTTGTGACCATCTGGAGTCCTTTGTGCAGTTTTGGTTTCCATATTTAAAGCAGGATATACATTAGAAGCAATACAGGAAAGGATCAGTAAATTGATCCCGTGTTAGAGGAGGGTTATCCTATCATGAAAGGCTGAGTAAATTGAACATTTATTCCCTGGAGCTTAGAACAATGTGAGGTTATCTCATTGAAACATGAGGCATAGAAGAAACAGCAGAGAGGTTACGATACAGCTGTCTAAAATGCTCTTTAGGCCACAACTAGTGTATTGTGTGTAGCTTTGGCCACCACACCATAAGGTGTGATTGCATGAGAGAGGGTTCAGAGGAGATTCACCAGGTTGGGTTGGAGCATTTCAGCTATAAAGAAACGCTGGTTCGGCTGGAGCTGTTTCTCTTAGTGTAGAGAGGGCTAGGAGGGACAGGATCTAATCAGTACTCAAGGTGTATTGAATTAAGAGGGGCATAGATAGGGTGGATAGGAAGGAACTCTGTGCCTTCGCAGAGGGGTCAATAATCAAGGGGCATAGATTTAGTTTAAGGGACAGGAAGTTTATAGGAAATGAGAGGAAAAACTTTTGCCTGAAGGGTGGTGGAAATCTGGAACACACTGCCTGAGAAGACGATACAGGTGGGAACCCTCACATTATTTAAGGTATATTTAGATGAGCACTTGAAATGCCATAGCATACAAGGCAACAGACCAAGCGCTGGAAAATGGGATTCGAGTAGATAGGTGGTTTACGAGGTCAGCATGGATGTGATGGGCCGAAGAGCATCTTGCTGTGCTTTAAAACTCTGACTCTAACGTTCTATCCATGCTCAAATTCACCTTTTGAAATGGAGTTGTCTAACAGTGTGCTGGTTGGGAAACCTGTATTGTTTACCACAAGTCTCCATTCGCTGATCAGTATGTATTACTATGCTTGCACTCCATGAGCTGGAAGATTGTCATTATTGGCTGTCTTATCAATAGAACCTGAACCATTCTCACTGTACAAACATGACACTGGAATAGAGCACATCAGCGATGCCTGTGGGATTTCAGACCATTGCTCATCAAGTATTGTCTCTACTTACAAATGCTAGCAAAATTTAGAATACAATGTTGAACTTTGAATATGATTTCCTGATTAGACAGCATTTGCTGAATAATCCTGTGTGTGCTAAGAATTACACTAACAACAAATTTAAGACCATCTGCTGTGCTCACAATGTGGCTGACTTATACTTGCTAGACTATAGCTATATTCGTATAAGGGAGCTATCCATTGCAGGCAAAAAGAATATGATCTGGCATTGCATTATTTTTAAATTAGACAAAAGCACTGGTTAGTAGTTCCGTGATGCATTCTCCATGGTACTGTCTTGACCACCAGATTCGACTTGCCAGCCAGTCAGCACCCTTTTCTCATGCAACATAAACTGTTGTGTAGTTTGAAATTCAACATTCTTACATCAGTCCTGATAATTGCACACAAAAAGCTTTGAAAGCATGTATTGTTTTTCCGCAATACTGAATTTCCATTCTAAGAACGTGAAAATATTTAAGTCATTTAGCCCCTTGAATCTTTTCTGCCATCCAGCTCAGTTGTGTACCTTAAATCCAGTCATTGATAAATTATGATACATGGGCAGGGTGTTTGGGGGGGGTGGTTGGTGCTCTGCAACAATCGTCACATTCTATCAATTGATTACACACCCCATCATGCCAATTCTGTATGCTAAGTAGATTCTCTACCCATATCAGAAGGTTACCAGTAATATCATTTCCATTTTCTTAATGGTCTCTTCATGGAAACCTTATCAAATGCCTTGTAGGAATCTAAATCCATAATGTGCATGGACACTCCCTTATTAGTCCCGATATTCAATTCGATGAAATTGACATGAGTTAAACTGTAGAACTGCGTACTGTCTACCTCTGATCAGTTCGCGTTTGTCAAAGTAAGCTGTCATTTTGATTCTAATATAATTTCCTGGTAATTTCCCTACAGTAGAGTTTTGTCGAATTGTCTATCATATCCTTGTTTATTTCTCCCATCTTGATAAATAATGACGTTTTAAATATTCGTGTAAGTACCTGACACACACGCATCAGAAGTTGTGGTATACAGAAAATTTATCAATGGGTAGATTATATTTTTGTTATAGTTGCCTCACAGCAGCACCTGTGATCAAAGGTTCTTTGTGGGTTTGAGAATAAAATGAGTCATTTGTCATGAGGGACTTTGTTTTCAATTGCCTATGTGGTTCTTTGGAAAGTTAGGTTTTATAAAAGACTCTATTCTGATCCAGTTTGATGCAAATTGGAATGTTTAATTTTATAAACTAGGCAGGTACAGTTTGAGAAGTTTGAGCATTTTGAAGTACATTTTAGCGGAAAGTTGTCATTTTGAGATTTTTTTTAATAGAAAGTTGTGTGTTTCTTTAAAGGTGACAAACATTTAGTGGCCCCATCCACTAATAATGCACTAAAGGGGAAGTTTTCTTGCCTATGCTCCGTCACATGAAAGTGCACAACAGAATATGGCCTATCCTCGATCCATTAATTTTAATAGATGGGAAATCACAGGGTAGGGAAGTGCTACTTTCTTATACCATGTATGCATTCTAAGTACTTGCCAGGCATAAGTCATTCTCTCAGAAGGTTGTGGGTATCTTGCTCTCTACCTCAAAAGGCAGTAGATACAGTCTGAGTATTTCTAAGTCAGAGCTAGACAAATTCTTGATTAACAAGTAGTGAAAGGTTATTAGAGACATACAGGAATGTGGGGCTGAGGTTCTAATCAGATCAGCCATGATCTTAGTGAATAACTGAGGTGATTCAAGGGGCTGAGTGGTCTCCTCCTCTTAATTTGTATACTCAGGAGAGGATGCCTATAGATAAATACAAGATAATGGAAGAGTGGTACATAATGACTCAAAAGGTGACAGAATAAATCCACCCAATTCCCTGCCGTCCCAGCCCTCATTGCTCCTAAACTTTGCTCTACCCCATCCCATTATTAACACAGACCACAACCAACAACCATCCAATAATTGCAGGACCTAACCTGACTCTGAGAACATGCTTCCATTTTCAAAGAGGACATCTCTCCCATTGATTTCAGAGGCTGACCTAGTGTTCTGAGGAAACCCTTGAAACCCACTCCCTTTGGTTTCAGTAACTTTGTTCTAGTTTATTAGTGTCACAAGTAGGCTTACATTAACACTGCAATGAAGTTACTGTGAAAATCCCCCAGTTGCCACACTCCAGCGCCAGTGTTCAGGTACACTGAGGGAGAATTTAGCATGGCCAGTGCACCGAACCAGCACATCTCTCAGACTGAGAGGAAACAGACACAAGAAAAACTCCTCACACTGTCACCCGAGCCCAGAATTGAACCATGGTCCCTGGCATTGCGGTAGCAGTGCTAACCACTGTGCCACCAATCTGGCCCTTGGTAATATTAGTTGACAAAATATCCTGGTCTTTCTTACACTCTAACTCTGTGAGACCAAGCAGGGCATCTATCTGTGCATTTAAAATGTTTTTTTTTAATTGCACCTTAATCATTTGAGATGAGAATTATTCTGGCTCCCATGTGGTGATATCATATAAATATTACAAAAGATTTCTTAATTATTTCTAGCAGAATTGTAAATCTGTTTTTATGTGATGCATTTTGATTTTGACAGAAAAAGCAAGTTGATAAACTCTAATCCTCTTTATTTTCATTGTTGTATCATAGTGGTTAATGAAATTCTTACTCTAGTTTGCTTAACATAATTGGGATTGCTAAATTTTCACTTCATAAGTGTAATCTTTTTCACTGTGGTATGCATCTAAATTTCATTTAATCAAGATTTTAATTAAAATGAAGCGTAATTGAAGAATAAGTCACTTTTACTGCATATTTTTAAGCAAAGCTTTACTTGCAGTTTAAAAACTAATGTCTTTAAATGTCAAGTTGCTCCTTTTGACATTCAGTAAACATTTAGCTCGTTAGAGTACAGGGAATGTATTTATTTGGCCTCTTGGCAAAACGTTTGTACACGTTCGCAGGGGCAGGGAAGGTTTTTTGAGTGTTTGTATCATGTGGAATACGTGTTGACATGCGTTTCTATATTTAAATAGCAAAAAACAGTGATAAAACCTTATCCTAAAGAATTGTTTTTACTGATAAAATGATAATTAGGCTTAATGCCACTCGTAAGTATATTAAGTAATCAAAAAGTAATTCATCAATTTTTGCAAACATTCATTTTTGCGTTCGTACCATTATGTTGTATCTCCTTCAAGTTGGATTTTTCACTGTGTAGTTTCAAGTTAAAAGATTCTGGCAGCAAAACTGTCATTGTGAGTACAGATTAATGGTTCTTTTTTTAGCTTAGCAACTTCCAGTGAAACTTCTGGTTTGCCGTGCATGTACTTATTTGTTGTCAGGAGTATATTCCACTAATTGAATTCTTTTACTGAATAACTGAAAATATTTGTAAATGTTGCACCTTATTCAAACAAGGGTGCAAGGATAAACTTAGTCAAGCCAGGCCAGTCTGTTTAACCTTGGTGTTCGGGAAACTCTTCAAAAAGGTAATTCGACTCAATTAGCAGTTGCTTAGCAATTAACAGAAAAGATTCATGAGAATGGTTCCTGGGATAAGGAGATTCAGGTATGAAGATAGAAATTAGGACCGTTTTCCTTAAAGAGAAGCTGGTTGGGAAGAGATTTGATAGAGGCGTTCAAAATCACGAGGGTTCTGGATTGACCGAATGGGGAGAAACTGTCATCACTTGTGAAAGGACCAAAAATGAGAGGACGCAGGTTTAAAATTTGTAAAAGAAGCAATGGTGACATGAGGGAAATCTTTATTTTGTGGCAAGTGGTTAGGGTCTCGAATGCGCTGCCCGAATGTGTGGTGGAGGCAAGTTCAATTGAAGCATTCAAAAGGAACCATCTGAAAAGGAAGAATGTGCAGTGTTATGGGGAAAAGGCAGGAGAATGGAATTAAGCGCATTCATTTAGCGAGCCGGTGCAGACACATTGGGCCAAATGCTTTCCTTCTGTGCTATAACAATCCTGACATGCTGAAACTTAAGCAAATGTGGATTTTTTAAGAAAAACCAGCACAGATTTGTGAAGAGAAAATAGTGTTTAATTAACTTGCTTGAGTTTATTGATGAGGCAATAGGAGGTGGATGAGGTTGATGTAGTGTACATGGACTTCCAAAAGGTAGTTAATGAAGTGCAATATAGTAGGCTTGTCAGCAAAGTTGAAACCCATGGAATAAAAGGAACAGTAATGGCCTGGACTTGAAATTAGCTGAGTGACAGAGAACAGAGTAGTGGTGAGTGGTTGATGTACATAGTGGAGACCCCAGGGGTCAAGAGTTTTTTGTTGATATGTAGTAATGGTCTCAACTTAGGTGTACAAGGCACAATTTCAAAATTTGCTGATGACACTAAACTTGGAGGAGGATAGTGTTGTAATGAGTGGCCAGCTAGCAAATGAAGTTTAATGCAGAGAAGTATTAAGTCGTTCATTTTGATAGGAAGAATGAGAAGTAATAAAAAGGGTGCATTTCTAAAGAGTATATAGGAGCAGAGGGATTTAGATGCATTGTGACTAAGTCGATGAAGGTGGCAGGGCAGGTTGACAGTGGTTCGAAAAGCACATATGATCTGGGACTTTTTATAAATGTGGTCATAAAGCAAGGAAGTTAATTTTTCTAAAGCACAGATTTGGCCTTAACTGTATCATGACATCCCGTTCTGGGCACTGCACTTTAAGAGGAAGGATGTGAAAGCATAGAAAGGGTGAAGAAAAGTTTCAAGAGAATGGTTACTGGGATGAGGAACTTCAATTATGTGGTTAGATTGGAGAAGTTGGGGCAGATCTCCTTGGAGAAGAGAAGGTTAATAGAAGGTTTGATAGAGGTGTTCAGAATCATGAAGGATCTGGACAGAATAGTTCAACTCGCTTTCTCTTTCCACTGAACCCTTCAAGTATTTATTCAATTCTTTTCTCAAAGGAGGGTGGCATGATAGCGCAGTGGTTAGCACTGTTGCCTCACGGTGCCAAGGACCCAGGTTAAATTCCATCCTTGGGTCACTCAGTGTGGAGTTTGCACTTTTCCCCCGTGTCTGCGTGGGTTTCCTCTGGGTCTCCGGTTTTAGTCCAAAATCACATTCAGTCACAGTCCAAAAATGTATGGGTTAGGTTGATGGGCCATGCTAAATTGACCCTAATGTTAGGAGGATTAGCAGCGTAAATTAGAGTTATAGGAATAGGGCCTGAGTGGGATCGTGGTCAGTACAGACTCGATGGGCTGAATGGCTTTCTTCTATACTGTAGGGATCCTATGATCATCTATTCTAAGTTATTATTGGATCTGCTTCCACCATCCCTTCAGGCAGTATGTTCCAGATCACAGCTCGCCGCATAAAATTCTCATCCCCCACCTAAATATGAAACACAAATTTTAAATTGGCACATTTTTCTTATTTAGTTTTAAAAAAAAGTTGATCAGATTCTGTGCACCCTGTAACCTAGACATTAGAAAGGTATCAGAAAGCCTTTAAGTTTATTTATTGTTGACCAAGTGGTCATGTAATGATGCAGCTACAAAATGGGTTCTATGTCGGGAGCACCGAAGATTTCACCAAGAGCACGCGTGAAGTTGCTGCTCAACTAGTGACTAAACTACTGCGGGTCAGAAGTCCTTGTTATCAGTGTTTCAGGAATAGAACACATTGTATTTGATGCATTTACTTAATGTTCCCATGTTATTGTTATTACTTAAAATTTATAATAGGGTGGATGGCTGAAGAGGTTGAATGATGAAAGGGATGATGACCAAGCAAAAAGAGGTGGCATAGGGCAATTTAAAATATTAGCTTCTTCATTATGCATTGGCAGAAGCTAAGTACATGGCACTATTATTTTCTATTTTTGCATCTTTATCAATTAAAATCAATATGTAAAATAATAGAAATAGGTGCTAAGAAGACAAAATTCAAGTATTTTGGCTGTTGATGTGATTTGACATCCAAACCTATCTTGAATATTTTGTACAATGTACACAAAATCATCAAAATATTTGTGAAATATGGTGTTTTAACTTCTTTTAATGGAGCACTTAGAATGAAATATCTCCACCAGCATCACCCAAATAAAAACATGTTTTTCCATTTAAATGAAAGTCACCAAAGAGGACCACAGGCTGCACTCCCTTTTTGAAAGGAAGAAGTGATTGAACCTGAGGGTCATCACATCTCAGGCAAGGGGCAAGATTGAGTAGATGTGGCCTTCATGATAACCTCAGCTGGTACAGGAATTGAACTGGTGATATTGGTGTCATTCCACATCACGAATCAGCCATCCAGCCAACTGAGCTAACTCAGCAAAAACTGTTGCTGGGCTGTGGATCCCCAAGCATTGACACTCATTCTGGTGCAGTTATCCTAGCATTGACCTTTGCTGTGATAAACCACCCTATCACTAACTCTTGCTGGGTGCAGTAACCCTGGTGCCTGCTGTCTCCAATTAGTCATATTTTCATATGCGAGCAGTGTCATAGGATAACATAGGGTACCACATTTCAGCTGTGATTATGACAGTGAAGAGAACAAAAAAATGGGGTGAGAACCTATAGATAGCTATTAATGAATTCATATACCTAACATACAATTTGTATCATGTACAAATTATTCTAAAAAATTCTACAAATCTAGCCCTGTGCCAGAAATTAAAATTCTATGTAGTTATTTCCTTTGAAAAACATGACCATCACAAAAGTTATGGTGCTCTTCTTACTAGTTTTGGAAGGAGCTTCCGTGTCTCATTTTGAAAACTGCATGTTGTTGTGATTTGGTTAGGGACCAGTAACTATTTACTTGAAGTAAACAAAATTTAGAATCCCAGTACTTACTAAGGGAATAAAGCCACAAGATTCCATGGTTTTAAACAAACGATATATGTTTTACCATCCAAAGTCAGAAAGCTGTGGTCAAATACACATTAAATGGTAGATGTGATGAAGTCCGATCCCATGGATTTTCAGCAACCCATCCAGACAACAATGACCACTAAGTCACAATGCCTTTTTAAAGCTGTCTCCCTGCAAGGAATTTCAACTCTCTGTTTTCAAAGATCTAGCCTCTGCATTCCCTCAAAAATCACTGACTCAGACAGCCTCAACTCTTGCTCATCTCCTGATGGTTCAATCCCTCCTCATGAAACTGTGTTCCACAGGATTTACAAAACTGCACTCCCACCTCTAATTACTGGTGCATTTCCAACTCTTCTGCAAACTGCTAGCTGCACTAAACTGGTGAATGCTCCGGATTACTTCACACTCAAGTCTCCTGGCTGCATGGAGCTAAAAATGGTACTCTGGGCTTCTTTGAACCCTAGTAGCCTGGCGCAGAATCAATGACTTTCAGCCCTTTCGCTACAC
Source organism: Carcharhinus amblyrhynchos (assembly GCF_965287045.1). Lineage (NCBI taxonomy): Eukaryota > Metazoa > Chordata > Chondrichthyes > Carcharhiniformes > Carcharhinidae > Carcharhinus > Carcharhinus amblyrhynchos. The sequence continues at coordinate 40,368,562 of NC_137324.1, read as the reverse complement.
AGGACTCCTCTGAGCCCTAACTGCCTAGAGCCTGCTTACAGCTCCTGCAAACCACACAAGGTCTCGTCTGCAACAAATGCCCTCTGCAGGCCAACACATGATAGATTTACACCAGTGAACTTTAAGCTCCACCTATCTCCATGATGATGTAGCCATTCATGGTTCACTGAATGCTTTTAGGCCAATTTAGCTCTCATTTTCAAAACAAAATACCTCTCTGGACTGTACTTCTTTGCAAGTAGTGTGGACATCATGTCTCCATTTCTCCAGTTAAGTAAGCCCACCTGCTATTTTATGACTCCATCTCTTCTATTCTGATGCTATTAAATAAACATGGGTAGCCTTCTGAATTGCCATTTTCTTTTGGTGTTCTGGTAATCTCTAAAGTTCAGCACTTCTGTTACCTTATTTTCACAAGAACAATCTTCCCAGAACTAACAATACCTCATATCACAATGAACCATGAACTAGATCTTCATCGCGATGTGTGCAAACAACTAGTGGGACCTTGGTGTGGGATTCTTGATTTGATTAAAATATGCAAGAGCTGCTGAGTTCCGATCCGTGGTACAGATCAGTCATGATCCAGTTGTATGGCCTGAAGGACAATTTCTCTAGCATTTCCATGCATGAGCACAAATATATATTGATGTAGTTTGCTTGGAAGCTTTGAACCCGCAAAAATGTTTTGAGAAAAATAATGCAACTGTTCCAAATTTCTTTACTGGAGTGTTGCAAATTCACACCAAAACAAATCCTGAATTTTTGATACGTGTCACACACCAGCCATTCCACTTCTGGTCAAAGTATTTAAAAGCAATTACTGACTCTTCATAACAATGCATCTGTCTTCATGATGTGATACATTGTCCCATGTTTTGCTTTCTCTTTATTTATCCATTCAGTTTCTTTTATCTTTGTCTCTGCCACTTCCCATTCTCCTTGGTCCATGAATTTCCTGATAATTCCTTTTGTCAAATTCAGAAAAGCAAACTAACTGTCTTGAATGAACTATCAGTGCTTCATTGTTTTCTTCTACCTGCTGTAAATAATTCTCATGCTATTCAGCGAAGCTGATTTTGGAACAGGATCTTTAATTTGCAAACCAGTAAACTGCTGGGAAATTTTCACTGTGCGAAGTTTCAGGTTTTGACGTTTCCCTTGCCTTGAGTGAACAATTTATTCTCTCTGTTTAATGTAATGCAGACTATATTCCCTATTACGCAGTTTTATTTTCCATTATTAATGCCATTTTCCTCTGTACTTAGCCAAATCTTGGCAAATCATCTTTCCTAACTAAATCTTGGCAAACAGTGCATGTTTATTATTTGGTACCAAAAAATGAACGTCAACTGCTGAAGATTTACAGGACATGTTTAATTAAGTTGTGTCGAATATATGTTAGATGTTGTGGTTCCTTTTTCTTGTGCTTCTATTTTCAAGTAAGCATTATTTTGATATTCTATTCACAGAGAATGTGGGTACCTGGAACGCACTGCCAGAGGAGGCACGTTAGCAACATTTTAAGAGACACCTGGATGGGTACATGAATAGGGAGGGAATAGAGGCAGACCGAATAAGAGCAGTTTTTTTTTAGTTTAGTTAGGGTATCATGTTTGGCATGGACTTGGAGGGCCGAAGGGCCTGTTCTTGTGCTGTACTTTTCTTTATCCTCTGTAAAGGAGATGACATTCAGTTTAGGACTTCCTGATCACACAAGAAAATCATGTGGACTTAAGAACTTCAATTAAGTTCAAACTTTATTAATGGTATTAAGAGTTGACTTAAGAGTTGGGGATTAAAACTAACATTACAAGAAGTGACATGAACATGACTTTTTTTAGTTTGAGCATTCATGTCTACCAGTTTTTGATTTAATTACATAAAATCTACAGTGCAGACACAGGCAAGCAGCCCAGCTGCTCTTTATCGGTATTTATATTTCACGCATCAGGCATTAATGCTCTGTTCAACCACTCAATGTAGCAATGAGTTCCACATTGTCACCACTTTCATGAAATGCCTCCTAACTGTTTAATTTGATCTGGACAGGGCTATCACACACAATTCCTCATTTTTTTGGAATGAACCACAAGTAGAAACTTCACACTGAGGGCTTCACTCATCATGTTGTGTGACTAGCCACTGTCTTTTTAAATGATGGATTCAGAACATGCCTAGCATTTCAAAACTAGACATGCAGTGGACCAACAACAACAGCAGTAAAATTACATTCCTCGACAATGTTTCCTCATAACCCAGCTTATACCCTCCATCACCATTATCATGAACCTGGGTACTGGCAATTCAGTGCTAGCTATAGGAGAGCATGCCAGGGGCAGCATCAAGCAGACCTAAAAATGAGATGCCAACCAAGTGAAGGAAGCTACATTGCATTCTAAATAGCATATGGTAGCGAGCTAAGCAAGTCCACATGGATTAAATCAAAGCTCTGTAGTCCTACCTCATCCAATTGTGAATGGATTTTTCCATACATAATCAAATCCAGTCATAATTTTAAGTGTGTCTTATCAGAAAAAAGTCCCAGCCTTCTCAATCTTTCCTGATAGTTGCAGCTGCTCTTGTAAATAATTTATGCACTTTCTCCAGTACTTCAATCTTGGTGTTTCTCCAGCTGAATTTTTTCTGACCAACTGTATTTTCTTCAGCTTGGCCAATTTCCTTTGAGGTGGTTGTTAACCTTGCAAGCCACGCTTTTCATTTGCAAGTGATACTTTAGGAGGTCGTACAAAGGAAAGCTATAAATGCTGGAAAGTGTAGAGCCCTGGAATGTCAGGGGGCCCAACAATGAACACAAACTCTAACTCTTACTTGAAAATTTACTTCCCACCCCACCGCACCACAATAAGTTAATCAGCTATCCTAACTTCAAATGTGGTTGGGTTATTTCCCACACATTTCAGTTTGAGTAATATAGAGGATATATGGCGCTTAAATCATGGAGAAACTACACTAATTGATGATGGACTTCCGTATTGGAATACAAGTAGGATGTCATTGAAAGTTAAATTTCAAGAGCAGCCAGGAGCCAAGGGCTTATGTGAGTTAGCTTAATGTTTTTTGGTATGCTTTTTAGTTTTTAATTCATTTGCATGATATGGGCATTGCTGGCAATGCACCATTGAGGACCCATCAGTAATTTTTTTATTCCAGATTTATTTGTGATGTGAATTTAAAAGCTTCCATGGCAGAATTTGAGTTTTGGACGAGTTTACCTTATTCAACCATTTGACAGAACTCTTTGCTGGTGCTTTTCTCTGGTAATGGCGATTAGGATTGCCTTGCTAACCTCCATGCACAGATGCCATTGTTGGAGCTCTTCGTGGGGCAAATGACACACCATTGTCACAGCAAACTCAATCTTGACAGAGTTCTTAGCATACAAGAAGATTATTCCAGATCTAATGCACCTCTCTCCAATCTGGCTCTGAGGAAGTCTCTGCTCAAGTGGATTTAGGGTCAGACATAAGAGAGTTGACAAGATTTTGCCCCTCCAACAATTAGCTGACAAACTGTGCCCTTCCCTGCATAATCAATACTGCAATATCCTGAAGAGGCCATACCTCCTTGTTATAGTTGTCTTGGGGGCAGACAATAACAGCCTAGCTTACCCCCTGATCCTTGTCCCCACTGAGTGACCAAATGAAACCTTTTGGAGTTTTAAATCAGCTTTTATTTCAAGCTCCCAATGTGCAATAATGCCTTTGGTTATCTTGCATGTAATTTGCATATACCAATCACAAGTATACATCTGCCTGAAGTCAGATATCCAATTACAACAATTGTTCCGATTACTTCATTTATGTCAGGTGAATATTGTTAACCAGTTTACAGCTTCTATATAGTTCTTTAATAATTACTAATGAGGTGCAGCTGCATGGCTACACCATCCAAATGTCTACACCTGCTGTTCTGGCTACCACCTTGTGGTTGAGTTATCACCCTCTTGGCTGGCTTGTTTGTGCTGCCAATTGCAATTGTGAGAACTGCAGTAACACATCTTGACAGCTTCCCAGGGAAGCAGGCTGTACTTAATTCACAGGGGAACTCCAACTGCCTTCAATGATTTTAACCCCTTTACTCCAGGACATGGAACTTGAGTACGAGTTAAGTCTTCAACAGCCTCACGGAGAGACTCACCGCAGCTGTATCCCCAACAGCCTCATGAAGCTCATCACGTGCCATACTCCTTCTGTGACCAAAGATAGGACAGAACATTTGTGGATGATGCGGGGATGAGATCAACTATTTAGTTAAGGGAGGGGTGTGGTGGGCACAACAGGAGGTACAGAAACAAATCTTCAATACCACCATCTTCCATAAGATCACTGTGTTTTGCCCCTCATAAGTAGCAAACCTTTCACCTCATACAAAATTGCTGGAGAGAATATAACTAGCATATTTCCATCATATCCCTGCATTTAGCCGCCCTCTTTGACAGTCCCTCAGAGTTGAGGATTACTTGCTTCCACTCCAGGGAGAGGGTTCTGCAGTGGCTGAATAGACCAATCCAGAAGCTGCAGACTCTGCCACAGGTTAGTCAGGTGAATGTTAGTTCAAGCAACCACAAGAACATGTAATTCTGAAGGAGACAACTTTGTTTACTGATTTCCTACATCTTACTTTGTAACAGTGACTACTCTTCAATAACTATATTTTGTTGCTAAATGCAATATTTCTTCCTTTCTGAATCTACCATTAATGATGAACACAAACTCCTAGCTTGCAGAGCTACTTTCTGCCCCATTCCCCCACAATAAATTAGTCAGTTATCCCAATTTCAAATGTTACTGGGTTATTTCCCTTGTATCAGTGAGAATAACTGAATTATAAACTTCCCTGTAAAACTGGAGAAATGCCGAGCACTTAACACAAGCAACTGTTTACCCAGCATGAGGGAGTACAGGCCACTAAGTTGGCAAGGAAGTAAGTGATAGTTGAACAGGGCTAAGTTTGGAATTGGATTTGGCAGCTGAGCTGAGTTTTACAAATTGTGGTAAATGGGAGGTTGACCAGGAGAGCATTACAACAGTTGAGTCCAAAATTGATAAGAGAACAGTTGAGAATTTCAGCAGTGGATGGATAGAAGCAGAGATGGCTGGTGTTTTGGAGGTGGCTTTGGGTGGCCTTTGTAAAGGGGAGGAAGTTCAGTTTGAATAAAACACCATGTTTACGAAGAGTCTTGTTTGACCTGAGGCATGTTGACAAACAAGGAATCAATCACAGAGTTAGTGTTCGTGATGGTACCAAAGATGAGTCTGCTTAATGTTTAGCCTGTGAAAAAATGTATCTCATCCACAACTGGATATCGAACAAGCAGTTCGATAGCATGAATGCAATGCAGGAATTGAGAAAGATGGAGCTGATTGGTCAGGGGATATCATTTATCTAAAGCTGAAGATAGATTCTTGGATTTAGAGAGATCTTCACTGAATCGAAAGAAAAGTGAGCATTGTGATATTTGTTCTTCAATAGAAATTGCTTAGACAATCAAATTAGATATTACCTCAAATGTTCTAAGAGAAGTGAATTAATCCAGAGAGCTCTAAAATAGCAAAGGTATTTGGTCATGTTGCCCTGGTCATTCACAGTGTAATTCAATTTATTTCACTGTTTCCAAAAGAAAGATTAGTGCCTCCCCTGTGAGTTAAAAAGGAACTAAACAAGATCATTGTCTGCTCCCACACTGGTTCACCGGGTAGCTGAACCATGCAGAACACGCAGACTTTGTTTAATTTCCAACCTGTGTTAGCTGATTACTGTCAGGGTCACAATTTGATCTGGATTTTGACTCAGTTAGGAAAGGGGGAACAGCATTAATATTCCCATCCCTCCTTGCTGTTAGGCTTAACACAGCTGAAGGTGAATGTGAGTAAGGTTAAGCTAGCTGGTGATATCTCCTGGATCACTTTCACTGTTAACATGAACATTGTGTGATTGATACTGGACAGCTTTCAGCATCCTCCAACCAGATGGAAGCAAATAAATGATACATTTGAGAAGGGAAAAATATCACTGCAGTTGAATTCTAAACTCTAGAAAGTAAATGTGGAATAAAGCCAGTCAAAACAGGAGTCAGTTTATGGAAATTTAAACCCAAAGTGTCACTTATTCTCCCTGGTTTGGTCTGATGAGGCCTTAAATCAACCATGGTTGCTTTGCTTTTAGACTTGATCAGTTCTGCAGAGCACAATGAAATTTAGAAAATTAAAGTTTTGTTTCAATATGTAAATGTGAAGGTCAGATGCTAACTTGCTTGTGAATTCATTGCCGATCTGCCTCAGATTTGTCAACAAACCTTTGCCCAGCTGTCCATGTGAACATTTTATCCAGAATCCAAGGTTGTGATATAGCAGTTTGTCTTAATGCTGGCCCTGATAATAGCCTGGCAGCTTGCGTTGCTGCATGAGAATGCAGTTTCTGTTGCTAGGCAGCAGTATCTATTAGCTGTGTCAGGTCATATTTAGTTCTGCCTTTGATTGCTGAAGCTGCCCTCAGGCAGAGACAACTGGCAATAAATGTGTTGTCTCCCCTGGTGGCTCAAGTGATGAATTGCTTTTGTTGTTTTACAGTACAAGATAGGATAAAGTATGTTTTTAGCACAATTGGTATGTTTATGTCATTTCAACAGTAAGTTGTCTTGGAATAAAAATTGATCTCCTCATTATAGTATACTTGAGATTTTGTTGTGCTTTCACATGATTTAATGTTTCTTTTCAAGAAGTACTTAAGTTGGTTTTCTCAAGCATTAGTGGACTGAGTTAACTAAAAATAGCTGTCACTGTTAATTATTCCAAAAATGATGAAATTAAGATATGTATGTTAAAATTCAGAATATATCCCGTCTTGTTGAATGTGCTACATGACGTGACTAAGACATAAATTTAACCCATGGTCTTTGTGGTTAATTGCCTCAGGTGATGTAATATCCTTACATCATTAGACCTGAAGGTAATGAAAAACAGCAACATTCCTTAATCCAAGTCAGGATCATGAGTGACCTGGAGGGGAATTACTGTTCCTCGTGTCTGCTGCCCTTGTCTTTCTTGATGGCCGAAGTTGTGGATTTGGAAGGTGCTGTTGAAGGAACTATTGAGGAAATACTGCAGTGCATGTTGTATGCAATGCATACTGTTGCCACTGTGAGCCAGTGGTGGATGAGGTGCCCAATCAAACAGCTGCTTTTTCCCAGATGGTGTCGAGCTTTGAGTGTTATTGGAGTTGCGCTTGCCCAGGCAGGTTATAACTATTGTCTGACATGCTAAAACAATACTGGCACTTGTGGAAACATACCTGAGTATGGGTCATCACTTTGGAAGAGATAGATTAAGGGGAAACTCAGAAGGAGAAAGATAACAGAATATGCCTATAAATGCTTGCAGTATACCGTTGGTGTCTTTCTAAAGTCATAGTTAAATTGTACTTTGAGGATTCTTGTAGTGACAGGCTAAGCAGAAGCTGTGAAGAGACCAGTTTGTTTGTGTACACATTTAGAATAAGTCAGCTGACATTTCTAACAGCTGTACTAAGAACTCTGATTAGAATAGGCTATCTCTGTTGGCCAGTGGCACTTGAAACTAATCTGTCAGCAGAATGTATTTTTCACTGCTGAAGAGCCAGATATCTCTCTCCCATGCAACAAACTTCTCCTGTAAGATTGCCTCATGTTGTAAACAATCCTGTGAAGATGTGGTTTCTCCAAACTGCAATTTATCCTTTTAATGAGCATTCCATTCATTATAGGCGCATAAAGAAGAGCTGACTTGATGTAATATTTTCATTTAAAAACTTCTCCCAAATACTAAGCTTTGAAGATCCACAATTTCAAAAGGATTGATTACTGAATTATAGAAACCCACTGTGCTGAAGGCAGCCATTCGACCCATCCAGTCTACACTGACCACAATCCCACCCCAAGTCCTATCCCCATAACCCACACATTGACCCTGCTAATCCACACTCCTGGGACACTAAGGGGCAATTTAGCATGGCCAATCAACCTAATCCGCATATCTTTGGACTGTGGGAGGAAACCGGATCACCTAGAGAAAACCCATGCAGACACAGGGAGAATGTGCAAACTCCACACACTACTACTAAATCTACTCACTCACCCACTCACCTGATGAGGGAGCAGCGTTCTGAAAGCTCGTGATTCCAAATAAACTTATTGGACAACTTATTCTGTCCAACTCAGTCCAACGCCAGGTGGTGAGGTGCATTGACCCAAACAGGCGCCAGAGTGTGGCAACTAGGGGAATTTCACAGTAACTTCAGAGTTAATGTAAGCCTTACTTGTGACGAATAAATTAACAAAAACTTTTTCTCCACATCATGGTTACCAAATCTAATCAGTATTATAAAATTTCCAGAAGGAAAAGTCAATAAGTGGATGATTGCACTTGTCTGGCTCCTTATCTATCCAATTATAGCCAGGAAATCACTTGCAATGTCTTCTCTTCCCACCCATTATTTCTTCTGGGCCCAAAGGATCTCACATTTCAATCCTCTGTTCTAATTTTCATTTAAATTCAGCACTTTGCAACAACATCTCAAAATAATACCTTTCACTATATCCCAATCCATGTGACAATAAAGCAAATTAAATCAAAGTCAGTGTCAGGTTCCACATGTGCAATGACAATGCCCGACTGTACCTTATCATACCCCTCTCAATCCCTCCACTGTCTCTAATTTGTTTGAATATCTGACATAAAAGTACAGGATGAGAAATTTTCTGCAGCTAAATATTGAAAAGACTAAAACTACTCTTCAGTCCTCCTTGCCAACTCCATTCATAGTCACTGATGCTGTCCTCTCTCTGGCAGCGGTTTGATGCTGAACCAGACTGCTTACAACTTGTCATATTTGATATTGAGGTGTACTTCTGACCATCATGGAGACTTTCTATTCTGCAAACATCACACTGCCTGGCTCTGTCTCATCTGTTGAAATACTTATGCTTTTGTTACTTCTAGACTTGATTGTTCCACCGCAATCCTGGCTAATCTCTCATCTTTTGCCCTCCAAAAACTTGAGGTCACCCACACTCTCTTGCCCACAACCTAACTTTTCCCAAGACCTGTTCATCACCCCTATGCTCGCTGATTTCATTGGCTGTTCGTTAAATAATGCTTGGATTTTAAAATCCTTATTCTTCACATTCCTCCTTTGTCTCCCCTTTCCTATCTCTGTAATCTTCTCCAGCCCCACAACTTTCTGAGATAACTGTACTCTAATTCTGGCCTCTTCAGCATCTTTGATTTTAACTAGTTCACCATTGGCAGCTGTACCTTAGCTACATAAAGCCTAAACTCTGGCATTCACCTCCCTTAACCACCATATTTCTCTACTTTTCTTTCCTCCTTTAAGATGCTCTTTAAAACTTAACCTTCTAGACCAAGCATTTGTTCATGTATCTTATCTTCTCATGCAGTTTGGTATCAGATTTTGTTTGATAATGCCCCTGTGAAGTGCCTTGGTCTGTTTTACTATGTTAAACGTGCTAAACTAATGCAAGTTCTTGTCGTCTGTGCCCTGCAACTTTTAAAGTACACTTCGCTCCTCTGTTGTTTAAGTGAATGTTATCCAGTAAAGTTGCCAAGCCATGCAGAACTGAAATATCTCCGGTTTGACCTGTGATCTCTACTATGATAGTTGATCTCTACCAGCCAGAATGAGAATGCAGCATGAAGTCACGATACAGTGATCATGAGTTTTGGCTAGTTTTCTGCCTCCTAATTCAGACGTCCTGCAGTTGTTGGAGCACAAGATGTTTTGCTACAATTAGTGGCTAAGACAATGGAGCCGTTAGTTTCAGGAAAATTTGAATATTCACCTTATAACATTAGTTAAAAATGTGGAAGCTCCTGTTTTATTTCCCCCTTTTTAATTCCTGAATCTCATATTAGAGACCTATGTCATTAGTTCTTCTCTGTCTACCCTATGTGTTCCCCTTAAGTGTCTTAAAAATTTTGCTTAAATCACCCCTTGATCTCTGGGGACACAATCCCAGTTTGTGTAATATCCCCTTGCAATTTAGCCCTTGGAGTTTAATTATTATTCTGGTAAATTTACATTGCACTAAATCTAGGATCAGTGCATCCTTCCTAAACTTTGGTGCTCAGATTAATAATAGTGATTCCAGGCCTAATCAAGGCTCCGTATAGCTGAAAGCTGACTGCTGCCTCTTTGTATTCTAGTTCTGTAGAAATAAAGGCTGGAATTCCACTAACCTATTTGATTATGTTTTATTAAAAACAAAAGCAAATCACTGCAAATGCTGAAATCTGAAACCAAAAGAGAAAATGCTGGAAAATCTCAGCAGCCTGGCAGTAGCTGTAAGGAGAGAAAAGAGTTTCGAGTCCAGATGACTGTGTCAAAGCTTTTTCTACATTGAAATCCATTTGCCACAGTTTTACTCATTTCATTTGATCAATATTTTTAATTGCTTGCTTACAATGTTGCCTATCTTTGTGTCGTTGGCAAATGTGGATATATGGCTTTCTGTGCCATCATCTAACTTAATAAATGCAATAAATATTGACACAGATCCTTGTAGGACACCACAAGTCAGATTCTACCAATTAAAGTACCTGCTCTTTATCCCTAAACTGTCTCCTGCCACTCATCAAACTTCCTAAACAAGTAATTAATTTGCCTTCAATTCCATGAGTTCTGTTTCAGCTACAAGTCTCTTATAAGGGGCACATGAACATAGGAGCAGGAGTAGGAACTTTATTCAATGTGCTCTGTGAAATATAAATAACATCCTTAGACATACCGCTGCCTAACTCTTCAGAACTAATGTCATCAGATTTGTCAGTCTGACATTTACAAATCCAATCTATGATGCTGAATATTTCCAAGACCACCTTTATCCTCAATTCGAGATTCTAGTAATTTCCTGATGATCAATGTTAAAGTTAACAGATCTATAACTCCCTGGTTTTCCTTCTCTTTTTCTAAAAAAAAGTAATGAGCAATTTTCCAATCTAAAAGAATCATTCCTGAATAGGGAGAACTTTCAGTTATTTATAGCTGTGCATCTGCAGTGTTCTCAGCACCTTCCTTTTAATTCCCAGGAAAGGAAACCATCTGATCCAGGAGATTTGTCACTCCTCTGTGCCATTATTTTCTTTACTGTTATTTTACTAATGATTTTTTGGTGCAATTTTATTATCAAACTTTGTTTCTATGCAGAGTTAATAAATTCTACAACCATTCTAAAAGGAGCATATTTTGACCATGCCTTCTATTTTCTCCTAGGCTCATCTGAAATTCCCAATAGATTATCCATATTCTCCACCTACCTTCAGATTTCTGACAAAAATGTGGCACCCAAATATTTATGAGGTAAGTTTCACTAAAATTATAATTTGGCGTTTCTTGAAACTTTAAGATGAGTACTCGAAAGCATCACTGTAAGCTACTGACTTCACTTAATCTTTGTCATTTTTAAAAAGTACCACAGCAGCTGTTAAGTAGAACAAAAGCAATATACCAAGAATGCTCAAAAACCCAAATAGAAACATAAAAATGCTGGAAATGCTCAACAGGTCAGGCAGCATCTGTGGAGAGAAACTTAGTTAACATTTCAGGTCAATGACCACTGTTCATGAGCAGAAATTTAGAGGTCCAAATATAGACATTACTAAAGGTTTTCTGATGTAGACACATAATTGTAAAAAGCTTCTTGGCTTTTATCGCAAGAATTGGAATCCAAACGGATAGAAATTATCTTACAGCTGTATAGACCTCTGCTTAAATCCCATCAGGAGAACTGCATTCAGTTTTGGGTACTGCATCATGGGTAGGATATGTTGGCCTAGGAGAGGGTGCAACAAAGATTCACCCGTGTGATACTGGGGCTGAAAGACTTTAAGCCTGAGGACTGATAGAGTAGACATGAAGATTATGGGGCAGCTAGATAGGTAGGGGAACCTAAAACATGGTTTTAAGGTGAGAGGGGAGAGATTCAAAAGTGTCCAGAGGGGCAATTTTTTCACAGAGGGTGGTGAGTGTCTGGAACAAGCTGCCGGAGGTGGTAGTAGTAGAAGCAGGTACAATTTTGTCTTTTAAAAAGCATTTAGACAGTTACAGGGGTAAGATGGGTATAGAGAGATATGGGCCAAATGTGGGCCATTGGGATTAGCTTAGGGGTTTTTTTAAAAGGGTGGCATGGACAAGTTGGGGCAAAGGACCTGCTTCCATGCTGTAAACCTCTATCCTAACTGAGATATTTAAATGATTATAGCAGTTTAATTGGACAGACAGCAGGAAACTTTCATTTGTTGAGACAGTCCAAAATAAGCGGATGTAATCTTAAAACAAATGTTGAGCTATTTATTGGTGATCTTTGAAAACACTTACTCACAAACACAGTCATGAAAATGGGCAACATTACTCCCCACATCTCCCGCCTCCCCCTCCCAGATGCTTGTTACACAAGGGTATTACAAGCTATAGACTAAGGTGGGCCAGAGAGTCAAGTTATAAATGGGTCATCATTTAATTGATACAGGTGAGGTGAGCGGGTTGACTGACGTTTGTGAACATGCAACCTGGAAGACCATTAATAACTTCCATATTTTCCTCAAGTACTTGGGCGTTTTGAGAGTACTGCAATTCTGATTTGAAATAATTTGCATATGGGAATTTAAAAAAGAATATGGGGTCAGCTGATATTTAATTTTGTTACACAGTTCATGAAACAATATCTTTCCACCAGCTGCAATGCTTTTTTTTCTGAAGTCAGTCACTTCTGAGATTATCCTTGGAAATGCTCTGGATTTCTAAAATCTAATTTCCCTGGACCTTTTCTTCAAAACTTTACGGTTTAACCCTGCTAGTTTACCCTATAGGTTAGAGGCTCGAGCACCAGAGTCATCCTTGTAATTTAATTATTTTCTCAACTGTAGTTCAAGAATATGTTTTCATAGGCAGCTAAAATAATCAATCAAGTTTTGAGCAGCTTGTTTCAATTTCCATTTCTGGAGTATTTTGACATTCCTAATATTTAACTGGCTACTACACAAAGCAATTGACATTTCAACATCAATCTTCTCAAAAAGAAAACCAATAAAAAAAATGTCCAGTATCTGCCTGTTTTTATATACACAGTTGTTACAGAGGCGATGATGCAGTGGTCTTTTCATTGGATGAGTAATCCAGAGAGCCAGGGTAATTTTTTGGGAACCTGGATTCCAATCCCACTATAGCAGGTGGTGAAATTTGAATTCAGTAAAAATCTGGACTTAAAAAAATGATGGCCATGAAACCATTGTTGATTAGTCAGAGGTTCGCAGCATGGAAACAGGCCCTTCGGCCCAACTTGTCCATGCCGCTCCTTTGTTTTTAACCACTGAGCTCGTCCCAATTGCCCGTGTTTGGCCCATATCCCTCTATACCCATCGTACCCATGTAACTGTCTAAACGCTTTTTAAAAGACAAAATTGAACCCACCTCTACTACAATCTGTGGCAGCTTGTTCCACTCACTACCCTCTGTGAAAAAATTGCCTCTCAGGACTGTTTTGTATTGTTCCCCTCTCACCTTAAACCTATGCCGTCCAGTTTTAGACTCCTTTACATTTGGGAAAAGATATTGACTCTCTAGCTGTAGACCTCTATAAGATCACCACAAACCCTCCTATGCTCCAGATGAAAAAAGCCCCAGTCTATCCTTATAACTCAAATCATCAAGTCCCGGTAGCATCCCAGTAAATCTTTTCTGCACTATTTCTAATATAATAATATCCTTTCTATAATAGGGTGACCAGAACTGTACACAGTATTCCAATTGTGGCCTTACCAATGGCTTGTACAACTTCAACAAGACATCCCAACTCCTGTATTCAGTGTTCTGACCAATGAAACCAAGCATTGTGAATGCTGCCTTCATCACTCTGACCGCCTGTGACTCCACTTCCAAGGAGCTATGAGCCTGTGCCCCTAGATCTCTTTGTTCTAAAGCACTCCCCAATGCTGTACCGTTAACTAAGTTCCGCCTTGGTTCGGTTACCAAAATGCATCACCTTGCTCTTATCTAAATTAAACTGCATCTGCCATTCATCAGCCCACTAGTCCAATTGATCAAGATCCCGGTGCAGTCCTCAATAACCCTCCTCACTGCCCAGTATGCCACCAATCTTGTGTCAGCCGCAAACTTACTAACCATGCCTCCTAAATTCTCATCCAAATTATTAATATAAATAACAGTGGCCCCAGCACTGATCCGAGGCACACTGCTGTTCGCCACCTGCGTTATCTCTTGGAGTTGTATGACCCTATTCATAAGGCTGGCATTGGTAGCCATCTTGTTCCTGACCACTGCTTTTAGTGAATCTATTGTTTTTACCCTCTCCCTGTATTTTGTCACCAAGTTTCACAAAACACATCCATCTCATAAATTCAAAATATATGTTTTAAATGAGGAACATTTGTTAACCATACAGAGCTGTCTTCTATAGTAACAGCCCTGGCTGGTTTACGTCCTCATAGTCCAAGATCGATCGTTTTGAAGTTAGTATCATGTTAGTGTTCCTAAATCTATGGTTATGTGTTTATTAGCTTAATTGGTCCCCCTACAGCACCCCAATTTAGAATTTTAACTTCTGGGCCAGATCTATTGTTCTCCATAGCTATCTTAAAACTAATGGAATCATGGTCACTGGTCCCAAAGTGATCCCTCACTAACACTTCTGTCACCAGCCTGCCCTTATTTCCCAAGAGGAGGTCGAATTTTGCCCTCTGTCTAGTTGGGCCATTCACAAACTGAATGAGAAATTCCTCCTGAACACACTCAATAAATTTCTCTCCATCCAAGCCCCTAATACTATGGCTGTCCCAGTCAATGTTGGGAAAGTTAAAATCTCCTACTATTACCACCCTACTTTTCTTGGTGCTATTTGTAATCTCCTTACATATGTGCTCCTCAATTTCCCACTGACTATTTGGGGGCCAATAGTACAACCCTATCAAAGTGATTTTCCCCCTTCTTATTCCTCAGTTCTACCCATATAGACTCAGTGAGCAAACCCTTACATATATCCCCTGTCAGTACTTTCCCTAATCAAAAATGCTATTCCCCTCCCCTCTCATCTCCTGTTCTATCTTTCCTAAAGTTTGTACCCTGGAACATTTAGCTGCCAGACCTGTCCTTCCCTTAGCCATGTTTCAGTAATTGCTATAATATCCCAGTCCCATGTATCCATCATGCCCTGAGTTCATCTCCTTTGCCTATCAGGCTCCTTGCATTGAAATAAATGCAGTTTAATCTGGACTTCCATTGCTCTCTAGTCATTAAAAAAAACAATCTGGTTTACTAACATCCTTTAGGGAAATAAATCTGCCATCCTTATCAGGTCTAACCTACACGTGACTCCCAATTCACAGCTCTTAAATGCCCCCAGGAATGGGCTGGTCCAGCCAGTGACGCTCATATCCCATGAACAAAATTTTTAAAAACTGAAGTGGGAATTGGCTCCAACTTTTCTATTATGATTTGAGTTTCAACTCGACTAACATGACTGTTTAAAACTTAATCCCTCTCAACAAGCCAAGGGTTTTCTAACTCTGAAATCCTCAATTAAAAAAGCACACTGGCATATTTAGACCTGAGTCAATCATGACGACATGAAAATCACCTGCGCATTCCTGTTAAAAATGACATTACAAATTTCACTTGTTTTACTCCTGAACTTGAGGTTACTGTGCTTAGTCTAAAGGAACAGCTAATAAAATGAAACAACTGTAGAATTAATGTTGTTACAACTGATTCCCAAAATATTTTTCTTTCTTTCTCTTCCTCCTTGCATAGAATCCTAGAATGGTTATAGCATGGAAAGATATAATTCAACCTATGATGCGCTCTATGCAACTTGACTAATCCAATTTGTCCACTCTCTTTTTGCCATGTAATTTTTTTTCTCTTTGGGCATTTACCCAAATTGTTTTTGACTGATCTGCCTCTACCACACATTTGAGGTAATGCATCCCAGGTTTTGATCATTCACTGCATCTTTTAAAAAAAAAAATTTCCTCATGTCATGTCGTCATTGATTCTCTTATCATTCACCTTAGACCGGTATCCTTCAGGTCTCAAACCTTCCATCTGTAGGAACAGTTTCTCTCTATCCACTCTGTCTCAGCCCCTCATAATTCCCCTCCATCTTCTCTAAGGAAAACAACCCCAGCTTCTTCAGTCAATCTTTAGGAGCAGGAGCATGCTATTTAGCCCATCCTCCACCATTTCAGTATAACTGATCAACTGTTTGTGTCTTTTCCCATATCCCTTTACTCCATTGGCAATCATCAATCGCTACTTTAAACATACTCAATGACTGAGCTTTCTCAACCTTCAGGGGAAGAGAATTCCAAAAATTCCCAACCTTCTGCGTAAAAAGATTTCTCCTCACGTCGGTCTCAATTTTGAAATTACATCCATCGGTTCTGGACTCCCTAACAAGGGGAAACTTCTTACCAGCATCTGCTTTGTCTATTCCTTTCACTTTTCTGTAGGTGTCATTAGATCACCTGTCATTAGTCAAAGCGTTGGGGAATACAGGCCTTTATATCATACATTATAGTGAAATCTTTATATCATTCACTGTAATGTTTGGCAAGTAAATTCTGAGGGGGTCCTCCACCTATGGCTTGTAGCTCTGAAAGCTTAGTGGCTTGGGCTACCAAATAAACCTGTTGGATTTTAACCTGGTGGTGTGAGACTTCTTATTGTGTATACCCCAGTCTAACGCTAGTATCTCCAATTCGTATAGAAATCTCAACATCTCAAGCATTTAACATGGACCATTTCCTTCAATGCCCCTAGAGAATTCTAGCATGCCCAAGAAAGAAGATACAGGGAGAACATTGATGAGAAAAAGGGGAACATTGGGTATCTTGGAATTCTGGAAAATCAAACCTGGTTTTCTGCTCAAGAGGATTTATCACTACTTCATCTCACTCACTACTTCAGCACAATTTCTTTAATTATACTGATTTCTTTAACTTATTCTCAGTCCTCTTCATTACTTTTAAAGTTCTATCCACTGTCCTAATTATTTGACACTGGTTCCAGCCTAGGTTATGTGGAGCCCATCCCACCAGAACTGCACCCTGTTTTGCCACTACTGGTGTCGATGTTCCATGAATCATAACCCCTTCCTCCCACACCACCTTCTAATCGGCTCATCCCTATGTCAGTCGATGTGGTTAGAAATCACTACTGAGGACCTGCTTTTTAATTTGGACCCAAACTCCACAAACTCTCAGCAGCACATCACTCCTGGTTCTATTTATGTCATTGGTTATGATCTGGACAATGACAACTGGATCCTCCCCCTTCCACTTCCAGGTTCTTCACTAGCCATGAGAAGTTGTCTCTAATCCTGGCACAGGGCAAGCAATACAACCTTCAGAAATTGGCATGGTGACACAGTGGTTAGCACTGCTGTCTCTCACTGCCAAGGACCTGGGTTCAATTCCTGCCTTGGGTCAGTTTGCATGTGGAGTGTGGAGTCTGCACGTTGTCTCCTGTGTTTGCATGAGTATCCTCCAGGTGTCCCAGTTTCTTCCCACACCAAAGATGTTTGGGTTAGGTGGATTGGCCATGCGAAATTGCTCCTTAATGTCAAGGAGACTAGCAGAGTAAGTATGTGAGGTTACGGGGAAAGGGCCTGGGTGGTATTATTGTCAGTGCTGGCTCAATGGGCTGAATGGTCTCCTGTACTGTAGCGATTCTATGAAATCCGGTCATGGTTGCAGAGAACAGTGTCTATCCTCTGACTATGTTGTCCCCCATCAATACCACACTCATTTCCAACTTCATGCACCATGATGCTATGGTCAGTTTTCCCATACACTCTAGAGTTGTTTTCATCCATTATAGGCAACAAGTATAATGCACATGTTGGATCAATTGCAAAGGCCATGAATCCTTCATCACTGCATGCTGGACCCCATACCTTCCTGCCTTGCAGTCATACCTTCCTGTTCTTGACCATTGACCAATTCCAAAGTGTTACCTAACTTAAGAAGTATGATGTGTCCTGGAAAAAAAGGTGTCCAGGTAACTCCTCCCTTTTTTGTGTCCTGGAATGTCTGCATGACAGATTCCAACTTAACTTTAAGCTAAAGTTTCTCAAACTTGGATATGATTGTCCTGGATCGCAGTACTTTCTGCAAATTCCTACAAACTGTAGTTATGGCATATAACCTATCCTGCCTAGTCTATCTAACTCTTATTTACTTATTTAATTTATAATTTCATTGCATGTGTAGATTACAGGCAAGGCCAGCATATGTTGCCCATCCCTAATTGCCTAAGAATTGCTTCAGTCCATCTGGAAATAATGGCAATATAGTTGCAAGTCAAGATGGTGTCTGAATTGAAGGGGAGCTTGCAAGTGGTGATCTTCTCATGCTTCTACAGCACTCGTCCACCTGGTGATAGTGGTCATGGGTTGGAAGATGCTGTTGAAGGAGGGTTAGCGAGTTGCTGCATGCATCTTATAATTGTACCCACTGCTATCATTATGCACTGTTAGTGGAAAGAGTGAATATTTAAAGTGGTTGAGAAGCTACACACTCTTGCATCACAATCCTGACTTGTGCTTTGTAGATGGTGGACAAATTTTGGGAAGTATGGAGGTAAGTTATTTACCACAGAATTCCCAGTCTGATCTGTTCTTGTAGCTACAGTATTTATATGGCTAATTCAGTTCAAAGTCTGACAACACCTGGTTTGTCAGTTCAGGCCATTGGTAACTCCTGGGATGCTAGTGGTGAGGGATTCAGTGATGGTAATGTTGTTGAATGTCTGGGGGGAAATGGTTAGATTCTGTCTTGTTGGAAATAGTCCATTGCCTGACACTTGAGTGGCATGCATGTTACTTGCCACTTCCCAGTCCAGATCTGTCTGTCCAGATCTCATTTGACAAGGATGCAAACTACTGAGGAGTTGCAAATAGTGCTGAACACTATGCAATCGTAAGCTAATATCCCCACTTCTGAGTGCCCCGAGGAACTTGGACAATTATTAACACTCAACTCTGAAATTCTTTTGTAGTACAGTAAGATGGGAAAATATTTGATTTATTATTGTCGTGTCTATTGAGATACAGTGAAAAGTATTGTTTCTTGCACGCTGTACAGACAAAACATACTGTTCATAGAATACATAGGGGAGAAGGAAAGTATAGGATGCAGAATATAGTGTTGCAGATAGAGTGAAGAGAAACATCAACTTAATATATGATAGGACCATTCAAAAGTCTGGCCACAGGGAAGAAGCTGTTCTTCAGCTGATATGTGTTTTCAGACTTTTGTATCTTTCTCCCATTGGAAGAAAGTAGAAGAGAGCATGTCTGGGGTGCTTGATAATGCTGGCTCTTTTCTGAGACAGCAGGAAGTGTAGACAGTGTCATTGAATGAGAGGCTGGTTTGCGTGATGGACTGGGTTGCATTCACAACAATTTGTAGTTTCTTGCAGTTTTGGGCAGAACAGGAGTCATACCAAGCTGTGATACAACCAGAAAGAATGCTTTCTTGGTGTATCTATAAAAATTGGTGCGAGCCAAATTTGCTTAGCCTTCTGAGAAAGTAGAGGTGTCGGTGGGCTTTCTTAACTACAGCGTCAGTGTGGAAGGACCAGGACAGGTGGTTGGTAACGTGAACACCAAGAAACCTGAAGCTTTCAACCATTTTCATTTTATTGCCGTTGAATGTCGAAATAGTACACTATAAATTGAAGTCAAGTTAAAAGGATTATGGGAAGTAATCACAAGCATTAAAATACTCACATCAGCTAAAAACTAAAGTGTTTGAAGATGGTTTATGTGAGCGAAAAGGCAGGAGTATGTGGCGCTCTCAGATAAATGACCCCATGATTTAGCCTTGCAGTAAGAAGTAATGGAGTGATGGTGAATACGCAGAACATTTTGTGATTACATAAGGCTATTATTGCTCAGATGAGATGTGCCTGATTGGTCAAGAAAATCACACTCAGGCTGTGATCATCACTGGGATGAACATAATCGGGCATGACAGAGAAGTACGGCATTTGGATATAGTTGCAAGTTGCTGGGAGAGAAATCATCGGCACCTTGAAATAAAAATAAAACTGAGGTGATGTTAGTTGAGGGACTATTTGACAGTAAAGAATCATTTAATCAGGTGAGAAAAAGTCTATTTAGAGTCATAGAGATTTACAGCATGAAAACAGGCCCTTCGGCCCAACTTGTCCATGCTGCCTTTTTTTAAAAACTTCTAAGCTAATCCCAATTGCCCACATTTGGCCCATATCCCTCTATACCCATTGTACCCATGTAACTATCTAAATGCTTTTTAAAAGATAAAATTGTATCTGCCTCTACTACTACTTCTGGTAGCTTGTTCCAGAGACCCACCACCCTCTGTGAAAAAAGTGCACGTCTGGACACTTTTGTATCTCTCCCCTCTCACCTTTAATCTATGCCCCCTAGTTTTAGACTCCCCTACCTTTGGGAAAAGACATTGACTATCTACTTTGCCCATGCCCTTCATTATTTTATAGACCTTTTTAAGATCACCCCTCAGCCTCCTGTGCCCCAGAGAAAGAAGTCCTAGTCTATTCAGCCTCTCCTTATAACTCAATCCGTGAAGTCCCGGTAACACCCTAATAAATCTTTCCTGCACTCTTTCTAGTTTAATAATATCCTTTCTATAATAGGGTGACCAGAATTGCACACAGCTTTCCAAGTGTGGCCTTACCAACGTCTTGTACAGTTTCAACAAGACATCCCAACTCCTGTATTCAGTGTTCTGACCGATGAAACCAAGCATGTCAAATGCCTTCTTCACCGCTCTGTCCATCTGTGACTCCACTTTCAAGGAGCTATGAACATGTACTCCTAGATCTTTGTTCTGTATCTCTCCCCAATGCCCTACTCAGTTAATCTGCCAAAATGCATCACCTTGCTTTTCTCTAAATTAAACTCCATCTGCCATTCGTCAGCCGAACTGATCAAGATCCCGTTGCAATTGGAGATAACTTTCTTCACTGTCCGCTATGCCACCAATCTTGATGTCATCTGCAAACCATGCCCCCTATATTCTTATCCAAATCATTATTATAAATGACAAATAACAGTGGGCCTAGCATTGATCCCTGAGGCACACCACTGGTCACAGGCCTCCAGTTTGAAGAACAACTCTCTACAACCACCCTAGAAGCCTATTTTGTATCCAATTATTTGCTTTATAATTGGCACAAGGAGCTGCTGTGCTATGAGGATGGACATATTGGGTAACCAAAAGTGGGAGCCTGAGGATGGGGTAGTTAGAGACCCTAACCACATGGTAGTACAGAGGCTAGCACTGCTGCCTCACAGCGCCAGAGACCCAGGCTCAATTTCCAGCTTGGGTTACTGTCCAAATGGAATTTGCACATTTTCTTTCCCCTTGTCTGCCTGGGTTTCCTCCCACAGTTTGAAAGATGTGCTGGTTAGTGCATTGACCCAAACAGATGCCGTAGGGTGACAGCTAGGGGAATTTCACAGTAAGTTCATTAAAGAGTTAATGTAAACCTTACTTGTGACTAATAAATTTTAACTTTACTAAAAAATTACCTTAAATTTGCCATCTTGGCCTATTTGTGACTCCACGAAAGTAGGAAAACAGAGGTAGTTTTAAGAGATTTATATTCGTATTGGGAGGCATTTTTTTAAGGTTTAGTTTTAGGTGGGTTTAGTTTAATATTTCTCTGCCTGATAGCAACCGACAGGTAGATTCATGCTGGACAAAGGCATTGTGTGTATGGTGGTTGGTTAAGTTTGAACCGTATTCCCATTGTGCTTAAAGAGGGCATGAAGAATAAATAATAGTTGCGGGGCATTGCTGAGCAACGTAAGGCCATCTCAGAGAATGGGCTTTCCTTTGTTTTTAATTTTAACTGGAAGCCGGAGTAGGTGGAAACAGATCATTGAGGAGTGAGAAGCTCTAAGCTTTGCCTAGGAGAAGTTGGACAAGGCAAGGGCGTTGCAAAGATACAAGCATGTTTTTGGGAGTGGATTTTGGAAACTCATAACAATCATCTGGAAGGATTCTGAGGAGCAAACCACAGATGCTAACTTTGGTGTTACTTGACTACAGTTATCTTGTGTGTGTCAACGGAACTTAGGTGCTAATGAGACCATTGTAACTTCAGATGTACTGTGTTGTTGTCTTGATCTTAAAACCTGTTGTATTTAAGCAAAGGCGGGGAGTAAATGAGTATTGTATTATTCTCCAACTTTTTCATGTTTAATAAATGTTTTCTCTTGTTGAAGCTAGTTAGCAGTCCTGTGATTCTGTCCCTCCTCGTTTGAAAGTTGTGGTCTTTTGAGCCAGGGTTCCATTCTGGGATTTTCCCGTCCAGTTATAACACCAACTAAGGATGTATCACTTGTCAGGCCCACATCTCAAAAATTCATTTTAAAAAGTACAGTTTCAGTCTGTGTAGAAACTGTAAATCAAATGTTTCCCTATCAGTTTTTAACTTCTGTACAAATTGTTTTGAAATTATAATTTGGAGGCATCAAATTTGGGACAAGTCACTGAGTCATTATGTACTTGTAATGATAGAAGCTAAGAGACAAAGTATATGTTTACCAGTACTGTGGTATTGAGCCACTGTGTGTTGTGCAATATTAACTGACACTCTGGAATGATCAGATGTCTGTGCAAGGTGGTGTTATGGTATTGTTTAAAGGATCTGTTTGACAACTTGGAGTCTTTTGCTTTTAGAATGGAGATGTTTGCATTTCAATCCTTCACCCACCAGTAGATGATCCTCAGAGTGGTGAACTACCGTCTGAAAGATGGAATCCAACTCAAAATGTCAGGTAAGCTATTCTCTATTGACAAGAATTTCAAGTTCATTAGGATTTATTATTTTGTACTTTTGTATGTCAGTGCAGACTCAGTGGGCCAAAGGGCCTCTTTCTGCACTGTAGGGTTCTATGTATTTTTATCTTGGAAAAATTAATTTGACTCAAGCTCACTCCAAGTGCATTATAGTTTGTGTCCTTGCCAAACTAGACAATCCTGAATTGCCTGCTTTTCCTGTTGAGCAGAAAATAAATATATTTGATTTGTCATTTAATTTGTAGCCTGGAGTTTGCTGTAAGCAGCAAAAGAACAGCTTTCGCCGTTCACTCGTGCACAGTTCCCAAGATCCATTTTGCAAGCTTGGGCATGGAGATTTCTAATAATCAGATATCTGATCCAGAGTGACAACTCCACACGAAATATGTGCCATCTGTGAACAGGTGAAGCAGCAGGTGGTGCTCTTCAACCAATCACACTTGCACATTCTCACTGGGACATGCAAAAATGAAGTTAACCAAACAGGAAATACAAATTATGATTAAATCACTATACTGGAAGAAAAATAAAGATTGGGTCTTATATATGGAATTATGGGACAGATATAAAAGAAAAATAAACTGAAAGAATTTAATTTTTAATTTTAAGAAATTTGCTGCATTTTCTTAAGTGCACAGACACCAAAATTTGTAAAATTATTTTCTCAGGACATGAGGTTGTTCAGAAGTAATTATCCATTTTTCCTGCCCAAAATACCCCAAGAATAGTCATTTTAACATTCCCAAGGTTTTTGTCTTCACTAATCTATCCAGGAGTCTGTTCCATATCTTGATTTTTTTTTTAATGTGAAGAAGAACTTATGACACCCATTCTAAATGTATATTTTATTCATCTAAACTGTGTTCATGTGTTCTACTGGATGAATTCTCCAGGTTTAGATTTTTCAGGCTACCCCCTCGTATGTACCCCGATAATTTCTATGTTTCTCCAACCGAACAAAATGACTCAGACCTTTGACGATTTACACACTCTCCAACATGCACTTTCCCAAGTTATTCAGTCAAAATTGGCATATTTATTTTTTTAAATGAAGTTGTTTGGAATTGTCGAGATAAGCTTTCCTGCAGTTGTGAGTTACTACGTGGATCGATGCGTGTTTATGTAATCTTTAGCCTGGCAGCAGGTCAGAAGCATGGTAAGAGCACTATAGGGTCTACTTTCACAAACTATGCCATTTTGGAACCTTGTAACTACTTAACAGCAGTTAAGTTCGAAATAAATAATGTTTCAAGACTTAAATATTCAGTTTTATTTATGCCAACAAAAATTTGCTAACTTTCTCTAAATCTGAAGAAGCAACCTGTCTGATTTTGAACTTGTTTTATTCTCCTGTCATTCGCTCTATTTGGTGATTACTCACTCTGATTTCTATCAATATTTTTATATCGCAACGAGGTGTTGGAAAACTGTCTTTCAGATTTAATTCTCTTTCTTATAGGAATTGCCTTGCCCTTGTTACGTGCTCTTCCTTTTCTCCTTTACTTTATGGAATCTGCTTTAACAAGGTGGAAAACATGGGACAAGCATTAAATGGAATACCTATTTTTTAAAAAATAGGAATTAGAATAGACCATTTGGCCTTTTAAATCTGTTCAACCTCAACAGGCTCACGACTAATCATCTACTTCACCTTCATCATCCCTGTATCCTTTGGTTTAGTAACAAAAACCTATCCACCTACATATACTCAACAATTGAGCATTCGTTGCTCCTTAGAATAAAGAATTCTGAAGATTGTCACACAACCTTTTAAGTGTAGATGCTTCTTTTTCATCTCAGAATAAGAATTGGCCATTGAGACTAAGACTGTGATCCCCGTGCTATAAATTCCACAGTAAGAAGTCTGACTGCACTGTCTAAGGCCAGAACTCTCCATTCACCTGATGAAAAGGGAAACCTCGAAAGCTTGTGAGTTTACTATCAAATAGATCAGTTGGACTTAAACATGGTGTTGTCAGACTTCTTACTGTGTTTACCCCAGTCCAACACCGGCATCTCCACATCATAGATTCCATAGCCAGGGGAAACAGTTTCTCAGTATCTATCCTGTGAAGCCCTTTAAGAATTTGACTTATTCCAATTAGACCATCTTGTTGGTTTTCCTAAATTTAGGCCTAGTCTGCTCAATCTCTCCTCCTAGCCCATTCTCTGCCATTTCCTTATTCCTGACTTGTCTCTGCCTTTAATTAATTCATCTTTGCCTTCGCTAATTTTTTTTGTTTGTCCAGTATTTCTCTGGGTATGTAATCTGTTTTATGCCTGTTGCTAGTCTACTTTCATACTTTCTTTCATAAACAATGTCTTGGTCCTTGCTGAATTTCATAATCACCCCATTCTAAACATTAACAGTTTTTTGACAGCATTATAATCATTTTTTGATATTAGCTTTAATTTCTCGTGCAAGTCATGATTGAACCACTGTTGTTTTCAGGTCTTTGTACTAGATATATGTTGCTAAAATATAAATGTATATTGTGAACTAATGCTTTAAATGCTTGCCATTCCCTGTCTACTGCCATGTAATTAACTTCTTGTTTAGAAGTAAGATCCTCGGCCAGGATTTTACAGCTGCTGTGGTGCCTCCTTCCCCCTGTTATAGACTCAACTAAAATACTAACCAACGCATATAAAATTCCTGTTATGTTCACACTTCCCTAGAGGCTCCTTTGCTGCAAGTTTATTAATTTAACCCTTTGAGTACACTAGACTGTTCCTAGTTAGCTCCTCCACAGTGATCTGGAAAACTATTGTACAGATGCCATAGGCTCATCTACCATATTACTGCAAGTTTGGTTTGCCCAGCCTCTGTCGTAGAATCATAAAATGTTTACGGCACGGAAGACAACTATTTGGCCCATCATGTCCGTGCTGTCCCTATAAAGGTATCACTCCTCTGCCTTTACCCCGCCACAGGAAACCTACAAAGAGAAACAGAAAAACAGTTTGATTTCAGTTGGAAACAGATGCCAGGAGAAACTGGACACAAGTTGAACTGCAGAGAGTAGATTTCCCAAAAGAACATAAAGTCCTAGAAACCAAGGACTGGGAACAAAATAAAATCCCAAGAAAATTTTTAAGTCAAGGAACAAAAAGAGGTATCCAAACAATGTTCTGTTCAGTAAAGCTAAAGTAAGGAGCAGAGAAAAATCCCCATTTTAAGGAGACAGAGCTGCAGGAAACAGCTTAAATTGGCTTGTGAGAAGTTAGGTGATCTAAGGGGACAGAAAAAGGTGGGCAACTCCTCACTACCTGCCTCAGAGGCAGGGTGTTCTGCTGGTACAGCTGAATATCTGAGAAATTGTGTGGAAGACAAAGCTTGAATGCATGTGGTGACTTTGAGGAGAGGAACATTGGAAGAAGAGATTTAAACCCTGGAGATGGATCCTTGTTGAAGAAGTCCAAGAGAAAGTGCCATTTGGGAGAAGAGTCCCAAGACAAGTACCTCGAGAGTGCAGATTCGAAATCCTCGAGTGAAAGATGGAGTTTCTGAGAGACCAGTTTCCCCCAATTTGACGAGCATCTGAGGAGAGTTTTTGAGAGCTCCATACAAGTTGCTTTGGTGGCATTGATCACTTGGTTTTGGAGTGTGGAGTGACTGACCACAGTTCATTTATTAGTGCATGGACTGTATATTTACTATGCAGATTCATCTATAATATAGACTTGATAACTTGCGGTATCCACTGTAGAAAACTCAAAGTATATTTGTGGATGAAGCTGTAGTGTAATATAATTCATCTTTTCTTATTTAATAAATGTTTTATTCTTTTGTTAAAAATTCATCAGCAGACTCCTGAGACTCTGTTCAGTAGCCGCCCTCCACATTTCTAAACAAAAAAAATAAAAGTTAGGATCTGTCGAGCCAGGTTCCATCTTGTCCTGTAGTAACATCAGCTGGAATCATAACAGTTGTGAAGGCAATATATAAATGCAAGTATTTCTTTATTGATTCCAATGCGCAATTATAACCATTAGCCCCAACTTAATTTGTTGGGGGTGGGGGGAGGAGGGGGAATTTTTGTCTTTAAATCTGATCCTAAATTCTTAGTTCAAATATGTGCTAATTTTATGATGATATTCTGCAAGTTTAATAATAGAAATATGTTTAAATTGGATACCCGTATGATTACCATGGGAAAGATCTTGCTGTACCCCATGTTAAATGCAGGCAGGTATTTTTCACAAGTATGTAAGCCTGCTGTGCTGCTGACCTGCGCATCACTTGCAGGTTCCATTGCTTGACTGGTCTGCTGTCTTTTAGAGAATATCAAATGCAAGTCTGGGGTGAGGAACCTGGATAAGATGAACTTAAAAGTGGGTTAAAATTAATTTCTGCCAGCCTTATAGTCTCTTCCAGACTGCATGTGGGCTGTGAAATAATCTGTGTTGGTGCATCATTTGTCCTGCTATATTCTGATATCCACTTTTGAGGTCTGGAAAAGGTGGCAGTATTCTACAAATGTTTGATTTAAATATGCAAGGTGTGGTGCTTAATTTTTTGAATACATAGCTTTTAAAAAAACTTGCAAAATTTAATCAGGAAATTAAGGAAATCATTAACACTCTTGTTCTAAATCTGTTCACTCAGGACTATTCTTTTAAGTGTCATCTCCTTATTGAATGAACCAAACACATTTTCGCCAGCAAATGTGGATGCTTCTGTCATGTTCAGAAAATGGAGAGATAGCAAAGGGAAAGACAAAGAATATGCTGAAATCATCAGGTAAGAAATGTAGATTTTTTTTAAAAATCATCAAGTCTTATAGAGCTTCTTTCTTAGCCTTGCCCTGGTCCAGCTCCTTCCTTGCACCACTGTCTGGCTATGAAGTGGATGTCTTTTCCAAGCCATATAAATACTGATAGGTGCATAATTCTAAACTAGTGAATCACGTTTCATCCTTATGACAATTTATCCTTAAAACAGTTTTGGCAAATTTGTGTTCCGATCTGAACATTCATCCAACGCAAAACTGGGTGTAACTAGGGATCTAGTTGCATGGCTGTCTTGGCTTTAATAGGATGATTCTCCATCTTGATCAAACTGACTTAAATAGAAATGAAATATATGTGCTGCAATATTGTGTGTACATCTGTCAGAATTTTTCAGAGAGCTACATGTTATGCTAGCCTCATGTGGGAGATTTCTCTTTCGTAATACAGCTCAGCAAATACAAAGAACTTATGGAGACATTAAATTCTGGTTGATGACATACTTTGAGCCAGCCCTGGTTCCACACGTTGACTCTAAATTATCAAGACATTCTGTAATTATACTTCAGAAATTATCTGCCTGCTTACTCTGTCCATCTTAATGGGTGGGCCAATCATGTTAATATGGATTATTTACCTTAGCCAATTACATCCACCTCTCTGGCAGCATGAGCGTTCCTTGGTCCGTAGAATTTGGAAGCTCCCACCCACTTGTCTCTTAACTTCAAAAATGTTGGTAGTCCAATTCAAATGTAGCTTTCCCACTGTGTCTCAATTATGTAGGTCATAGAGTTCAAGAGTTCCCATTCTCACTGTCTGCTAAGTATTTCTTATCAGTAGAAAATGAATTGTTCCATTCATGTAGTGTATGGGAACTATTCTCTGTGGCTGTATTGTTCTCAGAGAATGTGGTTCATTTCACTTAGCCTCCATCCCATTATGCCTTGGGCAGTCTGTATTTGGCCAAGGTGTACAGAATACTTTCAAAAATACATAAAATCTCTAATAGTGGTTGTGTGTTTCTCTGTACCTTTATAAATCTAGGTACATTGTACTTTTTCTGTACTACTTTCTTTTCTAAGTTAGTCTATGCCAAGCTATTCGTCTTTTGGTACCAGACTATTGTTATATCCTCTAACAATGTATTATCCTATTGTATTTAAATGTAATGAAATACCTTGTAATACAAAAATGTGCAAGAATGAGACACCTGCATATTTTATAATGCTGCCCCTCAGTCATCCTTTATTTATTAGTTAGACCTACTTGGAAACAAAGGGCTTGTTAAATATTAAAATCAGACTGCAACATTGTATTTGGAAACATACTAAAAGCCTCCATGTCAAGTGTTTTCTCCAGGAAAATTCATCTTTTCTAACAACATT
Organism: Carcharhinus amblyrhynchos; assembly: GCF_965287045.1. Lineage (NCBI taxonomy): Eukaryota > Metazoa > Chordata > Chondrichthyes > Carcharhiniformes > Carcharhinidae > Carcharhinus > Carcharhinus amblyrhynchos. Next base: position 40,339,542 of record NC_137324.1, on the reverse strand, counting down.
TTAAACTTTGGACAGATCAATAAATATTGAAACTTATAAAATATGATTCTGAATTTTTATACTTTTAACTTCTTCATAAAGGGCTGCAGCCCTTTTAAGCCCTTTTAAACTTTTAAGGAATCAGGTCCTCTTTCTCTTCCACCTGTTCCATTTGTGAACATGACTGAGGAATACTGTCATACCATTTGTTCTAATTCATGTTGCCACACTAGGGAGGAATTCTACACACACAACTCTACTCTTCAGCTGACCAGTAAGAGCATGTTGTCACTTGAGTAATATGAGAAAGTAACCAGATTAGATTTCACCTTTTGTCGATCACATTTGGATTTTGAGTTATACAGGTATTTGCAGATTAACTTTATGAAGGTGTTGAAAATCACTTTCTGTTTGGAAAGGAAGGCACAATGTGGAGATGCAGGCATTGGACTGAGGTAAATGCAACCCCAGTCCAACGCCAGCATCCCCACATCATGACTGCTATTGACACCGCAAACTGCCAGCTCAAGTGGAGAAGATCTCTAAGAAGATCAAACATATCAACACAGATACGTCTTGCTGTGGAAAGGGCTGTGCAATGACTCCATTATGGACTATCTTACATAAATGATTTTGTATTTGTAAGCAAGAGTTTATGCTGTTAATATGGGTTGCACTGGGAAAACACCTTCTCCAATTGTGATTGACCCAAATGTTTCGATCTTTAATTTTGCCTGCCCACTTACCCCCTCCCCTCTGTCTCCACCAATGGCAGCAGTTACAATAATTACTTGTGTTTAGATAGTGCCTTTAAAGTGGTAAAGCACACCAAGGAGCTTCACAGGAGCATTACCAAATGATGTTTAACACTGCATCATGTAAAAAGGTATTCGGATTCTTGGTTGGGTCCTTGTGCATGAGTTGCAAAAGCCCAGCTTGCAGGTGCAGCAGGTGGTCAGGAAGGCAAATGGGATGCTGGCCTTCATAGCGGGGGGGGGGGATTGAATATAAAAGTAGGGAGGTCTTGCTGTGGCTATATAGGGCATTGGTGAGGCTGCAGCTGGAGTACTGTGTGCAGTTTTGGGCGCCGTACTTATGCAAGGATATTTTGGCCTTGGAGGGAGTGCAGAGGAGGTTTACTAGGCTGATGCCGGAGTTGAGGGGGTTGAGCTATGAGGAGAGGCTGAATAAACTAGGCTTGCACTCGTTAGAGTTTAGAAGAATGAGGGGAGATCTCATTGAGATGTATAAGATGATGAATGGGATGGATGGGATAGAGGTGGAGAGACTCTTCCTGCTCAGAAAGGACAGTAGGACTAGGGGGCACAGCCTCAAGATAAAGGGGGGGGGGGGGGGGGCAGTTTAGAACGGAGTTGAGGAGGAACTTCTTCACTCAAAGGGTGGTGAATCTCTGGAATTCTCTGCCCGTTGAAGTGGTGGAGGCTATCTCGCTAAATGTTTTTAAGACGCGGGTTGATGGGTTTTTGATAAGAGAGGGGATTAAGGGTTATGGGGAGAGGGCGGGAATGTGGAACTGAGCCATGACAGATCAGCCATGATCTTATTGAATGGCGGGGCAGGCTCGAAGGGCCAGATGGCCTACTCCTGCTCCTATTTCTTATGTTCTTATGTTCAATCTAGCAGTCATACACCACCTTTAACATAAACACCTTAAGGTGCTTCACAGAGGCACTACAAAACAAAAAGGAACTTTGAGGCCAGGCATCCAAAAACTTTGTTAAAGAGCTTTGAGGAGCATTTTAAATAAGGAAAGTAAGGCAAAAAGACAGAGTTTTAAGAAGGTAATTCCAGTTTAGCAGTTAGGCAGCTGGTCAACAGTGGTGGAGTGATTAAAATCTGAGATGCACATGGCCAGAATTAGATGAGTGCAGATATCTTCAAGGTTATATGGCTGGAGGAGGTTACAGAGATAGGGAAGGATCAAGCCATCAAGAAATTTAAAAACAAAAACGAGAATGTTAAGGAGGAATAGAAGAGAAACCAGAGAGATGCAGGACCCAAGACAAGGTAAACCTTGTTTGATTCAGTGGGCTAGGGTGGGAAGCAGCAGAGGCAACTAATTAGATGGCCTCAGTTGTAGTAACATTGAAGTCCACAAACTCCTGACGGTTGTGGAATTATACAAAGGAGAGGAGCTTTTTTTTAAAAAAGTCAGATTTCAGGATAGAAGCAAAATCCCTGAATGGAAAGGTATCTGTTATTGTGCTGCCTATTTTAATCAGCCTCATCTTGATGGCTTTTAGTCTGCTAGATCTTAGACTTGGAACTTAATCTATTCCATTTGGAAGGATGTTTGAGTACAAGCAGGGGGAGACTGTAATGCAGTGGGTATTGTCACAAGACTAGTATTCTAGGGATCCAAGGCAAGATCTGGGGACCTGGTTTCAAATCACGTCATGGCAAATGGTGAAATTGGAATTAAAAGCTGACCATGAAGCCATTGTCAATTATCGTAAAAACCCATCTAGCTCACCTTAGAGAAGGAAATCTGTCATCCTTACCTGGGCTATCCTACATGTAGATGTGGTTGACTCTGAAATGTCCTATGGAATGGAGGTCAGTTAGGGATGGGCAATAAATGCTAGTCCAGCCAATGACACCTACATCCCATCAAATGTTTTTGTGAACCTATGCAAGTTTCTTTCAACTAATGTTCCTTTTAAGATCCCTTTCGAAGATAGGTTGTATGATTACTTTTTAAAAAGCATCACAATTATCAAGGATAATCCTTACAATACAAAAGGAGATCATACGGCCCATTGAGTCAGCACTGACTCTTCAAAAGAGAATCTTACCCAGGCTCAGCCCCACCCTATCCCCATAAACGCACATATTTACTATGGTCAGTCTGCCTAACGTGCACGTATTTAGTGTGTGGGATAAAACTGGAGCACCGGAGGAAACCCAAGCAGACAGGGAAAAGTGCAAACTGACCCAAGGCCAGAATTGAACTTGGGTCCCAGGTGCTGAGAGGCAGCAATGCTTAACCACAGTGCCATAGTGCTGCCTTCACAGTACAGTGGGTCTGGTTCTATTGAAGCTTTACTTTAAGGAGCTCCTTTCTACTGTAGGCCTTGTTCTCTCGAAGTTCAGTTTTGTGACTGAGCAAAATGAATAGCAGACACCAAAAGCAAACAGACTGAAGTGATAAAACAGGTATCATAAACCAGAACTGTGAAATACCCCCCAGTACAAATCTAATTTATCACTGTTCCACGATTTCTAATGTGGAGTTTGCAAAAGTTGAAAGCTACCAATAATCAAACAACAAATTGGCTGTTTGCTTCTGAATTTCAATGACTGACAGAAAATAGCTGGGGAAAAACAGTCTTGATTTGAGTTATCCATTTAAGTCTAAATGAAAAAAACTTTGGTTTAGTTTGTGCAGGAAGTGGATCAGCATGAGCGGGTAGCTATCACATCCAGTTGACTTAACCGTTTCTCTCCCAGGCCTGACCTTCTTCCCAAAGTGTTGTGCCCAGAATTGGACATAATGCTTCACCTGAGGCTGAACCAGTGATTAATACAGGTGTATCTTAACACCCATGTGCTACGCCTCTATTTATATGCCTATTTGTTTCAACAACTTTTTCAGCTTGACCCACCAAAGATTTGTGAATGTGAACCCTGATACTCCCTTTAAAATTTAGTTTGTTAGCATAGATCCACGAAACATTTAATGTGCAACTAGTATCTGTACTACAATGAAACTTTGTTAAATCCCCATCTCATGCCATTCCATCCGTCCCATGCCATCTCTCATATCACCCATATCCCATCTCCCATTCCATGCCTTTTCCCCTCCCCATCCCCCTATTCTCCCCTCTTGCAGAAAAAGTCTTGTGTATAGTGAGGCTGTCCTGCAGCTGACAGTTGGTTAATTCGATATTTTAAAACTTTATTGTAACATTCAAGTACTTGGTGTACTCGGATATCACCCAGCAAAAAAAACCTGTCAGCTGAGAACCCCTGCCAAATATTCTGTCCAATTTGTATTATTTCCTCCTTTCCTGCGTTGAATTTAATCTGCAAAATGTCAACCAATTTCACCAGTTTGTGTATGCCCTTCTATTTCCTCTCCCTTAGTTTCAATTCTGTATAATTTGTCTTGGAACTGACTTTTCACGTTTTATTGTAATTTGCAGCCCTCTTTGGTGAAATTTTGTACTACTTGATTCAGGGCTGTTAGCATTGGAGAATTGACTATTTTTCACCCAATGTCAGTCTGGGCAGATATAGTGCAGCCCATTCCCTCCTGTAGCCTTTTTGACTTTTTCCCTCCCAAGTGGCCATTGTTATCAGGTGAGATTTCCAATTTTGTGGTTGCACTCCGAACAGGCCTGAGACAGCCCAAACCTATTCTGGGGTGACAGAGTACCCATTCAGTTACTCTGGTGCAGTTTGTTTGGTCATAGCTCCACACTTGTTAATGGGAAGGTGTTGTTTGCCGCCAAAGGGCATGCATCTTCCCACAGGTAAGAAATTTCTTATTTTTAATCAAATCCTATTTAATAAATGTTTAATTTACTCCCAGTATCTTACACTGGAATATTTTGAATAAATGTATTTCTGTAGTCCCAAACCACCACTTTTAACAAAAATGTATTGCGATGATTATGAAACCTTATTGCCTAATATAATATCTAGCTTGGGGATTATTGTAATTACAAAAGTTATTGAAAAGTATTTAATGCAGGATGGAATAGAAGTGAGGAGTTGTTGCTTCAGAACCTTGTTCAAGCCTGGCTGAAGCACTACATTTGGGCAGCGCATATCAGGAAAGATGCATCAACCAACCATGGAGGAAAAACAGTATAAATTTATCAGAAACTGTTAACTAAAGTGTTCAGTACAATTTATGAATTTGAGGAATATTCTGATTGAATGATGAAAAAATTCAAATGTTAAATACAGATAAACCATTTCCATTGGTGAGGGAGTCCTGAACAAGAGGGCACAATATTGAAATTAGAGCCAGAACTATTTAGAAGTGAAATCGGGAAATGGTTCTCCGTGTTGTCTGTACAGTGTTGGAACGCTATCAGCTTAAAGCACTGTCCTGGAATGAATTGGACATAGGTGTAATTAATTTTGATTTCCACACAGTGAGGTTCTTTCTCTTGTACAGATCAAAATGGAAATTGGTTGCATAGGACAGTTGTATAGGTCAATTGTTTATTGTTATCACCTTGTACTGTTTTTCTTATTAGGAAACAAGTACTTTCAACCAAGGCCGAAGCTGAAAAAGACGGTGTGAAGGTTCCAACCACACTGGCTGAATATTGCATCAAGACCAAAGTGCCTTCCAGTGACAACAGTTCAGACTTGCTTTACGATGACTTATATGACGATGATATAGACGAAGAGGAGGAGGAGGAAGAAGATGCTGACTGCTATGATGATGAGGATTCTGGAAATGAGGAGTCGTGACGTACACAGGCCAGAAAGGGAGCAGCACTAACCTAGCAACAGCCCAGCCCAGAACTTGCCACCTGCTGCATCCTGTTGTGTGGGTCTTGAAATGCTCCTTTTTAATGGACCTCTGAACTCCGCAGACTGTCTGACACCTCCATACTAGACTATAATCCCACTATATATTGTAACTGGATCTGCTCATTTTCTTCAAAAAAAACAATTGTTCACACCCGGTTCTTACAGTCTTCCTGCCATGGAAGTCCTATGTAAGCCCAGTAATTTGATTTTGTTGGGGGAGGGGGGGTTCAGTGGGGATATATGGAGACTTGTAGCACTCAATAGTAAAATGGACTGCCAAGGTTAAGCTGCTCCTGTCACATAGTGTGCACCTCTTGATATTTTTTCTTAAACTATGTGGTGAAATATTCTTTTTTGGGGGAGGGAACATTGGGGAGTGTGTAGCCTACTGCTTTTTGATTCTTAAGTATGTTACTATCTAGATTTTCCTTTGGCAGTTTTTACAACCCTTGAGTACACTGCATTCTCCAGCAATTTGCATTTTGAGTTTTTTTTAATTGTAGTTATAGAAGTTCTATCAGTAGCTGAGCTCGATCAAGTTTTCTTATTTTTTTTATATAAATTGTGGTGGAAAAGTCCCTGAATTTGGTTTAAAAATGGTCATACCTAATATTAACGCTGACGTTTGCTGGGTCTTAGCTTATTTATTTTTCTGCAGCCGCTGGATTTTTCACTTAAACACGTTTACATGATGTAAAGCAATGGTAATAGAAGCAGAAAATTATATTAATTAGAGAATTGGAAACCAATACAATGCACTAAATAACATATTTCCAGTCGCGGTTCCTGGAATTTTTCTTTTGGTCTTTTCTGCTTTTTTTTCCTTGTAGGAATCATTTTGTGTTGTCTCCTGCGCTATCAATTACTTTGTCTTTGCATCTACTAATAAAATGTGAATAAAAATGTTGGTTTTGTTATGAAATACACAGGGTTCTCATTACTCTTCAATGTACTCTTCAGCCAGCCATTTAATAATAGTGCAGCTTCTCAAACAGAAATTGGGTTGTCCGCAAGTGATCGGTGCTAGGGCCTCAACTGTTTACCATATACATAGACAATCTGGAGGAGGGGGCTGAGTGTAGGGTAACAAAGTTTGCTGATGACACGAAGATGAGTGGAAAAGCAAATTGCGTGGAGGATGCAGAAAGCCTGCAGAGAGACTTGGACAGGCTGAGTGAGTGGGTGAGGACCTGGCAGATGGACTATAACATTAGCAAATGTGAGGTTATCCACTTTGGAAGAAATAATAGGATGGAATATTATTTAAATGGTGAAAAGTTGCAGCATGCTACTGTGCAGAGGGACCTGGAGTTCTTGTGCACAAATCGCAAAAACACAGTCTGCAGGTGCAGCAGGTGATCAAGAAGGTGAATGGAATGTTGGCCTTTATCACGAGGGGGATAGAATATAAAAGCAGGGCGGTCTTGCTGCAACTGGTGAGGCTGCAATTGGAGTACTGTGTGCAATTTTGGTCCCCTTATTTGCGAAAGATTGTGGTGAATCTCTGGAATTCTCTGCCCATTGAAGTGGTGGAGGCTACCTGTTGAATATGTTCAAGTCATGGGTAAATAGATTTCTGATTGATAAGGGAATTAAGGGTTATAGGGAGCAGGCAGGTAAGTGGAACTGATCCACTTCAGATCAGCCATGATCTTATTGAATGGCAGGGCAGGCTCGAGGGGCTAGATGGCCTACTCCTGCTCCTATTTCTTATGTTCTTATATCAGTTGGCACCTGTGAAGACCTTGCAAACTCAGTGAAAGATTTTTGTTACACAAGGGTATTTAGAGCTGTAAAGTTAAGGCAGAGTTCAGTTATAGATCTGCTGTTATCGAAGTCAAGAGTTAGACTCAGGTAGATCCAGAAAGAATGTTTCCCATGATGGGGGAGTCCAGAACTAGGGGTCATTAACCCTTTTAGAACTGAGGTGAGGAGAAATCTCTTTACCAAGAGGGTGGTGAATGCATGGAATTCACTACCACCGAATGTAGTTGAGGCAAAACGTTGGCTGATTTCACAAAGAAATTAGATATAGCTCTTGGGGCTAAAGGGATCAAGGGATAGTGGGGGAAGGTGGGATCAGATATTGAATTTGATAAGGCTCAAATGGCCCACTCCTGTTTCTAGTTTCTATGATTAGTGGAACAAACTCTTGGTGGTGGCAATTGTGGGGGTGGAGTAGGTTGGAAACTGAATGACATTTGCAAACATAGGAACAAGACCATTATGAACTTGCAGAATGAACAAATGGTTGGCGAATGAAATTCAACAAAGTATAAGGTAGAAAGAATAGGAAGGTTGCAAGTGTAGGTGGGATAGAGAAAAGGGATCTCAGTACAAATTACTGAAAGTTGCACCACAGGTTAGTAAGATTTTTTTTAAAAAAACAAGCAAACGAAGCACTTGGCTTTATTTCTAGAAGGGGAGAACTAAAAAAGTAGATAAATTATGCTAAGCTTATATTGAACCATGGTTAATGATTATAGCATCCTTAAGAGCACTCCGAAGATGTGTGGGTTAGATGAATTCACCATGCTAAATTGACCTTAGCATCAGGGGGATTAGCAGGGTAAGTATGTGGGGTTATGGGGATAGGGCCTGGATGGGATTGTGGTCAGTGCAGACTTGATGTGCTGAATAGCTTCCTTCTGGACTGTACAAATTGTGTGATATGACATGCAGTCCTGGTCATCATTTTGCCAAAAGAATGGTGAGTACAGAAAAAAGATATACAAGGATAAGCCAGCAGAGTGAGCATACATAGGAAAGTATTGACAAAAGAAAAAATTGAATTATGTTTTAACTAGATGAAACAAGTCAATTCAACAAACTGACAATCTTTGATAGGCATGAACAGAAAATGGTCAAACAAATGATATCAAATTAGCAATAAAATGAAGAGTCCAGTTTTAAAGGAGGGATGGTGGATCTGGGCATGTGTGCAAGTTATTGAAAGTGGCAGGGCAATTGAGAAAGTGGTTAATAAGATTCTGGACTTTGTAGATAGAGCCATAGAGGGCAAAAGCAGCAATTTATGGTGAGCCCTTTTCAACATTATTTTAGTTGAAGCTGATCCAATGTAACCAATTCTGGTCACAAGACTTTAGAAAAGATGTGAAGGCTTTTGAAAGGGTGCAGAACAGATTTCTCTGATTTCAGCGATGGGCTTTATTTAAATGGCTACATTGGGGAAGCTGGGGCTATTCTGCCATGAGAAGAGAAGTTTTAACAGGAAATCTGATTGTCATTGTCCCTTGTGATTATAAACATACCTAAGTAGATAGGGGGAAACAGCTCACTGAGGGCAGAGATCAAGAGCGAGGGATTTAACGTGAATGGCAAAAAGACCACAGGTGTCTTAAACTATTTTGCAGTGAGAGGCTATGACCTGGAATGCTGTTCTGGAGAGTGAGACAAATTTGTGGCTTTTAAAAGAAAATTGGATAATTATCTAAAGACAAAAAATGTGCAGGATTTGAGGGAAATGGAACTAGTACACAGTGAGCTGAAAGGCTCATTGATGAAAACTATAATTTTAATATAAAATGTAAGTGGGCAGAATAATGACAGGTGAAATCTAATGCCAATAAAATGAAGTGATTAGTCAAAAAAGACAACATCAACATATCTGGTGTTGACCAGGGTGAGGGGACCAAATTAGTGAAAAGCAAGGTTAGGACTGAAGCTAAAGGGCTGGACTTTTCTGGCCGTTTATGCCAGTGGGATTCTCTGGCTAAGTGCCAAATTCTCCATTTTCACTGGCAGCAGGTTAAACAGCTGGAACAGTCCAGCCAAGGTCACCTAACAATGCCAGATATGGTAGAGTTGAAAACCCGAGAGTCATTTACAATTCAGTTGGATAATGCAATTACAAAAGATCATTCTGGATAAGATTGAGTCATATAAACTTTCCTCATCTTTAATTATCCTCATGGACAAACTTATGTAAACTGTCTTCAAATTTTAGATAGAAGCACAGAAGATCATGTTGTTCCTCAAGTCGAAATTGAGCAAATTTTGTATTCAGTGATTTTCACTCAGGATTCTGTAACTTTAGGGATCAATGTTGGAAGAAATTGTGAAGAATTATAAGCCTGCAAGGTATCTGGACAAATGGAATACATATAATCCTAAGGTAATGTATGGAGATAGCAAAATATTAAAATAATGCAGGAACTGAGAATTAGAAATTGAGACTCATTCAAAAGAACCTTCTGAACCTAGAAAGTTGGGACAAGTAATTGTGGGAACCAATGCTGAAGGAATTTCATGGAATGATATAGCACAGAAGGTGGCTAATTTGCCAGTTCCAATGCTTTAAAAGAGATTTAATCAATTGCTCTTTAACCATAGCCCAGTAAAGTTTTCTCAAGTATTTATCCAATTCCCATGTAAAGTTGTTATTGAATGTGCTTCCATCATCCTCATTCAGGCAGTTAATTCTGAATGATGACTTACTTGCTGCTTAAACAAAAATCTCACCTTGCCCCTGGTTCTTTTGCCACTCACACTGAATGTGTGTCCTCTGCTTACTGACCCAGCACAATCCCAGTTTTGTTGATCTCTCCATGTACCTGAAGTCCCACATCCTTTGTACTGTTCCAGTAAAACCCTTCTGCATCATCAAAGTGCTCCGAATTGGGCACAAATCTCCAACTGGGGTTTAATCTGTAATATATATAGCGAGTCAGAGAGGTTTACATCATGGAAACAGGCCCTTTGGCCTGTCTAAGCTGCTTTTTTTTTTAAAATTCCCAAAACTAATCCCAATTGTCTGCCTTTCGCCCATATTCCTCTATACCCATCATACTCATGTAACTAAACGCTTTTTAAAAGACAAAATTATACCTGCCTCTACCACTACCTCTGGCAGTTTGTTCCAAACACAATATAAGGCATGACATCCATTCAATAGAATTAAAATTAGACAGGTTCTATAACACTTTCAAGTCGACTGGGATTACTTCTTGAGAAGCTAATTGAATTTTTCTGATGACATTAAAGAAAAATCATCAAGCTTTGTGTGTGAAACTGGCTATCGTGCCTGTACCAGCTCCACATCAAATTTTCCATTTTCTTCAAATTTCCATTTTTCACCTTTTGTCTTCATATTTATTTAATTTTCAATACCATAGTTAATTACAGATTGGTTATCACTTGCAGTGATGTGTTCCTTTTTCTAAATAACTGAAAAATATCGTCCTTTTAATACTTTCAATACTAATCTTAAATTTGTGATTACTCTTTCTCACTCATTGATCAGAGAAACTGATCTATCATTGTTCTTTTTAAAATGAGTGGTTTTGTAAATGCCTCCCTAACTTTCACATCAATGTCCTACTTTTTCAAGTTTCTCATGTTTACATTCTCTCCACCTTAATAGTCTGGCAAATCTAAATGTCACTTTTTTTCAAAGCTTCAATTTCCTGTTTTTAATTGGGTTCTGAAAACAGCACCAAGCACTCCGTACTCAGGTCATCTTGTACCTCACTAGCTCTGTTTTTTTTTAAAATTTATTTGCCCTATATCTGAAACCCAGATTTGCAGTTGTCATTTGTATGGGCAATTTTGCTTCTAAAGATGCTTTTATATATATATATATATCTCCCAGCTTTTGTTCCTCTATATTTCTACTATAACACTTTTCCTAGTTTGCTATTCCTCCTAATTGGCAATTTTTTGACATATTAATGGTGCCTCTGCCCATGTCCATTTATCTATATGGAAAACAGGACACTTAACAGATTCTGTGACATTTTACAAAACCCGAAGACCTCCACTTTACTCCTAATTTGCTCCCTATGCTTCAGGCAACTTCTATCCCATGATTGCTGTTTCCTTTAAATCAATTATGCACTGCTGGAAAAACTAGATTTTTTTGTCAAAGGTGTTTATCTTGCACTCAGTTTGCAGAACACCAATGTCAGGGGGACCAACAAACTTATACTGTATGAGGAGAGTGCTGATTGGTTGACAAGTTGAGTGAGTGTAGATATGTTGCCATGGAGAATGTACTGGGTGATAGTGACTGACAGTTAACTGCCAAGCATTGTTTGAAATTTAAACCAGCTTGCCTCTGGTCCAGGTATTTGTTGTCCTGGGAAATTAATCATTAATTTTGTTTAGCTGAAACAGGGGCAGTGTGTGTTCATGTACTTTGGCTGCATAGAACAGGACTCTGTATCAATGCATGTAACTTCCAATGCACACAAAAACCCCACCTTGTGAGTCTTAACTGATCATCTTAAATTGGTTGTCAGCATAATTCTTAAGACACAGGATTGTTTAGCAAATGTTGTCCAAATGCAGAATCACATCTAATAGAACAACAGAACACTAGAAAGGTTGTGGCACAAAGAAAGACTACGCAGCCTATTGTGTTTACCCCAGCCCAAAAAAAAACGCATTCATTTTAAATCCCACTTTTCAGCACTGGGTCCATAGCCTTGCTGATTACAGCACTCCAGCTGCTGACCAAAGTTTCTTCTTCATGAGTTGAGCATTTCAGCCTGAACCAGCATTCCAGGTAGTGACTTCTGACACAACACCTTTTGGGTGGAGAAGCTTTTCCTCCTGTTCTCTCTGATCCTTCCAATCACTTTAATTTTTGATCCCTCGGCTAAGGGAAGCATGTCTTTCCTATCTACCCTTTCTAGGCCCCTCAACTTTCTCTCTTCTAAGGAAAACAGTCGTAGCCTATTCAATTTTTTGTCATTGTTGCCAGGGTAAGAAAATTGAAACATTCTTAGGGAATGTATAAATCTCCTCTGTCCTGTCTCCAGTGCAATTATGTGCTTTCTGTGATGTGGTGATTAGAACTGTACACAAAACAGGCTGTGGCCTAACCAGCATTTTAAACAGTTCCATCATTACATCCCTGCTTTGTATTCTATATCTCATCTATTAAAGGCAAGTATTCCATATACCTTCTTTACCACTTATGCATTTGTCTAGCACCTTCAGTGATCTCTGGTCATGCATTCCAAGGTCTCTCACTTCCTCAACCCCTAGTTCTGACAAAGGGTCATCCTGGCTCAAAATGTTGGAGCTATTCTCTCTCTACAGTTGCTGTCAGACCTGCCAAGATTCTCCAGCATTTTCTGTGTGTCTCCCTCTCAATATCCTTCTGTTCACTGAGTATTCCCTTCCTTTGTTTGGCTTCCCCGAGTGCATTACATCACAATTTTCTGGACTGAATTACTTTTTCATTTTTCAACCCACTCAACCAAACCATTGATATAATTCTGAAGACAACATTATCGTCTTCAGTACTAACAACACGGCCACACTTTTGTGTCATCTGCAGATGTTGGGCAGTTTTGCAAGCATGGGCTGGTTGTGTACAGACTGTGCTTTGCCCATTCCCAGTGGTGACTGGGACATGCTGTTTGATATGATATACAGTCTTTGGGATGGATGGTCTGCATACCTAGCATCATTCACTTACCACATTACTTGTGTGATAGGCAGAATGTCTTTTTGTCTTGTATTAATGTCAATGTCAGCGTAATGCTGGGTATGTAGGTATACCCCTCGAAGACTGGCGCTATCGCAACCACACGTCCATTCTGCTGTTCACACAACGGGCAAAACAACTAGCCTGTATTTGCAAAACTCAAAACAGTGTCCAACATTAGATGCAATTCCATTATTGGAGAACGTTTGCTAAATAATGCTCTGTGTCCTAAGAATTACGTTGACAACCAATTTAAGATGATCAGTCAGGCTTGTATTTGCATGTACTGGAAGCTATACATATTAATCTAGAGAGCCTTTTTCTTTACAGACAGAAAGAACATTACACTATTTGCAAGTGTTTCAGCTGGCAAGTGATTCATTTCTCAGGGCAATGCCTAGACCAGAGTTAGAGTCAAACTGCCTGGTTTCAGTTTCAAACAATGTTTGCCAGTTAACTGTCAGTCATCATCAAATGGTGCATCCTCCAGGACAATGCCTCTGTCTGCTCATGGAGTACAAATTTGTTGTTTCTCTTGACAATGATGTTGTGAACTATCCTGATGAGTGCTAGTGGAAAACCCTAAACCAAAAAATCTTATTACAGCAAGTCAGGTTTTGTGCTACAAAATGTCTATTAATAATGCAATGAAGCATTTTATAAAAAGGTTTCTTGAAACTCAAAATATGCCATGGGCACTGCATTCCCTTTATTTGCGTTTAGTAATTATCCAGAAGAATTCAATTGAATTTAAATGTGGATGACTTTTCAAAATTTGAGTTGATTCTGTCAGTCCTTATCATTATAACTGCTAAAAGTTTATATCTTCTAGCATGAGGCCGACTAATCCATTGTTGAGTGAGATGCAACATGCATCTCTTTGATCTTTGTTCAAAGCACAGGAACAGGCCCTTCAGCCTTCCAAGCCTGCACTGACCATGCAATCCAACTTAACTAAAACCCCCTACCCTTCTGGGGACCATATCCCTCTATTCCCAACCTATTTATGTACTTATCACGACATCCCTTAAAAGTCACTACTGAATCCGCTTCCACTACCTCCCATGGCAACAAGTTCCAGGCAACCACTACTCTTGTAAAAAAAAAATCTGCCTCGTACATCTTCTTTAAACCTTACCTCTCGCACCTTAAACTTATGGCCCCTAGTAATTGACTCTTCCATCCTGGGGAAAAAGCTTCTGACTATCAAATCTGTCCATGTCTCTCAAATCTTGTAGACTTCTATCATGTCTCCCCTCAACCTCCGTCGTTCCAGTGAGAACGAACCAAGTTTCTTCAACCTCTCCTCATTAGCTAATGTCCTCCATACCAGGCAACATCCTGATAAATCTTTTCCGTACCCTCGCCAAAGCCTCCACATCCTTCTGGTAACGTGGCAACCAGAATTGAACACTATATTCCAAGTGCGGCCTAACTAAGGTTCGGTAAAGCTGCAACATAACGTGTCAATCTTTAAACTCAGTACCCCGGCCAACGAAGGCAAGCATGCCATATGCCTTGACTACCTTCTCCGCCTGCATTGCCACTTTCAATTACCTGTGCACTCAGATCCCTTTGCCTATCAAAACTCTTAAGGGCCCTGCCATTTACTGTATATTTATATATACATTTACATACATATTTACAGCCATTTTTGGTGCAATAGTATATTCTAAGAAATATTGTTAGTGCCTCTGCCACTGCGTCGCTAACTTCCCTAAAACATGGCCCACTGTTCAGCTCTGGCCCACATTATCTCATTTTATTCATCCCCCAAACCTTGCTGTAACATTTGTGTAATTATTCTGTTTGATTCAGCAGTCTGAACTGCTCCCACAACTGTTCAATTATCAGTGGATTCAGAACAAGTATTCATCAATCCTCCAAATCTGGGAAATAGTGGAAGAAATGAGTGAACATCAGTGAAAACTTTATTTAGCAAGTTTTAAAATTTGTTGTGGCCAACTTTTAATAATCGAGTGAAGTTTCAGACGATAGACCTGATGCAAAGCCTTGCTTATCACAGCACTTGTCAGAATGCTACACATCAAGTTCACATCAGCTAAATGATTGACTGGTAAACTGTGCTCAGTAATTTCCTTGAAAAATTCAATTCAGTGCAAGTGTGATCTGACTATTAAAAATCTGTGTTGACTCTAGCCCTTATTATCATCATCCCCAACAGCTTACCCATCTCCAACACAAGGCTGGCTGCTCTATGATTAGAGTATCTCTTTTTGTTGAGTTAGGCACAGCATTCACTGCTTCCAGTGCTTTGATGCAATTGTAGTTTCCAAAAAAATATTAAATTATTAGCATCTTCTGGTACTTCATCATTAACTTACCTAAATATATGGTCCACTGTTCAGCACCAACTCACATTATCCATCAGAGTTTTGTCTTCCCTGAGGACAAGGCTTCCAATTCTTTTTGAATTTAAATGATCAAAGGTCAAGGCTTCCAAGCTTTTGCACAGGAAAATGTACCATAGTTACACAAAAACAAAATTGGCTTGATGACAGAAGACAGACAGTGGTTGTAGAGGATTGTTTTCAAACTGGTGGCCTGTGACCAGTGGTGTGCCTTAGGGATCGGTGCTGTCATTTATATAAATGATTTGGATGAGAATTTCGGAGGCATGGTTAGTAAATTTGCAGATGACACAAAGATTGGTGACATAGTGGACAGTGAAAAAGGTTATCTAGGATTACAACAGGATCTTGACCAATTGGGCCAGTGGGCTGATGAATGACAGATGGAGTTTAACTTAGAGAAATGTGAGGTGATGCATTTTGGTAGATTGAACCAGGGCACTTACTCAGGCATTGAGGAGAGTGATAGAACAAAGATCTAGGGGTACAGGTTCATAGCTCCTTGAAAGTGGAGTCACAGGTGGACGGAGTGTTGAAGAAGGCATTCAGCATGCTTGGTTTCACTGATCAGAACATAGAAGAATACAGGAGTTGGGACGTCTTGCTGAAGCTGTACAAGACATTGTTAAGGCCACACTTGGAATATTGTGTACAGTTGTGGTCACCCTATTATAGAAAAGAACAAAGAACAAAACAAAAACAGCCCGGGAAACAGGCCCTTCAGCCCAACGAACTCGCACTGCCATTTTAACATTACCGGTCCCCCCCTCCACCCATGACCCTTATCTATGCTTATAGCATTCCACATTGAGGGAAACAAATTTAGGGACAATTTATAACCTCCAATCAGCTTAATAGCACATCTTTGGGTGTGGGAGGAAACGGGAGGAAACTGGAACACCTGGAGAAAACCCATGCAAGCACAGGGAGAATGCGCAAACTCCCACAGATGCTGGCCCAAATCCATGTGTCTGCACAGCAAACAGTGATAGTCACTGAGCTGTTGTCTTGCCCAGCATCTGGTCCAGTTTAAGCGCACACTAACGACATGAAGCACTAGGCTACTCTCGAACATTCAAGAGCAGCCCAAGTATGACCCATCGCATGTGTGCCCCTTGTCGGACAACAAGGCGGACCGACTTAAAACCTGTGAATTAAAAGAGAAAAACATTAGTATCATTCCACATCCTTTTACATTAGCATTGGGACGTCCCTGGTAATGAACCTTATTTAAAACAATCTCCAACCCACTCATGTGCCTGCCTAAGTTACTCTTAAACAACTCCAGTGTGCCTGCCTCCACCACCTTACTTGGCAGAGCATTCCATACCCCCAACTACCCTGTGTGAAAAACCTCCCCCTAATAGAACATAGAACACTACAGCACAAACAGGCCCTTCGGCCCACGAGTTGCACCGATCACATCAACACCAGCCAATCCATAACCCCCAATCCCACTAAATCCCATATACTCATCCAGAAGTCTTTTAAAAGACCCCAGCGAGTTTGCCTCCACCACCACTGACGGCAGCCGATTCCATTCACTCACCACCCTCCGAGTGAAAAACTTACCCCTAACATCACTTCTGTACTTGCCTCCCCGCACCTTCAATCTGTGTCCTCTCGTAGCGACCATTTCAACCCGGGGAAATAGCCTCTGAGAATCCACCCTATCTATTCCTCTCAACGTTTTATAAACCTCTATCAGGTCGCCTCTCAACCTTCGTCTCTCCAGGGAGAAGAGTCCCAGCTCCCTCAACCCATCTTCATAAGGCATGCCTCCCAATCCAGGCAACATCCTTGTAAATCTCCTCTGTACCTTTTCAATAGCTTCTACGTCCTTCCTACAGTGAGGCGACCAGAACTGCGCACAGTACTCCAAGTGAGGCCTGACAAGGGTCTTATAAAGTTGCAGCATTACCTCCCGACTCCTAAACTCAATCCCTCGATTAATGAAGGCCAGTACACCATACGCCTTCTTGACCACATCCTCCACCTGCGGGGCCGATTTAGGAGTCCTGTGGACCCGGACCCCAAGATCCTTCTGCTCTTCAACACTACTAAGGCTCCTGCCCTTGATAGTCTTGCTGCAGCTGTATAGGGCATTGGTGAGGCCGCAGCTGGAGTACTGTGTGCAGTTTTGGGCGCCGCATCTGCGCAAGGATATTTTGGCCCTGGAGGGAGTGCAGAGGAGGTTTACTAGGCTGATACCGGAGTTGAGGGGATTGAGCTATGAGGAGAGGCTGAATAAACTAGGCTTGTACTCGTTAGAGTTTAGAAGAATGAGGGGAGATCTCATTGAGACGTATAAGATGATGAATGGGATGGATAGGATAGAGGTGGAGAGACTCTTCCCGCTCAAAAAAGACAGTAGGACTAGGGGGCACAGCCTCAAGATAAAGGGGAGGCGGTTTAGAACGGAGTTGAGGAGGAACTTCTTCACTCAAAGGGTGGTGAATCTCTGGAATTCTCTGCCCGTTGAAGTGGTGGAGGCTGCCTCGCTAAATATTTTTAAGAAGCAGGTTGATGGGTTCTTGATAAGAGAGGGGATTAAGGGTTATGGGGAGAGGGCGGGAAAGTGGAACTGAGCCACGACAGATCAGCCATGATCTTATTGAATGGCGGGGCAGGCTCGAAGGGCTAGATGGCCTACTCCTGCTCCTATTTCTTATGTTCTTATGTTCTTATCCCGTTGGTCCTGCCAAAATGGACGACTACACATTTATCCGCGTTGAAGTCCATCTGCCACTTCTCCGCCCAGTCCTGCATCCTATTTATGTCCTGCTGCAGCTTCTGACATCCTTCCAGACCATCCACAACACCACCGACCTTCGTGTCATCGGCGAACTTACTAACCCATCCCTCCACTTCCTCATCCAGGTCATTTATGAAAATGACAAACAGCAAGGGTCCTAGAACAGATCCCTGGGGCACTCCACCGGTGACTGACCTCCATGCAGAAAAAGACCCATCCACAACCACTCTTTGCCTTCTGCAGGCAAGCCAGTTCTGGATCCACAAGGCCAAAGCCCCTTGGACCCCATGCCCTCTCACCTTCTCAAGAAGTCCTGCATGGGGAACCTTATCAAACGCCTTGCTGAAGTCCATGTATACCACGTCCACTGCACTTCCTTCGTCAATGTGTTCAGTCACATTTTTGAAGAACTCAACTAGGCTCGTAAGGCACGACCTGCCCTTGACAAAACCATGCTGACAATTTCTGATCATGCCAAACCTCTCCAAATGCTCGTAAATCTTGTCCCTCAGAAGCCTCTCCATCAGCTTACCAACCACTGAGGTCAGACTCACCGGTCGGTAATTTCCCGGGCTATCTCTGTTCCCTTTCTTGAAAATAGGAACCACATCCGCAATCCTCCAATCTTCCGGAACCTCTCCCGTCTCCATCGACGACGCAAAGATCATTGCCAGGGGCTCTGCAATCACCTCCCTCATCTCCCACAGTAACCTGGGGTACATCCCATCTGGTCCCGGCGACTTATCTATCTTGATAGAATTCAAAAAGTTCTAACGTATTCTCTTCCTTAATATCCACATACTCAATCTTCTCCATCTGCTGCAAATCTGTGGCAAAATCTCCCAGATCAGTTTCCACCGTGAATACTGAGGCAAAGTACTCATTAAGCACCTCTACCATTTCTTCTGGTTCCACACAGACCTTTCCCCCTTCACCTTTTATAGGTCGTATCCCTTCTCTTCTCATCCTTTTACCTTTCACATATTTATAGAAGGCCTTGGGATTCTCCTTAATCTTACCTGCCAAGGCCTTCTCATGACCCCTTCTGGCTCTCCTAATTTCCCTTTTAAGCTCCTTTCTACAATCCTTATACTCCTCAAGATCCTTACCATCTCCTAGCTCCCTGAACCTTTTGTACACCTTCCTTTTCCTCCTGACTAGGTTCACCACAGCCTTCGTGCACCACGGTTCCCGCGACCTACCAAAACCTCCCTGTCTCATCGGAACATTGTCGTGCAGAGCTCCAGACAAACATTCCTTGAATATCCGCCACCTTCCTTCGGTACTTTTCCCTAAGAACGCCTCCTTCCAGTTTATTTGTCCAATTATCTTCCTGACGTCTTCGTATTTCCCCTTACTCCAGACAAACACCTTCCTAGCCTGCCTGATCCTATCTCGTTCCAATGCAATTGTGAAGGAGATAGAATTATGATCACCATTCCCAAGATGCTCTCCTACCGAGAGATCCGTCACCTGTCCTGGTTCATTCGCCAGTACCAGGTCAAGTACAGCCTCTCCTCTTGTAGGCTTATCCACGTACTGTGTCAGGAAACCTTCCTGAACACACCTAACAAACTCCTCACCATCCAAACCCCTTACCCTTGGGATATTCCAATCGATGTTTGGGAAATTGAAGTCTCCCATCACGACAACTCTGTTATTACTACATCGCTCTAGAATCTGTTTCCCTATCTGCACCTCAACTTCCCTGTCACTATTGGGCGGCCTATAGAATACACCCAAAGTTTTCGACCCTTTGCTGTTCCTAACTTCCACCCACAGAGACTGTAGATAGTCCCTCCACGGCATCCTCCTTCTCTGCAGCCATGACACTGTCCCTGATCAACAGTGCCACTCCACCACCTCTTTTGCCTCCCTCCCTGTCCTTCCTGAAGCATCTGAATCCTGGCACCTGAAGTACCCAGTCCTGTCCCTGAGACATCCAAGTCTCCGTAATGGCCACCACATCACATTCCCAAGCAGCAATCCATGCCCTAAGCTCATCTACCTTATTTACTACAATATCCGTGTTATACCTCTCCCCCCTCACCTTAAGCCCGTGGCCCCTTGTACTGTGCGTCTCTAACATAGGAAATAGAGTAAACAGTGGTAAGCTATCTGTACCTTCATAATCTTACACCTCTATTAGATCCCCCCTTCAGTCGCTGTCTTTCAAGGGAAAACAGCCCCAATTTGTTCAATCTTTCCTCATAACCCAGTCCTTCCACACCAGGCAACATCCTGGTAAACCTCCTCTGCACTCTCTCCAGAGTCTCCACGTCCTTCCGGTAGTAAGGCGACCAGAACCGGACGCAGTACTCTAAATGCGGCCTAACCAACGTTCTATACAACTGCAACATTAGACTCCAGCTCTTATATTCTATACCCCTTCCTATAAAGGCTAGCATACCACAGACTTTCTTCACAACCTTCTCCACTTGTACTGCCACCTTCAAAGACTTGTGCACTTGCACCCCCAGGTCTCGCTGCGTTTCTATACTCTTTATAGGCTCACCCTTTATCATATAACTCCCCCTTACATTATTCCAGCCAAAATGCATCATGTCACATTTATCCGGATTAAACTCCATTTGCCATTATTATTATTAAACTAGAAAGAGTGCAGAAAAGATTTACTAGGATGCTACCGGGACTTGATGGTTTGAGATATAAGGTGAGGCTGGACAGCCTGTTATGTTTTTCTCTGGAGCATAGAGGCTGAGGGGTGATATAGAGGTCTATAAAATAATGAGGGGCATAGTCAGCTAGATAGTCAATATATTTTCCCAATGGTAGAGGAGTCTAAAACTAGAAGGCATAGATTTAAAGTGAGAGGGGAGATATATAAAAGGATCCAAAGGGGCACATTTTTCAGAGAGTGGTGAGCGTCTGGAACAAGCTGTCAGAGGTAGTAGAGGTGGGTACAATTTTGTCTTTTAAAAAGCATTTAGAGAGTTACATGGTTAAGATGGTTATAGAGGGACATGGGCCAAACACAAGCAATTGGGACTAGTGTAGAAAAAAAAGCAGTCGGCCGAAGGGCCTGTTTCGATGCTGTAAATCTCTGACTCTATTTTCATATGTGGCCCACTTACTGGTCATCATCTCCAACAGTTTGATACTCCTAATATTCTGGCATGGTATTTTATCAATTTTAATTCCCATCCCTGTTACTAATATATATAGACTTGTTGAATTTCTGCAATTCTTCTTTCATTTTCCCCGCAATACAAAGACAAAATATTCAAATTTCTCTGCCATCTTTTTACTGTTGATGAAAAGATTACCATCTTTGTTCCTTCATGGCTCCATCTCTTTGACTATTATTTGCTATGACTCCCAGGTGTTTTTTTCATACTGTTCATGTATCAATGTTTTCAATTTGCTTTTCATATTTTTTTTAAAATGCTTTTGGTATTTCTTCTGGTTTCATCTGTGTTACTCACTTCAATTGATTGTAGATTCCTAGACTTTTCCCCTTCAATCCTTTTATTCCTGGTCTGAATTATTTTAATCTGCACCTTAATTATCTCCTCAAGTTTTACTGCCTGCTTTGTTGTCAAGTTATTTTGGGTTGGTCTTCCATCCTTCTAGAAATTTTTTCCTTATTCGATCAGTATTTTAGTTTTATTGTACAGCGAGCCTAATTATGTTGTGGCCATGGCTCCTGAATGTTTGCTACCTTTGTTCCACTTCTCTGCCCAATCATTCTAGCAATGCATCTTTTCTCATTGGATTTGAAACATGTTGACTGAGAATATGGTCCTTAATGCATCAAATGAATCTCTCACCATTTTGACAGCTATTACTGACATTATACACCTGTATAGCCATGATATGGAGCTGCCAGCATTGGACTGGGGTGGGCACAGTAAGAAGTCTCACAACACCAGACCAACACACCTGATGAAAGAGCAGCACTCCAAAAGCCCATGATACCAAATAACCTGTTGGACTTTAACCTGGTGCTGTGAGACTTCTTACTGTACATCTGTATAATTATAGTCTTCCATTATTACAATTACTTATATCACACAATTTTTTTCATTATTTAGCAACAAGAATACATCTTTAACAAAATACCCAGAGGCATTTCACAGGACTGTTTTTAAACAAAATTTGATACATCACCACATAAGGGTCACAGTCCATAGTAAAGCAATGCTCACCACTTACCTCAACCACGGTATCCCACAAAAGTGTAGCAACCTTGGTGGTGGGGATTTTCCTACTGTGAAGTCAGTTCAAATCTTGGTGCTAATCAAGGGGATCTCCAGGCACTC
Source organism: Carcharhinus amblyrhynchos (assembly GCF_965287045.1). Classification (NCBI taxonomy): domain Eukaryota; kingdom Metazoa; phylum Chordata; class Chondrichthyes; order Carcharhiniformes; family Carcharhinidae; genus Carcharhinus; species Carcharhinus amblyrhynchos. The sequence continues at coordinate 40,317,183 of NC_137324.1, read as the reverse complement.
AGCACAGAGATATCATCAAGCAGAGTGGAGCAACATTGAAGTATTCTCACAGATTGCAAACCAGGAAGTTAAAAACCACAGAATACCTTCAATTTTTACATTTTACAGATGGCAAAACAAATGAATGGGTCATAGATGCGGTTAAGATAGTGAAAATATCAAATAAACTTTATTTTTTAAATATGGAATTTAAAAAAAATTCATAATGGAGACATTTGACATTCAAGCAATATAAGATTGCTCTTTCAAGGTCAGTGAGGCTATTTAGGAGTAATATGAGCTGTATGCTGTTAATTCACAAGGTAAAACTCTTTCAAGCATTTTTACAGTAGGACTTGTAGTGTAAAAGTGGATATTCTTGCCAGTTCATTGATCAGCAATTAGTCTTGTGGAACTTCAACACACATCCCATGAAAAAGTGTAGGATACCTGACAGCAACATATGAATTTACAACTGCATGAGTGGATATTGAATCATAGAATCCACAGGATAGAAGGAGGCTATTTGGCCCATCGAGGCCTTATTCCCATAATCCACATATTTACCCTGCTAATCCCCTGACGTTAGAGTCAATTTAGCATGGCCAATTAACCTAACCTGCACATCTTTGGACTGTGGGAGGAAACCGGAGCACCAGGAGGAAACCTATGCAGACACTAGGAGAATGTGCAAACTCCACACCAACAGTGACCTGAAGCTGGAATTGAACATGGGTCGCTGGCACTTTGTGGAAGTAGTGCTAGCCACTGTGCCACGTTGCTATTAATTTCAGAGAAAAAAAATGATGGTTTTGCCATCATTATTAGTACAAAATTCAGAAGACCAAAGGTTGGTCAGTGATGTGATTTTAATGAGCATCTTAAGAGGAAAGGGAGGGAAAGCTTCAGGAAGGAAATTCCAAAGGACAGAGTCATGACAACTAAAGGCATAGCCAGCAACGATGGAGTAATTATGTTTCAAGACGCTCAAGAGAACAGAATCAGAAGAGTATTGATATCTTAGACTATGGTAGGGAAGTACAGGGCTAGGAGAAGGCGAGTCTATGGAGGGATTAGAAAACAAGGCTGAGAATGTTAAAACTGTGGTGTTGGACTCTGTCTTTAATAGGCATATCTGTCCATAATACATATGAACAGGGTATTACTGAAGAGATCTTTATTCAACCCAGATTCTGTAGTAGTGTCCTTATTTAGAAATGCTACCTCCTCCTCCCTTAAGCATCCAGCTCTGGACTCACTGACCAAAGTCATGAAGCCAAAGCCTACAGTAAGGATGACACTTGTGATCAGCTGCATTTCAGACGCTAGTGTTCTCATGCGAGTCAGGTTATTAGTTCAAATTCCATTCCAGGACTTATGCACAAAAATAAAGGATGACACTTCAGTGCAGTTCTTGTTAAAGGTTCCATCTTTTGAATGGGATGTTGGAACTGCAACTCTATTTGCCTTCTTATGAATGTCAAAGATCCCATGGGGCTATTTTGAAGAGGGGCAGGGAAGTTATTCCCAGTATCCAGATCAACATTTATTCTTCAGTATCTGGTCATTATCATATTGCTGTGTGTTTGCTGTATGAAAACTGGTTATTGTGTTTTATACATTACAACAGTAATTACACTTCAGATGGGTGACTGTAAAGTGTTTTTGAAGGTCCTGAAGCCATGAAAGGCACAATAAAAATGCAAGATTTTCTCCTAAGCTGCAACCTAAATTTCATTTATGTTTTTGTATTTCAACTCAGTCCCTTTGTTGTTTGATTCCATTCTCTTCTATTTTCCTCATTTATTCTGATAATTCAGAATGCTCCCCATACCTACAAACTCCTGTCCAATGCTTTGATTTAATTATCTTGCAAATTAAAGTTAAAAAAGTTTAGTCACAAATAAGGCTGCAATGAAGTCACTATGAAATTCCTAGTGGTCACAGTCCAGTGTCTGTTGGGTCAATGCATGTAACCAGCACGTCTTTCTGACTGTGGGAGGAAACTGGAGCACCCGGAGGAAACCCACGCAGACAAAGGGGGCACGTGCAAACTCCACATAAACTGTGACCCAAACTGGGAATCAAACCCAGGTCCCAGGCACTGTAAAGCAGCAGTGCTAACCACTGTGCTGCTCCACTCATCACCCCATCATTGACAAACACCCCTTAAACTGTTTGGGTCTCAATCTGGATTTCCTTTCCTGAGCTTCTCTGGTACCTTACCTTTTCTCCTTTAAGATACTCCAGCCCATCTTCCAGCAAATCCACTTCACTAATCTAATGTTTATTCACTCTTCCTGCTACGTCATTTTCTGGCTCACTGGCCATTTCTTTCTCAATACACTTCAGGATGTTTTTTCCTTCATTAGACATAATGCAATGAAAATGCAAGTTTTTGTTGACACAAAGAATGGAATGTAGGTATAACATAGCAAATTAATCATTGGCCACCAAATATTTGTTGGACTTGTACAGCACTTTTATCAGTCAATAATTTACTTCCTGGGAGGACTGATTTTTTTTTTCAATGTACGCACAGATCAAAATGGTACCTTCCTGGTCAGCACCAAATAAATCTTAAAAATAAAATTCTAGAATGCAAGTACTAGGAATGTTACATATTTAGAACATAGAACAGTACAGGCTCTTTGGCCCTCAATGTTGTGCCGAGCTATGTCCAAACCCAAGATCAAGCTATCCCACTCCTCATCATTCTGGTGTGCTCCATGTGCCTATCCAATAACCGCTTGAAAGTTCCTAAAGTATCCGACTCCACTATCACAGCAGGCAGTGTATTCCACACCCCAACCACTCTTTGGGTGAAGAATCTACCTCAGACATCCCTCATATCTCCCATGAACCTTACAGTTATGCCCCCTAGTAACAGCTACATCCACCAGAGGAAATAGTTTCTGAACGTCCACTCTATCTAAGCCCCTCATCATCTTATAAACCTCTATTAAGTCACCTCTCATCCTCCTCCGCTCCAAAGAGCCCCAGCTCCCTCCACCTTTCCTGATAAGACCTACTCTCCAAACCAAGCAGCATCCCGGTAACTCTCTCCAATGCTTCCACATCTTTTTTATAGTAATATTTATTTATATTAAACTTCTGTGTATGGTGCACGCTGATTCTAAAGACAACACCGGTCGTAACAGAGAAAAATCCAAAGCAAGTACATAATTAAACTGGGGTTCAAATTGGTTGTTTAGAGTTACTCTGGTCGCTAGATGTCACGATTGCACTCTCTCCAGGTTACAATGCAGTAAATAAGGCAACTCTTTCACAATTTTGATTACCCCGCGCACAAATTTTCGCATACACCGTCGCGTATTGTGGCTCCAAATCTTCGCCTCTCCGCGATTTAAGCAAACTAAAAACAAATCCGAGTTCTTGCAACAAGCCAGTTTGCGCTGCATGAAAAAGTCTGCTGAGACTTTAAAGAGCTGCTGGACAGACCGAACCCAGGTGTTTGGCCATAGTTGAACGCTAGAGAGGAGTAAGGAGGTTACATAGTGGGATTACAGGCGGTAAGCGAATTCATCCCCATTCCCAAATTTGTTCACCGTCACGGGTCAATTCATCCAATGTTGAGATAACCCTCGCGAACGGTGAGATTGCTCTGTATTTGCTCTGGAAATACCTGCTACAAATTGCCGCAGAGGAATAGTTAAACTACAAACTACTTTTAAAAATTAGTTATAAAAACTTACATATCCAAACGCGAACTATGATGGCGGGTGAAATCCTCCAAAAGCAGCCCCTCATTCATTATGAAATATACACTTCGCCAGAAAATGCCATTCCCAATCACCTTTAGGCTGTAGCTCGTGCCAATTTTCATACTTGCCACTCTTCCTGACCAAACCTAAAGAAGAGCATTTGTCCCAACAGGTGACTGTGTTCATACTGTAGACAAGGCTGTTCCAACCTTACTTCTCTCATCCCATCATTATATCCGTCTATTTCTTTATTCCCCCCAAGTACTTAACGAGCTCCCCCTTAACTAAAGATTTTCTCCCGCATCGCTCAGACTTATTAGGAAGTATTGTAATTTATGGACCTTAGCACCTTTACCTTTACTAAAATTCACGAGCATTTCATATTCCATTAAATTGCAGATAAATAAGTGAGATGAGAACAGAGTGGGAAGAGATCATTGATCATTAGGAGAAAGCGAACATGCAACATAAACAGATTTGAGTCTATGGGCTTGTTTGCGCTAGGACGTTCTTGCACAATTTCTCTTCCGCACATTACTTTCTGGTATTGCAATTCAAATCACGTTCTCAAAACCCTTCAAAAGGGACGCTTGCAGGATTCAAAAACCTTTCCAAGAATTAGCAAAAATAACATACAAGAATTGACCCCAAGAAGCCCATTTGTCAACCCAGAACAGTATTTTGAAAGTGTCTATTTATGCCTCAATTGCCCAGACTAGCAAATTACCAACATTTGCTCCTCTTCCAGCAAGCAAGTTTTCTCTAGTCCCAAAAGCAAAGAGCTGCAAGTGAGTGAAATAGGGTGGTTTGCTAAACTGTTAACAACGGGAACTCTGCAGATGAACAAGATGGTATGCACTTAAAGCAAGGGGCAATTGTAAACATCAACAACTAATTAGATCAAAGCAACAAAATCAGAGGATTCTGAAATTAGAGGTCCAAATGAATTAAAAATTTAGTATATGCAAAATTAAGTATGTATAAAAAATGCACAAGTTTCAGTAAAATGAGACAATAATTAATGCGAAATGTTCTACCTAATACACTTCACAGTAGCATAACCAAACAGAATCCACCAAGCCACTTAAGATATTAGGACAGATACCCAAAAGGTCAAAAAGTTAGTTTTGAAGAAGCATTTTAAAGGATGGGAGACAGATTGGTTTAGGTAGGAAACCCCAGAGCTTAGAGCCTTGGAAGCTGAAGACACAGCCTCTAATGATGGAACGATTAAAATTAGGGACGTTCAAGAACAGATATCTGTGCTGTTCTAATTCAAGGTTGTAGGACTGGAGAAGATTAGAGACAGTGAGGAGGCCTTGAAAATTAGAATTTTAAAATCAAGGCATTGCTTAATTAAATTGATGGGAGTTAACGTGGATCAGCAAGTACAGGGGTGATGAGTAAATGTGATACGCCGGCCAAATGAAGGGCATAGAATAGAAATAACAAGAGGGTTTCAGCAAGATGAACAATGCTTTGGAGGTAGAAATTGGTGATCATAATACCAGTGCAGATATGGAGTCAGAAGCTCATCCTGGTCAAATATGGTGCCAAATTTGTAAAACGTCCAGTTCAATCTCAGAGTTGCCACAGAGAAGGATGGAGTCAGTGGCTCTACCCCAAAGTCAATTGCTTAGGTCTTCCTAATATTTCATCAAGGGGAATTTGTTTCTCTGGCATCCAGTTCTGGATAAACAATCTTGCCAATCAAAATAATGCAGGGATGTGGTGAGGTAGAGCTAGATTACATTTGCAAGCTAATACTGTTTTCCAACAGTGTCACTAAGGGGTATTCTGTAGATTAAAAATATTGAGAATGTTAAGGTCCATGGAGAATACAAATGATAATATTATGGCAACAGGATGAGATACTCCTGAAGGCAATTCTTTGATTATAACAATTGCATACAGCTGGATGAAAGTGAATATTGGAAAAGGATGGGTGGTCAATAGGTCAAGAAAGTCAATGAAAGATAGGTTTACTTTTGCTGCTGCAGCCACATAGAATGTTATTTGTGACTTAGGTTTCAGTACTGCAGCAGAAATCTGATAGATGGGGTTAACATACACTTCTGAAAAAATGGTCATGAATTTGGGAAGCAACAGCACCTTCAAGGACTTCGGAAAGATTCAATTTCAAGGCTAGGTCAGCAGAGAACCCTGGGGAAGTTAGGTCTGGTGGTTAGGGGCTTGTTGAGGGCTGGGGTGATTTTGTTAAGTTGATCAGTCAGTTAATAACTCAACCAGTTGTCCACCACATCCATTCAAGTTTGGAACCCAGTAAGCAGAGCATAGAAATGAGGATAAGCAGTAGCTTTAATGGATAGTGGAGCAAAGACGAAATGAGGGTGTGCTTGATCAAATCATTAGCTGCAGAAGTGAGATGTTGAAAGGAATAGCTGAGGCCCATGGCTTACAATTTCCACACAATGCAGTAACTCCAGGGTGCCCTCCTGTCAAGTAACCGTATGTGCATGAAATGTTACGAGTTGAGTTAACCTGAGAATTTCTTGGCGCTTATGAGAATAGCTAGTGGGTGGCTATCCAGAAGGCAGAGCAAGAATCCTTAGTGGGACATTCCCATTGCAGTTCAATACTGGCAAAGATGACAACAGAGTCATAGACGTTTACAGCCTGAAAACAGGCTCTTTGGCCCACCTTGTCCATGCCGCCCTTTTTTTTAAACGCCTAAGCTAATCCCAATTACTTGCCTTTGGCCCACAGCCCTCTATATACCCATCTCACCCATGTAACTGTGTAAATGTTTAAAAGACAAAATTGTACCCACCTCTACCTCCGGCAGTTTGTTCCAGACACTCACCACCCTGTGAGAGAAAAAAATGTCCCTCTTTTGTATCTCTCCCCTCTCACTTTAAACCTATGCCTTCTAGTTTTATACTCCCCTAATTTTGAGGGAAGATATTGACTAGCTGATGTACTTCATTATTTTATAGACTTCTACAAGATCACCTCAGTCTCCTACGCTCCAGAGAAAAAAAAGTCCCAGTCTATCCAGCCACTCTGATAACTCAAACCATTAAGTCCGGGTAACATCTTCGTAAATCTCTTTTGCACTCTTTCTAGTTTAATACTTGTGAGTCTTGTCCTGATTTTTTGCATTCCACGACATTGGCAGAGACCGCCTTCTTGACTGTTGGACCTTCCATTGGTCCAATCCACTCATTCCGCCAGAATCTGTCTTCACATGCTGGGATAGACATCTCCCTATCTCAACTCGGGTTGAGACCCGTTGACTACCCTCACCTGGTTTGGCAGGCTTGGCAAAGCCATTGCCCACGGTATGGCCGCTGTTGCATGAAAACAGCTACAGGGAGCCACAAGTGAGAGCTCAGTGCCAGGTGGGGACAAAGGGTGGACAAACTGTCCTGAAAAGATCACAACATGCTCTCCCACCAGAGGCACTACCCCTCCCTGACACCCCATACACGCCCAAAGACACCCTGGTCATCCACTGCATCTAGTCCCATCTCCAGCCGTCTTGACTCTTGTCTTGCTACTGGATCCAGATGGGAATTGAGAAGAGTGTGTGAGGTTGACGCTGCGCAATTCTCCCTCACTTTAATCCAAATCAAGCGCGAGTCTCAACACCATCATCATCGTCCTGTTCAACCCTTGAAGTCCTCTGGTGATGGGCGAGTGACAAAGCAGCAGGTGTGAATACACAGAGCTGTAGTCATGGACCTGCACACAGGCAGCTCAGGTCTAATGGTCGTTTTCCGCTGACCAAAGCAGCAGTGAAACTCTTGTCTACCTGGGTGACTGCGCAGTCCTCTTCAGGAACGCACTGCTCACCTCCGTGGAATGAGGAAGGTGCTGGGCTGCAATGTCAATGTTGTATCTTGCAAGCTCTCTGGCAACTAAGACTGTTCTCTCTGGTCTGTCTGCTGTAGGGTTGTCCAAAAGCGTGCGCACGTTCCAAGCGCCAATAATGAGCGGTGTCACCTTGTGTTTTATTTTGTTTGACTGCAAGATGGAATCCCCGCCAACCGCGGTAAACTGGCCAGAGTGTAGTGACAGTAAGAAGTCTCAACACCAGGTTAGAGTCCAACCAGTTTATTTGATAGTAATCTTACAAGCTTTCGGAAATGGTGTCCCTTTGTCAGGTGTGTGGACTCTAACTTGGTGTTGTGAGACTTCTTACTGTCACTACACCTTGGCCAGTTTACCGCAGTTGGCAGGGATTCCATCTTGCAGTCAAACAAACAAAACACAAGGTGACACCGCTCACCACTGGTGCTTGGAACGTGGGCACGCTTTTGAACAACCCTACATCAGACAGACCAGAGAGAACAGTCTTAGTTGCCAGACAGCTTGCAAGATACAACATTGACATTGCAGCCCCGAGTGAAACTTGTCTTGCCAACGTAGGTTAGTTGACTGAAACTGGAGGTAGATACACTTTTTTCTGGAGCGGTCACGACAGCGATTAGTGTCGTAATGCTGGAGTTGGATTCACTGTCAGGAGTCACCTTGTTCGGAAACTTCCTAGTCTACCCAAGGGTGTGAATGACCGGCTTAATGACATTATAGCTTCCGCTACAGAAGTTAAGCCACCCTGATCAGCACCTATGCTCCAACAATAAACAATCTGGACGAGATGAAAGACAAGTTCTACAAAGAACTAGACGCCCTACTCAGCAGTCAGCAGTACCGGCAAACTGATCTTGCTCAGCGATTTCAACGCAAGATTAGGATGTGACTCTACAATCTGGCAGGGAGTCACTGGGAGGCATGGAGTGGACAAGTGTAACAGTAATGAAGACCTGCGTGGCACACAACCTCATCAACACAACTTTCCCTCTGCCTACCATAACAAGACCTCCTGGATACACCCCCGCTCTAATTATATTGACTATGTCATTGTCAGGAGAAAAGACAGGCAGGATGTGACCAAGGCCACATGTGGTGCTGACTGCTGGACAGATTACAGGCTCATTGTCTCCAAAATGAGGCTCTGCATCAGACCCAAGAGGCAACCACAAGGAATCAAGGTTATGAAAAGAATCAATGCAGCCAAGCTAAAGAACCCCAGCATAGCTTCAGCACTGGCTGAACACTTAGAAATCATGCTTGCTGACCTACACCTCACAGGCAGTGCCGAGGACAACTGGGAATGCTTCAGGGATGCTGTCCATTCATCTGCATTGAAGATGCTTGGGCCTTCTACCCGCAAGCAGCATGACTGGTCCGATGAGAATGATGAGGAGATACAGGCTCTACTTGTTGAAAAGCACCGTCTTCATCGGGCCTGTCAGAAAAATCCATCATCAACTGCCAAGAAAAACGTTTTTACCAGTGCTCGCAGGACACTCCAGAATAAACTGTGTAAAATGCAGGATGCCTGACAGAGTGCCAAGGCAAATGAAATACAGGGATACGCTGACAGAAATGACTTGAAATGGTGCTATGAAGCCCTCAACACTCTCTACAGACCTCAATCTCTTGGGAGCTCCCCCCTCCTAAGTAATGGTACAATTCTCATTACAAAGAGGGCTCAGATCCTGCAGAGATGGGCTGAACACTTTGAGCCGTTCTCAACCGACTGTCATCTATTAATGATGAGGCAACAGACAGGATTCCCCAGATCAATATCAACAGCTCCATGGATGACCCACTGGTAATCGCCAAAGTCACGAAAGCTGTCAGCCAGCTATCCAGTGGCAAAGCCCCAGGGGCAGATGCCGTACCCACAGAGATCTACAAAGCTGCTGGTCCTGTACTTATTGAGAAGCTCACCGGACTTGTTCCAGTCCTTTTGGAAGCTAGGATCCTCAGGAACTTGTAGAGGTGTACGATGGAAGCATCTTTAAGAGGAAAAGCAATCAGCAAGTATTCAACAACCGAGGAATCTCGCTGCTCTCCATCACAGGAAAAACCCTTGCAAAAGTCCTGCTAAATCGTCTGGTCATTCATCTGGAGCTGGGCCTGCTTCCATCGTCCAGTGTGGCTTCTGCAAAGGTCACAGGACTAATGACATGATTTTTGCTGCATGCCAACTTCAGGAGAAGTGTCAGGAGCAAAATCATGAGCTCCACACAACCTTTGTTGATCTCACAAAAGCCTTAAGCTGACAAGGCCTGTGGAGGATCATGTCAAAGTTCAGCTGCCCCCCAAATTCATACAGATGGTATGCCAGTTCCATGATGGCCGGAGTATTGATGGTGGAGAATCCTCTGAGGCATTCCCAGTCACCAATGGCGTCAAACAGGGCTCTGTGCTCGCACCCACACTATTCAGCAAGATGCTGACTGCCATGCTAAATGATGCCTTCCAGGACAGTGTTGCTAGAATCAGCCTCAAGTACAGAGTGGATGGGAAGCTCTTCAACTTTAGGAGACTTCAAATTATTACCAAAGTGAAGGAAACTGTTCTGAGAGACTTCCTCTTTGCCGATGGCTGCGCCCTGTATACTGGCTCAGAGCCAGAGATGCAGGTCAGTATGGACAAATTTTCCACAGCCTGTGACAACTTTGGACTCACCATCAACATTAAAAAGACTGAAGTCATGCACCAGTCTGCTCCTCATGCACCATACACAGAACCCATAATCACAATCAAAGGGCAGAAACTACAGGCAGTTGTCCAGTTCACTTATCTTGGCAGCACCCTTTTCCAAACAGTGACTATTGATACATAAGTTAACGGCAGAATAGCAAAGGTAAGTTCTGCTTTTGGTAGACTGCACTCCACTGTATGGGAACGTTGAGGGATCAACCCAGCAACAAAACTGAAGGTCTACAGCGCCGCGGTACTCATTACCCTCCTGTATGCCTGTGAAACGTGGACTGTGTATCAAAGGCATGCATGACAGCTCAATCATTTCCACATGACTTGTCTTTGCAGAATATTACGCAGATGGCAAGACAAGTACCAGACACTGAAGTTTTCTCTACAGCAAGTCTACCATCAGTCCACACATTGCTGATGAGTGCAGACCCAGTAGGCAGGTCATATCATCCGTATGCCAGACAAGTGCATACCAAGCAGCTCCTTTTTGGGGAACTCGCTGCTGGAAGACACTTGCATGGAGGGCAGAAGAAATGTTTCAAAGACACACTCAAGGCCTCCCTGAAGTCACTTGACATAGACACGACCGCCTGGGAAACGCTAGCACAAAACTGCCCTACCTGGCACTGCCTCATCCATGAAGCAAGGTGTATTGCTGATGCACAACTTGAACGCAAGTTGCGCAAGTCCAGAGCTGCCACCACAACAACTACAGTGCCCACACAAATCTGTCCAATATGCGCCAGGGCATTCCGTGCCCGAATAGGTCTGGTCAGTCATCTTCGGACACACCGCATCCAGTCTCAAAATGACTAATGGTGTTGATGTCCTCATTGACGATGGACAAACAACAGTTTAATAATATCCTTTCTAGGGTGACCAGAACTGTACACAGTATTCCAAGTGTGGTTGTACCAATGTCATGTATGACTTCAACAAGACATCTCAACTCCTGTATTCAATGTTCTGACCAATGAAATCAGACATACTGAATGCCTTCTTCACCACTCTGTCCACCTATGACTCCACTTTCAAGGAGCTATGAACCTGTACCCCTAGATCTTTGTTCTGTAACTCTCCCCAATGCCCTTCCATTAACTAAGTCCTGCTAAGTCAATCTACCAAAATGCATCATCCCCATTTATCTAAATTAAATTCCATCTGCCATTCATCAGCCCACTGGCCCAATTGATCAAGATCACATTGCAATTGGAGATAACTTTCTTCACTGTCCACTATGCCACCAATCTTGGTGTCATCTGCAAACTTACTAACCATGCCTCCTATATTTCTCATCCAAATCATTAACATAAATGACAAAAGTGGACCTAACACTGAGGCACACCACCGGTCACAGGTCTTTAGTTTGAAAAACAACCATCTACAACCACCCTCTGTCTTCTGTCATCAAGCTTTCGGGTTAGTCCCTTCGTCAGGTGAATGGAGAGTTCTGGCCTCAGACAGAGCATATAAAGTTCTTGGGTTCATGTCGCACTATCTGTAACCCCCAACACTTGCCTGGGTTTGCAAAACCTCACTCACTGTGCTGTCTGGAGACAATACACATCTCTTTAACCTGTGATGAGTGCTCCTTCCACTCACATTGTCGGCCACTTCAAGACTTGAACAGCAGGTTAGGTGTAAAGATTCGCATTCTAATCAGTAATCTGTAAACTGTCTGTGCTTTCTATGCTCTGTCTGAGGCCAGAACTCTCCATTCACCTGACGAAGGGACTAACCCGAAAGCTTGTGTGTTTACTATCAAATAAATCAGTTGGACTAAAACCTGGTGTTGTCAGACTTTTTACTGTGTTTACCCCAGTCCAACGCTGGCACATCCACATTCTGTCATCAAGGCAGTTTTGTATCCATTTAGCTACCTCACCTTGGATTCCGTGAGATTTAACCTTATGCAACAACTTATCATGCAGTACCCTGTCAAAGGTCTTGCTAAGGTCCATGTAGACAACATCAATTGCACTGTCCTCATCTACCTTCTTGGTTACCCGTTCAAAAAACGCAATCAAATTTGAGAGACATGATTTTCACAAAAGCCACGCTCACTGTCCCTAATCAGTCCTTGCCTCCCTAAATGCCTGTAGATCCTGTCTCTCAAAACACCTTCCAACAACTTACCCACCACAGATGTGAGACTCACCGGTCTGTAGTTCCCAGGCTTTTCCCTGCAGCCCTTTTTAAACAAAGGCACATTTGCCACTCTCTAAACTTCAGGCACCTCACCTGTGACCATTGATGATTCAAATATCTCTGCAAGGGGACCTGCAATTTCCTCCCTAGCCTTCCACAATATCCCAGGATACAATGCATCACCTGGTGCCAGGGTAAAGTAGGGTGTAGAAATTGATGGTGGGAGGGTAACAGCCAGAAGTAGTGGTCCATGTGGAAACTAATGATACAGAAGGAAGAAGAGTTGAGGTCCGAGCCAGAATTTCAGAAACTCAGAAGGATATTAAAGAGCAAGGTAGTTATCTCTCATTTATCTCCAATGGCACATGGCAATGATAATAGTAACAGAAGAGTAAAGCAGTTATAACATGTCCTACATCCTATAACATTTCTCCAGCCATCAGATTCTAGAGCCATTGAGATCAATTCAAACAGGACCTCAAATGTCCTTGCAGAAGATTAACTCATAATTTAGAGGATGAAGACAGATTGAACCAACATGCAAAGGGACAGGGAGATAATAGATATTATGCACACAGACTGGCAAAATAATGGCTGAAAAACCTTTGAACCTGAAAAATAAATTTGTACAAATGTGGAGCTTTTTACTTAACTGTCTGAGATTCTTCAATCTGATTAGCTAGTTCACTTGAAGAGTTCACTGTTGTTGGGTTGTTGCATGCTGCAGATGCCGTTTTGATGGTGCCAGATTCAAGGCCACATTGGAACAGGGAAATATCAACATTCATGGAACCCACTAAAGTTTATGGGTAGCTTTTTAAACAGTCAACAGTGAGATATGTCTTTACAGCTGGCTGCAAAATATGAGCCATTATTTCAAAAGATAATGAAGGATGATGGAAACTTGAAGTACACAATTAAAGTTTTATCACTATAAAAGAGATCCTATGGACATGGTCATCAACTTGAATAATTTTGCTTCCAGACAATGTAATTTGTAGATTGAGGTAAGACAGGCATGAATCAGAATTTCTATTCAACAAGATTACACTAAGTGAATCCAGAAACCATAAAGTATAAATTAATCCCTGAAGTCACCAAAAAATCTGACCGTGAAACATAGGCATCACATGGCTAATAATTGTACACAATTCAACTCCCTCAATCTTCCAGCCAGATCCCAAGGCTGCAATCTGCAATATATAAAGTCGAGACAGTTTTGAAAGTGAACAATTCCAAAACCTTTGCTGTGCTTCAAGACTAATTATTATAATAGATGATAAAGTGCTAAAGTGGGCAATTTTGCACTAGTTGAAATTTACAATGGACACACAAAGAGGGTTGACCAGAGATTAATATGAAGAATCTGGGTGATGGGAAAAAAATATTGATGGTCACATTCGGAAGTGGACATCAGTTTACACAATTCTCTTTCTTTCAACTATTCTATCATGCCTTGTAGCATACCTGCAACCTTATCTTGACTATTTATAAAAAAAACATTATTTAGTCTACCACATCTTTGCCCTCCACAATTAATCTAATTTTTCACTTGGAAATCCTATACCTTTCAGCTTCAAGTGGTCTTGCCCACTTCTTCTTGTACTTAACAAGGGATCTGTCAACTCAATTACAATTTCCATGTTCATAATTATAGCATTAATTTAAAATCAAATGCCTCACTATGTTTTTAAAAGAAAAATTTCATCTGATTCACTTTTGGCCTCTATATTTTAACTTGTGTCCTGATTGTAAATGTCAAAAAATGAACTACTGCAATCTAAAGTGAAATAAACTGCACCAGCAACAAAAATTTCAAACATGGTTTTATCGCTCAGAGCTTTTATTAGGTTGGGGTTAAAAGGAAATTAAACTAAAATATTCACCATATTGGCTCAGGTTAAGAATAGAATTGCTGAATGGGATGTTATATTGGAAGTGAAAATCTACAAAACTACCAGCTCTGGTGACCATAGGCAAGAAGGGAAGTATACCAAATAAATGTATATGTGTGACATACTGGAGGCTGTGCATTTTTAAATATTAAATAAATACCTTCAAAGATAAATACACAGTTTCAGGACAATGAATAAAAACAATTTTTGCTTATGAACAGTTTTCTTTGAAAATCATCCAAAGATTCAGGTGGAAAACTTAAAACTAAGACTGTCCAAGTTTGATCAATACAAAATTAATAGGATAGTCATAAAAAAAGTTATGCACAGGATCTGGATTTCTACAAAGTTTCCCCCCTTCTTCCTGGGGTTCTCCATAAACTAACTGAAAGCAAAACAAGGGGAACCCCATTTTCAATACTGCAAAACACTGTCCATTTATAAAGCCCACAGAGCTCAAACAAATATGCATTGTTACTGAGAGTTTATTAATCTTCCCCTATGAAGAAAGGCTTCAAGTGCAGAAACCACATCTAGGCTCTATTACATATACAAATACATACATAAATATATTACATACAACAGCAAATCAAAGCAGGCAACTGTCACATTTAAGGTACGTTAAGATTTTCTTCCCCCCCCAACATAGACATTTGGCCAACCAGTTTTCTTCTTCCTTTTACAAAAAGTAGGCAACAGCATTCAGTTTAATTCCCCCAGTATGGAGAGCTGCCATAGTTGGGTTTGTTAACCTGAGACTTCTGTGGTATGCTGCTCTGCTGATTGCGCTGTCCAGATCCGCCCTGCAAGTCAAAATGAACCAGTTAGAAAAATGTCCATATTAAAATAGGCAGTCAAAATGTGTTCAACTTCTTCAGCCAAGAATAACTTTCACTGTCATTTTCCCTCACCCAAAGACATTACATTCTGAGATGATCATTCCACAGCCAGTCATCCAAATAGCTTAACCAAGTAGGCATTTTTAAGGCAATACAAGCCCAGGAAGCAGGATTCATCAATCCATTTAAATAAAGAAAACAATTACATGCAACCCTATACTCTCTTAGTATCCATAATTTACAGATATGCCCAAGAATCTCAGCTAAGTTTCACCCTCCTAGCAGAGGGTCAACCAAAACAAACTTCAGCGTTCCAAATGCTATTACAACTGCATTTGACAATGCAACATAAACCAGGAACATGACCCTACATTGCAAGCTTGAGGCTAAAGGCTGAACATAAGATGGCCATGCATGCCAAATAGGGAATTAATAAATAAGGCTGAATTTATGAATGATGCAAAGGATTTGCAATAATTAGCGGATTGGCAATGCACAATACATTTGTAACATTGAGGTGTTTCGAGCAATTCATTTCTTTATAAAGAAATTAAAAATCAAAACCTAAGTGATACCAAGATTTTAAAATGCCCTTGCTGACAAAATATACAAGTTTTCCAAAGACTACTTTATTAATGAACAGATGTCTCTGCTCAGTTTAATATTCCGTTCTGCAAAATTTAGAATCAAGTGAGCAAAAAAATTGAGTTTAATTCATGGCAAAGTTAGTTTTTCAATGCAAGATGCAACACGAAGCTCTCTGAACTGAGAGAAACAGCCCACTTCAATCCAGATCTTCCTGTCTTTAATGTTTCTTGTTCCCTTGCCATTTTCAATATGCTAACTGCTGTTTAGGTACATGCTACCAGCAACTCTCAGATATGCAAGAAGAATGGTTGCTTTTTAAAAAGCATCACCAAGGAACATAAAAACAGGAGTAGGCTATCTAGTCCTGAGCTTGTTCCGCTATTCAATGGAATTCTTGGCTGATCTATGAACCAGAGAAGGGTGATGTGGTGGGTTTTGTCCATTTAGATTTTAAGAGAGCATTTGACAAAGTAGCATATAAAAGGCCGATTTCCAATAGAGGCCTACTGAATAAGAGAACATGGGACTTTAAAAAATGGCTTGAGGACAAAGAACAGCAATGGCTGATTTTCAGGCTGGAGAATGGTAGAAAGTGATGTTCCCAAAGATCAATATTAGGACCACTGCTTTTTTTGATATATGTACATGACTTGGATAATGAAGTAGAGTAAAATTTCAAAATGTTAACAATACCAAATTTGGAGGTGTAGCAAAGAGTGATGATATTATCAATTGCAAAAGGGCAGATAGGCTAGCACAGGGGCATCCAGATTGGGGTCCATAGAAGCCAGGGGGTTTATGGGGGCCTCCCAAAGGATCCATGGAAAGACAGACATTTGTAAAATTTGAAAAATGCTGCAGAGTTGCTTGTCCCGAAGCTGGCTTCTGAAAAGCTTCTGGATGAGTATGGACAGAGGGATGGGAAGAGAAGGTCTCAGAATGGAACCTGGAGTGTTGGGTCCAGAGTGGGCCTTCCAGCAGGAACAGACATGAAGGGTTGGGGTGTCAGTCTACAGATATGCTGGACTCTCCCATTATTAAGTGGATATTTGGAGTTTCTTTTTCTAGTCAGTTGTTAATCATCCATCACCATTCACACCCAGATGTGGCAAGACTGCAGAACTTTGATCTAAACCATAGATTGTGGGATCACTTAGCTGTCTACTGCATGCTGCTTCCAGTGTTTGACATGCAAGAAGTTTGTGTTGTAGATTTACCAGGTTGACATCTCATTTCTAGGTACACCTGCTGCCCTTGGAATGCTCTCCTGCACTGTTTGAACCAGGGTTGATCCCTTGGCTTGACTGTAATTGGGTTATGCCAGGCCACAATTATGGTTTTGGACTTTGTGTCCTTAAAGATACTAAGAATGATGCCCATTCTTGAAAATATTTCTCACTTTTTTCTTGTAAGCGTTCTTTGTATTTACCTGATTATCCTGTTGCAGATGATGATGCAGCATTTGGGAGTGAGGCTGCTGGTGAGTTGACACAATGTGTAAAAAAGGTGGAGCATACCCTGCAGCTGCACCAGGGTTTAGGGTACCTGTTCCTCCAAGTGCTGAAGGCAGATTGAATGGAGGTGGTGTACCAGCATGAAATCCCTGCTTATCAAAAGACTGCAGAAAAAGAGAGAAATTTTTAATTAAAACTGAAGGTTTCTGGCAGTTCAGAGCATCAGTAACATGAAATGTTAATTTTGAATATGGCAAACTTTCACATCATACATGCAATGAAACAAATGTGCAAAGTGTTTTGCATAGTTGTGATTAAGACTCAAATGAGTCATGATAATGACAGTGATTATCTCTACACTGCTGCTCAAGATGCTCCTCAGGCCAACTGCTTTTTCCTCCCATCTTTCAAGCAAAACACAAAACTCAGTACATACATACAATTACTAACCAGTCAATTCCAGAGTGCACAAAGAATACTTGCAAAACTATACAGAGCAAAATTACCATTTCATTTCTCAGGTGACTTCTTGCTGCAGCTGCTTGGGGTAGGATTGAAATCCAAATTATTGGCTGATAAATCCAAAGAGTCTGGCACAACTGAGACCTGTCTACAGAATTTGAAGATAACGGCCACAATTGTCCCATCCGCACCTGCCACTTTTTTTGGCAGGTCCAGCTGGAGACGCACGTCAGCAGCCTTGAATGGGGATTTGTGCAGGTGCGGGGAATGCATGCGCATCTCCCAGAGCCAGCGAGCAGGACCACACTGGAAACCAGCAGGAGCAAAGAACAAAGAAAATTACAGCACATGAACAGGCCCTTCGGCCCTCCAAGCCTGCAACGACCATGCTGCCCAACTGAACTCAAAACCCCTACCCTTCTGGGGAGCGTATCCCTCCATTCCCATCCTATTCATGTATTTGTCCAGACACCCCTTAAAACTCACTATCGTGTCTGCTTCCACTATTGCCCCAGCAGCGAGTTCCAGGCACCCACCACCTTGTGTAAAAAACTTGACTCGTATGCCTCCTTTAAACCTTGTCCCTCGCATCTTAAACTTATGCCCTCTAGTAATTGACTGTTCCACCCTGAGAAAAAGCAAGTGAGTTGGCAGGGAAGGCAAGTAAATAACTTAATTTAAAAAAAAAACTATTTTAAATATGTAGATTTGCTAATTATCAGGACCTTTCAGGTTCTGACCGAATCTTCCACCCTGCCAGGAGTACCTAATTCTGACGGGGTTTACAGTAGCTTCAGGGAACTGGCGCAAGACCCCACTGGAATGAAGTGGGTGAGTGGGGGGAGGGGGGAGGGGGGAGGGGAGAAGCAGGGGCCCCCAGATTGGGAGTTTGTGAGGGGTGGGGGGGGGGGGGGGTTTGCAGGCAGCAGGGGTTATGCCCCATCGGGGCAAAGTGCCCATGCCCGGGAGCACCTTACCACTGCCCACCAGGCATTGGGCAGTACCAAGCAGGCAGGGTGTGGTGTCCCACTGCCACTGCATTGGGATCAGTCTGGAATGGAGGGCAGTGATTGGGGCAGGCAGTCTGCCAGGGGGTGGTCTGCCATCTGCCTTCAGGAGGGTTCTGACCCAGGGGGAAGAGATCACCACTGCTGGGGGTGGGGCAGTGAGGGCTGGCCCAGGATTTGTTGTGGGGCTAGAAGGGCAGCACTGCAGGGATCCCAGGCTGGCCAGCTCACTTGCTGGCCAGCAAACAGGAGTTTGACAGTTTGGGGCCACTGCACATGCGCAGAGCTTCAGAACTCTCAAACTCCTGTGCTAATAAGCATCCCCCACCCCCCGGTTTTTAATGAGATTCACGACTGGGAATTCTGCAGTGCACAGAGTGCGGAAATTCAGGTGAGAAGCTGAACTGTTGTGATCTATAACAGTTTTCTCACCAATTCAGCACTTTTGGGAGAATCACCCCCAACATCTCAATTGTGCAATTTCCATTTATGAAAAGCAGATCGATCCCATCAAAGTGAGGTGACATTCTATGTCCCTGTTCTCCTGTAGCCTTTGTCATTGTATGGTCAACAATCTTCCAACACCACTCCAGCTGAGGCACTCGTTTGCTCCATTTATCTATCCGGTTATAGTCAGAATCAACCTCAATGGCTTCTCTACCTATTCCCACACTATTACTTCTGGTGGTTCCCATGAAGTGATCCTCGGTCCCCTTCTATTACTTATCAACATACTGCTATTAGCAACAGCACATTACTACACATGTTCTACTTTGTCATAACCTCTCTCAGCCCCTTCTATGCCTCTAAATTGTCAGACTGCATGGACAAGCAGAAATTTTTCCAAGTAGTGGAAAGACCAAAGCCATTGTATTCCACACTCACCATAAACTATTCCCTAGTTCCATTACCTCTGCTCGGCAATAGCAAAGTTAAATCAAATTGTTCGCAATCACAATGTCACATCTGACCCTAAGATGAGCTTCCAACACATTCACAGCCAAGGTCATCCATTTCCACTTTACAACATGGCTGGTCTTTGACCCCACTTGCTGCTGAAACCTCCAACTTAACAAAGTTTTTGACATTCCAATGCATAACTTGCTGGTCAGCCATGTTCTACACTCCATAAACTCATAGTCCCAAAATTGTGCTGCATATACTCTAAAGTGTACCTAGACCTGTTGACGTATCATTTCTGCTTTTTGTCTCCCAGTTCAAAAAAAAAGCATTTCCAACCTGCTGACCTGCAGCATTACTGGATGCCTCAGCCAAGTGGTTAAACTGGGAAGATGACATTTGAAACCCAGTTCAGTTATCCTAGTTTGATATCTTTAGTCCTCAACTGCTCAGTCTTTATTTGTTTATAGGTAATTGCTTTTTATTCTGTTACGAGTTTTATTTGTATCTCAAATATATAATTATACTAAGTGATTAAAAACTCAACAAAATTTGAATTATTATTGTCTCAAGTTTACACAAACCATAAATTTAGGGAGGCAGAAATTCTCCTTTCCCCTCTGCACCAAACTCCCATTCTCACCAAATTCTAAACTTCCTTCCTGCTCAGTTCATATTACAATCTGTGGTCAGGCATAATCCTAGACTTGTAATATATGCACACCCAAGTTGTAAAATAAGATCACGTTCCATATAAACGACCTTCGCCAGTGGCACAAATCTCTTCATAATGAACTAGTCAATTTTTCATGATAACCAACCATTCACTTCAATATAAAACACATATAGAGTGCAAAATTGACTCCAATCGTTGGTGAAGACCAATTTCACCCCCACTTTTTTCTTGAGGAAAATGAGCTGTGAACACCAATGAAGTGCTCAGCAAGAAATTGGGGAACTTCGGCACCACTAGCTTAAACTAAACCAGAAGTCATTCACCTGAGTCTTGTATACTGAGCCAGTCATGTCAGGAACGATGTTAGAGGAGTTCACAGAAATACCTGCAAGATAAATAGTTGTCACTGTGATAACTGAAGAATGCACTATTCACAGCAATCCTAAAAATATAGCAACACTGACACAAATTAATGCAATACAGTTCATCTTCCTATAGTTAAGTCAATTGCTGATAAAATACTGCCACTTCAATAAGATAGTTCTCTTCTCCCTAGACCATAGATAAGCAATTGGTTCTTAGGGCACTTTGCAAGTTTTAATTATATCCCTGCATTACATAGGAGTTTTCAATCTTGGTACACAAGTGCAGATTAAATGATACTCAAGACAATTTGGACATAGAATACAAATCAAGAGTTCCAATTTCAGTTAAGCTCCTTACTAAATAGTTATAACCAAGTTTAACCACTTTTCCAGGTGGTCAATTCCTTTGGAGAAGATGAATAGAATCTCATTACAGTTGAGAAGTTATTTATTTCCCCTGTATCCCTAATGAAGGAATCAGCTCTAAACACCATGGTCTATTTATAGGCATTGTAGAAGACTACCAGGCCCATCACAGCCTTTCTTGACACACGCAACAAGCCATCTATGCTGCAAAAAAATTTAAGTCTCACAATGTTCATGTCGATTTCAATTGTTTCAAACAATTTTGTCACTTCCAAATCACCACAGTCCAGCAATATCACCTGCATACCTTCAGGAGCCTTGGTTCATTCTTTACTTCCTTGGTCAATAGGTGCAGAAGTCAGCTAAACACCTCCTCCTTCCTGCCACTCCCGTCTGCATTTGGCTACCAGGACAAACAACGAGACAAACTATGCTATTTCTGGTCTATGCAGCACCATGCCACAACACAGTGCACTGTGCATTGGGATACAACAATCTACTTCAATAGTAAGCTTTCCATTTGTCTACACACGATGGAATGAGTTTTCTGACAAAACTATCAGAAAACAGCCCGTCAATCAATTGTTGTACATCACTTCTGGCTTGGAGTGCATTTCACCACCTAATGAACAATTCTCTAATTCGCAATTCTGTAACTACCCCCATTGATGTAGAGCATACCAAATAACATGGCATGCAGCAGTTAGAAGACTCACTATACTAAATGGCACTGATGCACAAGCCTTACCTTTCCCTGGTCCAGCTGCAGCTGATTTGGTTTGTGCTTGAGTAGACCCACTATAGGCACCTTTGCTGTAATCTCCAGCTCCACCCCCTTGGTTTAAATCCTCATAACCTGTCAATCAAGAACAAAGTTAGACTATAGAATCTCTTCCTTTCACTGTGCCTGTCTACAATTTTCTATCCTCCACTCCTGAAGGTGGCGCTGCAGGTACAAATCCATGGGAACTAGCTATCCTCCAAGCACCACACGAGCATCTTCATATCAGTCTGCTGAGGCTTGCTATGTAGGCCATTTAAATGCCTATGGCCAAGAAATCAAAAGCAAGTCTGTTTCAATGTGTACACATGTTCAGTACCACAGAATAGCCAATGAAACTCTTTTTACGGTTACACCTTAAAGCTTTTTGAGAATGTTTAAACACCTATTTCAAAGTATTATGAAACTGGAAGGTTTTAAAATTGAAAGCTTCAGCAAAACTGAACTTGATTTCCTGAAGGTACGTTATAAATATTAATTCCAACTTGCACAGCTGACAAGGGTAGACTAGACGATCAACATTTTGCCAAAGTTATCAACAAACTGAAACGGGGGCGGGGGGGTCAAACTTCCTTCTGCTCAAAGTTTCAAATTTTAGAATTTCAAAAAAATACTACCTGTCCACAGTGAGAGGTTTAAACACTGTTCAGAATCTAACCTCTTACCCAATAATCCATTAGTCTGACAACGTGCTATCAATTTTCAATGAACAAACTACATTCCGGTAATAGTCTGTAAACTTTCAACTGGGAGATTGAATTAAATAAGCAATGCTGTCAGAATTAAATGAAGAGAATTACATCACAGATGTTTCTATGTTAACATTTCTATGTTAATAGTTCCTTAATAGGCCCCATCTGCTGCAATCCAGTTCACTATGTTCTTGTATCCTTTTTCAAATGTTTATCTCTTTTAAATGGTATTATCCATTCCTCATTATGTCATGGTCTTAACTACTCAGCAAATGAGATCACTAAACCAGATCCTACAAAAAGTCAGGAATAAGTACAATACATGAAGTAGCAGATGAGAAAATACTATGCTGTCTATATTGCTGGTACCAAAACTTACAATTCAGCATCTACAAATCTATCCAGTTCTTCCTTAAATATTTTTCCCAGAGTCCACTACATTGGAGGGAGCAACAGGCCCACAATATTCATCCAATGGAATGATTATATATTAATGATTAGGACATGAACATGGGGGACACGATTGGGAAATTTGCAGACAAAGATTAGCTGAGTATTGGATAGTGTAGAGGATCTCCAGAATGATATAGATAGGTTGGTGGAGTGGTCAGTAAAGTGGCAGATGGATTTCAATACAGGATGAAGTCATGCATTTAGGGAAGTCAGAAAGTTATAGGGAATACAGAATAAATGGGAACATACTTAGAGGAGTAGATTGTGATGATACTGTGCCTTTAAGAAATTATTTTAATTCTGTTTCTCTGAGATGTTTCTAGCAGGCCTGGAAATTTTGTCAACACTGTGTCTATGACCATGTCCTTTATTGTTGCTGAAGCAGTATAATTGACATCACATGGTCAAGTGCAGTGTTCTGTGGTTTTAATGTCCCCTGGAATGCTGAGTGGAGCTTGATTAGACCTGACTGACAGCCTCATGACAGCTATGTTTCGCAGAGCATTTCAGGTTTAGTTTTGGTCTCAGAAGCAGAGAGAAATAGTAGTTCCCATCCCCACGCCCCTTCCCCCTCTATGGAGTCTGAAAACTGGAAACCACCAGAGATCAAGTTTATCTGTCTGAAGGCATTTTGAGGAAATATCCTTCTCTGCAAACTTATGGCTTGGATTTCTGTCCATAAGTATTAAAAAGCTGACAATCCAGCCTCACGGGAGCATACTCATTTGTGCACTCTGAAGAAGTGTGTACATCCATGGGGATGGTGTTTAACTTGGAACCACAGAGATAGCTAGCTGTTAGGAGTTATGCCAAGACTTGTAAAAGTTTTGCTAATTCTTTGTTATATTTTAACTGCATTCTTAAATAAACTTAGACAAAAGCTTCCTAATAGGTCACTTGTACCATACCTGGAGTGAAACACCTTATGTTCACCAATGCTAAAATCAAATGTAAACTTTGGGGTCTAGGCTAGCTTCAAAAAAATACTTGGGCTTTGGCTTGGGTTTTAACAAAATGAAGTGAGAGATTTTGGCGTACAAGTAAAGGCAGCAGCTCAATTAGATAAGATTGTACAGAAGGCATATCGAATGCTCACCTTCATGGGCACAGAAAGAGATTATAAAAGGATATAATGTTGCAATTGGATAAAACACTGGTGAGGCCAAAACTAGAGTATTGTGTGCAGCTCTGGTCACATTATAGGAAGGGCACAATTGCTATTGAGTATACAGAGGAGGTTTACAAAAATGTTGCCAGGATTAGAAAAGTGTAGCTATGAGGAAATTGGATAGGTTAGAGTTATTTTCTTTGGAACAAAGAAGGCTGAGAGGTGACTTGATTGAAGTATACAAAATTGAGGGGAAAGAGATAGAGTAGACAGGATAAATTGGCTTCCCTTGGTACAAAATTCTAAAACCAGGTTGGTAGTGGAAATAGAGACTTTAAACTCAAAGAGCACCTGGATCTGCACCTCAAATACTGTAAACTACAGGGAAATGGGCCGGGTGCAGGAAGGTGGGATTAGATAGGGCACCTGAGTGTTCTTGGGCTGGCACGGCCAAGATAGGCTCAATGGCCTCCTTTTATGCTGTAACTTTTCTATAGTTCTACAGAAAAATTGCAATAAAAAAGTTATTGCAGTAATCAAATGAAATGAAAACTTGCCTCTCATCTCCAACGCTATACTACTCTTCACAATCTTTTTTCTTGCATCTAAAAATATTTTCTGTACTCATTTAATTCTGGCCTCTTAAGCATTTGCTCCACCACTGGCAGCCTTGCCTTCATCTGCTTAGGCCCCAGGCAAATTTCTTCCCTGAACTTCTGATAGGCTTCCATGTTACTATACATAAGTCGTTCATTCATTCATGTTTTTCCCTCCTGTTGACATTGATGCTTGCTAGGATATGCTTAACCAGGCACCAGTGGCCATGCTTCATGAATGAACCTACACAATGAATGAGAAAAGGTACATTGAGGTACATCACTACCAAAACAGAGTATGCTCTTAAAGGATATCCATACCTTTTAGAAGGATTGGAGGCATTCTCTATTGGACAAAACATTAAATCAATCACCTGCCTGTCCTCAGCTAGATGTTAAAAACATGAAACTGAGAAGGAGCAGAGTTTTTCCTGATGTCTGATTCAACATTTAACCTACATCACAGAGACTGTTTTTTCTCTTTACACTTCCCCTAGTGACATCTGTTTCTCTAATTGCACCATTATCTTATTTTGGCTTTGCATTATTGTCTTTTCATCTCACCTGCCTTCCATCTCTGCACAGACCTTCCTGTTGTTCTCCCCACCACCATCACCTTCCAAACACTTTCCCTGCCTCAGTACTTGCTTAAATCTATTTCATGGCTAAGTTTTTTTCTAGTTCTGATGAAAGGCTATCAACGTGAAACATTAACTCTTTCTTTCTCTATTGATCTTGACAGATCCTGAGTATTTCTACTATTTTTGCTTCTGTTAGAGATGACCTGGTTATTAATTCCATTGCCATTGGTGGGACCAGATAGTAACCAGAAGTAGGAACATGGTCTCAATGTATCTGGTCTAGAAAAGTGGGGGAGAGGCAGGGTGGTGGGGAAAGATTAGCCGCAATGCTCCAAGCATGACAAAATTAACAAATTCATACTTTTACATCAACATGTTATATATGCAGTACATACCTGTCCCATATCCATGCTGTCCATAGCCACCTGCCTGTTGAAAAGCTGCTGAGGCCGTGTTCATATTCACTCCATGTTTAGCAGATGCTGGAGGCAACTATAAAAGAGTAGCTAAAATGTTAATCAGCTCAAGTTAGAAAACAAAATGAATGTCTTGTCAGCAATAATAAAAATAGGGAATGCTGGAAAAACTCAGCAGATCTGACAGCACATGGAGAAAGAACTAACACTAACTCTTTCTCTGTCCACAGATGTTACCAGACCCGAGTTATAGAATCATAGAAATCCTACACTGCAGGAGGCAGCTATTTGGCCCATCGAGTCTGCACCGACTACAATCCTACCCAGACCCTACCCCCATATCCACCTGCTAATCCCTCAAACCTACACATCTCAGGACTCTAAGGGGCAATTTTTAGCATGACCAATCAACCTAACCCACACATCTTTGGACTGTGGGAGGAATCCAGAACACTCAGAGGAAACCCACACAGACATGAGGAGAATGTGCAAACTCCACACAGACAGTGACCCAAGCCGGGAATCAAATCCAGGTCCCTGCAGCTGTGAAGCAGCAGTGCTAACAACTGTGCTACCGTGCCGCCCCACTGCTGCTTCATTATTATTATTAGAGTTCTTTAGGCCTTGTTTTTATTTCATCCACAGTATTTTGCTTTTTAGCTTAATAATACTACAAGTGTAAGGGAAAATGAGATATCCTTAGCATTACATTGAAAGTATTTTTCTGTATCAAAATGACTCAAGGTCCAGTGAGTCATTAAAGGAACATCCCAAATATTTCTTAATCACACTCTCCTGAAGCTACATTATTCACTTCAACTATATTAATTAATATCACAACCGTTTTATTCTTTAAAAATAGGTTAGAAGTAATAAAAAAGCTGAGCAGATTTTTTTTAAAGATGTCTTTCCTGTATCTGAACAGCTAAGGAATGATTTGCTTAGATCAATTGTCAATATTGTAAATATTGAGT